>NC_090935.1:1367374213-1377374213 GCF_040938575.1 Ambystoma mexicanum | reverse complement strand
CCCATGCTACCTTATAACTTCAGTACTTATAACTTTGATCTTGGGTGCATGGCCTTCAGCCATGCACCCAAGACTCTACGTCCTGCCCACAACCAGCACACTATATGAAACCCATGGTGGCTTATAACTTCAGTGCTTACAAACTTTGGTCTTGGGTGCATGGCCTTTGGCCATGCACCCAAGACTCTAGGTCCTGGCCACAACCAACGCAGCATATCACACCAATTGTGGCTTATAACTTCAGTACTTATAACTTTGGTCTTGGGTGCATGGGCTTTGGCCATGCACCCAAGACTCTAGCCCTGCCCACAACCACCTGATCGATTCTATGGGTGTATCTATGGGTGTGATATGCTGCGGTGGTTGTGGCCAGGGCCTAGAGTCTTGGGTATATGGCCTACGGCCTACTGCCTGCGGCCATGCACCCAGGACTCTAGGCCCTGGCCACAACCACCACAGCACATCACACCCATGGTGGCTTATAACTCATTATCACACCCATAGAATGAAACATTTTAACTGCGGCATATACTCAAGTTGCACCCAAGACTCTAGGCCCTGCCCACAACCACCTAATAGATATTCAATTCTATGGGTGTGATCTATAGGTGTGATATGCTGTGGTGGTTGTGGCCAGGGCCTAGAGTCTTGGGTGTACTGCCTACAGCCCACGGCCTGGGGCCATGCACCCAAGACTCTAGGCCCGGCCACGACCACCACAGCATATTACAACCATGGTGACTTATAATTCAGTATGACACCCATAGATTGAAAAACTTTAACTGGGGCATATTCAAAATTTTAAAGTCCGCTTACACCACGTGTGTCCTTAGAACAGTTTCAACGTGCCTGCACACAGCACGGACGGGAATACTATCCTTAGAACACCCCTCATTTTCAGTAATTACGAACATCCCAGACAGCGCGGACATGGCTAATACATCAGTATACCTGCCACCTAAACAAATACAGTATTTCACCCATCTCTTCCTCCCTAAATCTCCCCAAGCACTCTTGCACACCAAAACACTCCCCAAAACTGCATTTCGCCTCTGTTCGCCACTGCGGTGTCAGCCGATCCAAGATGGCGGGCGCATCGGAACAATCTGACGCACATTACGCCTCACACCAGCCAATCGATGGACACGTCGCGTGTCTGCGGACATGACGTGAGCCCATTAGCCAATCGGTGTCCTGCCCGCGTAGCGAACAGGGAAGTGTGTTCGCGGAGCGGACATAGATATCACTAATTTTTGTAGACCTACTTTTTGATTGTTTTAAAGAAAACTACTGGACGGAATTTCACCATATTTACAGAAGCACGCTTTCGGGACCAAACCGCTGCTCCTGCCGCAATTTGGTGAAAATCCGTCCAATCCGAAAATCCGTCCAGCGGTTTCCTCTGCAGCCGTGCGCAAAGTTTTTCCCCCATTCATTCTATGGGAGAAAAGACGTTTTGGGACCCCCCTAAAACTTTGCCCCCCCTGGACCAAACCTCACCAAAGTATGCAAAACAAATCAGAGTGGGCCATATACTTTTTATGCAAAGTTTGGTGAGGATTCGTCCAGGGGGAGCGGAGTTATAAGCCGCCCAAAAAGTGCTCTTCCTATGGAAACAGCAATTTAACCATAACTACACGGCCACTACCGTGGCCGTGTAATATACATATATATATATATATATATATATATATATATATATATATATATATATATATATATATATATATATATATATATAAACAAATGGAGAAACAAAATCAGACCTGGTACTCAGACTTTTTTCCTCTGTCATTTCACACAGATCTGACAGTACTATATTGCACCAACAATACCATGCCCACCCCATCCACATGTGACAAGGGAATGCAATGCAAAGTGGCATGAGCCATATTGGACATGGGTCAGAAGTACAGAAGTAAACCAAATCAAACTCTGGCCTGATTCACAAATAATGACCAGGCATATCACATCCTGAGCATAAGTGAACAGGGAGGGACCACGACATGACAGGCCTGTGCGTGGGAGATGGGAGGGCAGTCAGAGAGTGCATAACTCACGAAGACAGGAGAAAGGCTACAACACAGAAAGAACAAACATGGGACACAACTGCATTCCAGTGGCAGAGTGGAGCAAGACATGAGAGCAGGCAGTGGGTGACTGCAGATGCTGGTGGGCGTGTGAGATTGACATGGGAGTGACACAACAATGAAAAATAAAATGTGACCAGGCCACCCATAAACTGTGAGCCCACCACAGCACCCACAATGCCAAATACACACTACAATCAATAGAGTGTGGGCACATACACAATCACAAGCATGTGCAAAGGGGACACATGAACAACAGTGGACCTGAAATGAAAACAATGTGAAACTGTGCAAACACACATGAACAGGTGGCATTCCATCCACCATCAGAGTCAAACAAAAAATGCAAAACATATCCACACTTCACTGAAACTATACCCGGATGTACATCATCTCACACACACCAAAACCCTCCTCCCCAACCACAATGACACACTGACACTAAACACACAGTGATGCTGCACATGTAAAGGAAAATAAAATTAAAACTTCCAGTGCAGCCTCCAGTCATCTGATGGCCTAACCCCGAGATGTCAGGCACATGTGCATCCCTCCACCTGCAAACATCACTGCAACAACATCACGCAAAGAGGTACACCACAATACACATCAGGCCTCATTCTAAGTCTGGCGGTCCAGAAATGAGGGTGCCAGTAGCAATATACCAGCACCCTTTCTGGACCGCCAGACTATGTGAATGCCTGCAGGGGCCAGATCTCCCGGCAGGTCCCTGCAGGCATGTTTCTTACAGAAGCACCAGCACTGTTAGCAATGGTGCTGGTGCATCCGTGTACCCATTCCCAAGTGGCCTCCAGGATGGCAGCCCTCTTCCTTGCCAGACATAGTGCCACCTCAGCCCTGGCCGCCACCACCAGCACCTCCTGTGTCTGCTGCCTCTTTGCCAGCAGCTGCCTCTCATAGTTGCGTAACATGGAAGAGATGGTGTTTAATGCCCCCACATGGTCCTCCTGCCCAAAAGTGACCTGCTACCTCCTTGGTGTTGTCTGCCCTGCACAGTCTTCCCCATTGTAGTTGCCACCTGCTGCCGCTGCGCCCAGTGCTTGCTCTGTCGGTATGCTCTCTGACCTGATGACAATTGTCAGGGGCGTACAGCACATGCACTGCTCGAGGTACCTGCTGTCGCTCCATTGCCTTTGCCCCTGCCGGTGCCTGGCAAGGCATGGTGACCACCTCAGCTGACGTACTTGGGACTCCCACCTGGGGCGGGGATGTTAGCTCCACCAGACAGGGCATTGGGGATGGGACTGGTACACAGGGAACCATGTTGGTATGTGTGCTAGAAGCCACTACTGAGTATGACTGACACAGAGAGGAGGAAGCCAAGGAGGTGGTAGCAGCAGTGAACAGCCCATGGAGCCCACCAGGGAACCAGCCCGCTGCCAGCAAGGCCATGAGGCAGTACAGCACATTCTGATGATGGGCAAGCATACCACAAGTAGCCAGCCCATCATCACGTATGACTGCAGTCTGCCTTGTCAGGCTGGCCAGCAGGGGCAGCACCTGATCCCTGATGTACATATCATCTGGCAAGAGGATGCTGGTCTGGGGGAAGGCATCCCGGAAGGCGTGCACTGCTGCATCCCATGGCCCAGGGAAAGGATTTTGCACAGACACCTCCACTGTGGTCTCTGCAGCTCGATGCCCCTGGGACAGGGTTGCAGGATACACACCCACCTTGACAACCCCCACTCACCACATGGGCTGAACTGCAATGACCACCCCCTATGCCTCCCCCTCCGTCAACCTGGATGACTCCAGGATGTCTTCTGCCGTGTATGGTCTCTGTGTGGCATCACCCTGTCCCACTGCTGGTGGGGTGTCCCCTGCCACCTTCACCTCCTTGTACTTACCCCAAGCCTGATTGTTCAGGCGCTACCTCAGCCACATCGCTCCCCGAAGATGAGATGTTATGGGGCGTGGCTGGGGCCTGCACCTTTGTCCGGTGGAACGGTGCAGGCATCCATGCTCCACAGCAGCGCTTCAGCCCTTTTCTTCAGCTGCAGCAACTGCAGTAAAGGAGACACAGAACAGCGACATCACTGTACTGCGTCAAAGCCTGTGTGTTATCAACAACATTTACAGGAATATGAATTGTCCAAGGTACAACCAGCAAGATCCATACTCACACACATGGACATGCAATTCACATCCAAACAGACACAACAACCCAGGCTCAATGCCAACCACAGTCATGACACATCCACATGTAAAAGCAGCACGATGTGGGCAGTGCACAGAAACATACCAAGAGAAATGACATTGCACAAGGGAAATGCAACGTGACCCAACTACAACCTGATGCATATCCATGGGAGACATGCCACAGGGGCACAGGAGTAGGCAGTGAGTAAACTGCTAGGATGGACATACACGCAAAGCATGTGAGCACATATGTGCTGGGCCATTTGACACATTGTTGGATAGACACACAGTGGATTCCTGCCCACCAGTAGTCACTCATGATTGCACCACTCACATCATGCCATGCGAGCTCCTGCTTGGCCTCCCTCCCCACAAACACATCAAACAACATGCCCGGTCACAGCCCAACCTGTGCTCATGCAACACACACATGCATCAATTGTGGAGGCACACGTGAGTATGCCATATCCCTAAGTACATACACATGGCATGCATACATATCAACTCTGAGTACACAAACAGCACCAAAACAAATCACATACATTTCCCAGAAACTGCAATGCCCCAACTTGATTATGCCAAACATCCAAAAGCACGAGTCACCTCCAGATGTGGAGGAAACATAGTCACACATTGCAATTGTCTGCACAACATCATGTTCATCATGTATGCACCTGACATGGGCATCACATCCTCATCTGGCACCCTTGCCATACAAGCACATGTCAGCCACAAATGACATTGCATGTGCACGGTGTGCCCAACTGTACAACACACACTGCAAATACCAGCGCATGTCCAATCAACAGATGTCACACTTCACACATGGGAAGCATTGTTTGTGGCCTGCATGCCACTGTTGATGGCTGAAACACACATGCTGCAAACATAAGGGTGTCACTACAAACATGCAGGAACATGCACAACACACATGCACCGTAGAGAACTGCAACACAAGCCTACTCACCAGCAGACTCCGGACAGTGTCTCCATCGCAGACCTGGGTATGCAGCTTCTGGTAGAACCTTAACAGGACTCACATTTTGTTAGCTGAGAACCTGCACCTGCCCGCACGGTGCACCTCCATGGTTGCATCGGCCCTCAGGGTATGCAGGGCCTTGGTGGGAGTCCTGGATTTGAGGCCCTTCGAGCGATTATGGACAGACTTGATGCAGCAGACCCGCCCTCCACATTGATAGCAGCCGTTATGTCCCCCCAGATCTGCGTACGTCCTTCCTTGCCATGTTGCTTAACTGGGTCGAAGAGGGCATCATAATTCTCCAGGACTTTATCCACCAGGATGCCAACTTCATTGGAGCTGAAGTTGACAACGCTCTGCCTCGCTGCTGTGGGGTCGCTGCTCTGGTTGGAGGAAGATGGTGCAGACATGTCAACCGAGGCAGCTGTGGGTGGGCAAGGTGGTCCTGGAGATGGGCTGTGGAGCAATAGTGGTGGAATGGAAAGGTGAGGAGTCTGACACAGCAGCTGAAGTGGTCACAGGGCCAGAAACAGGAGCAAAAGCAATGGCTGGACAGCAGGCACTCCCAATGCAATGCAGGTGGGCAGCATGCCCTCACACTGGACAGGCAGCAGCAGATGGCAACATGGGAGGCAGCACAAGGCAGGAGGAGGCAGGTAAAGTGGCACATAGGCAGGAGAGTGGGTCTTCCGGGTGTAGCTCAAAAGGCAGCCGAAAACAGGGTAAAGGCTCTCAGCATGTAAGTTGCGTGACACACGTTGCATGCAGTGTGCCGACGGAGACTACGCCATTGATGGGGATACATAAGGACATGGATTTGCAACACTGGTTGTACGTGCGAAGGAACAAAGAAGGATGAGTGCTGTTTACATGTATTTGTGGGTGCCACTCAATCCATTCCCTTCAGGTATCACGTACCAGAATTTATTTTTGGGGGGTTTGCCTCTCCACATGCACGCATATTTCTTTCCCATGTTGAGGCCTGTGGTGTGTCGCATACGCAATTTTTGTATTCGGGGGTCCCACTGCGTATCGTGTACCGCTTTTTTCTTTTTTGGGAGCCGTTCAAGTATCGTGTACGCTATTTGTGAGTCTCTGGCTGTGACTGCGTATCACGTAACATATTTTTATGATTTGAGGGTAACATTGAGCCTTGCTGGACAAAACATCTACATCGCACATCACGTAGACTGTTCTCTTCCTCGTATTGCCAAGGACAATAACTCACTGTGCCTTCTATTCATCCCTTACACCTGTGACATGAATGAAAAGGCCCCAAGAGGGGAAAGGGGCAGATGGGGTTGGAGACGTGATGAGGACACATCTGCTCCAGCACTAGGGGTTGGTGACGGGGTGTAGAGACATTTGCCCCAGCCCCAGGAGTACATGGCAGTCCCCAGTCGACAGGTGGCCCGGCACCTGGACGCCAACGTGGTCCCAGCCAGACAGGGGCAGTATCAACCCTTTGTGCCACTCAGGACAAGAAGGGATGCCCTGCACAGCAGCAAAAGGCTCAACCCCAAGACACGGCACAGGGCACTGGCCCGCAGAGGAAGAACGGATTCACTGATGAGGAGCTCCAGAATGGGAGCGACAGGGCAGGGCCATGCCACTGTAATGCAGATGACACACAGCTCTCAAACAAGCCTCACTGCCTGCCTCCCCCATCCTCTCTCATGCATTACTGGCTGTATGCTGTACAAGCATGGTGTACTGCTACCAATCTCTGCCTCAATGCCAGTGACACAGAGAGTCTGCTCATTGGGACACCTGCTCCCTCTTACCCTCCCACACTCTGGCCACACTCCATGTGTCAGATCTCGTCACCCTCTTGTGGAGCAATGGACCTTGTTGTCATCTTCAAATCCTTTCTCCTTCTCTCTTCACTTCACAGACCTTTACTAGAAGGCCCACTTTCAGCTGACCCTACTCGGAGGCATTTTCCCCTTCCTCGCCTTCTTCCAGGACCTCAATGTCTCAAGTTCTCTGTCCCAATTATGATTTGGGTGTCATGTATTGAACGTGGTGATGTCTATGGATATGGTTGACTGACAGTGGCCATGTGATGTCCTTCAGCATTTCAAAGTCACATGTGCAGTACTTATCCCTGGTACGTGTGTTGACATGACCGATCATTGTGCCTTTACGGCACTTTTGTAGCTCAATGTGTCCATTCATGGCATGGACATGACCAGGTGATCGGGGGGGAGGGGGCACTAGTCAGCAAATTCCATTCATCCGTTGCTTACAGCTCATAGTGTGTGAATGCACAATGTCTGATGCCTGCATGGCTTGCCATTTGTTATTTGAGTGCACTTTGATGCAAATGTGCATTTGTGCCTCGTTGCACATGGCTCAATGTGTATTTCTATGTCCATATGCAGGTGAGCATGCACCAGATGCAGAGGAGGAGGAGGAGGAAGAAGAGTTAGTGATGTGCCAGACCACCAATGGAGGACGTAGTGTTGTACGCCATGAGAACCCACGGGTGCTCCAGACCATCCTCAGTCGTGCTGCAGACTCTTCAGACTCTCCGGACTCAGCTTACTTTGATGCTGAACTAGATGTGTATGCCTCAAAGAGGGCGAAGATGAGTGCCCCAAAGGGCGGTTCAGATGGGGCCCAGGAGTCTGCGGTGGTGCAGTTGGCTTCACAAAGCCAGTCAGTGGTTAGCCCCCCTTCTGCAGTGGTTACGGTTGTAAGGCCACCCTCCCATGAACTGCATCAGGTCCTGGATCTGATGTTCAAGGGAGGGTTGCAGATCTTCAGCCAATGACAGGGGCACTACAGCAATGGGCATGGTCCATTGCATCAGGCCGCCATGGTGCCCCCACACATGGTGTGGCTGAGGAGACAGAGTGGGAGCAGCATATGTTTTTGCCACCATTAGACATGGCAATGTGTTGGACAAAGGGCATGGATAACATGGCCAAACCCATGACCTTATCAGCGACCTGGACCTGGGTAGAGCAGCAGCTGCATCTCATGCGTTCCTCATGCCGCTCCCACAGACTGCAAATGGAGGCCAACATCAAGGACCACCCGGCTGATCTGAGGTGTCTGCACGGGTCCTTGCATGCAGATGCTCAGGCACACAGAGAGGCCCTTAGGCTTGAAATGCAAGCCATGAGGACTGCAATCCATGATGAACTTGCACCCCCAAGGACACTGATCCATGAGGAGATGGATGCCTTCAGGCAGACACTGTGAGCAACTCAATGCATCACAGGTGAGTGTGCATACAGAATCTGCATTCATCTGTGAGGACATGCATGGAGACCTCACTGCCCTTACTGTGCTGGTACATTCAACTGTGTCACTGCTGGCCGTGGTCAGTGAAGCCCAGACCTTGACACTGTGTGGTAGGGCTCGAACACCACAACCACCTACAGATCAACCACAGGATGGGCGTCCCAGCACAGACCAGCCTACTGGTCCACCATTGCTGTGAGGTCCATGAGCCCATGGAGAGAATTTTCTTGGGTGGGGGGGGGGATTTCACATGCAAGCTCTCCCTCCCCCGCCAGGGTGGAGTCCCCTCCTCCCCAGTCCAGGATGGATTTTTTGTTGACATGACCGGTGTGGTCTTTTTTTTGTTTTTCTGGCCCCTGATTTGGCATGGATACTTTTTTTTTTGTTTTTAATACCCATGGCCCGGAGCATGTGTTCTTGTTTTGCCCTTTCCACAATGGTCTGTTTTTTTTAGTTTTCCCTTCAGATGTGAAATTCCCCTCTCAAAGGCATGATGAATGCAATTGTGGACATGCAGCCATGCACAGTGGTGTCAACTGCGATGGCTGCCTTGAGGTCGAGGGATGTGCACGTAACAATGGGTATATGGAATCTTGACATATGTGTGCTGTATACATGATTGTGAACTATAGCTGTTGAAATTCAATGTCCCATGTTGTAGCAGTGATCCTTATTCATTCAGTGACTGCACTCCATGGGAGGTCCACCCTGCACCATTTGACGTCTCTAGTCCCCATGCCCTCTGTCAGGCACTGGCCCTACTTTCACGTATTTGGAGGTACAGTTCCAAGTGGAGGTGATGAGGAAATCACATCATGCCAACTCTGTCAGCAGGTAAGGCAGCAGGTCTCTCGTGTTGTGTCTGTATTATTAGCGCCATGGTCTTTGCATGCATGACACATTTTTATTAGCTTTGGGTGTTAATCCTTGAGTCACAGTGAATGTCTGTCCAGATGTGTGTCTGTCCAGATGTGTCTGTCCACATGCATGTGTGGGTATGTGTAGTTACACTTCTATTGGTTTGTTTGTTTGTTTGTTTGTTTATTAATTTGTATAGCGCACCTGACCCAAAGGTATATGGGCGCTTAATCTTCGAGTTACAGGCAAGGTAGGGTACAATTATACAGTGATGAAGCAAAGGTATACAAGACAGGATAGCAATTCGTGCATAGACAGTAATATAGCAATTCGTGCATAGACAGTAATATGCTGGCATGGTGCAAAATACAATCAAGCAGGAGGTATGCATTCAATCGTGGTAGGTTAATTGTTGAGTAACCAGGTGATGACCTTAGTTCTGAAAGGTTGGAAGGTGGGTGTAGATTTGATATCCAGTGGAATGGTATTCCAAAGTTGTGAAGCCAGAACTGGGAAGCTGGAACCACCAGCTCTTTTGAGGGAGAATTTGGGCACAGTCAATTGTGGTGTATTAGAGGATCTAGTGGTTCTAGTGTTCTGTCTTAGTGTGAATTTGTTGGTGAGATAGGGCGGGGCAAGGCCGTGGAGTGCTTTATAGGTGAGGCAGATAGTTTTTAGATCTATTTTTTGTTGGATGGATAGCCATTTGCATGCGATTCTGGTAGCCGAAATATGTTCTCTTCTGGGAATATTCAGGGCGGCACGGAGTGCATTATTTTGTATAACTTGCAGTTTATTGATTACCGTTTTGTTGGCACCTACGTAGAGACTATTGCAGTAATCTAGTTTAGATTGTATAAGTGCTCTGGCTAAGGTGAGGCAGTTGTTAGGGGAGATCAGCGGTCTACAGGCCCTGATTAGTTTGCCTGTGTAGGCCGTGGCTGAGGCAGTCATATTAATTTGTTTGGCTAGGTTAGTGTTCGTGTCGAGGTAAAAGCCAAGGGTTTTTACACTCTTGGCGATAGTGATGGTGTTGCCGTCAATGGTAAGGCTAGTGTAGCTAGGACTAAGTTTCCGAATGGTGTTGGGTGAACCGACAAGGAGCAGTTCAGTCTTGTCATCATTCAGGCAGAGGCCATGTGTGGCTATCCATGCCTAAATGATGGAGAAGACTTCATTGATCCAAATGGCGTCCGAATTATAGTTGCCGGTTAAGGTGAGGAGTATCTGGGTGTCGTCTGCGTAGTTGGTGTAGGTGACACCCAGATGGTCCAGCTTGTCGAATAGGGGCTTTGTAAAAATGTTATACAAAGTGGGTGATACACACGATCCTTGTGGGACACCACAAGTAATAGGAATAGGGTCGGCCGCTGCTAGGGGTGAGAAGACCCGCATGGTCCTATTGTCCAGGAAGGATTGGATCCATGAAATTGCGGAGTGGGAGAAGTGTACTGCCGATGACAGATGGTTGCACAGGATTTTGTGATCAACCAGATCAAAGGCAGCGGATAGGTCAAGAAGAAGAAGGATGCCAGCTTTACCTTTGTCTTTGAGGTCGTCTATCTGGCACTTGAGATCGACCAGGGCCGTTTCTGTCCCGTGTTGTGGACGAAAGCCGGACTGGCGAATTCCTAGTAGATGGTTTGTCTCAAGGTAATCCTGGATTTGTAGATAGGCCACTCTATCAAGAATTTTTAGTAGGAATGGGACAGTGGTGATGGGTCTGTAATTTGTGGGTATATCTGGGTCGAGGGTAGTTTTTTTTAGTAGTGGTAGGACCCAGGATTGTTTTAGATTACTAGGGACCGAGTTATCAGAGAAAGACAGGTTTATTAATTTTGTGATGAATGGGGAGAGATCCCTTGCAGCATCTTTTATAATCTGAGCGGGACAGCTGTCCCCCTTGCAGTTCGAAGGTTTCAATGACGCTATGATTTTCTGTACTTCGGGTATGGATACCTTTTTGAAGGTGAATCCTGGGCTGGAGGCTGTAGGAGGGGGAGGGGTGGGACTGGAGGTCGGAACATAGGTGAGTTGTTGTTGTTTATTGTCAATTTTAGACTGGAGCCCTGAAATTTTGTTAACAAGGGCATTCTGGATCCCTGTGCACCATTGTTTATTTTTAGTGCAAGTATCCGTGGGAGGAATGGGGTTTTCTAGTTCCTTTAGGATCTTAAAGAGCTCCTTTGAGCTGGAGCTTGCCTCCGAGATCCTGGAGTTGAGCGATTCTTTCTTTGCGCGTATAATCTCATTTTTGTAGAAAGTGGAGATATTAGTGAGATTCGTTCTGTTAATTGCTGAGGGCGCTGATTTCCATAGTGCTTCAAGTTTACTTTTTTGTTGCCGGAGGGATTTAAGTTCTGGGGTGTACCATGTATTCAGGTGCGCTTTTGGTTTCCCTTTGCGCATTTTTAGTGGGGCAATAGTGTCAACAGCTATGGCCATGGAATTATTGTAGACATTGACCAATTGGTTCAGGTCGGTTGTGGCTGGTAGTGCGTTCAGGATAGGGGTTACCAAGGGTATTAAGGCTTCCGCTGTGATGTTACTCTTTTTCCTAGTTAGGCAGGCTGGTGCGGTAACAGGCTTGTTGTGCACTAGGCTGCTAGTGTTAATGTCAAATGGGAGGAAATGATGGTCAGTCCATAAGAGCTGTATGGGATCCTTCATGGTAATGTTGCAGTTAAGGGCGGTTACCCAATCGAGGATTCTGCCCTTCGAATGGGTAGGTTTGGAGCAGAATTGTTGGAGGCCATGCTCCTCTAATGCTGTGGCCAGGGCAGTGGCTGGGACGTCGAGGGGGTCATTAAACCCAAGATTGAAGTCTCCAAGTATAATCATTTGTGCTGAAAGTTTGGAGCTTTCGGCAACTAGTGAGGTGATGTCTTCCTCAAAGGAGCCTGGTGGGCCCGGGGGTCTGTAAATTAAGTGCATCGTAATGGTGTTCTTAGGGGACGTTTGTAATTTGAATGTGAGATGTTCACATGATTTAAGTGGGGGAGACGAGGCTAGTCTAATATTAAGCGAGGACTTGAAGATGATAGCTACACCGCCTCCTCGTGCGTTAGGTCTATCTGCTCTGAGGATGGTATAGTTGTCTGGTATAGCTAGGGTGAGAGATGGTCCTGCAGCATCATGCAACCAAGTTTCAGTAACAGCAAGGAAGTCCAAATTGTTTGTTAGAATGATGTCGGCTACTTCTATGGAATGGGCGACTAGTGATCTAACATTTAGGAGAGCTCCTTTGGGAGTAGAAAGGGTGGAATTGCTAGGTATTGCAGTGTGATTGATAGTCTTGCAGGGTCGCTTAACTAGGGGTATGCTGGTCTTATGGTGGGTTCTGGCACCGAGTCTTTTGTTCCGATCAATAGGGGTAAGGGTGGTGGTTCTAGAGGCAGTAAGGTCAGCAGTTGTAGAGGTACTGGGACCAGAGGTGGGGCTTGAGGTACTTATATTGGTAGGGTTCCGCTTGGAGGTATCTAGGTGATTAGTAGCCGGGACATCAGAAGAGTATGCGTGGTAATGGGTCGGAGAGGCGGATTGTGAGACTGGGAGGAAGGCAGGAGTGGTAGGCAACAAAGGTGTGGGGCATATAATGGGGTAATGTCTTGGGCAAGCCGGCCTGGCTAGACCGTTTTTGTAGGCTATGTAGCTATTGCCATTGCAGGGTATGTTACTTTGCATGACACAGAAGGGGAACATGATTGCGAAGAGGTAGGAAAGCATGCTATGGCAGGGGCGACTTGCGGGAAATTGGCGAGTATGAGGCATTGGTGACATACGGTAGGCACACAACAAGTCCGATGCGGTCTGGGGGCGACCATAAGGCACAACACAGTTCAAATGTGGTCTGGGGGCGACCATAAGGCACAACACAGTTCAAATGTGGTCTGGGGGCGACCATAAGGCACAACACAGTTCAAATGTGGTCTGGGGGCGACCATAAGGCACAACACAGTTCAAATGTGGTCTGGGGGCGACCATAAGGCACAACACAGTTCAAATGTGGTCTGGGGGAGACCATAAGGCACAACGCAGTTCAAATGTGGTCTGGGGGCGACCATAAGGCACAACGCAGTTCGAGAGTGGTCTGGGGGCGATCATGGGGCACCACACAACTCATATGCAATGGGGTTGTAAGTTGGCGGGAGTACATCAAAGTATTTGAGTGCGAGGCTGGAAGTGGAGGGCAAGAGGGTGGCAAGGTGGGTGCGGGGTAAGGCAATGAGCATGAGAGTGAGACAGTGGCTGACGGGCCTTAAATGTCACAAGAGAATACAAGGCGCATGCATGTGCACGTTGCCTAGGGCCTTTATAGGGCAACTTGGAGCACTTGAGTACATTTAGTTGCATTGTTTTGGTGGATGCACTTATACAATTGACACAATTAATGGAAGTGATTGGGCAGCACTTGTCACACTTTAGCCATTGGCAGTATTTCATTCATTTTGAATGTTTATACTAATTTACGGCATGCAATACTTGCCTCACTAATCGTGATGATATCTCCTTACAGCACCCTTATAATCCCCCCTGGCCCTATGTATCCTACCGGGCCTTACAGGTGTACTCACTGTGCACACTACTCTTTGACTTGTACCACTTCCCAATCCACTCCTCTTGCATGACCTGCCCTGCCAGTGTTCCACATGTACTACACAAGTTGATTGTCAGGTATGATCATCTTGCGCTGCACCGCTTCATGACGTAGCCTCTGGTAACACAATTCTGGCCATTTGTGTACATTGACTCCACAGGGCAGATGTATCACACTTGATGCATGTAGGGTTGGACAAATATGCACATGTGTACCCCTGGCAGACATGCTTCTGTGTTACCCAATAAGGTCACTTTCAGTGTTTGTTTCTGTTGATTATCTACATTGGATTGTGTGGCATGTTTTTTGGTTTCCATTCCTTGTTCAACTCATCCGACACTGCCAGTGAGTGCACATTGTGTGTGCACATTGTGTGCCCATGCATGTGTAAAATTGTCCACTCCCCACAGCTTGTCTTCATGAGGTATGGGTGCACCCTGGGATCCATGCACATTTACTGGAACAGTCTCAGTCAGGGTGTGTGATCTTTTGGCGAGTGAGCAGCTGCATGTGGTCCTGAGGTCTGTTTGCAGTGGTGTTCTACAGGGGTTAATGTGGGTTGGTGTAGGGTATGGGTATGTGGTTGTAGGCACTTCTTTGCAGGAATGTAGCGTACATGGGTCTTTTTCTGGTGTGCATGTCATGGTGAGTGGTGCCAGAGGTTTGTCTGATGTACAGCTGATAATTGATGTTTCACATGTGCCCATTCTTTGGCAGTCTGCCCTTCTCCGTCACCCACTTTTGTCAATCATGGCCCACTACATGTGGTACTTTTCCATCTCTGTTCCTTCCAGGCTCTCTGACCAGGCTGCTTCTTGGAAAGGTGTTCATGTCTCTATCTTCCTTGCTTGGACAACTTCTCTCTGCCCTCACCCACTTTCATGTCAGACATATCCATCCTCTTCTCTGCTTCAGCCAGTCTCCTCCTTGCAGTGTGTCCCTCTCTCTATCGTGCTCCACTCCACGGCTTGGCAATCGTCGCTCTGTGTCCTGTCTCCCTCTTGCACTCTGTCATCCTTCGACACTGGATGGTTCATACCTATTTTCTTGTTCCCCACATGATTTGTCATGGATGTCCAGTATCTTTATGTTGTTGCAATGCGTGTCTTTGAGATTTGAAAATGTATTTCCAGGTGGGATGCCATAGAGGCAAGCCAGGTTGGTACCCTGTGCAGGTAAGTGAAGGGGATTTAGGGTGTCACTTGTGTTGTAGTTTGTGGCAGTGAGTCTGGCACTGTCTGGGGTCACTTTTCTTTTACTTCTTTTGAGGTGAATGGGTCCAGCTTCATGGGTGCATGTGACACATGGTAATCGTAGGCTGGTGTGTCTATGCATGCTGTTTCCTCAAGACAATCAAGGTGGCACTGGTTGCAGGTTCATAGGTATGAGGGGGGCTGTCACTATAGGGCCTTTGTTGATGAGCTGCCCTGAGGGTGGCAGGCCTGGGTGTTTGTGTGCTCTGACACATGGTGATGGTTGCAGTGGTGAGTGTTTCCTTGCACTTTTCATATGTGTCTTGCCTGCCATATGGCAACCCATACAATGATCTTTAAATAGTCAGGTCTACCCATGCAGGCAGTCCAATCCTGGTCCTTCTTCCCCTTCTGGGGGTGCTGTCCCCAGTCAAATCAATACACATAACAGCAATGCTGGCCATTTGTGGGATGTCATGTTCCCCACAGAGACCAGGCACACACCATTGTCCAGGGGGTGTTTGGTTGCCATGGTTAACATGTACCATGCACGGTACACCATTTCTGAGACCTGTTGACAGCGGCTGAGTGCATCTCAATGCTTCCTTCAGTTCAAAGCACATTTGGCCCAATTCAATACAGTCCCAGTGAAGTCTGCCTTCCCCTCCACTTTCCTGTTGCCTGCTCCCTGCTGTGTGTCTTTGTCCTGGGCCTCTATTTCTCATTGCTTTCTCATGTCTGCTTGTGTGTTTTATGTCAGTTGCCTCGGTGCCCTGCCTTCCAGTATGACAGCTGCCTCTGTGAAGTGCTGCCTTCTGCAAATTCTGTCTTCTGTGCAATTGGTGATATTTTTCGATCACATATTCTTGGAATTTGCATCATCGGCTCCACTGCCAGTGTTGAGTGCACTGTCCCAGTGCACGTTAATGAGGGGATGCCATATCGTGGCATTGGGAGTACTTCTAAGGTGATCCTGGGTTTCCATCCTCCCAGTGGTCTCTTTTTGGGGGTCCTCTCAGTGTCATACTGACTGTGGCCAGATACAAGTGTTCATAATGTCCCATCAGCATGATAATGGGCAAGTGTTACATGGTCCTTCAGTGCATGGCACTTGGGAGGTATGGCTTGTGGTGTTGTGGATGGATAGGGTGTCACTGTGTGGGGTGTTCATGTTGCATTGGCATGAGAAGGGGAATCTGGCTGCACGGGTGCCGGGACACATTGTGATGGGTGGCTGGTGAGTTATTGTTTGCATGTGTTGCATGTCACTCAGGGGGGGCATGTTGCTGTATGTTTGGGTGCATGGATGTGTTTTCTTCCTCACATTGTTCTGTATTTCTCTACAGAGGCATTATGCATGGGACTATGGTTGCTGCGATTGAAGGTGAAGTTGCTGCTGTATGCATATACAGGACACAGCATCAAGGTTTGGTGATTTCCAGCCCGACAGAGTGGGACATCCATGGGTTGCACAGTACAGCTGGTGCAAGCACACCAGGGATAAGGTGAGATGTGCATATTTCTTGCAGTGCACTTGCATTTTTCTGGATCGACATGACAGCTTTGATGTGACTGTGTATTGTGAGCATAGTTTTTGTCAGGGAATGGGTTGGCCAACCTACCTGTTTATTGTTGTGGGACACGCATAGTGGATCCAGGGCTGTCCTCGCACGTCATCGTTTTTTTGCACCCATTTGGTACAATGCCTTCCTACTTGTGGTCTCATGTGTGTGTTTTGGTCTCTACATGCACAATAGTTGTTTTTGTCTGTGTGACGGTGATCAGGGACTTTGTTGGTTGTGCTGTGTGCTTTTGGGTATACTACATGGACACTGTTGTTTCAAGTTGCTATGACTGTGTTGGTGATTTTTGCACAGCCATACAGATTAGGGGCATGAATCACAGGGCGTTTCCCCATATGATTGCACCATTATTTGACGCTTCTTTGATTCCCGGCCTTGGGGTTTATCAATTACTTCTTCTCACTTATAAATTGGCTTTGACTCAGTGGTAATTTTGATATGGGGTGCAGAGTCTCCCTATTCACAGTATGTATGGAACATATGGAAACTTGCACCCCTGCTTTCACGCTCGCATCAACATGGACAGGTTTGAGCCTGTACTGCGGACAGTCACGCAGATGTACATTGGTTGATTGGAATAAGTGAACATGTTGCTTATGATGTCCATGAAGAACTAGGTGCTAAGAATTGAATGTTGACAAGTTGATGTATCTTTCTGTTCAAACATGTTTTTACTTGTTTATGTATTTTTCACATCTGTACATTTGTTCTGCCTCCAGAATCATTTTACTCCCAACTTTGCAAAGTGGGAGTGATATACTCCCACTTACAAATCTTATCCTGGGCTCAGTTTGTGCATGTTGTTTTTATGTCTAATGGACACACACACTTTTGAATTTTGTCCTCCCAGGGCACAGTCTCAGGGTGTTGTAGGCATGGAGGATAGGCCCTAAGACATCATTGATTGGCACCTGGTATGTGGCTTCAGTGTGTGTGTGCTCCACAGGGGCTGGTTTTTATGTGAAGTGTGATTGCACGAACTGGGTGCATGCAGCCTCTCCATATGCCCGTTGGCCAACCATCGGCAAGGTTGGTGCCTGTGGGTGGTATCCCACCTGCATGTCCACTGGTATGCCAAGCTGTGTGGAGAAATTGTGCAGTACACATGCAGCCACTATGATTTTACATACTACCGGTGGTGCATATAGCAAAGCCCCACCAGAGTGGTCAAGGGAGCAGAACGTGACTTCAGTACTCCAAATGTACGCTCCACTATTGCCCTAGTGGCTACATGTGCTGTATATCTCACCACAGCTGGTATTGTGGGATTCCGAATTGGTGTCATCATGAATGTTGACAGAGGGTAAGCACTGTCCCTTATAAATGTGTACATAGTTGTCATTTATTGCCAGGGTCTATTGTTCAGTGTGTCACATGCATGCATGTGCTTGACCATTCATACTCACCAATGAGCCATGCATTGCCATGTTTTCCATATGCCAGGGTCTGGTGCAGTGGTGACTGGTGGGAGATGTAGCTATCATGTGTCCTGCCCACAAAATGGGCATACACTTCCATGATGATTCCACTGGCATCACATATTACCTGCACATTAATTTATTGCCAGTACTTAAAATTCAGGTAGATATGCTCTGTCATTCGGGGTGGCCGTAGTGCAACATATGTCCGGACAATTGCACCTAGTCACGGGGGAAGAGTGCTACTGCATACAATTCCTGGATCACTGTCTGCCTTTCGACACTGTTTGGGGCATATATATGGGCCTGCGCACACATTCACATGCTGTTATGCATGACAATACCTGTTGTAGACAGTGGGATTGCGTGGCCTGTGATATCCCACCAACTGTTGCAGTGGTTCATTGGAAGGGCCCAGTTGCAATGAAATGTGCAGTCAGCACTTTTTCCAAGGGGGTCTAAGGGCCTGGGAATAAATGGTGGGTGATGCTAAGCCACCTTCCCACTCCCTGACGAGGTCTAGGATTATATGTGGCAACCTGTATCTGGCATATACCTGGTTATCCCAAACAGCGTGGTGCGTGGTGTGAAGACCCTGGGCATCCTCCTCGCCCTGTGGTGTCTGTTCAAGATAGCCCCTACTATTGCTGGGTTCATCATGGCTGTAGAGGTTGCTTTGGTGTGCGTTGCGTCCTTTATTTGCATTGGTTGCTATGCGCGTTGAAGTTTACGCCTGCTATCATGTGCCGAATGGATGACAAGGTTTGCCTGTTTTTTCGTGACGTGACATTACGGATTGAAATCCATGAATATGGTTGTATTTGCATTGGAATGGGTGTGCAATTTTCTAGCCGTGGACAGTCCCTCAACACATGAATCAAATAGGGGTACTTCCTCAATTTTTGTTATCGGGGGACCAGGTTCAGAAGATGAAGCTATGGCACTCTCTGTCGTCAAGCACTTTCTTTGTTGAACTATGGGGCGCAAGAATTAAGGGTGTTGTCTGAGATTCGATGCTTGGTAATTAGAACTTATGTATTTCATGTTTTGAATGATAGTATGAGCAAGATAATATAAATGTTTTGGCACAATCTAATTCAAACTACAGAAACCTGTAATTCATGTTGAAGAGTAACACCACATGGCAAAAGAAAAATTCATAGCCTAATTCAGGCCTATTGTATATTAATTTTCAGAAAATAAAGGAAGAAATCAAAAACCATTCCAAAAAACGGCCCAACAAAAGGCTTCAGAGCAAGGAGTTCAGTTTTCCCTTCGCAAGGTTAGTAATCTGTTAACAACATGACATTCTCAATATCATGATATTTTCAGCAACTTGTAGAAATGGGCCTCATAATGAGGGGTCTTTACTATTTTTAGGACAAATGCTATAAAGTCGTTTATCCGGCATCTTGAATTCTACTTGAATGCTTGCCCAGCATCACAAACTCCAAGAACAGGCTTAGTGGCATGCACTGCTGGTAGAAACTGAGTAGACAGTTGTCAAACAGTTGTCAAACAGAGGGGTTCAGGGGTCCGAAAGTGATTTTTTTATGTTTTGAATTTTAGAGTGTCTGCTCTGCAAAAGTGGGGGTACATCTGATTAATCCACACATCACATAAGAGTTCCGTCCTGCTGAGGGCCCATTTAACAACTTATCAAGAACGTTTGGGAAAAAACGTATTGCGGTAGAGGGGCTGAAACATGTGTCAACAAGAATACAGCAGGAGTGACCAGCTGTTTTTTCTCCTTTTTGCAAAAAGGATATATGAACCTTGTCTTTGTTTTTGACTTTTATGAAACATGTCAAAAATGTTTTGGTGCTGTGGTGTTTCATAAATCACATCTTACTGAAGCACAGACACATAATAATTGTTTAGAGTGTTGGTGTCTGTCTGAATGTATGTATTTATGAAATGATATGATATGATAAATCATTTATTAAGCGCCTGTACACATGTATTTCTAAGCGGGACAAGACAAGGATGGGGACACAGAAGGAGGACAGAACAACGATCTTACTAGGCCTTGTGTCATGCAGATTGTGCAAGTGCAAGGAAGAGGGAGGGGAGAAGTGCCGAAGGGGGAGGGGAGAGAAGTGCAGATAACTCAATGACTGCTGCCGGAGGGTGGCTCATAAGTGCAGAGAGAAGGGACTGTAGGGTTCCACATACAGACCCTTAAGTGCTGGGGGAGCCCAGAGGCAGTGCAAGGGCAACTGGACATGTAGTTCAGTGGGTGGCCAGGTGACCAGTGTGCGGAGCAGTCACGGACATCAGCAGAGGAGAGGAAGAGAGAAAGTGGAAGTGAAAAAGAAGGTCTTGAGTTGCTTCTGGAACTTGAGGTTGTTCTCCTCAAGTTTGTGAGAGGCAGGGAGGCTGTTCCAGAGGGAGGCCCCAGCCAAGTAGAGAGATCTGCCCCTCACTCTGCTTGGAAAAGTGTATGGCCCTCAGAGAGTTGGGTGAGCGGAGAGCTCGAGAAGAAAGATGTTTGGGAAGAGAAAGTTGGAGATAGAAAGCCTTGTGGACGATGCAAAGGTTCTTGAACTTGATCCTTGCAGGATCATTGTTTTGTACAATAGTTGTAAACCAGAGATTTTATTCTAAAATACAACACATTTTTAACAAAAATAATGCTTACATTTATATTTTGAATAAGAAAATATTCTGTTTGACCAGATGCTGAAAGTGAGTGAAGCATAAGGCAGTGCATCTACAAATTTGTGATGCATAGGGATGGGTAACCAGTTTACACTTATATATTACCGTCCCTCAACACGCCCACATTTCCAAGTGTTCTTCCTCATTCTGCATGTTACGCCCCCTTTTTGGGTTGCTGCATTGTCCCAGCCCACACTCTGCTTGGAGTCTCGTGCAAGGCACTTGAACACTCGCAGAGACATGCCTGCCCGGCGTGAACTCCACTCACAATACCAAAAAGTCCTGCACAGTCGATTCCATGAATTGACTGACAGGGATTTGCGTGCATATTGGCACGCATAGTTCCTATTTTCCATTGCAGATTATTCCACGAATCAGGGCCTATGTCTTTCAAGTTAAAGAAGTGCAGTTACTCAGGTCCGGCAAGTAGCTGCCCATTTAAAGCACTGCTTATGGCTCATATGACATCTTTCCCCGAAAAAAACATTTGTGTTTTGAAAGACCAAGGAAATGTTACTAAATCAATGATGTTATGCAAACACCTATGATTGAAATAGATTAAAGAATCTTCGTATCATGACAACACTGTCCCACATAAAAGAGACATATCTTTCACAACATATTTATGAACGTGACCACTCCAAAATGGCTGCCTGCGTTCAATGACGTCATCACGTTAATGATGTCATCGTGCTACAATCGCCGGCACCATTTTCAGCATAAAAATGACCCAGGGAAGTCAGGAAATCGCATCACTGTGATCCTGGTGTCCCGTGAATATGCTTACACAACGCTCTGAAGGTAAGAGAAAAAGTATGTTTGGGTTTTGGTTAAATTGAAGCTCTCTAAATGACTTTCCCTAAACAAGACATATGTTTCATACAGGTCACCAGGACAAGAACCCTGAGGGAATTCCATTAGAAAAACACAAGAAGGTATGAGTTGAATAGAATTCTCCATTAAAACCGATTAACATATCTGAAGAACAGGAAAGGTCAAAATAGTTAGGCTTGATTGTGTTTCAGATACGTATTGGAGCTCCTGACTGGAAAATGTACAGACATTACCAAGGCACTCACTTTGCTTAGAAATGGAAACAGATCCTGGTGAATATGTTGATAGAATTATCAAGGAGACAATATTGGCACAAAAGTCTTTCCTTGAGAAACACTTACAACTTGTATATGTATCATTCTTTCTAGAAACTGTCCCTGAAAATGGTTATTAGGACCGAAATGCATTGGACATTTATACAATAGGCCTTTTTCCTGTGGAATTAATATTTTCAAAAACATTTTACGGACACAAACTCATCTGTGGAGAACAGAACATTTCTCTCGAAAATAAAAACATGAAATAATACAGGAGTATATAAAGAATGTGCATGAACCTTGAGTGAGATTTCATATGGGTCATTCCAGTCGTTTGGGTGACTCTACCAAGACAAAAACTTTTCCTATTTTGCTTCATACTCCACTGTGCAAGTGGAGTTTTATCTGGCAACAGGACCAAATAATATATAGAACAAACAACTACATATTGAAAAGTAGCATTAATTCAGCTGTGCCGCTCAAACCTACAGAGAAATCATATGACATGCTTGTAATATATATTAGTGAGCAGATGTTCAGATCGTAGGTATTAGCTGTTGGGACATGGCTGTGTTTCAAAACCATTGGGACATGGACGTGTTTCCCAACAGCCTCAGTGTCGGGCCCTAGTCCCCCTCTGCCTCTGATCTTCACCAAACCAATTGTGCCTGCTACCACCCTCAACGGGCCGCCCTCTCTCAACTGCACAAGAGCTAACTTCCCTTCCTACCTCCCTCCAGTTCTCCCATCCACACTTGGGCTGTCTCCCAGCCACCATGGAAATAGAAGACAGTCTCCATGTTGAAAGAAGATCTGCCATTTCTTTGGGAGCCATCTTTGATGTGTTTCTATTTCATGTCAAAAAACACAAATCAACTTCTCCGTTCGGCCCAATTTTTTCACAGAAATTAGCATTTAGCATTACGCATATCAAGTAGGGATTCTACTAGGCAAATCTATGAGATATGCGGACAGTATAATACCAGATGTTAAATGGCCGCAGAACTTTGTTAAAGGCCCTACTGTGCTCTAGTCTATTAACTTGGATGGCAAGCTGTCACCACCCGGTAGGACACGTCGATCGTGCCATTATGGCTTATTTAATCTCTGCGCAATGCGTCTCTGTCACAAAGCTCAGAACATGGTCGTTAGCTACTGGCGCAAGGCAGCATTGTGAGCTATCTGACTGCTCCCTCTCACAATTCTTGATGTTGACCCACTCCCCTCTTTTTGCAACCAAAACATTGCGCCTCCTCACACTTTACATTTTGGTGATATCAGTCCATACACCACACTTCGGCAAAATCAATGGTGCAAAGAAATTCTTTTTCCTTTTTTGTTTTCTTTTTTTTTGAGTATTGCAATGTATTTATTTTCAAAAAATATATTGGCCAGCAAATTGTATGGCCATGCTGCTAGGAAGAGTCCTGGCTTTGCAAGTCGGTGGGCATTTCCCTCCTTGCCTTTGGCTGCTGTACACGGGGACGAAAGCCTGGATCCCTGAATCTTGGCCTTTCCCACTTTCCGTCTCCATGAATCCAATGGCTGTTCTGGCCTCTACCAGTCCCTCTACCCCGATACTCAGTGGGAGGCCGGGACGCATTTTCTTTTTCAGTCATGCTGTGTGACACTGTTTTCTCAGGAATATAACTGTAGTCTGTTCCATCATGTGCTTGTCTCTCAGCCTGAGGGCTGCCTCCTCTTCTCTCAAAGCGTGAGTGAGCTCTGCTGCTGCCTCTAGGCCCATATTTACCAGCATGACCCCTTCTGTCACTTTTTGGTGCAAATTCTCTGGGCATGGGTGGGCCTCGGAAGTAGCCCTGTTGATCCAGGTCAACCTTTTGTCTTTCATTGTAAGAGTGCCTGCTGCGGCGGAGCTGCCCTCTGTACCAAGACCTTTCACCCCTTGGCCAGCCTCTGTGCTGGCTGTTAGTGGTAAAAACCTTGCTCGTTGAGTCAGTGGACTTTCCTTAAGGCAATGGTGAGCAGGAAGTGGTGGATGCTGGAGTGAGATGGTCATCTTTTCCAGCAGGGGAATGTGCTGGGTCGCTTGTCGAAGCTTCATCAGAGGGCAGAGGTGCAAAGAAATTCGATAGAGGGATTGGTTAGCTTCGAAAGAGCTCTCTTTGTATTTTTTAATTGGGCCCTGTTTGGTTTTGGGACATGTTGGTAGTGCAAGCTATCATATGTGTCAAAAACATTACTGGAGAGAGATAGAGAGAAGCAGTGTTGGAAAGCAGAATATAGGGTTGTTATGGAAACACGCAATGTTCCTGCCATGCTTCAGGAAAAGCACAGAATGTTATTTCTGATACCCTTCCGCAACAGCAACCAGGATGGGATTGCCTTACTAGATTTTGGCCAATTAGGGATGGAGGGTTGTCTATGTGGTTTTGAGTTGGTGAGAGCCTCCACAATAATATGCTTGCTCTATCCCAATAGTGATCCCTGTTTACTGTAGTCCCCTCCCCTTTGCTTCAAGCCGTCTGAACCCAGTCGGATTGGATGGGAGTTGTAGCTGTGTTTTCCAAACAAGCCTTTTTTTCACCGTTTTCTTATTTTGTTGCCCTCTCTTCCGTGTAGTCATGCACCCTCCGGTCTGATGGCATCCTGAACAAAGGGCACATACTAAAAGCTCGCCCCTGCTAATGGAGAGACCCTGTTCCTGGGTTCCAGGCCTTCTGATTGAAGGGAACTGTGATGACCGACATTTGAATGAGGTTATTTTGGCAACAACGCATTTCTTTGCACATGGGTGCATGATATGATATGATAAAATAGAATTGTTTCTAAGCGCGGACCCGGGGATCGAACCTGTGGTGCTCTGTGTGGTCTTGCTTCCACAGCGCGCTCCTCCAAAGACATGCATGTGGTGAGTGAAGTGTCTGTATGTTTGTGTACGTTTTGGTTTGATTGCATGAATGGGAATGTATGTGACACATGAATGGGCGTGGACAGTTTTTGTTTAGTGAGGGAGGAGTGCAAGCTTGAGGCACGCCGCCAGTGCCCATCACGACCCATTCCAGGGGTTTCAGCATCCAAAGATATAAGGCTATCCTGCTCCCTTCAGCCCTGCACTGAAACGAGCTTGAGAGAGATTCCCATGAGGCAAGATGTCCGCCATAAAAAAAAAAAACTGCAAAAGTAGTTGTGAGACGCCAATGGCTGGAATCAGGTGTGCAACGAACATTGGGCAAATTGGCTTTAGTTCCCCTCTCAGAGGATGTGTATTATGTTGACTTGACCTTGCTCGTGCAGGTAGGACAGGAAACTGACGATAAACCACGCCTGGGGCAGCACTGTTAACAAAGCTCAGGGAAGTACTTCTGTAAAGCATTTCATTGTTGACGGAAACTGTGCTTTTCAAATGCATGCATTTTTAGGCAATTGTAATAGTGATGAGATGTTAGCACCTGCATGTCAGGGGAGTGCTTGAAAGAGTGAGAGGGGACAGAAGACAACTCATCTTCACAGGTCCTAGACGTGAAGGGGGTTAGTTATGACAGAAGTGCCAAGGACGAGTATGCTCGTCCTTTTTGCATAGACTTGCATAATAGCCTGGCACTATCGGAGCTTTTAAATATCCTATGCACCATATTTGGTTAAAAGTGCCCACACACAAAGGAAGTGACTCCCAAAATGAAGCAAATTTTTTAAATCTGAGTTTTTATCAATGAGGTCTACTAGTTTGAGATGAAAAGTGGTTTTGCACTATGGGGCATGTACTCTTTCTTTCAGTGTGGGGCAAATACAGATACAAAGATACTCTTTTGGCATAACATGTTCATATTAGGCCTTACATATTGTAAGGTTTCTTTGGTTGATTTGTGTACTTTGCAAGTAAACTCAAAAGACCGTATTATTGTGGTTCCTGAAAGACAGAACAATTATTTGTATTAACTGTAGCTTGAAAGGTGTGTAGTAAATTTCCGAAATGGCTGGGTTAAAATTCTAGCTCCATTTTGTCACGAAAGTGTGTGATCCTGTGCAAATAAAATGATCCACCCAAACCACAACATTACTGTGCTGGCAAGTACCAATACACATGTCCATTTTGTCCTTAAATTGTATCATGTTTAGAGGCAGTGTTATTGACCTGGTGTGCATTAAATTTGCTGCTTGCTAGACACTGTTGCCCACGAACATGCATTGGAGGAGAACGCCCTGCACAAGTAAGCGTGCCCCTCCTTCAAAATCTCTGAAGATAGCCCCTCTCCTAACATATGAACAGTTACCTCTTCAGCCACCCAAGGTCGAAGCTTAGTTGCACCCCTTGCTGGAATGTGGAAGCCCAAATGCCGGCTAAACACACTCTGTACAGTGCTTGCTCCGCTGCTCTCGAGCTGGGTCGGCGCTTTAAACATTGTCAGGGTAATTCATAAAATTTCGCAGAAAAGTGGCGCGTGCGAATGTCTGCGCCAGCCGTGTGCGCTAAAAATCGATTTCCGTGCACAGCGTATTCATGGATTTTCGCCTCCAAAACCAGCCATGACGCAGAGTGGCGCAGCGACCCTGCAGCAGCGCCAGTTACGCCCCCAAGAACGCCCCTAGCGCAAGGAAAAGCCATCAAAATCCCCAATCCAGTGCAAAGGGCTGTGCTAACCCTGGACCAGTTTACAGGGCTGCCAAACAGCAAACGCCAAGCGGGGAACGTGTATTACTGGTGTTCGCGTGAAGTTTCACACGCAAATGAGCCTGTGCGAGTGGGGTGTGTATATAACTGGGGTTCGCGGGAAGTTTCACACGCGATTTCAGCAGGGTACGTGTATTTCGGGGGTTTGCGTGAAGTTTCACACGCGAAAGGGCCTGTGCGAGTGGGGTACGTGTATAACTGGGGTTCGCGTGAAGTTTCACACGCGAAAGGGCCTGTGCGAGTGGGGTACGTGTATTACGGGGGTTCGCAGGAAGTTTCACACGCGATTTCAGCAGGGTACGTGTATTTCGGGGGTTCGTGGGAAGTTGCACATGCGATTTTGCTGTCAGAGCGGGGTACATGAATTTCAGGGGTGCGCGGTGAGTCCTACACGTGAATTGGCAGTGTGGGTCCTCCCAGGTGTTCCCACTACACCCCCCATGGCACCTGCAGGCAGCCCACACCACAGGGGACTACCCCCACCCCTGGTCATGTCCCACAGGCAGCCCATCCACCATGGGCATGCCCCCCAGCCAAGCCACATGTCAGCTTGCACCCCCACCCCCAGCAGTCAGGGGCACCTGCCAGCAGGCCCCCACTCATGTCCCACACATGTCCCCTTGTACCCCCAACCCCAAACAGTGAGGGGCACCTGCCAGCAGGCCCCCACACATGTCCCCTTGCACCCGCACCCCCCAGCAGTGCAGGGCACCTGACAGCAGGCCCACACTCATGTCGCACTCATGTCCCCCAGCATCCCCACCCCCCAGCAGTGCAGGGCACCTGCCAGCAGGCCCCCACTCATGTCCCTCAGCCCCCCCACCCTCCCAGCATTGACAGGCACCTGCCAGCAGGCCCCGACACATGTACCCCAGCACCCCCACCCCCCAGCAGTGCAGGGCACCTGCCAGCAGGTCCCCACTCATGTCCCACTCATGTCCCCCAGCACCCTCACCCCCCAGCAGTGCAGGGCACCTGCCAGCAGGCCCCCACTCATGTCCCACACATGTCCCCTTGCACCCCCAACCCCCAGCAGTCAGGGGCACCTGCCAGCAGGCCCCCACTCATGTCCCCCAGCCCCCCCACCCCCACAGCATTGACAGGCACCTGCCAGCAGGCACCGACACATGTACCCCAGCACCCCCACTCCCCAGCAGTGCAGGGCACCTGCCAGCAGGCCCCCACTCATGTCCCACTCATGTCCCCCAGCACCCCCACCCCCCAGCAGTGCAGGGCACCTGCCAGCAGGCCCCCACTCATGTCCCACACATGTCCCCTTGCACCCCCAACCCCCAGCAGTAAGGGGCACCTGCCAGCAGGCTCCCACTCATGTCCCCCAGCCCCCCCACATCCCCCCCAGCATTGACAGGCACCTGCCAGCAGGCCCGGACACATGTACCCCAGCACCCCCACCCCCCAGCAATGCAGGGCACCTGCCAGCAATCCCCCACTCATGTCCCCCAGCGAAGCATTGCCAGACACCTGCCAGCAGGCCCCCACACATGTCCCCCTGCACCCCCACCCCCAGCAGTCAGGGGCACCTGCCAGCAGGCCCCCACTCATGTCCCACACATGTCCCCTTGTACCCCCAACCCCAAACAGTGAGGGGCACCTGCCAGCAGGCCCCCACACATGTCCCCTTGCACCCGCACCCCCCAGCAGTGCAGGGCACCTGACAGCAGGCCCACACTCATGTCGCACTCATGTCCCCCAGCATCCCCACCCCCCAGCAGTGCAGGGCACCTGCCAGCAGGCCCCCACTCATGTCCCTCAGCCCCCCCACCCTCCCAGCATTGACAGGCACCTGCCAGCAGGCCCCGACACATGTACCCCAGCACCCCCACCCCCCAGCAGTGCAGGGCACCTGCCAGCAGGTCCCCACTCATGTCCCACTCATGTCCCCCAGCACCCTCACCCCCCAGCAGTGCAGGGCACCTGCCAGCAGGCCCCCACTCATGTCCCACACATGTCCCCTTGCACCCCCAACCCCCAGCAGTCAGGGGCACCTGCCAGCAGGCCCCCACTCATGTCCCCCAGCCCCCCCACCCCCACAGCATTGACAGGCACCTGCCAGCAGGCACCGACACATGTACCCCAGCACCCCCACTCCCCAGCAGTGCAGGGCACCTGCCAGCAGGCCCCCACTCATGTCCCACTCATGTCCCCCAGCACCCCCACCCCCCAGCAGTGCAGGGCACCTGCCAGCAGGCCCCCACTCATGTCCCACACATGTCCCCTTGCACCCCCAACCCCCAGCAGTAAGGGGCACCTGCCAGCAGGCTCCCACTCATGTCCCCCAGCCCCCCCACATCCCCCCCAGCATTGACAGGCACCTGCCAGCAGGCCCGGACACATGTACCCCAGCACCCCCACCCCCCAGCAATGCAGGGCACCTGCCAGCAATCCCCCACTCATGTCCCCCAGCGAAGCATTGCCAGACACCTGCCAGCAGGCCCCCACACATGTCCCCCTGCACCCCCACCCCCCAGCAGTCAGGGGCACCTGCCAGCAGGCCCCCACACATGTCCCCCTGCACCCCCACCCCCCAGCAGTCAGGGGCACCTGCCAGCAGGCCCCCACTCATGTCCCCTACACCCCCACCCCCAGCAGTCAGGGGCACCTGCCAGCAGGCCCCCCACACATGTCCCCCCGACAGGTCATCACAAAGCAGACCCATGCTCCTCATGGCCACCCAAATCCCACACCAGTCCAAACACCCCACATTGAATTCCCAAAGTCATGATAGAAAATACATAACCAGCATGGCCATGAATCAATGTCCCTCAGACCCACGCAATGGTGACACATGACTGTGAAAAGATCAACATTGTGACATGCACAAAACAAAAGATATAAGACCACATCAGTAAAGTATATAATAAATGTGTATTCAATTATTAACCAAATGAATAAAACAAAATCACACAATAATGGAAATAATGAAGAAAAAGCTGCATGTCCAAAATATTCCAAAAAAATGTGTGAAAGCAGAATCCAAATCAATCCAAAAGAAAATGGGTCCAAAGAGTCTGTCCATCCAACCAAATCCAAAGTGTAAAAATAAGACACATCCATTGATCCATGGTAAAAAAGAAACTTAAATGAAGTGAAATCCAGTGTTGAACTATATACAAAGTACAAATCCAGGGTCCATGAGCCCAACCATTGAAAGGAAACCTACAAAAACCCTACCTAATGAACAACTATATACAAAAAGGTGGGGCATTGTCCAAGCACCCCAAATGAAATGAAAAACAAAAGGAAACCTAACACTAATTAACTATATACAATGGCAACGGGCTAGTCCGACGGCTCACTTCCTGATTTCCCGGGCCAGGGCATCATCGAACTCCTGCTCGATGTCCCGGAGGCGGTCCTCTTTCATGGCCCCGAGGGTTCGCAGGGACGATGACATCCGGACCTCCAGGTCCCTGCGAATTGCCTCGAGGCACTCGGCCCGCCTCAGAGCCCTTTGCATGGAGTTCTCCGCCTTGACCATTGTGAGCGTGCCTCTTCCGCCCGCTGCCGCTCCGCATCTATAGCATGGCCTAAGCGCTGCCACACGGAAGACACTTCCCGTCCTGGGTCCTCCTGCCCTCCGGCCGATGCCTACCCCTCCGATGTCGAAGGCCCCGAGCCATCATGGCTCCCACCTTGTTGCTGCTGCTGCTGTGCCTGTGCCCGTGCCCTGGCTCCTGCTGCCTGCACATTCTCCTCCGGCTGGGGTGCAGTTGTTGAGGTGGCCACCCCTGCTGGATGTCCGACTCCCGACTGTGGCAGGGATGAGTCCTCCACAAGCCTGGCCGCACGGTCAGAGGCAGCTCCACAGGGTACCCAGGTGATACATGGGTGAGAAGATGGCACGGAGGACAACTGGCGCATAGGGGGTTAAGGTGAGGAGGGGGTCAAAGCAAGGTTCAGCAAACGGAGGACTCCGGCCTGGGTGACCTGTCCCAGTAGGCTGACGTGGTCAACGAGCCATTCGAGATGACGTGCAGTCTCCCCATGAAAAGATGCATGTCACCTCACATGGCCCGTTGACGCAACGCCACCCCACCCAGGACAGGCTCAACCCGGTCCCGGATAGCCACATCTGCAGGGAGAGGAAGGCCAGTTGTAAGCGGATCCCCTCCCTGAAAACGGGTCTGGACGTAGGCATCCCTGCTGGTGTGGGATGATGCAGTCACAAGATCGGGGACATGATTACACACAGGCACCTCCGCGGCACCCTGTGCTGCCTCCTGTCCCTGCCCCTGCACTGCACCACTGGCACCAGTGGAATCCCCACCTCTAGACCCCGTCTCTGTCCCTTGCACGGCCTCCTCCTCCACCAAACCCCCCACCAACCTGGATGACTCTGTGCCATCTTCCTTCGTCGGACCCTGTGGGGTCTCAGCTGCCCCATCTGCTGCAGAGGAGTCCAACTCCGACCTCCGCCTCTTGGACCTACCCTCGGCAGCTGCAGCCTGGGACGCGGCACCGGACTCCTCACTCCCTGACGAGATCACAACCTGGAAGGGGAGCCGGGCCTTGCGTCTCCGGCTGGTGGTGTGATCCCCGCCGCTGTGCTCCACAGCACCCTCTCCGCCCTCTTCATTAGTTGACGCTGCAGACAGGGAGAGATAGGAGACAGGCATCAGGACACTGTACAATGGACTGATACACACATGCCAGTTGCACATGAGTGGCAGTGTCAAACTTCAGACATGGCATCACAATCCCCAACACACATGGCATGTCAACTCACACACATGAGCAATTCCACAGCCATATGGCAACAGCCAGCACCATCCATACACATACAACAGCATGAGCAGCCAAAGGTGAGCCAGACATCACATGAAACACAGGGAGTGTACTGGACATGCACACACGCCACCACACTTACATGCATGTGTACACCTCCACCAACTGTCGCAGTGATGAGATCGGCATCCATGTCACATCTGGCAATCAGTCTTCTACATATCAGTGTCCCAAGCATCCATGGTGCATCACTGTTGCACCCTTGTGAAATACACACACATGCACATGTACACGGTGCAGATACATGCAGCTGGAACCGACATCCATATGTGACACCACAACCATGCCAACTTACATACACAGTCATTCAAACATGTGTGCTCACACATCTGCATTTGGCATGCAAGCTTACACACACATGCACCATCCATGTATCTCACACATGAGAGGACTCGCATGTGTTAGCCTCACGGCCCTGTACATACACATCCATACATGGCCCTACAAAACCACATGTGCAATCTGCACACTACTGGCACACCACCACACGCACAGCTTACAATCAGTATGCATGTACACTTACCGCTCGACTCCAGACGGGTCTGCCTCTCAAGGACCTGGACGTGGAGCGCTGGGGATATGCGTTCCAGGACCCTCATTTGATGTTCCGATAGGTGGCCCCGGCGCCCCTTAGCATCCGCTGCCTTCAAGAGGCGCCGGGCCTTGTTGAGGGTCCTGGACCTGAAGTCCTCCAAGCGCTTCTTGACATGTTTGAATTTGCGGACTGCCACCCCCTCGGCATTGATGGCAGTCACGATGTCCGTCCAGATCCTGGTCCGTCCTTCCTTGTCAGCGCGCGAACTTCCGAAGAGGGCATCATACTGCCCCAGGACTTGCTCCACCAGGACACCAACTTCGGTGGCAGTGAAGCTGGTGGCCCTCTGCCTCTCTGGCTGGGGGTTGCCAGTGGTGCCAGATGCTGGTGTGCCCGACATGGCAACCCCAGAGGCAGGTGTGGGTGGGAAGCTGGGTCCTGGGCCTGGGCTGTGGAGCGATGGTATCCCAGTCGGGAGTCTTCAGTTCCAGCAGGGGTGGTTACAGCAACTGCACCCCTGACTGATGTGCAGGCAGCAAATAGCAGGGCACGTGGGCATCAGGCAGGCAGGCAGCAGCAGATGGCAGGTGGGAGCGTGCTCGGGGATCTTGGGGGCAGGAAAATGGTCTTCAGGGCAGGAGCGTGGTCTTCCGTGTGTTTTCGCGTGGCCAGCTTGATACGGAGTGATTTGGCACGTGAAAAAATTGCACGTCAGCGTGTAATTCGAGGAAAGGCCCTTAGCGCGTGAGCGCGTCAGCACACGCACGTGATTCCATTGGACCAAATGTGGCAACCCGCAACATCAAGCAAGTCAAGAAGCGCTGGGAGGAATTGAGGTCCAGGATCCTCATAAAGGCCCGGCGCCTCATGGAGGGGGGCCGGGGCAGCATGAGTACCATCCAGATGAGGGTCCTGGAACGCGTAGGCCCAGCGCTCCACACCCAGATCCTTCAGAGGCAGACCCGTCTGGAGTTGAGCGGTAAGTGGCCAAGCATTGATGTGTGAGACAGGGCATGTTGCAGGGTGCTGGTTGTCTGATAATTGCCTGTATGTGTGACATAGGCCATGTACGTATGTGTGTGTGCAGGGACATAATGGTCATGCATGTGAGACCAGTAATGTGTGAACCACATGGTTGGTGCATGTGTTACAATGCAACATGCAGAGCAGCATGCAGAATGCACACATTAATGCATGCCTGTCTCTGTTATTGGACATGGATGGGGTGTGAGAGATGGGTGCTGCTGTCATGGACATGTCTGGTGTACATGTCTGTGTGTCTGACTTGCGTGTCTGTGACTTGTAAATGCCATGGATGCATGACACATGTCTGTGACAATGTTCAGATTCACTGATGCAGCCTACTCATCCTTGTATCTACTGTGTCTGGGGTGTACGAGGCCAGATGGATGAAACTACGGTGAAGTGTGTGCATGTGATAGGCATGACCCATGATGCATGTGAGTTTCAAACCAGCATTGTATGTTTCAAGAGTCCCTTGGACATGTATGCTAATGTTCATAGCATGCGCCATGCCTGTTACTGCATGTGCTTTGCCTGCACTGACCCATGTGTTGTGAAGGGACATGATGGAAGTGATGTTTGACAGTGCCACACATCTGCTATTGCTTCCTGTCTAGGGGACCATTGTACAGTAGCCTGATGCTTGTGTTCTATGTCTCCCTCTACACAGCGGCAAGTGATGAAGAGGTCGGAGACGGCGCTGTGGAGCAAAGCGGTGGGGATGCCCCCACCGGCCGGCAACGAAAGGCCCAGTCACCCTCCCAGAAATTACCATCATCCGGGAGTGAGGGGACTGGTGCTACGTCTGCCACTATGGCTGCAGCAGAAGGGGTGGGTGAGCCCCCACATGGGCTTGCAACGGCGGAAGACGGTGTGGAGCCATCCAGGTTGGTGGTTTCCACAGAGGAGGAGGAGGCCGCTACTGAGCCGCACGTGGGGCCTGGTGGGGGTGGTACCACTGGTGCAAGTGGTGCAGTCTAGGGGCAGGGGCAGGAGGCAGCACAGGTCGCCGTGGAGGGGCCTGTGCATGTCACTGTCCCTGACACTGTGACTGCACCACCATGCACCAGCAGGGATGCCCCATCCCAGGCCCGTCCGCAGGTAGGGGGATGTCCATGTCATCTGACACTCCTCTACCTGCGGACGAGGGGACCCCTGGCCGTATGGAGAAGGTCCTGATTGGTGTTGCGTTGCGCACGCGTGACATTCGTGATGACGTGCGTGCTTCCCGGGGGGAGCACACACATCATCTCGAAGAGCAGCGTGCCAACGTGGCCCAGTTGGGAGTGTCCATGGTCGGGGGTTTTGTACATGTGTCGGCCACTCTGGCGGCCCTCTCCTCCTCTGTGGAGACTATGCGCCAGTCGTTCTCCATGCCGTCTTCCGGCCCAGATGCCACCAGGGCCCCCTGTGGACCTGCCCTGACCAACGCAGCCAGCTCGGTGGGGATCCCATCCCTGCCACAGTCGGGAGTCGGAGGTCCAGCAGGGGTGGACACCCCAGCAACTGGACCCCAGCAGATGGAGGATGTGCCTACATCATCGGGTAGGGCACGTGCACGACGGCGTCGGTGGATTCCATCATCCTGGATGCCGTCGTGCTGGCAGAGGCAGTTGCGTCGGAGGCAGCGGCAGGCTCAACGTGGGAGGCATCATGGCTCGGGGCCATCTACATCAGAGGGGCAGGCATCGGCTGGAGGGCAGGAGGACCCTGGAATGGGAGTGTCTTCCGTGTGGCAGCGGTTGGGCCAGCAGATAGGTGCGGAGCAGCGGCGGGCGGAGGAGGCACGGCTCACAATGGTCAGGGCGGAGAATTCCATGCGCAGGGCGCTGAGGCGGGCTGAGTGCCTCGAGGGAATTCGCAGAGAGTTGGAGGTGGACATGGGGTTATCCCTGCGAGACCTCGGGCCAGAGAACAGGCCCGCATCCAAGACATTGAACAGGAGTTCGATGATGTCCTGGCCCATGACATCAACAAGTGAGCCGTTGGACTTGCCCACCGCCATTGTATATAATTCATTAGTGTTAAGTTTCATTTCTTTTTTCTTTCATTTGGGGCGCATGGACTATGCCCCACATTTTTGTATATAGTTAGTAATTAGGTAGGTTTCATTGTAGGTTTCATTTATGTCGTTGGGCTCATGGACCCTGGATTTGCTATTTGTACATAGTTTTACAGTGGATTTTTCTCCTTCATCTTTTTTTTTCACCATGGAGCAATGGATATTACGCTTTTCTTTCCCTTTGGATTTGCTTTGTTGGACGGTGACTTTGGGCACATTTTCATTTGGATTAATTTGTATTCTCATTTTATTTTTTATAATTTTTTGGGACATGCTGCATTTTGATTATTATTGGCATTATTGTGTGTTTTGATTTCATTCCCTTCATTTTGACTTGAATACATTTTTGTTTCTTACTTCAATGTGTGGTCTTCTCTCATTGGTTTCATGCATGTCACAATGTGGGTTTTCTCAGTCATGTGTTGCCATTGTGTGGGTCTGACAGACTTGTACTCATGCGCATATTGCTTATTTGTGATCTATCATGTAATGGGGATTTCAATTTGGAGTGGATGTAAAGCTTGGTTGGGTGTTTGGACTGGGGTGGCATGGGGTGGGATTTGGGTGGCCATAAGAGCCAGAGATCTGGATTGTGATGACATGTTGGCTGGGGGACATGTGTCGGGCCTGCTGGCAGGTGCCCTGCACTGCTGGGGGGTGGGGGTTGCTGGGGTACATGTATGGGGGCCTGCTGGCAGGTGCCTGTCAATGCTGGTGGGGTGGGGGTTCATGGGGACATGAGTGGGGGCCTGCTGCCAGGTGCCCCTGACTGCTGGGGGGTGGGGGTGCTGGGGGATATGAGTGGGACATGAGTGGGGGCCTGCTGGCAGGTTCCCTTGACTGCTGGGGGGTGGGGGTGCTGGGGGACATGATTGGGACATGAGTGGGGGCCTGCTGGCAGGTGTCCTGCACTGCTGGGGGGTGGGGGTGCTGGGGGACATGAGTGGGACATGAGTGGGGGCCTGCTGGCAGGTGCCCTGCACTGCTGGGGGGTGGGGTGCTGGGGTACATGTGTGGGGGCCTGCTGGCAGGTGCCTGTCAATGCTGGGTGGATGGGGGGGACTGGGGGACATAAGTGGGGACCTGCTGGCAGGTGCCCCTGACTGCTGGGGGGTGGGGGTGCTGGGGGACATGAGTGGGGGCCTGCTGGCAGGTGCCCCTGACTGCTGGGGGGTGGGGGTGCTGGGGGACATTAGTGGGACATGAGTGGGGGCCTGCTGGCACGTGCCCTGCACTGCTGGGGGGTGGGGGTGCAAGGGGACATGAGTGAGGGCCTGCTGGCAGGTGCCCCTCACTGCTGGGGGGTGGGGGTGCTGGGGGACATGTGTGGGGGCCTGCTGGTAGGTGCCCTGCACTGCTGGGGGGTGGGGGTGCTGGGGGACATGTGTGGGGGCCTGCTGGCAGGTGCCCTGCACTGCTGGGGGGTGGGGGTGCTGGGAGACATGTGTTGGGGCCTGCTGGCAGGTGCCTGTCAATGCTGGGGGTTGGAGGGGCTGGGGGACATGAGTGGGGGCTGCTGGCAGGTGCCCTGCACTGCTGGGGGGTGGGGGTGCAGGGGGTGTTGCGTTGGTGATCAGTAGTGCAAGGTGACATGTGGCTTGGCTGGGGGGCATGCCCATGGTGGATGGGCTGCCTGCGGGACATGACCAGGGGTGGGGGGTAGTCCCCTGTGGTGTGGGCTGCCTGCAGGGGCCGTGGAGGGTGTAGAGGGAACACCTGGGAGGACCCACACTGCCAATTCACGTGTAGGACTCCCCGGCACCCCTGAAATACACGTACCCTGCTGAAATTGCGTGTGAGACTTCCCGCGAGCCCTAGGAATACACGTACCCCACTCGCACAGGGCCAATCGTGTATGAAACTCCACGCGTACCCCAGAAATACAAGTACCCCACTCGCACAGGCCCTTTCGCGTGTGAAACTTCATGCGAACCCCAGAAATACACGTACCCGGATCCAATCGCGTGTGAGACTTCACACGAACCCCAGTTATACAAGTACCCCGCTCGCCCAAGGCCTATCACGTGTGAAACGTCCTGCGTCCCCCGAAATACACGCACACGCTATTTTTCACACAGCAGGTGTCCGTGTTTGTCGCGTACCCCTTTGCACGTCATTTTCCTAGAGGGACACAGTATGGGACATTCATCATAGCTATATATAATTTTTTTTCATGCGCGGGGACGCTACCGCCTGCCTTCGTGTGGTGGACGTGTTTAGGCCTGTACGCGTCTTTGCCCGTGCGCTGGTTTGCCCTATTCGATTCCATGAATATGTGTTGTAGGCAAGCGTGTGGGCGTTCCGCGCACTTGCCTCCTGTACTTCCCCCGTGATGCCCACATTTTCATGCGTTGTTCCCCATTCCGCGTGTCACGCCCCGTGTTACGCCTACTTTTGTTGTGTGCGCCGCGCTATGTGCGCTTTCGCTGTGCGCTTAGCGCACGCTGTTTGAAGGCGTGTGCGCCAGCGTGCGCCGAACAGGATTTCAGCGCACATCCATGGATTTCCACGTGCACGGACTTCCATGAATCGCTGTGCGCAGGTTTCGCTGCAATTTTCGCACTGGCACTGTGATTCGCACGCTTTCGCACGCTTTCACATGCTTGCGCTGAAAATTTCAGCGCACATTAATTCCATGATTCGGCCTGTAAATAAATAACAACAATAGGTAGCAGTGTTTGGGCAGACTATTTGCTGATCAAGACACCTCAGGCCTCATTATCAGGCTGGCTTTCCCGTAATGAAGGGGGCCAGTACGGGACCGGCCCCCTTCATTCCGGGGGCGCCGATTACGAGCTTCCCATCGCGGGACCTGGATCGCTCCCCTGGTAAAACCAGGCGTGCTTTCTGGGTCCCGCGAGGGGAAGAGGGAGGCAATAATGGCCCAGATGTAATCGGCCCGTTATTACCTCCCTCCCCATTCCCATTGAGCCCTATGGGGGCTCAAATGGGAATGGGGATGGGTTCCTGCAAGGAGGAATTACCGGGTCCTCCAATGTCAGAGTAATCCGGTAAGTCCCCATTGCAGGAACCCGGTAATGGAGCCCCGAACGGAGGCAGCCATGGAGCTAATAGCTCCATGGCTACCGCCATTCTTGTAATGAGGCCCCTAGTCATTTCTTTGTTTACCACTTTCTATCCAGACTTCAACTTAGAAGTGCTTAGATGCCAGTGGCACTACACAAAGTCCCCATCCCAATAACTATAGGACAGGACATTTAACTGTGGGAATAGTGGGCACCTTCATTTCGCAGTATACGGTATGCCATTAACAAACTCTAGTACAGTTGACATCTCAATAATGAATGAAGTATTGAACGGAACACTTCGTTGAAACCCAGAAGAAATAGATCATGCTGACCATGTGAATACAAAATAAGAGGGAAGCAATGCGTTAATTGACGGAAGTTGCCACCTCGTTTCTTTCATCATCCTTCTGATTCCATCGACTAACAGTGCTCACCGTTGGCGACCAATCGCATTCATGTGCTGGGCGTGAGTTCAGTTACGTCACTCTGAATTCAATCTTGAATGGAATGAGTAGACATAGGGAACTGCATTGGGTGGGCAGAGGTATGGTCCCGACACTGATGGCTCATAGACACATATGGCAGGCAAGCTGTTAGCCGAAACAAGTCATTGGTAAAGCAGGCATCAGGCATGCAATGTTATGTCCTTATGCAACCTATTACGGGATCATTATGTAAGTAGACAAAATGGCTGACGATTGTGAGGCGCACTACTAGCAGGTGTGTTTGCTTCCTCCAACAATGCCAATACAGAAGGCGTTGTGAAAAATGAATATCTTCGGCAAATATCTTCCTGGATATTGCATGTAAATACAAACACTTCTAACAAACCACAAAGAAGGCCCAGAAAACTGCTTTTCATGCAGCTGTGAAGTGAAATGTCCAGATGGGTGCTTTGGCAGGGATTACATGCACGTTCCTTTTCAAACCTGCTTTGTGTTTTTGGGGTGTTATTTGATTGTTGGCGTATGAGTATGTGCAGTTGTGTGAGGGGGTGCATGGAATGTTGGACAATTTCCCTCCCTCTGAGTTTGCCCGCTGCTCGGAGTGCCATTCCACGGGTTCAGCGGCCACGTAGCCAAATCACTGATCAGAGAAAAAGTTTGATTTTGTTCAAAGAAACGTACAGCTGAGCTGCAGAAGGAGCACAGTGGATTTATTACACAGCACTGTGGAGGTATTACACAGCACAGTGTAGGTATTACAATCCTACTCTGAAGCTGAAGTACCCGTGGGAGGATAGAAACAATGGGCCTCATTACGAGTCCGGCGGTAACCAAGCTGGAAAAACCGGCAGGTTACCGCCGGACTCATATTACCATTCCGCATCCGTGATTCCCACGGTGCTCGCAGTCTAAGGCAGTCTGCTCTCCATTTCCATTGCTGGTCAGGGGCGTGACCAACTCAATCTACAAAACCTCATTCGAGCCGCGGAGCGGCCGCAGAGCTGCTCGCTGAGGTGCTCGCAGTCTATGGCAGTCTGCTCTCCATTTCCATTGCTGGTCAGAGGCGTGACCAACTCAATCTACAAAACCTCATTTGAGCCACAGAGCTTCCGCGGAGCTGCTCGCTGAGGTGCTCGCAGTCTACGGCAGTCTGCGGCCGCTCCGCGGTCTGCAACTAGAAGAAATGACTGCCCAACAGACCGGTGACGAAGGGCACTGGTTGAGAAGCAAGCGAACCCGAAGCAAAGACAGCAGCCTGGAGCGCCGGAGTCCGCTGAAATCGCTGGCCCGCTCAAGAAAAAAAGTGAAACCAAGGCCCCAGCCTTGTGTAAGAGCCTCAGTCTCACGGCTTGATTATGCCATACAAACTTGTTCCACCAACATTGGCGCCCCCTAACAACAACTACAAGACGTGTGACTTGGCGTCTGACTTGGCCGCACCAGTTACGGCTCCACTTCCAGAAGATTTCCCATTTGCCGAAGAAGAGGGATGAATACACCTGCCCCTGCCTCCCAACAGCACCATATTCGGCTCCACAAACCCTCGAGAAGCGCCCACTTCAAGCACGGCTGTCCACGTGATTGTGCCGCGACAGGTGAAGACGCGTGCAGTGGAGTGAGAGACGTTGAGATGCCGAACACGGCCCCATCCGATCTCTTAAGTCTGTCTGTCCTTGCTTCGCGTGCCCTTACTTTGGGTCTGCACGATGCCCATAACCGGCTGCCTGCCGCGGAAGTGACGTGTGGTCCGGTTGTATGGGGATGGGCAGCCGATAAGGAGAAGGAGAGGGAGGAATCGGGGAGAAGCGATCGGAAAGCTCCAATGAAATCACCGGCGATAATGCTGATGCAGGATTATGCGGATGAACTCAACCCATCGGCACAGCCCAGGTCGGAACCTGCTTCGGAGGACAGTACCAATCTCCCCCCTGAGCTACACCAAAAACCGGGGTACATCCCCTCTAGTCAACGGGACTCAAAGAATATGATTGATTTACCTGAGGCGACGGTGGTCCAGAAAATAACCCAAATCACACCGAACGGACCTACAACTCCCCCACTTCCTTGGAGATCTGACTCCCAGGCTCAACAAACTCCACTATTAGACAAAGAAGCAATCAAGGTAGACATCCACCAGGTCCCTAGCCACGAGGACCTAGTCAGCCCTCCTAACAACAGTGCCATGGACCCGGCAATCGATGACTGCTCATACTCTACCATAGAGTACTCAGAGGACGAACTCGAAACATCCCTGGCCACCTCCAATCTCCAAGTTACCCCCCAAAGGCAAATTCACGCCAAGGGACACCACTCTACGCCGACAGAAAACGTGCCATCAAATCATCATAAGCCAACTATGGCTAAAGTGGACCATCCCCAACTTCATGTAAAATCAGATCTTAAATTCGGCAAACAGCAAGCCCACAAAAAAACTTTAATGAAAGACAAAATAAAACCACGTCCCTTAAAAGCACAAAAAACACCAGTGACAGGATCTATTGCCGAATTCTTCTCCATGAAAAATAAACAATCCCAGGCCGAAAAAACATCTGAGATGTCAGATGCAGATCGGTTAGAGGGAACACACCTGGAGATGACACAGGAGTCTGAGAACGACTCATTGCGTAAATTAGCGTTTCTAAAAAGATGGTGTCTAAAGTCAGAGATGTCGAAGGAAATGGGAATCCACTCACAAGAGAGAGAGTCAAATCCCATATCTAATCAAACAAAAACTCTGACACATCAAGAAATAACACATCATGCTCCCACTTCGAACATGATATAGTAGAAGATTCTACGTCAGGAGGCATAGAAAACCCCAAGAAGAAGTCAGACTCGGCAGAACCTACGGGTCTGGAACCAGAAAACTTGACTGGCCCTGAGGCCTCGAAAGGTGCCACATCAGCATATCCTATGCCTCTAAAGAACTCGATAAGAGAGACGCCCACCAACCCACCTCGAGCTTCAAGTGGTAATACTATGATTACTGGAGATGCTCAATCTATTCCAACTATGCCCAACACCCCGAGGAAATCATCAAGATCAACCGACTCTTTGAGTGATATGGGCCACCCTACTTCATCAAAAAAGCCGGACCTCTTTTCACTATGTCATGCCTAACAATAGCACTGGCTCCTTTCACTAAGCTTTACGAAGCTCTCAACGACACAGCAAAAGACCAAGTAACAATAATGGCATACATGCAAACAGGACTTTCCTTCATTGAAGGTTGCATCATAGCAAACGACAGAAACAAACCCCCCAAGCCAGAGGCTGCTTTGCAATCGGATCAGCTAGAACCTGTAAGAAAACATACAATGGCCACACAAACAGAAGAGACGCTAATCAGAACTTTTTTATTCACAGGAAGCACCACGAAAGAGTCTAAAAACATGGCAGCTAACAAAGCCACAAATCTGCTCCCGGGTTCGAGTCAACCCAAATCAACAGATCCTAATCCTGCCAATTTGCTCTCAACCAAATCAAAAGAAAATGGACCAGCTAACACCAGAAAGCCTCTCCTTTCAGCCACCGAGCATGTAAAAGCTAGCAATTCGAAAAGTTCGATGCAAAAACCACAAAAAAATGGATGCGCTACATGGACCACTGACCTATCGATCCAAAAGGACATTGAAAAGCCAGAAAGGCCCACTAAGATGACCCCGAGAAGACAACTTGTCAGAATAAAAACTAACAAACCTAGTTAGGCATCCACGCTAAAGCAAACTCGTCTTACTTTTGAGACCAAATCCACCGACCCCATCTTGAGCTCTCAACTCAGCAAACCATCAATTTCGATTGACGAAGATCAGGACCCGGAAAACACGATTTTATCAATCACTGAAAGTGAATTGATGGAGGCTGCATTAAATGAGACCATGGTCCCTGAGGTGACGGATGACGCGGAGTGGCAAAAATTAAAAAGAGGCAAACGAAAGGCTAACAGACAAACTCCCTCCCAAAGCGCTGACGAACCGGAACAGAAAACCATAGCCTTTCTCACGCTCGAGGAGAAGAAACTAAAACTTCTTGCAAAGAATAAAGATTCCAGGCCAATTAAATATCCAGCAGAAAGAAACGCGGAAAAGAAAACACATCAGCCTATGTTTGAGCCACGCTCCACCAACAGAAGGACTCCAACAAGAGAAATAATTCACAATTCAAAGTACGAACGACTAATAAGAAACCCTGTACATTGGAGCTCCAGAGTGCATCAAAACAGAAGCTCGAAAAACCGCTCAACTTCACGAGAACGGAATTATAAAAGTCGAACTAAAAATCACAAAACTGAAAGATCACCTACCTTAACGAGAGAAAACAATCACAACACAAAGCACGAACGACGAACAAGAAACCCCATACATTGGAGCTCCAGAGTGCATCGTAATAGAAGCTCAAAAAAACACTCAGCTTCACGAGAATGCAATTCTAAAAGTCGAACTGAAAATCACAAAACTGAAAGACCACCTACCTCAACAAGAAATTACTCACATATTAGTCCGAGAGAGTCCAGAAAATCAAAATATGCTAATTCATCCCGAGAGCGAAGCAAGGACCATCGAGCTAAAAGAGCAATGCTAAAATGCTCTGAGAGAACTACAAGGACCCGCAGTTTCCTCCTGAAAAGTATTTGGAAAGAAGATGCTTCATTTATCCTCAACAGAAAAACCATCTTAAAGATCCTGCACTTGGTTCCTACGCTCAAGTCTCTCTCATCAGAAGAGATCACAATCGTAGAATTCCAAGACAAAACATGGGTGGACAGTGTCTACCTCCATATAAACTTGGCAACAACAAAGACCTTATTAACTGAGGCAAAAAACAAACTAAGATCCCTAGGATACGATCTAAGAGATTACCAGTCCAATGACGCGAGGAAATCACTTGCTCATGGACACCAAGATAGTACACAAACCAAGCCGCAAAATCACAGATCGGCAACCTCAAGATCCAATTCCAACTATCGAAGCAGAAACCATGACAAGAAACATCTCCCAACCAAGAAGCGAACACGTGAAAAAAATTCTTCGAGGCACAGATACAACGACCGAGCAGAAGAGTCTCTGGAAAGAAGAGACCTCTCGATAGAAGAATGAAAGACTCACACGGCAGAAAGAATCGAACCTCGACTTACCGAATTTCACCACGTCCAACTAGACATAACCAAACACCACTGTCAAGGACTCAAAACATTGATCATCGCTTTAGTTCCTTGGAAATTGAAAGAGTGCCTCCAGGCCCACAACAAAACTGGACCATCATAATCGACCAAGATATCCCCAAGAAGGGAAAGGCGGATCCAATATTTGAACAAAAACAACGCCCTCTAAAAGTAGATCCAAACCGATGGGCCTGGCTTCCGGAAGCCCTAGCAACAAAATCGAGATCTTAGCAACCAACACCAAGACAAAGAAACAAGATCTACTCCACTATGTCATCAAATATGATAGACGTTTCCTGTCTTACTCTGGGCTCATGGAATACCCGAGGTTTCTCTTATTTGACAAACACCTCTGATATAAACCTCTGATCATTTGACGTTCTATGTCTTCAAGAAACATGGATGCTCAAAAAACCGAGGATTGACGGCTTCGAGATCGCCTTCTCCCAGGCTCTGAGAGAACCCACGGGTCGACCGAGGATGGGTCTTCTTACCGCAATTCTCATAGGGTCCAATCCCCAACTGATCAAGGTCATAAAAGAAGACCCTCACATTTTGGCTACCTTGATCCAATGACGTTTACTTCAACTGGGGACAAAGCAACAGAAGAGCACAATTTACCTATTGATAAACGTTTACTGGAATCCAAAGGAAACCCCAACAGAACTATTCCTCTCGCAGATTGAAAACCTGCTGGATGAAGCAAGATCCAATGACACAACCGACAGCATAATCATCTGTGGGGACTTGAATGTGAAAATAGTGCTAAAAAGAACTGTAAACTTACAGAGTAAAGCCTTGCCTAATCCAAATACAAACACCATCGCTACGCCAGAAAATTCTTGAGCTAGAGGAAAGAAATGGACCAACCTGATGACATCTCACAATCTGCATAACACACATTTGCTGAGAAAGTCCACCAATCCGTTCATTCCGACTTGGGAACTAGCAGGACAACATGCCATTCTAGACTATGTATATCTCTCAAGAGATCTCACAACACAGGTCATACGTACTGAGGTCACCCGAACCCTCCATAGCGACCATAACCTCCTGGAAACAACTTAGGCAATCCCTCCTTTACTTATTAACGTCTGCCCACGTGCATGCATGCCTACCAACATCGAGACCAACGCTAATGCTACACGTCTAAGATTGAAGGACTCAGCAATAACTGTCCTAACAAACAAATATCGTCAAATAAAGACATCGAACAAGCAAAAAGACGCCACAAGTCTAACGGATTATTGTCCATTACTGCTACCTTACCAGGTGAAAAAAACGGAGGCAAAACCGTGTATACGACTCAGCATCACAATAACCTGGTCCTTAGAGAAAAAAAACTCATCATGAGGCGAGCAAAAAGAAAGGCCTTATGATTTCCTTCAACCACCAACATTGAGGAAGCACGGATAACCACCAGCAAATACAAGAACTGGTTAAAAAGCTATAAAATGCAACTCTACCAGGAAGATTCTGAATTAATGCTGAGAACACTCAGTGGCAAGCAAACAAAGACTTTTTGGTCACTGATATCATCCAAAGGCTTCCCATCTCAAGACAATTTAACAACTAGCGTCCCAGAAGAGTCATGGATCACTCATTTCTCAACTCATCATGCGAAGCAACTGAATATTGTGGCAGATTGGCCAACAAATGGGACATAGAACTCAACCCATCCAGCATCGAAACAAAAATCAAAAAGCTCAAATCATCACGAGCCCCTGGACCAGATGGGCTTTCCAACATGGATTTAAAATCAAACCCTGCGAACTGGTCGATCTTTGTGGCCGAAATCTTCGAATCCTGTGCTTCAACGAGATCAATCCCTGCGTCTTGGAAGACAGCCAACGTGGTTCTGATCTATAAATCAGGCAAAAGAGGCGATCCTAACAACTATCAACCTATCGCACTACTCGATAGCATCGGAAAGCTTTTTGGATCATTTCTTTTGGACAGTTTTAAAATCTGGATCTCTTCGTCGGAAGGTTGGGATAAATTTTAAACTGGCTTCACAAAGAATCTAAGCACAACAGCCAAAATATTTATGCTCAACATCTTCAAGGCCAGAGTACTGGAAGGTGCCCCTCCTTTGTTCCTAGCCTTCATAGACCTGTCCAAAGCATTCAACAAAGTCAACAGAACAAAATTGTGGGAAAAACGTGTCAACTGGAACTGTCCTCACTCGCTGTTGGAACCCATACAAGAACTGTATTCCCAGACATCTATGAGAGTCCAACTGAATGGCACAGGCCAACTTTCTACAACTATTCAGACAAGCAGTGGAGTGAAGCAAGGATGCCCACTGGCACTGGCACTCTATAACGCCTTCACAGGCGATTACCAACATTTTGAAAAAAGTTAAAGCATTTCCACCAACCTTGGGAAAAGAAAAGGTCAGCAGGCTTCTATACGCGGAAAACATTATTTTAATTGACCAAACCATGATCGGGCTTCAGAGAAAACTAGACAACCTGAGCGAATTTCTTAAAACCAACAACCTCGAAAGCAACACAACGAAGACCAAAGTGATGCGACTGGTCAAATCAGCCAATCAGAAAGCCCACAGTGCTTGGTTCCTTGATGGAGTTCGCTTGGAAGAAGTGGAAACCTTCAGATATCTGGGTATTACCTTCAGCAACAAAAACAAAGAGCAACCGATGCAAAAAACCCTAGCTCTCAAAAACAAAACCCTAACTAATCAAATGATCATGATGGACAAAAAATGTGGTCGCTTTTCACTCAAAGCCGTAATCACCTTTTACAAGACGAAAGGGATCCCAGCCCTTACTTACGGAGTGGAAGCCATGCCAAACATCCCAGAGAACATCTGGCCCAAAATGGAAGGCTTCCTTTGGAGAAAGTTACTCCGCCTCCCAGCCTCCACTCTGATGGCCTTGATAAGAAGAGAACTCAGTCTTATCTCGCTTAAAGGTACGGTGTCTCTCAACAGTCTGATGTTTTACAGGAAAATAAGATCACCCAAAGAAAAAATATATACACTCATCCATGAGGAAATGGAGAAAGCTACCAACAAAATGCTCCTTGCATGGTCTACCAAAAACCAAACAATCCTGGATGAGATCGGAAGCACAGAAGAGGAAATCCTGACCAATCCAGCAAAGACTGCAAAGAAACTCAAAGAAATGGACTGGTGTGACACACAGTCAAAAGTGCTGAGCTATAAGTCTGTAGCTCATCTACCCCCCTTTACGCAGAAAATAAACAAGCTCATCAGCTACCTACTGAAATTTCCAAACAAGAAAATGTGCTCAACTTTTTTGAGAGCAAGGTTAAACATCCTGAAAACAAATGAGGTATTAAGTATCTGCGGCAAAACAGAGACCAATTCCTACCGCTTTTCTGCGATGCCGGGCCCAATGGAAATTTTAAAACATCTGACCCTCGATTGTCCAGGTACAACCGCCAACAGAGAATCCCACCTTGGTCATCTATATTCAAAATGTTCAAGGTTGGACGAAGACCACTGGTTCTTGATGAACGGGCTAAGTCGAAGACCAGCCATGGCAATGGGAAACTTTCTGCACAGCCTTAAAAATGGAATCCCTTTCATAAAGGATGGAAACACAAAAGGACTTAGCCCTCGCAAGTTAACTCAAAGAATCTAAAAAAACAAAACGAGGAAAAGAAAACACAAAACTAATAAAGAAACATGTTCTTTTTGTAAAAACTGTTGCCACAGTTAAAACAAATAAAATAAAATAATAATAATTATTATATTTGTGCATTTATGCACCAGGGCAAACTTTGCATAGTGCTAATACAAAATGGTGTAAGCATTAGGCAAACTTTGCCCTGATGCCAAAATGCCTTGAAAGAATATGTTTTTTGCTCCTGGGCAATTTTTGCCTTAATGCTAATATCATGTAAATGTTCACTTGCACTAGTGCAAAGTTTCAGTAATCTGTCCCCTGATGTATTTGCGGGATCAAGGAGAGCTGATTGTCATAATCATTTTCTAGATTCTTGGCATTCTCAGCTAGGGTGGGAGGGGATCCCTAAGGTAAGTCCAAGAAAATGTTGGGGAGCTTGGATATGGTAATTGGAAGCAGATGATCTCCTGTTTCTCTTGTGCAGTCTTGTATTTGTTGCAGGAAATGCAACATTACCAGATTCCTCAGTGGATAGGACTAGCAACATCTGGGAGTTGTCAACATAATTTTGGAATGTGGGGTTGAACTGTTCAATACAGTGTGCTAAGGGATTAATGTATGTGTAAGACAGTCAAGGGACTATCATAGAGCCCTGAAGTACCCCATATACTAAGGGCTATGAGGACCCCCACACACTTTTACTTGGAAGGAAGTGCTTTGTGGTCTGACAATGTTGTCAATAAGCTAAGTTGATTGCCTAAGCTGACCGCCTAGAAACAGGAACTCTTCACAAAACACACAAACACAGACCAAGCGAAAATGATTCTTTCTGATATTTGGCAAATAGCTGAGTCTATACTTACACCCTGTGATTCGCTGAAATCCCCTCAAAAACTGACTTTCCCACAATCTGCCACTCTGCCATCGGTCTAATTAGCATCCCATGGGGAGCGGGCAGGAATTCCTCCAAGGTGGCTCCTGACAACCTCTTTTACTTCCCACATTTGGTTTTCAGGTACGATCCTCGCGGGATGCAGTGCAGCCCTTCAGGCATGCGGCAGGACAAGGCAGCCCCAGTGCCAAAAGGTCTTAGCAACCATCCCTCTGCTACTACTTGTAAAGGAGTGGCAGGGGCACTTTTAGCAGTCACCCCGATTACCAGCAAGAGGGTACTTGGGTCCCAACAAAATCCCTTGCCGCAAGTACAGAAGGTCCAACCATGGGGAAAAGTTCACTGTCTTTACTATCAATCAAAATGACGGGGATTGCAGCTGAAAAACACGATTCCAGGAGCTCACATCCCCCAAACATGTGTCACTTGGTTTTAACTGCTGGTGACGTCACAACCTAAGTCACTTCCAAAAGAATTGGATAATCGAGGAAAACTATATATAAAATCTATATGGTTAGTCTGGTTATTGGGTCACCATATCTGGTGGCTCCTTCTAGGACCACCTCCAAATGTCAGGAATGCAAAGTTGCAGGTTGCCCTAAAGGTAATTGGCCCCCGCAACATACTGTGCTTAGCGTGAAAGACAGTCAGGGATTGGGCAGAACAGGTCTTCTCAGCCATGGGACCTTGGACAGTTACCAAGTGAAGTGAAACTCTACCCAACCCCCAATGGCGCACTGTCTCCAGAGCCCTGGTTCTCTCAAGTCTGGACTACAGCAACAGCCTCTTTCTCAACCTCCCTACCTCAGCTTTGCACCATCTTTAACTCATCCAGAACAGAACCATAAGACTTTTCCTTGGCCTCAAGACCAGGGACTGCATCTATCTGGCACTGAAATCCATTCACTGGCTCCCCGTGGCTGCAAGGATCAAGTTCAAGACCCTCTGCATTTTCCACAAGGCATTCTGGGGCCTGGGACCTACCAATATGGAACAATGCCTACCTAAATACTGTCCTTTCTGAGCCCTCCCCTCATCTACCTACAACCTTCTGCGAGTGAGGTTCTCCAAGCAGAGATTTGGAGGGAGATCTTTATCCTCAGCAGGGGCCTCCCTCTGGAATAACCTCCCTGCCGCCCTCCATATTGAGCCTGATCTCCTTAAGTTCCGGAAACTCCTTAAGACATTCCTCTTCTCCTTTTCCTTCTCTCTCCCTCTACCCTGCTAACCTCTCTCTCTGCTCTATCCCTCTCTCCCTCTATCGCTCTTTCCCTCCTTTTTCACACAGCTTGCTCACTGGCCGTCGGGTGTACCACAGAATCTCACAGGTCCCTGGCACCCTCGGCAGTCCTCTTGCACTTGCCTCCGGGCCTGGACTTGCCTCATCATTACTGCACTTGGTCAAGGACCCATGAGAGTGGCATCTCTCAGCACTTACCCCAGTTTCTGACTGGGTGCACTTGGCCTCTCCCCTGCACTTATCGTCCCCCCTCCCCTCTCCTTACCGTCTGTGCATCTGTCTATCTATCTTCCCTGTCTCCCTTCCTTGCATGGTGGCACCTTTATGCACTTGGAAAAACTGCAGAATCGTCGTCAGACCAATTTGCTGTTATTTACACTGTTAATTGTATTATATGCACTTACTCTGCCTGTGCAGACTTGTATCATTCAGACATTCAAGGGCTCTGTGTATTGCCGCTTTACAAATAAACATTACCATACCAAGGTTGGGAATAATCTGGACGGTGTGCGTGTTCCCAGCAAGTTGCCATCTCTGATTGCCTAAGCCCTGAGACCGAACATTCAGCTTTGAACCTTTATAATAGTTGAATAGTTCCACCTCTGGTTCGATGGGAACAGATTTCCCCCCATCCACCTCGAATGAATCAGCTCTGTTCTGTGCTTTCAGGTTACATGTGTAAGGACCACGGAATGGAGCTCTTCTGCTTGTAATTATAAGGATTTTATGCTGCACCCCTTGAAGGTGCTTTATCGCCTTGGCTAACTGGACATTTTCTGTCTCTACTTGTCCTTGGCAAGGCTGTGTACAGTGTCTGTGCTGGAAGCCCTGTCTGCGTGCTTTGACTGTTCAATCAGTCAGTCTTTCCCCATTCACTTTAATGGGCCTATGGCTTCCATCTTTGTTCTTATGGCCATCTGTATTAGTCGCAATTAAGGATGAGCAAGCTTGGTATACGTAGTCTTAGGCGTCTTGCTCTTTCTGCTTAGCAAAAGATATATTTGTGTGAGGGTCAGTTCTCTATGTGAGTCATAAGCATTTGTGTCATGCCTATCTGCAATAAACTATTGTGTTTGTGTAGCTTTGTGCATGAATGCCTATATGCTTCATGTCTAATGCATCTATGTTATGGTTTCAGTGCTGACGGCGATATCAGTGATGTCAGTAATGGCGTCATCAGCTTTTTCGAGGTTATAGTCAGTTAACTTGTTCGTTCGAGTACAACTGCATTTCCTCCACATTGCCAATCGGGCATGGCTTAAATGGCTGTCTGAGTGAAGAGTGTTTCTCACATCTGCGGTATAGCAAAGATGATGTGGAAGGGCCCAGGAGTGGTGTGCATATCTCGTTTCTTTGTCTTCTGGCTGAAGGTTTGGTGGGGGTGATGAGTGCCACACTTGGGCTCCCCGTTTCAAATTCCTTTTTTTGTCGTGTCTGGTCAATTGAGCCATGTCCATTTGATGACAATGGAAAAGCTTTACATATAGTCATAATGATGACTTACCCCGACCATACCATGTGGTAATGGCCAACAGCCCAAATAAATAGAGCAAGCCCCAGGATGTTGCTGTCCGGTATGGCCTGTGTAACTCATCATTATGGCTATTTTCACCCCAGGTTAACATCTCGGGGTGCTAACAGGTATTTATTTCTTTGAAAAAACAGGTTGTGACGAGCATGCGGCCCGTTCTTTCAAATAATTAGTATTCTAGCGTGGTCGCCTTGGAAATGGAAGCGAGGCTCCAATCGGAGCCCCTCTCCATTTCCATGGTGGCTTCCGGAATTGAGAGGAGTGGCGCTGCAGTGCTGCAGTGCCGAAAACTCTTCAGGTAAGTGAACGTGAGTGATGAGTGAGGGAACTGGTGGTGTGGCCAGAGAATCAGGGATGGAGGGGGACAGGTGCTGGCAGTTCTGCAGTTGCTCAGAATGCTGGCTTATACTGTGAGGTTCAGACAACGTTCCAAGCAAATTGATTTGCTGCCGCACCTTCCTTTATACTACTTAATAGTAGTCACTGGATATTTCTCGGGGAAGTCTTCTATGCCATTGTTTTTCTGGCTCTTGTATCACCATTACATAAGAGGAAAGACCATATGCAAATCAGGCATCATCTGACCACAAAAGGGGCAGTTTGCTCTGAAGCTTTGCATCATGTGCCTTCTGCATAAAAGACATATTTTGGACTTGTCGCATGTCAATTATGAGGTGACACTTGGGACTTGGGGGGATTGCAACTTTAGGATCCAAATCTGGGCATATCCGTGTAACACTTAGTGCAACTTTGCAACACTGAAAAGCGATGAAGTCGTTTTAAAATAATTATAACCAGTGGCAATTGTCCGAGCAGTCTTTCATTCTAATCTTAGTGGCATGGTGGAGATATGCCAAGACGGGGTCCCAACCTTGCAGTATCTTGCATCTCAACATAAAACTCATTGATGAGTTGATGAAAAATAAGTAGGGTTGGTGGTTTCCTGCAGAAGGGATGTGATCTAGACATTTGGTCTGGTCTGCATCTGTTGAGGTTGGACTTGCCTGTTGTGCATATGCTGCTTTTACATTTTGTAATGAGATAGCAGGCTGGACAATTATTAAACGGGAATGCTTCCCAGAGCAATTGCCAGTGGTTTTAAATAATGCAAAGGTTTTTCATCCAAACCTCTTGTAGTTGAATATCACTTCAAAAACGTTGCTCAATTGGTCATATTAAGAACTGAAAGATGCATGTATGTTTCATTAGTTTGCGTAACCTTTTAAAAAGATGAGCTAACCATGCGAGTAATCTTTAAAACACTTTTCAATTTAGGGAAAAATTGTGTTATATATAGTCAGTTGCAGATATGCATTTATTTTTAGTCAATCAGTCAACATATTCTTGGATATCAAGGGAAGGCACATAGTACATTTTGTAAACATTTATATTAGCCTATAGGATGGCTACTTATAGACAACATGGTTGATAAAGCAAACCGTGTTTTCTTTTTTGTACAGTGAAATTGCTCCGCGTTATTCCATTGAATGCCAACATACTGACATGATATGCTAGGTACATCCATTACCAGTCTTGATGCTTCCATCACATTGCCTGTAGATCTATCAAAGCCCTTTAATTAACAAGCTTGTCATTGTGTCTTTTGATGAAGGATATGTTCCTGAGGTTCACGCCTCTTATGAAGAAGGCATGGGTCACCCCTCTCACGAAGAAGCCTAATTTGGATTAGAAAGATTGTGCTAGCTATCGACCTACAATGAATACCCATTTCATTCTGAAAATTCTGGATGGGGTAGCTGCTTCCCAGCTTCAACCCCACCTTGAGGAATGTTCTCTACTAGGAGACTGCCAATCTGGTTTTAGTCATGGTAGAGGCACACAGCTGGCTCTAATGTACAAGAAAGATTACTTCTTACAGATCCTGGATCAGGGCGCAATAGGTGTGCTGATGCTCCTTGACTTATCCACAGCTGTCGATACAATTCACAACACTATTTTGTTACATCCGGTCAAGGATGCCACTCAGGTATCGAAATATTCTACAGCTTGGCTCAGTTCATATCTCGATAATAGAACAACTCAAGTCAAAAATGAATGATCATTGGATTGTGGTGTCCCACAGGGTTCTTGCATCTCCCCAACCCTTTTCAAAGTCTAATTGAAACCTCTCCATGACCTATTTTTGGTTTTGGCACATTTTGTTGGTGCAAGCCACCATATGTGCCAAAATCATTGCTATAAAGAAAAGAGAAAGCATGGGCACATGGAAGTAAAATGCTGTTAGTTGCCTCGGCAACTGACAAGGCTGTAAGAATGGATTCGCCAAAGTACGATTTACTGATTTCAGTTCAGCTCAGCGGAATACACCAATGAGGGCTTGTTTAACAACATTTAGGCCGATCAAGATACCTGATCCATGTTTTCAGGCTGTTGCGAACGGGCTGCGCATTGGTCACATTTTCTTTGTTGTCCTTGTTTTCTTCTCGCCATCAGAAAGCACGTGTCCTGGCATGAGTCCTAGCAGATGTGCTAGGGCATTGTCATCCACAGGGTCTCTATGCTTCATGACCAGGCTACCTATTGTCCTTCTCCCGCCAGGTGATCTTGCTTTTCAGGACGAGCTGGCTGGTCTTTTGCTCTACATTCTGGCCTTATCTCTGAGAGCCCTCTCCTTTGGTGGTTGCTACAATGCTGATAGTGACTTACAGTCCACATCTGCGCAGATTGCAGCACTAATGCACACTGCTGAGCGTCAAAAACAGGTAAGTGTTGTCAGTGTAGTTCGGTACAAGTCACAGAATTCAACAAAAATGCCACAACTGGATAAGCATCCCTTAAACTACATGGAGCATGGGGTCGTGTATGAATACTATTAACATAGCACCTTGAATTAAGTCATGATTCTTTTTCTGGAGGGGGTCAGGTTAAAGTTTTCATCCTAATGATCACCCTCCACAAAAAGTTCACGAATCCATTGAATGAATTATGTAAATGTAGTTCCCAATGAGACAAAAAAGGTCAGGCCTCATCAGTGAGGTGGAGCTTTGCCCTTTCGAGAGAGGGGCGCCTGCTACCTTTTTTGTATTTTTGCAAGGAACTTGGGGCTGGTCACCTTAAGTTACCTGAGGGCACCCAGACGTGGACCCCTTACTCACTGTGCTCAGATAGGCACAGCTCCACCTCACTGATGACACCCAACAAAGCTGGAACACAAGTATGGGGTTGCTGTTAGTACTCTTGTTCAAAGGAGGTTTGCTTGACATTTCGGTGCTGGACTGCCCCTGTGTTTGGGACAAAGACTGATTTGCAAATGGATACTCCTCCTTTGTGAAAAGTACAGTGAGCAAAAAGCAAGGGCTGTAGATTCTCAAAGTAGGAAGATACCACAGAACAGGTTATCATGCCATGTTCCTTCTAGAGAGGGGCCCCTCCTACCTTTTTTTGTATAGTTCCCAATGAGCCCCATGTTATTCAGAAGATGCTCACCCACTCGTTATGCAGTATTAACCAAAGCACGGAAGCTACTCACAAATTTCTGATTGACAATTTGCATTTTATTTTAAAATGTTTTTTGTTTTTTTCCTTCTTTTAATCCAGGGTTCAGCATCCGAAACAATTGTTTACTCCCACTTCACATGTGTCCAAACCAACGAACGGCACAACCCCCTTTTCCCCTTCCTATTTTTTCCTTCATTTTTATCACAAATTGTGTTTTCATGATCATGGAGTTTTTTTTAATCCGTTTCATTAAATAAAATACAAAACATCCAGCACCTGCAAACTGCACTCTTATATAATTCGGTATCAGTGAGATATACAATGACTCATTTTTGGTTTTGGCGCACCAAAATATTGCCAACAACATTGCTACAGAGAAGAGAGACAGAGTAAAAGAAAGCAAGAAAGCAGGCTTTGTGGTTAGAACAACAACTAGAAATGTTGTGGCGTAATCCACCAACGCAGTGTCTGTGTTTGTGTGTGTGTGTGTGCGCGTATACGTGTCGATTTGAAGGCTGGAGCCACGTAGTGATCTTTATTTTCAGAGTCAGAGGGAGTTCACCTATATTTGGGCTACTTTCCTAGCCCCATTAGGCTACAGGTAGGTTTCCCCTTCTGGAGTTACAATACCAGCATTTTTTTTTGTTGTATAGCTGCAGTACCAATGACAACATACAGAGGTCCTCATAAGACATGTGAGAGGACCTCTGTATGTTCTCAGTGTTAGTACACCTCTAAAAAAAATGATTGTAATGCAATATAATTCAGGTATTATTTTTTTGAGAGGTACAGTACCACTAACAACATACAGAGGTCCTTATAAGAAATCTGAGAGGACCTCTATATGTTGTCAGTGTACTGCACCTCTCGAAAAGATAATGCGTGTAATGCTCACATCACAGGGTTTTCATATCTGCCTTATGTTTTCATTGTTGGAAACATGTTTGTGCTCTAAGTGTGTTGTGTATGTCGTTCAACTATTTCTTTCTCTGTTGGACGGATAGAAATTAAAAATAGCATGACATGGTCATGAATGGCCTGGTTATGCATTGTGCATTCCTCTGCTCCCAATCAAAACATGATTTACACACATTTCAAAGCACATTGCATTTCTGAATTTGGGATGCACTTTGAAATGGGTAGAAATGCCCTTTGTCCTAATACTTTGTGCAATTGCATAAGACGTGGGAAAAATGGTATTATAATGTGTTAATCTATGACTTTGAAGAAATGTCAGATTTCTTTTGAGGACTGAAATTGAGCCCCATTGAGAGCAAAACTGTAATATAGGACAACAACGACCAGGCTGCAATTATACATATAACCAGCGGATGTACTCTCACTTGCGCTGTTTGTCATTTTCCTCCTTGTGCTGTCCCTCATCCCCTTCCTTGTGCTTCCCTCGTCCCCCTTTGTGCTGTCCCTCCTCCCTCTTTGCGCTCTCCCTTCTCCCCCACTTGCGCTGTCCCTCCTCACACCTTGCGTTGTTGCTCTGTCCCCTGTGTGCTGTCGCTCCATCCCTTTTGCACTGTTGCTTCGTCCCTCATGTGCTGTTGCTTATTCCCCATTGCGCTGTCCCTCCTCCCCACTTGCGTTGTCCGTCCGTGCCCCTTGCACTGTCAGTCTGTCTCACTTGTGCTGTCACTCCTTCTCCCTTGCTTTATTGCTCCTTCTCCCTTGAATTGTCACTCCTTCACCTGTGCTCTGTTGTTCCTTTCCCCCCTGCTCTGCTTCTCCTTCTGTCTTTGCTCTGTCACTCCTTCTCCCCTTTCTCGGGCAGTCCTTCCCCCTTGCTCTGTTGCTCCTTCTCCCCTTGCATTGTAACGCCTTCCCCCTTGCTCTAGGACTCCTTCCCCCTTGCTCTGTCATTCCTTCACCCCTTGCTCTGTCGCTTCTTCCCCCTTGCTCTGTCGCTCCTTCCCCCCTTAGTCTGTCACTCATTCCCCCTTGGTCTGCCACTCCTTCCCCTTGTGCTGTTGCTCCTTCCCCCCATTTGCAGTTTATTTTATTTTATTATGTATTTATGAATTGTAGAGCGCAGCCACTGACCTGGAGGCTTAAGGGCACAAACCAGACAAAACATGGACATAGAGGCTACTTGCAGAAACATAACAAAAAACGAAGATCAGGCGGTCAGAAGTCAAACTCGATGTTTAATTAAAAAGAAGGGTTTTCAGGCACTTTCTAAAAACTCTGATGGGGGTTTCTTCTCTTAGTTTGGCGGGCAATCCATTCCAGGAGATAGGTGTCATACAGTAAAAGGCTCCCATTTAAGCCTGAGTAAGTCTACAGGCAGGAATGTTTAACAAAGAGCCATTGTTACATCTCAGGCTGTATTTACTGGCTTTGGGTACCAGCTCGTCCTTGAGGTATCCTGGGCCAGTGTTATTTATACAGTCACCATTAGCCGGACAATAATTCTTTCCTTGATTGGAAGCCAATGTAGGTCCCTTCTTGCATCTGAGATATGATCTGATCTCTTATGATGCATCACGACTCTCACTGCATTATTTTGCATTACTTGCAATCTCTTAATCTCGCAGTTCGGTTGGTCAATCAGAAGGCTACTGCAGTCATCTATTCTTGAGTTTATGGGATTCTATACTAACTCTCGAAAGGAAAGTTCGGGCATGAGACATGAGTTTAATATAATACGCTGATGATGCAACCAGGCTGCTAACCTGTGATTTCATATAAAGGTTGCAGTCAATACAGACCCCCAGTGTCTTGATATTTTTCTTAATCTCTATACTACAACCTTCAATTTGGAGGTATGTATACTGTCTGTCTAATTTACGAGTTTTAGCTTTAGTTCCTTCGAGCATCAGCTCGGTTTTGCTCGTATTGGGTGCTAGGCCATTGGCATACATCCATTTTTGGATAAGCTAGTAGATCTTATTAATATTTATTTCATCAGCTGAAAAGACACCAGTGAGGGGATGACACATTAAGTGTCATTGGCGTAATTCGTGAATTCAATGCCATTGGTATACAAAAAATCCAGGAACGGTACCATGAAAAGGTTGTAAAATCTGGGGGAAAGGCAGGCTCCTTGTGGGACTCTTTGGGACAGCTCCATAACATCTGCATCTGCATCGGCTATGTCGCTGCTTACTCTCCACTGACGTCCTTCAAGAAATGATTTAACCCAATAGGCTGTTGACGTCGCAAATCCCGCCACCTCCTCCAACCTGGTGACCAGAGCTGTGTGGTCAACCAGGTCGAAGGCGGCAGACAGGTCCAGCAGCATCAGCATGCTGGTCCTAGCTTGGTCCATGTGTCAGCAAAATATGGACTTTAAGTCTAGCATAGCTGACTCCATCGTGTTTTTCTCTAAAACCAGATTGTCTCTGGTTTAGGATGTAAGCTGATATAAGATGTGCGAGCACTTGAGTGTAGGCGACCCTATCTAAAATATTTGTCACTCTTTCCCCCCCATGTGTGCTGTCACTCCTTCCTTCAAATGTTGTACAATGCTTCTGTGTACTGTTGCTGGCCTAGCTTTCATTGATTAGATTTTTGTATCCTCCCTCGTGTTACCATGTATTTCTTATTCCTCCCTGACATTGCTTCCCTCACACCCTCTTCCCCTTGCACTGCCCTTGATTCCCTCCCATGCTGTAATTTCTTTTTCTTTGTCATTCCCCATTCCTTCCCTCCATGCTAAATGTAAAATGCAATAAACTACAAACGCCAAAACTATTGACATTGCAAATGCTTGTTGAGATCATGGTGCAGAGTTTCATAATTATGCTGACGATGCTCAGATTTTGTTTCAGCTGGACCGGGATCCAGTGGCCAACACAGTCCGTATACAACCCATTTTCAGTGGATAGCAGAATATCAGCGTGCGTGGAATCAAGATAAAACAAAGCTAATGCTTGCTGCTTCAACCACCAAAACCCACATCACCGACAAGTGCCTGTCAGCACTTCGTATTAGCGAGACATACAATAAAAACCCAAACCAAAGCTAAAACCCTAAGTGTAATCTTAGATTCTTATTTACCTATGAATCCTCAAATAAATAAATGTATTAGTAATTCACGTTTCCAGTTGATGATCTTAGGGCCTATTAGATCACTACTCTGAGAAAAACACTGTACGACCATAGCTCGGGACAAATGTTGGTGCTTGCATGGATTACTGCAATGCGCTGGTTGCAGGTAATTCAGAATACTGCTACTCACATTGTTTTGAATACCCCCAGATGTGACCACATATCCCTGTGTTAAGAAAGCTTCCCTGGTTACCGGTGGCAGCAAGGATCGACTTTAAGCTTTTAACTATAGCTCATAAAACCCTCTGTTCCTCAGCCCCTCTCCACTTAGAATCATTGGAAAGGGTATTCTTTGGTGAGGCCTTTGAGATCAGTATAATTTTACACCATAATCCAAACTTGTTTCAGACTCTATAAGGGTCTTTGCTGATCTTGTGCAGGTATGGGCACCAAACTCCAGTGCATTAAGTGGGATTGAAAATCGAGGGGGGGGCTCTCTCTAGGGGGCGTGGCCTACTTAGGCCACGCCCCCTAAGGAGAGCCACCTCCCTCATCTAAGGTTGCTGATGCTGATAATAGAATTAGAGCTGGCGGGCACTGGCATTATTACCTTTGATGCACTCATCCCCTCCATTTAAACAAAAGAAAGGACTGGGCACACCAAAGGTGTGACAACAGTGTGTGCCAGCTCACACACAGCAGGCAGTCCTTTCATCCAAGGAGCAAGTGGTAGGCGACTCTTTAACCACTGGCTCCTTCAATGAACGGTCACCCTGCTGCTGATGACTCTGTACTCAGAAACGGGAGGCGGGCTGGACTGCCCAGCTCTCCTTTTGTTTTCGAGTTAAGTCATCAAGCTGCATGAATCCCCTTGGCTTCATGCTACGTGATGGCTATTTACTTGGAAACAAGAGGAGAGCTGGGCAGTCCAGAGTACAGAGAAATCAAGCAGCCTGTATAGTTGAAGCGCTGCACAGTTATAGAGGCTGCTTGCAGTTGTCAGTACTTGCTAAGTACTGACACCTGCAGGAAGCCTGTGTAACTGCAGCGCTTCGGATACACAGTTTGCCCGAAGGAGGTGATGGCATGGCTGGAGCTAGTCGGGGCTGGGCCCTGGCGCCCTTTTTGGAGACTGCCGGGGCTCAGCCCCCGCTAGTCCCGGCCCACTTAAAGCCCTGCCAAACTCTGGAAATCAGTCCCCGAGGAAATTCACTGCACTAGCAACTTGATGTGTTTCGGAAAGAAAATCGGAACTGTCTTAATTAAGTCACCTCTCTGTGAAACTTCTGTATTTGGGTCTTTATGGCTGCTTGCTAGGATACCTCTGAATTGTAGCACCACCTTGCCTCATCACATTACCTTTGGTAATGGGATTTAACATAACATAACCACCGCCCTATAACCACACTCCCCTTTTTGGTGAGAATTCTATTCCCAAATCCAACACTTCCTAGAAGCCAATCATTTACTTGGGGCATGACACTCCCCTGATTCTGACCAAATCACAGCACCAAAAGTGCCTTGCAGGACCTTAAATGCAGCTGCACGGCATCCGAGATGCAGGGAACCTTGTCATACTCCTTCTCCTTGACCTCTCCACTGCCTCTGACCGGGTCGACCACGACTTGCTCTGCCAACACCTGGGCCCTCACTTCCTTTTCTCCACTGAAGCCATAGCCTGGGTGAAATCCTTCCCTGGTGATCGCACGTCAAGAATCTGCATTGAAAATTCAGCAGCCGATCCTTTCCCAGCACTTTTGTGGGGCTCTTGGCTTTCCTCCACCCTCTACAACACTTACACCAAGCCACTCTTCAACATTCTTGATTCTCTTGATGCCGCGTACACTAACTTTGCCAATGATGCTCAAATACTCATCCCCATCACAGGCAACCACTTTGAGGACACAATAACCATCAACAAGATCTCTGCCACAATTCAAAACCTGATGGCCACCCACAATGTTTGTCTGAATCATGATAAGACTGAACTTCTTATTGTAGGCTCCTCATTTGGCCTTAGCAAGCTCTCCAAATCTTATTATGCTATCTCTACCGATGGCACTACCATTCCTGTTCTGAAACAAGTTAAGATGGTGGGGGTTTACCTGGATGCTGAACTCAACATGTGTACGAGAGCGATACAAATAAAATATCATATCAATATCATATCAACGCCCTGGCCTCATTCACTGCATAAACTGCTAAGCTCATTTCCCTAAGCAGACAATTCCTATCACCACCCAACTGTCTCATGCTCACGAGAGCCCTTATCATTAGCAAGCTTGACTGCTCCAATGCCCTCCTCATGGGCACGTCCTCAACAAAACCCATACAAGCTGCAGCTACTCCAAAATAAAGCCCTTCATGCAGACTTGGGCCTACGCCGCTCTGATCATATAACAGCATCCAGATGTGAAGCACATTGGCTTCCCATAAAAGCTTCCATCGAGTTTAAAACACTGACACTGGCGCATCGCTGGATTTACAATACAGCCCCATTCATCTGAACAAGAACCTCTCGCTGAAACATCATGCATGAACTCTCCGCTCATCCCATTGTTCTCTGCTTGCTATTCCCAGATTCAAAAAGTCTAGAGCTGGAGGTATTAGCTTTGCTGTCACTGAGCCGATTCTCTGGAGCCCTCTTCGACTGCATATCAGTGAAGAAACTTCCGACACGCTCTTCAAGAAATTAGTCAAAACCTGGCTTTTAAAAAAATATGAATAATTTCTCTTAGCTGTTCCACCAACCCTTGCTCAATGTACCTTCTGAACTGTTTCTAAGTCTCTTTTTCCACATGATAATGTACAAACGCTGTGATACCCCTGGAACGGGCGTTACCTTTTTTTTTATAAATAAATAAATAAATAACAAATGAAATATGCCTCAGCTACAAACCAGGTATGTCCCTCAATTTCCATACACAAACATCTATGACATACATTTCCATTGCATGACCAGGGACTCAGATCAATTGCCATGAAGCATCAGGTTTTTTTTTTATCAAATGTCATACAGTGCAGTCAAATGTCATGTACTTACGTCAGATGCCAGGGCATGTACTATAATATTTTGGGGCTCATCAATCAATCAATTTGTGTTTTGATGTACATTCACAAGTCAGACCTGCCATGTCCCAGTCAGTATGCCGCTAATTCAAACAGACATACTGAAAATGAAAATAGAAACATAAAGATGACAACATCCGATAAAAGACCAGGTGCACTCTCTCTTTGCCACAATTATGTTCAAGCAGTATGTGAAGTGCAGTTGCTCTCCTCCCACTTACCTATGGTACCAGCGTGTGACCCATTGGTTTTCTCTTTTGCACTTGGGACACCCCTGTGACTCACGTTTTTTTTGGGCCCCCTTCCTTTTTCGGATTGGTGAATTTTTGTGGCGCTTGCGCCACAACATTGCAAACACCATTGTTACAGAAAAAAGAGAGAGAGGAAATGGGGGTTCTGAAATGAGAATATCTAGTTGGCATAGCAACGGGTAATGCCATAGCAGGAAGGTGCAAAATCACTCAAATCTCTTTTCCCAAACTCCTACGCCATATTAGTCATTGAGGTTTCTTAACAATATGTGCTCCAATCTGCAGCTTTGTAAGAAACAAGTCGCCCCACGTTCTCTACCACAACCACCCAACCCCCACTCTCTCTACCCCCACCCAGACTACCCCATTGCCTCTACCCCAACCACCCATCCTACCGCCACTCACTCTAGCCACAACCATCCTACTTCCCTCTCTCAACCCCCACCACCATGCCCCCACTCTCTCGATCCCCAAACACCCATCCTACTTCCACTCTCTTTACCCCCACCCACCCGTCTGCCACTCTCTCTACCTCCACCCAACCACTCCCCTCTCCCTAACCCACTTACTCTACAACCCAACCCACCCACCCTTCTCTACGTCCACCCACCCAATCCCCACTCTCTCTACCCCCACCGATCGACCTCTCTATGACTAACCCACCCACCTCTGCCCCACTCTCTACCCCTCTCATCCTCTCAACCTTCCTCTCACACGCTTGCTTTATTTATTACCCTCTCACTCTCAGCCTTTCTCTCTTGTATTTCCACTTGCTCATCATCGATGGCACCCTCTCCCAGTCGGGTTCCCCTTCTCTATTCTCCTTCTTTCTCCTTCTCTTGCACACCCGCAACCCTTATTGCATCCTCCTTTAAAACAATGCACACTCCTACTTGCACCCTGGTGCCTGTAAATGCAAAATGCACAAAATATTCTTGGCAATGCTTGTTCTTGCTTATTTTTGCCTTAATTCACAGATATCGTTACTAAGTAGAGCTGTGTGACGAGTTTCTTTTTTTTAATTGTAGCATCTTATAGTTTAAATTCAACTTCCCACACTCAGAAAATTACAATTCATACAGTACATTGAAGTAAAAACACAATGAATACAGTTTAAAACATTTTCATTTTGTAACTCTACATCCAGGCACCACCAATAAAAAGTGAACATCCTAAAACTGTTGCAATATAGTTAGGACAAAGTGTTCGCACATATGCTTAGCTCCAATAGAACATCTTGCAATATTCTGTTTATATATATTTATTTATTTTTTTCAATTTACGGCAATATTTCCAGAACATCTATCAGTGACTCAATTAGGATATCTACTCACAACGACCCACAAAGTAGATATGCTAGTCTAATCTTTGTCGTCATGGTCATAAAGAAGTGCCATAGTCTTAAGTAGCAAAGTGCAAGGTGTGAAAGTGAAAAAGTGTAAAGTGCATAATGCAAAAGGACGATGTACATCTTACATTATCATGCTAATACAATACATTAAATTAAGGTTGCCGATGCAAAGCTTATATAGGTGTCGATGTAAAAAACTCAAAACTACCTAGCCGGCATTATCTCAACATTGTTTCAACGCAACGCATCCACTTAGCAAACGTATCATCCGCCTTAGTGAAGTTAAGTTTCCTCTGAATCCTCAGCCAGAGTTTAATAATAGACACTGTTAGTGTTGTCCAGGAGCCAGCCAAACACCAGACAAAACGACTCCGATCTAACATACTTGATATTGTGCACATATTTCCAAAGCTTATTGTGTACCATGACTGTAAGGCACAGCATGATGTTAGAACGTGCAGGTTACTTTCAGGTTACCCCTTACTATTACACAGCCTACAATACCTGTTCTCTGTCACAGCACCCTTCTAAGCTCCACAAACCGCCCGTGTGGGAAGTTTACCCATTCGTAGAAGCATGAAGCACCTTTTATATTGGGGTGAAGGAAATTGGATCAAACAGAGTTGCGGTTTGAGACACTTGTGCTCAAGGCGCACAAAACCATTGGAACTCTTTAATTTGGCTAAGTGCTGATGTGCGTTGATCCAATCGTGTTCCCTGGCTTGATCCAGCCCAGTGTTCCTTCATTAGAACATACAATCCCTTGCTCCATTCTGGTACCCAGCCTATGCCTCTGAAGTATTTCTCATTGAAGTTCCTGAACAACTCAACTGAATTGCATCTAGTGGTATTAAAGGTCTTTGCCAGCAGGATCCGTAGGGGGAATTCTGGGCAAGTCATGGATTTAATGTATAGGAGACCTCTATTAATCAGGACGCAGGTGTGTATAAGCCATGCTCCAATCTTATGTCTTCAACCAGGATACTTTGTGAAAGTCCCAATACAAACCTCCATAATGTTTGCCATATCGTGCTACTAAACCGTACATTACCATGGCCATGAAGCCCTGTTTATAGGCCAGGACTATACCTTTACGGCTGAATTCTGCAGATTTGTTCACAAAAGTCTTAATACCAGCCATCAAATTATTGGCTTTCCTACATTTGGATGCAATCAGATCCTGGAATGCTCTCTTGCTCGTGATCTCCTGCCCTGAGTAAGTGTAAGAGGTCACCTGTTCTCTAGAGTCCAATGCGGTGTTAATAATCATGGGGCTGTTGTTTACGGGAGCCAATCCACATACATTTAGTTTTATTTATGTTGATCACCAAGTCATTAGTCCTAGCCTAATCACAGAGCCTCAATGCACTATGCTTCAGGCTTAAGTATGTCTGATCAAACAAAACAATGTTGTCCACGTATGCCATCCGCACCACGTGTCTTTCTCCTAAATCTGGGGAACATTTCTTACTGTGGACAGTAAGTCAGTTAAATCGGCCAGGTTAAACAGCTAGGTTAAATCGGCCAGGTTAAACAGCATGGGTGCAAGGACGCATCCTTGGTTCCAGCCTCGGCTTGTAGCCATTTTCAGTAGTCACTCTTCCCATGCTGTTCTTTGAGCTGCATACTGGTGTCCGCATGTAGGTGGGCTATGATTGATATGAGACACTCTGACAATGCTAGCCTCCGTAATTGGCCCCATACAGTGTTTTGATTAACAATGTCGAAGATTGATTTAAAATGGACAAACAACATGAATAGGGATGAGATATTCTTAGCTCTGGCATTGTGCATCAATGTATTTAAGACCAAGATGTTGTGAGAGGTAGTGGCCCCAGCCTTAAAGCCTCTCTGTTAATCACTTAAGATAGAGTGACTTGTTACCCATGTTGTGTGCTCTCTTATTACCAGGGAAGTGAACATTTACTGGCAATGTCCCGGCAAGGGCCAGAGTCTACAATAACCATTGTCTAGGCGCCAGCCTTTCTTATAAACAGGTGTTATTATAGCGTTCTACCAGGATGCAGGAATAGTATTAGTAGCCATGATGTTAACAAACAGCTGCATCAAGAATGTCACCCAAAATTCCGTATTTTTAAGTTTATATTCACCAGTCCGTCAGGCCCCAGGGCCCGGGATATTTTTAAGTTAGTTATAACTCCCAAAACTCATAGAGAATTTGGGATTAAAAAAGCTTAGCCTACCGTTACTAGGGTCCCTGTAACTCCCATCAATTTCAGTTTCCCAATCTGCCGCTAAGATTGGATTGGTAATAAGTCCAGCCTTCGAGCATATAGACTTATTTAGAATACTCAAACATTTCCTAGTACCGCCTGATTTAAGGATACTATGAACTGCTTGCCATTCAGCATCGCTGGTAGAGAACCTATAGCGCTTCAGCCAACTATTATATGATTATTTTGAATGTTCTCACTTGAACAAAATCTTGGGTATCCCATCTAAATATCTTGTTGCACCTCCTCACTTCTTGTCTCAATGCTCTCTTGGCTGCCTGTATAACACGATCATACACCCTCCTGAGTATTAGAGTGAGTGCAATGGTACTTGCCCCCATAGGGCAAACATTCAGAGGTAAGATAGGGAATCCAATCTGTAAAATCACCTGGGCTATCAAATTTCAGAGCATAGATATAATTTTCCTTTAGTCCATATAAATGGTGATAAAGGCTGTCAAGTTATGTTCTATCCATCAGAGCCTATTGCTCCCAGGGTTAATATCTATGTTTCCAATTTTTCTAAGTAAATTAGCCTGGATATCACAGATAAAGTAAAGAAATACCACTGCATGATCACTATAATCATTAAAAGATGTGCTAAAAGCTAGTGCTAGTTAAACCCCAGTGTTATTCGTAAATATATAGTGAAGCACAGCCATGATGTTACCTGACCTCCAGGTGTAGCTACCTGGATGATCATCCTTCAAACGACCATTAAGCATTACAACATTTCAGTCAACAGTCCATCCATAATTTCTCTTTTCTGTTGCTGGCTGCTTGCTTCGTCAGACTGCTAATGTGGACAGTAGCAGAGCCAACATTAGATGTGACATCAACGCAGTGGGCGTTGATGTCACCCCCAATTATAACAATGTGTGTACTCATAGTATCATAGTTTTTAACATGATGTCATAAATATCTAACATAATGCCCTCAGATTCAGATCCATCAGGGTGATCATACACGTTTACTAGTGGCATCTTTTGTTTAGTATCTACAAACAGGTGATTTATTGTTATTGCAATGGTGTACGGGTTAGCAGAGGTGTCGATTGCCATAACCGAGAGCTGGTTACTAATTCCTGTCAATAATCCTCCCGATGGCTGCCTCTTATCTCCTTGCTTCGCAAGAATCTAAAAGACCATATATTCGCCCAGACAGTAGGTTTTGGTTAACCTGCTCTCTTGAATGATGAATAAATCTGCCTTATTTAAAATTGAATTCCCCCCTCTGCTACCTGTATAAGGTCTGTTGCTCTAGGTGTTCTATGAAATCATTGTACATGGTCATGGTCTCTGTGAAAGCCTAGTAGGTAAAAAGCCTGATAGCCAAGTCCAACTACCCACTGCATTAAGCTTCTCTAAGCCCTCTGTATCATACTTTGTGTTACAGACCACTGTTCTCACTTGGTTATTTGCAGTTATTTTGAATACCGGGACAATATTTTTGGTTGTACCTAGCACCCCCAACCTCGATGTTAAGGGGTAATAGCTGTCCAGGACATATTCATATTTAAGGAAGCTAGGTGTGTGGGCCTTGATTATGTTTACTATCACTGCTGAAACGCAGTGTAGTTGCGTGTTTGGAATAGTGGACTTCTCTGTAGGAATTCAATGTAATGTATGTCCTTCAAGGTGAGTACTCTGAGTTGAGGGATGTAATGTAGTAGCTGAAAAATTTGTCCACGATTATGTACTTCACTGTTCTTATCAGGAAACAGATTGCTTGTTGTGAAGGATGAGGAGTTGATTAGTAACGACACCGCAGGTGGGGGAGCTGAACTTCCTTTCACAGCAGATTTCATTGCAGGGCTCCTGGTACCACCTACATACATCTGTATATCACTCTTAGGTGAAGGGCAAATGTTGTCCTTAGTCCATGTACATGTGTTAGAGAATGTTGATTGCAGTGGTGCTTCCTTGTCAAGACTATTATTAGTCTGCATCAAGGTGGGCTTTAAATTACCAATTTGCAAATCACTACCTGGCAAGTTCCTTTTCAACCTCCTTTTAGCCCTTTTCATAGCTTTCCTGGTGATGGCAGGCCCCTCCACTGGTGCTGAGGCCTAAGTATTGCTGTTACTATTTAAAATCCCAGCGATCCTAGATTAAGTACTGCTCCCTTTTCCAGCTTTCAGTTTGTTTATACGTTTTAATATTCTACGCTCCTTGTGTGTAATATAATTGCACCCTTCACCATGCCTGCTTTGCGTATCAAGGTCTGTAACCGTTGCAGCTTATGTTCCTTCCTCCTGATTAGTAGATTCAAGCCTCTTTCTTTTAGCGACACCTTTTCAAATAATATGCTGATCCTTGGTTCCCCTTCATGCGATTAATCCTTTAAAAGAGTAATCTGTGGAGCCATCATCAGGTTCAACAATATTAATATCTGTAGGGTTACTGACGTCTCCCAAGCCTCCCTCCAGGCTTTGAAGAATTTGCATGTGTGCTTGCACCTCTTCATATATTTTAGCACGGGGCTATAGCAACATTTTTTCTGAAAACCTCACAGGTGTGTTGTTTGCTGCTGTATAGGAAGTGATAGTGATGGAGGCACACGCACTATTGTCATCCATGTCCCTCTGATCATTGAAAGGATACAGAGTATCCGGGATACTGGCATTGAGACAGGTAGCAGGCTCCTGGCAGTTGACATCAGGATCTGGATATTGATAGGGCTCCACTTGGGGTGCAGTCCCCACAGTTGCTAGTCTGTTAACTTCATTCAGCAGCAAATTGCAGAGATTGAGTAAAGAATTATTATCAATTTTATTGGTGGTCGTTGTTTAAGAGGAATTAATCATTGTGTGTACATGGTTCGCATGATGCACTTCCGGTGCTTTGCCCTCCTTTTGTGCTCTGGAAAAGTAAATCAGTATTTCCCCTTGTTGTTTTTGGGGGGCATTTCTTCCAGAACAAGTTCTGAGGCAGTTTCACTTCTAACTTCCAAGTTTCCTAGTTTGGCCCCACTTCTAAGATTGTAGTTGGCTTTATCCTTTGTTTCAGTCATTATAGATACCACTTTCTGTAAATTAATGATGGTTGAGTAAAACGCCTGTGCCGACCTAGGATTGGTCACAAGTCATACAAGTTATTAGGCAAATCATAATCAGTATGGGTATCAGCCTGTTTATGTCAAGTGAGTAATGACGACTTACAGCGCTCACTGCTTATGATGACAATAAGCATGGCCTTAAGGGAGAATTCATGCAATTTACACCTCTCACCTAAGGCTTGTCAAGTGGGTGACTTAATCTGGTACGTCCAAGCACAGCCGTTACTAGAAAATGAGATACGCCGACTAGGATCGTATGCAGGTAAGAGCCAACAGTAAAATTGACATGGGCTAATAGAAACACAGAAGTGGCTTACTTGTGCATTCAGTGGCAGGGTGCTCTTGTCTTTCCGTTGCCAGCCCAAGACCACCACAGACTGTACACTCATCTGCACTCTGTGCATGCCAGAGGTTTTTAGAGTCTCAGATGTCACTGTTACTAGAGTCAGATGAACAACAGGGTTTCAACACACTCAGTGCCACAGAATGCACACTCGTCTGCACTCAGCGCATGCCGGAAGTTTGTAAAGTTTCAGGTGTCACAGTCAGCTGGATCCAACAAACAACAGCGTTTCAGCAGACTCAGTGCCACAGACTACACACTTGTCCACACTCTGAGTGTCAGATGCAGATTAACCTACTGCACCTGTGATCACTGAAGCATTGGCACCTAGTCAAGAACTTATCACAGACAATGGGTACTCTGCTGACCGATTCCAGATGATTTTAACAGTATTTAGCAGGAAAGGAGAAGGCACTGCCTTCACATGTTTGTGGGTTTGTGTCTAACTAGATAGGCCCGTGTAAGGTTATAGGTACATTAGCTTTTTAGGACTGTTCCTGAATTATGCCTGGGCTGCCAGTCTTCCCTTGCTCTGTCCAACTTTACATTGGTCACTATCTGGCCCATCTAAATCTGGAACATAGTCCACAACATTGATTGTGGGGATACTGTGGTTACCTTCCCAACCACTTCATTCATCCATCACTCTTCTGTAAGTCTCTTGTGGCTCAAACCAAATCCAGAGGATGGGATTTGGTGGTACCACCAGATCATTTGGGACCCACCAGTAACCCAAAACAGCACCTGAACTCTCTTGCATGTTGAGGTGGGTGAAGTTTGGTTTGAAGGCCATTTAGAGACACTTAATCTCCTGCTGAGGATCAATGTGCTCTGGGAGGTTTGGGGCCCTACAAAAGAATCAGCACGCTTTAATTTTTTAGTTTTAGTTTTGCTAGCATGTAAGAGCAGGAGTGTACACGACAGGCCCAAAACATATGGGTTTTGTAGCACTTTGGAAGTGTTTCATGGCCTCTTCAGCCAATAAATTACATTTGTTGTATAGGTGGTAGACCCCACCCCCCTCAAACAGAATGTATAGGAGGTAGACCCACCCATCCGCAAACTGAATGCAGATAACTTGTTGGGTTGATCAATAGTTCCAGTAGTGCAAAAATCTGAATTGTAGAGTCCTGTAGGCCAAACAAGCACATTATAGGGCAACATACATGTTTGGGGTCAGAATGCCTTATGCAGTGAAAGGCATGTTGGGTAGCACACATTTTTTAATAGATATCCAAAATCTAGCCTGAAAAGTGAACAGGAAAGAAGTTCTGATTAAAAACAGATTGGTCAGTCATTTTGTAATTTGGTCAGCCATTTTGATTGGAACAAGGTCATGCAGATCCTAAGATGTTTGCCGGAGCACAAAATGGTTGAATTTTACAAAGTCATGATGATATAATTAAATAATTCTCTCATAGCAGGTCATTAAAGGTTCATTGGAGAAGAATATATCTAGACTTTTTGTTCAGACGTCTTGCCAGTAATTTTATCATTGACGAGCCAAAGGCATCTATGTACTGTTTAAGGGAAGTTGCAATTAGAGTAGGCAGCTGTTGAGTTCAGAGGTAGTCTATAAAGCTGATACCCATATTTATAGTTCTTTGACAGGTAGGCATGTTTCCTGCCAAAGGAACCTCGGGAAGGCTGCCAATCATATTCTTTCTCTAGACATCAAAGGATTCATATTAAAGGTCAAGAGCAACTCACACAAATTGAATTAGTTTGCATGTGTAGTTATGACATAGGGAGCTGATGAGTCAAGGCAACCAACCCTGGACTAAAGAGAGGTTTATCTTTAGTTATCAGATCCAATTTAAATGTGTTGTGTCTTAAATTATTAAATTACATCAGCCTTGAAACTGTATACAAGGAAATAATGCTGAAGAGAGAGATCAGAGTGCTGTTGGCTTTCTGCTGTTTGTTGTTTTGATTCATGTGTCCTGAGAAGTATTAAAAGATGTCTTTGAAATCCAGCCTGTGTGTCTGTCTGCCTTCCTGCTTGGTGTCCAGTCTGCCTTCCCTGATCCAGGGGTGCCAGAAGCCGAGAGAGGGCGTTGGGCCCATCTCTTCATTTTGTTGTTTTTAATCTTTATATGTTCCCTTTTGTCCATTTTCATGTTTATTAAGCCCCATTTGTCATCTTTCCTTTTTTTAAATTATCCTCTCTTATATAAAACTTAGAAAACACCAAGAAAAATGTTCCCTGCAGATTCCATTTTTAACTTTCAGTTACCACAAAATGTTTTTAAAAATCCCAGGAATCTCTTTTCCCTCTTGTAGCCGTAAATCAAGTTATCTGTGACTTATTACTAGTAGGGCATGTGTGGCTTCTTCCATTTGAGTCCCTTAACATACCATTTCCCAAAAATAAATAGTAAATAAACTGTTCTCATTTGTCTCCTTACTTCCATGTGAAACCTAAAAAAGTCCCACTTGTTTGTGTGAACCAGAGAAACCTTTCATTGAGAAACCTGTGTCAATCAATGTGTTTGCCCCAGTCAGTCACCTGATTTTGTTGTTTATGACTGGTGTTAGGCGTTTCTTAGAAGAAATTGAAATTATGATGAATGGCAGTGCATTATATTTAGAGAGAGAGTTAGAGGCTTAAGAGGGGGTTCTGTGGAGATGAAGATGTTAATCGCCAGCCGGAGAACGTGGAGGATTATGGTGCGCCTCTTGTGGTTTCTGGTCTGAAGGTGCCAAACATCCACTGTCAAAGCATTTGTTGTCTGAGGAGGTATAGTCATTTGTGTGTGGGGGGGGGTTGGCTCAGGAAGAAGAACGCTAACAGGGCTGAACATTGGGGTTTTGACACTGTCACAGTGCGAGGACCAAAGAAGGAGATGGTGTAAGCAGGGCTGACAACAGTTATCCACAGCAACAGAGTGGTGAGATGAAGGAGGAGTTGGAGCAGACTGGGCTTATAAAGGAGGGTTTGCCAATGCCACAATGCCAGTGTCATTGCCACAAGGGGAAGAGACTGAGGGGGAGGTGGAGGAGGATGATCTGGTGCAAGTGATGGTTGATAGAGATGGCAACATGTCTGTGGACTGGGTAAATACAGCAGTAAAGTGATACTGTGAAGGCATCATGAAGTAGACACAGACTTATTAACTTAAAATGCAGGGTGGAGTAAGGCCTAACTTGCTATATGCTAAGGTGGGATTTCTCAACCTATAGAAAACTAAGGATAGACTGTGTCAGGAAGTCCAAATCAAATGTCTGTCTGTGTCCAAAACCTAAACTTGCCCTCACAACTAAACATATACAATGTGTAGTGATGTCAGCATCAGAAATTAGTAGTGTTCAAAATAAAGTTCAGAGCTTCTTCTAGCTCTTGGCTAGCAATCAGTATCCCCTTGCCCAAGTTCAAAACAGTTCACAAGGCATCAGGGTAGCCTTCCCCAAGTGTTTAAATCTTCAATCTTCTAAAAAAAAAAACACAATTCCTTGGGACACTTCCTGGCTCTTCGGATATTGGCACTTTTCACTAATACACATAGGCAGTTCTGTTTCTTGACTTCAAAATCACATAAGAGGATTTTGAAAAACACAAGCTTCTTTATGGATACTTTCAGTGGCTTTCCATACAGGGGGGCACTCAGTCTAGGTAGAGTTGCTGGACCACACGGTCCACCCATTACAGGTCACACAACCAATACCCCTTCTTGACTGCTTCCCATCAACAATATGCCACTGCTTCAATTTGACCATGACACTTGGTTTATTCACCTGTGTCACACTCTACTCGCACTCTACAGTGCCTTGGTTGGACATCATGCACTTGTAACACTTTCTTGTATTCTTCTGGCTCTTGCCAATGCAGGTTTCCTCATAACATGCAGTTCCTTGAAATCTTTTGTCTGTAGCCAACACTCGTTTTCTCATATAGTGCAATTCCTTGAATTGTATTGGCATTAGCCAATACTTGGTTTCGCATACCATTCCCTTCGTGGTAATCTCTTCACTTTGCCAATACGTGTGTCTCAGATAATACAGTTTGTGTTATCAGCCAAATTCCCCACCTTTCTTTCACTCCACTCAATATTCCGAGTGCTCAAAAACATGCTTTATCTCTGCTTTCTCTCTGTTCGATATTCAAAAGTACTTATGATGGTTTTCATTTCATTCAGTATTCAAAAACAATGTTCATAGCCTGGTGTGCATATTCATTTGCCACATTAAAGGATTCCTCCTATCCCAATTTCTCATGCAGTTTCTCCATAGGTGGTTAGCCAACTTTCATCTGTTAAGGTTTTCCTTCACCCACCAGATTTGTATCAACATTTCTATTCGCCTTTCTCTCAACCTGGTCACTGTTTTGCGTTACTATTAATTTGTTGCTTTGGACCATGTTTATTCTTAAGGTTCGTCTTTCAAACACATTTGTCACATCAACTTTCTTCCTTGTTGATTTTTTAATCTTTCAGGTCAGTATGCAAAAGTACTTAAAGCTTGACAATCCATACAGGCTCAACTGCACCCTTGCCCGTGCCTGGGCCCCCTTCTCCAGGCGGACTCACCGAATTATGAACACAGCAGTTCTGCGAGTCTCCCGCTTGCCACGGTTCAACTTCTCTGTGCAGCTGCTCGCATCTGTGGTGTGCTGCCATTTGGCAGCTTCTCTTCTTCCACTGTCAGGCTGTCAGCGGGACAGACACTTCCTTGTGGGTACTTCGGCTCTCATCTGCTTCATTCCAGCAGTTCAGCCTGGACCTCCATCTCTCACTGTGTCTTCCGTCCACTGTCCCTGATCTGTACTCCCCGGTACTCCTGAAAACCTCTCACCTTCGTGCACGCCACCAATAATGGCTCCGGCTCTCCCAGCTGGTTTCTGCCACTTGGTCTCCATTTCTGTAACAATTCAGCCTTTTAAAGTTCCTGCCATCATGATTGGACCAAAAAGGACTATACCGCTCACTGCATCAGCAGTAGTCCTGCCTTACGCTTACTGTCCTCCTCCTCGTCTCATTACAGAGTTGAGGTCCATATGTGTGTGCATTATTTGAATGAGGATGTGTTGCTCTAGTTGGTCTCTTCTTTGTCTCAGTAGACACTGTTGATTCTTGGGGAATGTTTTAGCGGAAGGACAGGTAAAAGGCTGACAATAGCCTATGAAGGCTTGTGGGATGGAGGGTTCATCATGAAAAGGAAATGGGGATGCCATGTCTCGCCTAAGGATATACCCTGCCCACTCCCCAGGTTCCCTCCACCCAGGTGATCCTCCCACTGATAGCCACCCCTTAGGCCAGGCTCCAAGAGCCAGGGCCTTTACCTAGCCACCCGAGAGGAGGATACAGGGGGGAAAGAAGTGAGGACACCCTCAGGTTTCTCAAAATAGCCATGCACACTTAAAGGGATGACATCTGCTTGTTACCAAACATCTACATATATAAAACGCTTAGGTATGTTTCCGTACTCAGCTGATGCAGTTCATCAGTGTTAGGTTGCCCTATGCTGTCCAAATGTCAAAGTGCACCTCTGTGTACTCTTCCACTTCAACAATAGCTATCAATTGTAACAAACAGAATAAGTACAGTTCCACACGGTCACCTTCACCTTCCACTATCGTAAACATTGTGAATAATTTCAAGTTACTTCTTTATACCCCCACTTCCCTTCACACAGGGCACAGTGGTTCCAGTGTCAATGAACAGTTAATTACCGGATCAACATTGCATCCCTAAAGAGCAAAATGTTGTAGTACGAATGCCTCCTCACAAGCTAAAACTGATGGTAAGTGCTGTAATTATGCTACTGCGCAATCTTATGCCATCATGGGGACTCTGCAATGTAACAAGGTTGACAGTTAAGCATCTACAAAGACACATCATAGAGGTCTGTGTAATCGATGGAACTTAGAAATTGTTCTTATACCATACATACCTCTCATTCCATCTGATACAAATATGCATTTCAAATTCAAAAGAAAACAGTTACCTATATGTTTAGCCTTTTCAATTACCATTAATAAGTGACATGGATGTACGCCCCTTCCTGGAAGTGATCAGTTCTAATTCTGATATTTAAGCAGGGGGACTGAAGTGACCCTATGAATTACCGACCGATATTGGCCTTTAAGATCTGCTAGAATGGCGTATGTTAATCTGGGAACAGCTAGTATCTGAGAAATCAGCCCTCAACCACTCCCCAGCCTCTGAGCCAGCCCAGGCATATCTGTCCTATGTCCCAAAAGTCTAAATGTACCAGGTCCCTGCTGCGTAATTAAGTGGAAATCAAATATCTGCCCCTTAACCTTCTATTACAGCTTGCATGACTATTGCTGTCTCTCAAATATACCCCAGAAGTACCCTGAGCATCTATATGTGTTTACATAGACTTCACTACATTGACTGCATTATAGATCTTGTCCTGGATTCAATAGTACCCTATCGGCATATGTATATTTTTCAACACTCAAGAAGGCTGCTGGAAAGGAGTACCTGGATGTTATTCTCAAAAAATCTGCTGATCCAAGAATCCAAAGCCAGTTGCAAGGCTTCTTTGTTTTTCATGCCCAAAACAAAATACATGCTCATGTCCGGGCTACAGAGGATTAAACCAGGTTATGGATAAAGATTAATATTAGCACCCTTTGACCTCAGTCATCCTGGACACTGTACAAGGTGCTCAGGTCTTTTCTAAATTTCAAATTATGAGATGCATACCATCTGATCCACATTGTAAGAGGCGATGGTTGGAAGACTGCCTTCGGCATGCCCTTAGGGCACTTCAATATAAGCGTATGCCAGTTGACCATGGCTACCAGCCCTGCAGTATTTCAGTGATTTATGGATCACATCATCTCTGACCTGCCGCAGCAACTTTTATTATATACATGACAATGTCCTTCTCCACTCAACCACCATAGAATCACCCAGCTCCTAGGTGGCCTTAATAGGGCAAACAGTGCCACCCTATTCTTAGGTGATTTTGATCAATGGCGCAGTAATACTCTCGACAAGAAGGCCATTGCACTAGAAATGGACCTCAACCATATTGATTAACATGTTTTCAATAAGGACCCTGCTACAGCAAAAGGCAACATACTAGAGAGGGTTGCTGCAAGTAACCAAGCTATGCACATCAATAAAACCACACCATGTATACGGTCGGACCACTGTGTGATATATTTACACATTCAACTGCAGGATTCCCCCATGAAAGTCAACAATCCCTTGAAAAAAGTTATCAGTCGTAACTTCAAAAAGGTGCAGACTGCGGACCTTCAGGATTGCACGGGTGAGATCATGTCCACCATATCTGCACTTGACTCTCCAGAAACCCTTGTTACCACTTACAACTCCACCCTGGGCTAAATGCATGACAGACTGGCACTGCTTTGGAAAAAAACAGTTAGAGATAATGTTGGATACCAACAATGACTCACCCAAGAGCTTAGCGTACTGAAAAAAGATAAAAGTAAAGCAGAAACTAAGTGACTAAAAATCACCACTGATGCCAACAAAGCCATCTGGAAAAAAGGAAAAATCCTACAGATCCATTATTATGGAAACAAAAAAGAAATTCTATAATACACAGATCGATGAGGCTAACAATAATTTAAAAAAAATTGTTTGAGATTCTAAAATGCTTAGAAAAGCCCAAAGCCCAATTAGTATAATTTATACCAATGAACCAGGACTGCAAAAAAGCACATCTGGCTTTTCCGAAGCAAAGGTGTCCAAAGCCCAGGATAAGATCAAAAAGATATGGCTAATGGCATACTTAACAAACTCCCAATGCTAAACTACCAGTAATTAAAGATAAATTGTAATTCAAATTTCTACCTATTACTATTTCGGATATGGTTAATATCCTGGGTACAATGCACCCTTCAACTTGCCCAGTAAATATAATACCATTTTAAATGATCCTGGATAATAAGTATTTACCCCATTCTTCACCAGTCTTGTCAACTCCTTGTTCTGTGACAACCATCTCCCTCAGATCATTAAGATTATCATAGTTACGACTCTGGTAAAGAATCCATAGCACTGAAACAGCCCTCATTGACCTCCAGCCACACATGCTGGAAATTATGGAAAAAGCAAAGACTGGACTATTGGTCTTATTACACCTGTCAGCAGCGTTCGACCTTCTCAGCCATGAGCACCTCCTCCGCCCCCTGAGAGATGTAGGTTATTGTGCACAGGAAACAACAGAGCAGGTCCAGTCTTTCCTGACACATCGGTTGTCCAGAGTCTGCTAGGGGATGCCTCCTCTGTTCCAGCCCCTATTGACTGTGGTATACCTCAGGGGGCTTGTATGTCCCCTATTCTCTCTATTGGAGGAGATTGGATCTTTTTCACCAACTATGCTGATGACACTTAGCTAGTCCTAGAAATCACTGGCGTAGTGAACCTTGAGCGCACTTACAGTATGATCAAATGATGGATGACCAACAACTGGATGTGCCTAAATGGAGGTAAAACAGAACTACTGATTTTTGGATCATCTCAGGCCAGGGCCAAACTGAAGCCTGACTCCAGGTTTTTTTTAAATTCAGGAATGTAGCATACCAGTATTAGTAAAGGTTAAAACACTAGGCACCTACCTTGAACCCTACCTGAGTGCCGAAACCCACATCAATCAAGTCACCAGAAACTGTACATACTACCTCAGCATGCTAAAAAACCTTTGTCCTTTTCTCTCAGAGGCTAACTGTGTGTCCATAGCATGGGCTATTATACTATTGAGGCTTGACTATTGCAATGCCCTTCTAATTGGTGCAAATACAAAATGCCTGCAAAAACCTCAAACCATCCAGAACTATGCTGTTTGTATCATAAAAGGGATATCAAGGAGAGAATGTGTCTCCACTAGCTTCCCTTTCTAGCCCGCATACAATTCAAAGCAGTCACCCTTGTCCATAGATGTCTTCACGAGAAAACCTCAGCCTACCTGAAAATCTGGGTGACCTTCTATGAACCAACGAGAAATCTCATTTCATCAAAACTGGCACAGGTTAGCTGCCTTAGCTTCAAACGGGCCAATGGCCTGGGCAGGTCCTTCTATGTCTGCTCAGTAAGGATTGGAATTCAATTCCCTTGGATTTCAGACAAGAAGGAAACACAAGAATGTTTTGGTACTGTTAAAAACCCTACTCTTTAAGTGAAAATTGTCTTGACTGGCTCGCCCTGGTCCCCTGATCCCTCACTGTCCCATCATTTCTGTTTGTATATCTGTGTTAGTGTGTGCCCTGATGCCTGCTGGTTTTCAGCACTATACAAGTAAATGAATAACTGAAAAGTAACAGACACTTTTTAAGATTTATTCCTTACAACAAAGGCATAGCCATGTAATTGTAATTGTAATAGTAATTATTTATACAGTGCTTATACACAGGTGGGGTGCTTCAAATAGCTTCAAGGCGGGAAGGGAACAAGGGAATACATGTAATCATTCTTAGGCCTTGAAGTTTCGAAATCATCGAAACAGAAAAACTAGCATACTACATCTGACGGCATTTCTCCGGTACGCAGACTTTCCATCTAAGAATTTTCCATCAAGAGTTTTTCCATCTAATTTTTTCCAATGAAAAAATGTGCATCGCATGCATATTTTAGCATATTTTTGTGGGGTCAAGGGTTAATTTTGTTTGGGGTGTGTTTTCAAGTGTTTACAAATGGGGGGTTGGAGGAGGACCCCTCCCAACAAAAAAAAGAAATGCATTTGATGCACATTTTTTCGTTATATAAAATTTGATGGTACTTACGTCCGATGGAAAAAATGTGATGGAAAGATATGTAACCCACTTCTCCTAGTGCCAGTGCATGAAATGTTACAGTTGTGACCATGCTAAGGAGGGGGCAACAGAAAAGGGGGGGCACAAGACAGACAAACGTTCTAGTCCTAGTACATTTAAGTCATTCATGCGTACAGACTGAGCTGCAAGGAAGAGGGCGTGAGGCGGGAACAAATGTGTCCAGTCCAATAGGGCCCTGAGTTAAGTGCAGAGAAGTTGACTCACTCATGGAGCATAAGCTGAAAGTGCAGTAATGCTGAACATATTGCAGTGGCCTGGAAGGCAAGAACAAAAGACTGGCAGGGAGCCTGGGACCTGTAAGGCTCTGGAGGTGACCCAAGCAACCAGTCACCAAAAACTGAACAGAGTTCGGGAGGAGAAGGAGGAGGGAGGGTGGAGAGAAAAAGAAAGGCAGTTAGCAGGGAAGAGGGAGAGAGAAGGAGGAAGAGAAGAGGAAGTTCTTGAGGAGTTTTCGGAATTTAAGGTGCTCTGGCTCAAGACGGAGAGAGGCAGGGAGGTTGTTCCAGAAGGAGGCCCCTGCAGAGGATAAAACTCTACTCCCAAATCTCTGTTTGTGAAAGTGTCTCTCCCGCCGAGAGTTTGAGGAGGAATATTGGAGAACTCTAGAGGGAGAGTATTTAGGAGAGAGTTGTAGATAATGTAGGCCCTGGCCCAAGAAAGCCTTCTGGATTGTGCAGAGGGTCTTGAACTTGATCCTTGCAGTCACAGGGAGCCAGTGGAGGAATTTCAGCACTGGAGAGATGTGGTCCCTGGGCTTGAGGCCAAGGATAAATCTTGCAGTTCTGTTCTGCATGAATTGTTGAGGACGGAAAGAAGAAGGAAGATTGCGAAAGAGGCTATTGCAATATTCCAGCCTAGAGAGAACCAAGGCTCTCGAGGTGGTGAGCCTCTGGGGGAAAGTAAGGAAGGTAGAATACCTGTGAGGAGGTGCTTTTGGTAGTGGCACATTTTGGAGATGTCTGAGATGTGAGAAGAGAAGGAGAGGGTAGATTCAAAGATGACCCCCAGATGTTTTGCCTCATTGGTAGGTGAGGGCGCAGAGCCAAGGGAAGCTAGCCAGTGTGAAAGTTGGACAGCGGGAGCAGGGGTCCCAATGAGGATGATCTCTGTCTTACTGGAATTCAGGCAGAGATCGTTAGCAGCAAACCAAGAATTGCGGATAGACAGTCAGGGATGAGCGAGGAGGAGGAGGAGGAGGAGGAGGCTGAGGGTAGCCTGAAAGAGAGTTGTGTGTCATATGAATAACACTAAAAGTTAGAGGTAAAGGTGGAAATCCTATGGGCCAAGGGGGCCATGTAGATATTGAAGAACCAGGGGGACAGGTTATATCCCTGGAGGACACCACCAGTAGAGAGAGTGATAGAGTAGAGAAAGGACCAAGTTCCACCTCGGAGGGCCAGTCAGAGAGAAAGGAGATGAGCCACACCGGGGCCTGATCTGTGCTGCCCAGGGTATCACTGAGATGGGTTATCAGGATGTTGTGGTTTACTGTATCAAAAGCAGAGGAGAGGTCAAGAAGAATGGGGACAGAGGGAGAGTTAGAGTCAAGGTTTGAGAGCAGGTCTTCACAGGTGTTCAAAAGAGCAGTTTCCGTGCCTCAGGATGTTCTAAAGCCAGACTGATGGTAATAGAGACAACCAACAGATTCAGTGTGGAGGGTAAGTTGAGTGAAAGCCAGCTTCTCCAGGAGTTTTCCCAGGAAAGTGATGATGGAGATCGGGCGATAGTTTGCCGGAATAGACTGATTGGCAGAGGGGTTTTTTGAGCAGAGGGTGCAAAAGAGAGTGCTTGAGAGGTGAGGGGAAGACTCAGTGGCAAAAGGGAGGTTGCAGAGTCTGGCCCATGCTGGAGCGAGAGTGTCAATATTTTCCTTGATGGTTTTGGAGGGGCAGGGGGCCACCTGTTTGGAAGAGGCTTTCAAAGACTAGACTTGTCTAGAGACCTCATCAGGTGTGACAGGGGATAGGGAGGAGAGAAGAGGGGGAGGGCTCCAGGTGGCCGAAGGGGGCCCAAGAGATGATGGTACAGGAGGGGGAGTGGAAGAGAGAGAGGGCAGGATGTTCTGTGTTTTGGTGGTGAAATGTTGTCCTGGGCTGAGCAATGGGCCTGGGTGGGTGCAGTAGAGGATGCGGCTGCAGTAGGGTTGGCCAGTCCCTTGCAAAGTTTGAAAAGTTTGGCCGTGTTGTTAGAAGCAGCGGAGATGCAGGTTTGAATGTAGATTATTTTCTTGGAGAGGATGCAGAGTCTATATTGCCTTTGAAGAAGTACCCCAGGAATGTTTCTGCTACCTTGAATTGAACTTAACTCATCACTGCTAAGGAGATTCAGCAATTCTAGAAGTTTGCCAATTTTGGCTAAAATTTCGTACCCCAGTACTCTGATATGTCCCGCTTCCATTAATGAATTCTTGAAGAAAGGTAAACCATTCACTTGGACGGCTAACACGGATAAGACCATGCAGAAGTTAAGAGGTCTTTACAAACACACCAATTTCTGGTTTCTAGATATTAAAAAGCAATTCATTATTAAAGCCAATACCTCTAAAGGGGCTTGGTGACTGAAGGTGAACTGAATTATTCAGTTTCGAAACAGGACTCTTGGACCTACCAGACACTTCTAGGTGCACAGTTCCCAGTGGAATTCCACACCAACCACAGGAACGTACAGGTCTTTGCAACAATTGAAATGCCGACTGGAACAGCAGACAGGCAAGTTGGGCATACTTCTCTGCTCAGTTTCACTTCTTCATTACCTTTATACCTGGGAATCAGAATACTATTGTGGATGCCCTGTCTCACAAGCTAGCAAAAGGCACTCATCAACATATGTCACCTTATCTTCTTTTAAATTATTAAACATTTATTTGTTCCACTTCATTTTTGCAATTGGTCAAGTATGCATTCACCACCTTTAGCCCAAAGAGCTGTTCTTAGAGCCTCAAATGAAAGTATGGTTTGTTTGTACCTTTTGTACTAAAAAAAGAACTACAAGAGTAGGTGCTGTTATAATACAAGATTCCAAAGAGGCAGGCCATTGCAGGGTTGCTGCAACAATAGAACTGATCAGATATCACTTTTGGTGGCCATCTGTCGCAACTTGCGTGCATGGTTCCATTGCAACCTGTACCATGTGCAAGCAAGCAAAGACTACTAAAACGTCTCCTGCAGGTCTCCTACAACAGCACGATCTACTACTTCAAACATGGCAAAGTTATTTCTACAGCCTTTATCATGGAGTTACCCTCCTCGGAAGGTCATACTGTCAAAATGGTCACAGTAGATGGATTTATCAAGACCTTAAAAAAGCTCCCAACTGCTTGCTCCAAATGCTTTTAGCTACATGGCCTTCCTGTAACCCTAATATCTGATCAGGGCAATATACTTTATGTAAGACCTCGGGTATCAAGAGGGCCGTGTCTTCAGAATTCCATTGACTAAGCAACAGTTTGACAGAGAGAATGAATCAATCATTGTAGCCAAATTTAAATGTACCTTGTTTTGCATCTGCCTCCCAAGAACTGCTTGTTACCAATTGCAGAATCCTCATACAATAACTCAGTCCATCTGCCTGCGGGGCAGATCACATTTTTTTAAAACTTTTCATGGGTCTCCATCCCGAGCTGGAGTATGATACCCTGTACCATATCTACCTGAGATCACCATCCCTTAATTGAACAATTTGTTGCATAGGATTTAGTCAGGTCTCAAAAGCACACTCAAACATCTTAACAACACCAAAAAGCATCTTAACATGTATTCTGACTGGAAGAGAATACCTGTAACGGAGTGCAAAGTTGGCAAGCAAGTATGGTTGCCATCATGTCACTTGGCTGTTTACCTCACCCCGACTAGACTAATTATTAATCTATCACCTACATATGTTGGTCTGTTTACCAGCATTGGGATAATTAATCACAATGCATAAAGAGTATGACCTCCCCATCCTGGAAGCGGATGTACCCAGTCTTTCATTCTTCTCTGTTAAAAAGGTACTTCACAGGTCAGTTTCCACAGATCCATTGTCCTCTTCAACCACCTACACTTTGTGATGGTGTTTCAGAGTATGAGGTGGCACAGATAAGTGACTCATGTTATTGACATCATTCCCTCCAATAACTCATTGACTGGAAGGGTTCTGCATATTGCATCAAGAGTTGGGAACCATCCTCCAACATACGCACTCCTCACCTGCTGTGGCAATTCCACCTCTTGATATGATATGATAGGTTATTTATAACACGCTTAATACCCAGAGGTTTCTAAGCACGGACCCGGGGATCGAACCTGTGTTGCTCTGTGTCGTCTGGCTTCCAAGGCGAGCACGTTGCCCCTGAGCTATCCTCCCGAGATGATATATGTTGAACATGGTGGCCCAGAGTTCAGAAGGGGGCATGCTATCATTGTACCTACCTGTGTCCATATGCACATGCTGTGCACTGGACAGAGAGATCTCTGTTTCCAATGTCAAGTCACACTTAATGCGGTGTACTTTGGCATTCCCCACTCAAGCAGAGAGTCACAACGACAGGTACTTGCTTCTGTGGTTGTTCATGTGAGGCTACCTGGCCCATGTTTTTTCAGTCGGCCTCTCAAATTCTCTGCTGCTCTGGTGCTATTTACCTTATAGGCAGTATTTTTCTTTTTCTGGAATAATCTTCAGGTTCCCTCCTACTTCAAGCTGGCCTTACCCTCATTAGTCAGCTATAGAAAGTCATTTCCCGACAGTGTGGCTTATGGAAGAGATAGACCATGTCTCTCAGTTAAGGCCTGGCTCTGAAATTCAGCCATGAAATATTTGCCCCTGCTCAAACCCCTTGTGAGACCCTGGAAAATAACACTGGTGCACAACTGCCCCAATTTCGCGAGCCTATACAGTGCCAATCATGGAAAAGGGAATCTTTCTCTTCAAGGGGACTGGTATCTCTGCACTTGATCATGGTAGCAAGTCTTTGAATATGGTTGCAGCTTCACCTGGTACATCAAAGGCATTATTCCCTGTCGAAAGGATCTCCTGTTGGGGTACACAGTTACCGTTTCCCCACATGCTCAGTGAAACTAAGCGCTTTAAAAGCTTAGCCAGTTTGTCCTACCCATGAAATCACATGCTATACACAGCAAAGAGTCCAGAAAAGAGTCCAGCACATCACAGGCTGCACCTGGGAAGGTGAGTGCAGAAGCAGGATGTTCTCCTTTAGAGAAGGCTGAAGACTGAAAAGCTGTGGAGGTAGCTGAGTAAAGGGGAGAGATGGGAGCAGTGGACAACAGGAGGAGGTGGTGGGAGCTAAGATCACGAGAAAAGAGGAAATGACATTAGAGGGTGAGAGAGAACAAGAGGAGAAGGTAATATTAGAGGGTGAGAGAGAACGAGAAAGGTAACATTAGAGGGTGAGAGAGAACAGGAGAAAATGGTAGCCACAGGTGAGGTGATCACTTTGGAAGGCGATAGAGAACAAGGTGAGGTGGAAGAATAAGAGGGTGAGAGAGAACACAATGAGGCAGTAGCCAAGATGGAGGTGGTAACAGAGGGTGTGAGGCAGAGCAGAAGTAGGTGGTGAGAGCTATTGCAATAGTAGGGGCAGTAATAACATCAAAAGGACTGTTCAGGAGGAAGGACTAATGTCAGAACAGGAGAGAGAAAGATGAGAGAAGGTGATGGAAACAAGTCTAAAGGAGAAGGTGGAAATATTGGGGAGTGGAAGTGAGATGGAGGCGGTAACATCGAAAAAAGGCACTGATGAAGCAGTGGTGGAAGAAAGAAAAGCACAAGGAGGAAGTGGCAGAAAGGTTGGTTGTCAAGGTGTTACAGTGAAGTCTTGAGAGATGACATCAGGAAAAGAAAGGAAGGCAGCGAAAAGAACATCCGGTCCAAGGAGGAGATAGAGGATCAATACCCAGTCAGTAAGAGCAGGCAGGTTCCAATGGGCACAGTTGGCCCTAGCAGAACCAGACAGTGGAGGAGGAAAGGGATGGCGGCATGGGGCTTACTGTGAGATTAGACAGGTGAGTAAAGAGAAAGCAGGTTTAGGAGGAGGAAGCCCAGGCTTAGCCAGAACCCAGTGGTTTATCTCAAGCTCACCCTGTCAGTTATTCCCACTGACTCATCTGCTCACAAGCCTTTATAACTAAGCATGTCAAAGGGTACAGGACCCTGGAAATCCTTAAACTTCCTCAGAGTTAGAACAGGGGTTCTGGGCAGCTTAAAGTTTGCAAAGCCAAACAGTGGTGAGGTAACCACTTTTGCACTGTAAAAACCAGGGCACTTGCTTCTGAGACCATGAAGGCCTAGATATCCACACCCTGCCCTAGGGAAATTGGGCAAGTGGAGGATTCTCAGGGGGAGAGCTCTAACTCCAGTGAGGTGAGAACCATCCTGAGCCCTGGTTTCTTTGAGAAGATCCCTTTGTTATTTAAGTTGCCTAAAATTGTAACAAATCATCTGCAATAGATCGAGAACACTGATATTCTTTATGTTTCCTGCCTCCAAGCAAGTGTAAGATCTATTCTTTGGAAGCAACATGTTCTTTGTCTGGTCACAAAAGCATGAAGTACAGAGTTGCAGCCACTACATACAATCATCTCCTGTCCCCAAAGAATGATGAGACATTTCGCTGCAGCTTGTATTTTTTTCCTCCACAAAAATATGGCCTGTTCCTTTAAAACCATTGAACGTAATCTCCTAGCTTCCTTAAAACAATTCTAGTGTGTTTTTCTCATGGTACATGTGTTTATGTAATGAAAGGTGGTCACTGACATGTGGTAGTAAATAGTCACAGAAGGATGTACTGTTTTCAAATCTCTGCCTCTCCCTAAACTGAAGTCTATTCCTGCAACCACTCTGGCATTTATCCTCCCTCTGCCTCTGCTTAACAATACAGACCCCTGCATCAAATTATGCATGGCCTAGTTATACTAGTTTAGCCTGATTCGACAAAAAATATTTATCCAAACCACTGACAATATTCAGACAAACCAGATTGTATCAAAACACTCCATTATGAAGGGGTTTCTGAATGCAAAGGGGATGCTGAATGCAAAGAACTGGTCTGCAGCATTTACTGACGGGAGGGCGAAAGAGTGAAGAATATATGGATATCCCTGGGTACGTCAGAAGAGGCTGTAACGCGAGTCCGAGCAGTGCGGCTTGACCCACTTTGAACCTTTCCGCTAGCATCTTGCATCCTGCCAGAGTGATGGCGGCAGCGGGAGAGGTTTGGAAAGCAATTTGTGAATTGAGTCCAGCTTCCAGTGTTTGGCACCTAGCGTACAGCATTGTGGTGAAATAAGGTGACCTTTTGGGTCCCGCTACTGTGTCCCGCTATGTCCCATGTTAAGATTCTGTACGAAGAGCGAAGTGAGGATGTAGCTCATCCTGCTATTCCCGTGGATATGTTTCCTCTGACATTGTGAGTGCATTGCGAGGGCTATTGATATAGTACACCAGCAACACCACACGCAAGCCAATAGCTTCCCCTGCCCTTCTGCTGTGCTTCCTTGCTGGCTGGAAGCTGACTTTTGGTGCGAATAGTGAGGGGGGATTGTAGCTCGTATTTTCTGGCACTTGAAAGCCCTGATCAAGTACGGCAGTGGCAAGGAGTTTGTTACAGCTGCTCTCATTGTCCTGAATCATGGAGCGTTTGTTGGATGGTGATTGGTTACTGTGATCCCAGCCCCCAGGTACTTAAGAGTGCAACCATATGGCGTAATGTTGTTCTCACATAGACTGATAAACTGGGTGATTAAGAGGAGTCTGAGGATGTCTACCGTGGGACGAACGGTGACTGCGGACTACGTGACTTTGAGCCGTTCTTGTCTTTGGCCACTGGTAGACAATTCATTCCACAAAGGAGGATTTCACATGTTACTACTCTCCAACTGGATATAAACTGGTCTAGTGGGATGTATTGACCCACTCCGCTATGTTATGCGGCATCACCCTGCCAGTTATGGTGAAAGAAATGGCAACAACGGCGGCAAAAACCTTGTGCTCGCCAAAAACCTACAAAACTACAAAAACCTACAAAACCGTGTGTGTCAGCACACATAAAGAGGGATGCACAACTTGCCCCCCATGGTGCATGTGCGGTGGAATAGAGCACACCCTGCAGAAAATGTGCCACTGGGCTCCATGACCAGCAAACAGAGTGTAGAGAGAGAAGCAGCACTTTGCAAGTGAAACCCCAAAATGTGCCTACAAATGACATTTGCTTTGTTGCTAAAAACCCCAAAATGCCTATAACACAACACTTCTCAACATTCACAATCTTGCCTGGTGCTAAAATTCATGTATCTAATGAAGTATTGTGAACATGCAAAGTCCTAATGTGAAGAGCAAAACATTCTTCATCTGGATTGTCTGAAAACTGACAGCCCATGCCAAAATCTGGGTGCAGTACCCTGGGCTACCTGAATGGCAGCTGTCAGATGAGTTACTGATGAAACTTTAAAGTGACCTAAAACTAAAAGCCTGCTGAATTAGCAAACATAAAAAGGATTGTTGCCAAAAAGGAATACAGATTTTAGTTTGATGCAGCAAATTTGGTTTTGGCTGGATTTAAGAAGTTAGTTAGCCTGCTGAGCGGCAAGAACTTGAAAAGCAGGTTTGCCAGGGGGATGGCCTTCCTCTCAGCAGAAACTCACTGGGAGATGCTAATTGCGGGTTAGAACAGACTCTTGCCTACAGAAAGAGAAAGAACAATGACAAGCCTTTCAGCCCAGGAAACAGAGGTGTGAAGGTGGTCGTAAATTGCTCTGGGAAGGAACTTCCCCCAAGGAGGGGGATGCACTGGACCCCCAGGAAAGACAAAGGGGTGGAGCCAAGTGGCCATATGCTGTTAAGAATGAACAATTAACAATTTTTCAAAGACTCATAACTTGTTATTCAAAGTGGTGAAAAATATAAAAAAAAGGACAGAGTTGTTAATCTAATTTTTGGCTGCACGTGTGAAGAGGCGGTAGAACTGTGTGACATGTTCTGGACAGAAATGCCAATATATGTGGTTTTATGCAAAATGTATTAATGTTAGAATTGTGAAAAATTACACACACATCCCTATGTTAAAAACACACAGTTGTGGAAATTTGCATAAAATGTGGAAATTGTGTACATAGCGAAAAGGACAAAATTCTGTAGAAAGTTGAGACAAGATCCCACCACTGCGGGATTTTGAGGAATAGCTGCTACATAAAATATGGCATCTTTGTGTGTGATTTGTATAAAGGTGACCAATGTAGAAATGTACATTTAGTATCAAATCCGATTTTGAGACCAGTGGCTAAAGGTTGGTCTCTGAGGACTGTAAAGCAAACCATAAAATGTGACATCATCCGGCATTGATCCAATCACTCATATTGCAAGGCGGAGATGAATTCTGATCCAATCCCAGCTCACAGGGGCGAGCTTAGCTAAGCCGGCCCATACACCCACTTTGTGATGTCATTTTAAAGCATAAATAGTGACAGCTGACAACACATAGGGACTCACAGATTCACTCCCTTTCCTGATTCCGGTGAAGCACTCTGATCCAACATTCTACATCCAGCTTCAATATTCTTTCAGATCCAGAGGCCAAGATTCTTGCCAACAATAGAAAACTATTGATTTCCAGCAAGGCCCAAATCCTCAAATTTATTCTCTCCACCCAGTGAAGCGCTGTGTGGTGTGAGAAGGCCTTTTGAACCAGTATCCTGAAATTCTCTGGCTTGCCACCAATAGGCTTGCCTGAGGAAAATCGTTATCCAGCTGATGAAAATACCCACAGACTAGGAGGACAGATCCTGTGCAAATCCAGTGACCAGCCTAGCTGATCCACTACCGTGCCTGATGTGCTGCCTTTCCTAGACCAGACCCAATCCAATGACCAGAGCTGACAGTCCCATTTAAAAACTTATCCTGTGAGTATTAATAGGAAGAACTGTCGCCCATAGTATATTTGCATTGTCTTATCCCTATCTCAAGCCCATCCTATCTTTCATTCAGAACCAGTATTGTTAGAACTATCATCTGAAAAATGTGAGTTTCCTCAGCAGGCGGGTTACACTGATAATGTGACTGTACGATCCCTCTGTTGTATTCGCTTTTTCATATTCATCCTCTAATGTAAGCAAACCCAACTTTCATTTCAAAGTGCATTTCTGTTTTCCTTTCTCGCGCCTATCTCGCAAAAACGACTCTTACTAAAACCCCCATAACTCCCTCAGTTTATGTGAAAGAAATGAAATTTAAACTCCTACTTGTACCTAAAATCCATAGCTAACCATCGGACCCAAAACCGCACAGTGCGATTCTCCCGTTATTGCGAATATTGCACAAGGAAAAGTCTGCTGCAGATTACAATTTCTGAAAGGTTTTTACACATGTGAAATAGGTTTCATTTGTTTCCGACTTGGACTTTAAGATTTCAATTGTTTTCTGCTGACTAAATCATTGCTTGTGCTTGTGTGCAACTGTTCAAAGTGGCTCCAATAAGAATTTATAACAATTTAAGTATTTTTGATCACATTTGCAGGCCGATTCATGGAATCAACGCCCGCAGAAAAAACGGCGCACGCGTGCGAAAACGTGCGATTCGCAGAGAAACTGCGAAAATCGCAGTGCAAGTGCGATTATCGCACAGAAAACATCGCACATCAATTCATGGAAGTCCGTGCACGCGCGAAATGTGGGATGTGCGCTGAGAAAGTGCGCGGCGCACGCTGGCGCACGCTGGCGCACAGGTCATCGAACGCCGTGCTATAAGGCCACAGCGAATTTGCACATAGCGCGGCGCACATAACAAAAGTAGGCGTAACACGGGGCGTCACACGCAGAATGGGGAACAACTTGTGAAAATGTGGGCGTCACGGGGGAAGTACAGGAGGCAAGTGCGCAGAACGTCCACACGCTCGCCTACAACACGTATTCATGGAATCGAATAGGGAAAAACAGCGCACGGCCAAAGACGCGCACAGGCCCATACATGTCCGCCACACGAAAGCAGGCGGTAGCGGCCCTGCGCAGGAAAAAAATGTGCGCCAAAGTCCTACACACGCGAGAAGGCCCACACGCGATCGGTCCTGGGGGAGCGTGTGCATGTATTTCAGGGGTGCGCGAGAAGTTCCACACGCGATTGCCCTGGGCACGTGTATTTCAGGGGTGTGCGGGAAGTTCCACACACGATTGGCCTGGGCGCGTGTATTTCAGGGGTGCGCGAGAAGTTCCACACGCGATTGGCCTGGGCGCGTGTATTTCAGGGGCTCGCGGGTGGTTTCACACGCGATCGGGCCTGGGGGAGCATGTGCGTGTATTTCAGGGGTGCGCAAGAAGTTCCACACGCGATTGGCTTGGGCGCATGTATTGCAGGGGCTCGCGGGTGGTTTCACACACGATCGGGCCTGGAGGAGCGGGGTACGTGTATTTCCGGGGCTCGCGGGTGGTTTTACACGCGATCGGGCCTGGGGGAGCGTGGTATGTGTATTTCAGGGGTGCTTGAGAAGTACCACACATGATTGGGCTGGGTGCGGGTATTCCAGGGCTGCGCGGGAAGTTTTACACGCTCGCCTACAACACGTTTTCATGGAAACGAACGTGGCCAATCCGGAAACACATACGCCAGCAGGAAGTAGGCGTACGTCCACCCGCAAAGCATAAAAGTGCACGCAAACAACAAACAAGCTCAGACGCCAGGATGAACATACCGTTCCTAGCAGCAGTGGCCGTGGGATACCGCAGGAGGAGGAGGAGGATAGTCCGGGCCAGAATTTTTACACCCAGAACCAGCCTTTTTGGGATGCCTATGTATGGGTGGTACAGGTTTCCACCTCACATGATACTCGACCTGGTCAGTGAGTGGGAGGATGACCTCACATCAACCACCCTGTGCTCCCAAGCACTCAGCCCCCTGGAGAAGGTCCTCAATGTACTGCACTTCCTGGCCACTGGATCATTTCAGCGGACAAGTGCCATAGTGGGGGGGGGGGTGTCACAGGCCACGTAGTCACGCTGCCTACACCAGGTCTTGGCCATCATCACTGCACGCCCATCAGTCCGCAGGCACATATACCTGCCCAGAACACCTGCAGAAAGGCAGGCTGTTGCCCAGGACTTCTACAGGGTGGCACAATTCCCCAAAGTGCTAGGTGCCATTGATTGCACCCATGTGGCTCTACGTCCCCCCAGGGCAACTGAGCACATCTATAGAAACCGCAAGCACTGGCATTCCATCAACGCCCAGGTAGTATGTGATGCCAAGGGAATCATCACTTCAGTATACGCCAACTATCCAGGCTCCACCCACGACAGTTTCATCTACAGAATGTCTACCCTAAACCGGGACATAGAAGCTGGGCGATACATGGCTGCTCGGTGAGTATAAATGCCACTGCGCATGCATGCATGTCAGATACTGAGCAATGTCACAACCCCACTGATGATACCCATCACCACCTCCCCAGGGGACAGTGCCTACCCTCTCAGCACCCACATGATGATGCCAATTGTGAACCCCACCACGCCACCCCACAAGATACAACACAGCCCCCACATTGCAACCCGGGGCATCGTGGAGCGCACATTTGGAGTGCTCAAGTTACGCTTCCGCTCCCTTGACCGTTCTGGCGGGCAGCTGTTATACACTCCCCCAGTAGTGTGCAGGATCATAGTGGCAGCATGTGTCCTGCACAATGTTGCAACACGCCGGGGCCTGGCCGTGGACATGGTGGTGCCCCCACATCCCCAACCACATGCATGCCCACTGTGCATGGGAGGGGAAAGGGCACGGGGTGAGGCAGCCCCGTACGCAGCTCGTGGCTAATTACTTCACATAAAATCACAACCCTGTGGAGTGCACACAGCCCTGGCACATACCAGCTGACAATCAATGATGATTGTTACTGACAATTATGATGTGTCAATGGACAGTCAACTGTCACAACCATACCAGCCTGAGATTGTACATCTGGAAGTGTTCCATTGTGTGCTTCCCAACCTAACCAAACAGCACCAATGCTGTGTTCAAAAGACACACTTCTATGCTGCTAAAATCATTATCCCCTTGCAAGACACAACATGACAACAGTACCATGTCACCCAACCCCTCCCCAGCACCGCCACCCAACACACCATGGCATGACATGCCATGTGAGAGCAAACAAAGTCATCCCCCAAACATGACACGTGTCACAAAGTACAGTGTCCCTAATGGAAACTGGCCACACAAAATATGCCCACATGAATGTAGAAACAACAACACACATGACCAAATACTTACCACAATACAATCGACATAGCATAAACATGACAGTTCTAAGGCAAAGGATAAGTAGTCTTACAACATGAGAATGCCAGCACATCCACCACCTCCAACTGTACAGTGTTGTTGCCACGCATATCTGGAAGTCCACTGCTCACAACATGAGCTCCATCTCCAAAGTGGACGGCCTTGTGAAGACATGAGGAATGAACCTGCAAATCAGGAGGGAGACATGGATGCACAAGCACACATCAATACACCATGCAGTGCACAATACAACAACAATATGCACTAGGAATGTATACACAGTATTGACTACAGACTGCCCACACAGCTCATGTGAGTCCAACGTCACTGTGTAATTCACTGTCACTTGGGCACACCCTTTGCAAGCCCATGGAAACGGGAAGCAGGAGGGGTGTGTGTCTCACTGACCCAAGCATCTAACCCAAACTCAGGACAAGCCTGCATGTGCCCAGCCGGAATACAGTGGATGCCCACGGGAGCCAGACAAGGCAACACACTGCAACAAAAAATCAAAAATCAAAAATGGCCATGTGTGGGCCAGGGGGGTGGGGGAGGCCACCCAGGAGGTCCGAGGACAGGGTGCCCACCAAAAGTCACCTGCGTGAATGTTGCGAAAAAAAACACCTCCATGGGCTCATGGCCTGCACGGCTACTAAATAGTGGGAGATTCACTGCTGGATTCATTCTCCTCAACCTCTGCTGCTGCTGCCACAGGAGGTGGTGGTGCCATGGGAGGCAGCCCACGCAATGCCCTAATTTGGTCCTCCATGGCAGCAAGCATGCGGGCCTGGAAGGCCTCGTTCTGGAGGGATATGGTGCGGAGATCCACATGCAACACCCGACGTGTTGCCTGGACCTCCGCCCGAGTTGCCTGCATCTCTGCTGAGAGCGTACGGGTGACGCGCTCCAGCAGCTGTTCCGTCCTGGTGACAGTGGAAGCCTCAAGGTCCACAAGAGTCTGCCTGAGGTGCCGGACCTCTCCCCTCAGGGCTTCCCTCTGTCCCTGGGCATCTATAGAAATTGATTCCCTCAGATTGTCCAGGGCCGCATGTCTGTCCCTGTTGGACGCCAACATGTCCTCCCTGACTGATTGGCAAATGGAGTCTGTTGCCTGCTGTAGTAGCTCCATCTGCCTTTCTGGGGGGACAATGGAAGTGGCCACCCTCTCCATGGCTTGAGCAATCATTTCGGATGATGCTGCCTGTTGGTTGGCCATACCGTAAATGGATTGCTCCCATGCAGTATTGCCTGGTGGCGGACGGCCACCGCGTTGGCGGGCACCACACCTGTCTGGGGCAAGGCGAACTGCGCCTTGCTCTGTCGGCACTGCCTGAGGCTGCAGGACTGCATTTCCCCTCTGAACTGCTGGCCCAGGAACAGGATCAGATGTTGCGGAGTGTGGCCCTGCATCCATAACCACCACAGGGGCACCTACCAACACTGACATCCCCATAGTGGGCTCTACCCCTGGTGCAGGTGGGTCGGACAGAACAGTATCCCTTCCATGAACACATACCTGCGAATCCACATAGGCCTCATCCGAATCAACACCTGAAAAGAGTTCTGGGGAGGTGCAGCCAGGGACACCCCGGGACAGTATGGCCTGCAGCAAGAGAGGGTTCTCCCCCACCACCAAACCACGTCCCCCACTGGTGCCTAGTCATGCTTCAGATCCCTCCTGGGCCTGCACCATCTCCTCTCCCTCAACAGCATCAGGTGCGTCATCCTCTGCAAAAACAGGAAAGACAAAAAATGGAAACAGGCATTAGCACCATGGCACGCTATTAGGCCAGACAAGCTACAGTACCAGTACTTGATTTACACATGTCCCACATGACTATAACCCTCCCATGCATGCACTGTCCATGAGTTGGAAGGGGAGGAAAATGTCAGACACTGATGACACCAAGATGGGAGAGCAACACATCAGCTGCATGCTGGCTAGCAGTACCATCACACATTGGCCTGTGAGTGGCATGTCCAATACACATACATGACACATGCCATCACACAGATGGCATGTACCATGGGCATGTCATATATGTGACAATGGGGCAGAGTGATGCGCAGTAGAAACAGGTGAATTCCTACAATCAGCCTGAATGAACACAGCTAAATACGGAACAATATGGTAGCAAGATGCCACTTCGAGGGCAACTGGCGCAATGTAGTGCAAAACGCCTACTGTGGCCAGAAGGGATACTGTAATACCCAAATCCCGGGGCGCAGAATGCATTGGATGAAGCACATGGGTGGTAAAAAACACTCAGGCACACACACCCTGACCTGGCACTCAACCAGATCCCCTCCCACAAACTACATACACATGGATCACACACACATGCATGTGCACTCACCGGACAATGCCTCGTAATCTGGCAGTTCTCCCACACCTTGGATCTGCTCATCTGTGACGTAGGTCCCAGCAACATGCTCATGTAGAGTGAGTTCTATGTCCTCTTGTGGAGACCCACCTCCAGTCACCAGAGTTGCGGCATGACTTGAGGCCAGCTTTTTCTTTGCCCTACGCTTAAGGTCGTTCCAGCGCTTGTAGCACTCAACAGCTGTGCGCCTCATAAACCCAAGGTCACTTATGCTGTCCGCGATGGACTGCCAGTGTGCCTGACGTCGAGCAGGTGTAATCCTACACCCTGAAGTGACCAACATTTCGGCGTCATGTTCGGACACATACTGCACAAGTGCATCCAGTTCGGCATCATTGAAGCTAGGCTTCCTTGGCGTGCCGGACCGTGTAGCCGTGTCGGGGTCATCAGCCTGTACTGGACGAGCACTCTTCCTCTTTCTTTTTGTGGGTGGTGGGGATCCGGAGTGCCCTACGCCGCTCTGGACACTAGAGGCAGGAGCACCGGTGGACTGTGTAGTAGTAGTGTGCGATGGCACACTGACCACATGACTTTCTGCAGGCATTAGCTGAAGTGTGATGATGGCAGGGGGAACCTCAGTCTGATGTACTGGGACCAACACTGTCCTTGCTGGGGGAGTCAGAGCTGGGGTGGACGGAGCTGCAGCTGCCCCTGCAGCCTCCCCACCCCGCCTACTCGGGGCAGCAGATGACATGGCTGCCCCTGTACCACGTGGCCTGGTGACACTGGCTTGCGCCGCCACCCGTGGCCTAGACTTGGCGACCTGGAAGTCAGCCTGGGAGTCACCCTGTGCTAGGTCAGGTGCCACAACGGGCCGGTCCAACAAGGGCTGAGCAGGGATGGTGTCAGCCATGTTTCCTTCAACCATGGGGGGGGTGTGTGTCCCTGACTGGTCCTCCACACGTGGGGGGCTTGGAGGAGTCTGCAAATCCTGGCCACGTCCCCTACCGCGCCCACCACGCCCCCCTCTTGAGGCTCGGCCACCTTTGCCACCCTTACCACTTGCTCGCCTCCCAGCCATGGCACTAATGGAGTTGTTCGTATGGGAGTTGCAGTGGACAATTGTCCTGGGCAATTGGGGGTCAAAGGGGTAGAGTACTAGATGGAATTCGTACCCAAGTGCTCTAGCAAGGCTGTATGTAACCCCTGGGGAAAGATGACGGGTCACGCAACGCACAGGCACCCCTAAAACAGAAAATTACGTGCACGCGACCCCTCGCAGACCACGTGCGTGGGAAAAGGAACCTGCACTACGCTGTGGCACCCAGAATCACAAAAATGAACGTACGCGTGTCACACGCAGCCTACAATGACCTCTGAAGGGGTACGCTACACACGGGGCTAGCACAGTTGGTAAATACGTGCGTGACTCAACGTCTGCCTGGGAAAAGAGCGTGAAAAATACGCGCGTGTGCGCATTGGCAACGCCCCCGCCAAAAGAAGAATTGTACACTGTCTGAGGAGACAGGACAAAAGGAGAAGTCAACGCTGTTTGAGGAAACAGGTAGAAAAGAAAATCAGAAAAATACTGACAGAGGTAACAGGGAGTACGAACTAGAAACGCTGTGAAGTAAATCTCGTGTGAACCGACAAGAAGTACAGATTTCACCCACTCGCTCTCCACGGGAAGCACGTACAAGGAAATGACGCACTACACGCACCTTTTAAACCGCACCACACGTCCAACGTCACTTCCGCGTATACGCACTGAGACACTATCCTCCAATCACGCGGGCTGACACTCGGACGTGCAGTTTTTGGTCTTGTAACATTCCCCCGGGTACAGGGACACGCCCGCGCGTGTCACATCACAGACGCGCCTGCGCTGTCAGGGCCTTTGGTCCAATGGAATCGCGTACACAGGCCAATTGCGTGTGGAACTTCTAGCGCACCCCTGAAATACACGCGCCCAGGACAATCGCGTGTGAAAACACCCGCGAGCCCCTGAAATACACGCACCCAGGCCAATCGCGTGTGAAACTTCTCGCGCACCCCTGAAATACACGCACACGCTCCCCCATGCCTGATCGCGTGTGGAACTTCTCGCGCACCCCTGAAATACACGCGCCCAGGACAATCGCGTGTGAATACACCCGCGAGCCCCTGAAATACACACACCCAGGCCAATCGCGTGTCAAACTTCTCGCGCACCCCTGAAATACACACGCCCAGGACAATCGCATGTGAAAACACCCGCAAGCCCCTGAAATACACGCACCCAGGCCAATCGCGTGTGAAACTTCTCGCGCACCCCTGAAATACACGCACACGCTCCCCAGGCCTGATCGCGTGTGGAACTTCTTGCGCACCCCTGAAATACACGCGCCCAGGACAATCGCGTGTGAAAACACCCGCGAGCCCCTGGAATACACGTACCCCGCTCCCCCAGGCCCGATCGCGTGTAAAAACACCTGCAAGCCCATGGAATACACATATCCCGCTCCCCCAGGGCCAATCGCGTGTGAAAACACCCGCGAGCCCCTGAAATGCACGCGCCCAGGCCAATCGCGTGTGGAACTTCTCGCGCACCCCTGAAATACACGCACAAGCTCCCCCAGGCCCGATCGCGTGTGAAACCACCCGCGAGCCCCTGAAATGCACGCACCCAGGCCAATCGCGTGTGGAACTTCCCACGCACCCCTGAAATACACGCGCCCAGGCCAATCGCGTGTGGAACTTCCCACGCACCCCTGAAATACACGCACCCAGGCCAATAGCGAGTGGAACTTCCCGCGCACCCCTGAAATACACGCGCCCAGGCCAATCGCGTGTGGAACTTCCCGCGCACCCCTGAAATACACGCACCCAGGCCATTCGCGTGTGAAACTTCCCGCGCACCCCTGGAATACACGCACGCAGCCCAATCGCGTATGAAACTTCCTGCGCACCCCTGAAATACCCGCACGCAGCCCAATCGCGTGTGAAACTTCCCGCGCACCCCTGAAATACACGCGCCCAGGCTAATCGCGTGTGGAACTTCCCACGCACCCCTGAAATACACGCACCCAGGGCAATCGCATGTGGAACTTCCCGCGTACCCCTGAAATACACGCACCCAGGCCATTCGCGTGTGGAACTTCTCGCGCACCCCTGAAATACACGCACAAGCTCCCCCAGGCCCGATCGCGTGTGAAACCACCCGCGAGCCCCTGAAATGCACGCACCCAGGCCAATCGCGTGTGGAACTTCCCACGCACCCCTGAAATACACGCGCCCAGGCCAATCGCGTGTGGAACTTCCCACGCACCCCTGAAATACACGCACCCAGGCCAATAGCGAGTGGAACTTCCCGCGCACCCCTGAAATACACGCGCCCAGGCCAATCGCGTGTGGAACTTCCCGCGCACCCCTGAAATACACGCACCCAGGCCATTCGCGTGTGAAACTTCCCGCGCACCCCTGGAATACACGCACGCAGCCCAATCGCGTATGAAACTTCCTGCGCACCCCTGAAATACCCGCACGCAGCCCAATCGCGTGTGAAACTTCCCGCGCACCCCTGAAATACACGCGCCCAGGCCAATCGCGTGTGGAACTTCCCACGCACCCCTGAAATACACGCACCCAGGGCAATCGCATGTGGAACTTCCCGCGTACCCCTGAAATACACGCACCCAGGCCATTCGCGTGTAGAACTTCTCGCGCACCCCTGAAATACACGCACGCAGCCCAATCGCGTGTGAAACTTCCCGCGCACCCCTGAAATACACGCACGCAGTCCAATCGCGTGTGAAACTTCCCGCGCACCCCTGAAATACCCGCACGCAGCCCAATCACGTGTGAAACTTCCTGCGCACCCCTGAAATACACGCGCCCAGGCCAATCGCGTGTGAAACTTCCCGCGCACCCCTGAAATACACGCGCCCAGGGCAATTGCCTGTGAAACTTCCCGCGCAGCCCTGAAATACACGCGCCCAGGCCAATCGCGTGTGGAACTTCCCGCGCACCCCTGAAATACACGCACGCAGCCCAATCGCGTGTGAAACTTCCCGCGCACCCCTGTAATACACGCGCCCAGGGCAATCGCGTGTGGAACTTCCCGCGCACCCCTGAAATACACACACCCAGGCCATTCGCATGTAGAACTTCTCGCGCACCCCTGATATACACGCACACGCTCCCCCTGGCCCGATCGCCTGTGAATCTTCTCGCGCACGCGTGTTCCCGACGCCCGTAATACGCGTTCCCCACTTTTGCCAGTCCGGTAAACTGGTACAGTTTTGGTGCAGCCCTTTGCGATGGTTTTGCGATCTTGATGGCTTTTCCTTGCGCGAGAGCGTTCTTGGGGGCGTAACTGGCGCTGCTGCAGGGTCGCTGCGCCACTCTGCGCCACGTCTGCTTTTGGAGGCGAGAATCCATGAATACGCTGTGCGCGGGAATTGATTTTATCGCACGCGGCTGGCGCAGACATTCGCACGGGCACGCTGTGCGCCAGCCGCGTGCGACACTTTTGAGAGGAATTATATGAATCGGCCTGCATGTGTTTTTGCCCAGTCAATTCTAAAGACAATTGTAAAAGCCATTATGACAGCTGAAAAGTCAATTCTGTTTTTCCCTTGTGTTTTATGTGGGGAAGGTGGGACTGATATTCTGTTTGATTTGTGCTATTCCTGAATACCTGCTCTCTCCTCCCATCTCTTTACATTGCTCATTGGGGGTTGAGGGGTGTTGCAGGGGGAACCTCTAACCATAGTGCTAGCTCATCTGAACCAATACAAAAGTATTATTTTCTGTGCTGCATTTGTTTTGCTCATTACTTATCCCTTGTATATTAAAGATATTATTCAGTGTTCTGTCATCCCATTGGTGATTGTTGTTTACCTATTAAAAATATATTGTGATTAAATTCTAAATACATAAATAAATATTTACCCTTACAATCTAGCCTGATTGCTGGTTCAGTGTGATATGGGGGTTCCAGGAAAAGGGTGTGATATGAGTGGTATATCGTTCAGAATATTGAATTTATAGACAAAAAATAAATAAGGGTTTCAGTTGTGCACTACATACTGGGCTTTGACTTGGGTGTGTGCCGGATTGAAATCACTTACAGTCTACTAATTGGATACATATTTTACTCATACCCCGATCTTTGGATATTGTTGGGCAAGTTGGAGAACCGGGGAACCGATTTGTTTTTTGTGCTTTCTCTTGTCCTCCATACGGAGGAAGCTTGTTACTCAAAAGGTTCCTAAGATAATTAACCATGGCTAAGGTCTATAACCTCAGACGTTCAGTGGTGGATGAAGCCTTAAATATAAAGTTAAATCCACCAAATATCTCTAAAGACTTCTTTAGTACCACAGAGGGAGTTTCATATTTCAGACCTTATAAAAATGGGGAATGGTGCTTCTTTCCATCCCAGAGTTTCTTTGCCAGTGACCTCGAGATTCCAACAACTTCAGGCTTGTCCACAAATGGTGGATGTCTTCCAAATAATGCCAACATTTACACCCCTGTTAATCCCCCCTTGAAAGTTTTGCTGTGTTCTGACCAAAGCTACACCTTGAGAGCCACTACCATGAAGACAACGATTGAAAACGTCTTCCCTGGTGCCGCTAGCCCAGTGCAGAACTCCCCGTCAGTAGGACTATCCGAGAAAACCACTGGGATGGCGGAAATAGAGAAAGAGAAAGTTCTGGTAATTGGAATAGACTCATCGTATGAGCTGAATGAATTGTCAGCCAGAGGGCTTTTTTTCTTCCCAGAGAAGTTCAAGGTGCCAAAAAAGGGTTGGTCGAAAATGTAGGCACCCAAGAAAACATTTCAATCAAACCCAGTTCACCACTGCCAACACATGACCAGGGGTTGAGCTCCAACTCAATTGTAGCTCTTAATTTTGTACTAAGCTCCTGGTTGAAAGTTTTTGAAAATATCAAATCAGAGGTCCAGCAACATTTTGGAATTCTTCTTGAAGTCACAAAAGAATTGGAAGTAAGTGAATCATCAAGGGTTGCCCTAAAAACTGCAGTCAACGAATCTAAGCTTGAAACCTTGCCATTAATGTCCATTCAGTTGCAGTTCCAATCGGGAACATTTTGATCTTTGGCCAAACAGCTGACCGCTCTCCAAGGGGAAATGGAGACTCGGAACAATAAATTGGAAAAAGCATTTAAACTGAATGCCCAGTCTAGATGCTCCATCTGTAATCCTGGTTTGGTTCCGCTCATTCCAACATCTGAGGTGGATGATACACCACTTTCCATCTCCATGATGGAAAAATGTATTCAGATAGCTCAGGTGGCGGAGGGTGAATTATTCGCTGGTCATGACACAAAAGTGTAATAATGGTGGAACCTCAGTCTAATAATAAAACTCTAAAGAAAAAGTCCAAGAAAACGAATGAAAAAACAAAGAAACGAAGGAAAAGACAACATAAAGCCGTGATTGATGCTTTCAAGAAAACAGCGCAAGAAAGGACTGATCCCTTGAGACAAATTGAAACAAAAAATATCGGCCCTAAAACAGCTCATCCCACTAAAGACCAGAAAGGAAACAACTGAACAACCTCTAATAAGGGGCATATTAAAGGCTTGAAACCGACTGGGAGGAAAAACCAAAAGAAATTGGTACACACGGAAGATCTAATACCTGAGTCTAGTGGGACACCGCCTCATAAAAAGAGTGCCACAGTGGGAAGCCAAACAGACACTGTGGTCCCTCCTAGACAAATTGCCATGTTTTTTTTGAAAATGAAAAAACAGAGAAGTAAAGTTCAGCTAAAGTGAAAATTGCCCTGATTTTGCTTAAACAATTACTTACTACAAAAGCTTCTCTTACGTCCCAGAGGCTCAATGCTTTACCTCAAACGAAGGGGCCACTTGGTCTTCAGTTACCCTAGATGGTTGTATCCATGGATCTGTTATCCAACACAAATTGTAAGGTGGGGGAGATCACAATAGGGGGCAAAAATCCTTCTACTCATCCACAAACAGACTAGGCAACTGAAGGGGCCCCTACTCAACTGGTAAACAACAGACCTCTCTCTAACCACTCAGGGCTCATCATTTTTCTTTCAGATCTATCAAAGTCTTTGAATGATCTGCAGCCGGTAAATCGGTCAAGAGTATTGAAGGAAATGAATCATATACTGGCCCTGAGGTTCATGTCTACTGTGGATATCAAGCAACTGAGCTTTCCTTATTATCCAGATGTTAATATCGCCGAACTACAGATGAATTCCAAATTGGCTTTTGAAACAGTGCGGTGGCGGAAGTAGATTGGCCAACCAGAGGTTTCCTTATTTCAACAATGGCACCGGAGATGGTTAGAGCAAAGGCAGTCCAGGGGCCTCGGAATCAGCTCTCCAGTGTACAGCCGAACTATGAAAACTCAACCTTGGTAGGCTCTAAAATCTGGGAATGTGTTCCAGAAATCATCTCCCAAGTCCTCTCTAAACTAGGCCTACCCCAACAGAAACTCTAACAATGGGGGTTGTTAGATGTTTAGCATGTAATACGAAAGGCAGCAGATCTTTTTTGGTGGAGGATAAAAAACATTATAATGTCCAGAATTTCCATCTAATTGCTTTTCAGGAGACTTTATGTTCAGACACTCTGAATCTAGAGGGGTGTTCTACCTATCAGCAAAAGGCCAGTAAGGGGAAAAAGGGGCGGCCGATGGGTGGTCTGATTGTTCTATGTAGCAATGAGGTTTTCACTGCATCTAGCCTTCTTTCCAAATGGTATTTGGTTGTTCGAATGGAAAAAAGGGATGAGGAATCAACTCCCAATTGGATTCTGTTTAACCTTTATTGGAATTCGATGTCCTCTAAATTGGCAGATTTCCTGGGAATTTTGTCAGATCTTCTGATAGATTTCTGTTTTCAGTTTCCTGATGATCCTATCATTGTTATGGGGGATTTCAACTCCCAATGTGTTAACACGCAAATTGATACCATACCCATTAAAGAAAATGAATGGCCATTCTTGGTGCGGGAAATCCGCCGGCGGTATGAGCGCGAAATTTCCCCATTGAGCCCAATGGGGAATGGGGCATTCCCGAATGGGCTCAATGGGGAATGGGGACTTCCAAGTCCGCCCAACTCGCGATCCCGCGCTATTAGCGCTGGGGGCTATGGCGGTTGCGCTAATAACCCCCGCACTAATACCGCCAGCATTACCGCCGAGGTCGTGATGAGGCCCAAAGCTTAATTTACTGCCTACCATGGAAATTCTCCATATTCATTTTAGTGATCTCTATCCCACTAATCTATGTGATAAGTGTAGTGCTAATGTAATCCAGAAAATTCATCATCTTTTGATTGAGTGTGCCGGGACTTGGCATGTCAGAGTTTCTAGATTCAAGCGTTTTGTGCACGACTCTGACTCTCTCCTCTCAGATATGTTTTGGGATAGATTAATGTCTGGCAATGAAATGTTTCTTACGTTTGAGGTGGTTTTAGTTTTAAAAGAACTTAACTTGTTAGGCATAGAGCGGATGGCGAATGCTTTGCCAAGAATTTGAGCTCTTGTGTCTTGTTTTTATTAATCCATTCCCCTCCTTTTTATTTCTTTTGTACTGTTTATCTATGTTAAATTGATGCATTTGTTTTTGATTTTCTTCTTTAAGCTGTGTTAAAAGTCATATTTTTTTTGGCTAATGCACAATAAAAAATACAATTAAAAAAAGAAGGGGTTTCAGAGCCAACAACCAACATGGTACAGAAGGTCATTTAAAAAACTTGATTTAACTCTGACAGGGTTGGATTGGGACACAATCCTATGAGGTAAGGGAATTTCCCCAAATAGAATGTATTAGGCTGGAGTAAATTATGAAGTGTCAAGGATTGTTATCTAATAGGGATACTGGTCACCCTCTGGTTCTCAGGTATATCGCACAGTCTCCTGTATTGTGAAGCAGCATGCTTCTTGGATCGAATCCAGGAAGAGGATGGGATGAATGCCTACAGGTTCTCGGGTTATAAGACTCAAACTAATAAAGGTCACTGTGATAAAATGTGTGAGGATGAAACAACTGAAAGGGCCTCATTATAAGCATGGCAGTGCTGTAAAAAACAGCAGTAACACAGTGGTGATTCTGTTACTGCGGCATTACCGCACCACTGCACTACAAGGAGAGAACTGAAGTGGAGGATTTACCTCCAGCATAAAACTGGAGGTAAATCCACTGCTTTACTGCTGAAAATCGTCAAAATCAGCAGAATTACCAGCAACGGAATTAACACCACCAGCAGTAATTCCGCCGAAATCCCCATGGAGTCCTAGGGAATTCAATAAATAGGCACTAAAAGTGCCTACCACCACTTGCAATCTGGCAGTCATTATGCCAGACCAAGTGGCGGTAAAGGTAAATCCATTTCAGGTTGTATTTCAGCAGATTTACCACCAAAATTTAAAAATGATGTGAATACTGATTTCCCTTAACATTCCCTAACTAATGATACTTAACTCTCTCAGTTATGGGGATGTAGCACCCTGCTCACTTCTTGGCAAACTCAATCCTAAAGATATAGCACAATCTTTGCTTCTTGGCATTCTCAGTCACAGGGTTAAAGCATCCTGCTAGCTTATTTATTTCTTAATAGCAAGTACTCCTCCATTTTGAATACTTGTTGGAAATATATGTTATCCACTTCCATCCATGTCCATGGGATGCCCAGCTCGTCATTCATTAGTACCTTTCAACATACTCCTACATGCAAGTATTTCTTCCCCATTGCTTAAGGTTCTGGTCAGGCTGGGATATGCACGTCCTCCAGTCGTGGGCCTCCTCTCAGGTTCTCTCTTGTTCTTCCGGCTGGCTCTGGTCACATAGCAGGACTCAGTCCCACAGCTGGCACTCTCTAAGCCATGTCTATGCTTCTTCTCCCCATGCCACGCCCCAGACTCAAGTCAGAAGGCCCCAATTTTAGTGTCTGACTAAAGTATTGGTTTACTGAATGGCATGGCAGTTCAGGTGTTACTTTGACAATATTTTATTGGGTTTGAGAGTTTGTACTTCAGAATTAGGAAAGTAGGGTTAAAAAGGGCTGGTGGCCATATTTGATTGGTCTTATGGGCTTCAATCATTTGTGTGGTGAGGGCCCCTTTTCCTTTTTCCCCGACCTGCTGCATTCTTTCCAGGTAAAGGATTTTAGGACTCGGGAATTTCGAATTTCTGGGAGCTGCTTTTGTCCCTTACTCCTGGTGACTTTGAGCTGGACTTTCCTGTTTGTTTGGAGGGTGGTAAAAATATTTTTTTGTGTTAGCCTTATCCTGAATAGGGGTGGTGTGAGCTTATGAAATGTGTTTTTCTGGATCAGTGTGTTATCACTAATGAGTACGGGTTTGGCAGGGTGTGTTTATCTTTTTGTCTGACAGAAGTTTGGAGATGGTGTCTGCTTCTGGATGTTGGAATCGTGGGGAGGGCATTCTCCTGCGACCCGGCTGTATCTGTCAAGTCTCTTGTAGAGTCTAGAAATATCTTATCCCTCGCCATTCTTGACAGATACTCTATCCTCAGAAATGACCGCTTATCTAACCTGTCTAAAGGCGGCGGTGTTGCCTTCATACATAGGGAGAATATCAACATGAGACTGATCCCAAACATCCAATGTTGTTCAGCGGAAACACTATCAGTAAAACTTTCACTCTCACCCACCAACACATCGACACTTCACCTCATCTACAGACCACCCAGTCCACTTTCCTTCTTTGAAGAAGATATTACGTCTATCCTCTCCAACAACACTAAGCCTAACTCTCAAGTGCTGGTGCTAGGGGACCTGAATCTTGGACTGTCTGACCCCAAGGATCACATGGCTACAGAAATTGCAAGCATTGTGTCAAATCTTGGCTTCCAACAACGTAACCTTGAACCTACACACAATAAAGGCAGAACGCTTGATTGGATTGTAGACTTAAAATTGCAATACTACGATAAGGTCCAACTCAGCTTGTGCCTGGTCCGACCACCACGTCATCATTTTCCAACTACCTTCCACCATTCCCAGTACTAAACCTCCTATAGCCCCTCTATCCCCACCAGGAATAAAAAGGACATCACCAGGGACAAGCTACTCCCGCTTATCCTACCCATTCTGAACAACTGTGCCACTTCCTATAACGACCCCACGGTCTTAGTGGACACCTTCAACCAAACACTGCTCAAAGCCATTGACACGATAGCACCGCTCAAACTTAGGAAAGCTAAACAACGAGCTCACCTGAACTCGCGGTTTATGCCACATCTTAGAGCTCTGCATAAAAAAAAACGTAAGGCGGAATCACTTTGGAAAAGTCTCCCTTGTGCCTCTAACAAAGACAACCTCTTCATCGCATCCCTTAATTATAAGGAAGCCATTATACAGGCAAAAAAAGAAACGTATAACCTGCGCATTGCGCAACTGAATCCAACACGAAGGAGCTCTCCAAAATTCTCAAAGAATTAGAATGCCAATTCATCTATACCAGATACGTGCAACAAAGACAGCTCCTGGTGCAACAGCATCCAAAATGCTCTCCTTTCCAAAATAACCACCTTACAAGCCAAAATCAATGCCAAACAAAATTCTCTTCTCTCAAAACCTCTGGTACCTAAAACACACAACACTTTCTCCCAGCCCATTTAGCTTCACTCCTCTCACTATCTTAGAGGTTGAAAAAATCATCAGCAACCTCAAACCTTCTATTTGCCAAGGGGATTCCTGCCCGGCCCCTATCATTATGGAATCTGCCCACGACTTTGCTCCCTTCATTACCACCTTCATTAATTCCTCATTTCAGTCCGGGTTTGTGCCCAACAACCTTAAGGACGCTTAGGTCATCCCACTGCTCAAAAATCCGACACTTGATACGTTCATACCAACTAATTTCAGACCAATCACAACAGTTCTGTTCCTCTTAAAAATCTTACACAGAGCAGTCTACCTCCAGATACAGAAGTATTTGGAGACTAATAACCTACTTGGCACTAGACAATCTAGTTTCAGACCCAGGCATGGGACAAAAACAGCCTAATTAGATTTGAAAACTCAAATAGAGGACTTAAAAGATAACAGCAAACTAGCCTTGTTACTACTCCTAGACCTCTCTGCTGCCTTCGATCTGGTCAATCACCAAATCCTATGCCAACACCTGAAAACCACTGCCCACTTTTCTGAAAACGCCACCAACTGGATCAGATCCTTCCTTGACAATAGACTCATGAGAGTATTCTCACCCAAAGACTCTGCTGACCCATCTCCAGTCCCTTGTGGAGTTCCCCAAGGATTGTGCGCATCTCCTACGCTCTACAATGTTTTCACCAAGCCTTTGTTCGATGTGCTTGGCCATCTGGGTGTCACCTACACCAACTATGCGGATGACACCCAGATACTCATCCCCATCACTGGTGAGCACATTGCAGACGTCAAAGCCTTGAACAACGTATACCAAGTCGTCCAGGCATGGATGGCACAGCATGAGCTCTGCCTCAATGATGACAAGACAGAGCTCCTCATCCTTGGCACCCAACAAAGAATTAATAAGCTTGACCCGTCCTTCTGCACTTTCAACATTGATGGTAACTCCATCAAAGTGGCTAAAGAAACCAAAACTCTGGGTATCTACCTGGATTCCACATTGTCCCTTAACGGACAAACCAATGCAGTCGCTGCTGCATCTGCCTACACTTGTAAATTGATTACAGCATGCCGCCCATTCCTCTCCACCCAGAACTGCATTACTCTCGCCGGCACCTTGGTTATGTCTAAACTTGATTACTGCAACGCAATCTATCAAGGTACTAACCAACGTAACCTCAACAAACTTCAAATTGCCCAAAATAACACGATCCGAGCAGCCCTCGCCATTCCAAGGTCAGCGCACATCACTGACACCAGGAAGAGCTTACACTGGCTCTCTGTTGCCCAAAGAATCTCGCTCAAATCACTGACTCTCACTCACAAATGTGTCAACAACCAGGCCCCGACCTACCTAACTTCCCGCTTCTCGCAATACATCCCTTCAAGGACACTAAGATCCGCCCCAGCACAAATGCGTACTATTCCGAAATACAACCTGCAGACTGCCGGTGGCGTCAGCTTCCCAGTCCTAGCATCCAAACTTTGGAACTCCGTGCCATTATCCATCAGAACCCTTACGTCCACCACACTTTTTAAACACAAAGCCAAGCTATGGCTATCCTCTACACCTCACTCACTACCAGCTTAAGCCCCTGCTCCACTACTCATGCACTACCGGCACTTTTGCTTGTGAACTTACTGTTTGCCTGTACCTGTAGCCATGCCACTTTTGTACGTTTGTGCGTTAAGATTTGCACCTGTGAATATAATCTTTGCCTGTCTGTAACTGTATCGCTGTCATCTTTGTGTACCTGTGCCTTTAAGATATGCGCCTGGTTGCCTTCGGGCCTAGCTCGCTATACAAATAAATAAAATACAAATACAAATAAACTCCAGAACCCTGATACCAAGGAATGCATTTTCATTGAAATCAATAGTTTTTTTGCCAATCGTTTAGCTTTCTTGCTCCCGACTGCGCCTTGTTCGGAATAAGAAAAGGCCAATCAATTCTTGGGGACGGGGTCACGGCGCAGATTCCATTACAGCCAGGGCCGGCCTTAGCGGCCGCAGCACCCTAGTCGGGCAAGACAAAAATGTTGCACCCTCCCCTCAAGTGTGCCCCATGTAATGTGAGATGGGGGTACCACTCTTTTCAATAGGTTTTGAAAGCATCCGCTCCCTATTGTTGTTAAATGCGCTCCCGAAAGCAGAGCGCATTTCATTTCAATAGGGCGTCTGCCGCCCCTTCTCCCACCACGCCAGCTCAGGGGAGACCTTGAAAGACTCCCCCCTAGCTGGTATGGTGGGGGGCTAATGACAAGGCACCCTGGACGGTTGCACGGGCGGCCCACCCCTAAGGCTGGCCCTGATTACATCCTTTACATAACTTCAGTTATTTAGGAGGACAAGTTTACTTTTAGGTGATGGAATACATACAACAAGAGCCTGAGGAAATCATAAACGCCATTTTAAAGTTGTATGTGTCCAAAGAGGCACCCAGAGTCATCCATCTTTTCTGGATGCCGGAAGTGCGCTGATATCTAAACAAATAAGAATGGGGAGTAATTGCACATGATAAGGTAGGAGTACATTATTGTTTGGAAAAGTGTTTCAATGAGAAGCGCCAAGAGCACCGTGGGACCTAAAGCAATAAAATAAAATAGAGGGAAAGAGAAGGCGGAATGAAAAGGCTGTCAATATACCACAGTCTTTGGGATAGTGCGTACACCTTAAGGAAAGTGTAAACCTGTGATTCATTCGCTCACTAAGAAAGTTTGGTCACAGGTGAAGAAATACAGATAAGTGCAACGGCATGGAGGTGGGAAGAACTTGAGACGGTTAGGCTTCCAAATGAGCAATTTTATATCGAGAGCCTGAAATGTTCCAGGACTTTGCCCTGGGGTACTGCAACGAGGAGTGGGAGGTTGGAGAGAACACGCCATTAAGGTCGGCAGTGCAGGCGCGGATGTGTACCGAAGAAGAGGGGAGTCAAGGGGGGGCATTGTTACGAATGGGAATGGCAACGCCTGCCCCAATGAAAGTCAGATTAGCAGTCGCCCATCTATCAAAATGAATTGAGAAGGTACCAAACCTCGGGCCCTTTTCCCGGTAAACAAGACATGCAGTCAGTATACATTAATTTAGCAATAAACGCTGCGGGAACACGAATGTGCTACGGTGTCTAATGACCACGGCAGATCCCGACTCAGCCATTTTAAGCAACCACCCCAAGGTCATTATCCAGTGGCGCGCCCTTTCAATGCCATCTCCATTTTGCAAAGGAAGCTGGGTATATGCACAGGGCTGGTATGTTTTACGCACACAGGAGTACGAGGGCAGAATAAGTCCTCAAAATAACTGGCAAAAAAATAACATATTTTTAAAACTATGTTGTACGCTCAAAAAGCAGAACTCCCCGTGCCTAATTATATCTAAATATAATTATTGTCGGATTCGCGATTCCATTCTTCCAATGTAACGGTTAGATGGTCACATGATGACAGTATGATAGGTTTATGGGGAAAGGTAAACTTGTTTTCTTCTATAACTTATACATCGTCAGTGAAGCATCGCCTAAATTGCCAGGCACATGATCTGGCTAGTTCCTGACACGTACACCAAATTTGATGAAGTTCCACCAAAATTTACATGGTCAATACAAGGAGTTTTTTTAATTGGATCTTCCATAAAACGTCCATCTTGAAAATTAACCACTTTTTAATACTTTTGGCACACACTTACCCCTTGCAGACAAGAAAAAAAATGTAAAAAATCAGTTCAACTTAATGTGAAATGATAGTTGTACCAGCAAAGAAAATGTATCCAGACATTCATAAATGCGCATTATGCCCCAACAGAACAATGAATTACGGAATGAGCGAATGAAAACTCCAAATGTCTGGAGTGACAATAATGTGCGGCAAAGAGAGAGTCCAGAATGAACGCTAAAAACACCTCACTCACAGGAAGACATGTGGTAGCGCTAAAGGAACAAAACACACAACATAAAAGGGACAGGTGAAATGCCACAGAACTGGAGTGACAAAAAATGCACCAATAGAACAAACACCAGATGAGCAAATTCTCAAAATATGCTTTTGCACAATAGAAATAGCCATATATAACATGCACTGCTTATAAGCCCACACCATGACCAACAACAATACACCCTGAAAAACATGTTCGAAATAACATGTGCAATGGCCATACGCCACAGGCATGGCATACAAATCCACAGCAAAAACACAGCAATGCCCTCAGATTGACATGCACACAAAACAGTTCCAAAACATAGCCATATGCAACAGGCACTGTATGCAAATCCCGAAGACGCGCACATCATGTCCGATATCAAACTGCTTGGAATGATATGCTAAGAATAGTTTAGCACTAAAACAATGGAAAAAGAGGAAATCACTGAAGGACACATGCTTGTAAAAGACTTAGTACCCATTATGATGAAGTCCAATGCCTCGTCTTGGGGACAAAGACTGAGATGTTTTAGAAATGGCTCCTCTGTGAAAGATAGTGAGTAAAATACTCTGGCTAAGTCTCTCATAACCGGGACTAATGTCCGGTGCAGGGACTCCCAGGATCCCCATTGTATTTTGCATGTTTTAGTAACTTTGGGTCTCACCCTAAGTACCTAGGGGAATCCAGACGTGGACCCCTTGCTCACTATTCTTAGAGAGGCACAGCTCCACCCTATTGATGAGGTCCAACCGGACCGAAACTCGTGTCTGGGGTTGCTGTTGGTACTCCTGTTCAGAGGAGAATTGCTTAGCATTTTGGTGCTGAACTGCCCTAGGGCAGGACAAAGACTGATATGTTTTAGAAATGTCACCTCTGTGAAAGATAGCGAGCTAAAGACTCTGGATAAGTCTCTCGTGACCCTTCCAGGACCCCCTGTGTATTTTGCATATTTAAGTAACTTTGGGTCTCACCCTAAGTTACTAGCGGAATCTAGACTGGACACCTTGCTCACTATTCTTAGAGAGGCACAGCTCCACCCTACTGATGAGGTCCAACCAGAGCGAAACATGTGTCTCAGGTTGCTCTTGGTAATCTTGTTCTGAGGAGAAATGCTTAGTATTTCGGTGCTGGACTCACCTAGGGCAGGACAAAGACTGATATGTTTTAGAAATGTCTCCTCTGTTAAAGATGGTGAGCTAAAGATTCTGGGTAAGTCTTTCGTAACCGGGACTAATGTCCGGCAGAGGGACTCCCAGGACCCCCCCTTGTATTTTGTATATTTAAGTAATTTTGGGTCTCACCCTAAGTTACTAGTTGAATCCAGATGTGGATGCCTTTTTCACTATTCTTAGAGAGGCACAGCTCCTCCCTGCTGATGAGGTCCAACCAGAGCGAAACATGTGTCTGGGGTTGCTGTTGGTACTCTTGTTCAGAGGAGAATTGCTTAGCATTTCGGTGCTGAACTGCCCTACGGCAGGAAAAAGACTGATATGTTTTAGAAATGTCACCTTTGTGAAAGATAGTGAGCTAAAGACTCTGGGTAAGTCTCTCGTGACCCTTCCAGGACCCGCTGTGTATTTTGCATATTTAAGTAACTTTGGGTCTCACCCTAAGTTACTAGGGGAATCCAGACTGGACACCTTGCTCACTATTCTTAGAGAGGCACAGCTCCACCCTACTGATGAGGTCCAATAAGACCGAAACATGTGTCTGAGGTTGCTGTTGGTAATCTTGTTCTGAGGAGAATTGCTTAGAATTTCAGTGCTGGACTGCCCTGAAATATAATGTAGGGAACGTCAGGACGTCGCACAAATAATAAAGACGCCCTCTATCTAGAAACCTATCTCATCCTACCAGTGCAAAGTAACACAAATATAAATAAAATGTTTAAGGACTTCCACCCTGGTTGACTGGCTTCTGACCCGCAAAGGATTGTCCCAATGTATTATCAGGTAGAGTTTTGGAGGCTTTAGCCTGCTCACAAGTCCAATGTAATAAAGTTTCCAATGGATCCTGCCTGTGGCATAAGGGAAAGCAAATCAGTCTTTGGTCCTGTATTTCAGTTCTGTTTCAATCAAAGTCTCTTTCGTTGACTGCGTCTCTCCCAGTGTGGTGTGGCACACCTTTAGTTCCTTCCCCTTCTTGGGGCCTCAGGTTTTAGGTCCCCTTTTGGGGTTGTCTCTTTCTCAGCAGCGCTGTGGCTGTTTACTCTCTTGACCTCTCTCAGGTTCTTCATGCTCTCAGACTCTTTCACTGCTTGTAGTTCCTCGCCCCCTCGTAGTGTGTTCAGGGTCTTGGCATGTCTCAGAGACTCTGTGTCAAATCAGCCCCTCTTGGACCTTTCATTCTCCCACCCGAGCTTGGCATATGCAGATTCTCGCTCTGTCTTGGACTGTTTGGCCCCTCTTGGATTTCTCTCTCTCGCCCTAGTTTGGGGTGTGCTGCCTCTCACTACGTCTCAGATTATAGAGCGGCCCAGTCCCTCTCAGACCATTTGTACTCTCACCCTGTCTTGGGGTATTGGGTCTTATGGCGGTTCAGTCCCTCCTGGACCTTTCATTCTTGCACCCAGCATGGGGCCTCTCGGGACCAGCCCACCCTCCTCCAGGTTCTCTGAGCATACTTACCTGTCTCTCAGTGCGGGTGTTCGGCAGGGGAGGCGGCAGCATGATTTCTTCTCTTCGGTCCATCGCATCCTTGTGCAGGTTTCACTTCTTCCTATGGATCTCTATGCCAGTTGGTCCCCTCTCCGGTGGTCGTGTCACTTCTTGGTGTGGCAGGCCGGTCTTCTCGAGCTCTGTGCCTGGTAATAGGGAGCAGTGCTCCGCAGGCTTCCTCGTTTTCCAGTGCACCATGCCATGGGATGTGTGGGATGTGTCACTGACTCTGCCTCAAAAGGCACATGCCTTCCTTTGCGTCTTGGCTCTGGAAGCTGGTGACTGGCACTTCAGCTTGTTCTCTCATTCCTCTTTATGCCAGTGTTGTGCAGCTTTTATATTCATCTTCGAAAATAGATAAAGCAATGCATTGCTTTTGTGATGGCAACAGAACCGGGTCAGAAACCAAGCCATGTGATCCATTCTCATAGTGATTTGGTAAAATCCCTAACTAACCAATGAAGTAATTGGCTTCCTGCGATGGAGGGAGGCATGGCATAGTTCTGCTAAGGGATGGCCTGTCCTCTAAGGAGGTGTCACACCATTGAGATCCCACTTTCCCTATTGCCTAAGAGGTGTTAGGTGTAGCAGGCTCACCCCCCTAGCTAATCCCAAAGGGGGTAGATCCCCCTTTGCGAGGGGAGACAAATACCCTGGATTCATCACACCATCCACTGGACCACACAGTCAACATGTCTTCAGTGTAAGAATGATACAGGCTCACCAGGTACAGTAAACTGTACACTACCCCAAAGCACCCACACCTGCTACAGTAAACAGTACAACAATTATATCTGAATAAGTATTAAGTAAACATGTATGTGTCCTCATACTTAATTGTACCTTTCTGTGGGTTTGCTTCCTCACTATTGTGAAAGTGGATGGAAGATGGCGTGAGGTTACTACCTAGATGTGCAAGCCAATACTGGATTTCTCTTATGGAATAACGAGTGACAAAAAGGTCCCTCAGCTTGGCATTAATCTCTGAGACGATGGTTGTAGGAATGGTAGGTACAACGGGTACAGTAGATGAATTGGCATGGAAACATCTGCATTTTAATAGTTTCACTGAGTACCTTCGAAAGTAAAGCCATCAATGCTTGCACCCTAGTCAGGACCTATAGACATTTCTCATTCAGAGCAGACAGACATTGCTCATGCGAAAAAGGTGTGAATACTTTGCAGAGGTCAGAAGTGATATAAGACACTCTGAAGGCGGTTCGAGCCTCTGTATTAATGGGGCACCCTCACCCAACAGCAACACTTGCCAAAATAAAAAGAAGGAAATGGTCCCAAAACAAAGTGCACATTTCCATATGGAAAAAACAATAGAATATGCAGATGATATAGTGAGGGAATACCTTGGACCCAACTCCAACCTAAACATTACAATTCAGTTTATTATTAAGAATGTGTGTATACAAAATGGTGCTGGATTTAAAGGGGCACTGAAACGGTGCTCTTTCATCTATCCTTATAATTATCCAACATTGCTGTACAGGTTCAGGTAGGTCCCTCATCCACCAGGTCGTGGGACTAATTCCTTCGCAAAGCACACATAATCTTTGATGTGCAAGCCAAAGTAGAAGAGCTGGCTAAAACGGCACAGGTCCCACCTCTATAATAATGATGGCCAATGTCTGCTTCTGGCATTGGCTTCGAATAAGCTTTGGCAGTTAACTAACTTAAAGTTTGGAACTCAATAAACAACACAAGTGAATCCCATTTCCGAAGCAGAATGGTCCCGTGATTTCTTGGAACGGTATGTCTCTTGATAACTTGATAACGTCTCTACGGTCGAGCTGCCACCCATCATGAATGGTTTTTCCCTGGGGATGCTAAAGCTATTGAGATGTACATTTTTCTGCTCTTCAAAATACATTTTTGAGGTTCAGGTTTAACACTCTACCAACTGGATAGATTATGCACATTCGAGCTAAGTCATCTTCCCACTATCATACCTGTCGATTATGTGGTACTGTGGGACAACTTGAGTCTTGGAAGCATTTGTTAAATAACTGCACTGGCTCTTTTAACATTCGTTTGCAGCGCATTGGTCCTCATGTCCGTTTATGTGAGACGATGGACTCACCATTATTTCTGGACTCATTTATCTGGGGGCTTTCTGTCCTCTTTGACAGTGGCTGTGGTTTGTGTAATCAATAATACTCTGGAATTGTTGTCTAGGTCTTGCATTGAGGACCAAACATTGTAAATGGGATCTTGGTTAGTATAATTATTATTAGTGTTTGAGATAGGATGATGAACTTTAATGCAATTTATATATAACCTTTTTAATTACTCATGATATGAATTGGGATTATCTGTGTTCTTGTGCATTGTGTTGTATTTATGTTTCTCATATTTTAAAAATCGGTCAAGAGAGATGAGTAACCCCTATTTTTTGTTTACGGGGGACGGCCTCCTTAAGGGACAGGAACATGTATATAAAGAGAGCAGAAGACAGTTACCCCATTCTCAGAATCAATTTCTTATCAGTTAGTACACCATCAATGACTTGACTTGTTTTTTTACGTCTTGTTTTACAGTGGGCTTGAACAAAAATAACATACGAAAGAAAGGGTATTGTTAATTACAACACTATAAAATCAGCGCTTTTGTCCTGAAGACGGCCACAATAGCTAAGAAAGACACTAGAGATAGTGTCTTATCAAATGCAGTATGCCGAAACATATGTCGATCATCTAACAGGCTATAGATACTCTAGCCTTGATGACAGAGTTTTGTGAAATATTGTACCTCTGCTACCACCCTTTATGTGATTGTGCAATAGTTCTATGCATCGAATTTGTCAACTGATGACATCTCTTAATACATTTTGTACAGAATTTTGAACAACATATTCCAGTACTAACACCACTTGTTTTTCTAATTTAGCATTTTCGTGTATCTTGATATATCTGTGATTGAATAATTCCAAGATGTGTTTTTACATTGTGTTTCAAATAATATTGAAATAAATTGTGAATTTTTGATGTTTTTTTTGGATTAGGTTGAGTCATTCGAAATTATTACTTTTCTCCTAAAATTGTAATTAGGGAGAATGTAAGTCCTTGATGGTGTACTAAACGAAAGGAAATCGAGTCTGAGAATGGGGTAACTGCCTTCTGCTCTCTTTATATACATATTTTACAAATGTCCACTGTCCTTTTTTGTATATAATGATGCGAGTGTGAAAATATTCTTTTATATTACACTATAAATAAATGGAGATTTAGGGCCCTCCGGATGGTCATCCTGCACCTCTAGGACGACTATCCGGAGGGGCCTAATTCTCAATATAATTAGTTGCTGACATTTGTCACCAGATATATTATTACCCTACCTTAATCAGCATCGTCTGATGTTTTGCGTAACTCTTTACTGACTCACACGATCCTTGATCACTGGATTGAGTTTCTTTAAACTGAATTAATGCTTATATCAAGCACATATAAATATTTTCACCACGCCTTGAAAACGACCAGGGGTCGAAACACGTGTCGTCACAGGCTTACTAAACTTACTAAAGGCTTAATCAGAACAATAACATTTGTACCAGAAATACTCCACGATGTGTATCTAATTACTCAATACTGGACAGGCGCACAGTTCAGGAAGTCTTCAATACTTTAATCACATGTATGTGGTCTGGACAAAAGTGTGTGCATGGACGATGTAGTTTCCTTCTCACATCACCCCATAGAGAGTGTTCAGGTGATGTAAGTTTCCCTTTAGATTGTTCAGCAATGCAAGAAAAATAATCGCCAGGGCAAAGGGCTTGTAGGTCGGAAAGGATAGATTGATTGTGGGCCAGTATTTAAGATGTCAATAACATGCACAAAGTTAAGCTTTTCTTTTAACACCGTTCTTATTTGGTGTGTGCAAGTAAGTAGATTTGCATGTTTTAGTATTTTTGCATTTTTAGTAGAGATGAAGTTTGGTACTTACTGGCATGCTGGATGTTATATGCCTTCGACTTGTGAATATTGACTTGTGACTTGTGAGTATTGTGTTTCTCAAACTTTTTTCGTGAACAGGTCCCTTTGCTGTGTCTGTGCTTTGACATGGGCTCTATGATAAAAGTACAAAGTAATGTTTGTTTACCACCTTTTAAGAACATTTTCATTTATTTAATGTGTTCCTCATATTCTCAATGAAATGGAGAGGGTCCACTTACCACACATTGCAATGTTTATGTCTGTAGCCAGTTCCCAGATGTCACTAGTGGTTTGAGACTCAGCTTTTTCGAGTTTTGCAGGTATTTCAGGCTTCTGTAGCTCTTATTGTGGAGTTGTCTGTTTTATGTGATGGTCTTCTGTTGTTAGTGGCTTTGCTTGTTCTCTGTTCTCCTGATATAGCCAGCTCCTCCCCATGTGAACTACAATGACTGGACACTGTTTAGACACGTACTGCGATGTGATATTTTATTGGAAATATTGTATTTATTTTTACACGTATTAACCACCATTTCTGTTTGTTTGCATAATAATGCTTCTAACTCCATTTCATGTTGTTAATTGAGAACGTACTGCGCTGTTGATTTTAGCACTGTTTACTAGTATTGTACTCATTTACTACCACGTTTTCTTTTTAATAAAATCCTACAATGCTATGTCTTTTCTGTTTATTGGAGTGATGGTGATGGTGTGTTTTATGAGACTTTCAAAACTTTTTAAATTATGTTTCTCCCTTTTATGTGCCCTGTCTCTCATTGTCTGTATTGTTTCTCTAATGAAAGATGAATTGAGTTTTACAGTTGGGTTTATTGTTGATTATGTTTTTCCGTTGTTTGTAAATGTGCAATTTAGCAGATCCCTTTGCAGCAGTATGTTTTTGGTGTTGTTTTTTTTATTGTGTTTACGGTTTAACAGAGAAACCTTAAACAAATCAATGAACACATAAAACATTATTGCCACGTAAAAACAATTCAGTAAAACATCCTAAATATACAAGAAGCTGAATAAAACATACAAAATCCGATCCAGATTATACAATACACAATAATAACACAGACAATCATAACAAATTCAAAACTCTCCAGTAATATTCCCACAAATTCATACAAAGGGTGCCAGAATCTCTTCAATGCAGCGAATAACTGCCAGGTTCAAAGTGACTGATCTTCTTTCTAGAATCTGAGGTCAAAGTGATTCTTGGTCAAAGAGCCTGTAGTGTTTTAAAAAGGATCAAATATCTGGACCTAATTGCCAATGTCTGTGGACAGCTTAAGAGTAGGTTTTCCAGTTTGTATCGGCACAAAACCTACAGTACCTACGCCCTCTCACAATACCATTCCTAGTTCCTTCAATCTCTTGGGTGGGGAGCAATTTCATATGAAATCGAATGAATTTCCTTCTCCTCAAAGGGGAGGTAAGCCTCTGGATATATATAGTTCAGGAGCCGAGATGGACTTTATCATTTGTGTGATACTACGGAATAAGATATACTTTCCTGCCGCCTCACTGGTTTGAATACAGACCCTCTCTTATGCTGCCCTTTTCACTTGTAAAGGTTCCCCATCCAATACCTCCAGAGATCTATCCAAACCCGTTAACACAGACAGAATACTACTATTCACCCAACCCAAAAATTGAGAGGATTTATACATCAAATGAGTATGCAGCTTAGAGTAAAGAGAATTCTCCTGGGGAAATCTAATCATTCTAAAACGAAGAAAAGGACTTCCATTCAAAACAAGCCTTCATAGATAGAAGACCTAACTCATAAAGGATGACAGGGGCCGCAAACGTTTACGGAGGCGTAATACCTTGCGCCAGACAAGGCCTTCCAAGAGGATCCAGTCTGGCTCATAACCTGGAGAGAAGGTGTCTATAATGTACAGTAGGGCAGGCAACCCCACAGGCCCTCAGTAATTTGATCCAACTATCCGCATCAGGGACCTTAGGCCCCTTAAAATAAGTATTCATATGTAACAGAAATCAGAACCATTCCCACAATAGCAAATCAATTCACCAAGAAGAACTATATTAGAATCTTTACCCTCACTCAGCCATTCATATAAAGGTTCTTCGACACAGGAAATAAAATCTGTTTTCATAGAGTGTAAAAAGATTTAAGTACAGATTGGTCAATAATAGTTCATTGATCCCTCCACAAACCTTGTGATCCAAAGACAGAGAAATGGCAAGGATGCCCAGATGCTCCGTAATAATCGGAGTGATAGACCAGCCCATCTTGCACTTAACAGCTGTCAATAAACCCCCTGATGGCTTTCCGATTGGGCCTTGTATAGCGGCCTGCAGTTAGACCTGATAGTCATCAAGGACTGGAGCATCCTTCAGCCAAATGTCCTGTAAATTAATTACCTGTAATTTTATTTTAGTAAAGCCATGTCCCTGCCAGCCATAAGCAGATGTTTATGACCTCTACTGAAGCAATATTTACCACTGACTCCCATATCTGAAATCTAAAGCCTCTTTCCGTTTGATCATTCAAAGGACAACTCGGAAGCTGTTGCCAATCATTAGCCTTTGAGCACAAAGTACCATCTTCTCTCTGCATCCCCACTGTCCTAACAGACTGATGAGCCACCTCGTGATCCTTCCCATAAAGCCCAGTACAATTTCCCTGCTTAATTATTTCCCCAAAAAAGGGTCGACCATTTGAATAATTAATAACCCACAGTTTTTAGGGCATCTGCTTCACTCAACAATAAATCCTAAATACTTCTAGATTTAATATGTAAAATAACAATATAAGTCCTAGCAGATACGGGGAACTTAACCAGGGCGATGTTTCTGGAATAAACATTGCTAAGAACTGGCACATTAGCAATCATATTCAAAATATTTGCTCTATTCAATGTCACAGAGTCATTCGGATAAACAATCAGTTTCAGCACCAGGAGCCCAAAAATTCCTTTTTGATCAGAGCAGGAGGGATTCGAAACAAAACTATCTCCACAGGGCTTCTTAATTACACCAGACGGCCAATGCCGCTCAGCTTTTCCCACGGGTGACAAATTCATTTTAAGTATTGTCAAGGGGTTGTCCATCATTGACGCCAAACTGAGCCCTTCTGTTAGACGGGGTGTAGCATCCAGTGAATACATGGAAACCTCTTCCATGGCCCCCGGAGAGTTGGCATCCTCCTCAGGTGCAGCATAATCCAAAGTTCCTCCACCTGGTATCTGTGGGCAGGGTTTGCTTAAAAACAGTATTATCGAGCCCTCATGACTGTTCTCATTTGCTATAGAAGTCAATGGACGGGCAAAGTGAGACAACTCTTTCTCAACTGGTCTCTTTGAATGTCTTGACAAAGTCTCAGGCACAGCACATAAACCAAACCCAGTACCTTCATCTTGAGATGACAGCATGTATGTTCAGCCTACGTAGATATTTCGGTGAACCACCGTTTTTTGGAAACATTAATTGCTTTCACTCTTTCTGTTTTTTTGCTGTTCCCCAGGCTACCTCATCAGAGACCCAAGTACCTGTGGCATTTGTACCATCTTCACGACCATTGCCTGTAGTTCCACCGTCATGGGAACCCTCCCATTCCACAACAGCCACAGATGGAACTTGTAGTAAGAGCACCCTAGCCTCTTCCCCACAGAGATCATGCAACATTGGATTTGCCACCGATGTCCGGCATAAATCTAAAATGACAATTGCTGTGGACTCACCCAAGCCATCATCCTGCCCAGCCAGGTCAATAACCGGGGAAGGAAGACGTCGACACTGTACCACCTTATCTGGAGGAGAAGGCTGGATAACCAGTTACCTTCTGGTTAATTGCCTTGGACCACGGTTAGCTATACAAGACACCTACTTCAGTTTTTGTTGCAGGCTGTAACAAAGCGCTCAATAAAACAAATGTTTGCACAAAGATCTTTCAAAACCAACTGAACTTCCCTAACTTCTGAATTGAGGCTATCATAACCTATACCCCACGACTTTAGAAATAAAGTTAAAAACCAAACAGCATCTTTCATGAGGTTCGACTGATTCTCAAAAGGCAGTCCATTAGCTGCATGTAAGGTGCTCCTGTGCACATGGGCAACAGGAAACGCAGAGTTAGCCTCACCACAGGAAAGAGGACTACTATTTAAGCCTTGAGAGTTTGTAGGCTACTGGGCCCTGTGAATGTCTTCTCTGCCATCAATAGGTGTGCTTAAATGAAGCCTTGAATCAAGCAACCAACTAATGAGTTTGTGAGACAGTATGAGTGCTAAGAACGAAATATCGGACATAAGATCTGCATTAGGGCATTGCTGCAGCCAGGCTCTCATCATCCCTACTCTGCAGTACCTCTGGGGGATCAAGATTGCACACTGGTTTTGGAAATAAACTGTCATCTTCTTGACATTATTCCCCTCCACAATAGATGAAAGAGATTTACTCCGACATAACTTAGAGGCAGGTACTGATAAAGTCATTTATCCAAATACTACCTCTACAATGCCGTCATTCAAACTTGGGCCCCCCCTGGACCATTGACTTTGCTCCTTAGTGCATACATTGTCATTACAAAAAAAAAAACAGACTTGCCCCTGACAGAGAGCCAGAAGCATCACCCACAGGAACTGCAGAAACTGCACTGCTGCACTTCGACACTTCATTACTTTGTGTGCTTCCTGCGGACAGGCGGTTAAATACTCTGCTTCCTCTTCCTGGTGGCACCGTATGTCAATAGTAAACACAAAAGAAAGACACTCCGTAGATTGATTCACAGCCCAGGTGTTCATGGCTACTCCAAGGTGAGGGTCAAGGAGAGAGAAAGTGCACAAAGCAAGGTACACCCAGGTCCACCGTGCAAAGTCTACTGCAGAAAGTGCACTTATCGCAGTATATCCTTAAATCTTTTTCACCTTATAAAAGGGACCACTTCCATCAGCCCTGGGACACCCTAGTCTGAGATTGAAATTCCAACTGTTCTGGCATCTTTAGATAAAGTTATGGGTGTCCAGCCACTTGGAGGCTGCTGATTGCTAACTGTAAACTCTCACGCAGGAAGATGATTGTTAAGGCTGAAAACTCATTTATTGGAATGAAAGCTCCCAGGACACTGCAGCACAAGACACTCCACTACAGTTTAGCCAGCATTTAACATTAAGGGAATGAATACCTACAAATGTAAACCAATAGCATGAAACAGAATGACGCTCAGTTGAAAGGGTCTTGTTTAAAAGGAGCCCCGGCAATTACTGAGCAGCAACTGCACCTTACTAGCCTTACCTTGCCTACATTTGTAATCAAAGCCTGTGCTAATGGCCACTAGCTGAGCCATCACCCAGGCCCAGGCACAGCCCCCACCCAAATAGGAGACTAACGCCACATGTTTCACTGGACCACTTGCCTTGGTGCCCACCAGTCGCTGCTAAGAGCTCAGAGCGCAGTTCGGTATACAAATGATAACAACGCAGAGCAGGATACCACGTTTGCACTGCTGTCTCGACCTGCCTTGCTTCTGCGAGAGTCATGAAGAAAGGACCTTACAGCGTCCCTACACTCATCAAGCCGCACCACAAACTATATGCTTGGCCGCTTCCGACAAGCACCGTTGCAGAAGTTTAAGCGTTGGGTCGGTCTCTTTAAGTGGTAGAGCTTTGAGTCAGTGTCTTATCAGTGGTTGCTATCCCTGGTCCACCAGAAGTATAATTTTGCTGACTCATTGAAGACAGTGTAGCTTCAAAATAAATTGTAATCCTCACCTTTTTCAAGGTGCACAAGAATTGATTCCTGTGTAAGTGGTGTGATGTTTACACTCACTTGTTAATGCCGTTAGACCGTGTGATGCGCATGTGTTTCTAGGTCATTTGTATTATGTTCAACGGATTCACGCAAACTAGCTGTTAATACTTTTATTACATGATATTTTGTTTTTGTGGGGACTGCGTAAGTGCTAAGATTGTGACTTTAAGGATTCTGTGTCAGTAACAGGTTTTCAGCTGTCCTTTTGATGCACTTTAAAACCATGACATGTGTTTGCAGTGTTGTTTCTGAGTTGTAGGGAATTCCATTGAAAATGATAAACAGTACTAAGAATACTAACTGTGGTTCAAATTAATAGTATGTTGTGTTTTGGTGGGGTGTTAGTGACTGAGAGTGGAGTGGCTATGTGCATTCCCTTTCATTAGTTAGCATGTGCTGTGATGTTTCCATTTGTTTTGGAATTTTCTGTAATTGTGTATTGTGTGAGTTGTTTTTACTGGGTGGTTTGTTTTTAAAAGGGGCATGGTGATGAGGCGGGTGAGTAGTCATTTGCATGAGTGAAGTTTTATGCCTGATTTGTGATGGAGTATGTGTCTGTGTGTTGGTAAATGAGTTGTATGTTTGTTACAGTGTACATACCTGACTGCTTTTGGGCCCTTTACATATTCTTGCATTAAGTGCATGTGTTTGACTTTACAGCCTCAATGTTGATGCTAGGGTATTTAAGCATAATCCACATGGTAGATATGTTGGCAAATAAACTGAAAATAAGTACATTTTAATGTGTGTATGTGTATTGGATGTAAAATAGAGAGTATCTATGTGCGTGTGTGCGTGTGTGTATAAGTGTTTTGTTGATATGAATACAAAACCTATATTAGGTATGGCTATCACTATATAAATGTATCTGGATTTGCAGGGTTGGGTTCATGCAGGGCATGTCTGTGTGATTGGACAGTCAGTTGTGTATCTCGTTTTGGGAAATATGTTGTGTGTTGTATTTTATTTTTCTAGCATTCTGCTTTACTTTATTTATGTTACATAGAATTGAGAAGATTAACCATGCATCACACTTAGATAGAATTGTGAAGTTTAGCCGTGGGTCATATTTTAGATAGAATTGAGAAGATTAACAATGTTTCACACTTCGATAGAATTATGGATATTAGTCATTTGTCACAACAGATAGAACTGTGTAGATCAGCCACATAGAAGAACTTGGCGAGTAGCCAAAGCACTAAGCACCCTGCTTATACTTCCTCAAAAGCACCACCCAAACACTATACACATCCACTAGGCTAGCCAACCTATACCCTAACACACACCCAATACAAGCAACACACACTTACAACAAACAAACCCAGACACTGGACCTTACCCGCATGGACACCTGAAGCCAGGGTGCACAACCTTAAACACTGGTCAATCTAAACATAAAACACACAGACACACCCCAACACAACAAACAGCAACCCAGAAAACATCCCAGGCATTGGACTTTACCCGTATGGATACAACAAGCCAGTGCACGCAACCTACCATCTGCACACAGACAAATGCCAGTTTCTCCTGGTTCTGGACCTATCCTATCATTCTTCCCTCACTAACCAACCCTGTCCTCTTTCTTGCAGAGCCACTTGAGTGCAAGGGACTTCCCTTGGGTGGTATCGGTGAACAGCAAAAATCAACATAGCATAACATAACATGATCCACAAATCTGAGGTCCATTGGTATTTACAGGCAGGATGGGTGAATGTGCATGGATTTTGTTGCTGTACGGTTTATAGTTTATTATACTATGACCTTTTTTCCTCCAATGTGGGTCTCTTTGTACTTTGCATTGAGCATGTTTTGTTCTTGTTTTTCAGGTTGTTGATTCCACCTGCTCCAATGTTATGTGTGGGGCATAGAATTCTGATTGGCTGAACATTTTGCCTGCTAAAATAAGCGACTGGGGTATTGAGATGCTAAATTGTGTAATATAATGGGCTATTTCCAGTCCTGTATAACCGACCATGATGTTGTGCCTGATTTTATCATCCTGCATGTAAGTCCTTGGTATGGTGACTTTCTTGGCTTCTATAAAACGCCTCAGGATTTCACACTCCTACTCTTCTGCTCCGTCAAAACCTGACACCACCGCACCTTGTGCCTTGGGTCATCTAAACATTGAACAAGTGCCAACCCCTTAGGGATTTTATTGGGTCATGGTGTTCCTCAGGCTTACCTTATTTTTTGTCGGATGTTGGGTATTTCCCTGGGTGCTGAGCACCAACCAACTTAGGAGCATCTCCAGGACCATCGGTTTTGGCCAGCCCTTTCTCTTATTGCCTTTCTTATTTTCTTTTTGCTCCATCTGATCCTCCTTACCACTTCTACCTTCCTCCTCCATTATCTTCACCTCTCCTCTATTTTTTCTCTCCTCATCGAAGGTCCACCATGTTCTAAACTGCCTCCTCCTTCTCCTCAGTTCTCAACTGTCTCCTAGCCTCCACCTTTCCTCTTTTCCCTCCACATCTCTTCTCCTCACTGCATTACCTCCACCTAACAAGCCCTACTCCTGGCTTCTGCACCTAGCTGTAGATACCGCTCCTTTTTAACTCCCTGCATGATGGGCCAGGTAATGCGTAATTGCATAATGATCTTCATGTGTGTGGGAAGTTCAAGAATGTACTGCAATTGGTGTTTGTGACAAGGTATGCACACTTTCTTAAGTTAAAGCACCTTTGGGGCCAGGGTTAACACTGATCCCTGGGCCAAGGTTATTTTATGTTCTGCTGCCATCTTGGATTCAGAGTCAAAGTCTCAGCTGTCTGGGCTACCTAGCAACACCAAGGTCCTCTTGCTTGTATGGATGGCTAAGGCATACAGTTCATGCTTCACATGGGGCACTGCAAGCACTGGCAATCACAGCCCATGATATTATGTGTGGGCCTGCTTGTGGACTGGAATCTCTCTGAAAACCACTCCTTTCCTTCCATGCTATGGGGTTCTCAGACACCTGCAGTCATGGGTCCACATATTGCCTGGCTTTTGTGTCGTGTTCATGGAACATGTTCTTACAGCTAATTAAATGGTCAATGGTCACTAGTTGGTTTAAGCACAGGAGGATGGGGATGGACTGTAGAGCCTGCAGATCCACCATATAGCTCCTCTGGGTTCCCCCTCACAGAGCGGATGAGCCCTGCTCTCCCCATCCCATCCACTAGCCTAAACCATGGGAGTTGGTCTTAATTCATCCTAATCACACACTTATGATTGTGCTGTCATGCACTATTTTGACGATCGATATGTGAATATTCATATGTTTCCATTTTAAAATGATAGCACCAGCATTAGAATACTTGTCAATCATTTGGCCCTAGTGTCGCCTTGTCAGAACAAAACACATTGTACTATGAATATTCTAACATTTATTTATTCACTTGTAGAGCGCTCAAAGCCCAAAGGCACCAAGACGCAGAAAGCTTAAGAAAATGGTTACAGGTTTTTGGAACATAGTATCAGAGCTGCACAGTTATATGTTTGCACATTACATAATAAGCATTTATGTACACGGAAAATACAGATTTGGGTCAACGGTCAATTTGAACATTGCATACAAATAATTATATACGCAGTTAGTATGGGCATTGAGTCAAGGCTTGAGAGGCTACTGGGGTAGATCTGACTTGAAAAATAGGGTTTTTAGGTTTTTTCTGAATGACCAGAAGGTAGGTAGGGAGGGCATTCCACAATTTCGGGGCTATTGAGGAGAAGCTTGAGCCCCCAGCTTTCTATCTTCTGTACTTAGGGATGAAAAGCCAGTTGGTGTAGGGAGAGCAGGTAGGTGTGTTAGATTGGACTTTGCAGATAAGTTTACTAAGGTATAAGGTTGCCATGTTTGCAATGCATTTATGAGTGAGCGTGAGGATTTTGAAATTGATTCTGTCCTGCATAGGGAGCCAGTGGATCTACCTCCTGATGGTGGAAATATGTTTGTGTCTCGGAATATTTAAGGCTGCTCTAATGGCGTTGTTTTGAACCACCTGTAGTTTTTTGATATTTCTTAAGCTTGTTCCTGCAAGAAGTGAGTTGCAGTAGTCGATCCTGGATAATATCAAGGCTCTGGCCAGTGTGATAGAGTCATCTGAGGAGAGGAATGGTCTGCTGGCTCTTACCAATTTGGCAGTGAAGGCTGCTGATGAGACTACTGCGTTGCCCTGTCTATTTAAGGTGAGAGAAGAGTCAATATACACCCCCAGTGTTTTTATTTCATTGGCAACTGGGATGGTGTTACCATCGATGCTGAAAGATTTGTATGACTGAGGAAGGTTGCTGAGTTTAGCTTTGTTTCCAATGAGGATTAGCTCAGTCTCATCGTCGTTAAGACACAATTCAATAAGCGCCATCCAGGCCTGGATGGCAAAGTATATCTTATTTAGGTTTTTAGAGTCGGTGTCATATCATCTGCATAGTTTGTATACGTGATACCCATATTATCTAGTTTGTTGAATATGAGCTTAGTGGAAGCATTATATAGTGTAGGTGACACGCAGGAGCTTTGCGGTACAACACAGGTCACGGAAACAGACCTGTCTGAGAAGACTCTCATGGTTCGATTGGTGAGAAATGATTGAATCCATTTAATGGCATCTGTAGAGAATAGGGAAGCGGTCTTGAGGTGTTGGAAGAGAATATCGTGATTGACCAGATCGAAGGCTGCGGAGAGATCTAAGAGACGGAGGATGCATAGTTCCCCTTTGTCTTTGTATTGATCCATTTGTGTTTTCAATTCTAGTAAGGCAGTCTCCGTGACCTGTTCTGAAGCTTGATTGTCTTAGGCCCAAGAGGTTATTGTCTTACAGATGTTTGTGGATCTGCAGATAGGCTGCACGATCAAGTAGTTTTAATAAAAATAGTACAGTAGTAATGAGGCGGAAGTTGGTAGGGATGTTTGGGTCTAGAGTTTGTTTTTTGAGTAGTGGTAGAACCCAGGCTGTTTTTAGGTCACTCGATACTGAGTTCGAGGCAAATAAGCTATTAATGAGACTGGTGATAAAGGGTGCAAATTCTGATGCACATTCTTTTACCAAGGTTGCCGGGCAGATGTCACCTTTGCATCTAGAAGGTTTTAGACTTTTGATAATATTGATAGTGTCGGAAATGGAAAGTGGTTAGAATGAAAATGTATTGGTCTCCACGGAGGGAGGCGCAGAATGCTGGGTTTGGTTGAGGCAGAGTTTAGATTTTTTTTGTTCCATTTTTTGTTGAAGTGTTGTGATTTTGTTTGCTAGGGCATTTTGAATGTTAGAGCACCATTGTTCATTTTTGACAGTATGATCAGGAGTCGGTGCTGGAGATTCTAGTTCACGGAGAATGGTGAAAGGTTCTCTGGTGTTAGACAGAGCGTTGGATATTCTATGGTTGTAGATTTCTTTTTTGTAATTATTAGCTGCTGCCTGAAAGAGGCTTTTGTTTGCTAAGGTTGGCGATTTGATGGGTCTTTGTCTAGATGCATCGAGTCTAGGAAAGGTAATAGGAGCGGTAGCATATTATCTTTATTGATATTTTTAGCATTTCTGGAGGCGGCCGTAAGTGCTGGTAGTGGAAGGTTCCGGTTTTTAGTGATAATGGTGGTAGTGAAGATTATGGTGTAGTGGTCTGACCAAGGCATGGGGTTATTGGATTGTATGTTGGTGGTACAGTTAATGTGCGCTATCCAATCCAAGGTACCTCCTTTTTCGTGCATTGGGGTATTAATCCTTTGGGTGAACCCTTGGTCTTCTATAGATTTGTCAAGGAGGTCTGCGTGGGGGTCTGATGGGTCATTTAAACCTAAGTTGAAATCGCACATAATAATTGCTTTGGAGTGAGGTTTCATGTTGTGTACCAAGAGTGTAGCAATTTCGTCTTCAAAGGTGGAGATGGCACCTGGGGGCCTGTAGATAATGTGGTGAGTGAGTGTGCAGGAGGGTGTAATGGATATTTTTAAAGTGATGAGTTCACCTGCACTAAAGGGTAAGTCAGAGGTGATACTTGTGTTTAGAGTGTCCTTAGCTAATATGGCTACTCCACCTCCTCTTGAAGTATCTCTATCTTTTCTAAAGATAGTGTAACCCTCTGGGATAGCTAGGGAGAGCTGAGGGCCTGAGGCTGAGTGCAGCCAACTTTCTGTGACAGCTAAGAAGTCAAGGTCATTGGATGTGATAACGTCAGAGATATCCAGGGCATGCGCAGTGATGGATCTGGCGTTGATGAGTGCCCCTTTTAATGCAGTTGTATTCATGCTGATAGAGGCCTGACTGGAGGTAACTTTATGGAGTTTGGAGTCATTTTGTGAATGAGCAGGTGGAGTGGCAGAGTTGGTGGTGGTGGGGATAGATATTTTATGTATCATAGGCAGGTCTCTGGCATGTTCTTGTGGAAAGACGGTAAAGTCTTGTGGGTTCGTCTGGAGGCAGTGCAGTTAGTGGGGGGGTCCTTAATGTGGGATTGTTTTCTAGTCAAGCTTTTTGTGAGAGAGATGTTAATAGGAGGTGGGATGATGGGGAAATGTTAAATGTTAAATGTTAAAGGTATTTGTACCGCGCACTGTCAACAACGGAATTGGTCCCCAGGGGCTCAGGCGGATCTGCAAACGATAAAGGTGGGATGGGTTAGTAGGTTGAAGAAGGGAGTAGGATAGTGAGAGGAGTGGTGTGCTGTTGGCAGCTTCAACTCAGTATACACCGGGTGCTGAGCTTTGGTGCAGGTATCGGATCGGAGTCAGTCCGCGTGTGCTGTTGATCTGGTTTATGTGTTGTTGCAGTGTTGTGAAGTGCGTGCGGTTTGTTGTGCGAGAGATGGTTGTGTGAGTTTTTGAGTGAGATAAGTATGCAGAGTTTGAGCTTATTGGTTAGTGGGTTATCTGACCTTTACCAATGCTAGCACTCGCAGTTCTGGGGAGTGTGGCACTTGTCGGCCCTCACATTCCCATCTAGACGCGGCGCAGGCCAATGATTAGGGCTCCATACAGGTGTGATCATGCCAACATTCACACTTTTATCTAGCCGCGGCGCAGGCTAGTGTTTAGAGATCGGTCCAGATGTGGGCAAGCTAACGTTCACAACTCTATCCGAACGCCACGCAGGCTGGTGTTCACGGCTTTGAGTGTGGCACAAGCTGGCATTCACGTTTTTCTAGGCGCGGGCGTGTTATCCTTCAATCAATTCTATCTACATGCGACATGGGCCAACGTCTATCTAGATGCGTCTGCCGGTCTGGGTGTGTTTGTCCGGTGTGTACGAGCGGGAGAGTCTAGGTCTAGGTTTCGTCTGGGTCTAGTTGTGTGGTCAGTCTCTGTAGCCTTCCTTTGCGGCTATTTCCATGATGTCTTATGCTCTGTCGAGTGGTTGGTTCTTTGACTTGAGTGTTTGTCCAATTTGAGGATGCCGAGGTTGGAGTTATTTTCATCATTGTTTTAGCGTATGGGCATTCCGGTGCATCTCCATAGTGGTTACGCTTTGAAGAGCCATGATTTGAGGAGTTTCCTGAATGCTAGGTGGTTTGTTGTATTCCGTATATTCTTAGGTAGGTCGTTCCAAGTTTTGGGTGCCTGGTGAGAGAAAGACGATCCTCCGAGTTTTTTCCTGTTGTAGGGTTTTGGTTCCAGGCGTATGTCGGTGCTTGATCTTAGTGTTCTTGTCGGTTGATGTAGGCGTAGTTTGGTGCTTAGGAATTCTGTGCCTTGTTTGTGTATTGCTCTGTGCGTGATGCACATGGCTTTGAACTTTATTCACTGTTTCAGCGGTAGCCAGTGTAATATTTTTAGCGCGGGTGTGATTTGTTCTCTTCTGGGTAGCTTGAGGAGAAGTCTGGCTGCTGCATTTTGTATGCGTTGCAGTTTTTTTAGCAGTCGTTCGGGCATGCCCAGGTATAGGCTATTGGCATAGTCTACTCTGGACATGATCAGAGCGATGATGGTAAGTGTTTTGTTGGCGAACGACAGTAACGGTAGGATCCTTTTTGCTGCTCGCAGGAGGAAGAAACATTTCTTGATTACCGAGTTTACTTGTGGCTCCAGGGTGAGGTTGTTATCCATCAGGACCCCTAGGTTTTTTACAGTTGATGATGGTTCTGGTGTGGTGCCGAGCTCTCTTGGCCAAGGGATGTAGTTGATGTCTCCTCCCTTTTTTGAAACAATCATTATCTCTGTTTTGCCTGGGTTGAGTTTGAGATGGTTGAGGTTCATCCAGTTGAATATGTCTCGAAGGCAATTCTCTAGTGTGGTGTTTTCTTCTCGGGTGTCTTGTATGTTGAAGATTATTTGAGTATCGTCGGCGTAGTTGTAGCATGTGAGGCCGTGTTTTTTGATGCGTTTGATTAATACGTACATGTAGATGTTGAATAGAAGTGGGGAGAAGGATGATCCTTGTGGTACTCCGCACGTGGAGACTCTGGGTTTGGATTTACAAGATTTCATCCATATTGTTTCTGTTCTGTTTGTTAGGAAGGATTTGATCCATAGTAGGGCAGTGTCCGTTATCCCTAGTCCTTCTAATCTCTTTATGAGGATGGCATGGTTGACGGTGTCGAAGGCTGCAGACAGATCAAGGAGAATCAGGGCGGTGCTATTGTCTGAGTCTGCATTTGTTTTTAGGTCGTCCCATATTGAGAGGAGAGCCGATTCTGTTCCTCTCATAGGTCTGAAGCCAACTTGTGCCTGGTCTAGTAGGCAATGCTCTTCTATGAATTCTTGGGTTATTTGGTAGACGTACGTTTCTAGCAGTTTGGCTATGTAGGGTATGTTGGAGATGGGTCTGTAGTTATATGGGTCCTCCACGTTTCCTGTTGTGTCTTTAAGTAGTGGCTTGATGTAAGCCGATTTGAAGGCCTGCGGTACTTTGCCTGTTGAGATTGAGAGGTTGAGGAGATTCCTGTGGTATTCCATGGGGGTTCCTTGTTTGAGAATAGTTTTGTATATGTCCGGGGGGCAAGGGTCTTCAGGAGAGCCTGATTTGTTGCTTTGGTTTACCAGTTTGACGAAAGCCTCAACTGATATTTCTGGGAAGTTTTGCAGCTTGTTTGTGAGTTCCTAGTCTGTGTCGGTGGGGTTTGAGCTGTGAACGCTTGGATTGTTTCGTATGGTGTGTTGGATGGTGGTTGAGGCACAGTCTTGTTGAGAAGGGAGTAGGACAAGGAATGGGGTGGTGATGGGTACAGTGTAGGCGGGCTAGGCCATTTCCTTGTTGGATATAGGTGCCTGTGGTGCAGGGCAAATCCATTTTGGAGGGGGGTGTGTGGGTGTTCCTCCAGTTGGTAGTTGGATGCTAGGATACCATGCCAAATGTTGTGCTTGTTTGGCATGTACAAATACTAATTCCTCACAAATGTCTGCTACTCAAGTCCTGTCATTTATTAGGTACAAGGAATTCCAAAGTCTTTTTGTAGGGACCAGTGTGCCATGTATTCATACTTTTTATTAAATCTGGTCCATGGCTGCAATGTACAACCTAATAAAACAGACATTTGGCAGTCATGCCTACCAACGCAACCATAACCTACACCTCATGCACTGTTCATGACATCACACTTTACCCTTACATACGTCAACACAACTGGAATCATCAGCACCAGGGCATGGCTGCAGGTCAATCCCTGATCAGAATGAGTGATTTGCCAAGATGTGTAGGTTGTTGATCCAGCACAAGACTGATGCACGGTACCCGCAGAGCATGGCTGGAGGCCTGTGGGTACTCCACTGAGGATGGATCTGTACCTGGATCCTGGCAATAGACATGCATCTGGTGCCATACTAGCAAGACAAGGTATCATGCCATTCACTGTGGTTACTCTGGTACTGATACTACAACATGCCCTTAGGGGACAAGTGTCGAAATAGGACCAACAGGTCATGTCTGCAATGCATGACCAGAGAATAGAGAGTACTCTGGTCATTGGTATTGTGCATTAAGCATTGTTGCAGGGCACACCATTTAACTAGTGCCCCTGGAGTTTGGCCTTACTAATTGCTTTCATGAGGACACGTGTGATAATATTATAAGTCATCAGTTTATTTATTAATTTATTTGGGCATTTATAATGCGCACTAGGCCCACGGGAATGAAGGCGCAAAGGTACAGATGGCAGGTCAGATTTGACTTAAAAGAAATGAAGAAATCAATGACAGTGAGTTAATTTATGGCCTGATGTTATATTTGGTGTCATATGTGATATCATGGGCAATGTATGTCTGGGAGCAAGTGAGTGTTGTGGTTGAAAAGCCAACTGGCCATATTAAGTGCATTTATTCATTGTAATTGTAATGCCTCTTCAACTAACATTTTTCCAGGGAATGTTTACGTTTTTTTTTTTATCTAGGCTATTACACAACCAGACCAGCAGCCAAAACGTCCACTTTTTTTTACTATCACTTCCCACTTCTAAACTGCATCCTGGCTGATGATAAGGGAGGGGTATTGAGGTAGGGGAGAGCCTTGGGCAGGGATAGGCCACCAATGAGTGAGGGCTTAAGAGCAGGACGCAGTCTAGGAGAAAGTATGGGTCATAAATCAGCTATTATCCTCGGGATAGGAAACTATGTGTCAATCAAGGGCACGAGAGCAGGGGTGGTCAATAAGGTAAGGAAGTACCTTCGGGGAAGGGCCTGGCATTGGCCCTGTAGCATGGATAGACAGCAGAGCACAGACACAGCAGAAAAGAGTCACAAATCAGGAACAACAATGGTCCTCAAATAAGGGATGGGGGCTCTGAGCAGGAATAGTCTTGGGAGAAGGGGTTGGCCTTATGGCAGGGGTGACCTTTGGGGCATGAATTGGCTATGAGGTATTGTAATGGGAGTCATAAGAATGTAACATATGATGCAGGAACACATTGCATTGACTTTGAATGCACTCTCACTCACAAAAACTTCTTGGAAAAACACAGTTACATATTTTTCTTGATTTAGAATTCAAGGTGTTTCATACATAAAACATTAACTGCGGTTATGGGAAATAGTCCAACTCTATACAGACCCATTGTTAATATACTGTGAACATATAGGGGCAGGTTCTCAAAAATAGTTGCATCCTAATGAGATGAGCAATAGTTCAAAGATGCACTTACGCCGTTGCACATCTGATTACGCCCTCCAATCCACAAATAAATACTGAAAAAAAGCCCCTAGTGCAAGTGGTCAAGTAAAGGTACATCTCAAACAGTGAGTATTTGCCTGGCTCATTGTGTCTCATGAGCAATATAGTGCTGGCACAAATGCTTATTTTTAATTTTTATTTATAGCATTTTTGTAACGGCCATACCCTGAGGTATGGCGTTTGTACCAGAAAAAGATGTAGAGACAACACAACACAGTAAGTAAGAACATATTAATATATATTCAAGCACCAAGAGATGCAGTCTGGTGGAAAGGTATCTACCCAAAAGTAGGATCTGAGTCAATAGTTTAGCCCGGCTAGAGAGGTTAGTCGTACTTGTCAAATGAACAGGTTTTTAGCAGTCTCTTGAATGTTGCATAGGAAGGTTAATTCCTAATGGTTGTTGGTAACGAGTTCCAAAGGGTGGGCGCGGTGACAGTGAAACTATGGCCACCTGCTCTGACAAGTTTGACGTGTGATTGGACAGAGAGATGCTGCTGGACGATTGAAGGAGTCGCTTCTGTTATTTCCTTGTGATGGTGTTGCTCAGGTAGACAGGGGCTTTGTTGTGGATGCACCGGCGGGCAATCGATAGTGTCTTAAAGTCAATCCGGGCTTTGATGCGTAGAAAATGTGAGTCACAGTGTGCTGCTGTGATGTGTTCAAGGTAGCACAGCCTCAGGGCTGCGAGCAGGGCTTTAATTTGTAGTAGTTGGAGTTTAGAGAGATTGGAAGCTGACATGCCTTTGAGAAGGACATTGCAGTAATCAAGTTTACTGAGTGTGAGGGCTCTCGATAGAGTGAGGCAGTTTTTGGTATCGAGAAACTTCCTGCTCAAAGATATGAGTTTGGATCTTTAGGCTGTTGAGGAGGCAAGGTCGTTGATGTGCTTCAACATGGTGAGCTCGGCGTCAAGGTAAACCCTGAGGTTTTCATCTTGTTTGAAGTCGAGGATAGTGACACTATCGATGTGGAAAGAGCAACAGATGGTGTCCAGGCACTTAAGGTGCTTGGACGAGCCAGCAGTGAGTAGCTCTGTTTTCTCATTGTTGAGACAAAGGTTGTGTGTGGCCATCCAATTTTGATTACCATTGAAGATTTTGTTTATGGTGGTAGAATCCTTGATGTAGTTGCCTGAGATAAGGATGAGGATTTGAGTATCATCTGTGTAGTTTGTGTAAATGATGCCAAGAGAGACAAGGATGTCAAAGATCTGTTTGGTGTAGGTGTTGTACAGAGTGGGGTAGTGGCAAGATCCTTGGGGGACACCACGGGGGACTGAGATGGGGTGGGTTATCTATGGAAACTCTTGAGGTGCAATCACCGAGAAAGGATTTGAACTAGGTGATAGCTTCCATGGAGAAGTGGAAATAGGAATTGAGGTACTGATAGAGTGTGTCATAATCTACCAGGTCGAAGGCAGCCGATAGGTCAAAGAGGTGGAGCCAGTGTCTCGAATCCAATCTAACTGTATTTGAAGGTCGAGTAGGGCAGTTTTGGTGCTGTGTTTGGGTTGGCATCCAGACTGTCTGGCTCCAAGTAGGAGGTGATGCTCTAGGAATTGTTGTACTTGTGCATAAGCAATGCGATCTAGTATCTTGAGTAGGAAGGGCACAGTAGTGACATGTTGGTAGTTGGTCGGCATGTTGCGGTCCAGAGAGGGTTTCTTTAGGGAGTGGCGTGATCCAGGCTGATTTGATACAGCTGTTGACAGTGCATGCCCTTAAGTAGGCATTACCAAAGTCTGTAATGATAGGGGTCACAGTTGAGAGACAGAGTTTGATGATATGTAAGGGACAGACATATCCCTTGCAATTTGAAGGTTTAAGAGTTTGGTGGTAGGCACATGACTTTGCATCACAAAAAGCAGTGCATCATAACAGATGCACCATTTTTTTAGGTTAATGATGGCAGACACATGAAGTGCATCGTGTTAGATGCAGAAAAACATGCACAAATGCCTTTAGAAACTGGAGCAAAGTATGAAGTGTCATAGAAACGCAGCAGAGGACATTGGAAGGCCCCAGCTTTGCATCCAGATACATCCTGCTGATGAACATGGCATTCCACTAGCAGAATACCTTCTAACGAAGGTAAAGAAGAGTGACAGGTCAAAAGCCTTACTGTATATGAGGTAGATGACATGGTTACATTCATGATGGGCACTCAGCCACCCTATAAAGCACAGAAGGACAGCAGTCCATCCTGCAGTGAGGATGGCGATCTGGGCCAAAGTGACAGTGAATGTCAACGGGTTGGGTGTCGCTCTCAGGAAGATGAAAGAGAATAAGCAGGCAGAGATGTGCGCTCATGGCGGGGTTACATGTGGAGGACCATTATGTGGCAACACATTGAATCCAATGAGAAGGTAGTGGCTGGCATTATCCACGCAGTAGCAGTGGTTGGTGTTGGGGGAACAGAGACAGCTGCAACACGGCTAGGTGTACAATGCGAATGGCACATGGCCTGTTTGTGTGCATGTACATGCGATGTGCGTGGGCATTATACAGATGTAACCACTGTATCTCATGTCTTCATACACCATATACAGTCGAGCAGAATGCCATTGGTTTGGGAGATGATGTTGTGTCCCTCACACATTAACCACGCCCTCAAATTGTACACCCTACCAAACAGAATGACAGGAATGTGCTTGTATCGACACGTCACACCTTAAAGAGATTTCCTTAGCATGTGATTCCAAAGCTGAGACTGTTATAGCTTGCAAACATGTCTGATTGTATCAGCGGATGTATGCAAAGTGCCAATACCAGATGTTTGTGCCCTCACAGCTTCCACACAGGTTGCCAACAGGTGGCGATGGCAAGTGAAAACCAGAAGGTGGGTAGATGGGCACAACAACTAGTTAATCATGCCCTCTGCATTAGCATTCATGTGTGTTGACGTGAATGACATGCAGAGCCTGTTCACACCTCAGATATGTGAATTCACTAGTGATATAGCATTTCATGCTATATCACTGGTGCAACTCCTTACCAATCAGTTGTAAGCTGACTCCGATCCATCTTGTTATGGGTCTAGCCCATTCCCTTGAATGCATCTTAGCTGAGTAAAGATTAGAAAAGTATGTCCAACTACTCTGCTCTTTGTAGACCTACACTCTAGTTAACACATTCACCCTTACACTCACTAAACGTTGCGCCTGGTGAGGAAAGACCCTCCCACCTTCTGAGTCACCTGTGTCCTCCTTTTCACAAACTTGCCTTCAGGGGACTTGCCACTACACCCTACAGCAGCTGAGGCACTATTATATGGCATAGATTGATTGGGTGGTAATGTGCCTTTTAATTGTCTGTGTGTGTGTGTGAGCTTCACTGTGGTGGCCTGGGGACTTGGGCACCATAACTGATCTTTTCATGTCGGTACACAGTCTGCCTGAGGTTGCAAAAAGACAAGTTTAATTTGCATCTCAGATGTGTGATTAGTGCCCTTCCTGATCCTGGTACTTTCATCATTGTAGTTGGGAAATGGATGATGTCACCAGCGCAGTCCTATATGCGTGATATGTTCTGCACTGCCAGCACATCATGGGCCTACGTTCCCAGACTATTAAATGGGTGGGTTGATGAAGCTCTCAACAACAAATGGTGGAGAGATGCATATTGGCCTGCCATTTCTATGAACAATTGCATGTTTGGTGGTGTCTGGTAATGATGGCCTGCATGGCTGCTCATCTTCCATGTGCTGGCCACATTGACATTGGCAGCTGATACTGTGAGTTGTTGGTTATAGGATACATATTTCAAGCCGCTCTTCCCTTGGGTGGTGGTCTGGGGCATGCACTTGCATTGGGGGTGGGGATGTGTATATCACCCACTGTCTGGGACCATTGGCTCAACGTATTAGGGAACTTTCTCCTTTGTGTTGGTAGCTAGCAAAGTGGTCTGTGCACTGCTTGCTGCAAACAAGGGCCCATGTTTTGCGTTAGATTTTTGGTGCATTTTTTGGTGGACACTCCCATCTGCATGCTCAATGAGGTAGATTTATAATACTTTCCTCCCAGCTTTTGCACTCATCATGTGCTCCTTTTGTCAAATGGTGCATCTCTAAGATGTGCACATCACATCTGAAAATCAGGCGCATATATTTGTGGAGCATTTATTGAACAATTAATAAAGACGCACGCCTGGTTGGTGCCTTTACCCAGGTAAGTAAACATTTATCAAACACAATTGAGCAAGGTCATACAAACCCTAAGGGAGAGAGAACACTAAATCCGGACAGTCATTTGATAAGCATTTATTGAACATCTCAGATTTGCTCCCAAAAACGTTTTGAGAATCTTCTCCTGAGTCTCTGTGACCTCACTCAGGGCCCATTTCTATAGTCTATAAAACGATATACTTACCTGTGATGTACCTCGGTAAGAAGGTGCATTTTCTATTCTACTTAATAAAAACATGATTACATTAATTGTTGAATACTTACTGCACCACCGGGTGACGGAAGGTTTCATTACTTTCTTCAATGTCGTAAATGCCCGACACCCGAACATAAAATAGCAGGTATATTAAGAGGGGTCCAGAGTATTCTGACAGGAACACCTATGGAAAAGATGCATTAGGTTAGACGATGTATGAGTTAGTCATGTGTAGCTCTAGGAACAAGGACATTTTTTTATATAGGTACATGTGAACATGTATGCACATACTGGACAATTTATATTGTATATTAGTGACCAGCAGATAAAAAAATGATCTCAACGCATATGATATTATTATGAACTGATTATACAATACCAATCCCTCAGACCTTCAATATGGTATATTAGCCACCCTTTATGGTGCGCTGATGTAAAGTCTCTCACATTCGTTCAGCGGTATTATACATGCATGATTCCCACATGACTAGCCTGGGAGTTTGTTTTAAAGCACTGTACATGGTGCACAGAACCTTGCACACTACGCTTCCACTTTGCCTCACCTCAAATGTGTAATCCGTTTTCCTATCAAGCAAAAATGGCGGGAAACTTAATGCAGGCTGAAGCCTTGCTTTAGACACATATTTGGCTTGACTCCAGGTCACATGTGACAGGAATGGCAGACCACAAGTGAGGCAAACACCTTAAGGGTCCTATACTCTTCCCCCCTTCCTCTTCCCAAGCACTTTCAGAATGACCGCCGTGTCAACACATTATTAAACTTGTGAGTGAACTGTGTGGGCAGGTTAGGTCAGGTATCCACAGAAGTGCTTTAGTGACCTTCATTTTGAGGTTTAATTAGATTTCGTTTTACTTAAATGTGTAACATTTCTTTGCACACTGCCTATATTTGGATGTGTCCTGCCAGGGGATGCCCCAGTAAGTGAGGGGCTTCATAGAAATGGTTAGATACTGTCTAAGGTAAACCAATGCAGGCAGTTCTGGCATCTTAGCACCCACAATTATTGTCAGGCAGGACAACAAAATATGCATTTTACTACAATGTATATGAAATGTTCTCTTCGGTGGTTTCACAAAACACTTTTTGAGCAGGTATTTTGAAGATGTAAAGATGAATCACAGGCACACTCAATTTCTGGTGAATTTAAGAACAGTATCAGTAGTAACCTTAAGACACTGAGATGTATCAGAAAGTGAGGGATCATAAATGAATGAATGGATGCAGTGACCTGTGCTCATGGAGATGGAATGGCATAATCAGAGCTATAAAGTTAAGCCATGTAAAAACATAGGCAACTCATTCAGCCCTGGTCTTTGCAGTTGAGATCTGCAGCCAGGAGATTAATAATGTTGAAAATCCCACAGTACAAAGGTAAATAAATCTGAATCGATCAGCTACTAACATCAGACCAGGGCCGGTGCAAGGAATGTTGCCACCCTGGGCAAACTGACAGAGTGGTGTCCCCCACTCCAGGTCATCGATTGGATCAAGATTGAGAAGTTAAGAGGGACATGGCCGGAGAGTGGCACAACCCCACTCGCACTCCCCCCGCAGCATCCTCACTCCAGCCCCGGAATAAATGTGATTTAAACAACTCCACTGTGTCACATAAAGAAGAAACAGTGGTTTCAGTAATGGTCCCAGCCCTATCCCTGGTGTCCTGAACTGACCAATAGTAAAGCTGTCTCCACAAGACTGGCTTGAGTATGAAAACTATCCAGCAAGTACAAGCCCTTTGAAAGGTGCTCTATAGAAAAAAGACTTGTGACTGCTTTGAAGAAAAGGATGTAAGTGCCTGCAGGGGAGTTCTGCCCCATTGCTCCAGACAAATATAAATTCTTCCAATTTGCTGAGCCACCATTTAATGTTGTGTTCAAAGTCTAACGAACAATAAAGCTTCGCTGCTTTCTACCAGCACTGAGGCAACTGCCCTTCTTTTGTGTAAGCTTCAGTTCAGAATGGTTGGCTACGGCTACCCTAACACACACAGTGTAAGTAACACACACTCACACTCTCTCTGACTCACTTGCATGGAAGGCTCTCTTACATGCGTACACACGTACACTCACATTCTCTCTTGCTTAGACACGTGCACACACACACACACACACACACACACATGCATACATGTATACACTCTTTCTCCCTTCTTTACAGCACACTCACAACACACGTGTACACAATTATTTGTTTCTTTTACTTTTTTATTTTTTTTATTTTTATTGGTTTAAAAACAAACCTTTACAAAGTTTTTTTTGTTACAAGCATCAATTCCTGCACATAATTCATTGAGTAAACCCAATCCTGCTAAAACCCAAATCAACTGTTACATCTTTCTAACAACCCAGTCATTAAGATTGAGGTAAGTCCGGTTTCAACAAGTTCTCAATCACGGTTAAGAAAGATGTGAGTGGGAGTATCAACTTCATGTCGATCCCGTTGAACATTTTCTCCCACCATTCGTCGGCGCATAGTGAAGGGTGGTCCCCGGCCCATGAGCCCAGATGGATTGATCGCACGTCTCTCAATTTGCTACAGAACAATACCAAATGTTTAAGGGTCTCCACCACACGTGCACATAGCCTACATGCTGTGTCTAAGGATGCATTACGATCCCATACTTTGAGCCGCTCTTTAGTTTTGAAGGCTTTCAGTCTGAACAGCATGAACACTCTCCTTGCGTTTGCACTCGGGAACAGGCCTATGTACCTTTGTGGGACATTAAATGCCCTTGCTTCAGTCGGTACATCAGCCATCAATGACTTATCAGATCTTTGAGCGCATGTCACCGCCCAGTCAGCATGCCAGATTTTTAACTTTGCAGCATCCGGATTGTCATGCAAAGTTTCTATGGTAATATCAAATTCCACAAGGAGGTCTTCACAGCGTTTGGCCCACATTGCTACCATGGTATGACCCTCGGAAGATATATCATGTAGGATCTGAAACTGCGGAATGTTCTCGCGTTTCTGTGTTTTACGAAAAAAAGACAAGAGATTCCAACAAATTCTACCATGCAATGAGGTTAGTGCCAATTCATATCTTATACATGCCGTGGACAGCCCCTTTGGCAGACTCAATGCTTTGGACCAAAACGTGTTCTTCAATGTAGCCCATAAGGTATCGGGACATCCCAGCGTATTTTCAGCTCCGTACGTTAGGATTGGAGAAACCTTTTTTTGGTAAAAGTTTCGACCTTGAATGAGCGAAAACCTTCCAAATGTTTTGTTTATAAGAAACGCTTGGTTGGCAAGTTGATGACATTTCCTCCTGATTTCAATGATCCATGAGCCATCATTTATATTAGAGTTTATCCGCATGCCTAGATATTTCACACTGCTTTTATTCTTACCCCATCACGCACCAATGGTGTATAAAAAGCACGGCAGATTTTTTTAACTACCTATCCCTGCTTAAATCTCTGATAGGAAATGCTGTGTTAGCTAGTTCTGCACAATGCTGGACAAGTAAGACGACTTGCAAAAAGCCCGCATTATGAACAGAATTCCTGGCCACTCTATATTGTCTAGCCAAAGTTGTAAAATGTAGCATGTAATCACTGCCCTCTAAAGCCAATCATATGCACAGGTGAAAGAAAAACTCTTAGGGGTTCAGTGTGATTTCCCGCAAACCTATCCAAGTGCATTTCCAAATTAATGTAACTGTCAGTGGGTGCGTTTCCATTGCAAACTCCTTATTGATCAAGATACAGGGGTTAAGCTGCACTCAACATCATCCGAAGTGTAAACCAGCTGAGTGATAGTTAAAACCCCAGCTGCTAGTGCCAGTTACACAGAAAACCCACACACGTTGACAGCCTTGTTTGGGTGTGTTGTAGGGAAGTTGAGCCCTGACAAAGAGAAGACTCGTTGACAGGGCCTAAAGCAGAGGACATATTTGATCCGTCATTGAAGGTATGTGGGGGTCAGACCGGAGGGAGGTTGAATGTACAAGGGTAAACATCTCCCTCATTCTCACCCGATCATAAATAGAAGGCCAAGGCAAGTAACTCCATGGAATAGCAATGTTTTTCTAGTCCTGCACGTTGCACCCTCATTCAATGAAACTAAAATGAGTTCTGGGGTTTTGGATTTGGTTAATGTCAACTGGATGTAAGAGGTAGATGAGCACTGTCAGCCTGCAATCGACGAACTTTCACCAGTTCCAATTTGCTCTTTCTCTACTCTACCCATGTTGGCTATTGCCACCCCCGAGATCCAGAGGCAGAACAATTACAAAACAATATGGCACCTCACCGCCATGTGCATGTTTCTGAGTCTCTCTCAGGCAGGACTGCCACGCAGAGCCTACGGCAGCAGGCTGCAGCTAGTGCCGGGCAGGCTAGAGATGGTCCAGAAGAGGAAGAACATTTGCACAAGCCTTACGAGGGCATGTGCGATGCTAAAGCGCAGGTGCGGCCTGATGCCCTGTGCATGGCACAGCACCATGACCACGCCCACACTCGACCTGAAACTCACGGTGCCTGCTGCTGCAGACAGTGCTGAGAGTGCCGCCTTCAAGTAGTCGAGACGACTCAAGAGAGAATAATAAATCTATGTTTATGAAAAATGTATAAGTGGTTATTGCCTTCGGCTGCATTTGCAGCTCTAACATTTTCACCCTATAGGCAAGCGCCTAACCTTGCCTAGTGGTATCACCGGCCCTGCATCAGACAGCATCTCTGAGTTCTGTCCCCCCTAAAAATGGCAACCTACACCTCAGAATATTGACAACTATGACACGTGCACAAAACAGCCTGGAATAGCATTACATAACTGCAAAGAGGAACCTAAAGGCTAACATTCAATACTCGCTTTGCCGTATTTTGATTCTTTTTAATTTGTTGAGTAACATTACTCATGGAATTTCTGACTCATCATTTTTAGAAATTGTTTTACTGTGTTCACTATTACAGTGTGATAAAGTGCACAGCAGGATATATATTGCCAATTAAAATCAGTCCCCCACAAAACGGGAATGGTGATCTGCGCTGGTGAAGTGTTACCTCATACAGGCACAGGCAGGATGATTGTCCAGAGACATCAAATGTCGTCAAGAACAGGCAATCCGGATGCACAGCAAAGTAAACTTGGACCTGCAAATCAACGCCACGCTCAAAAAGTGTTTTTGTCACCTGCAAACAATCAGTTTGGATAATGCACTTCCTCTCCTTCCCACACAGGGCCATCACAGTCATGTACTTGGTCCTACCAAGAATCCAAGATCACCTACTAAACAAATTGCAAATAATTCAAAACACAGCTGCAAGAACGCTACTAAAATCGACTGAACAGTCTAAATCACACTAGCATTGCAAACTATCCACTGGCGACTAGTCAATACAAGAATACACTTAAACGCCCTTTGCAACACCCAAGCCACCCTTCATGGTTATTGAGCTGAATTCGTCAAAGGGAAAATAAAACCATACTACCCTTTATGACCATTAAGACCCAGCAGCAAGGTACACCTAAACATTCCAAGATACCGTAGAAAGAGGCACAGCTGCTCTGCTCTCACTAACATGAGAGCTAAACTCTGAAACTTGGTTCTAAAGGGAATTTGTACGGTTCAAGACCACCTAGCCTTATTGCATATCATGGGCATGGGTCAGCAGACAAGACCAAGCCTGGTTCATGGTTTTAAATAGACTTTTGTAGTGATTCTCCACCAAGGACATGGGAAGAAAACAACATTATTTCATCGCAATACCTCCCCCTGCTCGCTGTTGCTGGCTTCATAATGTCTGCTTTCTAGCACACACCCCCTTAAAGGATCCAAGGTTATGATCGATTTCCAAACAATGCTCTTTGGAATGCTGAACAGTGAAAAAAACATAATGTCCTCCTTTGAATTGTCAGGACATCTTCTCCTTTCCTTATTCTGATGGAATCCAAGAAAAGCATGGTGTACCGATAATACCTATCCACAATCAACAAGTGGAACCTTCAATGAACTAGTCCATAAGAGTTCACTTTTCAGGGTCTCAATCCTCTTAGTCACTCACATTCGCACGGCCAAAGACTCTCTCTTATTCTTATCCTGTGTAAAGGATACTCCTCATGTGGGACTCCTAGGTTGTTGCAGGAATATCGGACAAACAGGCCCTCTCCTTGGTGGTGGAGAAAACCAGTTTGGGGTTCTCCTCAACTTTAAGTTGGAGCCAACTAGTTTTGTCTTCCGCTGCTCCCCGGGGTGAGGTTGACAGGGGGGCTTTATCATATTCTCCACAACCTCTTTCTCCTCCTCCGGTCTGGCTCCTCCTCAGTGCCATGGCACATGCTCATTTCTCATCTCACTATGGGTGTAACCACTTTGTATTAAAGACTCACCCAACCACCTGCCTTGGTAAAAGAGTGCCATCTCATTCCTTATTGTTCTTGCTAGCTAGCACCTTGTTAGCATCCAGCTCTTCCTCTAGAGTCTTTACTCCAAAATCATTCTGAGTTTAACCTGATACCTCTTCCTGATTATTTACACCAACCTCCCCTTGATGACTTGAAACCTCCTCCTGGCCTTCAAGTGCCTCTAATGTTATCCACCAACCTCCCTTTAATGACTTCCACCTGCCCCTTTATGATCTATGCCAACCACCTAGGGATAACATCCACCCTCCTCCTTATGTTATGCACCAACCTCATCCTGATGAATTATTGGATTTTTGTCTGAAAGCCAGAAACTAAAGACTGACTTTTTGGATTCCAGACCAAGAAGGCGGCCCCAGCAAGGTCTGTCTTTTGTTACAAGCTCCTCTCACTGTTCTTTTTAGGGAGGCTGAACCCAATACTTCCATCCACTGTGCAGCCCCCTCCATGTCCCACCTTCATCAGTCTGTAGGATGCAGATGTGTAGCATACCATGCTTCTGTATGCAACCTTTTGTTCATCAAGCTTCTGACTCTGTGGCCTGCAGACTGCAAACAGACTTGTCTCCCGTGTCCTCTCCAGGATCCACCTCCCCCTTCCGTGCCTCGCCAATCTCCTTCCACAAAGTCCTTATTAAAGTGAAAACTCTCTCCAAACTCTTGCTGCCACCTTTTTCTCCAAATACCAACACCACTATGCTCTGAGCTGTCTTTTTGTATACTCTGTAATGTCCCTTGTGGTCAGCCGACAGGACCCGGACGGATCGGACCGCCACGCTTAACACAGATAACAAGGGCCCAACAGGAGCCACTGATCCCCACAGGACAGCTCATATAAATCAGACCAGGACCCCAAAGGGGGCTCAAGACCATTTACACTTAGCCTTGATAAAGACCCACGGGTCGAAACACGTGTCAGCTGACAACAAGGGACATTATTGCCCCATAATTGTACCTAAACATGTACAGATCAAAAAATTCACAAATTACAGTACAATTGATACAAATAAAAAGCGAGATCTAATCGCAAAAACCAATGTGTTGGAATCTTAATTGATAGACAGAAGCAAGATATCCAGGAGACAAACCTTTCCTCTTACCAAACAAACTTGGGGTACCGGCTAAACCCCTACCACTCCTGTGAGCTTGCAACAGAAGAACCTCACTCTTCGAGTTTCAACTAACAGCAGGGCTCAGCACAGGTTGTTCGCCTCCCTAGAGCCAACCACTTCTATTCATGAAACATGGTTGGATTCCAAGGATTTGTCTGGGTGGAATTTGCACTGAGCAATATCAAGCAGAACTAAAGAGGGGAGAGACATTTAATATCTCGGATTTGTCAAAGAAGGGTAGGATTGTGGAACTACGGTGAGGCTTTTTGTCTAATCTTGTCAGTGAGGCCCCTGATACTTTTGGGAGAAAGACTACTTCCACGACTAACATCTCATCCAATGGTTCTATGCCAGACATGCAGTCAGTAGGTAGATCTCAAGTGTGTGAAATAGATCCTAACTCTGCTCACCAGGTATAAGATTCTGAATTAGTGACTACCCGATTAGTAACCATGGATGATAGTAGTAGGAAATTGATTCAGTGGACTCCAAATACTAACTGGGAGGAGTGAGGCCATCAAAAACAACAATGTACTCAGAATTTACCTCCAAGTCTATATCCGAGGCTGCACTCAGGGGTTGGACAATTATTAGATATACTTTATACATGCAATCGAGTGATCCGGGAGGTTGAGTGCATAGAGGCTGGGGTGGTCCAGAAATTGAAACCTTATAGTGTATTAAGACAGGCTAAGGAGGGTGAGGACATCAAGGAGAGGCTGATGACAATGATGAGGGATTTTATTCAAAGATTTGGATTGTAGGCATTTGATTGGTGTTCCCAAATTGAGTTTGTCCTGTTCCTTGGGTCCATTGGGGTAATTAAGGTATGCTTAAATAGGGGAAATCTTCTCACCATTTTGTCTGAAATTCCAACTCTAAATCTAGTCTCATCCACTGACATAGTCTGTGAAGCATTTCAAAACCTTGCTGACACTAATCACTGTCATCTTTATTTTCCATCAAATCTGGTGAAAGAGCTAGTTCTATAAGAAGCAAATAAATTGAAAGAATTGGGCTTACTTCTACAACCCGAAAGAGTGGAGAGGAGTAGGCTATAGATCATTTATGGGGGAGGAGGGGCCTCCAAATCTCTTTTAATCCTGCAATCCAGGGCTTAAGATCTGCTAAATTGGTCAGGTCACAAGAGGATGGGGACGAATGAAATTGAGCTCTAGTCACATCATCTTTGTGGAAAAGAGAAGGACCATAGCATCATGAAAGCTAGAAATTGGGAAAGGAACCAGATAGGTCTGAAAGTCGTTTCCTGGAACGCCACAGGAAGCCAACATTTGTTTAGTAATATTGTTGCAATGCAAATCCTGAGATTGGGTAATATAATTTTGATTCAGGAGACATGGCTATTGCAAACTCCGGTTTTGGATGGCTATCAGGTATTTACACAATTGGCAAGGTCCAGTAATGGGGGTAGAGGTTTGGGGGGCCTGCTGACAGCAGTGGGCTCTATTCTAGGAATGAGGGCGTCTCTGATTCCCAATCTCCCTTTCTGGGTGATGGCTACGAAATTAACTTCCTCCGATGGTTTAACGATTATGTTGATCATGAATATATTTTGCCATCGGGGAGTGGCTAATTTGCAAGATTTACTTCAGGCTATATCTGATTGTATTATTACTTGGGCTAACTCTTACCCTGATGGAATAATACTTGTGGGTGGCAATATTAATTCAAATTGTATCATGACCAGGCAATTCTTATTGCCAAATTTAATTTTAGAATAAAAACGCGGTCAAGTCCGCTTATGGAGACTGTTGAAGTAATTTGTTCTGAGAATGCAATTCAGTGGTCTGACCGGAATATTGCAATTTTGAATGAAGAGCTTGATGGTGTTATTGGAAGTGCCCCCCTAGAATGGAAGTTGAGGGTATTTAATTCTCATTGTTTCGATGATTTCATGGGGGAACTGCTTGATCGTGTAAAACAGAATCGCAAATTCTCCTACAAGGTAAGGGGGAAAACGACTCATGTTTATAACTGTACCGTGCTAGAAGTGAAGAGGAAGCTGCAGAGAGACATTAGGGCTTTGAAAGTGGGTAGTAAGGGGAATATCAACTTTTGGCCCGATTTGAAGAAATTAAAACAAAAATATAAACATTTGTGCAAATCAATAAAAGCAACTATTTTTCAGTTTGATGCAGAATGTATGCTCTGCACTTTAATTTAACATGACTCTCGAACATTATGTATATTAGTTAATAATCTGGACCCTTACCTACAGGCTAAAGTACTGAATGAACTTTCCAAAACCCAATGGGTGGATTTTTTCTAGTGAGATTTATGGAGTTGGGTCAATTGACAAGGAACTTGATCTGGACATTAGCAAATATATCATTGAGTCCATATGGGAAATTATGATTGAGTGTGAGGTCATTGGGGAACTAATAAAGAGGTGTAAGAACTTGTGTGCCCCAGTGTCTAATGACCTTACGAATTACGCCTTGAAACTAGACACGGTAAACTGGTCTAGGGTCCTCTATATATTGTTTGCAAGTATAATGGACTCTGTTATTATTCCCGTGTCATGGCGTATGCCTAATGTTGTTCCTATTTTTAAGAGAGGCTCAAAATCCAATCCCAAAAATGATCATTCATTGATGCAGATTGTAAAGTGTTCTCATCAGTACTTTTAGCTCACGTAGAAGAATGAGCACAGGTAACTAGAGGATTGAGCCCTTTTCAGATAGGTTTACGCAAAGGACAGTCCACAAACCTAAATGGTTTGATGGAGAAGGCAAGTTTCGTTATGGAATAAGGAGAATGGATGCATCTAGTTGGCATCCATCGACCTCTCCATGGCCTTTGACAAGACATCTAGGAACAGATTGTGGAGTAAACTTGTGAGGGGGGGTTCCTGGGTGGTCTGTTGAGACTCTTGATGGGTCTCTAAGAGGATTCTGTTATTTGTGTAAGATTGAACAGGATGGTGACTTGTCAGAATGTATTAAAACCTTTACGGGCTTGAGACAAGGGTGTAATGTGGCCCCATGCCCATTCAATCTTTACGTCTCTGATGTGGTAAATCCCCTGGTGGGGGCTGTTCTGATCACACCTAGTATAGACTTGTTGAGCGTTGAATGGTTAGCTTATGCGGATTACTTTTTGTTATTTGATAACTCTTTGACTGTCTACAATGTCTATTAGCTAAGTTTTCCTTGTTTTCCAAAGATAATGGCTGTGTGGTGAATCCTAGTGAGACCAAGATTTTAGCCATCTCTCAGGGGAAAAAAATAGAAATGTAGGGTCTGGTCCTTGGTGAATAGGACCATTGGAATGGTGGAATCTGAGTAATTTAGGTTTCCAGATCAGTGCTTGGCCAGGGTGCGCGATCATTACATCCGTAAAGACCTGCTCTCAAACCTTGACTCTAACATCCCCTCTGTCCTCATCCTACTCAATCTCTCTTCTGCCTTCGACACGGTCAACCATACCATCCTGCTCAAGCGTCTCTGTGACAGACTGGGTATCACTGAACAGGCTCTGTCCTGGCTGACTTCTTTCCTCTCTGATCGACTCTCCCAGGTCCAACTCGGGTCCTTCCTTTCCTCTATCTCTCTCTCTCTACCTGCGGTGTTCCCCCGGGGTCTAACCTCTCAACCTGGCTCTTCAACCAGTACATGGCAACACCCACCCATTGCATTGCCGCCCTCTGCTCCAATTGTCAATGCTATGCGGAAGACACTCAACTCATTTTCAGGCTTCCCTCAGCCATCTCTTCTCTTTCTCTCATCTTGGATTGTCTGTCTGATATTCAGGAGTGGTGTGCCACCAACAATCTCTGCCTTAATTCAGCAAGACGGAGATTCTCCTCATCAGCACACCTTCACCCTCCTTTCCTGTCCCTCTCTGGCAGGCGTTCCCTTGGCCCTCTTCATACCCCCACCTGCGAGGCTAGAAACCTCAGGGTCATCCTCGACTCCACACTTTCCTTTTCTGCCCACATCTCTGATGTCTCAAAAGTCAAACTGCCAACTGCACCTCCTCAGAGGTATTCTGCCTTTCTTCTCCTTCCCCCAGAAACTCATTGTCTTTCTATCCATGGTTCTCTCTAGGTTGGATTACTGTAACTTTCTAAATGTACCTGCTTCTACTCTCTGCCCTTTGCAACTCATCCAGAACAGGACTGCAAGACTTGTCCTTGGTCTCAAGCCCTGGGATTGTCTCTCTACAGCCCTGAAATCTCTTCATTGGCTCTGAATGGCTGCAAGAATTCAATTGACGACCCTTTGCATTGTCCACAAGGCTTTCTGGGGCCTGGGTCTAAAATACATTCAACTCTCCCTCTGTAAATACCTCCCCACTCCCTTACCTCCAACTCCCTCAGGATCAGTTGTTTTTTTAAAGAAACAAGCTGGGCGTAGATCTCTGTCTTCTGCTGGGGCCACCCTCTAGAACAGTCTTCCTGCCACTGTGAAACCTGAGGACAACTATCTATGGTTACGGAAGCATCTCAAGACATTCCTCTTTGCTTCTGCATTCTCTCCTCCTCTCCCCTGCTGATCTGTTCTGCTTTGGAACCGTGCACCTAGTTACCCTCTGATTTTGGGCTCAGGTACTTGCCCACCCTGCCACGCACCTGCACTGCCTCCTGGCAACCCTTGCACTTGGGTCTGTATCTGTAACCCTGCAGTCCCCTCTCTTCTGCACTTATTAGACACCCCCTGTCTGTGCCTTAAACCTAGATATTACCACGTATATGGCTGCACGAACACTTGTTTTTTTTATCTTTTGCTCAGCACTTTCCACTTCTCCCTTCTCCCCCCTGACTTTCCCCCTTCCCTCTCCCCTGCACTTGTGCGTTCTCAATTTAACTGGGCCTAGTAAGATCGTTGCTTTGTTCTCCCTTGTTCCCCTCCCTTGCCTCGTAGAGCTCTGAAACACTTGTGTATGATCACAATAAAAATAAAATATTATATCATATCCTCCTACTCCTCGACAACCCCAGCATTGCGATACACCTAGTAAAGTGTATGCAGATGATACACAATTGTACCTAAAGGTCAAGGGCCCACAAGATATTGCTTGCCTTTGCTCATGCCTTGAAACCATACAAACGTGGATGACAAGTGCCTTCTTAAAGATGAACTTGCCGAGACTGCATTCATACTCCTGGGCCACCATTTCATGCAGGACCCCACTCAAAGGTGGCTGGATGAAAATTCACTTAGAAGGCTTCCTCCAACCTCGTAATGAGGCCCATTTTTTATAGCAATCTATGCTTCCCAACAACACAGCGAAAAAGGCTGAAATAGCTGGATATGAGATATCTCTACTCTGCAAAAAGAAGCCCTTCCTCTCGCTCCAGGACTTCCCAATAATGGTGCAAGCCCTGTTGATCTTGCATATTGACAAGGTTAATACCCTCTTCACAAGCCTCCCGCTGCACACCTGGCCCCCTCAAAGCAGCCCACGGTGTCATAGTTCGCCTCATCATCAGCTTTACAAAATTTGCCCACATCACCCCCTCTTTTTACAAATTACACAGGCTTCCCATCCCAGCTGGGATCTTTCTCAAATCTGCATGCCTCGCCCACAAGACAACCACAGCCAGTAGTCAGGAGTACCTGACAGCCAAACTAAAAACATTGAGTGACAATCAGTCACCAGGCAGTAAGATCTTCTCCAGACTGGAAACTGTTACCCGTCGCTGCGCCTTTAAGGCGCATGCCTGCCCTGTCAGGGGGCGTAGTTAATGAAGGGAAGTTAAGGGGAGGAGTGTTGGCGCTGAGACACCAGTTAATGCATGAAGTTCAATAAAGAAAGTACTGTATGTGATCCCTCCGGCTTGCGTCCTTTCTTACTTTAATAGCCCAGTCTGGGCTACATCTGGCGATGAGGACGTCTCCTCGCGCAGACCTGTGTCCTCCGTCTGCGAGCTGTATTCTTCTTGTGTCCTCCTGCATGCAGACAGTGATCCCACTGTGCCCCCTTCCTCCTCTGGCGCTGCTACGCACCAAGCATCTGGTGATTCCCTGCCGCCGTCCTCCTCCGGTGCTGCTACGCGCCCGGCATCTGGCGATTCTCACCTTGCACGCCCACTCTAAGAGGGGCCAGCATCCATCGATTCCCACCTTGCACGCCCGCTCTAAGAGGGGCCCTACTTGCAACATCCACCGGCACCCGGCATTTCCTGCCACACACTCCCGCTCTAAGAGGGGCCCAGCCCATGCCATACTTTGCATGCAGGACGTCTTCTGCCCGCCACCATATCACGTGGCTCACTTCCCTGAGGGAAAGAGAAGGTCCCGGAGGGACCATTAACTTCCTGCTAGACAACTCTGCGACGAAGTGCTGGCCCGCTCGACACGGCCATCCAACAATCCTGACTGGTGTCTCCTCAAGTTCCTGGTATGGCTAACACACCCTCCAGCGGACCCACGAAACCACGTGACCCAATCGCCTCCTCCTACGCCCTGCTGCATGGAAGCCTAGCAAGCTGGTAGGTCTGAAAACCACCCCCTGCAACCGAGTCACGCCTTCCTAAACCCCGCACAACCAACCCGCGGGCTCCACCCCCATGGTCCCCCCCCTACCATCTTCCTCAGCCTGAGAGTGGACACCCAAGGCTCCATACTCATGTCTAAGTGAAGTCTTACCATCCACTGATTCACCCAAAAACTGCAAGACCTCCCCCTGGCAGGTGGCCCATGCTCCACTGCTCATCACTGAACCTCCAGCAGTGCACCGACCTGACCTCCAACGGTTCCCTCCTTAGCTGCACAGTTGACAGCCACCATGAGCAACCAAAACTCACTGCTTCCCGCCCACAGCTCAAAGTGCATTCAGCTACGCATGCCCCTTCCGTTCTCCATGACACCACAAGCCAACAAAGGCCCCTGATGCATGGCGACTCACCCCACTTACATGACCTTTTCCTCAATTTAGTGGGGGGGGGTGAAAACAATCGTCAAATCCATCCCAACAGCAGATCAGACTGACTTCGCGTACCTAATTACTGCTCTTGATAGGCTACTAATTATTGAGCCAAATCGAGACTATGAGAGGTATCTCTTCAATCAATGCACACAGAAACCACATGAGACAGTGGACGAATATATAACCCGCCTGAGAGTCAAGGAGGCCCACTGTCAGTTCGATGTTTTCTCCCTAGATGAAGCCCTTCACCTACGCATCATTGAAAGCTGCCTATCACTGACACTAAAAAAACAACTGATAAAAAAGCCCCTCAAGATCCCAGAAGTCAGCGAACTTGCCAGAATCTTCGAGAGAGTAGACGCCCAAGCCGCATCAATGGCAGGCACGCCGACAGCGAAACACGACACCTCAGAACTCATAGCAGCGGTACAACAGCCAGTCTCATGACTAGGTGACAGAACTACCACCCCATACCGGCAATCCATCCTACAAATACCAAGACAACAGAGACAATACTATTGGTGCGGCATGGCATTCCCACACACCAGATCCATTCCCTACCATGAGACCCCAAGAGCCCACAAGGATGACACATCGCCCACCACATCCTCAATATTTCCAACAGAGGTTCTATCAACCCAGTCTGCAACGGTACATCCGGGCTGTTGACAAATATCAATACCAGGACTATCCCTATGGCTATGCAGGCCATGATCAACCATCTCAGCTGACAGACGAATGTGATGAACCCCCCGAAGGATACCAGGAAGAGGACAACTACTATGCTCCAATGCCCACCATCGGGCCCCCCTACTATGACCCACGACTGCCAGATGAATACGTAACCTTGTCCAAGACGACATAGAGGCCGAGGAAGCTCCACAAATCCAGGTCAAAATGGGCAACTGCCTTTTTCGCTTTCTAGTGGACTCTGGTGCCACTGTAAACATCATGGGGGAGCAAGAATACTTAAGGATCCCTGACACCCCGCCACTGGAGAAAACCCACTTGAGAATTTTCCAGTGGGGTGCAGCCACACCTTTACAGACCATCAGACACTTCAAACGCTGCCTCCTCCTCAATGGATGAAAAACAGACACGACCATCCATGTCATCCGATGACCAACAAAGGGGCACTGCCTCCTCAGCTATTACACAGCATTGTGTCTAGGTCTAATCGACATCCATGTTGGAACGGATGATGTGATAACATCAGCCGCAATTGGCCAGACATGCGAAGATACCATAAACGCCATCAACACCGACAACACCCACGGCCTTATCACCAAGGCTGACATTGTGACGAAATTTCCCCATCTGTGCACAGGGTTAGGAAAACTAACGGGTCCCCCGATCAAACTACACCTCGACCCAACTGTGAGACTGGTCCCACAACATCCCAGGAGAGTCAGATTCCATCTGCAAGAAGCTGTCTCCAGAGAGCTTGACCAGTTGCTCTCCGCTGGCATCATCGAGCCAGCAACGGGACCCACCTCCTGGGTGTCGTCCCTAGTCCTTGTGCCAAAGAAGGAGGGAGATTGCGGCTATGCGTTGACATGAGGATGGCTAACACCACCATCCAGAGGGAGAGACAACCAGGACCGTGTATCGAGGACATGATTGTGCAACTCAACAACGCTCGACTGTTCTCGAAGCTAGACCTGATACAAGGGTATCATCAACTGGAACTGCATCCCGACTCCAGAGGGATAATGACGTTTGCCACCCATGAGGGACTGTTCAGGTACCGGAGGCTGAACTTCGGCATCTCCTCAGCAGCTGATGTTTTTCAAGAAGGTGTGAGGCAGATCATTAGGCCAATCAAGGGCGCGCTAAACTATGGCGATGACATCCTAATTTTTGGGACATCCAAAGAAGCTCACGACACAGCTCCTCGCCACATGCGCAGCAGTCCAAGCCACTGGCCTAACTCTTAACATCGACTAATGCCGATTCAGCAAGTCAAAAGTGAAATTCTTTGGCCACATATTCTCAGCCGAAGGGATGATGCCTGACCCGTTGAAGGTGGACACCATCACCAAACTTAAGGAGCCACTACAGTTGGTAGATGTACGTTCCTTCGTGGGGATGGTGGGGTACTGTTCCATATACATCCTGCACTACGCCTCAATCACTGAACCACTCAGGAAACTATGCAAAAGGAGGACGCATTTGAATGGACCCCCACTTGCCAACAAGCGTTTGAAGACATCAAGAGAGCTATGACGGAGGCCCACCGCCTGGCATACTTGAACCCCTCCTGGCATACTGAGATCACGGTGGATGCCAGCCCTGTAGGCCTGGGTGCCATCTTGGCACAAACGAGTGGAGCAGACATCAACCCCAGACATCATGGCATATGCCAGCAGGGCTCTGTCCACGCCGGAGTCTGCATATTCTCAAGCCGAGAAGGAGAGCCTGCGGACATATGGGCCTGTGAACATTTCCACAACTGTATCATCGGAAAGAAGTTCACACTGATCACCGACCACCAGGCCTTGCTGTCGTTGTTTGGCAACCTGAGGACCAGGATGCCCCCAAGAATTGAGCGATGGGGCATCTGACTGCAGGAATACAACTATGACATACACCGACCAGGTGGCAACCTCAACCCGGCAGACTATCTGTCCTGCCACCCTGCGGGTCCTCTCATTACCCGCGAGGGTGATGTTGCCGACATTGACTATGTGGCTGCCAACTCTCTTCCGCCTGCCCTTTCCCTGGAGACAGTCGCGTCTGCATCAGCAGCAGTCCCCACGACAGCCCTTGCCATCAGCCTGACAAACTCCAACAAATGGAAGGACCACCGATGAGCAACATTAGCCCACCGGGGGTGTGCATGGAGGAAATAGAAAGACTGGCAAGGGTACAGTCTGAGCTAGCCATAAAAGACCACAACATACTCCTGAGAGGGTGCAGAATCGTCATTCCCGCCGCTCTCCAAGCCGACGTAATTCGGACCACTCATGAGGGACATCGGGAGACTGAAAACACCAAAAGACAGCTACGCTGCCATGTCTGTTTTCCCCTTTCTGGACTCACTAGTGGATGAGTGGGTCAAGAACTGCCTGGCCTGTCAGTGCACAGCACCAGCCAAAACCCTGGTGCCCCTACAGCCTACCCAAATCCCTGAAAGGCCATGGGAGAGAGTAGCCATTGACTTCTATGGGCCGCTAGAGTCTGGCGAGTATTTCCTCCCCCTCATCGATGAATACTCCTCCTTCCCCATCGTCAAAAAACTCACCACCTCGTTTCCCCAAGTAGCAGCCACCCTGGACGAAGTACTCAGTGAATGGGGCATCCCAAGAGTAATCAAGTCTGACAACGGACCACCGTTAAATGGGCATGAGTTCAAAGCACTGTCGAAGCATCTGGAGTTTAAGCACTTGAAGATAACACACTGGTGGCCTAAAGCAAATGGGATGGCAGAATGCTTTATGCCGTCCATAAAGAAAACTCTTCAAAGGGCTTGCTTAGACGCCATCAATCCGCATCAGGACCTGTGCCAGCTCCTACAGGACTAACGCAACACCCCACACGAGGCTACCAATAAGACCCCAGCTGCACTCATGGTTAGATACGATGTCCATACTCGCATCGTGAGAGACTCGTCGAACCCAGGGGGTGCGGATGCTACAGAAACCCAGAGAGATCCCGAGGTGAAGGAAAAGACGAAACTGGAATCTGACGCCCAACCCGACCCAAAGACTTCCAGGTCAGGGATGAGGTTCTAGTACAACAACCGATGATAAAGACGAATGACTCTCGATTCGCTTCCAACCCCATGTGTGTCACCGCCGTCAAAAGGGACAATGGTGACGGCCCAAATTGAAGATCAAGCCATCACGAGAAACAGTTCCCTCTTCAAACACTATGTACAAAATGAAAATAGTGAGTCTCCCCCACCGGACCCAGACCCAATATTGGAGGAACCACAAGATGACCTGTGGATCCCGCCAGGAGGAGACGCGAGTCAAGGGAACACAGCGATCGATCCCCCAAGCGACGGAGAAACTGGTGATCGTCAATCCAGACCACAAAGAGCAACGAGGAAAGCATTGAGGAGGGTCGAAGAATGTTGACCCGGAAGTTTGAACATTTATTCGGGGATGGTGTTACCCGTCCCTGTGCCTTTAAGGTGCACGCCTGCCCAGTCAGGGGGTGTAGTTAATGAAGGGAAGTTAAGGGGAGGAGTGTTGGTGCTGTGACGCTAATTACTGCATGAAGTTCAATAAAGAAAGTACTGTATGTTATCCCTCCGGCTCACATCCTTTCTTACTTTCATAGCCCAGTCCAGGCTACAGAAACCAGAGTGGTTTACAAGGAGAAAACTAGGAAACCGTCTTTCTCATGCTACTTTCCAGTCCTTTGGAACTCCATACTGATGGTAGTCTAGACTGCTCCAAGTCTCCTTCAGTTTTTAAACGAAGACCTGACATGTCCAAATAAAACCCTGGCATTACCTAGCTTCTGGCAATAATGCACACTTCCTCATCCATGTATGATACTGTGACAATTATTAGGAATGTTTACTTGATGGCTTGATAAATTCTCACTGCCAACAATTTGTTCTATGTCATGTACAGTGCTCTGGTACTCTCGAGCTTGTTTCACGATATAAAAATACATTGGAATAAAGTACCCACTGCCGTACGTTATAAAGAGATTGCAAGACACTGAGGAGTTCAGTGAACAAAAGAAGAAATGAGGCTAGAAGCAATGTCCCTTTTTAAGTTCACAGAACTTTGAGGCTGCTTGCAACATCCTTTTTGCATACAATAGGGGATATTCCAATCATTATAACACATGGCCATGCACTGTCACCCCCTTTAATACCTGACCTCTTGCTTAAAATGTTCCAGTTGCTGATACATATAATCAATGTAGAATCAAACACAATTAATATGCAGCTTCAAATGTGTTGGAAAGAAAAAGTGTAAGCTGTTTAACAAAATGCATCTAAAAGTGCTTTCATTTGGTGCTTTAAAATAAGCAATAACATATAGATTCTTGCTCTCGAGTTCAATTCCAGCAGTGCACAAGATAAACATGCTACAATTAACAGTTCTGTATTAGTTAATAATTGTATCATGTCGCAGAAAGCGGTTTTACAAGCAAAGGATTTGGTAACGCTTGCCATGGCTTCAATTAAGTGCTGCATTGACAGCTGGACATCTTCTCTGTTATCGCTAAAAAAGCAGGCATTGTAACGGCACAAATGAAGCTGAATAACTGAGTACAGAGCAGTGCTGAAGTAATCTTCTCATTACAGGTCAGTAGTGCTGTCACAACTAACCTGTACAATATGGGATCAAGTACCCCTTACTGTAATAAGAATATTGCAAGTCACTGAGGAGTTTGAGGACCAAATAGAGGAACAGTGTTGAAGGCTGAGTTCCTTTATAAGATCTCGGAACTCTGAAGTGACTTGCAATATCCTTTTCACGTACGGTAGGGGGTATTTTATTCCTTACAATATATGACCACATACTTTCATTTACTTAAATACCTGGCCTCTTGCTCAAAAAACAGTAAGAGATGTTCCATTTGATGATCCATGTAGTCAAGGTAGAATATGTTTGGATTTAAACAAGCTAATATTCAGCTTCTAATGCGTTGCACATAATTAATGTCAGCAGTTTAATAAATAGCAGCATGGAAATATAGGAACTGCCTCATTCTTAAAATGTGTTATGCAGAGCTTAATAAGCAGTATTGTGGAGAACTTGATTATGTTAGAAATGCATAATTAACTGCATTGATGATTTTAAGGTCTAGAGCCGTGTCAGCTACAGACTTTTCGGGCTATGTCAACATGTTAAATGTCATAGTGTGGGGATTTTCTTGCAAATATTCGATATTGAGTGTTGGGTATTGAATATTGAGTGTATGTAACTGCACCAGGTATCTGTGTGTGGTATTGGTCAAGGGTACAGATCGACACTGTGCTCTCTAAATGCCATAATTGTGTGTGTGGTGAAAGTCTGGGACTACTACTTTGGGTGAGTGTGATAGTCATGGGTAAGTGGAACTGTTGTGGTAGTATGAGTGCAGTATCCTCTGAGAGACCCTGCTCTATTAAAAGGTATGCATGTTTTACTAGGTTTAAGGGACTATGGGCCTCATTACGAGTTTGGAGGTAGCCATGCCCTTAAGAAGGGCATGGCTACCCCCAAACTCGGGTCCGGGTTCCCTGAATGGGGAAATACCGGGCCATTCCAACCTTGAAGGGCCCGGTATTTCCCCATTCAGGGAACCTGGGCACGGACCATCCCCATTCCCATTTGAGCCCCGATAGGGCTCAAATAGGAATGGGGGACATGCTAACAACGGGCCCGTTAATGACGGGCCCGTTGTTAGCATGTTGGGCCGCTCGCGGGACCCGCTAAGGACGTCTGGTAAGACCAGGTGTCCTGAGCGGGTCCCGCGAGCGGACCTCGTAATAGGGCAGTAAGGGGTTAACGGCTCCGGCTCCTTTACTGGCGCCGTTAACCCCTTACCGCCCTCCTGGTAATGAGGCCCTGTTTCTCCGGTGTGAGGTAGTCACTGGAAAAAGGTGGAACTGCAATGTGTGTGGTTATCCACTGAGTGACACCGCTCTATTAAAAGGTCTGCATTATTTAGTAGGTTTAAGCGACTAGATCTCTGGTGTGAGGTAATTGTTGGAGGAAGGGGGGACTGCAAAGTATGTGGTTTTCCATAGAGTAACACTGCTCTATAAAAATATGTATCTATGTGTATGAGACTACTCCCAAAAGTGTGTGAGGTAGTCAAAGGAGAGTGCTGCAAGACATTCCAGAGTTATGCCTCTCTTTAAAAAGTGTGTTGGTGTGATAGAGGAGTAGAGTGGGTGTGTAGTATCTAGTTTTACTTGATATATTCTTGGGAGGAGTGATTGTTGTGTGGGAGGTTCTTTCATTTCTCTGTGTGTGGGTAGGAAAATATGGCATACACGTGTTCTTGGTTGCCACAGAGGCGTCTTCACTGCCCCATCGCTATTCACAAATTTCCTGGTTCGGTGAAACTATTACCTCTACTGTATGAGCATGAATGATGTGTGGATGCTTGTAAAAGAAAGGGGATATGTTGTATAGCACCTGTTGATGATGAATGGTGAGAGATGGAAAAGGAAGGCAGATGTGTTATGTAATGCTTGGATGGATGCATGGAACAGATGATGTAAGAGAGAATGATGTGAGAATGCTGTGAGAATGTTGTTGTATGAGTGAGAGAGTGTTATGAGTAAATGGTTCTATACTCATGCAGTTGAAGAGATCTTGGCTGGGTGATGGGTGCCAGTGGGCTCCTATGACAAAGCTTAATGTAATTTGAAGTAACTACAATAAAGCAACCTACCCATAACTGACCTAAAGTGCCTGCGTACCTGCTTTATATATAATTTTCATTAACACTTTTTAACATTTATATAAGAGCACATCAATGCCCATCCTCTACAGCTGCTATCCATTCCTTAGAATCTTGAATCAATAACCTTCAAAGCCAATTTAGCAGTGGTCCCAGGTCTGCAATACTCCTTGGTGATTTCAACGTCCAGTTTGAACCCCTAAATTGTCTTAAGGGGATCCAATATGATGAAGAAGGTATTTGGGGTATCCCCAAAATCGAAATTCAACCCAGCAAGACTTGTCATGAGCATGCTATTACAATGGGCACTCTGCAAAAAAGGATTTTTTTGTGGCAATGGGCGTATCTGAGGGGATATACCCACTCTGCTGACATTTAGATCCACTCAGACATCTAGTCATATAGATTTTTGTTTAATAAATCTACCCAACTGGGGCTTATTCAAGACCCATGCAGTTGCTCAAAGGGACGAAAGTGACCATGACCCACTAATTATGACTTTCAATATTAGGATAAGGAATAGTGATTGCATGGCCTATAGACCAGCTATTTGCCCTACCACCAACAAACGTAATCTCAGATGGTCACACTCTAATGCCGAATCTGTGTCCTATGAAATATACGGTACAATTATCCCGTTACTGTATGAGTATTTCTGAAATGATCCAACCACCAACCTGGATGGTTTACCATTTTATAAGAGGTTAGTGGCTTGTACTAATCCTGTACTTACTCGTCCTTGTTCCAACAAGGAAACCAATTGCAATCTGTCGGGTTCCCGGTATGATGAGAATAATGAAACAAATTGAGACTTGGTTGTTAGCTCAAGTGCCAATGATCGTTCGAGATTAGCCAAGAAAAAGAAAGAAGTATCCGATCAATTATCGAAACTTCTTAAACCGATCATGATAGTTACTTATGGGAACACTAAGGCTCCCTTTCGGTTGCCTATGTTTCTCACAGAAAATGTTTACCATTCACATTTAAAAAGCTCTATAGCAATACCTCAACCGTGACTAACATTATCTTTAATGGCCTGCCTATAGCTCAGGCTTCCTCTCATCATCTGCTGTTTTCATTGGAAGACACAGAACTGGTTCTGAGCCTGCAATCCCCAGGAAAGGCTCCACGCTCAGATGCACTGCCCATTCTCTGTAAATCAGAACCTACAGTTTGATTCCGATAATGTTCAATTACATTTCTGCTAAAGTAAATTGTCCGCTCAGTTGGAGAAATGCTGAAATTATGCCCATTTCTAAAATGAGAGATCAAAATGACCCAGCCAATTACCGCTCTATATCAATTCTTGTCTGCGATTTTGGAAACCAGGCTTAGTCAATTGGCTTTTGACAACAGTATTTTATCTCACGCCCAGGTGGGATTTCGAAAGGAAATGGTCACCATTGGCCCTGGTCATGCAAAAATATGTGATGCAAAAGCATGTTTCCCTTTATTTACTGTTTGTGGACCTTTGTGCAGTATTCAACAGCATCAATCATGATTTATTATGGTCATCCCTAGTTGACCAGGGAATCCCTGGGGACCTATCATACGGTATTCGGTTCCTCTACACTGAGAATGTGGCATCAGTAAGATGGGGACCAGCAGGTCAACTAACCACCCCTTTTCCGGTGTCTAAAGGTGTGCATCATGGTGGTGTCATGGCCCCCTTACTATTTTATTAATGATATTGTGGTAAGTTTGCTTAATTCTTCGGTAGATGCTCCAGTGCTAAATGGAGAAAAGCTTAGCAAGCTCCTCTTTGCCGATGATGTGGTCCTTCTTTCCACCTCGCCCTTCAATCTTAAGAAAGCATTTAATATGCATCATGGACTCTGTAGAGTTAAAGAATTCATAATAAACAAAACTAAACTTACGATTATGGTTTGCAACTGAAAAGCACACCCAGTTGTTAACAATAATTTAAACGGTGTTCAAATAGAGCAGGTGTTACATTTTGACTACTTGGGTGTGCGCTTTAACCATAAAGGATGCTGGAGTAACCAGCTAGTCAAATCTGGCCTAAGCCTGAAGCAAAGCTCAGGAGTCATACTGAACTTTTCCAAAAAATGTTATTGAACCAGCTCTTGATGTATATAGTGCCCAGGCTTTACCAGCTGTCCTTATGTGACCAGCTGGCTGAGTTATGTGGACACTCGAGATCCGTTAGCTTGGTTATAAGTGAAAATACATTTCTCAAGAAGCCTTTGTCATTATCCCAGTGAACTCCAAACATAGTCCTTACATTATAACTAGGCTTACTGGGCATTGACTACACTATTAGGATTAAACCTGTACTCCTGTGGCTCAGACGACTTTGGACCAAGGACAAATTATCTGTCTACAGGGGGCGCCATAATAGACGTTGTTAGGGGCAACCATGGTAAAACATGGCCCTGTTTCACTCACATAAGAACCATCCTAAAACAGAAAGGGATGGGCTACTTATGGGACAGACCTGAGACCACTAATGCTTTACACATTAATGGAGTGAAGAAAACTTACTGGGATTGGGCATTGATGACTGCTCCTACTGAGAGGACCCTCTACTTAAAGTTCAGTTTAGCCATTCCACCCACTATGAGGGTCTTGTGCAAATTGAACTTATCCACATTCGATCTTTGCCCAATGTGCACATCTTCACCAGAAGATGTGTTTCATCTGTTTTTCTGGTGTCCGCAGTTGCAGGATTTTCATCTCTCCTGGTTAATCCCTTTGTTTAAACTTTTTAATATATAGGGCCTCATTACGACCCAGGTGGTAAGGGGTTAACGGCGCCGTAAAAGGTGTCGGCGCCATTATACCCTTACCGCCTAATTACGAGGTCCCTTTGCGGGTCCCAACCTTAACGGCTGGTTTTACCAGCCGTTAAGGAAGGAACCCGCAAAGGGACTTTCGAGGTAATTACGGTACCGCAATTTGCGGTACCGTAATTACTGCCTTCCCCATTCCCATTGAACCCTATGGGGGCAAAAATGGGAATGGGGAAGGGCCAATGGTGAATGGGGAATTACCGCCCCGCCAACCTTGGAATGGGGTGGTAATTCCGCCATTCACCATAACAGAGTTGGTAAAATGCCCGTGTCAACCATGGCGCTAATAGCGCCATGGTTAACACCAGGGTCGTAATGAGGCCCATAGACTTTAATTGAAGCAATGGATTTGAGCAACAATGCCCATAGAATGCCCTGCATCTTTGAAGAGTCAGGTTACCTTGCTAGGATATGGAATAGACACCATTTGTGTACTTTGATACTGTTCCTCTATCTTATTGTATCTCTGTACTTCTTATGACTGGCTGAGGTACTGTTTCTTACATATGTATGTTCCTTTTTTGTACTGATTTAGGTATTTTTCCGAAATACACATACAAAGATGATGATGAAAAATAGAAATGTGCTGTTCGAAGTAGGAACAACGCATTTCTTAAAAGCACTTGAAACCAAAAGAATGTTGTGTCCTTGAATGAAAGCTTCAGCTTTTTTTTTTATTTTAATAATTTGTATTGTTCAAGATATTGATAATAATACATGTGTTAACAAGTTACAGACTTTGAGTGGAACAGTTAACCATAATGTATGAACAAAGTAAACAATTTTAACAAGCAAGAATATGATCTTTGTCCAAGACATTCCTTAGTTGAATTGACTAAATGTACCAATGTAAACAAGCATAGAATAGAAGTTGGAGATATTGCTAATAAAACATGGATTGTTATAAAAGAGGTCTGTAAAGAGTAACTCATATGGAGAAAAGAATAGAAATATGGGGAAACGTACTGGGAGACAAAGAGGAGACATACAAGAAACAGATACAAGCAGGGTGAGGGGGGGAGATGGGTATAATAAATGATATCATAACACTTATCTTTCCATTTCTGTGATAATATAAAACAGGCATTTGAAAATAAATATAGACATCAGGTTAGAGAAGTGAATATGAGAATATATGTTCATGAGCCATGAGCAGTTGCATTGAAACAGTTAAGATAACAGGTGAAATAGTACCATTTAGCATTGTATTTAGGAATTGTATTTTGATTATTAGCCATGCACATTTCCAATTTATGAGTGTGACAAATAGCGTTCCACCATGCTTTAGTAGAGAGCAATCGAAAGTCTTTCCAGTTAGCTGCTATACATTTTGAGGCTATACATATAAATAAATCGTATAATCTGGTGGAGTCTGGTGGAATATATGTTGTAATGGCCAAACTTCCTAAAAATATATTCACAGAAGAAAACGGAACATCAACAGAGAAGATACGCATAATGAGCTTCCAGATATCATGCCAAAATTTGACAATATATGAACATTCAAAGAACATATGCATATATGTAGCAGGAGATAAGCCACATGACCAACATTTAGCATCATAATTCTGGTTAGCCTTAACTAATTTAGCCGGAGTAATAAATGCCCTATGAATGAAGAAGTAGTAGTGTTGTGTAATGTTTGCTGAGACCGATAATTGTTTAGTTTTAGAAAACAGGTGGAGCCATATCTGATCTTCAAACCTGTATTCTAAGTCAAATTCCCAATTCAGACGAATGGGGCATACTTGAAATGTTGAGGTGAGCATATTATATATTTTTGAGGCTCTAACTTCACCGGTCATGGTTAGCTGTAGTAGTCTGAGGGCGTCTGGAGAAAGAATCTCGTGGGAAAAGCGACCAAGTGCGTCAAGACAGGAGTTGATTAATTTATTGTAAAACTGAAAGTCAGTCTTGGGTATGGCAAATATGGTTGAGAATTGATGGAAGGAGAGAATAGAAGAACCATATGTTGGATGAATCTGATTCCTTTTTGATCCATGCTTTGCGATTAAGGTTCTTTTTATTTATTACTATGTTCTTATTATGCCATAGTAAAGGGGAAAGGTACTTATTGGGAGTTTTAGTGTGGGGGAAGAGAAAGGTTTGTAGGGGCAAAACGGATGCTTTAATAGATTCCAAGATGTTCTTTGAGGTATGATTAAATATGTATATATAATCAGTAATATTGTGTGGATGAACTGTGTGTTTTTCTAATGTACACCATGTAGGGGTATCGGCGAATTCGGGATCTGTAAACCATTTGCGAGACTGTTTTATGAGAAATGCCGAGTGATATAGTTTAAAGTCAGATAATCTGACACCTCCCATTTCATAAGGAGCTTTAAGTTTGGTGAGCGCTATTCTTTTGCTTTTTCCTATTCCCCAAAAAAAATGTAATAATATGGAATATATAGATTTGAAAAAGGAAAGGGATAGTGTAACGGAGAGAAGCTGAAGATAATATAGTACAATAGGGGTTAGCATCATTTTAATTGTGTCCAAACGCCCCCACCAGGAGAGGTTAAGGGGGGACCATCTGGATGTAAGGTCCTTAAGAGTATCCATTAACGTTTTAGTGTTGAGCTTGATGGTTTCTTGAATTGTAGGGGCAAAACAAAGTCCTAAATATTTTATGGAACCACTGCACCATTTGAGACCAAAAATGTTGATGTCGTGCTTGAGGCAGTAGGGATTTAAGGGCATAATTTCTAATTTTTGTCTGTTTAGTTTATATCCTGATACATGACCAAACTGAGATAGTGCTTCTAATAGGTTAGGAATATGGAGTTTGGGGTTTTTGATTAAGATAATTATATCATCAGCGTATGCATCAATTTTGGTAATTGAGGCACCTTCTTGAATTCCCGGGATATTCTTGTTGGATCTTATTAATTCTAGTAAGGGTTCAAGTGAAAGAATATATAATAATGGTGAGAAGGGGCAGCCCTGCCGCATTCCTCTGAGCAAGGGAAAGAATGAGGATGTTTGTCCATTTAAATAGATAGCGGATTTGGGGGCTCAATAGAGTTTGACTAATAAGATACATTTTTCCCTGCAACCGTGCCAGCGAAGGGTTTGAAACATAAAATTCCAATCCACACAATCAAAAGCTTTCTCAGCATCTAATGCAATGGCGGCGTAGCCTTGATTATCTTTTTTGTCTTTAGCTGCTAGGTTAATGGCATTAAGTAGAAGACTGGCATTAGAGGATATATTACGTCCTTTTACATAGCAAGTTTGATCCGCTTTAACCATATTTGGGAGTGAGGATTCAATTCTGTTAGCTAGTATTTTAGCAAAAATTTTGCTCTCTATATTGATTAGGGAAATGGGTCGATAGTTACTGGGGAGGGAAGGGTCTTTGTCGGGTTTAGGGAAAATTATTAGCAAAGCTTCTGAGAAAGAACCAGAGGAAGATTTGTGTGATATAAAGTATGAAAAAAGTGTCTTGAGTTTTGGATTTAATATGTGGGATAAATTGGTGTAAAATTCGGTGGATAGTCCATCTGGGCCGGGTGCTTTGCCTTTACCAAGGCTGTGAATAGCTTAGTTGATCTCTGAAGAGGTGATATCATTATGAAGGTGAGACAGATCTAATTTGGGGTAAGAAGTGCGGCTAATATTGTTAAGAAAGGAATCAATATTGTCTTTTACAATAGAGCTTTCTGGAGTGTAGAGATCAGTATAAAATTTCCTAAAGCATTAAAGTATTTCATCAGAGCGGTGATGAGATATGCCTTGAGGGTCTTTAATATGAGATATTTGCACTTTTTCTTTTTTGGTTTTTAAATAGGAGGCAAGCATTTTGCCCACTTTATTTGAAGTTTGATATATCTTTGTTTTGTATTTAAGTATGGTACCGGCTGCAAGTTCTTTGATTTCTTTATTGATTTCAAAGCATAGTTTTAAGACTTGTCGTAAGTTTATTGTGTTAGTGTCAACGTAGTAGCGATGTTCTGCAATGGTGAGTTTACAGTAAAGGTTATCTGGTGTTTCTTCCTAGGTTTTTTGTTCATACCGGAGAGGGCCATTAAGTGACCTCTTAAAGCAGCTTTGAATGCATCCCAGTTATTAACAACAGAGGTATCACAGTCATGGTTGTTAGTAAAATATTTTTGGATAAACGCTTGAATGGATTGATTAAACGGTGAATTGTTTAAAAGAAAGTTGTTGAGTTTCCATCTAGTAGCAGTTTTGTTTGCTTCTGCGAGGAAAAAGGACGTAATAACCGGTGCGTGATCTGATATAATAATATTAGAGATTTTAGAATCTATAATGGATCCTGAGAGGGTTTTAATTGTAAAAATATAGTCAAGGCGTGATAATGTATTATGTGGGAGAGAATGGAAGGTGTAGTCCAATTGTGTGGGATGAGATAGTCTCCATGTATCAATTAGCCCCGTTTCCGCTAGGCAATTAACAAAGGATTTGTGAGTTTTATTGGATTTGAACATGCAGCTGGATTTTCGGTCTAAAAAAGGGTCAAGGACCTGATTGACATCTCTGCACATAATCGAATGGTAAAGTTATTTTTAAGTATCATTTGTTTGATTGCGTTCCAAAAGGAGGGGTCTGGTAGTGTGGGCTCATAGATGTTTAGAATTGAAACTTGTATAGAGTCAATTAAAGGTTTAACCCATACACATCTACCATTGGTGTCAGCATCTTGGTCAAGAATTTTGAAGGGTTGTTTTTTACTTATTAATATAGCAACACCATTTTTCTTGGATATAGCAGGACTGGAAATAACGTCTTTAACCCAGAGAGACTTAAGTTTCATTGTTTCTTTGTTGGATAAGTGAGTCTCTTGTAGGCAGGCAACCGTTGGCTTAAATGTGTTCAAGTGGGCTACAACTTTGCATCTTTTTATGGGCTTCTTACATCCCTTGATGTTCCATGTTATGCACTTAAGGATCATTTAGTCAGAAACATATTGGTAGACATGCAACTTAAAACTGTAAAACGATAATAGAAGTCATGTGGTTCAAATCATATATACCCAAGTAGAAATACAGGAGGATAGAACATTGAGGATAGGGGAGAGGAGAAAGGGGTCTGATCATATATTGGGAGGACTCAGGCAATGAAATACTAATGGTTTTAGAGATCAGACAGGACAAAGGAGAAGGATCAGGGTGGAAAGATAAACTAGGGATAGGTACCGCCAACTGGCTCGCCATAAGGAGAAGAACGACCAACAGTGGAAGAGGGACACCACAAGAGCGTCCGCCTCATTCTATTAAAGTAATTGGATAGTCATTGCATTAGGTAAATAATAGAGTAAAAATAAAAGAAAATAAAACAATGTATACATGTTATGAGGTCAATGTTTCAAGTGGTAAATGGTGTTGAAACACTTGCAGGAGAGGAGGTGTCCATGCCGTCACTTTTTATTGATTGTATGAAGGATCTCAAATCCGCTGGATCATCAAACACAGCTGTGCGACCTTCATGCGTTACCTTGAAGGAGCATGGGTGGTATAAACCATAGCAGATATTTAGTTGCTTTAGAGCAGGATAAAAGGCAAGAAATACTTTTCTTCTTTGAGCTGTGGATCTGGCCACATCCTGTGAGATGAATAGCTTGCTACCATGCCAGATGAGTGATTTGTTGAAGTTGAAGTTGAGAGTATTCTAATAGGTAGAATATGAGAGTTCTGCGAAGCGAACGAGATGTAGAAGAGACTGTAGTTTGACCAATTCTGTGGGTCCGTTGTATGCTAAATATTGTTTCTAAGGGTAAATGTAGAATGGCTGGTAAGAATTTTTGCAGGAACAAAATGGGTCAGATCCCTCCACCCCCTCTGGTAAGCCTGAAATGCGTAGGTTATTGCGCCTACTGCGGTTTTCCAAGTCTTCTTTATGCTTTTGGAGATCTTTAATAGTTTTTTTCTAATTGTGCAACTCTAGGAGATACATCTTCAAGAATTCCTACCCTTTTCTCCACTTCCTCGACTCTATTGTTGACACCTAGCCATCTTTCATCTAATTGCTGTAGCTTAGTGTTTGTAGTTTCAATAAAGGGTTTAAGTGCCCTGATTTCCGCAAGAATGACTACGATAGCAGGATCAGAGATGCCAAGTGGAGGTAGTGAGTCACTTTTTGGTCTTTTAAGATTTGTTGAGGAGGAGTTGGCTTCTTTTGCAGATGATGCATTTTTTTGATTTGCTTTATTAGCAGCCATTGTTGGTGTATGATGGGATTTATTGTTGGGGCGTTAACTAGGGCTAGTATTTGATGAAGGTAGGTATATGTCAGAACAATATACGGCTTATATTCAATTGTGTGTCCTCATTATTGTCCTTTGTTTGAGTATCTTCTTATTTGGTAGGATTTGGCAATACCACTTTAGAGCTATCTTCTATAGTGTCACATAGTATACAATTATTACATCCATATTATTCAAACTGACTTACTCTTAAATAAAGAGACCAAAATGGAAGGACAGAGAACAATAAGGCGTATACTATGGGCGCTTAATAGTTTGAAGAGATCCTGTAGGAGTTGTTGATAACGTGATGGAATCCAGAAGCAGTTCTCAAGTACAGTATAGAACAAGGAGAGGAGGAGGCAGATATAGGTGTAGACAAGGAGGCTGGGAGTCAATAATCCAAGTTATTTAATTAACAAATAAAGTGACAAGTTTTTGAATAAATCAAGAGGAAAGAGGTGTCAAGGCGAGAAATATTACATATTAATTATTTGATGCAGAGATTTTTATTTTCAAAAGAATGTTTATCTTTTTGTCTTACCCTATAACATATGTTTAGTAGTGAAGATAGTTGTTTTCTGTGGATCTTTACTTCCCCACTTTTCTCTACTTTTACTCTGAAGCTCTTATTTCTCTCTCCCCTTCCCTCCTCCCCCTCCTCCTCCTCCTCTCACCTCTTTATCTTTTCTTCTCTTCTGTTCTCACTATTCCTCCGTGTGTCAGTCCTGCAAGTATTCCTGTATTTTTTTTCACAACTCAGTGCTCCTTATCGAGTCGTAATATTTCATTTTGTTTCTTTTTCCTTCTTTTCTCTCCCCTTCCCCCACTAGATGACGTTGTTTAGAAGCTGGCGTCCGTGAAGTGAAAAAGGCCCAAGCCGGCGGATCGCGTTTAATGCAACGCTGCACCTCTCCACATGAGGAGCGGTGCGCTTCCTGTTTGTGTCCAGAGCCTGTTCTCGGAGCGTGACACGATCGCCGAAGAAGCTCCTCTTACCGCCGGAGCACCGCAGAGACCAAATCAACTCGTTCGGAGTTGCAGCGAGGGAAGAGGCAACGATAAACAGGTAAGTCAAAGTTTTTAAAAAAGTACCTAATGCGCTGTTAGAATATTGTATGAGGCGGAGCGGCTCTCTTAGGCGGCCATCCTCCTCAGCGCGTAGCCACGCCCCCAGCTTCAGCTTTTTAATGTGCCTGATTTATGGCCTGACAACAGACTTAGCAACCATCACTAATGCAGGGCGGGCACAGCAAGGGGATTCTCCTAGTAAATCTCGTGGTTTGCATGCAAAAAAAAAGACACTTTTTAAAGTTAGAAATGGGTTTTTTTAGAAATGCACGCAACGTAACTGGTTCACAACCTGGCCACACAAACACAGATGTTATCACCATTTACAGTATGACATCTCCCCTACAGTCTTTCCACTCAGTTCAGAATGGTGGTGCTGAAAACTGGAGAGGAGAATGTTTCCTTTCCACTAATGTTATCCCAATCACCGAATCAGGCCTTCAGTGTATTATTTTCATGTAGCCTGTTTTATGAAGTGCTTCATCTTTAACTTATGACATCTGCCAGAAATATGGGTTATTATATTGAATAATCATTTGTCATGAACCCTCAAAACAACCTAACTGCACAAAAGAGCCAAGAGATCCAATTCCAACTGTACACAATGAGATTTGTCTTATTCTGAGATGTCTATGTCTCTAATATGGAACTATTTCTATACAAACTACACTACTTGGGCTTTGTGTATTTGAGCCTTAACAAAGACTAGATCTACAATCTTCACTGTCTGTAAAACACACTGTAGCAAGTCTCCAATTTGCCCCCAAATACTACCATACCACCTTTGAAAGCAGTGGAGTGGCTTCCGTTGACCAAAGAATAATCCTAATGGCTCTTTACATTGTTCTTAAGTGTCTGTCTGACAATGGTCCTGCCAGCTCCCCCAGCATCACCTTCCGAGCTAGGCATCTGTGATCATTCACCCTCAAACTTCCAATGTCCCGAAATGCACAGGAAGTCATGCTGGAGTTTTGGGAGCAAAGCAGCGTTGGACATGTCTTACCCTGGATCTAAGAACGGAACTATCTCTTAAATGATTTCACGGGACACACAGAGCTTGCCTTCCCTCCACCGAATACTGGGATGCAGGGACCACCTGCCTTGCCTCTACCTTTCTGGACCTTGACCTGCTCCTATTCCCCACTGGATCTAGCAGGACTCCCTTCTTGCTGATACCCTACTTTGTTGTCTTTTACTGTTGAATGTATGTGTTATCTCAGCTCTCTCGTATTTTCAATGCATGAATGTGTGGATGACACTGCAATTTCAAGTGAATGAACTTAACACATGGCTCCCTTACTCCCCACATGTTCCAAAGTGGCCTGCACTGCAATGTGGCGTGTTATAAAACCTGAAAATTAAAATAAAATAGAATCTGCACTGGGAAGGTGATAAGAGAACAGTCAGAAATGCAATAAACCTCAGATAGGCATTAACTCAACAACCCATCTCCTTTTCGACCACACAAGTAGCACACAGAACTCCAGTAAACACAAAGCTGCATATGGTTCTAAAGTAAGAACATCTCTCTCTACTGACAGTTTGACTATTTTCTGTTAAACATCTGTGGCCACATATGCCTTTGTGCACAATATTGGAGAACACACACAGCATTTCAAAGAATACAAATAGGCAAAATCCAAAGAGGTTTCAACATAGAAAAGTGCCCCTGCATGGCACTGGGCTAGACATGAAGTTAGTTGCTGCTGTTATTCTTGTTCACAGGAGAATTTGGTAGCATTTTGGTGTTGGACTGTTCTTGTGGATGGGACCAGACTGATATGCAAATGGATACTTCTCCCCTATGAAAGGTACAGTGTGCTAAAACAATACCCTTGAGAATAAACCTTACGGAACAGGTTTTTTGCCCTTGTTCGCCCGAGTAGAGAGGCTCCCAGATGTATGTACATTTTGCGAAACTTCGGGTTGAACCCAAAGTTACCAAGGGTAATCCAGGAGTGGACCCCTTGCTTACTGTGCTTGCAGAGGCACCGCTTCACCTCACTGATGATGCCCCGCAAGACTAAAACACATGTCAGGGTTATTGTTGGTAATTTTGTTCAAAGGAGAATTGCCTAGCATTTCTGTGCTGGATTCTCCTTGTGGGCGGAAAGAAAATGATATGCAAATGGGTATGTCTGACCTATGAGAGGTACAGTGAGTGAGAACTTTCCAATAGAACACATTATTTGCCTCTGTCCATTCTAACTCTATGGGCTCCCACATCTTTGGCTATAGAGAAAATATATATATAGATATTGTGAAATGTAAACCATTTTACAATACGAGTCCCATACCAGAATCGGTTCTATAGGAGGAATGTAACTGAGCATATGTTCAAGCTTCCACTGGTTCCGCTCAGCCAACCATGTCCCAATAAAAAGGTGCACAAGGTTGTTTGTACCTGGTGTCCAGTACATTATTACTGATGATGATATGACCACATGTGGGCAGTAGCCCTCTCCTGCATGTTAAGGCCATTGCTGACTCTCCTTGCACCTCACTTTCAAATACCAAGAGACTTTCATGGCTTTCCTGATGCTTTTGAGCATGCAGAGCAATACTTGGTCTGCTTGATATTCAAATGCAAGTGACGCAGTTTGGGGGCGGGGACTGATGATCATCTGATCTGCTATCCACACATTTAGGAGGTGTTGATATCTGAGAAGATTGCAGCAGTTAAGTGAACCGTAAAGAAAAGCCACCATCTTCTGGATATTTCTGCAAAAACATGGTGCACATTGTCACACTGGGAAGATGTCGCTACTCGAATTTGAGGATGAACCTTCTCATGGATCACTGCTGTCTGTACTATTATTCTGTAAATTGTCTGACAATGTCACTTAAAGTTTGTGTTTCCAAATACCCTTACCATATCTTTAACCCCTCTCAAGATTATACTCTGTTCTCCAGTAATCTATGTTTGTTCATCTATTTGTTTTGCATACCAATCCTTCTGTTCGTATCAGTGTACCTCTTCTCAATTTGTTTCTTTTCTTTTTCAATATATGTGTTTTAAAATATGAACCTTCTTAAAATTATCCAATACTGCTTTGGATCTTGGCTTCTTGTATCTCGCAGAACGTTTCTTTCTTCTTTTTCAAATTCTTACTCGTGTATTGTACATTTTCTGTTGCTGTATCAGTTATACGATCCATCCAATCGCTAGAGCATTCATTTACTACAAAGCTTCAACCTTTCTTATATTTCTAGTTGTCAATACAAGCAAAGTTCATTGTTAACCTTTAAACCCTCTGGCATCAACCACACTTCAAGAAATGTTATAACCAAGTCAGATCAACATTGAAACGTGTATGTCACATTTTTTGTATATCTTTAAGCCACGAGATGCCTTAATCGCTGACATCAGAGGTCATGAATCTCAGAGAATTGAAAGGTTATCAAAAAGATAATAGAGATTCATGTTCTGCACTTAACAGACAATTATGGGCAGTATTACTCAGACTCTGCAACAGTGAAAGTGCAATTAGCACTGATACACAAACTGCCCTAGTGTAAAAACACATTTTTCCAATGCATTTGTGCACCAGGGAAAACGGCCAGGACCAGAACGAACAATCCCTGGGTGAATAATTGCTCTGAAAGAATCAGTTTTTTCCACTAGGGTAATGTTTGCCACAGTTCTACTTGCATTTGTACTGGTGCAAGGTTTCTGTTATATCACCCCATCGTTTTTTCTCTAAATGTGTCTGACCTCCTTGGCAAGTTACGCAAAGTTGTGGAAGATATATCTGCTACAAAACCCAAAATGTTGCTTGATAAGATGGTCTAAATTGAATTGTATCTAATTTATTCTAAGACCCTTAAATAGGAGGACCCATGCTTAAATTGCATTGAAATAATTGAATTTCAACTATTGGAAAAACATTTTCAAATTATATTATTATTTATATGACTCCTCTAAAAACTCAATCTTTTGATTTCATTCGTTTTGTGTGGTGGAAGGAGTCCACTGGAAGGCTGATTAGGAGGATTAGGAGGCAGGTGACTCTCCACATTGTCCTCCAAAACAAATCGAATATATTGCAGATGATGGAAACAAACGTTTTTATATCTGTCTTTTCAGTGTTACGAGTTATGTTTGGTGGTTAACACCCTTAGTGTTTTGATATCTGAGAAGGCACAAGGGAACCTGATCGGGTGAAGGTTCATGAATGGCCTGGGTGCTGCTCCTCTTCTTTCAATCAACAGGCAGTTCTGATAGAGCTCCTGCATTTCCCAGACGCTTTATAACATTTTTACTAAACCACTCTTCGACCTCCTTGATGACTCGGGTATCACCTACACCAATTATGCAGACGATACTCAGATCCTCCTTCCCATCTCAGGCAATAACATCACTGACTCCAATGCTCTGAACAACATTTATCAGATCATCCAGGCCTGGATGGCTCACGCCTTATGCTTAAATGACGAGAAAACAGGACTGCTCCTTGTCGGTACACAAACACGACTTAACAAACTTAGTGATGAATACAAATCTTTCGTCATCGATGGAAACTTTATCCTAGTATCAAAAGAAGTAAACATCTTGGGGGTCTAGCTGGACTCCTTGCTTACACTAACCAGACAGGTAAATGCCATCGCCTCAGCGGCAGCTCACACATCTAAACTCATCAATGCCTGCAGACCCTTCCTTTCTGCCGAAAACTGCATGACACTCACCAGCTAATCCTATCCCGAATAGACTACTGCAACTCCCTCTTCGCAGGCTCAACAGCTTGTAACATTTAAAGACTTCAGATTACACAAAATAATGCACTTAGAGCAGTTCTAAAGATTCGGAAAAAAGTGCATATCACCTTCTCTAGACGGAAAGCCCACTGACTACCTGTCAGCGATCTCATTGCGTTCAAAACTCTTTCATTAACACACAAATGCCTGTCGAATTCTGAACCCAAATACCTAGAAGATTCACCGAATTACAGTACACCAGACCCACCAGGTCTGCTTACTCAAACCTGCAAAAGGCAGGGGGCCACAGTTTCCTAGTGGTGGCTGCAAAACACTTGAACGCCCTCCCTTTCTCACTAAGATCCAAACCATCCTTCTGGTCCTCCCACAAAGACCTTAAAACAAAGAAATTGTTTTCAGCATGTAATCATTTATGAATGTCAACTCCTGTATCGTAACTGTGCCTCACTCATGTTTATATGCAATCTCTGTATGAAAAACCTCCTTGCTCTACTATAACCAGCACCCAGTTACCCTTGGGTTTGGCGTGTTCTACAAATGTCAAAATAAATGAATAAAATAAAATCTATAAGCGGATTTTAACGTTATTGACCAACATATTGGGTTGTTAATTAAATCAAGCTGCAATAGTGGAGTTCTGTAGGACTGATGTCAGAAATATCGTTCTAATCTCTGTATTAGTGAGAACAATTTTTGAAAATGTACCTCTAAAAGGTTACATTGTTGCAACCCTTTGTGTGAAAATATTTATGATTACATCAAAAACAATTGTAACTTAAACAATCAAATGTTTATACTTACATTTTAATGTGTATTTATGAAAATTAATCCAACGCACAGTTGCAAGTAAAAATAATTAATATTATCAACACATTAAAAAGCTTTGAAAGACAATTATCTACAAACACATAACACATTAAAAAAACATCACTTACGAATGTAAAGGAAAAAATCACTAAAAGCATCTACTCTGTCTTAGTAGAGGACTAAGGCTCCAAGTCTGTGTGCAAGTGCGATAAATGCACTGGCGATATGGAGGTGGCCCCTTCTATGTCCCTGCCAATAAATAACAGAGACCAACTATCCTGTTACTATTGTGCCACTGGAAAAACAGTGACTACGTATAGATTCTACCCTTGACAATAACCCAGCATTGGTATTGCGTCAAAATGTGCGTACACGATACGTTTCGGTGAAAAATGCAATTTGCGCCACCTTCATCAGGACAAAGGGTGACCCTGTAATAATACTGTGATAAAACAAGACTGAACATATGTAAATGGTTAAAAAATACTATAAAGCTAAAGGAGTTGCAACACCTCCACCACCATTAAGTGAAACAAACTGAAAGAACCAGGAGAACCAGGAGACTGCTAATCAAATTTCACCAGTCACCCTAAAAAGTGAAACATTATCAAATGAATTAATTTCACTTAATAAAAAAGTGAATGGATAGGTTAAACCAAATAAACTAAGGAGAAAGAATGAAGGACAGCCACCACCAGCCATCAAGACAAAGCAACATACACTGGGCAGAAAATGGCGGCCTGTGGCTTACACTTGCTGGTGCAGCACAGAATATAGGGACCAAGATTCTGGACCAGGAAAGGAGAAAAAGAAAGATCTGCAATAATTAAAACTGACAAAATCAGCAAGGACTTGATCTGAGCAGGTGAAATATGCAATATCAGAAAAGTAGTTTGCATATTCTATCCTGCATAGCCAATCAGCCAGTAAGGATAAAGTGCTGGAGAGACCGGACAACAGCTACTGTTTAAGGAACTCCTGAGGGGAAAGCTGTCATGGACAATGGGCCTCATTACGACCCTGCCTGTCTGGTAACAACGGTGCCGGTAGGCTCACCGGCACCGTTGTTACCGGACTGGGAGAGTACAAATTTGCGTCCCGACCGCCAGGTCTAACCTGATGGCGGAATGGCAGCCGCTCGCAGACTTTGACGGTACCACCGGCATCATTATGAATGGTACCTCTGCTACCGTCTTCCCCATTCCCATTGAGTCCTATTGGACTCAAATGGGAATGCCGAATACTATTTTTCCTGCGCCTGACTTCCTGGAACGCGTCGTTATACCCCTGTAATTCTGGGTTTCCAGGCACCAGACAAGTCATGAGTCCGGCAGCCAGCCTGCCGGTTTTACCGGCACGGCTACCGCCGGACTCGTAATGAGGCTCAGTGGGGGTCATTACGAGGTTGGAGGTAAGGGATTACCGGCACCGGTAAGGGTGCCGATGCCGGTAATCCCTTACCTCTGTATTCCGAGTCCTGCTTTTAGCAGGAGTTAAGTACGGGACCAGCAAAGGTACCTCGGAGGTAATTACGGTGCCGTAATTACCTCCTTCCCCATTTCCATTGAGCCCTATGGGGCAGAAATGGGAATGGGGAAGGGCAAAAGGTGAATGGGGAATTACCGGTCCCTCCAACCCTGAAATGGACCGGTAATTACTCCATTCACCATGCCGGATTTGGGACGGTTTCGGAGGCAATCATGGAGCTAATTACTCCATGGTTAGCTCCAAACCCGGAATGAGGCCCAATGTTTCTAAACTGTTGTATTACTGTCTAAACAATGTAATCTAAAGACAGATGAAAGATAATATAAAAACCTTTGAGGCAATACAAGAAAACCTCAAGGATGAAGTGAAAATAGGAATGAAAATACTCACTGTGTACAAAAAAATAGGTGCTCAACACCTTAATGCCTGATGTAGTATCAGTAAGAACGAATCACTAACAACGTTTCAGAGCGCCAGCTAAGTGCCTCCTAAAAAATGAAATGCCAGGCTCTAATCCATCTGAAATGTCATTCACTATGCATAACTCAAGATTAACAGGTGGGATGCCTAAAATGAATCAAGAAAGAATTGCTGTGTGGATGAACCCAGCAACACAGGGGGCGTGATGGGCTCATATATACACGGACGCCATCAAAATTGGGGATGGCTAAAACTGCCTGATGAACAGGGAAAGACACAAAGGTCTGGACTTACTAGATAACTGCAAAATAGGTGCGTCTGGAACATGTCCCGAGGGGAAAATAGGGCAGAAGATGACATTAGCTGTAGTCAGCTTTGAGGCTAGCTGTAGCGTAGAGCGGCGTGCAGACTAACACGTGATGAAGGTGTTGTCTGCAGTCATGCTACAGGTTGTGTGGATCAAAACTTGGCAGCCATCTTAAGCTAGCAAAGGTGGGCATGCTTCTGTATGCACTGGTGTAAGCAAAAATACCAATCAAAGCAGCAAGGATGAATGAAGTGACCTAATAGGGGGATAATGACCACTAAACAGTAAGAGTAAATACTGTATTAGTGGCAAAATTAATTGATAATTAAGTCCCCCCATATGGAAATTAGGCCTATGAATCTTTCATTTAGGAAACTGAAGAGCATGGATGAATAAAGTGGCCTGGTATGAGGGATAGAAACCACTGAAAAGTAAAATTAAATACTTTATCAGTAGTGAAAACATTGATGATTAAGTCCCCCCATTTGAGAATTAAGCCTGTGTATGCATCATGCCTCTTTATGAGGTAATGTGAGATGAGCTTTAGGGACATTTTTCACAGTAGAAACTATGCATGTAGCTAATGTGTACATAATACATGGCAGCCTGCAATAACTGTATAAAGGCCTGAACATATTTTGCTTATTTCAGGCTTGTTGTGACATTACTACTGACCTCTGATGAGAAATGACATCACTAACATCACTGACATTAGCATTTCATCTGTGTTCACCCATGAGCTCGGACTCCCCCGCAGTTACCCCCTTTCCTCCTTCCTTGCTGCAATTGCACGTTCTGAGTACTCACAAGGTATGGTAGGTTCGTCTCTTCTACCCCCACCCCCACTGCTGAAACAGTATTTTCTTATTGTATAAGCACCTAACAAGCAAACAATAAATAAAGAAATAAACAAGGCTCTGTAATCAGTTATTACACTTCAGTTGTGTCATCGTAAAGACTTAAAGTTGTGACAAGCTTTTAAAATTCCTTTCTTGTAAGATGTCTGTGACACTTTACAGTGGTTAACTGAAAAGAAACTGTTTATGGTAGGTAGTATGTTTGTTTTGTGCACTGCTGGATTTTAACATATGAGAACAAGCATTTGCATGTTATTGCTTATTTTAAAGCATAGGAAAACGTTTTTGTAGAGGTATTAAACTGCTGAAATCATTTTCCTACAACATATTAGATGCTGCAAACAGATTCTAAATTGCTTATATGTATCAGCAACTAGAAGATTTCTTACATTGCAATAAGCAGGAGTGTAGGCATTAAAGGGGATGAAATTGTATGGTCATGTATTATGAGGAACAAAATATCTCTTACCATACGTAAAATGGATATTGAAAGTCTGCTTGGAGTTCCATTAACTCATAAAGGAACTCGACCTTCGGCCTTGTTCCGCTATTTGGTCACAGAACTCCTCGCTGACTTGCAATATCCTTATAACATGCGATAGCGGGTATTTTATCCCATATATCACTTACCGGTACTCTGAATTACCCCTAGTCCTCCTCTTTATCACAGTATTTACACCCACCACGACCCCCCCCCCCCATGGAAATGTGATTGATCCATGTACATTGGGTATGGCACAGGAAGTGATCCATGAAAGGAGGGACCTTATGCCATAATTGCAGTGTGGCCATGGGGCAAAGAGTCTAAGAGAATAAAGAAGATTTAGAGGCTGGAGGGAAGTAGGAACACATTCAAGCAAATGATAAGTACTGCAACGAGGAATAGGGGAAGTAGGGGAAATACCATGTGTATTTTAACAGTACAAACTGTAGACCATAGAATGTGTGAAACGCAAATACACATCAGAAATACAACAAACAAAAATCAAAAGTGGATATGAAGCAAATATATAACAATACATTATAGATGGCTATAAAAGAGGAAGGAAACCATAATTGATGGTAAATCTCACAGCAAAGAAACAATGCCCTCTACGATATCCTGAATTAGTACCCGGCGAGGGGGTGTAGCGACCTCGAGCCAATCAGGAGGCTCAGAACGGGGGCTTTACCACATGGTTAAACCCCCGCTCTGAGCCGCCTCAGAGCTGGAGGCTGCCATCTTCCTACACTGAGAATCTGGAAAGTGCACTCCCACGTGTCCCCTTCCCTCCACCCTCACCCCCTTTTTTCCACATCTCCAATCCCCTCCCACCCCACCTCCCTTAACTGCTGCTGCCTTGACCCTCCCCAGCGTCGGGAACTCTAGTGTTCCCAGCACGTCCCCATCAAAGAAATGGCCTCCATGGAAAGGGAGAAGGGAACTACATGTAGTGGCCATCTTGATTTGTCATTTTTCTCAATTTGAGAAACTGCAAACATGCCATTTCTCAACTTGAGAAACACACTATTAGTACCCAATTACAACGTGCCAGGGTACTGATAGCAATACAACCTTCACAGTGCGGTGGCATTACCGGTCAGGTAATACCCTGCGGTTGACGTTAAAGCCCCCACTTTGTGCTCGCTTAGCCCTCACTTATACCCTCTGCTCGGGTTGTAATGTTTAACGACAGCTCACATTTCCTGAATGCATTTGTCAGTAGTGACAACCTCATTAGGTCATCATCCCTGAGAATTAAATGCCTTCTATTGAAGAATGTAGTTGCTCTAGCTACAGCGAAGAAACACACTGCATCATTGGATGCTTCTCCACGAGATAAAAATATACTGTACAAAGGCTGGCCAAATCATATGTTCCCCCTGCATGTCCCCAGAGAACGAGACCAGCTGGTTGTTTTGGCCACACAGAGCTTTCAAGAGATCCTAAGGATTGCATTCACTAGACATTACACTGCGGGCTATAAGAAAACTATGCCGAGAATTATGGAACTGCAAGCACACACCATCTGGCTCTTCAGTGGTCACTAACAAACACCATTTGCACAGTGCAGATGATTCATAAGGCAAACATGGGACCCTGTTAACTGGATCACAGGCCCCGTGTTTTTTGGAAGAGTTATTACAAGGAAGACACCTATAGTGATGGAAATAAATATATAATTTGCTACCTGGGCAAGGGGAAACAATGTTAATTTGAAAATGGGGCTGTGACTGATACAATGGCAAAATAGCAAATTGTGTGAATCCGTGAAGAATAGGGAACTCGTCCTGTCAGAAATCAAAATGCAGGCTTTTAAAATAAAAATATGGTTAGATATATCCGGCAAGGGAGTGGCAGATTAACCAGTCAATGAAACGATTTCCTCCCGGCCACTGAAGCCACTCCATCAGTGGAAGTGTTCAACACCAGAGTCAAGCTCTACCTGTTAGCGAGGGAAGGGGCGTCCCCAACTCCCCAGCTATGCCTTTTCATCTGACTGCCCAGCCAGCCATACTTAAAGGAGAAACATAACATTTTGTCCAACTTCTTTTAGGGCCTCATAACAGGTACCTTCTGATTTTAAAATACCACACAATAACATGCTCGGACTTCAAGGGACAGGATTGGGTACAAAGACAGTGCTTTTCGGGGTAATTATGGGTCATTTAACCTATGTCACACTTTCTGTGTACCCGCATACCCTAAATATTCTCTGTGATCCCAAGTATTTTAAAAATAGGAGTTTTGTTTTTTTAAATACCTCTTGTTCAATGTTACCACCACACCTGTAATGATTCCCTCAGTGCATTGATGTTGCAAAGCATAGAGAGAAATAAGTCAGAATGTCCACAGTTAGTGCTGAGAGATTGATACATACAGGATCTTTTTATGGCCTTATCGGCCATACCCAGACTGGAAGTGGTGCCCATAGGCACCTTTCTGGAATTCCGAAACCTCTGTTTCTAAACCCATGTTCAGTGGACGATAGCTGAGGTTTTCAACCTAGTCAGGCCTCCCACCAAAGTGTTTGCATTTTGATGGATGGGAAGGCAGATTTTTAACCAAAGATAAGGGCAGTTGCCAGGCTGGCTATTAAGGCTTGAAAAGGCACAACTTGCCATTGATATGTCATGGCTGGCACACACTTGCAGTTTCTCTCGATACAATATCCTGCATGCAGAAAAGCCATCCCTTACACATGTATTACTTTCCTGACTATCGCCAACAATCCTACAGAAAACTATCTGCAGATTGTTGCTCTCTATGGTGTGGTGCTGGACTCAAACTGCATTGCCCACGTGCAAGGTTTACCCATACCCAACATATTCCATTATCGCTCGTCCTGCCGGGAAGTCACTACACGGGATTCCCATGATAGTGCCTGGCATATAGTGATATACCATGCTATGTTTGGTCATTAATATACTTGTTCAAGTTTCATAACTTGGGCCTTTCTTAGTGTAGAGGCAGTGGTGGAGGCAGTTGTGGTGCCAGTGGGGTGAAATAGCTTCTGAGGGGGCACAAGGATGCTAAATGGTGCATGGTTAAGTCCTCACGGTTGGTGAATTTTTCTAATGGCGGAAACTAAATCCATCCTCAATTTAGTATGAGCAACCAATCGCAGCAATGAAGCCTAAACTCATAAAGCTTGGGATTAAAGGGACTTAAACGGTGTTCTTCCCCCGAGAAACCTTATACAGTAATGACTTGCAATGGTGCATTGTGAAACACTTGTGTGTAGGCACGTTATAAATGCCATATCATATCACTATGTTTGAGAAACATGGGGTAAAAAGCCATACAATTTCTAATCACTTCTCCAGGGGACACTTGAAAAATATTCTATAACTTTCATTGACCGCAGTCGGTCACGTCTGATGAATGTTTTCAGTGGAGGGACCTAACTTCGTCAAAGTAGAGCAAGAGACAGAGCACAGTGAGGAAGCCCAACAAATATACAGATGTTTTGATCGATTCTCCCCACAAGAAAATCTGGTGCATTTTAATAACGTAATTTCAAAATAACTAGGTAAAAAGCCAGGGTAATACATGAAAAATATCCATTTACATCATTTTCAAGAGGCTGGGGCCACAATCTATCCATGCTAGTAATGGTAAATGAAAATCCCATGTATGATCCTCTGGCCACAACCTAATGATTACTGTAAATCTTTTGCATGAGGCTGCGGCCACAACCAATCTACGCCAATAATATGGTCACCATAAACCCTGTAATTGAGGCTGCGACCACAACCCATCTAAGTCAGTAATAGTCACCATAAATCACATACATGAGGCTGTGGCCACTCCCCATCAATTACATTGTTACCAGAAATCCCCTGCACAAAGCTATGCCTACATCTCTCTTTGCAGTAATGGTCACAGTAAATGACATGCATAAAGCTTCTGCTAGAAACGATCTATGCCAGTAATGGCCAATGTAAATCATTGCATAACCCTGGGGCCACTACCTATCTATACCAGCAATGGTCACTGTAATTCCCTTGCATGAGGCTGCAACCACAAGCTATCTATGCCAACAATGGTCACTGCGTCTCCTTTGCATTAGGTTGTGACCATAGCCTTTCAATGCCAGTAGTGGTCTCTGCAAATTCCCTTGCATCGGCTGTGACCACAACCTATCTATGTCACTAGAGGTCATGGTAAATCACTTGCATGAATCTACAATAACAACCTATTGATGCCAATAATAGTCACTGAAAATCCCTTTCATGATCCTGAGGCCACAACCAATCTATGCCAGAAAAGGTCACTGTAAATCACTTGCATGAGCTTGAGGCCTTAACTTATCTATGCTAGTAACGGCCGCTGTAACATGAAAATAAAACAGAAATCAAATTGTTCTGCTCCCATATCCCCCACCCTACAAACACATACATGCATGCTCACGCTCATACCCGGACACCTACACACTCAGTGAGACACATACACACAGATAGACACACACACAAACTGATGATAACATGCAAATACATACACAGAGTGCTACATACACACTCAACTAGTCTAACACACACACACACACACCACACAAACAAACTGCATGCCTTACATTGAAACACCAGCATACAAACATTAGACAGAACACACTAACCCCAGTTCTTCTGTCTTCTGGCAGAGGCAGACACCACGGCATGCTCAAGCACTGGGCAGGAATGAATCCTGATGTGCAGCCTGCAGTGCACCCCAGAAGGATTAGAATACTTGGGGCTTGCCTTGCCACTGAGCAAAATTGTTGCTAAGCAACCCGTGGGATCCATGCCACACTGTGCACACATTTGTGGGCTCAATAAAAAAAAACTAAATTTGAAAAATCTGGGCTGGTGCTCAGCGCACCAGTCCTGAGAGAGGCAAATATATGTAAACCTGGCACAGACAAGGAACCTGGCGGAGAGAATGCCCCTCGTTCACTCTTATGGCTCTGCCACTGTGTAAAGAAATGGAAAGGCAAAAAATGAAAGACAAACGAAGTGCCTGGTATACAGAGCTAAGAGTAGGGGACAGAGGTATGACATAAACAGAGGACCCTTGTTGGGACTCCATTACTAGCAGGCTCTGAACTTATTTTGAAACCTGCACTCATTATTGAGTGCCACCAGGAATGTGTTTTTCATTCTCAGACCATGTTACTTTGAGTTGTCAAAACTCACATTTTCTTTTTTATTTCTTAATATGATTTACTCTAATTCTTTCTATGCAGGGTGGGGGCCATGCTCAAAATAAAGTATGCACATAAAAGTGTTACAGATATTGCAAGAGAAGTAAAAATGTGCACATTTACAATACAAACACAACCGTTTCTTATTATATATCATTATAAGTATTTACAAATTATTTATAAAATGACTGTGTGGGGGGTTAGTAAGTGAAGACATTTTTTTTCAAAGAAGAGATAAAAAAGATTTACATCATTTAAAAGGAACTGTCTGGGCCACTAAATACAATTTACTAATTGAAGGGGTGATGTATTAAAAGGATCATACTTGTACAAACAATATACAAAATCCCCAAATAATCATTCTGGGTCTCTTTATCAGGCCTCATACAGATGTTTCACAATATCATCCTTGCTAAAACTACATCATTGACAAATATCAAAGGATATGGTACAGGAAAAACATCTGTCCCACTTCAGAGTCGCCAAAAAGACCTCCATTAGGACATATACAAGTATTTCAGAAGTCAATACATGTTTCACCACTTTACTGTTGTAGCTGTTCATTTTGAAATGGTAACCTGTTGTCACATTTCTACTGCATACACACTGGGCTTCCAATCACAAAATAATGTCTTAAATGAAATGCAGGAGTCTAGTTATGGATGATTAGAGGTGTGAGCCCGGAGGAATTGGGTGGTCTTTAAGTCAACTTTTCACCTGGGGAGTACAATGACATACTATAACTGAACTCTTAATTTCAGCAAAAATTATAATATATCTTAATAGAATTGTAAAACTATCTGTTGTCTGTATCAAAAATCTAAGGTATCCCAAATAGGGTGTATTTTATATATCAGCAGCCCTGCACTGTACAGGTTTCAGTGCTATTTTTACACAAACACACCCATTCAAAGTGAACATATCAGTTTAGAGCCAGAGGCAAATTGACCTTGAATATGGAAACGGCCTTCTGTGCTGGATTCAAATCTCTCCTCCAGTGCTCTATGTTTAAAAAACATATTTTGAATTCAAACGGTCATGGTCCGAAATGGCCTGAAATTAAAAGACTCTGGTTGAAATGAGTGATTTTAAATAGAATAAATGAGTTGTGCAAACAATTTTAAAAAAGGCCACTGGTCCAACTTTGAATAAAGAGAGATGCCTTGAGTACTGTTGTCCAATCTCTCGGCCAGAGTGCTACTTTTGTAATTGTATATTTATTATTTTATTTGCTTCCAAAAATCATATATTGATCTCTGGGTACAAAAACACTGGACTAGGGCTACATTTTTTTATTTTCATGTTCACTTTTTTTTTCAAGCCTGGGTTCCATATGATGTGTGATTGGTCAGAGTGAAGTCCTGTTATGAATACAATTGGCCAGGTGGTGGTGTGTTCTTCAGATGCTATTGTAATGCTGACTGAGAGGCCCCATTATATAGAATCATGAGTTGACCTCCTGAAAAGTCTAAGATAATGCATCGAGGTTGACTGGTTTCGGTCATCTTTCGAGGTATGGTTTTGTACCTTTCAGATTAGTAATTCCTGCCTATGTGGGAAGCAAAGTTAACCTAGTTGCTGTAGTACTAAGCCGTCATTTTTGTCGTCAACCCTATGCTCAATTAATCTATCAAACTCTAGTCCTTAAAGTGCCTTGTGAGCGACAGCCTCCCACCCCATCAGGTCTCTGATGTACATTTCTAAGAGCCAGTTCTTTCTATTTGCATTAAAGCTTATGACCTACTAAATCCTGCCTTTCTTTTGCTGCACAATGACTACAATTATTTGGACTGAGATAAGAACCTAGTTGAAGGAGCACTTAGGTGTTGAAAGAAAGAAATCCGTTGGTTACTCTTAATTCCCTTTATCCTCATCGATCCCTTGGGTTGTCAATCTGGAAAGATGAATACCCTTCATTTGAGTGACAGACGTAACTTGATGGCCGTGGGCCAACCGTCTTATGCACCGAATTATAGAAATATAAACTGCTATGCTTGACCAACAAGCGGCCATTTTAAACGTAGCAAGAATCGCCATTTTGCTTGTTAACATTGCTCATTGCTTTCTGTCTAAAACTGCTTTGCAGCTTGCAATTCTTGCGAATTCTGCTTACTCTGCTCAACTGTTAACATTGTTGTCTGAATATGAAAGGACAAGGTCGCGGGACTGAAGAGTTAGTTGAAACTCCTCATGAGTAGCCCAGAGAGGAATGCCCACGCTCCCTCTCTGTAGCCTTGGGAGAGAGCTGCAGGGCATTTAATCACTTCACAGCTGCCAGCCAGTCTCGTACGATGGTAGAATATGTTAGAATAAGAACAGCTAAAGGCTTGAATTATGCTCTTCCTACGGCCCCCCTTCGCAAAACCCTTTAGAACGTGTCAGCTCCCAGGACACGAATAGTAACTCATAGATAGCAAAGCTTGGAATGTGGCTCTTCCCCCGTGTGCAGCTTGCTTCCAAGAACAGAACCACCATGTTCTGTTCAACAACTAAAAGATGCCTCCGCACTTTCTAATTGCACATTGTTACTAGAATCGACATCGAAAGTGTCATAATCGTCATACTCGTCGGATATGTCCATCGTCATCCCGAGTTCAAAGGAACTTAATAAAGAGGGGTGTTAAACATGACATTGCTGATTGTATGATATGCATTTTGTATATATGTAACTGATGTACGTAATTCGCTCTCTTGCGTCCCTCGAGGTCTAGGAAACTCACGTCGCGGGGCGTGAGATCAGAATTGGCCAATTGATACTATTTTTGCTTGCAATAAACCCTAGCATTGGGAATTTGAACCTCGTGTCTGGCGCATCTTTTCGTGTATGGTTTCCATAGCAATTGGGACCCCTAGGGGCCCCTTTCAAGATGGCGCCCGAATAGGGACCCTCCCCCACTTGCCCCATCGTATACGTTGTAACGGAGTAAAGGCGGAAGAACAGCGAGGACGGGACGGTCGAGCCGGGATCAAGAAGTGTACGGGGCGCCCTGTAGAACTGAGGAGAGATTCCTTCCGCAGATCTGCACACATCTGATCCCTGATCGACGTACCGGGCCAGAGGGCAAAGGAGGCGAGGGTCCCGAGACGAGGCAGAAGCCAGAGAAGCGCAGACACGACGTTGGGAGAGGTTGCGTTAGGACAGGCGACTTGTTTTATCAGGTGAGTCATTCCCTGATTCAAAGAAAAACCTGATTTTTGGTAGAGTGTTGATTTTACAAATTCAAACGTCCAGGTAAAAGTTAGCTAACCAAAGGGGAAGGTTAAAGAAACATGCCTGGAGTACTGTCCACTTTAGCAGTGCTTTTCAGCTGCGGTAGACAGTCCTTGGAATATGGCCAAAGTGCACCGCCTGGGGGAACGCCGGCTTATGATATGTATGCAAAATATGGTGTGGGTGCGATAATATTTTGTGAAATTTGGTATAGGCAAACTAGAAAGCAACCTGACCATCAGTGGCCGATTAATGGTAGTTTTGAGATTGGGAGGATAGATAACCTAGAAAGGGTGCTAATTAGAAAGAAAGCGCGACCTGCAGCTTTTGAGACTGTCAAAGATTGGAGGAGGGAAGCAATGCTCCGACTTAGGAGTAGAGAGAAGCATGAACGTAGGCACAAAACAAAGCTTGAGGTAGCAGAAGAAAAGGAAGAGGAGGAGTGGACGGCAAGTCTAAGACGGGAAGGGAGACGTGACCAGATGAACATAGAAAGAATATACCCGCAGCGGGAACTACACATAGCAGACGAATTAATGGAACATTTACTAACTAACACGGGTCAAGGCCCAAAACCAGAATCGAAACCAAACATGCCAGCAGTGACTGCGCAGGCCCAACCAGTAGCTCTCATACCCCCTCCCGTAGCCCAAGCACTTCCCCTCAAACAAGCATTAACCCAAGCCCCACCCACAGCGTGAGCACTCCCACAAGTGCAGACCGCGGACACACAATTTCCCAGTGTCCAGGAAGGCCCTTCACAGATGCCACCTGTGTCACTTGTCCCATCCGCGCCTCCCGCTCCAGAGACAGATTCAGCGCCATCCGCCCCTCCCGAAGTTGAAATTGAGACCAGGGAGGCGAGAGGCGGGGCTGAAGGAACAGGATTTGGACGGGTAACTCGAAGCACGATCAGCAAAGAAAGAAAGATTGAATTACGGCAAGAGGCAGAAATGTACATAGAAGGAAATGATGGGACTGCAGCATTGGCCTCATTGTATGGGTACCGAAGAAGCGACGAGAGACAGGTAGTGTTGGAATGCATGGGAGAAAGTTAGGTGGGAGAATGGAAAAAGATACTCAGCGATTTACCGCCACAGCGATTGTTAGATTTGAATAAGTTAGCACGCAGTGAGCAAAGAGATGAGGATGTAAGAAAACATGTGCACAAACTCATTGAAGTAAAACATTAAATGGAAGACAGATATGCTGAGATGTTTGCTACACCTGAATATAGTAGTGAGTATATTAAGAAAGGTAGGAAGGAGGCGTCAAGGTTGTATATGCAAAAATCATGGCCGAGAGTTTTTCCAGGTGGTACAAAGCATTTGCCGGTACCGTGACAAATAGGTGATAAATAAAGATTGCAGGTATGGGTAGGGGAAGCAATGCGATGGATGTCGAACAAAAGAACGTCAGTAAAGGAAGTAAGTGAGATATGTAATGGGTACCCATTGGAGATGAGAAAAGAAGCAATGCGAACGATAGTAGGGGTGTTACTGCAGCAGGTCATTGGATGCAATAGAGGTAGAGGAAATGCACAAGGCAGAGGAAATTTGAATAATATGCATGTGGTGTCATTGGGATTAAATCAATGTGCGTATTGTAAGGAGGAAGGACACTGGCGAGCGCAATGCCCGCACCTACAGAATAGAGGTGGGTTTGGTCAGAGAAGGCCTCATAGAGGACATCGGGGGTCAAACGGCCCAAGCAGAAATAGCATGCAGCAGGGATATACCAATGGAGGTACTCAAACCCAATCCTATGGTCAAAACCAAGCGCAACAGAACCAGGCATTGAACCAAAGTGTTTCGGACCAAAATAAGGGCGGGCAGGGCCAACAGAGAAATGATCAGAGTGGAGGACATCGAGGGGGAAATGGAAATATTTTTGATACACAACCAAACACGTATTATAGCAGTAGCAGTGACTACACATCGGACGATGTGTTATTTTCGCGATAGGACAGCCCACGGCAGGGGCCGGAACCAGTGTCTATTCCCGTGAATCAGAGAGGACCCTACATAGAAATGAGTCGGGAATAAGGAGCACCGTTTCCTTGTAGATACAGGGGCACAGAAGTGCTCGATAGACCACCACTTGGTTCCGGAGATACCACTGTCAGGGCAGAAGAATGTTTCTGTAGGGTTCGCAGGTACACCAGTAATTAACCCCATGTCCAAAGCTGTCCCAATTACAATAGGACCATTTACGGAACAGTGTCCATTTCTTTTGACAGAAAATTGTGGAGAGAACTTGCTAGGATTAAATTTGTTGAGAAAATTGGGGGCAGTCATACATTGTACGGCAGACGGCGTGTTCCTCACGATGTGGCCTCACGATGCACCGGTGACGGAATTTATGTCAAAAGAGTTGCCAGAAGAGCTAAGTAGAGTACCAACCTGTCTGTGGGCAATGCATGATAACGATGTAGGATGCTTGAAAATAGAGCCAGCAAAAATAACTTTGAAAGAAGGTGTCACACTACCACGAATTCGCCAGTATAAAATTTCTGTTGAAGGTGAGAAGGGATTGAAAAGCATTGTTACTGACCTGGTGAGATTGGGGGTGGTTGAGGAAATTGCAGGTAGCACGTGCAACAGCCCGATTCTTCCAGTTTACAAGAAAGGAGGCAATGAGGTACCCTATCGTTTCATAATTGATCTGCGCGCATTAAACAAAGTGGTAGACCCACAATTCCCTTTGGTCCCAGATGTCACAACAATACTGACAATGATACCGGCCACTGCAGAATACTTTAGTGTAGTTGACTTGAAGAACACGTTCTTTAGCATTCCAGTGGATAAAAGCAGTAGATATCTGTTCGCGTTCACTCTAGGAGGTTGATCATTCACATTCACACGCATTCCACAAGGATACACAGAAAGCCCGAGCATTTACAGCAGAGCGCTAAAAGAGCAGCTAGACATGCTAGAATTACCCGAAGGTTGTGTACTCTTGCAGTACATAGATGACTTGTAATTAGCTGCTGACACGAAAGAGATCTGTAAAGAAAGTACCATATTACTATTGACACACCTAGCGACCCATGGTCATAAGGCAAGTTTGAAGAAATTTCAGTATAATCAGAAGGAAGTGTCTTATTTGGGTTACCTACTTTCGAAAGAATGGAGAAGATTAACACCAGAACGCATAGAAAGTATTTCTAGTATGCCTATTCCAAAAACTCAAAAAGGAGTGAGAGCTGTAATAGGCATGGCCTCTTATTGTCAGCAGTGGATCAGTAAGTTTGCGTTGATTGTGAAGCCGATGATAAAGTTGACTAAAAAGGATGCAGAGATGCCTTTACAGTGGGGTGAGGAATGTCAGAAAGCGTTTGAGCAATTGAAAGCTGCATTGTGTGCTGCGCCAGTTTTAGGCACTCCTAACTATAAAAAGATCTTTAGACTATTTGTGAGTGAGAGTGAAGGATGTGCATTGGCGGTTTTGACACAGGAACAAGGTGGAAGAAATAGGCCGTGCGGCTATTTTTCTTGCGCGTTGGACCCTGTAGCGCGCGCACTACCACGATGTTTGCGATCTGTCGCAGCGGCTGCTGCGTCAGTGAAACAAACGGAAGGACCGGTATTGGGGCACACTTTAATTCTTATGGTGCCACATGCTATAGATGTTCTATTAAATAGGACACAGACGCAACACCTCACCTCAGCTAGATTGGCAAGATATGAGCTCATCTTGTTTGCACCCCACATCCAAATTATGAGGTGTAGCGCATTGAATCCTGCAGAATTAATGCCACTGCCCATAGCAGAAATTGGTGACAACGAATCACCACCCCATGATTGTTTAATGGTCACTGAAGAAAAAACAAAGGGAAGAATTGACTTGAGCGATATCCCACAGAAAGAGCCAGATGGGGAGTTATTTTGTGATGGCTCTTGTTTTGAATTACCTGATGGCACATCAACGGCCACATATGCAATTACTACCCTAGAGAGTGTTGTAGAAAGCAGAAGAATCCCCTACAATTCGGCGCAAGCCGCAGAAATAATAGCACTGACCCGAGCCTGTGAACTCTCTGCGAATTTGAACGTGAATATTTATACTGACAGTCAGTACGCCTTTGGCGTGGTTCATAACGTTGGCCGACTTTGGGCTGAGAGGGGTTTCTTGACATCACATGGGGCCAGGATTCAGCATGGCCCTTTGATTGTGCGATTGTTGTCTGCACTCACGTTTTCAAAGTGCCTAGCTATAGTGAAGTGCGAGGCGCATAAGAAAGTAACCTGTAGAGTGGGAGAGGGAAACGCATTTGCAGACAGGATTGCGAAGCAAACAGCCACAGATTTGGGAAATAAAATGATGACAGTATAGACTGAGGAAGTACCTTGTATAATAGAGAATGGAGTTGCCACAGTCAAAGAAATGCAGGCTGAGGCCACGACCGAAAAGATTCAGGGGTGGGCTGAGGGCTCTGCTGAGTTAGATTTGGAAGGATGTTGGGTGGACAAGGAAACAAAGAACTGGATGTTGCCAAATTGTTACGTGACTGCAATGGTTATAATGGTGCATAGCCCTACCCACATTTGCGCGAAGAAGATGGTACAGCATTTATCCACAGTATGGAAAAACGAGCACATAAAAAAGAATGCAGAAAGACTAGTGCAGAATTGTATTATGTGCCTGTAACACAATGTAGGGAAGGGAACCGTGACTCCAGCAGGTAGTTTCGGCCCACCCTCTATGCCATTTGAGGTGGTCCATTTTGATTTCATAGAAATGGAAAGGTGCCAGAACTACAAATATGTGTTAGTGGTGATTTGTGCATTCAGCAAGTGGGTGGAGGCATATCCTTTAAAAGACTGTACTGCCATGTCAACAGCAAAAGTAATGTTAAAGGAGTATTTCTCCCGGTTTGGGTTGCCCCGTGTCCTGTGGTCAGACAACGGCACCCACTTTGTGGGCGCAGTAGTGCTACAGATCTGTGCAGGTATGCAGATAGAGAAGAGATTCCACAGTTCCAGGCATCCCAGTTCTGCCGGGCTTGTGGAGAGACATAACGGAATCTTGAAGTCAAAGATAGCAAAAATCTGCGCTGGGAGCAAGTTGAGTTGGGTGGATGCATTACCCCTAGCGCTGTTGTGCATGCGCACGTCTGTGCAGGCTAAGAATAGGCTCTCCCCCTATGAGAATATAATGGGGAGACCAGCAAATGTATGGTGCGCACCGCAGCCCAAAAGATTATGTGAGGTCGAGCATCCTATGTTAAGCACGTACTGTGGACTTTTAATACAGAAGTTGCATTTGATTCATCAGCAGGTGCAGGAGGCGTTACCAGTGCGATATACCGGACCGGGGCACTCGCTGGAGCCTGGAAGTTGGGTTTTAATAAAATTCTTTGAATGGAAGACAGCATTAGCACCCAGGTGGCGCGGCCCTTACCAAGTACCTTTGGCGATGCAAACGGCCATCCGAGTAGACGGACGGAAAGCATGGATCCATGCAACACATGCAAAAAGATTTCCAGGACTGCTGACAACTTCCGACGACCAGAGAAAGGAAACGGTCTCGGAAACGAAAGAAACTGTTGCCAGTCCATTGCCACAGCATCAGCCTGAGCGAGAAGTGAAAGTTGAAACAAAGCGCAAGCGAGAAGTGAAACTCGAAACAGAGCCTGAGGAGGCTGCCAGTAAGGGGAAAGGGCGAAAAGTGCCCCAACGTTGCTCAACTGAAACATCACTGCCGAGCGACACAAACCCTGCATTGCAAACACGAGCAGAAACAACGCATGTACCCCTTTGGCGCCCACCAGATTCTGCAAATGCACCAAAGTCAAAGAAAGAAACTACATCATTGCCACGGCGCTCATCGTTACCCATCATTGTGCCACAGGCTGACACTGAGCCTGATACTGGAAATGCAACGGCACTATTCACGGATCATACAATACCAGGAGTGAATCGGTATAATTTGCGGCCTCGACAGGCAAAGTGATCTGCAGATCTTTGGTGCTTTTCTTTTGCCTTTGGTTCCACTCACGGACGAAGTAGGAGGCAGGGGCGTAGAGGAGAGAAGTGTGACAATTGTGCAAGTCGGACAATTCAAGACTCACGGCTCCTCGGTGCGCTTATAAAAGTACATGTGTCAGGAGCCAGAGCAGGACAAGCTGGACGCACATAAGTACTAAGGCTGATAGAGTACATGTGTCCTAAGCCAGAGCGGGACAAGCTGGATGCACATAGTACTCTATCAATAAAGAACTGTTCAGAAATCGTCTGAGCAGTGGGAGAGAGAACAACTAATCTTGCTCGGAGTGGATAAGTGATCTAGGCTGTGAAAAGGCTGGCAGAATTGAACTGTGACATTTTTTTCGTTGAACTTTTCTGGCATCATAAACGAGAGACATTTGCGACGAACTTTGCCAGCAAGAAGAAGGACGATGAAGAACAAGTCAAGACCGGTTTCAGCCTCCTCCTGCACCCCTGCTGAAAAGATAATAGATTTAGAGACTGTAAATTTAGGGAAAAAGCATGGTAAAAGGAATAAGGTACTGATTTGGACATTGGTCCTGTGTTTCTTAAGTATGGTAGTACCAACAATAACAGCTATTACACTATGGTTCTTGGAGTACGTGCACCCATTAGAAACACTTTTGCCAAAAGCAGCTACTGAAAGCCCGGTTCATGTAATCACTGGTACTTTGCCCCCAATGGAAGAGAGACATAGAGAAGGATACGGCAACAATACATTGTTGCTCATCATGAACATGACCCAATGCGGTTTTAAAGAGAAAAGATTGCTGGGTTTGTGCCCATTTACTACAGCACGGTGGGAAAGGGATAGGCTGGCATGTACAACCATTGCCATTGATATATTCATGTGAGGTAACATTAAGTGCAACGTTCTTTGGGAAATGGAACAAGAGTAATACGGGTCACTTAGATGAGACCAATATGAATGAATTTGAGGAAGTGATCATGAGACCTGTGGGTTGTTGCATATTCCAGAAAGCTTGTGTGTTTGCACTAGAACCCATGAGAAAGAACACACGAAAGATAACAAGACTAGATAGATTACATAGGCAAAATAGACCAACCCCGCCAGCAGAAAAACATCAGTAATGACATTTCGAATGAGGGATGAATGGAATAAAGATGCTGTGCCCCCTGCCTATACAGCCCCAAAACTGCTCCCCTATGTCTACAGAAAAAGGGTTCCTATAAAGTAGGAACGTTTAGCAACTGCCTGAACACAGTGGTTTTAAAACACGAAATAGAACCTGTGTATGTAGGGGACCCTGTTTACTTTATATGTGGAGAAAAAGCATATCCATGGTTACCTAGGAACTGGGGAGGTACATGCTACCTAGGGTCTACTGTTTCCAGGAGTGTTCCTCTTGGAGACAGCAGAAGTAGCCAGACGAACAAAAGGTAGAACTCAAAGGAGTAGCGAGGATGGAATGATAGCAATGGATATAGCCAAATCATTTATACCATTCTTGTCCCAAATAGAAAATTCTTACAATATAAGAAAACTGTCTGGAATATTACAAAAAACAATAGATTCAACAACGGATATTTTATTGAATATGACATTAGAAGAAAAAGGACTTCAAAACAGGATGGCTCTCGATATAATATTAGTTGATCGTGGGGGAGTTTGCAAACTCGTAACTGCATGCTGTGTGTATATAGATGATTACTCCCCTACGATATTTAAAGCGATCCGGAAATTACATGTCATAAGTTCCACACTCTCTACTGAAGAAGGGGGTTGGGGGATAGGATCCTGGTTTTAGGGATTATTGCGGTCTTGGGGATGGAAGTTAATTTCGATACTAATGATGGTACTTGGGATATGGTTACCAGTCAAATGGTCGAAAACATTTGGTCGACAGACAATTTGGTCGACACCATTTGGTCGAATGCCAAATGGTTGAATTTTTTTTTTTTTTTTTTTTTACCCATTTTTTGGTTTTTTTTGGGGGGGTCCCCCCCCCAACCCCCTTTTTTTTCTTTTTTCTTTTTTTTCCCCACACGAAAACCCACAAAACACATATATATTAAAAAAAAAAAAAATTCGACCATTTGGCATTCGACCAAATGGTGTCGACCAAATTGCAGTCGACCAAATTGCAGTCGACCAGTTGACTGGACACCTTGGGATATTCATAACATGCTGCTGTTGCATACAATGCTTACCAATAGTTTGCACTGAAATAACTGATGGATGTACTAAGGGATGTATGCACATGGTGTCGAGAGGAAAACAAACGCATGGCAGAAATAACAGAGACACGGAGGAAACAAAAACAGTAAAACAATTCATGGCTATAGATATTAATGATGAAGATGGTTCAGACATAGATACCCCAGACTTCTCCTCATTGGAGGAGGATACATTGAATGCATAAGACGTTTGGCATATGGCCAAAAGGAGGGTTTGTCAATCTGGAAAAATGAATACCCTTCATTTGAGTGACAGACGTAACTTGATGGCCGTGGGCCAACCGTCTTATGCACCGAATTATAGAAATATAAACTGCTATGCTTGACCAACAAGTGGCCATTTTAAACGTAGCAAGAATCGCCATTTTGCTTGTTAACCATTGCTCATTGCTTTCTGTCTAAAACTGCTTTGCAGCTTGCAATTCTTGCAAATTCTGCTTACTCTGCTCAACTGTTAACATTGTTGTCTGAATATGAAAGGACAAGGTCGTGGGACTGAAGGGTTTGTTGAAACTCCTCATGAGTAGCCCAGAGAGGAATGCCCACGCTCCCTCTCTGTAGCCTTGGGAGAGAGCTGCAGGGCATTTAATCACTTCACAGCTGCCAACCAGTCTCGTACGATGGTGGATTATGTTAGAATAAGAACAGCTAAAGGCTTCAATTATGCTCTTCCTGCGGCCCCCCTTCGCAAAACCCTTTAGAACGTGTCGGCTCCCAGGACACGAATAGTACCTCATAGATAGCAAAGCTTGGAATGTGGCTCTTCCCCCATGTGCAGCTTGCTTCCAAGAACAGAACCACTGTGTTCTGTTCAACAACTAAAAGATGCCTCCACACTTTCTAATTGCACATTGTTACTAGAATAGACATAGAAAGTGTCATAATCGTCATACTCGTCGGATATGTCCATCGTCATCCCGAGTTCAAAGGAACTTAATAAAGAGGGGTGTTAAACATGACATTGCTGATTGTATGATATGCATTTTGTATATATGTAACTGATGTACGTAATTCGCTCTCTTGCGTCCCTCGAGGTCTAGCAAACTCACGTCGCAGGGCGTGAGATCAGAATTGGCCAATTGATACTATTTTTGCTTGCAATAAACCCTAGCATTGGGAATTTGAACCTCGTGTCTGGCGCATCTTTTCGTGTGTGGTGATTGCCTTGTTTCCATAGCACGAGGGACCCCTAAGGGCCCCTTTCAGGGGGAGCCTTGAGCAAATAATAGCCCTAACAAGTGTTAACAATTTCAGATTAACCAAAATCTCAATGTTATTGCTCAGTTAATAAACACATTTTCTTTATTTTACATATAACACCACAGTATAGAAAATACAAAAAAATCCATACATAAAATCTTACATCAATACAAATTGTATAAAACGGATTAAACAATTCTACACAAAACACACCAATCGTTAGAGAAACATAGTGTGACAAATGTGTTTAGTTGGTCCACGCTATTGGTAATAAGGTCACTGTGACTTGTGAGATAATGATTGATGTATTATGTGTAGAATTGTGTACTCTGTTTTATGCAATTTGTATTGATGTAAGATTGTATGTAAGGATTTTGTATTATTTGCTATACTGCGGTGTTGTGTTTAAAATATTTTCTTTATTAATTGAGCAATATAATTGAGATTTTGTTTTATATGAAATTGTTAACATTGGGACGGCTATTATTTGCTCAAGGCTCACCTAAGGGATAGATGAAGATAATAACAGTGAGACTTCAGACCTTTTTTTTGGTTCATCTAATATATGTATTCTGACTTAGTAGGAAGGTCTACTACCCCTCAGTGGGTTTAATGGATGTGAGATTGGTGTTACTCTTAATGCCCAACATTTCCATCATCTAGTCTGCATCTGCTGTACACAACAACATTGCTGGGGGAGCACACACACAGAGGAGGATAGTTAAGCATCAAGATGAATAAATTCTGTAAGGTGTTCTATAGTGAGTGGTTAGTATCTGCTCCAAACTGAATATGAGAAACAGAATGGGCCTCATTACGAGTGTGCCAGTCCGGTAACAACAGACCTGGCGGGCGTGATGGCACCCACCCACAGACCTTGACGGAAGCACCGGCACTGTTGCGCACAGTGTCCTATAGGACTCAATGGGAATGGGGATTTACGAATGCCGCCTCCTGATTTACCGGACCGCCAGGGCTGTAATGCCCCAGTTATTCCGGCAAGTCAAGTGGCGGTAAATCATCACAAGTCCGGCAGCAGCCTGCTGGTTTTACCGGCACGTCTACCGCCGGACTTCTAATGAGGCCCAATGTCTTCAATCAATGATTCCTTCTAAGAAGATATTGAAGGATGTGTGTCAAAGCTAAAACCTCTGCTGCCTTCAGTTCAGAAGAAAGAGGCCACAAAAGGATACATCCGACTTTCCTATGGTTTTCTCATAAATAATGATTATTTACAGTACTCTGAAGTGGATGATTTTCATTGTCTTTAGGTCCTTTTCAATGATAGAGAAAGAATACAAGCAAAGTGGCTTGTGGAGAAACAGGGCCTTAGATAATGGCAACAATTTGAAACAAAGGGGGCTCCTTCAGCTCAACATGTTCAGTGCATATATAACCTGTGAGTGTATCATCAGGGGCCTCTGTATCTTCTGAAGAGATAAAAGAGCCAACACGTTCTGTACTGGGGAGACTAAAAAAAGCAGCATGGCTTATAATGCAACCTTGAAAGGGGGCATATTTGGGGCAGAATAAAGCTTAGCAGTCACTTAGATGTGTCCCCTCATAGCTAGAATTTTCTGTTAAAAGGAATTGGTCAGATCTTGACAAAGATGAAGAGGTGGGAGATGTAACATCACTACATCTTCTGGCAAGCAATTTCTAGGTAACAGAAATCATTTTTGTTAATAGTTTCCATCTTATGCTTTCATGACAGAAGACAAGTTTAACATCCCAGATAGCTTCATGGTATAATTTAATAATAGTATGGAAGAACTTTGTTGGCAAAAAATGTTCGGCCTTCCTGCAGCTCTGCCCCATGATGAGTTGGGAATTCCGTCTGGGACATCTTAAATCTTCTGGGCAAAGCCATAACTATACCAGAAGATACTCGATCACCCTCTGATTCATTATATGTTTCTCCAAATCTGGCATTGGCTAAGAGAACATTTAGACCTTTAAATCTTTTTGCACTTGACTGTGATAATTTCCTTAATGATATTGAATCCCAGAAAATAATTCTATTGGATAATCCAGCAACTACATATACATTCATTAAGATCATTTAATTGAGTTCAGAATCAGGATTATATTTCAAGATACAGTCTATATAATAACTGGGAAATTGCACAGAGCTTTTGGTACCCTTGCAAAATACCTAACACAATTTCTTGATCCGTCCTTCCACCATGTATTTTTGAGGTTTCAATTGAATCTACTAAGGCATTTGGTCTTACACATAAAGCTGTGAATTGACACCCTATGTGAGTATGTAAGGTCTTGCAACTGTCTGCAGCACCTTCTGATTGATTGTCCTGGGACTTATTCCTTAAGAGTCCTACATTTTAAAATTGTGTAAACACAAACCTAGAACTCATCCTCGCAGAGTAATGAGCATGAATTCGAAAATACTAGTACATTTAACTCTTGTCGTTCTTTTTGCCACACCTGTTTAGTATGTTAATTACCCATGACTTCTTGTATATACCAATGTGAAGATTTGTATTGATAAGTGTTATGCTATTTATTACGTTTCACTGTGTAAAACGTTTTGATAAACTGTAAACACAACTACAGATTTAAGAAAATAGTATTTACATTGTATTTATTCACACATAGGTATTTCCACATGGCCATTTATATCATGGGATTTTTAATAGATGAAGATTGGTTGATCAATGTGTTCTGCTCAACAAATATGACCAGAGTTTGTTCAGCAAGAAATGTACTTTTATAGCATTGTAATGCTAGGCACAAATCATCAGACAACCACAAAAGAGACAGAGGCCAGGGCAAGTTTGAGAAGCTCAGTAATGAAATCTCTTTCTAAGCCCAAATACCAGCTGACAGCTGTAATTTGAACCCCTTTGAGGTGTTTTAGTTTGTAAGATGTGAGGTTAGTGTAGATGGCATTGGCACAGAGAAAGTTGGAATTCAGAGGTCTGACCACATTATAATATGGTTCTGGGAAGGAAAGGGAGCAAGTGTGGCAGTGGTTTGATTTAAAATAGGCTCTATTTTCAACATCTCCAATTTGAGCATTTAAGGTTTGCTAGATGAAATGAACCGGTGAAGGGATCAGTAACCCTGAGTTTTTAAGTTTCTCTGGGTGGCCTCACATTATTATTATTATTATTATTATTAATATTATTATTATTATTATTATTATTATTGTGTTTATTGAGCATGGGCCTAGCTTCAAGAAGGAATGGAGCGCTTTACAGACGTATACAAGAATACAGGTACATAACGGAGTGCCTTACGCAGGTATACAACAGAACAAATGCAGAACAGAGTGCTTTTCACCGGTAACAACAGAACAAATCTACAGCGGGGGTGGGATACAGAGGGATACAGAGGAGGGGTACAGCTGTACGGGGTGTCAGGGAGGAGATTAGCGGGAGGTGTCTAGCAAGTCAGCTGGGATGAGGGGCGATGTGATGGCCTATGTGTTGAAGCAGAGATTCCTTGAAGGGGTGTGTCTTGAGTTCTTTTCTAAATTAAAGGAACGTGGGGGTGTGTCTGATGCTGATGGGGAGGATGTTGCATAGTCTTGAGGCATAGCCAGAGAAGGCTTGTTTTCTGGTCCTTTCCTTTTTACAGTGGTGGATTTCAAGTCTACACGTGTCCTGGCTTTTGGTGGTGCGCTGTCCGCCAGAGATGCAGAATTTCTGTGCAAGGTAGCTGGATGACTTGAGGGCGACTGCCTTATAGATGATGCAGCAAGACCTGAAGGTGATTTGTGCATGCAGTAGGAGCCAGTGAAGGGTGATGGGGGCCGGGGTGATGGGGTCGTATCTGCATAGGCCCTTTATGAGAAGTGCGGCCGCGTGTAGGACACTTCTCAGGGGCACAAGGGAGGATGATGGGAGGCCTTTGAGGAGGCTAACAAGGCTTTATTTTTAGAGACAGTGATTTTCAATGTGCCATCTCTCTGAATATGAGTGATAGTATATGCAAATAACACTGAAAAAGGTTCAGAATTTATTGTAAATGTATATTAAAAGCAGAGAAGACAAGGGGGAGGGCTGTGTGGCCTCATGATCTATTTTCATTATACAGGACTGAAAACAGCAACATTTCACTCTTTATATTTGGTCATTGAGAGAAGAATAAAGCATGAACCCACGCAACATTGGAAAAGAGATCCAATAGTAAAAATGGACACACAGAAAGGCTGTCATCAGCCTGGGCCAGTAGATTGTCCCAGATACCATGCATGCCGATCTCTAAAACCTTCATGATTTACATGTTGAAGGTGTCTTATTTTGCCTAGCATGCCCAGAGCCAGGCATTCCACTCACTCTATAGAATTCATGCTTCAATGATGCATTTAAAAAATGTTCTGTATGTCTCAGCATCAATCACTGCAGTCTAGCAGTCTATGGCAATTTCATCATGGATGTAGCACATATTGAACCTACCTTGTTATGCTTACCTTTCAGGGATCATTCAAATTGAGACAAATTTGAGCTGTACAATAACAATGGTTCTATGTATCTCCTTAAGTACATGCTCACTGTATCAAGACAACGGGTTTATGAAAATGAAGGTTTGTTTGTTTGTTTTTTTATTTATTTATTTATTGTGCACGCTGGACCTGAGGGTATCAGGCGCAGGCGATAAGAATGCGTACAGCTTAGTTACATAGGTTGCAGAACATAATTAAAACAATTTCCTCAAAGTTACAAAGGTTGAGGATCAAAGCAGGTATGGTGGAAATACACGTGTCGACATCAAATCATAGCAAGCATACTAGGAGACTATCATGACTATTGTCTAGCATACTTCAGAGGATGCAAAGATACATACGAACAAAGCAAATATTTGTACAAGAGGAGGAAGTGTAGGAAGGAAATATTACTTGTCTTTCTCGATGAGCCATTTGATTAAGTTCTGCCTGAATTTGGTGAAAGTTTGGTCTGATCTTAGTGTCTGTGGTAGGGAGTTCCACAGTTGTGCTGACCTAACTGGGAAGCTGGAAACTCCAACGGTAGATAATTTGAAACGTGGCACTTGAAGACAATTGGAGTTAACTGTTCTTGAGAGTCTGATTGAGGTTTTTCTGATGAATCATTCTGTTAGGTAGCGAGGGGCTTTCTTGTTTAAGCATTTGTGGATGAGGGAAGCAGTTTTAAGATATATTTTTTCTTGGGTGGATAGCCATTTATGTTTCCTTCTTATTTCGGATACGTGTTCTCTTCTTGGAATACTTAGAGCTGCTCTAAGCACATTATTTTGGAGTACCTGTATTTTATTGATAATGTGTTTATTCGCCCCTATGTATAAGGCATTACAATAATCAAGTTTTGATAAGATGAGGGCTCTAGATTAGATCAGGCAACTGTCAGCGGATAGGAATTGTTTCCCAGCTCGTATTAATTTGCATGTGTATTCTGTGGACAAGGCCAGGGAATTTAACTGTTTGGTGAATGATAGGGTTGAGTCTAAGTAAAAGCCAAAGGTTTTTACTTCTCTCGCGACATTAATAATATTCCCATCAATGATGAAAGACGAGTAGTCATGACTGAGTTTGGTAATGTGAGATGAGCTTCCCAGGATAATGAGCTCTGTTTTGTCATCATTCAGGCACAAGCCGTGATTGCCCATCCATGCCTGAACGATGCTGTAACCTCTGTTCACCAAAGCCAGTGCAGTCTAATGTTTGTTTTTTCAGAAGTGGGAGTCCCCATAATTCTTTTAGATTGCAAGGGATGGTGCCACTGGTGAAGGAGGCATTGATGAGTTTGGTGATGAAGGGAGCTAGATCTCTGGTAGCGTCCTTGATCAGTTGAGCTGGGCATAGATCTCCTTCCTTTGCAGTTTGATGGCTTGAGAGCAAGAATCTTTTTCTCAACCTCAATAATTGAGACTATGGAGGTATTTTATTGGGGGGAGTCTGAGCAGTTAGTAAGGCTTTCTTTTGAGCGATTTTGTTTTGGAGGTTGGTGACTTTGTTGACTAATGCATGCTGGATGTCCGAGCACCATGTTTTAGCTTTGATAGAATCATCCTGTGCTATGATGGGAGTTTCTAGTTCTCTTAGAATGGTGAAGAGCTCCTTCATGCTAGAGTTGGCTTGTGATTCTGTCAGTATAAGTTTCTTGTTTGGCCATAAGGATATCCTTTTTGTATTGAGTTGAGATATTAATTAGATTAGTTTTATTTTCTGCCGTGGGATTTAGTTTCCAAGTAGTTTCACATCTTCTTTTCTCTAATCTTAGTTTTTTTAGGTGAGGTGCAAACCAGGAGTTGAGATGATTTTTAGGTTTGCTATTCCTGAGTTTTAGAGGGGCGATACTATCGAGAGCAATAGTCATAGCGTTATTATATTTTTCTACTAATAGACTTGGGTCTGAATAGTCTGGTAGACAATTAAGATTGGGTAAGATATAGGGTAGGAGGTTGTCTACTGTAATCTTTTTCTTGTTTCTAGTTAATGTGGGGGGGACGGGTGGGGGTGTTTGTACGGTGGGTCTTTTAGTATCTAGAGTAAAGGATATAAGGTGGTGGTCAGTCCAGATTTGTGGAGAGATGGAGGAGATGGCTACGTTACAATTGTGGTTGGCTACCCAGTCGAGAGTTCTCCCTTTAGTATGCGTAGGTAGGTTCACTCTCTGTGTGAAGCCAAGTTCAGTCAGGATATTAGCTACAGAAGTAGCCTGTTGGTCATTGATATCATCAAATCCTAGGTTAAAGTCTCCTAGCAGTAAGGTTTGTGAGGTATTTTTTAGATTCTCTGAGATGATGGTGTAAATGTCGTCCTTAAAGGTGCTGATAGGGCCTGGTGGTCTATATAGGAGATGAATGTTTAGCGTTTGGGAATTGGCAGTGGGTAATTTGATAGATAGTGACTCACAGGATTTAAGATTAGGCGTGGAGGTTATTCTCATAGTTAGATTAGTTTTAGCAATGATCGCTATTCTTCCGCCGCGTGGTTCTGGTCTGTCCGATCTAAGGATGGTATAGTTGTCGGGTACTGCTAGGGTCAGTGCAGGGCCTGCTGCTTCATGTAGCCAGGATTCAGTGATAGCAATGAAGTCGTAGTCATCTGCTAAGATAACCTCTGGTATTTCTGTTGCGTGGGCAACTAGGGACCTAGCATTTATTAGAGCACCTTTAAGGTCTGGTCCTGACTGTGGTAGTTGGAGTGAGTTGAGGGGGGCATGTGAGTTAGTAGTGGTCTTACTTCTTTTAGAATGATTCTTGGAATTAGGTAGCAGGGTGGTCTTCATTAGGTGATGTCATTTAGGACGAATATGGTCTAGATTGATACCGTATCTGATGAGGGTTTCAAATATTTTAGGCAATCGTGCACGGAGTCTAAGGTTTATCTGTGCTGTGTTGCAAGGGGTTTTTATAATACGCACCTCCGTAGGTGTACCTGCATTATCTAAGGGCAGTTTAGAAGACATGGTGATATTGGCGACAGAAGTGTTTACTGTATTAGTGGACCATGCCATAATAAGTAGTACTATTAAGTTAATTAATATGCCCAAGTAGGCTCGTGTCGACAAGGTGAGGTACATAATGTATTAAGGTCAATTGGGCAATATGGCAGGAGGGCAGATCAGACAATAAGGTATTGACCGTACAATAGCATGAAAATCATGGAACAGTGGTATTGAGCATTGGGCAGCATGTTTAAGTATGCACCAATAGAGGCTGGAGGTCCGGAATAACAGGTTGGCTAAAATACAGCAGACAACAGTGTAATGAATAGGCATCAGAGCAAAGCACGATAGGATATACTCATATTGGCAACAGTTATGCACATGGAGGAGGTGAATAATAAAGGCATCCAATTGTTATATCAATGCGCATGTGAAGCTGGCTGGCAATATCGAATGACAAGACTTCAGACAGCAGTACAGATGGACTCGTGGACAAACAGGTGAGTAGGTTTAGGACCGAGAGAGCAACACCTACAACAACAAAGGCAATAGTGGGAGGCAGGGTAGTGCTGGATGTCATAAAGCCTAGAGATCTGCTACTGCAAGTGCAGGGCACAAAGCCATGTTACGCACTCAGTGGTACAAGTTTATTTAGACAACGCTATGAAGGCGAGGCATGGGGGGCGTGTGCAGCACTAATGTGTAACGTAAGTTCAGTATGATGGGTTCAAAACAGTGTGCTATTGTATACTCACAGCGTTTTGGGCAGTGGTACTGGCCTACGAATCGAGCTACCGAGTTGGTTGTGAATTCAGAAAACGTAAGTCAGGCAAAGTATATTGTGGGGAATGGGCGCAGTGGTAGCCAGTTACTGTGATTGCTCGTGGTAATCGATCATAGTTCAGTTGGAGACTGGAGAGGGCACAGTGCAGCAAACAGGAGGCAAAGCAGGGCCTTAGCCTAGGCCTTTGCCACAGGATGGCTGCTGCCTTTCGGTCGCGCCGATTGGCTAATAATCCAGTGGTAGCCTAGCAACTAAGAAGCACAACAGCCTCAGTTTAATGCCGTGTTGCGCCGGCCATGTTGGAATGGGCTAAGGCTCGGCAGCAACGTGGCGTACTGGGCATCAGAGGGTAATTCCAGCACATCTCACCATATGAGGTAGGTGCTGGGGTGAATGTGGGACGGGCAGCGATGCTGATTTGATGACTCTCCGATCCTGTAGCAGAGTCTGTATGAAGAAGATGTGCGCTTGTGCAGCAGTAGGAGAGGAGGGCTCCAGCCCACTCCGGCGCTGGTGCTGGCAGTTCTGCTGATACTGGAGACAAAACAGGGCCTTAGCCTAGGCCTTTGCCATGGGACGGCTGCCGCCTTATGGTCTCAGCGATTGGCTAATTTAATATCAAACCTTAGCCCCACCCATTTCTTTTGCTGGTTTCGTGTTTCTGCAGTTGTGTTTCTGGCACATTTGAAAGTACAAAGGTAGCAGAGCAAAATACATATTGAAAGGTATGTAATAGATGCTGTACTCACTGTTGTCCAGCTGACCTGCTGACCCAGGTCAGTAAAATAAAGCGTTACAATAGAAGAGACAGCCAGGTCCTGAATGACAATGGTGTCCCTTAGAAACGGTCCTTCAATACCTACAGAAAAATAAGAACATGCCAATAATTCGTAAATGTATAATTCCTTAGTGTCAACTATGTCTGCTTTAACATATATATATATATATATCAGTAAAAAAACGTTGTTAAAGGGACGTTATGGTTAAGTTGCGCTACTAAAACCTATGATATTCAGTAAAAAAACTTTGTTAAAGGGACGTTATGGTTCCAAGTAAAACCGAAAAACCCTTGAAATTCCCCAATTGTGGTAAGCTAAGCAACCATAACTCACGCCACCACTGTGCACTGCTAAGACTAACACCCAGGACATCAAAGATGACATCACATGTCTAGCTCCCTCTTTTTTGTTCACTGACATATCTAAGCCAGATGGTTTTCTTCACTGTCAGTCAGGAATGAAAGAAGTAAAAAGTACTATATTTGTAGTCCCTTCTCATATGTTCTTACAATACTTTCCTTAGGGTACACTTACATCATATGATACATATACATAGGAGAAGAAGGAATCCTGAAACACAAGAATCTTTTCTGTGCATGAAGTTAATTAGTTCGGTTATGAACACTTTCTGGTAATACTGTAGTTTTTTTGCTTACTTTACGTTCCCTGTATATGCTTCTATTTGTATGCATTGTGGTCTCTTTATGTTTTGTGTGTAATAGTACAATTATGCAGTAAGGGAAGCATTCGTAGATACTTATGTTTCACAGTATGCAAAATTCTGTAATGGAAGCATTTATCAATGTAGTATCCAACATGGGAAGATTTCGAATATTGCACCTCGATAGCGCATTCTGCAGGCAATGCCTATATTTCTTCATGAGTGCGTTCATGTACTGAAAGATCTCAGTAATGCAATGGAATTTTTTTGCAACGCATTGCTTAATGAACTATTTGGCATATGATAGTTCTTCAATGATCTCTGATACTTTTCTGCCAGTATTATAATGACAATCCCTTGTGGAGGCTCTGCATGAAAACTAAATGCAAATGTGATGTCCAATTTTATGTTGTTTGTTAGAATATGACACTTCTCCTGATGAAAGATCTATGAATAACTATAAGAACTGAAACATGTCGAGTTTTGCCATCTAGCATTGACACTAGAATGATGATCTAACAACCCTAATTAAGGTCCCGTGACTAGTGTGCGACAGCTACAGCTTCCCACACTTATCACTGAACCATACTTCTGTCATTGTGACGGAAGCCATTAACTTCTCTGGCATTAATTAAAGTGTCACAACAATGTTGTTTGTTTTTTAAACAATACACGATTGTTTTACGCAAAGTGAATGGGATTCTCCTATCGCTCTTTTAAGTTATTATGTGTTTTTTCATTGATATGAATATTAAAAATTGAATGAATTATATGTTTTACAGCGCCAATTTAATGTAGTTTGACTGTAAGCTGTTGATAAGTTGACTAACTACCTCTCTTGTCCTATAATGTCATCAGTGATGTCATCAATGACATTTGTGATGTCATCTTTGATATCCTGCGTGTTAGTCTCAGCAGTTCACGGTGGTGGCACGAGTTATGGTTGCTTAGCTTACCATAACTGGTGAATTTCAAGGTTTTTTCGGTTTTACTTGGAACTATAACGTCCCTTTAACAACTTTTTTTTACTGAATTTCATAGGTTTTTAGTAGCGCAACTTAACCATAACGTCCCTTTAACAAAGTTTTGTTACTGAATTTCATAGGTTTTTAGTAGCACAACTTAACCATAATGTCCCTTTAACAAGGTTTTTTTACTGAATATACATTTTCATAGTGTAAATTTGATAGATGTGTACTAGGGTTCCCTAACTTTGCATACAATTCATTTAGAACATACCGAACACCCCGCTAATGATTTTGATGTCCGCAGACGGTCACGGACGACAGCAACACTACCCAAACATGCAGGGGGTATCTGAAATTGTTCTATCTTACCATATAAACAGTATGCAAGTTGAAAAAGCAGCACATATACACATTATATGTATTAATTAATAAGCAGTGGAACCTACATATTTAACACATCAAACAGCCATTGAAATACGATATGTAATAAAAATGGATTATACCATAACAAAAAAGATATACCTCCAACATAATTACCTCAAAGAAACTGCAGAGCTAGAAGCAACAGTAGACCTACACAACACAACGAATACAATTTACCAGAAACTAGTAAGCAAAGTTCATTTTTTGTATATATTACTCTACTCTTTGGGTGAGGTACAGTATAACTAATATATTTGTGTTTTTCACACAGAAATGTGCAGTACTTTGGAGTGGCTGGAAGAACATTTTCCACATGAGGAAATGTCTGAAGACAGTGATAATAATGGTAGACAATTGTCTATTAAAGGAAATCAATACTTATTACCTAATGTGTACTTAACATATATATGTTTATTTTTTACAGACCATAAAAAGATTGAAAATGTGACTCCAAAAGACACAATGGAAAAGACTCTCGAACGCATTGAACATAAAGTAGACATGCTGAAGGAAAATTTCAATAGTTTGGAACAGTTAGCAGAGGACCACATCAAAGAAAAAATTAAGTACCATTGCCCCACCTGTACCTGTGCCCCCTGACCATGTCCAGGTGAACTATCCCCAAACCGTGAACAACAAAATAAACGTTTTGATGAGATTTCCATCCCTTCATCCCCTCCCATCCATCCTCTCAAAACCCCTTATTCCCCTGTTTTTGTATCAGTTTCAGCTTCCCCCTCTCTTTCATAATTTGTGTATATGTATATAAATAAAAAAATGTTATGTTTCTTGTAATGAAATTCTTTATATATTTTTTTTGTAAAAGCAGTTAAAATGTCAGTGGACAGTGCGCCTGTCCGGCCTGTCCGTAATTAACAAAATGTGGCTGTCCTAAGGACACTACACCTGTCCGCAACCAAGATGTAACTGTTCTTAGAACACAACAGCTGTCCGGGGTGTCCATAAATCAACAAAATGGAGGTGTCCTAAGGACACTATACCTGTCCGTACCGTTTGCAACCAAGATGGGACTGTCCGTAGAACAGGCACGGTGTCCGGGATGTCCGTAGTCAAACAAAATGGAGGTGCCCTAAGGACACTATACCTGGCCGTACAGTCTGCAGAAAATCTACGCACATGTGCACCATACCCATAAGTCCTGCGAACATTGCGCCTGTCTGTAACTGTCCGTCTCACTTGTGTCGCACTTTTAATTAGTTTCGGGACCCAAAAACTGTCCGTAGAACACTCGCGCGCATGCGCACGACCGCTCCTGCGCATTTGCTGTCCTGCGGACACCCGTTCCATTCGCGGACATGTTCTCGACGTCATCATGTGACCGCACCCACCCTGAGTGTGTGTAACATTTTAAAAGAACTTATTCAGACAATCCAAATTATTTGACAGTAAAACATCACCATTTCACATGTCCCAGACAATGGCCCTGGCTTTCCACATATTTTTTCTAACTTTTTGAATGCTTTTGAGTGTTCGATATGTTCTCGAGGCGCACCCCTCCACCCCTATAAAAAGCCACACCCCAGAGCTGATCTTCATTGTACTTCTGGCTATTGCAGATTGACTTTTGCTGCCTTTAGTGCTCTAGCTGAGATTACCTCATCAACCCTAATGGTATCCATGCCTGCTATTGCTACATCAGCCTTACCACCACCCCCAAACCCTCCACCACCTCCCCAAGGGCCTGCAGAGGGGAACACGCGTGAGGATGTAGAGAATGAGGATGAAGGGAATGAGGTGGAGGAAGGCCCTACTACTAGCACTCGCCGGGAGTCTTGGGTGTGGCGGTTGTTTACCGTTTATGGTAACGTACCAAAAGCATGTGCAGACAAGGTCACCTGTAACCAGTGCAAATTAGTGCTGAGTCGTGGGAGACGTGGTGCATACAGCTTTGGTACGAAATCCATGAAGCGACACCTAACTTCGTTCCACGGTGCGGACATTCGCAAGGTTGTACCTTGTGATGAACGTAGTAGGTTAAGTTCCTCCACAGCATCCTCCGTTTCTGCTCCTCTCACCACAAGAGACACTCCTGTGGGAGAGCGCATCCCTCCAGCAGCTTCACAGGCTATTCACGATGCTGTTGACCCTTACTTTTCGAGGGTCACAATATTGTGTATGTACTGTGATGCAGTAATCTGCAGAGGGGAGAGTCTTCGAAGTGCTTTCGAGACTACGGTCACGGACCACCAGAAGACCTGCTACCTACCTAAATAAGGCCCACCTGCCCACCTGCCCTTTCTTATCTCTGTGGCTGGTGTCCCTTCCTTAACCTCCTTTCCCCTCCTCTCCTAGTGTGTCATGTGTAAAAAAGCCCAAAAAATATAAAACAACAAAAATCCCCCTCAAAAAAAGGCTTTTCAGAGCCGCCTTTCTCAGTTTAAAAAATAGAACTATTGAATAAACAGTGCAGGTCCTTGCACATTTTCTAAAAGTACGCGGACAGTCTTAGGACAGATAACATTTTGGGGTGCTGCCCTAGCAAAACCAATGCACTGTTCTCTGGGAGTAAGTAGTGGCTCTGAAAAGAGCCTTTTGATGGTGTTTTGTGTGTTCGAAAAACTTGGATTCGTCACCATTTAATTCAAAATAGATGACTATAATTCCAAAAAAGGGTGCAATCCATTTTGTACATTTCTAAGAAAAATCTGATTGCCAGCATATGTAAGATGGACTCCATCTCTGCGAAAAATGAATGTGCTACGAAACATAATATTTTCATTGGGAAAAGAGGACATGCCAACATCTCTTAGAAAGGCACAAACAGCCTTATTGACATTGCGCCTCGCGTTCTCCATTTGTGGACCAAATAAAGAAGAACACAGCCATATTTGTCTTTGCGCAATACGAGAAAAAATTACTTGGGAATTTGGAAACATGTACATGACCTTCTCAAGTCCTTTCATTGCAAATTACAAAGAAATTCCAGACACATGTCCTAAACTGTTCGCTCAACAATGAATTATAATTATGTCAGGATTACGCTCCGTCTGCAAAGTAGCACAGAGTGGTACCAAGTCCACCCACTTCATTCCACGCACTCCATGCCAGTACACTTCCAAATGAGGGAATCCAAGATCTACAGATACTCCACAACGTTCTGCATGCACCTCCAACCAATGTATCCATGAATCTGTTTTCGAAAACACACAGCCATAGCTATCTGTTCTTCTCTCAGGAAAAAGACGTCCTCACTAAATCTCTCCTTACACAACACACCCACTAAACTTTACTGACCAATCCCTAGCTCTGCTCATTCTCATTTGCATGTCTCTCCACCCCAGAATGCCCATATGTAATATGCGCTGTCCGCAGACTACCGCCATGTCCGCGGACATGTGGAAGATCTGAGCGTGGTGAATGTGCATTTAAATAGTGTTCCCCATTTCCCCTTTAAGGTGGGCTCTGAAAAGAGCTGTTTATTTTTTGTTTTTTTTGCTGATGCCTGACAGACACCTGTTATTTTGTATTTTTGGGGGGGAGTTTTCTTCTTATTTTACAACTAAAATCTTTACATTACCTGTTCCAAAGCAACCCTTACATTCCAAAAGAACATGGCATTTCCCAAAAAAGATATAGAAACACCATCTGCTTCAAAATAAGCAGCATTACTCAAAACAATATTCTCGTTGTTACAGAAAAACATACCAGCTCTTAGCATGAAAGCATGCACGCCTCGATTGATTGCACACATAGCAATGTTTTGCTGAGGACAAAACACAGAACTGTTGTCCCATATTGCTCTAGGTAGTAATCCAGAAAAAATTATTCATTTGGAAGAATGTTGATTACTGCTTGAACCAACTGTTCCAAATCTGCCAACAAAGTTGGGGAACTCACGTAGCCCAAATGGAAAGAACCATAGTGCAAAACTACCACATGGGGACTGTTCATCCTACGCATATCTCTACAAACTTGGAGAATTGCCTCTGCATTGCAGTCAGTCACAGCACTCCACACCACCTCCACTCCTCTAACATCGTTTGCCACATGCCTGCATTGAGAATACTGCTGTAAACCATGGACAAACATATCTCCGAGCACCAACACCCTGACTTTCTGCACCTCTTCCATATTCACTACACACACTCTCTTTCTACATAAATCAACAACGTCAACATCTTATTGGCTGATCCCTACAGTCCCCTTTCCGTGCTGGATTGCTGGAAAACCTAGTATGTGGCACACCCTACCCGCAGACAACCGCAGTGTCCACGCGGCACTTAACTCTTAGCCAGCCCTTCTACCCTTTCCACATCACCCTCGGTTCCATTCCCTCATTGGATACAGCTAAGCAGTCACACAACCATCCACCAATCACATAAAAGACCTCTACATCTAACTCTATCATCAGAGTTCCACACTTCAAATGTACTATTGATCACTCTGAATACAAGTCTCATATCATTGAAAAGCACCTACTACAAAAACTTCTGTACAAGTCTCGAAGATTTCTACTTACAGCTCCATGCATATCCACATGCATGATTACAAAGTACAGGTATGCATATTTTATTCAGAGTACATGTACAACTCTTATGATTCCATATAAACAAAGTAATGCCACTAAATCTGCATAGCCAATACAGACATGCCAACGCTGCCGATTTAAGCGCGAGACTCCAAATTTTTCATTCAAAATCACACTATTTTTTACTGTCTCCTGCATAACCTATACATACATGCCAACCCTCACGATTTGCGCGCGAGACTCGATTTTTCATTAAAAAATGTCACCATTTTTTACTGTCTCCTGCCTAAATTAATGCTAATCCCAGTGCAATCGTATGAGAAAATAAATGATCCCGTTTGCTGAGGTGAAATCTCCCTCTCAGGTGCTCCCGATTGCTCGCATGTCTAGTTATAATATGAAATTATTTAAATTTTTCCCATCTACTATAATGAACTATCACTTACAGACCGCTCTGCTATCTACAACACAGCTGTAAAAAAAACAAGTGAATTTCATGAACTTAAAATTCTACTCATTTGCGAAGCATGTTCAAATAACATACTGTAAATAACATATAAAGGCTGCACATAGTGAAATGAAATGCATGCATACACTATGTTCAGATATCAAACAAGAATACTACCACAAAAACATAAAAATCAACATGTACATTAACATCAGTGCTATAAACACACAAAATTACTAACTTCTTCCTTTTACAATTGTAGTGAAGATCACTCTCCTGAAAATCAGCAGCATCTAAACTACAAACAATATATCCAAGGAAACCTGCTCATCCCACAAAAAAAGTAAGTGCAATACTACCTTTATATTCTTACTGTTCCTCAAAGACACTGTGTGGTTCATTCATGTAATTTGCGCATAAAAAAAAACATCGATTTCTGAACCATTCTGCCCACAAATCTCCTTTTATTAAACAGAGATTAGCAGGCAGAATGGCACACAAATCCCCATTTTTTTGGAACACAAATAACATACTCAACCCTTAGAATGTTAGTACTACAAAACAAAGAACTGTTTTCATTGTACACCATTACGTTTACTATTAATGCTTCTCCTCACCACAAGCTCACTTTCTACTCTCATCTGAACCGCAGTGTAGTAACATACAAACAGAAGAATAGCCTTCCCAACTCATTGTACCTGCCCAAAGCACATTCACACACCACCACATACATCTTCCCCATCAAACTCATACACGCATGCACACAGCACACATACATTGCAAAACAGACCAACCCATACCTTCAGACCCCAAAGAATACCTACCGAAAAGCAAGTCTGTAGAAAGCAATGCAGAAATAGAGCAAATGAAAATAAAAGTGTCCAAAATAAGCATCCATCTCTACCAGAGTTTGTACAAAATGTTCAAACAAAACAGCTAATGCAGTCATTTAGCGAAACAAAAGAAGCTTCTAGTACAGAAACTTTGCCTCCTCCATCAAAATGTAAAATGAAAAAGAAAGTGATTAACAAGAATTCAGCTACCACTACTGCTAACACTGCTCCTATAAATCTTGATGTAGTGGCAAGTAACCATACCAAAAAAAGTATTTTAGCAAAAATGTTCCACCACACAGTCCTTCAAAATCTTATAAAAACAGGAGCAAAATCATGCAAAACCCTTAAAACCTACCGTAGAAAATTAATCCTAGAAGCTCTTGTAGACAGTGCAATCCTTCTCAAAAGGAAGTTATTTATTTTAGTTTTAAACAGGAGGAAACCACTAACAAAACTAAGTACTAAACTACAAAAAAAACTTCTCAATAAACACAATGTCAACAAAAATAACTTCTTAAATATCTGTGGAGGTGAATAGAGTCACACCACGACCACAGAACCATATTTTAATGAAGAAGCATACAAACAAAACCAAACAAACACAATTGCCATCCATAGCAATGGACGAGGTTATGAATAAATTAATAATTCCATTATGGAACAAGAAACACTGCTTACAAAAATATCCCTGGAAAACTCAGAATTACCTCTTCATTCGACTGAACTAGAACGTCCAGTATACAAATGGCCGTGCAGGTCAATGTGTAACATTCCCAACAAATCTTTCAAATCTTTACGCCAGTTCCTCAATCAATGTGTGAAAAGGTAAAGACAAAATCAAAAATAAAAAGTGCTGCAAAATATGATACCTGTCCAGTGCGCAAATACACAGGACTACAAGGACATTCATTAGCCTGCATTTTAGTACCTATTTGCAAAAGCACCTTCCATGATATCAAAATTATATCAACACATCATTCAACTGTAAGAAATCTAGTCTATAAACTGTAGTATGCTAAAAGTCCTGCTTTAGAACTAGCCAATTTAAATAACATTCTTCTGCATGGTACACCCAAAGACCTACAAGAAGAAATCAACCGTATGCAGAGAAAATATTTTGGAAGTGAAAGCCACTTACAAACAGGGGTGGACTGGCCTGTAGGGAACTCTGGAGATTTCCCGGTGGGCCTCTGCACCCTGGGCCTCTTTTGTGTGGTATTTCCAAATGTTCTCATAGGAAACACATTGGGCTTGCTGAAAATGTGTCATATGGGGCCACTTTGGACATTATTTCCAGGGCCTCTTTTAGTCCCCAGTCATTATTTCCAGGGCCTCTTTTAGTTCCCAGTCCTCCCCTGCTTACAAAATGCAATAGCTTTAGAACAGACTAGCAACAATTTTGCACATGGCAACCTTCTACTACACACATACAAAAAATAAATACTAAAATTTAAAAGTACATCTGCTGAAGTACCAAACCATGTGTGTGTGTGTGTTGCCGCAGAATCTTTTATAAAAGTAACACAAAAACTATAGACGTAACATACAAAATAGAAGAGAATGAAGATTCCAAATGGTTTGAATTAGCTCTCTACCTTTTAGCAGAGAACAAATACGAAATAAGTGACCCCTTAATACTTTGCACTTACTGCACTACAAAACTTGACAACAACCAAACTCCTTCACATGCTATCACAAATAACTTGGAATTATTTCATCTACCAAAACCCCTGCAACAACTCAATTTGTATGAGAGCATCATAATTCAAACAGTGCACCCATTTCAAGCAATAATACGCCTTCAACCAAAAACAGCAAAATTACCTCCCTCTGAATTGGTAAAAGGCATTCATGGCAAAGTAGTTTATTTACCATCTGATCTGACAGAAAATGTGCACACTCTAGGAGTGCAACATCCAATAGAGCAATCTTTAATTGTCTTAGTAAATGGTCTACCAACTAAAGACAAAAAAAAATAATTGGCAACAACTCGTGGACTTACATAAAATTAGACAAGCCTTGCAATATCTAAAAAACAATAATGAATACTACAAATAAATAAATATTGAAGAAAACTTAAGGGAAACAACTGAAATACTGACTCTCCAGAAACTTGTCAATTCGAACTTCTGGATCCTGCTGCAGTATCCAATATTTTAGACCATTATGCAATTCACCCATTGCACTCTAATGACAGCATAGATGATGCACTAGAAACGTACCAAATGTGACAAACCAAAGGTTCACCAATGAGAATATGGGAAAAAAGTATAGAAGCACATGCTTTTCCTGTACTATTTCATACTGGCAAAGGAGGAAGGTACGATGATAGAGCCACTCAGATAACAGCATCAGAATACCGCTAATTACGAATGTATTCTGAAGATCCCAGATTTAGACAAAATGTGGAATTTATATTCCACCTACTCTTTGAAAGTGAACTAGCAACTCTATGTTACGGAGTTGCACACATATTGAAATCGGGAACCACTTCCAAAACATGTCAGCTACGCAATTAATACAAAACGTGCAAGAAAAAGATGAGGTTTTACAATCAAGCATTAAAAATCTGTTTGCAAACATGCGTGGTACAAAAGAATACTGGTTCTGACATCATGGAGATGTACGTTGTATGATCAGAAACCTTGGATCACCCACTTGATTTGTTACATTAAGTTGTGCAGAATATGCATGGGAAGATTTACATGATTTCCTACGCATATCAAACAAAAACAAAACAAACATATATATAATAACACCTGGAAAACTTTGCACCCTAGATCCTGTTAATGTTTCAAGCTATTTCCACCATCGTTTCATTGCTATGCTACACATTATTTGTAATAAAACTGTTCCTCCCCTCAGAGAAGTTCAACATTTCTTTTGGAGAAAAGAATACCAAGCCAGAGGAGCACCATATATCCACATGCTTTTATGGATTAAAGATGCTTCTAAATTTGGTCAGGACAGTGATGCCATTGTTTTGCAGTTCATCCAAAAATACATCCCTTCACAAACGAGACATAGTGACCTTCATGCACAAATTGTACAATTTCAAAGACACAAATGTGGCAAATATTGTCGTCGCAAATAAAAAAACAAAGGGAAATACTACACCAAATGCCACTTTGGTTTCCCTAGACCAGTTACAGAAACAGGTGAAGTGAACAACTTCATGTCTTCAGTTAGACATAGGGCCTCATTACACGGTAGGCGGTAACCATGGCGCTATTAGCGCCATGGTTGCCGCCAGTATTTTACCGTGTCCGCTTTGGTGGATGGCGGAATTACTGCCATACTCCAAGGTGAGCGGGGGCGGTAATTCCCCATTCACCAAGGCCCTTCCCCATTCCCATTGTTGCCCCCATAGGGCATAATGGGAATGGGGAAGGTGCTAATTACGGTACCGCAAATTGCGGTACCTTAATTTGCACCAAGGTCCCTTTGCGGGTTCTTTTTTTAACGCCTGCTAAAAGCAGGTGTTAAAGTACCAACCCGCAAAGGGACCTTGTAATAAGGCGGTAAGGGTTAACGGTCACCGGTACCCTTACCGGTGACCGTTAACCCTTACCGCCTACCGTGTAATGAGGCCCATTGTGTTAAAGGTAAATCACCTAAGAACACATATTACATAAAAAAGAACAGAAGAATCAAAATATATCAATGATTACAATGCATTTGTTGCCCTCTTATGGAATGCAAACATAGATGTGCAGTATATTGCAGACAATTCCACTGCAGTTGCACGATATGTAACAGCCTACTTAACAAAAGCAGAAAAAACAGAGCTTCTAGACCGCTGGAATGACCAATCCTCAGACAAAAAACGATCTCAGAATTTGTACAGTTTAGTCATAAAAATGCTCTCTCATAGAGAATGCGGCGCCTACAAAGCTGCGGATCGTTTAACCGGTACTGCTTTGTATGGAAAATCTGAAAATATAGTATGGTTAAGTCTTGGTCCTGCTAAATCTAGAAAAATAGTTCTCAAATCATATGAGGACATAGAAATAATAGCCAAAAATGATCCCAACAGCCAAGACATTTTGAAAAACAATTTACTAGACACATACTACCCGAAAAGGAGTACCACTTTGGAAACCATGTGTCTATACCACATAGCCCAAAACTTTGCATACAAAAATAAAATAAAACCCGATGAAAACAAAGGTAGATATAGAGTGAGAGATTGTGAAGGCAGCTTAGTGAAACTTACCAAACGAAGCTTAATTAATCATATCAAATTGTCATTAAAAACATCTCAACAGAAAGAACCATATTGCATGTCCCTGCTTGCCATGGAGAAAAGAAGAAGAGATACTAGATAACTATGACTGCTATGAAGACGCTTTCAAAGCAAATGAAAGCACTATCACCGATGTGAACTTTATGCAGTACAAAACAATCTTGCACAATGAACAGCAACACAAAGAAGAACTCCAGGCCCAACTGGATAAGGACACTTCTGACAGTAGTCAACCGTCTGTAACAGGAAGCCAAGAACCACTGGGACAGCCACTAATAGCAAATGAGGCAGAATTAGCTATGACAGAAGTAGAAAACACCATGGTCACTATGAAGAAGGTACAGAAGACTTAACTGTACTACAATCAAAACTTAACAAAGACCAGCGCACCATTTTGGAAGAAGTAACAAATAAAATTGCACATGGTGTACAACTCAAAAATAAAGAATGTACCTGCCAAAATTACAAACCTATACTGCTATACGTCAGTGCTGAAGCTGATTCAGGCAAAACATTCTTAATCAAAATCATCAGCAATTTCCTTTAACAATTGACATACAACAAACTGTCAGCTGTTGTAACTGCCCCCACAGGTTTAGCTAACTACAACATAGGCGGTGTCACTTTACACCGATTACTACTCCTTCCAGTAGAACACCAAAACAAATTAGACTATTACAAACTTTCTACAGAAGCTGCAATGGAACAACGCAAAGTGTTAAAACAAATGAAAATGCTACTAATAGATGAAGTGAGCATGGTCTCCAACCTAACGTTGGCTTTGATTCACCTCAGATTGCAAGAAGTACTTAAAACAAACTACGAAGAACTCTTTGGAGGAAAACACATTATTGTTTTCGGAGATCTTCTTCAATTGGCACCAGTGGAAGGTGAACCTATTTTTAAAACCTTAGGACACAAACTCTGCCGTAAAACAGTTGGAAGCATAGGAAATGTCAACCTTTGGCAACATTTCCAATACAGATAATTAACAGAAAACATGCGCCAATCGGCAGACCTCACCTACGCCAACATTTTAAAAAGTATTAGAGTTGGTGTACTATCTCAAGAAGCACATGCAATATTAAAAACCTGGCACATCCATGCACTTTATGGCGATAACTCATGTGCTACTGATGTTATGGAACAATTAGCACACAAAAAGGTCAATTGTATGCCCTTAATGCCAATTCTTGCAAGCTGTTCCAAATTCAATGAAACAATGTTGAAAAATAAATGCAACTAATAATTGAAATTTTCTCCACAGACAAACTGGACGTACATGGTATGACACTACCCATGTGTCAACAAACCACACCAAGACTAAATACCTTAGAAAATTCTATCTCCAACACAGCTGGGTTGGAGAAAATATTAAAATTATCCTTAAACTGTAGAGTAATGCTTAAACATAACCTTGACGTGGAGCAAGGACTAGTTAATGGAGCACTGGGTACAGTTGTTGGCTTTCAAACATACCCACGTGACAACAACATTCAGTTTGTCAATATTCTCTTCGACAAACTTTCAGAAGTAAAAAGGATAGGGCGCTCAACATCTCGATTCCTTCTCTTCAAAGACATGTATGTACGCAGAGAACAATTTTCTCTAACTCTTGCATATGCAGTCACCATTCATAAATCCCAAGGTCCTACCTTAGACAAAGCATTAATGGATATTGGTAACACAGTCTTTAAAGAAGGCATGAGCTACATAGCACTATCACGCTTAGGTTAAATTGACGGTCTAGTTCTAATCAACTTTGATGCAAGTAAAGTAAACGCTGATATTCCTTGCTTTTTAGAATACAATAGACTACGTTCACTATACACCCCCCACCTAAAATCATATCCTGTTCCACAAAAAGGAAAACTTTGTAAAAGAAATCTAATTCAAACTGAAATGCAACAGGATCTGACTGCAAATTCTCCAAAGAGAGTAAAAGAAGCTAATACTTCATCAATTACCACAACCAAAGAAGAACCTATTAGTCAAAGTAATTCAGGTACTTCTTCAAAGAAGCAACACACACTCCGACAAAATGACTTGGACACAGAACTCTCTGGTCCATTCAAATTTTCAAATGTAACTGGTGTAAATTGCTATGCAAATGTAGCAATGAATATTCTATTTCAATTGCCACCAATTATTGACAACATTTACTTACACAGTACAGACCAATTGTGTTTGCAAATGTTAGTCCTTCACAGAAACGCAACAAACAATCCTGACAACACCTCTAGTGTTCACGGAATAAGACAAGAATTGGACTACTGTGCTGGAATGGTGAAATTCACTATAAACTCACAAGAAGATCCACAAGAATGTCTGATGTACTTACTACAAGTACTGGAAAACTAAAACATACCTATAAATGAAATTTTACAGATTTCATACATGTGGAAACATACATGCACTCACAGCAACAATGTGACACAGGAACAAATCCCTAATGAGCGCTTTGTGTATGTATCCATACCTAATTGTGTATCCATTCCCTTTCAGAAACGTGCACAAAATGCAGACCATGGCAGATTATGTACTACCTGCAATTCAGATAATCGCTCCACCTTACTATACAAACACATAGTAACTACGTAATAGAAATGCTTCTACGTTACAATGCAGATGGTACAAAAACAACTGTAAGCTGACTGGATTCACACACAGTCAAGTATCACTTGGTAAGAAAACCTTCACAACAATAGGTATAATCTACCACGCAGGAGCCACAACCAATGCAGATCACTACACTGCATGTATTAAAAAGAAATGTGGATGGTTTGAATGTAATGATAGCACCATTACTCTAAAGCAGAGATTACCAGCAAATCTTACAAACGCTTATTTAATCTTCTTAAAACCAAAATGTAATAACTAATCTCTACTTCAACATTAACAAAAATTCAATTAAAAAACTATAAACAGTTATAATACGCCAACAGGTATCTAACTGGCCCAAGATTCTATAACAACCAAACAGATAAATGAAAAGCACTAAATTGTGATAAAAAATAGACAGTTAGAATACGCCAACAGGTATCTAACTGCTTCAGAAATCTGCAACAAGCCAACAGATAGAACATTAATCAGAAACAACAAGTGAACACTGAAAGGAAACAAACAGATAGACTGTAGCATAGCGAAAAAAGGTTTTTTTTAATCCGACAAGGATTTTTTTCCCATGTTAACCAAATATGAGGGTCCAAAAAAAAGCTGAAATTTCTATTATGCAATGTAATAAGTCTTTATAGAATACATACACTAACATGCTGTTTTCTTTTATCACAGAAATTGAAAAATAATATTTCCTCCAGGTACCAAACTCATGTAAACAATATATCGAATCTCAACAAATCAAGCAGTAAGTATAATTTCAAACATTTTATAGATATTCGAATCTATAGGTCTGATATATGGCTTTGATATGGTGCGGTGGTTGTGGCCAGGGTCTAGAGTCTTGGGTGTATAGCCTACGGCCTATGGCCTACAGCCATGCACCCAAGACTATAAGCCCTAGCCACAACCACTGCAGCATATCACAACCACAACCACCGCACCAGATCACACCCATGCTACCTAATAACTTTAGTGCTTATACAGCCTACGGCCTGCGGCCATGCACCCAAGACTCTAGGCCCCGGCCACAACCACCACAGGATAACACACCCATGGTGGCTTATAACTCAGTATCACACCCATAGATTGAAAAATGTTAACTGCGACATATACTCAATTTTAAAGTCTGCTGACACCACGCATGTCCTTAGAACAGTTTCAACTTGCCTGCCCACAGCACAGACGGGAATACTATCCTTAGGACATCCCTCATTTTCAGTAATTACGAACATCCCGGACAGCGCAGGCATGGCTAATACATCAGTCGCACCTGCCACCTAAACAAATACAGTATTTCACCCATCTCTTCCTCCCTAAACCTCCCCAAGCACTCACACCAAAACACTCCCCAAAACTGCGCACTGATTTTTTTCCCCAAAGTTTGGTGAGGTTTGGTCCAGGGGGGGGCAAAGTTATAGGGGGGGTCCCAAAACATCTTTTTTTCCCATAGACTGAATGGAGGAAAACCTTTGCGCACGGCTACAGGCCAAACCACTGGACGGATTTTCACCAAATTTGCAGCAGGGGCTTGGTCCCGAAAGCGTGCTTTTGTAAATTTGGTGACAATCCGTGCAGTACTTTTCTTTAAAATGACCAAAAAGTAGGTCTCACAAAATGTGTGATATCTATGTCCGCTCCACGGTCACACTTCCCTGTTCGCTCCGCGGACAAGATACCGATTGGCTAAGGGGCTGGCGTCAAAACCGCAGACATGCAACGTCTCTGCCGATTGGCTGCAGTAAGCCGTGTTCTGCGTCAGATTGTTTGGATGCACCCGACATCTTGGATCCGCCGACAGCGCAGCGGCGACCAGCATCAAAATGCTATTTCGAAAACTGTTTTGCTGTGTCAGAGTGCTTGGGGAGGTTCAGACAGTATGAGATGGGTGAAAAACTGTATTTTTTCAGTCGGTAGGTGTTAATGATGTATTCCCTATGCCCGCCTTGTTGGGGATGTTTGTAAGTACAGAAAATGAGGGGTGTCATAAGGGTAGTATTTCAGTACGTGCTGTGCGCAGCCAACTTGAAAATGTTCTAATGACACGCGTGGTGTTAGCGAACTTTGAAATTGAGTACATGCCGTAATTAAATGATTTAATTTTATGGGTGTGCTATTGATGTGTACGCCGCCATGGGTGTGATATACTGCGATGGTTGTGGCCGGGGGCTAGAGTCTTGGATGCATGGCTGTAGGCCGTAGGCTGAAGGCCATACTTCCAAAACTGTAGGCCATGGCCACAACCACCGCAGCATGTTACAGAAATTGATACACCTGTAGTATTGCTTATCGATCAGATGGTTGTGGGGAGTGTGTAGAGTCTTGGGTGCATGGCTGAAGGCCATGCACCCAAGAACAAAGTTATAAGCACTGGAGGTATAAGCCACTGCACACCCATACATTGCAATATCTGTGGACATACAGCTAGGAGTCTAGCCTCTGGCCACAACCACTGCAGCACACCACACCTATAGATACACCCGTAGTACTGCATATCACTCAGGTGGTTGTGGGGAGAGGCTGCAGTCTTGGGTGCATGGCCAAAGGCCATGCACCCAAGAACAAACTTATAAGTTCTAAAGTTATAAGCCAACATGGGTTTTATATAGTGCAGTGGTTGTGGGCAGGACATAGGGCCTCATTACACGGATGGCGGAGAACCATGGCGCTATTAGCGCCATGGTTCATGCCGGTAAAATACCGGCACCGCCTTGGCGGAAAGGGGAATTACCGCCCCATTCCAAGGTTGGCGGGGCGGTAATTCCCCCTTCCACCATTGCCCTTCCCCATTCCCATTTTTGCCCCATAGGGCTCAATGGGAATGGGGAAGGCGCTAATTTCGGTACCGCAAATTGCGGTACCGTAATTAGCTCCCTGGGTCCCTTTGCGGGTTGGTTTTTAATGCCTGCAAAAAGCAAGCGTTAAATCCCCCAACCCGCAAAGGGACCTCGTAGTAAGGCGGTAAGGATTTACCGGTACCGGTATTTTACCGGTACCGGTAAATCCTTACCGCCATCCGTGTAATGAGGCCCATAGACTTTTGGGTGCATGGCTGTAGGCTGTAGGCCATACACCCAAGAGTGTAGACCCTTCCCACAACCACTGAAGCATATCACATTCATACATCACACCCATACATTCGATTATGTATCTGGTAGGTGTGGTCAGGGCCTAGAGTCCTGGGGACAAATTGAGTACATGCTACAGTTATAATGTTTCATTCTATGTGTGTGCTAATGATTTATAAGCGACCATGGGTGTAATATGCTGCAGTGGTTGTGACCAGGGCCTAGAGTCTTGGATGCATGGCCGTAGGCCGTAGGCTGTAGGCCATACTTCCAAGACTCTAGGCCCTGGCCACAACCACCGCAGCATGGTACAGCAATGGATACACCTGTAGTATTGCTTATCGATAAGATGGTTGTGGAGAGTGTGTAGAGTCTTGCACCCAAGAACAAAGTTATAAGCACTGGAGTTATAAGCCACTGCACACCCATACATTGCAATATCTATGGGCATACAGCTAAGAGTCTAGCCTGTGGCCACATCCACTGCAGCATACCACACCTATAGATACACCCGTAGTATCACTCAGGTGGTTGTGGCGAGGGCCATGCACCCAAGAACAAAGTTATAACCTGTGGCGTTGTAAGCCAACATGGGTTTTATATAGTGCAGAGCTTGTGGCCAGGATGTAGACTTTTGGGTGCATGGCTGCTGGCTGTATGCCATACACCCAAGCGTGTAGATCCTGCCCACAACCACTGCAGCATATCACATTCATACATCACACCCATACAATCGATTATGTATCTGGTAGGTGTGTACATGGTACAGTTACAATGGTTCATTCTATGGGTGTGCTACTGTTTTATAAGCGACCATGGGTGTAATATGCTGAGGTGGTTGTGGCCAGGACCTATAGTCTTGGACGTACGGCCGTAGGCCACAGGCTGTAGGCCATACTTCCAAGACTGTAGGCCCTGGCCACAACCACTGCAGCATGTCACAGCTATAGATACACCCGTAGTATTGAACATCACTCAGGTGGCTGTGGGGAGGGCCTGCAGTCATGGGTGCATGGCCTTTGGCCATGCACCCATGACTGCACAAACAGCACATTTATACGTAGTGTAGTTACAAGCCACAATGGGTGTGATATGGTGTGGTAGTTGTGGCAGGACATAGGGCCTCATTACACGGTAGGCGGTAAGGGTTAACGGTCACCGGTAAGGGTACCGGTGACCGTTAACCCTTACCGCCTGATTACGAGGTCCCTTTGCGGGTTGGTACTTTAACGCCTGCTTTTTAGCAGGTGTTAAAAACCAACCCGCAAAGGGACCAGGGTGCTAATTACGGTGCCGCAATTTGCGGTACCGTAATTAGCACCTTCCCCATTCCCATTATGCCCTATGGGGCAAAAATGGGAATGGGGAAGGGCAATGGGGGAAGGGGGAATTACCTCCCTGCCAACCTTGGAATAGGGCGGTAATTCCCCTTTCCTCCAAGGCGGTGCCGGTATTTTACCAGCATGGACCAAGGTGCTAATAGCACCTTGGTCCACCGCCTACCGTGTAATGAGGCCCATAGACTCTTTGGTGCATGGCCGAAGGCCATGCACCCAAGAACAAAGTTATAAGCACTGCAGTTATAAGCCACTATGGATTTTATATACTGCATACACATACATTGAAAAATCTATGGCCTTACACCCAAGACTGTAGCCTGTGGCCAGAACTACTGCAGCATATTACAGGTATAGGTACACTCGTACTATCAAACATCATTCTGGTGGTAGTGGGGAGGGCGTAGTCAAGGCCATGCTCCCAAACCCAACTGTATACGTAGTGAAGTTAGAAGCCACAATGGGTGCGATATGCTGTGGTGGTTCTGGCCAGGACCCAGAGTCTTGGGTGCATGGCCAAAGGCCATGCACCCAAGACTGAAGTCATAAGCAGTGAGGTTATAAGTGAACATGGGTGTGCTGTGGTGCGGTGCGGTGGTTGTGTGCACAACCTAGCATCTTAGGTGCATGGCTGCAGACCATGCACCCAAGAGTAAACCTATAAGTAGTGAAATTACAAGCACCATGGTTTTGATATGCTGCAATGGTTGTGGGTAGGACCATTATACTTACTGTTTACTTTGTTCAGAATCACTATATTTCTTACATGAGTTTATTACTTTTTGCGGAAATATCCTTTTTTAATTTCTGTGATAAAAGAAAAAAGTATGTTAGTGTTTGTATTTTATGAAGACTTATTACATTGTATAATAGACAATTTACCTTTTTTTTACCCTCATATTTAATTTACAAACCAGTGTACTGTGCATTTTGCTCAGTTTCTGTGTTTGTTTTTCAAATCGTTGGTCTGGGGGGAAAAATATCCTTGTTAGATTAAAAAAAACCTTTATTTGCTATGCTACAAACTATGTCTTTGTTTTCTTTCAGTGTTTCCTTGTTCTTTCTGATAATTGTTATGCCTGCTGCCTTGTTGCAGATTTTTAACAACAGTTAGATACCTGTTGGCATATTCTAACTGTGCATTTGTTGTTACGGATCTGTGGTATTAATTTATCTGTGTGGTTGTTATACACTCTTGGGCAGTTAGATACCTGTTGGCATATTCTAACTGTGTATTTGTTGTTACGGATCTGTGGTATTAATTTATCGGTGTGGTTGTTATACACTCTTGGGCAGTTAGATACCTGTTGGTGTATTCCAACTGTGTATAGTCTTTTACTTGATTTTTTGGTAATGTTGAAGTACACATTAGTTAGTAAATTACGCATTTGTAAGATTAGCTGGTAATCTCTGATTTAGAGTAATGGTGCTATCATTGCATTCGAACCATCCACATTTCTTTTTAATGTATGCAGTTTAGTGACCTGCATTGGTTGTAGCTCCTGCGTGGTAGATTATGCCTATTGTTGTAAAGGTTTTCTTTCCAAGTGACACTTGACCATGTGTGAATCCAGTTAGCTTGCAGTTGTTTTTGGTACCATCTGCATTATAAACATAGAAGCATAAGTATTATGTAGTTATTATGTGTTTGTATCAGTAAGGTGGCCCGGTTGTCTGAATTGCACATAGTACATAATCTGCCATGGTTTGCATTCTGTACAAGTTGCTGAAATGGAATGGATTCACAATTAGGTATGGAGACATACACAAATCGCTCATTTGGGATTTGTTCCTGTATCACATTGTTACAGAGACTGCATGTATGTTTCCACATGTAGGAAATCTGGAAGATTTCATTTATAGGTATGTTTTTGTTTTCCATTACTTGTAGTAAGTACATTAGAAATTCTTGAGGATCTTCTTGTGAGTTTATTGTGAATGTCACCATTCCAATAGAGTAGTCCAATTGTTGTCTTATTCCGTGAACACTGTACGTGTTGTCAGGATTGTTTGCTGCGTTTCTATGAAGGACTAACATCTGCAAACACAATTGGTCTGTACTGTGTAAGTAATAAGTAAATATGGTTAAGTTGCTGTTTCCATAGGAAGAACACTTTTTGGGCGGCTTATAACTTCACTCTCCCTGGACGAATCCTCACCAAACTTTGCAAAAAAAAAGTATATGGCCCAGTCTGATTTTTTTTTTGCAAAGTTTGGTGAGGTTTGGTCCAGCGGGGGCAAAGTTATAGGGGGGGTCCCAAAATGTATTTTTTCCCATAGATTGAATGGGGAAAAAACTTTGTGCACGCCTAGAGCCAAAACCGCTGGATGGATTTTCATCAAATGTGTGGCAGGAGCAGTGGCTTGGCCCCAAAAGTGTGCTTTTGTAAAGTTGGTGAAAATCTGTCCAGTACTTTTCTTTAAAACGATGAAAAAGTAGGTCTGGAAAAATTAGTGATATCTATGTCTGCTGCGCAGTCACACTTCCCTGTTCGCTCCGCGGACAAGAAATCGATTGGCTAATCCGTAGGGTCATGCCCGCGGACATGTGGCACTTTCACTGATTGGTTGTGGAACAGTGTGAAGTGCATTAGATTTCTTCGCGGCCTCTGCCATATTTTGTTCATGTTTTGGTGTACACTGACATCGCCGGTAACACATAGAAAAAAAAGACACTAAAGCACTTGTTACAATTATGAAATACTGTTGCCGAAGGAGAGCTTTACTTAGGTTGGAATGGAATGTGGCAGCGGAAAATTGAAAAAGTGGTGTTTTCTTGCCACCAAATTCATACGTTAAAGTGGAAGTTGGTGCTCAATGCACGCCCACGAATGCCTGCATCTGTGTTACAATGTTTTCAGATTAATATTGAAGTCGGACTGGTGTCCTATGTTTTGAAATCTGTGGTGGCCACCTGGAGTGTTTGATGGAAACAGTGGTTTACGCGCCGTATGGGAGTAGCGGTTCTCATGATAGGATGCTCATATGTTGTTGCAAAATGAGAATGTATTTGCCTTCTGAGTGAAGGTCAGTTGATTTGCTTTTTTGGTTGCGAGCTCAGTAGGCCCACGCATCCAAGTCAAATCATAAGGGGCTATTGTTTTTTGATCTTGAGCGAAAAGGAAACTTTAAAAGCTACGCAAGGAATGAAAGCTTGGAAAAAAATACTATTTGATAAGGTTATATTTTAAAAAACGCTTGTAAGGAACATGAAATATCAGTTCACGAATATTCTTTGATGCAAACAGTTTGCTGTCTGACTTTGGCAAAAATAATGGAGGCTGTGAAGATGATGTAAGTTTAATTTTGACAACCGTACACTAATTGTGACAATGTAACTGAAGTATTATATTTTTGCGCAGTTGTAATTTTCATCCAATAACAGAGAGACTACATTGTTTGCGTTTGCAGGCTATGACTAGAGTCACCTTTGGTGACCGTTATTTCTTTTTCTTTCAAATGTCATGCTTGCCCACATAGCTTTGTGTATCAGTTTGCACGTCCTTTTGGTCTTGTGTAACATTACGACATGTCATTTTTTCTTGCTTGTCCATTCGTGCTGCCTTCATAACTGAATTACCATCTCACTGTGTAGTTGTCCTTTTTTTAACCCTTACGGCGAGTGCTGTTTATTTGCGTTTGTAGGGTGTCATTATATGTACCCATGGTCAACTCTAATATTTCTTTAAAATGTCATGTTTGACCACTTACATTTGTGTAGTACTTTCCACAATCTTTGTGTCTGTTTTGGTATTTTTTCCTAAAGGTTGGGTATTGACACAGATTTTCTGTTACGTTTTCTGCCTAGCTACATTTTGCCGTACTGTGCGTGCCATGGTTTCCAAATGCCGAGTGACGGCTTCTTTCCATGTCAGATGCAACTGCTGGTGACTGGGTGCCTGTCCATTGAGAAATTAACTGCATGTGTTTCTCCATGAACATTTTCAATGTCGGCCTTAGAGTCATTGCTACAAATTATTTGGAAATGGAATTAGTCAGTTGATCTCTGACAGTTGTTTGTTAAATAAAAGTACTTTCCAAATTCTAAAATGTTACCGTTTTCTTTTAAAATCACGTGTATCATTTAGAAATGTAAAGTAACACGTTATACGTCGCTGTATGTTTATTTACAGGTTCTGCGTCACGGTACATACTGTTGGTTTTTCCTTGCTGTCATGGAAAGCAAAGAGGGGCTATGTATGGAACAACCACCTTTCCTTTCGATGGTGGCCATCTTGAAAAAGGATTTTGTATTGTAATTCGGGCCGCGTCGGCCCGGATTATAACAAGAAATCCTATTTTTCCGCAGCACACGTTAATGCTTTGCACATCTTTACCATTATTGTCAAATCTTATTGCGTCTATGTCCTTTACTGTGAAAGGTGGTTCTTAACGCAACATTTACTTTGTTAACGGATGGCTTCCTTTTTTGGTAGGACAGCCAATAAGGCCATTTGCAAACGGAAATGAGGAAAGACGTATCAAACAGTGATATGGGGGAGTGGGTGGCCGGTGCAAAAATATTGTGCGTTTCTTATTTCTAAAGTTAGGGCAGTGTTTGTCATGCTGCTTCATTACATTAGTGCTGTTGTTTCTTGGGGAGGATGGATGGCCTTAGCTGATGTAATTTTCAGATAACTAAAACTTTTGCTGAAAGTATGCAATGTGTACTACATTGTTAATGGCTAACTACCAATACGTGTTGGCGCTGTGCAAGGCAAATGTTGCAGATGGACGTTCCTACATCAATATGAAATCTGTTTCCACATTGTCCACGACACAAACATCTTACTGTTAAGTGTTTACTGATTCTGGGTCACGTTACTGTGCTGTACACCAGCATATTGTTAAGTGGTATTCTCCGCAAGGTGTTTAAATAAGTCAGAAATTGCTTTACATTATGGTTACGTGGCACTACTGTAAACCGATCATCTTTAGGAAAAAAACTTTGCAAGAGGGACGGTATGGTTAAGTTGCTCTAATGAAAACCTGTAAAATTGAGTTAAAAAAAAACTTTGTAAAAGGGACATTATGGTTAATTTGCCCTACTAAAAACCTGTAAAATTCACTAGAAAAAACTTTGTTTGAGGGACGTTATAGTTAAGTTGCTCTACTAAAAACCTGTGAAATTCACTAAAAACAAAGTTTTTCTAGTGAATATATATATAATTTTGTGGCCTTTAGAACCAGTAACAGTTTAAGTTGTTGCACATTACTAACAGCATATGAATGGTCTCCTTTGTATTATTACAACAGATTTAGTATTACAAAGAAATTGTAGGGGACACTCCAAGATTTCGGCAGCTGATACAAATAGGGCTTACCATCGAAAAACACCAGTGATTGTGGAAATCAATTGTTATTTTAGCACAACAGAGGCACACTCTCATAAGGGTTCACCAACTAACCTCACAGTATGAAAGAATCTGTATTATGTATTTATTTGGTAATTTCAAGATGTTTCAAACAACGCAATAACCCATACTCAGTATAGTTGCTGATTGCAAAGGTAAACCTCATTAATACTAGTCCACCTAATGCACAGTCTCTGCTAAACGAAAAGGGCCATACCTTTCGGACAGAACAGCTCCCACATTTCTAACATCCAAGAGTTTCACCTTGATCCCTACACACCCCCTGTTGCCATGTTACGTATATGTTTCATGCTTGCACACTACTACTGTGCAGGAGGCCATCATAGCCCTGATAGAACACCCTGGAACGCAGCCTGGCAAAGGAAGTGCAGCCTTCTCATATGCCAGTGTAGCCCCGGTGTTCTTGACCTAGACTGTTGCCACTGGTGCATGCCCGCCTGCAGACCGGGAAGGGACCACTCTACTCCCTCCCCCATAGTCCAGCAGCAGAGGAAGGGGCTGTAAAAAAGGATGTTATCATCAACAGGAGATGGACTACCACCGCTGTTCTTAGCAATGATCACACTTCACTCTGAATTGAGCTTCCATAACCCAAGGGTGATCTCTGTTTTGAACCGCAAACACACATGTCACGTCAGTGCCATGCAATTGATGTGCACTTCACCTAGTTGTGTGTGGGATTCTCATTCACGTTACCCTGCTTCGCCTGCTGTCCCACTCTCAAGTGGAACACCCTTCGATCATCGCTAAAATCTTCTGCTAATCATCTGGCTTTCAGGAAAGCTTTGAAAACCACTCTGTTCTAGCTTTCTGCCTATATTTTTTTCCTTAGGTCGCAGCTTCCACACCAGCGCCATGATGGCTCTGGGCAACCGTGCGCTTTACAAATGTATATAACATAACATAACATCAAGTGAGTCACGAACGGGACCCTCTGAGTGGACACACACAGCAGGGTCCAATCCCATATGCAGTATCCCCTACACAGCCATTCATACATGAAAGGTTAGGCAATAGCTTTCAAGGTGACGAATTCCATCAACGAGGGCCTACAGCAGCCACTCTTGACACCATCCAACCACTCGCACACAGGCTATATCATACAACATAACAGACACACCCCAAACACTAAATAATAGGTCAAGACCATTGCCCTGGGCACACCAAACTCTTTCCCTTCAATTAATATTCACTTCTAATGATAACTATATATATATATTTTTTTTACAGAAGAGTTAAGGTTAAACCACCAAAAACATAAAATCTACAAACATCCGAAATAATAAAGTTAAGGTAATAATAGGTTGCATACTGTTGCTTGAATTAGTCTGGGTGAGTGTGTATTCTGTCTGTGTGTGTTTTATGTGGCTCTGTGAGTATGATTATGGTGGCTCCACATTGCTGCTTGAAATATGTATTTCCTTGCTTTAGTGGATGTTTGTAATGTGTATGCAGTGGGGGTGAGTGTGTATGCTGTGTGTGTTGTCTGTAGTTGTGTGGGCATGATTGTGGCTGTGTATTGTTGCTGGAATCATGTATTTATTTGCTTGAGTGTATGTTGGAACGTGTATGTATTGGGGTTGGTTTGAATATGGTGTGTGTGGCAATGATAATGTTGGCTGCATATTGTTGCTTGAATTGTGTATTTCCTTGCTTGAGTGTATGTTGGTAATGTGTACGCAGTGGGGTGAGTGCATGTGTTGTTGGTGGTCATTATAATGTTGGCTGCCTATTGTTGCTTGAATTGTGTATTTTTTTGCTTGAATGTATGTTTGTAATGTGTGTGCAGTGGTGGTGTGTGCATACGTTGTGTGTGATCATGATAATGTTGGCTACATATTGTTGCTTGAATTGTATTTTATTGCTTGTGTGTATGTTTCTAATGTGTACCCAGTGGGGGTGAGTACGTATGCCGGGTGTGGTAATAGCTGATGTGCGTATGGGTGGCATGCTTGCAGAGCGTATGCTTGATGTGTATTTGTAACATATTTAGTATTTTTTCCAGGTAAGAACTTGCCTTTCATTGTGCATCATATAAAGATACATTTTCAATTGTCAATGTCTCCAAATTACCATGTCGATTTCCCACATTTCTTTTCATTTCAACAATTCCAGCTAAAATCTAGGCGCCTGCAAAAAATATGTAGATACGTGGGCCGAAAAAAATAATACATTTTCCTATGGGAAAACCCCATGTTAAAAGCTGTTCACAACACCTTCAAACTCTGAAACCTTTAATGTAGAAATCTGAAATTGTTTATGCACAGGGGGCTGGCTCGAAATATTACTCAGATGTTTTCATTTATTCATGAAAGCGTTAGAAAGTTATTAAGACAAGCCATTTCCTGAACCGCCATAGAGACTTTGGGCCTCATCACGAGTTGGGTGCTAGCCCTCAAATGCGGCAGTAACTCTATTATCGCCGCATTTAAGTGCTGTCCCTATTATGATTTGGGTGGAAAGTTTGGAGTTTTACCTCCAGCTTGTTGCTGGAAGTAAAGAGCCTGCTTTTCTCAGATTTCTTGGTGCAATTAGCGCAGCGCTAATTGCGCCGGCGCTAATAGAGCCCCTCCAACCCCATTGGGTCCAATGGACCCAATGGGGAATGTGAACTTACCGTCTTAACGCAAATCGGGATCCCGCGCAAATTACGCAGGAACAAGTAGCGGTAACGCTATTTGCCCTGGCGGTATCCCAGCGATATTACCGGCAGGATACCTCCAGATTTGTGATGAGGCTCAATTTGTCTTATCATTAATTATGCTTTGCGCTAGCGCAAAGGCTTAATAGAGATACATATATACTTCTTTGTAGGTCTTTCCTAATTATACACAATTTCAGTCTGCCCTTTCCTGTACACTGTCCCAGTCACAATGGGGCCCCTCTTTCTTTGCTTGAGCATAAGTCACTGGTGCCAGGATGTCCTTGATGTGCTTCCTCTCAGAGGCTGCCCACCAGATCTCTGAGCACTCGATATACTCAAATTTGGGCCATATCACTGCAGAGGTAGCTGTGCTGGTGTTCAGCACCCCAGTGCCCTGGAGGGGTGCCTCCTTCTTCACCGCCTCTAAGCCATTGAGTTATTTAATTTGCAGCACACCAAACACTGTTAGATGCCTCTGTCCACACTGTGGGCCCGGGACGTAAGCTCTTCCTTTGTGACATGGCCCAACCCACCTCCAACTCATATTTTCACGTTAGACTGAGTGGCACTGAAAGAAAGAAGCTTGCCCCGCGCAACTAAGCCTATGCCGAGATGTCCTCCGCTATCTCTCACAGACCCTCCCCCTTTTCACTCAGGCCTCATCCCCGACACAGCCCAGGACTTTGCTCTTCTGCGCTCACCCAGACTAGCCACGGGGCAGTTGTCTATCATCACAGGCATATACTTCTAGGCTTGGGCTGCCACTAACATTCAGCCCAGGCTTGGACTTCCATTACCCACACCTCCCTGCTTGGGCCCTGACTTGAGTCTCACTCAATACTCAGCACCATTTTTCATCTCAACCGACCATTTCTTCTGCATCTCCAAAACATGGATTCTTCCATCAGATTCCGCGAATCCTGCCTCTCTTTTTTCTTCTGCTACCAATTTTTCTCTCTTCCCTCTGGTCTCTGGTTGAGGCGCGGGGCTGGTATTCTTTACCACTCTTTGTAGATTCCTTCCCCATACTCTATGTTTAAATGAATAAACTAAACTAAACTAAACTATGTCTCTACCTAGTTTTTCCTCATTTGAATACCACATTATTTCCTTCTCTAAACCTCACTCTCTTATGTTTCTCATCATGTACTGCCCTCCTGGATCCCTCACCTCCTTTTGTGATGATCTTGACTCCCTTCTTTCAGTCCTCCATCCTTCCTCTTTCCCATTTTTCCTTCTAGGGGATTTCAATCTCCACCTTTCATTTATTCACTCCTCTTTGCCCTTCCTTCCTTTACTGGACTTGTATAATCTTCTCTTCTATCCCGCTTCTATCTGCTATTATCTCTACTCCCTTTCCAGGTTCTGACCATTTACTCCTCACCCTCTCTTTTCCCCCAAAGTCCCCTGCTCTAATCCATTCTCTTCCAACTTTCTTTGTACAAGTCACAATTGCTCAGCTTTTAACCTCATACTCTCCTCATCCTTGCTGTCTTTTTTGCCTTCTTAATCATATCCCGCCTCCCTGAGACTTCCCTACTCTCCTCTTTGTCCCTGTCTGACTTTGCTATGTTGTCCCCTGAAAAAGTCTCAAAGCTACGCTCTTCCCTTTCCTCCAACCACTCCTTCTCTTTTCCTTCTGTTCAAACTGTTTCTCTCCTCTCCTCCTTTTCCCTTCTCCTGAACTCTGACACTGGTCAGTTCCATGCTCCTGCTTATCCTACTGCTTCCCCTTATCCCTAAAATGTACCCTTTGCTATTGCCATTCCTGACCTCCCTTAGCAACTCTTTCCTTTCGTCAAAGAAGGCCACCATTATACTTATTCTAAAGAAACTTTCTCTCGACCCTACTTCCCCTTCCAACTTTCATCCTATTTCTCGCCTTCCATTCCTCTGCAAGTTGCTTGAACAGGTGGTTAATACCCAGCTTTCCTCCTATCTTGATTCCAACTCTTTATGTTCTCCTTGCCCAAACAGGTTTTTGCCCATGTCATTCTACGGACACAGCTTTACTAAGTGTTTACAACTCTCTTCACTTGCCATTCCAAGCTTTCCTCTATTTTGATTCTCCTTGATCTATCCTCAGCTTTCAACACTGTGGGCCATTCTACTCTTCTTTCTAATCTTTCTTCATTTGGGTTTTCCAACTCCACCCAATACTAGTGTTCCTCTTTCCTCAGTGGCTGTGCCTCTTTGGTTTCTTGGGGCCTCATCAGGAGGTTAGGTGGTATCCCAGCAGTAATTGTGCCGGGATACCGTCAACGCAAATAGCATTACGGCTACTCAGTCCGGCGCTATTAGCGCCGGATCACGAGTAGCGGGAAGGCGGAAAATCCCCATTCCCCATTGGGTCCATTGAACTCAATGGGGCTAGGAGGGCGCTAATATGGCCAAAAATGCTCTCTTTGCCAGCGCATTCACCTCCAGCTCAGAGCTGGTGGTGAATGCGTCCTGGCAATGGCAAATTTGTTATTGGGCCAATCCTTTAATGCAGCAGTAATAACGTTACCACTGCATTTAAGGGATACAACTCGTGATGAGGGCCCATTCATCTGGAAAATTTCTCTTACCTATCCCCTTCTTCATGGTGTCCCTCAAGGCTCTGCCCTTGGCCCTCTTTTCTCTTTACACCACCCCTATCCTGTCTCATCTCCTCCTTTGGGTTATCATCCCACTTCTATGTGGGTAAATCCCAAATATTTGTTCCCTTTTTCTCATTTTTGGATTCCCTATAGACAAGTATCTCAGCCTGTCTTCTTGCTTCCCAATCTTGACTGAATGACCATTTCCAATACCTCAACGCTACCAAAACTGAAATGCTTTTTTTCCTTTCTTCTGTTGTCCCCTTTCCCTGCCTGTATCTCTTCCCCCCTCTTCTCTTTCTTTCTATCTCTCTGCCCGTAAATTGGGAGTTAATTTTGACTCTTCCCTTTCCTTTAATTCTCAAGTCTCCCCTATTGCTAAATTGTGCCATTTTCAGCTATTCAATATCCATAAGGCTTGGCCCTTTCTGACGTTTCATGCAACAAAGCTCCTTATTTCTACTATTATAATTCTTGGCTCATCCACTGCTCTTCTCGTCTTATTAGTCTTCCTTCCTACCATCTGACCACTTTGCGTTCCATTTTAAATTTTGATATCTGCACCCTATCTCTTCAGACCTCAGTCCTCGGTTTCATCCACTCTTCGTTCTTTCTCTTGGCTTAGCTTTGACAATCACATACTGTTCAACTTTCTTACCATTGTCTACAAATGCACCCACAGGATTGCTCCTTCTTATCTTTCCTCCCTACCTCTAGGCATCTCGGTTTTGCCAATCAATTCCTACTTTCTATTCCTAAGCCCCCTGGTGCGCAACTCGTTTCTACTCTTTTTCTTCATTGGCTCTGAATGCTCTCTAACCCTTGACTTTAGATCTTCCCCATCATTATTTCCACACTCGTCTTAAACCTTTCTTGCTTCTGACCGTTAAGTCTGATATTCTGCTCTCTCTCTCACACTCTTTACCATGTCTTTTATTGTTTATACTACTTGAATTATGTACCACTTTCTTTGCCTTGCTTGTGCAGTGCTTTGACAAAAGCCATTTATTCATTTAATAAAATACAAATACAAATACATGATTGGGCAGTGGGCACAGCAGAGTCCTCTGGGCCCACCCCACCTGGTCCCCTGTTGGGCCATAAAGTCACTTAGGCAGTTATTTCCCATCTGGGCTGCCTCACTCACACAGCCCAGGGCTGCTGTTTTGACCGGGTCGCTCCTGACAGAAGTGGCACGTGCTTCTGCAATGCTGAATGCCCAGAGGGCAGCTTGAGTCTGCCCCCTCCAGTGTAGCGCACTAACAAGTCTTGCTCTTCTCCTTGCTATCCAGCTTTCCTGAAGGGTGTTTTATCCCCTCCACCTGCTTTTTAGCCCTTAGGCCAGTCCATCTCAGCAGCCCACCAGAGGTCCTCCCTATCTCTCAAACTTTCAAGTGTCCCCTTGTTGTAAAATGAAAACTCTTACAGCATGCAAGTAGCAATACAATACCATGAACACAACACATTTGCATTCTATATAAATTATATTTAATACAACCCTTTTTTGTGTGTGTGTGTGTGTCATTTTTTTTTGTTTCCCCCCAAGAGATGAGCAATGCAACCCCACCAAGCCAAGCACTAATTGGGCCAAGGGTCACAACAGAGGCATACCTGATCAAATTCATTGGCTTCAGGTGATGGTGATAGGTGTTTTCCCTTTCACAGACTCACTAAAAGTAACAAATAAGCCTTCCAGTTTTTCAAACATGTCTTTTTCTATGTAGATGACTGTAGTCTCAACCACATCTCATGAAGGCAAGGAACCCCTTTCAAGGGATTGTGATACCTCAACAGTGATGGATCCACTAGAATCCAGAAATTGATGAACTGAAGAAATGGCTATTTGAAGCAGAAACCATGGCATCCTGGTCTAGTGGGGGCCTACTAGGATCCCATTGCATTGTCCCTATTGAATCCTCATGAGTACCCAATCAAGAATGGGAAAGGGAAGAAAGACTAATAGAAGACCCTTTTGCCAAGGGGCAGAGAGAGCATCTGGCAATCGGAGCAAGGAGCCAGGGTGTTGATGGGCACACAAATGGAAAAAGGGAGCTGTTGTCCAATGCAAATACTTTCAACCATTCCCCGTACTCACTGATCCACCAGAATTTGAACACTTTGGGAGCCTGGGGATCGGCTGCCAGGAGATATGTTGCCCTGTTTATATGTTGAGGACATCCTGCCTAAACAAACAGGAGAACTGTCAGGTTCCTCTGAAGGCGAAATCTGACCCCTATTGGTCAGTTCACTTAAGCTTTTGCCACCTAGTTTTCTCTTGTGACACCTCTGAATGCTGACTGCAGAATACTGATGATTGTGGCCAGTTTCCTCTAGTTTGATGAATGTCTTCTCTCATCAGCCGACAAAGAATTCTGTACTGGCTTGGCTGCTTTCATGGTGTGGCTTCTCATCTTTTGAGAATGGTATCAATTACATTCATTTAAAAGATGGTGACTACAGGGACGTCATTTCACCAAAATACCAGGGGTAGCGGTAGCGACATCACACACGCCTTGACCTCTGATGATATCAGAGCAAGTGATGCAATTTGACCGTGCCCCCAAGTGACATCACAGGAAGTGGTGGCACTCGAACTTCAGATGCATCTAACACCTGTGTTTCCAGGCGCTCTCATTTCAGCCAGATGTAAGAACCGAGGCACATATGGAGACGAGATTGTGGCCATTCACATCAGACTTGAATGTGTTCAAGGTGAGCAGTGCCCAATCAGTGGCATAGCAAACAATTTAAGGCCCCCCTGCGAGCCATGCTGATGCCCCGCCCCCCCACCAAGATCCTTAACAAGCCACACAGGGCATGCCCACACCCTGGGCTGGCTCAGATCACCACATGGGTGCAATGTCCAAGATGATTATGCCGCTGGAGGAGCATTCACTACTCCAAGTGAAAGAAGTAAATATGTGTTTTAATCACAGCCTAAATGTTTCACCTAGCGTAGAAAGAAGGGGGCGGTGTCTGATCCCAAGATATATCAGCCATCATTGGTGGCTGGCGAGTTGTTTTATTGGAGGGTGTAAATATATGCCACAAAAATGTGATTGTGACCGAGCATAGCGAGGGGGCCCGAACTAATGAAAACGGGTTTGGCGGGTGGGTTCAGAGGGATTCTTCCCCCACCCATGAGAAAATGTTTTGAATAATGCATTCCAACAGGTGCATTATACAGCACACTTTCTGTGAACATTTGGTTAGAAGGCCAGACAGTTTGTAATCGGTTTTCCAGGGTGTAGGGCAACTCATGGAAAAAAAGTGCAATAGATGCAAATCACCAAAAGTGCACAAGTGTCGGTCCCTTCAATATATGCGAGTATAAAAAACATTTTTATGCTGGCTGTGCCCATTCACTTCCAGGCTGGTTCCACCAACATATGCTACTATTCCCATATAAGAGCATACTCATGTTCTCGTTGAGATGTTTTTCATAGTAGCATTACTGGTAATAGGCACAAAGCTGGCTCTGCCAATATATGCCCATACTCCTATGTAAGAAACTACTCTTGTTGGTTTGGTCATTAAAAGTGACATGTCACAATAAGAAAACATGTCAAAGCTGGTTTCAATGTAAGGCAGTCTGGAATGATAAGAACACTTATCATCCTTGCTTCATCATAGATTCTCTGTTTATAAAAAGCCATGCTACAGTAATTAATATACAGGCCGCTACACCAAAACTTCAGTCTAGCGAGGTAATACTACTTATCATGCTTGCTTTATCAAAGATGCCGAGTAATAAATGTCATGCCACAGTAAGCAAGGGCTAGAAAATATTCTTAATATAGGATCCAGCTTCAAATGTGCAAAAATGCTAATTTTTAATCGCGTGTCTGGTGCCATCTCTGTGGGGACCTGAACGTGGGTTACCATCCTTGTGAGGACTTACATCATTATTCGTATTTCAAATTGAATGTATCCCTATGCAAATAGCTAAATGTTTGTTTTTATAGACATCTTTGTAAATTACATAATTCTATTTCTCTATATGAGTACCTGCCCGCCCCATAGGTATACACAATAGATGGATTGTAATGGTGGTGAATTTTCCATAAAAAAATCACTTAAAATGTACTAATTCTGTCATGAGACCATATTATAAAACACTACCAGTATGTTAGAAAAGAGAACTGGAGACCCAAAAGATTAGATGAATGGCTCAGGATCACACACTGTGGTCAGGTGGAGAAGCAGAGATTTGAATACAGGTTTCACAGTTTCACAGTCACGATCTTGTCCACCAAAACACATCTCTCTATGATTGGTCTGATGACGAATATGTTACAGTCCCCATTAAAATGATGTTTGATGTTGGTGATGTTGAAGTCCCAATAGGGATTGTCTGTCATGATACTGATTTCAGGTCCTCACAGAGATGGTTTGTACGAATAATCGTGTTAAAGACTGCATACCTATGTTGTTTTATAATACTGTTGTTAAAGTCCACATGGAGTTGGTGTGTTATTAACATGATGATAATGTACTAATAGACATGGTGTTTGATACTTGTGATAGTGAAGCCCCAACAGCGATTCTATTTTGTGATACTGATATCTAGGTACTCACAAAGATGGTGTGTGATATTTATGTTAAAGCCCTCACAGAGCTGGTGTGTGTTTATAGTAACTTTAAAGTCCCCACAGTGATGGTATGTTATAATAATGATATTAAAGTCCCCACAGAGATAGTGTGTGATTTTCTTGATGCTAAAGTCCCCACAGAGATGATGTATGATTATCTTGATATGAAAGTCCCCACAGAGATGGTGTGTGAATATGTTAATGTTAAAGTCTCCATAGATGTGGTGTTTTATGTTAAGGTACCAATATATATTGTATGTCATGATACTGATGTCCAGGTCCTCACAGAGATGGTGTGTGAGGTTTATGTTAAAGTCCCCACAAAGGTGGTGTGTGATAATGACTTTAAAGTCCTCACTTATATGGTGTGTTATTTTCACATTGTTAAGGTTCCCATAGACATTGTGCGAAGTTGGGGATGTTAAATGCCCAATAGAGATTGTGTGTCATTATACTGATGTTCAGGTCCCCACCGTGATGGTGTGTGATAATAATGATATTAAAGTCCCCAGAGTGATGGTGTGTTTTACCTACCTTGTGGGGATTACGTCTGGGAACCTGCCTTGTGGGGACTATCCTTTCCCAATGTTTTTAAAATGTGTTAATAACAGACACATGTTCAGAAAAAAATCATATTTGAGGATCCTACTTCAAATTTGCAAAAATACTGTTTTTTAATCGCATGTATCGCACCATCTTTGTGGGGAGTTGAACATGTGTTACTATCCATGTGGGGACTTGCATCATTACACTGTCTTGGAATCCAGTGCTTCCATTTCCAAATGTAAATAGGCATGTTTAACAAAAACACACACTAATTACGCATTTGTCTGGTCACACTCAAGTAATGTTAGGGCTCTTAGGGGATTTTCACTGAATGCAGTTTAATGGTTTCGACTTTTCTACCAGATAAGCCACATTTGCATGTTAACTTAAAGACACTCATTTTGACAGGTAGCCACATTCCATGTGCTTTGTGGTTTCCAACATTTTAAAAAGTGAGACATTTTGATTGGGATTGTCTTAGGATCATGCTATGTGGCAAATAGAGGAAAAAGAAAATTATATTTAGTATTCATGGTTCAATAGACACCATGTTAACCACTAGAATAGTTCCGCTCCACAGTAACACTATGATTATAACAATTTTACTCCCTACTTTGGGATGATGCATTGTGACAGTGAGATGTTTATCTCCAGAGGGATTTTATGTAGCGTGATGAAGTTGAATCAAAGTCCTCACAGGGCTGGTGTGTGATGATAATGGGATTAAAGTCCCCATAGTGATAGTGCGTAATAATAAAGTCCCCACATGGATGGTGTATGATGACAGTGAAGAGTGATGTTAAGATCAAACAGAAATGTTAAAGTGACCATAGATATTTTGGGCGATATTAGAATTGTTTACGTTTCAACAGAGGGAGTTATTGAGGTGGTGTCAAGTTCTCCTAGCGATGATGCATGAGGATTATGATATTGAAGTCCATACAGAGGTGGTGTGCGATGATCATGCAGTTGGAATCCCCACAGACTTAGAACCTCATTAGGAGTGTACCGGCACCATTGTTACCGGACCGGCACAAATCGAGGTCTACGGGCGGGTGCAATAACGCCCTCCAGGTCTGATCTGGCAGGCGTAATGGCATCCGCTTGCAGACTTTGACGGTAACACTGGCACCATTATGAGTGGTGCAGGTGCTACTGTCTTCCCCATTCCCATGAGTCGTAAGGGATTCGAATGGGAATGGGACTTACTTTTCCTAGCGCTTGGTTTCCGGGACTGCCGGGGCTGTAATGCCCTGATAATTTCCCAAAGCCAGGTGCCGGAAAAAAACACGACTCCGGCAGCAGCTGTGCCGTTTTTACCAGCACGGCTACCGCCGGGTCTTAATGAGACCCATAATGTGTGATAATAATGGTAGTAAAGTCACCACAGCGATTGTGTTTGACAATAGAGGTTCCGAAGTCCCTACCTGGATGGTGTGTGTTGAGACTGAAGAGTGACATTAATATCCAAAAGAGATGTTTAACTGACTATAGATATTATGTGTGGTATTAGAAATGTTTGATACCCAAAAGATGTGTTTAGTCGGGAGGAAGATGTTAAGTCCTCTTATTTATTGTGTTTGAAGATTGTGCTAGTGAAGTCCCCACAGAGAAGGTGTGTGAACTGCAGCATTTGAGTTCCCACAGAGCTGGCATAGTTGTTGAGAGATTTATTTTTAAGTCACGTCATAGATTTTGATGAAGCATGTGTTTAGTCCTTACAGTGATAGGGTTTGATGGTCATACCATTGAAGTCCCCACATAAATAGTGTGTGATAATCAGGGTGTAATAATCATGGTGTGTGATATTGTCACCACAGAGATGGTGTGAGAATATAGCAGTTTTGAAGTCCCCATATGGATGGTGTGCGATGAGTGTGAAAAGTTAAATTAATATCCAGAATATATGTTTAAGTGACCATAGATATTATGTGTGATGTTAGAAATGTTTAAGTCCAAACAGGGGTGGTTAGTGAGAAGGGAGATGCTTGAAGACCCCACACATGTAGTGTGTGATAATAATAGCATTAAAGTCCCAGCAGAGATGGAGTCTGAAAATAGTGGTGCTGAAGTTCCCACATGGATGGTGTGTGATAAGTAAAGAGTACAATTAATATCCAAAAGAGATGTTTAAGTACCTGTTGATATTATGTGTGGTATTGGAAGTGTCTGATAACCAAAAGAGGTGTTTTGTGGGCATAGTGTGTGATGAGTGTGCTATTGAAGTCCCCACAGAGATGGTGTGTGAAATGTGGCATTGGAGTTCCCACAGAGATGGTGTAGTTGTTGGAAGATTTTTAAGTCACATGTTAGATTATGATGAAGGACTTTTATAGTGCTTAAAGAAGTAGTGTTTGAGGATCATGCCATTGAAGTCCCCAGAGAGAAAATGTGTGATAACCATAACATTAAAGTGAGTGTGCAATTTCTACTTGAGTAGGATAGGTGAAAACATTCACAGTACAAATCTCAATGGGTACCTTCTAGATACAAATAGTGTAGCAAGAATAATTTACAAGAGTGTGGTACTAGAAAATCATAGTCTTATCTCAGTTTTATCTTAAGAGTGTGGGACAGACAAAGCAAAATTCACAGTAGAAATCTCAGTGAGCACCCTCTAGATGCGATACAGTGCAACAGGACAATTTCTTAAGTGTGTGGTACTAATAAATCATAGTCTTTTATAAGCGTGCAATTTATAATTGAGTAGGACAGGCAAAGAAAATTTGCAGTACAAATCTCAGTGGGTACCCTCAAGATGCGAACAGTGCAGCAAGAACAATCTCTAAGAGTGTGGTACTATTAAATCACAGTCTTATCTCAGTTGTATCTTAAGCGTGTGGGACAGGCAAACTAAATTCACAGTAGAAATCTCAGTCAGGGCAGACAAAGTAAAATTCACAGTAGAAATCTCAGTGGGCACCTTCTAGATGCGACACAGTGCAACAGGGACCATTTCCTGTGGGTGTGGGACTAATAAATCACAGTCTTATTTGAGCGTGCAATTTCTAAGTGAGTAGGACAGGCAAAGATATTCACAGTACAAATCTCAGTGTGTACCTTCTAGATGTGAACAGTGCAGCAAGAACAATCTCTAAGAGTGTTGTACTAGAAAATCGCAGTCTTATCTCAGTTTTATCTTAAGAGTGTGGGATAGGCAAAGTAATATTCACAGTAGGAATCTCAGTGAGGATAGGCAAAGTAAAATTCACAGAGGTAATCTCAGTGAGCACCCTCTAGATGTGATACAGTGCAACAGGACAATTACTTAAGTGTGTGGTACTAATAGATCACAGTCTTATGTCAGTTTTATCTTAAGAGTCTGGGACAGGCAAAGTCAAATTCACAGTGGAAATCTCACTCAGCACAGGCAAACTAAACTCAAAATCGAAATCTCTGTGGGCACCTCAGAGATGCGACACAGTGCAACACGGACCATTTCAACAGTGTGTGGTACTAATAAATCAAAGTCTTATCTCAGCGTGCAGTTTCTAAGTGTGTAGGACAGGCAGAATAAGTTACAATAATATCCGGGAGGGCGCTTTCTAGATGTGAATTAATGAAACCAGGATGGATTCTAGAGGAGTGGCACAGACAAGTACTATCTTAGTTAGCAGTTTTAGATGGGATATAAGAGAAACTGAACAGTTCACAAAGGTGTGGAGCAGGCAAATATTCACAGCGCTAGGATAGTTTGTATAGTGGCATGGGCTTTTGGGTAGAGTGATTGCTCTACTCTTCGGCCACTCCTACCTTGACTGTAGCTGATGGTTGACGGCTGGCCGCTGGCTTCCACTGCTGACACCTGCAGACACGATATGGAGCCGCCGATATGGGTGAGTCCATACTTTAGAGGAGGGGCAATGTCATTGACGTTGGCATTGCCTGGTGAGGGTGGGGGTGGCCTGTGGGGACTGAGGGAGAAAACGCATGTCGGTGCATGCTTACCTGTTGTCTGAGCAGGGGTTCCGCCCGTAGGTCCTGCAGGTCTGAACAGGACCATACTGGAATTGGCCTTTTCTTCGTCTGCCCAGGGGTGCGACGCCCTTGATCTAAGTGTTAAGAGCAGAAAGGAAGAGGCAGGGATAAGAAGGTGGGTGGGGCTTAGGCCAGGTGACCTAGATCCACTTACACCTTTTCACGAACTGCAAAGGAAAGAGGCTAGAGGGCTGCTTAAGTAGGAGAAAAGGGTGGGAAAACAGGAATGCACCAACAGTTTAAGGTGATTGAAAGGTGGGCGGGGGCTTAAGCTAGGTGACTTAGATCCACTTACACCTGCTCACCAACCTACCAACCAAAAGTTATGACTGTACAGACTCCACTGATAGCCCAGGCAAGATAGATGCTAAGAATACAGTGAAGAAGGTGATGTTCTATACACTACCAATGCTTTATGGATGTAAAAAGTTGCATTGATGATGTTGGTTTGGAAACTTTTAATAAAAATAAATACAAAAAAAGAATGTAGGCAGTGATAAGTGATCAGATCTCTGCCATGTGTACAACATGCAATAAATGTTTCTTGATGAAAAAGAAGAGCTCCTACATTATATTAGGACAGGACAAAGTACTTTTTGAGAATTGGAAGCTCTGTTTGGCATCTTTGATGGTTCCTCTCCTGCAGAAGGCCTCAAAAGCACCTATTGCTAGGTGGATTGTGTAATATAAAACATATAAATCACAGAACAAAATGTTTCCTCATAGCTTGCACACACACACAGAGTGAGGGTAAAAGCCATGGTGGTCTCATATCAGTGACGGGCCCATGGGACATGATCACTGAGGAAATTACTTGGTCTACTCCCTCCAATTTCTACAGGCACTATTGCAGGCACGCTAGCTCGACATCTGATGCAGCTTTTAGACAAGCAGTTTCCAAAAATATTTCTGGCGGCACATTGTCCCGCTCCAGCAGGAAGCTGACAGAGGCCACACAACCCTCTCTTAAATTATCCCGGCCTCCCCCCACAGGGGAAAGGGCACAGGAGTTTGACAGCAAATTCTCCTGCTCCAGCAGGAAGCTGACAGAGGCCACGCCCTCTCTTTTCAAGTATCCCAGCCTCCCCCCACAGGGTGAAGGCTGTGGCGGAAAGGGCGAGGGAGTTTGGCGTCCCGCAGAGAGTTTGACGGGCCTCCGAGGCCCGTCAAACTCTCTGCGGGACGCCAAACTCCCTCGGAGTTAAGTAATGGAAATAGAGTCAGGATCCGTGGAGTGCCAGGAGTTAAGTAATGGAAATAGAGTCAGGACCCGTGGAGTGCCAGGTGAGAAGCCCTGATTGCAGTAGTACGATTGCTAACCTTAATGACTCTGCCTCACCATGTAGCAATACTGTTAAGGGGATAGAGCAAACAACCGACAAGCAAAGGATATTAACAGTCAAGATGGTGGGGGCCCGAACCTGGGTGTATGCCTTAGAAAAAAACATCTCCCGAATCCTACACAAATTACGGGGGAAGCGTATTTTCCAATTAAAGAAACAAACCAATATATGGGTATGAACCATAAGACCTCCGGGTGCTGAATTACAGACTTGACTAATTCAGCGCCCATGCCTGCACCTGACTTTCTCGTACAGCTGAGGGCTTTGGACCAGAACTACGACCATAATTACACTACTACTTGTAACCCGCATTTAAACTTGGGGGAGGGAGTGCTGCCCAGGAAATCCTGGACGAATGAACTTAAAACCCTAATGACCCAAAAAGATAAAGACATTATGACCCCATCCATAAAGGGGTATAACCCAAGCACGAATGTGCTGGATCTGTCAGACTTGGATCTGCATTTTGCCCAGTTAAAATTGAACAGTCTTCTTGTCCCCGAAGCTGTGGAGGTCAAACAGCATCATGCCAATAATGCAGTGCCCACAATTAGCCCTTGCAGGTCCTAGCAAAAGCAGGAATTACCCTGAGAACATCATGTCAGAGGGACTTCATTACCCATGTACCCCAACTTCTTCTGAATCACCCATCCAGTCCACTGATGTCCCAGTCGATGCAGGAGCATATAAATCCTGTAGCTGTGGTTGCAGAGCTGTTCTGTCGGAACTCTATGAAGAAAAGAGCTTACTCCTGGTCCTCATTCAGGTACTGGAGAGAGGGGCCGTCTTGGGGGGCCTCTAACGGGAATGGAGGGTGGAACAAGGGCAGACCACCCCAACCCCGTCATCTCCAGTAGTGCAATGAACTCGAGTAGAACGAGGATGGGAGTAGTTTGCAGAAGTGGAGAACTCACTGTATGTGATGGGGCCATGACTATCCGGATGCCCCCAGCACTACACAAGGCTGAGGACCCTGTGCTGGCCATACCAACATTAAGCCATGAGGCACAATGGTCTGAAGAGTCTAAATGCAGGGGAACCACCCAGGATCCAAACCATTGACCAAGAAGTCACCGCCTGGGCTGATTTTGTGGCACAACGTGATTCCATCTATCTGACATATCACAGGGCCTGCAGAAAACACACTGGGTGGGGCCCAGGGAGAGGTATTCTGCATTTCCATCAAGTCCCCAAATTGTCCAGTAACCAACAAGGGCCCAGGGAGGCACTGTGCACGGTTGTTTATTCGTATCTCGGGAGGGCATCTCAAATTGCATTAGACTTCACTATCTGGGGGAGAATGCATATGACTTCATCTGGGTAGAATTTTGGGACCAAAGCGTAGCCTGTGGCATCCTGGGTATCAATATCAATCTAGTAGACCTTAAAGCACAAATGGACCAGATCAGGGACAGAGGTGACGCAGCCATCCTCCTCCTCCTGGACCTTTCGGCAGCATTTGACCTTGTAAACCACAACATCCTATGCCGCCACCTTGCCAGTGATGCCCATTTCTCTAATGATGCCATAGCATGGATCAATCATTCTCGTCAAACTGCACAATGAGAGTCTTCTACGCGGCCACAGCAGCTACACCTATCGCAGTCACCTGCGGAGTGCCTCAGGACTCACGCGTGTCAACACGATGTACAACACATTTACTAAACCTCTGTTCGATAAACTGGACAATTTGGGTGCCACATACACAAACTATGCTGATGACACCCAAATACTAATCCCTTTAACGGGTACTACACCACCGACACAAATGCCTTAAATACTATCTATCTCACGATCCAAGCTTGGATGGTTCAGAATGAGCTGTGTCTCAATGACAATAAGACTGAGATCCTCATCATGGGTAGCCAAGCTAAATTCAAAAATATGTTCCCACTATACCAATCCTTCAACATTGATGGAAACTTCATCACAACCTCCTCACTTACCTTATCACGCCAATGTATTGCTATCACATCAGCATCCTCTTACACAGCTTAACTCATCAAAGCCTGTAGACCATATCTTAATGAAGAGAACCGCATCACCCTGGCTAGAGCTCTAAACCTCTCCAGGATCGATTATTGCAATGCCATCTTTGCTGGATCTTCAACTAAAAATATCATGAAACTCCAAATCGTTCAGAACAACGCCATAAGAGCAGCACTAAATATTCCCAAATCATGCCATATCTCCACTGTCAGAAGAAACATTTACTAGTTACCAGTGAAGGACAGGATTAAATTCAAAGTACTAACGCTAGCTCACAAATGTCTATCTAACACTGCCCCACGTTATCTCTCTTGTCTAATAACAAACAAAAAAATTGCATGACCCAGACGCGCTGCCTATCTCAGCCAATTAACAAAGCCTAGATTCAAAAGACAAAAAGCAGGGGGCTCAAGCTTCCCCGTCATGGCAGCTAACTATTGGAATGCCATGCCACTATGTTGGATCCTGACTTACTATCCTTACGCACAAAACTAAAAACGTGGCTCTTCACACAGGACACCTAGTGACAATCACCTCACCTGCAAGTAACCTAGCAGGACCTACACCCTTCCATGTAAGTCAGTATTAGCCTAGCAACCACACTCTTAAATCGACTTTATCTGCTACAAAAGCTAGCAGTTTGTATCACCCGGACCTCACAGCCATTGTAACTAAATTCTTAAGTATGCATTTATGTGGTCAGCATACCCTGTAACAAAATTTTTAAGCCTGCTGAATATGTAACCAAGATCTTAAGATTGCTAAATATGTAACCATCTTCTTAAGCCTGCAATTCCTGTAACCATACTCGTAAGCAAAACAAGGTTGCTTCAAAAAGTCACGCGCCAAAAATGATTTCAAATAACACACTCCGTAAATCCAGTGCTTTCCAATTATTTTTCATTATTGGATGGTTTTTTGAGTTGGTTGCCCTATATGATGACACGTATTTCGGCGATACAAACCGCCTTTCTCAAATCAGGGCTACTTTTTAGACACGGAATAGTAACAATTAAAATTCTCCCTTCCATTGCATATTCATAGACGGTGATGATATTTAGAAATGTTGCCAAAAGCATTGTGAAACAACATGGGAATATATAGTCACCAGAATCATATACATGCGTTTGTTCAAATGGATATTGAATCCATCGTATCCGAAAGGTAAAAAACCGAATTTGCAATAACATTCATAATTCATTATCATTGTTAGTGTAGTCACAGAAAATGAGGATGGGTGAAGGGGAGGATGGTTAAGTAAAGAAAAATACATTGCAGAAAATATGCAGTTATGTAGAAGAATTATAAACAAAAAAGAGAAACAAACAGAAAAACAGAAAAAAATATGTCAATATATTATCTGCCTTTACATGTTTTCCACAGGTAAATATGTGAAGTCTGCATATGAAAAAGAATGTTCTTGGGAAAAGGTGGTCACCTCTTACCAATTTGTTTCCATCTTTGTTCATTAGGTCATGGGTTAAATCCAATCCTATTGATGAAATATATAAATATTAGTGTTTGTTAGCCTTGCTGATAAGCTAATGTTTTAAATACTTTGTATTATTTTTAGCAAACTGTATTCACTACATATTGGGATTCTGCATGCTAGCTTAATGCTGTGTTGGGGTCCATTGCTATTTAATTAAGTTCCTCTTTAGTTATCCAAAATGCAACACCAAAAAGCGCTGTTATTTCTTGGTTTAGTTTTTATTCAAAAGGGATCGACCGCGTGCTTTCTTCAGACCAATATTCATATTTAAAAGTCTAATAAAGCCCAAACCTTGTGCACGTGCCGGCTACTGTTACATCTGTCTTACCTCCTTAGTTCTCAGCATTCGCCGTATGTCTGTCTGCTGCCGTGTTCATCCACAGTCTAAATGATACTGTGTTGTGGTCGCGCAACCATGGCAACCTGCAATGGTCCTACGTTTGTGTTAATTATGACGTCCATATTTTGGGAATAGTTACATGCTATAAGCTTGAATGTGTGTGTTATGTTATTTGGAAATGCTCTATATTTACATATAACATATAAACACTCATTTAGATTGTGATTCTGCCTACTCTATTAGTACATTAATGCATATTATTTAATTAAGCGGCTAGCCATTTTGAATATATGTTTCTGTTTCATTTCGTCCTATTAGTAAGCTGAAATGGAGCGCATGATCGCTCCCATTAGTTGGTAATCTCAATTTGTAATTCATGGTTTAAAAGAGTAGATTAAGAAAGAAAGTTTCCTGCCATATTATTGGCGATTCAATGCCTAAGAAGCCTAATTGCTCGATCAAGAGTGGGTTAAGAAAAAAAGCTTTCCTGACATATTATTAACGATTCTATGCCGAAGAAGGCTAATTGCTCCATCATCAGGTCTTATTGAATTAGTGCTCGTACTTACTTATTTTTTATTATTTTTTATTTTTTAACATGTCTAATCTTAATTTTAAGAAAATACTGTTTTTTTAGGTTTCCCTATTGCTTTGCCGGGGATGTCCTCATAGTGGAGATTGAATAGCTTTATAGGCCAATTACTACATCATTAAGTCTTAAATGGGTCAGTCCTCATGCTTACTTGTTTTTGCAAGCCTAATGTTCATTTTGAAAAATGTGTTGATATTCGAATTTACAGTTCACCAAATCTCATATCTGACAGAAATACACAGTTTTCCATACAATTGTTTTCAGTTAACAGACATCTAAATCATTGGTTCTCAAAGCCCAGGGGTATCATAGGCCCTATTTCAAAAACTGTTTATTGCAAAAAAGAGGCCATCTCATTGTCTGAGTTAAGGCCCCTCTCCACCATTCTGAATTTGCAAATCAACTTTGCTTCCTCTTGTCTGAGTCTGAGTTCATGATTTCCTCCTCTGGGTCATAAGGTCACCTTTTCCAAACCCACAATCTGTATTTCTTTTTTTATCATTTAATTGATGGGTCGGTTGCCAATGGTGGGCTAGTGGCAAAGTTATATCTTGGCTTCCAATTAAAGACGTGTTCACCCGTATCCTAGTCCTAAATTCTCTTATAGTACCGCCTATGTAGAGTTTGTCACATGTGCATTTGATAGCGTAGACAACGAACTTGGACTTACAGTTTATATTTTCAGTAATTGTATATCTTGATTCCATTGGTGTCTTCAAACTGTTTTGTACCATTTAGTGCATATTGGCACATGAAGCATGGTCCACACTTCCTGAATCATGAGGTCATTTGTGGTAGCCATGTTGTTCCTCCTAGTTGTGAGTTGTCTGGAAGAAATGATAGACTTAGGTTAGATTTCAGAGTTCTTGCCCTTTTAAATATGAATGTTGGGTGTGGGTCCACAAAGTCCTTTGTATGTGGATCTAATTTGAGCAAATGGCAATTCTTTTTCAAAATGCTCTGTAATTGTCCATTGTTTGAGCAATACATTGTTATGAACTGAACTGTGTAAGAGTACTTTTCCACCTTTTGTTTGGGATATTCCTTATAACTGGATTGTTGTGACAGCTAGTTGCAAAAAGTGTTGAGTTGTCCTCTGTTTCTTTTCTGTACATTTTGGTCATTAGTCTGTTGCCAGATGGGTAAATTGTCAAGTCCAAGAAATTGATGCTGATCTTGCTGTATCTTCCAACAAATTCTATGCCCAGTGTGTTTGAAATCGCCCTTGTCATGAACTGGTTTAATTCCTCTTTTTTCCCCAGCCAAATTAATAGAACGTCATCAATGTATCTAGTCCATAAAATGATGTTATTCGCATTTGCTTCATCAGTATAGCTGTGTTTATCCTTGAACATTGCCATGACTAGATTTGTAAGGGCCGGTGCATACTTTATGCCCATTACCACACCTCTAGTTTGCTTGAAAAATTCCCTGTTGAATAAAAATGCATTGTTCTCCAATGTTATAAGGAGCATATCCTTCAGCATGTTTACTGATTGATAGTTGGAAGCTGAATCATGTTGAAAAGTATATTGGATGGGTTCAAGTGCTGTGTCATGCCTTATTGAACTATAGAGTGCTTTCACATCCCATGTCGCCAATCTGAAGCCTTGTTTCCAAACCACTTGTGCTAATTTCTTAATTGCTGAAGTTGTGTCCTTGAGGTATGATTTGATTTGAGGCACTCTGGGCCTTGGAATATTATTTATGCATTCTGCCATGTTGTTTGTGGTCCAGCCAATGCCGCTTAGGATTGGTCTTCCCTCCAGAATCTTTGAAAAATCCTTATGTACTTTTAGTAGGAAATACATCGTAGGGAGTACTGGTTGTATTAGCTCTAAAAATACTTTTTCTTCATCGGTTATTAGTCCCTGGCGATGCCAGCACTCAATAGATGCTTTCAATTCTTGAGCAATTTCCAGTTTTGGATTAGTTGAAAGTGTCTTATAGCAGAGCGGAATAGATAGGTGGTTGCTTGCCATAGTTATATAATCCTCCCTATTGATCACAACAATGTTCCCACCTTTGTCTGCCTCCTTGATTGTTATTTTTGGGTTATTCTTCAAACTGTTCAAAGTCTCCCTTTCCCTTCGTGTTAGATTGTTATATCTATTTTTATTCAGGTTTTTTGGAGGATTCTTTGTATTTAAGATCTGTAGCATTATTTAGGTCTTGGTAACCGATTTGAAAAATGCGTCAACAAGATTTTCTGGAGCAAGTTGTGGTGTGAATTTTGATTTTCCTTTCAGTTCTTCTGTTGATAGGCTGGTTTGATGAATTATAATTCCTGTATCATGTGGTGTATTGGAAACTCGGTTGTTTCTTTTAAGGATCTTAGTAGGTGAATATTCTCCAAGTCTTCAATAGTAAGGTCACTTGGAATAGTTTTTTCTGTATCTGGTTTGTATCTGCTGACTTGGGTGGCAAAGAATGTTTTCAATTTCAGTTTCCTGACTATTTTAAACAAGTCAATGTGTACATTTGTTGCATCAAATTCAGTGGTTGGGGCAAAAGAGAAAGCTTTATTGAGTAAGGATGTTTCCTCTTCCGTTAAAACCCAATCTGATAAGTTAATTACTAGGTTTTTTATTTCGTTTTCTTGGCTGCTTCCCTGGCTCCTGCTCTGGTCAGCCTTCTGAAATCTTCCTGGGCATCTGGATTGCCTGAGTCTTCCACTGCCCCTCCTCCCCCTCCTCCGGATATAGGTTGCTGTTGGTTTGGTGGTGTTGGTAATAAAAAACACACTTGTTTTTGATAATTGTTTCTGTTACTTTTTTTGTACCTTCTAATCTGATTCAAAAACCCTTGTCCTGGTTGATCCTTGTTGGTTTTGTCGGTTTGGTCTGATTCATGATCCCCTTCTGACTTTGCATCGGAACTGGCTGATGAGGTATTGGGCGTACTCCCCCGAGAAACTGGTTGCGTAAATTGTTTGTATACGTCGGAGGAACATCCCATCGAAAGAACGTTACAAGGTAAGATGTAACATGTTCTTCAAAGGGATTGTGTCCTCCAACGTATTCCTTATCTTTGATAGACTCCCATAGCAGTGGCATGTAATTGGAGGTGGGAGTAATAATGTCATGTATCCCTTTTAGGAATGAACCGAATGTAATACGGCTTTGCCAAATCTGGTCTCTTGACTAGTGGAGGAATTCAGGTTGTAAAATCTTGTGAATGTATGTGCGGACGACCATGTGGCAGCCGCACATATGTCTCGGACCGGTACCCCTCTTTGGAGGGCCAAAGAGGCTGCGATACCCCTTGTTGAATGAGCCCTACGATTTTGGGGTGGCTCTTTCCCTGCCAGTTTGTAACATTCCAGAATGGCCAAAATAATCCACCTGGAAATGGTCTGTTTTGTTATGGGTAGTCCCAACTTGTGACCTGAGTATCCTACAAACAGTTGGTCTGCTTGCCTAATCCTAGCCAGTCTGCTGATGTAAAAGCTTAGAGCTCGCCTTGGGTCCAGCCTATGTAGCCTTTCTTCCTCTTTCCCCGGATGGGGAGGAGGGTAGAACGAAGGTAAGGTAATTTTCTGAGTGATGTGAAATTGAGAAACCACCTTTAGGAGGAAATTAGGCTTCACCTGTAGGACAACTTTGTCCTTATGGAAAATTGTATGGGGGGGGTTTACAAGAAAGAGCTTGTAATTCGCTCACTCTCCTAGCAGATGTTAGTGCTACCAATAGGACAGTTTTAAGAGTGAGAAATCTCAGCGAACAAGAGTGGAGTGGTTCGAATGGAGTACACAAGGCTAAATTTAAGTCCCATAAGGGAACTTGGAATGGTCTTGGAGGATAAACATTAGTTAATCCCTTGAGAAATTGTATTACTAGGGGTAGTTTGAAATACGATGGTTCCTCCGCAGTGCGCTTGAAGATTGAAAGCGCTACGAGATAGCCTTTTACAGTGCCAACTTGAAGGCCTGAGTTTGCCAAGTAGAGTAGAAACAATAACACCGTTGGTGTACCACATGAAAAAGGGTCGATATTCTCTTCTCTACACCAGCCTCAAAATTTGTTCCAACGGCAGCAGACTTTGTTGCTGGCCTTCTGGCCGAAAGCAACACCTCCATTACGTCATCAGGGAGGTCCCAATCCTTGGACCTCACCCTTTTAGAAGCCAAGCGTGAAGGTTGAGGGTTCTGATGTCTGGATGGAGAACCTGACCTCCCTTCTGTGAGAAAAGATTCTCTTTGAGTGGAAGACGGATTGGAGGACAGATGGACGTATCTAGAAGGTCCAGGTACCAAGTTCTCCTGGCCCAGTCCGGGGCAATTAGGATCATGGTTTTCCGGAATCTTCTCAACCTCCTGATCATTTGAGGAATAACAGGGACTGGTGGAAACGCGTAAAGGAGTGGGAACTCCCAGTCCACTACGAACACGTCCCCTAGAGCTCCTCTCGGGGGAACTTACCTTGAACAGAACAGATCGTACTTCCTGTTGGTGCTGGTGGTGAACAGATCCGCCTGAGGGGTTCCCCAAAGGGCAAAGATCTCTTGAAGGACTTGCTGAGCTAGCTCCCACTCGTGGGAGACTGTGCTCTGCCTGCTCAGAGCGTCCGCTGTCAAGTTCTTCTCTCCGGCTAGGTGGACTGCCAATAGAGAGGTTCCTTCCTGAATTGCCCAAAACCAGAGCTGCATTGCCTCTCTGCACAGTGGCAGTGACCCTATGCCTCCTCTTTTGTTGAGGTAGTGCATGCCCACTGTGTTGTCCGTCATTATCAGGACATTTCTCCCCTGTACTGATGGCAGGAAAGCTTTCAGCGCTAGTCTGATCGCTCTCAGCTCTAATAAGTTGATGTGTAGTCTAGACTCCGATGGAGACCAACGACCGCTGATGGTCAAGTTGTTATAAACAAAAGAGGGACTCCAAAACGTACAGGCACTCAAATGGAGCAAACAGACATCTATAAACACAAGGGTGTGTCTGAACATACAAAGTCAAAAAATATCATTTGTGGAGCTAACAGTATTATTCTCCTGGTAGCCTAAACAATAGATTAAATCAAATTCAATATTTTAATTTACTGGTCTCTCACCAGACAAAGTAACCTTTATGAGAAAAAAAGGGGAAGAAGTACATTGGCATAAAAAAATTATAAATTTGCTTTAATTGTTAGTTTGTAACAAGACAATGGGCCTCATTACACGGATGGCGGTAAATCCTTACCGCCTTACTACGAGGTCCCTTTGCGGGTTGGGGGATTTAACGCCTGCTTTTTGCAGGCGTTAAAATCCAACCTGCAAAGGGACCTCGGAGCTAATTACGGCACCGCAAAATTGCGGTGCCGTAATTAGCACCTTCCCCATTCCCATAGAGCCCTATGGGGCAGAAATTGGAATGGGGAAGGGCAATGGTGGAAGGGGAATTTACCGCCCCGCCAACCTTGGAATGGGGCGGTAAATCCCCTTTCCACCAAGGCGGTGCCGGTATTTTACCGGCATGAGCCATGGCGCTACTAGCGCCATGGCTCACCGCCTACTGTGTAATGAGGCCCAATGTGTCAATTTAATAAGTACATACAACATGAAAAACATACAAAAACAATGCAATTTACAAAGAGAAAAAAAAGGACTATTTAGTCCATACAATCAATGAGAGCAGAATTTATGCAAAGGTTCACAGAAGTAGGGGTACAACCCCACTAGGAAATAAACATGGGAACCCAATATATGGGAACTGACAAAAAATGATTTGGTGTTAGCAAAACAGTGAATACATTTTAAATCATAAGAGTTTTCTGAGATAGCTAATAAAACTTAAACTATCCCTAGCTGACCCTTACTTGTCTAAAGCCTCAGATTAAACAATTTCGTGAAAATGGCACAGTACATGCGCCAACCAGAGCCTGATTATGGCTACAACAGAAAAAAATATATATCACACAGAATATTGTTTGCTAAGCCTAATTTTGGCTAACCATGTAAACAATGTCGCACAGTGCTGTGTGTTAAGCCAGATTTTGGCTGAAAAATTTTTCGACATATACAATGTCACCCAAACAGTCATTTATCTGCTGTGTTGTCACAGGCTGAAAGGGGGTGTACTACGCCTACCGCTATAAAGCGTGTATGTCCATGATGCCAAACCGCAGGAGAATGTAGTTCCTGCGACCATTACATAGGACTAGTTGGCGTTTCGGTGGTATATTGATGGGTAGCAACCACCTTCCTCAGGTACTGGGATCTTCACATTCAGCCTTAATACAGACAGCCTTAATGTAGGGGGTCCTCCTGAAAAGGTAGTAACAGGGGACATTTTGTGAACTCAAAAGGTTTAACTTTAAATGGGAAGAGAACTAGAGAATATACCAATATATGGTGAAGGCATCAGGCCTCAGTGCCCCAGAACCAAGTTGGCAGTACCCCCAGACAGAAAACTTGAAGGTTACCAGAAAGGCGCCCTTAAAGTGTAAAGAGCGTGCCCAAAAACTAAGTCACCTCGTGAGAAAAATAAGTGAAAGATGTGATCATATAGTGAAAAATGTGTGTGATAGAATACAAAAAATGCTGTGCAAAAGAAAGGCATATAAATCAAAACATGGCGGAACGTACCTCAGAGGGCACATCATGTGCTCACCATGCAAGATGTCGTGCATTCAGCACATTATTTGGGTTTAGCAATTAGAAAACGAACTGAATCTGGAATTTTCACCTAAAGTGAAAGAGGAGGAGAACAAAGACATAAAGGTGGCGATAGTTTATGTGCAGCGGTAATTTAATACGGCTGGTGTGCAGGTATGGTAAAGGTAACAAAAACTCACCATACGAATATGTGGATGCCCATGGAGCGCTTCGTATTTTGCGCAGGACACGAAAACTCCTAGCCTGGGGCTGGTGGTATCAGGCTATGGGTTGATGAGTATGGCAGTGCTGCATAATAGTAAAAAATGACAAGCCCAACATGTGAGTTAGGCAGTGTAAATAAAACGACCAGCGTGTGGGTCAGTCATGGCTTAGTGAGAAAAGTAAGTAAAATGGAACTTACTGTTGACTTCTACCGCGTAGAAGCAGCAAATGACTTGCTTCTAAAGAAAGCTGCAGCTTGCTTCTGGAAAATGCTGCGTGTATCCGCTATTCTTCATAGTGAAGAAAAAGGCAGCCAGTGGGGTGTAGTAGCACTCAACTGGAAGGCATGTATCACTGAATGGAAAAGGTAGACAAAGAAAGAGGACTGGGACTAACAAAGTGAATTGGTAACACTGAATGAAAAAGGCAGACACAGAAAGGGGACTTGGACTAACAAAGTGAATGGAAAGCAAAATGGAGCCCTTCCATGAATGACCGGACACAAACAAGGGACTAACACTAACATTGCAGGCTTGCTGAGACGTTAGTGAAGCCAGGCATTATTTACTATATGCAAAGGGTACTAATCCTATGAATGAATGACCGGACATAGACAAGGGACTAACACTAACATTGCAGGCTTGCTGAAACTTTAGTGAAGCCAGGCATTATGTACTATATGCAAAGGGTACTAATCCTAGGGAAAAAACCTTAAAAAGCGAAAAGGGGCAGCAAACCCCAAAGCATATGGAGTGTTAATTCTACCAAATTCGAAACTGCATGAAAGAAAATTGAAAACCAACCAATAATAAACATTGGTAAAAAGAAACATATAGAAATGCATAAATGCAAAAATTATGAAAAAATTGTAAAAAAGTTTTTTTGAAGAGGACTACTTAAAAAATTAATTAAATAAATATTGCCTTAGTGGTCAAGTTGTTGGCATGGGCTCCCCACCCCGTGAGTGAGGCGTCTGTGACTACTGTTATCTCCGGCCATGGTTGCCAAAACAGTTCTCCTTTCAAGATGTTCTCTGGATAGGCTCACCATTGAAGGTCGTGGGCTACCTTGTCCGGAATCCGGAGGAGATCTGTCATTCTCCCTGAGAATTGCGACCACTGAGTTCTCAGTGCCCACTGAAGAGATCTCATTCTCAGGCGAGCCTGCAGGATGCCATGAGGCCTAGCAACCTCAAAAAGTCGAAGGCTGGGAGACGTTGGGCATTTTGAAACTTGGTGACCATCTGCAGAATATCTTGGGCCCTCACCTCTGGTGGTGAGGCTTTTCCCAGGGAAGTGTCCAGGACCGCTCCAATGAACAGGAGTCTCTGTGATGGTATCATCTGTGACTTCTTTAAATTGAGGGAGAAGCCCAGTTTGTGAAGGAAGTGGCAGACATAATCTAGCTGGGTCTGAGCTTGTTCCGAAGATACAGCTCTAATCAGCCAATCGTCCAGGTAGGGGTAGACATGGATCCCTTCCCTCCTTATACTCGCAGCCACTACCGACATTAGCTTGGTGAAGACCCTCGGGCGGAGGTCAGCCCAAATGGCAGAACTCGAAATTGATAATGAGAGCCGCCAATTGCGAACCTCAGGTATCTCCTGTGTTTGAGATGGATTGGCACATGGAAATAAGCATCCTGAAGGTCCAGAGATACCAGCCAGTCTTGGAGCTGGAGGGCCTGAAGGATCTGAGAGAGAGTTACCATCTTGAACTTGTCCTTACTGAGGAACTTTTTCAATTCTCGTAAGTCCAAGATGGGTCTCAGTCCTCCGTCTTTCTTTGGTATGAGAAACTAGGGGGAGTACCAGCCCTTGTTCCTCTCCGCTACAGGTACCGGTTCTATGGCAGCTTTCTCTAGCAGGTCTACAATTTCCTGCAAGAGGAGTAGATCTGGAACTTTTAGAGAGCTGTGCCCCGGTGGATGACTCTGAGGGATGTGTAGAAAGGGTAGGCAGTAACCCTGGGCAAGCATCTGACGTAATAGCCTGCCATTCCGTCAGATGGTGAGTTAACCTGCCCCCTACAGGTGTTTTGTGTGGAAAGACCTCAGAGTGGTTTGGGGGCGGCTGATGCAGATGCCGAGGGTAAAGAGGCACCTGCTGCTGCTGCGGCTTTAGTACTTTTGACCCATTCACCTCGGGTGGATCTCCTTTGGCATCTTTGAGCCGGCTGTCTTCTGCCTTTCCCGAATGCGGAATAATAGCGAAAGGACTTTCCTCTCCCAGAGGTTCCTGAGGGGCGAAAAGGAGTTTGGCGGATTGCAGCTCCTAAAGATTTTGCTGCTGCTTTAGATGTTTGCAACTTTTCCAGACTGTCATCAGCCTTTTTACTGAATAAAGAAGAGCCGTCAAAAGGCATATTCAAAAGTCTGGCCTGTACATCTGGAGCAAAGCCAGACTTTCGCAACCATGCATGCCTGCGGATTGTCGTACTTGCCGCCATGACCCTGCTGATACTGTCAGCGGAATCGATGCCAGTTTGAAGTGATTCTCACATGGCATCTTTGCCATCTTTAATGATGTTAAGGAAGGTTTCCCTTTCCTCTCCTTCCGGTATGCAGTCAGCCACTGATGAAGCACACTCCCACAGTGTGTGACTGAACCTGGCGAGCGTACAGGTGGCGTTGATGGATTTCAACGCCATACTACAAGCAGAAAATACTTTTTGCCATGATGAAGCACACTCCCACAGTGTGTGACTGAACCTGGCGAGCGTACAGGTGGCGTTGATGGATTTCAACGCCATACTACAAGCAGAAAATACTTTTTTGCCATAGAATCGTACCTTTTACCATCTCTATCCTGTGGGACAGTAGGGTAAGCGGATCTGCTGCTTGATGAAGTTGCCGCTTGAACCACCAGGCTCTCTGGAGTCGGGTGTTTTGATAAGTATTCAGGGTCAGCCGCAGCTACCCTATACTTGGCTGACAATCTTTTATTGACTGCAGGGATAACCTCAGGAGTTTCCCAATTTGATGAAATCTTCCTTTGCAAGGCTGCATGGAAGGGGACCACAGGATCCACCTGTGGACCTTTGTCTAGTATGTCTGTAAGGTCATCCTGTTGAAAAACAGGTGAAGGCGCAGACCAACCCATGAATTCAATAATCCTTACCAACAGGGTTCTATAGGGTGTTTCGGCATGTTCCCCTGGGTCTCGTTTGACAAATTCCACTTCTGGGGAAGTGTCCAGCCCACTTGCCTCATGTAATGATTCCTGTAGGTCTATCAACCTTCTTTCCTCAGAGGTAAAATCCTCTGAAACAGGTAGTGTGGTCCTCTGCAACCCGAAGGATCTTTCCTGGTCAGAATCCTCCCCTTCTTCATAGATTGAAGATAATCCGGGGTACCCTGACCTCGGAAATGGTGTAAAACCCATTTCTAAGGCAGAAGGAGCCAAACTCGTCATTAATGGGCGAGAAAACGTTGATGTCGTCGACGCCGATGTGACAGGCTTCGAAGGCGCCGAGAAAGGTGTCGAGAAAACTGGGAGAGGCCTCGAAGAACTCGAGAGGATCGGGATCCTACTCGAGGATGTCAATGACATTCTCGGCATCGTGCCGGAGGCTCTTGGTATAACCGTTGGCTGTGAAGTAGCCGTGGTTTTCTCTTTTATCGGCGTCGATGTCGGCGTCGATGATGGCGTCGATTCGATCGACCGATGCGTCGAAGAACCCTTCGACAACAACGTCGATGGCGCCGATCCATGCATCGAAGGGATCTTCGACGACGGCGTCGAAGATGGTGCTTCTTACCCGATGGCCCGTGGCACTCTCGGGATGACTCTTCGCCGGGTGCAACGACTCGCGGCGTTTCGATTTTTTTGGTTTTTCACCTAGGGTATCAACCTCAGCTGTCTTCGAGGGGGTTGAGGCCGCTTTCTCGAAGACGCTTAGCATTTTCTTCCTGAATTCCTCCCACTCAGTCTGAGAGCTGTGTTTTGTGGGGCAGGAGACCCTTTCTGGGGAAACAGAAGATGACGAGCAAGGGGATCTTCGACGTCTCTTCTTTGAGTGTCTAGATCTCGATGAGTGGTGGGAGCTACTTCGAGACCTAGAATGGTAATGCTTTCCATGGTGAGGAGACGAATGCCTCGACTCGGCCGAAGAAACTTTCGAGGAGGTTTTGACTGACTTACCTCTCTCGAGCTTCCCCTTGCGCTCCTTCAAGGCTTTCGCTGTCATGGACATGCAGTCCTCACACTCCAAACAATGGTGCTCGACTCCCAAGCACCACAAGCAGATCCTGTGAGGATCCGTTATCGACATTTTCTTTCCGCAGTCTCGACATTTTTTGAAACCGGACCGCAGAGTCGTTGGTTCGGATGAAGAAGCCATCGAGAACGAGTTGGTTTTATCGAGTAAATATAAGAGGTTTTATCTGACTGAACTGAGCAACGATATTCCGAGGCCCCACGAAGCGCGGAAAAATGGAATTGAGCAACAGACGCCGCGCATAGCTATTTATGGGCATGGTGACGTTGGCGCCAATACGGTGGCTGTCGAGGGACATCGACTCGCCGGACGTCGACGCGCAGCGCCCTCTACAGAGAAAAAATGTCCGAGGCCAGCAAGCTGGGGACGAATTATTAAAGATAAGGAATACGTCGGAGGACACAATCCCTTCGAAAGAGGCTGTTACAATAGTCCAACCTAGAGAGAACCAGAGCTTGGGAGACAGTGAGCTTCTGGGGGAAGGACAGGAAAGGAAGTGTCCCTCTGAGGAGATGTAGGAGGAAGTTTGATTGTCTATCCCCCTAACCATTCTCAAGATAAATGATCACAGAGCTAGGTCAAACATTCTGCCTTGATCCGTCTGAGCTCACTGTGCTTCAGGCGTTTCCCTCTGACTACTACCTTTATCTTGGCTGGCCCTCAGAAACCCTTTCTTGCAAGGCTCCAATGAGTCAATAGTGGCACTAACAGCTCTCGCTTCTTCCTCCTAATGCTATTCCTATTCCTGTATTCTTCAGGGTGCTGCTAGCCCGGCCCTGATGCAACTCTAGCATGTTTAGTCTCACTGAGGCCCACACAACTTGCAGAGTTAGTACATCATAATGCTGCTGGTTGGATTAGTCTGGTACTATCGCTGCAATGTGCAATCTATTTACACGCTATCTTCCTCCTTTCGCATGTAGAGCTATGAAAGAGCGTCTGTAGGCAGGACTAGATGTGGCATATTACTCCCTAACACCTCCCAGTGTGTGCTATTGGTATCTCTCTCCTACCCAATCAAGTTCCTGTGCAATGCCTGTCATGCTACGGGGAAAGTGCATATTCCATCAGTGGGGACACCACCAGAGAGCTGCTTATTTCACTGTTGCAAATGCATTCATTCGATCCTTTTCCTCTGTGAGTAGGCTTTGGATTTGGTGGCTGGCTGGGGCTTATTGCCCTGTGACATTGCGGGTAACCTTTACTGTATGACAGATGAATAGCTCTGCAAATCCTTTCATTTCCTGGTGGAACTTGAGCAACCTCCCATTCTGACCTATTTTCTGCTCCCATGTTTACTCTGGGAGTCACCTGGGCATGTTGTATTGGGGCATAGGGTCATGGGGGCTCGCAGGGGTAGCAACACATGAGCTTTCTTCAGCAGGGAACCTTCCCGGCCACTCATGGTGTTGCTTTTGGTAATGCCTCATCATGTGATCACAAACCCACCAGCCTCCCTCATTGGCCCTGTTTACCCTCTCCCTTTTGTGAACAGCTGACTATGAGTCAGTTTGGACCCTGTCAATCAATGTCCCGACCCCTGCTTCCCTGCCTCCATGTCACATAGACTCTGCTGATCTTTCACAGGCCAATCATAATTCATCCTTTCCCTGCTGTCTGCGCGCATGTCGTGGCGGAGTTGTGCTGCGGTCCCCTCCATACTGGGTGCTTGAGCATGGACGTTCCTTTGCATGAGTACTCTTCCTGATCCTCAAAAGATGGAGCATTCAGACCAAGGAGGCTTATTGTCAGGGTCGGACTTGGGTATGACATTGTCTCGGGCACAAAAAGTGGCCCACAAGTGCAAGTGGCTATTCATTCCTTTGTAACAAACTGGTTGAGTATTACCTGGAGGGAAGGTTTTTTTTGAAATGTGATGCGAAATGTGCATTTTAAAGAATATTTATTCAGTAACACTGGTCAAAACTACGAGCCACATGGTGAAGTAACTTATCAAACTGGCCGCAAGGACCAAAAAAGTGGCCCACTTTGACAAAAAAAACTGGCCCACACTAGCATTTTGTGTTTTTGGTTTGGGCATTGCCCTATTGCCCTGTAGGCCAGTCCGAGCCATCTTATGGTCTACCATGGAGCCTAGTGGCTATCGTATTCTGTCTCAGCAAGCTATAGAGAAAAAAGTGTAAAGAAATCATGGGCACTCACACGCTACGGGCTCTATGGGACGCTATTATATGAGGTCAAGAGCAAAACAGATGCCTGCCTCCTTCGGTGGGCACCTGCCCATGACATGTTCCATATACCAAGAGAACAGTTTGTGTATATTGCTATGCCAAACTGTGCAAGCACAACATTCCAGCAACTGCTATGCAACACAAATACGAGTATACACCTATTCCCGGTTCCAGCCCATTTGTTTTTTCCACTTTGGATATACTAAAAGTAGCCGGTTCGTCATTGTATTGCTTCTAAGCGATTCGGGACATGCTTGCAAGTATAACTGTGATTTAACTAACTTCACATACGGCCAAGTATTAATTGGTGGAAATATGTTTACGACCATAGTCATAATCTGCCTTGCAGGATGCAACACATATATTAAATACGAGACATGGTAGGTTGATATATTCATAGCCCACAGCAAAGCATAATAAGAAACATATGGGATACTTCTCTAATATTCCAGAAAAATGTTCTGACCAGGCGTGCAGAGCGGTACCCGCGAGCACACTCGGAATGTTGCGGCGAGGTAACAACGGCACCGGTAGCACTACCGGCACCGTTGTTGCTTTACCGCAACACTCCTAATGAGGCCCATTGTTTAAGTGAGGGAGCAGTGGGTTGAACTGTTTCCATTCCACTTGCACTCTTTAACCCAGAACATGGAAGAAAAAGTTTTTTCAGTTTTTTACCATTTCACAATGACAGGCCCTTCAGGGACCCAGAACTGTAAAATGCACTGCCAGCCCCCACATGGTTACTGGGAGCCTGTCATTCAGTGCTGAGCCTGCTGGAAATCTGCTTGCCGCCTTTGTAAATAAGGTGTACTGTGCATTTCCAAAATTGGCATCTGAAAAAAGTGAATCTTCTAAACTCTTTTGAGAAGCAGAATGTTCTGTTTATTGGCCCAAAATTCTTTTGTTATGCTTCGTTCAATGTGTGTTTGCTTATTATTTTCTCTCTACATTTCAGATATGTAATAGATATTTTTATTATTTTATTTATTGGACTTTTAGAGCAGAAAGTGTTTCCAGGCGTCACAAGACAAACAGGGGAGTGGGAACAGGGGAGGATAAAACAACAAAAACGGTCCTACTATGCCGTGCGACATTCGAATCGTGCAAGTGCAGTAAATAAAGTGCATGGGAGCCCAGGGCTGTGACAGGGTAGGTGCTAGGGGAGCCCATGGAGGGCAAGTGTGTAGGGAAGAGGAGGTAAGGGTAAAAGTGCGAGGAACAGGGGTGGATCAGACTAAGCAGGCTAGTCAGGGAACGGTGCCCCAAGGCAAGTGCTGGTAACGGGGTACTGCAGAAGACTGGCTGGAGGAGGGCCTGGCAGCTGTAGGACTCAGAAGGGACCAGGCAACCATTGCAGCAGGCGGGGGCATTAGCAGGGGAGGGGGAGAGGGAATGAAGAGGAGAAGAGGCAGGTCTTGAGGAGTTTCCGGAATTTATGGAGATCCGTGTCAAGTCTGAGAGGGTTAGGGAGGCCATTCCAGAGGGAGGCTCCTGCTAAGGAAAGAGATCTACTCCCACTCTCTGCTTGGAGAAGTGTTTGACCTGCAGAGTTAGAGCTAGAGGACTGAGAACTCTAGCAGGGAGGTATTTAGGGAGGGAAGGTTGGATATAGCGCTGGCCCAGGCCCCAGAAAGCCTTATGGATGATAATGAGGGTCTAGAATTTGATCATTGCAGCCACAAAAGCCAGTGGGGAGATTTTAGGGCTGGGGAGATGCGGTCCCTGGGCTTGAGGCCAAGGATAAGTCTTGCTGTCCTATTCTAGATTAGTTGGAGAGGGCAGAGGGAGGAAAGAGGCAGATTGAGGAAGAGGATGTTGCAGTAGTCCAGCCTGGAGAGAACCAGAGCTCTGGAGACATTGGGTTTCTGGGGGAAGGTGAGGAAGGGGAGAATGCCTCTGAGGAGGTGCAGCTGATAGTGGGCCTGCTTGGCAATGTCAGTGATGTGAGCTGAGAAGAAGAGAGAGGAGTCAAAGAGGTCTCTGAGGTTTTTTGCTTCACAAGAGGGTGAGGGGAGGGTGCCCAAGGAGGGCGGATGGAGATTAGGAGGGAAGGTAAGGGCAAGAGTTCCAAAAAGAAGGAACTCTGTCTTACTGGTTTTAAGACAGAGATCATTAGCAGCGCTCCATGCCTGAATAACAGTCAGACAATTGTGAAAGCGAGAAGAAGCAGACGAGGTAGAGGAGGACAGCTTAAAGTAAAGCTGTGTGTCACCCAGATAACACTGTAAATGAGTGGAGAAGGTGGAGATCAAGTGGGCAAGAGGGGCAAGGTAAATGTTGAAAAGCCATGGCGAGAGGATAGAGCCCTGTGGGATGCTGCAGGAAGAGTGTGAGGTAGAGGAGAGAAAAGAGCCCATTTGAACCTGGGAGGGCCAGGTATTCTAACATCTAATAGCAACCACCTACTTCCATAAATGCGTATACACTTTAATATAAACTAACCTACAACATGATATATCTGTCATGCCTACTGTTACCATCTCAGGTTTTTGTCAAAATGCGATGCAAATTGTGCATTTTAAAGAATATTTATTCAGTAACTTTTAAAGAATATTTATTCAGTAACACGTGTCAAAACTATGAGCCGCATGGTAAAGTAACTTTGCAAAATGGCCCACATGGCCCAAAAAAGTGACCCACTGTTTTTGGTTCGGGCATTGCCCTGTTGCCCTACAGGCAAATCGTAGACTGAGGGCAAGGTCATTGTTTCACACAGCCTGCAGATTTGTATTTATGTATTTATTTATTTATTTGCATTTATAAAGCGCACAACCCTTAGGCATCACAGCGCTGTTACAGAAGGCTTACTTAGTTACAAAAGTGCTTGCAAAAACATACATGTTGTCTAACCCCATGTTGCAGGGTGGCATACTTAGTTACATAAGTGCTTGTAAAATCATACAGGTTGCCTGACCCCATGTTGCAGGGCGGCAGCAGCATACAAATGCTGAAAGTCAGTTTAGGTGGGTGTGGCTTGGAGGAGAGGGAAGAGGGGAGGGGGAGGACAACGGGAGGGTGGGGGCACTCACAGCAACACACGTTACCATGGGGGTGGGGTGCACTCACACCAACAATGGTGACCATGAGGTCTGGGGGGCACACACAACAGCACTGGCGACCATGGGGGAGGGGGGTGGGGGGCACTGACATCAACACAGGCGACCATGGCTGGGCGTGAGGGCACACACAACAGCACTGGCGGCCATGGGTGGGGTGGGGGGCACACACATCAACACAGCCGACCCTGGGGGGTGGGGGCACTCACAGCAACACTGGCGTCCATGGGGGGTGTGGGGGCACTCACAACAACACTGGCGACCATGGGGGGTAGGGGGCACACACAACAAAACAGGTGACCATGGGGGGGATTTGGGGGGCACACACAACAACACTGGTGAACATGGATGGTTGGTGGGCACAGACAGCAGCATTGGCGACTATGGGAGGAGTGGGGGGTACTCACATCAACACAGGCAACCATGCGGGTGGGGGGCACACACAACAACACTGGCGACCATGGGGGGCACACACAGCAACACTGATGACCATGGGGGTGGGGGGCACTCACATCAACACAGGCGACCAGCCATGTCACTTCTAATCATCCAATATTTTGATCTGGAAGTGATGGGTATTCTGCAACAATCACTTCTGGCAAAGCCAGTAGTTCTGGCTTTGCACATCAAGAAAGTTAGACTTTGTTGTCCAGTGGGGACTTTACAAAGAAATCTTCATTTACAAATCCAGACCAAATTGCTTAGCTAATTCTTGTTTTTAATGTATACTTTGTGAGCCAGGGGGCTTTCAGGGGGATTCACATACCTGTGCCATTTAACTCATATTATTAGCTATGATTGTTTCCTTTGTGTGCAGGCTCGTGCAGCTGCTGCTGAGGGGTTGGGTGCCATAGGAAATGCCGAGGATCCTACAGCTCCCTGTCCATCAGCCTGGCGCCAATGGCTGCCCCACTGTGTGCTCTCTTAAACTGTAGAAAGGTCGTCCTCTAGTTTTTTTATTCGAACTCTGTGGGACAGGAGTAGCGTCTACGAGAGAGCAGAGATACTCCCTCTATGCAGCATGGACATGGAAGAGCTTGAGCAACCCGATTTAGTTCCCAAAAAACATTACCTTCTTCCTGCATTTTAATTGCTTCTTCCTAAAATCTCCCCATCCCAATGCAAGTCAATTGGGCTTTTAAATCATTCTTCCTTTTGCCTGACAGCCTCCTTCTTGGATAACCTCAAGTATGTCAAACTTGAAGTCCTAGCACGCAAACATGCTGCATGCCTTTTGGTAGTCCTGTTAGCTCGTTGCATTCTGTGACTGTACAGTAGACAATGATTCAAGACGGGAACAAACAATACAGCAAGTCTTATAATGCAAAGAAGCAAACCATAGATGCCCCATTCCATTTGGGAGCGACTAGTCCATTCATGGATTTACAGTTGCATTCTGGGACTTGTAGTCCTGGGTTTACAATGGGGAAAACCAGGACTACAAGTCCCAACATGCAAAGTTAAAACCAGGACTAGGCTATCATCTCCCGAATGGAGTGGGAGATGTTGGCAGGTATACAGCAGGACTTGAAATGGCAGTAGTACACAGTGTAAATATAAGTAAAATCATACCACATGCACAAATCAATCAATATCATCCCATTTCCAAAACTGGAAAACTTAGAAAGCATGAAGCTAAAAAGAAGCATGAAACGGGTATGGATCCTGTGGCATAGGAAAGGAAATGCGGCCGGTTGATTACAGAGGGAAATACTGGAGTGAATTATTTTATTGCAATTTTCTATGAGGCCCCCATTGATGGAAAGAACATACTTGCACTCTCATTTTTTTAGAGAGTGGGTTTTATGTATAGATTGCATAATGCTGAAAGTGTTAACACACAAAGTTTGAAGACTTGTTTACAGCCCGGTCCAAAGTAAATCCTCAGGATTCTATTGATTCTCTTCCACCAGCATGGCGTCCATAGCTGCCTCACTTTCTGCTATCAATGTACGTCGAATGTCAGCACGCTAGTTCTTTATGATAAATGATGTGGGACCACATCACAGACCCACATTAATTAATAATTAATTGCCACTGCATTAGCAGTATGTGGTCTGTGGATTCATTGTCAAGTTCAAACTATCACAAACGCGATTTTGCTCTTTGTGGCCTAAAAAGATTTTCAACCAAACAATTTAACTGAGTTGGACCAAATGCTTCTCACCAGGTTTGATGTAAATCCTTGCAGCAGTGATGGGTTGAGAACAAAAATTGCCTATGGAGTTTTGCATAGGAAACGCAACTTTTGGGCCCCTCCCCGCCATTACGTGGATGGAACTTCGGGCAACTTGCCAACAAAAAGCTTTGGCATTTGAAAAAGTGTTAATCATATGGGGAGTTCAACTTCACCCTAACTGCAGAGTCCTTTTCGCTGCCTCTGAAATATGTCATTCAAATATGTGTGTATGTCATGTGTGTCATACATATATGCCCTTTACAAAAGTAGCACTTGTCAACGGTCCCATCCTACAGGTTCTGTGAGGCAATCACGGATGCTGTGCCTGAAAACAGGGACCGCGCATGTGTAGGACCCATGGACACCTTTGTGCTTCATGGGCAGTAACCAGAGAGACAACGCAACCTTGGGCCTGATGTACAGAGCTTTTAGAGCGGTGCAAAGTGACTTTGCACTGCCAACAAACACCCTGATTTACAGAACAGTGAAAAACGACTATTTATTTATTTATACTCTTTGCACTGCGCTAAATGGGCCCAATTCAGTAGTACTTTCCCAGTGCAAAGTGTTCTGTAAATCAGGGTGTTTGTTGGAAGTGCTAAGTCGCTTTCCTCCAGGACAAAGTCACTTTGCACCAGGGCCCTGTGTCTCTTGCACCTCCAGGTGCAGTGTTTGTGCCTATGAAAATCAGGCTTTTGGGTAGGATTGCAAGTTTCTGGTCAAAGTGCCTTGATCATCGTAAATTGATGGTGTGCCTCTCAGGGGTCTTCAATGGATAGATACTGGCTTAAAACACGGATTCTGATAGCTACATCTATGATACAATATTGCATACACTGCTTACAAATGTTTCAACACTGAGAAATACACTTGCAGATATGGCACACGTCTCTGAGCTCGTCGACATCCCACAACAGACAAGGTTTGCCATTTGCCAAACAAGTACTTACTCGTAATGCGCTCTAGTCGAAGGCCAATGCGAGAAGGGTGCCACTCTGGACCTGTCAAATGAACATAGAAAATACAGATATATCACGAATTGAATTACTACTAGACATAAGAGCATAATGCACATGAACATATCGACGGGGAATATTTCTTATGCTTAATATTCGAAATGGTGTGTGTAGTCAGGCTTGATTATTTTTCTTAAATAATCAGGACAGATGGCGAGATGATTAATTGTGAATTTCTAAAGTTTAAATAGAAATGGTTCCAGGCAAAGCTAAACATGACTCACTGAAAGCAGAATTGGGGATATTATGGAGGGCCTAGAGCATGACAAGCCTCAGGGGCTCACACTGCTTATGGTCATTGGTGGTATATTTGCTCTACTACAAACATACAGTGAAAGAAAACCTTTCTTTGTGCTGAGCAATTTTTGTCCGAGTGCTAATAGTGTGAAAGTTGCACTTGCCCCTGTGCAATCTTTCTGTAATAAGGCCTAACACCTGGTACATACAGCACATGTAAAATTGCGCATTTATGACATATTGCATCAATATGAGTTGTAATGCCAGTTGGAAATTCAATGCAATACCTCATATTTTAACCTACTCCTTAAACCTGGAGGTAATACATGTTCAGCATGTACCTGAAACATGTTGGAACTTGGAACAGCAATCATGGTCCCAATAGTGCTGCCATGATTCCTGCATTGCAGTTGTTTGGTTTATTTACAAGCACAATGATAACAGATAAACAAATTAACAACAACAAAAAACAATAAAGACTGACCAAACGGATCCCAACAAACGTCATTAATGCCCATTCCTCTCCTGTCCCAGCACACACCCGCTCCTGAAGAACACACACTGTGGAAGTCTGAGGGTGGGGTCCTGTGCCTAAAACTGATCTCCTCGACGAACTGTCCACCACTGGATGGTCAATAGGAAATGGAAAGGACCTGTTGGTGGCGGGTGCGCTTGGCAGCCTGCTGAAGCCACTGCCATGTGTGAATGGAGTATAAGTCTTCTAGACCCTGAAGCCTGCAGAACGCTTCCGTTAAGGCCTATTTGCTGGCTACCTTGGTTTCATGCTTGAAGCAGTTTTGAGCCATGTTTTAGGCAACCAAGAGTTTGATATCCAAGAGGAGGTGTGTGGTCACATCTCTTCTGCACAAGACCACGAGCATCCCCAAACATGTTTCTACCTTGGGATGTGACCTAGCGGTTCAGGGTGGACTGCCTGTCTCTTTTTTCAGTGGACCCAAGCCTGATTTGCATGTGGTCTTTCCCTTTCTATAATGGCTTGGCAGGCGAAGAACGATGGTCTGGAGGGTTGCCCAGAGCAATGCCAGAAGTTAAGATGAATTCTAAACCTCCCAGCCATCACCTCTTGTGTTTTGCGTTAGAGTCACACAGCAGGTTCAAGGTTTTCAGGTGCCCCCATTGACATCTGATTTGAAGCCAAAGTCACTGCAGATGGAGGCTGCATTTAAATCAGTACCTCTGATCCAAAAACCATAATAATTATTGGTCTGGGTGCAGGGTAATCTGTAATAATGAGGCACTCATGGGCTTTGGTATGGTGACTGATAGTTCACACAGTTACAACTACATCAGATTTGTATCATAAACATGTCAACACTGTGAGCCCAGGCCAGCTACAGACAGGCTATGTGGATTCTAGAAAGCTGCCTGTCTCTGCTCAGTCTCCAAGACATTAGGCAGAGCAGCTGTGTCTCCCTTGATGCCTTGGGAGGTTAGGTAACATCTCTTCAGCACAGGAAACTCCAAACAGGATCTCTCCTGGATCTCTCCTGGGAACCAAGCTTCAAAGAAGAACACCCACAACAAAAGGACAAGCCTCACACCAGTGTGGGCACACCGAAGGGCCTTTGAAGATGCCGGCTTAGGAAGCAGGCTGGGTTAGAGCAGTCAGATAGAACAGAGGTTTGAGGAAGCGTTCGTCCTTCTTGGTTTTTGGTGGACTTCTATTTCCTTCTTGTCTTCTATACTTCCTGCAGAGCAAATTGCATGTGTTAGCTTAACAGGGATTGGACCCATTAAAGCAGATTTGCTTTAATCTAATCCTGGGTGGCCTTTTGCCTTTATAAGGAAGAGGTCTCCCATTCATTCTCTGATTCATTTTAGACTTTTAGGGACAGAAGAATTAATTTGGAGACTGTTGGGGAGCAGCCCTTTCCAAAGTCCTCTGCCAGAGGTGGAAGCAGCTGCTCCAGGATAGAGCTAAGCTCGAATCCCTACCCATTACCAGGGAACTTTTGGTGTGACACACTGTTGGGCCAAGACCTGCTGTACCATTAACAAGGCTCTTCACTAGAGGTGAAGGATTTATGCAGGTGCCAACTAGCCTCCCTTGGGAAGGAGTGAAGAGAATAAGGACTACTGTTGTCCCTGGGTCCCTGGATTGGGAGTCACAGCATCAGAAAAAGCCAAGCAGCTGGATTCCTGCATTCTACAACTTCAAAGCCATCCCGGGAGCGAGGCAACTCCGTTTGAAGACCTTCAAACCGCCATATACTATGTTGCTGCTTTTGGCACGTCTTTGAACTTCTTCAAACTACCATTGCTGCATTCATCGATCTGGCTCGATGCCTCATCATACAAGCAGAGCATGTCACCTGTTTGGCTCACACAGAAACTCGCAGCTAATGACTACTTCTAACAAATGCCTTCTCAAAATATAAATTGAAAAACTAAGGTCACAGTATCAAACCACTCCATACCTTGTCTCAAACCACTGGAAGCATCATGTCACTCACCAATTCTACCCAGTGGTAACCAGAGTATCGACCTTTGGACCAACACAGGTAGGTTTTCTGAACTGCAGCACTCAAACACTGCCATGAACCGTATGGAGCTCCATTTTGAACCGACTCAACGCTGACTTGCAAGCACAAGTTGCCACATCCGATCTTGGTTTGACCCCCAAAGACAGAAATCCGTAAGCCAGGTTTCGCACAGTTGAACAGCCTAAGAACAGAGTCAGGTACTTTTGAGTGATCCAGGCCCCATGGTCCACTTATGGAACCCTAGAGACTGATATGCGACCCATTTGCACTTTTTCTACAAAGACATAGCCATTCAATTGACATTGCAATTTCTTGCCTTTCACTCTAGCTACATTACCCAGAGTGCCTTACATTCTGCATATTATGTGTTCTTTCCACAGGGGTGGGGTGTGCTAGTGTTTTTCTAGTACAGTTATATTGCCTATGGTGTGCACATATTTTTATAGAACCCTCACTGGCCATTTCTTTATTTTGCACTGCTGTCCTGTTGTCTTTTGGGTTGCTACCAGTACATTCACACCCCTCTTAAGAGTGTGAGCTGCCCTTGGCCGACGTTACCACAAAAGACAAAGGAGGCTTTTCTCTCGACTGTGCCAGTTTCACCTTTATGATTGGGATCACTGCACCCCTACAAAGGAGTAGTCATGTTGTCAAACCTGGTCTGCTCCCAATGCCTGGATCCTTGTGATGAGATGGGGATATGCTCATGCAGACTCACCCTGGGCACACCCCTTGCAAGCCATTGGCCCAAGGAGTGGCTGTATCAGCATCTGCTATGCCTCGGTTGCCTGCCCAGGCATTGGGCCATCTCTTGTGGTGCAACATGTCCTTATTCACTCTGTATCTGCCTCTGTCACCCCTACCACAACTACTTCCCCGAGCCACAGGTTCCAAATGACCTCATCTGACACAGTCAAAGCTAGCTAGTTTGTGAAGGCAGTACATGTAGTGGGGCAGTCACAATGTAAAAACAAGCATTGGCTTTTGAGTAAGCATGGAAAAGCCACTTGCCAGGCACTGCCGTTGTATTAACTGGCCATTGATGGTAGGAGGTGCAAAACAGTGCAAGTACCTGGGCATCTTGTATCAGTGCCAACAAATACCTAATGGCTATAGACAAGCCACAACGGTTGGCTTTGCCATTAATTGTTTTAACAGGCCTTCAGTGAAGGACACGCATAGTGCTTATAAACCAAGTGGCTAAGACATTTTTATTACTCCAGTAGGACATTTACAAGTCCAATTAAGTCATTAACTCTCACAAGAAAAACACTGGCAAGTACTTTGAGCACAACGTTTGATAATAAGGCTTGATTAAAGTGAGCTGAAAGAGTTCCCAAGAGGAGGTGTTTTGGGTGTGGAAGGGTGGGAACTATATGGGAATGGCCATAGGGATTAGCATGGCCATGGCCAGTCAATTGTTGTTCAAATAACCAAACATCACCTACGAGCTTTGTGTTGTTGTTGAACAGCTTCATTATCGGCTTCAGCCATTAAATCAAAACACATAAAAACAGTCACACAAACTCATACAATAGGTACAAATAAATATTTGGAGGTGTACAGGTTAAAATGTGATTGATCCAACCAACTGTCCACATGGCACACATGGATAATATCAGAACAATTTACAGTTGTAGCACAATTTTTGTACACACCACTAAAAATAAATAAAAAAGAGGTACACGCTAACACGAATTAAAAGGTTCGAAAATCTGTTGCACCATGCCTCTGAATTCCAAAACTGCATAGATGCATTGATAATAGGACTCATATCCTTCTTAGCGCTTATAAACCAAGATTTAAAAATGTAGGAAATTATTTTGCCGTAGTCGCACCGTTATTATCACTACAGTGCAGCGTGATGGCCTCTTTGGCCGTATTGGGGCAATGGTGGGGAAGAAGTTAATTTTTAAACATTGGAAAACATCTACCCCTGTTACTATTGAGGAATGGATTGCTGAGATGCATTCTCTAGCTGATATGGAGAGAAAAGAAAGAAGCATTATTTAATAAGATCTGGGGCAAATTTCTGTTACTATATTAGATTTGTTTTATTGATTGTATCGTGGCTCCTGGTGGGAGAGGGGTGTTTCTGATGTATATAGTTAAATTGATTTGATGTGATTATTGCATGATGTTTATATTTTATTGTAAATATGTTCGTGATATTGTAATCTTTTTAAAATAAATATTGCAAAAAAAAATTAAAACTACAGATAATGGCGTGAGAAGCAATCTCCTCAATAGATTATACCTTTGGCAGAGTAAAGGAAAGTGGATTAAGTCCTCATTAATATCAGGGCAAACCTACGCAGGGATTTCTATTACCTATTGGTTCCCACTTTGCTGTCTGCTCGACCAGAGGCAGAATATCGAATCTCATCTTCCTGAACAGATTAATAGCAGTAAAGTGTTCCAACTCTTCGAAATATTTCTCTAGGCCAAGGCCGTTTTTCATTAATAGATAGCACTGTATGGATACACATGTCAATGATTTCCTCATGATATTAGTGATAAAATAATCATTATACTGATGCTTTATCAGACCTAGGACTGTTTTGCTAACATTACTGGGGTAAACGCTAAACTTGTCTCGTGGATATGTGAAAATCATGGGAGGGACGCCGATCCGGGGGCGTTGCGTACATCTTCCATGTCCTCCTTATAGGTTGCTAAACTGTGCGAGCTCCATGGTGTGGACCAATATAAGAGTACCTCAATCTTGCCTCAAACCATATGCCTCTAATGCCAAGTTCCAGTCTTAGTGCGTGGTTTGGTGTGCTCGCAGGGAGGGATAACAGACTTTAGGATTGTATTTTTGCTGTTTCTAATGGGTGCAAACAAGTCTTTCCTCATGTCCCTGCCCAATATAGAGCAGCGATAAACTTCCGGGGGTGGCCACAATTGCACTTCCGACATATCTTTTGGAGAATCTCATAGTTACCACCCCACCCCCCAGTTTCTTTGCCAGAATTACAGCAATCTTTTTCACCTGGACATTCCATCTTCCCTCTTCAAATATCCAGATAAACAACACCTACAAGCTTGGTCTCCTCTCATGTGGCACATCTCCCTGTCTTTACTAACTAGCAGATGTATTTTCTGTGCCTTGTGGCAAGAGCTGGCTTTAACAGACATTAGCACCCTGGCGGGGGGAGCCAGCCAATTAGGTGGCTAGGAATGCAGGCAAATCAAACATCCAGCTTGACTCACACATCATTCACAAAGAGATGACCCGCAAACAATCCTTCTCTTGTCATGCACCTTCCCTCTGGAACTCGATCCCTGTATCAGCTCGAAATGCCCCTACACTCCAATTGCAAAAATCAATCAAAACATGGCTTTTTCAACAACACCTGACCAAGGGTGAATTCCAATGGACACATATGCTGACGCATAGACCCCAATTCACAGTACTGCACTACTATTAAAAGATGCCAGCCCAAATGCTGGCAACCCATGCACTGTACTGCGCTCTGCTGCTTTCAAGCTAGATCTGTACTTTAAACAATAAAATTAAAATAAATAAATGTCAACTATTGGGTCTCATCAGTGCTATTTATGGAAGGCCCTTAAAACATTGAAAGTTTCATTTATGGGATTTGAAGAGTTCCAATTGCTTGAAAGCCTTTGATAGTGAAAAGGTGGAACAGGGACGGTGCCCGAAAAAATGTGATGCAGCTTCACAAGAATGCCTAAATGAAAGAGCTGTGAGTGCTCCATGAGTTTTAGAAAACCCAGAAGACATTTAGAGAGTACTAGCAGATATACCCAGCATTGCACAGAATAGAAAGTAACCAAACCTTTCATGTGGTTTTCCAATGCTGCCCTGGCTGCTCCTTTATAGCGAGCATCAGACGATTGCATCAGCCTGTTCCCTGGCTTGTTTCTGTTCTGTTGTGTAATGCAGTCTCATTGCTGCCTGATTGCTTGCCGGGGCTTGAAGTTTTTAATGGCATTGTTCAGTTGTCTCAGATGCTCTGACTGCCTTTTTGATGATTGAATTATAGATGTTTTATACTGGGGATGTTCACTTCTTGAGTGTCGATTAGACTCATTTCCCTGATTTTGAATTTTCCCAGATTACTTGTACTAATAATTGGTGCATTGGTAGCGTTTATTCTATTTCTTTGTCAAGCAAAATAAGCACCAGTTCTAATTTCATCCACGGGGGCCACATCAGTAATTTTAAATTGAGCAAAATAAGCATTTTCCTTGATTTGATCTCCTGCGGTGCAACTATGTCAATTTTAAACAGTACCATTAGATTGCTTGTTAAAGGTTAGCCCTGCAAGACCCCTTTGGAGCCCTCTAGATACTTCCCCCTCCCTTTCTATAGTGGATGAACGGACGTGCATGCCTTAAAAAATATATATTAGAAGATTTTATCAACAGTGCATTGATTAATAGCTTTCCTAATAAGGAACGACAATTGTTGATAAATGCCTTTGAAAATTATCCACTTTCACAGAATTAGTGTTTGTGGTCGCAGTAGTAGCGCCATAATGTTATACCTCCCATGATCAGAGATTTGCAGAATGGATATCAATACGCAATAATTAAAGATGCTTTTTTTCTGTTTCGTCTAGTCTTGATAATCAGTTCTAGAAGTACTCGCTTTAGCTTAAAGGTGTTATGGGAGGTAGATTGTATCATATGTCAATAACGAAGACCTTTCCAGGTATATTTACTTGCCTAGTTTTTCTTTCCGTTACACTTTCCATAATTTACTATTGCAACCTAATTCATTAAAATGTACTTAAAATTAGGAAATCATTCAACTATACATCATTACTATAACTGTAATATAATTATCAATACTATGAATAATCATTTCAACTACTCCTTACAATGCCAGGGTTAATACATTTTAAAAAACAAGGGGTACTTCGGTCTGGTTGGACCTCATCAGTAGGGTGGATCTGTGCCTCCCTAAGAATAGTGAGCAAGGGGTCCACGTCTGGATTGCCCTAGTAACTTAGGGTGAAACCCAAAGTTACTTAAATTAAGCAAAAATGAAGGGGGCTCCTGGGAGTTCCTCTGCTGGACATTATTCCTGGTTACCAGAGCCTTGCCCAGTCTCTTTAGCTCACTATCTTTCACAGAGGGGAAATATCCAAAACATATCAGTCTTTGTCCTGCCTTGGGCCGTCCAGCACCGAAATGCTAGGCAATTCTCCTCTGAACAAGAGTACCAACAGCAACCCCGGACACGTGTTTCGAGCTGGTTGAACCTCATCATGGCAGGTGATGTTTACTCAATATGCAGAGCAGAGAGCAAAAGGGTGGTGTACAAGTGTGCACACCACCTTTTTACTCTCCCCTTTTGCATTCAACCATGTAAATGAGGGCATTTCAGCAGTGGGGACCCATGTACGTGAAAGTGTAAAGGTAATGCGTCCCTGCCACCAAATTTTGGGGACTTCCAAAGCGAGCCCTTATGTATTAGCATGGCTGCTGGCAGATTCAGTAGTAAGCTATCGCTTCAAGTAGGAAAGGGATTTTAGAATAACCTTAGTATAGAAGACACAGGGTCAAAGATCAAATCGAAAGGCTGCCAACGTGAGCCAGTATTGCATTCAAAGTATATATTCTGCAGGTTTAACTCTTGGAGCATACATTGAAAGAAATAAAGGTCGTGCAAGGAATATGAATTCCTATGAATGTAATATTTATTTAAAATGGCTGTGACATTACAGAAGGGCACTAGAAATAGTTGAATATTGCTTCTGCTGTGAAAAGTGACAGTTCCATGTCAAGTGCTTAGCTATAGTCCAACGGATAAGTATGAGGTTTCAAACAGCGATCTCAAAATCTAGTAAAACCTTTGCTGTGCATCAGATTAATGAAAAAACCATTCAAGTTTATGAATTTATAATTTCTCTGGTTTTATTCTTTGTCACTTGAGCCATTGCTCTTCCTCAGGGCACCAAACTCATATATTTGACATTTTCCTTAAAGTAAAGTGTTTAGTGTTGTTAGTACCATATTTGATAGAAATGGTGATGATTATACAAAAACAAAGCATAAATAACAAAAAATCATGAATAACAAAAAGAATAGCATGATGTAGTATGAACATATGGTACTAACAAAACTAAACACTTTGGAATTACATTAAGAAAAACATTAAATACATGAGGTTTGTGCCCTGGTGAAGAGCAATGGCTCAAAATATGTGTTGGCTCAAATGACTAAGAATAAAACCAGAGGAATTATAAATTCATAAACTTGATTGGGTTTAATCATTAATCTGATACAAATTAAAGGTTTTACTAGACTTTGAGTTTGAGTGCTGTTTGAAACCTAGTACTCATTTGTTTGGTTAGCTTGAGGTGAGCAGTCCATTTTCTAGGTCTCTCTGTGACACCTGATATAGGAAAAGTGCCAGCTACTAGCACATAGATTGGGTAGGTTTCCTCAAAACCTGTTTGTACTTAGCTATATCCCATCAGCACTGGAACACAAGCCCCAAAAGTTATGTTAGTCCTTGTGGTGATTTGAAAAAAATCGTATGCAATGCTGAGCAGAGCAATGGCAGTGCTTGTGATTGTTTCAAAGTCTTACATGCATACTTTTTTTAGTTTTTGCTGTTACGTGTAAGCCAAAACTACAGTAACTGAATAAAAATAGTTGCAAGATGGTCATGTAAATCCCCATGTCCATTCAGGCCCACTGCCTACCCCTCCTGCCAAAAACATATCCTCCTGGTAACTCTCTGAGCTAACTCTATCACAAAGTAACATCAAACATTGTGCAGCATAGGACCTGCCAGTGTTATTTCTAATCATTCTTATAAGAGTTAATGCCTTAATGACCACTGTAAATGAGCTCCTGGTGTACCTAATATCTATTTAAAATGTCACTTGTTTTATGACCAATGTATGTATCTACTCATCAGTGCTTGCATTCAAGTCCTGTTAAAAAAGGCATTCACAATACATACAGTTGTGGCTAGTGCATAGGTATTAGATAGACATTTGCCAGGCAAATACATCATATTCCTGGTACTTGCACCACTGTCCAGCTGTTACCACTGGAAGAAAATGTGGTACCATAATGGCAGTACCCGGAAAAAACCTATAACAAGTTCACTGGTTATAGGATGTGCAGCATCGTCATTCACACCATTGACAATGATGTGACCATCCCTAGTCTCCTGATTATACATTGGTTTGCAAATAATATAATAGTAAATGAGAGAATCCTCTCAATGCAAAATCTTATACTGTAATCGACCCTCTGTGGCCCTTGAAATAAAACTTCTCTTTTATTTGGACTCTTGTAAGGATCAAGGGAGCTAAGGGAATGGTTATGGAAGTAAATGTGACTATTACCGCGCCACAAATGTGGATGTCAAGTGAGGTGAGGGGGTTCATATCTCAGAGCAGTGTGTAGTAGAATTCCATAAATGTAAAAACAAGACAGAGATACAACATGCTTGATACTGTAAACGTGCAGAGTAATCTTCGCTTGACTTATCCACATGCACTACTACAAATAATTTCCAGGGACATCATTTGGGGCGGGGGCATGGGGTCACAGCTGCAACCCCTGAGGTCTCCCTTGCTAACCCTGTGGTCTCCCTTGCTACCCCTGAAAAAAGAAGAAAAGACATCTTTTTAAATGTAAGTTCCTGTGCTGTTTCTGGGGTGATTGGCTTTCTTGTTCAGGCCTCTTAAAAAAAATAGGGGGTTCCACAAGTGAAACACTGTGAGCAGTGACCCTAAATTAGAAAGAATAGGAATAACAAAAAATGTGTCTTTCTGGAATTCTATACTATAATTGCTAGACTCATTAAAGGTTTATTTCAGGCACACTTCAGGGGGTGATTTGCTGATTCAGTCTGTTCTTAAACACCTCAACTCAGCCTTTCATCCTTCTGAGGTCGATAAATGAGTACCAACACAGGTTGGGTGATACTATATGTATATTTGTGATCCATTCTTGTATAACATGTATATCACATTATAGCAATATCATAACCATATTTTTTGTAGTGTACGTAGGAACAATGCTATGTGATGCAACTTCCTGTTTTGTCAAGGCGTGAAATGTCATGTTCTATCACTTCCTGTTATGTCACTTCAGGGTGGGGTCATATGACATCACTTCCTGTGATGTTATCGGAGGTCATGGGTCTTGTGATTTCACTTCCACTACCCCTGGTATTTTGGTGAAATGACATCCATGCTAAGTTAATTCCTTGATTTCTTTAAATCAAAGTGTTGACACTATCAAAAGAAAGCACACTTGATCTTTCATCTGTCAAAGGTATTGATCAATTGTAAACCATCAACGCTGAATGCAAGATCATCCAGTCCAAAGACATGCACTGATGACCTTGGTCAATCAACACACTGGCATTCCTCGAAACAATTGATGAACTTGCATGGGATTATTATATGGTACGCATACTATGTTGCAAGTTGGCCAATTCAAAAATGGTGTTCTTTGATGTACAAAACAATATAGTATACTTCAATGCATGACTTTTACATTCAAGATTGAAATAAGGAGAGTGCAGGTCGACTACCTGCGGCCACCGTTACGATCATGAAACCAGAGAAAGTTGTGTAATTATTAGATTTGTGCTTATCAAAGTGTATCAAATTTTTAAACTTTTAGTGGTGGCCAGTACAAAACATGCTTTGAAATTAATGTTTGCTTTGATAAATGTGTTATAACTGTTAAGTAGCTGATTGAAGTTGATATTCCACTGTTGCATGTGGGAATATTTGTTAACTAGCTGCCTGCAATTTCTACCTAAAAATATATTTGTGAAATAATTTCACCTGGAGAGCGAGTAAATATTAAAAAGTGAGATGGCTTTCTACTGTTTAGGGGCAGTCCTAAAATATGCAGCACATGTTACATGCAAAATTGTTGCCTTGTATATACCTGTGAAGAATACTAAATTGTTCTTCCTCCACTGACATGTACCGATGTCAAACATGCCTGTGCCATGGTACAAATATTCCAACTGATGGGATCTACAACCAGCATTTGATGATATCACTTCTTAATGGTCAGCTATATACAGTTATATAGCAAGATGTGATACAGCTCAGTTGTTGGTAACACCTCAAAATTACAATGAACTGTGTGCCACAAGGATCATGGTGGACATTTCTAAAACAGAAACAGAATCGAAATATTTCTCTAATTCGTTGGTTTTAATAGCTGCATGACACTGGAATCCAAAGCAAAGTAAAAAGAATATGATTTTTTTATATGGTGCTGATCAGCTACCTCTTTATTATCCAAGATGTATTTCTCAATAAAAATGTCAACACAAACCCTAATGTTATACCATGAAAAAAACAATGGTGAAACAGGTCTAGAGAGAAAATAAAGTGCAAAATATAAGACAACGAGTGGTTTGTTACCATCAAGAACAAAGGAATATATTCTAATTTTCCATGAACAACCTGTAATGAAAAAATGAAAAAATAATACAAAATAATAATTGAAAAAAAAGATTGATGGAAACTTGTGATCAATTTCACCCCAAAAATTAAAATATAGCTGGCACACAGAAAATGACACTAATTGAGAAAATATTGTGTTTCACTAGAATTATATAAAACATACAAAAACAAATCCAAAAAAATCCCCACACATAATCGGAAACAACACTCTCCTGCAAAACTGTCTAAAACATACAGTTAATACTGTCAAAAAATGCAGACTTTTACAAATACAGAATAAATATTGTCATTTCAAATATCACCCCCCAAAATTAAAGAGTCGAAAATAAATAGCAAAAATGCTCTTTAAAATAGAATGCAGCAGTTACTATTGTCACTGAAACCAAAATCATCAAATAACATCACCAGATTAAGAACACTCCAATCAAATTCTTATTGTAGGAGGCAAAGTTTGTGGTGCCTTCCTAACATCCGACAAATGCACCCAATACTGCAGTTCTTTTACTTTAGTGGCTTGAGGAGTAGCATACACTACAGTATAGGGACCGTTGTAAGGAGGCTCACTCCATCTACGAACAAAATTCTTATCATCAACTTTATCACCGGGAACAATTGCAATGATGGTGAGTTTACAGATTCTGGTGTGACCATGCCCTATCATAGTTCTGGAACTGCATGCCCACCTCTATTCCATCCTTGGCTCACGTGACAGAAGACCAAAATTCGTCCCATCTTAAAGCATTTAATTGCCTTAAATGAATAAAATTTGACACTTATGGTGTTCTTTCTTTGTACCTTAACAAGGGATGATTCAGCATCTCACTTTTACTGCTTTCAAGAGTATATAACCAGTCTTGGCTGCTTCAGCCTTGACACCAGGCCAGACAGCCCTTCTTGACTCTTTCCCAATCCCAGCTAATTCTTTGCTGTGACGCAACTTTCGGTCCAATCTACTCCATGGGGTTGAACTTACTATATTTGTGACATTGATGTCCAGCTTCTATATAATGGCGGCTCTGCCTGCAGTCTATTCACAACTTATAGCTTGCTTCTAAGATTACTTGATGTACTTGCGTTGCTGCATCTTTACAGCTATTGAACGGCTTGCATTTTCTGCAGTGCTTCTCACACATGCAATCTTCTTTCTTACTTTAAAGTTACTTGTTTCTTCATTTTGTCATTGGTTTCTATATTATCCATACGTTTTCTTCTTCAGCATTCAGGGTGTCACGCTCGTCTCTTGTGACATCACCAGCTCTTTCTCTCATGTTCATATTCCTTCAGGGAGCTCCTCTATCATATTGTCTTCTCTTCGGGAGTACATTTGATATGGCTTTTTCAATGGATACCTTTTCTCAAAATATTCGCTGCGGAACAGTCACAACTGCTGGTGTCAAACATAGCACAATTTCAGGCTCCCAGCATATAGGTAGTAGGGGGCGGGACTTCCTGCAGAGGCATGTGGCTGCTCTTCTACAAAACTGCTGGGGGACTGTCCATACAACTGGGGGTATGGAGCCGGACCTCCCCGAGGGTAAGGATATCTCTATTGGTGGGGAAATGCATATGCTTGTCTACTCCTGCATTATCTTGAAAAATGACCCATTCGCCCACATGTCCAAAACTGACCTGCTCCTCCTCCTCCTCCCATGGCCCCATCCCTCCATAACCTCCTCACCCTGCCAGGCTCCTGAAAACCCCACTCTACCATGCTGAAAGCCCCTGTAAACCCTCCTTGGTATTTAGGCTGATACCCACCTGCTTAATCGGCTTCGCCGCCCCACAGAGGCACTGCACGCATGTCAGCCTGATCCGCACTAAGCTCTGCCAATCCTTCTGTCTGCACCGTCACTACAGCCCCTTCCAACGCAACCGTTGCTAACTTCTTTTGGACCAGTTTCACTTCCTCTGCTTGCGGTCACTGCGCAGCTTCCTTCTCCTTTTCTTTCAACGGTTTACAGTGATGTATAATAATAGATTGAATTTCCACTCAGCCCTTTGCCTCAGTCTCCACTTACTTGTCAAGCACCTGCTGTACCCCTTTGGAAGGCCTCTTTTAACTACAAAATAGAAAAATGTAATTGCTCGATCTCAGGAATCTCCTGTTTCTGCCCTCCACTTCTCTTGTATATGCAATATGTATTGAGCAGGACCCACATCATCTAGCATCGTCCCCTGCATGATCGACTGGCACCATAGTGCCACCCACACCTGGGCCCTAATATAATTAAAATGCGCTCCATTATGACTATTGTCACCCAACTACACATCTGGATACCCAGCTTTGACCCATATGTTGTCAGCTTGATCTCCCATTATCGACACAAATACGCTCTTCAAATCCTCTACAGCCAAAGTAGAACCAGCTGTTTGCTTCTCAGAAGCGTATATCCACTTGCCCGCTCCAAGCAATGAGAGACAGGAGATCCTTTATGAGCTTGTTTTTATCCATCTGTGCCCATGGTACATCCTGCGCTTCCCTGTTCCCTTGTGTAATAGTGGAAACTGTGCCCCTATCGCTCTACCCACCTTCTTTCTTCCCGAAACCGACCACTTAGCTACTGCTATACACCCATACCTATTTCGTAACCTAAGTCACCACAAACTTTCTATTCATGGGGAAATTGCAGGTGGCTGCTCCTCCTCTTCAAATTCATCTACGTTATCCCACCCCTCTTCTTCCCCTTTTTCTTCGTGCCAGGACCTGGGTGAGCAACATCTGTGAGCTACAGCGCTTCAGTTTCCGTTTACTGTAAACAAAATTCATTTTGTGTGGCCTTTTCCTTCTCCTCTATGCGTCTTATCTGTTATTCATTTTACATTTTAGCTTCTCTGCACACTTGCCACCTATTTCCCTCACGCTCCACCTCCTTGCTGCTTCCTCTCGCAGCCTGCCCTTCTTCTCGCCCTCCAGCCGCTGACTGGAGTCTGCAGCCTCCTCAACACTGAAAGCCATGCCAGCCAGGAATAGCCTCTGCAGCATAGCCCCCAAGGACTCTTTTCGTGCCAGAACCAGGGTGAGCAACATCTCTCAGCTACAGCGCTCCAGTTTTCGTTTACTTTAAACGAAATTCGTTTTGTGTGGCCTTTTCCTCCTCCTCTCTTCTTGTCTGTTATTCAATTTAAATGTAAGCTTCCCTGCACACTTGGTGCATGTTTACCTCCCGCCCCCACTCCTTGATGCTTCCTCTTACAGCCCGCACTCCTTCCCTCCTTCCAGTCGCTGATAGGAGTGCATGGCTGCCTCAACACCAGAAGCTACGCCAGGTAGAGCCTCTACAGCAGAGCCCCTAAGGACTCCTTTTGTGCCAAAACCAGATTGAGCAAAATCTGCAAGGTTCAGCGCTCCAGTTTTCATTTACTTTAAACAAAATGTGTTTTGTAAGGCCTCCTTTCCTTCTCCTCTCTCCGTCGTGTCTGTTATTCATTTTACATTTTAGCTTCCCTGTGCATTTGGTGCCCGTTTCCCTCGTGCTCCCCCTCCTCTCTGATTCGCCTCGTGGACCGCCCTCCTTCCTGTCCCCGAGCCACTGATTGGAGTACACTGCCTCCCCCGACACCTGTAAAACCTCATTAATGATACCCCCAGGGCAGCCAACTGCCTGTTGTAGACCCCATTGGCGAAGGACACTGAGGCAAAAGACAGCTTCCTTGGAAGTAGGTCCAGATGGTGTCTGCTGGGGAAGCAAGATGTCTGCAGCCATGAACCTGCTGCGACCAACCAGGTAGGTGCCGTCAGGGGGGCAGTAATCACTGCACAGCACTAAACTGACCCACTCCTCAAATTACTCCTCTGTCGCCTACCACACCTAACATATGCATCTCAGATAATTGTACTGTTTAGCCATCCCTCACATCTCCATAGGGAAGATGTGCATTGCTGTTCATGTTAAAAAACTAGGCCTTTTTCCATCTTTCAGGAAACTCAAATCTCAGTGTTTTGCATTGTTGTTTGTCTAGAAACCTAGGCCATTTCCCCTCTTTTAGGGAAGTAGAATCTGGATGTTTTGCATTGCTGCTTGTGTTGAAAAACTAGGCCTGTTTCCCTCTTTTAGGAAAGTAGAATCTGGCCATTTTGCATTGCTGTTTTTGTTGAAAAACAAGGCCTTTTTTCACTCTTTTTGGAAAGTCGAAGCTGTGTGTTTTGCATTGTTGTTTGTGTTGAGAATCTAGACTTTTTTCATTCTTTTAGGAAAGTCGAATCTGGGTGTTTTTTTAATTTCCTGCATTCCCCTGTGGTTGCCTGCACGGGCCCTCTGTGTGCCTCCTTCTGTGTGAACCCTCCCCTTGTTGTCTCCCTTGGTGCTCGGCTTTGTTCTGGGCCTCTTTCCTCCCTCATGCTCCCTTCTTGTCTGCTCGCACCCTCTATGGTGCTCTCAATCTCTCCCATTCTTCTCAAACTGCTACTCTATCTCCTATCCTATCCCTCTCACTAAGTCTGGTAGAAAAAACTTCAAGAGGGATATCCTGATCTCCAACCCTGGCCTCCCTATCTCTGATACCCTCATCAGCGCTTCCTCCAGACAGACCCTAACTGACATCCTCTTTGTTGTTTCATCTGCAGACCTATGGACCCCTCATATGGTCTCGGCTCTCTTACCGATCTCCTCCTCTTCCATTAATGGTCATACTCATTGGGAGGTCCTCTCGACCTCCTTTCACTGCTCCAAGACCATCATTAATGTCTGAATGGCACAGTCTTGGTCCAGGGCCCTCAGCCCATTCTCCTCATTTTTGATAGGTGTCTCCCATGCCTTATCAACTTCCTTCCTTCTCCCGCAACTCCTACTAGCACCTCTCTCGCTCCTCTGCCACCTCCTCCTTCTGATGCCTCTCTGGCACCTTCCTCCTCCACTCTGGATACTATGCCACCTCCTGCTACCACCTCTGCCCACTAGCAGGCCCCTCTACCACTTCCACTGGGTCTACCTCAAGCCTGTACCCTACCCTGGAAGTCTTTCAAATGTGGCAACCTGCTCCACGTCGCTACTCTCACCTCCTCGAAGAACTTGACCTGGATGTCCTCACTCTCAACGAGACATGATTCCCCGCAAGCTCTGTCACGAGTTTTGACACTCTCCTCCCTGATGGCTACAAGATTCTCTCTAAGCCCAGAATCAACTGACCCAGAGGTGGAGTAGCTCCGATCTTTACGGAGTTAGTCCCTGCTTCTGTCGTACCTACGCAGGAGGACTTCTCCTTTGAATGCCTCGTCTTCATCGTCTACAGGCCACCTGGCCAAGTTGCCCTCTTCCTCTCAGAGTGGGCTGACCTCTCCTCTTCTCTCCTTGCCTCAACCCCTCAACTCCTCCTCAGAGACCTCAACATCCACCTGGATGCTTCTAATCCTTCCTCTGGGCTCTTACGCAAAATCAGCAACACTCTCTCTCTCTCCATTCTACCCTCTGGTCCGACACACTCTGCTGGATACACCTTGGATGTTCTCATCTCCTCAGACATCCCCCTCTCTAACCCTCTCACCTCTCCTCTCTCTTGGACTGACCACTTTCTGCTTTTCTCTCACCTGAAATTCTCCCCAGCACTGCCACCTACCTTCTCGGTCATTCAACCCTTAAAGCCTATGTCAGTGGATGCCTTTGCCTCTACTTTCTCTGCTCCTCTTAATCCTGTATCTGACTCACACTCTGACACAGCCCTCCCTAACCTGCATCTTTCTATCTTTAACACTCCGGACATCCTTGGCCCTGTGATGAGAATCCATCTGAACCCTAACTTCAAGAGCAGCTCTTGCTATGACTCTGACCTTGCCACCTTGAAATATAAGTGCAGAGCTGACTGAGAGGAAGTGGAGGTCCCCGGGCACATCCTCTGACAAACTGGCCTACCGCCTGCTCTAAAGGCAATACAGATCAGACTCTGTGTCCTGTCCAAGAAGAGAGCCCACATCAAAGCCTGCGTCTTTGTGGCCTCTACCAACACAGCCTAACACTTCAAAATATGCAAGGAGCGAGACAATTCTACTGCAGCCTCACCTCTCCTGTTCCCTCCCAGGCCCTCTGTATGGCTCTGGCTTCTCACTTCACTACTAAAACTCAGGAAATCCTGCCCCCAGCCTCCTCTTTCTCTCCCACTATCGCCCTCTGCCCCCCTCTGGCCGCTTCTCCCCCTCCTCCTCCTTTCTCCTCTTTCTGACAGCACCTGACAATGTTTCTAGACAAGTCTGTCGTATGGAAGTGTCGTACAAACAGGTGCTCTGTGTTTCTCCAGAACAATCAAGGACCACATTGACACCCTCGCTCCAGCCTTGGACGATTTCTGCAATCACTCTTTTGCCACTGGATATTTCCCCTCTCTCCTCAAGCACTCCCTTGTGCAACCTCTCCTTGAAAAGCCTTCTGCCGATTCTACCTGTTTGGCAAACTGTCGCCCGATCACTATCACTCCTTTCCTGGGCAAACTCCTGGAAAAGCTGGCCATTTCCCGGTTTACTCTCCACACTGAATCTGTTGGTTGTCTCCATGACCATCAGTCTAGCTTCAGAGGCACAGAAATTGCTCTCCTGAACACTTGTGAAGATCTGCTCTCTAACCTTGACTACAGCCTTTATTCGGATCTGCATCCTCCATGACCTTTCCTCTGCTTTTGATATGGTCAATCATGCCGCCCTGATCAATCAACTCCAGGAGAACCTGGGCACCAACCCTACCAGGTCCAACTTGGGGCCTTTCTCTCCACCACCTCTCTCTCTACATGCGGTGTTCCACAGGGCTCTATACTGGCTCTTCATTGTCTACTTGGCCGCTTTGGTCCACCTGATCTCTACCTTCTCCTCTAACTTTCAGTGTTATGCAGATGACACTCCGCTCTCTTTTAGGCTCCCCTCCACCTCCTCTCCTCTCTCGCTCACTCCTGACTGTCTTTGTGCAATTCTGGATTAGTGTGCAACCAGCGATCTCTTCTCATTGGGACCCACACTCCCGCTTTCCCACTCTCACTCTGGCCGCCCACCTTGGGACCTCTTCCTTTGCCTTCATCCCAACAGCATTCACTTAAAATATTAAGTAGATTACATCAGTACTATACTTAAATTGAGTCATATGTCCCAGACTGTGCATAAAGTCAAACCCCATTGACCCTTTGCTCTCAGGGAGGCAGGAATTGGGTGGAGCTAAGGCAACATGACAGCTGAGGCACAGGAAAGATCCATTCCATCATTTTAGAACAGCCAGCATGCTTAGTGTCTGCCATGTAGGATCCCAACGAATTAGAAGGTAGCCATGGAAATATTGAAAAAGTGGTAATACATATAAGTACAGCAATGTCATCACTGTATCTTAGATGGGGCTGGGAAGCCACAATGTTCTCTAAAGATGAAGACATAAATGGAGCGTGTGCATCCCAGTAGGTTGGTTACTTTTTGATGTTTTCCTGGAACCAAAGCCTTGTCTCCTGTTGAGGTCTTGAGAAAGTGTATCTGGTGGTTCATAAGCTGGTTTTATCCCTGTAGTTACGAAGCAAGAAAAAGCACTTGTTTTGATTGGTTCTCCAAAAGAGATCTCCAGCCTCCCAGCTTCAGTTGCTTAGAATAACAACAATGATGTCAGCCAGAGATCAAACCATGTCAAGCTGCCTTTGAGTACAATTGATCCATTGCATCTTCATGCAGCAACCTGATGCTTGAGTGATCAGGCCCACTTTGAATTTCCAAACCTATCAATCAATGTGGGTCAAGCCAAGCACTTCAGAGGAGGCAGCACTGTGACAATTCAATCAAGATGTCTCACCAACCTCAAGGCACCGAGGCATCTTTCCATGATCAACTCACCCATTGACAGCATCAATCCACTGTGCTAAATTAATGTTGATGCATCGCGCATTCATTTGATGAAAGGCAGTGTTGGTTGGTGTTTTTTTTTAATTGGCATAAATATTTCCCTGAAATATACTAGAGCCACTGAGTGTAGCAAGGGAGTCCAAACCAGCCAAGAGGGGAACATTATATTGAATAATGGTTTAAAATGGAGCGTTTTACAACACACTTAAAGTGAAAAATGTGGTAAAAAGACAGACAGTTTGCAATAGGTTTTGTAGGGTAGCTCATGTATGTACGTGAATGGTGGGTGAATGAGAAGTTGTCAGAAGTGATGTGAGTTTTTGAATGTTCTGGGTGGTGGGGTGTGTGTCTGTGTGGAGAATACATTGAGTGGAAATAAGAGAAGGTGTGAGTGACTTGTGGATGAATGAGAAGTGATGTGATGTGTGTTTTTGAATGTTCTGGGTTGCTGAGTGTGTGCCTGTGTAGAGAATGCAATGTGTGGATGTAAGAGAAGGTGTGAGTGACTGGTGGGTGAGTGAAAAGAGATCTGATGTGATGCATGTTTTTGAAAGTTCTAGGTTTGTGGGTGTGTGCATATGTAGAGAATACAATGAGTGGATGTAAGAGAAGGTGTGAGTGACTGGTGGGTGAATGAGAAGTGATGTGATGCAATGGTGTGTTTTTGAATGTTCTGGGTGGGTGGGTGTGCGCCTGTGTAGAGAATGCTCTGACTGGATGTAAGAGAAGGTGTGAGTACTTGTGGATGAATGGGAATTGATGTGATGTGTGTTTATGAATGTTCTGGTTGGGTGGGTGTGTGCCTGTGTAGAGAACGCGATGAGTGGATGTAAGAGAAGGTGTGAGCGACTGGTGGGTAAATGAGAAGTGATGTGATGTGTGTTTTTGAAAGTTCTGGGTTTCTGGATGTGTGCCTGTGTAGAGAATGCAATGTGTGGATGTAAGAGAAGGCTTGAGTGAGTGACTAGTGAGTGAATGATTATGAATGTGATAGTGTGTGTTTGAATGTTCTGGGTGGGGTTTGGTGTGTTCCTGTGTGGTGAATCCAATGTGAGTGAATGTGAGAGGGGATGTATGGGTGAGTGACTGGTGGGTGAAAGGGGATGAATGTGTGTGTACGGCCCTGGGAGAGACTGGGATCACTGGAGCATTTTTGCCACATCCTTTATTGACTTTGCATTTTTTTACTGGTATTTTCGGGCAGAGCTAAGTTCATGTGTGTCATTACCTGGCTAGACTGCCATTTTGGTGCAGTCAGTCTAGCCATTGCTTACTGTGGCATGGCATTTATTACTCAGCATCTTTAAAAAAGCAAGCATGATAAGTAGTGTTACCTCACTAGACTGATGTTTTGGTCTAGCGGCCTGTATATTTTTTTTACGGTATAATGACTCTTTATTAAGTGAGCATTGATGATGAATCAAGCATGATAAATGTTCTTAGTTGGGACAGGTTTTCATATGGTGATCTGTCACTTTTACTGGCAAACACATGCCCACAACAATGCCCAGACGTGGGTCCCGAGTCTGCCGGGCCTAGGGACCTAAGCTACTCCTCACTGATGACGCCCAACAAGGCTGAAACATGTCTGGGGATGCGTGTGGTCTTGTGCAGAAGGGATGTGACCTGCTAGTTCGGGCTGCACTGCCCCTTTTAGGGTAGGACCAAGCCTGATTTGCATACGGTTTTTCCCCTTCTGTAATGGCTTGGCAGGCTGAAAAACGATGGTCTGGAGGGTTGTCCAGAGCTTTGCCCATGGTTATGATTAATTCAAAAACTTCCAGCCATCACCTTTCTGTTTTGCTAAAGTCACCGCGAGTGGGAAGGGTATGCCCAGATGTGGGTCCAGAGTCTACCGGGCCTAGAGACCCAAGCTACTCCTCACTGATGACGCCCAACAAGGCTGAAACATGTCTGGGGATGCGTGTGGTCTCGTGCAGAAGGGATGTGACCTACCAGTTCGGGCTGGACTGCCCCTTTTGGGGTAGGACCAAGCCTGATTTGCATATGGTTTTTCCCCTTCTGTAATGGCTTGGCAGGCTGAAAAACGATGGTCTGGAGGGTGGCCCAGAGCTTTGCCGGTGGTTGTGATTAATTCAAAAACTTCCAGCCATCACCTTTCTGTTTTGCTAAAGTCTCCGCGAGTGGGAAGGGTATGCCCAGATGTGGGTCCAGAGTCTACCGGGCCTAGAGACCCAAGCTACTCCTCACTGATGACGCCCAACAAGGCTGAAACATGTCTGGGGATGTGTGTGGTCTCGTGCAGAAGGGATGTGACCTACCAGTTCGGGCTGGACTGCCCCTTTTGGGGTAGGACCAAGCCTGATTTGCATATGGTTTTTCCCCTTCTGTAATGGCTTGGCAGGCTGAAAAACGATGGTCTGGAGGGTGGCCCAGAGCTTTGCCGGTGGTTGTGATTAATTCAAAACCTTCCAACCATCACCTTTCTGTTTTGCTCAAGTCACCCCGAGTGGGACGGGTATGCCCAGACGTGGGTCGCGAGTCTGCCGGGCCTAGAGACCCAAGCTACTCCTCACTGATGACGCCCAACAAGGCTGAAACATGTCTGGGGATGAGTGTGGTCTTGTGCAGTAGGGATGTGACCTAGCAGTTCGGGCTGGACTGCCCCTTTTGGGGTAGGACCAAGCCTGATTTGCATATGGTTTTTCCCCTTCTGTAATGGCTTGGCAGGCTGAAAAACGATGGTCTGGAGTGTTGCCAAGAGCTCTGCCCATGATAATGATTAATTAAAAACCTTCCAGCCATCACCTTTCTGTTTTGCTAAAGTCACCCCGAGTGGGACGGGTATGCCCAGACGTGGGTCCCGAGTCTGCCGTGCATAGAGACTCAAGCTAATCCTCACTGATGATGCCCAACAAGGCTGAAACATGTCTTGGGATGCGTGTGGTCTCGTGCAGAAGGGATGTGACCTAGCAGTTCGGCTGGATTGCCCCTTTTGGGGTAGGACCACCCTGATTTGCATATGGTTTTTCCCCTTCTGTAATGGCTTGGCAGGCTGAAAAACGATGGTCTGAAGGGTTGCCCAGAGCTTTTACTGGCAAAACCTACAGGAATATGTTTGTACATAGGAGTACTGGAATACATTGGCAGAGCCAGTTTTGTGGTCAGTGCCATTAGTGATACAATAAAAACTTCTTAAAGTGAACATGAGTATGGTCTTATAAAGGAGCACTAGCATACGTTGGTTGAATCAGCATGGAAATGTACAGGCACAGCCAGCATGAACATATTTTTTATACTGGCTTATATTCGCAGGACCGGCATGATAATGCATTGGGAAATGCCCTGTGCACTTTTGGTGACTTGCATCTATTGTTCTTCTTTTCATGATTTACCCTACACCCTAAAAAACGATGGTCGGCCTTTTACCGACATTTTCACAGAAAGCGTGCTGTGTAATGCACCATTTTAACCCATTCAAATGTCTCGGGAGGAAAGCTCAGGGACAACGTGCTCGCCTTGGAAGCAAAACGACACGGAGCAACACAGGTTCGATGCCTGGGTCTGTGCTAGGGTATTAAGCGTGTTATAAATAACCTATCATATCATTGAAAACATTTTCTCAGGAGAGGGAGAAGAATTCCCCCTGATGCCCCAAATCCATTTTCGTTAGTTTGGGCTGCCTCACTACGATCGGTCGCAATCACATACTTATGACAAATATTTACACCCTCCAAAAAAGACAACTCACAGTCACCACTGGTGGCTGTTATATTTGTGGACCAGGCACCGCCCCCTTTTCTCTGTATTATGTTAAACCTTTAACCTTTGATTAATAAACATATTTACTGCTTTCACTTGCAGTAGTGCATGCCCCGGCAGTGACATAATCATCATGAACATATGGCACACGTGGTGGTCCGGACTGGCCCAGGGTGTGGCTTGCCCTGTCCTTTGTTAAGGAGCTTGGAGGGGCCCCCACAGCATGGCCTGCAGGGAAGCTGCCAAATGTTGTTCTACGCCATTGGGCACCACTCGGTCTGACAAAGGCATAGTGTGCAGTGCACGCCTTGAAGTCTGCAGTGAGACCCTGGGTGAGAAGCAACTCATGGGTCTTTTCAATTTAAAAATAGCTGTGTGGTGCCATGGATGTGTGTGTGCAGCAATGATATTACATTAAATTGTGTTTCCTCAGGCACCCAGTATTACACTTAGATAATAAAAACCATGGGGGATCTTTGGTATATTGGAAGAACGTTTCCCAGATATTATACTCCAGCAAAGATAACGTTATCAGGTGCACTCCCCTGTGTGCACGCATACCAGTCTAATAGGTTTCATCGATCGTAGTGGTAGCTGAATCATGGAGACATTTATAACCAGGGAATTTTGTTGATATTAAATCCTGGTCAATGATTTATTTTTCAGGCCTTGCTCGTGCAGCATTTTTCTCCTGGATAAACAGCAGCACATGCCTCCCCAGGTCAGTGCGCTTTTGGCTTGTTTAACACAATAACGCCACAGATAATGTGTACTTCAGTGTCCATTGGTTTATAGATGTTTCATACACTAGCTGTAGCGTGCATTAGAGATTTCAGTTACCCTGTTACAAATGCTGCATTATGTATGTTTTGCATATAGACCCCACGTTGAATCTGGAAAATTGCATTCCCAAAATGTGTGATCGTGGACAAATCATGCCTCTCTCAGTGCCTCGGTTCCTATATCTGGCTGAAATGAGAGTGCCTGGAAACACAGGTGGTAGACGCATCTGAAAAATCTGACAGTCGTTTGCCATCAGTTCTCGTGATGTTACTTGGGGCCGGAATTACATGACATCACTTCCTGTGATGTCATCAGGGGTGGTGGTCAAGGGTTGTGTGATGTCAGTTCCACTAGCCCTGGAATTTTGGTGAAATGATGTCCCAGCCTTGGATCCCTCCCCCCGAGCTACCAATGAGCCAAGAACCTGGCCAGTGTACATGACATTTATTTATGTTTATTTGAGTTAGATGTTAAGAAAAATTGCACAAACTACACTGCCACCTTTTTTGTGGCTCACAATCAACTTCTTGTTACACAAATAAATCACACACATTGATTGCGGAAACACACAAAACAAGGTACATTATCTCAATTTCCATTCAAAAAATGATTATCGCTGGTCAGTGAGCACAAACAATTACAAATGCAGTGCTGTGCAATTTCGATTTTCCTGCGCGCTTAAAAGGCTAGCAGTTTAGTTTTACAAATTTGGGCAAATGCATACGGCAATTATTATTTCACCCAAGCTTTCAATGTAAAATAAACACGGGGTGATTGAGAGGTTTGTTTTTCAGACTCCCCTCCCTACTTTAGTCTGGGTTGGGGAGGTCTGACAAAGACATTCCGATGATTGAAGAATTGTGGATTTCAGACCCCCCCTCCACTGAAAGGCCCGTGGTAGGGGAAAGTTTGACAAAAAGATTGGACTGGTTTAAGAACAAAAACACCCCTCTTCATTAAAGAAGCTGGGGTCAACAGTACAAAAAGGATGACCCAATTAAATAATAGGGTATGGATGTTCAGCACACACTGGAAAGTGAGCTTTTTTAATTTCTAATTTTAACAAAAACCACCCCGTAGTGTTCTGCCAAAGAGAATTAATTAAATTAATATTTTCGTTAAATAGGCTAACAATCTACCCAGTTACGGCCCACCTCCAACCCACCATAAAAGGAAAGGATTTAAGGCAAAGGGTAAACTTATTAATACATACATAGAAAAACTCTGTTTCAAATTCAGGAAAGCCAGCTGCATTTCAGGACCCTCTGGAAAGATGGAGCAGGGGTCTGGTCACTCCACTCTCATGGATGACCCCCAGCACTCCACTATAGGACCCAGTCATCTTTTTGTCCTTCCCAGAAATAGACAGCTCCACTTAGATGCAATCTCAGCAATCTAATTTGGTGATTCCTTCTGGGTGCCGGATGGTCAGTTTCAGCAGCTCTCTTGATGTTAATTTTAACAGCTCCCCTTCGATGGTAATTGTTCAGCAGCTCTCTCTCTTCCTCATAGTGCATTCCACTTTAAATAGCAGTGATGACACCATCAAGTTTACAATCTTGGGGGATTACCCTGCAAGAGTTCTTGCCAATAGGATTGGACAGTTACCCCACTCCCCTCCCTCCTACCAACGCCAGCCCATCTCTAAAGATGAGCTTAGGAGTCTGAAGCAGACATATGACAGCTTCTATTTGCAATCCCCATTTGTTCTCATGTCAAATTCTTGGCAAAAACTAGTTATGTGGCAAAACCTAAAAATGATACTAATAAATGCCACAATTTACATCTTTTCTGATTCGGCTAATCATAGGGAATTAAATAAGACAACGGCCAGGTCTACACCATGTTGCAAGGCCATGTGGCAATTTTCTGCCATTTTTGCCAAAAGCATAATAGTTAGGAATATGTAATTTATTACCCGTATTCCTAATTTTACCTCCACCCGTTCACCAACTCTCAAATTCAGGACATTTTTAGATCAGCCATGAACCTATTTTAACTGGCCATTACAGTTCCCTAAGTCACAGGTGGATGAATTTTATATCGCCTGTAAATTATCTAAATAATGACACAACAAAAAAAGAAAATACTTCTTATGTTTTTTGTGAAAAAATGCCTAAATTATAATAGTCCTTTCAAACAAAGGGAATCTTCATATGTACCAATATGAGCTTCCCTTCCTGCATGCCATTTGCCTCTCTGGGCCAGCCTGTAACCACCATTTTTATTAGTCTCTTTGTGTTTGGAGTTTACTGTTTGAAGTTGGAGTTTCAGCCTCCCTTAATTGTAACCCCTGTTTTCACACCTCCTTCTTACATTTTGGTCATGCATCAGCCAAAACAGTTGGCCTGCATATAACTGCCTTTCGAGACAGCAAGTGTAAAGGACACTTGGTTTCCATGACTTTTAGGCAAGCCACATGTTATTGCTGTTGTAAACCACTGGGATGTGAGCCAGGCTTTCTGTTGGGGGAAGTCCTTTGTGACATTTGTCCCACAGCAAGCAAACGGGGTTTGCCTTGGGCCTAAATGAACTTTTCATGGCAACAAAGTGGGTTTTTCTTTTCAAATGTTTTCTAATACTTTGCATGTGAAGCATAATCTACCTTACTTTTTGTCAACACATACCATGCCTTTTCTCTGACATCTTTATGTTGGGGAATTTTTTCTCATGTCTTGCTTCAACTTGATAACACACATGCAAAGCATGTGTCTGTTTTTACACATCCTGTTTTTCATGTGAAAGGGACCTTTGAATTTCTTCTACCTTTGTGAATTAAAATGCTGCTTTTCCTTTTGTAATGTCAGGTAGGCCTTTTCACACGGCCCTGTCTTGTGTTACTTGCAGAAACCCCACAGACTGCTTTAATAGGTCAATTTCTGGTGTTAAAGATTTTTTTTAAAGTGCTGGCAGTTCAGTTGCCCAGTGGGCCCTTCCTTTTTGGTTGGTTTGGGGGTTTGATTACACCCCACAGTTGCAAGTCACCAAAAATGCACATGAGCATTTCCCAATGCATGTTCATGATCTATATGCAGCATAATAACATGTTCACATTGGCTGTGCCAAAACATTTTGAAGCTGGCGGCATCAATATAAGCAGTTTTCCCATATAAGAACAGACTCATGTTTGCTTTGGGCATAATGGCAAGAATGATACTATAAGAAAAAAATGTTCAGGCTGTTTCCGCCAATATATGGAAGTATCCTCACATAAGAGCATACACCAATTGGCTTTTCCCTTAAAGATACAATGACACATTATGAAAACATGTCCAAACTGCCTGCACCAAAAAAGCCAGTGTAGCCACGAAATAACGCATTATGCATTCTTTATCATAGATGTCCAGTAAAAAAAACATGTCAAAGAAATCGATAGACTGGCTTCATCAAAATGCCAGTCTAGCCATGTAATAACATGTATGATGCTTGCTTTATTATAGATGACCAATAAAATTACCATATCAAAGAAATAGCTAGCCTGGCTGCACCAAAATGCCAGTGTTGTGTAGCCACGTAATAACAAATATCATGCTTGCTTTATCGAAGATGCTCACTACAAAATGCCATGCCACAGTAGGATATGGCTAAACTGCTTTACCAAATGAAATAGTTTAGCTTCACAATAACACTTCATGCTTGCTTCAACATAGATGGCCTGTAAAAAATGGCATGTCACAGTAAGAAATAACTAGACTGACTGTACCGGAATGCCAATATAACCATGTAATAACACATCACATGCTTGCTTTATCAGAGATGTCCGGTAAAAAACACCATGCCAAAGAAACAGTTATACTGGCTGCACGAAAATGCCAGTCTAGCCACATAATAACATTTATGATGCTTGCTTTATTATAGATGCACAGTAAAAATATCATGTCAAAGAAATATCTAGACTGGCTGCACCAACATGCCAGTCTAGCTAGGTACTAACACTTACCATGCTTGTTTGAGCAAAGATTCCTAGTAAAAAATGTCATTCCACAGTGAGAAATGCATAGACTGACTGCACCAAAATGCCAATCTAGCCATGTAATAACACATATCATGCTTGCTTTATTATAGATGCCCTGTACAATATGCCATGCCAGAGGAAGAAATAGCTAGACTGGCTGCACCAAAATGCCATTTTAGCCACATATTAACACTTATCATGCTTGTTTTATCAATGTCATGATTTGTCGAATCAGCCCCTTCTGGACTACGTGGTCCATAAGACACTGCAACATCCTTTCGAGCGTAATTCCAACATGGCCAACGCCAGTGCAAAGGTACCGCTGTAGTGTTTCCACGGACTTGCCATCTCCTAGAAAATAGACGCGCCCCCGCGGCTCTGCGCATCTCAACGCTACCTTCCCGAACCTCCGGCAAGTGTGTGTCAAAATGTTCCTCTTCCCCATGCTATTATTAATCCTTCCAGGTAAATGTTGGCTCCATCTGTGCTTCCCGCTTGTGAACCAGTCCTCCACCTCCTCTCTGGGATCCATTCCTGGGTCCTCGTACTCTACCTGTTAAGGGTGCAAGTTCCAGTTCCTTCCTGGTTTCCTTCCTCCCGGGACTCCTTACCTGATCCTCCCTGGAGTTCTGAATGCCTGCATATCTACAGATGGATACCTACCTGCACACTGGCGACAGAGGATACTCGTCCGTGTTTATACAAAACCCGTGTCCTTGGAAGAAAGAAACACCTCCAACAAAGACTTCAAAGGATAAACAGGTGAGATTCGAGGCGAAGTGTGACTATCAAATATGCCCAGTAAACAATCATGTCACAGTAAGAAATTGCTAGATTGGATGCACCAAAATCCCACTCTAGCCACATAACAACACTTTTCATGCCCGTTTTTATCAAAGATGCACAGCAAATAAAATGCCATGCCAAAGTAAGAAATGGCTGGACTAACTGCCTGTTAAGCTCACCTGGTATCCACGGGGATACAACACAGCCCTGGTTGGATGATTTGCACTCTCGAACCCTCTCCCGGTCCCTTAATAAGGCCTCTGGTTAAAGATGGATCTGCAATATAGGAGAGCTGGATTCAATACCAGATTGTCTTTGTTTTCCCAGCTCCCTTGGCCTCAACTCCTTCCTCCCCCTTGAGCCTTTTCCTCACCTTAATATTGTAAAAGGTGGATTCTCTGTCCTGCTCCTTGTGGCAGGGGCGTGTAGATGTGGGGGATGAGCAGCGACCAAGTTTCTTCATTGGTGCAAGCCCCCCTGTGGGAATCCAGGCTTGCTGCGACTCCGTAGGTTTGCTGCTTTACAGTTCTTATGTTCCTCTTAGTTCGAATAATAATGTCTTGCTTCTTTCCTTTTAGGTATGCAAAGGTATTTTGCAAAGGTATTTTGGTGTTGCCATGCAGTTTGAAGATGAGCATGGGCCGGTAGGCGAAAGCGCGGTGTGCGCAATGCTGTCCGGTGAGTAATGCGTGATGCGCTGCGCTGTTTCGCCTTTTATATTGCTAACATGTGTCTTTTCTCTCCTTGCAGGTTGCGATGTTCCTCGCCGAGCGCCGTAATGTTCCAGCAATGCGACTGACCAGGAGATGACTACCCAGGTAAGAATTATGTGGCCTACCGGCCCATGCTCATCTTCAAACTGCATGACAACACCAAAATACCTTTCCATACCTAAAAGGAAAGAAGCAAGACATTATTAATCGAACTAAGAAGAACATAAGAACTGCATATAAAGACTGTAAAGCAGCAAACCTAAGGAGTCGCAGCAGGTCTGGGTTCCCACAGGGGGGCTTGCACCAGTGAAGAAACTTGGTCGCTGCTCATCCCCCACATCTACACGCCCCTGCCACGAGGAGCAGGACAGAGAATACACCTTTTACAATATTAAGGTGAGGAGAAAGCTCAAGGGGGAGGAAGGAGTTGAGGCCAAGGGAGTTGGGAAAACAAAGACAATCTGGTATTGAATCCAGCTCTCCTATATTGCAGACCCATCTTTAACCAGAGGCCTTACCAGGGACCGGGAGAGGGTTCCAACCAGGGCATGGTGGGGTCCCCGTGGCTACCAGGTGAGAGTAACAGAACGCAAAGCCTCAATAATATTATCCACCTGGGCGTCATGGAGACTTCAGAGACTGATAAATTAGTTCAGTTGTTGGGACAATTACACGATGATGTACATTCAGCCAGGCAAGAAACCAATGCTCTTAGGAGGGATTTGATTGTTACTAAGGATCGTACCGATGAAATAAGTAGACAATTGCTCCAATCACAGGCAGGACAGACCCTATTGCCTGGTAACAATCCGTCAGCACCTGTAACAACTTCTTCCACCAAACCAGTAAAAATAACCCTTCCTGGGGCAGTTACTTTAGCTCCACCTGAACGATTTTCAGGGGACCCCAAAAAGTACGCAATGTTCATGAACCAGTGTCGTCTTCATTTCCTTTGCAGACCTGGGGCTTTTCCTAACGACCAAGCGCGGGTTGCTTTTGTCTTGTCATATCTGAGTGGCTGTGCTGCGGATTGGTCGGTACCATTGGTAAGTCAGGATAACCCGTTGTTACATGACTTTGGGGGTTTCCAGATGGAAATGGGAAAACTCTTTGCTCGTCATACTCAAGGCCAAGCATTAGACAACAAACTTTTGTCACTCTGTCAAGGAAGTCAAGACTTGCTTACATATATAGCAACATTTAACAGACTAGTCATTGAAGCTGGGTGGCCTAAGGAAAAAAGGACCACACTATTTCATTGGGGTCTACGAGGGGAACTAAAGGATATCCTTGCTCAAGTGGTTAACCCACCTAAAGACTGTGGAGAATTCATCAACCTTGTGGTGCAATTAGATCAGAGATTATAAGACCGAAAAGCAGACCGGATAAGGTTAGACACTCTAGCTGTGTATGTCCGGTCAAAGGATAATGTTCCACATACATTGGAAAACACGGTAGAACCGATGCAAATCAGAGGTGTACGGGTACCTTTAACTAAAACTGAAAGAGACAAGAGAAGGCAACAGCAATTATGCTTATATTGTGGATAATCAGGCCACTTCCTCAAAGAATGTCCAGTGAAACCACCAAGGAGAACTGTTGGAGCCACAGAGAAGGAAGATAATAACAAGGAGCCGGAAAACTACCAAGCCCGGCAAGCGTATAGGTCCGCTTGTCGAGCGAAGGATGAGCCACATACCTCACACTTTGCATTACCAGTAATTTTGATCAATCACCAACAACCGTCTCGGATGCATGCTGTCGAAGCATACATAGACAGCGGAGCAGTTGGGAATTATGTAGACCAAGATCTGGCAGCAGAGATGGGGCTTCCCTTATGCTCTAAATCGACTACTGAAAAAGTTACTACGTTTGATGGGACAGAAATAGCTTCCGGACCAGTAACCCAATGTACAGAAGCACTAACCCTACTGTGCCAGGATGGACACTGAGAATCTATTGCATTCGATCTCATCAAAGCTCCTCAGTTTCGACTAATTTTAGGGATGTCATGGTTGGTAGCTCACAACCCTCTATTAGATTGGCGTGCCAAGAAGTTGACCTTTTCCGATCATTGTGCTTGCACCTGTTATTATCAAGAAAAGGGGAAAACAGACTTATGTACATCTGCTACTCCCAGTACAGCGGCGATTGTACTAGGTGTGACTAGTGCTCTACCAAATGAATACCAAGATTTTCAAGACGTGTTCCAGAAAGAACAAGCCAATACTCTACCACCGCACAGGCCCTACGATTGTCAGATTGACCTCGTACCTGGTGCTCAAATTCCTTGTGCTCGAATCTATGCACTTACTGAACCAGAAAACCTCCATTTGAAATCTTATCTTGATCAGTACCTGGCAAATGGATTTATCCACCCATCTAAATCACCGGCAGCCAGTCCCTTATTCTTCATACCAAAGAAGGAAGGAGATTTGAGGACTTGCATCGACTATTGAGCATTAAACCAGATCACAGTAAAAAAACGTTATCCACTGCCCCTTATTCACGAATTATTGGATCAAGTCAAAGATGCCCAAATCTATACCAAACTGGACCTTGGGGGCGTACCATCTTGTTCGAATGAAGAAAGGAGACGAATGGAAAACCGCCTTTTGTACCAAATACGGCTTGTATGAATACCAGGTAATGCCTTTTGGACTTTGCAACGCTCCTGCTGCATTCCAGTACTTTATGAATGATGTTTTGCAGGAGTTAATCGATGTTTGCGCCCTGGTTTACATTGATGACATCTTAGTGTATTCTGCTACAAAAGAAGACCATGCCAGGCATGTCCGCTCCGTCCTTACTAAATTCTGGCAACATAAACTGTATGCTAGAATCGTAAAATGCTCTTTTCATGTCACTGAAGTGGAGTTCCTCGGTTTTATCCTCACACCAAAAGGTATCAGAATGGATAGGCAGAAGGTAGATGCCATTCTTAACTGGCCGTCACCAACTTCATTTAAAGGAATCCAGGGTATGTTGGGCTTTGCAAACCTTTACCGCCGATTCATCCCAGATTTTTCCCAGTGCATCCAATTACATCACTATTGAGAAAAAAATCATAAAAAGTTCCATTGGACCAAAGAAGCAGAGAAGGCCTTTCAAGAACTTAAGAAAAAATTCACTTTTACTCCAGTTCTACGGCATCCTCGCCCAGATCTCCCTTATATAGTTGAAACAGATGCCTCCAGCATGGCTATGGGAGCTGTTCTCTCGCAAAGGGACCCAGGAACTGGCCAGTTACACCCTGTGACCTTCTGGTCACGAAAATTCTCACCTCCCGAACTCAACTATGCTATCACAGACAAAGAACTCTTGGCTATAAAAACAGCTTTCAATGCATGGCGACACAATCTCCTTGGTGCTAGACATACTGTCACGGTCATAAGTGAACATCGAAACCTGCAAAACCTAAAAACAGCAAAGGCTCAATCATCCCGTCAACAGCGGTGGGCTCTTTTCTTTGCTGAATATGACTATATGATCACCTACTGGCCAGGAGTCCGAAACGGAAAGGCTGACGCCTTGTCCCGCATGGGTGTTGATTAAAAGGTATACATAACTCCAGATCCAGTAGCCATCATTCCAGAAGACAAATTCCTGGGTCTTACAACAACATTGACACAGGGCGAACTCCAAAACAAGATCCAACTCTTAATGGATCCCACTTTCTCACAAGAGTGGTGTACTCAAGAAGAACATTACACCATTAAAGACCAGTATTTTAGGAACCGTCTATACTTGCCAAGTAAAGATTTACAAGAGCAGGTTATTTCGAGTTATCACAACTCCCTGATTGAAGGTCATCCTGTAATTGCCAAAACTCTAGCTAAAGTAAAACAAAACTATTGGTGGCCCATATGGCGTAAAGACATCATACAATTTATCCAATCTTGCGGTGTGTGTGCACAAAAAAAGTCCCAAAATCAGAAACCAGCTGGTCTTCTCCAACCATTGGAAATTCCTCCCGCACCATGGCACACACTGTCCCTTGATTTCATTACAGATCTACCTCCCAGTCAAGGATTCAACACCATCTTAGTAGTTGTAGACTTGTTCTCTAAAATGGCACACTTTATTCCTTTTAAGGGTCTTCCAAATGCATCCAATTTAGCAAAAGTATTCCTGGAGGAAATCGTACAGCTACATGGCTTTCCATCAGTCTTGATCTCAGATCGAGGTAGTCAGTTCATATCCAACTTCTGGAGGAAATGCTGTTCAATGGCCCAAATTGACATTCGACTATCCACAAGTCACCATCCTCAAACAGATGGCCAAACAGAAAGAACAAACCAACCCTTGAGCAATACTTACATTGCATGTTACATCAAGTGGAAAGAAATTTGAAGGACTTGTTTTGGATAGCTGAATATGCCTATAATAATTCATTACACACCAGCACTGGGCACACCCCTTTCTACACTATATATGGTAGACATCCACGTACTTCAGAACTGGATCTCCCAACCCCTTTGGAAATGCCAGCGGTTAAAACCCTACATACGACTATTTCCCAGGCCTTCAAAGAAGCAGCAGAACATTTACTTCAAGCCAAGAACAGACAAAAGAAATTTGCTGACCAACATCGTAGTAAAGCCCCCGACTATCAAATTGGAGACAAGGTCTGGTTAGCATCAAAATATGTGCCAATAAAAGGGACTCAGACCTTTCGTCCCTGATATCTGGGACCTTATTCTATTGAATCCATAATAAATCCAGTGGCAGTTGAATTAGCCCTACCACCCACTATGCAGATTCATCCTGTGTTTCACGTATCACTCCTGAAATCAGTACAACCCGGTACTCGGGTTACAACACCACCAAAACCAGTATTAGTTGACGGAGAACCAGAGTTTGAAGTAAAGGATATCCTAGACTCAAAATACACCAGATCCAAACTATACTACTTAGTTGATTGGAAGGGATACGGCCCTCACAACAGATCATGGGAACCTTGTGAATACATCCATGCACCTCGCTTAATTAAAAGGTTCCATCAGAATTACCCAGCCAAACCAGGACCAGGCAGAAGTGCCACCATGAGAGGGGCCTTGGGGGGGAGTGCTGTCATGACCCTTGCCCCTGGCCCTCACTGGCAAGTCAGCCTTCCAGTTAGGGCCAGGTCAAAGGCCTTAAAATCTCATGCAAGACTCTCTTGGAGTCAGTCCGGGCGCCTTTGACGCCAGGCTCATAACCATCATGAAGACCAACATTAGAATGAACTGAAGTCAGTGATGGATTGAAGACAGGATACTGTTCCAGGTAAGTTTTGTAGTATTCTTTCTCTCTCTGCAGGTCCTTGGTATCAGGTGAGCTGGCATCAAAGAAATGGACACGATGAGCGTTACTCTGCCCGCACCAGAAGAACGCAAAGCATGTTCTGCTGTTTGGGTGCGGTTTAAATAGTCTCAGGTAAAGTAGTCCAGGTAAAATAGTCCCAGGCCTGCCACATCCAAAGTAGTCCAGGTAAAGTAGTCCCAGGCCTGCCACACCCAAAGGACTAGTCCCCATAGCTCAGTTCCTTGTAACTGAGCTATGTGTGTGCCTCCATGTTGGCTGAACCCCCCCAAGTTAAATAGTCCCAAGTAAATAGTCCCATTCTAATGTTGGTCTTCATGATTCTTATGAGCCTGGCGCCAAAGCCGCCAGGACTGACTCCAAGAGAGTCTTGGATAAGGTTTTAAGGCCTTTGACCTGGCCCTAACTGGAAGGCTGACTTGACAGTGAGGGCCAGGGGCAAGGGTCATGACACTGCCCCAAAATGCCAATCTAGCCACTTAATAACAATTATCATACTTTCATTATCAAAGATGCTCCTAAAAATGTGATGCCACAGTAAGAAATGGCTAGACTGCTGCACCAAAATGCCAATCTAGCCAATTAATAACACGTCTCATGCTTGCTTTATCAAAGGTACCTAGTCAAAAATGATGACATCAAGGCATTTTTACTTGGCATCTTTGATTTTGCAGTTATATTACCAACCACCTAATATCCAAATCTGCGACTCGGCCCAGCACAAACACACAAGCACACACCACACACATTCAAGCAACATTCACTGTCTCATTCACACATCTTTCACACACACACACACATCCTTAGAGTAAACACTTGCTCATTCATAATCACACCCAGCACCCACCTCTGCATCATATGCTCCCTCATTCATTTACACATGTATAATACAGATTTTTCTCACCTTCATCCCCGGGCCGGACTGTGCCACTCACCGAGTGCAGCCCCCCAAGGAAACACTAAGTCCCCTGGCTCCGACGTCCCAGGATCAGTAACCAGGAAGCATAGCGTGCTTCCTGGTACCTGCACATATACATGGAGGAGCTAGAGTGCAGCTGTGTCACTGCCCCCAACTGTATTAACATGCATGGCGGCATACTAAGACAGCACCCCCACACACATTGAGATGTGCAGTTGCCCAGCCTGCTTCCCGAATGGGCCATGCAAGCAAAACACCCCTGGCATTGCAAAGTCCATTGGAATAAAATCCAGGGTATAAACACTGTCAAAGGGAAACAATGCTTCCCTTTGACAGTTTAACAGTTTAAGCTAGCCCAGGAGCAATCTCCCAACTGCCAAAGGCAGCTTTGGGAACACTGAATGTTAACAATGGGCTGGCTCATCAGCTCCTCTGTAATGGGCAAGGGTTCTTGTAGGTCAGCACCTCCTTGCCCATTACGGACAATCCGCCACAAGTGCTGTGGGAATTAAGTACCATCAAGGCAACGCGAAGCGATCGAACTGCATGTTCTAACTCATGAATGGTAGCCAGAGAACAGGCCACTGTCGACATATCATAGAAGAACAAAGTTAGAGAATGGCCCTCATTAGGACCCTGGCGGAAAGGGGTTTACGCCGGCGTAAAGCATGGCGTACCTTTCCGCCTGACTACGAGTTCCCGTAGCACCATGGTGATTTTTACGCCTGCTTTTTGCAGGCGGAAAAATCCATGGTGCTACGGGACTTGTTGTTAATTACGCCACCGTAATTTACGGTGGCGTAATTAACGCCTTCCCCACTCCCATTATACCCTATGGGGCAAAAATGGGAATGGGGAAGGGTAAATGGGGATTGGGGACTTACCGCCCCGCCAACCTCGGAATGGGGCGGTAAGTCCGCCAACCCCCATGGCGGAGTTGGCAGCTTAGCGCCATGGACCATGGTGCAAATTGCACCATGGATCTCCGCCAGGGTCGTAATGAGGGCCAATGTGTGTACTTAGTCTCATTCCCAGGCATCCTAGGGAACCTTACCACCCGTCCTTATCTTGGGTCCTGTGAGCTGCTTCGGTCCACATACCTTACCTTTGCCAATAATATTTTAAAAGCCTATATTAGTCGCTTATTTTTCTTTCATCATTGGCCGTTTTTCACTCTTTCACATTTAACCAGATTGCCCTCAGCCATATACTCAACCTGTATTTCCTGAGTATTTTCTTTGTAGGGGGCATTTATAGTGTTTAATTATACTTTGTTTCTTTAGTCAAGATTGCTATTTTTATAGCGCCTTACTGGACATTCCTTTTATTTTAGTACGCACTATCATTTTGTTATTTGGACACTTCCACTGCTGGCCTACCACTCTGGAGAGCATAGCCCACCCTCTCCCCAAAGGAATAAGAAGGGGCATTGTTTGTGCTTTTGTCTGTTTACCTTTATGACTGAAACACACCAGAGTCTAATTTTAAAGTGTATAGAACCCTTTGCTTCCTCTGGGCAAATAGAGTGCTGTCATATAACTATACCAATTACATTCTCAGCGGAAGATGGGGGTCAGGGTTGTTTATCTGCAACTGGCCAGCCACCACTAGTATAATTTCAAGGCAACGTGGGGTATTATGTTAGTTTAACCCTGAAGAAAACCAAAAATGTGCATGTCCATGTAGTGGTGGGCTATCCGAAAAATGATATTGTATAAGCATTTATGATATAACCCTGGCAGTGTCACATGACATGGCTGATGACTCCCTTCCCATGCATGCGTACATATCAGAGAATACCCATCATACATTTGTAATGCATTAGAATTGTTTATTGTGCATGCACAGCTATGAACACACCCACAGGATAGGCTACCAGGACAACATCACATTGCACAGCTTTATACTAGGCTGTGGGATGTATTAACCCACTTATACTCTGCCCTGCGGCCTCACTGTGTGCTGATGGTGCCAGAATTATCAAAATGGCCACAAAACCCCTGGGCGCACCAAAACCTACGGAGATCACGCTTTGTAACACAAAAAGATGGCTGCCAAATCTACCATGCATGTTGTCAGTGGTGGAACGGAGACTGCACTGCTGAAACATGTCACAGGGCTGCCCAACCAGTAAAAATGGAGACTGCATGAAAAGCAGTGTTTTGCTGAAAGGAATCCAGAATCTTGTTTTCAAATCTTTTTCTTGGTTGCGGAAACTGCAGAATGCCGTTCCAAAACACCGTACAACAATCAATATTTATCCTGGGTGGTACTAGTCACTTCATTCAAGAAATCATTATGGACATACAATGTCATGAAAAGCAGAATCTGTCATAAAAATATTCACAGCAAAAATGTGCCTGCCTGTGAAATCTGTCAAAATCTGGGTACAGTACCAGCGGCCGCCTGTATGACAGCTGTCAGTAGATTGCATCATAAGGATTTAAACTTGTACACTGAAATCTAATGTCTGAAATCTAAGTGACCTGTTATTGAGAGTAACCTAGGTTGTAACTATTTAAATCTCATGGTTTAGAATCTGAAATAAGTTTTGTAGCTGCTTGTTTGGATATTAGAAAGTTTATTTTAAACCAAGAGAAAATTGCAACAAAATGACATTTGAAATTAAGCCTGACTCCAAGCCAAACCAGGATAACAACTTCCCCCAAGAGGCCAGGCCTCTCTCTCCACCAGGAACTCACGCCCTTGTGATGATTAAGGGGTGGGAGGAGAATTTGGGCTGCTGTGGGAAGAGGACAATGAACTTCCTCCAACTCAAGGAGATGCAAATTATGAAGGATCGTAAATGGACTCTGCCAGGAGGAAATGGGAGGAGGCTGCTTCTGGACTGCAAACAGACAGGAGGAGGAGGGGACAGGCAACCATTTGTGGATTCACAAGGACAAAAAGCACATTTTTAATCATTGTTAATATGATTTTTGGGTGCACGGTTTAAGAGATGCCAGAACTCTGTGCTATGTTCTGGGAAGTAACAGTGGAAATTCTGGTTTTGCAGCAAATGTATTTATGTCAAAAGCATGAAACTTCACACACTTATGCCCATATACAATGCGCACATTTGTGGAAATTTGCTCCGAAATTGGACCATGTGTTCTGGACAAAAAGGGCAGAATTCTGTCAAAAGCAGACCCACGATCCTACAGCGATGGGGCATGGAAGAGTATCAGCTCCACACATATGTGATCTATGTATGTTATTGTTATAAAGATTGCACACATGTCAAGATATATTGTACTAAAAGTAGCTTTCATGTTCAAAAGGCAAGGGGAGGATTCTCTGACTCATAAACCCACATCATCATGGTGACACCCTGTTTTCTCCTCCAATCAAGGGAGAGAGGAGACTCTAGCCAATAACCTACCTAGGGGGCGCACTTAGGATAAGCCAGCATATACAACCCTTTACCATATGCATAAATAGAGAAAGCTGAGGACTTAGAAGGACACACAGATTCGCCCACTATCCTGATCCTGGCAAAGCACCCTGAAGGAGATCCATCCATATTCCTTGCTCCAGACTCCAGAAACTTTGCAAGCAGATAGGCTCATTGCATAGCTGAACCACTTTCAGCTAGGGCTTAACTTCCAGAACCCATCCCACAAACGTAAAGGGGAAACAAAAGAAACAGCCAGGCTGTGCTGTAGCTGCTTGCCTGCTAAATAATTATCTTCATAACCAGCAAAGGCAGATTAAACCCAATCCTGTGCCATGCTGTGCTGTGACCAGAGAGCCATTGCAGATCCTGTCCAGTCCTGCCATGCTGTGCTGTGACCAGAGAGCCATTGCAGACCCAGTCCAGTTGTGCTGTGCCGTGCAGGTAAGAGCACCTTGATGCCCAGTCCGGTGTGCAAAGCAGAATTCTTGTCCAGAAATCTTGACGGACCAGAATTCCTAACAGTTCTGTTCAAACCTATATAGTGAGTATCCATAATATAGGACTGTCACTAGCCTATGTACTGTCCATAGTAATCCCTATCTAAACCCATCCTATCTTGTCTTTAGAACCTGCTTTGTTAGAAATCTTTTTGAATTGCCTGAACTCGCTATCTTATCCCTACTCTCTTCCTTCTGTATTAGTATTGTTAAACATATCTTTGCGCTGATATATTTCCTCTGAAGAAGGCAAACTCCTCAGCAGGCAGTCGCCCTGATCTAGTGGCTGTGCTTCCGTGTAGTATTTGCTTCTTTATAGTCATCCCCTAGTGTAAAGAAATCCCATTTGTCTTTTAAAAGCGCTTCCCTGTTTTCCCATTCTTGCCTATCTCAGAAAAACGACCTCCACTAAAACATCCATAACTTCCTGCTATAAACAAAATTTCAACTTCTGCTTGTAGCTACCATCCTAAGCTTTCCATAGAACCAAAAACTGCATTCCAAATCCATATAGTTTTTCCGCAATCGCGATTACCGCGCATGGAGAAGTTTGCCACGAATTTTCGTTTTGGCAAAATCTATCACGTGTAAAACAGCTTTTGATTGCACCCGACCTCAAATTTAAGTTTACACATTGCTTATTAGTGTCAAATCATTGCTAGTGTCTGTCTGCAACCATATAAAGCGGCTCCCATTAGAATTTGTTTTATTTTTTAGCAATTTAAGCCACATTTAGTGTCTTACCCAATCCATTCTCTGATAACTTTAAAACCATTTGACGGCTTGCCAATCAATTCTGTTTCTCTCTTGTGTTTGCTGGGAGGGAATGGGGATTGACAGCTTGTTTGAATTCTGCATTCCTGAAACCTGTTCTCTCTCCTATCTCTTGATATTGCATATTAGGGGGATTGAGGTGTGTGCAGGGGGAAATAGTCACCACATTGCTATTTGATTTGAATGCACACCCAAAAGTATTATTTCTGTGCTGAATTGTTTTTGCTCATCATTACTCCTTGTGATTAAAGAGATTGCTTAGTGTGACATCCCCCAATTGGTGATCATTGTATACCCATTAAACATAGTGTGATATATTGTGAATACATAAATAAATATTTTAACTTTGCGAACCAGCCTGATTCCTGGTTCAGTGTTACCGGGGGGGGGGGGTCCCAGAGAGGGGCATGATATAAGTGGTACATCGTTCAGAATAAAAGATAAATAAGGATTTCAGTTGTGCATTACATGCTAGACATTGACTTAGGTGAAGTGCCGGATTGAAATCACTTACAGGGCGTGGCGTCAGAAAAAACAAACTTCCTCAATTTGAATGGGGCACCCTGGAACATGAATATGCAAAAGTGAGGAGTACTGCTCGTTCTGTTCCATTTTGCTGCAGTGCCATGGTGAAGGAGTGGCATGGAGCGGAGATATGATGTCCGCCATGCTGACCTCATGTGGGTGCATTTCATTTAACGCTTGCATGACATTTTCATGTAGACGTTAAACAAATGGATTCCTATGGCATCCACAACAGTTTTGTACAAGCTCAAGACCAGATGCCTTTCATAGGAATTGATTGGCAAACACGGACTGCAAAATAGGATTTGCAGGCAACATTTAGTTTTTCACAAGACAGTGAGGGAAATGAAAAAGTAAAAGTGAGTTGGCCTCTCTTTACTCTTTCCTTTTGCCCTTCGCTTGTAAATATTAAAAATTGCATCCAGGGTACCCAACGGCAGGTAAGCACAAATGTTGGTGGTCAATTGCATGGAATTAACATTCAATAGAAAACTAGACTGAAAGCAGTAAATCCTAGTGCTCTGGAGCTCCAGCCCTAGTGTACCGTTATACCACCCATGGGTCTTTCAAAAGTTGTTTGTTATCTATAAAGGTGCACCCGTCGTGCTAGTTATGTGGGAGAGTCGGGCGGCGGCATAAGGGGAGTGTTGTGGTGGAAGGGGTAAGGGAAGGGGAATAAAGCAGATTGATACTAACCACAAAAGAGAGTGACATGCCTTATTGCGCGGGTGATGCCGCAAGCGAAATTGGCGACGAGTCGGGGGTGCGAACCCTGATCGTATGCCCAGCAGCTCTGGTATCTGCCTTCCATTATGACAGTACGGAGCTGATATCCAAGTGGCCAGTAGGCGGTGGAGTGAGATTGCACCCCCTGACCCCCACGAGGAGCATGGACGGCAGTGCCATCCTCTGTCCACCAAAACTGTGCCCAGTCAGACTTGAACGTAGCGCAGAGGGGGAGAACCCATCCCATAAAGGATCCAAAATGCCTGAAGATGCCATCAACACATGCTCCGAATAAAAGTTATGACTAAATGAACAATTTGCCATTCACAAGAATGTGGATTTGTAGCGCCACATGTTCCACACTACCATGCAGTCCCATGTGGAGACAATGGATACTTTTGACACAAGGTAATGCACAAGAGAAAAACACTGTGATTTTCATCCATATTCCAACAAAGAAGCCATCAAACCTCAAATTATAGTGGATTGCGAACCGCTAACATTTAAGAAGAAATGATTACAGAAACAGCACCTACCCGAAATTGTCGCATTAGCCAGAACAACCATGGCCATCAACTTACAGGTCTCCCTGATGGAGAAGCTTAAGATAACAACAACCCAGCTCACCGTAGGTGAAATGCTTCATACAATCACGTCACAACCGCCTCCACAAAGGTCAGAAAGGCGAGGAAAACAGCATTGCTATAGATGTGGCTACGACTTCCCACACGACAGAGCTTGCCCAGCAATAGGACAGGAATGTTCAGCATGTGGGGGCGAAAATCATTTTAAAGCAATGTGCCGTGCTACAAAGTGTAATAGCACACATGATCAAGACACACCTGGGTACAGAAATAACTCACCCATACACTAACCATGTGATGATGACAGGAGAACATCAAGGAGGCACTGAGTGGCCAGTGATTACAGAGACATGCCTACAAGAAGGTTGAAATCTCCTGCAATGTGACAAAAGAGCAGAAGACGAATACATCAACTACAGACAACGACACCTTGCATGAGCGAATCAGGATCAGCTTCAAGCCAAGACAGGTGAAAGGGTTACGTATACGCTATGGGAAGCCCAAAAGCCATAGCCCACAGCCCTGTGTTCTCGCTACAAAGCAATGGACGGAAGCATAACTTCCTCATCGACTCAGGTGCAGCAGTCAACGTGATGTCAGAAGCAGAGTTCCAGAAGTTGCCTTGTGCCCCCAAACTTAAAAAGGCACACGTTGACATTTACGCATCGGAGCGAAGCTCAATCTAAAATACAAACAGCGTTCACCACAAAGTGTACATACAAAAATAAATCAGACTATATATTGATTAACATCATAGAAGCAGAAGTAGCATGCAGATGTATCTTAAGTTTTAAGTTTGCCATACATATGGATCTCAGTCACATATTATACTGATTGATTGCGGGCCAATATATAACAATGTCTGCAAAGATGAAAGCCACATTATCCTCACTCTTTAAAGGCATTGGCAAAGTGAAGGGATGCCAGATCAAACTTCACATAGAGCCGACAATCAAACCGGTGGCGCAACATTACAGGGGAATCCCGTTAATAATCCAACATCAAATGGAAAAGGAGCTGCAGGCCCTAATAAAAGCAGATATAATTGAGCCAGCAGCGATGGGGCCCACTCCCTAGGTGCCATCAGTGGTCCCACTACTGGAAATAAGGCTGAAAAACAAATCAGGCAATCCTGAGAGAACACCACCAGGCCCCTCAATCACAGGCATGATGCATCGCCTCAATGGTGCCAAAGTATTTTCAAGATTAGATCTGAACAACGTAGCACAAGCTCCTAAATCAGTGATATATCACAACGTTTAGAACACATCTGGGTTTATTATGTTACAAACAGCTCAACTTCGGCATATCTTCAGCAGCGGAAATATTCCACGAGAAGAAACGTAAAGTCATCTGCTATATTTCGCAGTGCTTAAATTACAGCAATGATATCCTAGTATATGGGACATCACAAGAAACACTCGACGCAACACTGTTTCAGGTGTGCACGGTATTAGAGGGCGCAAACTTCACTTTAAACCGAGAAAAGGTGATCTTTCAACAAATCTATTTTGAAATCTTTTAGTCATATTTTCACCAAAGGGTAATGAACCAGATGTAGACAAGATCAAAGCGCTATTGGTGTGAGTGTTCTGAGCAGGGTAAGTATATGCTCACCATCTATGTAGTGAGACCACCTTTTTGAGTACTTGGTATTATTATGGTTTGGGTGCCTTTTTTTCTTGTTTTTGGTGGAGGACTCACTGGAAATTAGTTTTGGGCACTAAGGTGTTGCTTTTAGTTATCGTCACAGTGGTTAAACCTACCTTTTCAGTAATTACATTGTGCTGTTTTTACATATTTATTTGTATCTTTTGGTCCTCAGGGATCGCCCACTCTGTTTGGTCCTGAGGAAGGCGGTGCACGGACACTTAACCACCAAAAGGTTAAGCCATCCTTGAAGCACTATTGGCACATAGGAACTAGGCTGTGCAGTTATTAAACATTTAACTGTTTTATACGTAGACCCATGTACTATGGTTAGGTTCTAGTTGGCCAGGTATTGGTCAGCTTAAAGAGTAGTTACATAGCAAGGGCCAACATGTTAGAACACATTTTGCAAAACTAGAATCAATGGTACCTCACTAGACTCATTACATGTTCAAAGACTTTATTCCATGATAAGAACCAATCATGTTCATATGTTTATGTTGTATACATTCTTGATACAAATGTTTTATGTATATATGATTGTCTATTTGTTGAAAGACTAAAAGTGATTTATTACTTTTGTAAAATAAAATACCTGTACCTGACAGCATATAAACGTAACTGGGATTTCTGACCAAAAGAATGTTTTGGAGCCAGGCTGCCCTGTAAATACAGGGACAACATATATGATGGTGACATTGAGGGTCTCTGCCTCCACCATATTAAAAGGGTTGCACACATTTATTTCTGATGATGCATATTTTTCCTGGCAGGGCATTCTCTTTGTTTTTTGTTGAGATACATCACAACATTTAGAACACATCTGGATTATTCCATTACAAACAGCTCAACTTCAGCATATCTACAGGAGAGGAACTATTCAAGGAGGAGATCTGTAAAGTCATCTGCCAAATTCTGCAGTGCTTAAATTACAACGTTGATATCCTAGTATACGAGACATCACAGGAAACACTCAACGCAACACTGTTTCACGTGTGCAAGGTATTAGAGGATGCAAACCTCACCTTAAACTGAGAAAAGTGAGCTTTTAGCAAATCTACTTTGACATTCTTTGGTCATATATTTTGACCAAGGGGTATTGAACCAGATGAGGACAATATCAAAGCGATAACGGGCACGCCACGACCCGCAAATGTGGCCCCGTCGAGATCTCTCCTAGGTCTTGCCAGTTTCTGCATGTGATACCACATTTGCTTCTGTGAATGCCCCCTGCATTTCACCACCAAAAACCAGCAGGGGTTCCTCTGGTCCCCAGACTGTCAGGCAACTTTTGATAACATCAGGCCTGACATAGCTTTGATGGTGTGAAAGTCCTACTTCAACCCAAATCTACACACAAAGGTCACAGTGGATGCTAGCCCTGTGGGATTGGGAGCCGTGCTAGCGCAACGCTCACAAGACATTGTCACTCAGTGCTGAATAAAGTCATAGGCCAGCAGAAGGCTCACAGAAAAGGAACAAGCATATTTTCAGGCAGAGAGGGAAAAACTTGCATTGTGTGGGTGGGTGAAAACACTTCCATCTAGTCCTATTTGGTAAACCATTTACCATCATCACAGATCACCAGGCTTTGGTAAGCATTGATAGAAAACCGTCAGCACAGCTGCAGCCCCACATTGCGCGCTGTGGCCTATGCTTGCAAGATTAAAATTCAACATAATACACAAGCTGGTAAAAGACGCAAACCCGGCTGACATCTTGTCACGGCATCCTTTAGCATCACATGCATCCTCCACAAATGTTGCAGACCAATACATTAACTATGTGTTCCAACAGGCACGTCCCAGTTCCCTGACCATGGAAGAATTGATGTGGCACATGGCTAGTGACCCTACTCTTGCCATAATTGCATCCTGCATTAAGTCGGGGAGGTGGAGGCACGCCCAGCATCTGGATGTGGGGATCACAACAGTGGATATGGGCATGATACGGACCGTCTCACATGTAAAGGAGGAAATCTCAATGTCATCTTCCCAGCTGATAATGAAAGGTAATCGAATTGTGATTCCAACTGGACTGCAGCAGCTAGCAACAGATCTAGCTCATGAAGTACGCAGGGGAATTGTATCGACGAAGTGCTTATTATTATCAAAAGGTCTGGTTCCCAAAAATGGATCTGATGTCAGAAAAGGTCCTTAAGTCACGCAAATTATGTCTAAGTTAACAACCCCAGACCTACCCAGAACCATTACACATGACACCATTGTCAGACCATGTCTGGGAGAAAATAGCTGGCGACTTCTTTGGGCCTTTGAAATGAGGGATATACATACTGATGGCCCTCGACCAACATTCCCGGTACCCTAAGATACAGATCATATGGTCGAAGGTGGTGTCAGCAGTCATCCCCGACTTGGACAGAATTTTCTCCACATATGGCATACCCAAGACTGCCAAATTTGACAATGAACATCCTTTCACAGGAAATCAGTTCAAGGAATTTGCAAGTTACTTGGGCTTTCATCACAGAAGAATAACACCATTCTTCCCCCAAGCAAACTGGGCCGTTGAACGTTTTATATCAAATCTCGGGAGGGTAGTAAGAGTGGCAAACATCAGTAAGAGTGGTAAACATCAAAACCCCTAGAACTGACTATATACCAACTGCTATGGGACCACAGAAACACGCCTCATAGCACAACAGGTAAATGTCCAGCAGAGCTAATGATCAACCACCAAGTGCGCACGAGACTCCCGTATGACACACGGAAAAGGAAAGACACACACGAGGAACAAGAGACAAGAATACACAATGCTGAAGAGAACGAGCGAATGAAGGTATTCACAGACAACCGTCGCAAGGCACGACTATCAGACTTTCAAGAAGGGGACAATGTCAACATCGCACAAAGGAATGCTGCCATTTGACCCAAAGCCATTGATTGTGTTAAGGAAAAAGGGCTCAATGCTCACTGCAGAACGCGCAAATAAGAGAATTGCAAGAAACGTCTCATGCTTCAAGCGGGCAGAGGCAACGAGTAGAGGCGAAGGAGCGGACGAAGAAAGGACGCACCCAGGGAATCAGGAAGAACCTGGATACGCTGGAGATGAAGAAGAGTCAAACGGTGAGCCAGCGGTGTTACTAGGTCTGGAAAAGATCCGGGGCTATGCTAATTTTGGGACCATCGGGAATGGAGGCTAGCTATCCTTTTTGGTTGTAACCCCTGAGCTTCTATCCGGGTCTACAACCGAAAGACTCAGGGCTATAGCCCCCTCAGCCCCCCCCCCACCTAGCAACACCTCTGCAGTGAGCAGATGGTGAAGGAAGAAAATGAGCCACAGAATCAACAAGTCCCAGAAGAAATACGACCTTGAAGATTAGTGAAGCGACCAACTGCGGATCGTGAAAATGAACTAGTTGGTATTTAATTGATGGTGAGAATGCCATGTATATAAACGTTCAGCCATCATCCTCGTTATGTTGGAGAGTCGGCCGATGGGATAGGCAAGTGGAAGGGAAGGGAACTAAAGCAGATTGATACTAACCGCAAAAGGGCGTGGAGGTGCCTTAGTTTAGTTTATTTATTTGTAGAGCGCTCCAAGCCAGTAGGCATCTGGGCGCTGGGCCTTATTGTGCGGGTGACGCCAAACATGAAATTGTTGTCCAACATCTTGGTCTAAAACAGCGCTTTGTCTGCCCTCGATTAGAATGCTCTTCTATGGGCGCCTCTGCACAGCTCTTTGTTCTGCGAATATACAGTAGCAAAATAGCAGCAATGCACAGTGAGTGTTTCACTTTCGACAATTTTTACACGCCACTTTCCAGCAAAGTGCCCGTCTCCTTATAACTTTACTAAGCAAGACACACACGCCTGTCAATAATGAAGGTGCTTCCAACCGCCCATTAGGCTTACTTCGGCCCATCAATAAAGGCTTTTTAGAGCAGTAAAATGCACTCACCATTTAAAAATGCAGAGCGAAGAAGATTAGGTGAAAAATATAGCTATTAGCGAGACGCCTAATAGCTGTGCTTTCTATCTAATGTTTCTCTGCTCTGCATCTTAAACGCTGTCTTTGTTGAATTCTGAAGGCTTTTACTGCCATCAGGAACGACTTGAAAGGAGGCGCAATGTCTTGTGTTGTCTTGCTACAGGTACTTTCAGACTTTAAAAAAAAACATGGGGACGGAAGAGTCTTGTACTTGACAGTGCAATGGACAGACATGTCAATCTGCTTTTCAATTCAGGTTCACAGTCAGTGTGTGTATGGGCACGAGCCGAGGAAAACAAACAGGGGCCCAGTTCTGATTCTGACCCTGTTACCCTTTCCACAGTGGACTGGATCTACTGTTTAAAGCACTGTTGCTTCATTTCTTTCTAAAGAGTTATGGAATGGTTCAGCCTAAAACTGAAAGCAACCTAATGGGGTTTCAAACGTTAGTGTCTTTAATATGCGGCAGAGTAAACTGATAACAGCGTTCCTCAAAGCCTCGACATTATGGGCCTGATTCATTGAACGCTTTCCTATGGGATTCCGCCATTATAAGACACTTCCATGAATTAGGCCCTAAATGTCCTCGCAACTCCTACGCTCCAGAGCTGTACCAGAAGACCAGTGTACCGGCAGCCCAACAGCCTGAGCCCGCACGTTATTTTATGCAGACCCAGGTCAGTTACCAAGTAGTCCCACCACACGTCTCAATTGGTGGTGGGATCACAAATGATGTACCACAGACAACTTCCTTCCTTCCTTCCTTCCTTCCTTCCTTCCTTCCTTCCTTCCTTCCTTCCTTCCTTCCTTCCTTCCTTCCTTCCTTCCTTCCTTCCTTCCTTCCTTCCTTCCTTCCTTCCTTCCTTCCTTCCTTCCTTCCTTCCTTCCTTCCTTCCTTCCTTCCTTCCTTCCTTCCTTCCTTCCTTCCTTCCTTCCTTCCTTCCTTCCTTCCTTCCTTCCTTCCTTCCTTCCTTCCTTCCTTTCCTCTCCTCTTCCTTCCTTCCTTCCTTCCTTCCTTCCTTCCTTCCTTCCTCAGGTACTCAGTACTCTGCATTAGGCCACTAAGCTGTAATGATTGTGTACCTCATACACCTTACTTCTGCCTAGGACTCCTGGCAACCAGTCTTAAGATCTGTACAGTTAGGATCACTGTAACTAGAAATGTGGGACCTCATGATCACAACCACTTCCCCAGCGTCCACCAAGCCCTTACACAAGGTTCTTTCAACCACAACGATTTGGCAATAACTCCCTTCTCTTCTTGTGTTACCAGGCCACAATAGAGGGGTATTTCCATCATTTACCTCATGTTGATCACGATTATTCTTCACCCCAAAATGTGGTTGCATGCCAGGCGAACTATTACTGTCCCGTTGGTAAAATCATCTTTATAGGCACGCATGAACTTTATTTTATTTATTTATTTATTTATTTACTTACAGGAAGGAACAATGCTCTTTTGATCACAAAAGAACGTACAATAGATTTGTCAAGAAGCAGTAGGCTTCTTACAATGGGAGGAGTTTAAGGAACATTCTGACCAGGTTGTGGAGGGGAGTAAATGGAACAGTCACTGAGGACAATACATAAGTGAACATACATAGATTAAGGACAACCAACATTAGACATTTTTAAGTGCAGGTAGGCGTTATGGCCAGCTGTGCTCAGGATCTGACCATGATGGCTGATGTGTTAGAGTGGAGGATGAGAAAGTGAGGAACAGAGGTAGGTTAAAGGTGAGGGTAAATGTGTTGGCTAGAAGGCAGATGAGAGGTGGGTTAAGAGGTTAAGTCAGAGGTTCTAAAAAAATAAGACATTAATTGCCCTGAAAGCACAGGCAAACTGTTAAAAACACTAACAATCCACCTCTGTATTGAAATGCAAGGTAAAGGCGCCTTGTAGAGAAGTCAACCAAGTTCAAGAATATATCTTCAAGAAAGGTATAGAACGGGGTATTAAATATCACTCTCGCCCATGGAACACAACAAGGAGAATAGGACCACATATATACCTTTTTCTTGTCTTTCAGGGGCGCAAAAGTGTAAAGTCGGGATTCTGGGAAATCTCCATACATCAAGTAGGGTTCGAGTTGACAAGCTGACACTACTGACACTATAAGAACACCATGGTGCTATGCAACAAGTGTCAACATCTCGTGCCTCGAAGAAGCTTGGGACAGGCAGGTGATAGTTCAGCTAGCGTAGCTTGAAGGCTTTAAAGGATGCTGATGCAAGGAAAGTGACATTCAGCTTCAGCAGCAAGCTGGTTCGGCTGGATCCACAAAGTGGTGTGGTTCTACATTTGGCAAAGGCATGTGGTTCAAAGACACTTAAAACAGGTTGCAGGAGTAGTTAGAATGCACTTGAAGTGGCTTAGAAATGACAGTGCACCAAAGGTGACTCTGTTAGGTCTGTGCAGTGGCTTGACGGGCTCTCAGCAGCTCTCAATGGCTCAACATTGCAAAGGCAGCTTATTTTGGACTTTAGTTTGCTGTGGGATCCTTCACTGGTTCCCAGAGGAAAGGTGAGTCTATTGTCCGACCTATCCCGCCAGAAAGGTCCCCATGGACACAGGCAGGGCTTGATACTTCAGCAAGCAGAGTTCTGGGTACAAGTGCCTAGAGGTCGAAGTGGGTGGGAGCGGTCGGGAGCAGTGTTCCTATACTTTTTATTTTTCAGTTTCACTGTTCCTAAACTTTTATTTTAAAAAGAAACCGTTCTGGAACGTTTTAGTTTTAAAATAAAAGTGTAGGAAGAAGTTGAAGCTTGCACTTCAGTGAAGTGCACTGAACATTTCCTTAAATAATAGGTGTGTTGGTTTAGGGGTTTGAACTGTGTGTGGGAGGGGGCACAACAATGGGGTATGTGGAGAGTGGGGCAGTCCAGCAGGGAACATAGCTCCACTACTTCTTTTTGTACACTTCGACCACTGCAAGTGCCCAGCCGCAGTAAGGCTTTCCTCCCACAAGACAACTTAAATGTGCCCTTGGAAATACTTGTCATCCACAAAGGGTGAGGAATTTGGGCAGTCTTTACCAAAACAAGACTCCAGTGAAATGTTTTTCAAGGTTACTCATCCGAGTAGGTGACCGCAATCTGTGACAGATTACCCAATATCACAATGATGCTTTGGCACACACAAAATAAGCTTGCAGTGTCACGATCACATCACTTTCATGAAGCGGCGTCCACAAACTATGGCAGCATGGTCACTTTATACCAGGTTCATGAAGCTTAAGCCACACTCTATACCTAAATTCCTAATATAGTACTTTAATGACATGGCACACAAAAGCCAGGATAGTGCCTATAGGTAGCATGAATGATGCAGCCCCGACTGCCAAACATAAACCCACAACCTGTCTCTCGCTCTCTCTCTCTCTCTCTCTCTCTCTCTTTCTCTCTCTCTCTCTCTCTCTCTCTCTCTCTTTCTCTCTCTCTCTCTCTCTCTCGGACTGGGTAATGACAGTGCTCTGGAAAAAGTCTTGCATCAGGCAGGCACCAGCATGGAATGCTGTAAGGCCAGCATGGCATGCAGCTCACATCTGCTCGCCTTTTTCCAAAGGCACTGCTTTGCTGGCAGGCTAGCCCAGCAGAAGCAGGTGGAGGGGACTCATCGGACATGGAGGGGAGTCCAACGGGTGGGCAATAACTCCCCTTATCTCCCAGGCACTCTCTTTGTTAGATGCGTGCTTCGTTATGGACAGGTGTCCGCTTCAAGGGGTCCCCCACTGCTGTGGGGGAGGCTTGGTGATATCATCCTGCAGTCTCGAACCCCACAATAAGATGGCTGCAAACTGAACAGAAACAAATGTTACATTACAGTGTTTTTTTACATTCATGTTTCAAGTTTTTGTTTAAGAAGGACATTATTTCTGCTAGTTATACTTTTCCATAATAGTGGTTTATACTGGCTTTGTCTGTTTCTACGCTCTGGAATATTTATCAAACACAATTGTGCTCAAGTTATGACCTCATAAGGATGAGAATATGAGAGGAACATGCCGAGATTGGAATCTGTGATCTGCAGTTCCCATACCGACGTCTGCAACAGGTGTTCAAGAGGCTGAGCTATCCTGTTCTGCTTACTCGGTTATTTGTGTAATGATGATGTTTACAGGAGCCTGTAAACCCGTTAGAATCCTCGGCACACCTAGAGACCCACACACATTAAAGCTGGTGTTACATGTTTGGAGAATAACATGGCAGGGCACATGGTGTGAGGACATGCCCAGAAGGGCACAGCTGGCCTTTGAAATATGCTGCCATCTGCCAACACAGTACAAGTAAAGCAGAAGGCAGCATTAGTCTATTTGCACAAACACACAAGTGAATCTTTTGAGCAATATTTTTAGCATACATCAGTTAGCCGAATAATGGAAAAATATTGGTTCTTCTTTCTTGATGGAGAGGTGATGACATCAGAGCACCAATGGAAGGTCATGGTGAGGAACTTCCTTCATTTGCCCCCATCGTAACTGAAAGCTTGTATGCAGTATGCACAGCAGAGATTTATAAACTGATATGATCATGGGAGACACAGTCTAAAAGCTAAATGTTTAAAGTTATTGTTGTGTGTGACCCTCCAAGTGTATTGGCCTTTTAAGATGGGCAGTGTTATGTGTGGGCCTCCCAAGTGTATTGCCCTTTTAAGATGGGCCCTGACTGTGTCATGGCCCAAGCTAATAAAAGGAGCAACTGCAGGCACGTGCCTCAGACCGGCTGCAGACTCCATAAAGGAATGACTGAGCCTGTGTCTCATTTAGGCCTGCAGGCCCACACCGTCTGAGCACAGGCATGCAAGCCATGATACCGTGGGGCTCTCATGCCAGCAAGATGGCTAGAGCCTGCATGGTCTGGGTATGGTCTGCCCTGCACCTCAATAAGACTGGGTGTTCCCCGGCAACCCCCTGAGGCACTGGGCTTCTAAGGTGCTGATGCCTGTAGCACCAATGGGGCCAGCTTGATGGCAATAGCCGGCCCCCATAACAGTTATGAACTGAAATCGGGTGTTCAGAGGCTTTTTGGGTCTCCTGGGAGGTTGGTGATGTTGAATCCTTTCCAATCATGTCAAAGCGTTCATAGCATAATAGTAAAAGGCACTCATAAAGAGGTCAGGGCGCCCCTCTGCAAGACAGAACATGGCATGATAACCTGTTCTGTGGGAATGTACCCACTCAGAGTCTGCAGCCACATGTTCTAGCTCACTGTACCTTTCACAAAAGAGGAATATCCATTTGCACATCAGTCTTTGTCCCGCCCACTTGAGCCTTCCAGCACCAAAATGCTAGGCAATCCTCCTTTGAACAAGAGTACCAACTGCAACCCCAGACACGTGTTTCGGCCTAGTCGGGCCTCATCAGTGAGGTGGAGCTGTGCCTCTCTGAGCACAGTGAGCAAGGAGTCCACATCTGGATAACCCTAGGTAACTTAGGGTGACCAACCCCAATAGTAAAAGGCGTTTATTTAGAAATTAAACCCACCTAACTGCCCCCCACACTATGTTTAGAGGCTTTCAAAATGTAGATATACCTTTGGAGACTTCACTTTGGGCCTTCCAATGGAATGAGGCGGTGAGGGGTCCATCACAATGTTCCCTCCCGATCTTCCCTCCTCTGCAACAGGCCAGCCCTCCACCAGAATCAGGGCCAAAAAGCAGAGGGGACAGAATGAAAGCTGCAGCAACTGCCCAGAGTGGAGAGAATGCTTGCATTGTCTGATTTTCTTGCCTTCGTAGGCCCCTGCCCGTGCTCTACCAGCCTAAAGTGCGCCAAATAGAGGAGAGCATGTCACACGTCATGAAATCACTGTCATGAGTCAGTCACATCTTGCATGGCATCAGCCCACCCGACTCCGAGGAGAGATACAGTGAAATTGACAGTGTTTATATTAAAAGAATAAAGATACATCACAATTACCATTTTAAAGTCAAATTAAATGTCACATTTTGTGCTGCATCAATGGAATGAATCGGCAGCGCCAGACTGCAGCTTGGTATGTTTGCAAACACTACCGAATATGTTGGTACTCCCTTGACAAAGAAGCTCTGGGGGGGCCCCAGCCATGCGGGGGCTGCGGGGTCACTATTATGCCAGTGACATGAGTGTAGCCTAAACATATGTAAAATGGTGGACCCGTCCTCTACAAACTGGACCTGCCCTATGCGGCACTAAACTTCCCCCTTTCCCACTCTGCATGTTGCAATGATCTACCTGTTGTGACTTCCCCATTGTGCTGGCAGGGTTTCCTTTGAAACACTTGACCCCTCCATGCCCTAGCAGTATATTGTGACCTCCTCGGAGGGAGGAAAACTTTGAGTAAGAAAAAGGGGTGCACCCAAGTGATTCAAGTTATTCAAAGTACATAAAGTAGTAGTAAAAAGTACCAAAACAAATTTAGTGCTAGGCGGCTATGATACTCTAACAGAACTGAAAATCTCAATGCTCAGAAAGTTACAGCAGAAACTCTGCTGATGATCTCCTGCACTCTAAACCAGATAACATCTCCTCCATTTACCATTACCACAATTACAGCAATAATCAAATGAATAACACTTGGTTTAACCAAATATTAACTAATCTCAATAATATCTGCTTAAAAAGAAATACTAACACGATATGCTTTTACATTCATAATCTTGTTGATCGGTCTATGTTCCTGAAGTGTGGTTCAACAAACGTCTGTATAGTATTGTTCAAACTGCGACGACTTATCATTAGTTCAAATTCCAATTCATATTCTTCAGCAATCAAGGCTAGATTTCAAACAATGATTCCCAATGCTCTTCGGATATGAAATCCTTCTCCAAGGGATAGTCTTTGAATGCTTTCTTATAAGAATAGACATGCATTCTCAACACATAGTTATTGAATAGGTTGAGAAATATCTTAATTCTTACTGACCTGATATATCACACAATATTAGTAATGATCAAATTTCACCCCAAAACATTTCAATATCAACAAATAATACAGAAAAGTAATACTTTTTTGAAAAAATGAATAAACATAACTTTATTGAATTAGCTTCAATCTAAACAATTTCTAATCTCTTACCTAAAATGTTCAAATTATATAATGTGAGACTAATGGCGTTCTCAAGTTTCTCATGTCTTCTCTAAGTAATTGACAAATACAGTCCACTTAATATCTAACCAAAAAGGCAACGTACATAGCCATTTTTTGTGAAAAATGTCCAAATGAAAATAAAAGAAAGACGTATAAGTGAAATATTCCAATAATCTTCTCACCTATGTTATTTTTTTCTTTCATTGTTTAATGCACAGACCTACCTTGAGAGTAGTAGAGTGCTTTACAGAATATGGGTAGACAGCATATGAGCTAGTATCTTTCAAGAGTAGCTGTACATATACAGGGATTAGTTATTGGTAAGGTGCTGATAAATAAGCCAAGTTTTGAGAGATTTGCAAAATTGGAGAATTGTGGGGGTATCATGAGGCAATACCAGGATTGAGTTTCAAACGATGGGTATGTGACAAGAGATTTTGCGGGTCCTCTCTTTACGGGCAAGTTGTAATATGAGCAAGTTGGGTGAATTGCTGTGAGAGGATATGATAGGTTATTTACAATGCGCAGGCATACATTTACATACCCAGAGGTTTCTAAGCGCGGACGCAGGGATCAAACCTGTGCTGCTCCGTGTCGTCTTGCTTCCAAGGCGAGCACGTTGCCCCTGAGCTATCCTCCCAAGACAAGAGAAGAGTGTGTCCCACCAGATATGTGAAGTTTAGCCGCCAAGTACGCTGGTTAGCTACTAGTGGCTGTTTTGGCGATGGTACATGCAGTCTTGAACATTATGCAGCCTGGAGAAGAAGCCAATGTAGTTTATGTAGGATGGGTATGTTGTCTCTTACATATCTGTACAACTGATGTAGCCCCCCCGCACCATGAAATGAGGCTTTACCAGTCTGTGCACCTACCCTTACTTTGTTCCCCTATACATATCTGTACACCTATGTAAGCCCTGTAACATGAGGTGTAGTCTGCCAGATTATGCTTCAAGATCCCCTTGCTTGTTGTAACCTTATGCAGGGTCCTGCACGTTTTGCTAAATATCACTTCGCACTTACTGTAACTAGCACCTAGATGCCTGGGGGTTTTTTGTGCTGGAAGAAATGTTAAAATAAATACATAAATAAATAAAATAAATGTGCTGCAGTGTTGTGGACTGCATTTAGGGGAGCCAGGTGAGCAGCTGGGAGCCCCATCAGAAGGACACTTTCCCCATTGATGTGCAAGACCATGAAGGGTTTGATTTTGCGAATGGTGGCGATTGTGAGGCAGGCCATTTGGGCCTTGTTGGCTATGTGTTTCTGAAAGGAGAGGAAGCTGTCACCGATGAAGCCTAAGGATTTTGGTGAATCTGAGAACTGTGGATCAAATACTTCTAGGTGCATATTACTGAGCCACTGATGGACAATTTGTTGTAAAGCAGGGGGAACTGATGAGGAAGAATTCAGTCTTGGAAGGGTTACGTTTGAGGAAGTCAGTCAACATCCAGCACTAGATGATGACTAAGTAATCATGGAGGTGACTGATGCCCTGCACGCTTTTTATTCTCATGCACAACTGAGTATCATCCATGTATTGTTGGATGGCTATTTTGGGATCTTTGAGGCGTGTGCCCAGAGGATCCATGAAAAGGTTAAAGAGGATTGGTGAGAGTGTGGAGCCTTTGAGGACTCAGCAGAGGACTGGGAGTTGGTTAGAATGCCATATCTTCATCAGGATGGACTGGTGTCTGACCACCAGGAGCTAGAAGGTAAACCAATCCATCCTTTCCGTGAGGAGGGAGGTGAGGATCCGGTGGTTGATGGTGTTGAATGCAGCCTAGCGGTCAAGGAGGCATGAGTCACCCTTATCCATAGTTTGGAGGGCATCATATACCACCTGGATGGTGGCTGACTCAATGCTATTCTTTTAGCCGAACCCTGACTGATAGTCATGGATGAGGTGTAGTTGTTTTATTCTGGCAAGTTGTGTAGCAAGTACTTTTTCAAGATTTTGCCAATAAACCCGATGTTCGTAATGGGCTGGTAGTTGGCCTGGTCATCTGTGTCTAGGGTCATTTTTTTCAAAAGAGGTCATATAAGACCAGTCTTGAGGATGTCGGAGAATTACATTTCTGTAAAGGGGCCATTAATGATAATGTGAAGGGTGTTGAATTGTTTAATGATGGACACTCGGAGGATTTTCTCAGAGTAGGAAGTACGTTTGAGGGATTCTGTTGCATTTTTCCTGAATTGCTGGCTCCTTTGGGCGCTGTGAGGATTTGGTACAATAATTTACTAATTCAAAGAGGGGGTTGCTCCTGTTAGAGGCTGCCAAAATGGTGGTAGAATACTAAAGAGCTTTGGCCTCATTTATCACAATCCTATGGTTGGTGCAAAGAGATTTGAGGTTGGTGATATCTCCAGTTTTTGCACCACTGTTTCCCTAGGGCTCTGATTGAGCATTTGTTAAAGGAGAGTTTTAGGGTATAGCAGGGGGTGGATGGTTTAATCTTAGAACAGCTGTTTTATAGGGGGGAATTTGTGTCAACCAGTTTCATAACAGATTTATTGAATACTTCTAGGAGGACAGAGGCATGCCTTGTGGTGGGGAAGTTTGCAAAGTCTTCTTCAAGCTCATTGATTGAAAAGGTTTTGAATGAGAAGTGCTGATTGAGGGGTTTTTAGCCTGACCTTTGAGGACTGTGCTTGAGTGGGTGATTGACAGTGAGCTAGCAGCATGGTCGGACCAGGCAAGTAGGATAGGGTCTGTGTAGGTGATGAAGGGGGATGATGTAAGTCTAGGGTATTTCCTTTGTTGTGCTGGGTGCGACAATTTGCTAAAGGTCTATGGATCTTGTCAGTGCGAAAAGTGTGCGAAAAAGTGTCGTCGTCGGCGTGAGCTTAGGAGACATTAAAATCTCTGAGAAAGACATTATTACTGTGTGCTAATTTGGCAGAGGAGAGTAAGTTGGAGATGTCGGCAATCAAAGACTCACTCCTGTGAGCTGGTCTGTACATGAGATGGAAGGTTAGTTATGGATTCCTTGCGAGATAAAGGGAACCAGTATGTGAGTGATACAAATAAGCTAGCTCTGGGACAGGGGATGATGGAGCTTGGCCAATCGCTGCTGAGGATGATTGCACTCTGCCTTCTGACATTCAAGGGAGTAAGGGGGGAGTATGGGGTGAACCATGTTTCGGTGATGAAGAGGGGATCATGATTATTGTATGAGTTGAGGTCAGCGATCTCCGTGGCATGTGTGACTGCTGAGTGAAATTCTATCTGTATGAATGGGCGCGTGCATGTGGTCCTGTGGGTGTTGGATGGGAGATAGGGATGAGGTTCCCTAGGGTAGTTTGCCAGGGCTACCCAGAATGCTTGGCCATTCGAAGCCTAGCGAGGGTGGGGTAGGTTGTGGAGGTAGGAGACACATGGTAATGTCTTTGGGCGTGTAGTAGTTATAGTGACTACTTTGTAGGTGAAATGCAAAATGTGAGTTCGTCACTTAGCACTATCAGGCCCAAACAGGCACAAACAGGTGAGGTCCTTGTTTTTGTCTGTCCTTTGCTGAGGATACTGGCAATGAGGATGCCTAAAGAGGACTTGAGAAATAGGTGGTGAGCAGAGCAAGTGATTGGGAGGACGTGATCACCTGACCAGCTGCTCCTCAATGCTGCCTGCCTGGAGCTTGCCTGGAGTCATTAGGTAGCTGCCTGGAAGGTGCAAAACATGGTGGTGGATGGAGCAACTGAGTGGCAGGCTTGGTCACATGACTAGAATCCTCCTCAATGCTGTCTGCCTGGAAGGGGCAAAACCTGCTGGTTGGTGGAGAAACTGAGTTGCAGGACTGGTATGTGACCAGCAGCTGTCGCTATGTTGCCTGCCTGGACTGGCCTGGAGTCCTTAAGTATCTGCCTAGAAAGTGTGAAAATTGGTGGTGGATGGAGCAACTGAGTGGCAGGCCTGGTCACGTGACTAGAATCCTCCTCAATGCTGTCTGCCTGGAAGGGGCAAAACCTGCTGGTTGGTGGAGAAACTGAGTTGCAGGACTGGTATGTGACCAGCAGCCGTCGCTATGTTGCCTGTCTGGAATGGCCTGGAGTCCTTAAGTATCTGCCTAGAAGGTGTGTAAATTGGTGGTGGGTGGAGCAATTGAGTGCCCTCCTCAATGCTGTCTGCCTGAAGCTGGCCTTGAGTCTTCAAGTAGCTACCTGGAAGGTGCAAAACCTGGTGCTGGGAAGCGAAACTGAGTGGCAGGACCTGGTCACATGACCCCAGCTTCCTCAATGCTGTCTGTCTGGAAAGCGCATAACCTGGTGATGGCCAGAGCAACTGTCAGCACCTGGCCACGTGACCATCAGCCTCCTCAATGCACCTACAGACTTTTATAAGAACTCTAGTGTTATACTATGGTTAACGTCCTCCTACTTTAATTTGCTCGGGAAGTAAACCAGCCACTTACTATTACATCTTTAAATGTTGGCAAAAAGACTTAACATTCGTGTTCAAACCGGATATGATGTAACATAAGCTTTAACGTTCAAGTTACATCATCATTCAGTCCCTCTTGCGGTCAATTTGGAGGTATTAAGATGATTTCAATTTCGCTCTTCTGTGAACTTAAAAATGTAAACGATATTCATGAAATAAATCAATTGAAAATATTAGTAATCAATCACATGTTTATAAAAAATAACCTTTGAATAGATAACATCGAATTTCATACATATCAATACGTACTTAAACACTTCAATATATATATATGAGATTTCTAACACAGATTGGTGTTGAAATATAAGAGTATGATACTGAACAAAATTAAACAGATTAAAATTGAATAACACATTTCAATCATAAAAACTATGCAGGTGGAAAATGATTTCATTTGTTAAAAAACAATGTTCACCAAATCAGAAAATATAAACGAATTACCAGTAAATCTGTACATTTCAGCTCATAAAATACTACTGAATTATCACAGAAATAAGTTAGGTCACATTCTACATTCATCCCTCTAGGAAAGAGCGTCTCTTTCTTATCCGGTCAGATAGCACAGCGAGTAGAGCACTCCTATGACATCCGTGCAGAGCCTGCTGATGCAGGTTTGAATCCCGGCAGGGCCAAACTCAGCCTTTCACCCTTCTGAGCTCGATAAATGAGCACCACACACAGTGCGTAATAATAAGCAGTGCTCAGATGCCTGAGGGTTCGTAGCGCTATATAAATGCTAAATTATTATTACTATTAAATGACTGAACACCTGCAGTCACCCTACACATGGTTAGCAGGCCATATGAAAGGTAAAATCTGAAACCTAGACTTTCTGTGGGACATGGACATGACCCTTAAATGTCAGATAAGCGCTAGCAAAGAGCTCTTTCCTCCAGTTGGAGCTACTCAGAGGTCTTCCTTACATCTGTTATGATGCTGGCCATGGCCAGGAGAAAGACCAAGAGAACAACAAAACAGATCAGTAATTAGAATTGTATCCAATAAAACCAAAATATACATATGTGAAGGACAGCAAAAAGAAACCGAAATCTGAGCTGTATTCTGCTTGTGTGTTTGACAGGTGAAAGGGAAAACACCAGGTTAGGGAATAGTTAAACGCAAAGACTATCAAAGGCTTCACTCAAGCTGACCTGGGATTCTGAAAACTTGGTATCAACAAGAAAAAAGAAAAATGGTAATTTCCAACAACGCCCTCAGAGCGGCTCTAAGCATTCCTAAAAGAGAGCACATCTTCCAGGCCAGACGGGACGCCCACTGGCTCCCAGTTAAAGAGCGTATTCTCTTTAAAACCCTCTCCATCACACACACGTGCCTCTCACACACAGCCCTTCCCTACTTATCAGAAACAATTCACAGTGCGACATCAAACAGACCCAAGTGGGCCCAGCAATGCAATTAGCCGGCTGTCCCAACTTTCGAAAGATACAAAGCAGGAGGCACTGCTTCCCCTTCCTAGCACCCAAGAATTGGAATGCGCTACCACCTTCTCTTAGGAAAGAGACCTCCCTCACAGTTTTCCGCCGAGCACTCAAAACCAAGCTCTTTAACTAACCCTGCCCTAAGCACAGTCAGCCTCCCTAGTAACTGTTTGAACCCAAGACAAGTGTGATGTGTCCTATACTGTATCAACATTGTACACTTTCATTACCATGTAACTGCTATTACTACTGCTTGACTGTACTAATGCCCAACTGTACCATATCCCTGTACAATTGTCCTAAGCAAGTTACCTGTAAAAGCACATTGATGCCCCAGGGCCGTTTGTGCGCTTTATAAATTCAAATAAATAAAAATAAATAAATGCAGTTTCGTGTCCTCTTACGATGGCCAGTTAATGTCCAGCTCCTCAGACAATCCCACGCCCTTGTCTTTGGATCATGGGCATCCATGGTTCCCAACAGACAGCTGCCAAGAACCCAGCTGCAGACTGAAATGGGGAACCAACAGTACCAAAAATGCATGCAAACAGTACAGTAATGTCAACACAAGTCAAATACAAACACTTCTTTTGAAAAATGCATCATCCATTTCATCCTCAAACTAAAAGTGGATCACATCACAAATTACACAACGAACCAGCCTATATTTATCAAATATAAAACCATGTTATCAATCTTATGATGCCAAAATGTTCTTTGATGTATTCAAAGAAGCTGGGTGCTTCTTGTTTGTGCGTCTCATGATTTATTGTTTGGGGCATGCCCTGCTGGCTCCCCCTTCACCCATCCCTCGTTTGTCATCCCCTTTGGAAACGACTGTGTTTTCATTTTATATTTACTGGATTTCTTCCTGTGTTACTATAGACAACCAATTGGAAATTGTATGGCCTCTTACCCAATTTTTCTCAAACATAATACCGTAAAATGCACCCATTGAACATTTTATTTAAAAAATGTTGCCTGGGGGAGAACCCAGCGGGCCCTCCCTACATGAATCTCACTATGTGAAATCACATGCTCTAATTTGTGGGACGGGTTAATGCCCTTCTGCAAAAATAAACACAGCTCCCGCCAGTGACGCTGAATCATTTACAATACCAGTGCCCCTCAGGAGTCACCCACCCTCCACCCCCTCAACACCAAGAGCTGCCTCTAGCACTGGCATACATATAATCATGTTAGTAGCTGCTCACTATGGCAGCTGGAACATTTGAACGCCAGGTGGTCAAGAGACCCCCATGCCCTCTTGTTGCTACACTCGGTGAAAAAGGTAAGCTTTGATCAAAAATATACTTACATCTTTCGCCTAGATGCCGTGTGCGGCATGCACTGAGGCAGCATGACCATCATGTGTATTGCACATGCATGATGGCCCAGTATAGGCCTGGCAGTCTGTGGCATGGTGTGCACTTCTTCCAGGATCATCGGGAGCATCTCAGAAGGTTCAAAGGGTGACCCCCTCATTTTTTTCAACTGACCGAGGGTAATCTGGCCTGGCAATCAGATGGCCATATGATGAGATTGTCCAACTCTGCTCAGCTTACTTTGAACGTGCAGTTTCCTCTATTTGACTTATGATGACTGTTTTATTATTTCTTCTGTTACTTTATTCAACATATGGCATGCTACTCGAGGGCTGACCTGGCAGCAGTCTGGCATAGGCAAACTTGATACAAAACTTGATACAAATGTTTCTGAGTTGGGCAAACACATACAGCATAGAGCTGTTGGCCCACAATCTAAGTATGCCCATCACCACCATTTCTAGGTCTATGGCAGAGTACAAAATCTGCTCAGCCGGGATTCATTTTCTTTTAGTGAAATTGAATGAATATGTGATTATTTCTGTGGTTTCATTATCATGATGGCAACTGCCTGTTTTTTTCTGAAGAGAATTTCAAATCAAGTAGGCCCAACAGACTAGGCCATCGCCTAGAGGCAGTTGTTTGGTCTGGTAGTGTCCCTGTTGACTCAGGTTCTGGATGGTTCCATGACAGGGTGGCGCTGCAGAACTCAGTACAGAGCGAGCTTTCTCATTTGTCTCAGGCACAATCAGTTTCAACTAATCTTTTTATCTCAATCCTTGACGCCAAAACTATGTTGACTTTTCTGAGCCCAGGCACTGTGGTGATTACGGTTACAACCGGCTAGTGACCAGAAAGCAGTGAAATCACATATGGCAGAAAATAGAAATACCCACAAACTGTGACCCATATAAGGATAGTGAAGTTTGACGCTAACCTGCACATAAGAGAAGTTCCCTGTGGAACCATTGGATATGTGACAGAGAGATGTTTTAGCCATACTACTTCTTTATCCTGCATTATGATAGAGAAGAGAGGAATAGGAAACGCAAGAATTCCTGAAGAAATTGGGAATCTGCAGCAAATAACAGAACAGGCCCACGATTCATTAGTGGGAAGAGAGGGTTCTCCCCTAAAGAAGAATTTTTTAACACAGCACAAGACAATTTTCACCTGAAGAATGTCCTACATTATTGTATATCAAGGACAGAAACTTGTACAAGTCGGGTTGTTGGTATTGCACCTATAAGAAATAGGCCATGAGTGGTGTGGCATAGGAATCTGAGTGTGATATGTACACACAGCGTATGATCCGAAGGAAGTTATCACAACAATACTCACTTACGGTGTATTCTACTTGTGTGGTTTTAACATAATGTATATGTTTTATGTACTATGATCATTTTTTATGATGAAATATATTGAATCTTAATAAAATTTTGTGATATTGAATTTCCACTTTTTGATGTGGGAAGAGTGTTTGGTGACACCTGTTTGAATTCCGGACTTTCTTTTTGTAGATAAAAGTGATTACGGTTACATACATATGTCTTCATTGTAGGAACCAGGTCTATCTGGACATGCTATCCTATTTGACCCCACAACGTCACTTGGCTCGGAACGTGCTTTATAAGGAGCTTCAGTACACGATCGCATCTCACCTCATATCTGAACGTTGCATTGGGTGCTGGTTAAAAGCTAGTACATTAATTGGAGCTTTGTGAATGTAGCACATCTGGACTTTATTTGCTCAAGAATCCCCCCTTCCTCCCCTTCTCCCTCCACTCTCTGTGAATCCTTAGTATGTCTACCCTTCGTTTGTCCCATCATAATCTTCAAATGATGATTAGATCATTAATCTTGTTGACCTCTGTATGCATACTATACTGTTATTGTTCCCTCATTACTGGATGGTTTCTGCTAATATTATCACTATGCATTCTTCTCTGCACCACTTTTTGTTTACAATATACATACTGATAGATTGATCTAATCATTTACGTCATTGTTATTATTATTAAATAATTAATAAAAGATCATTAAACAAAAAAAAGAAGCCCTCCCTTTAATTCTCTTTAGCTCTGGCCAGCTTTCTGTAGACACCCTCTGGTTTCCGAAGATTCCCATCGCAAGCGAAGGGAGGGGGGAATTCACACTCATTGAGCTCTCCCCACAGAAGGATTTCACTGTTCACTTCAAGGTAAACCAGCATCCCAGCAAAGTTTTAAAGTCTTGTTATGCAATAAGGTTTCTCAACTATTCACATTGCAAAACTCGCCTGCGTTGTCTAACTTGAAGAAAACAGCAATTGTGCGCTTTCTATTTACCAGCTACCGTTACAATGACAAATCGAGCAAGCCAAGTTGGAAACAGACGGCTCGATTGAAAGTAATGTCTCTGAAATTAAATATGAAATTATAGTTAAAAAGCATGCCACAAATCATTTCAGAAATGACCTGCACAAAATTGACATGAGTGTCCACAATGATGAGTTATATGGCTAGAATTCACTGCTCAATGGCCTTGCACCAACAAGGCCTGGTTTACATTGCCTCACAGACATGACCTACGTATTCTACGACCAGGATTGTAATGATTTGGTCTGGAGCCACCTGAGGGGTGGCCTGAGCATCTCGAAGCTCAACTGCACCCACAAGTCAACAAAAACCTGGCATTTTGTGGATGGCAAGATTCGCCCAAATGAATATGCCATTGCAAATACGTTTGAGCTGGTAGATTTCTGCCAGACCCTGAACTTACCTGTATGGGCATGTCGCCGGAGTGGCTTCCACCTCGAAGAGCACCGCCATGATTTATAGAAGCCGATATATTGGAAGCACAAGTACATGCGCCGGCTTCTCCGGTTCCTAGTCTCCCATGTAAAAACAAAGAAGTGATGGCTGGAAGGTTTAGAATGAATCTTAACCACTGGCATGGCTCTGGCCACCCTCCAGCGCATCGTTCTTTGCATGCCAAGCCATTACAGAAAGGGGAAAGACCATATGCAAATCAGGCTTGGTCGCACCCCAAAAGGGGCAGTCCAGCCCCAACAGCTTGGCCACATCCCTTCTGCATGAAACACAAGCAACCTCACACATGTTCCGACCTCATTGGGCATCATCAGTGAGTTGTAGCTTGGGTCTCTAGGCCCAGCGGTCATGGAAATCACATCTGGGCATACCCGTCCCAACCAGGGTGACTATAGCAACACAAATGAGGTGATGGCTGGAAGGTTTAGAATGTATCTTAACCTCTGGCAATTGCTTCGGGCAACCGTCCAGTCCTTCGATCTCCATCTGCGGAGCCTTTACAGAAAAAGGAAATACTGTATGCAAATTGGGCTTAGTCCCAACACAAAAGGGGCAGTCCAGCCTGAACTGCTTGGTAAAATCCTTTCTGCATGAGACCACAAGCATCACCAGGAATATGTAAGTCTCATTGGGCGTCATCAGTAAGGAGTAGGCAAGTCTCCCATGTGTTAAAACAGAATAGGCACAGGGCAAGCACAATTCTGACAGGGGTCTGCACAGAGCCCTGCCTACATTTATCTGCCCGCAACGAACTGCTCACGCCCATCATGCACTTTTTCTCTTATTTGTTGCATTTCCCTGGAACAATCGGGAAAAATGCAGTAGTTGGACCTTTAATGCATCACTGAAAGTGTGCAGAGGCGTCTACGTTGGTGGGGGCTGACTCTAGCTCTCTACTAGGGTGACCAGATGTCCCGGTTTTGCCGGGACTGTCCTGGTATTTCCGCTTTTTGATGCTCTGTCCCCCTTTCTCAAGATTATGTTCCCATTGGAAAATGGAGGGGTCCCGGTTTTTTGTAGTAGGTCTTCATCAGGGTCGGACTGGGACAAGAAATAGGCCCGGTCACCCAAAAAGAAGTGGCCCCCCCTTACCCCAAAAAAGTGGCCCACCCCTCGCCTCATGACCCTTGACCTCTGATGACATCAGCGGAAGTGATGTCATTTGACCCCACCCCAAAATGACATCCCAGGAAGTATTGTATAGCACTTACGCTTAAGCTCTTTTTTTTATAGAACAAATATACATACAATATAACCCAACCTGTGTTGGTACTCATTCATCGACCTAAGAAGGATGAAAGGCTTTTTGAAGAAAAAAAAATAAATGTCCTAAAAAAGATACATTTATTTTCTATTTCATTTTCTTCCAAAGCGGCCCACGCATGGTAAGAAACCGGCCCCACTCCACAGGGACGATTTCGGCCCGGCTACGGGCCGAAAGGCCGAGGTGCCAATCCGACCCTGGCTTCATAGCTGGCAGGCAGGAATGCACAATCTCGCACCGAAGAAATGCTGCGTTTTACACCTTAGGATAGTGTTCGCTTGTGATACATTCATTATAATGTGAGTTTCTTTGAACAGTAACACCCAAACCCCCTACTCCTACAAATGCCACTGAAGTGTAGTACCTTGACAGCCACTTTCAAGAGTTAGTCCTACTTTTATGTTAGTTGCCCTGTCCCGGTTTTTTACTTTTGAAATCTGGTCATCTTATTTCTACCCTGCAGGTTAAGGTGTCCCGTGAATGTCTTGCATCAGGAACATGCACAGGAATCGCACATGCATGGAGGGACTGGAAGCAGCTAATAATTCCACCTGTAGACAAGTCCTTTGTCAAAAAAGAGAATTTATGTGCAGGGAGATTGGGGTCCAGAATGAGACAGTCACTTGGCCTCTGGCATTATATGTGGCTGTCGCATTATTCGCTTCCATCACTTTTGTAAATTGGTCCTATGTTCTTACACAAACAAGAAACGCACAGAAGCATCTCCACAATGATGAGGCGTTCACGTATCTTCCCTTTGGAAATCGTAATGAATTCATATTTAGCAGCTAACGGCAAGGATATCGGGGAATATGGCAGTTTAGTCGGTGAATTAGTATGAATTGTGACTTTTCTGTTCTCTGTCATACATGCTACATTGTACGATGCTTGAGGTGCAACACGACAGAACTGTTGATGCTCAAAAGCTTTAAAGACATAAAAGAACACTATGTTCTACTTTCCACCACATATCGTGTGTCTGTCGGGCGCGCATATCAGAATCAAGACTGGCGACGGGGAAGGAACTTGACAGCTCGGAAAATGGGCACAAATACACCCAGGAGACACCACAAAGCACGATTCGGCAGGAAAGCGAAGGGAATCTTTAAAAGTCACCTTCCTGTTATTTGGAGAAGCCTATTGCATTTCAAGCAGCCCAGCAAATAACCATATTCTGGATGGTGACGCGTGCAAATGCAAAGTCAGCTGGAGATTCTGCCTGCCATAGAAATGCGCGGAATGTTCTCGGCTCCTCTCTCTCTCTCTCAGCAGAAGGCCGCGATAGCATCCCATAGAAAAGCCATGAACGCGCAATTCTTTTTTTCTCAAAGCTGAGTAAATATAATCACATTCCTTTAGCTAGACCAACACGTATGTTTTTGTTCCAGGTACGTTGGAGTTAAAAAATAATTCAGTTGGCTCAGATGCTGCTGACTGAATCTGCTTCATTGCCTGGGCTTCATCGCTATGCAGGGGAGGCACCGTTCTCTTAGATGGATGCCCTGCGAGTTGCCGAGTATTAAGGTCTTCAACGCAATGCCGCGGGTCGCAACCTTGCATTCCTGGGAGTCAAATCTGACAGCCCAAAGAACAGAGAACTCGTCAGGAGCATGGGTCCCTTGGCAAATGAACCAACGGCTCCATATCATGCCTGAGACTGAGCTTGACAACTGAAAAAACAAACATGAAATACACTCCCACTCAAGCACAGCTTACACAAATATCTATGTTATGCTTGCAACCTACTGCAAACTCGCGCATTGCCTGACCTGCACACTTAAGCAAGGAGGCCATCGTGCTCTCCAGTATGTCGCCTACTTTGCATGCCGGCAAGTTCAGCCGTGGTTTCTTATAAGGTGTTTAATACTGAGACCCGAGCTGCTATACAGTATTACACTATTGACAGATAATGGAGGGGAAGAACAGGGAGATACAGTGATTTGCCCCGGATTGCACGAATTGGCCAAGTAGGGGAACCCGTATTGGATATCTGCCAGATGTTCATGGTTTTTAGAGAGTTTGGTCTGATTAAGCGTTCATAATAAACACAATGCTTAAGTGGATTGCAGAGCAAATGGAGGTAGGCCTGTTTAACATTTAAAGGAGAGTTCCGGGACTTTTTTTTTATTGTCCCTACGGGTCGGCCATGTGTTTGTAAGCATAAATCGGTAGATCGTAGGAAACTTTCCTATGGACCTTACCCGACTTTTCGCCCCTTATCGCACTCGAAATCAGCCTCCATTTTGTGATAATCCTATCATTCCGCCGCATCGACCTGGCTCACCTGCCTTTGCGGCACTAAATCAAATCCCCCGCCCCTGAAACAGACTTTATCAAAACATTCATATTCCCCGCCTCTATCCGTGACGTGACTGTGCTGCGTAGGCAAACGCGCCCAGGCGTCTTCTACGCGACTCCACACAGACCCCGGAAATCAACACAGATCAGCTCACAATACAGCGCACCACAATTCGGAATATGAAACTGTACTTTGAAATCAAACCGCAAGATTGTAAATGTGGTAAAGTACATTTATTTGACATCAAATGTTTAGAGAATATTCAGCGATTTGCATTTTTATTTGCTCATGTTCCAAAAAGTTCGTATTGAGGAACGCGATGGTCCTTTGCTGTACACAGGGTCTTAGAGCATCTCACAATACAGCACCACAATTCGGAATGTGAAACCGTGGTTTAAAAGCAAACGGCAAGATTGTACATTTGGCAAAGTACGTTTATTGGACATCAAATGTTTAGAGAATATTCAGCGATTTGCATTTTTCTTTGCTCTCGATCCAAATTAGTTCGTCTTGAGGGAAGCGATGTTCGTGTGCAGTACACAGGGTGTTGGTTTACGATAAAAATAAGCTCTTCTGTCGCACTGATAATCGCATGGCTGTTCCAACAACGAGGCGCTAGGCCACCACAATGGTAGGTATGTTGCATCTAACCGTTAGTACCGCGTAAGGGCATACTTGTACTTGGCGATCGTCCCATAAAATGGTCAGGGTGGTAACGTTGTTCACGCGGAGAAGCAACTGGCGGCTGTAGAAGCCGTCCGCCGGTGTCTGGTACTCGTGACACAGACAGTAGTGAATGATGTACCTAAAAACATAAAAAATGAAATTAGTCTCACCATCAGATCCTTATTAAAATTATTCATTTCATAGCGAGGACAGCGCTACTGGGTGTACACAAGTGTTTAAAGGCGTGGCGAGGCATGGAGGGGGGGGGGAGTGCAGGTGGAGAGTGGAAGGGCCCAGGACTGAGGTCGCAGACAGTGGACCAGTTGTAGCAGGGGAGAGGGAGAGAGAAAGCAGAAGCAAAGAGGAAGGTTTTGAGGTGCTTCAGTAAAAGCAGATGTTTCTCCTCAAGATAGTGCGCGGTAGAAAACAATATGCCACATAGAACGAACAAGTACAACTGAACCCGTCTTTAAAGCCACTGTATAGTAATGAAATTGCGGTATAAACTCATCAAAAGTTACTTACATTATATTTGCATTTTCCATTGTGTCTCTGTGTAGGGCAGACCCGAAACACCACTCCTTCTTTGCCGACGTTACTTCTTCTAATGAACGTGGCTCATCGTTTCGTTTCTGAAATTTTATTCATTATCTTTTCTTAGTCTTTCAGGATGGTCCCGGCCTGTCAAGGTCAAATCACAATAGAACCTTATATTGGGTCGTGGGCCGTTCCGCCACCCGAGCAAAACATCAAAGCAGCTGACCTTCACTTTGAGCGAGCACACATTTCTAGTTAGCTGCAGTTAGTTTTAGGGACATCTTGTCTGCGTGCCTTTTTTTTTATTGTCCCTATGGGTCGGCCATGTTTTTGCAATACGGAAACATTCTATAATTTTTGTAAAAATGATTTATATTACTGTTTGGTTTAATTGCAATGGGCCTGCAACATGAGGAGACTCGAGAGAACAGACAATCAAATTACAATCATTTAAACCGTGATGTGTATTTCTCAATGAGCTCTGCTTTAGGTGGACATGGAACAGAGGCAATGTTGGGTGGCAATGCAGTTGTCCCCTGCATAGGTTCGTTCACCACTCCATGTATGTGCCTATCGAGGACATCTACGATAAGTCTCTCAATAAACTCATATTGCATATCCTCAAACACTGGTTTGATCACCCATTGTTTACTTCTTTTAGTGAAGGCCTTATTGTAGCGAAGCGTCCCTAAAGTTCCGGTCGTCCTACTTTGTTGACGGCCAACATTATGGTTATGTGCCAAGACCGCTAAAAGAGTCCGATTTATCATGCCTTCCATGCCAAAATGCAATCTTTTGGGCCTGTACTTGAGGCACATATTGTGGAACACCTCCAAATCTCCTGTGTGGCAGAATTCCGTGAGTCCCCTCAAAGCTTTTGTTATAGTTTTATCAAATACAATCTTTTCAATGGCTTTGTGAGTGGGTGATGAAGGAATCAACCACTTCTTCTTCCGTGCCTCCTCTGTGGACAAATGGCCATGTTCACATTTGTGGAAATGCTCATTTGTCGACCATCGATGTACGTTGCTACAGTGCAACATTACTGACCGCCATTTTTCCAGTAGAATTTCCAACGACCCTTCACATGTTTTTGAGCTCCACCAAAGATGGTTGCTGATTGACTTGGACCACTGTGAAATACCTTGCAATTCTTTTTTTTTACCTGCAGCAGACAATTTTTTATTGATTGATTTTGCAAGATGCCAAACGTCAAATTGGTGATTTATATTTTTGTACTGTTCTCTCATTGTCTTGGCAATTGAAACGTGTCTGTCCGTGGCTATCAGGTCGATCACCATTCCCCGCGATTGTAGTTCTTGCAATGATGCTACAAAGCCAACTTTCTCCATGGCCACTGAGGATGTACTTTGTGACACCTGCACGACCACCGAACTCACAATTTTCTTACTTTCCATGTCCTGAAAGTGGTAGGTGCAGTACTTGGCTGAAAATCCTGGGCTGTCGCACTGTCCATCACCGGCTAGCCTGAAGCGTTTGCCCGCGAATGTACTTTCCATTGACATTTTTTCCATTCTCCAAGCTTCGCTGATGGCTGGAAATAGATAATCGGTTTGGTATTTGTAGAACTGACTTTTCGCAATGAAATGGATTCCCACAAACTGAAAGAAATACTGTAACTTTTTAAAACTTGAACCACTAAAAAGTGCGGCCGCTGCACAAAGTAGATTGCCTGCTGGCAGTTGCCCCAGCATGGGTTGTGCAGACCATGCGAACGGATGATATTGTGTACAGGTGGCATGTATTTTAAGGTTAGTGCCTCGAATTGCACGAGTCACATTAATCAATGGCTCCCCACATACTTCCCCACCAACCGAATGCCCACATTTCATCATCATAATAATATCCATCAAACAGCTATCGAATACAATGAATTTGGCCTCTTTCCTTATACTTTCACTCTGCATCCCAGCTGGTTCGGCCTGTAACGTTGAGGACATGTCACTCGCATGAAAGGTACAATCTCTGATATCGTCTTCCGCTATGCTGAGTGATATTGATGGTGTTTCATTGTCGTCCACGTCATTCTCTTCCATTGCAACATCTGTTCCTTGTCCGGAGATGGGAGAAAAAAACAATGTCTTCAACTTTCGCGCGCTCTTATTTTTTGCGGGTGTGGATTCTGTGAATTGATCTCCGACTGCATCCAAACTACCAGGAGGACATTCACTATCAATGGCTGGTGGTGGTATAGCTCCGTTGTCAATCACTTCATATTCTTCCCATTGGCACGATGCATCTCCAGTCTCAAGTCCCTGCCAAAAGGTTTGACAAGCAACATCTCTCGTTCGCTTCACTGTCTGTGTAGATTTAGTTCTTACACCCACTCGCAACTAGAGGACAGATTAGAAAAGGGATGTTCAGTTTAAACACAACTTACAGTATTGAACTATTGACAGTGAAAGACAACATAATATAGTGAACAGGACACTAACCTTCTTTTGCTTTCTTTTCTTTGAAACTTTCTTGCCTCGAACTTCAACATCTGGACGCTGTTGCTCCGACTCGTGTGTGCATGTCTCCACTTCCTCTCGCGCTGCAACGACTATATTTTCATGATAAGCACATCCATCACTCACTGAGGCTCCATCGACTCCCTGAAACATAGAACTTTCATTAGTATGTATAATAATATTGAAAACACAAAATGTACTTGGGGACCAATACCCATACGTACATCTCAATAGCAAAACACGAATGAACGCATTGTGTAGAACATTCAAACGACAATAGTTCACGCATTGTTGATCTAGTTAGATTGAACTGTCAAGATCCATACCTCGGGCTCCGCATAGACTTCCATTGATGATATTATTGAAGATGACGCTTCAGCAACTCCCTGAAACACAGTAATTGCATTAGTATGCTTTTCTATTTTGTTAAAAAGAACATAAACTTTGAGCAGGCGTCAACGGCTCATCTAAATAGACCTGCACAAATGATCAGTTGTCTAAAATAAATAATGGATATGTAAATATGATTCGATTTGCTCGATCGTTGGAAGTGTCACCACCCAGAGATCTGCATCAACTACTAGGGGTGATGTTCTTGTAGAAGAAGCTCCGTCATCTCCCTGAAACATAGTACTTGCGTTAATAAAGAAGGAAGTATAGCGGATGTAATCACGTCATATGATTTCGCTTGATCGAACTGTCAGTATCCATACCTCGAAATGCATAAGAACATCAAGGGACGATGTAACTGCGGTGCACACTTCTGCAAGCTGTTGCGCCGACCCGTAACTGCATGCTCCCCCTTCTACTTGGACTAATGCTCCATCGACTCCCTGAAACATAGGACTTTCATTAGTAATGAACACAATATTGAAAAAAGAAGACAAATAGGAGGGCGACGACAGAAGGACATATCAATGGCTAAAAACGAAAGAAACGTACCTCGAGCATCTGAGTGACATCTACGGTTGTCGTCAATGCGTTGGACTCCTCAGCATCTCCCTGAAAGACAGTACTTGCATTATTTTGGATAACAATAATTATAACTGAAAACAAAGACTAGAGGACGAGTACAAGGGTGTACCATTAGGTAAAATAATTACACGATCAATTAAAACTATTGATTTACATGCCTAAAACAAGTCAGTGTCAGAATAGCTAAGTAAGATTACCCGATAGGCGCTTGAAGTGGCTGATGACTGCAATAACGACACGGATGGAGAATCTTCCGCCTTCATATTGAGTGGATACATAAATGGGGAAATTATTGTTAGCTACTGCTACACACTACCGCAAGGCCGAGAACTAGATCCGTAAACTTGACTCACCAGTGGAGGCATGTGGACGAATAGAGTGGGAATAGCGGTTGAGAGCAATTTTCGCCTCGCTCGCGGTGTTTTCTTCTTTATTAGCAATGATGTGGAGTACATGTCTGGGCTAAAGTGCCTGCTGCAGATGCGGTATCGATCACCCCTCTTGTCCGCAAAGACTTCTAGGACTCTACTTTCTAGCTCAGAGGCTGGATATCCGCAATATCGGACCCATCCTCTTATCTGATCTATTGTCTTAGGGAAAACATGCATTATAGTACCTTCAGATTTGTTATGGGTCTTCGAAGGGCAACCGCCAATGGAACAGGCAGGCATTATGGAAAGTTCTGAAAAGTAAAGATCAACAATTCTCTATGAATACCAATGTGTTAAAACAGTAAATGACACATAAAAGGTTCAATGCAAGGTCCGTTTTGGTTCTTGGAACTATACACGTTATTCACATGCGGATAAGTATTTCAATAACTTTCAAAAAATAGAAAAAGTAATTTGACTAAACTCAGAACATGTGACTAGTTCCTTGCATGTACTGTCGTGAACGAAAAGAAAACATGGATGCAATTTGATGACTACTAGCAAATAGATATAAATTAAAAAATTGGACGCAAAATGATTATGGTACATGGACTTACCTTGACGAACAAACAGTTAGATGCAGGGATCAGAGTAGTTTCTTGTCGTAGAACAGGGAGCAGTTCACAGGTTGCAAACTGACGAGTTTGCTCAAAGTGGTCACGGAAGTTCACAGAGACGAAGAGCAGATAACCAGCACCTTCACGGGTTGACTAGCAAAGCGCAAAGAAGTTCTCATTAGAAATATGAGGTGGGTTATAAAGAATTCGAACCAGGGGTGTGTTTGTGAATGAATGACGTGTATATGTCGTGGCATTATGTGGATTGCAGGGGGCCGTCCAGCGTGAGGGGGATGCTTGGCAGGAGACACGGGGTCTGGAGGTAGACATGGGAACAACAAACCCATGCTCTATAGACCACTTTGAAGTGTACATGGTCTTTGGCACCTCTTGGCCTTTATCGCTCCCTGACAGCTCCACTTGCCAGCAGCTCAAGTACCCCGGTGCGAACTGCCTTTGATAGGGCGGGGGGTGGATCGGGGCGGTGGTCGTGCAGACAAGACACAGGAAGACTCGTGAATGGAGACACACTTATGTGGATTGCAGGGGGCCGTCCAGCGTGAGGGGGATGCTTGGCAGGAGACACGGGGTCTGGAGGTAGACATGGGAACAACAAACCCATGCTCTATAGACCACTTTGAAGTGTACATGGTCTTTGGCACCTCTTGGCCTTTATCGCTCCCTGACAGCTCCACTTGCCAGCAGCTCAAGTACCCCGGTGCGAACTGCCTTTGATAGGGCGGGGGGTGGATCGGGGCGGTGGTCGTGCAGACAAGACACAGGAAGACTCGTGAATGGAGACACACTTATGTGGATTGCAGGGGGCCGTCCAGCGTGAGGGGGATGCTTGGCAGGAGACACGGGGTCTGGAGGTAGACATGGGAACAACAAACCCATGCTCTATAGACCACTTTGAAGTGTACATGGTCTTTGGCACCTCTTGGCCTTTATCGCTCCCTGACAGCTCCACTTGCCAGCAGCTCAAGTACCCCGGTGCGAACTGCCTTTGATAGGGCGGGGGGTGGATCGGGGCGGTGGTCGTGCAGACAAGACACAGGAAGACTCGTGAATGGAGACACACTTATGTGGATTGCAGGGGGCCGTCCAGCGTGAGGGGGATGCTTGGCAGGAGACACGGGGTCTGGAGGTAGACATGGGAACAACAAACCCATGCTCTATAGACCACTTTGAAGTGTACATGGTCTTTGGCACCTCTTGGCCTTTATCGCTCCCTGACAGCTCCACTTGCCAGCAGCTCAAGTACCCCGGTGCGAACTGCCTTTGATAGGGCGGGGGGTGGATCGGGGCGGTGGTCGTGCAGACAAGACCCGTTTGCCGCAGGGCCTCACCAAGGAGAGGCCATCTAACTGAATGTAAGAGGATGGCTGCAGGATCTACTACATGGAAGGCAGGGGGGTGAGTTTATAAATACCTCACCCTCCCAGGAGAATATACACTAGATTCATTTAAAAAATCAAAACAACCATTGTTAAAATATATGTTGGGCTTTATTTTAGATTTTAATTAAACATAAATAATAAACATTACACATTGTAAAGTTGAGGTTGCAGCACATCGAGGGAAAATCCGCGGTATTGTCCACTGTCACTGGGGAAATGTTGTCTAATGGCAAGTACCGCACAGGCAGGTATTACTCTCCGAACGCGGTGTCCGAGCCTCCCGTGAAGCCACCAAGTGAAGCAACGATAGGCCACCAGCCTGTACCACCTGTGAAAAAAAAAGATGCAAACTGTATTAAACTGACCAAACTTTCTTATCAATGTCGATTCAGGTAACACATGTCATTTTTCTTAGAAAAAAATTATATCTAGAAAATGCACTATATGGAACCAATTTACATGCGTTCCAATGATATGTAAATGTAATTTTATATGTGGGAGACGACCATGAAATAGTGGTGGCATCACTGACATCACAAACAGAGTATACTTACTCGTTACTCGGATTACGCGGACGAACAGTGCCACGAAGTTCGTGCATAAGCACCATCATCATCCTCAACACTGTCCGTGAGAGGCAGGCTTCCCTGAACTCTGGCAGCTCGGTGATGCATTGCGGACTTTGCTCGCCTTCCTGCTGACTTTGCTCGCTTTCCGAAATGTAGGCCAAGCACCCGGAATTTTCACGGCAGCAGCAGTTCTCCTCCTCAGTTGGCATTAGCTCGCACCGATTGCACGTGCACCAGGTGGAGACGCCGTCCATGCGACATGGTCCAGGCTCTTCATCCGTTGACTGGTCCTCCCAACTGCCGTCCGAATCCCCATCGTTTTCGCGTGCTTGCCTTTCCAGTAGTTCTTCCTCGGTGTACTCGGGCTCGTACATATACGGCATTATTGTGGCCATTGTGCGGTAAAGATAGTAAAATAATTTATAGCGGTGGTACTGGTATCTGTTCACACGGGCTACAAGCGGCGAAGGTAGCTGACCAGAGCACTGAAACGAGTCACAGAATACTCAAAGTAACACAGAGAGAGGAATGGAATCGAAAATCTGCTGCTGTATGTTGTGAAACGGTCTGTTTATACTTATTGGGGAAAGAGGCGTCCTGCCATTTCCATGGCAACACGTCAATAGCTGAGGCGCAGCGATTGTTGACACGAGACGTGCTTGAAATGGGCAGTACGCGTCTGCTGATGTCAGGCTCAGGGGCGGGGGATTTGATTTAGTGCCGCAAAGGCAGGTGAGCCAGGTCGATGCGGCGGAATGATAGGATTATCACAAAATGGAGGCTGATTTCGAGTGCGATAAGGGGCGAAAAGTCGGGTAAGGTCCATAGGAAAGTTTCCTACGATCTACCGATTTATGCTTACAAACACATGGCCGACCCGTAGGGACAATAAAAAAAAAGTCCCGGAACTCTCCTTTAAATAACTTCTGCCTGCGGGCTTCGGAGCAATATAAATAAGTAAATAAATACATATAATTCCTTATGTATAGTACTGAGTAGCAGGAAGAAAGGTACCTGACTAGCATTCGTCTTGGTTGCAATGTTCCCATAACCATCTATGCTGAATAAAAAGCCCTGCTTTGCGCCATCCCCTAAACACATTTGTTTATTTTGAATTGAGTCCAAAAACGCAAAGCCTATTCACCTGATATGTTGGGGGTGGTGGTGAATCACATAAATGGTGTTCATCTGACATGGGTGGTGGCAACAGAAGGTTGAAGACATTTCTGTATGGGCCAAATCAAGCTAAGTGCAATGATATATGGTTAAAGTTTCTGCAATCCATCTGGAAATAGCCACCATTTGAAGCACGTGCCCGCTCCGGCAAGGCACTCCACTCCCTGTTCCTCTTCCCCTTTTGTGCCCACGGCCTTCACCTTCCACACAGAGTCCACTCTGGGATCTGCCACTTCTCACAGCTGGTTTTAGCAATCCCAGACAGTTCCATTTAAGGTTCCATTGACAGGTTGTGGTAACACCCACAAATGCTTCCAGACTTCAAGATTATTCTGGAGCAATTTTGAAGCCGATCATGCAAACACTCACGGATGAATCTCGGTAGGCTTTTCAAATACTAGAAACTTCCTCAGAGACCATATGCTCATTTTTTGGAACATTATTCGATAGCCGATTTTCGTGATCACTGGTATTCTCTGATCTCATCGCACTGATGCCGCAAGCATGCACACTATCACAATCTCCATCTGTGCCTCCCATGCCCTCTGTTACCTGTACATGTCTCACATGCTTGCCCATCTCTGCCCCTCCTTCATCCCTCTCCTCTGATGCCCTTTCTTCATTCCTCCGCAGACTAAAGGCCTGGATAACCCTGTATGGGGCAAAATATTCCACTTTATGGACACACCTTGACACTTTTAGACTGCGACGGTGGTAACTGGGGCATTATAAAAAATGGTTAACATAACATAGCAGATGAATTTCTTGGTTATCTGTCCAGGAATGTTCCTGGTTTGGTCAGTGGTTAAATCACATCAAGCAATATGGAGATGTGTGGGTTCTTGGACAGTGAGACAGTGTGAGCTTTTGGCTAAGTTGCCAACTTGGCAACCCACAATACTGATTCTCATCCCTGCTGGATAGTTCATCATTAATCATACGATTATTGGACACTCACTTTGTCGCTGTGTCTACACTTCAAACTGAAGATGTGTCAACATGATATAGACACTAAAGCATGTGTTGTCCAATTGGCATGCCATGCAACTGCCATGCAGCAATTAATGCATGAGTCAATTTCAAGTTATTCATTTATTTATTTATTTATTTATTGAACATTTGTATGGTGCCTATACACAAGTGGTTCAAGGTGCCACAAGACAAAAATGGGGGGAGAATGAAATGGTCCTGCTAGGCCTTGTGACATTCGGATCATGCAAGTACAGTGACAATAAGTGCAGGGGAAAGGGGTAGGACAGGGAGGAGGAGCTGGGATAAGGGAAGGGCAGGAGTAATGGGGACCCAAGGGCAGGGCAACCGCTGAAGGAAGCCCAAGAGGGCAAGTGCCAAGGGAACCAGGGAAGGTAGGGGTCAAATAGTGCGAGGATGGGGGACCAGGTTTAGGCTAGTTGGGGAGGGTACCTGAGGGAAAGTGCTGGTTTAGGGATGCTGGGGAAGACTGGACAAGAGGGCCTGGCCACTGTAAGGCACATAAGGGACCAGGTGCCAGTTTCAGCATCTGGAGTACATTCGCAAGGGAGGGGGAGAGGGAGGGAGGCAGAGAAAAGGAAGGTCTTGAGAAGTTTCCAGAATTTAAGGCTATCCCACTGAAGTCTGAGGGGTGCAGAAAGGCTGTTCCAGAGGGAGGCTCCTGCCGAAGAATGAGATCTACCCCCACTCTCTGCTTGGAGAAACGTCTGATCTGCAGAAAGTTGAAGCTAGAGGACCGAAGGACTCTAGCAAGGAGGTATTTAGGGAGAGAAAGCTGGATGAAACAATGTCCCAGGCCCCAGAAAGGCTTGTGGATGATGCAGAGGGTCTTGAATTTGATCCTTGCAACCACCGGGAGTCAGTGTAGAGATTTTAGGGCTGTAGAGATGCAGTCCCTAGGCTTGAGGCCAAGTAAAAGTCTTGCAGCCCTGTTCTATATTAGTTGAACAGGGTGCAGGGAGGAGAGAGGCAGATTGAGGAAGATTGTTACTGTAGTCAAGCCTAGCGAGAACCAGAGCTCTGGCGACACTGAGTTTCTGGGGAAAGGTGAGGAAAGGAAGAATGCCTCTGAGGAGGTGAAGCTGAAAGCTGAATTTCTTGGCAAGGTCCGTGATGTGAGGAAAAAAGGAGAGAGAGGAGTCGAAGATGACCCCAATGTTTTTGCCTCACAAGAGGGTGAGGGTAGAGGGGTCCAAGGAGGGCAGCCAGAGAGTCAGAGGGAAGCAGGGACGAGGCGTACCAATGAGAAGGATCTCATTCTTACTGGTATTAAGGCAGAGATCATTAGCAGAACACCATGCCTGGATAGCAGTTAGGCAGTCAAGTATGAGGGAGAGAGAAGAGGAGCTATATTGCGCCATGCTACTTGCAACACGCTGAGGCTTAGACATGTCTGGGTTGCTTGTGGTCTCTGGCAGGAGATATGTATCCTAGAATTTTGGGCTGGCCCCTTTTAGGGTAAAATTGTGCCCCTTTTAGGGTGGAATCAAGCCTGATTTGCATATGGTCATTCCCTATCTGTAATGGCATGACAGTCTGAAAAACATCTGTAAAGTTGCCCAGTGCAATAGCAGAGATTATGATTAATTCTAAGCCTTCGAGCCATCACTCTCCAGTTTTGGAGACAGTAAACCAGCGGTATTATTGCCTGTCGTACAACAACCTCATGATTTTTGACAAGTTTCACCATCAGGTCCCTTTGCATCTTGCTGAAATTTTAGAGTGGATATCTCTCAACAATGTTTCAAGTTTCGTGACTTCCTCTAGAACATTTCTCTCAAACACCACAGATTCAGGGGAATGGCTATGGGCTGGTGTATTAGAAGTCAAATTATTATGTAGGCCACTATAATTAGTGGTTTCAAAAGCAGGTTGATTGGCAAATAACTCGCCTAGATGGATTTTTCTCATACATTGTTGGAATTGCATTCTGAATTTGAATGGGTCATGGTTCTTCGTGATTACACAATTCAAACCTCTGTTCAATGTTTCCTCCTCTACCTCACTCAGCTCATATGCAGACAGCTTGACTACCATTGTTTCTGTGACCAACTGCATGTCCTTATCTGGCTCGTTGTTCCAATCTCCTCTGTTCGAGCCTTGGCCTAAAAAAGAGTTCTACTCTGCCTTGCTCGGTTGTTGACCCTGTACTCTCTCCCTCTACTGGTATCTTGCTGTTCTCCACTGTCACTGGTGCTGGCTCCCGTGGCATTGCCTCCATCATCACTAGAACTATATGAGGTATTCATTAAAGTTGTTACCAAACTTATGATCGTATGTTACATGCTAAATAAAGATAGTTAGAATGGAAACATAAGTGCAAACAGCTATTCAAATGGATATATATATGGAAAACTGTTACATTGTAAGTTAGCTTTGCTCAAAGCACACAGTAAAGTCAGGCTGTGCTAAATATAGACTACAGGCAGGCTGGCAGAAAGCACAAGGTAACTCAGCAGCTGTTCCTGTTAATCACAAGCCAATGGAGACTAAAAAAGATTCAAGGCATGACAGAATACTATGGAAAACATGTTTTTTGTAGGAATTACTGGACCAGATCAAATATAAGTTTATTGAGTTCAGTGCTGAGAGCATGGCGTGAAGATGTGTTTATGTATGAATGTTTATAACAGTAAATTATGCTAAACAAGAGCAAAAAAGTATTCCTGCATATGCAGCATAATGTTATGTAGCTTGTCCCAAACAGAACCTGGCCATACACACTGGAGACTCTGCAGCATCCCTTGTATGGCAAGAAAGACAATTTTGGAGGAGCTCTGCTGGTATCCAGTGACCAAATCAAGATTATTTAAGCCCCTGGTCCACCATCAGTCTTCAGGACTTGGGAGCCAGCCACGGACGACAGAATGCTGGTTGGACTTCCCCCAAACCTCATGATCTGTAAAGATTAAAGTCTTGTTATCACCTGCAAGATAGACTCATGGCTTTTAATTCCCTAGAGGGGTGCATTTACTCTGATTTGAGGGTGATGAGCGGGTAAGCCAAAATATTTAAGGGGTGCCGTTGTAAATTGGGGTTCACTTTCATCTCTACAATTGGGGGCAAACCAAACTTGTATAAATATAAAGAAGAGACAGATTTATGCAATCTTCATAACATTATATGGAAACAGTATTTTCTCTCATCCTACTGTAAAGCCCTGAAAACATTGACTCAGTAGACATTAGTAAAAACTCATCATCCATTTTATTTTGTCAATATGACATATACCCAAACTTCTAATAATAGTAAAAAAAATGTTTGTTAATATCACCCAAACAAAATAATTAACAAATACAAAAAACAGAAAAAAACTGTACAATTGCACAACACTAACAATACAAGCCATTTAGCACTTAATCACAAAGGTATTTTAAGCATGCTCTCAAGCCACTCGTGCACCCAACACTACTCCATCTCGAAACTATAATTCTTCCAAAACTGCCATAGAATACCAGTACATATATCAACCCACACATACTTGTATCTGTCACATCTCTCTAGTAGTTGGTCGATATGTAGTGTACTAACCCCCCTTCATTTAAAATATCCTTCCTTGCTTTAACTCCCTCTTACATCAATCTTGCTTTTGCTCTCTCTCACAGAAGACTAAGGTCAAATAGGGGCTCATTACTCAACAGACAAGAACCATTGTTTTGTAACTACTGTATCAGGGGTTGCTTCATAAAACTCACATACAAATTACAAAAGTAGTCAAAAAGGAGTGTAACACAGTTTTAGGCAGGGCCCCAGATGCAGCTGGGACAGCAAATTCAAACATATAGTTGAACAGAAGTACATGAAAAGGCCCTGTCAAATAAATGCCCCTAAACTAAGAACTTTTATACAAAACAAAGTGATTAGCATTTGCGATCATGCAACAGTTAAAAATCTCCCCACACAGAACTGATGGGACTTTGCACTTTGAAACCTTATAGAAAAACATACATTGAGATCAACCATTGGGCCCACATACTTTCCTATACCGCCCTCAATTATACAATGTGATGTCACAATCCACCCCCAATTCCCACAGCACAAAGTTAAATCAATAAAACATTTGAGATGACCAGCAGAACATCATTCAACTGCCTTGGTCGCCTCATCCTAATTCCCATGAAAAGGGCCCTTCACCATGACACCATCAGAGCCTTGAACCACGGACATACTGCTGCATAAATGTTGCAAATCGTGGACACTCTAACCCTTTTCCCAGGGAAAAGGGTCTGTGGGGCAATTTGAAACTGTTGTGGTCCTTGCCGGGTCTATTAGAAAATCACATTTCATAAATGATTTTGAATTATAAAATGGTCATGTATTCATTATTCGCTGGAGGAACCTGTGAGCTCTTATCGGTTGACCTCGAAAGATGTGTACTTCTCTTAACACTGGCCTGGCATCGCAGACTCTGCACTAATTCAACAGCTGCAGCAGCCTTCGCCGTGAAGAAAATTCTCCCATACATTTAAAGCAGAAGCAAGCTTTTAGGGCCTATTTACCGTGTTTAATTCTACCACTATGCACAATTATACTTACCTGTGCCCCAGGATTTATTTGATTAGTTTGATTAAGCCTTCAATTTAATAGCATCAGAAAGAGCAACCTCCCCTTTTACAGCGCTACTCTCACAGCTGATAAGTGCATTCCTTCATACCGCACAGCATTTTTAATACATTATTCCCCCCCTTTATTAATTTATTAATAACTACATCTTTATGGGCCTCGGATTCCTTTTTAGGAACTTTATCTTTATGTATCCATATTTCCTTCAACCGTGTCAGGTCTCCCTCAGTCTCCTCCCAAAGTTTTACATCTTCCCCCACCCATACACATCCTGTCCCCTCTTTTAGGCATTGAATCCAGAATTCTTTATTTATTTATTTTAAAACATTTTATTGTGTCTTAGTCAGAATTTGACTTTTCACAAACAGTAAAAAAATATTACACATATTATTCATATTAAATACAATTAAATCCAAACAACAAAGATATTTAAAAAAAACAAAGAAAGAAGTAGAAAAGGAACGATATGAAAAATAACTATCTCCTCCAGTATACTTCTCTCGTTCTTCACTATATTCAATTAAAATGCACCTCAAAAAGATAAAACACAGTACATTCAACTTGCTTTAGATATTCTATCTCCTTTAGAAATCTGAGCACCTCCAGGGAGAGATAGGTCTCCTTCTCCTCCCACAAACATGACCAAAATTCTTCAGTTGCCAACCAGTCACTGTTATGAACAAAGCAAGAGAAGTACTTGTTTCTCAGGACGCTCGTGCCCGGACAGTCCATCAACAGATGTTTAACAGTTTGTTTAGAGCTCAAATGGCATACGTTACAGATTCCATCAGTTTCTGGCCCTTTATTTCTAATCCATAACAGATCCCTAGTGACAACTAAATTCATTCTAAATCTTACAAAACACACCAATGTTGGTTTGGAAACCTTACGCTATACCTTGGCCAGTGGCCTAGAGGTCTATCAAGAAGTAACATCAATGCAAAACATTTTCTGTTTACAAACAAAACCCTAGTTGCAATCCAATCTGACTGGGCCAACTTTTTTTAACTTTTAATTATTTTTTGATCAATTCTCTTTCCGATGAATCACACGATTCTAAATGACTCAGAACCTCTTGCTTTAACTCATTTAGGGAAGGATTTGAATTTGATTCCATTTGGTTCTTAACGTCTACAGAAAGTGACTTTTGCCTCAGAACCAAGATGAACCTGTACAGAGAAATTATTTTCTATGCAGCCTGTGAGCCTAAAGATTGAATACCCAGTTCATATCGCAACCTGGACATCAGCAAAGAGGTTGGAAGGTTAAGAACTTTTTTCCACAATCCACCCTTTAGCCGGGTCCAGTTGATTCTGGAAACCAAAGTTTCCAATTCAATCCTGTCCATTAGAATTGGCATAACCTTTCCGCTATAGAATTTGGGCAATGGAACAAGGGTGAATTTGCAATACCTATGCTGAATCAATTTCATTTGGATCGTCATTTGTCTAATTTTCCCATAAAGGTAAATCTCAAGTGCAGACAACGATGGGTTAGATCTAATTTGAAAACCCAAATATTTTAGTTCTTTCACTAAGGTTAATTTGATGTCATTGAGGCTCCACCGAAAATTTCTCAGACCACCTTTCTTTACTAATCTTAGTGCCATTACAGCCATTTTTAAAGGATTGATCAAGAAATTGTTGTCCTTAGCGTAATTCGCAAATCCAGTAAGCAGTCTCTGCAGGCCAATTGCCATGCAGTCTACCAGCATGACATCATCTGCGTATACCAATTCACAGATCTTTTGATCGCCCATCATTGGAACTACAAATGAGGAGCCCATTAAGTAATTCGACAGGTCTGCCATAAACATATTGAAAAGACAGGGTGCAACTATGCAGCCCTGTCTTACTCCCTTTTCGTAGGAATTGTTGAGGATAAATCCCCATCCAAATTCAAGCGCACCTGTATAAAGGTTGGTTCATGAAGGTGAATAATTATAGCCAACAGGCCATGTGGTATGCCCCAGTCCCTCAATTTGCACCAGAGCTTGCCCCTATTAATGGTGTCAAATGCACAGGATAGATCAATCCAGGCCCCATATAGACATTTATGTTTCATATTATTTGCAACAAGTATCTTTAATGTCATTCCATTCAAAGATGTGGAATGCCCCTTGCGGAAACCTGTTTGTAATTTTGATATTATATTGGTGTGCTCTGCCCAGTCCTCCAGATCTTTAAGGACTAACCTTGCAAATATTTTGCTTTCCACATCCATCAATGCTATTGGTCTATAATTAGGTGGGTTAGATCTATCACCTGTCTTAAAAATGGGTATTATAAGTGCCGTGCTCCAGGATGATAGCATTTTCCGAGAGATTTATAATTGTCAACATCAGCAGGTTATGTAAAAACCCATCCATCAGGATCCTCCCCCTCAATTCCCCGATTATTTTCTTCCTGCTCTTCATTTCAAAATTATTTTTGTCAACACTCAAGGGTTACATCAAATGTCCTTTTTGCTTTTTAAAATGCACTTTAAAAATGTTCTTAATAACACAGAAGGTGATGAGAATAAGCACACAGGGACTGTCCCTCGAAACAATCCAGAAAGGCAGGTGGGTACCCATGTGAATACTCTGTCCAGCTAGTTTTTTGCTTGCACTCCATTAACCTTGCTTGCCATCTTTCCCTGGAGTGTCTGTATCTCTTGTATAGCTGCACTTAAAGTTCCATTATAGGCATCACATCAGATATCGTGGAGCAGCAGCTTGTCCCCATCTTGGCACAGACACCTCCTTCCATGGCAATCAAAAGGTCCAAAATAAATACATTTTGAAGGTTCACCAAGCGCAAAACCTTCAAAGCTGCCTTGATTGCATTCAAACCTTTTGCTGTTGAATTAGCCAGTTGCAATAGCTTGTAACAGGTTAGCTGCAGCCATTTAGAGTGAGATGCAGCCTGCACTCCTGGAAGCAACGAAGATGTAAAAAAGGTAGCAGCTGTGGAAAAAAGTTAGTACTCATCTGGGATAGCCACCAGTTTCTCTGCACTCTTCTTTGAGAAATAATTGTTTTCCTGTTTTCTCCTTCTCATTATTTTTTGCTGCTCATTTTGGTGTGCTATTTCTCCCCGCAGTGCAATCTTCATGGGAGTGCTTTTTTGGAACACCACAAGTGTAGGGCTGTGCAAAGTGATGAAAGAGCAGCCACCACACCAGGCTGGGCATATGCTTTGGATCTGCAGTCCCACCAATAATCCATTATCGCTGCTGTTCCCTGCATCAGCGCTTCATTCTTCATCACCTTGTTGCATCCCAAATTATTCCCCTGGAAAATGGACCTGAAATACAAAGGGAATCGTGTAAAACTGCTTATGTCAACTGGTTAAAGTGTTTCATGTAACCACGTTAAAGCATGAACATACTTTCCCCAAGCTGCTTGACAGTTGCCATTAACCTTGGTTACCATGTTTTGCTCAAAGCCCACCAATCCTTCAGCGCGACACTGCATTATTCCCCCCCCATTTGGCCCCATACCAAACTGTTCCATTATTCTCATCATTGGGTGTGTGTTACACCAGGAGACACTTTGCCCTTCTTTAGTTGTGCATTGCAATCTTTTATGATCTCTTATTTGTAATTCCCTCTCGTTAGGACCTTCAGTGGCATACAGCATTATGCCTGGTTTCCTGATTTTGAAGCATTCACATTAATTGTATCTAGTTGTTTTCATATACATTTTCCCATTCATCCACCCACTGAACTGCTACCCTTTTCCCTTGGAATAAACTTCGAGTTCTACAGAGTGACAGGTGCATTAGGCATCCTGCATCCTCATAGGACACAGCTTGGGGCAGGAAAAGCTTAGACACTCCCACTACTTGTGGAATGAGAGAGCACACGTAGCATGTGCCATTTATTCTCTCTCTTCCCACATAGATAATTTCATCATACCAGATGCTGCCTATTAATGAATTATGATCTTCCTCAGTGCCATGGTGAAACCCTACCCCATTCATCGCATTTCTCTTTCCCATTTTTCCTTTTTGCATTCAATTGTTTTTCACTTTTTCTTTAAAAAAACAAATAAAGCAAAAGCATTAACACTATACTAAAACATTTTCACATCATAACTACCCCAAAACCTGAAAATGTCTTTTTCTCCGTCACACATTTTGCATTATAACCTTCTTCAGCAGCCTCTTTTGCTGGCCTTTTATAACATCTAAGGGCAGTTCGAAAATGAAAAGAAAACTCACTTATACTCCCCATTATGTTGTGCTTTGGGAGACAGTACTTTTGTTCCAGCGAACATCCGTTATGTGGACCCATCTGTGCCGTCCTTCGATCTTGACAGCCGTTGGTGTTGAAACACTCCTCTTTCCACTTCCTTAGGCGGTTCCGAACGAGGACATGGTTCCCCGGAAAAAGAGGTGTTGCTTGCGGGAAAGTTTTGTTTCGAACACTTGATTGTCCAAATTGGCTTATACGCCTCCTCTTCAAGGAGATATAGTTTGGGGACTTGGTAAGTTCTATAAGAAAGTTGTCAAATCCTCCCCACCAGAATAGGAGAGGAAGAGTGAGCGTCAGAGATTGTATATGACGGAAGAATTGGCGCATGCATTCTGCACCCTGTAATAATCTCATGGGGAGTCAAGTGATGATCTCCCCGAAGTGTATTTTTTTGCGCAAACAAAGCAAGAGGCAAGCACTGCACCCATGACTTTTCAAGTGTTTTCATAAGCTTAGCCAGTCGCATTTTAAGCAGTTCATTCATCTTCTCTACCAAAACGTTGGCTCAAGGATGGCAAACTGTGCATAGTTTATGCTTTATCCCCAGGAGTGTTGTTATTTCCTTTATCATATTGTTGGCAAGTGCTGCCCATTATCAGAATGAATTTCATCTGGAATCGCCCACCTCGGGAACACCTCCCTCACCAGAAATGTAGCCGCAGAGCGGGAATCATTGTGGGCACAGGGACCTGCCTCAAGCCAACATAAGAATGGACACACAACTACAAGCATGCACTTGTAAGAAGTACATTTCTCTTGCATTACAATGTAATCGATATGCAAGTGCCGAAAGGGGCCTTCCAGTCGTGGCAATGTTCCCTGTACAACTCGCAATGTATGGCCTGGCAGACACTTCTGGCAGATCATGCAGTTACTCACATATTTAAAAACACAATCAAACCGATTTGGCACAAACCAGTCTTCATCTATCCCTCCAGACACATGTTCTTAAGATATGTGGGCAGGATAGCAAAGCTGTTCCAATGCCAATTGTAACTATTTTTTTGGCATGACAACCTGTCCTGTGCTATCAATGTCGCAAAACCAAATCAGTTGGGAACAGAGAACATCCTCTCTTTTTCCATAGCTCTTTTTCAGCATCTGATGCTTCTCCCTGCAACTCAATTATCTGCATTATTGGGACTGCATTGAAACTGTCTGCCAATGCATCCTATTTGCCCACTTTCAGTACTGCTATTATGGGTCATTTTTCTTCCTCGCCAGGGAACAGCACATGTAATCCCTCTGGCATATATGCTACTTCTTTTGTTACTTTGTCTGCCCTTTCGTTGCCTAATGAGATAAAATCTTGCCCTCCTGTATGGGCTTTGCACTTTATAAATGCTAATTCTACTGGGAGCAGTAACATCTCTAGAAATTCACTCAGTAATGCTGCATGCATGCTGAACGGGGGTGCCATCACTTCTTTTGAACCCTCTCCTTTCCCACCTTGCTAGTCCTAAGTACACTGTTGAGGTAACCTAGGCAGAATCAGAAAAGATGTTCACTGCTTTTCCTTCTGACATGTTTAGTACTTCAATCAAGGCCACTAGTTGCGCTGATTATGCAGAGTAATGATTTGGTAGTCGTGTCTGCGAGTGAACTATCAACTCCTCCCCTTTGTGTACACCTTGCCCATACCCCTCCACTCTGTACCCTGAGTGCCTTTGCCCTGTCATCTGTTCAATGCTGGTACTCCCGTCAATGAAAATCATGCCCCCCCCCTTCAATCACTTCTTCGTCAACTGGAGGATTACCTCCACTCCTGTTGATGCATGCAACACAGTCATGGATATGGTATATGTGGAGTAATCAAAGAACCATACTCTGCAATAGTTGCACAAGCCCAAACAGGGCTGCATCTCTTCACTGTTTTTGGTCGTGAAGTCTTGTGTATAGCCCCTACTCTTTCTGGTGTTATTTTTCTCCCATCTGCTGACACAACTGACCCAAATACACCACCTATTTTTGACAGTATTGTAACTTCTCTCTATCCACTTTGTATCCTTTGTCTGCTAACAAAGTCAGTAGTGTCACTGAGTCCTGTCTACACTCCTCTTCTGTCTTGCTGCTCACCAATAAGTCATCAACGTACTATATTACTGTGCTAGCAACCTGCAAATTGCTAAAGTCTATTTGTATTACTCTGTTGAAGATGCTAGGTCCTTCACAATACCCCATAGGCATTCTAGTACATTCGAACTGCATTCTGCTATACGTAAAGGCTGTGAGATACCTGGAGGCTGGGTGTAGTGCAATGGAGAAAAATGTGTTCTTTAAGTCAACCACAGTAAAGGAGTGTGCCTCTGTGTGAACACTGCAAAAAACAAACAAAAATTGATATTCTGCCTCAATAATGTCATTCAGGGGGCATAATTCCTGTATGAAATGCCACGCCCCTCCCTTTGCTTTCTTAAACAGATGGATAGCTGCGTTGCAAGGTGATGAGCTCACCTCTATTATGCCTTGCTGCCATAGGGCATGCAGTGTCTCGTATATGCCCTTGTCTGCTTCTTGGGAAAGTGGGTACTGTTTTACTCGTGGCAATAGTGCTACTTCTTTCAACTGGATGTGTACTGCCCCAGCCCCTTTCAGTATTCCTACATCATGGGGTCCTGTTGTACACAAACCTTTGGGCGCCTTTTTCAAATCTTCCAGCAAATATTATGCTTTCTGTTTTGTCATCTGGGTCATCTGGGTCACTTCCCCTTCTCTTATGTGTAGTGGGCAGGGTAGGCATAGATAGAACACTACCTCTCCTTCTTCACTGTCTTTTGTTGCAAACAACTCTGTGTCACCTACTCCTGTCAATGTCAGTGTAGAGTCAATACATAATATTGAGCGTCATTCCATGTTGTTCCCATCAGTGGCAACTAGTAGGATCATGTCTTTTCATACCACTACTTCCTTCAAGTACAGTAGAGTGTGTGTGCCTGAGCTAACTGAGGAGGGACAGTGAGTTCTGAACAAAAATGGGTTGGACAGCTGGAACATCTTCCCTTCAATCCCTGGCAACCATCCCAACAACATGCCTACTCTGTATACAAACACCTCTGTCGAAATTGTGGTGTTTAGTTTGCTAAGCAGGTCCCTCCATAGAATGTTGTGGTCCCTTCACTACCGCTATTCTGGTTTTCCTTCTTTGGAGCCAATTTCCCTAGTCACCCAGTGATTATTCTCTTTCCTTCTCTTCTCTCTCATCTCTTCTCCTTGCCCTTTTCCTGTCTGTCAGATTGTGTGTCTCTATGTCATAGTTCCCATGATCGTTGTCACTGCTGTCTTCCCAGTTGATATGGTGTGCCCTTCGTCTGCTCGATCAGTTCCACTATTGTCCAAGTCCTGTCCCACTTGTCTATTTTAAACTTTATGGGCCTCATTACGACCCAGGCGGTAAGTTACCGCCTGGGTCGTACCCTTACCACCATGGTGTAAACTACGTTTACACCATGGTGGATGGCGGATTTACCGCCCCCTTCCAAGGTGAGTGGGGCGGTAAATCCCCATTTCCCATTTTACCCTTCCCCATTCCCATTTTTGCCCCATAGGGCATAATGGGAATGGGGAAAGGCGCTAATTACGCCACCGTAAATTACGGTGGCGTAATTAGCACCAAGGTCCCTTTGCGGCATGGGTTTTAACGCCTGCAAAAAGCAGGCGTTAAAATCACCATCCCGCAAAGGGACCTTGGAATCAGGCATTAAGGGTCGGCGCCGTTTACGGCGCCGTAAACCCCTTAACGCCTGGGTCCTAATGAGGGCCTACGTGTCCTGTGGTCCACCCCTGTTCATTGGCTTGCTTCTCGTGTTCCTTTCATTTCTCCTCTATTTCCCTTTCCATTTCTTTTTCTGCCTCCTTGAACACGCTCTCAAGTTGCTGCAGCGCAGTTTTTTTGTCATTTAATTATTTCCTCTTTCCTTTCTCGCCTGACTGATAATGCCTGTGTCGCCCTCTTCTTTCTTTTCATGTATTCCTTCCTTCTCTTGAGACACTCATTTAGGATTCGTATATCCGGCAGCTGGTTTTAGTAAAGGGTATATCATATAGGGGGGTGGCAGTGCACTTCCCTGCTCCTCCTCCTCTTTCCCTTTCTCCGTCTCTTTTTCCTTCGTACAATTTCCAAAGCCACAGAATGTCCAGTCAATTTGAAAGATTTGCTCCTTTGTGTGTAGCTGCCAAGTATGAGTACATACTTTCTATAATGTCTTTATCGAACATTCCCTCTCCAGGCCACTCTTTATAACACTTACCCACTGTATTTTGTACCCATTCAAATGGTACGTTGCTATTTTTTCACAGTACTAGGGCAATTTCCTACACATGCGGTTAAACAGAGCATCCATCCAGTAGGACGCATTGTCTCCGCCTTATTCCTTTCTATTGAAATATTCCTCTCTCCCTACTTCTTCCTTCCCTTTATTAAATTAGACATTTTTAAAATCTCACTCTCTCCCCAAGAAACCCCACATTCTCAATTTTGATACTTACCACTTTGCTTGGTAGTCCTAATTTCATTCATTCTGGCCTTCTCTACAGGCCCACCCTTTCATACCTTAAACTCAATACTTGCACACAGGGCCTTCTCCACAGGCGCGCCTTGTTACATCATATTAGTACAGAAATGGCCTTCTCCTCAGGCCCACCATCTTAACAACCTAGCCCGATATTAGTATGTTAGAAAAAGTTATTACTCCTCTTCTCGCTCAACTACACCAGTAACTTGGCTTTGGCTCTTCTGTTCTTTCCACAGCCACATAAAACAAACTCTATGATCACTTTCCACAATACTAACAAACAAACTGCTGCTAATCACAAAACATGTGCGCGCATGTGCCCCACAAAAATGTTTCCCCAAAGAAAAGAAAATGATGCAACTATACCAATTACCTGCACTACACGCAACTCTTGTTTAACAAGGTCTGCCACTTATTACGAAACCCTTTGCTCTAATGCAGATGTGCCACCATCTACCTGCTCGCTATTGGAACGGTAGACCTAACATCTAATACTACTATGGCCAATCGTCCACTTCACCACTAATGAGGGTGCATCATATACACCATAAAAAGAGTCCCTCCAACCCCTAGCGCATTTCATGCATGGGTACACTCGCGTATCCTTTTAGGAGATTCTTCACTTGTCTCAACCTCAGAGTCTCCCTTTAAAGGCTTGCACTTCAGTCAGAGTTAAGGCAGCGCTGGCCCAAGCAGACCTTTGGGAAGTGGCATCCATGAACCTCTCTTGACTCGAGCTCTTTGTACTGTCAAACGGACGCTGTCCTGCACTCTTCCTGGAGTACGGCTGGACTACCCACACCTTGGTCGAGTGGCAGAGACATCTTGCGGGGCCTCCAAAAATGTATCGGGGGTCACCTCATAAAACTCACTAAACAATTACAAAAGTAATCAAAAAGGAGTCTATACCGGTGCAAGAAGTAAGGCGGTTTTATTCAGGGGCCCAGACGCAGCGGGGACAGCAAATTCAGAAAAAAACTGTTCACGGAACAGAACTGCATGAAAAAGTGTGTCAAAGAAATGCCCCTAAACTAAGAACTTTTATACAAAACAAAGTGATTAGCATTTGCGATTGTGCGACATGAAAGAATGTCCCCAGCAGAACTGATTGGACTTCGCACTTTTGCACTGGAGGCTTCCAGCCCTTTAAAAGAGTAGCAATACCCTGGAGATGGGTGGGGATGCAGATTCTACTCATACATCAATAATTAAGACGACACAATTAGTTTGGCAAAGTTTGTCTGATATAATGCAAGTTTAAAACAGGGAGTACAAAGACCATCAGCAATCGCTCGATACTCTGACTCTCCCTACGTCATAAAAAAGTTGGGTTCTTATACCCATAATTGGTCATAGCTGACATGTTGACCTGCGACATTACCAACATCATTCTACGTGGCAAACTACAGCAATTTATTGGGAAGCGGGAGTTGGTCTAAGTGAATAACTAAGAATAGGTACTATATCTCTATGGAGTAACGGAGAAAGGTTATAGGATAGCTAACATCAGGTGGGGAAACTAAGCCCTCCCTCCAAAATGGCCACTATGAACATCACTAAATGTATGATGTCCCATTGGCTACACAAACTATAGGACCCCTAAATGCGTTGTCCCCTACAATTGGTTGGCTTCTAACCCCCTTCAGTAATTTTCCACCTGCGTGAGAAGCACGCAGACTGAACAACCAGGTGCGGATAAGCTCGTCTTGACACCCGCTTCCCTCCAATTAAAATGGGATTCCATCATCACCTCAATGGTCTAGTGCCAATTAGTACTTTTGAAGTTGGCCTTGAGACTACTGTTCTCTGAGAATTTTTAAGCAGTATTGGGACTATGCGGCTTCCGTGCGTAGGTGTGACCATCTCGTCCGTCCAACTTTCTTCCATCACGTGACTGCACACCATGAATTGAGCTTTTTCGTGTATTTGATTTTATTATTCAATAGTCCTCTGACCTCTTTTGTTTTTGCTTGACCTTCTTGAACAGGAGCTTCTGTTCTCTCACGTTAATTGTATCCAATGTCAGCCAACTGCTAGTTTGATAAGACCTTGGTTTTCTTGGCTCAGTGAGCTCCTTAGCTGAACTAGATTCTGTTTAATTCAATTGATTTTTGTAGCTGCGACACTGAAATTAGGCCTTCTCGCGTTGCTCAGTACTGCTTTATACGTAGTGAAAACATTCATTCTTTACTTAATCTATATTTATCTATGAGGCATATGGGTATATGTTAGCGCTTGCCACGGTCTAATCTATTTAAGCATGTAGCTAGCTACATGATTGCTTTGCTACTTGCATTTCATTGCATCTGTACACGTTTAAACTAACAGAATATCTTCATCACGTTTGTGGCATACATTTCTTCATCTTGATCCCAATATGTCACTTATCCTTGGTACTTCTTTGTTCTTTATGATCGTCTGCCTCTCTGGTCTGGTTATCTTTCTATCTGGGTGTTGATTCAACTTTGTATGATGTCACCATTCATCCTGGTCATTCAGTTTCTTTGTTTCATCAGGAATCTCGTTCAAATGGCATCATATTGGGGGTTATTCCGAGGTTGGAGTTAAAGGATAAACGATTCCGGTAAAGGATTACCAGCATTGCGTACCGTTCCAGGCCATTCTGACCAGTCCAACCGCTATTAGCAGCACCGTAAATAACGGTGCCTCTAATAGCGTCATGGCCGCGGGCATGCGGCCCATCATACCAGCAATAGTGGCATGCCGTAAACTGGAGGACATCACAAGTGAATCGGACATGCAAATACCGGCATCATGAAGGCACTAAAAGTGGATTTCGGCATGCCATAAATACCGGCATCGCTGACCAACCGTAAAAAGCCATGTGCAGTGTTACCAACTGCCAAAGGTGCACAGCATCAGCACAGGTAGAGGCAATGGAGTGTGGGCCTGAACAAAAGGAGCACACCCACACAACACACCCTTTTCCACACTAAGATCAATCCAATAGTAGCATCAACACTTCAGCTGGAGGACATGCATGCATTGCAACACCAGAAACAACACCAACACCAACAGCAGGCACCACAGAAGAGACACAGCAGGAGAAGGAGGGTGAGACAGGCCCAGCATGCCCCACCAGTGCAGCCAGCGTAACCACGCATGCAGCCCCCAATCCCACACATCAGAGCCAGTCCTTCCATTCCAACCCCGGAGCACAACCACACCCTGTACTGTCTGGACCTGGACTCCATCAACACCATGGTGGACATGATACACGATTGTCAGCCTCATTGAAATATGCACCGCCATCCCCCCTCTACTGAAGGTAGTGTCGGTGCTCCACTTCCTTCGCACAGCCACCTACCACCAAACAGTGGGGCACATGCATTGCATATCACCACCCTTATTCACTTGCATCCTGAAGCAAGTGCTGGATGCCCTCCTCAAGCACACAATGGAATACATATCCCTACCACAGACTCCCCAGGAGATTCTTGAAACAAAAGGTAGCCTCCATGCCATGGAGGTGGTTTACCGCAATCGCAAGCAATACCACTCCAACCAGGTGCAGATGGGAGGCGACGCAAGCAAGATCATCACACATTTTTGTGCCCGATATCCCGGATCAACTACAGGAATGCTGCATGTCACCATGGCAAAAATCAGTGCAGAATGCCTAACATTGCAGAGCCTACTGCCAACGCTGCCCATCAGAAAATCCTACATAACCCTACACATCATTAAATGGACACAGGCACAGCTGTATGCGTACACAATGCATTAGCAACAACACGGCAGAGCACACCGTCTATCATCTCAAAGATGCAAACCACACCATTATTCCATGGCACAGGACACATGGAGGGCCCAAAAATGGCGTGCATACATCCAGGGATATGCAATACTGAACAAGGTCAAGCCAGAGGATATGAAACTAAGTTCACTTAGGAAAACATGGTTCCAACAAAAACATGAAAGCAGTAACCATAGGTCAACTCCACCGATCACCCCATACAGACCACAGAAAAAGCTTAAAAAATTACATTTTTATTATTTTAGTCAAATTTCATTTAAGAGGATATTAAATAGTTAGGAATACACACCGGAATAAACATACAGAGATATAAAGTGCAATGTGTGTTAAAAAAGTGCAGCCTTTATTCATTTTGATTGTGAGGTTCCCTCCTTTCTTTTTCTGAATTCAGCTGTACCATTTAGTGTCACATAGGGGGTCTCTTTCGGGCTCTTCTACAATCTGTGGTTTTGTTTTTATTTCTCACTTTGCTGATTTTTTATGGTTTTTCTCACTTGCGGCTTGTTTTTGTCCCTTGGCTTTTATTTCTACCTCTATTTTAGATCCTTAGTTGATTTACCATGGCTGCTTCTGACACTTTCTCTTTCAGTGATGAACAACTAGCTGAAGCTATTCGAGTACCTTCCTTCTTTGAATCATTGACTCAGACTGACGGCGAAGAATCTAACACTGGGGTCACTAGTGAAGGCATTCGCAAAATGAGAAAAAAGAAATTCAGGACGGAAATGCACGGACATTTACTTACCGAATACCTCAAAAAGAACATCATACCACAGGGTCTCCTAGTTAGGAATGAACCCTGCCTTTTCGTTAACGACTTGGAATATAAGACAGCTTTCTCTGGAATAGGTACCAAGTGCAGTAGAGATTGGATGCTATTAACTATTAACACGGCTCTCAAGAAAAGCATCCTCGTGGGCAATGAAATTGACGAAGCGGCAGCTGTATTTGCCCTTGACAAGACTATCCTTAACATCAAAGAAAAGCTTGACTTGATTGACAAGCATACTAAGGAGTTCATCAAACTTGCTACTGCTAAGAAGATGGACAAACTCAAGAAAGATATTTCGACTTTCTCTAAGGAGTCTGCTTAGCCTTTTTTGAGTCCCGATTATGCAGGTCCGGGCCTATGGAACGATCCGCTTTACCCCAACCAGGGCCCCCAGTCTTTCAGAAAAAGAGTTACTTTTTCAGACAGCTCTTCGGATGGGAGTGGTTCCTTTTCCAATCAAAACACACGCGGTGCTAGGGGACGCCAATGGAATAGAGGATCACGCAGAGGTAGAAGAGGACGGCAAAATTGGCATTACTAGCAGTACATGCAAATGCCAATGTACGTACCACAAGGTCCTTTTCAGGCTTTTCCACCTCCGAACCTCCCTTTTCCTCCCACCGATGTAGGACCCCCTCCTATAGAGAACATGTTCCAGACAAGGAGGAGATCTTACCAACGTTAGTCAATGCTTCGGCTGTATTTAACATCTCGAAGCGGATTCTTACTACCAATGAAAATCTACTTCTTGAAAAAGGTTTTTCCTTCATTCCTATGCGTAATCCTAGCCAAATGGAACCTGGAATTGGAACTTTGCTGTTTCTTTAGAAAGATTCGGCTAAGAGATCATTTTGGAGCCAGCAATGTGAATTTAGATAACAACAACACACCGTTTAAGCCAAAATCTACCTTCATGCCTTCGTCGCAGATGGTCTCCAATGAAACGGTCACTTTTGAACGCGCGGTACTTCGGGATTTCCATTCCATCTTTGCAGCTCAAACCGACTCCAATTCCAACCGTTGCTATAATTTCTCCAAAAAAGAATGGGACTGTCTCCAAGACCTCAAAAAAGATACTTCGATCATCATCAAGCAGGCTGACAAAGGCGGAGGGGTGGTAGTCTGTGATGCTTCATTTTACGATTCCGAAGTATTAAGACAGCTAGATAACATCAATTTCTATTGCAAACTTAGAGGGGATCCTACAGAAACGATACACAAAGAAATTCTAGCCTTGGCCACCCGGGGGAAAGATGGGGAGTTTCTGAGTGCCAAAGAATTTTTATTTCTTACCAGTAAAGCACACATGCTCCCCTTTTCTACATTTTGTTGAAAATCCACAAGAATATCTCCAATCCCCCCGGTAGACCGATAGTGTCCCTCTGTGCTCCATTCTAGAACCCATAGGTAAATATATTGATTATTTCCTTAAACCTTTGGCAGCAAGTACACCTACTTATTTGTCGGATACCACCAGTGCCATTGTCCAGCTGGAAGGTTTACCATTTGACTCGGAAGTTCACTCGTTCATTACCCTTGACGTAGAATCTCTCTGTTAGAATATTCCTCAATCTCAGTCACTGCCGATTATGAAGTGCTTCTTGGATCTCAGGGATGGCCAACAGCTGGTTCCTAGTGAATTCATTGTGGACCTCTTAGACATTGGTTTGACCAAGAATTACTTCAGATTTAAAGAGAATTTCTAGTTACAAGTCAAAGGCACGGCGATGGGCGCGGCTTTCGCTCCCAATTATGCGACCCTCTTCATGTGGGCCTTTGAGAAGGCCTCGATTTTTGACAACTCTAATCCCTTTTTGGAATCTATCCTTTTTTATAAAAGATACATAGATGACATCATCATTGTCTGGGATAAAACCAAGGGAGATTCTGAATGATTTTTTACTTGGATTAACTCTCTGAATGACCATCTCAAGTTTACTATGTCTGTCAATCGCACATCCATTGCGTTTTTAGACCTTGAAATGAAAACCAAGGATGGTGCTATCATGGTTGACTTGTTCCGTAAAACGACAGATCGTAATATGATTTTACACTTTGATAGTTTCCACCCACAATCTCTAAGGGAGAGTATTCCCTACGGACAATTTTTAAGAGCCAGAAGAAATTGCACCGACAAAAAAGATTTTGTGTTCCAGTCGAATATCATCGAGACCAGACTACCCAACGAGGCTATCCTGCGGTTATTTTGTGCCAGTCTCGCAAAAGAGCAAAACATCAACATCGGGAAGTTCTGCTAACCAAAAAAACACTTGTGACAACCAAAATCAGTCACGTATGGTATGTGCCATGACGTACAGTACCCATCATGCCAAAATCAAAAAAGCAATTGCCAAACATTGGCACTTGCTACAATTGAATACATCCAATTTGGAACAACCTATGTATGCTTTCAAAAAGGGCAGGAACCTGAGAAGTTGGATATCCAAGGCTGATCGACTTCAGTCCACCCAAGTACCTAACACCATCACTGAAATGTGGGGTATGGAAAGAGTCGTTGGTAATTATCCATGTGGTCACTGCTGCCATTGTGGCTCTACCACAGCCACTAAAATTGTCACTATTAACCATAGAGATTGGAAGCTCAGGGACCACAAAACGAGCAATTCTAAAAATGTGGTCTATGCTGTCATGTGTCCATGCGACAAGACATACATAGGGAAAACATCTAAACCCATTAAACTAAGGATCACAGAACATAAATCCAGAATAAGGACTCTCAACTTTTCGTCACCCCTAGTTGCTCCATTTTTCTGAATGCAAACATGGGAGTGAGGATTTACGCTGGTGGTGCATTGAACGGATCACGGGATCAGACCATTATGCTATTGCTACTAAACTATCTATACGGGAACAATGGTGGATATATAATACACAGAGCCATATGGTGGGCTTGAATGCTCAAGAAGAATGGCATACGCTATTCAACAAATAGCCCTTCTAATTATTGGCCATTAAGGAATTTTTTCCTTTTCCCGGTATTCCTGTCTTCTTCCATCTGGCAGCAACCAGTGAGATAGATATACATACACACACTTTTACCAGAGTTGTGAGACCTTTGTTCCACGTTTTTCCATCTCCTGCGAACAGAACATGCCTTCTTTGCCTGGCGCATTTATTCTATTATTGCTTCTCTTCATTATGCAGTTTTCTTTGTCTACTTTCCTCAACACCGTTACAATAATTTCTTCGACAGTTGTGTACTCATTTCCACATACATATAATTTTTCTAGGGGTGCAGCAGGTCTTACTCTTGCCCCCCTTCCTTTTCCTCATTTAATTTCTGGTGCCCATGGATGCAATATGGGTTAGAGTTTCTGTCACATTCTGAAGTATCTTTTCTCCTTTACTTGGTCCATTCTTTCCAAGCGCCCCATGTGCGCTGTTCGTTCTAGTTTATTTTTTCAGCTGACTCTCCAAACACGTGACGTTAGTTCAGACACGTTCTTGGCTTCGGACTGTACGTTTCGCTCCACTTAGCCACGCCCCCTGGCTGACTTAAATGGAGCCGCATTTGCACGGCGAACAATCGGGTGCATCCGACCAGTTTCGCCTTACAGCCCGGCTCCAGACGGTCGACTCAGGTAAGCAGCCTGAGCCTTAACATGCTGCCCTTGGACTCTCTATGCATTGCTAGAGAGTCCGCGCTTTATTGGGGAACACACGAGACTCTCCAGAGTCACTGTTGTTGTTTCTCTAATCGTAAGAACTTTAACCAGCGAGCTGCAGGACACTATTCACTTGCCGGCAGTCTGTTTGTCCAACCTGGACACCACACTTATACATTGCATTTTTTTATTTCATTTTTACCAGCTCATGGTCTGGACTTATTGACACATTTTGGACACAACACTGGGAATTGCTTGGAGACTTAGAACTTCGATCCAACCAGAGGCCACAGTTTAAACCAAGGACAGCCTTTTGTGCTGCCTTCGGCAAACCTGGATTCATTCCACCTCATCCAGTTTCCAGGTGAGCCTCACTGGCTTCATTAACTTTGATTAGGCACTTTGCTAAGGTTCAGCGCACTTAACATCTTTTCGGGTGTCTCTTGTTGTGGACTGTTTAATTTCAATTATTCGTCTTTCTTTCCTTCTTTCCATCATCGTGTTGAACTAGTGTTATTCTTCTTTTTTGTTTTCTTTTCTGTTGATTTTGGCTTCATTTTGATTGGTTCTTTTGTTTTAAGTTTAGTTTTGACTAGGTTTCTGGTTCTCCCCTATTATTTCACTAATTCTTTGAATTCAGAAAACCTTAATGACCCTTCTGTGGTCATTTTTTAGCTTTTAGCTCTTAACTTTTTGTAAAATTATTATCTTTACATTTCAGATCGAATGCATTTGTGATCTATTGTTGGCATGGCCGGACTGTGATTTCCTGGACTTTCTAGACAGGCTTCCCGAGCCTTTGCCCCTCCAGTGGTTGAGATTATGGTAATTAGATTTTCTCCCCCTTAGTTACTTGACACGGCTGACTCTATGAATACGGGAGCGGTTCCCCTGGTTTAACCCTCGGATCACCTTATTTTATGTGTGTATACGGTGTGTATTCCTATTTAATATCCTCTTAAATGAAAGTTGACTAAAATAATAAAAATGTATTTTTTTAAAGCTTTTTCTGTGCTCTGTATGGGGTGATTGGTTGAGTTGACCTAGGGTTACTGCTTTCATGTTTTTGTTGGAACCATGTTTTCCTAAGTGAACTTAGTTTCATATCCGCTGGCTTGACCTTGTTCAGTATTGCGAGTTGCTTCCCCTTCTTGCCAGCGACGTAGGGGTTACCCATCCATTTAGCGTTACATCCAGGGACATGTGCATGTGGCCAACGATAATCTGGCGGCATGTGTATCCGACGCAATGTGCCCCTGCCCCCTGATATTGAACTTCTACCACCTGGTGACAATGAAGGGGATGAAGAAGAAGTGACTGCACATCATTGCAGTGCCGATGCACAGGAGGGACGTGCTGTGCGTCAGTCAGTGAATGCACAATAATACTAACACACATGGCTGCAGAGGATGACATGATATTTTGACAGAGGCCACTGGGTGTGTGGGTACATGCACACCATGCACTGTATATGAATAAATGACACATGCGCAATGAGGAATGTCCACTCAGGTCTTGCTTTTGACACAACGGGTGTATTGAATTTAACAAAGAAAACTACTCCCCCACACACCCTCACCCCCTCCCCCCATAACTCCCCCACACACCCTCACCCCCCTTCTGCTCCCCCACAACTCTCCCACAAGTTCCCCACACATGTCCCATCAAGTCTCTAATGCCTACATCAGGCTGCCCAGACAATTAATTAGCACTCCTTGGACCTGGTGGCGTCATGTCTGGCCGGCGCTGGGTGCATGATGACCTGTGGAGCGGGCTCATTTGGGTAGAGCTAGATGAGGATGGTGTGGCCACCTGCTCAAATTGGGTTGCCGGATGCCCAGACTCCATGGCATCGGCTATGCGGCTTAGTACCTGCCGCAGGGCGGATACCTCCTCGCAGAGACGGCTAGTGTTCTCCGCAAATATCTTGCCCATGGAGGCGGTGTTGTCTGAGATGGGTCTGCCTAGAGAGGCGATGTTCTCCCGCCACTCCTGACTTGCCTGTACATTGTCATCCACGAACTGCCACACAAGGGCAGTCAGCTGCTCAACACGCTGCGGCCCTGCGGGTGCACCTGTGGAGGTGGACGGTTCCTGGGTGTTTTGCTCGGCCTCACTACTCGCCACTATCGGACTAAAGGGCCCTTCAATTAACTCCCGCATAGACTGCTCTGGGGTGGTGGCGTAGTCTGTCTCAAGGGATGAGATTTGGGGAGATGCCTGTGGACTGGGCGTGCAGGGCATTTCTGAGGAATCGTCCTCCATGGGCACCCATACCTCATCCTGTGCCTCCTCCACAGCCTGGGGTGCTGTGGCTGCCACCTCCCAAGCCAAACTTGACTCCTCCAATTGTGGTGACTCGGCTATTTCCTCTGGCTGTGCAATACGTGTTGGCGCTTCCGCCTATACGGCCCTTCATAGCGCCAGTGCACTGGCAACCTGGGGTGTCTTCACTGGTGGTGCACAGCGGCTCTTGGGTTGTCCCTTCGAGGTGGAAGGCCGGTTGGCCTCATCCTGGGACCTCTTCCGGGGAGTGGATTTCGCGTGTGTTGAGACTTGGGCATCGCTGTCATGGTCAGAGCCTGTGGGGGTCGAAGAGAGGGTAGGCATGAGTGATGTTTTGATAGGCATCATAAATACATTTAGACAATTGATCATCCACACAATCGAAGGTAATAGGCTTTTGAATTTGGATGATCACGTTGTTTGATACATGGGTGAGTTATGCAGGCAAACGTCGGGGTCACTCATGTTGCCCAAGACCTATGCTATGTGACATGCATATTTGTTGGGGCCTGCATGCTGTGTGACTTATGGCTATTGCATTTTGTGTGATATGTGTCAGGTATGGCATTGCCTTGCTGCAGGCATCTGCATCTGTCTGTGATGCGTCCGGCAACTTTGCTGGGAGTGTGTGTGTGTTGGGACATTGCTTGCCTCTTTGGACGGACATATTGGTTGACTTTCATCAGACTCTGCATTACAGTGTTTTCTTAGGACACTCGCCTCCATCCGCCGATGTTGTGGCGCCACACTCCATGTCACTGACACCTTCTATCCCCTCAATGCAAATCATGCTGGCGCAGATGTCTTCCTATGGGGTCAACTTGATGGGGTAGCTGGCACCTCCGCCTGTTGCCGTTGCGCGGCTCCTGTTGACGGAGAGAATGCTCTGTACCCGCAAGTCATTCCAGCGCTTTTATGGTGTGTGGGTGTTCCCGACTGGACTCACTTTATGCGCCAAAAGTGCCCAGATCTCTTTTTTTTTATGATGGCCTCCCTCGTCATGCTGTTGGCGAACACAATCTCAGCATGTTCCTGCAGGGTCCCGACTAGCATCTCCAACTCGTGTTTGTTGAATCGCTCGTTGCGCTGGTGGGCGGCTCCCTTCTTAAGGGCATTGGACATTGTGGTGTGTTAGATGAAGGTTTTCAAACAAACAGCAGAGTTCCACAGGTCCTGTGTGCTGAGGGTAGCAATGGATTTTGTTTTTAAAGATGGCTGCCGTGCTCCTTCCTGTTCCTGTGCGATGACGCTATTTCCGGTTCCGCTTATTTACAGTGACGGTTATTAGCGATGACCGCTAATGCCGCATTGGTTCATGCCAGTAGTGCAATCTGTGCTATGCATGATGCCGCTAAGGGCATTTTTCGTGCCTTTAACGGCCTAGCGGTAATGCCCTTACCAGCATGGCGCAAAGCTCGTGCCTGCGAAGTCGTAATAGCCCTCTATTAGCGGGCTATTGACTACACAGACAAGCTATTTGCGCCATGCCGGTAAGGACCGTTACTTACCTCCAACCCCGGAATGACCCCCATTGTCTTGGATGCAAGTATGGTTTCCTCAATGGGTATTTTACTTCCCATATTCTCTTAGATATAGATATTCTTATGGGTACTCCACAGAGCCCTTTGTTGGTTTAACTGTTCAGTATATGTCACAAACCAGACGTGCATTCCGCCACCCGTGAGGAAACCTGTAATGTGGCGGCCCGAATGAACGGTGCCGGTACCTTACCGGCACTGTTCATTCCGCGGCCGCCAGCCTCCTAATGAGGCCCAATGTTTTAATGGCTCTGCATCTTTAGATTGTTTCTGGAAGCTGTTGTCTTCATTCAGCATTCGTCCTTCATCATTGGATGCCTTTACGAAGTGACTTTGGGCCTCATTATGAGTTTGGAGGCACCCATGCCCTTAATAAGGGTGCCTCCAAAGTCGGGTCTGGGTCCATGGCCCCTGAATGGGGAAATACCAGGCCATTCCGACTTTGGAGGGCCGTTATTCCCCCATTCAGGGAACCCGGACCCGGACCATCCCCATTCCCATTTCAGCCCCCATAGGGCTCAATGGGAATGGGGAGCATGCTAACAATGGGCCTGTTAATGACGGGCCCGTTGTTAGCATGCTCGTCCCCTCGCAGGACCGGCAAAGGACGTCTGGTCTGACCAGACGTCCAGAGCGGGTGCCGCTAGGGGACCTCGTAATGAGGTGGTATGAGGTTAACGGCGCCGGCACGTTTACCGGCGCCGTTAACCCCTTACCCCCTCACTTGTAATGAGGCCCTTTAACTTTTTCTCTTGAACCAGTTTTTTCCCAATCTGGATGCAAATGTTCCTTTATCGTGAAGAAAAATGTCCTCGATGAGCCTCTATGAAATCTGCTTCATTTGTTAGTTCCCAATCAATGCCTCGAATCTGCTTCAGTCCAGATGACATGTTGTTTCCCTGTCCGCATGAACAAAGAGTTTTGTCCTTCATTCAATTCCTAGATCTGTCCCTCAGAGGAAAGTTTCTACACAGCTCTGTGATTTCTTTCAGAATAGATTTCCACATGGATGATAATTCCTTCCAGGATCACATTCAAGTTTACAGTATTCCTTGGATCTCTTAAGAAAGTTACTACGTCTGTGTGCCTTCCAACTCTTCGAACGAGATGCGGGTATTCTTCAATTAGACGAAAGAACACCACACTGACCAGTCTATGTGCTTTGTCAGTTGATAGGGGCATTTGTGGTTTCCTCATTGAACTCTGGTAACTTCAGAAACTCTTCAGTGATGATTATGAGAAATCTTCTAATAAGCTTCTCATTGTGAGAATCCTGAATATATGCTGGAATATGGCAAGTTCTCCCCACCAACGTAGGATAAGAACGTAAGACCCACAAAATTGCAGATTTTCGGCCCAATTACCGCCAGCGGGAAATCCGCCGGCGGTAATAGCGCACATTTTTCCCATTGGGCCCAATGGGGAATGAGGAATTCCCGAATGGGCCCAATGGGGAATGGGCAATAACCCTTCCGCCAAACCCGTGATCCGGCGCTAATAGCGCCAGGGGTTTGGCAGTAGGGCTATTAGCGCCGGCGCTATTAGCGCCGGCGTTACCACCCAACTCGTGATGAGGCCCTTTATCTCCTGGGTAGATTCTTGGACGTAGAAATTCGGGAGTTTGGGTTGTCGAAGCATCTCGTTCTGTATTCTGTATTGCCTTACACCCTCATCTCTGCAACTGTCCTTAAATCGCAGAAAAACTAGATGTTAATCAGTTCAAGTATTTTTGCAATTCGAGTCATAGAATTTCTGACTTTGGCTGAGCATCACTTCTAACTCGGGATGGTTATCATCGCCTGCCTGTCACAATCTTGTGCGGCGTAAAATGGTGGTCAGAACCTGTTTGGTTCCTCAATGCATACAATGCCAGTGGTAGGCAGTGCAATCACCCTTTTTTCAAAGTAAGCTTCAATTTAGCTACTCTTTCTTTTAATAGGCCATAGAGCTTTTAACAGATACCATTTCCTTGTAAATGATAAGCCGAAGAAAACCTGTTTTATATAAAGCAGCGAGGTGATCTGCTCGAAAACAGTATTAACAAAGTGAGGTCCATTATCTGATCTCATTACTTCGCACACTCCCCATCTGGGAAATACTTTGCGCACTAAGAACTTGGATGCACAGTTAGAGTCTGGGTGCATGCATGGACCTGCCTCTATCCATCTAGAGAAAGGACATATTACAACTAGTAGGTATCTATATCCATTACAAACTTGTACCATGTCGACATAGTCGATATGCAAGTGCTGAAAAGGGCCATTAGGTCTTGGGATGACTCCCCTCACTAAACAATACAATTTACCATAGAAAATGCCACATGCTCCATTAGGTTCGGTACAAACCAATCCTCAGCAATGGTTACAGCAAGATTCTCCCTAGTTGAATGCGCTGGGTAGTGTAGCTGTTCTAGTGCCATCCTTAATAAGGCTATAGACATCACTGGTTTACAAGTGCTGTCTTGTCACCACAATGCTTCCAAGGGGTTTAAAGAACACCCTCTTCGCTTCCACAAATTCTTTTCCTCTTGCGTTGCCTCTCCTTGAAGCTCCAGTATCTGTGTTTTAGACATATGATTATATCCCTCATCCACACTCATCATTCTAAGGAAGGAGCCAGGAGGATCAGGACTCCCACTACTGCTGGAGCAGTGTTACCCATCACCCAGGTGAGGCGAGGGATGAAGCCCCCTGCTTCACAGACATCCACGTCCCTTCCATCATCTAATTGCCAAGAGCAGAACAGAAGTCTGCTTCATGATCTACATTTCGCTCGACGCTGCACCCTGCGCACAATTTGCAGTTCTAGGCCCTGATCGCTGAATTAATCTTCTTTTTGGTTGCCGCCGCCATTAGCCTCGAGGAGGCACTGCCATTTCCAAGATGGCCGCCATACAGATCGTCTTCGAGTATCATCTCTCTGCTTTGGGATAGGCCTGGTCTGATTGGCCAACCATTCCCATCTTAACCAATCCCCCATCGCCGGCAGGCGAACGCCGGCCTACCCCTAAGGCCACCTACAAGGCTTCCTGTCTGGAGCCTGTCTGAGCCGAAGGAGCCAGGAGCCACAAAAGCTGCCCATTTCTATTCAGACCATCTGACCCTTCAGGGTAAGTGCTTGACTTCACCCAGCTGACCACGCTAGTTATCGTGTCACCTGCAATTCCATAAGGCCTACATGCGCTCATTGCGAACATGTACTCCGCTCGTTGCCCTGCCCACACCACCTAACGCTACCTGCCGGCAACTTCCGGCATCTTAGACTTGATTCCACTTATACACTGCTCCGAAACTTCAACACCTTGTGTATCGCGCCAATCGAACCAATACTGGTCTGAACCGCTAACCCTCCACATGGCAAATTGTCTATTCGCACAGCACCTCATCCTGTGCCTACCGCCGTGCATCTATTTTTGGCTAATCTGAGATCTGGCCCCACCTTTGGTCCAAGGCGGCCACTCGATTCTGCTTCATGCCAGCATTGTTTGCTGCACGGCTCATGCCAAGGTACCCCCACCTCATCCACTGTCTACAGTACTTACACGGTCTCAACCACCTCCTAATCCGTGTCCTAATCTGTGTCAAGCATCCTGCAGTCCGCTCCCGAATGTGCTCTGCCTTAGCAAATAATGATCTTGATTATTACTGGCTGTGCATTGCCCCAGCTAAACTGCCTACTACCCATTGTTGATTATGCACTGCCTCTGCTAAAGTAACTTGCCTACTGTTGGTAGTGTCTGGTCCTAGCCAAAATTGAACCTGCCCTTTGCCCACTATTGACTATGCATTGTTCTAGCCTAAAGCAAACCTGTCTACTGTTGATTCTGTACTGCCCCAGCTATAATCGAACCTGCCTATTGTTGATTTTGCACTGCCCTAGCTATAATCGAACCGGCCTATTGTTGATTTAGCACTGCCCTAGCTATAATCGAACCTGCCTATTGTTGTTTTAGCTTTGCCTTAGCTAAAATCGAACTTGCCTATTGTTGATTTAGCACTGCCCTAGCTAAAATCAAACCTGCCTATTGTTGATTTAGCACTGCCCTAACTAAAATCGAACGTACCTATTGTTGATTTTGCACTGCCATAGCCAAAATCGGACCTGCCTACTGATTTTACACTGCTCTAGCATATCGAATGTACCCATTGTTGTGACGCATCTCCCCCTAGGTGCACATCCACCATGCTCCTTAGGGCATTCCTTCTACTATACCACATTCTGCCTCTTGTAGCAGCATTTACCATACAGTTACACACATGGCCGACACACCTCTGCCATCAGACACATTATCGCCCCCAAGCCCTGCCCCCCCGCCCCCTCGCATGGCAACCTCCACAATGGACCCTATGGCACCTACCTTAGGCCTCCAGCACTTCAACACAGACTTTAACCCATACTTCAATGACCCAGCCCTCTGGCTGAAACACTTCGCTAGTAAACCTACCCCGACCCAACCATGCTCCTTATCTATCAGAAACAAAAGATTAGGCACCAGATTCCGCATACGCCCCACCCGAAGTAACCTCCCCAAGCAAACACAACATATACCACCGTGCTCGCCCACCAATGGCAAACCCCCTTTAACAGAGGCGAAACTGCAGATTTTCAAGGGTGCTCTCATCAACGCCAGATCGCTCCCAGCGCACGCACTAGATATAGCAGACCTTATAACATCTTCAGATCTTGACTTTATTGCCATAGCTGAAACTTGGCTTCATGCCGCATCTGGTCCCTCCTTATCCCTTGCCATACCACCCGGCTACGGCATCATGAGATGTGACCGCACTTCTACCTCCCACACCAGAGGTGGTGGCCTAGCCATCATCCATAAAACCTCTCTGGATTTAAGAGTATCGACCAACACTAAACTCGAGTCCGCTGAACTACTATCAGTCAAACTCGTACTCACACCTAATCAAACAGCTACCCTCCACCTACTCTACAGGCCCCCAGGCCCTGCACCTTCCTTTGTCGGCGAAATCTCTACCCTCCTCCTCAACAATGCAAACACTAATTCACAAATCATCATCCTTGGAGACCTCAAACTAGGACTTGGTGACACCAAAGATCCCACTGCACTAGACTTGGAAAACGCCCTTTCTAATTCTGGCTTCACCTTGCACATCCAAGAGCCCATGCTCTCAAAAGGTAGAACTCTTGACTGGTTAGCCAGCTCTAACTGCAATATCAACGTCTTGGCCAACACCCCTTGCCTATGGTCTGACCACCATATTATCACTTTCAATATTGAAGCCTCCCCCCATATCCAGACCTCGATAGCACCCGCTCTCCTGACCAGAAATAAAAAGGACATAACTAAGGAGCAACTTCTACCTCTGCTTCTCCCTTCACTCAAAGCGGACACCGACTCCTGCAATGACCCCACCATCCTAGCTGACATCTATAACTGCTGCATGCTCACAGCTATAGACACAATTGCCCCCATTAAACTGAGGAAGGCCAAACCACGGGCACACCTTAACTCCTGGTTTACTCCATAGTTAAGGGTACTCCGCAAAACCAAACGCTGTGCCGAAAATCGTTGGAAAAGTCACCCTTCTGACGCGCACAAAGACAGGTTTTTTTTGGCATCGCTCACATACAAAGCAGCCATCATCGAAGCGAAAAAGAGTCCCTTAATAATAGCATCCTGCAAGCTGACTCCAACTCCAAGGAACTCTTTAAGATCCTAAAAGAGCTCGAAACCCTGTTTACCGCTCCCGATACTTGCATTAAAGATAGCAAATGGTGCATGAACATTCAGGCAGCGCTACTGAATAAAATCACCATGCTTCAAAATCAGAGCTAAACAAGACAGCCTGAAACTGGACAATCGCCCTCCTACACCAGTTGGGGGCCTCTCCCCGGACTTGCCCAATCTCAAACGGTTTGCCTTCTCACCCCTCACCGCTGCGGAGGTGGAAAACATTATCCTGAGGATCAAACCTTCCAACTGCCAGGGTGATCCTTGCCCTGCCCCAATTATCAAGGAATCTGCCCACGACCTGGCTCCATTTATCACATCCTTCATTAATGCCTCCTTTAAAACAGGAACTGTCCCCGCCAACCTTAAGGACGCATGGGTGATCCCCCTGCTTAAAAAACCTTCCCTTGACCTAGCATACCTACCAACTACCATCCCATTACTACTGTCCCGTTCCTGCTAAAAATCCTAGACCGCGCAGCATACCTGCAAATCCAAGAATACCTGGAAGTCAACAATCTTCTAGGTCTCAGACAATCCGGCTTCCACCCCAAACACGGAACAGAGACAGCTCTACTAGATCTAAACACTCAAATCGAAGTTCTAAAGGACAACGGCAAACTGGCCTTGTTACTTCTACTTGACCTCTCTGCGGCATTCGATTTGGTCAACCACCAGATCTTATGCAAGCATCTTCATACCGCTGCCCATTTCTCTCCGTAAGCCATGGCCTGGATCAAATCATTCTTGAGCAATAGATCCATGCGGGTCTTCTCTCAATCTGCAGCTGCTGATCGCTCCCCCATACTCTGCGGCGTCCCCCAGGGCTCTTGCGTGTCACCAACACTCTATAATGTTTTTACAAAACCGCTCTTTGATGTACTTGACTATCTGGGTATCTTATACAAATTACGCTGATGACACCCAGATACTCATTCCCATCACCGGTGACCACTTGGCTGACACCAAGGCCCTGAATGACGTCTACCTGGTCATCCAAGCTTGGATGGCACAACACCAGTTATGCCTCAATGTCGACAAGACTGAGCTCCTCATATTGGGCACGACGCAACGTCTTAGTAAACTTGAATCAGCCTACCAATCAATCATCATCGATGGCAACACTACCCAAGTCTCGAAAGACACTAAAACTTTAGGCGTCTATCTTGATGCCACCTTATCCCTATCCCGACAAACAAATGCAGTCAGATCTGCCTCAGCATACACCTGCAAACTCATTACAGCCTGCAGGCCATTTCTGACCACCCCCAACACAGTCACACTGGCCTGAACCCTCATCATGGCCAAAATTGGCTATGGTAGCGCCCTCTACCTAGGAACCAGCCAGAAGAATGTAAACAAATAGCAAATCACCCAGAACAACGCCATTAGAGCAGCTCTAAACATCCCACGTAACCATCAGATCTCGGATTCCAGATCCAACCTACACTGGCTACCGGTCAAACGGAGAATTGCACTGAAAGCCTTAAGCCTTACCCACAAATGCCTAGCCAATCTAGCCCCCCCGTATCTCTGCAGCCGGCTCTCCCGCCAAGTGCCTACCTGCCCTCACAGAACCGCCCAGACCCACTGTTTAACTATCCCCAGGTTCAAACTACAAAAAGCGGGTGGATCAAGCTTCCCCGTCCAAGCCTCCAAGCTTTGCAATGCCCTCCCCCTCACCATCAGATCAGAAGATTGCTTTAGTACCTTAAAATCTAAAACAAAATCATGGCTTTTCAACCTGCCCTGATACCTGGATTTATTATGTACCTGGAGCCGTGCCCTAGTAAACGCCTATTCTAACTCTGCTTTGTAAATGTTGTAACTGTTGTATATTGCTGTATGTTCTGAATTACCTTGCTTTGTATCTATGTTCGCTATGTAACCACGTTCCAAGTTGCGCCCTGATGGCTCCGGGCCTGACGGTGCGCGTTTACAAATAAAAAAAATACAAATACAAATCATCACAGTCATCCTTTCATTCACGTTAATGGTTTCAATATTCATTCTTCCTGTATCTGTATTTGCTATGCGCTTGGCTTCAGCGTCTGCTGCTTGATTTCCACATGAGATAAAATCTGTCCCTTTCGTGTGAGCTGCGCATTTGAGGACTGCTATGCCCACCAGGAGTCTACAACACTAAGGTTGCATCATGCACAGCATGCCGTCTGCTCCAATGTAGCCCCTCCTTTTCCAGCGTGCTAATCCTGCATGTACCGTTGATGTCACATAAGCAGAGTCACTGTACACGGTTACTTCATGGTCTGCGTTATTCTCAATTGCGAGTATCAATTCCAATAATTCTGCAGCTTGCACTTATTAATGAGATGCTAATTGAGTACTCACTAGCACTCGAAATTCTCCATTTGTCAAATGTTTCACTACCACGGCGCCTGTATATCTTTGCCCATCATTTTGATCGATTCTCGAAGACCCGTCAATGAAGACAATTTCTTCCCCTGTGAGTGCATTGTCTTTTACTCTAGGGAGCTCATCACAGAATTCTTCATAGTTTGCACAATCATGTATAGGCTCTCCTTCGGTAATAGGCTCAGCTATAAACATGGCTGGATTCACTATTTTACATCAAACTATTTTAATCACTGGAGTTGATATGATAACCTCATAGGCAGAAGCTCTTTAAGTAGTCAACGTGCCTTTTGGTTTTTCTAAAATGGCAAATAATGCGTGTTCAACAAATAAAGTCATGGAGCATCCCATCACTATGCTTGTAGCCTTTACTATGGCGAACGCGGCAGCTGACAAACTTTGTTTGCATGGAAAGTGACCTCTCATTACTGGGTCCAGAATTTCACTGTAATATGCAAGGGGCTTGTACCCCAACGTGGTTCTCTGTGTGAGTACTGCTGTCATAAAAGTACCATGTGTATGCAAGCATAAAAATAATTCCTCTGCATAATTGGGGATCCCTAGAGCTGGAGCTGTGCAGATTGTTTTTGTTCAATTCCAGTTTTCTTCCATTGCTTCAGTCCACACAATTTTTTCTTTCGTTGCCTGTGCTTTTTTCAAGGCCTGTAAAAGGGGCCTCGTATATGAGCTGTAGTCAAAGACCCATGCTCTGACATAATTACATAGTCCTAGAAAACTCTGCATTTTTCTTATCATGTGTGGCTTGGCTGTTTTTAAAATGACCTCAGCTCTTTCAGGGGTGACCTTCTTTCCCACCTGTGAAATCAATTGGCCTATGTGCAACACTTCTTGTTGACAATATTGCAACTTTTCCTTGTCAACCTTACATCTTTTGTCAGCAAGTATAATCATCAGCTGAACAGTATCGCGTTTGCACTCTTCCTCTGTGGTGCTGCAAACCAGAATGTCATCTACGTATTGCAGCACAATGCTCTCTAAAGCAATATTGCTCAATTCCATCTGGAGGACTCTGTTAAAAATCGATGGGGACTCACAGTACCCCTTAGGCAGCCTTGTGCTTTTAATCGCACTTGTCTAAAAGTAAACAATGTCAAATCTTGTGAGTCTTTGTGTAATGGGATTGAGAAAAACGCATTTTTCAAATCAATCACTGTGTAATATTGTGCATCAACAGGTATGTTACATAAAATCGTAGACGGGTTAGGGACTAGAGGGAACTCAGCCTCTACAATTTGGTTTATTGGTCAAAGGTCTTTATTAAACACCACAACCCCCCTATTACATATTACATTGTGACTCTGATGTCTCTAAGATACCTTGGTCCATCAAGGAGGAAATTATTTTGAAAATGCTTTCATCTGCCTCTCGAGACGTGGAATATTTTCTTGCTCGAGGTAAAATCGCTCCGGGTTTCAATTTAATCTTTACTTCCCCAACTCCTTTCAGTAAACCTATGTCATAGGGGCCAGTTGTCCACAATGAAATTGGCACTTTCGCTATATCTTTATCAAAATATTCAGCACGCTTTTTTTTCTAGCATCATTCTCTGCTGAACTTCTCTCTTAATCGCCTTTACCCAATAAGTAATGCACATTTCAAATATCACAAAATGTCAGGTATGTCATCTCCAAACAAATCCTCATCAGTGATGTCAGTCACTCTGCAACCTTCCTCAATGGCAATTATTGTGCTCCATCATCTACCTTTATCATCAGTTGCATCATGCAAAGCCATTTTTCCTCGAACTATAGCTGCTTCTATGCCTAAGGGGAAAATGTGCCCCTCCTCTTCGTCCATGGGTATCTGAGGTCTAAATAGAAACTCATCTGGTATTCTCATGTGTCTGCCTACTAGACCTGGCAGCCATGTTAACAAAACACGTATCCCATAATCGAACACTTCGCGTTCCAACGGTATCGCTTTAGGCGCTACTTGTCCTGCGTATGCCCTGATCATTTCGCATACGTTTAAATAATGCATTCCCGGTGTTGAGCATACTATGCCATCATCTGTAAACGAAATGGTCATATTCATTTTTGTCATTAAATCTCATCCTAATATGTTGACAGGTGTTTGCCTCGAATAAAGCAGTGGCACTGTCATATCACATTCTCCTATGGAGACTAGTAATTCTTTTGTAAAAGGAACAGGTTTCGTTACTCCTGTAAAGCCTGAGTATTCATCGCATCCCCAGACATTGAAAATGTACCCTCACGTGTGCACGTATGAAACTTGAGGAGAATCATATTCGGCTCTGGAAGCACCTCAAAACCTTTCTCTTTGCGTCTGCTTATTCTCCTCCACTCCCTTGCTGATTTTCTGGCTGACACTGAAACTGCACTGGTTACCTGGCCACCCTCTGATCTCGGGCCCAGGTCCATTCCCCTGCCAGTCACACTCCTGCACTGCCTTCCTGGTAACCCCCACACTTGGTGACTGTTTTCTGTATCCCTACGGTCCCATCTCCAGCACTCGACACCGAACCTCTGCACTTACCCTTTCACTTGCCACCTGCTGGCCGTATTTTTACTAATTGTTTATTATTGTCTTATCCCATGTACTGCACTGTCCTCTCTCCTTTCCCCCCACATTTCTCCTCCATCGCCTTCCCATGCACTTGCACGATCAGAACACCTGGCCTAGTAGGATCGTTGTCTGTCTTCCCTCTGTTCCCCCTCCCTTGCCTCGTCGCGCCTTGAAACAGTTGTGAATAGGCAGGTTATAAATGCCATATCATATCATGAGCGCATTGCACGTGTGTCCATTAAGAAGGAAAAAGCTTTGCCGCCTATAATTACGTCTACCCTTGGCTCCTCATGAGGATTCAGCATTAATAGATAGGACTGAACACATCAGGTCTCCCAGTGAGATGTCCTATTTCGGGTAAAGTCTCACTCTATCACCCGTGAATGGATTTCCTTAATCAACAGTAACACCTACTATTCTACGTGTCATAGACGGTTCTGTGTTTGTGTCCTGCTGAAGCTGCATAGGAGATTGCTGCGATTGTCCTTGCAGTTGATTGCCTGTTACTTGCTGTTATTGCAAGCATTGCTACACTCTCGGCGCTTGCTGCTGCACTGTTTGATTTTGCGCAAATCCATTTTCGCCCTGTTGCGAATATGCAGGTGCATTTGGCGTTCCCTGTCTTGAAAATTGATCATTCTGTATCATCCCTTGGCTTCTTCACATACAAGCTATCTGCCCTGTCATTCCACATGTCCAACATACAAGTGGCTGTTTCCCCATCTGCCCATATTGCATGTTCTGATTACCATTTTGCATGTTCAGGAACCCTCCATGATTCTTCTGCCAATACCCTTGATTTCCTTGCCGACCTCTCCCTCGATATCCCCTTCCTCGTGGAGCATATCCATTATTTGTCTGATCAAACTCTCTTTGGTGATTTACTTGTATCATGTGCACTGCCTGCAGCAAATTTGATCCGCCTACGTTAGTTAACATTGCCCCTTCAATGGCATACTTAGATAGCTTTATTTGAACTAATTTTGCTTCTTCACCTTTTCGTGCATCGTCCTTTTTGCGATTCTTTTCTTGCAGGAGTCTGCAATAATGTGCAGTGGTTAACTGGATTTCGACCATGGTTTAACTTCAATCCTCACTAATTTCTTGAGATATTTCTGTACCTGCTCTGGCAGCCCTGAGCATAATATATGATAAAACACAGGTATGGACTTCCCCCAAGCCTCCCGTGTTTCAAGCCCCCATGTGTCTTGAAAACTTTGAATGTAAAGCAACGGATCCTCTCCTTCCTTCAATTTTCTTGTCATTATAGCTCCCATATCGGACGTGTCCAGATATAGCACTCAAAGCGCTTTCCAAATCGTTACTCTACAGTTATTAAATGGCACTCAATCGTGTGCGGTGGTGACTGTAGTGACTGTAGGGGTATCCTGCCCGTGTCCACGTCATCAGCTCTCTCACCAAGTAGGGCGATTAGAAGACCTTTAATATCCCCCATAGCTAATATGTTCCCTCCAATAATTTTTTCTTACTCATGTATCTATTTTCCAGCACCGGAAGTTAAATTTGGGAATTTACATTTAAATTTTCTTTGTCTATCTGGGGCCATGGTATATATTGCGGCCTGGCTCCTCCCTTTTCCAACAAGGGGAACTGTGACGCTCCAAACTCATTCTCATCTCTCATCATTTGTCTATCTCTCACCGGGGTAATATTCCCACATTGCTATCAACCTGGCAGTGATCTTAGCCTGCTTACATAAGGCAGGGACTCCCCCCTCTGTCAGTGGCTATAGGTATTTCTGAATCTGACCATCTTACACCCTTATCCATAGGTAACATCCCTCTGAACCACGCATGTCACTTCTCTTTTCCCTCTGGAAGATTTCCCTTTCTTCGTCTGATACTTCTCGTGCCCACCTAGTGCAACTTCTCTCCTCATCATCTCTATATGACGTTACTCTGTCTAAAGACAGCTCCTTATGTCTCGCATTACAGGAGGCTTCCTCCGTGTCATACAACTGAGTGCTCTTGAGACAATCATTTTTTCCCTTCCCTCGTGATTCTTTCGGGGCTTGCATTTCATGGTATACTTTATCAATGATGTCCCCAATGATTTGTGAGTCAAACTCGTCTTCTAGATTTGCTCTAGACGTGCCTGGTAATGATTCGGACTCGGGGAAGAATTCCTCTCTGTCTTCCCATGCTACTCGTGGATTGGGATTTCCTACTTCCCTTTCCAAATACTCAAGATCTCGTGCTCTCTGTGTTATTTTACATTTCATGTAGTCATCGACTTCTCTGTGCTTTCTCGCTTCTTCTCTTACTCTATCTACCTCTTTCTTTTTCATATCCCTTCGTTCAAATACCCTTCGTATTTCCTCATCCCTTCGTCTTTGTATTCTTTTCTCTCTTATCCTTTCCTGTTCATCATCTTCTACTCTTTTTCTTTCTAGCCTTTCCTGTTCATCGGCTGTTCTCCTTTTATTATCGCGTTTTCTTTGTTCTTCTGCTCTCTCTTATTTTTTAGCTTGCTCATCTTGATATAACTGTTCTTGTCTTTGTCTATCTTTTCTTTTTGCTCCATCATCTTGTAATCGGTCCTCCCTCTCTTTGTCTTTTCTGTCTTGTTCGTCTTGATCTCCCCTTTGTCTTACCTCTTCAATATTCTTGCCATCAAGTTTATGTAGAATCTGACCTCCTAACCATTTGTTCTGTAAGAGTGCTATCTCATCAGTTTTATCCTTATCTCCTTCCCATCTCTTTATTTCTCTCCTTATGTCTAGAGATGTGCTTGCTCGATCATTGCTCTCCTTATCGCGTCTCTCCTTGTCCCTCGGGACTTTGGATGTTATTTCTTTCTCTGTATCTTTTTCTGGGCCCTCGTCACTACTTTGCGTAGGTGACTCACATGACGGATTGCTATATCCGGTTGCTGCTTTAAATTCTCTTAATGGGTATAATCCTTCGTCTTTCTTAATCTTGTCTTTTATTTCAGACGGGGTGGGCGGAGGAGAAGGCTCTTCACCCCCCTCTTTTCATATATTGAGTGTCCAATTGAAAGGAGGCTCCTCGTCCTTCTCGTGTTCATACATTTTGCAAAGCTCTAGACTCGCTACGTGCTTTTCTAACATTTATCCTCTGTACGCAGCATGCAAATATGTCATCATATGCTACATTACTGTTCTCGAAAATGACCCGCCTTGTGGCCATGGCATAAACATTTATCTGTGGTTCCTTTAAATCATTCTGCACTTTATTGTTTAAGTTAAGCGTGTGCTTTGGTACCTGTTCGAAAAGATGCACTAATGGCGTAACTTCTTCCATTTCTTAACCTTTACTTTTCTATTTGATACCACTTGCTTATGTTTTAGTTAAAGTTTTTCAATTTGACGTCTTAATCAATCATACACTTATGAGCAAGCACCAACCGTCGCAAGCTCCAATCCCGTCACAATAAACATTTTTTTACTTTCATCTTGCAAAAAAAAACCCATCAAAGTTTAATATTAAAACAATCACCTTTTGCATCTCAACTTCACGTTTTTTAAACACTTAAAACATTTATTTTTTCAACTCTGACGTCATCACAACTTACAACCACATAAAACAAAACAAACAGACTTGACCGGCCACATGTACGTACTGCTTACGATCTTCTTCTAAGACTCGTTTTACCCTCTAGATCTGCTTTAATTGGAACTCAAGATAATTCCTTTAAGAAAGTCTTTAAACTAATCTCGTCTCCTATATGTCCCACGTAAAGGGGCTCTGAATTAAAGCTTCTTCTAGCACTCTTTAAAGTCTAGGAACAGGGTGTAGCCTCATAGCGCGGCAACACTCACGACTATTTTTCCCCATATATTGCTTGATTATACTTACGTCAGTAAATATCTTGTTTCCCATTTACATATATATTACACTCTTACTCTTGCATTATATTTTATCCCGCTTCTCTCTGTTACTCTCCGTTATTTACTACGCATGCATCCCTTTGCCATACTTTTTGGTCTATTCACTCACCGTTCGCATGTTTTTCATCTTTGGACCCTCGAGATCACCACCTTCGTTACCGTCTCTTCGAGCCGCTTTCCGATCCACTTCTCGTAGATGTGGGAGGGGTTTCTATTTCAAAATAAATAGGGGTCCGGTCAAACCTTTTCCTGCAGGGATTTTTCCTATACTAACCATTATCTACGGGGAGCTTCACGTCCTGTCAGCCGAATGGCAAAGGTCATGCGATATTGAATAGACTCTAAAATTACTTATGTCGACGGGCGACAGTATCTTATCTAACCATCAATCTCTGCTACCAAGTGAACTGGAGGCTTCCAGTCCTTTAAGATGAGTAGCAATACCCTGGAGATGAGTGGGGATGCAGATTCTACTCATACATCAATAATTAAGATGACACAAATAGTTTGGCAAAGTTTGTCTGTTTTAATGCAAGTCTTAAAACAGGGAGTACAATGAACATCAGCAATCGCTCGATACTCTGGCTCTCCCTACTTCATAAAAAAGTTGGGTTCTTATGCCCATAATTGGTTATAGCTGACGTATTGACCTGTGTCATTACCAACGTCATTCTACGTGGCAAACTACAGAAACTTATCAGGAAGCAGGATTGGGTCTAAGTGAATAACTAAGCATAGGTACTATAGCTGCATGGAGTAACGGAGAAAGGTAATAGGATAGCAAACATCAGGTGGGGCAACTAAGCCCTCCCTCCAAAATGGCCACTATGAACATCACTAAATGTATAACGTCCCATTGTCTACACAAACTATAAGACCACTAACTGCATTAGCCCCTACAATTGGTTGGCGTATAACCCCCGTCGGTAAGTTTCCACCTGCATGAGCAGCACGCAGACTGAACAACCAGGTGCGGATAAGCTTGTCTTGACACCTGCTTCCCTCCAATTAAAATGGGATCCATCATCGCCTCAATGGTCTAGTGCCAATTAGTACTTTTGAAGTTGGCCTTGACTGTTCTCTGAGAATTTTTAAGGAGTATGGGTACTATCCGGCTTTGTCATGTCATCTTTGATATCCTGGGTGTTAGTCTTAGCAGTGCACGGTGGTGGCGCGAGTTATGGTTGCTTAGCTGACATAAAACAAAGGGGGTAAAGATGTGATGGCGGCAGTGATGGCATCAATGACATGTGTGATGGCATCTTTCATGTCCGGGGTGGTAGTGGTAGCAGTGGAGAGTGCTGATGGGAAAAATGGTTGCTTAGCCTACCATAACTGCCGAATTTCAGGGGTTTTTAGATTTTACTTGTAATCATAACGTCCTTTTAACAATGTTTTTGTACTGAATGGCATAGGTTTTCAATAGGGAGATTTAACCATAACGTCCCTTTAACAACGGTTTTTTGTAGTGAATATATATATATATATATATATATATATATATATATATATATATATATATATATATTAGTACTTCATAGACTCCTTGGGTCAAACAATGACAGCACTCTCCAATGGGTTAACTCAACAGTTCAAATTCTCTTTAATCTGTGTAAACATGTCTTACTTTATTTCATCTACATCAGGGCAAAATCACAGCAAACAAAAGATCATCGTTTTATAATCCTCCCAAAGTGTGGCAATTAAATTTGCCAAGGCATTTACGCGTTTCGTGGCAGCTTGCCGCTTGTTCACAACAGAGTGCCTTCTCTCACACAACACGTTTAAAAACAGCAAGAGGTGGTTAGAGGTCAAAAGAGGACTGAGTTCTTAGGCTGTCCACATCTCGTATTAGCCATCTTTACACTATCCCATATACAAATAGTTGTTAATGGGATTGGCTGTGTGAGATAGCTACATCTACGTATTTGTTTTTACATAGGGTAACAACCATGTAGCAGAGTGAGAAGGAACCGCAAAAAACGTTATTCACACTGTTTGAGGTTTTGTTTATGTAAATTGTAATTCCCTTGCAACCCCCCATTCATCAGTACTGTCCACATCTCTACTGTTCATTTGTAATAATATACCAATCACCGATGACAATGTTGTTTGCATGGTTGCTATCCACACGTTCATGGTCAGGTGACCCCAATAATGCCTACAGCGCAGAGGAGGCTGCAGCTCACTCTCTACCCTTACGATCTAATTTAATCATTAGCATGGATAAGGCCCTCGAGCTGCTTGCCGTGTTCGTTCACCCTAGTCATGCAATCAATACTTGCTCCAAGGTAAAAGTTGGCAACCGGCAGCACGTGCAAAATATATTAAATTGCAGAGTGCATTGGCAATCTATCGGGGTTGTCAGATGCATAGTGCTTAACCAGTCTGACTGTATTGCCTCACAAAGTGCATAGTGCATTGGCCGCCTTTCGAACCTTCACACATATAGTATGTGTGTTTAGCAGCAAACAGCATAACTGAGTGTTCATAAAGTGCATAGTACTTTTAACATCCTAAAAACAAATCCTAAAATGCATACCACAATTATAATTTTGGGTGGCTAGATCTGCTAAAGTGCAAATTGCAATAGAAGCCCATCCGACCTTCACACCTATGATATGTATATTAGCAGCAAACAGAATATTTAGGTGTACATACACTGCATAATGCTTTTTACAACGTAAGAACTCATCCTAAAATGCATACTCCAATTTCGATATTGGATTGCTACATCCATCAAGTGCAAGTTCAAGTGCTTTTTGCATCCTAGAATATAGGAGCCACGTATGATATGTATGTTAGCAGCAAACAGCATATTTAGGTATACATACAATGCATGACGCTTTTTTTATCCTAAAAATATATCATAAAATTCATACCCCAATTGCGATATTGGATTGCTGGATCTACTAAAGTGCAAAGTGCAATAGCAGCCCATCAGCCTTAGCTCACCAAATAAAAAATGCATTGACAGTCCATCTCCGTTGACTCATAAAGTGCATAGTTCAAATAGCAGCCTTTACATTGTTTAATAACCTCTTAGTCCTCCGCCTCAGGACCCCCTCTTTTCTTTGTCAGAAACATGTTCAATTGATTAATTGAACAATGTGCAATAGAAACAACCACCAAAAAAACATTTGAAGTACACAAAATTGATAAAAACGTCATGATCATTACATTTCACAATATGCCGACTCTGCTCGATTTCTCCACATTATAGGCAGCACGTTACCACAAACAAGGGACTAAAGGAAATTAATTGAATAATATATGCCTAGAGTCACCGTAAACCGATTTTTTCCCTTTTGTTCACTTCGCACGTTGTCCTTAAAACGGGTTTGATTATTGTACCAAAAATGTATATACTTCTTCATCAATATTATGCCCATTCGGTTGTTTACTCTCCAGGTCGAGAATACAGCGAGTCGCAATAAAATGTCCTTGTCACCTTCCCTCGGACCTGTTTCTATTTGATGGATTCCAAAGAATCTGAAACTGTCCATCTTGTTATTGTGGCATTCAGTAAAATGTTTTGCCATAGGATAATTTGCATCACTGTGCTGGATGGCTCGAACATGTTGTTGTATCATGGTTTTTAATTTGCACTTGGTGCTGCCTATGTACCATTTCTGGCATGCACAGGTTAGGACGTACACCACATGGTCTGTCTTGCAGGTGATCTTCTCTAATATCCTGATGATCTGTCCTGTGACTGGGTGTTTGTATGTTCCACAGTTTGTTGCATATTTGCAAACATTGCACTGAGTGCATTTAAAAAAAACATTTCTTTTAAATTGTGAGCATACTAGCTTTGTTCTGTTCTTCTTTGGGTGTAAAACTTTGGACTAACGTGTCTTTGAAGGATCGGTTTCTTTTGAAGCTAATATCAAGATCATTTTTAAGACTCTTGGTTAAATCCGAATCTGCCAATAAAATATTCCAATGTTTTTGTAAAATCCTTCTGATGGTTTTCACTTGGTTATCAAATGTTAAAATCAAGCGTGTACTATTTGTTTCTGTCTCTGATTTCACTTTTCTTCGAGATCCGGAAAGGAGGTTTTGCCTATCTAATAGTCTTGCTCTTAGGTAGGCCCTTTCGATAACCTTTTTGGAGTTCATTTGTCTATAGAAGCATGCTCCCATTATTCTGCTCTCCCTGTCATAGGTTTCTAGGGTAATGTTGTTTCTTCTTAGTCTTACAAATTCACCATATGGCACACTCTTTTGGATGCCCACTTGTCGCATGTAACGGTGTGTTAGAACCTGTATTCTTTCTATGTAGTTCACAAGTCATCGTGTCATTCACAATCCTTATGTTCACACCCAGAAATGTGATGAACAAACGACTGTGGGTTTCTGTGAATCGTAAGTTGTTTGAATTTGAATTCAGCTTCTTAACAAACTCCAACCAACCCTTTTCAGTCCCCTTCCAGATATATATATATTTTAATTAAACACACCATTTGCAGGAAAACTAAATAGAAATACTGTACAAAAACCCACCACTGTTGAAAGAACAGTGGAAATGCAGGAAATAGAGAATGCAATACTCTGGGTGGGAATACAGAGGCGAAAAGGCAATTTCAACAACCACAATGTTCTTTGTGAAAGTCTATCTCTTGGGGAAAGTGCACATGTGGCCTAACCAGTCTCTAGGGCAAATATATGACCAAGGGGGCAGTCATGGGTCAATTATACCTTCTTTGTGGATTGGCTATGGTGAACCAGGCTGTTTGATGCAGTTTGTGCGGGTCCTAGATCAGGAGCGGTGTCTAGTAGGGGTATAATGGAGCTTGCTTTGGTTTGAAGGCAATGTGTGGGGATAAGTTGATCGTGAGGGCCACCAGAGTCAGTTTGAAGGTCAGTTTGAAGAGGCTGGTGACTGGATGTCCTAGTCTGTGGGATAGTTTCAATGAAGCATTTGAGGGGTTGCAGATCGTGAGGGCCTCTAGGGTCAGTTTGACGGTAGAGAAGACAGCAAAGATGCTGACGAATGCATGTGTAGCTTCAGTTTGAGAGGTTCTGTAGAGGAGAAGGTAGACACATATACCCTTACTCCTGCCCCTTCACCAACATCATACTGGAACAGCAGGAGAGGAGCTGCATGTGGGAACCCTTGTGTTGTCCCTATACTGCAATGAGTGTATGAGAGACGCTATACCGAACGCACCCTCACGTCGAGAGAGTGGATGGATGTCTGCACACGCCATTAGACATCTTGGAGTGCTGAATGACATCTGATGAGGGCAGAGTGATGTCATGAAGAAGATATCTGAGGACGTACTGAAACGATATGAAAATACTTAAGAATGACAATGTAACTGAAGCAAAAAGAGAAACATGTACAAAATGATGAAAGTAATCATGTATGCAAAAAGAAGATAAAGTCACTTGTGGATCAATAAGTGGAAATATGTAGCAACGTAAGGTACATGGGACATAAAGAAGCTGGCTATGGAGGAATATATAACGTGGCTAGGATGGCCATCATTGGAAAATGGATGCTGGCTTGTGCAAAGATTTATTCAAACTACATCAGAAAGAGACCAGACCTGAAGAGTAACGAAATGCGGGAAAACAGCTTCATGTACAAACAAAGAGGAGTCTTTGTTGAGCTGGGATCAAGGATGCTATTTCAAGAAATTACTAAAAAGCACAAAGGGAGGCAGATGGATAGATCATTAGTGTGAGACATATTTCTCTTAGATTAACGAAGATGAAAACTTGTACAAGAGTCAAGTATTCGACAATTAACAATGAATAAGGCCCATACAAGATAGAGTGAGCAAGTCTCTAAAGGCCAAAGGAGCAATAACCCTCAGCATAATTGAATCAAATAGCAGTAAATAGGAGGTCAAAATGCACACATTTGCGGTCTACTCACACGTGATGCAGAAGTCGAAAAACAAGGGCTATTCATCAAGTGGCGATCGAAGATAAGGGCTCATACTCCCTTGAATGACCTAGAACAGAGAGCAATGGCAAGGTCAACTACAGATGGGAAACTTTGGCTTATGGTCAAGCTGAAGGACTCATTGGGAAAGTGGCGGGTAATCTGACGTGACTCAAGCACCTAGGTTTTGGTTTCCTTATGAGCTGCTAGCCGAGCCGAAGGTCTAAGGTTGGGTGGTAATGCCAACCAATCAGTTGGCCCATGGGCAAACTTGCTATACAATGTTGCATAGACCAATCCACTGCCATTTTGTCTGCTATAGTCAGTATTATACGTATTTAGAGGTAGTTCAAGGTGTGTTTTACAGATAAGAGATTGCCAATGAAGTACTAACCCATATACTTTCTATAAGTAGATATGTTCACCTAACCGATCCTTACCACCAGTAGGTTTTACAGTTTGCCACCTAAGCTGACATCATAGATTACCCATTTTGGGGTATAAGACCTCTATGTAATCAAGTTTGTTTGTGTGTGTGGAAGCATCAGTCCGATGTCTGCTGGTGTATTATTAAATTGATAATAAAGTAGTACTTTGCCATATTCTTTGAGCCTGTATGGTTATTTGGTCTGAGATCTTTAATGATAATTCCATCTAGCACAAGAGATGCTTCAAGGTGCTAGAGCACAGTTCGATGCAGCTTCCAACGGTCTGGGCATGGAGATCCACCAGGGTTGGTTCGACTGGCGATGACTATTGGCAGCGATGCTGCTGGCAGGCCAGTGGCAATTCAGTGGAGACAGATGCAACAAAGGGCTTGTAGTACAAGCTGAGGCAATAATGCGCTGAGCTAGCCCAGTGTGGAAGTGAGCAGGTTTCAACGTGCAGTTCAAGTACAAAGAGTTTGGTGAAATCTGAAAGCACCTCTGGAGGGTCCTGCTGGTTTGGCATGTAGTGAACCTGTTTTCACGACAGTTCGACTGGTTTGGTGAAAGGAAACACACTGATCTTGGCTGTCTTGGTTCTCAGGATGCTGTGAGTTGTCCCACTCTGGGGCCTCAGGGACAAGTTCATTCCTTGTTGTCTGGCACGCAGGAATGGAGACTGGTGCACACCTTCAGGGATCCTTTCTCAAATTAGGTTCCTGGCAGCAGTGTGCCTGCCAGAGGTGCAGTTATTGTTCCAGCAGCAGGTTAACTGCAATGTGCCCTGGGGATGGGTAGGGAACATATCTTGCCTCTTCCTTGGACACTTAGTCTTCACCTCACTGCTGAAGGGCTTTGGAAAGTCAAATCTTCCAACAGAGGTCCAAATGAAATTCTTCTTAGGTGGTTTTCCCAAAGTGAATCTGAGAACTTGTGGGAGACCCTTTCTTTTAAAGGCAAAAGCCCACAGGTGATTGGACTAAAGCTAGCCTGCTTTAGGAGTCCAATCCCTGCTCTTCGAACCAATGGACTTCACCTTCTGACACCACACCTAAGTGCTTTGGGCAATAGGAAATGAGGGGCAAGGGAAGAAAAGATAGAGACAGCGAGACTGTAGAGAGTTCCCTCTGGATATACCAGTCCTGCACCCTTCCATTGACAATAGAATCAAAGGCCTTTAGATATGCAGCAGCTTGGCGTGAGGTTACTCCTGTATGAATGGGTGTGCTCCTTTGATTCCTGTTCCCAGTCTAGCTTCCTGTGGAGGGGCAGACTCCTGGGAGGGGCATTGCCTGCCCTCAAAAAAAGAACAAAGAGCGGTCATCTGCAAGGCTATGGTCTTGCTAGCAGTAACAGAGACAGCCTTGTCTGGGGTGAACACACATAGTGCCTTAAAAGCTGATCTGCGCTCACAGGGCTGACACATGTGTGATATCAAAACTGTGGTGGCTGTAGTAATAATTATGAGGATAAAATCCACCATAACAAAACTATGGTATGGCTTATATTTAGAGAACATTCTAAGACATTAGACTCATAATTATTGGGTTTGGCACAGGAGTGCATGTCTTAAATGCAGACTCTGTGCTGCAGAGACTTGGCTGTCACTGATGCAGTCAGATGGGCACATGTGTCCTCTGAACCTGCTCTGTGCCACTGGAGGGCAGGTGCTGCAGATCAGACTGCTGATGCAGTAGGGCAGAGGTGTACACTATGTTTTTGGCATGGAGCTTCTTAAAGGGGAATCTGATTGGCAGATTACTCTTTTAGAGATGGAATTAACCACATAATTGTATTAATTTATGAACATCAAAAAAGCCAGAGCTCTTACACCCTTGCCAGATGGCAATTCCTCACACTCCTTGGTGATGTCATGGCATGATCCTCTCTGAGCACAAACCTTAACTCTGTTAGACCACTACAGAGTTGACTGCTGCAGTATAAAATAGAAAACAAACTATCTTAGTATTGCATGACTGCTGCAGTATAAAATAGAAAACAAACTTAGTATTGCATAATGTATTAAACATCTTTGTCGTGATCTCCCATTTGTTCCCTTAGTCACACTCACTTTCAGACAGCATACGAGCCTGTAGGAGCCATGTGTGTAACCAACATGACAGCAGGTGCATCCATTGTCTGTGAATGCCTTTCTTACCCCTCATGCACCATGATGAACTGACCGGCCTGAGGTCTGCACTCTCCTTCCCTGCTCCCCTTCCTCTTACTTCACTCTCGCTCTTGACCATGGTCCGTCTTCCGAAGGCATAGGTATAATTATCCACGGACAAGTTATGATGTTCTGAAACTAAATTGGTGGTGCAGGCAGAGTACAAGAGCAGAGTGACGTTATATAATATAACAATCACATGTGTCCATGAGAGTGGCAGAAGCCAAACATCAGTTAAAGGGTAGAAAGATTCCAAGGTTTTTTGTTGCTCCCTATTATATATGCCAGTCAATTAGGGAGGGTAGGAGTGAGGACGGTACTCCGAAGTGATGAGGAGGACAGCAAGCAAGTTCAGAGTGAGACCGAATGAGAAGAGAAATGCAATGGACAAGTTGGAGGAGGTAAGGAAAGAGACAGAGGAGGAGAAAATAGAAGCAAGGTTGGTGGAGGAGAAGGGACAAGAGGAAGAGGAAAGAAACATCAGGCAGAAGTGGGAAGAAGAGAGTGGAAAGGAAAAGTTAGAGGGAGTAGAGAGAGAAAAAAAGCATAGGATACAAGAGGTGATTCATTCTTGGGCTTTGCTGGAAAAATACCTTACTTGCGACCTTTTGGATTCCATAGTCCATACCCTGGTCTATGCCAGACCCATTTGAGAAGAGGAGCGCACACCTACCAGGGAAGAAATTCAAAACAACAGGAGGAGGTGAATCCCTAGAACGAGCATTACGGAAGACTCTCATCATGGAACAGTATCCTGTAATTGAACAAGTACATGGGGGAAGAAAATGGCTATTGACACCCAAAGTCCCGGGGCATGTGCGTTGCAGTGTTCCTGAAGGAGTTTCCAAAGTATCAACCCAGGTAGGCCATTTAACACCAAGGTTCCAAAGGATATGTCCTGGGGCACTTGAAACCAACCTTGTGACGTTGAGTGACTCTTTGCGCAAACCTTCAATGCCATACAGCTCTGCTTGGACTTTATTAGTTTGGGGAAACTTGGCCTAAGGAAGTTCGTTTTTTTTTTTTAGATTAACATAAGTTAAACCCTTGCTTGTATTGAGTTCCATAAGCACTGTATTTGTTTGCCTACGTCCCTTTTCGTTTTAATTCCTCCATCTAGGTCCCTTAGGGCTTGTCCCAACCGCAGTGCAAGATTGAAACAAGGCTCGACCCGACTTTCAGGGTCCCGAGCCTTCGACTGATCCTTGCCACACTGTGATGCAGCTGAGGGTGCCCAGAGATGTTTGTGGGGTAGTCAGGGTCGGACTGGGCCATAAAATGGCCTCGGGCACCAATGAAAAAGTGTCCCACCGTTGCAAATGGCCATTCACTCATTTTGTGACAAGGGGTCTTTTTTTGATGAAATGTAATGGAAATTGTGCATTTTAAAGAATATTTATTCAGCAACACTGGTCAAAACTACTAGCCGCCTAGCGAAGTAACTTGTCAAGCTGGCCAACATTGCCCAAATAAATTGCCCACTTTGACCAAAAAAAGTGGCCCACACCAGCATTTTGGGTTTTTGATTCGGCCATGGGCCTATTGCCCTTTAGGCCAGTTCGAGCCTGGAGGTGGGGGTACACCCATAAAACTATTTTGCTACTAGAGCTTTGATTTTGAATTTTATATTCAAAGTATGATAAAAAAAAAGGACACCTATGTGTGAGACTTTAGGTAGCAAATATGAAATTGATCGTCGTTCTCCTAAAACATGGCTCAGAGGCGACAGGCCCAGGTTTGCGGTGCTTCCGGTTAACTTGCTCGCATGAGTGCAAAATTGTGAATTTTGCACTCATGCGAGCAAGTTAACCGGAAGCACCGCAAACCTGGGCCTGTCGACTCTGAGCCATGTTTTAGGAGAACGACGATCAATTTCATATTTGCTACCTAAAGTCTCACACACAGGTGTCCTCGAATCACCCCTTCCTGCATGTCATGTCATCTTCTGTACAAGAAATTGGCAATTTCAAGAAATAGATCATACACACTTGGAAAATGTCACACAATATGAAGCGCGGCGAAGCAGAGCTACTTTACCTTGAAATGTGGAGCCGGAGTTTATGTTCCCCCAAAGCAAATGCGTGAGATAATTGGTTTCTCCACCGCTGGCAAATCAATGCAACCGTAGATCATGATTTATTGAAATGAAATCTTTTCATTTCTGCAAACTGTAGAAGGAAAGGCATCTCGTTCACTGTAGCTGTGGTTTCAGAAGTAATTTACAAGTAATCACCACCCATGTCAGAATGCAGTCCTCTCTCTCTCTCCATGGACTAACTCACGCATGCTCATATGAAATGTGTATGTTCCCTTCACCAGCGTCCACTGGGGATATCTGTCAGCCACCTGCAGTCACAGTTCTAATTTAAAGGGCTAGAAGAGAGGCTGTAAAGCAGGTTAAAAAGACTCCTTTGTTTTTCTTGGAGTTTTGAAAGGACTGATCTTCAGACACGTTGGGTTACTTTTAACTTAAATGAAGCAGGTCAACGCCTTGCCACCTCTGATTCGGATTTGCTGCTCACTGTTACCCTTTTCACAAGTATTTTCAGACAAACAAATTGAAATATTTTTATATTTGGAAATATTGGGTCCGAATCTCAAACAGTAATGCAAATATTTTTTTTTTTTAAAAAAAGCTCAGTAAATGGGGTCATTTTACTTGTGCAATTTTAAGAAATGTTCATGTCCAGGGTAGGACTGGGGCACACAATTGTCTCAGGCACCAATGAAAAAGTGGCCCACCGCTGGAAATGGCAATTCATTCCTTCTGTGAGAAACTGTTTGAATAGTACCCAATGGGGAGTTTTTTGATGAAATGTGATGCGCATTGTACAATTTACAGAATATGTTTTCAGCAGCAATGGTCAAAACTACGAGCCATGTAGTGAAGTAACTCATCAAACCCGGTCCACATTGGCCAAAAAAATGGCCCACTTTGACCAAAACAACTGGCCCTTTTAGTGTTTTTGGCTCGGGCATTGCCCTATTGCCCTATAGGCCAGTCGAGTCTGTACAGGTCACCTTATTGATAAAGGTCAGTCACCTTGCAAACATTAGCGTCTGGAGCACACTCCCTACACTAATCTGCTAAAGGCTCCCAGCGCCCAAGGTGGTGTTAGAAACGCATTTTCAGCGTCAGGAATGAAACAAGCATAGGTGAATGCGTTTGAGTTATACGTATTTTAAAGCACATACTGTTTCTGATTTAAGGATGGGCATTGAAAAGGGTAGATATGCTGAGAGTGTGCAGGAAAGGACATGTGAATGTGAGCATCAATGAGGCGCACATTCAGATACCCTTTTTGAATGGTGTGCAACCTTTTTTAGCACACGTGATGAGATGCACGCAGGATGCAAAGGATGCTTTCTGTGTGGAAAATGACACATAGGAAAGGTGATCGTGCATGCAAGGGTAGACCCCAGAGGACTATAGTAAGTGATGACCTCATGGGCGGGGCCAGCATCAGTGTGGTCCTCTCAGCCGAGGAATTCCCACTGGGCTAGGCAGTAGTCGAATGTTGCCTTGTGTCACTGAGTTGGAAAGCTGCTCCTTTTCCTGAGAACCTACAAATCATTTTGGATCATGTCTTCATCAATGGCCAAAAAATCTCCTGTGCTGCGCAACGGAGCAGCTGGTCGCACCATTGTCAGATGGCTCTGGGTGCATGAACAGCAGATCATCAATGGTCCAGACTAGCTTGTCAAGGAGTTTCTTGGCCGTAGCAATTGCCCAATGGCAGAGGTACCATTTTGTTGGTGGGGAAAACCTCCCTGTGCTTCGTGGCCGTTAAAGACTCCATTCTCGTAGCTTTTCTGTTCAGTAGTGATCTTCCTGCAGACTAGGGTTTTGGAAGCAGGAAGAGAGGAAGCCCTCATAGCAGCGAGCCTTGACGCTGCTTCTGCCAGAGAGTACAAGAGATCGGAGGCCCCGGTATACCCTACGTGAGATTCAAATTCTAAGGAAGCACAGGGTCTTGTATTTCAATCGCCTGAAGCCTCATTACATCAGGGATGACTTTGTGTTGGCTCGAGTGGCTGATTGCGAGACAGAGGAGGAGACTGACTCCCCCACCCAGACTTGTTGCACTCTCACTCCACAGATGAGTCGCTGGCGGAAGTGCAGATCTTCCCAGACCTGACAAAGCATTAATTGGGGGACTGCCGAAAGCTGCTGGGTCAGTCTGCAGGTCTGTTCTCACTGACTCCAGGTCAAAATGACTTGTGCATAAATGATATTGACACTGGGGACTGTTATCCGGCGAACAGCAGAATTCACTGGATGCCTGACAAGTTGAAGGGCACCATCAAGGAGGAAGAATCCATGTTGTTGGATCTAGTTTTTATTGAGCCATCCCATATACATGTGGTGCTGTTTAAAAAAAAAGGAGAGGTCAGGGGTTTCAACCCCAGAATGGCATTACCAGCTTACCGTTGTGCCCTTTGGGTTAGAAAATGCCCCTGCCACCTTTTAGAGTATGGTGAATGAGGTAAATATCTGTATTAGAAGAGTTCAGCGTTACCTATCTAGATGCTGCTACTGTCTTCATCCATACTGGGGAGACCATCTATCAGAATTCAATGCTTCAAGCCATGCAGAAGTCTGGCTTGACTATCAAGACTTCTCAGTGCCAGAAAGTGCAGGGTGCTGTGTCTTGCCTAGAACACTAAGTTGATGGCCGTAGGAAACAGCCCCTTCAAACACAGGTGACAACTGGCAATGATTGAGACATCCCCACCATGCAGACACAGGTGAGAGCCTGCTTGGGCCTCACTGGATACTACAGGACTATCATCAAGTGGTACAGGACTATTGCCTTTTAATGAATGACTTGACATCCAAATAGATGCTAAATAAGGTTAGTTGGACACTTGCCTACCAAAGAGCTTTCCAGAACTTGAACAATGGCTTGTGCAGGACTCCAGTTCTGAAGATCCCAGATTATGCGCAGGAATTTATCATTTTGACAGATTCTAGTGAATTTGGGATTGGAGCAGTTTTAGCGCACCTAAACTCTGAGGGCATTAAGCAAACATTTGACTACCTTAGCTGTCATCTGACAAAGTGAGAGCTATAATTAAACACGAGGCATTTGTGGTCGTTTGGGGTGTACACAAGCTAGAGCCCAACACTTTGGGTCTCATCTCACAATCCAAACTGAGTGCAGACCTCTCAAGTGGTTAATGGCCCTGCAGGGAGAGAATCCAAAGTTTCTGTGCTGCGCCATCCCACTAAAGTGAAATAATATGTATAGCCAGCATCAACCTGGATCACAGTACTCCAATACTGATTGGCTCAGTAGATATGTTCGCCCTGAGGATGAAATAAATGCCCCATTACCAAATTACAGTGCACACATGTACATTTGCTGGGATAGCCTCCTGATGCTCCCAGAAACAGCCCTGCAGTGGCATAGGGTACAAAGGTCACAAGTTTGTACAGGCAGTGGTGGCTTTCTAATCTTTTGCATCTCTGTTTACAAAAGGAGTAGATGAGCAGAGTTGTTCACTCAATAGGCTGGCAGCAATGTCAATGTGCAAGGATATGCCTTTGAAGAACAAGTTAGAGAATGTAGGCTTAATAGACACTAAGGTCTCAAAAGGTGAACCATAGGGACGGGCCTCCACAAAGTACCTTTATCTTGCTTCTAGGTGTTTTTGCTGTGGATGAGCTGGCGTCGAGAAGTTTGTCTCATTGGCCCCATTGGTGGTTGGCGTCAAACAGTGGCGTAACACAAAATTTGCCCCATGCCCATGCGCTATGCGAAGCACCAGATGCTCCACACTCCAGGCTGGCCGGGTGATCATACGTGAGCAATGGCCATGAAGATCAGGTCACTGGAGGAGCATGCATGAACGGCGCTTGGTGTAAGATGTATGTTTTTTATTCAAAGCTTAAATCTTTCACCTAATGTAGAAACAAGGAGGTGGTGCCTGTCCTCTGGCACCCAAATGTACCAGTCACCAGATGTACTTTTTTTTATTGGAGGGGTGTAAATATTTGCCACAAGTATGCAAGAGTGATCGAACTTGGCACGTAAGCCTAAACTGATGAAAGGGGCACAGTGGTAGGCATTCTCCCTCCCTGAGAACTGTTTTTAAAAATGGGTTAAAATGAAGCATTATACATCAACCTTTCTGTAGAAAAAGTGTAAAATGACAGACAGTTTGCAACCCGTTTTGCAGGGTAACAAATGCAATTGATGCAAGTCACCAACAGTGCAGAGCAGCAATTGTCATTCATTGTCATGCATTGTCATCCCTTTTCCCACAACATATGCAATTACAAAAAAACATGTTCATGCTGGCTCTGCCCATGCATTTCCATCAGCTACAGGTGAACCTGAATGGTGCTACCAGACTGGTATACAATCTACCAAAAAAGGTACCCATTTCCAAGTATCAGAGGAAGCTGCACTAGTTGCTCATTCAGAAACAGATCATATTTAGATCTTTGTGTCTAATTCCCAAGTGCATTCAAGGAGTGGCACCTATCTATTTGGCTTCTAAGATTAAGGGCCTCATCATGAGTTGGGCTGTAGCCCTTAAATGCAGTGGTAACAGTATTACCACCGCATTTAAGGGCTGGCCCTATCACGAGTTGGACACTAAATGGGCAGTTTTACCTCCAGCCTTTCTCTGGAGGTGACAATCCCCTGTTTTCGCCTGTATTACCACCGGCTGTATTAACCTACATAATTAGTGCTGAAAATGCCCCATTGAATCCAATGGACCCAATGGGGAATGGGGATTTACTGTTAACACCCAACCCATGATCCGGCGGTAATACCACCGGACCGGTCGGTGCTATGGCTATTACAGTCAGGCTGTATTACAGCCGGATACAGCCCAACTCGTGATGAGGCCCTAAGTCAGGGGAGTTGCTAGGTCTGGAAAAGACCCGGGGCTAAACTGATGTCAGAACTGTTGGGACTGGGGGCTAGCTAGTCTTTTGGCTGTAGCTCCTGAGATTCTATCCGGGGCTACAGCCAAAAGGTCAGGGGCTATAGCCCCTTAGCCCCCCCTAGCAATGCCCCTGCCATAAATCTTATCAGCCATCCCGCCCCTGCGTTCGATTGGGAAAAATCTGTTGGTTGTTCCTCCCTCTCATTGTGTCTCCCGGGGTGATCAATCCTTTTCTATTAAGGGCCCTTGTCTCTGGAACGCACTTCCAGTCGAACTACTGAATATATCCTTTATCACTCTTTTTTGGAAAAATTTGAAAACTCATTTGTTTCAATAATTCTTTTTTCAGTAGTGATGTTTTAAGTAGGCAAAGGAATTGAATATCTGCACCTAGGTGCAGGTTTCCTGCTTGGTTCCGGAAGGATATGTGTGTTACAACTTCTAAATTAAATCAAATCAAATCACATATTACACACTTTGCATACACGCAAGCATACATACATACAATCAAACATTCATTATAAACATGCAACACCCTCCCACACAATTCTTATTATTTTATGTAACCTTTCTTCAGTCACCTAGTTTCAAAGGAACTCCTCTGCAGCAGGCCTCTGGTTCCGTGCTCCAGCACGCAGGCAGAAGCCAGTGAGCACTGAAGCAGGGAGAGCTTCCGGGCTCCTGACAAGCACAGTTTAGCCGCAGTGCCTCAATCTCAAGTCTCAAAGGAAACAATTAATGATTTACTTTGCGGCTCTCTGGGGTGCATCCATCTCCCGTGGCAAAATAAATAATTATTTCCTTTGCGGAGCAAGTTGGAGGAGCTGGAGTGTCTCCACCTCGTGGCATAAAGGAAATAAAACATGTTTTGTTTTGTAGTGGAAGTTTGAGGCACTCCAGATTCATAGTGCCTCCATCTCCTACTGCAAAAGAAATAACTATTTATTTGCCTTGTAGCGCGAGATGGATTAGCTTGAGCACCTCCATCTTGTGACTGAAAAGTAATAATTTCTTCCTGAAGTCCTAGTGCATGCACTCAGAATTCAGAAAGAATAATTTCTTTCTGGAGTCTAGCCCCCCCGCCCAAAGACATGGGGTGGTGTGGCCTTCCACAACATGTCGAATGCATAAGTCCTGACTGCGGCGTAGGCATCAAGTCCTTTCAAAGGCGTGAAAATTCAATGGTTGAGTCAGTGTTGGAGAGAGTGAGATAATTGCTTCCAATGGATCGGGTGGTGGTCAAATCGGCAGCAAAATGATGGCTCTGCTGGCTTGAGTCCACATTTGAGATGTGTTTCCAGGATGTTGAGACTGCTAACGTGTAGAGAAAAAATCATCGACTTTAATGGGTCAAGCCAGCGTATGAATGGCTTAAAGTGCAGCAAGCAGTTTGAAGATATTTAGAGTGGCTAAAAAAGCACTGCAGATCCTCTGGTAGCTCAAAGTGTTTTGGGCTCAAACATGTATCGAGGTGATAAAACAGGATTCCAGCTGCTTCTAAGCTTCTGGGTTTCTGAAGTCTCAATCCAGAGGTTCCAGGACAAGATGAGTCATTTTGTTCGACATCTTCAGTCAAGGAAAATTGGCTGAAACTTACAGGGGATACTTTTCCAGCAGTGAACAGGGTCCTGGTTAAACTGCAGCCAGCAGTGAGGTTTTGGTTCATAGCAGTTCACCCGCAAACTTCCTGGGGATGTTTGGGGGGAACAGCTTTCTTCTGCACCGGATGCATTCTGTCTTCAACTTGCTGGCAGAGGATTTTGGATTAGACATTACTCCCAAAAGAGGTGCACATACATTCTTGTTGCTCTTCTAGCGAGAAATCAAAGAAAGAGGAGGGGCTTCTTCCTTATAATGACAAAATATCACAGGAGGCTGGTCCAACACAAGCCTGATGTAAGGGGTTCAATCTAGGCTGTTGTAACAATTACCTTTTATATTATGACATAATGCCCAGAGTTCCTGTCCTGCAGGAAATAGGTGGCAGAGGGGTAGGAAGCAGCAGATAACTGTAAGAGAAACCAAGATGGTGGAGTCCCTCATTCAGCCCACCTCCACCTTTTGGATACTTTAACTCCACCACTTCCCATGCCTGCTGACTGCAAAGGGACAATATCATTGATATTGCAGTGCTGCCATTAACACACTAGTTCCAGGAGATCTCTGAGGCATGTTTCTGTGCCTTGAGGGATGGTGCTGCCCTTCCTGCACAAGTTATAAAGAGGCAGCATTGGCCATTCTTCCATATAGCTGCTGAGGAAACTGTCAGACAAAACACGAATACAAATCATTCCTGTCACAACAGGGTTGTGCTTACAGCGCTGACACCAGTATAATATCAAATTACTGTGACTGTATAATAGTTCTTATTAGGTCTGTAAACAGAGTGCAGAAGATTAAAAACCCATATTTGCCTGCCCTGCAGGAGCTTTGTGTTCCAGTAGCAGTCATGAATGCACATGTAACTTTTGAACTTGTTCTGTGCCACTACATAGTTGGTGTTGAGGGTGCCAGCAGGCTGTCTCATCAAAGGCACATGTGGTGTAAGAAGAATGTAGGCTCTACATTTCAACATCTAGACTCTGTATTTCATCATTCACATTAAGGCGAGGGTTTGGATTTTAACTAGGGCTAAGGGTGTGAGACTCATTGATGGACTCAAGACTATGGGTCTCAGGCTGAATTTCAATAGATGCCAATGCACAGAGTACATGCTTGAAAATGATCACTTTGCTCCATGATGCTATTTTAATGGGCTGATTTGCATTTAAAAATAATACAAACATGAAACTAATATACTAATTAACCCAACCCAATTTAACATGTAACTGATTCCCATAATAACCTTTAGTGCAATCTGAATCTGTTTTGTAAGCTGAGGAATGTGAAGCTACGTTATACTAACATCATGGCATTGTTGTGGAGCAGGAAGAAATGTAGCAAGTTCTATTCAGCAATGCAGTGTGTGTTTCGGCTAAAAGGCACAGAGAAATCATGTGATGTTTAAGTCGGATGATCTTGTCAAAGTGAGGTGCTTTTGAGTGACAGGGGGTTTTATGAAAAGGGTTTGAGGCAGGAAGGCTGGGAATTCTTGCACTCACTGACGGAGGGAGCAGAAGGCTGATTGCCGGGCCTACTGTCTGCTGGGCTGAGGCTGCTTTCTCTCCTGGGTTGGCAATCTTTAGAAGAGCTGTGAAATCTCGAGCGACCTTAGCTGTGAATGACTCTGGATCACTGCCAAGCTGATTCAGGGAATATCGCCAGCTTAACCTAGGTAATTATGAGGTTATTGAGGTGCATGTGAAGTGAGCGATACTATGTAGGACAGATTAGATAATTCAGTTAATTTGTAAGCACTGCATTAGCAATGAAAAGTTAAATGTGCATGTAAAACTGTGTTTGTATTTTTCTAAGCTTTGTCAAAGTATATTTATCCTGCCAACTTTTGTTGTAACTTGCAAATTTCTAGTTTATGATAAAAAATATATATTTGAAAAGGTAATTTAGTCTTAATGTATTTTTCATCATTTCAGTCTCATTGGTTTGGTGTGCATAGGTAGATATAACGTGTGGTACGTAATCTCAATGCAAAGTTAGTCACAGTAAAAAAGGAGAGGCTTAATGAATGTTTTGTATTTCATTTGCATGCTTTATATATGTATATATATTAAACACAGCCAAAAGGGCATTGTAGTGATGTTGTAAATAAAACATCACAGGAGAGCATGAGCCATTTATTCAGAGTGTATTGAGTCCAGTATTTGTTTACTGTTAGTGACCCTGGTGAAATAATTATTAGAAAGTATTCTGAAATTAGTCTCAGCACTATAAAAATACCACCATAGCAAAATACCACAAAATACCACGAAATACTAGATATAACCCAAACAAAACAAATCTACGCATTTGGTGCGTTGGACGGGAAACCTTTAAATAAATACTGGGCGTGGCCTTGCATCCTAAAGCATATCCATATTGTGCACTTATTACTTGAATTAGTGCTGCAAGGTAGTGCAGTACTGTGTTCTCACTTGACTCTTATTATAGTGTCATTGGCAATAGTGCCGCCATGTCCCAGATTGAGGCTGAGTTTTCTGAATTGTCAGATTACCTCGAGGCAAAGCCTTATGCCCATGCAGTTTGGTCCTTAGAAAATGTGACAATATGGAAAAACACGATTGCCACAGAGGTCTAAAAAGAGGCATTTGAAAATAGTTTTGATGAAGGAAGCATTGTGCAGGTGTGTCTCTTTAGGTTATTCTGAGCGACAGAATGCACAGAGGGAAAACATTGCATCAGACTGTGTGCAAAACTGTGGTTTCTGCTACACAGATCCATAAAGATGCAAGGGAAAGACAGTGAAGTCATTAGCAAATTACAGCGCAGCTTGGACAATGAATGTGATCAGGTGCAGCAATTAAAAGCGGAATTAAAGCAGAAGGAGCTAGACACGGAATTGCAAGCCAAATTCAGCGATCCTGCTACTCAATTGGCTCAGAGAGAGAAACAATTTAATGAGAGTGAGCAAGAATTAACCTACTTAAAAGCAATATTAGATGATATAAGACAAGATAAAGATGTTGCAATTTCCAAAATGCAAGCTCTTAGAGAAGATGGCAGGGACAAAGATATAGAACTTCATGCTATGGAACAGGAGATATTTAAATTACTGGAAGAAAATGACAAAAAGGCCAAAGCACTTAATCATTCTCAGACACAAATCAATGAATTGCAGGCAATAATCAATAAGGTCAGGGATGAGAATTCTGATCTCTGTCATGAGGCAGAACATCTTCATGGACAGTGCAAGAACCTGCAACAGCAAATATCTAATCTCAAATCTCAGGAAAAGCGACAGGGTACTACATTCACTGGAGCTGAACTCAATCACAGCTATGGCCAAGAAAACAATGTACCAACAGCTGTCCCTTTGGCCAGACACCAGGTTATAACCCAATGGTAGGATCTGAATCACCTGCAAATATTCACACATATTCTTGCCCACAAGAGAACAGGAATGAGTGAAGAAATGACATGTACCGGAATGCACCATGTAGTCCTATAACAATTATGGAATCCATCAAGGCTTTAATTAAACCATTCGAAAAGGGAGGTGCTTGTTGAATGGAAGACAATTTATAGACCATCATTATATAATCAAAACCCTCCAGATCCCTGGGGAACAATATAGACAGTATGTTCACCTCACTCTAGATGCAGCATCTGCTAGTATCATTAGTGGTATCAATGAACAGGAACATTTGTCATGGGCGGACTTTGAGAAGGAGGTTAGACATTCATTCTCACCTTACCAGTCCATACAGGATGCCAAAAAAGCAGCTTATACTATGACAGCAAAGCCAGACATGTCACCTCGCCAATTCTTACAGAATTTAAAAAGAACATTTTCACACTTTGATGTGGCCTTTAACCCTAACTCTGTAGAATTTAAAACTGCATTCTTTTATGGGCTGCAAAAAGAAATTGACTCCCAGTTAATTTGTGAAGTTTGCAAGGAAAACCCACTGCAATGGATAATAGAACAGGGGACCAAACTGTATGAAGTGATATTTGGTCAGAGAGAGGAGGGGCCTAAGAATAAAGAGACAAAACCAAAGTCTAAGGAATCCACACCAGTGATTTTGGAGGTAAAATCTGTAAAGATGCTGGTTGAATCAGCCCAAACTCAGGCAAGGAATGACATAACACCTAGTCAAAGGGGCGTGCCTCCAAAGAGGACAGCACCCCAAACTCCTATGTTCCAATCCATTGATCCCAGCGATAGAAGTTCTTACATTAGTCCTAGATATCTTGGTACGTAGTTCTCCCAGAGTGGGATTTCGTCACGATATGCCAGGGCTAAATAACACAAAATCAAATGTACAATGGCTCATACCAGACACTAGGGGCCCAGAGTAGATTTGACACTAATGCAATGGTATATGGCCACCAAGAAAGACCAAGATATGTGGATAGATTAATTGAAAGTGGAAACCAGCATAGGGAACAATTCCCACCAAATGAAAGACAAAATATGAATTATGTCCCTCGGCAATATAATCAATCACCATCAATAGTCGACCATGATCAAAGGATGGTCACTCTGCGTTCTCCACCTCCTGTGTCATGTGAATTCAGAGGTAACACAAATAGAAATCAATCTCCTGAGAGATAACAGTACTGGTCTAATCAGGGTCAGTTTAATCATTACCAGCCCAGGCCACAAAGAGAGCAATTCAGGGACATGGACGGGTTTCAGTGCTTAGAGGCCCAAGTCAAAATGTTGTCTCAAAAGATAGGAAACTTATATGCAGTCCAAAAGCAACAGCCAAGTAAAGGTGGAGAAGGCCATAATAGTTATCTTGTGCGTAGCGACAAGTGACTAGCCAATGGCCTCTGTCCTGTTGAGAACATAGCAAATGCCTATAAATCACCTTTGAATGAAAATACTAAATTGCTTGCTAATTTAAGAAGGAGAAAACAAATGAATGAAAATGAGACAGGGATTTTCAACACACACAAAAAGGGAGAGTTGAACCAGACTATTCAGGTGTGTGAGGATGAAGAACAGAAAGGGGAAAATGAACAAGAAAAACCCAAAGAACAGAAACACAGATTTAAAAAAAATATCCATTGTGAAAGTGAAACACAAAACAAAGAATTAAGATCAACAGATAGATTATCCTTACTTGATAACCAAAATACTGTTGATACCCACACAGAGGAAACAATTGCCCAAAAGGCGAATGCAGGTCAGTGACCTGAGGAGTATTTTGAACCATGGATATTCCAAGGGACAGAAATTACAGGCTCTGTACAAAACGCAGATAAGGGTCACATGCCAGAAGCTATGTGACACTTGTGAAAATACCCAGTCAATAGGTGGCAATGTGGAAATAAGTAGGGAGGACCCAGGCAATGGGAAAGACACAATGAGAAATTGGGGTGTGAACACTAGTGGTCCCAAGTCAGAGAAGTGGCTACACTCCAAATGGGTTCTGAGCCCAGGAGAAAAGACAAAGAAATTCAAAATGAAGGGGGTTGGGGGGGATAAAATGTCATTACATATGCCCATTTGCCTAGCAAAGAGTAAAAAAGAGCTAAGAAAAGTAAGTCCTGAAATTAGCAAAAATTCACACTTTCAGAGGTTGAAGATAGGTACTATGCTCCTATCACTGTTGTAGAAAAATTAATGCATTTGCAATGATTGACAACAGTGCACAAGCAACAATAATGTCAAAAGAACTGGTGAAAAGTATCAATGAGGGGAGTTCCCCACAAAATCATGTAAAGGTGAGACAAAATGAAGGCCCCGTGCACAATTTCAAAGGGGAAGAAATACCAAAGGTGTCACTGAGGTTGACATAAAGATAGGGAAGCACCGGATGAGAGAGAAAGTGTTGGTCACACCAATTAATGAAATACCCTTTCTCATAGGGAAAAATTGCCTGAAGAGGTTATCACCCCTCACTGGTGGGGTAAATTAAGTATTGTGGTCTTTAGCTAAAAAGCCATTGAGACCTAAGAAAATAATGACCCAAAGCAACAATGTCAAATAAATCAAAACATTTGCTAAATTAGAAAGTGCAGTGGAAGTGCAGTGGAAGTATATCTCCAGAATGGCTGCGTGCCTAGCGTCACTGTCATTCTCATGTGTCAAGATGAAATGCAAGGAGAAAAAAAGAAGCAGTCTTTGGAGATTTATTTGGACCCCAAGAAAAACTGGCAAACAGAAATAGATGAAAACACATTGCGTTTTTATCTAAATGAAGAAAATGCAAACCAAATATTACTCCAGAATTAAATATAGAAAAACATATTAAAACAATCTCAGAAATGCACATGGCAGAAGGGCAGCCATGGATCCCTATCCATGTGAATGGGCATCCTAAAATGATTGAAGCCACTTTGGCGCTTGAACATGAAAGGAAATATATTAATGAAAAGATACTCTGGCAAATACTTGACAGGGAGGAGATCCCAAAGTTTAAAAGAATCAACACATTTTTGGCCTAGATTACCCCGAGTTGGCACCAAGAATTGTAGGAAGATGCCTGTTAAAGATTACAACTGGCCTTAAGAGTATTCATCACAACGCGTGGATCTTGAGCGGAACACGAAACACATTTTATTTGGGAAATAACATCATGCACAGGATGTGTATGGTATTAGACTTTCTAAATCAAAAGGTTTGGTTCAGGTTGGGTGGAGCCACACCTGAATTTGAATACAAAAGACAAGCTTACCATTGTGCCCAAATGACTCCATATGCAATTGAGCTTCAGGTGAAAAAGGATGTTACCATACACGGATTTACCAGACAATTTACAGTAGCATTAAAATACAGAAAGGGGCAACAGATAAAAGGTTCTGATGCATTTGTATGCCTAAATGAATCCATAAGGCAGCAAGGGTTAGAATGCAAATATACACCACTGATAGAGATTGGGGATGGACCCACAGAGTGAGTTACCAGAATCATTAGAGTCTAAACCTAAAAGAATCTTTCGAGATCAGTCTGTGTACCCTTATGAGCCAAGTGAAATAGTGTGCTGTCATCAGGATGATTGTGTTCTATTCGAATTAAGTGAATCTAAAAGAGAAAACAGCATATTGAAATTGACTCTCCAGAGAGACACTGCTACACGATTATAGAAAAGTATAGAGGTTCCTCCTTTGGAGGATTTCCCAGAGTTCTCTAAAATGGTAGAGGAGCAGATTCAAGCTGCAGATCCTTGCACAAATGAAGAACAAAAAGACCAATTGATAAAAATATGTATGCGTTCAAACAGGTTTTTGCCAAAGATGCCTATGACTGCGGGCTGACCAATTTGCATGTTGCCACACTACCAGATGGACATGGTAGGGAGACAGTATTTGTGTGGCAGTATTGGTTGCCCCAGGCATGTTTGGAATCACTAGCTGAAATAATCAAGAATTTAGAATCTAGAGGAATCATTAGGCCTATTCATAGTACATCAAATACCCCTATATTAGGTATTCTAAAACCCAATGGCCAATGGTGCTTGTGTGCAGATTGGATCGACGAGAATTAAATAAAAAAGTACCTGTTTCAAGGTGGCCTCTTCCATTTATTGATCAGGGTCTTGCACAGGTTCACGGGTCAAAGGTGTTTACCACATTAGACCTTACAGCTGGATACTGGTGTGTGCCACTAGCTGGCGATATTCAAAATGTGTTTGCATTTTAATTTGACAAACCACAATATGCATGGTCCCGCACCCCTTTTGGGTATGTCAATAGTGAAAGTGAGTTTGGGATATTCCTGAGCAAGGCACTTCCGGATGCAGCTAAAAGAGGGGTAACAGTCTATGTGGATGATGTGCTAATCAAAAATGAAGATCTGAAAATCCACTTCAATGAGATTAGACATGTACTTTGTCAGCTACAAAAGGCTGGGGCAAAAGTATATTTACAGAAAGCACTGTGGTGCAGAAAAAGAGTAAACTTACTCGGTCATGTGTGACAGAGCATGAGTTAAATCCACAAAAGAAAAAAGTGGAAGCGATTCATAAACTAAAAGATCCCACTAACCTGAACATTTTAAAGAGTTTGTTAGGAATGACAAGTTACAACAGAAAAAGTATTGAAAATTATGCAGAGATTACACAACCTTTGACGAGATTACTGAAGCAGGGCATACCCTGGAAATGGGAAAAGGAACAAAGTGAGCCAGTGGTCATGCTAAAAGAGTGTCTAATGAAAGCACCATGTTTGGCATATCCAATGAAAAACCAGGATTTCTTTGTAGAAAAAGGATTCACAGATCAATGCATGCCAGCAGTATTATATCAAAAACATAACACGAATAACAAATCCATTGCATATGCCAGCAAAGCATTGTCACAGGTAGAGACCAAATTAAGTGAATGCGAAAAAGTGCTTCTGACCACTGTCTGGGCATTACAACATTTCCATCCCATAATTCAAGGGGAGCAGATGATTGTAGAAACAAATCACCAGCCTCTGCAATTTTTGCAAAGTAAGAGAATCAGATCAGGGAATTTGGCCTAGTCGAAAATTACTTCCTGGATATTAGCACTCCAGGGATTTCCAGTTGAAGTGATATACGGACAAAATAAAAGCACATTTGCTCAATGACTAGCAGAGTTACATGATTGTGCAGCTGTCTGTGCGCCTGACACAGAGCTACACAAGGCTTTCAATGAAGGAACATGTAAGGATTTACCAACTGTGTTTCTAGATGGATGTGCAACCATCTAGAAAATTATACATAAAAAGAGCTTGTAGCAGGAATAGGTAATGTATAGGTGAAATGTGACAACATTCCAAGAATAAGCAGGAGGAAAGGCCCAAAAAGCAGTCAATTGGCAGAACTGGACGCTACTTATAAGGCACTATCCACAGCAGCAGAAAACAGGCTTAAAGAAATAATCATATTGACTGATTATGATTATGCACAAAATAGTTTTGTGGAGTATTTACATGGCTGGAAGGTGAAAGGGATGCTCACCTATAACAAGAAGGCACTTAAACATGGCAAAATGATTCAGGCTATAGACAAACGTGTGTCAGAAAATGACCTGATAATCCATTGGAGGAAAATATGTGATCATTTGAAAACACCAGGTGATGATAAGGAAGGAAATGATAAGGCAGATCAGTTAGCAAAAATTGGAGTGGTAATGGGGGAGTAATTTTCTTTTGAACCCCTGCTTGATGAAATACAGGTAGATGCGATAACACGTTCCAAAACTCCAAAAACAGTTGAACCGCCTGTGGCACAATGGAGTTTTGATACTCCAGATCAAGACTTGATCAAAGCTCAAAAGGAAGATCTTATTCTAGGCCCATTCTACAACCACTTGCTAGATGCAGAACAAAATCCTCTGACTGAAGAGGACTGCAAAGAGAAAGAGGAATTAAGGGTGCTATTAATAAAACAAAAAGAAAATTATGATAGAATATGGACTGATGATTAGAGAATCTGTGACAGGTCAAATCTAATGGGTAGTGCCTTTGTCATTTCGGGGATTGAGGTTACATCATGCCCAAGATGGCATAACTGCAGGACACAGAGGTTCACAGAAAATGTTGGACATTTTTTAAGATTATGCCTATTGGCCACACATGTCTCAATATGTTGCACTCTACACCAGAGGGTATTTAGTGTGTGTACAGTTTCAACCTGTGTCAACAGCTCATAGAGCACCATTAATGAATAGGGGTTGACACTACCATGGTGCGATTCACAAGTCGACTATGTCGGGCCCGTGATGAGATCAGCAACGGGAAACAGGTACATGCTGACAGTCACTTGTCTAATGTCTAAATGGGTGGAGTTCATTCCAACTCCGGATTTCAGTGCACAAACGACGGCCACTTTACTTGTAAATCATATTTTTTCAAGGTTGGTTAACCTCAAAGAATGGAATCAGACCATGGAAGTCGTTTCACTAGTGCATTAATGACAAAAATGTGGCAAATCTTGGGTGTGAAGAGGAAGCTGCACATTTCTTACTGGCCCTCCTGTTCAGCGGGAGTGGAACGGTGTAACAGATGGATAGTTGATATGTTGAAAAAGTTTGCAGCTGAAGCAGGATCTATTTGGGATTTGCGGCTTTCATTGGTACTAATGGCCCTCAGGTCGACATCTTCTAAATCAACAAATCTAAGTCCCCATGAAATCTGGACAGGAAGAAAAATGGTTTTGCCACAACACTTACTTTACAGAACAAATTGTTACGCTCACCTGACTCCCACGGAGGTGCAGGTCTGGTTTGGAGTGTTGTTGCTTCTTCTATGGTGAAGAGCAGGACCTGGAAGATGGACTGGACCGGACCTTCGAATCTGGCTTGTCTGGCTCGCAGGAATATCTTTCTGTATGTGAAAAGGGAGTATTAACAATCTGCGGGAGAAAGTATAAGCCTCCCGCTCCCTTCTCACCCCTGTACGAAACCCTCCTGCGACCCCCACGTGAAGTCTCACCTTAGGGTTTGAAAGGTTGAGCTCTCCATCCTGCTTCTCATGCAGGGGCGCGTTGTATCCAGTTACTTCACTGGGATTTTGATTGTAGAGGGTTCAAGTTTTGTTTTCCCGGTATAGTACCGTAAGGATTCTGTTAATGAGTATGATTCTGCAATAATAATTGTTCGTTGTCTCTTTTTCAGGTGCGGAAACTATTCCGAGAAGAGCTGTGGAAACGAAGAATGAGACTCTGGTGAGCTTGATGAGAGTTCTCTCAGTGTCCTTGTATCAATGCGCTCACTAACGCTGATGTCTTTTTTCCCCATAGGGGCCGGGGTCCGGAAATGCCTGGATGCGGCACCAACCCGAAACGAAGCTCAATCCAGAAGAAATCAGGTAAGTCTTTAATGGGTGTTTGGGTAATGTCTTTTCATGCGCCCACTAACGCTGATGTCTTTTTTCCCCATAGGGGCCGGGATCCGGAAATGCCTGGATGCGGCACCGACCCGAAACGAAGCTCAATCCAGAAGAAATCAGGTAAATCTTTAATGGGCATTTGGGTAATGTCTTTTCATGCGCCCACTAACGCTGATGTCTCTTTTTCCCCTTAGGGGCCGGGGTCCGGAAATGCCAGGATGCGACACCGACCCGAAATGAAGTTGGAATAACCCAACAGGTAAGCTTTGTAATGGAAATTAAGGTTTCCTTGTTTTCTTTCCCCTCTCACCTTTATTCTTGTCTTTTTCTCCCTAGGCGCGGTGATGTGGCTGCGAGTCCAGATGTCGCCGTAGAACGTGGTGGTACCTTGTACAGGTGAGTGAGATGCGGCGCTGCAGCGATCGATGCGATGTGCTTTTAAATGGATGTCTTCCTTTTCAGGACCGTCGGCGAGATGTCTCCGGAATGCGGCTTTAGCAGGTAGGGACTCTTCTTTACCCTTTTCTCTTCTCTTCTCTCTTTGCAGGTGTTCCAGGATGCTGGCAGGAGTGGCAGAAGACAGAATGCAGGAGCAAACACGGTGAGCGTCCAGCTGCTAGATGCAGAACAACGCGAAGCGTGAGTTGCTGCTTGGGCGTGGCTTAAATAGCCTTCAAAGTAGTTCCAGGTATGTATCCTTCCTCTCAGGTATGTATTCCTCCCCTGACCACACCCGTGTGGTTAAGTAGTTCCAAAGATAAAGTAGTCCCATTCAGGCCTCAGAAGGCCTGGATGTTGCAGCATGGTCTGCATCAGGTAAGTTAACACTAAGCACCTTTAACACAAAGTCCCCTTTTATGAGCCTGGCGCCGCGCCAGGACTGTGGCCCGATATGAGCCTGGCGCCAAAGGCGCCAGGACTGAGTCCAAAGAGCCCCTACTTGAGGCTGTTGTGACTTCCCTTGAAGACACGATGTCTGCCTCTGGGGTAGCTGGGTCTTGTCTGGCACCTTGGAGGTAGGCATCATGACACAAATGAACAGGTTCTTGTAAATTCATCCACAATTCATGAATATGTTGAAGAATTGAGAAAACACTTGCAATATGCGTTTGCATTTGCGCAGTGAAATTTAGAAAAGGTAGCTGATGCTTCAAAGACATATTATGATAAGAAGGCATCTGTGAGAGAATATGAAATAGGAGACCAGGAATATAGTTTCATTTCAGAAAAAAATAAACATAAAAACCCTAAATTCCTTGCATCATGGCAAGATCCATTTAGAATTGCAGACAAGGTTTCACCTGTGTGTCAAGTTGGGAAGCACGAGAGGGCTGCGTACCTGGTTTCTTGGTCTTTGATCTTGCCGGGGTCGCCAGTCTGTATCCAGTTGAAAGATGAGCTTGTGGCACGAGAGACCAGCCTCTCCACCACCCAAAAACTGATACTGGGTGGAGGATGGGCCGATTCCCAATGTCACGGAAGGCACTATCCTGATTAACGTGACGAAGGGACTGTGCAAGCACAGGCAGGAGAGGCAGCGGTCTTGTAACAGATTATGGGCCGGGATGGAGTCCGTAGGAATAAAGTCCAAAGTACGTGAACTGAAGCGTAGGTCTTAGATTCCAGTGAGGCAGGTATCTTCTTGGTCCACAGGAATGAATGAAGAAGTAAAGCTGGACAGGAAAGGAAGGAACCAAGACAGGTCTGGATATCAAACAGGAGGAGCCCGAAAGGAACTCTAGGGCAGCAAACGCTGGGGACCCTGGTTAGAGGATGCGGGCAGACCTAGGATGGTCCAGGTAAAAGTATGCCAACAGAACCTGAGTATTCTGGTAAATACTGACAGAGCCTGGGGAACCCAGATATGGAAAGCTGGCAACCCCAGGGAGAGCCCAGGTAAGGTAGCTGGATGGCCCAGGGAGGAACACTGGAAAAGTAAGCTGCAGGCCCAGGGAACAACTCAGGTAAGGAATCAGGCAGGCCCAGGAAGGGACTCAGGTAAGGTAACAAACAGGCCCAGGGAACAACTCAGGTAAGGAATCAGGCAGGCCCAGGAAGGGACTCAGGTAAGGAATCAGGCAGCCCAGAGGGGGCTCAGGTGAGTACAGGCGGCCCAGGTAGGAAGCTCGCAGAACGAAGCAAACCGCGTTGAGACGCGGCTTGCCTCGAACTGCGTCCTCCTTTTATGGGTCGCCGGCGCCCGTAAGGCTTGGAACGCAAGCCGCTTCACCTCCGGGCGCCGGCGTACCCAAAGCGAGACCTGGAAGGGAAGCCCTTCCTAGGGCTCGAGCCCAGTCCACGGCGCATGCGCGGAACCGAGACAGAGGTCTTCCGTGCATGCGCCGTAACCCTCCGGTTCCGACACCCAGCGCTCTCCCCCTGGCGAGCCCCCAAGTGCGGAAGCGCGGGTAGACTCGCCAGGAGGTGAAGGGACGCGCGGGCGCGGCGGACCCCGGTCTCCAATGTGGCGTGACACTGTGGTCTACAGAATTGCTAAAAAGGAGGGAGAATTAACAGTGGCACAGTGTGTGCATGTTAATCAAATTAAGCCCTTTCAGTCGAAACATGAAGTGAAAAGACTAGAGCAAGTTGAGACTAGCAGGGAGTGAAAAAGTGAAGTGCTTATCTATTAAATAGAATTACCAAAGAAGGTGTAAAAACGATATTTAAAGAGGTAAAAAAGGAAAAACATGTCAAGTTGGTGAAAAAATGTTTAAGTAAGTAACTAAGAGAAAGAAGTGTTGTGTTTGAGACTGTAAACTGAAAAATACTGTGTGATATTAGTGTGCTTAATTCATGTTCAGTTCAGATGGTCATAAGGAGATGTTTGGATGTATTATATGTTATTTGATATAATCTGCATTTGTGTGCATAACTGAATTTGATTTCAGATATCCCAGTGAGAAAGGAAAAGTAAGGGGTTTGATGTGCTTGATTCTTAAATTGTCTTTTCTTTTTACTCTAGAAAAATAACTGTTTTCCCCGTCAGCACTGGATCCCTGGAGAGCTGGATCCCTGGAGGATACCACTGGAATGGAGTCCCCTGGAAGAAAACCTGGACCGAAGATGGGGGTGAAGATGATGACCCTGAAAGATGTGAAGATGATGACCCCAAGGGGAAATTCTGATTACAGAGAAAAGGATTACTGGCTGTTTTTTCCATATGGCAGAACAAAAAAGGAAATCATTTGGCTAATTTTGGTGTTAGCAGCTATGAATGTTCCAGGTTTCATGTTTGTGGAAGGACAGGTTCTGATAGAGCTGGGACCGCCATCAGGAATTGCAGTAGAAGCAACACTGGCCTTTATATTAGGGAATAGTAGGTTGTTGTACCAGAACATGTATATTAGCCTAAATCCTGATTTAATTATTGGAAAGTTCTTTAATGGGTCAGAAATAAAATCTGAGAAAGTTGGGAATGGGTGCAGCCCCGTAAAGAATAAGCTCGGAGAGCAACCAAGGAAATAATGTTACAACTAGAAAAGACTTTTATGAGTTAATCTAGTGTCTAGTATTTAAAAAAGGAGGGGGAAAAGGGTGGCTGGTTTATTGGTGGTGACAATTGTGATGACCATAATTGGCGCTGTGGTGGGCATGGCAATATCTACAACCAATTCTGTATCTGTAAGCACGCTGAGTAACAAGGCACATGAATTGAGTTGTGATTTGAAAGAGTTACAACAAACTTTAGATGGACTCAGGGTTGGACAGAAAGAAGCAATCTGTTATGTGAATGAAACAATTCTGGCTCTTAATTAGCAAGCCACAATATTAGAGCATAGTACCAGCATCATTGTTAAACATGATAAACTGCTGCATGATATTTTAAATGTGGTAACTCCATTTGAAAGCATTATGACGAAGTATTTATGGGAAATTCAAAATGCGGTATCTCAGTTGATTCAAGGCCATATACCTCTGTATTTTGTGTCATCTGATATCATTCGTCAAATGATGGCATGGATTACACAAAGGGAGGTGGAGATAATCCAAGAAAGAATTGCGTTTGAAATGGGGAGTGCAATACTATTATATCTTAATATGGAGAGAATGGAAATAGGTTTCCTACTGTGCATTTTGTTTATCACCCCAGAGTTTATTTATCAGACTAAGTTGGTACATGATGTCGTTTTTTAGCAAGATGACAAATATGTTAAGATTGTAAGTCCAGAGATGGTATCATTTCAAACATGAGAACCTGATGCATATCTGATACCAAAGTTAGATACCTGTATGAAATTCAAGAAGCAGAATTATATTTGTCCAGGCAAGCCATTTATACCTGATGCAGCGGGTGCTATTTGCGAATTGAGGTCAGACTATGGGTTATCTAAGGGATGTGAGGTGAATATAAGCAATACAGAATTTGAGGAGTTAGCCAATGCTAGATTGATTAAAAAAAGGTGGTTAGTGAGTACTTTGATGACAGATTACACAATTACTAACTTTAATCCTGGCTCTTTTATTGTCAAACAATTGCAGCATAGCGTGTTATACATATCTATCCCTAAGGATACAGTGGTGTCGGTGGGTGGATTGACTCTGTTTAATGCTGATGGCGATTTGTGGGAAGGGAAAGTGGAGAACTTTCCTATTGAGCCAGATATTCAATTCTTACTAAAACAAAAAAGCGTACACACAATTAGAATGAATCTGAATAAAGATAACATTGCTGTGAGCAGTTTAGGCCTAACAGAGACAGATAGCTTCAATTGGGGGACCTGGGTGGAAAGTGGTTTGATGATTTTGGCATTTCCAATGGTGATTGTTTTGATATGGTTAATTGTACTTACAATTAAGATGAAGATGATGATTTTTGTTTTAATGATGATGGGGAAAGAGAAGATCCATTTGGGAGAAGCACCTGTGTTTTAGAGCATGCATGTTTGTTTTTCCCGCAGTGATATTGGGTTATATCCCAGCGGGAAAAAAAGGAGGGGGTGTAGGAAGAATGTTGGCTCTGCATTTCAATATCTAGACTCCGCATTTCATCATTCAGATTAAGGCGAGTGTTTGAATTTTAACTGGGTCCAAGTGTGTGTGACTCAAGAGTATGAGTGTCAGGCTGAATTTAAATAGATGCCACTGCAGACTGAAAATACATGCTAGAAAAGGATCACTTTGCTCCATGGTGCTATTTTAATGGGCTGATTTGCACTAAAAAATAATACTAACATGAAACGAATATACTAATTAACCCAACCCCATTTAACATGTAACTGATTACCATAATAACATTTAGTGCAAATTAGTCCATGATATAAGCTGGTTGCAGATTGAGTGAAATGCATGATGCTCTGAAAATGGAAAAGAAAAATGATTTAAACTTGCAGGCTGGATCTGTGTTGTAAGCTGAGGAATATGAGGATCTGTTATACTAAAATCATGGCATTGTTGTGTGGCAGGAAGAAATGTAGCAAATTCTATTGAGCAATGCAGTGTGTGCTTCGGCTAAAAAGCACAGAGGAAATCACATGATGTTTTAGTGGGATGATCATGTCAAAGGGAGGTGCTTTTGAGTGACAGGGTGTTTTATGAAAAGGGTTTGATGCAGACAAGCTGGGCATTCTTGCACTCACTGACGGAGGGAGCAGAAGACTGATTGCTGGGCTGGTTGTCTGCTGGGCGGAAGCTGTCTCTCTCCTGGGTTGGCAATCTTAAGAAGAGCTGCGAAGTCTCGAGCGACCTTAGCTGTGAATGAACCTGGATTGCTGGCAAGCTAAGGCGGGGAATATCGCCAACTTAACCTAGGTAATTATGAAGTTAATTGAGGTCCGTGTGAAGTGAGTGAAACTATGAAGCACAGATTAGATAATTCAGTTCCTTTGTAGGTGCTGCATTAGCAATGAAAAGTTAAACCTGCAGGTAAAATTATGTTTGTATTTTTCTAAGCTTTGCTGCAAGTCAAAGTATATTTATCCTGCCAACTTTTGTTACGAAGTCAAGGTTCATTTGGCAGAGCTTTGCCCATTATCGCAGATAGAGCATTGAAATCCATTGCAGGAAAAACTTTGCTTATGTTGTGAATTACAACGTGGGTGCATGTGTCATTCTGTGTAACTTGCATATTTCTATTTTATTATAAAAAATATAAATTCGAAAAGGTAATTTAGTTATTGTATTTTTCTGCATTTCAGTCTCATTGGTTTGGTGTGCATAGGTAGCTAGAACGTGTGGTAAGAAATCTCAAAACAAAGTTAGTCACAGTAAAAAAGGAGAAGCTGAATTAATGTTTTGCATTTCATTAGCTTGCTTTATATACGTATATATATTAAAACACAGCAAAAAGGCATAATAGTTATGTTGTAGATATTTGTTTATGGTTAGTGGCCCAGGTGAAATAATTATTAGACAGTATTCTGAAATTAGTCTCACATAAAAATACCACCATAGCAAAATACCACGTAAATACTAGATATAACCCCAGAGAAATCTCCTACAGTGTGCACTTTAGTCTTAGCATGCCACATTTATATAAGGGTCAGCTTATTAGCAGACCTCCCTTTCAGAAACAGAATTACCTGCATCATTCTATATTAATAAAAATCAAAAAAAGCTTGGTCTATACTGTCATCGCCAGATAGCCATTTTTTAATAACAAAATAATGCTGTCAAGTATTCTGAAGCCAACATAAGGATTAGAATATGATATGTTATCCTCTGAGCTAGCATGTCTTGCTTCACGCTGATTGGGAATACAAAATCATTAGAAAACTACAATTCCAAGCATTCTGAAATGTCCGTTTTGACAGTAAATGTGTTTCTCTTTCTATTAATAGGGGCCTATCCTGTATTCAGTGCTTTTCATTCCAGAACTTGACTTGACCTGAGGAGTCCCAGAGTTAATCTATAGACTGGTTGATGTATGAAAGCGATGATATTAAAAGCAAGCAAGACAAGACACGGAAAGGGCTTTCAAACAGTCTGACTTAGACCACATGTGGGGTCAACCACATTTCTTTCCAGTAACTTTCATTCAAGGTTAAATGTATGGGTTTTGTGGTATGAAAGCATACACCTTTCAGGAAACTGGGTTGCGTGTGCATGATTCTGAACATTGCCCTCTATCGCACAGCTGGTATGCTAGGAAGGGGGATGATGCACACACATTTTCTTTTGAGTATGTACACATTTCACTTCTCATGATGAGGTGTGAAGGAACCTGGCAAGAAGAAACCAAGTAATAATGAATGGGTTAGAAAGTCTAGGAGAAAAGCCAGGCCTCCAGGTGGGATTGAACTGGCAGGGAACTAGAACAGTCAAGAGATGTTGAGGGAGGTAGATTAATAAGGACGCACCACCTCCGACTGCAAATCTTATCCCTTTCCTGATTGAAGAATTACATGCAGGGGGGTCCAGCAAGTTCTTTTGGCGGAGGGTTGGATTCTGGAGTGTTTATGTAGGTGATTTGTTTAGAAAGGTAGTCTCTGGTGTTGCCATGTAAGGCTTTGTTGCCTTGCTCTAAACACTTCTGGTCACATCTATCTTTGACCGGAAGCCACAGAAGTTGCTACAGGGTGTGATTAATGTATCCCGATTGATTTATATTGGAGCTAAGATTAGCTGGCCCATTTTGGAGAACCTGCAGTTTGTTTATTAAAGTGACATTGGCTCCTTCAAGTAATGAGTAGTTCAGTTTAGGGTAGACAAGTGATTGGGTTACAGTCCTGAGGTTAAACACTAAACGAAATGTTTTCCTTGCAGCAAGGATTCAAGTGTCACTCTGAGGCTTTTATCTTTAATGGCTTAGAAAATACTGCAATCCCAGACGACAGATATGTTACTGGGCAGTTATAGAATAGAGAGTGCTTTAGAGATGCAATGCTAAGGAATTATTCAGCAGTGTTTGAATCTGTGTCAAGGCTGAGAAAAATAACGTCAGCCTTTTCCTAGCACTCAGATATACAGCTAGGTGTTTTCAGTTTAAAAGTGAAATCTGATTTAGAAATGGCTGACAAAGTTTCTCAGATGGTGAGTTGAAAAATGTTGATAGGTGTGGGGGCAGCAGGGACCCTTTTTGGTCTCAGAAGGCTGATTGAGTGGCCACGGTATCTTGATGGCTTTAACAAACTTTGGAGTATCGTGGTTAGGACCTATTGGAACCATATTAGGTTTTAATAGAGGTAGACTGGCACAAGGGATCTGCAATTAGGTGATCAATTAGAATTTGGTGACCAGTGTGTCTAAAGCTATAGGCAAGTGAAGAAGGGTTGAAATCACACAGTCACTACAGTCAGTGATTCTCCAGAGGTCATCTACCATTAATGCCATCACCATGTTAGTGTCAGGTTTAGACGGTAATCCAGATTGCATTAGGTCAGAAATGTGGTTTGGTTCAAGGAATATGTGGAGTTGGAGGATGATTACTGATTCAATGCTGTTTGCTACTAATTCTAAAACAGACAATAATTTGTAATTCTCAGAGTGTTTAGGTTCAAGATTCAGATTCTTGTGTCTTGGCACAATCCAAGCTAAATTCAATTGGTCTTGAACATTGTCTTGCAAGAAGCTGAGGTTGCAAAGGCGAGATATGGTCAGTGCAAGAGGGCAGCTCATGCTGTTGATAAAATGTGGCAAACATCTGTCAGAACGGTAGCAATTGGTGATGCAAATTGTTACTTGGATGGATTGAGGGGTAGGAGGTTGAAAGGGAATAGAAAGAATGATAGCACGTTGACAAAGCGTATGTCATACTTATATCTGTAGGGGATTTGGTCTTTTATATTGATAATTTTGAAGGAGATCAAGTCTTGCAGCTTAGTGCACCAGTCTGAAGAGGGAGTCATTGGAGTTATCTACCATGCCGAGTTATGAAGTTTACATCTATTTAAAAAAAATATTTTATTCACTGCCTTATCAATGATCTGTGAGGGGTGATGTTTCTTTGCAGAATAGTGGTGTTGAGCAATCATAGGGTCATTTTATTGCTCAAGAGTTTGATTTTCTCCATTTGCATTATGTACTGTGAAGCTCTTGTTTCAAGCTGAACATCTTAGTGAAGAACTGACGTGTGCTGGATTCAAGAAGACAATATTCTTTTATAATGGGAGTGATCAGATTCAGAATACGGAGGATGGTTGAATTCAGGTGATTATAAATTGCAAAGGTGGATGGCTTGAAGAAGTGTCTGGGACTTAAGGTTAAAGCAGATGTCAAAAGAATGTTTGTTTTCCCTCCAATTTAGGTATGAGCAGCTTAGTTAGTGCAGTGGGGGTGTGGATGAGTTGAGGTTGGATGATGAGACCCAAGAAAAGGGTGAGTGGTCAGGCCAGCTAACCAATGAGATGGAGGGGTGTGTTAAGAATGGTTGGTGGAGATGAGTAGATAGATGGTATATCTGGCAGCATGTTTGTGCGATTCACTAGTGGGTAAATACCTAATGCACGAAGGTCATTTACAAGAAGGTGGCAAGAGAAGAGAGTCAAAAGAGTTGTTCATCCACATGATAAAGTAGCGAGAAATGAGGATGCCTAATTTGATTTGAAGAAAAAGAGGTCCAGCAAATCTTGAGTGAAATTAGGTACTCTGCAGGTGATTGATAGTCATAATGATGAGCTGTGATTAATTGTGATGGTATTACCCAGTTTCAGTGAAAGAAATTCCATAACAGGCTGATTTCACTGAACAAGCACCTGTCGGGTAATAATGTATGCGCAGACATTGCTGGGACCAGGAAGCGGTGGGAGGTGAGGTAAGGAGGGGCGTTAGGGGTAAGGGTATGTGTGCATATGTTTGTATGTGCTGTGTGTGGTGTTCGTTTTGTGTGTTTATGTATGGGAAACAGGGGGGCGGGGCAGGTCAAGAGTCTGGGGGTGGGGAGCAGAGTCCCCCACAGAAATTGCATGGGAGGGGAGGGAAGGGGGGGACGAGTGTTGTGGGGTTGTCGCATGCATTTGGTGAGGGTAAGGAAGGGGGCAATCAGAGGAAATGTGTCCCAGGAGCGCCAAAACCAGGCTCAGTTAACATTATAGATGCATTACGATTAGGGAAGCTGAAAGTGAAGGATGTAAAGGAGCTTGTGGATGAGGGGTCCATCCAGTGTAGAGGTGAGATTGGAATTGCAGAAGGTGACAGCCAGTGCAACTACTTGTTTTCCATATCCGTGAAACAAAATCATTTTGAAACTCACTTTGGCAAGGAGACATATTTCAGATATCGGGAGATTACCCAAAGAGCTGCAAGTGATTTAGAATGAGTGTGCTTGTTTGCTGATCAGGTGTTCAGATGTTTCACTGTCAAACATGTAGGTTTGAGTTGAGTTTAGTTGAGTTGTGACAGTAGGGTGAAAATGTGCATCGATTTAAGAGTACAGCTAGTCTTACATGATATAGCACCTGTAAAGTGATTGAGGGATTGCATGGCAGAATGTTCTACATTGAGGGCTTGGTCAGATCTGAAAAGTATGTTGGTAGGACATAGCTCATTGGTGGATAAATCAGTAATCTGTCTTCGCTCCAATGTGATTAGTCCAAAATTGCACCATTGGAGAATGTCAGTGATCTGTCATCACTCCAACGAAAGCAGTCTGAAAATGCTCTGTTGGAAGTTACCAGTGGATGTGCAAGTTGTTGGATCATGGCCAACTGACCTACTCATTTCTGGCATTTCTGGAGGGGGTTAAATGAAGGGGAGAGCAGGATTGCCAACTAACTTGAGGTTGAGAGTTCCATTGAGCATCAGAGACAGAGGGCAAGGGGTGTGACCTTAGCTGATCCAATCAGATAGCAAGTATATTTGGAGAATGAAGATCTATAATTCAAGTAGCATCAAGGGGAAATTCATGGAGCTCATAAGTAGACTGAAGGGTTTTCGAGGTTGTGTAGGGACTAGGCAAAAAGAGAAAGATAGCTAACTTCAAGTTTGTGTAATCTGCCTAAAACCTTGGAAGGCTGCCTTTCACAAATTGCTTCATAGCAACCCTTACTGACCCCCCCTCCCCTCACCCCTTATTAACTCATACATGCTGCACTTTGCAAACTAGTAGTTTATATGGCATCACTCAAAAATGGGCCCCAAATTAGCCAGGGTTTCTTATGTGGGTTGTATGTGCGTCAAAGTTAAGACTGTTCACTGCAGCACAATATGCATTGCACTTCTCTCAAAGCTTCTGCCAGTGCTATTAAGCTTCTTGAATCTTCATCCCAATGTCCTGGAGCTGTTATTCACCCTTCAAGACCCCTCATCTGAACAAAGAGTTGGATAGTATAGCTCAGTGAACCTCACCTCTGTGGAGGCTATGCATTTGGTCGAAAGACCCCCCATGTCTGCTTCTCATGATGGCAAGGACAAGGGTTTGGCTTTAGTTTTAGTTGAGAAAGGTTTTAATAAATGCAGCTAGGAAATGAAGTGGATACAGGACCTAATTGAAAGAAAATGCTTTGCTGAAGAAGGGTTTCATAACTATAGCATATATGCCTAACAGGTACAAAGTGAACTTGTGAAGTTCAGGGATTGTGTACATATTGCATAAACACACATTAGCACATGAATTTGCCACAACTGTCACTTTTTGTTTGCCTCCATCTACACACGTTATATTCCCTCAAATTCCCTGATAACCCATTCCCCCTGTGGATTTTCTATTCTTCTTGTGTGCTTTATTTGTTTATTCTTATTTATTTGAATGGTACCTTTACAGCAGAAAAAGTTTAAAGGTGCCAAGAGACACGGGGGAGTGGGGGGGAAGGGTGAGGGGGAGAACAGAGGAGAAACAACAATAACTGTCGTATTAGGCATTTGGTAGATAGAGATTTGGATCATGCAAGTGCAATGTCAAGAAGTGCAGGGGGGCAGGTGAGGACAAGGGATGGGGTAGGGAGAGGGTGAAGGAGGGAGAAGTGCAGGAGGTAGGCGTCTCAATGGGCTGGCGAATGCTAAGTGGAGATCAGGGCAAGTGCCAGATGGAGCAAGGGGTAGGGGTAAGGGTGAGGGATGGACACCAGCCTAGGAAGGCTAGTGAGGGAAGGATGCCTGAGTGCAAGTGCTGGTAAGAAGGGGTGAGAGGGGGAAGAATGGACGAAGGAGGGCCTGATCCCAGAAACTCATAAGGGACACAGGCATCTAGTCATAGTGGCAGGAGGAGACTAGCATGAGTGGGGGAGTGGTAAGGAGGAGGAGAAAAGGAAGGTCTTGAGTAGCTTCTGGAACTTAAGGAGATCCGGCTCAAGTCGGAGAGGTGCAGGGAGGCCATTCCGGAGGGAGGCTCCAGACGAAGAGAGAGATCTACTCCCCCACTCTCTGTTTAATTAACTAGTGAAAGAGACAAATCTTAGGGGGACACTGTGTGCGCTTTCTGCTTCTCAGGATCTCAACTTGACATTGCTTGGCAATTCTTCAGGAATACTTAAGAAAAGACAGAGTATTATGCCATGGGTTTGTACCTATAAGAGGCCTGAAAAACACCTTCTCACTCCTGCTGCTGCTCACAGGCAATATGCCTGGAATGCTATAGCGTGGCATATCTTATCATTGGAAACATAGTGCCCCTTTGTTAAAGGAGAGGAACAGTATGCTGATTTGCACTTCCAGGATGATGCCTCACTGGAAGTGTCTCCATGGTTGCTGGTTCTGGAGGGTGGAGAACACTCCCTTTGCCCAGGTTTCTAGTTGCACTGCTGTATGGATGAACTGATGTCCTGACTGTGACATTGCTTTCCAGTGCATTGATCATGAATATTATGAGTGGACCTGCAATACTTGCCTGGTGCAAGTGGATCTAGGTCACATGGCCTAAGCCCCACCCACCTTCTTAGGCCTGCCTCTTCCTTTCTGCTCTAAACTCTTAGATCAAGGATGTCTCTCACCCGGGAGTCTGAAGTGAAGGGCAAACGAAGAAAAGGGCAGTTCTTCTATGGACATGTTCGGACTGGGAGGACCCAGGGCCCAAACCCCTGTTCAGACAACAGGTAAGCATGCACTGACATGTGTTTTCTCCCTCAGTCACCACAAGCCATCCCGACCATCACCAGGTAATGCCAATGTCACTAACATCACCCCTCCTTTAATGTATGTTCTCCGCAATGCAGCAAACTCATCCACAGCAGCCTCAAGCCCATCAGCACCCCTTCAGCGTCCACAACACAGAAATTGATGGTTACCAACGTCTGCTTGTCCAATGTCTGCTGCAGCACCTATGCAGCAGACATCACAGACATCATCACTGCACATGGCCTTGGCGCCATCTTCATCACCACCAAGACCTGGTTGACACCCACCTCCACCCACATCCTAGAATTCCTTGTCCCCGGCGGCTACAGCATCCATCACAGAGACCGGCCAAACAAGACAGGCCCTGCACCAGACTTGACATCAACAACATTGGCTCATTCCAAGTCCTCTCTTGCCACTTACCGCTCTCCCCGACAGACACATTCACCTTCCATCGCATCTACAGACCACTCAAACACAATATCGCCTTCATCGCAGACTTCACCGACCTGGTCAACACCATGTCCCTTACGCACGCCAACATCTTCCGAGGCGACTTCAACCTGCCAGGGAACAAGGCCACCAAACCGATGAAGGAAGCTCTCTTTGGCCTTCCCGACACCCTCAGCCTCATACATACCTGTAAACATACAGCACACAAAAGACCCAATGCACAAGAAAGGTAACATCCTCGACCTAATCATCACCACGCTGCCTTTCCTCCACTACAGCTCTCCTCTCCCACTTGACTGGTCTGAATACCTGGCTGTGCCTTTCAACATCCTGCACAGCACCCCATTCAAGCACTCCCAGCAAAAACCCATCAGACAAACCTTCAGGTACTTCAAGAACTTCCCGGTGTAAGCCCTGATAGAAGACCTTACCAACTTGCACCTTACATGGACCGAACACTCCAAACCGGACTGCGACTCTCTGCTGGAAGAACGCAACACCACCCTCTCAGTCTTCACCAACCGGCACGTGTCTCTGAAACAACACACCTCTAAACTGAAACCATCAGCACCCTGGTAAATGCAAGAACTCAACCTCAGCAAAAGAGTCATCAGGAAAAAAGAGAATACATGGTGCCATCCCAGGGCTGCATCTGACCTGGCGCTCCTCAAGGAACTCTTAGCAACACACTGACAACTAGTCAACACAACCAAGGCCTCGTACTATTAGAACACCATAGCAGAAGCCAACAACAAAAGCAGAGACCTCTTCAAAGCAGTCAATCACTGTGTCATCCCATTACCCAACCCTGCCATACCACACTCCATCAAAACATCTACTGACATCAACACCTTTTTCATCAACAAAATTAACAAGATTCACCAGCACAGAGACACCCGTTCTGCATCCACAGACCCACCTCACATCCTTCCTTGTGAAATCTCCACACCATGGACAGCATTCAAGCCACTCTCTACGGAGGACCTGGTAAAAATCCTGGCCGACCTCAAAGCCACATCGTTTACAGACGACATCCACCCAGCATCCAGCCTCAAGTCCCTCCCTGCAGAAGCTCCCCTTCCCTATCTGGAGATCATCAACAGCTCCCTAACTCAAAACACCTTCCCATCCACCCTAAACACAGAGAAAACCCTCCCTCTATTAAAGAAACCCACTCTGAATCCAGACAACCTAAGTAACTATCGCTACATCACCAAGCTTCACTTCCTACTTAAGATTATCAGCATCAGCATCATCAGCCGTGCAACTGCAGCAACAATTCGACACCAACAATCTCCTCCAAACCTACCAATCTGGGTTCAGACTCAGATTCGGCACAGATATGGCAACCATACAAGTGGTCAATGATGCCTTCAACATCCTTGATGATGGCCACCCTTGCCTTCTAGTTCTATTCGACCTCTTGGACACTTTTGCCACAGTAGATCACTAGGCACTCTCAGACACCTTACATTGACCCATAGAGATCAGCAACCTTGTCCTATCCTGGTTGAAGTCCTCCCTCACCAACCACCAGCATTTTGTTCAGATGGACTCCCCTAGATTGCAATGCTACCCATCACCTGTGTATTCCGACAGGATTCCATCCTCTCCTCAGTGATGTTCAATCTATACATGCAGCCGCTGTGTGTCTTCCTAGCGACACAGAGCATCCACATCCACCAATACACTGACAACACACAGCTATACCTCAGGATAGACTCCATCAAGGACAACCACATGTTCAAACCTGCCTCTCGCTGATCCAGTCTTGGATGGCCAGTACATACTTGAATCTCAACCCCTCCAAAACTGAATTCCTACTCCTCACCAACACCACTGAACACCCAGACATACAAACCTGGCTATTAAACAGGTACCCTGAGGGAGCTTCCCACCCAAGCTCACCCCCTGCAACAAGTCCCTTGGTTCCCATATCAACAAACACCTCTCCTTCAAGACAGACATAGCTATGGAAACTCAGACAGCTTGGTAACAGCTCTCCCTCCTGTAGAAAGTCAAGCTCTTCCTCCCTCTCGACAGCTTTAGATACACTGTTCAAGCACTGGCCCTATCCCACTGGATGGGTGCAATGTCCTCCTTGAAGGCCTCCCATCGTCCTCCTTTGTGCCCCTGAGAAGTGTCCTAAACACGGCCACACACCTCATCAAGGGTCTACGCAGATACAACCACATTACCATGGCCCTCATCAACCTTCACTGGCTCCCACTGCATGCACAAATCACCTTCAAGTCTTGCTGCATCATCTATAAGGTAGTCACTCTCAAGTCACCCAGCTACCTTGCGGATAGACTCCGCATCTCGGGTGGACAGTGCACCACCAGAGGCCAGGACATGTGCAGACTTGAAATCCGCCACTGCGAAAAGGAAAGGACCAGAAAACAATCCTTCTGTGCCTTCGCCCCAAGACCATGGAACCTCCTCCCAGTCGGAATCAGACTCGCCTCCACACCCCTAAAATCCCCAAAAGAACTCAAAACGCACCTCTTCAAGAAGTCTCTCCTCCTAAACACCTTGGCCATCACTTCACCCCTGTGCCTCCTGATTCGCTAGACACTGTCTGCCCCTCTCCTCTTCAGCACCCTGTACAGCTGTACCCTTCCTCTGTGCGACTCTGTATACTACACGCTGCCGTCTATCTGTTCTGTTGTTACCTATGAAAATCACTCTGTTATGCTTCTGTTCTATTGTATACCTCTGCAAAGCTCTCTGTTGTGCATCTGTACTGTTGAATACCGCTTTAAAGCACTTTTTTGCTTCTCAAAGCTAGGTCCGTGCTCAATAAATACAATTATAATAATACTACTACTGATAGCACTGTACCCTGACAAACTCAGAGAAGCACACTCAGAGTCAAGCAAAAAAGCGGCCTACTGATACAGGATTTTCAGGTAACCATGCAACTCCAGCATTGCAACATTGTCAACACCATGAAATCACTTTGTTTAAACTCCTAACATGACCAAGGCCTTCAGGTCGAATCCAGCCAACTGCAATCCTAGAGCTCACAACCCCCTAGCTCGGCTAGTATGCCTTGTCAAATGGGTGCATGTTCAAACATAGGAATTGGCCCACTTTCATTTCAAATTCACCATTTAGAATCCAGTCATTCTCCCCATCCACTATACTTACTTTCCAGTTTATGTCCAATGAATTTACTTTGCCTTTAGATGTTGTCATTTTTTCTGCAACAGCTCTCCTTTCCGGCTTACCAAGTCTCGATTTGCCTATATTAGGCTATTGACCCTTGTCTAGAACCATCTAATATGTCATGCTTCTATCAGTCAATCCATCAACACATGGTTTTTATGTGAAGAAAATATGACTGTATTAAGGTCTAGAAGTACAACTATCTGCTTACTATATGTTTTGCCAACTTAGTTAGGAAGAGCTCTTTGTTTTCCATTTCAAACAGCAGTTATGTTGTTGATGTACCTGACCAAAAATTCACATTTTCTGATAGTTATGCAATGACCTCATGCGTTCTGCCTCTTCATCCAACTCATACATGGTTTGGTGTAAATATGGTGCCCATTTCTGTGCCTCAAAGGTTCTCCACTAAAATAAAAACAGGTTCTGCATTACAATGTATTCATTGGCAAAAGCATGTATCCATGTTCATAAAATCGGTCTGGTTAAATGTTTACATGAAATGCAATAACATGCAAACCCTGGTTATGCTGATCAAAATATATAGCACTTGATATCAAAAGTACAGTAGGAAAAAGGGTTATTTTTCACAAATTAACAACACATTTCATGTCTGATCTGATAATGGCTTAGACCATGTTGCAAAAAAAACAAAAGGGGTACCTGCAATAGATCACTAGTCCTACAGGTAATGAAACAGGATATATGTAGAGCACCTGGACTAGTAGATAGAGGATGACAGAACACACTATTATTTTCAGCTTGGTTTGTATTTCCAAGCTTTCTTATTTTCATTCCATTTCTTTTATATTTAAAACATTATTAAACAACATCATAATATTGCATAGCTCACTCCCTTTCTCTCATTCACACTCATGTTTTCCTCAACACACAGTCCAAATTGGTTTTACACTTAGAGTAAAAGTAACACATCTGTTACTTTTCTGTTCTTAAATGCTGATAAAGTCCCTTCGTTGGTTCAAGATGACATATATCTGTATGCTGTTGTTCCCACAGATTTTTATGTCGACACGTGTTTCAGTTGCTATGGTCGAGCATCAAAAGTGGTGCTCTCGTACCATCGCAACCTTCTTCAGGGCAAGATAACCAATTTTAATTCCTTGCATGTATACCAAATTGAGCTACACCATCTCCAGTAATCCTAGCGGAGGAGGTAAAGATGTACTGGTTAAATCCAACTCATCTTCTATAGACTCCAAATTATTACTGTCTGACTCGAACGGGGTAAACACCTGCGACACATTCAATGTGTCTTCTTCTGTATACTGTGATATCAATCTCTTTATCACATTAGGTGTCCAAGGGTATCCTGATCTGCATCAGTCTTCCTTGTTTAGATCAACAGTGGATTCCCACTTGTTCGATCCATGATGCTGGTCTGTGTTCTCCCTGTGCGTGGCCAGTCTCCGGGCATCCGTACAGCATCTGATCAATGCATGAAAATAATAGTGTGTTCTGTCATCCTCTATCTACTAGTCCATGTGCTCTACATTTTGCCTTAGACCATGTTGCACAATGAAAATACTAATTATGGTTAGAATCAAAGCTGTCTTTTTAAAACAGCGAAAGACCAGATACATTTGTTTAATTTTTAATGCAAAACACAATTCAAATCAGTCTGTAAATGATTTCATAACACAATGCAAATGTGACAGAATGTTATCTTCAAAGGTGTACTTTTCAGATTTATTTAGATTTTTGTGAAGGAAAGTGAAAGTGGTTATTCTGCAAGAACGTGTGCTATGTTTTTCAGACACATTATTTACACATGCTATGTCGTAGCGAATGTGGTTACCTCTAAGCTCACTTCAGGCTCAGTGAGTGTACAGCATAGCATCTGCCGTTGAAATAGGAAGAACATTTATTATTCTGCTGTAAAAAGCACAAGGCAAGCCTGCAGCTGAAATGTGAATTGGCTAGTTTTTAGGTATAAATAGTTACAAGCAATTTCAGTGCTGGAAGAAAATGCACATAAAAACAGATAAAGTAAATGTACAAATACAAACCTCAAGTAATTCCTTTCATGTTAACCCCTATTAAAGAACCCATGGCTAAAAGGGAGAACACTCTAAAGTAGTCGGTGGCCCAAATAGCGCCGGTCAAGGCAGGCTACATACTACATACTGAGTGAAATATAGAAATAATGATGCAGATCCAACCGTGAAGGGAAAAATAGTTAACCTGATGTGTTTGTTTGTTTAATGCATGTGTGTTGTGTTTTGTGCTTCACTTAACAGAACATACCTGAACTGAACTATCCAGGCCATCATGGGGCTGGATGGAATGAACAAAAAGAGAACAAAGGACAGAGCTCCCTTTCCCAGGAGTGGGCCGGCAGGGGAAATTGAAGATTTGAAAAAAGAACTGTAGGCAAAAAACATTGAGGAAGGGGAGACAATGTAAAGTATGTGGCACCTACCTCAGCTCTCATGGAGGCCATGGCATCGAGCAGCCCTACTGGGCCATCTCCTGGCCCCTCTTTACAGCGGGTGGTGCCAGGTAAGGGTTAGGGGTCAGTTCTGTCAGTTCCACCCTATGGGCCTCACTTCGGCCCCTATAAGGGAGGATGGGCTGATGGGACAGATCCCTCAGAGAGAAGTGATGCCAGGGGAGCATAGAATAACGGTGTGCCCCCAAAGGGAATGTTTAAATAACTATTTTGTCTTTTTGCAAATAAAGAGAGTTCCTGTAGAGATCCCTCTGTAGCCCATTGGAAGGTACCAGGGAAGAACAAGCTCAGGGTGTCTCCTGCATATCCAACACATTTATTTTCAGGTAGTGCAGAACCCCTTCCTATCTGGAGCCTGTGAGTGGTTGATTCCTGTGGGATCTGTCCCTGGCCTGGAATAGGGCAAGCGCAATCCTGGCCGAGGCTGGGGCAGGAACATAGGTGTAACATTAATACCAGGCATGCACGTGCCTGTTGGCAGATTTATCTATATTGCTGCTAAAAGATACATAGTGGGGAAATGTTGGATTTTCAAGAATAATGCATCTGCTAAAGCCGAAAATGCATGGCTGCCACATGGCTTTATTTCAACGAATACAGCACATTGTGCAATGACATAGCCTTATTCATAGCTCTCTCACACCTGGTGGCAGAATCTCAGTAGCCTAAAAACTGTATGCTTTATTGAAGTAGAGATAAATCAGCATTCTACCAAATTAAAATATTGTGATGTGTTGAGAATAATCCATTTTGAAGCATGTATAAAAAAAATCCGACCAAAACAAAAGAGAATCAATAAAATAAATAATTTGATCCTAATATCAAGTCAATCTCACATTGAGGATCGAAATAGTAATAAATAGAAAACATACTAAAACGGCGGCAAGGCACCGTCATCACTTCATTGGCCTTAACGTTAGTGTGGTGACGTAATGAGAGTCATAATAATTAGGCGCCATTTTTTAGGAATTTAGCGTGCCTAACACAGCATAGAAAAAACTCATGTCAAAATGAACATTTGTATTCATTTCATCCACTCTAGCATCAAAGTAAGAAAATTAGGAAAATGCAATATCTTTAAGTTAAATGTTATTGTTTTGTGTATAGATTTCTGCATCTCATAGTGCATTTAATCAATGTCAATGTAAAGTAATCAATGATGGTCAGTCTATTAACAAGTATGAACATTTTATTCGTGAAACAGAATTATTAAGCTATGTTAACTAATGCAAAAAAGATGATATCATCATATCATATTATTTTCAGAAATGGATCAAAAATGAACAGAAATTGACATAAATCGATTATTACAGATATAATAAGAAGCTGAAAACCAGTAAATACTAACTAAATTATATTATAAAAAAGGTCAGTGATACATTTCAGACTAACACAAAAATACTTCAAAATTAGACTAAAATATAAAACAATTGATCAAGAAAAAAATACCTTTTTCTTTACATTTTGATGACATCTTCGATGTCATTGGTGTTAGTCTTAGGGGTGCAGGGTGGTGGCCCAAGTTATGGTTGCTTAGCTGGTGGTGATTTCTGGGGTTTTTCGATTTTACTTGTAACCATAACTTCCCTTTAACAACGTTTTTTTCACTGAATTTCATAGGTTTTTACCAGGGCACTGTAATTTGGAACAACTTCCTAATATAATACTCACCTCAATATAGCAGCCTTTTCATCGAATTTAGGAAGTTTCAAGTGAAAACTGTACCATGCCCCACCTTCTAGCAACATTCTTAACACTTCTATCAACTTTCTACAATTTTTACACTGTTTTTTGGCTCGCCGACATCCGCAAACACTTGACGTCACGGCAGACTTTCTGGGCAGTGTCACGCGAACATGGGTCTGGTGGTTCTTTGAGACCGTACGAGGGGAACCAAAGGCTTGGGCTACCCATGTTGAATGCATTGAGTGTGGGGTCATACTCAGTCATGGACAACACAGGAAGTACTCTATTTGTACCATGTCCATGCATCGCCACACCCTATCATACCCAATCATACAAAAATGTAGTAGGCTGTCTTCCTCTACCTCATCTTCCTGAACCGCTACTGCCACCACACAGGCTACTCCTGTGGGGCAGAAGATACCATCAGCAACCTTGCAAACCATAAAAGAGGCTATTGATCCATATCTTCCCAAAACAACAGTACTCTGTATAGACTGCAACACACCACTCTGCAAGGGGGAGCAGTTTTGAAGTGCTTTCAAGGCTGTAATTAAAGACCATGAGAAATACTGCCACCTAACTTAAATTTAAAGCACACCCAATTTCTTCCTGTGTCCATGTGCGCCTCCGTATCTGTGGTTGGAACCCCCTCCCTCAGTTCCCTCCCCCACTTCCCTCCCCCACTGTACTTCCGACCTCTCCTGAAAAAAAAATACAAAATCAAAACACACCAAAAAGAAGGTTCCTTTTGGAGCCACGTTTCACGGTTGAAAAATAGAACTAAAATAAATTAATATTATAGATTCCATCTGCTTTACATGTTTGAATCAAGTAGTTAGACTCAATAATATTCTCCAACATTTGCATTAGTATTTTGTCCTATACTAATGAAAGTAATGGACAGTTGTATACTAGATAAACAGAAAAAAAGCACATAAACAATTTTCTGTCACAAATACTTTTCACTAGCATACAATAAGGACCATAATCCATGGATCTTCAAGACTATCCACGGTCTCCGGAGTCGCCTTTCCAGGCCAGGATTCATTAAAAGACCCGGATGGCACGTGCACATCACACAGGACAACCCTTCTACAGTTTTTACTTGTATATTTGTAACACTCCTTCATTGCCTGCTTTCAAACAGTCACGCATCCATCCACCAATCACTTCCAAAAGATCAGCATGTCACCCTATCAACATATTAAACTTCCACACACCAACTGCCACTTAACAATATTCTAGAAATGTTTTGCACCTGCATTTCCCTTACTTATACAATCATATTGTACACAGTGCTGCTATGAATGCACATATCCATTGTGCATGGAGAGAAGTGCATAAATGGAAGGGGGAGTAGGGATACACAAGTGCCGGTGGGGGCCTGGGAGCTAAGTGCTATATTATTCCCATTCATTATATAAACATTTCTCATATGCAGATATCAGAATTTCTTATTTTGACAGAAATGGCAAACACACTTCAGTGGCTAGAAGAAAACTTTCCCAAAAAAGAAATGACATCTCTAATGGTAAACAATACATCTTTCAATATAAACAAATGATGTAATTTATGGAGAAATCATTGAAATAACAATTCATTGAAAATAACAATTTTCTTATAGTACATAGTTTACATGAAGAAACTACACCACAGATTAATTATGCAGAATTCCAACAATCTGAAATACAATCCCAGACTCCAAATGTACAGAATAAAATAATGATCTTGTCTTCAAAATTGGATGAATTTAGCAATGATTTTAAAGAACTTTTAAATTAGGTTAAACAGTGTGTTATTAGAAATGCTGGTTGTATCACTCTTGTACTTGTACCTGTCCCCCTACCACCAGCAATGACCCCAATCAAATTCACAAAACATAAATCAAAGATGCTTTGATGAAACCTCTCTCCCTCTCTCCCAAGATGATGTCTTTATTGAAATTCTAAACTCTCCCATGTATGTTTCCCATTCTAATACCCCATCCCTTTCATAAATACATTTATTTTTTCTACTATAAATTATTTCTACTATAAATTATAATTAAAATTGGTTATTTATAACGCGCTTGATACCCAGAGGTTTCTAAGCGTGGACCCAGGGATCAAACCTGTGTTGCTCCACGTTGTCTTGCTTCCAAGGCGAGCATGTTGCCCCTGAACTATCCTGCCGACACAATACATATAGGACATATACTATAAATATCTTGTATATTATTGTGTTATAAATTCTTATTTTTTTCTTTAATCCCCTAATTAATAATCGGCAGACATCTCGACTGTCCGGATGGTCCATTTACGCAATGGAGCATCTGCGGACATCGCGCCCTGTCCATGCATGTCTGGTTTCCCATGATGCACTTTTAATTACTACGCGGACAATGCACCCATTTGTGGACATCCATGCGCATGCGCCCTGCATCTCCTGCACCACAAGGTTCGTGGACACCCACCACCGCCGGGGACACCCCCAAACGTTATTGTGTGACCACGCCCGTGCAGTGTCTGTCACCTCAGACAGTTTGAAACTGCATTTTCGGCCAATCTAAGGTGTTTCAAGTGGAAAGTCAACCTCCACAGCTCCTTCACCCATTCTTTGCTAATCTGTCAAATTTGTACAACTTTACAAGGCCTATTTTCGGCACAGTTCCTCTTTTATTCATTCTAAATCTGACACACCAGGAGAAAGCATCTTTTGGCAGTTACTTTCAGGAGACTTCCAGTAGTTGAAGAATGGCATCTGTCAGGGCCATCCCATCTTCATAGGGCCACCACCTCCACCATCCTTACCACATGGAGGGCATGTACAGGGGAACAGATGTGATGATGGGGAGGAGGATGAGGAGGAACAGGAAGATGAGGTAGACGAAGTTCCTACCTCCAGCACCCAGACAGAGTCATGGGTGTGGCGGTTCTTTAAAACTGTTAGGGGTGTACCAAAGATTTGGGCTGCCAAGGTTCAATGCATTAGGTGTGCGACCGTACTCAGACACAGACAACTTAGTCAGTACACTTTTTTTACTCTGAGAAAGGCTATTCCTTTCTCAGGGAGATGTAGGTTATCTTCCTCTACCCTATCTTCCTCAACCACTCCTGCCAACACACAGACTACTCCTGTGGGGCAGAGTAGCCCCCAAGCTGCCTCACAGGCCATGCATAACTCTGTTGATCCTAACCTTTCGAGAGGCAAAATACTCTGTTTGTACTGCGACACATGGCTCTGCATAGGGGAGCAGTTTCACAGTGCTTTCACACGATAAACACTGCCACCGACATTAGATTTAAGGCACACCCAACATCTTCCCCTGTCCACCTACCCCTCTGTATCTGTGGTTAGTGCCCCTCCCTCTCTTCAGTCCACCTTACCTCTTCACCTCTCCTACAAAAAACAAAATCCCCAAAAATATAAAAAACCAGAAAGACAAAAAAAGCTTCCTTTAGGACCCACCTTTCACTGTTAAATATTAGAAGTAAAAATAAAAATCACAGGACCTTTTGCGGGATGCATAATCTGCAGACAGCACGAGGCAGACATCAAGAAAATTCCACGCATGCGGTAGGATTATTAAAATCAATTAACTTGTTTTTCATAAAAAAATGGTGGCTCTTAAAAGAACCCTTTTTTTTATTTTTTGTGGGTTTTATATACTGAGCTAACAAATGTTCTAATGAACTTAATTATTTGCAATATAGCTAGAACTATTTTTAATTTGTGAGCATGAATGGTGGGTCTTTATGGGCAGCCACCGTATACTGAGATGCCTTCTCAGTTGGATACTCATAGTGATCGACCCAACTTGGGTTTTAATTTAATACTGCACAAAAATATTTATCATTTTTGACAACTTCTATAAGGCATGGCTTCAATAAGCCATTTAAATTTACAATTTTTCCCTTTATGATTGAACACCTTTATTTTCGTCTTGACTAGGTTAACTTTGAGGCCATGCTTACTTGAGCATGGCACTCGACCGTGCTGGCAAATATGGGAATGTTTTAAACTTTTATTTGACATTTACTGTAAACAAGCTATGTTTGCAGTAATGGCAAATACCAGTTTCACTGGGTATTTGTGAGGCAGCATTCTACCATATATAAACTGTGCTTATGATAGCACCATTTTTCATAAAGCCCTGGGAAATATGTGTCACTCGTCACCATGGTGCGAGTGTATTTCTCTCAGGTCGAGAACCTAAATTAGGGAACTCTCCCTGTAGGTCTAGTGGGATTTTTAAGAATTTGCAAAACCTGGCCCACAATTTACCAAGGTTTAAACAACCAAAGGGTATTGAATAATAAGTAAACACATTGTAAACCGGTTTACCATAATTTTGTTTGGTGCTTTCGATGATTAAAAAAGAGTGAATACGTTAGACATTACAGAATGGGAGGATCTGAAACCTGTCGGTGTGATAGGCAAGATCTTCTTCAAATCAATCCGATCATTTAATGTTTTTAGTAGCAGACGAGCAAAAGTTATGGCCGAAATGTCCATCATAGCCAAAACTCTACAATTTTCAGAGTTCGTTTACCCTTTTTATGGACAGGAAGCAAAATACTTTCCTTCCAACCGGTAGGAATTGATTTTGTTATGGTTAAGTCAGTGAAGACTTGATAGCGTATCACTCCACACCTCCTCATCAGAGCATTGCACAATCGATCACTTCCTGGGTCATGGGTATTCATCAGACCCCTGATGTTGGTATTAAATCATTCAGGGAGCCAAAGTAGACCCAAGCAGGCACCATTAATCCCCACCTACCTTTGCTCTGGGGGAATGCATTTTTGTTGAATGTTGTTCCAATTTGCATGCGGCTCTGGCAATAGGCCGATGCTGATTGTGGCTTAGCTCCACACCCATAAGCCCAACATGTATGATTGTTATAAGTTGATATTATTAATATCATCTCTTATCATTTTCTCTCTGTTTTAAAATATCAGTGGAGTTTGAGCAACTTTTTATAAGGTGTCGTTTGCTTATTGCTGTCCTCCAACAGTTTAATATCTGGGTCACCCTTGCTTGTTGCATTATATAGTTATTACCCAGTGATATTATATGATATGATGTGACATTTATAACGCAAGTAAATGGAGTGGTTGAGGAGGGTAATCAGGACATTTGGGGGGCGAAGGGGCAATAGGGAGAACCTCCCTGTTGCCTTCCCACATTGAAAGAAAAGAAAAAGGCACCACCGGGGGAAGAGCCTCTTGTGGCTGGAACTGTTCCATCCACCTGATTGGCTGAGCTCCCTTCCCCGGGTGCAAATGTAATGTTTAGACCTGCCTGTAAGTGCTATGGCTTTTAGCCTAATCCTTAGGACAAACATGCTGTATATTGGGTTGTTTCGACCTGGCAATCCATGTCTTCTCCCCTGTGAGCTCCCCCCTTCCCCTTGCTCCTCCATGCTTCCTCGCAGTGATATCTCCCCTCTCACAGACACACACTTCCTAGTGTTGTCAACTCCACTTATTATAAGAGACTTTGGTCTTATTTTGGCGCAAAGTTGCTTATAATATTTGGTAGTCGCTTAATGCAGATGTGGTAGTGTAATTGGGCTTGTTGACTCTGCAACTAAACCCCACCATGTTGCCTCCGCTAACCAGAGCTCCCTGGATTCTTAACGACCTGCAATTAAATAATTATTCCTTTTTCCTGTTATCCGCCCAACCTCAGTTTTCATGTATTTAGGCATTCTGCACTGGTGAGACTATTACATGTGAAAGACCCCTCACAGTCTGCTACCTAGATAAGCATTTGACGTAACACAATAAACGTTCCTTTTATAGGTTAGTCATGATGCATGATGACTACTTCCTTTACCTCATCACACTTCTCTCACCTTTCCTTGCAGCTCTATGTTCTCTATCATCCTTCCTCTCACACCCTTGCTCTTTTACCCATTCTGTTTTCAGCTTCTCGCTCACACCTCCTCATGCTCACCCTTGCTAGCACCATCTCTCACTCTTCTCAGACTCTTCTCTCTGCTCACACTTACTCTTTTCTCACACTCTCCCCTCACAACTTTTCTCACCCTCTGTCAAGCAACCTTTTCCTCTCTTCTCTCTCCCTCGCTTGGACCCTCTTCATCTCACTAGCACCCTTTCATGCATTCCCATGACACCTCTCACCGGGCTCGGACTGGCCTATAGGGCAATGGCCGAACCAAAAACACAAAATGCTGGTGTGGGCCAGTTTTTTGGGTCAAAGTGGGCCACCTTTTGTGCCAATTAGGGCCAGTTTGATGAGTTAATTCACTAGGCGGCTAGTAGTTTTGACCAGTGTTTCTGAATAAATATCCTTTAAAATGCACAATTTGCAACTCAATTTATCCAAAAAAATCCCCCTTGGTTACTATTCAAACGGTGTCACTAAAGGAATAAATAGCCATTTGCAACTGTGGGTCACTTTTTCATTGGTGCCCGAGACAATGATATGGCCCAGTCCGACCCGTCCTCTCTCTCACCTTTCCTTGCACCACTACTTTTTCTACCATCCATCCTCGCACACCCTTACTCTTACCATCCTGTGCTCTGCCTCTCACTCGCACCTGCTAGTGCCATTTCTCATTCTCCTCACACTCTTCCCTCTATCAACTCACAAGCTGTCTCTCTCCTCACACTCGCACGATTGCTCCCTGTCTCCCCTCTCTTCTCTCTCACTAGCTTGCACCCTCACATTCCAGCCCTCTCGGTAGCACCTTTGCATTCACCCTCATCACATTGTCTCTTGATCTCATCTTTCCTTGTACCCCTATTTTCTCTCTCAACCATCCTCTCACAAGCACACTCTCTTAGCATCCCACCATCTGCCTCTCGCGCTCACATCTCCTCTTGCTCTCCCTTGTTAGCAGCATCACTCTTGCCCTTGCATCTTCCCTGGCATCCTTGCTCTCTTCCCCTTGCTACGGATGCCTATAAATGCAAACTGCAATGGACATTAGAAAATGCCAAAACTATTGATTTTGACACTGCTTGTTTCAGTGAGCTTGCGTATTGTTTATTTGTTCTGAAATAAAACAATACCATTTTTTATACAAAAATAAAAGGCAGCCACCACGCTCCACACAGCCTGGTGATAGGCCGATAAAATAAAATGCTTTTAGCAGAAACATATTTTCAAATCCTAAAAAGGCTTATTCTGAATCTTTAACTCAATTTGAAAAACGGATTAAAATGTCCTCACTTTACTCAAATGTCGCGTCTCTAGCAACCGCGGGGTTTTTGGAGTAAAGGCGCTCGTTTTGTCTGTGACGCAGACATGTTTTTACATTGTACCGCGTCGTGTTCAGTCAGGTGTGCGGACATGCAGCTACACGCTTCACTGGGTGATGGAACGCGTTAGCAACGGTGCACGCCAGTCACAAAGAGGAGTAAAAGGCCTCCTGTCAGTTCAGATAGAACTGTAACTTGGGTGGAACTAATTTTTAAAGCGCAATTGTGAATTTAAAAAAAATGTAATTAGAGCACGCTATTTTACTCCGGTGTTTACTCTGTACTTTTCAGTTGTGTCTAGAATGTTGTCATATGCAGCTGTACACCCATCACATGGATTCACTGTTCCGCTGCACACTAGTCGGGATTAAACTGGGTAAGCATTTCCATTAAAAACATTAATTATAGCACTCACGTTTTTATGACGGCACTGGCAAGTTAATAACTATGTGGTATATTTGATGCCTTACAAAGATATAATTTTTTGCCGTTCAGTAATGACTAAAGTCAACATTTTTATATTTTGATATGTTGAAAGAGAAAGAAGAAAAGGCAGATCAGAGAAGAGTCTTTTGGGCTTCATTAGAAGTTGGGCAGTGAGGTAAAAATGTGGCATTAATACTGTTACTGCCGCATTATCGCAATGCCCAACTATGAGTTTGGGGGTAAGGTGGAGGAAAAACCTCCAGCAAGAAGCTGGAGGGATGTCTGACACCTTACTGCCCAAAATCAGCCTATTTGTTGGTATTAACTTTGGGCAGATTTACAGTAATACTGCGAAATCCCCTATGGAGTCCTATGGACTACAATTGATGGGGACAAACACTGCCTACCACCACTTGAAATCCGGCGGTAATACCGCCGGACAAAGTGGCAGTTACCTTAATACAGTTTGGTGGTATCTCTGTAGATTTACTGCCAAGATACCACCAAACTTATAATGAGGCCCTTTGTCTCTACTCGATCGAAGCAAGGCAGTTTCACAGGATTGCAAAAGCTCAAGCTCTTTCTCGAATTTAGTGGTTCCAGGCAGCAAAATTGTCGTCAAACTTCTAAAAGAATTTCGAGCATATACGCTATTGAGGGGCAACTAGGGGTACCAGCTGCTCTTCCTGCCAATCTCCATGATACCCCTGTAATTGCCTCTGTGGCCTAATGGCCTTCACCCTTTGATGTCAGAGAGTGATTCATTGCTCAGTGAAAAAACACTTTTGTCCTGAAATGTATTTATTTCTCTGCACTCTGAGTGTGTTTTGTCCCATTCACTGTTGCCAAATGATGACTTCTTGCACAGTGGGAGCCACCACCACAAGTAATTCCTGAAGGAGTGTACCCTTTGTAAATGGGCATAAGAAAAATGAAACTTTTCCACAATAGCACTTGTCTGGGCTTCTTCAGAATCATTGTTATGTAGGGAGCTGTATTCCTCGGCATGCGTTCACTGTGTGTGTGTGTGTGTGTGTGTGTGTCTCTTTGCAGCACCTCTGTGTAGGCATGTTGCTCAAGTGTGATGTGTTATGTCTTATGTGTGACACTTCATTGTAAACTGTGCAATGCACTTCTTTCTTGGTAGCTTTCTACATTTATGAAATTACTTTAATTATTCAGTAGATAGAAAACAATGAGGATATCTCAGTGAATTTAATGCCTACCAATAGTTTATGTGTTACTCCTGCTGCAGCCCATTACAATACATCAACTACTTTTTTGTGTAACAGGTTTTCCATAAAGAACTCTTTTATATTTTTACATTGGATAAAAAATGTTATTGGGCGCTGCACTTGGCAATCATCACAGCACTTGGGCTTGTGATGACGGTACATGTCACATGAGGCTTACCCTGTAATAAGACAGCACTGTTATGGTATATGATGTTGAGAATGGTATACTACTGCAGCGCCTGGCAGGTGACTCAGTATTTAGCATGTTATGGCTATAGGTGGCATGTGAGGCTTTAATAGATCTTAGTATGGAATATATCGCCATTTGAGGGCGTACTTATATAAGGAAGCAGTGCTCCTGACCTATGATGGCTCTGTAAGGTGTGCCACAGTATATCATGACTGCACCCATTACGTATATGGTTGAAAACAAACATAGCCTTTTGTATTATTTATTGTTCTTTTCATTGTACACATTGTTTTTTTTTTTTTTTTTAAAGAAAAGGTGGTCTTTATTCAGACTTAACACTGTTGAAATAAAGGTAACCAAATAAACATTTTTTTCCAGGAAAAGTTCTTCTGCTTCTTTATTGAGCAAAGGTTTCTCCTGGTTCCTTGCAGGGCACGATGTATGGACCTCTGGCAAGTCTTTTCCTCCTAGTCTTCATACGCCCAGGTGTTTCCCGTAACTCCTGCCTCCACGTCTGGTCGGTTCTGTTCTGCCTCTCGATATTCTGCAGCTCTCGGTGGTCCCTTTTCAGATGTTTGGTCAATGATGTAAAGTACTCCTTCAGAAGGTTTTGGAAAGGCTGCTGTTTCTCAGGACTTATTATTTCACTGGGAGGAAAGTTAAGGTCATATTTGTCTGCAGCATTCTTCACTCTCCTGGGCAGCAAGTCAGCAATGTGATCGCCACAGTGACGACAAAAACTTATAACCACTGATACGTGTGCATGGAATTCCCTGTCGGCATTAATTATGTTTTTCAGCTGCTCATAAATTACGGACAGGCCTTCTTTGTCGGTAAAAATGGCCACTATAGTCAGCTCAGCAATGAACCGTAAATCTGTCCTCAATTTGGTAATGTTAGGCATCTTCTCCTCTTTTCTGGCTTCAAAATGTTTCTTCCAAACCTGGAGAAGTGATGGAGAAAAATCTACATAGCGCTGGTGAAAGAGGGAACACAAGTGCACAGCACAGTTCACATCAGAAATTTTCAACTTGGCTTCAACAATAGAAGCGACTGCTTCAGCAATGTACTTGCTTAAATTAAGGCCATTGAAATCATGCGACAAGGAATCTCTCTGTTGCTCAGTGATTGCCTTCAGTTTCTTGACAAAGGCAGTGTTCTTCTTCAGACTGGAGTCCAGCCTGCTGAAGAAGCTTTCTTCTGGGCGGTTGTCCGGTGCACTCTGGTTTTTATTGCGGAGTTCCTTTCTAGCCTGGTGTCGCTCCCATGCTTCTTGATGAAGCTGATGCGCTTCATCCTTCTCCTTCATCTGAGCAGCTGCCTCTTCCTGTTGTCTTTTTTCCTCCTCTTCTTGAATTTGCTGCTCTTCTTCCTCAATTTTCATTTTGTCTTCCTCCTCCTTTCTTTTTTGATCTTCGTCTGCCTTCACTTTTTGATCCTCTTTTCGCTTCCGGTCCTTATCATCTTTCTTCCGCTTATCTTCCTCAAGTTTCTTTTTTTTGTCATCTATCACCTTCAGGCTCTCACGCTTGGTGTTCAGCTTCAAATCATCTTTGGGTTTCTCTCTACTGCTCGTTAATCTTCTTTCAGTGCAGTCTTTTTCTTTAATGTTCGACAATTCCTTGTCCTCCATGCTTGTCTTCTTGTACTCAGCTGGCATAATGTTGCCAAAAGCCGCCGAAGAGGCCCGTGGCCGCCAGGGCACTCATGGGCTCCGCAGGAGGGAGGCAGGGCAGGCTGCGGGGCTCGCGGGGGGCGGGGAACGTTTGTACACATTGTTACTTTCTGTACTTTTGATAAACCACTTCATGTGATGTCACCAGGTCCAAAGATCATATGACATCCCTTCCTGTCACGGTCAAAGATCATGTGACGGTACATCATCAAGTCTGTATAGTAACTTCTGCTAGCTCTGCCATTTGTGTATGAATTGATGTCCCTATGTTCAAAACCATGTTCAGCCTCCACTAAAGCCAGTAACTTGGTTTTTGTGGTCTCTCACAAAAACATATGCCAATTATTTATTTATTTGTTATATATTTATTGATTTAACTATATATTTATTGATTTATTCTGTGTTTTATAATGCATCACTTAGATGTATAATACTTCAGAGCACCCATAAAATAATTGGGGAGGGAGACAGTAAGACAAATTACCCGACAGCATTCCCAAAAATACCCAATAGATCACAAGACTTTACACAACGTTGCTTTCATCACCTGGTAAACATATTTATTTTATGGTTCGAAAGGGGAAAGTGCATTCATCTGCTTGTAGGCTGGTCTGATCCCCACAATGGAGTTTCAGCAGTCTGTTTATTTATTGAGCATTTGTTGGGTGTAACACTACAACCAACTTATGTGTATAACAGTATGAAAAGAAGGGTCCAGACACTATGCGCTTTGGGTCCACATTTATAGTCTCACAATAGTCAAATCCTTAATTGAACAGCAATCACCCCAAACCATGTTTAGGTTTATATTAAATAAACTGGTATGTAAAAAATCTAAAATATTTGTACAGCACACAATTGACATAAACCGCTATATTGAGAAACAGTCAGATACCCATGACTAAAAATACCTTCATTGATATGACTGAGAGAATCTCATAGTTTGAGAAAAACACAATCACAAAGGCAAAGAGAACCTGGCCTACTAAGCTAAGTGACATTCAAAGAGCTCTACATTCACATAGAAGATAAAGCCCCATAGGCATAGTTAAAAAAAAGTTCAAAACTGGTATAAAAAAACATTTCACATAAGTAAATTAATCCATAGCTAGGAAAGTTCCATAACTGGTCAAGAACCATTCACTCATTCACCCATTGGACAGCACGTGCCAGTGTTTCCCCCTCCTGAGCTTTGCCTGGGAAATGTTCAAAAATTATAGACACATGCATTGTTTGTGAGAGCAGTCTTGCTTTTTACTACACAGATAGATTTAACACACTTTTCTTGTTTAGCAAACATCCATTGTATTCGAAGATAGTTATCTAGTATCAGCCCACACTAGTCCTACCGCATCCAAAAGAAAGGGGCCGTCACAATCTTAACTATCGACATTGTTCAGTGCTAGAATTCAAAGCTCAGAATTCAAAATAAATAAGATCTGAAGGCCATTCTAATTTGGACATTGAGGACATGTTCTTACCTAATAAGATACATCTGTAGTCCTCATATCGGTACTTGCATAAATAGTCTATTCAGCAGCACTCTGAACCTGCGTAATAGACATATATTGAATCGATACCAGATCAGCCATCTGTCACTATATTCAGATCAGAAAGCAGAGTATTGAAATTTTACCTGTGGTCACTAATTGTCCACCTTACGGATAGTGCTATATGATATGCATATTTAAAAGAGCCCCCTCTTGGTGGTCAGTGTTCACTGTATAAATATTATATAGCACCTCCAACTTGGGATTGCTAAAAATACATATGAAAAGATCATTAACTAACATTAGTTTCAGCATAGCGTGGTGCAACATTTCAAAATGTAAGAATACTATTCTATGTATGCATGATTAGGAGTAGTATTGCATATTTCAAAAATTCCTCCTGATGGTTAGTGTTCAGTGTATATATTTCATGGTTCCTCCATAATTAGGATTGCTAAGAAAAAAGTACCAGAGATACCTGATATAGATTCTAAACATATTGTGGTCTAGCATACTCCACTTCAGGGTCTGCGCTTCTGGAACAGAAGATCTGTTGCAGACTCGTTGGTCGGTTCCTGGTCCACAGCACTGGTCACTCCTGATGGAGTATTTAAGGGACAAATCTTCATTCTGTCCTGGATGACTCCCTCTTCAACTCTGGCTCAGTGCTTTGAACAGTACAACTGTCCAAAAAGAAATCTAGATGAGAGTCCCCAAAACGTCTCTTCAACATCACAGGATCATCATTGTGTCACTTCTGTTGAAGGGATGTGAGACTCCTTCATTTAAGGGCATATATCCTCATGTGATTGGTCTAAAGCTATCCTCATTAGGGGACCAATCCATGCAGACTTTGCCATCTTGACCTTGCTCCCAAAGTGCTTTGTTTGAGGGGAAGCAGAGGAGACAGGAAAGGGAAGGAGCGACAGTGAGAAACAAGAGGGTGGAAGGCTTCCTCCATTGTCCGGAGCACTCCTGTCTATCCTAATCCCACCCTGTTACCTCCTACTCACAACAGAAGACCTTCAGACATGCAACACCTCGGTGTGAGGCTACTCTTCCGGAATGGGTGTGCTTCTTTGATACCTTGGCCTATGACTGCTGCCTGCTGTGCAGCGGTCTCTAGGGGAGGAGGTTACCGGTCTCACAAAAGAGAATCAAATAGAGGCTGGGTCCTCTGGGTTTCTGTCCTGCCGGGTGGCAGTATGGGCCCATCTGACCCTAATACACATTCTCTTCCACAGCAGAGCTGGCTCACATGAGCTGACATATGTGCAATATCAATTGGTTTGTGGCGGCCATGATCATAAGTATCACCATGCACTATGCCTAAACTCATAGTTAAGCTTATTTTTAGAGATTACCCTGCCATCAGATCGTCGTAGTTTGGGTACAGGGGGCATATTTTAAATGTCAACTGTGTGCTTCAGTGACCTTGCTTTGCTGTCACTGTGGCGGTCGAGAGGGCATCTTGTGACCTTTGAACCTGCTCTGCGCCACGAGCAGAGCCGGTGCTGCGGATAATGGTACTGATGCATCAGTGTACAAGTGCAGCATACTTTTGGCATGGAGTTGCAAAAAAGGGAGATATGGTTAGTAGATTACCCCTCTGAAGAAGGAATCACCTGCATCATTGTATGTACTCAAAATTAAAAAAGCCAGGGATTGCACCCTTGCCAGACGGCAATTCCTCACAGAATGGAACTTGGCATCCCTGTTACCCCTCCCACCCCCCAAGGCCCAACCTACCTCCCTCTTCAGGCAAGTGATGTTTTGCTCTTTTACAAAAACATCTGTTATCTCAACCAGTGATTTTCTTCTGCCTTATAAACAAATCATGTGTTATGTCACTCTCTGTGATTTTGTCATGTCTTCCACAAAAATCACATCCCTCTCTGTGACTTGGTGTAATCTCCTGTTAAAATAATTGAAATCCAAATTTGTGTTTCCTCTCCTAGCAATCACACGACACCCTCTGATTCTGTCTCCTGCCCCTCACAAATGAATCCAAGGAAATCAGATGTCACTGAGCACATTTTAATATCTGCTGGGATCTCTCAAAGATTCACACATTAGCCCTAATCATTCCTAAATCCACTGCAGGGTAAACTGTTTATTTTTATTTTTAATTATTTACCTAGTAATCTATCCCTTTACCAAAACATATATTTTGACCCATTGAAAATACAAACAGTGGCATCACATTAACCATGACGACATCACAATGAGTAACACAACATAGCCCTTCACCCTAGTCACAAGAAATGACCTCACTTATAAGAAAAAAACAAGTGTAATGTTAATGGAAATAAATATGTTTTATTTACAACTATATATTTATTATAGTTCTGTCATGATGTATTAAATGAAAGCTTCATAGCATGTTGCCAGCCATCTTTTCATGGATGCAAATATCAAATACCAACGCAGCCTCAGATTGCCAAGTACAGCCACGTAATGCCAAGTTACACCCTGATGGATCCTGGTATTGTCACTATTATGCAATGCACATCTTCAAATAGCCACTCATCATATGCCAGATACAAATTGTTCAACTGAATGCCGTGAACACAGACAAAGCATCCCTACATTTAGTATTTTCTCTGTCAGGTTTCCCTGTCTGTTTTAATGTTTGTGTCATGATTGCTAACCCATGGAGCTTGTGAAGGATGCAAACCCTGATGTGTGCCTCAAGGTCCTAGGGCAGGTGCTCCACCCTGTAACCTTTTCTTTTTATACTAGGCATTGTGGGAAGTCAGGCATAGGAGACACGCAAGAGGACATGTTTCCCTGTTCTAGAAAATAACAAAAGGGTGCTCCTCAGGGCGTCTTACACAAATAAACTGTGTCCTCAGTCCAAACCTATTCTACCCTGTTGACTGGACCTACCACTTATAATGAAAACAGTACTTAGCCTGAAGAAGTGTTTTCTTAACACCCCTTTCTTGGCTTATGCTGGCTGGTGCTTGACCCACTCTCAAATGCCTCTCACATTCTCCTCTTGGTATTTCAGGCCTTGGTCTGCTCGTGCAGTTCAAACAAGTTATTTTATTTTCTGTACATAAATGGGACTCTGGACTTCCTCACCAAAGTCTTGCTTAACTTAGTTTGTTCTCCATATGTGATTCTTGAATTTGTAAATCCTTCAATTTCGATTAGTGGGCCATTATATATTACAGTCTTAGCCACTCAGATGTTTTTATATCAACTTTAGCTCCCTCCATACTCATACTAGCATGACTTAACTTAGCCAAAATGAAATCCAAGAGAGACAATTGCATATTTGAGTCATGCTACATGCTCTCAAATAGGTAAAATATGGAGCTCAGCACCTGATTTAGCTCAAATAATATTGGGTCTGTTGCCCTTAGTACTGTTTGGTGAATGCACTTGATCATTGAGGATAAACGCTTATGTTGTGCGGGGGCTGGTGTGGAAGAGTATGAGGTGACAGAAGAGTCCGAGGCCGTCTCTGCAGCTTCCGAAAAAATTGGTGGGGTATTTAAAATGCATCTTCTGTCCCAGATCGCTCATCAAGAACCACTGACACCACAATTAATCCTTGATCAGTCACCAAGCGCATTTGTGATGGTGGAAAGGTATTCTTAGTACTTAAATCCCCACTAAGACCAGATGAACCAGGTTGTTTAGAATCAATTACTTGAAGTGCGGAAAAGTATGAGGCAATTGAGTTTGGTACGTTGGTATTCACTCTTATCACCAGCAATTCGGCTGCAACTGTCTTGGCAGGTGGTAGTGGTGTAGGTACAACCAATTCCTGATATGTGGGTTTAGGAGTTGTGATCAGGGACACTGGTAATGGTGTTTCTATAGCAAGGGAGATGGCTGTGGATGCATCTGATTGTGTGAGGGTGGTTGCCACTCCTGTTTTAGCCCTGTTCCTTAAGTCATAGATGGATGTTCTTTAATTATCCACTTGTTCTCCCATATTGTTCTGTATTTACCACTTCTGATTTACTAAGTGATGTTGGATCGGCACCGTAGTCTTAAGATATGACACACCGAATGCAAACATAAAAGTTGATTGTGCTGATTAAAAGCTCACAATTCATCCAATGAGTTGATATGTGTGCCAGGGCAAACTCCAGCCACAGTCAACGTGTATAAATACAAATGTAAATAAAAGGTACGCAATCACAGCGGCATAAATGAAGGTCCAACTCCCTGCGTTTCAGACAGGAAACCACGTGATTACGATACGTATCACTGTAACAAACTACGAACAAAAGCAGCCTTCAAACTGATTGTAACAAACAACACAGAGTTCACCTACCACTCGATCCCCTGGTCCAAAACTTCAGAAATTAACAAGAGATGCTAATAAATGTTTACCTTCAGAGATTAAAATCCAAATCATTGTACCCGCAGAACTGCTGCTTCTGGCTTGGCACACGACTCTGTGTGCTCTTCGCACTGGCCAAATGGTTTTATTATGGCCAGTAGCAGTCAGCAGAACGCTTATCATGCTGAACGTTGAGCACGACCAAGCTCCCAGGCATACTGAGTAGATCACAGATACACCACTCCAATAACAAAATCTAAAGTCATGTTAGCTCAGCCTTCAAAACTGCTTCTGACTTGGCACATGACTTTGTGCGTGCCTCACACTGGCCAAATGGTTTTATTCCGGCCAGTAGAAGCGGAACGCTTACCATGCTGAACACTGAGCACGGCCAAGCTCCTAGGCATAATGGGTAGAGCACAGATACACCGCTTCGATAATAAATCCAAAGTCTTCCAGACTTGTTATCACAAACTGAAAAACTCCTTCTGACTTGGCAAATTACTTTGCATTAAATTTTGTAAGTGGTGTCCCTTGTTCACCCCCCCAGGGTATTTAATTTCTCTTGTAGCAATGTACTTTATTAGTCCAGCATGGACCTTCTAACTCTATGGGGAGTTTTGACTTAACATGGTCTCCTACACTCTGTGAGTGGCTTTTGTTCACGGCCCGGACTGGGCTCTCTTGTCCTTTAGACCTTTTGATTCTTTGGTGGTACTTACCCCCTCGTTGGATCGTGATACACGTTCACCCCTGCTGGTTATTTCTATTACTCTTATGTGTTGTGTAGCCCCACATGGAACTCTCTGGCTCTTCGGCCTGTCTAGTGTTGCCCTCACCCCCGCTTGAAGTGCATTGGAGCTCTGCTGCCCTCCTCAGAATTAGGTGTGCACCTGCGTTTTCACTGCATTCTTCATCGGGGGAGGCAGCTGCTCCGGTAGTTTCTGAACTGTGCTTCTTGGGTGGTTGGTTCCCTCGCAGTGGTTCTCTATCCGGGAGTCATGGTTTGTGCATGCCAGTGAGCACTGTCTATGTTGGTTCGGCCTCGTTCTGTATGTGACCTGGGTGCTCGGCAGACTTTCTCTGGGCTCCAGGATTCCTCCACAAACAACACAAATTTGATGTGGTTCTGCCTCCAGGCTGGATTGGTCTGGCGATACAGTTGCGTGCAGCCTTGCTCAGCTTGAGTCTCTCACCATGGTCGGCTCTCCTCTGACAGGCAAGGGTCTCACCCCTTTTACATTCCTCTTTGCAGCAAGAGATGCACTACCATTGGTTTCATCTTTCTGGCATTAAGGTGGGGTTAGCAGTTGAGCCAAGCACAGTTAAATGTTGCTGTACATTATTATTGTATTCAGCCCCGCTTCTATCAAACAAACAATTGGACTCCTGTGTTAAGGGAGAAGTCATAAACATTTCACCTGGGGATTCTTTGCCCCCTAAGGAGGGTCACCCCCTGAGAGATCCCACTTGCCCTGTCCCTTAGGGAGTGTTTGCATAGTGGGCTCACCCCCCTAGTCTCAAAGGGAGTGGCTCCCCCTTGAGGAGAAGGGACACATTCCCTGGATTTATCTCATAAAGTAGCCTGCACTGCCAGGCTGCAAGGTGCCTACTCTGGAAGGTGGCAATTTTATTTGATTTCAGGTACTGAACTGCTGTACCCTGTTTATATACCTAACATATGTCCCTTCTAAAACCAACTGGCATGCTGCTGCAGCTAGATATTGTTAGTATGGTTAGAGTGAGTGTAGCATGGATTTGAAGATATGCAATTATAACTTGCCTCTCTGAAGGAAGATTTGATCACTGCGACTGTCATTTCTGAAATTGTGGGTATGTCAACGTCCAGTGAGTTTGTGTAGAAGAAAGCTCAAAAATATTGAATGTGTTGACAACCACAGATTAGGAGGCAGCAAAAACATTTGAATCATTGGAAACTTAATATTGTGATATTTAAACAGAGCTCACCCCAATGATATGATATGATGATATGATATGGCAATTGAAACGCACCTATACACATGTGTTTCAAGGCGCGACGAGGAAAGGGAGGGGCAACAGAGGGAAGACAAAGACAATGATCTTACTAGGCCAAATAAAATTGGGATCGTGCAAGTGCAGGGGAGGGGGGAAAGGGTAAGTGTGGGGGGTAGGGGAATGGGGCAATGCAATACATAGGAACAACAGTAAAGAATAAATAAAATAAATAAAAACAATAGGTAAAAGTGTGGCCAGCTAGTGGCAAGTGCAGGAGTAAGTGCAGACTTAAGGTGTCAAGAGCTGGTGGGGACTCTAGGAATACAGAAACTACTCCCAAGTGCAGGGGTTGCCTGGGAGGCAGTGCAGGTGTGCAGCTGGCGGGGAAGGGGACCTGGGCCCGAGATCAGAGGGGGTAGCCAGGTGGCCACTGCAGTTTGAGTCGGGAGTTCAGCAGGGGAGAGGAGGAGAGAAAGCAGAAGCAAACAGGAAGGTCTTGAGGTGCTTCCGGAACAGAAGATGGTTCTCCCCAAGTTTCAGGGAGGCAGGGAGGCTGTTCCAGAGGGAGGCCCCAGCCGAAGAAAGAGATCTACCACCAACTTGTTGCTTGGAGAAGTGACTGACCCTGAGGGAGTTGGAGGCGGATGAGTGAAGACCTCAAGAAGGAATATATTTAGGAAGAGAGAGTTGAAGGTATTGAGGCCCTAGGGACCAGAAGGCCCTGTGGATAATGCAGAGGGGTTTGAACTTAATCCTCGCAGCCACTGGGAGCCAGTGCAGAGATTTTAGTTCCGAAGAGATGCGATCCCCTGGGCTTGAGGCCAAGGACAAGTCTCGCAGTCCTGTTCTGGATGAGTTCCAGAGGGTGGAGAGTAGAAGCAGGTAGATTTACAAAAGAGGCTGTTGCAGTAGTCCAGCATAGAGAGAAGCAGAGCTCTGGATACAGTGATCTTCTGGAGAAAGGAGAGGAAAGGAAGAATACCTCTGAGGAGATGCAGCTGGTAGTGTGACTTCTTAGAGACGTCAGAGATGTGAGGAGAGAAGGAGAGAGTGAATTGGAAGATGACACCAAGGTTTTTAGCCTCACAGGTGGGAGTTTGAAGAGGGCAAAGAGAGGCCAGCCAGACAGCAACAGGAAAGGAGGGAGCAGGTGTGTTGATGAGGTGAATCTCAGTCTTACTGGCATTAAGGCAGAGATCATTGGCGGCACATCACTCCTGGATAGCAGACAGTCAGAGTTGAGAGAAGGAGAAGAGCTGGTGGAAGGGAGCCTGAAGATGATCTGAGTGTCATCCGCATAGCACTTAAAGTTGGGGCAGAGAGCGGCAATGCGGTGGGCAAGAAGTGCCAAGTATTGGTTGAACAGCCACGGAGAGCGCTTAGACCCCTGGGGAACACCACAGGTAGAGATAGAGCTAGAGGAGAGGAAGGACCAAGTTGGACCTGGGAGGGCCGATCAGAGAGGAAAGAGGTCAGCTAAGCCAGGGCCTGATCGGTGGTACCCAGGTTATCACAGAGGCGGTTGAGCAGGATTGCATGGTTGACCGTGTCAAATGCAGAAGAGAGATCAAGTAAGATGAGGACAGAGGGGGCATTGGAGTCAAGGTTGGAGAGCCGGTATTCACGGATGTTCAGGAGAAAAGTTCCCATGCTTCTGGCAGCTCTGAAGCCAGACTGAAGGCCATGGAGACAACCAACCAATTCAGTGTGAAGATTAAGCTGGGAGATGGCCAGCCTTTCAAGGGCAGGAGGGGTCTGCTGAGGGTTTCTTAAGAAGAGGGTGCACAAAGGAGTGCTTCAGGGGGAAGGGAAGACTCCAGTGGCAAATGTGTGGTTGCAGAAGTCAGCCAAAGCAGGAGCCAGGGTGTCAATGTGGTCCTTGATGGTTTTAGAGGAACACGGGAGAACCTGTTTTGACAAGACCTTCATAGATTGGACTTGTCTAGAAACCTTGTCTGGGGAGAACAGGGGAAAGGCAGAGAAGGAGAGAGTAGAGGTGGCCTCAGAAGGGCCAGAGGAACAGATGGGAGAAGAAGCACAGGATGTCCTGAGTTTTACAGATGAAATGAAATGTATATACACAGAGAGAGAATGGCCTTATCATTTTAGTCAAATGGAACATGATGCCTAACCTGATTAACACGTCCAATACTCCTTAAGACACTCCTGAGATGAAAACTCCTCTTGGTACCTTAGGGACCCAAACTCAATGGAATTATCACAGCTTGACTAGCCAGGAAAAAGCATCAACCATCGTGTGCGTTAAGCTTGTTAACTGAGGTCTATGATATGCTACTACTTCTGGGAGAACAGAGACCTGACTGATTTATGGCTTACAATCTACGAGACCACAGCTACAATTATCCCTCAAGGTTGTTACCTGGCACCTCTTCCTTGTATTTCCTTCACTATTGAGAGTAACTCTTGAGCTGCTACCCAGTGCAGGGGCTCACCTGCACCTCCTCTTATTCCACCAACATTAGACGTGTGCCTCCTTGGGACCTTTTAAACCTGCAATATGTCCAAGCGTTGGCCAGAACTGTTGTGTCCGTAACCACATCAGGTAAGTTTTACAAGTGGTTTATTGACATGCTTAGGAGCGTCTGTATAAGACCCCCAACCAATACAGCAAACCAGGCTTAACTGCCAACACTTGAGCAACAACAAACACAGGGATTCTACACTCTAGAATGTCTCTACCTCACATGCTTATTCAGATACATTCAGAGTCAGGCATATAACACACAGACTAAACAAAGCTACTGAAAATTTATATATACTTAATGTTGTCATGTGCATAACATACTTGTCTTTTACATAACATAACTTGTCTTTTACATAACACACCCCCCTCCCTTATATAAAAAAAACAATTTTGTAGCATGACATTTTAACTATTCACAACGATTACCTTATGCTGGTTTTACTTCTTCACTTTTACAACTCTAGACATATTCCACACTTGCCCACTTTCCAATCTCACAGCATTTTCAAACACTTGGGCAACTCTAACAGGATCAGAATAAAGAGGCTCTCCTTTCTTTGGAATCACGGCTCTCCTTATCCTAATCAGATCCCCTACTTCAACAATGGTCTTTTTTGTTGGATACCTCTCGTTTATTTTCTTCACCCACTTGTCTTTGCGGGCATCCATCCTTTTTCTCACATCATCCACGACAACACCAGTCTCTCTTGCCCTACCTAACCAAGCTGGTGAGACCAAAGTGTTCCCTTTTCGGCCTCTCATAAATTCAAAGGGACTTACACCCGTTTCAATAAAGGGTGCCATTCGCAACGCATACAAACGCTATTTCACAGCCACTTTTCTGTCCATGCCACAAGCATTCGCCCCTCTGATCGCTTCCATTGTACATCGATTCACTCTCTCAATCATACCATTCCCTTGTGGATGATATAGCAGAGTTCTTTTGTGCTTAATCCCACACTTATTGACATATTCTTCACATAATCTCCCTGTGAATTGTGGACCATTGTCCGTAAGGCTACTCCTGGGTAGCCCTTCCCTCTCAAATATACCTTCTAAGAATTCTACAATGTGTTGAGAAGTTATTTCTCTCAGGACTTTGAATTCTGTCCACCTCGAAAACATGTCAACCAAAGCAAGGATAAAACTTCCTCGCCCCAAACCTATGTCATCCGGGCCCAAAACATCCATTGCTAAATCCTGCCAAACTCCCTTAGCTGCATATATCTTCCCCATCGGCTGAGACACAGCTGATAAGTTCTTACCTGATTTTATACAGTCAGCACATGCCCCAATCACTCTTTCAACTTCACGATCAAACCACGGCCACCAGTAGACAGCTTTCATTACTTCTTTAGTCTTGTACACACCTATATGCCCTTGATGTGCAGATCTTATCAATCTTTCCCTCAAGCATCCAGGAACAACCAACTTATCCCACCAATATAATAACCCATCCTTAACTGACAACTCAAACCTCACTTCCCATAGTGATCTCTCCTTGCCAGACAGTAGCCTCTTTTATGGCCAATCCTCTTTGACAAAAGTCATAATCCGATTCCACATTTCATCAGACTCTAACACTCGAGTCCACTCTTCCTTTTGAATGACACCTTCCACGGTTGCAAAAACCATATTACCTGCCTCAACAGTTTTGCTACTCTCATCACCTTTGCCCTCCTCCATTCTTACTCTAGAAGCATGATCAGCCTGTACATTCTCCTTGCCAGAAACCACTTCTATGGTAAATTTGTGACACTGTAGTCTTGTTACCCAGCAGGCAACCCACCTCGAGACCTTGTCAAGGCCTTTACTCTCAAAAATTGACTTCAGTGGCTTATGATCAGTTCTTAGTATAAAATCCTGACCCCACACAAAATGTTTACGTTTTTCTATGCCCCAATGACACGCTAAGGCTTCCTTCTCGAGGACAGAATAGTTAAGTTCTGCACCTTTCAACATGCGTGAGGCGTGCATCACCACTGCCTCTGTGCCATCTACTCCTGGTTGTGACATCACAACCCCTATGCCTGTATCACCGGCATCTAAAGACAGAATGGTCTTCCTTCTCGTGTCATACATTGCTAAGGGTTTTGCCATGTCAATTTTTCTTTTAATCTCTTCAAATTCTCTCTCACACTCCTTGTTCCATTCAAACTCCGCTTTTTTCTTTGGTGATTGCACTTTCAGAATACCGTCTACCAAATCTCTTTTCGGTCTCAATCCTTCCTCTGATATTTCATGACCCAAATATTCTACCACGCGAGTCGTAAAAACTCACTTCTCCCCTTGCAACTTTATGCCTCTTCCTTTGAAGATTTGCAAAACCACCTCAACCCTTACTTTCAACTCTTCCTCACTCTTCCCACATATGAGCACATCATCTTGAAAGCACCATACTCCACTGACATCTCTCAACAATTTATCCATGACTTTTTGAAATGCTGAGGATGCCCATTTCAGACGAAATTGGTATATCCCTTCATACGTAATAAAAGCAGTTAGTTTCCGAGACTCAACATCCAAATTGATCTGATGATAGGCACTCGCCATGTCTAGTTTTGCAAAGAACTTTGCATTACCAATGCGACTCAAAAGTTCTCTCATGTTAGGAAGTGGTTTATTGACATGCTTAGGAGCATCTGTATAAGACCCCCAACCAATACAGCAAACCAGGCTTAACTGCCAACACTTGAGCAACAACAAACACAGGGATTCTATACTCTAGAATGTCTCTACCTCACATGCTTATTCAGATACATTCAGAGTCAGGCATATAATACACAGACTAAACAAAGCTACTGAATGTATATATAAATATATATATACTTAATGTTGTCATGTGCATAACATACTTATCTTTTACATAACATAACTTGTCTTTTACATAACAAGAACCATACTTCTGTACAATATGCAAAAGAGAGTGCCACAGTCACCTGTAACCCTGGGAGAATAGAAAATCCAAGACAAAGGCAGTCACTGACACTGAGACAGCTCAGCTCAGAAACAGCTAAAGATGCATTAATGCAAGATATCAACCCGGGCACTTCACAACCTGGACCTGGGTAGAGATATACAGTCCCATCTATGAGGATCTGTCTGTATTGGTGTATTGCATTTTGACTCAAACTTATATTTTTTTTTTCCAAAACCAGACTTAAGCAGCAGACTGTGAAGAATTGAGAAGAATGCTCTTTGATCCTGTGCCTATATGGTGGCTGGGATTCACATCTATCGACTCCAATATAAATCTCAATATTAATGATGCTTTGTATCAGGGCCATCTCTGTCAGTGCCAATGAGTTTGAATTTGGCTTCTGAACTGAAAACCAAGGCGTCAAGCATTGCAATTGAACAGTGAGTGCCTCAACATCCCATAGGGGTAACTACTGAGTGCATATGAAAATAAATCAGTCTTGACAAACTCTGTAACATTCTGGTCCACGGTAACCCTAATGGTTATCAAATAGCAAACCCTTCCACTTCAGGATTTTCAGTGAATAACACTGTTGTGCCTTCTTCCTGAATCTAAGCTATATACATTAATTAAGCCATGCATCAGTCAGGAGAGCCCTATAATCAAAGTTATAACTGTATTAACTTATCTTGTTTGCATGCCTACAAGCTAGGCTTTGACTGCTTAAGCCCTACTTCCAATAGGTAATGAATTGTATACTGTATGGAGTGAGGGGTCAGAAATGTGAGGTGGACAACTTGGTAAAGGTTTGTCACAAGATGCCATTGTATTAACTCAAAAGGGTTTGACAAATGCCTCACTCTCCCTACCCTAAAGAGGATTTCCCTGCCTATCAAATAAACTGAAGGAAACACTCTAACAAAAGGCATCTGTCCCTCACACATATGCATACATCAAACTCATAAAGGGAATATATGGCAATTGACACATAACAAAAATAATGGTTATGTTCAACATAAAACTAATAACTGTGTATTCTTGTAACCTGGGTTGGATCCCCTTCCACAAATTCAAAGCAGGTATTTCAATCAACAGTTCAAAACAGAAAAGTTCTGTATTGCAACCAAGTTTTTATTATAAAGTTCTTCTTGCTCCAAAGTTTATCTCTTGGACTTTGACCAACAGTCCAACTAGATGACAAGTCTTTATCTCTCCACTTGTAGCGAAGAGTTCTACACAACTTCAAATGTTCGTAGAAAAAAAACACTTCCATATCCATCTGTGTCAACAATAATGTTTTGCTAGGATTATTCACAACAGTTCACAAAATATGTTTGTGGTCTTGCCACTTCTTCCTCTTCTCAACATTTAACCACAACATATTAATTCAATGACTTCATCCTGGTCCATTAACCTGCCAGGACTACCGCTAAAAAGTCCCTTTCCTGGTATACTCACCTGCCAGGACAAAAGGCTCCTAAGACTACTACAAGTACTTCTGTGGTGAGGTTCACTTCAAACCATTTGTTAAAGCTTTGACTTTCAACAACATCAAACTTTAATATTTCTTCTGGGAAAACATGATTCACATTGGTGCTGTTTGTTCCACTCTTGCGATTGCCACATGAAATGCAGGTAATGCTCCTCTGCTTCTGAATACTTTCTATCAGGAGGGCTTCTCTCCTGCTACTCTTTTTTTCCCACTTTTATCAAATGCTGAAAATGTCTTTCTTGCACACTAGGTCTTTTTTGGCTTACACATGCTTGTTGAGGTATTTTCCAACTATTGCCTCTTCTTCACTCTGGCAATAAGGCTTATAATTAGCTTGCTTCAATATGGCTCCTTCTTAGTTTTGTTAATGATCGTTATTGTTAACTTGTTAAGAAAAATGAAGGTCCCAAGTTGCGCTAAAGCCTGAATGATTCAATGAGAGTCTGAGGGTTAACACAGCTCAATAGTTTAATCTATCAGTTAGTTTCACTGATGATTAATTGTGAAAGATCTCTGAAATTCACTGAAAATCCAAATTAAACCAAAAGTAATGTTCTCCTTTCTAGGAGTTACATAGTGTATACAAATGAATACTTTCTGAACCTTTCTGAACCTCGACGCGTGTTTCCCCGCCTTCAGTGTCAAGCGGTACTTCAGGAGGTACAGTTCTTGATATCACATGCTTCGTACAATGTAAATTAATTCCATTCAGTTGTAGAAATATAACCAGGCAAAATCTTATAAGAACCTAAAAATCAAGACAGAATGCCATTATGGGTAGAGACCCTCTCGGGACCATTATCTGCTCTGCAAACAGTGGTGACTCTGGCAGCTCTGATCCCCTTCTTCCTCTGCTTCCACTGCAACTTGGAGTCTCTGCAACCACTCCACCTCTTATGTGGTTCTAATGGCCTGAACCTGAGGGGGTATTATATTTTCAAAAGTCCCACTCAGAAGTGAGTCATTAGAACCACTAGACTGCGCCTTTGAGTCCCTTTTCCTCATCCCAGCACTTTGGGTCTTGTGGGACTTGATGTCCCCAATGTTCAAATGACTTATTTTATTCTGAATATTGTCTTCAGCTTTAATCCTTTCACTCATATCATTAATTATACCCCCAACAAGACTTTTAAAAGGGCTCAATTATTGGTTTGAAATAAAAGGAGAGTTAGCTTCATCAGAATTTAATATAGTAATGTTCTGATGTCCAAATCTATCATTCTCCCCATTGTTTACAAGGGGTGTCACTACTATAAATGTTTGCAACTTTGTGAAGGGAGGTTTTACTCTTGATAAATGTTTGATTCAGTTTCAAGGGAGAATCAGACGCATAAGAATTCAGAGTATCAAGGTTCTGTCGCCTATGTTGATTATGACAGTGTTTACAACCAACAGAGTCTGACAACAAGCAATTACATTCTCGGGTATCACAGAAATATCTCCCTCTGAGGAAGACGAATACTGCGTCCCTCCCAAAAGAGTCCTCCTATTCCTTTGGGGCCCTTCTCCTCCCAGGTGATGCTCCTGGCTAATACCAATCTCAGGGTTAGGATCAGGTAGATCAGGTAGCAGCAGCCTTTCCCTGGCCACATTTGGAGGAGACTTTAGGTAGGGTCTTTGTGAGGACTCTGCAGGATTCATCACAATGGTCTTAAACAAAGAAAGAGTTGCGCACAATTAATTTATCATTACTAGCATTACTCAGAATCAGATGTAGATGTAGATGTTTCAGACCAGTTCTCGCAATATATATATATACTGCATGAATGCATTTTTACAAAATTCAACAAAGGAATAAGATGTAATACATCAAACAACAGCAAATCATGATGAATGTTTTTGTTAGATCTAACAAATCCCTAATCCTAATGGTTCCCTATTGAATAAAGGCATTTATTGCAAAGATGTTCTCTATCAAATCATATCTCTTCATGGATCAGAACAACTGAGTCTGTCCCAAAGAGGCCTAAGAAGCATCTTAGAAAATCATTTTCAACATTTTGGATCAAAGAGCAGTCACCATATGCCCAAACTACTGAGCCAAATGCCGCACTTGAGGAGACTTTTGTTTCATAAACCTTGACCATGTGATCTGTAGAAATATTATTGAAATTAAGACATAATTCAGAAATATTTCCATATGTTCTACCCCTTTGAAGATGAAATCTAAAGAACAGTGTTATTTCGATTCCAGTGCTCTATGAGGGAATGATAGCCAAAATACTTATTCCAAATCACACCCGAATAACAGTTATATATTTTCAGTGAAACTTCATTATTATATATGAACATGATTGATGCCATGCAATTTATCATTTTATCTGTGACAGAAAGCACTGTGTACCATATTGAGATTCTATGAAACTGTAACCAGTGACGTGCAAATGAATTGAATTCATGATGATCTACAGACCTTTACTGATTTACCACCAACAATGTCTGTAAGATACATGCAATAGCTGTCTTTATTAATGTGAGGTATGTGTTTCTAACAAGCTTACACAATTACATTAAGATGTAAGTATAGTGATTTGAAAACGAATCCATTGATGGTTTTGAATGTTTAAGCTGTTTTGATGGCCACATCACTTTATCAAATGTTGATTGACTGTCAAGATAATGAGTTTGTCAAGAAATAAATAGCTGGTAAGATTAATTAGCCTTTCACAATTCGCATTAAGTTAAATGAATAAACTCTGCATATCATGTTTAAAAGCATTCCTTAACTATCTAATACACACAAGAAACCATTAATCAGCCACCTGCCAGGTAAATTATCTTTCGGGAAGAGATGCTCAGTAACTAATGAGTGATCCGGCCGTTGAGGACAATATTTCACAATGTCAAATGTACAGCAGAAACCTAATTTAAAAATGTGTATTTAAAATTACCTATTGGGAATTCATGTTCTTCTTAGATATTCATCCTACTGAAAAATGTATTTCTAAAAAGGGCTGAATTATGTCCTGAAATTAGCATTATTTGCATATATTGATAGCACCACTGTCTTTTACACGACAGAAACCCACATTATTTAATTGAATTTGTCACATTCTCACAAATAAAAAAATATAATTGTGCCCACTGTCATGCTTACCCAAACAAGTATATCAAAATACCAATACTAGCCTAGCACAGTCATATGGAACATTCCAGAAACAGTATAAATATATATTCATGCATGAATGTATGTTTGTATAAATAAGCAAAGGTACATTGATATTATATGTTTAGATACAACTATTAGTGAGACAAAGGTAGGCGGGCTGTAGTGTTAACCTGTGTTTCATTGCAGTCTGAGGTGACTTCCCCAGAATTGTGAGTTATGTGACAACTTCTATTTTTTTTACCAAGTTTTTCATTTTAATCACATGAAATAATTCAGATTGAAGCATTGTTTCTTGTCCCAGATGTTGGTGTTGATTGCTGTAGAGGTGGTATTCATTGGGTGACATTCTCCTATTAAAAGAACCAATGTAAAATAGGTTACATATTAATAAAAACAGCTATTCAAGTTATAAAGGTTGGCTACCAAAGTGACAAGCAAAAATGAAAGAGCATTTACCCAATCTGTATGAGTCAGGGCTGGAAAATAAAAGAACACATTTTATAACCTGAAACCTCTTCAGGTGAGGTTAAGGAAGCTTATGTGGTGGTGGATTGCTCACTTTAGCCTTTGATTTATCAGGAAGTAGGCATTAGAGTGAGAGATAAGGTTACAATAAGAGAAAAAAACAAGGCTCTGCTGGTGATTGCAGAAGAACGAAGAAAGAGGTTCTGTGTGTTCTATAAGGGGGGAGTTGGGAAGAGAAACCCCACAGTTGTGACAGGGTGGAAAGTTGGACACAAGGTTAGTTAACAATAAGCAAAGCAGGGAAGGAATCGAGCATAGGCCAAATTGGAAGAGGTCACATACAATAAGAACGCTAAGGATATGAATTGGTAGCCTAGGGGATGACTGGGGCAAAACCCTGGAAACCTTTGGTTGTGTCAGCTTCAGACTGGGAAACACATTTCAGCTTGTTATATGTACTTAGTGTGGTTTATGCAGATGGCAATGCTGAATTAGTTACCCAGGCTATGTTGTTAGAGCTTCTAGGTACAATCTTTGACTCGCAGAAAGTTTAAGAGACTGTGGCTTCAGAAAAAGTAGGAAAGACCCCTTGCATGGATTGCACCTCAAAATACCTTTATCTCTCCAGACCCAAGAACTGGCTTCCATGTTTACCGCAAGAGCTTAATGCCTTTTTGTCTAAAAGTAAGTTTTGCAAATCTTGGAAAGGAGCAGATTTGGTGCCAATTATTCTTGCCCGGAAAATCATAGGCAAATTTCTTTAACTGACGTGGCTAAACTATTTGGTTAATAGGCCCTTAATTGTCTGCAGAAGTGGATGAGGGAAAACATGTTTTAGCACTTGGACAGGTGGTTTACCGAGGGGGAATCGGAATGGTTCAACAGTGCTTTGGGATTTCCCTCAGCAAGATGAAATATTTTGAGTTGAAAGTGTGGCATCCTATATGCAGTCTTTGTACATTTAACAAACACTTTTGTCTTTGTAGATAGGAACAGATTCTGGAAGATGCTATTTGGGCTAAGGGTCCCCCCAAACTTATTAAGGGTATTTGGCTGATCCACCAAGATAATTATGCAACACTCCGTTTTGGAAAGGAGGGGATTTCAGGTTAAAAAGGGCATGAGCCTATAGTGTGTGCTCGTACCAACACGCTATTTACTTATTAATGGCTTAAATCCTTATTTAATTATGCTTGGGGCTTATTTTGTTCTGATGGGTTCTACCCACATCCCACACTTATTTTTTATGAATGATGCCATTATTTTGGCCAGGATGGAGATGGATCTGGCCAGGGGACTGGCAGCATTTGTCGACTACTGCCATGCTAAGGGTTTGGTAGCTAATGTTGCTAAAGCAAAAGCCCTTGCATGGTGAAGGAACACTAAATTATCATGTGGCGTATAGATAGAGAGGACAGCAACTCTATACAAATGTTGCTATTTTGGGCCAAAGGGTAGGGGGCATCCCCCCTTTAATTTGTGATTTTCCACCCATTCAGTTAAAACATAATTTGAGGCAAATACTTGTATGGCCGTATCAGCAGCCACTTATGATGCAGAGTTCTAGGGGTTTGATTATTAAAAAAAAAAAAACCTCTATTTTTGTGGCTTTAATTTGTGACATGGGTGGTTCGGGATCCTGTGTATGAACGTAAGAGGATATAGAATGTGGAGTCCAAAAACCAGCATGGTAATATACTTTATTGTGGAAAATCCTGCATAGAATTATTGAAGCTGGCATCCCACCTTTCTCAAGGCTTTGTGGTTACCAGGACAAGAATGTGCTTTAAAAGCCCAGCAGTGACAATGTACTTTTGAGAATGGTATCAGAATTTGCTGTGGACAATGTAGATGTAGCTAGATTGCCTGCTTGGAAATTATGGTGCCAGTTTGGAAAACGCCATTCCAAATCGTCCCAAGTAAAACACATTGATTATGGTTTTTACTGATGCATCACTGGAGGACATACAGATAATATTGATATATTTATATTAAAATTTCTGGGGGCAATTTAGACTTCATCATGATTATGTGTACTTTTATTGTGGCATAACTACCATTCATGATACCATTGAAAATGGAATGATATTGATATTTTGTGATATCCTGCAGCAGTTTGTATCTGGCTTGTCAATGTGAAAACAGCATGGAGATGATTGAACTGACAGGCTATTATGGCAATTCGGATTGTATTTTATTGCCTAAAGCAGAAACGATGATGTCCTTTAAAAAATGCATCTCCTGGCATAATACATATTTAGTACTGTTGTCATTTCTACTGACATATGATTGTCATTTTTCGAGCATGGTGGTGGCACACCGTAACAGGCAAACATTCAGTGATTTTTACAGTTCAGTGATGGAACATGATGTGCTGTGGTGAAATGTTGCTGTGTACATTTGGGGACCTGGTATTTGAGGTATTGAACATTTCAAGTCCTCTCATACCGATCCTCATGCAAATCCTCTACATGTTTATCCATGTTCTCCCTAAAATTGATCTGTAAAACAAACCATTGTAACCTACTGTTGTCGTTAGAAGAAATTGTTAAAATAGATAACTCCACCTGGACTCTTTAGTGAGTTTGGGCTTGAACACTGCACTTAATCCCTTGCACAGGGCAGAAACAACACTTTAATTATACACTGGCATACACTGTGTGTTAACCTTGCCTATCTCATCACCACTTTTTTCTACCGAATCCAGAAATATAAAGGGGGTGTTGTTTGAGGTTCAAATCTGTGACTCACACTTTAGATACCAATATTAGAAACAGAATACTTAACTCATTATCTATATATATATAAAAGAAGAAGTCTTGAATGATTGACTCATCAGCGCCCAGCTCAAACCGTTTAACCTAGGAACATAACATTTGGAAGGTACATTGTTTTCATGACGTAGGCACCTACTATGCAAGGACTTTTGGAAATACTGTCTCTGTGATGGGGAACAGGGGGTGCATTTTTGACTGATTCATCAACTCCCAGCTCAAACCATTTAACCTAGGAACTTGAAATTTGGAAGGTACACTGTTTTCATGATGTAGGCACCCACTAAGCAAGGAATTTTGGGAAATTCTATTTCTAAGGGGTGAAAAGGGGTGGGGGTGAATTTGTGATTTACACATCAATGCCCAACTCAAACCGCTTAACCTAGGAACATGAAATTTGGAAGGTACATTGTTTTCATGATCTAGGCACCCACTAAAGAAGGATTTGTGGAAATTCCGTCCCTGGAGTGGTAAAAAGGGGAGGTGAATTATTTTATGAGGATAACTATATTTAAAAAACCAAAGGTGTTTCAGATGTGAACATTGGTATGTAGCTTCCTCTTCAAAAATAGTGACACATGTGTTTTATCATTTTCCGAAAATCCAGTAAGGGAGGTGGAAAAGGCGGGTGAATTTATTTTGAAGGTTTGATGGATACCTCTAGCTCACAAACTGAAGATGTTACAAAAGTAAAAATTCACATTTTAAATATTCATTATAAAGTACGTTTCTGAACTGCGTCTTAAAATTGGTAACAGAGAGTATCCCTTATTTGAGCTCAAAATAGTCATCCGTTCCAACCCAGGCCCAGTCGTCAATAACCCTAGCAGACCTCAAATCCAAAATGTGCCCCGACATAAATAATCTAATGGAGAAATCTACAGAATGGTTATATGAGCATGCCATTTTAACGTCAAAAAACAGTATGGCTGCTGTAATCAATAAGATAATTATTAATTCTTTCGGAGAAATCCAAATGGAGTACACATCATTGAACTCAGTGGTTCAAAGTGATCACGCAGCTACAGCCCCGTTGAGTTCTTGAACACTTCAAATCCTCCTGGTCTTCCCAAACACAAACTTCTTCTCAAGATGGGAACACCTGTGATATTAATGCAGGACCTCAACCCACCCAAGCTCTGTAATGACACCAGATTGCGAGTGAAAGCTTGCTACATAAATGTGAATGACGCTACCGTGCAAACCAGTTCTGGCTAAGGGGAATCCGTGTTCATACCACAAATGCCTCTTATACCTTCAGAATATCTGTTTCAATTCAGAAGACTTCAGTTACCCATAAAGGTTTGTTTTCGCCATGAAAATCAACATTTCAGGGCCATACTATAAAGGTAGCAGGAATTGACTTGGCAGTTTTCGCATGGGCAGTTTTACATGGCCTGTTCCAGAGTGAGCTCATCTAACTCTCTGGTATTCCTAGCACCTGAAGGGAGAACCACTATTGTACCAAATCCCAAAATCCATGCAACCGAAGACGCAGACAACAGCTATTCTACAATTAAAAAGGACAATGACAGGCAAAGAGATCAAACAAATTGACTATTCTTGCCACACAAAACAATTGAATTGCTTGTTGGTTTTCACAGTAGATATCATTTTGACTCAATTTAGGCATTTTCATTGTATCAACTGTAGAAAAATGAAAGTCTGAGCGGGGTCAAGCCAAGATTTGAAACTGTGATCTATCAGTTACATACAGGCCACTCTGCCCTTTGAAGTAGTCTCTGATTTTTTTTGTTTATGGAACGTGTGTTCTTCTCCTGGAATGTCGGGTCTTGAGGACATACCCAAATATTTCTAGAATATATTTTGGAGATTTGAGAGATACATAAAAGCTGTAAGAGGAGTGCCACCTCATTGAATGGTATCACTCTGCTCAACTTACTGTATTTTTAAGCATTGTGCTCTGTTCTCTGGGATATCTGCTTCTGCTATTTCAATAGGGGAATCTCTGTTATACCAATCTTCGTTAGTTTTGCCCGAGATTCGGATCAACCAAACAGAAGTCATCTTTAAGGCAAGAATTGCAAAACTCACCCTTTCACTTATCTCTGCTCAGCTCACCTAATTTGTAATTCAGTTCGAAACCCATATTCATAAGTTTCTGATACTGTAAATTGTAAGCTTGGGTTGTAAAGGTACAATACAGCGCTAATGACTGACAGTGCAGAATTACATGACCTGTAATAGCCTGCTAACCTGAGATGGAAGGACTCAAGCAAAGTAAGGGCCTTATTGACCAGGTAAGCGTCCCCCAACAGCCATTAATGCAAATAGCATCCCAGCATCATGCTATAAATGGTTCTCTTTGATAAACAAGCATAGTTGGTAGTGTTTCCTTTCAACAAAGGGAAGCAGGGCCCAACAGAACGGTATCAGGTAACATTATCCCCACCAATAATATTGCTATATATATGGTCATCGGGAACAGCCATAGGCAATATTATTAGTAGGGATAATTGTTGTGGTTAATTGGAGCGCGGGTTGCCGGGGTGTCCCCCGCTCCCTTTAAAATAATATGGAGGTTGCGGGGTGTCCCCTGCAGGTTTAATGGGTTAATATCGCTGCACAAAAATGGCACCATTCTTGTATGGTGATATTTTTGCAGGGATATTAACACAAATGGACCCAACAGAACATGGCCATCATGGATGGCAGAGACGGACGGAGCCTTATGGGGTCAGGGATGTGAGGAAGTTGTATTTAAGTGTAGGATCTCGTGGGCAAGAGGGAGTGGGGATTGTTTAGAAGCAAGCCAATGAGTGAAACAACGGCAGCGCACAGTGGAGCACCATACAGCTCCATTGGAGCATGGATCTTCATTGCCAGATTCAGCCCCCAGTCTTAGGATGCTGATTGATTGGCTGGCACCACCACACCGGATGCCAATGGTCTTTCAAATTGTCTCACAAACCCTGATGTGATAAGGTGAAACATTTGTATAGGATCTTAACTTTTTCTTTTTTAAATGAACTGCTTAAAATGTGTAGCATAGGAAATGAAATCTCTATTACACTGTTCTTACTCTAAGAATTGTCCAGCAATTTCTAGAAATATTGCTCTTCATTGTAAACATTAGACATTTTCCAGCCTAAAAATTTCCCAGTCATATATTTGCTGGGCTGCCCTGTTGGACATGTGCAATGCCCTCGACCTGAATACCTGGCTGAATCAAGGGAGTCAGTGGTGTAGGGAATGACTATTGTCTTTACTATTTTGGAGAATGCATATTGTTGCCAATCAGTGGAAGTGAGACTGTAATAAGTCACAGGGGTGCTAATGGCTCTGTCAGGGCTTTTGGAAGTACAGGCTTTGTGATTCTGATTGTGATTGTAGTGGGCTGGATTAGTTCTCTTTTTGTCTGTGGTCATTATCGTCCAACAATGGAGATTGAGGGAGAATTCTGTGTCTGTGGGATTGTCTGAAGAATCCAATAATGCTGAAAAAGTGAAACAGAGGCCTATATTGGGGGGTGGGTGGGAGCTGGCGGGTTTCAGTGTGTCAAAGTGCACATATCTGTTCCTCTCTTGTTGGAGTTAGGGGTTAGGGCTTGTGGGCTGGCGACAGTTGTTATGATAATATTGGGCTCAATAAAACTGTTGTTCTTGGCTAGACCTTGTTAAGGTCTCAGGGAAGGCAAGGCCGGCTGAGAAAAAGTAGATAGCCTTTCTCTGCATTCAAGTAAAAGAAATGCAATTTCTTAGAAATATTTCTTACAACAAGATACTCCCTCTTTGCATATACTTCTTCATTGCATCTTCATTGTGACAGGAAACATCCAATTTAACACACAAAAGTGAAAGGTGGAAAATACTTTACATTTCCTATTCAGAATCTCTTTACCTTTACTTTACACACAATGAATGCATGTGTTAAAACCTTTGAGTTCAACCAAGCTTGCAATTAAAATTCTCAAGTTATAAAGTCCTTTAATAATTAAATTATACACCATAAAACCACATTTGATTTACTGACACATTTTCTTTTCCATTTTATGGTAGTGGTAGGATCAGAGTGGGTAAGGCGAAACTAGCAGCACTCCCACCTTGATCACCTAGTCCCCTGCCTGACCCCTCTACCCCTCCCTCATCCCTACCTCATTTCTCCTCTTTCTCTTCCATCTCTAGATCCCAATTCCTTAAGCTACTTGCCAACAGCTGCACATCCGGAATCCTCGCGAGACCCATGCCCGCTCGGCCTCCTCAAAGAAATATTCACTTCAACCTGTGCAGGCAACATTGCAAGTTATTCCTTAACTTCTTCCTCACCTCAGGCATATTCCCAGCAGCATTCAAGACATCACACATGAAACCCCTCCTCAAAAAACCTTGCCTCGAACCCCTCCTCCCAGTCAACTACAGACCCATCTCTAACATCTGTTTCTTAGCCAAACCTACCCACTGAATGGTCTTCTCCCAGCTGTGCCTCTTCACTGAATCCAACCCCCTTCATGACCACGGCCAGTCTGGCTTCAGGCCCCTGTGTGGAACTCAATGATCCCTAGTCTCCATCTGGGATGACCTCCAAAGCACCTCAGATGCAGAGGCTGTGCCGCACTCATACTCCTCAACCTCTCAGCGGCCTTCAACACCATCAATCACTAACAGACTCCACTCACTCAGCATAAGGGACACAGCAGTAAGGTGGATTTCCTCTTTCCTTGCCAACAGATACCAAAACACCCACCTCACTCTCTTCACCTCGACCCCCCATTCCGTCATCAACGGACTCCCACAAGGTGCCTACCTGTCACCTCTACTCTTCACCCTCTACATGGGCTCTCTCCCTGATCTCATTAGCTCACATAACCTTACCTGCTACAACTACGCAGACAACATCAAATAATCTTTAACCCCTTAAGTGCTTAGGATGAGTATGCTTATCCTATTTGCATAGACTTGCATAGAGGTCAGCATTTATGGGGTTAAGATCCCTAAATCTGTATCCACCCCGCTGACCTCACATCCTGCCTTACAGAAATTAATTGTTGGATGATGACCAACCACCTCCTCCCCAATCCGAGAAAGACAGAAATCATGATCTGCTCTCTTCTACCAAACCCGCACTTTGGCCATCTACCCTAGACAACCTCCCTCCACATCCATTGCATTAAAGAACCTGTGATGCACCATGGACGCTGACCTGACACCCTCACACCACATTAACACTGTGTTTAAATCTTAAATCTTGCTACCAACACCTCTGCATTCTTAAGCACATCTTCCCCTATCTCTCCTACCCTCACATAGTCTCTGCAATCTTGGCCATCATCCTCTCTCGGCCAGATTTCACCAATTCCCTCTACATGGGAGCCCTTGCATTTCAACGCATAAAGCTTCAATGGGTCCAGCACTTTGCAGCTAGGTTACTTCTTGCCTTTGTCCCCAGCGAAGACATCAAACCTGCACTCTGAGCCCTCTACTGGCTCCCTGTTGGACAACAGCCCACTTTCAAAGCCATGTGCATCACCCACCGTGACCTTGACAACACGGGCCCAGAATACCATTAACAGAATTGTATACACTACCAACCGAATAGAAACCTACATTCAGGCACTGCACTCCTCCTTGTGATCCCTTCCTTCAAATTGACCAGAGTAGGGGGACCCTCCTTCTCCATCAAAGCCCCCTCTATCTGTAACTGAATTCCCCTCAGCATCCAACTAATAGAGGATCACCTGACCTTCCGTAGGGCCCTCAAGACTTGGCTAATCTCCCCAACATCTTGACGAACCCCAACCTCCTAGGTTTTAATTAACCACTTTTCACACAACAAGGTGCAGCAACTAACCTCCTTGTAATCACAGATTGAAGGAAGGAATAACTTCCAGGAAACCACAAGACAGAATATGTGCCTCTTCTATGAAGCCAAGAAGCTAGCCAGGCAACACAGGTACGTATCGCACTCCATGCTTATGGAAGACAGCTGAAGTCAAGGCCACCCACACGCACACACGTGCATTCATACTAACATTTCAATGACACATAACACAACACATCTGCCATTAAAATACAGCAATCTCCCATGACAAAACTGTGGTCTAGCTGGACACATAATGAGTCACCTACTCTTGCACACTCTCCAGATGACTTCAAAGCACCCATTCACATCCAGCTCAATAAGAGTAGCTAGTAGGGACTTGGCCAACCTTACCCACCTTCACATCTGCTAAAATGCTAATTTTAGAACACCTTGCACTTTGGTCCTTCGAGGGTGTTCACCTACAGGGCTTTGAGGCCATGCCAATGAGAAAAGGTGCTATACAAATGACAAATTACATTACATTACATTTACTTTACTTCATACTAAGGTACTGTTTTTACTCCACTACCACAAATCCAAAACCTATAATGCTATCTACTAGATATTTATAGACATATAGATCTCGGGAGGAGTCCTTACTACTTAGGATAATAACCCTTCCCCAACGCAAGGCCCTCGGTGTCGCCTCAGCCCATAACATATGGGAGGGTCAGTATCCTGATCTAACATTCCCTCCTTCAGTCGATAAGACTGTATTAACACATGGACCATCATTTCATTTCATTACATTAATAAAGCGGTGTTGGGTAAAAGCGCTGAACAAACATTATCCAAAAAGCAGCACAATAATATGATAATGCAACATGAGTCAAAACAGATGAGGGGAACAGCAACCAGATTTAAGTGGAAAGAGAAGATAGAAGATGAGCTTTCAGATTTAATTGAAAAATACAAAGATGTGGCAGAGCGGAGAACAAGAGGAAGACAGTTACAGTGCTTCGGAGGCAGAAGACCAAAGGAATGGAAATAGGAGGAGGCAGAGATAGGTTTAGGAACAGTAAGAAGAAATACATTCTGTGATCTGAGAGAGTGAGACAGAACATAGAATGAAACTAATGAAGAAAGATAAGGAAGAGCCAGATCATGGGTACATTTATTAAAGTCAATTGAGAGAAAATGATAAAGGAGACACGATTCAAAAGAGCAATGAAATAGAAAGGAAGGAAGATATAATAGGTGAACAAGAAAGTAATGAAAAAAGAAGACAAATCAAAAACAGAACGAAGGGGAGAAGATGAGAGGCAGGGAGACCATTCAAGAGAGATGAACAGTAATCAATGCACGAGAAAACCAGAGAGAAAAGAAGAGGTGTAATGGCATGAAAAGAGCGATAGGGGCGAGCACAACGCATCACTGTGAAATGAACGAATCTGAAATGACCAAGAGAGAAAAAAACGAAAGGTTTTTTTTTTAAAATAACTTTCAGCTTTGGCTCCCACTGACATTTTGGACCACCCCCTCTCCTCCACCCCCTTACTTACCTTCTGGCAGCACACAGCAAAGTGTGCTGCCGCCTCCGGAATCCCCATGCGATGTTGGTTCCCTTCACACACATGGAACACATTCCTTTCCTTTTTTAAAACATTTTAAGTTTGCTTGTCCCCCGCTTTTCTTTTCTATGGAATCAGGGTACACCCCCGCAACTGCTGAAGTCCCGGAATGTCAGTCAAAGGGAGTGGGGGACACCCCTGCCACCCCTGATCCCCTTGATCTAAGTTTTTGGAATTCGTTTTTTTCCAGCGCCCTTTTCAGCATTTTCTGCAAATCGTTTTTTACTGTTAATTTCTTTGGATTCCAAGCACAACGGATGTTGAATAATGCATAACGGCAAGAGCGAACAATAGCAGAGATGTGAAGTGAAAAGAAGAGCAAAGGATCAGAAATAACGCCCAAGTTGCACGCAGATGGGGAAAAAGAGAGAGAAGAAGGAGGAAAGGAGAGAGACAGGGAAAGAAAAGAAGGAAGAATAGTTGAAGCAGGGAAAAACAGAACCTTAGTCTTAGAAGGGTTAAGGTGGAGGCAGTGGGAAGACATCCAGTTTTGAACATCAGAAAGACAGATACAGTCGAGTGCAAAGCAGAATTAAGGGAGGAAAAGGAGAAAAAGATCTGAGTGTCATCTGCTTGCAGATGAAAGGAGGGATTGAATGAAGAAATAAGAGCAGGGAGAGGGGCAGTATAAAGAGAAAAAAGGAGAGGACCAAATACAAAGCCTTGAGGGACCCCATATAGAAGAGGACATGAGGAAGAGGAGTGTCCATCCCAAGTTACAGAGTAGGAGTGTTGAGAAAGATAGGAACAGAACCATTCAAGAACTGACCCAGAAATACCCATGGTAGAAAGAGAAGCCATAAGAAGAGAGTGATCTACAGTATCAAATGCTGCAGAAAGATCAAGAAGGATGAGAATCGAAGAAAGCTTAGAGTGTTGAGAAGAGAGAAGAGAGTTAGAGACATGTAAGAGAGCAGTCTCTGTGGAGTGAGAAGGAGGAAAGCCAGATTGAAGGCCTCGGAGTCAGTCATAAACAGAGTTGTTACAGAAAGGAAAATAAAGCAAAGCATTCTTTTCATACTGGAAGGGTCAAAATAGAAAAAGCAAGTAAATCAGTCCTAGAAGCATAAACATTCAACCTGCCACTTGCCTGTGCAACCAGATTCAACGCTGGTAGAAACACAAAACAAATCCTGACATGTACTTTATACTACAGGAAAACATGTCTGCCATTACTCCAAGTGTTCCTCTCTGGTAGGATCATATTTCACTGCACCTTCAACATGTTAACACCCCAACGTGAAAGATAAAACTTGAAATAAATGATTTCTGTTTACTGTATAGTACATTTTCACTTTACATTACATCTAATCCATGATCATTTTAAGAACGGTTCAATTTCAGTCCAGTTTACATTGAAAATGCTTATCAGATACACACAACTGTGTTATTTACTACAAAGTAAAACATCATGTAATTCACTAATTATTTTGACTATTTACTTGACTCATTATTAAACTTTTTTTTTTACTTAAACACCACAAGTCCAAAACATATATAGCTATTAGCACACACCGTAAAGATCTCAGGAGGGAACATTATTGTTTACCATAAAGACTCTTTCTTGACTTATAACCCTAGGCATCATCTCAGGCCTTAACTTGGGAATTGTTAATTATCCCGCGATAATGACTTCTTCAGTCTATATGGAGTTTTTTGAGTTTTATTGTCACACAAACAATGTTCCTAATTGATGTTTCAAACTCTTATTCCACAAGTGCATATGTTGGTAAATGAAGAGGTCGGCTTGTTACTTACATGCCTGGTGAACCTTTTGCTTGATGTCCAGGAGAGAAGATAATGGATGCACCTGAAACAAAGTGAAGTTCAGGAAACTGATCAGTTCATAATCTACCCTGTACAATATAAAGCATCAGAACATATCCAATATGATTTGCCAGCTCTAGATAACATACACCATTTTTAATATTGCATTATTTTCCTTAAGCCACTTAATATTGTTATTGGTAGTAGCATAAACTTTGATATTAAACTGCTAATACATACAGGGCTTTATCACAATTGTTGCGGTTAAACACATTGTAAAAAGCAATTTGGTAAATACTACTAACAGATTCTGTAAATGGAGGCACACTGTAGAATTACGCCTTTACCGACAGGCAGTGCTTAAAATGTAAGAAAATGAGTTCCTGAGCTCAAATATTTTCTTTTTTTTTCCTTTTTTTTTTTAATTGTATGGCTGTATTAAAACAACCTTTCAATAAACACATAATACATTTTTTTAAAAAATACATTTGAATTACACTTTTTTGCAAAATTTCAAAAAATTCATCACAGGCAATAATAAAAGGAACAATTGTGCACCAATGACTATCTAGTACATTACTTTTTAGAACAATTCATTTAAGAAGCCAGTTGTTGCTAGTCTAATTGCCATTCGTCTTGCACCAACATTTTTTAGTCAAAGTTCCTCAGGGTCAGTAATGGTCTGCTCTTTAAAACAATGCAAGAAGTATTTACAGTGCATAGTAGACAATGCTGGACAAAAAGCGATGACATGCTTCAGTGTTTCAATAGAGGTACAGTCTTTACAAAATCGGCAAACATTCTCATTGATGTCTAATAATTTCCATCTGACTAATATATCTTTGGTATGCCAAAGATTAAGGCGAAAGCGCATATAATCGTCTCTAAATTTAGGAGATGGATATTTAATAATATATAATTCAGTGGCTCTGAACCTCTTTTGGCCAAAAAGAGCTATATTCCAATCTTTAAGATGATAGCATTTGTCCAGAGTATAAATCCAATCTCTTTGGTACAATTTTATTTTGGCCCGATTTGGATTATGAATCAAAGTATCAAGGGAAATATCAGCATCAATGAGAATATTTAATGCGGTATTAATCCATTTCTTTGGGTACCGATGATCAGAGGATGTTAGATATTGTCCCAAAATATAAGAGATGTCCGTATATTGCAAAGATATTATGCACTTTCTCAGAAATGCTATCAGTTTCCACGCAACAGCACTAAATAAAGACAGTGGGCCTCATTACGACCCAGGCGGTAAGTTACCGCCTGGGTCGTACCTTTACCACCATGGCGTAAACTACGTTTACGCCATGGTGGTTGGCGGACTTACCGCCCCATTCTGAGGTCGGCGGGGCGGTAAGTCCCCAATCCCCATTTACCATTCCCCATTCCCATTTTTGCCCCATAGGGCATAATGGGAGTGGGGAAGGCGTTAATTACGCCACCGTAAATTACGGTGACGTAATTAACAACATGGTCCCTTAGCGCCATGGATTTTAACACCTGCTAAAAGCAGGTGTTAAATCCGCCATGGCGCTAAGGGACCTCGGAATCAGGCGGTAAGGGTCGGCGCTGTTTACGCTGCCGTAAACCCCTTACCGCCTGAGTCGTAATGAGGCCCAGTAACCCTAGTTCGAATCTGAGAATGGCAATAGAGACACATGTAGGGAGATTAAAAAGTGAGCGCCAATATCTGCCTTCCATTTTATCCCAAAAGGATCGTGATAGCATTGGGGCAGATTCAGATCCATGTAATGATAGGTTTAACCTTCATAGTATAAAATGCTAATATATGATTACATGTAAATCTTCCAAGTTTATATAGTATAACCTGAGATTGAGAAATCAGAGCATTTAGCTTTGATTCAAGATCTAATTGGAACTCTTTATCATTTTCGTTGCAACCAATCATAGTGCCCAAATATCGGTATGATGATGTAATCAAAATTGAGAATGTTTGGTCATTTTGAAATTATGACACCTCATAATTTGGGTTTTAGTTAGATTGATGGTCATGGCATTTTCTACAGTATACTCGGTCAACCCATTGATCAACCTTTGCAATCCAGCTGGAGTTTTTGAAAGCAAGATGAGATCATCTGCGTAAAAAATCCATGGTATCTGCTCAGCGCCTAGTTTGGGAGCATCGGAATTAATGTTCTTAAATTTATCACCCATGTCTAGGATAATTAGGTTGAATATAGTAGCCCCCAGAATGCACCCTTGCTTCAGTCCTCGGAATGTTAGGAGGGGAGGTGTCAATAAACCATCAAGGGTTAAGCAAATACAAACTGACGTATTTTCATGCAGAAGAGCATCACGTGACTGATGCATCGGTGTGGACAGCTCCCAGCCCACTGACACTACCCATGCCTGCTCCATCCAATACCAAAATAACTGGTGTTAAGGCTGCAAATTGAGGGTGATGGATGCATATGTGATTTACATAACAAATTGTGTCTTTAAATAATATAAATATTTAAGTATTTCTTTAATACACATTGTTGGGGGTCATTACAAGTTGGGCGGTATCCTGGCAGTATCCTGGCGGTAAATCCGCTGGGATACTGCCCAACACAAATAGCGTTACCACAACTCAGTCCGGCGCTATTAGCGTTGGATCCCGTGTTTTGGCAAGTCCCCATTTCTTCCAGAGTCCATAGGACTCTATAGGGGCATTTTCGGCACTATTACTGCAGCACTAATAGAGCAGCGCTAATAGAACTGAAAATTAGCATAAGTGGTCAGATTTAAAGCTGGGTGTAAATCTCAAACTGCGCCGCCCAACCCATGATGAGGTCCATTATTGTTAATATTTTGCTCTGATCCTATCAGTGGCAAGTGGAAAATGTTAACAATCTATCAATAGAAAATAAGAGCAAACATGCTTTCCTTCTATGGTAAATTATTGGACGATGCAGGCAAAATAATTACTGAACTGTTGAACGTGCCTGTCAAACAGTGCAGCAAGATCCTCTTACTTGGTTCGTCCCTCATGCTAGGCATTCCTCTGTGATAATGGCCTTTTCACTCACCTTGCACCTGTTTTGTGACTACTAACTGGTGACCTTCTTGATTTTGTCAACCCACTTTGCTGGTTATTACAGTACAGAATTTGCTGCAGTGTCAAGCAGGTTCATTGGAGCAGTGTACGGGCATCGCCAGCATCAGTGCCCAACATTGTCACCTTCTAACTCACTGTTTTTCCTGAAAATGGATAAATAGCAATGCCCTGTCAACCTTAGTTATCAAGTTTGTGACTAACAATGAGCAATCCCAGGATGTAGAGACCCAGGTCAGTGCACACGGTTGTTTTTATTTTACTATGACTGATTTACAGTTAAAATAATAAAGTTGCCAAAACACCACAACATAATCAAGCTAGAATTAGAAATAAGTGCCTGGGATCAGAGATAAGTGCTGGGGCTGAGCCCTGGAAACCTCCTCCACAAATTAAGCACTGCCGTCTTGAATGCAGTAAGGGTATTTACTGGATGCAGAAACAGTCTGACACTGCAAGCAATGCAAGAAATGCAGTACCAAATCAGGTAAGACCGAGACCGGAACCGAAATACTGCATTTCTGAAAAGAACATGCATCTATGCAGCTATTGCAGGAAATCAATCCACTCCAAGTCCCTTTATGCCATCTTGGAATACTCAGCAGCATTCAGGAAACCGGGGACATGACAGGAGGGAAGGGATGTGACAGGAGGCAGAGAAAGGCAATATTTTCAGAGCAGGATCTCACAGTCCCTGAAGAAGAAGTAGTCAAAGAGGATGATATTACTGCCTTTTTGTCTGACCTGAAACCCACTAAGGATTCCTTTTTCTCAATCCCTGCCCTAGCCGCTAAACGTCATTCATTGGAACCTGCTCCTTTTATGACTAAGTTTGTCAATCTCTCACGTACTCAGGGGTTAGTTCCTGATGCTTTGAAACTATCGGTTGTATCACCGCTACTGAAAAATGTTAGCCTTAAGAATAGCTTAGAGAAATATCATCTCAGATTTCAATCGTATGCTGACGACACCCAGCTATATATTAGGCTTGATGATGTGGAGGAAGCCCTTGCCCTGGTTACCAGGTGTTTGGAAGAAATTGGTACCTGGATGGAAAGTAATTGGCTACAGCTTAACCCTAAAAAAACAGAGGTGATCCTGTTTGGTTCTAAGCATCTCCTTGAAGGAAATAAATGCCCTCCTCCACCCCAGTTTTTGGGTACCAGCCTTAAGTATACCTCCAAAGTATAGAATCTCGGCTGTATTTTGGCAGAGTGACCTGGGATGTAATGCCCAGGTCTCAGCCAAAGTCCAATCACTTTTTTACAACATCCGCCTTTTGCGTCAATCACTACCCTATGTTCCTATCACTGATCGTGCTGTGGTGGTCGGGGCCCTAGTCAATTCCAATTTAGACTATTGCAATTGACTTTTGGCTGGAGTACCGGCCAATCAGATCCATCGCCTCCAAAAGGCACAAAATGCGGGTGTTAGATTGGTCTTTGATGTAGCCAAAAATACACATATTTCTGGTCTGCGTCGATCACTGCATTGGTTGGCGGTGGAGGATCGGATTAAAATCAAAATTGTGTGTTTGGTCTACTAATGTCTGACTGGGCTGGCACGAGCTTACCTGATTAATACATTAAAGCGATACTGACCAACTCGAGCCCTCAGATCTGAAGACCAACTTCTTCTTGTGATTCCGAGGACAAATTGTAGATCGAGAGGGGATCGCTGCAACTCAGCTGTCTGACCCAGGCAGCTTCTCTGTTGAGATTTAGAGCAGGCTTAAAGACCTACCTATTTAAGTGATCTCAGTGATTGCTAGCTTTGTTTCAAATTCTGTGCCATCTCTTTCTATTATGATTATGTTCTCTCCACATGATATGTTATCACCTGTGCCAGGACATGATTAAATTTGTTGTGTGCACGTGTTACATTTTTCAAATTCAAATTCAAAAAGGCACCCAGGCTGGTGGGACCCCTGATGGCAAAAACAGCCAGGCCAAATAGTCAACACTCTGGGGCTGTATGTAACAGTTCATGCTGTGTGCTTGCATTTCAACCAGTGACATTAAGAAGAGGTGGGATGACATTAAAACGGGTTAGGTCCATAATCTCAGACCACCTGCAGGACTGCCTAGCATCTGGAGCCAGAACCCTGGCACACTCACACTTGCACCCATTAGAGGCAAAGGCAGCCACAGTGGTAGACAGCATTAGCATCACTGGATCTGGAGATAGAGTGTGAGGCAGGTGGTGAGTAGGCAATCTATGTTCTTACAATTACCTATTGAACATCTATGGAAGTAAACCACAGCATGCCCATGTGCTGCCCCTCAGCCCATCCTCCCCCGCCCACAGATCCACTCCAACCTGGCAAGGAGAAGAAACCCAGGAGCAAACAAGGACTGATGCATATTGTTAATCACTGTTGGGGTGGTGTAGGGGTGTGTTTGGGAGGGGGGAGTTTGAGCCTTGCGTTGGGGAAGAGGGAGTTTTAGGGGTGTGTTGGGGAGGTTGATGGGTGCAGTGGGGAGAGGGGAGGGAGAGGTCGAGTGGTGTATTGGAAGGGATGTTACGCTACAAATTTCGTATCAAGTGATATGTTTCAAAGTTTAGTTATGTGTTGAATCAGGTTGAATATGTAGGTGTTACAGTATTTAATTCATATTTGTTTCCATCAGTCATGCATGACATGCACTGCCTGACACTACATCATTTGTAAACATTACTGTCATATTGTGATCTGTGGGAACCCAAAGGGGCACTCAAAAAAATAAGGCCACTAACACTGCCTTGTTATCAGCACTTCCTGAACATTCCATGCTCGGTGCATGGCTGGGGCTTCTTCATCATCATCCTCCTTGTTACTGTCTTGTGAAATTACGACATTCTCAGGCAGTGGTGCAATATGCCCTTGGCACAGAATGTGGAGCATGCAACATGCTATGACAATGTGCCTAACCTTGTTGGGGGCATGCACCAGTGCCTCACCAGTCCTCTCTAAGCAACAGAACCTAGCTTTAAGTAGATCAAAGGACCTCTCTATGATGCTGCGTGTTTGAACATGTGCCACATTACACCGGCGCTCTTCAGGCCTCTGGACTTTTGGTCTAGGCTTTGGCGAGATGTTATTCAATTCATGTATGCTTTTTGGATAACCAGTCAGGCACTATATAATGGCGGCACTGCCTGCAGTCTATCCACTACGTATAGCTAGCTCCTAAGGTTACTTGATCTACTTGCGTTGCTGCATCTGTACAATTATTTAACGGCTTGCATTATCTGCAGTGCTCTTCACACGTGCAATCTTCTTTTCTGCATAAGGATGTTCCCTCGATTCCTTATTTCATCATTAGTTTCTGTAAGGTCATACACATTCTTCTCCAGCCACTCTTCTTAGTGCATCACTTTCACTCTTGTGATGTTACCAGCTTATCTTCCTCTTATTTTCATATTCCTTCAGGGACCTCTTCCAAGAAATTGTCAGCTCTACGGGGATACATCCGGTATGGCTTTTTTAATGGATACCTTTTCTCAAATACTTGTCGCGGTATGGTCACAACTACTGGTGACAAGCATGGTGCAGTTTCAGACTTCCAACATACAGGCAGTGGGGGGGCAGGACTTCCTGCAGAGGCATTCAGCTGCTCTTCTACAGGCAAATAAATGTGCCCGAACTGCAAACCACCTGAAGTTTCAATGTATTCAGGTGATTCTGGCTCCATTGGCTTTTCAGAGATCCATGTCTGTTAGGAATACCATATATTGTAATATTATATACCTCATTAGTACACAATGTGTACTGAATGGCAAAAAGCAGACCAATGGATGTCAGATTTGAGGTTTGAGTCATCTCTCAGCCTGCCAATCACCAGGAAGGTGAAATGTATGAATGTGGTGCCCACATTTCAAGCAGCCCTTTCTCTGAACAAAAAGTACATGTCTCCCATCGCCCTTGCATGTAGATTGTGGTAATGAGTGAATTTTCCAGATGGCCCCTTTCTCTCATTTTGTAACTTGCAGAAGATTGTTTTGGTGTACCTGGGATACAATGTATTTATTTGAGAGAGAGAGGGAGGGAGAGAGAGAGACAGAGGAAGTGGGGTTGACAGTGGCAATGTAAGCTAGTGAAATGGGAACCTGTTTTGCTTTCTAAGGCCTACTTCCCCTTCCTTCAACTAACTTACTCCCCTCAAAGATCTCCTGGCAGCACCATACATAAATACCCTACAAACAATGGCCACAGGAATAGCCGTTAGCTCATCAACACTAACCATACCATGATAAGGTTCTTGTCTTTAGCCCTATCAGGCTCTCCCACGTCAGCGGCTAAACATACCTAAAGCATTGTAGTCTATCATATATTAGTATCCGGCACAGGGTGTGGCAGCCTCACAGCCAATGAGGAGGCTCGGAACGGGGGCATTACCAGTTGTAATCCCCCCGCTCTGAGCCACCTCACAGCTGGAGGCTGCCATCTTCCCCTGCCAGGGGACAAGGTAAGTGTGGTCTTCCCCCTCAACCCTCTCCCCACCCCATCCAGTCCCCCCTAACCCTGCTTACCTTCTTTTCAGTCCATTTCATGAGTGGACGCGCTGCGCACACTTCTGTCCCCAGCGCGTCTGCTCCCAATCTCCGATAGGCCGTCATGGAAAGGAAGAAGGGACTACACATTGCCCCTTCTTCTTTTCCATGGCGGCCATTTTTGTTTACTTTTTTTAATGGGCGCCCTGGAAAGAGAGAAGGGACTACGTGTAGTCCCTTCTCCCGTGTTCATGGCGTTCATTTTTTTTGTTTGCTTTTTTCAATGGGCGCCATGGAAAGGGAAAACAGGCTTCGATTTCCCTTCCGCGGCAGCTATTTTTTTAACATTTTTTTTGTTCCGAAACACTGGAGCATTTTGAAACAGAAAAAAAATGCTTTTAGTACCCCGGTCTTAATAGTCAAAGTACTAATAGCAATAAGCCCCTCTCAGTGGGGGGCTTTACCACTTCAGGTAATGCCCCAAGGCCTTTGTTAAGCCCCTCGCTTCGCTCTGGCCTGTAACTGTGGGACCCAGTGCATTACCGGAAGTGGTAATGACCCCCTGCTCAGGGCTTACTGCTTAATTGGCTCTATGGATAACATACTCTATGCCAAACCAATAGAAAGCAGACTGGCAGACAGGAACTGGGTACTTCTAACCTGCACTTATCAACATCACAAGTTTCACATCTTCCTCTCCCACTGTCCCACTAATGGACCCCCACCATTTTATTCTTGCAGAGACACATGCAGGGAGCCCTCCAATAATGGCAGGAGAGCTCTAAACAATACCAGTTCAAATTGCCTTACATTACATGTCATTGACTCTGCTGGTCTGGTATACAAACTTGCAATTCCCCATTTCTACTTTTCTAATTAGATAGACTTCAGAAGGAAGGATGAAAGGCTGAGTTCATCTCACCCAGATTGAAACCTTGAAATTGCAGGTTATACATAGATCTCTGCAGTAGGTGCATCAATCTACTGAAATATCTTACTGCAGACCTTACTGGCTGTCCTACTTAGATAACATTCACAGATACACAGGACACCATTTCATCTTGCTAATAGCATAACAGACCCATCCATTTCTCACAATCTTACTTTCCCTTCTGGAAGCCTTTTATGTTGTTTTGTATTTGTTTTCCCCCCAAAATCAGTCTGAACCAGCACAAACCTCCCTAAGGATTTATGGTTCTTAAATGAGATTTGGGCAGATTTGGGTAGAAAGAAAAAACGGTGGGAACCTACGGATCTACCTGAATCTCGCCAGCGGATCAATTTTGAGAAAGTTCTACCAGGCTTAATCTTCATTAGCATATAGGTCAAAATCCATCCATGTAGGCTCCTTTCTCTGTGCACCTAAGCCGCATACATGCTTTGTGCTACAAAGCTCCTCACTGACACCACTTTTGTTCAATCGTTATAGCTACCCATGGCAGAGGTGACTCGGCAGAGTAGTCATTTGTTCCTCAACTATGCAGATAATACCCAAATATTGGTCAAATTGTGCAGTGACAGAGGTCTACCTTTGTGGATGCTATGAGAATGCCTGACCATTAGGAAGGGCTGCATTGATAAGAACTCCTCGAAGATCGATACCAGCAAGACAGACGTGAATACTGTCAATGCATATATATATCGACATCTGGAACATTATGTTCTGACCAGAGTCATTTGACAAATGTCCATGCCCATACACCATGCTAAGGAACCTCAGCATCATCATAGAATCCAAACTCTCTGTGAATCCACAGGTTTCTTTGGTGGCTAAGACGTGTTTCTTCCAATTGAAAAGATTTAAAAATCTTCTTCCCTTTCTATCTTTTCCTCACAAAGTCATTGGCCTACCCAGGAAGTTAATTAATCACATGGTTACAGATAGTGCAGAATGCTGCATCCAGAAGATTCTTACTGAAAGTCAGCAAGCATGTAGATAATTCCCAGGGAATGGGCTAATTATACAGGCTGCTGGTCAGATATAGGGTAGTATTCAAGTCTATGTTTTGAATTCACATTTTACAACGAGCAAGGCAGCAATAGAGTGCCTTTCCATGAAGACTGGTGCACTGAAATTCTGCCTCTATTCAAAGACCATTTATAACCTGGAGGCAGCAGTACTTTTGCTCTTCCATACAGTTCCTGCAGTGTATGGACACAGCCTGTTTAGTCCCTTTTCTGCATTTGGCACATGATTGGGGCAGGCAGAGTGTGGGGTGGGAAAAGTGGCATCCAGTCAGGATGGAAGCGACAGGCCTCCGATAGTGTAGACGAGTGAAGCCAGCAAGGCGGAAAAACAGGGATGCTGCAGCCCAAGTCACTGGGTGTAAGAAAGTGAAGGGATTTGCAGGGGATGCCCTTTCCACAAATAAGCAGCAGGGAAGAAGGAGTTCAGAAACGGGATTTAGCGGCTCAGGAGGCAGGGTGCCGAAAGAGATGGGGAGGGCAAAGAAAGTGCCAAAGCCCAGTTGGGAAGGGCAGGCAGCAGTCCAGGGTGCCTTTACATTCCGATGTGCAAAAACTAGAATTTAAGTCATGATCATGGCATTATGCACAGGGAAATCTTCTGTGATACGGCTACCGGCTGATGTCAGGTATAGGACATATAACTAAAAGAATATCTCCTTCTTCGATGCGTTTCTTTTATGGTGTCCTCATGGCTTGAGGTAAATGTTCTTTGCATCATTACACACCAAATGCAAAAAACATTGTCCCTGCGGCAATGTTATAGCTTGTGCTGCACTGGGACCATGAATGATTATGGGGACTCCAAGCTAGAGTGGTCCTCTTCCTTTAGCCTTCCTCACCAACAGATATGTTAAGAATCGGGGCATATGCAGTACTGACTATAGCTGTATGTTTCCTTTCACTTGTGTGACTTCTTTAGTATTCTACCATCCCCCATATTCTTGTCTTCCTTCCCACCTCATGTTACCATCAAAGCCGACATTAACTTATCTTTAACAGCAGAGCAGACCATCTGAAGCTAGTTAATATAAACACTATTTTGTTTTGGACTTGTTAGACTCTGTCATTGTTTGCCTGCATCTTTAAGTATGTGTTAATCTTACATATGTATTCTGTATTTTACTACCCTCTGGGGAGCAGCCTTTGTTTTTTTGCTTGATCCTGCTAGACTCAAACTTTCAATGGCCCATGTCTTTTCTGTTTAGTTCTTTATAGATGTTCTAGAATATTCTTGAATCGCTGTGCATTTCTATGTTGCCTTTGGGGTCAGGAATGCATTTAGAAAACATTTTTAATAAAAACATTGAAAACACCCTCACCTTTTTTTATACAAAGTGTGGCAAAGCACTCTACCTAACCTTGAGAATAGAAGCTCGGGCTGTCAAAGTGGCTTGGTCCAACCCAAGCAAGTTGATACAGCACCCAGTAGAGGTACACTGGCGATCCCCAAACCACTGCATCACCATCCCCATGTTGGGGAGCAGACACAGGAGTATTCAACACTTTTCTGCACTTACAGGTGGGCAGAAACCCCAAAAGGACAACCTCAGAAAGGCTCAATCACCCACTGGCCACACAGCATGGGAACAACAAATGGGAGAGGCGAAGCCACACTGCTCTTAGAGATACACAGGCCTATGAAATGGAACATTTAAGAGGTCTTAAAACTTGCCTGAGTGGCTCTACCCTTAATGTTGACTAGAGCGGGGGAAAGAGAGCTGCCACTGATCCTTAAAGAAACCCTTTCCCGTATAATGAATGCTTCCAGGTAGCCTTCAACCTTCATAGCCAGCCGCAGGGCTGCCAGGAAGGGAAGACTATCCCCAGAGAGAAAAAATGTAACCACACTGGGCAATCCCTGACAAGCAGGGAAATATATTCTCTCCTGAAGCACAAGTGCCAGAGAAATTATCTCCCATTATGATTCATGTTAGTGTGGCCCACAGAGATTCCACAGTCACAAAGTCACATTGGGACAATGAGAGTGTGAAATACGCAAACAGATAAACACACAGCCTTCTCTCTGCATCGCAGGGATTACAAACTTGCATATTCCTCATGGGACAGAAGAAATTAATATAGCAAACAGTCTCCCGGATTATATTTCATGACGGTAGAATCACACCCTATCAGAGCAGTGGGACTCACATAGGCAATAAAACTGGGAGGTCCAGATTTCCAGACCGACTCATAGACCCTCTGAGATCCAGGATTATGAAAGACCTTCATGTAACCACATCCCTATTGCTCGCAATCTCAGTGTTCACTTTGAAAGTGACCTAGGACTTTGGGACTTTGTCATCTCGGGTACAGCTGCCAGTTGTGACATCCTTTACATCCATCCCCATGTCCTGTATCCCTCTATTAGTACACCAGTCACCACCATGGTCCACTGTAGGCTGTATTACTGCCCCTCACAGGACATGCCATCTATTTAATTGCTCCTCTTGGTAAGGAATTGAACTTTGCTACCCAGACCATCTACAACCTCCTACGATCATTGTTCACCTTCATTCACCAATTTCATGTGGAATTATCCATACAAAATGTCTCACTATTTAAGTTTGTCTTATGTTCAAATTCATCCATTGGATAGACCCTTCTGCCTAGGCTAACTCGTTCCGTTGCTACTCAACTCCTCACACTCTACATTCCCAAGCTCTCCTCACCATGATCGTCCAATGGTTACAAGATCTTCTCTGAACTCAGGCCTAACCGTTCTGGTCGAGGAGTGGCCCTGATATTCCCTGAATGGGTCCTTACTTCTATCATACCCACTCAGTCCTACTCTTAATTCAAATGTCTCATCTGCAGGCTTGGTACCTATCCATTCCTCTTGCTGACTCATGCCACCACCTACAGGACCGAAGGTCTGGTCTCCCTCTTCCTCTTGGAGTGGTCTGAACTCACCTCTTCTCTCCTGGCCTCCTCCTCCAAGCTTCTCCTCCTCAGAGACTTCAACATTCACCTTGACTCAGCTGATGCTGCCTCTGGATGCTTCCACCAGCTCTGTGACTCTTTTTCCCTCTCCATTCTTCCCTCTGGTCCGACAAACACTCAGCCAGACACACCTTGGATGCTCTAATCTCAACAGACATCCCCATAACCATCCAGCTCACTACACCTCTCTCCTGGTCTGATCATGCTCTCCTGTCCTCTCACCAGCTTCCTTCTCCGCCATTCGACCGATGAAGCGAGTGTCAGTTGATGCTTTTGCCACCACTTTCATTTCCCCACCCACTCCGGCCACTGACTTTCACACTGACACAGCCCTTCCTAACCTCTCCAACACTCTGAATATCCTTGCCCCTGTCATGAGGATCTGCATGAAGCCTGCCTCCAAGCTCAACACCTGGTATGACTCCGACGTAGCCTCTCTGAAACCCAAGTGCATAGCTGCTGAGCGGAAATGGCATGCTTTGAGCACATCCGCTGATAGACTGGCCTGCCACCTGTTCCAAAAGGCAGTACAGAATCTCCATCCACTCGAAGAAGAATGCCTATGTCCAAGCTCCCATCTCTGGGGCCACTAACAACAAGGCTGAACTGTACAAAATCTGCATGATATGCGCCAATCCTGCTGCAGTGTCCACTTCTTCTCTGCCATCCCAGCCCTCTGCACTGCACTGGCCTCTCACTTTATAACCAAATCTCAGGACATCCTGTCCTCACTCTCTTCTACACCCCTCCCTCCTCCCTCACCCGCTCGCTCAGGCCTCCCTTGGCCCCCCTCTCCCTTTCCCTCCTACTCAACTCTTTCTCACCCATAACACCTGATGAGGTCTCAAAACAAGTCCTCTCTATGAATGTCTCTTCCAAACAAGTGCACCCCTACTCCTCCAGAACTATCAAGGACAACATGACCTCCCTTGCTCCAGTTTTAGCTGATTTCTGCAATCACTCCTTTGCTACTGGCTTCTTCATGCTACTCTTCAAGCACTCGCTTGTGCACTCTGTCCTCAAAAAACCTTCTGCAGACCCCTCTGTCTGGCTAACTACCCCCCTATCTCCATTACCCCCTTCCTGGGCAAACTCTGGAGAAGCTGGTCATCTCCCCACTGACCCACCACACTGAATCTGTTGGTTGCCTCCATGACCACAAGTCTGGCTTCAGAGCAGCCAGAGCCAAGGAAACTGCTCTCCTGAAGACCTGTGACGACTTGCTTTCAAATCTCGATTGCAACTATCCTTCAGTTCTCATCCTTCTTGACCTTTCCTCTGCGTTTGATATGGTCAATCATGCCACCCTCATAAATTGCTCTGTGATAACCTTGGCATCACAGACTTGGAAATTGACTGGTTGACCTCCTTTCTCTCTGACCGACCATCCCAGGTTCAACTGGGCCCTTTTCTCTCCTCCATCACATGCTCTACCTGCGGTGTCCCTCAGGGCCCTATCCTCTTGCCGTTGCTCTTCAACATGTACCTTGCCCCTTTAGCTCATTTGATCTCCGCCTTCTCTCCTCACTTCTAGTGTTATGGAAATGACACACAGCTCTCCTTCAAGTTTCCTTACTCTGTCTCCTCTTCTTCCTCTCTCATTCCTGACTGACTGCCATTCAGGCATGGTGTGCTGCTAACGATCTCTGCCTCAATGCCAGTATTACTGAGATCCTTCTCATTGGGACACCAACTCCCTCCTTCCCTCCTACTCCCTGGCCACTCTCTGTGGGTCCCCTCCCCTCATCCTCTTGTGGGGCAAACAACATTGGTGTCATCTTTGACTCCTTTCTCTCCTTCTCCCCTCATATCACTCACAGACCTGGCCAAAAAGACCCACTTTCAGCTGCACCGCCTCAGAGGCATTCTCCCTTTCCTCACCTTCCCCCAGAAACTCAATGTCTCCAGAGCTCTGGTCCTCTCTACCGCTGGACTACTGCAACAACTGCTTCCTCAATCTGCCTAAATCCACCCTTCGCCCCCTCCAACTAATCCAGAATAGGATTGTGAGACGTATCATTGGCCTCAAACCCAGGGACCACATCGCTCCAGCCCTAAAACCTCTCCACTGTTTCCCGGTTGCTACGAGGATCAAGTTCAACACCTTCTGCACCATCTACAAGGATTTCTGGGGCCTGGTAACCCGCTCCATCCAACGCTCTCTCCCTTAATACCTCCCAGCTAGAGCCCATTCAGTCTTCTAGCTCCAACCCTCTGCAGATCAGACTCTTCTCCAAGCAGAGTGTGGGGGCAAGGGGGAGTAGATCTCTCTCTTCTGCAGGAGCCGCCCTCTGAAATGGTTTCTCTGTCTCTCTCAGACTTGAGTCGGATGTCCTTAAGTTCTTGAAACTTCTCAAGATCCATACAAGGACCCAGTCTTCCTTAGCACTTCTGTCTCCCCTGACCGCCCCCACCCCCAACCTGCACTTGGCCTACCGGCTCCCTCTCCCTGCTCTAGCATGGCTGAGCCTGCTCCTCTATTTAGCTCATCAAGCCCTGTCCTCGCACTTAGCCTGTGGACCTTCATTCCCCTGCACTCTGTGCATTTCCATGGCACTTGTCCACCTGTCCTCCCCTTAGCACTCGTCTTGCCCCGGGGCCTTCCTACCCTCCTTCCTCCCCTCACTCCCTCAGCACTTACACGCTCTCCACTCCTACCTGCACTCTCTTTCCCTCCTTAGCATTAGCACATACCGTTCTGACTGGCGCTTCTCCACTCCCCACCACTCCCCTGCAGTTCTGTTACTGCACTTGCACGATCCGAATGTCACAAGACCTACAAGGACCGTTTTTGTTATTCTTCTTCCCTGGTCCCCCTCACCCCATCTTGTTCGCCTTGAAAGATCTTTTGCTGTATAGGCGCATTATAAATACCCAATAAATAAAAAAGTTAAAAAATGTCACAACATGTTAAGTGTAAAAGTAAGAAATAATGTTTAGGACAGATTCAGCTGAAATTGGTGTGAAAGTGGCACACATTGGGAGTCAGCGTGCTCTGTATTTGTTGCTCTGACACAATGTTCGTTCCCTCATCCTCCCAGCTCCCCAATTCCATATCCTCTAGCTGCATGTTTTCCGCGGGTGAAATTTGGGCCACTTTGCTACCTGAACGCCACCTTAGCCTTACTAATAAATGATGCTTCCCTAAGTTCTGAATCTTTACTTTGCTTTTTGAGGAGTATTCGTTCCGCCAGTAAATCCCTGTACTCTTTCCCAACTCCTCCAGAGCCCTCTCAAAGCTTGCCCACTTCTTCCGTCTTCCAATGACGATCAATGCCTCGTCCTCTCACATCATGTCCCCCTCCCCTCTTTATCAATAACATCCCCCAATTGCTTTACCCAACCATGAACACACCTACTCCCATGTACCCACCTCTTTTCTGCAGAGCTAATTTGTGATGGGAGTGCTGCGTGCACACATGCGTGGCCCTCCCTGCCAGCCGGCTCAGTCTGCATACTCTGGTAGTCAGCATTCACTGCCAGCAGCAGAGGCGTTGATGGGGGGGACTGAGGGGGCTATAGCCACAGGTCTTTTGGTTGTAGCACAGGGTAAAAGCTCAAGGGTTACAACCAAAAAGGCTACCTAACCCCCAGTCCCGACAGTCCCAAAGTTAGCATAGCCCCGGATCTTTTCCAGACCTAGCAACACCCCTGGCCAGCAGGCATCTTGCATTGCCTTTGCTCTGGCTTGCATTAAACGGGCAGGATTTTGCAGGATTCGAGCACATTAGCCAATTTTTCTCAGAAAGTGTGCTGTATATTGCATTAAAACACATATTTATATGTTTCTCCTAGTGCAGTGTGTGGCATACCCCTTCAATAGCACATTTGTGCATATTGCGCAAGCGTGACAATCTAGGGCGGCCCAGAGTGTGGCGCAACCCGTGATTTGTTGCCACCTTGGGGGGGGGGCCCTCAGCATGGCTTGCAGGGGGGGCCCCTACATTTTGTGTTACACCACTGGCTGCTTCCCAGTGCTTAATTTGGAAAAAAAGAAGTGTCAGGGCCCAAATTTTTTGAAGCATTCTTGTGACACTGCAGGTGGGCACCACTGCTGCCACCACCCATAGCTGCTCCCCGCAGTGTTGACATATGTGGGGTTATACTGCAGCTTGCACCTGCTCATTGCGGTTGATGGGTGCAATGACATAATTAAAGTGAGTGTGAGACAATAAGTGCCAGGTTCAAACATAAGTGCCGGGGCTCCCACCCAAACTGAGCGCTGCTCCTTCCACATTACTATCCGGTGAAATGTATTGACTCTCCTTATCATGATGCAGTAAAGCACACAGCAATGGCACTGATCAAGCCATCCATATGGCTTTGTGCAGAGCTTCTTGATGAAGGACTTTTCATTTTCCATAAATATATACAAATGCAAATGTGCAATGCTGACAGCTTGTGAATGTGCAACCTGTTCTTCACCTTTATTAAATTTGTAACAGCAGGAGTTAAAGCCGGCTGCACTTTGCAGCCGAAGGCGCATGTGATGATAGCAGACAGTCTGGGCTCACCCATCTGTTCATTAGCTGCATAATTCCACATGTCTATTCTTAGAAGAGTGTCTTCTTTGCAGATAATGGTTTATTCATTTATTTATTTATTTATTTATTTATTTATTTATTTAATTAATAAAACGCTGTGCCTGAAGGATTTTGTTTATTTTGTATAGAAAGGTGGCTTGCTAGTTGATCTCTTACCTATGATATGTACAGTCATTATCTTCATGGAGCATATCAGTTTACAGTGTAATGAAAAGTCAGTCTTTATCAAATTAAGGCTTGTTTTAATTCAATACATGAATCCATCAAAAATGCATATATGGTCTCTGGCTTCAGTGACTCACCTATCACACAGCCATCACTTTGGCCAGGGTTTGAAAAGAAGGGACATTTCATGAGAAAATGGCAATGGCCGTATTCGGGGTTTTAAATTGCATGTCACTTAAAGCAAACCCATAATGCGACCAAATGAATATGTGTAAATGAGATGTATTCACATACAATAAGACCTAACGATCAATCACGAATTCAAGTTAGTCCATCACAAATAAAGTGTGTTAGTGAAACATTATTTCGGGACGGAATAGACTACAAACTCACATGTGCTTTCTCTTTAAGTCACCATATTCTCTCTCCATTTGTCGGTGTGTCGCAGTAGTATATACTAACTGGTTGTGGATTCGCCACACCCACTCTTCCGCCCTATTAAGTAGTAGATTTGGTTGGTGGGAAAGGAGCATGCTCCCATTGCGTTTGTAAGGGTATCGCCATTTTATTTACTTATGCAAATGGATGTAGATGCAGCCACACTTAGCCTTCTGCCTCCTTAAGAAGCAGTCATGGTTTACCACAAATTGGGGGCTTGCACCACAAATTGGAGTCTCTGTGTTGAAGGGTTTTTCTTGGCTTGATTTTATGTACTGTGTATCCATTTGGGAGCTGGTCTCCTGTGGTCTCAGGTCTAGAGTGGTAGTTACCAGCTAGGGCTGTGCTGGATGTTGGACCTCAGCCAGACTTTCCAATGACCCAGAGTCAAAATCAAAATGGCCACCCACCTTACAGTTTCCAGAGACTTTTCCCTGGTCACCTCCCTTTTGTAGGGCCCTAAAACGAGTGCCTACCAGCCTACTGCTGCTCTCCTTTTCGCTGGCTTGACCTATGCTCTCAAACGCCCTCTCTCTTGTCCTACCCTCCAAAAGCTTAACCTGCATCTACTCACTGCTTGGCCACATGGCTCACTCGGTTTTTGCTGAGGGTCCACCTCTCTCTGCTCACTAGCATCCTTCACCTTTGTCTTCTTGGGGCCTGACATGCCACGTTCCCTAAGCTCCTCACCCCATTGATGTGATTGTCTCCCCTCCTTTCTCCACTAATTAAGCCTCATCTCTTCTTCTTCACAACTTGCACTAAGTTACACCTTCCTCTATCCTCTGAAATGAATTCCACCTCTCATCTGCTTCATACTTTTTCCCCCAGCTCCTTCCTTTTATTGATATCCTTCAGCTCAACTTCTACTTTCCACTTCAGTTACCCTTCTTCGTCTCCACTTTCTTAACCTTCCACCAGCCTCCTGCCTTCTGATCTCTGTCCTCTCTCCATCCAAATCCAAATGTGCTCCTCCATCTCGAAACACCCACACCTCACTGTCCCATCATTCTCCTTTTATATGTGCTTAGCCCCATCCCAGAGGATGACTTTCTGTCTAATGAGCGCAGGTGTTTTCAGTTTTGCTGCTAGGTTTGTGATTGGTTGCTTCCTAATCCTGGGTGCCTCTGTTGCTTAATACAAGACCTGGGGCCAGATCCCTCTGAACAAGTGTGTGAGCCTTCTTAATGCTCATCCACCACTTTGGATGCTCAAACATTAATACACTTAAGGGGACTCGCGTGCGGGAGGCGAACACCCCTCAACACTCTGATGCATCCTCTACTGTGGAAACACTTTATTAGTTGGTGAGTCTCTGGGCTCAGCAGTTTCCGCAATGAAGACTGCTTCCTAAATCTCTCCTAACTGAATGGGGCAGAACTCATTGCAAGTCAGACTAGTCTGTTAACCCCATTCAGGGAAATGTGGTCTGATTTCAATACATGCTACTGATTGGACCTTGGCTGAGAAGGGGTCCAACATACCCCGTTTCTTCACGCTAATGCATTCTCTTAAAGCGACATGGTGTGGTAGGGCTATCTAGGAAATCATCCTAACGTCGCCCCAGACCAAGCTTCCCAGACCAAGTGGCTGCAACGGTTCTCTTAGCAACCCCATCAACCCTTCACATACAGAAATCCACAATTACCCAATCACACACATTTTTCAACTGACATGTCAGTCATTTGTTGATTTTTTTTGGGAACTTCTTTTTGTTGAATTTCTATGTAGAGTATTAAGGGGCATGAACTACAGGGCTGCTGTTTGGAAGGGAGGACATAGCCAAGACATTATGGCGCAGTAACCTCTATAGGAAAGAAATACCTCACTTGTTGGACTTTTGGAAAGTACCTGCATGTATTAGACCTACTAGTTTTGCCAGAGGGGCCTTACTGCTGTCCCAAAAAAATGCTCTCATAGAAACGGTCAAACTTGCAATGATGAAATTCACCTCCCGGAAAGAACCATCTCCATATTCTCAGCTCCTAGCCCTATTTAACGAGAGTCATACAATGCAGGTTTCTCCTAAATGTAGCAATCATTTTATTGATCCTAAAACCAGACAAAATGCAACAAGGTGTGTATCCTAAAGGCCTATGGGCCTCATTACGAGTACGGAGGTGCTGTATAAATGTTGCTAATATCACAGCAATTCAATTACAGCCACATTACTGCTACATTACCACACTGCTGTACAATAAGTCTGGCGGTGAAGTGGAGGATTCAACTCCAGAAAAAAGCTGGAGGTGTATCTCCCACCTTACCACCAAAATTTGGAAAAATCGGTAGAGTTTTTACTGCTGGTGGTAATTCCACATAACTCCCCAGGGAGTCCTGTGAACTCCAAAAAATTGGGACTAACACTGCCATACCACCACTGACAGTGATGTTATCTTTGATGTCATCATTGTGGTCATACGCTGTGCAACACTGGGTGCAAAGTTAAATTGGACTTGCTTGAAATGTGTGTGTTGAATTTCAGGGGTTTTGTTGTGTTAAATCTGATCACCTTAAATCTCTCTTAACCAAGATTTTTTCAATGCAATTCAAAGGTTTTGTTGCTATGGTTTTTTACATTTTAAATCGAAGCATCTTAACTCTCTCTTAACTAAATCCTTTTTATTGAATTTCAAGGGTTTTGTTATGCTATAGTTTCTTTGAGGCCCACTAGCCATGGTCATCAGACGTGGCTACTGTATTTGTTGCACCAATAGGTTCCCTTGGTCCCACTAGTCACAGCCTTTGGCTTTAGCCACTGCTGTACTTTTTGCACCAACCAGTTTCTTTGGAGCTCACTAGTCATGTCTTTCGGCGGTGCCCACAGTACATGTTGCACTAGTAGGTTTCTTTGGGGCCCACTAGCCATGGCCTTCGTATGTGGCCACTGTACATGTTACACCAATAATTTCTTCCCAAAAACCCATTCCCCCTACCTAGTAATTGTGATCTCTGCCAAAAAATATTCTACTCCCCATTCCCACAGTATTACCCCACTATTCTCCCAATAAAAGGAAACATTAGCAGAAATTGTTGGGGTAATCCCCCAGTATTACTCTGATAAGCCGAAAAATGCTTGAAAATCAAAACCTCTTCCCCATCCTCACAGGCACTCACCATGTACCCCACTCCATTTTCCTCGCTCTGCCCATTCCCCACAATGGATTCTTCTCTCCCTAGCCCTCTCCCATTACCTTTGATGTAGTTTATTTTCTGAGCATGTCTTTCTTTATTACCACAGTTATTTTGCAAGATTCCCCTGGTAGTCCCCCGATAATCCCAAAACCTATGAACTGTAACTGGCACCCCAGAACACCCCAACTCCCCACCTTCACATGGTGCCCCCATGCTCCCTCTAGCCTGATGTGATTGCATCCTTGTTCCTTCTCCAAAGAACCTTTTGAGCACATTTCCTTTTCGCATTCCAGGTATTACCGCCGTAATCACTCACATCAAACAAAAAGAAACGTCATCTTATTATTTCCGAAAAACACAGTCCGCTGAAAAGCACCATGTGAGAAATGGCTATTTTGTTTGGGAGCAGGGGGACCCCATTCCCTGTTGAATATTTTTAAAACTGCTCAACTGATTTACCCCAAACCTGTCCCGGAAATCAAGTCAAGGCTTCATTCCCAAATTGTTTCCTATTTGGTCCAAATCCACCGAGCGGTTTTTGCTATTCGGCCTTCCCAAAATAGGACATTTTCCTCTACGGTAACATGAATGGGAGTAGGCCGAAAACAGCATCTCTTTGCTTTCTTCATAACTTTTTCATTTTTAACAGATCTTTCCCAAAAAGTACAGAGAGGTGGGGGTGGGCGGCACATCGTAAAGTTTTGTTTGAAAAATATCTGCCAAATTCGTCATGCAAGCCAAAAGTTATTAGCAATAGAATTTTTGGATTTTCCATAACTCATAGGTATCACCTTAAATATAGAGTGGCGATATATATACCTCTCCCCTTCCCCTCACAACAAACACTGTTTCTGTGATGCAGTTTGCTTTGAGATGCCGGCTATTCATGGTTATAACCAAGGCTAAAGAAAAGCTTTGTGCTTCAAACTCAGTCCCTAGACCACCACCAACTCGAAAATTTCACTTAGTGACCTCTAGCAATCCCTGACCCCCACCTCTAGACTAATGACATTTGCATCTATTTTGATCTGCAAATGGCTTTTGACCAGCTTTTCATATTTAGATATCCTCTGTTATGTTATGGTATGTTATGCTATGTACATTTATACAGCGCACGCTCACCCGAAGGTATCTTGGCGCTAAAGGAGAGAGGCAGAGGACCGCCATCCATCAGCCACAGTTCACTAGAACAGGAGTGTCTTTAAGGCCCTTCTAAAGGCCAAATGATTAGACAAAGCCATAACAGATGAAGGGAGATCATTCCACATCCGGAAAAGCAGCTACTGAGGAAGCACGGCCCTCAATACACTTGCGGCGGTAGGTGGGTACCACCAGCAAGCCTGCTGATGCAGAACGCAAGGAGAGAGTGGGACAGTAGCAAACAAACTTGCACTGAAGATATTCTGCAGCTAGCCCATGCAGATATAGCCGCAGCTATCTTTTGCATTGAGAAAATAAAAAGATGACACTCGTTTCATTTCTAAGAACCCCCTGTTTTTGTAATTTACCTGAGATATAGCTATCTATTGTTGAGAAGCGGGTACCCCCGTCTCCATTAAATATTTAAAATACTACTGCACGGAATAACCCAAACCACAAAAAGGACTCTTTTAAATGCATTGTGCTCAAGTTGTTTCGGACCTGGTCCAAATCCATCCAACGGTTTGGCTATGTGGTCTGGCAATATTTGACCTTGTTTGTCTATGGGGAAATTAATAGGAAGTAGGCTGCAACTTTGGAAGAGAAAATGTTTTGTCTTCTTAATAACTTTTCTATTTTTTAGTCAGTCTTTACGAATGTTTGCAGTCGGGTGGGGCCTACGCATTCTTAACCAACTTCAAAATGTTGTCCTGATCCATCACACAGATCAAAAGTTATTAACAATCGAATTTGTTGAGGTTCCTATGGTAGTCAGACTCACCTTAAATATAGGGCGGCTATCGACACCTAATAATATATATATAATGCCCCAAAATGGTTTAAAGATCTTCTGTGTTCTCAGTGTTCTCCGAGAGACTATTGCTTTGCCTTTTGCTGAATTGCATTCTTGTATTTGTAGTCTTCCAGTCAAGAGGGGGGAATAATGCCACAATTGTACACTTTTTTCCTAACAAAGTTCGATGAGGATTTATATATTTGAATGACACAATGATATGTGTACTTTTCAAGTTATCTTTATAAAGCAGAGTATTGTTGGAAGCCAGACATAGGGGTAAGGAGAGGAAATGATGAGACCGCAAGTAAGTCATGAAAACTTGCCCATGATGTGGCAAGAGATGTTGCAATCCTGGACACTGTTGAATTTAATTTCCCCTGATTGTTGCTGCTTTTCAGGGCACAAGTAAAGGACACATGTGGGTGGACAGGGTAACCTTTGTTCAGAGGCCAGACGCAACCGCTTGTTTTTTTTTTGAGGTTGGCAAGCTTGCTCAAGTATTTGTCTACCAGGATTTTACTCATGTTGGCATGTTCCCAGTGCAAACACTTACCCACAAGGCCACAAGCACATGTCTTGTATTGGGATTTTGTTTTCCGGTGAATATTTCACTACAGATTCCTGGGTTTAAAAGGTTAGCACCTTTTATACTTAGCAAAAATATTCAATTGAACATTTCCTCTATCAAGTTAGTTTTCTGGTGTTCTTTACTTTTTTTAAAGTCCAATGCTATTTTGCCTAGTGCAATTTCTTCTAAGGGGAAGGTCAAATTTACTGCATTTGGATATTTCACTTTAAGATATATGTTCACTTACTGTACATACAATCATGGGTGCCAGATTTAGATTTTCACTATGGGGGCAAAAGCACCTGGGCATTGTTATACTTGTAGTCGGTATTTTTTTCCCTTTTACGTGCTGCTTAAATGCAGTTAATTGGGGTTGTGCAATTTATCACAACAGTCATTAAGAGACCGGCCATAAAACAAGGGGCCTGTACCACACCGATTAACAAAAGTATGTTGTCCATGGCAAATTATTTAATCTCACTGCGCATTGCCTAAAAAACATGGTGAGGTCTCAGAGCCTGCTATAATATATACATAACAAATACCACTGTCAAAACAGGTCAGAATCAGTTTGTGATTGATGAACGTCTTTGTGCAATGGGTTGCAAGTGTTTTAAAATATAGAGTGGCCGTGCCCACGGGCCATGGCTAAAGACCATGGCTAGTGGTTTGGTAGGGTTCGGCTGTGCCCACTGGCCATGGGCAATGCCTATGGCTAGTGGTCTGGTAGTATTCTAAAAATCTATGGAATAACAAAACCCTTGGAATTGAAGGAAAAAACTTTAGTTGCAGGGGTGTTAAGGTGAGAACTTAATGTAACAAAACCCCTGAAATTCAGCTAAAGCCACCTTAACTTTGTGCTCCCTGTTGCGCAGCCTATGATGACAATGATGACATCACATATGACATTATAGATGACATAATTGATGACACCTCTGGTGACATCACTAATTACATCATCTATGACATACACACCAATCAATGTATTTAAACATTGGACACTCTTTATAGATTACTTTTACTTTGTTCAGCATGTGTTTTATTTCAATTGTAATATGTTAATCACTTACAAAAGGCAAACAGAAAGAAATGTACATCTATGTACATGTTTTCAAGCAAATGTTGAATTTTAAAACTTAATTTCTTTTATATACATATATACATTTAGAGCAATAATCCCTCTTTTTCAATACCCATGCATGAACATTCTTCATATATATCCTAATACTTAGTTGTTCCCTGTTTTAAAACACTTCTCATGTCATTTAGAAAATGATACGTGCACACATTTTTCTTAAAATAAAACAATTCAGTATTTACATATGTGTATTTTAAAATGTTGTAAATAATTAGGGTTCACCATGTGTTGCTTTTTATTTATTTCTACTAAATTATTTTTTAAATGTATATACAGATTATGTTATAGTGAGCATGTCTTAGATATATTTTGAATAAACAGGAACATTCTAAGCAGTATACTTTTTAAAATTCCAATATCATCTTTTACCAACATACTACAAAGGAAATCTTTGCAAGTAGTGATATGATGCATGTGTGGCTGTTTACTGTTTTAAAGAATGTACTCATTGTTATGAACTGTTCCAAAATGCTAAATTCATATTTGTAGAAACGTAAGGGTGGTCTAAATATGGGCAAATACGTCGAGTATTATTATGTCTGATGCCATTAGTTTAATAATCTTTTATGTCATGTATGATGCGATTAGTGATGTCACCAGTGATGGCATCAATGATGCATTCCATGATGCCATCAGTGATGTCATTGATGATGTCATCTGTGAAGTAATCATTGTGGTCATAGGCTGCGCAACAGGGGGTGTGAAGTTAAGGTGGCTTTGGCAAAATTTCATGGGTTTTGATATGTTAACTTCTGTTCTTAATGTCCCTCCAACTAAAGTTTTTTTTTTTTAACATACATATAGTTAAGGTGAGTTGGAGTTACATAAGAAATAAAAAAAAAAATCGCTTAAACCTTTGACTTGTGAGACGGAATTTGCCGAAATTTACAGACAATTTTGGTCCCCCCAGACTGGAAAGTTTTGGAAAGATTCTGTAAAAAATAAATATGTTATTAAGAAAACAAAAAGCATTTTTGGCCTAGTCCCCAGTCATTTTCCCATAGACTAAAAAGGCCAATTTTTGCTCGATCACACGGCCAAAATCACTAGACAGATTTGGACCAGGTTTGAAAGAATCTGGGCATGAATCGTTGACTCACAATCCTTTTTTGGTTTGGAGTTATTCCATCAGTACTTTTTTAATTATTTGACGATGCCCGTTTCTGAAAAATAAATATCTATATCTGCCCAATACATTGAGTATCCAGGTGTTTAGGGTGTTTATAAAAGAAAAAGCCACCATCTTTTTTTTTTTCTTCTCGACGCCAGTGATAGCCGTGATTAAATCTCTGGTTATACCACAGGTTATCAGAAAATTAAATGCATTAAAAAGGCATTTGCAGGTCAGAAACATGTACATTCCATCAGGCTAGTGGCGGTGGGTAGACAGGAGGACACCAAGTGAAATCTGGGAGTTGGAGGGGGGATAGGGACCAAGTTTGCAATGCAAGTCTCAAACATTTTTCACATACCCTGGGCTATAACTGCAGCTACCCGACATTTCAACTGAAACTGCATCACAGAAATGATGAGTGTTATGGGAGGAATGGGAGAGTGCAGGGGAGATGAGGAGGCCATCAGGACTAGGGGGAACAGGCACACCTGAGGGGGGAATTTACCGAGGGTCTGGAAGCGCAGGGAAGCAATATTTTTTTGGCATTTTTCCTGATAACTGCGGATATAATGACTACAAATAACCCGGGGTATAACCGAAGGAATTAGTAGCTCACTGTAATGTACCCGCTGTTATAGAAATAAAGATTTAATAAAATATATATTTTTACAGCTACAGATACGGGGGCATTTTAAACGGCTAAAGGTCTGGTAGTGTTGTAAAATATAAAGTAGGTATTGCTGAAGGCCATGGCCAGTGGCCTGTTAGTGTTAAAAGAATTGAGAGTGGGCCCGGCCAAAGGCCGTGGCCACTGGATATGGCCAAAGGCCATGGTTAGTGGCCAGTTAGTGTTTCAAAGTATACAATGGGCATAGCCGAAGTTCGTGGCAGCTGGCCATGGGTGAAGGCCATGTCCAATGGTGCTGAAAAATATACAGTGACCATGAAAGAAACTATGGTATACCGAAACCCTGGAATACAAGGAAACCATTAAGGTGAGTAAACTTAATGCAACAAACCCCTTGAAATTCAGCACGTTGGGAAGCTCAGGAACACCTTAACTCTGCGAGTTCCTGTTGCAAAGCCCAAGAGCACATATATATTATAAGAGAAGGAATACAGAATGCCATACAAAATGGCATTATGGGAGATATGGCATTATGGGGGAGATCAACTGGAATGCGTCAAGTTAAGTCGATCCTGAGTTTCCCACTGCGTTGAATTTCAAGGGTTTTGTTGTGTTAAGTTTACTCACCGTAACTGCACTTCAACTACAGTTTTTTTCCTTGAATTTCAAGGGTTTTGTTATACCATAGTTTTTTCAATGTCCATTTTTCCAAAACCCTTGAAATTAAGTGCATTAAGTTTACTCACCTTAACTGCATGTCAGCTCATTTCTTTCTTGAATATATATATACATATATTTTCAAGGAAAAAACTTTTGTTGCAGGACCGTTAAAGTAAGAACTTAATGCAACAAAACCCTTGAAATTCAGCTAAAGCCACCTCAACTTCGCGCCCCCTGTTTCACAGACTATGACCACAATGATGACAGCACAGATCATATCACTGATGACATCACTGGTGACAACAGTAATTGCACTGTATATAACTGATTACATCAATAATGGAATTAGACATAACACCATTTATAAGTTAGCTCATGAAAGCTTTGATTACCTTAATAACAATTTAGGTTGTGGACTTGGCCGTGACAAATGCTGGGGTCACTGGCCAGCACCAAAGGCCATAGATAGTGGCCGGTTAGTGTTCAAAAATACCATTGTGCATGGTTAAAAGCCATGGCTAGTATCCTGTCACTGTTTTAAAATATACAACGGGCAACGATGAAAGCTGTAGCCAGTGGTCATGGCTGAAAGCCATAGCTAGTGCCCATTAATATGTCAGAATATACAGTCAGCACAGCCAAAGGCAGTGGCCACTGGCTAGTATTGTGTTGAAGACCATTGCTAGTGGATGGTTAGTGTATATAATACAATAACAATCAGGAACTAAATTGTGGTTTACACCTGCTTCATTCCACTGTTATGTTGTTAACATTTTTAACACACAAAAATTGGTTTAGGAGCACTGTCTAATGTACACCAATTTAAGCCAGAATCCATCTTGATGCCTCTTAAAAATCCCTAATCAGAAGCACACCCTGTCCCTAATAGGAGGTGCTATCCCTAGGATGATGGTGATGTACCGCCTATCTAAAATAAAAGAGGGAGAGGTTGGTCCCTACATAACAATGCATTTCAAATTCTGGCATTCTTGACTTACTCTCATAAAAACCCACTAAAAGGGTAGCCCATTTCTGATACAGCAGATCAGTGTATCGAGTATATCATGCAAAGAAACTTTGCTAACGGTAATTTCCTCTATGGCTGGAACAGCCTGTTGTTTATTAACCAACTCAGCAATATGTTAGTCCACCATTAGTGTTGGGTTCCAGTGGATATATTTATAAACCTTGGAATATGCAGGGCAAGAGCAGGATTATATAATGCCACTGGACACTTGTTTACCAAACAGGTGTCAGTTGTATCACAATTTGTATCCCATTTGCTTTAATGGATATCTTGCATGAAAAGGGTCGACCAGTTATGATGACTGTAACAATTGATGTCATCATCTTCGGGACCAAAATGAAGCATCCTCTTTGAACCTCTCTAGCATTTCTAATGACTCTTCAAAGAAAGTGTTCCAATGTTGCCAGTATTTGAAGACTCTGGCTGTTTCTAGCAGCGGATTTAATGAGTTGAGTTTGATTATGGGCAACCACTGCTCACAGCAACAGTGAAGATATAAGACCACATATAAGCCATAAATGGCTGCAGTGGGCCAGACCACCTCATGCAATCTCCAATATTCATCCTTCACATCATTCCAGAAGACTCGCACCATATGATTTATCATAATTGATATTCCCAAGCTTCATATCCCACATCTTTTTTTTTTCTTTTTTCAGTTGTGAAATGCTGGCATGTCTTCAACCGACTAAAGACACTATTAGCCCCAGAATGAAGTAGATGTAAACTTCTGGCAGATGCATTGCATCATAAAGAAAAGATCCTGCGAAGGCCTCTCACTCATCTAAGTGGTACTGATAGACATAGAGCAGCATGTGTGTAGACACTTCATGAAAAGGCACCTCTCTAAACATCTCTACCATTTCTAATAACTCTTCAAATAGAGTGATCCAGTGCTACCAGTGTTTGAATACTCTTACTGTTGCTAACAGCACCTTTAATGGGTGGAGGTTGATTCTGCACAATCACTGCTCACAGCTACAATAAAGATATCAGACCACATATAAGCAAAAAAAGACTGCAGCCCAGTATGGCCCAGACCATCTCATGCAATTTCCAATACACATCATCTACATCATCCTAGGAGACTCGCACCACATGTTTTATCATGATTGATGTTCCCAAGCTTTCTGACAAAAGATTAGAAGGGCCACGTCTTAGTGTTTTCTTGAACAATGTTAGACATATTCAAATGTCCAACTGGTGATGAAAATATAAAATAACAAAAATTACAACTCTAACAAGAAAATCCCACAAATAATGACATCACCTCTCTGAACCTCTCTAGCATTTCTAATGACTCTTCAAATTGAGTTTTCCAGTGCTACCAGTGTTTGAAAACTCTGGCTGTTGCTAGCAGCATCTTTAATGGGTAAAGGTTGATTATGCACAACCGCCGCTCACATCTACAGTGAAGATATCAGACCATGTATAAGCCATCTCATGCAGTTTCCAATACGCGTCATCCACCTCATCCCAGGAGACTTGCACCAGATCATTTATCATAATTCATGTTTGTAATTTCTCTGACGGAACAATAAAAGAGCCACATCGTCATGTTTTCTAACTCAATGTGATTTTTACTGCCCATAATTTCTCTTAAATTTTCAATATACTTTTTAATTGATTGTACTTCTTTTCCAACATTAATTTAATAGTCGTTTTAATTGTTTTAATTAACCCATGATTAGTTCAGTGAATAGTTGTTGTAGTACTTCTTCTTTGATTCTTCGTCATACTACAATAACTTCTTCCACTGTTTGAAAACATTTCAAATATTTTGAAACAATTGAAGATATAGTGCACTTTAAAAATAATTATGTTAGTTGTATAAACACTTTATAGTAGACAGACAATCTATATGTTTTTGGTGATTAATGTTTTTCCTTAAAATATTATTGTTAGTCTTATTTTATATATATACATAAAGAATGGACTTGTGCATGTGGTGTATTTGTTATTTCTTTTTTTGTTCAACAGCTGCTTTTGTATTTATTTCTTCTGTAGGAAAAATGTCCTCTAGTCATTGCATTTAGTTTTCTGCTGTAGTGTATTCGATAGAAATACAGCTTGTCAGTTCAAATATTGGAATTAGAAATAGAAAAGCAGTGCATGAGAAATAGCAAACATTCAAAGAATGAACACACTTTCTATCTCATTCCATGGCAGAAATCTTTCTCAGATGCAAAATTCCAGTCTGTCTTCCGACCAAATTACGACCCAGGCGGTAAGTTACCGCCTGGGCCGTGACTTTACCACCATGGCGTAAACTACGTTTACGCCATGGTGGTTGGCGGACTTACCGCCCCATTCCGACCTAGGCGGGGCGGTAAGTCCCCAATCCCCATTTACCCTTCCCCATTTCCATTTTTGCCCCATAGGGCATAATGGGAGTGGGGAAGGCGTTAATTACGCCACCGTAAATTACGGTGGCGTAATTAACTCCATGGTCCCTTAGCGCCATGGATTTTAACACCTGCTAAAAGCAGGTGTTAAAAGCACCATGGCGCTAGGGGAGCTCGTAATTGGCGGTAAGGGGTCGGCGCAGCTAACGCTGGCGTTAACCCCTTACCGCCAGGGTCGTAATGAGGCCCACTATCACTACTCAACTCTAATAGAACACAATTCTAACAACAATAAACCCATAGCAGGGGGTGGGGAGGGCATTCCTGCATCACATAGTGACCCAGCTTGTCAATTCAAAATTAGAATTAGAAATAGAAAAACAATACATGAGAACAGATAATTGAATGTTTATATTAACGTTCAGATTCATTGTTCATTGGCTATGTCGTGGGTAGCTACCAATAGCATGTCAAGTACATCACATTAAATTTTTGAACCTATCAGAGAATGTATTTTTTTGAGTGACGTTTATATGTGCAAATAAAACTCTAGATTATAGTATTCTATTAAGACTTTTTCTAGATGGTGCATATTTATTACATGAGAGTGACGTGTAGTTTTAGGATATTGTGCTATTTTTAGGGTACATTTATTCTTGGATTAGATATTTTAAACATGTAGCCCATTTGTGAAAGAGAGGATTTTTATTGTTCAGAACACTTAGACATTGCCAGACGGAAAAAACTGGAACATCTGAAGTAGACACTATTGTCAAACTCACCGGTTCATTAACGATTGTTGCCTTTGCACTAGTGGAATCACCTACTCGACTTGCAGCCAATTTATACAGGCATAACACATGAGCCCCAAGCATTTTTTATTTTGTGGTGCTCGTGCATTTTCCAATATGCATCATCTACATCATCTCTGCAAACTTCACCACATAATTTATCGTAATGAATGTTCCCAAGTTTTAAAACAGAACATTAGAATGGCCACTCTTCACATATAAAAAGAACTATAAAGCTCCTTTAAGAAACATATTTTTTGCAACACATGCTTATGTATGTTCTTATCAGCAGTGCATGTGTTGGATGGAAATTATCATTCAATTGCCTACAGAAAAGGCTCCACCATGACCCCAGCCAAACCATATAACCCATATTATTCACTGCACCTACCCTGCATTGTAGTTCAGTGTTCACAATATCATAATAATGAAACCAATGGCCAGTGTTCATGGCTTGCAGCCATGGCAATTTTCCAAATCCATGCAGCACAGGCATCAGCCATGCCACATTCCCCAATAAGCAAATCAGAATACAAATGTGCATTTGCCGTGGGCCAGGCCCACTACGCAGACACAGACACCAAATGTATATCACTCGTTTTTCTACTTACATTCTTACACGTTGGAAAAATAAAACACAACACATATTTCCAAAATTATGCCTGTGGTCCTTGCTAATGCTCGTCGCATCTGTTTTTCTGTAATCTAGTCCACCAATTCAGACTGTAACCACAAGCAAAATATGTTTTCCCATTCAAAACTACCTCTTCGGCCATGCTGCATGCCCCAATAAGCAAATGACAGTACACATTTCTCCTTGCTGACAGCCACGCCCATTGCCCAGTCACCAAAGTTATTTCATTGTGTTGTGTACCCACTATTTATACTCTTTAAAAAACACAGGACATATTTGCAAAACCATGCTTTCCAGTTCTGGTTGACCCTCCTCGTGCATATTTGCTGCAATCCCATCCAGCACTTCAACCTGTACCCACAAGCACATTTTCTTTTCTCTTTCAAACCTATCCCAATTTCAAAAAACCTTACCACATAGCTGGTCCCTTGTGCACATGGCCAGTTTAACCCCAGTGGTCGTCCCGCATGGTCATGATCATTAGCCAGATTGCCCGGGTCATGACCTTATGCCCAGGCCACAGGCTATACCTCAGTCACCAAAGGTATATCACAATTTTTTGTACCTACATTACGGCACTTGTAAAAAAAAAAACATAGACACATTGGTAAAAACATGCTTTCAGGTCCTTGCCAATGCGCCTTACCTGACTTTGCTGGAAATTCACCAGTTTTTTATTTTTTCAAAAGAGTCAAAATGTACGTACATACAATACTCATATAACTTAGCCCCACTTGACCAAATCCATTTAGACTTTGCACAAACAATGAGGATTGGGTCTATAATCTTTCTGAAAACTTTTGCTCACATTCATCAAACGGCAACAAAGTTATAAGCCATCTAAAAATATTACGACCCCCTCTTATTTTGCCCCCTCTTGACAAAATGCCACCAAACTTAGCAAAAACATGTATATCTAGATTTAAAATCGTTTTGTGAACTTTTCTGCAGATTCACAAATGGCACATATATAAGCCTTTACAATATTTTGGGAACTCCCTCTAATTTTGTTCTCTCGTCACAAAACAGCACCACACTTTGCAAAGCCATTCAGAATCAGGTCTAGAATGAAATTCCAGAATTTCATGCAGTTTCATTGAGTGGCACCAAAGTTATGAGCCATCCAAAAAATGATTTCACCAACCCTGTAATACACAAATAAGCATAGATGCCCCCGAAACATTTAAGATGTTCGTGGACATCACTGCGCTGTCCGGGACAGTGTGCCCAGTAAACTGCCATTGACAGCTGCCAGTATTTCTGTAGCAAATAACAGTACAGCAACAAGAACATTAAAAGAAAAACTATGTTTTCTATTTAAAACGGTTGCACATGTAAATTTCAAATAAACCATATCAACATTTTACAACCTCTAATTTGTGTACTAAAATAGCATTCCTTAACGCATACTGTGTTTTACTTAATATGAGTTTGCATAGCAATAAGCCCAAAGCCAAGGGAGCATTCAGATACTACCCCAAAGTATGTATTAAAACCCTCACAGTAGTCAGAACTTTTAACTATGGGCACACTAAATATCACACCACACCAGTAAAATACTAAAATCTTTTTAAAACACATTTTTATATCACCCAAAAATCACTTTAATAAACACAATCAGTGATTAAAAAATCATTGTAGATAAAATCCAATTTTTACTGTTGTTTGATAAATCTTTTATTTGGAAAATAACAAGCATACTTCATGATTTTATATCATGCAACTCACTAAAATTCAATTTCTTTCATAATAAACAACTTTCAATAATTATTCACACCCATTTTCTACACATAGAGCAGCGCCACCTCAATGTTAACAAATACAGTAAAACACACAAAAAACACAAAGCCCCATTATCAACATATTATCAAATCAAACTTTCAACACAACAATGACCAACAATTGATTAATGCCAATCATATTTTATCACAGGTAACAAGAACTGCACAGTGTGACTTCTGAAGTCACTGTGAGAAAAGTAGACAAAATGGGGAGTTTCATACTTTCCAAAATCAAAACCACAAAAAGAGGACTACATTGTAAGAAAATGAATAAAATGGCTGACATATTCACTGCAACCTATCACAATGAAGTACATATTAACAACTTTAACACTACCCAGTTAGAAACACCAAAACACCTACAAACCCTGCTCAGCATCAAAAGTAGTCACAGATTTTCAACGCAGCTACAAAGCTTATTTGTAGCCTTGGGTACACGTACATTTTTCTGCAAGCCCCAAATCAAACTAAATTGGTATTGAAACCTTCAAATCAAATAAGTGTACATCCAAGTACATGAAATAACACACATAGATAAAATTCTGTACTGTATTATCCACATAAAAGTATGATTATTGTACTGACAATTTATATTTATAGACGCGACTTTAAATATAGCTGCGGTTCCAGCAGCAACAAATGAAATGCAGTATAGTATCCACATGCCCAAGCATGTGCTTTTTTTATAGACGCGGCTATACAAGAGCCCATCCTAGACGTTTGCTGATAACCAGGGATATTTGCAAAAACTACGAATAGAAAATTGCATTTCCACTCCACCAAACTCCCAAAACTGTTCCCAGCATGCTTACCAGCCCCCCTCCACTCCTCATAGTCCTCCTCCACTACCCTAGTCTCCTATAATCCCCCAAAATACTCAATGCATATAAGATGCCACCCAATCCAAAATGTCTGATAGCCGCGGCTACCACATGTCCACAAACACACGACGTGTCACTTGCTTGAATATAGCCACAGATGCAATGGGGCGTGGGTGAGGATCTATCCACATATAGCAATGCTGCACACTGGCCGGCTGTTAGATAGCCGTGAAAAATAAAACAGCATCATGGACCAATTATAAAGTACAACACACACACATCATATATGCTCATACAACCTACTAGAAATTCAAACTAGGAATAATTTTCCTGGAAACAGAGACATACTGCAGATATCATGGCTGGTTTGAATGGTAAAATTGAGAGATCCCAGAGAAATGTTAATAAAGCAGTTTCAGCATTCATGACAGACCACAACCAATTATAGATTGCAAACAGCAACATACAGTTCTACATGGCCAATTTCTATAAACATGACAGAGTACACCTAACCAATAAAGGAAATGCAGTGTTCCTTCATAACATTAAAACAGTACTCCTAATGTGCTAAAGTTCTACACTCAGTGTACCACCAAACAGTCCTTTTAAGGACTACTTATCATATAAAAATACACAAATACAAAAAATAATAATAGAAAACATGTTTTATTATAACCGCGACAACAGTTCATTGACTTTTATCATAACCTTGGTTAGGAAAAGTCAGTTGTCAAGGGACCGACTTCAAGTTTTATACTACAATCCAACTTAAATGATCAACACAGAACACTACATTGCCTTTGCCGATCACCAGTGATTTTTCACCTCAACGTCACTATACCCAAACAAAGTACTTTCAAAGAAATATAAATCACTGACACCCCAAACTATATAGCCGGGGATATCGAACTACACATAACCTCGGCTACCTGTAATCCTTTGTAGTCTTGGATTTAGCCACGAATTTCGGCAAAACAGCACAAAAGAAAATGCTTCCCTGCCCCTTGCACCTCACCAAGTGGCCCACTCATCTGTGTCAGCTCCCCCACTTCACAGAGGGCCTCCTCACCTCCCCTGCCCTCTCCCTTTCCCCCACAAAATCCGCTGCTTCTATGACGCAGTTTGCTATGAGATGTCGGCTATTCACAGCTATAGCCGAGGCTACAGAAGGCTTGGTGTTGCAAACCCGGTCCCTGTACCCCATCAAACTCCCAAATGTCACTCAGTGCCCTCTAGCCATCCCCCACCTCTACCCTGGTGGCATTTGTATGTTTTTGATCTGCAAATAGCGTTTTACTGTGTTTAATTTTCCCATAACCTGAGCTATAGATGCAAATATCTCTCGCATTGAGAGAAAAATAAGATGGCAGTCGTTTCATTTCTGACAACCATGATCCTCTAATGCCCAATGGGAGTTATAACTGTAATTCTGGAGAAGGGGGCACCCGCTTCTACGTCAAATTTTAAAATGACTGGCATGGATTAACTCCAAACCATGCATGGATCTTGGGTCAATGCTTTGTGCCCAAGTTGTTTTCGGACCTGGTCCATATTCGTCCAGTGGTTTCGGCTGTGCGCTTTGGCAAAAATTGACCTTTTTTGTCTATGGGAAAATGAATAGGAAGTAGGCCGCTGTTTTGGAAAAATAAATATTTTTTTACACTTAATAACTTTTTTATTTTGTAACAAATCTTTACGAGACTTTGCAGTCTGGGGTGGGGGGCGCTGACTTTTAATAACTTTCGAAATGTCGGCCAAATCCATTGCTCAAATCAAAAGTTATTGACAAACGAATTTTGAGTGGTTCCTATGTGTCTCTGATGTATATAAAAAATTGACATAGTGGAGAATAAGTTGACCCAAATACCTGAAAGCGAGGAGGGCAAGAAGTTAAAGACTAATATGGAGAAAAGTCTTATGGGCTACGAGGATGAAATAAAACAACGTAAACAGTGCACATTTCTGTGTGACAAAGAGGACTATGAGAGAGGCAGCGTTTATATGTTTGCGTGCAGATTCGACCAACTAAGACAAACATCCACCAACAAACCATTAACATCTACTGAGGAGAATGAAAGGGAGAGCAATACAGACTCTTCTATCTCCGAGTCAGATGTGACAGTGAGCAACAACGATGAACCAACTACATATTACATTTTTTAGATGAAATCAGACTATTACGCCAAGTTGGCAAAAAACAGAAACAGACAAGGGGAGGAAATCAAAGTCGGGGAAGAGGCAGAGGTGGCCGACCAAAACAAGGAGGGCGCAGAGGGGCAGTAAATGCCACAAGCAATATCCCGGCCAGATTGCTGAGCTCTGGAAAGTAAATAACATAGTTAAGGAAAGCAGTTTGAAAATAATCAAACCTATCAAATCATGTTTTGACTGCTAGTCAACAGAAGGTGTTGAGCCTTGGGCTGAATTTCTGCCCGGCTGCACATTTTAACTATGTACACACCTGCATTGATTTTGACCATTTTAAACGTAAATTACGCCTAAAAAAGTTTTTTGCTACGAATAGTCACACTGTAAGAAGGATTCCAACAGTTGGTGGAAGAACAGAAATAACAATAAATAAGATAGATGTACTATCTGACCTTGTTGAGTTGGAAAGAGGAGTGCAAGTCAGCACGGAGCATGAACCCAATGTAGTAGATTTTGCAGAATTAAACATAAGGACGGATTGGACAATGAAGAGCAAACTTAAACAAAAATCTAAATTCAATCCGATTACTAATATGGGCAACAATATTGAAGCATTTCAGGCACTTGTGATTGAAGACCTGAAGAAAATTTGAAGGAAGAAGACACACAGATTCAAAGGTAATCTGTCGGTTACAGATTGGATGGCCTTGAAAGAATTACAAACTCTAACGAACTGCATTATAAATCCTTCTGACAAAGGATGTACTATAGTCTTAATGAATAAAGATGATTATATAAAGGAGGCCTATAAGCAGCTCAACGACAGAAGATGTTATGAGAGAATTGAGATAAATCCATCTAAAGAATTGGAGAAAAAGGTGAAGGATTTTCTTAAGGAATGGGAAAGTCAAGGCATCCTAACAGAAGATATTTGCAAATTTCTTCTGACTTCGAATTCGATCACACCTACGATCTATTTTCTCCCTAAGGTCCACAAGAATATTAAGAGACCCCCAGGAAGACCCATAACAACTGATTCATGGATTATTTGCGCAAAAATAACGGGATTTGTGCGCCATTCTGCCGACAAATCCCTGTTTAGAAAATGGGGATTTGCGGGCAGAATGGCACACAAATCCCGTTTTTTTCGGCGCAAATAATCCATGAATCAGGGCCCTTGTGTCATCAGTGGGCTCAGCTCTAGAAAACATGTCAAAATATATAGACAACGTACTCTTTCCTTTCGTGTCCTCCCTTCAATCTCATTTGAAGGATACAACAGACTTTCTAGCCCATATTGAAAACATACCTTGGGAATCAAATGATAAAATGTTATTGTATGGCACTTACGCTTAAGCTCTTTTTTTATAGAACAAATATGGATACAATATCACCCAAACTGTGTTGGATCTCATTTATCGACCTGAGAAGGAAGAAAGGCTGAGATAGCCTTGCTGGGATTCGAACGTGCAAATCACATACACATCGCAGCAGTGAGTGCTCAGCCCACTGAGCTATCATATCAGCTATAGTAAAATTAGCAATTATTCTGTAGTGGATACCATTAAACTGGTAACTGAGATTTAACAGCAGACCAGATAAATTCATCTGCAGGTCTTGTGCAAAGTTGGCCGCATGTCAAGCCTACATGCATCTACTTTCAGGCTTCAGACGTTGGCAAAATAGAGAAAGCAGTGCACTCACAGGACATCCAACCCTGCTCAAAATATGCGTCAGTCTGCAGACCTCACCTATGCTAACATTTTAAAAAGCATTAGAACTGGTCTGCTTAGTAAAGAAGCAAAATCCATCTTAAATAGACTAATCCATGAGCATAACACATCTGCTCCTGATGACATGAAACAATTAGCTCAACAAAATATAAAATGCATGTCCTTAATACCAACCCTAGCAAGCTGTAGTCAATTCAACGAGACAATGTTAAAACAAGAAATGCATCCCATACTGCATATTCACTCCACAGACAAACTTTAAGTACACGGCATGGCACTCCCTATGTATCAACAAGCAACAGCACAACTAAATAGCTTAGAAAAATCTATCTCCAACACAGCTGGTTTGGAGATTATACTGACTTTGGCCCTCATTACGACCCTGGCGGAAAGGGGAAAACGATGGCGGAAAAGCAATACCGCCATCGAAAAGCGCTCGGTGCGACTATGACCCGTCACCGCAAAGTACGAAGCCATTAGCGACACCGTAGTGAACGCCAACGCTAACTGCACTAAGCACGCGCGCGCGCACCATGCCAAACCGCAAACACCACCATGGTGCAACGGTACGCCAATTCCGACCCTAGCGGACATGTACCTAACGCCATCAGGCATGGCGGAATGGACCATCCCGCCATGGCGAGAAATACGGCATCGTGAACCAACCGTAAATGGCCCACTGAGTGCCTGTACTCCACTCCCTGGCCACATTGCACAACTCCTGGCAGGCGCAATGTACTCACACCATGCAACCAGTGAAATCTACAATTCACCCATGCATGCCAACGTAGAAATGCATGCAGGTGTTCAAAGCGCCCCGTGAGTGGGCATCCATGTACGGCATGTCACCATAGCCGTACTGATGCAGCACAGGCATGTGAAGGTACAAGACATCAAATTGGAAATCAAGAACACATGACACAAAACAACAGTAGTCCCCCATCGCTTGCCACCAGCGCAAGGCAACATCCAAAACAGCATCCTGAGGGGGATTGCACCAGCCCTGTACTCTTGCCAGTAAACAAACCAACCATCAGCAGAAGCATGTACCACACAAGTTGGCAGAGTGACTGAGCAGCCAGGCACATCCCAAGAGGGGCCGATGGGAGCTGCAGGGCACAGATGGCATCAATACAGAAGCTATTCCAATGGACATGACCCCAGTCCCCCTCCAACAAACGCACGCAAACACAGGCACCTGTGACCAGCCACATTCTGAACATCCCATCATACCATCAATCGACCTGGCTGACAGGCACCAGTCGGCCAAAAGCCAATCCCCCGCCCCTGAACAGCACATCATGTAAACAGTCACAATGGCAGCCCCTATCCGTGACCACACTGTGCTACGTAGGCAAAAGCGGCCAGTACTGTACCACACAACTCAACTCAGAAGGCGGAACACAATGCAGATCATCTCGCAATACATACCGCCACAAATCGAAAATCGCCACATCACCTGCAAAGAATAACGCAACACGCCAAATATCGGAATACAATTTAAATGCACATCCAAATGACAAAGGCCTCACAGCAATTTGTAAAATAACACCAAAACATCCATCATCACCGAGGGCTGCATCTGCAATAATTGACCAGCTTCCACTTGTGTGACGCCCTGTACCATCATGGCACACAGGGCCAACATCAACGTTCCAAAAGGCAACATGGAAGCGGCAAGAACCGCAGGTCCGTCCCATGAGGCAGGCACTAGTCCAGCTGAAAGGCCGAAATGTTGCACCTAGCCACCAGAACAGCGTAAGGGCATGTGGCCCATTGGCGATCGTCCCATAAGATCGTAATGGTGCTCCACTGATTCACCCGAAGCTGCAGGTGTCGAGAGTAAAATCCATCTGGAGGAGTGGCGTACAGATGGCATCTGCAATAGGGCAGGAGATACCTGTCACCAAAATGAAACACAAATTAACCGATTGCACTACAGGACACATGATGCATCACTATCTTCATTCAACACACCAAATCCACACCCATATGCATGCTAGCCCACTCCAAAGGAATATACACACCCCTAAATCAGTATCGATACACAACGAAACCAATCGAGGTTAATACACCATTGGCAACGTCGGTTACTGTGCATGCGTCCGTCAAGATAGAACCCATGACATGGGATTAGTAACGTGCCTAGACACAAGTGTATGAAGGCGCGTCGAGACAGGGAGGATCCGACAAGGGCAGATAGACGTAAGTCCCACTATGGCAGCCTTGCATCACATAGCGCAGGGGAAGGGGATTGAATCAAAAAACACATGTACATGGCAGACCCTAAATGGAATCATCTGTCCATGCATCCATTCATCATTCCCTCATCCCGCAATGAAAACGCATGAACATTCACTCACATAATATGTGAAACTTCCATCGCGTCTGTGCGTAATGCAGTCTGCAAAAACCACTGTGCTCCTGGCCGGATCTGTAGTGTCGTGAAGCTAGATGGACTTGGGAACGTCCTGCCTTATCGTCCACTACGCTATTGCGCATCCCATTCAATTCATGTCATTCATTGCTTGCTCGTTATGGGCCCTGTCCCAAGGACATTCAACAATAGAACGTTACATTTCCAGGCAGACCTGTGGGCGTCTCCTCACCGCTACTTCGCAACCAAAAATCCTGGCCTTCGAATTCCTCACTTGCAACATTACGTCGAAAAGGCTTCTGTGAACGCTTGCATTCACAATTACATCAATGTAGTGCGGCTGTGTGTCATAATGCTAACTGGCTGCAATCACAAATGGGACGCCACGCCCGTCGGTGAAGTACGATACTGTGCTGCATGAGGGTCGGCCATCGATCGAGCCCTACATACCACTGACTCTTCACAGGTATGTAAGCGGCTGCAATCATAGCATGTGTAACAATGGGAGCATAGCATGAAAATCAGTCAAAGTACATCACACTGCCATCGGGATTTGATACATGATTCCAATCCCAAGATGCCATGCGGCCAAATGCAGCCTTACGTGCGGGACGTGCTCGGCCAGAAGGGATTGCATCCGCCACAGATTCATTCAATCAGCACAGGTGGAGGCCATACAGGCCGACAGCACATATATAGCAGACCCAAACCCCTCCCACAACCACTCCCACTCCAAAATGCTACCGGCAGGACTAGCGATGTTGGGCCTGGGGCACCAGATAGCACTGCAAGTGCTACAACTACAAGAAGACGACGAACAACAACAGGTACAACAACCGGGCGCACAGGGGAGACGGAGGAGAAGGAGGAGGAGGAGGGCAAGGCAGGGTCAGCAAGGCCCACAAGCACTGCCACTACCAACACGCAGGCGGCCCGCAATCCCACGCCTCCGAGCTGATCCGTTCAACCTCACTGCTGAGCAGATCCACACCCTCTACCGTTTGGACCGGGACACCATAATCGCCATTGTGGACATGACACATGCTGACCTCGTGAGCATGATAGATAGCCCAACCGCCATCCCACCCCTACTGAAGGTGGTGTCTGTACTCCACTTCCTGGCCACAGGCACCTACCAGCACACAGTGGGACAGTTGCATGGCATTTCACAGCCACTGTTCTCACGGACACTCTCCCAAGTGCACGATGCCCTCCTGAAGCACGCCGACGACCACATCACACTACCACGCACGTACCAGGAGATTACCAACGCAAAGGTGGGATTCCATGCACTTGGCGGCATCCCGGGTTGCATTGGTGCCATCGACTGCACCCATGTTGAATTGGTTGTCCCACATGCCATGGAGGTCCAGTACCGCAACCGGAAACAATTTCATTCAATCAATGTGCAAATGGTGTGTGACTCCAACAAGATCTTTACGCATTGTTGTGCCAGATTTCCAGGATCTACCCATGATTCTATGGTCCTGAGGAACACAAGAATACCACGCTACATGGAGCGACACGCAGGGCACAGATCCTGGCTACTCGGTGAGTCTCATTCCATGCATGACATCGTGGCCCATTTGATGCGTCAATGACCTTGCAGGAGGGGGGGGGGGCTACTTAGCACTATCATTCCACTGACACCCTTTATTCGTCCCATACAGGTGATGCCGGGTATCCACTGAAGAGATGGCTCCTTACACCAATCCGGAACCCACAGAACGAGCATGAGGAGGACTACAACCATGCCCACTCACGTAGCCGTGTGGTCATTGAACAGGCATTCGGCCTACTGAAGGCTCGTTTCCGCAGCCTCAGCAGGTCTGGCGGGGCACTCATGTACAGCCATGAGAGGGTTTCTAAGATGGTCATGGCATGTGTCATGCTGCACAACATGTGCATACGTAGGAATGTGCCCATGCCCCCTGACGCTGTACTGCATGCACCTGAAGATGATGATGATGAGGGTGGGGATGTGGAGGCACCCCAAGGAGTCCATGAGGCACAGGATGCACGTGCAATCCGACAGAGCATCATAGATGCATGCTTCTAGCAACCACGCATGGTGCCTATTACACGGAAAGGGGACCTGTGGCACTGTGTGTGTGTAGTACAGGCACATAGTGGACTGTACGCCTATGAAGGCCTCGTACGCAAATATCAATGTCCACACATGTAATTGGATGATAATGAAGTGCTGTATTGTTAATGTGATTTGATTCATACACCCTATGGACCCGCCACCCAGTGAAGCCCAACACACCCCCTCCACCCTACTTCCTCCCCCCCCAACACCAGTGTCCAAATATGCATGCTGCCCGTGGGTAGACGCTATTGCAAGCCCCCTCTACGGGTATCAGGGGCACCCCTGCCCGTGGAGCGCAGGTTCCTGCCAGATCTGCGTTGGGGGCTGCCCTGGACGGAACTTGCCACGGATGACGTCTCTGCCTGCTCGCGTCCATGCATGTCTCTGAGGGTTTGTGAGAGCTCCGAGAGCACACGGCGCACAGCAGCAAGTTCAGCACAAACGTCTTTGGACGTCGCATGCAGTTCCCCCCTCAGGCTCTCGGTGCTTCTCTCCATTTGTGCTCTCAGGCTCTCGGTGCTTCTCTCCATTTCTCCCCTGAGGCTCTCACTACTTTTCTCTATTTGTGCCCTGAGTGTCTCGGTGGATGTTTCCATGCCTGCCCTGGAACCCCCGCATTCATTCGCATGGTCCTTGAGTAGCGTGGACACTTCCTGCTGTTGCTCGATCAGCAGGTCGAGGGACTGTTGCCTCTGCTGGGCCATGGACATTTGCGGTGGTGTGACAGGGGGGCTGCTCAACACATGTTGCCTTGGCACAGGACTTGTGGGGGTTGGCCAGTCGTCGTCTTCTGGGTGCCCCTGCGTGGTTTCGTCATGGTGTAGGGGATGGGACATGCAGGGGGATTGGGAAAGGTCATGGATGGTACCTACGTCGCCAGCACTGTTTTCCGTGTCGGAGCATGCTGGCATGACAGCTGTGTCACCTATGGTGCTGCTACCACCAGAGGCAGTGCCATCAGATACGTTCTTTGGGGGGACCTGTGGTGCTGGGGTTGTGGACTTGCTGGCTGCTGGGGTGCCTGTTGCAGTCCCCTCCAGTGTGCTGGCACTTGATTCCTGCTGCTGCCGTGTCTTGATCCTTGCACCTGAGGTGGAGGCTCTTGGGACGTTGGTCCTGGCCCTCTTTGCAGGCGTGCTGGTAGGGGTGTCCTGCAGCTCGTCGTTGGTATCGGACCCTGTGGTGGAGTAAAGAGGGGCGAGCGTTAGTTATGGGTCTGTCGGATTTGGAATGGCAACGTATCAAATGCATTGGGGTGGTACATGAGGCTGATATGGGACTGGGCCTTGGAGGTGGTCTCATTTTCGTGTGGATTGAGGATGCATTCATTTGGCTGCCTGCAGTTAGGGGGTGCATGCTGCACATGTAGGGGTTGTTTATGGCATCTTGATTAATTTGTTTATTCATTCAGACTTTTAGAGGGCGCTGTCAGGGCAAAGTATGTATTGCACTATGGGGTCACATGGTACTGCACATGTTCGTGGTTTGTGGATTTCGCATTGTTTCTCTTGGCCAACCTACCTGATTCTCCGGATGTCGGCACTCCTTTCTCCATCCCTCCGACTCCCTCTATGCTCTCCATTCCTATGGTGGAGGCGCAGATCTCCTCCCAGGGGGTCAACTTGATGGGCGACTCTGATCCCCCCCCGGTAGCTGTGGCGATGTTCCTGTTCGCAGAAAGTATGCTGCGTACGCGGATCCGCAGGTCGTCCCACCGCTTGCGACATTGCTGTGGCGTGCGGGGTGTTGTCCCCACCGCACTTACGCGCTGTGCCACAAGGGCCCATATGGCCTTCTTGTTGGCAAGGGCCGTCCTGGTCATTTGACTGGAGAAGACGACGGCGGCATTTTCCTGCAGGGTCTCGGTCAGCACGGTCAGTTCCTCTCGGGAGAAGTGGACCTGCCGCTTGCGATCACACGCTTTCTTGGCTACCTTTCCCATATTTATTTTTTTAACTGGGGTTGCTAACGGGTTGGGATGTGTGTCAGGGTCGGATTTTTAATGGTTGTGTTGGGATTCGGATTTTATAGTTGTGCGGCGTGCTGTTTCCCGTTCCGGCCACATGCTTTTACTTCCGTTTCCGTATATTTACGGTGCCCGTAATTTGCGGTGCCCGCTCATTACGGTGCCCGCTCATTACGGTGACCGCTAAGATGGGTGGCGGTATTGCACCTGGTGCAGCGTACGGCGGCGGTAAGGGCCGTTTTGGGGTCATTTCCGCCATCGCAGCCTTTCGGATTCCGCCATGGCGTAATGCTCGTGCCCGATGGGTCGTAATTAGCCGCACTTTGCTCCTTCGTGCAATGGCGGAAACGCTATTTACGCTGTTGCGGTCCGGTCAGTCAATTTCCGCAAGGGTCGTAATGAGGGCCTTTGTGTCTAAACTGCAGAGTAATTCTTAAACGTAAACTTGACGTAGAACAAGGTTTAGTCAATGGAGCAATTGGTAAAGTTGTTGGCCACCATACATACCCACATGGAAAAAACTTTCAGTTTATCAACATCCACTTTCACAAACTTGGAGAAATTAAAAGAATAGGGCCCTCAAAGGCACGATTCCTTCTTTTTAAAGACATGTATGTACGCAGGAAACAATTCTCTCTGTCTCCTACATATGCTTTCACTATTCACAAATCACAAGGTCTAACCCTAGATCAAACATAAGGCATGAGTTATGTAGCACGTTCACGTCTACGTACACTATTCCAAGTTAATTTTGATGTACAAAGTCAAGGCTGACTTTCCTAGAATCCTAGAGTACAACAGGCTACATACACTCTACACACCCCATCTAAATATGTACCCTGTTCCTCAAAAAGCTCAAGTTTTAAAAAGAAAATGTATGAAAACAGAAATTGTAAAATATCTCCCACCAATACCACCAAAGAAACAAAAAACAACTGCTACTCCATCAAGCACTTCAACCACAAAACTCTGTAGTGCAAACAGAACTACACATCCATCGGGTCTATTTAAATTTTCCAACACAACTGGTTTCAATTGCTATGCAAATGTAGCAATCAATCCTCTCTTCCAATTGCCACCAATTGTTCAAAACATTTACTTGAACGGCTCAGACCAGTTGAGTTTGCAAATGCTCGTCCTTCATGGAAATGCCACAAATAATCCTGACACCATTTACAGTGGGCCTCATTACGAGTCCGGCGGTAACCAAGGTGGTAAAACCGCCTGGTTACCGCCGGACTCGTATTACCATTCCGCCTCCGTGATTCCCGGAATTACCGGGGCATTACAACCCCTGTTTCCCGGGAATCACAGAGGTGGAATGGTGTTAATCCCCATTCCCATTGAGTCCTATGGGACTCAATGGGAATGAGGATCATGGAAACACCAGCAGCATCTCGTAATGCTGCCGGTGTTTCTTCGTCCGCCTGCAGGCGGGCGGTGTTAAACCCGCCAGGTCAGACCTGGCGGGAACATCACCTCCCGCCTGCAGGAGTTGTGATCGCCCGGCATGGAAACAACGGTGGCGGCGGGTTTACCGCCACCCTTATTTCCATACCGGGCGATTTGTAATGAGGCCCAGTGTCTCAGTAATAAGGCAAGAATTGGACTATTGTACAGGAACAATACAATTCACCATAAACACACAAGAAGGTTCACCAGAATGTCTAATGTACTTACTAAAAGTACTGGAAACCAAAAACATACCCATAAATGAAATCTTCCACATTTCATACAGTGGAAACAAACATGCAGTCTCTGCAACCATGTTTCACAAGAGCACATCCCTAATGAACGATTTGTATATGTAGCTATACCAAATTGCGAATCCTTTCCATTTCATCAGCTGGTGCAAAATGCAAATCATGCCATATTATACACTTTTTGCAATTCAGACATTCATTCCACCTTGCACATAAACTCACATAGCCAATATCTGATACTAATCTGATACTAATGCCTTTAAGGTATAATGCAGATGGTACCAAAAACAAATGCAAGCTTACTAGCTTCACACACAGGTATCTCTTGGGAAGAAAACCTACAAAACAGTAGGCACAATCTACCACACTGGTGCCAAAACCACTGCAAGTCACTATACTGCATACATTAAAAAAGAAGTGGTTGGTTTGAATGCAACAACACTTCTGTTACCCTAAAACAGAGATTACCAGCAAATCTAACTAATGCCTACTTAATATTCCTTAAACCTAAATGTAGTCACTGACCTCTAAAACTATCAACAGTTAGAATACGCTAACTGGTATCTTTTTTTTTTTTTTTTAATTTTTTTACCCTGCACGTGGCAGGGCTTCAAAAAATGGAGTGAAACTCTTTAATGTTCCTCTCCACGGAAATCTTTAGTAAAAGGCAAAAGATTTATTCGGTTTGAAGAGAAACCAGAGTATATACGCTAACTGGTATCTAACTACATCCATGATACTACAATGCTTCTTACACCACCTGGTATCTAACTACATATACAGTAATGCAATCCTGCTTTTAAAATGCAAAACAGTTTCAATACGCCAACAGGTATCTAAGTACTTCAAAAATATCTTTAAAAGAATTATACAATTGTACATTTGAAAAGCAAAGTAGTTAGAATACGCCAAAAGGTATCTAACTACTTCAAAAACACACATACTTAATATTCCTTAAACCTAAATTTAGTCACTAACCTGTAAACTATCAATAGCTAGAATACACCAATTGTTATCTAACTACATCCATAATACGACAATGGCACTTTTCAAAAGCAAAATAGTTAGATTACACCACCAGGTATTTAACTACTTCAATTCAAATACACCATCACGATTCTTCTTACTCCAACATTGCTTGTAACAACAAATACACTTATCTGTGCACTTAAAACATTCCCTTAAGCACAGCACACTTCACAAAAACATACTGCCAAACATCAACTCACAGAAATATAGTTGTTTCTTTTTTTAATCCTGTATGGATTTTTTTCCCAATGCCCCAATCATTATGCAAACAGAACCTGCAACTGTGCAGAACACACTATAATGTGGTTCCCAAACATAGTACTTAGAATGCACTGAATATGAGGGTCTAAAAAGTGCATGGATATGTGAGATTGTATGCAATGAACAATTTTAAACTATCCTGCCTAACATATTATACTGTGTTTATTTCACAGAGAAAGAAGCAACGATGTCTCCTTCATTACCATGTATAACAAACTCAACCTATACCCTCAATTGTACAGCAATCATATGTACTACTTGCACTTCAATTGTATTATGTCAAAATGTTAGAAATACTGTATACTGCCCCTACACTACCTATAATTGCTATACACATATTATTATAATGGTTGTAACCAGTGCCTAGATTCAATTACTATACACATATTATTATAATGGTTGTGGCCAGTGGCCAGATTCTTGGGTGCATGGCCTACTGCCAAGCACCCAAGAATCTAGCCACTGGCCAACACCACCACAGCATAATTAAACCATAAATAAGAAGGACATAGAATAAATATTGGAATAACACAACCGACCCTGAACTCCCCCAACCGCCAACCCTATTTTTCACTTATGCAAACATCCCCATATCAGCTACATTCCACTCCTCTACACTGACCAAACCTCTTTAAGTCACCAAATAATCCCAAATGTGTTTTTCAAACTGTTTGCCTAAGACCCTGTCCACGGACTGCTGTGCCACCCGTACACCCTTTTTCCACCTATACAAAGAGCCCCATATCATCTTTTTTCCACTCACCCACCCTTTCCAGCCCCTCTTTCTAACACCAAATGACCCACAATGTGTTTTCCAGACTTCTTCCCCAGCGATCTGTCCATGGTCAGTTGCGGCTGTCCGCGGATCCAACTTGGAGGGTGTTTTGGAAAATATGCACCTCACGTTTTTATTGATCAATACGTGGCCTCACCCGGTGTCGACAGACCTCACATCACCCTCTGAACCAATCGGTGGCCCTTCTGTGAACTCGAACAGGGAAGTAAGTCGGCGGACCGAACCGAGATATCACTCATTTCTTTATACCTACTTTTGGGCCATTTTAAAAAAAAACTACTGGAAGGATTTACACCAAATTCACAAAAGCATGCTTTTGGGACCAAGCCGCCGCTCCTGGAAATCCATCCAGTGGTTTGGGCTGTAGACGTGAGCACATTTCTTTTCCATTGGATCTATGAAAAAACAGACATTTTGGCCATACACGTAATCCCTTTTCCCTTTCCATGGTGGCCACTTGTGGTAACATACTCTCGGACACCGCAGCGTCCGAGCGTTGTCGGGCAGGTAAGGCCCAGAGGAGGGCCAATGAGCTTGCTTTTAACAAGTTCTTTGACCCTCGCTGGGTACTTATTCCATAGAATGCAAAATACACAATGTTGGACATCCTGATACTCCAACCACATAACGACCAATACCATGTGTTTTCAACACATAAACTGTCTGTGCTAGCACCACTGATCAACCAGCATCATTTCTGTAGACATTTAAGAAAAAAAACACTTTTGCTTGATTAAATAGCCTAGCTATTTTCAGTAAATGGTTGCCTCTTGAAAATTGTTGGAAAAATGAAGGCCTAGGTAATCGCTATACAGTGGCTCTCCTATGATTCCATACCTTATCTGGCCATGCATTGTAATTAGGGATTATGTTGTATTATTATGTGAATATGTGATGTGTTTTTAACTCTTGTCATTTAATACATTTAAATCAGTTGGCTTGCTCTTTGTACTCCCAATCTAGATTCGTATCCCTTTTTTGTATACATAAAACAATCTACAGCCTAACACTGCTGTAAACAAATTCAGATGAATACAAGCCCATAGGTCTGGAAATGACTCATAAAAGTCAATAGGGACAATAAATGGGCCTGGTATCTTGGAATTATTTAGATAGAGTATAATTTCCTTGATCTCATAATTTCCAATGGAATTCGGAGGTTTACACCTGACTTCACCTGGTACTACAGGGCAGCTCAAATAAAAAGTTGCTTCAAGTTAGTTAATCCAATGACTATGTCACAGTCTATTACCACCTTGACTGATGCGCTGAGTGAAATTAGACTCTGTGAATTAAAATGTTATTTAATACAAATGTTTTAAAGTGTGTTAATGGCTTAAAATCTGAGGGTGAATATATTGTGCCTAATTTACATAGTAGATCATTTAAGCACCCCCTCATAAGAAATTGAAAAATGGTGCCCAGAGGATGCGTTTAGTCTCCAAATGAAAATGAGCAGCAGAACATATTTGCCCACCACTCTCAGCACAAAACAGACAATCAAACCAGTTTATATGAAAAATGAATCATGTCAGCTTGTATGTTTTTTGTTTGTTTGAAGGTAGCAAAAAATAAACACTGGAGGGATCAGCGTTCCATACTTTCAGACTATTATGCTTGATCATGTGCTTGTAAACCTATGACATTAACTCTCTGCAAAATCAGAGACCTTGCAACACTACAATGACTATCCCAAGTCATTCTGTTGGATATGCCAAATAACTTTACTATATCACATACTACGGGGCCATTCACTGGTCACAAAATCTTTAGGTTTGAAATGGAGCCCAGCTCCAATGCCCAATGTCTTATGAACATAAGACGTTTGCCAGGCAACACAGTCAGCTTTAAAAAAAAAAGATTGAGGGACATGATCTATACAATCACCTGTCTGAGATAAACATGCATTAGCAAATGCAATTATGGTTTTTATCAGACACTTGAACGATTCTTGCCTCAGTCCCCTACTCACTGTTGGATTTAAGAGCTATGGATTCTGCACCTGGGCGGATCTAAGGGTCATACAGACCATAATGCTGGAAGCAGAGATGCAGAGCATGAACACGCAGTGAAAATGCAAGTGGCTGCAAGCTCAGACGAAACCTTGCTATATCTTTAAGGGAAACCAGCACCGGCCAGACAGGGAGGACCATCCACAGAGAAATAAATAGCAACTATACCGGAGGTCACGTGACATGCCTGCAAAGAATATTATGCACACTCGTGCTAGGGAGGTAAGAAGATATTTTTGCACACGGGGAGAGAAGATGAAAACCTGTATAAACACATGAGACTGCAAAGTGATCTGCACTGAAGAGAGAGATGGGTGGGGAGGGAGGATGGCTCAATGAAAGAGGAGTCAGTCTGGCAGGGTGGAGTAACACAATAGCAAGCTTAATGCATTTTTCAGGCCTTTCAGCTAGTTACACTCTTTTTTTTAATAACAGACACTCCTTAGGTCCAATGAAGCAGGAGTAGCAAACAATAAGTTATGGGTACCAAACGAAATGACAGGGGATGTCCTACTCGTGACATTCTAATGGGATCCAAGGAGGGCAAGTGTAGAAATCCTGGAACATTATCTGCCTCTTATAGGTTATTTCTTTTTGACCAGGCTGAAACGACTGCTGATCAAAGATCATTCCGTTTTTTTATTTATATTTGACAACACCAATATAGTTAAGAATTGGAAATTTAATATTTGAAGGAACTGCCTCCATCAGATCCAATCCAATCATAGCAAGAACAAAAGTAAACTAACTTTGTAATTATAATTGATGATAATATATTTAATTGCAAAATGCTAGAGAAGTATTAAAGCTCAATCTATTGACCAATGGTTCATAGTAACAACTAGAAATATATAATCAAGATTTGAGCAGGGTGGTTTCCTGGATAAATCACCTTGAGTATGGAACTCGCTCCAATGCTTATTTTGGTTCCAAAAATTAATTCCTCTTTATTTGTTCAATTAATTTGTTAAAAAACATACATACTCAACCGAACATATTGCACATCATCTCTTCTTTAGAGATCAACATAACCCATATGTATGAAAGCCACACATAATTTAAACATTTTGTAGACAAGGGGATGAGACAACAACTCACTCCATTGACCCCCAGTGAACAGTAATACAGTTTTTAATGTGTCGCCCCCTTCCCATCACGGATAGTCTAAATACACCTTATGACTTGCACTTTAACTTGTATATACATGACACTGTCTTAATAACATGTAGACACATGGTGTTTCGGCCTCATGAGCATACAACCAATGCTCTCACTTTCTTGGCCTTCATCAGGACCGATGTCTTAGTCAATCTTCCAACCTTGGGTTTCTGTGTTCTGATATATCTCACACTGTTTTTTAAATGCCCTTGCTTCATCAGCGCCCTGAAGGTACTCCTAGTACCAGGTGCTTGCTGTACAGGATGTCTATGGATTACAAATAGAAATATGACATTAGAACAAACTATCACAAGGTGTCACAAAGAGACACTATCATGAGGGCCTGCCAGATCACAAATACTTTAATTATTAAAGTGATTACATGAGCATTAAACTGTGACAGTGACATCCTGACATTACAGCCCTGGATGGCGCATTTAAATATAGCACTTTACAAGTCACTAAAATATGCTTTATCTTGAAGTGCAGCGACAGCTAAGCCTGAAAACAAAACGCTATTAAACTGAGGTACTGAACTTAAAAACAATTTCCAAATGTGTAATTCTATCTTTTAGCGAGTTTAAATGCAAACTGTTCACAAAGGAAGTGTTTGGCTTTCAATGTTATCAAAAGACTTGAAGGGGTGCATTGTATTTTCATTATAAATTAATTAAAACATCTCAAATGAAAGAGTGTTTTGTTTTTCTCAAGCAATGTTTAGCAATCAGAATCAATTGTGCATTATAATTTAAAGGTAAAATACTCTGTTCAGAAATTGTCGGGAGCAGAGATATCAGTATACCACAAATGTTAAAATATGTTTATTTTGAAAAGCATCAAGTCCTTATAGAGTCTAAGAAATTAAATCAACCATACACTGCAATGAGTGTTCATAATTGTAAAACAGGGTTCAACGTGTATTCCTTTATTCGTGTGGACTGTGTTTGTTCACTTATCCTCGACATGTTTTTCAACATTTTTTTAAATGGGGTTTCCTCCAAACCTTTGTTATAGCCCACCTCCTCGCCCACTCTTCCCTCCACCCCACCCCCACCCCCCACGCGCACACAAACATAACATATATGAATGCGTATAAGAAAACAATGCCATTAAAAGCCTTATGGTTAAACACGCTTTGGGCCTAATTCACAGAAGCGGGTTATAATGCAAAACCCCATTGGAAAACGCTCTGAAAATTAGGCCCTTCCTGTGTAAAACTATTATCTCCCCAGCAGCGAGGAAGAACATCGCATTTACACGTAATTAAACTGAACACATTACATTTGTACTTGGAGGCGGAGAAGCTGCAGACATATCTTATTTTGTTAACTGCAAAAAGCAATGATACACTAGGTGTTATATTGTTATAACACATGCCATAGTCAGAGCTCAGTAAATCATGTTCATATTTTATATTTTTAAAATATTCATCTTGAAAGACAAAATGACTGACTAGCTGACTGACGGCTTCAAATGAACGTTTGAAGACAAAAAATTGTGTACAGTTTGAGATGAACCCATCCCACAAGGGGATTTTGTTTCAGTAACCTCTTGCCTATTTAAGAGGGAACAGCACTTGTATACAGTTGTCTATTTCCAGTGTAGTCACACAAAATGTGATTGATGAAAGGGTATACGTCAATCTTGCGTTGGCATTGCTCTCAGCAACCTTCCACACCATTGTTGTTTAGTCAGTCTGCATCATTACAGAAGTGGAGCAGCCATTTGCAAATCACTCTTGGTCCTGCCACCAGTGGGGGCAGTCCAGCCTGTACGGCTAAGATGGTTTCCAGTGTTTTAATCGCAGCTATTTTCACTGCAGCTATTTTACCCATGGTGTTTTCACCCAAGCCGTTTTTGGTGATTTATTTTTTAATGGGGTGGATCCCCCAACCCCTCATCTAACCCACGCCCACCACCTCACCTTGCCTCCCGCCACCATCAATCCTGTACTCAAACACATAACACACATATATATATATATATATATATATATATTTAAATTGTCAAAAGCAGCCGGGGTACAAACACCATGTTTAAAATAGCTGTAGTGAAAATGGACACGATTAAAACAAGGTAACCTGCTACGACATGTCTCCTCTGAACAGAAATGAAAGCAACTGCAGATATGTTTGAGCCTTGAACAGCCTCATTAATGACGTGCAGCTTGGTTTCAGGGGCACAGCAAGCAAGGGACCCAGGTCTGGTCATGCCCTTTCTCACTTTAACCAAATAATGTGATGGGTCGAAGATTATGTATGATTCTTAAAGACTGTCTTTGCTCTGGGTAACCTTCCACACCATTATTTTTTAGCCCACCTGTGCCATTCCAAAGCGTGACCAGTTATATTGAAATTAGTCTTTGAGCTTTATTACCAGTGTGATGCTATCTGGTAAAACCACCCAGATACCCCCAAATGGTATTAACGTTGCCGTCACTTGGTCCAGCGGTTTTACTGCCAGATTAGAAGTGGCAGTAAGCAACATTAGTCCCCAATCGTGGACGCAATGGGTAATTGTGCCGAAATTGTGCAGAAAGTTGGCGGATTTACCTCCAGCTCGTAGCTGGAGCTGAATCCTTCAACTATCGACCAAACTTATAGTTGGGCAGTGCGATAATTCAGTGGTATACTGTAATACCGCCGCATTTTACCCGCACCACCCAACGTGTTATAAGCCTTTGTCTTGGTAGCAGTCCAGCCCAAACTACAAAGTCATATCACCTCTTCACAGAAATACTTGCAACCCAGACATGTTTTAGCTTTGTTGGGCCTCATCAGTGGAGATCTGTTTCCTGTGGTGCAGCAAGAAAGGGACATGTGGGCATGCACTCTCTCAATTAGGAAGACAAACTATAATCAAAACTTGTGATGGGTTGAAGGTTCTGAATTAACCATGACTGGCGATGCTCTGTGCAATCTTCTTCACAATTGTTTAATAGCCCATCTTCGCCATTTCAGGATGGCACTATCGAAATGCAAATCAGTATTGTTCCTGCCACCAATGGGAGAAGTCCAACACAAATTGCTAGGCCACTTGCCCACTGCCCACTGCACAGAAACACCAGAAACACCAGCAATCCAAGAAGTGCTTTGGTCTTGTTGGCCCTCATTAGTGAGGCGTTGCTTACTTCCCTATGGTGCCATGAGCAAGGGACCCACTATTGGGAATCCACAGATGTGGGTCCTGGACTTGCTGTGCCCTGAGACCCAAACTACAGCTCAGTGGCGATGGCCAAGGAGGGTGAAACATGTCTGGGGTTCTTTGTGTTCTCATGCAGAAGGGATGTGACCAAGCCTTTCAGACTGACTTCCCCTTTTGCGGTGGGATGAAGCCTGATTTGCATATGGTATTCTACCATCTCTGATGATATAGCAAGCTGAAAAACAATGGGCTGGAGTATTGCTCAGAGCTATGCGCAGGCTATGATCCATTCAAAACCTGACAGACATCACCTTTCTGTCTGTGAGTGGGATGATGGGCCCAGATGCATATCTGGAGCTTTTCTAGAAACCCAAGTGACACCTCACTGCTGAAAGGCAATGATCCTGAAACATGTCTGGGGTTACTTGTGGTCTTGTGCAGAAGAAATGTGACCTAGTAGTATGAAATGTTCTGCCCCTTTCGTTCTAATCAGATTTAGGTTCGTTCCCCTTCTGCAAGGGCATAGCAGGCCGAAAAACAATACTCCGGAGGGTTGCCCAGAGAAATGCCAGATGTGATTTATTCAAAACCTTGCAGCTTCTATTTTTCTCTTTTGCTTAAGTCACCTGTAGTGGGATGAATGTCGCAGATGTGGGTCCAGAAGTGTTTGTGCCTAGACGAGAGGCGTAGCCAGGATGGACTAACAAGTGGGGCCTGAAGCTAATGAAGTTGGGCCCACCGCAGTGACATTAACATCTGTAAATGCCCACACAGCGCTGCTGAGAGGGCATTTACAGAGTTTGGGTGGGCTTTGCCCAGTCAAGCCCTATCGTGTCTATGCCTCTGGCGCTAGAGACCAAAGCTACCCTTCACTGACGATTTCAATGAGCTTGAAATATGTCTGAGGTTGCCTGGTCCTCATGCATCAGGGATATCATCTAGTATTGAGGGGGGCACAGCCAATTTCAGTGTAACCAGGCATGATTGGCATATGGTATTTGTCTTCCTGGCAGGCTGAAATAGCAGAGTTGTCAAGAGCAATTCCAGGGCTGATGCTTCATTCAAACCTTTCTAGCCATCACTTTTCTTTTTTCCTTAAGTCTTTCTATTGAAGCTTTTGATGACAGATTGAGAGAACTGATTTAGATTGGAAAGCTTTAAGATGTGATTGTTGGAACTGTATACATTATAATAACTTTTTCCCAGGTCTTATAAGAGGATATGGAGAAGAAAGCCTTACAGCTTCTCTAGTCACGTGGTACAGCGAGAGATCCGTATAATGTATACAATACAATGACCCAAAGCCTGATAAACGAGGTAACTACATAGCAACACTAAGTTGAGCATTGGGAGATAAGGGCTGGCTGAAGGATAACTTTCACTTTATGCTGTAACCTCTTCTTCTTCTTCTTCTTCTTCTTCTTCTTCTCAATTATCGGAGGCGTGGGTGGACCCACGCAGGTGCTTCCCCATCCTAAAGGAAGATGTGCACCAGACCCACCAATCAATACTTACCACACATAAACTCACAACTCCTCCCACCGCCCCGTCTGCCTCACAAAATCCAACATCACACTGCTCCTCCTCCTGCCTCTCACCCCGTCACCTCCCAGCAAAGCCCTCCCACTCAGCTCAGCCACACCCAGCGCAGTCAACCGAACCCTCATCAATTCTCTCTCTTCAACATGTCTCTCACACCTAAGCAAAAAATGTCCCACAGTCTCAGGCACCCCACACACCGCACAGTCCCTCGACTCACGCTTCCCCACTCGAAACAGACAATCATTCAGCCCCACATGCCCTATCCTCAACCGATTCAGCATCACCTCTTCCCCCTCCTCCATTCCAGACTCACCGCATCCACCTTCACCAACACTTTCCCACGGACACCAAACATCCACCTGCCCTTCACCCCACTCACCCACCTCTCCTGCCACTCATCCATGACCCGTCTCACCACCACAGCCTTCACCTCATCCACACTCAAAGGCAACCTCACATCAACCGCTCCCCTCTTCATACCCTCACCCACCGCCAGATCCACCAACTCATTACCCAAAATACCACTATGACTGTAACCTCCTTTTCTACTGCTGATACGGACCTGGATGTAGACGTGAACCCCTTGCTCACTGTACTCAGAGAAGCACAGCTCCACCTCACCTACGAGTCCCAAAAAGGCTGAAACGCGTGTCTGGGGTTGCTGGTGGTACTCTTGTTCAAAGGAGGTTTGCCTGGCATTTCGGTGCTGGAGTTCCCTTGGGGGTGGGACAAAGACTGATATGTAAATGTATATTTCTCCTTTGTGAAAAGTACAGTGAGCAAAAAGCGATGGCTGCAGACTCTCAAAGTGGGAGGAAAACCACAGAACAGGTTATCATGCCATGTTCTTTCTAGAGAGGGGTGCCTGCAGCCTTTTTTGGACCTTGATGTATATTTGACTTTTTAGCTTGTAGATCTCATAGAAATACAAAGTGGGGACCATTTTCCAAGTCCCTGTAACATAATGGTAAGGTGTAAAAACAAGGACTTGGCCTTTCCATCTTGCCTTTATGCTTCAGGGGCGTGGAACAGGATATATATTTTGGCTACGCATTTCCGCACCGCCTTCAGATTTCACAAGGTTTGGCACCAGCAGGTATTTATTTGTGATTCCATAGGATTGTAACTGTATTTGTCGGGCAGTGTTTACACTTTTTCCAAAACTGAGTGGAAAAATGGAGAGTGAAGGTGATTTTACCTGTGTTTTACTCTTTGCAATTCAACTCATTTTTGGAAGTTACCAAAATTGCACAAAGGGGACTTTTCATTAAAGTGCGAATGGATACAGCCCACTCCAGTGCAACCTTCAAATTTTCCAAAATGACATCAAAGTGTGTTAAGTGCAATTTATATTCAGCAAGCTATGGTTTTGAGACATATAGCGTATTTTGAGGGGTGGAGGGGTTGTTCTGCCTGATATTACATTTTGGATATTGTTTACTGCCTACTGATGAATATTTTACTTTGAGTACAGAATTGAATATTTTGCCCTGGATCACAAGTGCACTGCATTTTTGGCTAATGCATTTTTCAGACAGCCAGGTTTTTTATGGATTTGCGTATTTTCTGCAGATTACTCCCTTCTAACTGGCATGTTCAAAGTTTACAAAAAGTCTGTTTGGTGTACTATTTTCTGCTAATTGCACCTTTTCTCAGTTATATGGGCTTTCCCCTGGATTACCTATTAGATGTTGTGGGCCTGTGGCTCAGTGGACTACTTCATTGACTGAAGAGAAATGTACCAAAATGTTGACCAAGTAACTGCGACTAAGCAGTTACGGTGACTTTTCCCGACTCCCATTACTGTGCCCAAGAAGAGCGGGGGTTGCGGGTGTGTCCGACGCTCTCCTTGGGTGCAGTAGCAAGAGTCGGGAGTTACGTGGGTGTCCCATGCTTACCATTGTAGTAAGCGGGGGACAATAACATTTAAGAAAAGAAATACAAAAAAAAGGACCCTGCGGCATCAGCTCCGACCTGTGTAAGTGGGAGGAACTGACACCGCAGGGATAGCGGGGAGTCACACAGAAGTGTGCCGTCATAAAGGTAAGTGGTGGGGGGCAGGTAGGGGAATGCGGACTGGGGGATGCGGGCAAAGTGATCTATCTGATCACTGCAACACCACGTAATTGGCGTCGACATTTTAATTGGTGCAGTTATGGGCAGCACAGTGATCACATAGATTTGACTAAAGGGGTCTGTATTTGACCTCATGGCCACAGGTTCAAATCACGGTATGTCCACTCCAACTTTCATCCTTCCGAGGTCGATAAAATGAGTACCATTAAGCTTGGTAACAATAAACATCTGTTATCTGTCAATCGCATCAAGATGCTCCTTGAGATGAACGTGCACTCCTCATATACACTTCTTATGTTGTTTGGTAATTAGCTTCAGATTAATAGCATGGGATGCTGTAGGACCCAAGCAACATTTTGGTTGTGCTTTATTGGTGAAGACATTTGAATCGGTTCAATTCATTTAAAATCACATCTTTGGATATGAAATGCATATTTTTTATTATTTTATTTTATTGATTAAAGCGCAGACCTAGCTTAAGAGCAGCAGAGTGCTGTACAGAGTGTGGGTAGCCGCATTTGGGCTGCCATTTTTTAACAGTAGCACAGTACTATGAGGTCTGTATATCGTTATGTGCGCCCATTGGAATTAGTCCTTGGGTAGGTGTTGTTGAAAGAGCCATGTTTTGAGAGATTTACCAAATTGGAGAATTTTTGGGGCATTCCAAGCCGGCACTTGGATCTAGTTCCAGAGGGTGGGTGCATGACAAGAGAAGGATTGTTTGTGGGTCCTCTATTGGTGAACAAGTTGTGATTCAAGCCAGTTAGTCGATTTGCTGCACGAGGAGCATGCGCCACCAGATATGTGGAGTTTAGCCGCCAGGTACTCTGGTGTGCTACTCGTGACTGATTTGTAGATGACATTTGCAGTCTTAAACAGTATCCTGGCTTTGAGTGAAAGCCAATGTAGTTCAGATAGGATGGGGTAATTCAGTCAAATTTCTGTGCTCCCTTAATAAGATGTGCTGCAGCAGGGTGGACTGCTTTTAGGGAAGCAAAGTGAGCAGCTAGGAGCCCTGTCAGGAGAGAATTTCCACCATTGATATGTGAGACCACAAGGGCCTGCATGACGTTCCGGAATCCTGTGCCACGATAAAGGGTTTGATTTTTTGAAGAGTAGAGATTCTGAGCCAGGCTGTTTAGTCCTTCTTGGTTATGTGTTTCCGGAAAGACAGTTTGCTGTCAATGGTGAAACCTAAGGATTTTGCTGAGTCTGAGAGTTGTGGATCAAATCCGTATAGCCGCATATCATTGAGCCATTGTCGGAAAAGTTGTTTCTTAGCGGCTGGACTGGTAAGCACGAATTCAGTCTTGGATGGGTTTAGATTGAGGTAGGCAGTGAACATCCAGAATTAGATGATGGCTAGGTAATCGTGGAGACAAATGATGTCTTACATGCTATTTGCTCTCATGTACAACCGAATATTGTCTGTGTAATGGTGTATGGCTATATTAGGATCTTTGAGAAGAATGCACAGAGCCGCCATGTAAAGGTTAAAAATTATTAGTCAGAGGATGGAGTCTTGGCGTACTCCGCAGGAGACCTTGAGTCAGTTAGAATGCAACAGGTTCATCTGAACAGCCTGGTGTCTGCCTTAGAGGTAGGAGGTAAACAAATTCAGGACCGTGTCAGAGAATCCCATCCTGTCAGCAAGGAGGGAGAGAAGGATGCAGTGGTCAACGGTGTTAAATGCAACTGAGAGGCCGAGGACAAAAAAACATTAGTCACCCGCATCCATGATTTGGAGAGCATTATCCACCACCTGGATGGCGGCTGTCTCGATGCTAGTCTTTGGGTGGAACCCTGACTGATAGTTATTTAGGAGGTGGAGTTGTTTGATTCTGGCAAGTAGTTGTGTAGTAATGATTTTTTCCAGGCTTTTGCCAATAAACGGGAGGTTTATAATGGGCCTGTAGTTCACCAGGTCGTCTGGATCTACATTTGTTTTTTTCAAAAGAGGTCGTATGAGACCAGTCATGAGGGTGTTCGCGAATTATCCTTCTCTAAGGGAGGCATTGATGATGCTGAGGAGCACATTGAGTGCTGGGTCGATCAATTGTTTAATGATAGAGGCTGAAATCATATTGTCACAGTAAGAAGTAGGTTTGAGCGAGGCAATCATTTTTAGGAGATCCAAAATGCAAAATTGGAGAATTGTGGGAGTGTTCCAAGCCAGCACTTGGATCAAGTTCCAGAGGGTGGGTGCATGACAAGAGGAGTATTGTTTGAGGGTCCTCTCTTTGTGGACGAGTTGTGATTGAAGCCGGTTAGTCCATTTGCTGCGCGAGGAGCATGTGCCACCAGATATGTGGAGCTTACCCGCCAGGTACGCTTGTGTGCTACTATCAACTGCTTTGTAGATGATACATGCAGTCTTGAACAGTATCGTAGCTTGGAGTGGAAGCCATTGTAGTTCACGTAGGATGGGGGTAATTCAGTCAAATTTCTGTGCTCCTGTAATAAGATGTGCTGCAATGCTGTGGACTGCTTTTCGGGGAGCCCAGTGAGCAGCTGGGAGCCCTGTCAGGAGAGTATTTCCACCATCGCTATGCAAGACGACAAGGGCCTGCACAGTGTTGCGGAATGCTGTGGCACAATAAAGGATTTTATTTTTTGAAGGGTATAAATTCTGAGCCAGGCTGTTTGGGCCTTCTTGGCTATGTGTTTCTGGAAGGACAGATTGCTGTCCATGGTGAATACTAAGGATTTTGCTTTGTCTGAGAGTTGTGGAACAAATCTGTCTAGGCGCATATCGTTGAGCCATTGTTAGAAAAGTTGTTTTTTAGCGAGTGGACTGATCAGCACGAATTCAGTCTTGGATGGGTTTAGATTGAGGTAGCCAGTCGACATCCAGAATTAGAAGATGGCTAGGTAATCGCTGAGACGAATTATATCTTGCATACTATTTACTCTCATGTACAACTGAATATTGTCTGTGTATTGGTAGATGGCTATATTGGGATATTTGAGGAGAATGCACAGAGCCGCCATGTAAAGGTTAAAAAGGATTGGTCATAGGATGGAGCCTTAGGCAACTCCCCAAGAGACCTTGAGTTGGTTAGAATGCAACAAGTTCATCTGAGCAGCCTGGTGCCTGCCTGAGAGGTAGGAGGTAAACCAATTCAGGACAGTGCCAGAGAATCCCATCCTGTCTGCAAGGAGGGAAAGAAGGATGCCATGGACGACCGTGTTGAATGCAGCTGAGAGGCCGAATAGTACAAGAAAGTATTAGTTACACATATCCATGATTTGGAGAGCATTATCCACCATCTGGATGGTGGCTGTCTCGATGCTACACTTTGGGTGGAACCCTGACTGATAGCTATTTAGGAGGTGGAGTTGTTTGATTCTGGTGAGCAGTTGTGTAGTAATGATTGTTTCCAAGATTTTGCCAATAAACGGGAGGTTCATAATGGGCCTGTAGTTGGCCAGGTCGTCTGGATCTAGGGTTGTTTTTTTCAAAAGAGGTCATATGAGACCATTCTTGAGGGTGTTTGTGAATTATCCTTCTGTGAGGGAGGCATTGATGATGTTGAGAAGCACATTGAGTGCTGGGTCCGTCAATTGTTTAATGATGGAGGCTGAAATTATATTGTCACAGTAAGAAGTAGGTTTGAGTAGGCAATCATTTTTAGGAAATCCAGGGGAAAGAGAGGAGAGAATTCGATCCAGAGGGGAAGTGTGCTTGCCAGGGTACCGGGGATGCTAATTTTGTGAGAGGTTGATTTGATGGTCTCACAGATTTTGTCTATTTTTTCAGTAAACACTGTCTTGATTTTCCTGAGTTACTGGTACCTCGGGGTTTGGGTGAGGGTTTGGTAAAATGCTTTACTACTTCAAAGAGGGCTTTGCTCCTGTTAGAGTCTGCCGAAATGGTGGTGAATTAGTAAGCAGCTTTGGTCAAGGTAATCAGATTCCTACGGTTTGCATGCAGAGATTTAAGGTTGGTGAGGTCTCCCGAGTTATGGTTTTTGCTGCATCATTTCTCTAGGGCTCTGATTGAGTGTTTGTTAGAGGCCAACTCAGGGGTGCACCATGGGGTGGATGGTTTGGTCTTAACACGGATGAATTTTAGGGGGTCATATGTGTCCACCAGTTTCATAGCAGAGTTGCTGAATAATTCCAGGAGGCCTAAGGCATTGCTTGTTGTGGGGGAGTATGCAAAGTTTGCTTCTAGCTCATTGACCAAGAAAGTTTTAAATGAGTGGCGTTGAGTGAGGTGGCATTTGGCCTGACCTTTGAGAGCCGTAGTCAAGTGGGTGACTGATAATGGGATGGGGTAGTGGTCAGACCAGTCAAGTGGGACAGGGTCTACACAGGTGATGCAAAGGGAAGATTTGAAGATGAAGTTTAGGGTGTTATCTTTGTTGTGCGTGGTGTAGAGCACAATTTGCTTAAGGTCCATGGAAGCGGTCAGTGCAAAAAGCATGCTTTGAGGGTGGTTGTCAGCCTGGGAAGTTAAAATCACAGAGAAAGACATTATTTGAATGTGCAAATTTGGCAGAGGAGAGTAAGTTGGAGATGTCTGCAACGAATGAGTCACTCCTGTGAGGTGGTCTGTAGATGAGGCGGAAGGTCATGCATTACTTGTGCGATAGAGGGAACCGGCAGGCAAGTGATTCAAAAAAGCTTGTTCTTGGAGAGGGGATGATGGAGCATGGCCAATCGCTCCTGTGGATGATTGCCACTCCACTTCCTGCCGTTCCTGGATAGTTGCCATGTTGGATACAGTAGCCTTGAGGTAGGAGGACATAGAAAACATGTGGGGAGGATTGAGTAAAGCATGTTTCAGTGATGAACAGGGCATCAAGGCTGTTATACGAGATGAGGTCAGTGATCTCTGCAGTGTGAGTTACTGCTGAGTGAGCATTGATAAACATAAGAGGACATGTGGTCCGTGAGTGTTGGATAGGGGCAACCGCAATATTGATGAGGTTTGCTAGGGTAGCTTGCCGTGAATGGCCAGGGCACTTGGACATTCTAAACCCTAGTGAGAGTGGGGATGGCGTGTGGAGGGAGGAGACACATGGTGGTATCTTTCGGTGAGTAGCAGTAGTAGTGATACGTTTGTAGGTGAAATGGAGGATAGCAGGTCAGGCCCTCGGCCCTATCACACCTGAACAGGCACAAACACATGAGGTCCTTGTCTTTGTGCGTCCTTTGCTGAGGACGCCAGCAATGAGGATGCCTAAGAAGGACTGATTAAATAGGTGGTGGGTGGAGCAAATGAGTGAGATGGCCTGGTCACGTGACCGTCAGCCTACTCAATGCTGTCTGCCTGGAGTTGAAGATGACACCAAGGTTTTTTGCCTCGGAGGAAGTGGAAGGAATAGGGCCCAAGGTGGACGGCCGGAGTGAGAGAGGGGAAGCGGGGGCAGGGGTCCCAATGAGAAGGATCGCCGTCTTACTGGCATTAAGGGAGGGATCCTTGGAGGTGCACCAATCCTAAAATGCGGATAGAGGGTCAGGAATGAGCGAGAGAGGAGAGGAGGCTGAGGGGAGCCTGAAGAAAAGCTGAGTGTCATCCGCATAACACCGAAAGTTAGAGGAGAATGTAGAGATCAGGTGGGCCAAAGGGGCCAAGTAGAGGTTGAAATCCCAGGATGAGAGGACAGAGCACTGGGGAACGCCACAGGTAGAGAAAGGTGGTGAAGAGAAAGGGACCTAGTTGGACCTGGGAGGGACGGTCCAAGAGGAAGGAGGTCCGCCACTCTAAGGCCTGATACGTGATGCCCAGGTTCTCACAGAGTCGATTGATCAGAATGCCGTGGTTGACCATGTCTAAAGCAGAGGAAATGTCAAGGAGGATGAGGACAGAAGGAATGCTGGAATCAAGGTTAGAGAGCAGATCTTGATACCAGACTATTGTACACAAGGTAGGCATACAAGTAAGGCAATAATTAAAATATAAATAATACTATGCCTACTGCAGGTTGAAAATGCCAACCAATACCTGGTTATGTCTCAAATGTGTACCAAATCCTAAAATACCAATAACTAAGGCCTCATTACAAGTATGGCAGTGTGAGAAAAAACAGTGGAAATGCAGTGATAGCTCTGTTACCATTGCAGTACCACAGCATTACCACACTGCTGTACTACAACTCTGGTGTTGAGGTCAAAATGCAGGAGGTAATTCCGCCGCCTATGATCATACTACCATAAGCACATTTTTTTTTCTCTTTCAAATCTACCCCAATTTCGAAAACTTCACCACAAATCCTGTCCCTGGTGGACATGGCCACTTTATCCCCATTGGTCGTCCCTCGTGGCCATGGCCAGTAGCCAGATTGTCCGGGTCATGACATTATGCCATGACCCGAACAATATGGTCACTGCCCATGGCCACAGGCTATATATACCTCAGTCACCAAAGGTATATCACAATTTTGTGTACCTACATTAAGAAACTGACAAATTTGCAAAATCATGCTTTCAGGTCCTTGCCAATACTCCTTAAATGAGTTTGCTGTAAATCCACTCGTTTTATTTATTTATTTATGTATTATTTTATTTGTGTTGGGTTCCACAAAAGCAGGAAACCTTTACAAAAGGAAGAATTCATGCAAACAAATAAAACCAGCCAAAACAACATATACATTTAAAATAACAAGAATTAATCCAAATTCGATTATCCAGCTTAAACATTTAAAAAAAAAAAGAACTGAGACCATAACAGTCAATACTTTCCAAAATATTATGCATCATTTACAATGTTCATAGTATGTTCCTGTTCTTTGAATATATAACCAGGATCACATCAATAACTTAAATAGAGATTTACACCTCGCAGAAAAGTTCCCAGGCATCACGTGCCAATACATGTTCATTTAGTTGGCTCAGAGCTATTTGCATCTTTTTGCCCTGGAACATTACATAACCCATAAATTTCAGATAGAAATCTAACAATGGCCAACTTCAGTGCTACCGATTTCCCATGCAACATGTACCACCAGATAACATCAGTACAAACGCATTCAGGATTTGAGACAAAGTTACCAAAAGCACTCAGCCTTTGAGACTTGATAGCATCACATTCTAATAGAAGATGTTTCAAGGTTTCTTTCTCATATAAACATTTGCAAAAACGGCGGAGGAAGCGCTTCCCCACACCCCCAGCTCTAGCTTCTAGTATTTCCCGTTAGTAAGACATTAAAGCAAAACCTTGGTGGCGCACCAGTTATGATCAGGGAATCTCAATAGATAGAATTCAAGATTACCGGCAGGTTGCCAATGTGAAACTAAATGATAATAAATGGGAGACGCCAGGACGGTATCCATAGCCTTTGCCCAATCATCATTTTGTGTAAGGCGTTTTGCTCTGGCAGGGTTAGCCATGAGGTCCGCATTTGATAATCCTATGCTATTCAGTGTTTTTAGGCAGTCTGTTTGTAAGGTCAAAAGCCACAATGGGCCTCATTCCGAGATTGGAGGTAGTCATGGCGATATTTGCGCCATGACTGCCACCAATAACGGGTCTAGCACCGGTATGGTTCAATGGGGACTTACCGGTGTAGTCCGACCTTTGCGAGACCGCTAAGTCCCCATTGAAAAGCCATTCCCCAATAGGGCTCAATGGGAATGGGGAAGGCGCTAATAACGGTACCGCAAATTGCGGTACCGTTATTAGCTCTGAAGTCCCTTAGCGGGTCCCGTCCATAACGCCTGGTCAGACCAGGCGTTAAAGGAGGGACCCGCTAAGGGACCTCGTAGTAGGCCGGTAAGGGATTACCGGCACCGGTCTCCTTACCGGTGCCCGGTATCCCTTACCGCCCTACTCGGAATGAGGCCCAATGACTTTGAACATCCCTTTCGTAATGTTTCCCCTATATCTGCGTAAAGACAATTCTCCTTAGCCAAAATCAGGTTTCGGTACAGGATCATTCTCTTCCACTGTACCATACACTCTAAAGATAACAGTCCTAGTTCATAGCGTATGGTAGCAAGTGGTACGCATTTAGGCAAATAGAATATCATTTTTCACCAGACTTTTGCTTCAAGCCTCTTCAAGTGCAATTGAGAATAAAAGATAATATTTCTATACCATAAATTATTTTCGGAATTACTTTGAGCCTATATAACCTGAGAAGAGGTGTCATGGAGTACTTACAATATTTACGGGCCACTATTTGCATTTGGGGTATCAGGTAAGCTAAGCGTTCTGTGATACAGTTCAGTGCCAGGTATTTTTTACATGTGTCAAACACTGGAAAGCCAAGGTAACCCATAGATCGCGTCTTTTTTTACGATTTGTGAGGCGCGTGATGACTGTTTTCTTCTCATTTATTGCTAAACTATTACCCCTGGTATAAACTGAATGCGAATTGATGACTTGCAGCACACTTCACAATGTGCACGCACAATGCATTTTATTTTTAAAAAAATTTCAAAATGTCCGTGCATACAATAGTCATATAACTTAGCCGCCAGTTGGCAAAATCTATTCAGACTTTGCACAAACATTCAAGGTTGGGTCCCTAATCTTTTTGAAAACGTGTGTCTGCATTTGTCAAACGCCAACAGAGTTATAATCCATCTAAACATGTTGAGACCCGCCCTATCATTTATCACCCTCTTCACAAATTCTTTTTGCAAACATTTGTGCAGATTTATCAAATGGCACCACATGTATAAATAGGCCTTTACAATATTTTGAGTCCCCCCTCTAATTTTGCACCCTCTTCACAAAATCTCACCAAACTTTGCAAAAACATTTGTATCTAGATCTAAAATCTTTTTGCAAACATTTGTGCAGATTTATCAAATGGCACCACATGTATAAGCTTTTACAATATTTTGGGACCTCCTCCCCTCTAATTGTGTTCCCTCTTGACAAAGCAGCATCACGTTCACAAACCATTCAGAATCAGGTGTAGAAATAAATTCCAAAATGTTATGCAGTTTCATTGAGTGGCACCAAAGTTATAAGCCACCCAAAAACTGCTTTTCCCCATCCCTGTAATGCACAAATAAGCATAGATGCCCCTGAAAATCTAATATGTTCACAGGCATCACAGGACTGACTGTCGCGGACTGTTCGCAGGGATTGGGGAAGAAAAAAGGCTGTTTTTTTTTTTTTTTACTTTTTAAGGCCATATCCCATCCCATCCTCATCACCCCTCACCTCCCCAGAGATTGTTTGATAAGTTTGACAAGTGCAATGTTGCGTTTTTCAATATGTTTTTACCACAGTGTTCGAGGACACCGGCACCTGTCTGCAAATCTAACATGGAGGTGCATTTCCTAAAATCTGACGTGCCTCAAACTTTTCACCACCCAATCAGCGGGCCGTCCGATGTCCGCAGACATCACATTGTCCTCTGGGCCTATCGATATCACAAAATTCTTATTTTACTACTTGTAGGTCGTTTTAAAAAAAAATACTGGACGGATTTACACCAAATTTACAAAAGCACACTTTTGGGACCAAGCCGCCGGTCCAGCCGCTAATCTGCTGAAAATCCATCGAGGGGTTGATGGATTTTCACATTTTGGGAGCCCCCTCTAATTTTGTCCCCCTGGATGAAACCTCACCAAACTTTATAGGATCAATCTGACAGGGCCATATACTTTTTTTGCAAAGTTTTGTGAGGATTCGTTCAGGAGGGGTGAAGTTATAAGCAGCCCAAAATTGCTCTTCCTACGGTTGAGCAACTTAACCATAATTACAGGGCCGGTACTGCGAGGCCCTGTGATATTTATTATAGGGCGGTGGTCACCACCCTATAGTTAAGAAGAGTCAGAGACACATAGGAACCCCTCAAAATTCTATTGTTAATAACATTTAATTCGAGTAACGGATTTGGCAGAAATTCCGAAATTGATAAAATGTCTGCAGGCCCCACGGACTGCAAAGTTTTGTAAAGATTTGTTAAGAAATAAAAAAGTTATTAAGCATCAAATACATTTTTTCTCCAAAAGTGTGCCTACTTACCATTAATTTTTCCATAGACAAAAAAAGTCATTTTTTCCCAAAGCGCACAGCACAAACCTGTGGATGGATTTGGACCAGGTCGAAACAACTTGGGCATGAAGAGTTGTCTTGTGATCCATGCAGGGTTTGGGGTTATTCCGTGCCATTTTTATTTTAAAATTTGACGGAAAAGGGGGTGCACTTTCCACAAAAATTACAGTTATGTCCTCCATAGTGCATTGCAGGATCATGGTTTTCAGAAATGAAAGGACCGCCATCTTTTTTTTTCTCAATGCAAGAGATGTTCGCGTCTATAGCTGAGGTTATGGGAAAATGAAATGCAGTTAAAAGCTATTTGCAGGTCAAAAAACATACACATGTCATTAGGGTAGAGGTGGGTGGATGGCTAGAGGGCACTGAGTGAAATTTAGGAGTTGGAGGGGGTACAGGGACCGAGTTTGCAACATGAAGCTTTCTGTAGCCTCGACTATATCCGCGAATAGACACATCTCATAGCAAACTGCATCACAGAAACAGTGTGTGCTGTTGGGGGAAGGGAGAGGGCAGGGGACATGAGGAGGCCATCTGGGAGTGGGGGGAGCTGGCACAGATGAGGGGGCCCTTGGAGAGTTGCGTGTGGCAGGAAAGCATTTTTTTCCAGCCGTTTTGCTGACCTTTGCAGCTATATCCAACGCTACAAAGGACTACAGATAGCGACGGTAAGTATAGTTCGGTATCTGCTGCTATATAGTTGGGGTGTCAGTGTTTTATATTTTTTTTTAAAGTACTTTGTTTAGGTGTGGTGATGTTGGGGGTAAAAACTCACCGCCCATAGCCAAAGGCCATTGCCAGTGACCTGGTCTGTATTAGAGAGTCTTTTTTTATTTTGATGTGTGTTTTCAGACTTTTGAGCATGTGAGACTTTGGAGAAAGATAGAAGAAAATAGTTTAACAAAATTAATATAAAAAGGAGCAATTGGGTGGAGTGGCATCTTATATGCATTGAGTGTTTTGAGGTATTGTAAGAGACTCGGGGAGTGGAGGAGGACTATGAGTAGTGGAGGGGGATGGTAGGCATGTTGGGCACCGAGTTCGGTGGAGTTGAAATGCAATTTGAATAGCTGCGGTTATCAGCAAATGTCTAGGAGGGGCTCATGCACAGCCACATCTATAAAAAGCATGTGCATAGGCGCGTCAATACTATTCTGCTTTTCATTAGTTTCGGCTGGAACCACGGGTATTTAAGGTTGCGTCTATAAATATTAATTTGCTGTGCAATAATCATATGTTCATGTGAATGATACAGTACATAATTTTATTTGTGTGTGTTATTTTATGTACTTTGGTGTTCACTTACTTGATTTGAAGGTTTGAAGGCCAATTTAGTTTGATTTTGGGCTTGCAGAAAAATGTGCATGTAGCCGTGGATACAAATCAAGATCTGTAGCCGCATCAAATAGCTGCGGCTATGAAAGAGGGTACATGGGGTAAAAATGGGTTTGTGTGTCATTGTTTGTTATTGGTTGTTGTTACTTTTACATTTGTGTGGGGCTTAGTGATAGGTTGTGCTGAAAATGTGTCAGCCATCTTAGTAGTTGTATTGGCATATATGCCTTTTTGTTGGTGTTTGTTTTGGAAAGTTTAAAAGCCACCGTATTCTGCAGTTTTGTCCTTTTGATTCCTGGACTCTGACTGTGCACATGGCAGGAGTGTGGCTGACGTGAAAGTCAGTGTTAATCTTTATTTACACATTCAAAGGATTATTTGCAGTGTTGTGTGTGTTAGTTGTTGTGGTCATTGCTATCAGATGGTGTTCATTATTATTTTCTTCATTTGCTGTGTTTGAGCGGCAAGTATTGTTTAATGTATTTTTTAAGTTTAAACAATGTGGACATGTAGCTTTTGTATTGTTATTAAGGTTGAATGTTATTTGATTGTACTTCTTGTACTTTTAATGTATTTTGAGGTATGCAGTACTTGTAGGTGTTTGGAGTGTTTTGTGAGGTAGTTCAATTGCTGCTGTTGTGCAAGTTCATTTTTGTAACGTGCTTCTTTTTTTATTTTCTTCTAGCTGCATTGTTATCATCATCCTGGTGGATTTGCACTAGATGTTGTACAATTAACTCCTGTGAAAGGTCACCCTAAATTTAAAAGATAGTGGTACTGCTGGAGATGGAAGCAGGAGATGTATCGAAAGCTTTCTTAGTGAACTTTCTAGTATTTATAATGATTTTTCACATGGAGTGGAATTTCTCCCATTCCATAACTGTGACATCTCCCTTGGCTACCCATTCGAGGCATCGTCCACACAGGACTTTCAGGAATGAATCTGGGAAGTGTTATGAGGCAGTACACCTGGTGAATGCGAACATGGTTATGATACCACTGTTGAAGTTTAGAAAAAAAAGGGGTGAAAATTAAATTGCCACTTAAAAAAAGAAGTAACGATGGCAGCATTAAATTCTGCCATTCGCTAAATGTGACATCTTCCTTAACTACCCAGTCGCAGCATTTTGTACACATGACTTTCATCATGGTTAGATTGGGTGTCGATAAGAGGGGAGTTTGTGTACTGGATACCACTGCTGATGTAGAGGCTACATTTGCAGTTGGAGTTGTTCATGCACTGGTGGATGGAGGTTATGTGCTGATCGCCTTCTATGCAAGGAATGGGCATGACACTTATCACACCTTTTCAACTTTCATCTCCAAAACTGCAATGGTAGCTCACTTCAACCTCCTAAATATTAGGAATACCAGGCAGCTCCTTCCTTTCAACACTGTCAAGCATCTCTTAACCCCTCTTGTCTTCTCGAAACTGGACTACTGCGCCAGCATCCTCTTTGATCTCCTCAACTATGCTTTCTTGCCACTCAAAAAGATAATTAACATTGCAAACAGGAATCTCTTTGAACTCCCTCATTCACACCTACTTCTTACCGTCACCAGGCTGGATGACTGATGATGCAAAGCTGGGCCTTATTGAAATATCTTTTCCTGGTTCACAGATATATCCACAGTAAGGCACCATCATATCTGTCCTCTTATCCAATTCTAGAAGACTTCTCGTAATGTGAGCTATGACTCCTCAACAACCATTGTGGCACAGTGCCCTCCATGTGCTTCCTCTCGCTTCTGCTCCTTCTCTCTTCTTGCGCCGCTTGCATGGAATTCTCTTCCCCAGACATTCGAGAAACAGTCAACACCGATTTTTTCAAAATAAAAGTGAAAGCCTTCCTCCTTGCCTCCTCCTTGCCCTCTTAACCTACCTCTCATCTGCCTTCAATCTAAAATGTTTCCCTCACCACTACCTGTCTTTGTCCCTCACTTTACATGCCTCCACTATAGCACTAAAACTATAATGGTGACATCCCTAACACAGTGGGCTGTACTGCCTACGTCCACTTAACAACGCTGAATTTTGATTGTCCTTAATCTATGTATGTCCCTCATGTATATTCACTGGTGTCTGTTTCATTTACTCACCTCACAACCTGGTGAAAATTTCACTTGAATTATTATAATTGTTCTTTTATAACGCACTTAATATCAACGATTGGTTTCTAAGCACGGACTCAGAATTAAAACCTGTGTTGCGCTGCGCAGTCTTGCTTCCAAGACAAACACGTTTCCCCTGAGCTATCCTTCCTCCCGTTGTAAAAAGCTCACTGCTTCCCATCAAATATGATACCTCATCTATTGTACATCATTTTGTAATTAAAGGAGCATTGTTCTTCTCTGTATATAAATATGTATAAATAAATAACATTTTGGCGTTCTGCCTTGTCTGAATGGCTTAGGGGTAAATACAAACTTGCTTTAAAAACCTTGTGGAGCGGGGGGGGGCGATATATATTTCAAGAATGCAAAGTTGTGGTTGATATCAATGAAGGAGAAATAATACCTCATCTACATTTGAGACATTGGCTACTACATACACAACGCAAACCTCTGGTGCTCTGGCCTTGAACTACGTTTGAAAAGTTCATCAGCTCCATAACCTCTATTAAAGGCCTGCTTTCCACTCTCTATAAAATGTTAGCACCGAAACTAGAAGGCAAGGTAGAACTACACATAAAGAATTAACAGGCAGATTTGGGCAGGACTTTAACCGATGAAGAGCAGGGAAAGATGTGGGAGAACACTAGCATGGCTTCAATATGCATGCAACATAAAGATCAATTATTTAAATGTTTTACTGTTAGTACCGAACCTTGAGCAGGCTTAGACACTATAGTGAAAACTACTGAGGAGTATGGTGGAGTGGCTGTGGGGTGGATCAGGAACATTCCTGCATATTAGTGGGCCAGTACAAAACTGGTAAACATTTGGGAAAAGATAATGGGCCTCATTAAGTCTATGGTGTTAGCCATGCCTGTAATTACCAGCACATCTGCCGCCGGAGTCATTTTTTTACAGTTTTTTTTTATAGTTACAACTTCTGAGTCATTACGGCTCGCGGGTGCCAGTCAGACGAGGTCGGGAGCAGACCTCGTAGCTTGCCGGTCCGGTAACAATGGTACCGGCAAGCTAACTGGTACCAGTGTTACCGGACTGGCAAACTAACAATGAGGCCCAATGTCATTAATTAGAGATCATCACTAGCACAAAGATACGACATTCCACACGATATGCCAGTGGGGAACTACTGCAGGGGAAACTCTAGCCTCAACCAAATCCAGGGCAGAAATAACTTCAAAAGGGTTTCTATCAGCAAGAATATTGATAGTCAGATGATGGAAATCAGAAGTGATACCGAACCTGGAACACTGGTGTGTAAAAATGTGGACTATTTTGATTAACGAAAAACTGACCTACATGTTAAAAGATAAGCCAACTCATTTCTTTAGGGTTTGGCATCCGTTCTTAGATCATGTGAAAATGTTTAACAAGGACTACACTTGCCCGTCCATCCTGAGAACAATAGGCTTTAATGACGTTTAAACGCAAGACTACTGCATGTTCTATGCTTCCTGTTTTAGATCTGTGCTCTGTTCAAATCTGTAGCGTCTCCTGTAGAGGAAGGTTAAAGGAATGGGGAGAGGGAAGAGGGGAGAGGGGAAGAAATGTATTTAGGGACCTATCTAGCAACTCTACATAATTTATCTGATTATGTTAATTATTAATTTTGAATTAACAGGATCAATGACTACATTCCTGAAATATTCCTGTTTAGAAAACATTCAATAACAAGATTTTAAGCAAAGAAAAATGTGTTTTGAAAATAATTTAAGAAATCCTAAAAGTGTCCCTATTTGATCGCTGAAGAACAGTCAGTGGGCTTACTTAGGCCTAAAAATACAAACATTCATATGGCTAAGAGAAAATAGCACAATGGCAGTATCATCTGTAATAATACCTAGACAATACTTGACAGCGTTATCTAAATGATGTTATAATGGTTGGATAAATAAACATAACACCAAATGTCACTCTTGCCGTGACCAGTAGAGAAACTACATGCATATTTTAAAATATTTCTGCTGACCGATTAAATAACCGATTAGAAGCCCCACTCAGAAGGTGGCATACAACACACCTTGTTACTCCTTACAGGTATCCTTCACTAAATCTATTGCATATAGATTATAGAAAGTGGTTCCCAGAACCTTTAAAATACTCCAGTACCAAAGCAAGATTTGCACCACTTACAAAATCAAATATGAAATTGGAGCAGTGAAATAGATCCCAACACCACAGCAGATCCCTAAGAGATACACATACGGTACTACACGAGAAAAGGGGAGATCACATTTCAAGCATTTGACACTTCTAAAATCACACTTACGCAAGTATGCAGTGGTAACTAAATCATACTGTACAGAAATAGGCAACAATCAGAGTATGTTATAAAGTATTAGAGCTATAAAAAGGGGATACTGCTGGGCAAGAAGCAGCTATGAGACTGGCACTAATTTCTAAAAATATAATAACTTCCCATTTAGAGAAATGGCTTCAGACACCTACACGTGGACATGTAAATATGTAACAGAAAAAGAAACCATGGATGAAATCAGTGTCCTTTATAGGGTCTGATTCTGACACTGTCATTCCTGAGGGCAATCATAAAATTATACTAAGTATGGTCTTGTACTGTGCAATGAAGGAAAGTCAGAAATGTATTATCATATGATATGCTCAAAACAACAAAGGGCGACATAATATTTTTTGAAACTATGAGATAAGCCGCAGGTTTCCATTTTAAGAGATAGAAAATGTAATGGAGATAATAGAAACCTGTGTTGATAAAATGACAAGCAGAAGGATCAATGGGTGTAATAAAATTAGGATGTGCACTGGCATTCATACAGGCATTTACGGAGACTTCAAATCTAAAAGCAGTGAGTCTGAATCATGGACGGTTTTGCAGGATTCAGGTGATTGGTAGGTTTCAGTGTGTGTGTGTGTGGGGCGGGGGTTGACTGTCTTTCTATGCATGTGTGGGTGTGGGTGTTTTGCTGTTTTGCTTTACTTGGTTACATTATTGTTTGTTTTGCTAATCTATGGCATGTTTTACTATGTCACTGTGTTATACAATCTTATCTACACTGTGCCTGGCTTTGAAACGCTATGCTCTCTCATGTTCAGTATGCTACACTGTGTTATGTTACTGTACGCAATGTCATGTTTTTTTTTTAAGATGCAGGAGGATGTTGTGAAATGTTTGTCTGTTAGGATCTATGGGTTTTGTTCCTGAATGTTAGTGTTACCTTAAATCTATGCTTTTGATTCACATTTTCTTTCGGGTTTTACTCCTCCCTCCACCCAACTCCTCACACACAAACAAATCAATCCTTGTATAGACTTCTATTTCCTCCCTCACTGCATCTACACCTAACCCTGTGCCTCACTTGTAGTTTTCATTTTTTCCTAATTTTCCAATTGCAATCTTGAGGTCGAATTTGAATTTCTTGTTTTTTAAGGGAGTTTTTGCTTGCTTTTCATTTGCATTTTTTTTATGTTTTCACCCCTCCTTTTAATTTATGGTACATGATGCTGGCTTATCTTATACGAGTTGGTTAGGGTTGTTATGTCTGGTTATATTATATGAAGTTTCATTATGCAGTTTTGATTTCAAGTCCAATGTTCAAGTTCTTTGAAGCGGTCCTACACTGGCAATAAGCACTCCCCAAACACTAAAATAAATTCAACACAGGAGCAGCACCCAGTTTATGAAAAGGACACCATAAAACCCACGTAGGCCTGGAAACGTAATCTGGTAAGCAGTCTCCACACATCTCTTTTTGATATAAGATTCTCATACTGTCCTCTTTTCACAGGGCAAGGTAACTGCAGCCCTGGTTGAGACGGCTATATAAAGGTGGGCTATGCAGATGAACTCTCAGAAGAGTCCATCCTCAGTCTAAGAGGGGTCCAGACACACAGATCACTCTATCCATCCCCATACACTTCTTATCAGTCCTCAAGATCACCCATTAGGCCCACACCAGGTCGTTGTTCCCAGAGGATCCATGCTTCAAAACCTTCCATTGTTTTAAAGTGCCCATACTTCCTTCCAGCTTTCCTGTCTTTGGAACCTGGGTGTGCATGGACAAGGAGGGTTTCAAAGTGCTCAAGGAGGTTGGGAGCATGGGGAGAAAAACAGTCGCTCAGAGCCCTTAAAACTCGGAGGCGATAACAGTCTGCACAGGCTGAGTGAGTGCGTAGAATACATTTAACAGTTTGAGATACTGAAAATAGGCCTGACAGCGATTCTGCAGATTATACCAGTTCAATTAAGGGGTGGAGACAAGGGAGGACAGACAGAAAATCTCCGGCACAGAGCGTACGGATCATGTAAGTGCACAGATGATAACAGGGAGTGGGAGGGGTAAGTGCAGAGAGAGCCACTCTCTAGGCTTATTTCTCAGTGCAGTGAGTGTGAGTGGGGTATGGGGCCCTGAGGCAAGTGCGAAAGAGGACTGGCGGAGTGCCAGGGACCTTGAGATTCTGAGGTACACCAGGCGGCCAGTCAGCAAGCTGTGAAGGACGAGGAGGGAGAGAGGGAAAGAGAAGAAAGCTGGGTTAGCAGGGTAGAGGGAGAGAGAATGAAGAGGAGAAGAGGAAGGTCTTGAGGAGTTTCCAAAATTTAAGAAGATCAAGCTCTAGACAAAGGGCGGCAGAGAGGCATGGGAGTTGGCAGAAGGAAGCACTGTGACAGGTCTGCCTAACGGGACTGTTGCGCCCAGCAGGTCAGACCTGCCAAAAGCAATGGCCCCTGCAGGCAGACTTGAAGTGTGGCGGTCCGCAAAGCATGCCGCTAAGTTGCTATCGGCACCCTTATTTCCAGACTGCCACATTTGTAATGAGGCCCACTGTTTCCTATTTAAATAATGTCAGTAGGTAATCTTGTTTTACAGTTTTCTCAACTAGATGCCAGGGGATCGGTCTCCACTAACACAATGAAAAAGATGTCCTCATGAAATATATTTCAAAAGTGTGTTGTTTCAATGTGGCCAATGTATCAGAGATTTGAGGAAATTGTAATGAATCTGGTTGCCGACACGACTCCTGAATTGCTATGAAGGCAATGCCAGTGGGGATTTTATTCTAAAAACTGTATCTTAATTGTTGACAGAGATATACATATTGTTCTCGGTTTCAAACCCCAAATGCCACAACTTAATTTAATACAAGCTGACATGGTGCCACTTGGGATATCCAATCCTTGCTGTAATTAGCACCTGCTGTCTCATTTTTTCACCTGAAGATAGGATGCCCTGGTATAAATTTCAGTTGACAATTTCCAAATGGTTTATGTCCTTGTCTTCTTTTAGTGCCCTGCTTCAGTCTTCTGTTTCTCATTGTCTCTCTGCTACCGAACTGCGAATGCCCGCATATTGTCTACACCTGAACTCATCAGAAATGGAAATCCCCTTCTTTCCCTCCCCTTTCCATCATGACTTTCCTTTACCTCCTGTTTCGCACCCCCTATTTATTTCTCTCCTCTGTTGCCAGTAAACTTGAAGTCTTTTTTGACCGTCCTCTCTCGCGCACTAACCACATTTCTACTCTTGCATGCACCTATCTCTTTCAACCTAACGTCATTTGTAAAATCAACCCTTCTCCCAACTTTTGTGTCACTTACACTTGTCTTTTCCAGCCTTCACTTTTGGTTGTCATTTATTCGGGGCCGTCAATGCTGCGCTGCCTCTCCTTTTCACTGTGGGCCTCATGTTCTTCGGGGGCATAACATTAATGGAAGATGTGAATGCTTTGCGTAAGGCTTTTATGCCTACCATTATGTTGCCCCCATTTTCATTATTTGTATGGTGGAGAGGACGGGCGGAACGCAACTTACGTTTCCGCTGCCTCCCTTCCACTCCACCATACAAATGCTCCAGCACATGCGTCGCCATGGATTTCCATGCAGGTGCAAATGCTGGAGATCCTTATGTCGTCCGCCATGTTTATGCACCAGCATAAAGCAGGCAGACCCCATATAGATTCATAGTACAGGCTGCCTGCCATACTCTCATGGCAGGTAGCGTGTACAATTACAATAAAACCCTCCCCAACGTGCCAGCATATCGGGCAGGGTTTCATTGTAATTGCGAGCGTCGCTTGCCATGCGAGCATCACTCACATGGCAAGCGCCACTCACAAGTCAAAGTAAACGCTGCGTTTACTCCCTTTGCACGTGTATGGTGCCTTTTGACCTGCACGTTTGCACCCTACCGTGCAAATGATGAAAATGTGGCAGTGCAGAGCTGTAAACGTTGCAGTGCAAACGTAATGTCTCTCTGCTGCCAAATTATTCAATGTTATAAAACGAGCTCCTATATTTTTAACTATAGGCTTCTTTTTTTGTTTCCTGCTCTCCTTTTAGGCTTGCTTTTGTTCCTGACTTGACTTCCATTTCACTATCTTTGCCTTCTGTTTGGTTGTTTCCATGGTCATGTTCTAACCGATCGCGCTTCTCTTGTCTCCAATGCCTCACTTACTTGCCCACTTCGATCACCAGCTTCTTTTCTTATGAACTGTTCCCGGCTCTCCCTTGTGCCCAGTCCCATTTCAATTCTTTCTCCCTTTGGCTCCTAAACTTGGAAAATCTTTTGCTCATTCTCTAGTCTTTTTTCCAATCTTGTTACCTTTCGCAAAACACACTTAAATCACATCTTCTCCTGATCCCCATCCCTGACATGCTGCCTTATCTTCCTGTGTATTTTGTTATCACATTGTCTAACCCTGTAAAGCACTTTATAAATCGAAATACGTACTTCGTCTAGTTGCTCACATATGGGTGTTTGCACACCACAGGAGCCACTAGGAATAAAGTTTCACTTGTGATTTTTCTACCTCTCTTGAAACTGCAAAATCCTCCTTCTCTCTCTCCGTACTTCTGCCGACAGTGCACCTCAATCTCTAGCCTTCCCACCCATCTTTTTCTCACTATTCACCCGCCCCGCCCCCTTCCGCTGCTCTTTATCTGTAGCAGGGAACTTTGCTAAGAAGAGCTTTGTCACACTATAAACACACTGGGCCCGATTCATGGAATATTTGCCTGGTTCAAAGTGAATTTGCACTGCTGAAAAGTGAATTTTTGCCGTGCAAAGACCGGGCAAAATCATTGTGTATTGCAAAAATGACTACGCGCTGACCTCGCCCGGACTTTGCACTGCAAAAATACACTTTGCACGGTTCAATGAATCAGGGGTTGTGTCGGCAGTGCAAAGTCAGATTGAACCGAGCAAATATTCCATGAATCAGGCCCACAGACACTTAAAACAGTAACATAGAACTGGGTAGGCCTCTGCATCCTGGGCCTCTTTTGTGTGGTAAGCTATTTTATTACCACTTTTTCTCATAGGAAAAGGTTTGGATTTACTGAACATGTGTAATATGGGGCCACTTTGGAAAATTATTTCCAGGGCCTCGTTTGGTTCCCAGTCCACCTCTGCCCGCAATACGCTTAGGGCAAGTCTATGCACAACGACATACATGCGAAAATAAATCAAAATAATGTTTGCACTTGTGAAGAAATGTCTTCAGCCTAAATGGAAGGAAGCGCTGGAGACAATAGGAAGATTACCCTAATCCGAATTCAGGACCAAACGATTGTAAAATTGAGCTGAAAAGCAAGCAGAAACGAGAATTGATTTAGGGGTAAACGTCTGCCACCGAAAACGGACTCATGGAAGGTTTTATGGCATTTATTTGACCGATTTGGGACAAAAAAAAGGTAGATGGTAGGTTGGGGAGAGGCCTTATTGGATCGGGAGGGCGTGGGGAGCAGGAGTTTGATTTTGCGTTTAAAACAATGCTGGCAGTTATAGTTCAGTGAAAACAAATGGACCTTTTTTTAGTGCTCCCGAGCGACACGTGTCCTGTTGGTAGGCCGAGCTGATCACGTCTTAAGAAAGGATGGCGATCAACGTAAACCTAATGCAGTGCTATGCTGTATTCAAAGTAAAAGGACAGAAAGCAGATTTGATCACATTGAGATATGCAATCGTACCTTTCTTGCTATAAACGTACAGGACCATTTTTGTTAAAATACCACACATGTGGATGAGAGCAATAAAGACATCCTTGACTTCAAACTGGAATGTACAAACCTGTTAAATGTGGATCTGACGCACTTATAAAGAGCCTAGCAGTTCTATCCCTGTGGATGGAGCCAAACTCCAACCGATCCATGCTCCATGCCAGAGGTCCGCAGCCTTTGGGTTTCCAAATGAGTTTAACTACATCTCCCAACCGACCTAGCCAGCATGGACAATCGTGAGGGATCATAGGAGGTGTAGTCATAAACATCTACTGAGCGTATTGCAGACTGCTGTTCCAGGGTGTTGCTCAGTTTTCCCGCTAACGGCATCCCGAGGAACTTATTTTTTGATGGAACATGAATTCCTAGATGAAGGAGCAGTAAGAAACCATGGGGCAAAATTACTGACAAAGAGCAGGTCACGTATGTATTTTTGTGCATGTGAGAATGGCATTTGCTCATGCACAATTGCATTAGTGCTAATGGCATCTGGAAGAGCCTTAATTCAATTGCAGATGCACTAACACCATTTGCCAAAGTGACACTTGCTCTCTGCAATTTTGCAATCATCCCTTGCTTCTGGACTTGTAAGGGCTCGTACTGCTCACTTCTATGGCATCATTGATTATTTGCATTTGTATTTATTTGATTCTATTGAGAAGGGAGGGTGGGGTTACTGTAGTCAGAGAAGGAATCTGCCATCTTGAGTCTCCCTGCATCCCTTTCTTCTTCCTGTCCCCTCCACTTCATGTAGCACTTTGGGTGTGATGTCAGAAGGGCAAGGTCCACTCCTCAGGAACAGGGATTAGACCCTGTAAAGCAGGCAAGCTTTACCAAACACCTCCTGGCTTTCACCTTTAAAGGAAGGGGCCTCACACCACTTCTTTGAATCATCCTTTTGGACCCCAATCCTGAAAGAATATTTGGTTGAACCCTGCTGGGGAAGCAGTCCTTTCCAGAGTCCTCCAATTGTGAGGTGAAGGCAGGTGTTCCAAGGCATAGCAAGCTCTGTCCCTAACAATCCCTGCGACCCATTGGGGGTGAACCTGCTGCTTACAAACAGGCCCTGCCTCTCTGCTAGCCACAGTGGAACCCAGGACCTCCCTTTGTTGAAGGACCCCTGCAGTTGTGTGCCAGTCTCCCCCATTTTTGGGAGCATGAGAAAAGGACTCCTATTTTCCCTGAGCCCCTGGATTGGGACTCACAGCACCCTGAGAGCCAAGGCAGTCGGGATCCTACTCCTATTGCAGCTGTGTTTCTAGACGCATTTGAATCACCAGGACCCTCTGTTGCTGCCTTTTGCACTCTCCCGATCTTTGCACAAGCGCCAAGAAGTCTGATTTGCTGCTGCCCAACCACCAAGAGCTTCAAAAAGGTTCTATTAACTGCTAACTGCCCCATGGTCCATCATTGGGCCCTAGAGACTAAATCAGTCCTTTAAATTTGCTTTTGCAAGCTCAAGTATTATTTTCAACATTGTGGTTTTTAAACTGCCATTTTTATAGAAACTTGATTGGAAATGGCTTTATTTTTCACTGTTATACTTCGCTCACTGGGCTGCAACTGAATCACATTCCCACCCTTCTTGAGAGCATAGCCTTCCCTCGCCCTAGGTTACTACTTAAGTGTGATTGCTTTATCTTTATGATTGCGTTGGATCTTGGTTTGTAGACATGTGAGAGTTTGTGGGTGCTTCAGCCTCAGCACATCCTTTTACTCCTGCAGGGCAGAAGTCAATTTGTCACAGCAGCAGAGAGCCATCCAGTGACGAATTGCAGCGCGACAGTTTGTAATCTGTTCCCAGATGGATGGGGTGAAGGATTAAGGACTAACAGTAATGGTACCCATTTCTCAGTGTTCTTTTGCTTTGTAGTTGTTGCAGTTCCTCTTGCTGAACTTTCAGCACAGGAAGTGAGTGGCAAGAACTCCTAAAGCATAGCAGATGGGGTTTCTTCCTTTGGACTTCAGTTATTTTGTCTTAAAATGTTGCAGTTCGCTTGTTTGTTCAAGGTTTGTTTGGCTTTGCTTTGCCATATTTTGCTTTACCACACTGTGCAGGATGTGGGTTGTTGCCTCATCTGATCTTGCAACCTCTCACAGCATTCCTCTGGGGAACCTCACCTGCTGCTGATACAGTTTGATGGGTATTGTTTGCTAAAAGGTCTAAATACATGTAATAATATCATCTGATTCCATTTTAATATAGTGTATACTTTTGAAATGTTGAAAAAGTTGAATTGTTCAGAAATTTCCACAGGACATTTGATCAAAAATGAAATAATGAGCTTCGCTGGAAAAGGTGAAAAGTCTGCTGGACTTTGCCTCCTTGAACAATGACCATTTGCTCCACAAGTCTCTACTTAGATCCAGTAGAAGCAAGGATGCATTGCCCACAGCTGCAAACGTAATGTTCTGCACAGTGGTGATAGGGACAAAAGGGATGAGGCATTGCCAGTGCTGCCTTCACATTTTCCCAGAGAGCTATCAGGGTTCATGAGAGTGTAAATATTATGAGTTTGGAGGGTGGCCAATACGTTTCTAAAGTCCATATCTCGCGGCTGCCAAAAGCCCCATGCTTCAATTTTCTCTGCACAGTGCTACACAAGCAAATACACTGAGCATTAGAGGGGCGACGGCTCGTGCAAGAAGGGGTTCTTTAACATTTGGGAGCATTTGGGAGTATTAGGGAGAATGAGTACACTTCAGGGCAATGACTTAGATTTGAAATGTCACCCATATAACAGTGGCAAATGGGGTGCTAAACTCTAAATGTCTTGTTGTCTAGTAACGTTGCCTTCTCAGAATCCTACAACAGTAGTGGTTCTGAAGAACCTCCTAACAATACCCAAAAGAGAAAGCTCAAAAATACTCCCTCACTTCATCCTCAGCACACCCACCCAATATAAACATGTAAAATGCAGTTTGATTGCCTCAGTTTATCACAGTTTAAGGTTTCAAATTCAAAAAATGTAACTTTAGTCCTGTGCAGGTCTCAGATTTCTGGGTTTACCTGACAGAATGTCAAGATGTCCCAGAGGCGCAGAAGGAGTACATTCCCGCCTAAACCTGTAATCCCCCTCCTCCCTCTCAAACAACACGGTTTGCACATTTACCAGGAGAAAACAAGGGGAGGATTGGGAGCAGAGACTCTTGTTCCAATGCCTCTGTGATTGGGGTTTGTGGAGTAGAGAAGACCACACAGTGTCACAGAAACTAGAACAAAACAGGGTCTAAGAGTCAAGAAACACCTTAGTCATGTATTAATGTAGTCACCTCTGTTATTAGTAAGTCTCCTTACGACCAATTGTTCCTCTGTTAGCTTCTTCTTGGAGCATACTTCCCAGGTTTGGTTATCAAGGGTAAGCCACCAGAACCGATGAATTTTTCCAAAGTCCAAAAATCTGCGAGCACGTACAGGCAAAAGAATGAAAAACGGTGGTGGGAGTTCCGTAACTCTGCTTTGCAGGTTGAAAAAGCATAGAGATCTGTATGCATTCTACTCTTGCAGGCTGAATGACAACACTTCGTGAATACGGAAAAACACCCATTAGACCATTCCTCCTCGCCCAGTTTCCCATGGGCAGATAAAAGAAAGCAACACAAATAAATGGGCCCTCTTTTGATACCTAACAGTAGGAAACCTATGTTCAATGTAACTATAAATATCATAGTTGCAGCCCATCCTCCTCCCAGAGTACCTTTGAGGCAAACAAGATTGCCAATGGTTGGTCTATCCCGGTGGTTGATTAGCTCTTTCTGAGGAATACAACGTGATGTATTGCAAAAGAAATCTCCCCATATATGATGTGAAGAGTTTGCCCTATTGACTTGCTAGGTCCAGTGGTGTTCAACACAATAAAAGTGTGTGTACATAACAATGCCAAAGCACTTATCCATTTACACTTTGATATGAAATGTCGTTTATAATACGCCTATATGCAAGTGTTTCGACATCCAATACTCCGGCTGACGACAGGGCTGCACAGATCTAAGCCACTTAATTCAGCCAGACGTCAATCCTCCCTGACCCAAAAGAAATATCTCTGACTTCTCTCTGACTTCTCTCTGAACCTTGACAAGACTACATCAAGGCAGGCCAAGGAATACCAGGTTGTCCACCAAATATCCCAACATGGGCCTCTAGCTAATCCTTACAGATACAAAAAGATTTAACAGGCCCACAAGCACACCACAATGGGAGATACAAAATAAAACTAGATTAAAAGAATAGTCCATAAAAAGCAGATAACAATCTGCAATATAAAACACCAATAGAAGGCCATTGTACAAGGTATATGGTCATAATGGCACACCAATCAGCTATTAAATACTTACTCAGCATTGAATAATTAAAGTGTGGATCGATTATTGAGTTGCCACCTGTCCCTCCTGATTGCCTCCTGGTATTCACTGCTAGATCTCTGCCTGTAGCCTCCTCCATCAAGCAAGCTTTCCTTGATTTCAGCTATGCCCTCTTGTTGCCCTTTTATCAGCTATATAAGCACCTTCACACCATCTCACCTGAGATGTTCTTCCTCAAGACCCATATGGCTTTGGGGCAAACACAGTTGCCCCTCTCTCCTCTGCTCCTATAAACCTCTCTCTGCTCTCTCTCCACATACTTGCATGATGCTAAAGCCTCTTGTCTCACTAATCTTATCTCCTCATTCTGCTGACAACTCTTCTGTACCCTACAGGTTACGCTGATTCCCATCCTCACTCTACCTCCTTCTCTCTGTCTGCTAGCAACTTACCCCCGTATTGCTCTTCTAAAATCACCATGATCCACGGCACCCTATCTATACTCCCTCTCTCTCTTTCTTTTTCTCTCATGCTCTCTCTCTTTGCACAACCTGCTTCTCCCTCTCTCCCTTTCTTTGTCTCCTAGCACCTCATTGTGATCTACCATGACTCAGACTTGGACAGGGTATCATGCAGGACATTCCCACAAGTAAAGTTCCTATGGATACTACCGATCTTACTTTTACATTGACTCGATAAGGCCTGAGTGGTGGGGGCAATGTAATGATCTGTAGATATCTATTGATGGCTGATGTTCGGGTGTGATAGGAGAACCTACAATGGCTGCAATTCAAGAGCTGTTAAATGTGTTATAGCCGCCTACTTGGCTTCCATTCTGTCTTCATTTGCAACACTGTGATTTACACACTTTACACGTGTTTGGCTAGTTTGTGTGTCATTACACAATACAATTGGGTGCCTCTAAAGCATGTTTCTAGTGTCCCTCTTTAAGATATATTTGTGTATTGATTGGGATTGTGTTTTATTACTGCAAACCTTGAACACATTTCAGAGAAAGAACACAGTAGAATTAAATGCAATAATAATTTAAAAAAGCACAATAGAAATAGAACAGAAATTGTGTTTTCATGAAATAGTCCCCCATGCATCATTCATAAATCAAACTGAAATATTCCTAAAACAAATCTAGGTGTAGCCAAAATTAATGAAATTTGATTTCTCTATAGAATTTGTGACCAAAAACATTGACATCATTAACATCTTATGTGCAATGTCTAAAATGTTTTTCTCTCAAAGGGTGAAGCTTTGGACAAGTAACATGTAACAAACAGGTGTTCTAGTGTTTCTACTGCATCAATGCTTTTACAAAATGAAAAATAACATGCATTTCCAGGAATGTTGGGTCTTGCACCTATTATTTCATGTGTAGTTAGCAGATTAATACAAATTCTTAAAAAAGATTTCTCCATTTCATATTTGGAAATTTAACAAGGGGATCTTGAATCGAATTATATATTTTCTGTTCACTAGTTACTTTGGAAAAAGTGATTATTTTTTAATGGAATCACTTGTCCTAGACCAAATGTTGATCTATAACATTGTTTTACCAGTGTAGGAGTCAGCATCAACACAATGAGAGTCACATTCAGTTGATTCAATATCATTCCACAACGAATAACCCATATAGTTAACTCCTCACATTACCACTGTCAACAAGAGTTTTAAGGTCAACAAATAATACATTATACAGTGGATTAATAATCGTTCTATATAGAGATAGCACTGTCCACTCAATCAATACTTGCAGATATAGTCAGCCCAATTTACACCTCAGGACTGCTATCGGAAAGCAGGTAGGCAGAGAGAGCACCATCCGGCAAATCAAGCCTTCCGATCATCCGATCTGTTCCAAATATGACACCCTTCAGGATGTTACATTGTGTAACCATAAATTAGACATGGTACTATATTTGATTTAAAATAGTGTTTCGCCAGGAGGAGTGAGAAGCATCCGTGTGTATGTTTTTTATATTACCTGCAAGCATTATACTCTCTTCACATGTAGTCCAATGTTTATCTTTTTGTTTAAGGGAAATCCCAAATACACACATTGACCAAATCAAACTATTTTCCCAGAGGGGGAAACAATTATTATTTTTGATTTCATGCAGTTAATTTCCAAGTCTTTATTTCATATGTATTGTCCTAAGGAAAGTAGACTTTGTTGAAGGCGTATTGCTGTTTAGTCAAGAAGCACTAAGTCATTGAAATAAGCCCATCACTGAAACGGGACAAAGCCAGATGGGGCGGAAATGCACTTAAACTTCCCAAGCCAGGTCCCAAGTATGATATGGAGAGATGAACAGGTCAGGAGAAAGGACAAAGCCCAGGTGCAGCCCCAGAAGCTCTAAATCTAATATTAGTGCTTGTATGTAAATGGATAAATAGCTTAAAAAAACGAATTAGGGATCACACAAATACTCAGATTTCTCCAGAGTTTTGCTCTATTGACTCGGTCAAATGCAGATAATAAATCAATGTGCGCTGCATATGTTGCACCCTTCTGCCAATCAGAGACAATTAAAATCCATTCAATTGGGGTGCCCCACCCTCGCCAAAAGTCAGAATGGAACTTATCTGTATGTCTTTTCCCATTTGCTCAACTAAGCATTAATCCACTATCCATTTGCCATACTCGACATGTATACCCCTTCAGCCAATCTATAGATCTTTGCATCTGTAACATTTGTCATTTGTGCTTTTCATAAGAGCACATATATTGAATTGCATCAAAGTTAATGTTTTTTCTCATGCCTTTTTGGGGACAGTAGTAAGACTGCTGCCCAAATTAGTATGTGATGCCATTTTTGAGTAAGGTTAATAAAGACATTTGAAAATCTTGGCACAAGAAAAAAGGCCAGCTCTGTGATACTCAGTTAAGGAGTTGTACATAGACAGAGGTTTCTAATGTACAATAGACACCACGTTATGTCTCCCTATTATGTGATTACCCACATTGTTTATTGTAAAAATAGCAGGATACTGTGCCCACAATGGCTTAAAGGTGCGAGTTAAAGCAGAATGATCACTCATATTAGAAGCCAGGGCAAATATCCTACGGGAATTGTTAAACATTGACGGGGATGCGTATTCAAAATTAATAGTAGAATTGGAAACTCCTTAATGCTAAGTAGGCTGCATCACTAGGCCACCATCCACATTAACATTGAGGCATCCCAGCCTACAAGTTTCCATTAAGGTAATCCTGACAGTCTCTTTGTTAGACACTGGTATCACATTGTTAGCAAATCTGTTTAAGGATCTTGATATTTCGATGTAGTGCCTACATTCACAGTTTAGAAACCTTCTATCAGAACAAAATCTGAGTTATAATGTTCATACCATGTTCACAAAATGTTTAATAGGTTATCTAAAATGTTATTTGTTGTCATAGCAGGATTCCAATAGATATTTAAAATAAGTAGGTCTCGTGGTACAAATAAGCGGTCATCATTTCTCAATAACTCTTCCACCAAGAGGCCAGGATGTTCTACTTGCCAATTTCTGCAGCCGGCGCCAACATAATTTTTGATCATCATTAATAGGCCGTCACAACGACAGACTGACACTTTTTGAGCTGGTTTTAAAAAATTTTATAACCATCCAGAGCCTCAATACGAGGTTGGAGGTAGCCTTGCCGGTAAAACCAGCACGGATACCTCCAAACTCGCATCCGGGTCCAGCACCCGCAAATGGGCAATTGCCGGGCTATTCTGGCCCAGCCGGACCTGGTAATTGCCCTTTTGCGCGTGCCGGGCCAGGTACATCCCATTCCCATTTGAGCCCCACAGGGCTCAATGGGGATGGGGACGTCGGATGCATCGGCACCGTTTACAACAGTGCCGTTGCATCCGACTTGCTGTGATCGGGGTGCCGCTCTGCCCGCCAGGTCAGACCTGGCAGGCTGATAGGCACCCGCGAGCACAGCTCGTAGTATGGCGGTACGGTAGCAACGGTGCCGGTAGCGCTACCGGCACTGTTGTTGACTTACCGCCATACTTATAATGAGGCCCATTGTTTTTCCCTTGTACAGACCTCTTGGAAGTTGACAATCTAAAAATCTGTGATATGGATAGACAAAGGACAGTTTCTAAAGAAACGACTGTGTCCGCAACTATCCCTGTATGTATTATATGCACTTCCGGAAGCTAAGAACGGATTCTTCAAACCCTCCCTTGTTTTTTGCTGATACAGACTTATCGAAAGCCATGACCATTCAGCCTTTTTCTCCAGAGTCATATGATAATTTATGACAAATTGAACTGACCTTTTCATAGAGGCCCTATTTTTATGCCATACCTTTATACTTATGTGTAGCTTCTAGCTTATCTTTGCTTATATTGTATTTTAAGCAATTTGTTGTTATTAGACCTTTGTACCTGAATGTTAAAATATTGGAATAGATCATAACCCATTGATCACACAACATTCTTTTCTGACATCAGCATATCAAATACAATTCTACAATGTTACATATATTAAGACAAAGTCAGTACAGTGGTAGCTGTTTATTTAGGGTGGGGGGTGCCGCCCCCCAACCAGAATGCAGAGATAACTGTCCATTAATTAATTAAAGTCAGGAGTCTACTCTAGTGCATACATTTAACTGCTGTTTATCAGACTTTAGTGATAAATCGAATCTAGATGCACTAATGCCCATGCATTGCACTGCTGTTTATCAGACTTCAGGGATATAACTGAATTTAGGTGTGCTACTGCCCTACATTTAAACTGCTGCCTCCTCCGACCCAGGTGTTATACGATTGCATGCCAACCGCCAATAACTCCCCTACACTAACCATATCCTGCCCACGCATACAATGTATCTCCATATGCTCTATACTGTGCTACTAAGATCACTTCTCTATACCATGAATATCCAAAACCCGATCACGTCACTAAACTCACTCGCACACGAGTCCCCACCTAATTCTCACAAACCTACTGACATGATCACCACACCCTGCACTGTCCTCCAGAGGAACCTCAAACTACGTGCAAGGCTCCCAAGGCTTTATGACCCTTTAACCAAGGTAGCTCACAGCAAGGCTACCACTAGCCCCCATAGCCCCTCCCAGCACCCTCTTCAACTAAACAGTAGACTCTATCGCGAGTCTATTCGCGCCGAGAAAAGCACGCATAAATCCCTGGTACCACTTTCAAATCCAGCACAACTTGGGACCAAGGGAGCACTGATACATGCCCGCTCTATGGTAGCCCACGCAACAGACATTGTCGACCTACTCCACAATGAAGACCTGGACTTCTTAGCTGTTACTGGCTACACCCAACAGCAGGCCCTGCAATTGTGCTAGCCATTCCAGAGGAATATACTCTACTATGACTTGATCGTACCACCTCTCGAGGTGGAGGTCTTGCCGTTATAGCTAAAACTAAATTCCCCCTGATTATTGAGACACCATCCAATGCAGGATCTTGTGAATAATTAACTGCAAAACTAACCATATACAACACACAATCCATCTCCATAAACCTTATTTACCAACCTCCTGGCCCCTTAGGGTCATTTAAAGAAGACCTTACAAATATCCTATCTAATAATCTCAAGAACTCCTCACAAAGCATTTTATTAGGAGTCTTTATCCTGGGTTTTAGTGACCCCGCAGATGCTAATGCCACAATAATTAATAATACCTTAGAAGAATTGGGTTTTACCCAGAAGATTACGGAGTCTACTCATACCAAAGGTAGAAATCTGGACTGGCTAGTTTCGCACAACTGCCCAGTCCTGATCTCTTCTATACTTCCTCAGCCTTGGACAGATCACTACTTGATCTCATTTACCCTAGAGGCAACACCAGCGCAAATTGACAGCATAGCTCTAGCTGTCCAGACCAGAAATAAAAAGAACATTACCCCTGAAAATCTGATCCCATTGATCGCACCGACCTTGAAAGCCATCCCGGACCACACAGATCCCTTCATGATGGTAGACATATACAACAAAGTCCTGCTCTCATCTTTTGATGTCATAGCCCCATTGCAGCTGAAAAAGAGCAAACCCCGAAAACACATCAACTCTTGCTTTTCTCCCCATCTTAAAGCCCTCAGACAGGAAAAGCGACGTTGTGAAAAAATCTGGAGATCACATCCCTCAGAAAAAAATAAGAATAACCTGAGTAGACTAGCCTCCCAATACAAAAAAGAAATTATCCTGGCCAAACAAATGTCCTACAGCACCCGAATCCAACAAGCCAAACCTAACACCAGAGAGCTCTTTACTATAGTAAAAGAGGTTGAATCTCCTATCCAAGCTCCTGATTTGTGCCTCAAGGATAAAAACTGGTGCACGGTGATACAAAATGCCTTAGCCAACAAAATCTCCGCCCTCAAAACAAAGATGAACATTAAAAAAGATTCCCTTCTCTCGTCTACTAAACCTAGTAGACTCATTCCTAAAAAGACTCACCCCACTCAGGCGCACCCCCATGCGCATAATTCCCACTTTAACTTCCACAAAGTATCTACCAAAGAGGTAGAAAAGGTAATTCTCACTCTCAAACCTTCGAACTGCCACGGGGACCTATGCCCTGCACAATTGATTAAGGACGCGGCTCGTGATCTTGCACCATTTAATACCAAACTAATAAATGCTTCATTCACTTCAGGCACCGTACCTAATAATTTGAAACAATCATGGGTCCTCCCCCTGCTCAAAAAGCCGAATCTAGACCCCTCTACTCCCACTAATTACCACCCTGTTACCACAGTACCGTACCTTCTTAAAATCCTCGACACAATAGCATACCAACAAATCCAACATCACCTTGAGCACTTTCAGCTTTCAGGAGTCAGACAATTGGGCTTCAGGCCACAACATGGTACTGAAACTGCACTCATAGACCTCAAGGCACAGATAGATGATCTGAGAGATCAAGGTATGACTGCACTACTGCTACTTCTTGATCTCTCAGCTGCCTTCAACCTGGTCGACCACTTTATCTTATGTGACCACCTTCAAAAAGCAGCCCACTTCTCTCAAGAGGCTACTGACTGGATCCAATCCTTTCTAAATAACCGTAAAATGAGAGTCTTCTCCCTACTAGCAGCAGCCGACCCAACGCCCATCACATGTGGTGTGCCCCAGGGATCATGCGTTTCCCCGACACTGTACAACATATTCACGACGCCCCTTTTTGATGATCTAGACGGTCTGGGTATCACCTACACTAATTATGCCGATGATACCCAGATCCTCATCCCGTTGACGGGGGATTATGACAAGGATTTGGCCTTCATCAATAAAGTGTACCTCATCATTCAGGCATGGATGGCCTCACACGGTCTATGCCTGAATGATGACAAAACAGAACTCCTCATTCTAGGATACACACACAACCTTAGCAAATTAAAACAAAACTACTCCTCTTTCATAATTGACAACAATAAGATTATTGTAGCCAAGGAGGTCAAAACCCTCGGCTTCTACTTAGATTCCACTCTTACCTTCAAAAACAAGTTAATGCTATGGCTTCCGCCACATCCTACACATGCAAACTCATCAGAGCAGCTAAACCTTTTCTCTCTCCATCCAATTGCATCACACTAGCCAGGGCGTTGATCTTGTCCAAGCTGAACTATTGCAACACACTATATGTAGGCTGCAACAAATATATCACTAACAAAATACAGATCCTTCAAAATAATGCTCTAAGAGCGGCCCTCAGTATCCCGAAGAAAGCCCATATTTCTGACTCTAGAAGATCCATCAACTGGCTATCCACTAAAGACAAAATATTTCTCAAATCGGTTTCCCTGATTCACAAATGCCTCCACCAAGCAGCCCCTCAATACCTTATCACTATATTCACCAGACCAACTTCCTCTCACCCATCTAGAATGGCCAACTCCAATCTCCTCCTGGTGCCTAGGTTTAAACGTACAATATCTGGAGGGAACAGCCTTCCGGTAAAAGCAGCACAATTCTGGAACTCCCTTCCTCCTACCTGCAGGGAGGACCTTCCCTACCGCCAATTCAGATCTAAGACCATCCATTGGCTCAAGGCTCACGATACATAATGTCCGCCTGCTCCCTGATGCCCTGATGTCCCACACCACTATGCTTGTAAATATGTACATTTAGGGTGTCAACTGTTCGGCGTAGATACCTCTCACTAGACAACCGGCATCGTGTACATAATGTTTATACTGTTTCTCGCTGTAACTTATGCCTTTTCGGCGTGCATTGTCTCTTTTTGACGCGTCCAGCACTGTAACCATAGTTGGGCCTCACACCTCTGTATGTAACCAAGCTCGCAATCCTCTTGATGCCTCTGCGCCTTGCTATCTCTGGGTTAGGTGAGAAATATAAATAAATAAATACAAATAGAAATACAGTACATGTTGGGTCTTTGCAGCAATTAAATAAATAATTATAGCAGCAGCGTCGGTGTGAAATGGGACATGTCCCTCTGTCTGTGACAGGAAGAAGGGCACGTCCCATTTCACACCGTTTTCTCTTAGCAAACTGCACGGAGCTCGTTGGCTCCACGCAGTTAGCGTAATTTATTACATTAGAATGCTGACGGGGCGCTACAGGTTTGGCCCTGCCAGTATTCATTTATGCGCAAATAGCACAGCGCATGTCAGCATAGTAACAGGAGAAAAGAAATGCTTAACATTTATTTCATTGGCTGTTTGTCAGCCAATGAAAAGTGTTTCACTGAGTGTGGGTGGGGTAGGCGCAAGAGGGCCTGAGCACCAAGGTGCAGCCGAGTAGTCTTTGATCCAGGGTATGTCCATGTTCTTTGCTTGGCCTAGCAGAGGCATAATCCAGTACTTGAAGTATACAGTGTGCTGTGGCCTTGGTTTGGTAAGTGAGACTCTACATTTTCGTTGAGTTTGCCACAAGGAATCCAATGGAGTGCAGCAGTGCTACTAGGGGATGGCTCTGGCTATGGTGTGGGAGCTGGAAGACAGAGAGCAGCAGCAAACTGAAGCTAAGTGTTTCTTGTGCCCCGCTGGCCAGGCCTTCATCCGACTACCAAATCTGCTTTGTTTCCGTCACTGTGACTGCCTGACTGGACTGAAGACAGTCAGGACTTGAGACGGCCCGGCTGGGCCATGGGCTAGCATAGCGACACAGAGTCAGGCCAAGGCATGTAAATCCAGAGCCGTTTAGTAGTGTGTTTCTACGAGACCAGTTGTAACGCTGCTAGCGGAGAAGGGTTTAGCATTGTGCAGTCATGTCTGCGTATTAACTAATAAGAAAGAGTTTCTTTCTTATTAGTTAATACTAATTCTTATTAGAGAACACCCCTTTCTCATATAACAAACCAACGAAAGCAAGCATACTCACATATCCCACGGCAAACTGCTAAAATTATTCATTTCCACATTTAAGTTAAATATGGATATGATTTATTTTTTTGCAGTTTTCCGTGAGCTCTTTTAGTGTTTCTAAATCGCCACCGCCCCAGAACATTTGATAAAGGACTTCCAGATCATGTCCTGCCCATCGTGGAGGAATTCACTTGTGACTGTGCCAGGAATTCCAGCGCTACATGTTTCATGTGGATTTCCTAACAATCCAACAGCTCGCCTTTCAATCTCAGGTTTGAAGTTACGAGGTGCAGCTCTCCTGCTCGCTCTGCGTTGCCTTCCTTTCATCTTAACACGGCACAATTGCACCGACGCTGCAGCCACAGTAGTAGTGGCGACAATCTGTGTCTACCGCTCTCCCCTTTCTTATGGGTCTTGGGCTGCCAGCCCCCTAGTAAGAAGGGAGGGTGGGGGGTTATGGAGTTATCCTTTATCATGGCTGCATTTTCTTTCATGGTTAACGGAACGATAAGAAAAACGTTGCTAGCAATTTACACAGAGTGGTCAGATTGTATTTTTCTATTTGGAATGTTATTGTGGGAGATCAAGGTTTCACACTCCACATCAGTACACCTACCTGTGTCAGGCAGCCCAGAAGAATGTACTAATGTTATACATTGATTGCATTCTTCTGAGCTGAAAGATGTAGGAAGATGCAATCATCATTAGTGGCGCAACGACCATTGGACACATTGACCTAAAGAGCAGTGGCAGGAAAAAGGCAATTATGGGGCCTGTGGCTGCACAGTTAACAAAAGCCCAGCCACTACTAATGTAGAGTATTTCATTGTTAGCAAATGCATTCTTATGCATACATTTTTAGGCAATAGAAATTGTGATGGAGTGTTAGCACCTGCATGTCAGGGGAGTGATTATGGGTAGGGGTAGGATCGGGTCACAGCAGTTCTTAAGTGTGTGGTTTTAGACGCGAAGGAGAGAATTAACTACTTGTAACATTGCCACTTTCCCTAGCACTTCTCCTCTTCCCTCCCCCTCGTACTTGCGTGATCTGAATCACAAAAGGCCTGGTAAGATTGCTTGTTTTGTCCTCCCTCTGTCCACCCTTCCTTGTCTTGTTGCACCTAGAAACACTTGTGTACAGGCGCGTTAAAAATGACTTATCATATTATATCATTGTAGCTGCATCAGAATAGCCTCATTAATGTATAAAGAAGCTGGATGCTCTACACAAGTAGGTTTTCCCCTCCACCATAATCTCTGAAGTAAGTCCTTCTGCCAAAATTGGAAGGTTGGACCACCAGCCCCCACTCATAATTTTAGTCTTGGTGCACTAATGTACAGCGCCTGGGCCTTTCAACCTTTTAAATGAAAGGGGCCTTCAGCCTCAGAGGGGGGCCCCTATCAACTCCCCCCATGCTGCCAGTCAGCAGTCTTAAGACACAGCTAAATATTTCTTTATATATTTCGTTCTGAAACTTTAAATGTCACAATGCGCTTTGCAGGCGCTCGCGTTAAAAGCTTCGTTTGCTGGAGCACTCCAGGCAGTCACTTCCCCCAAGGTCTGCAAAAGTGTTAGCACCTTGTTGCACTTTTCAGCTGGCATTTAATGTTGTAAGCACACTGCTGGCTAGGCGTCTCATGTTAATCGGTGGTTATTAACCATAGCTTTCTGACCATGATTATGTAGTCACCACACGGGTGGGGGGCCTCAGACTGTTTTTGGTCTAAGCAAGGATGGGGGAGTGGCAACTATCTATAATTTCTTTATGCATACAACATAGTGCCAGCAATTCTCGATGCAAAGTGCTGAAAAATACACCATCACACTTGCACCTGTAAGAATAAAATACCATCATTAATACCTAAAACCTAATGCTTTTAAGGTCATGTTTGAATGGATCTGCCAGTAAATTGCACATTTTGAGAGCTATTTTTCCAAGATGTTCGAGTGGGAAACCCCCCCCCCCGCACCCTTGTTGACATGGTTCTCGCTCGCTTACAGATTCGACCCACTAAATTTCCGACCCCACCACCTTTCAAAGTCACCAGCCGCCACTGAGTCAGTACTATGTAAACCAATACATTCTATCTGATCAATATCATTAAAAGTGATTGTTCTTAATCTCTTCATATCATATAATACTGCTAATACATTACATAGATTTAGCACAATAGGTGGCTCTCTCGGAAAAATACAGTCTAAACCAAGACATCCAAATATCTGAGTTTCAAATGTAGGGATTCTCATATTAGAATGGAGTCGACCTTTGCACGCCACTGACAAAGAGCATCCATGCGCTACTTCTTGACTCAGAGGAGCAACCTCTTTTGCAGTTTGACTTCCCATGTTAGTTTAGTGTCTGTACTCCTCGTTTTGCAGTGTATCTTCATTATTGATTAAAATGGATGATTCCGAAATTGATAAGTCTTTATCATGGTCGGTCATCGTTACTTTCCGTGAACAGGGAATTCGAGCCCCTTGCTTTCAGGGGCAATCTTATCTTTAGCCTTCTTAGTCTGTTTCTTATCCGCCACTTTTTTCCTTCCCTATGTTCTTCTTGATCTTGTACCAACAGAGTATTTCCTCAGTGTAATCACGCAGATCTGGGCAGGTAATCTGTTTTCCAGCATTTAATTTTCGCAAACAGTACCACGCACCTGTATTCTTTACTGTAACCCGATTTTTTATGTTTTTGATGGGGGCAGAGAACAACGATGATGCGTCAGGTCCTGCGGGATGCTTTTCGGCACATCATATCCAGGGGAGGACCATACTGTGAAAATGTTGTTATCATTTGGAGGGACTATTAGATCATATGATAGGTTTGGCGACCATATGTCGCATGTCTCAGGCAAGTTATACCATAATAAATTGGCAGACAATGACATTATCTCTTTGTCCTGAGCCATAGTGCTTTCATGGGCAAATAAATAGCCTTCCAAAAAGCTCTTTTTAGTGTTAATGGCATTGAGTAAATCTTTGTTGTCTCTTAAATCTGGATTCATATTATATAAGCGCACTAAGAAGTTGAAGGCGAAGATCGATGCTGAGAGTGTATTGGATCTAAATTTGCTGTTTGGTGTACAGAGTCTGTGATGTGAGGACTAGAACATGGATCCAAGGACAGTGGTTTGGCCGCATGGAAGCAGTATTCAGAGAAAACTGTTCTAGAAATGAGGATGGAGAGTCAAGTAAGGAGCCCAGAGAGATATTCTGCTGTTCAGGGCCCTTAGGAGTTGATGCATTATTAATGGACCTCAACTCACTGGTACTCATATTACTCATAAAAATTATGGGTCATAGATTTTGATAGGAGGCCTCGAGGCAGGTAGAATATTGTCGGGCAGCCATGTTGGAATGGGTGCATCGCAAATCATCTAATGCAAGAACTATATAGTCTTGCCTTCTTCAATTGCCTTCATGTAGAAAAAGTCAGTAATAAGTGATGTTTCTCGTTTTCCATTCTCTAGATTGAGTTGAGGCACTGGCTGGTAGGTTGACGGTGTGCTAGGCTGGACAACGTCAATTGACATATCAGGGGCAGGTGACGCGCTCGTAACCATTGTCAGACCTGACTCAGTTTTACTGCAAAGCGCATAAATCAATAGGTCAATCAAGAATATAAGTTGATGAAGAACACTCACCCCTTAGGTCCCCCACGCATCTATCCCAACTGCCTCCAACTGCACTCCACTTGTGCACTTCGCTTGCACTTCACACAATGTGCTTGATTTAATCTGGTCCGCCTCCCCTTCCTACATTCAACATTGGCTCACAACATAGCATAGCTTCGTACCTGTAAATGCCTCCTGATGCCTTAAACTGCACTTTCATGGTGCACTTTGCGTGCACGCTTCACGTGATGAGCTTGTTTTTATCCTGTCCGGCCCGTGCCTGCTATGTCCAACATTGGCTCACACTGTAGCTCCGCACCTGTGAACACCGGTAAATGCCTCCTGCTGCCTCCAAATACACTTTCCTTGTGCACTTCACGTGCACACATTGCGCAGCATGCCGCATTTTATCCGGTTCACCTCCTCTTTCTACGTCCGACGTTGGCTCACACCGTCTCTGTGTATTAACGAGTAGCTCAAAGCAATGTCTGCTGCACAAACATGGACGTCTTCTGAGAAATTAGCTCACCAGCCTATGTGCTTGAAAGGAGGTCATCACTCGCCTCCTCCTTACAATGCATTTATGACCAGGGAATGCAGGCCCAGACGCTTCATCTGCCATTGAATGACAAGGAGCCACCTAGTGGCAAAATTAAAAACAGCCTCTAGAAAAGCTATGTCTGGCATGTATCAGAGATAAATAAGGCCAAAATAGTGGCAAGTTGTGTTGGTCAGATGACCATTTCTACAAAAATAAAGGTCTTCATTTACAAATGTCCCTCTAAAGTACAATGCATGCAGTGTGATTGACGCTGTTCTGTATTTCCCTGTGCGTGTATTTCATACAGTAAATCCCTATAGGCGCATGCCGATATGTTGGAATGATGGCTTATATGTAACCTGGATATTTTATACTTCCCAGAAGTATTTCTGTCCGACTGCTGCCTGCAATATCTACAGCTGCTTTCTATTAATGTTGCGCATTATCCCTTATTTGGGCGCTCGTGCCGTTGGAGTGCTTGGGTTTCTGAGAGCCACTTGTGGACCTGTTCTCTTAAGGTAATTGTTTTAACCCCACTGACGATTGCGATCGATTTTTCAATCTGTTGAGAACTAACCGCATCGCACATGTCATTATTTTGTTTTTGATGTTCACTAAAGTGCGCATATTTTCTTCCACACAGTTGGCCTTTCACAGACAGAATGTAAATGATCTCCTCTGGCAACGACTGAGTTTCATAGAATTAATGGCGCGAATCTCGAATGGCTACTTATTTAGTGGCAGTGCATCATCTGCGAAGAGGAAATAAACGTCATTTTATATTGAATATAATGTGCTGTCACTGCTTACATTAAAAGCCACTTATCGGTGCTGCAGCGGCCTTGCTTCCCCAGAAGCATTTGAAAAATCGCACTGCGTCATCATTTGAGTCCTCTTTTGAGGACATTGGAAATATGCGCGCGCGCGTGCCACTGGCTGATCTCGCGCGGTCCATAGCTCACCTGTTCGCAGAGAGCAAGCTGTATTCGGGGATTGAAATGGAGCAGCTGCCTAATTGAAAGTTGAAGGAAAATGCAAGGGGCAAATAAAGTTTTATCTTTGATTGAGTTCTATTCTGGGAGTCAGCACACACAGCACCCGAAAAGGCGGTGGCCTTGCTATCTCTTTCAGACTTGTGTATGAATTGCTCTTGTCCTGGTGACAGTCTCTCAGGACGCATCAACATGAGATACGTCAGAAACGCGCTCTGGAATGATCCCGATTATTAATATCGTGTCTAGACAATGCAGCGGCGCGTCTCCGCGGGATGATAAATGTTGACTTTACCCAGCAAATGAGGCCGAGAAAGATAATGACTGAACGTAACGTCGGAGATAAAAGAAAAATAACAAGCAAGAAGCGTGCATTCTGGTCAGGGACAAGGTGAATGCTTCCCGCTGCCATGTTGATAGGAGACCTGGCCACGGTGAAATAGGTTTGAAAAGGCATCCTGTCAAACTAGTCGCAAATGCATCTCATCTATTTTCAGATGTCGACTTTTTCACATAAAGCAGACCTTAAAGAATATTGCTACCAGGCCGCTAGAGTTTAAAAAGTATTTCAACATATTATTTACTAAGCAATAACTCACAAGATAGGGGGAATTACTGGTCATATAATGGCCAATAGCCAGAGTCACAGGCCTGAGAGAAGCGTGGGCTTTAACGTGGGTCCTGGCACCTTTAGCTTGCTGGTAATACACTCATATGAAGAGGGTTATAGCAAATTGCACCAAGGTATAATTTTCGGGGTGCTAACAGCTTTTGTAAAGTATAGAAATGGTGCAGTAAACTGTTTTTTCAACTTACAAAATACTACTAAATACAATGGCTGCTATGGCAGTTGGGAGAAGGGAGGTACAAGTAGTCCCTTCTGCCTTTCCATGAAATGAATTGCCATGGGGAGAGGGGCTGGACAGCAGAAGTGACGCAGAGTAGTGACTGGCGAGACAACCGTGGGTATGTGTGGCCTGGGATAGGATGGTGTGGGGATCCGGTGAGGGGAAGGTGAAGCCGTGGGTGGAGCGGTTGGGGTGAGTGAATGTTTTCACCCTGATTGGAAAGATGGCACCCTTTCAATGCTCCAGATGCTTGGACTCATGGGGTAAAACCCGACATCCAAGCTTCCTGATAGGCTTGGAGGTATCATTCTGCCACCTCTCGAGTCCTAACAGTAACTAAGGTGCATGTTTTTGGCCGCAAGAGGAAATGCATACCCACTCAAAGCATTACATTTCCCCATTCTCTCATACATAGAGCTTGTATGTTATTTTGCAAGGCCCTTCACATTAGGACAGTTTGCAGAGCACTACAACTACTTTGTAGGTAGTGTCAAAATGTCGACTTGAAGCTAGTTCCCACCTCTCTGTATGAAAGGCAGTGAATGGCCTATCTGGGTCCAGCAGTTACCACAGGTGTCCCTGCAGAGCAGACCCCTTTCAGAGAGGAGAAGTATGTGGTTTGGTGGAGACAGAAAGTCTGCTCCCAGCACAAACTTCGAGGGAACCATATGCTTTAATCAAGAGTCACAGAGGGCTCAGTTAACCAGCAAGACACTTTGATCTACAACAGACAGGAAGGTATGTGTTGTCACCCCTTGTATGTCCTGTTGCAGAGCACTCTAGTCCTGACCTCATGCATAACAGAATATTGTTGGTGGGGACCCAGGATTGGTTCATTAAGGTAGGCTTAACCCACACCAATCACTGCAGCCTATTTGGCTTTAAATGAGGGCTGAACCCCTCACTTAGGAGATCATCTGAAGACTTCAAAAGGAGTAAGAAGAAGGACTCATTTGGACCCGAGCTGAAGGTAGAGTCTACCTTACATCTTCCACCACTGAAGGAAAGCCAGGAGTTCCAAGAGGGAAGCAAGCTCCCTCCCCTACACATCTCCCAGGGATCAGAGGAGATACCAGACTCAGAGAACCCATCCAGCAGCTCCAGAACCAGTACCCAGCCAGCACACAACGTGTCCTGATAGGTTCTGCCAGCAAGCTTCCTAAGTGGGAAGTGCCAGAGAGTATCTGAACAAGGACCAGGCCGTTGCCTGTAAAATCCCTCCTGAGCTTTGGACCGTCCACCTTGAAAGGACATGAGCCCTGCAAAGAAGCTAGGAGGAGTGCCACAAAAGCATCATCCAACGTCCATCTTTTAAGGACATTTTCGAGACAGTCAAGTCCACGAAACGCATCCAGCTGCTGTTGTTGCCGCAGTCACCAGAGCCATCCGAGACGCCTCGACCAGCATTCCAGATCCGCCAACCAGCACAGAGACAATGATTCTTGGCCCTGAACCGCCACGCCAGACAGCCTGCAGATGTCCCTCCAGCCACACTTGCCGCACTGCCTGCTGCCTGATACCTGCAGCTGTCTCACGCCACTAACTCTGTTTCAAGGGCTGCTAAGCACCCAGGAACCGCTTCAATGCTGTTGAGCACCAAGAACTTCTTCAGCACCAGGTACATTGTGGTTCTGCCCTCCTGGTCCTTCTAGGAAGGACCCTAGAAACAGTTACGACCCTTTGCCGCCTTGGTGCTGGAACCAAATAATCTTGAACAGTAAGACTAAATACTTTACCAACTTCCCTCCTGTCAGTATCCAGAGTGCATCTCTTTCCTTTGTGAAACTGTCTGTCCTCTGTGTTCCTTTACAGGGTGGGTTGAATTTTGTAGTGTGTGAAAACTGTCTGTTGTAGTAATAATAAAGTAGATATGTTTATACAACCTTGACTGGACAGTTCCTTTTATCATTGGGTAATAATTGTATTTTTGCTGTGTTGCAACTAACCAACAATCCATGACCTTGCGGAGGTAAGCCTGCCGTTCTGTCCATGTTACCAAAATTAGACAAGGAGGTCTTATAATTCACTTGCATTCCAATCTGCTCAGATCCCTTCTAGTGTACTAGAGAGCTGGGGTTGATTGATGGTTTAGAAACCGACATTCATCCCCGGACCACTGGTGCCCTGGAAGTTGATTCGTCACATATCCTCTCTACATGATTGCAATATGTTTTTTGGATTGTTCATCCATTTTTAGTTTTGCCTATTACGTGGTGTTTAAGAGCCAAATACAAGCTACATCTGTTGCATTAGAGTAGATATAGGGGAGATGACATGTCAGGAGGGGCACAGCCTGTGGGTGTTGTTTGGTTATAAGTCATACAGATAGTGTTGGGATGGAAATGAGCCTATCCCACCCCCCTAGGCACTTCCTGGTAAGGTGAACACCATATGAGGTGATGTAGCTTACAAGGGGGGAGTAATCTGCACAATCAGAATACATGCAGAGGCACTGTAGTGCGTAGAAGTAGATGCGCAGCACTAGAAAACCCATAGCCCATAACTCCATTTTGTATAAGGTGCAAAAGGGATAAGGTGCAGGCTTGCCCTGTTCACGTTCCTGGCTCACTAGGCCTAATTTCCGTTAGACAGACTTACTGCACAGAGTCCCGTTCCCACGAAAGTCCACTTCACCCTCGTTCCTCCAGTGTTGTAAATACTTAGTGTCTTCCAAAGGAATGCACCCTGCAAGAGCGTGAGACAACACTAGGCTCCTCACTGCGTCCATTTATCTCCACTAAACTGCATTAGGCCTGTAAGCCCCACCTAGCCAGTCCGGGTCCAGCCCCACACCACTGACCCGACCCTCACACCTTTGCATTCCCTGATAAGCAAATGACCCCCCTGTCTCAACACAAATCAAGTATTTGCAGAAGATCTGAGCATATGCAGCTGTATTTCTTTCAAGTGTGAAAACACATCCCTTGTAACATGAGGTACAGGGAGGGATAAATTAAAGATCAAAACCCTGGGTGGAGACCTTGAGTGAGGGAACTGCGGTATCAATGAAGCCCTGAATGTGTGGGTCAACATTACTGTATTTTATCCTCCCTTCCCCCATGCACCATTTCCTGTGCCGCCCCAGGTGCCTGCCACAATGAATTAATAACCAGGCTTAACATGTTTAGTTGAGACAGAAACAATATATAAATGTGCGCCCGACCTTAACAGCAAGGATGAGCCCAGCTGACCCACGTGGATTCAGACAGACAGGAAAGAACTAACCAATTACCGCCTGGCATCCCCTATGGAGCAGGTTCATGTGTAGGGTGCCTCCAATCAGTGGCACCCATTTGTACTGTATTTTGTGACGATTGTGGGGTTTTTAAGCCCTGTTTTGCAACTGTAAGATTCAGAGCACTCTCGAGCACCAGAGTCCTTTGCTGATATTTGTATTCTGTACAATTAAACCTTGTTATCCTTACAACGCTATCTCCTAGCCTATTTCCCTAGCGGGTTGTCTTTATTCTGGAGTATGCGTAAAAAGGAACTTGCCTTCATTTGGTGACCCTTACGACGTGATTCTATCACTCCCGTACTTGCGGAGGTATCCAGGTGGCCTCTCCAGAAGGGCTGTGCCCACCTACAGTGACCAGTCCCAAAACGCGTACACTGAGTGGCCCTTGAGGGTGCCTTCCTTGCACAATTCCCACCTGCTCCTTGAAGTGGGGCACTCCCCCAGGGAGAGGCCCAAGCCTGTTGTGGATTCCCCATCAACGGTGGCTTTTGGAAAAACATGAACATGTGAGTATGGCCTGCAAGGCATAACAATGTATTTTGGTTTGCGTGTGGGCGTGTCGGGGGTGTTCTGGCTGTGACTTGCAAATATGGTTACTTTGTGCAAACAATTCAATGAATATGCAAGGCATGCTTTTTTTCTTCTGCGTGCAGGTTTGCGCAAGTGTCCTTCTCGGCGGGCGGCCCTTGATCGATTTCTGCATGAAATTCCATGAATCAACCCCTATGCTCAGAGACATTTGACCTAAACGACATGAGATTGTAAATGTCAAGACCATCAGAAGCAAGGGGCAAAAGCCAAAGAAAAGATCAAAGTGAAGCACACCACCAGCTAGCAACCCAGAACCTGATTACTATATAGAAAGCATTTCCCACTGTGCAATATCGAGAATACCCGAAAGTGAAAACAAACACGCACTTTATCATTTCTTGAAATGATCATGATAAGAGCTATGAAAAAAGAAATTCATCCCCAAAAATAATTCACCACCTTTACAATAAAGTGTTCGAAGTTCCTCTGCGTAAGGGCCAGCGCTTTACAAAATTTTAAATGAATTCATCAAAACCAGCCCCGACAGGTTGGACAGCATTAATATTGAACAGCACAAATTGTGTAAAAAAAGCATACAGACAACTAATGTGACATCAAACTTCAAGGGTGACCCATACAGCAAATACACAAACGGCCTAAATGAAATCATCTAAGAAGTCCATGGACATATTAACACCAGTTTTTATATAGCGCTAGCTCACCTGAGGACATCGAAGCACTGTAAAAACAGTTGATCTCATTACCCAACACTTGCTACTCAATTTATTGAACGTACCAGGATTCGAACCTGCACACACAGATGTCAGAGATCTGACCAGCCGAGCTACGTTGTGTCTCAGAATCCAAGAGACCCAAGATGTAGCACCTGACACACGCTCCCTCAAAAACAGAGACAAGATCACCCGATAATCGCATATGGCACACTGAATAAATAATCTCTAGCAGAATGGGAAATAATCTACAACCTTGAAACTAGATAAAGCTTGGTAGACAACATTGTAAAACCCCTGAGAAAGGAAACACCCACCTTCACACAGGATCCCATAGGCCCGCTAAACAAAGTACAGGTGATTGAAGCCTCAGCACTTCTTTTCACCAAAATGCCAGGGGTGGTGGAAGTGCCATTTGAACACACAGTACAGGCATCACGTGTAACATACAGCCTCTTATGCACACAGGCTCCCATTAAATGCCAATAGAAGCCTCAAATGCTCTGTAATGATCAGACTTCATATAAAGCCCCTCATGTGCACGTGCCGCCTTTAGTCATTTGGCACACTCCCCTTTCCAGCAATACACAATGGGCCTCATTACAAGTTTGCCGGGCAGAGCTGCAACCACGAGCACAGCATATCGGATGCACCGGCACCATTCTGAATGGTGCTGGTGCATCCGACCTCCCCATTCCCATTGAGCCCTGTTGGGTTCAATGGGAATGGGGAGTAATGGATTCCGCCCCCTGGCAATGAGGACATACGGGGTCCGCCAAGGTTGTAATGGGCCTGTATGTTCCCATTGCCAGAGGCCAGAAAGAAATGCAAGTTTGGCGGCAGCCTGACGGTTTTACCGGCAAGGCTACCGCCGAACTTTTAATGAGGCCCAATGTGTTCCTTCTTCTGCTGGCCTTTCCTCTTCCCACTCTCAGCACATTGTAAAGCTCCTGCTGACTCGGCGAGGGTGGCAAGGGTAGCTCCCACCTCTTGACCCCACTACCTAGCTGGGGAGAGGGTTTTGGGAATGACCAAGAGGCAGAAACTGCGGAAAATCAACATGGTTTTTCTGGAGCCACATGTGTTCTTTTTTCACAGTAACACCCTGGCTTCCTCTGAACTAGAGTGTGTAAGGGCAGTACCAGAAGCACCAAAGGTGTAACCAGGGTTCTCATTTGGTACCCCTGGCGACCTCTTAATGAAATGGCCAAATAATTGATTCCTTAATACAGAGCGCTGAGTTCATAAGCTTCCACTAGTGCAGTGCAATTTTGCTTCGGTTGTCATGGACATGATTATTGGCATGGTGCAAACATGCATAGCTGCAATAAGTTGCAATTACACTGCACAGGTTCACACGTTTATGTAGTAGGGCACAGGGTCTTCGCAACCATAAAAAAAACATGCAGGGCCAGATCCACAAATGGGTTTTTCAATGGTATTTGCCAATTGAAGAACGCATTTGGGAATCTGGCCTACATTGTACTAAGCCAGTCCAAGGCCTAGTTCCAGTTATTCTCCTGTTCGTGCGCTTTGTTTTCCATTGGTTGGTGTAAGCAGATGCCAAGAAAGCTATAGTGGCTTGCAATGCTGTATGTTTTGGCAACTCAGCATTTAAAACCACTAGAACTGTAAATTTGTATTAGGCACATTAAAAGCATCTTTCTTTGGCACCTGAGTAGTAGTGTACTGTAGTGTACTATATAGCGCCTTGGAGTGTGTAGCACCTCACTGAATGTGATGGGATTTTGTTGCCAGCAATAATGTGGCATACACATATATAGCCAGTCTATGTTGCCAGTATAACATGTGAGTATGTGGCTGGAGACATGCTAGGTGAAGGATCTATAATACAGCAAAAAGCAAGGTGAAGCTGCAAGTTTAAAAATGCACCAGAATCTTTTTTGTTCTCTCTTCTTTGGAACACCTCATGCATAGGAGGCTACATTATTCATATAACTAACGGACCTAATTAACAATTACTAATTACTATTCTAACTCATTCACACTATAATGTAATCTCTGTGTGAAAAATGAGGTGAAAATGCATATTATGAAATTCGTTTTTCAAACGTGTACTGGAGTTTTTTTTTTAATTTCTTCCTTCTTTGCAGCAAGCTGAGAGCCTGCATACCAGGAAATGAGATTAGATACAGTTGCTCACTTTGTAACTGGCCTATTGTACTGAAGGAAAGGTGATGCTGCATTTTCAACTTGATTGGTGCAAAGTATCTACAGTTATATTACGTAGGCAAAATGGGAAGGTGCAGAACTCTGGTGGGGGAAAACTGGCAGAGGGAGAGTTAGTTCGGGGATGACTGGGCACTGAGACAGACGTGCCTAGTCTCACTTAGTGCTGGCTTGAGAACTCTATGTTTTCGCTGCGCACTTCAAACATTCAAAATTACAGAGGCAATCCATGCTGACCGGGCCTGTTTTTCTGAGGCGGGGAAAGAAGGTCATCTGGGGTGAGGGATACAAATTGTTGGTAAGCATCCAAAGTTGAAGTGAGGTCATTATGTCCTGTTGTTTCACGAGGGTCTGATCTCAAAATACCAGGCAGTCAGAGTAGCCAAGAAAAAGAAACTACCCTGCATTTTCATTCATATTGTTGCCTATTTTTTTTAAAGAAAAGTTTGTTTGCACTTTTTCTTTTCTTTTCTTATTATATTACAGGTAATGCTGATATATATATGGTAAGTGTTGTGTCATGAATTGTAATTGTCTGCAATATAACTCATGTATACAAAAAACAGATGGTTCAGAGTTTTATTGTTGTGGGAATTGCATATGAGGAGTTGGGGAAGATTTGTGTTCTTTGATAATACATTTGCTAATTTGTTCATGCAGATAGAATAATAGATAGACAAAGTGGTGATAAATAGGTGTATACGTGTGTTCCCCAGTGCATGTTGTTTGGGGAAATCTAATGCAATATATAGATTACTGGCGGTCTATGAACCAGTAATAAGGCCTATGGACGAATAGATCATTGGTGTAAATAAATCAGTGATACCAGCCACAGGCTGTAGGTGGCACCATATGTAAAATTGTTGGTTCTCTTGTGCATAGGTCCAATGCCTCTATATCTCACTAGGAGGTATTCTAATAAAAAAGAAGGTTTTGTGTATGATGGGGTTATAATGTAGGGAAGGGAAATCATGCTCAACACTAAATAATACTACCACAAAATACCACCAATAATACATATTACTAAATTCTCCAATATAGTGTAACAAAATATGCTCACTAGGATGATGTGAGGCCAAACCCAATCTAAATGTAAGGATAAGCTGTTACCACTACCACAATATTTTTGGCAGTAAGAAAATACTGCTAGACCCCAAAAGTACACGAAATATCCAACATATATGGTGCACAGGCCAGGAAAGTGATTATAGAGCACCTACTGGGCGTGGCGAGTGTGTCTCACACTACCATACGTGCATTAGAGGCAACCCATTTCATGATAGCAGTGTGACACTAAAAGTGAATTTCAGAATGTCTCAAATGGAAGCCACATTCTCAGAGCTAGTGCAATATCTGGAGGCAAAGTTATATGCACATGGGACATGGTATTCAAATAATTCCACAGAATGGCATGACCGCATTTATAGTGAAGTACAGAAAGAACCATTAGACAGCATTTTTGCAGAAGGCAGCATAATTCAGATCTGGCTTTTGAGACTATTAAATGCAGCTGATAAACATGCAGAGAAAGATTGTCTAATACGGCTATGTGCCAAGACATGTTTTATCCTGAATAGATCCCTGCGAATGCAAGAAAATGATACTAAACTGATTAACAGGTTAAAAGCTGATCTGGATGGGGCAAGTGAAAAAGAGGAAATGTTAAGAGCAGAAATGGAGGTATGTCAAAAAGACATGCAGTCAAAATATAGGGATCTTAATACTCAATTGTCTAAAAGCAAGAAACAGCTTGAGGATAGTGAACAGGAAGTGGTACACTTGAAGGTGTTGGTAGACCATATTAGACACGACAAAGATGAGGTTGTTTTGGAAATGCAGATTTTGCAAAACGAACATTGTGAAAAAGAAAGTGATCTCCAAAATGCTGAAGAGGAAATGGTTAAAATGTTTCAAGAAATAGACAAGAGGAACAAAGAATTCAATGAATGCCAAATGCAAATGGGCGATATGCAGGAGGTAATTAATAAATTGAGTGAGGAAAATAACTATTTGCAAAAGGAGGAGGCAGATAGGCTCCTTAAGAAGTGCAAGGATTTGGAACAGCAAATGTGCATTTCCAGGTCCCAGGATAGACGGCAGGGCACTACATTCAATGGAGTTGAGGTGAATCCTATTTCTACCCAAAGAGCTAGTGCCCCAGTGATTGGGCCGGTGACTGAACTTGGTTGCAGCGCCCTTGGGGATTTGATACACCCATTGGGGGCCGCCACCAATCCCATACACCTGAAACTAGGATTCAATCACAAAGTATTGCAATTCCATGCATAGCAACGAGTAGCCCTATAAAGATAATGAAATCCATCAAATCTCTGATCAAACCATTTAAAAAAGGAGGGGAGTGCTGCATAAAGGACCACTTAGAAGCAGTGCATGATATATTTAAAGCTCTCCAGATAGCTTAGGAGCAATACAGGCAATATTTTCATTTAACTCTAGATGCTCCCAAAGCCAGCATCATTAGGGGATTAAATGAACAGCAGGACATGACATGGGCAGAGTTTGAAAAAGAGATTAGACGTTATTTTTCTCCTTTTCAATCATTACAAGAGGCGAAAAAGGTTGCTTACACGATTACTGCTGGGCCCAGCACGTCACCTCACCAATTTTTGCAAGACTTGAAAAGAGCTTTTTCTCGATTTGATGTATCTTTTGACCCCAATTCCAATGAGTTTAAAACTGCCTACTTCTATGGGCTTCAGAAAGACTTCATATCACAGTTGGTCTGTGAATTTGACCGTGACAAATCCCTATACCAATTATGCGGACGATACGCAGATCCTCATACCCCTATCTGGCAACTTTGTTGAAGACACAGCTCTAGTTAACAAGATTTACCTCATCATTCAGGCATGGATGGCCTCCAACGGCCTCTGCCTGAACAACGACAAAACTGAGATACTGATCTTGGGTTACGACTCTAACCTCAAAAAACTCAGCCCTAATTATCTTGCCTTCAATATAGATGGCAATATAATCAAAGTGGCAACCGAGGTAAAAACTCTAGGTTTCTACCTCGATTCCAGTTTATCCCTCAAGAAACAAGTTAATTCCCTGGCTTCCTCCACAGCTTGTACCTGCAAATTAATCAGGGCCTGCAGATCCTACTTGTCCAAAACTAATTGCACCACACTAGCCAATGCCCTAGTAATGTCCAAACTGGACTACTGTAACGCCCTATACACGAGCGCTAATAAAACTGTCATAAACAAATTGCAAATACTACAGAACAATGCTCTTAGAGCAGCTTTGGACATACCCCGCAGAGCACACATATCCAACATCAGGAAAGACCATCATTGGTTCAAAATCAGCGACAGAGTTCTCCTTAAAACGCTATCACTTACGCACAAAGGACTGAACAACACTGCGCCCCCATACATCTCGGCTAGACTGACTAGTAAATCCTCTAGTCACTACACTAGAGCATCTAACCACTCTCTACTTGAAACTCCCAGATTTAGACTAACTAAAGTGGATGAAGCAAACTTCCCTGTTAGAGCTGCCCATGCCTGGAATGCTCTCCCTACTGCACTGAGAGCTAATCTACCTTACTCTAGATTCAGACGTAATGTGAAAAGCTGGCTTTGGATTAATGACAACTAACTACTTTGACACTTCCAATACCGGACTACGAACTATCTCCTGCCTACAAGATGTGAGGTACACATATCTTGCATATCTTGTATATTTGTATATCTGTATTGTATATGTTAATAACACATATAATGTAACTTCTGTATGTATACTCGCTATGTATGTAAACTAAGTTTAAGTATTCTTGCTACTGCTGCGCCCGGCTACCCCTGGGTTTGGAGCGCATTATCAAATAATAAACTAAACTAAACGAAACATGGGGAAATGAATAGAGTCTCTCACACAGAAATGGACAGAAAGGAGGGAAAAATGTCTTTCCATTTACCAATGTGATTAGCCAAAAGTGAAAAAGGCCTGAGAAAGGTGAGTCCTGAAATCAGAAAGAATTCGCAATTTTTATGTGTATTAGAGGAAGTTGGAGACAGGTATTATGCTCCCATCACTTTAGAAGAGAAATGCAATACATTTGCGATGATTGACACCGGTGCATAGGCCACAATTATGTCCAAAGAATTGGTAAAAAGTATCAATGAAGGGAGACCCCCAAAGAGTCAGATCACAGTAAGGCAAAATGAAGGTCCAGTGCATAATTTTAACGGGGAGGAGGTGCCTATTATAGGTGTTACCGAAGTTGACATAAAAATAGGAAAACACAGAATGAAACAGGAGGTATTGATCACATCTATATGTGAAATCCCATTTCTGATGGGGACAGATTGCCTGAAAAGTTTGTCTCCTCTTATAGATGGGGTGAATGGAGTACTGTGGTCCTTAACCAAAAAACCATGGAGACCTAAGAAAATAAAATCACAAAACAGCAATATAAATGCATGCCACACCGTTGCCAAAACAAATGATGCAGTGGAGGTATACCTACAGAATAGCTGTATGCCTAGTGTCACTGTTATCTTGATGTGTCAAGATAAAATGCAAAGTGAAAATGAGAAACAATCTGTACAGATTTATTTAGACCCTAGGAAAAAATGGCAAACTGAAATAGATGCGCACCCATTATGCTTTTATTTAAAAGAGAAGAAATGCAAACAGAATTCTACTCCTAAAACAGACACAGAAAAACACATTACTACTCTTGCTGAAATACACATGGAAGATGAGCAACCATGGGTTCACATTGGTATAAATTACCATTCTAAAGTAGTAAAAGCCATACTAGCACTTGAACAGGAAAGAAGCTTTATTAATGAGAAATTACTGCAGAAAATAATGGAGAGGGAGGAAATCCCAAAATTTAAAATTAAAAACCAATATGTCTCTGGTTTGGACAGTCCAGACTTTGAAAACCGAATTGCAGGCAGATACATGCTAAAGATTAATATTGGGCAGAAAACAAATGTATCATAATGTATGGATAGTGAATGGAACGCAAAATGACTTTTACATGGGCAATGATATCATGCACAGAATGTGTATGGTGTTAGATTTCCTTAATCAAAAAATATGGTCACGGCTAGGTGGGCCTGCACCTGAATTTGAAGACAAAAGAAGGGCTTATCATTGCGCACAACTGGTCCCATATGCAATTGAATTACAACTGCGAAGGATACTATTATCCCTGCATTCACCAAGCAGGTTGCAATAACGCTAAAGTGCAAAAATGGACAGCAGATGAAAGATTCTGATGCATTTGTGTGCTTGAATGAATCCATAAAACAGCAAGGCCTGGATTATTAATACATTCCATTGATAGATGTTGGTGAAGGGTCTGTAAAAATGATGGTGGATAATAAAGGGTGTCAGGATATTCATTAAGAGGAAAATTCTTCATTAGGAATGGCCATACAAAAATCACATTATACTGCAGATCTAAATAACATGGTGATTGGAAATATCCCTGAAAGGTATGTAGATGCAGGGGGTGTGTTGCCAGAATACCAGGATTCTGACCCCAAAGGGATCTTTAAAATTAATTCTGTGTACCCTATGATTCAAATGAGACAGTGTGCTGTCATCAAGAGGATTATATAGTATTTGATTTAAATGAAAGTGAAACAGAAAATCAGCACATTGAAGTGGAAGCTGATATGCCAACATATTTAAAAGTGGCAGCTTTACAGAGATACACAGCCACACAGTTGGAAGAAAACACTGAGATTCCTCCACTGGAAGATTTCCCAGAATTCTCAAAAATGGTAGAGGAACAGATTTTGTCAGCAGATGCATGCGATAGCAATGAAGATAAAAATGAATTGAGAAAAATATTTATGGAGTTTAAAGATGTCTTTGATAAAGATACATATGATTGCGGACTAACTAATTTACATGTTGCCACATTACCGGAAGGGTGTAGTAGAAATCCAGTATTTGTGCGCCAGTATAGATTACCACTGGCATGTTTAGAATCGCTGGCAGAAATAATTAAGAACTTGGAGTCTCAGGTAATTTTCAGGCCTCTTCATAGCACATCCAACACACCTATTTTGGGTGTGTTAAAACCAAATGGTCAATGGCGTCTGTGTGCAGATTTGAGAGAATTAAATAAAAGAGTGCCAGTGTCTAGATGGCCACTGCCATTCATTGATCAAGGTTTAGCTCAGTTGCATGGCTCAAAGGTGTTTACTACATTAGATCTCACATCTGGATATTGGTGTGTGCCATTGGCAGAGGAGATTCAGAATTTATTTTCATTTTCATTTGATAAGACCCAATACGCATGGGTTAGAACTCCATTCGGGTATGTCAATAGTGGGAGTGAATTTGGCATATTTTTAAGAAAGGTTATACCTGGTACAGCGGAAAGAGGAACCATAGTTTACGTGGATGATGTCCTGATAAAAAAGGAAAGCTTAAAAAGCCATTTTGATGAAATTAGACATGTTCTTGGCCAATTGCAAAAGGCAGGTGCCAACGTATCTTTACAAAAAGCACAATGGTGCAAGAAAAAGGTGAATTTTCTAGGCCATGATGTGTCTGAACATGGACTAAACCCACAAAAGAAGAAGGTAGAGGCCATACAAAAACTAAAAGATCCTAAAAGTGTGAAAGGATTAAAAGGTTTATTAGGTAGGACGGGTTATAACAGAAAGTTTATTGAAAATTATGCTGAAATTACTCAACCGTTGACTAAACTACTGAAGCTGAATGCACCCTGGAAATGGGAAGAAGAGCAATCTGAGACAGTGGCTAAATTAAAGGAATGTTTTATAAAGGCACCATGTTTAGCATACCCCATAATGAATAGGGATTTCTTTATAGAAATAGGTTTCTCTGAACATTGTATGTCAGCAGTTTTCTCACAAAAACATAATTTGAATCACAAAACCATTGCTTATGCAAGTAAGGCATTTTCCCAAGTTGAAATTAAATTCAGTGAATGTGAAAAGGCCCTTTTGACCACTGTGTGGGCGTTACAGCATTTCCGCCCCATTGTTCAGGGGGAGAAGGTAATCATTGAGACAAATCATTAACCATTGCAGTTTTTGGAGAGTAAAAGAATTAGGTCAGGCAACCTAGCACAGTCCAGAATGACTTCATGGACACTGGCATTGTAGGGCTTTCCTGTAGAAGTGAGGTATGGCCAAAATAAAAAGAGCCCAGTTGCTCAAGGTTTGGCAGATCTACATGACGGTGCAGCTGAACATGTATCAAATGAAGTAGAAGTGGAATCTAGTTTACAGGAGTTTGGACAATCACCACACAAAACATTTGATGAAAAGACATGCAATGATTTGGCAACTGTATATGTTGACGGTTGTGCTTTTCACATAGAAAATGACAGTAATAAACAATTGGTGTCAGGAATAGGAAATGTCTGGTTGAAATGTGAAGACATTCCCAGTATAGGGATGAGAATTGGGGCTAGGAGCAGTCAAGTAGCGGAATTGGCAGCCATTTATAAAGCAATTACTACTGCAGTTGATAATATATTTAGTGAAATTGTCTTGTTGACTGATTCTGATTATGCACAAAATAGCTTTGTGGAATATTTGCCTGACTGGAAAGCGAGAGGTATGATTACATACAATAAAAAGCCTCTCAAACATGGAAAAATGATACAGGATATAGACAAATTGGTGTCAGAGAATGATTTGACAATATACTGGAGGAGAATTCGTGGACATTTAAAAACTCCATGAGAGGATAAGGAGGAAAATCATAAGGCAGATCATTTAGCTAAAATTGGGGCTGTGATGGGAGAGTTGCTACCTATTGAACATTTACTTGGTGAAATACAGATTGGTGCAATTACACACTCTAAAGCTCCAAAAGAGGTAGAACAACCAGTAGTGCAATTGAGTTATGATACACCAGATCAAGACCTGATTAAGGCACAAAAAGCTGATCCAATTTTGGGAATCTATTATAATCATTTGATAGACCCTGAACAAAATCCTTTAACAGAAAATGATTGTGTGGGGAAAGAAGAGTTGATGGTGCTATTAAAGAAAACAAAACGAATCAGACTATAAGATGGACTCATGATTAGAGAATCCATAACAGGACCAATACTGTGGGTGGTAACCCTTTCATTCAGAGGGCTAATGCTACACCATGCACATGATGCAATAACTGCAGGACACAGAGGGCCACAAAAAACACTAGAGATACTGAAAGATTATGCTTACTGGCCGCATATGTCCCAAGATGTGGAATTATATACTAGGAGATGTCTAGTATGTGCCCAATTTAAACCTGCTTCACCAATGCACAGAGCCCCATTGATGAAAAGAGGCTTAACCCTTCCATGGTCAGATTTGCAAACAGACTATGTAGGGCCTGTAAAAAGGTCGAGCAGGGGGAACCGTTATATTTTGAGTGTGGTTTGTTTAATGTCAAAATGGATAGAGTGTATTCCTGCACCAGATTGTAGTGCGCAAACAGCAGCTACATTATTGGTCAATCATATATTTTCAAGATTTGGGTTAACACAAAGAATAGAATCAGATAGAGGAAGTAATTTCACAAGCGCTTTAATGAGTAAGGTGTGGCAGATACTGGGGGTGAAAAGAAAGCTGCATATTGCATACAGAGCTGCCTCTAATGGAGGTGTTGAACGTTGTAATAGGTCAGTTGTGGATATATTAAAGATGTTTTTAGCAGAGGCAGGTTCCAGCTGGGATTTACTTTTACCTCTGGTTTTGATGGCAATTAGATCAACTCCTGCCAAAGCAACAGGTATCAGCCCCCATGAAGTATTGACAGGTAGGAAAATGGTGTTGCCACAACACCTGCTATAATGGACACATGAACAGACACTTGTAAGTGCATCTACAGTTCATGAATATATGGAGGAACTGAGGAGGCATTTACAACATGCATTTGCTTTTGTGCAGCGGAATTTGAAAAGAGCCACTGACAGTGCAAAATCATATTATGATAAAAAGACATCTGTGAAAGAGTATAGTGTAGGGAATCAGGTGTATAAATTTCATTTTGGAAAAGGTAAACAGGAAAATTCTAAATTTCTGGCTGCCTGGCAGGGGCCATTTCAAATCATAGATAAGGTGTCTCCAGTGGTTTATAAAATATTAAGAACAGAGTGTGAAATGGTAAAAGAGCAATTTGTTCATGTTACCCAAATTAAGCCCTGGCATCCCAAACATGAAGTAAGGAGACTTGAGCAAGTAGAAACAGATCAAGTGCCCTAAATACATGAAAGAAAATGCATGGGTCTACTTATAGTGCCCAATACCAGAGAAATAAAAATAGATTTGATTGATTGTTGTAATGGAATAGATGTAAATACAAATACTATATGTGATGATCATCAAAAAAAGGGAGCTGAAGCAAATTATATTATTTTATTGCAAGGTTGAGATATATTTAATGTTAATGATATTATGTTTGTTTTCTCTCTAATATGTGCTTACTTTCAGAGACCAAAGAAAAAGGGTGAAATGTTTTGGGTTAAATATTTTATTTTTTGTAAAAGGGTGAAATTGGTATTGTGCTATATACTTAATCTGTCTCTTTCCTATTTGATTTAGAATCATTAACCTATGTTTAGAGGTCGGAGGTCACAGGACCGGAGGACACAGAAGATGACGGAGTGCCACGGGATGAAGATCAAGTAATGCCTCCGGACCGAAGTATGGAGGTGAAGATAAAATAACTGTGACGCCAAAAGAGATGATTCCTATGGAAAAGCATCCAAGAGTGCCAGGATGAAAGAATTCACCGGATGAACCAAATGATAGGAAGTTGATGGTCGGAAAGTCTCAAAGGTGGACATCATTATGGAACAATGTTGAACTGAACCTGCAGCGTTGTGGGTGCATTATTTCCAATGCATTCTGGAAGTATGGGTGATGGAGTCCCACAACTTTGTTGTTTTATTTAATTATTTTAATTAGTTATGTTAATTCTTTGTTTTAATTAGTTATTTTATTTTATTATTTTGCTACTGAACTTAAAATGTTGTTTCACATTCAAACAGAAAACATTGGACTATGGACACTTCAGTTGGGAAGAAATATGTACAATATTTTGTAAGAACTAATGGACTCATTTGAGATGAATTCTGATTTTGTAGTGGTTAAGCAGCAATTTATTGTGAAAGATTTGAATATTCGTTTTGTTGAATTGCTATGATGGAAAGAAAAGGAGGAGCGCAAGTTGGATTTCTTCCAATTGTGGCTTGGAACATTGCCAAATTGTCAGAAAAGGCGGGATAATGTAGTGTAATATATAGCACCTTGGAGTGTGTAGCACCTCCCTGAATGTGATGGCATTTTGTTGCCAGCAATAATGTGGCATACACATATAGCCAGTCTATGTTGCCAGTATAACATGCAAGTATGTGGCTGGAGACATGCAAGGTAAAGGATTTATAATACAGCAAAAAGCAAGGTGAAGCTGCAAGTTTAAAAGTGCACCAGAATTTCTTTGTTCTCTCTTCTTTGGAACACCTCATGCATAGGAGGCTACATTATCCATAGAACTAACTGACTTAATTAACAATTACTAATTACTAAAGCTAACTCATTAACACTATAATGTAATCTGTGTGTGAAAAATGAGGTGAAAATGCATATTATGAAATTTGTTTTTTCAAACGTGTACTGGAGTTTTTTTTTAATTTATTCATTCTTTGCAGCATGCTGAGAGCCTGCATACCAGGAAATGAGATTAGATACAGTTGCTCACTTTGTAACTGGCCTATTGTACTGAAGGAAGGGTGATGCTGCATTTTCAACTTGATTGGTGCAAAGTATCTGCAGTTATATTACATAGGCAAAATGGGAAGGTGCAGAGCTCTGCTGCGGGAAACTGACAGAGGGAGAGTTAGTTCGGGGATGACTGGGCTCTCAGACAGACGTGTCTAGTCTCACTTAGCGCTGGCTTGAGAACTCTATGTGTTCGCTGCGCACTTCAAACATTCAAGATTACAGAGGCAATCCATGCTGACCGGGCCTATTTTTCTGAGGCAAGGGAAAGAAGGTCATCTGGGGGAGAGAACTACAAATTGTTGGTAAGCATCCAAAGTTGAAATGAGGTCATTATGTCCTGTTGTTTGACGAGGGTCTGATCTCAAAATACCAGGCAGTCAGAGTAGCCAAGGAAAAGAAACTCCCCTGCATTTTCATTCATATTGTTGCCTATTTCTTTTTTAAAGTTTGTGTGCACTGTATGTATTTTTCTTTTCTCTTCTTATTATATTACAGGTAATGCTGATATATATATATGGTAAGAGGTGTGTCATGAATTGTAATTGTGTACAATATAACTAATTTATAAAAAAAAACAGATGGTTCAGAGTTTTTTGTTGTGGGAATTGCATATGAGGAGTTGGGGAAGATTTGTGTCCTTTGGTAATACATTTGCCAATGTGTTCATGCAGATAGAATAATAGATAGACTAAGCGGTGATAAATAGGTGTATGCGTGTGTTCCCCAGTGCAGGTTGTTTGGGAAAATCTAATACAATATATAGATTACTGGGCGTTTATGAACCAGTAATGAGGCCTATGGACAAATAGATCATTGGTGTAAATAAATCAGTGATACCAGCCACAGGCTATAGGTGGCACTATATTTAAAATTGTTGGTTCTTTTGTGCAAAGTTCCAAGGCCTCTATATATCACTGGGAGGTATTCTAATAAAAAGGAAAGTTTTGTGCATGATGGGGTTATAATGTAGGGAAGGGAAATCATGCTCACCACTAAGTAATACTACCACAAAATACCGCCAATAATACATATTACTAAATTCTCCAATATAGCGTACCAAAATATGGTCACTAGGATGATGTGAGGCCAAACCCAATCTAAATGCAAAGATAAGCTGTTACCAAACTACCACTATATTTTTGGTGGTAAGAAAATACTGCCAGACCCCAAAATTACACAAAATATCCAACAGTACTTTGCAGTCCATTGCTTGAATGTTGATGTTTTAAGTAATAAGTGAGCATCACGTGTTACAAGACAGAATAGGAACGCTGTGTCACAACTCAGAGCACCACGCACCACTTTCTTTGTGTGGTGTATTACAGATTATAGGACTCCACAACTACATGCTCAGAAAAGCAACATTGGCCTGTTCCTTCTTGTCTCCGAGACCAGTGGTGAATAGACCACGCTATCCAGGCTTACAACATACAAACTGAAAGCGGGGGTTACTTTCTAAGGCAGCCACTGTTTTGATTACACCCGGGGAGAAGCTGAGGCAAACAAGTCAATATGGGAGGAGGGGTATGGGCAAGGGTATATTCTGCACACTGATGGCGCTTAGTGGGGAGTATGAGAAAGACCTGGAGAGCGTTGAACAAATCTACAGATCCATCCAAATTTAGATGACAATAAACAGACTGAGTTCCTGATCTTTGGTTCTAAGCAGTCACGTACTAAATTAGCTACACAGTATGAAGGCTTCACCATAGACGAACACTACATAAATATAACACCTAAATTAAAAACCCTAGCGGTCATCTAGGAGCCATCCCTTGGCACAGAAGCCCAGGTATGCAGTATTGTAAGCAAATCTCAATATCACTTAAGACTGCTTGGACTGGTAAAGCCTTACGTTTCTTTGACAAACTACTACACTCGTCTGAGCCGTTAAAATGCCTAGGCTCGACTACGGTAGTGCACTTCTGGCTGGAGCAGGCAAGGGCTGCATCAAAAAGCTTCAGACACTTCAAAACGGTGCAGCCCGGATCATAAAAGGTACTGTAAAAAGGGATCTGGTATCTGTGCATAGGAGGAGTTACACTGGTTGCCAGTAGAGGCCAGAATATGTTTTAAGAAGAGCACCATTGTGCATAAATGCTTATATTGACAAGCACCAGAATACCTGAAAGAGCGTCTAATACTGGAAAAACATGTTAAAGTTACCCGGAATAAGTACTTGATGTGTTTGACCCAACCTAGATGCAAACGAGTCAGAGCCAATGGAAGCTCTTTTATGGTTCAGGCAGGGTTGATCTGGAACAAGCTACCTACAGAAATGCGCATGGAAGAAAACTGTACCACCTTTAGAAAACGCCTCAAGACGTTATTGTTTGTTTAGATTGTGAGTTATTCCTATCCGTTTTACATATTGCGCCCTGATGTCTGCAGGCTCCAGCGCGGTATAAATAAATAAACATAAACATAAACAATATTTAACAGCTAATATAAACAATTATCATTAAAAAGCTGCACTAGCTATATGTCAATAAGACGTTGCGATACGCATGATGTCTTGGCTTCCACTTTCATTGAAACTCAAAATGTAAACAAGACATGACTGAATATGATGTCATGTGCTATACACATGACTCATGATGTATATTGTAACTTAAATTCAAAATCGGGGATGTGCTATCACGCACAAACCGCTTTGTTGAATGCATGTTGAATGCAAGTTCAATACAGGAACTTTGATGCCACCATAGATTCAATTCAGAGGATATACTCTAATACTCATTGGGATATGGTCTGTTGATACTGGGCCTCATTACGAGGTTGGAGGTAGACTTGCCGGTAAAACTGGCAAGGCTACCTCCAAACTCGCATCCGGGTCCGGCACCCGCGAATGGGCAATTGCCAGGCTATTCCGGTCCAGCCAAACCCGGTAATTGCCCTATAGCGGGTGCCGGGCCCAGTACATCCCCATTCTCATTTGAGCCCCATAGTGCTCAACGGGAATGGGGACGTTGGATGCACCGGCACCGTTAACAATGGTGATGATGATGGTCAGATGACGAAGGTGTGGGAGGCTAACAATCTACCAAACTCAGCAACACTCGGGAGACTGGCACTCAAACAGCAAAGCTAGACCCCATGACAACCTGAACTAGCCAGTCACTTTAAAAAATATGTTTCTAGGTATGCTCTCCAACAGGCCTCCTTGAAAGAAGACTGTTGTGTTTGATCATGGGCCTGTGAGTGCATGGGCTGTGATACTTGTGATACTGCTTATTTTAGGTCTGCCTACAGTTAGTTGTCACAGTCAGAGTTAATGAAGAAGCATATTGGAGAGGAACCCTGCTGTCAGTCAGCTCCTGCATCATGCATGACCTGTGCGCATCCTTCTGAAAGCTCTGTTACAGTAGTAGCCATTTGGAAAGAGGAAGTGGAGCTGTGCATGTTGGGGTGAGAGTTGCTGAGTGCTTGTTTTGTTTCCAGGCTGCTTGTGTATTGACGTGTTTTCCACTTCTATACTGCATTACACTATGTTGTATTTCCCCCTTGTTCATGATGTATTTTCACACATATTGTTACTAAGTTATAATACTTCTGTCAGACAAAAGTATTTTTACTATGTCTATTTGTTGTGTTTCCCCTGTGCATAAAATAACGTACTCTTATGCCTGTGTCTTTAAAAGTTATTACTAATTAATAGTGTTATTTTTCTCAGTTTCCCAGTGCAGTCCTAAAAGAAATTGACTGGCATATGCATGCTTCAGAATATCCTGTCTGACATCTGTGTTCTCTCTGTGGAAATTCGACTGGCAGACTTCCTCAAAAGGCATCACACTATTTATTTTAGATGCATATAATTATTATATATGTAAACATTATTATTTTTTCTTAAAGTATTTGGATATGTGTTCACCATTTCACATATAAACTGTATGTCACAAGTCATCACCAATTACATAAGTATTATAGGTCTTGGCTTGAATTGTGGCATTGAAATTATTATTAAGTGATAATGAATAGTAAAATAATCATGTGTCAAAATTCTCTAAACCATGCACCTAATAGTGGTTTTCACTAGTCCCTTAATATTGATGCAAAATACAGCAACGTGCTTTCGGCCTCATTCTACCTTTGCCAGTGTCATGGTGGTAGAGCCACCAGGATACCGGCAAATGTAGTTACCGTTTCGGCATCTGGTCCGACGGCATTGCTGTCGGATTACGGGTGCCAGAGCGACAGTGTTGATCCCCATTCATGGAGTCCTATAGGAGGGGGGGATTTGCCATCATTACCGGTACCAGCAATGACAGTGCAGGTAATTACTGCTTTTCTTGCTGATAGGGCGCCTGGCTTACCCCCATATTTAGCTGCAGGTAACCCAGGTGCCCCACGGCAAACCGGCTGACTTAGTATGAGGCCCTTTATTTCTAAGTGGCGGCTGCAAATTCCTAACATAGTTAAAGGCTTGTTTTGTTCTACAGTATTTGTATGTCTTCACTATCAGTGACAGACACCTACATTTGCAGAGTCTGCCCATTATCACCCCTTAATGGAATGCTTTCCGTGGATGCGGCTCTTGGCAAGCTGTGCAAGCGAGAATCCGGTGCTTGTTGGTAGAGAATGCATGCACAGCCATGTCTGCAGGTAGGCGGGAACACGGGGGTGCCAAAGATGGAGGCAGACATCTTTCAGACTTATTTATTGGCCCTTTTCTTTTGGGCCGTACTACAGGATTGGTGCATATACAAGTTAAAGTCATCATACTTTACTGTGGAATTCAGTCCTAATTACTCTTCCACTTGCCACAGTTCTGTGGCAGTTTCCAGAGAGCGTGAAGCCATATTGATTTTCTGTGACAGAAGGACTCTGCTACATAAACAGGAAGGAAACTTGACATTCAACCAAATTAGTGGCCAAAGTAATGATCTTTGTTGAGTCTATATCATATTGTAATGTGTGATGTCTGCCAACTACAAGTGCCCTCTTTTTCCTTCTGAAACACCAACATGTACTCAAAGAGAACAGTTTATTTGTCAACAAATCGATATGGATGTGCTAATATGAAAAGTGTTTAAAAGGATTTTCGCCCTTCAGCTTTGAAATGCAAATTCATGAGGAAGTTCCTGCGCAAATATATGCCCGGGAGACTTTGGTCAAAGTTTAAAACAGCAGCAAAGGCCTCAAGACTATGCTTTATAGACACCCATCCTCTGCGCCCCTGATCAAGTCCAGCTAATTGACCCGGAAACATTCCTCAAAGTGCAACGTTACCAAGTACTGGCTTCTTTCACTGTACTTTACCGACTACCCTCCTGTCAGTATCAGGAGTGCATCCATTTCCTTCTTGAAACTGTCCTCTGCATTCCTTTAAAGGATTGGTTGTATTTTGTAGTCTGCTGGAACTGTCTGTTGAATAATAATAATAATAAAGTAGATATTTGTATACACACTTGACTGTGGACATTCCCTTTTATCATTGGCTAATAATTGCATTTTCGCTGTGTTGCAACTAACCAACGATCCACGACCTTGCAGAGACAAGAGATTTATAATTTACCTGTGTTTCCAATCTGTTTGCATCCCTTCTGGTGTACTAGAGGTCTGGGGCTCATTGATGGTTTAGAACCTGATATTCATCCCTGGAAGTGGTTCCTCACAATGACTGCTACAATCTGACTCACTTGGCCTATAGGCATAATGCTACAACGAAAGAGTTTCAAACACATGATTTATTTGGTTCATAGTGATAATACCGAATCAAAAAATCTCGAAAACAAAAATCTCGAATACAAAAGGCCGAAAAAAAAAATATCGAATTTTTTTTTCAATGTGTTTTTTTCCAAAATGGGGGGGTTCCCCCCTAATCCCCCTTTTTTCATTTTTTTTTTATTTTACCCCTTTTTTTTACTTACCTGACCCCAAAAACATATATAAATAAATAAATAAAAAATTCGATATTTTTTTTTTCGAGATTTTTGTTTCGGGCTTTTTGTCATTCGAGATTTTGTTTTTGAGATTTTGACTGACCACCGATTTATTTAGCCATCTGACAAGTTTCCGGCTCGACAGTCGTCCCGAAGCTGACATGGACCACCTCTGCATTAGCCACAAAATACACTCTGGAGGTGGACAGATCTGGGAAAAAATATCATAGCAATTCCTTGATGACACAGTGGGAGCAAGGAAAATGTTTTGTCTCCAACTCGAGAGACGTTTTGTGAGTAAGAGCTTGCTTTCATACTTTTGATTTTTATTTGAGTTTGGTTTCCCTCCTCCCTTGTTCCATGAATTTTACTGGCACAACCGAGGGCTGTTAGGTTGGGCCATTATACTGGGCTATTATCTTGGAGGCTAGCAACTAATTAATTGAACTGACTGACAGGCAGTGTTCCGATTCCCAAAAGAAAACCAACCAAAGCTCCAGTTTGGAATATTGCAAGAAAATCTAAATTAGTTTATAGAAACTGTGTTTAAGATCTGCATAATGAGCTGTAGAGCAAAGATCTAGAATTATCTTGCTAAACTATCTGGCTTGAACGCCACCTGGCTCACTGTTGTTAGGCTGCCCTAGTAATGAAGTTCCTATTTCCATGCTTTTATTTTAGCACCTACTCATACACAGCATCAGTCACAGCTTAACATCCAAAGCTATTTATCACATTTCAGAGTGTAGAATACTCAAAACACTTGCACTAGTGGTTTCAAAGTGTATGTCTTTACTAAAGAAAATGGAGGGTCTAAATGCATGGGCTATATCAGCAAGGGCCTGTCCAGCAAACATTAGCCCACAAGTCGCCAATGTGACCCCACAAGTTTCATCAATAGAAATGGGGAATGTCAGCAGCAACAAAGCCATCTTCCCGAAGATAAGAGCTCAAAGAACAAACTGATGATAAAAAGAGGGTAACGTTGTCTAACATGCTTGATGAGAGTAGTCTTAAGAACAGGAATGAGTTCAAGAATGCAAACAAGAACATTAAGAAACCAGAGGCTTTTAGTCTTTTGGATGGGAATTGTCATGGCACTGACTCTTCATTTGTGCTAAAGAGGGTCCCTTGCCCAAAGGAACATACTTGCATCAAGGTGAGATGATGGGCGATTGTGCTTCTAGTTTACATCGTACTCCAAAAGCGTCTCCCCTCTCTGTTGTACCAGTTCAGGTTTCTAGACTTAGTGAAGCATTGATCAATACATGTTCCCATTGATTACACACAGATCTTAACAGGTTACCACTTAATCCACTAAAACCTCTTATGGGTTGGCGGAAGGAGTGTATGGGGAATATGAAGTAATATTTATGGTATGATATGGTAGGTTATTTATAATGCGCTTAATCTTAATACCCAGAGGTTTCTAAGAACAGGCCCGGAGATCGAACCTGTGGTGCTCTGTGTCGTCTTGCTTCCAAGGCGAGCACGTTGCCCCTGAGCTATCCTCCTGAGACATTTATACAGCGAGTGTGTTGTAAAAACGTTGGTGAAGAAAGGGGTAACAACTCCCCTGCTTATATCAAATTAGTGGTCTCCCATTGTTTTCACACAGTAAATTAATTTGTTGTTATTTATTTCCTGTATATCACTTCAAATTACTCTGAATGTTTGTAGAAAAAAAAATCAAATTAAAATTCGAAGTAATGCACACAAAGTACAATACAACAAAGTCATTTTTTTGGTTGAAATGACAGAGAACCCAAATTAGTGCTATTAACAGAAAATTAACAGAATTGAGATTCTGCCATTACAATTTACAAGGCATCCTTAGGGGGCCCGCGAGCAGACCAGGATGCAAACAACGGGCCAGTCATTAACGGGCCCATTGTTTGCATCCTCCCCATTCCCATTGAGCCCTATGGGGGCTCGAATGGGAATGTGGATGTACAGGGTCTGGGTTCCTGGAATGGGGAAATACCGGGCCAGGTATTACCCCATTCCAGGAACCCAGACCCGGTACCCGGAATGGGAGTAGCCATGCCGCAAAAAGGGACATGGCTACCTCCAGGGTCGTAATGACCCCCAATGACTTCCGTACAGGCACTAACAGAGAAATATGCTGTCACAATTAATTTCTTTTAGATCCATCATCAAGACAGAAGAACAATTCACACACAGCGTTAGCAGGTTTGTAAGCTTTCTCCCAGCAACATTCACCCCCCATACATCAATTAGGCTTGATTCCTTTGAATGGAAGACAGTGGCAGAGAGTGGGAACACAATGGGAAAATCGGTTTGGGGGGTAGCTCACAGAAACAATATGGGAGACGGAAAGGTCACACAGGGGCGTCGGTCGGACCTGGACTGCTGCAGTCTCCACCCACGTGATGCGTAGTTCAACGATGACTGACTGGATCTGCCCTCCTAATCTTGTCTGCTTAACCCGTAGAAATATTCTCCTGCAAGTGGAGAGATGGATTCAATATGTCCGATGTTCACTCTTGTTCCCCCCTTCCATTCTTGTCTTGCAGCTGGCTTGTGAAAAGATGCTCTTGTGGCAGCTGGTGGCTCTCAGGTAAGAGTCTGTATTACCCGGTGCTGTCCGGTAAAGGTTGCACGTGGAAAACGTGTTGTTTTGTCTCTCTTTACAGATGCGGCACGTGAAAACATGGAGAGTCACAAAAGGATGCCTCCGGTAGTAAATCAGGTAAGTCTATGGTGGTAAGAATTATACTTGTTGGTTCCCTCGGCTCACCTTGTGGTTTTCTTTTGTCTCCTAGGTGCCGAAGTTTGGCAAAGAAATGATGGAGACAGCGCCGACCCGAAGGATGCTGTGAAGACTGGTGAGTATGGCGCGGCGCTGCAGCTGGAGGTGCGGCGCATGCAGAAATGATGTTCTTTACAGTTCCGGAGACGAGATGGATCCAGAATCAGGTGTGGAATAGAAATAAGTTTGTTTTCTAACCTTGTCCCTTTCTTTCCTCTTTGTTTTAGGAGCTCTGGATCTGAGGCGGGCGTGACAGAAGACTGGATACAGGCTGTATGCACAGTGAGCGTTACGCTGCTGGATGCAGAATAACGCGAAGCGTGTGTTGATGGTCGGGCGTGGTTTACATAGCCTGAAAAGTAGTCCCAGGTAAGAAGTCACCCAAGTAAAAAATAGTCCCTGTAGAAAAATAGTCCCTTTCAGGCTTCATGTGGGATTGGAGTCATTTGCAGCATGGTCTGCCTGAGCTAAGTAATGACTATGAGCCTGGCGCCTTAGGTGCCAGGACTGATTTCTACTATGAGCCTGGCACCTAAGGCGCCAGGACTGAACCCAGATAGCCCCTAGCCGGGGCTGCTGAGGTTTTACTAAATGTCTAGATGCCTGCTCCCGGGGCTGATGAGCTTGGTCCGGATGCCTGGGGGTAGGCATCATGACAGGCATCATATTAATTATGATTGGCATATTGTTATCAACTTTTGCATTTCTGGTAATCACGGGAAGGCCCAAATCACAGCTTCATTAATACCTTTAGTTGTGTTTATCCCACCAAATTCGTTTTAGCATGGTTAGAAGGGCTTGACTGTCATTTCTCTAATAAAAGCCTACAACAACCATTGTGTGATGTGCACTGTCCTTTTTATGCAATATAATGCATTTCTCCCATTTTAAGTCAATATGCAGTTCCACACCATTGTCTCTCTGGCCCCCATTTTTTTAAAGTTTCAGTTCTCCTCTTCAGGCACATGACGTAGGCAGAGCTGCTAATGGCCCTTAATGGGTTTTCTTTATGGGCTTTGTGGCCTGCAGGTCACAAGACCTGCAGAACAGACCTAACCTCATCTGGTCATCCCTGCATTTCAGATCTCAAAATTATTCCTGCTTTTATTTTTAAGCCCAGGCACTGATGGATGAGGACAACCAGGCCTGAATCTCCAGAGCGACAGGGGGAGGCCGTAGAGTTTAGTTTCACATCTGAAGAATGGCCAGCAGCTCCTGGACTTTCAAACTCACAAACGATTACTTTAAAGGACCTCTTATATGGCACTAAATTTAACAATGCATGCATATTGTTTCTGAATGGTACATGTACATGAAAATACCATCCCCAAGCTTGAAAGTCTGGTAGGCATTTTGCTGAGCATGTTTGCAATATTTGTGGGAAAAACAAAATGACATTACTTTATTTCATGTACATGTAAAATTACTACAGCTGCAGAGAACATAATTCTGGCATCTTACTGAATATACTGTACACTGCGGTTTCCATATCTGTCGGTGCAGCTCTCTATGCATTGTCAAAACATCATTGCCACATGTCTTTCTTTCCCTTTACGAAATGCCTTACGATATTGAGGCCCACCTTCTTTCCTTTTCATTTGGGTTCACTAGGTCTTAGGTCAGACATCATTTCTGCGCTGGCCTTTTATTTTGGTGAGCCCTCATAACTGACTCTGGCCTCTTTATTTCTGGCATTCAGGGGCCAGAGTTCACCCCCCACATTGGACCAGTCACCTTCATTTCCAAACACCTACAGTGTGTTCTCGATGTAATATCCAGTGTCCAGCTGGTTATTTTTTTAATTGGAGGAGTGAAAATATTTCCCACAAATTTGCCAGAGCAAACGTGTATAGCGATGGAGCCAGAACTTACAAACGGCCGTCCACGTCATGCCCCCGAGAAAAATGTTTCAATAATGGGTTCAATGCTGTGTAATACAGCACACTTTCTGTGAACAATTGGGTAACAAGTCAGGCAATTTCCAACTGGTTTTGTACTGTAACTCACACAGAAATCCAATAGAAGCAAGTCACCAACAGTGCACAGGAGCAGTTCCCAAAACATGTTCATAATGCATTTTCCCACAATATATGACAGTATGAAAGCATTTTCATACTGGCTGTGCGCATATATCTCCTTGCTCGCTGCACCTATATGCCAGTATTCCCATATAAAAACAAACTCATATATACTTTGTGCATAGTGTCAGTAATGATGCTATAACCTGGTTCTCCAAATAAATGGCAGTATCCCCATGAAAAAAACATAATCTTGTTGACTTTGTCAATAAAACTGCCGTGCCACAATAAGAAAAAATGTCCAAACTGGCTGCACCATTTTAGGCCAGTCAAGACATGTAGCAACACTTTTCATGTTTTCTTTATCCTTTCTGCCCAGTAGAAAATGCCACACCATAGTAAAACATTATAGCCAGACCAACTGTCTCAAAATATGTCGATCTAGCTGGGTAACAACATTTAGGTTTGCTTTATCTTTGATGCCTAGTAAAAGCTGCCATGCCACAGTAAGAAATTATAGCCAGACTAGCTGCAGCATGATACACCAGACTAGCCATTTGATAACATGTTTCATGCTTGTATTATATACAGAATCCCAGTAAAAAATGTCATTTCACAGTGAGAAATTGTAGATAGAGTGGCAGCACCAAAATGCCAGTCTAGCCACTTAATACAATGTATCATGCTTGCTTTATCATAGGTACCCAGTAGCCACATTAAGAAATTATAGCTAGACTGACAGCACCAAAGGACCATTCTAGCCACGTAATAACACAGCTCATGCATGCTTTATCATAAATGCCACTTAAAACATTCCATGCCACAGTAAGAAATAGCTAGACTAGCTCCACCAAAATGCCAGTCTAGCCATGTAATAACACTTATAATGCATACTTTATCACAGATGGCCATTAAAAATGCCATGCTGTAGTGTCCATCCCCACCACATATCAATGCTCAGTCCCAGCTCAATCATAAGCACGCACACATTCCCTCAAAATTCACTAGCTCATTCACACACAGTATTCACTCACACTCTGCTGATTTCTTTAAACACATAATGATTGTCTTGGCCCCCTTAGTATGCAACATATTTACCTTTATGGTTCAATCTATGAAATCACTATCTCATGGCAATAGACAGACATGTTCTCATTATTTAAGAAGGGAGGCAGAGCAGAACTGTTCAGTTATAGACAGATCTCTCCACTTGGCACACATTTTAAAATCTTTGATACATCAGTTCTAGTCAGAGGTACTGCTTGAGCCAACAGCAAAAGAATGTTAGCTGAAGTATAGCTGGGATTTCATGAAGGCCTCGGAATTAACCACCTATTGTTCAATCATTGTATGTCGGCAGCTAAACTCACATTAAACACAAGCCTCATTATGTGGCCTATATGGACTTAAAGACAGTTTATGACACTGTGACAAAGCATTATTATGGCATAGACTCGAAGCAATGGGTGTACTGCATGACTTGTGAAACTTTATTATTGCACTACTCAGTATAAAGATTGTGGCTATTAGATTTGGCCAAAATTGTCAATTAACTCCTTACTTGAGGTGTTCAGCAGGTGTGCATTTGGTAGCCCTACTTTTTAAATTATTTAATTAACTCCTTATGTGGTATCTTGTGTGATCTTTGCTTGGAGGTCCATAGCAGATGGAACCCACTTACTGGGTATGCGGACGATACAGGTCTTCTTTCATGGATTCTCCAGGTCCTGCAAGCTCGTATTGATGGATATATGAACTACATTTATACCTTTGGGATACCCATTAAAACGCAGAAATCAGCAGTGATTGAATTTCATCGTACAAGGAAGTCCGTCCAACTTAACTGTTTTACTTATGGAAAATTGACACCAACCCTAAACAGTAATGATTATTTTGGGGTTAGATCTATTCTTATTTGGTCTCCTGCACCACATTTTCAGAATCAAGCTTCCAAGATTAACCAATTAATTGATGGTGTATTTGTACAGTCACATAATACTCAGCAGGTTAAGTTAATGCAAAAAATGTACGAAGCGAAGCCTAAGGCCTTAGCATTGTTCAGCGCTAGATTATGGGGTTTCGACAAGTGTGATGTTTTGCAGTTGATGGGAAATCACAGATGCAGAAGGCTAGTCGGTCTTCTGCTCTCTGCCCCTAATTATACTGCTCATACAAATTATTTGTCACGCATTTGGAGGAATTTTGCAATGCAAGTCCCTTATCCTTTTTTCTTTGCACTTGGAGAAATCAAAAAGCAGCACTGTGTCAAAATATTAAAGCGATATCTGTTTGAGCACGAATGCAACGAAAGTTCCTTCGCTTAATTATGTGGCGAATCAGTTACTTGGATGTAATGTTTCAATTTGAAATAACCTTCGTGCTCCTCTGGAGAAAGAAGTTGCCAAGAAATGGGTTAATGATCTTTTACCGAAGTTACAAATTCTTAGAAAAGCCACAGAGCCCAAAGCATAACCCTTGAGTGTCTGGAAATATTGTTTATTTCAGATACAGCACAGCCTTATTTAAAGCGGGCTCCTTTTCGGAAAGATAGGGTTTTCATCAGCCGGCCTCACTTGAATGTGGCCAAGTTAGCATTAATATATCACAACCTAAGTTTGCTGATGACTGTATTGTGGGCAGTAATATGCCTGAACCCCTAATTCTCTTTAGTGTATTCTGTCCAAAACATGAGATTGACAGGAAAAAGCTTCTAAGGCCGGTTTTGAGAGATTCTGGAATTAGACCTGCTCCCCTTTTTTTTTTACTAATACTAAATCACGGCAGGTTTCTTGGGCACCGAATTTACAGAAGGCCTGGTGCATGAGAATGTTTGAAATGAATAGAAGGAATGTTTAACTTTTTAAAAATAATATATTTTAATAATTTGCTGCACATTCAGATTTTGTTGGTAATAGTAACAGTAACAGTATTTAACTTTATTGTTATACTGATTGTTGGTGTTGGGATTCGTTGTTAAGCTTGTTGTCCTCCTTATATCTGTCTTCTGTGTCATGTGAATTGTTACTCTTATGGAGCAGTATGTCTCCAATAATTAAGTTTTCAGCTGGAAAGCGATGTTGTTGACCTTGCGATCTTCACTTAAACCCAATGATAGATGCGACGATACCAGAGACAATGGGTTTGTCTTCTACTGTGCCAGACACACATAGACACCACTGTGCCCATCATTGAAGATTCACTGAACAGCAGCAGGAAACAGAGAAGAGGTTGGACATGACATCCACTAACTCAGCAGTCTCTTCAGAGGACACACGCAGTCTACAGGGGCGTCTAAGCTGACCACCAGCCCACTTATTAACCTAAACAATAAAGCACTGAGGTTGGTTGCAGAAGAAGTCCTTTACCTCGACCTCTGTTTGCCCAGAATCCTGTCACGGCACAGAGTGATATTCAGCAGCAGAACAAACAACATAACTAACTCAAAGGCTACCCTTGGCGAAATGCTTGCACGGATATACATTGTCAAGTGCAATAGAGTGGTCATGAATAGAACATCAGAAATAACTCACAACGTTTCAACAACATGCTGAAGAAAACTGTTTGAACTTAAAATAAAATGCTATGCAAAACCAGACAGCACGTAGACTCAATTGGAAATGGGTGAAAGTTCTAAATTGTACAATCTCTGGTCTTTCTACCATACCATGGCGGAAGAGTCAGAAGACCATTTGAAGAAAGAACAAGACACAGAAAACGAACATTTGGAAGAAGCTGAAGACTATTGTCCTTCCGGTATCCTTTACGATACATGTATGTATTCATGGTTAGCAGGCACACAGGCCTCAGAAACACAGAACTCCAGTAAGCTTCATACAGGGGTGATGGAATGATTGGACACTGAATGCATCAAGTGGAGAAGGAAAAAAGCAGGCAAAGATAAAAAACAAAAGGGAAAAACATATACAGCAATGTATTAGCTCCACCAGAATCCGCATGATGGCTCCAGGCTAACGGCTCTCTTAACTCTCAGCCTCTCTCTCTCTCTCTCTCTCTCGCTCTCTCTTTCGCTCTCTCTCTCTCTCTCTCTTTTTTTTCTCTCTGTCTCTCTCTCTCTCTCTTTCTGTCTCTCTCTATCTCAGAGTTTCTATTTTTGTCCTTCCCAAAGATTGTACCTAGGTAGAAAGAGCTATCCAGCTGTCCTCAAGCTCAGACCACACAGGTCTCCCAGTCTACCTCTCAACACTCCTGTCAGCCCTCAGCCCTCTTGATTTGGCCAATGCTGGATTTATGCTTTGGCCGTTTCGGTCCACTTAATTGCCCCCTTTTACTCTTCTCTGTCTCTCTGCCAACTGTCTCCTGTTTCAACTCTTCTTCCCCTTCCTCCTCCCCTGTCTATACTTCATTACCAAGTTCTCACTCAAAGATTGCATCCATCCTTCGTCAACTGTCGCTCTCTCTCTTTCTCTTCTTTCTCCCTTCTCCAAAACCTACCTCTCATTCTCAATTTTATTTTCCTCCATTTGCCATCATGTGTGACGAATCTAGGGGATTTGTCCCTTCGCCCAAAGGTGGAGCCACACCCTTTGAAGCTAGGGAGGTGAGTCTGCTAACCGAGACATTCTCTAGAGGTCTGGGAAAGTAGAACCTCACTGGGAGTGACTCCCATCTTGCAGACATGGACTCCCATTTCCAAGAGAAACTCCCTACGAGAGAAACACTATCCACTTATATTGGAATTATTATGCCTGCATTTACTGCTGTATCACCTCAACAACAAGTAATACAATTACCATATGCTTGGCCTTAGGCAATGCTAGATTTCACCTAGCCAACAAAGAGAAACAAAACAGCCCTTTAAGAGTCTGTGGCAAACTTAAAGAGACGAAGAACACAACGGGAGGCAGAGAGAACCTTACGCAGAGGAAAGCCTTTGACAAAGGAACGTCCTGGATGAGTGGAGCGTGGCTGGGCCACGAAGCCAGCAGCAGTGCGAGAGAATCAAAGGAGCAGAGACACATGTTCGAAGCCTGCAAAGAGAGCAGTGGAGCAACTGCTTCTGTAAAAGGCCAAGAAGGCCATACCCATTGGTGGCATGACCACAGGGTTGCCATGGTGGGTCGGAGCCCAGGAATGGATGCCAATATCAGGTGCATCGGAGCACTAGACCTCCATTCCAGCTGTGTGTGCGAAGACTGCCAAGGCGGGCAGGTTGGAAAACAGAGACAGTGAGAGACCAGAGGATTAAACCAGGGGAAGACTCATTGACTAAATGCCAAACCACGGGAACCAGCCCAATGCTGAAGAAGGTAGCAGGCTGGTCCAGAGAAGGAGGAGGCAGCTGGAAACAAGTGAAGTAACTGTGAATGTGGAAACCTGAAGTGTGAACATTGGCGAGAGTCATGAGTTTTGCCAAGGATAAGGAATTACAAAGGCCAGGAGGGCTCTATAAGAGACATTGGGAAAGTAATTAATAGAATAGAATCTGGAGGATTCAATTTATTACAAGAAAAACCACAAGAGATTCCTACACAGAATTTGGGAAAGGTTACAAGAAGGTGACCTATGTGTAAAGATTTTAAGACTTTAAATGTATATCACAAATTACAGATTATCTTGTGGAGTGTGCAAGGAGGATTAAGGAACTTTCTTTATTGACTTTAAATAAAGTCCTTTTCAGTTTGAGCTATTAGGTGTTGCTTGAACTGTTGCATTAGAGTACAGATAGGGCCGAATCGCATATGAGAAGGGACACACAGCCTGTAGGTGTTGTTTGGCTACTTGGCCACCAATGGCCATTTTAATCCCTATGGGCATTCCCACCCAGTTTCTTCCCTTCCCTCCCCAAAACACATCCTCCTGTGAACTCTTTGAGCTTGCTTTAATCAAGCCTTACAATCAAACATTGCACTCAAGTGCCTGTCAGTGTTTTTTCAATGCAGTCTGCTGAAAGTTAATGACTTACATGGAGTTGCAAACCCACTATTGGTGTGATAAAAATATCATCCAGGTCTACCTTCAGCCACTCGATTGATAAGCCCTATGCCTGTCCTTCAGTGAACTGTTAAAAACAAGAATTGGCAAAGCCAAACGTTTTGGCTTGTGATAAGTATTAGGAATTTGTTAGGCACTGCTATTAGATGCCCAAGTACTCCTACCATTTTGCACCTGCTACCATCAATGGGCAGTTAGTACCACTAAGCCTGCGCCTGGAAAGTGTCTTTCCCAAGCCTACACAACAGCGCAAACTGTTGGCATCGCCAATGCTTGTTTTCATTGAAACTTTGAACACTACTTTGAGAGGAAACCCACTCAGATTGGCCACAGGACTTCTGAACCAGAAGCACAGTGCTCTGGTCTTTAGGTTCTATTTCTATTGTGATAGGCCCAAAGAGAATTAGATTTTGGAAGGAGGACATATTTGTGGCTTTAGGATGACTGACGAGCACCTGTAGTTTAGTTTCTTAGGCAGGGACAATCCCCTTAGATATCGGAATAGATAGACTTTTTCTATTTGATTTAATAAAGAACCATTTGAAAATGTCCTCAGTGCGTCAGACTGTTTGACTGACCCAGGTATTGGGTCCATCATGTGGTTTCACTGTAATGATCTCACTGAGAGTTAGACTGTGTAGTTCAGAGCTCAGGTGGGATGCCTTTACAATGGGTGGCCATTTTGAATTCAGAAAAGGTGGCATGGAGGTTTATTTGGTGAGAAAGAGGTCTCTCCCTCGTTTGCTCCCTTTTGTGCTGGTAAAAAGGTTGAAGACTATGGAATTTTGAATCCCTTGCATGTTCTCGCATTACATTTTCTGGGGAATTTCAAGTTGGTGTTTCCATTGAGGCAGTAAAGTAAAATACTAGTTGTTTTGTGTTTGCTTGTTTGCTAAATTACCAATGTTTTTGGAAAGAATGTTGAACAACGAAAAGTTCCAACTCCTTTCCATTCTCCATTCCATTCTCAGCTTAAAACTAGTACAATTCCCCTGTTGAACCTACTGACACGATACGTCCGTCATCGCACCTGGAGACTTGAAGCAAGTTGTACGCTTGGTATCACGATTTTAAACATGAGGGAAAGGAGTTGCCACTTTTTGATAAGGTAAATACTTCTTTGATTGTCGTCCACCATACCTGGTCAGGACTAACCAAGTTGACTCCAGATTGCAGTTTAAGATACATACTAGGTGACTATATGATCCACTTGTAATCTCTACAAAAAAAGCTCATGACTGATACTCAGAACCGAATATGTTGAATATTGAATACAGTCTATATGTAAATTACGTTAAGTCCCAGAAAACAGGATTGGAAATAAAGATTCACCTATGAATATGTATAAACATGCAGAGTTTCATGAAGCACCTTCTCCATATCAATGTCCTGTTGTCAACTAAATGTGAATTTGGTACACACTTTATTTTCAGTTTAAATTGATATTAGGATAACTATTCGACCAATTATTTGGCTGTATTTTGGAATATTTATTTGTTAGTAGCGCTCCTTGATACTGGTTTTCTGTATTTTATTCATTCGACAGTCCGTTAAAGCCTTTGAAGAAGCGGAATCTATCCTTGAAACGCGTCGCCATATAGAACAGACTCACTTTTTTGCCTCACCTCTGTGCATTGTACATTTGTTTTGTGTGTAAACTAAAGAATACAGTGTTTTTTCAAAAACATCTTTCTTGACATGTTATTTATTGATGAATGATTTCAGTGAAATATGAATACTCTTCAGAATTAGTTAGCGGCTGTGATCAGCACTTGATAGTGTGCAGGGACGGGAGGATTGTAATGTCGAATCGCCTTTCTTGTTCTTAAAAATATCCACTGGACACAAATGGTGGCTTTGTGGTACTTGGGTCATCGTCAAAAGCCATTTCCAACACAAAGTGAACGTGTTTGTTTTTTACTGCACTAGGTTACTGCAGTTAACTATGTTTTTTTTAATATTGAATATGGTATTTTGTAGCAATATGCACACATCTCATTACTATAGCACTTTATGTTTAAGCACAATGGATGGAGAATGCCATGCAATCATGCATTGCTGCCATCCTTTCAAACTCTCCCATACCTCATACACATCCATTGACTACCCATGGCCATGCTTTCCCTATCATAAGATAATGAATCATTGTTCCAGTTTTTCTTAATGTAAATGACACTTTCTAAATATGTTTCATTCAAGTCATTTATCCCATTATGTTCATACTGTCAAAACGACGGTGAAGAAAACACCATTCCCGCCAAACCCTCGTCTATTGGGCTTCATTGTGTGATCTTGTCATTTTCCTGTGAGAGCGTTCAGTTTCCCCAGTGCCAATTGCTTTGTGTTTACTTCTCTGTCCTCTGTGTTTGTGTGACCACCCTGAATATCTGTCCCCCACGGGTCTAAAAAAGGAACATGTTTAACTCCTTGTTTTCTATTTGCCTTCCTGTGTCTTCTGGTCTGCTCTAGAAAGGGTGCTTGTGCCTGGCTGGATGTAGTGTTGGAAGACCGGCCAAACGATTAGCTAACGAAGCTCTGATCACATTACAGAACTGGCAAGATGAAGCAGTCTTTCTTACAAGGGTTGTATACAAGTGGCATTCGCACCTAAGGGAATCCTAACATGTTGTGGGCCAGATTCTCCAAACTTTTTTTGGCGCAAAGGATTGATTGATTGATTGATTGATTGATTGATTGATTGATTGATTTATGTATAGAGCGCTTTACACCAAGGCGCTGTACAATGGAACAACAGAATACAAAAAAACCAACAACACTTAACAATGGTAGCAAATTTACATCTTGAATCATTCAACAAAACAGTGCAAAGAGCAATTAACTGAGGGGGGGCAGAAAGGGGGAGAGGGAAGAGGTGGGGGAGGAGTGGGAGTTGGACAGGGCAAGGGAAAATGGAAGAGGAAGAGAGAGGAGTAGGAAAGGGGAGAGAGGAATCAGGTGAGAGGGGAAGTTTTCAAGGGGGAGAATGGAGGAGAAGGGATTTAAGGGAAGTGCGAAATGAGGCGAAGGTTGTAGTAGAGTGGATTGTGAGAGGGAGTGAGTTCCAGTGCAGAGGTGCAAGGAGTTGGAATGAGCGGAAACGGGAGGAAGCACAGGGGGAAGGAGGAACAGTGAGGAGGAAATGGTCAGCGGAGCGAAGGGGGCGGGATGGGGAGTAGAAGGAGAGAAGGGAGGAGAGATAAGGAGGAGCAAGACCATAGAGGGATTTGAAGACAAGGCAGAGAAAGTGGATTTAAGCTGTGAGTGGAAAGGTAGCCAGCCAAGGTAAGAGAGCGAGGAAGAGATGGAGTCACGGGAGGTAAAGAGAAAGAGGGTACAAACAGCAGAGTGGTATATGGATTTAAGGGGGGCAAGTTGAGATGCGGGAAGTCCGAAGATTAGAGAAGAGCAGTAGAAGAGGCGGGAGAAGATGAGAGAGGAAATAAGGAGTTTGGTGGCGTGGAATGTGAGGGAGGAATGGATTTTGCGTATATTGTAGAGGTGGTATCGGCAGGTGCGGGAGGTGAGTGAAATGCGTTGAGAGAAGGTGAGAGAGGAATCAAAAAGAACACCTAGATTACGAGCTTGAGGGGAGATCCGGAGATTAGAGGGAGGAAAGTGAATGAAAGGAGGAGGGGAGGGAGGGGGGAAGAGAATTAGAGGGGAAGAAAAGGACTTCGGTTTTATCGGTGTTAAGAGAGAGAAAGCGGGAGGACATCCAGTTCTTGATAGCAGTGAGGCAGGAGGAGAGTTTAAGGTGGAGGTCAGGTGAGAAGGAGGAGAAAGAAAGAGTTGAGTATCGTCAGCATAGGAGTGATGGGAAATGCCAAACGAGGAGATGACAGGTGCAATGAGAGAAGTGTAAAGAGAGAAAAGGAAAGGACCAAGTACAGAGCCTTGAGGAACACCGTAGATAAGAGGAAAGGAAGGAGAGGACTGGCCTCCCCACGAAACAGCAAAGGAACTGGAGGAGAGGTAGGAGGATAGCCATTTTAGAACAGGGCTTTTAAATCCGAAGGAGGAAAGAGTATGGAGTAGGAGTGGATGGTCGACAGTGTCAAAAGCTGCAGAGACATCAAGTAGAATAAGGATAGAGGATTGCTTAGCATGACGAGCAGAGAGGAGTGAGTTAAGGATAGAGGTGAGAGCAGTTTCAGTGGAATGTTTGGGACGGAAGCCAGATTGGAAGAGAGGAAGGAGAGAGAAAGAAGTAACAAAGGATGAGAGTTGAGAGTAGGCAATGCGCTCAAGAAGCTTAGAAAGAAAAGGTAGAAGAGAGATAGGTCTGTAATTAGCAGTGAGAAGTGGATCAGCAGAGGGTGTCTTTAGAATAGGGATAATTATTGCGTGTTTGAACGTAGAGGGAAAGGTTTATTGAGGACAGGCAGGAGTTGAAGAAGGTGGTAAGGTAAGGGATAAGAAGAGGGTAGATCTTGGGGATGAGAACGGAGGGTAGAGGGTCACAGGGGGCGGACGTGGGGTGGGCTTTGGATAGAAGGCAGGAGACTTCAGAGGGGAAACTGGTGAGAAGATGTACATAGTAGAAGAGGGAGGAGAGGGGGGACTTCAGAAGGGGAAGATGAGATGTGGCAGGGCATCTCATCCCTTGAGCCAAAAAATGTGCAGGCCAATTCTCAAAGGGCATCTGAATGAGCGCATCTTATATCAACAGTGCACGTTCAGATGCTCTTTGTTCATCCCTTTGCACATTTGCACATATCAGGACTCACTTCTGTGCATTTAAAAGCGCACCTTGAATTCGTAAAAAGGATGCATTTTTAAATGCACAGGAATGAGGCACATGCCCCGCGTCAGCTTTCACACTTGTATTTCTATCCCCCATGTACAGAAGGAAATGCTTATTTGTGTCTGTTTGAAATGCGCTCCCAGCAAAAATGTAATTGCTGGGATCCCGTCAAACATTAGTTCCGGGAGCATGCTTCTGACAGTAATGTATGTAAGAGGGCTGGCCAGCGCATCCTTATGCTACTGTCTAGGTCCCTCTGAAATGCTCATTTCTGCAAGGAGCACATATGAAAAAGGTGTCCTCTACTTTTTTCCTCTGCGCTCAATTTTGAGAATATGGACCCTGGAATTATTATTTCCTTACCATAAGTTTGGTTCTATATACTTTCGATGTAGAACATTTCATCCATAGAGATAATGGGGCCGATTCATGGAATGGGGCACAGAAATAGCATAAGGGGCGCATGCCGAGAAGGAGCCTGCAGGAGCGGTAGTGCAGAAAGAAAATTGTGCTCCCGCGTATTCATGGCTTCAAAGGCGCATTACTTGTCACTGCACAAGTAAAAACAAGCTGCATGAGGAACGCCCACAGCACGCCCCCACGCACGTCAAAAAGCAAGCTAAAGGCCAAACCAGGCGCAAGCCTCTGTGTCCACTGCTGAAACACAATCCACTACCCCTGTGAGAAGGCGTGCCCTCCCCGCAAGCCCAGGCTGAACCCCAGTGAAATCACACACCTTACCTCGCAAGCCCAGGCTGTACCCCAGCAAAAACGCAGGTCCTCCCTCGCAAAGCCAGGCTGCACCCCAGCGTAATCGCGTGCCTCACCTCGCAAGCCCAGGCTGCACCCCAGCAAAAACGCGGGCCCTCCCTCGCAAGCCCGGCTGCAATCCTGTGAAAATGCGTGCCCTTACCCGCAAGCCCAGGCTACACCTCAGTGAAATCGTGAGTCCTCCCTCACAAGCCCACGCTGCACCCCACGGGCCCTTCCTCGCAAAGTCAGACTGCACCCCAGCGAAATGGCGTGCCTCACCTCGCAAGCCCAGGCTGCACGCCAGCAAAAAGGCGGGCCCTCCCTTGCAAAGCCAGACCGCACTCCAGTGAAATCGCGTGCCTCACCTTGCAAGAACCAGGCTGCACCCCAGCGAAAATGCAGGCCCTCCCTCGCATGGCCAGAATGCACCCCTGTGAAATTGCGTGCCTCAGCTCGCAAGCCCAGGCTGCACCCAAGTGAAAAAAAGCGGGCCCTCCCTTGCAAAGCCAGACTGTACCCCAGTGAAATTGCATGCCTCACCTCGCAAGCCCAGGCTGCACCCTTGCGAAAACGCAGGTCCTCCCTCACCAGCCCAGGCTGCACCATCCAGACTGGACACCACCCCCCAGTCTGCTCACCAGTGACACCCCCCCAGGCAGCCCCACCAGACTCGACACCACCCCCAGCTCCCTCATCTGTGACACCCCCTCAGGCAGACCCCTCCAGACTGGACACCACCCCACAGCCCCCCTCACATGTGACACCCTCCAGACTGGACACACCCCCAGGCAGCCCTCTCCAGACTGGACGCCACCCCCCAGAGGCCCTCACATGTGACACCCTCCGTGCATCGCCCTCCAGACTGGACACTGCCAAGCAGACCCCTCCAGACTGGAAACCACCCCCAGCCCCGTCCCTTGTGACACCCTCCACCCTCAGGAAGCCCCCTCCAGACTCGACACCAACTTTACAATGGGTGGTGCCAGGTAAAGGATAGAGATTTGTTCCTTCAGGTCCACCCTATGGGCCTTTGTGTCCCCCGCTAGGGGAGGGTGAGCTTACAGGGCAGATCCCTGAGAAAAAACTCATGCCAGTGGGACAGAGAATAGGGTTATGGATAGGATGAAATGTATAATAAGATATTGTGCTTCATAGGTTTATATAAATAAAGAGGGGTCCCTATTAGGATCCCTAAAAATCCACCTTGGTGTCTGTATCCATTGGACTAGAGAAGGTAAAGACTCAGGGTGTATCCCACCTCCTGTTTAACATTGATTTTATTTTCAGGTTACAGTGTGCCCCTTCCTTTCCAGCTAGTCTGGGGGTAGGGAGATGGTTTGTTCCCATGGGAACTACCCCTGGCCTTGGGTGAAGGAGGGGCGCACCCTTGCTCCAGACCAAGGCTAGAAAGAAGAGGCTACATTTACATGCTGATGTATCCTAGAACATTGAAGATTATCCAAGGAATTATCCAGAACAATGGTTCTGCAATTCTCCATAGGAAGCGTGGGATTGGTAGGAAAAAGAAGGATCCTCTACTAAACAAATGGGCAAAAACGTGACAATGAAGAACATAGACAAAGCAAGGAGGCCAGAGGACAGATCTCGATGGGAGGACATAAACGATTTTTATTATGAATGCAAACATGACACTACCGAAACAGTATCTTACCAACACAGGAAAGGAGCAGGTGGTGTTGTTGGGTGTATTTTTGGCGCCTTTGCTTTCCACTGCACATGGACTTCTTGAGGTAAATCCCAGTAGAGAGTGGATGGCCTGGTTCTTTCACCCCAAGGTCGAAAAGACTTCTAGGAACCTCCCCAAAGTTTTAACAGGGGACAGGAAACTGAATATCTAGGCACATATTGCAGGTATTTGGGTGGCAAGGGCCACCACACATTAATATATTATGTATTTTGGTTAGAAAATATCTATTTTTTGTCCACGGCAAAGCCAGTTGTATTGGGGGTTGTGTATTGGGAGTCAGAGAGTTAAATTTGATTCACTAGGAAGATGTGTTGGCTTAGGGAATCAAGTCTCCCTTTTGTTTGTAAAAAAAAGATCATTTTATCATGCACATCTAGGAAACCGAATGACAAAACTATTAACATAACACAACGAAAAAAGTAATTAAAATGTATATTATTCAATAACTATTAAATATCAATTAGGGGACTGTTGAGAAACGTGAGATTAGAATGTAGCTCGATATGTAGACTGGGCTAAATACATTGAAATATAACCGCTAGGTAGTTTAGGAAGTACTACGGCAATAGTATAGTTAAGTTAGGGATAGACATTTTTTTCTAATACCACCTAAATTTGGACTCGATTTAAGTTGGAGATAACTGATTGAGTACATAATGAATGGCTTGAGGGAACATGATTTTAAGTTAAAATCAAAATAGATAGATGCTGAAAGACAGAGGTCAACCAGGTGACGAGAGATAGCTTCGTTTGAATCCTCTTTCTATGTTCATTACCTGAATATAAATAGGTGACTCGAAATGGCGGTGATCACTTACAAGGATGCCAGAAACATGTGGTTATCATGTCTCTCAATACCTATAATACAGAGCATGCCAGGTAAGACATAACCTCTCGATATAATCAAATAGAGTAAAAGATAGATATATTAGCTATGCGTCTGTTTCTTAAGCAGTAAGGCAAAAAGTAACAGTACTGCTATGCAGCATGCCCTATCTTTGTTTATATTATGAGTAATGCAGTCAAAGAGAAACAATTTGTAAACTACAACTTGTAGATAAAATGACGAGCAAAACGCAAGCAATGACGCACTACTAAAAATCTAATCACAGAACAGGAAACTCAAGGCAAGTTCAAAGATGTTTAATTTGCTAAATGAGTTGCAAGACCAATTTACAAATAATGGGTTACCTTTGTACGATATATATCCCATTTAATTATCATATTTCTCAACAGCACGCAATGCAAAACTGAGAAAAAAACAAAGGTATTCTGAAATCGAATGTATATCTACTTAAACAATTCAGCGGGTAACTGAACTAATTGTACTCACCATGCGAAGCATCACTGTTGAATAAAAGTTATAAATAAATGTATGTAAACAAACAATTGTAGGTTAAAAGACATTGGGCCTCATTACAAATCAGGCGGCCCGGAAATAACAGTGGCGGTAAACCCGCCGCCACCGTTGTTTCCGGATCGCCTGATCCCGACTCCTGCAGGCGGGAGGTGATGTTCCAGGCAGACGAGGAAACACCGGCAGCATCACGAGATGCTGCCGGTGTTTCCATGATCCCCATTCCCATTGAGTCCCATTGAGGCCCTACTCGGAATGAGGCCCATTTTCTTTGCAAATGCAAAGTGGGCTCTACTAAAGGTACCCCCCGCTCTAGCCATAGGTATACCCTTTTCATTGTGATCGTTGCAAATGGGCCTTTTCACTGATTTCTGAATCCGGACCAATGTACGGCTGCATTTTGCATATATTTCCAGATGCAAGTGCATTTGCGGCCAGAAACATGCTTTTGGAATTGCTCCAATGTTCTTTTGATGTTTAATCTGTTTCTTGCGCTTCTGCGTTTTCCTGTCTTGCCTTTGCTTTTGGCATGTGGACTTTTAGAGTGACTCCTGGACAATCTTAAAGCTGAATGTTTTATTCATGTTACAGCTGGACTGCTTTGGTATTGCTTTTGGAGCAGCGTACTGCAAATGCAGTCAGTGATGCTAAGTACAAGGAGGCAGGGTTTCGCGTCCTATCCTGAAATAATCCGGGAGGGCAGAGCTAGGAATAGTGACATGACTGGTCCTGCACTCTGTGTGCTGCCAAGAGATTTATTTTTTGATTCTTTGTTTACTCTGCCGAGTGATTTATTTTGTCCTGTGACAAAGCATTAAATGCCTCTATAGTCAGTGAAGACATGGGTGCCATTGGCAAAACAGATCTATGTGATCATGATGACCCCCATAATTCTGACGGCCAAAAATGCCAACTTTTTTTTTGTTTTGTTTTTTTAAACCCCCTTTACACCACATATATATGCGGTGGCAGACCCCCTGCAGCTCCCCCATATTACTATTATATTGCATACCCCTCACATATATATACATATATGTGATTTAAGGGGGCACAAAAAATAAGTCTGAATTTCGCCATCAGAATTATGAGGACGACATTATGGGCCATTACCGGCAAAACCAATGGTGGATGGCTGGAAGGATTTGAATAAATCATAACCACAGGCACAGCTCTGTGCAGCCCGCCTGGCCATCGTTTGTCAGCCTGCCAATCATTACAGAGGTGAAAGACCATATGCAAATCAGGAGTGGTCCCTCCCCGAAAGGGGCCAGTCCAGCCCAAACTGCTAGGTCGCATCCCTTCTGCCGAGACTACAAGCATCCCCAAACATGTTTTGGTCTAGTTGGGCATCATCAATGAGGAGAAGCTTGGGGCTCTAGTCCCAGCAAGCTGGGGACCCATGTCTGAGCAGATCCGTCCCACTTGGGGTGACTAAAGTAAAACCAAATGTTGATGGCTGGAAGGTTTTGAATGAATCATAACCACGGGTACAGCTCTGGGCAACTCGCCAGCCCATCGTTTTTCAGCCTGCCATTTGGATCTCTTGGTGAAATGTCCACCTGCTGAGTACATCATTACTGGAGGCTTACAAGTGTATGAAAGTTATCACCACTGCAAGATCCTGTTTTTGTCTTGCTAACATGGTATTCCAAAAAAGACCTACCCACTTCTCAACGAAAATGGCTATTTAGGGCTGCCTTAGTGGCAATAAAGCTGATATTAAGAGGATGGAAAGTGAGATTGTCTCCAGAAGTGAATGTTTGGATGGATGAAATTTTAAAATTGTCTCACATGGAAAGATTGATTTATCGTCTGAAGAAAACTCTTGGATTTTTTTTAGAAGACATGGGGTATATTCCTGGACATGTACTAGCTCTAGCTGGGCTCTCTTTTAGTCGTTTTTTTTTTTTTTGGAGGGTGGGAAATATTAAGACATGTTTGACCGTATATTGTTTCTGCTGAGTGTTGTAAAATACATAAATTGTTAATTAAAAAAAGAGACTTAGTTACAACATAAAACCATTATCTTAAACTAAAAAGCAGCAGTAAATCGTACTGCATATTGTTGTTTTTTTGTGGAAATGCAACATGTTTTCACATCATGCATAAAAGAGACATATGACTTATCAGACAACGACTAACAGAAGGTGACATTATCACATACATATTACCCAAGAGAGAGATTAAAGGCATCTTCAATTGGTCCTTGCCTAGTGTAAGATGCTCGATGGGTCCTGGGTTCAAGGCACCCAACCCATTCCATTCTAGTACCGTTAGGCCAGTGCTGTTATTGCGGTAAGACCAAAAAATATGCAAACTGAAAATCTGGGCTCACAACCCAGCATGCCCACGTGACTAATGTATGTTCCTGGGCAAATGCATGCATGGATTGTGTGTTCTTTAGTGGCCCAAAATAAGATATCCTAGTAATTGCATTAAGTGTGAGCAACACAACAACCTCACTCACACATAGTGTAATATATTTTTTCTCAATATGTTATAATAATACATGGTAGAAAGGCCTCTACCCTACGGTATAAGGATATTGCAAGTCACTGGAGTATTGTGACCAAATAGAGGAGCGAAGCCGACGGCTAAGTTCCTTTAAAAAGTCACGGAACACTGAGGTGGCTTGCAATATCCTTTTTAAACACAGTAAGTAACATTGTATTCCTCATTATACATGGCCAAAAGATGTTATCCCTTAAATGTAATGCAAGAGCTCTTCCCATTTCTGGTATAAATAATCTATTTAGACTCTGTTTTGATTCATTTTAAAAAAAACTAAGCAGCCTCCAACGTGTTGTAGAAATATAGTTAAAGCAGTTTCCTAAATGTATCTAAGAAAAGCTTACGTTTTGTGATTTACAGTAAATAGTAACATGCAGATGTGTGCTCCCATAAGTCATCCTTCAGCAAAATAAACAGAACACCATAAACATCTCCTTCCCAGTTAATGACTACAAAGTGACAGTAAGTGGCACAGGCAGTAATTTAGAAGGAAGGAATTTGAACCCTTTATCGCGTCTTGTATTGAGACAGCTGGAATTCTGCTCTGTGCTGGCTCAGGCAGCAGGCGTTGTGATACCACAAATGAAGTACAATAACTGATTGCAGAATGGTTGTGATGTCATTTTCCTACTACACAAAGTGTCATGTCACAATTGGCCTGAAATACGAAAATGATGTACATTCTTCTATACGGAAATTGCAGTCTGCAATATATAATAATAATATGCATCATACAAATAATAATAATAATAATAATAATAATATGGAGAAATTATATAATACCCACTGAATTGGCCCTTGGCTTGCTCATGGAACCCTCGCTTGCTAGCCATGCTTCTTGCCTAACGGAGAGGGAAATAAATGATGTACTTCGATATTTGGTGACAGAGGAGGTCTTGCTGGGGACATGAACTTTGATTGGGTATTCAGCACATCAGCACCATTTCTGTCACTCCTCCCCCCGGGCCCTGGCCTAGCAGCTGTAGCTATTTGGTCTCCACTCATTAACCTGCTACGAGTAGGGTGTGGTGTGTGGGTGCTGGGGTATATTGATCTTGTTCATGGGGGATGCTTGTCGCCCGCCACACATTGCTTTCGTTTTTTAAGCTGTCTTGCCCACCATCCAGGACATGTGGGGACCACCTGCTGTTCCAGATGTACGTTAAAAGAACGTATCCCAAAAGATCTAATTACAAAATTACGGAGCCCACTTGCCTGCATTTTGTAATTCGATCTTTTGGGATTTTGCCCGTTTGTTCCCCCGCACTGCCTTTAATGTATGCACGGACAGGCCCGCAGCCTATAATACCAAACTGGGGGATTGAAGGACACCCCTCACAATCCCTGCTCCCCTGTTTGGTATTATGGGCTTCAATCTAATCTAATATGCCGAATGTACACTAAACGGGCATTTGGCATTTTAGATTCAATCTTTTCGTCCATTTCCGCTGTTCCTACTTGAGCCTATAGGTGGACTAGGGAAATTTCTCCTAGGGTTTCAGGCATCCAGCTGCTTAGGCATTGTCAGCCTCAGAAGGGCGAACTGCTTTGGATATAACTTGCGACCTGCGGTTTACCCATAACGCCCTGAAGCACAGCTGCCTTACAAATTATATAAAAATGTTCTATTGTAATGGTTTGCCTCCCTAAGGATAGGTGAAAAAACAATAATTAGTTCATTAGAAATGTCATTCTAGGCGGGGTGGTTGAAGTAAACCAAGAAGGAATGAATGCTAGCTTTTGAATTATTCATAACCACTATCCCTACAGCCTTCAATATCATAATTCTTCAACCTGGCTTTGACATTACGGAAGATGACCACTAACTACTCTTGCCACCAATCGGAGCAGCTCAGTCCAGACGACTTGGCCACGTCCCCTCTGCAGGTGAGCACATAGACCAGAGATGTGATTCAGTCCTGTGGCCTAGCATCTGGGCGGGCTGCTCACATTGGTGGCAAGGTCATGAATCATTTGTCTGCCTTGCTGTTGAAGGCTGCCCAAAGCACTGCCAGTGGTTATGATGGATGCAGAGCCTTTTTTATTTCGATTCTCACCCTAAGAGGGCAAGTGTAGGTTCAGAGGTAGTTGCCTTTCTTTCTACGCCTGGAGATTCAAAATAAACCTCATCGTTTAGGTACACCACGGCTGAATATGTTTAGGATTGCCTGTGTTCTCATGCAGAGGGCACACAGAGTACCAGTTCTGACTAGACCTCTCCTATTGCTGGCAGGACTCAGACTGGTTTGGAAATATGTTGTTGGTCCCCGTCTGTAATGGCACAGGCCAGCTAATTATGTTAGATTGTCCAGAGCAATACCAGTGGTAATGATTAATTTAAAACCTTCCATCTATCACCTAATTGTGCATGAAAGCAGAGTGTCATTAATAAAACGAGGCATAAAGGTATGTCTCCAACAGGCACATGCATGTGATGTCACTTCCTGTGACGCCACTGCCCTTCATGCCACTTCTGATGACATCACTTGAGTAAAGGGCTGCACCATAAGACTGCCACTCCCCTGCAAATTTAAAAATTGACACCAATGAATGTAGCCTTGGCACACAAAAGTGTTTTTTAGCCTTATGTTGTTTGTATCTCCCTCTTCAACAACTGGCATCATAGAATGGAAACAGCATGTTTTGCTAAGGGCATAGTCACCTGTCCTGAAAAAAAAAAGATTCTAAATGTCTCTATTTTCCTCTATTATACATCCAGATATTGCACGCAGCGGCAGTAGAAAGAAACTCAAAACCAATGCTTATAGGAGACAGTTTGCAAATCCATGAGTGTAAACCACCACGAACAAAATAACTGGAAGAGCAGAGGGCGGTTTGAATTTGTTTTTAACATTGCCTTTCCGAAACAGTCTTTTTTTTAACTATAAAACAAATAATACATGACAGCGTGTGTTCTCCGTGTAGTTTATCTGCGCAGTACATCACATTCATATATGTACCATGGGTGTATGAGTCTCTCCGCCGTTGTTTAGCTCACAGCCGCACAGTTTGGTGGGTACTCACCCTGTCCACCACACAGATCTGCTTCCGGGTTTGCGCGTCAAGTATCTCCACCTCGTAGTAGGGAATCTTAGAATGTCTCAGGGCAGGAGGGGACCGCAGCTGTGAGGTCGAGAGCACGAACTGGGACAGCGCCAGGAAGGACTTCTGTTCGTGGTTCGGGGCTGCTCCCCCTTTCACGTTCTTCTTGTGCGCTTGGGCGCACGCTTTTTGCCTGGCGAACATCGTGAGGCGAGACCTGCCGTAGGCTCGCTCATGTCACCAGCCTCTGCTCAGGGGCACTTCTCGAAGGAAAGAGTGTGCCCGTCTCCCAGTGGCGTTTAAATATTCCCACGGGCCACTGACGACGGAAAGGTCAGGGGACATTCCACTGCCAGAGGCCAGGCACACATTTTTAGCACGACCGAAAACAATGACTCCCTAATCCGATTCTATATATAGACCGCTCTAGTGTGATGCGCCACGATACGACATGTCCCGCGCGGCTCTCTATCTTGGTTCCGTACAGTGACGTTCTGGTCACTGGAATTCCAGGGCCAGTAAGAAGGCGGGAAGGAGATGCCACTGGTAGCTGTGGAGGATGGACGTACCCACATTTTCACACTCCATGGCTGCTGGGCGTAACCTCAAACCAGATATTGGAGCATAAAGCCATTAGTAGTGACCACATATCACACCACTTCATAAACGTTTTCAACTTTTTTTTTATTGCTGAATCACATCTGCGGTTTCTATTTCATATCTTCTTTTGTAAGCGTAATTCAATATTTCTCTCTTATTTCTTTCATTTGAATCAATCATGTTTTAAGTTTAAACCAAAAAAGAAGGTGATTATTCCACTGAATTACAAGCTTCAAGGTCACCGGCTTTGCTTCTGGGGGAAACTTAATTTTTTAATTCAAACACTGTTATAATTGTTTTCATGACGAGTGGTCGGAGCTGCATTTCAATAGCAGGCTAGCCTTCCTAAGCATCAAAGTCACATTAGGGTGGTGACGCTCATCTGGAAATGTGCAGTCTCAGCCAGGACCTTCTGACCCTGATTGGCAAGAGCAGCAGCTCTTGACAATCAGGGTCAGAAGGTCTTCGATCAATTGCTCCTCTATCATTTTATTAAACTCCACGGCGATTTTGTGGCCTGACTTCTTACCATTTTGCAAATGGATGACACCTGATATATTTCCTCCTCTACAAGTCCATGTACACGGCGTCATTGTCTGCATCTGTAAATAATCAAACCGAATGTCCATCAGGAAGCCCTCCCATGAGTCATCAACCCACAAACTAGTTGATCATTTTGGCAAACCTCCTGGGTGCCAACTCAAAAGTCAAACTGAAGCCCATACTCTGCATTTTGGAGGACTCTCGAGTTCTCGCGATATTTGGCAGCAGGCCAAAGTCTCTGCCGAACACATGCCCGGTGGCAGCTGGTGATTTTGGAAACTGGTGGGGTGTACATTTTCGCACAGAATATGCATGGGTGACCGAGTGCAGCAAGGGAGCCCATAAAAGGGGGCCTTAGGGTGGGATTCTCCAACTATGAACATGTTTAAAATAATCTGTTAAAATGGTGAAACATTGGGTAAAAAGCCACATAGGTTTTTGTATTATAGGACATGAAAAAACCCAATAGATTAAAGTCACCAACAGTGCACAGCAGCATTTTTTATTGCATTTTCAAGATGCCTTTGATCACAAAATATACCAGTATATATAACATTTTCATGCTGGCTGTGCCCATACATGCCCATGCAGGCTTCAACAATATGTACTGGTATCACCATATAAGGGCATCCTGACAGTGAAAAATGTCATGCCACAGAAAGAAATTATATTCAGACTGGCTATACCAAGATAGGCCAGTGTAACACGTAATCACACTTATGTTTGCTTTTACCCTTTATGCCCAGTACAAAAATTCCATGACACACTAAGAATATATGACCATACTAAAGCCATCAATGTAAGCCAGTCTAGCCACGTAATAACACTTATCATATATGCTTTACCCTTGATGCCAAGTGAAAAATGTCATGCTGCAGTAAAAAAGCATATGGAGACTGTCACCATTACTGTACGCCAATCTAGACACATAATAAAAGGAATGCTGATTGATTTACCCTTGATGGCAAATAGAAATACCATGCCATGTTAAGAAAGTATATGCAGACTAGCACTATTAGTAGTGACAGTCTGCAGATACTTTCTTAATGTGGCATGGCATTTATCACTGTCCATCAAGTGTGCATCAAATTAAATTAAGTGTTATTAGCCACACAATAAAACTAATCACATTTGCTTTACCGTTCATACACAGTACTGTGCATCAAGCGTAAAGCAAACATGATAAGTATTATTACATGGCTAGACTGGCCACTTGAGGCACAACCATGTGTGTCAAGTGTAAAACAAGCATGATGAGTGCTAGCATGTGGCTAATAACACATTTCATTCCTGTTTTCCCCTTCATACACCCCCTGTCTCCTTAGCTGGTAAATGTTCATCTATCTTCGCACTTCTTCATGGTGTACAACAGGATTCCGTCCTCTGCCCTTTGCTGTTCTCACTCTACACATCCACTATATTTTCTATTGTTTCATCCTTTGGTTTTTCTTTGCACTTCTATGCTGAGGATGCACAAATCTTTGTTTCCTTCTCCTCTTTCTCTGGCACACTTCATTCTACTATCTCTTCTGGTTTTATGTCAATCCAATCATGGATGCATGCCTACATCCTCCACCTTAACCCCTCCAAAACGAGATTTCGTTTGTACTCATCATCTATCATGCCCCCTCTTCCTCCTGCTTCCATTTTCTTTACCCCTCACATCTCCCCATTTCCACTTCCACTCATAACCTGGGCATCTGCTTTGATTCTCCCCTTTCCTTTAAACCACAGATCTCTAACACTACCGGCTTATGCCACTATCATCTCTTCCACATCGGCAAAGCTTGCCCTTTCTTATTTTTCCATGCCACTTAACTACTCATCTCTACTCTTGTCATTTCCTGTTCAATTACACTTCAGCTTTGCTAATCGTTCTTCCGGCCTATCAACTTGCTTTCCTCCATTATGTCTTAAATTCCTCTAGTCGCACCCTTTACTCTCTGTCTCCTTGTACTTCTATATCACCCTCCTTGCGTTCTCTAGCTCTGATTTTCTTAAAATCCTGCTTTCTCTTTCACTGCCTCTGCATCATATTTGAGTGCATACATGGCCTGGTCACCTCTACCTTTCTTCTCTCCTTTCTATCTATTCCCTATCCTGTGCTCTCCACTCTCAGAAGCAACACTGGTTTGCAGTTCCCAAGCCCCTATGTGCTTCCTTCCATTTTGTTCCTTTGCACTTCTATCCCCCAAACATTGTAATTCCCCCACTCTGAAAATGCACTCTACTTCTCTGCTCACCTTCCGTTTGAACCTAAAGAACACTCTTTTGTCATCTGACCATCATTGATTGAACTTATTCAACCATTTCTGCGTTGTACTGTTTTTACCTGTTCAGGGCTTTAGTGAAAGTGTTTTATAAATAAATAAAACACAAATGTAAATACGCTTTAGCGCAATAGTGAAAGGTGGCAGCGCCAGCCTTCCTTTGTTCCACCGCCTCCCATTATTATTCTCTATGTTTGTTGTGGAGTTGAAAGGGCTCCTCATACAAACAAACAAAAATGCATAGTGGGGAACGCGCTTCTGCTCAGAGGTAGGCAACACAGTCCCCCATGAAAAAAAAGCACATTGGTGGTTTGTGCTGCCTGCCACTCAGGTAACTAGAGGGCGGTCCCCAACAATAGTGGTGAGCCAACACTGCCCATGTTCAGATTCAGTAGGCGGACTCAAATTCAAAACAGTCAATCATAACCAGCTAACCTCTTGAAGAGACTTGGCAAGCAGTCCGAGCCCTAGATGTTTATGGTGTTTTAATGCCCTGACCACAGGTGATAATCCTCAGTACTGCAAGCCCTACTCTTCCTCGTCATCTTCCTTATCCCATGAAGGAGGCCTGCATCCTTACAGATGCACTTTTTCCTTTTTTTTTCTTCCTGGAAGGGACTTCTGGTCCCTCCCCCTTCTGCCTCCCCTTCCCTTGCGTGCCTGTAAGTAGTGCTTGCGAGCTGTGCGCAGGCCTGGCAGTTCCCAAACTAAGCAACACTGCAGATCAATGACCTGATCACGCAGGGAGAACGATGGCAGAGAGGTGAAGGTGATGAGAAAGAGTAGGACTTGGTGCAATGAGGATTACTACATGTAATTAGGGCAATACCTCCTCGTCACCTTCCTTATCTCATGAAGCATACCCAGGTGAACCACAACAAGCTGCTGACTGGACAGACCGGAAATGAAAAGAAACACAATTCACAGAGAGATTGCTGCAATAAACACATTTTTTTATGAACCTTGTTGTCAGCACAGTAAACCAACCAGTTTGTTTAGGGAGGACAATTAAAGCTTTGCTGATAGAACCTCCACCCACAAATTAAATGTCACACTCTCCTCCTACCCGTGCGTAATCAGCATCAACGGTGTGTGGTGAGGCCCATGTATGAGCCTGGCACACATCCTGCAATGGGATCTCCCCCATCTCAGCCCAGGATGCTGGCCTACCCATGGTAGATCTACCCTGCTCCAAAGGTGGAAGAGCTACCCCAGCCCTTGTGTATGCTTCCACAATGGCCACTGTTACCCATGTGCTTAAGGTGGCAGAAGATGGAGTTGCCCCCCAACATACCATAGCAAATGTGACCTAAGGGAGTCACATCTCCTTAAGGGAGAACCCTTATCAAGTATATGAGGACCGTCCCGCAAATGTCTAAGGGATGCAGACGAGACCCCTCCTCTGATCAGGATCAGGAAAGAATGCAGGCAAATAGATCTCTTAGTTCCTATGAAAGGCTCATATCATTTTAGGAAGAAAGGAATGCCCTGTGTGCAGAACCAACCTGTCAGGAAGAACCAGCAAATAGGGCTGAAGACAAAAGGGACCGAATCGGCCCAAGCATTTAACAGATGTAATGGTAATCAAGAATGCAACTTTCCAAGAAAGGAACTTCAAGGGAACCTCCGCCTATGGTTGAAAAAGCTAGATCTGAAGAGCTCTGGGAACAAGAGAAAGATCCCATGGGGGTAAAAAAACATTTTTGAAAGGGGGGCTGTGGAGTTCAAAACTATGAAGCAATCAAAATGTATAAAACGTAATAGAAGCAAAGTCACTTCAGAGCTCCCTAAATGTTGAATGACCCCCCAGTGAACCATACGAGTGGATATAGATGGCCCCATTAAGAATCCCCCATGAAGGAACATCAGAAACTGAAAAGGACCACCGGACACTTGTTCTTCAGACTCACACCAAGAATGGAAAGATTGCCAATGCCTCAAGTATGCTTGGAAAGTGGAGGGGCACTTGAACTTTTGGATTGCTACGGCCAGGTGTGAGGACAGTCCTTTCTACTGTAACCCCTCACTTTCAACCTGACCGGGCGGCACATCCTCAAGAGCGACACTCGGTCTAGGAGGAGAAATTCCAGTGGAGAAAAACCCAAGGCGAGGACCCAAGATGGTTCATTGGTCGTGGTTGTCAGCAACTTGTACCATGACCTACTTTCCCAAAATGGCACCACCATGATCATCCAGCCCCTCCAGCCCCTCCAGCCCTCTCCAGACATGCATCAGAACTGTCCTGAATAGGGGAAATGGAAGAAACGCATATAGAAGGCCCAGGAGCCACTTTACAGATATGGCATCCCGGGACAACGCTTGGTGGGCCCGAATCTTTGAGCAGAACTAGGATCGCTTTGCTTTGTGGCTGGAGGCAAAGAGCCTATGTCTGGTGTGCAAAACCTGACATTTATCCTATGCAAAATCCTTGAGGACAGGGACAGAGACTGTGACAAGGGGAAATTGGACTCATGGTATCTGCTACCCGATTGCCCACCCCTTGGATGTGACTTGCTGATAATGTTGATACACGATCCTCTGTCCACATGTCAATCCCCATGGCCAATCTGTTCATTGAGGGTAATCTTATTTCTCCTGATTTACAAAGGCCATGGCAACCCTACTATCCATCTGCACATTCACACATTGACCCTGCAGGTTGGATTGGAAGTACAGAAGGTCCCGGAGATCCCTGCCAGCTCCTTCCAATTCAAGGATCTAGCTATAACCTTCTGATTACACTTGCCCTGTGTCCTCTGGCGCCCCGGGTTAGCACCCCAGCCCCTTACACTGACCTCCGTGGTGGCCACTATGCACGGGGGCAGGGACAACCAAACTCCTTTCCTGAGACTGCGGAAGTCCAACCACCATTTCATACCATGTCTGATGGACAGGGAGAGGAGAATGAGATAATCCAGATGGTCCACAAGGGGAACCAGTGATACAGGATGCATGAGGCTACAGGTCTGAGGTGCCAGCAAGCCAAAGGAACCACAAAGATGGCAGCTACCATTTTCCCCTAGGTTTGCAATCACAGCTCCGCCACAGTTTGAGGGAGAACAATCAGCTCCAAAAGATGCTGGTGTAGCATGACAATCCTGTCCTCTGGCAGACAGACCATCACCTTCCATGTCAGAAACCTGGCCCTGATTTACCAGAGCTCCTAAAATGATATGAAAGAAGACTTTGCCTAGTTCAGCAGGATCCTGAAACGATGGAGTGTGGACGTCAACTCCTGGATATTTGCTGATGCTTCCCCATGGCTTGGGGCATGTATCATCCAGTCGTATAGGTATGGGTGGCAAAGTATGTGTAAAGTACATTTGTACCACCATCAGGGTGAGAGGCTTTGTGAACACCAGGGGAGCAGATATCAAACCAAAGTGAAGTACACAAAACTGTAAGCACCGACCCTGTAATGTAAACCATAGAAATTGACAATGTGCCGGCTATATTGGAATCTGGAGGTATGCATCCTGCATATCTATGGCACACAGGTAATTGTCCTGGTCCACCATGTGAATAAGTTGCTTTAGGGTAGTCATTTTGAAGCAAACAGTCCTGATGAATTTGTTGCAGTCCTTCAGGTCTGAGATCTGATGCTTTTCTACTATCTGGTTTTCTGATCAGGAACAGTATTGAAAGGAAACCCTGAATCCTGATTCCCTGAGTAACTTTGGCCCACTCCAGTAGTAGCATGCTGATGCCCCTCAAAAGTGATTTCCTCTTTTCTGGGCATCTGGGTAGCAGCATCTCTTGAAATCTTGAAAGTGGCAGGATAGAGTAAAACTCAATGCTATAACCCTCCTTGACCACTGAAACTTCCCAAGAGTCCATGCCTCCCTTTCCCAGTTTCTTGAAAAGTAGGCTGGAGGCCCACCACCCTGGAATCTCCAGCTCCGATGATTAGTCAGGATCAGGTAGTGGAAAAAAGTAAAACCATAGCTGAAGGAGTAGGCTTTGGGGTGCTTGCGTGGGCAATTTTCTGCTGAGATACCTGATTGCTGGAAGTGGCGCTTGGGGGGCTGTATCTTGATGCCAAGGGTTTCTACTTTGCTTGAAAAGTGGTTGCCCTTTGTCTCCCCTCAAAGGCTCTTTTCATGACTGCATCAATTTGTTCTACAAACAGGTGTGAGGGGTCAGAAATGTGAGGGAGACATGAAAGTACAGTTTTCTCAGGATTTTCCATTTTATTAAACAATAAAGGGTGAGATAAACTCCTATCTTTACCCATCCTAACGAGAATGAACCTTCCTGGCAAACTAAACTAAAGAAGGATAACCAAGTGTCCAAAAGTCCAAACAACAAAATAATACAAGGAATAATTGGCAATCTACAATTCAACACCCCAGTGCAAAAGATGAAACATTTAAGTTCCAAAGAGAATTCCTTAAGACCAGAGTTGTGTTCCCTTCGCCTGGCTCAATAGAGGAACACTCAAAGATCAGTTCTGTTTCAACAAAGTTCCCTTTTAACCCAACACAAAAGTTCCTTGTCTCCCAATAGGACTTCACCATGGGAAATGAAAAATATATTTTCATGAACACTTGATTCCAAAAACAAAGTACTTGTTATTCTTCTCGCTTTCCTTTTGGTTAAGGCAACTGTCTTTCCATAACACTCTTCTTCCACTTTAAAGTAATTCAAAATATTTTCCACAATATCCTTTTTCTCTAGACCAATCCCTTTCTCACCAATAACAGTTTATAACTTAAGAACAAATATTCTCTGCGGTACATATCAAATTCCAGCTGAATACTTATGTCAGGATAGCAAAACAAAGCCTTCTTGTAAAGCAACAGATTGTAATGAAATAATTATTGATATAACACTTTCTTTCTGCAACACCTTTTTGCCACCATCACAATGTTTCACATTATCTTCTTCTTTCCCGGTTCCCTCGCCTGCCAGAACTAACCACTAAAAATCCCTTTTTTGGTTTACTCGCCTGCCAGGATAAAACTCCTACTTCTACAATTGTTCACAGTGGCAATGTTTAATCCTCAGACTTTCTTCACCAACATTAGCTGAGAAGAGAGTTGAACAATGGTTACTTTCTATATAGTCTCTTGACAATTTGGGTTACAAACTTTCCTCCTTCGATATCCCAACAAAGAGGACTGAAGCCATGTTTGCTTCTTTATGCAATCTGTACAGCCTCTTGCCTACGTGTAATGTGGGTTGTAGGTTTTTCCTATGTGGTATCAGGTAAAAAAAGGATTTACACCCTTGTTTCTCATAAGCTGCTTCTCTACAGCCTCTTGGCAGTGGGTAATGCGAGTTGTAGCTTTCCTCCGATTTGTATTCCACAAAAGAGGAATTAGGCCTGTGTTTCTTATACACTGCTTTAGTAAAGCCTCTTGGCTGTTGGCAATGTGGGTTATACATTTTCTCTAATTGGCATCCCATATAAGAGGAATTAAACCTAGCTTGCCTTAATGTCACTTTCTTGGTTCGGTATTCAAAATGATCTTTTCCAGCTACATAGGCTTTTTGAGCCCCCCGGGGTCACCTACACGTTTCGGCCAACTCATTGGATGGACTCAGTGTCTCCTCTGCTTAATTTCCAGAGGCTGCCAACCTCTCGTAGTCTGCTCGCACTCCTGGAAGCATCTCTTTTCCTTCCGTGGACCATGCCTTCGGCTTCTGAAGCTCTGGCGTTTCTCTGCTTCGCAGCTGTGACAAACCTGAGGGTATATTTTTCAAAGCGAGCCTCGAGCAACCCTTATCCAGGTGACCAAAGAAGGGCTGACACATAACGATCCCAACCGTGGGACTGAAAGAGCGAGAATAGAGGACCTGAGTTGGGGAGACCAGGGTTATGCTCAGGAGAATAACCCATGGGAGACGCAGTATTGTACCGGAGAAGAAGGAGAGGAGGGCGAGATTCCTGAAATCTTCTGAGGCCGTTTTACATCTACCTCCATTCCTCCCAATAGACCTTTTCTGTACCAATCCGACAAGCCCAAACCCTGCTACACTTAAAAACTGCACCTCCCAGAATTCATGTTTTTCTGTTCCCTACCCGCATATTCCCGGTCATTCTTTTCCACGGCTCTCTAGTCACTATTTCCTGCACTTCCCATCTGTTCAGACAAAACACTACCAATCCCATAATTCCCCCTGTACACTTCATACTAATGATTTCTGGTAATTCCTGTTGGCCTCACAAACCCTCATACTCAGTCCAAAACCCCTCCAAAACATACCCTTCCGAGTTCAACAAAACCCCCTCTTCTGTGAGGGTGGTATTTCCATATAGCACTGTTTCCCCATATTACCCCATAGAACAAGCTAACACCCTAACCCCCCTTTCCGACCCGAACACCTTTTTGCCCCACGAAAGACAACAGACTCATAGAACTGTTTACCTGACATGTCCAGACACTGGGCTCAGGCAAGGTCAGGCAATTGACTTAAATCGCGCACACCTCGGTCCTTCCTTTTTGCCACAGGGATAAAAGGTGGAGCAAGAGAGCACAGTATGAGCAAGGCAGCTATCCAGACCTGGCAGTTCAATAGGAGGAGAAAGGCAGCAAATATCGAAAGGCTTACGAGAAGAGGTATGACTTTGCCCTTTTTGACAAAACCCTGCGAACCCTCTGCTAAAGGTATCATAAGAGCAAAGACAATAGCCCAAGTGTGCTGCAGCAGATGTCAATGGTACACAGAGCATATTGACGCCGATAAGCCAGAGCGAGGGAGACTCCTGCTTCCGTGGTACTGGCCTTGACTCCAGTTAAGAGGAAAGCCAAGCAGTGAGTGCAGGGGAGAGTTGATAAGAACCAGGCTGTGGTCAATGAAAGTCGCTAAGTGGCAAAGTGACAGAAGTTCAAACAACTGTAATATTGTAGAAGGGAGACCAGCTGCAGAAGGGGACCGGCACCACGTGGGTGCTGCTCTGAGAAACCCTGGTCGATCCCCATCTGAGTGAAACTACAGATACCAGAAGGCCGTAAGAGAGCAGCCAAGATATGATATGATATGATGTGATATTTTATTTATATCGTGCTCATACACAAGTGTTTCAGAGTGCGACCAGGCAAAGGGAGGAGAACATTGGAGACTACAAAAACAACAATCTTAAGCGTGGAACAGAGGAGAGAAACTTGATAAATATTAGTAAGTAAAATAAATAAATAAATAAAGGCAATAAACAGTGGTAGTGCAGCCAGGAAGTTGCAAGTGCAAGGTTAGTCAGCTATATCTGATAAGTGCAGAGCAAAGGTGGGTGTGGGACTGTATGGGTATAGAATACAGACCCCAGTGCAAGTGGTGGCCCAGAGGAAGTGCAGGAGGGTGGCAGAGTGAGCAGGTACCTGGGCCAGAAGCACAGAGGGTGGCCAGGTGCACAGTTCCAATAAAGAGAACAGATCAGCAGGGGAGAAGAGGGGATAAGACCGAAGCGAAGAGGAAGGTCTTGAGGTGCTTCCGGAACCAGAGATGGTTCTCCTCAAGTTTCAAGATAGCAGGGAGGCTGTTCCAGAGGGAGGCCCCAGCCGAAGACAGAGATTTACCCCCCTTGCATCTCTTTGAAAAACGACTGACTCTGAGAGAGTTGGAAGTAGAGGAGCAAAGGGCTCGAGATGGGAGGTATTATGGAAGGATAGTTGAAGGTTTTTGGACCCAGGCCCCAGAAAGCCTTGTGGACAATGCAGAGGGTTTTACATTTAATCTTTGCGACCACTGGGAGCCAATGAAGGGATTTCAGATCTGGAGAGATACGATCCCAGAGCTTGAGGCCAAGGACAAGTCTTGCAGTCCTATTCTGGATTAGTTGGCAGGTAGATTTAGAAAGAGGCTATTACAGAAGTCCAACCTGGAGAAAACCAGAGCTTGGGAGACAGTGAGCTTCTGAGGGAGGGAGAGGAAGGCAGAGTACCTCTGAGGAGGTGCTGTAGGGGGTCCTGACCCACGTTTAAGCTACCCTGCTACAACATTTGGTGCTGTGGGCTTAGGAAATTCATGATGGCGGAAAACCCACATGTGCGCCGAAATCCAGGAAAGCTGCGCAGTTGTGCGCACACCAAAATGGTTACCTAACTTGCCACCCACCAGGGTAAAGAAAGGTCTTTGTTAACAAAATCCACTTTTACTGATGTCAAAAAGTTGCTGAAATCGTGACTCATTGGACCACTTTAAAGATTCAACCCTTTTTGTGGGGTTCCACATAACCATCTTACTGTAAGGAGCCCCATCAAAACAATGTTAAGCAAGGATTTACTACCATGCAAGAACCATTCCTGTTTAGAATGCATTAATCCAAGAAAATCCCAAAAATGGGTGCAGTACCAGTACTCACCACTATCCAAAAGCCGGCGTTTTAAAACCCACTGTGTGTTTTTCTGAAGGCAAGCAAAATGCCTATTTCAAACCTTGCAACATGTGCAAAATATTCACTGAACACCAGCAGACATTTGGCAGAATGGAGTTTTGTGTGCCTACAAAATCTGGGAAATGAAGAGCCCAAAAACAATGCTTATAACAAAAATGCTATGGAGTCAGCAGCTTAAGCCTAACTGCAACTGGATTTAAAACCACCAAAATCGAAAATGTTAAATTAAATGAGTGACCTATGTTTGGTGTCACATGCCTTTGTAACTGTTGAAATGTCATAGTTTCGCACTTAGAATCAGCATTCTAGCTGCATGTGTAAAATTACAAGTTATTTTAAAAGCAACAAAAAGTTAGCTGAAGGTCTGGCTTAAGGAACTTGATTTTGCCTAGCAACTACCCATCAGGAGTGAAACTTGAGTCACCACTGTGTTCCCAGGCCAACCTTCCTTTTGCTGCCCAAGCTAAGGATATGCCATCTATCTGATAATTGAATTATCTGTGCTCTGCAAGAGAGTGAACAAAGCCCTCTTCACTCAGGCAAAGGTTTTTATTACCGCAGTCGTAAATTGTAGCTTCCTCTTGGCAGGAGCTGGGAGGAGCACTGCCTGTGAGAAGCAAGCTGGCTTGGCAGAAACTGGAAAGACTGGTTTCTGTACCATGTGACCTGAAAAGACACACCCCTGCAGCAAGGATATGGTTTTATAAAAAGGGGGATAATTCATAGTGCGGACATGTGAAAATTTTATAAATGATACCATAATTCTTGTGATTTTTCTGCCCACAGTTTAAGACGTGGTAGGAACCGGTGGTATGTTCAGGGGGGTTTTAGCGGAAAAGTGGATATTACTCTAAATGTGTGCATGTTAAAAATCTGAAACTTCATCAGTTAATGTCCCTACCCCCTGCACACATGTATGTAAAGTTGGGTCCATGTCGGAAATTGAAAAAGCAGTTAAAAAGTCAATTATGTACACTCTTTGAATGCAAGCTCCGAGAATGAGCAGATTTGGACATAGACATGGCTAAATTCAGCCACACCATGTATATGTAATTTTAAACAAATGTGTACCTGTGCAAATATGTTTTTAGGTCAGATATAGATTGTGTGTAAAGTTGACAGGGGTGGGTTCTCTGTATCATAAACAGACCTCATCATGATGACACTTCATTTCATTCCCCCAATCAAGTAAGGGATGAAAGCTGGACCAATGACGATTGAGAGGGGCAAGTCTAGTGATGCAACACACACACCCATTCTCAAGAAACAGATAAAAGCAGAGAGTCAGGACACATAGAGACATTCAATTTCATCTGCCGCTGGAAGCCCTGCCGGAAAAATCCATACTTACCTCCATCAAACTCCAGAAAGCCAAACTAGAGACTTCAATCTATCCAGAGCAGAGACCAGACCAGAGAGAAAGCAGTGCTGTGCCTAGCGGAGACCAGACCAGAGAGAAAGCAGTGCTGTGCCTAGCCGAGACCAGACCAGGCGCTGTGAGCAGAATCCGGAAAGACCTGACCAGACTGAAGATCGTGACCAAGTCGCTTTCCTGTTCAAAATCTCTTGTGAGTACTTAGCAAAACTCAGAACACATCTCTTAGTTTAAATTCATCTAATTCAATCTATTTAACCTAAGTAGAACTGCCTCCTAGCTGTCACGTGTCAATTCTAGTAAAATTTGTCACTTGTCAAAGTGTGCGTTTAAAATTTACAAAACCAAAAACGACCTTTACTAAATTACTCATATCTCCGCAACCGTTTGGGCTAGAGACTTGCAATAACTTTCATTTGGAAGCTGAGATCCCAGGCTTTCCTAGGACCCCAAAAGGGTAGAGATAGTCCTTGCGGTTCCCTTGTAATAGCGCTCGGCGCATCCGCGAATTTTGCCGCGATTTGCAATTTCTTCACATGTAAAAAAACTGCTGCTGCCTGATTTCATTTGCCAGAAATTCGGTTAACCTGCTAACTATCCCTGAATCATTGCTAGTGTGAGCCTGGACTAATATTAACTAGATACCACTCATCCTGAACCTCTAAAAGGGAATTAAGAGCGTTTCCAGCATATTTCTCATTCATTGCTAGCACCTATCAAAGCATTTGCCTGTGTTTTCAAACTTCTGTTTAAGCTTGCTGGATTGAACTGAATTACAGTTGATTGCATTTCTGAGAACTGTGTGTTTTCCTTCCATTTCCTTGCCTTGCATCAAGGGGGGGAGGGGAGTAGCCAGAGAAAAGTGATTACATTGTTTGGTTGAAATCATATTGCGTATTTTCTGTACTGCATTCATTGAATATTGCATCCACCTGAGCCTACATAAAGCATCCTCTACCACATTATACTTTTGTTCCTATTTACCAGTGTGCTACCTTATCCATTTCATGTCAACTCATTAGTGATTAAAGAAGTGTGCTAGTGCCAGATTCTCCGTTGTTAATATTTACCATATCAGATTAAGTGTGATATTCAATTATTAATTTATTAAAAAGTGTGATATATATTTTAATTTATCAAATAAACCTTTTAAACTTGCAAAACAGAATTACTTCTTGGCTCAGTGGGGTCAGGGGGATTCCAAGAGAGGGGTGTTATACAAGGGTAGTCATCCAGAACGCATGAACTGGACCTAAAGATATATCAATAAGGGTTTTCATTCAGTATTCTAGACTAGGCGTTAACTTGGCTGTAGTGCTGAATTGAATCCTCTTACAAATTGGGGGCTCGAGCCGAGACGTTGGGTTAGATTTACCACTTGTGCAGCTTAATACAGTGTGCTAACTGACGGGATACATACATCCGGTCGGATCACCACGCTGCATTACGCTGTGAAGCATTCCTCAAAAGGGACACTCCAAGAAAAGTTCTGTTCTGCAAAAATAAAATACAAACTTCTGTAAGTCAGGACAGAGACCAATCTCTAGAATGACGACCTTAGTAGACATGAAAATAGCCAGAGAGCACCTCTTGCATAAGCTATTTGTGAGAGGTGAATGGACCGAACAGGGCCAGGATGTGTGGTTGCAGGCCATCACACAACAGGTCACTGAAACAGGGTCAGATATATATAGAGATCAGGGTCCCTTACATGTGGCCCTGAGTGAACTATATATGGCTCCTAAAGCCAAAGAGGAACACAATAAGATTGCCAGGATAGCAGCATACCTGTACCTATATATGGGAGACATGCAGGATAGATGTGCTGAAGGCCAAGATCTGGCGAGTAGGCAACTGCTGGCATTACAGAAGGTCCAATCTGACCTGGTCTCTTCTGAGCAGAGGCTGCAGAGGAGCCAGGAGTCAGAAAATGACAGCAGACTGTACATCACTAAAATGAAGGAGGATATGGATGTGCTGCAAAAGGAAAAGTCAGAACAGGATACCAGATTTCTGGCCCTGCAGAAGGAGCACCAAGACAGTTTGGACTCCTTACTGCAGAGCCAGAAAAAGCTGGAGCAACAATTAGACTTTAACAGGGCATGCACGGAGCAGGTAGCCACCCTGCAAAGTCATCTAGATAGAGTGAAGGTAGAGAGCAACAAGCTGATCTTGAAAGACCTGGATACCCAGGCAGAGTTTGATGAGGAGCGCCAAAAAGCTGGTGCCCTTCAACGGCAAAGGGACGACCTGGCGGCACAAATGCAGGCTCTTAGTCAGGAAAGAGACGCCTTAGGCCAGGAAGTCTGCCATTTAAAAAGAAAAATGGAAGAAAATCACCTGGCCCACCAGGGACTGGGTGATCTCCAAAAAGAACACCAGAACTTGTTAGAGCACACCAGGAGGGTGGAGGATGCTCTAGCAAGAAAGGAGCAGGCCAATAGGGACACAGCTCAGGAGGTAACCCTCCTGCAGCAAAGACTGGCCCAGTTCTCCAGGACCAACCAGGAAGCACAGAGGGAAAACGAGGCCCTCTGTGAACACAATGATAGGCTCCAACAACAGGTAGCGATGCAGGAGAGACTGATAGAGTCCAGTAAGGCCTTAACTGAAGAACTGAAGGCACAAATGCAGGCTCTTGCATTGCAACAGGGAGCAGGGGCGGATAGAGATGAGGTTCGCTGGGAAAGGGAAACTCCGGAGCATAACCTCAGGAGCCCTAGTACCAGAGGCCCTCATACCTCTCAGTCCCTGGACTCTGCCACCCCCATGTTCCCTGGCGCACATGAGCACAGGGCCACAGGGTTGGCAGATTACTATCCAGCTAAGAGTATGGGGCTCATAGGCCAGAACCACTCAGGAATGGAGGGGTGGGCATCCGGGTATGGGCACCCAAGTACAGTACAGTTCAATGGGGAACCCCAGGAGAGTAGGCCCATTAAGGGCATCCTGAAAACCTCTGCCCAGTTAGGTCAGTGGAGGGGGTACCCATCAAATCCTGGCAGCAAGGAGGAATCTGAAGACCCCTCTGAACTGCGCAGGACACAGGAGACCAGGTCCCCACATTCTGCCAGCCATTCCCAGGCTCGCAGAATCCGGGAAAACCTGGAAGAACAGACGGGAACCTCTGGGAGCAGTGCCTCTGAGTCCGAGGAAGAATGGACAAGGGTTACCCGAACCAAAAAGGCCAATAAGGCAAAAAGGGCCTTGCTTAAGGACCCTTTAAAGCAGATTAAGGCGATCAGGAGCGTCATCACGCCTTACCATAAGAACGCTAAGTATTCTGTTTGGGAGCACTTAGAGTTGTTTGAGCAAATGATGGAGACTTTCCATATGAAGGACAGCCAAAGCTGTATTCAATATGTAAAGTGGACCTTCTCCCCGGAATACTCCAGTTTCTTTGCGGGGCTGGAGGACCAAAATCATTTAAGATGGTCCACATATAAGGCGGCCATCCTGAAACATTTTTCTGTTCACAGAAATCCTCAAGAGGCTCGCAAGGCAGCCTACAATTTGCAATGTGGGGAGGATCAGGCCCCACAAGAATTTGTGCAGGAGTTAAAGCGTGCTTTTGCACAGACCACAAGAAGGGTGCGCACGGATAGCCGTGAATTTATAAACACGTTTTTCCATGCCTTGCCCAAATATATCATGACCCAGCTCGTGAGGGATTTTCACGAGAAAAGATCTTTAGACTGGGTCATTGAACAGGCTACCCGCATCTATGAGGTGCAGAAGCCCATAGAAAATAAAAGCAATGGCCAGAAAAACCCCAAAGCCAACAGCACCCCTGCTGCTGCCAAGGTGGCAGAGGTAAAGGTCACCCCCGTTTTGGATTTGGAGATGGGGGGGCCTAAAAACCTACCTGCACCTAATAATGCTAGGCCCAGAAGGTCCTCGGGCCAGTCGCAGACAGGGAGCCAGGGAGGCAGCCCCACAAATGGGGTCCCTCGCTCTCCTGACTATGTAAGTCCTCGCTACAAAGGTAACAGACCCATCCTGGGTTATGTGTGGACTCCTCCAGCCCTAAGGGGGGGATCCAGCCAAGCACCTAACCCAGGGAACTTCCCTCCAAACTTCCCACAGGAGGGCAGAAATTTACCAAACCCTGGGCAGAACTTTTTCCCCAGATATCCACCCGACTTCCAACCCCAAAATCATCCATCCTTCTTTCCTCAATTCCCTGAGCCCAGACCACTGAATCCGGGAGAGGGGAGGCCAAGGGTGGAGGGGTACCAAAATCTTCCCAACCAGGGGTACTACCAAAGAAGGGACAGCTACCCTTCCCGGGATCAGCCCAGGGGAGAAAACAGGGCCCCGTATCAGCCTGAGCGAGTTTCCCAATTAGAGCGCCAGGTTCAAAACATGGCGCGGGATCTGGGTCACATACTGAGGGCTCAGCAGAACCCTCAGATCAGCATGCCGGCGCAGAACGCACCCAACTCTGGACCTGGTGCTCCAGAACAATGACGGGGGCAGCACCCCGATAAATCACCGGTTCCCAGGGAGGAGGCACAAAGGGAAGGGGGGTGTAAAGCCTTGGAGGAAGCTTCCTTCCTCACTTGTAAACAGCCCCTGGAAACCCAGGAACCGGAAACAAAATCTCTTGCCCCTGAAAGTCTGCCTCCTAAGGAGCAGAGGGGGGGTAGGAGAAACAAAAGACCCGAACAGACTCAGTTTGAGGAGGAGGTACAGATCTTCCAATTTGAGGGAGAGGGATCCTCAGAGGATCCTGGGAAAAGGATCTTCTCCTTCAGAGAGGGGGGAACTCCTCCCAAAGAAAAATGGGTCCCTAGGGATGCAAATCCAGACTGGGGAGATGTGGAGACCGAGCTACCGCCGCCCACCATCTCATCCCAGAACCAACAGCAAGAAAATCCCCTGGTTCAAACCCATCCTGGCGACTGCCTCCAAAAAGGGGGGGCGGCCCAGAAACGGAGCCAGGGGAACCCACAATGGCTCTGATCTCCAGTTGCAAATTTTTTCTTTCAGATTCCCAAGACTCTCCACAGAATTCTGCCCAAATCTCCTCGCTAGCGATGTCCAAAACCAGAAAATTAGCCCACCAGTTGTCCAAAAATGTACATTATCTGTGCCCCCTTGAGGAGAAGGAGGGAAGATATTATGCCCCGGTACAAGTACAGGGGCAGGGTACAATCTCAGCACTGGTGGACACTGGATCTCAAGCTACCCTTCTGTCCAGAAGGGCCTTTGACGAACTGAATGCAGGAAGGGGAGAGAATTACCAAATTCCCCTCACCTCTCTTCCTGGACAACTGCAGAACTTTGACGGGAAGGAAATTCCCGTCGAGGGGACGGCAGACTTGGACATTAAGATCGGGCGACATAAGTTGAAACACCCGGTCATAGTTGTGACCCCAGAGGGCACCCCTTGTTTACTAGGGAATGACCTCCTGAGAAGGTTGTCACCCCTAATAGATTGCGTAAACAAGGTCCTCTGGACTCAGACTAGCCGACCCATAAAATTAAAACAGAGTGTCAACCATGTTAGTTTAAACGGCACATGCCACATGGTTGAACAAAAATCTGACCAAGTAGAATTTCACTTCCAGAACAACCAAATTCCAGACGTGACGGTAATAGCAGTAGGACAACAGACTGGTGATGGGGGGTCCTCTCTATTTCTGAAAATCAACCTTCCTTCCAGTCTAAAGTGGTATTCCACGCTGGAAGGAAACACTCTGAAATTCTATACCAATCCACAATCTGAAACTCCCACTCCTATAGTCCAGAAAGATGTGAAATCAGCTCAGAGCCTGGCTGAGATTCAGCAAATTGGAGAGCAGTTGTTCATCCCTGTTCAGTTAAATGATGGGAAGGACTCTGTTCTCGCTCGAGTGTGTGTGAACAACGGTAAGAGCTTCATCAGCGAAGCCATGTTCCGCCAACTCCCAAAAGATCCAGCCATTCCCACCTTCAAACTGATAGACAAATGGGAAATGGACCTGGAAGTACCTAATTCCAAACATCTCCTGCCAAGCAGGTGTATGCTCAAAATCTCCATTGGCAACAAGAGCATAGTCCACAATTGTTGGGTCGTGCGAGACGTCCCTGCCGCCTTTTACTTAGGCAGTGACATTCTCAATCGCTTTGCCATTAGTTTGGACCTAATAAACTTCAAAGCTTGGTCCCGATTAGCGGATAATCCCATGGGCTTTGATGATCCAGAAAAAGCATTTAGGTCAGCTCAATTGCTACTTTATGCAGTTGAAATTCAGGTTAAAGAGGAAGTCACCATCCCAGAAAGGACCCGACAATTCTCCCTGGAAGTGAAAGTTAAAAGGGGACAAGAGTTGAAAAACCCTGATGCTTACATACATCTAAATGCTTCTCTCCAACAGCAAGGGTTGGGGGTAAACCCGACTCCATTAGTCAACATAGAACATGACCCCATTCTAATAGAGGTGGATAACAGCGACTTAAAGAGTATTACTCTAGCCGCAGGCACCATTATTGGAATGGCGGTTGATGACCGACATTTCTCCATTGATCTTGTAAACGAACTGTTAGGACCCATCCCCAAGGACTGTTTTGACAGTGACAGTGATGACAACGCAACACCAGACAGGATTTTTACCCGGCATGGGGGGAACTTCCTGGTGTACACTTCCTGCCCATATGGTAAGGAAGATGTGACCTGTGACTTCAGGAGGGATGAGGTGATTTTCCAGGTCCATGAGGGCTGCCTTTCCCACCTGAAGCCTCCGGTCCAAATCAGCACTCTGACCAGGGACTTCTCCACCCAGCTGGAGGAGGCCGCGGAGATAGCCAAACCAGAAGTCTTTCCAGGCTTCAGGCAGATGGTGGAAGAGAGAGTCAACCTAGCTGATGCCTGTGTGACTCTGGAACAAAAGCAAAAGTTGAAACAAGTTTTCTTGGATTTCCAAGATCTCTTTGCGGTAGACTCATATGACTGTGGTCGCACCGACATCCACACCACAACAATCCCCACGGACCCTGGCATGACTCCTGTGTTTGTGAAGCAATATCGCTTGCCTCTCGCATCAATGGAGTCCCTTACTGAAATAATTAAGAACCTTGAGTCCCGGGGAATAATCCGTCCAGTCCACAGCACCTTCAATAATCCGGTGCTGGGAATATTGAAGCCAAACGGCCAGTGGAGACTCTGCGCTGACCTCAGGGAGCTCAACAAACGGGTCCATACTTCCCGATGGCCTCTGCCCTACATTGACCAAGGGCTGGCCCAGATCCAGGGATCACAGGTATTCACTGCAATAGACCTGACCAATGGATACTGGACTGTGCCTGTCAGTAGGGAGGACCAATACAAGCTGGCTTTTACCTTTGGGGGCCAGCAGTACACCTGGACCCGGACTCCCTTCGGATACCTCAACTCCGGCAATGAATTCAACATTTTTCTACACAAGGCCATGCCTGACTTGGGTGCAAGGGGTAACCTGGCTTATGTAGATGATGTCCTCATCAAAAGTTCATCTGTGGAGGAACACATAGCGGAGATCCGTTATGTTCTGACACAGTTGAGGGCTGCCGGAGCAAAACTTTCCTTTCAGAAAGCACAGTGGTGTAGAACCCGTGTTAATTTCTTGGGGCATGAGATTACTCCTCAGGGTCTCTGTCCCCAGGAAAAGAAAGTGGAAGCACTTCAGAAACTGAAAGACCCCACAACGCTGCGGGAACTAAGGAGCCTCCTTGGACTGACTAATTACAGCAGAAAGTTCATTGAGGGCTACGCAGAGATCACCAGACCCCTGATTCATCTCCTGAAGGGGGGGGTCAAGTGGGAATGGGGTCCAGAACAGGCAGAGGCAGTAAAACAACTCAAAAGAAGCCTCTCACAAGCGCCTTGCCTAGCTTACCCTGTCAGAAACAAGGAGTTCTTCCTGGAGACGGGGTTCTCTAATACGTGCTTGACGGCAGTATTATATCAAAAGCATGACAAGGTCAATAAAGTAATCTCCTATGCTAGCAAAACTTTATCCTCTGTGGAGGAAAAATTCAACGATTGTGAGAAGGCACTCCTGGCAACGGTGTGGGCATTGAAGAATTACCGCCCGTTTATCCAGGGGGAACACATCATAGTGGAGACTCCACACCAGCCTCTGCAATATCTCCAAAGTGACAGAATCCGGGCCGGAAATGTGAGTAATTCCCGAATTACTTCCTGGATTCTGTCAATGCAAGGCTTTCCTGTGGAGGTCAGATATGGCCAAAACAAGAAGAGTCCCCTCGCGCAAGGTCTGGCTGACTTGCATGATTGTGCCAGAGAAAACTGTCTCGAGGACGAAAGTCTAAAAATCAAGGACAACATGGAGGCATACCTTAATTCCCCCCACAAAGTCTTTGAAGAGGACAAGTGTGAGGGAATGCCCACTGTCTATGTGGATGGATGCTCTTACCATGTTGACAACGACGGGGAGAAAGAACTGGTGGCTGGCGTAGGGAATGCATGGGTGAATGAGTCCCCAGAACCCTCCGCTGGATACAAAATTGGTCCCCGAAGTAGTCAGGTGGCAGAATTGATGGCTGTGCATCAGGCCATCCTCACTGCTGTCCAGCATCAACTCCACAAACTGGTCATAATCACAGATTCGGATTATGTACGGAACGGGTTCGTGGAGCACCTGGTTAATTGGAAAACCAGAGGCATGTTATGTGCTAACAACAAACCCTTGAAACATGGGAAGTTGATCCAAAACATTGATGATCTGGTCACATCGAATGGGATGACCATCTACTGGAAAAAGATCAAGGGTCATTCCAAAGTAGAGGGACCAGACAAAACTGGAAATGACTTAGCTGATCAGCTGGCCAAAACCGGGGCCATCCAAGGGGATCTAATTGAGATTGAGTCCCTGTTGGGGGAAATCCAGGTCACTGCCATCACTAGGTCCCAGACAAATGCTCACAACGACCTTTCAATTGCACAATGGAGTAAGGAGACCCCTGATGCTGATTTGATTACTGCTCAGAAGGGGGATCCAATTATTGGTAAATTTTACCAGCACCTTGAGGACCCTGAGAACTTTCCCCTGACGGATACCGATTACATTGGGAAAGAGGACCTAAGAGTGTTGATGAAATGTCCAAAAATGTTCCGGATCCAAGACGGTTTGCTGGTAAGGAAATCCAAAGCTGGCCACGATCAGTGGGTGGTTCCTACCTCATTCCGAAGCCTGATGTTAAGTCACGCCCATTATGCGGCCACCGCCGGTCATAGGGGGTTTCACACAACATTGGAAATCTTAAGAGAGGTTGCATACTGGCCACACATGGGGCAGGACCTCGACCAATACTTGAAGGGGTGTCTTGTGTGTGCACAATTTCAGCCATCATCCCTCACGCACCGTGCGCCTTTACAAAAGAGGGGAATGACACTGCCATGGTCAGATTTACAAATCGACTTTGTAGGCCCTGTGATTCGCTCGGCTAGGGGGAATAAGTACATGTTGACTGTGACATGCTTGTTCACCAAGTGGGTGGAATGTCTCCCAGCCCCAAACTGCAAGGCAGAAACTGCAGCTGCCTTGATGATTAACCACATCTTTTCCCGTTTTGGTCTACCTCAAAGGATTGAGTCAGACAGAGGTAGCCACTTCACCAGTGAAGTAATGACAAAGATGTGGGAGATACTGGGGGTCAAGAGAAAGCTGCATATTGCTTATAGACCAGCTTCTTCTGGGGCAGTAGAGAGATATAACCGGACAATTGTGAGCATATTAAAGAAGTTTGTGGCAGATTCTGGGCCAAGTTGGGATATCCGATTACCTCTGGTCCTAATGGCTATCAGATCTACCCCTTCATCTGCAACCAAAATGTCACCATTTGAGTTGATGACTGGGCGCAAGATGGTGCTTCCTCAGCATTTGCTCTACAGGACCCAAGAGCAGACACTGATAAATGCCTCCACTACTCATGAGTATGTAGAGAATTTAAGGAAACACCTCCAACATGCTTTTGCTTATGCTCAGCGGAATCTAGAAAGATCGGCTGATAGCATGAAGACCCATTATGACCTGAAAACTTCCAGGAAGGAATATCAGGTGGGAGACCGGGTCTATCTATACAACTTCCAAAGGAACCAGGCCAAGCAGCGCAAATTTTTGCCTACATGGAAGGGACCCTTTGAGATCATCGACAAGATCTCCCCTGTGGCCTACAAAATCCACATCCCCAAAGGCGGTTCGGCAGAGGGGGAAGACAAGTGGGTCCACATAAACCAGTTGAAATGTTGCCATCCCAGGCACACTCTGCAACAACTGGAGGAATCCTCTGGAATCCTAGCGGGTACTGTCTCAGACTAATTCTGTTCCAATCATAAAACATACCACATCTAGTCTCTAAAATATTGTGATTTGCATGAAACTGTCTCTTAGTTATACTGTTTTTTATCAAAATAAGAATGTAATGTTTCGTCATGATGAAATGCATATGCTATCCCACCATCTCAACAGTGGTGGAAAAACGTCTATGAGTAGGTATTGCCGCTCTTCCTTTGTCGTCCTAGGAGAAAGAAGACCTTGAGACTGGCCAAGGAGGATGATCCGGAGACCGGGAACGAAGACACAACGGGCCCGGGGTACCGCCCAATCTTCCCATCAGGACCGGCGAGGAGAACTGATCGATCTGACCGGATGGAGAAGAAGATGCTGAACTGTGCCATCTACAGAAGAGGAAGAAGATTATGCGGACAGACCGGTGCGTGGGTCAAAACCCTTGGGCACGCGACTCCCCATCGACCCAAACTCAAAGTGCAGTCACGTGGGGGGGCTTGTAGGGTGTCCTGACCCACGTTTAAGCTACCCTGCTACAACATTTGGTGCTGTGGGCTTAGGAAATTCATGATGGCGGAAAACCCACATGTGCGCCGAAATCCAGGAAAGCTGCGCAGTTGTGCGCACACCAAAATGGTTACCTAACTTGCCACCCACCAGGGTAAAGAAAGGTCTTTGTTAACAAAATCCACTTTTACTGATGTCAAAAAGTTGCTGAAATCGTGACTCATTGGACCACTTTAAAGATTCAACCCTTTTTGTGGGGTTCCACATAACCATCTTACTGTAAGGAGCCCCATCAAAACAATGTTAAGCAAGGATTTACTACCATGCAAGAACCATTCCTGTTTAGAATGCATTAATCCAAGAAAATCCCAAAAATGGGTGCAGTACCAGTACTCACCACTATCCAAAAGCCGGCGTTTTAAAACCCACTGTGTGTTTTTCTGAAGGCAAGCAAAATGCCTATTTCAAACCTTGCAACATGTGCAAAATATTCACTGAACACCAGCAGACATTTGGCAGAATGGAGTTTTGTGTGCCTACAAAATCTGGGAAATGAAGAGCCCAAAAACAATGCTTATAACAAAAATGCTATGGAGTCAGCAGCTTAAGCCTAACTGCAACTGGATTTAAAACCACCAAAATCGAAAATGTTAAATTAAATGAGTGACCTATGTTTGGTGTCACATGCCTTTGTAACTGTTGAAATGTCATAGTTTCGCACTTAGAATCAGCATTCTAGCTGCATGTGTAAAATTACAAGTTATTTTAAAAGCAACAAAAAGTTAGCTGAAGGTCTGGCTTAAGGAACTTGATTTTGCCTAGCAACTACCCATCAGGAGTGAAACTTGAGTCACCACTGTGTTCCCAGGCCAACCTTCCTTTTGCTGCCCAAGCTAAGGATATGCCATCTATCTGATAATTGAATTATCTGTGCTCTGCAAGAGAGTGAACAAAGCCCTCTTCACTCAGGCAAAGGTTTTTATTACCGCAGTCGTAAATTGTAGCTTCCTCTTGGCAGGAGCTGGGAGGAGCACTGCCTGTGAGAAGCAAGCTGGCTTGGCAGAAACTGGAAAGACTGGTTTCTGTACCATGTGACCTGAAAAGACACACCCCTGCAGCAAGGATATGGTTTTATAAAAAGGGGGATAATTCATAGTGCGGACATGTGAAAATTTTATAAATGATACCATAATTCTTGTGATTTTTCTGCCCACAGTTTAAGACGTGGTAGGAACCGGTGGTATGTTCAGGGGGGTTTTAGCGGAAAAGTGGATATTACTCTAAATGTGTGCATGTTAAAAATCTGAAACTTCATCAGTTAATGTCCCTACCCCCTGCACACATGTATGTAAAGTTGGGTCCATGTCGGAAATTGAAAAAGCAGTTAAAAAGTCAATTATGTACACTCTTTGAATGCAAGCTCCGAGAATGAGCAGATTTGGACATAGACATGGCTAAATTCAGCCACACCATGTATATGTAATTTTAAACAAATGTGTACCTGTGCAAATATGTTTTTAGGTCAGATATAGATTGTGTGTAAAGTTGACAGGGGTGGGTTCTCTGTATCATAAACAGACCTCATCATGATGACACTTCATTTCATTCCCCCAATCAAGTAAGGGATGAAAGCTGGACCAATGACGATTGAGAGGGGCAAGTCTAGTGATGCAACACACACACCCATTCTCAAGAAACAGATAAAAGCAGAGAGTCAGGACACATAGAGACATTCAATTTCATCTGCCGCTGGAAGCCCTGCCGGAAAAATCCATACTTACCTCCATCAAACTCCAGAAAGCCAAACTAGAGACTTCAATCTATCCAGAGCAGAGACCAGACCAGAGAGAAAGCAGTGCTGTGCCTAGCAGAGACCAGACCAGAGAGAAAGCAGTGCTGTGCCTAGCCGAGACCAGACCAGGCGCTGTGAGCAGAATCCGGAAAGACCTGACCAGACTGAAGATCGTGACCAAGTCGCTTTCCTGTTCAAAATCTCTTGTGAGTACTTAGCAAAACTCAGAACACATCTCTTAGTTTAAATTCATCTAATTCAATCTATTTAACCTAAGTAGAACTGCCTCCTAGCTGTCACGTGTCAATTCTAGTAAAATTTGTCACTTGTCAAAGTGTGCGTTTAAAATTTACAAAACCAAAAACGACCTTTACTAAATTACTCATATCTCCGCAACCGTTTGGGCTAGAGACTTGCAATAACTTTCATTTGGAAGCTGAGATCCCAGGCTTTCCTAGGACCCCAAAACGGTAGAGATAGTCCTTGTGGTTCCCTTGTAATAGCGCTCGGCGCATCCGCGAATTTTGCCGCGATTTGCAATTTCTTCACATGTAAAAAAACTGCTGCTGCCTGATTTCATTTGCCAGAAATTCGGTTAACCTGCTAACTATCCCTGAATCATTGCTAGTGTGAGCCTGGACTAATATTAACTAGATACCACTCATCCTGAACCTCTAAAAGGGAATTAAGAGCGTTTCCAGCATATTTCTCATTCATTGCTAGCACCTATCAAAGCATTTGCCTGTGTTTTCAAACTTCTGTTTAAGCTTGCTGGATTGAACTGAATTACAGTTGATTGCATTTCTGAGAACTGTGTGTTTTCCTTCCATTTCCTTGCCTTGCATCAAGGGGGGGAGGGGAGTAGCCAGAGAAAAGTGATTACATTGTTTGGTTGAAATCATATTGCGTATTTTCTGTACTGCATTCATTGAATATTGCATCCACCTGAGCCTACATAAAGCATCCTCTACCACATTATACTTTTGTTCCTATTTACCAGTGTGCTACCTTATCCATTTCATGTCAACTCATTAGTGATTAAAGAAGTGTGCTAGTGCCAGATTCTCCGTTGTTAATATTTACCATATCAGATTAAGTGTGATATTCAATTATTAATTTATTAAAAAGTGTGATATATATTTTAATTTATCAAATAAACCTTTTAAACTTGCAAAACAGAATTACTTCTTGGCTCAGTGGGGTCAGGGGGATTCCAAGAGAGGGGTGTTATACAAGGGTAGTCATCCAGAACGCATGAACTGGACCTAAAGATATATCAATAAGGGTTTTCATTCAGTATTCTAGACTAGGCGTTAACTTGGCTGTAGTGCTGAATTGAATCCTCTTACAGTGCAGTAAGAAATTTGACTTTTAAAAGACGTCAGAGATGTGTGAGGAGAAGGAAAGAGTAGAGTCAAAGATGAACCAGAGGTAGGAGGAGCGCCAAGGGAGGCCGGCCAAAGAGTAAAGGGAAAGGATGGTGAGGGAGTGCCAATGAGGAGGATCTCAGTCTTGTTGGCATGTAGACAAATATCATTGGTGGCACACCAATTTTGAATGGCGATTAGGCAATCAGAGATGAGGGAAGGATTGGGGGTGGCTGAAGGAAGACTGAAAATGAGTTGAGTGTCATCAGCAGAGCACTGGAAATTTGAACAGAAAATGGAAATGTCATAGGTGAGACTTACCAGGTATTGGTTGAAAAGCCAGGGCGAGAGGTTAGACCCATGGGGAACACCACAGGTAGAGAGGGAGATAGAAGATAGGAGGACCCAAGTTGTACCTGGCAGGGTGGATCTGAGAGGAAAGAGCTCAGCCAGGCCAGAGCCTGATCGGTGATACCCAGGTTGTCACGGAGATGGTTCAGCAGGGTGGTGTGGTTGACTTTGTCAAAGGCAGAGATCAAGTATGATGAGAACATGGGGAATGTTAAAGTCAAGGTTGGGGAGCAGGTCTTCACGGATGTTCAGGAGAGCAGTTTCCATGATTCTGGCAGTCCTGAAGCCAGATTGGTGCTGGTCATGGAAAGAGCCAACAGAATCAGAATGAAGGTTAAGCTGAGAGATGGCCAGCTTTTCCAGGAGTTTACCCAAAAAGTGAGTAATGGAAATTGGGCGATAGTTAGCCGGAAAAGAAGGATCAGCTGTGGGTTTCTTGAGTAGAGGGTGCACAAGGGAGTGCTTCAGAGCGGAGGGGAAAGATCCAGAGACAATGGAGAGGTTGCAGAGATCAGCCAGGGCCGGAGCAAGGTTATCAATGTGGTCCTTAATGGTTTTAGAAGAACAGGGATGGACCTGTTTCGATGAGGCTTTCATAGATTGGACTTGTCTAGCGACCTCATCAGGGGAGAAAAGAGGAGAGGAGGAGAAGGAGGGAGGGGGGATAGCTGAGGGAGGGTCAGGAGGCAGAGAAGGAGAGGGGAGTGGAGGGGGAGCAGAGGAGAGGGTTGAAAAGATGTCCTGGGTTTTAGAGATAAAGTGAGAGGCAAGGGCATTGCAAATAGCCTGGGAGGCAAGAGGAGGGGTGGAGACTGCAGCAGGATTGGCCAGCTCCTTACAGATTTTAAAGAGTTCTGCTGAGTTGTTAGATGCCGCAGAGACACAGGCTTGAATATGTGCTCTCTTCTTGGTGCGCACAGAGACTCGGTATTGCCTTTGGAGCAGGAAGCAGGCCAGTTTGTCAGAGGATGAGCAAAAAGCCCTCCATTTCCTCTCGGCCACACTACACTTACGTTTAAGTGTAGCTAGGTCAGAGTCATACCAAGAATTGCACTTGACTTTGGACTTCAAGCAGATCCTCATGACAGGGTCAAGAGCATCAAGAGTAGCAGAAATAGAGGAGTAAAGCAGGGACAGGGCTAAGTCAGGGTGTGAGTCAGCCATGAGTGGAGGAGAGGGGAGAAGGTGGCAGCAAAAGCCTCGACAGACACACGCTTCATGGACCGGATGTCCGAGAAGGTGGGTAGCAATCTTAGGGTAGGCTTGGCTTGAGGGGAGGAGATGGGAAGATGGGAGGAGAGGAGGCAGTGATCACTCTAGGAGAGAGGAGTGGTGAGGAGAATAGAGAGGGGAAGACCAGAGGAGATCAAGACATCAAGTGTGTGACCAGCAGAATGAGTCGCGCCGGAGGGGAGGGTAGAGAGGGAGAGTGAATCGCAGGCGTCGCGAAAGAGCACATATGAGGAACAAGAACAATCCATACGGATGTTGAGGTCACCAAGGAGGAGGAGTTGAGTGGTTGAGGCCAGGAGGGAGGAGTATAGGTCTGCCCACTCAGAGAGAAAAGAGGTGATTTGGCCAGGGGGCCGGTGGAGAGTAGAAACAGTAAGAGAGTGGCTAGGAGAGCGAGAGAGCCTGCAGACAAAGCATTCGAAAGAGGAGTAAGTCTGGGTGGGGATGATAGAGGCAGGAATCCACTCAGGGAAGATCAGGGCAACACCCCATCCGGGCCAGGTGGATCTGGGGGCGGAGATGATCTTGTAGCTGTCTGGGAGGAGAGTGTTAAAGCTCGTGACAGAGCTGGCCGTGAACCAAGTCTCTGTAAGACCGAGGACATCAATGTCAAGTTCTTCTAGGAGGTGGCAGATGTCAGAGGAATGTTTGACAGCAGAGCGAGAGTTGAGAGTGGCTAGATGAAGATGGTTGCCAGCCTTAAAGACCTTATGGGGAGGTGTAGAAATAAGAGGCATGCCCTGTGGAGGTGTGGAGGGAGCTATAGATGGGGCAGAAGCGGAAGGAAAGAGGGCACGGTAGCCAAAGGAGGAGAGTAGGGGACAGCTAGAGATGAGAGAAAGTTTATGAATTGCCTATCAAAGAGAAGGAGAGTGGTCTGAGGGCCTTGCACCATGACAGTGCCATTTAGGTAGACATTGATGATGACTCTGGAGGAGTCAAAGGAATCCATGAGGACTTCCCAGTGGGTGCCACCATTAATGGGAGAGGAGGAGACAGGACAGAGCACAGAGATCATATGAGGGATCCAGAGATCTGGCGAAGGAACGACAAAGAGGTTGTCGGTGAGGCTTGATGCCCACGTTAAAAGCTTGGTTTCATCTGGCGGCCATTTTTAAATGTCTAAAATTGAACATTGGACAACTGCATTAGTCTTGTTAGCCAAGTACAAAACTACCTCTTATAAATTACACCAATTATTTGTTGATGATCAATTTAAAATGTATTTATTTATTTATTTCATTTGTAAGGCTCACAAAACCCAGAGGCATTGAGGCGCTGTTGCAAGTACCAGTTACATGTGCCCATTTGGCAATTTATACTTACAGTCAGATAAGAAAAGAGAGAGAGGTAGGAGAAGAACAAAAATAAATCAAGAACAAGGCAGCAACATGCAGACAGAGTGACCAACCATAGTACGTTTACAGTGGATCAGGCAAGGCATGGTGTTGTCCACTATGTAAACAGACAAGTTTTAACAGCCATGCTGAAGACCCAAAAGGATTCTTCAGCTCTCAACACTGGTGGTAGGGACTTCCATTATTTGGCTGCAATGGATGGAAAGCTGGAGCCTCTCGCTTTGGACCGTTTGAATTTCAGCTGGACCAGCCGATGGGAGTAAGGTGTTCTGGTGGTCCTAGACGAGAGGGTCTTCGTGATTTTCTGGGATAGGCACGGTGGGACAGATCTAGAGATAAACCTGTTTTTGATAGAGAGGGTCTTGAACATGATCCTTTCTTGTATTGGGTCCAGTGAACAGCTCTCCTGGCAGCCGAGAGGTGTTCCATTTTGTGAATGTTTAGAGCTGCCCAAAAGGTATTATTTTGGATTGTCTGGAGTTTCTGGATGTTGTGTGCAGACGTGCCAGCAAAGAGTACATTGCAGTAATCTAGCCTGGCACCTACCACTGCCCATGCAATCGTTAAACAGCTGTCAGTAGATAGGAAAGGTCTGGCGACATTTATCAATTTAGTTGTGTATACTGCTGATGAGGAGATTGAATTCACTTGGCGGTTCAGTGATAGGGTAGCATAAAAGTATACTCCCATGGTTTTCGTTGCTGGGAGACGGTAATCTGGGTACCATCAATCTTGAATGATGAGTATCGTGGGTCGAGCGTTTTTAGCACCGTTGAGGGTCTGACGAGAAGGAGCTTGGTCTTCTCATCGTTTAGACAAAGGCCATGCATTGCCTTCCAGGTCTGGATGGTCACATAGGCTGAATTCAGTGTGTCTGCGCCATTGGAGTCGTTTCCAGATAGGTGCAGAAGAATTTGCATGCCATCGGCATAGTTAGTGTATGCTATGCCTACGGAGTTCAGGAGGTCAAAGATTGGTTTTGCAAATATGTTGTAAAGCGTGATAGGCACCCAGGATCCTTGTTAAACGCCCATTCAATTGAAACTGGTGGAGCGCTTGCCTTTTCAGCAAAGACGCTCATGGCTCTTTCTTCTAAGAAGGAAGTGATCCAGGTCGTAGCTTCAGGTGCGAATGATGCTGAGGTGATCAGATGGTGGCAGAGAATGTTGTGCTTGACTAAGTCTAAGGGTGCGGACAGGTCTAGGAGGAGAAGCACTGCAGGTCTCTCTTGGTTCCGGATCTCGTCAATCTGCTTTTTGAGGTCTAGGGTGCTGACTCAGTGCCGTGGCCTGGGTGAAACCCCGACTGTCAGACTCCCAAGTTATGGTTGGTTACCAGGTGTTACTGAATTTAGACGTAGGAGGCTCTGTTCAGAATTTTTTGTAGGAAGGGGACTGTGGTGATCTGCCAATAGTTATTGGGAGGGTGGTCAGATGGTGGGTCAAGGGTTGTATTTTTAGCAGGGGAGGACCCAGGCTTCCTTGATGGGACTGTGCCTGCTTCGAAGGAGGCATTAATGAAGGCTGTGATAAATGGTGTCAAGGCATCCGCATAGACTTTGATAGCATGACAGGGAAGGCATCACCTTTCTTGCGGCTTTCAGACTCTCTAGGATGTGTAATGTTTCCAGTTCTGTGATTTTATAGAAATGGAACAGAGGGATGCTGAGGCTATTGGTAATGGTCTTAAGACTGTCGGTAGCAGCTTGTTGTAAGGGTTTAAGTGGGGAACGTTTTGAGAGTATTATTTTGTGTAGAGTGTCAATTTTTTGTAGCATCACATCTTGTATACTGGTACACCATTCTTTGTCTTTCGTGAGGGTAGAGGGTGGGGTGCTAGGAGTTTCCAGCACCTTGAGGAATGTGAATAATTCTTTTGTGTCAGAATTTGCATTGGCAATTCTGGCATTGAAGGTGGTAGGTTTGGTGTGGATGATGGATAGTTTGTACAGTTTAGCCGCCTTCATAAATGCAGATCTTAGGGCGTCTGAGGGCATTTCCTTCCAAGAAGTTTTTGCAAATCGTTTTTTTGCTCAAAGATCAAGGAGGTCAGGGGTGAACCAGGAGTTGAGATGTTCCACCCGTTTAGCTTTTTTGAGAGCTATGGGGCCCATGGTGTCAACTGCAGTTGTTAAGGTGGTGATGTAAAGTTCTGCTAGGATATCAGGATCTTGAGAGCAGAGGTGCTCTTGTTTGAGTGCATCAAGTTAGGGTAGGATGTGCTCTTTGGTCAGATTGCGATAGCTAAGTGACATAGTAGGCAGTAGTGGAATGGTTATAGGTTTGGAGTGGTGACAGAGAGGGATGCTGAAAGCAATGATATGATAGTCAGACCAGGGAGTGTTGGATCTAATGGAGATAGGGTAGTTGAGGTCTGCGACCCAGTCCAAGGTGCGTCCTTTGGCATGGGGGGAGCGCGGATGCAGTGGCTGAACCAAAGGGCATTCAGGAAGTTGGCCAAGGAGGGAGCTTGCAGGTCGGTAGGGTCATTTAAGCCCATGTTTAGGTCACTGAAGAGGATAACTCTTGATAAGTGTTTGATGTTGTCACCTATCAAGTGTAGAAGGTCTCCTTCGAATGGTAGGGGTGGGCCAAGTGAGCGGTAGATAATGTCGACTGTGATTGTGGTAGTAGGGGTGGTATGCAGCTTTGCAGATATGAGGTCGCAATTCTTAATGGAGGTGCCGAATGGCCTTATGCAAAGGTGGTCTTTGGCAATAATGGCGACTCCTCTCCCTCTGGTGTTTAGTCTGTCATTCCTGAGGATAGTGTATCCTGCAAGGATTGCCAAAAAGAGGGCAGGATGAAAAGATGCATGGAGCCACGTTTCAGTGATGACGAGAGCGTCAAGGTTGTCTGTTGTAAGGAGGTCATGAATGTCAAGAGCATGGGCTGGTAAGGATCAGGCATTAACCAAGGAGAAATTGAGAGACAGCTTGGCCGGTATGGTGCATTTACTAGCATTTGTAATGGCTAGTTGGCTTTTCGGACATTTATCAGTAGTGTCATGGCTGGGTACTTCAATGATGGAGGCAGTGGTAATAGGATATGTATCATGAGACACGGGGCAGATTCTCTCCCTATCTAGGCTGCGATAGTCAGTCACTGGGGCAGTAGTGAAGGTGGGAGGGCAATTGGCAGTATTTAGGTGGTGATTAGCATTACAGTTCTCGGCATAGGCCTTTAGCACAGTATTGTTCGGTAGATGGCAAACAATGACATATGAAGTAGCATTGTTTGGTGTAAGGCATGCAATATCATTAGCAACAGTGTTGAGAGGGGCAGGGAAGACATTCACCTTAGCGACATTGTTGTTAAGAGTAAGGCAGGCAATGACATTGGCATCAATACAATTAGCTCTGAGGCACGTAATAGCATATGCAGCCTTATTGTTAGGAGGCAGGCTGGCAGTCACCTTGGCGTCACTGTTGTTTGGCATAAGGCAGGCAATGACATTGGCATCAATACAATTATTGTCTGGCAGTCACATTCCTAGAAATATTGTCAAGAGCAAGGCAGGCGGTGGCAGTGGAATCAATACAATTAGTTGCCGGGCAGACAGTCACATTACTAGAAATATTGTCAAGAGCAAGGCAGGCACTGGCATTGCTAACAGTAACGCTAGGTGCAGGGCCAACAGTTGCAATTCAGGCAGTGTTGTTAGGTGTTAGGTAGGCAATGCTATTAGTATCAGTGGCCTTAGGGTAGACATTTCGTTTGTTCCGCACTGCTGCTTAGTACATATGAGGCAGCAACATTAGCAGCAATGTGGTGATGTAAAGGGTGTTTTTTCGCTCTGGCAGCGGTGATGGAGACAGACTTAGTGCATTCAATGCATGCAGCAGGGCAATATGCAGGTCCGGGAAGGCTAGATGTGGCGGATGCGAAAGGAGCATTTTTGGTAAGATCCACTGTGGGCTTCCCCGTATAGTTAGTAGCAAAGGCCGGGCTGGATACATTAGGTGCCAGACGTGGCGCCAGACGTGGCGGGCTATATAGGCCCTTAGCACACCTTTGTGCCTCTGAGGTGTGGCAATGTCCGTTTACGACCGTGCAGTGGTGGTGTTTTGTGTGATGAGGTGACAGAGGGAGTAGGTCTGTGGTGAGTGGATGCATCAGTTCCCGGCCATTTCAGGGTTCGGTAGCATGTGAGGCTGCAGTCCTGAAAGCAGCTAGTTTTCAACTGCACATTTCTGAGTCTTTGTTTCATGGGTGGGGTGCGGGCGGCATTCAGATAGTCAGGCATCAGTGTAGGGGAGGCTCCTGAGAGGCACGCCATGTTTGCCATGGAGATGGGTGCAAATGGAGGCCAGGAAGGAGCATTCGAGTTCGAAATCCCAGCCGTTTCTGCAATAACTGCGCGCAGCAGATAATAACGGTCATTGGTGGCTCGGGAGGGTACAGGAGGGGATGGTTTTCGTCTCACAGGTTCAGTAACCAACAGTATAAGGAATGGTGTGGGCAAGAGGAGGGCGGGGGGCGTGGGCTTGGGCTTGAGAGGTGGATAGCTGCACAGAAAGGCTGCAGGGCATCAAAGGGGAGGATAGAAACAGCAAGGATCTTCGATCACAAGGCTTACCTTGATAAAAATACATTGGATGCCACGGTGACGGAGACCGCCATAGACAGAGCGAGGCCTTAACTCCTGGCCTTCGCTCAGGGCCGGCAATATATGCCAAATTATTGCCAATTAAGTCCCAAAGACGCATTTATCTGAAGGTGCTTACATATTGCCTATGAATGTTTTCTAATTCTAATGCTAATAAATGCATATCTTATAAAGTGCGTACCCAGCGCATATTAACATTGGCAGTGGTTTATGATGATTACTGGTTGAGGTCATAGGACTGTTTTATATCAAAGTGCTTGCTGGTGTTTATACAAAATGTCTACACTGTGTGCAAAAACCACATGTAAACATTTTTTTAATGTGCTGTTATTCCCTACAGTCATTGCTGTATGCATATTAGCATTGGCAGTGGTTTGAGATTTTACCAATTGGGGCCACACATGTGTTTTTTCTCAAAGTGCTTGCATAGTACCTGTTAATAGTTTCCACACCATGTGCAAAAACACATTTTCCAAATGTAGTGCTTTTGCCTACAATAATTGCCAAATGTTCACATAAAGTGCTCGTGCTTTGCTGGTGCATGTCTTTCATATTGTCATCATGGACACAATAGTAACTTGTAACTTACCTCTAAATTAACTCTTTTACCTCGAGTTGCCAGAATAGTGCAAACAAGCATAGCTATTAACTAGATAATGAACTAATGCCATCATTATGGCATTGTCAGATCGACAAAATCCACTCAAAACATAAACACATCTCCGCGATGTCCCCGGGCTGATGTGCGCTTTATGAATACTAAATAATAAATAAATAAGAGATGGCCTGTAGCAATCAATTACGATATTGTTAACATGCATATACTTTAAAGTGCTTCCTACTTACAGTTTTTAAATCACAACATTTTTGTTTACAAAAATAGATATTACAAACGAAAGTACGTTTTTAAAACCTCTTTGGACATATCAAATAGAAAAGGGATAGTGGAGACCACTAATTAAGCAGTGACTTTAAAACTTTGGAAAGTATGGGAACAAAAGGATATGCCCTGTAGGTACTGTGTTCTAAAAAGGAAATAAAGAAACACATTCCAAGTCAAAACACTTGTGTATAGATGCGTTATAAATGCCATATCATATCATATCAAACAGTGAACAAAGAGGCAGAAATCTATGTTTCCAAGAACGTATATAACTCCTCATCAACATTATGGCCAATTGGAGTTTTTGTTTCAAAATCCAAGAAGCATTTCATCTGAAGTGTTTGTAATTTTTAGTCTACCTCTCACACTAGAGGTAAGTGACAACTTTATGAATGGCAAAAGTACACAACCTAACATATTTTCCCCATGTATTTAATGGAACTGTTTTGCTGTGGGGTATGTAAAATGTGCTTTTTTGATCACCCTGATGTGTTGTACAATGTGTGTTTTTAATTTGCAGCTAGTATTTGTATTTGTATTTGTATTTTATTGAATTTATATAGCCCTTTACTCCAAAGTGCTTTACATGAGAACAAATAAATATACAGCAAGCATAAGATGACAATTGAATCACAACCTGAAAACAGTATAAAGAACAACTCCCCATACTGATGTTTACACACAAATACTAGCACATACACCACATACTCACTATCAGAAGTTTTCTTGGATCCTGTATAAATAGAATGTCCCAAGATAGGGTGTATGTAAATAGTGCAATTAATGACAAACTGGCAGGCCTTGCACTTAGTGCATTTAAAGAAACATTTGCTTGAATCTGTTTACCAAGAAGAACCTGGATTTGAGATACCTTTTTGCCCTTTACATTGGAGAAAGATCCTGTATAAATAGAATGTCCCAAGATAGGGTGTATGTACATAGTGCAATTAATGACAAACTGTGCAAACCTTGCACTTAGTGCATTTAAAGAAACCTTTGCTTGAATCTGTTAACCAAGAAGAACCTGGATTTGAGATACCTTTTTGTCCCTCACATTGGAGAAAGTTGATTTATGATAGGTGATATGGGATGATTGTTCAAAATTGGTGACAGATGTTTATCTGACCTCAATACATGCCAATGTCATTGCAGAGATTGTAGACTTTCTTTGGCATAAGAACTATACATCAGAATTAACTTGTTCTCATCAGACTCATCATGAGAGGTTTGGGCTAATTGAGTGGTCAAAAGATTGTCACGGTTGAGTGTACGAGCCTTTAGATAGGAACAATGAACTACTCTTTTAGAATATCCCTGTTCTTTAAAACTGTAAACTGTCATTTCTCTCTCCCTTTCAAACCCTTCTATGTAAGAACAGTTTCTTCAGAGTCTAATAAATTCTCCATACAAAATAATCCATTTGCGACTATTAGGATGACTGCTCCTTGCATTTAATGGGGAGTTTGAACTAATGAGTTTTCTATGTAGTTCAACATGTAACTCCCCTTGTTTCTGTCTGACCATGTCATCCAACAATACAATGGAATCCTACAGTGTGATTCCATAAATTGTACATTCAAGGCATTTTGATTGAGAATGTGTACCAATTTTACATAATGTTGCGCACTCCCATTCCAAATGATGAATACATCATCAATAAATCTCAGCCATAACACAATCTTATCTGAGAAATAGATGTTCTCATTCGACTACACAATACGTTTCTCCCACCAACTAATTATTCTACTCCGGTCATCTGTGTGACTTAAAATCTAAGAAATGGAGGAGTCCGGTTTGAGGTATGTTGGTACCTCTAAATGTGCACCCCTCATTCTACCCTAACCCTTAGCATGGCTCTGGAAGTAAGCCAGCTCTATGCTGTTTTTTATGCACATGTGTGCTTTTTCACTAGGTGTATACTTCCTTAAATACTTAAATACTTACTATGTGTCCCTCATAATAAAGGTGTATTCTTCAGTACATACATGTTTCAGTACATAGATTATGTATTCCTTTCGTGTGTAGTTAACTTTGGTTCTTTTCACTTCTGTACAGCCTTCTCTTTTGCCTAGAGAAATACTGGGTGCTCAGCATCGCTACGCAGAGAGGGTACGCTGGTTTGCTCTATGGTATTCACCTCTGATACCTTAGGTTGAATAAGTCTACAGCACCTCATGGAGGGTTTGTATAAACATCTCCCTAACACTTGTGCTCGTATGTTATGCAGTGTGGTCACTGAGATTATCCCCCAGGCCCTTGTACTAATACCCACAAGAAGATTGCACATGATTCACACACTTTATATACTCCTTTACAGACAATGACGTTAATCTCATTGCCCCAAGCGATTGTATGATTTTCTCTTTACTAGGATGCTCCCTCATCACAAAAAAGACACCTTCCTCAAACAATTTGTGGGATCTCCTCCACTGAAATATTTACATGCAAGAAATGTCACATGAGGGTATGCCATGCAAGGTTGTGAATAGAATTAAGATACCCTCCTCCTTAGCACTTATAAGCACAAGAAGATGACACATGATTCACACACTCAGTTACAACATGTAATTGGGAACTCCTGCCTGCAAGCAATTCTGTATTATTTTTTGTAATCTCTCTTATCACATAAATATGACACACTCAATTACAGTCACGCTATATATATCAGGGACAACATGCTCACCTTGGAAGCAAGACGACACGGAACACCACAGGTCCGATACCCGGATCTGTGCTTCGAAACATCTGGGTAACCTATCACATCATATAACCTCTGCTTGTCGCAAATGTATTCCATGATGTGTGTGTGTGTGTGTGTGTGTGTGTGTGTGTGTGTGTGTGTGTGTGAGAGAGAGAGAGAGAGAGAGAGAGAGAGTGTGCGTATGTGCATGTGATGCAATTAGTAGCCACAAATATGGCTTGTGTGTGACAAACTCATTTGCAGTCACTGAATTTGAACTATTGCCTCAAAGCAACTCAAGCTTTTTTCTCTTTGTAGTATTCTCTCTTGTCTCAAAGAGCCTCCAGCCACATTTTGAATTCCTTCTCCCTACCACTCACTGACAAGAAATGAACATGCATATATATCATGCAAGGTGATTACAGAGAATCTCTCCAGTGCATAATACTAGTAGCTAAAAGAGGTGGCATGTGTGGTGCACACTCAATTACGGCCACTGATGGAATGATTTGAATCAATTCTATTTTGTACTCTTCACTAGTATCCTCTCTCACCACAAAAATATGACACACTCACTTACAGTCACAAAGTAATGTACTGCCAGTCTCCAAACAATTCTGAGATTATTTTCTCCTTCCTACTGGTCTCTGACAAGAACTGTCACATGCATGCATGTCATGCAAGGTAGTCAATGGGATTTTGCTTGGTCTACAGTACAAACAGCCACATGAAGAAGATATGTTTTACAGCCGCCAATGTAATTAAATCTCTGGCCTCTGAGCAATCCTATGATTTCTCTGTGATTCTAGTCTCTCTTGCTACTGTAGAGGAGGAGCCAAGTACCCCCACCTCAACAGTTCCGCCCTTATTGCCTGTATGTTGGAAACCAGAGTATGTGACATACACAGAGCAGTTGAAATGACAAAGGCCAAAAGGAATCCTAGAGGCAAGATTCCCATTGTGGAAACCATACCTGCATACGAGGAAATATGATGGTTGTTTAAATAAGATTCCTGAAGAAGCAGAGCAAATAAATGTAGGGAAGAATGGTGACATCACCAACCATCACCAAGTAAACATCACACTAAGCTGAACTGACATACATAGAACAGATGCAGAGCCAAGAGAATGCAGATATTCTATGAGGCATCAAGAAAGTATAAAGGATAAGTGACATCTTGGGTTCAAGGTGAAGAAGCTTATGCCACAGAAACAGATGAAGACATCAAACTATGTTACACTTGTACAGATGCAAAAGAAACGCAAGCGGATGAAGTAATCTTGAGGCTAGCTTTATAGTGAATAGATTGCGGCAAGCGCCAATATATATATGCATATGGACAAGTAAAGGATGGATGTTTCCACTACGCATTATAGCAGTGCTGGACTTTAGCAAGAAGGCCGAGAAAGCCTCATTTCCAGAGTGTCGCAGTCGAAAAGCAAATTGAATTACAAAGTGAAACTCAGCAAACAAGGCTGGATGAGCCAAAGAAGCCACGGTCTTATCAAACTGGAGTAAACTGACATTGGATACAAATCGGGGTGAAAGAACAGAACTCCTGTTCAGAAGGCATGAACAAAACAAGGAAGACATCAGAGGTCTATCAAAAAATAGTATTAAAAAGCACTAGAAGCTCAATTCCATGGTCTCCAGTCACATGGAAGGATGAAGTTGGACGAACGAGATGGTCACACCTAAGCACAAGGGCAGAGTGTGCTTTCATTCCCTGTATTTCTCAGAGCTAAGAACACTCTCAAGGCCGAGCTTCAAAGACTAATTGACAGTAGACCACGGAGGTGATGATGGATTGATATGCTAATTGGTGGAAAGCAATGGTTAAAGCGAGCTCACCAGCACCTGGATGGCCAGCCTGCATGCTGCTAGACGTAGGTGGAAAAGTACTGACGGAGGTTAGAGTGCCAACCAATTGTAGAGAACCGTGTAATTAGGTGTCCGATAGTTGTGTAAACCAATGGGACGTTGTGTATTTAGTGACGTTCATTATGGTCATTTTTAGGGGAGGGCTTTGTTGCCACACCTGATTTTAAGTATCCAATCACATATTCACACTTTTTACACTAGTATTAGATGATTCACTCACAGCCAATCAACCATACTCGTAGGTTTTTGTAGGATGATGTTAGTAAATATGTAGGTTAATGTCATTGATGACGAGTTTATGTAGAAAATCTCTGTTTTTTTCTAGAATGCATTGAGTAAGAGGATCAAGCGAATTCATTGATGTTCGCTGTACTCACTGTTTTAGATAATTGATATTAAAACAGTTTTCCTTTTACCAACTATCTGAGTCATTTTGATTATTGATGTATGAATAGAAATCTGAATCCCCATCCATCTCCAGGGTAATTGCTACTCATCTTAAAGGGCTGGGTTATCCAGTTCACTACAAAAAGATGTTCACTCATTTAGTCATTAAATATAATTTTCTGGCTGCCTCCAATCAATGTTGGTGTTTTCTCATCTAGCCATTAACAAGAAATGTCAGGTGTTCCCTCTGATGCTCTCCTACTTAATACTGTTAGTCACAAGAGAATGGCATGAGTGTTGCACATGCTGTTGCAACCACTGCATGTAATCTCCTGATTCCACACAATTCTATGATGCTCTCCTCCCTACAAGTCACTGACAAACATGCAACGTGGTCACTTGGAATCTATCCTTCCTTTTAACCACACAAAAAATTACCAATTCTATTTCAAGGTTTTACCCTCCATCAGCTAAATCGTAGTTCAATTTTCTACCTGTCCCTCCTTATTTCTAGCAGCAACAGCTTCCAAACCAAAATTGCCGAGTAAGCCCCAGATATACCTTCGATGAATCATTTGATCAATCAGGTGCCTCCCAAAACCTTGCAATCATTTCCAATTATGTGGCAACATAAAAACATCAGTTTTATGTTCACAGACATAATTAAAGACCAGTTCCCTCTCTTTAACTTTTATTCAGTCCATTACAATTCAAGGACAACTGATTCACTTCATTATGCATGTCAATCTGGAAAGGAGCAATGGCACTGTGGGTAACCCATGGACATGGTGATTCACACCCAGGATCCTTTCATCAGCATTTCTCATTGTCATATCAAAAATAGACCCTCACAGAATCCCAAGCTGCCCTCGCAACACAAACATAAAACAACATACTACCACTCCCTCCACTCTGCACTTGCACCACACAGCAAATAAACATCTTATCCCTCAAACCCTTACTTTGTAAAGTTAAAGACTTGTAGTATGACCATTCATCTATACCTCAGGGAGGTGATGAAGCCCACTGTTCCATTCTCCCCTCCAGCTACATTCAGTTGGTGATGTGTGCATGAACCAGATTCTGCTTCTCCGATCATCGACATCCTTTCCTGACCATGATATACAGTGTTCATTCTCTCAGTCTTGTAGCCAGTACCATCATGATTCCATGCCCCTCACCCTGATCCTCCAGTATGGCAGCATACTTCACAGGAGCATCAGCCTGAGCCATTTCTTCCTCTCAGGCCCCCGGACACAATCGTTTCACCATCTCAGTCTCCTATTTCTATAAGGCTTTGGTGGCTCCTCCACTTGGCTACCCTTCTCACTTTCGAGTCCCATGAAATCTTGTTTGTCTTTGAATCTCCTAGATGTACACTCAGATTATATCCTCTATGGTATAATTGTATTGGCTGGAGCCCAATGATCTCAGTTTCCTCAAAAAAATCATGTTGTCTCTGTAAATGATCTCTCATCTCTCATGCCATCAGCACACTTAGAGGAGCATCCTTTGGATGTCGATGTTTAAGTACGCCATGGGTGCATTCAATGCAGGAAAGATGGAGAATAGATGGGGAAGTATCTCGTATGTGATAATCCTTCTAAACCAGGACTCTAAAGATTCTTCCATGTTGTTTCCTTTCCCGTTTTACAGACTTCCCACAATACATAGGTGTTCCCCCTCAATCATCACTCTGTGACTTCAGCTCTGGCCTTTAGCTGCCGGTTTCACCTCAGGAGATATGCAACTTTGCCTTTCAGACACCTTGTCTGCCACCCGAGAAACCATATCCTCTACTTCTGTGATTCCTGTGAAAACTGTATGCAGGTCCCCAATGCAATCTTAGTTTTTTTAGTGAGTGCCCGAGGTCAAAGATAACTCCAGGGCAAGAAAACAAACCCCCTGATCTGGTTTTGGCTTTTCCACCATCTTTGTGCCCTCACTGTGACGCACTGGGGTTAGATTGTGTTCCCCGATTACATGTGTTTATTGATATTGGGATGTTGAGCACGGTTTCTGCCTTTGCCCACGATCACTGCAAGGATAAGATTCCCCAACGTTCATCATCTTTACAATTCTGGAGACACTTCACTGTGCAATGTTCTATACTGTGGAGAGTTTCTCCACTGAGGGAAGGCGTTATAGCGATCAAATTCTTCCAACATTTACAGGAGCACACTCAGTTCTATACCATTCACTATGTTGAGCTACACCAAAATGCCACAGTCACCATCTCCTTCTTTAGCCCACCAATGATCTCCAGATGTCCTCCAACGTTTCTCGCATATTGCACAAACTGCTCCCATTGTCCCAAACCTCAAATGGTGTTGCAGGTATGAGGGTGTCAACTACCTTCAAATGCAGCTATGGTGGGAAGGGTAAGGTCCACCTAAAAAGACTGGTGCTGATCATCAGATATTTTAGGGCTTAGAAACCTACACACAGTCCTTAGTGGTGCTGTCAGCCAGGTTGTGCACCTCAGCAGCAGTCAGACATTTGAGCATGTGATCACCCATGGTGTCACTCAAGTTGTCACTCAGGTGTAAGGAGACTCATGTTTCTTGAACTTGAAACAAGGGTCAGGAACATTGCATGCATCCAATGCCAGAACCCTCCAGAAGTCAGCCTCTCATAATACCCCAGCCCATGCCCCCTGCTAGGAATGATCTCAGCAGGGGGAAGTTGTGTGGTATAAGGATGCCATAATGTCACTGTAGCTTCCCTATTTTCTGGTGCATGCGGGACATGATGACGTACCCTGTTGGTATTTACAGTTGCGTGAGCTGGAGGATCAGGCAAGACCTAAGTACCTACTGAAGGCTGCTCCCAGTGTGAAGGTGCATGTCCATGTATCTATCCCCTGCAAGATTCTCCATGGCCTCTGTGGGTTGTTTCGCTGGTCTCACTGCATTCCTGGCCAATGACCTTCAATGCCACATTCACAAGTGCGGGTGTTTGCAGCATGCCTCTGTGACAGTACAATTGGCACTACTGCAGATGGGAGTGTAAGCGCCCACTTTAAATTTAGCACCACTAAAGAAATCCCTGTCACTCTGCAGGACAAGAGCAAACATCTCCTTTGCTGCCAAAAAGTGGCTTTGGCTTACAGAGAGCAAAGCAACACTCATTGTCTCTGTTGGAACTGCATAGTTCTTCAGGAACCCTACCCCTTGTATCTGCCATTGCTGGTAACTGGCCATACTGCTCAGGAACACCATCATTAATTACTTCCATGTAAAGGGTTTTACATCTGGAATCAAATTGCCCCATGGCTGATACCGTCCAGTGGCTCAGCTCCTCCGGTTGCCAATGGGTTAAAGAGTGGGAACAGACAGTGACTAGTAATTGGCACTTTGTTGGAATGAAGTCTCCTTCCATAGGACTACCCCACCCAGGACATGGTGCAAATGGGGGTGGTTCCCCCTTTTTCTGAGATAAAATCAGGACCAATTTATCAGAACACTATTATGCAGTCACCCCCCGGAAGGCACCCACAAAGGTGCATCAAAGGGTCAACTTTGTGTGAACAGAACACAAAACAATTCTAAACTAATTCTCACTTTTCTGGGGTGTCTGGGTATAAATACCTGACTCTGCTTTCAAGACTTTTTTCATGTGGTAATCTAAATTGTGAAGACGTATTACTGCAGCGAGTGCATAGAGGAATGAGAGCTCACATTTGGGTTTGTGCACTATTAATGGTGTCTGAGGTATCACATGAAATATGAGGATAATATTGGCAACATGCAAGAATACATGTTTCTCTTCATCAGTAGGCCTTGATAAACTGCCCATAAAGAACCCTGGGTCGTGGCCAAATCGTTTAGTGAGGATACATTCTGTCCACAAGTATGGGACATACTTTTGGCGCGGATGAACCCTGGATGAATTTACAATGAGCTTCCAGGTCTCTCGCAATGATTTGTTAACAAACCAGCAGTCCTGGATGATGTGACACCATAATGGGTTCATCTGTAGTGTTTGTCTAGCCAATCAGAGCCCTCCAGGGAGATTCATCGAGTATGTTTGAGATTGTGCAACCAACCAGAACCCACAAAAATCACAAGAGAAGTTTCTCCCTATGTATAAGGCCCAGCTCACTTCTTGTTTCTTTGTGTGCTATGCTAGAATGTGAGGGACGGTCTTGCAGAGGGCAGACACACACTTGGTGGAATTATGGAGCAGTGTTTTGGGGAGTTAGGGAGAGTTGTGTCTACCTTTGACTGCTCTTTTGTTTTGTGTAGTTTCTTGCTAATTGGTGTGTTTTGAAGCGATTTTGTGTGCTCCTTTGTCTTAGTGTCTGTTTACTGCATGGCAGTGTGTTGTGTTAGTTTCCGCAAGCAAAATAATAATCAGAGGTTCAATGTTCCTCTTTTGTTTTCCAGTTTTGCATCGTACACCTATATGTTTCTCCCACAAAATTCTCAAAAAATGGTAAACACTTTCCCAGTTTCTGATGTGTGTTTGTAGTGTACTGTTTTGTACAGTATTGTAGTAGTAGTAGAATTGTGATCTGGGTGCTGGATTCGGGGGCAGGGGGTGGTAAGGGGTAGGGAGGGGGAGAGTTAATGTTTGTTGAAATGTAAATAAAATACATTTAAACAACAAAACAAAATTGTATTAATATTAATATAGCACTGTGTTAGAATGGTGAAGTTAGATTATCCACTTTTTGGTTCACTTGGGGTTGTGCTCTGGTTCTTTCTGGTTCTCTCTGGGCTACATTTACTAGATACTTTTGTGTTGCCATTTTGTTAACATGTCATATGGCACACCAGAGATGATGGGAAGGGAAGGGGGAGAAGGCTGGGACGAGGGGTAAGAGTTGCATTTTTTCTTGGAGGAGATGGAGGAATCCTCCTGGTGGATGAGGAAAGGGCCATCATACTCTTTGTGGGAGACAGTTTGCAGGCCTGTTCCATACTGAATTGTTGATCCTCTGAGTCCATGGGGGAGGCTTAGGTGTTGAGGGCAGCTTCAGTAACTGGAAATCCCATCAGAGGAGTCCCCGGTGGTAACAAGTATAACAGAAGCAAATGAGGCAACATGTGTGCATCACCACAAAGGCGGGCGAGGGGAGGCTCATGTGGATGCCGCTACAGACGCATTGGACAAAAAGGAGAGCATATTCCCTTATGTAGGAATAGCGGGCAGCCAGAACGTGCACCCTTAGGAGGAGCTTGGGGCAGCTTCTGTCAGGGTAGGGGGCATAGAGGAAGAAGTGGTCTCCACCCAGCATGGTGAGGGTTCTACTGGGGATGAAGGGAGGTATAGGACCAGCGTGTAGTGGTGCCACAACAGCAGGTGGACCTACTTCAGGGGGGTGGGGGAGAGTAGCCATTAAAGGAGGAGGTGCTGGGCGAGGAGCCTCTTCTTGCTTCTGCGATCGTGGAATGGGAAAGCCAGGCACAGATGGATCCCCAATTTGCAGTGACCTCAAACACCATTACATAGTCCACAGTGTCTTGGGCAAGAGGATATTTTGGTCTTTCATCAGTGCAGACCATCAGAGGGGAGCCTGAGGTTTTCTGTACAGTGGAGAACTGCCAGAAAAGGGCCAAGTGAGGACAGAAATAGGGGCAAGGGTTGTGCCCTACAGACAGTTGCCGTGAGGAACCGTATGTACCAATGGCACAGAAGATGTACATTGTGCACAAATCCACAGTTTCCATGGCGGTTGCTAGTGATCATCCATCCACCACTGCCAACTCCATTGTTGGTGACGAGGAGACGAAAGAGGTTCTTTTCACATCCCAGGCCTACCATGCAGTAAGGTGGTAATATCTGGCATACTGTGCCCAACTCACCACACCCAAACAACCTGCTCAATCAGTGCCAGTGTAACAGGCAACTGTGGCCCACTACAGCCACCGTTAGCCATCACCACCCCAACAAGTTATTGGGGCTGGGAGCAAGCAGCAGTGCCCATATTTGGGTAGGACGCCCTGCACTACATAATGAGGCATGGAGTATCCTACTAGTTTTACTGTTAGACGTTAGTTGCCAGGAGATCTGGACTGTGTAGTGTTGTTCTATGCAGGGAGAATGGAATGCGATAGTCATGGTGGAGGAACTGCCCTCATAGCGAGACTCACCACCAGTGAAAATGGCAGTAATCTATGGGAGAGCTAGAGAGAGAAGATGGTCTGTGGGAGATCCTGAGAACTAAAGTCTGTGGCGGAACCGTGTAAGAGAGCTAGTATTCTGAGGGGACCATTATGACAACCTTAGTGGTGGATGCACCCAGTGAGAGACCATAGTGATTGCTTCTTGTGAAAGGGACTGAGAACCTTAGTGGATTGCGGCGCTCTGTGGAAGAACGTGTGAACTTTAGTGGATGGCTGCACCATGTGGGACAAAATGAGAAGCTTAATGTGTGGCTCTGCTCTATGAAAGAGCTCACTAGCCTTTGTAAGTGGCTGCACTCTGTTAACGAGCCTGAAAAACTTAGTGGGTGACTGTGTCCTGTGAAAGAACATGAGGACCTTAGTGGGGAACTGTGGCAGAATGCCATCTAATGAGCGTGAAATAGCATGAGTTTTGGGATTTATATTCATAAAATGATGCAGGTAATTCTGCTTTAGAAAGTTGGCTCTGCCAACTGAATCTCACTTTCATGACACTCCATGCCAAAAAGTGTTATGCGCCCATGTGCCTTTGCTTTGACTGTCGATCAACATCCCCAGCAACCTCCCTGAAGTAGCAGCAGGACAGGTTCAAAGGTCACATATGCATTCCTAACCACAGCCGCTGGAATCCAAATCTTGTGAGCTGTATACCCCTCTTGTTCAAAGTATTATAATTGTGTACCCAAGCAGTCCGCTGGCAGATGATGAAGATGCAATTTAAATGTAAAATAGTATGTGTGGGATGCACACAAATTGTAATATGGGTTTATTGCTAATCCTTGTGAAGTCTTATACTTAAGTTTAATATTTTGGAGGACTATTTTCCGGTGCTCATGAGTACGGTCCCTGGCTACACTGACCTCAAAAATATATTCAAAGAATGCCCATTATTGCTAATGTGGACCCAGATAGCACTCATCTACAGACTGTCGGAATTGAAACAATATTATGCCTCCTGTCGCAGCAATTGTATGTGTATTGGCCTACGCCAAGTTGTCTAAAACATCATATGCGAACAAACTCCGTGGCAAGGTCTTGACCTTAGAGAAAGTAATGTAAGTCGCCATCTTGGATTAAGCCGCCATTTTAGGTTCTCTTGTAATGTGGAAGTCACCCTGAACATCAAAATGGAGGCAGAATGACATTCTGAGTAAGATTCTGGCCGTTGTGACCTCCGTACACACGAATAATTAATATGCCTGCAGGCCACTTGTCGGGGTCGCGAACCGAGACCTTGTCCTATTGCTGACCTATGTGTAAATATACAACTATATCAGTGAAACTAATCAAAATGCATAAATTATAGGATTGACCTGGCTAGGAACCCATAGGCCCGATCCTTAAAATGGTTAACCCACGAGAGGGTTGGCCAAGGGCTGGACAAATCATATAAAAGACCCAAGTATTCCAATGTACGGTCTCTCTTACTAATGCATCGAACCTTCGTTGAAGTTCGTTACGTTACTCTGAGAGCCGAATAGCTATCCGTTTGTCAAGTGACTTTGGTAACTGTTGTAGCTTTTAAATAAAGCACTTGTATGTTCTTTGTAACCTGTGTTGGTGTGTTTCTTTTTGGGCTTCCCGGCCTCATATTATTTTTATGTTTTCACAGTTGGCGCCCGAATAGGGACCCTCAAGATTGATGCCGGATCATTGAAGGTTGACGCAGACTATCGAACCGGGATTGGATGCTGTGATACTGCGGGCCCGACCGAACGAGACGCGATACCTCGGCAGCGCTGCACGATCCGATCCTTGGACGATAGTCGTGTGGTCTGACACGGCATCCTGACGAGGGTCCATTTTTGAGGCGGGCAGATTTGTCGAAACCACCAAACACAAGGTAAAATTCGTTAGGTAAGTTCTTTGGTAAACCGTACGGTCCTCCTTAGGTTTGGTCAGGTGCAGTCGTGACCGGGCTCTTAATTTAACCCTGACAATTTGAATTTGGCGTATTGTATCTGCAGACACATTTATTGACCAGGTAACACCAATTTTTTGTGAAACGCCTGGGAAATTGTCTAGCTGCTTTAGGGCTCTGTTCCGCAGCGATCGACAATCTTTGGAATTTAGCTGCCCGGCACCACAGGAGAGGTCGCCAGCATGTACTATGTACTGTAAGTATGGCATTGGAAGTATAGTATTTAATGATATTTGGCACAGACAAACCAGACATGCCTCCGAATTTCAGTGGCCAATCAATGGTAGTTTTGAGATCCCCCGTATTGAATACCTAGAATCGGTCTTGATAAAAAAGAAGGCCAGACCTGCAGCATTTGATGTTTTGCAGAATTGGAAAAAAGAAGCATTGCAGCAGCTTAAAAGTAGGGATAAACATGCACGCCGTCATAAAACAAATACCGAAAAGGCGTTGTTATATGATAAGGAAAAACATTCAGAGTCAGTTAAAAATATGGATAGGGCTTTTTCACTTGGAATCCAGAAAATTTATCCCTCTAAAGATTTCCATGTTTCTGAGGAATTTATTGAAAAATTGTTAAACGAACGCAGGCCTGGTGCCTCTGCGCCACCTCCGTATGATCCTCTCCCGGGTGTTCTGCCCATTCCTGCTGTTGTTCCTGCTGTTATTCCTGTTCCCCCTGTACAACCTATTGTTCCTATTCCTCTAGTTGCTGTTCCTCCACCTATCGCACCACCCCTTTCTCCTGTGCCGATAGTTGCACCCTTATTGAATTTGCCTGCACCTCCGCTCCTGAGTGGTTCTGTATTGACTGAAGTTGATCAGGGTGCGGGGTCAAAGATTGTCACTCGTAATACTGTTTCTGCAGACAAGAAAAAGAATTATTTGCATGGGCTAAGCACTGTATGGAGAAAGGTGATCAAGTTAATGTTTTTTCCACATTATCAAATTTGAACAATTTTCCCGAGAAAAATGTTATTATCGAAGGTTTGGGGACTCATTTATGTGTGATGTGGGGTAGATTACAAAATTCGTATCTCCCACAAGGGGTGAGGGATCTAAATACTTTAGCACTTTCGAGGGACACAGGGGAGAAAGTACATGCTCATGTTGAAAGATTGTTTGAGTATAGGAGGGACTTTGAGAAATCACGAGATGAGGATGATGAAGACGACAGTATGCATGTGCAGAAACTGTTCCTTCCGTGTCGTAGATCGGCACCTGAGGAAGTACGAATTTGTACCAAAGATGCGATTCGATGGATCTCGGATTCATCGATACCGCCAGATGAAGTATATGACACGTATAGTCAGTATACAGTAGAAATGCAAAGGAAGGTGATTCAGGTAATAATACAGTACCTGCAGGAAGAATGTGTAAGGAAGAAGGTTAGTTGTCCTATAGAGTTATTGGGAATCTGTAAAAGGGCTTTTTCGCCCGACACTTCTTCGACTGCCTTAGCGCTCGACCTGGCTCTGTTGCTTAGTAAGCGGTCGGAGTTACCTATATCTCAGTTGCCTATGAGAGAGGTTTCTCCGACATTTGTCCCAAAGGTTGAGATTCCCGCTAACGCTGGGACTGGTGCACCCGCTGTGGATATCCCTGCACATTATGTATCGCAATTTGTTCACGTCCCGTTTTCACGACAGGAAGTGAACACTATTAGACAATCAATTCCCGATATCAGGAAAAACCCGACAGGGTTTTACAAAGAGATAGAGTCCGTTTTGCAGTCCTCTGTGTTCACCTTAAGTGATATTGACTTGCTATTCCCTGTACTCCTACCCGTAGATTTATGGAAGCAGGTTCGGACAATAGACGATGTGCCAGGGTTGGGAGATACGTGGGCTAACAGGACTAGGTTTGATGGGGAAAGACCAGCTGGTGAGAAACCACCTCAGGTAATACTTACTTTGCCTGATAGAATTGTCGCAAAATTGAAAACTATAATTCCACAGAAAATAATTATTTGGGACAAGCTTACGGCCTGTGTTCAAGGAAAAACTGAAGGTGCCACCAAATTCTTTAATCGATTCGAACAGGTATTCTCTGACTTCAGTGGACTTGGGCACAGAGTCTGGGAAAAGGTTGTTTGTGGACAAATTTGTACGTGGATTGTTGCCCGACATCCAGTCACAAATTATGTCCTCTGAGAGCGCTTGGCAGGCAAAATCTCAATCTGAAGTTTTGCACATGGCTCAGTATTATGGGAACCATGTTAATAATGAAAAGGAGAAAATAGAGAAGAGGGAAGGAGATTTGAAGACTAAAGTATTGTTACAACAAATTGTTAGAAATCCCAGAGGAAGTAGGACACAGACCAGAGGTCAGTATGTCCCAAAAGGAAACGCTCCTTTGAGTTCTGTGAATATTAATCAATGTGCCTATTGCCGCCAGGAAGGTCATTGGCGAGCACAGTGCCCCGTCCTTCGACAAAGGTCAAACAATGCGTTTGGGAGTATGGGTAGACGACCTAGAGGGCACCCTGGAGCGGGGGGCCATGATAGAGGTCAGTTTTCACAAGATCCTCAGCAACCTTTTTCACGGGAAAATCAGACTTCGAGTGTGGACGTAAGAAACATATTTGATCACCCTTCTGCTGCCTACCTTTCTGAAGAGCTTCCTTCCGACGACATTTTATTTTGTTAGGACTGCCCGAAGCAGGTTTTGGAACCTTCACCTATTCCCGTTAATCAGAAAGGTCCCTACGTTGAATTGTTAGTGGGGAATAGGAAACATCAGTTTTTGATAGACACTGGAGCACAGAAGTGCTCCATTGATCATTCCCGGGTTCCAAACATTCCACTGTCAGGGCAAACAAATGTTTCTGTAGGGTTTTCTGGTATACCAATTGTTTGTCTGGTTTCTTCGCCGGTGTCTGTTTCTTTGGGTCCCTTTACGGACCATTGTCCCTTCCTTCTGACTTCGAACTGTGGAGAGAATTTGCTGGGGTTAAATCTGTTAAAGAAATTGAATGCAGTAATTCATTGTTCCTCTGATGGAGTACAACTGACGGTTTCACCACAGCAACTTCCCAATTCTCAGTTTCTGATTCGACCATTGCCTCCTGAGTTTAGCGTTGTTCCGGAATGTTTATGGGCAGTTGACGACAATGATGTCGGGGTACTACAGATTGAGCCCGTTAAAATAGTTTTGAGACGTGGAGTTAAATTACCACGCATTCCGCAGTATAAAATATCAGTTGAGGGCGAGCGTGCTTTGAAGTGCATTGTCTCCGATTTTGTGCATCGAGTGGTGATTGAGGAGATTGCAGGTAGTTTATGTAACAGCCCGATTTTGCCTGTATACAAGAAAGGTGACAATGCAATCCCATACCGGTTCATAATTGATCTTCGTGCTATTAACAAAGTTGTCGCCCCACAATTTCCAATTGTGCCTGATGTAACAACGATACTAACAATGATCCCTGCTACGGCAACGCACTTTAGTGTTGTGGATTTAAAGAATGCTTTCTTTAGCATTCCTATACACAAGGAGAGTAGATATTTGTTTGCGTTCACCTTGGGAGGACGTTCATTTACATTTACTCGGGCACCTCAAGGGTATACTGAAAGTCCAAGCATTTATAGTAGAGCTTTGAAAGAGCAGCTCGACACCCTTGAATTGCCACCTACTTGTACACTGCTTCAGTATGTCGATGATTTGCTTTTGGCTGCAGATTCTGAAAGTGCTTGTAAAGAAGGCACTGTACTGTTGCTTGTTCATCTAGCTAAAAACGGTCATAAAGCTTCGCTCAAAAAATTTCAATATTGTTGTCAGGAGGTCGCCTATTTAGGCTACCTCCTGTCTGTTACACTTCAGACTTCCCCGCGGGCATCCTTGCAAAATACAACTTCTTTACAGGCTCCTCTATGGTCCAGGTACAAGCTACCATGGCGTCTGTACAAACGTCGACGCACTCCAGGTCACCTGACAAGTATTATACGTGGAAGATATACAGCAAGCCTCCCCCCTCTTACGACTATAAAACCACCGTCTTCCAAGGGGCTTGTTGCTGCTAATTAACGTTACCAGCTACATGCGGTTTTTGTACCGTTTCCTCTTCGTGTTTCCTTACACGAATCCTTATCTGAACTCCTGGTTTTGACCCTTTGCCTGACTTTTGGATTGCCTCGTCTCATCCTTTATTCCTGTCGTGCTCATCTGGTTGTTGGACTCGGAACGCTACTGGATACAGCTCTCTTCTTTGGTGGTTCTTCCCAGCTGCCGCTCTGCCCTTCAATTGCCGTCTTCTATCCGGATCATCTCAACAGCTACTCAGCTATACTCGTGTACTCAGGTACATACCTATTGCCTTCCTTGGATATTGTCTCCTGTTGGATTCTGGGACATTGAGTGACTTTTCTTGTGATTGCTCTTAAGTGCACATGAACGCCCTCCTGAACTGCACCAACCCGGCACTAGTGCGTCCCTCGTGCCGTTCGGGGTTACTTACCTGTACTAACTTCCCTGTTTGTTATTTTCTCCTGTCGTTGTCTTCAGAATCCTGGACTTCTCTTACTCTACTATCTTATTTCAGGTCAGTGGTTATCAATCCTATAGCTATAGTGGGAACCGATACTGAATTAGTTCAATTCCACTCATTTGTGTTATTCTTTATTTAGGTCATTCCCGGGGAAATTCAACTCCACTCCAATATCTATATAGGTAGTTGTCCCATCATTTCATCTGTTGTAATTATTTGCATAATATCAACACTGTCTAATATCTTGGTATTCTTTTGCAGCATTGGTATTGGCGGTGTGTGTTCTCCCCGCTCTTTTATTCAATTGACGTCTCTGTCTGTTCTAACTAAAACAGCAGAGAGCTACATTGTGGAAAAGAGCCCCTCTTTGAGGAAGCCTGAGTCTTGTACTCAGGGGAGCTGGGATGGAAGGCTGAGTTTGGAATCTTATACCACCAACATCTCCAAGGTCATTATCTCTGTATCTTCGGCCTACTCAGAGTGGTGAGTAACAGAATTAGCAGCCTCAAAAAATGGCCACAGAGGCCAGTGATGCTTTGAATCAAATCGTGCAAATGGTCAACGATCTACATACCGACTTGACAAATGCACAAGAAGCACTGCGCCAACGCATGGACGCCATTCAGTCTTTGGTTACCACACCAGCGCCACAGATGACTGGTGCTTGAGCTTCCACATCAGGTTCAGGGTTTCCACCTCCACAGCAGGAATCAAACCCGATCATGCTTACCACCCAGTTCCCTCTAGCTCCTCCTGAACGCTTCCTAGGCGACCCTAAACAATACCGAACCTTCATTAATCAATGCAAATTGCATTTTCTGTGTCGCCCCGCCTCATTTCCCACATCTACAACCAAAGCGGCTTTTGTTTTGTCTCATTTGGGAGGCACCGCAGCTGCATGGGCTAACCCGTTGTTGGAATCTAATAGTCATGTTCTTTACAATTGTAATGCCCTTCTTGCTATGATGAGTAAAGTATTTGATACACGTTGTACTACTCAAGCTACTGATAATTTGGAACTTTTAAAACATCGACAAAGAAACAATTCTTTATTGGTTTATTTGGCACGATTCAATCAGTTGGCAGCAAAAACTGACTGGCCTGAAGAAAAGAAGACAGCTGTCTTCTATTAAGGCCTTTCAGATTAATTAAAGGACATTCTCTCCACTGTTCCTGTAGTTCCCGTGGCATTCGGGGAACTACTAGACTTAGTCCTTCAGATTGATGCTCGCAAGTCTGAAAGACGTGGTGAAAAGAAAACAGCATTATTCAGCACGGTTTCAGCAGAGGCCTCGTCTTCGTCATCTCCTGCGCCTGAACCCATGCAGATTGGGGCGGTTAGGGGACCACTTACCCCTGCTCAATGAGAATATTGTCGATCACATAATCTCTGCATGTATTGCGGGGCCTCTGATCACTTATTACCTGAGTGTACCAAAAAACCTAAAAGAAAGGCGGGAAACGCCAAATCCCGACAGTAGACAGAGTCCCTATGTCGGGAAACTCACCCTTGGACTCTACATTACAGAATCCGAGTCATTTAGTCCGCCTACCAGTTACATTTTCCTTCGATCATGGTGTTTTATTCCAGACAACAGCTGTGATCGATTCAGGTGCAACAGGAAATTATTTTGATCAATGTTTTGCCGCCATGTCAAGAATACCACTGGTTCGCAAAACTATACCTGAAACAGTGAATGCAGTGGATGGTTCACTTCTTGTCTCAGGAATGGTTACTCACCAAACAGTTCCATTACACATGAGTACTGATGAAGGCCATACTGAAGACATATCATTTTATATCATTAAAGCACCAGCTTACAAAGTCATTCTGGGAATTCCATGGTTGAAACTTCATAATCCTGCCATCGACTGGTCGACATCCCAGATTCAATTTCCTTCCACTATGTGCAACACTCGATGTACTACATTACTCGGTATTTCACATGATAGTCCAGTCAGGGTGCTAGTTTCGCCTACGATGCATATTGGAGCTGTCTCTAAAAATGTTACCTCTGTGATACCTTCTCAATATGCAGATTATACAGATGTTTTTGACAAAGGGATGACAGAGACTCTACCCCCACATAGAGTTTATGATTGCCCAATAGACCTAATTCCGGGAGTAAAAATACCATCCGGCAGAGTATACTCCCTCACTCTCAAAGAAGACGAAGTCCTTAAAGATTACATAGACAAGGCTTTGACCATGGGATTTATTCGTCCTTCCAAATCACCAATTTCATCCCCACTTTTCTTTGTTCCTAAGAAGGAAGGGGATCTACGTCCTTGTATTGATTATCGTGCCTTGAATTCAGCAACCATAAAAAACCAGTATCCTCTTCCTCTGATTTCTGTCCTTCTTGATCAATTGGGTTCTTCCAAGATATTCACTAAACTCGATCTCAGAGGAGCTTACAATCTCGTCCGCATGAGAGAGGGGGACGAATGGAAGACCGCATTTAAAACACGTTACGGTCTATTTGAGTATCTTGTCATGCCTTTTGGCTTATGTAAAGCCCCGACCACTTTTCAAGCTTTCATGAATGATCTGTTTTATGACATTCTTGATCAATTTGTTGTTGTCTACCTGGATGACATTTTGATTTACTCTCAAAACCAGGAAGACCACGAAAAACATGTCAAGACAGTACTCCAACGGCTGAGAGAACATAGATTGTTTGTTAAAGCCGAAAAGTGCATATTTTATGCCTCAGAGGTGGAATTTCTGGGATATGACCTCACTAACAATGGTGTGCGCATGAGTCAATCCAAAATTAGTGCGATCCTAGAATGGCCTGTGCCCAATTCACTCAAATCATTACAATGATTCCTGGGATTTGCACATTTTTCTAGACGCTTCATCAATGGCTTTTCGGAAATATCTGCACCACTTACCTCTCTGACAAGTGCCAAAGTACCATTTGTATGGTCTTCAGAAGCTCAGAGAGCCTTTGATCAATTAAAATCAGCATTCACTTCTGCTCCTGTCCTCAAACATCCTGATCCTGAGCTTCCTTTTTTTGTTGAAGCTGATGCTTCAGGTTATGCCATTGGGGCAGTATTGTCTCAAACCTGTCTGCATTCGGGAGAGATCCATCCTGTTGCCTATTTCTCTCTTAAATTGACAGCTTACGAAAAGAATTACTCCATCACAGAACGCGAACTTTTAGCCATCAGAGACGCATTCTTGGAATGGAGGCATCATCTTTTGGGGGCCAAACACCTTGTAACTGCATACTCTGATCACCGCAGTCTGTTAGCCTTTAAATCTATGAAATGTCTTACGGCTAGACAGGCGCGGTGGCATTTATTCTTTTCACAATATCAATTCGTTATCACATACCGTCCTGCTAGAGCCCAAGTTCCGGCTGATACTCTCTCACGCTTACATGCAGATGGTCAGTCTCAACAGCTCGAATCTCTTCCTCTTCTACCAAACAAGGTTGTTTGTGGTTGTTCGGTTCAGCCCTCTTTGCGTTCAATCATCCTTGATTGGGTTTCAAAACATCCAAAGGAGATCATTGACCTCAATCTAGAAATCATTCAAGGTATGCCGTTTATTCAAGGACGCGTCTATATACCCTCAGGTCAAGCTAGAGAATTAGCTCTTCAATGGTCTCACGATTCCTTGATTGCTGCACATCCAGGAAGTCAAAAAACTCTTGAGACCTTACGGCGTTGGGCTTGGTGGCCTTCCATGGTTCGTGATGTAAAGGATTACATTTTGACTTGTTCCATATGCACTCAGTGTAAAACATCGAGAGCCAAACCAGTTGGATTGTTGCAACCTCTTCCTGTGCCGTACAAACCTTTGCAGATGCTGTCAATGGATTTCATTGTGGAACTTCCGGACGTTCAGGGCTATGACACTATTTGGGTAATCGTTGATTACTTTACTAAATATGCATTGTTCATACCTTGTTCAGGTTTGCCTGCAGCTCCAGAATTGGTTAAACTGTTCTTGACGAATGTGTTTCGTTTTTTTGGCTTACCCTCGGTTATTGTTTCCGATCGTGGCACACAATTTACGTCACGATTCTGGAAGGCTCTTACAGCTTCTTTGGGTATTGAGGACAGGTATTCCTCGACTTACCATCCTCAAACGGATGGGCAGACTGAGAGAACTAATGCTACCATCGAACAGTATCTATGCTGTTTAGGCCTTCAGTACCAACAGTCTTGGTTTACTTCTTTACCTTATGCAGAATTTGCATATAACAACTCTATGCATACATCAACTGGAGTTTCTCCCTTTTTTGCCCTGTATGGTGGTCATCGTTGGGCACTTCCACTTCATCCGGTATTACCGGCCATTAATCCTGCAGCAAAAGATTGCATCAGAGATCTCGATAAGATTCATCGGGACGTACGCTGTCATTTACTCCGAGCTCAAGATCGTGCCAAGAAGTATGCCGATGTACATCGATCACCTGCTCCAGTCTATCGCAGTGGCATGAAGGTGTGGTTATCGACCTGCAATTTGCGAATTGCAGGCAAACGTTCGCTTCTGCCCAAATTTGTGGGACCTTATGTCATTACTGATGTCATCAATCCTGTGGCAGTTAAGCTTTCTCTGCCGCGATCTTGGCCTTTCATCCCTGGGACCCGTCTACCTACTCGTCCTTCGCCAATCTTGGTGGATGGTGAGGAGGAATATGAGGTCTCGCGTATCCTGGACTGCAGGGTGTCTACGGGTACGTTGTTCTACCTCGTGGATTGGAAGGGGTATGGTCCTGAGGATCGTACTTGGGAGCCACTCTCCAATTTGCAATGTCCGGTTCTTTTGAGGAGCTTCCATTCCGCCAGGGGGTTGCCGATGTCTTTGGGGGAGGATGCTGTTACACTTCAGACTTCCCCGCGGGCATCCTTGCAAAATACAACTTCTTTACAGGCTCCTCTATGGTCCAGGTACAAGCTACCATGGCGTCTGTACAAACGTCGACGCACTCCAGGTCACCTGACACGTATTGTACGTGGAAGACGTACAGCAAGCCACGCCCCTCTTACGACTATAAAACCACCGTCTTCCAAGGGGCTCGTTGCTGCTAATTAACGTTACCAGCTACATGCAGTTTTTGTACTGTTTCCTCTTCGTGTTTCCTTACACGAATCTTTATCTGAACTCCTGGTTTTGACCCTTTGCCTGACTTTTGGATTGCCTCGTCTCATCCTTTATTCCTGTCGTGCTCATCTGGTTGTTGGACTCTGAACGCTACTGGATACGGCTCTCTTCTTTGGCGGTTCTTCCCAGCTGCCGCTCTGCCCTTCAATTGCCGTCTTCTATCCGTATCATCTCAACAGCTACTCAGCTATACTCGTGTACTCAGGTACATACCTATTGCCTTCCTTGGATATTGTCTCCTGTTGGATTCTGGGACATTGAGTGACTTTTCTTGTGATTGCTCTTAAGTGCACATGAACGCCCTCCTGAACTGCACCAACCCGGCACTAGTGCGTCCCTCGTGCCATTCGGGGTTACTTACCTGTACTAACTTCCCTGTTTGTTATTTTCTCCTGTCGTTGTCTTCGGAATCCTGGACTCCTCTTACTCTACTATCTTATTTCAGGTCAGTGGTTATCAATCCTATAGCTATAGTGGGAACCGATACTGAATTAGTTCAATTCCACTCATTTGCGTTATTCTTTATTTAGATAATTCCCGGGGAAATTTAACTCCACTCCAATGTCTATATAGGTAGTTGTCCCATCATTTCATCTGTTCTAATTACTTGCATAATATCAACACTGTCTAATATCTTGGTATTCTTTTGCAGCACTGGTATTGGCGGTGTGTGTTCTCCCCGCTCTTTTATTCAATTGACGTCTCTGTCTGTTCTAACTAAAACAGCAGAGAGGTACATTGTGGAAAAGAGCCCCTCTTTGAGGAAGCCCGAGTCTTGTACTCAGGGGAGCTGGGATGGAAGGCTGAGTTTGGAATCTTATACCACCAACATCTCCAAGGTCATTATCTCTGTATCTTCGGCCTACTCGGAGTGGTGAGTAACACTGTCAAAGGAGGGGAGAAGATGGACACCTAAAAGAATAAAACACATTTCTTGCATGTCTGTTCCAAATACACAGAAGGAAGTCAGAGCCTTAATAGGTATGGCTTCTTACTGTAGGTTGTGGATCTCGAACTTTTCACTAGTGATAAAACCGATGTTGGCTTTGACGAAGAAGGGCATTTCTTTGCCGCTGCCATGGAAATCGGAACATCAACGATCATTTGAGCTTCTCAAAACCGCGTTATGCTCTGCACCGGTTCTGGGTACTCCAAATTATGACAAGGCCTTTGTGTTGTTTGTGCATGAATGTGATGGATGTGCTTTGGCTGTGTTAACACAGGAACACAGAGGGAAGAATAGGCCGTGCGGCTACTACTCCTCCGCCCTTGATCCTGTCGCATGCACTTTGCCAAGATGTTTGCGAGCTGTCGCTGCTGCTGGCGCGTCTGTAAAACAGAGTGAGGGAATGGTCCTAGGCCTTTATTTAATTTTGATGGTACCTCACTCTGTAGATGTCCTATTGAATAAAACCCAAACGCAACACCTCACCTCTGCACGGCTGACAAGGTATGAATTAATTCTGTTTGCTTCTCACATTCAAATTAAGAGGTGTTGTGTTCTTAATCCGGCTGAACTTCTACCTTTTCGCAAAATACTGTTTGCGGTGACGAAGAATTACATGACTGCCTGTATACCACTGAACAGGAAACAAAGGGCAGGATAGATCTTATAGATACTCCTTTGGACAATGCAGAAGGGGAGCTGTTTTGTGAGGGCTCCTGCTTCAAACTTCCAGATGGTACATCTACAGCTGCTTACGCAGTCACTACGTTGAGTACGGTTGTTGAAACTAAGAGAATTTCGCATAACTCCGCGCAGGCCGCAGAGATTATAGCATTGACCCGAGCTTGTGAACTCTCCGAAGGGCGTATAGTAAACATATATCCTGATAGCCAGTACACCTTTGGGGTGGCTCACAACTTTGGGAGGCTCTGGTCGGAAAGAGGGTTCCTAACCTCACATGGGACCAAGATCCAGCATGGTCCCCTGATAGTGCAATTGCTCTCGGCACTCTCACTCCCTAGGCAGTTAGCGTTCATGAAATGTGCAGCACATCGTACGGTCATAGATGATGTGGGAAAAGGAAACGCTTTTGCTGACCAGATAGCCAGGCAAATGGCTACAGACCTTAGCGCAGACATGTATGCTCTAAGGGAAACAAAAAATGCCTATGTAATGGATGAGGGTATTGGGTCTGTGCGAGATATTCAAACTGATGCCACAATAGAAGAGTCTAAAAGGTGGGTCGAAGGAATGGGGAAACTGGATGATGATGGGTGTTGGGTGGATACATCTGAAGGAAAATGGTTGCTCCCTGATTCATATGTGCTGGCAATGGTTACGATGGCACACGGTCCTACCATGTGTGTGCTCAACAGATCACGAAAATGCTAGAACAAGTCTGGGTGAATGATAAAATTTTGAAGACTGCACAGCGACATGTTCAGAATTGTATGATTTGCTTACAGCACAATGTGGGGAAGGGGACAGTAACTCCAAGGGGTAGCTTTGGGCCCCCTTCTGTTACCTTCGAGGTCATTCACTTTGATTTTATTGAGATGGAACGGTGTAACAATCTAAAATATGTTCTTGTGATTATTTGTGCTTTTAGTAAATGGGTCGAGGCTTTCCCCGTTAAAGATGCTACTGCCATGACCACTGCAAAGACTATGGTAAAAGAATTCTTTCCACGATTTGGGCTTCCAAGGGTAATTTGGTCGGACAATGGTCCCCATTTTGTTGCAGCAGTAATTTTGCAGATATGCACAGCGTTACACATCGAAAAACGATTTCACTTAGCTAGACATCCTCAAAGTGCTGGGTTGGTAGAGAGACATAACGGTATCTTAAAGAATAAGCTTGCAAAAACATGTGCCGACACCAAATTGAAATGGCCAGATGCCTTACCTATTGTATTATTAGCCATGCATACCACACCTCAAACTAAGACTGGGCTTTCTCCATTTGAGGTAGTGATGGGGAGACCTGCTAACATTTGGGGTCTTCCGAAGCCTAAAGCCCTGAGGGAGGTAGAAAATGTATTGCTTGTAGACTACTGCAACCAGTTAACTAAAAACATGTATTTCATTTATCATCAGGTCCAATCAGCTTTACCTGTATGGTTTACGGGCCCAGGACACGATATTCAGCCTGGAAGTTGGGTCCTAGTGAAGGCCTACGAAAGGTTTTCCTGTCTCGCTCCTCGCTGGAGGGGACCCTAACAGGTGCTGTTGGTCACTCAGACAGCAGTGCGGGTGGCTGGAAAAAAATATTGGATCCACGCGACACATGTCAAGAAACTTCCTCACCCGACGCCACACTTTACAGAAGAAGCAGAACCCCTCGCTGATGCTACAATCTCTGATCCTGGAGTAGCAAACAGCGCTGTGAGTGCGTCGGAGAATTTCTCTGAGCCCGTGGAGCTTGGGGAACAGTCCATTTCGTCTCCGCACTCTTTGGAAAAGTCACTTCCTGAAAACACTGTTTCAAGTTCTGCGACTTCCGTCGCATCCGATACGTCGCTTCCCTCAGGAAGTGACGACGTCTTGTTTCCGGATCAAACAGTTTTGGGTACCACCAGGTACGACCTTCGACGAAGAAAATAGAACTACGGCACGGGTCTTTCCATGCATTTGGAAAGAAGAAGTGATTGAAAGTTTTCTCTTGTAAAAGAAAGTTCCTTTCGAACAAAAGGAAAAAAAAGGGATTCTGCTGGCTAGGGTTGGGAAGGACTAAGAAGTCGTGCGACCGTAGTGTCACCAGCAACGAACATTGGGGTCGTCGATTGAGAAACTACGATGCCTGCCACCTCCACCGCTGCTCTCCGCACTGGACTTGTAAATAAGGGGGTGACCGAAACTCGGACAACGAACAATGTGCCAGGGCCCCGAAAACGTATTGCTGTGTTGTGTTAATAATAATTGGAATTTGTGTAATTACTGCTGTGGGACTTTGGTACTTCGAAGAAATTTACCCTCTAAAACCTCTACTGCCAATTGAGATTGTACCTACTGCTTTGACTCCCTCTGTACACCTTCACACTCTGTCACCTAGAGACTCCCAGCATAGACGAAAGTATCATAATAACACTTTAATGATAGTAATGAATGCAACGCATGCCATTTTTAATAAGAGTAATTGCTGGATTTGTACCCATTTACCGCAACATGGGAACAAGGGGCTAGGATGGTATATTCACCCTTTACCTTTAACAACTGCTTGCTATGCCTCTCTTAGAGCACTATTCTTTGGCCGTTGGAATGATAGCGTCTCAGGGAACTTTGATGGAACTAATTTAAATGATTTTGAGAAACGTGAATTGACTCCACTGGGATGCTCGCTTTTTGCAAATAGAAGTAAACCTAATGTTGCTGTTATTAGGCCATCTGATAAACTATCACTTACTTTTCAAACTCTAATGTCCTTTAAAATGGCTCCGATAGGCAATAAGGACGCCGTGCCTCCTTCCTACTCTATTAATCATAGCCCTGATTCAGTCCCCTTTTGTGTACAAAGAAATGGCACTCGGCCAATGGGATATTTTGAAGGTTGTATAAACATTGTAAATTTGACTGGAGAGAACAGGCCTCTGTATGTAGGGGGGCCTGTTTATTTCGTTTGTGGTAGTTCAGCATTGCCCTGGTTGCCCAAAGATTGGCAGGGAACCTGTTGTTTAGAAATCCTGTTACCTGGGGTATTTGTAGCTAGTACATAGGAGGTTTCTAAGGCTCGCCCACGACGGGACGAGAATGGAGATACCCCTGGGCAAGTATTGGGAGATATAGCGAAATCAGTTGTGCCCTTTTGGGGACAGATAGCAAACTCTGAAAACATTAGGGGGTTAGCGAGAGTACTGGAGAGAACCATCAACCGGACTACGGATATACTATACAATATGACACTAGAACAAAAAGCAATAAGATTGGTAGCACTCCAAAATCGGATGGCATTAGATGTCATCCTGGCAGAACGTGGTGGAGTATGCAAATTAGTGGGGTCCGCTTGCTGTGTTTTCGTACCAGATTCCTCACCGACAATTTTCAAAGCAATACAGAACTTGCATATCCTTAGTTCTGAAGTGCATGTTCCAGTGGGAGATTGGAATATTAGCGCCTGGTTCTGGGATTCTCTACGATCCTGGGGTTGGAAGGTGCTTTCTGTTATCCTGGTTATTTTGGGAATCCTGCTATTCCTTTGTTGCTGTTTCCAATGTCTACCTAGTATATGTGCAATGCTAGGGGGGTGTTGTGCTCAAGCGGTGAGCACAGTAGGGCACAAAATGTACGCCCCATGTACAGCATCTAAAGAGTTTGTGTTACAAGAGGTTCTGATGAACGACCTAATGGCTATAGACATTACAGATAATGATTCAGGATGTATGGGCGACAATGCATGGAGTTATTTGCAAAAGTATTAGAAATTATATTAGCACTTGGCATAGGCCAAACGGAGGGTTTGTCGGAATTGAAACAATATTATGCCTCCTATCGCAGCAATTGTATGTGTATTGGCCTACGCCAAGTTGTCTAAAACATCATATGCGAACAAACTCCGCGGCAAGGTCTTGACCTTAGAAAAAGTAATGTAAGTCGCCATCTTGGATTAAGCCGCCATTTTAGGTTCTCTTGTAATGTGGAAGTCACCCTGAACATCAAAATGGAGGCCGAATGACATTCTGAGTAAGATTCTGGCCGTTGTGACCTCCGTACACACGAATAATTAATATGCCTGCAGGCCACTTGTCGGGGTCGCGAACCGAGACCTTGTCCTATTGCTGACCTATGTGTAAATATACAACTATATCAGTGAAACTAATCAAAATGCATAAATTATAGGATTGACCTGGCTAGGAACCCAAAGGCCCGATCCCTAGAATGGTTAACCCGCGAGAGGGTTGGCCAAGGGCTGGACAAATCATATAAAAGACCAAAGTATTCCAATGTACGGTCTCTCTTACTAATGCATCGAACCTTCGGTGAAGTTTGTTACGTTACTCTGAGAGCCGAATAGCTATCCGTTTGTCAATTGACTTTGGTAACTGTTGTAGCTTTTAAATAAAGCACTTGTATGTTCTTTGTAACCTGTGTTGGTGTGTTTCTTTTTGGGCTTCCCGGCCTCATATTATTTTTATGTTTTCACAAGCCATGTCTCCCTAAAAATTTAATCAAAAAAGAATACTTCAGGAAAATGTTCAATAAGTTGAAGGGAAATATGGTAAATCACTCTATGCAGGTTTTGGCTGGTTCATATTGAATAGGAACATTTTAGAGGCAACTACCTGGATAGGGCTTATAGTTGGTGAGACAGATTGATGTGAGGGTACTGCTCCAGTAGGATTGAAGGGGAGGGGCTTGCTTGTCACAACGTAAGAGGGATAACTAGGCAATCATGTACAAAGAAGCAAGCCACACTGCACACAGACGTTGGCCACACACCACTTCAGTCCACATTTCCCCTGATGAACACCATCTCCCCTTGTATATCAAACCACCAGTGAAGGAGGGGCCCATTCCCAATTAGTGGGGCTCGGCAATGTTTCAGTGGAAGGGCAAATAAATGTTACATTAACTTATAAACACGCACACACATATCTGACATTTTGAGACACAACATGCGTCCATACACACATGGGTAACTGAAGTGAAATAAACACCAGTGGGTAGAATTGAGCACAGCAAGTTCACAACAGAACTGGCAAAGGCACAATGGGCCTCATTACGACCCAGGCGGTAAGGGGTTAACGGCAGCGTTAACAGCGCCGACCCTTACCGCCTGAGTACGAGGTCCCTTAGCGCCATGGCGCTTTTAACACCTGCTTTTAGCAGGTGTTAAAATCCATGGCGCTAAGGGACCATGGAGTTAATTACGCCACCGTAATTTACGGTGGCGTAATTAACGCCTTCCCCACTCCCATTATACCCTATGGGGCAAAAATGGGAATGGGGAAGGGTAAATGGGGATTGGGGACTTACCGCCCCGCCAAGGTCGGAATGGGGCGGTAAGTCCGCCAACCACCATGGCGTAAACATAGTTTACGCCATGGTGGTAAAGTCAAGGCCCAGGCGGTAACTTACCGCCTGGGTCGTAATGAGGCCCAATAAATGCTAATGTCCACACTATAAGCAGGGGATGACGGTGATAGAAGTGTACACCACACGCCTCTGCCTAACAGACAAAGAACACAATTGCAGAATACGGGTAAAGTTCTCACATGTAAGCACACATGAAAGAACAATGGAAACCATACGTGACAAGGCATGGTCATTCCCATTTAGAATGTCTTAAAAATAATGAATAGAATTTAATATTGTTATTTCTGAATCCCCTACACCCACTCTTACTGTGACGGTGCTCAAATCCAACACTATGTGGCAACTTCACTCTCGGCAGACCCAACAGTAATTATATGAATGCACAGCAGCGTGTAAGTAACATAGAGTTTGACAGCCTCTAGTCTCAGAGGGGAATGTTGATTCGTTTTAACTTCCTCATTCTAGTCCTCTGCCCCAGTCCCTCATTCCAGTCCAAGTCTCTGGTCCTAGTTCTGGTCTCTCACTTTAGTCCCAGTACCAGCTCGAAGCTCCATCCTAGTCCTTGTTAGTCTCCTAGTCACAGTCTGTCTGTCAGTCCCTTCCTCTCTCTGGAGAGTGCACTGGTGTTCAGGGTAAATAGGATTCAGGAGAGTGTGTGAGAGGACTGGTCACTGAAAGTATACATTTGTTGTAATCAACAAGGATTGTCCTATGATATGCTGAAACAACCACCACATATGCCTGCATATGAATCGTTGTGTGGTATTTCTACGTTTCACAAAAGAGGGCACACTTAGTTAGATGGTTTCAAGTAGGCATGAACGTAAGATCTGTTGTTAAGAAAGAAATATGCAGGCAGGTACCGAGTAGAGGCACTGCTTCAGTTGTTCCCAAGCTAAACGCCAAGGCATGAACACTGCTGAAATATTTCTCTGCTAGAAATGAGCATAAGTCATTTGCACCATTTGGTCTTGCTTAAATCCGATGTTTCTGGCAACGTTACGTGAATGCGGATGTCCGTTCTGCAGGGGCATTGTTCTGGAAAGCGAGTTCTTGGTACAGCACAATATTCTAAGTTTACGGAAGATAATAGTTAGCAAGCAGAGCACGTGTTAGGAAGTAGCAGTCTTGCCAGGTTATTCGCTCACATTCTTTCTATTTAGCATTGCAGTTTTTCTGATGTTTAGAAGAGTCACAAGGTTATTTGGGAGACTGGAACTCTTAGAGGACTGCTTTGCCTATCCTGCCATTAGGTTCTTTGCAGACTCTGAATACTTGTGGCACAATCACCATAGTCGGCTAATGTCCTACTCTGTTGGGTGGTTTTCCTGATCTATGGACTCTGACAACTGACCAAGTGCCACCCTAGGAACACCCATTTTGATCTGCTCCATCTAAGGGTGTATTTAAAAGGAAGGGAAAACGGTTGCCTGGGTTGGTTACATGCTTGTTCTGTCTGGTATCAACTGAAATCTATTGTTTGTTTCCCCAAAGCCAGGGCGAGGGACTGGTAGCATACCTCCTGCCCTTTCCGAATAATTACTAAAGCCTTGTATGCATGCACAATCACAGCTGGTGCTGTTGGGGATGAAAGTCTTGCTGCCTTCCTGGGGGCCCAGAGCTGGTAATCTCTGCCGCTTGACAACATGCCCGTCTCATATATCATGCATGTCTGTGTTCTATTTCTGAGTGGTACAGTCCTAGACTTTGTATCTGTAATAAACCGATTGGTAACTGTCACGCTGTTCTGTTGGACATTCCTTATGGCCCATGGTAGGCATGGTAGTTGGGCCTTGATGATTCGTTTTAACATTATTAATGATGCCATGCTGGATGATACAGAGATCAAAAGCATTTAATGGTCTGCTGAATTATTAGTATTATTATTATTATTATTATTATTATTATTATTATTATTATTATTATTATTAATATCATTATTTTTATTATTATTATTATTATATTTATTGAGCGTGGACCTAGCTTTGAGAAGCAACAGAGCGCTTTACAGAGGTATTCACCAATACAGATACAGCGGCATCTAGCGTGTCAGGTGGCACGAGGGGCGAATGCCACCAGTCATATTCCTCCAAAACCTGAACCCAGCAGATGGTAATTCTGTCTATTTAAGATAATATATATGGCGCAATTTGAAGTCCTAAAGGGTGTAAAACCGATTAGTGGTGGGTGTGGTGTGAATGAAAGTGATACAATCACAGCATTTACACAATATGCATACAAATAACATTCCCATCATTGACGAGTCCTTGGGCAGACATCTGATATAATACACCCTAACTGCACATGCTACCCACAGCACGAAGTCAAACTTCTGAAGCCAGTGTGATCATCTTTAGTCCAACATGTGCCTACTGTAAAGAGTGGGATCAAAAGATCAGGGTCTATGCTGCTTGCAGCAAATTCTAGTAAACAAAAAGGTGCTTGTGCGGTTATATGCAGCTGGTAAAACAGCATGTCTCAGAGATGAAGTCAAGGTAACCCTTTCTTCTCTGCTTGGACAAAACATGCATGCTTCAGAAAATCACCCAGTCTAAGACGTGCTGTACCTGCCTTTCACCCATGTTCTATGAATACTGTGAAATCACCAACCACAATGGCATGCATATGAGCCATTGAGGACATACAATAGGCAGCTAAAAGCACGCTTCTACCCTATCTGACTGCATGTCATGATTGGTTCCTCTTGTGACAGTAAAAGCTGCAATGGGTTCCTTTCATCAACATCAGGGGGATGAACGAGGGACAAATGCACCTGTATATGTTATTAGCTCTTCTTAGATCTACAAAGTTGTGAACTGCCATAAAAACTGACGCTATTACTTATTTTATTTGGTTTCACAGTGATCCCAGGCTAAGTCTTTCCTACCCATATTAGAACCTGTGACCTACAGGTTACACACATGTCAAAAGCAGCTGCATTACCTAACCGATGCATTTTACTGGTGAGCTTAATGTATGTTTTATCTTAATGGCATTCACAGTTGCATGTCACTCTTTTATGGATTGGGTTCATCATTCCGCAACCCCTTTTCTACTTCAATTTCCCACTCCCTCTTTACCGTTCTGGAGCAATAATTTGTTACCCATCCCTGTAAATGCACAATGGTCAATCCTGTGACCCTCAGTATTTGTTGTTCATTTGAATTCGGGATGCGAAACCCCCATATCTGGGAAACATTTCTGTGATAAAGTGACCCTCTCCTCTATTTCACACTTTGAAAACTCCCTATACATCCCTGCATCCAGTTCCCATCACCTATGAAATCCTTTCTGTCGCATTTCCTTCCTATTATGTTATAATTGATTTGTACTGCTCTTTCCTGAAGTCCAATTCGCCCTCCAAACCAGTGCTGGAGATGGGAGATTCTGGCAGACCCACAAACTGTGACATAGCTCTGTAAGAGATGCAAAAAATATCCTAGAAAGGTCTCCTACTGATAAACATGTGGTACAATCCATCAACAGTAGCACTGTCAGTGATGTGAGTGGTGTGGCTACAGAGAGACCACTACTATTAGTTCCACAAAAATTAAATCTCCCATCTGACGTGTTTTCAAGGGATAGAAAATAACATGTCTTTGAGCGAAACGTGGCCACGCATTAAGGTAGTGATGCATACTGTTGATATGATATGATATGATATGATATGATATGATATGATAAGGCATTTATAATGCGCCTATACACAAGTGTTTCAAAGCACGAGGAGGCAAGGGAGGGGAAACAGAGGGAAGACAGAGACAGCAATCCTACTAGGCCGGGTGACATTGAGATCGTGCAAGGGCGAGGGGGGAGTGCAGAGGGAGGCAGAGCAGGGCAATGCAGTACATAGGATAGCAGTAAAATAAATAACAACAATAATTAAAAGTGCAGCCAGCTGGTGGCAAGTGCAAGGGTAAGTGCAGACATCAGGTGTCAAGTGCTAGTAAGGGCTGTAGGGATACAGAAACAGTCCCCGAAAGCAGGGTTGCCAGGGAGGCATTTCAGGTGTGCATCTAGAGGGACCTGGGCCCGAAATCAGAGGGTTGCAGTGCAGTTTCAGATTCAGCCAGAAGATCAGCAGGGGAAAGGAGGAGAGAAAGCAGTAGTAAAGAGGAAGGTCTTGAGGTGCTTCCAGAACCTGAGATGGTTTTCTTCAAGTTTCAGAGAGGCAGGGAGGCTGTTCCAGAGGGAGGACCTAGCAGAAGAAAGAGATCTACCACCAACTCGCTGCTTGGAGAAGCGACTGACCCTGAGGGAGTTGGAGGCTGATGAGCAAAGAGCTTGAGAAGGAAGATATTTTGGAAGAGAGAGTTGAAGGTATTGAGGTCCCAAGCCCTAGAAGGTCCTGTGGACAATGCAGAGGGTTTTGAACTTAATCCTCGCCGCCACTGGGAGCCAGTGCAGAGATTTCAGTCCTGGAGAGATACGATCCCTGTGCTTGAGGCCAAGGACAAGTCTCACAGTCCTGTTTTGGATGAGTTGCAGAGGGCGGAGAGTAGAGGCAGGCAGATTTAGAAAGAGGCTTTTGCAGTAGTCCAGCCTAGAAAGAACCCTAGATTAACCCTTCCCATCACACATGCTGCGCAGTGATAGCAAGCAAGAGAACCAGCTTTGAAGTGGAAGAACGTAGGGGGTAGGTTGAATTGCTGGCTCCTTGAGATGCACCGCATAACAAAGCTGAAGACACAATGCAGTGAATGGTGGTTCAGTGGCGTCATTTCCAATGGCAACCGCGTGTGCAGTTAAGATGAGGGCTAGATTTTAAACTGAGACGCACTTGGGACCACCACCTTGATCGTCTTTCCCCAAAAGCCATGGGTGTGTTCCCAACGTCTCTGGGCCCAGTCTATGGTGACCACATCCATCCCCTGGAAACAAGACGACACTGAGAGCACCACAGTTTTGATACCCGGGTCCGCGATTAGAAAACTCTGGGTATTAAGCTTGTTATAAATAACCTATCATATCATATCACTTGGGTCCTGGCGCTGCGAGGCTGTGCTTTGAGTGCTTAATTGTATACCCTGGTGCAGATGGCTATGATTATTATCTTATCATATTTAGTGATAATCAGGTGTCATTGGGCATCAATATATTTTCCTTTAGGTTATAGGTCAAAGGTTCGAATGGAAAGGATTTAATGACAAAAGAGTCGAATCAAAAGGACCGAAAACAAAAGGGTAGATTTATTTATTTATTTGATTATTTGGGGGGGGCACCCAAACCTCCTTTTTTGTGGTGAAAACTCGACCCTTTTGTTTTAGGTCCCATTGACACGACCCTATGACATTCGATCCTTTTGGATTCGAATCTTTGACCGGACACCTTTCCTTTTACGTCTAAGAGACGAGTTAAGAAGACCAGGTGGGGCACACCAGGATTGGCTACAGGGGACTGTTGCCAGGTTTAATAGATCAGGCATTCATAAATGCAGCAGTTCTGTTACTCAACCGTCTGCTTCGAGGCACTAAAACGTTAACCTTTTTCTCTTGTTCCTCTCTTATTCGTGACCAGAGAGCCTGCATCCTTCTGGCAGTTGGTCAGGCTTTATGGTTTCCCTAAAAGATGAGATACAATGACGCCTAATCCCTGTAAGAGGTGAAACACAAGTGAAAGGCTGTCTACAAAACAAACTCGAAGCATACAAGCAAAATGCTATGCGGGGCTCAGCATTTTCAAATAATATCGTGAAAACAGAACCGATTGAAGTGTTTTTAAAATCAGCTAATCCGTGTATTCTTTCTAGTAGTAAACAAACATGGGAGTTAGATCCTTTAAACGTATCTAGTCAATTGAGGGCCGTCTTCCTGTTGCGGCGATGCACTGTCAGCAGTGGCTGAGTGGAGATGACTCTGTTCTGTCAGCAGGCTATTTTTTGTATGGCGGTTTTCTAGTCTATTAAAGGGAGGCGATGATATAATCCTCTTGGCTTCATTCTCCAAGCCCATTGAACTGCGCCTTGTCTGCCTGCCCTGTGCTGCTCCGCGAGGAATGTCAGATGTCACCAGCGCAGCATGCCAGACGTGACGTTCTTTAATCCTGCGTAGAGCGTGCAGGCGCGAGGCAGGCCAGACCGCGCTTTGTGACACGCTGATCAGATAAAAAATAATAGCCTGCTCTAAGTCCAATTTTAAACACCGTGAAGGATAAAATCTGCTTTTACATGAAGGAGAAAGTAGGGTTTTTGTAAAGACAATAGCAGTCAGCTGGAAGATCTACCTTGCTCACGCCAGGCAGCACTACTGAAAATGCAGGTGATAAAGGAAATACACTGCTACACGAATACTTCACAAACAGTGAATATTTCTTGTGTCAGGGGTCCAGTGTGAGGTCAATTCTTGAGCTTTTGGGCCTGCTCCATGGAACTTTTAGCGAAGTGCAAAGTCACTTTGCACTACAAAAATACACTTTGTACCACTCTATGAATCACAGTGTTTGTTGGCAGTGCAACATCACTTTGCAGCACGCTAAAAAATCCATGAGTCAGGCCCATAGTCTCATAAGCAGTGGCAATATCTTGCAGCAGTATTTTCAATTTTGTGTAGTATTTTCCTTTTTTGTGTGCACATTATGCATACCCATACATGCCATCCCTACCGATTTAGGAGGGAAACTCCCGATTTTTCTAAATCTAAATTGATGGAACAGTCTTGTTGCCACTCTTGCTGTGCTTTCCACTGGGGATTTCCCATTCTATTCTTAGTAAGATCTTTATGGAAGAGAGAGTCTGAAAATTGACAGTTGTAGATGTGGTTTTGTTTATCTGAACAAATAAAATTAGAGGACTCCTAAAGGGGTTGCAGATTTTCTATAATTGCATTTATTAACAGAGAGCATTGATGATAAAAAGACTTAGGAATGAGGAATTTTGACATGAGTTCATGAAAAGTTAGCGGTATAGCTTGATTGAAAAGTTGATGAATGCTTTTGAAGTAACTTTACCGAGTCTTCCACATGGACAACTCTATTATATATATATCTTCTGCATCACTCACTATGCATTCCACTTCAGAAATCCTCGATTCAAAAGCTGACATTTTGTCATCTAAAAGCTGCAGTTTGATATTGGTTGCTTCCATGAAGGTTTTTAGGGCTCTAATTTCAGTCAACATGGAAGCATGGCTGGATCTATGCTTTTCTCGTCGGGAGTTGGACGAATCACTCTTTTTTTCTACTTTAAGAGGCCTGTGTTGTGAAAGAAAACATCTTCCTGAAGCATGAGACACTTACGTTGCGCGTCAGCCGGAACAGCTGACAGGTAGCAGCTGGCAGGAATCTCTGCTGCGTTATTACAGTAGCGCACTGCTTGACGGCCTTCCTGTTGCTCTTCCTCCTGCGCACGTCCAAGTTTAAAACTTGCCACAGCAAATCTGCAACAAAGTCGCTGCTCAATTCGGCTCGCTACACAAGCACTTCGGATGAGAGAGAAGGTACGCACATGTGCCGTTTACATATTTAATAAATGTTTTTATTTGTGCATGGAGCAGAGCCTGGAAATTAGCCCTCCATCACGTCCGGCGCAAAGCTGTGCCCTCCAAGTGGGCCCACCTTGTGCAAATTAGTCCATCCCTGTCCGAGATACTACAGTGTGGGATTGGTTGCCCCACTATACCTTTACGGAGAGCCTAGTGTGTATGTATGCATGTGTTGCTAGGCCATGTCCTCTCTGCGTGTGGCACAACATAACCATAGATCTTTTTTTATCCTCCTTCATCTACATTTGTAGGGAGTTTGTGATGGTAAGGAGACATGCCAGTCCTGTGGTTATGCATACACCATAGGTGGTGGCACAACATACCTCGTACTCTGAAACAGTGGCAGATACATTGAGAAAAAGAGAAAAAGCCCCTTATACTGACACTGGTTTGCACCTGCCACCAAGACGGTCGTCACTTTCACAGTGGTTGGCAGTTGGTGGCCTGGCGGCATACCCTCTCCCCTATCTGGCAGACCTAGATAAAACCTATGGTTCCCTTCCCAGGAATAGGATCTTTTGCTCTAGCACCATGAATGATCTGTTTGTGCTAGATGGAATTACAATAATGATCTCAAAGCAAATATTTGGAAAGACTCAAAGAATATGGTAAAGTACTACTTTATTGTCATTAAATAAAGTAGGGAGAACTCACAGACATCGGACTGATGCATGCACACTCTCATTGCAGCTTGATTACATGGAGGTCTTATACCCCAATATGCGTCATCTATGACGTCATTCTACGTGGCAAAATTCAAAACCTATCAAGGGAAGGGATTGGGAGTATATCTCCTCATAGAACATATAAGGATAAGTACATCATTGGCCACCCCTTATCTGTGGGGAATACCTTGAACTACCTCTAAATACGTATAGTACTGATTATAGCAAACAAAACAATAGTGGATTGATTTATTCTACATTGCACGTTAGGTTGTCCCTCAACCCCACTGATTGGTTGGCATACTTTGCTAAATTTTGGACCTTTGGCTCTTTTAGCTGCAAGTACATGAAACCAAACTTAGTTGATTGAATCCTGTGATTGAATTCCATCAGACTACTCCACGTTTTCCCAATTAGTCCATTATCTCTCATCTGTAGGCCATAAGCCAAAGTTTCCCAATTGTAATTGACCTTGCTGCCTGATCACTGTCCCCGAACATTTAAGGGAGTGTAAGCACACCACTATCAGTTATATCGTTACTTCTAAGTATATTTCATATCATTTCAGCATAGATTAATTTATTTTCTTTATGACATCACTTTGTTCTGGTCAGATTTCACTTAAACATCCTTCCATAATATTAATTGATGCATTCTGACAACTTAGCAGGCAACATCCTTCCATATAACATTCTTCCATCTGACATCCTTCCACACCGTCGTTGCGAGGCTACATTCTGCATGGATGTCTGAGTGCATAATATCTCTCATGCACTCAATTTGGTATGGGAACAATGCAGCAGGTTCCATTTATTGCTCTTCTCCAACTGTTCCAGTATGACGGTAGTGAGGGGGCAGGAACTGGCAAGTTGGTGTCTACCTGCTCCTCTACATTCCCCCCTCTGGTTGAATTTTCAACCAAATTTGCTTCTTCCATTGTCTTTATCTCCTCTTCATCATTTATCAGCATTTCTTCATCCTGCTTCTTTTTTGGGAGACAAATCTTTGTCAGCCCCCTTTGGTGACCTGCATTTTTAATATGTTCATCCACGCTCCATGTCATGTGCCAGCACTCTCCAGCTGGTGAACAGAATATCCAACGTTCTACATATATTCTTCTGATCCTTAGGGTAATGGAACTTGGTTCCTGGAGGTGCAAGAGTACTTTTCTTTATATTCTCACATGTACTGGCTTACCTTTTGCATCTGCTCGCCCATTCCAGCGTTGATGTCAATCATTATCCTCATCCAGTAGCTTTTTTGTATGTCTTCTTGCATTGTGCCACGATGATCCTTATGAGACAGAATCCTAGCAATATGAATACTAGTATTGCTCCAAGCATTTTAAAACCGTTTGCCAGCCAGGTTGGAATACATGAAAACAGAGATGTAAAGCAATCATCATCTTCAATTTCATCTACTTCCTCCACCACCTTCATGTGCAAAGTTGAAAACATTGTTATTGCTTCTGTCAGGGTTCCATTCTCTTCATCATGGGCAGGAATAAATGTACGGCAAGAAGGCCCGATCTTGGCGCACACACCTCCTTCCATTGCTGTAATTAAGTCCAGGACATACCTCTTCTGGAGGACCATGAGCCTGATCACCCTCATTTCTTCTCTGATTGCATTAAATCCTTTTTTTTACTGTGTTGATAGTTTGCAGCAGCTCCCATCTGGTGATCTGCAACTACTTGGCATTCACCACAGTCTGAATTCCTGGCATGTAGATAGATTTAAATATCACTGCTGTTCTATTAAACATCTTATTATAATCTGGAATGTCGTAGTATGCTTCTACTGATTTTGCGGAAAAATTATTCTCTCTCTTTTGTCAGTGTTTGCTAAACGACTGTCTCTTCCTCAGGTGTGCATCAATTTTCGGCAACTGTATTATCTGTAAGTCACTTTGTGGCACTACCAATGCTGGTACATCTATCAGTAGCAATGAACACACCCCTCCCCATTTTGGTGGTAATTTCATATATGCTCTTGATCCGCAGGCCCAATAATGATCCATCAGAACTGCTGTTTCTTCCTTCATGCCTGGGACGTCAAAAACTAAACCACACTTGATGTTTTCTCCAACTTTGATTGTGCCATCATTCCTGAAGCATATAGACGCATTCTTCAGGGGTAGTATATGCAAGGGTGCTCCCTCATCATCGACCCTTTTAACAATCTTGCAGGCCACTGGTCTTTGCATTCTTTCTCTGCGTTCATTACAATTGCTTCCCATTGTCCGGTTAATGTTAATGTTTTGCACACAACCTACATCAGCCCATCCTTCTGGAGTAAGCACTATTCCTTTAATTCATTGCAGGCCTCTTTCCCAGCATTCTTGCCTTTCCTCCCCAGTCTTGTCTTCACATTGGAGCACCTTATTTTCTTCTGGCTTGATTCCTGCTCCATTATTTCCAGGTTATTCATATTTTATTATTCAGTGCGTTGTCTCTTGCTTTTCTCTTGTCTTTATATTGTGTACATAATTGTTTTCTCTTGAAGATGTTGCTTTATTCACCCACACTATGAATGCTGTTCTGCCTTTGAGCTGTCCATGCAAATGTCATGATCACAGCAAAAGGTTCCAGGGGTATCCCAAAAAGGGACTGGACATCATCTTATCATTGTTGGTTAGTGGAACAGCAACACAGTGAGTGGGTGGACTTAGACTAACACTTCCTGACTACCTAGCATGGCTGCCCAAGTTGTTCTCCAGTCAGTGTTGTGCGGTCTAGTTGTTGTCACTCCATTGGTATTTAAGCCCCTCCCAGCGTGCGCTCCCTGCTTGCCGACGCTTACCTATGCCCGTGATTCCTGTCAGGCTCGTACTTTCATAGGTCTTAGAAGCAACAGTTTAGTGACCATAGTTTATAGCCACTTCCCTCTCACATTAGCTTAACTGATTTCGTGAAGGAAACCTTCGGTAAATTCCCTCCGTTACTCCTGTCAAGTCATAGCAGACATTGGTGGCGTTGTGACGAGGGTATTGCTCTGGCGAGCCTCCGCCTAAACTCACGTTTTCAAATTTTACCTGAAGCGAGTTTATTACTCACCTCTTGTTCCAGTTAGGCGGCAGTTTTCGAGCCTCTCGCTCTTTGTCTACAGCCCCGTTTGAATTCTCCTCAGCAACCCAATTCCGGAGCGAGTGCAACTTGCGCCTTGGTTCCTGTCAGGCGCCAGTGTCCTAGCGTTTCGCTCATTCTCCACAGCCCGCTTGAACTTGCCAGCATTCCCATTCCTCCTGAGGCGACACCACCGCAAGTATCTCAGCCCTTTCTTGTCACAACACGTTATTCATTGTTTTAAGTTGTGTATGGGTGCAACGTTTTTAAAGTTGTGGAAAGTTGAAAACTGTACTAGCAAATTACTTCAGCACTAGTTTGAAGGAGGGTCATTCTTGTGTTCCAATTGTTCTCTTGCATGTGCTATTGGTAGCTTGTCATATTTTGGATGTTGCATTCGTTGTGGTACCATTGTTGGCTGGATTTACTCAGTCCCAGTTGGGCACCACTCTTCATTCATGGTTCTTCCACAGCATTCTTACATTTTCCTATACTCTTTAAGCACATAGAGTAAGCCCTATAGCTACCTCATAGGTTTCCACTTTCCTCACATGTTCAAAGTTCATATAATATCACCTTCCGTGCCTGGCGCTCATACCATCAGCATCCTTCTTCAGAACACTGCGCCCCTGCACAGATGCAGGATGGAGAGCTCATTAAAAAAACATACCAGGTGAGACTCTAGGGGAAATATTGCCAGAAGATTAAATACATTCCCTGTGCACTTTTGGGTAGCTTCCACTTCACTTAAGGGAATTTTCTGTGTGTTCGTAGGTTTACCTGATAATAAAAAAATTGTAGAAAGTGAACACCGCTAACTAAGAAGAGGTTTGGAATAGCTTCCTGGGTGTCCCCGCAGAGTCAAGGTAAGCGTTACAGCAAAGTGCAAGTTGTGTCAGGCAATGTGCCTTTTTCACTGATTCTTTTGTGGCTATGAATATTTCTGTTGTTCCCACAGCATGAGGTATAAGGGAACACACATAACAGTTTTTGTCTGACGTTCTGCTTCCCAACTTGTTCATGTGTTGGTATCATAGATTATTTTTCAATTAAATTGAATTCTTTAGATATGTATTTATATCTTCATGGATTCCCTCAACATCCCTTTTAAATCGAAAGAGACTCCTAGTTATATTATAAAACAGGCTGTCTGTACCTTTAGTGGTGACAATGATAAATGTTTCATTAACACCCTCCATATCTTTACCACTTTTTGCAACATGTCGACATACCATAATTATAAGGTGAAAACACAAATCATAATACCAACCAATATCATCATCAATATTCCCTGAAAACCTATCAACTTTCTAGATGGTAGTGGGTCTCTAAAATGTTGAAGCCTGTCCATTTTGAATTTACTTTAATATACAAATGTAGTATCTTCTTTTTAATCAGTTTTATATAAAAGTAATTGGAGTATTATTGCAATTATCACTCACCATACAATACAGTTATTCTTGGGGTTTTCCAGAAGCGTGATAATGTGTATTCCCCTTCTTATTAGAGCTCACATCTGTAATATGTATGAAAAGATAACAGACACAAGTGTGTATAATATTGCTATAATAGGTATCATAAACGATAGTTGATACTCTTCTTTCTTCTTCAAATTCCGAACTCTTCTTCACATTCTCACATTGTTCCTTGAAGCCTATCTAAAAAGAGTTCCAAGGTAGCTGCAAGTCTATTTTCTTCTTGTCAAATTTTGAGAAACACTGGTCTTTAGTTGATTTTTGAGACACGCTCGATCCTGATCTATAGTGCTTGTGTGCACTTAATATTCCTTGTTCTCATTTCTCGCCATTAGGTGAGTCTGTATCTGTGGGACTTCTTTGCTTGCTTCTCTTGGGATAGCTTCAAGAAGGGTTAATTGTTTGCCTTTATAGGGATTGATGCCATGTAGATGTAGCCATGCTCTTCCCCCCTTCGGTTTGACAGCAGTGGGGCTAGCTCCTGCTACCTGATATGGTCCCTCAAAGTGGGGCGCAGTCCAGGTGTATACCAATTTGTGCACTAGCACCTGGTCGCCTGAATACAGACTTGGGGGCTTTAGCAAATCTTCTGTATCATGAGGTTGACTGTCTTTGTCCCTTCTTTTTGACCCCTCCTTTCTGTTCTTGATCTGTTGAGACATGGAAGAAACACTTGCAATCATTGTTGTTAGGTAATCGTGCATCTCACCGCCCAATGCCTTTGGTACACTGTGGGCATCAGTTCCCTGCTCTAGTTGGAGGAGCAAGTGGGATTCTCATGCAACATCCAGTCACCTACTCACGAGGAGTTAGATGGTGATCTTAACCAGGCTGATTTCTCAAGGCATATAAGGCAAGAGGCAGGCAATTTAGCCATCCCATTTTCAGAGTCATTTTCAACTTGTTCCTTTACCAATCCATTTAATCTCTCACACACGTTGTTCGCCTGTGTGTGATAAGTGGAAGAAAACATATGTTTCATACCTAATAGGAAAACTATCTGTTCAAATGATTAGTTTACAAAGTGCAGGACATTGTCAGACCGCAAAACCTTGCGCACAAGGAACCTGGCAGCGCATGGAACATCAGGGCGTGTGCATGGACCTGCCTCTATCCATCTAGAAAAAAAGACATACCACGACCAGCATATATCTGTAGCCGTTGCATATCTGCAGCATATCTATATAATCTATATGTGGATGCTGAAATGGGATATTGGGTCTAGGGATTGCTCCTCTCACTGTTTGTAAACTGTGCCCTGCGGTACATTCCTGGCACACTATGCAATTTATAATGAACTGTGCCACATGTTCCAATAGAATGGGTGGCAACCATTCTTATGCACTTGTTGCAGCTAGACTCTCTCTAGTCATGTGTGCTGGGTAGTGAAGCTGTTCCAGTGCTACTCTCAATAATTCTAGAGGCATAACTGGCTTTCCAGTGCTATCCTGCCTCCAAATTGCCTCAGTTGGGGATAAATAACACCCCTGCTTTCTCCACAAATCCTGTTCTTCTTGTGGAGCTTGACCTTGTATTTCAATTAACTGGACAATAGACTGAATGTTAAAGCCTTCCTTTGCTAACATGCATCGTCCTGTCCTTTGTTTAATATCTTCTCTTTCCAAACTGGATGTAGGTAGATAATAGGCTGCTTTTTTGGCCTCTAAGTTTGCGGCTTCATTTCCGCAAGAAATTTAGTCTGTTAGTTTAGAATGGGCTTAGCATTTCCCGACAGCTAGGGTCAATGGGAGACTCAATGCTTCTATAAGCCTATCCAATAAGGCTGCATGTTGCACCAGAATGCCGTCTGTGTGGAGGAATTCCCTCCTTTTCCGAGCAATCCCCTCCTTTTCCAGCATAACAGATCTGCATGTATGGGTTAATGTCACATAGGCGGAGTCTGAGTACATTGCCACCTCTTCATCCTCAAAGCTTGGCAGTGCTTCGATGAGCACCACTAATTCTCCAGGCTGTGCTGAATAATTTAAAGACAACCTCATGCTTGTTACTACCTTAATTACACCTTCTCTAGTCAGTTTCACTACCGCTGCTCCAGTGTGCTTTTCCCCTGGTTGTTTGGTCAATCTTTGGCAGACCATCAATAAAAACAATTCCCCCCTCACAAGGGCATTTTCTCTAGCTTAGGGAATATCATTGTAACAGTTGGTATACGTTGTGCAATCATGTACATAATCATCCTCTCCTACTGGTTTTGCTATAAGCGCTGCTGGATTTACTGTTTTACACCTAACAATTTTAATTGCAGGATGGAGATAATCACCCCGTACCCTGACGCTCTTTGTGTGGTTAACGTACTTCTCTAAAATTGCCAACAATGTATCTTCTACAAATAACTTTATTGGTCACCCCAGTTAAAGATGGCTCACAAGGATAGTGTCCCTTCATTACTGGATCTAAAATCCCACTATAATATGCTAACAGTTTATGTCCATGTCTTAATGTTCTCTTCTGTGTAAGAACTGCTGTCATGACTTCTCCATTTGAATGGGAGAATTAATACAATACTTAATTATAATCTGGAATCCCCAAAACATGTGCTGTAGTGATTGCCTTTTTTATTTCTTCAAACCCTTCAGTCATCTCTTATGTCCATGTTATTGTACTCTTGTCCTCCTGTGCTTCTTTGAGTCCTTTTGAAGGTGATTGAATGTATGTACTATAGTTGAAAACCCAGGCCCTGCAATAATTGCATAAGTCTAGAAACTGTTCCATTTCCCTCACTGGTTTAGGGGCTAGGGTTTTCATGATTCCTTCTGCTCTTTCAGGTATCACTTTTCTCCGTTTGTGAGCGATCAACTGCCCAATGTACAAGACTTCTTCTTGACAATATTGTAATTTCTCATTGTCTACCTTATATCCTTTCTATGAAAGTATGGCCATGAGTTTAACTGAGTCTTCATTACATCTTTCTTCTGTCGCACTACAAACCAAAATGTCATCTAGATACTGAATTATTATACTTTTGAGCTGGACATTACCCAGGTCCATCTGGAGGACACTGTTAAAGATGGAAGGGGACTCACAGTACCCCTGGGGCAAACGGGTATGTATCAGGCGCGTATTTCTATACGAAAAGGAAGTCAAATCTTGTGAGTCTTCATGAAGAGAAATCGAAAAGAATGCATTCTTCAAATTGGCAACTGTAAAATATTTGGGCTTAGATGGGATGTTGCACAGTATTGTCACAGGATTTGGAAATAAAGGAAACTCAGCTTCGCCTATATCATTTATGGGTTGAAGGACCTCAATAAATCTCCACAACCTCCACTTTGATTTCCTCACATTAAAGCAGAAATTGTCTCAAAAATACCTTCATCCACCTCTCTGGACATGTGGTATTGATTTGTTCATGGTAAATGAGCTCCTGGTTTTAATTTAAATTTAATTTCACCTATCCCTTTCAATCGACCCACATCATATTGGCGTATAGTCCATACAATTTCTGGCACTTTCTCGAAGTCTTCCTGAAAGAATGACTGTCTTCTTTTTATCTGCACCATTCTCTGTGGTATTTCTATATTCTTTACTTTAATCCAACAAGTAATACTTATAAAAAAACATTAGTTCATCGTGACAGTAGCCATCTTTAAACAGCTCTTCATCTGTCAAATCGGTCAACCTGTATCCTTCACTGAGGGCTATCCCTGTCCTCCATCCTCTTCCTTCATCATCTGTCCCATGAAGCATCACCCTTTCTTCTCTGACCACAAGGGAATGATCTGCCATTCCTCATCGTCCATAGGAATTTCTGGTCTAAACGAAAAATTAATCAGGTATTCTCAATACTTTACCTACCAATCTGGCTAACCATAATAATAAAGTAGTCACTCAATACAAAAATACCTTTGAATCTAAAGGCACTCCTCGTAATGCCTTCTGGCATGTAAAGGCTAATATAAATGTTTCCACATTCATATAGTGTATCCCTGCTGTAGAGCACACTATTCCTTCTTCGCTGAAAGATATTGCCATAAAGTCACGTCCCAATATATTAACTGGCGTCTGCCTAGAATATAGTAATGGAATTTTCATATCATGTTCTCCTATAGACATTGGTAATTCGTCTGTAAAAGGAACTAAACTCATCACCCCAGAGAATCCTTGAGCATTCATGGCAGTACCAGCCATTGGGTGTCTTCCCTGGCAGAGTCAAGAATGAGAGGCTCCAGTTTCCACTAGAAATGAAAATGTTTTGCCTCCTATCGTCACCTTGACCCTTGGTTCCCCTTCGGGGTCTGGTGTCACTGATAGTACTGAACAAATCAAGTTGCTCTGTGGGCTGTCCTATTGTGGATATAAATTCATCTTTGTAACTGTGAAAGGATTTCCTCCTATCACAGTTACACTCCCTAATTTGGGTGTGGGTGCCTGTTGGGCTCCTAAGGACATGTTCCATTGTTGTACCATATCCTGCTGTGTCTGCACTTGTATTCTATGCCTGTTGTGTTTAGATGGATACAAGCTGTGGTTTCCCTTGCAGTGATTGCATTTGCAGCGGTGCTAGCTGTATTTGTTGGGATTGTGGTGAAAATGTCTAAGTATAGATGTTATCTTGGACATAATATTCCCATAGTTCTGTATTATATTGTGGAGCATAACCCATCTCCCCTCTTGGAGTTTGTCAATTCTGTTGCATGCCGCCTCTGCTTCTGCAAGTCTTAGCGATGTGTCCCATTCTTCCACAATTCCAACATTGTTGTTCCTGTCCACCATTAAACCCTCCTCTTCCCTGAGAACTTTGAAATCCACCTCACCCTACTCCTCTAGGTCAATTCCTTCTTCCTCTTGGCCAAAAATGTTACACACTCTGGTCAGTGGAATATCCTGCATTATTTTGCTGTCCTGACTGTATCTCCTGTGTCACCCCTCCTTCATTACTTGTCAATACTTCTCCCTTGATGGCTGTTTCATATTTCTTCTTCTGATCTAACTTTGCTTCCGCCTGCTTTCTATTCTCAGCTTTCTTCTTATTCTTCTCCTGCATTAATCAGCAGTAATGCACAATTGTCAATTGTATTTCTGGCCATGGATTCGCTTCCATTTCCATCTGTTTTTTCAATTGCTGTTGCACTGGCTCGGGCAGTCCTGGCATAGAATATGAGAAAACAATTCTACAATTTTATCCCCCAGTTCACGAGTCTCCTGCCACCATTTATACTGAATATCTTGAATATAAACAACAGGATCTTCATCCTCTCCCATTTTCCTAGTCATAATTCACACCCATGTCTGATGTTTTGCGGTATTGTACTCTGAGCGCCCGCCATACGTCTGCTCTGGAATTATTAAATGACGCTCCATAATGTTTTGCGCACTCACACTTGCGTATCCTGCTAATTTCCAAATATCGTCAGCTCTCTCCCCTAGGATAGCTGCTAGCAGCCATTTTACGTACCCTATAGCTAAAGTCATTCCTGATATCATCCTTTCTAACTCATATCCATTTTGCTGCACCGGAAGTTAAACTCAGCAATTTACCATTTAAATTGTCTTTATCCATCTGCAGCCATGGTATATGTTGTGGTCGTCCTCCCCCCTTCTCCAATAATGGGAATTGTGAAAATCGTGGTCCATAGTCATACTTGCCTACACTCCTTGTCTTCAAGGCAGAGCTAGCCTCACCCATTTATTTCCTTCCTGGTAATTATCTTAACCTACTTAAATATGGCAGGATATATCACTTGCACTACGCGATAGGGCTTGTAGTCGCTCAGCCTATGGTGTTTATTCTGATATCTTCTCCTTAGGGCCCTCGGAATCTGACCATTTTACCCCTTTTTCTCCACTTTTTTCTTTTGAAAACCTGCATGCGGCCTTTCTTTGCACTCTCTCTTCATCTGACATCATTATGCCCCTGCACGTGTTACTGCTGTCCTCTTCCGCATTGTCAAGGCATAACCTATTTAAAAACAGCATTCCATACTCATCTGTCATAACATCATCTAATCTATTTTCAGTTCCCCTTAATAAGGATCCTTTTATGTTCTCTTGGGTTTTTGTACCTGTCTTTTATCCCTCATTTGCCTAGAAAAATTCCCAACTCTCTGCTCTATATCGTGTGTATCCTGCCTACCAGCCCATGCTCATCTTGGTATTCCTATGGGGCTGTTGTGACCCTCTCTCTTCCTCCAATCGTTCTCGTGCTTCAATCAGCATCATACTTCTATGACATAAATATTCTATCTCACCATCTCTTAACCCCTCTTTCTGTTTTTCCTTCTTCTCTTCTCATCGCCCTCAATTCATCTTCCTCTCGCCTTCATTGCAACCTCTGCAGTTTCATTCTTTGGGCTTCTATCTCGTCTTGTTTCTTCACCTCTAATCTCTACCTTTCTTTCCTCATCTCATATTTTCTTCGTTCTTCCCTTATCTTGCATTCTTTATCCCTCTCTTCTTTATACTCTTTCTTCTTCCTTCTCTTTCTTTTCTATTCTTCTCCCTCCTCTCTTTCTCGAACCCCATCAATGCCCTTATCATCTAGCTTAAGCAATATGTGTCCTCCCATCCATTTATTCTGCCCTGTTGTTAGTAACTTGGCTTTATCCTTTATTTATTTCTGTTTCCCTGCTTCTTTCTTTATCTCCATTCATCTGTATTGTCTGTCCTTTCTCTCAACACACTGTTTAGTTTCATCACATCCTGATATTTCTTTGCATTCTCTGCTCTTGCTCTCTTCCACATTATCCTTGCTGCTATAAGCAGGGGTGCATACGTTGGATTAACATACCCCGCTGCTGCTTTTAATAGTTTTAACGGGTAAAATCCCTTCTGCTCTGTGATTGCACTCTTCTCTTCAGGAGGGGAAAGAGTAGCCAAAGGTGTTTTATCTTTCCCTTTATGCTTATTGAGCATCCACTCCCTACAGACTGTATCTTCTCTCTCACTCTGGTACATTTTCCAAAGCTATAAAATGGTCAGCCTTTCTTCAACTTTTTTCCCTTTTATGTGCCATGAAAATATGTCATAATATACTGCAATACATATTTTGACAGTGAACCCTCCTGAGGCCATGGCATGAGTGTCTTCTTCCACACCCCATTCCTTATGAGTGTCTTCTTGGTCATGCCTCAAACCCATTCCGAATGATATTTCCTTATCTTCGGTATGTATCTCGGCAATCTCCTACACAAATATAAAATAAGTGTGTCCCCCATGGTGACGGATTGGTTTCGATCGTCACTAATTACCCGTTGATTTATCCGATTCTTTATTTTATCAAATGTACCACTTCGGTCAATAGGTGCAGGTACCATCAATCGTTGTTCTTAATCCCAATCAGAATATATTTTAACTGCTCACTTTTTTATTTCAAAAATCTATGCAATGATATTCTGTTTCCTCCTTCGTTTTACACTTTCTATCAAATTTGATTATCTCTTTCTTTTCTTATTAGTATTTTGAGAGTCTCTTCTTTATTTAAATATTACTTTCCTATGATTTTTCCCTTTCTGATTACGTCAATCTTTTGGTCCGAATTTTCAACAATCTCACTAATCTTTTGCTATTGTTTTGCATTAATTAGTCTAGACACAAAAAAAGATTTATATCATCCATTTTATAAACCCACACATGTGCACTTTTTAAATGTTAATGTGTACGCCTTCCTTTACTATTTTAGTAAATGTATCCCTTCTTTGTTTCACTCCATTTTTGAGTTTGATATGCACTCTTCTGGGGCCTTGCCTCAGGAATCCTTAACACCCTTTACCTTAGTGTTTACCCTTCTGTCCCCTTGGAACCAGGAATCGAGGTACCTATTTCTCTTTATAATCTCTCCCCAAAAAATTACTTTTACACTTATTATTTACAACACAATCCCTTGCCCAATTTTTGCCACTTTTGTTGTTCTACTTACATCCATGACTCAGCTCGAGTCCTCTGGCATCGACCCTGCCTCAACCAATCCAGTTCGCCTGCAAGGTACCGGACAGGAATTTCGTCAAAGGAAGACCTGCCGACCAAATCTTCTTGCACGTGACTCTGCACGCCGATCTCCACAGGAAGCTCTGCGGTCTTCTGGCGAGTGGCGGGAGCAGCCAAGCATCTGGGGGTCTGAATCTGGACTAGGTCGACTAGACAGTAACCATCCGCACTGCTACCAAATGTGCTCTAACACCTTGAAGCGTCTGTTTGTGCTAGATGGAATTACAATAATTACCTCAAACCAAATAATCAGACAGAATCTGCGTCTCCTGAATCTACAGACTCGTCCTGTTCCTGAGGTAGCTTGGTCAAGCTTCTATATGTTTTCTTTCTACCTTGCGTTACTACGTATTTATAGTTATTGGTCAGTAAGTTACTTCATCTTCTTTAGATCAATTATTACTTTAGCTTAGGTACATGCTACTCTTAGTGTTTCATTACTTCTAAATATTTTTCATATCGTGTCAGCATAGGTTCATATTGCTTCTTTATGACATCACTTTTTTTTCATCAGATTTCTCTTTAACATCCATCCATAATATTCATTGATGCATTCTGACATATTGGCAGGCGACAACCTTCCATATAACATTCCTCCATGTGACATCCTTCCGCACCTTCAGTGCGAGGGTACATTCTGTATGGTTGTCTGGGTACCTGGGTACATAACGTCTCTCATACACTCTATGCAGTATGGGAACAATGCAGGGGGTCCTATTTATTTCACTTCTCTGACTGTTCCAGTATAATAGAGGTGATGGGGTGGGAAAAGGCAAGATAGCATCTACCTGCTCCTCTACAAGCTGGTAAGAGCCACACATCAGTCCCAGAACCATGAAAACTGGGCCAAAGCATCCCATCTCCCTCTTCCCAGACAGTGGAGCGCTCTAATCTATGGCAGGATAATTGATGTGCTAGTGTTTAAAAGCATTGAATGGGTCCATTTATATCAGTAAAGGATCTGGTTGATGTATGAAAGTCTTGACTCCGTGCTATGAACAGTTTCATGTAGTAAATGCCTATAATTACAGAATAATTATTTTGTGAATTAACGTTGCCATAAATTGCAGACAGAATACATGGAGATAGTTTCTTAAGAGGGTTTAGGTTGGCCTTCTTTCGCAAAGTGTCACTGTGATGCATTTAATTGCAGTTGGGATTACACACTCTTTAAAGTACATCATTGCTGTTTCTGTTAGTTTGAAGGCTACAATAGGGTTGACCTTCATTTGGGCAGTTTGAAGGTTTCTCATTCCTTGATGGTGTACAGGGCTGTCTCTTCAATGACTTGAGCAAAGTGGTGCATTCGCAGAGGTGGTATGAGTGGTGTCATGGGCAGTGGTAGGGGGTTACTGTTAAAGTGGTATGGCAAACATATTTCCTTTGATTAGTGTACTGTATGTACCTGCGCATTGCTATGATCTCTGCACCTATGTGCAACAAGCGCCACAATGCCATTTCATGCTGTATGTATTTACGTGACTACTGTAACTAAGATATGAACATCTACTGTAACCAGCACACAATGCCCACGGGCTGCTGTGCACTTAACAAATGTGAATAAATAAATAATAAATAAGTGTGAGCTAGTGAAGGATGTGTGACAACCCCCAACCCGTGACTTTGATGAACATCTAGTTCTGTTGGATATCTGAAACCATTTTTCAATAATTCAGAGTTTAGGTCACTAACAGTACATATGCCAATTAAGCAATCGTATATTCGCAGTTCAGAAAATAGTTGTACGGCTAGAACCACCGATTGAGCTGGAGAGTAGTCACATATATATTTGTGTCACAACACATACGCAGTGCATAATACCGTGTGCCACTTCTACAATGGGAAAATGACAATCATAAAACATATGTCATTAGACAGAATGCAGTATGCCAGTTTTTAAATTGTTGCAGGAGATGTAATGCTCACTTGTTTCTTGTACTAATCAATAAAATACAAATAGAATTAGCTTAACATAAAATCAAATCACAGTTACCTGCAAGTGTTCTGACTCCTTAGGTTACTTCTAAAGCTTATCTGAGCTTTGCTCAAATAATCCAGGCTACTGTCAATAACTTCAGGGCATTGCTCAGTTGCTGCTAATAAAAAGATTTTCAATGTGCCAACCCGCATGAATGATGTAATGTAACTGTTCTTGTATGGCACGATTCTGCCACTATTGCTGGCTTCACTGCCTTTATCTCCGTAAGACAAAGGAGGAAGGGGTTCACTTGTGGGTCAGTGGGAGAGGCCTCTGTGAAAACAGTGGTGTTGATTGGTGCAGGTAGAAAGTACCCTCTTCATGTGTGCCATTCTACATTCCATGGTTTTGGCACAGGAACTTGGGAGTACGTTATTTATAGGCAAGAGCCCAATATACAATAGATGGCAGCACTTTAAGTCTGTTTAGTTGCTGATCTGGAAGAGTCTGAGGACTAAAAAGACTACAAAGGAGAGCGTAGTTGCTGCTCAGTTAGTGTTGATATGCTAATGGGTAGGCCTGTGGCAGCCGCCTGTGGGGACATACGTGTGTGTAGTGTAAGGTGGTAGTAGATCTTAGAGGGGAGTTGGTTAGCTAAGGGAAGGGGGAAGTAGGCCTTACAAAACAAAGCAACCTGAAACCCTGCACTCCCACCACTGCCAATCCTCTCTTTCTCTTTCTCTCTCTTTCTCTCACTCTCTCTCCCTGTCTCTCTCTCTCTGTCTCTCCTGCTCTCAAATAGAGACTTTGCTTCCCATGTGGAAAGGAACAAGCATCTGCGAGCTTGCAAATTAGGGGAAGGGGCAGGCTCGAAACTCCACTCAATTACTATAAGCTACTTGCTAATGGTTATGGGAGGCAAGAACCTTTGGTTCAGAGAATGGGCTACTTAAAGTTTGAGGGCTGCAGTCACCCATTTTGTCTTTCTTAGTATGCTACTTAGCATGCTGAGAGATGCCTGAGGCCTCACTTAAGCATGCTCAGGTGCTGTGCTCAGTAGCCTGCTGCAAGTTCTGCCCGCCTTGGTTGGTGCAAGAAGGCGTTTATCAGGCATTTGTCAGCCAGACAGGACAAGGGCCAGAATCACTGCTGTTCCTCCTAGGGGTTTGCTCTGTTGTCTTATCCAAGCCCCAAGACCCTTCTCAGAGAGGCTAAAATTACATTTCCCCTGCTCCACCTAACTCACAAGGTTTTGAGGCGGAACCCAACCCTCAGTATCAGAGTGATTCTGTAACACTCAGGGGTTCTTCATGGTGAAAGGAGAAGAAGAAAAGATGGAAGGTGGCATGTGGAGTCCTCAAAAGTTCAGCACCATGGTCTAATGGGTGTGCAGTGGCTGCAGGATAGTAGCAAGCAGTATGGCGGTAATGGCAGAAAGGAGGTTTTGTGGGAGGGGGAGCTATACAATAGAGTGTTTTTGATGCTCAGAAACGTTATAGTGCTTTCAAATCTACCAGATTCAATGTTCAGAAACACTAAACCCAGAATACTGCCGGAAGACTTCATAAAAGTGGTCGAAGCCATGATACTCCCATATCTTTTCAGAGGGGTTACTCCTGGCTTTACTTCTCAAATCATTTTTAGAGCCTCTAAAATCAATCGTGCATGTCAACACATCTGCAGGGATGTCATTTGGGGGTTGCCAGGGGTAGCAGCTGCTACCCCTGGCTCCCCGCCTGGTACCCCTACACTAACCTGGCTAGCTCTGGGCCACTGGATAAAGAGGCAGTGCCAAAAGCAGATATCTGTGTTGCACCTGAAAAAGCTGGTTGTAAATGCAGCTAAATGTGCCACAGCTTTTTTCACCTGGAATTTAGATCTCGTTAGCTGGAGAAATAACAGAGATGCAGGAAAAACCTTGACGCCATCATCACTGACAGGTTGGCAGTCCATTAGTGAAGAATGCCTGAATGGTTGGGTTCCGAGGCAGGGCTATTGGTGCAGCTCATACCCAGTACTGTAGAAACAGGAAGGATACGGGGATAGGTCTAGCTAGCTGGGAATGGATAAGAGCAGCCTGCAGTACTCCGTGGCAGCACAGCATGAACGCAAATCTCATCAGTATTTCTCATTGTCTGCTTTGCACATCCAGTGAGCCACTGGCCTGTGATAAGAGGGGATGCCCCAGTGGATTCAGTCCTGCCTGAGTACTGTGTGACCTGACCCAGATCTGCCATTCCTGAATCACAGGCCCACTGTAGATAGACGCAAGGTGAGATAATTAATTTGCATGAAGTTGCCCTCTGCCTTTGAAGTAAACCATCTGTTGCTTTCTCAAGCAAAAATATGTATATATTTCGAAGGATAGCTTAGGGGTAAGGCACTTGCTTTGGGAACAAGAGGATGCAGTGAAACATGAGTTCAGTTCCTGTTCCAGTGCTTAGAAGCTGGTGGAGGCTGTCATTAAGCAAGATAAAAAAGGACCAAAGAAAACAATAAAATGCGCCTTTCTAGGGGTGATATCATGGAGCGGCTGTTAACGTTTTACTTTTTTTTAAAATTGCAATTACTGTGACCTGCAATTCATCCTTCACCTTTATATCCCATCTAACAAAAAAAAAAACTGGGGGTTACCTAAAATGACAAATGTAAATGACAAATGCAATACAAAACAGAAAGATGATGGCTGGAAGGTTTCAAATCATTCAAAATCACTGACACAGCTCTGGGCAATTCATCACGAGCAGTATCAGTTTCGTTAAAATAATTAAACCTATAGCTTAAGTCCTTAGCTCTAGCTTAATGTCCCTGAAGAGGAAAGAATCTGTCCCTGGTTTTTACCCAGGAGACAGCCAAGGGGGCACTCGCCCTATCCTAGCTCACTACTTTCCTGCAAAAACTAAAAAGAGGTGCACGCCCTTAGGAGTCAACCAATTTCTTTAATTATCTTGCTAACCCTCGGTGTGACTTATACGTAAAAAACACAGCGCTCGTTGGCCCGAAGATACCGGGTCCAATTCATGCTGTGTGTTAAAAACACAATGGATGATTTTTTGCCAAACTCATATATTGCTTATTTATGAGGTAAGTGGGTCAGGACATCACCCTGAGCCTAAAATTGTCAACCGGTTTCAGCAGGAACAATTGGTTTGCCGCTTTCTTCAGGACTATAGAGATATTTTTCACACTCTATACATTTACAACTGGACAGTAATAACAATTCTCTGTCATTAAATTTCAATTTCTTTTTCTGGATCTGGCGTATTCCATTCTTTTAGATGGGACATCTCATCTGTATATCAACTCCCTGCAAGGGAAATACACACATCAGGGGCCTTGAAGTATATGGCTATTCTATTTTCTATGGTATTCCAGACAGTATGGTTTCTTACCGCTGTCTGGCATTTGTAATGGAGGGCCATCAGTTTGAATATTTCTGTTCCTCTCAGGAGTTGTGGTCTCTATTAAGTAAATAAATAAAGAGCTCCTGGTCAGATATGTTGGCCCGTCTGTCCTACATGAGTACAGTATCTAATGAGTTACTCAGTCGTTGTTACACTTACCGTCACTTGGTTTGTATCATTGTACGGTATTCGCATCAATTCTTGTTTATTCATTCATAGGTCTTGAGTATGGCGGGCTGTCATTCCTAGGGCTTCGTGTTTCGCTCTGGGCCGGTTCCGTTCACTCGTATCAACAGGCTCATACAAACCAAGTGACGGTAAGTGTAACAACGACTGAGTAACTCATTAGATACTGTACTCATGTAGGACAGATGGGCCAACATATCTGACCAGGCGCTCTTTATTTATTTATTTAATAGAGACCACAACTCCTGAGAGGAACAGAAATATTCAAACTGATGGCCCTCCATTACAAATGACAGACAGCGGTAAGAAACCATACTGTCTGGAATACAAAGAAAATAGAATAGCCATATACTTCAAGGCCCCTGATGTGTGTATTTCCCTTGCAGGGAGCTGGTATGCAGATGAGTTGTCCCATCTAAAAGAATGGAATATGCCGGATCCAGAAAAAGAAATTGAAATTTAATGACAGAGAATTGTTATTACTGTCCAGTTGTAAATGTATAGAGTGTGAACAATATCTCTATAGTCCTGAAGAAAGCGGCAACCCAATCGTCCCCGCTGAAACCGGTTGATGATTTTAGGCTCAGGGTGATGTCCTGACCCACTTACCTCATAAATAAGCAATATATGAGTTTGGCAAAAAATCATCCATTGTGTTTTTAACACACAGCATGAATTGGACCCAGTATCTTCGGGCCAACAAGCACTGTGTTTTTTACATATAAGTCACACCGAGGTTTAGCAACATAATTAAAGAAATTGGTTGACTCCCAAGGGCATGCACCTCTTTTTAGTTTTTGCAGGAAAGTAGTGAGCCAGGATAGGGCGAGTGCCCCCTTGGCTGTCTCCTGGGTAAAAACCAGGAACAGATTATTTCCTCTTCAGGGACATTAAGCTAGAGCTAAGGACTTAAGCTATAGGTTTAATTATTTTAATTAAACTGATTCTGCTTGTGATGTGTTAGAATGTACTGGGGGGAGACAGAATCCAGATACCCATACAACTCCAGTTGTATGGACAGCTCTGGGCAACCCTCCAGAACATTGTTTCTCTGGTTGGACTTGTGTTGCTCAGTTGCTGTTTCCAGTCTCTGGCCACACACTTGGCAGGCACTGGATGTCTGAGCTTTGGGGTTTATGCCTCTTCGAGATGCTCTGAATGTTTACAGTTTAGCCCCAGTGATGTACAATAGTCCAGGCTGTTGTGTTGGACATATGCTTACATTCTGAGTCATTTGGTAATATTAACGCTACATGTGGTGATCCATTCTTATATGAAATGTATCATAGCCTTTGAAGTGTGGAGGCCAAAATTGTAACAATCGTTTTAACCAAAGTGGGAGACACAGAATAGGAAACATCCTACAGGAGCCCTATGTGCATTGCCTCTCCAGGAAGCTGATGATTTGAAGTGATTTAACCAAAGTGCAAACTGAAGTCCAATATCATAGGCTGAATGCCATATGTAAGTGAAATTTACAGGTGCTGGTAAATATCTATATGATATTAGTCTGTCTCTGTGGTGCCTCTAAACGAGAGAACGTGAACGGCCACAACACAGTTCCTTTATTTGCACATTTGATGCGGCATGCAACCTTGGTATCTAACAGGTGGCCAATTTACTTTTCAGCTGCTGGTGTGTCTTTGAACTGTGCACAAGAAGAATATACATGTAGCCACTATACATACAGATGAGATTATGAGATTGTGAGATTGTTTGCGCACTCACTTAGCTCTCGTGCAACAAATCACACTAGTTTACAGCCATAGATCATTTATGGAAAGTGTGTCTGTTTACTTTCCTGCATAGAAGCAACCTTCATTCTATGTTGCACAGATAAAAAACGCAGCAGAGTATGCCCTTGCAAAAGGCCTTTTGTCACATGACGGATTGTCATTCTTGCAGATAGTTGTCGTTTTGACTATTTGTTACCTCCAGATGCTTTGGACTACAACTCCCAAGATACGTCACCACTGGCTATGCTATCTAGGACTAAACAGAGGTAAACATATGGAGGGCTACAACTTGTGTATCTATGGATGAAATTCTCTTGTGTTGATGAAGTATGGGCAACAGTGACAATGTAAACCTTTGATCTATCAGAATGTACCTTATATTAGTTGGCAACAACCTCATAATTTGGTGCTTATAAATAGATATAGTTGTCAGTCTACCTTTAGGTACATTTTCTTAGTTGGCTTACATGAATCTACGTGATTACTGCACATCGGGAAATTACCAATTCGACAAGATCAAATCGCAAAAAATCCTCTTGCGCAGTGATCACATAGATCACTATTCGCCATCCCGTATCCCCCTACCTCTACCCCCACACTTACCAGTTTTGTCGGCACACACAGAAGTGTGCCGCCGACTCTCCTGTACTACTGCAGCACCAGTTCCCTCCCACTAACGTGGGTCGGAGCTGGTGGCGGAATGTGATTTTTTTCCCTTCATTTCATTATTGTTCCTCGCAACCCCTGAAGCCCATATTTTGGTGAACATGGGGAGTGGCGGACACCCGTGCTACCCCCCACTCTCCCTGTTCGACATTATGGCTTTCACATTTTTGGTCAATGCCGAATTCACAGTATACACGCATTCGGCTTCTTTCTCTCGATATTTTGGGGTAAACCCAGCTTACATCCTTTTTTTAAAAAAAGGATTTTATTAAGTTTTACAAACAATCAAACAATATAAACCAAACAAACAGTGCATGTTCCAACAGTTTCATTACACTTTTCTTAACTTCTAACCACTACTCCCTCTAACCCACCCCCCTTTGCGAGTCTATTGCATTAAACCTTCTGTCTCCGCATCCTGTGGTTCGGTCCCCTCCTATACAGGCTCAGCCGGGTCAGCTTAAGACCCAAACAGTTCGGCTATCAGTGATTTCCAGGCCATCAGGGACTCATTCTCCTCCCCCCGTGTGCTACTCGCTTCTTTCCATGCCATCGTTTCGGCTTCCGCCCATTTTTGCAAACCTTTCCACCACACCTCTATCTTCGGCACATGGCATGACTTCCATCCCATGGCAATCCTTCTTTTTGCAAGCACATAAACCAGATCCCTCAGCTTACTTACATGCTTGAGCTTCTGTTGTCTGGGGAACCCCCCCAGCAGACAGGCCCACACTGTATCCACTACTATCTTGACCCCTTTTTCTTCCAGTTTCTCTTTCACTCCCCTCGAGAATCGCTCTATGATCAGGCATGACCAGTACATGTGCACCATGCCCGCGTTCTCCTCATCACACTTAGGGCATGCTTGCCGCCCTGCATTTTCAAACCTCGATATCCTCCAAGGCGTCATATAGGCCCTGTGTGTTATGTACAACTGAATCTGTTTCAGCCTCGCGTTTCTAGACACCTTCTTATGATACCCTTGCGCCCGTTCCCATATCCCGTCTCCTATTGGGGCCCCGACCTCCATTTCCCAGTCAAGCCTCAACTGCGTGACCTCCTTCCCCACTTTAGACATCAACATTTCATACAATCTGGAAATCTCGTGGCCCCCCTCAGCTATGTCATATATCACGTCTATGGTGGCGTCTAATTCTTCCTCCAACACAGTTTCAGGCCATGTTCTCTTAATCCTCTGTACCACTCTATGATACGTGATGTACTGGCCTTTGTGCAACCCAGTTTCTTCCCGCAGCCCCTCAAAAGTAATACTTGAGCCCTCCTGCCAAATATCGGCCATTGTTGCCACCCCAGCCGGTTCCCAGTGGGTCCTGAGTATCATTCGTAGCGGAGCGTCTTCCCCCGTCAATACAACCAATGGTATCTGCGGTGAGCATGGGGACAGGTCCTCCATCGTTTGGCATGCCCTGCGCCACACCTTCCACCCCAGTAGCATCATTTTAGGGCGCCCCACCATTTCCGCCCTGGGTACCCACATCATCTCTTTCAGATAAAAAGGTGCACAATCACGCCCAAATAGCCTAAATTCAGAGGTCTCTTCATCAGAGAGCCAATTGGCAACATACTGCAACTGGCTCGCCACATAGTACGCCTCATAGTTGGGCAGCTTTATTCCTCCTTTGTCATGGAAGTTCTGAAGCTTCCATAACGCCACTCTGTTTCGCGTGCCATGCCACAAAAAGTCCCTACACATGCTATTCAATTTGGTGAAGAACTTCTTAGGAATCAGGTACGGTATGTTCCGAAGTAATGTAGGATCCTCGGCAGGACCACCATCTTTAGCATTGCTCCCCGCCCCATCATCGCCAAAGGCAACTTTGCCCAAAACTGCATGCAGTTCTCAATTTTCTTGATGGTTACTTCTGTATTAGACCTATTCTCTTCCTCCACAGTGTGATATATGTCTATCCCCAGATACCGAAATGTGCTAACCACCCACAGTACCTGCAATACAGGTAACCGCTCCGCTGGGATCCCCATGTACCCCCCTAAAGGGAACAAGCTAGACTTCTGGGGGTTCACCGCTATGCCGGACAGCACAGCGTATCTCCCGAGCACTTCCAGAATATACTGGAGGTTTTCTTTCGGGAATCGCACGTACAGCAGTATGTCATCTGCATATAGGGAGATCAAATGACGCTCCCCTTTCACCTCGATGCCTATGGTGTCATATTGCTGCCTCAGATATATTGCCAGAGGTTCCAGGGCCAGTATGTAGAGCATAGGAGACCACGGGCATCGCTGTCTGGTACCCCTGCTGAGCTGCCACCTCTCTGATATCACAGATCCTGTCTTAACTCTGGCCAGCGGTTCGCTATATAAAATTTTCGCCCACCTTACATATCCAGGCCCTAACCCGTAGTGCTTCAGGGCCGCCAGCAGCCATGGCCACTTGACGGAGTCGAAGGCCTTGATCGCATCCAAGGACTCGATTGCCATTTCCTCCTCACTTTCTCTGCTAAACTCAATGATTCTCTGGAGTCGCCTATGATTATTGGTAATGTTTCCATAGGGGACATAGCCCGTTTGATCCGGATGTATTAATTTGCTAATGACCCTCTTCAGTCTATTTGCTAGGACAGCAGTTAGTATCTTGCTGTCTTGATTCAGCATTAACAATGGTCTAAAGGAACCACAGCTGTGCCCAGATTTATTAGGTTTAGGGAGAGGTATTATGACAGCCTCTCACAGTGACTCCGGTAAGCGTCCTATCTCGAATGCTCCGTTTACACCTCTAGCAGCGGGGGGAGGACCTCTTCTATGTATACTTTATAAAATTCACTTGGGAGCCCATCTGTCCCTGGGGTTTTACTAGTAGGCAGCTACCTCACCACTTCCCCCAATTCTTCCAGGGTGATCGGGGTGTCCAATTCCTCTCTCTCCTCCTCGCTTATCTTGGGCAACCCTATATCCTCAAGCGTTTTGTCCATCACAGCGCGGCTACTTTCCCTATCCTCTCCGTATAATGCTTTATAATAATCCACAAACGCTTGATTAACTCCCTCCTGGGTGTCCTCTACGCTACCGTCTTCTCTCTCTATAGTTCTGATTGTGGCTCTGGGGGTCTCACTCTTATATAACCATGCCAAAAGTCTGCCCGGTTTATCACCTCCCACATGCTGTCTCTCTATGTATTTTTTATAATTGAGGTTACACAATCTCTCCTAATATTCCGCACATTTTTGCTGCAGCCTAAGTATCAATTCTAGCTTCTCCGCTGTATCGTCTCCGGCCTTTAAGGCCTCTTCTAATTTTTCTTCCGTCTCCCTCAGTTCAGCCAAAACCCCACCTTGTAGGCCCTTGGATTTCACTATGGCCGCACCCCTCATGACAACTTTGAAGGTCTCCCATAGTGTACCCGCAGAATCCACGCTCCCAGTATTCGGTTCAAAATAATTTACGATCTCCTCCCTCAAGTCCTCTCTAAAGAAGGGGTCCCGCAACGTCTCCACTCACAGGCGCCATGTCGGGATCCTCGCTCTCGGGGGGCAGTATTGCCACGCAAGAATCAGGGACGAGTGGTCCGAGAGGACCCTGGCCCTATACTCTATGTGTACAATCTCCGCTATCATTTCAGGTGATGTGAAGACATAATCCAGCCTCGTTGATAACTGCTGTGGGGCAGAATAATGTTAATATTGCCTTTCCTGGAGGTGCCACACTCTCCATGCATCTTCCAACCCAAAGTCGTCCAGCAATGTCCATAGCGCCCTGGCTGCAGGGGCCGGTCTATGCAACTTCCCATCCGATCTGTCCACCCTCGGGTTCAATACGCAGTTGAAGTCCCCTCCCCAGATCACCGCACTTCCCACACATGCGCTCAGGTTCGCACTCAATGTCCTAATGTACGCCGCTGTGTTCTGGTTCGGGGCATACGTGTTCTCCACCAGTCCCCTCAGCATAACCATCCTCCCGTCTGTCTCAGCCACCACTTGCAATCGCTGAAACGGGATACGTGGAGCCACCCATATAAGCACTCCTCTTGCATAGGCAGAGTACGATGAGCCAACCAGCACCCCTTTCCACTTCCCAGCGATCGTGTACATCCTCTCTCGTGTAAGGTGGGTTTCCTGCAGCAATGCAATATCTATTTTCTGCCTGCGCAGGTACAGCATAACCGTGTTCCTTTTTAAGTAGCTGTTGAGCCCCCGCACATTCCATGCAAGTATTTTAAGGTCCCCCATGGCCTGTTATAGTCCCATTCCCTCTCCCCAGGTGCAGTTTGACTTTGAATTCCAATCCAGTCTGTATAGGCTCGCATCCCATTCTAAATTCCCTTTAACCAAAAACACACCAAACTTCCCGCTCCCATTCCCTCCTGCCTCCCTTCCCTTCCGCAACATCACACCCCCAACTGTTGCCCAGCTCCATCCCTGGATCTCAGGCTCCCCTGCATCTAGCTCTTTCTGGCTCTCGCCTGTACTCGAGGCTCCGCAGGGTGAGGCCGCGCTAGTGGTCAACCTACTACAACTACAACTTTAATTCGGGGGGTAGGGTGCTTTCGCCCCGCCGCTCCTTTAGCACATCAGATAACTACACATTGCTATACAGTTTAAATATATGTACCCGCCACTATATTCCAGTCCATCAAGTCCGTTACAATCAGCGGTATTTTATCAAAATATCAGTCTCCTACAGCCACGCCCATTGTTCTTTGCCTTCGCCTAGGCGCCCCTGGGATGTTCACAAGCAGCCTTAACAGTATGCATACCGTATCCCAGTCACTTATCGCGTCCATCTTGGGTCTCTTCCGTGTCTTGTTCCGGGCAGCCCTGCAGATCCAGCCATGTCGTTGCTTCTTCCGGAGTGTCAAAAAAATACATTTTGCTCTTGTGCACCACCTTCAATTTAGCAGGGTACAGAAGCATATATTTTATCCCAGCCACCCGCAGCCTCCTTTTGATGGTCACATAGCTGTGCCGTTGCCTCTGGACCAGCATAGTATAATCCGGGTACGCCATGATGGTGCTCGAGGCCCTTTCGATTGTTCCACCTTTTCGGAAGTACTCTAGTATTTTCTCGCAGTCTTTGTAGTTCAATATTTTGGCGATTATCGCCCGTGGAGGGGCCCCTTGTCTCGGCTTCCTCATAAGGGCTCTGTGTGCGTGCTCCATTGCAAATCCCAGCGAGAGTGTGCCGACCCCGATTCCTTGCAGGAGTAAGTTCTCAATGTAGCCTGTCGGTTCCTGGCCCTCTTCACCCTCCGGCAAACCCACCACGCGAATATTGTTTCTCCTCTCTCTCCCTTCCACTTCTTCTGCTCGAGACTCTAAGTTAGCCACCTGTTCTTTAAGGACATGGATCTCCTTTGCATTGTTCATGCTGGTGTCCGTGTTAGTTTTCACCGCACCTTCCAGGCTGCTTGGACGTTACGCCAGCCCCTAACATCTTGCCTCATCAGGGAGACTTCAATGCCCACTGCTTCAAATTTAGCCTCCAGGGAAGCGCGCAGATCCCACATCGCAACCCCCCAAGTGTCTTTCAGCTCCATAATGGCCTCTAAGATCTGATGATTATCAGCCACTGTGACGCTCTCAGCTGATGCCATCGGGCCTTTGGGTGCGATGGCCCCAGGAGAATGCTGTGTTTTAGCAAATATAAACATCGTTTGTTTGTTTGTTTGTTTGTTTATTTTATTTGTATGGCGCTCCAAACCCAGAGGTAGAAGGGCGCTTAAGAATTTGGTTACAGCGTTGAGAAGTATCTTTGTGTTGCACACTTCGTACAAGTTTATAATATATACATATATATACAGTGGTCAATAAACAGCACATATGCAGTACGTACAATATACAATTTTCAGAATAAATACAGTGTCTAAGCCAGTTACCGCATGGGTCTAGAGTTAGTGGTGTTATTCTTTGTTTAGCAGCCAGCTGATGACCTGCTTCCTAAAGATCTGGAAGGATTCGACAGTTTTGATGTTAAGCGGTAGGGAGTTCCAGAGTTGGGGGGCAAGCACTGTGAAGCTTACCCCTCCAGCTCTTTTTAGGTGGAACCTGGGCACTAGTAGGCAAAGAGTGTTGGAGGATCTGGTGAATCTGGTGGCAGGTTTCAGGGTGAGTTTATTAGCTATATAAGGTGGTGCTAGGTGATTGAGGGCTTTGTACGTGAGGCAGATGGTTTTTAGATCAATATTTTGGCGTATGGATAGCCATTTACAGGCTTTCCTAGTAGCAGAGATATGCTCTTGTCTGGGAATGTTGAGGGCTGCGCGTAAGGCGTTATTTTGTATTACCTGCAATTTGTTGAGTACGGATTGATTAGCACCTAGGTGCAGGCTGTTACAGTAATCCAGTTTGGATTGTATTAGGGCCCTGGCAAGGGTGAGGCAGCTGTTGGGTGATAGGAAGGGTCTGCTGGCCCTAATGAGCTTGCCGGTATAGGCAGCGGCTGAGGCGGTCATATTGGTGTGTTTGCTAAGGTTGGTGTTGGCATCTAGATAGAAACCAAGGGTTTTTACACTTTTGGCTATGGGAATGGAATGACCATCGATGGTGATGTTATTATAGCTAGGGTCAAGTTTAGTTATAGTGTTGGGGGAGCCGACGATTAGGTTGTTTATTCTTATTCTTGCCCACGGCCCCTCGCGCTGACATTTTCCGGCCTTCGTTAGGCCTCTCTATCGCGATTCAGCGTCCGCGTGCCTCCCCGACCATCTTATCCACCCTTTTCGGCTGTTGTAGTGGTCTTCAAGCAGTCGCACCATCCGCCTCCTCTCGCTGCAGCTTGCTGCTTATCAATGCTGAGCGAGCGCTTCTCGTACCTGTCGTGGTGCGGCCTATCTTTTCGCACCTCCGCTGCCCTCGGGCTCCTGTCTTCCGGGTCAGTACTCAAGCCATCGCGACCCAAGGCTCACCGCCACAGGAGTTTTGCTCCGTCTCCACTTGGCCATCATCATTCTTCCCCGCGTCCGCCGCCTCTATTCGTCCTCTTCAGGTGCTCTAGTTTCATTTCCTTTGTCGTCGGCCATCTTGTGTGACAATGGACCGAGCAGCCGCCGTCGTTCACCAAGCAATTTCTCCAGAATCCCACTCACGATTCTCCTGATCTTTACACAGTGAGCAGAATACACGTTCCCATGCATGTGTGCTCAATTCTGGAATCAGTGGCGCGTTTTTAAAGGTAATTTCCACGGATCATCTGTCGGATCCTCCGGAGCTGCTCAGGAAGCACGTTCTACTCCATGGCTGCCCAAGCCATGCCTGCTTACATCCTTATTGTGGTTTTCTTGGCAGATTTATGCCCGATTGTCTTATTCTAGTTGTGCTTGTCATTTGCAACAGAGTTTAAGCAGTTGTATGAGACTGTCACCCGGTGCACCTTCACCTTCAAGACAACACAAAAACCTCAAGACTCTATGTTCAAACAAAGCATTAAAATTCCAAGTGTTCATTGGGTCCTATCAAAGTTACATTTTTGAGGCAGAAAATGCAATAAGCTCCTTATTGAGAAAGCCATCTTTCAAAATTCCTCCTTCTTTGGAGGAGTGGGCCCGATCCAAGAATTTCCATTTTGATCTGTGCAACCTAATGCTTAACCTTGACATAGTGTTGATATATTCTCTTGCCACGGTATTATGGTGGGGCTGCACATTTGGCTTCACAAAGATTTTGCCAAGGACATTTTATCTGGGAAAGTATTCTGCTTGGGTTAATTTAAATGGCTGCCCCAGCAGTAATGTGTCAACAGTTCTATATTTATGTTGTGACCATTGTTTTAATGTATACAGATGAGCATGCCTTTTTCTGAGTTAAGATGTGTCATTGTCATGATAACGATGGTGGTTAGTCTGTTTGTGTGCGAGTGTTACCGATGGTGTTCCTTCACGTGACTACTAACTTTGGTGGACATTGAAAAAATGAAGACATAACAATATAGTCATTTTAACTCTTCCAATGTTTGGCAATTCAACTTTTTTTTTTTATCATGGGAGTTTTCTGGGCTTAAATCACCTGGTTGTTTGTGGGGACAGTTAGTGCCCTAAATTCTTACAAAAGACACATTGCATACATTTTATGGTTTTATTCACAAATCTACTGCCCTCAAACTGGAGACATGGTAGTTAAGAATTGTCCAGGTGCACAGAAAACAAATTAAAATTGGACTTCATTAAACCGCTGGCCATTTCCACTTCCCTTCCACATCCATTCACTGTCTGCACCACCTTGTCCATGTTGGAATATATTACAAAGTTTTTGTCACAGATAGCTCAAGAATCACTCCACAACGTTCACTTTAAAAAAAGAAAATGTTGGTGGGCTCTCGGATCATCTCTTTCTCGCTCATCTTGAGTAGATCCGACTCCCTAACCCAACTTCCCTGAGCCCAGATTAATATATATAGAAGGTTGACCACTAATGTCTAGGTCTTCCTTGGATTAGAGGTGAAGACTGGTGGTCAAGGTGGACAGGAGTGGTTGGGAATGGTGCTCCACTACCTTTCTAAATTAAGTTGCACTGTTCCTATACTGAAAAGAAACCGTTCAGGAATGTTTTCATTTTTAAAATAAAAGTGTAGACAGCAGTTGAAACTTGCCTTAAACAGCAGGCACATTGTTTTGGTGGTCTGTATTGTGCATGGTATGGGGAGCAGCGATGGAGTTTGTGGGGAGCAGTACTTGCCAGCAGAAAACATAGCTCCGCTACTTCTTTTCATACACTTCGACCACTGGTGAATACCTGAAGCCAGCTTGACTTCTCTTTCTGAAGGTTCCTCAAGGACTTCCTAACTGTCCCTACTAGATATAAGTGATCTCTGGGGATGTTGAGAATTGTGCCTTCGAGATCCTCTATTGGATTTACACTGCTCACTCTCACTTTTCCCTCCCCTGCTTTCGCTTTTGTTCTCCTTCTTCAACTCTACCCACTTCTCCTTGCTCCTCCTCCCACTCTCTGTCCCTCCAATGTCTTTCACTCCTTCTAGGCCTTACCTCTAACTTTTGATGGTACTCCTCTGTTCTCTTTACTACCTCCCACTCCTCCACTACACCTCTACTGCTTCCTTCCCACTACTTCTCCCTTCTTCACACTACCACTACCTCCTTCACACTACTACTCCCTCACCCCCACTACTACTCCATTCTCCCCACTACTACTCCCTCCTCACACTTCTATTGACTCCTCCACACTACTTCTGAAACATTCTTCTTTCAATCAGGGTTATAATCTTCACAGTCTCGCCTCTAACCACACTTGTCACACTAGCATGCACACTCACACTGCAACACTACTTCCACTCACTAGTCAAGACCTCACCTTCCCCAAGAATCACCTTCACCCTTTGCCGCTCCTTCCTCCCTCATGTTTTTCTCTTGATCATCCACTTCCTCCACTGACCTCACCTGAATAATAACCCACACTTGCTATTTCCTAGGGGACCATTGTATCCTCGGCCTGCCTAGATTGGGCCTCTTTCCATGACTGGCCTGTCCCAGCCTTTTCCTTCCAGGGCGGGTTGAATGCAGCCAAATTCACATATAGAGGGCTAATTCTATCCCAATCCCTCCATGTGGGCCCTCTGTGGAACAGCAATGGTGGCCCGGAAGGCTGACGGCTCAAGCTCGTTTTTGGGGTATTGGTACTTTTGTCCACACATGTAAGCCCCAGTGTTGGATGGGGTGCTATGCCCTTTGTTAGTCCCTAGTGGTCCAGGCTTGTTATCTGTGGCTTAGTGGACTCACTGAATCTGCATGGCTGCTCCAAATGGATTCTTGGGCTGCTGCATACTGGAGGTGCTGCGTCTCTTTTTCTCTCTCTATCTCTCTGCCAGTTTCCTTCTTGCACCAGCTCATTGCTGAATCCTGCAGGGTTTTCTCTTGGTGGTCGGGCCATCGTCCCCTGGCAGCTGGTGTCTGACGCTGTAATATTTCTTCCAATCTCGCTGGTTTCTCTTTGGATTCTGATGTCACTAGGAGATATCAAAGAACACTGGCAAGTATCTTGTTGCAGATGCATTGCTTGAGACACAGGTGGACTGCTTAGATACATGCTGGCACTAGGGAGGGGCAGGAATTGGGCACCTCTCAGCTTTACCATCCACCTAAGGGGTAGAAGTGGATCTGGATGTCTTCCTGGTAGGCCACCCAACCCTATCTGAGAGGGAGTCTTTTGTATATCCTAAATGTTTCTCCCTCTTGTAAGCAAGGCATGGTATCACGAATAGGCAGACACAAGTGATCATGGTTCAAGGGTGTTTATTAAACTCTATAGGTAGGTTGGAAAAATGTCTAATCTAAACCTAAATCTAAGGTGGGAGCAAGTTACGAACATCAAATAATAATAAGGCAGCCCTAGTGGTGTTGTGTCAAATGAAAAGGGGCCTATACTAAAAAAAACTATTGCCAAACCTTACAATTAAATACCAAAAAAGTTTGTAACAGAATTTGCAAGAATGAAAGAAGTTTTTATAAATGATAGGTCAGGATGTGTAACTGGGGTCTTTCTTCCCCATGTTTTAAGCACGGCATGTGGTGGGACTTCGGAGCACAGTATACGCTTGAGCTTTCCCAGCACGAGACGACAGTTCCGATTTAGGTATCAGGGCCTTCGATGGTCAGGTCTCTTTACTCCTAAAAGTCTCCTGCCTTCAAGGACCGGATGCAAAACAAATAAACAAAAAGTTCCATCCAAATGGATGATGGGTGATTGCTTTTCACCCCCTCGCTCCCCCTCTTCTGGGTCTCAGATCCTGAACAAGTTCTTATCACTATCAGGACCTTCAGTGTTTGACTTTCTTGCTTCCGAGGACCTGATGGATTTAAATGTGACAAACAAAACGTTCCTTTCGATTTACTATTGAGGTGATGATACTCCACTCCTGGGTCTCCCTCTTCTGGGCACAGACCCCTCTTCAATATCAGCCTCCCCCCCGCCGAGTTCACTGTGGCTTATATTCCAAATGCCTTTCTCGGTTGTATTTATGTGTCTTTGGGATGATCGCTTCTCACCTTTGGGTCCCCCTCTTCAGGGTGCAGACCCTTCTCGACTGTTTGCCTTCCTCCTTTGGGACCACTATGGCTTTTGCACAGATACCTTCTCCATGGCATTCATTAATCTCAATGTCTTTTCAAACAGTTCTCTGTGGACATCCCTTGGCTGGGATGTCCACAGACTCCGCCTCTGTTTATTGGCATCCCACCTTTGGGTTCACTCTTTCCGTATTTCCTCTAGCTTTCTTTTGATGCAGGATTCATTTCCCTGACTTTTTCAATGGTTCATTGGTCAAATACTTTCGACTTTACGGGGATTTGGCTCGACCCCTGTATGACCACTTTGACCTGTCTTGGTGTCTCTCCTAAAGCCTTCTGGTAACAGTAGTTTCGATCCACACAGGATTAACCAGACTCTCTTGAGTGAGCAGCCACGTGGTGCCGCCCCCATCTGCAGTTGATGTTCCCTTCAAATGTATAAATTTACAGTTCTGTGAACTTTTCTCAATGTGCCACTTTGTGACTATCATTCAACACAGGTCGTTCTCTTATCGGTTCTCCCCTCAACACACTGGCTGTGATGAACCACTTGGCTTTCCTTCTATCTGAAGTCCAGTACCACGGTAGCAGGCATCTCCCTCGGTCCTGCTTATCAGCGTAGGCATGCTCAGTGTAGTGTTGATATCTGCTGCAACACACTTCAGATATTGTCTGCGGTCTTACGATTCCTTCTGCAGAGGTTTCACGGGCCTTGGTAGGAAAGGGCACGGTCGCTTCTCTCCTTGTCACCCTCTCGGGTTGCGCCGTCTTTTTCCTCCTCTTGAACTGCCTTGCTGTGTTAGCTCTCTCGTCGTGCGGTCTGCCTTGCTCGTCTTGTGCTCCACCTCTTATCCCTGGGGGGAGGGAAAGATCGGTGAGGTGTGTGTGGTTCTGGTCAATAGCTCGACTTTGCCTGACCCTTGCATTGGGACATGTCAGGTGAATGGCTCGGGTGTTAGTCCATTGTCTGTGGTGTGCGAAAGTGTTAGTGTAGGAAAAGGGGGACAGTGTTTTTGAATATCCTATGTGGTATGATTGGGAAAAGGTGTAAGAAGGGGGATACCGTGCCTCACCCATCTGTGTCCCACTTCCACTCCCCAAGGTCCCCCCATCCAGGTGATCCTCCCTCACTGGTCCACCCCCAGGAACTGGATCCAATAGCAATGGCTGTGTCCTGGCCACCTGGATGACAGATCCCCGGGCACTAGCTAGGGAGACACCTTTAGGTTTCTCACACTCTCCGCACTGCACTCTCTCCACTACGCTCACCCCTTCTCTAGTGAGTTTATTTATTTGATTTATTTATTGGATATTTATAAGGCGCCTACAACAAGTGGTGTTTCAAAGCACCACAAGACAACAAAAGGGGGGTCAAGGTAGAAAGATATAATAACGGTCCAACTAGGCCTTGTGACATTCGGATCGTACAAATACAGAACAAGAAATGCAAGGGGGCCAGAAGGTATGTGCAGGACAGTGCAAAAGAAGAGCTATAGTGGTAAGAGAAGGGTGAAGGGGAGAATTGCAGTTGTAACAAGAGGCCCAAGGGCAAGTGTCATGGAAGCAGGTACAATGCCAGGAAGGGGGGTTCTGGGAGAAGATTTGGCAGAGGGGGACTGGGACCCTGTAGAACCCAGAAGGGAACCAGTCATAGATGAGGAGGAAGGAGATTAGCAGGGGAGGTGGAGAGAGAAGGAGTAGGATAAATGGAGTGCCTTGAGGAGATTTCGGAACTTAAGGAAATCCGGCTCAAGCCTGAGAGTTGCAGGGAGACCATTCCAGAGGGAGGCTCCTGCAGAGGAGAGACATCTACCCCTCACTCTTTGCTTAGAGAAGCGACACATTCACAGAGAGTTGGAGCAAGCAGACCAAAGGGCTCTAGCAGGGAGGTATTTAGGAGGGGGAGTTGGATGTAGATGGGTCCCAGGCCAAACAAAGACTTGTGGGTGATGCAGAGGGTCTTGAATTTGATCCTAGCAGCAACCGGAAGCCAAAGGAGAGATATTAGGACTAGAGATGTGCCCCCCCCCCTGAGGCCTAGAATAGGTCTTGCAGTCCTATTCTGAATTAGTTGAAGGGGAAGAAGGGAGGAAGAAGGAAGACTGAGGAAGAGGCTGTTAAAGTAGTCACAACTAGAAAGGACCAGAGTTCTGGAGACATTGAATTTCTGGGGGAAAGTGAGGAAAGGGAGAACACCTCAGAGGAGGTGCAGATGATAGTGGGCCTTCTTGGCAAGGTCTGTGATGTCAGGAAAGAAAGAGAGAGAGGAATCAAAGATGACACCAAAGAGGGAGAGGGGAGGGGGCCCATAGAGGCTGGCCAGAGGGAGAGAGGGAAGCAGGGAGCAGGGGTCTGGAGCTAAGGGATCTCAGACTTGCTGGCATTAAGGGTGAGATAATTGGCAGCGCACCAAGATTGAATGGCAGTCAAACAGTCATGGATATGAGAGGAGGTGGAGGAGGAAGGAGAGGGCAGCTATAAGGAGAGCTGCATTTCATCTGCATAACACTAGAAGTGAGGAGTGAAAGAAGAGATAAGATGGGCCAAAGGGGCATGGTAGATATTGAAAAGCCACACTGAGAGGATAGAGCCTTGAGGGACGCTGTAGGTGGAGAGTGTTATAGAGGAGAGAAAAGGGCCCAGTCGGACCTGATAAGGTCTGTTGTAGAGGAAGGAGGAGAGCCAGTCCTGAGCCAGACCTGTGATGCCAATGGTGTCACAGAGCACATTTATCAGGGTGGCTTCGTTGACCGTGTCAAAGGTGGAGGAGAGAGCCAAAAGAATAAGAACAGAAGGAGAGTTTAAGACACGATTAGATAGCAAAACTTCATGGGTGTTCAGTAGAGCAGTTTCCGTGCCTCTGGCAGCTCTGAAGCCAGACTGCTGGTTGTGGAGACAGCCGACAGAATCAGAGTGTTGGGTCAGTTGGGAGATGGCAAGCTTCTCGAGGAGTTTGCCCAGGAAGGGGTTAATAAAGATAGATCAATAGTTAGCAGGGCTGGAGGGGTCAGAACATAGCTTTTTCAGGAGGGGGTGCACAGGGAAGTGCTTGAGGGGTTGAGGGAAGGAGTCAGTGGCAAAGGAGTGGTTACAGAAATCAGCTAGGGAAGCAATATTGTCCTTGAAAGTTCTGGTGGAGCAGGGAGCATCGGTTTGGAGGAGACTTTCATAGAGAGGACTAGTCTAAAGAACTCGTCCGGTGCTATGGGAGAGAAGGAGGAGAGAGGAAATGAAGGGGAGAGGGGAGTCAGGGAGGCAATATGGCTGAGGAGAGAGGAGGGAGGGGCATAGAGGAGAGAGAGGACAGAATGCCATTGGGTTTGGAAAGGAAGTGGGCAACCAGAGAGGGACACAGGGTCTGGGATGGTAGGGGAGTTGTGGAGACTGCAGATGGATTGGCGAGGTCCTTGCAGATTTTGAACAGTTCGCCATAGTTAGTTGCCCCGCAGATGCAGGCTTAGATGTGAGACCTCTTCTCATAGCAAATGGAGAGTCTGTATTGCCTTTGGAGCAGGCGACAGGCCAGTTTGTCAGATGATGACAATGAAGCCTGCCATTTACGCTCATCCTCTCTACACTTGGATTTCAGAGAGGCTACGTCAGAATCGTACCAGGTGATACGCTTGGAGGCAGGCTTCATTTGGATCCTCATGACAGGGGCAAGGATATCCCGGGTGTTGGTGATAGAAAGGTGAAGATTAGCAAGGGCAGAGTCAATGTGGGCATCTGTGCCAGGAGTGGAAGAGGGAACTAAGGTGGAAGCAAAGGCAGAAACTGACACTCTCTTCATCGGTTGAATGATGGAGAAGGAGAGAGACAGTGCCGGCAGAGGATTAATAGGGGGACCTAAGAGATCCAGATGAGAAGATAGAAGGAAGTGGTCAGACCAGGAGGGAGGAGTAGTGAGAAAGTTGGAGATAGGAATGTCAGAGGAGATGAGAGCATCCAAGGTATGTCCGGGCAGAGTTCATCGGACCTGTGGGATGAATGGTGAGGGGAAAGAATGTCACAGAGACTACGGAAGCTTCTAGTGCCCCCCCTCCACCCCTGGAAGAATCAAGGTGAATATTGTAGTCACCAAGGAGGAGAATGTTATATAGTGTACATAAAGGGTTAACAATTTACATTATTGCGTACTTGTCTGGTAGAACCCTGCATCAGCTAGTGATATCACAGAGAACATCATGATCTCTGAGCAGCCTAAGAATGTTATGATTAGAGTGCTGTTCAGTTGGAAGCTGCTCAGGGATAAGGAAGGCTGTAGCTCTGTAACACTTAAGTTAATAAAGCCTCATGAATTACCTTCATCCTTGGTGATGTCATATATCATTTTGGCAACAAGCTGGATCACTGTCTGGGGCTTCAGCAGAAGCAGACAGTGGTAGATTCACGTTGTACAGAACTGTGAGGCAGCAGGAATTCAGAAAGAGAAAGTGCGCTGCATGAGCTAACTGTAGCTTTTCACAAACTGCCAAATAACCGCTCTCCGGATTCCCATTGCGATGTGCATTGCAAGTAATGCTAGAAGCCTTTCACCACCTCATTCACGAAACATGCCCTGCATTTGTTAAACTGCTCCCAAAGTGAGTGACACGTACCTAGGTCCGGTTTCCTGCACGCTAACCCAACGTTTTGGAAGAGCGAAGCGACATATAATGGGGTGGCCATTGAGCAGCATTTAATGTGGCTACATATTCTGGCATTGAAGAAACCTCAGGTCACATGAGGATTGATATGCTCTCACTGGCGTGAGCAACACAACCATTCTGCGCATACAGAGTGAGCGCTCTGCAGCAGATGCGAGATAGAGAGGAAAGGACCTATGCGTGTTGGCACGCACCATACAAAAGACTTGTTTACGCTATCAAGGCAACCTGCCTCAGCACGGAACAACACTTAAGCAACCATCTGTGCCACAGCCTCATCGTCTCAGTACCCTACTGAGTGTAGAAAAGGCAGCAGGGCAACATGAGCATGACAGTTATACGCTAAACAATAAAAACAAATGAGACGTGTGTGAAATTGAGCATGAAATCCATTGTAAAAATACATATATACTAGTGGTAAAATACTAATAATGACATATCAGGTAAATACACAAATGCTCTAATGAGATTGTTAGTTTGGAAAAGGGTAACAAACACCAGTTGTGAAGCATAACTAAGCAAATATCAACAGCAAAAAAAGAAACTATTTGGAAATACAAACAACAAGAAAAGCTTGTCTGACCCAGAGCGATTTATATCGACCTGAAACAATAACACACTGTCATAATCTCAGATACAACCAGCAAGAATGGCACAGACACCAGCTCAACGAACATTGGCAAATATTCTGGGCCCAGCATTCCTACTGCCACAAGCTTGTGGAGAACCAATTATCAGATGGAAGGATTGGAAAGAGAACTTCCTAAAATTCAATCTTGTGGTTTATGGTCCCAATTACTCATTAGAAAGAAAAGATGCTCTACTGTATTTTTGTTTGGGACAAGGAGGCCAGGAAGTAACAAAGAGACTACCTGAGGCAGAGGTGGAAGAAGGTACCAATCTGAGTTATTTTGACAAAGTATTTTAACATTGGATAAACATTACAAAATGAAAGAGAACAGAATCAGTTCAAGATATAGGTTCGCCACCAGACAACAGCGCACAGGAGAAAGCATTGAGGAATTCCTCACTGTTTTAAGTTGATGATCGGTGAAGAGCCAGTTCAAAGCATGTTGTCAGGAGGAACAATTTAGGGATCAATTAATGATCAAATGTGCTGATGACAAAGTGTGAGAGGAGCTGTGGAAGGAAAAAGACCCTAATCTTGACAGGGCCATAGAAATAGCCAAGAATGTGAAACATACAGCGACGTGCATCTAAAGAGTTGGTCAGAGAAAACAAGACAGGATCCAACAATTACAAGAAATTCCTTGCGCAGACGGAAACTAGCTTGGTAAAAAAGGATAAACCAAGCAGTAGATATGTAGCGAGGGGAGAAACTGCACATAACAAAGTCAAGGAAAACGATTGGGGATACAGAGGAAGAAACAAAGATACCGATAAAAATATAGGAAGTGGCATAGGATTTCCAAGCCACAGAAGGGACGTGTTCAGTGGTCATGGAGGACCTCATTCTTTTAGGGGTTGCTATATATGTGGGAGTTCAGATCATCTTGCAAGCGACAGAGAATACACGGCTATGTATGTTGAATGTAGAGGCTATGGCAGAAGAGGACACATATCCAAATGGTGCCATTTTTGGAATGGAAATGTGGGAACGATTGAGGAATGTGGTGATGACTATGAAGATATGTATGAAGGGTGGATACATTGTGTGAAATTAAGATTAAAAATAGCCTTTGATTGGAGTAAATGTCTTACCCATTGAAATGCTGGTTGACAGTGGTGCAGACTATACCTTGATTAGTAGGAAATCTTGGGAAGAGAGTTTATCAAAATGCACATTGAAAGAGGCCAGGGTGAAGGCCAATGCCTATGGAGAAAATCCAATAACAATAATTGGCCAATTAGATGCAACATTGTCTTTTAAGGGGAAGACGAGCACCAGCAAGATATATGTAACTAATGTCAATGGAAATGTATTGTCTTGGAGCTGCCAGACAGCACTAGAAATTAAACAAGATCCCAATGGCAAAGTATAGGTGCATAATGGATTCAAACATGGTTAGACTTACCTCACAAGTACACCCTGAATATGAGTACAAATATTTGAGTGAGGAAGAGATGGCTAGGGGGTCTTCAAATGTAGTTAGATCTGATGTTGGGTGTTTGAAGGGGTTTATTCACAGGATCAGGCTAAAAAAAAATACTGTTCCATTTGTTGCCAAGCTCAGGCTTGTAGCTATAGTGTAAAAACAAAGAGGTGATGGCTGGAAGGTTTAGACTGAATCTTAACCACTGGCATTGCTCGGGGCAACCGTCCAGACCACTGTTCTTCGCCTGCCAAGCCATTACAGAAGGGGAAAGACCATATGCAAATCAGGCTTGGCCCCACCCCAAAAGGGGCAGTCCAGCCCGAACTGCTAGGTCACATCCCTTCTGCACGAGACCACAAGCATCCCCAAACATGTTTTGCCCTTGTTGGGGCTCATCAGTGAGGAGTAGCTTGGGTCTCTAGGCCCAGCAGGCACGGGACCCACGTCTGGGCATACCCGTCCCACTCGGGGTGACAAAGCAAAAACAAAGAGGTGATGGCTGGAAGGTTTAGACTGAATCTTAACCACTGGCATTGCTCGGGGCAACCCTCCAGACCATCGTTCTTCGCCTGCCAAGCCATTACAGAAGGGGAAAGACCATATGCAAATCAAGCTTGGCCCCACCCCCAAAAGGGGCAGTCCAGCCCGAACTGCTAGGTCACATCCCTTCTGCACAAGACCACAAGCATCCCCAAACATGTTTCGCCCTTGTTGGGGCTCATCAGGGAGGAGTAGCTTGGGTTTCTAGGCCCAGCATGCACGGAACCCACGTCTGGGCATACCCATCGCACTCGGGGTGACAAAGCAAAAACAAAGAGATGATGGCTGGAAGGTTTAGACTGAATCTTAACCACTGGCATTTGTCGGGGCAACCCTCCAGTCCATCGTTTTTCACCTGCCAAGCCATTACAGAAGAGGAAAGACCATATGCAAATCAGGCTTGGCCCCACCCCAAAAGGGGCAGTCCAGCCCGAACTGCTAGGTCACATCCCTTCTGCACGAGACCACAAGCATCCCCAAACATGTTTCACCCTTGTTGGGGCTCATCAGTGAGGAGTAGCTTGGGTCTCTAGGCCCAGCAGTCACGGGACCCACATCTGGGCATACCCGTCCCACTCGGGGTGACAAAGCAAAAACAAAGAGGTGATGGCTGGAAGGTTTAGACTGAATCTTAACCACTGGCATTGCTCGGGGCAACCCTCCAGACCATCGTTCTTCGCCTGCCAAGCCATTACAGAAGGGGAAAGACCATATGCAAATCAGTCTTGTAGCTATAGTGTGTCACAAATAGAGTTAGAAATTGAAAGAATGCTCAAGTAAGGAATAATTGAGAGGTCCGAGGCATTGGAATGGGTTAGTCCCATAGTCGTTGTAAAAAAGGCCAATGGATCAATAAAGTTATGTGTTGATTTTAGACAAGTTAATCAAAATATTGTGACTGAGAGATTTCCCTTGCCAAAGATTAACAAGATGATTACAGATTTGAGTGGGGCCAAGGTGTACTCTCTGTTGGACCTCAGATCTGCTTAACACCAGATTAGGATGCATCCTGCCTCTCATGGTGTTCTTAACTTCATTACACATGTTGGGGTATTCAAATGTGTCACAAAGCCATTTGGACTGATTTCAGCAGCCAGTTTTTTCCAAGGAGTGATGCACAACATTTTATGTGGGTTAGACGGTGTAAAATTTTACCAAGATGATATTTCAGTCTGGGGAAAGAGAAAAGCGAACATAACATCAGTTTACAACAAGTATTGACGAAATTAGAAGTGGCTGGAAGGACCTTGACTTTGGAAGAGTGTCAATTTGGGTTGCCACAAGTGGAATATTTTGGCTACAGTTTATCTGGGGATGGTGTTTGTCTCAAGTTAAGCACTGTGAGAGCTATAATGGAAATGCAATCACCCGAGAACAAAGCCGAAGTGTCATGCTTTTTGGGGATGATTGAGTACTATGCCAAATTTGTTAAAACATCTTGCAAGTAAAACAGTGAATTTGCAGAGGTTGATCCGGAAAGGTGTCAAATTTGAAGGGGATGTGAGATGCGAGGAGGAGTTAGTGAGGATAAAGAAATACATCACCAAGGCCCCTGTTTTGCAAGGCTTCAGGGATAATCCACGCATCATTGTATTTACTGATGCCTCGTAGCTGGGTCTAGTGAGTGTACTAATGCAAGAGGATGGTTTGCATACGATAGCATATGCCCCTAGGGTACTCAAGGAGGTTGATAAGCAATATTCTGTAAGTGAACTTGAGGCACTGGCTGTGTTGTGGGCGATAACTAAGTTCAGGGTATTCTTGTATGGTAGAGTTTACTGTTAGAACTGACCACAAGACTTTTGGTTGCCATTTCTAACCAGAATTGACTTGATGGAGTGTCAAGGAGGATTTCCAAATGGATAACATAGTTGGAAGGTCGAGAATTTGTAGTTGAGCATGTAAATATGAAGGATAATGTTGTTGCTGATGCATTATCCAGGCACCCAATTGTTGGAAATGATGAGCTTGATTTCTTGTCTCATGAAGGGATTAAGGGCATATTTGTTGTGGAGACATTGTGGGAAAATGACTGGCGTGAAGCTTGTCATGATGATGAGTTATACCAAGAGGTAAAGAGGTTGGTGGAAACTAGGTGGATGCTGAGCAATGATTAAGGTGTGGGTGATCAAATTAAGGAGGAATTAACTGTGTTGGATGGATTGGTGTGCAGGGGTCAGAGATTGTCAGTCCCAGAAGGGATGCAGGAAAAGGTGGTGGACATTGGACCTAATGCACATATGTGAATCTGTAGAACCGGAGCCCTCATAAGAACTGATTTTTGGTGGCCTGTCATGGGCAGGTCTGTTGAGACAAGGATCAAAGCATGTAAGGACTGCAATAGTAGCAACAAGATTTTGGAGACTAGAACCCTGCTTATGGTAGTACCGGAAGCACCCAGAATTCTGTGAGACACCATTACTATTGATCTATTGGGACCCCTGAACCTTCGTGGAAGTAGGAACTTGTATGTAATAGTAGTCATGGACTTGCTCAGTGCGTGGCCAGAAATAGGGGTGACCAGGGATATCACATCGAAGAATGTAATAAGATTTGTAGAAGGCCTATTTTGGAAAGAGGGTTGGCCGACTTATTGGTTAGTGACAATGGACCACAATTAGTTTCGAAAGAGTTTCAGAGTTGGAGCATTTTAACAGAGCTGTTATGGATGGCATCCGCTTGTCGGTGTAAGGTGGTGGTGACTGGCAGGAATAGTTACTTTGGAGAATGTTTCAGTACAGGAGCACACCCCATCCAGTTAGTGGTGTGTCTCCATTTGAGTTGATGAGGGGTCGCAAGCTCAACATGTTGTTGGTCCCATGATGGATGGGCCTCTCCAGGTTGGTGGGAGTGAACATTGGTTTAATTCATGAAAGAATGAGATCATGTGTAGAGAAGTCTAAGAAAAGGTTTGATATAAGGCCTGGCTGTAGGCTGATGAAACTGAAAAGAGGTGATGAGGTCAAGATCAGACTCCCAAGATGCAGTAGGAAGGTGGACTCGTATTTTTTGAGCATCAAGACTGCATCGAACAATTGTTGCAATGCAGTGTAATTGGAGGGAGGCAATGTGTGGAATAAGGAGAGCATTGCAAAGAGATCATAGCGCACGTCATTTTAGACAGTGTAGTTTTCTGCTTTATGTTCCATCTGTTATTTTGTTGCTGCTCATCTGTTTGTATTGTTTTGTAGGTACACCTTTTATGTCAACATTGTTCTTTAATTTGTTCTGTTCCACAGGTACAGCTTAAATGTTTCTTTTGTTTCTTTCAGATCATTGGAAGGGAAGGAAGTGTGTTATATAGTGTATACAGTTAAAAGCTTAACAATGTACATAGTTGCTTACTTGTCTTGTAGAACCCTGCATCAGCTAGTGATGTCACAGAGAACCTCATGATCTCTGAGCAGCCTAAGAATGTTGATGATTGGAATGCAGTTCAGTTGGAAGCTGATCATGAATAAGGAAGGTTGCAGCTCCGTAACACCTAAGTTAATAAAGCCTTATGAATTACCTTCATCCTGGGTGATGTCATATATCATTTATGTTTGGAGGTAGAAGCAAGAAGGGAAGAGGTGAGGTCAGACCACGCAGAGAGGAACAGGGCAACCGGCCAGGGGTCTGGTAGACGGTGGCAAGAGTCAACAAAAGGGTTGGAGAGACACCAAGCCTGCAGACAAGACATTCAAAGGAAGAGGAGACTGGTGGGAATAATAGAGGCAGGGATCCAGCCTGGGAAGATCAAAGCCCCTCCACCTCTAGACTGGTTAGGCTTGGACTTGGAGAGGATCTTGTAATCCTCAGGCCAGAGAGTTTCAAAAGCAGTGACAGAGCTGGCAGTGAACCACGTCTCAGTGATGGGGAGAAAAGTCTTTGAGGAGGAGACAGATATCAGAAGCGTGTTTGACTGCAGAGCAAGAGTTGAGGGTTGCAAGGTGGACTGAGGGGGGTGGTACAGGGACATGGTATGCCCATCACAGGTGGAGAAGGGGAAGCAGAGATAGGCACCAGAGGAGTGGCGGGAGAAGGGAAGAAATTGATGAGAGACAGAAGATGCTTGTCAAGAAGGAGAAGGTTGGGCTGAGAGCCCTGGGCCATGGTAGTGCCATTGTGATAGACATTAATGATGCACCTGTAATAAAGATGCAAGTACGGAACATACTTATCAGCTGGGGAACTAGCATGGAAAATGGGAGGGGGTCTTTCTCATTATCTGTGAAATAAAACTCCTAATAAAACTAATCCATAAATACAGGAGCACAGATAAGTATAATCAAACTTAGGTGTAGAACGAAGCGTAGTAAATAGGCATTAAAAGCTCGCTTTTACTTTAAACATGTGTTAGCATTTTATGCACAGCAAAGGCCACTGTGGCTGGTGATTTAGTGCAGAGTCTGCAATCCCAGGCCAGCGCTATCAGAAGAACACAATGGTTGTTATTTTTCAAGGTCACAGATTAGCGCACACAGGTTTCGCCAACGAATAAGTAATGGATGACGATTTTATAATTCAAAATCATTTATGAAATACAATTTTCTAATGGAAACAAAAAGAACCAAGCAGTTTAAATTGCCCTTTAGGACATCTTCCCTTGGAAATGGGTTAGAGTGTTCTTAATATGCAATATTTGTATGGTATTATTTCCGTGGTTCAAGGCTCTGATGGTGTCATGGTGAAGGGCCATTCTCATGGGAATCAGGATGAGGTGACCAAGGTAGTTGAATAAAGTTCTGCTGGCCATCTCAAATGTTTCAATGACTTAACTTTGTGTTGTGGGAATTGTGGGTGAACTGTGATGTCACAGAGTGGGAAGGTACATGGACTCAATGGTTGATCGCAATGTATGTTTTTCTATAAGTGCGATGTCCAATCAGTTTTGCGTGGGGAGATTTTTTCATATTGCACGATCGCAAATGCTAATTACTTTATTTTGTATAAAATGTCTTACTTTAGGGGTGTTTCTTTGACAGCAACTTTTCATGCAGTTCTGTTCAGTGATCTGTTTGAATTTGCTGTCCCAGCTGCATCTGGGGCCCGGAATAAAATTGCATTACTTCTTGCACCGGCGCACACACCTTTTTTGAATACTTTTGTAATTTTTTGGTGAGCTTTATGAGGCGACCCCGATACATTTTTGGAGGCCCCAGCAAGATATCTCTGCCATTCGACCGAGGCGTGGGTAGTCCAGCTGTATTCTGGGAGGAGTGCGGGGCAGCATTTGTTGGCCAGTACTAAGAGCTCGAGCCAGAAGAGGTCTGTGGACGCCATTTCCCAAAGGTCCCCCTGGTCTGGTGCTGCATTCACTCCGACTGAAGTGCTGGACTTTAAATGGAGACTCTGAGTTCAAGAGAAGTGAAGAATCTCCTAAAAAGGATATGTGAGTGTTCCCGTGCATGAAAAGAAGAAGGGGCGAGAGGGACTCTTTTTATGGTGTATAGGATGCTCCCTCATTTGTGATGAAGAGGGTGATTGGCCATAGTAGTATTAGATGTTCGGTCTGCCGTTCCGATAGGGAGCAGGTAGACAGTGGCGAATCTGTGCTAGAGCAGAGGGTTGCGTAGAAAGTGGCGGATCTTGTTAGACAAGAGTTGTGCGTAGTGCAGGCAGGCATAATTTTATTCTTTTTGTGGAAAAATTATTTTGGGGTACATGCGCATACGTGTTTTGTGAGTAGCAGCAGTTTGTTTTTTTGTATTGTGGAAAGTGATCGTAGTGTTTGTTTTATGTGACTTTAGAAAAAACAGAAGAACCAGAGTCAAAATAACTTGGAAATAGCGTGAAGCCGGATAGTGCGAGTAATTTATGCGATCGAGCGAGAGGAGGAGTAACCGCTTCTTCTAATGTACTAACATAGGGCCTTGTTGTTAAGGTGGTGGGCCTGGAGAGAAGGCCATTTCTGTATTAATACAATATAACAAGGCGGGCCTCTGGAGAAGGCCCTTCTGTGCAAGCATTGAGTGCGAGGTGTGAAAGGCCTGTGGAAAAGGCAGCAGTGAGTGAAACTAGGGCGATTGAGCGAAGTGATAAGTATGCAAATTGAGCGAGTGGGACTGTTTGATAAGAGAGTGAGAGTTTGAAGGTTTAAAATAATAAGGGGAAGGAAGGGAAGGAAAGAGGAGAATATTTTAAATATAAAGGAATAAGGCAGAGACAATTGTCGTCTTTTTGGATGGATGCTCCGTTTAATCACATGGGTAAGAAGTTACCCCAATACTGTGACAAAATAGCAAAGTACCATTTTGAGTGGGTGCACAAGACAGTGGAGAAGTGTTATAAAGAATCGTCTGGAGAGGGGTCATTGATAAGGACGTTATAGAAAGTAGATATTCCTATTTGGCAGCTACATACAAAGGAGTAAAACTTAAAAAAAGACAGGAAATGTGGGGTCTTTGGAAATGGTACAAAGAAATGGAAAAAGAGACAGAGAAAGGGAAGGAGGAGCAGAAGCAGGGAAGTGCACACCACCCCCCTCCTATACGATTTACCCATTATTAAAACCAGCCTAAAAAGGTGTCTCAAGACAAGAAAGGAACACATAAAAAAAAAGAAGAGGGTGACACAAGCATTATCGGCAAGGACGAAAAAGGGAAGAGGAAATATTTAAATGACCTAAAAACGAGCGCGCAGCAGCAGCTTGACAGTGTGTATAAGGAGGCAGAAAAATCAATGGAATGGAAAATAGAGGAGAACGGAAATGAACACGAGAAGGGAGCCAATGAACTGGGGTGGACAGCAGGATGCATAAAGGTTAAAATAGACAAGTGGGGATAGGACTCAGACCATAGTGAAACTAATACGGCAGACAAAGGGCACGCCATATCGGACTGGGAGGACAGCAGTCACAGCGATCATGGGAACGACGAGATAGAGACACACAGTCTGACATACAGGAGAAGTGAAAGAAGAAGAGATGAGAGAAGAGGAGGAAAGAGAAGAGTCACTGGGTGAATGAAGGAAATAGGCTCTGAAGCAGGAAAACCAGAATAGCGGTAGCGAAGAGACCACAACATGGCAATAAACACAGACCTTTCCACACAAATGCCCCTATTACAGAAAGCGAGGGGCGAGGTTCATTACATACCGTGGCAGACAATGGACAGGGACAATTTAGTTTACAGTTTACCTTCATTGATGGTGGGGGCGAGAAAGTGTTTTTATGTTTTCAAAAAAGAGACAGAATCCCATTGGCGATAGGAGACATAAAAAGTTTATTGACAGTATTGGTCAAAATATGGCAACAGGCTGGATACGCTGGGGTAAAGTTAAGCTTGAATATACACAATGGTGCACCTTTAAACAACTATTGAGCACATGTTTGGAAGGCTATAAGGGAGCTGTATCCAGACACGTCAGACATGGGTTCTATATTGGCTCGCAAGATGAGGCCTGATGAGGATCCCGCGGAATACATATGATCCATACAAGAAATGTGGACGCAGAAAAACAAAGCAGTCATAAATACCTTTGTTCTACCACATTCTAGTGAGGGGGCTCTCCGCAGATGTGCAGGTCTCTTTAGAAAAGATAGTGGAAATCAAGGCAAAGGGGTGACCTGAGATACAGGCGACAATTGTACACTATTGCAAAAGAAAGCAGGAGAAGGATAAGGAGACAGTCTATGCAACCAAAATGGAAAACAAATTGGTCCAGAAAAAATGGGTGTAAATACACATTTAGAGAGCACTAATCACAGGGCCAGTGGTCTGGTCACCCACAAGCTCAGCAAGGGGGGGTTCCAGTGGCCACTGTAATGCAGCAAGAAGGTTACACTCAGGTGCCACCCAACCAGCAGTGGGGGACAGTACAAATGCAGCACAACCCGCATTCATAAACGTGCAATAGCAGCAGCCAGGTGTTATGCAGGCAGGTGGAGGAAATAGGTACATGGGACAGTATCAGACTGGGAGAGGATAATACGCACGTGGAAGGAGAATGGGATACAGAGGAATGACTCCACGTTTCAGAGTACAGTGCTTCGCATGTGCAGACTTTGGACATTTTGCACAAACATGCCCACTCATTGCACAGGTAGGGCAACCACAACACACATAGATGAAGCAGACTCCTCAACAGGTGCACGTCATGTCACAGCAACAGCATACAAACATGCAGCAGACTCCACATCAGGTGCAGGTAAAGCCGCAGCAACAACAATCACAGATACAGCCCGCACAAACACAGGGTATTACTACCCAGGGAGAAGTGCAGGTACAAACTGGAGAAATGGCAGAAACTCAAGGTACAGTGAATGTACTTCATGCACCAGTACAGACACAAATCCCAGGAGGGGTAACAATATTAGGACATAATACCGTGCACCAATACACAGGAGTGACAGTGGTGGGTGGTAACCCATTTATGTCATCTACAAACACATTTTCCCAATAGGGGTGCCCACGGTGAGTGCAAGTGTGTCCTGTTCTCATAGTAAATGAAGACCCTGAGGAGGAACCAGAGGTAGCAGTTCAAATAGGACAGAGGGGATTTTTCCTTTCTTTTAAATACTCGAGTAATTAGATCATGCATCAAGGAAGAAGGATTTCCGTTATCTAATAAAGGTTTGGGCACACAAGGCTTTTCGGGGACAATTATGAAAGTTCCTCTGATAAAAGATTTACCCTTGACAATAGGGACGCAGTACATTGTAGCACCTTTACTGTATTCAAAAGACACTCCTATCAACATTCTAGGGAGGACCAACTCAGTAAACTGAATGCCACAATTTCATTGTCAGAGAAAGGGATGGTGTGCACCACACCCGGGATGTATCCAGCTCGGGTGGCAGTGCTGATTCAGGCATACAATGGACACAGCGCAATGAGAGGGATACCCACACACATAGAGGTGTTTGTGTATGGGGTACACATGTTGTTGGGATGGTTGCCAGGGTTTGAAAGAAAGGTGTTCCAGCTTTCCAACAAATTATTGTTCTGGCCTCAGTGTCCCTCCTCATTTAGCTCGGGCACACACACTCTACGGTACTTGAAGGAAGTAGGGGTACGAAAAGACATGAGTATACTAGTTTCCACTGATGAAAACAACATGGAATGGTCATGTTTTGACCTCACACTGACATTGACAGGAATAAGTGGAACAGATTTGTTTGCAACAAAAGACAATGAAGAAGGAGAGGTAGTGTTCCAACTGAGCCTACCCTGCCCAGTACACATAACAGAGAAGGCAGTGTCTCAGATCACCCAGATAACAAAACAGAAAGCACAATATTTGCAGGAAGATTTGGAAAAGGTGCTTAAGGATTTCTGGACAACAGGACCCCCATGATGTAGGAATACTTAAAGGGGCTGGGACGGTACACATCAAGTTACAATAGGGAGCACTATTGCCACGAGTAAAACAGTACCCACTTTCTTGAGAAGCAGATGAGAGCATATACGAGACACACAGCATGCCCTATGGCAGCAGGGCATGATGCAGGTGAGCTCATCACCTTGCAACACAGCTATCTATCCAATTAAGAAAGCAAAGGGAGGAGTGTGTCATTTTATACAGGATTTATGGCTCTTGAATGACATTACTTAGGCAGAGCATCCATTGATTCCCAACCCTGTGACGTTTTCTGCAATGTTCCCATGAAGGCACACTATTGGTTGTGAAAAGAGTGCCCTTTTCACAACTTAAAGAGTGCCTTTTTCTCCATTGCACTACACCAACACTCCCGGTATCTCATCGCCTTCATGTATCGCGAGACCCAGTTCGAACATATTAGCATGCCTCAGGGGTACTGCAGAGGGCCTAGCATCTTCAACACAGTAATACAAATGGACTTGAGCAATTTTAAGATTGCAAGCACATTGATGCAGTATTTTTGATGACCTATTGGTATGCAGCAAGGCAGAAGAGCAGTGTAGATGAGACTCAGTGACACTACTGACTTTGCTAGCAGACAAAGAATTCAAAGGTGACAGAGAGAAGTTACAACACTGTCAAAAAGAGGTGGTGTACTTGGGTCAGATTGTGTCAGTAGTTGGGAGGAAAATAACACCAGAAAGAGTATAGGCCATACACAAGACCCCATGACCAAAAACAGTGAAAGAGATGCAGCATTGTTTGGGCTTGTGCAACTATTGCAGAGCATGGGTCTTTGATTACTCTACATACATGAGGCCATTGTTGCAATCACTAAAGGAAGCACAGAAAAACAAACACACATAAAATGGACAGCTGAGATGGGTGAAAACTTTGATGAGCTAAAACACGAGTTAGCACATGCACCAGTGTTAGCAACTCCCAATTACAAAGAAAGGTTTCACCTGTTTTCACATTCAGATGGAAAAGTAATGACAGCAGTTCTGATAGAGAAAAAGGGACAGGGACAAAAGCCACTTGCATATTACAGTTGGTCACTGGATGCAGCTATGCAGGGACATTTCCCATGTGAGCAGGCGATTGCTGCTGCTGCTGCATTCGCTATTGTGAAGGCTTTGTAAGGATATTTGGCGTGTTACAGCACAGAGTACAGCACTACTGCACAGGTAGCAATTTTTTTTATGCAGCACCACCACAAGGGTGCGGTGCATTGCTATATGTGTTACCAGATTAACAAGGAAAGACAGGCTATTCAGTCAAAAACGATTTTAACATATAAGATGCAAATCTATTTTCACAGTTAAAAGCACACGTGCACATTCAAAAATGCACACTATTTTTCACCTGAAATGCCTATGGTGCAAGAGACACATTTGAAAATTAATAACTAACATTACTCATAAATAACCTGACTAATAAAATTGAATTTAACATAACCCACTAATAAAAATGTGTCTCCACTGCAGAAATAGGCCTACTCTGAAAGTGAACTTTTAAACGCACATTCATTTTTTTTTGTTTTCTCTGCTGCTCTGTCCACATAACTACAGGAAGCAAAAGGGCTCGAAAGAACAGGAAATCAGTTGGTTACAAAGTATTACTATAAAAATGAACCATTGTGTAGAGAGGGAGGAGATGGCATGATTGATTCTGATTGGAGCAGCGTCGTAGCAAGTATCATGCTAGAGGCAGTGAATAGGGTTTTGCTGGGGGGAGTTTGAAGAGAGAGGGAGGACAGTGCAGATTTGGAGAGCTGGGAGAAGGACCTGTTTTTTCCTGGTTGGAGCATTTCTGCTGAAAAAGCTGAGAGTTCCAGGCAATGACCCGTGTTTTAAAAACAAAAGGCGCTCGTTTCACTGGGGTTAATCTTCAAGGGAGCCACATTCAGAAAGAGAACAGCTGAAGAAAACTCGGGCTGAACAGATAAGGTAATTACATAAGTGTGGGAGCTGAGTGTGTACGAGAATATTCAGTCAGTGTAGGAAAGGAGATTCCTGTGCCTTAATCACATGTTAATGTTGCAAATCGAGTTCTTTTCTCCGCCACTCTCTTTTCAGTGTATCACAGACAATGCTGTTACTGTGCTATTTTATTTATTTCTGTAAAGAGTGAGATCGTGTTTGAATGCAACTTTTATAATACAGAAAAATATTTGAAAGCAGACGGGTGGTGTGTTTTATATTTACCAATACAGTGCTGATGATGAGGGGAGATTTTTAAACAGTGCAATTGTCATTTTAAGACAGATGTGTGCATGATCATATTCAGTATGGACAGTTGAGAGTGATTGTTTGTAGCATAGCTCGTTGGAGGTACATGAGCCAACGGGAAGAGGGACTCTCTGAACATAGTTCCCTACCGTATATAAGGTAGTGGAAATTACCACAAAATTACCACATATACCTCTCTGTCGTAAATAAGTCAGTGAGATCGCCCATGGTGGCACACTAACACTAACACTGAAAATGTGGTATTCCTAAAATGTAGGTCTGAGGTCTCTCTAGTGATTACATGAAAAATCTAAGCAAAGATAAGGGATTCTGGACATTGGGGCCACAAATAAAACAAGGGAATTATGCTCACCAAAATACCACCAACCACGCATACCAACCACGCATACCAAATATGCATGTCTGGGTGCTGAAATAATGCATGTCCACTGTATTATTGTTGTACATGGCCCAATCTGAATACAAGGAGTGATTGTTGCTAAGTTATTTTTTCGGCGGTAATAAAATACCGTCAGGCCCCAAATCTCCACAAAATACCCTACAGCTTCCACAATAACCATGGGGTTTCCAGTAGTTTTGAACATGGACCATATATTGTTTGCCGTACGGGAGAAAACAAAATCGACACTGACAACTCAGAGGTCTTCAGGGTACGAGGTCATACTAACAAACCGAACAATAGAAGTGGTGAGTTGCAGGACAATGAACCCAGCAGAGTTTGTTGCAGAGAAAGTAGAAGGGGATTATGTACATGCCTGTGTAGCAAGCATTCACAGGAGCGAAGGTAACACCCTTGTTAAGAAGAAGTGATCGAAGAGTGGGGGCATGATTTTCATTGACGGGAGTTCCAACATTGACCTGACCATGGGGAAAAAGGCACTCAGGGTGCGCAGTGATGGGGTATGGATGAGGAGTACACAAAGGGGACAAGTTGACAGTGTACTCACAGACGTGACTACCAAACCATTATTGTGCACAAGTGGCAAAACTAGTGGCCTTGATTGAAGCACTGAACATGTCAGAAGGCCAAGCAGTGAACATCTTCTCTGATTCGGCCTATTGTACCTCTACAGTTCACTCAGGACTAGCAAGGTGGGAAAGGAAGGGGTTCAAAAGAAATGATGGCCCTCCCGTTCAGCATGCAGCATTGCTGAGTAAATTACTAGAGATATTACCGCTCCCAGTAGAATAAGCATTAATAAAGTGCAAAGCCCACAAAGGAGGGCAAGATTTTATCTCACTAGGAAACGAAATGGCAGATAAAGCAGCAAATGAAGCAGCATATATGCCAGAGGGATCGCTTGTGCTGTTCCCTGGCGAGTAAGAAAAAATACCCCTAATAGCAGCACTGAAAGTGAGCAAAGAGAAGGATGCCAGAAAGTTTCAATGCAATCCCAATATTGGAGATAATTGAGTTGCAGGGAGAAGCATCAGATGCTGAAAAGCAGCTGTGGAAAAAGAGAGGATGTTCTCTGCCCCAAACTGATTTGGTTTGGCGACATGATAACACAGGAAAGGTTGTCATGCCAAATAAATTGTTGCAATTTGCATTGGAACCACTTCACTATCCTAGCCACGTATCGAAAGAGCATGTGGCTGCAGGGAAAGTGAAGACTGATTTGTACCAAATCAGTATGAATCCGTTTCTGAATAAGTGAGTAACTGCATGATCTGCCATAGGTTTCTGCCAGGCCACACATTGAGAGTTGTACAGGGAATATTGCTGCGACCTTAAGAACCCTTTCGGCACTTGAATATCAATTGTATTGATATGCAAGAGAGATGTACTTCTTACAAGTACATGCTTGTAGTTGTGTGTACATTCTCATGTTGGCTTGAGGCAAGTCCCTGTGCCCACAATAATGCCCGCTCTGCAGCACCCTTTTTGGTGAGGGAGGTGTTCCCGAGGTAGGGACATGCAAATGAAATTCATTCTGATAATGGGCAGCACTTTGCCAGCAATTTGATAAAGGAAGTAACAACACTCCAGGGGATCAAGCATAAACTGGGCCTCATTACGAGTCCAGCGGTAACCCTGCCAGTGCTACCGGCAGGTTACCGCCTGACTCATAAACTTTTACTGACGTCTGACTTCCCGGTGCCACCGGGAGATTACATATCTGGCACCCAGGGAAGTTAACCGCCGGTAAAATGTTAGTCTCCATTCCCATATAGTCCCATATGGGAGTGGGTACTCAGAAGCACCGGCATTGTTCTTAACGATGCCAGTGCTTCCGTGACTGGTCTGCCTACCGTGGCCACTGCACCCAGCAGGGTCAGACCTGTCGGGCACAGCGGCCCCGGCAGGCAAACTGCTAGTTTGCTGGTCCAGAAACAAGGGTGCCAGTGAGTTTACTGGCACCCTTGTTTCCAGACCAGCAAACTTGCAATGAGGCCCACTATGTATAGTTTACCATCCTAAAGCCAACGTTTTGGTACAGAAGATGAATGGACTGCTGAAAATGCGATTGTCTAAGGTTATGCAAACGCTTGAAAAATCATGGGTGCACTGCTTGCCTCTTGCTTTGTTTGCGCTAAGAAATACGCCTGGGGGAGAGCATCACTTGACTCCCTATGAGAACTCCCTATGAGATTTTTACAGGATGGACAATGCATGCGCCCATTCCGCCTTCGCGTACAATCTCTGATGCTCACTCTTCCTCTGCTATTCTGGGGCGAATTTGACACATATCTTAAAGAACTTACTAAGTCCCTTAACTATATCTCCTTGCAGAGGAGGACTAACAACCAATCTGGACAATCAGGGGATCCAAACAAAAATTTCCCGCATGCAACACCTCTTTTTCTGGGTGACCACATCCTCGTTCAAAACTATGTAAGCAAGTGGAAAGAGGAGTGCTTCACTGGTCCACATCGATTCAACACCAACTGCAGTAAAAATCGGGGGGGGAAAGGAGGGACGTGTATGTGTAGGTTCGCAAAGACAACAGCATCGTCTCCCAAAGCACAACATACTGGGGAGTTTCAGCAAACATTTTTTCATTTTTTAACAGCCTTTACAATTTATAGCAAGCCTGCAAAAGAGGGTGTTGATACATGATGTTAAGGGTGCTGACAATGGGATTTGCAGTCTGCAAGCAAGGCCACTTGTTGTGTGCTACAGCGTATGAGCAGTTCTGTGAAGTTCCTTACTGCTCCTCCCACTGGCTTCACTTTACCGGAAGCTCTCAGCGAAGCGGCCAAGAAGGGTGCCGACAAGGGTGATTGCAGTCTGCAGGCAAGACCACTGGGTGTGGGCTACAGCGTATGAGCAGTTACATGGAGTTCATTACTGCTCCTCCCACTGGCTTTACATTACCAGAAGCACTCTGCAAAGATGCCGCAAAGGGCACCGACAACAGTGAATACAGTATGCAGTGCACAGGCCAAGGCTGAGGCCGGGCAGGCCAAGTACTCGTGACTCCTCAGTTATCTGTTGGATAGGCACCGGAGGAGCAAGTGACTGTAAGTGATTGTATATTATCAGAGGCACTGCTGAAAATGTTGCTAGCATTATCACCTTTCTTGTCATTATGGAAGATACATACTGATTTGACTGCGCAAAGAGTAATTGCAATTTCGACCTTTAATATTTGGCCCAGACTTCATTCAGTTGCAAACTCTTCTATTGTCTCATCAGAACAGGTGTGTGATATTCATCAATTCACTCCACCATCTTCCGTGCCTCCCGTGCCTCCTGTGCCTCCTGTGCCTCCATAGCAGAGACTGTGGACATAGGGCTTTGATCTGCGTTACAGAGGGGGGCTTGAGAAAAGCTCACCTCTAATCAGTGACACATCTCGGCAGGGTCTGAGAAGTCCAGGGAGCCTGGGCAGTGGGCTACTGAATTGATGCAATTAACAGCTAAAACTAAGGAGCAGTCTGTTTGTGTGGAACAAAACGTGGAAAAAACCGTGGATCATAGCTGCGTGAAAGAGGTCCTGTTTACGGCAACCCTAAGATCTAATTCAAGGGACACAGAGCAAATCAATAGGGCGCCTGCTGACCCTGCTGTTTCAGCCTGCAGGACGCACTCTACACGCCTGGTCCATTGGCAAAGGGTAAAGGGCCATTTGCAAAGGCCAAGGCAGCGGGTAATTAAGTGGGGCCAAAACAATTGAAATAGTCGAAACCTAAGACCTCCACCCTGGCACTCGCTTCATACCCTGCTACACCACGGGCCGACACTCTAATTATAGACTTTTTCTTTAAAAATATCAGTGGAGCAAGCAGTGGGTTTCGTATACCTGCCCGACCTACTTCTAAAATGTCTTCCCTGATTGGTGTGAATGAGTTAGGTCTTCCTATCGATGAGAAGGATGAGGGGTAGGATGAGGCACTCGATCCCCTGATTTTAAATGAGCTAAGTATGATTGAATATGCTGCTTCTGTTATATCTGAATCAAATCTAAAGGAAACCGGCGTTAAGTGCATTAAACAAAATGCCATACATCCTGTTGTTACGGTCCACTCTGATATTAACAGGCCACTGGCTCTAAAGGATCATGTGCTCCTGTGGGGTGCCATCGGATTGCCCCAGGCTACAGACGGCCAGTTGGAGAACTCCAACCCTGACCAAACGGGCGTGTCAGGGTGGGAAAGGGGTTGTTGGCTCCTCTCCCGTGGGTGGGCAGACCTTGAATAGTGTCAGCCAACAAACATGTGATGCATCCTGTGCAGGTTCACCTACAGATCTGTTAAATCCTATGGGGAACAATTCAGTATCAGAGATAAGAAGACCATGTTTATATTCCCCTACATGCCTATACCCTTTCACTCAAACGCCCTCATTTTGATACTGGCGCTAAACCATGGTGCTATTAGCACCATGGTTGGTGCCGGTATCGTAACGAGTCCGCCAATGTTCAATGGGGAATTACCACCCCATTCCAAGGCTGGCGGGGCGGTAATTCCCCATTGAACATTGGCCCTTCCCCATTTCCATTTTTGCCCCATAGGGGTCAATGGGACTGGGGAAGGCGGTAAGTACGGTACCGCAAATTTGGTTTCCATACTTACCTCGAGAGTCCCTTTGCGGGTCCCTACTTTAACGGCTGGTCTAGACCAGCCGTTCAGGTCGGGTCGCGCAAAGGGACCTCGTAGTAAGGCGCTAAGTGTTTAACGGCGCTGCAGCCTTTTACAGCGCCGTTAAACACTTAGCAGCGCCAGGGGCCTAATGAGGGCCAATGAGTCTGAAGTGTCAGAGGTTCACCATACCTTCAGAGAAGTTGATGAAAGCTTATGATTAACACATCCAACAGTCTCCGCTCTCAATGTTGTGTTGAGTTCATTTGCATCCCTGTATGATAATATCTGGGTGGAGCTGAAAGCACATACCCAGATGCTGGCAGGCATTCATTTGAAAGTGGAAGGTCTGGGGTCGCAAGTGTCAGAGTTTGCGCTGACTCCGCCGGTAAAATGGGTCCCCACTCCTGCAGGGGACAAGGGTGCCAGAAAGTTGACTCTGGACCATGATCCCCCCCTTGATAGGGGTGTTGAAATTATTGAGGACCTTTTGTACCCTATCCAGGTTGCTCGGCAATCAGCGTTCAATCAGACTCAGCCTCTGGTGGCCGTAAAAAATGTGGACCTGATAAATCTTCAAATGGTCAGAAATGAAGATCCCATGTTAAAGGCCCCTTGGAGCTCCCACAAGCGTGTGGCTCAGAGACAGTGCAACCCCAAAAACATTAAAACCAGAAAAAAACAAAAGATCAGGAGTTCCAGAGGGAACAGAATCTTTCCTCCAGAGCATTTATGCGTAACCTGTCAATCTCAGAATCCATGGGACTGGGAAAACATTTGAAGAAATCTGCGGGTAGGAGTTACACTCCAATTCTGGATGTAATTGAAGATGGTGGGATGGGCACTCCCCAATCTGAGGTAGTTTGGGGATGTAATGTCTCTAACGAGGATGCGGATGTGATTGATGCCTCTGCAAGGAACGCTTATGGGGGTAGTCAGGGGACGGGAGGCCCTCCTGCATTGGTAAAAACTGAAATGGGAACACAAACTAAAGGGAGACTGTATGAACCGGGTTCAGGCTTCAAGGCCTGGTCCGAGGGTCTAAATGTGGCTTGTAGCAACTGCCAGGTTATCTTGGGAAGGTCGCCTGCCCTGTTGAAAGGTTCTGTGAGCAGAGCGTCCAGACTCTTAGCACAGACTCAGGCAGCCAGCATGAATTGGAGACCGGCATGGCTGAATGTGTTGGAATTCCTTGGCGGGCGTCTGAGCAGAACGTTGCATTGAGGTTAGGCGTTAAAACCGCCGTAGGATGTACCAATCATGTTTATACTGTTCTCCAGCAGAGCACGTCTGAAAACCCGACATTTGGGTCTTTAAGCCTTTGGTCTATCCTACAAGTCCCACAGGCACCTGTCCCCCTCAGCCATAAGGCTAGCACGGTGCACAGAACTCCCCCCTTTAAATTGTATTAGGTCTGGTTCGGAGGAAAGAAAAAACAAGATTACATGGAGACACAGAAGGGGGGACTTCTAATGCAACAGCCACACACCTCCATATGGGGAAGCAGGGTTGAAAGTGTTCTACAGAAATTTTACGTGGCCAAGTTCTATAAGGAGACTGCAGAGCCAGTAGTCCCCAACAAGTGGATATGTGAAAAACAGAATCCTGGGGATGGGAGAGTTGGGCTTAGACTCTCTGACGGGGCCCCTTCGACCAAAATCCTGGCCTCGAAAAAGTTGGAACCTTACAGTATCCTAAGATGTGCTAGGCATGTGGATTTTGATGAGGGCATCCTGGTAAACATTAGGAAATCTGTTCCCCAGATGGGGGAGGGTAGGGTGGGTAAAGTCGGGTAAGTGGAAGCGGGGACGGGGGGTTACATAAAGTGAGGCTATGGAGTCTGTTGGTGGTAAATTTGAACATTTGTTTAGGTCGAGGGAATGTGTGTTAACAATCTTCTCTGAGATCCCATCTTTAAGCCTACTTTTCTCCTTTGACATAGATACAGTGGAGTTTCTGAATCGCAAAGTGGTTGACAACAGCATCCTACACTTTGCCTCTAAGATGATCTTAGATTTAAGGCCTCATCACGACCTCGGCGGTAACCCTTAAATCCGGCGGTAGCGCTATTACTGCCGGATTTAAGGGTCCGCCGAATCAGGGCTTCGGCAGATTTCAAACCAGCTCTGAGCTGGTGTGAAATCCGCTGAGAATTCGCGCTAATACCGCCGGCGGGAAATCAGCCGGCGGTATGAGCGCGAAATTTTCCCATTGAGCCCAATGGGGAATGGGGCATTCCCGAATGGGCTCAATGGGGAATGGGGACTTCCAAGTCTGCCCAACTCGTGATCCCACGCTATTAGCACCGGGGGCTATAGCGGTCGCGCTAATAGCCCCCGCGCTAATAGCGCCACCGCTACCGCCGAGGTCGTGATGAGGCCCTTAGTCTTGTCCGAAAGAGTCAAAATAAAATCTTTGGGCTTCGACATAGCACAATTTGAATTGTTGTACCCGGTTGAGGTTGCGGAGGTGTCGGATAGGGACTTCAAAATCATAGTGGACGCTGATGGGAGAGACTCACGGTTTGTCAATAACTATGCTGATCGTAAAACATGCAACAAGATAGACTGCTCCTCAGCCACCAGCGCCCTTTGGCGCAACCAAGATGCATGAAGAAGGAGTTGCACATAAAGTGCATGGTGGGACAGAGGGGACTAAAATGATTACCCATTGTAATGTGGATGGTAATGACTTAAAATTAATCTCATGGAATTCTACGGGGCACTGTCAGCTATTAAAGAACCCCCAGCTGATAAAATTGCTAAGGAAAGCAGACTGTATTTTGTTACGGGACACTTGGCTCCTGAACCCTCCTTCATTGGATGGGTATGAGGTCTTTTGGCAAGCTACTAAACCCAGTATTGGGAGACGGCCCTCAGGCAGGTTGATAAACACAGTTAGATCTACTTTAGGTTTTACAATTGTGGATGTTCTGGCCTTGCCTTGTGGGGCTTTAGCAGTGGCTTTAAGTAACGAGCTGTTAGACAGTCACCTTCTTTTGATTAATGTTTACTGGCACACTGGAGTGGCAGTTTTGGGTGAGCTATTGTTGCAAATCTCGGAGTGCATCCGAATTAGCAGAAAAGGTCAAATAGAGTGAATGTTGTTTTAGTAGGGGATCTGAATGCAAATTGTCTAGGAGTGTGAGTGGTTCTTAATCCAGGGGTCCTAGTAGACGAAAGAGAAAACCTTGACGGGGTCCTAGTAGACGAAAGAGAAAACCGTGCCTTTCATTCCACCAGGTATAACCTGGTGGAATGAAAGGCACTCGCGAGCACAGCATTTCGGATGCACAGGCACTGTTCGTAACAGTGCCTGTGCATCCGGCTTCCCCATTCCCATTGAGCCCTATTGGTCTCAAATGGGAATGGGCAAGAACTTTTTCCAGCGCCCAGGAATGGGCAAATACCGGGTCCGGCAAGGCCATAATGACCCGGTAATTGCCCATTTCTGGCCGCCGGAAAAAATGCAACTATTTGTAATGAGGCCCTTAGTCTCTTTGAAAGCACATTTGTATTGGAAAAAAATTATCATTGTTTAATAAGATAATACATCCTATCAGTGATACCGTGTATGAAGTGCTGTGAATCCATCTAGCAAGGAATACTAGCCTGGAAAAGTACAACGATGCTCTGGGGTTGTTTGCTATAGAGTGTGATAAGATTTTCCGGGATCTTGCCTTAGATAGAAAAATGCTCATCCAAAATCTGGAAAAAGTGAAAAAAACACTCTTTGATAAAGTCTGGGGAGAAACCATAGATCGATTTCACGAATATTCCTCTATAATACATCTCTCAACATAACACAAAAAAAGAGGAACAATTGCGTTCATTTTATTCCAATTTCCCAAAAAATACTATCGTCATCTTCTTCTAAAGTGGAGATGGAACTAATTGGCATCAAAAGAAGTGCTCGTAAGCCGAGGCATAGTACAAGTGAATGACTCCCTGTGGAGGTTCTGTGGGATGCCTGGAAAAGTTGAAACAACCAGGCACATTGTACCGGAATGTAGTGCACTGGAAGCTGTTCTGCCTTTAGCGTGTTGTCATGAGATGAAGTGTGGCATCGCTGTACCTGTGTCAACAATATTAAGGATGGGTTGGAAATTGCATCCTTTGTGAAATTTCTAATCTTATCTAAACCCCATTTAGTAGAATGATGATGAATTGACTTTGTGGATTGCTACATGTTTTTGAGAAAGGTTGTAATGCTATGAACTTTGTATAAGGGGCAATGATTACTCACGATCAAATGATAGGAGGATTGTAATGGTCTGTATTTTGGTATATATAATGTATATTGTTCTTTTTGTGTTTCTTTTCTGATTTGATTTTGCTTTTGATATTGTGTTTGAGAGAATTGTAAAGGTTTGAAGAAACCAAAACAATAATAATATATATATGTTTTAGTATAGTTTTAAAGCTTTTGGTTTATTTGTTTTTTTAAAGAAATAAGTGAAACACAATTGAATTCAAAAAGAAAAATGGGAAATAAAATATGATGAATGGGGAAGGCTTCCACCAGGAAAAGCATAATTCATTAACAGGCAATATTTGGTATGATGAAATGATGCATGTGGAAAAAGAGTGAGTAAATGGCACATGCTATTTGTGCTCTTTCATTCCACATGCAGTGGGAGTGTCCAAGCTTTTCCTGCCCAATGTGTGTACTATGAGGAGGCAGGATGCCTAATGCACCTGTCTCTCTGTAGAACTAGAAGTTTATTCCAGGGGATAAGGGTAGCAGTTCACTGGGTGGATAAAGGGGAACATGTATATGAAGACAAATATGTAAAATTAACACAAAGACAAATATGTAAAATTAACACAACTGCTTCAAAATCAGGAAACCAGGCATAAGGTAATGGAGTATGTAACTGAAGGTCCTGAAGAGGGAAATTTCAAGTAAGAGACTCTAAAAGATTGTGATGCACAACTAAAGAAGGCCAGAGTGTCCCCTGGTGTCACACAAGGTCACTGATGAGAATAGAAGGAGCAGTTTGGTATGGGGACAAATAGTTGGGGGGAACAATGCAGTGTTGTGCTGAAGGATTCATGGGCTTTGAGCCAAATGTGGTAGCCAAGGTTAATGACAAATGCAGAGCAACTTAGGGAAAGTATGTTCATGCTTTAATGTGGTTACATGAAAAACATCAACCAGTTGACATAAGGAACTTTACACGATTCCCTATGTGTTTCAGGTCAAGTGGCTCAATTTTTCTTGGGACAAATTCGGGATGTGCCAAGGTGATGAAGAAAGCAGCACTGATGTGGGGAACAGCAGCGGTAATGGATATTTGGTGGGCTCGCGGATCTAAAGCATATGCCCAGCTTCCGTCTGACTGGAGTGGAGTTTGCACTCTTGTAATTTTGCACAGCCCTGCACTTGTGGTGCCCCAAAATAGCATTGCCATGAAGATTGCAATGCAGGTAAAGATGGTGCAACAAAATGAGCAGCAAAACATAATGAGAAGGAGAAAACAGGAAAACAATTATTTCTCAAGGAAGATGGCGGAGAACCTGGAGGCTATCCCAGATGAGTATCAACTATTTTCCACGGCTGCCACCTTTTTCACTTCTTTGTTGCTTCCAGGAGTACGAAATTAAAAATGGCTGCAGCTGACTCGATATGGGTTATTGCGGGTAGCTAATTCAACAGCAAAAGATTTAAATGCGATTAAAGAGGATATAAGGGCCTTGCACATGGTGGCCCTTTAAAACAGATTTGCTCTGGACCTCCTAACAGCCATCGAAGGAGGTGTCTGTGCAGAATTCGGGATAAGCTGCTGCACCGCGATACCTGATGGTGATGCCTCCAATGGAACTCTAAGTGCAGCTATAGAAGAGATACGGACACCCAAGGGAAAGATGACAAGCGAGGTTAATGGGGTGCAAGCAAAAGACTGACTGGATAGAGTATTAGCATGTGTGCCCATCTGGCTTTCTGGATTGTTTCGAGTGACTGTCCCCGTGTTGGTACTGATTCTCATAACCTTCTACGTTTTTAAGAACATTTTAAAAGTATACTTTAACCAGCAAAAAGGACATTGGATGTTACCCTTGAGTGTTGAAAAAAATAGTTTTGAAATGAAGGGTAGAAACAAAATAGTGGGGAACGATGAAGGCAGGATCCTGATAGATAGGCAGAAAATAGGCCTTAAAAGCTTGTTTCTACTTTAAACATGTGTTAGCAATTTATGCGTGGCAAAGGCCGCTGTGGCTGGTGATTTAGTGCAGTCTGCAATTCCAGGCCAGCGCTGTCAGAAGAACACAATGGTTGGTATTTTTTAAGGTCACAGATTAGAGCTCAGAGGTTTCGCCAACGAATAAGCAATACAGTACCATTTTATAATTAAAAAACATTTATGAAATACAATTTTCTAATGGAAATGAAAAGAACCACAGCAGTTTCAAATTGCCCCGTAGGACATCTCCCCTGGGAAATGGGTTAGAGTGTTCTCGATATGCAATAATTGCATGGTAGTATGTCCTTGGTTGAAGGCTCTGATGGTGTCATGGTGAAGGGCAATTCTCATGGGAATCAGGATGACGTGACCAAGGTAGTTGAATAGAGTTCCTCTGATTATCTCAAATGTTTTAATGACTTAAGTTTGTCTTGGGGGAATTGGGGTGGAATGTGATGTCACAGAGTGTAATTGAGGGTGGTGTGGGGAGGTACATTGAGCCAGTGGTTGATCGCAATGTATGTTTTTCTATAAGCTTTCAAAGTGTGAAGTCCAATCAGTTGTGCGTGGAGAGATCTTTTCATGTTGCACGATTGCAAATGATAATTGCTTTGTTTTGTATAAAAGTTCTTTAGAGAGCACCATCAGTGGAGGGAGAAGGAAAAGAGATGGAAGGAAAGAGGGGGAGTGAAGAGCTGCACAAGCACAAAGAACTCACCAGGCAGCCTAGTAGCAGACAGGTGAAGTAAGAAAGAAGCATATAGTATCTCTTTGGCCTCTTCAGCAGCCGCACGGTCAGTCAGGGCCTCCTTCTGCCTTGGTGAATGCAAATATACAGCAGATGAAGGTGTTAGGTACTAGATTCAAAAGATGCCTTTAGGTGGGTGGATTCCTCTTCCTTTGAAGGTCCCAAGGAGGAGAGTAGAGAGCTTTGACTGTAATGTTCACTGAACGCAGTGTGTAAAACAGCATTAATTCGAATGAGATCAATTACCCCACGAAGGAGGCGAATATGCAGGAGAAGCAAGCGGGGCAGGCAGCCAATAGTAGTTCCAGAAGCCGAAAAGCAGCAGCAGAAATGTAAGCCAGACACACATGGGTGCACATCAGAGGGGGTTTTTCACTTCTATCTTTCCTCGGGCAGTCATGAAACTCCCAAGAGGCGGAGCACCGCATTCCCCTGTCTTCCACAGCTGCATGGCTTCACTCAGTTTGTTGTTCGTGTCCCCCTGTGCAGCTCAGCAGGGCACCGCATGCAAATATCCAGCTATTGTGGCAACATGTCCTCACGCCCATCTGCTGTTCCGTGTCCCATGCAGGCTGCACCGGAGGGCACCGCACTGATCCAGGTCTTCCTCTCTCCTCACCTCGCTGATTCTGCCAGCGTGTGCCCACCTCTAGCCCCAAAGGCAGTGTGCAGCCCACCTCAGACTGTGAGAGCACACCAGCAGAAGTGGTCAGGCCTTTCAGAGTCCAGCAGACATGGAGCTGTATCACACCCTCAACCCCCAGCCTTACCCTCTCTTCAACCTCCAGGTCAGCCTCACCAGAGAGTCAGTGGATCGTAACGGTGGGGGGGACTGGATACACCGTCCTCACTGGTGCACTGTAGCTGAAATGCGGTTTATGAGCTGGAAGGGTTTGCCTACTACCTCCAGTGGGCTAGGTGTCCCAAGCCACCCCCTCCCATGTGAAACCTGCCAGCCAGGAGCTCTGCGCTGTCTTCTTCCTAAACAGGGGCACGGATACCAAGAGAACCGGGTACCCTCACAGCTAGGCCCGGGGTCCGGGTTCTTTCAGCGCATGAGCTGTTCCTGAATTCACATGTAAAGTGAAGGCATATGGATTGTTGTGTTTACAGCCAACACTGGTTATATGGGCGCCATCCGCTGCAACCACAAAATCATGTCAAACTTCCCTCATTTCAGGTGACAAATCAAGGGTGAGAGGCAATACAAAACAATATTGGGCGTGGTGACCTAAGAAGTGTAAGTAACTAAGGATCATTTAAACGAGGAGGGACCTATATAATTAACAAAACGGCTTAAGAAATTCATTCAAGTTTTCAAACCATAAATGGATGGGAGAAAAATCAATTTAAAAAGGTGCATTAAATATAATTATTAAAAAATCTGAAAATCATTGAAAGGAAAAAGAAATCAAATCAAACTAGAACAGTGCATGTTCCAGTCCTAGTAATGTATCACAGGGTATTAAAGCACATGCTACAAAGATGTCTTTGCATCCGATAGCTCACAAGTCTAGCAAATTGTACATTTACACAAACATTTATAACAATTCGTAAGAGAAATCTACGCACATCATCACATTTTACATTAAATTGAACCTAAACAGAATACTGTACAGCAATACACTCATTAATACTTAATTTAAAAGAAGAAAAGGAAAAGAGGAAAGAAAAAAGAAATTTGGAAATTTGAAGTAAAAACCTTACTTTGTTGATCTCAACGAAAATGTCAATTAACATTTTTACCAATGCAATTAATAATGAGAATTGAGTAGTCGTCATTAACCTATGCCATAGATCAAGGCAAATACAGTATTTGTTCTCCCTCATAAAGATTTAGGTGGGTCAGATCCGATAGATCACTATGTTGATCCCATTCTTACATTTTTTTCTTTAATTGTGTTTCGGACACAGAGCCGTCAAGACCCAGCATGTTTGTAAACGTATGGCCTCTCATTTTTAGTTTTTTAATGAATAGATTTATATTTTTCAAAAACAGAATATTTAGGTGGTACCCCAATGTGTTCTCTCCTGATCTGGCCAGGGAATAAATCAGACATAATGTGACCACAGGACGTTAGTCCTAGCTGACGTCTGACGACACTTATGGGCACCGAGATAGGGAGCCCCAACACTTATTTCAGGATTTTTCCTTGCAGAACATCATATAATCTCCATTTGGTAATGTACATCAGTTTGCATCCTTAAAGGACAATGGGCAAAACTTTACCCCTATGAATTCTATTTTCAGAAACATTGAGTATGCACATAATTTACTTTTTATCCTTTTCATCAAGTAAAGGTCTGAGGAGATCTGTTCATTTATTTTGGCTAGTTCCTTCTCCCTTTGTTTCTTCACAGCCTATATATCGAATTGAGTCAACTTGCTGTATGGTGGCATTGTTCAATTTCCACACCTATTCCCTACAATTTTTCTTGGTGGTGCCAACCATTACCTATGATTTAGTGGTGTTTATTTGTAGGGATTTCTCTGTCAAATACTGATTGACCCCATCAAGTTGCCGCTGGAGACTGGCAGAAGTGTAGTCCATTAACAGGATATCGTCCGCATACGTGATGCAGATTAATTTAAATCCTGACAACATCGGCATGAAACCCCCCCACTTTTTACTTGCACCCCAAAGGTCTGCTATATAGTGATTGAAAAGAGTGGGGGCGACTACACACCCCTGCTGGACTCCTTTGGTCAACAACATTTTTCTTGATAGGTCTCCCAGAATTTAAGTCTGACCCTACTAGAATTATTGGAGTAGAGTCATTGAATCATAGCCAGTAAGGCCAGATCAATACTGTTTTTCAACATTTTAGACCACAGTCTATTGATGTCGACATTATCAAATGTGAAGGTAAGATTTATTGCCGCCAAATATAGTGTTCTCCTTGTATAAGGTCCTACATCGGAAAGACGGGCTTTAATGGCTAAACCACTCATAACAGTTCCAACCCCCTTCCTATATCCTGTGTGTAGTGGGCTGAGTAAACTAATTTTTTTCCGCCCACTGTTGTAATTCCTTTAGCACTAGATTGGCAAAAACTTTTGAAGAAGAATAGAGAAGTGAGATAGGCCAGTAGCAGGAGGGGTCATCACGATTCCCTTTTTAAAAGATTGGTACTAAAATGGAACCCGACCAAGACAAGGAAGAGATGTGGTCACTGATAATGTGCGCAAACAAGTGGAACAGGATGTCTGCCCACAGTACGGGTTGTTCTTAAAAATCCTGTTCATTAAACCATCAGGTCCACTTGCACGTGAGTTCCTTAATTTTCTGATGATAATCTTAATATAGCGGATGATTGGAAGCAAGATGGTGTACTTCTAGCGGTCTATTTGTATACACCCCTGCTCCATATGTATTTGAAAAGAAATTGACTCACTCTACCTCGCTTACACTGGTTTATTGAACCACATCTTGCACACTTTCTTTGTTGTTCAATGTCCACCATATTGCCAGAGTGTCTTTTTTTAATTATGTTATTCAAGAGCACTTGGTTAGGTCCATCATATTTTTGAATTCTATGTAATTTACACCACAGCCTGTACGGTTGTTTAATTGTGTTCCTCTGTTTGTCTTTCTCCATAGGTGCAAGGTCAATACGTTTTCACAAATGGCTTATTTCATTGCCCATTGCACATTTGCACTTCTGATTTTCAGTATCATATTTCTCCCTGCTAAGAAGGAAAGGCATATAGATTGATTTGCTCAGCATTTTCTGCTTTGGTTTCTCAAGTCACGCTAATATATTAGGGACATTTCCTGGCACAGTTTGTGCAATTTTCTCATTGGAACTTAGTCCAAGCCACCACTTATTCAACCCTGAGTTTATTGTACTAGAGTTCATGCTGTATTGAGCAACTTTGTAAACTGAGTTGTAGACAACCAATGATTTTTCTAACATTTGTGCAGCCATCAATAGGCAGTGTAATCTTTACAATAGAATGATCACTTTTTTCAATTTTAACAATATCTAAAGGGCTAACTGAATTAACATCAAAATTCTTAACACAAATGCAGTTTATGCTCTTGGCTGCAAAGGAGTTTGACCAGGTGGTTGCATCTTTGAGGGCCCCATCATTTAAGAGATTAAACTGAATAAAGGCCCATCTTGCAAGAAAGTCTGACCACATCTTGCCATTATTGGATATCCCTGTCATGTGTGAAGTGGAGGCTACACCTGTCTTGAAGTCAAGATCGCCCCAGTCAAAGTCCTTAACCACGCAATGGCAATTAAAATCGCCCGCAGTTAATATGCCCGCATGCGGATGGTCATTTGACCAGGTTACCAGTTCATCTTCAAGTTCATCAAGCATCTCCACAAGCGAGGATCCCGTGGGATTTAAGTACACATTGATAACTAAGGCAAGGAGGAAACCAGAATTTTTTCTTGGGTCAATTAGTTTAGTTATCAGAATGGCGTTTGATTTGGTTGGGATTTAAATTTGACTTAAACCTTGGGACACCCTAAATGCAGTCAACAAACCACCCGCTGGCCGGCCCCTTACACCTTTCTTTGCAACCTAAGTGTTAACAGTGGAACCATCCCACACAGGGGTTTGCCTCAGCCATGTTTCCTGCAACAGAATGAGATCAGATTGCCCCCATAACACACTCTCCTCCCCATTTAGGAATGAAATGTGACCACGAGAATTCCAACTTTGAATATGCATTTTGCTAATTAAAGTCTGGTCTACCTCGAGCTGAGGTTGGGAGCGCTGAGGAAAGCCAACCCCAGCCTAACATTATCGTCATTCTTGGACTGACAGGTGCAGGCTCACTACTGTTAACTTGAACGGCATAGTAACATTCGAAGTCCAGTAAAAGGATGTCTTCCTGCTCTTCTATGACTAATTTTTCCACCATTTGTTAATGAAAAAAAACTGCACATTTCCCCAAACGTTCATAATCAAACAAGTAAACAAACTTTAGGTTGTCAGATATGATTGAACTAAGTTGATCAATAGAGGTCAGGAGTGCTAAAGTCTGGATCGATTCGGGGGGGGGGGGGTAATCTGTTGCTCTAAATGAGTCAAAGATCAAAAAGTAGTCAGGATCCCTTCTGAATAGACTAACTGATGCTAGATCTGCTTGAGACTTGTCATGCAGTGTGTCAACATCTTAAGTGTCTGCCACAGCGCCCTGGATACAAGGATTCAAACCAGGGTGCCTTTTCATTGGTAAATGCTTCTTTTTCGTAAAGTCTATCTGCAGGGTTTGACATCTACGTCTCTTAGTCTTCAGTTTCTCCATCTGCTGTATTAATGTATTTGCAGTCCTTCTTGGCAGGGACCGATTCTTTTTTGGCCAAACTACCTGCGAGTTTTGTCAGACATTCCAGACATTACTTGCTGGTTGCGCAGATTTCAGGTTTGAAGGTGGGATCAACCATCCTGTTGCTGATGTTTTTTTACCTGTCTTATTCTCAACACACTGGCTGTCCTCACCAATGTAGATGATGGATCCTGCCTGTGTGTCCTTGTTGTAACTGGGATCTGTGTTGATTCGTGGAAGCCTGATCTTACGTAGGAATTGCCCAGGCTCCTTTGTTGGAGATCTTAGATCGTCCTTTCATATTTTTAGATTTTTGGTTTTTGAAACGTCTTTTACTGCCGCTTCCTGGTGTTGAATTGCGTGCTGTTTTGAATTGCTGGAGGATGGTGTAGACACGCAGGTTATAACAGACGTACTTGCTGTAGATGTATTAACTGCGAGTTCCTTCGCGGGATGCTGTATGGTTTTCTGCTCACCCTCAATGGGGTTCTGCAGGTCAATCATTGATTTATGATCCGTTGTTTGGTCTGTAGATGGTAATTTTTCCAGGAGAGTCTTGATGGCATCTAAAGACACCGTATTATGTCGAACTTAATAAATAACGGTGTCATACAAGCAAATAAAAGATTGTAATGCCATATTTAAAGCAGCCAGTGAAGTTGAGCCTCCTTCCATCGAGTCGTTACAGGTTGAAACATTGCCTTGGAAAGGAAGTGAAGTGCGATCTGAGGATGACGCTGACTCCATTATCCCACTTCTTCCAGCTATAAGAGTGTCAAGGATCCCCTCATTAGAGGTGTCCTATGAGATGAATAGCCCTGGGGACACCCTTAGTTGTTCGTGCAGGCTTTCCTGCATGTTCTCAATTGCTTGTATTTCATTTTTCGACACTAACACAGGTGTCAAAAATAATAGTGTTAGCCTGATGTTCTGTATTAGCCAGGACTTGTCCCGGGATTTCAAACTCTACATTACAAGAGGCATCAGGATTCACTTGTGTGTCAGTAATAGTTATTAATGTATTATCCGATACCATACGCCCCTCTTTAGTAACTTGACTAAAGAGATTCGGCAGTTGATGAGGAAAAAACTCTGAGATCTTTCCTTGTTTTTTAGTTAGTGGCGACTCCATTGTTGTGCTTGGTTGCCATCAATAAAAATGCCAATGTTTTTTTCAATAGATTTTTCGGCTGCACTACGCAGCGGATAGCATTTCCATTTTCCCCTCATTGTGAAACCTGGTGTGTCAGGGGTCAAAGAGTCTTGCCCCACATTCTTCCTGCAGTCTGCTCACCCTCAACAATAGAAGGTTTCAAAGTTATATTGGAAAGAAGATTGATGGAAAAGATGGGAGGGGTTGCATAGGCAGATTCCTACACAGAGTCGCTTAATCCCCTTTCACTATTTCTCCACCTATCACTTTGCACAATTCGCTTTGCTTCCCTTCACTCCAAACTCAGATGTGCGCTCTCTCCCACCCTACATGGCCCTCATGGTCTCAATAGCTTAGGCGTACCCACAAACGCTATCAAAGGAGGATAAGCATGAAAGTGTGGGAGATTACAAGTGGGGAAGCCAATCCTCAAGCCCAGAGTCTGGAGCCCTAGAGCAACCCTCCGCTGTGGGGGGAGGACCTGGTATGGGTATATTCGTTACTTACCATGCTTACCCCCAAATCCGGGCCATGGCTCTCCAGAAAGTACACACCAATAGGAGTGGAGGTGGAGTGGGGGTGAGGGTGGGTGGGTGAGTGTGTAACTTTATTCCACTTTGTTCCGTCTCTGCCACGTCTGCCACATCTCTGAGGGCCTCTCTGGCATCTTTCCAGGCATCTGCGGGTCTGCCTGCAGCACGTTCATGCCATTCATCCGTAGTTCGTGGTTAGAGGAAAGGACCTCAGGTATCTCGCGTTTCTCACGGTCAAGCCGCACTGCGTCTCCAATGCTCAAAAACAGCAGCTGCTTCCGACAGCCCGACAAAAGGTATCAGGGTTTGATTCTTGCAAAAATCTTCACTGAAAAGTGTTAATGTGTCCAATGTTCTTATTTTTGTCCTTCAGTACCTACAAGCACATAAGGTTCATCTGTGCAAAGGCTGAGGCAGCCGCACATATGGAGAGGAAAGGCAATCTGATCATGGTCGGGGAGTGCAGAGGAAAACCTCTGGTTGGTGGACCTCCGAGAGGACCTTGTCTCTAGGCAGATTTTAAAATCCTGCCGGTGCCTGGCCCTGGGGGGGGGGCTTGAGCCCACTTAAAACCCTGGCTCATCCATCCCCCATTGTGAAAATAATTATTTATCTTAGAAGTGCTTGATTTGTCTGCAAACTTGATCATGGCATGTTGACAGTGGCAGCTCGTCCATAAGAAATGACAGAGCAGCAATCTTCTACCCATTATGGATGCATCAAAGATAACTCAGTGAAAATCTGATCTCCCTTTCAGCACCATCAATCAGCTTTGGAAGTGCTCTTGGGGCCGCCATGTATGAGGGAAGTCATATTTACCTTAAGCTTGAGTACCCCAGATGTGCATGCCCAATGGGCCATGCAGGATCTGGGGATTCTTTCTACAGTCTTAAAGAGTATCTCGATTAGGGAGTGTAGACAGAGACATTTTTATGGGAGGGCAAAAGGGGAACTTGCCCAGGGCCCCCACCTTGGAGGAGGCCCCACAAGGCTAGCTGATCCGAAGAAGCAAGATTCCATTGTTCACCAGTCTTAAATAGCACACGTCAGGATATTTTATGGGGTGCTGCTGAGGCTCTAAACCCATTGCCTTTCTGTTTGGCAAGTGCATTCTGCCCTGATCAATTCATCATGTATTTCTTTCTGTGTCCACTTTGGCATACATAGTTTCTGTGTTCCTTATGGCACAACTCTGTACCATTCTTTCCTCCCTGTAGGAATTATGTTTATCATGTGCAATAGGCAATGGTGAAATGCATATTGATAAATTGAGTGCCACAATGGTTCAGAAGTTAGCTCAGTGTGTGAAGTACCCATTGCAGAGATATATGTTGATATGCAAAATTAGAATATCACATTCCACCAAGGCTTGCTGAGTCCTTCCTATGTGTGAAGTTTATAAACCTGCCTGCATATGTACTTGGTTTTGCAGAACAACATCTGCTATTATCAGCAATCTACCTGTACCAGGTAGGGGTTGCTAGAAAACTAACATATCATCGGTATGGTGAAGGTCTAGAAATTGGTTTGTTAGATGAGGTGTTGTAAAACCTAGGCAATCGCCTCCAACAATGGCATAAACTGTTAGTCCAAGAGGTGAATAAATATCCAAATTCACGACTATGGAACGACAACGTTCATGTTTGTGTCCAGGATTTGCCAGCAGACGATTCAGTGATCCTGGTCAAATCATCTAATATGTCTTACATTACTCTGCTGGTATCGTTTACTCCATTACTTGATCTTTCTTATTATGTAGGCCATTTGGGTGGAAGGGTTGGTAGACAGAAGAGAGTGGACCATATGTTGCAGGCCTCAGGCAAGCATATTTTAAGGTCTGCTTGTTTTACACAAAAGACGGTTTGCTTTTTGGTAAAAGTCAAAGGTTTATATGCACATTCATAAATGAAAATGTCACAAGCCATTGTTTTGGAAGTATTTAAAGCTTTCAAATACAAAAGACAAACCCAGATTAAATTTGTTAAATCACATCGATTGGTATGCTGGTTCTTACATACTTCCCTTGATGATGGAGAGAATGAAGCTAGAATAATTTAGATTTTGCATAACACCCTTCTATAATATTTTGTTTAAAAATTGTCATGCTCGGTAATGTGATTTGTGTACTTTCCAAGTCCGTTTTTTTAATAAAATGAGATTGTTTAAGTTCATGGTAAGAACTGGAAAAGAAAGTGTTCAAATGCAGAAATTGCAGAGTTGGCACAAATCGCAGCTCACCCCTTCACCCCTCAACCAATGTGTGATCCTGGGCATCTCATTTAATCTTGTATTGCCTAACCTCTCAATATTGCCAGTCCCTAAACCTTTCAAAATTGTCAGCCCTTCCAAGTGATTTCCTTTTTATGCTATGATCTTCATAAAAGCCTTGTTCATGGTTTCACTGTGTTAATAGTGAGCATATATATATTGCACACCGCAGGCATTTGTTCCTTTGATATCTAATGGCAACACTATTTGAAAACCGTATCCCACTTTAATCTCAGTCTGTCTGGATAAAGACACCTTCCTGGTAGCTTCTAATCTGCCTCCACTATCCCAGCTACCGTTTGTGTAGGGTTCTGCTTCCTTCTAATTGGTGGTCTCTATCCATGCAGGAGCACTTTTGCATTCTGTGAGGCAGCTAATGTGAGTTCTCTGTCTATTAGGGGTTACATGTACCTTTTTATATACAGTCCTGCATTAATACTACAGGCTGCATACCTTCCTGGATATGATTGATAAAGTATCCTGTATGTACTAGAAGAGTAACCCCTTTGTAGACTGCTAATGTTGGTCTTCAAATGCTACCTGTTTCTCATTCTGATTAGAGCAAGAACGAAGAAGGCAAGGGGACTTAAAGGGAGTAAATATGCTTATTATGCTGCGAGACAGCATATCAACCTATAGCTTGGGAGCGCGATAGGTAGGGGGTCGGGTGCGTGACCAGTATTCTTGATCCCTTAATTCCTTTGGTTTGGTGGAGGGGGCCCCCGAAAATGTCCGTGCCCAGGGCCCCAAAAGTGTTTAAGATGGCCCTGAGTGCAGGCCATCCGGATCAGCATATGCAGCAGTACGAGTAGGTGCATAGGCTCGTTTGTTTGTTTGTTTGTTTGTATGTATCTATGTATGTATTCATGCATCCATGTGTGTGTGTGCAAGCGAGGGGTTGTGTGTTGGTGAGTGTGCATGTGGGAATATGTGCATGTGTTAATGAGTGCACTAGGTACGTGGTTATGTGATTGTCTCTGTGTTGAGAGTTAAATTGTGTGAGGGCAGGGAGACGAGGCACAGTCAGCAGAGGGTGTCGGGGATGTGGTATTTGAAGAAAAGTAAAACATTTGAGCCAGCATTGATGTATTTATAAAGAGGCATTGCTGTATTATGGTCAAAGCTGAAATGAATGTGTTTTACATGGTAAATACTAAATGCTGCAATATGGTGGCACAGCCCATATGCCTATGTTGTTCTCCCAGAGTGCTTTATGGGCTAAACCAACATAAGGGTTTTCTTATCTTAGCTTGACAAATAGTGTCATTTATTGGTGTAGCTAGTTTGGACATGCTTTCTCGCAGTTCTATTAACTGCATTATGTGGAAAAAATAGAAATGTGCTTTACATGGCAATTATTTGCTTATGTTGGAATAGTCAGCCTGGCATGTTGTCTTACTTTGGCATTATTGAATTATGGGCACAGCTGGCATGAGTGTTGACATATTAGGGAGCAGCCAACAAGGACATGCTTCCTACATTGTAATAACTGGCATTATGGGCAAAGGCAACATGAATGTGCTCCTTTCGTGGGAATTCTGGCATATATTGGCACCGTGAGCACGGGCTTATCTGCTTAAAGTGGTTTTACATTGGTAATATTGCCGCAGCCAGCATGAAAAGGTCTTTGTACGCTGGAAGAATACTGGCATATATTGTGGGCACAGCCATCTTGAAAATGTCTTCTTACACTGTGTGAATACTGGCATAAAACGTCATAACAATATGTTGGAAAATGCTCCCATGTACTGTTGGTGATCTGCCATCTCCTGAATTATGTTCAATGAAAATATTATGTTGGTGATTTGGCACAGTGTAAAAAAATCTGAACATAACTTGTAACCCTACAAAATAAATTGTAAATTGTATGACTTCTGGCCCAATTTTTTCAACACAAGTGTGCTAAAATAAGAACCATTTTAATCGATTATTTAAAAACATTCTAGGGTAACAATGCCCTAAACCTCATTGGCCGATTGGTGCTCCCTCGCTATGATTGGTCGCTCACACGCGTTCTTGGATAAATGTATGCCCCTTCAATGAATAAACTCACAACCCACAACTACATGTTCTTGTGACAATGATTATTTGTATTTCATGTTTTAATAATACATTGGTGTAGCAATAATGCAACTATATAATGCAATTTTAGAAATTTTGAAATTGAAAGTCGATTCACGGCTCTCCCTTCCTGCTTATTTGTTTTTGTTTTGTTTTCATATTCTGATTTATGGTGTGCTGCTTTTGCTTTTTTCATAATTACTATCTGCTTCTCATGGTAGAGGCACTGGGAGATGGCCGAAAGATATAGGGACTCATTTTCATCGAATGCACAAAAGCTCTGCGTAAGACTTTTAACCCATTCTGCTCTGCAAATACTCCAGCATTTGCGCCAGCATCCATTTTCAAGCTGATGCAAACGCTGTGGATTTCTATGCAGTCCACCTGCTTTTTATACCAGCAAAAAACAGGCAGATTTCATAGGAATCCATTGTATATGCTGCCCGCCAATGCATGTATGACAGGTGGCGCGTACTCATTTTGTATGTGGGAGTGTAAAGGTGTGGCATACAAGCACTGTACTTCATCGTGCCCAGAAATCTGCGAGGACTAGGATTTCCTGCTGTCTTACTCGCGCGAAAACCAAGAGCCATTTATTGTCAATTCCAGCCTCTCTGCCCTCATAAAATCAATGCAGAGGGGATGAACGTCCACTTCCAGCAGGGAGCCGATGAGAAGGCGGATATGGTATTTACACCCCTCGACCCTGCTCGTTCGGAAAATAAATGAACATCACATGGTTCGGAATGTGAAGTGTACATAAACGCGGGTAGCCCGGAAGGACTTATTTTAGGCGTGCTTTCTTTCTTAGATTAAATTCGGGCCGGGTACTAGTTATATAACAGAAAATGATGTCTTTCTCAGTAGCATATTATCAATTGGTTGCCGGGGGCTGGTACTGACCCGTTGGAGTAAACAGCCCATCTCCTTTTTTTATACGAAGAACACATTTATATTTTCCATCATATTTTGCACGTCACTCAGGCACTCAGATGTTCCCAAATTCCCCTGACCCATTAGCGTACTCAACCCCTCTCTTTTTTTGACACGAAGAACCCTTTTATATTTCCCATCATCATATTGTGCACGTCCGGCACTTTGCAAATGTTCCCAATGGATTCACGTGTGACGAAATGTTTAAAACCAGCTGCCCAAGTGTGCCAGTAAAAAAAATATATTTCCCAAGCAGTTGGTTCGAAGTCTATTTTTGTGCAGCGCATGTACTATAACAAATGTGGACTGTGACTTCATTTTGCAAAATACGTGCCAAGAGAACCTTGCCTAACTCCGGTAAACGATGACAACATGCCACTCGTATTACAAGTAACACAATACAAAGCCTCCCTCAAACCGTCGAACCTAACTCCGCCAGCCAGGTGTCGATGCATGGGGTCGCCGAGGACTCCCGGGACAACAGGATTATCCTTTGGCAACGATAAATGCACGCCATGGCCAGTCCATGCCCCCTGAGTAAAGACCACCCACCCTTGCAAGACACAAACAAAAGCATAGCAATCAATTCACACATGGTAAGAGCTTTTATTCAATCGCTTATAGGCAATTCAGTTTGTGGTATGTACAATGTGTATTATTATTATTATTATTATACAATCCTGGTTGGCAGAAAACTTGCTATGCCTCAACAGCGAAAAAACAGAACTTCTGTTGATTGGGTCACCCTCCATCTTGGGCAAATTGGACAATCAATATTGCTCCTTCACCGTCGATAACATCCCAATCACTGTGTCCCAAAAGATCAAAACTCTTGGCTTCTACCTTGATTCTGACCTCACTATGAATAGATAAATCAGCGCCATTGTCTCCTCCTCAGCCTACTTCTCCAAGCTGCTTAATGCAGCAAGACCCTTCCTCTCCCCACCCAATTGCCTCACCATTGCCAGGGCAATCATCAGATCAAGACTGGACTATTGCAATGCACTCCTGGTAGGGACCTCCAGCAGAAACATTGCCAAGCTCCAGGTGGTCCAAAATAATGCCCTCAGGGCTGCTACTGGGATTTCCAGAAAGGACCATATCTCCACAACAAGGAGGCAGGTGCACTGGCTGCCCATCAAAGAGAGGATCCTCTTCCAAACTCTCTCACTTGTGCAAAAATGCCTCCATGATTTAGCACCCCCCTATCTGGCCCTACGTGTTGAGGAACTCTCCTCTTCTAGGCCTACAAGGAAGGCCTACACCAACTTGATCTCCACTCCCAAGAGCAGGAGAGTGCGGGCAGGCGGCACTAGCTTCCCCACGATGGCCGCCTCACTCTGAAATGCCCTTCCCGTGCTCCTCAGGATGATTGACTCCCATCTGGTATTCCGCAAAGCCATCAAAATTAGGCTATTTATCTGAATCGTGTTCCATGTATTCATTGTTTTCTGTAACATGCCTGTAACCAAGACTGTACTTTACTGTAACAACAATTAAGCCTTCTTACACCCATGTAAAGGCGCCTCGATGTCTGTGGGCTGTAGTGCGCTCTACAAATACAAATAAAAAATAAAAGTAAAAATAATAATAAATATTATTATTATTATCACTATATTGATCTTATTAGTCCAATTGTTTGAGTATTTGAAATTAGCTTAACATTCATAGACACTAGAATGATCAAATATCATAATTTAAACTTGTTTCTATTTACTGATAGATTGTGAGCGTGGCTATATACCTATATTCATAGCCCTATTTATGATCAAGTTACCTAAAGAAAATATAAGAACTCTAATGCTATTGACTGTGATTAAATCTCAATACCGAAAATAAATCAGAAGGAACTGTTTATATGTTTCCTCTTAAGTGAGACCAGTAATTGGGATGTACTTCCGTTTTAGATAGCACTTTTGACAAGTCCTAACATCAAATTATTTATTTATTTATTTTTGCATTTATAGCAGCGCACCAAACCCTCAGGCATCAGGGCACTCGTCACAGTAAGTGCATAGAGGTATACTTTCTTAAATAGTACAAGATGGCATATGTATAGCAGAATCTGGTGAAGCCATACCTCATGGTGCAGGTGGCTACATACAGGTACACGAGAGTCAAGATTAAAGTACATGTGCAAACTGGTAAAACCACGCCTCAGGGTGCGGGGGCTACATCAGGAATACATATAAAAGAGGGAAATGACAGTCTGGTGTAACCAGGTAGGTAAATGCGAAACACAGTGCAGGGCTGAAAAATGTCAATCCAGTGGTTATAGATAAAATTAAGGAAAGTCAGTTTGGCAAAGCCACGCCTCATAGTGCGGTGGGCTACATCAGGAATACATATACAAGAGGGAAATGACAATCCGGTGTATCCAGCTAGGTAAATGCCAAATACAGCTCAGGGCTGAAAAATGTCAATCCGGTGGTTATAGGAAAAATTAAAGAAGGTCAGTCTGCCAAAGCCACGCCTCATGGTGCGCGGCGCTGCATCAGGAATACCTATACAGGAAGGAGGTTTCAATCTGGTGGTTACAGGTAGGATCAAGATCTGAGAGTGTGCACAAATATGGAAGAACCTCGCCTCTAGTGCGAAGGGCCACTTCAGGTATTAATGAGAGAGGTATAGTAGTAGAAGGTAGTTGCTTGTTTTGTACAGTATACGACAGGTAGCAGTAGGTGCTAATTACAAAGAGTGACATAGGTGCAAGGGCATCACGAGGCTGGCGGGACAGATGTGATGCATGTATATATTTCCATGGACCCCGGGGTGCTACATTGGCTAGGATCCGGCATTAAGTGGTGGTCTGGTTGGTAGGAGGGAGCATAGAGAGGGCTTGAGGAGGAATCAGCAGGTGCGAGGAGGGCATCACTGCACCTCTTACCTGGCCTTGGAGTTTGGGTAGCTGGAGGGCTGGGTAACGGCAGTAGCAGTACGCAGGCAGAACATGGAGATACCGGAGCTGCATTTCCTTCAGCAATCCCGGCAAGACAGGAAAAGATTGGGGTGAATGGCCTTATAGCCGGGCCTTCGAGCTGGGCTGGCTTCGCCTCCCGGCTCGATTGGCCTGATTTCTTTGGTGCATCCATCCGCCAATCAGGATGCAGATTTAGAGCAGACCCTCCTGGGCAGTCAAAGCGCCTGTACTCAGCATCACACTCCACGGCGGCCATCATCAAGTGGCTTTGAAATTGGGTCAGAGCTGCATTTCCCAGATGCGTAAAGTACAATTTCAGTCCGCAATTTTGAAAAAAGGGCTGCATGTATAAGCCCCCCACATTATACAACTTGTACCATTCAACTGGGATTTCCCATTGCAGGCTGAAGTGTGCAGATAGGAATATCCCAACACTATGTTTTTGAAGGTAACTGCAGAGCAGCAGGCATACGTATCCGCAGGAGATCTTACCCCCCAACTCCCCTATATTGGAGCCATGAGAATGTGCCCTGTCTGACACCAGCTGTTGTACCAATACCGCAGCAAGTGTATGGAAGACGGAATCCATTAAGACGACCATATCAAATGTACCCTTGAGTTGATGACAGCCTACAGGAGGAACTCCCTGAAGGAATATAAGAAAGAGCTAAAAAATGAACTGATGATGTCATAAAAAAAGTGTGCACAACGTCCTGAGATACTGAATGAAGAGGATGTATGGATCATAGAGGAGAAATTATGAAGTAAAGAACCAGGTGAACCTTAAAATGTAAAAGAAGAACATTATACAGTAAAAAGTGCTGCAGAAAACCGAAGTATAAGGAATGCACACATGCTGAAATGCAAGATAGATCAAGTCATCGTATAGAATAACTACAAGTAGTGAAGTACAGGAAGCCACCATTATACAGAAACCGGACATTGGTATCATGAGATAATAAGCCAAAGAACTATGGAGAAAGAATGAAAGGCTCTGTCACAGTAGAATATCAGGTTAGTGGAGCTGCATTGGGAGACTGTCTGGCCTAATATCAAGAACTGAGAAGTCGAGGTCAGCTATCTACCCTGAAGAGGAACATGTGGGCGGAGGATTAATCCTCTCACAATAAGGTGTAAGAAAGAATACAAGGATGCCAAGTCTTCATTCATTTAAAGCATTTAAAAGCTTGCAGAATGAACAGAATCATGGTCTCTTGTCACGTGAGTCAGGGATGGAAATAGGGCTTGAACATGGAGTTCCAGATATGATAGCGAGTGCCCTCACTCCTGTTGCATTTCCAGGACAAGAATACTCTGTAAGGCCGAGTACAAAGAGAATTTCATGGCAGAAGGCATGAGTGATGAGAGATTCTGGGCTAATTAGGTGTTAGGGAAGCATCATGTCCTATCTACTTGCACCTGGATCTTGGCTTGCGTGCTGCTAATTGAACCGAATGTTCCAGGCATGACACAAGCATGCCAAACCAATTGTATTTGTCTGTATAACATAGGACCTTATAGATTGAGAAACCAATGAAACACTGTCACTGGTTTTTCTTAAATGGCACGTATGAGGAGGTAGGCATACGTTTTCCACTTGATATCGGACAGCAAATAACAAATCTAGTTCCTATATGATAGTATATCTAGACGTGTTCCTTAACCAATCCCGACTTTTGATAGGTATTTCACTATTGCAATGTAACATGATGTCATTCTGATGCATAAAGAAGTATATCATTGTATTGTTTTGTGGAAATCGTTTAGAGACTGAGCGTATGTCCGTTGATGTTCGTTGTAAACTCCCTGTTTTAGAAAATTGCTAATAAAACAGTGACTTGCCATCTTCTTGAATTTGTCTGGTTATTTAGACTCAGAATTTTTCTGGTGTAATCTCATCCAGCCATAGATGTACGCTCCAAGGGCCATAAGGTCATAACTTTATAAACATAGGCAAACAGGCAAGCCTTTATCTTCCCTTGGATCTGCTAGTGCTAGGTGTAGTTGACCAATAAAGGCCAATTCCTAAGAGGGGAGCAGGGAAGGCAAAAACAGGGGGTGAGCATCTAGAGTTTCTCATTATTACTTTGAGTGAAGGAATGACCACCAGTAGATGTTGTATAAATAGACGTTGTCCCTAGTTAAAAGAAAGAAAGATGACACTGCAAGTTATAGGGATTCGAATTCATAAAATCTCTAGGAGCATTCTTTGATTGTGGCCTTACTTGTTACTTGCAAACTGAAAGAGGACTACAGGGTACCAATTTCGATCATTTGTGCCAGGGAGTGGGAGTTTGCAGTCTAACTTAAGACTTTTAATGGCTAAATCAGGATTCATTCTCTCATCAGATTTAAATGAAGAGGAAGACTGATTACTGATTCACTGAAAGGATATTGGTCGTGATGCAGCACATTACCAAATTGGAAGTGTAGGGTCCAATGTTAAGGATAGGGCCAATATCCTCAGATCCTAGATTTGAAACTGCTATGAGACCTTTCCGCAGGCAAACTGAGTTTTAGTAAACTGTCAGTTGGTTATCTTCAGAAGTGTTCGGTGCTTCTGCCTCCTCAGGGTGGGTGCAGCAGGGACTGAGCAGGAAGTTTTTCCTGGGAGCAGGGGATCCTTGAGAGCTTGCGACTCACTGGGGCTGACAGGACAAGGGAAGGGATTGATGCTCGTCAGTATTTTCTGGTCAATAGTAGTCCATTGTCCACAGATACCAGGTAGTGCTTCACTGCCAGAACAGCTCTTGGAAGAATGAATAAGAAGAGATTCCTTATGATCATTTTTCAACACTCGCCCTCCATCTTCATGAACTCGAGCTGAAAATTCTTCAGTTCTATGGGAGATTGGGGGTAGGGATATATTTAAGCAATTAGCCCCTCGCAGGGGGGGTATTACCACTTCAGGTAATGCCCCGAGGGCCCATAGTTACAGGCCTGAGTGAAGCAAGGGCTTGTAACTATGCGCCCCCGGAGCATTACCTGAAGTGGTAATGCCACCCTGCGGACGGTTTATTGCAATTAGTACCCCTGCCCGGAAGACTGGGGTACTAAAAGCATTTTTTTTTCTTTCCCGAAACGCTCCAGCATTTCGGAACATAAAAGAAAAGTCAAAATAATGGCTGCCAAGGAGGGAAAACAAAGTCCGTTTTCACTTTCCATGGTGGCCATTGAAAAAAGTAAACAAAAAAAATGGCCACAATGGAAATGTGAAAAAGGACTACATGTGGTCCCTTCTCTCTTTCCTTGTCACCCATTAAAAAAAGTAAACACAAAAAATGACTGCCACGGAAAGGAAGAAGGGACTACATGTAGTCCCTTCTTCCTTTCCATGATGGCCTGTCCGAGATCGGGAGCGGATGCACTGGGGACAGAAGCATATGGCGTACCTTCACCAGGTCATGTGGAGTCAGGTGATGGTCTGAGCCAGGCTGAATCTGTAATGCAAATAGGGCTAAGGGTAGGCAATGGAGCCATCCTTTTTTAAGGGTCACTTTTAATTTGGCAATGCGCTCCTTGAGGAGTCTGTAGAGGTGCTTACAAATACCGTTTGCTTGTGGGAGGTAAGCGTAAGAAAACTTATGCTTGATACCCAACCAAATTGGGATGTGTTCAAACACTTCATTTACAAAATGTGGTCCATTGTCAGACCTGAGCACTTTGCACACTCTCTATATTGGGAAGACTTCATGTACGTGGAACTTCACAGCACATGTGTCATCAGGATTTGTGGATGGAACTGCTTCAATCCTTCAGGAAAAAGGATGTACGACTACTAGCTGTTACAAACTTGAAGCATATCAACATGGTCTCTATGTAAATTTTGGAAGTGTCCAGTAGGATGGCATATTGCTTCTCTCACTGTTTGAAGCACGTGCCCAGCAGTAAACTGTTGGCATGTTAGAAAGTTCACAAGGAAGTCAGCAACATACTCGGCCAGGTTCAGAACAAACCTTTTTTCAGATATCAACACTGCAAGACACTCTCAGGTTGTGTTCACTGGGTGATGTAGTTGGTCTAATGCTACTTTAAGTAATCCCAAGGGCATAACTGGTTTCCTGGTGCTATCCTGCCACCACATTGAATCTATGGGAGACAATGAGCACCCCTTTTGTTTCCATAATTCTTGCTCCTCTGGTGGTGCTATTCCCTGCAATTCAATTATTTGGGCTATGGGTAATGTATTAAAACCTTCCTTCATTATCATATTTGATGCACGTATGTGTTTATTTGGTGCAATCGCAAAATCCAATATTTCTGAAAAATAATCTGCTCTTTTCACTTCTAAATCAGCAGCATCACTGGAGCGAGAAATTAAATCTGTGCTTTTAGTGTGTGATGCGCACTTCACCACGGCTATGGCCGATGGGAGTTGAAGCGTGTTTATGAGCCTGTCCAGTAGCAGTGGATGCTGCACTAGCATTCTGTCTGTCGTAAGAAGCCATGCCTCTTCCATCGTGACAGCCCTGCATGTATTGTGGGCGGAATGGCACCCGCTCGCAGACCTTGATGGTAGCACCGGCACCATTATAAATGGTGCCGGTGCTACCATCCTCCCCATTCCCATTGAGTCCAATGGGACTCGAATGGGAATGGGGAGTAATTTTTTCTGGTGCCCGGCATTGGGGAATTACGGGACCGCCAGGGATGTAATTCCCCCATTGCCAGGTGCCGGAAAAAAAGGACTCATGCGGCAGCCGTGCTGTTTTTACCGGCACGGCTATTCCTGGGGTCATAAAGAGGCCCAGTATCTTTTTTACTAATGTCATTCTCTGATGCACTACTCTGTTTACAATTTTTAGCTGATAAGTAAGACTTATGTGAAGCATGACTTCATCATCTGAGTCATTGGGGGTCATTACAACCCTGGCAGTAGGGGGTTAACAGGGCCGGTAGAGCTGCCGGCCCCATTAACCCCCTACCGCCTCATTACGAGGACCGCTCGCGGGACCCACTAAAGACACCTGATAAAACCAGGCATCCTTAGCGGGTCCCGCGAGCGGTCCAGCATGCTAACAACGGGCCCGTCATTAACGGGCCAGTTGTTAGCATGCTCTCCATTCTCATTGGGCCCTATGGGGGATCGAATGGGGATGCACAGGGTCTGGGTTCCCTGAAAGGGGAAATACCCTCCAAGGTCGGAATGGCCGGTATTTCCCCATTCAAGGAACCCGGACCCGGTACCTGATATGGGGGTAGCCATGCCGCTAAAAGCAGCATGGCGACCTCCATACTCGGAATGACCCCCATTGTCTGTAAGCATATCTTCATCTGTCAAATCAGTCATTCTGTGTCCTTCGTCAAGAGCTATCCCTGTCCTTCAGTTTATTCCCTCACCATCAATTCCACACAAAATCACCCTGTCTTCTCTCACTATTGCTGCTTCTAGCTCTATTGTGATCACTTGTCCTTCTTCCTCATCTATCGGTACTTCTGGTCTGAACTAAAACTCTTTGGGTAACCATAATAGTCTGCCCTTTATTCTTGGAAGCCATGCTAACAATGTGTATACTCCATAAAGGAATACTTCTGGGTCTAATGGCACACCCCTTTGTGCTTTCTGGCCATAAAATGCTGATATGAATTCTTGGTCATTTACATAATGGATCCCTGGAGTGGAACATATTCCTTGGTCAGTAAATCATATTGTCATGTTCAGTTTACTCAAAAAAACTGTCCCCAGGTCATTGAATGGAGTCTTGTGGGAATATAATAATGGCTTGGAAAGATTATGGCCTCCTATAGTAAGGTAAGTTATCAGTAAAAGGAACCATACTCCGGAAAAACCTTGTGCATTCATGGCAATGCCTGACACTGTGTATTCAAGATCGAGTTGCTCCTGTACCTACAAGGAAGGAAAATGTTGTGGCACCCATGGTTACCCCAACTCTCAGTGTCTCTTGTGGGTCTCGTGTAACTGATAGGATGAAACACATAAGACTTTCTGTTGTCAAACTAGAAATTATATTGTGCCTCCTATTGCTATGAATATATGTATATTGGCCTACGCCAAGCTGTTAACAAGCTACTTGTGAAGAAATTCGTGTTGCAAGGTCCTGACCCTAGAATCAATGTAAACCGCCATTTTAGGTTCTCTCTCCCTGTAAAGTCACCCTGTGAGTTAAAATGGTGGACGATGTCATTCAGAATAGAACATGGCCGTCATGACCTCTGTTTACAGCTAATATGTAACTTGCCTGAAGGCCATTTGTTAGGGTCATGAACTGAGACCTTGTCCTTTGTTGACCTGTGTGTAATGGATTACCTGTATCAACGAAACTGATGCATGAACATATATTAACTGCAATGTTGTTTGAATAACTGAATGGGAACGCCTGTTTAACTACATTGTATAAACTATGTCCTGCGGCTTAATGTTAAGCCTAGAGAATACACTGTTGCCATTTTGACTTGTTGATGTGTAAACCAAAGATGAACTAGATACATATAGACAAACAAATCAGAAATGAACCTGGCACAAACCCTAGTCCCGTGTATGATTAACCTGTAGAAGGCTGGGCATTGTTACAAAAAACTGTATAAATACGCTGATGTCCAGATGGTAATTCCTGTTCACTGCCCACATTGAATTGCTGGTATTCTCTGTGGTGTACTGACGGCCAAATAGCTATTTGTGTACTTTGTTTTGTAACTGTTCAGTTTTGCAATAAAGAATCTGGGAATCTTTACAAGCCCGTGTTGGTGTATTTCTCTTTGCATGTTGTAAAAGCCTTGATATTTGTATTTTTCAATTCAACTCTGTGGGCTGTCCTATTGTGGTTATAAGTTCAGTCCTATGCCGGTGAAACGGTTTCCTCCCACTACTGTCACACACCCTATCCTGGGTGTGGGTGTCTGTGGCACTAGGGTAGCGGTCCATGGTGCCACTGTATTCTTATATACTGATGCTTGTGTTTGCATCTGTATCTGCTGACTCTGCAAGGGGCTTGCTGTGCTTGCATTGGTCCTTGTTGTCTTTGTGTCGGTATTCCCTGCTAGGTATGTTGTATTTGTGGCTCTTGTGTCTGTCACCGTGTGTGATCTTGGGCATAATATTAAGTTGGCTCTGCACTATATGGTGGGGGATATGCTCTTGCCCCTCTTTGATCTGGTCAATTCCATTACATTCCTCCCCTACTTTACACACCCAGTCAAACCTTCCCCACGGGTTAATACTGCCCCTTCCACTGAAAACATTGATAGGTTTTTCTCTACTAGTTTGGCTTCCTTGAGCTTCCTTTCCTAGATTTTCTTTCTGTCTTTCTCTTGTGTTAGCCGACAGTGGTGAACTAAATCTCTGGCCATGGTTTTGCTTCCATTCCCACTATCTGTTTGAATTGTCTCTGCACTGCCCTGGGCAGCCCTTGGCACAATATATGATAAAAAATAGATATAGTACAGCTCTCTCATTTCGAGTCTCAATTTTTCCAGAATTCCTTGAATATAAGCAACTGGGTCTTCATCGTCACACATCTTAGGTGTCATGATTGCACTCATGATCGACAAATCAGAATAGTGAACCCTAAGTGCTCTCCATACATCAGCCCTACAATTGTTAAAAGGTGCTCCATCGTGAGTGGTATTCTGGGCCATCTCTCCAGGATAGCCCGCTCATTTCCAAATGTCATCTGCCCTCTCCCATGTTATGGAAGCAAACAAGCTTTTTATGTCACCCACCGCTAACTTCATTCCAGCTGTCATTCTTTCTGATTCATAAATCCATTTGCCCGCTCCTGATGTCAGCTTTGGCAGCTTACTGCTCTTGTCCATCTGCGGCCATGAAATATATTATGGCCGTCCTCCCCCCTTCTCCAATAATGGGAACTGTATCAGTTCTGCCCCTTGTCTGAGTGCAGCCACACCATTCGTCTTTATAAACATGTCTGTCATGATAACTTTCTTTCGCCCTGGTAAAGTTCTTGACCAATTCACATATGGGGTTCTCTCTTCCAAGCTGAATGATCACATTTTTGGGCATCTGGGATATTCTACAGGTTCTGATATTGATATATTATTTGTATCGCGCTCGTGCACAAGTGTTGCAGAGCGCGATTCTGGATTCCTCCATTCTTTGTCTTCAAAATCTGACCACACTGTCTCTTTCCTTATTCTCACGTTTGTTGAGAAGGCTCATGTGGCTCTTTTGTTCATCTTCCTCCTCATCAACATTGTATTCTCACTTCCATCCCCTTCATCGTCCTCCCTGTCCATCCTCAAAATCTAGGGGCCGATTCATGGAATTTTTCATGCAAAAAATAGGCTACTTGCGCCCAACTCTGTTTGACGATTCATGGAATCGAATGCGCAGGACTTTTCCTGGACTTGCGTGGATTTTGCGCTGGTCTGTCATGCCTGTGCGAGCCGTTGAGGGCCTTGTGGGCAAGACTCTGAGCAGTGGGCAGGCCTGGCCGGCGCAGAGGGCAGAGAAGGTCGCTGAACACCAGAAATGGGGAATAACTTGCATAGAAGTGGGTGTTCTGAGGGACGGCCTGCAGGCAGTCCCTCACATGCCCACTATTGCACAGCAAAAGACCTATTCATGGAATCGGTTGTGCAACGTCTCGGCTGGGAAAGGCCTGTGCAAGTCCTTCATAGGATCCGCCACCCGAAGGCTGGTGTAAGCACACTTGCATGTAGGATTTTCACCACACAGGTGGGATCGCATGTCATATTTTGGGGTGCATTTACTCAATCGGGATTCCAATGTAACATAGGGGTGCGCGTAAACTGTTTTGCAGGGTGCAGGAACGTTTGCATGGGTTTGCACGCACATTTTCTGAGTTATCATTTTTCAATATGCATGGTTGAGGGGTGCTGGATACAGTTACGGAGAACCTGCACATGCTCCCCCGAGTCACAGGCTTGCTTATGGGGGGCCCCACGCACTGTTTGAAGGGTACGCATATTTGCTCTGGGGGGGCCTCACAAACGTAGCTGAGCTGGCAGTTTCCTGCTTTGTGTGTGGGCATGTCAGAGCGTACCAGCCGGTACTTGCGAATACAGTTACTTTTCAAGAACAATTCCATGAATACACATTGCACGCATTTTTACTTAATCGCGCAGGCTCACACAGTGGCCTTTTTGGCACACGGCCCTTGCACGGTTTCTGCACGAAATTCCATGAATCAGCCCCCTAGTCTTCTAAGGGGACTTGTTGCATGTTTCCTGCTCATTACCTCTTCCAATACTTTCCTTCCCCCACCTCTTGTTTTTGCTATGTTATTTGCCCCATCCGTTCTTCTTCTGTACAAATTGCCAATCCTACTTTACATGGCTTCTCCCTCATTTTCATCTGGAAGAGTATGTTTTTTGAGTATCTCATTCACTTGCTTGCTGCATCTTTCCCAACTTTTTGTCTTTCTCTGAATACCTGCTCTTTGTCTTTCTCTTTATCCGGGATCGTACATCCCCCTAATCTAATGGTGATCTAATGATCTAATTTATTTGATCTAATTTATTTCTCTTCGTCGTCTTTCCTTGATACTTCCAATCTCTAATTGTCTCTCCCTTTCTCTTTCTTCCTCTCTTTTCCTTTCTATTTCCCTTTATGCATATCTATGTCTTTCTCTTTCCTTTTCCTCTTCTCATGTTCTCTCCTTCTCTCTTTTTGCCTATTGTTATTTTCCTTTTCTTCTTCATACCTTCTTTCCCATTCTCTTTTCCGTTCTTTTTCTCATTACTCCTGTTCTCTTTTCTGTTCCTCTTCCTTCGTCTGTCTTTCTGTGGCATCCCTTTCTCTTTCTTTAAAATCGTCCATACCCTTTCCATCTAATTTAAGCAGTATTTTTCGCTCCCACCAATTTGTTCGGGGCAATCGCTGTCTCCTCCCTATTGCCCTTCCTGTCTCTGGATTTTACTCAGACTCTGTCAATTTTGCATGTAACTCACAATGTTCTCCATATTTATTGCATGTGGACACTGAATTTTGATTATTTATGTTTACTCATTTTATAACATCTTCACTGCTTTAGGCGGGGGGTGCATATGTGGGGTTAGTGTATCCTGTTACTGCTTTTAATTCTTGGAATGGGTATAGTCACTGTGTTTCAGGAGGTGGAACAGTACTCTGGGGAGGATGAGTAGCTGAGGGCGCTGCACCCTCCCCTTCGTGCTGATTAAGCATCCACTCTTTTGCATGTGGTTCCTCTATCTCATCGCCATACATTTTCCACAGTTCTAGAATGGCTAGTTGTTTTTCTAACTGCTTCCCTTTGTATGCGGCATGTAAATATGTTGTCATGTGTTGCAGTACTTATCTCAAAAGAGAGCCCTTCTGCGGCCAGGCATACAAATATTGCCTGCAGTGTCCCAAACCCATTGGTCATGGTACTTGACAATTGTGTCCTTGTACTGGGGTAATGCTTTACATAAATGGATAAAGTGAGTGTCCCATTGATGCACATCACAGTTTAGTCTACCAATACTTACCAAACCTCTATTTCAGTTCTGAATTTCTCTCTATTCACCCCTCCTTCACACTCTTCCCCCAAAAATGTTTCCCTTTACTCGCAATGCTTCTACACCCTGCAACACCACACTTTCTACGTCACAACAAAATACCAAGGCAACACCACAAACTCTGCCCACGCTCAGGACCGCAACCTTTGGTCCAAACCACAGGTTCACGTCCTCCACAATATACACAAATATACAGAGAAATGTGCTTTGCACAAACTCTAAACCATCTTACAAACTATGTCTGGCGCCAGCAATCACTACACAAATAAATAAACCACAAAAACAAAACAGCCATCTTCTCCACTCCTGGTCAGGGAATCCAACTACTCATCAATATTACCCCATAGATAGGTGTATTAAGTAATCTTCTGTGAGCTTGTCACCATCTCTTCATCTTCATGAATCCTTTATTTTACCAGAATTCCCCCAATATACACACCATATGGGGTGTTACATGGGAGTCGGACAGGAATTTCTCCAAAGGGGCTCCAGTTGATCTCTCTCTGTGTACGCGTCATACTGGCCTCCACAGGTCACTTCTCAGTATTCGGGCCACAGCAGGGAAACTTCGAAAATCCGAGTTCTCTGACCAATTATCCTCTGCTACCAAATGATAAGATGGTCTGGAAAACCCCACTTTAAGCAGAAATGAGAAGCCGGGAAATCCTGCATTCACTAACGGAAATAGTGACAGTGAAAGGCAAAACAAGCATTATTAACAATCCAACATACAGCACGGACAGCATACAAGCATCATAAATCTCACAACTCTCAAAGGTTCTCATTCAAAAGAACAGATTATTAGTCCAACTTTTGTCATTGCTGACGTCATACTACAGTCTTGTTACAAAACCCTATGGGCTGAAGGGATTGGTTAAGGGATAAACTACATACGCATTTCTATAGGGGATAACCTTCTAATTGGGTAACACTTATCTACTGGCTCCTCCTGGGACCACCTACAAAAAAGATACTATCCCTTTTTCCCAGGCCATGAGCCAGAACGACTTCTTTGTACTAAACCTTGTAAGGTGCCTCATTTTTGAGAATATGTGGGGAGTCGAGGTAGGTGTTTTATCTGTGTCTGTATCTAATGAATAGACAGTCTTCTTGAATTATGGGTCACGTGTGAGAGGACCATGTTTTGAACTATTTCACCCTGCATTTATTGGAAATTCAACTAATATGAGTGCAAGTGTTTTATCCCAACCTCTAGGGACTTGCTTGGTCCATTCCCTATGAAGGTTTTAGCTTATCATTATTTTGCACCTGGTCTTCAAAGACTGTTTGCTCTCTAATTAATTTTAAAGTATATGGATTATGCTGTGGGAATTATTATCTTGTGTTCTCTCTGAGCCGTCCAGACCCCTCCTAATTTCTCAGTAATTCTTGTCTGGATCCACAGAGCTACTGTCTGTGCCTTACATGAATATTTGTTTCAGTGAATTCAGCATTTTTGGTTTCCACAAAGCATTGAGTCTTCTCATTTAATTTGATGAGTGCTTCTGCTTCCATTTTGAAAATGATAGCTGCCAATTACTGTTGCGTTTCTAGTTTAGTGAGCTATATATGTATGTCGTTCATGTTGCATTCAGGTTATACATTGCTGTTACATAGTATTCTTCATGTCTAGATGGACGCAATCATTTTTCCTCGTGTATAAATGCATATTAGACCTAGTGTTTGTTCTTCATGGTGAGTGCATAATTGCTATGTGTCTATTTCATGCATGTTTGTCAGTTCTCAGTGAGTTTGCTTATTCTCGAAATGTTTAGTTGCATTAGGTCTATTTCCTCCTGTACCCACCTGGGATAAGGCCTGTATGTCACCTTACTGAGTAATATTTCTCACCTATGCGATATTGGGGTGGGAGAGGGGCAGTCACTATGAATGATGTATTCATCTGCCTGCCAACAATTCTCTACATGAGGGCCCAACCACCACAGTACATTATGGACCCATGGTACGGGGATGTCAATGCAGTCTGCTTATGTTACCAAATCATACCCCTTACAAACTCCTTGGTGCCCCTGGAACTGCATCTCAACCAAAGGGCAGCATCATTGAGCCAGGCAGAGACAGACATCCCTGCTGCATGACTGGTGTCCGGCAGCATCAAAGGTAGAGAGATTCATTTTTCAGCCTAATCAGAAAGGAAGGAGTGGACAGCCATTTTTTAAAACATATATTCTTCTTTGTGGTGACCTTTAGGAAGACTAGATGATTGCATCACCTGCATGATATATCATAGTGGTATTGATAACACTTCCCTTGGCCCATCACCTGTACAAATCCACATCTAGAGGAGGCGACATATCGTTAGCAATTATGTTCGGTGGATGGTGGAAATCCAATCAGAATCTTTCCTCGATCCATCAACGTCTTCACCTTGAGCTCTGAAGACAGTTAGGCAGCATTTATTAGGGAGAGGCCAATTGGGCTGAGACAGAGTCAGACATATGGGCCTCTAGGGTTTGGCAGATTATGAAAAGGAGTCAGCAAAGAACAGAGAGGGAGACTGTTACAAAGTGATGGCATAGATGGGCTGGAGAGCGTCATTGGGGAAAGGGAGAGGCTGGAGGCAGCTTAAGGGAAGGAACAAATAAGAGTGCAAATCTTGTAGTTGATGGAGTTGTTGCGCAAGTGGGATGGAGTACTTGATTATTTTATACATGAAAATAGCGTTTCCCCTCCTTTGCTCGAGCTGATGTGCTATGGTGAATACCACGGGACATTTTAAATCCACAGTTTGCAGATATGAAGTCCCTCTTTTGTTTTTACTGCTTTTAGAGAGTGTATCAGACCTTTTTAGATAATGTGTCTGTAAAGCTTCTTTTCATCTAGGTTGATGGATTGATTTACCATCTGGTTTGGGGGTGTTTAAGCCTTTATTAACCTTTATTCAAGATTGTGTTTTGGTCTGGTGGACATTTTCATATGTGGTTTTAAAAGTAAAGATTAAACAGTGTGAAGGCATCATGAGGCAGACACAGACAACAGAATTGAAGTTATGGGCTATAAACTCTTGTTCAACAAAAGAAGGTTGGAAAAAGGCCTAACTTGCCCTATGCTAAAGTGGGATTGCGATACGAAAATGAAGCTAAAGATAGTCTATGTTAGGTAAATGTCGGTCTTTGTCCAAAATATATACTTGCCCTCACCTCTATTTTATATACTATATGTATGGATGTCAGCCACAAAATAAGAAGTGTTCAAGCTTCTTCCAGCTCTTGGCTTGTAAAAGGTTTCCCTTCAAGATAGTTCACAGTGCAGAAAGGGGTTCCCTTTCCCAAGCTTTCAAGTCTTTCAACAATTCCAAAAAACATAATTCCTTGCAATACTTCCAAGCTCTTCTGGCTTGGTTATCTTTCACCAATTTCACAGAGTTCAGTTCCTTAATACCTGTTCACACAAGATTTCCTTTAAATTTAATCACAAGCTTCTTTGCAAGTATTTAAGTGGCTTTTCCAAAGGTATGTGTTCTCAAACTAGGCGCAGTTGTCGGACCACATGGTCAGACCACAGGTCATGCAACCGACACACCTTATTTGCTTCTGCTTCATAAGCATGTTGCTACTGTTTCAGCACTACAGTGGTGCTTTACTTATTCTCAATTCACATCCTCATGATGCTTTACCATTGCTTGTCTTGCTACTTTTCACTTGTTGCACTTTCATATAATCTTATGGCAATTGACAATCCTTGTTCTCTCAAGTTACACAGTTCCTTTATGGCTCTTGCCAATGCTTGTTCTCTCAAGCTACACAATTCCTTTGTGCCTCTTGCAAATACTTGCCAATACTTGTTCTTTCAAGCTGCACAACTCCTCTTTTGCTCATGCCAATGCTTGTTCTCTCAAGCTGCACAATTCCTGTATATCATTATAGCTCTTGCAAATGCTTGGTCTCTCAAGCTACACAGTTTCTTTATATTGTGTGATTCCACAAAACTGCTTTAATTCATAACAGTATTCAACCATACTTGCTTTCATTCAGGTCAGTATTCAAAAGACTTGTTTTCATCCAGATCAGTATTTAAAGTGCTTTCTTTCATTTAAATCTGTGTTCATTAACTTTGTTACAAGACTTACATGCTCGCCTGCCGTCCCCGTGTCCCCCTTCCTATGTTCACTCATTGGTCAGTGCTCATGGCGTTCCAGTGAGTTTTCCGGCTGCCACAAGCTCTCTCTCTCTCTCTCTCTCTCTCTCTCTCTCTCTCTCTCTCTCTCTCTCTCTCTCTCTCTCTGTCTCTCTCTCACCCCCTCTCTCTCCCTCTCTCTCTCTCTCTCTCTCTCTCTCTCTCTCTCTCGTGCAGCACCTCGCTCTGTCTCCCCAGTGGCTGTCTGTCGCTTCGCTCCCACCACTGATGCATCTCTCGCAGCACAGGCCCCACTTTACAGCTCCTGGTCACTTTGCTTACTTTTCTGTATTCTGTATTCTATTCCTTTAGCCTTGCTTCCCACTGCAAACACTCAGCATCTTTCTGGGGCACGCCACCTTACAGGAGAGGTTTGCTCACACCCAGCAGTCCATAGACCTGCTTCCATAGCTGACTCCATTTCCTTAATTTTAAACCTCCCACCAGGTTGATTGGTCGAAAAAGGACCAGACCCCTCATTGCTGTTTTGAGAGGTCTGCACTGCTCTTGCTTGCCTCCTCCTCGTCCCAGTACCTAAATTGTGTGTGTGTGTGTGTGTGTGAATATTCCAGTCTTGTACAGTGCTCAAATAGCTAGCTTATTGTGTGTGTGTGTGTGTAGTGCCTGACTGGTGTCTACTAGGGGATGATCTATTGGAAAAATAGAGAAAGGGACTGGCATGAAATAAATAATGTCCATAAAGAGCAGATGGATGTCAGACTCCTTGGAAAAGGCAAATGGGGATACTGCGTCCCACCCAAAGGTGCCCCGCCTCGCCTCCACTCCCCAATTCAACTCCACCCAGGTAGTGCTCCCTCGCATATCCACCCCCAGGGTCAGGATCCGATAGCGTTTGCCACCTGGGAGGAGGATCTCAGGGGGGAAAAAAGTGAAGAGGCCCTTCTGATTCTTCACAACGGACCGAAATGTGGTCTACTGTATACTTTGGAGAAAAATGAAACCGGATGCCTGATGGTAAACATTATAATAATTTGCTTTTTATATGTAGCGCTTGCACGAAAACGCTGTACATAGAAGTATTATGGACAATTTTTACTACCCAACCGAAGTTGGTACTCATTCATCAACCTCTGAAGGATGAAAGGCTGAGCTGGCTTTTCTGGGATATCAACCTGCAGGCGAGCTCTCAGCCCATTGATCTGTCTTACTAGTGACAATAAAAGAGCTATCCAGTGACTCCTATTTGAGATTTAGGTAAATACAGAACAAAGAGGGAAGTGTTTCGCTATGGGGAATTCTACAAAATAGCTTGTGAGGCAGCTGTTATTCAAAAAACATGCTATCACTATGTATGCTTATATAATTATGATCTATTGAAGACAAATATTACTTGTCATATTTAAAGTTATTTATTTTTCATACTTACATTCATCAGGTGTTCTAAAAGCATACTTGTTGTGGTAAGGGTGGCACTCAAACAGTCAAAAATCACATATGTGAAGCACCTTCATTGCCACTTACTTGCAAGGGGGGACTAAATAAAAAAACTGTCGAGCATATACATAATTATCTGCAAGACACTCACAGTACAATGATAACATATTAAAGTTTTATGAATTCATTACCATAGAGGAAAATAAAATACATCAAAATTGTCTAAATGTGAGTATTTAAACACATTTTCATCCTATTTCATGAGGTTAGAGCTGTAACGTGAAATTAATTTACATCAAGCGTGACTTACACTCATTATCAAAACAACATCAATAATCAATTAATCAATAAAAGGTATCGCCTATGATGCATGATTATATATCATCATGAATATTGTGTGCATGCCTCCTGTGCCAAATACAGTATCCATTGTGTGTTTAAAAATGACTGTACTTTACTCATTGTATAGGCCACCAGACAGCTATCAGCAACGTGACTCCTGCCTAGGTATGGAATGGCACCATGTTGAAATGGAAAGGATTTGGCAGAACCACATATGTGGAGACTGCATGTGGTAGCCTCAAACCACTATATGTTACATTCTGAAGTGGTATTGTAAGATCACTAACGTGTGGAAGACTATAGTTTTTCACTACCTTCACCAGTATAACTGATGTGTAGGGATGCTGCGCAAAACATCAAACATGATGGACTGGTCTGAAGTGTGAATGCAAAGATTATGTATGGTGTCAGCAGGCCACCATGTGTGGCATATGGTGGTGAAGTGATGGAAGCACTAGCATGGGTGGACTAAAGATTAAAATATAGTGTATCAATTCAGATTTCTAAAAGCGAATTGTGCAGTTGGTTCCATGCTGGATATTATTGTACTTTGCATAGGCTTTTTAGGGTAGAAAGAGCTGATTATTTAAATATGAAAGCTGGCCAATCCAGAACTTTGTTCAGACCAGTAATATTAGATTGCAGTTTTTATATCCAGGTTTTTTGCCTTTTCTGAAGTATTTGTTTCTAATTTATTATGCATGGGGTTGGGTGTACACAATTCATGTATCCACCAGGTGAAATCTTCTCAGGTATGGACTGCTGATACATAGTGAGACACTTGTATGCCTGATTAAGTTTACTGATTGTTCTTGAGTAGTAAACAAGACACTCTGCCTCAAATTCAGATGTACTAATGTGACCAAATGTGTTAGCCCGGGGAAAGTATTTAATCAGACATCATTTAGTTCAGTTTGTGCTATATAAAACAAACAACATTAAATGCACAAGTGTTCAACACAAACTGCCCACATTCTCCCCACTTCCATCACCAACCCCACCTCCATGCCAGTCGCCTTTTGTCATTCTCAATTACAGCACCATTGATCTCAAAGCTGCCACAAATGTTGAGGGATGGGAAAAGAGTAGGCCAAGTTACACAAGGCTGCACTTGACAAATTAGGCTATGTATGGATGTACAAAGCTGTATTGGACTTTGGATGGTACCACCTAAGCATTTGAGGCTGTCCTTTGCATATGATGACGATATGTGGAATATAATGCTATACTGATCAGGTTACTGATATTTTCCCTAAATATTCTATTTGCCCAATTTCCCCTTTTATCAGCTTTTATGGGAGGTCCCCCCTATTCCCACAACCTTCCTTTTACTCCATTCACCATCTAAACCTATCCATGTTAGCACTTTGATTGCATCTTTTTTTAAATCAATCAAATGTTTTTTCGACCAAAGTCATAAAACGACATACAAAACACAAGTTTCACATTTATATGTTGGAAAACCTAAAATCACTAGACAATATAGGTTAAGCATTATAATATAGCATTCATTAAAATATAGCCCTCCTATTTACAATTAGATATTTTAAATATATGCAGCCTTCTTGTACATAAAACAATTCATTTGGAATTACCTTTGATCAAGATGTTCCTATGTCACCAAGCAGTTTTGAAGAAATTACATACCACAAAAACTACATCCGAGTTCATCATACCTTTACATAAATCCATGGCCATTGCCAATATTCTTAATTTATGATTATTAAGCACAAGTTTAGTCAGCAAAGGTTATGATAGGATGGATACAGAGACATAAAATGCTCTATTGATTCTTTATCTTTTTTACATGCTAATCTGATATCATATTTCTCTGAATTCCATGATTTTATTTTTACTGACAATGTTTCTAATCAGAATTTGATAAATAGTAAAGGTGAAAAGAGAGGGAATATCTCATCAAGAGATTAAGGGCCTGATTCGTGGAAGTATTTTATAATGGTGCAATCCCATAGGAACACGTTCCATGAATCAGGCCCTAATTCTCTTAATATAGCTTCTCACAAATGTACTTTCCATGCCCTTGATTGCACAGTGTCTCCTCAATCCATGCACGATGGGCAATTGCCACTTGCAGGCATGTTATGTTATGTTATGTTTATTATTTATAATGTGCGAGAGTACCCAAGGGTATCAGGGCGCAGCATTTACAAGAATTTTCTAAACTTAGTTGCAGTCATCATAAAATATACATACAGACACTGAGGTAAACCAATGTTCTATACAAAGCAGCAGTGAGTCAGATAGGAATTATATACATGTAAACAGGTAAGCACATGTGGTTACAGTGTGTGCGTGTAGCGCGGCATTTAGTAACCCTAGTGGGCTTCCGATTGCAGCCATGAGACTACCTTGGAGCGGAAGTTCTGGTAGGGTAAGTCCATTCTAAGGTTTGGAGGCAAGGAGTTCCATAGTTTGGCTGCTTTCACCGGGAAGCTGTTTCCTCTTATGGTGGCGCGTTTGTAGTTGGGGATGGATAGGCAGTCTTTATATGCTGTTCTACGGGTCTTAGAGAGGTCTGCCTGTGGAATCTATTGATAAGGTATGTTGGGGCGGCATTGTTAAGAGATTTGTGGGTGAGTGATGCCGTTTTTAAGAGAATTTTATCTTTAGTAGAGAGACAGTTGTTCTGTTGGCTGATTCCTGTGATATGTTCTGTTCTAGAGATGCCCAAGGCTGCTCTGAGAGCGTTGTTCTGGAGGGTTTGTATCTTGCTGGTGGTGGCCTTGGACGATCCCAGGTAAAGGGCGTTGCAGTAGTGGAGGAGGGACAGTATGAGGGCTCTAGCGAGTGTAAGGCAACTAGTGTCTGACAGAAATGGTTTGGCTGCTCGGATTAATTTGCATGTGTATGCCGTGGAGGATGCTAGGGAGCTCACTTGTCTTTTGAAGGAAAAGTTGGAATCTAAGTAGAATCCTAGTATTTTGACCTCCTGTCCGACTGTGATGTTGTTCCCGTCAATCATAAAAGAATTGTAGGCCGGGCCCAGTTTCCTTAGGCTGGACGAGGTACCTAGGATGATGTGCTCTGTTTTATCATCATTCAGGCATAGTCCATGAGTGGCCATCCATGCCTGGATGTTGATGTATACCCTATTTAGCAAGGCCAAATCCTTTCCATAATCTCCAGAAAGCGGAAGGAGGATCTGGGTATCATCTCCATAGTTAGTGTAGGTGATACCGAGATGATCCAAATCATCGAAAAGGGGCTTGGTAAATATGTTATACAATGTGGGGGAGACACACGAGCCCTGTGGTACCCCACAGGTGATCGGTACAGGGTCTAATGCAGCAGTGGGAGAGAAAACCCTCATGGTTCTGCCATTAAGGAATGATGTGATCCAGGTGATGGCCTCAGTAGAGAAGTGCGCTGAAGAGTGGAGGTGTGTACATAGGACAGAGTGATTGACCAAATCGAAAGCTGCAGATAAGTCGAGGAGGAGGAGAAGGGCAGCTTGTCCATTGTCTCTGAGCGTGTCGATCTGGGCTTTTAAGTCAATGAGTGCGGTTTCAGTCCCGTGTTGAGGACGGAACCCTGATTGTCTGGATCCTAAGAGGTGGTGATCTTCGAGGTGCTTCTGTATTTGTACATAGGCGACCTTGTCCAACATTTTTAGTAGGAAGGGAACGGTCGTTATGGGTTGGTAATTTGTGGGTATGGCTGGGTCAAGTGTGGGTTTCTTCAGTAGTGGACGTACCCAAGATTGTTTTAAATTGGTGGGGATGGAGCCAGCGGCGAAGGAGGTGTTGATCAGTTTAGTTATGAAAGGGGAGAGGTCACGGGCAGCATCTTTGATGAGCTGTGCTGGGCACAGGTCTCCCTGGCAATTGGATGGTTTCAAGGACAGGATGATTTTTTTCAACTTCAAGTGTGTTGACTTTGGAGAACTTTAAGCGGGTGATATCTGTAGGCGTGAGCTTGTCCGGAATTTTCGGAGGGAGAGTGACATTGAGGGAGGCTTTTTTGCTGGAGATTTTACTTTGGAGGGTTGTGATCTTATTCGCTAGGGCACTTTGAATTTCTGAACACCAGTTTTTATCTTTAGTACAGGTGTCAGGGGGTACTATGGGAGTTTCTACTTCTTTAAGGATAGAGAGGAGTTCTTTCATGTTGGATTTTGCTTGGGATATGCGAGAGTCAAAGGAGGTTCGTTTAGCCATATACATTTCTTTTTTGTAGAGTGCGGCTAGTTTGGAAAGTTTGAGTTTGTTTGCGACTGAGGGGGATTTTTTCCTAGCGGCCCTGCAGTTTCTTTTCTGCTGCCTAAGGTTTTTAAGGAATGGAGTGTACCATTTGTTGAGGTGTGTTTTTGGTTTGCTTGGTCTGAGTTTAATGGGGGCGATAAGGTCTAGCGAGGTGGACATAATCTTGTATTCTTCGACTAAGGTGTCGGCGTCAAGATTGTCAGGGAACATGTTGAGTGTGGGGAGTAGGTTTGGGATGAGTCTTTCTACTGTCACATTCTTCTTGTTTCTAGCGAGAGTAGGTGGGGCCATGATGGTAGGCGGAGGTGGAGGTCTGTCAGTAGAAAGCGTGAATGATACCAGATGGTGATCAGTCCAAGCTAGAGGTGAGATATTTGTGGTATTCGCTTGGCAGTTGTGATCGGTTACCCAGTCAAGTAATCTACCTTTTGAATGAGTGGGTGCCGTGCATCTTTGCGCAAAGCCTAGCTCAGTGAGGGTGTTAACTATAGTACTGGCGGTATGGTCTTCCGGGTCATTATAGCCCAGATTAATGTCTCCCAGGGTGAGAACTTGAGTAGAGCTTTTAAGATTGCTGGATAGAATAGAGTTGAGATCTTCATCAAAGGTGCCGATGGGACCTGGCGGGCGGTAGATCAGATAGATATTAAGAGTTTGGGTATTGGTAAGTGGAAGTTTGACTGATAGTGTTTCGCACGAGGGGTCATTGGAAGAAGTTGCTAGTCTCATGGTAAGACTGCACTTATGGATAATGGCGATACCCCCTCCTCTGGAATTGGGGCGATCTTGTCTCAGGATAGAGTAGTTATCTGGGACCGCCAGCATAAGCATGGGGCCTGCTGCTGGGTGTAGCCAGGTCTCAGTAACAGCGAGTAAGTCAAGGTCTTCTTTAAGGATTAAGTCTGCTATTTCTGCAGCATGAGCTACTAGCGACCTGGCGTTGATCAAGGCTCCCTTAATTTTGGGGCTATCTGTGTTTTTAGGAGTAGTAGTATGACGCTTGTCATGTATTGATTCATGAGTGGCGTGAATGGGGGAGTTGTGAGATGGTCTAGGGTTGAGGCTTTGAGGTGAGTTGGTGGTTTTTGTAGAGGAATTAGGTTTAGGCAGCGGCGCTCTGGAATTCTGTATGGTGGGCAGTGAGCGGGCAAGGGGCTCATAAATTTTGGCTAGTCTGGCTCTGAGTGCTAGGTTCCTTTCTATGGTAGCACGAGGGAGGCTAGTGGGTGGCAGTGGCTGAAGGATGTTTATGTCTCTGTGTGGTTCCTGGTTGTTAGGACCAGTTAGGGATGGTGTGTTGGGTAAGTGTGGAGCCATCTTGAGCTGTGTTGCAGTGTTTAAGAGGATCAAGAGGCATGCAAGTAGGTTGGTAGTGAATGGACACATACTAAATAGCTGTGGCAGGAGTGTTGGGAGGCTGGGGTATAGACTTGGTTAACCCCAATTAGCTACGATGTAGCTACGAATGCAGTGAGTGACACCTAGGTTAAAGGTAGAGCAGTGTGGTTGGGAGGCGATGCGTTGCACCTAGTTTTGAGTAACAGCTAAATTACATTTATACATCTAAATGCGTAGTAGGCAAAAGTGGCTAAGGTGCATATGGCAACTAAGGTTGAGAATCACAAATTAGCTAATGTCATACTAGTCTGCAATGGCTAAGTGTGGCAGAGAACCACCTATATTCGAATATCAGGTAGGTAGCTGAAAACATACTGGTTTGCAAATATCAGGTAGGCAGCTGAAAACACACTAGATTGGGAAGGCTAAATTCGAAAATCAGGTAAGCAGGTGAGAACACACTAGTTTGCAATGGCTAAGAGGGGCGGAGAACCACCTAGATTCGAATATCAATTAAGCAGCAGAAAGCACACTGGTTTGTAATGGCTAGATACAATGTCTAAAGCAACTGAAAACACAGTAGTTTGCAATGGCTAAATACACTTACAGTATTCACCTTGATTCGAGAATAGATATGAGGTTTGAGATGTAAATGGGCTAAAATGCGGTGTAGCAATAGCCACGAAGGTTGTAGCAGTATGGTAACACATGGGTAAAATAAATCTCAGTGTAGGCTAGAGAGTGCTATGCAAGGCAGCTGCAGGGTCCTCCTAGATGTGATGTACAGCATGAGCAGTATGGAACACAGTGGGCAGCACAATCAAGGTTTGGTCAGGGTGCTAGTGGCATTCAAAGGCACACTGCAGCATAGACATTATAGAACACAGTGGGCAGCACATTCAAGGGCACAATGCAGCATGAGCAGTATGGGCAGCACAATCATGGTTAGGGCTGGAGGCAGCAGGGTGCTAGCGGCTTTCATTAGCTCTTGGTAGCAAACAGAGCAACAACAGTTTACGCTTGGTTGTAAAATGAGGAGGTCTGTGGAGTGGCAGGACCAGATAGTGGAGGCAGCTATAGGATTCTGCTTACCCTGGTGCCTGGGTCGGTGTCTGCAGGCTTCTGTAGGCAGTGTAGAAGGAGGGCAGGGTTTGTGGCACTTGGCTCGTCCGGCTCCTGACAGGCTCCGGACAGGAAGGTGCCTTGGAATGTGTGCCTTTGTCTGTGAGCCATCTTCAGCCTGTCGGCTTGCGATTGGCAGTCAAGTGTGAACTTGCAGACAATCAGACTCAGATGCTGGCCCTGAGGTGGTTTGGCATAGAGCTGTGGGCTGAGAGATTACGGGCGGCCATTTCGGAGTGGTAGGGTCCTCGTGGAGAGCAATGGTAGCCGTAGGATTTTGGGGTAGTGGAGGCACGATTGTGCAGAGTCGGTTTGCTCAAGATGCAACCAGGCAATTATGTTGAATTGTGGTGGGGCTCCGGCGGGTGAAATACAATATTTTATATTGTGTGCTGTGGTCTTCTAAATGCAGCGGATTTAGGCAGATTGCCTACCTTCATGCTGGGAATGCCTCCTGGCAAGGTAGTGCTCCTGCAGTGAGGAGGGGGGGGGCTCCAGCTCCTCCTGGGGAAAGGCAGCAATTGTATTTTTGTGATGGTTTCTGGATTCTACTAGACCTCACATTGGCCTACCTTGGTTAGAGTATTTTTTATATATTTAAACCATGGTAGTTTAATGCTCCCTTCGCTGCCCAAAACATCTTGGATGGCCTCCTTGTACTCCCATAGATTTGGGAGGGATCATTTTTTGGTCCAGTATTCAACCAGTGTCAAGTTCACCAATTCATTACACTTGGTCCAATGCAATTCACAGTGTAAAACACTAATAGGAGAAGAAGTGGGGAGACTCAACAATCCATTGAGGAACTTATTTTTAAAAATGTTGAGACTAATGGTGTTCCTTTGTTCACCTTCATAAAGTGTGGCTTGTCTTCATTTTCTAATATGGTTAGGGCTAAACTAATGCACCTATTCCTGTTTGCACATGCAAATCTTGCCACATCTGCACCATATTTGGCCAAAGCAATGTTACTCTTTTTAACATACTCTTCCCATCCCCACCGCCCCCGTTCCAGTAACAAATTTGCCAAGGTAATCAAACAACTCAACCCACTCCAATGCTTGGCTGTTTAATTCCCAATGCATGTTCATCCTCTTTAACCTTTTATTGCCTTGACACAACATGACCTTAGTTTTACTACAGTTTATTTCCAGGTCTTTCATTCAGCAAATATTGAAGGGTTTAAGTTGTTTATGAAGGCCTGTTTGTGTCAGAGAAATAAAAACGGCATCATCTGCATAAAGGAGTATGCCAATCCTATCACCACCCAAGGCAGGTGCATCTGCTTTCCAATTTATGTTACAGTGGCTATTTAATTTTATTTATTTTATTTTATTTATATAGCGTACAAAACCCAGAGGTATCTAGGCGCTTATGCTTAAGAGATTGGTTACAGTGCTTCTGGTTACAGAAAGGAAGGACAGGAAGCTCAGGAAGTGAAGCATTAACCTTAATATTAATATGCACTACCGCTTAAGGCCCCACCTGGCCGTGGCTGTGTTGTCCGAATGCATTGCCATGATCTGGTTTAGTATTGCGTCTGGTAGCTCCAGCCCATCAGTGTTGTTATTTTTTTTTTATTTGGTTTAATTGTATAAAACAATTTTTACAAAGTTGAAGAGGGGAAAAAAAAAAGAGAGAAATCCCCACATTAACTGGTCCGGATTCCCCGCGAAATCATTCTTTGTCCAAAGTGTTGTTATTAGTATTCAATTGTGTGGCCACTATTTCCAGAAGTCTCTCGAGTTCTTAGATCTCACTGCTTGTGCCAGAGACTTCCATTTCTGTAGTTCATGTTCCCTTTTTTTGTGGATTACGATTTTATGGCTGAGTCGAGTTATTTGCAATCTATTTGTTCCTCTCCCTTTTTTAAAGTTTTGATTAGGTGGGTATTGTTTGATCTGCACTCCTTTTCGAACAAACCTCGATTGTTTGCTCCTCTGGCCATTTTTGCTTCGGTATTCCCCAATTATTGTGGTTTAGTGAAAAAGTATTCAATTATCTTAATGCAAATATCAAAGGAATACCAGACTGTTGTACCACCTACGTTAGAATTATCCATCATCTCTTGCAAGCTGGGCAAGATTGCATAACATAGCCTCAGAAAAAAAGTTCCTTGTGAATATTTCCCTATTTTAGATTTCTATGATTATTTGTACATTCCATGTATGGATTCCAAATATTTATTCTATTATTAATTGTATCCACTGTCCCCAGTTTATATTGTAATCTGACCACTTTTTTGATCTCTGTCTATCCTATTTATAACATGGAGTGAATGTGCACCCTTCCACTTACCTACTTCAACAATGTTTAATCAGTCTAGCTCCCTCAGTCTCCTACGTCCTACGTCAAACGTTGAAAAGGCCATGGAGTCACCAGCTAACCTCTCATTAAAGGCCTTGTATCCTAGCCGTAGCAATATCTTTCCACCCTCTATAGCGAAGCGACTTGCGACTTTCTCTTTTAGGTTTGCTAGGTTTGATAGTTGGTATACCCGTGATCTATTCTCATTTTCTGTTACCCAATGGAGGTGCGCTATAGGTTCAAACTTGAGATTTGAATCTCCTGCTGTTACTTTTACTATCCTCCTTCTAGGGCTAAGTGTCCCCTATGCATCCCCTCCCATTCATAGAAGATCTTCAACCTTATGAAGTGTGACTATATTCATACTTGCCCCTGGTCTGTTGTAAACATTGAAGCATTGAGATGCCCATCACCAATTGAAGTGACACTGCCTGTATGTCCAAAGATTCAGTGAGCAATTGCCTACAGTTTGAGCAAAAATGATCGTCAGCCCTTCACTGGGCCTTCCTTGACTTAATCTCTTGGCATGTGTACAAAAGCACATCTGCCCCACTATATTATCAAGTCCTAAGGACGGTTCCATGTGATAATGTCCCTGCAAAAATGTTGTCTGACAAAAATGTCGCCAGAAAATGGCTGTGATTTGCAGGGTCATTATCACACTGAAAATGCGGGGGACACCCCCGCAACCGCCAAAACCTTTTTTTTCAAGGGGAGCGGGGGACACCCCTGCAACCCTGCTCCCCTTGACCTCATATATATGGTCATCATATATAAAGTCGCTACAGCCTTTTCCCAGCGACCATATGTATGGCAACAATATATATGGGGATAATATTACCGATAACCCTAAAGACCAGGTCTCCTAGGTACAGACTATTTTGGATTCCTTTATAAAGTCTAGCCAGCCCTCATCATCTAATTTTGATCTGATGCCACCAGTGTTCCAGGAAGTAATAAATATCCTGTCTGTGTCTTCAGCCTTTTCTACATTCCATACTCCCCTTGTTTGTAAGCCATTGTGAGGTTCAGTGCAGAAGGCAAAGCATCAGTCAACAGTTCGGGTGTCATGCACAGATGCAACAACACCGGTTGTCATGGTTTCAGCCTCCTTCATGTATTAAATGTACTGTATAGAGGTTTCCACTTTGTTTATCTCTTTCTTTCTAGTGCTGCAGGTTAATGTACTCAGATGCTTATGCTGAACGGTTGTCTCTTTTGCACAAAGCGCGCTGATCCTATCTGGAGTTTGGGGAACTAGGATTCAACTGGATTTTAGAGCCTCTGGGGGTAGAGTTATGTGATCAATGGTCAATGGGCTATTTGCCAATACCTGGTGTGCTAATCTCAATCATATATAATCATATTCATTATAATTGTCTATAGTTTGTGTAAAGGTTTGTATGAACCATAGACACAAATAAATAAATAATAATAAAAAAATAATCATATTCAGGGTCCAGGCAGTCCCAATGGTGAGTTGCATAGATTATGTCGCTTTGTGTAATTGAGTAGCAGCCTTTCACATTTCTTATCCAGTGGCAGCAATTCTTTATCAAGAGTCTCCCCTTTCTTTGGTGTTGCATGATAGTTTGAAAATTAACATCATGTAAACAACGTTTTTAGGGAAACCATGCACTTTTATGTTCCGATCTGAAAACTCACCTTTTTGGAAGGTCCCACACCACTTTATTTGTCTATTCCTATTTTTTTCTTTCGTCACTACCCACCCTCTTGTCATATATGCTCTCAATAGTTTCAAGTTGTCTATGTTCCTTCCTTAATTTCACATGTATTTAATGTATGTCTCTACGAAGTGCATGTGACTGCTGTGTAACACCATTCAAACTAGATCCAGATGTTTGTTAATCTATCCTAACTATTGCCATCATCTCCAGAGGCGTTGCTAGGAGGGGCCGAGGGGGCTATAGCCCCAGGTCTTTTGGTTGTAGCCCCGGATAGAAGCTCAGGGATTACAATCAAAAATGCTGGCTAGCCCCCAGTTCCGACAGTCCTAAAATTAGTTTAGCCCCGGATCTTTTCCAGACCTAACAACACCCCAGATCATCTCTCTTAACACATTGATCCCTTGCTATAAATTCATCATAGCACTTGCGCGGGGTGCAAGCAACAGCAACCGATAATAGTATTTGCATCCCTGCACATCGGTGCTTTTGGGAGTGGTATTGACTTTTTCCTCCTTCCCATTTTATTACATTTTATGAATTTCCCTTTGGAATTCTTAAGTGATGCCCTGAGAAGTGATTTGAGTGGTGCCTTATGCTCCATGCTAGTTATTAGATGATTTCCTCATGGTTATCTCTGCTGGTATCACTATTGGTAAGAGTTTCGGGGTGCCCTGGCCTTGTCAAGATTTAGTTGGGAAACACTGTTTGATAGAGCACTTGATTTATCTATAATTTCTAGTGATTCCCCAAAATCCTCTGGGATTGGTTTATTTTTATTACGGCTTGTGGTTTTTCCTTTTTTCTTCTGATTTGGCATGTGCTATCCATGGTATCCAGTCAATTTATCAAAAATAATTTCAGAGTGGTGCATTTCACCGAAAACTGTAATACTGAAAGATACAGAATATTCAATAAATATATATAGGGTAGTGGGCTAAGGGGTGACAATGGGTCGGGTTGGGGTGGTGTTATAAGGATAGAAACTCAGGAGGCTTGGGGGAACCCCCAAATAACAAATCCCCCCAAAATGTGTTTTTTTTCAATATTTTGGTTGCAATGCAATGTACAACTCTGAATTTTCCATCGGTAAGATCGCATATAACTGATTTCCATCTGCTCTCTAAGATATCATTGTTTTTTCTTATGCATCTCGACTGGTATCATATCATTTCCCATCCTCTTTTAAGGGATCTCTGTGTGATTTGTATGGGGCCAGATGATTATCCCGTAGCCCTGCTGTTTCCCTACTAGGTCAGAGCTCATTGCTGTGCTTTCCTCTTGCGTCTGAGTTACAGTATAAACTTCCATTTCGTTGCATGTCCCCCCGCCCCCAGAATCCTTTTTTTGCCTCTTAGAAGACATTCCTCATTACACGGTAGGCGGTAGCCATGGCGCTAATAGCGCCATGGCTACCCCCTTACTGCATTCCGGGTCCGTGTTCCCGGAATGGGGTCTTACCAGGTCATTCCGACCTTGGCGGGACCGGTAAGACCCCATTCCGGGAACCATTGCCCATTCCCATTTGAGCCCACATAGGGCTCAATGGGAATGGGGAAGAAGCTAATAACGGGCCCGCTATTAGCGGGCCCGACATTTGTGATGTCGTCTTTGATGTCCTGGGTGTTAGTTTTAGCAGTGCAAGGTGGTGGCGCGAGTTATGGTTGCTTAGCTGACCATAACTAGTGAATTTCACTGGTTTTTTAGTTTTACTTTGAACCATAACGTCCCTTTAACAATGTTTTTTTAACTGAATTTCATAGGTTTTTAATAGCGCAACTTAACCATAATCTCCCTTTAATAAAGTTTTTTTACTGAATTTCATGGGTTTTTAATATCGAAACTTAACCATAACCTCTCTTTGTCAAATTTTATTTTACTGAATACACATATTGATGGTGTGAATTTGATTGATGTTTACTAGTATTCCCTTACTTTATATACATGTACCATAGAATATACCGAACCCCCTGCTAGTGATTTTGATTTCCGCTATTAGCGGGCCCGTTATTAGCTCTGAAGTCCCTCAACGGGTCCCTTCCTTAAAGCCTGGTAAAACCAGGCTTTAAGGAAGGGACCCGCTAAGGGACCTCTTAGTAGGGCGGTAAGGGATTACCGGCACCAGTGCCCTTACCGGTGCCGGTAATCCCTTACCGCCTACCATGTAATGAGGCCCAACGAAGTTGCACAAATGTATGCATGTACCTTAAAGTCCTTCAGTGATACCTCATTTGGGCTTATTAGCTTGTTTGCATCTTCTTTGGGTGTCATTATTGCTGCTGCATTTGCCAAAGTTTTTGGTGCCAGGGAAAAGAATGCTAAATGAGGAATGTGGCTTTCCGCTTGGCTGTGATTACACAATTTAACTTTATTTTGTTGTTGTTCTGTTTGTGCTACCCTACCCACTAACGCGCATAATCAATGCAATATAAAAACAGCACCATGTTCAAATAGAAACATAAGACATATTGAAAGGGAAAAAATAACTAATTAGAGAATTTGAAACAACAATTAAAAACAAATCTTTAGTAGGCAGGTATTAAATTGTAGAGCACACTGCTTGCTTTGGAGGAGGCAATGAGGCACTAGCACATCAAAACAACTACTGCTTTCTTGAATAAAGAAAAGAGAAAACAAATAAATATATATATATATTCAGTAAAAAAGCTTTGTTAAAGGGATGTTATGGTTAAGTTGCGCTACTAAAAACCTATGAAATCCAGCAAAAAAAACTTTGTTAAACGGACGTTATGGTTCAAAGTAAAACCGAAAAACACCTGAAATTTGCTAGTTATGGTCAGCTAAGCAACCATAACTTGCACCACCACCTTGCACTGCTAAGAATAACACCCAGGACATCAAAGATGACATCACAAATGTCATTGATGACATCACTGATGACATCACATGTCTGACTCGCAGTTTTTCCCATTGGTGATATATGTTACACAGTAATAGTTAGGAAAAAAGAAATCAAAAAGTACTATATTTGTACATTTATACTTCAAATATGTTCTTACAATAATCCACTTAGGGTCCACTCACAGCATATGAAACATACACATAGGAAAAATACACACTTAAAAGATACCAATGCTTTCTGTGTATCAAGACAATCAGTAAGGTTATCAACACTTTCTTATTGTTCTGCTATTTTTTTATTACTGTACTTTCTCTGGATATGTTCATATTTGTATTCACATTACTCTCTTTAGGGTGCAGTCACTCATGTGATAGGTATACATAGGGAAGTAGGAGGTTTGAAACAGAGCAATAATTTCTGTGCATAAAGATAATCAGGTAGTTTATGAACAATTTCAGGTTGTACTGCTGCTTTTTTGCTTACTTCACTTTCCCTGTATATATTCATACTTATATGTGTTGTTGTGTCTTTGTGTTTTGTATGTAATAATAAAATTATATAGGAAGTGGGTTTCATTAGCTACTTATAACATGTTGGACAGTACACAAAACTCTAACAAGAAAGCATTTAACATTTCACTATTTAACATGATAAGATTATGAATATTGCACCTCCATCATGTTTGCTGCACACAATGCTTATGTTTATACATGAGTACATTATTATAATGTAAAGAACTTCATAATAGAATGCTATTTAAATGAATGCATTGCTTCATACACTACATAGCTCATCACGTGTATTCCAATGATCCTTAACACTTTTTTTGTCAACATTATAAGAAGAATCCCTTGTACAGACTTTTCATGAAAAATACATGCACATGTGATGTCATCAGTGATATCACCAATGACATTTGTGATGTCATCTTTGATGTCCTGGGTGTTAGTCTTAGCAGTGCAAGGTGGTGGCGCGAGTTATGGTTGCTTAGCTGACCATAACTAGTGAATTTCATGGGTTTTTCAGTTTTACTTTGAACCATAACGTCCCTTTAACAAAGTTTCTTTTACTGAATTTCATAGGTTTTTAGTAGCGCAACCTAACCAAAACGTCCCTTTAACAAAGCTTTTTTACTGAATTTCATAGTTTTTTAATAGCACAACTTAACCATAATCTCCCTTTAATAAAGTTTTTTTACTGAATTTCATAGGTTTTTAATATCGAAACTTAACCATAACCTCTCTTTATCAAATTTTACTTTGCTGAATACACATATTCATGGTGTGAATTTGATTGATGTTTACTAGTATTCCCTTACTTTATATACATGTAACATAGAATATACCGAACCCCCTGCTAGTGATTTTGATGTCCGCAGACTGTGCATATGTCCGCGGACGGACGCAAAACAACGGCAACACTACCCAAATATTTAGGGGGTATCTTAGAATGTTGTATCATGTTATATAAACACTGAACAAGTTCAAAAAGCAGTATATAAACATTTTATATGTAATAATAAATAAGAAATGGAACCTATATATGTAACACATCAACCATCCATTTAAATACCATATGTGTTAAAATGGAATATATAAAAACAAAAAAGATATGCTTCCAACATAATTACCTCACAAAAACTGCACAACTAGGAGCAACAGCAGACCTAAAGAACAGTAAGAACACAACTTACCAGAAACTAGTAAGTAAGCTTCATTGTTCTTATATATTTCTAAACTTTCTGTATTAGGTACACTAAAAGTAATATTTGTTTTTTTACACAGAAATTTCCAGTACTTTGGAATGGCTTGAGGAAAATTTCCCACGTGAGGAAATGTCTGAAGACAGTGATACTAATGGTAGACACTTCTCTATATAACCAAATTAATAATCATTACTTTATGTGCACTTAACATATATATTTTTTTAACAGACCATACAAACATTGAAAATAATACACCAAAAGAGACATTAGAAAATACTCTGCAGTGAATGGAACAAAAAAAGGACATGCTGATGGAAAATTTCTAACTTTTGAAACATTTTGTGGAGGACCACATAAAAGAAAAAAATAAATATCATTGTCACACATGTACCTGTTCCCCCTCTGCATGTCCCAGTCAACTATCTCCAAACCCTCAACACCAAGAAAAACGTTATGATGAGACTTCCATCCGTTCACCCCCTCCCATCCATCCTCTCCAAACCCCGAATTCCCCTGTGTTTGTGTCAGTTTCTGCTTCCCCCTCTCTTTCCTAAATTTTATATCTGTATATAATAAAAAATATTATGTGTGTTTTAATTCAGTCCTTTGTGTCTTATTTTTAAAAAAAAAGGCAGTTAAGGTATCCGCGGACACCGCGCCTGTCCGGGATGTCCGTAATTAGCCAAAATGGGGGTGTCCTAAGGACACTATTCCTGTCCGTACTGTCCGCAGGCAAGATGAAACAGTTCTTAGAACACACTAGGTGTCCTGAATGTCCGCAATTAACCAAAATGGAGGTGTCCTAATGACACTATACCTGTCCGTACTGTACTCAAGAAAAATGAAACTGTTTGTAGGACACGCTCGGTGTCCGGGATGTCCGTAATTAACCAAAATGGGGGTGTCCTAAGGACACTATGCCTGTCCGTACGGTATGCAAGCAAAATGGAACTGTTCTTAGAACACACTCGGTGTCCGGGATGTCCGCAATTAACCAAAATGCAGGTGTTCCAAGGACACTATACCTGTCCATTCTGTCCGCAGGCAAGATGAAACTGTTCTTAGAACACATTCGGTGTCTGGAATGTTCGCAATTAACCAAAATGGAGGTGCCCTAAGGACACTATACCTTTCCGTGCTGTACGCAAGCAAAATGAAACTGTTCGTACAACATGCGCGGTGTCCGGAATGTCAGAAATTAAACAAAATGGAGGTGTCCTAAGGACACTATGCCTGTTCGTACAGTACGCAAGCAAAATGGAACTGTTCTTAGAACACGCGCGGTGTCCGGGATGGCCATAATTAACGGAAATGGTGATGTCCTAAGGACACTATCCCTGTCCGTACTGTCTGTAGAACATCTACGTACATGCGCACCACACCCATAAATCCTACGGACATCGCGCCTGTCCGGAACTGTCCGTCTCACTTGTATCGCACTTTTGATTAGTTTCAGGACTCGAACACTGTCCGTAGAACACCTGCGGGCACGCGCACAACAGTTCCTGTGCATTTGGTGTCCTGCTGACACCCGTTCCCTTCGCGGACGTGTTTGCGATGTCATCATGTGACCACACCCACGCTGAGCGTGTGTCCTGATTTGTGGACACTGTTCGGGTCCCTGAACATTTTAAAAGTACTTTTTCAGACAATCCAAAGTATTTTACAGTAAAAATTCACCATTGAACATGTCCCAGACAATGACCCTGACTTTCTACATACTTTTTGGAACTTTTTGCCTTTTTGGGGTGTTCGATCTATCCGCGGACATTTCGGGTGTCCACGAAATGCACACCAGCACCCCTATAAAAGGCCACACCCCAGAGCTGATCTTTATTCTGTCTTCCTACTATTGAAGATAACCTGCTTTTGCTGTGCTACCTTTGGTGAAATCTGAGGGCATCCATGGCTGCTGTTCTTCCACCTGGAGCTACATCTGCCTCAGCACCACCCCCATCCCTTCCACCACCACCACCTCCCCAAGAGCCTGAAGATGGGAACAGGCGTGAGGATGTAGAGGAGGATGACTAGGATGAGGTAGTGGAAGTCCCTACTACCAGCACTCGCCGTGAGTCTTGGGTGTGGCGTTTGTTTACCATTCATGGTGACGCACAAAAGCATGTGCGAACAAGGTCACCTACAACCAGTGCAAAATGGTTCTGAGTCGTGGGAGGCCTGGTTCGTACAGCTTTGGTACGACATCTATGAAGCGACACCTAAGGTCGTTCCACAGTGGGGCCATTCGCAAGGTTGTACCTTGTGATCAATGTAGTAGGTTGAGTTCCTCTACCACATCCTCTATTTCCGCTCCGCTCACCACAAGAGACACTCCTGTGAGATAGCGCATCCCTCCAGCTCCCTCACAGGCCATTCACAATGCTGTTGACCCTTACCTTTCGAGGGTCACAATATTGTGTATGTATTGTGACTCAGTACTCTGCAGGGGGGAGAATCTTCAAAGTGCTTTCGAGACTGCGGTCAAGGAGCATGAGAAGGTCTGCTAACTACCTAAATAAGGCCCACCCTACATCTTCCTCTCTCCACCTGCCCTTTCTTATCCCGTGGTTGGTGTCCCTTCCTTACCCGCCTTTCCCTCGTTTCCTTGTGTGTCGTGTGTAAAAAATAAAAAAAAATATAAAACAACAAAAACCAAAAAAAAGGCTCTTTTCAGAGACGCCTTTCACAATTAAAAAATAGAAGTGGCAAATAAATGGAGCAGGGCCCTGTGCATTTTTTAGAAGTCCGCGGACAGTTCGCAGACATCTAAAATTTTGGGGTGCTGCCCTATCAAAACCATTGCACTTTTCTCTGGGAGGAAGTGGTGACTCTGAAAAAAGCCTTTTGGTGGTGTTTTTCTGTGTTTGAAAAACTTGAAATGGTCAACACCTACTGCAAAATGGATGGCTGTAATTCCAAAAAAGGTCGCAATTTATTTTGGACGTTTCTCAGAAAAATCTGATTGCCAGCATAAGTAAGATGGACTCCATCTCTGTGAAAAATGTATGTGCTACGAAACATAATATTTTCATTGTGAAAAGAGGACATGCCAACATCTCTTAGAAAGGCACAAACAGCCTTAATGACATTGCACCTCACTTTCTCCATTTGTGGACCAAATGAAGAAGAACGCAGCCACATTTGTCTCTGCACAATACGAGAAAAAATTACTTGGGAATTTGGAAACATGTCCATGACCTTCCCAAGTCCTTCTTTCATTGCAAATTGCAAAGAAATTCCAGACACATGTCCTAAACTGTTCCCTCCACAATGAATTATAATTATGTCTGGATGATGCTCTGTCTCCAAACTAGCACAGAGAGGTACCAAGTCCAGCCACTTCATTTCACGCACTCCATGCCAGTGCACTTCCACATGAGGGAATCCAAGATCTGCAGCTACTCCACAGCGTTCTGCATGCACCTCCAACCAATGTATCCATGAGTCTCCTAAAATCCAGATAATCTGTTTTCGGAAACACACAGCCATAGCTATCTTTTCTTCTCTCAGGAAAAATACTTTCTGACAAACGCTCTCCTTACACAACACACCCAGTAAACTTTACTGACCAATTCCTTGCTCTGCTCATTCTCATTTGCATGCCTCTCCACCCCAAAATCCCTGTATGTAATATGCGCTGTCTGCAGACTACCACCATGTCCGCGGACATATCGAAAAATCTGAGTGTGGTGAATGTAAATTTAAATAGTGTACCCCATTTCCCCTTTGAGGTTGGCTCTGAAAAGAGCTGTTTTTTTTTGGTTTTTTTGCAGATGCTTGACAGACACCTGTTATTTTGTATTTTCTGGGGGGGGTTCTTACTTTACTCCTAAAATCTTCACATAACCTTCTCCAAAGCAACCCTTACATTCCAAAACAGCATGGCATTTCCCAACAAAGATAAGGAAATGCCATCTTCTTTAAAATAAACAACATTACTGGAATCAATATTCTCATTATTGCAGAAGAACATACCAGCTTTAAGCATAAAAGCATACATTCTTCGGTTTATTGCACAACTAGCAATGTTTTGCTGTGGACAAAAAACAGAACTATTGTCCCATATTGCCCTAGGTACTAATCCAGAAAAAATTACTTTGGCATTTGGAAGAATGTTCATTACTGCTTGAACCAAGTGTTCCAAATCTGCCAACAAAGTAGGGGCACTGACATAGCCCAAATGCAAAGCACCATAATGCAAAACTACCACATGGGGACTGGTCATCCTGCCCATATTTTCACAAACGTTTACAATTCCCTCTAAATTGTAATCAGGCACAGTGCGCCACACCACCTCCACTCTTTTAACATCAACATTGTTTGTCACATGCCTGCATTGAGCATACTGCTGTAAACCATGCACAAACATATCTCCAAGCACCAACACCCTGACTTTCTCCACCTCTGCCATCTTCACTACAGTCAGTCTCTTTCAACACAAATCTACAACCTCAACATCTGATTGGCTGATCCCTACAGTCCCCTTTCCATGCTGGATTTTCTGGAAAACCCCGGATGTGGCACGCCCTGTCCGTGGTCAGCCGCAGTGTCCGCGGACCGCGTAACTCTCGGACAGCCCTTCTACCCTTTCCACTTCACTCTCTCTGCCATTCCCTCATTGGATACAGCTAAGCAGTCACACAGCCATCCACCAATCACATCCAAGACCTCTACATCTAACTCCATCATCAGAGTTCAGCACTTCAAATGTACTGTTGATCACTCTGAGTACTATAAGTCTCATATCATTGGAAAACCCCTAATACAAAAACTACTGTACAAGTCTCCAAAATTTCTACTTACAGCTACATGCATATCCACATGCATGAATACAAACTACAGGTATGCATATTTTATTCAGAGTACATGTACAACTCTTATGAATGCATATAAACAGAGTAATACCACTTAACCTGTATAACCTATAAAAAGAACTTACTGTAATGTTTCCCATGTGCTATAATCAACTGTCACTTCCAAACCTGTCTGCTATCTAAAAAATGTTTTACACACATGGCTATCTTAAACATTATAATATTAGACGATGGGAGAAATAACAGTATAATTGTGGAAAAACACTTAGTAGTGTATTATAAAATTACAAACAGCCAGGAAAAGGTCATGCATAATCTTACACTCACACAGATAGACACTATAATTGAAAATCTCCCAGCTGCAATAACACCACTGCCTGTAAATCACATCCTTCTGCTTTAGTACCCACACCTTCACACATGCATACATTCCATGCTTTTCTATACAGTTTATGACATTTACCTTATAAAAATTGCAAAATAAATATATCATTATTTCTTCTTTCTCCTACCATTCTATAACACAGCTTTAAAAAACCAAGTGAGTTTCATACACTTAATATTCTACTCATTTGCAAAGCATGTTGAACTAACATATTGTAAATAAAATATAAAGGCTGCACATAGTCAAATGAAACTGCATGCATGCACTATGTTCAATATCAAACAAGAATGCTACTACAAAAAAACATAAAAATCAACGTCTAAATTAACATCAGTGCTATATAACACATGAAATTACTAACTTCTTTCTTTTACAATTGCAGTGAAGACCACTCTCCTGAAAAGCAGCAGCATCTGAACTACAAACAACTCAGAAGAAACCTGCTCATTCCACAAATAAAGAGTAAGTACAATACTACCATAATATTATTACTTTTATTCAAACACACTGTGCGGTTGATTAATGTAATTTGGGCACCAAAAAACTGAGATTTGTGCACCATTCTGCCCACAAATTCTCATTTATTAAACATGGATTAGCAGGCAGAATGGCACACAAATCCCCATTTTTCGGAACACAAATAACATAACTCAGCCCCTAGAATGTTAGTATTACAAAACAAAGAACGGTTTTAATTGTATACCATTTGATATACTATTAGTGCTTCTCCTCACTACTAGCTCACTTTCTACTGTCATCTGAACCGCAGTATAGTAACACACAAATAGAAGAATAGCCTTCCCAACTAATTGTAGCTGCCCAATGCACAATCACACACCACCACATACATCCTTACCATCATACTCAGACACTGATGCACACAGCAAACATACATTGCAGAACAGCCCAACTCATACATTCTTTTTTTTCAACAGACCCCAAAGAATGCCTACCAAAAATCAAGTCCATAGAAAGCAATGCAGAAATAGAGCAAATGAAAATAAGTGTCCAAAATAAGCATCCATCTCTAGCAGTATTTTTACAAAAAGTTCAAACAAAACAGCTAACACAGTCATTAAGCAAAACAAAACAAGCTTCCAGTACAGACACTTTGCCTCCTCTATCAAAATGTGAAACGAAACAGAAAGTGATTAACAAGAATTCAGCTACCACTACTGCTAACACTGCTCCTATAAATCGTGATGTAGTGGCAAGTAACCATACCAAAAAAAGTATTTTAGCAAAAATGTTCCGCCACAGAGTCCTTCAGAATCTTATAAAAACAGGAGACAAATCATGCACAACCCTTAAACCCTACCGTAGAAAATTAATCTTAGAAGCTTTGATAGACAGTGCAATCCTTCTCAAAAGGAAGTTATTTATTTTAGTGTTAAACAGAATGAAACCACTAACAAAACTAACTACTAAACTACAAAAAAGACTTCTCAATAAACGGAATGTAAACAAAAATAACGTCTTAAATATCTGTGGAAGTGAATGGAGTCACACAACGAGCACAGAAACATATTTCAATGAAGAAGCATACAAACAAAAGCAAACAAACACAATTGCCATACATAGCAGTGGACGAGGGTATGAAAAACTTAATAATACCATAATGCAACAAGAAATACTGATTACAAAAATATCCACAATATCCCCAGAAAACTCAGTATCACCTCTCCATTTGACTGAACCAGAACGTCCAGTACACAAATGGCCATGCACGTCAACGTGTAATATTGCAAAAAAATCTTTCAAATCTTTACGGCAGTTCCTCAATCAGTATGTGAAAGGCAAAGACAAAATCAAAATGAAACTGCTACAAAATATGGATACCTGTCCAGTGCGCAAATACACAGGACTACAAGGACATTCATTAGCCTGCATTTCAGGACCTATTTGCAAAAGCACCTTCCATCATATCAAAATGATATCAACACATCAGTAGCAGTATTTTTACAAAAAGTTCAAACAAAACAGCTAACACATTCATTAAGCAAAACAAAACAAGCTTCCAGTACAGAAACTTTGCCTCCTCTATCAAAATGTGAAACGAAACAGAAAGTGATTAACAAGAATTCAGCTACCACTACTGCTAACACTGCTCCTATAAATCGTGATGTAGTGGCAAGTAACCATACCAAAAAAAGTATTTTAGCAAAAATGTTCCGCCACAGAGTCCTTCAGAATCTTATAAAAACAGGAGACAAATCATGCACAACCCTTAAACCCTACTGTAGAAAATTAATCTTAGAAGCTTTGATAGACAGTGCAATCCTTCTCAAAAGGAAGTTATTTATTTTAGTGTTAAACAGAATGAAACCACTAACAAAACTAACTACTAAACTACAAAAAAGACTTCTCAATAAACGGAATGTAAACAAAAATAACGTCTTAAATATCTGTGGAAGTGAATGGAGTCACACAACGAGCACAGAAACATATTTCAATGAAGAAGCATACAAACAAAAGCAAACAAACACAATTGCCATACATAGCAGTGGACGAGGGTATGAAAAACTTAATAATACCATAATGCAACAAGAAATACTGATTACAAAAATATCCACAATATCCCCAGAAAACTCAGTATCACCTCTCCATTTGACTGAACCAGAACGTCCAGTACACAAATGGCCATGCACGTCAACGTGTAATATTGCAAAAAAATCTTTCAAATCTTTACGGCAGTTCCTCAATCAGTATGTGAAAGGCAAAGACAAAATCAAAATGAAACTGCTACAAAATATGGATACCTGTCCAGTGCGCAAATACACAGGACTACAAGGACATTCATTAGCCTGCATTTCAGGACCTATTTGCAAAAGCACCTTCCATCATATCAAAATGATATCAACACATCAGTAGCAGTATTTTTACAAAAAGTTCAAACAAAACAGCTAACACAGTCATTAAGCAAAACAAAACAAGCTTCCAGTACAGAAACTTTGCCTCCTCTATCAAAATGTGAAACGAAACAGAAAGTGATTAACAAGAATTCAGCTACCACTACTGCTAACACTGCTCCTATAAATCGTGATGTAGTGGCAAGTAACCATACCAAAAAAAGTATTTTAGCAAAAATGTTCCGCCACAGAGTCCTTCAGAATCTTATGAAAACAGGAGACAAATCATGCACAACCCTTAAACCCTACTGTAGAAAATGTATCTTAGAAGCTTTGATAGACAGTGCAATCCTTCTCAAAAGGAAGTTATTTATTTTAGTGTTAAACAGAATGAAACCACTAACAAAACTAACTACTAAACTACAAAAAAGACTTCTCAATAAACGGAATGTAAACAAAAATAACGTCTTAAGTATCTGTGGAAGTGAATGGAGTCACACAACGAGCACAGAAACATATTTCAATGAAGAAGCATACAAACAAAAGCAAACAAACACAATTGCCATACATAGCAGTGGACGAGGGTATGAAAAACTTAATAAAACCATAATGCAACAAGAAATACTGATTACAAAAATATCCACAATATCCCCAGAAAACTCAGTATCACCTCTCCATTTGACTGAACCAGAACGTCCAGTACACAAATGGCCATGCACGTCAACGTGTAATATTGCAAAAAAATCTTTCAAATCTTTACGGCAGTTCCTCAATCAGTATGTGAAAGGCAAAGACAAAATCAAAATGAAACTGCTACAAAATATGGATACCTGTCCAGTGCGCAAATACACAGGACTACAAGGATATTCATTAGCCTGCATTTCAGGACCTATTTGCAAAAGCACCTTCCATCATATCAAAATGATATCAACACATCAGTAGCAGTATTTTTACAAAAAGTTCAAACAAAACAGCTAACACAGTCATTAAGCAAAACAAAACAAGCTTCCAGTACAGAAACTTTGCCTCCTCTATCAAAATGTGAAACGAAACAGAAAGTGATTAACAAGAATTCAGCTACCACTACTGCTAACACTGCTCCTATAAATCGTGATGTAGTGGCAAGTAACCATACCAAAAAAAGTATTTTAGCAAAAATGTTCCGCCACAGAGTCCTTCAGAATCTTATAAAAACAGGAGACAAATCATGCACAACCCTTAAACCCTACCGTAGAAAATTAATCTTAGAAGCTTTGATAGACAGTGCAATCCTTCTCAAAAGGAAGTTATTTATTTTAGTGTTAAACAGAATGAAACCACTAACAAAACTAACTACTAAACTACAAAAAAGACTTCTCAATAAATGGAATGTAAACAAAAATAACGTCTTAAATATCTGTGGAAGTGAATGGAGTCACACCACGAGCACAGAAACATATTTCAATGAAGAAGCATACAAACAAAAGCAAACAAACACAATTGCCATACATAGCAGTGGACGAGGGTATGAAAAACTTAATAATACCATAATGCAACAAGAAATACTGATTACAAAAATATCCACAATATCCCCAGAAAACTCAGTATCACCTCTCCATTTGACTGAACCAGAACGTCCAGTACACAAATGGCCATGCACGTCAACGTCTAATATTGCAAAAAAATCTTTCAAATCTTTACGGCAGTTCCTCAATCAGTATGTGAAAGGCAAAGACAAAATCAAAATGAAACTGCTACAAAATATGGATACCTGTCCAGTGCGCAAATACACAGGACTACAAGGACATTCATTAGCCTGCATTTCAGGACCTATTTGCAAAAGCACCTTCCATCATATCAAAATGATATCAACACATCAGTAGCAGTATTTTTACAAAAAGTTCAAACAAAACAGCTAACACAGTCATTAAGCAAAACAAAACAAGCTTCCAGTACAGAAACTTTGCCTCCTCTATCAAAATGTGAAACGAAACAGAAAGTGATTAACAAGAATTCAGCTACCACTACTGCTAACACTGCTCCTATAAATCGTGATGTAGTGGCAAGTAACCATACCAAAAAAAGTATTTTAGCAAAAATGTTCCGCCACAGAGTCCTTCAGAATCTTATAAAAACAGGAGACAAATCATGCACAACCCTTAAACCCTACCGTAGAAAATTAATCTTAGAAGCTTTGATAGACAGTGCAATCCTTCTCAAAAGGAAGTTATTTATTTTAGTGTTAAACAGAATGAAACCACTAACAAAACTAACTACTAAACTACAAAAAAGACTTCTCAATAAACGGAATGTAAACAAAAATAACGTCTTAAATATCTGTGGAAGTGAATGGAGTCACACCACGAGCACAGAAACATATTTCAATGAAGAAGCATACAAACAAAAGCAAACAAACACAATTGCCATACATAGCAGTGGACGAGGGTATGAAAAACTTAATAATATCATAATGCAACAAGAAATACTGATTACAAAAATATCCACAATATCCCCAGAAAACTCAGTATCACCTCTCCATTTGACTGAACCAGAACGTCCAGTACACAAATGGCCATGCACGTCAACGTGTAATATTGCAAAAAAATCTTTCAAATCCTTACGGCAGTTCCTCAATCAGTATGTGAAAGGCAAAGACAAAATCAAAATGAAACTGCTACAAAATATGGATACCTGTCCAGTGCGCAAATACACAGGACTACAAGGACATTCATTAGCCTGCATTTCAGGACCTATTTGCAAAAGCACCTTCCATCATATCAAAATGATATCAACACATCATTCAACTATAAGAAATCTAGTCTATAAATTGTACTATGCTAAAAGTCCTGCTTTAGCACTAGCCAATTTAAATAACAATCTTCTACATGATACAGCCAAATACCTACTCAAAGAAATAGAGCATACCCAGAGAAAATATTTTGGAAGTGAAAGCCACTTACAAAATTCAATAGCTTTACAACAGACTAGCAACAATTGTACAGATGGCAACATTCTACTACACACATACAAAAAAGAAATACTAAAATTTAAAAGTACATCTGCTGAAGTACCAAACCATGTGTGTGTGTGTGTTGCCGCAGAACTTTTTATAAAAGTAACACAAAAACTATAGACTTAACATACAAAATAGAAGACAATGAAGATTCCAAATGGTTTGAATTAGCTTGCTACCTTATAGCAGAAAACAAATACCAAATAACTGACCCCTTAATACTTTGCAGTTACTGCACTACAAAACTTGACAACAACCAAACTCCTTCACGTGCTATCACAAATAACTTACAATTATTCCCACCACCAAAACCCCTGCAACAACTCAATTTATATGAGAGCATCATAATTCAAACAATGTACCCATTTCAAGCAATAATACGCCTTCAACCAAAAACAGCAAAATTACCTCCCTCTGAATTAGTGAAAGGCATTTGTGGCAAAGTAGTTTATTTACCATTAGATCTAAAAGAAAATGTGCACACTCTGGGAGTGCAACGTCCAATAGAGCAATCTTTGATTGTCTTAGTGAATGGTGTACCTGCAAAAGACAAAATAATTTGGCAATAACTCGTAGACTTACATAAAGTTAGACAAGCTTTGCAATATCTAAAAGACAATAATGAATACTACAAAGAAATGAATATTGAAGAAAACTTAAGGGAAACAACTGAAATAATTCAAGAGTCACCAGAAACTGGTTAATTTGAACTTCTAGATCCTGCTACAGTATCCAATATTTTAGACCATTCTACAATTCATCCATTACACTCTAATGACACCATAGATGATGCACTAGAAACGTACCAAATGTGACAAACCAAAGGATCACCAATCAGCATATGGGAAAAAAGTATAGAAGCATGTGCTTTTCCTCTACTCTTTCCTACTGGGAAAGGAGGAAGGTACGATGATAGACCCATTCAGATAACAGCATCAGAATACCGCTCGTTACGAATGTATTCTGAAGATCCCAGATTTAGACAATATGTGGAATACATATTCCACCTACTCTTTGAAAGTGAACTAGCAACTCTATGTTACGGAGTTAAACACACATTGAAATCAGGAACCCGCTTTCAAAATATGCCAGCTAAGCAATTACTACAAAAAGTGCAAGAAAAAAAGATGAGGTTTTACAATCAAGCATTACAAATCTGTTAGCAAACGTGTGTGGTACTAAAGAGTACTGGTTCCAACGTCACGTAGATGTATGTTGTATGATAGGAAACCTTAGCCCACCCACTTGGTTTGTTACATTAAGTTGTCCAGAATATGAATGGAAAGATTTACATGATTTCCTACGCATATCAAACAAAAACAAAACAATACTATCACCTGGAGAACTTTGCTCTCTAGATCCTGTTAATGTTTCAAGATATTTATAATAAAACTGTTCCTCCCCTCGGAGAAGTGCAACAATTCTTTTGGAGAAAAGAATGCCAAGCCAGAGAAGCACCACATATCCACATGCATTTATGGATTAAAGATCCTCCTGAATTTGGTCAAGACAGTGATGCCACTGTTTTACAGTTTATCGAAAAATATGTCACTTGTGAAATTCCATCAGAAGCAAAAAATAGTGATCTTCATGCACAAATTGTACAATTTCAAAGACACAAATGTGGAAAATATTGTCGTCGCAAACTCTAAAACAAAAGGAAATATTACACCAAATGCCGCTTTGGTTTCCCTAGACCAGTTACAGAAACAGGTGAAGTGAACAACTTCATGTCTTCAGTTAGACATAGGGCTTCATTACGAGTTTGGAGGCAGCCATGGTGCTATTAGCACCATGGCTGCCTCCAAACCGGGCTCCATCACCAGGTTCCTGCAATGGGGACTTACTGGGTCATTCTGACATAGGAGGACCCTGTAAGTACTCCTTGCAGGAATCATTCCCCATTCCCATTGAGCCCATATAGGGCTCAATGGGAATGGGGAGGGAGGTAACAACGGGCACATTACAAGTGTCCCGTTGTTACCTCCCTCTTCACCTCGCGGGACCCGGAAAAGATGTCTGGTTTTACCAGACATCTGATCCTGGTCCCACAAAGGGAACCTCGGAATCAGCCCTGACGGAATGAAGGGGGCCGGTCCCTTACCGGCCCCCTTCATTCCGTCAGCGCCAGGGTCGTAATGAGGCCCATAGTGTTAAAGGTAAATCACCCCTAGAACACATATTAGATAAAAAGAACAGAAGAATCATCATAATATATCAATGATTACAATGCAATCATTGCCCTCTTATGGAATGCAAACATAGATCTGCAGTACATTGCAGACAATTCCACTGCAGTTGCACCATATGTTACAGCCTACTTAACCAAAGCAGAAAAAACAGAGCCTGAAGACCTCTGGAATGACCTATCATCGGACAAAACACTGTCTCGGAAATTGTACCGCTTAGGCATAAAAATGCTCTCTCATAGAGAATGTGGCTGCTATGAAGCTGCAGATTGTTTAACCGGTACTGGTTTGTATGGAAAATCTGAAAATATAGTATGGCTAAGTCTTGGTCCTGCTAAATCTAGAAAAAGGAAGCTCAAATCATACAACAACATAGAAACAATAGCCAAAAATGATCCCAACAGCCAAGACATTTTGAAAAACAATTAACTATACAAATACTATCCAAACAGGAGTACCACTTTGGAAACCATGTGTCTATACCACATAGCCCAAAACTTCACATAAAAAAATAATATAAAACCTGATGAAAAAAAGATAGATACAGAGTGAAAAATTGTGACGGCAGCTTAGTGAAACTTACCAAACCAAGCTTACTTAATCATATCAAATTGTCATTAAAAACTCCTCAACATAAAGAACTATATTACATGTCCCTGCTACAACTTTTTAAACCATGGAGAAAAGAAGAAGAGATACTAGATATCTATGACTCCTATGAAGACGCCTTCAAAGTAAATGAAAGCAGTATAACTGATGTAAACTTTACACAGTACAAAACAATGTTGCACAATGAACAGCAACACGAAGAAGAACTCCAGGCCCAACTAGATAGGGACACTCCAGACAGTAGTCAACCTTCTGTAACAGGAAGCCAAGAACCACTGGGACAGCCACTAATAGCAAATGAGGCAGAATTAGCTATGACAGAAGTAGAAAACACCATGTGTCACTATGAAGAAGATACAGAAGATTTAACTGTGCTACAATCAAAACTGAACAAAGAGCAGCGTACCATTTTTCAAGAAGTAACAAAAGAAATTGCACATGGTGTACAACATGAAAATAAAGAATGTACCTGCCAAAATTACAAACCTATACTACTATGCGTCAGTGGTGGAGCTGGTTCAAGCAAAACATTCTTAATCAAAATCATCAGCAAGTTCCTTCAACAATTGACAAACAACAAACTGTCAGCTGTTGTAACTGCCCCCACAGGTTTAGCTGCCTACAACATAGACGGTGTCACTTTACATCGATTACTACTCCTTCCAGTAGAACACCAAAACAAATTAGAATATCACAAACTTTCTACAGAAGCTGCAATGGAACTACGCAGAGTGTTAAAACAAATGAAAATGCTACTAATTTGTTTGCTTGTTTATTTATTTATATTGCGCACCAGACCCAAAGGTATAAGGGCGCAGGAGCAGCAAGGTTATTCTCAGCTTGGTTACAGTGCTGTACAATAGTTACAGTGTGTACATAGGTACGTATTTACAGTGTGTACATGGTTAAAGCAGTTACGACAGAAGCAGTGATAAACAGTTTACGAATGTGCATATTTACATAGTATACATAGGGTAGGCAAGGTGAGTTGTCGGTCGTTGTCCTTTATCCACTGAACGTAGTTGCGTCTAAAGTGGGGGTAGGTTTGAGGTGTCCTTAAGGAAGGTGGCAGGGAGTTCCAGTGTTGGGCTGCTTTCACCTGGAAGCTGTTACTGCCCGTTTTGGTTCGTTTGAACCTGGGAACTGAGAGCAAGTTGGCATTAGCGGTTCTGGTGGGTCGGTTAGGGATGTATCTTTTTATTCTGTCGACTAAGTAACAGGAGGCTGCATTGTTAAGGCATTTATGGGTTAAGGAGGATACTTTGAGCAGGATTGTGTCAGTGGTGGTGAGCCAATTATGGGCTCTCCTAATGTTGGAAATGTGTTCTCTCTTGGGGATGCTGAGCGCTGCTCTAAGAGCATTGTTTTGCAGAGTCTGGATTTTATTTGTGACATATTTGTTGGCTCCTATGTAGAGGGCGTTACAATAGTCCAGTTTTGATAGTACAAGGACTCTCGCTAGGGTAATGCAGCTCTGGGTAGACAGGAAGTGTTTGGCTGCTCTTATTAGTTTACATGTGTAGGCTGTAGAGGAGGCCATGGAGCTAACCTGTTTGCGGAAGGAGAGGGAAGAGTCTAGATAGATTCCTAGAGTTTTCACTTCCTTGGCTACCTTGATAGAGTTGCTATCTATGATGAAGCTGGTGTGGTTGTGGTCCAGTTTGTTTAGGTTAGGGGGTGAAGCCGAGGATAATGAGTTTGGTCTTGTCATCATTCCAGCATAGACTGTGGGAGGCCATCCATGCCTGGATGATGAGGTACACCCTGTTCACCAAGGCCAAATCCTTGTTGTAATCTCCCGTCAGCGGGATGAGGAGCTGGGTGTCATCGGCGTAATTAGTGTAGGTGATACCCAGACCGTCAAGATCATCAAACAGGGGCTTCGTGAACACGTTGTACAAAGTGGGGAAGACGCATGACCCCTGAGGGACCCCGCAAGTGATGGGGATAGGATCAGCGGATGCTGAAGGGGAGAAGACACGCATAGACCTGTTGTTCAGGAAGGGCTCAATCTAAACGATGGCTTCTTGAGAGAAATGGGCTGCTGAATCTATGTGGTTACAGAGAATTTTGCGATCTACTAAATCAAATGCTGCTGAGAGGTCAAGTAGAAGTAATAGAGCAGTTTTCACGTTTTCTCTGAGGGTGTCGATTTGAGCCTTGAGATCAATGAGGGCAGTCTCTGTCCCATGTTGGGGTCTAAAGCCCGATTGCCGGAACCCAGGAGATGGTTTAGTTCAAGGTATTGTTGTATTTGTAGATACGCTGTCTTGTCTAGTATTTTGAGCAGGAAGGGGACGGAGGTGATGGGTCTGTAGTTACTCCATGTAGTAGGGTCTAGGGAGGGTTTTTTGAGTAAAGGGAGAGCCCAAGACTCTTTGAGATTGTTGGGGATGATGCCTGAGGAGAAGGAGGCGTTAATGAATTTGGTAATGAATGGTGAGAGGTCTCTTGCCGCATCTTTAATAATTTGTGAGGGGCAAGGGTCGCCCTGGCAGTTAGAGGGTTTGAGACCGAGGATACTTTTTTCCACTTCTAATGTGGAGACTTTGGAGAAGCTGAAGCGGGGTGGTGGGTTGGGTGTAGGGATATGGGGTGTAATGCGGGGGGTGTTGGTGGAGTTAGTCACGTTGGTTAGGGATTCTTTCTTGTTATTAACTTTGATTTGTAGGCCTGTGACTTTGTTGGAGAGGGTGTTTTGGACACTGGTGCACCATTGTATATCTTTCACACATGTGTCCTGGATAGGGACAGGTGTTTCCAGCTCTTTGATAATAGTAAACAATTCTTTGGTACTGGAATTGGCTTGTGATATTCTCTGGTTATAAGATTCTTGTTTAGCGATTATGATTTCTTTTTTGTATGTGCAAGCTATTTTATTGAGGATCAACTTGTTGTTGTCTGTGGGTGATTGTCTCCAACCTTGTTCCTTTTTATGTTTCTCTAATCTGAGAGCTTTTAAGTGGGTAGAGAACCAAGTGTTTAACAGGGTAATTCATAGAATTTCGCAGAAAAGTGTCGCAAGCGGCTGGCGCAGAGTGTCCGCGTGCGATTGTCTGCGCCAGCCGCGTGCGCCAAAACCGATTTCCGCGCACAGCGTATTCATGGATTTTAGGCTCCCAAACCAGCCGTGGCGCAGAGTATCGCAGCGACCCTGCAGCAGCGCCAGTAACGCCCCCAAGAACGCCCTCGCGCAAGGAAAAGCCATCAAAATCGCTAAATCATCGCAAAGGGCTGCGCTAACCCTGGACCAGTTGATAGGGCTGCCAAACAAGGAACGCAAAGCGGGTAACGTGCATATCAGGGGTACGCGGGAAGTTTTACATGCGATTAGCCAGGGTACGTGTATGTCAGGGGTACGCATGAAGTTAAACACGCGATTAGCCAGGGTACGTGTATTACAGGGGTACGTGGGAATTTTCACACGCGATTTGGCTGGGTACGTGTATGACAGGGGTACGCGTAAAGTTTTACACGCGATTAGCCAAGGTACGTGTATTACATAGGTGCGCGGGAATAATCACACGCGATTTGGCTGGGTACGTGTATTACAGGGGTGCGCGGGAATTATCACACGCGATTTGGCTGGGTACGTGTATTACAGGGGTGTGCGGGAATAATCACACGCGATTAGGCTGGGGGGTCCTCACAGGTGTACCCTGTACATCCTCCACGGCCCCTGCAGGCAGCCCACAAAACAGGGGACTACCCTGCACACCTGCTCATGTCTCCCACCACCCCCACCCCTCCAGCAGTGTGGGGCACCCTCCACCAGGCCCCCACCCATGTCTCCCACCACCCCCACCCCCCAGCCACCATGGGCAGCCTCCACCAGGCCCCCACTCATGTCTCCCACCACCCCCACCGCCCCAGCAGTGCAGGGCAGCCTCCACCAGGCCCCCACCCATGTCTACCACCACCCCCATCCCCCAGCCACCATGGGCATCCCCCACCAGGCCCCCACCCATGTCTCCCACCACCCCCACCCCCCAGCCACCATGGGCAGCCTCCACCACGCCCCCACTCATGTCTCCCACCACCCCCACCCCCTGAGCAGTGCAGGGGCATCCCCCACCAGGCCCCCACCCATGTCTCCCACCACCCCCACCCCCCGGCCACCATGGGCAGCCTCCACCAGGCCCCCACTCATGTCTCCCACCCCCCCACCCCCCCAGGAGTGCAGGGGCAGCTTCCACCAGGCACCCACCCATGTCTCCCACCACCCCCACCCCCCAGCCACCATGGGCAGCCTCCACCAGGCCCCCACTCATGTCTCCCACCACCCCCACCCCCCAGCAGTGCAGGGGCAGCACCACCAGGCCCCCACTCATGTCCAACTCATGTCTCCCACCACCCCCACCCCCCAGACACCATGGGCAGCCTCCACCAGGCCCCCACTCATGTCTCCCACCACCCCCACCCCCCAGCAGTGCAGGGGCATCCCCCACCAGGCCACCACCCATGTCTCCCACCAACCCCACCCCCCAGCCACCATGGGCAGCCTCCACCAGGCCCCCACTCATGTCTCCCACCACCCCCACCCCCCAGCCACCATGGGCATCCCCCACCAGCCCCCCACTCATGTCTCCCACCCACCCCCACCCCCCAGCCACCATGGGCAGCCACCACCAGGCCCCCACTCATGTCTCCCACCACCCCAACCCCCCAGCCACCATGGGCATCCCCCACCAGGCCCCCACTCATGTCTCCCACCACCCCCACCCCCCAGCCACCATGGGCAGCCCCCACCAGGCCCCCACCCATGTCTCCCACCACCCCCACCCCCCAGCCACCATGGGCAGCCTCCACCAGGCCCCCACTCATGTCTCCCACCACCCCCACCCCCCCAGCAGTGCAGGGGCATCCCCCACCAGGCCACCACCCATGTCTCCCACCTCCCCCAACCCCCAGCCACCATGGGCAGCCTCCACCAGGCCCCCACTCATGTCTCCCACCACCCCCACCCCCCAGCCACCATGGGCAGCCTCCACCAGGCCCCCACTCATGTCTCCCACCACCCCCACCCCCCAGCAGTGCAGGGGCAGCCTCCACCCGGCCCCACCCATGTCTCCCACCACCCCCACCCCCCAGCCACCATGGGCATCCCCCACCAGGCCCCAACCCATGTCTCCCACCACCCCCACCCCCCAGCCACCAGGGGCAGCCTCCACCAGGCCCCCACTCATGCCTCCCACCACCCCTACCCCCCCAGCAGTGCAGGGGCATCCCCCACCAGGCCCCCACCCATGTCTCCCACCACCCCCACCCCCCCAGCAGTGCAGGGGCAGCCTCCACGAGGCCCCCACCCATGTCTCCCACCACCCCCACCCCCCAGCCACCATGGGCAGCCTCCACCAGGCCCCCACTCATGTCTCCCACCACCCCCACCCCCCCAGCAGTGCAGGGGCATCCCCCACCAGGCCACCACCCATGTCTCCCACCACCCCCACCCCCCAGCCACCATGGGCAGCCTCCACCAGGTCCCCACCCATGTCTCCCACCACCCCCACCCCCCAGCCACCATGGGCAGCCTCCACCAGGCCCCCACTCATGTCTCCCACCACCCCCACCCCCCAGCCACCATGGGCATCCCCCACCAGGCCCCCACCCATGTATCCCACCACCCCCACCCCCCAGCCACCATGGGCAGCCTCCACCAGGCCCCCACTCATGTCTCCCACCACCCCCAACCCTCAGCAGTGCAGGGGCATCCCCCACCAGGCCCCCACCCATGTCTCCCACCACCCCCACCCCCCTAGCAGTGCAGGGGCAGCCTCCACCAGGCCCCCACCCATGTCTCCCACCACCCCACCCCCCCAGCCACCATGGGCATCCCCCACCAGGCCCCCACTCATGTCAACCACCCACCCCCACCCCCCAGCCACCATGGGCAGCCCCCACCAGGCCCCCACTCATGTCTCCCACCCACCCCCACCCCCCAGCCACCATGGGCAGCCTCCACCAGGCTCCCACTCATGTCTCCCACCACCCCCACCCCCCAGCCACCATGGGCATCCCCCACCAGTCCCCCACTCATGTCTCCCACCCACCCCCACCCCCCAGCCACCATGGGCATCCCCCACCAGACCCCCACTCATGTCTCCCACCCCCCCACCCCCCCAGCAGTGCAGGGGCAGCCTCCACCAGGCCCCCACCCATGTATCCCACCACCCCCACCCCCCAGCCACCATGGGCAGCCTCCACCAGGCCCCCACTCATGTCTCCCACCACCCCCAACCCTCAGCAGTGCAGGGGCATCCCCCACCAGGCCCCCGCCCATGTCTCCCACCACCCCCACCCCCCTAGCAGTGCAGGGGCAGCCTCCACCAGGCCCCCACCCATGTCTCCCACCACCCCACCCCCCCAGCCACCATGGGCATCCCCCACCAGGCCCCCACTCATGTCAACCACCCACCCCCACCCCCCAGCCACCATGGGCAGCCCCCGCCAGGCCCCCACTCATGTCTCCCACCCACCCCCACCCCCCAGCCACCATGGGCAGCCTCCACCAGGCTCCCACTCATGTCTCCCACCACCCCCACCCCCCAGCCACCATGGGCATCCCCCACCAGTCCCCCACTCATGTCTCCCACCCACCCCCACCCCCCAGCCACCATGGGCATCCCCCACCAGACCCCCACTCATGTCTCCCACCCCCCCACCCCCCCAGCAGTGCAGGGGCAGCCTCCACCAGGCCCCCAACCATGTCTCCCACCACCCCCACCCCCCAGCCACCATGGGCAGCCTCCACCAGGCCCCCACTCATGTCTCCCACCACCCCCACCCCCCAGCAGTGCAGGGGCAGCACCACCAGGCCCCCACTCATGTCCAACTCATGTCTCCCACCACCCCCACCCCCCCAGCCACCATGGGCATCCCCCACCAGGCCCCCACTCATGTCTCCCACCACCCCCACCCCCGAGCCACCATGGGCAACCTCCACCAGGCCCCCACTCATGTCTCCCACCACCCCCACCCCCCCAGCAGTGCAGGGGCATCCCCCACCAGGCCACCACCCATGTCTCCTCCCACCACCCCCACCCCCCAGCCACCATGGGCAGCCCCCACCAGGCCCCCACTCATGTCTCCCACCACCCCCACCCTCCAGCAGTGCAGGGGCAGCACCACCAGGCTCCCACTCATGTCCAACTCATGTCTCCCACCACCCCCACCCCCCCCCAGCCACCATGGGCATCCCCCACCAGGCCCCCACTCATGTCTCCCACCACCCCCACCCCCCCAGCCACCATGGGCAGCCCCCACCAGGCCCCCACTCATGTCTCCCACCACCCCCACCCCCCAGCCACCATGGGCATCCCCCACCAGGCCCCCACCCATGTCTCCCACCACCCCCACCTCCCAGCCACCATGGGCAGCCTCCACCAGGCCCCCACTCATGTTTCCCACCACCCCCACCCCCCAGCAACCATGGGCAGCCTCCACCAGGCCCCCACCCATGTCTCCCACCACCCCCACCCCCCAGCCACCATGGGCAGCCCCACCAGGCTCCCACCCATGTCCCTCTGCCCACAGGCCCTGACAATCCTCAAGCATGGGCCTCATGGCCAGCCACCACAGCCCAAAGACACAACCAAGTATTACATGCACCCATGATACTACTCCAATGGAAACAATGTAAATCAACACATGTGTCTCACACACACACAATGGTTGCAAGTGAACCTGAAAACCCATATCATGACATGCATGAAAACAATGAGATGAAACCACACATTGAAGAATTAAAAAATCCAAATAATGTATTAATAACAACAGTAATGGCAATCAAAATGAAACAAAATACACAAGTAAAAAAAAAACAAAATTAAGCTGGCTGTCCCTTTTCAAATTAAAATCAAAAAATGATAATCCTAAAAAATGTCTTCCAAAGTTCAAGTCCATAAAAAGGAAATGAAGGGAAAAAAGAAAATGAAAACCATTGCTCCATGGAAAAAAATATCCATAGTAAAAAAAATATCCAAATCCAAAGTCCAACTATGTACAAAGTATTCAGGGTCCATCATCCCAACAGAAGAAATGAAACCTACCAAAAAACCTATTTAAAATGGAAATATATACAAAAGGTGGAGCAGTGTCCGTCGACTCCAAATAAAAATAAACTATAAAGGAAACCTATCACTAAATAACTATATACAATGGCGGCGGGCCAGTCCAGCGGCTCACTTAGTGGTGTTCCGGGCCAGGGCATCATCGAACTCCTCGTCTATGTCCCGGAGGCGGTCCTGTTCCATGGCCCCGAGGGTCCGCAGGGACGCCAACATGTTCACCTCCAACTCCCTGCGGATTTCCTCGAGGCACTCAGCCCGCCTCAGGGCCCTCCGCATGGAGTTCTCCGCCCTGACCATCGTGAGCCACGCCTCTTCCGCCCGCTGCCGCTCCGCATCTATGGCGTGGCCCAACTGCTGCCACACGGAAGATACTTCCCGTCCAGGGTCCTCCTGACCTCCAGCCGATGCCTGCCCCTCCGATGTTGAAGGCCCCGAGCTATCGTGGCTCCCACCTACAGCCTCCTGCTGCTGCAGCTGCTGCTGTCCATGTGCCCTGTCCGATGGTGCCTGCACATCCTCCTCCAGCTGGGGTGCAGTCGTTGATGTGGCCACCCCTGCTGGACGTCCGACTCCCGACTGTGGCAGGGATCTGTTGTCCACCAGCCTGGCCGCATGGTCGGAGGCAGCTCCACAGGGCACCCAGGTGACACATGGGTGGGAAGATGGCATGGAGGACGACTGGGGCATAGGGGGTTCCGTGGAGGAGGGGGTCGGAACAAGGTCCAGGAAACGGAGGAATCCAGCCCTGGTGAGCTGTCCCAGTGGGTCAACGCAGTCAACGAGCCATGCAAGAAGACGTGCAGACACATCATGAAAAGACTGCAGGTCAGCTCGCATGGCCCGTTGACGCAACGCCACCCCACCCTGGACAGGCTCAACCTGGTGCAGGATAGCCACATCCGCAGGGAGAGGAAGGCCAGGTGTTGTAAGCCAATCCCCTCCCTGAGAACGGGTCTGGAGGTACGCATCCCCGCTGGTGCAAGATGATGCAGTGACAGGAGCAGGGACAGGATTGCACACAGGCACCTCCGCGGTGGCCTGTGCTGCCTCCTGTCCCAGATCCTGCACTGCACCACTAGCACCAGTGGAATCCCAACCTCCAGGTCCCGCCTCTGTCGCTTGCATGGCCTCCTCCTCCTCCAAACCCCCCACCAACCTGGATGACTCCGTGCCATCTTCCTCCATTGGGCCCTGTGGGGTCCCAGCTGCCCCTTCTGCTGCCGAGGAGTCCAACTCCAACCTCCACCTCTTGGACCTCCCCTCGGCAGCTGCGGCCTGGGACACGGCACTGGACTCCTCACTCCCCGACGAGATCAGAACCTGAGAGGGGATCCGGGCCTTGCGTCTCCGGCTGGTGGTGCGACCCCTGCCGCTGTGCTCCACAGCACCTTCTCCGCCCTCTTCATCAGTTGACGCTGCAGACAGGGAGAAAGAAAACACAGGCATCAGGGCACTGTCCAATGGACTCATACACACATGACAGTCATACATGAGTGGCATTGGTAAACCTCAGACATGGCATCACAATCCCCAACACACATGTCATTTCAACTTGCACACATGAGCCATACCACAGGCATATTGCAACAGCCAGCACCATCCATTCACATACAACAGCATGAGCAGCCAAAGGTCATCCACACATCACATGCAACATTGGGAGTACACTACACATGCACACACACCACCAAACTTGCATGCATGTGTACATCTCCGCCAACTGTCGCAGTGTTCCAATCGACATCCATGTCACACCTGACAATCATTCCTCCACATCCTGTGCCATGCAAGCCCACACACACAAGCACCATCCATGTGTCACACATGAGACCCCTCGCATGTGTCACCCTCACGGCCCTGTACACCCCCCCCTACTTGCCCACATAAAAATACATGTTCAACCTGCACACTCCTGGCACACCACACGCACAGCTTACAATCAGTATGCATGTACACTTACCGCTCGACTCCAGACGGGTCTGCCTCTCAAGGACCTGGACGTGGAGCGCGGGGGATATGCGTTCCAGGACCCTCATCTGATCTTCCGACTAGTGGCCCCGGCGCCCCTTGGCATCCGCTGCCTTCAGGAGGCGCCGGGCCTTGTTGAGGGTCCTGGACCTGAAGTCCTCCCAGCGCTTCCTGACACGTTCGTAGTCGCGGACTGCCACCTCCTCCGCATTGATGGCAGTCACGATGTCCATCCAGATCCGAGTCCGTCCTTCCTTGTCGGCGCGCAACCTTCCAAAGAGGGCATCATACTGCCCCAGGACATGCTCCACCAGGACACCAACTTCGGTGGCAGTGAAGCTGGTGCCCCTCTGCCTCCATGGCCGGGGGTTGCCACTGGTGCCAGATGTTGCAGTGCCCGACATGGCAACCCCAGAGGTAGGAGTGGGTGGGCAACTGGGTCCTGGGGCTGGGCTGTGGAGCGATGGAAAAGCAGTCGGGAGTCTTCGGTTCCAGCAGGGGTGGTCACAGCAACAGCACCCCTGGCTGATGTGCAGGCAGCAAATGGCAGGGCACGTGGGCAGCAGGCAGTCAGGCAGCAGCAGATGGCAGGTGGGAGCGTGCTCAGGGATCTGGGGGGCAGTAATTCGGCCTTCTGGGCAGGAGCGTGGTCTTCCGTATGTGAATGCGTGGCCAGCTTGATACGGAGTGATTTTGCACGTGGAAATCCAGCACGTCTGCGTGTAATTCGAGGAAAGGCCCTTAGCGCGTAAGGGCGTCAGCGCACGTCTGTACATTCATTGGCCCAAAGGCCACCAGCGTATGCGGGTCTATGAAGTCACGTGCACGTTGAATATGGCACACGTTTGAAATGTTGCGTGTTAAAAAAATGAAAGACACGTCCGAGTGTCAAAGCGTGTAATTGGTGGAAATAGCGCGTACACGCAGAAGTGACAAAGCATGTAATTGGTGGAAAGAGCGCGTACACGCGGAAGTGACAAAGCGTGTAAATGGTGGAAATAGCGCGTACACGCGGAAGTGACAAAGCGTGTAATTGGTGGAAAGAGCGCGTACACGTGGAAGTGACAACGCGTGTAAATGGTGCAAATAGCGCGTACACGCGGCAGTGACAAAGCGTGTAATTGGTGGAAATAGCGCGTACATGCGGAAGTGACAAAGCGTGTAATTGGTGGAAATGGCCCTAGCGCGTACACGCGGAAGTGACGCTGGACGTGTGGGCCTGCATAAAAGGTACGTGTAGAACATCATTTCCTTGTACGTGCTTTTCGTGGAGAGCGAGTGGGTGAAATCTGTACTTCTTGTCGGTTCACACGCGATTTACTTCACGGCGTTTAAAGTTCGTACTCCCTGTTACCTCTGACAGCTTTTTCTCTTTTTTCTCTTTTTCTGGATTTCCTGGGCCTGTTCCCTCAAACAGTGTTCCCTTCTACTGTTGTCCTGTCTCCTCAGACAGCGTACAATTCTTCTTTTGGCGGGGGTGTTGCCAACCAAACGCGCTTCTTTTTCACGCTCTTTTTCCTGGCAGACGGTGAGTCACGCACGTATCTAACATCTGTGCTTGCCCCGTGTGTAGCCTACCCCTTCAGAGGTCATTCTAGGCTGCGTGTGACACGCATACGTTCATTCTTGTGTTACTGGGTGCCACAGCGTAGTGCAGGGTTTTTTACCCCTTTGACCCCCAATTGCCCAGGACAATAGTTTACAGCCACTCCCATACGCACATTAACATCAGTGCCATGGTTGGGAGGCGAGGAATCCGTAAGGGTGGCAAAGGTGGACGAGCCACAAAAGGTGGCCGTGGTGGATCCGGTAGAGGACGTGGTCGTTACTTGCAGGGTGACCCTGTCCCCCCATGTGTGGAGGACCAGTCAAGGGCACCCATAATCCCCCCCCCCCCCGGTTGAGGCTGATGTGGCTGACACCATCCATGCTCAGCCCTTGTTGGACCAGCCCATTGTGGCACCAGACCTGCCTGACTCCATGGCTGACTTGCAGGTCAGCAGGCCTATGACACGTGCGCTGGTGCACGTTGATGTCATCAGGCCACGTGTATCAGGGGCAGTAAGGTAATCTGCTGCCCCAAGTAGGCAGGGTGGAGAGGCTGCAGGGGCAGCTGCGGCTCCATCCACCCCAGCTCTCACACACCCAGCCAGGACAGTGTCGGTCTTAGTCCATCCTGCTGACATTCCCCCTGACACCATTACATTTGAGCCAATGCCTGCACCAACTCCCATGCTGAGTGTGCAATCCCACACTCCTGATACAGAGTCCACCAGGTCTCCTGCCCCTAGTGTCCAGAGCGGCGCAGGACACTCAGGATCACCACCACCTTCCAAGCGGAAGAGGAAGAGTGCTCGTCCGGCACAGGCTGATGCCCCAGACACGGCTACACAGTCCGGCCCATCGAGGAAGCCCAGCTTCACGGATGCCCAACTGAATGCACTTGTCGAGTATGTGTCCGCACATTATAACGAGATGGTCATTGTTGCAGGATCCAAGACCACACCTGCACAACGCCAGGCACACTGGCAGACCGTTGCGGACATCGTAAGTGCCCTTGGAAACGTGAGGCGCACAGCCAATGATTGCTATAAGCGCTGGAATTACCTAAAGCGCAGGGCAAAGAATAAGCTGGCCTCAAGTCATGCCGCAACTCTAGTGACTGGAAGTGGGTCTCCAGTAGAAGACATGGAACTCACTCCACATGAGTCAGTCGCTGGGACCTACGTCACGGAGGAACAGATCCAAGGCGTGGGAGATCTGCCTGATTATGAGGCATTGTCCGGTGAGTGCACATGCATGTGTGTGTCATCCATGTGCATGGTGTGTGTGTGAGGGCTTCTGTTTGTGTGCCAGGTGAGGGTGTGTGCGCCTGAGTCGTTTGGGTCACCCATGTGCTTCATGCAATACATTCTGCGCAGCAGCATTTGGCCATACCAGTATCCCTTCTGCCAACAGTAGACATCTAGCCCAACAGCACGCCAGTTGCCCTTGAAGTGTCACCTTGCCACAACTTTGTTGCTTATTTTTCTCTGTTCATTCAGGCAGATTGTTCACATTCCACCACTTTTACTAGGCATTTCTCAGTCCTCTAGTCACATGTCTGACATGGCTATGGTAAAGTGGAGTGACTTTGTTACCTGGATATCATTTGTTCACACATGTCCCTGTGCAATCGGACCATTTTGGACTGGCAGCTCCAGGTGAAAAATCAGACCTGTTTGAATTAGAAAAGCTATTACATGAGGGAACTGGACTGAATGAATAAGTGCTGCCCTCCTCTCCATCTTCACTCAATAGCAATGGTACATGCCATCTGTGTGATGGCATGTGTATTTCACCTGGCAATCACAGGCCAATGTGTGATGCCACTGCCAGGCAGCATGCAAAAAATGTGTTCATCTTCCATCTTGGTGTGATCAGTGTGTGCCATTTGCCTGCCCTTCATACGCAGTGAGGGTGCATGCATGGGAGGGTTTTAGTCATGTGGGACATGTGTCAATCAAGTACTGGTTCTGTTGCTTCTCAGCCCTCATTGTGTGCCATGGTGCTAATGCCTGTTTCCATTTGTTTGCTTTTATGTCTTTGCAGGGGAAGACGCACCTGATACTGCTGGGGTTGTGGAGATGGTGCAGACCCAGGAGGGGTCCGAGGGCCGACCGACCACCAGTGAGGGACGAGGTGTGGTGGTGGGTGAGAACCCACAACTGCTGCAGGTCGTGCTCTCAAGGGGTGTATCTGGCTGCACCTCCCCCGAGCTGTACTCAAGTGTTGATTCGGATGATGAGACCTACGTGCCGTCGCAGGTGAGTGTTCCTGGGAGGGATTCTGTTCTGTCCCACCCATCTGCACCAGGGTCAGAACCCTCAATGGGGATGTCAGTGTTGGCAGCTACGTCTTTGGTGGTTACGGATGCAGGGTCACACTCCGCGACATCTGATCCTGTTCCTGGGCCAGCAGATCAGAGGGGGAATGCAGTCCTGCAGCCTCAGGCAGTGCCGACACAGCAAGGCGCAGTTCGCCTTGCCACAGACAGGTGTGGTGCCCGCCGACGTGGTGGCCGTACGCCACCTGGCAATACCGCATGGGAGCAATCCATTTACGGTATGGCAACCCAACAGGCAGCATCATCAGGGATGATGGCTCAGGCCATGGATAGGGTGGCCACTTGCATTGTCCCCCCCGAAAGGCTGATGGAGCGACTACAGCAGGCAACCGACTCCATCTGCCAGTCACACAGGGAGGACATGTTGGCGTCCAACAGGGACAGGCGGGCGGCACTGGCGACTCTCCAGGAAGCCATCTCCATAGAGTCCCAGGGCCACAGGGAAGCCCTGAGGCTGGAGCTCCTTCACCTCAGGACGACTCTTGTTGAGCTTGAGGCTTCAACAAACCGAAGGACAGAACAGCAGCTGGAGCGTCTCACCCGTACGCTCTCAGCTGAGATGCAGGCAACTAGGGCGGAGGTCCGGGCATCCCGTGAGTTGTTGCATGGGGACCTCCGCACACTCATCCTCCAGAACGAGACCTACCACACCCGCATGCTTGCAGCCATGGAGGAACAGACTAGAGCCTTGCGTGGGCTGCCTCCCATAGTGCAACCACCTCCGGATGCAGCTGCACAGGGTGATAATAGTGACAGCAGTGATACTCCCACAATAGGGTAGCCGTGTGGGCCATGAGCCCATGGAGGTGTTTTTTTTTTCACAAGATCCACACAGGTGGGTTTTGGTGTGCACCCTGTCCTCGGACCTCCTGGGTGGCCTCCCCAACCCCCCGGGCCCATTAATGGCCATTTTTGATTTTCTTTTTTTTTATCTTTATTTTTATTTTTTTTGGGACAATGTGTTGCCTTCTGTGGCTCCTGTGGGCATACGCTGCATTGTGGCTGGGCACATGCAGGCTTGTCATGTATTTGGTTCAGATGCTTGGGTTTTTGTCACACACACCCCTCCTGCTTCCCGTTTCCATGGGCTTGCAAAGGGTGTGCCCAAGTGACATTGACGTACATGGTGACATTGGACTCCCACTACATGTGTGGGTAGTCTAGTCAATACTGTGTATACATTACTAGTGCATATTGCTGTTGTGTTGTACACTGCATGTTGCATTGATGTGTAACTCATCATCCGTGTCTACCTCCTAATTTGCAGGTCCTTTCCTCATGTCTACACACGGCCCTCTACTTTGGAGATGGGGTCCATGTTGGCAGCAGTGCACCTACAACTCTACATGGCGGCAACACTGTACAGTTGGAAGTGGTGGGAGTGCAGGCATTTCCAGGTGGTGAGACTACTAATTCCTTACATTCGTAATGTCATGTTAATGGTAGTTTTGAGGGTCAGTAGCTGATAAGTGTTATTGCTAAATACCTGCTCAAGTGTGTTGTTGGTCCTGCATTACTGTGAGCATTTCAGGTGTCGCGAGTTTCAATTAGGGACACTGTACATTGTGACACTTGTGTCATGTTGTGGGGATTACTTTGTTTACCTGCACATAGCATGACATGGCACGGTGTGTCGTGTGGCGGTGCTGGGGATGGGTTGGGTGACATGGCACTACCCTCATGTTGCATTTTGCAAGTGGGTATTCATTTAAGCTGCATGAATGTGTTTTTTCACGAAACTGCATTGGTGGTGTCTGTGTAGGTAGGGATGCACACATTGTAACACTTCCAGGTGAACAATCTCAGGCTGATATGGTTTTTGATGGTTGATTCTCCAAACATTCAGGATCAGTGTCAGGTCGAGTCATCATTGATTGTCAGATGGTATGTGCCAGGGCAGTGTGCACTCCACAGGGGTGTGATTTCTATGTGAAGTAATTAGCCACTAGCTGTGTACGGGCTGCCTCCCCCCGTGCCCTTTCCCCTCCCATGTGCAGCGGCCGTGCATGTGGTTGGGGATGTGGGACCACCACCATGTCCACGGCCAGGCCCCGACGTGTTGCAATGTTGTGCAGGACACATGCTGCCACTATGATCCTGCACACTACTGGGGGAGCGTATAACAGCTGCCCGCCAGAACGGTCAAGGGAGCGAAAGCGTGACTTAAGCACTCCGAATGTGCGCTCCACTATGCCCCGGGTTGCAATGTGGGCTGTGTTATATCTTACCTCGGGTGGCGTGGTGGGGTTCCGAATTGGCGTCATCATGTGGGGGCTGAGAGGGTAGGCACTGTCCCCTGTGGAGGTGGTGATTGGTATCATTGGTGGGGTTGTGACCTTGCTCAGTATCTGACATGCATGCATGTGCAGTGGCATTCATACTCACCAAGCAGCCATGTATCGCCATGCCGCCCAGCTTCTAGGTCCCGGTTTAGGGTGGACATTCGGTAAATGAAGCTGTCGTGGGTGGACCCGGGATAGTTGGCATATACTGAGGTGATGATTCCCTTGGCATTACATACTACCTGCACGTTGATGGAATGCCAGTGCTTGCGGTTCCTATAGATGTGCTCAGATGCCCTGGGGGACGTAGAGCCACATGGGTGCAGTCGATGGCACCTAGCACTTTGGGGAATCGTGCCACACCGTAAAAATCCAGGGCGGCAGCATGCCTTTCTGGAGGTGTTCTGGGCAGGTATATGTGCCTGCGGACTGATGGGCGTGCAGTGATGATGTTCAAGACCTGGTGTAGGCAGCGTGACTGCATGGCCTGTGACACCCCACCCACTATGGCACTTGTCCACTGAAATGATCCAGTGGATAAGAAGTGCAGTACATTGAGGACCTTCTCCAGGGGGCTGAGTGCTTGGGAGCACAGGGTGGGTGATGTGAGGTCATCCTCCCACGCACTCACCAGGTCCAGTATTATGTGTGGTGGAAACCTGTACCTCCCATACACCTGGTCATCAGGCATCCCGAAAAGGCTGGTTCTGGGTGTGAATATTCTGACCCTGACTATCCTCCTCCTCCTCCTTTGGTAGCCCACAGCCACTGCTGCTAGGAATGGTATATTCATCCTAGCGTCTGAGCTTGTTATTTTTTTTGCGCACAAATTTATGCGTCGCGGGTCGACGTATGCCTGCTTCCTACTGGCGTATGTGTTTCTTTACGCGTGTTGTGGGCGAGCGTGTGAAACTTCCCGCGCACCCCTGAAATCCAGTACCCAGGCCAATAGTGTGTGGAAATTCCTGCGCACCCTGGTATACACGTGCGCTGATGTACTCATGTGTGAAACTTCCCGCGCACACCTGAAATCCAGTACCCAGGCCAATAGCGTGTGGAAATTCCCGCGCACCCCGGTATACACGTGCGCTGATGTACTCGCGTGTGTAAGTGCCCGCGCACCCCTGAAATACACGTACATAGGCCAATCGCGTGTACGTGCACTTTTGTCCAATCACACGCGATGACACTCTGACGTGCAGTCTTTCCACGTGTGCTCCGTCATCACGTGCTATGAGGGAAACACCCGTTCGGGTCACGTCACAGATGTGCTTACGCGCTGAGGGCCTTTGGTCCAATAGAATCGCGTATGTGTGCTGACGCGCTTACGCGCTAAGGGCCTTTCCTCGAATTTCACGCTGACGTGCAGGATTTTCACGTGCCAAATCACTCTGTATCAAGCTGGCCACCAGAAAACACACGGAAGACCACGCTCCTGCCCAGAAGGCCGAATTACTGCCCCCCAGTGCCCCGAGCAGCCTCCCACGTGCCATCTGCTGCTGCTGCCTGCCTGCCTGCCTGCCTGCTGCCACCGTGCCCTGCCATTTGGTGCCTGCACATCAGCCATCTGCAGGGGTCCAGTTGCTGTGTCCACCCCTGCTGGAACAGAAGACTCCCGACTGGGATAACATCGCTCCACAGCCCAGCCCCAGGACCCAGTTGCCCACCCACTCCTGCCTCTGGGGTTGCCATGTCGGGCACTTCCACATCTGGCACCAGTGGCAAGCCCAGGCCAGAGGGGCAGAGGGGCACCAGCTTCACTGCCACCGAAGTTGGTGTCCTGGTGGAGCATGTCCTGGGGCAGTATGATGCCCTCTTTGGATCGTCCCGCGCCAGCAAGGAAGGACGGGAGAGGATCTGGGCCGACTGTGTGGTTGCCATCAACGCGGAGGGGGTGGCAACCCGCGACGTCCAGAAGATCAAGAAGCGCTGGGAGGACTTGAGGTCCAGGACCCTCGTGAAGGCCCGGCGCCTCGTGGAGGGGGGCCGGGGCTGCATGAGTTCCATCCAGATGAGGGTCCTGGAACGCGTACGCCCAGCGCTCCACGCCCAGATCCTTGAGAGGGAGACCCGTCTGGAGTTGAGCGGTAAGTGTCCAAGCATTGCTGTGTGAGACAGGGCATGTTGCGGTGTGCTGGTTGTCTGATACTTGCCTGTATGTGTGACATAGGCCATGTATGCATGTATGTGTGCAGGGACATCATGGTAATGCATGTGCGACCAGTGATGTGTGAACCACATGGTTGTTGCATGTGTTCAAATGCGAAATGGGGAGCCCTATGCAGATTTTACACATGAGAGCATGCCAGTCTCTGTTCCTGGACATGGGTGGGGGTGAGGGATGGGTGCTGATGCCAGGTACATATATGGTAGCCATGTCTGTGTGCCTGACCTGCGTGTCTGTGACTTGTGAATGCCATGGATGCATGACACATGTGTGTGACAATGCACAGATTCACTGATGCATCCTAGTTACCCTTGTACCCACTGTGTTTGGGGTGTATGAGGCCAGATGGATGTGACTGAGGTGAAGTGTGTGCATGTGATAGGCATGACCCATGATGCATGTGAGTTCCATATCATTGTATGTTTCAAGAGTCCATTGGACATGTATGGAAATGTCCATGGCATGCACCATGCCTGTTACTGTGTGTGTTTTGCCTGGACTGACCCATGTGTTGTGGAGGGACAGGATGGAAGTGTACTTTGACAGTGGTACTCATCTGCTATTGCTTCCTGTCTAGGGGACCATTGTACAGTACCCTGATGCTTGTGTTCTATGTCTCCCTCTACGCAGCGGCTAGTGAAGAAGAGGGCGGAGACGGCGCTATGGAGTAAGGCGGCGGGGATGCCCCCACGGCTGCAGCGGAAGGGGTGGGTGAGCACCCACAGGGGCCTGCTACGGCGGAAGACGGTGAGGAGCCATCCAGGTTGGTGGTTTCCTCAGAGGAGGAGGAGGCCGCCACTGAGGCACACATGGGGCCTGTTGGGGGCATCCCTGCTGGTGCAAGTGGTGCAGTCCAGGGGCAGGGGCAGGAGGCAGCACAGGTCACCGTGGAGGGGCCTGTGCATGTCGCTGTCCCTGACCCTGTGAGTGCACCACCATGCACCAGCAGGGATGCCCCGTCCCAGGCCCGTCTGCAGGTAGAGGGGATGTCCATGTCACCTGACTCCTCTCCACCTGCGGACGAGGGGACCCGTGTCCGTATGGAGAAGATCCTGGGGTCGCGATGCGCGCGGGTGCAATTCGTGATGACGTGCGTGCTTCCCGGGAGGAGCACGCACATCATCACGAAGAGCACCGTGCCGACGTGGCCCAATTGGGATCTTCCATATTCGGGGGTTTCCTGCATGTGTCGGCCAATCTGGCGGCCCTCTCCTCCTCTGTGGAGGCTATACGCCGGTCGTTCTCCTTGCCGTCTTCCGGCCCAGATGCCACCAGGGCCCTCTGTGGACCTGCCCTGACCAATGCAGCCAGCTCGGTGGGGATCCCATCCCTGCCACAGTCAGGAGTCGGAGGTCCAGCAGGGGTGGACACCACAGCAACTGTACCCCAGCAGATGGAGGATGTGCCGGCATCATCAGGCAGGGCACGTGCACGACGGCGTCGGTGGATTCCATCAGCCTGGATGCCGTCGTGCTGGCAGAGGCAGTTGCGTCAGAGGCAGCAGCAGAGTCAACATGGGAGGCATCATGGCTCGGGGCCATCAACATCGGAGGGGCAGGCATCGGCCGGAGGGCAGGAGGACCCAGGACAGGAAGTGTCTTCCGTGTGGCTGCGGTTGGGCCAGCAGATAGGTGCGGAGCGGCGGCGGGCGGAATAGGCGCGGCTCACGATGGTCAGGGTGGAGAACTCCATGCGGAGGGCCCTGAGGCGGGCCGAGTGCCTCGAGGCAATCCGCAGGGGGTTGGAGGAGCAGATGGCGTCGTCCCTGCGGACCCTCGGGGCCATGGAACAGGACCGCCTCCGGGACATAGACGAGGAGTTTGATGATGCCCTGCCCCGGAACAGCACGGAGTGAGCCGCTGGACTTGCCCGCCGCCTTTGTATATAGTTCTTTAGTTTTAGGTTTCCTTTGTTTCTTCTTATGATTTGGAGTCGACGGACACTGCTCCACTTTTTGTATATAGTTGGATTTTCGTTAGGGTATTTTGTAGGTTTCCTTTGTTCAGTTGTGCTCATGGACCCTTGGATTTTTTGTACATAGTTCTTCATTGGATTGTTTTATTTTTTTATTTTTGATTTATTCTCCATGGAGCAATGGTCTTTGCATTTATTTTTCTCTCTTAGATTGATTTTATTTTTAATGTGACTTTGAACAACATTTTTTTGGATTTGGATTTGTAGTTTTGATTTTTTTGGACGGACATGCAGCTTATCTTTTTTTCATTGCCATTGTAGTTTGTTTCATTTCATTTGCATTCAATTTTTTTTAATACAATTTTGTTTTCATACTTCACTGTGTGGTATCATCTCATTGGTTTCATGCATGTCATGTTGGGTGTTTTCCCATTCATTTGCAACCATTGTGTGTGACGGACATGGGTTCATTTGCTTTATGAACATTGGGGGTGTAACATGTAATTTCCATTTCCATGTGGGTGAATGGGTTACTTGGTAGGGCCTTTTTGCTGTGGAGGCTGACCATAACGCACATGATTGGGGATTGTGAGGACCTGGGTGCAGGGGGGCATGAGTGGGGGCCTGGTGGAGGGTGCCCCTGGATGCTGGGGGGTGGGGGTGGTGGGAGACATGAGTGGGGGCCTGGTGGGGGCTGCCCATGGTGGCTGGAGGGTGGGGTGGGTGGGAGACATGAGTGGGGGCCTGGTGGGGGATGCCCATGGTGGCTGGGGGGTGGGGGTGGTGGTAGACATGGGTGGGGGCCTGGTGGTGCTGCCCCTGCACTGCTGGGGGGTGGGGGTGGGGTGGTGGGAGACATGAGTGGGGGCCTGGTGGGGGCTGCCCATGGTGGCTGGGGGGGTGGGGGTGGTGGGAGACATGGGTGGTGGCCTGGTGGAGGGTGCCCCACACTGCTGGGGGGGTGGGGGTGGTGGGAGACATGAGTGGGGGCCTGGTGGGGGCTGCCCCTGCACTGCTGGGGGGTGGGGGTGGTGGGAGACATGAGTGGGGGCCTGGTGGGGGATGCCCATGGTGGCTGGGGGGTGGGGGTGGTGGGAGACATGGGTGGTGGCATGGTGGAGGGTGCCCCACACTGCTGGGGGGTGGGGGTGGTGGGAGACATGAGTGGGGGCCTGGTGGGGGCTGCCCATGGTGGCTGGGGGGTGGGGTGGTGGGCGACATGAGTGGGGGCCTGGTGGGGGCTGCCCATGGTGGCTGGGGGGGTGGGGGTGGTGGGAGACATGGGTGGTGGCCTGGTGGAGGGTGCCCCACACTGCTGGGGGGGTGGGGGTGGTGGGAGACATGAGTGGGGGCCTGGTGGGGGATGCCCATGGTGGCTGGGGGGTGGGGGTGGTGGGAGACATGAGTTGGACATGAGTGGGGGACTGATGGTGCAGCCCCTGCACTGCTGGGGGGTGGGGGTGGTGGGAGACATGAGTGGGGGCCTGGTGGGGGCTGCCCATGGTGGCTGGGGGGTGGGGGTGGTGGGAGACATGGGTGGTGGCCTGGTGGGGGATGCCCATGGTGACTGGGGGGTGGGGGTGGTGGGAGACTTGAGTGGGGGCCTGGTGGAGGTTGCCCATGGTGGCTCGGGGGTGGGGGTGGTGGGAGACATGAGTGGGGGCCTGGTGGGGGATGCCCATGGTGGCTGGGGGGGTGGGGGTGGTGGGAGACATGAGTGGGGGCCTGGTGGGGGCTGCCCATGGTGGCTGGGGGGTGTGGTGGTGGGAGACATGAGTGGGGGCCTAGTGGGGGCTGCCCATGGTGGCTGGGGGGGGTGGGGGTGGTGGGAGACATGAGTCGGACATGAGTGGGGGCCTGGTGGTGCTGCCCCTGCACTGCTGGGGGGTGGGGGTGGTGGGAGACATGAGTGGGGGCCTGGTGGGGGCTGCCCATGGTGGCTGGGGGGGTAGGGGTTTAGGGAGACATGGGCGGTGGCCTGGTGGAGGGTGCCCATGGTGGCTGGGGGGGTGGGGGTGGTGGGAGACATGAGTGGGGGCCTGGTGGGGGCTGCCCATGGTGGCTGGGGGGTAGGGGTGGTGGGAGACATGGGTGGTGGCCTGGTGGGGGCTGCCCATGGTGGCTGGGGGGTGGGGGTGGTGGGAGACATGAGTTGGACATGAGTGGGGGCCTGGTGGTGCTGCCCCTGCACTGCTGGGGGGTGGGGGTGGTGGGAGACATGAGTGGGGGCCTGGTGGGGGCTGCCCATGGTGGCTGGGGGGGTGGGGGTGGTGGGAGACATGAGTGGGGGCCTGGTGGGGACTGCCCATGGTGGCTGGGGGGTGGGGGTGGGTGGGAGACATGAGTGGGGGCCTGGTGGGGGATGCCCATGGTGGCTGGGGGGTGGGGGTGGTGGGAGACATGAGTTGGACATGAGTGGGGGCCTGATGGTGCTGCCCCTGCACTGCTGGGGGGTGGGGGTGGTGGGAGACATGAGTGGGGGCCAAGTGGGGGCTGTCTATGGTGGCTGGGGGGGTGGGGGTGGTGGGAGACATGGGTGGTGGCCTGGTGGGTGATGCCCATGGTGGCTGGGGGATGGGGGTGGTGGGAGACATGAGTGGGGGCCTGGTGGAGGGTGCCCCTGGATGCTGGGGGTGGGGGTGGTGGGAGACATGAGTGGGGGCCTGGTGGGGGCTGCCCATGGTGGCTGGGGGGGGTGGGGGTGGTGGGAGACATGAGTTGGTGCCTGGTGGGGCATGCCCATGGTGGCTGGGGGGTGGGGGTGGTGGGAGACATGAGTGGGGGCCTGGTGGAGGGTGCCCCTGGATGCTGGGGGGTGGGGGTGGGTGGGAGACATGAGTGGGGGCCTGGTGGGGGCTGCCCATGGTGGCTGGGGGGTGGGGGTCGATGGGAGACATGAGTGGGGGCCTGGTGGGGGATGCCCATGGTGGCTGGGGGGGTGGGGGTGGTGGGAGACATGAGTTGGACATGAGTGGGGGCCTGGTGGAGGGTGCCCCTGGATGCTGGGGGGTGGGGGTGGGTGGGAGACATGAGTGGGGGCCTGGTGGGGGCTGCCCATGGTGGCTGGGGGGTGGGGGTGGGTGGGAGACATGAATGGGGGCCTGGTGGGGGATGCCCATGGTGGCTGGGGGGTGTGGGGGTGGTGGGAGACATGAGTTGGACATGAGTGGGGGCCTGGTGGTGCTGCCCCTGCACTGCTGGGGGGTTGGGGTGGTGGGAGACATGTGTGGGGGCCTGGTGGGGGATGCCCATGGTGGATGGGAGGTGGGGGTGATAGGGGCCATAAGTGGGGGCCTGGTGGAGGCTGCCCCTGCACTGCTGGGGTGTGGGAGTGGTGGGAGACATGAGTGGGGGCCTGGTGGGGGATGCCCATGGTGGCTGGGGGGTGGGGGTGGTGGGAGATATGAGTGGGGGCCTGGTGGAGGGTGCCCCTGGATGCTGGGGGGGTGGGGGTGGTGGGAGACATGAGTTGGACATGAGTGGGGGCCTGGTGGTGCTGCCCCTGCACTGTTGGGGGGTGGGGGTGGTGGGAGACATGAGGTGGGGGATGCCCATGGTGGCTGGGGGGTGGGGGTGGTGGGAGACATGGGTGGGGGCCTGGTGGAGGCTGCCCCTGGATGCTGAGGGGTGGGGGTGCTGGGTGACATGGGCAGGTGTGCAGGGTAGTCCCCTGTGGTGTCGGCTGCCTGCAGGGGCCGTGGAGGGTGTACAGGGAATACCTGGGAGCACCCAGCCAAATCGCGTGTGTAAATTCCTGCGCACGTACCCTGCCAAATCGCGTGTGGGACTTCCCGCGCACCCCTGAGATCCACGTACCCAGCCAAGTCGCGTGTGTAAATTCCTGCGCACGTAACTGGCCAAATCGCGTGTGGAACTTCCCGCGCACCCCTGAATTCCACGTACCCTGCCAAATCGCGTGTGAGACTTCCCGCGCACCCCTGAGATCCACGTACCCAGCCAAATCGTGTGTGTAAATTCCCGCGCACGTACCCGGCCAAATCGCGTGTGGAACTTCCCGCGCACCCCTGAAATCCACGTACCCTGCCAAATCGCGTGTGGGACTTCCCGCGCACCCCTGAGATCCACGTACCCAGCCAAATCGCGTGTGGACTTCCCGCGCACCCCTGAGATCCACGTACCCAGCCAAATCGCGTGTGAAAGTTCCCGCGCACCCCGGAATACACGCACACGTTATTTTTCAGTCAGCGGGTGTCCGTGTTTGTGGGTACCCCTTTGCAAGTCATTTGTCCTGGAGGGCCACAGTATAGGACATTCATCATGGCTGTATATAGGTGCTATTTGTTGGCGCACCTTTTGGCGCACATTTATTACAGGCATTGAGACGCTACCGCCTGCTTTCTTGTGGCGGTCGTGTTTGTGCCAGAGCGCTGGTTTGACCGTGCGCTTTTTTCCCCTATTCGATTCCATGAATATGTGTTGTAGGCGAGCGTGTGGGCGTTCCGCGCACTTGCACCCTGTACTTCCCCCGTGACGCCCACATTTTGGCAAGTTGTTCCCCATTCCGAGTGTTACGCCCCGTGTTCCGCCTACTTTTGTTGTGTGCGCCGCGCTATGTGCGATTTTCGCTGTGGCCTGTGCGATTTTCGCTGTGACCTGGCACACGCCTTTAGATGGCCTGTGCGCCAACGTGCGCCGCACACTTTTTTAGCGCACATCCGATGGTTTTCTCGCGCACGGCCTTCCATGAATCGATGTGCGCTGCTTTTCGTGCGATTTTCGCACTTGCACTGCGATTTTTGCTATTCCACTGCAAATCGCACGTTTTTGGCCACTTGCGCCGCGCTAATTATTCCATGAATCGTCACATAAGTGTTTTATCGGTTTGCTTTTTCTCAGTTTTAGCGGTGCAATAGAGTCTAAAGCTGCACGCATGATTTTGTTGTAACATTCTACGAGGTGTTGAGGATTGGAGGTAGCTGAGAGTTGGTTCAGAGTCGGCAGAACGAGGGGGATGAGTTTTTCCACTGTGATGTTTTTCTTGTTTCTCGTGGGGATAGCTGTAGCTAGTAGGTTGTTGGAAATGGGGCAGGAGGCTTCGAGGGCGAAGGTGAGGAGATGGTGGTCATACCACGGTTGAGGGGAATTGGCAGTGATGGAAGCCACACAGTTATGGTCTGCTAACCAGTCAAGAGTTCTCCCTTTATTGTGGGTAGGGGTGTACACTCTTTTGGTAAAGCCTAATTCTAATAAGGTATTGTCAATGAGGGTAGCCTGGTGGTCTTTGGGGTCTTTAAGGCCTAGGTTAAAATCACCTAAGATGAGACTTTCTGAGGTATTTTTTAGGCTGTTGGTAAGGATGGTAGTGAAGTCTTCCTCGAACGAGCCTAAGGGACAGGGAGGTCTGTAGAATAAATGAATGGTGATAGTTTGTGAATTGGCAGTAGGCAGCTTATCTGTGAGCGATTTGCAAGATGTGAGGTTGTTTGTGGTGTCAAGTCTAAAGATGAGGTGTGTTTTGGCAATTATGGTGAGGCCTCCGCCTCTGGATTCTAATCTGTCCGCACGGAGGATAGCATAGTCATCAGGGATAGCTAGCGAGAGAGCTGGGCCAGCGGCTGCATGGAGCCAGGACTCGGTGATGGCTAGAAAGTCTAGTTTTTCTTCTAGAATGAGGTCTGATATATCTGTAGCATGGGCTACTACCGATTGCACATTAATTAAGGCACCTTAATGGGCGGGGCAGTAGTTTTAGTACTGGAAGGTATGGTGGCTGTATTGTGAACCTTATACTTGGTTGTATTATTAGTTAGGTTATGCTTAGGTCTGTTCATGGGATGATTGGTGGGGGTACCCGTGTGCAGAGGTGGGGTTTGGTTAGTCAGTTTAGACTGGGTTGAGTCCCTGGCTCGAAGCTCATATAGTTTGGGTAGTCTGGCTCGTAATCTGATATTTCTGGTGGATAAACTACATGGCATGGAGAAATGGGGCAAAGTGGGTGTAATGGTGAGTGTGGTCGGTGGAAGGCAGACATAGGACATGATGGTATGGGGGATGGTGCCTGTGGAGGCAAGGCTTGAGGTGAGACTTGGAACTCTGGATGAGTGGATGAGGTGGAGAATTACTCTCAGCAGTGCTGAGAAGATGCCTGGTAGGTACATTCTGTTGGGTGTTGGTGAAATGCAACAATCAAATGGCCGGGCAAATAGAGGCTAAAAGCAGCAATCAGATGGCAGGGCCAGTGGATACTGAGTGCAGCATAGATGCTAAAAGCAACAATCAAATGGCAGTGCAACTAGGTGCTGAAAGCAACAATCAAATGGCAGTGCAGCTAGATGCTAAAAGCAACAATCAAATGGCGAGTGCAACTGGGTGCAGTTGGGTGCTAAATGCAGCAATCAAATGGCAGTGCAGCTAGGTGCTAAAGGCAACAATCAGATGGCAGGGCCAGTGGATACTAGATGCAGCATAGATGCTAAAAGCAACAATCAAATGGCGAGTGCAACTGGGTGCTAGATGCAGCAATCAAATGGCAGTGCAGCTAGATGCTATAAGCAATAATCAAGTGGCAGTGCAGCTAGGTGCTAAAAGCAACAATCAAAAGGCAGTGCAACTAGGTGCTAAAAGCAACAATCAGATGGCAGGGCCAGTGGATACTGAATGCAGCATAGGTGCTACATGCAACAATAATGCAGGAACTAGTCAATTTCACAATGGGCTAGATGCAATATGACTAGGGCACACTAAATCGCTTTTACCAAAGCATAGCTGGCAGCATGTTAAATCAATTTAACCACTGGGCGAGATGTATTCTCTAGAATTTTAGCGGCGCAGTTAATCATAGGCGACTGGGGCAGAATAGGCATAGTCAAAAGCATAGTCAAATACAAACAGTTGCAATTACTGATTAGTGGCATATAACAGTCATTACAGTTGGACATTATTGTTAGGGCACAATCCGGTGGAGGTGGTGATCGAGTAGTCAGGCAAAGAGTAAGCTGAGAGATCCTTAGTGTTTCCCATCGGTGCAGGTGAGCAATGCGTGGAAGCAAGTGTACTGGAGTGATTGTGCAGCAGGCCCATGCACTTTGCAGGCAGCGCATAGGGATGTGGGGGCAAGGAGACAGTTTTAGCCAGTAGATTAGGTGCTTGTGTGTGTGTGTTGATCGCGATGCCGGTGCACTCGTGGGGCCAGTGACATTTGGAGATGTGGGCAGAGAACAGAGGGCAGGCCTTACGCGTGTTACAGAAGACAGGGTTACCAGCATGTAAAGCGGGAAGTGCGTACACTGCAGTAATGGGGAGCTTACCCATTGAGTCTCGGAGCTGGATGTGGATGTCGGGTGAGCCACGGACAACGGCTCTTTCGGCTCCTGACAGGCTCACAAGGCTGGCAAAACAAAGGCAGGATCACGGGCGGCCATTTTGGAATGGCTAAGCCTCATGGTAAACAATGGAGACAAGCCTGATAAAGATGGTGAAGTGGCGTTAAGGTCACCAAATGCTCGCGGGGAGAGCTTCTGACAGCATCAGGCGCAATTAGCTTCATTTCAGCGGCGGTGTGGCGATTTTTCAGACCAGTTCCAAATTTTGTAATAAAATGCTCAAAATGCAGCTGGTAAGCCTAGTGGCCTACCGTGGATGATTGGTTGCCTCAGGTATTCTTCTGGGGTGTTGAGCACTCACTGCTCCAGCAGTGAGGGGGACTCCTGCTCAGCTGAGGACAGAGAGGATCTAAGAAGGATGGGCTCACAACACAGGTAGTAGTCCCAGAGGTGTGCCTTTGCTGGTGGGCTGGCGCTCACCAGCCTGCGATATATAATAATCTAGAAATGCAGAATGAGGACCAATTGCGTTGTGCTCCTCGCAGCAGGAGGAGCATGACGCAATAATAGATGAAGTGAGCATGGTCTCCAACCTAATGTTGGCTTTGATTCACCTCAGATTACAAGAAGTACTTAAAACAAACTACGAAGAGCTCTTTGGAGGAAAACACATTATTTTTTTCGGAGATCATCTTCAATTGACACAAGTGAAAGGTGAACCTATTTTTAAAACCTTAGGACACAAACTCTGCCATAAAACTGTTGGCAGCATAGGAAATGTAAACCTTTGGCAACATTTCCAATACAGAGAATTAACAGAAAACATGCTCCAGTCTGCAGACTTCACCTACGCACACATTTTAAAAAGTATTAGAGTTGGTTTACTATCTCAAGAAGCACAAGCAATATTAAAAACCTGGCACATCCATGCACTTTATGGCCATAACTCATGTGCTACTGATGTCATGGAACAATTAGCACACAAAAATGTCAATTGTATGTCCTTGATGCCAACTCTTGCAAGCTGTTCCAAATTCAATGAAACAATGCTAAAAAAGAAATGCAACCAATAATTGAAATTTGCTCCACAGACAAACTGGACATACATGGTATGACACTACCCATGTGTCAACAAGCCACAACAAGACTAAGGGGGTAATTCATAGAATTCAGCGCACAAGTGGCGCACGCGGCTGGCGCACAGTGTGCGCGTGCGAATCCCTGCGCCAGCCGCGTGCGCTAAAATCCATTCATGGATTCCAGCCACCAAAACCAGCCGTGGTGCACAGTGGCGCAGCGAACCTGCAGCAGCGCCAGTTACGCCCCCAAGAACGCCTCTCGCGCAGGGAAAAGCCATCAATATACCCAATCCAGTGCAAAGGGCTGCGCTAACCCTGTACCAGCACGGCAAGCGGGCTACGTGTATCACTGGGGTGCGCGGGAAGTACCTCAAGCGATTGGCCCCGTGCGAGCAGGGTACGCGTATTTCAGGGGTTCGCAGGAAGTTCTACACGCGATTTTCGCAGGGTACATGTATTTCAGGGGTGCGCGTGAAGTTCCACACGCGATTTCAGCAGGGTATGTGTATTTTGAGGTGCGGGGGAAGTTTCACACGCGGTTTCAGCAGGGTACGTGCATTTCAGGGGTGCGCGGGAAGTTCCACATGCGATTGGGCCCGTGCGAGCAGGGTACGTGTATCTCAGGGGTGCGCGGGAAGTGCCACACACGATTTCAGCAGGGTATGTGTATTTCGGGGTGCGGGGCAAGTTTCACATGCAATTTCAGCAGGGTACGTGTATTTCAGGGGTGCGCGGGAAATTCCACACGCGATTGGGCCCATGCGAGCAGGGTACGCGTATCTCAGAGGTGCGTGGGAAGTGCCACACGCGATTTCAGCAGGGTACGTGTATTTCGGGGTGCGGGGCAAGTTTCACACGCGATTTCAGCAGGGTACGTGTATTTCAGGGGTGCGCGGGAAGTTCCACACGCGATTTCATCAGGGTACGTATATTTCAGGGTGCGGGGGAAGTTTCACACGCGACATCAGTAGGGTATGTGTATTTCAAGGGTGCGTGGGAAGTTCCACACGCGATTTCAGCAGGGTACGTGTATTTCGGGGTGCGGGGGAACTTTCACATGCGATTTCAGCAGGGTATGTGTATTTCAGGGGTGCGTGGGAAATTCCACATGCGATTGGGCCCGTGCGAGCAGGGTACGCATATCTCAGGGGTGCGTAGGAAGTGCCACACGCGATTTCAGCAGGGTACGTGTATTTCGGGGTGCGGGGCAAGTTTCACACGCGATTTCAGCAGGGTACGTGTATTTCAGGGGTGCGCGGGAAATTCCACACATGATTGGGCCCGTGCGAGCAGGGTACGCGTATCTCAGGGGTGCGCGGGAAGTGCCACACGCAATTTCAGCAGGGTACGTGTATTTCGGGGTGCGGGGCAAGTTTCACATGCGATTTCAGCAGGGTACGTGTATTTCAGGGGTGCGCGGGAAGTTCCACACGCGATTTCATCAGGGTACGTGTATTTCGGGGTGCGGGGGAAGTTTCACACGCGACATCAGCAGGGTACGTGTATTTCAGGGGTGCGCGGGAAGTTCCACACGCGATTTCATCAGGGTACGTGTATTTCGGGGTGCGGGGGAAGTTTCACAAGCGACATCAGCAGGGTACGTGTATTCCAGGGGTTCGCGGGAAGTTCCACACGCGATTCCATCAGGCTACATGTATCTCAGGGGTGCGCGGGAAGTTCCACACGCGATTGGGCCAGTGCGAGCAGGGTACGCGTATTTCAGGGGTGCGCGGGAAGTTCCACAAGCAATTCCATCAGGATACGTGTATTACAGGGGTGCGCGGGGAGCACCACACGTGAATTGCACGTGTGGGTCCTCCCAGGTGTTCCCTCTACAGCCTCCATGGCCCCTGCAGGTGGCTCACACCACAGGGGCCTACCCTGCACATGTCCTGCAGGCACCCCATCCACCATGGCCATGCCCCCCAGCCAACCCACATGTCAACTTGCACTACTGCCCACCAACGCATGTCCCCCTGCACCCCCAGCCACCAGGGGCACCCTCCACCAGGCCCCCACCCATGTCTCCCACCACCCCCACCCCCCAGCAGTGCAGGGTCACCCTCCACCAGGCCCCCACCCATGTCTCCCACCACCCCCACCCCCCAGCAGTGCAGGGTCACCCTCCACCAGGCCCCCACCCATGTCTCCCAACACCCCCACCCCCCAGCAGTGCAGGGTCACCCTCCACCAGGCAACCCACCCATGTCTCCCACCACCCCCACCCCCCAGCACTGTGGGGCACCTGACAGCAGGCCCCCACCCATGTCCAACTCATGTCTCCCACCACCCCCACCCCCCAGCAGTGCGGGTCACCCTCCACCAGGCCCCCACCCATGTCTCCCACCACCCACACCCCCCAGCCACCAGGGGCAGCCTCCACCAGGCCCCCACCCATGTCTCCCACCACCCACACCCCCCAGCAGTGCAGGGTCACCCTCCACCAGGCCCCCACCCATGTCTCCCACCACCCCCACCCCACAGCCACCAGGGGCAGCCTCCAGCAGGCCCCCACCCATGTCTCCCACCACCCCCACCTCCCGCAGTGCAGGGGCACCCACCACCAGGCCCCCACCCATGTCTCCCAGCACCTCCAACCCCCAGCCACCAGGGGCAGCCTCCACCAGGCCCCCACTCATGTCTCCCACCCCACCACCCCCCAGCACTGTAGGGCACCTGCCAGCAAGGCCCCACCCATGTCTCCCACCACCCCCACCCCCCAGCAGTGCAGGGGCACCCACCACCAGGCCCCCACCCATGTCTCCCACCACCCCCCCAGCAGTGCAGGGTCACCCTCCACCAGGCCCCCACCCATGTCTCCCACCACCCCCACCCCCCAGCAGTGCGGGTCACCCTCCACCAGGCCCCCACCCATGTCTCCCACCACCCCCACCCCCCAGCAGTGCAGGGTCACCCTCCACCAGGCCCCCACCCATGTCTCCCACCACCCCCACCCCCCAGCAGTGCAGGGTCACCCTCCACCAGGCCCCCACCCATGTCTCCCACCACCCCCACCCCCCAGCCACCAGGGGCAGCCTCCACCAGCCCCCCCCATGTCTCCCACCACCCCCACCCCCCAGCAGTACAGGGGCACCCAACACCAGGCCCCCACCCATGTCTCCCAGCACCCCCACCCCCCAGCCACCAGGGGCAGCCTCCACCAGGCCCCCACTCATGTCTCCCACCCCCTCCATCCCCCAGCACTGTGGGGCACCTGCCAGCAGGACCCCACCCATGTCTCCCACCACCCCCACCCACCAGCAGTGCAGGGTCACCCTCCACCAGGCCTCCACCCATGTCTCCCACCACCCCCACCCCCCAGCAGTGCAGGGTCACCCTCCACCAGGCCCCCACCCATGTCTCCCACCACCCCCACCCCCAGCAGTGCAGGGTCACCCTCCACCAGGCCCCCACCCATGTCTCCCACCACCCCCACCCCCCAGCACTGTGGGGCACCTGCCAGCAGGCCCCCACCCATGTCCAACTCATGTCTCCCACCACCCCCACCCCCCAGCAGTGCGGGTCACCCTCCACCAGGCCCCCACCCATGTCTCCCACCACCCCCACCCCCCAGCAGTGCAGGGTCACCCTCCACCAGGCAACCCACCCATGTCTCCCACCACCCCCACCCCCCAGCACTGTGGGGCACCTGACAGCAGGCCCCCACCCATGTCCAACTCATGTCTCCCACCACCCCCACCCCCCAGCAGTGCGGGTCACCCTCCACCAGGCCCCCACCCATGTCTCCCACCACCCACACCCCCAGCCACCAGGGGCAGCCTCCACCAGGCCCCCACCCATGTCTCCCACCACCCACACCCCCCAGCAGTGCAGGGTCACCCTCCACCAGGCCCCCACCCATGTCTCCCACCACCCCCACCCCACAGCCACCAGGGGCAGCCTCCAGCAGGCCCCCACCCATGTCTCCCACCACCCCCACCTCCCGCAGTGCAGGGGCACCCACCACCAGGCCCCCACCCATGTCTCCCAGCACCTCCAACCCCCAGCCACCAGGGGCAGCCTCCACCAGGCCCCCACTCATGTCTCCCACCCCACCACCCCCCAGCACTGTAGGGCACCTGCCAGCAAGGCCCCACCCATGTCTCCCACCACCCCCACCCCCCAGCAGTGCAGGGGCACCCACCACCAGGCCCCCACCCATGTCTCCCACCACCCCCCCAGCAGTGCAGGGTCACCCTCCACCAGGCCCCCACCCATGTCTCCCACCACCCCCACCCCCCAGCAGTGCGGGTCACCCTCCACCAGGCCCCCACCCATGTCTCCCACCACCCCCACCCCCCAGCAGTGCAGGGTCACCCTCCACCAGGCCCCCACCCATGTCTCCCACCACCCCCACCCCCCAGCAGTGCAGGGTCACCCTCCACCAGGCCCCCACCCATGTCTCCCACCACCCCCACCCCCCAGCCACCAGGGGCAGCCTCCACCAGCCCCCCCCATGTCTCCCACCACCCCCACCCCCCAGCAGTACAGGGGCACCCAACACCAGGCCCCCACCCATGTCTCCCAGCACCCCCACCCCCCAGCCACCAGGGGCAGCCTCCACCAGGCCCCCACTCATGTCTCCCACCCCCTCCATCCCCCAGCACTGTGGGGCACCTGCCAGCAGGACCCCACCCATGTCTCCCACCACCCCCACCCACCAGCAGTGCAGGGTCACCCTCCACCAGGCCTCCACCCATGTCTCCCACCACCCCCAACCCCCAGCAGTGCAGGGTCACCCTCCACCAGGCCCCCACCCATGTCTCCCACCACCCCCACCCCCAGCAGTGCAGGGTCACCCTCCACCAGGCCCCCACCCATGTCTCCCACCACCCCCACCCCCCAGCACTGTGGGGCACCTGCCAGCAGGCCCCCACCCATGTCCAACTCATGTCTCCCACCACCCTCACCCCCCAGCAGTGCGGGTCACCCTCCACCAGGCCCCCACCCATGTCTCCCACCACCCCCACCCCCCAGCAGTGCAGGGTCACCCTCCACCATGCAACCCACCCATGTCTCCCACCACCCACACCCTCCAGCACTGTGGGGCACCTGCCAGCAGGCCCCCACCCATGTCCAACTCATGTCTCCCACCACCCCCACCCCCAGCAGTGCGGGTCACCCTCCACCAGGCCCCCACCCATGTCTCCCACCACCCCCACCCCCCAGCCACCAGGGGCAGCCTCCACCAGGCCCCCACCCATGTCTCCCACCACCCCTACCCCCCAGCAGTGCAGGGTCACCCTCCACCAGGCCCCCACCCATGTCTCCCACCACCCCCACCCCCCGGCAGTGCAGGGTCACCCTCCACCAGGCCCCCACCCATGTCTCCCACCACCCCCACCCCCCAGCACTGTGGGGGACCTGCCAGCAGGCCCCCACCCATGTCCAACTCATGTCTCCCACCACCCCTACCCCCCAGCAGTGCGGGCCACCCTCCACCAGGCCCCCACCCATGTCTCCCACCACACCCACCCCCCAGCAGTGCAGGGTCACCCTCCACCAGGCAACCCACCCATGTCTCCCACCACCCCCACCCCCCAGCACTGTGGGGCACCTGCCAGCAGGCCCCCACCCATGTCCAACTCATGTCTCCCACCACCCCTACCCCCCAGCAGTGCGGGTCACCCTCCACCAGGCCCCCACCCATGTCTCCCACCACCCCCACCCCCCAGCAGTGCAGGGTCACCCTCCACCAGGCCCCCACCCATGTCTCCCAGCACCCCCACCCCCAGCAGTGCAGGGTCACCCTCCACCAGGCCCCCACCCATGTCTCCCACCACCCCCACCCCCCAGCAGTGCAGGGTCACCCTCCACCAGGCAACCCACCCATGTCTCCCACCACCCCCACCCCCCAGCACTGTGGGGCACCTGCCAGCAGGCCCCCACCCATGTCCAACTCATGTCTCCCACCACCCCCACCCCCCAGCAGTGCGGGTCACCCTCCACCAGGCCCCCACCCATGTCTCCCACCACCCCCACCCCCCAGCCACCAGGGGCAGCCTCCACCAGGCCCCCACCCATGTCTCCCACCACCCCCACCCCCCAGCAGTGCAGGGTCACCCTCCACCAGGCCCCCACCCATGTCTCCCACCACCCCCACCCCCCAGCCACCAGGGGCAGCCTCCAGCAGGCCCCCGCCCATGTCTCCCACCACCCCCACCCCCCAGCAGTGCAGGGGCACCCACCACCAGGCCCCCACCCATGTCTCCCAGCACCCCCACCCCCCAGCAACCAGGGGCAGCCTCCACAAGGCCCCCACTCATGTCTCCCACCCCACCACCCCCCAGCACTGTGGGGCACCTGCCAGCAGGCCCCCACCCATGTCTCCCACCACCCCCACCCCCCAGCAGTGCAGGGGCACCCACCACCAGGCCCCCACCCATGTCTCCCACCACCCCCCCAGCAGTGCAGGGTCACCCTCCACCAGGCCCCCACCCTTGTCTCCCACCACCCCCACCCCCCAGCAGTGCGGGTCACCCTCCACCAGGCCCCCACCCATGTCTCCCACCACCCCCACCCCCCAGCAGTGCAGGGTCACCCTCCACCAGGCCCCCACCCATGTCTCCCACCACCCCCACCCCCCAGCAGTGCAGGGTCACCCTCCACCAGGCCCCCACCCATGTCTCCCACCACCCCCACCCCCCAGCAGTGCAGGGTCACCCTCCACCAGGCCCCCATCCATGTCTCCCACCACCCCCACCCCCCAGCCACCAGGGGCAGCCTCCACCAGGCCCCCACCCATGTCTCCCACCACCCCCACCCCCCAGCAGTGCAGGGGCACCCACCACCAGGCCCCCACCCATGTCTCCCACCCCCCCCACCCCCCAGCACTGTGGAGCACCTGCCAGCAGGCCCCCACCCATGTCTCCCACCACCCCCACCCGCCAGCAGTGCAGGGTCACCCTCCACCAGGCCCCCACCCATGTCTCCCACCACCCCACCCCCCAGCGTTGCAGGGTCACCCTCCACCAGGCCCCCACCCATGTCTCCCACCACCCCCACCCCCAGCAGTGCAGGGTCACCCTCCACCAGGCCCCCACCCATGTCTCCCACCACCCCCACCCCCCAGCACTGTGGGGCACCTGCCAGCAGGCCCCCACCCATGTCCAACTCATGTCTCCCACCACCCCCACCCCCCAGCAGTGCGGGTCACCCTCCACCAGGCCCCCACCCATGTCTCCCACCACCCCCCAGCAGTGCAGGGTCACCCTCCACCAGGCAACCCACCCATGTCTCCCACCACCCCCACCCCCCAGCACTGTGGGGCACCTGCCAGCAGGCCCCCACCCATGTCCAACTCATGTCTCCCACCACCCCCACCCCCCAGCAGTGCGGGTCACCCTCCACCAAGCCCCCACCCATGTCTCCCACCACCCCCACCCCCCAGCCACCAGGGGCAGCCTCCGCCAGGCCCCCACCCATGTCTCCCACCACCCCCACCCCCCAGCAGTGCAGGGTCACCCTCCACCAGGCCCCCACCCATGTCTCCCACCACCCCCACCCCCCAGCAGTGCAGGGCCACCCTCTACCAGGCCCCCACCCATGTCTCCCACCACCCCCACCCCCCAGCACTGTGGGGAACCTGCCAGCAGGCCCCCACCCATGTCCAACTCATGTCTCCCACCACCCCTACCCCCCAGCAGTGCGGGTCACCCTCCACCAGGCCCCCACCCATGTCTCCCACCACCCCCACCCCCCAGCAGTGCAGGGTCACCCTCCACCAGGCAACCCACCCATGTCTCCCACCACCCCCCAGCACTGTGGGGCACCTGCCAGCAGGCCCCCACCCATGTCCAACTCATGTCTCCCACCACCCCCACCCCCCAGCAGTGCAGGTCACTCTCCACCAGGCCCCCACCCATGTCTCCCACCACCCCCACCCCCCAGCCACCAGGGGCAGCCTCCACCAGGCCCCCACCCATGTCTCCCACCACCCCCACCCCCCAGCAGTGCAGGGTCACCCTCCACCAGGCCCCCACCCATGTCTCCCACCACCCCCACCCCCCAGCAGTGCAGGGTCACCCTCCACCAGGCCCCCAACCATGTCTCCCACCACCCCCACCCCCCAGCAGTGCAGGGTCACCCTCCACCAGGCACCCACCCATGTCTCCCACCACCCCCACCCCCCAGTACTGTGGGGCACCTGCCAGCAGGCCCCCACCCATGTCCAACTCATGTCTCCCACCACCCCCACCCCCCAGCAGTGCGGGTCACCCTCCACCAGGCCCCCACCCATGTCTCCCACCACCCCCACCCCCCAGCAGTGCAGGGGCACCCACCACCAGGCCCCCACACATGTCTCCCACCACCCCCACCCCCCAGCAGGGTCACCCTCCACCAGGCCCCCACCCATGTCTCCCATCACCCCCACCCCCCAGCCACCAGGGGCAGCCTCCACCAGGCCCCCACTAGTGCCGGGTTGATGTGGTGTTACCAACCCTGTGTCTGGTATGACAACACCATCCGCCGCCTCCATTGCGTCATCACCTGAAAAATAGAGAGAAAAAAGGTCACTACACATGTCAGAAGCACACGACACACACACACACCGACAGCAAAGGCATCCGGTAGACATGTGACACACAACATATGACCTGGCATGCATGCTGGGTCTACTTTGAATAGCTTCTGTGATCAGACCTGTTGAATGGTGGCAGTTTCCATGGAAGTGGGTCTATGCAGTGCAGAAAATGTGTACGACACTCACTACCTACATGTACAAGCACTCCATGGTGTGTGCCAGGAAATGTGAAGGCAGTGCAATGTCAAATTCACACATCACGTGCATTGTGCATTCAATGTGTACCATATCTAGAAGCCAAGCACCCCTCCACCCCAGTACCAAAGCAGGGATGCCTAGCATGGTATCAAAAGGCTGACCATACACCTGTGTATTGACAGGCAGTGTTGACTGGCATCAACAGCTTAATGTGATTCAAATGACAACACTGCAAATGATGCTGGGACAGTAGGCAGGACACATGATGAAAACTCCGGAGGCCGCCCACGTGTGAAGAAGACACAACAAGAGTTGGACAGAGTCATTGGCCATTGAACAGGCTGAGGCCTGTGAGCCACACAGATTGTCAGAGCCTAAACATGTGTGCAACGCAGGACTGAGCCACAGTTGACATGGGAAGGCTGATGAGATGGCAGGCAATGTATGTAACCAAGGACTCATATTACAGTGATCATCCAGTCAAGGACACATAGGGTCATGCGTGGAATGCACATGGAGCATGAATGGGCACTCATGTCCCTGCAGGACATCTGACCCATGCACAGTACAAGTGAGATACCCTGCATCGAGTACTAAGGCTGTACCACACGGCATATGTCTGGCAGATTCTACGCTGGAAGTTAGCATCTACACAGGACACATGAACAAGAAACTACACATTGGCAAGATTGAAGCAGACCAGTGCAAAGGTGGAACTGGTTTGCAGAGTGGCGGAGAAGGGGCAAGGGAGCATGCCTACATGGAGTCCCGCATGCAGGTAGAGGAGACATGCATGACGGAAGCATTGCATTACTTACACATCAGAACCATGTAAACGTCACATGTAGCAGCAATCATGCACAACACATCCCACAAGTGAGACACACACGTCCTCAACAAACACGCATCAACACTCACTGGACTGGGCATCAAAGTCCAGCATCTCTCCCACTCCCTCGACCAATTCAGGTGGTATGAACTCCGCAACGAGAGCCTCATGCGGAGTGAGCTCTTCCTCCTCTGGTGCAGGCCCACCGCCAGTCACCGGAGTCAAGTTGTAATTAGAGGCACGCTTAGCCTTAGTGCTGCGCTTGATGTCATTCCAACGCTTTTTGCACTCCTGCGCCGTGCGCACCTCATGGCCGAATGAACTGACATGTTCCGCAACATGCTTCCAGTGGGTGTCACGTTGGGCAGCCGTAGTCTGACTATTGGCACCCACTAGCATGTCACAGCTGTGGCCCCGCACGTAGTCCACGAGGAAGTCCAGTTCCTTCTTACAGAAAGGCTTCTTCCTCGACGTGCAGGAGGTCGTGGCTGTGTGTGGGGTCCCAGCCTGTGCTGCAGGTGCAACCTTCCTCCTCTTGGACTGTGGCGCAGACCCTGGCTGGCTAATGCCGCCCTGACCAGTATGGCCAGTGGCTTCGGTGGATTGAGCCAAGGGAGTGGCAGGTGGAGGGATGACCAAAGGCCTGACTTGTGTCAGTGGCAGCTGGGTGCCCACTAATGGACCCTGCGCAGCAACATCAGCTGTGGCAGGGTCATTGACCGCAACGGTCCTGGTTGGCAGACTCACAACTGGTGTGCTGTTGGGTGCATCTGCCCCTGCACTTGCCAACACCCGGCTGTTCGGGGCAGCAGATGACATGACTGCCCCAGGGACACGTGTCTTGGTCTGAGCAGCCCGGCGTGCCCCTATGGTTTGGAGATCTACCAAGGGCTCTTCAAGTGCCAACGCAGCCTGCGCTGGCAGACCCTGAGCCTGGGTGGCGGTGTCCACAGCTGCACCTTCAGCTACCACTACCCTTGGGCCCGTGGCAGTCGATGGAACGGACTGCCGGGTCGTACGGGTGCCAGTGCCAGATGCAGGAGCTGCATCCCCCGGAACCACAGGGGGTGGTGGCATGGCTGCACTGACACATGGCACAACATTGTGCTCAAGTGGTGCACCCCTGCCTCTTCCCCCTCTGTGGCTGCCCTGGACACACTGGAGTCCCCCTACTCCCTGGTCACCACGGCCACGTCCCCGACCACGCCCGCCACGAGGAGGACGCCCAGCTGAGGCGCCCCTCACCTTTGGTGCCCTCCCAACCATGGCACAGATGTAGTAGTGCTGGCACAGATGGAGTGGTGCCAATGGGAGGTGTACACCACAATTGACCTGGGCAATTGGGTTGAAGGGGGTGGGAAGCAAGATGTTAACAGCCCCCCTGCACCTGCAAGGCTGTATGTGACCCCGGTGATGTGGTGACGGGTCACGCAACGCTCAGGTACCCCAAAACTGCAGTAAAACCGTGCACGCAACCCTGCCGCCTACGTGCATGGATTCAACCTCCCGCAGTACGCGGTGGCACCCAGTAACACGAAAAACGCGTACGCGTGGGACACGCAGGCTACTATGACATCGAAAATGGGTGTGATACACAGGGGCACCCGCAGTGGGAAAAAGAGCGTGTGCGACTCACCGTCTGACTAGCGCGATGCAGAAAAACACGCGTAGCCAATAACCACGCCAAAAGAAGAGATACGTCCTTGATAGCTGTGAAGTTGTGATGGCGCGCAAAACAACAGGAAGCAGCAACACGCGTCGGTCTCCACGAAAGGCACGTACAGCGAACTGCTGGGCCCGCTCTCCTTTAACCCGTGCTGAGGGAAACACACGCGCGCGTCACGTCACTTACGCGCTTGGGCCCTTTCCTCGTATTACACGCGGACGTGCAGTTTTTCACGCGCGCTGAAATGCCCATGCACGCCTGTACGCGTCACGCCACAGGGGCGCTTGCGCTTGAGGGGCCTTCTGTCCAATGAAAATGCGTATGCGTGCAGACGCGCTTACACGCTAAGGGCCTTTACTCGAATTACACGCTGACGTGCAGATTTTACACGTGCCAAATCACTCCGTATCAAGCTGGCCACGCGTAAGCACATGGAAGACCACGCTCCTGCCCAGAAGGCTGAACTACTGCCCCCCAGAGCCCTGAGCACGCTCCCACCTGCCATCTGCTGCTGCCTGACTGCCTGCTGCCCACGTGCCCTGCCATTTGCTGCATGCACATCAGCCAGGGGTGCTGTTGCTGTGACCACCCCTGCTGGAACCGAAGACTCCCGACTGGGATTCCATCGCTCCACAGCCCAGCCCCAGGACCCAGTTGCCCACCCACTCCTGCCTCTGGGGTTGTCATGTCAGGGCAAACACCATCTGAGACCACTGACAACCCCCGGCCAGAGAGGCAGAGGGGCACCAGCTTCAGTGTCACCGAAGTTGGTGTCCTGGTGGAGCAAGTCCTGGGGCAGTATGATGCCCTCTTCGGAAGTTCCCGCGCCGACAAGGAAGGACGGACTCGGATCTGGACCGACATCGTGACTGCCATCAACACGGAGGGGTGGCAGTCCGCGACTTCCAACATGTCAAGAAGCGCTGGGAGGACTTCAGGTCCAGGACCCTGAACAAGGCCAGGCACCTCTTGAAGGCAGCGGATGCCAAGGGGCGACGGGTCCACTTGTCGGAAGAACAGATGAGGGTCCTGGAACGCATATCCCCAGCGCTCCACGTCCAGGTCCTTGAGAGGCAGACCCGTCTGGAGTCGAGCGGTAAGTGTACATGCATCCTGATTGTGAGCTGTGCGTATGGTGATTTTTCAGTAGTGTGCAGGTTGCACATCTGTTTGTATGGGGTCGAGTATGGGTGGGGGTGTACAGGGCCGTGGGGCTAACACATGCGAGGGCTGGAATGTGTGAGACATGGATGGTGCTTGTGTGTGTAGGCTTGCATGCCAAATGCAGTTGTGTGGGTACACATGTTTGGATGAATGAGTATGTAAGTAGACATGTCTGTGATGTCACGCATGTATGTTGTTTTCATCTGCATGTATCAGCACTGTGTACATGTGCATGTGTGTGTATTTGACAAGGGTGCAACAGTGATGCAATGTCTGAGGTTTGCCAATGCCACTCATGTACAACTGTCATGTGTGTATGTGTCCATTGTACAGTGCCCTGATGCCTGTGTTTTATTTCTCCCTGTCTGCAGCGTCAACTGATGAAGAGGGCGGAGATGGTGCAGTGGAGCACAGCGGCGGGGATCCCACCGCCACCCGGAGACGCAAGGCCCGGCTCCCCTCCCATGTTGTCATCTCGTCGGGGAGTGAGGAGTCCGCTGCCGCGTGCCAGGCCGCAGCTGCCGGGGGGAGGTCCAAGAGGCAGAGGTTGGAGTTGGACTCCTCGGCAGCAGAAGGGGCAGCTGGGACCCCACAGGGCCCAACAGGGGAAGATGCCACGGAGTCATCCAGGTTGGTGGTGGGTTTGGTGGAGAAGGAGGCCGTGCAAGCAACAGAGACGGGGTCTGGAGGTGGGGATCCCACTGGTGCTAATGGTGCAGTGCAGGACCAGGGACAGGAGGCAGCACAGGCCGCCGCGGAAGTGCCTGTGTGCAATCCTGTCCCTGATCCTGTCCCTGCATCATCTTGCACCAGCAGGGATGCCTACGTCCAGACCCGTTTTCAGGCAGGGGATGAGCTCACGTCAACTGGCCTTCCTCTGCCTGCAGACGTGGCTATCCGGGTCCGGGTTGAGCCTGTTCTGAGTGGTGTGGCGTTGCGTCAACGGGCCATGCGAGGTGACCTGCAGTCTTTTCATGAGGAGACTGCACGTCATCTCGAATGGCTCGTTGACCACGTCAGCCTGCTGGGACAGGTCACCCAGGCCGGATTCCTCTGTATGATGGGACTTGCTACAACCCCCTCCTCAACTGAACCCCCTACGCGCCAGTCGTCCTCCGTGCCATCTTCCCACCCATCAGTCACCTGGGTGCCCTGTGGAGCTGCCTCTGACGGTGCGGCCAGGCTGGTGGAGGAGGCATCCCTGCCACAGTCGGAAGTCGGACGTCCAGCAGGGGTGGCCACATCAACGACTGCACCCCAGCCGGCGGAGGATGTGCAGGCAGCAGGAGGCAGTGCACGGACATAGGCACAGCAGCAGCAGCAACGTGGTGGGAGCCATGAAGGCTCGGGGCCTTCAACATCGGAGGGGCAGGCATCGGCCGGAGGGCAGGAGGACCCAGGACAGAGAGTGTCTTCCGTGTGGCAGCAGTTGGGCCACGCCATAGATGCGGAGCGGCAGCGGGTGGAAGAGGCACGGCTCACAATGGTCAGGGTGGAGAACTCCATGCGGAGGGCCCTGAGGCGGGCCGAGTGCCTCGAGTCAATCCGCAGGGGTTTGGAGGTGGACACGTCGACGGCCCTGCGGACCCTCGGGGCCATGGAGGAGGACCGCCTCCGGGACATTGAGCAGGAGTTCGATGATGCCCTGGCCCTGGACATCCACAAGTGAGCCGTCAAACTAGCCCGCTGCCCTTGTACATAGTTATGTAGGTAGTGTTAGGTTTCATTTTTTTTGGGATTTAATTTGGACCTTTCGGACATTGGCCACATTTTTGTATATAGTTTTTTTTATTAGTTAGTGTAGTTAGATAGGTTTCCTTTCTTTTGTTGGGATAATGGACCCTGGCTTGTTCCCATGTACATAGTTCACTGTTGGATTGTATTTTTCTTTCACATTTTAACCATGGAGCAATGGCTTTCTTTTTTATTTTCCATTGGATTTTGTTTTGTGGACAGTGACTTTGGACACCATTACTTTGGAATATGATTTTTGGTTTTGCTTTTTTTCACGGACATGCTTCTTTTAATTTTTGTACATCCACATTTATGTTTCTTTATTTTTGATTCTATTTATGTTTGCTTTAATACATATTTTTTTTATCATACTTCAATGTGTAGTATCGTCTCATTGGTTTCATGCATTTCATGATATGGGTTTTGAGATTCACTGACACCCATTGCGTGTATGTGAGGGAAATGTGCTTGTTTCGGAACTTGCAATTGGTGTTCTGTCATGTAATTGCCAATTATGAGTGGGTGTATGCAATACTCGGGTGGATGTTTCGCATTTGGAGGCTGACCATAGGGACCAGGGATCTAGATTGTGATGACATGTTGGCTGCGGAACATGAGTTGGACATGGGTGGGGGCCTGCTGGCAGGTGCCCCAGAGTGCTGGGGGGTGGGGGTGGTGGGGAACATGAGTTGGACATGGGTGGGGGCCTGCTGGCAGTTGCCCCACAGTGCTGGGGGGTGGGGGTGCTGGGAGACATGGCTGGGGGCCTGGTGGTGGGTGCCCCTGCACTGCTGGGGGGTGGGGGTGGTGGGAGACATGGGTGGGGGCCTGGTGGAGGCTGCCCCTGGTGGCTGGGGGGTGGGGGTGGTGGGAGACATGGGTGGGGGCCTGGTGGAGGGTGACCATGCACTGCTGGGGGGTGGGGGTGGTGGGAGACATGGGTGGGGGCCTGGTGGAGGCTGCCCCTTGTGGCTGGGGGGTGGGGGTGGTGGGAGACATGGGTGGGGGCCTGGTGGAGGGTGACCCTGCACTGCTGGGGGGTGGGGGTGGTGGGAGACATGGGTGGGGGCCTGGTGGAGGGTGACCCTGCACTGCTGGGGGATGGGGGTGGTGGGAGACATGGGTGGGGGCCTGGTGGAGGCTGCCCCTGGTGGCTGGGGGTGGGGGTATTGGGGGACATGGGTGGGGGCCTGGTGGAGGCTGCCCCTTGTGGCTGGGGGGTGGGGGTGGTGGGAGACATGAGTGGGGGCCTGGTGGAGGCTGCCCCTTGTGGCTGGGGGGTGGGGGTGGTGGGAGACATGGGTGGGGGCCTGGTGGAGGGTGACCCTGCACTGCTGGGAGGTGGGGGTGGTGGGAGACATGGGTGGGGGCCTGGTGGAGGGTGACCCTGCACTGCTGGGGGATGGGGGTGGTGGGAGACATGGGTGGGGGCCTGGTGGAGGCTGCCCCTGGTGGCTGGGGGGTGGGGGTGGTGGGGGACATGGGTGGGGGCCTGGTGGAGGGTGACCCGCACTGCTGGGGGGTGGGGGTGGTGGGAGACATGAGTTGGACATGGGTGGGGGCCTGCTGGCAGGTGCCCCACAGTGCTGGGGGGTGGGGGTGGTGGGAGACATGGGTGGGTTGCCTGGTGGAGGGTGACCCTGCACTGCTGGGGGGTGGGGGTGGTGGGAGACATGGGTGGGGGCCTGGTGGAGGGTGACCCGCACTGCTGGGGGGTGGGGGTGGTGGGAGACATGAGTTGGACATGGGTGGGGGCCTGCTGGCAGGTGCCCCACACTGCTTGGGGGTGGGGGTGGTGGGAGACATGGGTGGGGGCCTGGTGGAGGGTGACCCTGCAATGCTGGGGGGTGGGGGGGTGGGAGACATGGGTGGGGGCCTGGTGGAGGGTGACCCTGCACTGCTGGGGGGTGGGGGTGGTGGGAGACATGAGTTGGACATGGGTGGGGACCTGCTGGCAGGTGCCCCACAGTGCTTGGGGGTGGGGGTGGTGGGAGACATGGGTGGGGGCCTGGTGGAGGCTGCCCCTGGTGGCTGGTGGGTGGGGGTGGTGGGAGACATGGGTGGGGGCCTGGTGGAGGGTGACCCGCACTGCTGGGGGGTGGGGGTGGTGGGAGACATGAGTTGGACATGGGTGGGGACCTGCTGGCAGGTGCCCCACAGTGCTGGGGGGTGGGGGTGGTGGGAGACATGGGTGGGTTGCCTGGTGGAGGGTGACCCGCACTGCTGGGGGGTGGGGGTGGTGGGAGACATGAGTTGGACATGGGTGGGGGCCTGCTGGCAGGTGCCCCACAGTGCTGGGGGGTGGGGGTGGTGGGAGACATGGGTGGGTTGCCTGGTGGAGGGTGACCCTGCACTGCTGGGGAGTGGGGGTGGTGGGAGACATGGGTGGGGGCCTGGTGGAGGGTGACCCGCACTGCTGAGGGGTGGGGGTGGTGGGAGACATGAGTTGGACATGGGTGGGGGCCTGCTGGCAGGTGCCCCACAGTGCTGGGGGTTGGGGGTGGTGGGAGACATGGGTGGGGGCCTGGTGGAGGGTGAACCTGCACTGCTGGGGGGTGGGGGTGGTGGGAGACATGGGTGGGGGCCTGGTGGAGGGTGACCCTGCACTGCTGAGGGGTGGGGGTGGTGGGAGACATGAGTGGGGACCTGGTGGAGGGTGACCCTGCACTGCTGGGGGGTGGGAGTGGTGGGAGACATGGGTGGGGGCCTGCTGGCAGGTGCCCACAGTGCTGGGGGGTGGGAGGGTGGGAGACATGAGTGGGGGCCTGGTGAGGCTGCCCCTGGTGGCTGGGGGGTGGGGGTGCTGGGAGACATGGGTGGGGGCCTGGGGGTGGGTGCCCCTGCACTGCTGGGGGGTGGGGGTGGTGGGAGACATGGATGGGGCCTGGTGGAGGCTGCCCCTGGTGGCTGGGGGGTGGGTGTGGTGGGAGACATGGGTGGGGGCCTGGTGGAGGGTGACCCTGCACTGCTGGGGGGTGGGGGCGGTGGGAGACATGGGTGGGGGCCTGGTGGAGGGTGACCCTGCACTGCTGGGGGGTGGAGGTGGTGGGAGACATGGGTGGGGGCCTGGTGGAGGGTGACCCTGCACTGCTGGGGGGTGGGGGTGGTGGGAAACATGGGTGGGGGCCTGGTGGAGGGTGACCTTGCACTGCTGGGGGGGTGGGGGTGGTGGGAGTCATGGGTGGGGGCCTGGTGGAGGGTGACCCGCACTGCTGGGGGGTGGGGGTGGTGGGAGACATGAGTTGTACATGGGTGGGGGCCTGGTGGAGGGTGACCCGCACTGCTGGGGGGTGGGGGTGGTGGGAGACATGGGTGGGGGCCTGGTGGAGGGTGACCCTGCACTGCTGGGGGTGGTGGGAGACATGGGTGGGGGCCTGGTGGTGGGTGCCCCTGCACTGCTGGGGGGTGGGGGTGGTGGGAGACATGGGTGGGGGCCTGCTGGCAGGTGCCCCACAGTGCTGGGGGGTGGGGGGAGACATGAGTGGGGGCCTGGTGGAGGCTGCCCCTGGTGGCTGGGGGGTGGGGGTGCTGGGAGACATGGGTGGGGGCCTGGTGGTGGGTGCCCCTGCACTGCTGGGGGTGGTGGGAGACATGGGTGGGGGCCTGGTGGAGGCTGCCCCTGGTGGCTGGGGGGTGGGGGTGGTGGGAGACATGGGTGGGGGCCTGGTGGAGGGTGACCTGCACTGCTGGGAGGTGGGGGTGGTGGGAGACATGAGTGGGGGCCTGGTGGAGGCTGCCCCTGGTGGCTGGGGGGTGGGGGTGGTAGGAGACAACGGTGGGGGCCTGGTGGAGGTTGACCCGCACTGCTGGGGGGTGGGGGTGGTGGGAGACATGAGTTGGACATGGGTGGGGGCCTGCTGGCAGGTGCCCCACAGTGCTGGGGGGTGGGGGTGGTGGGAGACATGTGTGGGTTGCCTGGTGGAGGGAGAACCTGCACTGCTGGGGGTTGAGGGTGGTGGGAGACATGGGTGGGGGCCTGGTGGAGAGTGACCCGCACTGCTGGGGGGTGGGGGTGGTGGGAGACATGGTTGGACATGGGTGGGGGCCTGCTGGCAGGTGCCCCAAGTGCTGGGGGTGGGGGTGGTGGGAGACATGGGTGGGGGCCTGGTGGAGGGTGACCCTGCACTGCTGGGGGATGGGGGTGGTGGGAGACATGGGTGGGGGCCTGGTGGAGGGTGACCCTGCACTGCTGGGGGGTGGGGGTGGTGGGGGACATGGGTGGGGGCCTGGTGGAGGGTGACCCTGCACTGCTGGGGGGTGAGGGTGGTGGGAGACATGGGTGGGGGCCTGGTGGAGGGTGCCCCTGGTGGCTGGCGGTGCAGGGGGACATGCGTTGGTGGGCAGTAGTGCAAGTTGACATGTGGGTTGACTGGGGGCATGGCCATGGTGGATGAAGTGCCTGCAGGACATGTGCAGGGTAGGCCCCTTTGTTGGGTGGGGGCCTGGTGGAGGCTGCCCCTGGTGGCTGGGGGGTGGGGGTGGTGGGGGACATGGGTGGGGGCCTGGTGGAGGCTGCCCCTTGTGGCTGGGGGGTGGGGGTGGTGGGAGACATGAGTGGGGGCCTGGTGGAGGCTGCCCCTTGTGGCTGGGGGGTGGGGGTGGTGGGAGACATGGGTGGGGGCCTGGTGGAGGGTGACCCTGCACTGCTGGGGGTGGGGGTGGTGGGAGACATGGGTGGGGGCCTGGTGGAGGGTGACCCTGCACTGCTGGGGGATGGGGGTGGTGGGAGACATGGGTGGGGGCCTGGTGGAGGCTGCCCCTGGTGGCTGGGGGGTGGGGGTGGTGGGGGACATGGGTGGGGGCCTGGTGGAGGGTGACCCGCACTGCTCGGGGGTGGGGGTGGTGGGAGACATGAGTTGGACATGGGTGGGGGCCTGCTGGCAGGTGCCCCACAGTGCTGGGGGGTGGGGGTGGTGGGAGACATGGGTGGGTTGCCTGGTGGAGGGTGACCCTGCACTGCTGGGGGGTGGAGGTGGTGGGAGACATGGGTGGGGGCCTGGTGGAGGGTGACCCGCACTGCTGGGGGGTGGGGGTGGTGGGAGACATGAGTTGGACATGGGTGGGGGCCTGCTGGCAGGTGCCCCACACTGCTTGGGGGTGGGGGTGGTGGGAGACATGGGTGGGGGCCTGGTGGAGGGTGACCCTGCAATGCTGGGGGGTGGGGGGGTGGGAGACATGGGTGGGGGCCTGGTGGAGGGTGACCCTGCACTGCTGGGGGGTGGGGGTGGTGGGAGACATGGGTGGGGGCCTGGTGGAGGCTGCCCCTGGTGGCTGGGGGGTGGGGGTGGTGGGAGACATGGGTGGGGGCCTGGTGGAGGGTGACCCGCACTGCTGGGGGATGGGGGTGGTGGGAGACATGAGTTGGACATGGGCGGGGACCTGCTGGCAGGTGCCCCACAGTGCTGGGGGGTGGGGGTGGTGAGAGACATGGGTGGGTTGCCTGGTGGAGGGTGACCCGCACTGCTGGGGGGTGGGGGTGGTGGGAGACATGAGTTGGACATGGGTGGGGGCCTGCTGGCAGGTGCCCCACAGTGCTGGGGGGTGGGGGTGGTGGGAGACATGGGTGGGTTGCCTGGTGGAGGGTGACCCTGCACTGCTGGGGGGTGGGGGTGGTGGGAGACATGGGTGGGGGCCTGGTGGAGGGTGACCCGCACTGCTGAGGGGTGGGGGTGGTGGGGACATGAGTTGGACATGGGTGGGGGCCTGCTGGCAGGTGCCCCACAGTGCTGGGGGTTGGGGGTGGTGGGAGACATGGGTGGGGGCCTGGTGGAGGGTGAACCTGCACTGCTGGGGGGGGGGGGTGGTGGGAGACATGGGTGGGGGCCTGGTGGAGGGTGACCCTGCACTGCTGAGGGGTGGGGGTGGTGGGAGACATGAGTGGGGACCTGGTGGAGGGTGACCCTGCACTGCTGGGGGGTGGGAGTGGTGGGAGACATGGGTGGGGGCCTGCTGGCAGGTGCCCACAGTGCTGGGGGGTGGGAGGGTGGGAGACATGAGTGGGGGCCTGGTGAGGCTGCCCCTGGTGGCTGGGGGGTGGGGGTGCTGGGAGACATGGGTGGGGGCCTGGTGGTGGGTGCCCCTGCACTGCTGGGGGGTGGGGGTGGTGGGAGACATGGATGGGGGCCTGGTGGAGGCTGCCCCTGGTGGCTGGGGGGTGGGGGTGGTGGGAGACATGGGTGGGGGCCTGGTGGAGGGTGACCCTGCACTGCTGGGGGGTGGGAGCGGTGGGAGACATGGGTGGGGGCCTGGTGGAGGGTGACCCTGCACTGCTGGGGGGTGGAGGTGGTGGGAGACATGGGTGGGGGCCTGGTGGAGGGTGACCCTGCACTGCTGGGGGGTGGGGGTGGTGGGAAACATGGGTGGGGGCCTGGTGGAGGGTGACCCTGCACCTCTGGGGGGTGGGGGTGGTGGGAGTCATGGGTGGGGGCCTGGTGGAGGGTGACCCGCACTGCTGGGGGGTGGGGGTGGTAGGAGACATGAGTTGGACATGGGTGGGGGCCTGCTGGCAGGTGCCCCACAGTGCTTGGGGGTGGGGGTGGTGGGAGACATGGGTGGGGGCCTGGTGGAGGGTGACCCTGCACTGCTGGGGGGTGGGGGTGGTGGGAGACATGGGTGGGGGCCTGGTGGTGGGTGCCCCTGCACTGCTGGGGGGTGGGGGTGGTGGGAGACATGGGTGGGGGCCTGCTGGCAGGTGCCCCACAGTGCTGGGGGGTGGGGGGGAGACATGAGTGGGGGCCTGGTGGAGGCTGCCCCTGGTGGCTGGGGGGTGGGGGTGCTGGGAGACATGGGTGGGGGCCTGGTGGTGGGTGCCCCTGCACTGCTGGGGGTGGTGGGAGACATGGGTGGGGGCCTGGTGGAGGCTGCCCCTGGTGGCTGGGGGGTGGGGGTGGTGGGAGACATGGGTGGGGGCCTGGTGGAGGGTGACCTGCACTGCTGGGAGGTGGGGGTGGTGGGAGACATGAGTGGGGGCCTGGTGGAGGCTGCCCCTGGTGGCTGGGGGCTGGGGGTGGTAGGAGACAACGGTGGGGGCCTGGTGGAGGTTGACCCGCACTGCTGGGGGGTGGGGGTGGTGGGAGACATGAGTTGGACATGGGTGGGGGCCTGCTGGCAGGTGCCCCACAGTGCTGGGGGATGGGGGTGGTGGGAGACATGTGTGGGTTGCCTGGTGGAGGGAGACCCTGCACTGCTGGGGGTTGGGGGTGGTGGGAGACATGGGTGGGGGCCTGGTGGAGAGTGACCCGCACTGCTGGGGGGTGGGGGTGGTGGGAGACATGAGTTGGACATGGGTGGGGGCCTGCTGGCAGGTGCCCCAAGTGCTGGGGGGTGGGGGTGGTGGGAGACATGGGTGGGGGCCTGGTGGAGGGTGACCCTGCACTGCTGGGGGATGGGGGAGGTGGGAGACATGGGTGGGGGCCTGGTGGAGGGTGACCCTGCACTGCTGGGGGGTGAGGGTGGTGGGAGACATGGGTGGGGGCCTGGTGGAGGGTGCCCCTGGTGGCTGGGGGTGCAGGGGGACATGCGTTGGTGGGCAGTAGTGCAAGTTGACATGTGGGTTGACTGGGGGCATGGCCATGGTGGATGGAGTGCCTGCAGGACATGTGCAGGGTAGGCCCCTTTGTTGTGAGCCACCTGCAGGGGCCATGGAGGGTGTAGAGGGAACACCTGGGAGGACCCACACGTGCAATTCACGTGTGGTGCTCCCCGCGCATCCCTGTAATACACGTACCCTCATGGAATCACGTGTGGAACTTCCCGCGCACCCCTGAAATACGCGTACCCTACTCGCACGGGGCCAATCGCGTGTGGAACTTCCCGCGCACCCCTGAGATACACGTACCCTGATGGAATCGCGTGTGGAACTTCCCGCGCACCCCTGGAATACACGTACCCTGCTGATGTCGTGTGTGAAACTTCCCCCGCACCCCGAAATACACGTACCCTGATGAAATCGCGTGTGGAACTTCCCACGCACCCCTGAAATACACGTACCCTGCTGAAATCGCATGTGAAACTTGCCCCGCACCCCGAAATACACATACCCTGCTGAAATCGCGTGTGCCACTTCCCGCGCACCCCTGAGATACGCGTACCCTGCTTGCACGGGCCCAATCGCGTGTGGAATTTCTCACGCACCCCTGAAATACACGTACCATGCTGAAATCGCGTGTGAAACTTGCCCCACACCCCGAAATACATGTACCCTGCTGAAATTGCGTGTGGCACTTCCCGCGCACCCCTGAGATACGCGTACCCTGCTCGCACGGGCCCAATCGCGTGTGGAATTTCCCATGCACCCATGAAATACACGTACCCTGCTGAAATCGCATGTGAAAGTTCCCCCGCACCCTGAAATACACGTACCCTGCTGAAATCGCGTGTGGAACTTCCCGCGCACCACTGAAATACACGTACCCTGCTGATGTCGCGTGTGAAATTCCCCCGCACCCGAAATACACATACCCTGATGAAATCGCGTGTGGAACTTCCCGCGCACCCCTGAAATACACGTACCCTGCTGAAATCGCGTGTGAAACTTGCCCCGCACCCCGAAATACACGTACCCTGCTGAAATCGCGTGTGGCACTTCCCGCGCACCCCTGAGATACGCGTACCCTGCTCGCACGGGCCCAATCGCGTGTGGAATTTCCCGTGCACCCCTAGAATACACGTACCCTGCTGAAATCGCGTGTGAAACTTGCCCCGCACCCCGAAATACACGTACCCTGCTGAAATCGCGTGTGGCACTTCCCGCGCACCCTGAGATACGCGTACCCTGCTCGCATGGGCCCAATCGCGTGTGGAACTTCCCGCGCACCCCTGAAATACACATACCCTGCTGAAATAGCGTGTGAAACTTGCCCTGCACCCCGAAATACACGTACCCTGCTGAAATCGCGTGTGGCACTTCCCGCGCACCCCTGAGATACACGTACCCTGCTCGCACGGGCCCAATCGCGTGTGGAACTTCCTGCGCACCCCTGAAATGCACGTACCCTGCTGAAATCGCGTGTGAAACTTCCCCCGCACCCCGAAATACACGTACCCTGCTGAAATCGCGTGTGGAACTTCACGCGCACCCCTGAAATACACGTACCCTGCGGAAATCGCGTGTGGAACTTCCCGCGCACCCCTGAAATACGCGTACCCTGCTCGCACGGGGCCAATCGCGTGAGGTACTTCCCGTGCACCCCAGTGATACACGTAGCCCGCTTGCCGTGCTGGTACAGAGTTAGGGCAGCCCTTTGCGCTGGATTTGGTATATTGATGGCTTTTCCCTGCGCGAGAGGCGTTCTTGGGGGCGTAACTGGCGCTGCTGCAGGGTCGCTGCGCCACTGTGCGCCACGGCTGGTGTTGGTGGCTGGAATCCATGAATACGCTGTGCGCGGAAATGGATTTTAGCGCACGCGGCTGGCGCAGGGATTCACACGCGCACACTGTGTGCCAGCCGCGTGCGCCACTTGTGCACTGAATTCTATGAATTACCCCCATAGTGTTCATAGAATAAGACAAGAATTGGACTACTGGGCTGGAATCGTGAAATTCACTATAAACGCACAAGAAGATCCACAAGAATGTCTAACTAACTTACTACACGTACTGGAAAACAAAAACATACCTATAAACGAAATCTTCCAGATTTCATACATGTGGAACATGCACTCTGTGCAACAATATGCAACACGAACAAATCCCTAATGAACGTTTTGTGTATGCATCCATACCTAACTGTGAATGCGTTCCATTTCAGCAACTTGTACAACATGCAAACCATGGCAGATTATGTACTACCTGCAATTCAGATAATCGCTCTACCTTACAAATACAAACACATAGTAAATACGTAATACTAATGCTTCTACGTTACAATGCAAATGGTACCAAAAACAACTGCAAGCTGACTGGATTCACAAATGCTCAAGTATCACTTGGCAAGAAAACTTTCACAACCATAGGTATTAATCTACCATGCAGGAACCACAACCAATGCAGTTCACCACACTGCATATATAAAAAAGAATTGTGGATGGTTTGAATGTAATGATAGTACCATTACTCTAAAGCGAAGATTACCAGCAAATCTTATAAACGCTTATTTGATATTCTTAAAACCAAAATGTAATAACTAATCTGTGCATAAACATTAATAAAACTTTAACTAGAAAACTATAAACAGTTAGAATATGCCAACAGGTATCTAACTGCCCCACGATTCTGCAACAACCAAACAGATAAATCAATTCCACTAAATTATAAGAAGAAATAAACAGTTAGAATATGCCAACAGGTATCTAACTGCCCAAGATTTTGCAACAACCAAACGGATAAATCAATGCCACTGAAAAATAACAAGAAATAAACAGTTAGAATACGCCAACAGGTATCTAACTGCCCCAAGATTTTGCAACAACCAAACAGATAAATCAATACAACTGAAAAATAACAAGAAATAAACAGTTAGAATATGTCAACATGTATCTAACTGCCCCAAGAATCTGCAACAACCCAATAGATAGATTAGCAACTTGAGAATATAAATAAAAAACTATAACCAGTTACAATTCAACAACAAGTATCTAACATTCTGCAACAAGCCAACAGATAGAACATTAGCCAGAAACAACAAGTAAACACTGAAAACACAGAAATAAATGTACTGTACCAAAACAAAAAAAGTTTTTTTTAATCCAACGTGGATTTATTTTTCCCCCAGACCCAATGACTTAAGCAACAAACAAAGAAACTGAGCAAATTGCACAGTACACTGGTTTGTAAACTACTAAATATGAGGGTCGAAATGAATCAGAAATGTCTATTATTCAATGTTATAAGTCTTTATAAATTACCTACACTAACATTATCTTTTCTTTTATCACAGACATTGACAAAGAATATATCTGCTCCAGTTACCAAACCAAACAGTAAGTATATTATAATAAATACAACTCATAAATACTGCTCCATAACACAACCATTGAAGCAAACATCTAACTGTACACCACAATACAAAATGTTTACTTCCATGGATATGTTATACTGCAGTGCTTGATACCAAATGCTACAATCTTAATGACATCACATAGCCAAAACCTCACATACAAACTATACAAATCAAACAGTACATAAACTGTAGATTTGCAAATATTTCATAGATATTCAATTCTATGGATGTGATCTATGGGTGTGATATGCTGCGGTGGTTGTGGCCAGGGCCTAGAGTCTTGGGTGCATGGCCGAAGGGATTGAAGTGGATTGGGGTCTTTCATGATTTGGCTTTTTTTACAAACTCTTTGATAACGTTTCCCTTGTGTCACAGATGGGGTGATTTCATTGAGTGTAGCATGTGTGAGTGAGTAGGATGCATATATTTAGGGCAGCAAGTGGGATGTGGAAACCATGGGGTTAAGGTTTGATTACCCGGTTCATGATGTAGGACCCAGAAGAGATAAACAGAGGGTCGCCCAGGCTCCCCATTACATCCCTAAATTCTCATAACATCCAGTCTTCTCAAATGTGATCTGTTATCCCACGTTCTAAGTCAGACTGGTCAGGCCATTGTCCTTAAAAGATATAGTTGAACCCAGAGTTTGGTCACTGGTAGTCCTCAGAGGAAAGTGTGGCTTGCAGAGAACAACTTTGCTTTGAGGAACAGTGCAAAAACATACCAGCATCAGAGAATTCCTGGCAATGGCAGCGTTATCCCCGAGCGAGCAAGAGAATTTAGGGTCCCTAAGTACTGGACAACCAAATCTACAACAATGGACCAAATCACAAAAGGCACACAGCCACCAACCTTTCTGTGAGGGCCTGCTAGCTTGGAAAGTGAGAAATGATGTGCATTGACGAGGCAATGTACAATGAATTTTCAGCTGCTCTTCTGAGTGCAGGTTATATCAGGAGGAAAACATGTGTAAAGCAGAAGGAGGAAAAGATAAAGTGAGAGGCAGATGGAGGTTGAAAGCCAAATATAAGCAAGAGAGAGACAAGTTGTCAGCGAAGTGTGGGAGTGAAAGAAGATGACAGAAGGAGAAGGAGAGAAGGGGGCTTGCATAAAGTAATTGATGGAGTGAAAACTGGAGAAGAGGAAGAAGAATGAAGGAGATCAAGTGGAAGAAGGACCAGGAGAGAGCTGGACATCAAGAGGGGTGGGACAAACCGGGCATGATCATTGCAGGTGTCATGGAGTAAGCAGTGCAAGGGCATGGATAGCAACTGCCAGAAGTGGACGTGCTGAGACTAGGCCCCTTGGGCCGCCCGTGCACTATCCTATGAAAAAACGTTTTAAAACAGCTTGTAATCGATAAATCTTGTAGCTCAGAGGACCCTCGCCGGTGGGGGAGCTAAGTATCACACTCCGAAAATGAAGCTATGGAGGGAACCGGCACAACTAGCCTGTGAAAGGTTGAGAGGCGCCATCTTGATTAATGCGGCACTATCAGGCTGGCGGGTGATGGCCCGGGAGAGAGCGACTACATGAGGCAGAGAGCACCACGTAGGAGAAGTGGCCGGACGTGCATGGAAGAGCGGACCAGTTGTGGTCAAGGAGTGCAGCACTGGAACGGGAGCTGTAGTGTCCAAGGAGAAGAGGTGGCAGAAGTGGGCCTGGGAAGATGGTGAGCCTCAGTGGTGGAGTTGGGCTGAGCAGCACCTGCAGCAGTGAGGAGAGCCACCCGCCCCTGAATGTTATATACATCAGCAGTGAAGTGTGGGTGCCCCCAGAGGAGTGTAAGCGCCCATGACGCCAATGAGTCCTTTGGTGGAGGGGCACCCTCACAGCACAATGAAAACACTGGAGATGAGGGCATAAGACTCAGAGGATCGCTCTCACAGATGCAACATACTGCTGATTGAGGTGCCAGAAGGTGAGGAAGGGCAGAGTGTGGAACTGTATGTTGAAAGACTGATCTTGGAGACACTGCGACTCAGAGGCCTCTCCAAGCACTTTACGGTTGAGAGGTTCTGGGAGGCCCCCACCTTCAGGAGGTCCCCCAAGAGTGATTGTGGCCAAGCGGCAGAACTTCAGAGGCAGGGATGCGATCCTACAGGAATCTCGCAAAGTGGGTAGCTTCTAAGTGGATACTGCCAGGATTTTCATTTTCCCAGACTTTACACAGGTCCGGAAGCAGAGGAAGTTGTTTGATTCAGTTTGCTGTTGTCTACGTGTAGCAAATCTAAAGTATATAATGCCCTTTCCTGCAAAATTAAAAGTAGTTGATGGTGGGAAATCACATATCCGCAAGATCCATGGAATTGGCTCGAGAAGAGGCTACAGAACTCTGATGCGCAGAAAGAGGGCGATTATATATGGTCGCAATATGGAGGTCGCAGTAGTGACTCACACAGATGGCTGGGACACTCTGGCACTAAGTTTTATGATATCAATGATGTTTTGAGTATGGAAGTGGGGGAGAATAGGTGATGTTGATCAGGCTGCTCTGGAGTGTGGGCTGGCTTTCCCACAGGGACCTAGATCTGACATCCAGAGGTGGAGTGATGGGGAAGATGAAGGGTCCGGTTGGTCAGTAACATGGGGGGACTGGGAATTAGGGATTGAGAGGGAGGCTAAGGGTGGTTATGGAGGCACTGGAAGGGAGCTGGGAGGAGGGATTGGGGAGGAGTTGGGCACACTGTTGGGGTGGGGAGGGAATATGGGGAATTGTTGTGGCAGTTGTGATGTTTGCAAGCAGTTATTGCTATTACCATGTCTAGTAGAGGTGGCAGAAGGTATGGGTAGTACATGTACATTGCTCACACGCAGCATGCGAATGTTGAAACAGGGGTTACATGACAAGATTAATGGGAAGTATTCAACTGAACATAGGCACATGAAATGTACAAGGCCTGGGTAAGGGTGGCAAAAGGTTACAGGTAAGGAGATTTTTGAAGTGTCAACAGGAGCAGACAGTGCTATTCCAGCAGGTGCACCTGCAGGGAATGGATTTAAAGAGGTGGAGGCCAGATGGGAGGGGGTGGAAGAGTGTTTGGCTCCTCATGTTCCTCTTTTTCTAGAGGGGTTCTGATACAGGTAGCAGCAGGCGGGCCCATCAATGCTGATAAAAGTCTAGGGGATGCAGATGGTAGAACTATGGTATTGGTGGGCACATTGGAGGGGAGACATAGCTGCGTATTGAGCTCATATATCCCTAATACAGATGATAAAGATTATTTTCCCTCTGTGCTGAGATTGGTGGGGCAGTATAGGTCTGGTATGATTATATGGGTGGGTGATTTGAATTGTTTTTTACATCACGAACTGGACCACATAGGGAAACAAACTTCAGTGTCACTATGTCAGGTCGCCACGGAATTAGACCTGGTAGAATTATGGAGGGAATTGCATGGGCAGGTAAGGGGTTCTTCATATTACTCTAAGACCCATAACTCATACTATTGACTAGACTATATATTTGTGGGTAGGGAACAATTTCATTGGTTTGAAAACTCTTGAGTATTTAGGGAGGGTCCCTACCGTTCGCCCGGTGACAGTCCTTAAGGGGCCATTGAGAAGACAGGCCATCTAGTTGTGGAGAATTCGAGCGGAGGGCCTGGAAGATGTGGATTTCAACACCACATTAAGTGAGGATATTTCGACGTTCTTTGAGTTAAATGAGGGGTCTTTGATGGATGTGGGGGTACAGCAAGAGGATTTCAAAGAGACGATGAGACGGTTTTGTATGTCTAAGGTGACCAGGGTTAGGAAAACTGTGATTCCATAATGGTTTTTGAAAAATCGATCCAACACCTGGAGGGTGTGGTAGTGAAGGGATCCCAAGTGGGAGACGATCTTGCCAGGGCATTAAGGTCTCACCAGGATACACAGGACTCTCTATCATGGTACAAACAATACACAATTCAGATTCACCGGAGCAGGATAAGGTCGGCAGCCTTTTGGCGTAACTTATAAGGCAGGTGGCTAATGGCCCTTGGAAAGTGCATATCGTAATGGGTGGGATTACACCAGAATAATTCTGAGTCCAAATAGCTGGACAAACTCAAGAAGATGGCAAGTCACTGTTTTATTAATAATTATTTAAAACAGGGAGGTTACAACGAACATCAAAGGACGTACGCTCAGTCTCTCAATGATTTCCACAAATAATACACTTCATATACGTCATTATGCATCAGAGTGATGTCATACTACATGGCAATAGTGAAAAAACTATCAAGGGTCAGGATTGGTTAAGGAAAACATCTAGATATATAATTATATAGGAGCTAGGATTGTTATTGGCTGTCTGTTATCAGGTGGACAACTTATGCCTACCTCTTCAAACATGTAATTTAAGAAAAAATAGTTACACTGTGACTAATACAATTGGTTGGCATGCTTGTGCCATGTCTGGAACATTCAGTTCATTTAGCAGCACATAAGCCAAGACCCAGGTGCAGGAAGATAGGACATGAAACTACCTCACCACCCACTTAGCCCAACATCTCTCATCACCCATGCCTTCTGCCATGAAATTGTCTTTGTACTCGGCCTTGCAGAGTATTCTCATCCTGAGAATGCTTGAGAGTGAGGGCACTTGCTATCGATTCGGTCCAATCTGCAGCTTTTAAATTCTTTAAATTAATTAAAACTTGGCATCCTTTGTCTTCTTCCTTACACCTTAACGTGAGCGGATTCGTCTTCTGCACACTCATTCTCAATAGATAGCTGACCTTGATTTCTAGAATCTTGACTTCAGGCCAGACAGCCTCGACATGCAGCTTCTGCAACCTTTTATTCTACTGCGACACAACTTTTCATTCACTCTATCTGGTTTCTGTCCTACTTATTTCATGATACGAATGTCCAGTTTCTATACAATAGCGTATTCGCCTGCATTCTATTCACTACTCATAGCTAGCCCATACGATGACTTTATCTATCTTGCGTTTCAGTGTCTGTACATTCATTGAACTTCTGTTTTCTGCAGCACTTTGTTAAAGTGTAATCTTTGTTTTTTCCACTTTAATAGTCCACTCAATTAATTACTTTGTCATGTGTCCTCTAGGATTCATAGATAATCTTCCTACGGTATCTAAGGACGTTGTGCACACTTTCTTATGACATCATCAGTTAATTTTCTCAACTCTATCTCATATTCCTTCAGGGAGTTCCTCCTTTAGGGTGTCATCAACTTTAGGGTACATTCGATAGGGTTGTCTCAATGGATATCTCTTTTCAAATACTCGCTGCAGTATTGGTACGATAGCTGGTGTCAGGCAAGGCACGGTTTTATGTCTCCAATACAAAGGATGTAGGGGGCGTGATCTCCTGTGGATGTATATGTCTGGTCCTCTACATTCCGCCCTCTGGTCGAGTCAACGACCACCTCCTCAAGTTTTCCTGCTTCGTTGTATTTTCTCTTGAAGAAGGGTTTCTTGGGTATCCATAACTTTATCAGCCCCCTCAGGGTACCCGCTGTTTTAATGTGTTCATGCAGACTCCAGGTCATGTAATTGCATTGTTCATTTGTGGTTCAGAAAACCGAACGCCCCACGTAATTCTTATGATCCTTTGGCTACCAGAATTGTGTTCCTTCCCGTGCCCCAATACTCGCTTTTATGTGGTTTCTGATAGCACTATCGGTCAACACATTGTCTCCTGGTTCATCCTTTGTGTCAATTGTGATCTCCATTCCCACTTCTTTGTTTGCCATTTTCTGACATTACCCAATTATTATCCCCATCATACAGAATCCAAATATTATTATTACCAATATCGCTCCAAGGAACTTGAATAAGTTTGTCACCATTTTTACGTGTAGATCTGTCAACATCAATATGGCCTCCTGTTCTCACCATCATGAGATGGTGTGAATGTACAACATGATGGCCCGATCTTGGCACAAACAGCTCCTTCCATTTCTGTAATTGTGTCGAGGACATATCTATTCTGGAGGGTCATCAACCTTATGGCCCCCAGCTCTTCTTTTATGGAGTTAAATCCTTTTATAGTGGCATTGATTGTTTGCAGCAGCTCCCACCTGCTGATCTGTAGCCATTTGGCATTCACCGCTGTTTGGATTCCAGGCATGAACATTGATGTGAACATCACTGCAGTCCTGCTGAATAATTTTTGCTCATCAGGAATGTCTTCATAAACCGTGTGTTTTTTGTGAGAAATAATTCCCTCTCTTCATCTGCCAGAGTTCCAGTGACCTATTTTTTCTCATGTGATCGTCCAACTTTTGGAAATTTATCAATTTTCAGATCACTCTGAGGAATCACCAATGCTGGTAAATGGATATGTACTAAGGCACACACTCCACCCAAATTCCTCGGCAGTTTCATATATGCTCTAGATCCGTGGGCCCAATATCGATCCATTAAAACAGCCGTCGCTCTCTTCATTCCTGGAACATCAATTATGTTCTTGCACCCTTTATTTTGTCCAACTTGATTTTTTTCCCTTGTTTTTTTCCCTTGTTCCGAAAGCACACCGTTGCATTAACCAATGGGACTACAGCCACTGGTCCTGCTTCATCCTCCACCCATGTCCCGATGTCAGCAGTTTAGAGTACTTGGCCCATGACTTTAGACACTCATCATTCACCTTCTGTACATCTTGCACTGCTTCCTTCCTCAGCAGATAAGCTGCATAGGACATAATTCCATCTTCCCATCCTTTGGTTGTACTTGCTCGTCCATAGATTAGAAGCTGTGAACGTTCCCAGGATCCAGGCATTCCAGTCTTTTCCATCATGTCAGAACAGTTCATTCTCTTCATTTCTTCATCAGTCACCTTGTCCTGACCTGCAGCAGGATACACAAGCATCTTGTCTGCCCATCCAGGCTCCTTTTCCATTTGTGTTGTCTTGATATAATCATCCTGGTATGGAAATGACTGTCTTGCTCTCCATCGCAAGGTTGCCCAGTTCCCTTGAAACTGTCCTCTAGTAGTACATGCTGCTCGATGACTGAGCCACTTCACATCTTGTGCCAACATCTCTTTTGAAATGAAGGTTCTTACTGTAGTCATGGCATAGGGGATGAGAGAGCAGAGGTAGCAATTCTCATCATATGCTCTCTCCCCCACCTTTCTCATGTGTTGGTACCACATATTATTCCCCAGGTGAGCTGAATTATCAAGATATATATTTATCCCCTGGTTATCTTCTTCTGCATCCCTCTTAAGTCGCCTGAAATGCCCATAGAGGTCAAAGAAATTATCATCATTTGTGCTCATACTAGGAAAAATCATAGGTGTTATTTTTTCAATGGAACCATTAGGACAATAGAGACTTTGAAATGTAAGGTACAAGAAGAAACAGACAATACACAGGAATATATATATTAGGCATAGATGTCTAGAAAAAGATGTGGTGTTCTATCCCAATACTTGTTAAACTTGTGCTCTATCTATAACTACATTATCTTCTTCACAAATCATTTTAACACAGGCATTCAATTTACATTCCTAGTTGCACAATCTGCTCAATTATCGCAATCAAGAGTCTTCTTATGGGTCATAAAAACAAATCTTCCAATTTCTAATCAGAAACTGACGTTTGGTCATAGTACCGATGCAATATTTATTCTTCAAAGAATTTCTAGAAAGCTTGTTTAACCTCGGGAATTCTCTGTACATCCATACACTTCCTGCTACAAGTTTTAAGGAGAGTCCAATTCATTGCAGTCCAAAAGAAATGTGTGCTAACCACATGCTGTTTTATCATCCTTCTTGGTCATCAATCGAGTCTGCACACGTGGAAATTCTTGCATTGTATTGGTATATGTAGAGCACAGCCAAAGAATGAAAGGCATCAAAGTGCTAAAAGGAGTAAGAAGGTGAGCCACTTCAGACCAGCAGGGTTAGAACAGGAAAGTTTTCAATGAAGATTTTCAGGAATGTTGCAGAGCTCAGGCAGCAAAGTGTTCCAGAGCGTGGAGGCAAGTACCGAAAAAGATCTTCCTCCGACTCTGGCCCGGCGGAATCTGGGAGTGCATAGCAAAGATTGATTAGTTGGGTGAAGAAGCCTGCTGGTTTTGTAGGGCACAAGTCTACATCAAAGGAACTCTGCACCAGTATTATGGGTAGCACAATGAAAGACAGAACATTTTCAAATTTGACTCAGCTCCTAAAAGGGAGCCAGTGCAATTGGCAGAGAAGGTCCTGGGAGTGTTTTAATCTTGGAGCTCCTAAAGCAAGGAGGGCAGCTGAATTCTGGAGGGTCTGTAAGCATTGTAATAGAGTCTCAGGTTGGCCAAGATAGATTCCGTTACAGTAGTCAAGGGATCCCATGATGGTTGCAGTCACAATTTTCATCCTAGACTCGAGCTTTAGGGACGGTAGGACCTTTTTCAATACTTTTAGTTTAGTGAAGTAAAGTTGGCAGACAACAGAGATTTGGGCTACTCTAGAGCCTGTGGTCATTAATTTGACACCTAGACTCTTCACTACTGGAGTGGGTACAGGACATGGGCCAAGGGGAGGTAGGCCTGTATTCAGGGGTCCAGGGCTGTTCTATATTGTTAGAACCAACCAGTAAAACCTCTGTTTTGTCTCGGTTGAGCCTATTATTGGCCATCCAGTCCCAAAACGCAGATAAACAGTCTTTGAGTTTTTTGGGGGGGTCAGTATGTGGCACGTTAAGGTGGAAAAGGATCAGCATGTCATCAACATATGAGAAAAAATTGACTCCATGGCTAGCAATCAGGTTGGCCAGGGCCTGCATATATAATTTAAACAAAAGGGGAGATAGAGTGGACCCCTGGGGGACCCCGCAGTTAAGGGCTATAGGAACAGAGGTGAAAGTGGGAAGAGAAACTGTCTGAATCCAGACAGGAAGGAGAAAACAGTGTCAAAGGCCGCAGAGAGGCCAAGGAGAATCAAGGCTCCCACCTCTCTGCGGTTCTAAAGCAACGCAATGTCTTCCATGATTGCCACCATCACTTACTCAGTGCCCATACAAGGGCAGAAGTTGGCCTGAAAGGGATGGAGAAGGTGGTTGGATTCCAGAACAGTTGAGAGCTGGGGAGTAACCGTGGACTCTATCAGTTTCATGAGAACAGGAAGCAGTGAAATAGGGCAGTAATCTTCAGCAATTGCTGGGTCAAGATGTGCCTTTTTATACAAAGGAGAGATAACAGTGTGTTTGAGGGGCTCTGGGATATCCCCGGTTGAAAAAGAGTGTTGAAGCACTACAGTTAACAGGGGATCAATTTGTTAGAACCTGTTTGAAGAATACAAAGAGCAATAGGGTCGGTCGGAGAGGCAGATTTAAGCTTTGTCAGTGCAGGTAAGACCATAGTGTCTGTTACAGTACTGAACTGAAAGGCACAAAGGTATGTCTCATTAGGATTGAGAAGTGCAACAGGGGAGTTCACAAAGACTGACCTAGCTAGACCTATCAGGTCTTGAATTTTACAGATTTTTTATCTAAAGAAGAAGGCAATGTGGTTGCAGTGTTCGTGTGTTTGCAAGGATTAAAAAGGGGGGTCTTGCTGAAGTGGTCAACTCCTTGTAGACTCTGAACAGTTCTTTGGCGGAGCAGGAGGAAGTGAGGAAGCACTCAGCAAAGTGACCACGTTTTGCTTTTTTTATGGCATTCTGATAAATAGTGCAAAGGCTAGTTTGGCAGAAGATTCAACGTGCTTATGCCATCTCCGTTTAGCTTGCTGACATTGTTCTTTCAGCAGTCTAAGTGCTGCTGAGACCCACAGAGTTTAGCAGGTTTAGACCGTACAGCAGAAAGTCTGAAGGGATCAAAAATGTCTGCAGTTTCCTGTATAGCCTCGATCAAAGCAAGACAAGGATTTTTCTCACTTGCTGTACCTCTTTGGTTGAGAACTTCCATCAAGTCAGGGGAGACATTGGACCAGTGATGCCAGGTTATAAGTAGGACCTTAGGTCTTAGTTTGGGCATTGAGAAAAAAAGGGGAAAGGGTAGCAGGTAGCGATCGGACCACAGCAGGGACCAAGGGGAAAAGGAATGGAGTTAATTGAGGTCAGAGAAAATTAGATCCAATTGATTCTCTCCTGTGTGGGTAGGGTCATGATCTCTCAGGGTAAAGGAACAGCCGGCCAGTGAGGAAACAAGCCCGTTGGCTTGCTGATTATTAGGATTATTAGGGTGAAGATTGAAGTCTCCAAGAATGACTAATTTGGAGTAAGTCAGAGAGAGGTCTGCGACAAGCTGCGCAAAGTTATCCAAAAATAGATCAGTAGCATACCCAGGAGGGCGGTAGACAATTAAGAAATGGGTCGAACTTTCAGGCAAAGCCTGAACTTTAATTAACAATAGCTCACATCATAATTTATGGGTCAGGGTGATTGTAGAGCAGCTTAGTGAATTCTTAAACATAATGGCCACTCCACCCAATTTTGGGGGCAGGCGGTCGAGTTGTAGAATACAGTATTGAGAAGTAAGCATTTGGACTATGTCTGGCCCAGAGGAATTGGTGAACCAAGTTTCAGTCAGACATATGACACCAGGCTTTAGTGCTTCCAAAACAGAGTAGATGTCATTGTGGTGAGCAACAGCAGACCCATCGTTAATTGTGAGGCCTTTCAAATGGAGAGTGCCTGAGTCGCTTTTCTTCATTATCTCTTGGGGTAGAGTACTAATAAAGCCTCTAGGCCAGAAAAGGTTAGCAGTGGCCAAGGCAGTCTGATCATTATGCGAGTATGAGCGGTGAAGACAATCGCCACAACTATCAGTCACAACAGGGGCGGCCCAAGGACCAGATCGCTACCTGACGGTCAAAGACGGGCTTGCCTGACGCGTGCCTTCAGTGTGCTGTCGCAATGCTTGCTTTGCCCGTCCACTGCGCTGGTGTTCTCTCGGGCTGGAGGGAGGGTCTCGCCTTTGTAGATTTTCACATCTCCTAAATGTAACCAAACTCTTCTACCCCATACCTTAACTGCTGTAGGGGAGACTTCCTCAACACAAAAGGGACCATAAACCTAGGTTTGTGCCATCTGCGGGTAAAGTTCTTTATAAACACTTGGGGCCTCATTATGACCCTGCCGGTCCGGAAACAATGGTGGTGGTAAATCCGCCACCACCGTTGTTTCCGGACCGGCTGATTCCGAGTTCTGCAGGCGGGAGGTGTCACTCCTGCCAGGTCTGACCTGGCGAGAGTAACGCCACCCTCCTGCAGGCAGAAATGGAAACACCGGCTCCGTCATAGACGGAACCGGTGTTTCCATTGTCCATGGGAATGGGGATTTACGGAATTTCGCCTCTGGAATTACCGGGTCACTGGGGTTGTAATGCTCCGGTGATTTTGGCAATCACGGAGGCGGAATGGAATTTCGGGTCCGGCGGCAGCTTGCCGGTTTTTCAGGCACAGCTACTGCTGGACTCGTAATGAGGCCCTTGGTCTCCAACATATAACTTTAGCAATGCCAATAATTCACTCAGATTGCTTACTGGGCTGTCCTGTTCCATGTTCCTTGACCTCTCCCTCCATTGCTAGACTTGATCACTGGTAGTCATACATGTCAAATAATCGTACATTTCATCACCCAGAGCCTGCGTTACACTCTGGGCATCACTCCAGTCTACAAATGGGGGCATAAGAGGTGTCCTCATATGACGCACTGTCACTAACTCATGGGACGTAAAATGGTGGTCTGAACCTGGCTGATTTCAAAGGGCATACAAGGCTAGGAGTACGCAATAAAGCCATCCCTTTTTCAAAGTTAATCTTATCTTTGTTATGTTATGTTATGTTATGTTAAGACTTCTTATATAGCGCACGGTCACCCTAAGGCATCATGATGCTGGAGAGAAGGAGGAAATGCCCAGGAACCAGGCATCAACCACCAATTAAAAAGGTGAGTTTTAAGAGCCTTCCTAAAGGCTAGACGGTTAGGCATTTTTTTCTGTGCGGCCGGAAGCTTGTTCCATAAATGAGCAGCTGCAATGGAAAAGGCACCTCCTCAATCCGGGAGCGGCGAAAAGATGGAACACAAAGCAGGCCAGCCAATTCAGATCTCAGGGAGCACTTTGGAATATATCATAAAAATTGAGTGCAAAGGTACTCTGCCCCTTGGTCATGCAGAGCACAGTGCACAATGCAGAGTGCCTTGAATTCGATGCATTCGGCAACCAGTAGCCAATGTAGGTAAAAGAAGGACCAGAGAAATATGGGCACCATAAGGTGTTCCCGTCGCCACCCCGAGCTGTAAAAGTCTGCAGGCACTGCAATCGGTGGATCAGACCCTTGGGCTGTGCAAGATAGAGAGAATTTAAGTAATCCAGGTGACTGAATACCAAAACAGCCACCACCAGTGACCGCAGAGCACGTGGTAAGAGATGAAGAACTTGTTTCAAAATTTTCTGATGGAAAAACCCAGTCTGACAAACAGAAGAAACATGGGCATCCATGGACAGAATGGCAGTCATATTACTCCCAGATTCTTAACCTGCGCTGTGGGGACAGGAAGAGAACCCAGGAAAGAAGGTCAGAAGGTCGAGATTCAGAGTGAAGGGCCAGGAGGAGAACCCACCACCAACACCTGTTTTGTCTCCATTCAACTTCAACCAGTTTAGGCCCATCCACTCCCCCACGGCCGCCAGACACTTATGAAGGCGCGACGACACCTCAGTCCGATCAAGATCATACCAAATCTTTGCTATCCTCTCTTTTAGGAGGCCGTTGAGTCTCTCACACACCAGGTTTGCTTGTGGATGATTAGCAGAAGAAAACCTATGTTTCATACTCGATACAAGTCCTATTTGTTCAAATAGCTCATTGACAAAATGTGGTCCATTATCAGACATCAGTACTTCGCACACACCCCATCTTAGAAATACTTTGCGCACAAAAAACTTTGCTGCACAAGTAGCATCAGGGTGTGTGCAAGGACCGGCTTCGATCCACCTAGAGGAGGGACACACCACCACTAAAACACGCGTGTATCCATTACATGCCTGCAGCATATCGACATAATCAATATAATCGATATGCAAATGTTGAAATGGACCATTTGGTTGAGATATTACCACCCTGATTGTTCTCAGTGTATGCACAGCTAGAAATTTCTGACACATGATGCTATTCACAATGAGCTGTGAAACATGTTCCAATAGATTGAGAACAAATCAGTCTTCTGCAATAGTGCCAGCAAGACTTTCTCTGGTTATATGCGCGAGGTAATGCAACAGATCGAGTGCAACTTTCAGTAATGCTGCTGGCATCACTGGCCTTCCAGTGCTGTCCTGTCTCCATAATGCTTCTATGGGGGATAAAGAACACCCCCTACGTTTTCATAGCTCCTGCTCTTCTTGTGGGGCTCTACCTTGAATCTCTATTAGTTGCGTAATCAACAGCATATTAAATCCCTCTCATACTAGCATGCTTCTATTCAATACTTTTTTAGCATTATCAGTTTCGAAACTAAAAATTTCTGAAGAACATCAAACTCTTTTGGCTTCTCTGTCTGTGGCTTTGTTTCTGTGAGAGATAAAGTCTGTTTGTTTAGTATGCACTGCGCATTTTACGACTGCTGCGACTACTGTCCAATAAAGATGCATGTTGCACTGGAGTGCCATCTGTGCTGAGGTTACCCATCCTTTTCCAGTGTGACAGCCCTGTGTGTACGGTTGACGTCACTTAGGCGGAGTCACTGTAAACCCTCACTTCCTGGCCTTTGTGTTTTTCGAGCGCAACAATAAGAGCTACCAATTCTGACGCTTGTGCAGAAAAATGAGATGGTAATCTTGCACTCGTCACTACCTCAAATTCACCATTTAATCTGTGTCTTACAACTGCAGAGCCTGAATGACTCTTCCCACTAGTTTGATACATTTTGGAAGAACCATCAATAAAGAGAAGTTCTCCTCCCGCTAGAGCATTTTCTTTCACACGGGGTATAGCATCATAAAATTTGACATAATTTGAGCAGCCATACACATGATCACCTTCTTCTACAGGTTCAGCTACAAACTATTTTACACCTCACTACCTTAATCGCTGGATTAGAGGGTTTATAGTGACATTTTCGAATGTCATATTTTCGAATTGCCTTTTTCTCGAATGAAAAATGCCGGAAAAAAATGTCGATTTTTTTTTTAATGGGGGGGGTTCCCTTTTTTTACTAACTAAACCAAAAAAAATACATAAAATAAAAAAAATAATATTCAGAATTTATTTTTTTTACATTTTCTTTTTCGACATAAAGGCATTCGAAAATTTGCATTTGAAATTTTAACAGTTACCAGATTAGAGATCATCACCTCATATGCAGATGCTCTTTGTGGCATCAATGTACCCTTTGGTTTCTCTGGAATGGCAAATAAGGTGTGCTCCACCTAGAGAGTCATGGAACAGCCCATGGTAATACTTATGGACTTCTCAATTGTAAATGCGACAGCGGCCAAAGATTGTTCACATGGAAAATGTCCTCTCATAACTGGATATAGAATCCCACTGTTATACATCAAATGTTTATACCCTAATGTTGCTCTTTGTGTGAGTACTTCTGTCATAACTGACCCATTGGTGTGTGAAAACAAATACAATTCTTCGCTATAATTGGGAATTCCAAAAAATGGAGCTGTACAGATTGATCATTGTAGTTCCTCAAATCCTTCCTCCATTTCTTCAGTCCATTCTATCTTTTCGTTACCAACTTGTGCTTTCTTAAGTGCTTCAAAAGCGGTTTGGTATATGTGCTGTCGTTGAACTCCCAGGCCCTACAACAATTGCACAAGCCCAGAAACTGCTCCATTTGCCTCACTGTATTTGGTTATGGTGTCTTCATGATAGCCTCAGCTCTTTCAGGCATCACTTTCTTTCCTTCATGTGAAATTAACTGACCTATGTACAACACCTTTTCCTGGCTATATTGTAATTTCTCTGTATCTACCTTGTATCCCTTGTCTGCCAATACAGTAATTAACTGGACATACTCTTGTCTACATTCATCTTCTGTCACTGCAGATTAATATGTCATCTATATACTGAATTACCACACTCTTGAGTTTGATGTTGCCTATATCCATCTGTAGGACCCTGTTAAAGATTGATGGGGACTCACAATACCCTTGAGGTAAACAAGTATATTTTAGTCTCTATTGTCTCAATGTAAAGGAAGTTAGGTCTTGTGAGTGTTTGTGCAGCGAGATCAAGAAAAATGCATTTTTCAAATTGATCATTGTGAAATACTTAGCTTCAACTAGGATGCTACACAATATTGTTGCAGGATTAGGAACTAATGGCAACTCTGCTTCTACAATCTGATTAAGAGGGCACAAGCCCTGGATAAAGCTCCATGCCCCCTTTTAGATTTTTTTATCAGATACACTGCAGTGTTGCACAGGGACTCCGATGGCACTAGGATTCCCTTATTTATCAGCGCTGAAATAGTCTTAAATATGCCTTCATCAGCTTCTCGAGACATGGGGCACTGTTTTGCTCGGGGTAACATTGCTCCTGGCTTAAGTTTAATTTGAACCACCCCTATTCCCTTCAATAGGCCTACATCTAGGGGCCCATAGTCCAAAGGACACTTTGCACCTGTTCTAGGTCTTCCTGAAAGAATGCTGGTCATTGCCATATCAGCGTCATTCACTGAAGGACTTCCCTTTTCTCAATTCTTATTCAATATGTAATGCTTATGCAAAGCACTAGCTCATCGTCTATACGTACATCTCTGAACACATCTTCATCTGTTATGCCAGTCAATCTGTATCCTCCTCAAGAGCTATCATTGTCCTACATGCTCTGCCTTCATCATCTACTCCTTCAAGCATTGCTATTACCCCTCGTACTATAGCTGCTTTCAATTCTATAGGAATAGTCTGCCCTTCTTCCTCATCCAAAGGTACTTGTGGTCTAAATAAGAACTCATCCAGTATTCTCAAAATCTTCCCTACTAATCCAGGTAGCCATGTTAATAAAAAGCGCACCCCATACATGAAAACCTCCAGATCTACCAGGACTCCTGGTAGAGCACCTTGACCTGTAAATGCCAGTACAAACTATTCTACATTTAAATCGTGTATTCCTTGATCAGTGAATCAAATTGTCATGTTTAGTTTTGTCATTAAATCTCTACCTAAAATGTTAACTAGCGCTTGTCGAGAATATTACAAAGGGACAGACATTTCACAATCCCCTGTAGAAACAGGTACTTTATCAGTGAAATGAACTGAATTCGTAGCTACAGAGAAAACTTGAGCATTCATGACAATACCTGACATTGGATATTTTCCCTCCCTTATACAAGAATGAGTAGCCCCAGTGTCTACAAGAAAATAAACAGATTTGCCTCCTATCGTCACATCGACCCTTGGTTCCTCTTGGTTCCTCTTTGGGGTCGAATGTTACTTATAGCACTGATCACATCAAGTCACCCTGTGAACTGTACTATTAAGGGTACAAATACATCCATGTCCCTGTGAAAGTGTTGCCTCCTACCACAGTCACACCACCTATCCTAGGTGTTAGTATTTGCCCTGTGTTCGCATTCAGTTGTGTTTGCATAGGTGCTTGTTGCGATTGCCCTTGCGATGGGTGCATTTGCACCGACCCCTGCTGCTGTGCCTGTTGTGCTTGTGTTGATTGTGTCTGATAGGATGTGGGACTCTGGCCAAAACCCTCTCATTTGTGTGTACTATATGGTGGTGGATAAGCTGCCTCCCTCTTAAACGTTGTCAATTTTGTTGCACATTTCCTCGGCTTCTACATACACACTCAATATGCCCTGTCATCCCACAGTTCCAACATACTGGGGGTAGCCCTCTGACCAACCCTCCATTATATGCTCCCTGAGTATTCTGACTTCCACCGTGGGCATTTTGAAATCCACCTTGGGTGTTCTGAAATCCGCCTCCTCTTCCTCTGAAGCCTACATCTCTACCTTGTGGCCAAAACCCATACCTACTTTGATCTACTTGGTGTACATTATTCACCTGTGATTCACCCATTATTTCTTGCATTCCTCGTTCTTCTCCACTTGTCAATACTGCCCGTTCTATAGCAAACTTTGACCATTTCTTCTGAACTAACTTGGCTTCCTCAATCTTTCTGTTCTCATCTTTCTTTCTGTTCTTCTCTTGTAATAATCGGCAATGATGCATAATAGTCAACTGTATCTCCGCCCACAGCTTTGCTTCCATTCCTACTTGTTTTTTCATTTGTCTTTGTACCTGTTCTGGCAATCCCTGACACAAAATTTGATAGAATAGTGCCACTGTTTTTTCCTTTGTTTCACGCGTTTCAAGATGCCATTTCTCTTGAATATCCTGAATATAATATAAGCAATGGGGTCTTCATCTCCTTCCATTTTACGTGTCTTATTTGCACGTAGCATGATACTGTACCCTGAGAACCCTCCAAACATCTGCCCTTCAATTATTAAATGGCACTCCATCCTGCTCTGTGTTTTGCGCTGGCACTCGTGCATATCCTACTCGTCTCCAAATGTCATCAGCTCTCTCTCCAAGAATAGCTGCCAATAGACCTTTTATGTCTCCTTTGGTCAGTATGTTCCCCCTCTCATTTTCTCTAATTCGCATATCCATTTTCCAGCCCTGAAGTCAAACTAAGGAGCTTGCATTTTAAATGATCCTTATCCGTCTGAGGTCATGGAATATATTGTGGTCTTGTTCCCCCCTTCTCTAGCAAGGGGAACTGAGAAAACCCCATCCCATAATTGGTTCCCATTATTCACTTGCCTAATGCAGGTGTAATCGAACCTACTCACATAAGGTGGATACTCTCCTCTCTCACTACACAATTGTCTTTGGGGAAGTTCAGGATATGGTACGGGATCTGGTATTCTTTCCTTAGGGTGTTCCAGATCTGAGCATTTTACCACTTTATCCATCTGTTGACTTCCCAGAGCGACGCTTGTACCCTCTCCCTCTATCTCACGGCTTGACTTTCTTTCCTCGTCTGACATTGCTAGACCCCAACTAGTGTGACTTACATCCTCCTCATATCTACCTAAATGTCATCTGCTCAAAGACAATGCTCTGAGTTCATCACTAAACATGTTTTCCTCCTCATCGCATGATTTTGGTATTGGCGATCGGTTGCCGCTCTCGCAAATCCCATAATCACAGTACCGCCTTATTTGCTCATATAGCTTATCAGTCCTTTCCCCAATAATTTCTGCATCATAGCTTTCTTCTTCCTGTGCTACTTTAGGTCTTTATTGACTCTTTTCTCTCATCAGGAGAACTTCACTTACCGTGTCCCTTTGCCCCTGTATTTCATTGCTTGGTCTTACTCGTTCTTTAAGAGTGAAACTAGCATCAAGACCTTGCTGCCTTCTGTTCTATTTTATTTCTTTGTCCACTTCCCTTTGCTTTCTCACATCCCATCTTGCCTTATCTTCTTCTTGCCTTCATTCTTCCCTTCTTACTTCTTGTCTTCGTTCTTCTTCTTCACCCTTTAACTGTAATGTTTTCCCATCACTTTTTTTCTCTTCTTCCTCTCTCTTTCTCTCCTATCCCTTTCTTCTACCTCTTTCTTTCTAGTGTCATACTTCCTTTGTTCCTCTGCCCGCTTTTTGTCTTTTTCTTGTTCTTCTATATATATCTATTGCTGTCATTCCCTGCTTTTCTTCCTTGCTCATCCTCCTCCAACCGCTTTTCTCGTTCCCTATCCCTCCTTTCATGCTCGTCCTTATCTTCCCTTTGCCTAACCTCCTCAATGCTTTTTCCATCTAACTTGAGTAATATCTGCCCTCCCATCCATTCGTTCTGTACGAGCATTACCTCATTAGCCCTATCCTTCTAATCTCTTAATTTCTCTGTCTATATCTGACAATATATCAAATCTCTCACCTCTTTCCTCTTTATCTCATATGAACTTACAGGCATCTTCCTTCCTTTCACTCTCTTCTGGACTGTCATTGCTACTATAAGGGAGCGGTTCATATGTTGGGTTACTATACCCCACAGCTGCTTTTAATTCTTTTAAAGGATAAAATACTGCCCCCTCTGCACCTATGCTCTTAGTCTCAGTCAGAGTAAGAGGAGCTGAGGTCTAGATGCCCTCCCCTTTATGCTGATTAAGCATCGAGTCCTCCTGTACTGGGTCTTCTTTCTCTTCTTGGTACATTTTCCAAAGTTCTAAAACTGTGAGTCTTTTCTCTAATTTATTTCCTTTGTACGCAGCCTGCACATATGTTGTAATACCAACTTTGACAATGATCCCCCTTGTGGCCATGGTATGAACATTTTATCAGCTGTGCCCTTTACCCATTCTGCACTGTACTGTTTGACCTTGGATGCATGTCCTGGTAATGTTTTACATAGCTGCATGAGAGGAGTGTCCTCCATAACAACAAGTCGCAATTGACTGTCAATACTTACCAAATCGTTAATCAACCTCTGCCTATTTCAAAGCTTATCATTCAACACTTTTAATCTCAAAACAATAAATATGAGCAAGCACCATCAATTGTCGCTCAGTCCTCTTTTCTTCAACAACCCATCTGCCTTCTGATTGGTGCAATCGTTTACTCCACTTTTAACTCAAAACAACATCACTTCCAAGCTTCACAGCTTATAACTTGTCGAGACTTCATAAATCAAATAATACTTAAAACAACAACACAATACACATTAATAACTTTTGTGATCACCTTCACGTTTCCCTATAATCATTTATATTAAGAGATATACTCTCCTCGCCTCCAATTATATTACCCTGTGCTGGGTTTAAGACATCACCTTACAAAGTCCTAACTGTGTGTATTCTCTCTTTTAATATTCGGACTGGAATTTGAGATGTCTTCTTCTGTCTCCCTTGAAATAGGATTACTTAGTTGTTCCTTTATCTACACAAAATTTCCCGTTACCCAAAAATATCACAATGCCGCCCTTTTATATTGCTATTTCCCTTAGTCTATGTACATCCATTAATCAACTCGAGGCCTCCGGTATCGACTCTTCCTCCAATCTGACCACCTCGCCCACCGTTCACAGAGCACCTGTGGAAACCAAGCAGGGATTTCGTCAAATAGGGACCTCCCCACCATCTCGATTCTTCTTGCAGGTTTATTTCTATTGGCCACTCTCAACAGGAAATTCCACGATCTACCAGCTAATGGCGAGGACGCCCGATCATCCGAAACTCTGAAGTCAAAGTCATTTGGATCTGGAACCATCTGCACTGCTACCAGAAAAATTCTGAGTCCAAATAACCAGACAAACTCAAGAAGATGGCAAGTCACTGTTTTATTAACAATTATCTAAAACAGGGAGGTTACAATGAACATCAACGGACGTACGCTCAGTCTCTCAATGGTTTCCACAAAACATACACTTCATATACTTCATTATGCATCAGAGTGACGTCAAACTATGTGGCAATAGTAAAAAAACATATCAAGGGGCGGGTTTGGTTAAGGGAAACCTCTAGCTATACAATCATATAGGAGCTAGGATTGTTATTGGCTGTAATTTATCAGGTGGACAACTCATGCCTACTTCTTCAAACATGTAATTTAAGAAAAAATAGTTACACTGAGTTTCATTTGTCTTCAAAGCTATAAGGTCCTTCGTTATACTGACTAATACAATTGGTTGGTATGCTTGTGCCATGTCTGGAACATTTGGTTCATTTAGCAGCACATAAGCCAAGACCCAGGTGCATGGAGATAGGACATGAAGCTACCTCACCACCCAATTAGCCCAACATCTCTCATCACCCATGCCTTCTGCCATGAAATTGTCTTTGTCCTTGGCCTTGCAGAGTATTCACGTCCCGAGAATGCACGGAAGGAGGGTGTCTGGAACTCCAAGTTCGAACTCTGTTTCCATCCTTGGCTCACGTGACAAGAGACCACGATTTGGTCCATTCTTCAGCTTTTAAATGTGTTAAATGAATGAAAACTTGGCATTCTTTGTGTTCTTCCTTGCACCTTAACGTGAGAGGATTCATCCTCTGCACACTTGTTCTCTTCAGAGTCGATAGCTGAGGTTGATTTCTATAATCTTGACCTCCGGCCAGAGAGCCTCACCATGCAGCTTTAGCAACCTGTTATTCTACTGCAACACAGCTTGTCATTCACTCTTCCTGGTTTCTGACTTATTTATTTCATGATACCAATGTCCAGTTTCTATACAATGACGGCTTCACTTGCATTCTCTTCACTACTCATAGCTAGCCTACACGATAACTTGATCTATCTTGCGTCAGCGTGTGTACATTAATTGAACTTTGTTTTCTGCAGCACTTTGTTAACGTGTAATCTTCATCTTTTGCACTTTAATAGTCCACTCGATTCTTTACTTTGTCATTTGTCCGCTATGATCTATTCCTTCTTTTTCATTCAGTATCTCAGGACCTCGTGCACACTTCCTTTTGACGTCATCAATTAATTTTCTCAACTCTTTCTCATATTCCTTCAGGGAGTTCCTCCTGTAGGTTGTCATCAACTCGAGGGTACATTTGATAGGGTTGTCTCAATGGATATCTCTTTCCAAATACTCGCTGCGGTATTGGTACGATAGCTGGTGTCAGGCAAGGCACTGTCTCATGTCTCCAAAACAAAGGAGGTAGGGGGGTGGGATCTCCTGCGGGTGTATATATCTGCTCCTATACAGAGGAGAACCAGAGGTCAGTGATTACTCAAATTCATGACCAGGAAGTTAATATGGGGGTATCACACAAAGGGATAAATGAAGTGTTCCAATTGTACTGTAAAGAACTGTATTCAAGTGATGGTACTTATTCAGAATTAGAGTAGACCGACCTGGTGACCTTGGTAGAGTTTCTGAGATTATAAGGGGGAACATAGTGATGTACTAGATGCACCAATTGAGGAAGTAGAAATCCTGCATTTGTTAAATCCCTGCAACACAATAAAGCGCCTGAGAGGGATGGGTTAACGGTTGAGTTCTATCAGAAATTTGCAGAGATCCTATGATAATGCATTTTAGACGTGCATTCGGCCACAGACTATATGGGAAGCAGTGATGAAGGAAAAGTATCTGGCTCATTGTGATTTTTATAGACTATTTCATTGTTGAATGTGGATGCTAAAATCCCGGGGAAAGTGTCGGCAACAAGATTATCCAGGACCAATGCAGTTTTGTTGGATGGGGAAATACAACAATGAATCTGCTGCGCTTGCACCATGTCTTGGATCAGGTGAAACGGTCCCAGGAAGACCCTGCACTGGCTTCACTGGATGCGGTCAAGGCATTGGATTCACTGTCATAGCCCTGGTTATTTAAAGTTTTAGAGGCCTTCGGGTTGGGGATAGGAATGTTGAACTGTCTGAAACTTCTATATAATGGTCCAAAGGCACAAGTGAAAACTGGAGAATGGTTGTCATCACAATGGGTATTAGAAAGAGGGACAAGACAAGGCTCCCCAGTGTTGCCGCTATCATTTTTAATGGCACTGGAACCATTGGCTAGATATTTTAGGATGAAGATTTGTGAGACAGGTATTCTGGTGAGGGACGTGCTGCACAACATCTCACTGTATGCAGATTATATTTTGTTGTATGTGAGGGGCCTACTGGATAATGTCCCAATTCTTCTGGAGGTTTTGGACAATTACTGGAAGTTGCTGGGGTTTCCCACAGATAGAGATATATCAGTACTGTTCCCTCTAGCGAGATTACGTACACAACATAGAGATACCCTGCTGGATTGGGGTATAAAATGGGACTTGGAATAATATAAATACCTGAGGATTTCAAATATTTAATGTGATGGAAGAGACGTTTCTGTACAACATGGGTAGAGCACTGTCAAGCATAGGGTGTGCCATGAACTTCTGTAAAACGATACCTCTTTCACTGAAGGGAATGGTGGCCCTTTATTTCTTTATAAATAACCCATACATGATAAAAAAAAGGTGTTCTTTGAAATGTTGGATGAAAAAATAGGAGAGCTACTGTGGAACGCAGGGAGGCATAGACTGGCTATAGGGACGTTATGGCGCACATGTGATGAAGGGGGGTTGAATTTACCTGACTTTGAGATGTACTTTATTGCATCACAATTACGGACAGTGGCCAGGTGGGATTCCTCACTGCAGGGGGGCCATTACAGGTCTATTGCGTGGTATCAGGGCTCACAGGCAAGGAATTGAATTATTGTGGCATCCCATAGGGACAAAGGGCACCTCCAACGTCTTCCAGGTGGTGCAGGAAGTATGGAAAAATCTACTAGCTAATTGAAGGTGGCGGGTCTGTATAGTGCCAAATTACCGGTGGGATTTGATACACAGATGCTGGGGTCATGGTAGTATATAGGGCTAGCTACCTTGGAGGAACAAAACTGTAGGGCTTTGGGTGACCTATTTGAAGGGGGCAATTGATTACATTTGATCAGTGGAGGATAACATATAGGGCCTCATTACGAGTCCGGCAGTAGTTGTGCCGGAAAAAATGTCAGGCTACCGCCAGACCCGTAATACCATTCCACCTCCGTGATTGACAGAATCACCAGGGCATTACAACCCCGGTGACCTTATAATTCTGGAGGCGGATTCTGTAAATCCCCATTCCCATGGGGATGGGGACCATGGAAACACCGGCTCCGTCTATGACAGAGCCGGTGTTTCCATGTCCGCCTGCAGGTGGGTGGTGTTAATCCCGCCAGGTTAGACCTGGCGGGAGTGACACCTCCCACCTGCAGTACTCTGAATCAGCTGGTCTGGAAACAACGGTGGCAGCTGTTTTAGCGCCACCGTTCTTTCCGGACAGGCAGGGTCATAATGAGGCCCAGAGTTTTTCAGCTGGTCATTTTCTTACATATGCCAAGGTAGTCAGGAGACTGGCAAAGTTGTGGGAGAGCATACCAGAGGAGCCAGAGTAATGTTCACTGGTACAAACACTATTGACTCTGGCGAAGGGGAGACAGAGGATTTCTAGTCTAGGCTATATGGGGCTTTACAAACTGTTAGAGTAAAAGACGAGTTAGTTATTAAAGATAAATGGCAGAAGAATGTGGGGGACTCTATCTCAGACAAACAATGGTCCAAAATATGGGAACAGGCGTAGAAGGTGCCTCGGAATGCAATGTTCCAACTGATTCAGTTTAACTATCTGCATAGAATATATATGACATCAGTAAAACTACATATGATCAATCCTTCCATATCACATGAGTGCCCGCACTCTAGAATGGGCTCTAAAGGCTTTTGGCACATGATCTGGGAGTGCCCAGTGATACTTTCTTACTGGGATGGGGTGATGGAACATCTTAATGCCCTGCTAGGCAGCCACTATACATATACCCCGGCAGTCTGTTTGCTGTGATCGATCCAGGGTGAAAGGTTGCACAAAAGTTGGTGCTGGATAGATTGATTCATGATGGTTCTAGCCAAGCGAAGGGTAGCGATATCCTGGAAAAGAGCTAATATTCCATCGACATGACAATGGCTTCAGGACGTACAATGATGGGGGATGGCAGAAGTAGAACACCTAAGAAATATAGGAATCTGGAGGAGGAGGCAGGGGCAGAGTTGGATTGGGGACAATTGCTGAACAAACTGGCTTCCTCCCCAGACTTAAAACCCCCATGAGAAGGGTTCACTGTAGGAACTTATGGGAATGGATATGGCACAGTACTTGGTGGGAATTGGGGATTACATGTTGTAGGAAATGATGATGAAGGAACTGAATTGCTGGTGTGGAATATCAGGAATAGGAATGCTTTAGTGGTTTGGCTAATAGGGCGGGGGAAGGGAATTGTGGGATGGAAAGGGTTGCAGGGAAGATGGTATACATCTGCATGTTCTGGGGACCAAGGGGGTTAGGCATGCAAGTCTTTAAAGGAGGAAACAGTATAAGAGAAGATAAGAGTGGAGTGAGGATGCCAGGCCAAGGGGCAAAGGGGGAATCCAGGGCAAGGGCGCATATCAACCCAGTGCTGGTTGTGACTCTGGCAGAGCCTGCCTTCATCACCTTGGGGTCTGTACCACGCAATACTCAGGCCTACACAGATCTTAAGCTGCCTTGCCCGCACATGTAACTGTGATCAGCGACTTAGGCCCTAATGAACCCCGACAGGTGAAACAGACTACCTTGGAGACCGACATCCTGTCCCCAGCAATGCCAGAGCAGCACTTAGGCAGTCAATACAAAGATTGTCCAGCGGACACCTGGCATACTTTTGCTGTAAAATAATTCCCTTTGAACCTTACTAAACTGAAGCCTTCCAGGTCATTCTTTTATTTCTAGAGCATGATATTTCTGTATTGAATAAGAAAGCCATGTTTAGAGGGGCGGATTAGCCTTTAATCAGGGTGTCTTTCCCCATATCTGGCCTGTAGCATCAACGCCTCCAGGGCTGATCTTCTGCTGTTTAGAGTCGACTCCCTGCATGTAACCCCACCCTTCCAACTTTCCCATCAAGGCAATGGCGGCGTCATTAGAAGCAAAATATTACATTGACACTTTATCAGCAGAAATACATTTCATGTTACACTTACCTTCTGCCTTACAGTCATTGCCCTGGGAACTACGGAATAATGCCAGCAAGGTGTTACTTGGCACATATCTTCATTTGAAAAAAAAACCTTTGCCCACGGTTTTGTTAAGCAATGACACATGGTTAATTTCAAACACAACTCAATCGAAGCCACTGTGCAACTGTTTGTTTTTGCAACCCCAGGGTCTGAATATCGCTACAGCCCTCCCAACCATATGGTGAAATCTGTGTCCATCTAGAAATATGGCATGGGTTTGCTATTCCAGGGGTGATGGGCGAGTGGGGGTAGGCAGGCGTGATTCCCTAATTCGTTATGCAGTCGAACATTTTCCCCAAGTTCAAAACCATGATTTCCCCCCCTGTACCCAAGTGTCTGCTCCCCAAGACAGATGTCTGTAAGAGTCATAACTCCCATATTGGTGGAATTCCAGACTCACAGTTAGAGAAGGGAACAGCAAATCAAATTAGACTCCATTGGGAGCCCCATCTGAAGGCAGTGCTGTAAACACTTCACAGACGCCTCAGTGAGGATTACCTCCCCTCCAGGAAAAAAGTCAAAACTGGGCTATTTCCCTCTGCGACTTGAAAACTGTCACAGAGCACAATTCGTCCTCCTCTCCAGCCTTCACTGCAATTCCCAATTCTACCAGGCACTTGATCAGACACCACCAGGCAGAGCCGGCTCTTTTTGAGGGGGCCCGCCCTCTCAATCTGACAAGCGCTGATTAGGAACGCAACCCGTCCTTCTAGGCTTACGCCGGCCATTATCACGGCGGCCCTGCCGAGAGACACTCGTACCCCACTGAATACAAAATTCACAACAGCTATCTACAGCCTATAAACGACCGATATGCCCACGTGTAAACAGGTGTATCAATGAACCTCCTTCCACGACACACTCTTTCCTGATCACCTTAGCGCCCTCCCTGACATGTTGTTCCACTAGAGGCTTATTGGAGATAGGCCAGCCCACCTAGCTACTTTCCAAGTTTACGCTCAAACTCTTTTAAGTCTCAGGACTTCCTTTGTTACCTGAGCCCTGGCTTTTAAAATAACCTGTACCCGATTCATGGATCTACCGTGGACAGCCATTCATGGGCAGCCGACTATGGGCGAGTGGCAAAGGGCAGCTCCCTGCTGGGTAGCTCCCTCCCTGTTTGCTCCTTTTCACCCATTGACGACCAATAAAGCACCCTACTGATACAAATAAGGTAAGGTGCCACGGGCAGTAAAAACAGCCCTTACTGTGCTCAATTAAAACCGTGCCACTTCTACATTGCCATCATCATACTATAAGACTGTGTATATTTCCTCCTTCACCCCCGGGATGGACCAATAGATTTGTTGGGGCCTGTCTGTGTGCTGCAGTTAGCTGCATTTTGGGGTAGGAAATATTTTGCACTTAGATGAATTGTTGGAGGCATGAAATGTGTGACCCTACCTGTATTTTGGGATATGAAAGGTATCCAATGTTAGCCTGCCTGTCATACCTAGAAGATGTACTAGGGCAGCCAGTCCATTGCACTTAGTAGAGTTGGGGGTAGCCTGCTCATTGAACCTAGAAGTGTCTATGAGGGTAGCTGTTTTTCCCCCATACTGATGCCAAGCGACATCAAAGATATAGATCCATCAGGGCTCTAGGTATGTATAAATGCACCACTTTGGTGAACATCTACCACAGGCATGGCTATGCATCCAGACACTTTAGAATGCAGCTAATGACCTATGACAAAATTCGGTCTAGCTGGAGACTTAAAGGAATGGTTCGGTCAAAGATTTTTATTGTCCCTATGGGTCGGCCATGTGTATTTAAGCCTAAATCGCACAATTTTAGAAAAGTTTCCTATGGACCTTACCCGAGTTTTTGTCCATTAAACGCACGCGAAAACAGGCACCATGGCGCTGCCATTTTGTGATAATCCTATCACTTGCCGCATCGCCCTGGCTGAACTGCTTTTGCGGCACTAAATCATATCCCCCGCCCCTGAGCCTGACATTATCAAAACATTCATATTCCCCGCCTCTCTCCGTGACGTTACTGTGCTGCGTAGGCAAACGCACCCAGTCGTCTTCTACGCGACTTCACACAGAACCCGGAAACCAACACAGATCAACTCACAACACAGCGCGCCACAATTTGGAATATGAAACTGTACTTTAAAATCAAACAGCAACACGGTACATTTGGTAAAGTACATTTATTTGACATTAAATGTTTATAGAATATTCAGCAATTGGCATATTAAATCGGAATGTGATTTTTTTTCTTTTCTCTCTATCCGCAAATGCTGTTCCGTTTTATCGTGAGTCACACGCTGTTCCTTTATGGTACACAGGGTGTTGGTTTTCGTTAAAAGAAGCACTTTGGTCGCACAGTGAACCGCAAGGCTGTTCCATCAACTAGGCACTAGGCCAGCGTAAAGGTTGATATGTTGCTTCTAGCCGTTAGTACAGCTTAAGGGCATATGGGCCCTTGGCGATCGTCCCATAAGATCATCAAAGTGGTGCAGTTGTTTACGAGAAGCTGCAGCTGGCAGTTGAAAAAACCATCTGCCGGGGTCTGAAACTGGTGGCAGTAGCAGTAGGGTAGGATATACCTGTTTTGAAAACATAAAAATTATAAATAGTCTCGCCAGCCGATCTTTATTACTATTATTTTTTTTATTTATAATGGCCGATCAGAAACTATTTGCTTGCAAGGATAGTGCAATGGAGAATGTTCGGCTCTAAAATCAATGCGAAAACTAACAAAATAAATCGAGGTTAACACACAATGAGAAACGACTGTTTGTCTACATGCGTGTGGAATGTGGACCTGCATGCCCATGTGCCCGATACAAAGACGATCCCACAAACGTTTTACTTGCTCTTCATTCATTCATTCATCCATTCATTAATTCTTCATTCCGGTATAATAGCGTCTAAAGAGTTACTTACATTATATTTTCAATTTCCATTGTGTCTCTACGTAATGCAGTCCGTAAATCCCACTGTGCTTGTGACAACGATTTTTCGCATACTGAACTAACATGAAACTCGGTCTAGTTTCCGAATTTTCTGCCTTATCGTCTCTTACGTTATTGCACCCCTCCTTCAAATCAAGTCCTTTCGGCATTGGTCCCTGTCTCTCGAGGTCAAAAAACAATAGAACTTTATACTGCCAGTGCAAGTTGTGGGCCTCTTCAGGCCGCGAGCTGAAAATCAAAGCCGCTGACCTTCACTCAAAATGAGCATACATTCTTACTTTGCAACATCCCGTAGTAAAGCCATCTGTGAGAACTTGAATTTTCAAAACCATCTATGTACTGGGCCTTAATGTGCAAATGCGAACTGGCTTCTCTCCCATCTGCAACGGCTCGCTTGGCGCGTTCTAAGGCCCCCAATTCCGTCCTCGTTGTCTGTGAGCTTTGCAGCCCTAGAGAACCATAACTATGGGGATATTGACTTTTTGGGGGAAGGTCAGGGAAAGTATAAAGTACCCGAGGAGTTGAGTTGAAAGTAAGATTTATTGTTTGTTTGTTTTATTATTTGCAATACGCAAGCCTCCCCTTGGTTAACAGTGCGCAGCATTTACATGAGATTGCGAAACTTAGTTACATCAACAAAAATATATACATACACATATTGACAAGGTCAGCGATATGAGGTGAATAGAGAGAGAAGTCAAATATGACACCCAGGTTGTTCGCCACCCAGGATGGTGAAGGTAGGGGTTAGGGTTTGCATACTTTGTATGTACACTGTACAATAACATTTTTTTACAAAAAGACAATCAGATTATAATGATTTAAACTGGGATTTGTACTTCTCAACGAGTTCTTCTTTGGGTGGACATGGCACAGTGGCAATGTTTGGTGGCAATGCATCAGTGCTCTGCACAGAAACACTCAAAATTCCATATCTGTGCTTCTCGAGTACAGCAACAATAAGGCCTTTAACAAAGTCGAAATCCATTTCCTCATAGACTGGTTTGATCACCCATTGCTTACTTCTTTTTGCAAAGGCCGTAGTGTAGCGAAGCATCCCTACATTACCTGTAGTTCTAGATTGTTCACGGCACAAATTCTCGTTATGGGCCAAGACCGCAAGTAGAGTCCTATGTTTCATGCCCTGCATGCTGAAATGCAAGCGCGTTGGCCTGTACTTTAGGCACATATTGTGGAACACTTCCAAACCTCCTGTGTGACAGAATTCTGTCAGCCCCCTCAAATCTCTTGGTAGAGTTTTATCGAAAACAATCTTCTCAATGGCTTTGTGTTTGGGTGAAGATCGAACCAACCACTTCTTCTTCCGTGCCTCCTCTGGGGACAAAGGGCCATGTTCACATTGGTGGAAATGTAGGTTTTCTGTCCAGCAGTGAACAATGGTACAGTGGTGCATCAGTGACGGCCATTTTTCAAGTAGGATTTCCACTGACCCTTCACAAGTTTTGGAGCTCCAGCAAAGATGGTTGCTGATATACTGGGACCACTGTGAACTACTTTCCAAACCTTTTTTTTTCCCTGCAGCCGAGATTTTCTTATTGATTGATTTAGCAAGATGCCATACATCAAATTGATGTTTAATATGTGGGAACTGCTCTCTCATTGTCTTGGCAATTGAAACGTGTCTGTCCGTGGCTATGAGGTCGATGTGCATTCCCCTCGATTGTAGATATTCCACTGATTTTATAAATCCTAGTTTCTCCATGGCCACTGTGGATTTACATTGGGACACCTGCACGACCACCGAACTCACAATTTTCTTACGATCCATGTCCTGAAAGTGGTAGGTGCAGTACTTGGCAGAAAATCCAGGGCTGTCGCACTGTCCATCGCCGGCTAGCCTGAATCGTTTGCCTTTGAATGTACTTGCTAGAGACAATTGTTCAATTTTCCAAGCATCACTAATGGCCGGAAATAGATAATCATGTTGGAATTTGTAGTACTGTGTTTTAGAAATGAAATGGAGTCCCACAAACTGAAAGAAAGACTCTAACTTTCTAAAACTGGAGCCACTAAAAAGTGATGGAGCTGCACGCAGTAGATTGCCTGCTGGCAGGTTCCCCTGCATCGGTTGTGCAGACCATGAGAACGTATGATTTAATCTACAGGCGGCATGTATTGTGACTTTCCTGCCTTGTTTTTGACGAGTCACATGAATCAATGGCTTCCCACATACTTTCCCTCTGACGGAATGCCCACATTTCAGCATACTTATAATATCCATTAAACAACTGTCGAATACTATGTATTTGCCCTCTTTCATTAGACTGTCATCCGGCATCACACTTGTTTCGGACTGCATCATTGCGGACATATCAGCAGAATTGAAAGAAATATCGCCGATATCAGGTTCTGAATGCTGCTGCTGGTTCATTCTCTGTCATTTCAACATCTGTTACTTCAACATTGATGGGAGAACACAACAATGTTGACAGCTTTTTTGGTGGCAATTCTTTGGCGGGTGTAGATTGTGTGAATTGATCTGCGACTACTTCAGAGCTATCTTCAATACATTCAGTATCATCTTCTTGTGGTGTTGCAGTCCCACTGTAGCAATGGTCCTTTACAACTTTACTGGATTCTCCGGACACATTCATTTCATGTTCTGGCCATTGGACATGAGCATCTCTAGTCTCAACACGCGGCGCCTGAATTAATAGTTCCTCCATAGTGTAAATGGTCTGGCAAGCAACGTCTCTCATTCGCTTCACTGTCTGTGTATGTATAGTTCGTACACCCATGGGTAACTAGAGGCCAGATTGGAAAAGGGATGTTCAGTTTCAACACAAGATAAAGTATAGTACAATTGACTGGAAAAAAACATAAAGTAGTCCCCAGCACAAAAAAATGTGTAAAGTTATGAACTGTTTGTAACTAACCTTGTTTTTGTTTCTTTTCTGTGCAACTTTTTTGACTCGACCTTCAACATCTGCACGCTGTAGCTCTGATTCGTTTCCGCATCTCTTCCCTTCCTGTTGCGCTGCAACGACTATATTTTCTGTATCCGCATAGACAGCACGGAAGGAGGCTCCATCGACTCCCTGAAACACAGTACTTTCATTACTATGTATCACAATATTGTTAGCATAAAACACATGTGAGGACGAACACGCAGGTACATCTCAATAGCTAAACACGATTTAAACATTGTGTAGAACAATCAAACGACAAGTATTCGAGCTCTGATGACCTAGTTCGATGGAACTGTCAGTATCCATACCTCTGGCTCTGCATGGACTGCCATGAAGGATTGTATTGGAGAGGATGCATCAGCAACTCCCTGAAACGCAGTACTTGCGTTAGTATGGTTTTCAATATTGTAAACATACACACACTTGGGGTCAACGGCACAGGTACATATAAAGAGATAACCACAAATGATGCTTTGTCTAAAAGAATCAAGGAATATTTAAATATGATCAGATTTAATCGACTTATTTCTCCGATTCTTTACATCTGCATCATCTAAATGGGATGTTGTGATTGTAGTGGAAGCTCCATCGTCTCCCTGAAACACAGTACTTGCGTTAATAGGGAAGAAAGTATAGCAAATGGAATCACGTTATATGATTACGCTCGATGGAGCTGTCAGTATCCATACCTTGTGCTGCTGAAGAATATCTAGGGATGTTGTAAATGTAGTGCGCACTTCCGAAAGCTGTTGCGCCGATTCGTATCCGCATGGTCCCGCTTCCACTTCCCCTGGAATTACTTGGATGTCAGTCTCCGCATCAAGTGCGGGGGTTGACGCTTCAACAACTGCCTGAAACATAGTATTTGCATTAGTAAGGATCACAATATTGAAAACATAACACACACTTGGGGTCGACCACACAGGTACATATCAATGGCTAACCACAAATGAAACATGGTGTAGAACAAACGACAAGTGTTCCAGTCCTGATGATCACGGTCGATGGAGCTGTCAGTATCCATACCTCATGCTGCTGAAGAACATCTAAGGCTTTTGTCAATGTGGTGGATGCTTCAGCATCTCCCTGAAAGACAGTACTTGCATTAGTATGGATAACACTAATTATAACTGAAAACAAACACCAGGGGACGACAACTAAGGTGTATATCAATTGGAAAGCACTAACCAAAAAATTGGTAAAATAATCACACGATACATAAAAACTATTACTTGACATGCATAAAACAAGTCTGTAGCGGAATAGCCAAGTAAGATTACCTGATACGTGCTAGAAGTGGTTGATAACTGCGAGCACGTCACAGAAGTAGAATGGTCTTGCTTCAGATTCAAGGGATAGTCAAGCAGTTGTAAAGGTAAATTATTGTTTGATAATGAAATGCCAATATTTTAAATTGCCATGTAAGGAGACAGAATACTTGACTAATGCTATTGAAAATGCGCAATATAGCACAATTCCCTGTGCCCATATATAGATTTCATTTGTGGGTTATGAAATCTAAAAATAATATATTGATAAATGTCATTATTCAAAAAGCTATACCCTCATATCAATGTCGAAAGTATTACAAATTGGAAACAACACCTAAAATATCAATTAATCAATTCAGTTACCTACACACTACCGCAAGGCCTAAAGCTAAAAATGGACACTTGACTCACCAGTGGTGGAATGTGAACGAATAGAGTGGGAATAGCATTTGCGAGCAATTTTCGTGTCATTCGCCGTTTATTCTTCTTTGTTACCCAAGATGTGGCGGACATGTTCGAGGAAAAGTGCCGGCTGCAGATGCGGTATCGATCACCCCTCTTGTCCTGTAAGACTTCTTGGACTCTACTTTCTAGCTCATCCAGTGGATATCCGCAATGTCTGACCCATTCTCTTATTCGATCAACAGTTTTCGGGAATACATGCATTGTAGTGCCTTCAGATTTAGCATGGGTCTTCGAAGGGCAACCTCTAATCGAACAGGCAGACATTGTTGAAAATTCTGAAAAGTAAATATCGACATTATTAAACAATCTTGATGAATAAAAATGTGATACAAAAGTAAATGAACCATACAGTGTTCAATGCAAAGTTTGTTTTACTCGCCGGAACTATACCAGTTCATCATGTGCAGCTTAGTATTTGCATAAATTGCAGAAATTTATAAATGATGTGACTAAACTCTGAACATGTGACTCGTTCCTTGGATGTTCTGTCTTGCACGAGAAGGAAACATGCTTACATTATAGACTGGACTCCCGAAGGATGCAATTCGATGACAATTGACACAGATGAAAATAAATAGATCTATCGATAGCATAACAATTGAACCTCAAGTCAATAGCAATGAGCCAAATGAACATAGCACTATTGAGAACTCTAATCGCAAATAGATAGAAATTTAAAAATGACCGAAATATGACTAGGATACATGGCCTTACCTTGACCAACAAACAGTTGGATTCAGCAGGCCGAGCAGTATGTTGCAGGAGAACAGGTAGATGGCCACAGGTAGCATACTGATGAGTTTGCTCGAAGCGGTTCCAGATGGCACGATGACGAGCAAATTAGCATAGATCTCAGTGCTTCTCAGGTAGAACATTCAGGAGTTGACTTGCAAAGCACAAAGATGTTCTCAAGAGACATATCAAGTGGTTTATAAAGTATTAGAAACAGGGGTGTGTTTGTGAATGAATGACGTGTGTATGTTGTGGTATTATGTGGTTTGCAGGGGGGCGGCCAGCGTCAGGCTTGGCCTGCCTGGAGACACGGGGTCTGAGGAGGCCATGTGAGCGATTGCCCCTGGGCGTGGGATACCTTTTGAAGTGTACATGGTGTTTGACACCTTGGCCATTATAGCCCCTGACAGCACACCATGGCAGGGCTCAACCACGGGTGCGAAATGACTTTGATGGGGGTGGGGGTGGATGGAAGGGCCGGTGGGCATGCAGACAAGGCACCGGAAGGCTGCTGAATGGAGACACACTTATGTGGATTGCAGGGAGGCGGCCTGCCTCCGGGGAGGCTTGCCTGGGGACACGGGGTCTGAGGAGGCCATGTGAGCGATTGCCCCTGGGCGTGGGATACCTTTTGAAGTGTACATGGTGTTTGGCACCTTGGCCGTTATCGCCCCTGACAGCACACCATGGCAGCGCTCATCAACGGGTGCGAAATGCCTTTGATAGGGGACGGGGTGGATGGATGGGCCGGTGGGCGTGCAGACAAGGCACAAGAAGACTGCTGAATAGAGACACACTTATGTGGATTGCAGGGGGGCGCCCTGCCTCAGGGGAAGCCTGCCTGGAGACACGGGGTCTGAGGAGGCCATGTGAGCATTTGCCCCTGGGCGTGGGATACCTTTTGAAGTGTACATGGTGTTTGGCACCTTGTCCGTTATTACCCCTGACAGCACACCATGGCAGCGGTCATCCACGGGTGCGAAATGCCTTTGATGGGGGGGGTGGATGGAAGGGCCGGTGGCCATGCAGACAAGGCACAGGAAGACTGCTGAATGGAGACACACTTATGTGGAATGCAGGGGGGCTGCCTGCCTCAGGGGAGGCCTGCCTGGAGACATGGGTTCTGAGGAGGCCATGTGAGCGATTGCCCCTGGGCGTGGGATACCTTTTGAAGTGTACATGGTGTTTGGCACCTTAGCCGTTATCGCCCCTGACAGCACAACATGGCAGCGCTCATCCACGGGTGCGAAATGACTTTGATAGGGGGGGGGGTGGGCCGGTGGGCGTGCAGGCAAGTGTGTGGGAGCGAGGGGCCATCAGGCCCCTCTCATCCTTTACTTCTCAGTAGAAACTCGGACCAAGTGGCTCCAGTAGTGGGTTCGCCCCTTGCCCTTATGTGATGTTAACTTTGGTTGACATTCGCGTAGATGGGACCACTGAGCAGGACACGGGGCATCCATTTTGTATCCCCTTCGACTCCATCTTGGTGACCAGGACTCCCTGCGATAGTACAGCGCGCAGAGCACATGGCCCCAACCCTCGTTCCCACTCTGACTGGAAAATTCTGGAGGTATTTACAACAGCTAATAAATGTAACACATCACTCTTCCTCTGAGATCACTGTCCTGCATGTGAACCAGCGTGAACTAAGCACATAGCTCGTTCATCTCCACAAACGTGTCCTTGCCCACGCACCCTCGCCAGTGGAAACTTACTGCCATTCTGACCCTGTGTCCCTGCAAGGTATTCTCTTCATGGGCCAGACCACTGCCCACGCCATGATGCCCACCTAGCAGATGCCCAACTAACATTATACCCTGCCACAGTATATCGTTGCCTATCAATAACAAATGACACATACCGGAGATTCTTGTGAGCACAGACCCACACTTCAACCAGTGTATTATAGTGTATTATAGACCCTTAACCTAAGGCCTGTATAATCCAATGTTAATTGATAATATAGATATATGTATAGATATATGTGTGACTTTTATAGAGACATAACCTACTGAAAGACTTTGAACAAGTGTTATTTAGTGCATGCATTATTGAGAATATATTATGTTAGCTTAGATAGTGACCACCCCGCTTCACAGACACACTTCATTCATTTAAAAAATCGAAACAACCGTTGTTGAAATATATGTGATGTTTTATTTTTTATCTTATTTTGATGGCACAAAAATACAAGAACTTACACATTGTACAGGTCAGGTTGCAGCACAGCGAGGGAAAATCCCCTGTACTGACTGTTGTCACTCGGGAAAGTTTCTCTTATGGCACGAATGGCACAGGCGGGTATTACTCTTCGAACGCGGTGTCCAAGCCTCCCGTGAAGCCACCATGTAAAGGAACGATAGGCCACCAGCCGGTACCACCTGTGAAAAAGAATGATACAAACTGTTTTTAAATGAACAAGATAAGTTTATTAAACGTTTGCTGTCAATGACAATTCTTGTAACTAATGGCATTCTGCTTGGACAAATGCTATCCAGAGAGTGCACACTATTGAACGACTTTCATGCATTAACATGATATTTATATGTAATTTTGGATATACTAGAAGACCATGAAATTGGAGTGGCATCACAAGCCGAGTATACTTACTCATTATTCGGATTACGAGGACGAACAGTTGTGTGAAGTTCATGCATAAGCACCATCATTATCCACAACACGGACCGTGTGAGGCAGGCTGCCCTGAAGTCTGGCAGCTCGGTGATGCATTGCGGCCGTGGCTCGACTTCTGAAATGTAGGCCACGCATCCCGAGTTTTCACTGCAGCAGCAGTTCTCGTCCTCAGTTGGCATTAGCTCGCACCGATTGCATGTGCACCAGGTGGAAAAACCGTCCATGCGACTAGGTCCAGTGTCTTCATCCATTGATTCGTCCTGCCAACTGCCGTCCGAAGCCCCATCGTTTTCGCATGTTTCCCTTTCCAGTAGTTCCTCCTCGGTATACTCAGCTCGTACATGTAGGGCATTATTGTAGCCATTGTGTGGTAAACAAAAGAAAATAATTTATAGCAGTGGTACTGGTATCTGTTAACACGGGCTACAAGCAACGAAGGTAGCTGACCAGAGCACAGAAACGAGTCACAGAATACTCAAAGTAACACAGAGAGAGGAATGGAATCGAAAATCTGCTGCTGTGTGTTGTGAAACGGTCTGTTTATACTTATTGAGTAAAGAGGCTTCCTGCCGTTTCCATGGCGACACGTCATTAGCTGAAGCGCAGCGATTGTTGACACGATACGTGCTTTGGCGTTGTGAAATGGGCGGTACGCGTCTGCTGATGACAGGCTCAGGGGCGGGGGATATGATTTAGTGCCGCAAAAGCAGGTCAGCCAGGGCGATGGGGCAAGTGATAGGATTATCACAAAATGGAAGCGCCCTGGTGCCTGTTTTCGCATGCGTTTAATGGACGAAAACTCGGGTAAGGTCCATAGGAAATTTTTCTAAAATCGTGCGACTTAGGCTTAAAAACACATGGCCGACCCGTAGGGACAATAACATTTTTTGACCGAACCATTCCTTTCATGCTTTTAGGCCTACTTACCCCAGACTTGTCTCAACACCTCGGCCACTAGGATACAGCGACAACCTATGACAATATTCGGATTAGCTGGGCACATAACGAGTCACTTGCACGCACTTGTGACCCCCTCAGCACCCACACACATGCCTGACTTCTTGGGTTGCTTGCTGGAGCCTAGCCAGCCCACCTAACCCCTAATCTTGGCCAAATGCACACTTGCATTCTTTTGAGAATTTTCCCATAGCTAGACTTTGGTCCCTGAAGACGGTCCCACCACAAGCGCACTGAGACCATAACAATGGGAAAAGGCACAATATAAATTACTACTGCTACTACTATTTGAAAGACATCTCTAATCCTGGCTGCCCTCCTTCATGGTTGCAATTCCCCCACAGTGCCCCTAATAGTTAACTTCATATTCTATACTCTGCCCATAGTGTGTGAGGGTTGTAAACACTGAAGTATGACTGCCAAGGTGGAATGAAGCGACATATGTTGATGCAGGGGTGCCCCTCAAATTTGAAGGTGCCCCGGGCAGATTCTCATTCCCCACAATGCCACGCAGCAGCACGCACTTCTTCTGCCATCAGGGTCGAACATCCGCCTGCCTGGAAGCATGGGCTGTCTCGGTTCTGCCCTAGTGCCCCCTTACCGAGGTACAATGCTGCCTTCATGAAAGTGTCAGCAGATGCTTGGTTATTAGGCATTGACATCTACACAGTGCATGATTACCTGCAGGACAGACAGCTCACAGAGGTAGGAGCATTCTGATCAGATCAAAGGCGCCCATTGTTCACTCGATTATTACATTGACACTGGAGTAATGCTGACAGCCTTCGCTTTCTTTATTTTCTACATGAGTATTTGTTTAACAGATTGTCAATAAACTGTGCTTCCTGACCTCCCATATACAGTCTGACGTCCTTTCCCCCTAATGAAGCTGTATAAAAAGTGAAATATGGGTCAAGGTTGTACAACTGGTATCCCATTGTTTTGCCACCAGTACTTACTTTGTGGTAATTCATCAAAGAAATTTAGGTATTTCTGGGTAGCGTGTAAAAGGGGGTTAGGGAGGCTGTGGAGGAGGGGCAGCAATGAATGGTAAGGGTGGGCAGGCATCCCCCCCAAATAAAAATAAAATCAAAAATGAAACATTTCAAAGTAATTACTGTCGGCGAAGCACAACTCTGTGAAAGGAATTATATATATGCATAGTGACATCCATAAAGGATGTCTAATCATTTACAGGCAGTGTTTCATGGGCCGATGCATTGAGTGCCATTATAGTTGCTAAGTGTAGCATTGATGCAGGAACTGAAGCAGCAAAGGTTGGGTTAGCAAGCACTGCAAGAAAGGGTAGCCCAGGTCCAGTGCCTTGTGTACACTGTCTGATTCAGAGCAAATTGTTTGAAGAGATACGCCATTTTAGCTATGGGTGTGGGAATATTTTACGGTGGCACGGTTTCTGTGCAGAGAGCTAGGCCATGTTTGGAGGTGGGCATTCGAAACAAAATGGAGGCTGTTACTCGTGCTACCAGGGCTGAGGGTGAGTGAATCCTCCAGTCCGCCCCAGCCTGATGCTCCCGTCTAGACAACAGAAGAGCAGTAGATGGAATCTGAATAGGTCACATTTTCCCGAGGACACCAGAGCAGCACAAGGTTGGCAAATCCAAGATATGTCAAAAGGCTGGCATCATCTTACGAGTTGACATTTCAACTGCCTTTCAGAGAGAGATAATAATGTATTCATACACCAGAACGTTTCACAGGGTGTGAAAGAGAGGCCAAGCAAACATTGCTTCCAAGTTAAATTTGAATCCAGCTCGTGTTTCTTGTATTTTGACGGCTCCCATTTCTTTCCACGTAGGACAGTTTCGACTGGCAACAGTGCTCAGAAAAGTAAGCCCCAACACATTATCACCCCTGCTAAACCAGACCCGACTATTCCCACCCTGATGTGAAATGTATATTCCAACAACACCCTTAGCATGTCACCGGGAGTCATAGTTGGAGTACAATATATGTGTGTGGGAATGTGGGGGCTGGAAGATTAGGGCTAGTGTCAGTGGTGAATCACTGTGGATCTCATTTTGTTTGTACTGTAGAGCAAAATGCATGCACAAAAGAAGGCATGCGTAAAAATGTTACTCATGCATTTCAAGTCACGCCACATCTTCATTAATGTGAATAGTGGAAGGAGGGCACAAATATGCTTAAGCCGGTAAGGTAGCTCAGCAGGTTGAGCGCTCACTCCTGCAATCTGAGTGTGATCTACAGGTCGTAGGTTCAAATCCCGGCAAAGCCAACTCAGCCTTTCATCCTTGCGAGGTCGATAAATGAGTACCAATTTCGGTTGGGTGATATTGTATGTAAATATGTGCTCTGTAAAGCGCTTTGGATGAAGCTGCTATATAAATAACTTATCATTACTTTAGATTTCTGTCTCAACCAACTCAGCCTTTCATCCTTGCAAGGTCGATAAATGAGTACCAATTTCGGTTGGGTGATATTGTATGTAAATATGTACTCTGTAAAGCGCTTAGGTTAGGGTAACCAGACGTCCTGGTTTTGCCAGGACTATCCCAGAATTTGGTGCTCTGTCCCCCTTTCTCAAGATTATGTTTCCTTTGAAACTGCAGTGGTCCTGGTTTTTGGTAGTAGGTCTTCAGAGCTGGCAGGCAGGAATGCATGCTGATAGTGTTAGTTTGTGATGAATTCATTATAATATGTGTTTATTTAAACAGTAACACTTAAACCCCCTTCTCCTCTAAACACTACTGAAGTATAGTGCCTTGACAGCACTTTCAAGAGTTAGTCCTACTTTTATGTTAGTTGCCATGTCCCCAGTTTTTTACTTTTTAAATCTGGTCACCCTATCCACCATGCACATTTCCAGGATTTACACCATTTTCATGCTGGTGTAAATGCTGGTAGATCCCGATGGAAACTGACTGCTGTTTACTCGAGCAAAAAGTAGGCAGATTCCCTCAGAGTCAATTGCAAACACTGCCCACTATGCATAAATAATATATGATATTTTATTTATATCGTGCTCGTACACAAGTGTTTCAGAGCGCGATAAGGCAAGGGAGGGGACCAGGGGTGAACAAAACAACAATCTTACTAGGCCCAGTGACATTGAGAATGCGCAAGTGCATGGGAAAGGGAAAGGGGAAAAGTGCATGGAAGGGGGTAGAAGTGGAAAGTGAGGAGCGGAGGAGAAACAGATAAATAATAATAAATAAATACAATAAATAAGTAATAAAGGCAATAAACGTTGGTAGTGCAGCCAGCAAGTAGCAAGTGCTGTATTTAAGGCAGCAGACAGGGTAATTCTGATAAGTGCAGATGGAAATGAAAGGGGGTGGGGGACTGTATGGGTCGAGATACAGGCCCCAGTGCAAGGGGTGGCGAGGAGGCACTGCAGGAGCGTGGCAGGATGAGCAGGTACCTGGGCTCGGAGGACAGAGGGTAGCCAGTTGCACGGTGTTGAGAGAGAAACAGATCAGCAGGGGGCTGGGGGATGAAGGCAGAAGCAAAGAGGAAGGTCTTGAGGTGCTTCCGGAACCCGAGATGGTTGTCTTCAAGTTTCAGAGTGGCAGGGAGGCTGTTCCAAAGGGAGGCACCAGCTGAAGACAGAGATCTACCCTCAGCTTGGTTCTTTGAAAAACGAATGACCCCGAGGGAGTTAGAGGTAGAGGAGCAAAGAGCTCGAGAGGGGCGTTGTTTACGGAGGGATAGTTGAAGGTATTTGGCAGGCGCTGTTAACTAAATGTGTACGGCGAAGTGCAAAAGTGAAGCATAAAGGCTATTTAGCCTGCAACTTACATTCCCTTTTGCCCTTTGCAGTGAAAGTGATGAAAACTTTGTGAGGAGGACCTGTTTGTAAGTAAAGGCAAACATGGTCGGTGGACTCCGTGCAATTTAAGGGTACTTGGAGCATGAGCTTGAACTAGGGTTCCGTCCAGCCCTCTAAGACGAGGTAGCAATACCCTGGAGATGAATGAGGATGCAGAAGTTACTCAAACATCAATAACCAAAACGACTCAGGTAGTTGGCAAAAAGGTTAACTGTTTTAATATCAATTATCTAAAACAGGGAGTACAACGGACATCAACGGACATCTCAGCACATGGTTTCTCAATTTGTTTCAGAAAAAACATCCTCTTTATAGCAAAAACTCATCATTGATGTCAACCTATGTACTTACTAACATCATCCTACATGGCAAACTACAAAAACCTAATGAAGAAAGTGATAGGACTGGAGGGAACATCTACGTATACATTCCATACTAGTCGAAGAAATTAATAGACTCCTTAACATCAGGTGGGGCAACTAAGCCCTCCCCCAAAACATGTCACTATGAACTTCACTAAATACACAACGTCCCATTGGTTACACAAACTATAGGACCTTTAATCACGCAGCACCCTACAATTGGTTGGCACGCTTATATCCGTCAGTACTTTTCAACCTATGTTAGCAGCACGCAGGCTAGACTTCCATGTGCTGGTGAGCTGGTCATAACCATAGCTTCCCACCAATTAGCATATCATCAATCATCACCTCAGTGTTCTGCTTTTTATTAAGGCTTTGAACTTGTCCTTGGGAGTGTCCTTTGCTCTGGAGAATTCAGGGGAGTGAAGGCATGCTCTGCCTCCATGCGTGGGTGTGGTCGTCATGTTTGTCCAATTTCATCCTTCCACGTGACTGAAGACCATAAAATTGAGCTCTGGTGCATTTAAAATACTATTTTCTAATAGACCTCTGATGTCTTCCTTGTTTTTGTCCATGCCTTCTGAACAAGTGTTTCATTCTTTCACACGGTTTGTATCCAATGTCTGTTCATCTCAGTCTGATATGACCTTGGCTTCTTGGAGCTCATCCAGCCTCACCTTTCTGAGTTTCACACCTGTTAAATTCAATTACTTCTATAACTGAGACACACTGGAAAAGCCATCCTTTCTTGTCGAGCACTGCTATAATACATAATGGAAACATCCATTCTTTACTCATTCCTATATATGTATGCAATTTATTCACTATAAAGCTAGCCTCAAGAATACTTCATCTGCTTGCGTTTCTTTGCATATTTACACATATAAAATTACTTGTTCTCTTCATCGTTTCTGTAGCATACGTTTCTTCATCTTCAGCCCAAGATGTCATTTATCTTTGATACTTTCTTGATGCCTTAAAGAATATCTGCATTCTCTTGTCTCTTCATCTTTTCTATGTACGTCAGCCTTGATTGATGTGTGACATCACCATTCTTCTCTTCCATTCATCTGGCCTATTTCTTCTGGAATTTCATTCAAATGGCCATCATACTGTCTCGTATGCAGATATGGCTTTCTTAATGGGAACCTTGATTCCAGGATTCTCCTTTGTATCTGTAGTTTCAATGGTACTGCACGTGTCTCACACTCTGGTTCCCAAAACATAAGCAACATGGGCGAGGTGGTTGAGGTGGGGTACTTGGCTCCTTCTCCACAAGCTTCCTTGTGTTTTCAGTGCCTTGCTGCACATTTAATCACATATTTCCAAATGGCACTCGATTGCCTGTCTAGAAATCCTGGTGCGGAGTATTGCTGACAATCAAACTGGGCAGAATTATTTGAATGAAGCCCAATAAACATGTCTTCAGTCTGCAGTTGTTGAAAAGCAATTTTATTATGGGTTGTACATTCATATATAGTTGAGGGTGAACTTGCATACATTTAGTGAATGTACAATAACTCACAAATAGCGATCAAACAACAGTCATGCTGTCTTATACTGGTGTCTTTCTTTTCAATGCATTAGTTGATTGATTGATTTATGACATTATATATTTCCCACAATCCTACAGGGTCTTTTGGTCCAGGTTAGTTTGTCGTGTTCTGCAGGCACCATTACATTATCAGTGATAGCTACCCTGTAGTTATGGTTAGGTGGGACTCCACATAAGAAGAGTGCGTTTTGGGCTGCTTGTAACTTTAGTGCCTTTGATGAATTCTTATGAAAATGGCAGACCAGGTTGAATTTTTGGGGCAAGGTTTCTGAGGTTCTGTCAAATGGAGGTTAAAATTGATGAGGGAGATCCCAAAAAGTACATTTTCCATTTAATTTCCTTTAATCAAATTCTTCTCTCACATACATGACCATGCCATGTTGTCATCCCCTGTGGCCTGGTGGGCCAGGATCATGAATGCCCTTTGCAGAGTGCCCACCAGTCATGACAGAGAGACCGCTTCAGTGGTTACTGGTCAGTGACTGGGGCACTCAAAACATGGCTGAAGTCGACCACACAGGCAATGAACCCCCATTGGTCATGGACTTTGAGCTTGGCCTGGGACTACATCAGGGAATAAAGTGGAAACAGTCCATGGCTGCGGCCAGGCCAGTGGACATGTTGGGTAGCTGAGGAGACCACTGCCCAGGGGTCCTATGGGTTAGTTTGAAGGCCCTGGGAATGGCTGAAGTCCACAGTCATGCCGTGGCCAGTGGTCACATTGTACAGGGTGAGACTGAGCATTAATGTGTTACTACTAAAAACAACAGCAGGGCTTTGGACAAAATCCATACTATTTGAGGACGGGTGTCCCTGCCACCACAATGCATTTGAAACAGCATTGCATTTTCCTTTGCTAGGTCCTAGCTGTGATGTAATTCTGTCCCTCACTAGAAAATATATTTTAAAAAATGCATGTATCTACCAATTTAAAGTTGCTTTTATGTATTTCAAATTTTTGAATGAACCACAGGTTGCCTGTGCAAGTAGAGTGTATATTAATCGGGCTTTCAGGGTTCACAAGAGATGATATTAACTCGGATGATATAGGTGTGTTGCAATGCTTTTATGATTTATTTTTTTTTTCTTTTATTTGTATTTAATCAAAAATAGATTTTTACAAAATTAGAAGGTATTATCAATTAATCAAACAAACACTATCTTTGTATGATTTATTGTATCTTATAGTATTTCATTTGATTACCTTTGGCTGGGTATTTTATACTATTAATGTACTTTAAGGCATTCATACTATTTTCCGAATGAAGTTGGTTATTGATTGATAGAGCTATTAAAGAGAAATTGGCCAATAATGCACACACAAAGGCGCTCTCAACCCACAGACATCCCCACTGCACAAACTCCCACAAAGCCTCCTACGCCTACAAGTGTTAGCCGGTCTGCACCTAAACAGAACTTGCGCTCTTGGATGGGTGCTTGTCACACATTGAGTATCTGAAAAAACTGCCACAACAATATTTTACTCTGTATGCCTGAACCTGTTACAAAGAAGCACTGCCCATCACTAGAAGGGGTGTTTTGTCAGCATATCCACATGTGATACACTTATGCTACACTCCAAAACAGTCAATGCCACACACAACTACAATAACCATTTAATTCATTCACACTACCATGACTAAAGGGTATGGCGTGCTTTCATCGCCTGCCTGTTCATCCCCCTTCCATCGAATGTGCTCATCAAATTTTTTAGGGGGGGTGGGGAAGGGCAGATAAGGGTTTGGACGAGAGGGCAATAGCACAAAATAAGTGTGAGAGGAGGGTTGGGGGAACCCCCCCAACCAAAAAAAAAACAGAGCATTTTCGATGGAATGTGCACATTTAAATGACAGGGGATGAAATTACAGGTGATGAAATGACATGGAACCCACTTAAGTACACCGACAACAGCACACACTGTCCTGCACAAACTGATAAAAACATACTAACACCTATATGTGCCACTGGTGATTTCTGTGACATACTGCTACAAAGTGATCAATTAAAAATTAAAAATAACTACTTAAATGTATTTATAGAGGCATTTTTATTAATACCAATGCTGTGGTGGGGGGATATGTAAAGGCAAATAATGTGTCAAATAGAAATTAAAATGGCACAAAATGGAATAAGAGTTGTGCAGACCAGATGCCAAATGGTTTCTATGCGCATATTAAACAAACGGCCATTAGGAAAGAAACAAAAAACATTTGAGTCTTTCTACAGTTCTTGCACCCAGGCCACACCATGGCAAGATGAATTGACAACATGTCTCAAATGCCAAGGGTCATCAGTCGTGAAAGGTGCTGCTACAAGTCCACAGAAATCTTCCTCAAACAAAAATCGTTTTACTCCATAGACAATGTTCCATTGTTGATAGAAGGTTCACACCGGTAGACTGCACCTAAAACACAAACGAAAAACCAATTACATATATTGCAAATTACATACAGGGTAATATACTTAGTAATTCAAAGTCCATTAAACAGTAATTTGCTGCACACAGAGCACCATTTCATTAATATGCCCTCCAAATAGCACATATCCATCTCACTACTTATGCAACATCATTACACCCGCGGATCTACCAAAAAACTATACAAATCAAGAAAAAAATAATCTCACTATAAATGGAACATCATTACGTCTGTGGATGTACAATAACAACATACATGTCCAGAAGCAATATGCTAACTACAAGCACATCATCATTTAATAGGAATTCTGTGCAAGGAACAGTTGCAAAAGGCACACTTGTTTGAGGCATTTGTATTTCAGCCAGAGCTGATTTACAGTCGATTTCAAGCCATTACTTTCAGTAGACTGTTTAGAAATGAAATGGTAACCCCTTAAAAGCACAGGGATAGTTCAAAGATATCCCAGTGGTGTGTCTAGCAGGTGTAATAAAAAAGAACACAATCAGAAACGTTTGATAATTCCTGCCTCAAATTAGCACAAAATAATACCTGGTACACAATATGAATTGGTAAAAACAATGATACAATGGCGCAAAAGCATAAACCTAACTTATACTGCCAGAACCAAACTAATCCACACATCAACAAACACATAAAAAGACCCTAAAAAAATACATTGAAACATTACTCATGCAATTCAAACACATCTGACCATACATATTTAGTTCTGCTAAGGTAACATTCTACCCATACAACACCACTCACCTGCTCAAAATCTACATTTCATTAAGGAACATTTTCAAATCATTTTCAAAGCCTGCTTACAAAATGTCATTACAAAATGAAAAATAAAATGGAACACATTGCATAGGAAAGAACATTGCTTCTGCACAAACAGAAATTACAAAGAAATCATAATAAATCAGCAAGTAACTTCAGTTATACTAAATGAATATCAACCATCTACTCTCAAGACCACACATCAAAAGACGACTTGTGACTTCATAAAAGTACTAGCTGGGGTACCCGGCGTTACCCATGTCCTGATCGAGAGGTGTCTTATGTGCCCTGGAGGATGTTGCTCTTGTCCTTTTGTCGGCAAGTCTTGCTTCAGTTTGCTGTGGCATCTCATTTGCCCTAGGGAAAGTTGCTCTTGTCCCCTGGCCAGCAAGTCTTGCTGCTGTTTGTTGTTGAGTTTCAGAAGATCTTGATATTGATTTTCTTTGCATCAGATGGAGCTTTTCCAAGTGATGTTCGTTTTTTTGTGCGGCATGTTTCAGTCACTCAATGGCTTCAGCACATTTGAGAAAATGTCCAAGAAAGATGGATTGATTGTGCTCGCTTCTTGTGAATGAACTTGAGTAAACTGTAATTTTGCCATTGCCCATATTTAGAGTGGCGCGATAAAGGATATATAAAGAATGTTTTCCAAATTTGTTTTGCATGTAAGATTTTTGCATCCAAACATAGACTACGATCTTGCCCCAGACAAAAGAGGGCTACATGGTAGACAAGGGTTCAATGGTGTGGATTTGAATAATCGGACAAACAAACACATATTTCTACATTGAGCTTTATATATTAAGATTAAAAGAAATAAGCTACTGCTGATCATTAACTTAAACCCTGATGGCTGACATCACAATACTTTGTCTTTCACTTACGTATTCATTAACTTCCACTTAAGTAAACTTTCAGAACAATCCACACATTCATCCAGTCACAAACCCTTTTTTTTCAAAACACGTTTTTCTTTGGTCATAAAGTTAGCCAATGCAATATCAATGCATCACAGAAGTCCATGGCTTCCCACAGTATGTTTAAAAAACCACGAATACGTGGATCATTCATAAAATATTGTGCAACACACCAACAAAACAATGGGCCTCATTACGACCCAGGCGCTAATGGGTTAACGGCGCCGTAAAAGGCTGCAGCGCCGTTCACCTATTAGCGCCTACTTACGAGGTCCCTTTGCGGGACCCGACCTTAACGGCTGGTGTAGACCAGCCGTTAAAGTAGGGACCCGCAAAGGGACCTTGGTGCTAATTACGGTGCCGCAATTTGCGGCACCGTACTTAGCGCCTTCCACATTCCCATTGAGCCCTATGGGGCAAAAATGGGAATGGGGAAGGGCCATGGAGGAAGGGGGAATTACTGCCCCGCCAACCTTATAATGGGGTGGTAATACCCCCTTTCTCCATGGCGGAGTCGGTAAGTTACCGGCATGGACCATGGTGCTATTAGCACCATGGTCTGCCGCCAGGGTCGTAATGTGCTACGTAACGCTGCCGCATTCGAGTTCTTTCAAAATACCTTTCTTCTTAACATTATGCAAGACTAAGGGCTGCAGTCCTTAACACAGTTGTGAGTGAGTTCCTATAACGGCATCGCTAAGGGTTACAGTTGTAATTGACTAGAATATGCGAGCAGTTTCAAGGAGGAGAGTAGTATATTCCAGATGCATCAGTCCCCTCAAAAACTTTGTGGACACATGAGACACTTGTGTCTTCCTTCTACATGGCATGAATAGCCAGATGTTGTTATGGCAGAGAGAGAGAGAGTTACATTGAATGTGAGGCACGGCTTCCAAATAGAATGGGGTGTGGGGGGATTTCATAACACTGCACATGGTCTCTTGGTGAATTTCCCAAGAGGAATGAAACACAGTGGACAAAAGGCAACTCAAATATAAGAGTGTTCTATTGACATGCTTGGCTGTAGCCAGTATTCAAAAGTGTGTTTTTCAGCAGAGGGTGTTACACAGTGTAGGGATTATATGAATTTGTGGAAAAGGGGCCTGGAACGGATACAGGCATGGTGTCTGTGTTTTTGTTTTGGTTGCATATAAATGCGTGTGTATTATTGAAAGAACCGATTACTAACGGCAGAGAGCTACTTGTCATGATCACAGAAAGTGCAACCGTGAGTTAGAAAATGTTTTACTGTTCATAGGTAGCAGGAGTTGTAGGAGAGTGTATATTGGCAGATTTTAGAGCTTCCAGACATTCCCTCCAGGGTTATGATATGATAGGTTATTTGTAACATGCTTAATACCCAGAGGTTTTTAAGCGCAGACCCAGGGATCGAACCTGTGTTGCTCTGTGTGGTCTTGCTTCCAAGGCGAGCGCGTTGCAGCTGAGCTATCCTCCTGAGACCAGCAATTACATCCAGCAACCCGTGTTTGCTTGATGCTGGTGTCCCTTGGTGTAGTTGTATGCATGCTTCTGCTTTTCCATGTATATCCTTTGTCGCAACCCTACCCTCCTCTGCATTTGACAATCCTAGCTCCTTCAAGTCAAACTTTGGCATCATTCTTTATCACGTTCAGTTGTGTCCTTTGCCTCCCTGCAACCCTGCTCAGATCGCCTAGTTTTCGCCTCATGTCATAGGAATGCCATCTATGCAATTCTTCATCAGACTAACTGTGAATTCGAACCAATAGCGAGGCAGCATAAGGCCCCACTATGGTATGTGGAAGAGACATTTGTTCACGATTCCTTTAAAACTGTGGGATTAGGTGTTTAAGAATAATGGCATTTAGCATTCTTCTGCATGGCCAATCCCGTAGGATATGAGGGACTGGGCTTTCACTATGTACACAATTGGAATGCATATATATGTCGAATCATCACTTCCGACAACCCGCATCATTATGCTCACTGTTCAGGGGCCTCTTAATTCTGCATTTCACTAATCAATGGTTTCTGCTACTATTTTTACAGCTTTCCGTACTTCTATTGCTGGCTGAGAGTGAGGCAATCTGAGAGACTTGTCAATCGCTCCTCCCGATACATGTCATTATGTATAGTTGCTCTCTTGTTCATAAGGGATAGCCTAGCCTTTTGAAACTGGACTTCCCTTGTGGGTGGGACCAGACTGAAATGAAAATGGATACTCTCCTCTGTTAAAGGTACTGGGGGTCATTATGACCCTGCTCGTCTGGCAACAACAGTGCCGGTAGGCTTATCAGCACTGTTGTTACCGGACCAGCAGAGTACAAGTTTGTGGTCCGGATGCCCTCCCGCCCGCCAGGTCTGACCTGGTGGGCAAAATGGCACCCGCTCGCAGACTTTCACGGTAGCGCTGGCACCGTTATGAATGGTGCCGGTGTTACCGTCCTCCCCATTCCCATTGAGTCCTATAGGACTCAATGGGAATGGGGATATACATTTTCCGGGTCCTGGCTTCACAGACTGCCGGGGCTGTAATGCCCCGGTGATTCCCTAAAGCCAGGGGACAGAAAAAAAACACAACTCTGGCGGCAGCCTGACGTTTTTACCGGTATGGCTACCGCAGGGGTTGTAATGAGGCCCACTGAGCGCTAAAATGTGACTGAGCGAGCTCAAGAGGGACACAGCCCATTGAACAGGCTATTATAGCTGTTAATTCTTAATTGAGGGTTTATCATTTTATGTGAGTTTTTGTGTAGCACCTGATGTGTCCCCCTTATTGTGTTTGGGTGATCCACATGTGGACCCCCTGCTCTCAGTTGCCTAAATAGTCTGCTGCACTTAACTGATGATAACCATCAGGATGAGCAATTTGTCATGGGTTTCTGGTTGTCCTTTCAGTCAGAGGAGGTTGCCTAGAATTTCAGTGCAGAACTGCCCATGTGGGAGGCCCCAAACTGATGTGCAAATGGATATTATCCGCTGTCAAAGGTACTGAGAGCTACAACAGCAGTGAGACTCGGCCAGGTGGACGAAGAGACCAAAGAAAAAGTGGATTATAGCTTTTGTTTGTTCTTGGTTGAGAGTTTGTCACATGTTGTGGTTACATGTGTTGCACCTGGGGTTCAGAATACGTCTGATGTAAGGTTTCAATGTTGACCCTGTGCTCTCAGTTGCCTAGAGAGCCACGTGGACCTCACTGCTGACACCCAACAGGCAGAAGCTCTAGCCTGGATTTGATAGTGTACTTTTGTTCAGCAGAAATTACTGAACAATTTTGGTGATGGAATGTCTTTGCAGGTGTAATAAAACTAGCATGAAAACAGACATTCTAGTCTGTGAAAGGTACTGGGAACTAAAATGTGATTGAGCCACTTACAAGTGAGTAACAGCTACAAGGGCATTTTTTAATTTGCTGAGAGTTTCTCCTCACATTTTGTGTTGTTATTTATACCACTTTCTTTTTCATCCTAAATATACCTGGGTAATCCAGATGTGAACCGCATGCTCTCGGTTCCCTACAAAGTCAGCTGCACATCACCCAACTAGCCCTTACCAAAATTGAGGCACGACAAAATATCTGGAAAAATTGGATCAGACAAACTGAAGAGTCTTGTGTCACAGATGACACAAGGATCACACCAAAACTCAGAGATGGTTCAATGGTTTTTATTGATTTTTCAAGAGGTCGGATGGCCACCCCTCGCTCTCTCATCCCTAAAAGCACCTCCTCTTTAACCAAGGCCTCCCTGCTCCCCCAGTTAGTAGATAGTGAATTTTATCACATATTGTCTAATGTCTACCTTATGCCTAATGCCTTTGTAACAAGACTCCCTCAGGGATTTCCTAAATCTGTCCATACTCTATCCAGTGATTCGTTTTCTACATGGATGGGGAATGTGCCCTGCATATACTCTGCTGGATTCACTCTTGAGCCTCTCATGCTCACTCACTCCTCCTTTCTCCTCTTACTACTACCCTCCTCTAAATCCATCATCCTGCTTCCCTCCTCCCTCTCGTCTTCTGTCCTTCTGATGCCATCCACTCCTTCTAGGCCTTTCCCCCACGCTTTGATGTTACTAATCTATCATCTTTGCTTCTTCTCCTTCCGCCTCAGTACCACTCCACTCCTCCCACCTCAACACTACTACTCCCCACCACTCCCCACCACTCTACGACTCCCTCTACCCCCCTCCTTTCAATCAGTATCATACGCTTCACAATCACTCCCTACACATAACTCACCTAACCTATTTTAGCAGCGCTGTATTTAAGGGATTTCTCTTACATACATGTTTTTGAATATCATTGTATTACATGACTAAGCTGTATGCACTTGTTTGGTTTAAAACCGAAATAAAGTGATGTTCGTTTGAGTGATAACTCACCTAACCACACTCACCAAACTATAATTTACTTTCACACTGCAGTGCCATTTCCAGTCCTTAACTAATACCTCACCTTCTCCAGAAATCACCTATACACTTCGCCATTCCTTCCTTATGCCTGTTAGTGTCTTGCTCATCTACTTCCTCCTCCTCTGACCCTAGCTGAATAATCAACACTTCCTGCTTCCAGCTGTATGCTTATATCCCCCTCCACTGCTGGTATAGGATAGGCTTTCTATCCATGGGCAATTTAGCATTGTCTTTCCCACTCAGGGTGTGCTAGAAAACCAAAAAGTCATATGTAGCAGGCTAAGCCCTGCCCATTTATTCCACAAAGTGGTACAACAATGGGGTAGTTCTCTTTCCTCAGCTGGGGCATCCTGGGGCATGCCTCTGGAACAGCCTCCCTGCCACTCTGAAACTTGAGGAGAACCATCTCCGATTCTGGAAGCACCTGAAGACCTTCCTCTTTGCTTCTGCCTTCACCCTTCCTCTCCCCTACGGATCTCTCTTCTTCGGCTCCGTGCTCCTGGTTTCCCTCTGATTTTGGGCCCAGGTCCCTGCCCACGCAGCCACACACCCGCACTGCCGCCTGGCTACCATTGCACTTGGGGCTGTATTTGTAACCCTACAGTCCCCTTACCTGCACTTATCAGACACCCCCCTGTCTGCGCTTTAAACCTCGCACTTGCCACCCTGCTGGATGCACTACCAGTTGTTGTTGTTTTTATCCCTTGCTCAGCACTTTCCACCTCCCCCCTCTCTCTTGCACTTCCCCCTTCCTTCGCCCCTGCACTTGCACGTTTTCAATATCATATATATATATATATATATATATATATATATATATATATATATATATCCAAAGTAAGGAGGAAAGGCGAGCCGCACTCCCGCAGGCACAGCCGCGATTACAGCAAACTCCAAAGCACGGACAGAAAGCAAGGAAACACTGTGTTGAAAAACGGATGTATTTTAATGTTTCCATAAAGATAATAAAATTGTACAAAAAGACATTGGTACAATCAGCAACCACAAAAAGACACACAGAGGCAGGACGCCATGGTATACGACCTGAGCACAACGTGTTTCGCGCTCCACTGAGCGCTTGATCACGTAACAGAAGGGGAGGAATAGACTAGTAGAAATACAATGAAAACTACAGTCCTATTACTCTGTTGATTGACTCGTGGGTCCATGACTAGAAAAGATGGTGCTGGCGGCCATGATGGAGTGTAGTAAAGTGCGTGCATGAGTAGGGAAACAGGAGGATGATGCATGGTCACAAGGGACAAATGGATCATAACTACAATAATGTATATGCGTATATGTATATATATATTTATATATAACAGAAATACTGCATAAATGTAATACTGCATTTTTTAACACATTTTTCAAATAAAGTTGATGCCACAATAGCAAGAAAAATAAACATGAAAGCGCAGTCAAAGCGACAGAACAAAGCTGCAGTCAAATGTCAACAACAATTCCTGAGAAATAGTTGCTCATGCACGCACAATGTTAGTTAATAGAGCCACACAGCTGTACAATAACTGCATATACAAACGTAAATGCAGCGATGATGCCTTACAATCGGGATATGTTGTGCTTGCCTGTGAGGGATATAAACCATAGCATAGATGACGTATACACCGCCAGCCACAAAGTGCAACGGATAAGTATGGATGTTGCATGCAGGCTGTGTATGGGAACAATGGTCCATAGGACTAAAGTGCATAGTGCATACAGAGGGCCAGGCTCATGATTAGGAGGGGAATTAAAATATTAACCCTAAATGGCAGAGTCTGACAAAACATTGAGTCAGTAAAGCTAAAAGATAAATGCAAAATTGCAACCAATTAAAAAAAACGAAATAATAACTCTTCAATGTGATAATGGAGCCAAGGCAAACCACGTCATCAGCAAATAAAGGAATGATGACACCTACACTTTTCATCAACAGGTCAGACAACACTCCCAATATAAACAATGGTTGTAGCTCTCATGATCGAATCAGTGCATAAGTATAGAAGTAACAATAATAGGAATAGTAATATACGAGGTACTGGCTAATCAAGTGCAAAGTAAGCAAAAAGACCTCAGAATATTAAAAGGGCCTCATGATGGCAAAGCCAAGATAAAGTGCAAGTGCATTCATGACTGGACCTTACAACAAGTATTAATGTACACGTACATTGGCAGTAGCATAACAGTAATGATAATAGAATGGCCTCAGGATGGCATGGCCATATTAAAGTGCAAGTGTGACAGCAGCTAAAGCTTAAAGCAATTAATAAAGTGCAAATAGAGGCAAAAGCCAAATTTGGCAATGTCAAAGCCCACATAGCTAAATAACTACATACGTATATGACTGTACCTTTACATACGCATTAAGGTACCAGTATATTAGCAACTACAGATAGTAGATATGGCCTCATAGTGGCATGGCCATATTAAAGTGCAAATGCATAAGCAGCCAGAGCAAGACACAATAAAAAATGCAAATATAAAGGACAACCAAAATGGCAATTAAATGCACTCATAGCAATTTACAGCCCATAATCACAGATCATTGCACAAATAGTATAAAATGGAGCTAAAAATGGAACTAACCATCTAAGTACAGCAAGGCAAAAACAGGACACCAGACCACAACAATAGGAGGACCCTGAGTTGAAACCAATTAAAAGGAAAGAATTTGATGATATAGACCTCCCCACAGGTACTAAAGTGAACAGCCAAAGTATAAACAATCCAAAATAAGATTAAAATAAGAAGTAAAGAGATAATCTCCAGAACACAAGACAAAGAAAAAGGAGAAAAACATCCAAGAACAGCAAATCAATGTCCGAAATGGACATAGAAACCAGAGAATAAGCGAAAAAAAGCCCAAGGAAAGAGACAGAGCAATAACAGAGTGGCGAGGAAGGCATAGGAAGAAAACTAAGTGCCCAAGAAGGTATATAATTCCTCGTCAACATTGTGGCCCTTTGGATGCTTGGTATCAAAATCTAGAATGAATCTAGTTTCAAGTTGTCTTAATTTTAGGACACGGTCCCCACCCCTGGGGTGAGCAGGTACATGTGCAACTCCAAAAAAAGTTAATAATTTCACATCATTGTCATGGTCTTGTTTAAAATGTTTAGCCATGGGGTACGCTGGATCAGAGTTCTTAATGGCTCTGAGATGTTGTAAGATTCTCAGCTTCAGTTTGCACGTAGTACTCCCAATGTACCATCTCATGCAAGGGCATGAGAGGACATACACGACAAAGGTAGTGTCACAGTTGATCGAATACTTGATCTTTTGATTAATTTTGGTGACAGGATGAATGAAAGATTTGAGCACAGTGGCATGGGCACATGCTTTGCATTTCATGCATTTTGTAAAATCCACAGGAGAGGTCGAGAGCCATGTCATAGAAGGTACCTCTTTCTCTGCTGGAGATAAAAAACTAGATACAAGTTTGTCTCTGAGAGAGAGCACATAGTCATAGTTGGACAATTGGACAAAACAGAACCAAGATCACTATCTAATGTAAGAATGCGCCAGTGTTTCTCAACAATTTTCCGAATATAGTTAGAGGCAGTATCAAACGAAATAATAAGTCTGGGGTCATCATTGTTGGTGATTTTGGGCTTGGTATTATACAGAAATGTGTCTCTAGAAAGGCCCCGTGCCTTCGTATAGGCCATTTCAACAGTCCTCTTGTCATAGCCTTGTTTATATATATATATATATATTCAGTGAAAAAACACTGTTAAAGTGACATCATGGTTAAATTTCACCAATAAAAACCTAACAAATTCAGAGGAAAAATATGTCAGTGAACAAAAACAAGTGTCCCAGATATGTGATGTCATCAGTGATGTCATAAATGACATTTGTGATGTCATCTTTGATGTCCTGGGTGTTAGTCTTAGCAGTTCATGGTGGTGGCACGAGTTATGGTTGCTTATCTTACCATAACTGGTGAATTTCTGGGGTTTTTCGATTTTACCTATAACCATAATATCCCTTTAACAAAGTTTTTACAATGAATTTGATAGGATCCTATTAGTGCAATTTAACCATAACGTCCCTTTAATAATGTTTTTTCACTGAATTTCATGGGTTTTTAGCAGGATACCCTTAATTTTTCTACATGTTCCTTACATCATACCCCAATTCCCCCATATATGTTTCCAATTCTGCTACCCCTTCCCTTTCCTAATTGATTGTATTTCTGTGTGTTAATAAATATCTGTGTATGTACCTATCCGCCGGCTGCCCGGGGACATCACCATGTGACCGCACCCACCCTCCATGCTGGGTATATCCGCAGGCACTATCTTTACCCCCGGACAGTATGAAAGTGCATTGTTGGCCAATCCAGGGTGTTTTAAGCTGAAACTTTTTGAGCCCTTCCTGAGGCTCGAAATGTCTGCGGACTCATTGCACAATGCTCCTCATTGTGTTTCTGGCTATCCAAGACTGAGCAACTGCTGCAGATTGCTGTTTCTGGTTTTGTGCTTTTGGTACAGAATGGCATCCATGGTTGCTGTAGCTGCCCCACCACCACCACCATCTGGAGGGCCTGGACAGGGGAACAGGAGTGGTGGTGCAGAGGGGGATCAAGAGAAAGAAGAGGATGAGGTAGTAGAAATCCCTGTCACCAGCTGCCAGCATCTTGGGTGTGGAGGCTTTTTACAACCTTTCGGAGGTACCCAAGGTGCGTGCGGACAAGGTTTGATGCACTGAGTGCAAAGTTGTACTCAGTCACAGAAAATCTGGTCTGTACAGCTACGGGACCACCTCCATGCAGCGACACCTGAGGTAAAACCACAAGGCAGCACTTCGGAGGGTCGTACCTTTCAAAGGGGTGAGCAGGTTGACATCCACTGTCACATCCTCATCATCCACTCCTGCCACCACAAGTGACACTCATGTGGGGCAGAGGATCCCTGCGGATGCCTCGCAGGACATACATGATGCAGTCGACCCTTAACTTTTGAGGGTGACTGTGCTCTGAATTCACTGTGACATACCACTCTGCAGGGCAGTGCACTTTCAAAGTGCTTTTGAGGCTGCGGTCCGAGAGAATGAGAAACAGTGCCCCTACCTAAGTAAGGCCCACCCAACATCTTCCTCTCTCCACCTGCCCCTTCGTCCCTGTGGTTAATGCCCCTTCCCTATCCTCTCTTCCCTTCCCTCCCTTGTGTGTCCTGTGTAATAAAGCCAAAAAAATCATAAAATGCTAAAAAACGGTTCTTTTCAGAGCCACCTTTCACAGTTCAAAAATAGAAGTACCAAAAAAAGGCTCAAGCCCCTACAAAGTCTGCAAAGTCTGCTGACAGAGCTGTAGTCCACAGACATCTAAAAAATGCAGGTCATGGTGGCATCAAAAACATTGCACTCTTTTGCGTGAGAGCTTTTTGTATTTTTTGTTTTTAAAAGTGTTTTTCAAGTTTTAAAGTAAAGTAGGCAACACTTAATGCAAAATGCTTGCTATATTTGGAAAAGGGCTGCAAAGCATGTAGGATATTTTGCAATAAAAGCTGATTACCAGCATCAGTAAGATGTACTCCATCTCTGCAAAAGATATTGATGCTATGAAATTTAATGTTTTCATTATCAAAAGTTGTCAAGCCAACATCTCTCAAAAATACACAAACAGCCTTGTTGACATTGTGCCTCGTCGGTCTCTGGGCAATGCGAGAAAAAATGTGTCGGATGTTCGGAAACCTGTGCATCATTTTGCCAAATGTCTCCTTCATTGCAAACTGCAGTGACATTCCAGTTACATGGCCTAAACTGTTCCCTTCACAATGAACAATGATAATGTCTCGATGTTGGAGCATGACCAAATTAACACAAAATGGGAGCAAGTCCACCCACTTCATGTTACGCACTCCATACCATTTCACATCAACATTTTATTTGAAGTACATGTATTATGGTTTTAAAAGTTTTGTTATTTTGCATGGCTTGGTAAAGCTTAGGTTTAAGTCTTTTTAACCAACTGCTTAATAAAAAAAAGAAAAAAAAGAAATTTCACATCAACATGATCAAATCCAAGATGTTCACCCACTCCACACTGCTCTGCATGCACCTGCAACCAATGGATCCACGAGTCCCCCAAAATCCACACACTCTGGCTCCTGAAAGACACAGCTATATCCACAGCCATCAGCACTTCTCTCAGCAAACAGACCTTCCGCCACACTCTCTCCTTGCATACCAGACCCAGGAAACCTTATTGGCCAATCCCGTGGCTCCACAGTCCCATTTCCACGCCTGCCATCTGCAATAGCCTCCAATTTTGGTATTTTCTCTTTAGTGGTGGCTTTAAAAAGAGCCTTTTTAAGGGGCTTGTGAACAATCACCTTTTTTAATTTGTATTTGCCTTTTCTCTTGTTTTTTTCCTCACAGGCTTACAGGAACCTCTTCAAAGCGTTCCTTACATTATAAAGGAAAATTGCATTTCCAATATTTGACAAATATATGCCCTCCACAGCAAAAATTCACACCCTGAGAATTTATGTTCTCATTCTCAAAAGAGGACATGCCAACACTGCACAAAAAAGAAGATATGCCTCTGTTCACAAGACACCTTCCTGAATATTGTTGAGGCCAGAAGACATTTGGGCAGTTCCATAGTGCTCTAGGTGGTATGTGAGACAAAATCACCTTTTCACATGGCAAAAGCAGCATTAGTGCCTTTAGCAAATCCTTCAGTGCACTCTGCAAAGTTACTGCACTGAAGTACCCCAAATGCAGTCCTCCACAGTGCACCACAAGAACATCTGGAGTATTAAAAATTGCCATATCTTGACAAAGTGCAAGCACACCTTGCAATTTGCGGCCAGGCACACCACACCACAAAGCCTCCACTCCCTCAAATCCATGGTTGGCAGAAATGCCACTTATCTCTGCACACCTCTGCAGATTAGTCACAAAGCAATCTCCCACCATCCACACATGGACTCTCTCCCTCTCTGCAACCACAGCCATCTTCACTACACACAGCAATGAAAAAAATGAATACCCTCTCTTCCTAAAGCACAAACAGAACACCTGATTGGCTAATCTCCATATTCCCCTTTCCATGCCAGGCTTCCTGGAAGGACCTGGATGCGGCACGCCCTGTCAGAGGACTACTGCGGTGTCCCTGGACCCCATAAAACAGGGCAGACCCTTTCCTTTCACTCTTTCAGCACTTTCTCATTGGCGACTGTTAAGCAGTCAGACACCCATCCACCAATCACATCAAAGAACTGTACATCTAACTCTGTCATCTCAGTTCAACACTTCAGATGTACTGTCGAACACTTAGAGCACAGGTCTACTGTAAAAATCCAAAGCACCGACATCAGAAACTACTATACAAATCTGCAAGATTTCGATTTTCAGAGACAACCACATCTGCATCCAGCAACACAAAGTAGAGGTATGCATATATTTTGTAAAGTAAGTTTCCAACTCTTTTACAAATCCATGTAAACAGGGTTCCTCCCACTTACCCTACATAACCTACTCAATAATCATACTCTTGTTTGTCCCATCTCCTGACATCAAGTGGCAGTTACATACAATACTGTGTGCTTAGAACGTTTTCTTTTAATGAGCATTTTCCTAACAGTTTCAAAACACATATTTGCAATTTCAGAAGCACTCTCTGTGATTTGTTTGTAAAACAAAAGCAAACCACATTGGCCACATTTCCACAGCATGTTTGAGTGCCAGATCCTGTGTGAAACTTCAATATATTACCAAGACATGCATGCTTGCCGATATCACCCATTCTAATGTGCAAACTGTTATTTTCTTCTTTCATTCTAACAAAGCTGCACTAAAACTCCCACAATGCACACTCAAAATTAAAACTGGATGCATGTTACTAAAGCATGGCATGTACATGGAATGAAAAATGACAAAATCCAATACGTTTAAAACTATTAATTTCAGCACCATTTGAAGGTAACCAAATAAATGCATGTGTACATTTATAGCAGTGTTGTGTGTAATTATTAATAAATAAAAATGAAACAAAATGGAAACGATTTCTCCAACATATTGCAATAGCACGTAACGAAATTGCACAGACTAACATTCTCCTTTCCAATCTGAACATGCTTCTTGACTTCCCAATTTTTCTCTGCATACTATGACTTTTAGTGCACACTTTCTAAAACAAATAGTGCAACACCAACTCTCACACTTTCAAAACTCCAGCCCCGTACCACATACTTATCAAGGGACTACCGGCCCCATTACCAATGCCGCTGGTGCTCCAATGTCCCCGTTCATACACAGTGCTATGCAACTGCACACAAATAGAGACTAACATTCTCCACCAGCTGACTTTCCAGGCCAACATGACCTCTAATGTCCTAGTGACACTGGGAAGCTAGCTACCAAACAATTGTTAGGCATCTGGTGGTAACCCGTTTGGGGGTGTTACAACCATACTCGCAATCACATACAATGTTACTAACTCGTCTTCCCAACAACTCCTCCTACAGTGCAACGTAATGTCTTCATGTACTATAATTACTGATTTTCTTCTTCCCCAATTGCAGTGAAGAACAAACCCCTGAAAGACAACAACCTCTCTTCTAGAAGATAACAACTGGAAGAAAACTCATCATCACATTCTACAAAGTGCACTAGTGTACTTGTATTGTTTCTGTTACTCATACAGTGCAGTGTAGCCGAAGAGTAGCCTACACAATTATTTCAAAACAAACAGCATTTACTTCACTCTTACTCATTGCACTTCAGCATGTACCTCTTTGTATTCTCATGTGAACACCAGTATCGTAACACACACTAGTATCGTGAAAACATTGTCATGTCCTTACTTATTCATGCACAGTACTCTATCCTACGCACTGAACCAAGCCCTTCAAACATCCACACACACAGCCACTCTTATAACCTTCCCAACCAGAACTAACAGCCCAATGCACAACTACACAGCCCTCTATTTCTGCCTGCCCTGATATTCACAATGCACACAAATACATTGCACAACTTTCAAACCCACAACTTCCTTTTTTCTCCAACAGAAAGAGTAGAATGCCTACTAAAAAGCAACTCTGTAGAAAGCAACAAAGAAATAGAGCAGTTAAAACTAAAACTATGCAAAATACTCATCCACCTCTAGCAGAATTCATAGCAAATGTTCAAACAAAACGGCTAATACAATCAGTCAACAAAGCTGAACCAGATAACAGTAAAAAAACGATGGCCCCTCTTCCAAAAAGTAAAACAAAAACAATGTAGTAAGAACAATAAAACTATTAATAGCACCACCACTACATCTACCAATGCTAACATAGCCACAGTTAAGCATTACAAAAAATTAATTTTACAAAAAATGTTCCACCATAGAGTACTCCACAATCTTATATAAACAGCAGAAAAGTCACGCTCAACCCTTAATAATTACAGCAGAAGACTAATCCTGGAAGCTCTCATTGACAGCGCAATTCTCCTAAAAAATAAATTGTTTATATACATTTTAAAGAGAATGAAACCACTAACAAAATTAATCAGAAAACATCAAAAAGTACTCAACATAGACACCTATGCAAACTTCTGTGCAGGTGACTGGATTCACACAAGCAGCACAGAACCATATTTCAATGAAGAGGCATATAAACAAGAGCAGAAAACCCCAATTACCGTACATAGCAGTGGCCAAGGGTATGAAGTGGTGGACAACGCCATTATCACAGAAGAAATCCTGATTGAAAAAATGTCCTCAACAAACTTACAATCAACTCTTCATTCCACCGAACACATCTATCCAGTATACAAATGGCCCTGTACCTCAACGTGTAATGTACAGAAACAATCCTTCAAATCTTTAGCCAATTCCTCAATTACTATGTGAAAGTAAAAGAGAAAATTTGAATTAAAATGTGCAAACCATGGACTCCTGTCTAGTGCACGTTTACACTGGACTGTGAGGCCATTCATAAGCCTGCATTTCAGGACCTGCCTGCAAAAGTACCTTCCACTACATCAAAATGTCAGCAACACACCATTCCACTATACGGACTCTTGTCTAGGGACTGTACTTTGCAAAAAGTCCTGCTTTATAGTTGCAACATTTTAATAACATTCTCCTACATGGCAGACCAAAGAACTCCTTCAACAAATAGATCACATCCAAAGTAAATATTTTAGAAGTGAAGATCACTTAGAAAATTTAGTAACTTTAGAGAAGAGTAGCGAAAACCTTACAAAGGCCAATCTTCTAATTAACACGCACAAAAAAGAAATAGCAAAGTTTAAAAGCACATCTGCTGAAGTACCAAATCAAGTATGTGTGTGTTGTCGCAGAACCTATTATAAAAAGAGCACCAAAACTGTAGATATAATGTACAAAGTAGAAGACAATGAGGAATCCCAATGGTTCCAATTAGCTTTCTTTCTTATTGCAGAAAACAAGTGCAAAATTACTAACCCCTCAATAATTTGCACCTACTGCAATACAAAGCTTGATAATAACCAAATGCCTTCACAGGGTATCACTAATAACTTGGAAATATTCCCACTTCCAAAACATTACCAACAGCTTAATTTGCATGAGAGGATTATAATCCAAACATTACACCCATTTCAAGCTATAATACACCTTCAACCCAAAACAGCCGAATTGCCTCCTCTGTATTACTAAAAGATATTAGATCTTAAAGAAAATGTAGACACTCTAGCAGTGCAATGGCCAATAGATCAATCTTTGATTTTCCTAGTGAATGGTGTACCAACGAAAGACAAATTAATTGGCAACAACTAGTGGACATAAACAAAGTTAGAGACGCCGTACAATATTTTAAAGAGAACAATGAATGCTACAAAGATATAAACATTGAACAAAACCTAAGGGAAACCACTGAAATAATTCAGGATTCCACACCAACTGGCCAATTTGAACTTGATGATCCTATTACGGCATCCAATATTTTAGATTAGTATACAATTCACCCACTAAACTACGAAGACACCTTAGATGATGCACTAGAAACATATCAAATGTGTTAAGCCAAAGGATCTCCAATGAGCATATGGGAGAAAAGCGTTGAAGCACAAGCCTTTCCTCCACTCTTTCCAACAGGAAAAGGAGGAGGATATGATGAAATATGCACACAAATAACAGCATAAGAATACTGCTCTTTACAAATGTATATTGAAGACCGCAGATCCTGACAAAACGTTGAATACATATTCCACCTCCTGTTTGAAAGTGAACTAGGAACTCTATGTTACGGAGGTACACACACTTTTGAAAACAGGTTCAATTTTTTTTTAAACATGTCTGCTACCCAACTACTTCAAAAGAGAAAAGACAACGATGAAGTTTTGCAGTCAAGTATCACAAATCTCTTGGCAAACATGCGTGGTAATAAAGAATACTGGTTCCGACATCACGCTGATGTACGGTGTATGCTACAGAACGTTGGCCCACCCACACGGTTTGTCACTTTGAGTTGTGCAGAATATGCATGGGAGGACTTCCACGACTTCCTACGCATAGCAAACTAAAACAACGAAGGGATAGACATACAAACACCAGGAGAGATCTGCTCTCTTGATCCTGTAAATGTATCAAGATACTTTCACCACCGTTTCATAGCCATGCTGTACTTCTTCTGTAGTAAAACAATTCCTCCCCTCAGAGAAGTGCAACACTTCTTTTTGAGAAAGGAATATCAATCCAGAGGAGCACCACACATCAACATGCTTTTGTGGATAAAAGATGCTCCTAAATTTGGTCATGACACTGATGCCACTGTTTTGCAGTTTATTCACAAATATGTAACCTCCAACATCCCTTCAGAAAGCACACATAGTGAGCTACATACACACATTCTACACTTCCAAAAACATAAATGTGGCAAATATTGCTGAGGCAGATATGAAAACAAAGGTAAATACTATACCAAATGTCACATTGGTTTCCCTAGACCAGTTTCAGCAAAAGGACAAGTAAACAGTTTCATGTCTTCTCTTAGACACAGTGTGAAAGGCAAATCACCTAAAACACATACTGCATTAAAAGAAACACACCTTCAAAGTACATCAATGATTACAGTGCAATCATTGTCCTCTTGTGGAATGCAAACATAGATGTACAATACATTGCAGACAGTTCCACTTCTGTTGCAAGATATGTCACAGCCTACCTAACCAAAGCTGAGAAAAGAGAGGTAAAAGACCTCTGAGATGACATATCATCTGACAAAAAACGGTCGCAAAAATTATACAGCTTCGGCATAAAAATGCTCACCCATAGAGAATGTGAATGCTACGAAGCTGCAGAGAGTTTAACAGCCACAGCCTTAAATGGGAAATCTGAGAATATAGTCTGGCTAAGCCCTGGTCCTGCTGCATCCAGAAAAAGAGTGCTCAAATCGTACCAAGACATAGAAACAATAGCCAAAAACAATCCCAACAGCCAGGACATTTTGAAAAACAATTTATTGGACACATACTACCCAAACAGTAGTACTGCTTTGGAAAACATGTGCCTATACTGCATAGCCCAAACATTCTCATACAAGAATAATATTAAACCATATGAAAAAAGGTAAATACATAGTCAAAACATATGTAGGCAGCCTTGTTAAACTTACCAAACCCAGCCTGATAAATCATATAAAGCTATCATTTAAAACTCCTCAACATAGAGATCTTTACTACATGTCCCTACTCCAACTTTTTAAACCATGGAGAAAAGAAAAATATTTATCAGGCACCCAGGACTCCTATGAAGATACTTTCAATGCAAGTGAAAGCAGTACGACAAATATTAATTTCAAGCAGTACAAAAATAATGTTTATATTGAATGCCAATAAGAGGAAGAAGTTCAAGCACAACTAAATGAAGACACTCTACTGAGGACAGTCAACCTTCTGTCACAGGAATCCAAGAACCACTTGGAGAGCCACTCATAGTAAATGAAGCAGAATTAGCCATAACTGAAGTAAAAAACGCCATGGGCCTCATTACGAGGTGGGCGGTAAGGGGTTAACGATGCCGGTAATGGTGCCGGCGCTGTTAACCCCTTACCGCCCTATTATGAGGTCTCCTTGCGGGACCGGCTAAGGGTGCCTGGTAAAACCAGGCACCCTTAGCCCGTCCCGCGAGGAGACCAGGGAGCTAACAACGGGCCCGTTAATAATGGGCCCGTTGTTAGCTCCCTCCCCATTCTCATTGAGCCCTATGGGGGCTTGAATGGGAATGGGGATGTACCGGGTCCGGGTTCCTCAAATGAGGTCCATGGTGTTTTTACCAGGTCCTCCAAGGTTGGAATGGCCCGGTAAGTCCTCATTTCAGGAACCCGGACCTGGTATGCAGTAAGGAGGTAACCCTGCCGCAAATTGCAGCATGGTTTCCTCCAACCTCGGATGAGACCCCATGTGTCAATATGAGGAACCTGAAGAAAACTTTGCTCTGCTGAAATCACAACTCAATGGTGAGCAAAGTAGCATTTTTCTCGAAGTAACTAAACAAATTGAACATGGTGTGCAGCACGAAACTAAAACTTGTAGCTGTCAAAATAATAAACCGGTACTCCTGTATGTAAGTGGTGAAGCTGGTTCAGGCAAAACATTCTTAAGATTAATCATCAGCAAGTTCCTCCAAAAATTAACAGCCCCTACAGATTTAGCTGCCTACAACATAGGATAGTGTTACTTTACGCTGACTGCTGTTCCTTCCAGTAGAACACCAAAACAAATTAGAGTACTACAAACCTTCAAAAGAAGCTGCTATGGAGCAACGCTGAATTCGGAAACAAATGAAAATGTTCCTGATAGTTGAGGCAAGCATGGTCTCCAACCTAATGTTGGCTTTGATTCAACTCAGATTCCAAGAGGTTCTTAAAACGAACTACGAAGAACTCTTTGGAGGAAAACACGTTATTGTTTTCAGAGATCTCCTACAATTAACACCAGTGAAAGGTGAACCTATTTTTAAAACCTTAGGACACAAACTGTGCCATAACACACTTGGCAGCATAGGAAATGTAAATCTCTGGCAACATTTCCAATACAGAGAACTAACTCAAAACGTGTCAGTCTGCAGACCTCACCTATGCTAACATTTTAAAAAGCATTTGGATTGGTCTTCTGTCTAAGGATGCACAATCTATCTTAAATAGTAGGCTCATCCAGGAGCTATATGGGCATAACACATCTACGGCTGATGTCATGGAACAATTAGCACACACAAATGTGAAATGTATGTCCTTAATGCCAACCCTAGCAAGCTTTACACAATTCAATGAGACAATGTTAAAAAAAGAGATGCAACCAATAGTGAAAATTAACTCAATGGACAAACTGGAAGTGCACGGCATGACACTCCCTATGTGACAACAAGCCACGGCATGACTAAATAGCTTAGAAAACTGTATCTCCAACACAACTGGTTTGGAGAAAATATTAACATTGTGTTTAAAATGTAGAGTAATTCTAAAACGTAACCTTGACATGGAGCAAGGTTTAGTCAATGGAGCACTTGGTACAGTTGTTGGCCTCTGGACATATCCATGTGACAACAACATTCAGTTTCTCAACATCCACTTTGACAAACTTTCAGAAGTTAAAAGGATAGGACGCTCAACAGCACGATTCCTTCTTTTCAAAGACATGTATGTATGCAGAGAACAGTTCTCTCTGTTTCTTGCATATGCAGTCACTATTAAGAAATCGCAAGGTCTAACCCTAGATCAGGCATTGATTGACATTGGCAGCACAGTCTTTAAAGAAGGTATGAGTTATGTAACACTGTCATGGCTACATGCACTTGAAGGACTATTTCTAGTCAATTTTGATACAAACAAAGTCAAGGCTGACATGCCTTGCACCGTGGAGTACAACATACTACCTGCACTCTACATACCCCATCTCGATATGTACCCTCTTCCTCAAAAAGGAAAACTTGTTAAAAGAAAAGTAATGCAAACAGAACGTACATGAAATCTCGCAACAGTACCACCAGCTAAAGTGAAAGCAGCTGCTACTCCATCAAGTAGCATAACCACAAAAGGATGTAGTGCAAATGTGCACATCCAACAGCACAAACAAACAAAAAGATGTCTTCTAAAAAACAAGTGGAGCTCCAGCAAGTGACACAGACACAGAACTCTCAGGTCCATTAAAATTTTCCAACACAACTGGTGTATATTTCTATTCAAATGTAGCAATCAATGCTCTGTTCTAATTGCCAGCAATTGTTCAAAGCATTTACTTGAATGGCGCAGACCAGTGGTGTTTGCATCAAACAATCCTGAAAACACTAACAGTGTCTCAGAAATAAGATAGGAATTGGACTACTGTGCGGGAATGGTGAGATTTACCATAAACACACAAGAAAATTCACAAGAATTTCTAATGTACTTAATGCAAGTGATACAAAGCAAAAATAGACCTATAAATGAAAACTTTCAGATTTGATATATGGGGAAACATACATGCGCTCTGTGCAACCATGTTGCGCAGGAGCAAGTCCCTAATGAGCGCTTTGTGTATGTATCTATACATAATTGTGAATCCATTCCATTTCAGCAGCTGGTGCAAAATGTAAATCATGTATGGTTTGCAATTCAGACAATCGTTCCACCTTACACATAAACTCACATAGCCAATACATACTATTAATGCTTTTAAGATACAACGCAGATGGTACAAAAACAACTGCATGCTTACTAGCTCCACACACTGGCAAGTATCGCTTGCCAAGAAAACCTTCACAACAGTAGGCATAATCTACCACACGGGTGACACAACCAGTGCAGGTCACTGTACTGCATACATTAAAAAGAAATGTAGGTGGTTTGAATGCAATGATAATTCCGTTACTCAGAAACAGAAATTACCAGCAAATCTAACAAATGCCTACTTAATATTCCTCAAACCTAAATTTACTCACTGCCCTGTAAAAGTAGCATAACCTACTGCATGATAGATACCAATACATGTGTAAGTGCAAAAGAAAAATACCCTTCTGACCTTTGAAACTATAACAATTTAGCATACACCAACTGGTACATGAGTACATCCATAGCGGTACAATGGTATGATATGGCATTTATAACGCGCCTATACACAAGAGTTTTAATGCTGTTTCTGAAATGGAAAACAGTTTCAATATGGCACCAGATGTACATGTTGTACATTTTTCATAATGCTATACAGTTTTTTCCCCAATGACCCAATGATTATAGACACAGAATCAACCACTGTGGAAAACCCTCACTAATATTGTTTCACCCATAGTACTTAAAATGTCCTGAGTATGAGGGTTTACAAACTCTATTCACTAGCCTGTAAAACGAGCAACTGTTAGAATGTGCCAACTGTTGTCTAACTGTGCCCATACCACTGTAATGAATACTGCAACTGGCATCTAACTGCACCCAGAATACTGCAATATCACTTGCCAATAGTGAAAAACTTGAAATCCACCAACGGGAATGAAAGTGCTTCGAAACATACCCTGCAAAACTGTGAAACTGTCAACTGTTAGAGTATGCCAACTGGTATCTAACTGCACCCATAATACTGCAATATTACTTTCCATTACCATGAAAGTTAAAATCCACCAGCAAAAATGAAAGTGCTTCTGAAGATGCCCTTCAGTACTTATAAAGTATCATCAGTCAGAATACGCCAACTGGTATCTCAGTACACCCATAGTACTGCAATATTACTTCCAGTAGTGAAACTGCTAAAATCCACCTTCAGGAATCAAACAGCTTCAAAAGATACCCTCGAGAACTGTAAAACTAGCAACAGTTAGAATATATCAACAGGTACCTAACTGCCCCCACAATATTGCAATATTAATAGTATAGTACTTGGAATAGACCAACAGGAATCAAACTGCATCAAAGGATAGTGTTAAAAGGTGAAAAATGATAAACAGTTAGAATACGCCAACTGGTATCTAACTGCAACCATACCACCACCACTATCGAAAAGCAAAACACATACACCATTTCAATTCCTCCTAGTGCAGCAGTGCTTGTAACAGAAAAAGCAATTAGTTGTGCACCTTAAACATTCCTGTAAGTACTGCACACTTCAATGAAACATAGTGTGACATGTAACGTCAAATAAATGTACTAGGGTTTTTTTTTTTTATCCTGCATGGATTTATTTTCCCACAGTCCCAATGATTATGCAACCGAACACAGGAACTTTGCACATTGCACAGTAAAGTTGTTTGAAGCATAGTACTTGTAATGTACTAGTTATGAGGATATACAATGTACATAAATATGTGAAATTGTGTAGAATACAACATTATGAAGTACCTTACCTAACATATTATGCTGTTTTTTTCACAGAGAAAGAAGCAAAGATTTATCCTGCATTACCATGTGCAAGAAACAGAATGTGTGCCCACAACGGCTCATCAATCAAAAGTGCTATTTCCACTTCAATAGAATTCTGTCACTTTGTACAAAAAAGTATACAGTGCCTGTACGGTATGTATACTGAGTATACACATATTAGTGTCATGCTTCTTTCCAATGGGCAAATTGCATTTATATACACATATTAGTGCAATGCGTGTGCCAGTGGGCACATTCTTGAGTGCGTGGCCGTATTATGCTGTGCTGGTTGTGGCCAGCCCCTAGACTCTTAGGTTCATGGCCTATGGCCCACGGCCTCCGGCCATACACGCAAGAGTCTAGGGGCTGGCCACAAACCCCAACGCAATAATACGGCCATGCACCCAAGAATCTGGCCAGTGGCCACAACCCACACACAGCAATTTGCCCTTACCTTCCCAATTTGAACACCATCTGTGTATATTGAAGTCCATCGCCAATCCTATTTTCCCCAATGCCAATATCATCATATCATCCAGACTCCAGTCTCCTACTGTAAGAAGCCCTCATGCAGTCACCAAATAAGCCCAAACATGTTTCTTCAACTGCCCACCAAACGCTAGCTCCTGCAATAGTTGTGGGTAAAGCCTTGGTTGCATGCCCATATGATACTGCAGTCGTTCTGCCAGTGTGTAGATTCTTGGGCGTAAGGCCTATTTTTAACCTAAGCAAACATCCTCCTATCATCTACATTCCACTCCCCTGCCCTAATGAAGCCTGCCTGCAGTCACCACATAAGATGTCCGCTCAAAGGCCTGGTCTATGGACTACTATACACATATTATTGTAATGTTTTTTTCAATGGCCAAATTCCACTTCTGTACACATATTATTACAGTACTTGCAGCCAGTAGCCATATTCTTAGGTGTATGGCCCATGCACCCAAGAATCTGGCCACTAACCACAACCAACACATGACAATTTGCCTTTTTTCACCAATGCCAATATCACCATATCATCTAGATTGCACTTCCCTAGTATAACAAACCGACGTGCAGTCACCAAATAACCCCAAACATGTTCCTCCAAGGGCCCACCAAACACTACCTACTGCAAAAGTTGTTAGCAAATTCTTGGTTGCATGGCCGTATGATACTGCAGTTGTTGTGGCAGAGCCTAGATTCTTCGGTGCATGGCCTATTTGTAACCTATACAAACATACTCATATCATCTACATTCCACTCCCCTACCCTAATGAAGCCTGCCTGCAGTCACTAGATAAGCCGCCTGCTCAAGGCCTTGTCCATGGACTACCACGGTGTTCGTGGACTGCTGCGCCCCGCACAGTCTTCGTCCACCTAAACAATTACATGATATCAACCATCTTTCACTCCCCATCCTTCCCAGCTCCTCTTCCCAACACCTGATGCCCTAAAACATGTTTCCCAGCGCTGTTCCCCACTGCGCTGATAGAACATGGCAGGTGTTTCGGAAATATATGACGCACATCATGCTTTTCACCAGCCAATCAGTGGGCACATTGGATGTCCACAGACATCATGCAGCCCCACGGACCAATCAGAGTCCTGTCCGCGGAGTGAACAGGACTCTCCACAGACCTACATTTTGCCTGTTTTAAAGAAAACTACTGGACGGATTTACACCAAATTTACAAAAGCACGCTTTCAGCACCAAGCCTACCCTCCTGTCGCAAATTAGCTGAAAATCCATCCAATGGTTTGGGCTGCAGGGTTGAGCATTGCGACTATGGAAAAAAGCGTATTTTTGGGACCCCACCTATGACTTTGCCCCCCCACCCTTGACGAAACCTCACCAAACTGGCCAGAAAAATTCAGATCAGGCCATATACTTTTTCTGCAAAGTTTGGTAAGGATTCGTCCAGGGGAGCAAAGTTATAAGCCACCCAAAAAGTGCTCTTCCTATGAGCAGGCTGTGTAATATATGTTATATATGGTTTTTGATTGACATTACTTACCTGTGATTTTTATGTGATTAGTGTGTTCCGAAAGGCCTAATAAATTATTGCATTTGTATATACTTACTGTTATAAGGCACAGTCCAGGCAGCTTTAGGTTACTCTTATTAAGTTTACTTCAGCTTACTTAAGTTACAAGTTACAGGATATGGACATCAGGAATAAGACATAAGCAATAAAGAAAGACACCAGCACCCTTCACCCAGGGAGGGAGGGCTCAACTGATTCAACATAGAACACTCACCACAGCATTCTCCCACTCATAAATTAACATTCCACAGGCACTCAGGTGACATAATAAATCACATGACAAAACACATCAGACTAACCAAGCACTTCACAACACATCTCCCTCCTTACCAAAAACACTTGCAACAAGCACTTCTCAACACATCTCCCTCCTTGACGAACATTTTCACAAAACAACACACATCACATCCAAACCAGGGAGCAATGGACATTTTACAAGAAAAACGCACAACTATGCAATTCCAAAACTGCGCCTATCATTCATAAAACACCATCATTAGCAACACTAATCACCTCCTGTCCACCCCTGCCACAGGCAGACTCTAGACTCCCACTCTAGACACAAACCAGCCCAGATCCAAGGCTATACCTAACCAACAATGCCATGACCAACACAAAAATAAACTTTGGTCCTCCTGCCCGCCCCCGCCACAGGCGAGCCATCAGGCTGCCACCCTGATGCACCACTTGTCATCCTGACGCAATACTAGTGATCCAGGATGACAACGAAATCACCATAGTCAGATAAGAAATTCAGTAAAACTCCACAGCTCTATAACACAAACCCAGCAACACGCATGCCTCAAAACACACATAAACAGGTGGACCAAGCCAATCGAACAAACCCAACCATACCATGGTGTAAAACTCCTCAAACAACTTGGAGATGCTGGCCAGTCAACTCCAAGACCACCTACAAAAACATATGGTTGACTCTACCACTCTTCTCAATGGTAGTACAATCCAGTCCCATAATCAAACCCTGACCAGATAACAATAGCCAGGATTAACACATAACACATAAAGATAAACAAATCACCATGCGACTCTTCACCTTGAACAGGATCTTTAACTTTAACATGGTATTAACTAGAGGGCGTCCCCTACCAGCAACACGCTTCATCTGACTTCTACTAGCTGTCCCTTAGGATAAGAATCAGGTTCTCCAAAGAGCGCACTACCGCCATACAAAAACACTAGACTTCCCACTTCCATTCACATAAGTGCAACTCTCACTAACCACTCATTAAAATTCTTGACAAGGCGCTACCCTCAGGATTCACCTTACTCACACATAAAACTTACAAAGGCGCTACCTCACCTTAGTTGCACCACAAAACGCTACTCACACATAAAACCTACAGAGGCGCTACCTCACCTTAGTTGCATCACAAAACGCAATCTCCATGACGCAAACAGTGCTACTAAAATTACTAAAAGAGTGCACTACTAAGTGGTGCTATCACCAAACAATACTCGTCAAAACAGTGGAACTACCTACTGTTAACACAAACGGAGGCGCTACCTCCCTAATACCTAAAATTTATACTTAAATAAAAACGAATGTTGCACCCACTCATTCTTTTATACATCCATACCTATTAATTAGATAATATACTAGTGACATGTCTTCACTTCCATACTTCTCAAGTACGTGGATATACATGACATTTCTACATCTTTTTTAAACACTAACATCTTATACCTAGCACATGCAATATTACTTCACATCACAATATGATGATTACATATGCATAAAACTCCACGTTGTTGTGTAACAACTTACTCCTCAAAATCCTCAAAAAGTGATGCTAATGTAATCAGGCATATATGCTATACACCTATACTCTTGCCTGTGCACCTACACTCTTGCGCTAGCATCTCCCATACTTCACGCTTTTAGACTTTTACTAATAGTCCATTTTCCTGCAAATCCTCAAGATAATTACATCTATGCAAAACATCTATCCATCAATGGGTTCATTAATCTCAGCATTGACCTCACTCACACGTGACACATCTAGAGTTTACCCTTACAACGCATTTGTCACATTAACTTCATAGCCAATTCCTAATGCATTACTAACTACAAACTTGCATTAGTTAAAATATATATATATATATATATATATATATATGACATATATATCCCGACATTTTGTGATGGCATAATAATAACATGCCAAACTGTTGACCACTGCATAAATACTCACTGTCGGGACAGAGCACATTAATTGCAGCTACCCTCGAACAAAAAAAAAACGTCAAGTATGTACCTTCTGCATGAGTCCTAAACACACGAAGTCCTGACGCTTACTTCTCACTGTTGGCCGCTACCAAACGCCCCTAACAGGCAGAGCAGCACTGTTGCACTCCTTACTGTAATGCCAGATACAGCAAGAATGCATCCGACAAAGCTTTTCGGTATCACTTCACTTCCACAGCTTTCCAAAACGCTCCTTGCTTTGCAAAGCTTTTCGGTATCATTTCACTTCCACAGCTTTCCAACACGTTCCTTGCTTTGCTGCCTGATCTCCAAATAAATAGTTTTCCTTTGCAGCTCCCGGACAGTCTAACGCTTACTACCACTTAGCGCTTGCATTTCATGGTCTGCTTCCGGATAGTGACACGCATATCCCTAACGTTGCGTCTCCATTGTAACGTCCTCTGATACGAAGAACTCCCATCCAGATACTGCCACGTGAGAACGTAACGTTTTATTGGGTCCTTTACTCGAAAAAGGCTGCATTGATACGGAGCTGTGCCTGCTTCTTCGTATAGTGGAACGTTGGCACCCTGTTCCAAGTCTCTGCCAACTCACCTTGCTGTAGACTGACGTCATCAGTCTCCAGAATGTCACAGGGAACACAAGTACTGCTGCGCAGACCCATGGACCAACGGTCACTTCGCAGGTACTTCAGTCGGGCGCACGACATATTTAAACATATGTATTGTAAGCATTTCACTTCTGGGGTACACTGCGATAATGTGTACACAATCTATTTACAGACATTCCCCACAGACCGCTCATAATTGGGACCTCTTATTTTTCACCAAAGGAACATTTCATATGAGAAAAAAAACGCACAGCTTTTCTTCACTTGCACACTTCGAGTGTGGACGGTTTTAACTCCTTGATACTTCACAAACCCACAGGTCCCAACTCAATAAGAAACTCTTCTTAATGTTGTGGCAGCATCACTTCACCACCCGCACCCAGCACAACCACGACATATGGTCTGCTGGTCCTAACTGCAGGGACTCTCCTGCAATTAACGTGATGCTTCTGTCATTATTTGACAGTATTTTGTCCAACCACATAATCCCAGGGACCCCTTCTCACATGGGCCACTTCAAACTCTAAGAGATGTTTTGTCCCGGGATGCAACACACCCAATAATCTATGGGCTGCAGGTCCATTAAACCTCCTCCCTTATCCGCCATGGGTGATGGGTTTGCTTACTTGGGGGCGGTGTTGTCTTTTTCATCACCTGGTCTTGATGTCTTCTGCACCCCCCGCAGCAGTCCTCTTCAGTCACAGTCTTCTCCTTCTCCTTGCACCATGGATACTTTTCTGTTAGAAATCCTCGTCGCCAATGTTATAAAGCACAGTCCAGGCAGCTTTAGGTTACTTCTTATTGAGTCTACTTCAGCTTACTTAAATTACAAGTTACAGGATATGGACATCAGGAGTAAGACATAAGCAATAAAGAAAGACACCGGCACCCTTCACCCAGGGAGGGAGGGCTCAACTGATTCAACATAGAACACTCACCACAGCATTCTCCCACTCATACATCAACATTCCACAGGCACTCAGGTGACATCATAAATCACATGACAAAACACATCAGACTAACCAAGGACTTCACAACACATCTCCCTCCTTACCAAACACACTTGCAACAAGCACTTCTCAACACTTACTGGCTAACTTGAATTATTGGTGTTGTTCTTTGTAGACTCATGGTAGCCTTAGACCACTCTCACACTTTTCCTGAGACTATGGGGGTCATACGAGGTAGGGGGTCCGGGTTCCTTGAATGAGGAATTAACTGGGCATTCTGACCTTGGAGGGCCCGGTAATTCCTCATTCAAGGAACACATCCCCATTCACTTTCCAGCAATGGGAATGGGGAGGGTGCTAACAACGGGCCCGTTAATAACAGGCCCGTTGTTAGCACCCTGGTCTGCTCGCGGGACCCGCTAAGGGCACCTAGTAAAACCAGGCGTCCTTAGCGGGTTCCCGCAAGCAGATTCGTAATGATGCAGTAAGGGGTTGACGGCCTTACCACCTCACTCATAATTCCCCCCTATGCGTTGACCACTGGTTCACCTATCTTGGTTGGGTTTTCGCTAACCTCTCAGTGTCTTCCCTGTTTACCATAAAAAATGTGTATTCCTAAAATCCTCCCCCCCAGTGGCTGATTTCAGAAATCCATTTAAACAATTCCTAAGGAATCCACTTCTCATTATCAGATGCTAATCTAAGATGTACTCCATAGGAATACATTTATTCTAGTACAGCATGGACTACAGCATGAACATCTCATGCAGCTGTGAAACGTGGTGCTCTTCAAAGATGGAGGAGCAAAGCACAGTAGAGAAGGAAGCTCTGTTTCGTGCCGCTCCTACACCTTGAAAGGGGACACAAATGTGCAGGTGTGCAAAATAAAAAGTGTAAAAGCATTACACTTTTTCTTCACGCTTTCATTGGCACTCTGCTCATTTGAAAATGGACCCACATATATTATATATGGTGCTCACATCATTTGCAGTCTCAGGTACAGACACACACTTCATCCACAGCTTCAAAAAAACATTCAACACACCACCCTAGACATAAAAGTGCATTAAAAAAACGGTATTAAACAAGATGTACAATGGAAGAATGTTACCTGCCATTAAACAACACAGAATTAACAAGTCACCATGTAACAGAAATGCACCAAACAAAAAAAACAAATAGACAAAACATCTACAATATTTCAGTCGAAAATAATTTCCATGGTCTATTAAGTGAATACTGTTGCCACGGAAATCATGGGGTTCATTGCTGCAGATGTTAAAGTGGTGTGAGGGAGCAAGAGTAGCCAGTCGGACACAGTGTTGGGTTACTCACAAAATTGCTTTGATTTAAATCATAAGAGGGGTTGGAAAAAAAAACACTAAACCTGAGTCTATTAGGGGTTTCCCTGCCTCAACAAAACTAACTAATGAGATGGTCGTCAGGATGCCCACGTTAAATGTCCACGGTCCTGTGTCAAAACCTGTTCTGGCCCTCACACTTAATGTACTTACAAAAACTACTATGGGGTAAAATAATATGTTGGCTGCTGTCCTGCAGCTGTTCTTCACCTTCTGTCTCCCACTGCGTATGTGGCCCAGTGATTACCATACCAGGACACCAAGGCCTTCCCTGGTCTGGGTTATGCCAGGGGAACAAGCCCTTCCCTGGTCTTAGTTATGCCAGGGGAACATGCCCTTGCCTGGTCCTGGTGATGCCAAGAGAGCAAGCCCTTCCCTAGTCTTGGTTATTTCAGGAGAACAAGCCCTTCTCTGGTCTTTTCCTCTGTTACCACAATGTGTGACCTGCTTCCACCAGTGTTTCTATTGCTTACTTTGTGTTCACTAGGGTGGACCTGTTGTATGTTCAGGCCATCACTGGCTGTAGATGATACACAACCTTGATATACATAAACAATAGGGCTGCCTTTCTTTTGTCACTGCCCAAGTAGTGTGTGTCTGATCTTTGGTGGATGTGACTTACTATAGTATCCAGTGTGGGCAATGTTGGTCCAAATACTGAGACGAGGAAGAGTAGGGAACGACCTTAACAGTCTTTGGTGTTTTCCTCATACTTTTTATTCTTAGGGTGTTTCTTATTTTCGTATTGCCTGTGTTGGATTTCAATGGGCTTGTGCTGTTCCCTTATAACATAAAAATGCCACGTTTAACCACCCACCTTCTTACTTTATTTCTCAGCGCTGCAGCCGTAGTTCATTTTTCCTCTCCACATTGCTGGCACCAAATGTCGACACCTTCGCCAACTTCGCTTCACTTTCTGTCACTTGCTGCACTCCAACTTGTGACTCGGATCTCTGTGCATTTTCTCCCTTTTGGGACAACAGGTTTGGTTTTCCTGTATGGCCATGGTATCAAAGTCATGTCCCCACTGCTCCATCACCTTTCCGCTCGTGATGGTCAGCTTTGTGGTCGCTTATGCAATTGTGAACGTGAGGCAGTCTCACGTTCCGGCGTCCCGTTCCTTGTGGCAACGCTGGGTTTCTCGGAGTCCTCCTGACTCGCTCAGCTGTGCCTCCTGGGTTCTCAGCGGAACTCCGATGCAGATGTTGTGTCTGCCAAACAAAGGCAGCACCACTGCAGCCAGCCCAGGTTTTTACCAGCGCTCGAGCTGGACAGTATTTCCCCACTGACTTTGACAGTATATCAAAATCTTGCACCCTTGTGTGGTTCTCTTCCCTACTTTCTTTCTTTTTGCTTTTGTCCCGTGATTCACCCGGGTCCTTCTGGTTACCGTCTTTTCCTCTGAAGCCACTACCACTCTAAATACTCCCACGACCACTACTACTCCGGCCTCCTCTGCTACTGCTACAACTTCCACTACAACGCTCTCTGGTTGGTCCTTCTTCTCTATAATTGATCATTTTGTTAGACTCAAAGAAGGGACTAGAGATTTGTTTACTGTTCTGGGTCTCCTCAAGTGGCTTCTTTATCCCAGTGTTATACTCCTTCAAGATTGGGGTTATTTTATTGGAACTCATGCCATGTTGTTTTCTATTTGGATTACTAATAGAAAAAGTATGCAGAATGTTTTGACTCTGTCGTATGGTCCAGATGGGAGCAGTGCTCATTGTTCCACACAAAGGGGTAATACATCTAGGTTCACCACATTGACCAATATGAGAAATCCCATGATCCTGCATGAAGGCACACATGCATTTATTGATGCTCCAGTGAGCTTTGTCGATCTTTCAGTTTAACGATTTCTCTCTCCCTGAGAATATTTAAATGGAAAAGCAGGAGAAGATAATGTACCACAAAGAAAACTGCTGAAAAACAAAGACTTCAGGTATTTCGTCATTTAACTCATAAAATCTACAAGTCTATGTTGTTACATCAATGCTCTTTTTTTCAATGTTTTTCCCCAAATCTTTTTATCGAAAAACCTCATCGCATTTTATTTTATTCATTTTTGGGGGGCCCCGTCCAATCTTCCAATCACCTGTTGTTTTTTATCTATGCCTGATCACCCTATGAGTTTTTTCGTTAACAACATTTAAAAAAAAAATTGGAAAATTGTCAGTCGATGTAAGAATGTTATATAAAATCTGTGCTCTGTGTATAGCTGAGTTAATTTCGACTTACGTTAGGCACTAGGACATCCGGTACGCCATCGCATCTGTGATAACAAGACCGCAAATACTCTATAATGGCAGCCCATTGGGCACTGTTCCGTTCATGACAAATAATAATGCAGCCAAGATGTTCTACCAATCCAAGTACTAGGATCAACAGGAAACACTGCAGCCAGTGGATCCAATAGTCTGTGATAATTCACAAATGGCATCACATATTGTCAACCTGAAAAAATCCCAAATAAAAACCTTTCACTAATATGAGCCACACTATACAAACACATATGAGAACAAAAAACATAGTGGAACAAACTGTAAACCATACAGCACACAAATCTACACACACGTCCCGCAAGACATGCCTAAAAACACACGCTACCATATGCACAAAACATATACCCAGAACACTATGTTAGAGAAACATAAAACATGCCACATATTACAAAATGCTACATCACCAATGAAAAGCATAATTACACAGACATGCCATTGCATAACCATGCCCCAGCATACCCATGCCATATGTTATAGCAACAGTCACACCCAAAACAATGTGACTGTCAAGGTCATGATAGCTCAAAGTTGGCGTGTCTATGCACTGACTAGCCAAACTCCTGGACACCTTTCCATTGACTGCAGCGAAAACTTAATGTTAATTTTCTATTTATACCAAATAAATGCTTATATGCGCACACACACACACACATCCACACACTCATACATATAAAATACAAAAATATCACATTCAAAATCCCTTTCTTTGTTTGTTTCATTGGATGCCTACCACATTGAGCATGCTCACATATTATGTGTATGTAGCCAATTAGGCTACCAACTAAAATGCATGCACTTAAATGTATGTGCAAACATAGGAAGGGGTACCCACATCATGTATGCACACTAAAAAATATTCAAACCTAGGACACCAATGTCAAAACATCATACATGTATTACATCAAAAAGACAGCACGCGTGACAAAGCACGTGCACAAAAGACCACTGCTACCCCAATTAAACATGCACACGGTCACACATATACAGACCTACCACATCACACACAAACCCCCCAGTGATGAACACACCCATGAAAAAAGAACTTGCACAATACACCAACCTCAAAAAATCCATTCAGTCGACCACCTCATTCAAAAATAGAGTCACAGAGAAGTCGGAGTGTAGGAGCACATCAGAAAACAAATTGAAACAATACAAGACTTGTTACCTAGTGACATGTAATCCTCTTGGCCACTCCCTGAGCACACCCTCACAGCCCCACCTAAATACAATATCTTGTAACAACACGTGCTACTATTCCACTCATCATAAATATACACAAAAAGGGGTCCCTGATGGACTTGAATGTATTTCAATTAGAATATGTACCTATAAAAGGAATAGGCATCAATCTGATATATTACTAAGTAGGTATCAGACAGCTGAAATCCTAAGTTACTAATTCACTCATGATAACTTGTATTCCCATTAACAGTTAATTAGGTCATGTACATTGTCTGATGTTTCACAGTTAGATCACGTTCCATCTAGTTACATCATATTTCATCATGACTTCCTATTCCATTTTGAAAGGTCAAAGACTATCTGACAATAATACATGTACATAAAGAAAAACAACCAAGTGAGAGATAAAGTGTTAGAGTATTGAGTACTATAACCCACAACACAAGCTAGTGACCAAAAGGAAACCAGGATCAACTCTAGAGGGAGATTTTCAACTAATCATCTTGAATCACCTAAACATAATACAATAAACACCTAAAATGACACATACGTCATAAACTCCTAATACTGCAACAACAAATGGACGAAAACATCGGAGCACTGCAACATAATATCATGCATGTACCTCTTCAAAATATGACATGTATTAAAATGTAATCTGTAACATTTAGCAATGTTGAAAGAGGGAGGGGGAATCCCTAGACATACATCAAAACACCCAAACATACACACATCAGAGCTTGACACTGTCTCAAAAAAGGATCCAAAACATCATAGTACTGCTCATTCTCATAGTTTATCGGCCCAGACAAAAGGCAAGAAACAACTGAGTGACAGCGATGGTAATATTTAACTAAAATTCATACATTAACAAAAACACCCTCTTCGATGCCTCAGCAAAATAAGGCCCCTGAAGAGCCAGAGAAAGAAAAAAACTGTCCAGACACTGCCCTACAGTTCCACCACTGAAAGGAAAAAAAAGAGACAATCCCATAATGCTGCAAAAGCCTCTGATACGATGTCCATATACAAATATTGCATCTACACAATCAGAAACATATCACAATGTCTCTTTCATTACAGAGACACCAGTAGAAATGGGAAGCACGACATCAGAGGGGGAACCACATGACAAGATGGCTAAGAATTCTCAGGAAAAGCATCATCACAGACATTCCAGTTAGTACAAATATGTAATTATGTACCGGTTCCATAGGCTATACTTAAATAACGGCCCGGCAGCCAGAGTTAAAGGCCTGAGCAATGTGAGGGCCTTTAATAGGTACCCCAAGACGTTATCCCCGGTATAGCCTGTGGAGCGGGTACATACCGGCATTATTGTGGGCTGGGACGGGGCTAATTTGAAGTGATTTCGTCTCGTGAATGGGTCACGTCACGGCGTCCCATTCACAGAAGGAAAATCCTTTACCAAGATGTCCACCATGGATTGGGAAGGCAGGGCTCCATACGGAGCCCCTCTGCTATTTCCATGGTGGCCGAAAAAGCGGAGCGGAGGGGAAGCAGCAGCTGCAATGAGGTAAGTGGGGAGTGGGGATGGGAAAAAAAGGGTCTGGTGTTGGGAGGAAGATGGTGGGCGGGGGAAACAGCCATTAGGCGGCTTGGAACGTGGGCTATATCGGCAGATTCAGCATGCATTTCCAGCCTCCTGATTGGCCGTCGGTATCCCGAAGGGAACTCCTAGCCTACTGGCATATTACAGGTGCCAGCAATGGTAGGTAAATCCTGATTAAAATAAATAAATTAAATTAAATAAATAAATTCCATGGAGTCAATATGAATCCATGGTGGGACGACCGGTATTGCCGGCACAGCCACTGGCTTTTCTTTCAGCCAGTGGGGGTCTTAGTTACTTGTAGTTTGGCTGTGGGGGAAAAGTGGCGGTAAAGGAAAGGACAGCTGGAAACACCACAGAAACAATGCAATAAGGGGCCAAACCCACCTCTAACATCTACTTAAATGTCACAGACATTCAAGTTGCAATTTCTGTTAAGTGCACCAATTGAGAATGTAAAATGAATGTCGACCAATTGTGAATGTGTACTAAAAGTGAATTAATTTGGAATGCGTGAAAAAATCACACACCGCTAAATTGTGGTCAAGTAAAATTACCTTTATATACTCATTACAGAAGTGATGGCAAAACACAGGCACATAATGATACCGATATGGGAAAAAACATCTTGCGAAATAATGTAGTCACAGGTCAAAGATATATAACCGCCATCATCCGAAAAAGTAAATCATCTGACTACTTATCTAACTTCATCTGTTCCAAAAAAATGTAAAAGTGTCAAGATTTGTAATCCTACTTTCTTACAAGCACAAACATAACTGTGTCCGTAGGAAAACTGAACTGTGCACCAGTACTTGAGTGTGACATTTGCACATGTCCCTCTTTTTTATCAGCCTAGTTAGCCATCTCTTTAACACATCTCCGTACTATTTCTGGACCAATCATTCTCCAATACACAATGGATACATTCTTCTGGTATGCTGTTTATCATTTCACCATTACGATGCTCCTAGTCATTTGCACTTGCCCTGGCCACAAACCTACTGTGGTCTGTAGGCAGTCCTTTCAAACATGTAGGTATTCAGGTGCCTGTTGTTCTATGTAAGTATTGGTAGTGGGTTTGCGCACCTATCTAGTGTATCCTTGAAAGATAAGTGACCAAGGCTTGAATGTGGTTTAAACCTCATCAACTCGGTGAAAGCAAGCGGAAGTTGGTGACCTGCATAGGAAGTCGCCACAAGAGGGAGGCCACAGTTGATTCATTTATGTAAATACATTTGAGTTGTAATAAAACAACCTGTATCCTTTCTCAGAATTGTGGGGCGGAAATATATTCTAGGGGGCATTAAACAGAAGGTGCCTGCTTAGTGAAAATAATGACATATCAATCAACATATTTTATAGACAGAGAGTGGAGAGGTGCTGGTATTTTCTCTTGAAAAATATCAGCAATGGGAAAAAATAAATCAACCACAAGTCACTGACTAAGACAACGGTCTTGTATGAGGTAAAGGGTGCATTTTATGTTGGCCAATATTTAAAATGTCGATGATAAGCACAAGCAACTTACTTCTACAACAGTAACAATTAACTACACATGTACATCTAGTTACAGAACCAACATCAAATGCATGCCACGACCAAAACACAGCTGATGGAAGGGAAGCCACTTAGGCACAAAAAGATACAGGGCCTCATCACGCTATTACCTCCGCATTTATGGCTGTGCCCAATCCTGTGTTCCAGGTCATTCACCTCCAGCTCTGAGCGCGAGGTGAATGTGCCAGCTTCAAGGCCATTTTCGAACTATTACCGCCAACGGTAATAGCACCCCACAACCCCATTGGGTCCAATGGAGACTTACCGCCCCCCACAACTTGGGATCTGGCGCATATTGCGCCAGACTAAGATGCGGTAAAGATAATTGTGTTGGGCGGTATCCTGGCACAATCAGCGCTGGGATACAGCCCAACTCATGATGAGGACCACAGTGTCAGCAACAAATCAAAATGATATGAACACATTATGAACTATAAACCACTACCTGCCAACAAGGTTATAGTTCTTAAGAAAGAGGAGTTACTAAACCAACAGCTATAGTAAAGGAGATAAAGACACTCAGCAAAGCTCTGCCAACTGCCTTCAACCTACATCCAGCACTCACCATCCTAGGTGATTGCAACATCTGACTTGACTCTCCTTCAAACCCTATGACCTGATCCCTCACAGACAACCTAAATGCCTTCAACCTACACAATGCATCTCGATGCCCACCCACACTGGAGGCCACACCCTCAATGAGGTATGTAGCACAACAAACATCATATCCACACTGTCTCCATGCCTCTTAACATGGACAGATTACTCAGCAATCTTCTTCTTCATACCACTCTCAACCACGGCCTGCACCTAAGTCTACACCCAACCACCACCAACCTCCACACCTCTCACCCACTCTGAAACAAAGTCATTATCACCACGGATCTAGCCAACTCCCTCCTCAACTCACTCCCAGCACTGTCCCTCCAGGAAGGCCCGTCCCAATGAAACACTTTGACCACTGGCTCAGTAATGCATTTGCACCACTGACCCCAACAAAACGACCCTCTCAGAGATCAGGCCCCACACCCAGGTGGTACAGCACCAACCTGAAATCTCTAAAAACCCTCAACACCAACCCTCAACCTGAAACAGACACAGAGAACCAACCCAACCGTCCAAAACAAACTCGCCCAGCAAGACTAACAAGGTCCTACAGATTGGAGAGCATAAAAACCAAGAATCCATGCTATGGAAACAGAATCTTGAAATCTTGCAGGCCAAGCAAGAAACTGCATAGAATCATTTCTGAATTATGTTTTCCACGTTGCTCTACCCCCCACCCATCTCCCAATCACTCTGCGATGCCTTATCAGAACACTTTCACAACATAGCTACTGACAGACACTCTGTTATCATCTCTAAATCAGAACTAATGCCCCGCCCATTACTCGCTCACAGCCCATTCCCTGTCCAAACTGTATCCCGATGCAAACCTTTGTCTCTTTTGCTCCGATCTCACACCAGGCTTTCCTCTCACTCCTAACACAAAGCCACCCGTCAGGTTCCCTTGAAGACCCTTGCCCACCCATCCGCCTCAAAAACATCCTAGCTTCAACCTGTGCAGGCAGTATTGCACGCTCAATACTTAACGACTCCCTAATATCGGGAACCTTCTACATCAAATCCCTCATCTAAAAACCTACACTCAACGCGCTTGTCCTCCAGAATACCAGCCCATTTCTAGCACCTGCTTCATGGACAAAATCATGAACTGCACAGCATGAAAGCAACTTAGTCATTTCACGGAATGCAACAACCTCCTTGACCCTGCACAATCTGTCCTCCTTAGTGTCTGTTTGTTATGGCATAAAAAGAACAGCAGATGTGGAAGGATGCACTGTACTCATTCTCCTTGTCCTCTCTGCTGCCTTCAATACCATCGACCACACCATTCTCAAAGACAGGCGCCACTCTTTAGGAATCAAAGACTCTGCCATCAGTTGAATTTCCTCTTTCATCTCTAATCACTCACAAATCATGTTCCTCCACCCTTTCAAAACTACATCCCGATGAGTACCAAAATGAATCCCACAGGGAGCAACCCTATCTCCCCTCCTCTAAAACATCTATCTGAACTCACTACCCACACTCATTGGCTGCTAGAATCTCATCTGCTCCAACTACGCAGACGATACACAGATCATCCTAAAAGTCCCAAAATCACCAAGCTCCAACCGTCCGAATCTGACATCATGCCTCTCAAATATCGACTACTGAATGATGACCAACTACCTCATCCTCAATCCTAGGAAAACAGAAATCCTAGTTTGTGGCAAAACAGCACTTCTTCCCCAACCTATTCCATGTCCACTCCCATTGGACCTCTTGCCCACCACAACCTCCATTTCTGTGAAAAACCTTGGATGCACATTGGACACAGATGTATCCCTCTCCCAACACATCAACTCTGTATCCAGAACCTGTTTCTTCAACCTACACATCCTCAGGTGTAGCTTCCCATACCTCACCTATCCTTTTCTCTGCCATCATCTCTATCATCCTCTCTCGCTTAGACTATGCAAACTGTCTCTATCTAGACGCACTGGCATTTCAGCTAAGAAAACTACAAAGAATCCCAAATGCTGTGGCCCACCTGCTCATTAGCCCCCCCCCCCAAGAGAACACATCAGTCCTACACTAAGAGTCCTACATTGGCTCCCTATTGGGCGATGCACTACCTTTAAAGCCATGTGCATCACTCAACGTGCCATCCACAATACCGGCATGGAATTCCTCCAAGACAAAATCACTCACTACAACCCATCGAGGACATTCAGATCTGGCACAGCATCTCTAATAGTTGTCCCACATTACACCTGCACCACACTGGGTGGATCCTCCTTCTCCGTCAAAGCGCCGATCATCTGGAACTCTCTGCTCCTGCACATCCGCAACATTGATAATCACTGGGCATTCAGAAAGGTGCTCAAAACCTGGCTCTTCCCTTCCTCCTCTTGAAACCCGACAACACACCTATCCACACAAAGGATTCCGGCAGCATTTGCAGCAGCACACTGTGATAAATGTGCACCCTCCCTGACCCCCAGATGATCGTACATCACTTCCCCGTCCCGCCGGGACCCCTCTCTCACTGCTCAGGCTTTCAATTGAGGGAGACCACAACTGGCGAGACCAGCCAATCACATTGGACCTAGGAAAACAAGATCAAAGATTAACTCTAGCCAAGTTTAAGGAATGAAAACATTGCACCAAGACTGTGGACACAGGCAGAAGGCACAGCCACCCATCCATGCACTATAAAATGCAGCTATGGCTATGCAATCCAGTCTAGCAGCTTGCATAGCTGTCCACACTGAAACCCCTGATGTACGTCAACACCTCTGCCATTATTATACGGCGACAACCTACAAAAAATGTCAATCTAGCTAGGCACACAAGTCCAAACCTGGCAAAATGCACACACGCATCTTAAAAATTAACTCTTAGAATCTCACACACATGGACTTCGGCCCCCGGGGACGTTGCAACCCCCAAATTGCACTGAGGCCATACAAATGGTGGAATGGCGCTATATAAATGACGAATACAATACAATACACCTCAGAGTGCTTGCAGCGCAAAGAATCCCCAAATGTTTGAGATTGCTATGAGCCAGCATGCTTCAGTAAAGTCATCCTTCCGAGTGCACTGTGAATATGATAAGTGTAATTAATATGCTAAAATTAAACACACAAGGAAAAACAAAAAAACACATAGTAAAATACTTATTCCTCCACTTTTATCTTTTTCTGGTCCACCTGGATTTGATGTTGGCCAACGGGAACCTCACCAACCACACACCGCAAACACATATCACTGTATCAACAACAATTATCAACTCCACCACAATAACTACTGCCACTTCACTAGTTACTATGTTCACAACCAAGCACACACTTAAACAATGCCCAAAACCTGCACCCAATATGAGAAGAAACTCCACTCCCACTGATAGCCCCAAAACGCACAATCAGACAACATTTATGATGACCACAACGACAATATCGTAACACACATGCCTACACACACACATAAACGTGTCAATCAGCCTGTACCTATGGGCAACGTCCACCTTTGGGTGTAGGAATGTTTTGTTCCACATCACAAAGATGTAAAAACAGCCACAGACACATTTAAAACAAAACAACCTCAAAAGCAAATGATAAGGACATCACGAGCACTCGTCCTTTTTAGTTATTTTGGCCTATCCTTGTATGGGCAGCAATGGTTTATCAGTCAGAACACACATGAAATAATGATGTGTGTGTAGGTTTCTAGTATGGAAGAAAATGGGTAATAGCTGGTCTAACTAATGTGAATTGTAATCACTTGTATCTTTCCAAATGTGAATTGTTTTGTGACTTATTTCCTATCGTTTGCATATGCATTGTTGCTGTGTGGATTTAAGATATTTTGTGCATTTGCGAACTTGCCTACACAGCTTACTTGGATCACCTTATGTATGAGACATAGAAATATGTGACCCTGCCCACACTACCACCATCACTGCAGTAGGCTTCATACATTACACTAAAACGAAACATGCCACACTACACAAATCAAACCGACTGAGATAAACACACACACACACCATTGTTGCACACCTCATATCCTTGCCTGTAGAGTTTAGGACAAGATGCTGACACTCATCTATAGTGTGTTTGACAACAGCACATTTCACCCACATCAGTTATAATGCATATGGCATTTCGCTAACTGTTTCATTTGTATGGCTTCCCCTCTCCTACTCGAAACTGAATGCTGTCAGCACTTTGCATGTATTTCTCCTCAGACTGGCCTCTCAAACCTCTTCTGCCTCCCCCCTACCCTGCTTGTTTCTTGATGTACTGTATTACCTTCTTCCCTCTTACTCCATTTTCAATTCTCACATGGACTGCTGGTGAATATTGTTGGCCTTTTGGTAGCACCCCCTTTACGACCTTGGATCCCAGTTCAGTCCTCTTAGCCTACTTCCTTGCATTCCTCCCTTAGGCTCATGCTCCTGATCCTCCTTACATGCCGTTAGCCTTCCGCCTGCCCGCCGTTCCCTAACATGAATGCCACTGGCACCCATACCATACCCACCGAGTCTCTTCTATTCCCCTCTATATTTACTCTGCATCTACACATTGTGTACCCCTTCTCACTGTACTGCTGTTTGGGGTTCCATCACCTTTCCACAATAATATTGTTTCAAATGTATAACCATGTTGTTTTGGAGGTCCTTTTCCCCTAAAGCTGCCATACATCCATAAGTTCCCATTGGCCATTGGAACTGTGTTTCCTATGTCGTCAGTTTTGCTTTATGTGTTCAGTTTTCTTCTTTTCCTCCGGTGATATTTAAGACAGGTCTCTGAGGCCCGTTTCAATGCTTTACAAAACCATTAGAATAAATGTCTTAGGTACATTAAATGAATTTGATATATATATCCATCCACTGTATTCATTACTTTGCCATAAAGGCATGTGTTTTTTTGATCATATGTGGAAAATGTGCAATAAATCCAGGGCACAGTGGATCTGACATTACTGGTTACCATAACTACCAAGGGGGTGCACAGACTTGGGAGAAAAAGCTTAGTCTAAAAGATCCAAAAAATGAAAAAACAGCAAGCAATGCCGTCAGCCAACTGGCATAGAACCATTCCCCCGGAGACCAAGATCACTACAGTCTTCTGTCTCTATGAAGCTGTTTCACAGTATCAGCTTGATCTTATAGTAGGAGAAAGTACCAACGCGTTATCAGGCAGAGAGATTGGCAGATGATAGGGGCAAAAGTAGACTATTTGGCATCTTGGGGTTTCATCATCTTCAGATGATTCAGAATCCTGCTGCAGAGAAAATGAATGACCCCCCTGGGAGGCTGCCTGCAATACGCTGTCAATAGTATTAGCTTCCTCTGATTTCTTGTATCGATTTCAAAATCATCTTGATGGCCCATCGGGTCTTTTACTACACTACACCTGCTCATCAGAAGAAGACATTTTACCATACGTTCAAGTGCCAATGATCACAAGATAACCCTTTCTTGGTCAGCCCTTGGATCTCAAGGGTCAAACTTAGGATTGAGAAATTGATAATTGCTTGGCTTTTATGATTTTATTAGTGACCTTCTCTTTCCCCTGCCTACCCCCTCTTTCCCTTCCATTTCATTGCTTTGGTAAGAACTCAGATGCCATTTCCGGGCCTATTAGCACTGTGTAAATACAACTGATTTGGCGCCAAGTAATTCTTTTGTTGTTTTTACAATCAAGTTCCAATGACAAAGAGACGGGCATTGGAAATATCACTGATACAGGGTTGCCAATAACTCGGTACGACTGTTTGATTTTATCACCGTTTAATTGACAGCAACAGTATTACAAATGTGTTACTCTTGCAACAGAATTTGTGATTCTTGTCAGACTTAAAGTCTCATTTGCTTTAGCAAGTCAGAGTGAAATATATGCAACTACTATAAAGATGTTGTGTAAACATTTATGGTGGTAATGTGTCAGTAGAATATCACCTCCACAACCTAACTCTGTCAGCTCAAACCCGCAACTCACCCTCCTGTTGGTTTGAGCAAACAAGGACCTCTTTGTCAGTGTTGTCAGTACATCTCTAGCATGTCCCCCCAACTCATGGGTTCAAAGCAATTCCAGCCTTTGCTTGTCAACCAGATTGTTACAGCCAGTGCTCCAGATAAGATGTTGAAATGGGGACATTTTACTCCCAATTCTTGGAAGTTGGAGTAGGGAATTATTGAGCTGTCCCATGATGATGAGCAGCTACCAGGGCTGATGCTAAAGCAAAGACAATAGTAGTGCCCCAATTTAATTAAAGTTCCCTACAGCTGATTCTGATGCAGCACATATCTGCAATGAAGAAGGCGTTCGCAGAGGGCTGTTATTAGCACTTTTCAGAGCTTGTGAGCTGATAGCAAGGTCCCCTTCCTAAAAACCAGCAAAATGTATCAATGTTCCTTTCGTATGGAAAGCCCTGGTAGCCCAGACCTAGCAGACCGTTCTCTGCTGTGACCCCTAGCTAAATCATGCTCCCTTTTTGGAAATGTTGTATTTTTAGGTTTTGGCCAATCAGTGCTGCCTTAGTGGTACCTAGTGGGGCAGAAACGATTGCTTTGGATAATGGTCGATGGCAAATTTGAAATACACGCACCCTTTACTGATGTATCGTTATTCCCTGCTTTTGTACGTTTCTAGCTCAATGCACCTTAGACCCAATTGGTTGATTCTGCTGTCAATGTAATAGAATGAGTCCCAGATCCAGATGTCTGATTTTGCTCTTCTTATTTGGCTTGAACTGATCCTGTTTTGTAGTATTTAAATGATTGCTTTCACATGTAATGGTACAAGCTTGTTTGCTTTCGTTTGGTCCCAGTGTGGTATTTGAGGCTCTACATTACCCCTGACTGCCAAAACCCCTTTGCTTGCCAATGCTTGTTTACATTGGCATGCACACTTCAGTGAGTGATTTCAATCCGGCACACACCCAAGTCAAGTCCAGCGTGTAGTGCGCATTGAAACCCTTATTTATTTTTATCTATAAGTTCAATATTCTGAATGATATACCACTCATATCACACTCTTCTCCTGGAACCCCCCCAGTCACACTGAACCAGGAATCAGGCTAGTTTGCAAAGGTAAATATTTATTAAAGTATTTAAAATTTAATCACAATATATTTTAATAGGTAAACAACAATCACCAATGGGGTGACAGAACACTGAATAGTATCTTTAATACAACAGGAGTCAAAATAATGAGCCCAAAAACAAATGCAGCACAGAAAAGAATACTTTTTAATTGGTTTAGAACAGATGGCACTATGTTTAGAGGTTCCCCTGCAACACCCCTCAACCCCCCAATAGGCAATGTAAAGAGATGGGAGGAGAGTAAAGGTCGTTTTTGTAAAATAGGCGCGAGAATGGAAAACAGAAATTCGGGTTTGGAAATGAAAGATGGGTTTGCTTACACTGGGTTAAGGACTACAACAAGGAGAATTCCACAAAGGAAGGTCATTCACGGCCGCTCATAACAATTCATGTGTGATACTCGACTTTCCGTTTGGTTTGGGAATTACTTTTCTTAATCAATCAATAAGAAGTTAGGGTTTAACAACACAGATGAGAAAAGAGTCCGCGCAAAGATAGTTCTAACAGTACTAGGATTCTGGATTTACAGATAGGATGGGTTGAGATTGGGTTCATATAATGCAGCTATAGTAGGGTCACTTTTCTTCCTATTAATACTCACAGAATAAGTTATTAAATTGGACCGTCAGTTCTGGTCATGGATTGAATCTGGTCTAGGAAGAACAGCACATCAGGCACGGTACTGGATCAGCTATGCCAGTCACTGGATTTGCACAGGATCTGTCCTTCTTATTTGTGGATATTTCAATCAGCTGGATAGCGAGTTCCTCAGGCAAGTCCAGTGGTGGCAAGCCAGAGAGTTTCAGGATACTATTTCAAAAGGCCTTCTCGCCCCACAGCGCTTCATTGGGTGGTGAGACTAAGTTTGAGGATTTGGACATTGCTGAAAATCAATAGTTCTCTATTGCTGGCAAGTGTCTTGGCATCTGGATCTGGAAGGATGTTAAAGGCTGGATGTACAATGCTGGATCAGAGTGCTTCGCCGGAATCAGAAAAGTGAGTGAATAAGTGAGTCCCTATGTGTTGTCAGCTGTCTCTATTTATCCTTTCAAATGACATCACAAAAAGGGTGTATGGGCCGACTTAGCTAAGCTTGCCCCTGTGCACGGGATTGGATCAACACTTCATCTCCGCCTTGCATTTGATTGATTGGATCAAGGCCGGATGATGTCACATTTTATGGTTTGCTTTACAGTTCTTAGAAACCTCCCTTTAGCCACTGGTCTCAAAATCAAATTTGATACTAAATACACATTTCTACTTTGGTAACTTCTACACAAATCACGCATAAAGATTCCATATTGTATGTAGCATCTGTTCCTCAAAATCCCACAGCTGTGGGATCTTGTTTCAACTTTCTACAGAATTTTGTCCTTTTCGCTATGAACACAATTTCCAAACTTTATGCAAATTCCTGCAAATGTGTGTGTTTAACATAGGAATTTGTGTGTAACTTTTCACAATTCTAGGATTAATACATTTCACATAAAACCACATATATTGCCATTCCTGTCCAGAACATGTCACACAGTTCTGCCGCCTCTTCAAACGTGCAGCCAAAAATGTTACTAACAGATATGTCCTTGGTATATTTTTCACCACATTGAATCACAAGTTTTGAGTCTTTAAAAATTGTTTTTTGTTCATGCTTAACAGCAAATGGTGGCTTGGCTCCACCCCCTTGTCTCTCCTGGGAGTCCAGGATCATCCCCCTCCTTGGGGAAATTCCTTTCAGGAGTCATTACGACCCTCTCACACCTCTGTGTCCTGAGCTGACGGGCCTGCTCTTGTTCATTCTCTTTCTGTAGACAAAAGTCTGGGTTAAGCCATAATTAGCATCTCTCCGTGAGTTTCAGCTGAGAGGATATCCCTCCCCCTGGGAGAAACCTGTTTTTCCACTTCCAAAGGGTTGCAGCTCAGCCAAGCTGATTTATTCTTAATTAAAGATCCAGGAAAAAGCAAACTTGTTGCATCAAACATACATACATTACTTTCTGAGCTTTACTCCGTGGAATAAAAAGCAACTGAGATCTGTATTTGTATTTGTATTTGTATTCTTTTTAGCAGCAATCCTTTTTTATGTGTGCTAATCCAGCAGACTTTTTAGTTTAGATCACTTTGAAGTTTCATCAGTAACTCATCTGACAGCTGTCATTCAGGTAGCCCAAGGTACTGCACCCAGACTTTGACAGGGGCTGTCAGTTTTGTGGGATGTTTTAACCCACTAGTCCATGCCCTGCAACATTCCTCTGTGCTGCTTGCATCAGGAACATCAGAGTGGCCGCTGGAAAGCATTATGCAGGCTAAAATCACCCAGAAGTGCGCAGGAAAAACCTGAAAAATAGGCCGCCAATCCACTTTTGTCTATGTCAGTGGTAACACAGGAGACCACTGCCAAAACCCACCATTGGGCTACCCAAAAAGCAGCCTGAAACTACTTGAAAAAGTAATGCTGATTGCAAAAGAAACACAGAGCTGTTTGGAAATCGGTTTTTTTTTGGTTGTCAAATTTGCAAAAATCATGGTTCACAAACCACACAAAAGATCCAACCTCCTTGTTGGGTGTTAAACATCATTCTACTTCAAGAATCCACATAAATATAATGTCAACAGGAGTACATTTATCAGAAGAAAATCCACATTTAAAGATGCTTGCTTGGGAAAATATGTTGAAAATAGGCGCAATACCGCTACTCGCCTCTGTCAGAAGCTGGCGATCTCTAAACCTGTCATGTTAAACTTGTGTCTCAAAATCTAAGTGTGGGGAAAGAAGGGACTTCCATCAAATGCAATATAGGGTGCCACTATTGACTTTCATGTTGAAAAAGACTGGAATTGAAGATATGTTTGCTTATTTTAAATTTGTAACTGTAATTTTTCACAAGGAACAATATCACAATTGACTATAAGGTAACCTGATTCAGCTAAAACTTCAAAGAGGTTTTCCCCCACTGAGAACACACCACCCTTTTCCTTCCCACCAAAAGGAGAGGATATCTCATTTGGATGCTAATGAGAAGAGGAGGAGACTTGCTCTGCTGCTCTGGTAAAGAAACAATGGGCTTTGTGAACGGAAAGAATATGCTAATTTGGGTGTGAACAGAAACCAACTGCCCAGGAAGACAAGCCCATGTGACTCTCTGGCCCAGCCAAGACCTTGGAGGCGGAGACAAACCGTTTTGTGTATTCAGAAAGCACAGGAAATATCTTTTCGAAAAAGACTTATAGAAAATTGTACTGAACTGATAAAAATATGGAATTTATAGGTTATTAAAATGAAAAGTTTGCTCACAGTTTAAAACTAATCTGGAATCTGTACGATATTCAGAGACTGAACCACGAAAATGTTCATACTCTAGCTATTGTGATTATGTTAGGAATATGAAAATGTACAGGGTAAATTTACCAGATGGTATGTGCATGTATGTAAAAATAATTGGTACAGAACTGACACTGAGTAACCGCCCAAAAGCGCGAAAAACTGCATTTGTGAACCAAAACTCGTAGGAAGATATGGCTTGCACAGAAATGTCCCTTAGTTAATCTGTAATGTAAATATGTATTATTAACAAGTTGGGCATATTGGAAATATATATTTTAGGAAAAATAGATGTTCTGGGTAGAAACAAAGGGGAGGTTTTTTCTCTGGACCATAAACACAGTGTCACTCTGACACATGATGACACATCATGACACACTGTTCCCTTCTCAAATCAGGGGAGAGGGAATTCTCTGACCTATCAGATTCATAGAGGGTTGGGCCTAGTATAATCTGCCTCCCCACCCCTTTGGAAGATGGATAAATAGGGACTGTTGAGGACCCAGAAGGACACACACTTTCACCCATCACTGATCTACAGGCGAAGCGCTCTGCAGGAAGAACCCATATCCAGACTCCAGAACCCATATCCAGACTCCAGAACCCAGATCCCTACTCCAGAACCCTGAAGCAAAAGGCCAACCCAAAAAGCTGAACCCTTCTCAGCGGGCCTTTAAAATCTTACAACCTGATTTTAACCCCTAAACTTCCATGGGGCCTAACCAATTCAACAGCCTGGCTGTGCTGTTTTGGCTGCTTCTGGCCAAGAACCCTTGCTAGAACCCAAGGTCCAGATCAGTCCAGCAGAGCTGTAACCCAGAACCCGTCAGATCCAGTCCAAGGGCCGTGCAGACCAGAGTGCCTTGCTGAGAGCAGAACCAAGCACCTAAGACCTGTCCCGTGGCGAGCGAATTCCAGCCAAACCTTTGACCAGATCTCTGACGGGCCCATTCCAAACCATAGTTGTTAGTATTTAGCGTAGAACTGTCCATAACCAACCTCTTAGTATTAAGTACTCCAATCCAACCCATTCCAACATATCCATGACTGCATTATAGAATCTCTTTTGTCTATCCTGAATCCTTCTCTCATCCAGATAATCCTGTGATAATTGTAGTGATAATCATCTGTGCGCTGATATTTTTCTGAAGAAAGTCAAATGTCCTGGCAGACAAAGTCAGAGCGGAGGCGCTGCTGCTCTGGTGGCTGGCTGTTGGGTATCTTGCATCTTCATAGCCCCTTAATATAAACCCATCCTTGTTGGTAAATCTTCAAAAGCGCAATCCCATTTGTAAAATCTTGACCCTTTTTGAGAAAAATCAACCTTTACTAAAATCTCTGTAACTTCTGAACCTTGCATGCTAGGAACCACATTCCTTATAGTTTTTCTGTAATTGCATTTCTCGCGCGCTGAAAAGTTAGCCTCGATTTTGCATTTGGCTCAATTTCACCACATGTAAAAACAGGTATTTCTTGCATTCAACCTCTAAATTTCGTTTATAATCTGCCAATCATTCAACAATCATTGCTAGTGTATACCTGAACCTATCCAAAGCAACTCTCACTAGTTCTGAATCCTATTTAGCAAATTAAAGTCATTTTAGCATTTTTCCCATTCATTTCAAACCACATTTAAAAGCATTTGACATGTTTTAAAATCATTCCTGTTCTCTCTAAGCTTGCTGGGGGGAAACAGGATTGAAACTGCATTTGTTGATTGTTATTCCTGAAACCTGTGTGCCTTCATTCCATCTCTTCATACTGCATATTAGGGGGGATTGAGTAACAGGGGGAAAGAGTGATTACATTGTCTTTGAATGAATTCATATCAGGTTTTATTTCTGTGTTGCATTAATTGCATATAATTGCATTTCATTGAACCCCCACAAAGTTGTATTCTTTGCTACATTATTCTTCTTACCCATACTCCTAATTGATTAAAGAGATTGTTGATTATTGTAATACTACCCATTGCTGATCATTGTATAAATATTCATAAGTGTGATATTCAGATATTGTTCAAATTCATAAAAGTTTGATATATATATTGTGCAACTCTTCAAATAAATCTTCTAACTTTGCAAAACAAACCTACTTCTTGGTTCAGTGAGACCGTGGGGATTCAAAGAGAGGGGCGTTATATAAGGATGCATCATCCAGAAATAAAAGAACTTTTGACATAAAAATATATAAATAAGGGTTTCCATTGGGGATCCCATACTAGGCATTGACTTAGGTGGAGTGCTGGGTTGAAACCACTTACCGTTTACAGACAATCCAGTTTGTCTGATGAATGTTTTGCTCTTCACATTAGGACTTTGTATGTTCGCAATGCTTCATTAGATTACATGAATTTTAGCGCAAAGCAAGATTTTGAATGTTGAGAAGTGTTGTGTTATATGCATTTTTGAGTTTTTAGCAACAAAGCAAATGTCATTTATAGGCACATTTTGGAGTTTCCATTGCAAAGCGGTGCTTCTCCCTCTGCCCTCCGTTTGCTGGTCATAGAGCCCACTGGCACCTTTTCTGCAGGGTGTGCCCTATTCCACCACACATGCACCATGGGTGGCAGGTTGTGCATCCATCTTTTTGTTGTGTTGCAGAACACGGTTTTTGTAGGTTTTTGGTGTGCACAAGAGTTTTGCCACCATTGTTGCAGTTCCTTGCACCATACTGTCAGAGTGATGCCGCATAGCATAGTGGAGTGGGTCAATACATCACACAGAGCCCCCCTCCTGACTTTGTTTTGACCTCCCATCAAGGGGAAGTCGGCAGATTGGGATGTTCTTTTTCTGTCCGTGTGGAAAACTTCAGTGGCTTCTCCCGTCAGTGATTGAGGCGACACGCTCTCCTTGCTGGTTCTGGTTGGAAGTATGGAGCGGCACTCCGGACTCCTTGGGATTTTCCTCCCAGTCCCCGAGTGGTCCTCCTTGGTGATTCTTGAGATGATTCTTAGTCCAGATGCTAGAAGATAGAACATAGCATGGTTATGGAAATGTTCCCACTACTGTGTCCACACGTCATCTGGGGATGTCAGCAGTGGGAAAGACACTTGCATTGGTTAACCATTGGCAATATTCCCCCTCTATTCTTCAGTGATCCTTTACTCATTTTATTAGGTGCAATCAATGAAGATTTTATAATTTTTCTGGGTGTCTGGGACTTCCCCCTATGGGTTTCCGGTAAGCCCTCTATCTGCTGCAAAGTATGCCTGGGGTGGCAGCTCTTCAGCTGGTTTATGTGGACCCACTTGTCTTCCCCTCTGTCAAACTGATCTTGGGGATGCAGATTTTGTAGGCGACTGGTGAGATTCTGTACACAATTTCAAAAAGGACCCCGCCAACTTGGGAGAAATTTGCGCTCTTTGGCTTGGCTCCTTTGGAAATTGTACAAGTAGACCTGGGCTCCTACTTGATATTCCTTTTCAGTTGTCTTAAGGTCATAGTGGGTCTTCATACTGTCTGCAGATCTCTCTAGATTCCGATGAGCATAGGCAAAAGCATGTTGAAGGTATTTTCTGAGATTCGCAACATACTGATGAGTTGTGGAGGCATTGATCAAGGTCTGCTCTTGAGGTTCTGTAGAGCAGATGCTGGGGAAGCACCATTCTTCGTCCAGTCATCAGCTCAAATGGAGACATTTTTGTTGCAGAAGAAGGGGTAGATCTGATGGCCATCAGGAGAAGGGGTAATCCTTGGCCCAGAATCTGCCACAAACTTTTTTTAATATGCTCACAATAGTTTTATTATACCTCTTAACTCCACCACTAGAGGACTGCGGTAGGCAATGTGTAGTTTCCTTTTGACGCCAAGTATCTCCCACATCTTTGTCATCACTTCGCTAGTGAAGTGACTACCTCGGTCTGACTCAATCCTTTGGGGTAGTCCAAAATGCGAGAAGATGTGGTTGATCATCAGGGCAGCTGCTGTTTCTGCCTTGCAATTTGGGGCCGGGAGACATTCCACCCATTTAGTGAACAAGTATGTTACAGTCAACATGTACTTGTTCCCCCTAGAGGAGCGAATCACGGGCCCGATAAAATCGACTTGTAAATCTGACCAAGGCAGTGTCATCCCCCTCTTTTGGAGGGGAGCACGGTGTGTGAGGGATGTTGGCTGAAATTGTGCACACACAAGACACCCCTTCAAGTATTGTTTGAGGTCCTGCCCCATGTGTGGCCAGTATGCAACCTCTCGCAAGATTTCTAATGTCGTATGAAATCCCCGATGACCGGCTGTGGCTGCATCTTGGCCGTGACTTAGCATCAGGCTTCAGAATGAGGTAGGGACCATCCACTGGTCATGGTCAGAAATGGATTTCCTCACCAACAAACCATCTTGGATTCGGAACATTTTTGGACATTTCATCAACACTCTGAGGTCATCTTTCCCGAAGAAATTGGTATCCGTCAGGGGAAAGTTCTCAGGGTCCTCAATGTGTTGATAAGACTTACCAAATTATTGGATCCCCTTTTTGAGCCGTAATCAAATCAGCATCTGGGGTCTCCTTACTCCATTGTGCAGTTGAGAGTTCATTGTGAGCATTTGACTGGGAACTAGTGATAGCAGTGACCTAGATTTCCCACAAAAGGGACTCGATCTCAAGTAGCTCCCCTTGGATGGCTCCGGTTTTGGCCAGCTGATCAGCTAGGCCATTTCCAGTTTTGTCTGGTCCCTCTACTTTAGAATGACCCTTAAACTTTTTCCAGTAGATGGTCATCCCATTCGAGGTGACCAGATCATCAATATTTTGTATACATTTTCCGTGTTTTAAAGGTCTATTATTAGCACATAGCATGCCTCTGGTTTTCCAGTTAACCAGGTGCTCCACGAACCCGTTCCGTACATAATCTGAATCAGTGATTATGACCAGGTCATGGAGTTGGTGCTGGACAGCAGTGAGGATGGCTTGATGCACAGCCATCAGCTCTGCCACTTGACTACTTCGGGGACCGATTTTGTACACAGCAGAGGGTTCTGGGGCATCATTTACCCATGCATTCCCCACGCCGGCCACAAGTTCCTTTTCCCCGTTGTTTTCCACATGGTAGGAGCACCCATCCACATAGACAGTGGGCATTCCCTCACACTTGTCTTCTTCATAGACTTTGTGTGGGGAATTAAGGTATGCCTCCATGTTGTCCTTGATTTTAAGACGTATGTCCTCGAGACAGTTTTCTCTGGCATAATCATGCAAGTCAGCCAGACCTTGCGCAAGGGGACTCTTCTTGTTTTGGCCATATCTGACCTCCACAGGAAAGCCTTGCATTGACAGAATCCAGGAAGTAATTCGGGAATTACTCACATCTCCGGCCCGGATTCTGTCACTTTGAAGATATTGCAAAGGTTGGTGTGGTGTCTCCATTATGATGTGTTCACCCTGGATAAACGGGCAGTGATTCTTCAATGCCCACACCGTTGCCAGGAGTGCCTTCTCACAATCGTTGAATTTTTCCTCCACCGAGGATAAAGTCTTACTCGCACAGGAGATTACTCTATTGACCTTGTCATGCTTTTGATATAATACTGCAGTCAAGCATGTCTTTGAGAACCCTGTCTCCAAGAAGAACTCCTTGTTTTTGACAGGGTAGGCTAGGCAAGGCGCTTATGCGAGGCTTCTTTTGAATTGTCTTACTGCCTCGGCTTGTTCTGGACCCCACTCCCACTTGACCCCCCCCCTTTAACAGATGGATCAGGGGTCTTGTGATCTATGCGTAATGCTCAATGAACTTTCTGCTGTAATTAGTCAGTCCAAGGAGGCTCCTTAGTTCCCGCACAGTTGTGGTGTCTTTTAGTTTCTGGAGTGCTTCTGCTTTCTTTTCCTGGGGACAGAGACCCTCAGGAGTTATCTCATGCCCCAAGAAATTGACACGGGTCCTGCACCACTGTGCCTTTTGGAAAGAGAGTTTTGCTCCAGCAGCCCTCAACTGTTTCAGAACATAACGGATCTCCGCTATATGTTCCTCCACAGATGAGCTTTTGATTAGAAAATCATCTACATAGGCCAGGTTACCCCTTTCACTCAAGTTGGGCATGGCCTTATGCAGAAAGATGTTAAATTCATTGCCGGAGTTAATGTATCTGAATGGAGTCTGGGTCCAAGTGTACTGCTGCCCCCGAAGGTAAAGGCCAGCTTGTATTGGTCCTCCCTACTGACAGGTACAGCCAAGTACCCATTGGTCAGGTCAACAGCAGTGTACACCTTTGACCCCTGGATCTGGGCCAGCCCTTGGTCAATGTAGGGAAGAGGCCATCGGGAAGTATGGACCCATTTGTTGAGCTCCCTTAGGTCAGCACAGAGTCTCCACTGACCGTTTGGTTTCAAAATCCCTAGCACCGGATTATTGAAGGTGCTGTGGACTGGACGAATTATCCCACGGGAATCAAGATTCTTAATTATTTCAGTAAGGGACTCCATTGATGCGAGAGGCAAGCGATATTGCTTCACAAACACTGGAGTCATGCCAGGGTCAGTGGGAATTGTTGGGTGGATGTCGGTGCGACCACAGTCATATGAGTCCACCGCAAAGAGATCTGGAAAATCTAAGAAAACTTGTTTCAATTTTTGCTTTTGCTCCAGAGTCTCACAGGCATCAGCTAGGTTGACTCTCTCTTCAACCATCTGCCTGAAGCCAGGAAAGACTTCTGGTTTAGCTATCTCAGCGGCCTCCTCCAGCTGGGTGGAGAAGTCCCTGTTCAAAGTACTGATTTGGACTGATGGCTTCATGCGAGGAAGGCAGTCCTGGTGGACTTGAAAGATCACCTCATCCCTCCTGAAGTCACAGGTCACATCTTCCTTACCATAAGGGCAGGAAGAGTACACCAGGAAATTCCCACATGCCGGGTGAAGATTCTGTCTGGTGTTGTGTTATTGTCGCTATCACTGTCAAAGCAGTCATTGGGGATTGGTCCTAACAGTTCATTGCCTAAATCTATGGAAAAATGTCGGTCATCAACCGCCATTCCAATAATGGTGCCTGCGCCCAGAGTGATATTCTTAAGGTCGCTGTTATCCACCTCTATTGGAATGGTGTTGTGTTCTGTATTGACTAGTGGTGTTGGGTTTAACCCCAACCCTTTCTGTTGAGATGAACATAGGCGTCAGGATTTTTCAGTTTCTGTCCTCTTTTAATTTTTACTTTAAGTGTGAATAGTCGGGTCCGTTCTGGGATGGTGACTTCCTCTCCAATCTGAACTTCAACTGCATATGGCAGCAGTTGAGCTGACCGAAATACTTTCTCTGGGTCATCAAAGTCCATGGGATTACCCGCTAATCGGGACCGGGATTTGAAGTTTATTAGGTCCAAACTAATGGCAACGCGATTGAGAATGTCACTGCCTAAATAAAATGCAGCAGGGACATCTCGCACGACCCAACAATTATGGACTATGCTCTTGTTGCCTATGGAAATTGTGAGCATGCAGGAGATGTTTGGAATTGGGTGTTTCCAGGTCCATTTCCCATTTTTCTAGCATTTTAAATGTGGGAATGGCTGGATCTTTTGGGAGTTTTCAGAACATGGCTTCGCTGATGAAGCTCTTACCGTTGTTCACGCACACTCGGGTGAGAACAGAGTCCTTCCCCTCATTTAACTGAATAGGGATGAACAACTGTTCTCCAATTTTCTGAATGTCAGCCAAGCTTTGAGCTGGTTTCTCATCATTTTGGACTATAGGAGTGGGATTTTCTGATTGTGAATTTGTATAGAATTTCAGAGTATTCCCTTCCAGGGTGGAATGCCACTTGAGACTGGAAGGAAGGTTGATTTTGTTCAACCATGTGGCATGTGCCATTTAAACTTACATGGTTGAAACTATGTTTTAATATTATTGGTCGGTAAGTCTGGGTCCAGAGGACCTTGTTTACACAATCTATGAGGGGAAACAATCTACGCAGGATGTCATTCCCTAGTAAACATGGTGTTCCCTCTGGAGTCACAACTATGACCGGGGGCTTCACCTTGTGTCGCCCAATTTTAATGTCTAAATCCGCAGTCCCCTCGACAGGAATTTAATTCCCATCGAAGTTCTGAAGTTGTCCAGGAAGAGGGGTGAGAGGGATTTGGTATTTCTACCCCCTTCCCGAATTCAACTGATCAAAGGCCCTTTTTGACAGAAGGATGGCTTGGGATCCAGTGTCCACCAGTGCCAAAAATTTACATTGCCCCTGTGATTGGACCGGGGCATAAAATCTTCCCTCCTTTTCCTCAAGGGGGCAAAGATAATGCACATTTTTAGCCAATTGGTGGGTTAATTTCTTTGCTTTGGATTCTGACAGAGGGGTGATTTGGGCAGGATTTTGTTTGGGATCTTGGGAACCTGTAATAAAAAGGTGGCAATTGGATATGGGGGGAGTTTTGGACTTCCCTAGTTCTGATTCTGGGCTGCCCCGTCCCCCTTTTTAGAGGCAGTCACCCGAATTGGTTTGAACCAGGTGATATTCTTGCTGGTCATTCTGGGGTTCAATGTTGAGCAGTTTGAACTCAGTCCCCATATCTACCGAGTCTTGACCAGGATTTCTTGGGACCCATTTTTCTTTGGGAGGAGTTTCCCCATCCCTGAAGGAGAAGACCCTTTTCCCAGAATCCTCTGAGGACCCCTCTCCTTCAAATTGGAAGATTCAAACCTCCTCCTCGAAATGAGCCTTTTTAGGCTCTTTATTTCTCCTACCTGCCCTCTGTTCCTTAGGTTGCAGATTTTCGGGGGCAGGAGATTCTGGTTCCGGTTCCCGGGTTTTCAGGGGCTTTTCACAAGTGGGGAAGGAAGCTTCCTCTAAGGCTTTACACCTCCCCTTCCCCCTGTGCCTCCTCCCTGGAAACCGGTGGGGTGTCGGGGTTCTCTCCCCGTCATTGCTCTGGCGCACCAGACCCTTGATTTGAGGCGTTCTGAGTCACCATGCTCATCTGAGCGTTGTGTTGGGCCCTCAGCATGCGACCCAGATCATGTGCCAAGTTCTGAACCTGGCGCTGCAGTTGGGACACCCGGTCTGACTGGTACGGGGTCCTCTGGTCTTCCCTAGGTTGTTCACTGTCCCTTCTCCCATAATACCCTTGGTTGGGATAGTTTTGGTACCCCTCCACCCTTGGCCTCTCCTCTCCCAGATTCGGCTGTCTGGAATCAGGAAAGTGGGGAAAGAAAGAAGGGTTGTTTTGGGGGTTGGTGTTTGGCAGGTACCGGGGAAAGAAATTCAACCCGGCATTTGGGGAATTACTGCCCTCCTTGGGAAAGTGAGGAGGGACGTTTCCTGGGTTGGCATCTGCCTGGTTGGATCCCCCCCTTGGGCTGGGGGAGTCCACACATAGCCCATGATGGGTCTGTTGCCCTTGTAATGGGGGCTGATGTAGTCAGGGGGACTTAGGTGTCCCATTGGTGGGGTTACCTCCCTGACTCCCTGTTTCGGATTGGCCCGAGGGCCTTCTGGGTCTGTGATTGGTAGGATTTTGCGCAGGAATGTTTTTAGGCCCCCCGATCTCCAGATCTAAAATGGGGCAACCTTCACCTCCGCCACCTTAGCAGCAGCAGGGGTTTTGGTTGGTTTCGGGCTTTTATTGACACTTTTATTTTCTACTGGTTTCTGCACTTCGTAAATGCGAGTTGCTTGTTCAATGACCCAGTCTAGTGTTGTTTTCTCATAAAAGTCCCTCACCAGCTGGGTCATAATCTATTTAGGGAGGGCATGAAAGAAGGTATTGATAAATTCCCTACTGTCTGGTCTGCGCAAAAGCAAGTTTCAGCTCTTGGACAAATTCTTGTGGGCCTGGTCTTCCCCACATTGCAGAGTGTAGGCCGCCTTGCGGGCCTCTTGAGGGTCTCTGTGTATTGAGAAATGCTTTAAGATGGCCGCCCTTTAGGTGGACCATCTTGAATGGTTCTGATCCTTCAGCCCTGCAAAGAAGCTGGAGTATTCAGATGAAAATGTCCACTTGACACACTGAACACAGCTTTGGCTGTCCTTCAGGTGGAAAGTCTCCATCATTTGCTCAAACAATTTGAGCTGCTCCCAAACTGAATATTTGGCATTTTTGTGGTAGGGCGTTATGACAATCCTAATAGCCTTGATTTGCTTGAGGGGATCTTTCAGTAGGGCTCTCTTAATTGTGTTGGCCTTTTTAGTTCTGGTCACCCTTATCCACTCATCCTCTGACTCAGAGGCACTGCTACCAGAGGTGGCCGTCTGATCCTCTAGGTTCTCCCTGATTCTGCGGGCTTGGGAATGGCTGGCAGAATGGGGGGCCTAGTCTCTTGAAACCTGTGGCGCTCAGAAGAGTCTTCTGACGCTCCATTGCTCCCAGGATTGGCTGAGTACCCCCCCCCCCCCAACTGTCCTAGCTGGAAAGAGGTTTTTAAGATGCTCTTTGTGGGCCTAGTCTCATGGAATTCCCTGCCAAATTTGACTGACTGATCTCTTGGTAGGTGATATTTTTGAGGATCCAGTTCTCTGATTCTCCCCTCACTGGAGTCTCCCTGATCAAAGAGGCTGGCCCTAATATTTGGGAACCTGTACATAGATGCCCGCACATCCATTTCTGGGAGGCGCTTATCTGTCAGTCCCATATCTCCCATTGTATTGAAGTCTACCATCCCCGTGGCCCTTGGTTCATATGAGCCAGTGGACATGAGGGTGTCAGAGTCCATGGAACTGAAGGTATTAAAGTCCCTGATCCTAGGGGTCCTGAGATTATGCTCAGGGATTTCTCTTTCCCATCTTACCTCATGCCAAAATCTGACCCTTTTGTTCCTCTATTAAGGCCTTACAGGTCTCTATGATTTGTTCTTGCATGGCTATCTGTTTGTGGAGCCTGTCATTTTTTCACAAAGAGCCTCATTGTCTCTCTGTGCTTCCTGCCTGCATTGGGAGTATTGGGCCAATACTCGCCTCCTGAATTTGATCCTTACGTGTCTGATTGTTCTTTGTCAAAGCATCCTCCACCCGCCTGGTGTGCTCTAACAGCTTTTCATAATCAGTTTTGATTTCCCCAAATTCGTGAAGGGCCAGCTTACTTTCCTCCAACTTTGTTTTTAAATGGCTGACTTCCTGGCCTAGGCCTAGGGCGTCCCTCTCCTAACTTAGAGTGGCCCTCTGCTCAGCCAGCTTGTCTCTCTGTTTTTTAAAGGCACAAGCTTTCTGGCGCTCCTCATCAAACTCTGCTTGGCATTCTAGGTCTTTAATAATTCATTTATTATTTCTCCCTTTTAACTTGTCTATGCGGTCTTGTAGGATAACTACCTATTCTGTGCAGGCTCTGTTAAAAGTTAATTGCTGCTCCAGCTTTTGTTGACTCTGTTGTAGAGAGTCCAACTTTTCCTTACACTCTTTTTGCACTGTTTTTGTCTGGGCGTCTTGCTCTGCATTCTTTTGCAGTAAGAGAGCCAGATCTTCTTGTAGTTTGGTGGCATACTGCCTAGCCTCTGTTTCAGATTCTTTGCTCTCTTGGAGCCTTTGCTCTGCAGAGTCTAGGTTGCTCTGGATTTTCTGCAGTGCTTCCCCTTGCCTCTTTGTGAAATCTACATGGTCTGCATACTTTTCCTGTATGACTCCTATGTGGAGGTACAGGTAGGCCGATATTTTGGCAATTTTGCATTGCTCCTCTTTTATTTTAGGGTTCATATACAATTAGCTAAGTGCTTGATGTAATGGACCCTTGTCCTGCCAGATATCAAGGTTGATTTCAGTGATTTGCTGTTTTATTCCCTGTAGCCGTACCTGTTCGTCCTGTTCTGGCCACTCACCCCTGACAAACAATTTGTGCAGGATATGTTCCCTAGCAATATTTATTTCCACTGGGGTCGGCATTCCGGAAATTTTAATTTCCTTCTGCCTTATCTCAGGGTTAATTTACTTTTGTAAACAGGCCCAATTCCTTTGAGTATTTCTTTTGAGGGGTGCTTGTACAGTGTAGCACAGAATGGTAACCCAACAAGGTGGATGTACCCGATCGGCTAGCACGCTGGGTTAGACTGTCACGAGTGGTAGGTCAAATTCAGGATCCCGGCACCGAGCCCCCAAGCTGTAAGTGATTTCAATCCGGCACACACCCAAGTCAAGCCCAGCGTGTAGTGCGCAATTGTAACCCTTATTTATTTTTATCTATAAGTTCAATATTCTGAACGATATACCACCCATATCACACCCTTCTCCAACACCCCTCCCCCCCACCCCCAGTCACACTGAACCAGGAATCAGGCTAGTTTGCAAAGGTAAATATTTATTTATGTATTTAAAATGTAATCACAATATATTTTAATAGGTAAACAACAATCACCAATGGGGTGACAGAACACTGAATAGTATCTTTAATATAACAGGAGTCAAAATAATGAGCCCAAAAACAAATGCAGCACAGAAAAGAATACTTTTTAATTGGTTTAGAACAGATGGCACTATGGTTAGAGGTTCCCCTGCAACACCCCTCAACCCCCCAATAGGCAATGTAAAGAGATGGGAAGAGAGAGCAGGTATTCAGGACTAGCACAAATCAAACAGAATATCAGTCCCACCTTCCCCCTTCAAACACAAGAGAAAAACGAAATTGACTTTTCAGCTGTCAGGATGGCTTTGAAATTGTCTTTGGAATTGGCTGAGCAAAAACACCAAATGTGGTCAAAAATACTTAAATTATTATAAATTCCTATAGGAGCCGCTTTGAATAGGTGCAAACAATCGCAAACAATGATTTAGTCAAAAGAAAACATTTGAAATCTCAAAGTCCAAGTTGGAAATAATTTAAGGCTAATTCACACGTGTAAAACCTTTCAGAATTTCAATTTGCGGCAAACTTTCCTTACGTGATATTCGCTATAACGGGTGAATCGCACTGTTTTGTTTCTATCATAAAAAATGAGGGAGTTATAGAGGTTTTAGTAAAGGTCAGTTTTGTAAAATAGGTGCGAGAATGGAAAACCGAAATTCGGGTTTGGAAATGACAGATGGGTTTGCTTACACTAGGTTAAGGACTACAACAAGGAGAATGCCACACAGGAAGGTCATTCACGGCCGCTCATAACAATTCATGTGTGATAATCGACATTCCCTTTGGTTTGGGAATTACTTTTCTTAATCAATCAATAAGAAGTTAGGGTTTAACAACACAGATGAGAAAATAGTCAGCGCAAAGATAGTTCTAACAGTACTAGGGTTCTGGATTTACAGATAGGATGGGTTGAGATTGGGATCATACAATGCAGCTATAGTAGGGTCACTTTTCTTCCTATTATTACTCACAGAATAAGTTATTAAATTGGACCGTCAGTTCTGGTCATGGATTGAATCTGGTCTAGGAAGAACAGCACATCAGGGACAGTACTGGATCAGCTATGCCGGTCAACGGATTTGCACAGGATCTCTCCTTATTATTGTGGATATTTCAATCAGCTGGATAGTGAGTTCCTCAGGCAAGCCTAGTGGTGGCAAGCCAGAGAGTTTCAGGATACTAGTTCAAAAGGCCTTCTCGCCCCAAAGCGCTTCATTGGGTGGTGAGAATAAGTTTGAGGATTTGGACCTTGCTGAAAATCAATAGTTCTCTACTGCTGGCAAGAGTCTTGGCATCTGGATCTGGAAGGATGTTAAAGGCTGGATGTAGAATGCTGGATCAGAGTGCTTCGCCGGAATCAGGAAAGTGAGTGGATCACTGAGTCCCTATGTGTTGTCAGGTGTCTCTATTTATCCTTTCAAATGACATCGCAAAAAGGGTGTATGGGCCGGTTTAGCTAAGCTTGCCCCTGTGCACTGCGATTGGATCAACACTTCATCTCCGCCTTGCATTTGATTGATTGGATCATGGCCAGATGAAGTCACATTTTATGGTTTGCTTTACAGTTCTTAGAAACCTCCCTTTAGCCACTGGTCTCAAAATCTAATTTTATACTAAATAAACATTTCTACATTGGTCACTTCTACACAAATCACAGACAAAGATTCCATATTTTATGTAGCATCTGTTCCTCAAAATCCCACAGCTGTGGGATCTTGTTTCAACTTTCTACAGAATTTTGTCCTTTTCACTATGAACACAATTTCCAAACTTTATGCAAATGTCCACAAATGTGTGAGTTTAACATAGGAATGTGTGTGTAACTTTTGACAATTCTAGGATTAATACATTTCACATAAAACCACATATATTGCCATTCCTGTCCAGAACATGTCACACAGTTCTGCCGCCTCTTCAAACGTGCAGCCAAAAATTAGACTAACAGATACATCCTTGGTATATTTTTCACCACTTTGAATCACAAGTTATGAGTCTTTAAAAATTGTTCTTTGTTCATGCTTAACAGCAAATGGTGGCTTGGCTCCACCCCTTTGTCTTCCTGGGAGTCCAGGAGCACCCCCCTCCTTGGGGAAGTTCCTTTCAGGAGCCATTTACGACCCTCTCACACCTACGTTTCCCCGCAGAAGGGCCTGCTCTTGTTCATTATCTTTCTGTAGACAAAAGTCTGGGTTAAGCCATAATTAACATCTCCCCGTGAGTTTCAGCTGAGAGGATATCTCTCCCCCTTGGAGAAACCTGTTTGTCCACTTCCAAAGAATTGCAGCTCACCCAAGCTAATTTATACTTTATTAAAGATCCAGGAAAAACCAAACTTGTTGCACCAAACATACATACATTACTTTCTTAGCTTTACTCTGTGGGATAAAAAGCAACTGAGATTTGTATTCTTTTTAGCCACAATCCTTTCTATGTGTGCTAATCCGGCAGACTTTTTATTTTAGATCACTTTGAAGTTTCATCAGTAACTCATCTGACAGCTGTCATTTAGGTAGCCCAAGGTACTGCACCCAGATTTTGACAGGGGCTGTCAGTTTACAGACAATCCAGTTTGTCTGATGAATGTTTTGCTCTTCACATTAGGACTTTGTATGTTCGCAATGCTTCATTAGATTACATGAATTTTAGCACCAAGCAAGATTTTGAATGTTGAGAAGTGTTGTGTTATAGGCATTTTGGAGTTTTTAGCAACAAAGCAAATGTCATTTATTGGCACATTTTGGAGTTTCCATTGAAAAGCGCTTCTCCCTCTGCCCTCTGTTTGCTGGTCATGGAGCCCACTGGCACCTTTTCTGCAGGGTGTGCCCTATTCCACCACACATGCACCATGGGTGGCAGGTTGTGCATCCATCTTTTTGGGGTGTTGCAGAATGCGGTTTTTGTAGGTTTTTGGCACACACAAGAGTTTTGCCGCCATTGTTGCAGTTTCTTGCACCATACTGTCAGAGTGATCCCGCATAGCATAGGGGAGTTGGTCAATACATCCCACAGTTCATTGCGTTACTCCACCACCCGGCAATGATCCCATTGTTTTACATAAAAAAGACCAGTCATAAGTGGCTTTAAACAAGTGTCACTCAAAAAGATCCTTGCAGACTTCCCCAGCTCTTTTATTACCACTGTGAGGTTGGCAAATTGCATACATTTCCCTCTTTTAGGCATCATCTTGAGCACCTTGGCCCACCCAAAAAACTCTTTCTTCAATTGAGAAACTTCCTTTTAGGCTAGTCATAGCCAGATGATCCCTTGACTCAGACCACAACCTGCACTTTTTTCACTTTCCAAGCTCACAACAGTGACTGCACCATTGCCCCCTTGGAGTGCCTATGGGCCCTACATTTAAAATCAGTGTATTTCTGTCCTCTGGAGTTCCAATATTTTGCTCATACTTCCCTTTCCTTCCCATGGCAAAGATTGGTTTGCCTGCTAGTTCATGATTAGGCACCACACTTCCAAAATTATAATGGAAACTATAACGTGAACTTTTCTGAGTCTGGCATTACTGTGTTGATCATCTCCAATTTGAAAGCATAGCGCCAAAAATCACATTTTACGTTTCGTGGACCAGATAACACTGTAAAACATATTTCAAGTGTGTGCAGCACACCCCAAACACCATATACAAACTCAGGATGTATTGCAGTTGGCGGAGTGCCGGTGTAATACCGGCGCTATCCACCAGCTGTCCGAAAAATAAACAATGTGCTTGTCTGTTAGTTTCTCTCTTTCAATTATTGCTGCCACCAGAATGGTCAGCAACTTCAGAAAGTTGATTATTTCCCAAATTCATTTCCAATCTACTCTTGAACTGCTTTGTTTTACAACATAAATGTTTGCCAGGCATCTAACCAAAACCTACAGTTGCTGGTGCATCCGAGACAAACTCCAAAGGCCCACTTCTCCCATCTTCTCCTAGACACACAATTAGATTTTTCTAGATTCTCATTCAAAATTCTCAAATCTTGTTCAGCTGCAATGCCCAGCCTAGTCAAGTGGACTTTAATAGGTTGACGGACTGTGGCCTTCGAATCGATCCTTGGGAATGAACCGAGCAATGAGTGACTGACGACCTTTGGATACATTAGCACTAAGCTGAAAAAATATCACAGGCACTCAAAATGTTGTCTTATTTTTAAATATTTGTTTAACTCATTATCAACAACAAACAACTCATTGGCTGAACTCCTGTCATACGAATTTTAAGCACATATTAAAGATGATATACCGTTTACAAGTCGCAATTCATGACTGCATGGATATTCAGAGCCCTCGAGTTCTGAGGTGAGTCTGACAATGGCAAAATCTAACACAGTCCTTTGCATAAACAGGTGACTCTATGAACACATTAGATACTGTCCTTATTGTTGATAACCACTTTTCCTCTTCCTCCCCTTCTGTCTCTTCTTTGGCCTTCAGGTCACGAAGGCTAGAGCAGGTTATTTTGGGGGTAACACTTTGTTTTACTATATATAAATTGATGAACATCTTTTAGAGGTTAACCTCTATCCACAATGGCCACCAACTGAAACACTGCTTCTCCCACATCTGCAAGTAACTGCTTGAATTTAAACCCCTCAAAGACACTATTCAGCCACCTTGTAAAGTGTGCAAAACATGCAGGAGTCCAGATATGGCTGGCAGACATCAAACCCAATGGATTCACTACTCACCGCGCACTCAAAGGACCTCTGATTTACTGTTGACAATGATCTCAAAAGCCTGGCCTCAAGATAACCTCAGATGGCATGGCATCAGCTATTCCACTACGTACAGTTGATCTGAAGTCCACCGCCTTTTGTCCCTGCGGTGGACTTCAGATCAACTGTACAAGCATTGGCCATCCCATAGTAGACAGTTGCAACGCCCTGCTTGGGGACCTTTTCGCCTACACCATTGCCCCGATGAAAGCTGTTCTCCACAGCATGCATTATTACTTATTCCAGAACCTTGGAAATAGGACCAAATCACTCCAGTCCCCCAAATACCTCATTTGCTTCCCCTCCAGGTCTGCATCTCCTTCAAAGCAGCATGCCTCACCTTCAAGCCAATCGCTGGGGGAACCCAAGCGAATCTGGATGAATAACTCAAACCATTCAGAGGGAAACTCACTACGATATGTAGCCACATGGCTAGGATGGACTGCAAAAATGATGCGAAAAAATAAACATGAATCAATCAATCGACCATGCGCTGGCTTCTGGGAGAAACGACCTGCCTGCATCAGAGAGCCTCCTGCATTCAAACACTTCACGATGCTGATAAAAACAAAACGTCTTTTGGAACAGTTTATCATGATTTAGTTGCACTATCGCCATCAAAGGAAAGCCTTTGGTCATGGTAACATCCTACTTCCACCGTAAAAAAACCCTAACGTTATATATTTATTTATATACAGGAAGGAAATAATGCTCTTTTGATCACAAATGAATGTGCAATAGATAAAAAATCAGATTTGATGGAATGCAGTGAGCTTCGTACAATGGGTGAGTTGGAGTGACGTTCCTACCAGGTTGTGGAAGGGAGTAAATGGAACAGTCACAGGAACTAATACATGGGTGGACTTGCATGGATTAAGGACAACCAACAGTAGAGATTTTTAAGTGCAGGTAGGTGGTATGGCCAGCTGTGTTAGGGAAGTGACCATGATGGATGAAGTGCAATAGTGAGTAGGTTTCAGTGTAGGTGCTCTGGTAGGACCAAAAAGCAGATTTAGTGACCCCCTCCTCTATTGCCATCACCATCTCCGATCCCTGGCTGAAGCGATTGGAAACACATTGCTTATGTGATTGTTCACACGGTTAGCCTGTGACACTGATAGATAGTAAATTTACCATACCCCCCCTCCTCCTTCGTGGGGATCAGAATTGGGTAGGACACCATGAAGTTACATGGTAGGGGCTGTGGAAAAAGAGAATTTAGCCTTCTCATCATGTGTTCTTTTTAAATTCTCTCTCGTTAGGCTGCGATGGAACCTTCTATGAGGATTGCACATTGGATTTACACACACCTGTGGCGTAGTTCGTTATTAGTAAAATGTTTGATGTTATACCTCATGCCTCATCAGCTTACAGCTGAACAGAAATGTGTGACATGCACTGCACCGGTACATAGCTCCATAGCGTTCGTTCAAAACAGGTTGATATGCATAACATACACAACATTGTCCTTTCTTTGCAATCTTTCCTCTCTCTTGCAATCCCAGAGCTAGTGGACCAAGTCAAATGATTGGAATGGGAGCCAAGCCACACCCTTTGACATCAGCGCCTTGGTGTAAAGCGCTCTATAAATAAACAAATCAATCAATCAATCAATCAATAAATCATTACAGGTTTTTCAAAAGTAAAGGGACTATAAAGGGATTATTTATGGATATCGATCTGCTGGCCAAAGGTACTCAAGCCAGTATATTGGGTGATGGCTATGCCACCTCCTCGTATTCACATACGCCTTCCATCAGATATGTTGTTTAGGCCATAATAGTATCACCATTACTTGCAAAATGATGTGTTACTTTTCTAATGACATGGGTAGGAAAGACTTCATCACCTTGTTCAAAGGGTTTAGCCAGGCCTCCGAAACTGGGTGGTAATCCTCCAATTACCCATGAAATGTAGTAATTGTGTATCAAAGTCCTCTGAGTTCCTCGAGAGTGTGTCCCGCGATGTTCAGTCCTTCTGTAGTGGTTCATGCTAATGGTGGTCAGAATTCAGTGGTAGAAATCAATGAAACATCCAACGAAGCATCCAATGAAATTGACACATGTGACCTAGATGTCAGGCTGAGGACTGAAACCATTTCTAATAAAAACCTACAAAAGATCCAGGACATTTGGGCAGGCAGTATTGAGGGCAGAGATCAAGGGTGGTAGATAAACAAGCCAGACCAGATTAGAGCCATTGTAAAACTCATGAACTTGCATTCTGTTGGCTGGTTCATGGTTCATGTTGACTTGGCGGCTGCACTTGAGCTGCACCCCATGACTTCTATACCTAGTTTGCCATGTTGTGATGAAGGCGTGTGACAATATGGGCCAACCATTGGAAATGAGCCTGATTCACAATGCAAACGTTAAGTCCTTTCTGAGGCTAAGCTTGAGTTATTTGTCTGCTAACAACATAAAGGTGAAGGGCCTGCAATCCACAAACATTTTGTCAAAGAGATGGAATATAGTGACTGCTTTGTTACTCGGCTGGTCAAAAGAAATGGGGATTTTCACCTTGAAATCCCAGTGCAGGGTTTGGTGGAGGGGGAAATGGGCGTTATGCTATATTGTATAGCGATATTGGATATGTTTGGACTCATTACCCAAAACAAGCATCATCTGAAAATAAAATAAGAATGTAGGCGTATGTCAACATAACTTTGCCCTTTACTACTGTGGTACTTTTGAGTAAAATGTAGCAATATGGCTGCTCAAGGTAACTGTTAGCATGTAAACAGAATAATGATGGGGTGGAGCAATGAACCAATAATTCATAAGAAAGCTAGTAGACAACCAGTGTTAAACAGAAATGGACCAGATGAATGTATATTGACACCTGATTGGGGAGGCAAAGGAGAACAAGACTCTGACTTGTGCATGTAGCGTTGCTCACCCATGAGCCTTGTGGGTCAAGGCATTCTGGGATGGGATGGAAGGGAGTCTGAGGTAGCCTTGCTACCTGAGACCACAGTTAACCTACTAGGGCCTGGAAGATGAAAGCCTTATCTGACCTATTTCCCTTTTCGTCTGCACTCAGTCTCCTTTGCCATGATCCTTAGCGGACTGTAAAACCAGACCGCTGGATCCCGAGACAATTCCCAATCTCCTTTTTCAGAGGCAAAAAGGGAAAGAGGGACTTGGCAACTCTAATATTGTGGACTCAAATATGGTGACAGTGGTTCTCAAAGATGCATTCCAGACCTACCCAGGCCCAGTGAACTATGATTCCCAGGTTCCCTATACAAAAGCACCGCACCTTCTTCCCATGCACCAGAGGGAGGCTGCAGAGACCTGGAGGCAGGCGACTGGAGAAGAGACCCTGTAGCAGGGGCAGAGTAGGAGATAGGGGGTTGGAGGAGAGAGACCCAGCAGGATGGGTTAAGGAGAAGACAGGATGATGAAGGGAAGACGTAGGATGCTGGATAAAGGCAAACCTAAAAGGCGGTGGTCAAGAAACCCAATGAGTTGGAAGGAGGACACAGACGGTTGGGGAAAGGAAGGTACAGGAAGTGGTTGAGATAAGGGAGAAGTTGGAAACCTTGGTGGCTATGAGGAAAGTGCCCAAAAGGGTGAAGGTGCCCAGAGAGGTTAATAAAGTAGTACAGTATGCAATGAATTTGGGAGCCACATTTGTAATAGTATATTTTTCAGAAGGGCTGAGGAAGGTGCCCACAGGGGAGAGGAAGTTGAGAGAGTTGGAAGAGAATATTAATATCATAAGAGTTGTAACAGAGGGGCCCAGCATGGGTAAGAGGGGCCCAAAGGGGTGAGAAGTTGGAGAGGTGCAGGGACATTTTGTGCAAGACTATACTGATACCAGGTGGATAAAGAAAGAACAGGGCATAGAGGAATGTGAATGCGTAAAGGAGGTGCTGAATGAGGTAAGGGGTGGAGAAACTTCCAGAAGCCGAATGAAGAGCTACCTGGGAGAAGTGAGGAGAAATTATTGGCTAATCTCCAAAAGGAAATAGAAGGAAGTGGAGAGGTGGAAACGAAGACCAGTAAATGACTAGGGGAGGAGGTAGTAAAGAGAGGTGTAGCAGGGAATTTAGCAGACTAAAAAGTAGTGGTCCCAAAGACAAAAAGGGCTACCCCCAGAAAGGTAGCTACCGGAGGAAAGGGGTTTGTGTGAATAAAACGTGACACAAGAGGTGATGGAGGAGCGAGGGAGTGGAGCAGGTGGCTTGACAAAAAGAACCTCAACAGTGAGGAAAGACGTGAGCTGTCTAGTGAGAATCGATTCTCAGCTTTAGAAGAGCCTCCTGTCACCCTCCAACTCAATCCATGTTGGAGGTGCTGCCATTAATGGTCCCACTTGAAGAATCCACCCACAGGTGCAAAGTGCAGCAATAACACCTGGGACTGTGAACCAAGGAGAAAGACCCTGAGAACTGTGGGGAACAGGGAGGAATAACCCTTAAACCTGGAACTGAAACCTCAAGAGAAAAGACCCTGAGAACTGTGAGAGAAAAGGTGCAGGAACCCCTTACAACTCAGGACTGTGAGATTTTGATTTATTGTGTGGATTTTCTGGGGAACTCGCGGTGCTGCTCTTACTGAGCACTGACAGTACCTTTGTTGGAACACTTTATTTTAATGAGAGAAACTTTCTTTTGGATATGTTTTCCCAGAGCAACACCACACGTAGGACAAGAACCATTATGACTTTTACTTTACCATAGAAACTAATTGTTGATTTTGATCAATCGTGGACACATACATCAGTAAAACCCTTTGTTAAGAAGTTTCCTTGGTCCAGCCTGTTTGTAAGTCATCGTTCGCTGTGTGTCATGTGGAGAAGGAGGCACATAAAAGGAGGAATATAACATCACAGAAAATATGCAGGTCCTTACTTCCAATGTATGAGATTAAAGATAGTGTAGGAGAACAGTAACTCAAGCTGAAAGAAGTCCAGGACAGAAGGAGAGCCACAAAGCTGCATCACCGGGTGTGCGCGACTGAGTGAATGTGTGACTGGCCCGCACAGCCGCACAGTGCAGGTACGGTCCTCCGATTCAGATATGCAAAGTTCATGGGAACTCCATAACAACAATCGACAGGAAGAAATGGAACATGACGAAGTTGTCCTTGTACACGGAAGGTCAAAGGAATTGAGGGAAGATTGCAGAAAACCCCATCAAAATCAAAGGTCATAGAGAACAATGAAAACACAGCGGAACAGAAGACAACATTTAATGAGGGCCTGACCATGGAACATGAGCCAGCAGTACAGCAAGGCAGGAAAGGATAGAGCTCTACCAACAGAATGTGAGGGAGGCACACCGAATAGTAAGAGTTACAGCCCACCCAGGAGATCCAAACAGACAATGCACTCACCAAGCAGACTCCAGGTCTATGAACTAAACGAGACCTGAGCAGCGTAACATGGTTGTTCATTTCTAGGCTAGTAGGTGATGTAGAGAAGGATCTCCACACGGAAGACTGCATGAGGATACAAAATACATGGGGGAGGAGAATAAAACCAATATTGGTGCCTGGGGCCAGTGGTGAGGGCGCTTCTGCACAGGGCAGAAAGAAACCGAAATTGAGAGAAAGAGTGATAACTTCTGCTTATGGTTCCTTTGTTCATGCACACTTCAGCAATTTCGCCGCCCTGATAAATACTTCAAATGTTTTCCCTGGTGGCACCTTCTTGAGGGTGCGTTTCCTCATTCGCGCAGATCTTACGGCAAATGAAATAATCCTCGCTCACCACACAGGAGGTTAGAGGGAAAGGTGGGAAGAGTTCTGGCCCTCCTGAGTTCTGCCCCCCTTCAAATGGTGGACCAGGCATGCCCTTGCATAGTTACAGACAGCTATGGTTATGGACGCACTCTTTGGGTTTGCGTCACTGCACATACAACCTCTGGACTTTGCTCAGAGGGCCGATGCCACAAACAAAGGGTGGGCTCAGTCGGCCACAATAAAGCTACAATTTCAGAGGCAATTAATTGTTATTAATTATTTATTGTGCATTTGTAAATCGCGTATGCATCAAATAAATTGTGGTTCAAAGCGCCTGATTAAATTTAATTAAGTATTCAATTTCCAGAAACATATTTAAATCCACAATTTAAGATAAACTGCACAATAATTACATCCAAAATATGGGACGCCTGATAAAAGTATGTGTTCGTTAAATGGCAAAGTGCAATTCAGATAACAATCCTATCAACTTTATGGTGCCAGATAAATACACTTCCCTCATGTTATCGCGTTGGCTTTCAAAGGCTTATAAAAAGGGCTAACAGTGGCACATTGTAATCGCCGTGTGCTACTGTAGAGAAGTTAGCCACCAGGGAAAGCATGCTGCTCTGTGCCAGTCTGCCACAGTGTCTGTTGGGCTGCCAGCTGGCCTCTTGCAGGCTCGGAATTCAAGCCATGAATTAGTAAGGATCTGGGGTGGCGGGGAGTTGAGTGTTATGGAACTGATGAAGAAAAGAGAGCAGCTTAAATGCCATGTTGCTCTATTATTTAGCTTAATTTTGTGTATTGAGCGCGAACCTACCACATGGAAACAAGGATGCGCCTGGGAGCAGTAGGCGTAACCGGCATACATTAGAAGGAAAAGAACATGGAGGCGCAAGATGCCCCACAAAGCATCTCTTTTGCCCCTTACTCAGAGCCATGCTCCCAGACCCCATGCCACATTCCTCTGTGGTTATGTTAAAGGAGAAATGATGTATATACCGATATTGGCTCGCACCCACTGCTCGCCCACCTCAGGAAGCCCCGTGATGGCTGCAGAGATGGCGACGCACGTGATATACATTTTAAATGGCATTGAGAAAGAAGGGGATTTTGCGGTTACCAATGACCACAAATTCAAGCGACGAGCATTAAATGATTGCTGCATTTGTGTTTCAGCGTGGATAGTATGCTAACTAACTTTCAAAGCACTCATGGTTCATTAAGCTCTTGTCTGGACCGTTCATTTGGTGTTCAGTTGCTTCGTATAAGGTATTTCCCTTTTTCGTCAAAAGCTTTGCAGTCTGAACTCCAACGGGAGATGATTGCCAGTAATACTGAATGCAGGAGATCATTTAGCTCAGCGGCAGATGGTAGAGCAGTTTCTTGAGATAACTCACTATCACGTGCCAAATATCCTTGATCGCAGTGTCACAATGATGCACAGCAGGGGCGCCGAGTACGCAGGTGCTCCGGGGCCCAGGCACCTGCCGGCAGAATGAAGTTGGGGCTGAGCCCTCCACCGCGGCCCTCAGAGAAGAGATGCAGCATGGATGGCCCTTTGTTTCCATACTGTGTCTCTCTTTGGCCCGGGTAAAAGCAGCAAACATTATTTCTAACTAAGCCCTCCCCTCCAGGCCTTATATTGGTGGATGGTCATGGAGGGAGGGCACCGGAAGCTTCTGTTGTTTTGCTTCCGGTTCACCCATGTTTAAGGATGGATAGGAGACCCACGGGACACAACGCCACCAGCCAAAGCAGAGAGCAGCACGTTTCGGAAAGCAGCAGGAGCAGGTATGTTTTTTTTTTTTGCTTTCACATTTTTGCCCTCTTTTTCCTTATCCCCCGCTAGGTTTTGTTCTTCCCCCGACCACCTTTATTTTATTTACCCAAAACCCCCCTTTCCATTCCCCCAAGTCTACATCTGTGCCTCCATTTCTAAAAATCGTTTTGGGTTGGGTGTACCTCTACATCTGTGCACCCCTCTTAGGAAACAATTTTAAAAATGGAGGCACAGATGCAAAGCAAGAGGGGTGCACAGATGTAGAGGTAAAATTGTTTTGGGTTGGGTGTATTTGTACATCTGTGCACCCCTCTTGCTTTGCCTCCATTTTTAAAATCATTTTGGGTTGGTTGTACTTCTACATCTGTACACCTTACTTTAACTATCACAGATTTACAAGGTGGTGCTTTGAAAGCTCTTTCAGTTGGAAATGTTCCATCATGCATGAAATGTTCTGCCACAGATAAACGAAATGTGTTTGAAACCTGTGCTCCTTAATGATCTGCAGTGCCACGGACACTGTGTGTGTCTGCCTAGCTGCGACCTGGGGAACCTGGCAGTGCTTGAATATCCGGCCTGAGCCGAATCAATGTTTTTCCCCCTGTTAATGCTGTAATTTTTATGTTGCTGGCATATTTTCAAAGTGCTAAAACCACCCCTTTGAGGTCAGAAAGCTCTCCCCTGCCCCTATCCCATATTTCCTGGTCCGCCAGCCTTTCCACAATTTTATCGCTGCCCTGTGCCTTTTTAATTTACCAATGATTAGTCTGTGAGTGTCTAATTTGTGGATATGTAAACTGTGTCAACAATGCATTGTTTGCTTCATATTTTCTCTAGATGCTGGTTTGAAACAGTGGCTTCTTTGTTGCGATACAATAAGGCAGTATAAAGAGGTGTATGCTTGTCTCTTGGAAGACAAGACATTATTAAACAGAAGTGAGGTATCATTGTTTTACTGACTCTTTCATGTTTTTAATAAGGGGAGGCTCCTTCTTACTTGACTTTAGTATAGGCAGTACATGCTAGCCAATGTTTCCACTGTTCTGCATTCTAACCAGATTGGTCTTGTGGCATTTGGTCCCTTTGCATGTAGCATGTAACAATTTGAAATGGACTGTTATAGAATGATTTGATCCCTATCAGCATGTATTACCTTTGCCGACATGAGTGCCATCTTCAGTTGCATTTTGTATTTGTTCCATCTAATATCCATGCATATATTTTACACTTCTTAGCTGTCTCTTCGTGTAATGCTTTTAGCATCTTGAAGAAGTTCCTCCAGCACCACTAGGGAGCAAAGCGTGTAAGGCAAGGAATCCTCTTGGGAGAATCAATAAACACAATAATCTGCGCATCAAAAACTAACGGGTTATGGTAATTGCATCAAAGTCCTTGCATCTAAATGCATTTGCATTGAATTTTTTCCATCTAAAAAATTTGCATTGAATACTTTTTGGGGGGAGACCCCCCAACCCCTGTTTTTATCTTTAAAATTCTCCTGAACAAAAATGTTGCCCTTTAACCCCCAAAAACATTCATTTGATGCACATTTTTTAGATGGACAAAATGTGATGGAATGGCATTAGGTGGAATGGCATTAGATGCAATGACCAGATACCAAACTAACTGATACAGAATCTTTAGGCACCAGAGAACACCCATCATCTCCCCATAAGGAATTTCACAATCCATAATGGAGTGTTCAACAGAAGGTTCCTCTTCACTCTTCCCATCTGTTGGCCCGCCATCACCTTGGGGCATGCATAACAGGCAATCTGCCTTCATGTCCCTGTCCCCAGGAACATATTGGACTGTGCTTATGCATTTTCAGCCAATTCTAACTTCCATTTGCTGACACGGGGCAATGCAAAAGATATACTCATGATGCCAATCATATCTACCAATGATTTATGCTTGGTCCTAAATAAGATGGGGCGTCCCCAAATGAGAGTCATGTAATGCTTTGTGGCCCAGAATGCTTTCAAAGCTTTCCTTCATACTGTGTCATCTGACAGTACCTAAACATAACCAAGGGCAGAACAAAAGAGTTAAGTGTCAGACATGGCATTAAAAATACCCAGACTACAGAGGATTCTTCAATGGTTTTTGTATGGCAGAACTCAATCGATGTGAAAATGTTATGATATGTGGATAGAATATGGCCAATTAACACAGTTCCTCTCTTGTCTGCCATGGTGCCATTGGCTTCCCACCTCCCTTGCCCAGAATGTCCTCTTCCCCCTGGATGGCAACTAGAGGTCGGTAACACCTACTATCTATAATTCTGACTAGAGTGATGGCTCAAAGGCCTCAGCCTCTTCTATCTTATTTCCTCTATCTTATTTCCTCTGTACATTTCTAACAGTTCCCCTGAATGTGAGGTTCTCAATAGGATCTGGTGCCTTGTGAAATGTCCAGTTCCTCGCACTATGTACTTCCATGCACCCTCATGTTATTGTCCATGATGTTCTTTCCCTCACTCTTCACCTCTCTTATCTATTTCACTCCTGTTTTCTCCTTCCAGCTCCATTTCCTCTCCGCTGCCTCCTCATGTCATTCTGATCATCACACGGACTTGTACCTACACTTCCTCTCTTTCTTATTCTTTCTGCCTTTCCCCTTCTTGTCACCTCACCTCCTGAGTCTCCTTTCCTCTGTCCTCCCTTCTCCTCTCTACTCTCCACTCACCTCTACTTGTCAATCTTCTATCTTCGCTCTTCTACTCCTTGCCATGTTCTCCTCTTCCCTCTACTCCCTACACTCCTCTTCCATCTACTGTCCACTCTCCTACCCTTCTATCCTCACACTACAGTCACTACAGTCACACCTTTCACTCTCTCATACACTCTTCTCCCTCTTACTCACTTGGTATCCTACTTTTTCGCTAACCCTCACTCACAACTTCCAACAATCATTCCCGCACTCTTATACACAGGTACCATTCTCTCTCACAGCCAATACCTCACCTCTAATAATGTACAACACAGTCTCCTCCATGCTCTATTTCATTGTCCTTCATTGCCCTTGTCTCTTGTTCTGTCTCCTATCCACCTGACCTCGCCAAAAAAGACACACTCTGCACTCCATTCATCCCCCTTTTATAAAGATCTTTGTTCGAGTTATAACCCTCCCTTGCCATTGGCTGCCGCGATCACCTAATTCTAAGGACAAATATGTACATGCCTTTTCCCCAGGGGCCGGCTTACAAAAGTAAACTGCTTTAAATGTTCTTTTCTCCCCCCCCTACTTTTCATCACAGGTCTGCGAGCCATGTCTGATGGTGTCTTGACAAGCTGCTTGTGTGGCGTGTAGTTTTTTGTTCTAATGTGGTGTAATGGCTGTTTTCCTGCTATGTAGTAAACTGTTTTCCTCTGGCTTTCTATTTTTCACTGTATTTCTCTCTCTTGGGTCATTTGGTCGGTTTCTGCTGCAGGTATATTTGTGTTGTGTAATCCTGCAAAGGAAAGGAAAGAAGCATAACCAGAATGGGGTATGGCAAGTATTAGGGGATTGACACTGGCACCTTCTACTTGTAACAAGACACATACAAGGAGGGGGTAAACACTGGAGTCATCACAACTCCTTCACCACACCTCTGCGCCAGGACTTGCTCTGGGGAAACCCTGATACTCCTCCGGCCCTAGCTGAGAGTGGTTCCTATCCCCTCTCGACAGGTTCAAGCCCCTGACCTTGTCACATAAGCTATTTAGATGGCTTGTGCAGGACTGTTTGTTGATATGCCAAAGACAAATGGGCCTCATCATGAGTACAGCGGAATCTTGTCGCAATTTATGCCAAGCGGAATTAGCGTTACCGCCGGTTCATGCTGCTTTATCAGCGCTGAATCAAAACCTGGTATGAACGCGCGCCCCACTCAGGCAGTATTGCTAATACCACCAGGCGGTGACTGCGCCGAAACAAGGCACACCGGCAAAACATTGGCATTACTAGCACTACCGCTGGGGTCCCAAGCACTATTAGCGCTGGTGCAATTAGCGCCAGTGGAAATTGCATCATCGCCGGAACGCGAAGCATGGTGGCGCCCATCTTTAAAAACTCCAACCATAATCACCCACTTTCTGCAGACATCTGGACCTGAAAGACAGCAAACATGTCTCAGGAGAGGACCCAAGGCAAGGCGCCTGAGAATTGCCTGCACAAACCGAAATTCAGCGAGGGAGAACTGGTAGTCCTCCCTGATGAGGTTGTGGCCCACTGCGACGAACTGTATGGCAGCAGGCAGAGAAAGACATTGGGCCAGCATAGGACTGCCATCTGGCATGCCATCAGCCAAAAGGTGACTGCAGTGTCCAGCGTTCCCCGTGATGCCGATGATTGCAGAAATTGGTGGAACAACCTCAGAGTCAGGGTGCGGGGACTCTTGCCCCAACACTGCAAGGAGTCCATGGCAACTGTAGGTGTGACCATCGATTCTGGGAAGAAAAGCGCAACACCGTCCTCTATATGGAGGGCATTGAGGGGGTCAGAGGTGCAGAGGTGGGTCACAGCAGCCAGGAGGCAGGAGGTGAGTCAACCCCCCACCACACAGCAAAAGACCATGCACAAATGTCAGCCTAGCACAAGACGCCAGCAGACCCAGCACCTGGGCAGGCCAATCAGGGTGAAGTGACGGGGTGCCACTTCAGCCACCCTCCACAGCGGCCAGGGTGCAGGGCACCAAGTGCACTCTGTGAGTGTTACAGCAGTGACCAATCCAAATGCCACGCACACCACGCCCCTGCTGGTGCACTCTGTGCCAGCGTGATTGTGGTGCGTGTGTAACCACAACACTGTGCAGCATTCACACCAACATGTTGTGGGCCCAGTTGGCCTGCCCCATGTTGGTATGGCTTAAAAGACCCATGGAAGTACCAGTCCCCCTACACCGACATGGGCTCAGCTAGCCAATCACCGAAAACCATAGTGCAACACTGCTGGCTGAAAAGCAGTGCCCCATAGAGCTATGGCCGTGCCATAGACAAAGCCACCACACCCTCTCCCACAAGGTGTGCGCAACCTAGGGAGGGGATGTTGGGGAATGAAGGACCTGAAGCATGCATGGTATACATCAGCTGCCCCTGCATGGTCACCCTGCTCTCCCCACTGACAGGACAAAGGCCACCTAACCATGTTTCATACATACATGTCCGCAACCATACCCACAATGCTGTGCCCACATTCATTGTCCCCTGACCAACCATGCCAATCTGCCCAAATGCGTGGGGTGCCACTCTGTACCACAGCAAATGTGTCTTGCATGCCAACACATGTAAATAAACCATAACTGACAACATTTCCTATGTCCCCTACAGGCACACTTGCATCACCAGAAGCTTCGGAGGAGGACAAGGGTGCAGGCCCATCGGGAAGTGGCGCCTCCAGGCCTTCAAGTTCAGCCACCACCACCCCCCACAAAAGCGCACACAAGTCACACCTAGGCGCATGGACTGCTGTGAAACACCAGGACCCAGCAAGGCCAAGCCTGCAGGTGGCACCGCAGGCCCTGCGCCAACCCCACAAGCCACCAGGAGCATCTTCAAGCCCAGTGCACCCACTCCCGCATCTGCAGTGTCAGACACAGAGGCCACACAACCTGGCAGGGCCACCGTCGAGACGTAGGGGGACATAAGCCCAGTAACGCAGTCTGATAAAGAGCCACAAACCCAAAGAACCCTCATCGGCCCCTCCGTGCCCAGACACCTGAGCCGGATGTGGACACACCTACCTATGGCTCACCAGCCTACAGCCCTGAGCCACTACACAGCCCACCTCCCATAACCACATACCTCCAAGCCAAGCCATCCTACAGAGGCTGGGTAAAATGGGGAGGCAGCAAAGGAGATGGAGGCCATTGGCCGCACCCATTCAGAACACCTCCAGGCAATCTGCAACTGCCTCTAAGGGGCTACTCGCAGGATTGTGCATGCAATGGACAGGAACTGGGTCGACACAACTGCCATTACTGCCGCCATGACTGTGTATGGACAGTGAGTCAGGGAGTTGACAGAAGGTGTCTCAGCACTCACAGAGGCCATCCATCAGAGCACTGAAGTCACACTGCAGCACATCCGGGAGTCAGGTTCAATACCCTCAAGTTCCACTACCCCCACTGAGGGTTCACAGTCAAGCACACCCAGGAGCCGGTCTGAGTGCCAGTTGGGTCCTAGATCACTGGGGTCTGTCAGGTGGAGAAAGAGGCCACAGAAGTGACATTGAGAAACATTGTGCCCTGAGTGGCCATGCTGGGAAGTTGGTGGTGGAATTGGGGAGGGGGGATAGTTTGCTGGGGAGTTGGTGGTGGTAGGGGGCAGGGGGCAGGGGTGATAGTGTGCTGGGGTATTGGTGGTGGGAGAGGGGTAGGGGAAAGTGTTCTAGGGTGTTGGTGGTGGGAGAGGGTGGGAGGATAGTGTGCTGGGGTGTTGGTGGTGGGAGGGGTAGGAGCATACCTAGTGCACATTATTTTATTAAAACTGTTGAACTTCATCAATGCGAGGACATACCTGATTGTGTCATTGTCGTGTTAATAAACAGAAGTGATTGTCACACAGTGGTACATGGCTTGTGTGATGTGACTGTGTCAAAATAAATTGTCTATCAGTCCCTGTCAAGCCAGTCTCTCATCCCTCACGTCATCTCTGGCAATGCGTGCAGTTCCATTTGCCACAGGCACTGCATCCTCATCCTCTAGGGGTAGTATGTCCACCTCAGGGGGTATCAGAACATTTCTCTGCAGGCAGATATTGTGTAGCATGGCACACACAAGCACAATTTTACCCACTTTCTCAGGAGTGTACATCAGGGCTCCTCCACCAGTACGGTCGAGGCAGCGGAAGCAGGCATTCAGGAGGCCGAAGGTACGCTCGCTCAATGCACACACGGGTCATGCTGTGAGCGTCGTTGTAGGCAATTTCCAGCAGTGTTTGAGGATCATGCACAGTGGTCACTAGCCAGGGCATATGCGGGTATCCGGAGACACCTGCATGGGGAGGCACAGCCATTAGTCACAGTGTAATGTGTGGGGGTGGCCTTACACAGTATCAGGGCAATAGACATCATATAGACATCATGTGCATGTACATGGGTCTTCATTCCATGGCGTGTGTCTGTACAATGTCTGTACATGATGTGTCACTCGTATCATGCCTTGATTTTACTTTACATGCACCCTGTTCCCTTGCAGCAGATGTTATGTAATGTGTCTGTCGGTGACATGTGATGTTGACATGGTGGCTGTCTTGTGGCAGTGTATTGCTCTCGTGCATGTGGCATGCTGAGTTTCCTATCAGCCCCCCCTAGGTTTCTGGGGCCAGCGGGTCGGCATTGTGGGCTGGGTGTACACGGGTACAAGGTATTGGCACTGGCAGGGTTGATGTGGTGTGATGCGCTGTGGCAATTTGTTTTCATTACTTTGGATCATACATGATGCATTGTGATACCTGTAGTCGTGTGTGTTTGGAGTTGCTACTGTATGTGTTCATCCGCTTCTCTCACTAGGTATGTCTGACATGTGCATGCTGCTTGGGCTGTACTATGACATTGGTGCGGGAGGTGGGCACGTACGACTTTTGCATTCGCTTGTCACACATCCCCATTTGGTCAGGTGCTTCACAGCGCATGCGTGCAGACAGACTCACCCACTATCAATGTCCGTTGCCCTCTGTGCTTCTTCATGTATCCTGGCAGTGTGCTGTTCCGAAGGACCATGGAATCGTGGGTGGAACCAGGGTAGCAGACACAGCAGTGGGTGATGTACAGGTTGGGGTTGCAGGTCAACTGCACATTCAGGGTGTGGAAGTGCTTCCGGTTACGGTACACTGCTTCGTGGGCCTAGGGGACCACCAACGCAACATGGGTACAGTGCAGGGCTGTGATCCCATTTGGCATTTGGGCAACGCTATATAACTGTGCCTTCATGGCATTGACCTGGGCTGAGGTGGTGGGCAGTGGGGTGTGGCATTGCACATGCTGCAGGAGGACATACAGCACCAGGGCCAACTCTGCACAAAATGTGAGCTGTTGCATGCCATGTATCATGCCCATGGAGTGCTGAAAGGTGCCAGTTCCTAACAATTGTAGGACAGACACTAGCTTCAGCAGTGGGAGTACAGCTGTCTGGATGTTAATCCTGCTCCCTGTCTCGTCTTGTATTGTAGTGAGCAGATCAGTTATGGTCTCCCTGTTGAGGCGGTACAGGGTCCCCAGCTGGCTGTCAGTGAGGGTCCATGGTGTGGGCCTTTCCCTGGGGATCGGTGCAGACCTTGCTTGGGCTCTCCTCTTCCCTCCACCCCCTGTACTCCCTGTGCCCTAGGCTGGTTGTTTTGCATCTCTACTTTCAAGCGCAGCATGAGCAGCTGCATGTCCCAGCTCGCAATGGCCAGTGGCAGCTTGTTGTTGGAAACAGTGTTTGGGTAAGGGGTGTGCCTTATGCCCTCTTGAGTGTATTGGGATCACCTGTGGCTTAATTTCTGTCACCTGTGTTCATTTACCTTCACCTGAAGGCTGGGGCTATTTGCACAATGTTTTGGTGGTGTTAGAGACAGTTTTCGGTGCTAATACTGCCGTACATGGACTTGTGATGCGGCAGTGATTGCGCTTCATGTTCTCACCATAATTGCGCCGGCTGTAATATCACCGGCTGTAATAGCGCTGGCTGTTTTTGCAGTCAATGGAATTTGCACTGGCTCGTGATCCAGGGTAGTGGTATTGGCAGCGCAAATTCCATTACTGACTCTTTATGGGCTGAACACCAACTCATGATGAGGCTCATTTGTCAGCTGTATGGTTTTCAGCCCCTGTGTAATGTTGGGAAGGAGCTACTTACCCACATAAATACTGTCATTTAGGTTGAGTTATTTGGTTTCCATACAATGGCTGGTGCCAGTTACAAGAAGTTTTCACTCGAGTTGATATGACTGCTGCACAGCTGGTTTAGCTATTCTGCCAGTCCTCCCATTATTCCTTCACAAATTGGCCTTTGTGGAAATTAGGATGAACACGCCTCTTCAATAATATTTGGTGGCTAAATCCCTTCAGTAATCCTATTTGGTTGCTAAAACAAGCCTGATATCCTTCCCTCCAGGGCTCTTCAATGACTCACCCTCAGTACAGATACATCCACCCCAGGTTGTATATCAATTCTGAGGGCAACTGATTCACCTGCCCCACCACTGTGAACCCCTTTTCTACCACTTAAATTTCGCATAGCTCTAATCTGCCGTTGAATTCCAGTGTACCCCAAATGAAACCTAACCCTTTAATTGGACTCTTGTGTGTGTAATCTGTCATTAAAATAGAGTCAGAAAAGTATCCCTGTGTAGTATAATATTGAATAAAACTCTGTCAAACAACTTCACCACTTCTTTGCCATAATTTCCCATGGTACACCAAGGCCCCCAGGACAACTGCCACAACATTACACTTGAGCCATGCATTGCATGCATTCAGCCCCTACTACTGTGCATTTCCTATCTGTCCTGCCAATCCTGTACCACCCACACCTTTGGCAATTGTTTCTGCACTCCCCTTGGATCTTCACAGGATTCTTTCGACAAGACCCCTTTGATTTGAGGTTCCCTTCTATCACTGCTTTCTTCTTCTCCACTTTGCCATTGATGAGTATGACATTTACATCTTCTGTCGGCTATTCACTCTTGTCACTATTAACAGGCCTTACTGCTCTCTGCGTCGTTTCCTCTTCCTTGGTCTCCACGTGTGTGAGTGACAATGTTATGCTTCTTTCTATTTCCATTCCGGAATCCCATGATGATAGGGGAAACTCTTTGTTTATGCCACTGCCCTACCACTGCACTGAACCCAGAGCTATGGAAGAGGCCTAAGGGAAGACCTCTATCTTGGGCGTGCCCTTCGTGCACTAATCACCTCAAATGGGAAATGTCTTTGGGATGTGAGTTCTGAGACCAGACAACCAGGAAGCAAGGATAGAGGGCACAGCAGCAACCATAAAAACAAGCGGCAAGTGAGAAGAACAGAAGAGCAGAGACACATCTTTGCCCTCCATCAGATTACCATACCTGAGCCATGTCAAAGGAAGGAATACCCACTCTTTTGCCAAGAAAGCAATTTTAGAAATACATGCAGACATCTTTGAAATGTATTCGCTGTGGATTACCTGACCCACCGGTGTCGGTGTGGGTGAGACGTAGATACCAAAGAGGGGTCTACTCTCAACATAAAGGCACATGCCCCATGCCACAAGCTCCATCGATGTCAGTAGGAGACTTAAGGGGCAGGAAGCTGTGAAATCTTACCTCTAATCTGATTGGAAGATCCCTGAAATCTCAGGGACTGTAGGCACACGGTAGGAAAGAAAGGTGAACATTATTTAAATAAGCTGGATAAATTAAAATTCCCACCAAGTTTAGTTCAGGGCTTTAATGCTTGTAAAGCAGCGTGAGAGGAGGCACAGTTTAGAAGAATCTAATTTGCATAATAGTAGCAAATATTTCGTAAGAGAGGAGGCGTGGCTACAAGGGCCATGTAGGAGGACGCGATCTGGAGGAGCTCCCGAGATCCTGCAACGATCCGGGCAAAAAAGTGCGTGATGACGGGCTGTCGACCGCTGAAAATACACATGCCGGTGTGTGAATGATTGGGCTACGCGTGGTGAACTTCTGGATGGTGCAGGAGGAACGGCGGCAGAGATCGGTGCGAAGCGATAAGGAGCATCGGAGACGAAAGACGACACAAAATGGCCGACCAATGTCCGGAACAAAAGAAGAAGCAGGCCGCACGGTGACCTAGCGAAAGGGGTGTACTGAGTGCACATTTGTCACTTGTGCAAAATACAGGTCCTCTGGGTCATGTCGAATAGAACGGTGTGGCCGAAGGCGAAACAGCCCACCTTAGACGACTTCGCTAAGACGTCCCCGGGTCAAGACATTACCAAGAGCAGGGACAAGCTGCCTGCAAGCGGCATGACAACTTCGGGCGCCAACCAAGAAATCCTGGCTGCGATTGCGGACCTAAGGGCGGCCTGGGAATCTAAACTCGAACTAGCCGTCACTGAACTAAAAACAGCACTGGACCTCAAGGTCGGAGAGGTGCAGGAGGACGTTAACCTACTCCGACAGGATGTCAGGGCCTTGGCGGAGCGCACGGAGTCCCTTGAGAAGGAAGTTAGCCCGAATACTGCGGATTGCGCCTCCCATAAAGCCGAATTGCACGCCCTGATACAAAGAGTGGGCAACTTGGAGAGCAGAGCGGAGGAGGCGGAAGGACGAGCCCGACGAAACAACATCCGCATTGTGGCCCTGCCGGAGGGATTGGAGGGCCACGATCCCACGGAATTCATTGAATCCATGCTACTGCAAGAGATACCCGGAGGAGCCCTATCCCAAGGATTTGCAGTGGAAAGGGCACGTAGAGCCCTAACAAGGAGGCCGCCACCGGGGAACCCGCCTAGGCCTGTGATAGCCAAAATTCTTAATTACCGTGACCGGGAGAGGATATTGGAGCACTTTCGTAAGGGAGGAACGATCACACGAGGAGCGGCAAACATCACGGCTTACCCGGACTACACCCTGTCAGTGCAGCGTAGCCGCATGAACTTTGGGACGGTAAAGCGGAGATTGAGAGAGGCGGGCCACAAATATATGTTACTGTATCCGGCAAAATTGAAAGTCATTCATAAACATAAAACTTTGTTTTTTGAGACCCCGGAGGATGCCATGGGATGGCTCGATGCGCAAGGATGTCCCCAGGAGTCAGAAGTTCGGACAGAGAAAGAGCTCGGAAGAGATAAGTGATGCACGAAGAAGGTGCCGCAAGATGGCGCGGCACGTGGGACTTGAATATAGTCACTTGCGCAGCCTTCAGTAGAGAAGGTCAGACTATTGCACTATATGTCATAAGCACTGTGGTTAATGTTGAATTAACGGGAGCCTTACGGAGCGATTCTCTCTACCCCACAACAGTTTTAGTTAAGTGGCCATTAGGGCGACTTCACCCTACTGAGCTCTGTGCATCGTTTGGTGCTTGCAGGGCTAGATGTGGGGGTGCCTGAGCTCTGAGAATGGAGCTGGGCAGCAGTTGGGGTGTGTGATGTTGGGGAAGGGACGGGTGGGGGGAGGGGAGGGAAGTTGGGGATTTATCGTGTACATAGTTATGGGGAGTTTGAGCTGGTACGAGAAGCTACAAGCAAAAATGGAGGGCTGTATCTGTATCACGTGGGCAAAGGGGAGTCGCTGCATGGGAGGCAAGAAGACACTCATGAGCCATGGGAGACCTTAAGATCGTAACATGGAATGTCAGGGGACTTAAAAGCTACTTAAAAAGAAACAAAGTCATGATGTACTTAAAAAAACAGAGGATTGATATTGCGCTGTTGCAGGAAACACATCTGACCCAGCAAAAATTGGAACTGGTGGGGAAGAAGTGGAGAGGTACTGTAGTGGGCTCTCCGTACTCTGCCTACGCTAGGGGAGTGCTGGTCTGGGTGGCACCGCACCTTCTGCTCCAACTTACACAAGAGGTGGTGGACACGGAGGGTAGGTTGGTCATATTGAAGGCCTTGGTAGAGAATAAAGAGGTGTGCATTATAAATACATATGCCCCCAACCAAAACACTGCTACGTATTTTAGAACCCTATGTACTCATCTGGGCGCGTGTGTGGGGGGAGAGGTTATCTGGGGAGGGGACTTTAACTGTGTGCTCGACCCAAAGGCAGACAGATCTGATGGGAAGATTGATAGGCCCACCCCAGCGGCCAGGATATTACAGACATTACTAGATGACTTTGGGCTGGCGGATGTTTGGAGACTGAAACACCCTAATGAAACACAGTACTCGCACTACTCAGCTCCGCAGCACCTGCACACGAGGCTGGATTATTTTTTTGCCACGCCAGATGTGATGATAGAGACCACCCAAATAGAATATAGAGCGAGGGTCCTGTCGGACCACTCACCTCTGGTGCTGACCTGGCAGCACTGCCGCCCCAGGGCGCGAATACCGACATGGCGCCTCCGGGCGGAGGCGCTCAGAGACCCAGTCTTCAGGGAAGATATCAGGGATGCGATCTCACAGTACTTTGAGGTAAACACAGGCAGCGAAGATTCAGCGTGCACACTCTGGGAGGCCTTTAAGGTGGTGTTGCGGGGTGCTGCTATTGCTAAGTCAAAAGGCCTACAGGGTGGGGTCCTAACAGAACTAGAGGAAGCGGAAGAGAAACTGGAGCGCAAAAGCAACAGGGCAGGAGGGGACGCGGAACTTGTACTCTAGTTGCAGCAGAGGTGTGCGGAGCTTTGGGAAAGGCTCTGCAACCTTAACTACAAAAAGTATGTCGAGAGGCAACATGCAGGTGGAGATAAAACTGGCCGCTTGTTGGTGTGGTTATATAAGAGCGAAACCCCCAGGCCCCCGATTAGGATAATAACCAGAGCAGACGGGGAGGTGGTTGACACCCAGGAAGGAGTCAGCGAGGCATTTTTGGACTATTATATAACATTATATGAGGACAGAGGAGGGGACAATCAGGAGGAGATTAGAGAAACACTAAAAGACATGGAATTACCTAAGATTAGTGATGAAGAAAGGGAGGAACTAGACGCACCGATTACCCTGGAGGAATTAGAGGAGGTGGTGAAACAGCTGCCCACCTGCAAGACCCCGGGTACGGACGGACTCCCGGGCGAGTTTTACAAAATATATAAAGCAGAAGTACTCCCCCCTAGGCTAGAGATGCTCAATGAGTCTTTTGAGAAGGGTTGGCTACCGGACATGCTCAGAGAAGCACTAATCGTGCCGCTCCCCAAGCCCAAAAAGCCAGGGCATTGCTGCGGCTCCTATAGGCCGTTGTCAATGTTGAACCAGGACAGCAAGATCTTGACGGCGGTCCTGGCTAATAGGATGCGAAGGGTCATCAGTAAACTGATACACCCGGATCAGACAGGTTATGTCCCCAACAGAAATATAACCCACAACCACAGGCGACTCCACCGGGTGATTGAAGAGGGAAACAGGAGCGACGGGGAAATGGCGGTGGTGTCCCTAGATGCAGTCAAAGCTTTTGATTCAGTGAGGTGGCCATGGTTGCTAGCGGCCCTGGAAGAAAACGGGGGCCGGGTTATGTTAGGTGGGTGAAATTGTTGTACAGTGAACCACTGGCCAGAGTACGCACAGGATCGGTGATATCTGAGAGGTGGCAACTCAGTAGAGGCACCAGACAAGGGTGCCCCTGGTCCCCGATGTTATACATTCTGGCCCTAGAGCCCCTGGCAGTGTACCTCAGACAACAATATGACATGGTCGGTATTGAAGCAGGGGGAGAGAAACACCTAATATCCTTATATGCTGACGATTTGCTACTGTATTTGAAATACCCGGAAGAAAATCTTCAGTATATTCTAGAGGTCATGGAAAAGTATGCAGAACTGTCCGGCATAGCGGTGAACCACCAAAAATCGAGCATGTTCCCATTGGGGAGCTACATAGGAGCCCCTCTGGAATGGTTGCCAGTGTTGTCCGTACCTTAGGCGGCTGATTCCTTCCGCTACCTCGGAATAGATGTATATCATACTGTGGAGGGGGAACACTTGCATAACACAGAGGTGGCTGTGAAAAAAATCCGCACAAATATGAAGTTTTGGGAGAAGCTGCCGCTGGCGATGATGGGACGGGGGGCGATGCTCAAAATGGTGGTCCTGCCTAGGCTGTTACATTTCTTCAGTAATATACCATACTTGATACCCAAAAAGTTTTTTGTCAAACTGAACAGCACGTGTAGGGACTTCCTATGGCACGGCACTCGCAATAGAGTGGCGCTATGGAAGCTACAGAACTTCCATGATAGAGGGGGCATCAAGCTGGCGAACTTTGAGGCCTATTATGTAGCCAGTCAGTTGCAATATGTAACCAAATGGCTCTCTGATGAAGAAACTCCTGAATCTAGGCTGTTTGGGCAGGACTGCACCCCGTTTTACCTAAAAGAGATTATCTGGGTTCCTAGACTTGAAATGAAAGAACGCCCGGGTATGCTGTTGCTTGGGTGGAAGATGTGGCACAGAGTATGCCAACTGATAGAGAACCCATGCCCGTGTTCCCCACAGGTGCCACTAGTTGCCTTAGGGGAGACAACCAGCTCAGGATGATAATCAGGACCTATTGGGAATCGGTTGGGCTGGTCACATTGGGAGACATATGGCAAGAAGGGGCTATTAAAGATTTCGAAGAACTGGGAGAAGAGACAGGCTTGCATAGAGGCCAATATGTCACGTATCTTAGGCTAGTGCAGACTATTCGCAAAACCTGGCCAGAGACTGTACTGGCGGAAGAGCCAGACGTTCTAATGGGAACAATATATGACATATCGGAAGGAGGGCACGAGATCTCTAGACTATATGAGATGGTGATGACCCGGGTGGGGAAGGATTTGACTCATCTGAGGCTGGACTGGGAAGCGGAGGTGGGGGCACAGATGACCGATGGAATGTGGGAACGTGCTATAGGATACCACAAGAAAGTGTCCAGAAATGCTAGATTGCAGCAGATACAGTTATACATAACGCATAGAGCCTATATGACCCCGAAGAGAATATCTAAGTTTGCAAACGCAGGAAGACAAGCATGCCCAAAATGCGATGAGGAAGACGCTGATATGACACACATGTTCTGGTCTTGCCCAGTGATTGAAGCTTTTTGGGGGGAAGTGGCACGGAAACTAGCGGATAAAGGGGTCTCGCTCAACATAGATACAGCCTGGGCCTGCCTGTTGGGAGGGTTTCCCAGACCACGGAACACTAAACACCTTGGGAAACTGAGGGACCTGGCATATGTGCTTGCTAAAAGAAGGATAGCTATGGGCTGGAAGCAATGCCACAAGCCACGGGTAGAGGTATGGTGGCGGGACTTGCAAAAATGGGCGGAGGCTGAAACGGTGGTGTGGCAAGAGTCATGTAGCAATTGCGGGGAGGAAGATGTGGGTAACCTGATGGCTTGGAGAATGTTAATAACAGGACTGTTTGGCACAGTAGTGGATCCTGCAGCTTCGGAAGGAAGCGATACCCAGCCACACACAGCGGATACAGAACTAGAAATGCAAATATGCTCTTGGGGGGGGGGGGGATTTGGGGAGCAGTAATGAGCGTTAATTGATGTTCACAAGTTTTTTATAAATAATGCTGTAAGTTTGGTTTGTTTTGTTTATTTTTCAAAATAAAAATTTAAAAAAAATATATATATATTTCGTAAGAGGTGGTGAAACTGATCCATCTCTGAGGTAGTGAGAAAGGCACTGCCCAAACAGGGAAGGGAGAAGTGGAAATGTTTGAAATGACCGGGAGAGAGTAATGTATACGTTCTTATTTTGTTTTGTAGGAAGTATAAGTAGTTGGACTCTATAAAATCGTATACTCAGTTGTACAGAAGGACTCAATTGTATTTATGTCCCTAAAATGTGTACCAGTCATAGGAGGTCATTCCGACCCTGGCGGTAGGGGGTTAACGGCACCGGTAAGGATGCCGATGCCGTTAACCCCTACCACCCTATTACGAGGTCCCTTAGCGGGTCCCACCAGGGATGGCTGGTTTTACCAGCCAGCCTTAGCGGGACCTGTTAAGGGACCATGGAGCTAATAACGGGCCTGTTATTAGCTCCTTCCCCATTCCCATTGAGGCCTATGGGGGCTCAAATGGGAATGGGGAATGGTTTTCGAAATGGGGACTTACCGGGTCCGCATAGGTTGGAATGTCCCGGTAAGTCCCCATTCCGACACCACGGACCCGGACCCGAGTTTGGAGGCAGCCATGGTGCTAATAGCACCATGGCTGCCTCCAAACTCGGAATGACCCCCATAATAGTTGCATTTCTACTCTTCTTCCTTTCTTTGTCGGAACTCTGCCGTAGGATCGATTTGCAGGACCACTTCCCAATAGTTGCATTTGTTTGTGGGGTTGGCTTGCTGCCAAATGTTCTGACACACGTGATTGCTCCTGGATGAGTAGACTGATTCTATTTACAGACAGGTTTTAATGGTATGCATTTGAACAAAGTGCCAAAATTCACCACCTTCTGCTTGGGTTTTAGTTACTGAATGCCCAATGGCTAATGAATCGGAGATGGTAATGCACGGTATGAGAAGGATTCACCTGTTCAAGTTGGCAGACACTCATCATCTTAAAGTTTCCCACTCCTGCTCCATCTGTCACATGCTTGGAGTGAATTGAGACTTTGTTGGCACTTAGACGCAAAGCAATTGCACTTGGAGCTCAGCCTACCCACAGCTCACAAACCCTCTTTATGAGTCAGGGTGTCTGCGTGTTGCCCATTGTGGCCTAGAATGCAACCCAGCCATTTTGTGATTTGGCCTTCTTACCTAGAAGTAATATCACCCAAAATGTAACATTGTAGCCGAAGATCCAATTCTCAGAGCTGTTTCTTCATTAAATTCTCCTTTCTACTTGTTTGGGCTCATCATATTGGCGAACTTTGACAGAATGAAGCAGGAAGAAAGGAAACTGGCAAACGATGATGGCACAACAATTCAGAAACTTGATAAAAATGCTTCCACTGTGATGTGCAGTAAGAAAGATATATTTCCTGTGAAAATCTATACACCGCACAGTCCCCATGAATTCATTTGTCAAGATGTTTCAACCCCTTTCATGTAGTTCAAAATGTTCATAGTTTAACCATACACTGCACTACCATGTGATTTTTCATAGTGTAGTTGGTCCTGTCAATTATATAAATGTAATTTGACAAAAGACAAGTCTCATGTTATTTTAAAACTTTCTTCTAACATTTTCAACAGTTTTAGCTCAAGACACACATGTCTAAATGAAAGGTGACGACCTTTAAAAAGTACTCTTTTTGCTACCACTAAGACCGCATCATGAATGCTGTTTCATTTAGCGGTCTGCTGAATGCCGGACCCCAGACAGAGAGTTGACATCATTCAAGCTGTGAGTTGCCCTGAAGACTCACAGAGAAATCATGAGAGCCATGGACCAAAACATCAGGAGAGCCGCAGCTTGCAGACCCCTCTGCTAATGAATCGCAGGTTGCAGACCCCTGCGCTAATGACTCGCCCAGGATGATTACTTGAAAACTATCCCTGCGGTTTAATTGCAACAAGAACTTTACTTGCCTTGAGAAATGTAGGTACTCTTCAAATGGGGTTTTGTTGAAATAGATTTGTTTAAATAAAAAAAACACCAAAATATATTGGTTTAAAGACATCCAATTGATATTTGAGTAAAGTCCATCTGAGGAGAAAAATGTGTATAGTGCTGTCGAAACAGATTCCCTTATGTGCCTTTGTGTTCACCTCAACCCCAAATGCTTATGGGGGAAACAACTAAAATGCTACTTATTGAATTTCCATAGCAAAGAGTTACAAGAACAACTCATTACATCATAAGATCTTTTTTTTCCAGCCATCAGCAAAAACGACTTTGTTGGAACTTAAGCATTTTTGTGAAGCAGTCTGGGGTTCTGTAGCCACTAAAGTTATCATAAAACAAAATATATTTCATACGAACGTAGTGGGCACATATTGCACAACATCATTTGTTTTTTTTACTTGAACTACAATAGGTGGTAGAAGCAAGTATGGCCTTGTTTTCTTGTTCTCGTGGCCCCAGCCTTTCACGAACATCAATTGCATAAACAGAATGTCCTCATGATCTTTCGAAATCCACAACCTCTACCATTGTGGAAATGAATGATAGTATTTACTATCTAATTGATGACAATGATCAGAAAATGCATGGTAGGCTGCAATACCCTTATAAACGCCTGTAAGCCATTATTAAGAAAATCATCTCTACTAAAGCAATAGTACCTGGGGAGGGTGGGCATTACCAGTCTGGTAATGCCCCCTGGGTGATAGTTACAAGCCCGAGTAAAGCAAGGGCTTTTTTTTTTTTTTTTTTTTTATTGCTTTAACCTATTGGTTTTAACAAAAGATGCTTCACTTATGCTTTGTGTTTTGCTTTATGTTTTGTACTTGTACTTGGGACACCACTTTCGATGAATCATGCAAGTCCAAACCGGGCTTTGCCCCGGCTGTAGTTTCTCTTGTACTACTTTCAATGGCCGCTGCCGTCTGGAGGGTTGATTTTCTTTAACACTACCTCTAAGAATTTGGCTGTCGACCTGGCCCATCTTGGAGAATCTCCTGCGATCAGACGGAACCACAAGGTCTCTTCGTCCATTATTGTTAGATCTGATGTGAGTGGTGCCAAGTACATTTTTCTTTCTCCTGCTAAAGCTGGACAAAACATGAGCAGGTGTCGGATTGTTTCTATTTGGGCATGGTCGGCGCAGAGCCGGCAATGCGCATTGGTTCCTGGACTTCTGATAGCCGTAATTTCATTTGTATTCAATAAGTTCAGCCTGGCTCTCATGAAAATGTTTCTCAGGTTCTTCTCTGGAAATTTCTCGCAATAATTCAGAGGGACTTTTAGACGATTTGTAGTGGGTGGCAGATGTTTTAATGATTTATAGCGAAGAATTTTTTCAGTGGTGCGTATCCAATCTTGATTTTCCAGTTTTTTCTTTACTTTTCCCGGGTTGTTCAGGAGCGTTTCTGTTGAACAGGCCACTTCTTCTAGGCTTTCAAGAATCTTTCTTTCCCAATCACATAAGGGTTTGCAAGACTTTTTTGCAATTTCCGCTTCCATGATGCGAAAAATCGGCAGCGAGCTAGGTAACAGGATTTTTCTGTACAGTTGGACGGCACCTTGCAATATCACTGAGGCTAGAGAAGGTAAACCCAAGTCTCTCCGTATGGCAGATATGGGGGCAGAATTTGGTAGGGATAACACTGATCTCCATATGTGACCTTCCAACTTCGTCCAAATTTCAGATGGTAGGTGTAAATTTGACGCCATGCCGTAAGTTAAAGCTGGAACTACTTTTGATTTGTAGTACTGCACTGCCGGTATCCAGGAGAATTTTCCGAATTTCTTGTCTACAGCACGGGTTTGGGCTGTGAGTCTTCGGGTTTTTTCCCATAATGTGTGCTGCAAGGCAATGTCTTTAGTTGAGTTGTCCAACTGCACACCCAGATATTTAAATTCTTTTACTGCCTCAATTTTTGACTTCTCCAACAACCAGGAGTGTGATTGCTGAACTCCCCTTGTATGTTTGCAGAATGACAATTTTGGTTTTTGTTGTATTTATCTTTAGATTATTGCTCTCCATGTATGCTGACAGATTAGCTAACTGTCTTTGCAGGCCTATGGCAGTCTGGTCCAACAGAATCAAATCGTCCGCGTACCATAGCCTTGAAATTTTGACTTCTCCCAACTTAGGCGGGAAGGCTCGCACGTGCTCCTCGGTGGTTTGGAAATCGCCAATAAAGGCTATGAATAGAGCTGGAGCCAACGGGCAGCCTTGTTTCACTCCTCTCTTGGTTTCAATCTTGTCTGAGAGTGTTCCTTGTTGGCATAATCGAATTCTTAGAGAAGTCTTCGTGTGGAGGGACATGATAGGATCCAAGATCTCTTTTGGACATTCCCAGTTTGTTAATTTCGACCAAAGTTTTTGACGATCCACCATGTCAAATGCCTGAGATAGGTCGATCATGGCCATATGGACATTGGGGGCGCCTTCCTTCACCTTTGCTTTGATTGTATTAAGGACCAGAAGATTGATTCCTGTTCCCGCTCCTTTTTGGAAGCCTGTCTGAAAAGTGTCAGTAGCCGGCGAGTTCTTAGCCCAGTTCTTAAAGAGGGTGAGTATCAGTGACGCGAAGATTTTTCCAATAATATCTAATAGAACTATGGGTCTGTAATTGGATGGTATATTTCTTGGTCCCTTTTTATAGATGGGAACAAGTACAGCCTCTGTCCAGTTAGTCGGTATCTGTTTTTGATGTACACACTGTTCGAACAGTTCTTTAATCACCCTCGCCCATGCTTCAGGATGTTGTTTCAGATCTATGTTAGATAGACCGTCTGGTCCGGGGGCCTTGGATTGTTTCAAGCTTCTGATTGCCTTTAGAATCTCTTCTAGACTGGTGATATTCGCCCAGCCCACGTTTTCCTCCTTTGAGGGTTGGTTTTGCGTAGTGCGGAGGGTGCCAGAGGTCGGGAGTGCGTATAATTTCGCGAAATGGGTGATCCACTGCTGTTCTGTGACGTCACACAGAATCTGATTTGGTTTCTGTCCATTAACGGTTTTAAGTAGTGACCAGAAGTCACGATTGTTCTTAGACACACAGACTTTCAGCATTGCTTCTGCATCGTTCTGATAGAGATTTTGTCGTTCTTGCTTAAGCCATGCTTTGTACTTTGCTTTACCTTCTTGATGTTTAGCCCAGGCTTCTTTGGTGTTGCTTTTTTTTGCCGCTCTTTTCAATTTTGTAAGATCTTTGCGTTTTGCGACCAATGTTGCATTAAACGTGTGTTTGTGTATGGGTTGAGTTCCATTCTTTCCCCCAAAGCTTACTTTGTGGGGTATCAGTAGAGAGACATATTCAGGTTGAGACGCTTCCCTAGCGCTGTTTATCTCCATGTGGTTTTTGCGAAGCTTATTCTCCAATATGTTTATGTTACCGGAGGTCAGCCGAATTCGATTTTGTTGCGTGTTGACACCAATTACAAAGGGATAAAATGATCGCTCTTTGGTTTCACCCCTCCACGACAGAAATAAGAGGTTGTGGTCACTTTCTCTGGTTCTTTCCACTTTGAATTCCACAAAGTATGGAATCAAACCTTCAGTAACAAAGATGTAGTCGAGATTTGCCACAGCCGGCGCTCTCTCCCAGGTTGGTGTCTGCACTTCGAGTTCTTGGAGAGAGGCGACGTTGTGAAATTGTCTCGATTTCATCAAGTCCATCCATGCTTGACCTCTTTTGTCCCTTTTCCTCAATGCTACTGCCATCGTGTTGCCTATCGATTGTGTTCCACATTTTGCATTGAGATCCCCACAAATGATTATATTGGGGGTGTCGAAGTTTACTCTGATTTCGTCTATTGTTGTTGCAACTTGCTCACAAAATGTTTTCGTAGCTGTTTTTTCGGGATTCCAATAAAGGTTTATTATGACCAGGTCAGAGCTCATCTGGACATTTTTCCCTTGAACCTGGGGATTCCACTTTGTTAGGGTTGCCAGCATACCATATTTTTCACAGATTTTGTTCTTAGGTGAGATTCCTGAGCCTAATCGAATAGCTGTTAACAAACCTCCAGAGGGTCTTCCTGATACGGGTCTCTGAGCTGGCGAAACTTCGATACTGTATCCCTCGAGAGTAGGTTTCTCTGTTAGCCATGTTTCTTGCAGGCAAATTAGGTCGAAGCGGTTCAACTTTACATCGCTGGGCTTAGTTAGGTGGCTGAATCCTCTTGTATTCCACGACGCCATCTGAAGTGAGGTCTTTTCCTTAAATTGGTCTGGGCCCATTACCTGGATCTTGTTATTGACGGCATCATGGATTGACTGCTGGGCCTTCTTCTTACGGCCAAACGTATCTGCAATCCATTTCCAAGGTTTGGTTGACGTGGAGGGGGATTGAGCTGGTTTGAGCTCTGTCGCCTGATCCCTCTTTATGTAGGCGTTACGCGAGCTATCCACTCGTCGCCTTGGCGTGGTAAATGGTATGTGATGATTTCTGTCCCGTTTCCGGGGGTAATCTTCCCCTTTCCCTCTTTCTTCTCTGTCTCGGCCAGCGTCCAACTCCTCCTTTCTATTTTTTTTTGTCACATTTTCTGATCTTGTATCATTAGCAAATTTCGAGGGGGCATATCTTTGAGAGCCTGTCGTATCTTCATTTTCCTTTAGTTTTTCTAATTTTAAGCCCAGACACTGTAGCTCTTTTGCCATTTCAAGGGGCCATTCTTGCAGGGCTTTCGACCTTATGTGTAGGTATGCTTTAGCTTTATGGTCTTTGTGGTAGGGTTCCACCAGAACCAGGTCCCTTGTTGATAGATGCCGCAATTTGTCAATTTTTGCTGTAATTTTTAAGACTGTCCTTCTATTAAGGACCATGTATCTATCTTTGGATGAAAGTTGCTCTAATTTAAATAGCGATGTCCCTTCGAGTTTTAGGAGTTTTTTTTCTGCCGGTTTTGATCGACCGTAGTCTTTTTTATAGGAATTAATCCTATACTTTCTTTGCTCGAGATTAGGGATCCGTTCTTCGCGACGGTCTGTCTCTTTTTTAGGGACTGGCTTCTCTTCCATTTTCTTTAGGGTTTGGATAGCCTCCAAACCAGTAGTGGGGGTGCTCGAGCGAGATCTACCATGGTCGCTTGGAGCCTCCACAAGTGTAATCCTCCTTGCTCCAGACCGCGTCCTAACGCATGCCGGCGGAGTAGCTATTCTTGGTTGCTGCGGGCTTAGACTTTCCTCTTCAGCGCAGGCAGAGTCGTCAGAAGAGTTAGATGAATCGAGGGCGTGGATCAGCGTGGGAGACCTTTGCGCGATTTCCGGGCGATCTTGCTGTGAGTGATTTCCCACTATGTTCGCCTGTCGCTTTTCTTTGCTGAGAATGGCTCTGTCGGATTTGTCGACAAGGGGGTCCACAGAGGAGGTAAGAGATGTTTTCACTCGAGTGTCTGGGAGACTCTTTGGAGGAACACACAGGAGGGGGCTCTCCATTGCATGTTTCGTCATGATTTTTGACTGCAAGGCTCGTCTCTGATCCGACATACCTCCTGGTAATTTGACACGGGCTTTCGTGAAAATCGAAGCCACTTCTGTGACTCTGGCCATCTCTTCCGTTTGAGTACTTTGAGAGGTCATTGCACGTGTCTGCCTGGTTTGTCGATCCATCTTGAGCAGCTTGTTTTCGAAATTCGTTAGTTTAGTTTCAAGGCTCCTTTGTGTGGTATTTGAGTTCCTTTCCACAGCTGTTAGATATCCTTCTATAAAGGTCAATTTATCCTTAAGTGAGGTGATCATGGACGTGTTGTCCTTTAAGGCCTCATGAATCGCCTCATACAGTTTGCTGAAGGGGTTTAGCGCTATTGAAAAGGCTGACATGATTGATAGTAAGTCAGCCTTTTTTTTCTTTTCTGAGGGTGTTTCTTTCTCAAACCCTACCGGGATGTCACTTGGCCTCCTGTTTCTGGTTGGCGTGTAAAGTTCTTTTTCGTTATGGAGCTGATTGAATTTTTCAGAGAATCTTTTGTCCCCTCCTGCAATCACGCCTTGTAAGCTGGCTGAAGTTTCCGCCCATGATATGTTACTGTGTGCCTGGATATGCGATCTAGTCCACGCCGCTTGTTCTTCGACGTAGGACTGTCTTTCGCTTGGTTTGAGTCTTGTCTGAGTCTCTTGATTAGCCATGGCTGCTGGTGCTTGACATTCAGGTTGGGCTAAAGTGTCTTTTTTGCTCAATAAGTTGTGTGAACCTTCACTGACTACATTTGATGGGTCTAAGGGCTTTAATATTTCCCCAGGGGCATTACCAGACTCATAATGCCCCCCTTTGAGGGTTCTATTGCTATTAGTACTCCGGCACATCGTACCGGGGTACTAATAGAATTTTTTCTCGAGTTTAGAAACGGTGTTAAAACCGTTGCCCAACTTGAGAAAAAAAAGTTAAGAAATGTCCGCCAGGTATAGGGGAGAAGGGCCTTCATTTAGTCCCTTTGACCTTTCCAGGGCAGCCTTAAAGGAAATTGAAAAAAAAGTAAACAAACAAAATGGCGGCCATGCAACGGGGAGAAGGGACTGCACATAGTCGCTTCTCCCTTTCCTTGGCAGCCATGGAAGAAAGGGAAGGAACTCTGGGACTCAGCTCTCCGAAATGAGGGCTTCAGGAAAGTCTTTACCGCTCAGGTATTGACCAGGCGAGAGCCATTTAGATCGTTTATTACAATCTGATTGTCCATCATCGGTACTAATGCTCTGCAGTCAGGTATTACGCTTCAGTTTTGACATCACAATGCTTGCTGTTTGAGCCAGAACTGTGCAGAATTCCAGCTGTCACTGCAGTAATTGATTAAAGCAGTGACACGCTAAATACCTTTCTCCTTAAATAGTTTCTGTGACACTTTCTCAGATAAGAAACTGTTTACCGTGTTTACTTTGCGCACTGTTGGAGTTAAACACCTTCAAGCAAGAATGTGCATGTTAGTGTTTATTTTAAAACACAAAACTAAAACCGTTTTTGATGCATTTTGTTAAACTGTTTCAGTTATGTTTTTGCAAAGCAAAGAGGTAATGGCTGGAAGGTTTAGAAATAATCTTAAACCTCTGGAAAGTGTGTTATGTTTCTGCTACAGGTTCGGCACTTCATATTAGCTGTGTTTTACTAATCCAATAATATTTTACATTGGGCCTGATTATAAGTATGGCGGTAAGGCAACAATGGTGCCGGTAACGCTACTGGCACCGTTCCTACCGTACCGCCATACTACAAGCTGTGCTCGCGGGTGCTTGTCAGCCCACCAGGCCTGACCTGGCGGGCAGTGCGGCACCCGCGAGCAAAGCATGTCGGATGCACCGGCACCATTGTAAACGGTGCCGGTGCATCCGACATCCCCACCCCCATTGAGCTCTATGGAGCTCAATGGGAATGGGGACGTACCGAGCCCGTTTACTGCTAAGGGCAATTACCGGGTCTGGCAGGACCAAAATAACCCAGTAATTGCCCATTTGCGTGCGCCGGACCCAGATGCAAGTTTGGAGGTAGCCTTACCGGTTTTACCAGCAAGGCTACCTCCAACCTCGTAATGAGGCCCATTGATTATATTTAACAGTAACTGAACTATCCCCTTTCTTACATTAAGAAAGAGGACAGGTATTAAGGGGATGACAGTGTTTGGCCATGTATTATAATGAAAAAAATACCCTACTGTACCTTCAGCCTTGTTCCTTCATTTGGTCATGGTACTCCTCCGTGACTTGCAATATCCTTATAACGTACAGCTGAGAGTACTTTATCCTACATATAGTTCCATCGTCTGATTCGCCAAAGTTTTGCTTGCTTTTTCAATTTTAACTGAAGGATTGCACTGTGCACCAGTGGAGATGTAATCATCAACATTTCCCCATACACAGCTTGAAAGCCAAGATGCTGAATGCCATTCAGGCGCATAGCCTCTTTCATCCATGCATGTTAGGCACCCACTTGATGCAATCGTTTGCTTCAGTCCATCAAGGTCAAATAACTGAGCATGGCACTGACATGCTCACATGCCTGGTCTTTCGCAGTCTCACCTCTGGCTTTTGACAACAGATGCCATATGGGTTCATTTAATTTTAATTGAGCTCCAAGTCTTGCTGAAGAGTATTGATGTGTTAGCTACAATTTGATGCATATGGGTATTTTGCTAATAAAAGTTAGTATTTCAGACCTCCTATCAAGTCAATTTAAAAATCAAAATCAATCCCTTTTCGGTGCTCACTTATTCGTTCCCACCATAGAGGATAGAGTGAGGGGATTTTAAACATTAACGGCCATATTACAGAAACTTAGAAACAGTGCAAGTGCAATTAGCATTAGGGTAAACATTTCCCAAGTACTAAAACATATTATTCTAATGCATTGTTGCACGTGGGCAAATGACTAGGACTAGGGGGAACATTGGGCCTCATTCCGAGGTAGGTGGTAAGGGATTACCGGCACCGGTAAGGACACCGGTGCCGGTAATCCCTTACCACCCTATTCCGAGGTCCCTTAGCGGGTCCCTTCCTTAACGCCTGATTTTACCAGGCGTTAAGGAAGGGACCCCTTATGGGACTTCGGAGCTAATAAGGGTACCGCAATTTGCGGTACCGTTATTAGCTCCATCCCCATTCCCATTGAGCCCTATGGGGGCTCGAATGGGAATGGGGAATGGTTCCCGGAATGGGGACTTACAGTGTCCTCCAAGGTTGGAATGACCCGGTAAGTCCCTATTTCGGGAACCCGGACCCGGAATGCAGTAAGGGGGTAGCCATGGTGCTAGTAGCACCATGGCTGCCTCCAACCTCGTAATGAGGCCCATTGTCTTGCTGCAAATATTCATGGACAGAATATGGTTTTGCGCTAAGGCAAATTTTGCCAGTTTTGACCTAGTGCTAAATTAACTTACACTGGTAAAAAAAAAAACAAAATCTGTAATGCTATACCTTGCTGTTTTGATTTTCACGTGTTTATCATTTCTATGATACTCAAAGATTGGCTAAGATCATTGGGCCTCATATTGACCCAGGCGCTAAGTGTTTAACAGCGCCGTAAAAGGCTGCGGCGCCGTTAAACACCTAGCGCCTAATTACGAGGTCCCTTTGCGGGACCCGACCTTAACGGCTGGTTTTACCAGCCGTTAAAGTAGGGACCCGCAAAGGGACCTTGGTGCTGATTACGGTACAGCAATTAGAGCCTTCCCCATTCCCATTGAGCCCTATGGGGCAAAAATGGGAATGGGGAAGGGCCATGGCGGCATGGGGAATTACCGCCCCACCAACCTCGGAATGGGGTGGTAATTCCCCATTCCGCCATGGCGGACTCCGGCATGGACCATGGTGCTAAAAACACCATGGTTTAGCGCCGTAGTCTTAATGAGGCCCATTGTCTGGCAATTTTTATACCAAGAGACATTTCATTTACAAACTATTCCACAACCCTTCTTTGGTTTGGAAGACATGTAGTTGTAATTAACTTAAAGGCATTGGTGCATTAACCTTCAATCGAATTGAATTTGAAGAACCCCCTTTTATAATCCAGGATTCTTAGCAGGGCCTTCAGTCATCATTCTTATTGTGAGAAGCAATGCAGGTAGTTAGCCATTTGTTCATATCAATAGGTACACCATGGTGTTTTCTAACTTTTCATTGCTTGTCTGATGTCCATAACACTGTCCATTCTCAGTGTTCAATTAGGACCTCAATTTGAGTCTGGCATTCATGCTAAATAGGCAGTGTTTTGAATGCAGCATGTTTTTACCACATGCTTTATTATATAAATCATGTGATATTTACCTCAAGGGGTGTACCGAGGGAATAAGGCATGTGGTAAATACATCATGATTGGAATTTGTAAACCTACAGAGGATATCTCAGTTTTAAGTTTAACTCAAGGGACAAAAATCTGCAGACGGACCAATAAGGGTAGTACAAATATGTGCATTGCAAATGGCCACTTTCTGTTCTAGCTTGCCATGTAGTGTGCTAAAGAGTAATTATTGATCCTTCTGTGCATTGCTGTACATGATGTAGTAGGGGACTGATCCGCTTCTGTAACTTATCCCTCTCTATCCCCCCAACACGGATGACATTTTTTAATTGATTACATTTCAATATTTTCTAGCACTTCATGCAGTATTTCAGGACCTTCCTAATCATGAAAAGACCCTCAGCTTCAATATGTGGTACCAATTATTATTGTATGCAGATCTGGAAAGAAATCGGTATTACACTTAATGAGGAGCACGTTTAGTAATGTCATATATGGTGGCATAGTTTTACAACAGTTCGTTTTCATTTGGACCTAGTTTGGGACTCTACAGTATTCACCTTCCAATTGGTTTTTCTCTTGGCTTAGTTGTAAACTAGTTTGAACACCTTGATGCCAAAAATAGCTGTCTTTCTCTCACCACATCCAAAACAATGTGTCATGTTTATCAAAATATCATTGCAGATAATTTGATAACATATTATCACAGAGAGGGTGATAAGAGTGAGTCGGAGCGAGAGTTGCTCTCACCAACCCACATCCTATATAGAATTCTCACTGAAAACAGGAAAAGAGAGTCATGCTATTTTATTGATCTGAAAATATATATATATATTTTTTTTAACATAATTGTGTTGAATAGATTAAATGTTTTCCTGAATGCTTTCATAAGCAATTGGTGCATAAGCCAGTGTGACTGTGGGTGAACCTGGCTGCCCTGTTCCAATCAAGAAAACATGTATATATTGTTCATGTGCAGGATAGGTTAGTGCTGAATATCTAAAGATAAGTTTGCCTGGGCTTCAGATTTCACGTTAGGGTTTTTGCGCATGTGCAGGTTGAAAATTGTGCTTGCAATTACGGCGTTTGTAGTTCAGAACAAAATCTATTAATTGCTTAGGAGAGTATCACGTTTGTGGCTGTTTGAGGGAAATGTTGGGACTGGTATTGTGCATCACAAAGTTCCAATAGCTTAATAATTTCCAAGGTGCCAGTCTATGGTGTGTGGCCTGTGGCATTGATGACATCATATGCATGACAGTCAACAAAGTTCATACAATCTTCATTAGCTCTGTTATGATTTCTAAGGTCTCATTTGAAAGATACTTTCAGGCATACAAGATTGGTCCTAACAACATTTACCCTGAAGTCACTAATTTCTCAAACATTTCCATATGTATACTACAGACATGCAATTAAAGCACTACTGTTCTATGTTCAGTGCTACATTTCTTTCAATAATTAATTTTTATTATCTGTTTCAGGTAGAACTGTTTGATTGAAGTTATGGACGGTGTAATCAGATAGATTAGCCATCATCATTCAAACACAAGCGCTAAAGTAGTACAGCCTGTCATGTGTATTTATGTGTCAAATGCCAACAAAAAGAAGCTGCTAGTTCAAAACTTAAAACCTAATGAAAAACTGTTGAATGATGTAAGGATTGGAAAACAGTGTAAAGACAGTGATTATAAACACCTTACAAAATACTTTGGAAATAAAACTGCAGATGAAAGGAACTAATGTCATGCAAGGTGCAATTTGTCCTTTCACAAGAAATTCAACACAAAGGTATTCTTGTTAGACTACATGCCAGATACAAAAAAACAACCAGTAGAACATAAAGAAACTGGTGAGTACTAATAGGCAATTACAAAGAAATGCCTCCTTCTTTTGCGATAGACTTGAAGCTACGAGGCATTTGATGCACAATGTTTGCAAAGAAAATGCATGATGCTACTCAGTTGAGTGAAAATAGCTAGTGGAAACTGATGTTGAGTGAGCGCATCAATCCAAAAGATACACATGCATATGCCATAGTATATCACAAAGGATGCTATGGAAATTTTTTTCACATTGTCTTGCAAAGTGCAAACAAAGCCACGTGAACACGATTGAATGTGCCAGAATGTGGAAGTCAGGTAGAATGAATTCACTTTATTGTAGGCCGTTTACGAAGATCAGGTTATCACAATGGCAGATGTTGAATGACACTACAAAGAAATCAGTCACTCAAAAGGTGTTAAAGAGGGTGCTATTATACTGAGTAAGTCCCTGATCCACTTTTTGAAAATTATCTTTTTGACATGGTCATAGTATTCAGCAATCCTCTCCAAGACCCAATCACACTGATGTTAACAATGCCTTGTCTTCACATGCTGAAGTAATTTCCAACATAAATTCATATATTGTGAAAACAGAAAAATAATATGAGGCCGGGAAGCCCAAAAAGAAACACACCAACACAGGTTACAAAGAAACATACAAGTGCTTTATTTCAAGCTACAACAGTTACCAAGTCAATTGACAAACGGATAGCTATTCGGCTCTCAGTATAACATAACGAACTTCAACGAGGGTTCGATGTGTTTGTGAGAGAGACCGCACATTGGGATACCCGGGCTTTTTATACAATTTGTCCAGCCCTTGGCCAACCCTCTTGCGGGTTAACCATTCTGCGAGATACAATACTGGTCTTAGGGTTCCTTGCCAGGTCAATCTTTAATATATGCATTTCGATTAGTTTTGCTGATATAAGTAGTACATTTACATATAGGTCAACAGTAGGACAAGGTCTCTGTTTGCGACCTCGACAAGTGGCCTGCAGGCATATTAATCATTCAACTGTACGGAGGTCACAACGGCCAGAATCTTATTCGGAATGTCATTTGGCCTCCATTTTGATGTTCAGGGTGACTTCTACATAGCAAGAGAACCTAAAATGGCGGCTTAATCCAAGATGTCGGCTTACATTGATTTTCTCCTAGGTCAAGACCTTGCCGTGGAGTTTGTTCGCGCATGATGTTTAGACAACATGGCCAATACACATACGACTATTACAATAGGAGGCATAATATTATTTCTATTCCGACAAACCCTCCTTTTGGCCTATGCCAAGTGCTAATACTTTTTCTTATGTCTTTGTAAATAACTCCATGCATTGTCGTCCATACATCCTGAATCGTTATCTGTAATATCTATAGCCATTAGGTCGTTCACCAGAACCTCTTGCAACACAAACTCTTTAGATGGTGTATCTGGAGCATACACTTTATGTCCTATCGTTCTCACCGCCTGAGCGCAACATCCCCCTAGCATTGCACATATACTAGGTAGACATTGGATACAGCAACAAAGGAATAGCAGAATTCCCAAAATAACCAGTAAGACAGAAAGCACCTTCCAACCCCAGGATCGAAGGAGTCCCAGAACCAAGCACTAATACTCCAATCTCCCACAGGAACATGCTCTTCTGAACCAAGGACGTGCAAGTTCTGTATTGCTTTGAAAATTGTCGGTGAGGAATCTGGTAAGAAAACACAACGGGCCTCATTAGGACCCTGGCGGAGAGGGTATTACGCCAGCGTAGTGCATGGCGTACCTCTCCGCCATACTACGAGTTCCCGTAGCGCCATGGAGGTTTTCTCCGCCTGGTTTTACCAGCCGGAGAAAACCATGGCGCTACGGGACCTCGTTGTTAATTACGCCACCGTATTTTACGGTGGCGTAATTAACTCCTTCCCCACTCCCATTATACCCTATGGGGCAAAAATGGGAATGGGGAAGGGCAGAATGGGGATTGGGGATTTACCGCTCCGCCGAGGTCGGAATGGGGCGGTGAATCCGCCAACCCCCATGGCGCTATCGGCGGCTTTCCGCCATGCTTCGCAGTGCATTTAGCACCGCGAAGTCCGCCTGGGTCGTAATGAGGCCCAACAAGCGGACCCCACTAATTTACATACTCCACCACGTTCTGCCAGAATGACATCTAATGCCATACGGTTTTGGAGCGCTACCAATCTTATTGCTTTTTTTTCCAGTGTCATATTATAGAGTATATCCGTGGTCCGGTAGATGGTTCTCTCCAGTACTCTTGCTAGCCCCCTAATATTTTCAGAATTTGCTATCTGTCCCCAAAATGGCACAACTGATTTTGTTATATCTCCCAATATTTGCCCAGGGGTATCTCCATTCTCGCCCCGCCGTGGGCGAGCCCTAGAAACTTCCAATGTGCTAGCTATGAATACCCCAGGTAACAGGATTCCTAAATAACAAGTTCCCTGCCAATCCTTGGGCAACCAGGGAAATGCTGTACTACCGCAAACGAAATAGACAGGCCCCCCTACATACAGAGGCCTGTTCTCCCCGGTCAAATTTACAATGTTCACACAACCTTCAAAATCTCCCATTGACCGGGTGCCATTCCTTTGCACACAGAAGGGAACTGAATCGGGGCTATGGTTAATGGAATAGGAAGGAGGCACGGCGTTCTTTTTGCCTATCGGAGCCATTTTAAAGGAAATTAGAGTTTGGAAAGGAAGAGACAGTTTATCACATGGCCTAATAGAAGCAACATTAGGCTTACTTCTATTTGCAAAAAGCGAGCATCCCAGGGGAGTCAATTCACATTTCTCAAAATCATTTAAATTAGTTCAATCAAAGTTCCCTGAGATGCTGTCATTCCAACGGCCAAAGAATAGTGCTCTAAGAGAGGCATAGCAAGCAGTCGTTAAAGGTAAAGGGTGAATATACCATCCTAGCCCCTTGTTCCCATATTGCGGTAAATGAGTGCAGATCCAGCAGTTACTCTTATTAAAAATGGCATGTGTTGAATTCATTATTATCATTAAAGTGTTATTATGATACTTTCGTCTATGCTGGGAGTCCCTAGGTGACAAAGTATGAAGGTGTACAGAGGGAGTCAGAGCAGTAGGTACAATTTCAATTGGCAAAAGAGGCTCTAGAGGATACATTTCTTCAAAGTACCAGAGTCCCACGGCAGTAACTATACAAATTCCAATTACTATCATCACAACACAGCAATACGTTTTCGGGGCCCAGGCACATTGTTCATTGTCCAAGTTGGTCACCCCCTTATTTACAAGTCCAATGCGAGCAGCAGCGGTGGAGGTGGCAGACATCGTAGTTTTTTCAATCGACGACCCCAATGTTCGTTTCTGGCGACACTACGGTCGCGCGACTTCTTAGTCCTTCCCCAACCCTAGCCAGCAGAATCCCTTCTTTTTCCCAAAACTTTCCTTTGCAAGAAAAAAACTCTCAATGACTCTTTTCTTTTCCAGATGCACAGGCAAAACCCGTGCCGTAGTTTTATTTTCTTCGTCGAAGGTCGTACCTGGTGGTTCCCGGTACTGTTTGATCCGGAAATAAGGTACCGTCACTTCCTGAGGGAAGCAACGTATCAGAGGCGACGGAAGTCGCAGAGCTTGAAACAACGTTTTCCGGAAGTGACCTTCCCAAAGAGTGTGGAGACAAAATGGACTGTTCCCCAAGCTCCACAGGCTCAGAGAGATTCTCAGACACACTCACAGCGCTATTTGCTACTCCAGGATCTGAGATTGTAGCATCAGCAAGGGGTTCTGCTTCTTCTGTAACGTGTGGCGTCGGGTGAGGAAGTTCCTTGACATGCGTCGCGTGGATCCAATGCTTCTTTCCAGCCACCCGCACTGCTGTCTGGGTGACCAACAGCACCTGGTAGGGTCCCCGCCAGCGAGGCGCGAGGCAGGAAGACCTTTCGTAGGCCTTCACCAGGACCCAACTTCCAGGCTGAATATTGTGTCCTGGGCCCGTAAACCGTACAGGCAAAGCTGATCGAACCTGATGATAAATGAGATACAGATTTTTAGTCAACTGGTTACAGTAGTCTACAAGCAATACATTTTCAACCTCTCTCAACGCTTTAGGCTTCGGAAGACCCCAAATATTAGCAGGTCTCACCATCACTACCTCAAATGGAGAGAGCCCAGTCTTAGTTTGAGGTGTGGCATGCATGGCTAACAACACAATAGGTAAGGCGTCCGGCCATTTCAGTTTGGTGCCGGCGCATGTTTTAGCAAGCTTATTCTTTAGGATCCCGTTATGTCTCTCTACCAACCCAGCACTTTGAGGATGTCTAGCCGAATGAAATCGCTTTTCAATGTGTAATGCTGTGCATATCTGCAAAATTACTGCTGCAACAAAATGTGGACCGTTGTCCGACCAAATTACTCTTGGCAGCCCAAATCGTGGGAAGAATTCCTTTACCATAGTCTTCACAGTGGTCATGGCAGTAGCATCCTTAACGGGGAAAGCCTCAACCCATTTACTAAAAGCACAAATGATCACAAGGACATATTTTAGATTGTTACACCGTTCCATCTCAATAAAATCAAAGTGGATGACCTTGAAGGGAACAGAAGGATGCCCAAAACTACCCCTTGGAGTTACTGTCCCCTTCCCCACATTGTGCTGTAAGCAAATCATGCAATTTTGGACATAGCGCTGCACGATTTTCAAAATTTTATCATTTACCCAGACTTGGTCTAACATTTTTGTGATCTGCTGAGCACACACATGCGTAGGACCGTGTGCCATCGTAACCATCGCCGCACATATGAATCAGGGAGCAACCATTTCCCTTCAGATGTATCCACCCAACACCCATCTTCATCTAGTTTCCCCATCCCTTCGGCCCACTTTTTAGACTCTTCTATTGTGGCATCAGCTTGGATATCTCGTACAAACCCAATACCCTCATCCATTACATATGCATCTCTTGTTTCTCTTAGAGCATACATGTCTGTGCTAAGGTCTGTGGCCGTTTGCCTGGCTATCTGGTCAGCAAAAGCGTTCCCTTTCCCCACATCATCTATGACCTTACGATGCGCTGCACATTTCATGATCGCTAACTGACTAGGGAGCGCGAGTGCCGAGAGCAATTGCACTATCAGGGGGCCATGTTGAATCTTGGTCCCATGTGAGGTTAGGAACCCTCTTTCCGACCAGAGCCTCCCAAAGTTGTGAGCCACCCCAAAGGCATACTGACTATCAGTATATATATTTACTGTATGCCCTTCGGAGAGTTAACAAGCTCAGGTCAACGCTATAATCTCTGCGGCCTGCGCGGAGTTATGCGGAATTCTCTTAGTTTCAACAACCGTACTCAATGTAGTGACTGCATAAGCAGCTGTAGATGTACCATCCGGAAGTTTGAAGCAGGAGCCATCAAAAAACAGCTCCTCTTCCGCATTATCCAAAGGAGTATCTATAAGGTCTATCCTGCCCTTTGTTTCCTGTTCAGTAGTATACAGGCAGTCATGTGATTCTTCGTCACCGTAAACAGTATTTTGCGGGAAAGGTAGGAGTTCACCCGGATTAAGAACACAACACCTCTTAATTTGAATGTGAGGGGCAAACAAAGTCAATTCATACCTCGTCAGCCGTGCAGAGGTGAGGTGCTGTGGTTGGGTTTTATTCAATAGGACATCTACAGAGTGAGGTACCATCAGGGTCAAATCATGGCCTAGGACCATTCCATCACTCTGTTTTACAGACGCGGCAGCAGCAGCGACGGCTCTCAAACATCTTGGCAAAGCGCATGCGACAGGATCAAGGGCGGAAGAGTAGTAGCCGCACGGTCTATTCTTCCCTCCGTGTTCCTGTGTTAACACAGCCAAAGCACATCCATCACATTCATGCACAAACAACACAAAGGCCTTATTGTAATTTGGAGTACCCAGAACCGGTGCAGAGCATAACGCGGTTTTGAGAAGCTCAAATGATCGTTGATGTTCCGACTTCCATGGCAGCGGCGAAGAAATGCCCTTCTTCGTCAAGGCCAACATCGGTTTTATCACTAGTGAGAAGTTTGGGATCCACAGCCTACAGTAAGAAGCCATACCTATTAAGGCTCTGACTTCCTTCTGTGTCTTTGGAACAGGCATGCCAGAAATGTGTTTTATTCTTTCAGGTGTCAATCTTCTCCCCTCCTTTGACAGCAATACTGAAATTTCTTAAGCAAAGCTTTATGACCATGTTCAGCCAAATGAATAAGCAACAATACAGTGCCTTCTTTACAAGCACTTTCAGAATCTGTAGCTAAAAGCAAGTCATCGACATACTGAAGCAGTGTACAAGTAGATGGCAATTCAAGGGTGTCAAGCTGCTCTTTCAAAGCCCTACTATAAATGCTTGGACTTTCAGTATAACCTTGAGGTGCACAAGTAAATGTGAACGAACGTCCCCCCAAGGTGAACGTGAACAAATATCTACTATCCTTGTGTATAGGAATACTAAAGAAAGCATTCTTCAGATCCACAACACTAAAGTGAGTAGCTGTAGCAGGGATCATCATTAGTATGGTTGTCACATCAGGCACAATTGGAAATTGTGGGGCGACAACTTTATTAATAGCGCGTAGATCAATAATGAAACGGAATGGGATTGCATTGTCGCCTTTTTTTGTACGCGGGTAAAATCGGACTGTTACATAAACTACCTGCAATCTCTTCAATCACTCTTCAATCACTCCTCGATGCACAAAATCAGAAACAATGCACTTCAAAGCACGCTCGCCCTCAACTGATATTTTATATTGCGGAATGCGTGGTAGTTTAACTCCATGTTTCAAAACTATTCTAACGGGTTCAACCTGTAATACCCCGACATCATTGTCGTCAACCGCCCACAAGCATTCCGGGACAACGCTAAACTCAGGAGGCAATGGTCGAGTCAAAAACTGAGAACTGGGAAGTTGCTGTGGTGAAATTGTCAGTCGCACTCCATCAGAGGAACAATGAATTACTGCATTTAGTTTCTTCAACAGATTTAACCCCAGCAAATTCTCTCCACAGTTTGAAGTCAAGAGGAATGGACAGTGGTCCGTAAAGGGACCCAAAGAAACAGGCACCGGTGAAGAAACCGGACAAGCAACTGGTATGCCAGAAAACCCTACAGAAACATTAGTTTGCCCTGACAGTGGAATGTTTGGAAACCGAGAATGATCAATGGAGCACTTCTGTGCCCCAGTGTCTATCAAGAACTGATGTTTCCTATTCCCCACTAACAGTTCAACGTAGGGACCTTTTTGACTAACGGGAATAGGTGAAGGTTCCAAACACTGCTTCGGGCAATCCTAACGAAACAAGATGTCGTCGAAAGGAAGCTCTTCAGAAAGGTAGGCAGCAGAAGGGTGATCAAATATGTTTCTTGTGTCCACACTCGAAGTCTGATTATCCCGTGAAAAAGGTTGCTGAGGATCTTGTGAGAACTGACCTCTATCAGGGCCCCCCACTCCGAGGCGACCTCTAGGTCGTCTACCCATACTCCCAAATGTGTTGTTTGACCTCGGTCGAAGGACAGGGCACTGTGCACGCCAATGACCTTCCTGGCGACAATAGGCACATTGATTAATATTCACAGGACCCAAGGGGACGTTCCCCTTCGGAACATACTGACCTCTGGTCTGTGAATTACCTCCTCTGGGATTTCTAACAATTTGCTGTAACAATACTTTAGTCTTCAAATCTCCTTTCCTCTTCTCTATTCTCTCTTTTTCATTATTAACACGGTTCTCATAATACTGAGCCATGTGCAAAACTTCAGATTGGGATTTCGCCTGCCAAGCGCTCTCAGAGGACATAATCTGTGACTGGATGTCAGGCAGCAATCCACGCACAAATGTGTCCACAAACAACCTTTTCCCAGACTCTGTGCCCAAGTCCTGTCCACTGAAGTCAGAGAATACCTGTTCGAATCGATTAAAGAATTTGGTGGCACCTTCAGATTTTCCTTGAACACAGGCCGTAAGCTTGTCCCAAATAATTCTTTTCTCAGGAATTATGGTTTTCAATTTTGCAACAATTCTATCAGGCAAAGTGAGTATTACCGGAGGTGGTTTCTCACCAGCTGGTCTTTCCCCATCAAACCTAGTTATGTTAGCCCACGTATCTCCCAACCCAGGCACATCGTCTATTGTTCGAACCTGCTTCCATAAATCTACGGGCAGGAGTACAGGGAATAGCAAGTCAATATCACTTAGGGTGAATACAGAGGACTGTAAAACAGACTCTATCTCTTTGTAGAATCCTGTCTGATTTTTCCTAATATCAGGAATTGATTGTCTAATAGTGTTCACTTCCTGTCGCGAAAACGGGACGTGAACAAATTGTGATACATAATGTGCGGGAATGTCCACAGCGGGTGCACCTGTCCCAGCGTTAGCAGGAATCTCAACCTTCGGGACAAATGTCGGAGGAACCTCCCTCATTGGCAACTGAGATATAGGTAATTCCGATCGCTTACTAAGCAACAGAGCCAGGTCGAGCGCTAAGGCAGTCGAAGAAGTGTAGGGCAAAAAAACCCTCTTACAAATACCCAATAACTCTGTAGGACAACTAACCTTCTTCCTTGCACATTCATCCTGCAGGTACTGCACCATTACCTGAATCACCTTCCTCTGCATTTCTACTGTATACTGACTATACGTGTCATACACTTCATCTGGCGGTATCGATGAATCCGAGATCCATCGAATCGCATCTTTGGTACAGATTCGTACTTCCTCAGATGCCGATTTACGACACGGAAGGAACCGTTTCTGTACATACATACTGTCGTCTTCATCATCCTCATCCCGCAATTTTTCTAAGTCCCTCGAATACTCAAATACCCTCTCAACATGACCATGTACTTTCTCCTCAGTGTCCCTCGAAAGCGCTAAAGTATTCAGATCCCTCAACCCTTGTGGGAGATCTGTATTATGTAACCTACCCCACATTACACATAAATAAGTCCCCAAACCTTCAATAAAAACATTTTTCTCAGGAAAATGCCCATATTTGATCATGTGGAAAAAACATCAGCTTGATCACCTCTCTCCATACAATGCTTAGCCCATGCAAATAATTCCCGTTTCTTTTCTGCAGAGACAGTATTTCGAGTGACAATCTTTGACCCCGCACCCTGATCAACTTCAGTCGGTACAGAACCACTCGGGAGCGGAGGTGCGGGCAAATTCAATGGAGGTATTACTATCGGCGCAGGGGGAAGAGGTGGTAGCGTAGGTGGAGGAACAACAGCTGGAGGAATAGGGGCAATAGGTTGTACAGGGGGAACAGGAATAACAGCAGGAATAACAGCAGGAATGGGCAGAGCACCACGGAGAGGATCGTACGGAGGTGGTGCAGAGGCACCAGGCCTGCGTTCGTTTAACAATTTATCAATAAATTCTTCAGAAACATGAAAATCTCTAGAGGGATAGATTTTCTGGATACCGAGTGAGAAAGCCCTATCCATACTCTTGATTGACTCTGAATGTTTTTCTTTATCATATAGCAACGCCTTTTCGGCATTCGTTTTATGACGGCGTGCATGCTTATCCCTACTTTTAAGCTGCTGCAACGCTTCTTTTTTCCAATACTGCAAAACATCAAATGCTGCAGGTCTGGTCTTCTTCTTTAACAAGACCGATTCTAGGTATTCAATACGGGGGATCTCGAAACTACCATTGATTGGCCACTGAAATTCGGGGGCATGTCTGGTTTGTCTGTGCCAAATATCATTAAATACTATACTTCCAATGCCATGCTTACAGTACATAGTACATGCCGGCGACCCCTCCTGTGGTACCGGGCGGCTAAATTCCAAAGATTGTCGATCGCTGCGGAACAGTGCCCTAAAGCAGCTAGACAATTTCCCAGGCATTTCACAAAAAATTGATTGGTGTACCTGGTCAATAATTGTGTCTGCAGATACAATACGCCAAATTCAAATTGTCAGGGTTAAATTAAGAGTCGGGTCACGACTACACCTGACCAAACCTAAGGAGGACCGTACGGTTTACCAAAGAACTTACCTAACGAAGTTTACCTTGTGTTTGGTGGTTTCGACAAATCTGTCCGCCTCAAAAAATGGACCCTCGTCAAGATGCCGTGTCAGACCACACGACTATCGTCCAAGGATCGGATCATGCAGCGCTGCCGAGGTATCGCGTCTCGTTCGGTCGGGCCCGCAGTATCACACTGTCCGATCCCAGTTCGATAGCCTGCGTCAACCTTCAATGATCCGGCATCAATCTTGAGGGTCCGTATTCGGGCGCCAACTGTGAAAAAAGAAAAATAATATGAGGCCGGGAAGCCCAAAAAGAACACACCAACACAGGTTACAAAGAAACATACAAGTGCTTTATTTCAAGCTACAACAGTTACCAAGTCAATTGACAAACGGATAGCTATTCGGCTCTCAGTATAACATAACGAACTTCAACGAGGGTTCGATGTGTTTGTGAGAGAGACCGCACATTGGGATACCCAGACTTTTTATACAATTTGTCCAGCCCTTGGCCAACCCTCTTGCGGGTTAACCATTCTGCGAGATACAATACTGGTCTTTCGATTAGTTTTGCTGATATAAGTAGTACATTTACATATAGGTCAACAGCAGGACAAGGTCTCTGTTCGCGACCTCTACAAGTGGCCTGCAGGCATATTAATCTTTCAACTGTACGGAGGTCACAACGGCCAGAATCTTATTCGGAATGTCATTTGGCCTCCATTTTGATGTTCAGGGTGACTTCTACATAACAAGAGAACCTAAAATGGCGGCTTAATCCAAGATGGCGGCTTACATTGATTTTCTCTGAGGTCAAGACCTTGCCGTGGAGTTTGTTCGTGCATGATGTTTAGACAACTTGGCGTAGGCCAATACACATACGAATATTACAATAGGAGGCATAATATTATTTCTATTCTGACAATATGAAGGTTCTATATGGCCGGCCTCTCTTGGCCCTCTTTCTGCTCCCACCTGTGAGGCTAAAAACCTCGGGGTCATCTTCGACTCCACACTCCCCTTCTCTCCTCACATCTCTGACGTCTCTAAGAAGTCACACTACCAGCTGCACCTCCTCAGAGGTATTCTTCCTTTCCTCTCCTTCCCCCAGAAGCTCACTGTCTGCAGAGCCATGGTTCTCTCTAGACTGGACTATTGCAACAGCCTCTTTCTAAATCTGCCTGCTTCTACTCTCCGCCCTCTGCAACTCATACAGAACATGACTGCAAGACTTGTCCTTGGCCTCAAGCCCAGGAATCGTATCTCTCCAGGACTGAAATTTCTGCACTGGCTCCCAGTGGCTGCGAGGATTAAGTTCAAAACTCTCTGCATTGTCCATAAGTCCTTCTGGGGCCTGGGGCCTAAATACATTCAACTCTCTCTTCCTAAATATCTCCTTCTTGAGCTCTTCTCTCATCCGTCTCCAACTCCCTCAGGGTCAGTCGCTTCTCCAAGCAACGAGTTGGTGGTAGATCTCTTTCTTCGGCTGGGGCTTCCCTCTGGAACAGCCTCCCTGCCTCCCTGAAACTTGAGGAGAATCATCTCCGGTTCCAAAAGCACCTCAAAACCTTTCTCTTTGCTTCTGCTTTTTCTCCTCCTCTCCCCTACTGACTTCCTGGCTGATATTGAAACTGCACTGGTTACCTGGCCACCCTCTGATCTTGGGCCCTGGTCCCGTCCCCCGCCAGTCGCACTCCTGCACTGCCTTCCTGGCAACCCTGCACTTGGGGATTGTTTTCTGTATCCCTACAGTCCCACTACAGCACTTGACACCTGATGTCTGCACTTACCCTTGCACTTGCCACCAGCTGGCTGTACTTTTACTTTTGTTATTTATTTTATTATCCCATGTACTGCACTGTCCCCTCCCTCTCACCCCGTACTTCCCTCCTTCCCCTTCCCATGCACTTGCGCGATCTGAATGACACCTGGCCTAGTAGGATTGCTGTCTATCTTCCCTCTGTTCCCCCTACCTTGCCTCATCGTGCCTTGAAACACTTGTGTATAGGCACGTTATAAATGCCATATCATATCATATCATATATTAGGCCGATATCTTACCTTCCAGAAGAGAAGGGGAAATGCACCTGTGCGATCAGGTAGGACAAAGTAACAAAGGCAATACCACAAGAAGTGTTATCCTTTTAATAATGGTGTATTGGCTGTAGAAGACTGTTTGATAGTTTTCAGGTCAAAAGTACACTTTAGATATAGAAGGCTGATGCGTTATCACAAACTCGTATCTATGAGTGCGTAACAGAAAGGCAGGCCTCATATTGTTTCTTAACTTTAGTGAAGTTAAGACACGCACCTGAACATCCACTTCTGAATGCTGTTGTCCTAACAATACATTCCAAAACGCACAGAAAATTCTTGGTGCAGTTTATGCATGGCTTTGGTTGCTTGATCAAGTGCAATAAAGTTCCCTGGCTAGAGATAGCGTTATCTAATGAAGTTCTACACCTCATGAAAGATGATGCATTATTGCATGTATCACGGAACCTTGTGAAAAGAAGTTTTATGTACTCTGCTGCAGATCAGTTTGACCTCCTTGAAGACATACCCGATGGACAGGGAGCCCTTCATCCAACTGTAAGAACTGCCATTGTCCAATGCAAGCATGCTGAATCCTTCTCTACAGAAAATACCCGGCTACTCAACAACGGCACACGGCTCCTAAAGCTAACGAGTACACTTTCTGAGGAACCTGATGTTAAGAGAAGAGCTAAGGATTTGAAATCCTTTCCAAAAGTAGACTTGCCTAGGATTCTATGCATAATTGAAAATTCAACTACTTTGAATGTTGGGAGCACAGGAAGCATGGTAATGCAATGGTGATGACTCCCAAAAGGAACCTTGGAAAGCAAGTTCTTACCCTGAGTTTGTTCCAACCTGGACTGTTCTCACTGCTACATTGCAAGAAGTGTAAAAGCAAATAAGTTGCATATGTTTTCTGCCAATCCTACCATCTACCCTAAATGATCACACAATTCAATGGACTTTCTTGACATATCTGGAAAATGTCACAAAGCATATTTTTGTAACCGGTTCAACATGTGTTGTGACATTAGATGTGGGTTTCTACCATCCTGTGCAGCAACTATTGATATGTCTACTGCATATGTTTAGGACAGTGAGAGCAGTGTTCAACAAATGAAGCACTGAACTTTTCCTTGTAGTGATGTTGTTTATAACGGACACACTGAGCCTTTTGAGGGGTGACTGAGGGATCTCTGGGGGATCCTCCATGACCACATTCAAGGGTTGCATTGCAGAGTTGGTGGCCTACCCTTGCCCCCTGTTAGCGGTAGGTTTATTTTCACTGACTTCACTGAATGTTTTCTCAGACTGGTGTGCGCCTGGCATAGACAGAGGAGACAGCAAGCCAGTGAAGAGCAGTAATCACTGCATGTCTGATGGGTTCAGAGAAAGCATCAGAGGGTGTTTTTTTCTTGGGGTGATTGAGCCACCCTGCAGGGCAACCGATAATCCCTTTGTGCTTGTACCCAAGGAAATGGCCCAGAAGGAAGCAAACAAAGTAGGCTTTTTGGTGAAACACATCCAATGCCCAGAGATGACAGGCTCATTGATACATTGGGTGCCAGCCAGTACATGAGTGCCTTTGAACTCAAGGCCGGGCATTGACAATGGTGCCTCACAGATGGCACCAAGGAGGTTTCTGTGTTTTCTATTCCAGAAGGGCCCTTCCTTTTTATTATGATGCCTTTTGTGGTAATAAATGCAGCTACCACTTTTTAGAGGATGTTAAACCAGGTCCTAAAGGGGCTAACATTGCAGTTTCAGTTACACTTGGGAGGATCTCCTATTCCACATGAAACAACTGATTCAGGCCATGTAGAGCACAGGTCTGATCCTCAAAGCTACCAAGTGACAGGAAGCACATGGGAATCCGTTACTTAAATCACCAGGTTGGCAGTGGTACGAATCAACCTCTTCTGGCACACGACCAGGCTGTCCAAGAATAGGATATACCCATGACACAGACCCAGGTGAGAGTCTTCCTTGGTTTCACCGGTTACTATCATTCCTTTATCAAGGGAAACTGGACTATCACCCTTTCCTTAACTATGTTGATGTCCAAGAAGTTTCCAGAGGTCTTAAACAGGGCCCCTGCCTGTAAAAAAAGAAAATGGCACACATTCGTAGGGTGAGGTAAAGGTGGGATACTTCCTGCTTCTGCCTTTTCAACCTCTTACACAAGCCTGGACCTCGGCTTAGAAAGGATTTGGTGCAGGTTTGTGCGTAGCACATAGAAACCTTTGCTTCATGTATGCCTCTACTGTCCAGAATACCCTTTTATCGCTTTATGTTTGTATGTATGTATGTATCTGTGCATGTACAGGATTTGTAAAGTTGAAACCTATATGCAAAGCAATGCTGCACTGAACAAAACAGTGCAACAAGGACACAAAAGGGAAGGAATTATTATGACGTTGGGGCAGAGAGTACAGCCAATGTCAATGTCTTTGGATTTCTTGGATTCTAGACTTACATCTTGAGGTACAGTCGGGAGCGTTGGGTTAAAGTCTCACACCTTACCTAACAGTCATCATCATTGAGTGTGAGTCTTAGATCTATGAGCACAGTCTTATTGAGTGTGAGTCACACTCCCCAGAGTAGTGTCACTAACTTTGTTTGAATACCAATCCATGGAGCAGTCGTGCATGCTGGTTGTGAGTCTCTGACCATTGAGCAGTCTCACAAATGTCATGAATATCGCTCCATGGACTAGAATATCACCAATGAGCATGTGTCTCACATCTGAGTGGCGGGTCTCATAACATTGTGCACAGAACAGTGTTATTCATTGGGAGAGTCCCACCTCAGAGCAGACCATACCATAGGCCACAAGCTTCTCTTCTTGGAGCGCCGTCAGGCCCACTGAGTGTGGGTTTTGTGCCGTAGATTCTTCCTATGTCGCTATTTCTTTCTCTTTCTTTGTCTTCCTGCGTTATTGCTCTTTATCTCTCTTTCTGTTATGTAATATCTCTTTCAGTGTCTTTCTTTCTTTTGTTCTCGACTGCACTTTCTGCCTCATTCAGTCATCAATAGCAGTCATTAGCAGTACATTTAGTATGCATTACAGGGTCTGATATATATAGCTGTGCCCATTTCCTTATACTATACGCCTTTGTCTTCAACCAACGGCAAACTGACCGGCCAAGGGAGCATTCATTTAGGGGGAAGCAACATGATTCCCAAATAGAGTAAATCATTCCATCTTTTCCAAATGCTTTCTGATATATTCTGGTATCTCTTTCTGCAGTAGCCCACTTGATCTTGCTATGCTAAGTATTCGAAGACAAGGGCTCCAGATGTTAACATTGCTTTGCAATCTGACGTCTGGCTAAACCTACAGGTGAGAAACATTGATAGATTACTTTAGTGTGCAGCCAGAGAACTGTTCAGGGACCTTGTTAACTTTACTCGAAACGTTTTTCACCAAACTCCATTCCCAATATTTATTAATTAAAAAGTCTAGAATCTACTTGTACTTTGGGCTGTCACCCATGATGTTGAATTTTAATTTTCTCACCAGAGCTGGTGACAAATAGGTCCATTGCAAGCCCTTTGGGCGGTATTACAGACACTCTTTACAGGTGCAATTCTTGAAAAGAATATTTATTTTGTGCAAGTGCAATTTTTGCCCCAGTGGTCATTGAGCTGATGCAACGCTTCTGTAATATGGCCTCCAAAGTGTAGTAGCCTAAAATACTTTAAGCGTGCATCTGGTGCGGTGTTATGACTTGCCCTTTGTCATTTTGAATCCTCTATGGTGTTGTGTTGGCACACCAGCTGTTGCCTCGTCATGCAGAGGCGGAGCTTGGGTGGGGGGTGTTAAGAGCGGAAGTGACGCACCGGACGGGATTTTCAGTTGTTAAGGGGAGTTACAATAAAGATTTCGAGTGGAAGCACCTCACTGTGTGGGCCTCTGTCATTGTGTGTATGGGCCCGCGCTGCCTGGGGCTGCAAGGTCAGGAGCATTCGACCTGCGCTGCCAGCCTGGCTCACACTCGCGACGACCACTACCCACGCTGCCTGTTGCGGCAGCCCCGGCTCTAGAGGTGCATGCTGACAGTTCAGTCTCCCATGCATAGCCCGGGCGGCAGTGGTGATAAACCCGCTCTCAGTATCAGCGTGACCAGCGCTAATAAAGGAATGTTCTCTGCGCCACGGCCCACCCATTTCCAGCAGCACTGCTGTTGCAGATTGCCACTAGTCCACTGCAATGTCAGGGCAGGGGCACGATATCACCAGCCTGCAGTTTTGAACAATGAGAACCACAAGGTGTGCTCTATTCGGACTGCCAGACATTTATGGTGCTGGCTTGCAGCTACTATGTTTCAGGAGGTACGTGCCTGCTCTTTTTAGTGACCCCAGACTGCCTACTAGTGCCACCATGCACCCACAGACACAGGGTCCCTTGTCCCTACCCAAAGGGCCCCCTTTCTGCTGCTGTGCTGATTCCTCTGGTGTCCTCCACGTGCTGTCTCCGGGTGGGTTTGTTGTTCAAGTGGCAGAGGGGTGACCGCTCACTGCAGCGGGTACAGCCCCTAGGGGGCTCTACGCCATTTCGGAAGAAGACATAATTGCGACTGTGTCAGCATGTTCCTCAGGTGCATTCCAAATGGCGCAGGGGGAGTCAGTGCCATGGCAGTTGCCTGTTCCTTTCGACCTCTCAGACAGCAGCAATTTGGGCCCAAGGTGGTTCCGATGAGCCAAGGACTTTAAAGTTAACATTGGTACAATGGGCCTTACGGACAATGATAGGAAAAAGAGCATACTGACATTAGCGATGGGTGCCCACGTACGTGACATTCTCTATGAACTAGTGGATGAGAAGCAGGCCACATTCAAAGAGATTCAGGAAGCTCTAGCCACGTATTTTGCCCCACATACCAATATAGACTATGGGAGACACGTTTTCCACACAACCAGGCAAGAGAGGGGGGAAATGCTGGACAATTTTGTTATGCACCTCCGCATCCACATAAAACATTGTGCATTTCACTGATACTCCAGTGAGGAAGCATTTCGCTCCCAGATCATCGCAGGCTGCAAGTCCTTTTAATTCCAAAATAAACTACTTCAGAAACAGTGGTCTCTGGAAGAGATTTTGGCCATAGCCAGAATTGATGCAACCATTTCACAACAGTTATCAACATGGGCAAGACGACCCTATCTACGATGAACAGAGACCACAAATCTATTAAGAAACTGATGCCGAAATCTCAGGAGGGAGTTAAAGCGTCCAACAAATCATGCTTCAGATGCAGATACGAATTTCCCCACGAGGGCACATGCCCAGCGCTGGGACAGACATGCGCGGCATGCAGAGGTGACAGCCATTTCTGAGCTAGTTGCCGAAATGCACCCCTGGCCCCTCAGCAGAGTGTCTCCAAGAGGAGTAGTAGGCGATTAAAGAAATCTGCACAGATGACAGGAAGCCAAGCCACAAATACAGGAAGTACCACCCAGGGAGAGTGAAGAGGATAAATACCAATCATGATGATCATACATGTCCCCAGACAAAAGAGAGTCATGCTGCTCCCGCCAAAATGTCTAATACATAGAGGTTTGTTCCCACTCAGGGAGTGAATCCTCCTCCCTGGATGAACACCGAAAAAAGGAATATGTGTGGGCACTAGGAATTGCAATGGTGAAGGAGCACAGCCCCACACTGATCTTACAGGTTCACAAGATACCAACCAAATTTCTCAGTGACACTGGCGCTGAAGTCAAAGTGATGAGCGAGGATGCGTACAACCTTCTTCCCCACCCGCCGAAGCTGAACAAACCCTTACCGAATAAAGGCATGTTCATGACGTGTGCTCACAAGTCTCACACAGGACACATACAACTACACGTGTTGTCCACAGAGGCTAACAGTGGATGTATTTTGAGTTTCGGAACGGTGGTCGACATGGTGCTATTACACATCTTGTACCAGTTGATGTCACACAAATACCTTGACCCTGATGGGGATGTGGTGAAGGCATTCCCCAATCTGTTCAAGGTTTTAGGCAAGCTGCACAACTGCAAAGTGTGGCTGCACATCGACCCGTCAATTAAGCCAGTCGCTCAAAAGTACAGAGGGATCCTCTTTAACATACAGAAACAAGTAGAGGAAGAGATTCGCCGGCTGCTAGAGCTAAACGTCATCAAGCCCGCATTCGGGCCCACTCCATGGGTGTCACCAATAGTGCCTGTTCTGAATAAATCAGCAGAGGGGTCCATAAGGCTCTGTGTGGACAAGCGACAGCCAATTGAGGCCATTCAACAAGAAGGGTATCAAGCGCCAGAGATTACAGACATGATCCATTGTCTCAATGGGGCAACAATATTCTCTAAGCTGAACCTCATAAAGGACTACCATCAGTTAGAACTCAGTCAGGAGTCACTCTATACCACCACGTTTGTGACCCACATGGGGTTATATCACTATAAGAGGCTGACTATTCTCCACAGCGAAGATATTCCAGGAAGAAATCCATCAGGTCATCAAGCAAATACCCAACTGCCTCAATTATAGTGATGACATTCTAGTTTTTGGCATGTCAATACAAGAACATGATGATACACTGCATCAGGTTTGCCTGGCCTTAGATGCTGCCCGAGTCACACTGAACAAAGACAAATGCGAGTTTCGGAAAAAGACTTTAAAATTCTTTGGCAGTTTCTTTTCAGATCAGGGTATGTGTCCCGATCCAGACAAAGTAGCTGCATTAACTGACGCCCTCATCCAACAAATGTGACAGACTTGAGATCCTTCCTGGGGCTGGCCAGTTACTGCCTATGATACCTGAAAAGTTATGCCACAGTGAGTGCAGCGCTCAGGGAGATCACAAAGGAGAAGCAAGAATTTGTGTGGACTCCTGAGTCCAGAGTGCCAGAACAGTTTTGATTTGCAACTGTGAGGAATTCGACCATCCGCACGCGGTATGTGCACTTGCATGGGCTTTCTTGATTTTCTCAAAATGAACATGAATGATGGGAGATCAACCTCCGAAAATGTGCGGGGCCAATCTGCACACATTTTCAAATGCTTACTGCACAATAAACACAAAGTCCAGTGAAGATATGGTCTACCTTACAGCTTTGGCCAGTGAAGGAAGGCCAGGATTTCCAAGATCCCTCCCCTAAACATCGCCCAGGGAACAGAGGGAGATACTAGACTCAAAAGACCCGTCCAGCAGCTCCAGAACTGGTACCCAGCCAGCACACGGCATGCCCTGCTAGGTTCCGCCAGCAAATTTCCTAGGTGGGAAGTGGCAGAGAGTATCTGAACAAAGTATAAGGCTGCTGCCTGCAAACACTCTCCTCAGCTTTGGGACGTCGGCCTTGAAAGGGCGCCATGAGCACTGCAAAGAAGCTAGGAGGAGTGCCAAACAAGCACCAACCAGCGGCCATCTTTTAAGGACATTTTCGTGGAAGTGTAGCCCTCGACCGAAACCATCTGCACCATTGAATGTTGTCACGGCGCAGTCACTAAAGCCATGAGAGACGCCTCGACCAGCGTTTCAGATCCACCAACCAGCACAGAGACAACAATTCTTGACCCCGAGCCGCCGTGTAGGCCAGCCTGCAGCCGTACACCAAGCCTCGCTTACCAGACTGCCTGCCACCTGATACCCACAGATGTCTACCATCTTGAACTCTGTCGCAGGAGCTGCAAAGCATCCTGGAACCGACTCAACGCTGTCGAGCATCAAGAACATCTCAAGAATCGGGTATATTGTGGTTCTGTCCCCCTGGTCCTTCTCTGAAGGCCCCTTGTGACATTTATGACCCCTTGTTCCCTTGGTGCAGAAACCATATAACCTTGAACATTTAAGACTGATTGATTGCTTTACTGTCTACCCTCCTGTCAGAATACCTTTCCTTTGCGAAACTGTCCGTCCTCTGAGTTCCTTTACAGTGTGGATTGTATTTTGTAGTGTGCTAGAACTGTATGTTGTAATAATAAAGTAGATATTTGTATACAACCTTAACTGGATAGTCCCTTATATCATTGGGTTATAATTTTATTTTTTCTATGTTGCAACTAACCAATGATCCACGACCTTACAGATGTAAGCCTGCCGTTCCGTCCACCTTACCAAAATTGGACAAGGAGATTTATAATTGACTTGTGTTCCAATCTGTTCAGATCCCTTCTGGTGTACTAGAGGTGTGGGGCTGATTGATGGTTTAGAAACTGATATTCATCCCTGGACCACTGATGCCACAGAGGTTGATTCATCACAGCTAAAGGCCAGCATCGCGTCGGCCACCTACTTGGCCTGTTTTAGTTTGACCAAGGAGACAGAGATAACAGTCGATGCCAGGTCATCTTAGCCCAGTTTGACAAAAAGACCCCACACATTCGCCACATTGGGCCTCATTACATGTTTGGCGGTAGCCTTGCCAGTAAAACCGGAAGGCTGCCGCCAAACTTGCAGTTTTTTCCCACGCCAGCAAATGGGCAATTACCGGGTGATTACGGCCCTGCCGGACCCCCCTGCCCAGTAGGGCCGAATGGGAATGGGGAGGTTGGATGCACTGGCACCTTTTATAACGGTGCCGATGCATCTGACAGGCTGTGCTCGCGGTGCCTTTCTGCCCGCCAGGTTGGACCTGGCGGGCAGAAAGGCACCTGCGAGCACAACTCATAGTTTGCCGGTCTGGGAACTACGGTACCGGCATGCTTACCAGTATCGTAGTTCCCTGGCCGGCAAACTTATAATGAAGCCCATTGTGTTGTATGCCAGCTGCAGCCTGTGGGATACTGAAAAGAAATAATCTCAGGTGGAGAAGGAGACCCTGGTGGTAGTCTGGGCAGTGAGTACTTCCACCTATGGCGGTAAAGCCTTCACAATTGTTACAAACCATCAGGCACTCCTCACCATCTGTGGCAACCCGAAAAGCAAGGATGCTGCCACGCATAGTGAGGTGGGGACTCCGTCTCCAGGATTTCAAATTCGCAATATGCCACAGGCCGGGGAAGGACAGGAATCCGGCAGACTATTTGTCACGCCATCCCACCAATACCACCCCGCTGGAACATTCGATAGCAGAGGCCTATCTACACTACGTCATCCACCACATGAAACCATTCCCAGTAACATGGCAAACTCTCCTCCAGGAATCGGCGGTGGATCCGGCACTGGCCATTATCATGTGTTGCCTGGCAACAGGGAAGATGAAGCATGTGAGAGAATTGACAAGAGTTTTCGACCACTGCATCCAGGAAGACGTCCGGAGCCTTGTCTTGATACAGGACAAAATTCAGGCCACGGCGAACCACGTACTTATAAAAGGCAATAAGGTTGTGCTACCCACATTGCTACACCAGCATGTCGTCGGCCTGGTTCACAAAGGTCACCGGGGGGTGGTCTCCACCAAGAAACTCCTCTGACAAAAAGTTTCTTTCCCGGGATTGGATCACATGGTTGAACAGTCACTCTGGAACTACTTGATATGCTGCGGGTGTCATATGAGAGGAGCTAGCGATTGATTTCTTTGGCCCAGCATGGGACGGCTTGTAGGTCCTAGTGGTCATGGATGAATATTCAAGGTTCCCAGAGGAGCAACTGGTCCCATCCACGACAACCACCTCAGTGATGCCAGAGTTGGACCACGTTCTCACAGCATACAGAAACCCCAAGATGATCAAGTCCGACACTGGGGCCCCATTTACGAGTGTGCACTTTGCCAACTTTGCACAATACATGGGTTTCAAGCACAGGAAGATCACCCCACTCTGACCCCAGGCCAACGGCATGGTTGAATGCTTCATGGGAAACATCACGTGGGCACTACAAGTGGACCATGTGACAGGAAAATCATTTGAACAAACATTGTACCAGCTTCCAAGTCACTACTGACACACACCCCATAGTACCACTGGTGTCTGCCCGGCTGACCTCATGTTCGGCAGACAAATCAGAACCCGCATTCCACAAGGTACACGCGTTGACATACTTAAAGTTGCAGATCTGCAAATTCATGAAAAAGACGGAAAGGAAAAACTGAAAATGAAAAAGAGAGCGAACACCAAGAGGATGGAGCGAGAGGACTCTTGCGCTGTGGGTGTCAGAGTGGTGGTGCACCTGATACAAGGCCGGAAGGAAGATCTCTAATTTATCCTGGATGTCCTTACCGTTAGCTCAGTGAAAGGTACCATGGCCATGGCAGAAAACAGAGTGGTTAAGACAATCACAAGAAATATGTTGCATTTCAAAGCATGTGTAGAGGAGCCGGATATGTGGGACACCCCTGTGGGTTCTTTAAAGTCGTGAGACTCAGAGGGGTCATACCAAGGTGACAGTGAGGTATTGGATGATGAGTGAAAGACACAGGAGCCTCCGTCACTGAAAAGAAGCCCCCAGGCAGGCAGGGGGACGGCCTGTCAGGAAAAAGATGAAACCTGTAAGACGAAGAGATATGTTAAAACTATGGTGACTGAGGATTTAAGAAAGCGGGATGAGTCCTGTTGGCACACCAGCTACTACCTCCTCATGCAGAGGCGGGGCTAGGATGTGGGGGGGTTAAGAGGAGAAGTGACGGGAGGTCCGGCAGTTAAGTTACAATAAAGATTTGGAGTGGGAGCACCTCACTGTGTGGGCCTCCGTCATTGTGTGTGTGGGCCAGCGCTGCCTTGGGTTGCAAGGTTGGGAGCATTGGACCTGGGCTTCCTTATGTCCTCCCATTTATTTCGTAGCTTTGTAACTGCTATGTCCTTGGGTGCCATAGGGGTATCCCAAGGGTCTCTGTTCACCACAACCAAAAAGAGGAAGATCTCCACTGCCAGGAGTCCCACATGGACTCCTGTGCAGAATACAATACAGAACACACATGATAAGTGAGTACAGGACAAGGACATGGAGGCCAATGTATTTTCAGCATCATTCGTGCAGCTCACTTATACGTCTGCCACCCATATGTCTTTCATACAACAGTAAAATTCTGTCTGCTTTCATTATTTATTTCATCCTTTATCTTTCTTTCTTTCCATCTTTCTTTGTTTACTTCTTTATTTCTTTTGTTCTTCCTCACTTTCTTTCTTTTTTCTTTCCTTCTTTGTCTCTCTCTTTTTTGCTTCTTTGCCTATTTTTTTTTTTTTAGAGGAACGCTAAAACAGCAACAAACACACGAAACAAAGTGACGTAAAATGGGAGATAAACAAAGAGAATGAATGTAATGATTAAAGACGGAAAAATGCCAGAAAGAGAGAAAGGTTGGAAGAAAAGAAAGAAATCGTAGTAAGGGATGAAACGAGTAAGGAAGGTGGAAAGTGAGACTGATAGAGAGACATAAAAAAAGAAAGATGGACTGAGATAGTTAGAGGAAAGGAAATAGAGACACAAAGAAACGAAAGACGAAAAAGGATGAAAAGGACAGAAGGAAAATGTATGTGTTTTTATTTATTCGTCATATTTTTAATGTTGTTAGCTTATGTTTATGAATACCCGCCGTTTTTTTAAATGCCCTCTGCTGAGGTCTGGCGGGGGGAAGTAAGGCATATGTTTTTTGATCACACAAATCACCCCAAGTCCTTTGTCACTGGCACAGACACTGTTTCAAATACCAGGGTTTAGATGGAAAATGGCCAAGTCTTCCTTAGCTTTCGTAAATTCCCAGGCTTCCTGCAGAGCTCGGGGCAGCGCCTCCCACAGCTAAGGGATAATCGCATATTTGCTCATGTGCAAACTGCGTGTGTAGGTGTGCAATGCCATTGAGGGCACTGCAAATATATGTGGACTGCACTCTATGGACTACATTGCACTGCTCTGGAGAAAGTGAATATTCTTTCACTGCATTGTTTCACCAGGGCATAGTTAGTGCTAATAATGTTCCCTATTAGCACCAGCCCTATTTGCACAAGTAGGGAACAGGGAAGGATGTGGCGGCCAGTCTCATCTGCATTGGTAACTAATTCCAGAAACGGGGTGCGTGTAGCTGAACGCCTGTTTCCCAGCGTTTCCCTCTTGCAGTTCTGTGTGTTGAGTGTGGTGATGCCATGTCTTTTGGTGATACTTTGATCTCCTGAGGTGGTGAGTTTCTCAGCCAAGTAGAGTGCTGTTTTGGATGTGACTGCTTTGTTGGTCATGCAGGCTGTCTTTAACCGGATGCGAGGCTGAAGGGGTAGGCAGTGCACCTCCTTCAGAATAGGGGGGATGATGGTGATTTTTCATGAGCTGTATTGAAGCGTGCAACAGGGCTTTCAGAGGTCCCATGGTGGCATCTGGGACATTGATGTGTATTTTCATTTTACTTCCAATATCCTTAAGTGAGGCCCATTTATATATAGTTACCACTTTCTTAGGCACCTAAAATAAACATTGATTGTTGAAAGCCTCACATCTATTTCTTATCATATTTAATCTAAACGTGTACAGACTTGTGGAAAGTTGTTAAACATGCAGCAAGTCAGTAAAGTAGGTCTACATAAGAATGAAAAGAAAAGAAATGTGCATCTTCGAATATTCGCATGAGATGCATTTGGTTCACTACTTTGCATGGCTGTGCGGCACTTTCTATTTTCGAAATGCACTAACTATGTTATACTATGTTCCAACTGGGAATATTGTGTTAGAACACACTGCAGGTTACCAAATACTAATCTGAATGCACTACATACATACTACACCAAGATTCATAAAAGATCCTGGTATTAAGAAGAAACTTATAAAGGCTGAGACTCGTACTTTCTTGCCCAGAAGTAAATCATGCACATCTGACAGTTGGGAGAAATGCAAGCATCAGAGCAGTTCTAATTAATATCAGCAATGTAGTCTTTACATTTAGAGTTATTCATGAAGGTCTAGAGAATGTAGACATAATAATTTAGGTCCGGCTACAAAGTGCTTTAACTCTCTTCCATAGATTCTGAAGGAGTATGCAGAGGGGCCCCAGTATCCCTACTATCACTTGTCCGTTCAGTGATGCAGGAGCGTCCTTTCATTCATACTGAGCAGCGTCCATTTGAGAGGGTGATACCTCCTATCTGATACAGCAGGAATCGCAGTAACAAAGCTCGAGGCGCTTAGTATGCTTCACTTTTTATTTGATCTTGAGTGCTGAATGTCATTCGTCATTTCTCTCAGATTCACCGTCCAGAGATTTGTCTGAATTGAACAGATGCAAGCATGTAAAAAACTAAAACATAATTACTTCAAAAAAGGGTACCTATCCCTGTTTCTCGTGATCCTGGTGTAATCATATTAGAGAGAAGGCAGTTTATCGTATCCCAGCACAGGACAAGATATCCAATTGAACGATTGTGCTGAATGCTTCCACAATTATGTAGCTTATGCACCCTAATACCCATGCAGATAATTATTTGTGAGACAAGCTACCTATACATTTATATATTGTCTTATTGAATGTAAAATTGAGAGGCCCAATCATAACTTGAAATCCAGCATAGTGAAACATTTCAATATTAAGCAGTACTATGTCAGCCAAATGAGAGGACTTGTACTAGAGTCAGCGAAACAACACCTAAGACTTTGAGACAGGGGTCGGCTCTACTTCCCTTGGACTCCTTCAGCAGGGTTAAACTTTCCTCTTGAGCTCTATGTGTCGGAATAAGAGAGTATCCCAACTCAGGGATGTTAAGTAAAAGGCAGGAGGTAGGCCACCAGGCTCTCTCCAGCTATAAAGAGAAGGCAATTAACCACCAGGCAATTCCAACTGCCATCCCTTCCCTTAACTCCTAGACAGTATCTCGGTAAGCAGGACCTGTAGTGTCTTCTGGCCCTGGAGAAACTCCTAGTTGTCAGGCCATGAGAGAAGACGGGGTATGCACATCTGTCTTGCCTAGAGGGAGCTAAATTCATAAATGGAGTAAGACTAAGGTTCTCCTTGAGCGGCAGCTAATGAGCCCCAAGTCCGAGGTCAAACAGTTCCACATAACCAAAACACTACATCACAAATTTCCACAGTACCAAATGAACATCCAGAAGAGATATCCACTCGACAAACTGAGGTCAGTGAGTGAAGAGTAGAAAGGTTCCAAAACATCAACGCCAAACATTTAAGTAGCATCGATCTAGATGAAGTTGGTAAGCAAGAAGATCCAACACCTTACACAGAGATCAAAATCTGGGAGCGCGCTGAGCATGAACACCAGTTGTGAAGAGGCATTCATCGCTTGAAAGAAGGTTTTAACTTCTGTATCAAAGCCCCTGAACCCTGGCTCTCATGCCACTGGTCATTTGCGTAGAGTGCACAATGATATTGGTGAACACTTGGTATGCCAGGTATTGTAGTTCCACAGTGCGCAACATCCACAAAGCACCATGGAAGCTTCCGTCCCTGTAGGTCTGTTCGTGTTTGGCCTTTCTGAGAGGACCTTGCCCACTAATTAATGACTAAAGGAATCAACAGCTGTTGAAGTATTGTATTATATTGTATTGTAGTCATTTATATAGCGCCATTTTCCCATGTGTATGGCCTCAATGCGCTCTCTGTTTGGAAAACCCTAAGGGACCGAAGACCATATAAGGGCAATTCTAAGAGTTTACTTTTGATGCGTGTGTGCATTCTGCAAAGATTGAGATTTAGGAGGGCTGGATAGGCTCCGGTAAATGGCCCAGAGGTCAGGCACGTGGGTGGGTGCTGTTGGTGGTTAAGATAGAGTGCTAGTGCATAAGATTCGATGTGAGCCCAGCTCAACCAAATTTGTCGTAGGTTGCCGCTGTATATTAATGGTAGAGCTGTTGAGGCACGTCAGGGTTTTCAGTGCAGATGGCTATGCAAACAGCTCGATCGGATTTGGCATAGCCGTAGCAGCATTCTAAAGTGTATGGATCGGGAGTCATGCCTGGGGCATGTTTCCACAGACGTGGTGCGATTTACACATGCCTTAAATTTGGACAGAGTTTATCTTCAATGTCGATTCCCTAGATCTCCCAAGCAGATTGGCTGGTTTTGCAAACCGAGAACCACCTAAGCCCGAATAGTTGAGCATTTGGACAAACGCCCAAGTCGGAAGTGAGAAACATTCTGGATCTATACATCTAAACTGAATTTCCCAATGGACAGAATTAGTTTACTTATTGGCAAATATTTGCTTGATGGTTTGTTTTTATTTCACTTTGCGATTCTTATTTCCCAGCGGTGTGTGGAGTTGTGTATCTGGTGGTCCGGGTGGCGAAATATGCCCAGACGGAATCTAACTTCAAAAACATATTTCTGCAGCCTTTTGCAGCGTTCTAGTGCACTTTCCCAAGTCTTTCCACGCTGCTTGCTCATGTAGAGGGACCGAATAGAAGAGGATCCATAAAACTCCCACACTTGGGGGAGTAACTGTGGGCCACGGTCTTTGAGCTCTCCCAAGCCATCTTTTTGCCCTATAAACGTCTTGTGAAGACTGTGCCTGGGGAGTAACTGCAGGCCACAGCCTTTGAGCTCTGCCAGGCAGCGTTTGCTGCTTCTGCATTGGACATTATTAAATAAAACACTTATCTGGAGGTCGAAGGTGCAGCAGCGGACCACAGTGTTTGAGTTCCCTAACGTACACCCACGCAATTGACCCTGATTAGAAGTTCATATCTTAAAATTCTGTAATCATTTTTGTTTGTTTTTTGCTTTGGTTTTTTTATGGACACTGCACTTTATCTGGGTAATTGTTACAATTGGGAAAACGTGAAGTTTGAAATGTTGTTATTATTGTGTACAATGCATTCTATCACTTTGTCTGCGTAACTGTTACCATTGGGAAAACGTGAAGTTCGAAATTTTGTGATTATTGTGGATTGTATTAATTTAAAATTATGAATCAAATGTCAATGAATTTGTTATAATGAAATCAGATCGAATTTGATATCTGTGTATATGTATTTTGGACTTTTAATCTATGCTCTATATGAAATCTAACGAACTGTAGCTCTAGAAATAGTGGATGAGAAGATTTTAGAAAAGGGTGTATTATATTCCTCCGTCTTTATACTTTTTTCTTTCCGGTTATGCCTATAGTTGGATTTTAACATTCATTTTTTACTTTTATACCCCATAGCACTTTTCCTTCTATGTAGAGTGTTTTTCATTAAGGAATGTTTTGTGACCATTAGGGGGCGTGCCGGACCAAAGGCCCTCTTACTGAATCGACTGTCCTATCTCCTAATTCTATCCTCGTCGTGAGATCTTAATAATTTATACTGCAACCATCTACTGGGATTACCTCTCTATTTTTATTCATTGGGTACCTCTTTTACTTATATGGCGATTTATTATGCCACAAAAAGGGATTAGAAGCCAATTAACAACTGATGATTCTAGGGAATGCATCATGGACACTGCTGAACGTATTGCTGTGATTGACATGACAATGCAAGGGAAGACAAAGGTGGGTGATGAGGCTTTGTCCATTAAGGACTTTTTGCCTGAGACCAAAACTCAACTTACTCAAAATGCCCCCTTAAGGTATTATTAGTTAATGAACATTCTACTAACAGGGAAAGGTATTTGCTATAGTCTTAATCCACAAGGTGGAGGATGCTGAGGTAGTTGAGGACGCCTCCCTTCCTCATTTGGTGAAAGTTACTAATGAGCAGGTACAAGAGGTAATTTGTAAGGAGAATGGTTATGTTATTCAATTAGGGGAATTAACAAGGGGGTGCTGAGAGTGCCTCTGCCAGACATTAGTCCTGGTTACGAGACCACTACCCTAGATTCTTTAGCTCACTATCTTTCACAGAGGAGAAATATCCAAAAGATATCAGTCTTTGTCATGCCCTGGGGCAGTCCAGCACCAAAATGCTAGGCAATTCTACTCTGAGCAAGAGTACCAACATCAACCCCAGACACGTGTTTTGACCTGGTTGGACCTCTTCTGTAGGGTGGAGCTGTGCCTCTCTAAAACTAGTGAGCAAGGGGTAAACGTCTGGATTCCCCTAGTAACTGAGGGTTAGACCAAAAGTTACTTAAATATGCAAATTAACAAGGGGGGTCCTGGGAGTGCCTCTGCCAGACATTAGTCCTGGTTAGGACACCCTTGCCCACATTCTTTAACTCATTCTCTTTCACAGAGGAGAAATATCCAAAACATATCAGTCTTTGTCCTGTACTAGGGCAGTCCAGCACCAAAATGCTAGGCAATTCTCCGCTGAACAAGGGTACCATCAGCAATCCCAGACACGTGAAGAGGAAGTGCCAAGAATCCGCCGCACCCCAGCCACCCACTTCGAAGTGCCAGGAACTTTCACGCCAAAATATGTGACGTATGAAGAACAGATAAACCAGCAGAGAGCCGCTGTTGGGCTCTGCCCAGGGCCTATCAGAAGAACAGCACCTATTGAAGTACTGGCACCTAAGCAAGCCTGGACAGCAAGGTACCCACTGAGAAATCCATACCTGCAGACACGAGAAAGGGACAGTTGTCAGAATGGAATACCCGAAGAAGCCAAGAAGATACTAAGAGAAGACGACTCGTGACGTCATGAGAAATAGAACTGACGCACATACAGAATATAATGACCTAAGAATGCTGATAAAGAATACCATGGATGAGTGACATCTTGTGTCTAAGGTGAAATAGGTGATTTCAAGATGAATAAACTTATGCCATATGCACGAAGAAGATATTAAGCCAGTTTAAACTTGTACATATGCAAGGAACCGCAAGAAGCAAAGAAATTGTGAAAGCCTGCTTATGCTTAATAGTAAAATAGATTGCGACAAGCGCCAACAATACATATCTACCTCAAAAGCACTTTATAGATGAGTGAAAATCCACTACGCACATGAGCAGAATCGAATCGAGGTTACTGAAGGTCTCAAGAGGAGAGGGCCTCAGCTAACAATTCAAGAATTAAAGACGGAGACAAATCCTGCTGAAGGTAACCATGCAAGGAAACGAAGGTCGTGTCAGACTGGAATAGACTAGCAATGCCTACAATTTAAGAGAAGAATAACAAGAGTCTCCTGTTCAGCAAGGTCGAGATAAGCCACAGATGGTAAACGACTGACAGAAGTAAATCAAATAAACGAAATTGCACGAAGAAGAGGCCTTTTTTACGGTGTCCTAGTCACGTGGCAAGACAGGCCGAAAGGGATGAGACTTTCACACCTACGCATGAAGCCTTATCATACCCATCCTCCTTAACATTCTCAGACCAAGAGGCAGACTCAAGGCCAAACTACAAGGCAGTAATTGACACACGGCCACTAAGGTGATGAATGGCTGTAACATAAATTGGAGGGAAGGTGGGGTACAGACTTACTCCCTGCATCTGGCCTCATTATTCTGCATGCTGCTAAGCGCTAGTGGAAAAGTATGTGTGGGCTCAATGCCAACCCAATCATAATGAACCATGTAATCTAGGGTCCTATAGAGAGTAGAGCCAATGGGACGTAATACTTTTTGTGATGTTTACAGTGGCCAGTTTGAAGGAAGGGCTTAGTTGCCCCACCTGACGTTATTACCCAATCCCCACACCCTGTTACCATATAGTACCTATATTAAAGTTACCTTCCTATAACCAATCGAGTTGCATGTTAGGGTTTTAAGATTACACGTCAATAATGACGGGTTTTGGTATAAATAATGTTGTTTTTCTGAAATTAATTGGAGTTTAAGCAAGAAGGAAGATCGAGCGGTTGCTGATGTTCATTGAACTCCCCGTTTTCTCTACTTGTAATAAAACAGACTCCCTTGCCAAACTATTGAGTTGTCATTATTATTTGATGCAAGCATACAAATCTGAATCCCCATCTATCTCGAGGGTGCTGCTGCTCATCTTATGGGGCTGTTTGGAGGCCCCCAGTCTTATGGGCTGGCTGGGGTTCACACGTGTTTCAGTCTGGTAGGACCTCATCAGTAGGGTGGAGCTGTGCCTCTCTAAGAATAATGAGCAAGGGGTCCACGTCTGGATTCCCCTAGTAACTTAGGGTGAGACCCAAAGTTACTTAAATGTGCAATTTAACAAGGGGGGTCCTGGGAGTGCCTCTGCCAGACATTAGTCCTGGTTACGAGACCCTTACCCAGATTCTTGAGCTCACTATCTTTCACAGAGGAGAAATATCCAAAACATATCAGTCTTTGTCCTGCCCTGGGCCAGTCCAGCACCGAAATGCTAGGCAATTCTCCTCTGAACAAGAGTACCAACAGCAACCCCAGACACTTGTTCCTTCTGTTTGGACCCCTCATCAGTAGGATGGAGCTGTGCCTCTCTAAGAATAGTGAGCAAGAGGACCACGTCAGGATTCCCCTATTAACCTAGGATGAGACCCAAAGTTACTTAAATATGAAAATTAGCAAGGGGGTCCTGGGTGTGCCTCTGCCAGACATTAGTCCTGGTTACGAGACCCTTACCCAGATTCTTTAGCTCACTATCTTTCACAGAGGAGAAATATCCAAAACATATCAGTCTTTGTCCTGCCCTGGGGCAGTCCAGCACCGAAATGCTAGGCAATTCTCCTCTGAACAAGAGTACCAACAGCAACCCCAGACACGTGTTTCGGACTGGTTGGACCTCATCAGCAGGGCAGAGCTGTGTCTCTCTAAGAATAGTGAGAAAGGGGTCCATGTCTGGCGTCTAGCAGTTCGGGCTGGACTAACCCTTATGGGGTAGGACCAAGCCTGATTTACATATGTTTTTTTTCCCCTTCTGTAAAGGACTGGCAGGCTGAAAAACGATGGTCTGGAGGGTTGCCCAGAGCTATGCCTGTGGTTATGATTAATTCAAAACCTTCCAGCCATCACCTTTTTGTTTTGCTAAAGTCACCCTGAGTGGGATGGGATGGGTATGCCCAGACGTGGGTCCTGAGTCTGCCCGGCCTAGAGACCCAAGCTACTCCTCACTGTTGATGCCCAACAAGGCTGAAACTTGTCTGGGGATGCCTGTGGTCTGATGCAGAAGGGATGTGAACTAGCAGTTTTGGCTGGACTGCTCCTTTTGGGGTAGGACCAAGCCTGATTTGCATATGGTTTTTCCCCTTCTGTAATGGCTTGGCAGGCTGAATAACAATGGTGTGGAGGGTTGCACAGAGCTATGCCTGTGGTTATGATTAATTCAAAACCTTCCAACCATCACCTTTTTGTTTTGCTAAATTCAATTAGGGGAGATACCAAATGAGCAGGAGCAAGAAGTAATCCCGGCTATCAATGGGGATACTTCTGCGGTGGATTGTGGAGTCCCGATAGAACTACAGGAAGAGAGACTGATAGTTGCTTTGGAATTTCATTTGGGGTAGGTGGTCTCTAATCAGGCTCAAGTTATATACAAAAAGATATTACTGTGACTGATTCCATTCAGGAGAATAAGACAGATATGCCCCCACAGAGTGAGTTAAGCCATAAGGCCAGTGTGCCTGATAACGAGTCCCCAAAAGGGAATGAGGGACTCATTACTCCGAAGTCGAATATCCACTATATAAAATGGAAGTAATCTACACTTCTTAATGGTCGTTTTTTGGGGCTAACTGGAGGAAGTACTCCAATTAGGACTGACCCTTTTAGAAAACCAAAGGCTAGGGCTTTTGGTAAAAAAAAAATGGCCAAAGACAATCTATAGCTACTCCTGGGCTATTCATTGTAGGTGTACAATTTAAGAACTACTTTGAGAAACATAAGGATACCGGCTCAAGAAGAAAGAACAGATAATGCTAGAGTGTATGAGGATATGATATGGAAGATTATGGGCAGTCGCGGGGAGGCGGGGAGTGCACATCCGGTAAGAATTTGTGCACCAAGAGCAGTTCAGATCCTGCTAGGGTAAATCTGGGTATTCAGACTGATGAGGCAGAGAATCTTGCCGGGACTTCGAATGAAGTCAACAAGACTGGTAAAGTTGCCAATTCTTTTGAAATAAGAACAGATGACCATAATAAACTAGTTGAGGCAAGAATTATAATAAGTGGGAAAAAAAGACCTATAAATGTACCTGATCTAGCCGGAATCCCTACTATCATAATACTTAATACTTATCATAACCCCTACTCTCATATGCTTAGTAAAGAACCTCTTGTGGATACGATATCGACATTAATTGATATTGAACTAGCAAGGAGACTGTTTTAAAATGTACAGCTTACTCTGCCATACCCAGCCGAATCTTCAAAGGGGTGTATCGATGCCCCTGGCGACCCAGTCGCCCAGGTCAAACTCCTGGGGAGAATTTATATTCCAAAACTTATACAAAAGCAAACTGCTGATACTTATAAAAAAAATGGGTTTTGGAAGATTAGGTACTGAGAGTATTCATGGGGATGCTAAGGGACTCGAAGTACAAACGGAACCCAGGAAATATCCTAATTATTGTGCGGGAGGGATACCTAAAGATTCCTCTGAAAACACTAGAAGTGAAACTGACAACCCTAAAATGATACAAATGAAGAGTCTCTGGGGAGAAAGTATTCCTATCTGCATGAATCGGGGAAACGTTTTGAAAATATTCTCGGAAATCTGGGACTCCCATCTGCATGTGACCAAGATAGGATCCAATTTCTAGATAAAGACTGTTGGGAGATATGTAATGTACACCTCAGGTCACAGCTAGTTAAAAACGTAGTTATGGGTGAGGTGGAAGCACTCCGTAAACTGGGGTTTGAAATGAATCTTGTGGAAGAGGAACCAAGATATTGTGAGGAACCGAAAGTCACCAAACGGGAATTTAACCATGATAGAAACTTAAAGGTTGTCTATCACCCAGATAGATGCAATCCGTGGCGAGGGAGGCAACATTTCAGAGGAAACAATAAAGAAATCCAAGACTGGGCCCAGATTACCTCTGCCTCTGCAGATGTATACACCCAAGATGGGCCTTCTGCTGATATCAGACATTCAGAAGAAGATCCCAAAGGAAGGGAAAAACCCAGAGCATATTGTGATGTCACCATTCATGTCAAAGCTCTGTCGCTAATAGGGAAAGAGCCATCTTTCCCCAAAACTGTTGAAGTGGATGTTATGTTGTCTAGCATTTTGGGTAGATCATCCATGGCAGTAGAGAAAGCGGCTTTCAGGGACTTGGCAGATGGGAAGACTGACCCAGCCTTAAAGAGATCTTACACTGTGGCTCATCTAACATTTAGGCCAATTGTATGTGTCACATATACTGCATAAACTGTACTTGTGGCATTCAAGAAGCGGCCCAAGGCCATAGAAGAAGGAACATATTGGGCTCTCATTTTATCGGATATGCAGAAAAAGGTGGAGATCCTCTCTGATCTCTCCAATGATGGGGTCAGAGAAGCGGCGGTGGCAATGGGAGCCAGCATTTTGGCCATGCACCATATCCATTTAAGAGATGGGCATATGGAGGGTTTGCAGAGAGCCAATGCCGTGATAATTCCCTTTTAGGGTAGCAAACTGTTTGATGACTCATTATTGGACAAAGGTCACAAAGTTTTCCGAGCTGATAGGCACGTAAATATCCGAAAGAAGAAGAACTGATCCTCAGCTGCAAAACACATCTCATCAGGATCTAAGAGTAATTTTCAGTCCTCCAGAAACAGAACTATGAGGGCCCGTAAAGCCCAATGTTTTTGGCCTAGACAGGAAGGCCGAGGTCTCCCCCTAAGTATCAAATGTCCTGTCAACTACCGAGGGCTGGAGGGTGGAAGATTCCAACACTTTTTCACTACTTGGGAAAAGTGGTCAGCAGACACCTGGGCTAATTAGATATACCGATGGGGCTATAAAAAAATGTGTCAGTCTGGAAAGTTCAGTTAGGCATGATACTCATGCCTACTCCAAAAGGCAAGGTCAAAAGCGCATCTATGAAGAACACTATTGCAGAACTGTTCGAAAAGCAAGTGATTGCAAGAGCTCACTGGGAACAGTAAGGGTAGGGGGTTTATTCCACAGTCTTTCCTGTCCCAAAACCATTAGGCAAATTCAAACTAATATTAGACCTCAAAGCTCTGAATGTGTTCATAAATGGGGAGAAGTTCAAGATGAAACCTTGACTGGCCCAGGATCGTGCAGCCAGTTTGGACATGTTTTCTTATGGTGGTATGACACTTGTAATGGGAAAGTTAACAGAAGTATATTCTTACTTGGGGATACCTTCATATGTTGGCAGAGACAGAATATACATGTTTTCTTAAAGTATCATTACTGAGGTTATGGGCAAAGCAAACATGAATAAGTTCTTACATGGAAATACGTTGTATATTGTTGCAGCCAGCATGGAAATATATGGGCACTGCTAGCATGAACATGTTTTTATACTGCCATATAGTGTGGTGAAAGGCATTATGAAAATGTGTTAGGAAATGCTCTTGTGCAGTGTTGGTGACTTGCATCTTTATTCATGAGTTACCCTATAAAACTGATTGCTAAGGGCCTGGCTTATACCCAGTTTTTCCACAGAAAGCGAACTGCATAATGTATTACTTTAACCCATTATTCAAACATTCCCTCAGGGGAAGAACTCCCCAAACTTCCCTGGGTTGGTTCAGGCTCACTCACTACGCTTGGTCTCTCTGGCATATTTGTGAGGAATGTGTAAACCTTTCCAATTAAAAAACTCACTAGCCACCACTGACAACTGTTTGGTTAGGGGTGGGATTTTCTGGTGAAGTGGTGAAAATCCCAGTTGTTTCCTTTGTAGTATCTCACATTCAAAGGAGCTGTCACGAACCTCGCCCAAAACCCCCTCTGGCAAACCCATTGGCCAGGTGGAGTCAGGACTCGGGCCTCTAGAGCCTGGCATCCTCTTCAAAAGCCCTCATGGGGCCAGTCCTGGCGCCTATGGCGCCAGGCTCATACACCATGAAAAACAATGTGCTTGGGAACTACTTTATTGTATTGTCAGCCAACATGGAGGCATCCACATAGCTTGGTTCCTAAGAACCAAGCTATGTGGTCTAGTGTTTTGGGTGTGGTAGCCTAGGGACTACTTTACCTGGACCATTTTGTTGGGGCTATTTAAACCACACCCGAGCAAGACAATACGCTTTGCGTTACTTTGCAGCTTGCAACGTGACGCTCACCGTGTACAGCTATTCCCTCGAACCTCGGAGAAGCAGAACCTGCAAGGAGACAAAAGGAACATCATTAGCAGCAGCATCTTACCTGCAGTCTTCATCTTTAAACACTCGCAGCTACTGAGAACAGCTTCCTCGAATCTGCACGCCTCCCGGACAGAACGACCTGAAAGAGGAAGATAGAGGCAACATTCCCCGCAGACCACATCAGGACAAAGCTGAGAAGCTTACCAGTGAATAACCCGGCTGGGTGGCGTCCCTGTGGATACCAGGTGAGCGTAACAGGAGCCCAATTTTGCACCTGATAAGGGAAGTGGTTTCTTCTGGAAGACATGGCAGTAAGCCTGCAGACAGTCTTATCCAGGGCACTGTGTTGGGGCAGACCACCAATTACCTCAGCCTACACCTGGTGCACCAGCTGAGGAAGGAGTGCACATGTTGTACATAAAGCAAGGTTTATTAAACAAAAATCCGGGAAACAGTTAGATGGTACTATTGGACCAAACTAACCCAAGCCTCAATGAACTACATCAATTGATACATGTGTATACATTTTAGCAACAGTTACAACACTCCCATATATTTTATTACCGCCCACCCCTCAAACATATTGGCCAAAATATTTACAAATATAAAAAAATGTTTTACCTTTGTAGCATACAGCGATCATTGGAGTGCCTATGCGTTCCTTTTTCAGTTCCCTGGAAGTTCCATTGTTTCCAAATAAATTTTTTCTCATTGCTCATTGACAATCTTTGTGACCATCTTCTTATCATGTTCGAAGTCTGCCGTTTTCTGGAGATTGCTCCGTAGTAGGTTGGGACATCATGGTAAAATGAAACATTCACATATAACATAATTCATTACTTAGTAACAACTGGCTTAGAGCCTTTTAACCTTAAGTGTGATTGCACATGGTCTGCTTGGATATTTTAGCAATACGAGAAAGGGCTGAACAAACAGGTTCTCTTTAAATTACTGATTGCAATCTCATCCACCCCAGCCTCATGGCTCCTCTTAAGACATTCTAATGTATGCGCACACTACTCCAACACATACAGCCTCTGGTCTCACCCTGTGAAAACAATTGAACACCAGACACCCTGGCCTCGGGCCCTATCTTTAGCCAAACAAATGGTCAACCCTCTCTACGTGACTTCAATGCAATGAGCAAGATTACATATGTTCCTTGTGGAACTATTAATCCATGAACATTTGTCCTGTTTTCTGGCTGGCCTTCTACTGGATGACTCATTTTTTCTGCATCAACCCCCCAAGCCCGAAAAAACAGAATCTCCAAGCTACCTAAAATGCATTGTGGAACTGCTAACTGCAAAGTCTGAATAAACTCACAAAACCCAACTGCATGCAGTTTTATATAAACTCCTTATTAAACTTATTTTATATGTTCACTGGTGTGTATGTCTGATAAATATTATTCCTTCTTTACTGTGGGATTACAGGACAGGCTCCCCTCCACTTGCGCATTGAAACACTCTGTCTCCCAGTTTCCACATACTTCAGAGCAGCCTGTGTGTGGATCATATTGTTGGGGGATTTGTGGTTTTAACATTATCTCTTTCTGTGTGCATGCTACTCTAATATGTATCAATTCTAGGCAAACAGTAACACTAAAAGTGACTTATCTCATCCATAATTAACTACGCTTAATACATATGACATTACAACATTGCGCCTAGTTCACGCCACCCCCATTCATCAATAAGGCGCACACAACATGAACCCCTCATATTCATGGGTAACGTTCCCAATCACCCACACAACTGGCAAAATCCTGGGTATCTATAAGAGAGCTTCTAATAGTTCAAGGGAACATTGCCTATTGGGTGTTACTGGAACTGTGGGCAAAACTGCACCTGATGCCTCTGTTGTCTCACATTCACAGATGTTGACAGAGGCTCAGAAGTATAAGGCATTGAAACCCAATGGAAAGATTGAGGAAAGATCTTTCAATCAACATGAACAATCTGAAGATAAGAGTTGGCTTGGAAACACCATTAAAGATCACTCTTACTACAGATTGCGGCAGTCTAGGATGGTGCACCAACCTGAGAGAGCTGACTTACCAAGAGAGATGGGGGCAGGAGGAGATAGGCCAGCCCTTGAATTGGAGGGAGCTGATGTAAATTGGCAAAGCCTTATTTTTTTTAATCAGAACATGAAGTGCCAAGTTGTTCTGGTGAGGGCAGGCAATGCCATGGCTAACGCATATATAAATAGAAAGGGCGGAATCCAATTGAAGGCTTTGGATGTCCTAGCACAGGCAATTGGTCTATGGTCTGGAGGTCATCCCACATTTGGAGGAAGGAGAATGTTGAGGCAGACATGCTCAGCAGGGTGGGTATTTTCAGGCTCATAGGACATATGCCCAATCCGCAGACATCTTTCAGGAGATATGTTGGAGGATCAGCGTCCCCAAGAAGGAGATGTTTGCCTCCCCAATGTAGGCAAAAGTTGATCTCATTTGCTCAAGGTTTCAGCCAAAAGATGTTCTTGGAATTGCATGTCATCACAGGGGGCTGGACTTCGGCAAAGGAGTCACACTGTCCCTGTTTGTTAAAATGGAAAGCTCAGGTCTTGGCTAACTAACTCTTCATGAGCAGCACTGGCAGAGAAGGCCACTGTTCAACTCATCCTCAAAGTTCAGTCCCACCAGTTGCAAGGTCTGGTGGCTAACTAATGACAGGCTCTGATTAACGGAATTCCAGCTCGTGGAGAAGTTGTTTGGGCATCCTGGACCCTTATTGTCAAAGATAAGTGCCTCCTTAAACAAGCGTGAACACTAACTCGTAACATGCACACATCTATTCTGGGGTATCTCTGAATGGCCTCACAAGTTGGTCTGTGTATTCCCTCCCATTTCCATGATCCCCAGGCTGCTCAGGAAGATCAAGAACTGCATGGTCAATGTGATTTTGGTCATACCACACCAACAAAGAGGGGCCGGTGTGCCACCTTGCTAGAGTTACAGAGGCTGGAGGTGTTTAAGGCACCAAAGTTGCCATGCCCTTCGCAGGATGGATCGACCTGCAAAATGAAGGCATATGTCAGTCATAGAGAAAATGCTGTGTCGTGGTGCAGTAGACAGAATATTTCACTCTTACAATGTGGGACAGCAGCAACACTACAATTCCTTCATGGTGGGTTTCGCAAGGGTTTGGCTGTTTCTACCCAAAGGGCAATTAGCCTTCTCTATGGGATGGTTCCTGCACAGAAGGGTTTACAGCCACGTTATAGTAGCTCACTGTGCCCTACCAAAGGACAAATGTCCACCCACAAGGGAAAGTGAGTACTGGAGGTAGGTAATTCTCTTCTAAACAAGGGTACCAGCAGCTTCCCCAGACACATGTTTCTGCTTTATTGGGAGTCATCAGTGTGGTGTGGTTGTGGTGCTGTGTCTCTCTAGACACCAAGGGATCCATGTCTGGAGTAATCGTACTGATTAACTTTGAAAGGCTAAGCATTGAAAAATTAGCAAAAATTTGGATACCCCTGTACCAAGAAAGAGCACAACCAAATGACATTTTCCACGTGCTGATTTTCACGCAGGAGGGACTGCCACCATGTTTTACCTCAATGTCCCTTACCTTATATGTGCACATCTTTCTGATTTGTGTTACTAACCATGAAAGGTGGGATTGCTGCCCAACAGTTGCTGGAGTGCCAAATAGATTACGTGCAGCAAAAGATAAAGCTATTATGTGTCTCTATATATGCATGTGAGTAATTTGGCTACGTCCATAATGAATTGGCAGCTGCTCCTGGGTAGAAATTACTAACACCATTTTTTAAGCCATACAGTGGGCTTCATTATGAGTTCGGGAGTGAGGTAAAAAGGCATTGGCTATTCCATTACTGCCACTTTCCTGCATTTTTCCTGCCACTTTCCTGCATGTGCCTGCTGCACCGACTGGTTGCATGCTACCCCAGAGTCTCACTGGGTACCAGAACCCTCCATGATCAGTCTCCCTGCACTGCCTCCAGGGCTACCGAGCACGCGGGGGCTGTAACTGTAATGTCTACACCTTCCTGCCTCCTTGCAAACTGCCCTGGCTGCACTTACTCAGAGCATTGTTGCCCTGATAGCACTTCCTCTTCCCTCGCCCTGGCACGCACCCCTTGCCCCTGCACTTTTGCGCTGTCGCACTTGCACGATCTGAATGACACAAGGCCTAGTAAGATCGTTTGTCTTGTCCACCCTCTGTCTTCCCCCCTTGTCTTGTCGTGCCTAGAAACACTTGTGTACAGGCACAATATAAATGACATATCATATATCATAGCATGTTGTGCTTCGGTATGGGACCTATTGTGTGTTAGGCTTCTGGCTGCACTGCCTGCAGACCACAAACGCCCTGAAGATTTGCAAATGTGCAGTGAGCCTGTCTTTTCACAGTTCGCCATGAATTTCTCACCCAGAAGAGAAATAAACTAAAGTCAAAGTTGGGGAAATATGCGCTATGTGCACATTTGGCACTACCTTGCCTAGTATCAACCAAAGCTTCCTTGAAAAATAAAATCTGATCTCCCTGCAGATTCTTTCCATTCTGCAGTACAGACTTCGGTTATCTCTCTCAGTATTTGCTCTCCCCTCTTGCTTCTCCACTCTTTCTGACTGCTTACTCTCTGTTCTCTCCTCCTCTCCCTTTCTCCCTTTTCCTCCCATCCTCCCTTTACTTTCTTCTATACACTTACTCTATCAGAATTGTCCCTGGACATAGTATGATAGCAACCTCACCTTTCTCCTCCCCACCCACCTTACTTGTCCCTCCCCCCAGCACTATCTGAAATGTTGTCAGGCCTAGTAAGATAGTCACTTGTTTTCTTCCTCCCCTCCCTTTCTGCACCCCTCGCCCTCACCTTTTGTTTTCTCCAGCTCTACCAGAAATGTCGTCAGGCCTAGTATGGTAGTAGCCTGGCTGTTTCCATTTCCTTCCCACTCTCCCCCTTACTTCCTTAGCTCTTGCCCTACCGCAAATGTCGTCAGGCCGAATACGATAGTTCATTTCACATTCTCACCGTTCAAGGCCTGTAAGAATGTCATTGCATTTTCCCTTGTTCCCTCCCTTGCCTTGAAGCGCTTTGAAACACTGATATTTAAAATTGACTTTTAATGCGAATGTTCATCTGGTGTCTGCCTGCCACCCACTTTTAGCCTCTCTGCATTAGTTGTCCCTCGATTCAAGAATTCTCTTTAAGCTTGAGTGCTGAGACCAAAACGCATTAGGCCTGATTCACAAAGCATTTTTCAATGAAATCAGCCCCTTTCAGCAACTACCATCAGTGCTTAATTTGTGGCAGTGTTTGCCAAGACTCAGCAGCAGCGCTTATTGTCTCAAACTCACTTTAATTATGAAGTTGTGATAGTCAGTGCATCCATCAACTGCAATGAGCAGGTGTGAGCTGCAGTTTAACCTCAAATATGTCGACACTGTGGGTAGCAGCTATGGGTGGTGGCAGCAGTGGTGCCCACCCGCAGTGTCAAAGGAGGCTAGAAAATATTTGGGCCCTGGCAATTATTTTTTACAAATTCAGCATTGTGTATGCTGCCATACTTCTTACAATCTGGATCAGTTAATCCTGTATAATCCTAAAATGACCAAAGGCTTTCTTCCTCTGCATCTCCTTGCTTTTGGAATTCTCAGCCTCCATCTCCGAGACGGCCTCCTTCGCTGACAACATTTCATCAGGAATTGGGAACTTTTCTGTTTTCTAAAGCTTAGCATATTTTTCTATTGATCGGATTATACACCATTTACTGTTTTTTTTTATAATGCTGTGGTAGAGCGTTCTGTATCAAAGGGTCTGCACTTGGTTAAATGCAACAAAATAAAAATGGTAAGCACATTTCTTACAGATGCCTTTGTCGCATATCCAGTATATTAGATCTATGGTTTTTGAAGTAATCTCCAGGACAGTGCATGTCACGTCTTATGTGGAGGTAATGTGATATTTTGTAAAAGTAATAGTTGTTCATTAATAAAGTTTGAGGTTGTACTTAATGCTTTAGAATGTTATGGCAGGAATTTGTGGCATTAATCCCTGCGTTGGCAGGTCGTTAGCAGCTTGCCATCCCGGTTCTATATAAGCCCAAGCAAAGCAAGGTCCTTGGCATGGGCTGGTCAAGGTTAACAGTCAAGCCCACCAGCTAACTCAGATATTAGCACGATTAGCATCCTGGTATTCTGCGCCGGGGGCTAATGGTTTGCATAGCCAAAAAAAGTTCCTTTTCATGAAGAAGCACACATAACTATGTGCCCCTTGATCAAAGGGAAGAATTTCCTGTACATATTGTCTTATTTGTATTAACAGTTGCAGCGACTTGTAAGTTGTGGAAGGGCGCCACAGCACTCTCGATGTTCAGCGCGATACTGCTGTGACAGCAGGTAACGAGTGCCGACACTGCACACACGCAATCACATGGTGTCGCTGGGCTGCTTCACCACACAAATAAATAAGGGACGACCAAGTACACAGGCACGGTTGGATCCCATGAAGCAATGCATCGTGTGGGCTTTTAGTTGAGAGGCATCTGTTACAATAAACTAGTCCGTGGGATATTGAATGAAGGGACGGTATGCCTACTGGGGATGCATTGATAATGAAGCATACAATCAAGTACTACCAGGTGTTTTGTCTGAATTTGTGGGAGAGGCCCTGTGTGACATCATTAATCCAAGATGGGCGCCATTACATAATTTTATTTTTGAGCGCTAACTGCTTTTAGGGTGGTTCCATGGAAAATGTACTCATTAAGTTTTTTGTTAAACATGATCGAAGTAATAGAAAAGTTCATGTAAGGATTTTTTTTATATCTTTTACCATTTCTGAAATATCCTCATAAATTATTGCTACTTCATTGCAAACCTTCGACTGTAGGCTCACTAAATTAGAAGGTTTTAATTAATGTGCAACTTTCTCGTTGTAATATACCATTTATTATAACTGCAATAGCTATTGACATTTGGAGAGATGAATGTGAGCTGTGTTATTGTGGTTGTTGGGCTAGCATCTATGATTGGTAGTACACAGACTCCAGTTTCTTTAATTGGCGGATCACTCATAATGGAATTGTAAGCTGACCAAGGCAGCACTATATTAAGTCATTCTGACTCTGTCTCACATTCATCAGTCTCGGTTTCTTCAGTGAGATTGCAATGTGTATCCAGCAACTTTTCATCTAAACATTCTTGAAAATCGCTCAACAGCAAGACTTCTGTCATCATCTGAAGTAGGTCCTCAAGCCTGTTGGAATCTAAAATAATCTTATTCCTCTCTTTATAATTAGTGGTGTGACTGCTTACAGGATTCTGTGTTCTGTCCCCTTTGGGAATTTTGCAAAACATGACCTCAGTCAGGGACTGAGGAATCTTCTGTAGTGATTGAAGTGGTGGTCCTGATATTTCAGTTGGGTATAGGACATCTGACTCATCCTTCTTCTAATAGAGCACCTTAACTGTACCATGCAAAGTTGCATTACCATGCGAAGTATGGTCACGGATGTCAATGTTGGCAACAGCACAATATACACATCTGCCTATAACTAACTCTGAGGGAACGTATGAACCCCCAACCCTATCCATTTGTTTTATTTCCTCTGTTGCTATCTGTGTCTCAAACCAAAGGACCCTGCTGCAATCTTTAGTAGCTCCAATGCTATGTAGAATTCAAATGATGAATTTGCTGGAGGTTGTTGTGTGCATTGTCAGCCGCACGGTCACTTGCAAGGGCATTTTGCGGTTATGTCGTATGGTAGAAGTGCTCACGTAGGAAGCTTGTTGTGGTTGTCGTGGTTATAGCATTTCATATATAAACATCTGTGACAGTTTATGAGCCCTAGTGATTACAGTAGTACCCTCCTTTCTGAATAACTTTTCATATCCATTTGTCCATGACAGCACCGCTTGTAAAAAATAACTACTTTGGAACAAAATCTGCCGAATCAAAACATCCTGTGAATTTCTATTTTTCCTAAGTTAGTACTGCTCTCTGTAAAATAGTAGCTGCTTCAAGAAGTGTTCTCATATTGTGCTCAATATCCTCAAATTCGTCTTCTGCATGAGTGCAATATCTGCTGTTACTTTCAGTGTGACTCATTGTGGCTCATTTATCCTTTCGGGATTACTAAAAATAATGTGATGCTTTTGATTTGTTGTCTTATTATCTTCTAAACCATTGTTAGCTGCAATTTGTCTGTAAAGCTTTTCAATTTACCCTAGTGTGGTTACTTTGCCTTCAAGAAGAATATTGCTGATTGCTGATACAAATTCAACATTTGTTGTTTCACAAGACAGTGCATTTGGCTGCATCTTCCCGCTTAGTGTAGGCTTGTGTCATAAGACATTCACTACATGTGATATGCAATTTCCCTTACATGAGGGTCTCCAGAATCTGTGCAATCACTAGGACGAATATTCAATGCGTCATTGTTAGACGGTTCTACGGTTCTCTTCAAATGGAAGCCTGCTGAATCAGTGGCTATCAGTGGCTATCAAATATAATTGATTTCTTGTTTTTCCTTCTTTATTGCAAAAGAAGCATTTTTTACTGTCGTACATAGTTAATTTTAATCATTCATGGTTTGCTTTGATTTACTTCGTCGTCTTCTTCATGGCTTGAGATTTGGCTCACATTACTGCTGTCCATGCAATCTTTTGCTTCGCTACATGTTTGCCTTACGAGTACATTGATTGTAGCTTTTCGAATGCCATGTAACTTTTTCATTTTTCAAGTGTTAAGTTGCTTAATCGTAGATGTATGTTAAGTATGTGTTATTGTCCCACTCGGATCTGTTCTTAATACACTCTAAAACCTTTTCATAACATTTTGGATTAACCAGCGGAGATTTCTTTCTTTGTTAACATAAGATACACAAGGAAAAGGGGATCATACATTTATTGCGACAATTTTACTGCGACAGCCATAAATGATGATTTTCAACCACCCCATTTCACCCCATATACATGTGGGGAATGGGTACAGTAAATCATTAATGTGGGAGGGAGTAAGGAGCTGAGGGGGACTCTCCCATATATGTATATATTCACTGAAACAACTTTGTTAAAAGGAGGTTATGGTTAAGTTGCACTAATAAAACCCTATGAAATTCACTGAAAATGTTTTGTTAAAGGTACGTTATGGTTAAGTTGCACTAATAAAATGCTACGAAATTCAATGAAAACACTTTGTTAAAGGGACATTATGATTAAAACCAAAAACCTCAGAAATTCGCCAGTTATGGTAAGCTAATCAACCATAACTCGTGACACCATTGTACGATGCTAAGACCAACACCCAGGACATTAAAGATGACGTCACAAATGTAATTGATGACATCACATATCTGGACCACTTGTTTTTGTTCACTGACATTCCTAGGCCAGGTGGTTCTGTTCACTGACAGTCAGAATATTAAAATTCATAATTTGCTATATATCTAGACATTAAGGGGGTAATTCATAGAATTCAGCGCTCAAGTGGCGCACGTGGCTGTCGCACAGTGTGCGCGTGCAAATCTCTGCGCCAGCCGCATGCGCTAAAATCCATTTCCGCGCACAGCGTATTCATGGATTTTAGCTACCAAAACCAGCGGTGGCGCACAGTGGCGCAGCGACCCTGCAGCAGTGCCAGTTACACCACCAACAACGCCCCTCGCGCAAGGAAAAGCCATCAAAATCCCCAATCCAGCGCAAAGGGCTGCGCTAACCTTGTACCAGTATACAGGGCCGCCACACAGCACATGGCAAGCAGGGAACGTGTATTACTGGGGTTCGCGGGAAGTTTCACACGCAATCGGAGCGGGGTAAGTGTAATTCGGGGGTGTGCGGGAAGTTTCACACGCGATAGGCAATTTGCGAGTGGAGTGCGTGTATTCCTGGGGTGCGTGGGAGGTTTCACACGCGATCGGAGCGGGGTACGTGTAATTCGTGGGTGCACAGGAAGGTTCACACGTGATTGGCCCTGTGCGAGTGGGGTACGTGTATTCCTGGGGTGCGCGGGAGGTTTCACACGTGATCGGAGCGTGGTACGTGTAAACCGGGGGGGCGCAGGAAGTTTCACATGCGATTAGCCCTGTGCGAGTGGGGTACGTGTATTCCAGGGGTGCGCGGGGAGTCCTACACGTGAATTGGCAGTGTGGGTCCTCCCAGGTGTTCCATCTACAGCCTCCACGGCCCCTGCAGGCAGCCCACACCACAGGGGACTACCCTGCACCCCTGGTCATGTCCCGCAGGCAGCCCATCCACCATGGGCATGCCCCCCAGCCAAGCCACATGTCACCTTGCACTACTGATCACCAACTCATGTCCCCCAGCACCCCCACCCCCCAGCAGTGAAGGTCACCTGCCAGCATGCCCCCACTCATGTCCCACTCATGTCCCACTGTACCCCCACCCCCCAGCAGTCAGGAGCACCTGCCAGCAGGCCCCCACTCATGTCCCCCTGTACCCCCACCCCCAGCAGTCAGGGTCACCTGCCAGAAGGCCCCCACTCATGTCCCTCTCATGTCCCACTGCACCCCCACCCCCCAGCAGTCAGGGTCACCTGCCAGCAGGCCCCCACTCATGTCCCACTCATGTCCCACTGAACCCCCACCCCCAGCAGTCAGGGGCACCTGCCAGCAGGCCCCCACACATGTCCCCTAGCACCCCCACCCCCTAGCAGTCAGGGGCACCTGCCAGCAGGCCCCCACTCATGTCCCCCAGCACCCCCACCCTCCCAGCAGTCAAGGGCACCTGCCAGCAGGCCCCCACTCATGTCCCACACATGTCCCCCAGCACCCCCACCCCCCAGCAGTCAGGGGCACCAGCCAGCAGGCCCCCACTCATGTCCCCCAGCACTCCCACCCCCCAGCAGTCAGGGGCACCTGCCAGCAGACCCCCACTCATGTCCCCAGAACCCCCACCCCCCAGCAGTCAGGAGCACCTGCCAGCAGGCCCCACTCATGTCCCACACATGTCCCCCAGCACCCCACACCCCCAGCAGTCAGGGGCACCTGCCAGCAGGCCCCCACTCATGTCCCACACATGTCCCCCAGCACCCCCACCCCCCAGCAGTCAGGGGCACCTGCCAGCAGGCCCCCACTCATGTCCCACACATGTCCCCCAGCACCCCCAGCCCCCAGCAGTCAGGGCCACCTGCCAGCAGGACCCCACTCATGTCCTCAGCACCCCCACCACCCATCAGTCAGGGGCACCTGCCAGCAGGCCCCCACTCATGTCCCCCTGCCCCCACGTCATGACAATCCTCAATCATGGGACTAATGGCCAGCCACATCACGCCCCATGCCACCCGAGCCCAAAGACCCAACCAAGTATTGCATCCACCCACATAGAAATGGCCATTACATGATACAACCCGAATGGCAAGTACATAAATGAACACATGTCTGTCACACACACACAATGGGTGCAAGTGAATGTGAAAACCCACATCATGACATGCATGAAATCAATGAGAGAATACCACACACCGAAGTATGAAACAAAAATGTATTGAATCCAAAATGAATGTAATGAAAAGAAAACACACAATAATGTGAAGAAGAAATAAAACGCAGCATGTCCAGAAAATAATCAAAAATATGAAATCAGAATCCAAAGAAATCCAAATGAAAATGTGTCCAAAGTCTCAGTCCAACAAAGCAAATCCAAGGGAAAAAAATAAGTGAAATCCATTTCTCCATGGTGAAATGAAAAAATAAAAAATAAATCCACTGTTCAACTATATACAAATCACCAATCCAGGGTCCATGAGCCCAACAAATGAAATGAAACCTACAAAAAAGACTACCTAATAAAGAACTATAAACAAAAACGTGGTGCATTGTCCAATCGCCCCAAAATAAACAAAAACAGAAAGGAAACCTAACACTTTCTAACTATTTACAATGGCAGCGGGCTAGTCCGACGGCTCACTTATTGATGTCCCGGGCCAGGGCATCATCGAACTCCTGCTCAATGTCCTGGAGGCGGTCCTCTTCCATGGCCCAAGGGTTCGCAGGGACGACGACATTTTCACCTCCAACTCCCTGCGAATTGCCTTGAGGCACTCGCCCACCTCAGGGCCCTCCGCATGGAGTTCTCCACACTGACCATTGTGAGCCGTGCCTCTTTCGCCCACTGCCGCTCCGCATCTATGGTTTGGCCAACCGCTGCCACACGAAAGACACTTGAAATCCGGGGTCCTCCTGCCCTATGGCCGTTGCCTGCCCCTTCGATGTTGAAGGCCCCGAGCCATCATTGCTCCCACCATGTTGCTGCTGCTGTGCCTGTGCCTGTGCCTGCGACCTTGCTGCCTGCACGTCCTCCTCCGGCAGGGGTGCAGTTGTCGTGGTGGCCACCCCTGCTGGACGTCCGACTCCCGACTGTGGCAGGGATGTGTCCTGGACCAGCCTGGCCGCTGGGTCAGGGGCAGCTCCACAGGGTACCCAAGTGACACATGGGTGGGAAGATGGTATGAGGACGACTGGCGCGTAGGGGGTTCAGGTGAGGAGGGGGTCGCAAGAAGCTCCAGCACACAGAAGAATCCAGCACCGGTGATCCGTCCCAGTAGGTCAACGTGGTCAAAGAGGCATGCGAGACGACGTGCAGTCTCTCCACGAAAAGACTGCAGGTCACCTCGCATGCCCCGTTGACGCAACGCTATCCTACTCAGGACAGGCTCAACACGGTCCCGGATAGCCACGTCTGCAGGGAGAGGAAGGTCAGTTGTCGTGCGCTCATCCCCTCCCTGAAAACAGGTCTGGACGTAGGCATCCCTGCTGGTGCCAGATGATGCAGTGACAGGATCAGGGACAGGATTAGACACAGGCACCTCTGCGGCGGCCTGTGCTGTCTCCTGTCCCTGCACTGCACTACTAGCACCAGTGGAATCCCCACCTCCAGACCCCGTGTGTGTCCCTTCCGCTGCCTCCTCCTCCACCAAACCCCCCACCAACCTGGATGACTCCGTGCCATCTTCCTCCATTGGACCCTGTGGGGTCTCAGTTGCCCCTTCTGCTGCGAGGAGTCCACCTCCGACCTCTGCCTCTTGGACCTACCGTCGGAAGCTCTGGCCTGGGACGCGGCACCAGACTCCTCACTCCCCGTCGAGATGACAATCTGGGAGGGGAGCCGGGCCTTGTGTCTCCAGTTGGTGGTGCGATCCCTGCCGCTGTGCTCCACAGCAACCTCTCCGTCCTCTTCATCAGTTGACGCTGCAGACAGGGAGAGATAAAACACAGACATCAGGGCACTGTACAATGGACTGATACACACATGACAGTTGCAGATGAGTGACAGTGTCAAACTTCAGACATGCATCACACTCCACGACACACATGTCATTTCAACGCACACACATGAGCATTTCCACAGCAATATTGCACCAGGCAGCAACATCCATACACATACAACAGCATGAACAGCCGAAGGTGAACCTGACATCACATGAAACACAGGGAGTGCACTAGACACGCACACACGCTACCACACGTGCATGTCTACATCTCCTCCAACTGTCGCAGTGATGCGATCGCCATACATGTCACATCTGGCATTCCGACTTCTACCTATCAGTGTCACGTGCATCCATGTTGCATCACAGTTGCACACTTGTCAAATACACACACATGCACATGTACACAGTGCCGATACATGCAGCAAGAACCACCATCCATGTGTGAAACCACAACCATGCCAACGTACATACACAGAAATTCAAACATGTGTGCTACCACACCTGCATTTGCACAGCATGCTTACAAACACGTACACCATAGATGTGTCTCACACCTAAGAGGATTCACATGTGGCAGCCTCACGCCCCTGTTCATACACATCCCTACATGGCCCTACGAAAACACACGTGCAACCTGCACACCAATGGCACACCACCACACGCACAGCGTCCAATCAGTATGCATGTACACTTACCGCTCGACTCCAGACGGGTCTGCCTCTCAAGGACCTGGACGTGGAGCGCTGAGCATATGTGTTCCAGGACCCTCATCTGGTGGTCAGACAGGTGGCCCCGGCACCCCTGGGCATCCGCTGCCTTCAAGAGGTGCCGGGCCTTGTTGAGGGTCCTGGACCTGAAGTCCTCCCAGCGCTTCTTGACATGGTGTAAGTCACGGACTGCCACCCCCTCCGCGTTGATGGCAGTCACTATGTCCATCCAGATCCTGGTCCGTCCTTCATTGTCGGCGCGCAAACTTCCAAAGAGGGCATCATACTGCCCCAGGACTTGCTCCACCAGGACACCAACTTCCCTGGCACTGAAGCTGGTGGCCCTATGCCTCTCTGGCTGGGGGTTGCCAGTGGTGCCAGATGGTGTTGTGCCCGACATGGCAACCCCAGAGGCAGGAGTGGGTGGGCAACTGAGTCCTGGGGCTAGGCTGTGGAGCGATGGTATCCCAGTCGGGAGTCTTTGGTTCCAGCAGGGGTGGTCACAGCAACTGCACCCCTGGCTGATATGCAGGCAGCAAATAGCATGGCACGTGGGCAGCAGGCAGTCAGGCAGCAGCAGATGGCATGTGGGAGCGTACTCGGGGCTCTGGGGGGCAGTAATTCAGCCTTAGGGGCAGGAGCATGGTCTTCCGTGTGTTGTTGCGTGGCCAGCTTGATACGGAGTGATTTGGCACATGAAAATCTTGCACATCAGCATGTAATTCGAGGAAAGGCCCTTCGCGTGTAAGCGCGTCAGCACACGTACGCAGTTTCATTGGACCAAAGGCCTTTAGGGTGTAAGCGCTTCAGTCATAATCGCATGGGCGTTTCCCTCGTGACGTGGCAGCGTGTGTGGAAAAACTGCACGTCCGCATGTGGATGCGTGTAATCCGAGGAAAGCGCCCACACGCGTAAGTGACGTGCGCAGGCGTTTCCATCAACACGGGTGCATGTTCATCGGACACGTCCAAAAACTGCACATCCGAGTGTCAGCTCGTGTAATTGGAGGAAAGGGCTCTAGCGTGTACATGCGTAAGTGACACTGTATGTGTGGGCCGCTTTAAAAGGTACGTGTAGGACCCCAATCCCTTGTACATGGTTTTCGTGGGAGCGAGTGGGTGAATTCTGTACTTCTTGTCGGTTCACACGCGATTACTTCACAGCGTTTCAAGTTCGTACTCCCTGTTACCTCTGACAGCGTTCTTTATTCTTTTTGGGCCTGTTTCCTCAAACAGCGTTCACTTCTTCTTTTGTCCTGTCCCCTCAGACATCGTACAATTCTTCTTTTGGCGGGGGTGTTGCCAACGCGCACATGTGCGTCTTTTTCACGTTCTTTTTCCAGGCAGACGGTGAGTTGCACACGTATTTACCAACTGTGCTTGCCCCGTGTGTCACGTTCCCCTTCAGAGGTCATTGTAGGCTGTGTGTATTATGCGTACGCTTATTTTTGTGTTTCTGGGTGCCACAGCGTAGTGCGGATTCATTTTTTCACGCACGTGGTCTACGAGGGATTGCGTGCACATTATTTTTTTATTTTGGGCTGCTTGTGCATTGCGTGACCCGTCATCTTCTCCCAGGGGTCACAGACAGCCTTGTTAGAGCACTAGGGTACAAATTCCATCTAGTACCCTACCCCTTTCACCCCCAATTGCCCAGGAAAATAGTTTACTGCTACTCCCATACGCACAACAACATCAGTGACATGGTTGGGAGGCGACCAAGCGGTAAGGGAGGCAAAGGTGGCCGACCTTCAAAAGGTGGGCGTGGTGGGTGCGGTAGGGGACGTGGCCGGGATTTGCAGGGTGCCCCTAGACCCCCATATGTGGAGGACCAAACAGGGACACCCATGCCCCCTGCCCCCCCATGTTTGAGGGAAACGTGGCTGACACCATCCCAGCTCAGCCCTTGTTGGACCAGCCCATTGTGGCACCTGACCTGGCACAGGATGACTACCAGGCTGACTTCTAGGTCAGCAAGTCTAGGCCACGTGTGGCGGTGCAAGTTGGTGTCACCAAGCCACATGGATCTGGGGCAGCTATGTCATCTGCTGCCCCAAGTAGGCAGCGTGCAGAGGCTGCAGGGGCAGCTGCAGCTCCATCCACCCCAGCTCTGAGTCTCCCAGCCAGGACAGTGTCGGTCCAGGTCCATCAAACTGACGTTCCCCCTGCCAACATCACACTTCTGCCAATGCCTCCACCAAGGCCTATGGTCATTGTGCATTCACACACTCCTACTACCCAGTCCACCGGTGCTTCTGCCCCTACTGACCAGAGCGGCGTAAGCCACTCAGGCTAAGCTCCACCTTTGAAAAAGAGGAAGAAGGGTGCTCTGGCACAACAGGCTGAGACCCCAGACACGGCTACACACTCCGGCACGTCAAGAAAGCCTAGCTTTAATGACCCGGAACTTGATGCACTTGTTAGCTATTTGTCGGCACATAGCCATAAAATGTTGGTGACTGCAGGGTGCAAGACCAAACCTGGTCAATGTAGGGCACACTGGCAGACCATTGCGGACTGCATAAGTGCCCTTGGATTTATGAGGCGCACAGCTGATGATTGCTACAAGTAGTGGAATGACCTGAAACGCAGAGCAAAGAACAAGCTGGCCTCAAATCATGCCTCTACTCTGGTAACTGGTGGTGGGTCTACACAAGAGGACAACAAACTCACTGAACATGAGTCTGTTGCTGGGACCTTCGTCACAGAGGAACAGATCCAAGGTGTGGGAGAACTACCTGATTACGACGCATTGTCCGGTGAGTGCCCATGCGTGTGTGTGTAATCCATGTGTATGTTGTTTGGGTGACAGGTTCTGATTGAGTGCCAGGTGAGGGTGTGTACTCCTGAGTGTTATGGGTCACCCATTTGCTTCCTCCCATACATTCACGTGCCTTGGATTTGGGTACATTGGTCAGATTTTGTAAGTGTTCATTCAGGCTGATTGTTTCCACTCTCCCATTTTTAGTACGCATTATTCTGCCCTATTGCAACATATGTGAAATTCTTCGGTCATTGTTTACAGCCCACACTGGGCCACTACCTTTACCTGGTTATGTTAATGATTACACCATTCAGGCCGATGGAGTATTGGGCTGCAGACATTTTTTATTAGGGCCTGTTTGCATGTGGAAGATGACAGATGTTTCCTGTAATGTTAAAGTGACCAACCATTGATCAGCCCACAATGACTGTGTTATTGGACACTGGATGTGTTTCAGTGTGTGGCACATGCATATTTTGCAACACTATTCAGCATCAATCTTCGCATCATGTCGATGTGACATGGATATGTGACAGTACTCATTCACTGACATATTGCTGTAGTTTTGTAATTTACCGTGGCTATGCTACATGACATCTGTGTGGTGGCATGTGTCATGTATGTGTATTGGATATGCCACTCACAGCCTGATGTGTGATGCCAGTGCTACCCAACATGCTGCAAATATGTTGCATTTCCATCTTGCTCTCCCCAGTGTCTGCCTTTTTGACTCCGCTTCCAACTCTTTGACAGTGCATGCATGGCAGGGTTATAGTCATGTGGGACATGTGTAAATCATGTACTGGATCTCTAGCTTGTCACGGCCTATGTGTGTGCTATGGTGCTCATGCCTGTTTCCATTTGTTGTCTTTCATGTTTTTGCAGGTGATGACGCACTTGGTGCTGTTGAGGTTGAGGAGATGGTGCAGACCCAGGAGGAATCTCAGGCATGACCAGGCACCAGTGGGGGACGTGGTGTGGTGGTGGGTGAAAACCCAATGTTACTGCAGACCATACTGTCCAGGGGTGCCTCTGGGTGCACCTCCCCAGACCTCTATTCAGGTGCTGAGCCGGATGATGAGACGTATGTGCCATCGCAGGTAAGTGTTTCTGCCAGGGATTCTGTTCTGTCCAACCCACCTGCACCAGGGGCAGAACCCTCTATGGGGATGTCAGTGTTGGTAAGTCCGCCTTTGGCGGTTACGGATGCAGGGTCACACTCCACAGCATCTGATCCTGTTCCTGGGCCAGCAGATCAGAGGGGGAATGCAGTCCTGCAGCCTCAGGCAGTGGCAGCACAGCAAGGTGCAGATCGCCTTGCTCCAAACAGGTGTGGTGCCCGTCCACGCGGTGGCTGTGCGCCACCAGGCAATACTGTATGGGAAAACTCCATGTACGGTAAGGCAACCCAACAGGCAGCATCAGTAGAAATGATGGCTCAGGCAATGGAGAGGGTGGCCACTTCCATTATCCCCCCTGAAAGGCAGATGGAGCAACACCAGCAGGCAACAGACTCCATTTGCCAATCACACAGGGAAGACATGTTGGCATCCAACAGGGACAGACAGGCGGCACTGGAGACTCTGTGCGAATCCATATCAATAGAGTACCAGGGCCACAGGGAAGCCCTGAGGGTAGAACTCCATGACCTCAGGCAGAGTCTGCTTGAACTTGAGGCTTCCCGAAATGTTAGGGCGGAACAGCAGCTGGAGCAGCTCACACGTTCGCTCTCAGCTGAGCTGCATGCAACACGTGAGGAGATCCGGGCATCAAGCGAGGCCATGCGCGCAGAAAGGCAGGCAACCCGTGATGTGCTGCATGGGGATCTCCGCACTTTAATCCTCCAGATTCAGACCTTCCAGACCCGCATGTTTGCTGCTATGGAGGACCATACCAGGGCTTTGCGTGGGCTGCCTCCCATAGTGCCAACGCCTCCTGATGCAGCAGCAGAGGATGAGCAGAGCGACAGCAGTTCTCCCACAATGGCATAGCCGTGTAGGCCATGAGCCCAAGGAGGTTTTTTTTTTTTCGCAACATCCACGCAGGTGGTTGTTGGTGTACCCTGTCCTCGAACCTCCTGGGTGGCCTCCGCCAGTCCTCCTAGGCCATGCATGGCCATTTTTGATTTTTGATTCTTTTTTTACAGTGTGTTGCCTTGTGTGGCTCCCGTGGGCATCCACTGTATTCCTGCTGGGCACATGCAGGCTTGTCCTGAGTTTGGGTTAGATGCTTGGGTTCGAGAGACACACACCCCTCCTGCTTCCCGTTTCCATGGGCTTGCAAAGGGTGTGACTAAGTGACAGTGAATTACACAGTGACGTTGGGCTCCCATGAGCTGTGTGGGCAGTCTGTAGTCAATGCTGTGTAGACATCCCTAGTGGATATTGTTGTTGTATTGAACACTGCATGGTGTATTGATATGTGCTTGTGCATCCATGTCTTCCTCCTAATCTGCAGGTTCCTTTCTCATGTCTTCACAAGGCTGTCTACTTTACAGATGCAGTTCATGTTGTATGCAGTACACTGAGACATTTGCATGGCAGCAACACTCTACAGTTGTAAGGGGTTGATGTGCTGGCGTATTCAGGTTGTAAGATTACCACTACTTGAACTTAGTACTGTCATGTTTTTGCATTTTTCCATGGTGTGTTGCAGCATTGTGTTGGTGGTAAGTATTTGGTAATGTGTGCTGTTAGTTATACATTACTGGGAGCATATTGTGTATGGGCAGTTTCCATTAGGGACAGTCATTTTTGTGAAACTTGTGTCAGGTCTTCTGCATTGCTTTGTTTGCTTTCACATTGCATGACATGCCATGGTGTGTTTGGTGGTGGAGCTGGGGAGGGGTTGGGTGACATGGCGCTGTTCTCATGTTGTATTAAGCAAGGGGGTAATGAATTTCGCAGGATAGATGTATTTCTTTTGATGACACAGCATTGGTGGTGTTTGGGTAGGTAGGGATGCACACAATGTAACACTTCCAGGTGACCAGTCTCAGGATGGTATGGTTGTGACAGTTGAGTGTCCCTTATGTCATCATCATTGATTGTCAGCTGGTATGTGCCAGGGCTGTGTGCACTCCACAGGGGTGTGATTTTAGGTGAAGTAATTAGCCACCAGCTGCGTACGGGCTGCCTCACCACGTGCCCTATCCCCTCCCATGCGCAGCGGGCGTGCATGTGGTTGGGGATGTGGGAGCACCACCATGTCCACCGGCAGGCCCCGGCGTGTTGCAACGTTGTGCAGGACACATGCTGCCACTATGATCCTGCACACTGCTGGGGGAGCATATAACAGCTGCCCACCAGAGCAGTCAAGGGAGCGAAAGCGTGACTTGAGCACTCCGAATGTGCGCTCCACTATGCCCCGGGTTGCAATATGGGCTGTGTTGTATCTTACCTCGGGTGGCGTGGTGGGGTTCTGAATTGGCGTCATCATGTGGGTGCTCAGAGGGTAGGCACTGTCCCCTGGGGAGGTGGTAATGGGTATGATTAGTGGGGTTGTGACATTACTCAGTATCTGACATGCATGCATGTGCAGTAGCATTTATACTCACCAAGCAGCCATGTATCGCCATGCTGCACAGCTTCTAGCTCCCGGTTTAGGGTTGACATTCTGTAAATGAAACTGTCGTGGGTGGACGCTGGATAGTTGGCATATACTGAGGTGATGATTCCCTTGGCATCACATACTACCTGCACGTTGATGGAATGCCAGTGCTTGCTGTTTCTATAGATGTGCTCAGATACCCTGGGGGGACGTACAGCCACATGGATGCAATCAATGGCAACTAGCACTTTGGGGAATTGTGCCACCCCATAGAAATCCTGTACGGCAGCCTGCCTTTCTGCAGGTGTTCTGGGCAGGTATATGTGCCTGCGGACTGATGGGCGTGCAGTCATGATGCCCAACACCCGGTGTAGGCAGCGTGACTGCATGGCCTGTGACACCCCCCTACTATAGCACTTGTCCGCTGAAATGATCCAGTGGCCAAGAAGTGCAGTACATTGAAGGCCTTCTCCTGGGGGCTGAGTGCTTGGGAACACAGGGTGGGTGTTGTGAGGTCATCCTCCCACTCACTCACCAGGTCGAGTATTATGTGAGGTGGAAACCTGTACCTCACATACACCTGGTCATCAGGCATCCCAAAAAGGCTGGTTCTGGGTGTAAAAATTCTGGGCATGGCTATCCTCCTCCTCCTCCTGCGGTATCCCACGACCACTCCTGCTAGGAATGGTATATTCATCTTGGCGTCTGAGCTTGTTTGTTGTTTGCGCGCACTTTTATGCTGCGTGGGTCCACGTACGCCTGCTTCCTGCTGGCGTACGTGTTTCCGGATTAGCGGCTCTTTTCTGGCGCACGCATTAGCTCCGTTCGATTCCATGAATACGTGTTGTAGACGCACGTGTGGGCGTACCGTGCATTTGCCTCCTGTACTTTCCCCGTGACGCCCACATTTTCACGCATTGTTCCACATTCTGCGTGTTATGCCCCCTGTTCCGCCTACTTTTGTTGTGTGCGCTGCGCTATGTGCGCTTTCGCTGTGCACTTAGCACACGCTGTTTGGAGACGTGTGCGCCAGCGTGCGCCGCGCAGAATTTTAGCACACATCCAGGGATTTACACGCACACGGACTTCCATGAATCGGTGTGCACGGGTTTCGCTGCAATTTTCGCACTTGCAATGCGATTCGCACGCTTTCGCACGCTTGCACCGAAAATTTCAGCGCACATTCATTCCATGAATCGGCCTGTACACTTGTCATATGTTCTTAAAGTCATTTCTATAGGGTTTGGTCTCAGCTCATGGTGCACATGCATGGGGCAATAAGCAGGCCTTAAACACACCATTTATATGTATACATGAAGATGAACTTTAATGTTATTAACCTTTCCTGGTGATGCTGTTTCTTTCTTCCTTAGTTTACTTTCTCTGTATGCGCCTCTGATATGTATGCATTGTGGGTCTTCATATGTATTGGTTGTACTAGCAAATGTGAACTTATGGTCCTTTAGCAAAGTTCATGCAATGAATGGGGTTTACAGAATAACTCTGAGTCCAAATAATCGAACCAACTCAGGAAGATGCAAAGGTTGCTGTTTTATTAACAATTATCTAAAGCAGGGAGATTAAAAAGGACATCAATGGACGTTCGCTCAGCTCTCAGCAAATCTCACAAAAAGCATATACTTTACACAAAAAATATGTCAGAAGTGACACCATACTACGTGGCAAATAAGGAAAACCTATGAGGATTGTGATACATTCAAGGGGAACATTTAAGTATACTTACTATAAGAACTGGGATTGTGATTTGCTGTCTACTGTCAGGTGGACAACTTATGCCTACCTCTAAAATATGTTATCTTCAACACTGTTAAGTACATGGTATATCATTGGCTCTCAAACTATAAGGCCCTTCATTATACAGCCCTCTACAATTGGTTGGCAAGCTTGTGCCATTCTGGAACATTCTCTAGACTTAGCAGCACGTAAGCTCATACCCAGGTACCAGGAGGTGGACTTGACTTTACCTCCCAACCCAATTAGCCCAACATCTCTTATGACCCACGCCTTCTGCCATGCAGATTGTCTTTGAACTTGGCCTTGTAAAGTATCCTTGTCTGCGGAAATATATGAGAGTACAGGCTTTCACTATCGTTGTTCTAGGACTCTAATCTCAACTCTATTTCCATCCTTCGCTCACGTGACAGGAGACCATGATTCTTGTTCATTCTGCAGCATTTAAATGTTTTAAAAGAATAAAACTTGGCACTAATGGTGTTCTTTCTTTGCATCTTGATAAGGGATGATTCATCCTTCCAACGCTAACGTTTATTGCTTTCAAGAATAGATAACCAACCTTGGCTGCTTCTGTTTTGTTGCCAGGCCAGACAGCATCGCCAGGCTCTTCCATGATCTCAGCTTATTCATGCTGCGACATAATTCTCAGCCTTTCCTCTTCATGGGTTTCAGCTTACTAGATTCATGATACTGATGTCCAGCTCCAATACAATGGTGGCTTTGCCTACAGTCTATTCACTACATATAGCAAGCTTCTATGATCACTTAGTCTACTTGGGCTTCTGCATCTATACAATTATTGAATGGTTCCATTTCTGTAGCACTTCGTATATGTGCAATATTCTTTTCTACATATAAATGTTTACTCAATTCTTATCTTCATCATCAGTTCCATAAGATCCATGCATTCTCTTCAGCCAGTATTCAGTGTGTCACGCTCGTCTCTTATGACGCCACTAGCTTCTCTTTCACTCTTTTTCATATTCCTTCAGGGAGTTCCTCCCTCAGATTGTCATCTCTCCGGAGATACATTTGATACGGTTATCTCAATGGATACCTTTTCTCGAACACTCGCTGAGGTATTGGCGCAACTGCTGGTGTCAAACATGGAAAAGTCTCCGACTTCCAACATATAGATGGCAGGGGGGCAGGATTTCTTGCAGAGGCATGAATCTGCTGTTCTCCATTCCCCCCTCTGGTTGAGTCCTCAACCACCTCTTCAATGGTTTCCAAATCCTGATATTTTCTTTTGAAGAAGTGCTTCTTTGGAGTCCAAATCTTCATCACCTCCCTCAGGGTGCCAGCAGATTTAACATTTTCATCCGCACTCCAGGTCATGTAGTTGCACTGTCCATTGGGATTACAATAGACCCATCGACCCACATACTTCTTGTGATTCTTGGGATACAGGAGCATTGTTCCTTCAGGTGCTACAATGCTAGCCTCTATGTATTTTCTGACATCTCTATCCATCAATTCCTTGGGTCCAACCCATCATTTGACATTGATCATGATCTTCATTCCTACTGCATTCTTTTCTGTCTTCTTGCATTGGGCAATTATTATCCAGATCACACAGATTCCAAAAATCACCAACACCAATATTGCTCCACGGATCTTAAATATGTTTGCCAACCACTGCGGAATCCATGAGAATATGGAGGCAAACCAACTATCATCTGTAATGTCCTCCGTAACATCTTCCATCTAGTTATGCAGGTTTGTCAACAACGTTATGGCCTCTGTCAAGTTTCCATTCTCGTCATCATGAGAAGGTGTGAATGTGCAACATGAAGGCCCGATTTTGGTGCAAACTTTTCCTTCCATTGTTGTGATCATGTTAAGGACAGGACATAGCTATTTTGCAGGGTCATCAGTCGTATGACCCTCAACTCTTCCTTGATAGCATTGAATCCCTTCATGGTAGTATTGATCTTCTGCTCCCATCTTGTGATCTGCAACCACTTTGCATTGGCCATCGTTTGGATCCCAGGCATGAAGATAGTCGTGAAGATTGAAGCAGTCTTGCAGAACAACCTGTGCTCATACGGAATGGCATCAAATGGTTCTATTGATTTGGCTGAGAAGTAATTCTCTCTCTTGGTCCGATTGAGAAACTCAAGCGATCTTCTTCTTCTCAAATGGGCATCTGCTTTTGGAAATTCTCCAATGTTGAGGTCACTCTGAGGAATCACTAATGCTGGTACATGAATGAGTGCCAAGGAGCACGTTCCTCCCCAATCTTTGAGCAACTTCATGTAGGCCCTAGAGCCACAAGCCCAATATCGATCCATCAGGACAGTTGTCACTGCTCCAATTCTAGAAATATCAACTGTAGTTTTACAGTCTTTATTGTCTCCCAAATGGTTCTTTCCATAGCTTCGGAAGAACAATGTCGCATTAGCCAACACGATTACAGTCATGGGGCCTGATTCATCTTCTACCAATGTCAGTAGTTTGGCATGCTTAGCCCATGACTTCAAACACCTATCGTTTACTCTCTGTACCTCTTGTACATATTCTGGCTTCAGTAGATGAACTGCACAGGACATTAGCCCTTCTTCCCATCCCTTCTTGGATTTCACTCATCCATAGACTAAGACTTGAGTTTGCTCCCAACATCCAGGTGATCCAGCTATTTCTGTCATATCAGGGCAATTCATTTTCTTCATCTCTTCAATTACCACCTCATCCTGTCCTGTTGCAGGATATACAAGCATCTTGCTCTTCAATCTAGCTTCCTTTTCGATCTGTGTGGTCTTGATGCAGCCATCCTGGCATGGAAACGTCCATTTCGATATCCATCACAAAGTGGCCCAATTTCCTTGAAATTTTCCTGTGGTAATGCATGCTGCAAGATGGCTGAGGCACCCAGCTTTGTGTTCTGGAACTTCTCTGGCAATGAACATTCGCACTGTATTCATGACATAGGGTATGAGAGAACAGACTTTGCAACACTCCTTAGATGTTCTCTGTCCCACTTTTCTAATGTGCTGAGACCACTTTGCTCTCCAAATGTGCTGCATTATCTAGATAGGTTTTTATCCCCTCACTATCTTCCTCTGCATTTCTCCTGTGTCCCCCAAAAGTTGTGTAATACTCATGAAACAAATCAAAAGTAGTTCTCACAGTAGGGAGAGCCATAGGGGCCTGTCCCTCAGCAGAAGTACCAACATTATAGAGAGTATGAAAGATTATGAAGAGAAAGACAAAGAGAACAATCATGCAAGCATATATTATGCATAAGAATATTGGCATATATCTCTGAAGCCATCATACAACTTGATGTCCTTGATCTTTACATAGAAACATGCCACTTTCCTCTTTAATCATTTTTAATACAATCATCAAATTCTTTATAGTTGTAACTGCAAAATCTGCTTGATGATGGCAATAAGGAGTCTCCTTATCACTGGGCCATTTTTAGGATCCTGTAAGAAAGTGCGAACGTCAACATTTCTTCTCACAAGAGCAGAGTAAGCTTGACGTATAAACACAAAGACAGCAAGCAAAAGTCGATGAATGGCACTGTCGGTAAGCACCATATGATTAACTGCTTAGAACAGGTATTCTCCATGACATGAATCTGGATACAGATCTCATTTCCAATTTGTAATCAAGAACTGATGTTTATGCATAACTCTGATATTTCAGTGTATTTCTAAAGTTTATTTTCATGCCACTGCAATTCACTGCAAGTCTTTTCACTTTTGAATTTCAGTCCAAGATAAAGATACATTTGTATTAACCACTGGTTGCTTTATCGTCCTTCTTCTTCATCATTGATCAAGTCTGCATACACTGACAGTTTTCTTCTTCTCTTGCTTCTGGTTCGGCAACATTGGGAGGGCGGGTCTCAACTTTGTAGGCTTTTACATCCCCCAAGTGAAGCCAAGCTTGTCTCCCTTAGACTTTCACAGCTCAAGGAGTTATATTCTGAATACAAAAGGGACCATTAAAATATGGCTCATGCTACCTTCTAGTAAAAATCTTGATTAGGACTAAGTATCCAACAGATAACATAGGTGCCAATAGTAATTGAATTGGGTTGGTTGTTGAATAGTCTTCTTCTGTGTTCTGAGACCAACCCCCCTTGTGCATCACTTGATCTGAAATGAAAGAGATGCTAGAGGTCATACATGTCAAATAATCATGCATTTCAACACCTAAAGTTATAGCTACACTCTGAGCATCATGTCTACTCATGGATGGAGGTATAAGGGGCATTCTCACATGCCTCCCTGTCACTAGTTCATGAGGGGTGAGGTGATGGTCTGATCCTGGCTGATTTAGAAGGGCATATAAGGCTAAAGGCAGGCAATATAGTCATCCCTTCTTCAAAGTCATTTTAATCTTGGCAATCCTTTCCTTAAGGAAGCCGTTGAGTCTCTCACATATCCCATTCACTTGCAGGTGATAATGAGAAGAAAATGTATGTTTAATATTCAATAAAAGCCCTATCTGTTCAAATAGGTCATTAACAAAATGTAGCCCATTACTGGATCTCAACATTTCACACACACCCCTTCTTGGAAAGAATGTGTGCACTAATAACTTTGCTGCGCAAGTGGCATCAGGGTGTGCACACGGACTGCCTCAATCCACCTAGAAAAGAGACACACCACCACTAATAGATACCTATATCCATTATACACCTGCAGCATATCAACATAGTCAATATGTAAATGCTGAAACGGACCGTTCGGTCGAGGTAGTACCCCACTAATCATTCTCAGTGTATGCCCAGCAGTAACCATTTGACACACGATGCAGTTCATCATAAATAGTGCAACGTGTTCCAATTAATTTGGAATGAACCAGTCTTCCGCAATCATAGCAGCAAGACTTTCCCTAGTTACATGCAAAGGTAATGCAATTGTTCAAGTGCAAGCAACCTTCAATAGGCTACTGGAATCACCGGCTTTCGAGTGCTATCTTGTCACCATACTGCTTCTTTGGGGGACAAAGAACACCCCCCTTTGTTTGCACAATTCCGCCTCTTCCATTAATTGGGCTATCGATAATTTATTAAACCCTTCTTGCACTAACGTAGTTGTGACTACTTTTTCTTTAATATTCTCAGTATCAAAACTTGAAATTATATGCAACCCTTTTGGCTTCTTCATCCACGGCTTCATTCCTGCAAGAGATAAAATCTGTTTGCTTAGTGTGCACTGCGCATTTAACAAACACTATGGCTACTGGGAGTTGTAGTGCCTTGATAAGCCTATCCAATAAGGATGAATGCTGCACTAGATTGCCGTCTGTGTGGAGGTAACTCCTCCTCGTCCAACGTGCTAACCCTGCATGTACGATTGACATCACGCAGTCGTAGTCACTGTACACTGTCACTTCCTGCCCTTCATGTTTCTCACGGGTGACAATGAGCGCTACTAATTCTGCTGCTTATGCTGAAAAGTGAGAAGGTAACCTTGCACTTGCTACAACTTCAAATTCTCTACTTAATCTAGGTCTCAATAATATGGCGCCAGAATGCCTTTCACCAATAGTCCGATCAATTTTTGAAGAACCATCAATAAAAAGAATTGCCCCTCCGCCAAAGCATTTTCCTTCAATGGGGTATATCATAAAATTCGACATAATTACCACAGTCATGTACATGATTGCCTTCTTCTATTGTCTCAGCTATAAACGTGGCAGGATTCACTATTTTACATCTTACAATTTTAATCGTTGGGTTCAAAACCATTACCCCATAAGCTGAAGCCCTTTGGGATGTCAATGTGCCTTTGGGTTTCTTTAAAATGGCAAACAGAGCATCCTCAACAAAGAGGATCATAGAGCAGCCCATAACTATACTTGTAGACGTCTCGATTGCGAACACGGCACCTGCCAATGACTGTTTGCAAGGAAAGTGTCTTTTCCTAGCTGGGTCTAAAATCCCACTGTAATATGGTAAAGGTTTGTACCCCAATGTAGTTCTCTGTGTAAGCACTGCTGTCATGACTGTCGCATTTGTGTGCGAAAACAAATAAAATTCCTCAGCATAATTGTGAATTCCCAAAAAAGAGGCTGTACAAATAGCTTTTTTCAGTTCCCCAAACCCTTCCTCCATTTCTTCAGTCCATTCTATTTTTACTTTTTCCACATGTGCTTTCATTAAAGCTTTTTGTTTATTTGTATATGGTTATACCATGAACTTTTACAAAGTAGAAACAAAATCTCAAAAAGAGATCACCAGTTATACAACCCAAAACATCAAATACACCAAGGTATTACACAATGATTCTGATGGCACCAGAATCCCTTGTTTCAACAGTGCTGAGATATTCTGAAATATACCCTAATCAGCTTCTCGAGATAAGGGGTACTGCTTTGCTCAAGGTAAAATCACTTCTGCCTTGAGCTTTATTTTAACTTCCCCTATTCCCTTCAATAAACCTACATCATAAGGGCCTGTGGTCCAAAGGATGCTCTGCACTTTTTCCAAGTCTTCCTGAAAAAATGCTGGACGTTGCTGCATTATCGCCATTCACTGTGGGACTTTGCTTTTCTCTATTCTTTTCCATTATGTAATGCCCATGAAGAAGACTACTTCATCATCTGTTTGCTCATCCCTGAACATGTCATCATCAGTGATGTCAGTCAATTTGTGCCCTTCCTCTAGAGGTATTACTGTTCTCCATGGTCTACCCTCATCATCTAGTCCTTCAAGCATTGCCATTTCCCTTTGTTCGATGGCTGGTTCCAATTCTATAGGGATAGTCTGTCCTCTCTCTTCGTCCATAGGTATTCTCGGTCTAAACAAAATCTCATCGGGTATCTTCACAATTTTTCCCACTAAGCCAGGTAGCCATGTCAGTAAAATGGTCACTCCATACAGAAAAATCTCTGGATCTACTGGAATGCCTTGCAGATCCACATGCCCTGTAAACACCAGTATACACTCTCCTGCGTTCAAATAGTGTATTCCTGGAGTGGATCACACCATTCCTGGATCAGTAAATGTATTTTATCATGTTAAGTTGTGTCATTAAATCTATTCCAAAAATGTTAACCGGTGTCTGTCATGAATATAGCAAAGGAACAGACATGTCACACTCTTCTATAGAGACTGGAAATTCATTAATTAAAGGAACTCAAGTCGTAACTCAGAGAACCCTTGAGCATTCATGGCAATTCCCGATATTGAATATTTTCCCTCTCGTATACATGAACAAGTAGCTCCAGTGTCTACTAAAAAAAGAAAAAGATTGCCTCCTATCGTCACATCGACCCTTGTTTCCTCTTGGGGGTCTTGTGTCACAGATAGTACTGAACACATCAAGTCACTCTGTGAGCTGTCCTATTGTGGGTACAGGCTCATCCCTGTCCCTGTGAAAGGATTCCCTCCTTCCACAGTGACACCTCCTATTCTGGGTGTCAATACTTGTCCTGTATTTTCATACTAATGTGCCTGCATGGGGGCTTGTTGTGACTGCCCTTGCAGTGGATTCATATGCGCTCGTTCTTGCTGTTGCACCTGCTGCACTCACAGGGCCTGTGTCTGATACAATGTATGATCTTAGGCGAACCCTTCTCTAGTCTATGTGCTATATGGTTGAGTGCCCCTCTTGAAAATTGGCCATTTTGTACATTTTCTTGGCTCCCACATACACATGCAATGTGCCCTGTTATCCCACAAGTCCAACATACTGAAGGTGCCTTCTGACAAGCCCTCCTTGAGTAGTCTGGTTCTCGTTCTGTGTACCTTGAAACCCACCTTGATTATTTTGAAATCCTCCTCTTCTTCTATAGCCTTTACATCTGCCTCTTGGCACAAACTCATATCCACCTTGATAAAATGACTCACCTGCAATGTACTCACTGCTTCCTGCATTTACAATCCTTCTCCGCTTCTCAATACCACGCCTTCTATGGCAAATTTTGACAACTCTTTCTGAACTAAATAGGCTTTCTCAATTTTCCTATTTTCATCTTTCTTCTTATTTTTCTCTTGTAATAACCAACAATGGTGCACTATCATCCGCTGTATCTCAGCCCAAGGCTTCGCTTCCATCCCCACTTGTTTATTCCTCTGTCTCTGTACTGGCTCAGGCAACCCCTGACATAAAATGTGGTAAAATAATGCCACTGTCTTTTCCCATGGCTCACAAGTTTCAAGTTGCCAGTTCTCCCAAATATCCTGAATGTAAGCAATACGGTCTTCATCTTCCTTCATCTTACATGTCATAAGTACACCCATAAATGATGTGTCAGGATCCTGTACCCTCAGCGCTATCCAAACATTTGCTCCACAATTATTAAACAGCGCTCCATCATGCACTGTATTCTGTGCGATCACGCTTGAATACCTTGCTCTTCTCCATAGTTTGCCAGCTCCCTCCCCAGGAGTAGCTGGCAGCAGACCTTTTATGTCCCTTATGGCCAACGTGTTTCCTCCTGTCGTGTTTTCTAATCCATATATCCATTTCCCAGCGCCCGAAGTCAAACTCAGGAGCTTACACCTTAAAATATCCTTATCCATCTGTGGCCTTGGAATATTCTGTGGTCTTGCTCCCCCTTTTTCCAATAAGGGAAACTGCTTAAACCCTACCCCACAGTCAGATCCTACTATCTTTTCTCAAATGTCTTCACTGTGTATGCAGCGTGCAAATATGTAGTGATGTGTTGCAATACTGCCTTTGACAATGATCCCCTTGTGGCCATGGCATGAACATTTTATCTGCCGTGCCTTTTACCCATTCCTCAGTATACTGTTTGAGCTTGGGCAAGTGCTTCGGTAATGTTTTACATGAGTGCATCAGAGAAGTATCTCCCATAATGATGTCTCAATTGACTGTCAATACTTACCAGACTTATGAAATAACTGTTGTGCTTTTGTTTAAATCACAACTTTTTCAACGTCTTTAAAACTTACAAATATAAGCACGCACCATCAATCGCTGCTCAAGCCTCTAATATCTTGATTAGCTATCTCTACCTGTTGATTGATACCAATCACTTTGCTATGCTCAATCACTATTGCTCTGCAATTTTTTTGATTACTTCACAACTTCTATTGCTCTTAGATATTTTTCTCAACAAACAACATACAGACTAGTCAACATTACACATTAATAAACACGGTGATCACCTTTTTCTCTCTCGCCTTTACTTTATAGCCTATATATGGTTTGAGATGGCACCTTATGTAAACCTGTTTACACGTTATATGTTTCTGCTCTACCCCCATTGGAATATGAAACGTCTCCATCTGAAACTCCCTTGAGTCAGGAACCCTAGGCGCTACCTTTTCTTCACACAATTTTTCTCATTACTTAAAAATTATCACAATCCAATCCCCTTCATTTGCCATTCCCCTTAATCTACTCACCAAGTTTTTCGTTAAGTGACTTTAGGCCTTTGGTATCAACTCCTCCTCCAATCCAACCACTTTGCCTTCTGTCTCAGAGCACCCGTTGAAACCGGTCAGGGATTTTGACAATGGGGGACCTGCCCACCATCTCGATTCTTCTTGCAAGTTTACTTCTATAGGCCGCTCTCCACAGGGAACGCTGCGATCTTCCAGCTAATGGCTGAGGATACTCGATTATACGAAAGACTGGGGACAAACTGGTTTGGATCTTTTCCAACCATGCGCACTGCTACCATGTAAACCTATGGTCCTTTAACAACGTGAATGCAATGGATGATGTTTACAGAATAACTCTGAGTCCAAATAATTAAAACAACTCAGGAAGATGGCAAAGGTTGCGGTTTTATTAACAATGATCTAAAACAGGGAGGTTACAACGGACCCCAACGGACGTTCGCTCAGCTCTCAGCAAATCTCACAAAAAACAATACACTTTATACTAAAAATACATCAGAAGTGGCACCATAATAAGTGGCAAATAAGGAAAACCTATGAGGGATTGGGATACGGTTAAGGGGAACATCTAAGCATACTTTCTATAAGGACTGGGATTGTGATTGGCTGTCTATTGTCAGGTGGACAACTTATGCCTACCTCTAAAACAAGTCATCTTCAACACTGTTAAGTACACAGTATATCATTAGCTCTCAAACTATAAAGCCCTTCGTTATACAGCCGTCTACAATTGGTTGTGCCATGTCTGGAATGTTCAGTTCAATTAGCAGCACGTAAGCTCATACCAGTTGCCAGGAGGTGGACTTGACTTTACCTCCTCAACCAATTAGCCCAACATCTCTCATCACCCATGCCTTCTGCCATGCATATTATCTTTGAACTTGGCCTTGTAAAGTATACTTGTCTGTGGAAATGTATGGGAGTACAGGCTTTCAGTATTGTTGTTCTAAGACTCCAAGCTCAACTCTATTTCCATCCTTGACTCACGTGACAGGAGACCATGATTCTGGTCCGTTCAACAGCATTTAAATGTCTTAAATGGATAAAACATGGCACTCTTAGTGTTCTTTCTTTGCCTCTTGACAAGGGATGATTCATCTTTTTAACGTTTATTGCTTTCAAGAATAGATAACCAACCTTGGCTGCTTCTGTTTTGATGCCAGGTCAGACAGCCTCAACAGGCTCTTCCATGATCTCAGTTTATTTGTGCTGCCACACAATTCTCGGCCTTTCCTCTTCATGGGTTTCAGCTTACTAGATTCATGACACCGATGTCCAGCCCCTATACAATGCCAGCTTTGCCTGCAGTCTATTCACTACATATAGCCAGCTTCTATAATCAATTAGTCTACTCATGTTTCTGCATCTGTACAATTATTGAATGGTTGCATTTCCATAGCACTTTGCACGTGTGCAATCTCCTTTTCTGCATATAAAAGTTTACTCGATTCTTATCTTTGTCATCAGTTTCCATAAGATCTATGCATTATCTTCAGCCAGTATTCTCAGTGTGTCACGCTCGCTCCTTGTGACGCTACTAGCTTCTCTTTCACTCTTTTTCATGTTCCTTCAGGGAGTTCCTCCCTCAGATTGTCCCCTCTCTTTGGGGATACATTTTATACGGTTTTCTCAATGGATACCTTTTCTCGAACACTCGCTGCGGTATTGGCACAGCTGCTGGTGTCAAACATGGAACAGTCTCCGACTTCCAACATATAGAAGGCAGGGGAGCAGGATTTCCTGAAGAGGCATGCAGCTGCTCCTTTACACACTTGTGTAGTAAGTCTTGAATTGTTAGCTAGTTATTACTTGTTTAACATTACTCAAAACATTAATAAGGTATCATTCATTATTTTACTATCCATAAATTACAAGATTATAAATATTGTACTTCTATGGTGCATGCTGCAGCCATTGCCTATTTCTATGTATGATTAGGTACCTGTATTAACAACAATCCAATATCATGTTTTGTTTAGATGTGTACATTCTTTAATAGATTAAGTAGTTCATGATAGATCTCCTGATTACCCCTGACATCTTGTTACCAACATTATAAACACAACCAATTGTAGGAATTTTTGTAGGGATTTTTCATCAGAAGTAATTTCATTTGTGATGTCATCAGTGATGTCATCAATGACATTTGTGATGTCATCTTTGATGTCCTGGGTGTTAGTCTTAGCAGTGCATGCTGGTGGCGCGAGTTATGGTTTCTTAGCCTACCATAAATGGCAAATTTCTGAGGTTTTTTGGTTTTACATGTAACCATAACGTCCCTTTAACAATGTTCTTTCATTGAATTTCATAGGTTTTTATTAGTGCAACTTGACCATATGGTCCCTTTTACCAGTGCATGCTAATTTCCTACAACTTACTAGTATCATACTTACACCAATTAGCAACATTTTTGTTCGATTTACAAAGTTTCACCTTAAACCTCTGCCATTTCCCACTATCTAGCATCATTTTTAACACCTCTATACACTTTTTGCAACTTTTTTCACTGTTTTTGTGTCTGTCGACATTCACGAATGTCTGACGTCATCACAGACTTTCCGGACAGTGTCACATGACCACGTGCTCACACGCGGCATGGTGACGTGTTCGCGAACACGTCCGCACTTCACGGTCGGGTCTGTGTTTCACAGACAGTTCAGAACATCAGCTATTGCCATCCCTCCTCCCCAAGAGCCACCACCACCAACAGCTGGAGGACCTACACACCAAAAAAAAGCATAGTACTTCCAAAGACAATTAAGAGGACCAAGATGAGGTAGAGGAAGTGCCTACCTCTAGCACCAATAGAGAATCATGGGTGTGACAGTTCTTTACCACTGTTGGGAATGTACCAAAGGCTAAAGCTACCAAAGTGAAATGCACTGAGTGCAACGTTGTACTGAGTCGTGGACTACCTGGACATTACTCCTACAGGACCAGCTCCATGCGCCGCCACACCCAAACCAATCACTGCAACGCTCTCGGAATGGCTGTTCCTTTCTTAGCAAGAATTAGGCTGTCTTCCTCCATCTCATATTCCTCAACCATTATTGTAACCACACAGCCTACTTCTGTGGGACACAAAATCCCACCAGCTACCTTGCAAGCAATAAAAGAGACTGTTGATCCATATCTTGCAGAGACAACAGTCCTCTGTATATACTGCAACACACCACTCTGCAGGGGGGGAGCAATGTTGAAATGCTTTTGAAGCTGTAATCAAGGAGCATTAGAAACATTGCCCTCTACCTTAGATGTAACACATCTTCCCCTTTGCATCTGCCCCTCCATATTAGTGTTTGGTGCCTCTTTGCTCATTTTCCTCCTCACCTTACGTTCTAACCTATACTGCAAAAAAAAAATATAAAAAGAACAACAACAAAATTGTTCCTTTAGGTACCACCTTTCACAGTTAAAAAATAGAACTAAAAAAATAATCTTATAGACCTCATCTACTTTACATCTCTCAGTAAAGTAACATAGATTCAAAAATATTTTCAAACATTTCCATTAACATTTTGTGTTATGCTAATGGAAATAATGTGGCGTTCATCCCCCGTTCCAGAGACTGGAACACGGGATAATGGCCTTCCAGCCCAAGTTATCGGCTGAAGCGAGGACGGATAACGAGGGCTCCGGACTGTTATCACCCGTTCCAGACCGTGCAATGAGGGATGAAGGCCATTAGCACCCTAGGTTGCCAAAGTGGTAACCCGCGGTGCTAAAAAAAAGATTTTTCTTCCTACACTGGGACGCACGTGGCATCGCACTGTGGGAAGGAAAATCCTTTTCCAAGTTGGCCACCCTGGAAAGGGAAGGCGGGGCTCCATACAGAGCTCCTATTACCTTTCCATGGTGGCCTGCAGAAGGCGAAGAGAGAACCCTATGACCATATTAAGCACATGTTTTCCCTTTCAAACCTATCCCAATTTTGAAAAACATTATCATGTAGCCAGTCCCTGGGGTACATCGCCACTTTACCCCCACTGGTCGTCCCTTGTGGTCATGGCCAGTAGCCAGATTGTCTGGCACATGCCTTATGCCATGACTCAGACAATCTGGCCAAAGGTATAGCACTATTTATTGTACCTACATTGTGACACTTGGCAAAAATAAAACACGGACGCATTTGCGAAACCATGCTTTCAGGTCCTTTCCAATGCTCCTTACACGAGTTTGCTTGAAATCCGCCCATGTTTTATTTTTTCAAAAGTGTCAAAATGTACATACATACAATAGTCATATAACTTAGCCGACACTTGACACAATCCATTCAGACTTTGCACAAACATTGAAGGTTGAGCCTCTAATCATTCTGAAAACATGTGTCCAAATTTGTCAATCAAATGGCAACAAAGTTATAAGCCATCTAAAAATGTTGATACTCCACTCTAATTTAGCCCCCTCTTGACAAAATCTCACCAAACTTTGCAGAAACATTTATATGTAGATCTAAAATCTTTTTTTCAAACCTTTGTGTAGATTTGTCAAATGGCACCACATTTATAAGCCATTACAGTATTTTAGACCCCCTCTTATTTTGCCCGTCTTAACAAAATCAGACAAAACTTTTTTTAAATTGTTTTTTGTTCTTACACATAAAACCTTTACAAAGCATTTCATTTCAATACATAACTAGGAAGAAAACGTTTTTCACAATGACATTTCATTACACATAAAACCTTTACAAAACATTTCATTTCAATACATAACTAAAAAGAAAACTTATTTCAAAATGACATCTCCTATTTACAAAAAAATAAAAACAACATCTGTGAATACATTTTTCTTCATACATCTTTAAACCCAATTACGTAAGGCAACATCAGACGTACCTTAAGGCAGGTCGCACAAGGAAAGAATATTTACTTTCCTCACCAGAATTTAAGGTGGATTTCCTTAGTCTATAAAGAGGTTCAGCTAGAGCCTGGTCTTGCTTCTATAAGAAGATGGTATTGGTGTATTAGGTTTACATCATGATAAGAAGGCAACCATGTACAGCCGCTATACCACATGCATCACCTCTACTGGTTTCTCCTCAATGAGACCCAGAAATTCAATCAATTTTAGGATGAGTCTTTTTCTATAACCTCCCATACAACGATTCCATAATAATTCTCTAGCAATCTTAGTTCTATTCGAGAGGTAAAGGTCAAAGATTCTACATCTTGCATCTTCGAAATACTCATAATAAACAACCAGGTGCTTTAAGGTTTCCATCTCCTCCTGCCTATTGCAGCATCAACATAAACCAGTTCCCACTGCACCTGAGGATCTGTCCCAATATTTAGTTCTCACATAGGTTGGTTATTGATTTAACTTGAAGCGTAGGTACATCTTTCTCACTTTCGAAGATGGAAATTGAAGACATGATGCACCAGTAGTATCTTTGATATTTCTTCTTTTGGCTAGGTAACTGTGCACAGAACGTCTCAGATGTTTCATTAATATCTTCAAGAATTAAATTACATTTTTTCATCAGAGTAGTCATCGAAGGGAACCATAGACTCACTAACTATTTGATTCAGCTCTACATATAGTGAGTTTTTTGGCGGTTCTAAGATTTTAATGTAATTGTTCAACAATCGGCCATTTCTTTTAGCTGAGAGAGGTAGTAAATTAATCTCATGACATATAATCGCGTTTGGAATGGAGTGTGCCAACCCCAAGACATTTTTCCATAATCTGCCCTGAAGGACATCAAGAAATGTATCCATCTGGATTGTACATATGTCAAGCGCATACAATATGATGGGTTCCACTTTTAGTAAGTAAAATTGAATGAGGGGTATATGAGAAAACATACAGTATTTGTACAGTATAATTTTCATCTGCTAGGCCAGGTTATCTTATTGTTTAATAGATCCTTCCACATTCCAAGTGAATGTCCATCAGAGAGGGTGTTGCCTAAATAATGAATTAAGGGGCGCAATCATAGCAGCAAGACTTTCCCTAGTTACATGCAAAGGTAATGCAATTGTTCAAGTGCAATGCAACCTTCAATAGGCTACTGGAATCACCGGCTTTCGAGTGCTATCTTGTCACCATACTGCTTCTGTGGGGGACAAAGAACACCCCCCTTTGTTTGCACAATTCCGCCTCTTCCATTAATTGGGCTATCGATAATTTATTAAACCCTTCTTGCACTAACGTAGTTGTGACTACTTTTTCTTTAATATTCTCAGTATCAAAACTTGAAATTATATGCAACCCTTTTGGCTTCTTCATCCACGGCTTCATTCCTGCAAGAGATAAAATCTGTTTGCTTAGTGTGCACTGCGCATTTAACAAACACTATGGCTCCTGGGAGTTGTAGTGCCTTGATAAGCCTATCCAATAAGGATGAATGCTGCACTAGATTGCGACTTTGTGGAGGTAACTCATCCTCTTCCAACGTGCTAACCCTGCATGTACGATTGACATCACGCAGTCGTAGTCACTGTACACTGTCACTTCCTGCCCTTCATGTTTCTCGAGGGTGACAATGAGCGCTACTAATTCTGCTGCTTATGCTGAAAAGTGAGAAGGTAGCCTTGCACTTGCTACAACTTCAAATTCTCTACTTAATCTAGGTCTCAATAATATGGCGCCAGAATGCCTTTCACCACTAGTCTGATCAATTTTTGAAGAACCATCAATAAAAAGAATTGCCCCTCCCGCCAAAGCATTTTCCTTCAATGGGGTATATCATAAAATTCGACATAATTACCACAGTCATGTACATGGTTGCCTTCTTCTATTGTCTCAGCTATAAACGTGGCAGGATTCACTATTTTACATCTTACAATTTTAATCGTTGGGTTCAAAACCATTACCCCATAAGCTGAAGCCCTTTGGGATGTCAATGTGCCTTTGGGTTTCTTTAAAATGGCAAACAGAGCATGCTCAACAAAGAGGATCATAGAGCAGCCCATAACTATACTTGTAGACGTCTCGATTGCGAACACGGCACCTGCCAATGACTGTTTGCAAGGAAAGTGTCTTTTCCTAGCTGGGTCTAAAATCCCACTGTAATATGGTAAAGGTTTGTACCCCAATGTAGTTCTCTGTGTAAGCACTGCTGTCATGACTGTCGCATTTGTGTGCGAAAACAAATAAAATTCCTCATCATAATTGTGAATTCCCAAAACAGAGGCTGTACAAATAGCTTTTTTCAGTTCCCCAAACCCTTCCTCCATTTCTTCAGTCCATTCTATTTTTACTTTTTCCACATGTGCTTTCATTAAAGCTTTTTGTTTATTTGTATATGGTTATACCATGAACTTTTACAAAGTAGAAACAAAATCTCAAAAAGAGATCACCAGTTATACAACCCAAAACATCAAATACACCAAGGTATTACACAATGATTCTGATGGCACCAGAATCCCTTGTTTCAACAGTGCTGAGATATTCTGAAATATACCCTAATCAGCTTCTCGAGATAAGGGGTACTGCTCTGCTCGAGGTAAAATCACTTCTGCCTTGAGCTTTATTTTAACTTCCCCTATTCCCTTCAATAAACCTACATCATAAGGGCCTGTGGTCCAAAGGATGCTCTGCACTTTTTCCAAGTCTTCCTGAAAAAATGCTGGATGTTGCTGCATTATCGCCATTCACTGTGGGACTTTGCTTTTCTCTATTCTTTTCCATTATGTAATGCCCATGAAGAAGACTACTTCATCATCTGTTTGATCATCCCTGAACATGTCATCATCAGTGATGTCAGTCAATTTGTGCCCTTCCTCTAGAGGTATTACTGTTCTCCATGGTCTACCCTCATCATCTAGTCCTTCAAGCATTGCCATTTCCCTTTGTTCGATGGCTGGTTCCAATTCTATAGGGATAGTCTGTCCTCTCTCTTCGTCCATAGGTATTCTCGGTCTAAACAAAATCTCATCGGGTATCTTCACAATTTTTCCCACTAAGCCAGGTAGCCATGTCAGTAAAATGGTCACTCCATACAGAAAAATCTCTGGATCTACTGGAATGCCTTGCAGATCCACATGCCCTGTAAACACCAGTATACACTCTCCTGCGTTCAAATAGTTTATTCCTGGAGTGGATCACACCATTCCTGGATCAGTAAATGTATTTTATCATGTTAAGTTGTGTCATTAAATCTATTCCAAAAATGTTAACCGGTGTCTGTCATGAATATAGCAAAGGAACAGACATGTCACACTCTTCTATAGAGACTGGAAATTCATTAATTAAAGGAACTCAAGTCGTAACTCAGAGAACCCTTGAGCATTCATGGCAATTCCCGATATTGAATATTTTCCCTCTCGTATACATGAATAAGTAGCTCCAGTGTCTACTAAAAAAGAAAAAGATTTGCCTCCTATCGTCACATCGACCCTTGTTTCCTCTTGGGGGTCTTGTGTCACAGATAGTACTGAACACATCAAGTCACCCTGTGAGCTGTCCTATTGTGGGTACAGGCTCATCCCTGTCCCTGTGAAAGGATTCCCTCCTTCCACAGTGACACCTCCTATTCTGGGTGTCAATACTTGTCCTGTATTTTCATACTAATGTGCCTGCATGGGGGCTTGTTGTGACTGCCCTTGCAGTGGATTCATATGCGCTCGTTCTTGCTGTTGCACCTGCTGCACTCACAGGGCCTGTGTCTGATACAATGTATGATCTTGGGCGAACCCTTCTCTAGTCTATGTGCTATATGGTTGAGTCCCTCTCTTGAAAATTGGCCATTTTGTACATTTTCTTGGTTCCCACATACACATGCAATGTGCCCTGTTATCCCACAAGTCCAACATACTGAAGGTGCCGTCTGACAAGCCCTCCTTGAGTAGTCTGGTTCTCATTCTGTGTACCTTGAAACCCACCTTGATTATTTTGAAATCCTCCTCTTCTTCTATAGCCTTTACATCTGCCTCTTGGCACAAACTCATATCCACCTTGATAAAATTACTCACCTGCAATGTACTCACTGCTTCCTGCATTTACAATCCTTCTCCGCTTCTCAATACCACGCCTTCTATGGCAAATTTTGACAACTCTTTCTGAACTAAATAGGCTTTCTCAATTTTCCTATTTTCATCTTTCTTCTTATTTTTCTCTTGTAATAACCAACAATGGTGCACTATCATCCACTGTATTTCAGCCCAAGGCTTCGCTTCCATCCCCACTTGTTTATTCCTCTGTCTCTGTACTGGCTCAGGCAACCCCTGACATAAAATGTGGTAAGATAATGCCACTGTCTTTTCCCATGGCTCACAAGTTTCAAGTTGCCAGTTCTCCCAAATATCCTGAATGTAAGCAATACGGTCTTCATCTTCCTTCATCTTACATGTCATAAGTACACCCATAAATGATGTGTCAGGATCCTGTACCCTCAGCGCTATCCAAACATTTGCTCCACAATTATTAAACAGCGCTCCATCATGCACTGTATTCTGTGCGATCACGCTTGAATACCTTGCTCTTCTCCATAGTTTGCCAGCTCCCTCCCCAGGAGTAGCTGGCAGCAGACCTTTTATGTCCCCTATGGCCAACGTGTTTCCTCCTGTCATGTTTTCTAATCCATATATCCATTTCCCAGCGCCCGAAGTCAAACTCAGGAGCTTACACCTTAAAATATCCTTATCCATCTGTGGCCTTGGAATATTCTGTTGTCTTGCTCCCCCTTTTTCCAATAAGGGAAACTGCTTAAACCCTACCCCACAGTCAGATCCTACTATCTTTTCTCAAATTTCTTCACTGTGTATGCAGCATGCAAATATGTAGTGATGTGTTGCAATACTGCCTTTGACAATGATCCCCTTGTGGCCATGGCATGAACATTTTATCTGCCGTGCCTTTTACCCATTCCTCAGTATACTGTTTGAGCTTGGGCATGTGCTTCGGTAATGTTTTACATGAGTGCATCAGAGAAGTATCTCCCATAATGATGTCTCAATTGACTGTCAATACTTACCAGACTTATGAAATAACTGTTGTGCTTTTGTTTAAATCACAACTTTTTCAACGTCTTTAAAACTTACAAAATAAGCACGCACCATCAATCGCTGCTCAAGCCTCTAATATCTTGATTAGCTATCTCTACCTGTTGATTGATACCAATCACTTTGCTATGCTCAATCACTATTGCTCTGCAATTTTTTTGATTACTTCACAACTTCTATTGCTCTTAGATATTTTTCTCAACAAACAACATACAGACTAGTCAACATTACACATTAATAAACACGGTGATCACCTTTTTCTCTCTCGCCTTTACTTTATAGCCTATATATGGTTTGAGATGGCACCTTATGTAAACCTGTTTACACGTTATATGTTTCTGCTCTACCCCCATTGGAATATGAAACGTCTCCTTCTGAAACTCCCTTGAGTCAGGAACCCTAGGCGCTACCTTTTCTTCACACAATTTTTCTCATTACTTAAAAATGATCACAATCCCATCCCCTTCATTTGCCATTCCCCTTAATCTACTCACCAAGTTTTTCGTTAAGTGACTTTAGGCCTTTGGTATCAACTCCTCCTCCAATCCAACCACTTTTCCTTCCGTCTCAGAGCACCCGTTGAAACCGGTCAGGGATTTTGACAATGGGGGACCTGCCCACCATCTCGATTCTTCTTGCAAGTTTACTTCTACAGGCCGCTCTCCACAGGGAACCCTGCGATCTTCCAGCTAATGGCTGAGGATACTCGATTATACGAAAGACTGGGGACAAACTGGTTTGGATCTTTTCCAACCATGCGCACTGCTACCATGTAAACCTATGGTCCTTTAACAACGTGAATGCAATGGATGATGTTTACAGAATAACTCTGAGTCCAAATAATTAAAACAACTCAGTAAGATGGCAAAGGTTACGGTTTTATTAACAATGATCTAAAACAGGGAGGTTACAACGGACCTCAATGGACGTTCGCTCAGCTCTCAGCAAATCTCACAAAAAACAATACACTTTATACTAAAAATACATCAGAAGTGGCACCATAATAAGTGGCAAATAAGGAAAACCTATTAGGAATTGGGATACGGTTAAGGGGAACATCTAAGCATACTTTCTATAAGGACTGGGATTGTGATTGGCTGTCTATTGTCAGGTGGACAACTTATGCCTACCTCTAAAACAAGTCATCTTCAACACTGTTAAGTACACAGTATATCATTAGCTCTCAAACTATAAAGCCCTTTGTTATACAGCCGTCTACAATTGGTTGTGCCATGTCTGGAATGTTCAGTTCAATTAGCAGCACTTAAGCTCATACCAGTTGCCAGGAGGTGGACTTGACTTTACCTCCTCAACCAATTAGCCCAACATCTCTCATCACCCATGCCTTCTGCCATGCATATTATCTTTGAACTTGGCCTTGTAAAGTATACTTGTCTGTGGAAATGTATGGGAGTACAGGCTTTCAGTATTGTTGTTCTAAGACTCCAAGCTCAACTCTATTTCCATCCTTGACTCACGTGACAGGAGACCATGATTCTGGTCCGTTCAACAGCATTTAAATGTCTTAAATGAATAAAACATGGCACTCTTAGTGTTCTTTCTTTGCCTATTGACAAGGGATGATTCATCCTTTTAACGTTTATTGCTTTCAAGAATAGATAACCAACCTTGGCTGCTTCTGTTTTGATGCCAGGTCAGACAGCCTCAACAGGCTCTTCCATGATCTCAGCTTATTTGTGCTGCCACACAATTCTCGGCCTTTCCTCTTCATGGGTTTCAGCTTACTAGATTCATGACACCAATGTCCAGCCCCTATACAATGCCAGCTTTGCCTGCAGTCTATTCACTACATATAGCCAGCTTCTATAATCAATTAGTCTACTCATGTTTCTGCATCTGTACAATTATTGAATGGTTGCATTTCCATAGCACTTTGCACGTGTGCAATCTCCTTTTCTGCATATAAAAGTTTACTCGATTCTTATCTTTGTCATCAGTTTCCATAAGATCCATGCATTATCTTCAGCCAGTATTCTCAGTGTGTCACGCTCGCTCCTTGTGACGCTACTAGCTTCTCTTTCACTCTTTTTCATGTTCCTTCAGGGAGTTCCTCCCTCAGATTGTCCCCTCTCTTTGGGGATACATTTTATACGGTTTTCTCAATGGATACCTTTTGTCGAACACTCGCTGCAGTATTGGCACAGCTGCTGGTGTCAAACATGGAACAGTCTCCGACTTCCAACATATAGAAGGCAGGGGAGCAGGATTTCCTGAAGAGGCATGCAGCTTCTCCTTTATACACTTGTGTAGTAAGTCTTGAATTGTTAGCTAGTTATTACTTGTTTAACATTACTCAAAACACTAATAAGGTATCATTCATTATTTTACTATCCATAAATTACAAGATTATAAATATTGTACTTCTATGGTGCATGCTGCAGCCATTGCCTATTTCTATGTATGATTAGGTACCTGTATTAACAACAATCCAATATAATGTTTTGTTTAGATGTGTACATTCTTTAATAGATTAAGTAGTTCATGATAGATCTCCTGATTACCCCTGACATCTTGTTACCAACATTATAAACACAACCATTTGTAGGAATTTTTGTAGGGATTTTTCATCAGAAGTAATTTCATTTGTGATGTCATCAGTGATGTCATCAATGACATTTGTGATGTCATCTTTGATGTCCTGGGTGTTAGTCTTAGCAGTGCATGCTGGTGGCGTGAGTTATGGTTTCTTAGCCTACCATAAATGGCAAATTTCTGAGGTTTTTTGGTTTTACATGTAACCATAACGTCCCTTTAACAATGTTCTTTCATTGAATTTCATAGGTTTTTATTAGTGCAACTTGACCATATGGTCCCTTTTACCAGTGCATGCTAATTTCCTACAACTTACTAGTATCATACTTACGCCAATTAGCAACATTTTTGTTCGATTTACAAAGTTTCACCTTAAACCTCTGCCATTTCCCACTATCTAGCATCATTTTTAACACCTCTATACACTTTTTGCAACTTTTTTCACTGTTTTTGTGTCTGTCGACATTCACGAATGTCTGACGTCATCACAGACTTTCCGGACAGTGTCACATGACCACGTGCTCACACGCGGCATGGTGACGTGTTCGTGAACACGTCCGCACTACACGATCGGGTCTGTGCTTCACAGACAGTTCAGAACATCAGCTATTGCCATCCCTCCTCCCCAAGAGCCACCACCACCAACAGCTGGAGGACCTACACACCAAAAAAAAGCATAGTACTTCCAAAGACAATTAAGAGGACCAAGATGAGGTAGAGGAAGTGCCTACCTCTAGCACCAATAGAGAATCATGGGTGTGACAGTTCTTTACCACTGTTGGGAATGTACCAAAGGCTAAAGCTACCAAAGTGAAATGCACTGAGTGCAACGTTGTACTGAGTCGTGGACTACCTGGACATTACTCCTACAGGACCAGCTCCATGCGCCGCCACACCCAAACCAATCACTGCAATGCTCTCGGAATGGCTGTTCCTTTCTTAGCAAGAATTAGGCTGTCTTCCTCCATCTCATATTCCTCAACCATTATTGTAACCACACAGCCTACTTCTGTGGGACACAAAATCCCACCAGCTACCTTGCAAGCAATAAAAGAGACTGTTGATCCATATCTTGCAGAGACAACAGTCCTCTGTATATACTGCAACACACCACTCTGCAGGGGGGGAGCAATGTTGAAATGCTTTTGAAGCTGTAATCAAGGAGCATTAGAAACATTGCCCTCTACCTTAGATGTAACACATCTTCTCCTTTGCATCTGCCCCTCCATATTAGTGTTTGGTGCCTCTTTGCTCATTTTCCTCCTCACCTTACGTTCTAACCTATACTGCAAAAAAAAATATAAAAAGAACAACAACAAAATTGTTCCTTTAGGTACCACCTTTCACAGTTAAAAAATAGAACTAAAAAAATAATCTTATAGACCTCATCTACTTTACATCTCTCAGTAAAGTAACATAGATTCAAAAATATTTTCAAACATTTCCATTAACATTTTGTGTTATGCTAATGGAAATAATGTGGCGTTCATCCCCCATTCCAGAGACTGGAACAGGGGATAATGGCCTTCCAGCCCAAGTTATCGGCTGAAGCGAGGACGGATAACGAGGGCTCCGGACTGTTACCACCCGTTCCAGACCCTGCAATGAGGGATGAAGGCCATTAGCACCCTAGGTTGCCAAAGTGGTAACCCGCGGTGCTAAAAAAAAGATTTTTCTTCCTACACTGGGACGCACGTGGCATCCCACTGTGGGAAGGAAAATCCTTTTCCAAGTTGGCCACCCTGGAAAGGGAAGGCGGGGCTCCATACCTAGCTCCTATTACCTTTCCATGGTGGCCTGCAGGAGGCGAAGAGAGAACCCTATGACCATATTAAGCACATTTTTTCACTTTCAAACCTATCCCAATTTTGAAAAACATTACCATGTAGCCAGTCCCTGGGGTACATCGCCACTTTACCCCCAGTGGTCGTCCCTTGTGGTCATGGCCAGTAGCCAGATTGTCTGGCACATGCCTTATGCCATGACTCAGACAATCTGGCCAAAGGTATAGCACTATTTATTGTACCTACATTGTGACACTTGGCAAAAATAAAACACGGACGCATTTGCGAAACCATGCTTTCAGGTCCTTTCCAATGGTCCTTACACGAGTTTGCTTGAAATCCGCCCATGTTTTATTTTTTCAAAAGTGTCAAAATGTACATACATACAATAGTCATATAACTTAGCCGACACTTGACACAATCCATTCAGACTTTGCACAAACATTGAAGGTTGAGCCTCTAATCATTCTGAAAACATGTGTCCAAATTTGTCAATCAAATGGCAACAAAGTTATAAGCCATCTAAAAATGTTGATACTCCCCTCTAATTTAGCCCCCTCTTGACAAAATCTCACCAAACTTTGCAGACACATTTATATGTAGATCTAAAATCTTTTTTTCAAACCTTTGTGTAGATTTGTCAAATGGCACCACATTTATAAGCCATTACAGTATTTTAGACCCCCTCTTATTTTGCCCGTCTTGACAAAATCAGACCAAACTTTTTTTAAATTGTTTTTTGTTCTTACACATAAAACCTTTACAAAGCATTTCATTTCAATACATAACTAGGAATAAAACGTTTTTCACAATGACATTTCATTACACATAAAACCTTTACAAAACATTTCATTTCAATACATAACTAAAAAGAAAACTTATTTCACAATGACATCTCCTATTTACAAAAAAATAAAAACAACATCTGTGAATACATTTTTCTTTATACATCTTTAAACCCAATTACATAAGGCAACATCAGACGTACCTTAAGGCAGGTCGCACAAGGAAAGAATATTTACTTTCCTCACCAGAATTTAAGGTGGATTTCCTTAGTCTATAAAGAGGTTCAGCTAGAGCCTGGTCTTGCTTCTATAAGAAGATGGTATTGGTGTATTAGGTTTACATCATGATAAGAAGGCAACCATGTACAGCCGCTATACCACATGCATCACCTCTACTGGTTTCTCCTCAATGAGACCCAGAAATTCAATCAATTTTAGGATGAGTCTTTGACTATAACCTCCCATACAACGATTCCATAATAATTCTCTAGCAATCTTAGTTCTATTCGAGAGGTAAAGGTCAAAGATTCTACATCTTGCATCTTCGAAATACTCATAATAAACAACCAGGTGCTTTAAGGTTTCCATCTCCTCCTGCCTATTGCAGCATCAACATAAACCAGTTCCCACTGCACCTGAGGATCTGTCCCAATATTTAGTTCTCACATAGGTTGGTAATTGATTTAACTTGAAGCGTAGGTACATCTTTCTCACTTTCGAAGATGGAAATTGAAGACATGATGCACCAGTAGTATCTTTGATATTTCTTCTTTTGGCTAGGTAACTGTGCACAGAACGTCTCAGATGTTTCATTAATATCTTCAAGAATTAAATGAAATTTTTTCATCAGAGTAGTCATCGAAGGGAACCATGGACTCACTAAATATTTGATTCAGCTCTACATATAGTGAGTTTTTTGGCGGCTCTAAGATTTTAATGTAATTGTTCAACAATCGGCCATTTCTTTTAGCTGAGAGAGGTAGTAAATTAATCTCATGACATATAATCGCGTTTGGAATGGAGTGTGCCAACCCCAAGACATTTTTCCATAATCTGCCCTGAAGGACATCAAGAAATGTATCCATCTGGATTGTACATATGTCAAGCGCATACAATATGATGGGTTCCACTTTTAGTAAGTAAAATTGAATGAGGGGTATATGAGAAAACATACAGTATTTGTACAGTATAATTTTCATCTGCTAGGTCAGGTTATCTTATTGTTTAATAGATCCTTCCACATTCCAAGTGAATGTCCATCAGAGAGGGTGTTGCCTAAATAATGAATTAAGGGGGCATACCTAATAGAGACACCATTATGTGTCCAAGCAAATCGCACAGTTTTTCGTTTGCCATCAGCAAAGATTATAATGTACGATTGAGCTGGATTGTGAGTTTTAGCAAATTCTGCAAATAAGTCTAGTTTCCGTTGCAAACCATAAGGTGTTCAATCGAAAAACAATAAATCATCGGCAAAGCCAATGCAGTTCAACCTCATAGAGCCCAATTTAGCAGGATACATTATGGCCTTGTGCCATGACTCATCAAAGTCCGATAGATAAAAGTTAAAAAGTACTGCCACCATATTGCACCCCTGTTTGACCCCAATTTCAGTAGGAATGGAATAACTGAGAGCTCCCTCACAATTTAATCTGATACGATAATTGGTGTCATAGTGCAACATCGCAATCATAGTTATCAGTTGCGTAGGAATCCCACGCCTTATCATTTTCGCCCATAGAATTTCTCGAATCACACTGTCAAATGCAGCTGTCAAGTCAAGAGCAGCCATATAAACTGGCCCAGATTTAGCATGTTTGATTTGAGCCTGGAGATGTGATAAAATAGTTGCATTTAAAGGACAGCCCATATGCTTGCGAAAGCCCACCTTACAGTGTGATAATAGATCGTTCTGTTCAATATATTTTTGTAGCTGCCCCAAGAGCAGTTATGAGAAGATTTCTGATTACACGTCAGTTAATGCTATGAGTCGATAGTTAATGGGACAATTGGGAGGTCCCTTTGTATATATTGGAATGATGTTAGCTGATCGCCAAGAAGGCGGCACTTCCCCAGTTTGAACTATCAGATCAAATTTCAGTTTTAGGATTTGGGCCCATTGTACGGGGTCAGATTTATACACACAAGGGGGGATGCTATCAGGCCCGGCAGCCTTGGAACACTTCAGTTTTGCAATAGCATCTATAATATCTGCTACAGACCATGGTGGATCTAAACCTCTTTCCAACTTCGGTTCACTACCCTTAAGCAAGGCAAAGCCACATAGCAGGTGGTATTTATCTCTAACGTATAAAGACCAAACCTCTGCTGAGATCACAGATTCTGTACCACAAGTGGAGGCATCAATTAACGTACAGAAGGTAGACCACACCTGTCTAATATCATGCCTTAAGAGATGATATATCATTCTCTGATTGTCCGCAATGCTCAATTCCCTTTTCAAGAATTGAATGTTGTTTTTGTAAACCTGTTTTATCATTCGTATTCTGTCCCTCAGACCCACCGTGGGGGGGTTATTTCTCTTTATATACCTTATGAGTATATTTTTTTCTTTTTTTAACTGCGCAAGTCTAAGGTTAAAACTATGAGCGTGAATAACATAATGCTGTCCTCGCTTGCTTGGTTCGTTGGCCATCATTTTTATATGGAGCCGGATTCGACGCTCATTTCTAGCTTCCACTTCTAGCAAGGTTAAACCACCAACAGATAGGCAAGTGCTGATATCTGCATCCAATTTAATACAATTGGCCAGCCTTGAACAGACTATGGGATTCCATCTTACTGTCAAGAGCTTGCGGTCTGGGTCCAAAAGAGTTAACGTGGTCTCCTCGAAGTAACGGGCAAACAGAATATGCAACACCAATTTCATGACCATGTGGTCTCCCACTTCCGGATCAATTACAATCACAGGTTCTGAAAATTGATAAAGCCCCGTAGAGATAAAGAAGTAGTCAATCAATGAACTACTAGTTCCACTGGACTAGGTATAATTATAAGGGTTCAATATCATATGAAGTATTTGAATGTCCCATTCAAGAAAAAAATCAGTCCATTTTTGCCCATTACTCGTTGACTTATCAATGTATTTCCTTACTGTTTCGCCCTGTCACAGCAGTCACAGCATAGTGAATTGAAATCTCCACCTACCACAATTTTTACTGTGGGATTTAAAACCAATGCTTCTTCAAAAATTGTATTCAGTTGATCATGTATGTTGCTCAGTGCAATGGACTGCTTATTCCAATAAATACATATCAATAGAATATTTATGGAAGGATCTTCGTCTGCAGTCAATTGCATGACTAATAATGCTTCAGAATTAAAAATCCATTTTGAGGAACATTTACAAGCAGTATTAATCAAGATCGCCAGGAATCCAGATGGCCTACCCATAGAACCAAAACTTGCCACCTGCGTATAGGAGTGGTAACCCTGTATAACAAAATGTGATTAGTGCATTGTCTCCTGCAGGAGAATAACATCTGGTTGTAGTCGTTGTTTGTTATCTTTACACCAACATTTGAAGTTCATTAAGCCACAGGAGATCCAGGAGACGATTGTTAATTTGGCAAAGCTACCTGTACCCTGACAAATCCATTTGAGTGCCTGATGTCTTTGTGAGGGGCTTTCACCATGATAGCCCCTTAAATGCTGAAGCAAAGACAATCAATTGGTTCAGCATATTCTCATCAAGCTGCGGAGGGACTGCATGCATAGTGGTGGCCACTATAACCTCTGCTGATGGCAAGAGTGTTTCTACGAAAACTGTTGCATCATCAATGGACCTAAACAAATAAAGGACCAAGCCAATTGATGTAAGATCCTCTCTTTGTTTCCATATGAGTTTCTTCACAAACTGAGATTTGAAATCGCAAATCATTCTGTTATTATTGCCTGAGGCTAATATAATCCAATCTATGTCATCAGATCTTATTATGCGAAGGGAAGGACTATCTTATGGAGCCTTCAACATGAAGGCTCTATTCAAGCAGGCATTTCCATGTCGGCCTGAATCGCTTAACCATCCCATAGTGGTAGCAGAATTGATCAACATAGTCATTTGGATCGAGTCATTCATTATTGCTTTACAGTCTCTTTCATCTCTCCTCAGAGGGGATGGAACCACCTGTGGAAGAGCATTCAGCTCTCCATAGGGGTCTGAGACACCATTTCGCCCTGTCCCTACCAGGGGAGCGCTACTAGACTCCAGTGATGGGGAGATTGGCTTGTGTCCACTTCCTGTAGTTCTAATTGGCATGCTAGGGGGTTTTACACCCTGATCAAGGGCTGCACCAATGGTAACCATGGCCATTTTCTTTGTGCTCATCAATGGATAGACGTTTGATAGTAGTGATTGCTTCTGTAAAGTTATACCTACAGGAATAGTGAGACCACTGTTCACTTGTTCCCCCCTGATACAGCACCTGAATTTAATATCTGTGTTATTTTCTTTCAACGTTTTCCAGTGCCTTATAGATTTCCACTAGTAGCGCAGCTAGGATCATAGGGGGTCATTACGAGGTTGGAGGTAAGGGATTACCGGCACCGGTAAGAGTGCTGATGCCGGTAATCCCTTACCTTCGTATTCTGAGTTCCCTTTGCGGGTCCTTCCTTACCTCCTGCTTTTAGCAGGAGTTAAGTACGGGGCCCGCAAAGGTACCTCGGAGGTAATTACGGTACCGTAATTTACGGTGCCGTAATTACCTCCTTCCCCATTCCCATTGAGCCCTATGAGGCAGAAATGGGAATGGGGAAGGGCAAAAGGTGAATGGGGAATTACCGGTCCCTCCAACCCTGGAATGGACCGGTAATTACTCCATTCACCATGCCGGATTTGGGACGGTTTCGGAGGCAACCATGGAGCTAATTACTCCATGGTTAGCTATAACCCGGAATGAGGCCAAAATTGTTTTAGTTCTTTGGGGTCGAGTAAAACTTAAACGCCATTAGGGTGGTGTTGTTTTGAGTAAAACTTTAGACTTTTCATTAAGTTGATTTAAGTCTATAATCGTTTCACTGGCAGATATATTACATATCTCCTTCATGTGTGTATTATGTTTATCAATTTTGGCCATGACTTGGTTTTTTTATTTTTTTTCTGCTTTTCCCTTCATTCTTTTATCAACCGCTTTGTGTTTTTCAGCTCTAGCCAGCACTTTTTTTTGTTTGCGCGTTAGTACCATCACAGGTACCTCCTCGCTACTAGCTTCAATAGATAGGACCTTCTCACCCTCCTGTGGCTCCATAGCTTCCTCAGATAAATGAATGTGGTTGGTAAGAGCCGAGAGACTGTCAAGAAGTTCCCCCTCAGCCAGAGAGCAAGCACATTGCACCCTGTCTCCAGTCACTTGTATCGGAGTAGTATGGTTTGGGACCAAGGGCCTCATTACGACCTTGGCGCTCACGTAATGAAGGGTGCCGGTACGGGACCGGCACCCTTCATTACGTGAGTGCTGATTACGAGGTTGTCTTTGCGGTAAACTCAGATGTCTTTTCCGGGTCCCGCGAGGGGAAGAGGGAGGTAATAACGGGACATTTGTAATGTGCCCGTTATTACCTCCCTCCCCATTCCCATTGAGCTCAATAGGGGCTCAAATGGGAATGGGGAATGGTTCCTTCAAGGAGGAATTACCGGGTCCTCCAATGTTGGAAGGACCCGGTTATTCCTCATTGAAGGAACCCGGTAATGGAGCCCAGTTTGGAGGCAGCCATGGTGCTCATAGCACCATGGCTAACTCCAAACTCGTAATGAGGCCCTTTTATCTTTGAAATAAAATCTTCAATTCTTGCTGCATTTGTGGCTACTGTTTGTGGTAGCAGCAGATTCAGTACCCCCCGCCCCCAGGCAAAAGGTTCATAGAAGGTGTATGAGCCACTACCTAAGCAAAAGTTTTAGTTTGGGTAGCGATAGTTTTGGACCCATTGCTCTTGTCATGCTTCTGGGAAAGAACAGATATGGCATCGCAGGTAAAGAGCAGACCCTCGATTTTACTTAGTTTACCGAACACCTCCATCATCTGAGACTGTAATACTCTTAACTTTGAGTTTGCTTGTGCCCCTTGTCTAATATGTTGAGTATCCGAGTGATCACTGGAAGGCTTTGGGACTGTTTAAAAGATCTTCAGGTCCATGGGCAGCTGATAGCTCTGAAACATCTTTTCGCAGTTCGTTATTTTAGAATTGTGGTTCCTCTAGTTGGTCCAGCAAGTTGGATTGCTGGCTCTAATGCATGCTTGATTTTTCAGAAATGGGGGAGCTAGATTTCTGAACAGTCAAACCTGCTACCGCCTTTAGTCCCGAAGTTGTCATTCTTCCAGGATATCGGCCCTCCATGGTCACTGTCCGTCGACTAGGTGCATTATAGGAATTATTGGGAAAGTTGTTAAATAGGAATACATTCTCAACCCCATGTAGAAGGCTTGTGTGAAAGCCTAATGCGCTTGCCTAATTCTGCTTCGATTGCTGGGCCAAGCATCGAGAAGTCAGATATGTGGTTATGAAAGCATTCCAAACCCATTTTCCTTTTGATTTCGTCTCTATCAAAATTCTCCCCGATTTGTCTAATTCACTTTTCCACCCTTCTTGTAACATCTCATTTGCTTCTTTTAGTGACAATGATCCTGAAGGTCTCAGAGCAATAGTTAGCATAGTATGTGTTCCTGTACTCTCACAAAACCTTATTTATTGTGACTCGCATGGGTGTTCCTCAGCATGGGTAACGCCCTGTACTTGACTTATTTTCTCTTGAAGAGGTTCCTGACCCCGTTTCACAGAGTCATTAGAGACTATCCCTATTGCTTCCACTGTATGGTTTTCAGCTTCAGCGCAGGGATACAATGGGTTTACCGCCCCTATCAGGTTAATAGACATTTCTGAGTGGAGCGCTGAATTTTCCAGCTTTTGGGGTTCAGTTTTCTTAGTGGGCTTTGGGCTTATAGGTGCCCCCAATTCAAATTGCATTTTAGATTCAGTTGAGTGCACCCCTTCCGTGTCTCTATTTTCTTTGGGATTAGTATCTCTACTCATCACGGAAACTGAGTTTGTGGTGGACAAATTTGCAGTTTGTAGAAGCTTTGCCTTATTCGTGATAAGCTTTCTGCCACTCCGTAAACCATTTAGCATGGTCGGAGTATGCGCTAATTATATATGTTGCAAATAAGATATGCCTCTTCTTTGCCACGACAATCCACAAAACGAAAACCTCTAACTCAAGGATATTCACAACAAAACAACTATTTGTGGCTTCTTAGCACCGCTATCACACGTGATCTTCAATATGTATGTGGAAAAAACCAATCATAGTGTCAAAATACCTGAAAACCTTTCACAGTCTTCTTCGCGAAACAAAAAAAAAAGATCTTTTTGAATATTCTCTTGGCTTGTCCACACCCCAATAGCCTAACAGCCCAACAGCCCACCACACTTGCACGGCACTTCCAATGTGCGCGCCCATTGCACGTGTGCCCGAGTGTAAATGGGCTTGCTGGGAGGCTGAGAGGGTAAGGAGCGGAGCCCTAGCCTGCAGAGGCTTTTGTAGTTCATAGTAGTTCCTAGGGTCCAGTGTTTGTCCAAGTCCAGTGCAGCAGTGGCACAATGCGGCATTTCACCTTCACTTGGTCACAGGCACCTTCCTCTTCTCATTACGGCATCCTTGTTGATACAAAGTCCAACAGCCAAAGTGCCCAACAGCCCAATACTTGCAAGGCGCGGGCCCATAGCGCGCATGACCGAGTGTAAATAAGCTTGCTGGGAGGCTGAGAGGGTAAGGGGCGGAGCGCTAGCCTGCAGAGGCTTTTGGGCTTTGTAGTTCACAGGGTCCAGTATTTGTCCAAGTCCAGTGCAGCAGCGGCAAAATGCGGCCTTTCGCCTTCACTGGCTCACAGGCTCCTTCCTCTTCCCCTTACGGGGTCCTTGTTGATACAAAGTCCAACAGCCAAAGACAGCACAACACTTGCAAGGCACTTCCAATGCACTTTCAATGTGCACCGAACTTTGCAAAAACATTTATATCTAGATCTAACATCTTTTTTGCACACTTTTGTGCAGATTCGTCAAATGGCACCACATTTATAAGCCTTTACAATATTTTGGGAACTTCCTCTAATGTTGTTCCCCCTTGACAAAACAGCATCACACTTTTCAAAACCATGCAAAATCAGGTCTAGAATGAAATCCCAAAATATCATGCAGTTTCATTGAGTGGCGCCAAAGTTATAAGCCATCCAATAACTCATTTTCACCAACCCTCCAATTCACAAATAACAACAGATGCCCCCGAACATGTCATTTAATATGTTCGTGAACATCACAGGACTGCCCCGGACTGTTCGCAGACATCAGAAAAGAAAAATCCCTGTTTTTTGGGCTTTTTAAGGCCACATACCATCCCATCCTCATCACCCCTTACCTACCCATAGATTGTTTCATTAGTTTGACAAGTGCAATGTTGTGTTTTTTAATAGGGTTTTACTGCAATGTCTGTGGAAACACCAGCCTCTGTCCGCGAATCTAACATGGCGGGCATTTACAAAAATCTGACACACCCCATGTTTTTCATTGACCAATCAGCAGGTGCATCTGATGTCCGCAAACATCACGTCGCCCTCTGGACCAATTGTTGGATGCCCGTCCGTGGACCGAACAGTGAGGTGAGTCTGCGGACCAAACCAAGATATCACACATTTTTTTAACCTACTTTTCGGTCATTTAAAAAAAAATACTGGATGGATTTACACCAAATTTACAAAAGCACGCTTTCGGGACCAAGCCCCCGCCTCTGCTGGAAATCTGGTGAAAATCCATCCAGCGGTTCGGGCTACAGACGTAAGCAAAATGTTTTTTGCTTTGCATCTATGGGAAAACCAAACATTTTGGGACCCCCCTATAAGTTTGTCCCCCTTGACGAAACCTCACCAACGTTTCCAGGAACAATCTGATGGGGCCATATACTTCTTTGGCAAAGTCTTGTGAGGATTCGTTTAGGGAGGCGAAGTCATAAACCGTCCAAAATGTGCTCTTCCTATGGGTTGAGCAACTTAACCATAACTACAGGGCTGCTACCGCCGCAGGCCCCCTACAATATATATATACATATATATAGTGAGGTAGTGAAAAGGAGGTACAAAATAAAAAATAAAAAATTACATTTTCGGCTGTCAAAGTAAAAGCCGCGCAGTAATCACAGACAGAGATCCAAGGAAAAGTCCATTATCCATTTTCTTTTTTGGCTGATGGTGGAAGTTCTACTTTTAAATGATTTTCAATAGCTGCAGGTATTGACCTTTGAAAACATTGTTTTTACTGGAAGAGAGAATCAAATTTCACACTTCAACAGCTCTTAAATAATGTTCACATTTTCTTGCCAATTATCTGAACATGTAACAAAATAGAAGGACAAAATGTCAGAAATCATGAAACGAACTGCAAACAGAAACTTCTAAACAATAAGAGATATCAAATTCTTTTAAGGGCCTTCTTTATTCAGTTTTTATTGTGAACAAAAAAGGTCCTTAGAAAATATTTTATAGGATCCCTCTGAAAGGAGTTATAGATCAAATTTTGATTGATAAATTGCAGCAGTGGCCATCTTGGATTAATGAAGTCACCCGGGCCCTCTGCCAAATTCAGATAGAACAGATAGAACACCTATTAATACTTGATTATATGCTTCATTTGCAATGCACCCACGTATTCATAACTTCCTTCCATTCAAAATTCCACGGAATTCCATATGCCCCACAGCTATCAGTTATTAGCGGCAGAGCCGCTGCACCAGTGTTGCTGGTTATTGGTGAGCCCAGCAGTGAATGGTGTGTTTTGCCGTTCCTGGTCAGTGTTTTGTCTCATTGAAAGGACCCATTTTGACGTTTTGCATCTTGTTCATAAGATTCTAGCTACAATAACTGCTGCAAGTGCCCTGCCCATATCTGACTGGCACGTGAACAATAGTTGAAGAGCCAGTGTAGTTATTTTCTTCGCAAATTGTAACCTTACCAGCTGTCTCTGTGACAATAGGACAGAAGGGGATTGTTGGCACGCTGGGCATGCGATACAATCATGTTGTGGGATTAAGGTTATGTCACCAAAGAGATTCTTTCTTGCTGGTGCCAAGTTTAATCTTGTTAAGGGAACAAGTTAATTCGGGGACTTATTTTGAGTGGCAGCTGGGAGAGTTATGCAGTACTGGCAGGCGTTTGGTATTCCAGAATAAAGTCTCCCTTTGTACACTGTGTGTATTTTATTTTATTTTTTTTGAGTGAGGAATCTTAATAACAATTATTCTTTACAATGCATGCAATTATTTTAGTTGTATTATTTGATATGTGTCATCCGCTATGAATATTTTGTCAATTTATAATACTGAACTCTGCATATTTTCCCTATATTTAGCTATCTTTTGCAAGTGTTTTCTTAAAAGAATCAGAATGGGAATGCTTCCAGTGCAAGATAGTGCAGGCCATGGCGTTCCCGTCGTCACGTGGGTACTTTAGGCACAAGGCACCGAGGGACGCCACCAACATGAAAGTTGTGCAAAACCTGGAGATGCATGAATAACTGGCACTTTTCTGGGGGCATTTAGGTCCGACTTATTCAAATGGGAGCAGCTCCAAAACAGCTGTTTCTTTTCAAATGTTGCAGGAAAAGGTCAACCGCAAATAACCTGGCCCTGCTCTGAGCCTAGCTATTGTGTTTCTCTGTGCTGTCCAACAGAGTAAACAGAGGGCCCGAATTTGGTCCCATAAGCCAAAAAAGCTTTAAATGTCGCCACCAAACGCCTATCAAACGCTATGTAGGAGGGACATATTATAATGAGCACAAATGATTGTGCGCCTACCGAAATACCAGATGTACAGTGCTTGCAGTTGAAATTGGGGTGTGCAGTACTTAAAACTACCCATTCGAAACTCAGTCTTACCGCATTGGCCCATTTAGCTTTCGAGCCCCGGCTGCCTAGAACAGATGGAAGTATAGTTCTGATTCCCATCACCAAGCCGACAAACATCAGCCCAAATTGTAAATTCCTCAAAACAAATATCATACTAAAATCACACTGTGAATCTTTCAATGTGTTAACTTGTTGCATGCTGTAGTTGTGCACTGCACCTTTAAATGTGACACCGCCCATTTTTATTATTCTGTTTACCGAGCAGGAGCTAGACTATCATCCTTTTAACCCTCTCACTTCTCCCCACTTCCCTCAACATCCATATCTCTTTCCATGTTGCTGTGGGCTTTAATAGATATGGCCGCCCATGCGTGGCTTGCTGTCTTCCGCAACATGGTCATTTATTTTATGTCTTACATATCTCAAATCTGAATTTCTAGGTGTTGGACTGAAAGTAAAAAATAACTCTAGCACGTGTACAGCCTTGCACACAGAGAAAGAGAGGGATAAGAGAAGAAAGGAAGAGCCAGAAGAGAGAGGAAAAGAGAGAGAATGGAGAAAGAGAGAGAGGGGAAGATAGAGAGAAGAAAGAAGTAGAAGCGAGAGAGAAGGAGACAGGGAGAGGGAGAGAGAGAGGGAGGGAGAGAGAAAGAGAGAGAGGGAGAGAGATGAAGAGAGAGAGAGACAGAGAGAGCGAGACGGAGGGAGAAAGAGAGATAGACACTAGGGATTCTCCAACCTGTCTTCTTTTAGTGGAACCTAAGAGTGATTTGCACCATAAAGGGGAATGGGAGTTGCAGCAAGTCTCTCAATCTATTTTCAGCTCTAGGTATGAGTCGGAATTGTTAGCGTGCTGTGCCTTATGTTATGCACGCTTTTCCCCAATTGCCACATTATGTCCTTTATGTCCTTAACCCCTCTAAGACCGAATTCGGCCTCATAAATCCAACTGCTAAACAACAGCTCGTCCAACAATGACTCAATGCTATGCGCCTTGAAGGATTTGATCTGCAACTTCCGGATACAACAAAATCTTTAGACTTCATCATCAACATCAGCCCGTCCATCCAGAAACACATGGCCAAGAATGGCTTCAAATCTCCACCCATCACAAAATCAAACCATTCATCCCACCGCAGGACTTCTGAACTACAGCGTGAGCCTTGGTGGTCTCACATTTGATACAGGTAAATGCCTTTATGGTAGGGCCCTCAGCCACTTACCTGGCTCCCCGAAAAGTAGTCCTGCAAGCCACAGCACACATCATTATGGATGCGTGGAAATCTGATATATCACACCCTTCCGATGAAAAACTACGCCGGATCCTCCTCCAGGTCATACTATTCCAGACTGCATATACCATCTACAAAGCAATCACGAGTAGCACAGCATTGTACCTGGCTACTAAGCTCCACATATCTCTGGTGGCACACGTTTCTCATGCAGCAAATCGACCAATCGACTCAAATAACAACTGGCCCACAAAAGAGAGACACGCAAACAATCCTTCTCTTGTCAGGCACCCACTCTTTGCAACTCGATCCTTGTATCGGCTCGGAATGCCCCTACAACTTTTCAGTTCCACAAAGCTCTCAAAATGTGGCCTTTTCAATAATACCTGAACAAAGACTAATCCCGATGGATGCACAGTCACTCACACTATTGTGCTACTGCTAAAATGTGCCAGGCAAAAGCTGGCTACCCACTCCCTATACAGGGCCTAGTAAGATCATTGTTTTGTACTCCCTCTGCTTCCCCCTTCTTGTCTTGTTGCGCCTAGAAACACTTGTGTACAGGCGCGTTATAAAAGCATAGCATATCATATCATACAGCACTCCACTGCTCTCGAGCTAGGTTTGCGCTTTAAAGAATTAAATCAAATAAGTCGTATGAGTGACATTCTCTCAAGTGCTATGTGCTTTGTCTTGTGTAACAGATCATAAACTGAAACTCCTGTTCATCTACTATCACGTCATATTTGTAATAGCCAACATCATACAACACATGTCCTACTATTTCATGCTGTAGGAAATGTACATGTTCCGTCCTTCTAATGCTTTGCCCCCTTTTATCATTGCCCATGCCATGAAAATCAAAATATATGTGTAGTGGGGTGATTGTACTACGCACCTTACTGCCAGGCAGGTGTAAGCGGGTGTACAATATACATCTCATGCCTTAACTTACAACTTGACCCGCCTCTTACCTGTCTGCAAACCCTGCTTACCTGGGTTCCAGAACACCCAGGAGAGCCCCGCTGTGACATGGACAACAGATGGAAAAGAAAAGAGAAGGGAAGGATTTCCCACAAATACCCCTAAGGAGACGCTGGGTTAGAATAATTGGCACACAAAAGAAAAACAGACGAAGGTGTATGGCCTTTAGTTGTTGTTTGAATAGCTTAATCAATCTTTCATAACACTCTTCAAACTGGAAAGCAGTCTCTAAGCACAGAGCCTGGGTTGCTCTGTGCTGTCCTTGCTTCCAAGACAAATGTGTTGCCCCTGAGCTATCCTCCCGACCCACGGATATGTTTCTATAAAATGGGGAAAGCACAATAAAATGTATACAAGCACTATTTATCAAACCTAATCAGCTTCATATCTAAACTAAACCTTTCAAAAATATAAAAACGAGTCCTTGAAAACAGTTCTTTAAAAATATAATAAGTCTTTAAAACATATATACAAAGTCCATAAAGTGCACTGCACAAAACATATGTATACTACGCCTTACTTCGAAGGCAGCCTGGTCCTTGCTGCTGTTCTTTCTTGATGTTCTTTGAAATGGATGGTCCTGTGGCTGGCAAACAGTTCTTAGAGTGGCAGTCAGCAGATGAGTGTGGGGGACACCAAAGTCTTTTCTTGGGCTCCTTCTTTGAAGATGGCCGAGCTGCGTATGTCAGGTGCAGCCCGGCTTGATTGCAACAATGGGGAGCCACCCACAACCCTCCTCATCCTGGAACACGTCTGCCAGGTGTGGCCCAAGGAGTCCTGATGGGGCACCTGTCAGGGGGCGGCCCCTTTAAATTATACGAGGCCCGGGAGGCTTTGTTAATGTTGAGTGCTCACCACTGTGGGGAGCGTCAGTAATTGGAGTGCCAAAGACCGGCAGGAAGAAGAGGCCGCGTGGGAGGCAGTGATGAGTATGAGCAAGTAGCAAGAAAGTGCCTTCATAGAGGATCGGGCAACAGAGGTGAATACGGAGCGGAGTACTTCTCAACCCTACTTAGCAAGGGTTGACACCGTTATCCTCTGGCACTCCGCTCGTGCCATTCAATGTTTTGTTGTCTTCCTAGAGTAAAGGATTCCTGGAGTTGTCACTCAACAGGAACCTTTATTTTTTAAAAATTTCTTGTTTGGACCCTCGCAGGGGATCCATTCCAATTTAGTAGTTTTTTTATATCCCCGCATGGGGTTACATGTGCCCCGTGGTCTGTGTCTTATTCTTGTATTTGTCAACCTGATCTAATAGTGTCATGCTGTCAGTGAAATGTCCCATATCTATGCCCAAAGGATCACTGCAGGCAATAATCTGCTGCGTTTGGCTCATGCTGGTTTTAAGACTTGACGCAATGCTGAATCTCTACTTGTATTCATATGGAATTCTCTTGAAACTATCACAAACCAGGAGAGGTGGAAGCCCTTGACATTCATGGATCTCTCTGCCGTTTAAGACCTTGTACACCATGATTTACTGAAGTCCAGACTAGGGCATGGAGATTTGGAACTAAAATGGATTGTTTCTTTCCTCATAACTTATTCTCCAATACTCTCGGGGGTGATCCATGTTCATTACAGCAAAGAAAAAATCATAGATATTGCAATTAACTAAGAATACACAGCACCACGAATAGCCGCAGCCAGGCAAGCCTTATAAGTATAGGTAGTTAGGTCTTCAGCTTTTCCTACCCAGCTTGAGCATTCTAAAGCCGACACCACCAGGCTGTGGTTAAGTCTGGGCTGCTTTTGTCAAGTGATCAGTGATACTTTCCCTCACGCCATGCCATTGGGTCATTAGGTCATCAGTGTTTTCCCCATACAGACCAGGCATTCAAATGCCAGCTCCATCAGTCCTGTTTGAGTCTGTGCGGCTTTGGTCAAATAACCACTGCTACTTTGTCTGTCGCCTACCCCTTGCATTGATAGGTCATCAGTGATTTACCCCACCTAGACTATGCATTCTCAAGCAAGCTCCACGCTGCTACAACTGCTTCCACCTGTGCATTGGCTCCTTAAGTCTTCATTTCTTTTCTCCTGCCCAGCACAGGCATTCAAAAGACAGCTCTAGCAGGATCAGCTGAGTCCAGGCTGCTTTAGTCACATGATAACTGGTTGATGCTTCCTGCCTGCCTATTGGCTCATTAGGGCTTTATTTTCTTTCTAACTTGTATAGGCATTCAAAAGCCAACTTCACCAGGCCACAGTTGAGTGTGGGCTGTGCTGGTCATGTGATTACTGCTCCACACTGTCCTGCCTGTTCATCCACCTCGGACATTAAAAAGCCAGCTCCACTAGTATGTGGTTGAGTTAGGGTTTTTTGGTCATGTGATCACTGCTTCACCCCTTCCACCTGGCCATTGGCTTGTTAGGGATTCCGTTTTCCCCTGTCTAATTTGGGCATTCAAAATCCAGCTCCACTAAGCAGCTCTTGAGGCTGGGCTGCTTTCGTCATATGATCACTGCTTTGCCCCCTTTCTCCTCAAGCAATTCATTTTTATCAGACACACATAGACATCCTCATGGCTGACCTTCTCAGCCAACAAGAACTTTGCATGCATGTGCCTGCCAGGTCCTGGCAGAGCTAAAGGGCCTGACCAGTGTCTCGAAAAAAAAGCCAGTAAAACATCACCATGTTTATCCTACAACTCGTACCATCCCCATGCTTGCTAGGGTTTGTACCAACAAACAAGACTGTAGCTCTGAACATCCAAACTTGTGAACCTCATCCAAGTTCCCCTCATCACCAACCCTTCATCCACCACACTCTGCTTCCATATGCTGGTGCGCATTAACGCTGACTCGGCATGCAGCCAACATCGCCAATCTCATCACCATTCATAAGCCAGATGTAATCCTCATTACGGAAGCCTGATTCTCCTCCACCTCTTCCAATGTCTTTGACATCCTTGTCCGAACAGGATACAGCATTCTATATGCTGACCAGTCAGGAAATATCAGGAAAGGCATGGCAATTATTCATAGGATTGAATGACCCTGCAGGGTGCACAGCCAAACTGCATTAGAATCTATTGAGCTCCTACCATGTAAATACCCACAATCACAGAAGGAGTCCTCCACTTTCACCTCATACATGAACCGCCTCATAAGTGTGGCACCTTTCTGTATGAATCACCAAACTGTTCTCATCTTCTTTGGTCACCCATTCTTCCAAGATCTTCCTCAGGGACTTCAACCTAACCGGAACCCAGGCAAATAAAGACCAGAGTTGCTGCCCTTAGCCTACCAGAATCCTTGCACATAATGCAACATTTGAAAACCCCACCTCAGATAAGTGGAAACATCCTTGACTTCGTTCTCTCCTCATCCAATTCTTCAACAACATACCACTGAACTTGACAGACCATGCCAACGCCCATTTCACCTTATCACGTATTTTCTTTTGCAATAAAGGACAAGGCAAACCCCCCATGTCTGTATGTCACTCCCTCAAAAACATCCCGCGAGAAGTATTGGAAATCACCTGGGCCAACCTCCCTGCCACCATCAATTTAATTTCCCCACTGATAACCTTCAACCAAACCTCAAAGGGCTTAGTCAACACACATGCCCCTGGAAACAATATGGCACCTAGGAGTTAAAGTCCCAAGGTACACCAAGAAATTATCAGAGTGCTAACACATCATCAGGAAACAAGAAAAATATTGCCACAAAATGAACCAGCCTGAGGACCCCTCCCCTTTAAGGCCTTATGCTCAGCATACTGTGCCCTGATTATTGAAACCAAATCCTCCTACTACTCATCAACAATTGTGGCAGCCTCTAATAGAAGCAAAGCTCTTTTCACAAACATTGCTCAAACCCCTAACCAGACCAAGAAATACATAGAGAAATGCAATGCCATCAATAATTTCTTGGTTAGCAAAACAGACACAATTCGATATCACATCAATGGCTCCAAATCATCTGCATCACCATTATTTATCCCACCCCAGGTCCTCCTACACTGGACAGATTTCACCCTCTTCACCCGAAAGGATCTCACTGACACACTCACCTCACTAAAGCCAACCATCTATACCGATGACATCCTACCACCTATCATCCTAAAAAAATATCTCAGCTCCTGCTCGCATTGCACTCCTTCAGGTTAGGACTGCCTCCCTCAACCAGGGCATTTGCCCAAGTGGTGTGCTTCAGCCTTATAAGGTGATGAGTGAACCAACATGTATAACATTTGTCTCAGACAGAGGTTTGATTTCCAATAGTACAGGGTGTTATTTGGACAAGAATAGGAGTTTCTCGAAGGGGCTCCATGCAGGTGTAGTTATTAGCAGTCAGATGGATATTCTCTGGGCTTTTGATACTGCTGCCATAACTAAATGTATCCAGCTCCACACAAAGTAACACCAGTCACAGGTTGCAATACTGCAGTGGACACATCCAGTACTGTTCTATGTCTTACATGAGAACCACATGTCTGTGTCTGCTTGTGGTCCGGTGCAGAAGGGATATGACCAAGCAGTTTGGTAAGGACTAATCACTTTTGTGGTGGGGCCAAGCCTGATTTGGCAGTTCAGTAACTGCCCTTGACACTCTTCTTCCTGAGGGCTACAAAATCCTCTACAAATCCAGAACCAACAGGTCCGTAGGGGAGTTGCCCTGATTTTCCCTCAGTGGGTCCCTGCTTCCACCCTTCCTGCTTAATCCTACACCTCTTTTGAATGCCTTGTCTGTAGGCTTGGGGTCTCACCTACTCTCCTTCTCACCCTTACCACCATCTACAGGCCCTCTGGCCCTAGTGCTCTCTTCCTCTCTGAATGGCCCGACCTTGCCTCCACCCTCTCAACCTCTTCTTCTAAGCTCCTCCTCCTTGGTGACTTCAATATCCACCTCGACTCCCTGGAATCATACACCTCACAGTTCTGTGTCCTCTGTGACTCCCTCTCTCTCACTATTCTTCCTTCCGGCACAACCCACTCAGCCAGACACACTCTGGAAACCATCCTCTCTGGCGACATCCCTATCTCTAATCCGGTCACCACCCCCCTCCTTGTCTGACCACTCTCTCCTCTCCTCCCACCTAGGGCCCCTTGGTCCTCTTTCCGAGCCCCCCCAACCCTGCCATCCTCTTTCATCATCATCCGACTGATGACGCGAGTATCAGTCGCTGCTTTTGCTTCCACCTCCATCCCCCCTCCCACCTCCGCCTCTGAATCTCCCTCTGACTCTGTCCTTGCTAATCTGCATCTCTCCATCTCTAAAACCCTTGACATCCTTGCCCTTGTCATGAAGATCCGCCTAAAATCTGTCTCCAAGAACAACGTCCGATATGATTCAAATCTAGCATCTCTGAAACGCAAGTGCAGAGTTGTTGAACAGAAGTGTCAGACCTTGAGTCTACCCTCTCCCAAACTGGCCTGCCGCCTGCTCCAAAGGCAATATCATTTCTATATCAGTTTAAAGAAGTTGGCCCACTTCCAAGCCTGCATCTCTGAAGCCACTAACAACACAGCCAAGCTTTTCAAATTCTGCAAGGAACTCACCAATCCTGCGGCATTCTCCACCTCTCTCCTTCCTTCCTTCCATGGCTCTCTGCACTGCATTGGCCCCTCATCTCACATCAAAAACTCAGGACATCCTGTCCTCACTCTCTTCCACCCCCATCATCACTCCCGTGCCTGCTCCCCTGCCTCCCTTGATTCCCAGCCCTCTACCCCGCACAACCTCCTCCCTCGTGCCCATAGCACAAGATGATATCTCTAAAGGTGTCTGCCCTATGAAGGTCTGCACCAAACAGGTGCTCCCCTGCTCTGCTAGAACCATTCAAGGACAACATATCCTCTTTCGCCTCGGCTATTGCCGTCTTCTGTAATTACTCCATTGCCACTGGCTCTTTCCCTCTACCCCTCAAGCACTACCATGTGCACCCTCTCTTTAACAAACTGTCTGCTGACTCCTCCTGCTAGGCTAACTATTGTCCTATCTCAACTACCCACTTCCTGGGTAAACTCTTGGAGCAGCTGGTCCTCCCCCAACTGACCCTCCACACTGAACTTGTTGGTTACCTCCATGACCATCAATCTGGATTCAGGGCATCCAGAGGCACAGAAACTGCTCTCCTGAACACCTGTGAAGTCATGCTCGCAAATCTCGACTCTAACTCTCCCGCTGTTCTCCTTTTCCTTGATCTCTCCACTGCCTTTGACACGGTCAACCACTCTATCCTCATAAAATGACTCTGTGATACCCTCGGCATCACTGACCACGCACTGGATTGGCTGACCTCTTTGCTCACTAACCGCCTTTCCCAGTTGCAACTGGGCCCTTTCTCCCCCACCACCACGCTCTCTAACTGTGGAGCTGCCAGGGCTCAATCCTGTCGCCATGGCTCTTCAATATCTATCTCGCCCCTCTGGCTCACCTGATCTCCTCCTTCTACCCTCATTTCCAGTGCTATGCTGATGACACAGATTTCCTTCAAACGTCATTCTACTATGTAGAGGGAGTCGGGGTCTTGAGACCACCACTCTGCCGCATTGAGGTCATGATGAGACGAAAAGGCTAGAAATACTTGCAGCCACTCAGCTTATTTCGGACGAATCCCAAATGCACTAATGATTGATAAGTACATTGAGAAGTACCCGCGCAGCCAGCAATACAGACCAAACACAGTGCAAATATTTCCAGGTGTGGGAGAAGAGCCCATGACCATGAACAGAGACACCTACATGGACAGCCTGGACTAAGCAACAAGAAGCCATGTTACTGACGTAATTAGTGACAACCCAACATACCAGCGTTAGAAATTAAGCACATGTGCAGTCCGCACTGCACCACACAAACACACACTCGAATACTTGAAGAACATGAGCACACAGTTCTATAGCTAGAGGACAGATACACATACATACTGACAATGCTTTTATTATTTTGTCATTAGCCAAATGCAGTAACGCAGAATCGCAAAACACCAGAGATCCTGAGCAAGCTTGCTGATGCTTGAAGCCAATAGTCATGTGGACAGACAGGAGTATATATGGAACCTGATGGAACCACGTAGAGCTGACCCATAGGGAATGTAGTATAATATGGACAAGTGTTGCTACCGTTAGGAGAATATTCTCATAAGGCAAGGTGGTGTACACAAGTTACAATACAGACACACAATCGTTCACATCACCTTGAAAAGGAACACAGCAAGCTAAGAACTCATTCGAGTCCGAGGCCTGGGGTGATCAGCTCTAACCAATCACCGTTTAGCATTCTAGAGGTGGATGGCAATGGACAAGAACCAATGGGAAGCCCACTACTCTGCAATAATGTAATAGATGGTGAATTGGGGACGGGACAGGCCAGCCACCTGACATGCGAGGGCCAGTAGAATAACTTCTATAGGTAGCCATATATGTAATAGAGGTCTCAATATCCAATCCCTCACAATGATAGGGTTTTTGGAGAAGGACCCAAGTGATGATGGAGTTATGATGCAATTCTGAAGTAAAACTGCCCTGCGACCCAGGAGACGTTGAGAAGTACTGGGATCCACCTCTCTTCTTATATTGATCACTGTTGGTTTTATTTGCAATAAAACGCAGTTTGAACTTGCCCTTGACTGAGTCCTCCCTGTATACTGCGGGAGGGATTTGGGCTCTCCAAGTCTGCAGACTTCCAGCATCCCTCTGGCGCACCTGGGAGTTCCACCAAACAACTACCTTCTCTTCCTCCTCTCTCATCCCTGATTGTCTGTCTGCCATTCCGGCATTGTTTGCAGTCAATTATCTCTGTCTTAATGCCAGTAAAATGGGGATTCTTCTCACTGGGACACCTGCACCCTCCTTTCCTCCTACCCTCTGGCCACCCTCTCTGGACCCTCCCTCCACAGCAACCAGTGAGGCCAAAAACCTTAGGGTCATCTTCGACTACACTCTCTCCGTCACCCCTCACATCATTGACCTCACCAAGAAGGCCTACTTCCAGCTCCACCTCCTCTGAGGCATTCTTCCTTTCCACACCTTCCCCAGAAGCTCAACATCTCCAGAGCTCTGGTCCTCTCTAGGCTGGACTATTGCAACAGCCTCTTTCTCAATCTCCCTCTTTCCTCCCTATGCCCCCTCCAGCTAATAGAGAATAGGGCTGCAAGAGTTATCCTTGGCCTCAAGTCCAGGGACCTCAAGCCCAGGGACCACATCCCTCCACTGGCTCCTGGTAACCGCAAGGATCACATTTAAGACCCTCTGCATCATCCACAAGGCTTTCTGGGGCCTGAGATCATGCTATCTCCAACTTTCCCTCCCTAAATACTCCCATGCTAGAGCCCTCTGCTCCTCTAACTCCAACTCCTTGACTGGCAAACGGTTCTCCAAGCAGAGAGTTGGGGGCAGATCGCTTTCCTTGGCTCGTGCCTCCCTTTGTGAAAGCCTCCCTGCCCCTATCAGACTTGAGCCGGTCCTCCCCAAGTTCCGGAAACTGCTCAAAACTCTGCTTTTCTCAACCTCTTTTCCTCTTTCCCTTCCCTGCTAATCAGCCCACTACCGCTGAGACCGGTGGCCTGGTCCTCATGAATCTCACAGGATACCAGGCTTTCTACACAGTCGATACCAGCACCTCCCCACTCATTGCAGTGCCCCTGCAGGCCCCTTCTTCTACGGCTCTACTAGCCACCCTTGGGAGTAGCCCACACCAGAACTTAGTACTTAGTCCAAGGCATCCTCCTTGGCTCCCCTTGGCACTTCCCTCCCAGGCCCCCCATCACCACTTATTTATTCCTTGCCCCCCACCCATTCCTGTCTCCACTTCTTCACTGCACTTGCACGTCCGAATACCACAAAGCCTAGTATGCCCACGGTTGTATATTTACTGTTTTCCAAATGTTTTTCTCCTCTGTTCCCTTCCCATTTACCCTTGTGGTGCTTCAAAACACAATTCTATGACAAGACTGGAGGCGAGCATTATGCTTGTTCAAAGCTTCAACTTCTTTAATTTACCACTCTTCAGCAGTTTCAACAAAACTCAAAAACCATAACAAAACACTGAAAACTTGTCTGAAACAGACTTTTCTTCCTTTAAACTACAATCCCCATAGTCTCTGTAGTCCATCTCACTCCATGCTCAGCTATGACCACATCCTGTCCCTGAGCTCCTCCTCTTCTTTTACTGCTCTTCAAGCAGATAAGTACTATTCTGGTTATCTCCCTATTTTGATATAAAAGTTAGGGTGTTAATTAGTATAATATGAGATTAAGGCTGTAAAAGCTATGCCTATTGAGGATGTATTAAGAATGCAGTGAGGAATAGGACGTTTAATATGCAGCTCGATTATATGTTAGACAGATGATAATACAGCGCGGCGGTGCGTAGAGTTTTTTCTAGGTTATAGCCCGACCGTGCGGGCTGACTTCGCCTCGACTCGCAGGCCCCGTGCCGTATGCCCGGCACATCAGGGGTGGCAGCGAGCGAAGGCGAGCATATAGCGGGTCGCAGGACCGTGTTTAAGCTGAGTTCGGAGCCCCCCCGCGGGAATTACAGCGGCGGAGATCCGACCGCGACGGGCGACCCCCTCCCTTGGGAGGGAGGAGCCAGCCGCGTATAAGCCGCACACCCCCTCCTTTGCGGAGGCGGAGCCGAGGCGCGCTCGCTTCCGTGGCGACCCCCTCCCTTGGGAAGGAGGAGCCAGCAGCGTATAAGCCTCGCACCCCCTCCTTTGCGGAGGCGGAGCCGAGGCGCGCTCGCTTCCGTGTTATCGCATTAAGTACGAGCGACACGGAGCAGCGCGGTCAAAGGAGCCGGGCCCGGCGGTGAATTTTATATTGTCAAGCAAATAAAATGAGCGGCCCATTCAGAGGGCGCGATACTGCAGGAAAGCATTCCTAACACACACACACGATAAGATCGCGTTCGTATCTTATTTGCACGATCGTGCGAGAGCCCTTAGGAGGCTCAGGAGGACGTGTGAGAGCACGTAATAAGTTCCCCTGACAAGGGGATTGGGAGAAGAAAGCCACCACAGGCAACTTGACTATCTACCCTCCGTCCAGCACAGCCACAAAAAAAAAAAAAAAAAAAGGAATTATATATTTTGCTGATTAAAGAAAGGGTCACAAGAATAAGACCCAGAGCACATAGAGTGAAAGGGCGTGCAGTGACACCCTTGCGGGTACAACAGGCACACAGCACCCACGCATAATGTCAGAATTAGAGAGCAGACCGCAGATCTGACTGCCAGCTTCAAGCAGGTGCTAGGAAATTCACTCATAGATGCAGTGGCACAAGGGGTGTATCCCCTGCAGGGTAGGCTGGAGCCCCTCGTAGCAATTTTGCACCAGCCCATAGACAGTGTCGGACGGATGGGATGCACGCCCACGGAACCCTCAGAGGAGGGGTCATTGGGGAGTACTAAGGCCCGTAAGAGGAAAGCCCCTCTTGACCCCCAGGGCCCTTCGGATGGGGCAAAAGAAAAGGCCCCGGAGGTCGTCGATGCCTTGGCAAAGCTTCATGAAGCTTATTTGCGGCGTCAGACGGTGCCAGACCTCACGACCCCCACTTCAGGGGACGAAGAATATGGAGAAGAGGACCCAGGCTCAGGAGAAGAGCTGGAAGAAGGTTTAATCCCCTCGCAAGAGGAGGTGGAGGAGTTAGTGATCAGACCTAGCGGCGCGGAGAGAATCCGCAAATAAAAGCACCTCGAAGAGGTGGAGGAGGACATGTTTGACCTGAGTAGCATTCGGAATTCGAGGTCCTCGGACTGGCAGCCCTCGCCTAGAGAGACACAATATATGACCAGGAGGCTGCGAAAGGCACTGGACAAAGAGGTCCGCCAAAGGCTCCGAGCAGAGTGGCCGAGACCAGATCTACCGGGGAAGGTGGCAGAGACGCCAGAATTGGACCCCAAAAGGCTGATGTCCGTCTCAAAGACGACCAAGTCCCCCGGAAAGGTATCGATAGGTCTTGGAGGAGAGGTCAGGAGAAGGTTCTAGACCGGGCAGGACCCCTCGCTAAGATAAGGGACCTGGCTGAGAGGGCCAAGGACACTGAGGAGGAAGTAGACCCCGACGCCCTAGCGGGCTGAGCGCAGAGAGCAGTATGCTTCCAGGGGAACGCCAACTGCGCTTTGTAGGCACCTACGCGTCTCTGGAGAAGGCGCAAGCCCCCATAAGGAAGATTTTCCCCAATAGGAGTTTTTTGGGAGGGGCCGGTCGCCACAAGGTCGGTCGACTAGTCGTAAATAAGGAGGAAGAAGGCCCCAGAATCCCAGGGCCCAGGACTGGGGAAATAGACAAAGGTTCACTCAAGGTGAGAGTTGCATATTACCCTCCTGTGGGAGGGAGAACAAGCATGTTCTGGAAAAGTTGGCGCAAGCTTTCCAGCGAGGCCTGGATTTTGCAAGCGCGCAGGCCACACCAGCAGCGTCTAGAGCGCGCAGAGCAGAGCCTGCTAGACCAGGAGTTACATCAATTAGTAATGAAGGGCGCCATAGAGTAATGTGCGAGAGAGCCCGTTTTTTATAAGTAACATGTTTCTGATGCACAGAAAGGGGTGGATTGTATACCGACATTTCAAGATGGAGGGCATACATCAGCTCCGAGAGAGAGATTGGTTGACCAGGTTAGATCGGAACGAGGCGTGCCTGACAATTCCGATAGCGGAGGAGTTCGGAACGTTCCTAGCTTTGCGCTGGAGAAGACAGCTCTGGCAGTTCAAGACTATGCCCTTCGGACTAGCTTCGGCTCCATGGGCCCTTATCTAAGTAATGAATACAGTAGCAGCGGCCATCAGAGAGAAAGTATAAGACGGATCAGTTATCTAGACGATCTACCGCTACTAGCCGAGGATCGAGAGACCCTCAAGTACCAGACAGAGTGGGTAATAGACCTGTTATCGTCTCTAGGGTTCCTAGTGAACAAGGTATAGTAGGAAACCGATCCGGCACAGGAGTTAGACCTTCTAGGATTCATTCTGGATACCAGGAAAGCGACCCTGGAACGGCCAGCTCGGAAGATGCGCGACATCAAGAGGGAACTCAGAGGATGTCTGCAGAAGGAGCTAGTATCCCTCCAGTCCCTAGCAAGAATAGTAGAGCTGCTTGCAGCTTCTAGTCAGGCCATCTTTCCAGACTCACTTCATTATCGAGCACTGCAGCGATTAAAGATACGGCATCTGCAGCAGGGTCTGCACTATCATCAGACAGTGCCGTTGGATCACGAATCCATGACAGAGCTGGAAGGGTGGTTACAAAATATGGATGACTGGAATGGGCGTGCCATTTTCGGAGACAGACCGGATCTAGCTATAGAATCCGAGGCCAGCCGGGTAGGCTGAGGCGCAAGGTGCGGAAACCTACAGACGAGGGGGAAATGGAGCGAGGAGGAACTTCGCTTACACATAAACGGTCTAGAGCTCCTTGCAGGGTCCCTTTGCGATAAGGGCATTCACGAAGGAGAAGATGAGATCTTGTGTCCTCCTGAAGAAGGGCAACATATCGGCAGTGCGTTACACAAATAACCTGGGAGGTACCAAAGGCAGGATGTTGGCCGAACTAGCGAAGGACTTTTGGCACTTATGTCTACAGTCAGAGACGTCCGTCACGGCGGAATATCTGCCCGATCAGTGAACGTCATAGCGGACTGGAACTCTCGGTACCTCGCGGACTCCAGCGATGGGAAGCTGGATCCAGCAATCTTTCAGAGGATAATAGAGAGAGGGGGTCCAGTGCACATAGACCTATCCGCGCCCCGGTTGAACAACCAGACAGCAGAGTATTTCAGCTGGAGGCTGGTTCCGGGAGCTCGAGAGACAGACGCGTTCCTTCAAGACTGGAACGGAGGTCAACATTGCGCGTTCCTGCCATTAATGTTGCGGAGCAGAGTTCTAGCGAAGTGTCGGAGGGAGACAGCGGAGTTGCTATTTGTAGCATCATGCTGGAAGTCTCAAGTATGGTTCCTGACCCGCATGGAACTGGTAGTAGATTACCCGAGACTTCTTCCGGAAGGAGAACAACTGCTCACGGACCCAGCTGGGTCGTATCAACCTCTGAGAGTGAGGGGGACTCTCCCGCTCATCACGTGCAGAATATCAGGAGACGCTGGGCGCTGCCAGGCATTTCGGCGCAAGCTGCGCAGCTCATTGCAGATTCCTGGGCTTCGTCCACGAGAAGGACCTACCACGCGGCTTGGGCCAAGTGGATTAGCTGGTGCAAAAAGAGAGGTCTTCATTCCATTGCGGCCCTGTAGTGAGGATTTTGAATTTCTTAGCTCAGCCACTACAAGGTGGTGAAGCGTTTCGTACCATAGGAGTGTACAGGTCAGTCATATCCGCGGGGCATCTCCCTATTGAGGGAACGCCAGCAGGGGAACACCCAGCGGTAGTACGGCTTATTAGAGGAGCCAGATTTAGAGTGCCTCCGGAACCTCGATACAAGACGGCCTGGGATGTCCTAACAGTTCACAATCTAGTGGAGAGCTGGCCCGGGAACGGATATCTATCTATGAAGAGATTATAGGGGAAGTTAGCGATGCGGTTATGGCTAGTTTCTTGTAAACGAGTATCGGACGTAAGGGCCCTGGAGATTGACAGGAAGTCATTTGGCCGGAAGGTGCGACTTTTACAATCGTGGGACGAACTAAGACGGGGACATCTTCATTTCACTACCCATATTTCCCAGCTAGGCCTAAATGGTGTGTAGCAAGCTGCGTAAAAGAATACGAGAGCAGAACAGAGGAGTTCAGAGCAGCGAATACGAAGCAATTGCTGATTGCGCGCAGGAAGCCATTCAAAGGGGTGTACTCAGCTACTATAGCCAGATGAGTTAAGGAAGTGATGCAGGCGGCAGGAATGGATGTAGAGAAGTATGGAGCGCACTCTGTGAGAGGAGTAAGGGCGTCCAAAGTCTATAAGACAGGTGTATCCCTCTGAGATATTATGCTGGCAGCAGACTGGTTGAATGATCGAACTTTTAAAGAATTTTATTTCAAGACGACCGAGAGTTTAGCGGTCACGGTGTTGGGAAGCTTTGAACAAGCATAATGCTCGCCTCCAGTCTTGTCATAGAATAAAGATTACCCCTGCTATCTGCGCAGGGAGTATTAATTCTATTAAAGACTAGGAGGCGAGCATTAAATTCCCACCCAATTCATGTATTGTATAAAATGTGATCGTAAAGGATAATGTTATGATATTATCAGTAATACATGGACACCACCCTGATTTTCTGCTTTTTGTTTATTTATAGGAGAGGAGCAGAAGAACAATTGAAGTAGGAGACTAGCAGAGGTAGTCGCCTGAGTGGAGGAAGTTCGACATTCGTTTGGAATGGTTCAAGTTGTTGACAGTTGCAGGACATGTGTGGAGTTCTAAATGGACTTTCAGAGCGAGTAAAAGAGAGGAGGAGCTCAGGGACAGGATGTGGTCATAGCTGAGCATGGAGTGAGATGGACTACAGAGACTATGGGGATTGTAGTTTAAAGGAAGAAAAGTCTGTTTCAGACAAGTTTTCAGTGTTTTGTTATGGTTTTTGAGTTTTGTTGAAACTGCTGAAGAGTGGTAAATTAAAGAAGTTGAAGCTTTGAACAAGCATAATGCTCGCCTCCTAGTCTTTAATAGAATTAATACTCCCTGCGCAGATAGCAGGGGTAATCTTTATTCTGTTGAGCAAGTGCCTAACAAATGCTCAATAAAATAAAAATAAATAAAATATGGTCTTACATCTTTTTGTAATGGCTTGGCATGCTGAACAACGATGGTTTGATGAGTTGCCCAGAGAAATCCCAGAGGTTAAGATACATTATAAACCTTCCATCCATCACCTACTTTGTTTTGTAACATGAGGACCATGCCAGAAAATAGCACAGCCTTTAAGATGCAGATAATGTCTGACAATTGTGATGATGCGAGACCAACAATACTCTAATGACACACTGAATGTAGTTTACGCACATTTGCCTAGTCAGGGTAAATGTAATTAAGAGTGGGATGGTAAACGACAATGTGTAAAAGTGCAGTCGCCGAAGTAATCCAAGGAAGTAACAAGAGTAATCAAAAATGAGTGTACACTGTGCAAGAAAGAACACAGCTTTATTGTACAATCAGCTGGGAGAACATTTCAGACAGGTCCTTAGAAATGAACTGAAACACCTGCCCCTTATGGGCTACACATTTTAAGGTGGTAACCCTGCTCATTTGCACATGTTTACAGTGGTAACATTTTAGGATAATTTCTAACGTGACCATGAGCTGCTCGTCAGCAAGCCCCTGAAGAACTCTATACATTTACAAACCCCATTGGAGGTTTTAAATTCTTGGGACAATAAACACACCACCCCTCAATGACATTGCATTTTGCTGACAGACATAACTGCGTGCTCCTCATTGGTTGGCACGTCACATTGTACATTTTGGCAAACCCCCTGATGCTAATTGGGCGGTCCTATGTCGTTTTACTGACTTGAGTTTTTTGAAATAATTTCTTTTGCAAAAATGATTTCCAAAAATCTCATCGAACTATATCTTTTTCTTTTATTTGGGGGGTCCCTCCAAACTCCCCCTTTGCCGTTATTAATAACCCTACACCAAAACCCCCTCCCCACCCCTAATAACCTCTTAGCCACATCCCCAAATATTTCGATGAGTTTTTTCAAAGTAATTTAGTCCCAAACAATTACTTTAAAAAAAACAGTTTGGGAAGAATCAGCGCAATACCAATTGGACAGTTGTTTAAGAGACAGTCCATGCTATACCATCCCACCGAGCCCATCCAATGAAACTGTGAGTTAACATTAACAAGGTTACTGCCTGCACAGCTCCCTTCTCACGATGTGCTGCCAACTTAACTTAAAATAAACTTGCGAGGACCACCTGCTGGAATTCAATTCATCCTATTTTATTTGTTCTACCATAGCACTTTTATTCCCTGGGAAAATGGCCTGTGGTCATTGGGGGCGCTGTTGCTCCCATCCTGGTTACATCTTCTGGCAGCCTGCGGCCTGAACCTCCAGCCCCTAGTACTGTGTCCTTCGTGCCGATTGTGCCTTGCCACGTACCTCGTGGGACGGCACCTGCTGTATGGAGGATAGTTTCTCTCCCATTAGAAAAAGCTCTCTTGCAACAATTAATTGAACACTTTCTGGAAACCTGCTTGCCTCTTAACCTTGGCTACTCAGTGTTTTCTACCCAGCAGGGGGAATAAAATTAAATCAAATGCAAACTGAGGCCTTTTGCTAAATGACGATAACCTCAGTATCTTTTAACACTGGCCTGTAACAAAATAGACGACTTCTTGCTCACTGCAACACTAACAACTAATCAATCTCAATAATAACACTGAGCCCTTATTTCCTACCCATATATGCGTGTGCTACTAAAAAAGGCTCACACAAAGAAAAATAAAAGAAATGCTTTGCTGCGCATGTGATTTTGTATGGTACGTGTGTGCTTTTCTCTGCAGTAGCCATGGCCGCCTTTATGCTCACTAAAACAACTACCCCTCTTCATAATGCAGCTCACTCTGGCCCTCATTAGGACTCCGGCGCTAAACCATGATGCTATTAGCACCATGGTCCATGCCGGAGTCCGCCATGGAGAAAGGGGGAATTACCACCCCATTCCAAGGTTGGCTGGGCGGTAATTCCCCCTTTCTCCATGGCCCTTCCCCATTCCCATTTTTGCCCCATAGGGCTCAATGGGAATGGGGAAGGCGGCAATTACGGTACCGCAAATTGCGGTACCGTAATTGCCATCAAGGTCCCTTTGCGGGTCCCTACTTCAACGGCTGGTCCAGACCAGCCGTTCAGGTCGGGAGCCGCAAAGGGACCTCGTAGTAAGGCGTTAAGGGGTTAACGGCGCCACAGCCTTTTACGGCGCCGTTAACCCCTTAACGCCTGGGTCCTAATGAGGCCCTCTATATAATAAAAGCAAACCCCAGTGCCAGATCCCTGATGTGTGGCACAACTATATGTTCTTCAAATGCGCTGTGACGTTGCCAAACATGTGACCCCTGTGACACCACGTGACTCCTGTAGCTTGTACGTACCCCCCCCCCCCATGTACTCCTGCGGTGTGCAATTCATGAACCAGCACCCACCATCGCCATAAGATTCCACCTAACATTGCACCTTGTGTTCTGTATAATTCTGCGCATCAGGGTTTGGGCTGGAGGGTGTACCTGCTAGACCAAATGCATCTTCTACTAGATGCATACAGTGGTCTTGTGCAGTTTGCATGTAAATATTTCTGATCAGGGGCGTGGCCTCATTGGCCATGTTTATTGAGAGTGACATCATATGTTTACCCTTGTCCCCACCACCCTTGCAATATTTCAACCCTATTTGACATGCACAGAAAGTAATTAGAGCCCTTACGAGAATCGAAACCAGTAACTTTACGATGTTGTACAGTTAGGCAGGCACACAAGCAAAAACGTTATTAAATCCGTCCTCTCTGATGACCCTGCTTGTGAACTTTTCCATAGTCATGTGGAGTGTGTGCAGGGCCTCTGTTGCTTGCAATATGCTTCCTTTTTCTGCAGCACGTAGACAACACTGCTGTTACTTCCAATTGTCACACACACGCCACTTTCTATCGCTGTCTGTTTGGCACAGTGGTCGAAGTGGTCGTTCTAATTGCAGTCAACTCCTATCTTACAGCGTTTATCTCAGTGTCTCTACTATTTGCCAGCTGTAATAGCGTGTACCTGGTGACCTGACACCACTTGTCGTTGGCAGCTGTCTGTATGCTAGGTGCAAGGCTGCTTAAGTATGTGACCAGTAGTTATTTGCGCAACTTCTTCCTCTCAAAGTCAGGGACTTCTTAGTCTATTTGGGGGACATGCTTCGAAAAACTGAATGTTCAGACAACGGTACAGGTTCTAAATATGGTATTGCTAGGTAAAGATGAAGCACAGTCTACCCCAACGTGGGCCTGGGTGCCACATACATAATTAAAATCCGGGCCAGCGATTCCTGCTCCTAGGGTCGGGAGCTCCCTTACATTTGTCCATCTCTTATTCATTGCCAGTTGATCACCCCCTTTGAATCTGAAACATAAAGAAGGATGGGTGAGTGCCTTGCTTCTTTTCATCTGCTAATGTCAATGCGTGCACATTACTGTTCCCTGTGCTAACATATATGCTGTTTATAGCCGCTGCTATTTTCTGTGAAAACCCCCACCAATCCCTCTACCCTACATCCTGTATTGCCATCTAACCACTCCTATACGAAAACAGACCTTTTGTCCCTGGAACAGTCCCCTTACTCTGAACAACGCCAGGTGAATTAATCATTGTGCTGTCTGTCTAGGTACTTCCTCCTGTGGGCTAACGAGTGTGGGTGTGCCAGTCACATGTGGAATGGGGTAGCAAACATAGCATGTATTGTTTGCTCTCTCCTTCCCCACTGCCCTCGTGTGGCTGTACTACATGTTGTCATAGCCAGTGTGATGCTCACTCCCAGCGCCATCCCAAAAACAATTCTAAGTGGATGAACATATGAACATTCTCTGCTACATTGATACCATTACTCTTATGGGATAAAGAGCCTCAGTCTATTTTAACCAACAGGAAAAGAAGAAAGAAAACCAGATAAGAACAATAAATCCTAATGCATAATTCATATACTGAAACCCTTCCTCTGTTCTTCTATAATTCATGCTTGGGGAAAAAATAGTTCAGTTTCCTGAAAACACTGATGAATGTTAAAAGAAGAAATTGTGAGCTCACTACTACTCCCCTTCAAACACCCCCCCTTTCTTCGCCTGGAATTGGGGTGCTGCCTTTTTGTCTCGGCACATATTTGAAATGTGTACTATCGGGGAACGTTAATGATGGAAATGTGGTCCCCTCGTTCAGGTTGTTGTAGTAAGGATGCTTTGTCCTGGTGCTTTGGCGCCTCTACAGATGACGTTGGATCGCAATCTGTTCTGTGCCTGCTGTGTCCATCCTGGCAAAATATAAATCCTACATTTTCTGTTATTTCCTTATGATATCCCTATAATACTATCCCTAAATCTTGAGCTGAATTGTACGCCTCTGAGGTTCTGTGTACAGGTGTGAGAGGTGTGTGCATACGTCTGCCTTGTGCTAATTACTGCAATATGCAATGATGATCTGTCCCTAACTAAACCACAATGCACAATTCAATATTTGATCAATTAAGCACTTATACATTCAATAATACCCAACATAAAAACAACATATACTAATATTAAAATAAAACAGATTACTTCACCTGTTATCCATGGGTCTCCTTTAGCGTTCTTAAGGTGCGGACGAAATAACACTTCTGGTATGTTATGTGGTTGAATTAGGCATAACATACTATACCTGCAAGCCTGTTGCATTGTGCTACTTTACCTGTACTTTCTTGTCTCCAGAGAGTGTCAGTAGGGGAAACTGCAACCCCCCTGCCTTCGTGCCAGATATCATTCTTGCCTTGTGATGCTCGTACCTGCTTGTTAATAAACTATACACTGGTAACACTCTATATGGATCTTCTGGGACCTGGAACAATAATCACTAGTTTGGTTAGTGTAATAGAACACACTATCTACTGAGAAACTATTTCTTTTGCTACTTACTCTACTGTGTACACACGGGGCTGGCAAGTACGTGCGTTCCCTGTGTGCTGCACCTTTCCCCACTCTGATGCTGGCAATGCCTTATGGAGAGGCAGGGCCTCCTAGTCCTTGTCCTACCATTTCTCTATATGTGTTTTCTCTGAAGTCCAGCCTGGAACTCTGGCAGGGCAGCGCTTCATGTTTTCCTTTTGGTGAGCAACACCCATGGGATACCCGTATGGCACCCATGGGTGGTGGCAGCTACATGCTGACTTGGCAGTGGCTCTGAGTATCCTCCACTTTTGGGACACACAGGCCCTGCCAAAGGAATCAATGGATTCCTGATAGAAGGCAAGATGGTCACTGTGGCCTCTTGGTTTCTATTGCCTTTTACCTTGTTTCCCAAAGTTCTGCGAAGCCCTTTGCTGGAAATACCACATATGGTTCTGGAGATGCCTTCTCTCAGACTGACTGGAGCCTTCCCATGGGCTGTGTGTTGTTGGTACACCATAGGGGTGAGACCTGTGTGAATGGAGTCTGAAGTTAACTCACATTCTGTGTTGGGTGTCTGGTTTCTGTGTGTGACACAATGCCTGAGACAGTCCTGACTTAAGCTGACCTGAATGCAATGTAGTGTGCGTAGCCCAATCCACATTATTTGTTATAGGTGTCTGGGTGGCTGCCTGCATGAATGTCCTTCTGTGTGATTGTTGGACTGAGTCTGAATGAGCCTGAAGCTGAAGTCAAAGCTGAAGCAAGAAAAAGCTGTTCCTTGAAGCCTAGCTGGAATAGCAGTCTACTGCTGCATTTTCTTCATTTAATCCAAAATCTGTTGTGTTCTTCAAAGGACTGATCCAGAGAAGACCTGTTTAGAAGACCTCTCTCAAAGCTACGAGTAACCACCGTGCAACCTGCTACTCTTCATCCAAAGTGCCATGGAAGCTAGTCCTGTGTGCCCTCCGTTCAGAGAAAGGGTCTAGGGGAGTCCTGAAGAGGAGTGCCCAGACTTCTCAAGTCAAAGAAGTCCATTGGTGTCACACAGGGTCCGTAGGATCATTTGTGACCATTGGAAGCACATTGCTGTCTACTGCCCAGTTGAGGGGTTACCATGGCATAGTGCTGCTTGACATTCAGAGCTGTGAAAGTTCCAAACTGCCTAAGAATACTTCAAGGGACATCCTTGCCATCATAACTGACCACTTTTTCCCACCGAAGAAGGTCCCGGGTCACTGAGTCCCGAAGAAGGTCTGACGGAGGGGTTCCCAACACCAGAATCAAACAAGGACATCCTGATGGTCCAGACTTAGTGGGGGTCCGTGGTCCACTGCAGTGGTTGAGTCCAGATCACCAGAAGCAATCCAGAGGTCCTTGCTGTGGCTGCAGCACCAAAGAACCAAAACATGAAAAACTATGATATTCCGAAACCCATCACCAAAGTTACCTATGTACCCGGCTCCACCAGAAGTCTTTGAAGGTCCCCAGGGATCTTGTTCTCATCTGCCAAGCCTTTAAGGAGCCTGCAGCAAGTTTCATCTTTCCATGACTTCTACAGTGGGAGAAATCGTCCACCAACAAAGAGCACTGCGAAGAGCAAAACTGTTGACTTTGGTTCCATTTTCCTTCTTGGACTCAGCATTCTAGAGGCTCCTTCTTGCAAGGGGGGTCCATCCTCCAGGTGAATCATCAAGTGAAACTGAGAAACTCTACCCCTTCGCCTGCCAAAGCCCAAAGCTATTGTGACGAGGAAGAGCATCTTCTAGCCTCAAGAGTCATCCAGGGGTCCCAGATTCGTCTTGGATACTGTTCTCCTGTGGCCTCTCATGTACTTTGGGGTGGTAGAAACTTTAAAAAGAAAGCAGAGGGTTATTGAACATTTTTGGACTAGGCTGTAAAAGACAAGATTGGTTACTCCCTAACTATTCCATTACAGGTTGCCTAGGTGGGGTATCCTTACACATAATCATGTATCTAGTGTAAAGAAAGCATTCTGTCACAATTCATAACTAACCTGCCTTTCTTTCCTAATCTATGCTGTTACACCTCACTTAAGAATTCACATGCCTATTTAAAACTGTCTGCAGTTGTTATATTTATTACTGAATTTAAGTATTGTGTGGTACCACATAGAGTATATATATTTTCTTTTTTTTAATAGAACTGGCTGAGTTCAAAGTGTTATTTTATATGTGTATATAATGGTAGCAACCTTATTTTATATAAAGAAGCTGTGTTATCACCTAAAATAGTGTGCGGACATTCCTTTGTTGGGCTTGGGGACTGACTGAACTTAAGAACCTACCTTCATCACCTCCTGAGAGCTTCACTCTTGGTTGCTCGTCCATTCTACCATATAGAGAACCTTGGCTGGGGTGATCTGTGCCTTTGTCCCAAACATACAGAGGACAGAAGTACAGATACCCCCCTCCAGACTTTACACCTGTAGAGGAGCAGTTACATGCCTCTGCAGGAAATCCTGCCCCCCTACCTCCTATATGTTGGAAGCCTGAGATTGTGCCATGCTAAATACCAGCTGTTGTGACCATACCACGGCGAGTAGTCGAAAGAATGTATCCTCTGAGAAAACCCTATCAAATGTATCCCTGAAGAGACGACAATGAAAGATGAAATATAAATATGAAAAGAGTGAAAGAGAAGCTGGTGACATCACGAAAGACGAGCATGATGCCGTAAGGATATTGGCTGAAGAGAATGCATGTATCTTATAGAAACTGATGACGAAGTTAAGAATCAAGTAAACTTTCATATGCAAAAAGAAGATTGCACATGTGTAAAGCACTCCAGAAAATGCAATCCCTTATATCTGTACAGATGCTGTAACGCAAGTAGATTGAGTAATCTTAGTAGCTGGCTATATGTAGTGAATAGACTACAGGCAAAGCCGCCATTGTATAGAAACCGGACATCGGTGTCATGAATTTAGTAAGCCAGGACCCATGGAGAGAAAAGGCAAAAATAAGCTGAGATTGTGGAAACTAATGGCGAGGCTGTCTGGCCTGGTATCAAAGCTGAAGCAGCCAAGGTCGGTTATCTATTCTTGAAGGCAGTGAACGTGTGAAGCTAAATCATCCCCTGTTAAGGTGCAAAGAAAGAACACCAAGCGTGCCAACTTATATTAATTTAAAACCTTTAAATGCTGCAAAGTAGACCAAATCCTGGTCTCCTGTCACGTGAGCCAAGAATGGAAATAGATTTGAGCGTGGAGTCCTAGAACAACGATAGTGAACGCCTGTACTCCCATATATTCCCACAGACAAGGATACTTTGCAAGGCCAAGTTCAAAGACAATCTGCATGGCAGAAGGCATGGGTGATGAGAGATGTTGGGATAATTGGGTGGGGAGGTAAAGTCAAGTCCACCACCTGGAACCTATGTTTGAGCTTAAATGCTGCTATGTGAAGCAAATGTTCCAGCTTTGGCACGAGCGTGCCAACCAATTATAGAGGGCTGTATAACGAAGGGCCTTATAGTTTGAAGGACAATGATAAACTGTGTACTTAATAGAGTTGAAGATGACATGTTTTAGAAGTAGACATAAATTGTGCACCTGACAGGAGATAGCCAATCACAATCTTTCCTGTTAATAGGGTAAGACCCTGTCTTGAACTAACTTGAGAGACGCATCATGCTATATGCAGGTTCTGACCCCTGATAGTACATATGATACATTGAGTTAGATATAAACAGATTCTACTGACCGAACGAATAGGGCATTTACGCCCACAGACCAATAGCACTTTGGACAACTTAAGTAATTAACGGCCCGGTCCGGAAAATGAGGGTGACATGGGCACGCAAACCTACACTAAGCATAGCAGTATGATCTATATCCTGAGCCTGAGCCAAAGCTCCAACCAAGTGAAAGGCAATAGACACACAACAACCTTATGCAATCATTATTTATTTATAGTTGCACAGGGATCGAACCCATGGAATAGCATCTGAAATTTGTTTGGAAACCAATTATGGACGGTATGAACAATAGAATTTGGCTGGTTCTAACAGCTCAAAAAGCTCTAATACATTCCAATTACACAAGTCTAATTTCTGTCTAATTTTTCTTTGCCTCTTGTCTCTCCTTTTCAATTGTTTTTGCCCACTCCTTACAATCCTTCCCTGAATCCCAACCTTACTTTCTGTCTACATTTAATTATGGCACATATGATTTTTAGGATACAATGTATATACACCATATTACATGATTGGATTATCAACATGTTTGATGTTGTCGTTTGATGTTATTTTCGGATCTTTGTACATATGAAACACTTGGGCTTTGTATAATGTCGTTGTGAAATAACATATACCGTATTTGATTTGTGGTTCAAAGAAAGTGTACTTGCCCTGATTTGAAAAAGGCTAAACAGCCGAAACACGTGTCATCAATAAGGGCATTTGGGCAATTGTTACGAATTAACAATTTGACACCACGAAAGGCAGTTGGTTAATTGTGATAAATAAACAATTGGACGAACTACCTCACTTGGCGCAAGTCTCCGGCAGAGTTTATTTTTATTCCTGAACCCATTAAGGTGGTGTTTGACTTTCCCTCCACCTACTCTGGGGCGACACGACAACATCTTCCAACTATACCTACAATTGACAAAACCAACCGTATGTTAAGAAACACCTCGGCGCTTCTGCTTACCTTCCACGCTGTTCTCTCAACAACTCCTCAAAGGCATCTACGGTGAAATCACCCCTCCGGTTCTTACCACCATTTCTTGGCAGGCGTTTCTTCATGTCCTCCAGGTCCCGTTTCGCGGAACACTGCAGGCTGCCATGGCAACTGGGATGGCGTTTTCAGCGTTCCGGTCACGTGCGACGACACGCAGAATCAAGTGACCCAGCCTTCTTAAGCTCGCGGAAACAGTGCCACGGCGCTCCTGATTGAGCTTTATGCTACGCTTTGCTTGTTTTTGCCGGTGATTTTGACCCTTGCTTTGTTCTAAGGATTGAGCTGCTCTACCCCTGGTCTGGTTCTTCCTGGTTGTTGTTGGACTATTGGCTATGTGTTTTGGACTTGCTGACTTCTACACCCATGGCTCCAGTTTTGCTCGTTAGTTGCTGACCCTTTTAGTTTCCTGGATTGGCACTTGTCATTACCTTGTCTGCTGTGACGTTTTTGGATTCTTGCCTTTCCCCCTTTTGCTACTCAACCTGTCCATGATTCTGGCCATTATCCTATCTGGTTTTTTCTCACTATACTCCTGATACCTTCCTTACCACCCTGTGAGATTTCGTTCATTGGTGACATTACAACACGTCTGGATCAGAATTTACTACCCCTGGACCAGTGCTCTTCTAGATAAAGGATCCTTCCACGCCACCCTACGCTTCATATGGACTTCATCCCTCCTCTGGTCCCAGGGGTACTTACCTGTTTTAGGCATCCTCGTGCTGTCGTGACCGGTGGCTGTTTGGGACTAGAGACTGGCCACCCTAGACGTAGGCGTCCTCGTGCCGTCGGGTCCAGTGGCTGTTGGGGACTAGAGACTGGCCACTTTAGCATTAGGCGTTCATGCTCGTCGGGGTAGGATTTCCCTTGGGTACCAGAGGTACTTGGTGTCACCTGTTGAGCCACTGGTAAGTCACTTATTCTGTTATCTGTGGACTCTGCCTTATAAGCTATCCTGTTTTCAAACCTACTTGTCTTTGCCTTTCTAGATGGATAAATTGTCATTTCCATGACTTGATTGAAAACACCCAGTTGCTTGCTCCCCTGGCGCAGGTTAGTCTGTTAGTCTGTCTTTGCGTATGGTACTATAGGACAATGATATTGTTATAGTGGTGGTAACTGTATCCTTTCCTCCAGATATCTTCAACCAACTTGTCATCGAATCCTTTGAGGTACTCTGCGATGATCCAGGAATGATCCACGGCATCTTCTGATATCCATTTTCTGGGTAATACTCTCCTTGGAGTGTATGTTTCATATCACCCGAGAATAGTATTATCTTGAAGATTTCCTCAGCTACTCTACGAGTGCAAGGCCACTGGGAATCTAACACCGTACAAGAATACCAGATGTATTTTCAGGTCGCCAGCAGAAGACCAGTCTTAGGGAGGGCACGATCTAACTACTCAATCACAATGCCAGCCCGTATAGAAAGTATACTTAGATGTTCCCCTTGAACATATCACAATCTCTGGTAGGTTTCTCTTATTTTCCACGTAGTATGACGTCACGTCGAGCATATTTATTGCATACAAGGATACTTTTATGAGAAATGCACTGAGAGCGCGAGCGAACGTCCTTTGATGTCCGTTGTAACTCCCTGTTTTAGATCATTGTTAATAAAACAGCACCTTTGCCATCTTCCTGAGTCAGTTTGATTATTTGGTGTCAGAGTTATTCTGCATCCCCATCCATTGCATGCACGACACCCAAAGGGCCATATGCTCACACCCGCAGTCCCTGCTTTTGGTCACTGGCAATGCTTCTGTTTCCCTTAGTAATAAAGTTGCATATGACACTATTAGCCATTTTATCTCTTGTAATCATTTCTCTGTAGTTTTGCATTGTAGGTGTAACGTATGCTCAAGCTTCAAGCACTCCTATTTTTATAGTGTGACATCTTAAACTGTTCCTCACTGTGGATATAACTCTCTACTTGTATGTTTACTTACGATACCCTGCTGGTAAAAAAGTACCACCAGGGTATTGTAAGTAAACATTCAAGAGAGTGTTGTGTTCTCATGCCCTGCAAGTAAATGCTGTGAGCGGCTGTAAATCTAGTTGCAGGAAATGCGGTCTGCATCAACTACACTTTTTAGAGGTCAAAGGCCTTGAACAATAATCTGATGGCTTGATTATCCCCTTGTTCTCATATTGACAGAATAGTCTGCTATATGCCATCATAACGTTTCTTCTTGCTTATAGTAGTCTTACTCTCTGTGTAATGGCACAGTGCTTCCATTGTATGTTCACTCCTCTATTGCTTTTCAAAGGTTTCGCATTATGCCTATTTCTTGTCCACAAATGTACTGATACTTTCGCGAGATCTTCCTGCTGTTGCAGTGTCATTGTTTATGCTAAAAGCAAGGCATGAGGCACCTCCCTTTATTTTATTGTTGTCTTGCAGGGTATCTACATTTCAAAAAGCATATCATAATGCTTGATGCACAATACAGGGTTTCATTCAATGTTGCTCTCACATGTTGCTGATAAGTGTACTTCATCTGCTTTAATAATTACTTTTTCAAAGTGTACGGTTATAGTCATTCTTGGTACCCCGTCTACTGTTTCTGCCAGTCTAAAAGATACTCTGCTGGAATACACAATGGGCCTCATTACGACCCTGGCGCTAAGTGTTTAACGGCGCCGTAAAAGGCTGCGGCGCCGTTAAACACCTAGCGCCTTACTACGAGGTCCCTTCGCGGGACCCAACCTTAACGGCTGGTCTACACCAGCCATTAAAGTAGGGACCCGCAAAGGGACCTTGGTGCTAAGTACGGTACCGCAATTTGCGGTACCGTACTTAGCACCTTCCCCATTCCCATAGAGACCTATGGGGCGAAGATGGGAATGGGGTAGGGCCATGGTTCAATGGGGAATTACCGCCCTGCCAACCTTGGAATGGGGTGGTAATTCCCCATTGAACCATGGCGGACCCGTTACAACACTGGCACCAACCATGGTGCTAATAGCGCCATGATTTAGCGCCAGTGTTGTAATGAGGGCCAATATCTTATTTTGGATGCCTGTCACCTGTCCTATTAAAAAGTTCACTTCATGAAGAAATACATCTAAGCGAAGGCAGGAGCCTGTCTGCAATGTCTGATCACAAAGCGAAGGCAGGAGCCTGTCTGCAATGTCTGATCACAATGTGTTTCAGGCATGGCAAGTGCTCTGGAAAAACAAATGGGAAAAATCTGGGCACCCATAGATTGTTGAATCCATAAGCGATTTGAGGTACTTCACTTGTGTATGAGCGCTTTACAAATAAACAATTACAATTACAATAATAATGCTTTTAGAATGAGTGCAACAGGAAAACATTATATTATATCAGTGATATGCACATACAAAAGATAAAAGAAAAAAAATGAATATTCTCTATAAACTTATATCCCAAAGACATCTTATAAACCTTATATGATGTGCCTGTTTTGCATGTGACAATATTATATGCCTCTAATATACTTTTTCTAAACTGCCCAAAATCTCAAAAGGAATATCGCCTAACATACATAATACAAATAAAATCAGCAAATAAACATAAAAAGAACCACAATTGAATCCTTACTACTGTTCAAAGATACAAAAATATAAAATATATGGGTTTAAAGTTGCACTAACCAGATATATGCCAAACGTATTAAATGGGTGTGCCATTACTAAACGAACTCCCAATTTCAGCTTCTGTGTTCTAAAAAATAAATGTGCACACATGGTGTTTTTTTTTAAACGCTTTGGTCTCATGTAGGTCTTATTCCTCCACAATACTAACATCTCATAATGAATCCATCCAAACAGAACCCAACCTCTCTATCACTGCCACTCCCAAATTCCTCCTCCAAACCTGCCACCCCACTTTTAAAAGCTACAATACCTCATATATTTTGATTCCCCTGTGTGCATCTATATACACCCCTTCACAAAACTAAATTCCTAGGATGAGGGCCCAGTGGCCCAACTGCCAAAGGTGTCAAGAATGCCACCTCCATTCTAAACACAAACCCCTGTCTCCTAGACCGAGCCCTCCCATGAACACACCTTGTGCCCAGCATACAACCAATAATAAAAAAGAGATCCACTGTCTTTAATCAAATCTGCCCCTAGTCTTCACCCCAGGTCACTACATGTTATAAAACAATTATGCCGCTATCTTACTTTTCATCTGCTTCCCTTCATTTGCAATGCTCCCTCCTCTACATGCTTGCAGCAATAATTCTCATTTAAACGTGCAAACATCAAACCATTCCAAGCCAATTCAACTGACATTTCTGATAGTGCCTTACTTCCCCGGCATCCAATTTAACAACCAATACCTACCAAATCACACACATTACATCTCTTTCCATAATAGGAACTCCTCTTTTCCATGCTTTTTAATTTCCATTATATTTCAGGGTTAATGAATGTGTGTGCTAAATGGGAAAATCTTCCCTTTAACTCAAAATGTAAAACTGTAACTGCTACTTACTCTCCCCTCCCTACTACATTACCCTAAAAATAAAAAATAAATTCTTCATGCTCCTACAAATCGACTAACACAATTGACAATGTATCAGCATGTGTGTGCTGTTATAAGTGTGTCTGTGTGTGATCTTGGCACTTGCGCATACATAGGTGATCATTAGGGCAATGGGCCTATCTTCATAATAACCTTTTCTAATGCGTTATTCAAGAAACCACATGTTCATTAAAAAAAGAATTATACCACTGTTTAACTCTACCTCAAAAATATGGAGTGCTTCAAATAGATATTGAAATGGATATTGAAATGGTAATAACGAGTGCTCTCATCACTGAGCTAACATTTGCTTTCGCTCTCGGACGCTCTGCCCTCTCCCTCGGAATGCAGTTCCACAAACAGCAGGCTGCTCTTACTCCTCTCTTCCCCCCAGGAATCTGTGATTGCTTGCAGCATGCCAGTCCCCCAGACATCTGCTTTTCAAAAAACAAAATGAGTTTACACTTTAGCATTTCAACACACAGAACATAAAAGTATAATGCTTTTAGGGGTAGTTAATTTTTGTCAACTTAAAAGCTCACATTTACTAACAATAAACAAATAACATTTTTCAACCTTCACAAAGCACAAAACTACAAAAACACCATTTATCTCTAACAAAACACCCATGCCCCACGACACTCATGGCCATGCATTCATCCATTCCTTCAGCCACCAAATAAATCACTCCAGGCATCCCTCGTTGCTATACCCTATACGAAACAAAACTCTGCCTCTTACCTAGGCATACCCACTCCAGATGCATTATTGTCTCCCTATATTGCGGGAGTGCCTTACGCGTGTGAACTAATAGCATACTCATGATGTTACTACCTCTTACTTTGTTTACTGGCTAGCTCGCAGACACTGGCCCAGCAGTGTCTCTCAAAATACATTTTCCTCTAAAAAAAACAATTCCCATAAATTTAATTACCCTCCAAATTTTATTTTTATACCCCAAAGCGCTTTCCCTCACACAACAATTTCAAATCTCACACTTCAAACCACTATCACAAGAGCAGGGAACCTCCCATGGCCAGCAACAGAAACCCACAATATATACTAATTTCAACAAGAAGCACCTACTATGTGCACCGTTAACATGAATAAAAAAGCATTTAGTTAGTTTAATGTCTTAGGTCTTTCCTCATTCTCCTCACTCGAGGCAAGGGAATCTACTCCTCCTCAGGCCCCTGTACCTGGATCGGAGGAATAGGAGGTCCTCTCTCTAATATATGACCTTCCCTATGCTACACAAAATGAACTCAAAATTATCTCTACTTTACGCGGTGTTGCCTTCCCCTTTAAAGAAAGAGGGTTTCCCACTCTTCAATTAACCTTAATATTTCACCATAAAAAACTCCTACAAACTACATTGCGTGATCTTTTCCATATGCTCATTAAACAATACAAAATTAACAAAACAAAATATCTACACCACTGTGCTCGTCATGCACGAGTACACTCACGTGATCTATGAGCTCTGAGTGCCCCTTAAGGTGAGTCTTCCCTCTCAGCTGCCGGCACCATCCCGGGTCATGAGAGGGCCACGGGGTCAGGCAGATCATCGGGAGAATCCACGCCTACAGAACCTGCCTGTTTAGCGCACTCAATCTAGTCAAGGCAGGCCTGCTCCATGCCCTCAAGGCGTGTGGCAGGCATCCCCAAGCTCTTCAGGGAAACTGAAGATCTCGGTGGGACCTTCAAATGTAAAAGTGCAGTCGCGCAAGTAATCCAAGGAAATAACAAGAGTAATCGAAAAGGATTATGCACTTTGCAAGAAAGAACACAGTTTGATTGCACAATCAGCTGGGAGAAAATTTCAGACAGCTCTTTGGAACTGAACTGAAAACCCATCCTAGAGGGCCCCTTAAGGGCTACACATTTTAAAGTGGTAACCCTGCCCATTTGCACACTTTTACAGTGGTAACATTTTAGGCTAATTTCGAACATGATCATTGGCTGTTCGTCAGCAAGCCCCTAACGAAATCTATACATTTACAATCGCCATTGGAGGTTTGGGGTTTCATTTCTTGCGACAATAAGCACACCACCCCTCAATGACATCACATATTGGTGACTGACTTAACTGCACGCCCCTCATTGGTTGGCACAGCTCATAGTACATTTTGGCAAACACCCTGATCCCAATTGGACAGTTGTTTTAGAGACAGCGGAGGCAATGGCATCCCATCAAGCCCATCCAATGAAACTGTAAGTGGACATCAGTAAGGTCAAAGACATTGTTGGATACTCTGGAACACCCAATCCCCTCCCCTGATTGGTTCTCTGGTCCCTCACCGTTCTGCATCTGCTCAACGACTAGCTCCCCAGCTCCCTACTCACGAAGGGCTGCAAACTTAACTTGAAAAAACATGCGACATCCGGCTGCTGGAAATCAATTCCTCCTATTTTATTAATTCTACCATAGCACTTTTATTCCCTGGTAAAATGGCTGTGATCATTGGGGGCATTGTTGCTCCCATTCTGATAACATTTGCGGGCAGCCTGCGGCCTGAGCCACCTCGCCCCTAGTACTGTGTCCTTAGCGCCCATTGTGCCTTGCCCCGTATCTCGTGGGATGGCACCTGCTGTATGAAGGATAGTTTCGCTCCCATGAGAAATGCTCCCTTGCAACAATTAATTGAGCACTATCTGGCACCTCCCTTTTATCTTAACATTGGATACTCGGTGTTTTCCTACCCAACAGCAGGAATTACTAACAACTAATCAATCTCCATAAGAATACTAAGCCCTACCTTCCTACCCAAATATGTGTGTGGTACTAAAAAGTGCTCTGATAAAGAAGAATAGAACAAATGCTTTGCTGCACGTGTGATTTTGTCTGCTATGCGTGTGCTTTTCTCTGCAGCAGTCATGGCCACCCTTTTGCTCACTAAAACAACAACCCCTCATCATAATGCAGTTCACTCTATATAATAAAAACAAACCCCAGGACCAGCACCCTGATGTGTGGCACAACTATATGTTCTGTAAATACACTGTGATGTCACCAAACATGTGACCCCTGTGTCACCATGCCCCTCCTGTAGCTTGTATGTGCGCCCCCCCCCCTTTCTGGACGTTAGATCTGCACATTTACAAATGGTTCTGAGGGTATTATTTCACCAAACACAGCAGGATGGCCTGTATAGCTTGCTTATGCAACGGTGTACGTGATCAGACCAGCCAAAAATGGTGAAAGGATTACCAGCTATATAGGGCATTTCTGGCCTTTCTGGGTTAAGCTTTCAGCCTCATGAATATGTCCCCAAGCTCTCCTATAATACTAGTTTCTAGTAAATTACAGGATCGGATACATTTCTTAAGGACCTAAATGTCCAAAACAATTCTCTCCAAAGGGTCAGATGTACTGCAAGTGTCAGGATGAAGAGCTTAAAAAAGGCACGTGTCCTAGCAAAAGGACCAAATGTCAGTGTCTAGGATCCCTAATATAATGCAGTGCGAGGGATGTATTACCCAGCTTGCTTAAAGTGAAAGGGCTATACTACACTACTTAGGGGCTGATTCATGGAATTCTTTGCGCAAAAAAACGGGGATTTGTGTGCCATTCTGCCCGCAAATCCCTGTTTAACAAATGGGGATTTGCGGGCACAATGGTGCACAAATCCCTGTTTTTTGGAGCAAAAAATTCCATGAATCCGACCATTTGAGTCTTTGCTTCTTAATTCAACTCTCAGTCAAAGGGATATAGTTCCCATCCAGCTTATTGGCTTCTCGCCGGGTTCTCCTTTGCTCAGATAATATTACACAGAGGCCACAGGTCACCTTTCTATGAGCTTTGTTTTAGAGCACAGCATGTACCTATCCGAAAGTTCTTCTTTATACTAACTCCCACTTGCCTTGGGCAATCACCATACCCGCAAGAATTCTGCCCATCAGTAAATGACCATTAGCTTACCAGCAAGTAGTTCTTCCTGCATGCAAGGATTGTTTTCAGTCTAACTTATACTCAACCACCAGCCAGTAATCATCCTTCTAGGCTTACATCCTCGCCAATCTCCGGTTTGGTCCTTTTGTTCGCTGGCTCTTTTCAGAGGCAGAGGTGTAGCCCTCAGTAGACTTTCAGCAAGTTGTCCCTCCTGATCTCTGACCTTTGTCAGGCTTTGAGATAAAGCTTCAGAAGGCTGATTTCTTTCTTCCTGGTTTGGGCTCTGACTTTCCCCAATAACTGAGGGGCAGCCCTCAACATGCTCTGGGTTCTCCGACTCTCCCAGTGCACTTTCTCCTCTTCGGACTGGCTTCCTGAATGTGACTCTTTCCGCTTCTATCCTGCTCTATTTTATAGTGTTGTACCTGATTTTGATTGCCCCATACACTGCGTGATTGGTGCACCAATTCATTTGTTCCCCACAGCTCATGTGGCTGGTTCTTCTCCTTCTTCACCTCCTCCTTTTTAGGTGTTTTACTTCACCTGCTTGGGATTCTCAGATGGGGTTTGTTTCCTTCTCACTTGTCCGTGTAGGTTGAAACGGTGTCCAGTCAAAGGATCGAAAACAAAAGGATCGAATACAATAGTTTCGAGTCAAAAGGACCAAAAAAAAAGGTTGAATGCCTTTTTTTACACATATTTTTTTTTTGGTTTCCGTAGAGGAAAAGAAAGTGGTTTTTACACCAAAAACAGGGGTTTGGGGGGACCCCCCTCACCCCCCAAAAAAAATGCAACCTTTTATTTTTCGGTCCTTTTGACTCGAAACTATTGTATTCAATCCTTTTGTGTTAGATCCTTTCACCTACAACCCTTGAAATATCAGCTTTCTTGGTGTGGACTGAGGGTTTAAAGCCTTGGGATCAGGTGTAAGTGGAATCTGCACTACAAGGCTCAAGACTCTGCCGCTAGCCTCAGGGATCCTCCTTGTACTGGTAAGCACCTCTAGTAGATGTCTGTGGGACCCAGTCAATTGTGATGTGTGGAAATGTATGTGAGTGCCTTTCTCCATAGGAGCTGCTCGCCAATGCTGCCTGTCAATTCGCTAGCCGAATCCTCTCCACCGCACTGACACAGAGTAGAAAGGAAGACAATTAACCTCTGCATCTAATTAAATGAAGGAATGATCACCCATTTGGGAAGCACTGGTGAGAGAATATGTTTGCCCAGCCTGCAATTATCTGTCATGCTATGATGCACTGTCCCTGTAATTATCATTGTGTATCTGGGACTCCATCTGGAACAGGCAGTTGGGTGGTGGGACAGACTCTGGTTGATCCCCCATATGGCTCCTCAGGATAACTCTTCAAAGTGTGTGTGGACATTACTGTCACCCAGGCTCTCATCAGCCTCTCCAGGTGGCACCTCAAATGTGTCTTTGCAACAGAGTTCAAGAAATCACTTCTCTCACGTCAAGTACCAAGCTGAGATTCAAACATTTCGGTTCTTCATTCACGTCCTCTGTGCGCATGCTACTGTGATTTTAACAGGAAAGTCCAATTTGAGGCTGCCCTCCATCGGTCCGTAACAATACAGTTCATGCTCATGTCCCTCTTTTGAAACAGGTTCCTCTCAAAATCACGTGGGCTATGTGGATTATGTGGGAGCCTGCTCTCTGTTACCATGTGTCAGGGCAGTTATTGCCTCACCCGCGCCAGCCTTTCTCAGTGCTGCTGGGATTCGCTCTGACACTTAGCTCGTGTCAGTTTACCGTGTTCCGGTATGCCCCGTCTTCTGTTTTCGGGGCCCCACCTTCTCATTGCTGATTGGCTGCATTAAGCCTGAGCACTGCCCCGTGAGCCTGAGCACCGCCTCCGTGAGCCTGAGCATCAGCCCCTCTTCCAAGCTGTCACAGACTAAAGCAGCAGAGCACTGAGCAGCCTCCAGTTGTAGTGATAGATAAACACTGTTTATTCTGAGGTAAAGCTTTGTATTAAAATACGAGGCTGCCACTGAGGAAGCCGTTGATGTAGATACCGGAAAGGTATGGGATACCAAACATTACATAACACCGGCTCTCATCATTGAGGCCCAGCATCATCGGGGAGCATACATGAGTGGGGACATGGTGGAAAGTGGTGGTCTGGTCTCCATTGTGTTTTGGGGCACTTAGCAGGAGTGGTCACTGTGTGCAGCATAGCATTGATTGTTGTCATGAAGACTTTTGCATGTCTTGAATCCAAAACAGAGCTTGCACATTTGGGGTGAAAAGAGTTTGCCCACATAAATTAGTGGCGCTAGCAATTTTACATAATCGACCCAGGAAGAAATGGCAGAAGACACTGCCCGGTCATGAAGCACTAGGTTTTGGAATAAAAGGACACCAGGGCAAAGTGTTAGGTTTTTGCGGTGCTTTGTGTCTTGATATCATTACACCCACGTGCCATTGCTCTCCTTGCTTCTATTGATTTTTGTTCGTTTTTGGTTAGCCATGGTCTAATGAGATGGAGAAAGAGAGAGAGCAAGAGAGAGAGAGATAAAAATCAAAACCATGTACACCTAATAATTCAATATTTTCCTGGTGTTGTTTTTGTCAGAGAAATTAGGTGTCGGTTCTCAGTAATATTATGCCATATTGACTGCTTTTTCTTCTAAAGTTAGTGAATTATTTGATCTGAAATTGTTAGAAAGTCTTTTTTAACTTGTGTGCTTTCTTCGATGCAGTAAATAAATATGTGTGTTGCTTTTATGGGAATCATTACTCTGAAATACAGTTTTGAACTGAAAAATGTCAGTCATTTCTGTTTTTATTATTAGGACTTCAAGAAAATAACTTAGATGCGTACCTACATAAGGCCAGGAAAATATCTGTGCTATTTCGTTATTTATTATCCATCAGTGGTCAATATTGACTGCCATGGCTCTTTTGTTACATCCTCTATGTCCATTGTTTAGAGAAGATTTGCGCCAATCACTTCCGTGTCGGCGAGGGGGGCGTACAGAGACGTAACAGCACGCCAGCCCACGCCAGAGCAGTCCTGCTTCCAAGCGAGGTTAGAAGTACAGCGTAATTAAACAGTTTGTTGCAGGAGTCAGTGAGTGTATCCTATGAGCCGTGTCGCATTTAGCTTTTTTCATTATGTTTGTTAGTTTCCACCGACTTACGTTCTCTGCATTATGATGGTTTTTTTCTCCATTGCAAATTGTACGTCGAAATAATGTGTTTAAATTGAATTGAAATTTGGAACAGAAATAGGAAGAACCCTATTATTGGCATGTCTTCTCCCAGAAGGCCAATATCAAACTTATGTACACACCCCTCAAACAGCCGCAAAAGTCTGAGTCTAAATTATTTTGCACTTTCTCAGTATTAATGAACCGAGGGAAGTGTAGTCTTCTTTACACAACGGCACGTCCATAGAGATCCATAACGTTGGTCACCTGGTCCGTGTTTACTCTGTCACACATCCAAGTATGACATCACATACCCTGGCAGCTGCTACACACTATATTCTTAGCAGGGCTGACCTCTGAGGTATGAGGAACACAGAGGCACCCCTCCTCCCTTTCAGCAAAGATATAGGTGGGTGCAATCAGATTTTGGATCTCAGACAAGCCTCAGAATTATGATTTTACATTTTGCTCATCCTAGAATTTTGACTAAAATGCTTATCCGTTGGCGCACTAAGTTCGTGTCCAGGGTACAAGAGAGCTTTTCCAATAGATTACAGAGATGCGCTATTAAAAGCATAACGCAGCTCTCTTTTCAAGTAGGTTGGTTCATGTCCTGCTGCTGAGCATATAAAATCGAGAGGGTGTTAAGTAGTTTTCATCACTTTGTTTTAAATAAAGAAATGTGATATTCCTTCATGCAATCAGCAATCAGTAGTATTGTGTGGTACATTTGTGTGAGACTTAGGGGCCCGTTATCAGTATGCCGGTAAACCAACGGTAACACCGGCTTGCCAGTGTTACTGTTACCAGAAGGGTGACCGGCGCAATCACCTCTGCATTATGATCCTGCGCGGGCACACGCACCACCCCGCTGGTAACGGTAATACCGGCAAACCGGTATTGCCGGCAAAAAGCAGAGAATGCCGGTAATATCGGCAAAACAGTAGAGGTAACAGAGACCAGCACCATCACAGTATGTGATACCGGTATTACCGTTGCTGGAAATACCGGTGCTGGTAGTACCAGAAGCGGAAATAACAGCGACGACGGAACAGGAAGTTCCACAGACCTCATCTTCTAAATCAGAATCCACAGTAAATCTACCACCTCCACTTGCCATCCAGTCCTGAAAAACTGTTGCAGCACCATGGCACAGAATAATAAAACACGCCTCCCCGATATGCACCAGCGGAAGCCTAAATTCACTGAGGCTGAACTGACAGCACCTACTGATGCTGCTGTGGAGCACTCGGAGGGACTGGCTGAGTCCAGGCAGCGCAAGACCAGTGGCCAACGGAAGACAGCCATCTGGGGGAGATCATGACCAAGGTGACATCAGTGGGCACTGTATCCCGCACTGACAGAGACTGCCACAAGTGGTGGCATGACCTCAAAGTGAGGGTGCTCAGTCTCATCGCCAGACAGAGGATGGCCAGTGCAGCAACTGGGGATGGAATGGTGGAGCCCTGATGCAATGGGAGGCGACAGCCAGGTCCATCCTCCATATGGAGGGCCTTGGAGATGATTGGCAGCGTGGAGGCAGGAGCCGACACACCTGGCGATGCAGGTGAGTCCACCCGACCCCGTGTGTATGTGGATACAGTGACCATGAGCAAATGTCCCCCAGCACTGGAACACACCAGGGGCAAATGTGACACAACATGGCTGCAACATCAAATGCACAGTGAGGACACACAAGGCCAGGGAGTGTGGGGAAACAGTGCCATGTAAATGCAGCATAGGTGACACGTGTTTACAAATCCAGGGACACTTGAGAACCACCCATGTGTGCCATGTACATCCATGTCAGCACGTGATGCCCCACACCACACATAAAAAAAACCCCTGACAGCCCAACAGTCAGAGAGCACACGCATGCACCATGTACATCCCCAGCAGACACTCCCACCATGTGTGAGTGGCAGCACCCATTGCACCAACACCACTCATGCCAATCTGGCCAACATTGCATCACTGGAACACACATACATGTCGTATGAATATCCTGCAAGGCTGCAAGCAAGTCTACAACATGACTGATAGCATGTCATTATATTCCTGACATGGCTAAATTGTCCCCATGTTTTATCCCTGAGCCACCACAGAGCCCATGCAGCCTGCCACCACTGCCTCTGACCAACACGGAAGTAGTAAGTGCCAGACTGGAGGCCATAGAGTAGCACTAGACTTCTATGAGGCACTTGCAAGCCAGCAGCTCAGTGAAAAGCAGCTCATGCCGGAGTGCCTGCAGGGGAGTACCTGCAGGATCGCAAGGTACTCCCCTGCAGGCCACCGCTGACATACTGACACTTGGACAGAGGGTGTGGGAGCACACTGAGTCCACCTTGGCCTCAGTAGAGGCAACCAACCAGGCAACAGCCACTGCGGGTTCCTTGCCAAGCACTCCAAGGCACAGCTCAGAGAACCACCTAAAAGCCAAAGGGCATGAGAAGGCACCCATGCCAAAGAGGAGCAGGAAATGACTGTCGGACACTTCAAGGGTGAATTGAAGGTGTTCCTAGGGAGGGGATTTGGGTAGAGTAGTTGGGGATGGGTGAAGGAGAGGGGAGTAAGGTAGGGGACTTGGGGAGGGGAGTTAGGAAGAGGAGTTGATGAGGGGTGCTGTGTAGAGGTGTTGATGTCTTGTGGAAGTTCAAATCACCTTTACACATACATTCCATTCAACCTTGAACACTGCCAGGACATTCCTTGTTGTGTCGAAGTGTTTAATGTGACAAGTGACTATATACAGATGTGCAAATGATCTCCTGTGTGTTGGTGTTCAGAAGAGGTTTTCAATCAGTTCCTGTCGAGCCAAGCAACCCTGCCTGGCCTCAGCCTGCTCAGTCTGTGCCCCAAAGCACCCGCAGGTGCTGTGTCATCCTCCTCTGGTGGTGGCATGTCCTCATCCTTGAGCAGGTGAATGTTGCACTGAACACATATATTGTGCAACATGCAACATGTAATGACTATCTGTCCTGCCTTTTCCTGCCTGTACATCAGCGCACCTCGGGAGAGAGGCAGGCAATGGAAGTGTTCCTTCAGGGGGCCAAAGGTGCGCTCCACACACACTCTGGTATGAACATGTGTCAGGTTGTATGCCACCTCCTGTGGCATCTGGGGATTTCTGGGTGTCATCAACCAGGGCACCTGGGAGTATCACGAGTCACCTGCAAGTGGAAATGACATAGGTGTGAACCACAGTGGTGAGCTGCTGTTTTGCAAGCAACAACAGCAGGTTGGTTAACAGTTTCACTGTGCATTTCATGTGTCAATTTGCGTAACATGAGCTCATAATTAAGTCATTGCATGTGTGGTGTATCACTCGGGGTGTGTACTGTTCGACTTGGTACGTCTTGCTCACAGCCGAAACTCATGTCTTTCTGAGTCTGTGCATGACAGGGAAGAAAATCCAATGTGGCTAGTTCGGGCCTGTCCACTGCTCCCAGGCATTAGCCTCGATGGGTGCCTGTAGTGTTACAGGGTGTCATTTGCAGGTTCCCAGTGTGCTGTCCCTTGGTAGCTTTTCAGCATCAAGTCATGACATCCATGGCAGTGTTCTTTGGTGCGAAACATTCCTGACTTGGAAGGACTGTGTTTCCTTGGTGCTTATGGTCTCCTAGAGCATTTCCTGCTGCATCCTGGTCATATCCTAGTCCTGAGGATTGTAGCCTGTCATGTGTGTGGTGTGCGGGTGGGTCCAGTATGTACAGGGGCGTGTCAGGGCATGCATTCAGAACATGCGCCAGTCCTCCCCCTAAGTACATGTCACTCGTACAGCAAGGTCGGTGTATTTGGACATGTAGTCACCCAACATTCAGGTCTGTTGGCCTCTGTGCCTCTCTACCCCGGCAGCATGCGGTTTTGCAGGACCATGGCACTGTATATGGATTGTGGAAATCGAGCACAGCGGTTCCTGGAAATCGAGCACAGCAGTGTGTGATATTGAGGGTGGCCTGGACATTGAGGGGGTGGTACTGCTTGTCATTGTGGTAAGCCTCCTCTGATGCCCAGGGTTGCACCTACTCAACATGGGTGCAATCAAGGGTGCCAAGCACATTGGGCATGTGTGCCATGGCACAGAATCTGGCCTTGGCGTTCTCCTCTGTGAGGGTGGTGGGGAGTGTGATTTAATTTCCAACATGATGCAGGAGTGCTTTCAGCACCTGAGTAAGCACAATGGAGAAGTTTGGCTATGAAATGGCATGCACTGTGGCCACTTTGTGCTAAAACATGCCTGTAGCCAGGAAGTGCAGGACCGACACCAGTGACACCAGCGGTTGAATGGCTGTGATGATGATCCTGCTTCCAATATCCTCCTGGATCAGGGTCAGTAGTTCCACTATGGTCTCCCTGTTTAGGCGATATAGGGTTATTATCTGGCCATCTGTTCGGTTCAAGCGTGAGGCTCTGTTCCAGAGTATGGGTGCTCTCCTGTCCAGCTGGTTCCTCCTCACTATCAGTCTCCTTCTCCTCTCCTCTGCTGCATTCTCCCTGTGATTGTCCTCCTGCAGGTCAATGTCCAAATTCAACAGCTGCATGTTCTGCCTCGCACAGAGCAGTGGCAACATGGTGGTATCAGATTAGGGTGTTTGGGGTGTGGGTGTGAATCTCATGTAACCTTCATGTGAGCATTGGATGCACCTGGCTTGATTGGGGACACCTGTGGCCTGTTTTCACTCACCTGTGGGCATTTACATCAAGCTTGCAAGTGGAGGTTTTTCCAGCATGCGTTTGCCTGTACAACCAGCTGGATTTGGTGGTATTACTGTTGTTTGCCAGATTAATGATCAGCCGGTAATACCGTTCTGGCGGTAATGCCATCGGCCAAGGTAACAGCATCTGGTATTCCGTCACCAGTAACACTGGTGCTGGGTGCCTTCAGTGATGGTGTTACCGGCAATGGTGTTACCGGCTACTCATAAGTGGTCGGTATGGTAAAAGTGGCAGTAACTGGTTTACCACCACTTTTGCTATATACTGGCAAACTCACAATGAGCCCTTAGAAGGGTCAGAGCATGGACTGCTTAGGAAATATTAAATTTGTAAAGAAGGGGGCCATCAGGTTAGAGGAGGTTAACAAGAAGTGAGATTAACTGCTATGGAACAGCACAGTACTGCTAGGGGAAGAGCTGGGATTGTTTGCTAGTGGAAATGTTTGCTAAGCAAATGGGTAGGTTTGCTTATCAGATGGATGGGACTACTTATTAGAAGTGGGAAAGAGGCTCTTCTCGAATACAATTTATTCTAGCACCAGGGGTATGCAAGGCTACCCCTCTGTCTGCACACAAATGCATTGATGCTCTTGACACAGTATACCGTGACACAGATACAGACTTATGGTATGCATGCATCAACACAACAGCAAAGCTCTCATCCAATTTCCCTTGCTCCCCAATAACTTAGCCCATCCCCATTTCTACCGTACTTTCCAGAAGGAGCGCAATACCATACTCTTTAAAGAACAAATGGATAAAACAGGGTGACTGTACAGTGGACAGTAGAAGCGCTTTGGTTTCTGATTCAAATTAAGTTTGAGGTAACTTAATAGGACAGCTGCACATCAGTGAAAGGCAGAGATTTAAACCCCTGGTTCGCTTAACATACAAATGAATCGGGTACATTTTCCAGGTTTTTGTGCTTATCCTTACGAGTTTCGATAATTAACAAAAAATGTATCCTTATTAAAGATTTATTGTTTGCTTGACTATTAAATCTTGCCGACAAGTGTTTCGACCAGCGGTCGTTTTCAAGGTATTACTCATCACAGTCTAATAACATAGTACAGTATAACAGAATAATCAATAATTCATACATTGACATTACTATTCCAGTTTGGAAAAATCTAATTGATTCAGTAGAGGTTGAAGAGCAGCAGCAAATTAAAATAATAAAATAAAATAAAAGGAAAAAATATATAAAAATCTGATTTAGTCAACAATTATTGTTACTCTGTTTGTCAAATTCACTTTATTATATAACTCAATCCTCAAAAATAATTGATTAATTAGGGTTAAATCGCTCATCCACACCTGTGTCCGGTTTTTATAAATATTGATACATTTTGCTATTCATGTGACCTATATTTGAAGTCTGGCTGTACCATTAAGTCCCACACCACATTGGTGATAACCAAGCACTGGTGTGTTAATATTATGAAATATTATTCAATTTGGACTCACCACAGATGTATTGATCTTCTAATGTCTTGCGAGATAAATCACAAGTTCCTAAATATATTCAATCAATCTATTAATGTGGTTTATAAGATTAGAGTTAGGTCTTAAAGCAGATCGTTGTATTTGAGATTAAATTTGTCTCACCCTTGAAAAGCTTTCAAAACGGCTCTTCAATTATTATGATTCTTCTCCTTAGTCAACTTCAAAATGGTGGGTGATTATTATCAGCACCTGAGTATATCTAATGTTCAGCTAATTAGTTACCGTGATATCTGCCATATTGCTCAAAATATGCTAATTAGTCATGTTGCACTGTATTGTAGTCAAAATTAAATTGATCTGATCCTTAGTTCAAATTGTAATAATTGCTCTTCAATATTTTGGATTCTTCTCCTCAGATATTCTCAAAAGTATGGGTATTAATTATCAGCATCTAGATATAGCCAATAATCAGCCAATTAGTTTCTATAGTACCGTACATACTTTGGTATAGTTACAATATTAACATGTAGTCATCAAGTCTGAAACATAAATTGTTCCTTACCTAGTTATTTTGCAATTCTCCTGGAGCGTAATCCTCGTCGGAGCCTCAGCGTTTCTGCATGGCAATCTCCTGCGATCGCCATTTTAATTTTGTATATATAGTTGAGTTGCCATTATGTGCACGCTGTCTATGTGTCAAGTCTTTCTTCCATTGCTTTACTAATAATGTTAAGGTTACAAGTTAATTGTTAAATGTACTTTTATTATTGGGTGATTTTAATGAAATAATCTAATAATTTGTCAAAAGTTGAATTTCAATAGGCGCAATCGCCTCCCAAATATTGAGTGATATTTATGGTTATAATTTTAATGGTCTCTTGAGGGCACCGCGCCTCAGTGTTGCAAGGGTGTCAACCACAATTCTACACATATAGTGATTAGCCAAGTAATCTGAACGGTGCGAATAAATGTGTCATACCATTATAAAATGCTGTGAGGTTTCCATGAACCATCTCTAGTCTAGCATATCTTATTTTAAATTAAATGTGCACTCCCACAAGCAATTTCCAAGCTCATATAATGGACCTTGCATTATACCATTTTTTTAAAGTGTCATACCATTAATCTACCATAAGATGTTGTGAGGTTTCCATGAACAATCTCCATCCTAGTAATCTTGTCTTCATTTAAGTTGTACACTCCGACAAGCAATTTCAAAGCTCATATACTGGACCTTACATGACAAAAAAACATTCATCTCACTTTCACAGTTTAAACCATTTTTTAAGCAGCGTAATTTACATATCATCTTTGATTCCGTTTGTCTTAGCATGAGTTTCTGATCTCCCCCTCGAATACCAGTTTGCACCATACGAAGTCCAATGAAACAAACATTGGGCCCGATTCATGGAATATATTAGCAGGGAAAAATGGGCGCAGGCGTGCAAAATGCGCGCAAGCTCCCGTTTACCGATTCATGGAACACATTGCGCATGGCTTAGCTTTGATGTCAGCGGAATTGGCGCGGGCCCAACACGTCACAGCAACACCACAAACGCCTTGCGTGAGACGCCCAGCGAATGCACATACCGCCTAGCGTAGTCACTTAAAAAGGGGGCGGCACACATGGAATGGGGAATAACAAGCGTAAATGTGGGCGTTACGTGTGAAGTACCACAGTAAAATACCTGCAACGCCCACACGTGCACTAACAACATATATTCATGGAATCGAAGAGGGGTCTCCGGCACATGAAAAAAGACATGCCAATCCGGAAGCGCGTCCGCCACGTGAAAGCTGGCATCACCACGCACAAAAACAATGCATAAAAAGTGCACGCAAAAGCCAACGCGCGTATACTGCTCCAATGAATATACAATTTCTTGCAGCCGTGATCGTGGGACACAGCAGGAGGAGGATAGCCAGGGCACGTATTTGTCTACACAGGACCATCCTTTTCGGGATGCCTGATGACCAGGTCTATGGCAGGTATAGGGTTCCACCTCATATCATCCTAGACCTGGTCAGGGAGTGGGAAGATGATCTCACATCACCCACTGTGTGCTCCCAAGGACTGAGCCCCTTGGAAAAGGTGCTCAATGTACTGCATTTTTTGTGCGCTCCACTATGGCCCTGGTTGCAATATGGGCTGCGTTGTATCTTACCTAGGGTGGTGTGGTGGGGTTCCATATTGGGGGTCATCATGTAGGTTCTCACAGGTTAGGCACTGCCCTCTGTGGAGGTGAGATGGGTTGTTAGTACTGTGGTTTTGTCTGTGGTAGGCATGTATGCATTTGCAGGGCCATTAATACTCATCAATGAGCCATGTGTTGCCATGCCTCCCAGCTTCCAGGTCCCGGTGTAGGGGTAACTATCATGGGTGGACCCTGGATAGTTGCCATACACAGAGGTCGCTGTACATACACAATACAGTGACCCTCGAAAGGTAAGGGTAAGGGTCTACTGCATCGCGTATGGCCTGCGAGGCTCAGGGATGTGCTGCCCCACAGGAGTGTCTCTTGTGGTGGCAGGAGCAGATATGGAGGATGTTGTAAAGGAACTCAACCAACTACTTTGATCGAAGGGGACGACCCTCCTGTATACTGCGGGAGGGATTTGGGCTCTCCAAGTCTGCAGACTTCCAGCATCCCTCTGGCGCACCTGGGAGTTCCACCAAACAACTACCTTCTCTTCCTCCTCTCTCATCCCTGATTGTCTGTCTGCCATTCCGGCATTGTTTGCAGTCAATTATCTCTGTCTTAATGCCAGTAAAATGGGGATTCTTCTCACTGGGACACCTGCACCCTCCTTTCCTCCTACCCTCTGGCCACCCTCTCTGGACCCTCCCTCCACAGCAACCAGTGAGGCCAAAAACCTTAGGGTCATCTTCGACTACACTCTCTCCGTCACCCCTCACATCATTGACCTCACCAAGAAGGCCTACTTCCAGCTCCACCTCCTCTGAGGCATTCTTCCTTTCCACACCTTCCCCAGAAGCTCAACATCTCCAGAGCTCTGGTCCTCTCTAGGCTGGACTATTGCAACAGCCGCTTTCTCAATCTCCCTCTTTCCTCCCTATGCCCCCTCCAGCTAATAGAGAATAGGGCTGCAAGAGTTATCCTTGGCCTCAAGTCCAGGGACCTCAAGCCCAGGGACCACATCCCTCCACTGGCTCCTGGTAACCGCAAGGATCACATTTAAGACCCTCTGCATCATCCACAAGGCTTTCCGGGGCCTGAGATCATGCTATCTCCAACTTTCCCTCCCTAAATACTCCCATGCTAGAGCCCTCTGCTCCTCTAACTCCAACTCCTTGACTGGCAAACGGTTCTCCAAGCAGAGAGTTGGGGGCAGATCGCTTTCCTTGGCTCGTGCCTCCCTTTGTGAAAGCCTCCCTGCCCCTATCAGACTTGAGCCGGTCCTCCCCAAGTTCCGGAAACTGCTCAAAACTCTGCTTTTCTCAACCTCTTTTCCTCTTTCCCTTCCCTGCTAATCAGCCCACTACCGCTGAGACCGGTGGCCTGGTCCTCATGAATCTCACAGGATACCAGGCTTTCTACACAGTCGATACCAGCACCTCCCCACCCATTGCAGTGCCCCTGCAGGCCCCTTCTTCTACGACTCTACTAGCCACCCTTGGGAGTAGCCCACACCAGAACTTAGTACTTAGTCCAAGGCATCCTCCTTGGCTCCCCTTGGCACTTCCCTCCCAGGCCCCCCATCACCACTTATTTATTCCTTGCCCCCCACCCATTTCTGTCTCCACTTCTTCACTGCACTTGCACATCCGAATACCACAAAGCCTAGTATGCCCACGGTTGTATATTTACTGTTTTCCAAATGTTTTTCTCCTCTGTTCCCTTCCCATTTACCCTTGTGGTGCTTCAAAACACAATTCTGTTGAGCAAGTGCCTAACAAATGCTTAATAAAATAAAAATAAATAAAATATGGTCTTACATCTTTTTGTAATGGCTTGGCATGCTGAACAACGATGGTTTGATGAGTTTCCCAGAGAAATCCCAGAGGTTAAGATACATTATAAACCTTCCATCCATCACCTACTTTGTTTTGTAACATGAGGACCATGCCAGAAAATAGCACAGCCTTTAAGATGCAGATAATGTCTGACAATTGTGATGATGCGAGACCAACAATACTCTAATGACACACTGAATGTAGTTTACGCACATTTGCCTAGTCAGGGTAAATGTAATTAAGAGTGGGATGGTAAACGACAATGTGTAAAAGTGCAGTCGCCGAAGTAATCCAAGGAAGTAACAAGAGTAATCAAAAATGAGTGTACACTGTGCAAGAAAGAACACAGCTTTATTGTACAATCAGCTGGGAGAACATTTCAGACAGGTCCTTAGAAATGAACTGAAACCCCTGCCCCTTATGGGCTACACATTTTAAGGTGGTAACCCTGCTCATTTGCACATGTTTACGGTGGTAACATTTTAGGATAATTTCTAACGTGACCATGAGCTGCTCGTCAGCAAGCCCCTGAAGAACTCATTTACAAACCCCATTGGAGGTTTTAAATTCTTGGGACAATAAACACACCACCCCTCAATGACATTGCATTTTGCTGACAGACATAACTGCGTGCTGCGTGCTCCTCATTGGTTGGCACGTCACATTGTACATTTTGGCAAACCCCCTGATGCTAATTGGGCGGTCCTATGTCGTTTTACTGACTTGAGTTTTTTAAAATAATTTCTTTCGCAAAAATGATTTCCAAAAATCTCATCGAACTATATCTTTTTCTTTTATTTGGGGGGTCCCTCCAAACTCCCCCTTTGCCGTTATTAATAACCCTACACCAAAACCCCCTCCCCACCCCTAATAACCTCTTAGCCACATCCACAAATATTTCGATGAGTTTTTTCAAAGTAATTTAGTCCCAAACAATTACTTTGGGAAGAATCAGCGCAATACCAATTGGACAGTTGTTTACGAGACAGTCCATGCTATACCATCCCACCGAGCCCATCCAATGAAACTGTGAGTTAACATTAACAAGGTTACTGCCTGCACAGCTCCCTTCTCACGATGTGCTGCCAACTTAACTTAAAATAAACTTGCGAGGACCACCTGCTGGAATTCAATTCATCCTATTTTATTTGTTCTACCATAGCACTTTTATTCCCTGGGAAAATGGCCTGTGGTCATTGGGGGCGCTGTTGCTCCCATCCTGGTTACATCTTCTGGCAGCCTGCGGCCTGAACCTCCAGCCCCTAGTACTGTGTCCTTCGTGCCGATTGTGCCTTGCCACGTACCTCGTGGGACGTCACCTGCTGTATGGAGGATAGTTTCTCTCCCATTAGAAAAAGCTCTCTTGCAACAATTAATTGGACACTTTCTGGAAACCTGCTTGCCTCTTAACCTTGGCTACTCAGTGTTTTCTACCCAGCAGGGGGAATAAAATTAAATCAAATGCAAGCTGAAGCCTTTTGCTAAATGACGATAACCTCAGTAGCTTTTAACACTGGCCTGTAACAAAATGGACGACTTCTTGCTCACTGCAACACTAACAACTAATCAATCTCAATAATAACACTGAGCCCTTATTTCCTACCCATATATGCGTGTGCTACTAAAAAAGGCTCACACAAAGAAAAATAAAAGAAATGCTTTGCTGCGCATGTGATTTTGTATGGTACGTGTGTGCTTTTCTCTGCAGTAGCCATGGCCGCCTTTATGCTCACTAAAACAACTACCCCTCTTCATAATGCAGCTCACTCTGGCCCTCATTAGGACTCCGGCGCTAAACCATGATGCTATTAGCACCATGGTCCATGCCGGAGTCCGCCATGGAGAAAGGGGGAATTACCACCCCATTCCAAGGTTGGCTGGGCGGTAATTCCCCCTTTCTCCATGGCCCTTCCCCATTCCCATTTTTGCCCCATAGGGCTCAATGGGAATGGGGAAGGCGGCAATTACGGTACCGCAAATTGCGGTACCGTAATTGCCATCAAGGTCCCTTTGCGGGTCCCTACTTCAACGGCTGGTCCAGACCAGCCGTTCAGGTCGGGAGCCGCAAAGGGACCTCGTAGTAAGGCGTTAAGGGGTTAACGGCGCCGCAGCCTTTTACGGCGCCGTTAACCCCTTAACGCCTGGGTCCTAATGAGGCCCTCTATATAATAAAAGCAAACCCCAGTGCCAGATCCCTGATGTGTGGCACAACTATATGTTCTTGAAATGCGCTGTGACGTTGCCAAACATGTGACCCCTGTGACACCACGTGACTCCTGTAGCTTGTACGTACCCCCCCCCCCCATGTACTCCTGCGGTGTGCAATGCATGAACCAGCACCCACCATCGCCATAAGATTCCACCTAACATTGCACCTTGTGTTCTGTATAATTCTGCGCATCAGGGTTTGGGCTGGAGGGTGTACCTGCTAGACCAAATGCATCTTCTACTAGATGCATACAGTGGTCTTGTGCAGTTTGCATGTAAATATTTCTGATCAGGGGCGTGGCCTCATTGGCCATGTTTATTGAGAGTGACATCATATGTTTACCCTTGTCCCCACCACCCTTGCAATATTTCAACCCTATTTGACATGCACAGAAAGTAATTAGAGCCCTTACGAGAATCGAAACCAGTAACTTTACGATGTTGTACAGTTAGGCAGGCACACAAGCAAAAACGTTATTAAATCCGTCCTCTCTGATGACCCTGCTTGTGAACTTTTCCATAGTCATGTGGAGTGTGTGCAGGGCCTCTGTTGCTTGCAATATGCTTCCTTTTTCTGCAGCACGTAGACAACACTGCTGTTACTTCCAATTGTCACACACACGCCACTTTCTATCGCTGTCTGTTTGGCACAGTGGTCGAAGTGGTCGTTCTAATTGCAGTCAACTCCTATCTTACAGCGTTTATCTCAGTGTCTCTACTATTTGCCAGCTGTAATAGCGTGTACCTGGTGACCTGACACCACTTGTCGTTGGCAGCTGTCTGTATGCTAGGTGCAAGGCTGCTTAAGTATGTGACCAGTAGTTATTTGCGCAACTTCTTCCTCTCAAAGTCAGGGACTTCTTAGTCTATTTGGGGGACATGCTTCGAAAAACTGAATGTTCAGACAACGGTACAGGTTCTAAATATGGTATTGCTAGGTAAAGATGAAGCACAGTCTACCCCAACGTGGGCCTGGGTGCCACATACATAATTAAAATCCGGGCCAGCGATTCCTGCTCCTAGGGTCGGGAGCTCCCTTACATTTGTCCATCTCTTATTCATTGCCAGTTGATCACCCCCTTTGAATCTGAAACATAAAGAAGGATGGGTGAGTGCCTTGCTTCTTTTCATCTGCTAATGTCAATGCTTGCACAATACTGTTCCCTGTGCTAACATATATGCTGTTTATAGCCGCTGCTATTTTCTGTGAAAACCCCCACCAATCCCTCTACCCTACATCCTGTATTGCCATCTAACCACTCCTATACGAAAACAGACCTTTTGTCCCTGGAACAGTCCCCTTACTCTGAACAACGCCAGGTGAATTAATCATTGTGCTGTCTGTCTAGGTACTTCCTCCTGTGGGCTAACGAGTGTGGGTGTGCCAGTCACATGTGGAATGGGGTAGCAAACATAGCATGTATTGTTTGCTCTCTCCTTCCCCACTGCCCTCGTGTGGCTGTACTACATGTTGTCATAGCCAGTGTGATGCTCACTCCCAGCGCCATCCCAAAAACAATTCTAAGTGGATGAACATATGAACATTCTCTGCTACATTGATACCATTACTCTTATGGGATAAAGAGCCTCAGTCTATTTTAACCAACAGGAAAAGAAGAAAGAAAACCAGATAAGAACAATAAATCCTAATGCATAATTCATATACTGAAACCCTTCCTCTGTTCTTCTATAATTCATGCTTGGGGAAAAAATAGTTCAGTTTCCTGAAAACACTGATGAATGTTAAAAGAAGAAATTGTGAGCTCACTACTACTCCCCTTCAAACACCCCCCCTTTCTTCGCCTGGAATTGGGGTGCTGCCTTTTTGTCTCGGCACATATTTGAAATGTGTACTATCGGGGAACGTTAATGATGGAAATGTGGTCCCCTCGTTCAGGTTGTTGTAGTAAGGATGCTTTGTCCTGGTGCTTTGGCGCCTCTACAGATGACGTTGGATCGCAATCTGTTCTGTGCCTGCTGTGTCCATCCTGGCAAAATATAAATCCTACATTTTCTGTTATTTCCTTATGATATCCCTATAATACTATCCCTAAATCTTGAGCTGAATTGTACGCCTCTGAGGTTCTGTGTACAGGTGTGAGAGGTGTGTGCATACGTCTGCCTTGTGCTAATTACTGCAATATGCAATGATGATCTGTCCCTAACTAAACCACAATGCACAATTCAATATTTGATCAATTAAGCACTTATACATTCAATAATACCCAACATAAAAACAACATATACTAATATTAAAATAAAACAGATTACTTCACCTGTTATCCATGGGTCTCCTTTAGCGTTCTTAAGGTGCGGACGAAATAACACTTCTGGTATGTTATGTGGTTGAATTAGGCATAACATACTATACCTGCAAGCCTGTTGCATTGTGCTACTTTACCTGTACTTTCTTGTCTCCAGAGAGTGTCAGTAGGGGAAACTGCAACCCCCCTGCCTTCGTGCCAGATATCATTCTTGCCTTGTGATGCTCGTACCTGCTTGTTAATAAACTATACACTGGTAACACTCTATATGGATCTTCTGGGACCTGGAACAATAATCACTAGTTTGGTTAGTGTAATAGAACACACTATCTACTGAGAAACTATTTCTTTTGCTACTTACTCTACTGTGTACACACGGGGCTGGCAAGTACGTGCGTTCCCTGTGTGCTGCACCTTTCCCCACTCTGATGCTGGCAATGCCTTATGGAGAGGCAGGGCCTCCTAGTCCTTGTCCTACCATTTCTCTATATGTGTTTTCTCTGAAGTCCAGCCTGGAACTCTGGCAGGGCAGCGCTTCATGTTTTCCTTTTGGTGAGCAACACCCATGGGATACCCGTATGGCACCCATGGGTGGTGGCAGCTACATGCTGACTTGGCAGTGGCTCTGAGTATCCTCCACTTTTGGGACACACAGGCCCTGCCAAAGGAATCAATGGATTCCTGATAGAAGGCAAGATGGTCACTGTGGCCTCTTGGTTTCTATTGCCTTTTACCTTGTTTCCCAAAGTTCTGCGAAGCCCTTTGCTGGAAATACCACATATGGTTCTGGAGATGCCTTCTCTCAGACTGACTGGAGCCTTCCCATGGGCTGTGTGTTGTTGGTACACCATAGGGGTGAGACCTGTGTGAATGGAGTCTGAAGTTAACTCACATTCTGTGTTGGGTGTCTGGTTTCTGTGTGTGACACAATGCCTGAGACAGTCCTGACTTAAGCTGACCTGAATGCAATGTAGTGTGCGTAGCCCAATCCACATTATTTGTTATAGGTGTCTGGGTGGCTGCCTGCATGAATGTCCTTCTGTGTGATTGTTGGACTGAGTCTGAATGAGCCTGAAGCTGAAGTCAAAGCTGAAGCAAGAAAAAGCTGTTCCTTGAAGCCTAGCTGGAATAGCAGTCTACTGCTGCATTTTCTTCATTTAATCCAAAATCTGTTGTGTTCTTCAAAGGACTGATCCAGAGAAGACCTGTTTAGAAGACCTCTCTCAAAGCTACGAGTAACCACCGTGCAACCTGCTACTCTTCATCCAAAGTGCCATGGAAGCTAGTCCTGTGTGCCCTCCGTTCAGAGAAAGGGTCTAGGGGAGTCCTGAAGAGGAGTGCCCAGACTTCTCAAGTCAAAGAAGTCCATTGGTGTCACACAGGGTCCGTAGGATCATTTGTGACCATTGGAAGCACATTGCTGTCTACTGCCCAGTTGAGGGGTTACCATGGCATAGTGCTGCTTGACATTCAGAGCTGTGAAAGTTCCAAACTGCCTAAGAATACTTCAAGGGACATCCTTGCCATCATAACTGACCACTTTTTCCCACCGAAGAAGGTCCCGGGTCACTGAGTCCCGAAGAAGGTCTGACGGAGGGGTTCCCAACACCAGAATCAAACAAGGACATCCTGATGGTCCAGACTTAGTGGGGGTCCGTGGTCCACTGCAGTGGTTGAGTCCAGATCACCAGAAGCAATCCAGAGGTCCTTGCTGTGGCTGCAGCACCAAAGAACCAAAACATGAAAAACTATGATATTCCGAAACCCATCACCAAAGTTACCTATGTACCCGGCTCCACCAGAAGTCTTTGAAGGTCCCCAGGGATCTTGTTCTCATCTGCCAAGCCTTTAAGGAGCCTGCAGCAAGTTTCATCTTTCCATGACTTCTACAGTGGGAGAAATCGTCCACCAACAAAGAGCACTGCGAAGAGCAAAACTGTTGACTTTGGTTCCATTTTCCTTCTTGGACTCAGCATTCTAGAGGCTCCTTCTTGCAAGGGGGGTCCATCCTCCAGGTGAATCATCAAGTGAAACTGAGAAACTCTACCCCTTCGCCTGCCAAAGCCCAAAGCTATTGTGACGAGGAAGAGCATCTTCTAGCCTCAAGAGTCATCCAGGGGTCCCAGATTCGTCTTGGATACTGTTCTCCTGTGGCCTCTCATGTACTTTGGGGTGGTAGAAACTTTAAAAAGAAAGCAGAGGGTTATTGAACATTTTTGGACTAGGCTGTAAAAGACAAGATTGGTTACTCCCTAACTATTCCATTACAGGTTGCCTAGGTGGGGTATCCTTACACATAATCATGTATCTAGTGTAAAGAAAGCATTCTGTCACAATTCATAACTAACCTGCCTTTCTTTCCTAATCTATGCTGTTACACCTCACTTAAGAATTCACATGCCTATTTAAAACTGTCTGCAGTTGTTATATTTATTACTGAATTTAAGTATTGTGTGGTACCACATAGAGTATATATATTTTCTTTTTTTTAATAGAACTGGCTGAGTTCAAAGTGTTATTTTATATGTGTATATAATGGTAGCAACCTTATTTTATATAAAGAAGCTGTGTTATCACCTAAAATAGTGTGCGGACATTCCTTTGTTGGGCTTGGGGACTGACTGAACTTAAGAACCTACCTTCATCACCTCCTGAGAGCTTCACTCTTGGTTGCTCGTCCATTCTACCATATAGAGAACCTTGGCTGGGGTGATCTGTGCCTTTGTCCCAAACATACAGAGGACAGAAGTACAGATACCCCCCTCCAGACTTTACACCTGTAGAGGAGCAGTTACATGCCTCTGCAGGAAATCCTGCCCCCCTACCTCCTATATGTTGGAAGCCTGAGATTGTGCCATGCTAAATACCAGCTGTTGTGACCATACCACGGCGAGTAGTCGAAAGAATGTATCCTCTGAGAAAACCCTATCAAATGTATCCCTGAAGAGACGACAATGAAAGATGAAATATAAATATGAAAAGAGTGAAAGAGAAGCTGGTGACATCACGAAAGACGAGCATGATGCCGTAAGGATATTGGCTGAAGAGAATGCATGTATCTTATAGAAACTGATGACGAAGTTAAGAATCAAGTAAACTTTCATATGCAAAAAGAAGATTGCACATGTGTAAAGCACTCCAGAAAATGCAATCCCTTATATCTGTACAGATGCTGTAACGCAAGTAGATTGAGTAATCTTAGTAGCTGGCTATATGTAGTGAATAGACTACAGGCAAAGCCGCCATTGTATAGAAACCGGACATCGGTGTCATGAATTTAGTAAGCCAGGACCCATGGAGAGAAAAGGCAAAAATAAGCTGAGATTGTGGAAACTAATGGCGAGGCTGTCTGGCCTGGTATCAAAGCTGAAGCAGCCAAGGTCGGTTATCTATTCTTGAAGGCAGTGAACGTGTGAAGCTAAATCATCCCCTGTTAAGGTGCAAAGAAAGAACACCAAGCGTGCCAACTTATATTAATTTAAAACCTTTAAATGCTGCAAAGTAGACCAAATCCTGGTCTCCTGTCACGTGAGCCAAGAATGGAAATAGATTTGAGCGTGGAGTCCTAGAACAACGATAGTGAACGCCTGTACTCCCATATATTCCCACAGACAAGGATACTTTGCAAGGCCAAGTTCAAAGACAATCTGCATGGCAGAAGGCATGGGTGATGAGAGATGTTGGGATAATTGGGTGGGGAGGTAAAGTCAAGTCCACCACCTGGAACCTATGTTTGAGCTTAAATGCTGCTATGTGAAGCAAATGTTCCAGCTTTGGCACGAGCGTGCCAACCAATTATAGAGGGCTGTATAACGAAGGGCCTTATAGTTTGAAGGACAATGATAAACTGTGTACTTAATAGAGTTGAAGATGACATGTTTTAGAAGTAGACATAAATTGTGCACCTGACAGGAGATAGCCAATCACAATCTTTCCTGTTAATAGGGTAAGACCCTGTCTTGAACTAACTTGAGAGACGCATCATGCTATATGCAGGTTCTGACCCCTGATAGTACATATGATACATTGAGTTAGATATAAACAGATTCTACTGACCGAACGAATAGGGCATTTACGCCCACAGACCAATAGCACTTTGGACAACTTAAGTAATTAACGGCCCGGTCCGGAAAATGAGGGTGACATGGGCACGCAAACCTACACTAAGCATAGCAGTATGATCTATATCCTGAGCCTGAGCCAAAGCTCCAACCAAGTGAAAGGCAATAGACACACAACAACCTTATGCAATCATTATTTATTTATAGTTGCACAGGGATCGAACCCATGGAATAGCATCTGAAATTTGTTTGGAAACCAATTATGGACGGTATGAACAATAGAATTTGGCTGGTTCTAACAGCTCAAAAAGCTCTAATACATTCCAATTACACAAGTCTAATTTCTGTCTAATTTTTCTTTGCCTCTTGTCTCTCCTTTTCAATTGTTTTTGCCCACTCCTTACAATCCTTCCCTGAATCCCAACCTTACTTTCTGTCTACATTTAATTATGGCACATATGATTTTTAGGATACAATGTATATACACCATATTACATGATTGGATTATCAACATGTTTGATGTTGTCGTTTGATGTTATTTTCGGATCTTTGTACATATGAAACACTTGGGCTTTGTATAATGTCGTTGTGAAATAACATATACCGTATTTGATTTGTGGTTCAAAGAAAGTGTACTTGCCCTGATTTGAAAAAGGCTAAACAGCCGAAACACGTGTCATCAATAAGGGCATTTGGGCAATTGTTACGAATTAACAATTTGACACCACGAAAGGCAGTTGGTTAATTGTGATAAATAAACAATTGGACGAACTACCTCACTTGGCGCAAGTCTCCGGCAGAGTTTATTTTTATTCCTGAACCCATTAAGGTGGTGTTTGACTTTCCCTCCACCTACTCTGGGGCGACACGACAACATCTTCCAACTATACCTACAATTGACAAAACCAACCGTATGTTAAGAAACACCTCGGCGCTTCTGCTTACCTTCCACGCTGTTCTCTCAACAACTCCTCAAAGGCATCTACGGTGAAATCACCCCTCCGGTTCTTACCACCATTTCTTGGCAGGCGTTTCTTCATGTCCTCCAGGTCCCGTTTCGCGGAACACTGCAGGCTGCCATGGCAACTGGGATGGCGTTTTCAGCGTTCCGGTCACGTGCGACGACACGCAGAATCAAGTGACCCAGCCTTCTTAAGCTCGCGGAAACAGTGCCACGGCGCTCCTGATTGAGCTTTATGCTACGCTTTGCTTGTTTTTGCCGGTGATTTTGACCCTTGCTTTGTTCTAAGGATTGAGCTGCTCTACCCCTGGTCTGGTTCTTCCTGGTTGTTGTTGGACTATTGGCTATGTGTTTTGGACTTGCTGACTTCTACACCCATGGCTCCAGTTTTGCTCGTTAGTTGCTGACCCTTTTAGTTTCCTGGATTGGCACTTGTCATTACCTTGTCTGCTGTGACGTTTTTGGATTCTTGCCTTTCCCCCTTTTGCTACTCAACCTGTCCATGATTCTGGCCATTATCCTATCTGGTTTTTTCTCACTATACTCCTGATACCTTCCTTACCACCCTGTGAGATTTCGTTCATTGGTGACATTACAACACGTCTGGATCAGAATTTACTACCCCTGGACCAGTGCTCTTCTAGATAAAGGATCCTTCCACGCCACCCTACGCTTCATATGGACTTCATCCCTCCTCTGGTCCCAGGGGTACTTACCTGTTTTAGGCATCCTCGTGCTGTCGTGACCGGTGGCTGTTTGGGACTAGAGACTGGCCACCCTAGACGTAGGCGTCCTCGTGCCGTCGGGTCCAGTGGCTGTTGGGGACTAGAGACTGGCCACTTTAGCATTAGGCGTTCATGCTCGTCGGGGTAGGATTTCCCTTGGGTACCAGAGGTACTTGGTGTCACCTGTTGAGCCACTGGTAAGTCACTTATTCTGTTATCTGTGGACTCTGCCTTATAAGCTATCCTGTTTTCAAACCTACTTGTCTTTGCCTTTCTAGATGGATAAATTGTCATTTCCATGACTTGATTGAAAACACCCAGTTGCTTGCTCCCCTGGCGCAGGTTAGTCTGTTAGTCTGTCTTTGCGTATGGTACTATAGGACAATGATATTGTTATAGTGGTGGTAACTGTATCCTTTCCTCCAGATATCTTCAACCAACTTGTCATCGAATCCTTTGAGGTACTCTGCGATGATCCAGGAATGATCCACGGCATCTTCTGATATCCATTTTCTGGGTAATACTCTCCTTGGAGTGTATGTTTCATATCACCCGAGAATAGTATTATCTTGAAGATTTCCTCAGCTACTCTACGAGTGCAAGGCCACTGGGAATCTAACACCGTACAAGAATACCAGATGTATTTTCAGGTCGCCAGCAGAAGACCAGTCTTAGGGAGGGCACGATCTAACTACTCAATCACAATGCCAGCCCGTATAGAAAGTATACTTAGATGTTCCCCTTGAACATATCACAATCTCTGGTAGGTTTCTCTTATTTTCCACGTAGTATGACGTCACGTCGAGCATATTTATTGCATACAAGGATACTTTTATGAGAAATGCACTGAGAGCGCGAGCGAACGTCCTTTGATGTCCGTTGTAACTCCCTGTTTTAGATCATTGTTAATAAAACAGCACCTTTGCCATCTTCCTGAGTCAGTTTGATTATTTGGTGTCAGAGTTATTCTGCATCCCCATCCATTGCATGCACGACACCCAAAGGGCCATATGCTCACACCCGCAGTCCCTGCTTTTGGTCACTGGCAATGCTTCTGTTTCCCTTAGTAATAAAGTTGCATATGACACTATTAGCCATTTTATCTCTTGTAATCATTTCTCTGTAGTTTTGCATTGTAGGTGTAACGTATGCTCAAGCTTCAAGCACTCCTATTTTTATAGTGTGACATCTTAAACTGTTCCTCACTGTGGATATAACTCTCTACTTGTATGTTTACTTACGATACCCTGCTGGTAAAAAAGTACCACCAGGGTATTGTAAGTAAACATTCAAGAGAGTGTTGTGTTCTCATGCCCTGCAAGTAAATGCTGTGAGCGGCTGTAAATCTAGTTGCAGGAAATGCGGTCTGCATCAACTACACTTTTTAGAGGTCAAAGGCCTTGAACAATAATCTGATGGCTTGATTATCCCCTTGTTCTCATATTGACAGAATAGTCTGCTATATGCCATCATAACGTTTCTTCTTGCTTATAGTAGTCTTACTCTCTGTGTAATGGCACAGTGCTTCCATTGTATGTTCACTCCTCTATTGCTTTTCAAAGGTTTCGCATTATGCCTATTTCTTGTCCACAAATGTACTGATACTTTCGCGAGATCTTCCTGCTGTTGCAGTGTCATTGTTTATGCTAAAAGCAAGGCATGAGGCACCTCCCTTTATTTTATTGTTGTCTTGCAGGGTATCTACATTTCAAAAAGCATATCATAATGCTTGATGCACAATACAGGGTTTCATTCAATGTTGCTCTCACATGTTGCTGATAAGTGTACTTCATCTGCTTTAATAATTACTTTTTCAAAGTGTACGGTTATAGTCATTCTTGGTACCCCGTCTACTGTTTCTGCCAGTCTAAAAGATACTCTGCTGGAATACACAATGGGCCTCATTACGACCCTGGCGCTAAGTGTTTAACGGCGCCGTAAAAGGCTGCGGCGCCGTTAAACACCTAGCGCCTTACTACGAGGTCCCTTCGCGGGACCCAACCTTAACGGCTGGTCTACACCAGCCATTAAAGTAGGGACCCGCAAAGGGACCTTGGTGCTAAGTACGGTACCGCAATTTGCGGTACCGTACTTAGCACCTTCCCCATTCCCATAGAGACCTATGGGGCGAAGATGGGAATGGGGTAGGGCCATGGTTCAATGGGGAATTACCGCCCTGCCAACCTTGGAATGGGGTGGTAATTCCCCATTGAACCATGGCGGACCCGTTACAACACTGGCACCAACCATGGTGCTAATAGCGCCATGATTTAGCGCCAGTGTTGTAATGAGGGCCAATATCTTATTTTGGATGCCTGTCACCTGTCCTATTAAAAAGTTCACTTCATGAAGAAATACATCTAAGCGAAGGCAGGAGCCTGTCTGCAATGTCTGATCACAAAGCGAAGGCAGGAGCCTGTCTGCAATGTCTGATCACAATGTGTTTCAGGCATGGCAAGTGCTCTGGAAAAACAAATGGGAAAAATCTGGGCACCCATAGATTGTTGAATCCATAAGCGATTTGAGGTACTTCACTTGTGTATGAGCGCTTTACAAATAAACAATTACAATTACAATAATAATGCTTTTAGAATGAGTGCAACAGGAAAACATTATATTATATCAGTGATATGCACATACAAAAGATAAAAGAAAAAAAATGAATATTCTCTATAAACTTATATCCCAAAGACATCTTATAAACCTTATATGATGTGCCTGTTTTGCATGTGACAATATTATATGCCTCTAATATACTTTTTCTAAACTGCCCAAAATCTCAAAAGGAATATCGCCTAACATACATAATACAAATAAAATCAGCAAATAAACATAAAAAGAACCACAATTGAATCCTTACTACTGTTCAAAGATACAAAAATATAAAATATATGGGTTTAAAGTTGCACTAACCAGATATATGCCAAACGTATTAAATGGGTGTGCCATTACTAAACGAACTCCCAATTTCAGCTTCTGTGTTCTAAAAAATAAATGTGCACACATGGTGTTTTTTTTTAAACGCTTTGGTCTCATGTAGGTCTTATTCCTCCACAATACTAACATCTCATAATGAATCCATCCAAACAGAACCCAACCTCTCTATCACTGCCACTCCCAAATTCCTCCTCCAAACCTGCCACCCCACTTTTAAAAGCTACAATACCTCATATATTTTGATTCCCCTGTGTGCATCTATATACACCCCTTCACAAAACTAAATTCCTAGGATGAGGGCCCAGTGGCCCAACTGCCAAAGGTGTCAAGAATGCCACCTCCATTCTAAACACAAACCCCTGTCTCCTAGACCGAGCCCTCCCATGAACACACCTTGTGCCCAGCATACAACCAATAATAAAAAAGAGATCCACTGTCTTTAATCAAATCTGCCCCTAGTCTTCACCCCAGGTCACTACATGTTATAAAACAATTATGCCGCTATCTAACTTTTCATCTGCTTCCCTTCATTTGCAATGCTCCCTCCTCTACATGCTTGCAGCAATAATTCTCATTTAAACGTGCAAACATCAAACCATTCCAAGCCAATTCAACTGACATTTCTGATAGTGCCTTACTTCCCCGGCATCCAATTTAACAACCAATACCTACCAAATCACACACATTACATCTCTTTCCATAATAGGAACTCCTCTTTTCCATGCTTTTTAATTTCCATTATATTTCAGGGTTAATGAATGTGTGTGCTAAATGGGAAAATCTTCCCTTTAACTCAAAATGTAAAACTGTAACTGCTACTTACTCTCCCCTCCCTACTACATTACCCTAAAAATAAAAAATAAATTCTTCATGCTCCTACAAATCGACTAACACAATTGACAATGTATCAGCATGTGTGTGCTGTTATAAGTGTGTCTGTGTGTGATCTTGGCACTTGCGCATACATAGGTGATCATTAGGGCAATGGGCCTATCTTCATAATAACCTTTTCTAATGCGTTATTCAAGAAACCACATGTTCATTAAAAAAAGAATTATACCACTGTTTAACTCTACCTCAAAAATATGGAGTGCTTCAAATAGATATTGAAATGGATATTGAAATGGTAATAACGAGTGCTCTCATCACTGAGCTAACATTTGCTTTCGCTCTCGGACGCTCTGCCCTCTCCCTCGGAATGCAGTTCCACAAACAGCAGGCTGCTCTTACTCCTCTCTTCCCCCCAGGAATCTGTGATTGCTTGCAGCATGCCAGTCCCCCAGACATCTGCTTTTCAAAAAACAAAATGAGTTTACACTTTAGCATTTCAACACACAGAACATAAAAGTATAATGCTTTTAGGGGTAGTTAATTTTTGTCAACTTAAAAGCTCACATTTACTAACAATAAACAAATAACATTTTTCAACCTTCACAAAGCACAAAACTACAAAAACACCATTTATCTCTAACAAAACACCCATGCCCCACGACACTCATGGCCATGCATTCATCCATTCCTTCAGCCACCAAATAAATCACTCCAGGCATCCCTCGTTGCTATACCCTATACGAAACAAAACTCTGCCTCTTACCTAGGCATACCCACTCCAGATGCATTATTGTCTCCCTATATTGCGGGAGTGCCTTACGCGTGTGAACTAATAGCATACTCATGATGTTACTACCTCTTACTTTGTTTACTGGCTAGCTCGCAGACACTGGCCCAGCAGTGTCTCTCAAAATACATTTTCCTCTAAAAAAAACAATTCCCATAAATTTAATTACCCTCCAAATTTTATTTTTATACCCCAAAGCGCTTTCCCTCACACAACAATTTCAAATCTCACACTTCAAACCACTATCACAAGAGCAGGGAACCTCCCATGGCCAGCAACAGAAACCCACAATATATACTAATTTCAACAAGAAGCACCTACTATGTGCACCGTTAACATGAATAAAAAAGCATTTAGTTAGTTTAATGTCTTAGGTCTTTCCTCATTCTCCTCACTCGAGGCAAGGGAATCTACTCCTCCTCAGGCCCCTGTACCTGGATCGGAGGAATAGGAGGTCCTCTCTCTAATATATGACCTTCCCTATGCTACACAAAATGAACTCAAAATTATCTCTACTTTACGCGGTGTTGCCTTCCCCTTTAAAGAAAGAGGGTTTCCCACTCTTCAATTAACCTTAATATTTCACCATAAAAAACTCCTACAAACTACATTGCGTGATCTTTTCCATATGCTCATTAAACAATACAAAATTAACAAAACAAAATATCTACACCACTGTGCTCGTCATGCACGAGTACACTCACGTGATCTATGAGCTCTGAGTGCCCCTTAAGGTGAGTCTTCCCTCTCAGCTGCCGGCACCATCCCGGGTCATGAGAGGGCCACGGGGTCAGGCAGATCATCGGGAGAATCCACGCCTACAGAACCTGCCTGTTTAGCGCACTCAATCTAGTCAAGGCAGGCCTGCTCCATGCCCTCAAGGCGTGTGGCAGGCATCCCCAAGCTCTTCAGGGAAACTGAAGATCTCGGTGGGACCTTCAAATGTAAAAGTGCAGTCGCGCAAGTAATCCAAGGAAATAACAAGAGTAATCGAAAAGGATTATGCACTTTGCAAGAAAGAACACAGTTTGATTGCACAATCAGCTGGGAGAAAATTTCAGACAGCTCTTTGGAACTGAACTGAAAACCCATCCTAGAGGGCCCCTTAAGGGCTACACATTTTAAAGTGGTAACCCTGCCCATTTGCACACTTTTACAGTGGTAACATTTTAGGCTAATTTCGAACATGATCATTGGCTGTTCGTCAGCAAGCCCCTAACGAAATCTATACATTTACAATCGCCATTGGAGGTTTGGGGTTTCATTTCTTGCGACAATAAGCACACCACCCCTCAATGACATCACATATTGGTGACTGACTTAACTGCACGCCCCTCATTGGTTGGCACAGCTCATAGTACATTTTGGCAAACACCCTGATCCCAATTGGACAGTTGTTTTAGAGACAGCGGAGGCAATGGCATCCCATCAAGCCCATCCAATGAAACTGTAAGTGGACATCAGTAAGGTCAAAGACATTGTTGGATACTCTGGAACACCCAATCCCCTCCCCTGATTGGTTCTCTGGTCCCTCACCGTTCTGCATCTGCTCAACGACTAGCTCCCCAGCTCCCTACTCACGAAGGGCTGCAAACTTAACTTGAAAAAACATGCGACATCCGGCTGCTGGAAATCAATTCCTCCTATTTTATTAATTCTACCATAGCACTTTTATTCCCTGGTAAAATGGCTGTGATCATTGGGGGCATTGTTGCTCCCATTCTGATAACATTTGCGGGCAGCCTGCGGCCTGAGCCACCTCGCCCCTAGTACTGTGTCCTTAGCGCCCATTGTGCCTTGCCCCGTATCTCGTGGGATGGCACCTGCTGTATGAAGGATAGTTTCGCTCCCATGAGAAATGCTCCCTTGCAACAATTAATTGAGCACTATCTGGCACCTCCCTTTTATCTTAACATTGGATACTCGGTGTTTTCCTACCCAACAGCAGGAATTACTAACAACTAATCAATCTCCATAAGAATACTAAGCCCTACCTTCCTACCCAAATATGTGTGTGGTACTAAAAAGTGCTCTGATAAAGAAAAATAGAACAAATGCTTTGCTGCACGTGTGATTTTGTCTGCTATGCGTGTGCTTTTCTCTGCAGCAGTCATGGCCACCCTTTTGCTCACTAAAACAACAACCCCTCATCATAATGCAGTTCACTCTATATAATAAAAACAAACCCCAGGACCAGCACCCTGATGTGTGGCACAACTATATGTTCTGTAAATACACTGTGATGTCACCAAACATGTGACCCCTGTGTCACCATGCCCCTCCTGTAGCTTGTATGTGCGCCCCCCCCCCTTTCTGGACGTTAGATCTGCACATTTACAAATGGTTCTGAGGGTATTATTTCACCAAACACAGCAGGATGGCCTGTATAGCTTGCTTATGCAACGGTGTACGTGATCAGACCAGCCAAAAATGGTGAAAGGATTACCAGCTATATAGGGCATTTCTGGCCTTTCTGGGTTAAGCTTTCAGCCTCATGAATATGTCCCCAAGCTCTCCTATAATACTAGTTTCTAGTAAATTACAGGATCGGATACATTTCTTAAGGACCTAAATGTCCAAAACAATTCTCTCCAAAGGGTCAGATGTACTGCAAGTGTCAGGATGAAGAGCTTAAAAAAGGCACGTGTCCTAGCAAAAGGACCAAATGTCAGTGTCTAGGATCCCTAATATAATGCAGTGCGAGGGATGTATTACCCAGCTTGCTTAAAGTGAAAGGGCTATACTACACTACTTAGGGGCTGATTCATGGAATTCTTTGCGCAAAAAAACGGGGATTTGTGTGCCATTCTGCCCGCAAATCCCTGTTTAACAAATGGGGATTTGCGGGCAGAATGGTGCACAAATCCCTGTTTTTTGGAGCAAAAAATTCCATGAATCCGACCATTTGAGTCTTTGCTTCTTAATTCAACTCTCAGTCAAAGGGATATAGTTCCCATCCAGCTTATTGGCTTCTCGCCGGGTTCTCCTTTGCTCAGATAATATTACACAGAGGCCACAGGTCACCTTTCTATGAGCTTTGTTTTAGAGCACAGCATGTACCTATCCGAAAGTTCTTCTTTATACTAACTCCCACTTGCCTTGGGCAATCACCATACCCGCAAGAATTCTGCCCATCAGTAAATGACCATTAGCTTACCAGCAAGTAGTTCTTCCTGCATGCAAGGATTGTTTTCAGTCTAACTTATACTCAACCACCAGCCAGTAATCATCCTTCTAGGCTTACATCCTCGCCAATCTCCGGTTTGGTCCTTTTGTTCGCTGGCTCTTTTCAGAGGCAGAGGTGTAGCCCTCAGTAGACTTTCAGCAAGTTGTCCCTCCTGATCTCTGACCTTTGTCAGGCTTTGAGATAAAGCTTCAGAAGGCTGATTTCTTTCTTCCTGGTTTGGGCTCTGACTTTCCCCAATAACTGAGGGGCAGCCCTCAACATGCTCTGGGTTCTCCGACTCTCCCAGTGCACTTTCTCCTCTTCGGACTGGCTTCCTGAATGTGACTCTTTCCGCTTCTATCCTGCTCTATTTTATAGTGTTGTACCTGATTTTGATTGCCCCATACACTGCGTGATTGGTGCACCAATTCATTTGTTCCCCACAGCTCATGTGGCTGGTTCTTCTCCTTCTTCACCTCCTCCTTTTTAGGTGTTTTACTTCACCTGCTTGGGATTCTCAGATGGGGTTTGTTTCCTTCTCACTTGTCCGTGTAGGTTGAAACGGTGTCCAGTCAAAGGATCGAAAACAAAAGGATCGAATACAATAGTTTCGAGTCAAAAGGACCAAAAAAAAAGGTTGAATGCCTTTTTTTACACATATTTTTTTTTTGGTTTCCGTAGAGGAAAAGAAAGTGGTTTTTACACCAAAAACAGGGGTTTGGGGGGACCCCCCTCACCCCCCAAAAAAAATGCAACCTTTTATTTTTCGGTCCTTTTGACTCGAAACTATTGTATTCAATCCTTTTGTGTTAGATCCTTTCACCTACAACCCTTGAAATATCAGCTTTCTTGGTGTGGACTGAGGGTTTAAAGCCTTGGGATCAGGTGTAAGTGGAATCTGCACTACAAGGCTCAAGACTCTGCCGCTAGCCTCAGGGATCCTCCTTGTACTGGTAAGCACCTCTAGTAGATGTCTGTGGGACCCAGTCAATTGTGATGTGTGGAAATGTATGTGAGTGCCTTTCTCCATAGGAGCTGCTCGCCAATGCTGCCTGTCAATTCGCTAGCCGAATCCTCTCCACCGCACTGACACAGAGTAGAAAGGAAGACAATTAACCTCTGCATCTAATTAAATGAAGGAATGATCACCCATTTGGGAAGCACTGGTGAGAGAATATGTTTGCCCAGCCTGCAATTATCTGTCATGCTATGATGCACTGTCCCTGTAATTATCATTGTGTATCTGGGACTCCATCTGGAACAGGCAGTTGGGTGGTGGGACAGACTCTGGTTGATCCCCCATATGGCTCCTCAGGATAACTCTTCAAAGTGTGTGTGGACATTACTGTCACCCAGGCTCTCATCAGCCTCTCCAGGTGGCACCTCAAATGTGTCTTTGCAACAGAGTTCAAGAAATCACTTCTCTCACGTCAAGTACCAAGCTGAGATTCAAACATTTCGGTTCTTCATTCACGTCCTCTGTGCGCATGCTACTGTGATTTTAACAGGAAAGTCCAATTTGAGGCTGCCCTCCATCGGTCCGTAACAATACAGTTCATGCTCATGTCCCTCTTTTGAAACAGGTTCCTCTCAAAATCACGTGGGCTATGTGGATTATGTGGGAGCCTGCTCTCTGTTACCATGTGTCAGGGCAGTTATTGCCTCACCCGCGCCAGCCTTTCTCAGTGCTGCTGGGATTCGCTCTGACACTTAGCTCGTGTCAGTTTACCGTGTTCCGGTATGCCCCGTCTTCTGTTTTCGGGGCCCCACCTTCTCATTGCTGATTGGCTGCATTAAGCCTGAGCACTGCCCCGTGAGCCTGAGCACCGCCTCCGTGAGCCTGAGCATCAGCCCCTCTTCCAAGCTGTCACAGACTAAAGCAGCAGAGCACTGAGCAGCCTCCAGTTGTAGTGATAGATAAACACTGTTTATTCTGAGGTAAAGCTTTGTATTAAAATACGAGGCTGCCACTGAGGAAGCCGTTGATGTAGATACCGGAAAGGTATGGGATACCAAACATTACATAACACCGGCTCTCATCATTGAGGCCCAGCATCATCGGGGAGCATACATGAGTGGGGACATGGTGGAAAGTGGTGGTCTGGTCTCCATTGTGTTTTGGGGCACTTAGCAGGAGTGGTCACTGTGTGCAGCATAGCATTGATTGTTGTCATGAAGACTTTTGCATGTCTTGAATCCAAAACAGAGCTTGCACATTTGGGGTGAAAAGAGTTTGCCCACATAAATTAGTGGCGCTAGCAATTTTACATAATCGACCCAGGAAGAAATGGCAGAAGACACTGCCCGGTCATGAAGCACTAGGTTTTGGAATAAAAGGACACCAGGGCAAAGTGTTAGGTTTTTGCGGTGCTTTGTGTCTTGATATCATTACACCCACGTGCCATTGCTCTCCTTGCTTCTATTGATTTTTGTTCGTTTTTGGTTAGCCATGGTCTAATGAGATGGAGAAAGAGAGAGAGCAAGAGAGAGAGAGATAAAAATCAAAACCATGTACACCTAATAATTCAATATTTTCCTGGTGTTGTTTTTGTCAGAGAAATTAGGTGTCGGTTCTCAGTAATATTATGCCATATTGACTGCTTTTTCTTCTAAAGTTAGTGAATTATTTGATCTGAAATTGTTAGAAAGTCTTTTTTAACTTGTGTGCTTTCTTCGATGCAGTAAATAAATATGTGTGTTGCTTTTATGGGAATCATTACTCTGAAATACAGTTTTGAACTGAAAAATGTCAGTCATTTCTGTTTTTATTATTAGGACTTCAAGAAAATAACTTAGATGCGTACCTACATAAGGCCAGGAAAATATCTGTGCTATTTCGTTATTTATTATCCATCAGTGGTCAATATTGACTGCCATGGCTCTTTTGTTACATCCTCTATGTCCATTGTTTAGAGAAGATTTGCGCCAATCACTTCCGTGTCGGCGAGGGGGGCGTACAGAGACGTAACAGCACGCCAGCCCACGCCAGAGCAGTCCTGCTTCCAAGCGAGGTTAGAAGTACAGCGTAATTAAACAGTTTGTTGCAGGAGTCAGTGAGTGTATCCTATGAGCCGTGTCGCATTTAGCTTTTTTCATTATGTTTGTTAGTTTCCACCGACTTACGTTCTCTGCATTATGATGGTTTTTTTCTCCATTGCAAATTGTACGTCGAAATAATGTGTTTAAATTGAATTGAAATTTGGAACAGAAATAGGAAGAACCCTATTATTGGCATGTCTTCTCCCAGAAGGCCAATATCAAACTTATGTACACACCCCTCAAACAGCCGCAAAAGTCTGAGTCTAAATTATTTTGCACTTTCTCAGTATTAATGAACCGAGGGAAGTGTAGTCTTCTTTACACAACGGCACGTCCATAGAGATCCATAACGTTGGTCACCTGGTCCGTGTTTACTCTGTCACACATCCAAGTATGACATCACATACCCTGGCAGCTGCTACACACTATATTCTTAGCAGGGCTGACCTCTGAGGTATGAGGAACACAGAGGCACCCCTCCTCCCTTTCAGCAAAGATATAGGTGGGTGCAATCAGATTTTGGATCTCAGACAAGCCTCAGAATTATGATTTTACATTTTGCTCATCCTAGAATTTTGACTAAAATGCTTATCCGTTGGCGCACTAAGTTCGTGTCCAGGGTACAAGAGAGCTTTTCCAATAGATTACAGAGATGCGCTATTAAAAGCATAACGCAGCTCTCTTTTCAAGTAGGTTGGTTCATGTCCTGCTGCTGAGCATATAAAATCGAGAGGGTGTTAAGTAGTTTTCATCACTTTGTTTTAAATAAAGAAATGTGATATTCCTTCATGCAATCAGCAATCAGTAGTATTGTGTGGTACATTTGTGTGAGACTTAGGGGCCCGTTATCAGTATGCCGGTAAACCAACCGTAACACCGGCTTGCCAGTGTTACTGTTACCAGAAGGGTGACCGGCGCAATCACCTCTGCATTATGATCCTGCGCGGGCACACGCACCACCCCGCTGGTAACGGTAATACCGGCAAACCGGTATTGCCGGCAAAAAGCAGAGAATGCCGGTAATATCGGCAAAACAGTAGAGGTAACAGAGACCAGCACCATCACAGTATGTGATACCGGTATTACCGTTGCTGGAAATACCGGTGCTGGTAGTACCAGAAGCGGAAATAACAGCGACGACGGAACAGGAAGTTCCACAGACCTCATCTTCTAAATCAGAATCCACAGTAAATCTACCACCTCCACTTGCCATCCAGTCCTGAAAAACTGTTGCAGCACCATGGCACAGAATAATAAAACACGCCTCCCCGATATGCACCAGCGGAAGCCTAAATTCACTGAGGCTGAACTGACAGCACCTACTGATGCTGCTGTGGAGCACTCGGAGGGACTGGCTGAGTCCAGGCAGCGCAAGACCAGTGGCCAACGGAAGACAGCCATCTGGGGGAGATCATGACCAAGGTGACATCAGTGGGCACTGTATCCCGCACTGACAGAGACTGCCACAAGTGGTGGCATGACCTCAAAGTGAGGGTGCTCAGTCTCATCGCCAGACAGAGGATGGCCAGTGCAGCAACTGGGGATGGAATGGTGGAGCCCTGATGCAATGGGAGGCGACAGCCAGGTCCATCCTCCATATGGAGGGCCTTGGAGATGATTGGCAGCGTGGAGGCAGGAGCCGACACACCTGGCGATGCAGGTGAGTCCACCCGACCCCGTGTGTATGTGGATACAGTGACCATGAGCAAATGTCCCCCAGCACTGGAACACACCAGGGGCAAATGTGACACAACATGGCTGCAACATCAAATGCACAGTGAGGACACACAAGGCCAGGGAGTGTGGGGAAACAGTGCCATGTAAATGCAGCATAGGTGACACGTGTTTACAAATCCAGGGACACTTGAGAACCACCCATGTGTGCCATGTACATCCATGTCAGCACGTGATGCCCCACACCACACATAAAAAAAACCCCTGACAGCCCAACAGTCAGAGAGCACACGCATGCACCATGTACATCCCCAGCAGACACTCCCACCATGTGTGAGTGGCAGCACCCATTGCACCAACACCACTCATGCCAATCTGGCCAACATTGCATCACTGGAACACACATACATGTCGTATGAATATCCTGCAAGGCTGCAAGCAAGTCTACAACATGACTGATAGCATGTCATTATATTCCTGACATGGCTAAATTGTCCCCATGTTTTATCCCTGAGCCACCACAGAGCCCATGCAGCCTGCCACCACTGCCTCTGACCAACACGGAAGTAGTAAGTGCCAGACTGGAGGCCATAGAGTAGCACTAGACTTCTATGAGGCACTTGCAAGCCAGCAGCTCAGTGAAAAGCAGCTCATGCCGGAGTGCCTGCAGGGGAGTACCTGCAGGATCGCAAGGTACTCCCCTGCAGGCCACCGCTGACATACTGACACTTGGACAGAGGGTGTGGGAGCACACTGAGTCCACCTTGGCCTCAGTAGAGGCAACCAACCAGGCAACAGCCACTGCGGGTTCCTTGCCAAGCACTCCAAGGCACAGCTCAGAGAACCACCTAAAAGCCAAAGGGCATGAGAAGGCACCCATGCCAAAGAGGAGCAGGAAATGACTGTCGGACACTTCAAGGGTGAATTGAAGGTGTTCCTAGGGAGGGGATTTGGGTAGAGTAGTTGGGGATGGGTGAAGGAGAGGGGAGTAAGGTAGGGGACTTGGGGAGGGGAGTTAGGAAGAGGAGTTGATGAGGGGTGCTGTGTAGAGGTGTTGATGTCTTGTGGAAGTTCAAATCACCTTTACACATACATTCCATTCAACCTTGAACACTGCCAGGACATTCCTTGTTGTGTCGAAGTGTTTAATGTGACAAGTGACTATATACAGATGTGCAAATGATCTCCTGTGTGTTGGTGTTCAGAAGAGGTTTTCAATCAGTTCCTGTCGAGCCAAGCAACCCTGCCTGGCCTCAGCCTGCTCAGTCTGTGCCCCAAAGCACCCGCAGGTGCTGTGTCATCCTCCTCTGGTGGTGGCATGTCCTCATCCTTGAGCAGGTGAATGTTGCACTGAACACATATATTGTGCAACATGCAACATGTAATGACTATCTGTCCTGCCTTTTCCTGCCTGTACATCAGCGCACCTCGGGAGAGAGGCAGGCAATGGAAGTGTTCCTTCAGGGGGCCAAAGGTGCGCTCCACACACACTCTGGTATGAACATGTGTCAGGTTGTATGCCACCTCCTGTGGCATCTGGGGATTTCTGGGTGTCATCAACCAGGGCACCTGGGAGTATCACGAGTCACCTGCAAGTGGAAATGACATAGGTGTGAACCACAGTGGTGAGCTGCTGTTTTGCAAGCAACAACAGCAGGTTGGTTAACAGTTTCACTGTGCATTTCATGTGTCAATTTGCGTAACATGAGCTCATAATTAAGTCATTGCATGTGTGGTGTATCACTCGGGGTGTGTACTGTTCGACTTGGTACGTCTTGCTCACAGCCGAAACTCATGTCTTTCTGAGTCTGTGCATGACAGGGAAGAAAATCCAATGTGGCTAGTTCGGGCCTGTCCACTGCTCCCAGGCATTAGCCTCGATGGGTGCCTGTAGTGTTACAGGGTGTCATTTGCAGGTTCCCAGTGTGCTGTCCCTTGGTAGCTTTTCAGCATCAAGTCATGACATCCATGGCAGTGTTCTTTGGTGCGAAACATTCCTGACTTGGAAGGACTGTGTTTCCTTGGTGCTTATGGTCTCCTAGAGCATTTCCTGCTGCATCCTGGTCATATCCTAGTCCTGAGGATTGTAGCCTGTCATGTGTGTGGTGTGCGGGTGGGTCCAGTATGTACAGGGGCGTGTCAGGGCATGCATTCAGAACATGCGCCAGTCCTCCCCCTAAGTACATGTCACTCGTACAGCAAGGTCGGTGTATTTGGACATGTAGTCACCCAACATTCAGGTCTGTTGGCCTCTGTGCCTCTCTACCCCGGCAGCATGCGGTTTTGCAGGACCATGGCACTGTATATGGATTGTGGAAATCGAGCACAGCGGTTCCTGGAAATCGAGCACAGCAGTGTGTGATATTGAGGGTGGCCTGGACATTGAGGGGGTGGTACTGCTTGTCATTGTGGTAAGCCTCCTCTGATGCCCAGGGTTGCACCTACTCAACATGGGTGCAATCAAGGGTGCCAAGCACATTGGGCATGTGTGCCATGGCACAGAATCTGGCCTTGGCGTTCTCCTCTGTGAGGGTGGTGGGGAGTGTGATTTAATTTCCAACATGATGCAGGAGTGCTTTCAGCACCTGAGTAAGCACAATGGAGAAGTTTGGCTATGAAATGGCATGCACTGTGGCCACTTTGTGCTAAAACATGCCTGTAGCCAGGAAGTGCAGGACCGACACCAGTGACACCAGCGGTTGAATGGCTGTGATGATGATCCTGCTTCCAATATCCTCCTGGATCAGGGTCAGTAGTTCCACTATGGTCTCCCTGTTTAGGCGATATAGGGTTATTATCTGGCCATCTGTTCGGTTCAAGCGTGAGGCTCTGTTCCAGAGTATGGGTGCTCTCCTGTCCAGCTGGTTCCTCCTCACTATCAGTCTCCTTCTCCTCTCCTCTGCTGCATTCTCCCTGTGATTGTCCTCCTGCAGGTCAATGTCCAAATTCAACAGCTGCATGTTCTGCCTCGCACAGAGCAGTGGCAACATGGTGGTATCAGATTAGGGTGTTTGGGGTGTGGGTGTGAATCTCATGTAACCTTCATGTGAGCATTGGATGCACCTGGCTTGATTGGGGACACCTGTGGCCTGTTTTCACTCACCTGTGGGCATTTACATCAAGCTTGCAAGTGGAGGTTTTTCCAGCATGCGTTTGCCTGTACAACCAGCTGGATTTGGTGGTATTACTGTTGTTTGCCAGATTAATGATCAGCCGGTAATACCGTTCTGGCGGTAATGCCATCGGCCAAGGTAACAGCATCTGGTATTCCGTCACCAGTAACACTGGTGCTGGGTGCCTTCAGTGATGGTGTTACCGGCAATGGTGTTACCGGCTACTCATAAGTGGTCGGTATGGTAAAAGTGGCAGTAACTGGTTTACCACCACTTTTGCTATATACTGGCAAACTCACAATGAGCCCTTAGAAGGGTCAGAGCATGGACTGCTTAGGAAATATTAAATTTGTAAAGAAGGGGGCCATCAGGTTAGAGGAGGTTAACAAGAAGTGAGATTAACTGCTATGGAACAGCACAGTACTGCTAGGGGAAGAGCTGGGATTGTTTGCTAGTGGAAATGTTTGCTAAGCAAATGGGTAGGTTTGCTTATCAGATGGATGGGACTACTTATTAGAAGTGGGAAAGAGGCTCTTCTCGAATACAATTTATTCTAGCACCAGGGGTATGCAAGGCTACCCCTCTGTCTGCACACAAATGCATTGATGCTCTTGACACAGTATACCGTGACACAGATACAGACTTATGGTATGCATGCATCAACACAACAGCAAAGCTCTCATCCAATTTCCCTTGCTCCCCAATAACTTAGCCCATCCCCATTTCTACCGTACTTTCCAGAAGGAGCGCAATACCATACTCTTTAAAGAACAAATGGATAAAACAGGGTGACTGTACAGTGGACAGTAGAAGCGCTTTGGTTTCTGATTCAAATTAAGTTTGAGGTAACTTAATAGGACAGCTGCACATCAGTGAAAGGCAGAGATTTAAACCCCTGGTTCGCTTAACATACAAATGAATCGGGTACATTTTCCAGGTTTTTGTGCTTATCCTTACGAGTTTCGATAATTAACAAAAAATGTATCCTTATTAAAGATTTATTGTTTGCTTGACTATTAAATCTTGCCGACAAGTGTTTCGACCAGCGGTCGTTTTCAAGGTATTACTCATCACAGTCTAATAACATAGTACAGTATAACAGAATAATCAATAATTCATACATTGACATTACTATTCCAGTTTGGAAAAATCTAATTGATTCAGTAGAGGTTGAAGAGCAGCAGCAAATTAAAATAATAAAATAAAATAAAAGGAAAAAATATATAAAAATCTGATTTAGTCAACAATTATTGTTACTCTGTTTGTCAAATTCACTTTATTATATAACTCAATCCTCAAAAATAATTGATTAATTAGGGTTAAATCGCTCATCCACACCTGTGTCCGGTTTTTATAAATATTGATACATTTTGCTATTCATGTGACCTATATTTGAAGTCTGGCTGTACCATTAAGTCCCACACCACATTGGTGATAACCAAGCACTGGTGTGTTAATATTATGAAATATTATTCAATTTGGACTCACCACAGATGTATTGATCTTCTAATGTCTTGCGAGATAAATCACAAGTTCCTAAATATATTCAATCAATCTATTAATGTGGTTTATAAGATTAGAGTTAGGTCTTAAAGCAGATCGTTGTATTTGAGATTAAATTTGTCTCACCCTTGAAAAGCTTTCAAAACGGCTCTTCAATTATTATGATTCTTCTCCTTAGTCAACTTCAAAATGGTGGGTGATTATTATCAGCACCTGAGTATATCTAATGTTCAGCTAATTAGTTACCGTGATATCTGCCATATTGCTCAAAATATGCTAATTAGTCATGTTGCACTGTATTGTAGTCAAAATTAAATTGATCTGATCCTTAGTTCAAATTGTAATAATTGCTCTTCAATATTTTGGATTCTTCTCCTCAGATATTCTCAAAAGTATGGGTATTAATTATCAGCATCTAGATATAGCCAATAATCAGCCAATTAGTTTCTATAGTACCGTACATACTTTGGTATAGTTACAATATTAACATGTAGTCATCAAGTCTGAAACATAAATTGTTCCTTACCTAGTTATTTTGCAATTCTCCTGGAGCGTAATCCTCGTCGGAGCCTCAGCGTTTCTGCATGGCAATCTCCTGCGATCGCCATTTTAATTTTGTATATATAGTTGAGTTGCCATTATGTGCACGCTGTCTATGTGTCAAGTCTTTCTTCCATTGCTTTACTAATAATGTTAAGGTTACAAGTTAATTGTTAAATGTACTTTTATTATTGGGTGATTTTAATGAAATAATCTAATAATTTGTCAAAAGTTGAATTTCAATAGGCGCAATCGCCTCCCAAATATTGAGTGATATTTATGGTTATAATTTTAATGGTCTCTTGAGGGCACCGCGCCTCAGTGTTGCAAGGGTGTCAACCACAATTCTACACATATAGTGATTAGCCAAGTAATCTGAACGGTGCGAATAAATGTGTCATACCATTATAAAATGCTGTGAGGTTTCCATGAACCATCTCTAGTCTAGCATATCTTATTTTAAATTAAATGTGCACTCCCACAAGCAATTTCCAAGCTCATATAATGGACCTTGCATTATACCATTTTTTTAAAGTGTCATACCATTAATCTACCATAAGATGTTGTGAGGTTTCCATGAACAATCTCCATCCTAGTAATCTTGTCTTCATTTAAGTTGTACACTCCGACAAGCAATTTCAAAGCTCATATACTGGACCTTACATGACAAAAAAACATTCATCTCACTTTCACAGTTTAAACCATTTTTTAAGCAGCGTAATTTACATATCATCTTTGATTCCGTTTGTCTTAGCATGAGTTTCTGATCTCCCCCTCGAATACCAGTTTGCACCATACGAAGTCCAATGAAACAAACATTGGGCCCGATTCATGGAATATATTAGCAGGGAAAAATGGGCGCAGGCGTGCAAAATGCGCGCAAGCTCCCGTTTACCGATTCATGGAACACATTGCGCATGGCTTAGCTTTGATGTCAGCGGAATTGGCGCGGGCCCAACACGTCACAGCAACACCACAAACGCCTTGCGTGAGACGCCCAGCGAATGCACATACCGCCTAGCGTAGTCACTTAAAAAGGGGGCGGCACACATGGAATGGGGAATAACAAGCGTAAATGTGGGCGTTACGTGTGAAGTACCACAGTAAAATACCTGCAACGCCCACACGTGCACTAACAACATATATTCATGGAATCGAAGAGGGGTCTCCGGCACATGAAAAAAGACATGCCAATCCGGAAGCGCGTCCGCCACGTGAAAGCTGGCATCACCACGCACAAAAACAATGCATAAAAAGTGCACGCAAAAGCCAACGCGCGTATACTGCTCCAATGAATATACAATTTCTTGCAGCCGTGATCGTGGGACACAGCAGGAGGAGGATAGCCAGGGCACGTATTTGTCTACACAGGACCATCCTTTTCGGGATGCCTGATGACCAGGTCTATGGCAGGTATAGGGTTCCACCTCATATCATCCTAGACCTGGTCAGGGAGTGGGAAGATGATCTCACATCACCCACTGTGTGCTCCCAAGGACTGAGCCCCTTGGAAAAGGTGCTCAATGTACTGCATTTTTTGTGCGCTCCACTATGGCCCTGGTTGCAATATGGGCTGCGTTGTATCTTACCTAGGGTGGTGTGGTGGGGTTCCATATTGGGGGTCATCATGTAGGTTCTCACAGGTTAGGCACTGCCCTCTGTGGAGGTGAGATGGGTTGTTAGTACTGTGGTTTTGTCTGTGGTAGGCATGTATGCATTTGCAGGGCCATTAATACTCATCAATGAGCCATGTGTTGCCATGCCTCCCAGCTTCCAGGTCCCGGTGTAGGGGTAACTATCATGGGTGGACCCTGGATAGTTGCCATACACAGAGGTCGCTGTACATACACAATACAGTGACCCTCGAAAGGTAAGGGTAAGGGTCTACTGCATCGCGTATGGCCTGCGAGGCTCAGGGATGTGCTGCCCCACAGGAGTGTCTCTTGTGGTGGCAGGAGCAGATATGGAGGATGTTGTAAAGGAACTCAACCAACTACTTTGATCGAAGGGGACGACCCTCCTGTATACTGCGGGAGGGATTTGGGCTCTCCAAGTCTGCAGACTTCCAGCATCCCTCTGGCGCACCTGGGAGTTCCACCAAACAACTACCTTCTCTTCCTCCTCTCTCATCCCTGATTGTCTGTCTGCCATTCCGGCATTGTTTGCAGTCAATTATCTCTGTCTTAATGCCAGTAAAATGGGGATTCTTCTCACTGGGACACCTGCACCCTCCTTTCCTCCTACCCTCTGGCCACCCTCTCTGGACCCTCCCTCCACAGCAACCAGTGAGGCCAAAAACCTTAGGGTCATCTTCGACTACACTCTCTCCGTCACCCCTCACATCATTGACCTCACCAAGAAGGCCTACTTCCAGCTCCACCTCCTCTGAGGCATTCTTCCTTTCCACACCTTCCCCAGAAGCTCAACATCTCCAGAGCTCTGGTCCTCTCTAGGCTGGACTATTGCAACAGCCGCTTTCTCAATCTCCCTCTTTCCTCCCTATGCCCCCTCCAGCTAATAGAGAATAGGGCTGCAAGAGTTATCCTTGGCCTCAAGTCCAGGGACCTCAAGCCCAGGGACCACATCCCTCCACTGGCTCCTGGTAACCGCAAGGATCACATTTAAGACCCTCTGCATCATCCACAAGGCTTTCCGGGGCCTGAGATCATGCTATCTCCAACTTTCCCTCCCTAAATACTCCCATGCTAGAGCCCTCTGCTCCTCTAACTCCAACTCCTTGACTGGCAAACGGTTCTCCAAGCAGAGAGTTGGGGGCAGATCGCTTTCCTTGGCTCGTGCCTCCCTTTGTGAAAGCCTCCCTGCCCCTATCAGACTTGAGCCGGTCCTCCCCAAGTTCCGGAAACTGCTCAAAACTCTGCTTTTCTCAACCTCTTTTCCTCTTTCCCTTCCCTGCTAATCAGCCCACTACCGCTGAGACCGGTGGCCTGGTCCTCATGAATCTCACAGGATACCAGGCTTTCTACACAGTCGATACCAGCACCTCCCCACCCATTGCAGTGCCCCTGCAGGCCCCTTCTTCTACGACTCTACTAGCCACCCTTGGGAGTAGCCCACACCAGAACTTAGTACTTAGTCCAAGGCATCCTCCTTGGCTCCCCTTGGCACTTCCCTCCCAGGCCCCCCATCACCACTTATTTATTCCTTGCCCCCCACCCATTTCTGTCTCCACTTCTTCACTGCACTTGCACATCCGAATACCACAAAGCCTAGTATGCCCACGGTTGTATATTTACTGTTTTCCAAATGTTTTTCTCCTCTGTTCCCTTCCCATTTACCCTTGTGGTGCTTCAAAACACAATTCTGTTGAGCAAGTGCCTAACAAATGCTTAATAAAATAAAAATAAATAAAATATGGTCTTACATCTTTTTGTAATGGCTTGGCATGCTGAACAACGATGGTTTGATGAGTTTCCCAGAGAAATCCCAGAGGTTAAGATACATTATAAACCTTCCATCCATCACCTACTTTGTTTTGTAACATGAGGACCATGCCAGAAAATAGCACAGCCTTTAAGATGCAGATAATGTCTGACAATTGTGATGATGCGAGACCAACAATACTCTAATGACACACTGAATGTAGTTTACGCACATTTGCCTAGTCAGGGTAAATGTAATTAAGAGTGGGATGGTAAACGACAATGTGTAAAAGTGCAGTCGCCGAAGTAATCCAAGGAAGTAACAAGAGTAATCAAAAATGAGTGTACACTGTGCAAGAAAGAACACAGCTTTATTGTACAATCAGCTGGGAGAACATTTCAGACAGGTCCTTAGAAATGAACTGAAACCCCTGCCCCTTATGGGCTACACATTTTAAGGTGGTAACCCTGCTCATTTGCACATGTTTACGGTGGTAACATTTTAGGATAATTTCTAACGTGACCATGAGCTGCTCGTCAGCAAGCCCCTGAAGAACTCATTTACAAACCCCATTGGAGGTTTTAAATTCTTGGGACAATAAACACACCACCCCTCAATGACATTGCATTTTGCTGACAGACATAACTGCGTGCTGCGTGCTCCTCATTGGTTGGCACGTCACATTGTACATTTTGGCAAACCCCCTGATGCTAATTGGGCGGTCCTATGTCGTTTTACTGACTTGAGTTTTTTAAAATAATTTCTTTCGCAAAAATGATTTCCAAAAATCTCATCGAACTATATCTTTTTCTTTTATTTGGGGGGTCCCTCCAAACTCCCCCTTTGCCGTTATTAATAACCCTACACCAAAACCCCCTCCCCACCCCTAATAACCTCTTAGCCACATCCACAAATATTTCGATGAGTTTTTTCAAAGTAATTTAGTCCCAAACAATTACTTTGGGAAGAATCAGCGCAATACCAATTGGACAGTTGTTTACGAGACAGTCCATGCTATACCATCCCACCGAGCCCATCCAATGAAACTGTGAGTTAACATTAACAAGGTTACTGCCTGCACAGCTCCCTTCTCACGATGTGCTGCCAACTTAACTTAAAATAAACTTGCGAGGACCACCTGCTGGAATTCAATTCATCCTATTTTATTTGTTCTACCATAGCACTTTTATTCCCTGGGAAAATGGCCTGTGGTCATTGGGGGCGCTGTTGCTCCCATCCTGGTTACATCTTCTGGCAGCCTGCGGCCTGAACCTCCAGCCCCTAGTACTGTGTCCTTCGTGCCGATTGTGCCTTGCCACGTACCTCGTGGGACGTCACCTGCTGTATGGAGGATAGTTTCTCTCCCATTAGAAAAAGCTCTCTTGCAACAATTAATTGGACACTTTCTGGAAACCTGCTTGCCTCTTAACCTTGGCTACTCAGTGTTTTCTACCCAGCAGGGGGAATAAAATTAAATCAAATGCAAGCTGAAGCCTTTTGCTAAATGACGATAACCTCAGTAGCTTTTAACACTGGCCTGTAACAAAATGGACGACTTCTTGCTCACTGCAACACTAACAACTAATCAATCTCAATAATAACACTGAGCCCTTATTTCCTACCCATATATGCGTGTGCTACTAAAAAAGGCTCACACAAAGAAAAATAAAAGAAATGCTTTGCTGCGCATGTGATTTTGTATGGTACGTGTGTGCTTTTCTCTGCAGTAGCCATGGCCGCCTTTATGCTCACTAAAACAACTACCCCTCTTCATAATGCAGCTCACTCTGGCCCTCATTAGGACTCCGGCGCTAAACCATGATGCTATTAGCACCATGGTCCATGCCGGAGTCCGCCATGGAGAAAGGGGGAATTACCACCCCATTCCAAGGTTGGCTGGGCGGTAATTCCCCCTTTCTCCATGGCCCTTCCCCATTCCCATTTTTGCCCCATAGGGCTCAATGGGAATGGGGAAGGCGGCAATTACGGTACCGCAAATTGCGGTACCGTAATTGCCATCAAGGTCCCTTTGCGGGTCCCTACTTCAACGGCTGGTCCAGACCAGCCGTTCAGGTCGGGAGCCGCAAAGGGACCTCGTAGTAAGGCGTTAAGGGGTTAACGGCGCCGCAGCCTTTTACGGCGCCGTTAACCCCTTAACGCCTGGGTCCTAATGAGGCCCTCTATATAATAAAAGCAAACCCCAGTGCCAGATCCCTGATGTGTGGCACAACTATATGTTCTTGAAATGCGCTGTGACGTTGCCAAACATGTGACCCCTGTGACACCACGTGACTCCTGTAGCTTGTACGTACCCCCCCCCCCCATGTACTCCTGCGGTGTGCAATGCATGAACCAGCACCCACCATCGCCATAAGATTCCACCTAACATTGCACCTTGTGTTCTGTATAATTCTGCGCATCAGGGTTTGGGCTGGAGGGTGTACCTGCTAGACCAAATGCATCTTCTACTAGATGCATACAGTGGTCTTGTGCAGTTTGCATGTAAATATTTCTGATCAGGGGCGTGGCCTCATTGGCCATGTTTATTGAGAGTGACATCATATGTTTACCCTTGTCCCCACCACCCTTGCAATATTTCAACCCTATTTGACATGCACAGAAAGTAATTAGAGCCCTTACGAGAATCGAAACCAGTAACTTTACGATGTTGTACAGTTAGGCAGGCACACAAGCAAAAACGTTATTAAATCCGTCCTCTCTGATGACCCTGCTTGTGAACTTTTCCATAGTCATGTGGAGTGTGTGCAGGGCCTCTGTTGCTTGCAATATGCTTCCTTTTTCTGCAGCACGTAGACAACACTGCTGTTACTTCCAATTGTCACACACACGCCACTTTCTATCGCTGTCTGTTTAGCACAGTGGTCGAAGTGGTCGTTCTAATTGCAGTCAACTCCTATCTTACAGCGTTTATCTCAGTGTCTCTACTATTTGCCAGCTGTAATAGCGTGTACCTGGTGACCTGACACCACTTGTCGTTGGCAGCTGTCTGTATGCTAGGTGCAAGGCTGCTTAAGTATGTGACCAGTAGTTATTTGCGCAACTTCTTCCTCTCAAAGTCAGGGACTTCTTAGTCTATTTGGGGGACATGCTTCGAAAAACTGAATGTTCAGACAACGGTACAGGTTCTAAATATGGTATTGCTAGGTAAAGATGAAGCACAGTCTACCCCAACGTGGGCCTGGGTGCCACATACATAATTAAAATCCGGGCCAGCGATTCCTGCTCCTAGGGTCGGGAGCTCCCTTACATTTGTCCATCTCTTATTCATTGCCAGTTGATCACCCCCTTTGAATCTGAAACATAAAGAAGGATGGGTGAGTGCCTTGCTTCTTTTCATCTGCTAATGTCAATGCTTGCACAATACTGTTCCCTGTGCTAACATATATGCTGTTTATAGCCGCTGCTATTTTCTGTGAAAACCCCCACCAATCCCTCTACCCTACATCCTGTATTGCCATCTAACCACTCCTATACGAAAACAGACCTTTTGTCCCTGGAACAGTCCCCTTACTCTGAACAACGCCAGGTGAATTAATCATTGTGCTGTCTGTCTAGGTACTTCCTCCTGTGGGCTAACGAGTGTGGGTGTGCCAGTCACATGTGGAATGGGGTAGCAAACATAGCATGTATTGTTTGCTCTCTCCTTCCCCACTGCCCTCGTGTGGCTGTACTACATGTTGTCATAGCCAGTGTGATGCTCACTCCCAGCGCCATCCCAAAAACAATTCTAAGTGGATGAACATATGAACATTCTCTGCTACATTGATACCATTACTCTTATGGGATAAAGAGCCTCAGTCTATTTTAACCAACAGGAAAAGAAGAAAGAAAACCAGATAAGAACAATAAATCCTAATGCATAATTCATATACTGAAACCCTTCCTCTGTTCTTCTATAATTCATGCTTGGGGAAAAAATAGTTCAGTTTCCTGAAAACACTGATGAATGTTAAAAGAAGAAATTGTGAGCTCACTACTACTCCCCTTCAAACACCCCCCCTTTCTTCGCCTGGAATTGGGGTGCTGCCTTTTTGTCTCGGCACATATTTGAAATGTGTACTATCGGGGAACGTTAATGATGGAAATGTGGTCCCCTCGTTCAGGTTGTTGTAGTAAGGATGCTTTGTCCTGGTGCTTTGGCGCCTCTACAGATGACGTTGGATCGCAATCTGTTCTGTGCCTGCTGTGTCCATCCTGGCAAAATATAAATCCTACATTTTCTGTTATTTCCTTATGATATCCCTATAATACTATCCCTAAATCTTGAGCTGAATTGTACGCCTCTGAGGTTCTGTGTACAGGTGTGAGAGGTGTGTGCATACGTCTGCCTTGTGCTAATTACTGCAATATGCAATGATGATCTGTCCCTAACTAAACCACAATGCACAATTCAATATTTGATCAATTAAGCACTTATACATTCAATAATACCCAACATAAAAACAACATATACTAATATTAAAATAAAACAGATTACTTCACCTGTTATCCATGGGTCTCCTTTAGCGTTCTTAAGGTGCGGACGAAATAACACTTCTGGTATGTTATGTGGTTGAATTAGGCATAACATACTATACCTGCAAGCCTGTTGCATTGTGCTACTTTACCTGTACTTTCTTGTCTCCAGAGAGTGTCAGTAGGGGAAACTGCAACCCCCCTGCCTTCGTGCCAGATATCATTCTTGCCTTGTGATGCTCGTACCTGCTTGTTAATAAACTATACACTGGTAACACTCTATATGGATCTTCTGGGACCTGGAACAATAATCACTAGTTTGGTTAGTGTAATAGAACACACTATCTACTGAGAAACTATTTCTTTTGCTACTTACTCTACTGTGTACACACGGGGCTGGCAAGTACGTGCGTTCCCTGTGTGCTGCACCTTTCCCCACTCTGATGCTGGCAATGCCTTATGGAGAGGCAGGGCCTCCTAGTCCTTGTCCTACCATTTCTCTATATGTGTTTTCTCTGAAGTCCAGCCTGGAACTCTGGCAGGGCAGCGCTTCATGTTTTCCTTTTGGTGAGCAACACCCATGGGATACCCGTATGGCACCCATGGGTGGTGGCAGCTACATGCTGACTTGGCAGTGGCTCTGAGTATCCTCCACTTTTGGGACACACAGGCCCTGCCAAAGGAATCAATGGATTCCTGATAGAAGGCAAGATGGTCACTGTGGCCTCTTGGTTTCTATTGCCTTTTACCTTGTTTCCCAAAGTTCTGCGAAGCCCTTTGCTGGAAATACCACATATGGTTCTGGAGATGCCTTCTCTCAGACTGACTGGAGCCTTCCCATGGGCTGTGTGTTGTTGGTACACCATAGGGGTGAGACCTGTGTGAATGGAGTCTGAAGTTAACTCACATTCTGTGTTGGGTGTCTGGTTTCTGTGTGTGACACAATGCCTGAGACAGTCCTGACTTAAGCTGACCTGAATGCAATGTAGTGTGCGTAGCCCAATCCACATTATTTGTTATAGGTGTCTGGGTGGCTGCCTGCATGAATGTCCTTCTGTGTGATTGTTGGACTGAGTCTGAATGAGCCTGAAGCTGAAGTCAAAGCTGAAGCAAGAAAAAGCTGTTCCTTGAAGCCTAGCTGGAATAGCAGTCTACTGCTGCATTTTCTTCATTTAATCCAAAATCTGTTGTGTTCTTCAAAGGACTGATCCAGAGAAGACCTGTTTAGAAGACCTCTCTCAAAGCTACGAGTAACCACCGTGCAACCTGCTACTCTTCATCCAAAGTGCCATGGAAGCTAGTCCTGTGTGCCCTCCGTTCAGAGAAAGGGTCTAGGGGAGTCCTGAAGAGGAGTGCCCAGACTTCTCAAGTCAAAGAAGTCCATTGGTGTCACACAGGGTCCGTAGGATCATTTGTGACCATTGGAAGCACATTGCTGTCTACTGCCCAGTTGAGGGGTTACCATGGCATAGTGCTGCTTGACATTCAGAGCTGTGAAAGTTCCAAACTGCCTAAGAATACTTCAAGGGACATCCTTGCCATCATAACTGACCACTTTTTCCCACCGAAGAAGGTCCCGGGTCACTGAGTCCCGAAGAAGGTCTGACGGAGGGGTTCCCAACACCAGAATCAAACAAGGACATCCTGATGGTCCAGACTTAGTGGGGGTCCGTGGTCCACTGCAGTGGTTGAGTCCAGATCACCAGAAGCAATCCAGAGGTCCTTGCTGTGGCTGCAGCACCAAAGAACCAAAACATGAAAAACTATGATATTCCGAAACCCATCACCAAAGTTACCTATGTACCCGGCTCCACCAGAAGTCTTTGAAGGTCCCCAGGGATCTTGTTCTCATCTGCCAAGCCTTTAAGGAGCCTGCAGCAAGTTTCATCTTTCCATGACTTCTACAGTGGGAGAAATCGTCCACCAACAAAGAGCACTGCGAAGAGCAAAACTGTTGACTTTGGTTCCATTTTCCTTCTTGGACTCAGCATTCTAGAGGCTCCTTCTTGCAAGGGGGGTCCATCCTCCAGGTGAATCATCAAGTGAAACTGAGAAACTCTACCCCTTCGCCTGCCAAAGCCCAAAGCTATTGTGACGAGGAAGAGCATCTTCTAGCCTCAAGAGTCATCCAGGGGTCCCAGATTCGTCTTGGATACTGTTCTCCTGTGGCCTCTCATGTACTTTGGGGTGGTAGAAACTTTAAAAAGAAAGCAGAGGGTTATTGAACATTTTTGGACTAGGCTGTAAAAGACAAGATTGGTTACTCCCTAACTATTCCATTACAGGTTGCCTAGGTAGGGTATCCTTACACATAATCATGTATCTAGTGTAAAGAAAGCATTCCGTCACAATTCATAACTAACCTGCCTTTCTTTCCTAATCTATGCTGTTACACCTCACTTAAGAATTCACATGCCTATTTAAAACTGTCTGCAGTTGTTATATTTATTACTGAATTTAAGTATTGTGTGGTACCACATAGAGTATATATATTTTCTTTTTTTTAATAGAACTGGCTGAGTTCAAAGTGTTATTTTATATGTGTATATAATGGTAGCAACCTTATTTTATATAAAGAAGCTGTGTTATCACCTAAAATAGTGTGCGGACATTCCTTTGTTGGGCTTGGGGACTGACTGAACTTAAGAACCTACCTTCATCACCTCCTGAGAGCTTCACTCTTGGTTGCTCGTCCATTCTACCATATAGAGAACCTTGGCTGGGGTGATCTGTGCCTTTGTCCCAAACATACAGAGGACAGAAGTACAGATACCCCCCTCCAGACTTTACACCTGTAGAGGAGCAGTTACATGCCTCTGCAGGAAATCCTGCCCCCCTACCTCCTATATGTTGGAAGCCTGAGATTGTGCCATGCTAAATACCAGCTGTTGTGACCATACCACGGCGAGTAGTCGAAAGAATGTATCCTCTGAGAAAACCCTATCAAATGTATCCCTGAAGAGACGACAATGAAAGATGAAATATAAATATGAAAAGAGTGAAAGAGAAGCTGGTGACATCACGAAAGACGAGCATGATGCCGTAAGGATATTGGCTGAAGAGAATGCATGTATCTTATAGAAACTGATGACGAAGTTAAGAATCAAGTAAACTTTCATATGCAAAAAGAAGATTGCACATGTGTAAAGCACTCCAGAAAATGCAATCCCTTATATCTGTACAGATGCTGTAACGCAAGTAGATTGAGTAATCTTAGTAGCTGGCTATATGTAGTGAATAGACTACAGGCAAAGCCGCCATTGTATAGAAACCGGACATCGGTGTCATGAATTTAGTAAGCCAGGACCCATGGAGAGAAAAGGCAAAAATAAGCTGAGATTGTGGAAACTAATGGCGAGGCTGTCTGGCCTGGTATCAAAGCTGAAGCAGCCAAGGTCGGTTATCTATTCTTGAAGGCAGTGAACGTGTGAAGCTAAATCATCCCCTGTTAAGGTGCAAAGAAAGAACACCAAGCGTGCCAACTTATATTAATTTAAAACCTTTAAATGCTGCAAAGTAGACCAAATCCTGGTCTCCTGTCACGTGAGCCAAGAATGGAAATAGATTTGAGCGTGGAGTCCTAGAACAACGATAGTGAACGCCTGTACTCCCATATATTCCCACAGACAAGGATACTTTGCAAGGCCAAGTTCAAAGACAATCTGCATGGCAGAAGGCATGGGTGATGAGAGATGTTGGGATAATTGGGTGGGGAGGTAAAGTCAAGTCCACCACCTGGAACCTATGTTTGAGCTTAAATGCTGCTATGTGAAGCAAATGTTCCAGCTTTGGCACGAGCGTGCCAACCAATTATAGAGGGCTGTATAACGAAGGGCCTTATAGTTTGAAGGACAATGATAAACTGTGTACTTAATAGAGTTGAAGATGACATGTTTTAGAAGTAGACATAAATTGTGCACCTGACAGGAGATAGCCAATCACAATCTTTCCTGTTAATAGGGTAAGACCCTGTCTTGAACTAACTTGAGAGACGCATCATGCTATATGCAGGTTCTGACCCCTGATAGTACATATGATACATTGAGTTAGATATAAACAGATTCTACTGACCGAACGAATAGGGCATTTACGCCCACAGACCAATAGCACTTTGGACAACTTAAGTAATTAACGGCCCGGTCCGGAAAATGAGGGTGACATGGGCACGCAAACCTACACTAAGCATAGCAGTATGATCTATATCCTGAGCCTGAGCCAAAGCTCCAACCAAGTGAAAGGCAATAGACACACAACAACCTTATGCAATCATTATTTATTTATAGTTGCACAGGGATCGAACCCATGGAATAGCATCTGAAATTTGTTTGGAAACCAATTATGGACGGTATGAACAATAGAATTTGGCTGGTTCTAACAGCTCAAAAAGCTCTAATACATTCCAATTACACAAGTCTAATTTCTGTCTAATTTTTCTTTGCCTCTTGTCTCTCCTTTTCAATTGTTTTTGCCCACTCCTTACAATCCTTCCCTGAATCCCAACCTTACTTTCTGTCTACATTTAATTATGGCACATATGATTTTTAGGATACAATGTATATACACCATATTACATGATTGGATTATCAACATGTTTGATGTTGTCGTTTGATGTTATTTTCGGATCTTTGTACATATGAAACACTTGGGCTTTGTATAATGTCGTTGTGAAATAACATATACCGTATTTGATTTGTGGTTCAAAGAAAGTGTACTTGCCCTGATTTGAAAAAGGCTAAACAGCCGAAACACGTGTCATCAATAAGGGCATTTGGGCAATTGTTACGAATTAACAATTTGACACCACGAAAGGCAGTTGGTTAATTGTGATAAATAAACAATTGGACGAACTACCTCACTTGGCGCAAGTCTCCGGCAGAGTTTATTTTTATTCCTGAACCCATTAAGGTGGTGTTTGACTTTCCCTCCACCTACTCTGGGGCGACACGACAACATCTTCCAACTATACCTACAATTGACAAAACCAACCGTATGTTAAGAAACACCTCGGCGCTTCTGCTTACCTTCCACGCTGTTCTCTCAACAACTCCTCAAAGGCATCTACGGTGAAATCACCCCTCCGGTTCTTACCACCATTTCTTGGCAGGCGTTTCTTCATGTCCTCCAGGTCCCGTTTCGCGGAACACTGCAGGCTGCCATGGCAACTGGGATGGCGTTTTCAGCGTTCCGGTCACGTGCGACGACACGCAGAATCAAGTGACCCAGCCTTCTTAAGCTCGCGGAAACAGTGCCACGGCGCTCCTGATTGAGCTTTATGCTACGCTTTGCTTGTTTTTGCCGGTGATTTTGACCCTTGCTTTGTTCTAAGGATTGAGCTGCTCTACCCCTGGTCTGGTTCTTCCTGGTTGTTGTTGGACTATTGGCTATGTGTTTTGGACTTGCTGACTTCTACACCCATGGCTCCAGTTTTGCTCGTTAGTTGCTGACCCTTTTAGTTTCCTGGATTGGCACTTGTCATTACCTTGTCTGCTGTGACGTTTTTGGATTCTTGCCTTTCCCCCTTTTGCTACTCAACCTGTCCATGATTCTGGCCATTATCCTATCTGGTTTTTTCTCACTATACTCCTGATACCTTCCTTACCACCCTGTGAGATTTCGTTCATTGGTGACATTACAACACGTCTGGATCAGAATTTACTACCCCTGGACCAGTGCTCTTCTAGATAAAGGATCCTTCCACGCCACCCTACGCTTCATATGGACTTCATCCCTCCTCTGGTCCCAGGGGTACTTACCTGTTTTAGGCATCCTCGTGCTGTCGTGACCGGTGGCTGTTTGGGACTAGAGACTGGCCACCCTAGACGTAGGCGTCCTCGTGCCGTCGGGTCCAGTGGCTGTTGGGGACTAGAGACTGGCCACTTTAGCATTAGGCGTTCATGCTCGTCGGGGTAGGATTTCCCTTGGGTACCAGAGGTACTTGGTGTCACCTGTTGAGCCACTGGTAAGTCACTTATTCTGTTATCTGTGGACTCTGCCTTATAAGCTATCCTGTTTTCAAACCTACTTGTCTTTGCCTTTCTAGATGGATAAATTGTCATTTCCATGACTTGATTGAAAACACCCAGTTGCTTGCTCCCCTGGCGCAGGTTAGTCTGTTAGTCTGTCTTTGCGTATGGTACTATAGGACAATGATATTGTTATAGTGGTGGTAACTGTATCCTTTCCTCCAGATATCTTCAACCAACTTGTCATCGAATCCTTTGAGGTACTCTGCGATGATCCAGGAATGATCCACGGCATCTTCTGATATCCATTTTCTGGGTAATACTCTCCTTGGAGTGTATGTTTCATATCACCCGAGAATAGTATTATCTTGAAGATTTCCTCAGCTACTCTACGAGTGCAAGGCCACTGGGAATCTAACACCGTACAAGAATACCAGATGTATTTTCAGGTCGCCAGCAGAAGACCAGTCTTAGGGAGGGCACGATCTAACTACTCAATCACAATGCCAGCCCGTATAGAAAGTATACTTAGATGTTCCCCTTGAACATATCACAATCTCTGGTAGGTTTCTCTTATTTTCCACGTAGTATGACGTCACGTCGAGCATATTTATTGCATACAAGGATACTTTTATGAGAAATGCACTGAGAGCGCGAGCGAACGTCCTTTGATGTCCGTTGTAACTCCCTGTTTTAGATCATTGTTAATAAAACAGCACCTTTGCCATCTTCCTGAGTCAGTTTGATTATTTGGTGTCAGAGTTATTCTGCATCCCCATCCATTGCATGCACGACACCCAAAGGGCCATATGCTCACACCCGCAGTCCCTGCTTTTGGTCACTGGCAATGCTTCTGTTTCCCTTAGTAATAAAGTTGCATATGACACTATTAGCCATTTTATCTCTTGTAATCATTTCTCTGTAGTTTTGCATTGTAGGTGTAACGTATGCTCAAGCTTCAAGCACTCCTATTTTTATAGTGTGACATCTTAAACTGTTCCTCACTGTGGATATAACTCTCTACTTGTATGTTTACTTACGATACCCTGCTGGTAAAAAAGTACCACCAGGGTATTGTAAGTAAACATTCAAGAGAGTGTTGTGTTCTCATGCCCTGCAAGTAAATGCTGTGAGCGGCTGTAAATCTAGTTGCAGGAAATGCGGTCTGCATCAACTACACTTTTTAGAGGTCAAAGGCCTTGAACAATAATCTGATGGCTTGATTATCCCCTTGTTCTCATATTGACAGAATAGTCTGCTATATGCCATCATAACGTTTCTTCTTGCTTATAGTAGTCTTACTCTCTGTGTAATGGCACAGTGCTTCCATTGTATGTTCACTCCTCTATTGCTTTTCAAAGGTTTCGCATTATGCCTATTTCTTGTCCACAAATGTACTGATACTTTCGCGAGATCTTCCTGCTGTTGCAGTGTCATTGTTTATGCTAAAAGCAAGGCATGAGGCACCTCCCTTTATTTTATTGTTGTCTTGCAGGGTATCTACATTTCAAAAAGCATATCATAATGCTTGATGCACAATACAGGGTTTCATTCAATGTTGCTCTCACATGTTGCTGATAAGTGTACTTCATCTGCTTTAATAATTACTTTTTCAAAGTGTACGGTTATAGTCATTCTTGGTACCCCGTCTACTGTTTCTGCCAGTCTAAAAGATACTCTGCTGGAATACACAATGGGCCTCATTACGACCCTGGCGCTAAGTGTTTAACGGCGCCGTAAAAGGCTGCGGCGCCGTTAAACACCTAGCGCCTTACTACGAGGTCCCTTCGCGGGACCCAACCTTAACGGCTGGTCTACACCAGCCATTAAAGTAGGGACCCGCAAAGGGACCTTGGTGCTAAGTACGGTACCGCAATTTGCGGTACCGTACTTAGCACCTTCCCCATTCCCATAGAGACCTATGGGGCGAAGATGGGAATGGGGTAGGGCCATGGTTCAATGGGGAATTACCGCCCTGCCAACCTTGGAATGGGGTGGTAATTCCCCATTGAACCATGGCGGACCCGTTACAACACTGGCACCAACCATGGTGCTAATAGCGCCATGATTTAGCGCCAGTGTTGTAATGAGGGCCAATATCTTATTTTGGATGCCTGTCACCTGTCCTATTAAAAAGTTCACTTCATGAAGAAATACATCTAAGCGAAGGCAGGAGCCTGTCTGCAATGTCTGATCACAAAGCGAAGGCAGGAGCCTGTCTGCAATGTCTGATCACAATGTGTTTCAGGCATGGCAAGTGCTCTGGAAAAACAAATGGGAAAAATCTGGGCACCCATAGATTGTTGAATCCATAAGCGATTTGAGGTACTTCACTTGTGTATGAGCGCTTTACAAATAAACAATTACAATTACAATAATAATGCTTTTAGAATGAGTGCAACAGGAAAACATTATATTATATCAGTGATATGCACATACAAAAGATAAAAGAAAAAAAATGAATATTCTCTATAAACTTATATCCCAAAGACATCTTATAAACCTTATATGATGTGCCTGTTTTGCATGTGACAATATTATATGCCTCTAATATACTTTTTCTAAACTGCCCAAAATCTCAAAAGGAATATCGCCTAACATACATAATACAAATAAAATCAGCAAATAAACATAAAAAGAACCACAATTGAATCCTTACTACTGTTCAAAGATACAAAAATATAAAATATATGGGTTTAAAGTTGCACTAACCAGATATATGCCAAACGTATTAAATGGGTGTGCCATTACTAAACGAACTCCCAATTTCAGCTTCTGTGTTCTAAAAAATAAATGTGCACACATGGTGTTTTTTTTTAAACGCTTTGGTCTCATGTAGGTCTTATTCCTCCACAATACTAACATCTCATAATGAATCCATCCAAACAGAACCCAACCTCTCTATCACTGCCACTCCCAAATTCCTCCTCCAAACCTGCCACCCCACTTTTAAAAGCTACAATACCTCATATATTTTGATTCCCCTGTGTGCATCTATATACACCCCTTCACAAAACTAAATTCCTAGGATGAGGGCCCAGTGGCCCAACTGCCAAAGGTGTCAAGAATGCCACCTCCATTCTAAACACAAACCCCTGTCTCCTAGACCGAGCCCTCCCATGAACACACCTTGTGCCCAGCATACAACCAATAATAAAAAAGAGATCCACTGTCTTTAATCAAATCTGCCCCTAGTCTTCACCCCAGGTCACTACATGTTATAAAACAATTATGCCGCTATCTAACTTTTCATCTGCTTCCCTTCATTTGCAATGCTCCCTCCTCTACATGCTTGCAGCAATAATTCTCATTTAAACGTGCAAACATCAAACCATTCCAAGCCAATTCAACTGACATTTCTGATAGTGCCTTACTTCCCCGGCATCCAATTTAACAACCAATACCTACCAAATCACACACATTACATCTCTTTCCATAATAGGAACTCCTCTTTTCCATGCTTTTTAATTTCCATTATATTTCAGGGTTAATGAATGTGTGTGCTAAATGGGAAAATCTTCCCTTTAACTCAAAATGTAAAACTGTAACTGCTACTTACTCTCCCCTCCCTACTACATTACCCTAAAAATAAAAAATAAATTCTTCATGCTCCTACAAATCGACTAACACAATTGACAATGTATCAGCATGTGTGTGCTGTTATAAGTGTGTCTGTGTGTGATCTTGGCACTTGCGCATACATAGGTGATCATTAGGGCAATGGGCCTATCTTCATAATAACCTTTTCTAATGCGTTATTCAAGAAACCACATGTTCATTAAAAAAAGAATTATACCACTGTTTAACTCTACCTCAAAAATATGGAGTGCTTCAAATAGATATTGAAATGGATATTGAAATGGTAATAACGAGTGCTCTCATCACTGAGCTAACATTTGCTTTCGCTCTCGGACGCTCTGCCCTCTCCCTCGGAATGCAGTTCCACAAACAGCAGGCTGCTCTTACTCCTCTCTTCCCCCCAGGAATCTGTGATTGCTTGCAGCATGCCAGTCCCCCAGACATCTGCTTTTCAAAAAACAAAATGAGTTTACACTTTAGCATTTCAACACACAGAACATAAAAGTATAATGCTTTTAGGGGTAGTTAATTTTTGTCAACTTAAAAGCTCACATTTACTAACAATAAACAAATAACATTTTTCAACCTTCACAAAGCACAAAACTACAAAAACACCATTTATCTCTAACAAAACACCCATGCCCCACGACACTCATGGCCATGCATTCATCCATTCCTTCAGCCACCAAATAAATCACTCCAGGCATCCCTCGTTGCTATACCCTATACGAAACAAAACTCTGCCTCTTACCTAGGCATACCCACTCCAGATGCATTATTGTCTCCCTATATTGCGGGAGTGCCTTACGCGTGTGAACTAATAGCATACTCATGATGTTACTACCTCTTACTTTGTTTACTGGCTAGCTCGCAGACACTGGCCCAGCAGTGTCTCTCAAAATACATTTTCCTCTAAAAAAAACAATTCCCATAAATTTAATTACCCTCCAAATTTTATTTTTATACCCCAAAGCGCTTTCCCTCACACAACAATTTCAAATCTCACACTTCAAACCACTATCACAAGAGCAGGGAACCTCCCATGGCCAGCAACAGAAACCCACAATATATACTAATTTCAACAAGAAGCACCTACTATGTGCACCGTTAACATGAATAAAAAAGCATTTAGTTAGTTTAATGTCTTAGGTCTTTCCTCATTCTCCTCACTCGAGGCAAGGGAATCTACTCCTCCTCAGGCCCCTGTACCTGGATCGGAGGAATAGGAGGTCCTCTCTCTAATATATGACCTTCCCTATGCTACACAAAATGAACTCAAAATTATCTCTACTTTACGCGGTGTTGCCTTCCCCTTTAAAGAAAGAGGGTTTCCCACTCTTCAATTAACCTTAATATTTCACCATAAAAAACTCCTACAAACTACATTGCGTGATCTTTTCCATATGCTCATTAAACAATACAAAATTAACAAAACAAAATATCTACACCACTGTGCTCGTCATGCACGAGTACACTCACGTGATCTATGAGCTCTGAGTGCCCCTTAAGGTGAGTCTTCCCTCTCAGCTGCCGGCACCATCCCGGGTCATGAGAGGGCCACGGGGTCAGGCAGATCATCGGGAGAATCCACGCCTACAGAACCTGCCTGTTTAGCGCACTCAATCTAGTCAAGGCAGGCCTGCTCCATGCCCTCAAGGCGTGTGGCAGGCATCCCCAAGCTCTTCAGGGAAACTGAAGATCTCGGTGGGACCTTCAAATGTAAAAGTGCAGTCGCGCAAGTAATCCAAGGAAATAACAAGAGTAATCGAAAAGGATTATGCACTTTGCAAGAAAGAACACAGTTTGATTGCACAATCAGCTGGGAGAAAATTTCAGACAGCTCTTTGGAACTGAACTGAAAACCCATCCTAGAGGGCCCCTTAAGGGCTACACATTTTAAAGTGGTAACCCTGCCCATTTGCACACTTTTACAGTGGTAACATTTTAGGCTAATTTCGAACATGATCATTGGCTGTTCGTCAGCAAGCCCCTAACGAAATCTATACATTTACAATCGCCATTGGAGGTTTGGGGTTTCATTTCTTGCGACAATAAGCACACCACCCCTCAATGACATCACATATTGGTGACTGACTTAACTGCACGCCCCTCATTGGTTGGCACAGCTCATAGTACATTTTGGCAAACACCCTGATCCCAATTGGACAGTTGTTTTAGAGACAGCGGAGGCAATGGCATCCCATCAAGCCCATCCAATGAAACTGTAAGTGGACATCAGTAAGGTCAAAGACATTGTTGGATACTCTGGAACACCCAATCCCCTCCCCTGATTGGTTCTCTGGTCCCTCACCGTTCTGCATCTGCTCAACGACTAGCTCCCCAGCTCCCTACTCACGAAGGGCTGCAAACTTAACTTGAAAAAACATGCGACATCCGGCTGCTGGAAATCAATTCCTCCTATTTTATTAATTCTACCATAGCACTTTTATTCCCTGGTAAAATGGCTGTGATCATTGGGGGCATTGTTGCTCCCATTCTGATAACATTTGCGGGCAGCCTGCGGCCTGAGCCACCTCGCCCCTAGTACTGTGTCCTTAGCGCCCATTGTGCCTTGCCCCGTATCTCGTGGCATGGCACCTGCTGTATGAAGGATAGTTTCGCTCCCATGAGAAATGCTCCCTTGCAACAATTAATTGAGCACTATCTGGCACCTCCCTTTTATCTTAACATTGGATACTCAGTGTTTTCCTACCCAACAGCAGGAATTACTAACAACTAATCAATCTCCATAAGAATACTAAGCCCTACCTTCCTACCCAAATATGTGTGTGGTACTAAAAAGTGCTCTGATAAAGAAGAATAGAATGAATGCTTTGCTGCACGTGTGATTTTGTCTGCTATGCGTGTGCTTTTCTCTGCAGCAGTCATGGCCACCCTTTTGCTCACTAAAACAACAACCCCTCATCATAATGCAGTTCACTCTATATAATAAAAACAAACCCCAGGACCAGCACCCTGATGTGTGGCACAACTATATGTTCTGTAAATACACTGTGATGTCACCAAACATGTGACCCCTGTGTCACCATGCCCCTCCTGTAGCTTGTATGTGCGCCCCCCCCCCTTTCTGGACGTTAGATCTGCACATTTACAAATGGTTCTGAGGGTATTATTTCACCAAACACAGCAGGATGGCCTGTATAGCTTGCTTATGCAACGGTGTACGTGATCAGACCAGCCAAAAATGGTGAAAGGATTACCAGCTATATAGGGCATTTCTGGCCTTTCTGGGTTAAGCTTTCAGCCTCATGAATATGTCCCCAAGCTCTCCTATAATACTAGTTTCTAGTAAATTACAGGATCGGATACATTTCTTAAGGACCTAAATGTCCAAAACAATTCTCTCCAAAGGGTCAGATGTACTGCAAGTGTCAGGATGAAGAGCTTAAAAAAGGCACGTGTCCTAGCAAAAGGACCAAATGTCAGTGTCTAGGATCCCTAATATAATGCAGTGCGAGGGATGTATTACCCAGCTTGCTTAAAGTGAAAGGGCTATACTACACTACTTAGGGGCTGATTCATGGAATTCTTTGCGCAAAAAAACGGGGATTTGTGTGCCATTCTGCCCGCAAATCCCTGTTTAACAAATGGGGATTTGCGGGCACAATGGTGCACAAATCCCTGTTTTTTGGAGCAAAAAATTCCATGAATCCGACCATTTGAGTCTTTGCTTCTTAATTCAACTCTCAGTCAAAGGGATATAGTTCCCATCCAGCTTATTGGCTTCTCGCCGGGTTCTCCTTTGCTCAGATAATATTACACAGAGGCCACAGGTCACCTTTCTATGAGCTTTGTTTTAGAGCACAGCATGTACCTATCCGAAAGTTCTTCTTTATACTAACTCCCACTTGCCTTGGGCAATCACCATACCCGCAAGAATTCTGCCCATCAGTAAATGACCATTAGCTTACCAGCAAGTAGTTCTTCCTGCATGCAAGGATTGTTTTCAGTCTAACTTATACTCAACCACCAGCCAGTAATCATCCTTCTAGGCTTACATCCTCGCCAATCTCCGGTTTGGTCCTTTTGTTCGCTGGCTCTTTTCAGAGGCAGAGGTGTAGCCCTCAGTAGACTTTCAGCAAGTTGTCCCTCCTGATCTCTGACCTTTGTCAGGCTTTGAGATAAAGCTTCAGAAGGCTGATTTCTTTCTTCCTGGTTTGGGCTCTGACTTTCCCCAATAACTGAGGGGCAGCCCTCAACATGCTCTGGGTTCTCCGACTCTCCCAGTGCACTTTCTCCTCTTCGGACTGGCTTCCTGAATGTGACTCTTTCCGCTTCTATCCTGCTCTATTTTATAGTGTTGTACCTGATTTTGATTGCCCCATACACTGCGTGATTGGTGCACCAATTCATTTGTTCCCCACAGCTCATGTGGCTGGTTCTTCTCCTTCTTCACCTCCTCCTTTTTAGGTGTTTTACTTCACCTGCTTGGGATTCTCAGATGGGGTTTGTTTCCTTCTCACTTGTCCGTGTAGGTTGAAACGGTGTCCAGTCAAAGGATCGAAAACAAAAGGATCGAATACAATAGTTTCGAGTCAAAAGGACCAAAAAAAAAGGTTGAATGCCTTTTTTTACACATATTTTTTTTTTGGTTTCCGTAGAGGAAAAGAAAGTGGTTTTTACACCAAAAACAGGGGTTTGGGGGGACCCCCCTCACCCCCCAAAAAAAATGCAACCTTTTATTTTTCGGTCCTTTTGACTCGAAACTATTGTATTCAATCCTTTTGTGTTAGATCCTTTCACCTACAACCCTTGAAATATCAGCTTTCTTGGTGTGGACTGAGGGTTTAAAGCCTTGGGATCAGGTGTAAGTGGAATCTGCACTACAAGGCTCAAGACTCTGCCGCTAGCCTCAGGGATCCTCCTTGTACTGGTAAGCACCTCTAGTAGATGTCTGTGGGACCCAGTCAATTGTGATGTGTGGAAATGTATGTGAGTGCCTTTCTCCATAGGAGCTGCTCGCCAATGCTGCCTGTCAATTCGCTAGCCGAATCCTCTCCACCGCACTGACACAGAGTAGAAAGGAAGACAATTAACCTCTGCATCTAATTAAATGAAGGAATGATCACCCATTTGGGAAGCACTGGTGAGAGAATATGTTTGCCCAGCCTGCAATTATCTGTCATGCTATGATGCACTGTCCCTGTAATTATCATTGTGTATCTGGGACTCCATCTGGAACAGGCAGTTGGGTGGTGGGACAGACTCTGGTTGATCCCCCATATGGCTCCTCAGGATAACTCTTCAAAGTGTGTGTGGACATTACTGTCACCCAGGCTCTCATCAGCCTCTCCAGGTGGCACCTCAAATGTGTCTTTGCAACAGAGTTCAAGAAATCACTTCTCTCACGTCAAGTACCAAGCTGAGATTCAAACATTTCGGTTCTTCATTCACGTCCTCTGTGCGCATGCTACTGTGATTTTAACAGGAAAGTCCAATTTGAGGCTGCCCTCCATCGGTCCGTAACAATACAGTTCATGCTCATGTCCCTCTTTTGAAACAGGTTCCTCTCAAAATCACGTGGGCTATGTGGATTATGTGGGAGCCTGCTCTCTGTTACCATGTGTCAGGGCAGTTATTGCCTCACCCGCGCCAGCCTTTCTCAGTGCTGCTGGGATTCGCTCTGACACTTAGCTCGTGTCAGTTTACCGTGTTCCGGTATGCCCCGTCTTCTGTTTTCGGGGCCCCACCTTCTCATTGCTGATTGGCTGCATTAAGCCTGAGCACTGCCCCGTGAGCCTGAGCACCGCCTCCGTGAGCCTGAGCATCAGCCCCTCTTCCAAGCTGTCACAGACTAAAGCAGCAGAGCACTGAGCAGCCTCCAGTTGTAGTGATAGATAAACACTGTTTATTCTGAGGTAAAGCTTTGTATTAAAATACGAGGCTGCCACTGAGGAAGCCGTTGATGTAGATACCGGAAAGGTATGGGATACCAAACATTACATAACACCGGCTCTCATCATTGAGGCCCAGCATCATCGGGGAGCATACATGAGTGGGGACATGGTGGAAAGTGGTGGTCTGGTCTCCATTGTGTTTTGGGGCACTTAGCAGGAGTGGTCACTGTGTGCAGCATAGCATTGATTGTTGTCATGAAGACTTTTGCATGTCTTGAATCCAAAACAGAGCTTGCACATTTGGGGTGAAAAGAGTTTGCCCACATAAATTAGTGGCGCTAGCAATTTTACATAATCGACCCAGGAAGAAATGGCAGAAGACACTGCCCGGTCATGAAGCACTAGGTTTTGGAATAAAAGGACACCAGGGCAAAGTGTTAGGTTTTTGCGGTGCTTTGTGTCTTGATATCATTACACCCACGTGCCATTGCTCTCCTTGCTTCTATTGATTTTTGTTCGTTTTTGGTTAGCCATGGTCTAATGAGATGGAGAAAGAGAGAGAGCAAGAGAGAGAGAGATAAAAATCAAAACCATGTACACCTAATAATTCAATATTTTCCTGGTGTTGTTTTTGTCAGAGAAATTAGGTGTCGGTTCTCAGTAATATTATGCCATATTGACTGCTTTTTCTTCTAAAGTTAGTGAATTATTTGATCTGAAATTGTTAGAAAGTCTTTTTTAACTTGTGTGCTTTCTTCGATGCAGTAAATAAATATGTGTGTTGCTTTTATGGGAATCATTACTCTGAAATACAGTTTTGAACTGAAAAATGTCAGTCATTTCTGTTTTTATTATTAGGACTTCAAGAAAATAACTTAGATGCGTACCTACATAAGGCCAGGAAAATATCTGTGCTATTTCGTTATTTATTATCCATCAGTGGTCAATATTGACTGCCATGGCTCTTTTGTTACATCCTCTATGTCCATTGTTTAGAGAAGATTTGCGCCAATCACTTCCGTGTCGGCGAGGGGGGCGTACAGAGACGTAACAGCACGCCAGCCCACGCCAGAGCAGTCCTGCTTCCAAGCGAGGTTAGAAGTACAGCGTAATTAAACAGTTTGTTGCAGGAGTCAGTGAGTGTATCCTATGAGCCGTGTCGCATTTAGCTTTTTTCATTATGTTTGTTAGTTTCCACCGACTTACGTTCTCTGCATTATGATGGTTTTTTTCTCCATTGCAAATTGTACGTCGAAATAATGTGTTTAAATTGAATTGAAATTTGGAACAGAAATAGGAAGAACCCTATTATTGGCATGTCTTCTCCCAGAAGGCCAATATCAAACTTATGTACACACCCCTCAAACAGCCGCAAAAGTCTGAGTCTAAATTATTTTGCACTTTCTCAGTATTAATGAACCGAGGGAAGTGTAGTCTTCTTTACACAACGGCACGTCCATAGAGATCCATAACGTTGGTCACCTGGTCCGTGTTTACTCTGTCACACATCCAAGTATGACATCACATACCCTGGCAGCTGCTACACACTATATTCTTAGCAGGGCTGACCTCTGAGGTATGAGGAACACAGAGGCACCCCTCCTCCCTTTCAGCAAAGATATAGGTGGGTGCAATCAGATTTTGGATCTCAGACAAGCCTCAGAATTATGATTTTACATTTTGCTCATCCTAGAATTTTGACTAAAATGCTTATCCGTTGGCGCACTAAGTTCGTGTCCAGGGTACAAGAGAGCTTTTCCAATAGATTACAGAGATGCGCTATTAAAAGCATAACGCAGCTCTCTTTTCAAGTAGGTTGGTTCATGTCCTGCTGCTGAGCATATAAAATCGAGAGGGTGTTAAGTAGTTTTCATCACTTTGTTTTAAATAAAGAAATGTGATATTCCTTCATGCAATCAGCAATCAGTAGTATTGTGTGGTACATTTGTGTGAGACTTAGGGGCCCGTTATCAGTATGCCGGTAAACCAACGGTAACACCGGCTTGCCAGTGTTACTGTTACCAGAAGGGTGACCGGCGCAATCACCTCTGCATTATGATCCTGCGCGGGCACACGCACCACCCCGCTGGTAACGGTAATACCGGCAAACCGGTATTGCCGGCAAAAAGCAGAGAATGCCGGTAATATCGGCAAAACAGTAGAGGTAACAGAGACCAGCACCATCACAGTATGTGATACCGGTATTACCGTTGCTGGAAATACCGGTGCTGGTAGTACCAGAAGCGGAAATAACAGCGACGACGGAACAGGAAGTTCCACAGACCTCATCTTCTAAATCAGAATCCACAGTAAATCTACCACCTCCACTTGCCATCCAGTCCTGAAAAACTGTTGCAGCACCATGGCACAGAATAATAAAACACGCCTCCCCGATATGCACCAGCGGAAGCCTAAATTCACTGAGGCTGAACTGACAGCACCTACTGATGCTGCTGTGGAGCACTCGGAGGGACTGGCTGAGTCCAGGCAGCGCAAGACCAGTGGCCAACGGAAGACAGCCATCTGGGGGAGATCATGACCAAGGTGACATCAGTGGGCACTGTATCCCGCACTGACAGAGACTGCCACAAGTGGTGGCATGACCTCAAAGTGAGGGTGCTCAGTCTCATCGCCAGACAGAGGATGGCCAGTGCAGCAACTGGGGATGGAATGGTGGAGCCCTGATGCAATGGGAGGCGACAGCCAGGTCCATCCTCCATATGGAGGGCCTTGGAGATGATTGGCAGCGTGGAGGCAGGAGCCGACACACCTGGCGATGCAGGTGAGTCCACCCGACCCCGTGTGTATGTGGATACAGTGACCATGAGCAAATGTCCCCCAGCACTGGAACACACCAGGGGCAAATGTGACACAACATGGCTGCAACATCAAATGCACAGTGAGGACACACAAGGCCAGGGAGTGTGGGGAAACAGTGCCATGTAAATGCAGCATAGGTGACACGTGTTTACAAATCCAGGGACACTTGAGAACCACCCATGTGTGCCATGTACATCCATGTCAGCACGTGATGCCCCACACCACACATAAAAAAAACCCCTGACAGCCCAACAGTCAGAGAGCACACGCATGCACCATGTACATCCCCAGCAGACACTCCCACCATGTGTGAGTGGCAGCACCCATTGCACCAACACCACTCATGCCAATCTGGCCAACATTGCATCACTGGAACACACATACATGTCGTATGAATATCCTGCAAGGCTGCAAGCAAGTCTACAACATGACTGATAGCATGTCATTATATTCCTGACATGGCTAAATTGTCCCCATGTTTTATCCCTGAGCCACCACAGAGCCCATGCAGCCTGCCACCACTGCCTCTGACCAACACGGAAGTAGTAAGTGCCAGACTGGAGGCCATAGAGTAGCACTAGACTTCTATGAGGCACTTGCAAGCCAGCAGCTCAGTGAAAAGCAGCTCATGCCGGAGTGCCTGCAGGGGAGTACCTGCAGGATCGCAAGGTACTCCCCTGCAGGCCACCGCTGACATACTGACACTTGGACAGAGGGTGTGGGAGCACACTGAGTCCACCTTGGCCTCAGTAGAGGCAACCAACCAGGCAACAGCCACTGCGGGTTCCTTGCCAAGCACTCCAAGGCACAGCTCAGAGAACCACCTAAAAGCCAAAGGGCATGAGAAGGCACCCATGCCAAAGAGGAGCAGGAAATGACTGTCGGACACTTCAAGGGTGAATTGAAGGTGTTCCTAGGGAGGGGATTTGGGTAGAGTAGTTGGGGATGGGTGAAGGAGAGGGGAGTAAGGTAGGGGACTTGGGGAGGGGAGTTAGGAAGAGGAGTTGATGAGGGGTGCTGTGTAGAGGTGTTGATGTCTTGTGGAAGTTCAAATCACCTTTACACATACATTCCATTCAACCTTGAACACTGCCAGGACATTCCTTGTTGTGTCGAAGTGTTTAATGTGACAAGTGACTATATACAGATGTGCAAATGATCTCCTGTGTGTTGGTGTTCAGAAGAGGTTTTCAATCAGTTCCTGTCGAGCCAAGCAACCCTGCCTGGCCTCAGCCTGCTCAGTCTGTGCCCCAAAGCACCCGCAGGTGCTGTGTCATCCTCCTCTGGTGGTGGCATGTCCTCATCCTTGAGCAGGTGAATGTTGCACTGAACACATATATTGTGCAACATGCAACATGTAATGACTATCTGTCCTGCCTTTTCCTGCCTGTACATCAGCGCACCTCGGGAGAGAGGCAGGCAATGGAAGTGTTCCTTCAGGGGGCCAAAGGTGCGCTCCACACACACTCTGGTATGAACATGTGTCAGGTTGTATGCCACCTCCTGTGGCATCTGGGGATTTCTGGGTGTCATCAACCAGGGCACCTGGGAGTATCACGAGTCACCTGCAAGTGGAAATGACATAGGTGTGAACCACAGTGGTGAGCTGCTGTTTTGCAAGCAACAACAGCAGGTTGGTTAACAGTTTCACTGTGCATTTCATGTGTCAATTTGCGTAACATGAGCTCATAATTAAGTCATTGCATGTGTGGTGTATCACTCGGGGTGTGTACTGTTCGACTTGGTACGTCTTGCTCACAGCCGAAACTCATGTCTTTCTGAGTCTGTGCATGACAGGGAAGAAAATCCAATGTGGCTAGTTCGGGCCTGTCCACTGCTCCCAGGCATTAGCCTCGATGGGTGCCTGTAGTGTTACAGGGTGTCATTTGCAGGTTCCCAGTGTGCTGTCCCTTGGTAGCTTTTCAGCATCAAGTCATGACATCCATGGCAGTGTTCTTTGGTGCGAAACATTCCTGACTTGGAAGGACTGTGTTTCCTTGGTGCTTATGGTCTCCTAGAGCATTTCCTGCTGCATCCTGGTCATATCCTAGTCCTGAGGATTGTAGCCTGTCATGTGTGTGGTGTGCGGGTGGGTCCAGTATGTACAGGGGCGTGTCAGGGCATGCATTCAGAACATGCGCCAGTCCTCCCCCTAAGTACATGTCACTCGTACAGCAAGGTCGGTGTATTTGGACATGTAGTCACCCAACATTCAGGTCTGTTGGCCTCTGTGCCTCTCTACCCCGGCAGCATGCGGTTTTGCAGGACCATGGCACTGTATATGGATTGTGGAAATCGAGCACAGCGGTTCCTGGAAATCGAGCACAGCAGTGTGTGATATTGAGGGTGGCCTGGACATTGAGGGGGTGGTACTGCTTGTCATTGTGGTAAGCCTCCTCTGATGCCCAGGGTTGCACCTACTCAACATGGGTGCAATCAAGGGTGCCAAGCACATTGGGCATGTGTGCCATGGCACAGAATCTGGCCTTGGCGTTCTCCTCTGTGAGGGTGGTGGGGAGTGTGATTTAATTTCCAACATGATGCAGGAGTGCTTTCAGCACCTGAGTAAGCACAATGGAGAAGTTTGGCTATGAAATGGCATGCACTGTGGCCACTTTGTGCTAAAACATGCCTGTAGCCAGGAAGTGCAGGACCGACACCAGTGACACCAGCGGTTGAATGGCTGTGATGATGATCCTGCTTCCAATATCCTCCTGGATCAGGGTCAGTAGTTCCACTATGGTCTCCCTGTTTAGGCGATATAGGGTTATTATCTGGCCATCTGTTCGGTTCAAGCGTGAGGCTCTGTTCCAGAGTATGGGTGCTCTCCTGTCCAGCTGGTTCCTCCTCACTATCAGTCTCCTTCTCCTCTCCTCTGCTGCATTCTCCCTGTGATTGTCCTCCTGCAGGTCAATGTCCAAATTCAACAGCTGCATGTTCTGCCTCGCACAGAGCAGTGGCAACATGGTGGTATCAGATTAGGGTGTTTGGGGTGTGGGTGTGAATCTCATGTAACCTTCATGTGAGCATTGGATGCACCTGGCTTGATTGGGGACACCTGTGGCCTGTTTTCACTCACCTGTGGGCATTTACATCAAGCTTGCAAGTGGAGGTTTTTCCAGCATGCGTTTGCCTGTACAACCAGCTGGATTTGGTGGTATTACTGTTGTTTGCCAGATTAATGATCAGCCGGTAATACCGTTCTGGCGGTAATGCCATCGGCCAAGGTAACAGCATCTGGTATTCCGTCACCAGTAACACTGGTGCTGGGTGCCTTCAGTGATGGTGTTACCGGCAATGGTGTTACCGGCTACTCATAAGTGGTCGGTATGGTAAAAGTGGCAGTAACTGGTTTACCACCACTTTTGCTATATACTGGCAAACTCACAATGAGCCCTTAGAAGGGTCAGAGCATGGACTGCTTAGGAAATATTAAATTTGTAAAGAAGGGGGCCATCAGGTTAGAGGAGGTTAACAAGAAGTGAGATTAACTGCTATGGAACAGCACAGTACTGCTAGGGGAAGAGCTGGGATTGTTTGCTAGTGGAAATGTTTGCTAAGCAAATGGGTAGGTTTGCTTATCAGATGGATGGGACTACTTATTAGAAGTGGGAAAGAGGCTCTTCTCGAATACAATTTATTCTAGCACCAGGGGTATGCAAGGCTACCCCTCTGTCTGCACACAAATGCATTGATGCTCTTGACACAGTATACCGTGACACAGATACAGACTTATGGTATGCATGCATCAACACAACAGCAAAGCTCTCATCCAATTTCCCTTGCTCCCCAATAACTTAGCCCATCCCCATTTCTACCGTACTTTCCAGAAGGAGCGCAATACCATACTCTTTAAAGAACAAATGGATAAAACAGGGTGACTGTACAGTGGACAGTAGAAGCGCTTTGGTTTCTGATTCAAATTAAGTTTGAGGTAACTTAATAGGACAGCTGCACATCAGTGAAAGGCAGAGATTTAAACCCCTGGTTCGCTTAACATACAAATGAATCGGGTACATTTTCCAGGTTTTTGTGCTTATCCTTACGAGTTTCGATAATTAACAAAAAATGTATCCTTATTAAAGATTTATTGTTTGCTTGACTATTAAATCTTGCCGACAAGTGTTTCGACCAGCGGTCGTTTTCAAGGTATTACTCATCACAGTCTAATAACATAGTACAGTATAACAGAATAATCAATAATTCATACATTGACATTACTATTCCAGTTTGGAAAAATCTAATTGATTCAGTAGAGGTTGAAGAGCAGCAGCAAATTAAAATAATAAAATAAAATAAAAGGAAAAAATATATAAAAATCTGATTTAGTCAACAATTATTGTTACTCTGTTTGTCAAATTCACTTTATTATATAACTCAATCCTCAAAAATAATTGATTAATTAGGGTTAAATCGCTCATCCACACCTGTGTCCGGTTTTTATAAATATTGATACATTTTGCTATTCATGTGACCTATATTTGAAGTCTGGCTGTACCATTAAGTCCCACACCACATTGGTGATAACCAAGCACTGGTGTGTTAATATTATGAAATATTATTCAATTTGGACTCACCACAGATGTATTGATCTTCTAATGTCTTGCGAGATAAATCACAAGTTCCTAAATATATTCAATCAATCTATTAATGTGGTTTATAAGATTAGAGTTAGGTCTTAAAGCAGATCGTTGTATTTGAGATTAAATTTGTCTCACCCTTGAAAAGCTTTCAAAACGGCTCTTCAATTATTATGATTCTTCTCCTTAGTCAACTTCAAAATGGTGGGTGATTATTATCAGCACCTGAGTATATCTAATGTTCAGCTAATTAGTTACCGTGATATCTGCCATATTGCTCAAAATATGCTAATTAGTCATGTTGCACTGTATTGTAGTCAAAATTAAATTGATCTGATCCTTAGTTCAAATTGTAATAATTGCTCTTCAATATTTTGGATTCTTCTCCTCAGATATTCTCAAAAGTATGGGTATTAATTATCAGCATCTAGATATAGCCAATAATCAGCCAATTAGTTTCTATAGTACCGTACATACTTTGGTATAGTTACAATATTAACATGTAGTCATCAAGTCTGAAACATAAATTGTTCCTTACCTAGTTATTTTGCAATTCTCCTGGAGCGTAATCCTCGTCGGAGCCTCAGCGTTTCTGCATGGCAATCTCCTGCGATCGCCATTTTAATTTTGTATATATAGTTGAGTTGCCATTATGTGCACGCTGTCTATGTGTCAAGTCTTTCTTCCATTGCTTTACTAATAATGTTAAGGTTACAAGTTAATTGTTAAATGTACTTTTATTATTGGGTGATTTTAATGAAATAATCTAATAATTTGTCAAAAGTTGAATTTCAATAGGCGCAATCGCCTCCCAAATATTGAGTGATATTTATGGTTATAATTTTAATGGTCTCTTGAGGGCACCGCGCCTCAGTGTTGCAAGGGTGTCAACCACAATTCTACACATATAGTGATTAGCCAAGTAATCTGAACGGTGCGAATAAATGTGTCATACCATTATAAAATGCTGTGAGGTTTCCATGAACCATCTCTAGTCTAGCATATCTTATTTTAAATTAAATGTGCACTCCCACAAGCAATTTCCAAGCTCATATAATGGACCTTGCATTATACCATTTTTTTAAAGTGTCATACCATTAATCTACCATAAGATGTTGTGAGGTTTCCATGAACAATCTCCATCCTAGTAATCTTGTCTTCATTTAAGTTGTACACTCCGACAAGCAATTTCAAAGCTCATATACTGGACCTTACATGACAAAAAAACATTCATCTCACTTTCACAGTTTAAACCATTTTTTAAGCAGCGTAATTTACATATCATCTTTGATTCCGTTTGTCTTAGCATGAGTTTCTGATCTCCCCCTCGAATACCAGTTTGCACCATACGAAGTCCAATGAAACAAACATTGGGCCCGATTCATGGAATATATTAGCAGGGAAAAATGGGCGCAGGCGTGCAAAATGCGCGCAAGCTCCCGTTTACCGATTCATGGAACACATTGCGCATGGCTTAGCTTTGATGTCAGCGGAATTGGCGCGGGCCCAACACGTCACAGCAACACCACAAACGCCTTGCGTGAGACGCCCAGCGAATGCACATACCGCCTAGCGTAGTCACTTAAAAAGGGGGCGGCACACATGGAATGGGGAATAACAAGCGTAAATGTGGGCGTTACGTGTGAAGTACCACAGTAAAATACCTGCAACGCCCACACGTGCACTAACAACATATATTCATGGAATCGAAGAGGGGTCTCCGGCACATGAAAAAAGACATGCCAATCCGGAAGCGCGTCCGCCACGTGAAAGCTGGCATCACCACGCACAAAAACAATGCATAAAAAGTGCACGCAAAAGCCAACGCGCGTATACTGCTCCAATGAATATACAATTTCTTGCAGCCGTGATCGTGGGACACAGCAGGAGGAGGATAGCCAGGGCACGTATTTGTCTACACAGGACCATCCTTTTCGGGATGCCTGATGACCAGGTCTATGGCAGGTATAGGGTTCCACCTCATATCATCCTAGACCTGGTCAGGGAGTGGGAAGATGATCTCACATCACCCACTGTGTGCTCCCAAGGACTGAGCCCCTTGGAAAAGGTGCTCAATGTACTGCATTTTTTGTGCGCTCCACTATGGCCCTGGTTGCAATATGGGCTGCGTTGTATCTTACCTAGGGTGGTGTGGTGGGGTTCCATATTGGGGGTCATCATGTAGGTTCTCACAGGTTAGGCACTGCCCTCTGTGGAGGTGAGATGGGTTGTTAGTACTGTGGTTTTGTCTGTGGTAGGCATGTATGCATTTGCAGGGCCATTAATACTCATCAATGAGCCATGTGTTGCCATGCCTCCCAGCTTCCAGGTCCCGGTGTAGGGGTAACTATCATGGGTGGACCCTGGATAGTTGCCATACACAGAGGTCGCTGTACATACACAATACAGTGACCCTCGAAAGGTAAGGGTAAGGGTCTACTGCATCGCGTATGGCCTGCGAGGCTCAGGGATGTGCTGCCCCACAGGAGTGTCTCTTGTGGTGGCAGGAGCAGATATGGAGGATGTTGTAAAGGAACTCAACCAACTACTTTGATCGAAGGGGACGACCCTCCTGTATACTGCGGGAGGGATTTGGGCTCTCCAAGTCTGCAGACTTCCAGCATCCCTCTGGCGCACCTGGGAGTTCCACCAAACAACTACCTTCTCTTCCTCCTCTCTCATCCCTGATTGTCTGTCTGCCATTCCGGCATTGTTTGCAGTCAATTATCTCTGTCTTAATGCCAGTAAAATGGGGATTCTTCTCACTGGGACACCTGCACCCTCCTTTCCTCCTACCCTCTGGCCACCCTCTCTGGACCCTCCCTCCACAGCAACCAGTGAGGCCAAAAACCTTAGGGTCATCTTCGACTACACTCTCTCCGTCACCCCTCACATCATTGACCTCACCAAGAAGGCCTACTTCCAGCTCCACCTCCTCTGAGGCATTCTTCCTTTCCACACCTTCCCCAGAAGCTCAACATCTCCAGAGCTCTGGTCCTCTCTAGGCTGGACTATTGCAACAGCCGCTTTCTCAATCTCCCTCTTTCCTCCCTATGCCCCCTCCAGCTAATAGAGAATAGGGCTGCAAGAGTTATCCTTGGCCTCAAGTCCAGGGACCTCAAGCCCAGGGACCACATCCCTCCACTGGCTCCTGGTAACCGCAAGGATCACATTTAAGACCCTCTGCATCATCCACAAGGCTTTCCGGGGCCTGAGATCATGCTATCTCCAACTTTCCCTCCCTAAATACTCCCATGCTAGAGCCCTCTGCTCCTCTAACTCCAACTCCTTGACTGGCAAACGGTTCTCCAAGCAGAGAGTTGGGGGCAGATCGCTTTCCTTGGCTCGTGCCTCCCTTTGTGAAAGCCTCCCTGCCCCTATCAGACTTGAGCCGGTCCTCCCCAAGTTCCGGAAACTGCTCAAAACTCTGCTTTTCTCAACCTCTTTTCCTCTTTCCCTTCCCTGCTAATCAGCCCACTACCGCTGAGACCGGTGGCCTGGTCCTCATGAATCTCACAGGATACCAGGCTTTCTACACAGTCGATACCAGCACCTCCCCACCCATTGCAGTGCCCCTGCAGGCCCCTTCTTCTACGACTCTACTAGCCACCCTTGGGAGTAGCCCACACCAGAACTTAGTACTTAGTCCAAGGCATCCTCCTTGGCTCCCCTTGGCACTTCCCTCCCAGGCCCCCCATCACCACTTATTTATTCCTTGCCCCCCACCCATTTCTGTCTCCACTTCTTCACTGCACTTGCACATCCGAATACCACAAAGCCTAGTATGCCCACGGTTGTATATTTACTGTTTTCCAAATGTTTTTCTCCTCTGTTCCCTTCCCATTTACCCTTGTGGTGCTTCAAAACACAATTCTGTTGAGCAAGTGCCTAACAAATGCTTAATAAAATAAAAATAAATAAAATATGGTCTTACATCTTTTTGTAATGGCTTGGCATGCTGAACAACGATGGTTTGATGAGTTTCCCAGAGAAATCCCAGAGGTTAAGATACATTATAAACCTTCCATCCATCACCTACTTTGTTTTGTAACATGAGGACCATGCCAGAAAATAGCACAGCCTTTAAGATGCAGATAATGTCTGACAATTGTGATGATGCGAGACCAACAATACTCTAATGACACACTGAATGTAGTTTACGCACATTTGCCTAGTCAGGGTAAATGTAATTAAGAGTGGGATGGTAAACGACAATGTGTAAAAGTGCAGTCGCCGAAGTAATCCAAGGAAGTAACAAGAGTAATCAAAAATGAGTGTACACTGTGCAAGAAAGAACACAGCTTTATTGTACAATCAGCTGGGAGAACATTTCAGACAGGTCCTTAGAAATGAACTGAAACCCCTGCCCCTTATGGGCTACACATTTTAAGGTGGTAACCCTGCTCATTTGCACATGTTTACGGTGGTAACATTTTAGGATAATTTCTAACGTGACCATGAGCTGCTCGTCAGCAAGCCCCTGAAGAACTCATTTACAAACCCCATTGGAGGTTTTAAATTCTTGGGACAATAAACACACCACCCCTCAATGACATTGCATTTTGCTGACAGACATAACTGCGTGCTGCGTGCTCCTCATTGGTTGGCACGTCACATTGTACATTTTGGCAAACCCCCTGATGCTAATTGGGCGGTCCTATGTCGTTTTACTGACTTGAGTTTTTTAAAATAATTTCTTTCGCAAAAATGATTTCCAAAAATCTCATCGAACTATATCTTTTTCTTTTATTTGGGGGGTCCCTCCAAACTCCCCCTTTGCCGTTATTAATAACCCTACACCAAAACCCCCTCCCCACCCCTAATAACCTCTTAGCCACATCCACAAATATTTCGATGAGTTTTTTCAAAGTAATTTAGTCCCAAACAATTACTTTGGGAAGAATCAGCGCAATACCAATTGGACAGTTGTTTACGAGACAGTCCATGCTATACCATCCCACCGAGCCCATCCAATGAAACTGTGAGTTAACATTAACAAGGTTACTGCCTGCACAGCTCCCTTCTCACGATGTGCTGCCAACTTAACTTAAAATAAACTTGCGAGGACCACCTGCTGGAATTCAATTCATCCTATTTTATTTGTTCTACCATAGCACTTTTATTCCCTGGGAAAATGGCCTGTGGTCATTGGGGGCGCTGTTGCTCCCATCCTGGTTACATCTTCTGGCAGCCTGCGGCCTGAACCTCCAGCCCCTAGTACTGTGTCCTTCGTGCCGATTGTGCCTTGCCACGTACCTCGTGGGACGTCACCTGCTGTATGGAGGATAGTTTCTCTCCCATTAGAAAAAGCTCTCTTGCAACAATTAATTGGACACTTTCTGGAAACCTGCTTGCCTCTTAACCTTGGCTACTCAGTGTTTTCTACCCAGCAGGGGGAATAAAATTAAATCAAATGCAAGCTGAAGCCTTTTGCTAAATGACGATAACCTCAGTAGCTTTTAACACTGGCCTGTAACAAAATGGACGACTTCTTGCTCACTGCAACACTAACAACTAATCAATCTCAATAATAACACTGAGCCCTTATTTCCTACCCATATATGCGTGTGCTACTAAAAAAGGCTCACACAAAGAAAAATAAAAGAAATGCTTTGCTGCGCATGTGATTTTGTATGGTACGTGTGTGCTTTTCTCTGCAGTAGCCATGGCCGCCTTTATGCTCACTAAAACAACTACCCCTCTTCATAATGCAGCTCACTCTGGCCCTCATTAGGACTCCGGCGCTAAACCATGATGCTATTAGCACCATGGTCCATGCCGGAGTCCGCCATGGAGAAAGGGGGAATTACCACCCCATTCCAAGGTTGGCTGGGCGGTAATTCCCCCTTTCTCCATGGCCCTTCCCCATTCCCATTTTTGCCCCATAGGGCTCAATGGGAATGGGGAAGGCGGCAATTACGGTACCGCAAATTGCGGTACCGTAATTGCCATCAAGGTCCCTTTGCGGGTCCCTACTTCAACGGCTGGTCCAGACCAGCCGTTCAGGTCGGGAGCCGCAAAGGGACCTCGTAGTAAGGCGTTAAGGGGTTAACGGCGCCGCAGCCTTTTACGGCGCCGTTAACCCCTTAACGCCTGGGTCCTAATGAGGCCCTCTATATAATAAAAGCAAACCCCAGTGCCAGATCCCTGATGTGTGGCACAACTATATGTTCTTGAAATGCGCTGTGACGTTGCCAAACATGTGACCCCTGTGACACCACGTGACTCCTGTAGCTTGTACGTACCCCCCCCCCCCATGTACTCCTGCGGTGTGCAATGCATGAACCAGCACCCACCATCGCCATAAGATTCCACCTAACATTGCACCTTGTGTTCTGTATAATTCTGCGCATCAGGGTTTGGGCTGGAGGGTGTACCTGCTAGACCAAATGCATCTTCTACTAGATGCATACAGTGGTCTTGTGCAGTTTGCATGTAAATATTTCTGATCAGGGGCGTGGCCTCATTGGCCATGTTTATTGAGAGTGACATCATATGTTTACCCTTGTCCCCACCACCCTTGCAATATTTCAACCCTATTTGACATGCACAGAAAGTAATTAGAGCCCTTACGAGAATCGAAACCAGTAACTTTACGATGTTGTACAGTTAGGCAGGCACACAAGCAAAAACGTTATTAAATCCGTCCTCTCTGATGACCCTGCTTGTGAACTTTTCCATAGTCATGTGGAGTGTGTGCAGGGCCTCTGTTGCTTGCAATATGCTTCCTTTTTCTGCAGCACGTAGACAACACTGCTGTTACTTCCAATTGTCACACACACGCCACTTTCTATCGCTGTCTGTTTAGCACAGTGGTCGAAGTGGTCGTTCTAATTGCAGTCAACTCCTATCTTACAGCGTTTATCTCAGTGTCTCTACTATTTGCCAGATGTAATAGCTTGTACCTGGTGACCTGACACCACTTGTCATTGGCAGCTGTCTGTATGCTAGGTGCAAGGCTGCTTAAGTATGTGACCAGTAGTTATTTGCGCAACTTCTTCCTCTCAAAGTCAGGGGGCCTCATTCCGAGTATGGCGGTAAGGGATAGCGGCCACCGCTAACGAGAGCGGTGGCGGTAATCCCTTACCGCCATACTCCGAGTTCCCTTAGCGCCATGGTGCTTTTAACACCTGCTTTTAGCAGGCGTTAAATACCATGGCGCTAAGGGACCTTGATGTTAATTACGCCACCGTAATTTACGGTGGCGTAATTGACGCCTTCCCCACTCCCATTATGCCCTATGGGGCAAGAATGGGAATGGGGAAGGGTAAATGGGGATTGGGGAATTACCGCCCCGCCAACCTTGGAATGGGGCGGTAATTCGGCCAACCACCAAGGCGCTGCCGGTCCGGGTACGGCGTCAACCAAGGCGTTAATAGCGCCATTGGTTAGCGCCGTACTCGGAATGAGGCCCAGGGACTTCTTAGTCTATTTGGGGGACATGCTTCGAAAAACTGAATGTTCAGACAACGGTACAAGTTCTAAATATGGTATTGCTAGGTAAAGATGGAGCACAGTCTACCCCAACGTGGGCCTGGGTGCCACATACATAATTAAAATCCGGGCCAGCGATTCCTGCTCCTAGGGTCGGGAGCTCCCTTACATTTATCCATCTCTTGTTCATTGCCAGTTGATCATCCCCTTTGAATCTGAAACATAAAGAAGGATGGGTGAGTGCCTTGCTTCTTTTCATCTGCTAATGTCAATGCGTGCACATTACTGTTCCCTGTGCTAACATATATGCTGTTTATAGCCGCTGCTATTTTCTGTGAAAACCTCCACCAATCCCTCTACCCTACATCCTGTATTGCCATCTAACCACTCCAATACGAAAACAGACCTTTTGTCCCTGGAACAGTCCCCTTACTCTGAACAACGCCAGGTGAATTAATCATTGTGCTGTCTGTCTAGGTACTTCCTCCTGTGGGCTAAAGAGTGTGCGTGTGCCAGTCACATGTGGAATGGGGTAGCAAACATAGCATGTATTGTTTGCTCTCTCTTTCCCCACTGTCCTCGTGTGGCTGTACTACATGTTGTCAAAGCCGGTGTGATGCTCACTCCCAGCGCCATCCCAAAAACAATTCTAAGTGGATGAACATATGAACATTCTCTGCTACATTGATACCATTACTCTTATGGGATAAAGAGCCTCAGTCTATTTTAACCAACAGGAAAAGAAGAAAGAAAACCAGAAAAGAACAATAAATCCTAATGCATAATTCATATACTGAAATCCTTCCTCTGTTCTTCTATAATTCATGCTTGGGAAAAAATAGTTCAGTTTCCTGAAAACACTGATGAATGTTAAAAGAAGAAATTGTGAGCTCACTACTACTCCCCTTCAAACACCCCCCCCCTTTCTTCGCCTGGAATTGGGGTGCTGCCTTTTTGTCTCGGCACATATTTGAAATGTGTACTATCGGAGAACGTTAATGATGGAAATGTGGTCCCCTCGTTCAGGTTGTTGTAGTAAGGATGCTTTGTCCTGGTGCTTTGGCGCCTCTACAGATGACGTTGGATCGCAATCTGTTCTGTGCCTGCTGTGTCCATCCTGGCAAAATATAAATCCTACATTTTCTGTTATTTCCTTATGATATCCCTATAATACTATCCCTAAATCTTGAGCTGAATTGTACGCCTCTGAGGTTCTGTGTACAGGTGTGAGAGGTGTGTGCATACGTCTGCCTTGTGCTAATTGCTGCAATATGCAATGATGATCTGTCCCTAACTAAACCACAATGCACAATTCAATATTTGATCAATTAAGCACTTATACATTCAATAATACCCAACATAAAAACAACATATACTAATATTAAAATAAAACAGATTACTTCACCTGTTATCCATGGGTCTCCTTTAGCGTTCTTAAGGTGCGGACGAAATAACACTTCTGGTATGTTATGTGGTTGAATTAGGCATAATATACTATACCTGCAAGCCTGCTGCATTGTGCTACTTTACCTGTACTTTCTTGTCTCCAGAGAGTGTCAGTAGGGGAAACTGCACCCCCCCTGCCTTCGTGTCCAGATATCATTCTTGCCTTGTGATGCTCGTACCTGCTTGTTAATAAACTATACACTGGTAACACTCTATATGGATCTTCTGGGACCTGGAACAATAATCACTAGTTTGGTTAGTGTAATAGAACACACTATCTACTGAGAAACTATTTCTTTTGCTACTTACTCTACTGTGTACACACGGGGCTGGCAAGTACGTGCGTTCCCTGTGTGCTGCACCTTTCCCCACTCTGATGCTGGCAATGCCTTATGGAGAGACAGGGCCTCCTAGTCCTTGTCCTACCATTTCTCTATATGTGTTTTCTCTGAAGTCCAGCCTGGAACTCTGGCAGGGCAGCGCTTCATGTTTTCCTTTTGGTGAGCAACACCCATGGGATACCCGTATGGCACCCATGGGTGGTGGCAGCTACATGCTGACTTGGCAGTGGCTCTGAGCATCCTCCACTTTTGGGACACACAGGCCCTGCCAAAGGAATCAATGGATTCCTGATAGAAGGCAAGATGGTCACTGTGGCCTCTTGGTTTCTATTGCCTTTTACCTTGTTTCCCAAAGTTCTGCGAAGCCCTTTGGTGGAAATACCACATATGGCTCTGGAGATGCCTTCTCTCAGACTGACTGGAGCCTTCCCATGGGCTGTGTGTTGTTGGTACACCATAGGGGTGAGACCTGTGTGAATGGAGTCTGAAGTTAACTCACATTCTGTGTTATGGGTGTCTGGTTTCTGTGTGTGACACAATGCCTGAGACAGTCCTGACTTAAGCTGACCTGAATGCAATGTAGTGTGCGTAGCCCAATCCACATTATTTGTTATAGGTGTCTGGGTGGCTGCCTGCATGAATGTCCTTCTGTGTGATTGTTGGACTGAGTCTGAATGAGCCTGAAGCTGAAGTCAAAGCTGAAGCAAGAAAAAGCTGTTCCTTGAAGCCTAGCTGGAATAGCAGTCTACTGCTGCATTTTCTTCATTTAATCCAAAATCTGTTGTGTTCTTCAAAGGACTGATCCAGAGAAGACCTGTTTAGAAGACCTCTCTCCAAGCTACGAGTAACCACCGTGCAACCTGCTACTCTTCATCCAAAGTGCCATGGAAGCTAGTCCTGTGTGCCCTCCGTTCAGAGAAAGGGTCTAGGGGAGTCCTGAAGAGGAGTGCCCAGACTTCTCAAGTCAAAGAAGTCCATTGGTGTCACACAGGGTCCGTAGGATCATTTGTGACCATTGGAAGCACATTGCTGTCTACTGCCCAGTTGAGGGGTTACCATGGCATAGTGCTGCTTGACATTCAGAGCTGTGAAAGTTCCAAACTGCCTAAGAATATTTCAAGGGACATCCTTTCCATCATAACTGACCACTTTTTCCCACCGAAGAAGGTCCCGGGTCACTGAGTCCCGAAGAAGGTCTGACGGAGGGGTTCCCAACACCAGAATCAAACAAGGACATCCTGACGGTCCAGACTTAGTGGGGGTCCGTGGTCCACTGCAGTGGTTGAGTCCAGATCACCAGAAGCAATCCAGAGGTCCTTGCTGTGGCTGCAGCACCAAAGAACCAAAACATTAAAAACTATGATATTCCGAAACCCATCACCAAAAGTTACCTATGTACCCGGCTCCACCAGAAGTCTTTGAAGGTCCCCAGGGATCTTGTTCTCATCTGCCAAGCCTTTAAGGAGCCTGCAGCAAGTTTCATCTTTCCATGACTTCTACAGTGGGAGAAATCGTCCACCAACAAAGAGCACTGCGAAGAGCAAAACTGTTGACTTTGGTTCCATTTTCCTTCTTGGACTCAGCATTCTAGAGGCTACTTCTTGCAAGGGGGGTCCATCCTCCAGGTGAATCATCAAGTGAAACTGAGAAACTCTACCCCTTCGCCTGCCAAAGCCCAAAGCTATTGTGACGAGGAAGAGCATCTTCTAGCCTCAAGAGTCATCCAGGGGTCCCAGATTCGTCTTGGATACTGTTCTCCTGTGGCCTCTCATGTACTTTGGGGTGGTAGAAACTTTAAAAAGAAAGCAGAGGGTTATTGAACATTTTTGGACTAGGCTGTAAAAGACAAGATTGGTTACTCTCTAACTATTCCATTACAGGTTGCCTAGGTAGGGTATCCTTACACATAATCATGTATCTAGTGTAAAGAAAGCATTCCGTCACAATTCATAACTAACCTGCCTTTCTTTCCTAATCTATGCTGTTACACCTCACTTAAGAATTCACATGCCTATTTAAAACTGTCTGCAGTTGTTATATTTATTACTGAATTTAAGTATTGTGTGGTACCACATAGAGTATATATATTTTCATTTTTTTAATAGAACTGGCTGAGTTCAAAGTGTTATTTTATATGTGTATATAATGGTAGCAACCTTATTTTATATAAAGAAGCTGTGTTATCACCTAAAATAGTGTGCGGACATTCCTTTGTTGGGCTTGGGGACTGACTGAACTTAAGAACCTACCTTCATCACCTTCTGAGAGCTTCACTCTTGGTTGCTCGTCCATTCTACCATATAGAGAACCTTGGCTGGGGTGATCTGTGCCTTTGTCCCAAACATACAGAGGACAGAAGTACAGATACCCCCCTCCAGACTTTACACCTGTAGAGGAGCAGTTACATGCCTCTGCAGGAAATCCTGCCCCCCTACCTCCTATATGTTGGAAGCCTGAGATTGTGCCATGCTAAATACCAGCTGTTGTGACCATACCACGGCGAGTAGTCGAAAGAATGTATCCTCTGAGAAAACCCTATCAAATGTATCCCTGAAGAGACGACAATGAAAGATGAAATATAAATATGAAAAGAGTGAAAGAGAAGCTGGTGACATCACGAAAGACGAGCATGATGCCGTAAGGATATTGGCTGAAGAGAATGCATGTATCTTATAGAAACTGATGACGAAGTTAAGAATCAAGTAAATTTTCATATGCAAAAAGAAGATTGCACATGTGTAAAGCACTGCAGAAAATGCAATCCATTATATCTGTACAGATGCTGTAACGCAAGTAGATTGAGTAATCTTAGTAGCTGGCTATATGTAGTGAATAGACTACAGGCAAAGCCGCCATTGTATAGAAACCGGACATCGGTGTCATGAATTTAGTAAGCCAGGACCCATGGAGAGAAAAGGCAAAAATAAGCTGAGATTGTGGAAACTAATGGCGAGGCTGTCTGGCCTGGTATCAAAGCTGAAGCAGCCAAGGTCGGTTATCTATTCTTGAAGGCAGTGAACGTGTGAAGCTAAATCATCCCCTGTTAAGGTGCAAAGAAAGAACACCAAGCGTGCCAACTTATATTAATTTAAAACCTTTAAATGCTGCAAAGTAGACCAAATCCTGGTCTCCTGTCACGTGAGCCAAGAATGGAAATAGAGTTGAGCGTGGAGTCCTAGAACAACGATAGTGAACGCCTGTACTCCCATATATTCCCACAGACAAGGATACTTTGCAAGGCCAAGTTCAAAGACAATCTGCATGGCAGAAGGCATGGGTGATGAGAGATGTTGGGATAATTGGGTGGGGAGGTAAAGTCAAGTCCACCACCTGGAACCTATGTTTGAGCTTAAATGCTGCTATGTGAAGCAAATGTTCCAGCATTGGCACGAGCGTGCCAACCAATTATAGAGGGCTGTATAACAAAGGGCCTTATAGTTTGAAGGACAATGATAAACTGTGTACTTAATAGAGTTGAAGATGACATGTTTTAGAAGTAGACATAAATTGTCCACCTGACAGGAGATAGCCAATCACAATCTTTCCTGTTAATAGGGTAAGACCCTGTCTTGAACTAACTTGAGAGACGCATCATGCTATATGCAGGTTCTGACCCCTGATAGTACATATGATACATTGAGTTAGATATAAACAGATTCTACTGACCGAACGAATAGGGCATTTACGCCCACAGACCAATAGCACTTTGGACAACTTAAGTAATTAACGGCCCGGTCCGGGAAATGAGGGTGACATGGGCACGCAAACCTACACTAAGCATAGCAGTATGATCTATATCCTGAGCCTGAGCCAAAGCTCCAACCAAGTGAAAGGCAATAGACACACAACAACCTTATGCAATCATTATTTATTTATAGTTGCACAGGGATCGAACCCATGGAATAGCATCTGAAATTTGTTTGGAAACCAATTATGGACGGTATGAACAATAGAATTTGGCTGGTTCTAACAGCTCAAAAAGCTTTAATACATTCCAATTACACAAGTCTAATTTCTGTCTAATTTTTCTTTGCCTCTTGTCTCTCCTTTTCAATTGTTTTTGCCCACTCCTTACAATCCTTCCCTGAATCCCAACCTTACTTTCTGTCTACATTTAATTATGGCACATATGATTTTTAGGATACAATGTATATACACCATATTACATGATTGGATTATCAACATGTTTGATGTTGTCGTTTGATGTTATTTTCGGATCTTTGTACATATGAAACACTTGGGCTTTGTATAATGTCGTTGTGAAATAACATATACCGTATTTGATTTGTGGTTCAAAGAAAGTGTACTTGCCCTGATTTGAAAAAGGCTAAACAGCCGAAACACGTGTCATCAATAAGGGCATTTGGGCAATTGTGACGAATTAACAATTTGACACCACGAAAGGCAGTTGGTTAATTGTGATAAATAAACAATTGGACGAACTACCTCACTTGGCGCAAGTCTCCGGCAGAGTTTATTTTTATTCCTGAACCCATTAAGGTGGTGTTTGACTTTCCCTCCACCTACTCCGGGGCGACGCGACAACATCTTCCAACTATACCTACAATTGACAAAACCAACCGTATGTTAAGAAACACCTGGGCGCTTCTGCTTACCTTCCGCGCTGTTCTCTCAACAACTCCTCAAAGGCATCTAAGGTGAAATCACCCCTCCGGTTCTTACCACCATTTCTTGCCAGGCGTTTCTTCATGTCCTCCAGGTCCCGTTTCGCGGAACACTGCAGGCTGCCATGGCAACTGGGATGGCGTTTTCAGCGTTCCGGTCACGTGCGACGACACGCAGAATCACGTGACCCAGCCTTCTTAAGCTCGCGGAAACAGTGCCACGGCGCTCCTGATTGAGCTTTATGCTACGCTTTGCTTGTTTTTGCCGGTGATTTTGACCCTTGCTTTGTTCTAAGGATTGAGCTGCTCTACCCCTGGTCTGGTTCTTCCTGGTTGTTGTTGGACTATTGGCTATGTGTTTTGGACTTGCTGACTTCTACACCCATGGCTCCAGTTTTGCTCGTTAGTTGCTGACCCTTTTAGTTTCCTGGATTGGCACTTGTCATTACCTTGTCTGCTGTGACGTTTTTGGATTCTTGCCTTTCCCCCTTTTGCTACTCAACCTGTCCATGATTCTGGCCATTATCCTATCTGGTTTTTTCTCACTATACTCCTGATACCTTCCTTACCACCCTGTGAGATTTCGTTCATTGGTGACACTACAACACGTCTGGATCAGAATTTACTACCCCTGGACCAGTGCTCTTCTAGATAAAGGATCCTTCCACGCCACCCTACGCTTCATATGGACTTCATCCCTCCTCTGGTCCCAGGGGTACTTACCTGTTTTAGGCATCCTCGTGCTGTCGTGACCGGTGGCTGTTTGGGACTAGAGACTGGCCACCCTAGACGTAGGCATCCTCCTGCCGTCGGGTCCAGTGGCTGTTGGGGACTAGAGACTGGCCACTTTAGCATTAGGCGTTCATGCTCGTCGGGGTAGGATTTCCCTTGGGTACCAGAGGTACTTGGTGTCACCTGTTGAGCCACTGGTAAGTCACTTATTCTGTTATCTGTGGACTCTGCCTTATAAGCTATCCTGTTTTCAAACCTACTTGTCTTTGCCTTTCTAGATGGATAAATTGTCATTTCCATGACTTGATTGAAAACACCCAGTTGCTTGTTCCCCTGGCGCAGGTTAGTCTGTTAGTCTGTCTTTGCGTATGGTACTATAGGACAATGATATTGTTATAGTGGTGGTAACTGTATCCTTTCCTCCAGATATCTTCAACCACCTTGTCATCGAATCCTTTGAGGTACTCTGCGATGATCCAGGAATGATCCACGGCATCTTCTGATATCCATTTTCTGGGTAATACTCTCCTTGGAGTGTATGTTTCATATCACCCGAGAATAGTATTATCTTGAAGATTTCCTCGGCTACTCTACGAGTGCAAGGCCACTGGGAATCTAACACCGAACAAGAATACCAGATGTATTTTCAGGTCGCCAGCAGAAGACCAGTCTTAGGGAGGGCACGATCTAACTACTCAATCACAATGCCAGCCCGTATAGAAAGTATACTTAGATGTTCCCCTTGAACATATCACAATCTCTGGTAGGTTTTTCTTATTTTCCACGTAGTATGACGTCACGTCGAGCATATTTATTGCATACAAGGATACTTTTATGAGAAATGCACTGAGAGCGCGAGCGAACGTCCTTTGATGTCCGTTGTAACTCCCTGTTTTAGATCATTGTTAATAAAACAGCACCTTTGCCATCTTCCTGAGTCAGTTTGATTATTTGGTGTCAGAGTTATTCTGCATCCCCATCCATTGCATGCACGACACCCAAAGGGCCATATGCTCACACCCGCAGTCCTGCTTTTGGTCACTGGCAATGCTTCTGTTTCCCTTAGTAATAAAGTTGCATATGACACTATTAGCCATTTTATCTCTTGTAATCATTTCTCTGTAGTTTTGCATTGTAGGTGTAACGTATGCTCAAGCTTCAAGCACTCCTATTTTTATAGTGTGACACCTTAAACTGTTCCTCACTGTGGATATAACTCTCTACTTTTATGTTTACTTACGATACCCTGCTGGTAAAAAAGTAACACCAGGGTATTGTAAGTAAACATTCAAGAGAGTGTTGTGTTCTCATGCCCTGCAAGTAAATGCTGTGAGCGGCTGCAAATCTAGTTGCAGGAAATGCGGTCTGCATCAACTACACTGTTTAGAGGTCAAAGGCCTTGAACAATAACCTGATGGCTTGATTATCCCCTTGTTCTCATATTGACAGAATAGTCTGCTATATGCCATCATAACGTTTCTTCTTACTTATAGTAGTCTTACTCTCTGTGTAATGGCACAGTGCTTCCATTGTATGTTCACTCCTCTATTGCTTTTCAAAGGTTTCGCATTATGCCTATTTCTTGTCCACAAATGTACTGATACTTTCGCGAGATCTTCCTGCTGTTGCAGTGTCATTGTTTATGCTAAAAGCAAGGCATGCGGCACCTCCCTTTATTTTATTGTTGTCTTGCAGGGTATCTAAATTTCAAAAAGCATATCATAATGCTTGATGCACAATACAGGGTTTCATTCAATGTTGCTCTCACCTGTTGCTGATAAGTGTACTTCATCTGCTTTAATAATTACTTTTTCAAAGTGTACGGTTATAGTCATTCTTGGTACCCCATCTACTGTTTCTGCCAGTCTAAAAGATACTCTGCTGGAATACACAATGGGCCTCATTACGACCCTGGCGCTAAGTGTTTAACGGCGCCGTAAAAGGCTGCGGCGCCGTTAAACACTTAGCGCCTTACTACACCAGCCGTTAAAGTAGGGACCCGCAAAGAGACCTTGGTGCTAAGTACGGTACCGCAATTTGCGGTACCGTACTTAGCACCTTCCCCATTCCCATAGAGACCTATGGGGCGAAGATGGGAATGGGGTAGGGCCATGGTTCAATGGGGAATTACCGCCCTGCCAACCTTGGAATGGGGTGGTAATTCCCCATTGAACCATGGCGGACCCGTTACAACACCGGCACCAACCATGGTGCTAATAGCGCCATGGTTTAGCGCCGATGTTGTAATGAGGCCCAATATCTTATTTTTGATGCCTGTCACCTGTCCTATTAAAAAGTTCACTTCATGAAGAAATAAATCTAAGCGAAGGCAGGAGCCTCTCTGCAATGTCTGATCACAATGTGTTTCAGGCATGGCAACTGCTCTGGAAAAACAAATGGGAAAAATCTGGGCACCCATAGATTGTTGAATCCATAAGCGATTTGAGGTACTTCACTTGTGTATGAGCGCTTTACAAATAAACAATTACAATTACAATAATAATGCTTTTAGAATGAGTGCAACAGGAAAACATTATATTATATCAGTGATATGCACATACAAAAGATAAAAGAAAAAAATGAATATTCTCTATAAACTTATATCCCAAAGACATCTTATAAACCTTATATGATGTGCCTGTTTTGCATGTGACAATATTATATGCCTCTAATATACTTTTTCTAAACTGCCCAAAATCTCAAAAGGAATATCGCCTAACATACATAATACAAATAAAATCAGCAAATAAACATAAAAAGAACCACAATTGAATCCTTACTACTGTTCAAAGATACAAAAATATAAAATATATGGGTTTAAATTTGCACTAACCAGATATATGCCAAACGTATTAAATGGGTGTGCCATTACTAAACGAACTCCCAATTTCAGCTTCTGTGTTCTAAAAAATAAATGTGCACACATGGTGTTTTTTTTTTAAACGCTTTGGTCTCATGTAGGTCTTATTCCTCCACAATACTAACATCTCAGAAGGAATCCATCCAAACAGAACCCAACCTCTCTATCACTGCCACTCCCAAATTCCTCCTCCAAACCTGCCACCCCACTTTTAAAAGCTACAATACCTCATATATTTTGATTCCCCTGTGTGCATCTATATACACCCCTTCACAAAACTAAATTCCTAGGATGAGGGCCCAGTGGCCCAACTGCCAAAGGTGTCAAGAATGCCACTTCCATTCTAAACACAAACCCCTGTCTCCTAGACCGAGCCCTCCCATGAACACACCTTGTGCCCAGCATACAACCAATAATAAAAAAGAGATCCACTGTCTTTAATCAAATCTGCCCCTAGTCTTCACCCCAGGTCACTACATGTTATAAAACAATTATGCCGCTATCTAACTTTTCATCTGCTTCCCTTCATTTGCAATGCTCCCTCCCCTACATGCTTGCAGCAATAATTCTCATTTAAACGTGCAAACATCAAACCATTCCAAGCCAATTCAACTGACATTTCTGATAGTGCCTTACTTCCCCTGCATCCAATTTAACAACCAATACCTACCAAATCACACACATTACATCTCTTTCCATAATAGGAACTCCTCTTTTCCATGCTCTTTAATTTCCATTATATTTCAGGGTTAATGAACGTGTGTGCTACATGGGAAAATCTTCCCTTTAACTCAAAATGTAAAACTGTAACTGCTACTTACTCTCCCCTCCCTACTACATTACCCTAAAAATAAAAAATAAATTCTTCATGCTCCTACAAATCGACTAACACAATTTACAATGTATCAGCATGTGTGTGCTGTTATAAGTGTGTCTGTGTGTGATCTTGGCACTTGCGCATACATAGGTGATCATTAGGGCAATGGGCCTATCTTCATAATAACCTTTTCTAATGCGTTATTCAAGAAACCACATGTTCATTAAAAAAATAATTATACCACTGTTTAACTCTACCTCAAAAATATGGAGTGCTTCAAATAGATATTGAAATGGTAAAAACCAGTGCTCTCATCACTGAGCTAACATTTGCTTTCGCTCTCGGACGCTCTGCCCTCTCCCTCGGAATGCAGTTCCACAAACAGCAGGCTGCTCTTACTCCTCCCTTCCCCCCAGGAATGTGTGATTGCTTGCAGCATGCCAGTCCCCCAGACATCTGCTTTTCAAAAAACAAAATGAGTTTACACTATAGCATTTCAACACACAGAACATAAAAGTATAATGCTTTAAGGGGTAGTTAATTTTTGTCAACTTAAAAGCTCACATTTACTAACAATAAACAAATAACATTTTTCAACCTTCACAAAACACAAAACTACAAAAACACCATTTATCTCTAACAAAACACCCATACCCCACGACACTCATGGCCATGCATTCATCCATTCCTTCAGCCACCAAATAAATCACTCCAGGCATCCCTCGTTGCTATACCCTATACGAAACAAAACTCTGCCTCTTACCTAGGCATACCCACTCCAGATGCATTATTGTCTCCCTATATTGCGGGAGTGCCTTACACGTGTGAACTAATAGCATACTCATGATGTTACTACCTCTTACTTTGTTTACTGGCTAGCTCGCAGACACTGGCCCAGCAGTGTCTCTCAAAATACATTTTCCTCTAAATAAACCAATTCCCATAAATTGAATTACCCTCCAAATTTTATTTTTATACCCCAAAGCGCTTTCCCTCACACAACAATTTCAAATCTCACACTTCAAACCACTATCACAAGAGCAGGGAACCTCCCATGGCCAGCAACAGAAACCCACAATATATACTAATTTCAACAAGAAGCACCTACTATGTGCACCGTTAACATGAATAAAAAAGCATTTAGTTAGTTTAATGTCTTAGGTCTTTCCTCATTCTCCTCACTCGAGGCAAGGGAATCTACTCCTCCTCAGGCCCCTGTACCTGGATCGGAGGAATAGGAGGTCCTCTCTCTAATATATGACCTTCCCTATGCTACACAAAATGAACACAAAATTACCTCTACTTTACGCGGTGTTGCCTTCCCCTTTAAAGAAAGAGGGTTTCCCACTCTTCAATTAACCTTAATATTTCACCATAAAAAACTCCTACAAACTACATTGCGTGATCTTTTCCATATGCTCATCAAACAATACAAAATGAACAAAACAAAATATCTACACCACTGTGCTCGTCATGCACGAGTACACTCACGTGATCTATGAGCTCTGAGTGCCCCTTAAGGTGAGTCTTCCCTCTCAGCTGCCTGCACCATCCCGTGTCATGAGAGGGTCACGGGGTCAGGCAGATAATCCACGTCTACAGAACCTGCCTGTTTAGCGCACTCAGTCTAGTCAAGGCAGGCCTGCTCCATGCCCTCAAGGCGTGTGGCAGGCATCCCCAAGCTCTTCAGGGAAACTGAAGATCTCGGTGGGACCTTCAAATGTAAAAGTGCAGTCGCGCAAGTAATCCAAGGAAATAACAAGAGTAATCGAAAAGGATTATGCACTTTGCAAGAAAGAACACAGCTTGATTGCACAATCAGCTGGGAGAAAATTTCAGACAGCTCTTTGGAACTGACCTGAAAACCCATCCTATAGGGCCCCTTAAGGGCTACACATTTTAAAGTGGTAACCCTGCCCATTTGCACACTTTTACAGTGGTAACATTTTAGGCTAATTTCGAACATGATCATTGGCTGTTCGTCAGCAAGCCCCTAACGAAATCTATACATTTACAATCGCCATTGGAGGTTTGGGGTTTCATTTCTTGCGACAATAAGCACACCACCCCTCAATGACATCACATATTGGTGACTGACTTAACTGCACGCCCCTCATTGGTTGGCACAGCTCATAGTACATTTTGGCAAACACCCTGATCCCAATTGGACAGTTGTTTTAGAGACAGCGGAGGCAATGGCATCCCATCAAGCCCATCCAATGAAACTGTAAGTGGACATCAGTAAGGTCAAAGACATTGTTGGATACTCTGGAACACCCAATCCCCTCCCCTGATTGGTTCTCTGGTCCCTCACCGTTCTGCATCTGCTCAACGACTAGCTCCCCAGCTCCCTACTCACGAAGGGCTGCAAACTTAACTTGAAAAAACATGCGACATCCGGCTGCTGGAAATCAATTCCTCCTATTTTATTAATTCTACCATAGCACTTTTATTCCCTGGTAAAATGGCTGTGATCATTGGGGGCATTGTTGCTCCCATTCTGATAACATTTGCGGGCAGCCTGCGGCCTGAGCCATCTCGCCCCTAGTACTGTGTCCTTAGCGCCCATTGTGCCTTGCCCCGTATCTCGTGGCATGGCACCTGCTGTATGAAGGATAGTTTCGCTCCCATGAGAAATGCTCCCTTGCAACAATTAATTGAGCACTATCTGGCACCTCCCTTTTATCTTAACATTGGATACTCGGTGTTTTCCTACCCAACAGCAGGAATTACTAACAACTAATCAATCTCCATAAGAATACTAAGCCCTACCTTCCTACCCAAATATGTGTGTGGTACTAAAAAGTGCTCTGATAAAGAAGAATAGAATGAATGCTTTGCTGCACGTGTGATTTTGTCTGCTATGCGTGTGCTTTTCTCTGCAGCAGTCATGGCCACCCTTTTGCTCACTAAAACAACAACCCCTCATCATAATGCAGTTCACTCTATATAATAAAAACAAACCCCAGGACCAGCACCCTGATGTGTGGCACAACTATATGTTCTGTAAATACACTGTGATGTCACCAAACATGTGACCCCTGTGTCACCATGCCCCTCCTGTAGCTTGTATGGACGTTAGATCTGCACATTTACAAATCGTTCTGAGGGTATTATTTCACCAAACACAGCAGGATGGCCTGTATAGCTTGCTTATGCAACGGTGTACGTGATCAGACCAGCCAAAAATGGTGAAAGGATTACCAGCTATATAGGGCATTTCTGGCCTTTCTGGGGTCAGCTTTCAGCCTCATGAATATGTCCCCAAGCTCTCCTATAATACTAGTTTCTAGTAAATTACAGGATCGGATACATTTCTTAAGGACCTAAATGTCCAAAACAATTCTCTCCAAAGGGTCAGATATACTGCAAGTGTCAGGATGAAGAGCTTAAAAAAGGCACGTGTCCTAGCAAAAGGACCAAATGTGAGTGTCTAGGATCCCTAATATAATGCAGTGCGAGGGATGTATTACCCAGCTTGCTTAAAGTGAAAGGGCTATTCTACACTACTTAGGGGCTGATTCATGGAATTCTTTGCGCCAAAAAAACGGAGATTTGTGTGCCATTCTGCCCGCAAATCCCTGTTTAACAAATGGGGATTTGCGGGCAGAATGGTGCACAAATCCCCGTTTTTTGGCGCAAAAAATTCCATGAATCCAACCATTTGAGTCTTTGCTTCTTAATTCAACTCTCAGTCAAAGGGATATAGTGCCCATCCAGCTTGTTGGCTTCTCGCCAGGTTCTCCTTTGCTCAGATAATATTACACAGAGGCCACAGGTCGCCTTTCTATGAGCTTTGTTTTGGAGCACAGCATGTACCTATCCGAAAGTTCTTCTTTATACTAACTCCCCCTTGCCTTGGGCAATCACCATACCCGCAAGAATTCTGCCCATCAGTAAATGACCATTAGCTTACCAGCAAGTAGTTCTTCCTGCATGCAAGGATTGTTTTCAGTCTAACTTATACTCAACCACCAGCCAGTAATCATCCTTCTAGGCTTACATCCTCGCAAAGCTCCGGTTTGGTCCTTTTGTTCGCTGGCTCTTTTCAGAGGCAGAGGTGTAGCCCTCAGTAGACTTTCAGCAAGTTGTACCTCCTGATCTCTGACCTTTGTCAGGCTTTGAGATAAAGCTTCAGAAGGCTGATTTCTTTCTTCCTTGTTTGGGCTCTGACTTTCCCCAATAACTGAGGGGCAGCCCTCAACATGCTCTGGGTTCTCCGACTCTCCCAGTGCACTTTCTCCTCTTCGGACTGGCTTCCTGAATGTGACTCTTTCAGCTTCTATCCTGCTCTATTTTATAGTGTTGTACCTGATTTTGATTGCCCCATACACTGCGTGATTGGTGCACCAATTCATTTGTTCCCCACAGCTCATGTGGCTGGTTCTTCTCCTTCTTCACCTCCTCCTTTTTAGGTGTTTTACTTCACCTGCTTGGGATTCTCAGATGGGGTTTGTTTCCTTCTCACTTGTCCGTGTAGGTTGTAACGGTGTCCAGTCAAAGGATCGAAAACAAAAGGATCGAATACAATAGTTTCGAGTCAAAAGGACCGAAAAAAAAGGTTGAATGCCTTTTTTTACATGTATTTATAGGAAAAGAAAGTGGTTTTTACACCAAAAACAGGGGTTTGGGGGGGACCCCCCCAAAAAAAATGCAACCTTTTATTTTTCGGTCCTTTTAACTCGAAACTATTGTATTCAATCCTTTTGTTTTAGATCCTTTCACCTACAACCCTTGAAATATCAGCTTTCTTGGTGTGGACTGAGGGTTTAAAGCCTTGGGATCAGGTGTAAGCGGAATCTGCACTACATGGCTCTAGACTCTGCCGCTAGCCTCAGGGATCCTCCTTGTACTGGTAAGCACCTCTAGTAGATGTCTGTGGGACCCAGTCAATTGTGATGTGTGGAAATGTATGTGAATGCCTTTCTCCATAGGAGCTGCTCGCCAATGCTGCCTGTCAACTCGCTAGCCGAATCCTCTCCACCGCACTGACACAGAGTAGAAAGGAAGACAATTAACCTCTGCATCTAATTAAATGAAGGAATGATCACCCATTTGGGAAGCACTGGTGAGAGAATATGTTTGCCCAGCCTGCAATTATCTGTCATGCTATGATGCACTGTCCCTGTCCCTGTTATTATCATTGTGTATCTGGGACTCCATCTGGAACAGGCAGTTGGGTGGTGGGACGGACTCTGGTTGATCCCCCATATGGCTCCTCAGGATAACTCTTCAAAGTGTGTGTGGACATTACTGTCACCCAGGCTCTCATCAGCCTCTCCAGGTGGCTCCTCAAATGTGTCTTTGCAACAGAGTTCAAGAAATCACTTCTCTCACGTCAAGTACCAAGCTGAGATTCAAACATTTCGGTTCTTCATTCACGTCCTCTGTGCGCATGCCACTGTGATTTTAACAGGAAAGTCTAATTTGAGGCTGCCCTCCATCGGTCCGTAACAATACAGTTCATGTCCCTCTTTTGAAACAGGTTCCTCGCAAAATCACGTGGGCTATGTGAATTATGTGGGAGCCTGCTCTCTGTTACCATGTGTCAGGGCAAGTTATTGCCTCACCCGCGCCAGCCTTTCTCAGTGCTGCTGGGATTCGCTCAGACACTTGGCTCGTGTCAGTTTACCGTGTTCCGGTATGCCCCGTCTTCTGTTTTCGGGGCCCCACCTTCTCATTGCTGATTGGCTGCATTAAGCCTGAGCACCGCCCCGTGAGCCTGAGCACCGCCTCCGTGAGCCTGAGCATCAGCCCCTCTTCCAAGCTGTCACAGACTAAAGCAGCAGAGCACTGAGCAGCCTCCAGTTGTAGTGATAGATAAACACTGTTTATTCTGAGGTAAAGCTTTGTATTAAAATACGAGGCTGCCACTGAGGAAGCCGTTGATGTAGATACCGGAAAGGTATGGGATACCAAACATTATATAACACCGGCTCTCATCATTGAGGCCCAGCATCATCAGGGAGCATACATGAGTGGGGACATGGTGAAAAGTGGTGGTCTGGTCTCCATTGTGTTTTGGGGCACTTAGCAGGAGTGGTCACTGTGTGCAGCATAGCATTCATTGTTGTCATGAAGACTTCTGCATGTCTTGAATCCAAAACAGAGCTTGCACATTTGGGGTGAAAAGAGTTTGCCCACATAAATTAGTGGCGCTAGCAATTTTACATAATCGACCCAGGAAGAAATGGCAGAAGACACTGCCCGGTCATGAAGCACTAGGTTTTGGAATAAAAGGACACCAGGGCAAAGTGTTAGGTTTTTGCGGTGCTTTGTGTCTTGATATCATTACACCCACGTGCCATTTCTCTCCTTGCTTCTATTGATTTTTGTTCGTTTTTGGTTAGCCTTGGTCTAATGAGATGGAGAAAGAGAGAGAGCAAGAGAGAGAGAGATAAAAATCAAAACCATGTACACCTAATAAGTCAATATTTTCCTAGTGTTGTTTTTGTCAGAGAAATTAGGTGTCGGTTCTCAGTAATATTATGCCATATTGACTGCTTTTTCTTCTAAAGTTAGTGAATTATTTGATCTGAAATTGTTAGAAAGTCTTTTTTAACTTGTGTGCTTTCTTCGATGCAGTAAATAAATATGTGTGTTGCTTTTATGGGAATCATTACTCTGAAGTACAGTTTTGAACTGAAAAATGTCAGTCATTTCTGTTTTTATTATTAGGACTTCAAGAAAATAACTTAGATGCGTACCTACATAAGGCCAGGAAAATATCTGTGCTATTTTGTTATTTATTATCCATCAGTGGTCAATATTGACTCTGCTGCCATGACTCTTTTGTTACATCCTCTATGTCCATTGTTTGGAGAAGATTTGCGCCAATCACTTCCGTGTCGGCGAGGGGGGGCGTACAGAGACGTAACAGCACGCCAGCCCACGCCCGAGCAGGCCTGCTTCCAAGCGAGGTTAGAAGTACAGCGTAATTAAACAGTTTGTTGCAGGAGTCAGTGAGTGTATCCTATGAGCCGTGTCGCATTTAGCTTTTTTCATTATGTTTGTTAGTTTCCACTGACTTACGTTCTCTGCATTATGATGGTTTTTTCTCCATTGCAAATTGTACGTCGAAATAATGTGTTTAAATTGAATTGAAATTTGGAACAGAAATAGGAAGAACCCTATTATTGGCATGTCTTCTCCCAGAAGGCCAATCTCAAACTTATGTACACACCCCTCAAACAGCCGCAAAAGTCTGAGTCTAAATTATTTTGCACTTTCTCAGTATTAATGAACCGAGGGAAGTGTAGTCTTCTTTACACAACGGCACGTCCATAGAGATCCATAACGTTGGTCACCTGGTCCGTGTTTACTCTGTCACACATCCAAGTATGACATCACATACCCTGGCAGCTGCTACACACTATATTCTTAGCAGGGCTGACCTCTGAGGTATGAGGAACACAGAGGCACCCCTCCTCCCTTTCAGCAAAGATATAGGTGGGTGCAATCAGATTTTGGATCTCAGACACGCCTCAGAATTATGATTTTACATTTTGCTCATCCTAGAATTTTGACTAAAATGCTTATCCGTTGGCGCACTAAGTTCGTGTCCAGGGTACAAGAGAGCTTTTCCAATAGATTACAGAGATGCGCTATTAAAAGCATAACGCAGCTCTCTTTTCAAGTAGTTTGGTTCATGGACTGCTACTGAGCATATAAAATCGAGAGGGTGTTAAGTAGTTTTCACCACTTTGTTTTAAATAAAGAAATGTGATATTCCTTCATGCAATCAGCAATCAGTAGTATTGTGTGGTACATTTGTGTGAGACTTAGGGGCCCGTTATCAGTATGCCGGTAAACCAACGGTAACACCGGTTTGCCAGTGTTACTGTTACCAGAAGGGTGACCGGCGCAATCACTTCTGCATTATGATCCTGCGCGGGCACACGCACCACCCCGCTGGTAACGGTAATACCGGCAAACCGGTATTGCCAGCAAAAAGCAGAGAATGCCGGTAATATCGGCAAAACAGTAGAGGTAACAGAGACCAGCACCATCACAGTATGTGATACCGGTATTACCGTTGCTGGAAATACCGGTGCTGGTAATACCAGAAGCGGAAATAACAGCGACGACGGAACAGGAAGTTCCACAGACCTCATCTTCTAAAACAGAATCCACAGTAAATCTACCACCTCCACTTGCCATCCAGTCCTGAAAAACTCTTGCAGCACCATGGCACAGAAAAATAAAACACGCCTCCCTGATATGCACCAGCGGAAGCCTAAATTCACTGAGGCTGAACTGACAGCACCTACTGATGCTGCTGTGGAGCACTCGGAGGGACTGGTTGAGTCGAGGCAGCGCAAGACCAGTGGCCAAGGGAAGACAGCCATCTGGGGGAGATCATGACCAAGGTGACATCAGTGGGCACTGTATCCCGCACTGCCAGAGACTGCCACAAGTGGTGGGATGACCTCAAAGTGATGGTGCTCAGTCTCATCGCCAGACAGAGGATGGCCAATGCAGTAACTGGGGATGGAATGGTGGAGCCCTGATGCAATGGGAGGCGACAGCCAGGTCCATCCTCCATATGGAGGGCCTTGGAGATGATTGGCAGCGTGGAGGCAGGAGCCGACACACCTGGCGATGCAGGTGAGTCCACCCGACCCCGTGTGTATGTGGATACAGTGACCATGAGCAAATGTCCCCCAGCACTGGAACACACCAGGGGCAAATGTGACACAACATGGCTGCAACATCAAATGCACAGTGAGGACACACAAGGCCAGGGAGTGTGGGGAAACAGTGCCATGTAAATGCAGCATAGGTGACACGTGTTTACAAATCCAGGGACACTTGAGAACCACCCATGTGTGCCATGTACATCCATGTCAGCACGTGATGCCCCACACCACACATAAAAAAAAACCCCGACAGCCCAACAGTCAGAGAGCACACGCATGCACCATGTACATCCCCAGCAGACACTCCCACCATGTGTGAGTGGCAGCACCCATTGCACCAACACCACTCATGCCAATCTGGCCAACATTGCATCACTGGAACACACATACATGTCGTATGAATATCCTGCATGGCTGCAAGCAAGTCTACAACATGACTGATAGCATGTCATTATATTCCTGACATGGCTAAATTGTCCCCATGTTTTATCCCTGAGCCACCACAGAGCCCATGCAGCCTGCCACCACTGCCTCTGACCAACACGGAAGTAGTAAGTGCCAGACTGGAGGCCATAGAGTAGCACTAGGCTTCTATGAGGCACTTGCAAGCCAGCAGCTCAGTGAAAAGCAGTTCATGCCGGAGTGCCTGCAGGGGAGTACCTGCAGGATCGCAAGGTCACTTGGGCATGCCACCGCTGACATACTGACACTTGGACAGAGGGTGTGGGAGCACACTGAGTCCACCTTGGCCTCAGTAGAGGCAACCAACCAGGCAACAGCCACTGCGGGTTCCTTGCCAAGCACTCCAAGGCACAGCTCAGAGCACCACCTAAAAGCCAAAGGGCATGAGAAGGCACCCATGCCAAAGAGGAGCAGGAAATGACTGTCGGACACTTCAAGGGTGAATTGAAGGTGTTCCTAGGGAGGGGATTTGGGTAGAGTAGTTGGGGATGGGTGAAGGAGAGGGGAGTAAGGTAGGGGACTTGGGGAGGGGAGTTAGGAAGAGGAGTTGATGAGGGGTGCTGTGTAGAGGTGTTGATGTCTTGTGGAAGTTCAAATCACCTTTACACATACATTCCATTCAACCTTGAACACTGCCAGGACATTCCTTGTTGTGTCGAAGTGTTTAATGTGACAAGTGACTATATACAGATGTGCAAATGATCTCCTGTGTGTTGGTGTTCAGAAGAGGTTTTCAATCAGTTCCTGTCGAGCCAAGCAACCCTGCCTGGCCTCAGCCTGCTCAGTCTGTGCCCCAAAGCACCCGCAGGTGCTGTTTCATCCTCCTCTGGTGGTGGCATGTCCTCATCCTTGAGCAGGTGAATGTTGCACTGAACACATATATTGTGCAACATGCAACATGTAATGACTATCTGTCCTGCCTTTTCCTGCCTGTACATCAGCGCACCTCCGGAGAGAGGCAGGCAATGGAAGTGTTCCTTCAGGGGGCCAAAGGTGCGCTCCACACACACTCTGGTATGAACATGTGTCAGGTTGTATGCCACCTCCTGTGGCATCTGGGGATTTCTGGGTGTCATCAACCAGGGCACCTGGGAGTATCACGAGTCACCTGCAAGTGGAAAGGACATAGGTGTGAACCACAGTGGTGAGCTGCTGTTTTGCAAGCAACAACAGCAGGTTGGTTAACAGTTTCACTGTGCATTTCATGTGTCAATTTGCGTAACATGAGCTCATAATTAAGTCATTGGATGTGTGGTGTATCACTCGGGGTGTGTACTGTTCGACTTGGTACGTCTTGCTCACAGCCGAAACTCATGTCTTTCTGAGTCTTTGCATGACAGGGAAGAAAATCCAATGTGGCTAGTTCGGGCCTGTCCACTGCTCCCAGGCATTAGCCTCGATGGGTGCCTGTAGTGTTACAGGGTGTCATTTGCAGGTTCCCAGTGTGCTGTCCCTTGGTAGCTTTTCAGCATCAAGTCATGACATCCATGGCAGTGTTCTTTGGTGCGAAACATTCCTGACTTGGAAGGACTGTGTTTCCTTGGTGCTTATGGTCTCCTAGAGCATTTCCTGCTGCATCCTGGTCATATCCTAGTCCTGAGGATTGTAGCCTGTCATGTGTGTGGTGTGCGGGTGGGTCCAGTATGTACAGGGGCGTGTCAGGGCATGCATTCAGAACATGCGCCAGTCCTCCCCCTAAGTACATGTCACTCGTACAGCAAGGTCGGTGTATTTGGACATGTAGTCACCCAACATTCAGGTCTGTTGGCCTCTGTGCCTCTCTACCCCGGCAGCATGCGGTTTTGCAGGACCATGGCACTGTATATGGATTGTGGAAATCGAGCACAGCGGTTCCTGGAAATCGAGCACAGCAGTGTGTGATATTGAGGGTGGCGTGGACATTGAGGGGGTGGTACTGCTTGTCATTGTGGTAAGCCTCCTCTGATGCCCAGGGTTGCACCTACTCAACATGGGTGCAATCCAGGGTGCCAAGCACATTGGGCATGTGTGCCATGGCACAGAATCTGGCCTTGGCGTTCTCCTCTGTGAGGGTGGTGGGGAGTGTGATTTAATTTCCAACATGATGCAGGAGTGCTTTCAGCACCTGAGTAAGCACAATGGAGAAGTCTGGCTATGAAATGGCATGCACTGTGGCCACTTTGTGCTAAAACATGCCTGTAGCCAGGAAGTGCAGGACCGACACCAGTGACACCAGCGGTTGAATGGCTGTGATGATGATCCTGCTTCCAGATGGATGGGACTACTTATTAGAAGTGGGAAAGAGGCTCTTCTCGAATACAATTTATTCTAGCACCAGGGGTATGCAAGGCTACCCCTCTGTCTGCACACAAATGCATTGATGCTCTTGACACAGTATACCGTGACACAGATACAGACTTATGGTATGCATGCATCAACACAACAGCAAAGCTCTCATCCAATTTCCCTTGCTCCCAAATAACTTAGCCCATCCCCATTTCTACCGTACTTTCCAGAAGGAGCGCAATACCATACTCTTTAAAGAACAAATGGATAAAACAGGGTGACTGTACAGTGGACAGTAGAAGCGCTTTGGTTTCTGATTCAAATTAAGTTTGAGGTAACTTAATAGGACAGCTGCACATCAGTGAAAGGCAGAGATTTAAACCCCTGGTTCGCTTAACATACAAATGAATTGGGTACATTTTCCAGGTTTTTGTGCTTATCCTTACGAGTTTCGATAATTAACAAAAAATGTATCCTTATTAAAGATTTATTGTTTGTTTGACTATTAAATCTTGCCGACTAGTGTTTCGACCAGCGGTCGTTTTCAAGGTATTACTCATCACAGTCTAATAACATAGTACAGTATAACAGTATAATCAATAATTCATACATTGACATTACTATTCCAGTTTGGAAAAATCTAATTGATTCAGTAGAGGTTGAAGAGCAGCAGCAAATTAAAATAATAAAATAAAATAAAAGGAAAAAATATATAAAAATCTGATTTAGTCAACAATTATTGTTACTCTGTTTGTCAAATTCACTTTATTATATAACTCAATCCTCAAAAATAATTGATTAATTAGGGTTAAATCGCTCATCCACACCTGTGTCCGGTTTTTATAAATATTGATACATTTTGCTAATCATGTGACCTTTATTTGAAGTCTGGCTGTACCATTAAGTCCCACACCACATTGGTGATAACCAAGCACTGGTGTGTTAATATTATGAAATATTATTCAATTTGGACTCACCACAGATGTATTGATCTTCTAATGTCTTGCGAGATAAATCACAAGTTCCTAAATATATTCAATCAATCTATTAATGTGGTTTATAAGATTAGAGTTAGGTCTTAAAGCAGATCGTTGTATTTGAGATTAAATTTGTCTCACCCTTGAAAAGCTTTCAAAACGGCTCTTCAATTATTATGATTCTTCTCCTTAGTCAACTTCAAAATGGTGGGTGATTATTATCAGCACCTGAGTATATCTAATGTTCAGCTAATTAGTTACCGTGATATCTGCCATATTGCTCAAAATATGCTAATTAGTCATGTTGCACTGTATTGTAGTCAAAATTAAATTGATCTGATCCTTAGTTCAAATTGTAATAATTGCTCTTCAATATTTTGGATTCTTCTCCTCAGATATTCTCAAAAGTATGAGTATTAATTATCAGCATCTAGATATAGCCAATAATGAGCCAATTAGTTTCTATAGTACCGTACATACTTTGGTATAGTTACAATATTAACATGTAGTCATCAAGTCTGAAACATAAATTGTTCCTTACCTAGTTATTTTGCAATTCTCCTGGAGCGTAATCCTCGTCGGAGCCTCAGCGTTTCTGCATGGCAATCTCCTGCGATCGCCATTTTAATTTTGTATATATAGTTGAGTTGCCATTATGTGCACGCTGTCTATGTGTGAAGTCTTTCTTCCATTGCTTTACTAATAATGTTAAGGTTACAAGTTAATTGTTAAATGTACTTTTATTATTGGGTGATTTTAATGAAATAATCTAATGATTTGTCAAAAGTTGAATTTCAATAGGCGCAATCGCCTCCCAAATATTGAGTGATATTTATGGTTATAATTTTAATGGTCTCTTGAGGGCACCGCGCCTCAGTGTTGCAAGGGTGTCAACCACAATTCTACACATATAGTGATTAGCCAAGTAATCTGAACGGTGCGAATAAATGTGTCATACCATTATAAAATGCTGTGAGGTTTCCATGAACCATCTCTAGTCTAGCATATCTTATTTTAAATTAAATGTGCACTCCCACAAGCAATTTCCAAGCTCATATAATGGACCTTGCATTATACCATTTTTTTAAAGTGTCATACCATTAATCTACCATAAGATGTTGTGAGGTTTCCATGAACAATCTCCATTCTAGTAATCTTGTCTTCATTTAAGTTGTACACTCCGACAAGCAATTTCAAAGCTCATATACTGGACCTTACATGACAAAAAAACATTCATCTCACGTTCACAGTTTAAACCATTTCTTAAGCAGCGTAATTTACATATCATCTTTGATTCCGTTTGTCTTAGCATGAGTTTCTGATCTCCCCCTCGAATACCAGTTTGCACCATACGTAGTCCAATGAAACAAACATTGGGCCCGATTCATGGAATATATTAGCAGGGAAAAATGGGCGCAGGCGTGCAAAATGCGCGCAAGCTCCCGTTTACCGATTCATGGAACACATTGCGCATGGCTTAGCTTTGATGTCAGCGGAATTGGCGCGGGCCCAACACGTCACAGCAACACCACAAACGCCTTGCGTGAGACGCCCAGCGAATGCACATACCGCCCAGCGTAGTCACTTAAAAAGGCAGCGGCACACATGGAATGGGGAATAACAAGCGTAAATGTGGGCGTTACGTGTGAAGTACCACAGTAAAATACCTGCAATGCCCACACGTGCACTAACAACATATATTCATGGAATCGAAGAGGGGTCTCCGGCACATGAAAAAAGACATGCCAATCCGGAAGCGCGTCCGCCACGTGAAAGCTGGCATCACCGCGCACAAAAACAATGCATAAAAAGTGCACGCAAAAGCCAATGCGCGTATACTGCTCCAATGAATATACAATTTCTTGCAGCCATGATCGTGGGACACAGCAGGAGGAGGATAGCCAGGGCACGTATTTGTCTACACAGGACCATCCTTTTCGGGATGCCTGATGACCAGGTCTATGGCAGGTATAGGGTTCCACCTCATATCATCCTAGACCTGGTCAGGGAGTGGGAAGATGATCTCACATCACCCACTGTGTGCTCCCAAGGACTGAGCCCCTTGGAAAAGGTGCTCAATGTACTGCATTTTTTGTGCGCTCCACTATGGCCCTGGTTGCAATATGGGCTGCGTTGTATCTTACCTAGGGTGGTGTGGTGGGGTTCCATATTGGGCGTCATCATGTAGGTTCTCACAGGTTAGGCACTGCCCTCTGTGGAGGTGAGATGGGTTGTTAGTGCTGTGGTTTTGTCTGTGGTAGGCATGTATGCATTTGCAGGGCCATTAATACTCATCAATGAGCCATGTGTTGCCATGCCTCCCAGCTTCCAGGTCCCGGTGTAGGGGTAACTATCATGGGTGGACCCTGGATAGTTGCCATACACAGAGGTCGCTGTACATACACAATACAGTGACCCTCGAAAGGTAAGGGTAAGGGTCTACTGCATCGCGTATGGCCTGCGAGGCTCAGGGATGTGCTGCCCCACAGGAGTGTCTCTTGTGGTGGCAGGAGCAGATATGGAGGATGTTGTAAAGGAACTCAACCTACTACTTTGATCGAAGGGGACGAGCCTCCGAACTGCCGCCTTATGATGTCACAGGTGAGTGCATCGACTGTGGGTACTGTTGCTTCCCAAACGTCTGAAATGGGGAAGACCCCTCACAGGGCCAGACAGTGTTGGTCCGTCCATCTGTGGTGGTTAAGGCTGCAGGGTCACACTCCACAGTATTGACTCCTGGGGCTGCTGATCAGGGGAGGGATGCAGTCCTGCAGCCACAGACACCGCCATCACATGAAAGGCCAGGTTCCCTTGGTCAGGGCAGGCATGGGGTCCACCAACGTGGAGGCAGTATGTTAGCTGGCAATACTTTGTGGGAGCAGTCCATGTAGGCTGCTGCACAACAACAGGCTGCTTCACATGAGATGTTGGCTCAGGGCATGGATAGGGTGGCCAATTTCATGATACCCCCGGGAAGACAGGGGGAGCACCAGGAGCAGGCATTGTGGCCCACATGCCGCTCACACAGGCTGAACATGTTGGCCAGTAAAAGGAGCCAACTGGCAGACCTGAGGGATCTGCGAGCCTCCTTGGCTGCAGAAGGTCGGGCCCACGGGGAAGCCCTCAGGACTACACTGGTTGCACTCGAGGAAGCCAGCAGTAGACGGTTTTGAACAGCAGATGCAACTGATGACTCGTGCCATCACAGAGGAACTGTATGCATCCCGTGAGGGGTTGCATGGAGACCTCTGAGCCATCATGGTGCAGATTCAAGCATCTCATTCCTGCATGGCCACTGCCATCGAGGACCAGACCAGGGCTATATGTGGTGATCCTCCTTTGGCACTCCCACATTCTGATGCAACACCAGAGGGTGGCAACAGCAGCAACAGGTCTCATGATAGCCGTGTAGCCCATTAACCCATGGAGAGTTTTTTATATCTCTCAACATCCACTTAGACAAACTTTCAGAAGTTAAAAGGATAGGACGCTCAACAGCCCCATTCCCTCTTTTCAAAGACATGTATGTACGCAGAGAACAGTTTTCTCTGTCTCTTGCTTATTTAGTCACTATTCATAAATCACAAGATCTCACACTAGATGAAGCATTGATTGACATTGGCAGCACAGTCTTTAAAGAAGGCATGAGCTACATAGCGCTGTCACACCTACGTACACTTGAAGGACTATTTCTAGTCAATTTTGATGCATGCAAAGTCAAGGCTGACATTCCTTGCATCGTAGAGTACAACAGACTACGTGCACTCTACACACCCCATCTCAAAATGTAACCTGTTCCTCAAAAAGGCTAACTTTGTAAAAGAAGATTAGTGCAAACACAATTTATACATGACCCCCCAACAGTACTACCAAAGAAATTGAAAGCAGCTGCTCCTCCATCAATTACCTCAACCACAGATGGATATACTGAAAAGGCAAATGCACACTCATTTGCACAAACAAAGAGAGTACCTCTTCAAAAGAAAGCATGTCGACTTCCATCAAATGACTCAGACACATAACTGTCTGGTCCATTCAAATTTTACAACACAACTGGTGTAAGTTGCTATGCAAATGTAGCAATCAATGTTCTATTCCAATCGTCACCAATTGTTGAAAACATTTACTTAAACGGTGCAGACCAGTTGTGTTTGCAAATGCTACTCCTACATAGAAATGCAACAAACAATCCTGACAACACTTACAGTGTCTCAGGAATAAGGCACGAATTGGACTACTGTGTGGGAATGGTGAGATTCACTATAAACACACAAGCAGATCCACAGGAATTTCTAATGTACTTACTGCAAGTACTGGAAATCAAAAACATACCTATAAATATTTTCCAGATTTCATACATGTGGAACCATACATGCACTCTCTACAGCCATGTGTCGCAGGAACAAGTCCCTAACGAGCGCTTTGTGTATGTATCTATACCTGACTGTGAATCCATTCCATTCAGCAGCTGGTACAAAATGCAAATCATGGCATATTATGTACTACTTGCAATTCAGACAATCGTTCCACTTTACAGTTACAGTCACATAGCCAATATGTAATAGTAATGCTTTTACAATACAATGCAGATGGTACCAAAAACAACTGCAAGCTTACTAGCTTCAAACACGGGTATCACTTGACAAGAAAACCTTCACAACAGTAGACATAATCTATCACACGGGCGCCACAACTACTCCAGGTCACTATACTGCATTCATTAAAAAAAAATGTCTGTGGTCTGAATTAAATGATACTTCCATTACTCTGAAGGAAAAATTACCAGCAAATCTTGCAAATGCCTACTTAATATTCTTGATACCAAAATGTACTCACTGATCTACAAAAGTAGCATAGCCTACTGCCCAATACCCACAAACAGATATGTAACTGCACACGAAAAATAACCTTCTGCCCTGTGACTCTGGAACAATTTAGCATACACCAACTGTCACATGAGGACATCAGTTGCCCTGCTATACATTTTTCCCTAATGATTATAGTCACAGAAACAACAACTGTGGAAATGACACACTAATATTGTTTCACCCATAGTACTTAAAAAGAAAAGTACTGTGAAACAACCAACTGTTAGAATAAGACAACAGCTCTCTAACAATGCCCATACACTGCCATAAATACGATACACAACTGATTTAACTACACCCATAATACTGCAAAGGCACTTCACAATAGTGGAAAATAGAAAACCGCCAACAAGAATGAAGGTGCTTGAAGACATAACAAGCAAACATGAACGTTTTTGTGAGGAAACTCTTGAAGACTCATTAAGTATAAACAACCAGAATACACCAACTGGTATCTTACTACATCCGCAGTCAGTGGAGTAAGTTTGCTGAAAATGTTGGGGGCGACATAACATCTAAATAAAAAGGACCCCTGCTAAATGAGTGCGACAAAATGGCATGCCACAAAAGTTGGTGAGGCAAACACCCATGTCTCCTCCTAAATGTATGCCCATGCCCGCAGTACTACAATGTTACTTCTATCGGTCAAACTGCTAAAATCAACCTTAGCAATCAAAGTGCAACAAACATACCCTCAGCCACTTTCAAACTACCAACAGTTAGAATACGCCAACAGGTATTTAACTGCCCCCACAATCCTGCAATATTAGTTTGCAGTAGTACATTACTTAGAAAACACCAACAGCAATCAAACAGCACAAATAGATACTGTTAAAAAGAGGAAACAGATGGGGGCGCTGTTGAGCAGCAGTCCAAGATGGCCGCTGCCTGAGATGCTCCGGCAGCGGCGGCTGAAAAATTCTGCTGAAAATCCTGTCTCCCTCTTCTCACCGCCTACAACAACGCTGTGGAGAGTTTGCTGACCACACCGGCAAGCCGGGAGTTAGAATCTGGGCCAGTTTACTGCCTCTGTGGCGCTTTACTCTACAGGCGTCCGTAACAGCTGGGCCCGCATGGTGTGTGGAGGAGGGGCGGACGGCCCCGGCCCAAGAGACTGTGGAGATTGTGTCGGATGCTCGGGGCGCCTACCCAGGCATCCTTGTTGGGTGAAGGGCTGCTGGAGCTCAGCGATCGTGAGCCGGACGGATGCTGGAGCGATCGCCTTGTAAGATTTGCTGGCTGGACCCCCGGAATCGCTAAATGGGAGAGTGGGCTGGAGGATCGGTGCGGCAAGCCCCGGAGCGGAGGGGGCACTGGTGCTGCGCCGGATCCGGGTGCACGCCCGTCCTGTGACGGTTGAGGTCTGCTGGTGAAGACCAGGGGGTGCCGGGCGCTGGCCCTTGGACAAGAGGGTGGAGTGCCCTCCTCAGCTCGGTGTCCTGTTCCAGGGTTTGGATCACTAGGGGCGGGCTGTTGTTTCGGCTCGCTCCAGAGACTTCTCTCGCTGCCCCGCGGAGAGAGCCTGAATTGCGCTGGACAGATCAAGTAAGTGCTGCAGTGGAGCCCCTTACCTGAGCGCTACATGCATAATTTCAATTCTGTCACGGGACAAGGCGGGCCCCCCAACTTCAGCTGCACTGTTGGAGGGGAAGGCTGGTGGAGCTGTGCGGCTGCCTCAGGACACACCGCTGGGGACTGGACCTTTCATCTCTGCTGAGTGGGCTCCCAATGGGGTCCTAGCCGCCGCAGAGACGATGGGCGGTATTTGATGGACTGGCTGGTGAGACATAATAAGGACATTATTCCCTTTCAAGCATCCAGAATGTCAGAGTGCTAACTTTTATCCTGACTGTTGTTGCTGTTGTGTGGTTAGGGGTGGAAACTGGGACAGCTACTATATCTGAGGGAACTAATTTTGACATACCAAACCCCGGTGGAGACCCCCGGTCATGACGGTAGTATGGGCAATCACAAAAAGCAGGCTAGAATGAACCAATTCACTTGTACCGACCAAGCTCAAGGCTCGGGCCCTGGTTCACAATCACATGTTGCAGAGCAGGTGGATATAATTGCCTTGAATCAGACACTCTTGGCATTGAAGAGTAGCATGGATAGCCTAGGGGCTAAGATAGACGCCCTCTCCAACAAGGTGGATAGCTCGGCGGAGCAGATTGAGAAGCTTTGCGTACGCATAGGGGAAGCTGAGCAGAGAATTGGAACAACTGAGGACAACGTCGCACAGTTGCAACGCAACGTGACTAGCCTGCAGCAGACAGTCAAGAAAATAGCAGCGAAGAATGAAGATTTAGAGGGCCGCGCAAGGAGGAACAATGTTTGCGTCCTGGGCGTTCCGGAATCCACGTGCATTGACAACATGGAAACATTTATAGAGAAGCTCCTTGTTGATGTACTTGATAATCCCCTGCTCTCTAAAATGTATATGGTGGAGCGCACTCACCGCTCGCTGGTGGCCAGACTGCCTCCAGGTGCACCTGCGCGGCCATACTTGCCAGAATCTTCTGTTATCGGGACATAGACGCTATCCTACGCGCAGCACGGGAGAAGAAAGAGTTGAGATAGGGAATTCTATTATCCCCTTCTACCCGGATTTTAGCCCAGCAGTTCAAGATCAGAGGAAAACTTTCCAGGCGGCGAAGGAAATTCTTCGGTAAAAAGGGATAACATATGCAATGATGTACCCGGCCAAGCTGCGCGTCCAACACAGGGGGTCAACAGTGTTCTTTAGTGCACCAGAGGCAGCGACACAATTTGCTAGAGATTTACCGGATTCGGGAGGCTCACCTGGACATCAGCCCTGAGTTGTAACTGCTATTCTTGGCATGGTGTGTTTTTAACAGGGAGAACAGGGGTTGGATTTCACGTGGTCTTTGGAGGAGTTGGTGAAACTGATCATACTTGGGCCACTGCCCTATGGAGCCTTGGGCCTGCCCTCAGAGCCCCAATAGCCGTAGAAACTGCGGCAGTGTTTGTTTAAAGTTAAAGGTAGGGGAGGGTTGACGGTAGGTTACAGTTTCTGCCGTGGGTGGGGTTGGAGAGGGGAAGAGATGGGTTGCAATTATGACGACCTGAGCTGTGTCAGTTGTCACACTTGGGATTGCGGTGCTCTGGCTCGTCTACAACAGGTTCTCTATGTTGCCCTTCCTGCACGAGGGATACGAACTCGGGGCATGCCCTGGGTTGTGCATCTTTATCATCTTCCACCTATAAGGTGATGTATTTGTATTGAATTCTCACGCTGTGGGGGATAGATCACAAGTGGTAATGACATGGAATATTGGGGGGTTTACGAATCAGAAAAGGACAAGTGTAATAGCAAGCTTTGCTAAAGCGCACAAGGTTAATGTACTATGTCTGCAAGAAACTCATTTGGCCACCGATGCTCCCCTCCCTGGGCTCCCTGGCTGGGGAGTGCATAGATATTGCTCATCATACTCTACGCATTCTAGAGGGGTTACCACGTATATTCATAACTCCCTCCAATTTAAGCTACATGAACAAATTGGAGATGAAGAAGGGCGGTGTTTGATTTTAGCGGGTGAGATACACAACACCAAAATAGTCATTATAAATATCTACGCGCCCAATACAGACACTCCTGATTTTTTCCACCAATGTGCACGAAATATCCATAAATTCCCATCTAATGAGATTGTGTGGATGGGAGATTTCAATCTTGCTCTTACCCTAGAGATGGACCGATTGTCCATGGCGCAGCAGGTGCTCCCTCAGGCGGCAAAGGCGTGGGCAGGTATATCCACCTATCATAATTTGTATGATGTCTGGCGGGGTGAACACCCCGAGGCTAGAGAATTTACTTTTTATTCTGAGGTCCATCATAGTTCGTCGCGGATTAACTATATTATGGCAACCCGCTCGATGGCAAGCACAGTTACGGCAGCCGTCATACTTCCTCGCACCCTGTCGACCACTCACCAGTCCTGGCCTGCTTCGCTGGCCTTGCGCAGGCACCCAGGCAGCGCCGTTGGAGGTTTAGGGCCTTGGCATTAGACAAAGAGGTGTTCAGGGAAGGGATAAGGCAGGATATACACTGTTATTTCGAAACTAATAATGGTTCGGTTCCTGACCAGAATATAATCTGGGAGGCCTTCAAGGCGTATATGAGGGGGTGCTGTATATCCAAAGAAGGTGGGGTGCTGAAAACGATCAGGGGATCTATGAATAGGCTAGAGAGAACTATAAAGGACCTGGAAAACGAGGTGGGCAGAGGTGACACTCCTGAACTTCAGCGGGAACTAAAGGACCGCAGGGAGGAATACAAGCAGATGGCAGATAGACAAGAGAATTATTTGGGTGACCCTATTGCTGCAGCAAGCTATGCTGAAGGGGACAGGCCGAGCAGGACTTTGGCCTGGGCCATAAGACAAGAGCACCATACCACCCCCATCATGGAGATTGAGGGACAAGACGGGAGCGTTGTTAGAGATCCACAGGGGATAAACAGGGAATTCTGGGGTTACTACAAGGAGTTATACAGCTCTCATCATTTAGAGGGACGCAATGTCTTGATGCAATACCTAGATGAAGTGGCCCTTGGGTGGCTGGAGAGGGATAAGGGTGAGGCGTTGAATGCACCGATCTCTGAGGAGGAAATCCATAAGGCTATTAGGGCTCTCCCAAATGGTAAGGCCCCGGGCATGGACTGGATAACGGTTGAATTTTATAAGGAATATGCATCGATTCTAGTTCCCCAATTACTACATATGTACGAGGAGGCTAGAGCCGAGGGTGTTTTTCCAGAAACTAAGAGGTCAGCATTGGTGACGGTGCTCCCCAAACCAGGTAAAGAGCCACGACAATTGGCATCTTATAGACTGTTGTCTCTAATTAATACTGACAATAAAATCCTAGCCAAAATTCTCTCCGACTGGCTGTTGCCGCATATGCCTGCCTGGGTGTTGCCGGACCAGGCTGGCTTTATCCAAGGGCGATCTACACAGAATAACCTGCTGCGCTTATTTCATCTAATGCATAACATGAATCCCGAGGTACCAATAGTAGTAGTGGCCCTTGATGCAGAAAAGGCCTTTGATTCAATAGAATGGCCTTTCTTGTTTGAGCCGATCGGGGCTCGGTCTTACTTATATCGATTGGGTAAAACTGATATATACAACTCCTAGAGCTATGGTATACACAAATGGGGTGATTTCGAATGCTATTTATCCTACTCGGGACACGCGTCAGGGATATCCCTTCTCCCCCAGTCTATTTGCCTTAGCCATGGAGCCACTGGCATGCCATATCCGGGAAATGCATATTCAGAAAGGCATATGGGTTAATAGGTCGCACACTATTATTTTATTATATGCGTACGATATTCTGTTGTATGTTAAATATCCCAACAGGAACTTAGCCCCATTAATTCAGGAGGTGGTGAGGTTCGGGGAACTGTCCGGACTTCGGATTAATTGGAACAAATCAGAGATTTTACCTCTGACTTGCAGGGTACAAGGGGAGATTGAGGGTGGTTTTCGATGGTACCCGTAGGGTTGTCGATACCTTGGTATTATAGTGTCCACCCGGGTGGAGACACTTTACATAGACAATTACATCAAAACCCTGGAGGCCATGGAACAAAGGGTGGAATCGTGGATCTGCCTACCAATTTCCCAGGCTGCTCGGGTGGCCTTAGCTAATATGGTCATTCTACCTAAGATGCTATATGTTTTTAATAATGTGCCTCTCTAGACCCCGGGTAGCTTCTGGTTGCGAGTCAAGAAAATGATGGTTAGTTTAGTGTGGGCGGGTAGACAACCCCGTATTGCCTATGAAACTTTGAAAGGGGCATATGAAAATGGAGGCCTGGAATACACGGACCTACAACTGTATTATCTGGCTGCTCAGCTACAGTATGTGGCAGGATGGGGAGATCCACAATCTCAGGTACCACACATAAGGGTTGCTGCAGCTGTGTCCTTTCCGTGTAGCCTGATGGGTATGCTTTGGGGGAATAGAGGGCACTCCCCAAGGAGTGAGACCCATCCGATCGTGGTAACATGTCGGGCATGGGAACGACTTGCACAACTGACTAAGTCCTCTCTGGATTATCACCCCAATTTGCCAATATATGATGTTATTGGGATCCCGCTTACATTTGAGAAGTCATTTAAAGACCACTTTCAGAAGCTGGGGGTATGGAAGTTGGGCGATCTGGTGGTGCCTGGGCGATTTAAACTGTGGGATGAACTACGGGCTCAGGGGGAACATAGTGCTGTGCCTCTACTTCAGTCCTATAAACTGAGAGGAGTGTTAAAGACAAAATGGCCAGACTTCCCGAAGGCCCCTACTCTACATGTAGCGCAACAATATGTTGTCCAACCCCTGACAGTAAAGAAGATAGACGCTACTATATGCAAGTTGGTCAGGAGCGACAATGGAACAACGAGGCGGGGTTTAAAACACCATGGGAGACCTCACTAGGAATGGAGCTGAGCGAGAAACAATGGAAATGGGTGTGTGTGCATACTAGAGCTATTTCACTAAATGCTGGGCATAGGTTGGTGCATTATAAATTTTCACACCAGGCCTACTATACACCACAGAGACTTACCAGGTTTTACCCGGAAGGGGACATAGCTTGTAAAAGGTGCAGGGAGGTGGCAGCAGATTTCTATCACATGGCTTGGACTTACCCTAACATACGATCATACTGGGGCGGGATTGAAACAGCTATGAAGGAAATGCTAGCTGCAGAGCAGAACTATTCACCAGCTCTATGGCTTCTGGCATTAATAGAAGGGGAGTCACGTGCTGATAGGAGACTGTTGGGTATGGCAAGTGGGTTGGCACGGTATGTTCTGGCTAGATCCTGGGGTAGGAATACTCCTCCAACTTTTGCTGCCTGGCTTGAGAATATGAGAATGTGAGAGTTTAGGAAACTAGGTATGCCTTGACGCTGCCCCCTACTGGTCGACCATTGGACTACTGGGGGCCTTTCAGACAATACATGGCAACAGTGGTGGAATCGGAACAGACTTTGGTGGCAAGTACATAATGGCTGGATGGAGAGATGACAAGAGGGCGTCCTTACTGATGGGAATGCTCTGGAACAGGGGGGAGTGCAAAACTCTATGGGGGTCATTACGACCCTGGCGTTAAGGGTTTAACAGTGCCGTAAAAGGTGTCGGCGCCGTTAAACCCTTAACACCTGATTACGAGGTCCCTTTGCGGGACCCGACCTTAACGGCTGGTTTTACCGGCCGTTAAAGTAGGGTGCCGCAAAGGGACCTCGGTGCTAATTACGGTACCGCAATTTGCTGTACCGTACTTAGCACCTTCCCCAGTCCCATTGAGCCCTATGGGGTGAAAATGGGAATGGGGAAGGGCCATGGTGAAATGGGGAAATACTGCCCGCCAACCTTGGAATGGGGCAGTATTTCCCCATCCCACCATGGCGGACTCGTTACAACACCGGCACCAACCATGGTGCTAATAGCACCATGGTTTAGCGCCGGGGTTGTAATGAGGGCCTATGTCTAAAGAGCCTTTGTAATGGACGAGATAATGGGCCTCATTACACGGTAGGTGCTAAAAAATGGGATTTACCGGCATGGCGCTATTAGCGTGTCTGCCCTCACAGGAGACCGCCAATAGCGCACCATTACGAGTAAGCGGACACGCGCATAGGGCCATGCCGGTAAATGACCCTACCGCCATGCCGCAAAAGCACCTTACCGGGCCCGCCCAAAGTGCTGATAGCACCTCCGCCCTCACTGTACATGCTATTAGCGGTCACCGCTATTAGCGGTCACCGCTATTAGCATCGACCGTCAAATAGCGGAAGCGGAAATAGCGTCATCGCACCGGAACGGGAAAGAGCACGGCGGCCATCTTTAAAAACACAATCCATTGCCGTCCTCTGCCCCCTGGACCATATTGGAGTAGTGAGCTGTGTGAAATCAACCGTGACACCTGCATCATGCCCAAGGCCCTGAAGAAAACCTGTGACAGGCAGCGGAAGAAAAAGTACACCAACGAGGAACTGGTCATGTTGACACAGACCCTTGCAGAGCATGCAGAGGTAGTCTTTGCAAATGATATGCGCCGTGCCACCTTGCTCAAGAAGAAAGCCATCTGGGAGGAGGTGGCAGTCAAAGTCAGTGCCGTGGGCACCAGCACGCGCACTGTGCGTGAATGCAGGAAGAGGGGGGACGACCTCAGGCTGCGGGTGAGGGGCATCCTGGCGGAGAACCACCGCATTGCCACTGCTGGCGGAGATGGCTCCCCAATACGCCGGAAGGAATGGGAGGAGACATGCGCCAACATGATTGCCACCGAGAGCATCGAGGGAGTGGGCAGCATGGAGGTTGGCGTGGCTACCACTTCGGATGCAGGTGAGTGTACACATGACAGGATGCGGTGTGAATGCACAGTCACCCCCATATGTGAGCCCAGACCCCACTCATGCATGGACACACATCCACACATGCACCCATCCATCACCATGTCAGTGTCAGACCCAAACACACACACATGCCCACATCACCAGAGACAAGTCCCAAACTCAACCATGCATGGATGAGGCACTGAACTGGCACATCACCTGCATCCACAACGTCCCAATGTCCACAACTGCATCATTCCTGTAATTTACATTGAGTATATTGAAACGCAACCAATGCCATCCCCCTTCTCGTCCCTGACAGGCTCACATACAGATGGGGAGGATGCTGCTGATGCATCAAAGGCACCACCTACATCAAAGAGGCCAAGAGCACAGGAGCCGGAGGAAACCCCTGCAACATCCAGGGGCAAGGGTGCAAGGCCACACCTGAAGAGTGGCAGCCTACATCACAGTGCCACTGCCAGGGCAGCAGTAGCTGCACCACCAACTGTGGCCCCACCACCGGAGGCAAACACACTGCCAACAATGCCAGACACCCAGGGCCCACCATCAGCTGCGGCAAGCTCTGCTGGTGAGGCAGCCGCCACTGGCCCCCATTCCGATCCAGAGGACACCCTACTCCAGCACATAGAGATGCACACCCCAAGCCCCCCAGGAAGCCCAGAGCCCGTGGCATCCCAGACCCCTGGTTCTGATGGGACTTACGAGGACACCAACCCTGCAATAATGTCACCCATGCTACCATCACCTGTTGCATTGGAGCCATCTGAGGGCACGGCATCCAATGCACCGTCACCCGGCACTGATCACCAATTCACCGCCATCCTGCAGCGCCAACAGGAGCTGACCGTGCTGGTTGGGCAGCATGTCGCTGAGGCTGCAAATCTCACCGAGAAGATAGTCCAGACGGCGAGGCACTCCACTGAGCGCATGGACGCCAACACGGACAGGATATGCAATGAAATTGCAAGTCTGAGGGAGGTGCTTGTCTGCATGGCAGACACAATGGACTGCCACTTTCACCCACAAGGCCAGTCTGCCCCATCCTCGACTTCCGGGTCGACTCAAACAAGCCCCCTCAGGCGCTCAATGCGAACCACCAGGCGCACGTCTGGCAACCCTCAAGACCCTTCCAAGGACAATTGCAATTAGGGGGTTAATGGGGATACCCCGGTGTGCATTGGCCATGGCAGAAATGGCAGAGACATGAGGGACTGTTGTGGGGGGTGGTGGGAAGGGTGTTATGGGTCTGTTGGGGGGGGAGGGTGGTGGGATGTTGTGGGGCTTGCACTTCTTCACCTTTATGTTAGTCAATACACTGGTTTCTGATGAAAACACAGCCTTGGACATCTTCATTGTGTGTGTGTGTACTTCATTGGCGACAGGGTCCATTGCGTGCTCTGAGACATACACCAGTGCATTCCTCCCCATATCCATGTGACAGTACGAAAACATTTTCGTACTTGCCTGATCAGATGCTGTCTCACAGCACGTGCCTCCTGGCCATTCCCTCTTGCAACGCCTGCATCCCCTTCACCTCCGTCCACATCAACACCATCATCCTCATCATGTGCTTCTATCCCAACGTCAGGGGGCAGTGGGCTATTCCGTCTGTCACACATATTGTGCAGCATGACACATGCCATGGTGATCTTGCCCACCTTCTCATGTCCATACAGGAGAGCAGCACCAGACCTGGTAATGCACATTGGACGTGACTTCAAGTGTCCAAAGGGCTGCTCAGTCACGATGCGGGTACGGGTATGTGCATTATTGTTTACCTCCTCGTGCCTGTTCTGTGGTCTCCGTACAGGTGTGAGGAGCCAGGTTTTCAGGGGATAGGCCGCATCACCTGTATGGGGGGATGAATGGGGTCCTGTTACTGTTCACCTCAAGGGCGGCCTGTTCACATCACACAAATTGACATAGCATTGTGATGCAAGTGCTGATATGTGCGCATACATGCAGATGGTCTGTGTGACAGCAACGTGCAAGTGTGTGGCCGAACCTGCAAGTAGAAATGGCACAATAATGCCTACAACAGTAGTTTTCACATGTCCTGGGTGTGGCCCGGTCTTAGGTGTCCCTGGGCCAGGCAAATTTTGTAGCACACTGCTTGTGTACTGACATTCTGACACCAATGTTTCCATGCTGTGAAGCATCACTCCCGTGGTGCTATAGGTGTGTGGTTCAGTGCCATGTCTAGGGGTGTTCCCTTTGCATGCATTCAAGGGTACATTGCTGGGTTGATGCTGTGATGCGCTGATTCTGTATTACCATCTTGACGCCATGTTGATGATGTGTGTAATGTGTGGCGTGGCATGATGTGCAATGGGGATGGATGTGTAATATTTTGCAGCCTGCACTGTTCTCATAGTCGTGCACCATCAAATTGCATGTGGATGCTTCTCAGATACATCGTGGCCTTCCCTGAAGGACATTGGCGTACATCTGTATGTCCATTTTCCCTACGGACGCCAGTCAACACCCAGTTGGAGTATGTATCTCCCCCCCCCCATTCACACCCAGTTGGAGTATGTATCTTCCCCCCCCCATTCACACCCAGTTGGAGTATGTATCTCCCCCCCCCCATTCACACCCAGTTGGAGTATGTACCCCCCCCCCATTCACACCCAGTTGGAGTATGTATCTTCCCCCCCCCATTCACACCCAGTTGGAGTATGTATCTTCCCCCCCATTCACACCCAGTTGGAGTATGTATCTCTCCCCCCCAAATCACGCTGCCATGTGCTTGCCCTGCTACTCACAAAGTAGCCACGTACGTTGTCCGGTGTGTGGCTCCATGTAGCGTGGCATACTTGAGTCCCGCAGAACCATGAAATCATGTGTTGATCCTGGGAATCTGGCACAGCAATGTGTGATTATCTTGCTGGCGTCACATACCATTTGGGCATTGATAGAGTGGAATTGCTTCCTGTTTCGGTACACTGCTTCATTGTGATGTGGGACCACCAATTCCGCATGGGTACAGTCGATGGCCCCAATGCAACTTGGAATGCCTGCCAGTGAATAGAAGCCAACTTTTGTGTTTGCAATCTCCTGGCCAGTCTGTGGCATAGATAAGTGTTCAGGTGCATGCTTCAGGAGTGCATCGAGTACCTGGTTCAGCGTGCGTGAGGATCCTGGTTGCGAGATGCCATGCATCTGTCCCACTGTATGCTGATGGGTGCCTGTGGGCAGGAAGTGGAGCACACTCACCACCTTCACTAGCGGGGGGATGGCAGTTCTGATGTCTATGAGGCTCGCAATGTCGTCGTGGATCATGTCCACGATGCTGGTGATGGGAACCCTGTCCAGATGGTACAAGGTGTGTATCTGCTCAGGGGTCAGGTTGAATGGACTGGCTCTGGTCCTGGGTACTGGTGGGTGCCTCTGTGGTATGATTAGGTGCCATTGTGGTGCCTGCTGTGCCTGTCTTGCCCTCCTCCTCCTCCTCCTCCTCCTCCTGCGTCTCCTTTGTGCTGCCTGTTGTTGTGGCAGCTGCGCTGCAATGAGGTTCTCCAGGCCATGTAATGCTGCCAGTATCGGTACCATCTTGGTGTGGGGAGGGGTGTGGGAAGGGGTGTGGTGTGCTCCTTTTGAGCTGCCACAGTCTCCATTGCCTTCACCTGTGCTGATTTGGTCCACCTGTGGCAGGTGGGTACACTGCCCATTTCCCTTAACGGGTGGTCCTCGATGCCGGTATTTGCACCATGGCGGTATGGGGTTTGGGGGGATTTACCATGCCGCTATTTGCATGTGCACTGGCCTTGTGATGCTGTGCTAATAGCGGCATGGCGTAATTAACGGAATGGGTCGCGCGCACGCGGCGTGTCCGCTATTAGTGCCACCGTAATTAGCGGTGACGCTAATAGCGGTGTGCGGGGTCGTGATCCACATAGGGATTTAACATTACCGGTAAATCATTACCGGTAACGTTAAATCAATACCGCCTTCCGTGTAATGAGGCCCAATGACTAATGGAGAGGATGTAGACGAGCTGAGTGGAGGGCAAAGGGGTAAGGAACCGGGAGGGAGGGGAATGGGGTGGGAGTTGGGAGAGGTTATTCATGTGGGCTTCTTGCAGTTTGTTATTGTTTATTTATTTATTTATTTATATAGCGCGCAAGCAGCCCAAGGGCATTGAGGCACTATTTCTTGCAATACATGGTACAGGCATGATAGCGATTGTTGACACATTATGAATACTACAAGACATCATACTGTTGTTACAGATATTGCATTTGGTCATATATTACAACATACATGATAAGTATTTGTGCTGATGTGGCTGGCCTTATGTGAAGAGGGTCGTTTTCAGAGTTTTGCGGAAGGTGGTGAGGGAGGCCTCACCTCGGATAGTGGGAGGTAGGGCATTCCAGTGAGTGGCCGCGAGATACGGGAAGCTGGATCTGCCTGCTTTTACTCTTTTTACTAGTGGCACAGAGAGCATGTTGGTGTACGTTGATCTAGTTGGCCTGATAGTGGAGATGGGGTGGATCTTTTGTGAGAGGTAAGCAGGAGCAGTGAGGTGAATGCACTTGTGGGTCAGTGTCAGGGCTTTGAATATGATCCATTCCTTTATTGGGAGCCAGTGGGCTAGTTTTCTGGCCTCAGAGATGTGTTCTCTTTTAGCAATGCCTCGGGCTGCCCGGAGAGCATTGTTCTGTATTACTTGTAGTCTCTCTAAGTTTTTATTGGAGGTTCCTAGAAAGAGTACGTTGCAGTAGTCTAGCCAAGAGCCGGTGATGGCTCTGGCTATGTTGGTGCAGTTCTCTTTGGAGGGTCTGACTGCGTTGATAAGTTTAGCATGATATGCAGCTGCGCAGGCTATTGCGTTGACTTGTCTATCCATGGATAGGCTGGAATCCAGGTAAACTCCCACAGTTTTGACAGAATCGGAGACCGGAATTTTAATGGAATCAATGGTGAAGTGGCTGAATTGGGCATCTAGATTTTTTAGCGTGTCGGGGGACCCTACCAGGAGGAGTTCCGTCTTGTCAGAATTGAAGCATAGTCCGTTGTCTGCCATCCAGGCTTGGATGGTGTTGTAGAGGTTGTTGAGGGTCAGGGAGTCAGTGTCATAGTTACCTGTGAGAGTGAGGAGGATCTGAGTGTCGTCGGCGTAGTTGGTGTAGGAGATGCCCATAGCGTTGAGGATGAGGAAGAGTGGTCGTGTGAAGATGTTGTATAGGGTGGGGGAGTGACAGGAGCCTTGGGGCACACCACAAAGTATAATGGTTGGTGATGCGGCGGCTAGGTCAGAGAATACTTGCATGGTTCTGTCTTGTAAGAAGGAGGTGATCCAAGCTGTGGCCTCTGGGGAGAATTTGGCAGTGGAGGAAAGGTGGTGGCATAGGACGCCATGATCCACGAGGTCGAAGGCCGCGGATAGGTCAAGGAGTAGGGGAAGTGCTGGTTTACCCATGTCTCTAGCATCGTCCATCTGGTTTTTCAGGTCAAGTAGGGCGGTTTCGGTCCCGTGTCTGGGGCGGAAGCCAGATTGGCATAGTCCAAGGAGTTTGTTCTCTTCAATGAAGTGCTGAACCTGCAGGTAGGATGCTTTGTCCAATATTTTGAGGAGGAATGGGACAGTGTTGATGGGTCTGTAGTTGTTGGGGAGGTGGGATCGAGCGTTGTTTTTTTCAAAAGAGGGCGGACCCAGGCTTCCTTGAGGGAGGCGGGGACTTTCCCTGTGGTAAAGGAGGCATTCACAAAGGCTGTTAGGAAGGGAGCTAGCGCTTCCGTGCAGTCTTTGATAATGGAGGCTGGGCAAGCATCACCTTTGCAGTTAGAGGGTTTGATGTTCCTCATTATGTTGATGATGTCTTTTTCCTGAATGGGTTTAAAGGAGAAGGGTAGGGTGGGATCCGGGGCAGGTGGTGGGACAGGGATATGCTTATTTGGTAGGGCTTGTTTAGTGGGTTGTATTTTGTTTTTGAGGAGGCTTAATTTGGTTTGCATGGCCGTTTGTATATCATCACACCAGTCTTTGTCTTTGGTGAAATTCTGGGTGGTGGGAGTGGGTGTCTCGAGCTCTCTGAAAATGGCAAAGATTTCTTTTGTGCTAGATTGGGCTTCCGAGATTCTGGATTCAAAAGATTTGTCCTTTGCTTGGGTGATTGCCTTTTTGTATTTGGTGGATAGGGCTTTAAAGATCATCTCATCTTTTTCAGAGTGGGACGTTTGCCACTGTGTGAGTGCATCTTTTTTCTCGTTGCGGAGTGTGAGGAGGTCAGGGGTGAACCAAAAGTTGGAATGGGCGGTGGGTTTGGATTTGCGAGGTTTGAGAGGGGCAATGAAGTTGATAGCTGCTTTGATGGCAGCATCATAGGTTGTTGCAAGTGTTTCTGGGTCTGAAGAAAAAGGTGGCCTGAAGGCTGGACCTTGGAGGAAGGGCAGTAGCCTTTCCTTAGTGAGCTGGCAGGAGCTTCTGGCGAGGTAGGGTGGGATCGGTTGAGGTGAGGGGGCAGCAGGGGAGCTAGTGGTAAGGATACTAAAGGTGATGATGTGGTGGTCAGACCATGGGGTGGGAGTGTTTCCTGTGATGATGAGTGGGCGTTCTGCCCGGGGTGTGAGTTGGGCTAAGGATGGTGTTCTTGTAGCTTAGAGCCTTGAGGGCCGAGTGAAGGGATTTTGCTGCTACGTCCTTAATATCCCAGAACCCTAGGTTGACATCCCCAAGGAGAATGGCTTTAGACTGTTTTTTGAGGAGGTGGGTGAGAGAGGCTTGAAAGTCTCCTGTTGGGCCTGGAGAGCGGTAGACAGTGTGCACAGTAATGGTGCAGTGGGGAGAGAGGGTTATTTTGACTTGGAGGTAGTCGCTGTTGTTGTTCGGGGATTTCTCTACCTTTCTGATAGAAAGGCAGTCTCTGGCAATAATTGCTACACCACCACCTTTGGAGAGGCGATCTTGTCTAGTGATGGAATAGCCAGGGGGTAGGGCGAGGGAGAGTGCCGGGCCAGAGGCCTCATGTAGCCAAGTTTCTGAGATCATGAGTAGATCTAGGTCATGGGAGGTTAGGAGGTCATGGATGTCTAGAGCGTGGGCATTGATGGACCTAGCGTTAATCATGGCGCATTTCAGGTGGGGTTCAGTAGTGGCTGGGGGTGGTTCATGATGAGAGAGGGTGAGTTGGAAGGGGTAATTGTGCTGTGGGTGTTAGGGGAGATGCACATCACAGATTTTACACTGGGGGGCTCATTTTCAGTGGTGGTGGACACATGTGGCATAGCATTTGGCTGTAACGCTTACCTGACTCTGCGGGGACACCACTCTTTATAAATGTAACTTTCTTCTCTGAGTGCGTTGTTCTAACCCTTAGTTTTTATTTCCCAAAATCTCCAATAGACTAGGAATCTATGAGGAAACACAAGAACATAGATAAATGTAACTTTCCCAAGGTAACTTGCACTAACTAATCTCCCTATCTATCTTCCCCTTCAATCTCTCTACTCTTACCTTTAATTGGTATATTGTGGGCTATCCATCCTGCTTCTGCGCAGGGGCGCTTGTCCTGAAGATGGAAGGGGTGGCAATTGTAGAAGGGTGATTGGAGGGAAGGCAATAAGGCACAGGAAGGAACCAAATAGCCACTGTATAATAACCACCTATCACACTGGAGTGACTCCTAAACCCTTGGACTGGATTGAAACAGGACCCTGAGGTGATGTGCACGAATGACAATAAACCTGAGGAGAACTGTAACAGGGGTTCAATATGGAATGCCACAGAATTTCCTAATGACGTTGTCCAAATATAAACAATGACTAAATGAACGGAGAGAATTATTTAACTATTGAGAGTTCAATGAAGTGTCACAAGTTAAAGGTATTTCACAGAGAAGACATAGCAACAGGAAACCTGAGGCAAGAGTCTGCGTGTCACTAGTGACAGACTCCTCACACACGTTTTGAGTGCCGGAGCCCCGACACTAGACACCTGACTGGAACTGAACAAGGCGCTATGCGCACTATTCACCACAATAAATATACCAGAAACAATACTGGCGGAAAGCGCGAGCACAGCTAAGCGTTGCCGCTAACTTACTTCAATTAGAAAGATTCGCCCCAAAACGTGTGACGAACACCAAGGGCAAGTAGAGCAAGGGGCAAGGTAAGGAATGCTATTAATAACGGAAGCACGGAACCAGGAACTATGAACCATGAAGAAAGAACGGGGTTCTGAGGAGAATCTTGACAGGATCCGCGGTAAGCGTCCTTTGAAAACAAAACAGACGCAAAGCGCGGAACGCTAAGGGGGAGGGGCTTAAATACTGAAGGCGTGACAACAACTAGACTGCACAACCCCCATACCAGGAATTTCACCTGGGGCCATGTTTGAAGGATAAGGAAGTATCAAAACTACATAGCCAAGGTCCTACCTTCCCTAAAGCCCAGGATCTATATGCAGTTAGCTAAGACATTTTAGTAGATTTTGTGAGGGGAAACCCGGTGGTCATGACAGTACTCCCCCCCCAAAGCCCCTCCATGACTGGAACTCCCCCTCCCAGGTTTGCACGGGTTATTTACGTGAAAAGCCTTTAGCAACCTAGGGGCGTGAAGGTTTTCAACAGGTTCCTATGTTCTGTCCTGAGGACCATAGCCTTTCCAATCCACTAAGTAGTACAGTTTATAACGCACAATCTTTGAGTCCAGGATGGCCTTGACTTCATACTCCAACTGATCATTCTCCACTTCCACGGGAGCTGGCGCCTCTTGGATTCGGGTGTTTGGATAGACTGGTTTCAAAAGGGACGTGTGAAACACAGAGTGGATCTTCATGGTTTTTGGAAGGATGAGCTTCATGGCTACAGGATTGATTATCTTCTCAATGGCAAAAGGTCCCAGGAATCGCGGAAGGAATTTTCGTGATCCTTTTAAGGCCAAATTCCGAGTGGATAACCACACCAAATCCCCCACTTTATACTCTGGAGCATCGCATCTTTTGCTGTCCGCAAATTTCTTCTGGGACTCTTTAGCCAAAGCAATGGATGTTGTGATTTATTCATGCAGACATTTAACCGCTGGCATTTCCAAAGGTTCTGGTGGGTCGTAGGCTGATGTACGAGGATGCCGGCCGTGTAGGGTATAAAAAGGACTCAATCCAGTGGAGGCATGCACTGAGTTATTATATGCATATTCCGCAACCCATAAAACATTTAACCAGGTGTCTTCGAGTTGATGTAGCATGCATCTGATATACTGTTCCAGAGTTTGGTTGGTTCGCTCAGTTTGGCCATCAGTTTGGGGATGATGGCTCGTGGACAGGCGTACATCAATCTTTGCCAATTCACAACACTTCTTCCAAAATTTAGAAACAAATTGACTTCCCCGATCTGAAACCACTATTGTGGGGAAACCATGCAATTTCACAATATTCTCCAGAAAGGTTCTTGCCAGAACAGCCGCTGTGGGAAGACCTTTCAATGCGATAAAATGCGCCATCTTTGAGAATAAGTCCACTACCACTAAAATGGTATCACAACCTCCACAATTTGGTAAATCTGTGATGAAGTCCATCGAAATTGTGTGCCAGGGCACAGAGGGCACACTCAGAGGTTGGAGAAGACCAGCTGGTTTCCTTTTTTGAGTCTTATTTTGAGCACAGTTGCCACATGTTCTCAAATACTGAATGACATCTTTTCTCCAAGTTGGCCACCAATACGATCTCTTCACTTTTTCCAAGGTTTTCGTGATTCCGGGATGACCTTCCAACAGGGTTCCATGATAATTAGCCATTACTTGTTCTTGCAGTTTTGGTGTGGGTAAGTACAGACGTTCCTGATAGAAAGGTAAGTCATTCAAAATCGTGAAACGTTCCCCCTTCGATTCCCACCTCGCCAACTCATCTCTAGTCATGCTGGTTTTAATCTCATTTCGTAGTTCTTCAAATGTCGAATCAGCAGTGCCCATTACTCCAAGTACCTTCTCCCCAGAAACGATTTCCACTGGGCTCACAGGTACATAAACTCCATCACCTTTTCCGATACGGGATAAGGCATCCGCCTTACCATTTCGCTTTCCTGGTCTGAAGGTAATGATGAAATCATATTCGGCAAAAAAGAGGGCCCATCGCAACTGCCTCGAGGATTGTGCCGTTGCAGAGCGCAAATATTGCAAGTTGCGATGGTCAGTAAAAATGGTCACAGTGTGTCTTGCTCCGAGCAGATGGTGCCTCCATTCTTTGAGTGCGCACTTTATAGCCAAAAGCTCTTTATCTGTGATGGTATAATTCATTTCAGCAGCAGGGAATTTCTTAGACCAAAAGGCCACTGGGTGCAGTTCTTGGGTGTTAGGATTGCGCTGAGACAAAACTGCTCCCATGGCAACATTTGAAGCATCCGTTTCAACCACAAATGGAAGGTCAGGTCTTGGATGTTGGAGAACAGGTGCGGTGGTGAATCTCTCTTTCAATTTTTTAAAGGCTTCATCAGCTTCCTTAGTCCAATCAAATTTTCTATTTTTCCTGAGTAACAAGGTAATGGGATGAACCAGGCGAGAAAAATCAGAAACAAATCGCCTATAAAAATTGGCAAATCCAAGAAAGCTCTGAATTCCTTTGACTGAAGTAGGGGCGGGCCAAGACGCAATGGCATCAACCTTTCTGTTGTCCATCTGAATGCCTCGTGCAGACAGGATAAAACCCAAAAACTCCACTTCCGGGACATGGAACTGACATTTCTCTAATTTAACGTACAAAGAGTTATCCTTCAGAATTTGCAGCACTGATGTTACATCCTTCACATGATCCGAATGGTTTGCAGAGAAGATGAGAATGTCATCCACGTAAACCACCACACAGATGTCTAAATATTCTCTAAGGATGTCATTCATAAATGACTGAAAGGCTGCTGGAGCATTACAAAGCCCAAAATGCATAACCTGATATTCAAAGAGCCCAAACCGCGTTCGAAAGGCAGTTTTCCACTCCTCCCCCTCCTTAATACGGATAAGATGATAGGTGCCTCTCAAATCAAGCTTGGTGAATACTCGTGCCTGTTTCACCTGTTCCAGTAAAGTTGAAATAAGGGGGAGAGGATATCGATTCTTCACAGTAATTTGGTTAAGGGCTCTGTAATCTATACATGTTCTTAAATCACCTTCTTTCTTGGGCACAAAAAAAAGAGGGGATGCCGCTGGTGACTTGGATGGCCTGATAAAACCATTAGCTAAATACTGGTCCAAATAAGACTTCAAGTGCGCATTCTCTTTTTCTGTGAGAGCATAAATTCTACTGCACGGAAGCTGAGCTCCTGAAATGAGGTCAATATGGCAGTCATAAGGTCTATGTGGAGGTAATACTTCAGCCTGTTTTTCTTCTTGAAATATTTCCTGGAATCTTTGATATTCTCCTGGCAATGAAACCATTAGACCCAAGGTAGATTGAGTAGATGCATCAGGCTGTCTTGTAATTTTGGAACCTTCAGTTGAGAAACACACGCTCAGACACTTGGTGGGGAAGGTCAGGGTCCGGGCGCACCAATCGATGATCGGGTTATGCTTCTCCAGCCAAGGTATCCCCAAGAGGATTCGGAATTGTGGAGCTCGAATTAGGTCAAAAGAGATCCTCTCCTTGTGTACTTCCTGGCACAGCATAGTGAGTGGGTTGGTGTACTGTGTAACAGGTCCTGACACCAATGGTGTGCCATCGACCCCGGAAACATTCTCGGCTTCCAACTTGTTCCTCAAAGAGAATCCCAATTTGCTTGCCAGATGCTGATCCATATAATTGCCAACTGCCCCACAGTCAATGTATGCCATTAAGGCATGTCTTTCGGTGGGAGTTTCAGGATTAAAAAGGACAATAGGAAACACAAAGTGTGAGGTCGCTGCAACCTTTTCCATGCTCGACAAGCGGACCTCTAGACTTGTCGGGCACTGGAGTTTTCCGCCATCTGTTCTTTTTTGTCCTGATTAACTCCTCCTAGGGGTTTCCGAGCAGGTTTCACTGGGCACTCTTTCAAAAAATGACCAGCCTTGCCACAATAAAGACAAAACTGCAGTTGTCGTCTCTTTTCTCGCTCAGCTTGAGATATTGGGCCTCGGATTCCACCCAACTGCATTGGTTCTGAATAAGCATCCACTCCGGGCTTAACCACTGGTTCTCTGGGACGGATCAGAAGGGGCCGATTGTCTTGACGAGCACGATCTGTTCTCCTGTCCTGAAGACGATGATCCAATTGGATTGTTAAATCTATGAAATCTGTAATACCTTCTGGTGGGTTTACTACTTGAGCCAAAACATCTTTCAGTTTACTGCGTAGACCACGATAGAACAGTGTTGTTCTCTTTTCTGTAGGCCAATTGGTTTCTGCCACCAGTCTATTAAAAGTAGCAACGTATGCAAGGAGCTCCTGGTTACCTTGCTTTAAGGACAGCAACTCATTGTCCAGAGCTTGTCCCTGCGTGTGACGAGCAAATAGTTTCTCTAATTCTCGTTGAAATTCTGTGAAGTTTTGTAATACTGGATCATCCCTATTTACCAAGGGAATGGACCAATCCGCAGCAACACCTCCCAGATAGGACAACACAAAGGCTACCTTAGATTGGTCATTTGGAAAAACTCCTGGCCTACACAGAAAGTGTAATCTGCACTGATTTAGAAACACTGCGAACCCTTTTTGGGTCCCCTGTAAAGTGCTCCGGAGGAGCCAAAGGTATATTCCCTGGAATGACCACTTAAACAGGAACTGGGGGCGACGCAGAGGAAGAAGCCTGACCACTTCCATGGGGTAAAGGCACCTGCCCTGCTTGCTTCTGCAGCAGTTGACGAGCCAGTTCTTCAGTTCTTTCTCTATTTATTCCTAGTTCTCTTCTAAGAGCACTAGTTTCTGACCTGGCTGCAAGGACTTTGGTTCTTAATTCACCCAATAATTGGGTGAGCTGTTCTATCTCAGAAGATCCCATGATGTCCAGGCAGAGTACTTTTCAGTATGGCGGCTTCGCGTTCTGTAACGCTTACCTGACTCTGCGGGGACACCACTCTTTATAAATGTAACTTTCTTCTCTGAGTGCGTTGTTCTAACCCTTAGTTTTTATTTCCCGAAATCTCCAATAGACTAGGAATCTATGAGGAAACACAAGAACATAGATAAATGTAACTTTCCCAAGGTAACTTGCACTAACTAATCTCCCTATCTATCTTCCCCTTCAATCTCTCTACTCTTACCTCTAATTGGTATATTGTGGGCTATCCATCCTGCTTCTGCGCAGGGGCACTTGTCCTGAAGATGGAACGGGTGGCAATTGTAGAAGGGTGATTGGAGGGAAGGCAATAAGGCACAGGAAGGAACCAAATAGCCACTGTATAATAACCACCTATCACACTGGAGTGACTCCTAAACCCTTGGACTGGATTGAAACAGGACCCTGAGGTGATGTGCACGAATGACAATAAACCTGAGGAGAACTGTAACAGGGGTTCAATATGGAATGCCACAGAATTTCCTAATGACGTTGTCCAAATATAAACAATGACTAAATGAACGGAGAGAATTATTTAACTATTGAGAGTTCAATGAAATGTCACAAGTTAAAGGTATTTCACAGAGAAGACATAGCAACAGGAAACCTGAGGCAAGAGTCTGCGTGTCACTAGTGACAGACTCCTCACACACGTTTTGAGTGCCGGAGCCCCGACACTAGACACCTGACTGGAACTGAACAAGGCGCTATGCGCACTATTCACCACAATAAATATACCAGAAACAATACTGGCGGAAAGCGCGAGCACAGCTAAGCGTTGCCGCTAACTTACTTCAATTAGAAAGATTCGCCCCAAAACGTGTGACGAACACCAAGGGCAAGTAGAGCAAGGGGCAAGGTAAGGAATGCTATTAATAACGGAAGCACGGAACCAGGAACTATGAACCATGAAGAAAGAACGGGGTTCTGAGGAGAATCTTGACAGGATCCGCGGTAAGCGTCCTTTGAAAACAAAACAGACGCGAAGCGCGGAACGCTAAGGGGGAGGGGCTTAAATACTGAAGGCGTGACAACAACTAGACTGCACAACCCCCATACCAGGAATTTCACCGGGGGCCATGTTTGAAGGATAAGGAAGTGTCAAAACTACATAGCCAAGGTCCTACCTTCCCTGAGCCCAGGATCTATATGCAGTTAGCCAAGACATTTTAGTAGATTTTGTGAGGGGAAACCCGGTGGTCATGACATTGGCACAATAGAATTCAAAATGGTGGTAGGAAAATTGCACATCACAGATTTTACACTGGGGGCTCATTTTCAGTGGTGGTGGACACATGGGTATAGCATTTGGCACAATAGAATTCAAAATGGTGGTAGAAGAATTGCACATCACAGATTTTACACTGGGGGGCTCATTTTCAGTGGTGGTGGACGCATGTGGTATAGCATTTGGCACAATAGAATTCAAAATGGTGGTAGAAGAACTGCACATCACAGATTTTACACTGAGGGGCTCATTTTTAGTGGTGGTGGAAACATGTGTAGTCACATTTGTTATGGAGGCAGTACAATTGTATGAAGGGTTAAGTACTTTATTGGTCGCTGTATTGGTAATACTTGTAGTGGATGCGGGCTTTGAGGTTGTGCAGAGGAGCCTGGCCTTATCAGCGAGTAGAGAGGGTTGTACAGTACGTGAGCATAGCCGTGTATTACGGGTGCTCGTGGGGATGGGCTGTGAGCTGATGGCGGTTTGCAAAGTACGGGCGCGCAACCTGAGACGCCTTGAAGTGGTGCATGGGTTAGAGAGAAGCTGGCAAGGGTAGTGCTTCTTACCTTCTAGGTGCGGCATAGGTTTTGGGCAAACGGCAGATGAGCAGCGAAGAGCTGCAAAGAGCACAGGAGGCCTTTTCTCCTGGCCTTCTCTCTTCGGCTTCGCTTCTCGGCCCTCTCCCCCTTCATTTAAAGCAGATGGGGAGGGGCAGGCAGGCCGATGTGATGAATGGGCAGCAGTCTTCGTGGATGTTGTGGATGCTCCCATGGAAACTGCTCTGGCATCCATTTTAGCAGGTTTCCGGACGGCACACGCGGCGGGCGGGATTATAATGGAACACACGGTTGTTCCGAACAATAGAACAGCTGATCCATCATCCAGCTGGAGTGGGGGAAAACGTGCTTGCACCGGAGCTGCAAAGAGCACAGGAGGCCTTTTCTCCTGGCCTTTTCTCGTCGGCTTCGCCTCTGGGCCCTCTCCCCCTCCATTTAAAGCAGGAGGGGAGGGGCAGACAAGCCGACGTGACAAATGGGCAGCAGTCTTCGTGGATGTTGTGGATGCTTCCATGGCAACTGTTCTGGCATCCATTTTAGCAGGTTTCCGGATGGCACACGCGGCGGGCGGGATTATAATGGAACACACGGTTGTTCCGAACGATAGAACAGCTGATCCAGCTGGAGTGGGGTAAAACGTGCTCGCAGCAGAGCTGCAAAGAGCACAGGAGGCCTTTTCTCCTGGCCTTCTCTCATCGGCTTCATCTCTCGGCCCTCTCCCCCTCCGTTTAAAGCAGGAGGGGAGGGGCAGGCAAGCCATCGTGACGAATGGGCAGCAGTCTTCGTGGATGTTGTGGATGCTTCCATGGAAACTGCTCTGGCATCCATTTTAGCAGGTTTCCGGACGGCACCAACGGCGGGTAGGATTATAATGGAACACATGGTTGTTCTGAATGATAGAACAGCTGATACAGCATCCAACTGGAGTGGGGGAAACGCGCTCGCAGCGCAGCTGCAAAGAGCACAGGAGGCCGTTTCTCCTGGCCTTCTCTCGTCGGCTTCACCTCTCGACCCTCTCCCCCACCATTTAAAGCAGGAGGGGAGGGGCAGGCAAGCCGACGTGACGAATGGGTAGCAGTCATCGTGGATGTTGTGGATGCTTCCATGGAAACTGCTCTGGCATCCATTTTAGCAGGTTTCCGGACGGCACACGCGGCGGGCGGGATTATAATGGAACACACGGTTGTTCCGAACAATAGAACAGCTGATCCATCATCCAGCTGGAGTGGGGGAAAACGTGCTCGCACCGGAGCTGCAAAGAGCACAGGAGGCCTTTTCTCCTGGCCTTCTCTCGTCGGCTTCGCCTCTGGGCCCTCTCCCCCTCCATTTAAAGCAGGAGGGGAGGGGCAGACAAGCCGACGTGACAAATGGGCAGCAGTCTTCGTGGATGTTGTGGATGCTTCCATGGCAACTGTTCTGGCATCCATTTTAGCAGGTTTCCGGATGGCACATGCGGCGGGCGGGATTATAATGGAACACACGGTTGTTCCGAACGATAGAACAGCTGATCCAGCTGGAGTGGGGGAAACGCGCTCGCAGCGCAGCTGCAAAGAGCACAGGAGGCCGTTTCTCCTGGCCTTCTCTCGTCGGCTTCACCTCTCGGCCCTCTCCCCCACCATTTAAAGCAGGAGGGGAGGGGCAGGCAAGCCGACGTGACGAATGGGTAGCAGTCATCGTGGATGTTGTGGATGCTTCCATGGAAACTGCTCTGGCATCCATTTTAGCAGGTTTCGGGACGGTACACGCGGCTGCCGGGATTATAATGGAGCACACAGTTGTTCCGAACGATAGAACAGCTGATCCAGCATCCAGCTGGAGTGGGGGAAAACGTGCTTGCAGCAGAGCTGCAAAAAGCACAGGAGGCCTTTTCTCCTGGCCTTCTCTCGGCGGCCTTGTCTCTCGGCCCTCTACCCCTCCATTTAAAGCATGAGGGGAGGGGCAGGCAAGCCGACGTGACGAATGGGCAGCAGTCTTTGTGGCTGTTGTGGATGCTTCCATGGAAACTACTCTGGCATCCATTTTAGCAGGTTTCCGGACGGCACACGCGGCGGGTGGGATTATAATGGAACACACGGTTGTTCCGAATGATAGAACAGCTGGTCCAGCATCCAGCTGGAGTGGGGGAAAACGTGCTCGCAGCGGAGCTGCAAAGAGCACAGGAGGCCTTTTCTCCTGGCCTTCTCTCGTCGGCTTCGCCTCTCGGACAACTCCCCCTCCATTTATGTTAAAAGCAATAAAGAAAGTATTTTTTAAAAAAAGAGGAAACAGATAAACAGAATACGCCAACTGATATCTAACTACAACCAAAGTACCACCACTTCCAAAAAGCAAAACACATACACCATTTCAATTCCTCCAACTGCAACAGTGTTTATTACAGCAAGACCACATAGATGTCCACCTTAAACATTCCTGTAAGTACTGCACACGCAAATGGAACAGAGTGTGCCACATAACATCAAATGAATGTTTTTTAAATTCTGCATGCATTTTTTTTCCCACAGGCCTAATGATTATGCAAACAAACACAGGAACTGATCACATTGCACAGTACACTTGTTTGAAGCATAGCACTTGTAATGTACTAATTATGAGCGTCCACAAAGTACATTATGAAGTAATCTTCCCTAACAAGTTATGTTTTTTTTTTTAGCACAGCCAATGAAACAAAGATTTCTTCTGCATTTCCGCATGCAACAAAGACAATATGTGCCCACAGTGGCACAATATTCAAATCTGCAATTTCCACTTCAATGGTATTCTATCACTGAGTTCCAAAAAGGCGTACAGAGCCTCAACAATCTATACAGTGAGTATACGATTATTGGTGTCATGCTTTTTTGTAATCAGCAAATTGCATTTCTATATTTCGCGCCCTGAAACACTTGTGTATAAGCGCATTATAAATGCCATATCATATCATACATATGTTTGTGCAATCCATATACCAGTGTCACATTCTTGAGTGCATGGCTGTATTATGCTGCAGTGGTTGTGGCCAGGCCCTAGACTCTTGGGTGTATGGCCTATGGCTGCCAGCCATACACCCAAGAGTCTAGGGCCTGGCCACAGCCACTGCAGCATAATACGGCCATGCACCTACAAATCTGCCCAGTGGCCACAACCCCACTTCAGTTCACATACTCGTACACAAATTGCACCGACTGCACAGATTCTCATAACCCAAGAATCTCTGGGCAGTCCAATAAGCCAGCCGCCTGAGGCCCTGTCCACTTCTGTACACATACTATTTCAGTACTTGCAACCAGTCGGCGGCCTCTTGGGTACAATAAGCCAGCCGCATGAAGCCCTCTGCACTCCTCTACACATACTATTACAGTTCTTCAACCAGTGGGCAGACTCTTGGGTGCACAGACTCTGGCCATGCACTCAAGTGTCCAGGAGCTTGCCACAACCACCACAGCATAATACAGCCCATACAAACATCCTCATATCCTCTACATTCCACTGCCCTACCCTAATGAAGCCTGCCTGCAGTCACCAGATAAGCTGCTCGCCTGAGGACCTACCCGTTCACACACGATTGCACTACTTGCACCCGCTGCACAGACTCTCATACACCCAGGAATCTCTGGGCAGTCCAATATGCCACCTGCCACACACCCTATCCAATTCTGTAAACATACTATTACACTACTTGCAGCCAGTGGCCTGACTCTTGGGTGCATGGCAATAGGGAATTGCCAGGGGTGGGGAAGGGGGAAGTGCAGTTAACTCACAAGTGAAGCCAGTGGGTGGCTCATAAGTGCAGAGAGAAGGGACTGTAGGGTTGCAGATACAGATCCTTACATACTGCAGAACCCAGAGGCAGTGCGAGGGCAACTGGACATGCAGGAGCCTGGGCTTGAGTTCAGAGGGTGACCAGGTGACCAGTGCACAGAGCAGTCAGGTGTGTCAGCATGGGAGAGGAAAAGAGAAAGCGGAAGCAAAAAGAAAGGTCTTGAGTTGCTTCCAGAGCCAGAGGTGGTTCTGCTCAAGTTTGAGAGAGGCAGGGAAGCTGTTCCAGAGGGAGGCCCCAGCCGAGGAAATATATCTGCCCCCAACTCTCTACTTGGAGTAGCATCTAATCCTCAGAGAGTTGGAGGTGGATGAGCGCCGAGCTCGAGAAGGAAGATGTTTTGGAGGTAGAGCAGTCGCAGGCCCCAGAAAGCCTTGTGGATGATGCAGAGGGTCTTGAACTTGAACCTTGCAGCCACAGGGAGCCAGTGAAGAGATGTCAGAGCTGGAGAGATACAATCCCTGGGCTTGAGGCCAAGGACAAGTTTCGCAATCCTGTTCTGGATAAGTTGAAAAGGTCAATGAGTAGAGGCAGGAAGATTTAGAAAGAGGCTGTTGCAATAGTTCAGCCTAGAGAGGACCAGAGCTCTGGAGACAGTGAGCTTCTGGGGGAAAGTGAGAAAAGGAAGAATACCTCTGATGGGGTACAGCTGATAATTTGCCTTCTTAGAGACATTAGAGATGTGAGGAGAGAAGGAGAGGATGTAGTTGGAAGATGACACCAAGATTCCTAGCCTCACAGAAAGGAGCAGGAGGAGGGACCAGGGTGGGCCACAGGAGAGAGAGAGTTAAGGAGGGAGTGGGTGTCCCAATGAGGAGGATCTCAGTCTTACTGGCATTAAGGCAGAGATCATTGGTGGCACACCATTCCTGAATGGTGGCCCGACAGTCTGGTATGAGAGAAGAAGCAGTGGTGCCTGAAGGGAGCCTGAAAGAGAGGTGAGTGTCACCCGCATAACATTTAAAATTGGAGCAGAAAGTAGCGATGCAGTGGGCAAAAGGTGCCAGTTAGTGGTTGAAGAGCCAGGGAGAGAGGTTAGACCCCTGGGGAACAACACAAGTAGATAGAGGGATAGAAGAGAGTAAAAAAACAGTTGGACCTGAGAAGGTCAGTCGTTGAGTGAGAAAAGAGTTCAACCAGGTCAGGGCCTGATCAGTAATACCAAGGCTGACGCAGAGGCGATTGAGAAGGATGGAATGGTTTACCGTGTCAAAAGCAGAGGATAGTCAGGATTGGAGAGCAAGTCTTCATGGGTGTTCAGGAGAGCAGTTTCTGTGCTTCTGGCAGCTCCATAATGGAAATAATGGACAAGAGTATACTAGAGAAAAAGAACAAAACACAGAAAAAATTGTCTGTCCCAAATACTTTTCTCTAGTATACAATAAGGATCATAATCCATGGCCCTTTATGATATGATATGATAAGTAATTTATATAGAACATGTACACAAGTGTTTCTAGGCAAAACAAGACAAGGAAGAGGAAGACAAAGGGAGACAAAACAAATCATCTTACTAGGCCTTGTGTTGTGTCATTCAGATCGTGCAAGTGCAAGGGGAAGGGAGAGGAGAAGTGCCAGAGGGAGGGGAAGGGAGAGTGCAAGCAAAGTTCAAGTAAGTGGAGTTGGGCTGGCCAGTTCTAAGTAAGTTCAAGGAGGCAGCGGACTGTAGGGTTGCAGATACAGTTGCTAGTGTGCGGTAGGCCCGGAGGCAGTGCATGGGGCTAATGATCGTAAAGGAGCCTGGTCCACATAAGGTTCAGAGAGAGGCCAGGTAGCCAGTTAGTGTAGCAGACAAGGACATCAGCAGGGGAGAGAGAGAGAAAGCAGAAGTGAAAAGGAAGGTCTTGAGTTGCTTCCGGAACCTGAGGCAGTCCTGTTCAAGTTTGAGAGAGGCAGGGAGTCTTTTCCAGAGGAAGGCATACAATCACTGGGCTTGAGGCCAAGGACAAGTCTCACAGTCCTGTTCTGGATTAGTTTCAGAGGGCAAAGAGTAGAGGCAGGCAGATGTATGAACATCTGCAGTCTCTGCAGTCCCCTCTCTAGGCCATGCTTTTTTCTAAAAATTGATTACACGTGCACACCATTGCAAAAGACATCCCTTCTGCCCTTTCTAGTGTTGTGTTTGTACCACTCCCTCATTGCCAGCTTTGAACCGGTCGCACATATATCCATCAATTAGTTAGAAAAACTCTACATATAACCCAATTAGCATATTAAACTTCCTCGCATCAACTGTCACTTAAAAATGCTGTACACATCTTTTCCATATGCATTTCCCTTGCTTAGCCAACAACATTGCTGCTATAAATGCACATATGCATTGTGCAGTAAAAGAAGTGCATGCATGGAAAGAGGAGTAGAGATTACCAAGTGCTTATAGAAGCCCAAAAGGAAAGTACCAAGACATGCCAAAGTGGGAGGCCACTAACTACTTGCTGGGGCAAAGAAGTCCCAAGGGTGTGATACACTGCCAGCAGGTGGTACACCCGCAAAGGGCAGTGCTGAAGGGTGGAGGGTTGCATTGGTGTCGACTAAATGTAATGCCTGGACCCTGTGAGGGTTAGGAGGGACCAAGCCACCAGTGGCATTGGCTGTGGTATGAGCTAGCAAGGAAGGGATTAAGTAAAACAGGAACACAAAAGCACAGTTTTGAGTTTTTTCAGAACTTGAGGAAGTCCTGCTCAAGTATAAAAGGAGCAGGAAGGCTGTTCTAACGGGAGGCACTGGCCAAAGACAGAGACATGCCTCCAGCTCTCTGTTTCAAAACACATTTCACAAACAGAGTATTAGAGTTACAGCAATGGAGTGCTGTAGGAGTGCAGTATTTGGGGAAACAAAGTTGGACATATAGTCCTTGCAATTAGCAGAACCCAATGTACACATTTTCGGGCTGCAGCGATACCATCCCTGGACTTCAGGCCAAGGATACGTCTTGCAGCCATATTCTACATTAGCCAAAGGGTGTATAGACAACCAATGTGGAGGTTAAGAAAGAGGCTGTTGCAGTAGTCCAGCCTTCACAGTACTATGGCTGTACGTTGAGCTTCTGGGGGAAGATAAGGAATGGTACAATGCCTGTAACGAGATCAAGCTCAAACATGGGCTTTCTTTAAAAGCTGCAAAATGTAAGGAGTAAAAGAGAGAACAGATTTAAAGATAACCCAAAGGTTTTTGGCCTCACAGAATGGTAAAAGTAGATGGCACAAACACAGCAGCCTGAGGGAAGGATAAAAACTGGGTACAGGTGTCATGTTAAGAAATATCTCTGTATCCTGCCATTGAGACAGATCTTGTTAGCCGCACATAAACCCTCAATGGCGGTCAGACAATCACGGATAAAAAACAAAGAGAACAAATTAGTTCAGGGAAGTTTAAGGAAAGCTGTGTGCCAATAACATAACACTAGAAATGAGAAAAGAAGAAAGACATCAGGTGAGCCACAGAGAGGAAATAGATATGTAATTGACACCATGATAGGATAAGACCCTTCGGTACTCTGCAGTTACACAGTGAGGTGGTGGAGTACAGACAGCCCAGCTGCAACTGGTAAGGGCAGTTAGTGAGGAAAACAGATGAGCCAATCCAATGCCCAGTCCATGATGCTAAAGGTATCATATAACCATTTAATAATGAGATTCAAAAGTTTTGAGCAAAAAGGTTCCTCTTTTTTGTGAGGGGGCTGAGGTGATTGAGGAAGTATACATATAAAAAGCAGCACTTTCACCACCAGCTACCCACCTTCCCTACACATAGGATGCAGGTTAACTACTCCCCTGGTGATAATAACTATCAACCAACTGTGTGTATTACCATAGATCAGGTATCAAACAACATATTTTAATAGATATATAATTTCACACAAATACAAAATCATTACACAAAGTCAAATAAAAACCACATCTAGTAAATCTTGTCAATAGCGTTTTTGAAGAAAAAGGAGAAAAATCCACAAAAATATTGCTACATGAACAGATCAACCCAATATGACAAATCAAATGTAACATGTTCACTCAGTGATGTGTGATGTTAGTACCACAGGTGGTAATTTACATCCATGTACATATTTCTATAGAACATGGTGCATCAACACTTGATCGTGTTTTTGGGAACAGAGAACCACAACGAAACGGGCTAAGTCTTGATGTTGGTGTGTTTTCGGCACCCGTCTTCAGGACGCAAATAACAATTGATACTGGGGTGTATTTGGCTATGTGCCCAGGGCCCTGTGCATCGCCATTTCAACCTTAATATCTCAATTTCTTAAGATGTGGGAGGTAATGTTGTTCAGAGACTAGAAGAGCTCGATACTTATTAATCAGCATTTTATTGAATCCATGACTGTTGAACAGGGTCGGGTATATCACACCCAGTGGTCGATGTTGCTGTGCCTACATATTGAAAAGACGTTCCGTTCTTAGTGGAAGTCTTTACGTCTAGGACTGTTGGCAACACGCGTGATTTTAATCATCATCGCCCAAAAATCATCAGTGTCTGTTTTGATGGATTTGATGTCCCTGAGAAGAATCGTGCGAGGCAGAGCTGACAGGCATTGTCGCCAAATGCACCATGGGGTGTTACACCTCCTCTCCACACAGCCGTTTAATAATGATACAATGGTTCACTGAGTGAAAGGTGGACGGGACTTCCATGGGCTCTATCCTCAATTATACTACAATCATAAATAGCATATACACTATTGACACAGAGATTTTAGCCGCGCACAATGCCTCAATAGTAGTCAAACAATCAGGGATAAAAACGAGGAGAACAAATTAGTTCAGGGAAGTTTAAGGAAAGCTGTGTATCATTAACATAACACTGAAAATGTGAAGTGAATAGAAGAAAGACATCAGGTGAGCCAGAGGGAGGAAATAGATGTAATTTCCACAATGATAGGATAAAACCCAGGGGTACTCTGCAAGTACACAGTTAGGTAGTGGAGTACAAACAAATAACTAAACTCACCCAGAAACCCCCACCATCCATATCATTTCTGCAGACAGTAAGCGTTGAGTGCAGACTCAGCGGCACCTGCACACCCCTTTATCACCTAGGAAAAGAGCTCCATTTTATCTTAATTCGACTCCCCTATCCTTTCCACACCCTCTTTCAGCCATCAAATAACCCCAGATGTGTTTTCCAAATTATTAGTGTCAGCGCTGTCTGTGGACTGGGCGGCACCCACAGCCACTTTTTTCACATAGAAAAACAGCTCCTTATCATCTTTATTACACCCCTCCGCCCAAACCAGCCCCTCTTTTGACCACCAAAAAAACCAAAATGTGTTTTCCAGACTTTTTCCTCGCTGTGCTATCCGCGGCCACCAGCGGCTGTCCGCAGAGCCAACATGGCGACCGTTTTAGAATATCTAATGCACCTCACGTTTTACACCATTCAATCAGTGGGCGTGTCCGATGTACGCAGACATCACGCCGGATTAGGTCAGGTGGGTGTCCATGGACCAAATAGGGAAATGAGTCAGCGTACTGGGCTCAGATATCACGTATTATTGTGTACCTACTTTTTGTCCGTTTAAAAAGAAAATACTGGACAGATTTACATCAAATTTACAAAAGCAAGCTTTCGATACCAAGTCATCGTTCCTGGCGTATATTTGATGAAAATCCATCCAGCGGTTTGGGCTGTAGGCGTGAGCAAAACATTTTTCCATTGCGTCTATCAGGATTTCCCCAAATTTTGGGACCCCGCCTATAACTTTGCTCCCCCTTGACAAGCCCACACCAAACTTGGCAAATTCATTCTGAGGGGGCCATATATGTTTCTTGCTAGGTTTGGTGAGGATTCGACCAGTGGGGGTGAAGTTATAATCCACCCAAAAAGGGTTCTTCCTATGGGTTGAGCAATTTAACCATAGCTACAGGGCCGCTGACGCAGGCCCTGTAATACAGCACTTCAAAGACATCCGAAACAGCTTTATATGTGAACACTGCAAGCTCCCAGCCACTGTGTGTTGGAGTGAATTATTTGCTTTGAAGGGTGTAAGGAAGTCATGGTAGCAAGGTAAAACAGACACAAGTGATCACAGTTATAGGGTGTTTATTAAACTGTAAAATGGGTGAGATAAACACCTAATCTAATCCTAAATCTAAAATGGGAGCAAGCTACGACCATCAAATAATAATAATACTGTCCCAGTGGAATCTAGCCAAATAAAAAAGGCCTACACTAACAAAACGATTGCCATTCCTTACTGCTATGCTACAAAATAGTGCAGGATAATGTTCACAAGAAAAGAAAGAAGTGTTCACAAAATGATAAGTCAGGATGTTATGGCCGGGGTCTACTTCCCCACATTTTTTGTATGGGACAAGACAGGACTCTTGAGCACAGCACACTACTGGACTTCTACGGCACAAGCTTACAGTACCTATTCTCTATATCAGGGCACTCTTTGCCCAAGTCTCTTACTTCAGAGGGCCTCATATGCCAAAACCAACAAACTAAAAGTTCCTTCTGCTAATCGTCACAACAGGTGATTACCCGTCACCCTTGGATCCCCCTCAGCTGGGCTTCGATCCTTCTCTCAATCGTCAGCCTCCCTCGGGTTCAGAACAATCACTCACTCTGGACATCCCTCAGTCAGGTTCATACTTGTCATCACAATGTGGTTCACTTAGCTTCTTCACAATGTGGGATTCACTTCCATTAGCTTTTCTCCTGACGTCCCTCAGTCGGGTTCACTACCGACTTTCAATCACATTCTCGTAATTTGTAACATTCAAAAGTCTCAATGTCTTTTTAAACAACCATCTAGTTTTAGTTAGGTCCCCCTCATGCAGGCTCAGACCTTCCAAAGCACTTGCCAATTTTAAACAGAGACTTCCGAAGGTCGATAACGTCTCGCCCCGTCACTCTGTTAGCCTTTGGCAAGTGCAGTCTTCACAAAATCACAGTTCACAAAGCATTCCCCTCAGCTGGGCGCACACGCCTCTTTCACAATTCCCTAAGTCGGGTTCACAATTTAATGATCGTCAAAACTTCTGCAATGTGTCAAGAACTTTCGATTGTACAAGGGGTTTGGCTTGACCCTTGTATGACCACCTTGACACCTCACGCCGGCTTTCCCTATGGCTTCTTGGTACTTGTGGACTCAATTCTTTTGAAATTCCACATTCTCTTTGCTCTGGAGAGGGGTACCAGCTAGAGACCTTTGAATGAGCACTCACGTGCCACCAGACCACACTATCTCGGGTACCAATTTTGTTCACAAAAAGACCTCTGTCTATTAATCTTCTTAATCTTGCCACTGCAACCTTGAGCCTAACATAGTCCGGTCCACTCTCAGGTTCTTCAGACTCACTGGCTGTGCTGAACTCATTGGCATTTCTTTTGCTGCTGGAGTCAAGACAGTACCACAATGGCAACAGTGTCTCCCTGCCCTGGCTATCAGTGCGGGAGGATTCCATGTACCACTGACATCTGTCACACCATTCGCCAGCTGTGATGCCCGGTCTTATGTTTCCTTTGTTGGAGGCTTCAAGAGTCTGGGTTGAAAAGGGCAAGGACAACTCCCTCCTTGATGTCCTTTAATGTCTCGCCTTTCTCCTCCGTTTGAACTGCCGTCCTGGAATAGCAGCGTTCTCATTCATTCGGCCTTGCTCAGAGTGTGCTCTCGAGCACCACCTTTTATCTGTATGGGGAAGGGAAAGGGCAGTCGGGTGTGTGCAGTTGTCGGCAATTGCCTGACTCTGCCTGACCCTTGTGTTGAGACATGTCAGGTAAATGGTTCTGGTCTTAGTCCATTGCGCTCATGCTGTCGGAAGTGTTCATGTTGGAAAGGGGGGAGGTAGAGTTTCTAAATATCCTACTGGGCAAGATGGGGAAAAAGTGTCACAAGGAAGGGATACCGCATCCCACACGTTGGTGTCCCACTTCCACGCCCCGAAGACCCCCCATCCAGGTGATCCTCTTGCACTGGTCCACCCCCAAGAACTGGATCCAATAGAAATGGCCGTGTCATGGCCACCTGATGACAGATCCCCGGGGACCAGTGAGTGAGACACCTTCAGGTTTCTCACAAAGGCCACAACGCATGCTTTGTTGTGTTGCAAGTCCTTACGCGTGCATTGATACATTGTTCCTCTGATGTTCCTGGGTCACTCACTAAAGTAACCTCGAAGGAAAGTCATCAAAGTTTATGCTACATTGCCTGGAAGTGCAGTGACACACACACACGTGTTGCTTTGTGGTGCTACACAGCTAAGGATCAATAAACTGAAATGGTGGGAAGAAGTAGTGCAGTTTTGATGTTGTAGACATGTCTTTCACCACTTCTAAGACATCTGTCCTGAATATTGTTATTATGCAGTGGTGTCTGATGTTAAAGGAACCATCAGGGGTGGGCTGCTAATGGCCCAGCAGCATCATAGGCTCCACGTTGGTCCCTGGATGGTTTAGGGTTGCCTCCCTCCATGTGATCACCTGCCTCTCTTACCTCTGAAGCTAAGGGCTTCTGCAGGAGAGACACAAAAATTATCCACAACATTATAACTAAAGAACCTGTGAGACTTTCTGTAGCACCTTCCTCATACAACAGTGTTCTTCAATCTGTGGTGCGTACCCCTTGGTGCCGCTTAGAGACATGTCTTTGGGGGTACAAATCCCACAGCTTGAGAACAATTAAGAGCTGCTCACCATGCACAGCTGAGTGGTGAGTGCACCCTTTGGCCCAAAGTTTCCCAGTGGTGCGAGGTGCAAATTTCAGGAAGTAAACAAAGTATGTAAGAGACTCCATGCTGTGCTTATTTTTTTCTTTGTCTTTGGAGTCAGTAGCATTAATACAGAGACAGGCACTGTGGCCTCTGCCTCCTCCCAACACCAGGAATAGGTGTGGCCACTAACCAGGCACTCTGGCCTCTGCCGCCTCCCAACATCAGGAATAGGTGTGGATGCCAGCCAGGCACTGTGGCCTTTGCTTCCTCCCAACTCCAGGAATAGGCATGGCCACCAGTCAGGCACTATTGCCTCTGCCTCCTCCAAACATCAGAAATAGGCGCGGCTGCCAGCACGGCACTGTGGCCTCCGCCTTCTCCCACCTACAGGAAAGGGTGAGGCTGCCAACCAGATTCTGTGGCCTCTGCCTCCTCCCAACAACAGGAATAGGTACGGCTGCAAACTAGGCACTGTGGCCTTTGCCTCCTCCCAACAACAGGAAAGGTGTGGCTGCCAGCCTTCAGAGGAAATTAATGGGAGGGGGTGAAAGGCACAGCATTAGTGCAGAGGAGAAGTGTGTGAAAAGGAGGAAGAAAGGGTGCAAGATCAAGGAAAGAGAGAAGAGAGTAAGAGAGAACAGGAAATGAGGAGACAGGGTGAGAGGGAAGGAATGGGAGGGAGGAAAATGCAAACCTGGAAGGAAGGAAAAAACAAGGGTAAGACAGCACAAGAGAGGGAATGAGAGAGACCACCAGAGTAGGAGAGGAGGAGAGACACAAAATGAGAGGGAGATACAAATAGCCACATTACTGGGAGAGAACTGAAAGCTTGGTTGAATGTGGACAGAAGACAGAGAGATGAGAGAACATTGGACGGAGTAAAAGAAGAGACAGATCATGAGGGGAAGAGTGAGAGAAGAATAAGTACAGGAAGAGAACTGGCAGAATGTGAGAGGAACTAAATAAATCACAGAGCAGAAGCAGAAGGGAGAAAGAAGAGAAGGGAAAACAAAGACAACATGAGGGAGAGAAAGTGAAGAAACCAATCAAATAAAAAGCCAAGTTACAGAACAAGAGTTATAACACAACATCTGTGATGTAAACCTAATGATGTTGGATTTATCAACATTAATAGTTAATTTATATTTGCATAATGTTCTAGTATCAGTAAAGATCTTTGAAGGCCCATCGGTGTGTTATCTAAAAGCTCAGGGTCATCTGCATACAGCAGATATGGTAAAGCTATATGTCCTAATTTAGGTGGATAAGACATTACTGTTTCTAAATGTAGTCCAACATCTGTTATAAATAGATTCAAAGTGCAAGGGCCAAAATACACCCCTGCTTTAAACCTCTATTAGTTGGGATACAAATGATTGAATGTACACAAGGAAATTCGATTGGTTAATTTTCAAGAATAACAAATCTTCGGGAACTGAGTCGAAAGACATTTTAAAATCAATCAAAGCAATATAAACTGGTTGTCCTGACTGAATTATTCTTTTTTTAACCAGAGTTAAGGCCAATAGATTTGTTGAGGTCCCGAGCCCCGAGACAAAACTCGATTGGTGCCTATCACTCAGAGACACCCGATCGATCCATCACTTTACGTCTCTGAGGCAGGCAAAATTCTTGCCCGGGGCGTCTAAAAAGGCTATAGGTCTCTGGTTATGAGGTGATTCTCGATCTCCTATTTTAAATATAGGAATGATAACAAATTCTTTGCACGATCGAGGGATTCTTTTTGATTCCAATACTTGAGTGAAAATTGTGTAAAGGCCCCTAGACCAACCCTCCAGATATGCGTTAAACATAAAATTTGTAAGCCGATCTGGACCCAGCACTTTGGATGAACTAAATTTTTCTGGGCCTCATTACAGTTGTGGTGGTCCAGAAACAAAGGTGCTGGCAAGCTTCCAGGTACCCTTGTTTCCGGGCCGCCACACTCCAAGTCTGCCTGCAGGGGCCGTTGCACCTGTTAGGTCTGACCACGCAGGGCACAACCGCCCCGTTAAGCAAAGTTGTCACTGAAGCATCGGCACCGTTAGCAACCATGCTGCTGCTTCTGAGTCCCCATCCCCATGGAGTCCTATGGGACACCACAGGAATGGTGACTTCCCAAATCCGCCGCCTGACTTCCCACGCTGCTGGGACTTGTAATGTCAGGTGCCAGAAACAGTGTTTCAGGGTCAGCAGCAAAGCCACAGCTGGCACAAGCGGATTAAAGCTGACCTTGTAATGAGGCACAATGTCTTCAAAATCAAATTCCATAGTATCCTCATAATTCCAATCATAATTCTCATTACACCCCCCTGGGGTTACGGAGGCATATACATTTAGGAAATATTGAGTCCATACTTGCGCCTGAATTGGATTTGTCTGTAATGGGAGCTGAGACTCACCATTCCCTATTCTTAATAAGGCCCAGATTTGTGCACCTTTTTTTGATGCTAAAGTCCTAAGCATATTCCCACCATCTTTTTGATGCATTGATGCTTGATTATATTTTGTACATCAGCTTAAGTTTTTGTGTCTTTTGCAATCTAGTAACCAAAACCAGTTGACTCACAGATCTTACATTTTTTCCTAACTCTGTTTTTTATTGTTTACCTCAATATCAAAAATATGTTTGTGCTTAAATACCGGCATAAAGCCGATCACCTTTCATTCCTTGAATAAAGTAAGAGATGCTGCACAGTGTCTTTCTGAATTTGATATGTCTGCATTTAAAGTGAGGCCATCATTCAATATGCAGGCATTCAATTTCCATAGTAATTCATTTGACCACCTAGGCCTATTTGACCCTCCCATGACCTCCAAATAAGGATAATAATAAGATGCTTGAGGGGGGACCATGAAGGATTTCCAGGTGACTAGTAATAACTCATGGTCACTATTCTCCCGATGTATACCCCGGAAATCTTGAATGTTCATAAAGGCTCTCCTCTGCACGAAAACATAATCAATAATGGCAGCTTGTCTCCAAGTGGAATTTAAGAGAACATCTCCCTTTAGTGCACCGTTCAGCATAGTAAAACCCCTAATACCCATCATAACAAACCATTTATTTGCTCTAATAGTAGTTGGAGTAGACCCTGTATGAAAACATTGTATATTCAGATCCCCTGCTATTATTATTGAAGTTAACTTGGAATCTGGAAGAGCTGAATCCAACATATTTACTACACTGGCAAGAAAGGCATTGTCTGTGATTGTGGTGGCATTCCAATATAAGTTCAAAAGAGCAAACTGTCCCCTAGGGCAAACACATTTTTTTAACTGTGTGAGAGGATTAAGGGATGCCCACCACTACTGGGTTAATCCGATGCTCATTTTACAAGCCGTTAGTAATCCTGATGATGGACGACGCCTGCAAGCCTTAACCGCGTGGACCAAAGAAATTGCATAGCCATCCCACACCGGAGGGGACAGCAGCCACTTCTCTTGGAGCACAACAATACCAAGGCCCCACAAAGGGTTATCTTTTTTCGAGAGTAGGTGTTTAAATCCTCTAGTATCCACACTACTATGTTCCAAATCTCTGGTTGTTTTCTAGTAGGCAGTTAATTTGAAATGGCTCACTTGAAACCTGCTAGAACACCTGGGAGCCAGGACCAATCGGAATCTCTTTTATTATGGGTCGATTCCCCAAATTCTCTGTAACGGGGATTCTTCCCACACCGGAGGGGACAGCAGCCACTTCTCTTGGAACACAACAATACCAAGGCCCCACAAAGGGTTATCTTTTTTCGAGAGTAGGTGTGGGTCGATTCCCCAAATTCTCTGTAACAGGGACTCTTCCCACACCGGAGGGGACAGCAGCCACTTCTCTTGGAGCACAACAATACCAAGGCCCCACAAAGGGTTATCTTTTTTCGAGAGTAGGTGTTTAAATCCTCTAGTATCCACACTGCTATTTTCCAAATCTCTGGTTGTTTTCTAGTAGGCAGTTAATTTGAAATGGCTCAAATTCCCCAAATGGGTCGATTCCCCAAATTCTCTGTAACAGGACCTCTTCCGTCTCTGCAGTGAAAAGGAAGGATCCTTTGTCCTCTTGGTTTTGTGTGATGAACTATCCACTTCCCTTAATATAAAGCCCTGTTGAAAAAAATGGTTTCTAGCCTGACTAGCACATTTCTGACTAATTGAGACAGGATCAGCAGTCTCGCCCTGTCCAAATCGAAATCACTCAAGAATTCAAGCTGGGCAATATCCGAGGACTATAGCCTCCCATCCCGGGATCTTAGCAATCAGTGCCAGTGTGTTGGATCTATTCAACATGGGCTCTTCAAGAATAAGTTGTATATTATGTTCCTGCTTTTATTTTGTATGTAATTTACTTAAATTAGGTGGTCTAGAGGATGACTGCGATCCCCACCTTTTTTTATTTTCAGCGTCTAGCGTTATTCCCCTCCTGATGGCTAAAGTCCTCCTCCCTTCTGTGATGATTCCCTTTTTTCTTTTCTAGCCCTATCACTAGTCTCCTCCTGGTGATCAAAATCCTTATCCCTGATTTGATGCTTCCATCTATGAAAATTCTGTCCTCCGTAGAAATACTTTGTTCCTTCCTACTCCGGTTAGATCGTTCATGATCTTTCATGAAACACTTTCTTTTTTGTTCCAATGTAAAAGATATCTCAGGTGAGGAGGGATTATTAAAATGACCATTTTAACTATGAGTTGTGAACTCCTTTGATGTTGATTCTTATTGGGTGATACCTGGGTTTGGATTAATACATCCCCAATTCCTAAGCTCTCCTCCTCAGATTGTGTAATTAAATCCAAGGGATCTAAGTCCAGAGGTAGGATCTCTATTTCCTCTTCTTCCTGAGCTTGAACTTGTGTTACATGGGCAGGGGGACTTTCATTTGGGAGCATGAACCATTTTGCCTTTTTCCTTTTTCGTGGGTTGATCTCTTTTCCTACTTCCAATTTGCTGGCTTTCTTGCGGGAGAGTGGATAAGGCCCACAGGAAAGTTTGTGATCTAAATAAAGTTATTCTTGAAAGAGATCTTTGATTTTTAATGTTTCTCCCCATCTGGGCGGTTTTTGTCCACATTTTCTTTTTGAGAAAAATTGAAAAATTGGTGGTGCAGTTTCTTCTATTATTTGTATAATTTCATCAAATGGTTCATGTACCTGTGAGATTTCACTTTGTTGATATTAAATCTCCTCAGGCATTACAGTTAAAGTGTCTTTGATATTAACACCTTCCACCAACAGAATCTGAACCACCTGGTGCTGATGTACCATAAATAGTCCTAAAGTGGATGGCACCCCATTCATGTTTTCCTTTATGACCTCAGGAACCCCCTCCCTTCTCAGAATATGCTCTTCCATTATTGAAACCTTTTCTAGCAAGGTTTTTAACAAGAGCGCTTGGTCAGCCGCCTTGCCATCTAATGTTTTGAATAACTTGGCTAATGTCATCAAAGCTGTATTCATGGCAGAGAGGGTAACCTCAATCATTGGAGTCAGCAATGTTTTTGTTCCAGATTACCTTTTTGGAGTAGGGTTAGAAAATGACAATGACGAACTAGAGGATGAATTTAGGGAGTTGGGATAAAGTATCAGGGAGCCTGATAAATTCAATGTATTTGGTGGGAGTAATGTTAGTGTTTGAGTTTCTTGCACCAAAACACAATCAACTGTTGATGGTGCAGTTGGCCGAGGAAACTGAAGGGTAGGCAATATCGTCGATTGACTAACGTTAGGTGAGCAATCGATAACCGGAGAGGACAACCTGGTAATTTCCAGAAAGGCGCTTTGTTCTTTTTGAAATAGCACATTCTGCCTACTTAAGTGTGGGCAAGTAATAGCCAGGTTCCCCCCTTCATGTACCTTGACTACTGTCACCTTCAGAAGCTAGGAAGAAAGATGTCTCTGTAGTTATGGGAAATCCTCCTTTCCATCCCGTTGCCCACCCCCTTGATCAAAATATGGGATTTCCGCCATCATGGCAGAATCTGGAATATCATTAAAATATATGAGTACAACCAGCTTGATTCTTGGGCTGTTCAGTGTATCCAGTGTCTGATTTGGAATCGTTTTATGTTGTGACCCTTTTGTTCACATAACCTCAAATATCCAAGATTATTGATTTGGGACTCTGGCGAATAGCAGCCTGCATTGAGCACAGAAACACTTGCTTGCCTGGCATTTCCCTCGTAATAGGGAGGGGTTTAGTTAAAGCTGCAACCCCTTGTTGGGGGCGAGTTCTTTTAGGGATGGCAGATGTTAAAATAAAGGCATATGACATTATGAGCCTTCTACACTTGAAATTCCAATAGAGAAAATCGTAATACCAAACTTGAATCCAAAAAAATAATAAATTAAATAAAATAAAATAAATAAATGACTATAAGATCCCAAAAACAGAGATTTATCTAACAACACCAAAAACTCAATCACATGTAAAACATTGATTTCCTACACAATAAAAGAAAAAGAAAAATAAATCATACTTCTAGCCGGGCTCCCAACCCCCTAACGGTGTCCAGTCATTTGGTCGAATTAAAACTGGTCGAATGACATTTGGTCGACGCAATTTGGTCGAAAACCAAATGGTCGAATTTTTTTTTTTAATTATATATTTATTTTTTGGGTTTTCGTTTTTTAAAAAAAAAGGGTTTTTTAGAAAAAAAAGGAGGTTGGGGCCCCCCCCCCAAAAAAAAAGAGTGAAAATAAAAAAATAAAAACATTCGACCATTTGGTTTTCGACCAAATTGGTTCGACCATTTGTCTGGTCGACCAATTTTTTTCGACCAAATGTCTGGTAACCCCCCCTAACTGCTTAACAGCGTTAACAGCACTCATGGAGCACTATGGCGTGAGCATGCAGGGATGCGTGTGGCAGGCTGTTATTAAGGATTCTGGTGGGAGTGGGCGTGACCAGTGAGCCCTTAGTAGCGTTTTGAAGAAAGTATGTCCACATGAGTCCAAATAAATATAAATTCTGCAAATAAAGTAACACATGGGTGAATTAAATTCCAGCCAATCCAAATGTATGAAAATATGTCTGTGGTTGTGCCCATCCACCGTACCTCTCAAAATCACTGAAAAATGAACAGGAGCTTTCACCAAGTAACACCAGCATAACAGTAATCAAAGGGAACTCTGGGAATGCATGTGCATTGGTGTGCGCAGCAGTCTGTTCTTAAGAATTTTTGCGGGAATGGGAGTGGGAATGGGTTGTTTTGAACAAAGTATGACCAAATAATTCCAAATAAATATAAATTCTCTCAAAGTCTGTGAAAGATTATTGGCACTCAGGGAGCACTCTGGGGTGCGTGCCAATACAATGTAAATTCTGTACTTACTAACAAGCCTTTTGCTGTCCGGCTCAGATGGATCTATGTTGAATTCCACTGCATCGTTCCATAATGAAATAACGTTTCATGTCAAAGCTTCGGATTTGTCCTATGGCACAGCAAAACACACAATCACAATCACAATTGATAAAATTACATTCAATTAGCCTAAAAAAATACAATAAGACCACAGATAATAATTCCAAGGCAATTAAGGCCACACTCAGTGCGTAACAGTAGAGGAAATTAAACAAGCATCTTTAAAATGTAGGTTAATAAACTCGCAGCCTCAAAAAGATGCATTTAAAATGTTTAAAAACAAATAGTTAATTGAACTGCAGCGGGCAGGCACAGCTTGCAGCCTCAAATGTAGCCTATGGTTGAGGTAAATCGATGCCCAACATCTTTCTTCTTAGAAGCCAGGCACAATGAACATACCTGGCAGGGGCAAATACCACTTTCCACTCCATCTTATTAATGAGGAACTGCATTGATTACCTCGTGCTTCTCAACCCTATGCCAAGTAAAAGAGGTAAATAATACCTACACCGTAGTTCCATTAAGGACGGGCATATCAACGGAAAGTGGATCAGGGTCTCATCAGCTTGTTTACAGAGTGGGCAACAAGCAGTATCCTGGGCGGACCAATCACGTGTATGCCAGGAAGTTTGCAGTAGACCCAGTCTAAAGCGGACATATAAAGAACGCTCATAAGGTGGGTGTATGCTATCCAGAAAGGGTTTACTACTCCCCAGTGAATTTGGCAAGAGGAATACAGGGACATTTTTAAGGAACCCAAAGGCATTGCATTTGGCGATCATCTTGAGCTCTGCCTTAAGAGAAGGGCGACACTCATTGGGATTTTCCCAAAAGTGTCTAAGGCCTAGCCCACACAGTATCTTTTTCACATGGAGTATCCAGTGCAAAAATTGCTAAAAATCACTCAGAGCATCTTTGAAGCGGGCCAGGCTTGGAGAAGACCAAACTCTCACCCAATACAGGGCTGGCTTGAGGGCATCTAGGTCAGCCAGAGGCAGTACTTGCAATTCTAGATGTGTCAATGCAGTTGAGTCATTCTTAGGCCGGAGCAGCAAATTCTGTAAGAAGATTTTCTCGACTGGGGACAACAATTCTGTGTTTGCAGGGCCCCAGATCTCTGCACAATAAAGGGCCGCAGGCAGATCTTGCTTATCAAATAATGCTAGGGCTGGGGAAATTGCCCCACTAACATGTCCCGAAAAAAGGACCGAATAGCTACTTAGTTAGGCTTACCTTGGATATGAAGATTTGGTTATTCTACACTCCCACCTCATTGAATCCAATCCCTAGGTAGTCAAAATGCCCGACTTGGTCCAGTGTATCACCGTCTACCTCAATTTTCACCTGGCAGGTCTTCAAGAAGTGGGGTTTAAAGACCATAACTTTGGTCTTGGAGCAGTTAAGCTCAAGTCCATGCTCCTTACATTTTGCCGAGAAGATGTTAAAGGTCACTTTCAGCCCGACTAGAGTAGTGGTGGAAATGGCTGCGTCATCAGCATAAAATAGGGTGGGACACTTCTTTGACCCAATTTTTGGAACATTCGAGGTGCCTGCTTCTAAAGCATCCACAATTTCCTGAATATATAACAGGAAAATGAGCGGGGCCAAGACACATCCCTGGCAGACCCCCTTCAGTACGTCAAAGCGATCGGTCAGGTCCTCTCCCAGGCCATATCGCACAGAGGCTTGATTGTGCACATATAGCAATTTAATAGCATCGAGAACCTCAATGGGGACTTTTTTTTGCTTCTTCAGGATTTGCCATAGTAGTGCTCTTGTCACAGAGTCAAACGCTGTTTTCACATCCAGAAAGATGACGTACAATTACATTTAAGTCATTTTGTATATTTCTGAATTAATAAAGAGAATGAAAAACAGTGATCCACCATGCCCCGGCCAGTTCGGAACCCAGCTTGGGCATTGCTAATCGGCCCTGTATCATGCACCAATTTTTGTGATTTTCCCAGCAAGACTTTGATGAAAGTTTTCCTGGCGCAGTCGAGTAGGGAAATCGGGCGGTCATTTTCGGGCTGGTCTTTGGACCCTTTCTTGTGTATCAGTACTGTTGTGGCCTTGCGCCAGGTTCATGGTATTTCCTTGGCGCCGATGGCAGCATTAAATAACCTGCACAGGACTGGCACCCAAATAACCATTTCATTTTGAAAGAAGTCTAGAGGGATGAGGTCTGGCCCTGCCCCTTTCCCCTTTTTTTGACAACCCAATGCCTCCTTCACCTCCTTGTTGGTTATAACCAGGGCTGAATATACAGGGTTTATGCACACCTCTTCTACACTATACTGGGCAGCTTGCCTTTCCTCCCCTGCATAGGGGTTTGAGAAATGTTTTTATCCAGGCAGCTCCCGATATGCAGCATTGTAAGGACTGGTCACCATCCAGGCCACTAAGAGAGACCAACTTCCAAAACCGCACCATAAACCCTTCTTCCATCACCTCAGGTAGTGCAGCCCAGGATGCTTGGGTGTATGCTTTTTTCATTGTACACAAGAGTGTTTTGTGATTTAACCTCAGTTGCCGCAGGGACCCTTTGTCCACAGGATTTGCATTTCTTGCATGCAATACTAAGGCTTTTTTCGAACTACAACATTCAATGTTGTACCAGGGATTTTTGTTCACAGCCCTGTATTTGATTTTTGCACTTGACGAGGAGACAAAGGGAACCAGGTTTTTGCCCAGGCTCTCGAATTCTGCTATTATGGCAGATGTTGGAGCACCAGGATCGCAGATGTTGCCCAAGTTTCCTGCAATTGCTGTATATGCCTCTGCCTTTTCACCTCGCTCGATCCAGTCTAACCACTTTATTGTTGTTCTAGTGTGCCCCTCGACCCCTATATGTTGGCTTGCCCCTGCCCCCCTATACCCCTAGTTCCATCCATGCCAAGGCAACAAGTAAGGAACAGGGGTTTGTGGACCTCTTCCATCCCAGCAATAATGGTCAGGTTCCAAGTTATAGGCCAGTGGCTGGCCGAGATAAATATGTAGTCAATGTGAGAGACTCCCTTCAGGCCCCTAAAAGTCATGGCCGCCGGTTGATCACCTGGAAATCTGCCATTGCATGCTCTGTGATTGAGACTACCAACTAAGCACACTGACTCAACTGCGGCTTTATGGACCTTTTGGGGGGGCGGGGTAGATGATATTGCCAGAATGGACCATGCAAGGTCTTGGTCTTCCCAGAGGTCCTCTGTTGCCACGAGGGGTTCCACCTAGAGGTTCAAATCGCCTGCCACCAATGTCAAATGGCTTTCTGAAATGAGGGGGGTGTTGGAGTTGCACGAATCTTGTTACATCGATAGGGTCTCCAGGCCAGTGCTCAGGTTCGGCCTATTGTATACATTGAAAAGCAAGAAACGCTGCACCCCTCCACTGGCACCACTAGTAGTTGCAGGTCAGGAGAGCCAGTTTCAACAGATACCACTTCCCAAGCAAGCCTGACGTCATACCAGATCTGTTGTCCACCCATTGGTCTTCAGACATGGCCCAACCCTCCTGCCACATAAGACACAGGGTGGACTGGCCTAAAGGGATTTCCCAGTGGTCCGCTGCACCCTTGATATCATTTGTGTGGCAACCTATTTATTTCCACATTTCTCATACGAAAGGGGTTAGGCTTGCTGCAGATGTGTAACATTGGGCCCCTCTGAACATTATTTCCAAGGCCTCTTTTGGTTCCCAGTACACCCCTGATAAGAAACCTCTCACTCTTCCTCATTTGAAAAGTACTCCTCTTCTTGTACAAATGTTTATCTACCAACAAACCATCCATCTCATATTGACTTTGGTGTGACCACCTTAAAAAATATCTGATTTGCTATCATTGGAGTCTGAGCAGTTAGAGAGACCTGAAAAAGAATGTGATGTGCTGTTCTCTTGGCATGCTACCTGCCTCCAGCTACCTCTATAATGCTTTGGTGATCTGTGTCACCACTCGCCTCCACAATGGGCCTTTTCCTTGACCTCAAGGGTGTTTGCCCCCTCAAGCTTTTGTGGCACTCCATTTTGTCCCGTTCATTTAGCTGGGGCCCCTTTCATTTAGATGTCATGCCCACCTCAATATTTTCAGAAAAGTTACTCCACTGCCTTGAAGCATTATAAGAATCAATTCATAAAACAAGTATTATCAGTTCTGTTTATATTTACTATGGCCTGTGTGCACTGCATGTGTATGCCGATTGAGAGTTAAGTATTTGAGAAAAAGCATAAATGCATTACCTGGTGACACAGCCATGTTAGCAATGGATTTACAAGCCTTTTTTGTGGCAGTGCTGCTATGCACGGAGAGGACTATTTTAAAGGTGTTTGAACTGGGCTAGAGGTGCCCGTGAGGCCGGTGGCCTCACCTTCCTCCCATGGGTCTGAGCTATGATCTGTTTGCTCAGGACGTCCTCATCTTCCTTTCCGTCCCTCTTCTCCTCACCCCAACTTGTGGTATGTCCTATCAATGTGCATTCTTTCTGAAAAGTAGTGTGCATTCTAGGTTTTGCCAGCAATACTTGCCATGCTGTTCTAAGGTGTGCTTTCTTGCCCGATAGCATTTATGTTGACTGAGGTGTGATGACTCATGTGGTGCCGTCTAAGTGGCAGTCTCCACACATAGGTGCAATTTGTCATGTTTAATTTGGGACTGTATGTTGTTTACTAGAATGGGAGAAGAGGAAAAAGGCTATCATAACCAGTCAAGGTTGATACAAAAAAAACTCAGGGATATTCATTTGATGAGTCGAAGAGGTATGTGATTTACAGCATGTTTCATACCCTTATGGGGATGGGGGTTGTTAAAATAAAGGTTGAAGTGAGAGACCTGTAGTGTTATACTCAGAACTAATGTAGTGCCTTTTTGTTTTTATCTACATGTACCTTATTTTGGGTTTTGAAAGAAGATTTTAAAAAAACAGAGTTCAGCTCTTTCACAAATAGAACTGACACAATACAACATATACCCCTGAAGAATGTCCTACATCTTTGTGTTCAATGGACAGAAACTTGTACAAGTTGTGAAATTATAGAGTATAAAAGATAATATGCAGTAGCAGAATTGTCACGGAAAAAGGATCATAGTGTGAATAAGTCACACGTCTGACCTAAGGTATACTATATGATTAGGACCCACTTATATTGGTTTACTTGTGTTGTTAGTTTTTTAGGTATATAAATGTTTTATATGACATGATTATTTTTATGATTGTTCTTAAAAGTGTGATTTTCTTTAGTGTGATTAATCAAATTTGTATTTTTTGTACATGGAATTATTGAATTGCTTGATTGGATACCCATTTATATAGGCATTTGTGTTACAAAACTTCTTTTTGTAGACTACAAGTCTTTTTCCATGCAGTAAGAATTTTGTGAATCCCCTAGTGTGGATTTAGCCGTTTTGAGATTAGTGGGCCTGGAAAGAGGAACAGGCATGAGGATGCAGAAGAGGATGAGGATGAAGATGTAGATGAGGTAGAGGTAGTGCCTACCTCCAGTGCCTGGAGTAAGTCCTGGGTGGGGCAGCTTTTCACCACCATTGGGGGTGTATGAAAGGCTTGAGCAGACAATGTTAGATGCACTGACTGCAAATCTGTACTCAGTCGGGAAAAACCTGGCCTGTACTCCTACAGGACCACCTCAATGTGCTGCAACACCAGATCTAACCATCCGGGTGCTCTGAAAAGGCGGTACCTTTTTCAGGGAGAAGCAGGTTGGAGGCCTCTACCCCATCTTCCTCGACCCTCCTGTCACCACACAAACTACTCCTGTGGGGTAGAGGATCCCAGTGGCCGCCTCGCAAGCCATACAGAACACTGTTGACACATACCTTTCGAGGGTCACAGTTCTATGTTCATACTGCAATGCACTGATCTGCAGGGGGGAGCAATTTCATTGTCCTTTCAATGCCGCGGTCAAGGAGCATGAGAAACAGTGCACCCACCTTAAATTTAGGGCCCGCCCAACATCTTTTTCTGTCCACCTGCCCCTCTATCTCTGTGGTTGGTGCCACTTCTCTCCCTTCCCTCCCCACCTTACCTTGTCTCTCCTGAAAAAAAGCAAAAAAATACAAAATACAAAAAACACAAAAGAAATGAATCCTTTAGGAGCCACCGTTCACAGTTAAAAGAGAACTGGAAAAGAAAATAGGCCCCTTTGCAACCTACATAGTCCACGGGCAGTGCAGTAGTCCACGGACACCTAGGAAAATTCCAGGCGTGGGTTGGGGGAATGAAAATCAATTTCATTACTTTTCGGGCAAAAATGGTGGCTCTTAAAATAACTTTTCTTTCCTCTTGTTGACTTTTATATATTTTTTTTTGATAGTTTTGTTTTATGTACTAAACTAACAAATATTCTACAGAACGTAATTATTTTTTGTAGCTTTCATAGAAAGTGCTTCTAATTTTCTTTCTTCTATTTTTCATTTTTGTTTAATGCAAGTTCTAAAGAATACTTGAATCCATATTTTTATTTGTTTACAGAAACTGCTTCAATGCATTTTGAACATTTTCAAGAAAAATCTGATTGCCAAGATCAGTTAAATGCACTCCATCTTTTCGAAAAATGATGAGAATACCAAATTTTAAATGTTCATCATGAAAAGATGTCATGCCAACATCCCGCTAAAAGGCACATGCATCTACCAATCACATCTAAAAGCTCTATAGCTAACCCTGTCATCTCAGTTCAACACTTCAGATGTACACTTGAACTCTGAGAAACAAGCACCAGAAAAACTCTCCAAGTTTCTATTTGCAGATTGAACAACATCTGCATCTAACAAAACATAGTACAGTTATGCTTATATTTTTAAAAGTATTTGTTTCAATTCTTTCACAAATTGATATATACAGAATTCCTGCCACTTACACTGTAATAATCCTCTCAATAAGCATATTCTCTATTTTACCCACTCTAGCAAATGGCATGTATTGCAGCATTCAGCGCCAGCACATAACAAGTGACAGTTACTTACAATGCTGTGTGTTTAAAAAATGCTTCTTTGTAGCAGCATTTTCATGAAATTTAAAAAATACATGTGCATTTATAGCAGCACTGTGTGTAACCATTTGATAAAAGAAAGGAAAAGCAGATAGATAGGATTTCTCAACCATGTTTAAGTGGCAATTGGTGTGTGCCAGTTTAATATGTTGGTAGTACCTGCATACTTGCCAACATGCCCCTTTTCAAACTATAGCTGCTTATCAAGTCTTGGTTTCATTCTTTGCATTGTGTGGCTTGTAATACCACTTCTCCCATTACACAAGTCAGACTGCAAGTCCCATAATGTCCAAAATAAATAACGAGGCCTGCACTGGAAGATTCAAAAGTGTCACATGTATATTAAATTAAAAAAGGAAAATGCTGCATGTTTACAAATATTTCTTTTTAGGAGCATGTTCACAAAAGTTAATAAATGCACATCTGGATTTTTTAAACTTTCATTCCATATAAATCTCACTTTACGTCCTCACTCATTACATCCATTACACTGCCACCATTGTCCACCTGCTCACACATGTGTGTATACCACCATAGTATCTAAATACAACACTTCACCTTACATATAAAGTACTCTTCTTTCCGAACCTCTTCTAGAACACAGCACCACTGCTACAACAACAATCCACCATTGCATTACCACTAGGCCACAGTTTCATGTTCATTAAAAACACTGAACATATTACAAATACATTACAACACAAACACAGCACTTCTTCTATTCAAATCAGCAGCACAACAATAACCTAGATATGCATCTTTTTTCACACCCATGTTTGTCCTGTTCCTTCTAATGTGCCAAATAGCACTACTCGTACTCCACTTGTTTTAACAACATAGTTAACACACTTTTGTACACAACCCATGACACAACTTTATTAACTATTTTTCCCAACGCCTCCTACCTTCATAAATAACAACCTTGCATATAGTATCTAAATACAACACCTCACCTTACATATAATGTACTCTTCTTTCCGAACCTCTTCTAGAACACACCACCACTGCTACAACAACAATCCACCATTGCATTAGCACTAAGCCACAGTTTCATGTTCATTAAATACACTGTAACATATTACAAATACATTACAACACAAACACAGCACTTCCTCTATTCAAATCAGCAGCACAACAATAACCTACCTAGATATACATCTTTTTTCACACCCATGTTTGTCCTGTTCCTTCTAATGTGCCAAATAGCACTACTCGTACTTCACTTGTTTTAACAACATAGTTAGCACACTTTTGTACAGCACCCATGCCAATGTTAATGTAGCCACAGTAAAGCATTCCAGAAAATGTATTTCACAAAAAATGTCCACCCGTAGAGTTTTTCACAATCCTCTAAAGACATCCTGAAAAGTCACAATCTACCCTTAAAAACTAGTGTAGCAGAAAAATCCTTGAATGCTGTAATTGACAGCTCATTTCTACTAAAGAGAAAGTTGTTTATATTGATTTTAAACAGAATGAAACTAGTAACTAAATTAATCAATAAATTACAAAAAGTATTTCTAAATATGGAAGATGTCAAAACAGATATCTTTTCAAACTTCTGTGAAGGTGAATGGGTTCACACAAGCAGCAAAGAATGATATTTCAATGAAGAGGCTTATAAACAAGAATAAAACAACCCAATTGACAGACAGTAATGGCCGAGGGTATGAAATGGTTTGAGACAGCAATGTTGCAAATGAAACGCTTATAGAAAAACATCCCCAACAAACCTTTAATTAAATATTCCTTTCACCTAAACAAATCGTCCAGTGTATAAATGGACATGCAGGTCAATGTGTAATATACGCCAACAATCCTTTCAATCTTTACGACAATTCCTCAATCAATATGTGAAACTAAAAGACCAAATTAAAATGAAAACTTTACAAACCATGGACTCTTGTCCAGAACGCAGCCAGACTGGACTTCGAGGACATTCATTAGCCTGCATTTCAGGAACTGATTGCAAAAGCACCTTCCACCACATCAAAATGCTAGCAGCACACCATTGCACTATACGGATTCTTGTGCATAGACTATACTATGCAAAAAGTCCTGCTCTAGAACTGAAAAATTCAAATAACATTCTCCTACATGGAACATCCAAAGAACTCCTTCAAGAAATAGAGCATATCCAAAGTAAATACTTTGAAACTGAAGTTGACTTAGAAAGTTCAGTAACTTCAGAAAACATTAGCGGAAATCTCACAAACACCAATGTACAAAAAAGAAATAGTTACTTTTCAAAACTCATCTACTGAAAAACCAGACCAAGTATCTGTCTGTTGTCGCAGAACATTTTATAAAAAGGGCACAAAAATAGTACATGAGGCCTACAAAATAGAGGGCAATGAGTAATCCCAATGGTTCTGATTAGCTTTATATCTAACAGCAGAAAATAAATATAAAATAACTGACCCCTCAATAGTTTGCATGCACTGCAATACAAAGCTTGACAATAACCAAATGCCATCACGTGCTATCACTAATAACTTAGAACTATTCCCACTTACCGTGGCTCTCCAACAAGTTAACTTGTATGAGAGCATTATAATCCAAACCAAACACCCATTTCAAGCTATAATACGCCTTCAACCGAAAACAGCCACATTGCCTCCATCTGAGTTATTAAAAGGCATCAGTGGCAAAGTAGTATATTTGCCATTACATCTTAAAGAAAATGTAGAAGCTCTAGGAGTCCAATGGCCAACAGATCAATCTTTGATTGTACTAATTAATGATGTACCAACAAAAGACAACAAAATTTGGCAACAACTAGTTGACTTAAACAAAGCTAGATAAGCTCTACAATATCTGAAAGAAATAAATGATTACCACAAACGTGTAGCTCATGTTACTGCAGCCCACATGTTAGACCAGTATACAAATCACTGTATAAACTCCAAAGACAGCATTGAAGATACACTAGAAACATATCAAATGCTTCAAGCCAAAGGATCCCCAATGACCATATGGGAAAAAAGTGTAGAAGCATGTTATTTTCCTCCACTCTTTCCTACTGGAAAAGGAGGAAGATATGATGAAAGGTCCACACAAATTAGTGCATCAGAATATCGCTTTTTACGATTATATTCTGAAGACCCCAGATTCAGACAAAATGTAGAATACATTTTTCACCTCCTATTCAAAAGTGAATTAGTAACTCTATGCTATGGAGTTGCACACACATTAAAAACAGGCTCTCATTTTTTAAACATGTCCGCTACATTACTTCTTAAAAAAAAAGACAAAGATGAAGTTTTGTAGTCAAGTATCACAAATCTCTTGGCAAACATACGTGGTACAAAGGAATACTGCTTCTGACATCACACTAAGGAACCTAGGCCCACCCACGTTGTTTGTTACTTTAAGTAGTGCAGAGTAAGCATGGGATGACTTGCACAACCTCTTACGCACTGTAAACCAAAATAAAGACGGAATAGATATAAAAACAGCAGGAGAGATCTGTTCTATTGATCCTGTCATTGTATCAAGGAAAGTTTGCCATCGCTTCATTGCCATGCTGCACTTAATCTGTAATAAAAGTACCCCTCCGCTCGGAGAAGTGTAACACTTCTTTTGCAGAACAGAATATCAATTCAGAGGAGAACCACACATCTACATGCTTTTGTGGATAAAAGATTCTCCCATGATGTTGGCCGTGACATTGATGCCACTGTTTTACAGTTATTTAAAAAGTACATTACCTGTGGCATCCCTTCAGAAACCGACCTAGTGACCTATGTACACAGATCTTACACTTCCAAAAACATAAGTGTGTTAAATAATGCCGACGTAGATATAAAAACAAAGGTACATACCAAATGTCACTTTGGCTTCCCTAGAACCGTTTGGAAAAAAGGACAAGTAAAAAGCTTAATATCTCCTGTTAGACACAGTGTAAAAGGCAAATCCCCTAAAAACACATATCACATTACAAGGAACAAAGCATACAAGCACATCAACGATTACAATGTGATCATTGCCCTCTTGTGGAATGCAAGCATAGAATACATTGAAGACAATTCCACTGCAGTTGCAAGATATGTCACAGCCTATATCACCAAAGCCGAGGAAACAGAGCTAGAAGACCTCTGGGATGACATATCATCTGACAAAACACTGTCACAAAGATTGTACAGCTTCGGTATAAAAATACTCTCCCAGGAAGAATGGGGGTGCTAAGAAGCTGCAGACCGTTCAACTCAACAGGTACACCCTTATATGGCAAATCTAAACACATTGGCTGGCTAAACCTTGGTCCAGCTTCATCTCAAAAAAGAGTACTAAAATCCTACCAAGAGATAGAAACAATAGCCACAAATGATCCGAACAGCCAGGATATTTAAAAAAACAATGTCATTGACACATACTACTCAAACAGAAATCATGCTATGGAAAACATGTGCCTGTATGACATAGCCCAAAACTACTCCTACAAAAACAATGCCACGCCAGATGAGACAACTGGCAAATATTCATTTTCAACTTGCGAAAGAAGCCTAGTAAAACTCACAAAACCCAGCCTAATTAATCATATAAAGTTATCATTTAAATCTCCACAACATAGAGAACTTTATTACATGGCCCTACTGCAACTTTTACAACCTTGGAGAAAAGAAGAAGAATTATTAGGTGACTATGACTAATTTAAAGCTCCATTCAAAGCAAATGAAAGCAGTATAAAAAATGACAATTTCAAACAATACAAAGAAATGTTGGAGAATGGACTCCAACAAGAGGAAGACATTGAAGCTCAACTAGATATATACACTCCTGATGGCAGTCAACCTTCCCTTACAGGAAGCCAAGAACCACTTAGAGAATGACTTATTGTAGCCATGACTGACATAGAAAATACCATGTATCTATCGAAATAATCTGAAGAAGACTTGTCAGTGAGGAAATCACAGCTAAATGAAGAACAACATCTAGAAGTCACTGATGAAATTGAACATGGTTTTAAACATGAAACTAAAATGTGTAGCTTTAAAAATTAAAAACCTCTGCTCCTGCATGTAAGTGGTGAAGTTGGTTCTGGTAAAACGTTCTTAATTAAAATAATCAGCAAATATCTACAAAACTTAAAAAACAACATTTCAGCTGATGTAACAGTCCCCACGGGTTTAGCTGCCTACAACATAGGAGGTGTAACTTTACACTGACTACTGCTCCTTCCAGTCGAAAACCAAAACAAATTAGAATACTACAAATTATCAGCAGAAGCTGCTACTAAAGTACTCAGAATTCTGAAACAAATGAAAGTGCCCCCTAATAGTTGAAGCATGAATGGTTTCCAACCTCACGTTGGCTTTAATTCACCTGAGAATGCAAGAAGTCCTGAAAACCGACTACGAAGAACTGTTTGGAGGAAAACACAGTGTTTTTGGGGACCTCCCATAGTTAACACCAGTAAAAGGTCAACCTATTTTCTAAACATTAGGACACAAACAATGCCGCAACACACTCGGCAGCATTGGAAATGTAAATCTCTGGCAACATTTTCACTACAGAGAACTAACTCAAAACATATGTCAGTCTGCAGACCTCACACATACTAACTTTTTAAAACGCATTAGATTTGGTCTGCTTACTAAAGTTTCAAAATCCATCTTCAATAATAGACTAATCCATGAGCTATATGGGCGAAACACATCTACTCCTGATATCATGGAACAATTAGCTCAACAAAATATAAAATTCATGTCCTTAATGCCAACCCTTGCAAGCTGTAATCAATTCAACAAGACAATGTTAAAAAAGGAAATGCAATGCATACTGCATATCAGCTCCATAGACAAACTAGAAGAGCACAGCATGGCACTCCGTATGTGTCAACAAGCAACAGCATGACTAAATAGCTTAGAAAAATGAATCTCCAATACAGCTGGATTGGAAAAAATATTAACTTTGTGTCTAAACTGCAGAGTAATGCTAAAGCTAAGACATAGAACAAGGTTTAGTCAATGGAGCAATTGGTACAGTTGTTGGTTTACCACCATATTCACATGACAACAACATTCAGTTTGTTAACATCCACTTTGACAAACTTGAAGAAGTTAAAAATATTGGCCGCACAGTAGCACGTTTCCTTCTTTTCAAAGAAATTTACATAACCACAGAACACTTCTCTCTATCTCTTGCATATGCTATCACTATTCACAAATCACAAGCTCTAACCCTAGATCATACATAGATTAACATCGGTAGCACAGTCTTTAAAGAAGATACAAGTTACATAGCACTTTCACGTCTCTGTACACTGAATGGTCTATTTGTAGTTAACTTTAATGCAAAGAAAAGCAACGCTGACATTCCTTGCATCTTAGAATACAACAGGCTATGTGCACTGTACACCCCATCTAGATATGTACCCTGTACCTCAAAAATAAAACCTTTAAAAAGAAAATGAATACAAACAATGTAAAACAGATCGCCCAACAATACTGCTAAACAAACAACAACCAAATGCTTCTCCATCAAAAAATACAATCATAAAACGGTCTACTACAAACTCAACTGCACATCCATCAGAAGAAAAAGAGACAAATATATATTCTCAAAAAAGATCACTTAAATGTCTTGGACCATTTGCATTTGCAAATGCTCATCCTTCATAGAAATACTACAAATAATACTGACAACACTTACAGTGTCTCATGTATAAGGCAAGAATTGGACTACTGTGCAGGAGTGGTAAAATGTACCATAACCACACAGGAGGATCCACAAGAATTCCGAATGTACTAACTATAGTACTGGAAATCAAAAACATCCCTATAAATGAAACCTTCCAGATTTCATACACATGAATGAATAGTACATGTATCCATATGAAATTGTGAATCCATTCTATTTCATCAACTTCTGCAGAATGCAAATCATGGCATAGTATGCTCTTTTTGCAATTCAGACAATCGTTCCAGCATACAAATAAACTCACATAGCCAATATGTCATACAAATGCTTCTAAGGTACAATGCAGATGGTATTGTTATTGTTATTTGGCATTTATATAGTGCCCTATATATCATTGGTATGATCTCAAGGCACTTGTGGGTTGAACGCCCTTGGGCACCGTAGTCAGTTGAGAGAGTAGGGTAGAATACAGTGCTTGGGTGCCCTCGATATGTGTGCAGCCAGTGTGATTTGCGTGATAGTGCAGCATCCTAACACTAGGTGCAGTGGTAGTGAAAGATCAGTCGAATGTGTGCAATCAGGTGGTTGGTCTCCGAGACTGTATTCTGGCGGCATTAGGCCTGTGTAGGACGTTTAGGTGTGCAGCTAGGCCAATTTTTGCATGCGTTATAGCTGCATTCTAACAGGTTGTTGAAGTGTTCATGGAGAATTGTTTGTATGTGTGCAGCTAGGCTGAACATTGATTGAGGGGTATAGCTGCACTCTATTGTTTGTTGGTGTAAAGTGGAGAGTGAGCATAGTGGTAGGAGAGGTGAGTGTCCGGAGTGGATGATTTACTCTTAGGAGACCACTGTTCCTGGCTACCTTCTGGGTCTGGATGAGCTGACAGTGATCATCCTCATGTTTCGCAGTAGCGGTACTCTGAGGTAGATTCACAGGTTGGGACACTGGAGTAACAGGGGCCCCTGCGGTGCGGGTGGCCCCGCCAGCACATGTCCTGGGAGGGGCCCCCACTTGTAGAAAAATATTTTTTTTGTTTTTTCAAAAAGAAATCTTTTTTTTTTTCTTTTTGAATTCCCTCTGCATTTATAAAGAAATTATTTCTGTACCAGAAATAATTTCTTTATGAAGTCAGAATGACTTCAAAAAGAAACGATGGGCCTCATTACCGGTTTGGCGGCAACCGTGCAATTGCTACCAGCAGGTTGCCATCAGACCCGTAATGATTTACCAGCGCCCGACTTCCCGGTAACACCGGGGGATTACAACCCCGGCGGTCTGAGAAGTCAGGCGCCGGCAAATGGTAAGTCCCCATTTCCATAAAGTCCTATCGGACTCTATGGGAATGGGGACCTTAGAAGCACCGGCACCATTAATAACGGTGCCAGTGCTTCCGTGATAACTATGCGGGTGGGTGCCGTTCTGCCCGGCAGGTCTGACCAGGTCTGACCTGCCAGGCAGGACAGCAACCGCCCGCAGAGCTGTAATATGCCGGCCCCAAAACAACAGTGCCGGTGCGTTTACCAGCACCGTTGTTTACAGTCCGGCATAGTTGTAATGAGGCCCAATTTCTTTTTTAAGTGCTAGGGCTCCCCTCAACCCCATGATTTGTGCGTGTGTGAGTGTATGTTGAAAGGATTCACACTTAAAAGTATAGGTGGCTGCCTGTGTGAGTGTATGGTGAAAGGGTGCACACTTAAATGTATGGGTGGGTGCCTGGGTGTGTGTGCCTGTATGCTGAAAGGGTGCACACGTAATTTTATGGGTGGCTGCATGGGTGTGCCTGTATGGTGAAAGGGTGCACACTTAAATGTATGGATGGCTGCCTGGGTGTGCCAGTATGGTGAAAGAATGCCCACTTAAATGTATGGATGGCTGGGTGTGCATGTGTGTATATAGTGAATGGTGTGTATGCTTGCGTTCAGGGGCGCAACAAAACCTACATTTCGGGGGCTAACCCTTCAAATGTTGGGAGGGGTGCCAACTTCATGGGCGGTGGGGGAGGGGCAAACTTATTTGTTTGGGTCATCTAATTTCTTTATGCATTTTTATGAGACTATTCTAGTGCAGCTTCAATGTTACAAGCAGTTAACTCTCTCCTTTAAGGTTTAAATCACCCACTTATGGACTGCTGTGAGAATGAGTGGTCTCCTGTTCCTTCTCTACCCTTCCAATCACTCCCCTGACATGCAAGTATTAAACCCACATCACAATGTCAATTGCCTAAAAAATTTGGCATTTGAATGCAGGTACTAACAGTGAATTGCTTTATGTTAGTAATTGGTGGGTTCTTGTTAACAGAGAAACCCAGGTGCCATTTAACATCTGTGTCCTTTTTCTGTCTGGCAACTGCTCTGAAGGTCAGCCAGGTCTGGTCAACATAGCTCAACATTTCAGGGGGTGGGGGGTGCTGAATCTCAGTCAACTCAATGGTGTTGCACTAATACTTGTGTTTAATGCATGGATTACTTATTGGTAATCTTTATTACTCCTATCCCTATTCTTCCTCGTCACAGTGTGTATGAGACAGTACTTGTGTATAAGGCACTCTGCCTCATACACAAGTGCTGGGATGAGGTAGAGGTACATGGAAGTAATGCTTGATTTAGCTACCTGTAATCTTCATTACTTCTAGTCCCATTCTTCCTGATCCCAGTACTTACCTATAAGGCAAGGAGCCTCAACTGTAAACTCTGGGGCAAGGAAGAGGGACGTGGAGGTAATTCTGGGCCAAGGAGCTGATTTTGGAGGTTGGGGTGGGAGGGGATGTGTGAGGGGGGGCAGGGTTATACGACAAATTATAATGGCTGTCCATGTCCAGGCTAAGCAGGCATGATATGTGGTATTAGTGGCTAGAGAGGCATTTTGGTGCAGCCAGTTTAGTCATTCCTCAGTTTGGTAAGACTTTTTTTTAATGGGGCATTTATGATAAAGCAGTCCTGCTAAGTGAATTACCTGGCTAGACTGCCATTTGGGTGCTGCCAGTCAGCCGTTTCTTACTGCAGCATTGCATATTTTTCTGGGCATCTGTGATCAAATGATATGATATAAGTCATTTATAACGCACCTGCACACAAGTGTTTCTAGGCGCGACAAGACAAGGGATGGAAGATAGAGGGAGGACAAGACAAACGGTCTTACTAGGCCTTGTGTCATTCAGATTGTGCAAGTGCGATAACGAGAAGCGCAAGGGGAAAGGGACGGGGGAAGTGCAAGGGAGAGGGGAGGGGAAAAACAGGCCAGCAATGCTCTGAGTAAATGCTGTCAGGGCAGCACAGCTCTGGGTAGTGCAAGGAGAACAAGGGACTGTAGGGTTATAGTTACAGCCCCTAAGTGCATGGTAGGACCAGAGGCAGTGCAAGGGTGACTGATCAAGAAAGAGTCTCGACTCAGTGAGACTCTGAGGGTAGCCAAGAAACCAGTCGGTACAGCAGAGAGGTAGGTCACGTAGGCCAGCAGGGGAGGGAGAGAGAGAAAGCAGAGGTGAAGAGGAAAGTTTTGAACTGCTTCCAGAACTTCAGGTGGTCTGCTAAAGCTTGAGAGGGGCAGGGAGGCTATTACAGAGGGAGGCACCTGTAGAGGAGAGAGATCTACCCCCCACTCTCTTCCTGGAGAAGCATCTAACCCTTAGAGAGTTGTAGGTAGCTGAGCGAATGGCTTGAGAAGGAAGATATTTTGGAAGAGAGCGTTGGATGTAGTGCGGGCCCTGGGCCCAAAAGCCTTGTGGACAATGCAAAGGGTCTTGAACTTGATACTTGCAGCAACTGGGAGCCAGTGGAGATATTTCAGGGCTGGAGAGATACGATCCCTGTGCTTGAGGACAAGGATATGTCTTGCAGCCCTTTTCTGGATTAGTTGTAGGGGCTGAATAGTAGAGGAAGGCAGATTGAGAAAGAGGCTGTTGCAGTAGTCCAGCCTAGAGAGAACCAGGGCTCTGCAGACAGTGAGCTTCTGGGGGAAAGTGAGAAAGGGAAGAGTCCCTTTGAGGAGGATCAGCTGGTAGTGGGACTTCTTGGCAACATCTGAGATGTGAGGAGAGAAAGAGAGTGGAGTCAAAGATGGCACCAATGTTGTTTGCCTCACAGGAAGGCGAAGGAAGAGGGCCCAACGCGGGCGGCCAGAGTGAGAGAGGGAAAGCAGGGGCAGGAGTCCAAATGAGAAGGATCTCCATCTTACTGACATTAAGGCAGAGAGTGTTGGCTGCACACCAATCCTGAATCGCCGATAGACAGTCGGAAATGAGCGAGAGATGAGAGGAGTCTGAGGGGAGCCTGAAGGAAAGCGGAGAGTCATCAGCATAACACTGAAAGTTAGAGGAGAATGTAGAGATCAGGTGGGTCAAAGGGGCAACATAGAGGTTGAAAAACCAGAGTGAGAGGATGGAGCAGGGAGAAAGGGACCAAGTTGGACCTGGGAGGGGCAGTCCAAGAGGAAGGAGGTCAGCCACTCACGGGCCTGATCTGTGATGCCCAGGTTCTCATGGAGTCGATTGATCAGGATTGATCAGGATGGCAAGATTGACCGTGTCGAAAGCACAGGAAAGTTCAAGGAGGACGAGGACAGAAGGAATGCTGGAATCAAGGTTAGAGAGCAGAACTTCACAGGTGTTCAGGGCAGCAGTTTCCGTGTCTCTGGCACTGAAGCCAGACTGATGGTCATGGAGACAACCAACAGATTCCGTGTGGAGAGTAAGCTGGGAGATGGCCAACTTTTTCAACAGTTTGACCAGGGAAGAGGTGATGGAGATTGGGCGATAGTTTGCCGGGCAGGCAGGATCGGCAGAAAGCTTCTTGAGGAGTGGGTGCATAAAGGAGTGCTTAACGGGAGAGGGGAACGTTCCAGTGGCTACAGACTGATTACAGAAATCGGTCAAGGCTGGAGGGAGGGTGTCAATATGGTTCTTGATGGTTCTGGTGGAGCAGGAGAGCACCTGTTTGGATGACACTTTCATAGATCGGACTTGTCTAGAAACCTTGTCACGTGTTATCAGAGAGAAAGAGGAGAAAGGAGGAAGAGAGGTAGAGATGGCCAAAGGGGGGCCGAGAGAGGAAGAGGGAGAGGAAGAGGAGATGTTTTAGCATAGAAGTGAGATGACAGAGCCATACAGAAGGCCTGGGAGGGAACAGGAGATGTAAAGACCTCAACAGGATTGACCAGTTCTTTTCAGATTTTAAAGAGTTTGGCCGTGTTGTTAGAGGCAACAGAGACACAGGCTTGAATGTGTGTTCTATTCTTGATGAGTGTTATTGCTTCGACTTCCATTTTGGTGCAACTGTGGACTGGCAAGTTTTACTATATTGTTATTACATGTCGACACTGGTCTACCTTGTGCAGCCAGTTGGACATGTTTTCATTGTGGCATGGCATTTTTAATAGCAAAGCTTTAATGTTCCTGTGCTCTGTTGGTGACTTGCATCTATTGGATTGGTGGTACCCTACAAAACATTTGCAAACATTTTTCTCAGACGGTGTGCTGTATGTTATATTAAAACACATATGTATATCTTTCTCCTAGTGCAGTGTGCGGCATATCCGTTCAGCAGCACGTTTGTGCGTATTGCGCAAGTGTGATAATCTAGGCTGGCCCAGAGTGTGGCATGACCCTTGATTTGTTGCTGAGTTGGGGGGCCCCCTCAGCATGGCTCGCAGGGGGGCCCCCACATCTTGTGTTACGCCACTGGGTTGGGATCGGAGTAAGTTATGATTTGCATGGTCAGAGGGTCATTATTCTTAGGCTCAGCACTATGTGTCAGTGAGCCCATTTTCTGGGTCCCAGGTTGTGGTTTATGGTGGGTTACAGGGTAGGTCTTGGAAGAATACTGGTTATAGGTTGGGATATATCTCGTAGCCCTTCACGAGACAGTGGTGCTAAAGGACAGGTTGGACAAAGGCACCAACGATAACTGTAAGCTCGCTAGCTTTACAAGCGGCCAAGTATCTCTTGGCATGAAAGATAAAACGTTTTGAGGCTTAATACCACATAATAGAAATACGCCGGTCACAAGGTCAAGGTATAATATACATTTATTAACAGGCAGCTGTCTGGCTCTCAACACCCCGCAATATGTGTAAGCAGACACTGTGAGATGAGAGAGTGCTGGACATTTCAAATACACGTACATTTATACAGATTTTACACAATCCTGGACACATCGCCCAGCCGCTCTTGGTGTCATACATTTACGTAGGGTTCATTGCCTATCCACATAACTAAGTCATGTTTAAACATCTTTGAATAGTTTGTTGTTTTCGTTTAAACACTTCACATGTTTTCCAAATATAACACACAAAAGTAACAGTCCTTATTTTACTTTCTTATATTTGTCTAGCGTTTGTTCTTGAGCTTCTTAGTTTCAAGGAGCGAAAACAAAGATTTCTGCAAGAAGAGCACGTTCAACTATTCATGATTCTACTTTGCTGTTTGAACGGAGATGGCACTATTGGAACAGATGGTATCTAAATGTCTGATTAGTATGGCTTTTGTTTAACTCCAAGGTTTCTCAGTGTAGGACAAACAATCCACTTTAGCAGCTTCAACGTTCTTATCTAGGTTGACATCATGGAAACAGTACAAAGTTCTCTTTGCTCTGCTGGAGCCAAAAACGCAATTCTAAACATGGGATAGAAAGCGATCAAAATGGTGGATAACTCAAAATGGCAGCGTAGTCAGCCTGTTTCAGGTTCATTCAATGCAATTTATAGTGCTATGTGAATGTGCTTAGGCCAATCGTTTACTATCAGGTGGTATTCATGCAAAATATACTTTTACAAACCCTCCTTTTGGCCTAAGCCAAGAGCATTACTCAAACATTAGCATCATCTGAAAACCATGTATCAGAGCATCCTGAATCGCTATCTTCAAAAACATTAATCGCCATTAATTCCTTTTTGGTGATGTCATGCATTACCACAGCATTAGTAATTTTTCCGGGCATATGTGTCTTAGGTTCCAGTTTACCAACCGCTTGTGCACAACTTCCCCCTATCATGGAACAAATGACAGGAAGACACTGTAAGCATCAAAACAGTACAATGCCAAGGATCACCATCAGAACTGCAAAGATTTTCTAGCCCCAAACTCACAACAAGTGCCAGAACCATGTGCCAATATCCCAGTTTCCCTCTGGAATGTGTACTTCCGTACTTAAGGTGTGCAATTTCTTAATTTCCTTAAATATGGTGGGGGAGGAATCAGGTATAAAAACACAACACGCGGATCCCACCATTTTTCACACCCCCACCCACGCTCAGCTAGAATGATGTCTAGCACAATCCTATTTTGGAGAGCCACTAATCTAATAGCCTTTTGCTCTAATGTCATGTTATATAGGATGTCAGTGCATTCATTGATGGTTTTCTCTAAAACCCTTGCCAATTTTCTAATATATTGGGAGTTTATTACCTGTTCCAAAAGTGGTACAAAGGATTTACCAATGTCACACAGAATCTGTGAGGGAGTGTCACCATCCTCATCCTGCCTGGGACGAGTTCTATAACTTCAGCAGTAGTGGCAACATATACACCTGGTAACAGTATTCCTAAATAACAAGTACCCTCCAAATCTATTAGCAACCATGGATATGCTTCATTACCGCAAACAAATTAAACAGGATCTCCTACTTACAGAGGTCTATCCTCACTGGTTAGTACGGCAGCATTCATACATCACTCAAATGTACACATTGGCTGGGAACCCTCTCTCTGTATACAAAATGGAACGGAGTGCGGACTATGATTGATGGTATAGGAAGGAGGCATGGCATCCTTATTACCTACGGGAGCCATTTTAAAGGTAATCATAGATTGGAAAGGTCTGGAGAGTCTATCAGAAGGCCTAATAGAAGCAACATTTAGCTGGCTCCAATTTGCAAACAGAGAACATCCTAAAGGTGCTAAAACTCGTTTTTCAAACTCATTAAGATTAGTGGCATCAAAATTCCCAGTGACACTATTGTTCCATCGGCCAAAGAATAATGCCCTAAAGCGAAGCATAACAAGCAGTAGTTAGAGGGAGAGGATGTATATACCAGCCCAATCCTTTTTCCCCATGTTGTGGCAGATGTGAACATATCCAACAATTGGTCTTATTCAGAATGGCATGTGTGGCGTTCATGATCATCAAGAGGGTGTTGTTGTGATAACCCCCTCTATGTTGGAGACTCAAGGACAAAGAGTGTGTGAATTCACATATGGTGGAGACAAAGTGGAGACATTTGCAGTTGGCAATAAAATATCAAGCGGATGTGCACTCTCCAGATACCAAAATATGAGTGTCAATGTAATTACAATACAAGCTATTATTGTGATCAGTATCCATTTGGTCCTAGGGGACCATGGCCCTCGATAAGCGGACTCATTATCCGCAAAACCATCAGTATCCTTATTAGTATGAGTGACCCCAAACACAGGCATAGTTTCTCAGTGTCCGTTAAGAAGCCTCACTGTTAGGCTCTTTTAGTTCATCCGTGGGTGGCACTTGACCACATAGCCTATCTTGATTGAAGGTAACTTTGTCGGTCCCTGCCTTTTATCGTATGCGGCAGAAGAATGATGAGGGACTGGCAGAAGGTTGGTTTCTTGTGGGTTTCTTGTGGGTACAGAATCCTAGCTGTACTTTCCTATTCTATTTACATTAATGTAATGTCAACAGGCCCTAAATCTAAATTCTGTTCCGTGGTCGCAGATTGTACCTTAAAACTCCAGGTACAGAATGATCAGGGAACAAAGCGTTGTCGTTTCCTGAAGAAGATGGAGAAGCAGAAACAAGATCGATCGACAGTGAAGAACAAATTGAAGAAGAAGAAGCAATCTCCCCTGGCCCAACGGGCTCAGGAAGGACTTTCGAAGAAGAAACAACAATCTCCCCAGGCCTCACGGGCTCAGGAAGAATTCTCGTGGCACCCTCTGTGTCGCTCAAAGCAGGATCGTTATGAGTGTCAGGATCATCAATTCCCTTCACTTCCCCTTCGTCATAGGGCAGAGGAAAAGGAATCCTTTTCACTTGTGTCAGGTGGATCCAGTGTTTCTTTCCAGTCACTTGTACTGCAGTTTGCGTAGCCAAAAGGATCTGATGGGGTCCCTTCCAATGAGGTGCAAGACAGGTGCCCCTCTCGAAATTTTTCACCAAGACCCACTGACCAGGTCAGAGTCGGTGACCTGGACTCTCGTATTTTACAGGGAGGGCTGCTTGTACCTGTTGGTAAATCAAACGCATGTTTTGAGTCAACTGGTCACAATAATCAGACAAAAGCGGATATTCAATATCTTTCAACGGTTTGGGCCTCGGTGCATTCCATACGTTGGCTGGTCTCCCCATGACAATCTCATAGGGGGAGACCTCTGTCTTTTGCTGTGCGGTCGTCCGCATCGATAGTAAGGCTATTGGCAAAGCGTCCGTCACTTTCTGATGTGCGGCGCACTTCATAATTGCTAGTTGTGTAAGAAGCACAAGTGCTGATAGCAACCAGACTATCAGAGTGCCATGTTGAAGTTTTGTTCCAGGTGAGGTCAAGAATTCTCTCTCAGCCCATAGTCGGCCAAAGTTATGAACCACCCCAAATGCGTGTTGGCTATCTGTATATATGTTTACACTAAACCCTTCAGAAAGTTCACAAGCTCTGCTTAATGCAGTAATCTCTGCAGCTTGTGCAGAGTTATACGGAATTTGTTTGCTCTCCACAACAGTGCTTAATGTGGTGATTGCATAAGCAGCGGTAGATGTACCATCCGGTAGATTAAAACAGAAACCATCACAGAATAGCTCCCCTTGTGGATTACTTAAAGGTGTATCAATTAAATCAATTCTGCCCTTTGTTTCTTTTTCTGTAATAAAGAAGCAATCATGTGACATTTCATCACTGCAATCCTTCTCTTGTGGAGAAGACAATAGTTCAGCTGGATTCAATGAACAGCATCTCTTAATTTGAATATGTGGAGCAAATAGAATCAGCTTGTACCTTGTTAGTCGAGATGATGTGAGATGTTGAGTCTGTGTTCTGTTTAATGGAACGTCTACAGAGTGAGGTACCATCACGGTTAAAGAGTGACCTAAAACCATACCATCACTTTGTTTCACGGATGCAGCAGCAGCAGCTACAGCTTCCAAACATCTCGCAAAGCGTAAGCAAAAGGGTCTAACGTGGAGGAAAAATAGCCGCACGGCCTATACTTGCCCCCATGTTCCTATGTCAAAACAGCCAAAGCACATCCATCACGTTCATGCACATACAAAACAAAGCCTTTTTCGTAATTTGGTGTGCCCAAAACTGGTGCTGAACACAACGTAGCCTTAAGAAAATCAAAAGCGTTCTGGCAATCCATTTCCCACGGTAAAAGAAAAAAAATGTCCTTCTTTGTCAGTGCCAACATAGGTTTTATCAACAACAAGAAATTCAGGATCCACCGTCTACAATATGAGGCAATGCCTATTAAAGCTCTGACCTCTTTCTGTGTATTTGGAACAGACATATCAGAGATGCTTTGAATCTGTTCTGGTGTCAGTCTTCTTCCCTCCTTCAACAGGAGATAGCCCAAAAACGAGACCTCCTGTCAAGAATACTGAAACTTCTTCAATGAAGCCTTATGCCAATGTTCTGCTAAATGAATTAGCAGCAACACAGTGCCCTCTTTGCAGGCATCTTCAGAATCAGCAGCTAGAAGAAGATCATCAACCTTTTGCAACAACGTGCAAGTGGAAGGCAACTCGAGCGTATCAAGCTGCCCTTTCAATGCTCTACTATAGATACTTGGACTCTAAGTGTACCCTTGCGGCACACGAGTAAATGTGAATGAGCGTCCCCCTAGGGTGAACGCGAACAAATATCTGCTATCAACATGCACAGGGATACTAAAAAAAGTGTTTTTCAAATCCACAACACAAAAATGTGTAGCTGTGGTTGGAATCATAGTCAGAATTGTGGTGGCATCGGGTACATTCGGAAACTGTGGAGCAACCACCTTATAAATTGCGCGCAAATAAATAATAAAATGAAAAGGAATCGTATTATCCCTTTCTTATAGACTGGTAAAATCTTACTATTACGCACACTCCCCGCAATTTCGTCAATTACACCTTGGTGTACGAAATCAGAAATAATCCTTTTCAAAGCCTGTTCATCTTCGACCGAAATCTTATACTGTGGAATACGCTGCAATTTAATACCTGCTTTCAACACAATTTTAACTGGCTCAACCTGTAAAATTCCAACATCATTGTCATTAACTGCCCATAAACATTGTGGAACAGAGGTTTGTTGGGGCGAAATCGTTAAGTGCACTACATCTGGAGAACAGTAAATCACAGCATTCAATTTCTTTAATAAATTTAATCCCAACAAATTTTCACCACAATGTGTCGTCAATAGAAAGGGACAAGAATCAGTAAATGGTCCCAGTGAATTTGATACCGACCGAGAGACCAGACTAACCACTGGTGTACCAGAGAACCCTACAGAAATGTTGTCTGCCCTCACAGTAGAATATCTGGAACCCGTGAATGATCAATAGAACACTTCTGTGCTCCTGTATCTATCAGGAAGAGATGCTCCCTATTCCCCACCTTCATTTCAAAGTAGGGCCCTTTCTGATCGACGGGAATAGATATCAGTTCCAGACCCTGCTTCAGGCTGTCCTAACAGAACAGTATGTCATCAGAAGCAAAATCCTCAGAAAAATAGACATTCAAAGGATTATCAAAAATATTCCCACTACTAACACTCTGTTGCTGATTATTTTGTGATGGTGTCTGTTGGTTCTGTGCAAACTGATTTCTACCAGGACCCCCTATCCCAGGACGGCCTCTGGATCGTCTACCCATGGCACTATACGTACTATTTGATCTCTGCTGTAGGATCGGGCATTGTGCTCGTCAATGACCCTCCTGTCTACAATATGCACATTGGTTTATGTGTACGGGACCCAGTTGTGCGCCACCCTGCGGTGCAAATTGGCCTCTGAACTGTGTATTCCCACCTCTGGCTCCTCTAGCTATCTGCTGCAATAACATTTAGGTATCCTTTCTTCTTTTCCGCCTTCTCCTTCTCTGTATTAACCCTATTTTCATAGTACTGTGCCATGTGTAATACCAGATTGTGATTTTGCTTGCCAAGCACACTCAGAAGTCATAATCTGTGATTGGATTTCAGGCAACAATCCACGCACAAACGTATCAACAAATAGCCTCTTTCCTGGCTCTGTACTTAAATCTTGACCACTAAAATACAAAAATACTTGCTCAAATCTGTTAAAATACTCTGTGGCACCTTCTGACTTAAAGTAAAAGTTATCCCATATAATTCTTTTGTCAGAAACCAGAGTTTTTAATTTAGTCACTATTCTGTCTGGCAATATCAATATCACCTGTGGCAGTTTCTGACCGGCATTCCTTTCCCAATCTGCTCGTACTATGGCATCCCATGTATCACCCATCCCTGCCTGATCATCTACAGTTCTAATCTGCTTCCATAAATCAGCAGGGAGGATCACGGGAAACAACAAATCTATATCACCCAGCGTGAAAACTGACGAATGCAAGACAGATTCAATTTCTTTATAAAATCCTGTTGGATTCTTCCTAATATTTGGAATTAATTGCCTAATGATATTCACTTCCTGTCTAGAAAACGGGACATGGACAAACTGTGAGACATAACGTGCTTCAATAGTGGTGGCAGGTGTTCCTGTTGCAGAATTAGCAGGAATCTCTACTTTCGGAACAAATGTCGGAGGAACCTCCCTCATCAGCAATTGTAAAGTAGGCAAATCTGAACGTCTATTAAGTAACAAGGCTAAATCTAGTGACAAAGAAGTCAATGCAGTATCGGGCGAAAATGCTCTTTTATAAATAACCATCAAATCTGCGGGACAACATTCCCTTCTCTTCATAAATTCATCTTGTAAATATTCAACCTGTGACACTTTCCTTTGCATTGCCAGAGCATACTGACTAAACGTGTCATGCACTTCAATGAGAGAAATTGAAATATCCAAAATCCATCTAAGAGCGTCTTTTGTCAAATGTGCATTTCTTCACTCATTGGTTTCAATGGAGGAAGAAATCGCTTCTGCACATATGAAGCCTGCCGTCCATTATCATCCATCTCATCTTTCTGTAACTGATCTAGCTCCCTTTTAAACTCAAATACCTTCTCTACATGCTCATATACTTTCGCTGCAGAGTCCCTTGAGCGGGCAAGGACATTCAAAATCCCTCAACCCCTGGGGGACATTCATGTCCGTCAAATCAGTCCATATATCAACTAAATACGTTCCCATTCGTTCTATCCAAATACTATGTTCAGGAATACCCCTTTGATCAGAAATTGCAACTAAAACAGCCAATTCATCATCCTCTTCTATGTACTTTTTAGCCCACGTATACAATTCTCTCTTTCTGTCTTTAGATACTGTGCCACGAGTCACTATTCTTGGATCACCTCCCGCCCCTTCAACCACTACAGGTGTAGCAGAACCACCTGGCAAAGAGGGTTCATGCAATTCTTCTTCAATTGGTAGCAGAGGCAATACCACTGGCGGTGCAGACGGAATTATGGAGACGGCAACTGTTGGCAGGAGTGAAGGTGCAGGAGGAGGGACAACAACGGGAGGAAGAAGAACAACCATGGGAAGAGGAGGAACAACTGGAGGAGGCACATAAAGAGGTGGTGCGGTTGAAACAGTCCTACGCTCACTCAATAATGTATTAATTAACTCATCTGATGTATGAAAATCCTGAGAGGGATATGTCTTTTGTACATCTAGTTGGAAAGCCCTATCCATACCTCTAGAGGATTCTGACTGTTTCTGCTGTTCATGCAATAATGCTTTCTCAGCATTGACCATGTGTCTACGTGCATGCTTTTCTCTACTTTTGAGTTGCTGCATAGCTTCCTTTCTCCAATCTTTTTTCTCAACAATACAGATTCTAAATGCTCTACGCGAGCAATTTCAAAATGACCATAAACTGGCCACTGGAAGTTCGGAAACATGTCTGGTCTGTCTGTGCCAAATTTAATGAAATATGGTAGCTCCCAGGCCATACTTACAATACATTAAATAAGCCGGCGACCCTTCGGGTGGCGCCGGTTGGCCTTGTTTCAAAGAATGTCTTTCTCTGTGGAATAATACCCTGCAACAGGATGATAATTTCCCAGGCATATTTAAATCGCAATCTTACCTGGCTATGTTTGTTTCTGCAGAGACAACACTTGCAACAAATATCAGGATTTTTTAGGAATCGGGGTACAACTCACCTGATTTCAAATCAAAGGGTCCGATTGGACATCAAATCGTCATGGCTGGCGTTTTCGCAAAACAGGCCTCGATACGGGGATCCTCGTCATGATACCCTACTAAACGCTGCTCACCGTCTAGGGATCGGGCATGCAGTACTGCGGAGGAATCGCGTATCACTTTGCAGGGCGCCCTGTCATTCACTGATCCCGGTCCGGCAGCCTCGTCTTTGTCTAGCGATGTGACATCAATCTTGAAGGACCCTATTCGGGCACCATCTGAAATATTAAAAATATGGAGGCTTAATACCACATAATTGAAATACGCTGGTCACAAGGTCAAAGTATAATGTACATTTATTAACAGGCAGCTGTCTGGCTCTCAATACCCCACAATTTGTGCAAGCAGACATTGTGAGATGAGAGAGTGATGGACATTTCAAATACACATACATTTATACAGATCGTGTCATACATTTACCTAGGGTTCATGGCCTATCCACATAACTAAGTCATGTTTAAACATCTTTGAATAGTTTTTTGTTTCCCTTTAAACACTGCACATGTTTTCCAAATATAAGACACAAAGGTAACAGTCCTTATTTTACTTGCTTATATTTGTCTAGTGTTTGTTCTTGAGCTTAAAGTCAGCTTAGTTTCAAGGAGTGATAGCAAAGATTTCTGCAAGAAGAGCACGTTCAACTGTTCATCATTCTACTTTGCTGTTTGAATGGAGAAGGCACTATTGGAACAGATGGTATCTAAATTACTGCGGCTATTGTTTAACTCCAAGGTTTCTCATGGTATCTAAATTACTGCGGCTATTGTTTAACTCCAAGGTTTCTCAGTGTAGGACAAACAAGTCACTTTAGCAGCTTCAACATTCTTATCTACGTTGACATTACGAAAACAGTACAAAGTTCATTTTGCTCTGCTGGAGCCAAAAACACAATTCTAAACATGGGACAGAAAGCAAGAGGCGATCAAAATGACAGATAACTCAAAATGGCGGCGTAGTCAGCCTGTTAGAGGTTCATTCAATGCAATTTATAGTGTGATGCGAATGTGCTTAGGCCAATCGTTTACTATCAGGCGGTATTCAGGCAAAATATACTTTTACAGGCAGGAAAACCTTCATCACAGTACGCATAATATACCACACTGGTGCCACAACCACTTCAGGTCACTATACTGCATATGTAAAAAAAAGTAGTTGGTCTGAATGTAACGACACCTCTGTTACTCCAAAACATGGGTTACCAGCAAATCTAACAAATGCCTACTTAATATTCCTTCAACCCAAATTCACCCTCTAAACTGTAGCACAATAAACAGTTAGAATATGCCAACAGGTATCTAACTACATCCATAATACTACAATAGCACTTTTAAAAATCAAGAGTGTTAAAATATGCCAACAGATCTCTAACTACTTCAAGAATACCCTTCATTACAATGCATTTGAAATACACCATAACAGTTCTTGTTACTACAAAACATCTTGTAAAGTGTAATATAGTTAGAATTCACCAACAGGTATATAACTACTTTAAACATTCCCTTAAACATTCCCTTAATTACAACACAATTCATACAAACATAATATCACACTTGCACTCACATAATGATAATAGCTTTTTTAATCCTCTATGGATTATTTTTCTCAATGAACCTGTAGCATTGCGTGCCGTCACCATGCTGGGACGCTGCGATGCATAAACCCGGTCAGTTGACCCGGTGTAATGTGTGCATGCGCAACGAGCCAATAAAACGGAGGAGAACCGGAGGAAGAAAGTTATCCGGCAAAGCCTATGGGCCTATGGGCCCATGAGTGAGTGCACAGTGTACTAGAAGCACCCCAAGCACAGCCCAAAAACGCCCAACCACAGCTAGAGTGCCAGGGAGGCGCAGGAAAAGAGGGACACCACTGGGATATCAGGAGTGGTCCAAGAGGCCTGCAGGAATAGAGTAATATAACAAAGGGGGCCAAGGCAGATCACGCGACACGTGCAAGCCAGAAGCAGTCCAAAAACTGCACATGGGGATCATGTCAGAACAGTAACAGGACAAGGCTGCACCAGCACACGCCCAGGGTCTGAAAGGGAGGGATGTGTTCTCTGTATCCTCAATCAGGCCTTTTAACACAATAGAGACCACCAGCCTCGGTCCACGATGGACCAGGTGGATGAAATAGTTTGACACCTTTCTTGATGCAGTGGGACTACAAGAGGACAAATGTATCATTGGCCTGCTCACTGTCACGGCTGGCCCAGAGGTAGGGGACATCATTTTTTAATTGCCCGAGGACATGGAGTACAAATATGACGAGTTAAAGAAAATATTCAAAGAACACTCGCCACACACCGAAATGTTGATTATGAAAGACATGTATTTCATACCATCACACAGCTCCCAGGGGAGAGCATGGACACATTTGTTACATGCTTGAGAGCAAGGGTGAAACACTGAAAATTCCATTTATATAACAACGAAGAGGTCATAAAATCTCAAGAAATTGCAGGTTGTGAATCCCTGATACTAAAAAGAAACTGCTTCAAGTGCCACACACACCAGCAGAAATACTTGTGTTGGTGAGAACATCACCAGCTTTGAACTTTCAGATATCCACATTGAGCAAGACACACATCACTGCTCCAGTCATCAAAGAAGAAGGGATAAATAAAATGACGTGACAACCCCTCATGCTACATGACCCCAGGCAAGAAAAACGACAGTGTTTCAAATGTGGACATGACCTCCCCCATTATGAATCATGCCCAGCCATCGGTCAAATATGATCAGCCTGTGGGGGAGAGGATCACTATCGAGCAATGTGCTGGAATCCAAAAGCAATGGAGGTCTACTCTACTGAACAAGGACTGCACCGAAATAGGACCCCACCGAGGCACCAAAGGGAAGCGCGGTTAAAGGGAACAGAAAAGAAATATCACAAGGAGAGATGCCACACGAGAGGAAAACAATCGCAGTCTCCAGAGGGACGTCGAAAAGGTTGAAGAAGGATATACAGACTGTACACATCCACGCCATCCACCAGCGAGTCAGAATCACACTGGACAGACACAAAAAGGGATACCTGTATGCTTTGGGAAATTCAACCGCATCAGAGCACAGCCCCACACGAACACTGACCATGCAAAATCAGGAATTTGAATTCCTAGTGGACTCTGGAGCCATAATCAACTCCATGCCAGAGTCGGAATACCTGAAACACAAGTGCAGACCAAGTCTATGAAAGGCACAAGTAGAAATCTACGCATACAGGGCCAAAAAAAAACCTTCCATGCCTGGGAGCATTGAAAATGTTGTGCCACCACAAAGATAAGCCAGAACACATAACAGTGCATGTCCTGGCTAAAGAGGCTTCAATTGGCTGTATTTTAAGCTTCAAATCGACTGTCCAAATGGGCCTAATTCCCATTTTGTACCAAATAATGGCAGGAAAATATATGTCCCCAGCAGCCAAATTGGTGGCAAACTTTCCATGCCTGTTCATGGGGATAGGGAAGCTCAAAGGACGCAAAATAAAACTGCATATTGACCTGTGCAATATTTCAGAGGGATTCAGTTTAACATTCAGCATCAAGTCGAAATGGAAGGAGACATCATAGAGCATGCAACAGGGCCCACGACATGGGTCTCACCTGTCGTCCCAGTGCCAGAGAAAGTGTGGACGGCCAAATTAGGCTGTGCGTTGACATGAGGACACCAAATCAAGTGATCCTTCGAGAGCACCACCAATCACCCTGCATCACAGACATGATGCACCTTCTCAACAGAGCCACTGTGTTTTCCCGCCTAGATCTGATCAAGGGATACCACCAAATTGCTACATAACAACCTTCACCAATCACCTAAGGCTCTTTTGGTATAAACGCATGAGTTTCAGGATCTCATCAGTAGCCAAACTTTTTCAAGAGGAAATATGCAAAAGCATTTGTCACATACCGCATTGCTTTAACTATAGTAATTACATTTTAATATTTGGACACGCTCAGGATACACATGCTAACGCTCTTATGAAAGTGTGTGCAGCACTGAACGACCCTAACCTCACCCTAATCAAGGAAAAATGTGACTTTAACAAAAGCACCCTTAAGTTTTTCGGCCACATTTTCTCTCAAAAGAGAATCCAACACGAATCTGACAAGATACAGGCACTAACGAAAGCTCCTCGACCTGTAAACATAGCACAAGTAAGATCCTTCTTGGGTCTGGCGAGTTATTGAACCAGATACCTCCCGGATTTCGCCACCATCAGTGCATCCTTGCGATGACTCACTAAACAGGACAGGAAATTTGAATGGGGACACGAGCAACAGGAAAGTTTCAACATAATAAGAAGAGACATGGCGGCAGCCATGTGAATGTCCTATTTTGACCATAACCTACAAACTGAACTCACAGTGGACGCCATCCCCATAGAAATGGGAGCAATCCTGGCACAACATTCAGGGAGCGAGCACACCCAGAGAAAGATCATCTTGTATGCCAGCAGGAGTCTCACAGAAGCAGAGCAGAAATACTTGCAGGCTGAAAGAGCGTCCCTGGCAGCCCTTAACGATAATCACAGACCATGAGGCCCTCATCACCATCTATGAGAAACCGACAGCACAAATGCCGCCTAGAATAGCGAGATGGGGAATATAAATAACCAATACTCCACAAACCTGGAAAGGAGGAGACCCGGTGGACTTCTTCTCTCAACATCCTACTCGCCGGATGCACGACATCAAGGGGTAGAGTACATAATCCACCAGGCGATTCCACCTGCCGCCCTCATGACAGGGCTCACAAGACACACAGCCGAAGATGCAACACTAACGCTCACGGTGTCTTGCATTGGAAATGGAAGATGGAGGTCGACAGGAGAGGCAATTCAGGGGAATCAGGCTATGGATGACCACTTATTCAAGACACTTGTGAAGTCAAAGGATGAGCTATCCATATCACCATCATCCCGGTTACTGAAATGAGACAAGAAAATCATACCAGCATCACTCCACCAAAGGATCATAGACATAGCACATGAGGCCCATTGTGGAATTGTATCCATAAAATGCATGCTGCAATGCAAAGTATGGTTCCTGGGAATGGACAAACTAATCAAAAAACCCTAAAGTCCTGTCACATCTGCCTTAGCCTACAAAGCACAGGATTCTCAGAACCACTAAACATGTCTAGTTTCCCAAAAGGAGTATAGGAGGAAGTGGAAATAGATTTCTTTGGGCCTCTGAGATCAGGGGAATATGTGCTGGTAGTACTGGACGAACACTCACACTACCTGGAGGCAGAAGTAATACCTTCCACAACAGCCACAGCACTGATACCAGTGTTAGCTCGAATATTTTCAGTATTTGGAGTACCGAAGGTGGTCAAATCGGACAATGGTCCACTTTTCACCAGCATAGACTTCAGAGATTTCACAAACTACCCAGACTTCCAGCACCAGAAGGCTACACCCCTCAGACCACAGGCGAATGGAGTAATGGAACGCTTCATGGCCAGCATCAAGAGGGCCAAATGCATCGCAACAATCACACACATACATATTGAACAAGCTCTCTGCCAACTCCTAAGGGATTTGTGCAACACACTGCATCCATGGTCACGGCAGAAAGGGAAGAATAGGTCATAACAAGGAACAGTTCATTCTTCAGAAATGCCAGAGAAGACACAATTCGAGAAAATGAGCAATGGAGTGAAGAAGAAAAAGACATCCGATGAGAGTCAGGATACTAGGATGATGAAGATGAACCGGAAAGAGAAGAGCAAAGCAGCATCGGGGAAAATCCAGATGAAAATATCAAGTGGCCCAGACACGGAAGACCCTGCCACATTGTTCAAAGACTGCGACGATAGATTGAGGAAATGGGGTAGAACGATATTTATTTGGGGGGGAGATGTAGCATTGCACACTGTCAACATGTTGGGATGCAGCAATGCGTGAACCCGGTCAGGTTACCAGGGGTAATGTGTGTGCGAGCAGGTGTCAATAAAATATAATATGTTGAACCTCCATGGCATCTGGTCACATCTGTGCAGGTGGTCCGTGCAGCAGTCCCAGCGCGCCCCTCCCCACTACTGAATACACTACAGACACAATGATTATTTCATGTCAATATAACAACAGTGTAGCACACACTAAGGTTGTACCAAACATCGTACACAGAATGTACTGTTTATGAGGGTTAAAAAAAGTAAATGTGTATGTAAAATTGTACGCAATTAAAGCTTTTAATCTATCCTGCTTAACAAATTATAATGGGCTTTTTTCACAGAAAAAGAACCAGGGATTCCAGCTTCATTACTGTATGCAATTAAGTAACCATACCAAGTATAAACAAATACATATTCCATAAGCACTATCCTCAAGTGTACTACAATCATAAATACCATATACACTTCAATTATATCATTACACCATATTACAAATTCTGTATACTCCCCCTACAGTACCTATAATTACTATACACACATCACTATAGTGTGTGTGGCCAGTGCCCAGATTATTGGGCGCATGATATAACAAGTACATACAATACACCTTCGAATAACAAGACTCTCCCTGGACCACCTGCAATTGAAATGATGTCAGAGGACACCAAAACTGACGGTGGACTCTGCGGCATCTGCAAACCCTTTTTCACCTATAAAAACAGCTCCATATCATCTTTATTCAACTCCCCTACCATTTCCACACCCTCTTTCAGACATCAAATAACCCCAAATGTGTTTTCCAAACTGTTTGTTCACAGCGCTGTCCGCGGACTAACACAGTGTCCTCGGACTAACGCGGCCCCTGCATGCCCCTTTTTCACCTATGAGAAAAGCCCCATATCATCTTTATTCCACCCCCAACATTTCCAACCCCTCTTTCGACCACCAAATAACACCAAATGTGTTTTCCATATTTTTTCCCCAGCATGCTATCTGTGGACAACAGCGGTTGTCCATGGATCCAACATGGCGACCATTTCAGAACATATAACGCACCTCATGTTTTTCACCATCCAATCAGTGGGCAGGTACGATGTCCGCCGACATCACCTTGGATCCTGGTTGGTCCAGGGGGCATCCACGGACCCAAATCGGGAAATGAGTCGGTGGACTGGACCCAGATTGTTTTATCTCATTTTTGGCCGTTTAAAAAAAAAAACTACTGAATGGATTTAGACCAAATTCACACGCTTTCTGGACCAAGCCGCCATCCAGCTGTTTGGGCTGTAGGCATGAGCAAGCATTTGTTTCCATTGCATCTATGAGAATTTCCACACACTTTTGGGCCCCCATAACTTTGCCACCCCCTTGCCAAAACTGCACCAAACTTTTCAGAATCATTCTGAGGGGGCCGTATAAAAAGTTTGGTGAGGATTCGTCCAGAGGGGACGAAGTTATAAGTCGCCCAAAAAGTGCTCTTACTATGAGTTGAGCAACTTAACCATAACAACAGGGCCGCAACTGCAGGCCCTGTAATTATATATATTATATGTCGCCATAGTTAGTTTAGTGCATACTGCTTTACCACAAGTATTTTTGTTGATGCCGTTCCTTAAATCAGTCAGTACCTCTCTCAAAAAGGGGATTATGGCACTTAAATTGGACACGAGCAGCTGTCATCAGCGGCAATGATTATGATATAAATAATACTAATAATATACAGGCCTCGTGAGGTGGCGGACAAATGCTGCCCTTTTACCCCACACCATGATTTTGAGAATTGGCTTCGTCATGAACAAATATCCCCGAAATATGTTTTACAGGGACATGTATGGCAGCCAATTTATTTAGGAAAGCACATTAACTCCCTTCATCATTATCCCCAAATCACTCAGATGAATCAAACAGAAAATAAAAGAACTGGTCAGTGCTGAGATGTCTTTAAATTGCTGCAAAACTGCTACGAGTTCGTCTCCGTGAAATTCCAGCAATTAATAAATGACTTGATGACTGGGAAAAGTAATATTCGATTTTCTTTTGTACAATAACAGCAATTAGCTGGATAATTAATGGCTAACAAAATCACCCATGTGTGCCGCTGTAATTGATTGCCATTGAAGTGTCCCAATAATGCATTACAGCAGGATGAATTGATGGCGTCCTGTCGTTGGTGTTGCTTTTAAATTAAGTGCTTTTATTGTGCACGCAGTGGCGCTCCGAAATGGTCGAAAAGGAAAGGCAAGGGATGCAAAGTGATGTGTATTTTTAAGCCGGTAATGTATATGAAGGCCCGTCTGTTTTTATACCGGGAAACACGATTATGGCATGCATAACAGGATTATAAATGCATTAAAAGGCAGAATGGCGGGTTGAGTGCCCATGGGGTTACCCACTAATCGGTGCTGGCTAATAGTCAGCCATGCGTGTGCAGGCAGTGCAGGGTACTGGGCAGACTTCAACACACGTTGCCCGCTCCACCCCCCCCCTTTGAAAGAGAGTGCTTTATTTAACATCGTGTGACGGAGGAGAAACAAACACGGTCTGGGGGATAAAGACACTATTTAGTCGGAACGACTACCATGCTGTGTGAATAATGTGGAACCTTTAATCATTTTACTAATTATACATGGGGGCCCTCTATTTTATAGCGCAAATCCTAACAGTATAACGTTTATATCCCTTTTTATATAATGCTTTATGTCAGATTCCTCCTTCTTCAAAACGTTTTAATGAAATGTTGTATTAGCCAGATTCTATTTGACCGGATCATTTCTGGCAGAAAGAGCATGCTTAATGAGTTGGCTATCTACGCCTCCCAACTGGGTCTGACTATCAATTTGGAAAAAAGGAGCATAATCCTGATTACCAGAAAGAAGGTTAGTAGGACTAGGATAGATAACTTAATTGGTACTATAGATTATTCCTTATTCTACTCCTATTTAGGCTTAGAGTTTGATGCCCGAGCAGATTACGAGATGGTAATAGCCAACAAAAAGAGGCGAGCTAAACTTCTTACTCTCCAAGCATGTAAATTTGCCAGAGGACATGCAGGATGTAGCAATGCAGGGATTATTACGCTTTACCAGCAATGCTTTGCTCCTGCCGTCCTGTATGCTCCTGATGCACTAGCTATTCAAGATCTTACATAGCTCAATAGGCTTGAAGGACACTATTAGCGCTCAGTATTGGGCCTGGGACCTTCTTGCTCAATGGAATTCCTTTGCCTAGAGCTGGGACTAACATCAAGGGGTATGGCACTTCAGGCTAGGGAGTGTCTTTATCTTAAATCTTGTGCTGACCCAGTTTGTAATCTGTTTGCAGTGGTAGGACTATATTATGATTCTGAGAGGGTATTGCAAGGCCTTAACTACAAGTCCTTGAATGAAACGCTCTTCACAGAGATTGACTGGTAGGTACTACGTCCATATTAGAGATAGATCTTATGTGCAACTGAAAAAATCCTTTGAGCACAAACTCAACAAATGGGACTGTTGCAGGAATGACGCTTACCTTTTAAAATTAAAGGGGTATGAGGCAGTGTTGCATGTAGTACATCGATACAAGAAAATCCAGCTTTACCTACTACTGTGTCCCGCTCCGGACGTAAGACACTTTCTATTGAAACTCTGTATAAATCAACTACCGGTAATGGCTGTTTTGGGCCCCTGTTTAAAGGTAGAATTTGAAGACAGGTATTGCCATATTTGTGGTATATCAGGAAAATTGTAATCAGCCAGACATGTACTCACACAATGTGTCAACTTGGGACCTTTATACATGCGCATGCTGGGAAGATATGACCACAGCTATGATGAAATCATTGCAGACTCTTTCTGGGACTATTGTTTGAACTCCGATACCATCACTGTTCAACTTGCTTTATTTAGGTGTGGCTGCATGTAAAATCTCTGTAACCCGATTACAGGCATCGCTCTTCTACACTCCAGAGACCTTTTCTAACCAGGGCAATACCAGGTTTTACTGCTTACATTATCTTCCATGAAATGACTAAAGAAAAAAAAGAAGAGAACATTCAGTTGTAGTGATTGAATCAAATAGTTTTGAAACAATTTGGAAGGCTGTGAACCCATTCTTACTCTGATCCTCATTTTATTTCCTGATGAACTTTTTGATGAACTGTAGAACTGAGATGTATTTGTATGATTACACATGTATTGTATGGCTTATGTTTTATTGTGTGTCTATTCAGTTAACCTTTATTGATTGTATACATACATATTTGTATTTCACATTTTTGTGCAGCTCGTGAGTATCTATTTTTATATGTTTAAACGTATTATTATTATTTTTTTTATTTGATTTAGTTGCATAGGATACATACCAATACAATTCATATATTATACGCAATACATACAAATAAAATTCTTATATTACTCAACACAATAAATCCAATACATAATAAAAAAAAAGAAGAGAAAGGAAAATAGATCCCCTTAAGAGGGAGATCAAACTAGGTATTAATTGCCATGCCAGTGTAAGCTAGACTAGACCGTCTTCAACCAATCTTGGTACATACTCATATTTACATTTCCTTTACACATGGCAATATTATTTGTAAAAATTGGAGTAGGGCAATCTGGACCCTCATACGCACATTTGTAAACAACATTTGCCAAATTTGATCCCTCTCCCACTCTGTGTGAAGCAAAAACACGTTATTAAAACACCTTGCTTGCACTTCATTTAAGGCATTACATTCCACCACCAGATGTTGTAGTGTTTCCTTTTGTTGTAACGATAGACAATATCTGCAAAAATGTTGATCACTCGTCAGCAATTTCCTTTTACAAAGCACCTCACGCGTACTCCATAGATTCAATCTGAATCTTAAATAATCAGAGCGGACCTTTGCAGACGGGTACTTTAATAAATATGGCGCTGTTAAACCATACCTCTTTATCCCAAACAGCCAAATGTTGAAATCATTATATTGAGTACACCTTGACAGGTTCCTGGCCCAATCAGCTTGATAAATGTTCAGTTTAGCTCATGCAGGATTCAGGACTAACAGATCTAATGAAATATCTGCTTCTGCCAAACTATTCACAACTTAATTTCTCCATATTCTTGGGAAGGTTTTACCTGATTTAACCAGAGTGTGACCTAATATTTCTAGAATGTACCCACTCTTTAGCCCCACCAAGCATTTGCGGAAAAAATTGCACTCTCTCCACCGTGCCTGCGCGTAACGGGAGACCAAACCAAGCTCATAGCGTAGAATGGCTATCGGGACGTACTTGGGGAGGCCAAGGACCTGTTTCCAATATGTTGCTTCTAAGGCATCCCAATACTGCATTTCCCCAGATGTCTTCCCTCTGAGCCATATAAGGTGATTGGGATCACCTTCATTTTATAGAATAATAAGATATGTTTCAGTGAGAATTTCCCGAATTTATAAATCAAAATACGGGACTGGGAAATTAGTTGCTGAAGTTTGTTCCGTGCTATAGCCTCCAGATCACTCCAGGCCTGTAGGTATTTAATAGTGACCCCATTTGTATTGTGTGACATTTAGTAACTTGACATCCTACAAAACCCAAGAATAGACAGACCGTATGCTCCCACCTCCGGTGCTTGCTATACTACTTAGGGTTTGAGATTTCAAAGTATTGATGACCAAATTATTAGCCACCATAAAGGCTCCCAATCGAGACAGCATGGTTTGGAGGCCATGCGGGGTCTGAGATAACAAGACCAGATCATCTGCATATAACAAATACAGGATTTTTTGTGAGCCTAACTTTGGGGCATCATTGTTACAATTCATAAATTCTTGGCCCAGATCTATAATATAAAAGTTGAATAGAAATGCGGCCAGAGCTCAGCCCTGCTTTACACCCCGTTTCATTGCAATTTCAGGAGAGATCTTGCCGTCTATGGTAATCCGCACTCTCATAGATGTTTCAGAGTGGAAGCGGAGACCTAAGCAGGCCCCTGTCGCCGCGGCGAGCTGCGCAGGTCCCTCCTCCTCCCATCCTGAACAGATAACCGGGCGGCAGGTGAGCGAACAGCACAGGCACAGAAGCACCGGTAAGACTGTAAACCCTGACCCAACGCTTGAGAGCCGGAACACGCCTGAGTCACGGACGGCAGGGCCCAGTGGGGCTGCGGGATAGCGGCCCGGTGTGCCAGGGGATCGCTGTGCACCCCGTTGTCCTGCTGAGGGAATATCCTGCATTGGGCCACGCAACTACCTACACCCCCTTGCGCCCACCGGCGCTACCAAAGGATACCACCGAACTCTGAAACGCGCAGTTCGGTGTGGCTCACATTGTTTTTACACTGCCTAGGGACCGTTTGGTGGCTCATCCCTGCTGTCACAATAACAGGAAGGACAAATGTCTACCTCACGCAACAAGAACAGGGGTACATCAATCATGGACTCGTTCTCGGGGGCTAAATCCAAACAGCCCGGCCAACACGAGATCCCCACACAGACAGAACCCCCAACAAACGCTGCCGACCCCAGCAACACCCAAGTGCTACAGGCCATCGCAGCACTCCAGACGTGCATGGAGACTAGGATAGATGAACTCAAGGTGGACATACAGCTCATCCGTCAGGATGCCCGCAACCTAGCGGAAAGAATAGATAAGGTGGAAACAAACCTACAGGACACCACGGACACTGCCAAGGACTTAAAACAAAAAGTCATCACACTTGAGAGACAAGTGGCTCATCTTGAAGCGAGATCAGAGGAAGCAGAGGGGAGGGCTCGCCGCAATAACATCAGAGTCCTCGGCGTTCCTGAGGGGATGGAAGGCATCGACCCCACAGAATTTATCGAGTCCTTACTAATACAGGAAATCGGAGCTGGCAAGCTCACACAGGGCTTCTCTGTCGAGAGAGCCCACCGCGCCCTACAAAAGCGACCCCCTCCGGGATCACACCCTCGCCCGATGATCGCCAAGATCTTAAACTTTCGCGACAGAGAGACGATCCTCAAATTCTCGAGGGACGGAGGCGAGATCAGACGCGATGGCTCCAAGATCGTAATCTATCCCGACTATACCCCACAAGTGCAGCGAGCCAGGAACTCATTCATACCTGTCAAAGCCCAACTGCGGAAGCTCGCCCTCAAATACATGCTCCTGTATCCCTCGCGCCTCAAAATACTATACAAAGGCAAAGCCGTCTACATGGAGACCCCGGCAGCAGCCACTATGTGGATGGAGCACAACAATTTGGCTGAGGGAGTGGATCACATCTTGACACCCAACGGCTGAACCCAAATAGATCTTCATACAGCAACGATTGATTGGCTCTTTTAAGGACGGGAGCCCTACGGACCACCCCACGGATATCGTCACAACCCACCCCACCCCAAGCATGGCTGGCCCAAGGCCAACACCACAACCGCACCACATGACCTGGACAGGCCGATGGGTAGCGGAAGCCCCCGAGCGTTGTCCTCCCAGAACAACTGCTGGGGGCAACACACAGTTAACTTTCTTGTTCAATCCACCTGTTCGAGTGGAAGTTAAAATTGTTCACAAGTCTCCGATTAACACATCAACGCAACAATCAAGGTCAGCAGGGAGATTGCAGTGTACAGACCCAGGGGGCAGCCGCTCAGCACATGAAGCTGGTTCGTGGAGGGTTGAAACTGCCTCGGGCCCATCGCCCCGGCTCCTTCGCCACCATCATGCCCACACGCCTTAAAGTCGCCACCTGGAATGTGAGGGGTCTGGGTACTTATCTACGCCGGAACAGAATAAAATCCTATCTGCACAGAAAAAGGATAGAGTTGGCCCTATTACAAGAAACCCACTTAACCAAGGAATCCATGGCGGCACTCAAATCATATTGGGGTGGACAGGGGTTCGGGTCCACATACTCCAAATTCGCTAGAGGGGTATTCACCTGGATCAGTCCCCACATCCCCTTCCAGCTTACCAAAGCTGAAATAGACCCTGATGGAAGGTATGTTATACTCTTGGGCCACATCGAACAAACAGAGATATGTATTGTCAATTCATACCTCCCCAACAACAACATCCCCGCGCACCTCACCATGTTATACACAAAGATTGCACCCTATAGAGATGCATTCCTTATTTGGGGTGGCGACTTTAATTGCGTCAGCGACCCTGTGCTTGACAGGTCGGCTCCCCCCTTGGCGGGCACGTCAACCGCTACCACCGCCATGAACACCATGCTAAATCGTCTAGACCTGGTAGACGTCTGGCGGGAACAACACCCCGGGGATCGGGGCTACTCCTTTTACTCCTCGCCACACAATCTTCACACCAGAATCGATTATCTCTTCACCGGCAAAGAGAGCTTCCCCCAGATTGACTCTTCTAACTACCTGGGTCGCACCATCTCCGACCACTCTCCCCTGATAATTGAATGGAACATCACTGGACCCAGTTCTCCCATACCCACATGGAGGATGCCCACTGAGGCACTTAAAGACTCAGAGTTCAGGGAAAGCCTCAGAGAATCTCTAGAGAACTACATCTGTGAGAACAAGGACAATGTTGACCACCTAAGCACGGTCTGGGACGCTCTCAAAGTGGTTGTAAGGGGAGAGGTCATAGCAAAGGCTGGAGGCATGAGGAAACACCTAAGAACCGAACTCGAACTACTAGAATCTGAAATAGAACAGCTAGAATCCAACACCCTGGACCCCCAACCACAGGAGGACAAGCTGGCCAGTACCAGGGCCGCCTGCAAGGAAGCCTGGGACAGACTTGCCAAATTTGATTACATTACCAGAACCAACAAAACACACGCCCACGCTGACAAACCTGGTAGACTACTCGCCTGGCTGTGCAGGAAAGAACACCCTAAGCATTCGACCACAGCCCTAAGAGATGCTGATGGCACGCTACAACGGTCCCAACAGGGAATTAATAACACCTTCGGGCAGTTCTATACCCGACTATACTCCCATACTGATGTGGTGCCCTCCGAGGAAATCTCAAACACCCTGGACGAAATTGGACTGCCCCCACTCCCGTTGCCATGCAAGGAGGCTCTAGATGCTGAAATCAACATAGATGACATAAAAGACGCCATCGAGTCCCTGGCCACCTGCAAGGCTCTGGGTAGTGATGGGCTACCTGCCGAATTTTACAAAACCTACGAGCCGGAACTGTCCCCGCTACTACACGAGGTGTTCCTAGAAGCCTATGAATCGGGCATCCTGCCCGGGAGCATGCGTGAGACCTTGGTGGTTCCGCTCCTCAAGCCTGGTAAGCCTGCAGATGACTGTGACTCCTATCGCCCTCTCGCTATGCTCAATTATGATGTTAAAATCCTCACAACCATTCTGGCCAAGCGGCTGTCCAAGGTGATTGGTGAGGTGGTGCACCCCGACCAAAGCGGCTTTGTGCCGGGCCGTAACACCACTGCCAATCTACGTAGATTACAACACATACTGTCACATCCCACTCATACAGGGAAATCCCACGCCTTGCTTTCTTTGGACGCCATCAAAGCGTTCGATTCAATTTTCTGGGAATGGCTGATTGCGGTACTTAGGGAGTTTGGTTTCGGAGAACGATTCATTCGATGGATCACAGTCCTCTACACCAAGCCGCGAGCTCGGGTGAAAACTGGTCGGCTCATCTCCACGGAATGGGACATACAAAGGGGCACAAGGCAGGGCTGCCCGCTCTCCCCCATGCTATATATAATCGGGCTTGAACCCATTGCCATTTTCTTTAGAAAACAATTCTTTGACGCTGGCATAAGGATTGACGGGGTGGATCACATAATTTCCCTATATGCGGACGATGTCCTCCTTTATGTGAGGGACCCACTATTGAATGTCCCAACCATGTTGGAGGTCCTCGGCAACTTTGCCAAGGTATCAGGCATACACTTTAGCAGACACAAGTCTTGTCTGTTTCCGTTGGGCGCCCTCCGGAATACACACATAGATGACCTCCCCTCACTAGGCATAGGTTGGTGCCCCACCACGTTCCGCTATCTGGGCATCAATATTTATCATACGCCTGAACTCATACATGCCAACAACACGGTAGCGGCGCTGCCTCCCTTGCGCAAGTCAATTGGGTTTTGGGCTCGCCTCCCCCTATCCATGATGGGTAGGGCTTCCATCATTAAGATGATTGTTCTCCCCAGATTTCTCTATGGGTTTCAAAATATTTTCTACTACATTAGAACTCCCTTCTTCCGTCTCTTAGGGAGGATACTTAAAGACTTCCTGTGGGGAACTAGTAGGCACAAATTTGCATTATCCACGCTGACCCTCCCCTACGAACAAGGAGGCATTCGGCTCCCTGACCTGGAACGTTACTACCTGGCTGCCCAACTAAGCTTTGTGGCTAAATGGCTAGCCGATGATGTTACCCCCGAAACCCTGCTTTTACAGCACCCGATTGCTCCAATCCGGTTAAATGAACTCATTTGGGCCCCTCAACGTCTTATGGACGGGATTCCTTTCTTAGCTACCCTGGGTCGTCAGGTATGGCAAAGGGTTATGAGCCTTCTCCACCTGAAACATAGTTACAACCCGGACATACCACTCTTAGCCGACCTATGCCAGAACTCGGTGGACCTCGCCTCCATCCGACACTGGGAAAGGCTGGGAGTATACACTTGGGGGGATCTATACAACAAGGGCACCTTCCGGGATTTCCCCTCCTTGCAATCAGATGTTGGCTTCCCGGCTGGTCAATTCCTTTGGTACATAAGGATCCGCAAATTGGCTAGGACTAAATGGGACACATGGCCCGAGGAGCCCGAAACCGACTCCTTCATAACACACCTATACAGCTTGGCGGATGGATGGAGGCCTGTGTCCCGCATATATAGTCACCTAATAGACAGGCCCAACCCCCGCAGTCAGGACCTCAAAACCAAATGGGAGAGGGACCTGGGTCACGAACTGCCTGAAACCGAATGGGGTAGAGCACTAGCGTTCCCTAATGCGGTATCCAGAAATTCTAGATTTAAACTGATACAACTCAACATGTTATACCGATCTTACTTGACACCACTCAGAATAGCCAAAATATATAAGCTACCCCACCATAACTGCCCATGGTGTGGCAGAGATGAAGCAAATCTCTTACACATGTTCTGGGGATGTGTCCAGGTCCGGCGACTATGGGCGAGAGTGGAACTCCTATGCAGAGAGGCAGGCATAACCAGATATGAATGGACCCCGAAGGAGTGCCTTCTTGGAACTTACCCCAGACTGGCCAAGTTTAAACACTCAGTCAAGCTCATGGACCTGGCATGCATTCTGGTCAAAAGGACCATTGCTATGGCTTGGAAGCGACCCGGAGGCCCACAATATCAGGTATGGCACAACGAACTGGAGCGATGGATAGGGGCAGAAACCACAGCTTGGGAGAACGGCCTCACCACATCCCCTGAAAACACGAGCTTGGGACTCGCTGCCTGGAAAACTCTTACTTGGGCCTTACTCAACCCCTCCAATGATGATAAACCCCCTTGAGCTACTGACCCCTGTTGACACACGATACCTGAAACGGATCACTAGCACGGTACCTAACCTGTGCTCTTCTGCTGCTTGACCCCCCCTTGTTGCTTGGATCATCGACCACACGGAGACTTGTTCATGTTGTTAACATTGTTATTGTTTCGTTATTTCTGTTTAATCGTTAATTCACAAATGGCCTATTTTGTGTAGTCCTGACTATTACTACTGCGACTGTATGATCCAGCGAGGCACTGTTTTATTACACAAATTCCAATAAAGAAATTTGAAAATAAAATAGATGTTTCAGAGTGGAACAAAATTATTAAGGCCAAAAGCCACATCGGGCACTCATATGCTTTCAGTTTTTGATACAGCAATGTTCTATCGACTGAGTCAAAGGGAGCTCTAAAATCTATAAACGCCATATACAGAGGCTGTCTTAATTCAGTCTGCTGAGCCTGGGTCATGTTCAGGGCAATTATGTTTGGCACCGTTCCAAGACCCTTCACAAATCCGGATTGTAAGGGGTCACGTAGATTTTGAGACTTTACCCATGACTGTAGCTTTCCTAAGATTAGCCAACAGTACAATTTACCAGAAACATCCAGTAAAGAGATGCGTCTATAACTACTCGGGGCTTGCCTATCCCCCTTTTTGTAAATTGGAATGGTAATTGCTTGAGTCCATGACCCAGGTAAAGTCTGTGTTATATTTATAAGCGAAAAGATTTTGAACAAAATTGACACCCATAATTCCGGATGTTCTTTAAGAGTATAGTTGGATAGCCCATCAGGGCCACTAGCTTTAGAATTACTTGCAGTGTTAATTAGGTAAGGAATATCCGATAACTCAAACTTCAAATGAAAGTGCACCCCATACCGCAAGACTTCTTGGGTAGAGGAGGTCACAGGTAAGGCATACAAGGAGGTAAAGTACGCCACCCAATCATGGGTAGGAACTGCACTGGCCTGAAAAGCCAATTGAGGAGCGACAACCTCATGATTAATCACTGCCCACATTTTCGCAATGTCTTTGCTGGCCAGGATCTTTAACATATTCGCACCATCTTCTTGGTACAAGACCGCGTGATTATTTTTGGACCAGTTCCTATAGCTAGTTCTTAATTTAGTAGCTAGCTGATTTCGCAAGTGGGCAGGTTCTTTTTGCACTCATCTCAGATCTGCACGAAGTTGTGTTTTCTTTGCTTTAACCGCTCTATCAAACCCATGATGGTGGTGGGTAGGGTTCATGGACTTGTGTTTTTGCTGCTGGAACACTAGGAAAACCACAGATTGGACACTTGTGACATTCTCAGGCTGTAAATCCATAATTGGTAACCCTAATCTTAACAATCGTTCCAGCGGATATACTTCTCACTCCGACCATCAGAGTTTATTCCCCCTCGCATTCACCACACAACTCCCTTTCATGAATGGAATGTTAGAGCGGCTAAGCATTGCGCGCTCAGCCCACTTTGCTACCAGGATGTTATGATCACTCACTGCAGATTTCACAGCCTCAAAGCTCTAACATACTGACCACAGGCCCTCATTCACATAAATGTAATCTATAATTGAGTTACTCTCCCCCTTTTTCCATGTTGGGACCGGGGGATGTCAGATTGAAAGGCCCCATTAAGAACCACCAGCTCCTCGCTTTAACCAATGAGGACCAACGTCTAAATCTCGCTTTATTGCGCTTACCTAAGTCAGTCAGGCAATTTAGATTCAAGTCGCCTGCCAACACCAAACCACTCACATTTGGCGCCACCACTATCAGGTCTAGTATTGAATTTAAATCATGAAAGAACCTCTCGTCCGACATGGCAATTGGGTTCCAGTAAACGTTCACAATTGTATACCCCATATCCCCAGCCATAACTTTCACCAACAGCATATATTTATTGGGCATCGACCACAGTTCAGAGGTCAAGCCTCTGCCCATTTTCATTGCTGTCACTAACCCTGAGGTTGGTCGTCCCAATGCCAGTTTTATGGCTGGATTTAAGTACAAATCATGGGTATCACAGATGGGAACCGTGGTCAGCCATGTCTCTTGCAGGAGCACTATGTCACTACTGTTCAGGATACAATGGTCATTATTTAGGAGATGAGTGAACCCCCTAGTATTCCAACTTGATATAGTTACAAGGTTCCCTCCCACCCCCTCCTCACATTAGTTCTGAGGATTGAGTCGCTCGGAACTTCCAGCAGTCTTCATGTTCTGGGAGATCCGTGCTCTGTTACTTCCAACAAAGCGTCCCATTTGCGAGCTCTCTTGAGATCTTAATTTGTTTGGGTTAGAAGTTGGGTTTGACTCTATATACAGAGCGAAACCCAGCTTATCATCTCCAGATTAGCCTGCCAGATTATATTTTTAATTACTCGAGACTTTATCCATATTCTTACAGCGTTTAGCTGGCCTTTCACTGTAAACTCCACTAATGCCAAGTCCGAGGATACAATATCCTCTAATAGTGGGATCTCAGAGAATATAGCCATCACTGCACGTCTGTTTAAATTGTACTGTGTAAATGGCGGACTCTTACAGGCAAGCACCAGTGAGTAAGGAGCAGGCGATTGTCTAAGTGGTGCTTTCTAAGCCATCCCTGGCCCGTGTACAGATTGAACCGACTGGGACAATACAGACCTTTGAACACTTGGCGCTTGCATCTTATTTAAGGCACTCTTTATTAAAGTCATAATGGCGTCTGACATATGTGCCAAGTCCCCAGCCTTTTCTTTTTGGGCACATTGTTCTTGATTTTGAGCCTGGCCTATTAGGGGTACCTCTTGGGGCTGGATATGCTGTGTGTTCACTTCAGCCCCTTTTCTCTGGCTTAGGTCAGTTACGGGCAAATTACGAGAATCCCCATTCTGGGTTGCCACAGGGATCTCTAATCTGTCACCACCCACCCCCAACTTAGTGTCATACACATCCAGACAAGATGTCTTATGCAAAGGGAAAACAAGCGGAGCGGGACCAAAGCCAGCCATATAGGCATCCACAGCTTTCCGTATTTCGGCCCTCTGCACCTCCAAGTGCGCTTCCGCTGTTATTGGAGCATTACCTGGGAGTGCGGGGGCCTCTTTTGGAGTGACTTGCTCCAGATTTTCTATAGAGTTATCATCACTACAATTTTGATTTGTAGATAATGCATCTACTAGTTCCTCCAATGGTGGATACTCCAAAGCATGAGCAGGGACAAACTTGAGGGACTCATTTCGTTTCCCTTGGGCCAACTGTTGATATTTTTGCTTAATCACCTGCGATGCTGATGGGGCATTTCGTTTCGGGACAGAGATGACCTTAAACAACTGTTTCACCGAGGATTTGCCAATCTTTTTTGGCATCTGTTGGTTTTTGGGTAAACGTATTATTATTATTATTACCCAGATTAATTTCCTTGCTAGGATAAAGGGTTAAGGGGACCCTGACTCTGCAGGGACTGAACTCGTGAAGTGCCAGCTATCTCCCATTGCAGTGACTGTTAAACACATTGAGCCATCTTCCAAGCTAAAGCAACAGAGATTGTGATATCATGCTTGAGTAGTAGCAAAGACAGAAACAACATTATTGTCTCACAAGACAGTCTAATAACTACATGCTCACTCTACTAGAACAATCCTACAACAACCTCACCCATATATTAGAACGGTTATCACATTGTGACCGAAAGTGAAACGTAAGGAAGTCCTCGAGCACAATAGTAGATACACTCTGTCCAGTGTCTGGTAGACTGCCTCCCTCATCTGCCTGGTCTGGAAAAGTCCATCGTCGATGCAGATGTCTCTGTTGCATTCATCACCTGACCTGGATCCTTCTGGAAGGCTCACAGGTTATCAGCGATAAGGGTCTCCATTTTCGATCCTTCTGGAAGGCTCACGTTATCGACGATCAGGATCGCCATTTTCCATTTCACACTTGTTTGTAATTTTCCATTGCTGCCTGCTCAAGCCCTCAGCTATTATTTTTAGTGGCAAGTGACAACTCTGTAGCCTTCCACAGAACCTCTGTCTCAGCAGCACCTAGTTCTGGAAGTCGATTTAACGGGGAAAGACATAGCCCACTAATAGTAAATCAATCATTATGTTCCACTCATATTAGCTGAAGAGCAAGGAACTGTTACAGACTGAATTCTAAGCATCACTGTCAAAAGAAAAGACCAAATGGCACAATGAGATCACGTGATCGCTGATAAAAGAAGACATAACAAATAATAAATCTGCATCCAAGCTATGTACAATAGATCATATTTGTACTTTGTTCTACTGGGAAAAACATACTCAACATTTGCCTTCCCGTGACTAGCAAAAAGTAAGGGTTGCAATAAAGTTTGTTGGAGGATTTATATAATCTGGCAAGATTAATTTGTAAGTATCGAAGAAGCAGACTCTGTCTGCATAATTGAACAGCACCCCTCTCATTTCAGACAATGGGATACAAGGTTGGTATGTGTATGACCCCTCTCTAGGTTTCAAAGTAGCAAAGGACAATATTGTCACCTCGCTACTGTTTAACCGCATCATATTGTAGAAAAGCAATGAACATATACATAATATCACTTCCCATCTTCAAACCTGGCTAGCAAGTTGTGTTGTGAAGTTGCATAGTGGAATTTCGGACACCTGACTCAAGTACTGCTGGTATCTACTTTTTAATTGTAATTTAATTTTCATTGTGGGGCTTGTAGTCAAAAGGTTTCCATTATTAGCAGTGTGATAAGATGTACCTTTCTAACACAGATGTCTCGATAGCCGTAGGGTATAAAAGCACGCTTGTTTACTTAGTTACTGTAACGCTCACCTGATTCTCGCAGAGGCGCCGGTCTTGACTGGGCGACTACCGTATCTTCAAAGGTGATGTGTAGCACCCGGTTGGCTCTTTGGGCTGGACCTCTGTGCACTGTATGCCTGACGTGTAGAGTAAGATGTCTGCAGATAGAAAATATGGGGTTAATGAACTGGGGTTATTGGGGTGTCCCTATCTCTTTCCTCTTCTCCTCTCCTGTAGACCCCCAAAGGTTAACGCTCTCACCTTAGGTAAGTGAATGCCGAGCTCTCCATCTGCCTCAGGGCAGGGTGCTGTAACCAGTTTCTTCACTGGATAGGTAGCGCAGGCCTCTTGACTTCAGAGGACTGCTGTCCGTCGTTTACTGCACGAACGGTAAGTTTCGAGTCATTCAAATGTCTTTAAAGTCTTTAGTAATGATGTCTCTTGTTTTGCAGGGTTCCGGCGATGGCGGATGACGGGCTGAAGTGAGTTGAAGATGGAGCCCGTGTGATGAATAGAAGCGCCTGGAAGCACGTAAGTAAGCGCTTGTTGCCTGCTTCACTATGCGCTCTAACTGTCTTTTTATTTTGCAGGTACGAGTTCGGAGCGGCTGCAGGGTGCCGGAATACCCACTGGATTAGATGTGGAAAGGAGTAATGGCACGTGAGTATTAAAGTTCCCCAATGTCTTTAAACGCACCTTGTTTTGTCTTTCAGATGCGGGATGCAGCGCCGAAGGCCTCCGGAGCGTGCGAAGAGTTGGTAAACTTTTGTCTTTCAGATGCCGGAATGCAGTGTGAAGACCTCCGGAGCGCACGAAGAGTAGGTAAGCCTTTGCCTTTCAGATGCCGGAATGCCAACCTGTTCTTTCTTGTCTTTATAGGTGTTGCTGAAGACTGGATTCAGGATGGTAAGCCTTTGCCTTTCAGATGCCGGAATGCTAACCTGTTCTTTCTTGTCTTTATAGGTGTTGCTGAAGACTGGATTCAGGATGGTAAGCCTTTTTCCTTAGGCCCAGGACCGGATGCAGAAGACACGATGAGCGTTCTGCTGCAGAGGTTGCAGAATAACGCAAAGCAAGATTCATCCACCGGGTGTGGTTTAAATAGCCTCCTGTAGTGCTTAGGTGTCTCCTTCCACAGCCACGCCCAAGTAAGAAAAGAGTTCCTGGTAAGAAAAGAGTTCCTGCCTTCCAGAAGAGTTCCAGTGTTCTGAATCTAGGGAGTGGCTCCAGCCCCACCCAACAGGAAAAGTAGTTCCAAACAGAAGAGGATCAGAGGCTCAACTGGCAGGCAAGTAAGCAGCATGGTCTGCTGAAGGTAAATCCACCCAAGCATTATGAGCCCGGCACTTCCAGCGCTGGGACTGGGCATATTTATGAGCCTGGTGCCACTGGCACCAGGACTGGGTCCAAAAGGTCCCAATTGGGACTGGTTGGCACTCGGAACCTGGGTTATGGATCTGCTTCCAAGGGAGTTGGGAAAACCTTGACCTTTTGGAAGCAGAGATCATGACAGTACCCCCCCTCAAGGCCCCTCCCAAACCGGGCTTCTCCGGGGGTTTTGGCTTGTCAGGAAATGTTCGGTGAAATCTTTTGATTAGGCGAGGAGCGTGGACATATTCAGCAGGTTCCCAGGATCTCTCTTGGGGGCCGTAGCCTTTCCAGTCAATTAGGTAGAATAGTTTAGATTTGGAGATCTTGGAGTCCAGAATGCTTTTGACTTCAAACTCGAGTTCTCCATCCACTAGGATAGGTTTTGGAGATTTGGTTAGTCGGGTTTGAGGTTGCACGGGTTTTAATAGAGAGACGTGGAAGACCGGATGTATCTTCATGTGCGGGGGCAAGTCCAACTTGACCGCTACTGGGTTTACTATGGTAGTGATGGAATAGGGACCAAGGTATCTTGGGTTAAATGTGCGTGGCCCTTTTAGAGATAGATATTTGGTGGATAACCAGACTTGATCCCCTACTTGATAGTGAGGGGCTTCCTTCCGATGTTGATCTGCTCCTTTCTTGTATTGTTCTTTAGCCCTTTGAAGGTGAGAAACAGCTTCCTTAAAGGCTTGGGTGATTGTAGAATGCAGGTAGTCTACTGCTGGTGTTTCAAGATCTTGGAGGGGATCCAACTCCGAGGTTCGAGGGTGACTGCCGTACAAAAGAAAAAACGGGGTTTTCCCAGTTCCCGAATGGACAGAGTTATTGTAGGCATACTCGGCTATCCAAAGGATATCTTTCCAAGTTTTTTCAGTTTGTTGCAGCATGCAGCGTAAATACTGTTCCAGAGTTTGATTGGTCCTCTCGGTTTGTCCGTCGGTCTGAGGGTGGTGACTGGTCGATAGTCTCACATCAATTTGAGCCGACCGACAGCAACTTCGCCAAAAATGAGAAATAAATTGACTACCTCGATCCGAAATTAGAACCGAAGGAAAACCGTGCAGTCGGATGATGTTTTCGAGAAATTCTCGGGCCAGAGTTGCTGCTGTTGGCAAGCCTTTGAGCGGAATGAAATGCGCCATCTTGGAGAATAAGTCCACGATTACTAGAATCGTATTGTATCCGGAGCATGGAGGTAGATCGGTGATGAAGTCCATAGAAAGCGTATGCCAAGGGCGAGGTGGGATGTCAATAGGGCGTAAGAGGCCTGCTGGTCTTTCCTTTTGACTCTTGTTTTGGGCGCATACTCCACAGGACATTATAAAGTCTCTGATATCTTTTTTCCAAGACGGCCACCAGAAGTAGCGCTTGATCTTTTCTGAGGTCTTGGCTATACCGGGATGACCTTCCATTAAAGAGTCGTGATAACAAGAGATTACTTTTTTCTGTAAATCTGTGCTGGGTAGGTATAATCGTTCTTGGAAATACAATAAGTTGTCCTTTACTGCAAAGTCCTTTCCCTGCAGATGCCAATTCTGTATGTCTGCTGGAGTTACAAGTTGCCTGGCTTTATCCTTAACTTCCTCTATGGATTCTGTGGCGATTACACCCAGAATTCTTTGTTCGGGAATGATTGGTACAGGTTTAGGGTTGACCAAGTGTTCTTCCACTCCCATCCGAGAAAGGGCATCGGCTTTACCGTTCTTTGTACCAGGTCGATAGGTAATTATGAAGTCAAACTCGGCAAAGAATAATGCCCAACGGAGTTGTCTAGAGGATTGGGCTTTTGCGGTCTTCAAATATTGCAGGTTTCGGTGATCCGTAATCACAGTAACGGTGTGTCGGGCCCCCAGCAGATAATGCCGCCAAGCCTTAAAGGCAGACTTGATAGCCAGAAGTTCCTTGTCAGTAATCGTGTAATTGATTTCAGGAGGCGAGAATTTGCGGGACCAAAATGCCACGGGATGCAACTGATTGGTTACCGGGTCCTTTTGTGATAGAACTGCCCCCATGGCAAGGCTTGAAGCATCAGTTTCCACGATGTAGGGGAGTTCGGGGCGAGGGTGTTTTAAGATTGGTGCAGAGATAAATTTAGTCTTCAAATCCTGGAAAGCTTGTTCCGCCTCGGTAGACCATTCAAAACGTTTGTTTTTCTTTAACAAGGCAGTGATGGGCTGGACTATTCGAGAGAATTCGGGGATAAACCTGCGGTAAAAGTTAGCGAAGCCTAACATGCTTTGCACACCTTTTACGGAGGATGGTGATGGCCATTTGAGAACTGCATCGACCTTCTTTGAATCCATACGCACTCCGCCAGGTGATAATATGAATCCCAAGAATTCAACTTCAGTCACCTTGAAAACACATTTTTCCAACTTAGCGAAAAGTTTGTGTTGATGCAATCTTTCGAGGACCATTTTCACGTGTTTCCGATGTTCAGATTCCGATGAAGAATAAACGAGGATGTCGTCAATGTAAACAACAACACATACATCTATGAGCTCTCTGAGGACATCGTTCATAAAATATTGAAAGGCGGCCGGGGCATTGCAAAGTCCGAAGGGCATGACCTGATATTCAAATAGCCCATACTTGGTGCGGAAGGCCGTCTTCCATTCATCGCCCTCTTTTACTCGTACCAAGTGGTAAGCTCCTCTAAGATCCAGCTTTGTATATATGCATGCTTTTCTGACTTGGTCCAGGAGTTCAGGGATCAAAGGTAACGGATATCTATTCTTAACGGTGATCTGGTTCAGGGCGCGATAATCGATACAAGTTCTAAGGTCTCCTTCCTTTTTTGGAACGAAGAACAAAGCTGAAGAAGCAGGGGACTTGGAAGGACGAATAAACCCATTTGCCAGGTATTGATCCAGGTATTGTCGAAGGTGAAGGTTGTCAGGCTCGGTGAGGGCATAAATTCTACTACAAGGAGGAGTAGATCCAGGTATCAGGTCTATCTGGCAGTCATAAGACCTATGAGGAGGTAGAGAGTTAGCCTGATCCTTCCGGAAAACATCTTGGTATTCTAGGTATTCGGGAGGTAACTGGGGAGTCTCTGAAGAAATTGCGGCCAGTGCAACACCAGGTGGAGGGTGACAAGTAGAGACACATTCTGGAAACTGGACCGTTCTTGCTCGCCAATCGATCAGAGGATTGTGTTTCTCTAACCAAGGTATTCCTAGAATAATCTGAAACTGAGGGGCCTTGATCACATCGAACACGATCTTCTCATGGTGTCCATCTTGACTTACTAGCGTCACCTCTTGAGTGGTATGCGTTACTGGCCCGGAGGCTATCTCCGTACCATCCACCGTAGTAATGACGTCCTTTACAGCCTTGGGACAAAGAGTTAGATTCATCCTCAAAACCATTTCATGATCCACATAATTGCCGATGGCACCACTGTCGACGTAAGCTTCAATTGCATGTAATCGATCCGGATTATCAGGGCTAATGAGGACCATAGGTATCACGAAATGCGAGGTCACGGAACTGGTTTTCACGCTCGGCAAGAGGACCTCTATTCTTGTCGGGCGAGGTCGTTTCCCTGCTCAGAGTTTGTAACTTTGGTAACTGCAGCTCCTACTGCCTTCTTGGCAGGTTTCACCGGACAGTCTCGAAGAAAGTGCCCCGAGTTTCCGCAATATAGGCATAATTGCAACTGTTTCCTCCTTTCCCGCTCCCTTTGTGTTAGAGGACCTTTCAGACCCCCTATTTGCATGGGTTCCCCGGAGTCTACTCCTTTGGAAGGAGTTGGCGGTTTGGAAAATACTCGAGCATCAAACTTGGAACGATCGGCCTTCCTGTTCTGCAGCCTGTGATCTATTTGAACGACCAAGTCTATATAATCCGAACAGTCTTGTGGGGGATTCACTACTTGGGCTAAAACGTCTTTGAGCTCTCCACGTAGACCTCTATAAAACAGCGTAATCCTTTTGTCCTCAGGCCATTGAGTTTCCACTATTAGTCTATTGAAAGATGCAATATAAGCCAAAAGGTCTTGATTACCCTGTCGCAACGAAAGAAGCTCATTGTCCAAGGCCTGCCCCTGTGAATGTCTTGCGAACAGTTTTTTCATACTAAGCTGAAAGGCTTGAAAATCATGGAGAACCGGATCATCTTGATTAACTAGAGGGATCGACCAGTCTGCCGCATTGCCACTAAGGTACGAAAGTACAAAAGCTACTTTTGCTTGATCAGTTGGAAAGGCTGCTGGCCGGCATAAGAAGTGCAACCAGCACTGATTGATAAATACTGCAAACCTCTTTGGGTCACCAGAAAATCGTTCGGGCGGAGCCAGAGGTACATTCCCAGGTAGGTTGATCTGCACTGGATTCATAGAGGATGTTGAAGGAAGATTTGCCCCTGATGCGGGTAACGGGGTCTGTCCGGCTTGTGACTGTAGCACTTGTCTAGCAAGATTGTCTGTTCTCTCCTTGGAAATAATTAGTTCCCTTCTTAGAGCATTCGTTTCCTGACGAGCTGCATGCACTTCTGCCCTTAGTTCCCCAAGTAACCGGGCTAGGGGGTCAGTATCCGAGGTTTCCATAGCGCCTGGGCGAGAGTTTTGCGGTAGGCTTTGCGTTCTGTAACGCTCACCTGATTCTCGCAGAGGCGCCGGTCTTGACTGGGCGACTACCGTATCTTCAAAGGTGATGTGTAGCACCCGGTTGGCTCTTTGGGCTGGACCTCTGTGCACTGTATGCCTGACGTGTAGAGTAAGATGTCTGCAGATAGAAAATATGGGGTTAATGAACTGGGGTTATTGGGGTGTCCCTATCTCTTTCCTCTTCTCCTCTCCTGTAGACCCCGAAAGGTTAACGCTCTCACCTTAGGTAAGTGAATGCCGAGCTCTCCATCTGCCTCAGGGCAGGGTGCTGTAACCAGTTTCTTCACTGGATAGGTAGCGCAGGCCTCTTGACTTCAGAGGACTGCTGTCCGTCGTTTACTGCACGAACGGTAAGTTTCGAGTCATTCAAATGTCTTTAAAGTCTTTAGTAATGATGTCTCTTGTTTTGCAGGGTTCCGGCGATGGCGGATGACGGGCTGAAGTGAGTTGAAGATGGAGCCCGTGTGATGAATAGAAGCGCCTGGAAGCACGTAAGTAAGCGCTTGTTGCCTGCTTCACTATGCGCTCTAACTGTCTTTTTATTTTGCAGGTACGAGTTCGGAGCGGCTGCAGGGTGCCGGAATACCCACTGGATTAGATGTGGAAAGGAGTAATGGCACGTGAGTATTAAAGTTCCCCAATGTCTTTAAACGCACCTTGTTTTGTCTTTCAGATGCGGGATGCAGCGCCGAAGGCCTCCGGAGCGTGCAAAGAGTTGGTAAACTTTTGTCTTTCAGATGCCGGAATGCAGTGTGAAGACCTCCGGAGCGCACGAAGAGTAGGTAAGCCTTTGCCTTTCAGATGCCGGAATGCTAACCTGTTCTTTCTTGTCTTTATAGGTGTTGCTGAAGACTGGATTCAGGATGGTAAGCCTTTGCCTTTCAGATGCCGGAATGCTAACCTGTTCTTTCTTGTCTTTATAGGTGTTGCTGAAGACTGGATTCAGGATGGTAAGCCTTTTTCCTTAGGCCCAGGACCGGATGCAGAAGACACGATGAGCGTTCTGCTGCAGAGGTTGCAGAATAACGCAAAGCAAGATTCATCCACCGGGTGTGGTTTAAATAGCCTCCTGTAGTGCTTAGGTGTCTCCTTCCACAGCCACGCCCAAGTAAGAAAAGAGTTCCTGGTAAGAAAAGAGTTCCTGCCTTCCAGAAGAGTTCCAGTGTTCTGAATCTAGGGAGTGGCTCCAGCCCCACCCAACAGGAAAAGTAGTTCCAAACAGAAGAGGATCAGAGGCTCAACTGGCAGGCAAGTAAGCAGCATGGTCTGCTGAAGGTAAGTCCACCCAAGCATTATGAGCCCGGCGCTTCCAGCGCTGGGACTGGGCATATTTATGAGCCTGGTGCCACTGGCGCCAGGACTGGGTCCAAAAGGTCCCAATTGGGACTGGTTGGCACTCGGAACCTGGGTTATGGATCTGCTTCCAAGGGAGTTGGGAAAACCCTGACCTTTTGGAAGCAGAGATCATGACAGTTACAGGTTCATCACATGTTCAGGATAGAGTCATAAGATATGTACAAGGCAACACACACACACACACCGACTCCCTCCCTCAGGACCAGCCTCCACCAACTAACATAAAAGGAACGTTAGTGAAGAACAATCACTCTGACGTTCCAGTCATTACATCATCATTCATACCAAGTGAGGCAGAAGGGAAGAAGTCAGATACAGCACAGTGCTCTGTTGGCTAAAACGCATGATCTATCTTGAGAGATCATGCTTGACCATGGTCCATTTAGTCTGTGTGTGATTTTGTGTGTCGGTGTGTGTGTTTGTGTGTATTCTGTGACATGTATGTGTGTCTCACCGGGACCAAAACTCTATCGCTCTCCAAATAGGCATATTACCCATGTTACCCATATGTTACTTTTAGAGTTGGATACCCTGGGACTAACATGAATAGATATCCTTATGGCTGAACCTGCTACAATCTACACAACAGATTACTTAGCTGTCTCCACCCCTAATGCCCCATACCCCTTCCCTCCACCAAGGGTCCCTCACTCCCTGCCCACACAGGATACTGTCCCTTCTAAATCGGTGGGACTGGCTTTATTACACGATAGGAAGTGATGTTTTTGCCAACATTAATCAGCAAGCTGGGATTTAAAGTTCTCCTATGCCTAACGGGCAGCAATTGTTTTACATACCAGCCTACCCCCATTGACCACAAGTCCATGGCTGTCCTGTCAAGTGTGCCATCTAAATTCCAGAAGGATAGCATGTAGTCCTCAACACTACATGGGCCTCTGTCACCTGGATCCAGCACGACTTACTCCAAAACATTGCTGTCACCACAGTCAGAAGCATTAAGGAGCCAGGTTTTACCGTTGTGCTAGGCAACACATTCAGAGACCAAATGTACCAGTAGACAGTGGCTCGGCAGTTTGGAGTGCTTAAGCTTCCCAAATGTGCCCTGTGAGAAACCAATAGGGGGACTCAGGCCGTTCAGAAAGGTATGAGCTCATGTTAAAGACACAGCTCCCTTCCTGCTTACTTTGGTGGTTTTGATTGGTTGTGGAGAGTGGAGTGCAGGTCAGGTTCACACATTTGGTTGTGTGTTGGAGGAGTTTTTCTGTGATTTTAGTAAGTTCAGAAGAGTTTTGGTGGAGTTTCGAATGGTTCATTTGTTTGCGCTTTTTTTGTGTTTCGTGATCCCCGTTTTATTCTGTGTGTGTGTGTGTGTGTGTGCATGCGTGTGTGCGTGCGTGCATGGGTGCGTGCATGCATGTCAGGCGCCCACATACCTTTATTACTATTACTTCCTTAATAAAACAACTCCATGAAGGTGTCCTGTTTACTTTTCCCTGCTCCCTTTCCTCTTTGTCTCACAACACACTCTTTAAAAAGGCTAAAAAGTGTCCTACCACCCCTTCCTGGGTTTGTTTTGTGCATACCCAATAAGTCTTCCTGTGCTCAGTCACCTTCATTATTCATACTGTTTGTGCTTTGTGACAACCCTTTCCCTGTATGTGAGTCTTGCATGGATCCATTTGTTTGCCTTTGTCAATGTGTTTTCGTTGCATATTAACTCCTTAGGCCACACACAGCAACATATCTTTTCTTGCACAGGGTCAGAGACGTTTTTATGGGAGGGCAAAAGGGGCACTTTTCCAGGGGGCCCACCTTGGAGGGGGGCCCCTCAAGGGTAGCTGATCTGAAGAAGTAAGATTGCATTGTTCACCTGCTTTAAATAGCACACGTCAGGAAATTTTATGGGGTGCTGCTGAGGCTCTAAACCCATAGCCTTTCTGTTTTAAAAAGTACATTCTGCCTTATCAATTTATCATGTATTGCTTTCTATGTTCACTGTGGTATATATAGTTTGTGTGTTCCTTACGGCACAACTCTGTAGCATTCTTGGCTTCCTGTGGGAATTATGTTACTCGTGTGCAATAGGCAACGGTGAAATGCATATTGATAGGGTGCCACAATGGGCCAGAAGTTAGCTCAGTGTGTGAAGCACCCATTGCAGAGATATGTGTTCATATGCAAAATTAGAATATCACATTCCAGCAAGGCTGGCTGAGCCTTTCCTATGTCTGAAGTTTATAAACCTGTCTGCATATGTATTTGGTTTTGCAGAGCAACATCGGCTATCATCAGCAATGTACCTGCACCAGATAGGGGTTGTTATAAAAACTAACATATCATCTGTATGGTGAAGGTCTATCAAACAATGTGAGTCCAGTGACCACTAGCTACCCACCTCTACCACACCTCAAAAGGACTGCTTATCACAAAACATCAAAGTATGTCTGTCACCACAATCAGAGAAGTATATTTAACATATTTTAATCATTATTTTCTCAACACATAACAATAAAAGATTTTAAAAAAAAGCCCTAACAGCGTTCATCATTAGCAAAGAACAACGATGGAAAAAGAGAGAAAGACCATTTCGTATAACAACTGTTATAAATACCAATTGATTTGCAGTTGCTAAACATTCATTGGTTTGTGTGATGTTAGTAGTGATGTGACTTGTTCACAATACAATTATACGTGAGCATGGTATAATGGCGTCTACAATCTAATGTGTTTCTGGAGCAAAGGACAACCCTGTTGCAGTCTAAAGCTCATCAGAGGTGTCCCGAGACCCGTCTTCAGGACGCAGTAGGTTAAAGTGTAGGTTACACTGGCATCAGGGCGCCTGTGTGTCAGTCTAGTAACCTAAGAGGTAAATAAAAACACATAAAAGGATTTTTACTTCAAATTTGATCAAAGAGTGGTGTCATTATAATTTATGCAAAAGCAAAAGCCTATTTGCTAACCTTGTGATGGTTTCTGAGGGTGTGGTGGGCGAGGCGATTGCGTTTGTCAATCTTGTTCTGGCGGCTAACAAAATCCGTCCAAGGAATATAGGCTGTGAATCAATACACAGAATTTGTGTGTCAAAATGTACTCCTCAAGTGGTGGCAGATATGCTCATATATACAAAAATGTATATTTACCTTTTTGGTGTATGCATCAAACAGGCTTTTTCGATCCTGTGTTGGGTGTATGTCTTGCGCATGAGTGGTGAAGTGATCAGCACACTACATGTCCCACAGTGCTGCTGGAATCTATAGGAGTTAAAGGGAATGTCATACACACAAGTTTATTATATTTCTTGTAAAACTCCAGATACTACAAAAGGGGGCCCACTTAGCCACTGCAGTGAGTTTCCCAAATGTTGTCTGGGTTATTGTTCGCCCTATTCGAAGTTATCAGTTCGCCTCACGTCTACATTTGGAGTGGATTCCTGCACGGGTACATAAGAGCGGGGGACCAATCAGCCCTCTATGCATTTATGGATGATCATATATTTGATTTCATCCTGTTATGTCCCGCTTACATTGTGTGACGAAGTGGGCGATGGAAAGGAAACGCTGGAAAATGCTGCTTCCGTCACGCGGTTCCTCTGGTTAATGCAAGCCTCGCGTTCATATTCGGGAACGACTGTGGGCGGTATTGTAATCACAGTATTGAGAGCGAAGAAGGACGATTTCTCGCTGGTAAACCCAGCTGCCATTTTAGAGTGGAAAGGTGTCTTTATTGGAAACACTGAATGTCATCAAGCCCGAAGATGAGCAGGGAGGCAAACGCTCTCATAGTGGTGATTATGAACACCTTGATGGGATAAATTACATATAGGGCGCCCCAAAGTGATTAAGCAACACTGATATTTACTTGAGTCAACGTGACAGGTACATAAGTGAACCTGATGTCCCATATTTACTGGTTCATCGTATATGATTCAAAAAGTCATCATACATTATGCTGGTGAAAACTGTATGATCCTAAGCATCCAGCGGGGTCCCTCACGACTCATATAGCTGTTGCCTAAAAATATGGGGTCAGGGTGTCATCCCCTGTTGGTGAGTGGGCAGTGGTGCCCCAAGTGAGTGTATTGATCATTAATGGATAAACATATTCCATTCTACGGCAATGTTTAGGCCAGATCGGACTCTATTAAGATTATAAATCCATTTTTGTTCCAATTTATTAAGGGACAAGTCTCTGTTGCCCCCTCGAGGATGGGCTTTGGTAGTTTGTATCACAAACCAGAACATCTCTTCACAGGTGTGTTTGGCCTCTAGATAGTGGGCCACGAGTGGTTTGTCCAGGATGCCGTTACGAATGGCTGAACGATGTTGAAGGTCTAGACATTGGTTTGTTCAGATGGGGTGTTGTAAAGAATAAGAATCCAAATTCAAGACTGTGGACTGCAAGCGTTCATGCTGGTGTCCTGGATTTTCCAGCAGACGATATACAGTGATCCTGGTCAAATCATCTAATATATCTTACATTACTATGCTGTCTTCTGTGAGGTTTGCCTTCTTGCATGCTGCAGGTATCGTTTAGCCCATTACTTGATCTTTCTTCATATGTCGATCATTTGGGTGGAAGGGTTGGTAGACAGAAGAGAGCGGCCCATATTTTGCAGGCATCAGGCAAGAATATTTTAAGGTCTGCTTGTTTGACGCAAAAAACAGTTTGCTTTTTGGTAAAAGTAAAAGGTTTTTATGCACGTTTATAAATGAAAATGTCACAAGCCATTGTTTTGGAAGTATTTAAAGCTTTGAAATACAAAGGACAACCCCAGATTAACAGGGTAATTCATAGAATTTCACACAAAAGTGGTGCACGCGGCTGGCGCACAGTGTCCCCGTGCGATACACTGCGCCAGCCGCGTGTGATAAAATCCATTTCATCGAACAGCGTATTCATGGATTCCAGCCTCCAAAACCTGCCGTGGCGCAGAGTGGCGCAGCGACCCTGCAGCAGTGCCAGTCACGCCCCCAAGAACGCCCTCGCGCAGGGAAAACCCTTCAAAATTCCCAATTCATCGCAAAGGGCTGCGCTAACCCTGGACCAGTTCACAGGGCTGCCAAACAGCAAACGCCAAGCAGGGAATGTGTATTTCAGTGGTTCGCGCGAAGTATCACACGCGATTGTCCTGGGTACGTGTACATCAGGGATGCGCGTGAAGAAACACACGCGATTCCATCAGGGTACGTGTATTCCAGGGGTGCGCGGGAAGTAATACCACACGCAAAATCAGCAGGGTACGTGTATTTCAGGGGTGCGCGGGAAGTATCACACGCGATTCCATCAGGGTACGTGTATTCCAGGGGTGCGCGGGAAGTATCACACGCAAAATCAGCAGGGTACGTGTATCTCAGGGGTGCGCGGGAAGTATCACACGCAATTCCATCAGGGTACGTGTATTCCAGGGGTGCGTGGGAAGTATCACACGCGATTCCATCAGGGCACGTGTATTTCAGGGGTGCGCGGGGAGCACTACACGTAAATTGGCCATGTGGGTCCTCCCAGGTGTTCCCTCTACATCCTCCACGGCCCCTGCAGCCAGCCCACACCACAGGGGACCACCCTGCACCCCTGCCCATGTCCCGCAGGCAGCCCATCCACCATGGCCATGCCCCCCAGCCAAGCCACATGTCACCTTGCACTACTGATCAACAATGCATGTCTCCCAGCACCCTCACCCCCCAGCACTGTGGGGCACCTGCCAGCATGCCCCCACACATGTCCAACTCATGTCTCCCTGCACCCCCACCCCCCAGCACTGTGGGGCACCCTCCACCAGGCCCACACTCATGTCTCCCTGCACCCCCACCCCCCACCAGTCAGGGGCACCCTCCACCAGGCCCCCGCTCATGTCCAACTCATGTCTCCCTGCACCCCCACCCCCCAGCACTGTGGGGCACCCTCCACCAGGCCCCCACTCATATCCCCCTGCACCCCCACCCCCTGCATCCAGGGGCACCCTCCACCAGGCCCCCACTCATGTCTCCCAGCACCCCCACCCCCCCGCATCCAGGGGCACCCTCCACCAGGCCCACACTCATGTCTCCCTGCACCCCCACCCCCCAACAGTCAGGGGCACCCTCCACCAGGCCCCCACTCATGTCTCCCAGCACCCCCACCCCCAAGCATCCAGGGGTACCCTCCACCAGGCCCCCACTCCTTCCTACGACCCCCCCACCCCCCAGCACTGTGGGGCACCTCCACCAGGCCCCACTCATGTCTCCCTGCACCCCCAACCCCCTGCATCCAGGGGCACCCTCCACCAGGCCCCCACTCATGTCCCCCTGCACCCCCACCCCCCAGCACTGTGGGGCACCCTCCACAGGCCCCCACTCATGTCTCCCAGCACCCCCACCCCCCTGCATCCAGGGGCGCCCTCCACCAGGCCCCCACTCATGTCTCCCAGCACCCCTACCCCCCTCAGCACTGTGGGGCACCCTCCACCAGGCCCCCACTCATGTCCCCCTGCACCCCCACCCCCTGCATCCAGGGGCACCCTCCACCAGGCCCCCACTCATATCTCCCTACACCCCCAACCCCCAGCACTGTGGGGCACCCTCCACCAGGCCCCCACTCATGTCCCCCTGCACACCCACCCTCCTGCATCCAGGGGCACCCTCCAGCAGGCCCCCACTCATGTCTCCCAGCACCCCCACCCCCCTGCATCCAGGGGCACCCTCCACCAGGCCCCCACTCATGTCTCCCTGCACCCCCACCCCCCAGCACTGTGGGGCACCCTCCACCAGGCACCCACTCATGTCCCCCTGCACCCCTACCCCCCTGCATCCAGGGGCATCCTCCACCAGGCCCCCACTCATGTCTCTCTGCACCCCCACCCCCTGCATCCAGGGGCACCCTCCACCAGGCCCCCACTCATATCTCCCTGCACCCCCAACCCCCTGCATGCAGGGGCACCCTCCACTAGGCCCCCACACATGTCCCCCAGCCAACATGTCATCACAATCTAGATCCCTGGCCCTTACGGTCAGCCTCCAAATGCCAAACACCCACCCGAGTATTGCATCCACCCACTTAGAAATGGCAATAACATGATAGAACCCCAATTGCAAGTTTGGAAATGAACACATGTCCCTCACATACACACAATGAGTGTCAGTGAATGTCAAAACCCATATCATGATGTGCATGAAACCAATGAGATGATACTACACATTGAAGTTTGAAGAAAAAATATGTATTAAAAGCAACATAAATTGAATTTAAAAAAAACAAACAAAAATGGGAATTTAAAAAAAAAAAAACAGCATGTCTGTGAAATAATGCAAAACCACAAATCATAATCCAAAGGAAAGGTGTCCAAAGTCACAGTCCACAAAAGTAAATCCAATGGAAAATTAAAATCGAAAACCATTGCTCCATGGGTAAATCATAAAAAAATATGAAAATCTAACAGTCAACTATATACAGATAAACAATCCAGGGTCCATGATCCCAACAGAAGAAATGAAACCTATCTAATAACACTACCTAATAAAAAAAACTATATACAAAAATGTGGCCCATTGTCCAAAAGGTCCAAAAAAAATGCAAAACCAAAGGAAACCTAACATTAACTACAGAACTATTTACAAGGGCAGCGGGCTAGTCCGACGGCTCACTTCGGGATGTTCCGGGCCAGGGCATCATCGAACTCCTGCTCAATGTCCCGGAGGCGGTCCTCCTCCATGGCCCTGAGGGTCCACAGGGCCGTCGACATGTTCACCTCCAACTCCCTGCGGATTGCCTCGAGGCACTCGGCCCGCCTCTGGGCCCTCCGCATGGAGTTCTACGCCCTGACCATCGTGAGCCGTGCCTCTTCCGCCCGCTGCCGCACCGCATCTATGGCGTGGCCCAACCGCTGCCACACGGAAGACACTTCCCGTCCTGGGTCCTCCTGCCCTCCGGCCGATGCCTGCCCCTCCGATGTCGAAGGCCCCGAGCCATCATGGCTCCCACCTCGTTGCTGCTGCTGCTGTGCCTCTGCCCGTGCCCTGCTGCCTGCACATCCTCCACTGGCTGGAGTGGCTGGAGTGCAGTCGTTGATGTGGCCACCCCTGCTGGACGTCCGACTCCCGACTGTGGCAGGGATGCCTCCTCCACCAGCCTGGCCGCACTGTCAGAGGCAGCTCCACAGGGCACCCAGGTGACTAATGGGTGGGAAGATGGCACGGAGGACGACTGGCGCATAGGGGGTTCAGTTGAGGAGGGGGTCGGAGCAAGCCCCATCAAACGGAGGAATCCGGCCTGGGTGACCTATCCCAGTAGGCCGACGCGGTCAATGAGCCATTCGAGATGACGTGCAGTCTCCTCATGAAAAGACTTGCGTCTCCAGCTGGCGGTGCGATCCCCGCCGCTGTGCTCCACAGCACCTTCTCCGCCCTCTTCATCAGTTGACGCTGCAGACAGGGAGAAATAAAACACAGGCATCAGGGCACTGTACAATGGACACATACACACATGACAGTTGTACATGAGTGGCATTGGCAAACCTCAGACATGGCATCACAATCGCCAACACACGTCATTTCAACTTGCACACATGAGCCATACCACAGCCATATCACAACTGCCAGCACCATCCATACACATACAACAGCATGAGCAGGCAAAGGTGAGCCAGACATCACATGCAACACAGGGAATGCACTAAACATGCACACACACCACCACACTTGCATGCATGTGTACACCTCTGCCAACTGTCGCAGTGTTCAGATGGGCATCCATGTCACCTCTGCCAATCAGGCTTCCACATCCCGCTGTCACATGCAGCCATGTTGCATCACTGTTGCACCCTTGTTAAATACACACACATGCACATGTACACAGTGCTGATACATGCAGCTGAAAACAACATCCATGTGTGACATCACGAACATGCCTACTTACATACACATTCATCCAAACATGTGTGCCCACACAACTGCATTTGGCATGCAAGCCTACACACACAAGCACCATCCATGTCTCACACATGACAGCCCTCGCATGTGTTAGCCTCACGGCCCTGTACACCCCCACCCATACTCAGCCCCATACAAACAGATGTGCAACCTGCACACTACTGGCACATCACCACACGCACAGCTTACAATCATGATGCATGTACACTTACCGCTCGACTCCAGACGGGTCTGCCTCTCAAGGACCTGGACGTGGAGCGTGGGGATATGCGTTCCAGGACCCTCATCTGATCGTCCGACAAGTGGCCCCGGTGCCCCTTAGCATCCACTGCCTTCAAGAGGCGCCGGGCCTTGTTGAAAGTCCTGGACCTGAAGTCCTCCCAGCGCTTCTTGACATGTTGGAAGTCGCGGACTGCCACCCCCTCCGCGTTGATGGCAGTCACGATGTCCGTCCAGATCCGAGTCCGTCCTTCCTTGTCGGTGCGCAAACTTCCGAAGAGGGCATCATACTGCCCCAGGACTTGCTCACCAGGACACCAACTTCGGTGGCAGTGAAGCTGGTGCCCCTGTGCCTCTCTGGCCGGGGGTTGTCAGTGGTGCCAGATGTTGCAGTGCCTGACATGACAACCCCAGAGGCAGGAGTGGGTGGGCAACTGGGTCCTGGGGCTGGGCTGTGGAGCGATGGAATCCCAGTCGGGAGTCTTCAGTTCCAGCAGGGGTGGTCACAGCAACAGCACCCCTGGCTGCTGTGCAGGCAGCAAATGGCAGGGCACGTGGGCAGCAGGCAATCAGGCAGCAGCAGATGGCAGGTGGAAGCGTGCTCGGGGCGCTGGGGGGCAGTAATTCGGCCTTCTGGGCAGGAGCGTGGTCTTCCGTGTGCTTACGCGTGGCCAGCTTGATACGGAGTGATTTGGCACGTGAAAATCCAGCACGTCTGCGTGTAATTCGAGGAAAGGGCCTCAGCACACGTACGCAAATTCATTGGCCCAAAGGCCAACATCGCGTCTGTGACGTGCGTGCACGGGCGTTTCCCTGTACACGGGTGCATGTTACACGTCCAATGACTGCACGTCAGAGTGTCAGCGCGTGTAATTGGAGGATGGGGCCTTAGCGCGTACACGCGGAAGTGACGCAAGATGTGTGGGCATGTTTAAAAGGTACGTGTAAAACGCCATTTCCTTGTACGTGCTTTTCGTGGAGAGCGAGTGGGTGAAATCTGTACTTCTTGTCGGTTCCCACGCGATTTACTTCACAGCGTTCCAAGTTCGTACTCCCTGTTACCTCTGACAGCTTTTTCTCTTCTTGTTTTATTCCTGGGCCTGTTTCCTCAAACAGCGTTCACTTCTCCTGTTGTCCTGTCTCCTCAGACAGTGTACAATTCTTCTTTTGGCGGGGGTGTTGCCAACGCGCACACGCGCGTATTTTACATGCGATTTTTCCTGGCAGACTGTGAGTTGTGGACGTATTTGACATCTGTGCTTGCCCTGTGTGTTGCCTACCCCTTCAGAGGTCAGTCTAGGCTGCGTGTGACACGCATACGTTCATTTTTGTGTTTCTGGGTGCCACAGCGTAGTGCAGGTTCTTTTTTCCACGCACGTGGTCTAGGAGGGGTTGCGTGCAAATTATCTCCCTTTTTCGGGGTGCCTGTGCGTTGCGTGACCCGTCATCTTCCACCAGGGGTCACATGCAGCCTTGCTAGAGCACTAGGGTACGAATTCCATCTAGTACCCTACCCCTTTGACCCCCAATTGCCCAGGACAATAGTTTACTGCAACTCCCATACGCACAACAACATCAGTGCCATGGTTGGGAGGCGAGCACGCGGTAAGGGTGGCAAAGATGGGCGAGCCACAAGAGGTGGCCGTGGTGTATACGGTAGGGGACGTGGCCAGGACTTGCAGGGTGCCCCTAGCCCCCCATGTGTGGGTGACCAGTCAGGGACACCCATGCCCCCCCCCCCTGGTTGAGGGTAACGTGGCTGACACCATCCCTGCTCAGCCCTTGTTGGACCAGCCCATTGTGGCACCAGACCTGGCACTGGGTGACTCCATGGCTGACTTCCAGGTCAGCAGGTCTAGGCCACGTGTGGCGGTGCATGTTAGTGTCACCAGCCCACGTGGATCAGGGGCAGCTATGTCATCTGCTGCCCCGAGTAGGCAGGGTGGGGAGGCTGCAGGGGCAGCTGCGGCTCCATCCACCCCAGCTCTGAGTGTCCCAGCCAGGACAGTGTCGGTCCTAGTCCATCCTGCTAACGTTCCCCCTGACCACATCACAATTCAGCAAATGCCTGCAACAACTCCCATGGTGAGTGTTCATTCCCACACTCCTAGTCCACAGTCCACAGGGGCTCCTGCCCCTAGTGTCCAGAGCGGCGTAGGACACTCAGTATCACCACCATCTTCCAAGCGGAAGAGGAAGAGTGCTCGTCCAGTACAGGCTGATGCCCCAGATACGGCTTCACAGTCCGGCCCAGCAAGGAAGCCCTGCTTCAATCGGGTCGAACTTGATGCACTTGTGGAGTATGTGTCCGCACATGACAGCAAAATGGTGATTACTGCAGGATGCAAGACCACACCTGCACAATGTCAGGCACACTGGCAGACCATTGCGGAACTCATAAGTGCCCTTGGATTCGTGAGGCGCACAGCTAATGATTGCTACAAGCGCTGGAATGACCTTAAGCGCAGGGCAAAGAAAAAGCTGGCCTCAAGTCATACCGCAACTCTAGTGACTGGAGGTGGGTCTCCGGCAGAGGACATAGAACTCACTCCACATGAGTATGTTGCTGGGACCTACGTCACGGAGGAACAGATCCAAGGCGTGGGAGACCTGCCAGATTACGAGGCATTGTCCAGTGAGTGCACATGCATGTGTGTGTCATCCATGTCCATGGCGTGTGTGTGAGTGCTTCTGATTAAGTGCAAGGTGAGGGGGTGTGTGCCTGAGTGGTTTGGGTCACCCATGTGCTTCATCCAAAACATTCTGCGCACCAGGATTTGGGTGTTGCAGTATCCCTTCTGGCAACAGTAGACATTCAGCCCAACCTCACGCCAGTTGCCCTTGAATTGTCATCTTGCCACAACATAGTTGCATGTTATTCTGTGTTCATTCAGGCTGATTGTCTGCATTCCACCACTTTCACTAGGCATTTCTCAGTCCTATTGACACATGTGTGACATGGCTAGGGTACATGCCATCTGTGTGATGGCATGTGTCATGTATGTGTATTGGACATGCCAATCATAGGCCAATGTGTGATGGCACTGCTAGGCAGCATGCAGCAAATTTGTTGGTCTTCCATCTTGGTGTCATCAATGTGTGCCATTTGCCTCCCCTTCATACGCAGTGACAGTGCATGCATGGGAGGGTTATAGTCATGTGGGACATGTGTCAATGAAGTACTGTTTCTGTTGCTTCTCAGCCCTAATTGTGTTCCATGTTGCTAATGCCTGTTCCCAATTCTTTTCTTTCATGTCTTTGCAGGGGATGACGCACTTGATACTGCTGGGGTTGTGGAGATGGTGCAGACCCAGGAGGGGTCTCAGGCCCGACCGGGCACCAGTGAGGGACGTGGTGTGGTGGTGGGTGAGAACCCACACTTGCTGCAGGCCGTCATCTCAAGGGGTGTCTCTGGGTGCACCTCCCCCGAGCTCTATTCAGTGTCGATTCGGATGATGAGATCTATGTGCCGTCGCAGGTAAGTGTCTCTGGGAGGGATTCTGGACTGTCCAACCCACCTGCACCAGGGGTAGAACCCTCAATGGGGATGTCAGTGTTGGTAGGTCAGCCTTTGGTGGTTACGGATGCAGGGTCACACTCCGCTACATCTGATCCTGTTCCTGGGCCAGCAGATCAGAGGGGGAATGCAGTCCTGCAGCCTCAGGCAATGCCGGCACAGCAAGGCGCAGTTCGCCTTGCCCCAGACAGGTGTGGTGCCCGCCGACGCGGTGGCCGTACGCCACCTGGCAATACCGCATGGGAGCAATCCATATACGGTATGGCAAACCAACAGGCAGCATCAACTGAGATGATGGCTCAGGCCATGGATAGGGTGGCCACTTCCATTGTCCCCCAAGAAAGGCTAATTGAACAACTACAGCAGGCAACAAACTCCATTAGCCAGTCACACAAGGAGGACATGTTGGCGTTCAACAGGGACAGGCGGGCGGCACTGGAGACTCTGCGGGAAGCCATTTCCATTGAGTCCCAGGGCCACAGGGAAGCCCTGAGGGTGGAGCTCCGTCAGCTCAGGGCAACTCTGGTTGAGTTTGAGGCTTCAGCTAACACGAGGACAGAACAGCAGCTGGAGCGGCTCACACGTACGCTCTCAGCTGAGATGCAGGCGACTAGGGCGGAGGTCCGGGCATCCCGTGAGTTGTTGCATGGGGACCTCTGCACAATTATCCTCCAGAACCAGACCTTCCACACCCGCATGCTTGCTGCCATGGAGGACCAGACTAGGGCTTTGCGTGGGCTGCTTCCCATAGTGCCACCACCTCCTGATGCAGCTGCAGAGGGTGAGGAGAGCGACAGCAGCGATTCTCCCACAATAGGGTAGCCGTGCAGGCCATGAGCCCATGGAGGTGTTTTTTTTTCGCAAGATCCACACAGGTGGGTTTTGGTGTGCACCCTGTCCTCGGACCTCCTAGGTGGCCTCCCCCATTCCCCCCCTGGGCCCATTAATGGCTATTTTTTTTTTTTTTTTTTATTTATTTTTTTTTTTTTGGACAGTGTGTTGCCTTGTGTGGCTCCCGTGGGCATACGCTGTATTGTGGCTGGGCACATGCAGGCTTGTCCTGAATTTGGGTCAGATGCTTGGGTTTGTGTGACACACACCCCTCCTGCTTTCCGTTTCCATGGGCTTGTAAAGGGTGTGCCCAAGTGACATTGACTTACACGGTACGTTGGACTCCCATTTGATGTGTGGGCAGTCTGTAGTCAATACTGTGTATACATTCCTAGTGCATATTGTTGTTGTATTGTACACTGCATGGTGTATTGATATGTGCCTCTGCATCCATCTCATCCTCCTAATTTGCAGGTCCGTTTCTCATGTCTTCACAAGGCGGTCTACTTTGGGACTGGAGTCCATGTTGTAAGCAGTGCACCTACAGTCTTGCGTGGCGCTAACACTGTATACTTGGAAGTGCTGCCATTATCAGGTAGTGAGCCTACCAATTTTTTAAGTCTGTACTGTCATGTTTATGGTAGGTTGGAGGTTGTGTAGGTGATTGGTATTCTTGGTAAGTATTTGGTAATGTGTGTTGTTGGTCCTGCATTACTGTGAGCATTTCATGTGTGGCCAGTTTCCATTAGGGACACTGTAGTTGGTGACACTTGGGGCATGTTGTGGGGATTAATTTGTTTGCTCTCACATTGCATGACATGCCATGGTGTGTCGTGTGGCTGTGCCGGGGAGGGGTTGGGTGACATGCCACTGTTCTCATGTTGTATTTTGCAAGTGGGTATTCATTTTTGCTGCATGGAAGTGTGTGTTTTGATGACACTGCATTGGTGGTGTTTGTGTAGGTAGGGATGCACACATTGTGACACTTCCAGATGAACAATCTCAGGCTGCTATATTTCTGACAGTTGACTGTCCCTTTGTTCATCATAGTTGTCAGATTGAGTCATCATTGATTGTCAGATGGTATGTGCCAGGGCTGTGTGCACTCCACAGGGGTGTGCTTTCTATGTGAAGTAATTAGCCATTAGCTGCGTACGGGCTGCCTCTCCCCGTGCCCTTTCCCCTCCCATGCGCAGAGGGCGTGCATGTGGTTGGGGATGTGGGGGCACCACCATGTCCACAACCAGGCCCCGGCTTGTTGCAACATTGTGCAGGACACATGCTGCCACTATGATCCTGCACACTACTGGGGGAGCGTATAACAGCTGCCCGCCAGAATGGTCAAGGGAGTGAAAGCGTGACTTGAGCACTCCGAATGTGCGCTCCACTATGCCCTGTGTTGCAATATGGGCTGTGTTGTATCTTACCTCGGAAGGCGTGATGGGGTTCCGAATTGGCGTCATCATGTGTGTGCTCAGAGGGTAGGCACTGTCCCCTGGGGAGGTGGTGATGGGGATCATTAGTGGGGTATTGGCATTACTCTGTATCTGTCATGCATGCATGTGCTGTGGCATTTCTACTCACCAAGCAGCCATGCATCGCCATGCATCCCAGCTTCCATGTCCCGGTTTAGGGTTGACATCCTGTAAATGAAGCTGTCGTGGGTGGACCCTGGATAGTTGGCATATACTGAGGTGATGATTCCCTTGGCATCACATACTACCTGGACGTTGATGGAATGCCAGTGCTTGCGGTTTCTATTGATGTGCTCAGATGCCCTGGGGGGACGTAGAGCCACATGGGTGCAATCAATGGCACCTAGCACTTTGGGGAATTGTGCCACCATGTAGAAATCCTGGCTGACAGCCTGCCTTTCTGCAGGTGTTCTGGGCAAGTATATGTGCCTGCGGACTGATGGGCATGCAGGGATGATGGACAACACCTGGTGTAGGCACAGTGACTGCGTGGCCTGTGACACCCCCCCCACTATGGCACTTGTCCGCTGAAATGATCCGGTAGCCAAGAAGTGCAGTACATTGAGGACCTTCTCCAGGGGGCTGAGTGCTTGGGAGCACAGGGTGGGTGATGTGAGGTCATCCTCCCACTCACTGACCAGGTTGAGTATTATGTGTGGTGGAAACCTGTACCTCCCATACACCTGGTCATCTGGCATACCAAATAGGCAGGTTCTGGGTGTGAAGATTCTGGCCCTGGCTATCCTTCTCCTCCTCCTGCAGTATCCCACGGCCACTGCTGCTAGGAACCGTATATTCATCCTGGTGTCTGAGCTTGTTTGTTGTTTGCGCACTCTTTTATGCTGCGCGGGACGTGCGCCTGCTTCATGCTGGCGTACGTGTTTCAGGATTGGTCCTTTTATTTTTTGGCACGTTGTAGGCGAGTGTGTAAATCTTCCCGCCCACCCCAGGAATACACGTAACACGCTCTCCCAGGCCCAGTCGCGAGTAAATAATCCCGCCCACCCCTGGAATACACGTACCCCACTCTCACAGACACAGTCGCGTGTGTAACTTCATGCGCACACACCGAAATACACGTACCCTGCAAATTCGCGTGTGAAACTTTCCGCGCACCCTGAAATACACGTACCCTGTTGAAATCGCGTGTGGAACTTCCCGCGAACGCCGTAATACACGTACCCTGCTGATATCGCATGTCAGACTACACGCGCAACCCTGATATACACGTACACAGGCGAATCGCACTGCTGGGGCGTGGGGGGATGGTAGGAAGGAGTGGGGGCCTGGTGGAGGGTGCCCCTGACTGGTGGTGGGTGGGGGTCAGGGAGACATGAGTGGGGGCCTGGTGGAGGGTGCCGCTGACTGGTGGGGGGTGGGGGTGCAGGGAGACATAAGTGGGGGCCTGGTGGAGGGTGCCCCTGACTGGTGGGGGTGGGGGTGCAGGGAGACATGAGTGGGGGCCTGGTGGAGGGTGCCCCTGACTTGTAGGGGAGTGGGGGTGCAGGGAGACATGAGTGGGGGCCTGGTGGAGGGTGCCCCTGGATGCAGGGGGGTGGGAGTGCTGGGAGACATGAGTGGGGGGCTGGTGGAGGGTGCCCCTGGATGCAGGGGGGGGGTGCTGGGAAACATAAGTGGGGGCCTGGTGGAGGGTGCCCCTGACTGGTGGGGGGTGGGGGTGCAGGGAGACATGAGTGGGGGCCTGGTGGAGGGTGCCCCTGGATGCAGGGGGGTGGGGGTGCTGGGAGACATGAGTGGGGGCCTGGTGGAGGGTGCCCCTGGATGCAGGGGTGTGGGGGTGCTGGGAGACATGAGTGGGGGCCTGGTGGAGGGTGCCCCTGACTGGTGGGGGGTGGGGATGCAGGGAGACATGAGTGGGGGCCTGGTGGAGGGTGCCCCTGACTGGTGGGGGTGCAAGGAGACATGAGTTGGACATGAATGGGGGCCTGGTGGAGGGTGCCCCTGACTGGTGGGGGGTGGGGGTGCAGGGAGACATGAGTGGGGGCATGGTGGAGGGTGCCCCTGACTGGTGGGGGGTGGGGGTGCAGGGAGACATGAGTGGGGGCCTGGTGGAGGGTGCCCCTGGATGCAGGGGGGTGGGGGTGCTGGGAGACATGAGTGGGGGCCTGGTGGAGGGTGCCCCTGACTGGTGGGGGGGTGGGGGTGCAGGGAAACATTAGTGGGGGCCTGGTGGAGGGTGCCCCTGACTGGTGGGGGGTGGGGGTGCAGGGAGACATGAGTGGGGGCCTGGTGGAGGGTGCCCCTGGATGCATGGGTGTGGGGGTGCTGGGAGACATGAGTGGGGGCCTGGTGGAGGGTGCCCCTGGATGGAGGGGGGTGGGGGTGCTGGGAGACATGAGTGGGGGCCTGGTGGAGGGTGCCCCTGACTGGTGGGGGGTGGGGGTGCAGGGAGACATGAGTGGGGGCCTGGTGGAGGGTGCCCCTGACTGGTGGGGGGTGGGGGTGCAGGGAGACATGAGTGGGGGCCTGGTGGAGGGTGCCCCTGGATGCAGGGGGGTGGGGGTGGGGGTGCTGGGAGACATGAGTGGGGGCCTGGTGGAGGGTGCCCCTGACTGGTGAGGGGTGGGGGTGCAAGGAGACATGAGTTGGACATGAGTGGGGGCCTGGTGGAGGGTGCCCCTGACTGGTGGGAGGTGGGGGTGCAGGGAGACATGAGTGGGGGCCTGGTGGAGGGTGCCCCTGGATGCAGGGGGGTGGGGGTGCAGGGAGACATGAGTGGGACATGCGGGGGGCCTGGTGGAGGGTGCCCCTGACTGGTGGGGGGTGGGGGTGCAGGGAGGCATGAGTGGGGGCCTGGTGGAGGGTGCCCCTGGATGCAGGGGGTGGGGGGACTGGGAGACATGAGTGGGGGCCTGGTGGAGGGTGCCCCTGACTGGTGGGGGGTGGGGGTGCAAGGAGACATGAGTTGGACATGAGTGGGGGCCTGGTGGAGGGTGCCCCTGACTGGTGGGGGGTGGGGGTGCAGGGAGACATGAGTGGGGGCCTGGTGGAGGGTGCCCCTGGATGCAGGGGGGTGGGGGTGCTGGGAGACATGAGTGGGGGCCTGGTGGAGGGTGCCCCTGACTGGTGGGGGGTGTGGGTGCAGGGAGACATGAGTGGGGGCCTGGTGGAGGGTGCTCCTGGGTGCAGGGGGTGGGGGTGCTGGGAGACATGAGTGGGGGCCTGGTGGAGGGTGCCCCTGGATGCAGGGGGGTGGGGGTGCTGGGAGACATGAGTGGGGGCCTGGTGGAGGGTGCCCCTGACTGGTGGGGGGTGAGAGTGCAGGGAGACATGAGTGGGGGCCTGGTGGAGGGTGCCCCTGACTGGTAGTGGAGTGGGGGTGCAGGGTGACATGAGTGGGGGCCTGGTGGAGGGTGCCCCTGGATGCAGGGGGGTGGGAGTGCTGGGAGACATGAGTGGGGGGCTGGTGGAGGGTGCCCCTGGATGCAGGGGGGTGGGGGTGCTGGGAGACATGAGTGGGGGCCTGGTGGAGGGTGCCCCTGACTGGTGGGGGGTGGGGGTGCAAGGAGACATGAGTTGGACATGAGTGGGGGCCTGGTGGAGGGTGCCCCTGACTGGTGGGGGGTGGGGGTGCAGGGAGACATGAGTGGGGGCCTGGTGGAGGGTGCCCCCGGATGCAGGGGGGTGGGGGTGCTGGGAGACATGAGTGGGGGCCTGGTGGAGGGTGCCCCTGACTGGTGGGGGGTGTGGGTGCAGGGAGACATGAGTGGGGGCCTGGTGGAGGGTGCTCCTGGGTGCAGGGGGTGGGGGTGCTGGGAGACATGAGTGGGGGCCTGGTGGAGGGTGCCCCTGGATGCAGGGGGGTGGGGGTGCTGGGAGACATGAGTGGGGGCCTGGTGGAGGGTGCCCCTGACTGGTGGGGGGTGAGAGTGCAGGGAGACATGAGTGGGGGCCTGGTGGAGGGTGCCCCTGACTGGTAGTGGAGTGGGGGTGCAGGGAGACATGAGTGGGGGCCTGGTGGAGGGTGCCCCTGGATGCAGGGGGGTGGGAGTGCTGGGAGACATGAGTGGGGGGCTGGTGGAGGGTGCCCCTGGATGCAGGGGGGTGGGGGTGCTGGGAGACATGAGTGGGGGCCTGGTGGAGGGTGCCCCTGACTGGTGGGGCGTGGGGGTGCAGGGAGACATGAGTGGGGGCCTGGTGAAGGGTGCCCCTGACTGGCGGGGGGTGGGGGTGCAAGGAGACATGAGTTGGACATGAGTGGGGGCCTGGTGGAGGGTGCCCCTGACTGGTGGGGGGTGGGGGTGCAGGGAGACATGAGTGGGGGCCTGGTGGAGGGTGCCCCTGACTGGTGGGGGGTGGGGGTGCAGGGAGACATGAGTGGGGGCCTGGTGGAGGGTGTCCCTGGATGCAGGGGGGTGTGGGTGCTGGGAGACATGAGTGGGGGCCTGGTGGAGGGTGTCCCTGACTGGTGGGGGGTGGGGTGCAGGGAGACATGAGTGGGGGCCTGGTGGAGGGTGCCCCTGACTGGTGGGGGGTAGGGGTGCAGGGAGACATGAGTGGGGGCCTGGTGGAGGGTGCCCCTGGATGCAGAGGGGTGGGGGTGCTGGGAGACATGAGTGGGGGCCTGGTGGAGGGTGCCCCTGGATGCAGGGGGGTGGGGGTGCTGGGAGACATGAGTGGGGGCCTGGTGGAGGGTGCCCCTGACTGGTGGGGGTGCAGGGAGACATGAGTGGGGGCCTGTGGAGGGTGCCCCTGACTGGTGGGGGGTGGGGGTGCAAGGAGACATGAGTTGGACATGAGTGGGGGCCTGGTGGAGGGTGCCCCTGACTGGTGGGGGGAGGGGGTGCAGGAAGACATGGGTGGGGGCCTGGTGGAGGGTGCCTCTGGATGCAGGGGGTTGGGGGTGCTGGGGACATGAGTGGGGGCCTGGTGGAGGGTGCCCCTGACTGGTGGGGGGTGGGGGTGCAAGGAGACATGAGTTGGACATGAGTGGGGGCCTGGTGGAGGGTGCCCCTGACTGGTGGGGGGTGGGGGTGCAGGGAGACATGAGTGGGGGCCTGGTGGAGGGTGCCCCTGGATGCAGGGGGGTGGGGGTGCTGGGAGACATGAGTGGGGGCCTGGTGGAAGGTGCCCCTGACTGGTGGGGGGTGGGGGTGCAAGGAGACATGAGTTGGACATGAGTGGGGGCCTGATGGAGGGTGCCCCTGACCGGTGGGGGGTGGGGGTGCAGGGAGACATGAGTGGGGGCCTGGTGGAGGGTGCCCCTGGATGCAGCTGGATGGGGGTGCTGGGAGACATGCGTTGGTGGGCAGTAGTGCAAGGTGACATGTGGGTTGGCTGAGGAGCATGGCCATGGTGGATGGGCTGCCTGCGGGACATGTGCAGGGGTGCAGGGTAGTCCCCTGTGGTGTGGGCCGCCTGCAGGGGCCGTGGAGGGTGTAGAGGGAACAGGTGGGAAGACCCACACGGCCAATTCACGTGTGGGACTCCCCGGCACCCCAGAAATACACATAGGCTGCTGGATTCGCGTGTGGAATTTGCCGCGCACCCGGAGTACACGTACCCTGCTGAAATTGCGTGTGGAACTTCACGCGCACACTGAAATACACGTACACTGTTAATTTGCGTGTGAAACTTCCCCCGCACACCGAAATACACGTACCCTGCTAATTTGCGTGTGAAACTTCCCATGCAACCAGAAATACACGGACCCAGGGCAATCGCGTGTGGAACTTCCCGCGAACCCCGTAATACACGTACCCTGCAAATTCGCGTGTGAAACTTCCCGCGCACCCCGGAATACACGTGCCCAGGCCAATCGCGTGTGGAACTTCCAGCGAACCCTGTAATACACGCACACGCTATTTTTCACACAGCGGGTCTCCGTGTTTGTCGGTACCCTTTTGCACCTCATTTGTCCTAGAGGGCCACTGTATGGGCCATTCATCATAGCTGTATATGGGTGCTTTTTGTTAGCGCACATTTTGGCGCACATTTATTTCAGGCGCAGGGACGCTACCACCTGCTTTCTTGTGGCGTACTTGTTTGGCCCTGTGCGCATCTTTCACCGTGCGCTGGTTTGCGCTATTCGATTCCATGAATACGTGTTGTAGGAGAGCGTGTGGGCGTTCTGCGCACTTGCCTCCTGTACTTCCCCCGTGATGCCCATATTTTCACGCGTTGTTCCCCATTCCGAGTGTTACACCCCGTGTTCCGCCTACTTTTGTGATGTGCGCCGCACTATGTGCGATTTCGCAGTGGCCGTGGCGCACGCTGTTGGATGACCTGTGCGCCGGCATGCGCCGCGCACTTTTTCAGCGCACATCCAATGTTTTTCTCGCGCACGGACTTCCATGAATCGATGTGCGCTGGTTTCCCTGCGATTTTCGCAGTTGCACTGCGATTTTCGCACTTTTACTGCGAATCGCACGTTTTGGCTCTGCGCGGGAATTTTCGGCGCACATTAATTCCATGAATCGACCAGTAAATGTGTTTAATCACATCGATTGGTATGCTGGCTCTTATATGCTTCCCTTGATGATGGAGAGAATGAAGCTAGAATCGTTCCCATTTTGCATAACACCCATCTATAATATTTTGTTTAAAAATGTTCATGTTTGGTAATGTGATTTGTGTACTTTCCAAGTTTCCCCTGCTCTCCGAAATCCCAGTGCAGGCGCACATCTGCACTGTCACTAGCACTAGGGCAAAAAACTCTGCAACCGATGCAGGAGAGCATCTGACCGAAGGACACAGTAATAGCAGGGCCAGTGCACAGCCAAGCATTCACTCTTCTCTGATACATTGAGAGGCGGCCCGATTAAGGATGAAGAGACAAGCCAAATTCCTCTTGGAGACAAGGCAAGAGCACAATCCGCACTCAGGGGTGTTGGTCTCCTGTTGGACTAAAATGTTGAACATCTTAAAAAGAACCTGCTGTGCTCAGAGCAAAGAGCTCTGGAAAATAAATGCAGATAGTTGAATCATCAAGACAGCTGGTAGAAAACCCCATTTTCCGATATCCACTTTATGTGGTGAGTCACACAGGGACCAAAGATCTGCAAATACTGGGCCCAAGTGTGGGAGCAATGGAGGAATTTATCAAACTTAGTAGGGCAGGGCAGCTTTCCATCAACAATGATAACACTTCCAATCTGCTTACAAGTTGGGACCATAGCCACACTAACATGAAATTGATGAGTGGCAGCATTTATATGACTACATTCATCTAAATTCAAGAGGAATGAAAGTATTTGCCAGGCTACTGAAAGACACAGTCCTGGATTGAGAGCCCCTGAGACAAACCTCTTCAACATTCTAACAAGACACACCCAAAGACAGTACTGCCGTCAACTAGAAAGAGGTCTGACAGCCACGCAGAACCGCCACAGGAATGCAACAGCAGACTCACCCTATCAGCAGGAATTTAACTGACCACAGCAGCAGAAAGAGAAATACATGTATCTGAGTCACAACCTAGCCCATCCCCAGTGTGGAATGAACACACCACATGGACTCATACACACACAGCTACAGAATAGGAATGACAACCCACACAGCCTTATCCGAGGATGGAGACAGAATGGAAGTGGCACCTTTTTTGTGACTGCTTCGGCAACACTAGAGTCTCCAAGATGGAATCACCTGAAACCAAACTACAGTAACACTCATGAAAACATACACTTCATAGAGCTTAAAGGCAACCAAGAACAACCAAAATATGGAACAGACTTCACCAAGAAAAGTAGCACCAGGTGGCACAATAAAACTGGCATTTAAAATTTAAGAGAGAGCGCATATAGAGACAACAACAAGAGGCAAATCAAACAAAAATTGCTGCTTGTTTTGGAAAATCTGCACAGCCTCCACAACTTGTTCCAATGGGAGTATCTAACAGAAAGACTTTAGCAACAATAAAAAGCTGGAAACGCATTTGCATGAAGGTTATTTTACAATCAAAAGTTGGGACATCCAGGCTATAGCTTCATCTCCAATTGTGCAAAAACACAAAAGGCAGACTTTCTTCAAAGTGTGATGGGGCATGATATTATACTTCTGCAGGTGACCTGGATCAATAGGGTAACTCTGCATTACTACCCACAGGGATACAGAGAGTGCGTTGTCCCATCTATAAAAAGACAAAGGGGGGAAAGACAGTCTGAGAGGGGATTCTGTACTGGTACATGTAAGACATGGCAGGTATTCTCACCCCCTTAAAAGAAGGGCCACACACACACATTTGGTAAATGCAATACTATGTTTGAGCCAAGGGGAAAACACATATTTTCAGGGCATAAAGCCTAAAATGATAGCCCATTATCATGCCAAAATAACTATGACAACACCACTAACTCTAATGTTAAGATGTGCAAGAGCGTAGGTTTCCAAATCCTGAGTGGGATGACAAAAGGTCATGCCTTCGGGCAATTTACTTTCTATTCAACTCGCGGCAGCAGCATAATAGATCACCCTATCAATGATTGAGGGTCAATGAGCTTGTGAAAAGCAAGCTCATTGGCCCTCACCTGGGCCTTACTTGCCCGATAAGGCTCCAAGCCCTGCTGCGTCCCAGAGTTCTCTGCAAGAGTGGCCTCCATGGAAAGGCAGAAGGGACTACATGTAGTCCCTTTGCCCCTTCCATGGTGGCCATTTTTTTGTTTACCTTTTTCTTACATTTGTTTTAATGGCCACCATGGAAAGGGAGAAGGGACTACTTGTAGTCCCTTCTCTCAGATCCCTGGCTGCCATTTCTTTTCTCAAGTTGAGAAACAGTTGATGCGCTGTTTCTCAACTTGAGTAGAACTACTATTAGTGCTAAAATGCGCCGGGGTACTAATGGCAATGTAAACCTAAGAGGATGCCCCTGGGGCTACGTTAAAGGCCTTGCTTCACTCGGGCTTCAAACTATGGACTAGGGGCATTAGTGTACTGGTAATGCCCCCTTCCTTGGGTTATATTGCCTAATTAATCCTCCTCCTGAATCAGTGTCTTAGTTATCAATGAACACTCACCAGTCTCTGACCACTGTGGACTGGTTTTATACATTCAAATCACCCTGAACAATGAAATGCGAACAGCCCCTCCAAAGAAACTTTACAACCCCTCCCCCACATTTCACTGGAAAGAAAATAGCAAAGAATAAATCCTCTCTGCTCTCCAGTCCAACAAACTAAGAAGCATGGCCAGCACCTTTCTCAAATAACACGCAAACCAGACCTCAGTCACACAAAACAAGCTGTCGGAGATGTAAATGAAATATGCATTAGGGCAGCAATAGACTCACTTCAGTTACAAGCTACACCCCCCCCCCCCCACCCGACCCCACTTCCGACCCTGCATATGTGGGATACATTATGACTGACTGGATAAGTGGTTTGAAAAGGTCTGTGAAACCGAAAGAAAAAATTAGAAACCTGTCTGAACTAAAACACAAGGACCCAGTGAACTCTGGGCGTTTCTCAAAACAGCTCTGCACATTCAGGGAATACAAATAGACCATAAGGAAGAAGAAATTGAATAAATGACAAACAAACTGAGTAAGATAAATACTGCAATAGACAGCAACTCCTTCTGGGAACTATGAGGGGAATTGTGAAACAAACAAGAAACATGGTACTACTATTAGTAATGGTGAAATAGGGATAGACTACTATAGAAACCTATGCAAAGACATCCCCCCTGAAAACCTCCCAGAGAGCCAGCAAAATGTCCTGGCAAAGCTAAATCTACTGGAGGGAATTGCTGAAGAGGAATTAAAAGTAGGCATCCAAAACATAAAAAGCAAAGAAATCCTGTAGCCGAGATAAAATACTAACTGAGATGTTCAAGCATAGCTCTTAACAAATGAAAAAATATATAGTGAAACTTTTCAACATAATTCTACAATATGGACACTTCCCCGATACTTGGTTTGAAGGGCTCATCCCTCCAATCTATAAAGATGGACCCAAATAACTGCCAGGAAATCGGTGTAAAAAGTAATCCATTCAATACAATCCTTTATTCGACTGCAGAGTCCTCAGGTCCAAAAGAATCACAATTAAAAAATTCCTAGGTTTCAACCATGGAGCAGTCATCTTCAACAGACCTTAAAAGCATTAAATAATATACACAATAGGACCAAATACAAAACAAGGATTGCCTCATATTGACTCATATAATTAAAGGGTTTTTAAAAGCAGCAAATCAAATCTATATTGCTAGGTCTTCTTAACCATCCCCAATGTATGTGTTTTAAAACAAAATAAACTACATCCATATGGCAAGAGCATTTGCAAAATGGCATAGCTTCCGTCACGGTGTAGATTGTATACAATAAAAACAGGGGTTTCAGGTATACAACTCTTAAGCATTTCAACCCATCACAAATGAACATGAAATGCATAATATTTTCCCTCTCTGCAACACACTTTAAACAATTTGCACCGGGCACAATTTTCCAGTGTGCAGTGTAGCCTCGTACCTTCAGGCAAACCGTTCTAAATTCGATATGACGTGCACGTGCATGATTAGGATTAATCACATTGAGATCATTCTCGTAGCGGATTGATTGTTTGGAAATCAAATAATCCACACCATATGATAAACAACTGCACAATCTTTCCATCTTGCCATTCATGTAGTCTACGAGCATCCTTTTCACCCTGGCGTTTGCATTCTTGGAAATAGTACTCAGTGTCACCCAAAAGCAAGATTAGTCCACTGCTGCAAGACACCTCTTCACATGTACAAACCATGGGATATTACACCCCCCCAAACTCATTATGTAGAGCAAAGCTTTGCAATATTAAACTAGAGTTGGATTCCTCCTTACTCTAATCCATTAGAATGCTGGCCTAAATGTAGCTACCTCAGCAATTGGACTCACATCACACTCCATACATACAGCATTGGTTTTGGCACTTTCGGGTAATAATAAAATACCTTTTAAAAATGTATTTTCAGTTAGTGTCAAAGATTGACTCTTGGTGGAGCCCCAGATTTCAGCACCATAAAGGGCTGACGATTTTGCTTGAGATTTACAAAAATCCAAGACTGGTCCCATTGCACCTCCACCATGATTCTAATAAAATGCTTTCAAGGTTCCACTGTTTTTCCCAAGGGCAGCATTGGTTGTGAGTAGTTGACTGGCCCACCCGGCATTACTTGCAAATCAGATGCCTAGGTAGTCATACCATACAACCTGCTTTAAAATCTCACACACAACGCTGATCTCCAAAGACTTATTTTTAGAGTTCTTGGTGCTAAAAACCACCATAGATTTGGTTTTACCAAAATTTAATTTGAGCCCCAGCTCATCACAATTCCTAAGAAAACATATACGTGTTTACCTCAAGCCTTACAGCGTGGTGGACAATAAAATGGCATCATCCACAAAGAACAATGCTGGTCCTATTACCCCCCCAAATGCAGAGGGTCCGAGGCAACCCACTTAGTTCCTCCATAACAGAGTTGATGTAAATACAGAATAATAGAGGGGCTAAAATGCATCCTTGACGGACACCTTCATTTACAGCAAAGGGTGTAGAAACATGTCCGGCTAGGTTCCATCGTACCACAGCTGAATTGTTGAAATATAAAAGCTGCATTGCCATTAACAGTGATTCTGGGATATTCTTTAACAATAACATCGCCCATAAAAGATTTAGCGGAACACTGTCGAATGCCATTCGTAGGTCGACAAAAACTGCTGAACAATCAAGTGGAGCCTGAACCCCTGGTCCACTGTGCTCAATCCAAACCTAAAACATGCCTGTAGATGGCTAAGAAGACGGAGCTTCTTAAAATGTTTTAAGAGAGCTTTCTCAAACATTTTCCCTGAAATGTCCAATAATGAAAAAGGGCGGTAGTTGATCATTTTTCCCTGCCTCCCTTCTTATAAATTTGACTTTTTCAGCGGACTGCCAAGATTGCAGGATTTGCCCTGTAGTAAGCATTGCATTAGGTGAAGCACATCTATTGGGAACAAGAACAATAGCATCAGACTTACCCTGCTTCCCGTTGCTTTTCCAAGACCAATGACAGCTCCAACTTTGTTCCAGTGTGAAACCCATCAGAAACATCACAGAGACAGAGGGCCTCATTACGACCCTGATGGAATGGGTTAACGGGTGCCGCAAATGGATGCGGACCCGTTAAACCCATTCCGACTCATTACGAAGTCCCCTCGCAGGACCCGGTAAGGACGTCTGGTAAAACCAGACGTCGTTACCGGGTCCCGCGAGGGGACCAGGGAGCTAACAACGGGGCGGTCGTAATCGGCCCGTTGTAAGCTCCCTGCACCCATTCCCATTGAGCCCTATGGGGGCTCAAATGGGAATGGGGAAGGTCCGGGCCCGGGTTCCCTGAGGGAGGAATTACCAGGCCCTCCAAACTCGGAATGGCCCGATAATTCCCCATTCAGGGAACCGGGACCCGGTTTTGGTGGCAGCCATACCGCCAATAGCGGCATGGCTACTGCCAAAGCCGTAATGAGGCCCAGACTCTTTAAGAACAGGGCAGGAAAGCGCACACAGACAGTGCTACCATTACACCACAGAGCTCAAGAAGGCCACTTCCAAGGCCATAGACTCTAAGAGGACTTTTAAGTGCATCCCAAGCCACAGCCGGACTGGGCTTGGATACCAGTGAGGAAACAGGTGCGCATACATACCAGTGAGGGAACTGATGCACATCCACACTCCGGAAATGTGCCCCTGCAACAGACAGCAGGGCAGAGAGCCTACAATCTTTACCCCTCAGGTGACCTGAATACCCATTGGGCTTAGAAGGAATCAGGGGGGATTCAGGGAGGAGGGGGGAAGATCTGGAAACACATACAATAACTCCTCTCCTCTCTCATTAGGCACAGTCTTCACAGTCAGACTCAATTCCACCCCTGAGGTTCCAGACGCTCCTGCAGAGACCAGGTAAGTGTAACAGAGACAAGGGTGAGGGCATAATTTATCCTAGACCTGCCATGGAAAATGGCCATTGCAAGGCAGAGCCATAGATATTACAGGGATCATATGTGTGTGTGTGTGTGTGTATATATATATATATATATATATATATATATATATATATACATACATATATATAGAGAGATAGATAGAGAGCGAGAGAGAGAGAGAGAGAGAGAGAAAGAGAGAGAGACAGAACAAGAGCAGAGGGCACTGTTAAGGCCCAATGAGCCCATGTTGACATGTTCAATGGCCCAATTGTGGCTGACATCCACCCAAGTCAGGAGTCCCCCACAGGGTCTCACCCTTGACCCCTTTTGGGCCTTTATGTTAAAGGACACGTGGCTATGAATGGCTATGTCCTTCGGGCCCATGTTTCCTTCTGAAGGCAAACTACATTATACCTGTAAGCAATATTCCTGCCACTTTCTGTTATCCCTTAGATCCCATGGGCTAGGCTAGGCATCAGAAGACCTTGTACTGCAGTAGGCACACACCAGGATTTCACACAGTATATTGTAAATTGCATAGGCCATACAATAACAGACTACCACACACACTCATAAGTACATCTCTTTATATGCACCTTTTTAAAAATCCATCAGCAACATGATAGCCATTCATATGCACAACATATTTCAAAATCCATCAGCAAAACACAAATTCAACCGTACATTTTTGCTATAGGAAAAGAAAGCAGAACATGTAATTACACACACAAAGTTTTCTTTGGGTTCTAAAAAAATGAATTAGCATTAACTGATAATATGTGTATCATGCTATTTCCCCCTTGTTTACTTTTAGTGAGTTGGGGATGAAGTTAGGACATGCCTTGGAAGGCACTTTAGGTCATTATGAAAGCAAATGTATTATAAATACAGTCTCAACCCTCATGTACCTTTGCCCCTCTAGCTAAATGTCAGGTTAGTCTGAGGTCAGAGATAACGGACTCTCTTGAATAGCAGAATTATTTGCATACTCAATTTTGCCTCATGCAACATCCTTGGTCTTTGGGTAGCATGGAGAAAGAAGAAATTGGGCTTCATTACGAGTTAGCCGGTCTGGAAACAAGGGTGCCGGTAAGCTCACTGGCACCCATGTTTCCGGATCGGCAAACTCTGAGTCTGCCTGCCATGGCCGCTGTGCCTGACAGGTCTGACCCTGCGGGGCGCTGCGGCCACAGTAGGCAGACTGTTCATGGAAGCGCCATCACTGTTGATAACGGTGCTAGTGCTTCCATATCCCCACTCCCATAGAGTCCGACTCTATGGGAAAGGGGACTTACATTTTACTGGTGCCTGACTTCACGGGCAGCCAGACTCGTAATGAGCCGGTGGCACTGGGAAGTCAGGCCCCGGTAAAATATTACGGGTCCGGCAGCAACCCAACAGTAGCACCGGCAGGGTTACTGCCGGACCCGTAATGAGGCCAATTGCTTTCTAGGTCAGTTTAACCTGGCCAAATCACTCCTTGCAAGAAATTCCAATTACTTTGATCCCTATGGATACTCACTTTAACTTCACTTGAAACCTTTTTCAACCCCCAGCTCCTCTGGCCTGCCTGCAGTTTCAGCGCCTGTTTCAGCACAAGCCGATAGCAGCCTCAAGTCTTTACAGCTCTGGATCCCAGTTTGCGCTGCCTTGTTGCGCTGCCTGGCATGCAGATAACAGCTCCTTCAAGGCCCAGCGAGACTTGGCAAAATTCCTTATGCTCAAACAGCATGGCTGCAAAGCCAGCCTAGCTTTCACACTTGAGGAAGCCTTTCAAAATTTAAAAAAACACAGCACGTGTCTTTGCTCTTTCTTTTATTTAAATCGCAGCAATGTGAGGACCAGAGCATGCTCTGTCAAAACCCAGGCCACAGACTTATGCAGAAAGCCTGGGTCAAAAACACCCCATGTAGAGAGTCTATGCCAAAAGCCCAGCCTCCCAAATCAAAGATGTTCCAGCCAAAAAGCACAGCCTCTCACCTAGCAGTCCATTATATGCCTTTCTCCAGTACCCAGCACAGCACATATACATTCTGCACATTTCTATCCACCTTCCAGGTGATACCACTTCCTTCCCCCCGCCCCTTGTGTCACTAAACATGTGACAGAGCCTTTGGGAATATTCCAGAACCTTCTAGCAATCAATTCACCACCTCTGGCTTTTGGAAAACTGCCCACCCCATTGACCTTCTCTTCCCGCAATCAGAAGAAAATGAAACATGCACGCATCTTCCTGCGTTTCTGAACAAAATCCGTGTTCATTTCCAAGGCCTGTCATCTTGTTACACCGTGCAATTAGGCTGTTCACCTTTTAATTCTCTGTTTTTCTGCTTTTTCTGAATCCAACCCTTGCAAGCAAACCTGTTTTAAACAAGCAAAGCTGTCCATGTACATGCTGTATTGTTAGTATGTTAAGGCTTGAAGCTCCCAAATTAACTTTGGTTTACCCTGAGTGCTACATATCAATACTGGTATACTGAATCACACACACAACACATGCTGTAATGTCAGCATCAGTTGAAAATGGTGGCATTGTTGAAATGAGTGCACTGTTGAAATTAGCAACCCTATTTTTCCCTACATACTCCTCAGTAAATAGTTGCCAGTCACTGTCAACAAGATGCTTGGTAACCCCCACAATGTTCCAGGATCCAAATGTACACAGTAGACCAGAATCAAAGTCAGGCAACACAAGATTGGATAATAGTCAGTAAATCTCTGTAAATCTCATCCAAATCATCCTTTGGAATAAAAGGCTACCTTACTACCACTGTGGTAGAGGTGGCTCATGCCATTGATAACTGCTTGACACCCAGGGCTGGTCCCCCACTCCCAGCGATTTTAGAGCTTGGGTAAATAGAACTATTTAATGGGAGACCTGGCCTAATGGTGATTTCAGATCCGCACATTGGGTACGTTCTAAGCTCAATGGCCAACAATCCCTGCACGAGCCACACATCTCTTAAAAATATTTGTATGAGGTCATCAAAACCACAAGGCATACAATGGCATCTGCAACTGACTATGTCGTCCCCAATAATAGAGTGGCAACCCTTGTGCCGAATCCAATGGATTACTTTATTAGTTAGTGCATCCTGATCTTCAAAACTCCCCAGCATCAAGTTCGGAATCTGTACGTAACCACAAAGTGATCTTTAATACCCTTTCCACTAGTTCCTCTGAGAAGATGACGTCTGCCCACCCCCTTGTCCTGAGGAGAAGAATTACACCCTTCAGCTTGTCCGCTTCGTATAGCCTTACAAGGTAGGGCAGAACTAAGTGCACTCTGCCTAGAAGGAGGTTTCGCTTCCACATGCTTCCTAATTACATAATTAATAGGTTTTGTCCAATCCATGTGCACCCTTGAATTTAAAACCCTTGGAGTTTGGCCATTCTGGGATGTGTTAATATTGTCATTTTGTTTACACCTACTCACAAGAGAACAATCTAAAAAAACTCCCAATTGGTGTCCGGGGATGATCAGGCAATCCTCCCTTTAAAATTGGAAGTACCAGTGCACCACATTGATTACTGCATAAATCATCAATTTTCGCCCCTGCATTCTTCACAGAAACTATTAACTCAAGTACACTTTCTGTCAAATAAGGTCAGTGGTGAGTATCCCTTCAATAGGTTTAGGTTTGTCTATGCCGCGAACCGTGGTGGGCTTGGGATCGTAAGGTTCCTTAGGTACCTTGACTTTGTATTATTGTAAGTGTGTTTACCAATGCCCAAATGTGCAGCTTTACCCCGTGCAGTGTTACATTTACATGGGCGTATCCCCTACTTCACAATGATACCACTCCCACCCTTTTCCACTCTTAACTCCTTTCTCTTTCCACCCCCGCAACCCTGCCTCCAAAGTTACAGAGTTCAAAACAGGCTCTGGTATAACCATAGCCAAAGAAATCTATTGTATGTGGAAATACAAGGGGATACCACGACCCTAGCAGTGTCACCACTCTCCAAATTCAAGCATTCTACAGGAGGGGGCAAATAACCACCAAAATATAGGCGGAGTAAATACAAGCTGGAAATATAGAGTGGCCAAAGCAATTCAAACAAGAATCTTAGGAAGAACAGAATCGTCAACAATGTGACTTACGAGAAGTAGAAAACCAGTGACACTTCCTCCTGCACTGCCAGTGTGCAAAGACATTTAGCACACTTATTTCCCCACATTCTTCAAAATTAATAAGTCTTTGCAGGTAAAACTAGCCAAGAACGGCTCTGCTTCCTCCTAGGACGAATGTCAGAATTAGCAGTGAGAAGAGCAAAACATGGGTATGTATGCTGCCAAGTTCATAAAGCAAAATGAAAGTTTTTTTAGGAAAAAGTTGGAAAAAAAATTATCACTAATGAAGGGAATGTAGCATTTAAATATTCAGGTATTGGCTTTGGCAATGCTTGTCTAACTTGTCATACCAATAAAGTGCCTTGTCTTGTATTGTGTCGTCCACGTCAGGGACGTCATTTCACCAAAATGCCAAAGGTAGCGTAAGTGACATTAGATGACCCTTGACCTCTGATGACATCACAAAAAGTGATGTCAATTGACCCCACCCCGAAATGATATCGCAGGAAGCAATGGAACACAACCTTTCACCCCTTCACAAAACAGGAAGTGGCATCACATAGCATTGTTCCTAAGTACACTACGAAAAATATGGTTACGATATCAGTATAATGTGATGTACATTTCATTCGTACAATTTAATGCTTCAATTTTACATTACACCTAAAGAAAGCTTGAGCTAAAAATGTTCAACTTCAACCATGTTTCTAATGAAAATGTTTACCTTATATACGCAACTTTGTTATTTACATATTACAAAATAAAACGATAATTATTTTTCTAAATTATTTTGTCTATTTACTTCACTCACTATGAAACTAACATTTTTTACTTCACCTTGCCACCACAACTCCAAAACCTAAATTGCCTTTACCACTTATGAAAAATAGCCACATAGGCCTTGAGAGGTATCATTAGTGCTTGGCATAATGACCCTTCCCCAACATATGGCCCTAGGCGATTTCTTGAAAGCAAGTGCATGTTAGCACGTAGAGGAAGTGCCAACCAATCAGCTTGCATAGAATGCAGACTTTATTCACCAAGATAAGCCCACCTCCTGGAGCTATGTGATCGATTGACAGCCTCTCTTCCCATTTTCTTAAAAAAATAAAATAATAATAATACTATCCACTGTATTCCCTTCTCCCTCCAAATCCTTTCATATCACGCCCAGTCTTCGTCACACTTCCACAGTAAAAACTGAAACAGGACTTATACATCTGATGCATGGCGAAAGAAATGACAACATGGCATAAGGAACTTTTTTCTTGTTATCTTTTTTGTTTTTACTTAACACCAAAGCACACGCTTTTTTCATTTACAGGTTCTAATGATAATGACTCGAAAGGCATGCTGGGCCAGGCCATAAAGGCGTGAACAGGCCTACCTTAAGTGCCCTCGATCTGCTCACGCTCTTGACCTGGAGTGTGGGCTGTTATCGGCCGCGGCAGCCCATCAGGCGAATCACCATTGCCTAAGGAAGAAACACCAGGCACATCATCAATTGCAGACGACAATGTTCATTTAGCTCCAGTCAAACTGTGTTCCGGTGGTACACTGCGGTTCAGGGAGGGAATGTCAAGATTGTTTTGTGCTGGAGTCAGCATGGTGGCCTGCTGCGTCACAGGCAGCCTAGCAGCAGTGACTATCAGGGTCTTGGGAATGGACACTGGGGCTGCGCAGGCATCCCTGTTCCCTGGGCAACAAACCCATTCACACGGTTATACAGTGCACAGTTACTGGCTCTTGTGATGGCAGCTATTTATTTATTTATGTACTTATTTTTGCATTCATAGCAGCGCACAAAGCCCAGAGGCATCTAGGCACTAGATGCAGTTGAAATAGGGATACAAGATGTTGCCTGGTATTACAGGTAAGGTAGCATAAGCAGCACAAGGCTGAACAGTCATAATTGGTAGGTTACCAGTAGGTAGCAAAGGCAGCATAAGGCTGCACAAGACATTTGCAGGTCAGGCCGTTACATTAGCCACTACAAGGCTGCACAAGACATAGGTTGCAGGTCAGGCAGTTACAATTAGCAGCACAAGCTGCACAAGACATGTGCAGGTCAGGCAGTTACATTAGCAACACAAGTATACACAAGACATAGGTTGCAGGTCAGGTAGTTACATTAGCAGCACATGTCTGCACAAGACATAGGCTGCAGGTCAGGCAGTTAGATTAGCAATACAGGACATAATCGGTAGGTTGATTTGCAGTACAAGGCTAGACGTCATAACAGGGGAGTTGCAGGATGTTACATTAGCAGCACAAGACGTAATAGGGAGGTTGCAGGTCAGGAAATTACATTAGCAGCACAGGGCTGCACAAGACATTTGCAGGTCAGGCAGTTACATTAAAAGCCTAAGGCTGAGCAGACTTAATAGGTAGGTTGCAAGTCAGGAGGTTATATTAGCAATACAGGACATAATGAGTAGGTTGATATGCATGACAAGGCTAAAGGTAATAATGGGACAGTTGCAGGATGTTACATTGGCAGCACAAGACATAGGTGGCAGGTTGCAGCTAGATTAAACGTGCAGCACAAGGTCTTCAAGAAGACATTAAGACATACCCCCTGGCTAGGTCCCACGTAGGCATGTTGGTCATGCATGGTCAAGCCATGAACACAATGGAACGTTAAACTGGTGTGCATCAGAGGCTATAGAATAAGATCATAAGATTTGTAGTCAATAAATGCACCCACTGAGAAGCGAGTTACACCCAGGGCGGCAGCGCCAGGGGTTCTGGGGCCACATCATAGTGTGAGACTGTTTGGACACGGTTACTTTTGGTTGCAGAGATGTTATGTTATGTTATGTGATGTTATGTTGATTTGTACCACGCACCACTACCACCCAGGGGCAGTCTCCAGGCGCTCGCATGGCTCTGCAAGAGAGGGGTTGGGGAGGTTGATGAGGATAGGGTGAGAGAATAGATTCAGAACCAGGAGGAACTGGCATCTGTGAGTGTTGCTTTGCATGTGGGTATTTGTGTGGGAGGCCCCGTGTGCTGTAACCGTATGGATAAGATTCAGTGCCTTGGGTGTGTGGTAGTGGTTTTAGTTGCTGTGTTGTGGGGGGTTGTAGTAGGTTTGCTTGTGTGCACTGGTTAGTGTACATAAGGGATCCAGAGTCACGGGTGGCCATAGCTGTGAGATTATTCGTTGCCTTGGTGTGTAAATGCGATGTTGATGCTTTTTTGGACTATGTGAGATGGTTCACTCTAGGTGTGCTTCAGCATTTAGAGATGCTGGGTGTGAACATAGAATTGATTCTTGGTTGTTTTATGAGTAGTGGCGTCAGTTATGTTGGAGGAGCAGGAAAGGGAAATGGGTTATTAAGTTACAAGTTAATCGCTTTGTTGGAGCCTCTGGCGCAGCTCTTTGATTGCTGCTTGATGGTATCTAGCCAGGTCTCACTTGTGGCTCTTTGGCCCATCTCGTCTCCTCTCTAGTTGTTTGTCTGTGATGTTATTATTGCTGTTGTCCCTTCAAGGTTGTCATTGTCTGTTGAATAGGCAGATTTTGGTGGTAAGACAGTGAAGCAGAAGCGGGGCGAGTCACACACAGGGGTGTCCGCGCCAGGCGTGCTGGATCCACTTCAGAGTGCGGAGTGCGATGTAAAGGTTGAATTACATTGCAAGAGTGGGCTGAGAGTAGAAGGGGCAAATTGTCATGCCAGCAAGTTCCATGCAGGTGAGGCGACTTGAGATGGGAACTAGTTGGCATTGAGAAGCGTGCAAGGTCAAGTGTAAATGATGTGCTAGATAGCACGATTGTTGGATTGTCACTTGATTATAATATGACAGAGCAGGAAATAGACATATCGGGAAAGGTGGATCAGGTGGGCATATGCCACATATCTTTCCAGGTGGGTTTTACATTTTGAGATGCCTACCACTGTTTATATTGTTTGGTGGATCAGATTGGAAAGGCTGGGAAGATTCCAAAGCCATCATGTTTCTGTGAATTCCTGTTGTGTGGTTTTGTCTCAGTACTTAAATGAGTCAGCCAGGAAGCAAATTGTGCTACAACACTTCTTGTTATCTTGCCTGAAGGATGACTAATCTGTGGCTTCTTCTTCTGGAACTCTGCTGGTTTGTTCCTCTGACCATTACTGAAAACGAACTGGTCTGTACATTTTTCTCCAGATATGGGTCATGCCCCAGGGGCACGGGCCTGCCTCTATTTTTATGTCATAATGAGCCTTGGAGCCTCGGGAAGTGTGGCCTATTTCACTGGGTCAAAAAGGATTGACGATAATGCAATCTCAGCACAGCTAGAAGCATATTGAGTACACAATGTGGTTCCACAATAATGCCAGGAGTGAACAATGAGAATTAGCTTCAGGAAGAGGAGTGAGTGCTCATCTTGGTCCAGTCATAGGGGCAAGGCAGTGGCAAGTTAGAAGACAAGCAGACATAGGGCAGCAAATAGGTTCAGGCTAGCTTTGCTTTGACACCAGACAACACGAGACAGGTATTTGCATGCCACATCTATAAATCTCAACCCCTCTTTAAACGGGCAGTACTCATGTGAGGAGAATGGCTACCTTCGGCGAGCTTTCAGCTAGCAGTTCACTGCTAGAGTCAATTTTAAGTTTAACACATGTTTTGCCATGCACCGCATTATATCAGTATTGTGATCCAACATAAGCAATTATATGTTTTCTATTGTAAAACTCGAAGTACATGGGTTAAAGTGTTTAAAGGAAGAACATTTCAGAGTGTAAATACATCAGGTGGTATATTTTAACGCATAATTTAGGTTAATAGAAAAACATGTTTTGTAAAGGATCTTGCTCCTTTTACGTGGAGGAGTAGTAACCTCAAACTAAATCTCTCTGAATCCATTCAAAGATCAACATAGTGCATACAGCCAATTATTGTATCTGCTGCTCTTAGTCTTGGATTCCACTTGCAAATATATAATGTTGAGGGATGTCAGAGTAATACAATTCACATGCAGCATGATTCTCTTCATGCAACTTGAAGTATGCTGTTAAAGTGGTGTCCCTGTCTTGGGCCTTTTCTGCAGCTAATTGTATGTTATCATTGCTGAAATACACATTTTGCCTGGAAGTTGAACTTGAAGTCTCATTATTGTAAGCGTAAGGCAACAGCTCTTTCTAGCGGTGACAGCAGTCGAAGCGGGCAGTCTCTACTGCGCATGACGGCTTCAGACACACATACATATGGCCTTTTATTATATAGTATGATAGAAGACATTGAAAACGGAAAATAAGAAACCACAGGACACAAGTGCATTACCAATACATGACATGTCGAATGGGGGAAATACCACACAATCCAGCTGTAATGATTTCTAATGGTGATAACAACTATTGTTTTAATTGTAGGCCACACATTCTTTAACATTCTTCAATCAATAAACTGGCTATTTGTCTTTGCGCTTTGTGGTATTGGAAGTTATGTTTTGCAACCATTTGTTCTTTAAGGCATAATGTTCTCTTATATAAAATATGCTGTTGCTGGTTAAAATGTGTGGATTTCCCTGTTTGTATGTGCTGGGGGTTGACGTGGATTGTTTCAAAATTCTTGTTGAGGTTACAGTTTACCTCTGTGCTAACATCCCTTTGGACACCCCAGCACATTATTTAAGGTTCTGGCCACGGCTTAGGTGAAAACGTTCTTGGTGCTAAAATCGACTCTTCATGGGGTGAGTGCAAATGCTGTCAGCCCGGGCTTACACTTGGTTTTAGCTGGTGTCCACACTGGTGTGAGTAAGGCTGTGGTAACAATCACATTTGCCGACTGAGTGGAGAACATTTCCTTCACGTATAGTTTGAGGCACAGGTCTTCTTTTATTTGCCCAGAAAATATCAGGGAAGACTTATTGTTAAAAGTATCCTTATGCAGTTAAGCAGACACACTGCATGCATAAAGTATCATAACACATGCTTACATACATAAAGTACCCTACACACATAAAGTATTCTTTATCTTGTGAACAGATAAACTCTTAAATGAATGTATTTTTTAGGGGCCCATGTGTTTTATGTGCAATGCATTTGAATGTTATTGATTGCTATGTTTATACATCTAACACAGTTATGAATTAAACAGCAGTGGGTTGATTAACATTTTATGCAAAAGCATTGGGAAATTTTGTGTTAGCTAATTTGTGGATACACCTCATGCCAAAATGGAGTTGAAGATGCACTGTTATAAAGGATGTACCTTTTGAGTAACAATCGATTGCGCTGCGGCCGAATGTATACCAAATTATGAAATAAAAATTGACACATTCAGGGCACTGTACTTTAAGCTGTGATGGTTTTTAAGCAAATATAATAAACAATGTGAAATAATAATGCCTATTTATTTAGAGAATTGATATTCACCATCTTGTCATGGCGTCCATGAGACAGGACACCAAAGCCTTCGAGAGGTGGTTTTTCAACAACAACTGTATCCCTGACACAAAAGTAACTCTCTCCAGACCCAAACCCATTCTCTGTTGTACCCGCGTTCCATTTGATGCAGCCCAAATATATATATATTACATGGCCACAGTAGTGGCCATGTAGTTATGGTTAAGTTGCTGTTTCCATAGGAAGAGCACTTTTTGGGCGGCTTATAACTTCGCTCTCCCTGGACGGATCCTCACCAAACTTTGCAATAAAAGTATTTGGGCCACTCTGAATTTGCAAAGTTTGGTGAGGATTCGTCCAGGGGGGGCAAATTTATAGGGGGGTCCCAAAACTTTTTTTTTCCCATAGACTGAATGGGAAAAATGTTTTGCTCGCGTCTACAGCCCAAACCGCTGGACGGATTTTCACCAAATTTGGACCAGGAGCAGCGGCTTGGTCCCGAAAGCATGCTTTTGCAAATTTGGTGAAAATCCGTCCAGTAGTTTTTTTTAAAATTACCAAAATGTAGGTAAAAAAAAATTAGTGATATCTGTGTTCGGTCCGCGGACACACTTCCCTGTTCGCTCCGCGGACAGTGTCCTGATTGGCCAATCGGCTTGCGTGATGTTCGCGGACATGCAACGTGTTCGCTCATTCGACGGTGTGGAGCTAGAAGCGCGTCAGATTTTCGGTAGCGCCCACCATCTTGGATTCGCGGTCGTCCGCGGACAGCGCGGTGAAACTTTGTTCAAAATTTGTATTTAGTAGAGTGTGTTGGTGTGTAGGAGTGTTTGGGGAGGGTGGGAGTGTATGAGATAGGATGAAAGTTGTGTTTTTTATGTGATAGACGTTCTTTTTGTGTTCGATTTGTCTGCGGACATCACGGGTGTTCTGAAATGGTCTAAATAAACTGAATGGGGGTGTTCTGAGGACTCAATATGTGTCTCCGTTTTGTTCGCAAGCAAACTGAAACTGTTCTAAGAACACTTGCAGTGTCCTGAAATGTTCGCAAAGAAACAAAATGGGGGTGTCCTGAGGACGCTGTCCGTATTGTTCGTTGTCAAGTTGAATATGTTCTAAGAACACTCGCGGTGTCTTTAATTGTTCACAAATACACAAAATGGGGGTGTTCTGAAGACGTTGTCGAACACTCGCTGTGTTCTGAAATGTTCGCAAATATGAATGGGGGTTGTGGCTGACAAGTTGAATGTGTTCTAAGAATGCTTGCGGTGTCCTGAAATGTTCACAAATAAACAAAATGTGGGTGTTCTGAGGACACTGTCCGTATTGTTCTCTGTCAAGTTGAATGTGTTCTAAGAACACTTGCGGTGTCCTAAAATGTTTGCAAATAAACAAAATGGGGGTGTTCTGAAGACGTTTCCAAGAACACTTGCGGTGTCCTGGAATGTTCGTAGGGGGTGTCCTGAAGACGTAGTCTGTATTGTTCGCTGGCAAGTTGAATGTGTTCAAAGAACACTCGCAGTGTCCTGAAATGTTTGCAAATAAACAAAATGGGGGTGTTCGTTGTCAAGTTGAAAGTGTTCTAAGAACTATTGCGTTGTTCTGAAATGTTCGTAGGGGGTGTCCTGAAAACGCTGTCCGTATTGTTCGCTGGCAAGTTAAAATTGTTCTAAAAACACTCATAATGTCTGCGGACATTAAAAGTTTCCATAGACCATAGTTGAAATGTTTGACTCTATGGATGTGATATGCTGCGGTGGTTGTTGCCAGGCCATTTGGCCATGCACCCAAGACTCTATGCCCTGGCAACAACCACCGCAGCATATCACATTCATATTTGCTTATAACTTTGGGTGAAAAACAAATGTATAAGGAACAAAGGTATTAGATACTATGGATGTGATATGCTGCTATGGTTCTCCTTATTATTGTATACTTACTGTTTTGTCTAGTAACGGGAGTCCATGTTTTTCTTGTTCATTTCTGTGATAAAAGAAAATAGCATGTTAGTATTAGTATTTTGTAATGACTTATTACATTGTATAATCAATATACTTTTTTTTTGGACCCTCACATTTAGTAGATTACAAATCAGAGTACTGTGCAATTTGCTCAGTTTCTGTATTTGTTGCTAAAATCATTGGGTCTGTGGGAGAAAAAAAATCCATGTTGGATTAAAAAAAAAGCTTTTTCTGTTATGATACAGTTTATTTGTTTGTTTGTTTTCAGTGTTCACTTGTTGTTTCTGGCTAATGCTTTATACTTTGGCTTGTTGTATTTTTTTGGAGCAGTAACATATTACTTATTTGTTTTGATATTATAACATTTTGGAGCAGTTAGATACCAATTGGCGTATTCTAACTGTCTATTTTTTTTTATATATATTTTAGTGGTATTGATTTATCTATTTGGATATTGTTAAATTTTGGGACAGTTAGATACCAATTGGCGTATTCTAACTGTGTATTTTGTGGTCTAATTTAGTGGTATTCATTTATCTGATTAGTTGTTGTAGAATCTATGAGCAGTTAGATAGCTTTTGGAGTATTCTAACAGTTTATATTTTTTTAACACAAGTTTACTTAGGGTTTAAATACAGTTTAGTTATCAAATTTTGGTTTTAAGAACATCAAATAAGCGTTTGTAAGATTTCCTGGTAATCTCTGCTTTAGAGTAATGGTACTATCATTACATTCAAACCATCCACATTTCTTTTTTATATATGCAGTGTAGTGCCCTGAATTGGATGTGGCTCCTGCGTGGTAGATTATACCTATTGTTGTGAAGGTTTTCGTACCAAGTGATATTTGACCATGTGTGAATCCAGTCAGCTTGCAGTTGTTTTTGGTACCATCTGCATTGTAACGTAGAAGCATTAGTATTATGTATTTACTATGTGTTTGTATTACTAACGTGGAGCGATTATCTGAATTGCAGGTAGATCAAATCTACCATGTTTTGCATTTTGTACAAGTCGCTGAAATGGAATGGATTCACAATTTGGTATTGATATATATATGAAGCGTTCATTGGGGATTTCTTCTTGTGTCACATTGTTGCAGAGAGTGCATGTATGTTTCCACATGTATGAAATCTGAAAGATTTCATTTATAGGTATGTTTTTGTTTTGCAGTACTTGTAGTAAGTACATTAGAAATTCTTGTGGATCTTCCTGTGAATTTATAGTGAATTTCACCATTCCAGCACAGTAGTCCAATTGTTGTCTTATTCCAAAAACACTATACGTGTTGTCAGGATTGTTTGCTGCATTTCTGTGAAGTACTAACATTTGCAAACACAATGGGTCTGTACTGTGTAAGTAAATGTTGTCAGCAATTGGTGGTAATTGAAATAGAATATTCATTGCTACATTTGCCTAGCAACTTACACCAACTATATTTGAGAATTTAAATGGTCCAGGTAGTTCTGTATCTAACTGCTTTTTTTGGAGTTTGTCTTCCTTCTTTAAAGAAGTACTTGGTTTACTTTCCCTAATTGATTCTTTTTTGCTTGTGGTACTTGATGAAGTATTAGTTTCTTTTACTCTCTTTGGAGGATTTGCAGTGACATCCTGTTGCATTTCTGTTTGATTTATTTTTCTTTTATAACGTTTTACTTTTTGTGGAACAGAATATGTGTTTAGGTGGGGGGTGTATAGTGAGCGAAGTCTATTGTATTCTAAAATGCAAGGAATATTATTTTACTTGCATCAAAGTTAATTAGAAATAGACCGTCAAGTGTACGTAAGCATGATAGTGCTACATAGCTCATGCCTTCTTTAAAGACTGTGTTACCAATATCTATCATTGCTTTGTCTAGGGTAAGACCTTGTGATTTATGAATCGTGACTGCGTATGCAAGAGTTAGAGAAAATTGTTCTCTGCGTACATACATATCTTTGAAGAGAAGGAATCTAGCTGTTGAGCGTCCTATCCTTTTTACTTCTGAAAGTTTGTCAAACAGTATATTGACAAACTGAATTTTGTTGTCGCGTGGGTATGTTTGAAAGCCAACAACTGTACCCAGTGCTCCATTAACTAGTCCTTGATCCACGTCAATGTTACGTTTAAGCATTACTCTGAAATTTAAGGATAATTTTAATATCTTTTCTAAGCCTGCTGTGTTTGAGATTGATTTTTCTAAACTATTTAGTGTTGTTGTGGCTTGGTCACACATGGTTAGTGCCATACCATGTACATCTAGTTTGTCTGTGGCGCTAATTTCCATGATTGGTTGCATTTCTTTACTTAGCATGATTTCATTGAATTTGAAACAGCTTGCAAGAGTTGGCATTAAGGCCATACAATTGACATTTTTGTTGGCTAATTGTTCCATAACATCTGTAGCACATGCATTATCGCCATAAAGTGCATTAATGTGCCGGGTTTTCAATATTGCTTCTGCTTCTTTAGAAAGTATACCAACTCTGATACTTTTTAAAATGTTGGCATAAGTGAGATCTGCAGATTGCCGCATGTTTTCTGTTAATTCTCTGTATTGGAAATGTTGCCAAAGGTTGACATTTCCAATGCTGCCAACAGTTTTACGGCAGAGTTTTTGTCCTAATGTTTTAAAAATAGGCTCACCTTTTACTGGTGTTAATTGAAGTAGATCTCAAAAAACAATAATGTGTTTTCCTGCAAAGAGCTCTTCATAGTCTGTTTTGAGTACTTCTTGTAATCTGAGGTGAATCATAGCTAACATCAGGTTGGAGACCATGCTCACTTCATCTATTAGTAGCATTTTCATTTGTTTCAATACTCTGCGTAATTCCATTGCAGCTTCTGCAGAAAGTTTGTAATAGTCTAATTTGTTCTGGTTTTCTACTGGTAATAGTAGTAATCGGTGTAATGTAACACCACCTATGTTGTAGGCAGCTAAACCTGTGGGGGCAGTGACAACAGCTGACAGTTTGTTGTTTGTCAATTGTTGAAGGAACTTACTAATGATTTTGATTAGGAATGTTTTGCCAGAACCAGCTTCACAACTGACGTACAGTAGTATAGGTTTATAATTATGGCAGGAACATTCTTTATTTTCATGTTTTACACCATGTGCAATTTGTTTTGTTACTTCTTGAAAAATGCTACTTTGCTCATTGTTTAGTTTTGATTGTAGTATAGTTAAGTCTTCCTTATCTTCATACTGACACATGGCGTTTTCTACTTCTATCATAGCTAATTCTGCCTCATTTATTATTAGTGGTTCTCCCAGTGGTTCTTGGCTTCCTGTTACAGAAGGTTGACTACTGTCAGGAGTGTCCTTATCTAGTTGGGCTTGGAGTTCCTCTTCGTGTTGCTGTTCATTGTGCAACATTTTTTTGTACTGTGTAAAGTTTACATCAGTTATAGTGCTTTCATTTGCTTTGAAAGCATCCTCATATGAGTCATAGTTATCTAGCAATTGTTCTTCTTTTCTCCATGGTTTGAAGAGTTGTAGCAGGGGCATGTAATATACTTCTTTATGTTGAGGAGTCTTCAATGACAATTTGATAAGATTAATTAAATTTGGTTTAGTGAGTTTAACTAAGCTGCCTTCACAATTTGTCACTCTATATTTACCTTTTTTTCATCAGGTTTCATATTATTTGTGTATGTGGAGTTTTGGGCTATGTGGTATAGACACATGTTTTCCAAAGTATTACTTCTGTTTGGGTAGTATGTGTCCAATAAATTGTTTTTTAAAATGTCTTGGCTGTTGGTATCAAATTTGGCTATTGTTTCTATATCTTCATATGATTTTAGAACTCTTTTTCTAGATTTAGCTGGACCAAGACTTAGCCATACTATATTTTTAGATTTACCATACAATGCAGTACCAGTTAAACGATCAGCTGCTTCATATGATCCACATTCTCTATGGGTGAGCATTTTTATGCCCAAGCTGTATAATTTCTGAGATACTGTTTTATCTGATGACAGGTCATTCCAGAGGTCTTGGAGCTCTGTCTTTTCTGCTTTAGTTAAGTATGCTGTGCCATATCGTGCAACTGCAGTAGAATTGTCTGCAATGTACTGCAGATCTATGTTTGCATTCCATAAGTGGGCAATGATTGCATTATAATCATTGATATATTTTTCTTCTTCTTTTCTTTTTATGTAATATGTATTTGTAGGTGACTTACCTTTAACACTATGTCTAACTGAAGACATGAGGTTGTTCACTTGACCTGTATTTGTAACTGGTCTAGGGAAACCAAATCGGCATTTGGTGTAGTATTTCCCTTTGTTTTTGTATTTGCGACGACAATATTTTCCACATTTGTGTCTTTGAAATTGTAAGATTTGTGCATGAAGATCACTATTTGTGGCTTCTGATGGAATTTCACAAGTGACATATTTTTCAATAAACTGTAAAACAGTGGCATCACTGTCTTGACCAAATTTAGGAGCATCTTTAATCCATAAAAGCATGTGGATATGTGGTGCTCCTCTGGCTTGGTATTCTTTTCTCCAAAAGAAGTGTTGCACTTCTCCAAGGGGAGGAACAGTTTTATTACAAATATTTGTAATTGTATAATGGTCTAAAGTATTAGATATTGTAGCAGGATCTAGTAGCTCAAACTGACCAGCTTCTTGTGTTTCTTGAATTATTTCAGTTGTATCTTTCAAGTTTTCTTCAATATTAATTTATTTGTAATATTCATTATTCTCTTTTAAGATATTGGAAGGCTTGTCTAACTTTATATAAATCTACCAGCTGTTGCCATATTATTTTGTCTTTTGTAGGTACTCCATTTACTAAGATAATTAAAGATTGCTGCATTGGACGTTGCACTCCTAGAGTATGCACATTTTCTTTTAGATCTAATGGTAAATAAACTACTTTTCCACGAATGCCTTTTACCAATTCAGAGGGAGGTAATTTTGCTGTTTTTGGTTGAAGGCGTATTATTGCTTGAAATAGGTGTACTGTTTGAATTATGATGCTCTCATATAAATTAAGTTGTTGTAGGGGTTTTGGTACTGGGTATAATTCCAAATTATTTGTGATAGCACGTGAAGGAGTTTGGTTGTTGTCAAGTTTTGTTGTGCAGTAACTGCAAAGTATTAAGGGTTCACTTATTTCGTATTTGTTTTCTGCTACAAGGTAGAGAGCTAATTTAAACCATTTAGAATCTTCATTGTCTTCTATTTTGTATGATAGGTCTACAGTTTTTGTGTTACTTTTATATAAAGTTCTACGGGAACATACACATACATGGTTTGGTACTTCATCTGATGAACTTTTAAATTTTAGTATTTCTTTTTTGTATGTGTTTAGCAAAAGGTTGCCATATGTAGAATTGTTGCTTAATGTCAGGAACCAGGATTGGAAATGCTGGAGTCGCTGGAAGTTCAGACTTCGATGAACTTTCTAGTCCTCACCCAACATGGCGCCGGCGCCTATAAATCTAGGCCCCGCCTACTACTCGGCGCGTTGTATCTGTGTTTTCTTTTCATTCAACGCTCCGAGACTTGTGTACTCATTCTTCCTTCCCGTACTGCAGATTCCTCTATAGCCCTCCTGTAGTAGCCTGTACTACATTCATAACCTTCTCTTTCTACCTGTCCTCCTTGGTTTCATACTTCTATATTTTTTCCGCTTACCTTTATTGCTCAGCTGTAGGTTTTCCTCCTCTCCTCCTGGCCATTCTAGCTCACCTACCGCTTTGTGTAGTCGGCTTCGGCTCCTCTCTCACGGAATCCTTCCGTACTCCTTGCTTACCTCCCTGTCCACTCGACTTCTGCCTCCTTCTTGCGGGCGGCCTCGGCGTCGCCTCTCTGCGCTGCATTCAGCGGAGCCTAACCGCCTACCGCTCTGTGGGATCGGCGTCGGCTCCTCTTTAATGGAACCCTTCCGTACTCCTTGCTTACCTCCCTGTCCGCTCGACTTCTGCCTCCTTCTTGCTGGCGGCCTCGGCGTCGCCTTGCTGCGCCGCATTCAGCGGTGCCTAATAAGGTGTCCTCTTAAGTTTCTTCTCTTGTGTGTATTACCGTTAGCTTACTTCCTCCTTGTTATCTGCTCTTCGCTACTTTCTTTATTCCTTGTTTTCCACCCCTTTCTTCGTTACTCCTCCTTCCTTACTTTTGTAGTTTTTTCCTCCTAGCTCTCTCTTCTTCTTTTTATCCAGTGTTATTATTATCCTCTCTTCGGATTGGGTATTCCACGACTACTATTATCCCGGACATTGTACCTGAAGATCTGTGCCATCTCTTGAACTCATCATCTGAACCCATCTATGATCTAGGGTTTTTTCTGCCTTCGAGCTTTTTCCCTAGTACTGAGGTTGGCCCCCTGCGGTTCCCCTAGGGCAGGTCTTAACCTCTGCCAAGGTGGCCTCCGGAGGGGCCAGACCTTACCTACACAAAAAGAAGGTTCGAGCACCTGGAGTCAAGGGTTCAAGGACGAAGAGGAGACCCCAGAAGACCGAGACTGACCTTCAAGGATACACCTCAGGGGACTCAGGTGAGGAGAAAGGGGAGGTAGACCCGGATCTTGACAGCATACAATGCCCAACACCTACCATGGCCTCATTGGAACAATACCAAGAATTAGCGGCAGCTATGCAGAACCTTACGGCCGAAGTCCAGGCACTGAGAACAGAGAATATCGCTCTCCGACAGCAGGTAGTCTTACATAGAGATGACCACGGCGATCTACCAGCTATGCCCCTATCTTTCGGCAAGTATGATGGTCATCCGGGAGGATTGAAGGACTTCCTGGACGCCTGTAATGTATATTTTGCCTTTCGAACCCATGCCTTTGAATCAGCGAAATCTAGAGTCGGATTTATAATAGCCAATCTCATAGGGAACGCACTAGCCTGGGCTACCCCGCTGGTAGCCAGAAACGACCCCTCCTTGAATGACTATGATCATTTTGTTGCAAACTTCAAGGAAAAATTTGACAGACCCGAAGTATTCTACTCTTCTCTAGAAGCCATTTTGGATGTCATACAAGGGAATACACCAGACGTCCAAACTTACATATCCCGCCTCCAGAGATTGGCGGCTAAGGCAGTCTGGCCAGACTCTGCTCAACAAACCATATTCAGAAGAGGACTTTGCGATGAAATCAAAGATGAGTTGGCTTGTGTGGCCCGACCAGTATCTTGCCAAGATTTGATGACCTTGTCTCTACAGATAGAATTTCGTTTGACGGAACGGCGACAAGAAAGACGATGAATCAGAGGTATCCCTCAATCTGTCAGTCTACCAAACCATTCTCCCACAACCAGGACAAATTTCACTCCTGAAGAACCCATGCAAATAGGGGCCACCCGAGGACCTCTCACTCCTGAGGAACGCAAACATAGAAGGGAAGCCGGATTATGTATGTATTGTGGATCCTCTAAACACTTATTAAGAAACTGTCCGGAAGTGCCTCCTAGGCGGAAGGAAAACTTCAGCCCCCGATCTACTGCAAGGGAAGTTTCGGGGGAAGTGCCAAGTACCCTTGCAACCACTCAAGAACCATGAACAACCCTGAGGAGAACAGTCTGATGGTGTTCCGAGTTAAATTGTGGCTATCCGACTCTGGTCCCACCGAGGTCCTTGCCATGTTAGACTGTGGAGCAGCCGGGAACTTTATGGACTCCAACTGGGCAAGGGAACATCATGTATCCACTAAACCTAAGGTTATACCGATACCGGTGGAAGGTGTGGATGGCAGGCCTTTGTCCTCCGGACCAATTACCAGAGAAACAATACCCTTAAGGATGGAGCTGAGTCATCATTCAGAATATTTGGTATTCGATCAGATCAGAGCGGCACACTTTCCTGTGGTCATTGGAATCCCTTGGTTAAGAAAACACAATCCTCACATAGACTGGAAGGCCAATAAGGTGAGTGTTCATTCACTCTTTTGCAAGTCGACCTGTATGAACCAGTCTGTATTCTCCACATGCAAAGAAGGGACGTCGGGTCCAGCCCTAGGTCCGGCTCTAATCGCCTGAATTCCAACACAGTATCAGGAGTTTTCCGAGGTGTTTTTAGACATTCAACCCCGAGAATTGCCTCCCCACAGAGCAGAAGACTGTGGGATTGACCTTGTTCCTGACGCTGTGGTCCCATTCGGGCGGATGTACCCTTTGTCTCTCCCTGAAAGGAAAGCCCTGCGAAGCTACCTGGACTCCAATCTACAGAATGGACTCATCCAGGAGTCAAGACCCGCCTGTGGAGCTTCATTGTTCTTCATTCCGAAGAAGGATAGCGCGGAATTACGCCCATGCATCGACTATAGAGGGCTAAATAAGGTGACGATTAGGGACAGGTATCCCATGCCATTGATCCGAGATATCCTGGAGGCGGTACAGGGGGCTATTTACTTCACCAAGCTGGACTTAAGGGGCGCGTACCACCTCTTAAGAATAAGACAAGGGGATGAATGGAAAACGGCATTCCGCACTCCTTTTGGACTATTCGAATACAGGGTAATGCCATTTGGCCTTGTCAATGCCCCCGCCGTTTTTCAGAGGTACATGGACAAGGTATTTGCCGATATGTTGTTTGTTTCAGTTGTGGTGTATCTGGATTATATCCTTGTATTCTCCCAGACGTTACCTGAGCATAGGTTACTGGTTAAGAGGGTACTACAGCGACTTCAGGATCACAAGCTTTTGGTTAAACCCGAGAAATGCCAATTCAAAGCCACTTCGGTATCCTACCTAGGATTTATTTTGTCCGGTAAGGGCATAGAGATGGATCCCATTAAGGTGAAGGCTATCAGGGATTAGAGAGAACCCAACACTGTCAAGGAGCTACAAAGCTTCTTAGGATTAGCCAACTTTTATAGGAGGTTTATTCCCAATTTCTCCAATGTAGTGCTTCCGCTTACTTCCCTGCTAAAAAAGGGTGTCAAGTTCATCTTTGGAGAGGAACAACAGATGGCAATTCAAACCCTTAAGGAGTGTTTCTCCTCTGCTCCCATTTTGGTACAGCCGGATCAGACTAAACCTTACATTTTAGAAACTGATGCGTCAATAGGGGCAATAGGTGCCATCCTCTTGCAGAAGGCTGCTGATAACTATGAACACCCGGTGGCTTATTTCTCAAAGACCCTTACCAGTAGCGAACGAAATTACTCAGTCCTGGAAAGAGAGCTTTTGGCCATCAAATTAGCTTGCCAAGAGTGGCGCCATCTTCTACAGGGTGCAATCCATTGTTTTGTGATCAGAACTGACCATTGTAACCTCCGGGTTCTCCAACAGATGGAATGTACCAATGCTCGTCACGCTCGATGGGCTTATTTTTTTTTACAGTTCGATTTTGTATTGACATACATTCCTGGCTCTGAAAATAAGAAGGCGGATGCCTTGTCACGAAGCATTGGGATCAGCGTAGGGAATTACAAAGGACATGACCGTATTTTCCCCAATCTCAAGGTCTTAGTATCTACTGTTTCCTTCCTCCAAGATCTGGTACCTCAATATCAGACTTGCACAGAGCTCCCTTCTACAGTCATCCAAGGTAGTGATGGGTTATATTACCATGAGGACGCCCTTTTCATTCCTACCAAGAGACTCCAGAAACTCATCCTATCCTGGTGTCATGATTCTCACTTGACGGGACATCCCGACATTAGAAAGACCTATGAACTACTACAAAGAGGTTTCTGGTGGCCAAATTTAAGAACGGATGTGTACCAATATGTTACTTCATGCTCGATTTGTGCCTCTAATAAGTACCGAACGGGTAAGCCGCTCGGTCTCTTGCAGCAACATTCCTTACATCACGACCATGGGAACATATTTCTACGGACTTCATTGTCGACCTCCCACCTTCTGACGGCATGACGGTAATCATGGTCACAATAGACTCTTTCAGTAAGCTGGCCCACTTTTCGGCATTCAAACAAATACCTTCCGCTTCAGAGACCGCAGATGTCTTTCTGCGAGACATAGTCCGTCTGCATGTGTTACCCCGGACTATAGTATCCAATCGGGGACCTCAGTTCACGTCTAAATTCTGGGCTTCGCTGTGTCAGACTTTGGGTATTCACCGAGCCCTCTCCTCGGGTTACGACCCTCAGAGTAATGGGCAGACGGAAAGGTTAAATGCCAGTCTGGAGCAATACTTGAGGTGTTTTTGCAGTCCACAACAAGAAAGGTGGCACCATTTCCTTTCGCAAGTAGAGTTTGCTTACAATAATTCACTGCATACCTCAATCCAAATGAGTCCTTTTTTGTGCACCTATGGGTTTCATCCCCAACACTTACCTGGGCTCAGCTCTCCAACCACGAAGATCCCTGCCTTGGATGGTATCTTGCAAGAAATACATGAAGTTCATGAACTCGCCAAGAAGGCACACCAGGTCAGTCAACAAACTCAGAAGAGATGGGCAGATAAGCAAAGGAGATCTAATCCCAACTGGGGATTAGGACAATTAGTCTGGTTATCTACCAGATTTCTACCTAGATAGGTTCATGCTGGAAAGTTTTCCCCTCGATTTCTTGGACCATTTCCTATTCTACAACAAATAAACCCTGTTGCTTATAAGCTCAAACTGCCAGCCTATCTCAAGAGAGTCCATCCGGTTTTTCATGTCTCCTTGCTCAAAGAATATAAGGAAGATCTGTTCCTTAAACCCATTCACAAGAGTCGTGCCCAGGTAAGACCGATTCCAGAAGAATATGAAGTGGCATACCTGGTGGATTCCAGATACCGCAAGGATCGTCTCCAATACCTGGTTCACTGGAAAGGCTATCCAGTGGAAGAAAGGTCCTGGGAACCGGTAAGCCATATTCATGCACCCAGACTTCTGAGAAGGTTCCATCGTCTCCACCCGGGCAAACCCGGGGGTCCCCCGAGATGAAGGGGGCATACTGTCAGGAACCAGGATTGGAAATGCTGGAGTCGCTGGAAGTTCAGACTTCGATGAACTTTCTAGTCCTCACCCAACATGGCGCCGGCGCCTATAAATCTAGGCCCTGCCTACTACTCGGCGCGTTGTATCTGTGTTTTGTTTTCATTCAACGCTCCGAGGCTTGTGTACTCATTCTTCCTTCCCGTACTGCAGATTCCTCTATAGCCCTCCTGTAGTAGCCTGTACTACATTCATAACCTTCTCTTTCTACCTGTCCTCCTTGGTTTCATACTTCTATATTTTTTCAGCTTACCTTTATTGCTCAGCTGTAGGTTTTCCTCCTCTCCTCCTCGCCATTCTAGCTCGCCTACCGCTTTGTGTAGTCGGCTTCGGCTCCTCTCTCACGGAATCCTTCCGTACTCCTTGCTTACCTCCCTGTCCACTCGACTTCTGCCTCCTTCTTGCGGGCGGCCTCGGTGTCGCCTCTCTGCGCTGCATTCAGCGGAGCCTAACCGCCTACCGCTCCGTGGGATCGGCTTCGGCTCCTCTTTAATGGAACCCTTCCGTACTCCTTGCTTACCTCCCTGTCCGCTCGACTTCTGCCTCCTTCTTGCTGGCGGCCTCGGCGTCGCCTTGCTGCGCCGCATTCAGCGGTGCCTAATAAGGTGTCCTCTTTTGTTTCTTCTCTTGTGTGTATTACCGTTAGCTTACTTCCTCCTTGTTATCTGCTCTTCGCTACTTTCTTTATTCCTTGTTTTCCACCCCTTTCTTCGTTACTCCTCCTTCCTTACTTTTGTAGTTTTTTCCTCCTAGCTCTCTCTTCTTCTTTTTATCCAGTGTTATTATTATCCTCTCTTCGGATTGGGTATTCCGCGACTACTATTATCCCGGACATTGTACCTGAAGATCTGAGCCATCTCTTGAACTCATCATCTGAACCCATCTATGATCTAGGGTTTTTTCTGCCTTCGAGCTTTTTCCCTAGTACTGAGGCTGGCCCCCTGGGGTTCCCCTAGGGCAGGTCTTAACCTCTGCCAAGGTGGCCTCTGGAGGGGCCAGACCTTACCTACACAAAAAGAAGGTTCGAGCACCTGGAGTCAAGGGTTCAAGGACGAAGAGGAGACCCCAGAAGACCGAGACTGACCTTCAAGGATACACCTCCGGGGACTCAGGTGAGGAGAAAGGGGAGGTAGACCCGGATCTTGACACTTAATTGGATTAAAGCTATTTCATTCTGTAAATAGCTTTCACTTCCAAAATATTTTTTCTGGATATAGTGAATTTCTTCAAGTAGGTCTTTTGCTGTACCATGTAGAAGGATGTTATTTAACTTTGCTAGTGCTAAAGTAGGACTTTTAGCATAGTACAGTTTATAGACTAGATTTCGTATAGTTGAATGATGTGTTGATATCCTTTTGATACCATGAAAAGTGGTTTTACAAGTAGGTCCTGTAATGCAGGCCAATGAATGTCCTTGTAGTCCTGTGTACTTGCGCACTGGACAGGTATCCATATTTTGCAGTGATTTAATTTTGATTTTGTCTTTGCTTTTTACATATTTATTGAGGAATTGGCGTAAAGATTTGAAACATTGTTTGGGAATGTTACATATTGACGTGCATGGCCATTTGTACACTAGACGTTCTGATTCAGTTGAATGGAGGGGTAAAAAGTTTTCAGGGCATATTTTTGTAAGGAGTACTTCTTGTTCCATTATGGTATTATTCACTTTTCTTTTTCATAACCTCGACCACTGCTATGTATGGCAATTGTATTTGTTTGCTTTTGTTTGTACGCTTCTTCATTAAAATATGGTTCTGTGCTCGTAGTGTGATTCCATTCACCTCCGCAGATACTTAAGAAGTTCTTTCTGTTGACATTTCGCTTATTGAGAAGTCTTTTTTGTAATTTAGTTATTAGTTTTGTTAGTGGTTTCATTTTGTTTAACAGTAAAATAAATAACTTTCTTTTCAGAAGAATTGCACTGTCCATCAACGCTTCTAAGATTAATTTCCTACGATAGGTTTTAAGCATTGAACCTGATTTCTCTCCTGTTTTTATAAGATTTTGAAGGACTTTGTGACGGTACATTTTGGCTAAAATACTTTTCTTGGTATGCTTACTTTGCACTATATTAAAATTTGAAGAAGTAGTTTTATCTGTAGTGATAGCTGATTTTCTGTTAATTGTTTTTTGGTTTGTTTTACATTTTGATAGAGGAGGCAAAGTTTTTGTACTTGAAACTTCTTGTGTTTCACTAAATGACTGTATTAGCTGTTTTGTTTCAACTTTTCTTTACAAATTCTGCTAGAGATGGATGCTTATGTTGGACACTTTTATTTTCATTTTCTCTACTTTTACGTTGCTTTCTATGCACTTGACTTTTGGTAGGCATTCTTTAGGGTCTGTTGAAAAAAATAAAGAAGATATGGGTTGGGGTGTATTGGAATGTATGTGTGCTGTGTGCATGGGTGTTTGAGTAAGATGATAAAGATGTATGTAATGGTGTGTGATTGTGCATTGGGAACTACAACTAGTAGGGATAGGTATTCTTGAATTTATGTGTTACTAAAGTGGGGTTTAGATGACAAAAAGAAAGTAAGCTAGTGGTGTGGAAAAGTACAAATAGTAAATATAATGTATACAATTAAAACAGTTGTTTGCTCTATAATATGAAAATTGTAGCGGTTCAGTTGGGTAATTTGTGTGTCCAAAAATAGGAATTTGTGGGCCATTCTGGCTGTAAATCGCTGTTTAAGACATGGAGATTTTTGGACAAAATGGTACACAATCTCTATTTTTAGGCACCAAAATAGCTTGTATTAACGTTATAGTATGTTTGATTAATAATACAAATATTATGGTGATATTCTACTTACTTTTTTTCTTAAATTAACAGGTAACTTCTTAGTTCTTCTTTGTTCTTCGGATTCGGCTGCTTCTTTTCAGGAGACTGGTCTTCACTGCAATTGTAAAAGCTTCAAATTAGTAACTTTGTTTGTATATAGTGCTGTTTTTAATTTAGATATTGATTTTTTTAATTGAAATCCTCAGTGCCTTCTTTAAAATCATTAAACTAATTTATTTACATAAGATGCATTGCATCAGTTCAGTACATATGATATGTTCTTAATGAACAAATTGTATTGAATGACTAACTGTAGCAAAAAAAAATATTTTTACTATGTCTTGAGAAATTTATAATATACCAGTGAATACCACTATTTCTGTAAGTAAGCTGTTCTAGGTAATAGCGCCTCAATGTCATGTCTACATTAAAGTAATTAAGTAAATAAATAAATAAAAACAAAAAAATATGAAATTGTATAAGTATTTTTTTAAAGATTTAAACATAGATTGTGCTTGCATGCAATTTTGTTTGAATATATGTAGTCTATATATTTCATTTAAAAAATGTTAGTTTAACATGATTTGAGTGTGTGTGTGTATAAAGAAAGTAAATAGTATAAAGGTTTATACGTGATAGTTGATTTTAGGAAATTGAAAAAAATACAGTAAATTCATTTTACAGATTACACAAGCTAAATGTCTGTTTGAAAATGTGTTCATCTACTGTACAGAAAATATGCATACCTGAAGTTTGTGTTCATGCATATGGATATGCATGGAGCTGCAAGTAGAAATCTTGGAGACTTGTACAGTATTTCTGGTAGATGGTGCTTGCCAATGATATGACACTTGTACTCAGAGACATTCACAGTACATTTGCAATGCTGATCTATGATGATGCACTTAGATCTAGAGGTATTGAATGTGATTGGTGCATGGTCATGTGATTTTTTAGCTACATCCAATGAGGGAATGGCAGAGAGAGTGAAGTGGAAATGGTAGAGGGGCTGTTCATGTTACGATATGTCCGCGGACATGGCGGTAGTTCGCGGACATCGGGAGTTACATCCGGGGATTTTTGGGTTCAGAAGTCATGCAAATGAGAATAAGCACTGAAAGGGATTGGTCAGGAAAGTTTAGTGGGTGTGTTGTGCCAGGAGAGAGTTCCTCAGATACTCTTTTTGCTCAGAGAACAAAAGATAGCTATGGCTGTGTGTTTCAGAAAACAGATTGTTTGGATTTTGGGAGATTCGTGGATACATTGGTTGAAGGTGCATGCAGAAAGCTGTGGAGTAGCTGTAGATCTTGTCTTAGCAGTGCACGGTGGTGGCGCGAGTTATGGTTGCTTAGCTACCATAACTGGCGAATTTCAAGGGTTTTTCGGTTTTACGTGGAACCATAAGGTCCCTTTAACAAAGTTTTTTCACTGAATTTCATAGGTTTTTAGTAGCGCAACTTAACCATAACGTCCCTTTAACAACGTTTTTTCACTGAATATATATATATACATTCTTTTTTTAAATGAAAAACATATTTTGCAGTTTACAAGAAACTTTTACACTCAACTAAGACAAAAGATAATACAAAAATAATGAAAATTACTAAAAAGCGACAAGAAAAATGAGCAAGACCATCAATATCTTTTCTCACAACATAAATCAGATTAAACAATAACCACAAAATTAGTAGATTACACTAATAACTAAACCTAATCTCTGTCCATGCTGCTTCACATTCTATTCTTCAAACCCAAGAGAATTTCCTCTAGCAAAGTTGTCAAAGCAATTATTAAAGATTGATTTGAAGTGGTCATGAGCCTTTCCCACAATTCAATAAAAAACATGAGAAGTCAAATGTAAGAGGGCCCCCAGATGGTTGACTCTATGCTGCTGGAACAAGGGGCACTCTAGCACTAGAGGGAATAATGAAATTCCAAGCCACACATCTGGCATCTCGATGTGCCCCATGACTTCTAAGGTGGGTAAGACATTTAATCGAAATTTAAAATAAAGGTCCCGATGTTTATTAGATGGAAACATTGATAGAAAGGGTCCCAACTTAGATAATGGAACAAATAAATGTTGATTATCTTTATACAATGCCAGTCTATTTAAGGCTTTGTGGTCTTGAATTCTATCCCATGTAATGATAATTCTTTTTTTCACATAATCGCTGTCTGAGACACCCAGTAGAATCATATCAGTACATTTTATGCATTTTCTGTGAAACCTAGAGCTAGTGATGAGGAATGAGGCAACCTGCCCTTTAGAAGGTTCTTCATATAGGAACAAAGGGAGGTTGCCTCGGCCCCGTCATTTTGAGATGCAGAGACAGACACTTTTTTATATATTGGGCCACCAAGAAGTGAGGCCCAGCTCTAATCTAACAGCATTGATGGTGCAGCTTTCGGTAGGCCTAAAACGCTTGGGGATGTATTCACATCTTTATCAAGGTCAGAGAGCCCAGCCAACCAAGCATTAAGTCTACTGTTGTCATTGGCCAGGTTCCCCCCGCTCTTGATCCTAGGCTTAGTACCATATACAGACAGATTTACACGTCCTGCTCAGTTTATCACGGAGGAACACCCAAAAATAAAGATAATGAGAGCATTGAATGATCACTACAGCTGGTCTTAATAATCTCAAACGAAATTATGCTCCCATGATCTTCGTTGGAGTAGAATAAGTAATTGACAATTTATTCAGCCCCAAGGTTACGGCAAGTAGGGTTTTTAGCCTAGATACAACAAAGAGCAGATTTGTTTGACGGAGCCTCCATTGTGAAAAAAAAGATGATCAGGTCCTACCATTCGAGGCTCAGGGCCCCGTGTCTCTAAGGTTGGGAACAAGGCTCATCAAAGGTTTTATATCTGCCTCTAGGTGATTGTCGTTGGTGTTCATGGCACAGGTACAGTTGAAGTCGCCCCCTACCAAGATCGGTGCCGAGGGGTGAAGCTTTCCCCATTTTATCATTAGGTTATCTAATTCTTCTAACACAACTTCCAATGGAGAATAGATAGGATTAAAGTTGACGTTCATAATCAACAAATGCATATGGGCCAGACCAGAATTGTCAATGAAATCCGTTGCTAATAAAGCCTCAGATTTACAACACCAATTCGTGGACGAGTGACCACAACTAGTTCTGATAGCGGTCAACATCCCTCCTTTGAGGCGTCTTCGTGTTCCTTTTATATCTGGATTACAATTAACTCCTCTGCCATCTAACCCCGGCTTTTCTAAAAACCAGGTTTCTTGAAGCATAATAATGTCAGTGTTAGACATAAAAGGAGGAAAATCAGGTTGTAAGAATGAGTTATGACCCTGCTAGTTCCAGCATAGAATAGAAGTTTCAGAAACCAGGCAGGCAGCTGGTAAGGATGGCAAAGTGTTGGCAAGCCAATCCCACCCGGCGTCGGGCTGAAAGGAGCCGGGTGGGAAAGGAGAGATGACAGTCTCGGACAATTCAATGGAATGATCATTTCATCTTCAAGCACTGAGTCAAAGCCATCAACACCAAAGACAAAAGGGCCTGTCTGTGCCTGTCCGCGGCGGGTCGCCTAACGACGAGAAATCCTTTTGCTGCTCCCCTTACAATCAAGTAAGTTCAATCACCTGCCACCAAGGAATAAACATCTCGATTGAACTATCGTACTTTCGTACGCTCTGAGTCTAGCGTCATGCACACCAACCGCATCGTTCACTTATTTGATTGTGCCGCTTTGGATGCACTTTGTCTAACATAGTTTTTGCTTAAGTTTTAAAGTACCAGTAGGCTAAGTATTCCGAAGGCACTAACCGTACCTCCTATATTGTTACCATGTTTCACATCAGTATGCCCTCACATGGGCTGTTACATGCCGCCGCATTACAAACCACTGTAAACAAAGCTATGCTGATTTTAAATCTGTAACTGCTTTATTGTACGGCTTCTTACATTGGCATGCAATTTTTCACTTCGATCAAGTTCAGATGCTAACTGTGCACATTGTCAGCAACAATTACCTAGACTGCTGAAACAGCATATTCTAAACTGTATTGCTATTCTTACTTTACTGCTCTTGCTTAGTAGCTAAACACCATAGAGATGAACACTTGCACCCCGCTAGTTCAGTGCCAGCTACTCAGTTCCTAACTACTAGTCTGCCCTCGAGTGTACATTACACTGCTAACACTCGATCACAACCTATTCACAATTATGTTAGGTTGGTTAACCCTCATCATGTTCCTGTTCATTATTACTCCAAACAATACACCCTGCACCAGGAGTCACTATGTCAACTTTAAAGATGGACTTGCTAAACTAGCCTGCCCCCGGCATCACCCCATCCCTTGCCCCACCCCCTTTCTCCCTACCCTGTCACCCTTCGCTTAACATATTGATGGAAACAATCTCAGAAGCTCCAATCCCGGGACACTCAGTAAAACAAATCTGCCTCTACCCCGCAAACAGATTCTATTCGCCCACGTTGCTGATACCCTCTCCACTCCCATCCTGGGGGAAACCAGAAATGATTGCCTAAGATCACCCACTAACCACCGTGTCCATAGTTGTCAATCTAACACCAACACCGTGAGGAAGTTATCCCCTAAGGCCATTATCAGCCCCAGTAAACCTACACCTAACCACACATCTAGTCTCACTGCTTTAGCATTAGAAACAACAGCCACCCCTAGACAGAAACTTCCCACCAGTTTTCATGGTGCCCTTATTAATGCGCGGTCCTTAGGAGCTCACGCCATTGAAATACACAATCTCATCATTGACCTCAAACTAGATTTCCTGGTAGTCACTGAATCCTGGCTCCACCAAGCTTCGGGGCCCCTACTATCCTTAGCTATCCCCCCAGACTACACCATACTTAAAACAGATAGATCCCACTCACATGGCCGTGGTGTTGCCATTATTGCCAAGAACACCCTTCAATTCAGACATTGTCCCATTGAGAATATTGCAGGCAATGAATTACTTCTAGCCAAATTTGCCCCCAATAACAAAACTACTGTCAACATCATAGTAGCCTATAGAGCCCAAACTCCAAGAGTAACCCTGAAGTCGAATTACCACTACTTCTAGCCCCAATGTTCAAACCCAAAACCAAATGTGTCCTCTTAGGAGACCTTAACTTAGGATTTAAGGACATCATAGATACTAAAGCAGATGCACTTCATTGCTCTCTGAAGGATATGAATTTTACGCAACTAGTGGAGGTCCCGACCCATGTTAAAGGCAGAACATTTGATTGGATCCTATCTCTCAATATGGCCATAACTATAGATTCCATCACCCCCCTTGCTTGGACAGACCATCATAATATCAAATTCACAATCAATGTTGACGAACCACCCACGCCCTCTATCACAACCACTTAAACCTATGAAACTAGGAACCCTCGAAAACTCACTCCAGATAACCTCATATCATTACTAAACAAAGCTCTCAACACTACCTCAATCACTAGTGACAACCCCTGTCTCTTAGCGGATAAATACCACAACTGCCTCGCTTCCACAGTCAATGCAGTAGCACCTCTAACCACCAAAACCAAAAAACGCTCGTGCTCTTGGTTTAATGATGATTTAGTAATTCTTAGAAGAACCAAACGCACCCTAGAACACGCGCATAGAAATCACCCCACCACAGAATCTGGAACAGCTTTCCAGCTGGCCAATACCACTTATAAGAAAGCCATTATCACCCAGAAACAAATTCCTACACCTCTCAAATTAGTAATACTGCTTCAGATTCCAAAGAACTCTTCTCAATCTTAAGAGAACTGGAAAATCCCACTCCCATCACAAACCCTACTAACTCTAGTAAAGAGTAGTGCACCACCATTCAAGAGGCACTAGCCGCCGCGATCTCTCTCTTGCAAAATAAAATCACTAGCAAAAGACAACTATTAGCAGATAAACCGCTACCCACCAACCACTACCTTACTTCCAAAACGAACAGCAAACCCACGTTCCACTTCTCACTGGTTTCTCAAGAGCTCGTACTAAATACAATATCTAAGCTCAAAGCGTCCAATTGGAAAGGAGACTCAGTCCTGGCACAAGTAGTCAAATCATTTGCCCCATCCCTCACGCCCATTATAACTAACTTTGTCAATGCCTCTTTCAAAGCCAATCTGGTACCGGCCAGTATCAAGGAAGCATGGGTTACACCCTTGCTGAAAAAACCCACTCTTGACCCAACAATACCCACTAACTATTGTCCAATAACCACAGTACCAATCCTACTTAAAATCATTGATAAAATAGCGTACAACCAAGTCCAAGCACACCTCGAAGATAACCAATTCCTTGGAACTAAACAGTCTGGCTTCAGACCTAATCATAGTACGGAAACTGCCCTGCTGGACTTAAAAATCCAGATGGACACCATTAGAGACACAGGTAAATTATGCATTCTTCTCCTTCTGGACCTGTCTGCAGCTTTCGATCTCGGAGACCACAACAAACCCTGTTCCACACTTGAAAAGGACTTTAACCTCTCCACTGATGCCACTATGTGGATCAAATCTTTCCTGGCAGAACGAACACCCAGAGTGTCTATAGGGAAAGAATCAGCAGACCCATTCCTGTCCCCATTGGAGTTCCTCAAGGCTCATGCCTCTCTCCCACACTCTACAATGCTTATACCAACCCCCTCTTCACAGTGCTAGATGATATGGGTGTCATCTACACCAACTTTGCCGATGACACGCAGATCCTTATTCCTCTCTCGGGGAATTACGCCCAAGACACACTCATTATCAACAATATCTATGCTATAATACAGAACTGGATGGCTCTAAATAGTCTATGCCTCAACGATGAGAAGACAGAGATTCTCATCGTGGGCTCCCAATTCAAAATAGGCACCCTCCACCCAGACTACGCCTCCATCAACATTGATGGCACATTGATTCCCGTCTCAAAGCAAGTAAAACCCTTGGAGTATACCTGGACGCCAACCTAACAATGACTAAACACATCAACACACTTTCCTCCTCATCGTCCTACACAGCCAAACCAATAGCCCTAAGCCGCCAATTCTTGTCCCGAACTAACTGCATCACTCTGGCCAGAGCGTTGATATTATCCAAGTTGGACTACTGTAATGTATTACTATTCGGGACTACCGCTAGCAATATTAACAAACTCCAACTAATCCAAAACAAGGCGCTAAGGGCTGCACTTAGTATGAAAAGATCTGAACACATCTCCAAAATCAGAAGAGACTTCCACTGGCTTCCCATTAAAGCCAGAATCCTCTTCAAAGCTCTTTGCATCACATTTAAATGCCAAAATAACAAAGCTCCCACTTATTTGAACAAAGCCATTGCCAAAAAAGAAGCTACCAGATCCCTAAGATCTAATAACCAACTCCTACTAGAATTGCCCCGTTTCAAGAATACCAGAGCGGGGAGAGCAGCTTTCAATATCTAGCTCCCAAACATTGGAACACCATCCCGCTCAACATCAAAAAAGATGAAACCCTATCTGGCTTCAAAAAACGGTTAAAAACTTGCCTATTTAACCAATATTGATATAACAGATGTCACACTTACTGTACACAACTGCCTAAGTTGCTGGTTTCTCTCCTGTTTACTATTGTAAATAACCTATGTTTTGTAGATTAATGTTCCTTAAATGTAACTATTTTTGTCAATTGGCTTTCAACAAGCTGTTCTGTAACCTCGCTGTGTTACCTCAGGGTCTGGGTGTGTAATAAATGTAATAAATAAATAAATAAATAAAGTACAAGGGGATCAAAGAGTCATCCAATAATTTAGCCTTTTTAGAATCCGTACACCTAACTGGTGTAAGCTCTTGCCGCCCTTTTATGGTGTTGATCTGTTTTGGAGCATCACTGGTATCTGGTTTTGTCTGCATGAGAGGTGCTTTGGACGAAGAGGCCACAGTGGTCAAATAAGAATGTGATTTTTTGGTTTCTAAGGCCTTCTCTGAAACTTCTACCACATTGAATTTCACAGTTGGGTGAACAGAGTTCCTACTTTGAGAGTCCTGATTCACGATCCTGCTTGAATTTGCCCACATAGCGGTGGACCCATCCTTGGGTTATGAAGCGTGCTGAAGGATAGCCTTCCGCTTTCCACAGGTTCCTGACTGTCGGCTCTTGTTTTACTCCCCGTAGACAAACAACTGAAATGACTCACTATGTCTGAGCTTTCAATGTCACGGACGGGAGGTATCAGGCATGTACAAGAGGTACGAGGTAAAGAATCACTTTGCGTTAAGTTTTGAGAATGCCCATGGGTACAACAAGAACCAAGCGTATGGTGGAGAGCTCTCAAAAAGTATCTTGACATGCGATTTCTTGGGCGAGTAACCACTTTGATGTTTGTAGGTTTTTTCACCGTGTTCGTATACTGAAGTTTTGGCAGGGCAGTAGATTTGGAGTCCACCACAATGACAGAAGGTTGGTCGCTGAGACAGAGTGACTGTGAATTCTTTTGAGTAGAAGTATGTGCAGAGTTTGAGGTAGAGGTTGACTCCTGGACGGCCCCTTTGTGATTTAATATGATATCATATGATATTTTATTTGTATCGCACTCATACACAAGTGTTTCAGAGCGCGACGAGGCAAGGAAGGGGAACAAGGGAGGACAAAACAACGATCTTATTAGGCCGAGTGACATTGAGAACCATTGTGCCGCACCCCGCAGGTGAACAAAACTGTGCCTGCGTTTTAAGTGTGAGTAAAAGGTTTGGAAATTCTTTCAAAGCTGCAGAGTTTGCCCTGACCTTGTACATCACAGTGTCAAACAGGTGAATGAATGATTGGAGGACGATGTTTAAAGCAGACAGAGAAGTCCTATTCAGTTCAGGGGATTCAACTGGCCTTGACTCAGTCCCCTGAAAGGGTAGGGAGCTACCGTCAACCTGACTCAGATCTTCCGAGTCATCCCTGCTCATGTCATCCAGCTCCTCATCTTGATCAGAGATTGCAGAGACTTGGGTCACACTAGGATTCAAGGTCCCAAACAAGCGCAGTGACATGCTTAGCCTTTATTCTAAAGTGTCACTGACTCCAAGCCCAGCCTCGAGACTAATTCCAATGGCGGTCTGAGATACTTAACCGACGCTCAATGTCTGTAAGAACAGGGCCAGAAATCTCGTAAGATGTTCCATCCATGGACAAATCCTCTGGCGTAACAACTGCTGTGGTTGAAGGGGATAGTTAAATCACTTCGTTGTAAAGTTTGTTAGCCTTAGAGGGGAACAACCAGGAGATTTTCCCCTTGTCAGCGGCTTGCGGAGTAGTATTCAGTGACATAGCAGGATGAGGGATACTGGAATACTGGATGAGGGATACTGGAAGTAGGTATTTTTTGATCCTTTCATAGGCTATAACCACCAAAAAGCATTGTACAATTATTTCATAATTTCAAGGGAATAGCCGGGTGAAACAGATCACCCACCTTGAAAAGCAGTCAGAGTTGCTCACTGATCATTGTGCACTGCGGACTTCAGACTGCACTCACCATTTTCCAACCACTTTGCAGCCGCTTTTCAGACCGCACAATGTTTAATGGTCACAGGGGGAGAGGTTCCTCAACAGAAGCAGTGTTGCAGAGTTGGCCAGATCCAACAGTGAAAAGCACAACAGCCACTGCAGACTGTACTTACTACTTTCCAACCACTTCGCCAATTCTATCAGCCCAATGTTCCTCCCAAGAAGCTATAATACATCTGCCTTTCGTAGAAAAACACAACAGTTTGATCCCTGCTTTGCAAGTGACTGCCAATACATCTTTGTTTCATAACACATTCACTGAATCCAACCACACCTTTAATTATACAGCAATACAAATGGGGGACAAGCACAACAAACCGTAAACCACCTCTTCACCCGTCCATAAACAGCTATATTCCCTTTCACTTTGTTGGTGTTAACTGGTGCAGAAAGTCTAGATACTTCTCAGCATTCGCTTTCTCTCCCTCACCAAGGCTTCTGCTCTACCTGGATAACCTATCACAGAACACTTTTCATCAGTATATGGTGTGGCTCTACAACCTTTGACTCTCCAGATGTTATAGACGGTTACGCATAGATTTGCCCACAAACATTTTTTTCAAAGTCATTTACACTCAAATTAGTTCTAAAAAAAACTCACCAAAATATGTAGGGGGCGAGTTAGGGGGATACAAGAGGGGGTGAGAGGTTTGGAGATAGGAAATAGCATTGGGAAAAGGGGTCTAGGGGACGACCCTGACAAATAGAAATAAAACATCTGTTGCGTTTTTTCGATGTAATTTCTGCATCAGAAATTACTTCAAAAAGATGCTTGTTGGCAAACGCACATGGAACCATTTTAGACATCACTTCCCTCTTCTCTCCTTCCTTCACACAGAATTCGCTTGCTGCCAAACCCAGGCTTCTTGGTTCAGACTGTCTCTGTCAGTTCTCTCCTCCATGCCAGAGACAAACTAGGGATTCTCTCCTTCTTTCTTCTCTCGTCTGGTTCAGTGACCTCAACTTTGATAGTGGGCTCAGTTTGGTCTTACCACTCTATGCGGTTTGGACTCTGGCTCTAAACTTTACAGTGGTCTTCCTGTCTAACTGCTGGCTTTTTCGCAAGTTTCTACGTGTCTCTCTGCCTCTGACTCTTCAGTGTCCAATACCAGGGTTCCCCTTGGTCTGGCCATGCCCATCAAGCTAAAACCACTAACCATCAGTGGTTTATCAGCGTTCTTGGCACCTTGGCAATGTAGATCATTGTCCATGCTTCAGGCCTGCAGCTGGCTCTCCACCTTCTAATGCCGCCTCCTTGATGCATGGGTTTAGGAGAGTGCATTCATCATCACTGTGGTTCTCTTCTGCCACTTCGCCCTAACTTCTCTGTCTCTCTTCTTCTTCTTGGCTCGGCAGCTCTGCTTGCATGGTCACATGGCCATGAACATCTCAGCGATACTTGTTATCTTCCTTATTTTGATGGAGGCACAGGGTGACTCAGCCACAGTGCTTGTGATGTTATGAATTTATTACATCATTTTATTTAAACATTATAGGATATGCAGTGTTTTGGGGACAATCCATTTTTGATGACATCTTTATATAGTGTGATACACACTTGCTCTGCTTCTTATTTATAGAACATCTGCTCACCAGAACCATTTCAAATGAATTTTGAGTTGCCTTTAATGACTGGAATTAAGGATTGCTTCCTAGCAGCCCTACTTGACCACCCCTTTCTTCACCTCAACTTTCTTCATCGCACAGGTCAGACCACTCACTAGATATTCATTTGACACATCGGTCAGCCCAAACATCACCCAGAAATGTATTTTACCGCCCCTCCACCTTTGTGCTGCAAGTCCCTTGCCACTAATATTACCATTGGATTCATCCATTGTGAGCAGGCACTGATTTTGACAGCCTCTTCAATGACAACCTGCGATTTACCGCCTCGAAATGCAGTGGTCCGTTTCTTTTCTCCACTTGTCATCCAAAATAATTCATCTATTTCATCTCGGCAGCCCGACACCTCAGTGTTCATGCTACTTTATTGGGATCAGCAATTCTTAATTTGTAAGAAAATAAGCGCCAGGGCCCTGTGACATAGTGGTGGACACCACACACATCTGCTAAATACAGTATCACCATATTTGGGGTTAAAGCTGCACCTTCTCCTCTCCTACTTCCTTCCCCACCCATGGTGTCCCCCAGGGCTCTAGCCTTTCCCCTTGGCTCTTTAACAATTACCTTGCTCAGCTGACACTCCTCATCTTCTCCTGCTCCTCCAACTTCCAGTGTTATGCAGATGATGCCAACTCTTTTTCAAACTTCATGTTGACTCTCTTACAACTTCCATCATCACTGACTGCCTATCTGCCATCCAGTCCGGGTGCACTTCCAACGATCTCTGCCTCAATGCCAGTAAAACTTAGATTCTTCCGATTGAGTCCCCTGCTCCCTCCTTCTTCCCCTCACTCTGACCATCCTCAATGGGCTGTCACCCTGCTCCTTCACCTGAAGCCAGTAATCTCTGAGCCATCTTCAAATCCTCTCTCTCCTTCCTCCCTCACACTCAGGACATTGGCAAGAAGTCCCACTTTCAACTTTTCCTTCACAAAGGAATTCTTCCTTTTCTCACCATCCCCCAGAGGCTCAATGTTACCCAAGCCCTGGTTCTCTCTAGGCTTGACTATTGCAATAGCCTCCTCCTGAATCTACCTTCTACCACTCGGCGACCCCTCCAGTTAATCCAGAATAGGGCAGCAAACCTTATACTTGGCCTTACGCCAAAGGACAGAATCTTTCCTGCCCTAAAAAGTCTTCACTGGCTCCACGTTGCTGCACCGTTTAAATTCAAATCCCTCTGCATAATCCACAAGGCTGCCTGGGCCCAGAGACCACTCTATCTGCAACTCTCTCTTACTAAATACCCTCCTTCTAGACATCTCGATTCCTCTGGCACCAACTCGTTGTGTGTAAAGCATTTCAGTAAACAGAGGGCAGGAGGCCAATCTCTTTCTCCAGCAGACTCCCTCCAATGGAACAGCCTCCCCCTTCCTCTGCATCTTGAGCAGGACTTTCTCAAATTCCAGAAGCTCCTCAAGACTTTCCTCTTCATCTCCTCCTTCCCTTCTTCCCTCCTCTGCTAATCTCACAGTTGCTGTGATTGGTGTCCAGGGCCCTTAAGCATCCTCGGAGTCCTTAACCTGCCACACCCAATCACCCCAGCTTCTGTCTACCTTTCAGCACTTGCCTCTGTACCCTCCGGCCTCCATCCTGGAGGCCTGCACTTCTTCCACCCAAGGCGGCTCCAGGCCGTTTAGCACTTTCCATACCATGCACTTCATCTGTTCCTCACCCACAAGCAAGGACACCCCAGCACCTACCTCCACTCACCTCTTCCTTGCTGCACTTGCACGCTCTGAGTACTTACAAGACATAGTAGATGTGTCCTTTTTTCCCTCCACTGTATTTAATGTTTCAATCCCATGTTCCCTTCCTGTTGCCCTGTGGGCGCTTGGAAACAGAACTGACTTATTGTATAAGCGCCTAACAATCAAACAATAAATAAATAAATAAATAAATAAATAAACTCCCACCGGTTCATTGAATGTGATGAATTATCTGACTCTGGCAGTGTTGACATTACATATTAGTTGTGGCTGAAAAATACAAATGTTTAAGTGTTTCTTCAAAACACAAAAAATGAAGTTCAGCTTGTGGCTGTGCTGGCGCTCTCCTGATAAATTGTTCTGAAGAAAAAAAGAGAGTATCGGTGATGGTCGGCTGCTGAGTTGGACTTATTTCCCTGAAGCTGATCAGGGCTTTGAAATAACTAAAGAAAAAGAAGAAAGTCCATAGTTGCGCTACCACCTGTTTAATTTGTTTTTATGATAATGCAATAAATACCAAAATAAATATTAGTATGATATTTCACAAAAAGTGTTTTATTCGCAATTTAAATTCACTTCATTTAAATTGTTGGGCAAAATCACTGTAACACAGTGTGTGGAAAAGTTGCTGTAGAACAATTTCAGTTAAATGCACTTCATATGGTTGTTACATCCTGGAGTTATTTTAATACTTCCCGTGTTATTGCTGCCCAACACGTGTTTCCCCGCCCTTTTAAGCAGTTCATCAGAAGGTGCAGTTAGGAATTCACAATGACAAATAAAGGCTTTGATTTTTGCTATTTGTAATTGTCATGCCATTGCCAACAGTCCAAAGAAAACACGAGAAAGTCTCACTTAGAGGAAGTGATTATTTATTAGTTATTGGTCCCCAGCCTCTGTGGAGAGTGGCATGTATGCTTTGAGAAAAGATTACATCGTTTTGACGCCTGGCTCTAGGACTGTGGTGAAGGCTTTGGTGGGCTCGAGCAATGGGTCCTCCCTGGGGTAGATAAGGGCATGGACTGTGGTAGGCTTGTAATGTTCGCTTATTAGTGGTTGATTTCGTTATCATGAGACTATAACAAAGTGTTTTGAGAGAGTTGCAGTGTGTATGCTGGTTGCTTTGGGGCTTGCAGTTCTTTGCATAGTATCAGGTTTTCATTTAAGTCGTTTCAGCTTTCACAGTTTTCCATTTTACTCATAGAATAGATCTGCTGCAGAAAGGCTGCTGGTTGCCCCCCAAGTAATTCAGTTAAGTAAGAACACTAACCACTGCATAACATAACACATTATTCATGCACAAACACTAACACTAGTCCACCAAACCGTTTCAATTAAGATCCGTCTTCCCTCCTGTCCAATTAAGGCCCTTTCTATATGTGTTTTCGTACCTGGCATACTTGTAATCGTCTTGATGCCACAGATGTTTATGCTGCAGAGAACATCAGGATGGGTTCACAACCTGCTACAAAAAAGATGTCGCATGCGCCTCTGTTGCTTATGCATACATTCAAATTACCACGATTTCCTTTCTCTTTGGCATATTTCGCAACTCCAATTCCCCTCCATCCCTTGTACACTCTAAGCACATGCTTTTAATTATATAGATACTGTCATCTTAGAAAATATCCCCATTTTCTTTCCAAATGATTGATATAATAATGGTCCTTTATCTGTTTCATTATGTTATTATCTCCAACCCGTGCCTCATTGTACCTTTGTTTCCTGATACTATGCATTGTTGCTTTTCAGTGTAGTACAGTGGTATTTTGTAAAGGTTTTCACCTAGACATTTTAATCACTGGTACTCTGGTGACATAATGTTGTTCACTTCACCTCGTTTCACTTCATCTTTATCTTCATCGTCACCATCATTATAATATCTGCAAACATGGGCTTCATGCAATCAGTGCAAACAAATAAAGGATTGTGGAGGTTTTTGAGGCATCACTGCCATCAACAGAGTGGGAAAGTAAGGACACTACTATCAATATAATCAATAACTCCTCATAAGGATCAGTTTTAGAAACTTAGCGGCATGACACAATTAATCCAATGTGGTACAAACGGCCATGGATGATCTGCGTGCTAACTTTAAAGCATTGCTTTTACAGTTAATACATAACCTCTAGTACATGTAGTGCTTTCTTCATGTCAGGCCGTTTCTGCACTTTCAGGCAAAACAATAGGGAGAATGGCAGACCAATAGAATGTAACTTTAGAATTCAAATGACTTTCAATCTTTAATTCTGCAGCTCAGCCATAGTCGAAAACCTTAAACTCAGTTTGAATTCTAGCCTTCCCTTTGGATACACACAGCTATTATTCCTAACACCCATTCAGGTTTTTCCAGCATGAAATGTGATGTCTACCGCACTGTAGTTGTCTGAAAGTTGTCTGTCTCTGCTAATTTGTCGAGTTCTGGTGGGCCGTTGGGCCCCAGTCCGAGATGGCTGGTTTAATATAAACAGCTGATTTGTGCGGTCTTTGGAAGGTGTCCCAAATCCTCAAATAAATTTAAAATATTTGATTATAACTTTGTGAAAACAACAATTGCATGGTTTGAGAGGTATAAAACTAACTTCCGAAAAAAATAGTATTTCCTGTTCTTTTCTTTTTCTTGTCTAAACCACTCATTCAGGGGTAGACTAAATAATGTCTGCCCTACTAAAATAGCATGTTCATAAAGAGGTTAGGTCTAGTGGCTGTCCAGCTTACATTGGAACTCAAATCAAGTGTGCCTACATTTGTAATGCAAATATGTAAAAAATAAAAAACTGTACACCATGCTTTCAAGTTGTGAACCAATTATCAGGCCGATTCATGGAATTAATGTGTGCCGAAAATTTCTGCGCAAGCGTGCGAAAGCGTGCGAATCGCAGCGCAAGTGCGAAAATCGCAGCGAAGCCCGCGCACAGCGATTCATGGAAGTCCGTGCACGTGTAAATCCATGGATGTGCTCCAAAATCCTGCGTGGCGCACGCTGGCGCACATGTCTTCAAACAGTGTGCGCTAAGCGCACAGCGAAAGCGCACATAGCGCAGTGCACACAACAAAAGTAGGCGTAACACGGGGCGAAACACGCGGAATGGGGAACAACGCGGGAAAATGTGGGCGTCACGGGGGAAGTACAGGAGGCAAATGTGCGGAACGCCCACACACGTGCCTACAACACGTATTCATGGAATCGAACGGGGCTAATGCGTGTGCCAAAAAAGACGCGCTAATCCGGAAACACGTACGCCAGCAGGAAGCAGGCGTACATGGACCCACGCAGCATAAAAGTGCGCGCAAACAACAAGCTCAGACGCTAAAATGAATATACCGTTCCTTGCAGCAGTGCTCGTGGGATACCGCAGGAGGAGGAGAATAGTCAGGCCCAGAATTTTTACACCCAGAACCAGCCTTTTTGGGATACCTGATGACCAGGTGAATGGTAGGTGTAGGTTTCCACCTCAAATAATACTCAACCTGGTGAGTGAGTGGGAGGATGACCTCACATCACCCACCCTGTGCTCCCAAGCACTGAGCCCCCTTGAAAAGGTGCTTAATGTACTGCACTTCTTGGCCACTGGATCATTTCAGTGGACAAGTGCTATAGTGGGTGGGGAGGGGTGTCACAGGCCACGCAGTCATGCTGCCTAGACCAGGTGTTGGCCATCATGACTGCACGCCCATCAGTCCGCAGGCACATATACCTGCCCAGAACACCTGCAGAAAGGCAGGCTGCCATCCAGGATTTCTACGGGGTGGCACAATTCCCCAAAGTGCTAGTTGCCATTGATTGCACCCTTGTGGCTCTACGTCCCCCCAGGGCAACGGAGCACATCTATAGAAACCGCAAGCACTGGCATTCCATCAACGTGCAGGTAGTATGTGATGCTAAGGGAATCATCACCTCAGTATATGCCAACTATCCAGGGTCCACCCATGACAGTTTCATTTACAGAATGTCAACCTTAAACCGGGACCTAGAAGCTGGGCTGCATGGCGATACATGACTTACTTGGTGAGTATAAATGCCACTGCACATGTAAGCATGTCAGATACTGAGTAATGTCACAAACCCACTAATGATACCCATCACGACCTCCCCAGGGGACAGTTCCTACCCTCTGAGCACCCACATGGTGACGCCAATTCGGAACCCCACCACACCACCTGAGGTAAGATACAACACAGCCCATATTGCAACCCGGGGCATAGTGGAGCGCACATTTGGAGTTCTCAAGTCACGCTTTCGCTCCCTTTATCGCTCTGGTGGGCAGCTGCTATACGCTCCCCCAGTAGTGTGCAGGATCATAGTGGCAGCATGTGTCCTGCACAACGTTGCAACACGCCGGGGCCTGCCGGTGGACATGGTGGTGCCCCCACATCCCCAACCACATGCACGCCCGCTGCGCATGGGAGGGCAAAGGGCACGTGGTGAGGCAGCCCATACGCAGCTGGTGGCTAATTACTTCACCAAAAATCACACCCCTGTGGAGTGCACACAGCCCTGGCACATACCAGCTGACAATCAATGATGATGACATAAGGGACAGTCAACTGTCACAACCATACCAGCCTGAGATTGGTCAACTGAAAGAGTTACATTGTGTGCATCCCTACCTACCGAAACACCACCAATGCTGTGTCATTATAAGACATACCTCTACGCTGCTAAATTGATTACCCCCTTGCAAAATACAACACGAAAACAGCACCATGTCACCCAACCCCTCCCCAGCTCCGCCACTCAACACAACATGGCATGTCATGCAATGTGAAAGCAAACAAATCAATGCACAAGACCTGACACAAGTGTCACAAAGTGCACTGTCCCAAATGGAAACTGCCCACAGACAATATGCTCCCAGTAATCAATAACAAACAGCACACATGAACAAATACTTACCACCAACACAATACAGAACACACCATGAAACATTGCAAACACATGACAGTACTAAGTCAAAGTAGTGGTAGTCTTACAACCTTAATAAGCCAGCACACCGACCCCTTCCAACTGTAGAGTGTTGCTGCCACGCAAATGTGTCAGTGTACTGCATACAACATGAACTCCATCTGCTAAGGAGACAGCCTTGTGAAGACATGAGAAAGGAACCTGCAAATTAGGAGGAAGACATGGATGCACAAGCACATATCAATACACCATGCAGTGTACAATACAACAACAATACCCACTAGGGATGTCCACACAGTATTGACTACAGACTGCCCACACAGCTCAGGGGAGCCCAATGTCCTGTGTAAGTCACTGTCACTTGGTCACACCCTTTGCAAGCCCATGGAAACGGGAAGCAGGAGGGGTGTGTGTGTCACGAACCCAAGCATCTAACCCAAACTCAGGACAAGCCTGCATGTGCCCAGCCGGAATATAGTGGACACCCACGGGAGCCACACTGTAAAAAAAAAAGAAAAATCAAAAATGGCCATGTGGGGGACAGAGGGGAGCACCCAGGAGGTTCAAGGACAGGGTGCACACCAACACCCACCTGTGTGGATGTTGCGGAAAAAAAAATACCTCCATGGGCTCATGGCCTGCACGACTATGCCATTGTGGGAGAACTGCTGTCGCTCTCTTCACCCTCTGCTGCTGAATCAGGAGGTGGTGGCACTATGGGAGGCAGCCCACGCAAAGCCCTGGTATGGTCCTTCATGGCAGCAAGCATGCGGGTCTGGAAGGTCTGATTCTGGAGGATTAAAGTGTGGAGATCCCCATGCAGCACCTCACGGGTTGCCTGCACTTCTGCATGTATGGCCTCGTGTGATGCCCGGATCTCCTCACGTGTTGCCTGCAGCTCAGCTGATATCAAACGTGTGAGCTGCTCCAGCTGCTGTTCTGCCCTAACATTTCGGGAAGCCTCAAGTTCAAGCAGACTCTGCCTGAGGTTATGGAGTTCTACCCTCAGGGCTTCCCTGTGGCCCTCTGACTCTATTGATATGGATTCGCGCAGAGTCTCCAGTGCCGCCCGTCGGTCCCTGTTGGACGCCAACATGTCTTCCCTGTGTGATTGGCAAATGGAGTCTGTTGCCTGCTGTTGTTGCTCCATCTGCCTTTCAGGGGGGATAAGGGAAGTGGCCACCCTCTCCATTGCCTTAGCCATCATTTCTACTGATGCTGCCTGTTGGGTTGCCATACCATAAATGGAGTTTTCCCATACAGTATTGCCTGGTGGGGCACGGCCACCGCGCCGGCGGGCACCACACCTGTTCGGGGCAAGGCGATCTGCACCTTGCTGTCCTGGCACTGCCTGAGGCTGCAGGACTGCATTCCCCCTCTGATCTGCTGGCCCGGGAACAGGATCAGATGCTGTGGAGTGGGACCCTGCATCCCTAACCGCCAAAGGTAAACCTACCAACACTGACATCCCCATAGAGGGTTCTACCCCTGGTGCATGTGGGTTGGACAGAACAGAATCCCTGCCAGAAGCACTGACCTGCGACAGCACATAAGTCTCATCATCCGACTCAGCACCTGAATAGAGGTCTAGGGAGATGCACCCAGAGACACCCCTCGACAGTATGGTCTGCAGTACCAAAGTGTTTTCACCCACCACCACACCACGTCCCTCACTGGTGCTTGGTCGTGGCGGAGAATCCTCCTGGGTCTGCACCATCTCCTGAACCTCACCAGCATCAAGTGTGTCGTCACCTGCAAAAACATGAAATACAAGAAATGCAAACAGGCATGAGCACCATAGCACACACATATGCCTGACGAAACAGAGATCCTGTACATGGTTTACACATGTCCCACATGACTATAACCCTGGCAAGCATGCACTGTCAATGAGTTTGAAAGGGAGTCAAAAAGGCAGACAATGAGGACACCAAGATGGAAAAGCAACACATTCGCAGCATGTTGTCACATGGACATGATGAGAAGATTAATGCAGAATAGTGTTGCAAAATATGCATGTGACACACACTGCAACACATCCAGTGTACAATAAGACAGTGATTGTAGGCAGATGTACAAATCAATGGTTGGTCACTTCAACATGACAGGAAACTACTATCATGTTCCACATGCAAACAGGCCCTAAAAATAAATTTCAGCAGGCCAATACTCCCTGAATGGTCTAATCATTCACATAACCAGGTAACTAAAGTGGCACAATGTGGGGTGTAAACAATGACAGAAGCATGTCACATATGTGGCATTAGGGATGAAAAAAAGCACATGAACAATGGGATGATCTAAACAATCAGCCTGAATGAACACAGAAAAAATCAGAACAATGTTGTTGCAAGATGATAGTTCAAGGGCAACAGCAGTAATGTGGGGCTAATTGGCTACTGTGGGCAAAAGGGATACTGTCATACCCAAATCAAAGGCATGTGAATGTATTGGAGGAAGCAAATGGGTGACCCATAACACTCAGGAGTACACACTCTCACCTGGCACTCAATCAGAACCCGTCACCCAAACAACATACACATGGATCACACACACATGCGTGGGCACTCACCGGACAATGCATCGTAATCAGGTAGTTCTCCCATGCCTTGGATCTGTTCCTCTGTGACGAAGGTCCCAGCAACAGACTCATGTTCAGTGAGTTCGTTGCCTTCTGGTGGAGACCCACCGCCAGTCATCAGAGTAGCGGCATGATTTGAGGCCAGCTTGTTCTTTGCTCTGTGTTTCAGGTCATTCCACCGCTTGTAGCAATCATCAGCTGTGCGCCTCACAAATCCAAGGGCACTTATGCGGTCCGCGATGGTCTGCCAGTGTGCCCTACGTTGACCAGGTGTGGTCTTGCACCCTGCAGTCACCACCATTTTGCGGCTATGTGCCGACACATAGGTCACAAGTGCATCAAGCTAGGCTTCCTTGACGTGCCGGAGTGTGTAGCTTTGTCTGGGGTCTCAGCCTGTAGTGCCAGAGCACCCTTCTTCCTCTTTTTCAAAGGTGGAGCGGAGCCTGAGTGGCTTACGCTGCTCTGGTCAGTAGGGGCAGAAGGGCCGGTAGACTGGGTACTAGGAGTGTGCGAAGGCACAATGGCCATAGGTCTTGGTGCAGGCATTGGCTGAAGTGTGATGTTGGCAGGGGCAACGTCGGTTTGATGGACCTGGACCGACACTGTCCCGGCTAGGAGACTCAGAGCTGGGGTGGATAGAGCTGCAGCTGCCCCTAAAGCCTCACCACCCTGCCTACTTGGGCAGCAGATGACATTGCTGCCCTAGATCCACGTGGCCTGGTGACACCAACTTGCACCACCACACGTGGCTTAGACTTGCTGACCTGGAAGTCAGCCTGGGAGTCATCCTGTGCCGGGTCTGGTGTCACAATGGCTGGTCCAACAAGGGCTGAGCTGGGATGGTGTCCGCTACGTTTCACACAACCATGGGGGGGCATGGGTGTCCCTGACTGGTCCTCCACACATGGGGTGTAAGGGCACCCTGCAAATCCTGTCCACGTCCCCTACCGCACCCACCACGCCCACCTTTTGGAGGTCGGCCACCTTTGCCTCCCTTACCGCTTGGTCGCCTCCCAACCATGGCACTGATGTTGTTGTGCGTATGGGAGTAGCAGGAAACGATTGTCCTGGACAATTGGGGGTGAAAGGGGTAGGGTACTAGATGGAATTCGTACCCTAGTGCTCTAGCAAGGTTGTCTGTGACCCCTGGGGGAAGATGACGGGTCACGCAACGCACAGGCACCCCGAGAACAAAAAATAACATGCACGCAACCCCTCGTAGACCACGTGCATGGAAAAATGAACCCGCACTATGCTGTGACACCCAGGAATACAAAAATAAGCCAACGCGTGTTACACGCAGCCTACAATGACCTCTGAAGGGGTACGCGATACACGGGGCAAGCACAGTTGGTAAATACGTGCGCGACTCACCGTCTGCCTGGAAAAAGAATGTGAAAAAGATGCGTGTGTGTGCGTTGGCAACACCCCCGCCAAAAGAAGAATTGTACACTGTCTGTGGAGACAGGACAAAAGAAGAAGTGAATGCTGTTTGAGGAAACAGACCCAACAAATAAAAATGAACGCTGTCAGAGGTAACAGGGAGTACGAACTTGAAATGCGGTGAAGTAATCGCATGTGAACCGACAAGAAGTACAGAATTCACCCACTCGTTCTCCACGAAAAGCACGTACAAGGAAATGGGATCCTACACGTACCTTTTAAAGCGGCCCACACTTACAACATCACTTACGCGTGTACGCGCTAAGGCCCTTTCCTCCAATTACACGAGCTGACACTCGGACGTGCAGTTTTTGGACGTGTACAATGAACATGCACCCGTGTTGAGGGAAATGCCCACGCGTGTCAAGTCACATAGCGTAGGCCCTTTCCTCGGATTACACGCATTCACACGCAGACGTGCAGTTTTTTCACACGCCATGAGCCACTGTGCCCATGTCACGAGGGAAACGCCCGCGCGCGTAACGTCACAGATGCGCTTACGCGCTAAGGGCCTTTCCTCGAATTACACGCAGACGTACAAGATTTTCACGTGCCAAATCACTCCGTATCAAGCTGACCACGCAACAACACACAGAAGACCACACTCCTGCCCATAATTCCGAATTACTGCCACCCAGAGCCCCGAGCACTCTCCCACCTGCCATCTGCTGCTGCCTGCCTGCCTGCGGCCCTCGTGCCCTGCTATTTGGTGCCTGCACGTCAGCCAGGGTTCCAGTTGCTGTGTCCACCCCTGCTGGAACAGAAGACTCCTGACTGGGATACCATCGCTCCACAGCGCAGTCCCAGGACCCAGTTGCCCACCCACACCTGCCTCGGGGGTCGCCATGTCGGGGCAAACACCATCTGAGACCACTGGCGACCCCCAGCCAGAAAGGCACAGGGCCACCAGCTTCAGTGTGAAGGAAGCTGGTGTCCTGGTGGAGCATGTCCTGGGGCATTATGATGCCCTCTTCGGAACATCACGCGCCAACAAGGAAGGACGGGAGAGGATCTGGGACGACGTAGTGGTTGCCATCAACACGGAGGGGGTGGCAACCCTCGACATCAAGCATGTCAAGAAGCGCTGGGAGGACTTCAGGTCCAGGACCCTCCACAAGGCCCGGCGCCTCGCGGAGGGGGGCCGGGTCAGCATGAGTGACATCCAGATGAGGGTCCTGGAACACGTATGCCCAGCGCTCCACACCCAGATCCTTCGGAGGAAGACCCGTCTGGAGTTGAGCGGTAAGTGGCCAAGCATTGGTGTGTGAGACAGGGCATGTTGCAGTGTGCTGGTAGTCTGATGCTTGCCTGTATGTGTGACATGGGCCATGTATGGATGTGTGTGCAGGGACATCATGGTCATGCATGTAAGACCAGTAATGTGCGAACCACATGGTTGGTGCATGAGTTCCAATGCAACATGGGGAGCTGTATGGCAAATGCACACATGAAAGCATGCCAGTGTCTGTTCTTGCACATGGTGGGGGTGTGAGGGATGAGTGCTGCTGTCATGTATCTGTATGGTGCACATGTGTGTGTGTCTGAGAAGTGTGTCTGTGACTTTGATACGCCATGGATTCATGACACATGTCCGTGATGATGTGTACATTCACTCATGCAGTGCGGTCACCGTTGTATGCACTGTGTCTATCCACTGTGTCTGTGGTGTACAAGGCACACACTCCGGTGATGTGTGTGCATGGGATCAGTTTGAGCCATGATGCATGTGAGTTTGAAGGCAAATTTTGATTAATAGAGGCCCTTGTACATGGATGCTGATGTTGATTGCAGGCGCCATGCCTGTTTATGCATGTGTGTTGCGTGCATTCATCCATGAGTTGTGGAGGGACAGGATGGAAGTGACGTTACACACTGCCACTCATGTGTTATTGCTTCTTGTCTAGGGGAATATTGTACTGTACCCTGATGCTTGTGTTCTATGTCTCCCTCTACGCAGCGTCAAGTGAAGAAGAGGGCGGAGACAGCGCTGTGGAGCCAAGCGGCGGGGATGCCTCCACTGGGCGGCAACGCAAGGCCCAGCCACCCTCCCAGGACTTGCCATCATCCGGGAGCGAGGGGGCTGCCACTACAGCTGTGGCGGAAGGGCCGGATGAGCCCCCACAAGGGCTTGCAATGGCAGAAGACGGTACGGAGACATCCAGGTTGGTGGTCTCCACAGAGGAGGAGGGGCCCGCTACTGAGCTGCACATGGGGCCTGGTGGGGGTAGTACCACTGATGCAAGTGGTGCAGTCCAGGGCCAGGGTCAGGAGGCAGCACAGGTCACCGTGGTGGGGCCTGCGCATGTCCCTGTCCTTGACCCTGTGACTGCACCACCATGCACCAGCATGGGATGCCCCGTCCCAGGCCCGTCCGCAGGTAGGGGAGAATGCCATGTCATCTGCCTCTCCACTACCTGCGGACGACATGGCATTCTCCGCTTTTAGCGACATGGTTACCCACAAACCGGGTACCGGGTCTGGGTTCCAGGAATAGGGAATTACCAGGCCATTCCGACCTTGGAGGACCCGGTAATTCCCTTTCCCGGGACCCAGACCCGGTACATCCCCATTCCCATTTGAGCCCCCATAGGGCTCAATGGGAATGGAGAGGATGCTAACAACGGGCCCGTTAATGACGGGCCTCTTGTTAGCATGCTGGTCTGCTAGCGGGTCCCACTAAGGACGCCTGGTCTGACCAGACATCCTCTGCGGGACCCACTGCAGACCTCGTAATTAGGCAGCCCGGAATGAACGGTGCCGGTCCCTTAACGGCACTGTTTATTCCGTGGCCGCACTCATTGTAATAAGGCCCAATGTCTTTTTAAACAACTGTTCATTGTGGACATCCCTCAGCCCGGTTCATGCTTGTTGACATAATGTTTACGGGGTGTTACGTTTTGCTCTCATTCATGGGCATCCCTCAGATGGGTTCACATTTGCCAGTTTAACAAAATTCACTTTTCCTTAATACCTTGCAGGATTCACTTCCCTTCGCTTTTTCTAGCCCCCTGTCAGGCTTTCGACATTTATCGTTCATACAGCCTTTTCCCTCTTCTGGGCGCACATGCCTGTTTTACAATGTCACAACTTTGTTAAAGGGTTAAGGATTTTCGAGTGAACAAGGGATTTTGCCTTGACCCTTGTATGACCACCTTAACTCTGTATGCTGGCTTTTTTTCCGTGGCCTCTGGTTATTATTTTATTCACAAGAAAAAGGGACCAGCCAGAGTCTTTCGAATGGAAGCCCACGTGGCGCCGGACCACTCTGAAGCTGGTCTTTCCTGGGTTTTAAAAGTTCAGCAGCACACAAGTTCTTTGTTGATAATAAGTTGCCGTTTGCAACCTTTGCTCAACACTGTCTGGTTTTACTATCGATTCTCCCTCCGACTCACTGGCTGCTCTGACCTCATCGTTTCTTGTCTCGGGTTATGGATGGTACCACCTTAACAAGTACACCTCCCTGCCTCGGTTATCAGTACGGGAGCATCCTGTGCACCATGGACATCTGTTACACCACACGTCAGCTGTAATTCCTGGTCTTATGATTCCTTTCACTGAGGCTTGGGTTGAAAAGGGCAAGGGCACTTCCTTCCTTGTTGTCTTTTCTGGTTTTGCTCCCTTTTGTCTCTGTTTGAACTGCCGCTCTGGAATAGCTGCATCCCTGTGCATTTGTCCTTGCTCACAGTGTGTTCTCGTGCTCTGCCTTTCATCCCTGTGGGGAAGGGAAAGGGCTGTTTCAGCTCTATTGAGACTATCCTTGGAAAACACACCTCCAGAGAGTCGCAGAGTGCGCCGGGGTGTTCCTGGTGTTCCAGACGCTCTGACAACTGATTTAGCGCTGCGAGCTACGAGCTACGAAAATAAACCGCTTAAACACCCCCAACGAGCTGACCGCAGACCTGGGCTCAGACCGCTCATGGATTTTAGGAGTGAGTGGGCTGTGACTAAAGCGGAGCTACTTGTGCCATGTACCCGGACTCGGACGGCTCTTGTTGCTTCAGACTTCCGCGGCTCCTCCCGGCGGCTCCTCCCGGTCTCCGACTGGCCCACAGTGCGGAAATGGAACTCCCAAAAGCGCCGCGACAGGCACCCCAATTAAGTAATGCGCCTGTTACAACGGCAAATGTTTGCACTGCAAATGACCTCTCAACTAGCCCTACAAACATTACCCCGAGTACTTGTTCCTCCAAACTGTGTGTGCGAGAGGATGTGCAGGAGTGGGATATGCCTCGCAGTCTGTTTCTTCCAGCCTCAACCCCCCCCCCCCCACCTTGCTCCCGGATGTGCAAAGGGACGTGTTCTGTGGCTCTTTGCGGGTACACTTGTTTGAAACCGCCAATTTAGATCCAAAAAATGACAAGCGCATATGCGACTCCGCCATGCACTTAGAAGACCAGAAATGGGACTGTTGGCTCGAAGATTCGGAGTCTTTTCTCTTTACATGTAATGAAGAAAAGCCCACAAATGAACGAAAAACTGAGCTCCAAATCAGGGAATCCAAACACCTTCACTGCAAATCCCTGATTCCTACTTTAAAAACCTTAACATTGCATACAGTAAAAAATCTGATAAAAGAACGCAATCCAATTAAGAAAGCCGACACAGCACAACTTAAAAGCACTTTATCAAACAAATTGGAAGGTACCAAACCTGTATTAGGAACTAACCTGGAGGCTGCTAGCGACTCTCTTCCACACTTGCCAATGTCTCCAACCTTCGTAAAATCTGCGCCGGTCCCGTGGGGCTGTCTTTTGAAATGAACCCGCCCTGGTCCGCTTGCCGTGAGGCATGTACTTCGTGCCCCTTGACAGAAACCCCAATCTGCCTCAAAAACCTAAATGTCCCAATTCATTAATGGTGGCTGATCAGTTATTAAAAAACCTGAAAGAAATAAACGCCTCAATTGCCACCAAGGCGAAACCTAAATCTTTGGCACAAGAACAAAGAACCAAAGAAGTGGTAGGCTCGGGAGACGGGGGAAATGGGGGAAACCCAGCTTGCTCGTCCCCTAACTACAACATTCCCGTCAGCCAGAGTCAATCGAACATTCCACCAAAAAGAAGGAAACTTGACTCCTGTGCAATACCTTTTCCATCATGCTCTCAAAAAAGATTGGCATGCAATAAGGAAAATGGCTTCAGCTTTTCACAAAACCAATATCAGCACAAGAGCCAATCTGAGTTCAACTACCTCGGAAGAGTCGTCTGGAGAAGGTTTGACAGACTCCTCATTTATGGAACGTGATTTCCCAAAAATACGCCGGCCAGTGCCTAGACGTCAAAATAAAATTCAACCAGTCAATGACCGGGAGTCTTGTACAACAAACCTTGTTGAGCAAGTAATCAACGAACTAAGACCAAATCTGACCTCTGCCCTGACAATTACAGTGGCTCCTTTGCTAAAACTCTACGAACATCTGAACGAAGCCTCTAGAGATCAAAACACCCTCTTAACGACAATGAACTCAAAAATAATTAAAATGGAACATGCACTTCAAGATCTGAAACAACGGGAATCAAATAGTTTCAAGAACAACGAAATGTTAAACACTTTACTGAGAGATCAATTGAGGAATAACTCTGAAGATAAACGACTTCTGGCAGAAGTCGCCAGAGAAGCGGTTGCGATCCTACAAAAGCAAAAAACTATGAGTGCTGACAATCCAAGGGAAAACAACGGAAGGAATGAGTTGCCCCGTCCTAATGTACTATCCAGAGAAATTGGGGTCCCGTGCTACAAAGCCTACTCGCCAAGAGGCAATCGATCTCCAAGAGTATCCAAAGTTGCCACCAGCCTGGCAGACAACGTCATCGATCTCTCGTCTGTGAAACAACCAAATGCGGCTCTGCCGCAGAGTGACGTAATATCTTGTCCGATTGACGACGTGTTAGTAATGCTAAACCAGCAGCTGCCACTACTCTAGCAAATGCTGAGGGTTCGTCAACTCCATATTCGGCCCCTCCAATTGTGAGTGGAGAAAGGATTACTCCAACAGAGCAAAACATTGCCATTTTTTAAAAGAAAACATCCGGAGAGGTCAGAAACAAAGGCGAACCTTGCAAAGCACAGAAGCAAACAAGAAAAACAAAAAACTTAAAAAGCAGTAAAAATGTTAGAGCTAAAAACTCAAACAAATTCTTAAGGAACATAAAAGCTCTAAACGTAACGATACTGACTGAACGCAAAAAAGATTCAACCAACATCACTTCTGAAATACCTGCAAAAAATTAAAAGATTGGGGAGCAACAATCAGTACAAGAGCTGATCACCTCAAATGAACTAAAAAATCCAAAAAACAAGGCTAAAGAATGATCGAACTACTGGCTAATTTGTCGACACATGAGCTAGCCTCAGAAGGAGAATCCACTGACGACGAAACAAAAGTAGATGATGACGTTGATTATATCTCTGACGAGGAGCCTGAACAGTCTTTTGAACCACCGCCTCTGGACAAGCAAGAATCGGGAGTTTCTTCTAAAAGAATATGTACTTTCTCAACCCCTCCATCCATAAAGCCTAAAGGGGCTCTTTCGGACTTTGAAAGTCAAAACGGATTCATGACAATAGCTGAAAAAAGAGCCAAGAAAGTGGACCCTACAGTTGATTCAACAAACCATCCAAACGAACGTTCAACTGAAGGAAAGGAAAGCCTGCTTTTGAATTAGAAAAAAAACGCTAAGAACAAGGCCCCTAACTCATCAACAGAAAATCGTCTTCTGATCGAGAGAATATTCAGATCAGGCGATTCTCTAGTTTTGAACGGACGCAACATGCTCCAGTTGCTCAGGCACATCGCCAAACTACATGCAGTCTCCACAGAAGACATCAAAATTGTTGGATTCATCGATGAGTCTGTAACTGACAGAGTCTTACTGCACATTCCTTCGAGACTAATTTACAATTTGATTTTGAATTGTGCTTCAGAGTTAAACTCTCTAGAATTTGACATAAAAGAAGTCGGTGATGAAAAAACAACACCACAAGCAAGAGCACAAACGAGTATTCCAACAAATAGGAATCGAGGCGAAAAAATAAAAACGCCCTTGGATGCTCCGAAAGGAAACGGAACCCGAGCCTCCTCTAGATCTAACTGGACTGACAAAAGGTTGTATCGGATATCATTCCACTCCATGACTGCGCTCACCATGGAAGTCCTATGAAACTAATTAAAATCACCATGAAGAACAATCTGAATGCTTTAAATGGCATTGTGAATGACCCGAGAGCGGAAAACGCTGATATTGCACAAGGATCCTGGAGTTGGCTGTCAGCATCACTAAACAACTGTGAGGAGCTCTAATGCCAATCCTTCCAACAAATTCCGATGGGATCCTGGAATACGAGGGGTTTTAACCATCTCTTTGGAAGATCATCTTACACCCTTAAAAAACTGGACATAATTTGCCTTCAGGAAACATGGCTCCAAGAACCGCCCTGTGCCGACGGTTTTGAAATAGTTCTGAATCCAGCAATCAAGCAAAGTATGGACAGGCCGATGGCAGGTCCGATTACAATGGTGAAAAAATCAAAAAACCTGAAAAAACCAAGAACTGAAAATCCTTCCCCATACTTGCAGATTGCGATTATCGAACTAAACGAAAATCCAGTCCACGAAACAACGACCCTACACATTATAAATATTTACTGGCAGCACGCTGCCACTGACAAATCAGTTTTCCTCAGATTAATTTGTGATTCAATTGACTGCATAACGGAGACCTGTGTGGCGCCAAATTTAATCCTATGTGGAGACCTTAACATGGAATGTGTTAAATTGAAACCTGACGTCACATTGAAAAACAAACCAAACAGAAAAGCAAAAGACCCATATAAAATTAAATCAGCATGGAACGACGATATGGAAGATCGAGAATTAACCTTATTAAATGGAAACATCAGAAGTGACATCCCTCCCAAACCGACATGGACTCAAGGGTCAAAATCTTCGATCCTGGACTATTTCTATGCATCAAGTGCTATTGTCGAAAAAATATCTGAACTAGTTGTGACTCCTATGAATCAGAGCCATCACAACCTAGTAACTATCCGAATTTCTGGCCTGGGGTGTGTAGAAAAAGACCCCTGGAACCAAAAGTTAAGTGTGACGCCAGGTCGAAAGAGAGTGCGTATCAACAAAGACAACATCATCGACATTGCAACTGGTCTCCAGGCAAACAACGACACCTTATCCTGGGACCAAATTGAATATCCAAGATTGCTAGAGAAATACACTGAACACAAATTTGGCCCGCAAAAAAAAGGGTTTCATCACCACCAGGGTACTATTTCCGGGTTTCATGACCCGGAAATAGTAGCCAGAAAAAGGGCATTGAGGAAATCTCTAAGAGACATAAAGAAGTGCCCCATGCAAGACTCCCTGCTGGGAGTGAAAAAAGCCAGATCATTGTACAGAGCATGGTTGAGGGCCCACAAAAATCTAATCCTACAAAATGACGCTGAGGTGATGATAAAGATCGTGACACAAAAAAACTCAAAATCTTTTTGGTCCATAATAAACAACACAGAAGCCAGTCAAGGTTCACTTCAGGTCGCCATGGTTACGGAGGCCCAGTGGATCACCCACTACACTGAGCTATTTAAGAACCAACGAAAAGAGCATCAACAAAGATTGGAACATCATAGCTCTTGGGACTTTAAGATTTCCAAAGAAAACATCTTGAAAAACATCAAAAGTCTTAGCCTGTCGCAAGCTCCAGGCCCTGATGGGCTGACCAACTGGATGCTAAAGCAAAATCCGGAACAGTGGGCTGACTTTTGTTATAACCTTTTTTGTAACATCATAAAAGAAGGTAGGCTCCCTAAAACTTTGAAATGTGCCTTGATCGTGCCAATTTTCAAAAAAGGTGCACGATCAGACCCTAAAAACTTCAGACCCATAGCCTTACTTGACGTAATTGGGAAAATCTTTGCAACTCAAGTCCTCAACCATTTAACATCATGGATCAAAGATGTAGAGGCCATGGACATCCGGCAAACTGTATTCACAAAGGGAGTTGGGTGCTCCTTCATCTTAAACATCCTAAAAATGGAGGCAATAAAGAAAAAACCAAAGATCTACTTAGCCTTCGTTGATCTGGCACACACCTTCGACAGCGTTGACCAAGCCCTACTTTGGTCCAAAATGATAGACCACAAATGTCCACCGAGCCTAATGAAAGCAGTGCAAGAACTTTACTCTGAAACGACAGTGAAAATTAGACTCGACCAAAAAGGTTCTTTGTAAACGGCAATAAAAATAGCAAGAAGCGTGAAGCAGGGATGCCCGCTGGGAGCAACTTTATTCAACTTTTTTTTTCATTCATGATGTCCAGAAAGATCTAGGGGAGGTTAGAGCATTTCCGCCTAAGATAAACGGAACCCATATTGGGCACATTCTATACGCCGACAATATAGTCCTCATTGATGCAACACCGGTCGACCTACAAAGAAAATTGAGGGCTTTAGAACACTACACTGCCAAAAACGGTCTCGAGATTAACGCTGCAAAAACCGAGATCCTCGTTCTTCAACGTTTAACTGGTGCAACATCACTACGAAAAAGGAAATACAAATGGGACATTGGAGGTAAATTGATCAACTGTGTCAGCCAGGTGCCATACTTGGGAGTCCTGCTCAGTTCACAAATAAACGATGACCCGATGGGCCAAAAGATTAAAAGAAAATGCAAACTTCTAGCAGTTCAAGGTGCAATGGTAAACAAGAAGTATGGAAAATTCTCCATAAAACCTGCCCTTGAATATTACAAGGCTAAGGCGGTGCCATCTCTAATCTGTGGAGCGGAGGCCATGCTGGGTTGTGCGCATGAGACATGGTCGTGGTGTGATAACACCTACTGGAACCGAATTCTGCACTTACCGAAAGGGACTCAGTCTGCATGTACTCGATACGAACTAGGGCTGACATCCATCAACGCATTAGTAATATGGAACACGCTGGCTCTATATAGAAATATCATTGGCCCTGAAGACCTCCCCCAATTCACCATTTTGAAACAAACAAAAGGCAAGCTATTTTCAGCCTCAATACAGGAAGAATGGGAATGCAGATGTTTAGCTCTATTAGAACAAGTGAACTCGGACAGAGAAACCTTGATACAGAACCCTAATAAAGTTAAAAAGAAATTGTGGGAAGCTGACTGGATTGAAACTGTGACACCCGAAATGCCCATCGCTGTATGAACCTTGTTGCACCTGAAGCAAGATCTTGTGAATCGATACAGAGATACATGGAACTACTTCCCTGTACAAAGAATGAAGACTGTACATGAAATTCCGAATTAACTTATTTTTAACCAAAGAACTTTTGAACCTACACCAACCAGCGCCAGAATTGGTCAGCCTGTGTAGATTCTGTGACTCTGAAAACGAGACACTAAAACATTTGACCCTATATTGCTCAAAACTAGCAGACATAAGAACTACGTCAATGGGGAAACTATTGGCGGCAAGACCTTGTCTATCTGGAGAAAACTGGTGAAAAAGGATGTTCGAAGGAGCGGATAAGAAGCTAGTCTACGCCCTGGTTTTCTTTTTGGAAGCATTAGAAAAGAGATTGCTGGGGCCCGTGGCAGAATCAAGTACTGGACTTCATAAACCTTGATGCCTAGTAGGCTTTGAAAGATCAATACCAATTTCCTAGCGTGACTTTTGAACTCGATGGAGGACAATTGGAAAAGTGCCTTATCTCTCTTTTCTCTCTTTTCTCTTTTCTACACCCTCCCGGTCCGCTCCTTCTTTCATCCTTCCTAGTGGAACTGAATCTTCTTTTAAAAAGTTTGTAAACAGACTAATGAAAAAAAAAGAAAGGGCGGTCAGATATGTGTGACTATTGTCAATTGCCTGACTCTGCCTGACCCTTGTGTTGGGACAAGTAAGGTAAACAGCTCTGGTGTTAGTCTGTTGTCTTCCATGGTGAATGAAAGTGTTTGTATTGGAAAAGGGGGGAGTGGGTAGGGCTTCTAAGTATCCTACGGTTAGGATGAGGAAAAGGTATTATAAGGAAGTAGGTACTCATCTCACCCGTCGGTGTTCCACCTCCACTCCCCAAAGACCCCCCATCCAGGTGATCTTCCCCACTGGTCCACCCCCAGGAACTGGATCCAATAGCAGTGGCTGTGTCCCAGCTGCCTTCTGAGGCTAGCTCATCTCCGGGGCCCAGCGGGTGAAACACCTTCAGGTTTCTCACAATGCTCAAACATGGAACCCTTGCTCATTGCCTCATTCGGAACCAAGCTGCACCTCCCTGAGGAGGCCAACAAATTCAAAATATGCATGGGATTGCTTCAGTTTTTGTGCAGCAAGGGAGCGGCCTGGAATTTCGGACTGGACTGCTCCCATTGATATAATACACACTAATGATCCCAACACCACTGCACTGGTTCAATAAATGTTACCTACATCAAAATTAGACAGATGCAAGAATAATGACACACATGTCTAAACTTCATAGCAGCAAATACCATGGATCTTAAACCTGAGCGCACTACATATTTTATCAAAATATGTGTATTGAAATTCATAGCATAAAATCAGTAGGAATACATTTATTAATACTAAAAGTGTAATGTGCAAGTAATTAAAATGACTTGTGCATTAACAACATTATTGTAAACATACCAAAACACCTAAAACATACATCAGAGAACCTAGACAGTAATTTGCTGCCACACACGTCTATTTAGAGAAAATAGTAGGCAATAGTCAAAAATCATACTTTGCTAAGAAGATCTAATAATTCTCAAGCATGCTAATATGCAGCTCCTTTGAACATGAATGTAAAGTTGAACCCACTGCTAACAAATACAGTATATATTATCCAACATGTGTTGTTCTTACACATGCATTTATACAGGTAACAGAACTTCTTCAGGGGACCAATTTCTCTTACAAATCGGTTCTCAAAGGTAACATTTCTTTCATCAGACACTCTCAACAATGGACATAAGAAACAAATTCCTAGTCCTTTAGTGTAGATTCTGCTAAGAAACAGTGCAGACGCAGCTTCAATTAGTGCTGTTACTTAATAATTTGGTGTACCTCAAGAAAATAAATGACTCAAGGTGCACTTACCACCGAATTTTCATTTTATCAAAAGCGGGGGAGTGGAGTGCCTTGAAACTAGGTGTCGGCCTGTGAATACACATAAACAACATGGGTGGTGGTTTTACACACTCACTCTTCAACCCAGAGAAACAACGCTAAAAATCATCATTACAAATGTCAGCGATCTAAAGTACTCACTGAAAAGGTATTCAGAAAGTTATCCCTTTACATCAGCGCAAAGTCTTTTCACTTTGATTAAATGATTCCTGCAACCGGAGGTTGCCTCAATCGCGTAATGGCTCACTTCCGTAACTGAATCCCCACAATGGTCAGCACAAAGCAACAGCAAGATATAAAGACAAAACACAATATACGAAAGAGCGAATTAGTGCTTTTGGTAAATGTTACCAGCACCCACGTTAATGCCGAATTAGGCAACCAATACACTCACAAGTATTCCAGTAGACAATGATAGTGGGCCGGAGCGAAGGTACGTAACTTTGCTTCTGAATAAACACCCAGCAGCAGCAGGCTGTGTCTGTTAAACAAAGCCCGAAACAGACTCACATCAGATAAATGAGCTGACATGTGACTGATTTACTACCTAAACAATGCGGCAGAATGTTACTGTACTTACTTTCTTCGTGTGTGGTGTATCTCTCTACAAGGCACTCTGTAATCAACCGCGCATATGGAAACTTTGCACAGGTCCGCAGGACCATTTCCTTTCCTTGAAGGAATTGAGGATCAAATGTTAGGATCATCAGTCACTGTGGCTGATACCAAACAATTGCAGTCTAAGAGCTCAGCCATTTTGGAGTGGAGTAAAGACTCTATTAGACAAACTCAAAACAGACTCACACCACATTAACAAGCTAATACATGACTATTTCGTTACATTAATTTGTCAGACGATCACTACGTACTGCTCCGTTGTTAACATTTTGTGTAGAAAAAATACACAGGAATGTTGAACAATTTCTTTTATATAAATGAATCGAAAAACATAAGTGTAAGAGTCGTCAGCACCTGTGGCTACAATCAGACCATTGTAGTCTAAGATCTTGGTCATATTGGACTGGAGTAAAATGCTATGCCAATCTATCATCTCGTTGAGACCGAACTCTACACTCTTACATAGAAAAATCAACCGTTGCTCCTTCTCATAACGTATCTTTTTGTCATGAGTCAAATTGCCACTTGACGAAACCTGCGTTAGAATAGTCCATTTTAAGGTATCACTCGCATGACCTAATGCAAGAAAATGTCCAACTAAGGAAGCATTCAATACCGTCTTTTTAATGCAACTGTTATGTACCGTGATACGTGTCTTGACTTTCCTTTCGGTTTTCCCTATATGTAATCACAGGGACACCATATGGTGTAAATCACTATATTTGAATTGCAATAAGTAAATTGCTTTTGGGACCATGATCTAGGCAGACCAAAATGTACTTCTTTCGTTCCCTTAGTCTGAGGACAGCAACTGCAAAACCAACACAGGATATGACCTAAAGGTTTTGTTTTGTCCCACATTTCAGTGATACTAATCTAGTTCTCATTTGGTTTATAGACATCATTTTTTTGTCAAAAAATCTTTAAGATTTCTGCCTCATTTAAACACACAGAGGGGACTATTTAAGGGAGAGCATTGAGATGCATTGAGCAGCTGTCAACAGGCATCTAAATAGTTGCTGGTGTACCTTGCACGGTATGCATCACCATGGCGAACAACAACACTAGGCCTATGGTGTGTATCTGATGTCCGGGGGCGTGGCCTCCACCCTGTTTCAGTTGGACGAAAATGGCAGCTCCCTCATGGACTGTAAAGATGTGCTGGGTGTGGGGTTGTCTTGGGAGTGCACCCCCAGACAGAGCAGAAGCACCAGGAGTGGACTGCCAGCATGGGTTGACATGCCATTAATAGCTGAGTGAACGGGATGCCATGCGGCAGGCATGACACATGCAAAAACTTCAAGCAATGATTCGCCAGCCTCCCATCACCATGTGTCCGTGCACCCTTGCACCCATACTCACTCACCTCAGGCCAATGTTATGAAAACACCCAACACAGTGACAGCCTCCCTGCCAACAATTACACCTCAAACTATGCCCCACTACATGCCTTGAAATTTACTGCACAAAGTACACACCTGTCTTGCATCCACAGCATTTTACCTGACATTACATTCTTAGCTTGCAAAAACATGCATTGCATGAAAGTAAACAAACAGGACCGCCTTGATTAGTCCCATATGGAACAAGGTAACTTGACAGCCATGGTCCACCCAGTGTCACCAACTGGAAGGCCATATCAAAGAGAGTGAGCAGCAATGCATCCGACAAAATCCAAAATCATTGACAGCATAATCACTGCCAGGGAAGCAAACAAATTACCACCGCAGTATGTCATGCATTCTGGACAAAGTATGCCCCGGGATGCGGACACAATCTGGGCCATTGATTGCAGGCATACAAGTTGTGCACAGCCGCTGTCAGGTGTCACGTTTGTCTTTGGGTCACCCTGGCATGCAGGAAGGGAAAGGAACAACAAATGAGGAGACGAAGGTCTGGGGAGTGGAAGTACAAGTGTGGGAGCTGATGTGAAGGATGAAAGAGGGCAAGAGGGAGAGAGGAGACAGAGTGATGCACGTAAAGCTGTGGAGCTCTGAGAGGGTGAGAGAGAAAAAGAGAGAGGGGGGAATTTTGGAGCAAGAAGGAGTCTAGCTGGTGGGGAGATGAGGAGAGAGATGGGGGCTATTACAGTGGGGGAAGGCAGAGCGAGAAGGGGGCGAATAGAGGAAGACATAGACAGAAGAATAGGAAAAGAAGCCAGCAGGGGCAGAGAGCCCTTAACTTTACTTTAATAAACCTATATTGCGCGGCAAGGGACCCTGCAGCATGATGGCGCGGATATAACATAAAAACAAACATGATACACGTGTGCAAATGTCAGACCTGTGGAGGAGCAGATAACAAGAGAGGCAAGGTTAATCAAACAGCCAGGTTTTTAACTTTTTCTTAAAAGGCTCGAGTTTCGATTCCAGCCTAAGGTCCAAAGGAAGGCTGTTCCAGGCAGCCAGGGCTGCTGCTGTAAAGGCTCCCTTTTCTTCCTTTTTTTATTTACTTCTGGGGATGACTAACATTTTAGATTGGTTGGATCTAAGTGTTCGAGAGGAAGTCTTAATCGTGATGAGTTCTTTCAGGTAACGGGGCATGGTTCCTAGTAAGCTCTTAAAGGTGATCGTGAACATGCCATATCGGATTCTAGCCTCCACATGGAGCCAGTGCAGGGTTCTTCTGGCTGCCGAGACATGGTCACGTCTTGCTAAGCCCATTACTAACCTAACAGCCCCATTTTGAATCACCTGCTGACGGTTGATCTGGGTTTTACTAATGCCTGTCAAAAGACTGCAGCAGTAGTCAATTTTTGCGCCCACTATGGCTCTTGCTAAGGTTTCCGCATTAGTCTGAGAAATCAGAGGCCGCAGATGCGCAAAGAGTCTTAAATAGTATGCTCCCCAGAGACCATGCTCCCCACGTATGCCTTCATGGAGAGGTGCTGGTCAAGGATGACCCTGAGAGATTTTACTTTCTTTACAGTATTCATCTTCACATCGCCAAGTTGGAAATTTCCATGCTCAGGGTCCAACTTGGAGATCGTGCTAGGAAGCCCCACGATCATGAGTTCTGTCTTGGACCTGTTCAGGGCCAATCCATTCAAGACTATCCAATTTTCAATGCATGTGTAGGCTTTGTTCATCCTGGCTTCATCTTGTGCATGAGAGCCGGTCAGAGGGATGATGCATTGAGTATCATCCGCAAAGTTGGTAAACCAAATACCTTCTTGTTCAAGCATGGCAAAAAACTGAGCTGTGAAGATGTTATAAAACCACAGGGAGCGACTCGCTCCTTGTGGAACTCCGTATTCAATCGGCATTATAGCCGCTTTGGCATTTTTCGAGCAAACACAACTTACCCTATTCTGAAGGAAAGAGGCTACCCACTGGGAAGCCTCAGGAGAGAATGCAGATACTTTTTCGAGCCTGGAGACCAACAGAGTGTGGTCAACCAGGTCGAATGCGGCAGATAAATCCAGCAGCATAAGCATAGAAGCCTCTGCTTTGTCGAGGCTGGCCAGAAGCCTGGATTTGAGTTCTAAGAGAGCCGTTTCGGTACTATGCCCGTCTCTAGAGCCTGATTGTTGACAATTAAGTATAGTGAAGCTTTTGAGATGGTGAGCTATCTGCTTGTAGGCGACCCTGTACAATATCTTCAGCAAAAATTGCGAATTTTAATGGACCTATAGTTCAGAGGATCTTTCTTAAGAAGGTAAGGTTTTTTTAACAACGGGGTCACCCATGAGCTTTTCAGTTCGTCAGGCACAATACCCTCTCTAAAGGATGTATTGACAAACTGGAGAATAGTGTCCAACAGAGTAGGGGGACAAGTTTTAATAATAACGTCAGAAAATGGATCCCCCTTACAGCTGGTCATTTTCAGGTGGGCCACAATATCCGTCAACTCCACCAAAGTAATAGGCGAAAGCAGAATCCCGGGATAGTAGGACTTCTTGTATATTCCTTGCAGCTTGTGGCGATGACCTCAGTAGAGGTGGTTGCTTTTTTCCTGAGGATATTAGACTTGATGCCCTGGAGTTTTGTGCTCATGGCATCCTGAATCAGCTGGCACCAGCCCGTGTCTTTTACCACTGCATCCACATCTGAGGCAGGTGTAATCTCTTGCTCTTTAAGGATTTTAAAGAGTTCCTTAGTCTCTGATTTAGCTGAAGCAATCCTGTTATTTAAGGAGTTCTTTTTAGCCTCCAATGTACCATGAAGGTACATTGATGGAAAAATAGCACAATTTAAGGGTGAAGAAGGACAAAAGGGGGTAAGGGCGAATGGCATACTGGGAAACAAAGAACACCTGCGAAAGGGGACTCATCTGCTTATCATCACAAAAACAACATGGTCAACCCCCAATGGCATATAAATCCGAAAGAGGCTCTGCACCACCTACCAACCCCCCTTGATTGACACCAGAGTTCATGGACAGGTCATCACTGTGGACTAACTCACAACTGCACTGATAATCACAATCCCAAAATCGCATTAAACGTCAAAACCCTACATGTGTCACTGCATGCCAACAAAGAGGTGGACAGCCACCCAGTGCTGCTATACAAAGAAAACTATATACACATTCGTTAAAACAGGGTCTACGTCACAGGAAATGTGGTTTAAATGTGTCTGATAATGGAACAGGGCTTGCCAGGGTGAAAGATTGCCCCCTCATCCAAAGGCTAGCCTGATGTTTCAGTGGAGTAGCTGGTTAACCGCCTTCTTCAAGACCTCATCTATTACCACCTGAGCCTGAAAAACAACATAAAGGAAATGTTTGAGCCACTCCCATCCCGCATTAGAAAAACTTGTCACGATCCATGCCCCTGACCTCCTCAGGCAGCAGTGGGGCTACAGCCCTTCACACTGGCCCCAACGGCGTTAAAACTCCATCAGAAACATACATGGAGTCAGTACTGGAGCCTTTGGCACCAGGCTCATTATCAGGAATAAAGCAATACCAGTATTGGACCTTAATCCAACATGGAGGCCTATTACACAGCTCAGTTCTTTAGAACCAAGCCATGCGGTCTAGTGTTTTGGGTGTGGCTGGGCCTGGAACTACTTTACCTGGGCTATTCAACCCACACCCAAACAGCAGAACACGCTTTGCGTTATTCTGCACTCCTGCAGCGTAACGCTCACTGTGTCCTGATCCTGCTCATCTGCTTCTCTGACGGCCCAATCCTGAAGCCCTAGATCCGGGTTCCATTAATAACCTAAAACCTAAAAAGAAACAAGGACAGCATTAATAACAATTCTTACCTGGGCAAGCAGCGAGTCCTGGCAACATCCTCCGCTTCTCTTACCTCGCCCATCTCTGGGTTTCGCTGAGACCTGCAAGGGAGAAGGGACAAGGTCAGCCTTAACAAAGCACTTACCTGGGCAAGTAATGCTTTGATCGCTCATCACTCCGAAACATCATTGCAACCTGTACAAAGAAGAGAAGAGAACACAGGTTAGCAATTAACACCAATAAACAGCGCAGCGCTACACGCATCCATAACTCACCGTGGTCTTCACCATCAGCGCGGCAGCTCTGAGATCGCAACCATCCCTGTGAAAACAAAAAGAGACATTGTTAGGGAACAGCATAGTGGAGCAAGACGTGGAGAAGACAGAGAAAACGGAGGGAAAGAAAGAGACAGAATAAAGATGGAAAATACATTATAATTCACCTGGAAGACAGCAAGCAGAGTCAGAGTCACAGCCGGTCTGGACTCGACAAAAGGGCACATGGACCAGTGAAGCAACTAGGTCCATGAAACGCCCGCAACAACCACACTCCCCTGCACAGAGACGCAGGACTGAGAGTTCAACGCACAAAAACCTAAGGTGAGCAATAACCCCAACAGAGGGGATTTGGACCAGAGGGAGGTGGGAGTCCACCCATCACAGAACCAGTATCTTAACCTTCCATTCGCCTCTTATAGGTGCTACCCAATGTCTGGCACATAACCAAGCACAGAGGGGTCCGGAATAGCGCTTAGACGTCCATCCAGTATGGTGTAGAGCCCCCGTGGATACCAGGTGAGCGTAACAGAACGCAAAGCCTCAATTAAAACATCCACCTGGGCATCATGGAAACATCAGAGACTGACCAACTAGCCCAGTTACTGGGAGAATTACAGGCTGAGGTGCACTCCGTCCAGCAAGAAACCAACGCCCTTAGGAGGGAGTTGATTGTCACCAAGGACCGCACCGAAGAATTAGCCAGACAATTGCTCCAAACACAGGCTGAGCAGGCTCCGTTGCAAGGAAGTATTCTGTCGGTTCCAGCCACATCCATCAATCCAGTGCAGGTGGTCCTCCCTGGGGCAGTTCCTTTGGCCCCTCTGAAATGTTTTACGGGGGACCCAAGAAAATATGCAGTATTCATGAACCAGTGCCGCCTCCATTTTCTTTGTAGACCCGGAGCCTTTCCTAACGATCAGTCGCAGGTTACCTTCGTTCTGTCATATCTCAGTGGCCGTGCCGCGGATTGGTCCATACCATTAGTAGGCCAGGATGACACACTCCTGCGGGATTTCAGGGGGTTTCAACAGGAGATGGAGAAGCTGTTCGCCTGACATACCCAGGGCCAAACTCTGGATAACAAACTTCTGTCCCTCCGCCAAGGCAGCCAAGATTTGTTAACATATACCGCCACTTTTAACAGACTTGTCATTGAAACTGGGTGGCCTGAGGAGAAACAAACAATTTTATTCCATCAAGGATAACAGGGGGAATTGAAAGACGTCCTAGCTCAGGTGGTAAACCCGCCAAAAGACTGTGCAGAGTTCATCAACCTAGTGGTGCAGCTAGACCACAGGCTGCAAGGTCGAAGGACAGATCGAGGCAGAACGGAGAATCGGACTGTGTATGTATGCTCAAAGGAGAACAGTCCGTTTTCAACAAAAAACACTTCGGAACCCATGCAAATTGGGGGGGTACGGAGCCCATTAACCAAGGCCAAAAGAGATAAAAAGAGACAACAGCAATTATGCATGTACTGCGGGAAATCAGGTCACTTCCTCAGGGAATGTCCCATAAAACCTCCTAGGAGAACAGTTGGAGCTACAGAGAAAGAAGGAGGAGAACAAGAGTCGGAATACTTCCAGGCCCGGCAAGGAAAAGAGCCACAGACCTCACACCTTGCCCTGCCTGTGATTTTGATCAGTCACCAACAACCGTCTCGGATGCATGCTGTGGAGGTATAAATAGACAGCGGAGCCATTGGTAACTACATAGACCAAGGCCTGGCAACAAGTGTGGGGCTTCCCCTCTGTCAGAAAATGACAACTGAGAAGGTCACCACTGTCGACGGCACGGAGATAGCTTCTGGTCCTTTAACTCAGCGCACAGCAGAATTGTCCCTTCTGTGCCAAGACGGACATCGGGAAGCCATTGCCTTCAACCTTATCAAGGCCCCTCAGTTCTGGGTGATTCTAGGGATGCCGTGGTTGGTGGCTCACAATCCTAACATCGACTGGCGAGCCAAAAAATTAGCCTTCTCCAATGAGTGTGCTCATGCGTGCTACCAAGTGGAAATGCCATCGTCTGACCCAGAGATACCTGTACAAGATAAAGTGGCGTTGGTACTAGGTTCTACAAGTACACTACCACGCAAATACCACTATTTCCAAGACATTTTCCAAAAAGAACAGGCTAATACCTTACCCCATCACAGGCCATATGACTGTCAGATCGACCTTGTACCTGGTGCACAAATCCTGTGTAGTCGAATTTATGCACTCACCGAACCTGAAAATCTCCACTTGAAATGATATCTGGACCAATACCTGGCAAACGGTTTTATCCCCCCATCCAAATCCCCAGCAGCCTCCCCCGTATTCTTTGTACCCAAGAAGGAGGGGGACTTGAGAACGTGCATCGACTACCATGCACTAAACCAGGTAACAGTTAAAAACCGTTATCCTCTACCCCTTATCCCCGAACTGCTGGACCAAGTCAAGGATGCCCAAATTTACACCAAATTGGACCTCAGGGGGGCATACCATCTCGTGCGTGTAAAGAAAGGAGATGAATGGAAGACCGCCTTTCGTACTAAGTATGGGCTGTACGAATATCAGGTGATGCCCTTTGGGCTTTGCAATGCTCCCGCCGCGTTCCAGTACTTCATGAACGATGTACTATGGGAATTGATCTACATATGTGCCCTAGTTTACATCAAACGACATCTTGGTGTACTCCTCTTCTAAACAGGACCATGTCAGGCACGTTCGCTCCGTCCTTGCAAAACTCTGACAGCACCAGCTATACGCCAAACTTGAAAAATGCTCCTTCCATGTCACCGAAGTCGAGTTCCTTGGTTTTGTCCTCACTCCCAGAGGCGTCCGGATGGATATGCACAAAGTATACGCCATCCTTAGCTGGCCATCACCGTCTTCAGTCAAAGGTGTCCAAAGTATGCTTGGCTTTGCAAACATTTATCGCTGATTCATCCCGGGTTTCTCCCAGATTGTGCACCCGATCACTTCTTTATTACGAAAAAACAACAAACTGTTCCAATGGACAGAAGAGGCGGAGAAAGCCTTCCAGGAACTCAAGAAAAGATTTACCTCAGCCCCGGTACTACGACACCCCCGCCCAGATCTCCCATACGTAGTGGAAACAGATGCCTCCAGCATGGCAATGGGAGCTGTTCTTTCCCAAAGGGATCCCGAAACAGGCCAGTTAACATCCCGTGGCCTTTTAGTCACAAAAATGTACTACACCTGAACTTAACTATGCAATAACAGACAAGTAACTCCTAGCGATCAAAGCAGCCTTTAAGACTTGGCGGCATTACCTCCTAGGCGCCAGACATGCCATCACAGTAATCACTGACCATCGCAACCTACAATACCTCAAGACGGCAAAAACTCAATCATGCCGTCAACTCTGATGGGCTTTATTCTTTGCAGAATATGATTACATAAGATCGCAACCATCCCTGTGAAAACAAAAAGAGACATTGTTAGGGAACAGTGTAGTGGAGCAAGACGCCGAGAAGACAGAGAAAGCGGAGGGAAAGAAAGAGACAGAATAAAGTCGGAAAAGGCATTATAACTCACCTGGAAGACAGCAAGCAGAGTCGGAGTCACAGCCGGTGTGGACCCGACATAAGGGCACACGGACCAGTGAAGCAACTAGGTCTATGGAACGCCTGCACCAACCACGCGCCCCTTCACAGAGACACAGGACGGAGAGTTCAACACACAAAAACCTATGGTGAGCAATAACCCCAAGGGAAGGGATTTGGACCAGAGGGAGGTGGGAGTCCACCCATCACGGAACCAGTATCTTAACCCTCCATTCTCCTGTTATAGGCACCACCCAACGTCTGGCACATAACCAAGCAAAGAGGGGTCCGGGATAGTGCTTAGACCTCCATCCTGTATCGTGGGGCGCCACCAGTGGATACCCGGTGAGCGTAACAAAACTATCTACAGTAATAGCTAGAGTTCCAAATTGCATCTCCATCTTAGTCTAGCTAATTACTTGCCTTGCATATTGCTTGTCATCTCCTTATTCCCCAATCGGGCATGTGTTGTGTGACCTTCTTAGTCAGGTATTCTAATTTCTTTCCAGACACTATGAGGCAAACACGGATAAAATTACTATGAGTCATTGTACTGATCGCTAACATTATGTCACTGTTAAACTGAGTTCACGAATGCACATGGAGATAGCACTGCACAATATATATATATCTGTGTGTATGTGTGCACTTACCCCCTTATAGAAGGGTGTTTGTCTCGGACTGGGGCCACTTTTTGGCTGGCTGTGGTCCATCCAGGTAGATTTACTCATCTGTAAAAGATATACAAAAAGATAGTGAGTCTCATTACAATACCGGCGGTAGCCATGCCAGTATCACAGGCACGGATGCCGCCGGTATAATTTTTTTTCCCGGCACCCAGGAATGGGCAATTACTGGGTCATTACGGCCCCGCCGGACCTGGTAATTGGCCATTCCTGGGCGCTGGAAAAAAATGCTCCCCATTCCCATTCGAGCCCCATCGGGCTCAATGAAATGGGGAGGTCAAATGCACTGGCACCATTCAGAATGGTGCCGGTGCATCCAGCATACTCTGCTTGCGGGTGGCGGGCGAGAAAGGCACCCGTGAGTAGAACTGGTAGTTTGCCGGTATGGTGACAATGGTACCAGCAAGCTTACCGGTACCGGTGTTACTGTACCGGCAAAGTTGGAATGAGGCCCAGTGTTTTTCTAGGTGATGACTGTTCCTAGCTATTCCCTTTGTGTACACATAGAGCCAGCTAGTAGGGGTTAATATCAATAATGTGTTCAAATGGGCAAGATAGATGGTTGCCAACCTTAACGCTGGAGAATGCCTTCAGTATAAGTCTCCTCTCTCCCAAAGATCTAGTGGTTCGGGCTGTCACCCTACCTATTATTTGTTTCCTATAATGACATTCCTTATTCCATTTAGGGTTCTACTGTTCAGGATGGTGCTTACCTCTAAGAGAAGCTGCTTCCCCCGATTTTAGATTGAAGCGCAGATTGTCATCTCGCTGTCTCTACTGTGTCACTGTCTGTATCAGGCAGTGTGTGGCTGGATTGATCTAGGTCCAAGAATGTATATATCTATAGTCAAAGAAAAAACTTTGTTAAAGGGACGTTATGGTTTCAAGTAAAATAAAAAAAAAACTGAAATTTGCCAGTCATGGTAAGCTAAACAACCATAACTCGCCCCACCACCGTGCACGAGACTAACACCCAGGACATCAAAGATGACATCACAAATGTCATTGAACATCACTGATGACATCACATCTGAAATACATTTTGATGAAAAGTCCCTACAAGGAGTTGTGTTTATATTGTTGGTAACAAGATGTCAGGGGTGATCGGGAGACCTGTCACAAACTACTTAATCTACTAAAGAATGTACTCATCTAATATCATTGTATTGAAGTGTTGTCATTAATACAGAAACCTAATCATATATAAACATAGGCATTGACTGCAGCATGCACCATAGAAGTACACTATTTATAATCTTGTAATTTTGGATAGTACAATAATGAATGCTCCCGTATCAGAGTTTTGAGGAATGTTAAACATGTAATAGCTAGCTAACAATTCAAGACTTACAGCACTTGTGCTGGTACAAATAAAACACCTGAAGAACCACAATGCATACAAATCAGAGGCACATACAGGGAAACTAAAGTAAGAAAGAAAGAAACTGCATCAGAAAATGTTAATGACATTAAAGTGTATCTTCATGTATACGAATGAATTGTGTGTTTGAGGCCTGCTCATTTCCCCATGTATGTGCACCATGAGCTGAGACCAAACCCTAAGGAAAGTACTTAAAGAACATATGACATGGTTAACGTCTAGATATATAGCACCTTTGTCTATTTTATTATTCTGACTGCCAGTGAACAAAACCCCCTGCCCTATATATGTCAATAAAGAAAAAGAAGTGGCCCAGATATGTGATGTCATCAGTGATGTCATCAATTACATTTGTGATGTCATCTTTGATGTCCTGGGTGTTAGTCTTAGCAGTGCACGGTGGTGGCGCGAGTTATGGTTGTTTAGCTTACCATAACTGGCGAATTTCTGGGGTTTTTTGATTTTACTTGAAACCATAACGTCCATTTAACAAAGTGTTTTCTTTGAATTTCATAGGTTTCTATTAGTCCAACATAACCATAGCGTCCCTTTAACACCGTTTTTTCAGTGAATTTCAAAGGTTTTTATTAGTGCAACTTAACCATAACGTCCCCTTAACAAAGTTTTTTCATTGAATGTCACAGGTTTTTATTAGTGAAACTTAATCATAACGTCCCCTTAACAAAGTTTTTTCACTGAATTTCATAGGTTTTTATTAGTGTAACTTAACCATAACGTCCCTTTAACAAAGGCTTTTCATTGAATTTCATAGGTTTTTATTACTCCAACTTAACCTTAATGCCCCTTTAACAACGTTTTTTCAGTGAATTTCAAAGGTTTTTATTAGTGCAACTTAACCATAATGCCCCTTTAAAACGTTTTTTCAGTGAATTTCAAAGGTTTTTATTAGTGCAACTTAACCATAACGTCCCCTTAACAAAGTTTTTTCACTGAATTTCATAGGTTTTTATTAGTGTAACTTAACCATAACGTCCCTTTAACAAAGTTTTTTCATTGAATTTCAAAGGTTTTTATTAATCCAAATTAACCGTAATGCCCCTTTAACAAAGTTTCTTTCAGTGAATTTCATAAGTTTTTACCAGTGCATGCTATTTTCCTACAACTTACTAATATCATACTTACCCAATATAGCAATGTTTGTGTCCAATTTACAAAGTGTCACCTTAAAACTCTGCCATTTCCCACCTTCTGGAATCATTTTTAACACTTCTATACACGTTTGCAACTAATTCAACTAGTTTTGCATCCGTAGACATCTACGAACATGTGACTTCATAGTGGACCTTCCGGACAGTGTCACATGACCATACGCTGGTGTACAGCATGATGACGCGTCCAAGAATCCGTCCACACTTCACAATAAGATCTCTGCTGGTGAATTTCTGGGGGTTTTCGGTTTTACCTGAAACCATAACGTCCCTTTACCAAAGTTTTTTCATTGAATTTTATGGGTGTTTATTACTGCAACTTAACCATAACGCCCCTTTAACAAAGTTTTTTCAGTGAATTTCATGGGTTTTTACCAGTGCATGCTATTTTCCTACAACTTACTAATATCATACTTACCCAATATAGTAATATTTGTGTCCCATTTACAAAGTGTCACCTTAAAACTCTGCCATTTCCCACCTTCTGGAATCATTTTTAACACTTCTATACACTTTTGCAACTAATTCAACTAGTTTTGCATCCGTAGACGTCTACGAACATCTGACTACATAGCGGACCTTCCGGACAGTGCCACATGACGTTACGCTGGCGCGCGGCATGATGACGTGTCCGAGAGCCCGTCCGCACTTCACGATAAGATCTCTGCTTCGCTGAGAGTTCAGAACTACATTTTCTACTGATCTAGGAACTTTCAACTTCAAAATTTCCCTTGCACAGCTCCAACACCTATTCTTACTCATTATTCATTGACAATCTAGTACACAGAACAAACTTTTAGCAAAACTGCTATTTATCTTAAAATGGCATCAGCTAATGCTATCCCTCCTCCCCAAGAGCCACCACTACTACTGTAATAAAGGAGCGTGAGAAACACTGCCCCCTACCTTAGAAATAACACACGCGCAACATTTTCCCTTGTCCACATACCGCTCCATATTAGTGTTTGGTTCCTCGTCCCTCATTTCACTGCCCACCTTTCGTTCTTAGCTCTCCTGCCAAAAAAAATGCATCCAAAAACAAAGGACATGGGCCTCATTACGAGGTAGGAGGTAGCCATGGCGCTATTTGCGCCATGGCTACCCCCTTACCGCAATTCGGGTCCGGGTTCCCGAAATAGGGATTTACCGGGTCATTCCAACCTTGGCGGACCCGGTAAGTCCCCATTCCGGGAACCATTCCCCATTCCCATTCGAGGCCCCATAGGGCTCAATGGGAATGAGGGTGGAGCTAAAAACGGTACTGCAATTTGCGGTACCGTTATTAGCTCTGAAGTCTCTTAACGGGTCCCTTCCATAACGCCTAGTAAAACCAGGCGCTAAGGAAGGGACACGCTAAGGGACCTCGGAATAGGATGGTAAGGGATTACCGGCACCGGTGTCCTTACCAGTGCCGGTACTCCCTTACCACCTACCTCGTAATGAGGCCCTAGGAACCACATTTCACAGTTAAAAAATAGAACTAAAAAAAATGTATAGACTCCATCCACTTTATATTTCTCAGTAAAGTACATAGACTCAATAAGATTTTCCAACATTTCCATTTGCATTTTGTGTTATGCTAATGGGAATATTGTGGCATTCATCCTCCATTCCAGGGACTGGAACGGTGGATACCGGCCTAGCAGCCCAAGTTATCAGCCCAAGTGAAGCGAGGGTGGATAACGAGGTCTCTGGACCATTATCCCCCCATTCCAGCCCTGAAATGGAGGATGAAGGCCATTAGCACCCTAGGTTCCCAAAGCGGGAACCCGGGGTGCTAAAAAAGAGAATTTTTCTTCCTAAACCGGGACGCCAAAGGCGTCCCGGTGTAGGAAGGAAAATGCATTACCAAGATGGCCACCATGGAAAGGGAAGGCAAGGGTTCCATACAGGGCCCCTCTTCTCTTTCCATGGCAGCCTGCAGAAGGCAAAAAGAAAACCCTATGACCATATTACTACAAGCACATTTTTCTTCCCTTTCAGATCTATCCTAATTTCGAATAACTTTACCACAAATCCAGTCCCAGGTGGACATGGCCACTTTAATCTTATTTTCTGTCCCTTCTGGTCATGGCCAGTACCCAGATTGTCCGGATCATGACCTTATTCCATGACCTGGACAATCTGGCCAGTGCCCATGGCCACAGGCTAACCCTCAGTCACTAAAGCTACACCGCAATTTGTTTTAACTACATTATGACACTTGTCAAATAAGAAAACACTGCCACATTTGCAAAACCATGCTTTTAGATCCTTGCCAATGCGCCTTACGCAAGTTTGCTAAAAATCCACCCACGTTTTATTTTTTCAAAACTGTTAAATGAATACACATACAATCGTCATATAAGCTCTGCACAAAATCCCACCAAACTTTGTAAAATCATTCAAAATCACGTCAGAAATATCCCACCCATCATCATCACCCCTCAACTCCCCAGACTTTATTTCATAAGTTTCACAAGTGCAATGCTCAGAAAATATTATTGTCCCGAGGGTTCGGCCATGTATTTTTATACATATGTTGATCTATCGCAAACATTTCCAATTCACCTTACCTCACTTTTCCACTTTTAAAAACATACGAAATCTGGCAGCAGGACGCGTCCATCTTGTGCTATTCTTATCCATTGCTGCATCTGCCTAAGGTAAACTGCACTGACGTCACTAAATCATATGCCCCGCCCCTGACCCTCACATCACCAACCCTGGTGATATTATACACCTTTCTCAGTGATGTTCCTCTTCAGCGTAGCCAAAAGCGCCCATAATCACCTACGTCATGTGACGCAGAACCCGAAAATCAACACACATCCACTAACAACACAGCACGTCACAATTCGCAATATTAAACTGTACTTTAAAAGTGTTTGTTTTCGATAAAAGAACCGCTTGGGTCGCACATTGGATTCCAGGGCTTCTGCATCAACTTGGGCCTAGACCACCATAAAGGATGTTATATTACTCCTAATCGCTAGAACAGCGTACGGGCACATTGGCCCTGGGCGATCATCCCATAAACAGTCACTGTGATCCTGGCGTTGACAACTATGTGCAGCTGCCGATTAAAGAAGCCGTCAGTTGCCATCTGGAATCTATGACAATTGCAGAAAGGCAGGATGTAGCTATTTCGAAAACATAACAGAAAATGTGTCTCAATACCCAAACTTTATTACAATGTATCTATTGACTTTTTAATTCGGCATAGAGTTTAAACTAACGATTAGCACACACATCAAACAATCTCAACAAAGAGAAAACAATGTGGAAACGGATACACAATTCGATATGGTCATACATGACATTTTAATGAAATATTAACGTTGAACCTGGGTGAACCTAGTGATGGTGCACCTCGATGCTGCACTCCCCATAACCACATAAAAAAGACAACTACACACAAAGATAGTACTTGCGTTACATTGCAATAAGCAACACAGAACAAACTAATAGAATATAACCCAAAATGAATCTTCAGATAATAATAAGTTAATGCTTGTTCCGGTATAAAATCATAAAAATCAAACTTACATTATATTCACCATTTCCTTTCTCTTGGCATAAATCAGACCATAACGTTCACTGAGTTTGCACCAATGATTCTTCATGAACTGAATATACTTGTTCCATACACACTTTTGTAATGCATAACCTTATGAAATGTTAATTATTACAAAACTCCTCTCATTGCATTCCTTACGGAATGGTCCCTTTCTCTCAAGGTCAAAAAACAATTGAACCTTATAATGTGTGTCCATGCGTGGGCTTCCTTAGCTCGCAACCAAAAATTCAAAGCTGGTGGCCTTCACTGAGAATATAAATACATTCTCACTTTGCAAAAACTATCCTCACTGACGCCATGAGAACTGTTATTCTCACAGACGTGCAGGGCCGCTCTTTGCATCAGACAGTGCAGCTGGCTGCCTCAAATGCCAGACTCTAGGGTGCGGCAGTCTGACTCCATTATTTTTTTAAATATATTTTAACACAGACACATTAGTCCTTCGCCTGTACTTTACGCACATTATATTGTGGAAAAACTCCAAATGTACCGTATAACTTTCGTGACAAAAAAACACCCGTTTTTTGCCTCTTGCTGCCATATCCCATCCCATCCTCATCAACCCTCACCTCCCCAGCCAGTATTTGATAAGTTTAACAAGTGCAATGTTGTGTTTTTTAATATGTTTTTGCGGCGATGTCTGCGGACACCAAAACACGGATCCAAGATGGCGGGCACATCGGAACAATCTGACGCACTTCACGCTCTTAACCATCCAATCAGCGAATGCATCACATGTCCGCGGACATGACGCGACCGATTAGCCAATCCATATCTAGCCCGCGGAGCGAACAGGGAAGTGTCTCCATGGAGCGACATAGATATCACTCATTTTTTTAGACCTACGTTTTGATCGTTTAAAATAAAACTACTGGATGGATTGTCACCAAATTTATAAAAGCCCGCTTTCGGGACCAAGCTGCTGCTCCTGCCGCAAATTTGGTAATAATCTGTCCAGCGGTTTGGCCTGTAGGTGTGCGCAAAGTTTTTCCCCCTTTCAGTCTATGGGGAAAAAAAGAAATTTTGGGAACCCCCTATAACTTTTCCTCCAGTGGGAGCGAAGTTATAAGCCACCCAAAATGTGCTCTTCCTATAGGATGAGCAACTTAACCATAACTACCGTGGCCGTGTTATAAATATACATGTGGGCATTGGGGCCAAGGTATCAAACCTTAGCTCAGCTAGTTTTTAATTCCATTTAGGGTCATTTGGCCTGAAGAAATGTGGCAAAGTCTTACCAAAGTCATGTGAATCTATCGTGTCTTCTTGCTTGCTTCCCCAATGTAGAAGGTTGGCTAGGGCAACCGCGTGACGTTATCATGGTAAACAGGACACCAGACCCACAGCTGTCTAATTAACTGGTGTTTCTCCATATTAATTGTTCTGGCTCTAAATGGAATTTATTTCTACACTAAATCCATGCCATTACTTGAAGCAGAATCTACTGCTGCCTTCCGTTGTGAGTGCCTGCTGCCCACCAACACTGCATTGGAGTGCCTGATGACCTACCATTGCCTGTGCTCCTGAGGATGGCCTGCAAGGCCATGTGACCACCTCATCTGCTGCCCTGGCACTCACACCTCTCCATTTCACCATCACTGCTCCACAGTCCATTCCCATGACCCAGTTAGCCCACCCACACCTACCCCAGGGTTTGCCATGTCTGCTCCAACCTCCTCACCACTGAGTGGCACCCCCATGGCAGCGAGGCAGAGGCGTGCCAACTTAACCTCCAACGAAGTTGGCATCCTGGTGGATGATGCCCTGGGAAATTATGATGCCCTCTTTAACCCAGTAAACCAGCTAGGACCTGAAGGACGGAAACAGATCTGGGTGCACATCACAGCTGCCATCAACATGGAGGGGGTGGCTGTCAATTGCATGAAACTGTGCAGAAGTGATGGGAGGACCTGAAGACCCGCATCCATTCCAAGGCTGTAGCAGCCCTCAAGGCAGGTCCCACCGTGGAGGTGCACCATGTGGGCTGCTGCAAGTTTTCATCTGCCAATATGCGGGTCCTTGATAGGTTCTACCCAGAGCTCCATAACAAGACCTGTAAGTGGCAACAGCGCCTGAAGGCTGCTGGTGAGTAGCCATGTGGTGCACTGACATACAGTGTATGTGTGATGTGCAAGGACATGCATGATTGCAGGTACGCCCTTCTGTATGCAGTTTGTGTGTCACAGTGATCCACAGCAGCATGCAGCCTCCTTGCTATGTGTGATGTCAGACCTCTGTTGATTGGACATGCACTGATATGTGCACTGTGGTTTGTTGGTGATTTGGGCCACTCGTCGTGCACATGAAATGCACATGCAATGTCAGTTGATGGTAACACATGATCGGACAGTAAAGATGCCGGATTACGATGTTGCGTCAATGTGAGGGGCATACATGCAGGACACCTATATGTGTAGTACATTTTCAAGTGAAGCCATCCACACTCAACATCTGGAGGTGTCACATGTGTATAGATGTTGGTGAATGTCATGTTGCTGTATTGACCACTCAGGCACAGTGATGTTATCTGTCATCCCACTGCTTCTGAAATCAGTTGGCGTGGGATCATGCCATATGTATGTGCTGGGTGCAACAGCATACACAATTGTACCTCTGCAATTTGTGCATGTATGTGTTGCATGCTTAAAGGTCAAGCTGTCAAGGAGGCATGTTGCTTCATGTCATTGGGTGGACAGATGCCTAAGCAGGTGTTCACATGGCCATGCTGTGAGTAGTACAACAATGACTGTCTTCTGGGATCCAGCATGCAACTGGGTGTCTTGCCACCAATGTGTTCCCAGCAGTACCACAGACCATCTATGCCTCCATGCATTCTTTGGTTGGCCACCCTTCCAAGTGAATCACTGCCCACCCCTGTGCTCTTGTGTCCTGACTCCCGGGGCAATGCAGCAGGTTACAGTTGTGTCACTTTGGCATTGTTATTGTGCCATATCATGTTTTTGTAATGTGTTTGTGGACAGACGCCTGTGTGTTGTGTTGACATGCGAATGCATAATTACTGTGAACAATCATTGACCCTACATTCATGTGTTAGTATTCATGAAAATTTCATGGGCGTGTGTGTGCGTGGCTGTTGCTGGTTAACCCATGCTGACTTGATGTTGCCGTTGCATGTTGTATATGCCACACGTGCATTGAAACTGTTGACTGGTGTCAATGTTCTTTGTATGCTTTCCTACAGTTGCTGCAACTGGAGAAGATGGCGGAAGCCATGCTCTGGAGCAAGGACGGGGGATCGGGCATCCAGACCAAGGCACAGACCACAGCCACGCCCCCATGACACCTACTCAATGTGGTTGTGGAAGCATGTGGACCATAGGTCGTGGCTGCTGGGGGTTAGCTTCAGGAGGTGATTGTAGCAGGGGACGCCTGAGCATCAGTGGGAAAGGGTGATAGCACACAGGTGCCATCCAGGGTGGAAGACACCCTGGAGTCATCCAGGTTGACGGAGGGGGAGATGGAGGAGGAGGCCATTCCAGGCAAGCACATGGGGTCCGGTGGGGACGTCAAGGAGGGTGCTCATGCTGCAACCCTGTCCCAGGAGCAGGTGGATAGGCAGTCCACAGTGGAGGTTCCTGCACAACCTCCTTGAGCCATCTGCTGCATCAGGACCACCTTCCAGGATGCCTCCATTCAGACCAGCATCCCAATTCCAGCTGATGTGTCCATCCGGGATTATTTGCTGCCCCCGCTAGCTGGTCTCATGAGGCGGATTGCATCCATACGTGGTGATGGACAGGCTACTCGCAGACAGCTTGTACATCATCACACAGAGATTTGCCGCTTCATGGCTATGCTGGCAGCAGCACTTCCCTCGGGTGAGCTCCATGGGCTGTTCTGTGTACTGGCCCCATCCTCCACTTCCTCCTCTGTGCTCCAGTCATCCTCCAGGGTGCCATCGAGACCACATTCCAATACGGCCCCCTGTGCACCAGTCCCACCACAGCCACCCTGCCTGGTTCAGCCTTTGTCCCTGACCAAGGTGGGAGTCATTTAGAAGGCAGATGAGGTGGTTATTGTACCAGTCCCAAAACCAACACAGGCACAGGCATCGGAAGGTCAGCAGGCACTTAAGGCCAGTGCAGGTGCCGTACACCCCTGACAACAGTCATCAGGTTGGAGGGCATAGCTTGCACTCTGCACATCAGCAGCAGGTGGCGACCATGAGGAGGCAGACGCTATCAGGCGTTTCCACCCCAAGGAGGCAATTGGCACTAGTAAGACAGCAGGAATAAAGCAGGGCCATGCAGACATTGTTGTTGGCACTCCGTCAATACCGGAGACAGCTGGTGTCGGAGAGGCAGTGGGCAACGGAAGTAGCTGTGATGGTGTTCTGGGCTGAGGTGGCACTGAGGCGGGCATGAAGGTGGGCTGCCTTCCTGGAGGTTACTTGCAGGTTGGCAGAGAAAAAAGAGCAGCAGATGGTTGCCACACTGCAAGCCCTGCAGGCAACAACGGAGGCCTGCCTAAGGTAGGAGGATGTATATTGTGACCCAGCCCTGGTCGAGGCATTATCGGAAATTGGAGAGGAGTAGCCCACTGCCTATGTATATAGTTCATTAGGATTAGGTTTCATGTTTTTCTTTTATTTATTTGTTATCCCTGGACAATTTTAACCTTCCCTTCATTTGATGGTCTGTAGTTCTATCTTGATGCTGGTTTTGAATCAGTTCATTCCATGCTTCTTGCAATGTCGTTGTCTGTGTGCACATTTACTTTTTTCATGTTCTCCCAGTGCATGTGTTCAGTGTCGATCATGTGGATTGGGGCCTCACTGTGTGTGTTATGTTGTTATTGTGATGTTTGTGAGGGGAGGTGTGCACATATGCTTGACATTTATGAGTAGGTCCATCAGACACATTGTGGGGGCACTGGATGATTATTTGATTTCATTCCATGTGCAGGGGCAGTGCATGTTTTGTGTTGGTGTAGTTGGAGTGAAGGATTTTGTTGTGTGTGTAATGATGACATACGGGTATGTTTGTGGTGATATGTGAGATGTCTCATGGTGGTGTTTGTAGTCTCTCATTGGGGATGGATACTCACTTGTTCATGTGTATTGACATATGTTCCACATGTTTACATTGTGTGTTGTATCTGGTGTCATCTAATTTTCCTCTGCACATTCGCTAATTGAGGTGGAGTTTATTGTACGTTGAGTTTCTGGTCCACTGATGTTTAGGTGTTCCTTTGGCACTGGCTTGACAATGTGTATGTGCCCACACTTTGTTCATTGTTGTGGGTATTTGGCATTGTAGGTGTTGCGGTGAGATGTGGCCTCAATGTGGGTTGGTGGCTGGACACATCACTTGTGCAGTAGATGGTAGATTACTGTGTCACTCTCATGTAATGGTCACCCACCCGACAATGGTTGCAATCACCCAATACCTGTTCTCATTTCCTGCATAACATATGCCACTGGAATGCAGCTGAGTCCCATGATTAATATTTCAGTCTAGCTGCACATATTTGCTATCTCCCTGAGTCGCACACTCTCTGACAGGCTTCCCATCACCCATACACATGCCTGTTTTGCTTTGGTTACTTTGCCACCACTTCCTGCAAGCCTACTTTTGCACAGGTTGTAATGCACCCTGTCATTCTTTATGACTATGCTGAATCTCTGATTCCTTGTGCTTCTGTCCTCCAAGGGCATTCACTTGCAGTGCAAAAAAGGCCATTGCAATGGCACAAAGGCATTATACATATGCCACATTGCATTGCATTACCAATGTCGCATCTACATGGGGTTGCCACAGTGGAGGTGGTGAAACAGTGTGCTGTCCTGTTGAGATGCAGCTGATTGTTGTCTACCAGGGAGTGATAAAAGACGCTCCAGTCTTGGATTCAACAGAAGTGATCCCAAAAGTGCTCCCAGTTGATTGTGTTGGAGGAGGATATGTGGGAGGTACATTTAATGGTGGAGGCAGGCCAGAGGAGTTATGATAATTTGCAGCTCCACATTGGACTGGTGGAGGGCAGACTGGCAGGGGGCTGCAAGAGGGGATGGATGGAAGTGAGTGGGGATAGTGGGAGTAGGCCAGACAGGCAGTGGGATGCCTGGTGGTTGTGGCGCAGGTGAGGGGGCGAGGGGATGGGGTGTAGTAGCAGGGGGCTGCCTGGGTGTTGTGGTGGAGATATGTCATGTGAGGGGAGGGGATGTAGTAGCTAAAGGCTGCCTGGGGCTTGAGGCAGAAGTGAGTGGGGGTGGTGGGTGATGTCAGGACTGGAGGGGGTTACCTCAGGTTTGCGGCAGAGGTGTGTTGGGTGAGGTGAGGGGGTGAAGTAGCAGGATGCTGCCTGGGACTCGGGCAGAGGTGAGTGGGGTGGTGGATGGTATCAGGACTTGAGGGGACTGCCTGGGGGATGTGGCAGAGGTGAGTGAGGTGACGGGAGGGGGGTGTAGTAGCAGGGTGTTGCCTCGAGCTTGAGGCAGAAGTGAGTGCAAGTGTTGCGGGGGTCAGGACTTGAGGGGGCTGTTATGATTTAGGGGTGTTGGCCAGCAGTTTGGGTGCCTTGAAAGTAGGGGTGACCGTGTGCAGTTTCACCAGGGTGCAGCCTTGACTTACGGGCACCGCCTGAAGTTTTGCTGGGGTGCAGCCTTGACCTATGGGGGACTGCGCACAGTTTCAATGGGGGTGCTACCTTGAGTTACAGGAGGGCTGCACGCAGTCTCTCTGGGTTGCAGCCTTGATTTACAGTGGACCATGCACAGTTTTTCATGTGTGCAGCCTTGACTTACGGGGGGCCGCACACAGTTTTGTCGGGGTGCAGCATTGACTTACGGGGGACCACATGCAGTTTCGCAGGGGTGCAGCCTGGACTTACAAGGGGACCATGCACAGTTTCACCAGTGTGCTGGACAGTTGGGCAATGGTAGCCACAAAGGTATGCTCAAAGGTTGTTATTTAGCATGGGTTTTTGTTTGCGTGGAGGCGTGTTGGGGCATTCCAGACACAACTCGATTTTATTTGCACCTGGTTACTTTGCGCACTGAAATCCAGGAAAATGTGGAACGCGCAAAAAACTTTGCGGGGACTTTGCACTTTCCTATGCATCGAGTCCATAATGTATGCCACCCAAGGCACAGCATTGGCTCTTTCGCGTGTTAAAATATGCTTAGGAATTATCATTGAAAGTTTGAAGTGTTCATTTCCTAAGATACCTAAGTACAGAATAATGGTCTGAAGGTGAAAGGGCAAGCACAGTATAAGCACATAATAAAGACAGGTCAGTGCCAAGGAAACCAGGCTTTCACTTGCACTTTATGTCTGTCTAAAAAATAAAACATTGAAATTCATAGTGCTTAATGAAGTAGCTAAGTCACCAAAAAAAGCACCCCCACTCATGCTTACTGATCATAAATCATTCAAAATGTTGTTGGTAACCATGTGAGCCTTTGCACTTCACTTTCATTCAAAACTAATTATATTTAGGCTTCAAATATGAGCAATTGTCTCTAATATTGAAAACATTGGAATTAGACATCAAATGTTAACTTGTATCATCAACACGTCATTCAGACCAAGTGCATGTGTAAGTTGTCTTGTTTGTAAACACGGTTACTATGTATGGCGTGTGAGTTGACACGCCATACCTTGGAACAGGATCACCTACATGCTTTCGCACTTACATTTGATTTCAGCCTCATGCGACCAAATTGGCCTAATGATCTACATGTTTTGAAACGCTGGAGGGCAAAACACGTGTAGGGTCCCTCTATTCTGTTGACTTCATTGAGAATTAAAATGACCATAGAGTCCCCTTTTGATCACAGAGGGAGCTACAATGGAAAAAAAACGGTTTCAACTAATTGATGTTATGATTCCGTTTCAGTTTTTCCTAAAGGTTTACATGATCACATTTTCTAAGAATGAAAGTGAAACGCAGAGGTTCATATTATTAGAAACAAAATATTGTGAAGCATAATTAAGCAGGTTGTTAGCTGTGGGAAGGCATTAACACAAGAAAATCAAAGCATCAGTTTCCAGCAACAGAAGACTATTACTATATGCAACAAGGAGGCTGCAAATAAGACTAGCAATACACAGGGGGAAGAGTGTGGCAGTGCTTTACTTTACTTTAGTCTCATTATGATGCTGTTATTCTGTTCCTTTGAGGCACCGCCTTTTCAGAGTCGGAAGTGGTCACTAGTTTGAATGCTACATGAGTCTCAGAAAGTCCTCTGACGCCCATGTACACACCACCGGTTTTAGGAGGCCCTTCACGAGGCCGTCTTCGCAATGCCACACTGCCTGGTAAATTGGTACCTTACATAGGTGAGTTCACTGCATCTATTCCAGGTAACATCTCAATCTATTGGACCGCAGCTCACTTGCCTAATCTTTCCAATAAAAAGCAGTTCACATTCACACAGACCCTCAAATCCCTACGGCCTAGAATCTGAAAATGAAAAGTTGCCACGTGGTGTGTGCCATGCACATGAAAGCGGACATGCCAGATAAAGTGAATGAGAGATGCGTTTAAGGAGAGCAGGAGTCTTGCCATCGAGGGAACGTTCGGTACCAGTAGCCGGCATTCTGCTGAGGATATGAATTCTTATCTTATAGAAACCTGCTGTGAAGTATTCTTTTTGAACAATAAGCGCCCACTGAAGATTTAAAGAAAGGGATTCATTAGTGAATGTTCCTGTGAGGGGTACGCCTGTCTTTCAATCATACCCGCTACAGTTTTCCACTTTTATGGAAATAGCTAGCATCCTGCTGTGTAGTCTGCATCCATTTTGTTTTCAGATGAAAAAGCCAAAGGGAGAATGTGAAATGGTGAAGGAAGTACTACATGCGTTCAAGTGAGGTAGTGGTTGTAGAAGTGCATCTTCTAAACCCCTTTTTTGTTTACCAGTTATCAGTGTATTCCTGCTGACTCTTTGAGTGTGGACTACCTGTGGAATCAAAAATAAATTAGAGGTGACACTGAACCCTGATCATCATTTCAGATTATCTGGAAAAAAGGTTGCACAAATCCTCAAGCTAAATGGTTGGGGAAGTGAACCTCAAGTGTACATTATTGTATTTTGTTTGTGTTGTAATGGGACAGTTGAATGCTGAAGTAAAAACACCCTCTGCCACTACTCAGATGAGTATACAAGTGCCACATCCTATTCCTACCCCTCGCCAGTATCAGCCAGGTGAGAAACGATACCAGCTGAGAAAGCCCTACAACCCCAAGAGTTTGGGGTGAAAGACAAAATTAACAAGTACCATGAAGTTGTTGTTATAAATAGAATAGATGGGGTGACCAGTAGAATAACAGGTATTTGCTGGTATACATGTATATAGAAATGGAGAATAACTAGATAGCTACACACATACACACGAAGCACACATAGCAGACATGAGTACCTATAGACACGAAGAGCACATAGACACAAAGAAAAATTCACACCTACACATGAAGTACATTTGCACGCAAACATGAAGGATATTTGCACGTAGGCACGAAGAACATAGATGCATATAAGCGCATCCCCTGGAATCATTAACATGTTAAAAGATGCAGGGCATAACATGATGAAGAATGAACCAAAGTGCAGCCATATTCCTAAACGCAGAGCCTGCGGCAGGTTTCAGATTTTTGCAAGGCCTCAGAACCCAATATGTTAAATGTGTTATAGAAACTTGTGCAGAGCTCAAGCAGTAGCTCATGAGCTGGAAGGGAGTAGTGGATGAGCAAATTGCAGGCACGAGATAACAGTTGCCAGGACGAGACATGGTAGAATCCCCAGTTAATCAAGTTTAATAAGAGCACAAAAACAACCCTTGATATCCAGATGCACGAGATCAGCACGCCAAAAACCTTTATAGAAAGTAACTGACAGCGCCATTAGGGTGGCCACAAAGAAGTAACTGACCAGCACCATGAGTGACAACAAAGAACACAATATGCACAGTAGAATTAGCTAAAACTCTAATAAATAGAAGGAAATCCACTCTCAAGAACAGCATCCCAACACATGATCAGATATGAAAAATACTGCCTATTAATTATGTGCCAAACATAGGTCATGTGCAGAACTCCCTCGATATGCACACAGACACCAGACAGCCAACAAGGCCAAGATCAAAGAATAAGGGAAGGCCTCACTGCCTCGGAATGATTAGTACTTTTTCATTGGAACTATGGCAGACAATGGAAGTCTCTTCTTCCACTTGTGTCTAACTCGTATCTTGACGTCCTGTCCAAGTGTCCAAGGTTGGTAAGCTATATGCCAACCAAATAAGAAATCCCCTTCCCGCACCACCCATGATGAATAGCACCAACTAATCAACTAGCCCTATTGTTATGTACTAGAAATAATATTTGTAGGAAGGATGGGCCCAGGTGGAGCCATGAGATAGGTATCCACCAATTGAGTGACTAACCCCTAAACATTCTATAGGTAGCTCGACCTACTAACAACCCATATTTCCTGTAGGTTTTGCAAATGGATAATGCAACATGATGACACTGATGATGCAATTTCCTAACAAAACCAGCTTGTGATAATTAGGAAGACAAGATTTCCGAGATTAAATGCTTGTATGCTGTCCCATCTTGGATTATTTGTCTGAATAAAGCTGGTTTCAGACGTGCACCTGAGTCCTCTATCATTGAATATTTTTCCTTACTGGTTGTGTGTTCCTCGGCATCCGTTAACACATGGTAGCGGAGGACGGTTCTGTAGACATTTCCGGACAATCGAGGACTCCTCACTGCGTCCCCTCGGACAGCAAGGGAGGTCTGAGGAGAGGGGTGATATCACTCAATTGAGAAGAGAGGTTGGCAGGGACCCCCATTGTATTAAGAGCCCTGCCCGGTCACCTTAGTCCTCCCCACTGGGTGTGGAGGGAAACAGGCAGCTAGATGGGACTCAAGGCCGTAGGCCCTCAGAGGATCCATGGATGTGAGTATGAATGGTGTCCGTTAAAAGCAGGAAGATTTTTTTTGTGTGTATTATTGATTTACGAGAAGTAAAAAGGATGAAAAGAGTGAAAACCTTTGTCAAGGGTCAAAGAAGACCATGTGGTAAGCCTCTTTACAGGAAAGATATAATGAGAGGCCTCCCCCATTTATGAGGGAAGACAGACGTATTTTGATTTGTGTTAATGTTTGCTTGCGCCAGCTTGGTGTTGTGGGGTTTTATAGAATTGTAGAAATGTATTTTCTTTTTTTTGGTAGGAGAAATGAATTGTTGTTGTGGACCAAGCAAAGGGGTCCAGAGCGTGAGTGGCGTTTGTGGTGCTGCTCAAAACCAGGTTGTGGGTTATTAAGGACTTAGCCTCAGAGAGAGGGCCTCATTCTAAGTGTGGTGGTGCGGAAATAAGAGTGCCGGTTGCACCGGTCAGGCACCCTTTACGGACCGCCATGATCCAAATATGCTTTCTGGGTCTGTTGCGCCCGGCAGGTTTAACCTGCCGGGTACAAGGGCCCAGGACGGTAGAGTTTTCATGGAAGCACTGGCACCGTTAAGAATGGTGCTGGTGCTTCCGTGAACCCATTCCCGTTGAGCCCATTTGGACTCCACGGGAATGGGAGCTTCCTGAATCTGCCACCTGATATTCTCGCTGTGACTTGTAATGTCCCGGTGGCACTGGGATATCAGGTGACAGATTCAGTTTTACGAGGACAGTGGCAACTAGCCGGTAGCACCAGCAGGGTACAACACGTATTGAGGCCCAGAGACGTGGGTGTGGTAACATTGTGCAAAACTATTTAGGGGAGGGGTTTATGAAAAGCAGTGGGAAAAAGGTGGGTAAATGTTGAAGCAGTATTCATTGATCATTGGTCAATTGTTTTTTATGTTGTCAACATGGCAGACACCTCTATTGTTAATTTATGTAAGACACTTCCCAGATACAAAACAAACATTCTCAAGTACCACGTTGTGTGGGTTAAAAATACAGCTGGCAAATTGTTTATGCCATGGCCCCAAGATGGCACTCATTTGAAAACGGTGCTCCAACACATCTGTACATATTTTCATGCTACACTTAAGGGGAAACAATTACAGAATAGATTGAGTATTCTCGAACTATGGAAAATGTTTGAAGAAGAAGATGAGGAGCAAATTAAGAAAGACTGGATGCTTAACCGGCATGTCTGGGAGAGCACAGAGCCTACTATATCCATTAAAGGCCACTGCAGAGTATTCCAATCCAATATATGCACCACCACAGTATACAGACAAGGACAGTATGAGAGGCAAGAGGGCGAACAGGCAGAGACCAGTGTTATTACTGGAAGAAGCTGATACGTGGCGCAGGGTGCAAATGAAGTTAACAGAAGCAGGTGACGAGTGTCAGAGCAGAAGGCATGCAGGGCGAAAAGGGTGAGAGAGAGATTGTATCAAATCAATGCATAGGAGGGCAGATATTATTGAAACTCGATGGAAAGGGTAGTGATTAAGGTAATGAGAAGGTGAGAGAAAGTAGAGATTAACAGGAGGCAGAGAAGGAGAAGAGGGTGGAGGAAGTGAGAGAAAAAGAAAGATAAATAGCGGAGAAGGAAAAAGCGAGCAGACAAGAGGATGACAGGGAAAGAGAAAGAGATGGAAACGAGAGGAAGAAAAGGAAGGAGACAGAAGGTGGAATGAAGAAAGGGGAACAGACATAAGTTTAGAGAGATGCCACATAGAACTTGATGACATTATGAGTAGACACGCATTGGTAGACAAGGGGGAAGAAATTGTCATAAGAAGAAAAAGGGACAGTGTAACTAGGAACAGAAGAGATACCAGCGTAAGAGGAAGTTGGGGAACATACCAGCAAGAGGAAGGCAGGGATGTATTGGAAGAGGTTATGGGTGGGCCATATAAGACAGATCCCCTTAGAAGACTAGATTTTGGGGATAGAGAGGACGACAGTGTAGGGAGCTTGGTCAGATTTGGAGGAAGCAGCAATAAGGCCGGAGCCAACTAAATACCCATGACTCCTATACATGGGCTAGAGGGGGCAGACAGTAAAACCATGTATTTAAATATGCTAAGAGATCTACTGTGACAAAAGAAAGTAAGCATGACAAAAGCGCCAAAGAGGACAAAGGGTGCAGCTGCACTCTTACGCAAAACTGGACTGACACAATTCCCTTTATTACAGAAAGGTAGAGGATTAGCCCAGTACATAACGTGGCCATAGACAGCTATACAAATAACTTCATTTACAAATTACCGTCACTTAGAGCGGGTGCAAAGAAGTGGATTTGTGAGCTGTCACGATTTATTAGGCAGCCACTCTCAACTCAGGGAGTTCCTTTCACCCCAAGAAAGGTGGTGCGCACCAAAAGCCCTTATACAGATTCAACTTTAGTGAGGCCTCCCACCTATCTCGCACCACCCAGCAAATACCCTCTATACCACCAATGAAATAGGAGCCACGCCGGTGTACAGTAAGAATATATTTTTTTAATGTTTGACAAAGAATAATAAAACAAGCAAAACATCAGCCACCAAGCCATGGTACAACACAATGGCCCTCATTACGACCCTGGCGGAAAGCGACTGACCGGAGCGCCACAGCGTAAATAGCGTTTCCGCCATTGCACGAAGGAGCAAAGTGCGGCCCATTCCGACCCATCGGGCACGAGCACCACGGCATGGCGGAAGTGCAAAGTCCGTGATGGCGGAAATGACCCCAAAACGGCCCACACCGCCGCCGTACGGCGCCCCAGGTGCAATACCGCCACCCCTCTTAGCGGTCACCGCAGTGTGCGCCTACCGGAAAGTACGGTGCCCGGAAATATACGGAAACGGAAGTTAAAACATGGGCCCGGAACGGGAAACATCCCGGCGTACACCTATAAATACACTAAAACCACACAACCACTAAAATCACTACCCTGAAACACACCCCAACCCGTCAACCACCCTAGCGAAACCAAGAATAATGGGAAAAGCAGCGAAGAAAGCGTGCGACCGCAAGCGGCAGGTCCACTTCTCCCGTGAGGAACTCACCGTGCTAACAGAGACCCTCCAGGAGAATGCTGCCGTCGTCTTCTCCACGCAAATGACCAGGACGGCACTTGCAAACAAGAAGGCCATATGGGCTCTGGTGGCACAGCGGGTAAGTGCGGTGGGGACCGCACCCCGCACCCCACAGCAATGCCGCAAGCGATGGGACGACCTGCGGATACGCGTCCGCAGCATACTCTCTGCCAACCGCAACATTGCCACAGCCACCGGGGGAGGTCCTGAATCACCCATCAAGTTGACCCCCTGGGAAGAAATCTGTGCCTCCACCATCGGAATGGAGAGCATAGAGGGAGTCGGAGGGATGGAGAAAGGAGTGCAGACATCCGAAGATACAGGTAGGTGGGCCAGAAAAAACAATGCCAAATCCACACAGTCCATCCATGTGAAGTACCATGCGTCCACATAGTGCAACAGAAACACATGTCCAGGAGAACGTCCACACACATCGGCCTGATAGCGCACGTTAAAACCCACAATAAATACTTAAATAATTAAAAACCCCTAATACACGCACTACACGTGCAGCAGGCACACCCTAACTGCAGGCTGCCAAACAACTGCACCCTCACTCCACACACAAATCAAAGCACCTCCAAGGGCCCGGCCCAAATCACCCTCAGGTACCACCCCAATGCATGTGATACAATCCCATTCCAATTCCCACAGACCCACCAATAACCCTCGCCCTCCTCTACTCCACCACAGGGTCCGATCCAAACGACGAGCTACAGGACACCCCTACCAGCACACCTGCAAAGAGGGCCAAGACCAACGGCCAGAGACCCTCCACCTCAGCTGCACGCATCAAGACACGGCAGCAGCACAAATCAGGTGGCAGCACAGAGGAGGGAACATCAACAGGCACCCCAGCAGCCAGCATGCCCACAACACCACCACCACAGGTCCCCCCAATGGATGCCACAGAAGGCACTGCCTCCGGTGGCAGCAGCACCATAGGTGACACCCCATTGATGGCAGCATGCTCCGACACAGAAAACGGGGATGCCGAAGTCAGATCCATCCATGACCTGTCCCAATCCCCCTGTCTGTCCCATCCCGTACAACATGAGGATACCACGCAGGGGCACCCACAAGACGACGACTGGCCATCCCCCACAAGCCCTGTGGCAATGCAACATGAGGACAACAGCCCCTCTGTGACACCCCCGCAAATGGCCTTGGCCCAGCAGAGGCAACAGTCCCTCGACCAGTTGATCGAACAACAGCAGCAACTGGCCACGCTCCTCAAGGACCATGCTGATGAATGTGGGGGCACTAAGGCAGACATAGAAACATCAACTGAGACACTTAGGGCACAAATCGAGAGTAGCACCGAGAGCCTGAGAGTCCAAATGGAGAGAAGCACCGAGAGCTGAGAGTCCAAATGGAGAGAAGCACCGAGAGCCTCAGGGGGGAACTGCATGCGACGGCCAAGGACGTATGTGCCGAACTTGCCGCAGTGCGCCGTGTGCTCACTGAGCTCTCGCAAACCCTTAGGGACATGCATGGACGTGAGCAGGCAGACACATCATCCGTTGCAAGCTCCGTCCAGGGCAGCCCCCAACGTAGATCTGGAAGGAACCTGCGCTCCACAGGCAGGGGTGCCCCTGATACCCGCAGAGGGGGCTTGCAATAGCGACAGCCCACTGACAATGAGCATCTTTGGACACTGGTGTTCGGGGGGGAGGTAGGGGGGTGGAGGGGGTGTGTTGGGCTCACTTGGGTGGCGGGTCGATAGGGTGTTCAACATGACATCACATATGCCATAAAAAGTGCACGATCAACCAATGAGATGTGTGGACATTGATCTTTGTGTACTAGGCCATCATAGGCGTACAGTCCATATTGTGCATGTCCCAGACACACGCAGTGCCACGAGTCCCGTGTCCATGTATCAGCCACCAGGCGTGAGTGCTAGAAGCATACATCAATGAGATGCTGACGAATGTCACGGGCCTCCGGTGCCTCGCAGACTCCATGAGGTGCTGCCACATCCCCACCCTCATCATGACCATCTTCAGGTGCTTGCAGTTCTGCGTCAGGGGGCATGGGCACATTTCTACGTACGCACATGTTGTGGAGCATGACACATGCCATCACCATCTTTGCAACCTTCTCATGGCGGTACAGGAGTGCCCCGCCAGACCTGCTGAGGCAGCGGAAACGGCCCTTCAGTAGGCCGAATGCCTGTTCTATGACTACACGGGTACGTGAGTGGGCATGGTTGTAGTCCTCCTCATGCTGGTCCCGTGGGTTCCGGACTGGTGTGAGGAGCCATCTCTTCAGTGGATATCCAGCATCACCTGTATGTGGACGAGAAACGTATGATGTGGAATGCCATTGATACGTACGCACACCCCCCCCCCCCCTTCCTGCCAGGTCATTGCCAATTCACATACCCCACATCATCATGCATGTAATGAGACTCACCGAGTAGCCAGGATCTGTTCCCTGCGTGTCGCTCCATGTAGCGTGGTATTGTAGAGTTCCTCAAGACCATAGAATCATGGGTTGATCCAGGGAATCGGGCGCAACAATGTGTAATGATCCTGTTGGAGTCACACACCATTTGTACATTCAGGGAATGGAATTGTTTTCGGTTGCGGTACTGGGCCTCCATGGCATGTGGGACGACCAATTCCACATGGGTGCAGTCGATGGCACCAATGCAACCCGGTATGCCGGCAAGTGCATGGAATCCCACTTTCGTGTTTGTAATTTCCTGCTCCGAGCGTGGTAGGGAGATGTAGTCGTCTGCGTGCTGCAGGAGGGCATCGAGCACTTGCAATAGTGTCCGTGAGAACAGTGGCTGAGAAATGCCATGCAACTGTCCGACTGTGTGCTGGTAGGTGCCTGTGGCCAGGAAGTGGAGTACAGACACCACCTTCAGTAGGGGTGGGATGGCGGTTGGGCTATCTATCATGCTGACAAGGTCAGCCTGTGTCATGTCCACAATGGCGGCTATGGTGTCCCGGTCCAAACGGTAGAGGGTGTGGATCTGCTCATCAGTGAGGTTGAACGGATGTGCTCGGAGGCGTGGGATTGCGGGCTGCCTGCGTGGTGGTAGTGGCTGTGCTGGTGGGCCTTGCTGGCCCTGCCTTGCCCTCCTCCTTCTCCTGCGTCTCCTCCGTGCGGCCGGTTGTAGTTGGTGTTCGTCTTCCTCTTGGAGTTGGAGCACTTGCAGTGCTAACAGGTCCCCCAGGGCCAACATCGCGAGTCCTGCCGGTAGCATTTCGGTGTGGTTGTGGGAGGAGACTGGCTGTGCAATTCATGTGTTTTCAGGCTGTATGGCCTCCACCTGTGGTGATTCATTCCACCTGTGCAAACTGCCCTCCCCTTTGGCCGAGCACGTCACGCGCACAACGCTGCAATTCGGGGAATGGTATCTTGCTATTGCTATCATGTATTTGTACCCGATGGCCGTGTTGGATTGGTTGTTATGTTCATTCGGCTATGGTCCCATTGTTTCCCATTCTATCTGTGCAGTCGCGAACAGACTTGTGAAGGGTCAGTGGAACGTAGTACTCGAGTAACGGTGGGCCCTCATGCATCACTGTACCGAGTTGCAACGACGGGCGGGGCGTCCCATTCGTGGGTGAAGGCAGTTGCCATTTTCACACACAGCCGCACTCGATGGAATAATTAGTGATTTCAAACGGCCACAGATGCCTTTCCGACGTGGTGTTGCAAATGAGGAATTCGAAGGGCGGCGCTTTCGGTCTTCAGCTGGCGGCGAGGAGATGCCCACAGGTCTGACTGCAAATATAACGTTCTATTGTTCAATGTCCTTGAGACAGGGCCCATGGCGAGGGAGCAATGATTGATATGAATAGTTTGGGATGCGCATTAGCTACGTGGGCGATGAGGCCGGCCGTTCCCAAATACATGTTACTTCACAACACTGGAATTACGGGCTGGGGCACTGTGGATTTTGCAGGCTGCATAACGCACAGACTCAATGGATGTTTCTAATGTCATGTGAGTAAATATTCAGGCGTTTTGATCCCGGGATGAGGGAATGATGAATGGATACATGGGCAGGTGATTTGATACAGAGTTTGCCATGTACAGGGCTTCTTGGGATCTATCCGCCTCCCCTACGCTATGTGATGCAGGGCTGCCATAGTGGGACCATCGTCTATCTGGCCTTGTTGAGCCCTCCCTGTCTCGAGGCGCCCTCAGACACTTGTGTCCATGCACGTTGACATTCCCATCTGATGGATTCTGTTTTGACAGACGCATGCACAGGTACACTCGTTTGTGATGGTGTTTGCACCTCGATATAGATGGTTATGAGTCGCAAGTGGTTTTGGGGTGGTGATGATCCTTTTGAGTGGGCTAGCATGCATATGGCTGTGGATTTCGTGTGATCATTGAAGTGAGTTGTTCGAATGTAGTTCTGATGGCCATTCTGTTCTTTTTCTTTTCTTTTGGTTGACAGGTATCTCCTCCCCTTTTGCCACTGCCATCTGTATGCCACTCCTGCAGATGGATTTTACTCCCGACACCTGCTGCTTCGTGTTAATCGGTGGAGCAGCATTACGATCTTATGGGACGATCGCCAATGGCCCACATGCCCTTACGCAGTACTGGTGTCTCGGAGCAACATTTCGGCCTTTCAGCTGGACTAGTGCCTCCCCATTGGGACAGCCCTGCGGTTCTGTGCGCTTCCATGTTGCCTTTTCGTACGTGAATGTGGCTCTGTGTACCATGGGGGTACAGGGCGACACACAAGTAGTGGCTGGTCATTTCTTGCGGATGCAGCCCACAATGGTGATTAGTGTTTTGGAGTTCATGGCCTGATGGCTGTATGGGCTTGGTGTCTTTGATGTGCATAAATTGCTATTCTGATTTGGCCCGTGTAGCGTTTTTCTTTGCAAGTGATGTGGCATATGCCTATTTGGGGGGCGATGTATTGTGAGGAGATCTGCATTGGGTTCCAGCTTCGGGGTTTAGTTGCGTGGTACTGTACTGGGCGCGTTTGCCTACTAAGCCCGTGAGGTCAGGGATGGGGGCTGCCTATATGACAGTTTGAATGTTGTCATGCTCAGGGGCGGGGGATTGGGTTTTGTGTAACAGATGCCGGTCAGCCAGGTGGACTGGTGGAATGATGTGATTTTCGGAATATTGCTGGGCACAGGTGCCTGTGTTTGCGTGCGTTTCTTGGTGGGGGACTGTGGTCATGTCCATTGGGATGGCTTCTGTATTCGTGCCATCTGTGACCTGCAGCTCCCATTGGCCCCTCTTGTGTTGCTTTTGTTCGTTGGCATGCATGGGTGCTTTGTACATTTCAATGGTTGCATTGTGACTTCATTGCACCTACCGGGAGTTGTACTTTGTGGGCAGGGAGCGGTGTACAGGCACTCAGTGGGGCCGTTTACGGTTGATTCGCGATGCCGTACTTCTCGCCATGGCGGAATGGTACATTCCGCCATGCCTGATGGCGTTAGGTACATGTCCGCTAGGGTCGGAATTGGCGTACCGTTGCACCATGGTGGTGTTTGCGGTTTGGCATGGCGCGCGCGCGCGTGCTTGGTGCAGTTAGCGTTGGCGTTCACTACGGTGTCGCTAATGGCTTCGTACTTTGCGGTGACGGGTCATAGTCGCACCGAGCGCTATTCGATGGCGGTATTGCATTTCCGCCATCGTTTTTCGATTTCCGCCAGGGTCGTAATGAGGGCCAATATCACAATCTAACATGACTTGCACCAATTGACTGACTTATATTTCTAATGGACTTACAGATACTACAACACACAGTTAAAATTTGGACATTCACACATTACATCAGATTTCTTGCAATTTCACCCACAAACAATATGATTCACACAGTGATTGCTTGGTCTGTTATCAAGCTCTTTTTTCCCAGCAATCCCCACCCCCAGGCGTCAATTAGATATGACTCCTCTGGTTTGGAGGCAATGTACAGGGAGTGGGAATACAATGGAAAAATCGTTCTGGCTTTTTATTAATAGGCAGAGTTTCGGAAATAGACACAAACGTTTTGGGCTTTTTGTTTGAAAGGCAAAGTCAGGAAAGCAAGTCAATGGGAAAATCGTTTTGGGCTTTTTATCTGCGTGAAATGTAGGGCCTTGGGGTTCTGATTTGGGATGCAAGCAAATTAATGGGACATTTCGTTTTGCACACTCTACATTCACTTGAATGGCAGAGTTTTAGGGTTACTTAATTTGGGATTATGACACCCCCCTTCTATAAAGAAGACAGGGGTTTCAGAAAGGCAGAGTCACCCAAGTACTTTATTTTCTATACCGACTTTAACACACTGGGCATTAACTTTGCTAGTTTCAAACTCTAACAACACTCATCCCATGATTTATGTATGGGAATTAATTGATTTAATTTCAATTCAATGCACTAAGGATCTACGCAGTTTCACCCCCTCCCCACAATTGAATAGAAAGGATTAAGGCAGGCAGTTCCCAAAACAATTCAATTTAAATGGATAGGGAGATTTTCTATAGTGGAATTAATTTGAATTAGATTTCATAAAATGTGCCAAGGGTCTCCCCAGTTCCACCCCCCTACCTGCTATGCGAGATGGAGGTTAAGGCTGGCATATTCTCCCCATACACTTTTGTTGGCATTTGGATTAATCTACTTACAAGGGAGGACTTGGTTATGGGGCATCCAGGGAAACCTTGGTGGATTAATTCCATTGACAGAACTAGACTCCACGTTAGTAAGAGTCCCAGGATTGGATGTTGCAGTATACTGAGCAACTAAGATTGTTGAGGAGTCCCTCATTATCCCATTTGGAGACATGATTTGGAAGGAGACTGTAACCCGGCACAATTTTAAGAACATCCTAGAACAATACTAGGACAAGAAAATTTGTTTAAGAGGGATACAGGAGGATAGTGAGCTGTCATCTCATTTAAAAAAGAAGGTAGCGAAATACAACACATGTGGTTGTTTTGGTGTCAATAATAAGGAGATTGAAGCACCCTACCAAGGGAACCCTACCATCAACTAGGGAGAAAGAATTCACTCCAAGTCACACCTATGATGTTCTTACTGCCCCTGATGAATGTCTGGCATAGCGGAGCCGAAAGGACAGAAACTTGGACAAGTTGGGCTGATTGTTTAAGCTTATCTATGAAGTTCAGGTTAACATTCTAAGAACCACATACGCGAATTCTGACACTAAGTGACATTGAAATTTGATGTGTTTTTAGGTTTAGTTACACATGCGAATATTGCTTGTTTGTTGTATGTTTTATGCTTGTATGTTAATACTTTTGTATGCTCATCTAGGTTTGTTTGTTTGTTTGTTTGTTTATTTTATTTGTATAGCGCTCCAAACCCAGGGGTAGATGGGCACTTAAGAAGACGGTTACATAGTTGAGAAGTATCTTTGTGTAGCATACTTAGTACATAAATACTTATAGTACATGCATATGTAATATAAGGAATACAATTTGCAATTTAAGTGTTAGAATAATATACAGGTAGCAATATACATTTATAATATACAGTCATATACAGTACATGAGCCAGTTAGTGGTCAGGTGTTAGCTACTCTTTGTTCAGGAGCCAGCTGATGACTTGCCTCCTGAAGATCTGGAAGGATTCGATAGATTTGATGTTGAGAGGTAGGGTGTTCCAGAGTTGGGAGGCAAGTACTGTGAAGCTAGCCCCGCCAACTCTTTTTAGGTGGAATCTGGGCACTGTCAGGCATAGAGTGTTGGAGGATCTGGTGGTTCTGGTAGTAGGTTTCAAGGTGAATTTGTTAGTTAAATATGGTGGTGCTAGGTGATTGAGGGACTTGTACGTGAGGCAGATGGTTTTTAAATCAATTTTCTGGCATATGGAGAGCCATTTGCAGGCTTTCCTAGCAGTGGAGATATGCTCTCGCCTGGGAATCTTGAAGGCTGCGCGCAGAGCGTTATTTTGAAGTACCTGTAGTTTGTTAAGTACAGATTGGTTAGCACCTAGGTACAGGCTTTTTGCAGTAGTCTAGTTTGGATTATAGGAGGGCTCTGGCGAGGGTGAGGCAGCTATTGGGTGATAGGAAGGGTCTGCTGGCCCTAATGAGCTTGCCGGTGTAGGCAGAGACTGAGGCAATCAGATTGGTGTGTTTGGAGAGGTTGGTGTTGGCATCCAGATAAAAGCCAAGGGTTTTGACACTTTTGGCAATAGGGATGGTGTGACCATCGATCGGGATGTTTTTGTAGTTGGGATTGAGTTTAGTTAGGATGTTGGGGGAGCCAACGATGAGGAGTTCTGTCTTCTCATCATTCAGGCAGAGGCCGTGAGGTGCCATCCATGCCTGAATGATGGAGAATATTTCGTTGATCCGAGCGACGTCTGCTTGGTAATTGCCTGTGATGGTGAGAAGTATCTGGGTGTCATCTGCGTAATTAGTGTAGGTGACACCCAGACGGTCCAGTTGGTCAAATAGAGGCTTTGTAAATATATTGTTCAAAATGGGGGATACACAGGATCCCTGTGGGACCCTGCATGAGATGGGGATGGGGTCTTCTGCAGCTGTTGTTGAGAAGACTCGCATGGTTCTATTTGCCAGGAAGGATTGTATCCATGTGATGGCAGAGGAGGAGAAGTGAGCTGCGGTGGCTAGGTGGTTGCAGAGGATTTCGTGGCTGACCAGGTCGAAGGCCGCTGAGAGGTCTAAGAGGAGTAGAATTGCGGCATTGTCTTTGTCTTTAATTTCATCAATCTGGCTTTTGAGATCAACAAGGGCAGTTTCTGTTCCGTGATGGGGTCTGAAGCCAGATTGATGTATTCCTAGCAATTGGTTGGATTCCAGGTATTCCTGAATTTGGATGTAGGAAACTCTGTCCAGGATTTTTAGTAGGAATGGGACTGTGGTGATGGGCCTGTAGTTGGTGGGTATGGCTGGGTCTAGGGATTGTTTTTTCAAGAGTGGGAGAACCCATGATTGTTTTAGGTTGCTGGGGATGGAATTATTGGTGAAGGATAGGTTGATAAGTTTGGTGATGAAGGGGGAGAGCTCTCGAGCTGCGTCTTTTATGATTTGGGCGGGACAACTGTCTCCTTTGCAGTTTGAGGGTTTTAGGGAGGTGATGATTTTTTGAGGTGAAGAGGTGAAGCCCGAACTGTGTTGTTGGGCGTGGGTAGGCTAGAGTTGGTGACCTTGTTATTGGAGAGTTGTTGGCGTTTGTCCTCAATTTTGGTTGAAGTCCTGTAATTTTGTTGTTAAGGGCGTTTTGGATGCTGGTGCACCAGGATGTGTCTTTCAAACAGGTGCCTGGAGGTGAAATAGGGTTTTCAAGTTCTTTCAAAATTTTAAATAATTCTTTAGTGGAGGATCCTGCCTGAGTAATCCTGGTGTTGTATACATCTTTTTTGGTGCGAATTATCTCACTTTTGTATAATGAGGATAGGTTTCTGAGGTTGGATTTATTTTCCACAGAGGGGTTAGTCTTCCATGTGAGTTGTGCCTTGGCTTTCTTTTTTCTGAGTAATTTGAGCTCAGGGGTGTACCACGAGTTCAGATGAGCTTTAGGTTTGTCATTACGTAGTTTCAGGGGGGCAACAGTATCCATTGCCTTAGCCATGGAGTCATTGAAGGTGTCAATCAGCAGGTTTAAGTCAGCGGTGGCAGGGAGAGCGTTGAGGGTGGGTAGGGCCAGGGGTAGTAGAGTGTATTGAGTCTTTATTTTTAATTTGTATTAAATTGGTTTATGTGCAGATAGTGAATTCAGGGTCTGTTATTTTTTTAAGACTCTCTAGAACCCCTGTGTTGTTGGGATGAGCTGATACTGGATAAACACTGATATACCTTCCTTTGGTTGTATGATTCATAGCGTTGCCCACTCTGTAGGAAGGCATTGGATTCACAGTGGGTGTATCGTTATGAGATATAGGCATCCAGGGAAACAGCAGGGCTCCTCTGAGGACAGCACAGATCTGGTCAAAGGCTTCGGTCAAGGGTAGTCCCCAGCACCCAGACTTCCTCTGGCTCCTCAAATGGTAGGCGCAGCTAGCTTCTAGCTTTGCCAGTCTCTGTCTCCAATGCAATGTTTAAGGCCCTGGTAGCTCTCCCTGCCTCTTGGCTGGTTGTTCCTTGCAAGAGTCCAGAAGTAGACTACCTCCCGCAATATCATTTCAATGTATATTTTCTCACGTTTACTGCTGCAGTTTTGTATCTGTCAAAAGGTGCCTTTTCCCAGTTTACACAAAGTCAGCATCTGCAACACCCCATGTGTTTTCTCATTCATTGGGCATTGTTAGCAATATTACCATTCTGAGACACACTCTCCTTCACTTGAGTGCATTTCCGTTTTGATAAAGTTGAGTGAGGCCCATTCTCGCTCATTCAGTAGGCCTCAAATTGAAATTAACTGTTTTGTGCTAGATTTTATATTTCAATGGGACTCCACATTAGCCAGCTTCACTTCACTCTCACAATATGGACCTAGCATGACCTCTCTTTCTCTGTCACTCTGGAGCTGTATTTCCACCCCACAGAGCTAGAGAGAGAGAGAGAGGGGGCTGGCATGACATTAGCTGTGGGAGACATGAAAAGCATGTTTGCTGTTACATTAGGCGAGCAATCAGATGATATTTGGATATTAACAGGGTATCCCGGGGTGACAGCACAACATACTCTAAGCTTCCTGTTCCTCCAAATAGAGGTTACAAGGTTGTAACCCTGTATTATTCCATATTTAAGAATGAATCAAAAAGAAAAGAAAAATGGTTATGAAGTAGCAACAACTGTTACTTGATGATATTTATTTACATTAATACATGCATATTTATGGGATTTAATACACAAATATGAAGAATACAGTAGGGACCCTATGTTGCTACTTCATAACTGTTTTTCCTTTCTTTTTGATGTATTCTTTCATATGGAATAATCCAGGGTTGCAACCTTATAAACTACAATTGGAGGTACATGAAGCTTAGCCTTCCATAACTTTAGAAATAAGTTTTCAATAATTCCAAGTGGGCACATTTTCTTGTGTTTATTGCTGTATATCCCACAGTACCCACTGGAGAAGAGGGGAGCCCTTTTGGTTCATAGCACAAGATAGGCCACATGACAGTGCCCCTTTTAACAATTGTCGAGCAGACGTGGGGAGGGTCCGTTCATAGCAAACCACTGGAAGAGGGAGATTATGAACATGATTGTAATACTTACACTGATTTCAATTATGAAATACGTTGCGCCAAAGAAAATGCCCTAGGAGGGGGTGTGATTGGTTTCATTGATGGGTCATCGACGATTAACCAGAGCAGTGAATTGTGACATAGTTGGACAGCAGTGGTAAAGCGACAGACCATGGAAAGTTTGAGGTTCTGAAAAGTGCAACATTGCCAGCACATATTTGAACGCAGGCAGCAGAATTGGTAGCCATCATTTTAGCGCTTGAGGAACATGAAGATGAGGAGGTGTGAGGAGTCAGTAATGTGAGGCGAACAACTGCTTGATGATTTGTTATTTTATGCCATTTTTTCTTAAAGAAGTGTATTAGAAAATGCCTCACTATACCAACTCTGAAGATTTCGCTACTTAAAGCTAAGGGGACACATTCTAACACACAATAATACGAACAACATTCACAATCTAAGAATAACCTTCTAATGTCATGGGTGATTTCCCTTCCCCAGGATTCAAAGTCAGGTCCGTTGGTGTTCAACCAAAGAAAGAAATATCTCAATTCAGGTCTTGATATTTAAAAGTCAATGTAAAGGTTTGTTAACCAAAGTTGCACTAGCAAGTCTCTGCTTCTTGATGAAATATCCACTGGCCACTTTATCCAAATAGCCCCAATGGTAATCTCAGCCATGATGCTTTATCACTTTCATCAAGAAGACTTACCATAGTTCAAAAGAAATAAAATATCCAGAACTACCAGTAATACACACTACCTGGTTAACAGTTTGTATTCTCTTGGTTACAGTTTTGGGCTTCACAATGGTATATTTGTCAAGATTACGTCTCAGTGCTGCTGCTTCAACTGTAACAACTTCACTTCTACTTCATTCACTATGGGAACAGTCATCTTTGTCTCACAGTACTCCTCTTTGTTTGGACTACTACCATGTTGCATCCATTGACAACCATATATTCCACCAATGTTTCAGTACTTTGAACTACTACTATAGCTTCAGTACTTTAGACTACTACCACAGCTTCAGTGATGTGTACTTTTAGACAGGCTTCGACAAGATTTACTTCAAAGTGCTTCAACAACTTTAAGTAGACAAGGCATCTTCATCTGAATAACTCTCTTCAAAAGAGGCAGCATCTTTTCCTCTCTTGCCTGTCTGGCACAATAACATCCTGGGTTTGCCTTGGAGGCTAACTTCTCTCTGTCTTCCACAGTCTCTAGCATTACAGGTTGTGTCAACTTCAAAATAATCTTTACAAGCAGCTAGTTTCCCTTCCTCAACTTTACATGCACTTTTCTGCCAGTTATCAACCCAATCAATTACCTAGACGCATTGGTACCACTCTCTCTCTTAGCTTCAGATAATTCTTGCACACGTGTATTTTAGGCCAATAAACTGTTATCAACTTCACAGTACAGTTAGATTGCTTAACTCTAGGAAAGGTTGGTTTCAATGTGAATATGGGAGACTCTTGGCGTGGGTAATGCTTGGTTTTTTCTTTTTTTTATTTGTATTTGGTTTATACACAATAAACATTTACAAAACAAACTAAAACATCACATTTTTACCCCTTTTTTAAGAAAACATTTTTTACATTAAAATACAGAATCATATCAAATCAGAATTGCTTAAAATGACAAAATAAAAATGAAAGGGCTAACAAGACAGATAATAGGTTTCGCATTCAAAGAATTAGGCAAATTATATTTGTCCGTTTGTCCCTTCTCAAACACTGTTCTGGGACTTCCCCATCATACAACGTATCTCATAGATTACAATTGTCCTTACACCAGTATTTGACAAGCATCTTCTTCTAAGTCATTAGTATTTTTACATGTTGCAACCAAACCACACACTTCTGTTAGAAAATTAACCACGAGAATTTGTGCAGTCTGTAGGCAGTCCTCCTCCCTGGCGCCACACAGACCGGATCTGGCTGATCCCCCTTTGAGGATTTAACCATCTCGGGACCCTGCAGTCCATAAAACCTGCAATTAGCTCTGGGCCCACCACTATTGACACCACCTCTTGACCCATCGCCTCTGACTTCTGAGACTCACGGAGTGCAATCGCCTACTGGGACGCAGTCCCCGACGCCAGGGGCCTGAATGAGAGACACGAACCACGAGGCTGCGGGGTGCTTCTTCCAATAAAACACTACCAATTCATCAAATGTTTCGGATTCTAGGAGGCATCCTACTGGTGCAATGTCGAACAACTGAGGGTTGGGCCCCTGTAGCACAGGGCGTGTGCCCTCCTCAGACTCCCTGTAATTTATTTCTGGCTGGCATATGACCACGTATCTAGCATGTAACTGTATACAGTCCTCAGGAAAGGGAAATACCCACTGTGGACATAGGCGGATATACACTGATATTTCTTGCTACTGCAATCAATCTGGAATCTCCTGTTAATTTAGGCAACGTACCTTGCCACAGACTGTCATAAGCAGGTAGCCGACCGCCACAGGTAATACCACTCTCGCCCTGACTCTGTTGTATACGGATGCTGGGAGATCACATTAAAACATACAGACAGGCCCCCCGTTCATCACCAGCTCCACTGCCGGAGTACAGAGAAGGAACCCGGGAGGAATCGAGGTGCAGGAAGCAGGACGTGCCTCTGGGGCTGACAGAGAGAGGGACAAGCAACGTGGACCGGCGCCCGCCGAACGATTCCCCTGCGGTGCGGACCATCTGCAGAAACCAGAAGGGAGAGCGCCCAGCAGCGAACGACCTGGCGGATTGGAGAGGTGAGCACCAAAAGCCCACACGGTAGATGGGAGGTCGGCCCTGTCGACGAGAATGAAGGAGGGGGATACCAGGGAAAGCCCTCAGAGACTACGGGGAAAGCTGCAGAGGGGCAGTCGCTCGACCCAAGGAGAGTGATACACAGGCCTATGAGCGGCCCAGAGGGCAGTGGGTAGCAGGGACTTCTACGGGTCCCCACGGGGCCTTAGTCACTGGCATAAGCCCAGAGTGGGCGCTGATCACCTCCACTGGGTGACATCAGGACAGTTGAGAGGTCCACCTGAGCGTGGAACCAGGGAGGAGGGACTGGACCCCAGGAACTACTAAGAACCAGAGAAGGTCACAGTATAGGTCTTGAGGCGAGCCTGCAGCCCTCCGAGGTAGAGGACTTGAGATCTGACCAGGACATTTTAATCAACATAGTACACTACCCGACCTTTACCTGCAAACCATCCAGCCCAATACCCCACAGGGTCCGTTTGGGCCTACAATCACTCAGCCCAATGAAACCTACTGTAACCCATTACAGCCACTGTCTACCACTTACCCTTAGCAGTCACATAGTCTTACTGCCTGTGGCCCACAAGATCCCTTCTATTTCCATCGCCCCTTGTGTTGCTGGGATGCCATAGCAAGTTCTGCTGCTGGTCCACGCAGTCAAAGAGACATACGGGCTGAAGCTCATGCCCCAAATTGCTTAGAACTGTGTTGAGACCTGCCCTCATCAGCAGCCTGGTTCCGAGGAATCGCCCTGAACATACTCTTAAGATCGGCAGCCGGGAACTACACCAGAACGTCGCAAGATCGGTGTCCCACTGCTCCTCCTGTAAGGTTGGTGCCATCTGACCGAAGTAAAATCTCCCCCAGACCTCAACAGCACGCATCATAGACATATCTGCATAGACCCCCAATCTAATCTATCCTAACCCCTCGCTCCCGTACTGCTGGCGCTCCAGGCGGACCTGTCGAGTGCTAGCGGTTAGCGAGGAACCTGAGGAGATGAATTCCAGCAGCCACGCAGCTTCAAGGAAAATTGGTAAAATGCACTTAGCGAGAGTGCAGCTGCACCCCGGCGACCGCTGCGGTCTAGCCATACATAAACATAGAATCACTGAAACTGTGCCTTACCGACAGGAACGGCACCCTAATTCTCAGTCCTACAACATGAGAAACTGGGTCCATGGGCTGCAACACCCCCCCCGAAGTCACCACAACTTCTGTAAGCAAATGCAACCTTAAGGCACTCTAACGACCCAGAGAACGCAACAAAAGATCACAAGAACAGCCAGGTAGCACGTTACGGCTCTAAGAGCTCTAAGCGGCGAAGGAAGCATACGCTTGGATTCAAGGAGTCATCCCCCTTGAATTCTGAGTAGCACGGACTGCTCCCGGCGGATCAGCCCTGATGCCGGGAGTCAGAGGAAGAACTAGACAGTCAAAATCAAAAATCCAAGCCAAAACTCAAGTGGGCCAAATTGAAAAGTGCTGGGGTCAGAGTCGACGAGAGGAGAGTCAGTCACCCCTCCTACTGGTTGAACGTTCAGCAGAAACAATATCTTCCACATGTCCTCAGATAAGGAGGAACTTCTGAACTGTCTGAAGGGGATAGAAGCCCGACTCACAAACTCATTCCACAACCAGCTGGAACAGATGAAAGAAGAATTGAAATCCTCCCTCCAGGAAGTAAGCAGAGAAATGACGGACCTGGGAAAAAGAGTAGATATAGTCGAAAATGGCTTATCAACTGTTGCAGAAGAATCTAACCAGAACAGTATCCTCCTGGAACAGCTGGCCACCGCAACAACCAACTTAGAACTACAATCAGAAGACCTTGAAAACCGCTCAAGACGATCCAACATCAGAGTCAAAGGCCTCCCCGAAACAATCCAGGACTGTGACCCTAAAGATACAATGCAACTGTGCTTCAGCAGCCTTCTGCCGGAAACTCAATCAGACCAAATCGGCTCTGATCGTATACCTCGAGTAGGCCAAAAACGGAATGACCCGGGTGCAAGACCATAGATGTGCTAATAGCAGTAACTTCCTACGGTCAGAAAGAAGAAATACTGAGAGCAGCAAGATTCCACAATGACCTCACAATCAATATGAAGTGGGAGAATGGAAGACCAGGCTCCCGTCCTTCACCTCTCGCGCTTGGCCTAGAGGGTCACGGCCCAGACACCCGCCGCGAGAAGAGTTTGTCCAGTTACCAGACGACCAGGTACCCTGGTACAGGAACATACGGATGTGTCCACCTGCCTGCCCAGCAGCCCGCACTGGCCATGCCGACACCTGCGGCTCGGATCAGCTAGACTAAAAACCACACGTCGTTAGAGATGCCATGACGACCTAGACGACGGGAAGCACATCTGTACAAATATACACACTTAACATTTCCACACCAATCTACACGAAGAACATACTCAGTGCTCTGACGTAGGCGACAGACATACTCACGGACGTACGTCTTTATTATTTTTACATAGGCTTTCAGAACGCAGAAACGCAAGGTGCATCATGAACTCATCTATAACGCCGCTTGCTCACGCTTCTCTTGAAACCCGTTACCACCATGAGAGGTATAATAGAAACACGATACTGGTCATGGAAATATATGCCACTATAACCTAAAGCACCCATGTCCGAAATGGATCACTATACACCAGGCCCAAGTAGGCCTCAAGCAAGAGTTCCCGTGGACATTAACAAAGCAAAAGTCAGGTTGCTGATCCTGCAGAATGAGCCTGGTGGAGAAATCAGCCAAGGTTGCAATGTTGCAAACCCACATCCAAGAACAAATCATCAAAGGCACGATGTTGCAACCTCGCACTCCGCATACCAACGTTAAAGTCATATCTACAAATTAAACCAGACACATAGTGGAAAAGCAATATTAATTGTGCAGAATTCTGCCTCAAACACGGTCCCGCCCCACGTGACCAAGCCGAACCTGACGAGATGCCAAAACCCAGGAGAGAAAAGGCGTCTGGGTCCTTCACTATGAGACACAGGCCGAGACACGTGAAAGGCTCAATGAACACCTGCTACAGTGGGAGCGGTCAGCCTTCCACCTATGAATAAATCCTCACATTGTCTGCACGTACCCATATTGAAACATTGTTGCAAACACAGGTACACCGAGAGCTGGGAACAACGGTGGTCCCAGGCTGGGGAGCTCACGGATGCACCAATCAGAACATGGGGCTCTTATCTCAGACGTCAGTAACATTAGCCAATCCTCAGGGGTCTTCATGTAACAATTCTTATGTATCTAATTATAGGGACAACCCAGATATACCACCTGACTACACCTTGACCACTAATATCATTCTCTATATGTGTACTATACTAACCCTACCACTCGAGCAACCAATTAAGAGTGGCGATAGGTTTTTTGTTAACTTTCTGAAGTGACGCAAGTAGCGCGTCATAATGCAGTAAAAAGGGCCTGCGAGCCCCACAATTGTGTGTGTCAGGACGAACGCGTACGCTCCTTGACCCATCCCTGCCGTTTGCATAATAAACAGCAGAGTCGCCTTGCTCCTTGTGTGTGTCTCATACTCTATCTCATCTGGGATATACGGGAGGAGTTGGGGCCTCCCTGCCCGGAGGTCTGCGGACGGCCCGGCCGACCCCGGCAGAATTTCCCCCGACAAGTTGGAGGCACTGCTGAGATCTGTTTAAGATCAACTTTTATTTTTTAGTTTTTCCAGGCACTCCCGTTGCGAGGAGGCCCGGCGGCGCGGCCCCCTCTGCCGTTGCCCCCTTCTGAGGACTACAGGACCATCGCGGAGCCACGAGAAGACCGGACAGCGCAATCCGGATATTGGCCCTCGGGAGCCGGTTGAGAAGTATCCCGCCCGCGGTCGGCGAGTGTCCAGACGTGGTCCAGACGAGGGGAGGTGGCGAGCCGCTTGGAGGGTGCACGCAGTCGAGCGGCCCTGCATCGAGAGAACTTGGTGAGCATGACACGCGCAACAAGCAATGCGAAATTGTGAGGGAGGGGGAGGAAGTAAATAAGGGAGGGGGGAGGTATTGTACAGATGTGCGGTGAAGGTTTAACTGAGCGTTGCTAATGGAATGAATGGTAGTGAAACGAGTGCGAGAACAGTCGGCTAACGTTACGCGAAAGAGGGGGCGGGGCACGAAAACATCACGTGCAGCCGCTCGTAACAGTCAGCTAACGTTACGCGAAAGAGGGGGCGGGGCACAAAAACATCACGTGCAGCCGCTCGTAAGAAACTGATGGCTTAAAGTGCGACTAAGTGTGAGGGTGGGTGTGTGTGGTTTCCTACGACTTGACATTTATCGATCAATGAGTAGATGAGGTTCCCTATTGTTCGAGCAAGAAACTCGATAGGTAGATGACGTTTCCCTGTGGCAGGTAGCTAGCTACATAGTTGCCCAAAACGGAAGATAATTGGCTGGTTAAGCCCTCCTGTTGAGGGGCGTATCACACGCAAGGCGACGCAGCGTGCGCAGTCCGGTTATATTATTGATGAGATTACCTTGTTCCAGGAGAGACAGGAAGACAGCTGTAGGGTTAGCGGGGTAGATTGCAAGTGTATTTTGAACTTAAAGAACATAACAAGAATATACCAGTAGCTCGAAGAAATCGGTGACGTCACCAGTAGGGATTTAATAGGATATCGCGAGCACAAGGAATTTTGGGTTTGAGAATGGTGGGGAAGAGAAGCATGATAAAGGAGCTGATACGGAGATAAACTATAAACCAGTGGATCGAAAGAAGAAGGGGAAAGAGGCGTGGCTGCGCACGGAGAACGCCGGCCACGGCGAGTGTAAAAGGGGGAGGAGAACGGAGAAACAGGACGACTGTATAAGATCGTCGTAAGGGGTACGCAGCCGCAGGGGGCTGCGTGCGCTTCGGCCGCAGGGGGCTGTAGGGGAAGGAATATAATATAACATCATATTTATTATTATTGCATAATTTGTCAAAGGATTGTCGTAAGTCCCCACACTTGCGGGGCGAGGTAAGCAATACAAGGTTGTACATTATAAATTGCTAGTAAGGGGAAGGGTAACAAGGGGAGTGCAACTATGTCATACGGGAGAGGGTCGGGAGGGTGGGGGAACACCCTCACTACCCCACTACAGCACATATGCACCACATTGCCACCACACAGGGAGAAGTTAATTAAGTACAGCATAGAGTGGACCCAGGGGACAGACAACAAAATGTTAACACCATGGCCGCCTAATGGTAGTTTCGATCCATATGCCCAACATTCACTACTGAACCATCTGCACAATACATACAAGGGGAAGAAGTTGGCAAACCATGTGGAGGTGTTTAACTTATGGAGGATGTTCCAGGGGTCTCGACCAGGACCAAATGGAATGTTCACTATGGGGGAAACACCGGAAGAAAAGGAGATTAAGAAAGAAGGAACGGGTGGGGAAAAGGAGTGCGAAAGTACAAAGAATACGGGGAACGAAAGACAGGGAGGAGAAAAGGTTGATAAATCAGACGACATAAAAAAGGAACTGAGCAATGAGATACCCATAACACCGGGAGTGAAAACAGAGGGAGGAGGGTTGTACCCTTTAAGAGAATTAGGAGAAATAGAAGGACAGTTAAGGGCGGCTGAAGGATACTCAAACCCGGCATACAGCCCTCCACCATATGTGGCTCATGGGAAGATACCAATGGGGGAAGGGAGGATTAGAGAAGAGCAGACTGTAGAGATAGGAAACGATGAGTGGGTAGCTGCACAGATATTGTTGAAATTACGAGGCTCACTAACTGGAGAAGAAAGGGAGGCGGTAAAGAGAACAAACGAGGATAGTGCCAGAGAGAGTAAAATGAGGGGAGAGGAGCTACTACGGCAGAAGGAAGAGATTTTGGAGGAAAGATTAGCAAAACTAAGGGATGAGCAGAATGAACTGATCAAACAACTTGAGAGGGAGGAAAGAGAGAGAGTGAGGAAAAGGAAAGAAGGTAAGGACGAATTGGAAAAATTAAGGGAACGAAGTGAGGAGCAAAAGAGAGAAGCTGAAAGGGTAAAAGCAGCAGCAGATAGGGTATCAAGAGTAGTACTGAGAGAGAAGAAGAAGGAAGAAGAAGAAAAGGAAAAGGAAATGGAATTATGGAGGAGGAGGATAATATCGGAGACAGCTAAGAAATATGAAGAGGGGAAGGTAATAGAGAGTATAGTAGAAAGAGAAAGGGTGAAATGGGAAAGGAAGAGAGAGGATGAAAGGATATTGGAACAGATGAGCAACGAAGTAATGGAGGAACTGAAAAGGAAAAGGGAGGAAAATAGTAGGGAAATGGAGGAGAGAAGTGAAGAAGGAAGAGAAGGGAGGGGTAGGGAGAGTGAAAGATGGGGAGATGTATATAAAAGTAGGGAGGTAGCAACAACATCAGCACTAGGGGGGACTGTTGTTAACAACGAAAGGGGAGAAAGAGACCTAATAGATTTGAAAACGGTAACAATAAAAGGAAAAAAGGCAGAGTGGGGGGTGCCATTTATGAATGATTTTTGCAGTGAGGAGGAAGGAGGAGTGGAGAAGGATGGAAGAAAGAGTGAAAGGGAAAGCTTAGATAAACTGTACCTCACTAGAACAAACATAGATTCGCCCTGGATAAGTAGAAGATGGGAGGAGCTGGAGAGAAGTAAGGAGGAAGTGAAAAGAATAGGGGAAACACAAACCAATGAAACCACGCCACCCACATCCCCATCACGCCGCCCTCCCACGTCACTACCTACATGTTCAACCACCGCACGCTCTCTGCAAAGAATAAAGCTCGCACCCTTCATGAACGAACTTACACCCTATGCATGTCGGCTTAGGGACCTCCCTAGTCGCAGGCAAGACAGACAAATAAACATACCCATATTGAACACAGGAAATGATGAAAGAAGGGGGAAGGAAGAAGAGGGAGGTAGGGGCAGAGGTAGTAAGGAAGAATTTGAAGTAGTAAAAGAAATGGGGGAAGAGGAGGGGTGTGAAGACTCAATATCATGGAGCGTAAAGGGTGACACAAGACAGAATTTAATGCCACTGCTGGAGAGAGGAGGGGTTAGACCACAGTATGTACCTTGGAAACATACGGATAAGGAAAATATAAAATGTAGGCTCCCATCACTAAGTGGAGGTGCGGGTAAGTGGATATATGAAATGGAAAAACACACCGCAGGACAGAAACTGGCAGTAGGAGATGTGAAGGGCCTGTTAATATCAATATTAGGGGATAGAGCGGATGACATTTGGAAAAGAGCGGGATTCCATGGGGTAACAATAACAAACACATCGCATGATGGGGCACCATTTGCAAACTGCAGACATGCGCTATGGCAGGCACTGAGAGTGCAGTACCCAGACACATCAGACATAGGAGCCATTACTTCCCGTAAGATGGGTGAAAATGAGGATCCTGTTGATTATATCCAGGATATTCAAGAGAAGTGGCGCATGGAAACTAGAGAACAATGGGACAAAACACCAGCCATATTTTATCATATACTAGTACAAGGGCTCCCAGAAGGAGTTCAGAAACAACTAAAGAAAGTAGTGGGAATGGAAGCAAAACCATGGCCAGAAATACAACTGACTATAGTACATCACTGCAGGACATGGCAAGGAAAAATGAAACAAAAGGAGGAGGACAGGAAAACAGAAGAGGCCAAATTAGTACAGAAAAAACGTACTAAATATACAATGGAAGGGGCACTAATAACTACGCCCACACCAATGGCCCAAAGCCCAACGCAAGTAGTGGCTGCACAAGATCCAGCTCAAATAACGCCTCCACAAGGTGTAATACAGCAAGTGCCGCCTCTGCAATTACACGCACCAAACATGGGAGGAGGGTACCCAATGCAAGGAACTGGGTATTATAGTTATAACAGAGGGAGAGGAGGGTTTATGAGGGGGAGAGGATATGGATATAATACCCAGCAACAGGCTGGGGGACTTAGAAATTACTACCCCACAGGGCAACCCGTATACCAGGACAACACAGGGAGCTTCCCATGGCAAAACAGGGAACCACCCGTGTGTTGGAGCTGCGGACTATTAGGACACATGTCACGTACATGTAGGGTCAGGCCAGGAACACCAGCATGGAATGAACAAGCACAACCTAGGACATCACAAGAACAGCAGGGCATACAACAACAGCAGATGTCACAACAAGGGAGTGACCAACAACAACAAACACGACAGCCACAAACCTATTCACTGCCACAACAACAAGTGGCGTTAATACAACCACCACCCCAAACTGAACGAACACAATTGGGTGGGGTGACGGTGTTGGGACACAACCCTTACACAGGGAATGGCCAATCATTGTACCCCCAATAGGCCAGCCCACAGACGGCCTTGGTGTGTCCCATCCTGTCAGTAACACCTAATAGTGCGGAGGAACCACGCATAGAGGTAACGATAGGTGACAAAAAATTATCATTTCTTGTTGACACCGGGGCAACTCGGTCTTGCATAAGGGAAGGTAAATTTAAGATGTCAGGCGAAGCCATGAACACCCAAGGATTTTCTGGGGCTAAAGGGTTGGTTCCATTTACTGATAACATTCCCTTATCTATTGGAGATTATGATCTGTCAGTTCCACTTTTGTATTATAGTGCCTCACCAGTAAATATACTGGGGAGGGACATAATGAACAGGTTGAACATGACGATCTCCTTTACAGAGGATGGCATAATTTGCTCTACTCCAGGGATTAACATGCTCGCAGCACGACAGATTTTGCAAGCATACTGTGGACAGACAGCGATTAGGGCGGAGCCAGTAGATGGCGAAATATTCCAATATGGCACAGACATGGCATTTGCATGGATGCCAGGGATAGAAGGGAAAATATGGAGGAGACCAGCAGCCTATCTATTCCGACCAGAAACACCAGGTAATGAACTAGAAGGGAAGGTGTTTGTAGTGGACATTGAGAGCATTATTGCAACAGCTGATTATGTTGCTGTGCACGCCCAAGATAAAGAAGGGAGAGCATGGAGGGTGGTGATAGCACTAGCAGAAGGATGTAGGCTGACCCAGGTGTCAGATGAAGAGCTGTTCTCAGAAGAAAAGGAAGAAAATGAAATGGTGTTCATGATGAGTGTAGAAATATGGCTAAGAGTGGCTCACAAACAAGTAGCACAGAAAATTGCAATGGCACTTGAGGCACCCGCAGGCACCCCAGTCCCATTTTTTAAGGAGGATATGTCAAAGGTGCCCAAATCATTATGGACTATTAGCCCTTATGACGTGGGATGCATAAAAAGCATAGGGGGTGTAAGGATAAAATTGAAAAAAGGTGCCATACTGCCAAGAGTGAAACAGTACCCATTGTCAAAAGAGGCAGATGAGTGCATATATGAAACCATAACGGCCCTTATAAACAATGGCATATTGGTCCCCTCAGAATCACCATGTAACACAGCTGTGTACCCGGTGCGCAAAGCTAAAGGGGGGTCTTGGCGCTTCATACAGGACCTCAGACCCTTGAACAACATAGTAGAAGCAGAGTATCCAGTAACAGCAAACCCGGCCACAATATTGTGTGGCATCCCAGCAGAAGCATCACGATTTACAGTGATTGACCTTAAAAATGCTTTTTTCTCAATACCATTACACCCAGACTCACAAGATTTGACAAGCTTCACTTACCGAAATACAAAGTGGAAACATACCAGATTACCACAGGGGTATTGTGAATCACCCTCAATTTTCAATAGAGTAATACAGATGGATTTGGGTAACGTTGAGGTGGAAAGCACAGTGTTACAGTATGTGGATGACATAATAATTTGCAGTACAAACGAAAGCAAATGTAGAGAGGACTCCCTAAAAATGTTGACAATATTGGCTGAAAAGGGGTACAAGGTAGACATGGAAAAGATACAATACTGTCAGGAACAGGTACTTTACATTGGCCAACTGATATCCCAACATGGAAGAAGGATTGCACCACAAAGAGCACAGGCCATCTCAAGCACTCCCGTGCCACAGACTGTGAGAGAACTGCAGCAATTTCTGGGGCTGTGCAACTACTGTAGAGCATGGGTATTTGATTATAGCTCATACATAGGACCCCTGCTTGAGGGTTTGAAGGAAGCAAATAAAGGGGAGAAAAAGTTGGGATGGACTATGGAAATGAGGGAGGCATTTGACGAATTAAAAGACGCGATATCAACTGCTCCAGTACTGGCATCCCCAGACTATGAGCGGCGCTTCTTTATATTTTCACATTGTGACTCAGCAGTGATGAAAGCAGTGTTGGCCCTAAAAACTAGCATGGGCTATAAACCAGTAGCATTTTACAGCGGTCACTTAGACCCTATAATGTTAGGCCACTTCTCTTGTGAACAAGGTCTTGCTGCAGCTGCTTTTGCAGTAGAAAAAGCATCAGCAATAACTATGGGGTGTCCAACTACACTATTTGTGGAACATGCATTATTTGCGATATTGAATAAACCTAAGTCCACACTAACGACACAGAGGGCATCAGGTTATGAGATTATTTTGTCTAAAGCTGAACTAGCAATTGTTAGATGTAGCACGGTTAACCCTGCAAGGTTCCTAGCAGAAGTAATTGAAGAGGGAGATTACGCCCACGACTGCACCCAAGTAACTGAAATGTACTCATGTGCTAGGAAAGTTGAAGAAAACGCACTAGAGGGAGGTGAGCTTTTGTTTATTGATGGGTCATCAACTATTGATCAAGGAGATGGGATACGAAGGACTGGGGCAGCAGTAGTAAAAATGATGGAGGCGCCGGTGTGTGTGGCTATGAAGTGTGTACAATTACCACAGCATTACTCTGCTCAAGCCGCGGAACTCGTTGCACTAATATTGGCATTAAAGGAAAGTTTTAATAAAAGAGTAACTATATATTCTGACAGTGCATATGTTACATCCACTGTCCACTCAGGGCTATCAAAATGGAGAAGAAGAGGGTTTAGGAGAGCTGATGGCACTCCAGTACAACATGCCCTCTTGTTGGCTGAACTAATTGAAGTAATAAACGACCCCCAAGAATTAGCCCTAGTAAAATGCACCGCACACACCAATGGAGAAGACTACGTCTCAAAAGGAAATGCAGCAGCAGACGCACATGCGAAATATGCTGCATATTTTGGTGAGATATGGAACCCCACAGACTCACAGAGAGGGAGAGGGAGGGGAATAGCTAGGGAGATGTTAATAAGAGAAGGGTACACCCATCTCCCAGCCACACAGATTATGGAACTACAAGCGGCTGCACCAATGGCCGAAAAAGAAATATGGGTGAAAAGAGGATGCACAATGTCACCAACCGACGCACTATGGCGCCAGGGTGGCACTGGGAAAGTTGTAATACCGTTGACACTGTTAAATACCGCCTTGAGCCAATTACACCACCCTGCCCATACAGGCAAGGAAATAATTGCAGCACGAATTCGAGAAGATTGGTTTTGTCCCGAGTTAACCTCCCATGTGTCAAATTTTATCAGCAATTGCCTAACATGTCAACAGTTTACGGCCGGTCATACTCTAAAAGTGATAAGAGGTACCATACCCCGGCCAGAAGGACCTTTTCGGCACCTTCACATTGACTATGTTGATATGATCAACATCTGTCAAGGCAATAGGTATATGATTGTAGTAGTATGCCCATTTTCTAGATGGATTGAAGCAGGGCCCTGTTCACACCCTGATGCGTTTAGAGCAGCCAAATTCATAGTAAGGGAGGTCTTCCCCAGATGGGGAGTGTGCGAGGTGCTAAGATCAGACAATGGCCCCCATTTCGCAAACGAAATGTTCCAGCATATCACATCCCTGCTGAACATTAAACACAAATTTGCATGTGCATACCACCCACAGGCTAATGGTGTATGTGAACGCCTGAATGGCTTATTGAAGGAGGCAATTGCTAAAATACAACAAACAACAAAGAAAAGTTGGTTGTATTGCCTTCCGTTAGCATTATTTGAGCTTAGAAACAGGCCAGGGTCCGACCACCACCTCACCCCTCACGAAGTGGTAACTGGACGTCAAATGCGCCTTCCCCTAACACCAACATCAAGGGCATTCACCGACCACGAAAGTTCAGCGAATGTGTTAGGTGATGAAATGTATCAATATGTGTCTTCTTTGATTACTAGTGTCGTGTTTGTGTCTCAACAGCTCGAGCGCACACGGGGCGGGTCTACCAGCAATCAAGAAAAAGACGAAAGTACGGAATTGGGAAAGGAGAACTCGTGCAAACTTGCCAAAGGTGACCACGTACTACTTCGCAATTTCAATAGAAAGTGGAACCAGAAGAGGTTCACTGGCCCCCATCTGGTAGAGGACGTATCAACAAGAGCAGTAAAACTAAAGGATAAGCGTGCCTGGAACCACCTACATGACGTAAAGATTTACAAACTGCAGACCCGCCCCAGCGCCAACGACAGGTCCATTGAAAGAACAGCAACAACATCCCCGACAGCGGAAGAAAGTTCCACCACAGACAACGACCCAATTGTTCCCTCGGAGACAATAACTAACGAAGAAGGGGGTGATCCCCATGCTGCCCACCCCATGATCACTCGCTCAAAGAGTAAAAATACTTCCGCCATTTGAGCACAAACCCCCCCCCCATTGACTGCTAAAGTACAGGTGTAACTAAAACTGAAGGACATGCTTGCACTAATACACATGTAAACACGTGAATGTTCTCTTTTTCTCTCGCACATACAGGAACTGCGTAATATTGTATTGTTAAGAAAAGCTAATTAACAAATTCAGTGTGCAGGTGTAGATGGTGCTGCCAGACGATAACTACCCAGAGGAATTGTCACACCAATTTGTATACGAAATAAAGAGGCCAACATACTTAAAAAGGAGAAGGGTACGTGTCTACTACACAGCCTTCCTCCTGGCCATAGAATATCACATGCCCCACCTCCGCCCATACTTGCCGGTCTTAAGAGACCCATCACTTAGAGTAGCGTGGGAGCAGCTCTTCGCCTGGGCACTGAATGACTACTTGATAGGGAGAGCTTAAAACTAACATTTAATAACGAGCACTTTTGAGAATTTTTAGGCGGGCAACTGTAACGTCGCAAGAATAAGCTGCCAGGACCGCAGCAAGGTAAGAGCAAAATGCTGGTGAAATTAGCATATGTAATAAAAATAATAGGGATTTTTATGATCACCGGGTTCTTGGCTGCCTCTGTCTGGCAGTACAGCTATGCTATCGATTTTATTGCTGCACCCAAACTTAATATACCCCCGTCCTTTGCTGCAACAGGTGTTACGTCAGGTGGTAATAGTAACATTGCACCCAAGCAAAATAGAGTTAAACGCAGCACATACTCAGACAATAAAGGTATTGATAATTATGTACAAGATTCAGCACACGTCACAAACAACATATGGTACCAGCACATGACCCGCATTGGTAAGCAGACAACTGAGGATAGCTGTTACGTTTGCTCATTAATACCATACGCCATGAGCGCTTCACGAACATTTGTTGCCACAGAAATAGATGAAAAAACAGCACAGTGCATAATATACTTGGCCCTGTTCCAAACGAAAGGAAGGTTTCAAGGAACAGTAGTGCACATGACATGGAAGACACGAGACTCATACCCATATGAAAACAACTTCCTCAAGACCTATCTGAGTTATCACAAGACCAGTTTACATGCTGAAGCATTCAGGTACATAACAAGTGGCCCTGCAAAAGGAGAAACAAAGAAGGTAACACTGCAGTATCTACCATGTGATTGGTACGCCACTGAAGTTCCGGGTAAACAAGGATGCTGGGAAAGGCCGCTACTGACGATAACAGGAAAGGTGTACCTGGGCAACAACTGGGAGATAGGAGTGATTGGCAGCAACATGGTAACAAAAGAAACTATCTCAACTATCGAGACACACAATCATCGATGTTGGACGACGTGGATCAAATATGTACCAATGCTCACGTGGGTAGAAGAAGATGAAGACCCGATAACTATACTACCATTGACTGCGCCCAAAGTATGCTACCAGCATAAAGGAGAGGTGGACGTAGGATATAACACCAATTGTGCAAGCCTGATGGAGTTACCTGAGGGGGGAGCGGGAACAGCAGTAATAATGGACCATTATTGGGCCTGTGGAGAAAAGGCATATCATACACTGCCTCCCCTGTGGAATGGTGTGTGCACAATGGTACACGTCAACGTACCATCACTAGTGGTACCTAAGAAGCATGTCGATGTGGCGAAATTTCCCAAAATGGATGAAGGAGATAAGAGAAGAAAGAGATCTGCACCACTTCAGAAGGAGCAAGGAAACAGGACCAACAGCAATGATACTGTCCTAAATAGGAGAAAAAGACAAGGAGAGCCATTGACAGGAAATTACCTGTGGGGAAGGTCGGAAACAGAACTAACATCAATACCGCCAGAACACAGACTATTCAGCAGAGCAGCAATGTTCTTCTCCTCAATAATACATCCGGGACTGCAGGCATACGCAAACGCAAAATGGCTCCAAATAACCAGGTGGGAACTAATGATGACCATCAATTCGACAGTAAATGGGTTCAACGCAATTAAAGAGGAGCTGCGAGCTGTCAGGATGGTAGCACTCCAGAACAGATATGTATTGGACCTTCTCACAGCAATGGAAGGAGGAGTTTGTGCAAAGATAGGACAATCTTGCTGCACGTTCATACCTGCCAACGATGCTGACAATAGTACACTGACAGAAGCAGTTTCACAACTGGCCCAGATGCACTCCAAAATGATGGACGAAAGTAACGGTGTAAACAAGGATAAGAGCTGGTTTTCACTATTATGGTCATGGATGCCATCTTGGCTGTCAGATGGACTGAAAATAATAGTGGGATGTGCTATTTTGGCTGGAGCTGCCCTGATCATAATTAGATTTTGGAAGGCCCGGAAGGCACGCACGACTGACGAGTTGCTGGAAATGGTGGGAATGCACCCCTTAATGCCAGCAGATGACGGCCAGCATACAGGTGTGATAATACAAGAAAGGGAGAAGTTGCGCACCCAAATCATCACCAATCATCTAGACCCACCATCAGTCAAGATCGAGAATCCAAGGAACCCCAGGAGCTACATAGGAAGATGGGTATACTGTACTCCTGGAGGAACATGTGAATACATGTATTGGTCATTTGAAGATCATGTGAACCATTATGGACATCTCGGAGGGATAACTAAGATATGGAGAGTAAGAGGAGATAACGAGAAGGATATGTTTGTGGTCGACAAGTCGACCAGAGGGGGGACTGAAGTGGGAGAATGGAAGACCAGGCTCCCGTCCTTCACCTCTCGCGCTTGGCCTAGAGGGTCACGGCCCAGACACCCGCCGCGAGAAGAGTTTGTCCAGTTACCAGACGACCAGGTACCCTGGTACAGGAACATACGGATGTGTCCACCTGCCTGCCCAGCAGCCCGCACTGGCCATGCCGACACCTGCGGCTCGGATCAGCTAGACTAAAAACCACACGTCGTTAGAGATGCCATGACGACCTAGACGACGGGAAGCACATCTGTACAAATATACACACTTAACATTTCCACACCAATCTACACGAAGAACATACTCAGTGCTCTGACGTAGGCGACAGACATACTCACGGACGTACGTCTTTATTATTTTTACATAGGCTTTCAGAACGCAGAAACGCAAGGTGCATCATGAACTCATCTATAACGCCGCTTGCTCACGCTTCTCTTGAAACCCGTTACCACCATGAGAGGTATAATAGAAACACGATACTGGTCATGGAAATATATGCCACTATAACCTAAAGCACCCATGTCCGAAATGGATCACTATACACCAGGCCCAAGTAGGCCTCAAGCAAGAGTTCCCGTGGACATTAACAAAGCAAAAGTCAGGTTGCTGATCCTGCAGAATGAGCCTGGTGGAGAAATCAGCCAAGGTCGCAATGTTGCAAACCCATATCCAAGAACAAATCATCAAAGGCACGATGTTGCAACCTCGCACTCCGCATACCAACGTTAAAGTCATATCTACAAATTAAACCAGACACATAGTGGAAAAGCAATATTAATTGTGCAGAATTCTGCCTCAAACACGGTCCCGCCCCACGTGACCAAGCCGAACCTGACGAGATGCCAAAACCCAGGAGAGAAAAGGCGTCTGGGTCCTTCACTACGAGACACAGGCCGAGGCACGTGAAAGGCTCAATGAACACCTGCTACAGTGGGAGCGGTCAGCCTTCCACCTATGAATAAATCCTCACATTGTCTGCACGTACCCATATTGAAACATTGTTGCAAACACAGGTACACCGAGAGCTGGGAACAACGGTGGTCCCAGGCTGGGGAGCTCACGGATGCACCAATCAGAACATGGGGCTCTTATCTCAGACGTCAGTAACATTAGCCAATCCTCAGGGGTCTTCATGTAACAATTCTTATGTATCTAATTATAGGGACAACCCAGATATACCACCTGACTACACCTTGACCACTAATATCATTCTCTATATGTGTACTATACTAACCCTACCACTCGAGCAACCAATTAAGAGTGGCGATAGGTTTTTTGTTAACTTTCTGAAGTGACGCAAGTAGCGCGTCATAATGCAGTAAAAAGGGCCTGCGATCCCCACAATTGTGTGTGTCAGGACGAACGCGTACGCTCCTTGACCCATCCCTGCCGTTTGCATAATAAACAGCAGAGTCGCCTTGCTCCTTGTGTGTGTCTCATACTCTATCTCATCTGGGATATACGGGAGGAGTTGGGGCCTCCCTGCCCGGAGGTCTGCGGACGGCCCGGCCGACCCCGGCAGAATTTCCCCCGACAAATAGTTCCCATATTCAACTGTATCAAGACCTGGCACTCATCACGCTCCGCAAAAGAAGAATGATGCAGCCAATTACAAAGGTACTACAAGCAAAACAGATACGATATAGATGGACTCACCCTTTCGGCCTCTCATTTATGTGGGAGGGCAAACAGCAGAAGATTACTGCTTGTGAGGAGGGCGGTGCAATCATGCAGCTAGAGGAAGTCCAGGAACGTCCGATCGCCCGTACACGTCCCAATTCCCTAGACACTGCGAGTAAACCATGGGAATGGTCAATTGAGAAAAAGCGTAAACCAAAAAAAACAGACAAGCCCAAAATCCAGCAACAGAGCCAAGAATGACAAGATGCGGAAGGACGCTCGAACAAGCAGCTAACCAGGGAATGTACAGCAGCAGAACAATGTTGGAGGTTTACAATACATCAAAACACACGAAACCTACACAGAGAAGAGGGAACAGCACACCATAAAAAGGTGGGAGCTGAGAGGGAGAACTGGAAGGCGGCGAGAAGAACAAAAAGTATCAAAAACTACAACAACAGCACAATCCCGAGCCCTGGGGCACCAAAAAATAAACATGGAAAGCACAGACGCAACTCAATTCTAGCTTGTAACAGCGCAACCCCTCCTAAACCAAAATGGCAGAGTCAAGAGTCATATCTCTAAGCGTACAGGGCCTGAACTCACCAAGAAAACGCCAGGCGATACTAGACAGGCTGAAATCAATGCAGACGGCGATTGGGCTCCTGCAGGAGACACATCTCCTCTCCAAAGACGAAAAGCGCATGTCCAGTCGTTGCTTTCCACAACAATATTTTGCTTCAAGTGGTGAGAAAAAAAGAGGAGTGGCTATACTAATTGGGAAGGCCCTAGAGTTTAAAAAACTACAAACTTGCAAAGACAAAGACGGCAGATACTTGGGGCTTGAAGGGCTGATAAAAGGAAAATTGTACACAATCATAGCAATTTACGCTCCAAATAGCCGTCAAGATGTGTTCCTAACGGATCTGCTGGGCAGACTCGGCAGCTGGTGTGAGGGCCAACTGATAGTAGGTGGGGACTTCAACTGCGTTATGGACCCAATTCTGGATAAGACTCTTCCCCCAACTACCACTGATCAGAAAAACAGACAAGCCCTGTGCCTGTTCTACAGAGAATTAGGAGTGATTGAAACCTGGCGATTCTTCTATGGAGATCTGAGAGTGTACACCCACTACTCAGCGGTTCACCTTGGTTACTCCAGGATAGATATGATCCTAGTATCCACATCATTAGTTCCGCAAATAACGGAAGTAAAAATTGGAGTGAAATATCATTCAGACCATGCACCAGTGATGGTGGGTGTGGACTGGGGGGTGGAAGGGAACAGAGTTAAACCACCTTGGAGATTAAACGAAATTCTCCTAAAAGACATTGCACTAAAAGCCCATATGGAGACCGCCATCAACAACTACTTTAAAGAAAACGATAATGGGGAAACGACCTGGGGGGTAATATGGGACGCAGGAAAATTAGTGATCAGGGGAGAACTCATGTCACAAGCAGCGGCATACCACCGCGAAAGAGCACTAGTGACAAATCAACTTGAAAAAGAGGTGAAAGCTGCAGAAGCCCAACACAAGACCCGGGGCTCAAGGAAAACCTTAAGAGCACTACAGAAAATCAGAGCTCAACTGGAGAACCACACGGCGGACCGGGTGGCCCAGTCGCTGCTATAAACAAAACAATCCTACTACATACATGGAGGCAAGGCTAATCGATTCCTGGCAGCAAAACTGAAAAAACAAAAAATCCGGAACTATATAGTGCAGCTAAATGACTCCCATGGGAAACCTCACACAGCAGAGCTAGAAAAAAAAGAAATAATGAAACGATTTCACACGGAATTATTAAAGGGGTAAAATCTAGACTCAGAACATCAACTCAACTATATCAACTCTCTCCAGCTGCCCCAAATTGCAGAGAAAGACAGAACCAATCTTGGGAAACCAATTACGGCCCAAGAAATCAGCGACGCTATCACAGCACTACCAGCAAATAAGACTCCAGGTCCAGACAGTTTTGGCAACATTTCGTACACAATTGCTAGGTCCGCTGTCAAAACTATTCAATACAATTAAACAAGAGGGGAAAGTCACGCAAGATATGGGGAAATCCATAACTATACTACCGCTAAAACCAGGCAAAGATCCCAAAAACTGTGCAAGTCATCGGCCTATAGCACTGCTGAACTCAGATGTAAAAATCTACACAAAGATTTTAGCAACTCGTCTAATGGAAATCCTTCCAAACTTAATACATGATGACCAAGCAGGGTTCATTGCCGATAGACGCACACAAGATAACGTCAGAAGGGCAGTAGACATCATAGACGCTGGGCGACATACACAACAATCATTTGCAGTAGCGGCTGTGGATGCCACCCGGGCCTTCGACAGCATGGACTGGGGCTATCTGAGTTCGATTTTAGAGCGGTTTGGTTGCGGTCCAGAATTTATGAAAATGGTGCTCGCCAACTACCAATACCCATCGACAAGCTTCAGGATCAATGGTCAGGGCACAGAATTTGTGGAGATTGGAAGGGGCACACGAAAGGGTTGCCCTCTCTCCCCCCCTAATTTTTGCAATGGCAATGGAACCATGTGCAATGCAGATCCGCCAGGACGTAAGTATCAAGGGAGTTACAATAGGTCAGGAAACACACAAAATAGCCCTATATGCGGACGACATCATGCTCTTCATGGGAGACCCAAAGAATACAATGCTCAGAGCCAGGGCGCAGTTGGAGGAGTTCAGACAGGTCTCGGGGTTCTCCATAAACTTCTCCAAATCGAAAGCTATGAACATAACGGCAAGGAGATAGGATGTCGAGACTCTGGCGATATCATTCCCGATGCGCTGGGTTGAAAGAAAACTGGAATATTTAGGAATTCACCTCGCCAGCGATCCACACAAACTATATCAAACAAATATAACGCCGCTGTGGAAACAATTACAGGAAGACATGCGCAGATGGGATTCCCAGGAGCTGTCATGGTTCGCCCGCATCACAGCGGTCAAAATGACCATTCTCCCCTGCCTCCTCTATGTAGTAAGCTCACTGCCAGTGCCAATACCACCAGCAAAGATCCGGGAGCTGCAGGACGCGGTATTCAAATTTATATGGCATAATAAGAAACCTAGAATCCAGAAACAAACCGTAATGCGCTCCCCATATATGGGTGGTCTGGGAGTTCCAGAAATGGACAGATACATTATGGTGGCACAATTAGCGCCAATGCTGAGATGGGCGAAACCAGAAGACCATAAAGGATGGTGCAGAATCGAACAAACAGTCTCATCCGTCCCCCTAATAGCCCATCTGAGCCTGAGCAAAGAAAACCGAAACAACAGAGAAGCCTTACTAGAAATGACAAAATGGTCTCTACTAAGTTGGGACAAAGCCCGGAAAAAGAAACACATTCCTGGTGGAATGGGTCCATATACGCCACTGATGGGCAACCCAGATTTCACTCTGGGTCTTCAGCGTGGATATTGGGTGGGCTGGGCAGGGGCAGAAACGTCGCACCTGAAAATCATGTACAAAGACGGCGCTCCATTGCTCTTCACAGATTGCCAGTTGAAATTCAATATAGGTGAAAACGAACGCTATAGATATGCGCAAATTAGACACTGGATTACTCACCCAACGGTGAAGAAGGCGGGCATGAGAACACCATCAGGCTTAGAACTGTTGCTTCAAGAAAGCAACACAGCAAAGGGGGTCTCTAGACTCTACAAACTCCTCTCCAACGACCAGCCAACCGACCATCTCACATACAAAACGAATTGGGAAAGAGATATGCAAGAGTCACTAACGGAGGAGGAATGGTACCAAATATGGGCGCGTGCACACAGAACCTCCAGATGCACTACAATAAAGGAATCTGCGTACAAATTGTGCCTTAGATGGTATATGACCCCGAACCGCATCCACAAAATTACAAAGTCTTACTCACCAAACTGTTGGAGGAACTGCGGGGAGAAGGGAGACTTGTTCCACATGTGGTGGACGTGTCCTAAGGCAGTCGCCTACTGGAAGGAAATACTAAGCTACATAAAAGACATCTCAGGAGTGGACCTGCCGAGATCTCCGAAGACAATTCTCCTAGGAGTCCCTATAGAAGGGAAATACACAATGTCGGGAGCAACAGCCAAACTTATCACCCATCTACTATCAGCAGCCAGAATGACTCTTGCACAAAATTGGAAAAACAAAGAAGGTCCAATTTCAGCATGCTGGTGGGTTAAGATCTGGGGGGTGATGGCTATGGAAAAGATATGTGCCATCAGCACTGGTAAATACCTAAGATTCCTAACTACATGGAATCCATTTAATGAACATGTACGGGACAGAGAAGCTCATTTCTTCAAACCCCACTTGCTCCGAAACACACATGTAACATGAACTCCCTCAAAACGAAGATAATGAGACGCGGAGGTTAAGAAGGGGAAGAAAACTTCAAAAGTTTAGAATCTGAAATGTAAAACAATACTTAGAGTTGGGGGGGAGAGGATACTATAGAGGTTAAGAGGTTAATTAAAAGAGGTGGGTGAGTAGGGGAGGGGGGAGTAGGGAGGGAGTGAACTGAGGGGAGAACTTGAGGTAAAGCGTATCCCAATGATCTGAAAGACACGAACAGGTGTTAAATGTAGAGCATAAGAGTTTAATGTTGTCAAATGCTATGTTGTAATTGCTTATATGCCTTCAAACCAAAAATAAACATTGTTAATAAAAAACAAAATTAACCACTGCCAGTTTAAGCGCATTTAGTTTACCATGTAGCATATTCCACCAAAGAGGCTCAACGAAAACCCTGGAAGGGTCGTGAACAAATCTACCAAAAGCCACTAACCGCTGTGGAGACATTAATTCACACTCCAACAATAGGTGTTTTAATGATTCGGTAGTCGTTCTACAATGGCAAAAACGACAGGGAATTTGTTGTCGTGTTCCAGATCTAATTTCTAATATTTTCCCCGTAAGGAGAACATTAAATCGAAATCGTAAATAAACTGCTCTCCTTACGGGGTCTGGGAATTTAATCAGATATGATTCTAACGTACCCAGTTTCTTCCCCTCATAGAATAGCAGCTTGTAGATCTTAGATGCACCCACAGCTTCCATAGATTTCATCCAATCCATCCATTGCAACCTTTCTTTCACAACCATGGGGTTAGAAATCAAAGTTTTGTGCGAGTAGTTAATAACTTTGAGAAGGTTCACACATTCTATCTGTAAATTCAACAAACCACCTCGATTCGGTGGTACCATTTCTCAATCTGTTTCCCAGTTGGGCATAGAGGGAGTGTTGTCTAGACATAATAAGGTTTCGGCACAGTGACATTCTTTTCCAACAAACTCTAATATTCAGAGAAAGGAGACCCAATTCAAAATGTATTGCAGACATAGGAACACTCTTTGGTAGGTAGTAGACAAGTTTTCGCCATATTTTTGATTCCAACTTCTCCACCAATCGGAATGTTTCAAAAGGTATGATTACAAGACCATATAATAGTTTCGGTACTACTTTAAGGTTATAAAACCTAATTAATGGAATTACTGAATATTTACAATATTTGCTCGATACCTTTCTCATTTGAAAGATGAGTTTGTCCACCTTATCCAAATAGAAGCTCCGATACGTATGAATTTTGGCACCCCCAAAAACAGGAAAACCCAAGTAGCATAAAGATTTTACTTTTACCAAGATACAGGTATTGATTTTCCACTTAAAATTTGTAATTTTCTTCCTATTAGTAAGTGAAATTACCACTGATTTCTTTTCATTTATAACCATGCCGTTTTCCTCTACATATGCAGTTAGAGCCACCGATTTTCACTGCAAACCAATGGGAGTGCTATCGACCAAAAGAAAGTCATCAGCATATGCGCTCCAACATATTTTTATTCCTTCTATCTTAGGTGAGATCAGGGAGGAAGTTGTCAAAGGGGCGTTCACATCTGAGGTATACAGATTGAACAAAGTGGGTGCAAACAGACACCCTTGTCTTAGATCATTACTTGTTTGAATTAATCTAGAGGGATCACCGGATATGTTCAATCTTACCAGAATGGCTGATTCCTCATGGAGCTTAATGAGAATAGCCAATAGTCCTGAGGGTAACCCCTTTGATGACAGCTTGGTCCATAGTCTCACCCTGTCCACCTTATGAAAGGCAAGGGAGAGGTCGATTGACGCCAGAAAAATGGAAGTTGCTGTTTTCCTACAGGCCTTCTCTAAAAGTAGACAGATGATCAGACCACCTATTTCCGTACCCATACCTTTTCGGAAACCAAACTGTTGGATAGGTAGGATCTTATTAGTATCGGCCCAATCCACAATTCTCTGTACTACCAATCCTGTGAATATCTTCGGGTTTGCATCCATGACAGAGATCGGGCGGTAATTATTTGGGCAGGTTCTATCCCCCTTTTTATAGATTGGGACAACATATGATGTCCTCCATGAATGTGGAATTGAACGAGTCAATAAGATGTCATAAAAAAGAATATATAACGCTTTAGCCCAATGTTCATGATTTATTTTTAATATGTTATTAGTCAGCCCGTTAGGGCCAACCGCCCTTGAATTATTCGCCCCCTTAATCTGATTTTCAATGTCTAATATGGTGAACTCACATCTCGAATGCCCCCATTTAAAAGCCACCAATTCATTTGTCATCTCCAATTTTCCTTTATAGAGTGTGGAAAAATATTTTATCCAGATATCTTCCTGTACGCTGACTGATTGTATCGTCACCTGGGAGTTCTCCATCGCATTTATAAGAGACCAGAACTCTCGTCCAGAAGAGTCTCTTAATGGTTCGAGCATGTTAGTGTTGTCTTTTTCCAGCAAGACCATCTTGTGGTTTTTCAACCAATTTTTTATAACTTGTTTAATTAAAAGGATTTGTCTCCTTCTATCTGACTGATCTGAGTTAGATTTCATTATCGCTCGAATATTACGATTTTCAAGATTTTTTTTATCCTTACCATAGGGTCATAAGCATGAGCATGGTGGCATTTCGTAATACCATATTTAGTTTGTTTCACTGACCTACCCATCATATCTTTGACATACTTCATAAAGTGAGGTACAGAAAAGAGTTACGATCCAGTTGGCAGGGGCATGCTATGATATTCATGTACAAAAACAGCATTAAATTTGTTTATATTGCCTTCATGCCAGATTATACGGTTGCCCCCACAAGAGACAGTTGTGTTTATCTGGATGGCACCTTGATTAGATGTTACTATATTCCATACCAATTTGACCTCAAGGAATCTGTGATCACTCATATTAGAATCATTTACCAGGAATTCCACACTTAAAGCGAAGAGAGAATTGGACATAAAAATATGATCAATATGTGATTTATGAATACCATTCGACCATGTATACTCATTTACAGAGGAATTAAAAAGAACATTAATGTGGTTGAGGCCCCAATATTCAAATAGCTTTCACCAAATCTGCCCATTGGTTGTTTTATGTGTCACTGCAAAGGGAACCCGCTCGAGTTCTTATAGAGACCCTAACTGATATTATAGAGACTAGTACTTTAGAAGACCTAACTAAAAAACAGGAGGATGGTGTAAGTTTGGGAGGGGAGGGTTATTTCCTCTGTAGGCGTCAGAAACGCCTGGCTTTAAAAGCAAAAAAGAGGATGATAAAGAAAGGATTGAAGCCCGATAAGATGGAAACAAAGATATAAGAATCTAAGGTTCCATCAAAGGAAGTGGCCCTATCGGATCTAATACAACTCAATGAAGAAAGCAGGATGGCTTTGCAGCTCCATAATATTAATGCTACAATTCCCAATTCAGGAGCAACTCTGGGAAATAACAAAACACATTTTTTTGTTGAAAAAAACTAAAAATACAAATAAACAGCAGGATGATCCCATGATACAGGGTGGTGGCAATGTGGTTGAAAGGACTGAAAATGGCAAACTAACTATACAGATGATGGGGGGGAGAATAAGGAAGTAAAACAACTCCAGTTGCCGTGCGCGAAATCCCCTGCTTTAGTAAGCAGAGCGCGCAAAGCCGAAGGGCTGGGGGCGTGGCTAGGGCTCGCTCAGCTTTCTGGTAAAGGTAGTCCAAACAGTCCAGTCCAGCAGGCGTTTTGCCGCTATAAGTGATCCGCGCTTCCTCTTCTCCTTACAGGCATCAGATGGAGCAGGGAGACGGGTAGAGAAGGCGCTGAAGGATAGCAATCCAGATGAGGTCTTTAGCAGCGTGTACAGCCCAACAGCTTACTTCGAGCTTACTTCGTGCTTGTTTTCTTCTTCAACTGTTATTCACTTTAACTTCTTTAAATTAAAGGTATGCCTTCCTAGGATAAAGAATAGAATTCAGTCTTTCTTTGAAAATTAGAATAAGGCGCACATGACCACTTTTTGATATAGTTTTCAGGGTTTAAAGATTGGTATATAATTGTATTGTATTGTAAGAGGAAAATGGTTCAATCTGTTTGCTTTATTGAGTTTCTGTTTTATATTAACTTTTACAATTGAGTGTCTGTGGACCAGAACTGTAGATTTATACCACTTTGTCTCCTCACCTTGTCCTGCTGAAAATAAACCCATGTATGGCTAGCACTGCCGGCCCATGAAGCCTGCAAATTATGATAGCAAGGAAGGTTTGAGGGTTGATATGTATGTACTCTGTGAAAAAAAGACCTTTGTCAGCTAACCCAAGACCAGTAAACATATCAAAACTTCACCCAATTAACTTTGTATATCACATCGTTTTTATTAAAAATGTGATTGATTTGGTTAGTAGTTCAAAATTACAGAGTGCCTCATTCTTTGAACTTATATCAGTCATATTTGAGCAAGGAATTGAAAAATCATCCTCATGTGCAGAATTAAAATGTCAATTTTCAACCCAAGAGTCCTACCATCACATTTTCTGATGAGGCGAGACAAAAAAAAAACACATCTTTCTTTTCATGATGTTAACATAAGCTATCTTTCTATATCCATAATTTCATGGTGGCTTTGCTTATGTACAATGAGATGGGATTTTGGACTTACAGTTGATAAAATAGGCATTAAAGCATAATACATGTTAAAAGAGCTAGGATTGAAGTTGTTGGCAAGAGCAAGTGAAAGTAAAGTAATCCTGGTGTGGCCTATATTTGAAGCTCTGTATGTAGATAATTCTTGGAGTGGCACAATATAAAGTCTGGGTCACAGACGCCAAATAGCACAGTATTTGTAGGATTCAATTATTTAATGTATGTAGAGAGACAGATGTACATATCATCTCTAGTGCCCGCCCCTTCACCGTTGTCATTCTGAAAGAACAACAAGGGAGCATTGTGTGTGACACCAAGTATCGTCCCAATACCACATCGAAGAATTGAGAGGCGCTATGCACTCAGACAGCCGTATTGAATGTACCCTTACACTGACGTGGTGGAAGGATGTTTGTATACACCACTAGATATAGAAGAGCTATAAGTGAAATCAGACCAAAGTAAAGTGAAGAATTAACTGAAGTAACGAGAAACATGTATGCAAATACGAAGAAATCCTATGCATTAAGAAGATAAGTAAGAAGAGAATTAGCCAATGTGTATAGGCAGAAACGCAAGGTAGATGAAACATATAGAAGCTTGATGCAGGAGAAAATATAAACCAAGTAAAGTGGCCATGATGGAATGATGGACGTCTGCTCTGTTTAAATAATAAGCAAAAAGCCTTGAAGAGAGAGACCAGAACTGCAGAGCTGACAGGTGCTGGAAAACAGCTTTGTGCGAAGAACAAAGAATATCTGTTTGGCTTGGGACTCAAGGATGCCACATCAAGAGGCAACTTCAAAGCACAAGGGGAGTCAAAGAGGATAAGCTACATTCACAGTTTCCTCACACGTAAACAAGGCCTAATCATTAATCTCCAACTGAAGATATCAATGTACCTATACTTCCTTAAAAGTCTCAAAGAAGAGAACGAACAGCCAGCAAGGTCAACTACAGAGAAGAAGCCTTGGCTTAGGACCTAACTAATGAGAGATGGTAGGCTAATTGACCAAGTGGGCAGTGGCTGATTTTGTTCCCTGCACCTGGGTTTTGTTTTGTTTACATGCTGGTAATGAGCCGAGTGTCCAAGTTTGGAAGAGAATACCAACCAATCATGAGGGCCTATGTAGCAGTGTACAACACATTGTTTCAGAAGCCAATCTGCTGCTGTTATTCTGGTATTCATCTGTATTATATGTAGGCAGAGGTAGTTCAAGGCATGCCTACTAGATAGGGAGCAGCCAATTATGTTACTAACACCTAAACAAAGAATAGGTATATATGTTGCCTTAACCAATCCCTCCTTTTCATAGGTTTTTACTGTTTGCCATGTAGGATGATGTCATAGCTGATGTAAATCGAGGTATAAAGCATTTGTGTAATCAAAATGTAGATGAGAGTGAGTAAGCTGCAATCTGTTTGTTCACCAGGTTTCCCTACTTTATTTGAGCTGATAATAAAGTAGTGTTTTGCCATGTTCTTTGAGTCTGTCCGGTTATTTGGGTCAGAGATTGTTTATTGGTAATTCCATCTGGCACTTGGAACGCTCCAGGTGCTACTGCACACATATATGTACCCTTAAATGTAATAGTTAATTTATTTAAGTGATCAGCAGGTGTCTAGGGCTCACAAGCGACATTTCTGACAATAGAGCTTGCAGGGTGCATTCCATAAATGATCAATATTATTTGTATGACGAGTCTGAATCATTTAAGTACAACCGATGGTACAAGTAGCTTCTTGGAGCTGTACATTGTCAACAATATATAGTTCAGACCATGTATTTATTTTAAATTTATTTTATTTGTATAGCGCCCAGACGCGGCGGTATCATGACACAAAGGAACAGTGCAGCATGGGTAATACAAAGTTATAGAAAACATACAAATTACATTCTTTAGGCAGATTCATGTAGGTTATACAGGCAACTACGGATCTGGTACGGTTACGCATATTTGTTAAACAGGGATGTCTTTACTTTCTTGCGGAAGAGAGGGTAAACAGGTTCATCTTGGATATGCTGTGGGAGGGCGTTCCAGAGAGCGGGAGATGGTGGTAAAACAGGAGCCCCCAGCTCTCTTTCTGGCAAATCTGGGTGTGATTAAGGTATAGACAGAGGAGGAGCGGAGGATGTGTTTCTTGGTGATGTGCTTCATGAGGTGGGGGGCGGTGCTGTGTAGGCAGCATTAGGTGATAGTAAGGAGTTTAAATTCGATACACACTTTGATAGGGAGCCAGTGTGCCTCCCGTCGGATTTGTGAGATGTTATTAAAGCATTTCAGGCCCCAAACAGCTCTGAGAACATTGTTTGTAACAGTTGGAGTTTGTTGATGTTTTTGGTTGAAGTGCCTGCTAGGATAGCATTAGAGTAGTCCAATATGCTACCTATGGTGGCCCTGGCTAGGGTGAGGCAGTTGTGCAGGGTAAGGAATTTTCTGGAGAGGTTGATACGTTTGGTGGATTAGGCCGCTGAGGAGGCGATTTCTTTGATATGTTTCTGCATGTTTAGTTCTGCGTCAAGGTAAACGCCTAGCGTATTTCACGTTTGCATAGACAGGGATGGTGTTACCATCAATGCAGAAGCATGTGAAGGCAGGGCTGAGGTGTTTGAGGCAGTGTGGGGAGCCCATGATAAGGAACTCAGTTTTTTCATCATTCAGACAGAGACGATGGGTGGCCATCCACACCTGTATGATGCTAAAGACACCGTTAATATTGGTGGAACCTAGCTCGTAGTTACCAGTGATTTTGAGAAGGACCTGAGTATCATCGGCAATGCTGGTGTACAGTATGTTGAGGCTGTTCCGGTGATTGCAGAGGGGCTTGTTGTACATGTTGTACAGCGTGGGGGAGAGGCAAGAGCCTTGTGGGATGCCGTGGGAGACCGGGATGGGGTTGTTTCTCATAAAAGACCCTAGTGGTTCAGCCAGACAGAAAGGATTGGATCCACAAGGTAGCTTTGGGGGAGAGATTGAAGGTTGTGGTGAGGTGTTTGCAGAGAATTTCATGATCCACCAAATCAGACGCAGCAGAGAAGTCAAGTAGGAGAAGGATTGAAAGCTCACCATTATTGCTGATATGATCAAGCTGGATCTTTAGGTCAAGGAGGGAGGATTCTGGGCTGTGTCTGGACCTGAAACCTGATTGACAAGTTACTAGTAGGTTGTTGCTTTCAAGGTGAACTTGAAGTTGCGAGTATGCTGTGTGGTCCAGAATTTTGAGAAGATATGGTACTGTGGTGATTGGACGATAGTTGGTGGAGATGGTGGGATCTAAGGTGAGTTTCTTCAGAAGGGGCGTGACCCAAGCTACTTTAATAGCATTAGGAATTGAGTTGGATTTCAATGAAGCGTTTATAAAGCTAGCTATGGTTGGGTCCAAGGGCTCAGCACACATTTTGACAATGTGAGAAGGGCAGGTGCTGCCGACACAGTTAGAGGCTTTCAGATGCTGGATAGTGGTGAGGACTTGAGAGGGGGTGATGGAAGAGAACTTCAACTGTGGAGGATTGATAGCGGTCAATTACCTGCGGGGTGAGCGGTACCGGTGGAAGGTGGGACTTTTTGAGAATGGCTTTATCCCTTAGCTTCAGTGTTTTGGTGTCAAGGGCTGATTGTGTAAGCAAGCACCATGCTTTGTTTTTGGGAAGGTTGTCAGATGAGGGAGTCAGTGTTTCAAGGTCTCTAAGGAGTTTGAAGAGCTATTTCACGTTGGAGCTTGCTTCAGTGATTCTAGTATTACAGATGTTGGATTTGGTGGCAATGATGGCGGTTTTGTAAGTGTCAGCTGAACCCTGGAAGGCAGATTTGTTGATAGGGATAGGGCTTTTTCTCCAGATATGTTGAAATGTGTGTTTCTTTTTGTGTAAGGAGGCTAGATCATCAGTATACCAGTTCAGGGGCTTTATTTTTTGGGGGAGGTAGCTTTGAGGGGAGGAGCTTGTTCATCAAGTGTGATGAGCAGTGCAGCATTGTAAGCCGCTAAGATGACTTCGGGGGTAGAATTGCCGGTTGTTGATTTGAGAGAGGTCAGGATTGAGGGGACCAGTTGCTCGACAGTAAGTTTACAGGTGCCTCTAGTGGTGATACTGGGGGGATCCCCAATAGTGGGTGTGGTTTTGGTAGAGGTGGTGATAGTAAAGCAGATCAGTGAATGATCTCATCAGGGAAGTGTGTCAATTGAAGTAAATTGGAGGGAAGTGGTACAGGGGAGTATGCAATCAACAATTCTTCCTTTTTTGTGGGTGGGCGAGAGGACCAGTTGGGTGAAGTTCATCTCTTCGAGGGTAGCTGTGAGAGGGATAATGAGGAGGGGGTGTCAATATCTGTGATACCAGTGTGGGAAGGTTGGCGATAGAGAAGTATCATGCTGATGGTGGTTTGGGGGAAGATTCAAGCTTAGCCAGTAGGAGTTCGTACCCTGGGAGACATTGAAGGGCGGAGGCTCTATTGAGGAGGGTGGATTCATGAATGGTGGCAACTTCTCCTCCTAGGCCGTCTTGTCGGTCAACTTGTAGGATGGAGTATACAGTGGGTATAGCGAGTGAGAGGAGGGCTCCTGCTGCATCATGTGGCCAGGTTTCGGATAAGGCTAGTAGTTCCAAGTTGTTAGCTAATAAAAGGTCATAAACATCTGATGTGGGAGCGCAGAGGGAGCGAGCGTTGATCAATGCACAAGCAAAGGTGTTAGGGGGAAGGGGTGGGGATGAGGGCGAACTGGTGGAATGGGGAGGGGTGGTAATTGTGCGGGGGGAGAGGTGTGGAGCAGTGGGCTTTGGGGTTATTGGGTTGGTTGTGAAGTCTGGCTGGGCCTAGGCATGGTGCTAGATGTGCAGGGTGTTGGAGAATTGTGGGGCAGTAGTGTCAGGGTTTGGGGGCTTGGTGAGCAAGGTGGGCTGTTTGGAGGAGATACTTTGGCTGTTGCGTGGTGATGGGGCACCAATCCAAGTAACGCCGGGTAGCCATGGAAAAGGTGTGCGGGTAGGTGTAATGGCCGTGGGGTGACCAAGCTGGGGCGGGTTCACAGAGGCCATTATGGTGGGAGGGTTTGCGGGCAGAACCGGTGTGCCAAAGTGTTTGGATGATTGTCTAGTGTACGGGGTGTGGAACAGTGTATTTAAATGTGAATTAATCAGTAGTGGGATTGTGGAGGGCATCAGCGAACACATTTGGAAAGGCAGGATCAGCAGAGACATCAGCAAATACATTAGGTTCGGTATGTTCAGCGGTACAATGGTCAACCATGGTGTTGTGGAGGATAACGTCCAGTACATTGGGCACAGCATGTTCAAGTGTAGATGAGTCAGTAGAGGGAGTACGACTTTTTTCCCCTAGCACCACTGCTACGTGACAAACTCTTTTCAAGTTAAGGAAAGTAAGGCACAATAGGGTAAAGTAATTTGCCGGAGTTCACTTAATAAAGTCCAGTGGTCAACCTGGGATTTAAATCCTGGTTTCCTGGCTCCATGGATTACAATAAAGGGACTAGGTCAGTCCATCTCCCATCCCTGTTGGTTTTAAAACAAACATCCAATACTGTATGGATATTTATTTTCAAGACCAAAACTATGATTCTGACTCCCTGTTTTTTGGAAAAGCGCAGGTGACCTTATTTGCAAATAATGCTCTGGCCAGCCCTTTTCCATACATTATTGTCAGACGCATTCTCCCTGACACTAAAGTATGATTGTCTACCAGTACCCACGTGACTGCAAGGAATTCATTTTAAGGCGACTGTCCATTAAAGGGCCCTTCATCGTGAAAGAGCAAAGAAAGAAAAAGCCTCTTTACCCCGCATGGGCAATAGGAAAGCTAACGAGGTAGCAGAGATGCATAACACCGCAGTTCTACCTTAAAAAAAAGATGCATGAAAGGCTCAGAAATGACTCTCTTTTGCACAGTACATTCCTCTGTACCTGATGTGAACGGATTCAGGGGGATGCTTTCATTTTCTGCACAATCAAAGCATATACTTTTTTTGAATGAGAGATGTTTCCTAAAATGAAAAGAAATGCCTTCTTTATGCCTTTGCTTTTCTCAATTTTGCAGAGGCTTGGAAAAAGTGCTCCGAATGAGCTCGCCTACATTACGAAGCCCTTTGTGAGATATGCAAAACCTTTATGCATGCAAGTGAAAGGAGTGCGGTAGAACACACCATCATGTGTGTGAACATGGCTCCTGAGAATCAGGCCTTCTGTCTTCCATAAGGCTGTTTGAGAAGCTATCAAACTTCCCAAAATAAACGTAATGTTCACATATTAATAGAAGTGATATACTGCTAAATTAACAAAGCCATGGGTGCCCCTACCTACGGAGCCTGCACCCAGGTTGCATGTTGAAGAACTGCGACATTCAGCTGGGCTGAGTAGCTGGCCTGCAGTAGCAGGAAGTGAGAGGAGCCCAGCAGGAGGGCCCAGCCTGGGAGCTCTGCCCATTTTTGCCGATGTTGACACTCCCTATGTCCATAGCTACAGCTTGGCCAGTGTTGCATCAGAAAGCTCATCCTATCGATGGAAATCCCACGTTCCTGTGAGTCGCCCACAGGCGGTGCTTCATTCACATTACAAGCCAACAGGTTCTGGTATTCATTCTCCCTCCCGTTTTGTAGACCATCGCATTTTCAGGGAAGGTGCTAAAAACTGTTCCTCCCCTTTGGAACCAGGATTAATATTCCTAGGGCCTGACCCCATTTTACTCACTGACTGCTGACTCAAGCTTTCAAGAACCAAGGTCTGCTTAGGCAACTCAAATAAACACTTTCTTACAGGTGAGCGTGGACACGTTCTGTGTGTCCTTTAGTCTCAGCCGACTTAAATGCATCCATCCCCAGCATGCCATGCAACTATTTGATTTGCAACAGAGATATCACTATATTCTTGCTTATGTGGCCTCTTACACCTAAAGTCACCTTCAAAGATGTTTTTTTTCTGCAGCTGCCTGGCGATGGTACCCGAGGTTAGAGTGAGTCTGCTGCCTAGATTCCAAAGGTTAGAGTGAGGCTACTGCCAAGACTCCAGAGGTTAGAGTGAGTCTGCTGCCTAGACTCCAGAGGTTAGAGTGAATCTGCTGCCTAGACTCCATGCATCGATAGGCATAGTGGAGCGTCTCTTGCTGGTTGATCAACAAGGTAAGGAAAGCAGAAGTGAGAAGAGACTGAACACTTGAAAAACATCAATACTATCAAGAACATATCAGGCAAGCCATAGTTTAGCTGACGTCAGTAATGAATATCCAATGAGCACAGTGCTAGATGATGTGTGCATCTACTGCGGTCAAGGAAGGGATTTGGAGCTCAAGTTTCCACTGCATTCTGAATAAAAGACAACCTGGGTTCAGAGAAAAGCATGGAACAGAGACTGCTTTACTGGATTTAAAATCTATACTTCTCTGCCACATGGACCAAAGTAATACCAGCATGGTGATGCTGCTGGATCTATCCGCCACCTTCGACCTGGTAGACCATACGGTATTGGTCTACAGGTTGAAGGAGGTGGCGGGTTTCTCACAGTCAGCTGTCTGTTGGGTTAAATCTTTCCTCAGAGTGCGTCAGTGGAGAGTGAGCAGTGATTTGGCAGATGCTTATGCCCTGGAACTGGCCCAGGGGGTCCCACAGGGAGCATGTATTTCCCCTATCTTTTATAACATATTTACAGTGCCATTTCGAGATTTCTTGAACATCAGTGGCATAGAATTTACAAACTATGCGGATGACACCCAATGCATCATTCCTATCACAGGTGCTTTTTGTAATGATGAAATAAACTTGAATAGGATCTATGATCTCATTCAAAATTGGATGTGCCTCAATGGCCTGGCATTAAATGCTAGTAAAACCGAACTTATGCTTGTAGGTACCATTCATAAAATTTGGAAGCTTGAAGCTAAGTACACTAAACTTCTAATTGGTGATTGCCCCATTGAAATAAAAAAAAAGGTCAAGACATTGAGAGACTATCTGGACTGTAATCTTAATATGAAGGTGCAGTTCAACAGCCTTTTGGCCTCGTCGACATACTACATTCAATTATTGTCCCATGCCCGTCCCTTTTTATCTCTAACCAGTAGAGAAACACTAGCAAGGGCCTTGATAAGTTCGAGAATAGACTACTGCAGTAGGCTTCTGATCAGTATACCCAACTGCGATCTGAACAGATTGCAAGTACTGCAAAATAATGCAGTCAGAGTCGTCTTAGACCTGAGGAGATCAGATCACATCGCAGAGGCCAGAAGGGAACTACATTGGCTTCCTATCAGGGAAAGAATTGTGTTTCGACTACTGTCGATATCTTTTAACTGCTTAAGAAATTCTGGTCCTGGCTATTTTAAGGATGAACTGTTGATTAAGACTAACAAATATAGTCTTAGATCAAACAACAGCCATTTACTAACTACTCTCTTTGCAGACTTTCACAAGTCAAATGCGGAGCCTTCTACTCTACAGCTCCTATTGTTTGGAACAATTTGCCTGGCAAGCTTAGAGAAGAAACCTCTAACGGAGTATTCAGAAAGGGCTTAAAAACCCCCCTGTTTAACTAATGTGCTTTTCTGACACTGTTATTTGAGTTAATTCTCACTTCTGATTCCTGGCTCTCTTTTGTCCTTACTTGGCTTTTCTGATACTGGACCTGTTTGTTGTTTTTGTCAGTGCCCTTAAACCCCCGGGTCAGTGGTTGTGCTATATAAATTATTATAAATAAATAAATGGCTGGGAGACAAGACCCAATTAAAAGAGAGGATGCAGAAACTGCTAAGACTCATCCACATCTCTTGTGGGGGGGCACTTATGCTAATGCCAGCAAACATAGATGCATGAGACCATATGCTATTGTCTCTAAAAATTCCATCGATTCCACCTTGCCCCAAGCACATGATATTGTGCCAAACATCTCACCTTGCCTGTCACTGATGCTGCGGTGCCACCTCTGTAATTTAGATACAGGTACAAAAACAGTGACTCTGGTGTGAGACCTAGCACTGGAGGGAAAAAGGCCCCCAGTAGAAAATTCAGCATCCAATATGACTATAAAAATCAATGGAGATAAGAACATGCAACCAGCAGCACTACACAAATCATGGAGGTGAAGAAGAGGTAGGGGGCCAGTGGGCTTTCCTTCCTGCTTTCCTTATATCCCATACTCTTGCTACTTGAGAGTAGGGCAGTAACCATCCAACATAATGTATTTGGATGCTGCCTCTCGCTTCACAAACATGGCACACATTTTAGAGTGTATCAAACCGTAAGCCCAGATCCAAATAAATTGCTATTGGAAACATGAGTTATCATGTAGCAAGCCACTGCTTTGCCTCACAGCAACGTTAACCTGATGCCCAAGGCTCCAGTTTCAGTTCCAGCCCTGACACCCATGTCTTTGGCCCTGCACTGATCTGTCACGAGTCCCCATGATGATTGCGGTGAATGATAAAATACATTTGCATAGAACCCTTGGTTTGTTAAGAAACTGCTGATTTAAAGGTCTTTAATACTATAGCCTTTTGCTAGCAAGACTCTCTTCAGTGCAAAAACTGTAACTCATCTCCAGAAATATTAGAATTATAAATTCCATGTCAAGACCAGAGTAGAGCAATAACCTTATCTTCCTTTATTGCTATTGTCCAGCAGCCTTTCAAAACTTGTAAAACTTTCTTTTTATTTTAACTTTATCAACACTTAATCAGGAAACTTCAATAAAAGAATACTGTTTCCCAAAAGTCTCTTCTTTATGGTAGTTGCCTGTTTTGCAAGTTTATCCAATGAGGACCTTCTCATTCACCACAAGTCACTTCCTGCCTGGTTCCCTTCCTTTTTCTTGAGCAGATAAGTACTTAGTCACATCCCTCATTGTAAATTGTGGCAAACAATAAGATTTAATTGTTTTATTGTGTTATTTAAGTCACATGCATAGTTTATTTTGTGAACCAAGCAGCGTTGCTTATATGGCGTCAGTACCTTGTGGGACTATAACATGCCCGTTTAAGTTTAGATGTTGATGGTTTCTGTACTGCGACAATTTCATAGTCAATGTGAGTATGCAACCTGAGTCTGTAAGAGGAATAACCCACATGAGGACTCCGGTCATGTCACTTCATATACTGATTTCAGGACAGAGGCGCGTTTGAAGCACTTCATCAAGTATGCCCTCCTTTAGAGGAGAGCACCTGTGCACGATAGTGTAGATCAGAAAAAATGGAGCACAGAGATTGACCGTGAGGCAAGGCGTTTGAGTAGGACAGGAATTAGTGTTTTATAGCATGATCGGTTTTAGAAATCTGCTGAGGAGAAGGTGTGCTCAGCACATTGATAGCTAGAGTCAGTTGGTATTTTATACATTATAACTCTCGGTATACAGATCCATCTACATACACTCACATGGCCTGCATCAGAGACCGGGATGATCAGAGTGAGTCGAGTGAGGAGAGTCAGGAGGAACTGATTCCAGAGGAGGATAGAGACCTCACTGTAAGCTTTAAAAAGGTACTGAGAGATTACCTAGTACAAGCAGTTTCTCAGGGGGTTAAACCCCTGGAGGACAGGTTAGAGGTCTTGGGAGCAATGCCGGGCAACAAGAAATCACAGTTGAGTTCTGGTTCAAGTAAAGATAGAAGGGCAGCCAGCCCAGGTGAAGGAACAGCCACAAGACACTCCAAGCCAGTGGTTGAGAATCAGGGGAGTAGCCAAGCCTGGAAGAGACATCACTCTTCTACACTCCCGGGTAAAGATGACAAGGGGTCAATAGAAAGCCCCAAGAGGCAGTTGACGCATTCCACAAGCTAAAGAATGCCTTCCTCCTCAAGTCAGCGATGCCCAGCCTCATACCCCCTTTCCCAGGTGTGAATAATATAGGGGGTACAGACACATCGATTGATGATGACGCTGATGATGTAGATGATGATCTGGGTAACGACACCCCTGATGGAAATAATACTGCCATATGACCATTGGATACCAGCACAGTGGGCACAATACCATAAATAACTGAAGACATGTTAGTCATGTTTGAGCCGGATAATATCAGACACCTGCGAAGGGTCAGGAATGAAACTCGGACACAGGAGGTTTATGGTTTGGCCATAGACTTTTATTAAACAGAAATGGATGTGGAAAATGCCTCTGTCCCTGCTATAAGAGGTATTTTCCATGCCTAGGTAAAACAAATGGGTTGGTCCTTTGTCAAGATGTCTGAAATAAACTGTCCTGTGTCCAAAGTACTATTCTGACCCTCACATTCTAGAAAATAACTATAAGGTGAAAAGGATCACGTCTTTTGGCCATGTAAGGTGTGCAAATGTTCAAAAAGGAAAATGCTTTAACTCCAACATAAAGATTCCAGGAGGATAACGTTCACAATTCCAGAGGGTGGTGCCCTTCCCCTGGATTTCTCTTCACCTAGCTTTATACTGGTTCTTTAAGTTCCCTTAGATCAAATATGATTATTACACAAATAGCTTGGCTAACAATCTGATTCTTGAAGGACTACCTGGTGTACTCTCCTGGCAGGTTTCGTCATACTCCTTGACATATCTCAATCACACTAGTCAATTACTTTATGATGTAGCCTAATCAGGATTTTCTCTTACAGTGCATTTTACAGTTTGTCCAATTTGGTTTCACCAGATGTACTCTCCTGCCGCATTTCTCTCCTGTGCAAACACTTCTTTTAATTGCAATTGCTAGTATGCTCCCCTGCAAGGGCTTTTCTCATATACATACTTTGCACTTTGGGTCTGCCCAAGATACTCTCCTGCCATGGCATTTCTTGAACGCAAACATTTGTTCTCTTGTACAAAAACATGTATAACTTGAAATGCTTGGTACACTCTCCTGCCAGGGCTTTCTCATATGCAAACTCTTCTACTCATACACAAAACACTTGTGACTTGAAATGGCTGGTGTACTCTCCTATAATACAAAATGGAGTTTAAAGGGCTATTCCATCCTGCCTATGCCCAGTCATCTATAACACCATATAGACAGAATTAATTAGTTAACAAACTATTCCTGTGACTTAATCCCAACTAATAGCTAGATGTCCCGGTGAAAGGTATCTTACTCTCCCTAAAGAGGGGTCAATGTGGCCCTTGAGTGCGCTGATGTGCACTGATGTGCCGCTTCTTAAGGTCCTTACCCTGTCCTCTCGCACTACTTTCCTACATCTAAAAGTATGTGCACACGGAAGAGCAAGATACCTTACACAGGGACATCTAGCTATTTGTAGGGATTTAGTCACAGGAATAAAACTGCCTGTTTGTAATATAAGCTGCCCACTTGTATGCTGCCCACTTTGAATTGCATGCTACCCACGATTGTAAAACTGCCAGCCCAGTTAAACACAACTTAGAATAATTGACTAAAGTGACCCCGACCATTCAGTAGCACCCTTCTGAAACCTGTCATCCAACTCCCACTCTCCCACAACGTACCACCAACACCATTCCTACCAGCACTATCCACAGGCACACCTACCTTAAAAACTATACATGTCTTCCCAGCCCCCACGCTGAATCGCACCACCACTGTACCTAATCCACACCACAGTACACAAGCTACCTCTTACCCCATGCCTCTCCACATTAGAAGTCTAAGGCTAGGATCCCGATCTGCCTGCCTCTCACCCATGCATAAAGCACACCCATTAAAGCAACCATCACTGACGCCCACTGCCAAAAACTCTCAGTAAAACTGCCACTCTGATTATCATCCCCTCAAAAACCAAATCAGAGAACTATGAGAAAACACAACTCCAATGTGCACTTATCAATGCACACTCACTACCAGCGCACACTACAGAGATTCACGACCTCATTACTGATTTGAACTTGGACATCCTAGCCATCACCGAGACTTGGCTACATTAAGCCTCCAGTCCAGCCATCTGCCAAACCTTACCACCAGGCTGCAATATCCTCCGCCAAGACAGAACCTCTAGTAAAGGGGTAGGGGTTGCCCTAATTCTCAGGGAAACTCTTAACCCCCGGCAATTAAAAACTGCTGAGGCTGACAACTTTGACATGCTATCAGTTAAAATATCTCCCTCACCAAACAACACCATAACAATACATAGTGTGTACCGGCCTCCAGGCACTACTCCTGACTTTCAATCTAACATCACCCATATCTTGGGAGACAACCTCAAAACGAACACAAGAGCCATTCTTTTAGGTGACCGCAACCTGGGTTTCAAAGACCCCAAAGACAAGAAAGGCAAAGCTCTCGCTAAAGCGCTCCATGACCTAGGTTTCACCCAGCTAGTCAACGACCCAACCCACACAAAAGGTAGTACATTAGACTGGATTGTGGACCACAATTGTGCAGCCGACATCAGCTCTAACACCCCACACACATGGACCGACCACCATTTACTGCACTTCTTCATACCTGCAAAAACAGGAGGGAACCCAAACCCACCAGCGCCAGCCACTATGGCTAGGTCAAAGAAACTACTTAGTTGAAAGAATGCTTCCTCTTCTTGAAACATCAGCACTTGCCCATCCCACTTCCAACAACCCCACAGAGCTAGAAGAGATTTACAATACCACTCTCAAAGAGGTACTAGATGCTATAGCCCCACTTGAAAAGAAAAAAGCCAAGCATATACTTCATGCAAACTCCTGGTTCACACAAGAACTCCTGGATGCCCGAACCATTAAAAGAGCAGCACTAACCGCATGGCAAACAAACCCTACCACAAAGGAGACCTACCTTACAGTAGCTAAACAGTACAAGCAGGCCATCTCTAAAGCCAAAGCCGCCACTTACAACTCCAGAATTGAGAAGGCTAACTCGCAATCCAAAGAGTTATTTGCCATCTATAATGAGCTGACTATCCCCCCAACCTCCACACAAACTACCGAGAAAAACGAAACCTGGTGTAACAACATTCAACACGCTATGTTAAACAAAATAAAAACACTCCAGAACAAAATTAAGACTCAATTTGACAAACTGCCCAAAGCCAATCCACACACACCTAAGCCCTCGGCCACCACGCCAGTCGCAGACTCTCCACATGACCCAAACAAACCCGAACGATCACACAAACACCCTTTGCATTCAGGGAAGTTATCATCCCGGAAATCCTATTGATCATGAAGCGCACCAAGCCATTGCTATGTAAAGGGGACACATGCCCAGCCAACCTAGTCAAAGAATGTGCAACAGCCCTGCCCCCATTTGGCACTAGCTTCATCAATGCCTCCTTTGCCAATAGCACCGTCCCGCTCGCCCTTAAGGAAGCTTGGGTTCGGCCACTATTAAAAAAACCACCCTCGACCCTGACTCCCCTAACAACTACCACCCAATTACCACTGTGCCATTCCTGCTGAAAATTCTGGACAAGGCCGCCTACTTACAAATTCAATCCTACATGGAAACACACAACATCCTAGGCAAAAGACAATCTGGCTTCCGCCCTCGTCACGGCACAGAATCAGCACTACTGGACCTCAAGAACCAATTACTTGAAGCCATAGACAAAGGCAAATCTTCACTCCTCCTACTCTTGGATCTCTCGGCGGCCTTCGATTTGGTTGACCACAAGATCCTGTGTAAACATCTCACTGACATGGCTCACTTCTCCCAAGAAGCTACCGCCCGGATCACCTCCTTCCTGGAGGGCTGAGCTATGAGGGTCTTCTCCGACCAGGCCTCGGCCTCCCTTTCCCCATTGAGTGCGGAGTGCCACAAGGATTATGTACCTCCCCTACTCTCTACAATCTTTTCACCCTTCCCTTGTTCAGTGACCTAGAAGAATTCGGCATAGCGTTTACTAACTATGCCGACGATACACAAATTCTTCTCCTCTTAAAAGGGAACTACGAACAGGGCCTAAACACCCTCCAGAAGGCATATGCACGCAAAAGAATCCCTAAAAAAACTAGACATCAAATACAATTCCTTCAGTATTGAGGACACTGTTATCACAGCCTCTACTGCAGTGAAATCCCTTGGTGTATACCTGGACTCCACCTTATCAATGGACAGGCAAGTCAGCGCCATCTCATCTTCAGCTGCACTTACAACAAAAATCATAAATGCAGTCAAACCTCACCTGTCATCAAATAACTGTCTTAACATTGATAGAGCCACAATTGGCGCAAAACTTGATTACTGTAACATCCTACTCCTATGCACTTCAGCAAATAACATTAACAGATTGCAAATTGCACAAAACAGCACCCTGAGAGCGGCCCTCAGCATCCCCAGGAGAGAGCACATCTCCCAGGCGAGAAAAGATGCACACTGACTCCCTATCAAAGAACGCATAACATTCAAGGCTCTCACGATAACACACAAATGCCTCGCCCAGACCGCCCCAGCATACCTAGCAGAAAGAATACACCAGGCTCCGGCCTACAGACCAAAATGTGACCAATACTCTCACCTACTCTCAGTACCAGCATTCAACAGAGCCAAAGCTGGCGGCACCAGCTTTGAAGTACTAGCCCCAAAAGCCTGGAACGTGCTTCCACTCAGCTTAAGGAACGAAGAATCCCTCACAGTTTTCAGAAAGGTGCTAAAAACAAAGCTATTTAACTAGACCACCCCCAAAATGTACAGTATCCTACACTGTTCCTCTGTAACCATGGAACATCAACTGTCATTAACATGCATTACTGCCTATGACCACCTCCAAAATGTACAGTATCCTACACTGTTCCTCTGTAACCATGGAACATCAACTGTCATTAACATGCATTACTGCCTATGTATTATCCTTATGTATTATCCTTGCTATTTCGTATCACTGCTTCTGTCATCGTCATATCTGCCATCTTGTATTAAGTGAATATTCTGTAACAGTGCCACGATGCCCCAGGGCCGCTGGGCACTTTATAAATTCAAATAAATAAATAAACTAATTAATTCTGTCTATATGGTGTACTCTCCTGCCAGATCTTTCTCATATGTAAACTATTTTTCTCATACACAACTTGTAACTAAATTCCTCCTGCTAGCACTTTCCTGTATGCGTGTCGTGCACACTTGGCTTGTGTTTGCTTCGGTTTCATTGTCAAAATGCCCCAGTGTACCCTCCTGTCTCAGCCAGGCTCACTGGTTTGCAGTAGCTGGAATGGCTTCTCCTGTGATGACCCTGCAGCGGTTTTTTGGCATACCGCTTCCTTTGGGCTCACCTTCTCTAATTCATGGTTCCTGCCCTTCCTGTGGCTCTTGTTTGCCGGTTCACTGCTCTCCCGGCCTCCCACAGTGCAGAGGCTGCTCTTTGGTACTTCTGTATGCCAGGAAGCCGTTCTTCCTCCTTTAGTGTTCTCACAGTGTACCAGACTCTGCAGTCTGCCTCCTTTGGTTTCTACCGTGAGCTGATTGGCTCCACTGAACTCGCACTCGCCCAACAGTCCCTCTATCAGCACCAAGAGAACTTGACCTCTCCAGCCAGCTCCTCCCTGTCAGTTGGCTTTCCTGTTTAAATGTCTCCCCAGCCAATATAGGCTCACAATAAATAGAGCGCAACGTATGCTCTAGAACTTCACTGATCTTCACAAGTTGGCTCAGCTTCCCTGTGGCAGTACTTTTATCCTTAGAAGAAGGGAAGTCAGTTTGTGATAACTTGTAGACAGAATTTAGGAAGGTGTTTTCTTAAGTGTTTGAGGAGGAATGTGCAGAGCTATAACATTATGCCATTAATGCATGGGGAATAGAAAGGGTATCCTCATAAGAAAAGTGGGGATGCCATTTCTCATCTGATGATGTCATGACATTCCCCCATGGGTTACCTCCCCCCATGTGGTTCTCCCTCATATGTCAGCCCCTAAGGACAGGATCAGATGGTGGCTTCTGTCCCCTGGCCACATGGGGGGAAGTTGCCACCAGGAAAGGAGTGATGACATTATCAGATTCATTAGACACCCAAGATCCACAGACTGACTGCCCTCACCCAGGGTGACATGATATATTACTCGAAAGATGCGCAGGCCGTTAGAAAAGGAGACAAGAGCTTGCATGAGAGCGGAATGTCTGAGGCCCGAGTTGCCGGACCAAGTAGCCGGAACACCAGAATTGGATCCAAAGATGATTCCATTCATAACTAAGGTGTCTTAGGACATTCAAAAGGGTATGGACAAAGCATGGAAAGGATGCCAAGATAAAGAGCTCAATCTAACGGGGCCTAACGCAAAGATAATGGACCTTGTGGAAAGGGCCAAGGACACTGAAGACCTGGTTGACCCACAAATACTAGCAAATTGGGCACAACGAGTCTTATGCATGCTCAGCAATGCCAACTGCGTGTTATCATCAGAGAGGAGGAAGGGTCTACTCCTGAAGATAGTCAACAAATTAGACGACCTACCCTCTTATGAAGCAGGTGAGGCTGCACAAGCGTTACTCTTTGGCAAGGTTTTCGCCAAGGAGATGAATACATTTGTAGAAACATTTACTGTGCACAATATTGGGGGACTTGGCAGCAAGGTGTTTTTTTCCCAAGCAAAGGCAGATGCTACAGGGGTCACAGTAGCAGAGGCTCGTACAGACACCATGGTGCACCACGGTTAACTCAAAATGTTCAGCAGTACGGAACCCGTGGGCAGCAGGATGGCTCAATTCATGGTCAATTGGCACAGGCTATCAAGCAATGCATGGGTTATTCAGGCAGTAGAGGGGTTCCTATTAGAATTTATAGAGAAACCACACAAATGCAGATACCTCCACAGATATAAGTTTCACAAGCAGAGAGGGACCTCTTAGACTCAGTGTTGAAATTGTTATGGAGAAAGGGTACCATAGAGAGAACTGATCCGCTTATTCAGAGTTTCTGCAAAATGTTTTTAGTAAACCAGAAAAGCAAAGTAAGGATGGTTTACAGACATTTCAAAATGGAGGGAATTCACATTCAAGAAGATGTCCTCAGGAATAAATGATTGATTAGTAAGAGTAGATCTGAAGGATGCATACCTTACCATACAAGTAATGAGAAAGCAACGTCCCTATTTGAGATTCATTTGGAAAAAGCACGCCTGGCAGTCCAAGAGTCTGTCATTTGGCCTCTTGTCTGTGCCATGGGTGTTTGCCAAGATCTTTAGACTGGTAGCAGCCACCATGAGAGAAAGAGGCATAAGAATGGCAGTATAGCTAGACAACATCTTAATGATGGCAGAAGACAGACCGCAAATGCGAGAGCCGGTGGGCTTGACAAGCAAGTTTCTCTCTTCTCTCGGGTTTCTAGTCAACAAGGAACAATCTGTTCTAACTCTGAACAGCTGTGCAGAATTCCTAGGGTTCATGATAGATGCTAGGAAAGCCCTTGTGTGACATTGCAGCAAGTAGACCACTAAAATATTGGGTCAGATTGTGGAGTAACTGGGAACTTGCTGAATACAGGGAGGCAATTGTGAGTCTGCAAAGTGTTCCTGGGTCAAACTCGCTTGTATGGTTGCGGAGCATCGTAAAGGCTTTGAGGCCCTTAACTTCCCAACATTGTGGACTGAGGCTGCTGAATTAACAATGAGCTCAAAGAAGGTGGACCAAATTAAGTGTAGTGATGACATGAACAGGAAAATGTATAAGGCATGTGCCGTATTAAAGACAGGTGTACCATATTTATTGGTGAAAGGAAATGTGGGTTTTGACCCCTATTTAGACTGGATAACTCCTAGGTATGCCCAAGCCCTTTATTTTCAACATATGCACCTATACACCTAAAGTTGCCCTTTTTACAGCCAGGTGGTCGCGCTCATCAGGAAACCAATGTAGAATCTGTGGTGACCCTGTGTGACATTTCTTCGAAAAAAAAAGGTCAACAGGACAAATGGTCGACACCATTTGGTCGAAAACCAAATGGTCTAATTTTTTTTTTTTTGTATTTTCACTTTTTTTCCCTAAACGAAAACCTAAAAAATATATATATAAATAAAAAAAAAATTCGACCATTTGGCTTTCGACCAAATGGTGTCGACCATTTGTCCTGTCGACCTTTTTTTTCGACCAAATGTCCGGACACCCCTATAGGGTATGCATATTTGCCTAAGCACATTCGCATATGTATCACGATACAAATCTATTGCTGCAATAATGATGGTCACGTTGCCATTTTGTTTTATTTGCCATCTTGGATGCAATGTTCAGTTCCATGCTCTTTCTGCGTTTTTCGCTCTGAATGCTATAGAAGACTGCGTTCAGAGCATGAACTTTCTGACACTTACGAGAAAGAAATACACAGTCTGCTCAGCGTGTTGTTTGTCTTTCACTGTGGAACCTTGAAGTCCTTGTAGAAGCCTAGCTAATCTACAAGTTAGGTGCCCTCCTGTCTCCACCATGTTTTCCCCACTGAACTATTAATTGTAATAGTGTCCATCTGAGCCGTGCTCCTCTAGAGAAATCCTATTCCCAGACTTTGGAGCAGACTGACTGTAGGCTCCAGGAGCAACATAGATAAGCCGCACAGCAAATGTTACCTTGTATCAGAGAACACAATATGCCCCACGCACTGCTTTGACCTGCTCCCAGAAAGTAAATTGTCAGTTGGAGGACAGGGGAAAATGAAAGAACATTGTCTTCGTAATACCATCTATGTGGTAAGGTCATGAACCCTGTGGTCTCTACCACATGAGGGGGCTGGAAAAGTGTATCGTATGTTATTCCTGAATATATATATGAGCGAGTTGTTGGTGACTCGGGGCTCTCTCCCGCCACAGTGTCTGTACACTTGCATCATGGGGTGCTGAACCCAGTCATGACTGTTATAAACATTGTTCTTTGACCTCGTGACTGGCTATTTCCATTTCTTTGTAGTAAGCCTCATTTTTGTGGTCTTTCAGATGGCACCCGAACAGGGACCCTCCCGTTGATGTTCCATTCGTTGTTGGGTGAAGACGAGGCTGTCAGATCGAGATCAGTGAGCAAAAGAGGCCCCTGCACAAGAGACGTGTTTCCTCACAGACTGCTACGCCTGATCTCTGAACGATTGCAGAGCCTAGAGGCCATCGCAGCAAAGGTTCCGGAATCAAGGCTTGTTTTGCCTGTTTGGAGGAATTTCCAGCCATGAAGATTGTCCATTGGACTTGATTGATTGGAAATCATGTGAGTTTGTTTCAAACAGGAAACGCCCTGATGATTTGATTGGTAGTAGTATTTACGCGTAAATATTTTGGCCAGGTAAGAATGTGATTTCAGTATGCCTGGTAAGTTGTCAACCTGTATTACAATGTTTTGTTGCTGAGGACGAAAATCTAGTAATTTGAAACATAGTCAACCGGCACCACCCGAGGGGTCGGCGGCGTGTGATATGTACGTATCCTACGGCTTAGGTACTATTGTATTTAATGATATTTGGCATTGACAAAGCAGACATGCTCCAGACCTTCAGTGGCCTGTGCTGGGTAGTTTTGAGATGGTGAGAATAGAATATTGGAATCTGTATTATTGTCTAAGAAAGCTAGGCCAGCTGCATTTGATGCCATTAGAGATTGGAAGAAGGAAGCAGGAAGCAAACAAGTGACTTAAGAGTAGGGAGAATCATGCATGTAGACATATGACAAATGCCGAAAAGGCTTTAGTACATGAGCAGCAGAAACAAGGCGAGGCCATTAGGAGTATAGATAGGGCCTTTCAATTAGACGTGCAGAAAATATACCCGTCACAAGATTTGGATGTATCAGATGAATTGTTGAATAAGTTACTGAATGAGCAGAGGTCTGATTCAGTAACTGATTCAACTGCACCACCTCTGTATGTATCTCCCCCTGCGTCTTCACCCAGTCCAATTATGGCTGCTGCTGCTATACCAATTGCACCATCTGCACCGATAGCAGTATTTCCTCCACCGCCTACTGCTCATGATTTGTTTTTGCTTTCATTGCCGACTGCTTCCACTTCAACTCCACCCCCAGTTCATGATGTACTCCACACTGATCTGCAGAGAGAAAAAGGGAACTGCGTGAATTGGCTGGGACGTACATTGAGGGAGGTGATGAAACGGCTGCTTTAAGTACAATGTCAGTCCTTGGGGGCATTCCTGAACAGAAGGTATTAATAGAACCGAAGGGGGTATATCTTGCTGAAGTATGGGGTGATTTGACTGGTTCAGCGATTCCACAAGAATTGTGGGATTTTAATTTTTTGTCTCGTTTAAGAGATACTGCGACAAAAATACACGAGCATGTCGCGAAATTGCATATAAGAGGGAACTTGATCATTTACATAGAGATTAATTGAATAGAGATAAGCAACGTACAACATACGTGCAGAAACTATTTTTGCCTCCATTGAAACCCGTTAGTGAAGAAATGCACATTTGCACGAGAGACGCGCTTAAATGGATTTCAGATGTCTCTATTTCTCCAATTGAAGTGTATGATACATGTAGTCAGTATACGCTGGCTATGCAGCGGAAGGTGTTACATGTGATGGTTGAGTATTTACAAGATGAATGCATGAAGAGAAATTTGTACTGACCTGTGGATATAATGGTGATTTATAAAAGGGCATTTTCACCCGACGCCGCATTAACTTCTTTGTCACTTGATTTGGCCCTGTTGCTTAATAAACGTTCAGAGCTCCGTACTGTACAATTGTCTATGAGAGCGGTTTCTCCAGCATTAGTCAGAAAGGTAGAGATCCCAGCTGCAGGGCAGATACCTGCTTCCACTATTCCAGTGCACTACATCTCTCAGTTTGTTCACATTCCATTTTCAAGACAGGAAGTGAATACTATCAAGCAGTCAATTCCAGACATTAGGAAGAATCCTATTAGGTTCTACAAAAAGATAGAGTCAGTCTTGAATTTGTCAGTTTTCACTTTAGGGGATCTCAACCTATTGTTTCCCGTACTCCTACCTGTAGATTTATGGAAGCAGATTAGGACTGTAGATGATCAAGCAGGGATGGGTGATACTTGGGATGCCTTAGCAAAAGCTGATGGAGCTAGGAAGGCAGGCGAGAAACCACCTCAAGCTATATTAATGTTACGGAACAACATAGTGACCAAACTAAAGACTTTGGTGCCTGAGAAAAGAATTATATGGGACAAATTGACAGCATGCATGCAAGGAAAGACTGAGGGTGCGACAGAGTTTTTCAACAGGTTTGAACAATTGGTTTCGGATTTCAGTGGACAGGATTTAAGTACGGAGCCAGGTAAGAGATTATTTGTTCACAAGTTTGTACAAGGATTGTTGCCTGACATTCAAACTCAGATCATGACATCTGAATGTGCATGGCATGCAAAATCGCAATCCTAAGTGCTACATATGGCCCCGGGTCCTGGTAGATACCAATTTGCACGGAATCAGCAGAGTCAACCACAAGATGCAAATATGGGTGGCCAGGGAGGAGGACAGCAACAGAATGCGAGTAGTGGAAACGTCTTTGACAATCCTACTCACGCCTACTTCACTGAAGATTTTACATCTGACGATGTATTGTTTCGCTAGGACAGCCCAAAGCAGGTTCTGGAACCGATACCTATTCCTGTAGATCAGAAGGGGCCCTATGTCGAGATGAAGGTGGGGAATAGGGAGCATATCTTTCTAGTACAAACTGAAGCACAGAAATGTTCCATTGACCGTATGCGGGTTCCAGATATTCCACTGTCAGGGGTGAGTAATGTTTCCATAGGGTTCTCCGGTACGCCAGTAGTTAATCCGGTCTCCCTCTGCATTGGGGCAGTTTACTGATTCATGTCCATTTCTATTGACAACGAATTGCGCGCAAACATTTGTTGGGTTTAAATTTGTTGAAGAAATTGAATGCTCTGATTTGTTGTTCTCTGGATGGAGTGTATTTGACAATCTCTCCCCAACAAAATTCTGCTTCAGAATTCTTGTTCAGGCCTTTGCCGAATGAGTTATGTAAAGTACTCACACATTTATGGGCGCTGAATGATAATGATGTTGGGATCCTTAACGTTGAACCAGTGCAGATTATTTTGAAATCAGGTATTACACTACCCCGTGTTCCACAGTACAAAATATCAGTAGAAGGTGAGTGTGCATTAAAGAGTATTGTTTCTGACTTTAAACACCGAGGTGTGATTGAAGAGATTTCTGGGAGTGTGTGTAATAGCCCGATTTTACCCGTATATAAGAAAGGAGACAATGCCTTACCCTAACGTTTCATAATTGATTTGCACACAATTAACAAAATTGTCGCACCACAGTTTCTGATTGTACCTGATGTTACAACCATTTTGACTATGATTCCGGCTATGGCCACACATTTTAGTGTAATTGATTGGAAAAATGCTTTCTTTAGCATTCCTGTACATGCAGATAGTAGGCACTTGTTTGTGTTTACCTTAGGAGGACTTTCTTTCACATTTACACATGTTCCTCAGGGTTATACCGAGAGTCCGAGCATATATAGTAGGACATTGAAAGAACAGCTTGATATGCTTGAGTTGACGTCAACCTGCACGTTGCTACAGTTCATTGACGATCTGCTAATTGCCGCAGATTCTGAAGACACTTGCAAGGAGGGTACAGTTTTACTGCTTATTCATTTAGATACACATGGACACAAGGCTTCACTGAAGAAGTTTCAATATTGTCGACAGGAGGTTGCCGATTTAGGCTATCTCCTGTCAAAAGAGGGAAGGCGTCTGACACCTGAACGTATACAAAGCAACTCTGACATGTCTGTTCCAAATAAACAAAAGGAAATCAGAGCTTTTATTGGCATGGCTTCTTATTGTAGACAGTGGATCCCGAATTTTTCACTTCTGACCAAACCTATGCTGGCATTGACAAAGAACAATGTTCCTTTGCCTTTGCCATGGGACATAGATTGCCAGAAGGCTTTTGATCTGCTCAAAACTGCATTGTGTTCCGCGCCAGTATTGGGCACACCAAATTATGGAATGAATTTAGTTTTTTTATATGTGCATGAATGAGAGAGTTGCGCTTTGGCTGTATTGACGCAGGAACATGGGGGCAAGAGCAGACCATATGGCTATTTTTCCTCCACGTTAAACCCTGTTGAATGTGCTTTGCCGAAATGTGTGAGAGCTGCGGCTGCTGCTGCTGCATCAGTGAAACAAAGTGAGGGTATGGTTTTAGGTCACTCTTTAACCGTGATGGTACCTCACTCTGATGATGTTCTACTAAACAGAACACAGACTCAGCACTTCACTTATGCTCGATTAACGAGATATGAGTTGATTCTATTTGCACTGCACATCCAAATTAAGAGATGCTGTACTTTGAATCCGGCTGAACTTTTGCCGTCTCCACAATAGGAAGACTGCACTAATACAATGCCCCATGATTGCCTATATGTTACAGAACAAGAGACAAAAGGCAGAATTCATTTCAGCGATACACCTTTGAAGTCTCCAGATGGGCAAATATGTTGTGATGGGTCCTGTTTTAAGTTACCTGATGGTACTTCCACTGCCACCTATGCAATGACCACATTAAACACTATCGTTGAGAGCAGAAAGATACCTCATAATTCCGCCCAGGCTGCAGAGATTGTTGCATTGACCAGAGCATGCAAGATTTCTGAAGGGCTTAGCGTAAACATCTAAACTGACAGTTTGTACGCATTTGGAGTGGTTCACAATTTTGGGTGATTATGTGCTGAGAGGGGATTCTTGACATCACACGGCATGAACATTCAACATGGTACTCTGATAGTACAATTGTTATCAGCACTAGAGCTTCCTACACAGCTAGCGATACTGAAATGCGCCGCACACCAGAAAGTGACGGATGACATAGGGAAAGGAAACACTTTTGCCGATAGAATTGGCAAACAGACTGCTACCAATCCACACTCAGGGATATATGTGTTGGATTCAGCTAAATGGGTTACTGACACTAATATGATGGGAGAAGGGCTGAATAGTGTGAAAGAAATTCAGGCTGAAGCAACAGCAGAGGAGATCAAACAATGGATTAATGATCTGGCTGGATTAGATGTTGAGGGTTGTTGGGTAGACAATGAGAAACAAAGATGGATGCTGCACAATGCTTATGTCACTGCTGTAGTTACTATGGCTAATGGTCGAACACACATATGTGCGAGAAAGATATGCCAGCATTTAGATCAGATACGGTACAACGACAATATCCTGAAAATTTCTGAAAGTTTGGTTCAGAACTGTATGATATGTCTACAACACAACATTGGGAAGGGCACGCCAACACCAAAGGGTAGTTTTGGGCCTCCCTCCATGTCATTTGAAGTGATTAATTTTGACTTCATCGAGATGGAATGCTGCCAAAACTATAAATATGTATTGGTTGTGATTTGTGCCTTTAGCAAATGTGTTGAGGCGTTTCCCCTGAAAGACAACACTGCTGTATCTACGGCCAAAGCCATGTTAAAGGAATATTTTCCTAGGTTTGGCCTGCCGAGAGCCATTTGGTCCAATAATGGGACGCACTTTATTGCTTATATAATCCTACAAATTACATGTGCGGGATTACAGATCGATAAACGTTTTCCCTCAGCGAGACATCTTCGGAGTGCCGGTTTGGTGGAATGCCACAACGGTATTTTGATGAATAAATTAGTGAAGGTGTGTGCACACAGTAATTTGAAATGGCCTGACACTTTACCAATAGCCTTACTTTCAATGCGGACATCCGCACAGTCAAAGACAGGACTTTCCCCATAGGAAATTGTTATGGGAAGGCCTGCAAATGTATGGAATGCACCAAGGCCTAAAAAGTTGGCCGAAATCGAGTACCCATTATTATCTGACTATTGTGACCAGTTGACTCAAAACTTGCATTTGATTCACCAACAGGTTCGAGCAGCTGTACCAGAGAAATATGAGAGCCTAGGCCATAAAATTCAGCCTGGGGAGTTCATACTGCTGAAGAACTTTGAGAGGAAAAGGGCCGTACCAAGTGCTTTTGGCTATGCAGACAGCAGTACGTGTGACCGGCAAGCGACATTGGATACACGCAATGCACGTGAAACGAGTGCCATTGCCTTTGCCTCTCGATGATGTGACAAAAAGGAAATCGATCATCATGTGCCTGTCCTGATCGACACCAACAGTGATACAAAACCACTTCCTGAGTCCTTGGGGCTTGCGGAAACAGTTTCTTCTTCTTCCTCTGCATCGACTGACATTGTTTCTTCGGAGATCAACGATCCTTTGTTCATTGACCATTCAGTACCTGGAGCTTTGAGGTACAACCTTCGTCCAGAAAATCAGATTTAGTTCAGGGATTAACATTACGTTTTGTAATAGAATAGGAACCAGATGGCTTCACAAGCATAAAGGTTGCATAAAAAGTATGGCAAGTTCTCAATGCTTCCCGTTATCCGCTTCTATAGAAACAAAATCATTCCAGTCTTGACCTATGGAGCTGATACGTTGTTTGGCTGTATTCACGAGATCTGGACAAGATGTGAATGCGTTATATGAAGGAGGATCTTAAAGTTACCAAGAGGTTTCCTACAACCTGCATAAAATATTAAGTAAGCCTATCATCTATGACTGCTGTAGTGATGTGGAATGCTCTGGCGCTGTTTAGAAAGGCGATTGGAGGTGATAATATCCCTCAATTCAAAATACTAAATAACGACATGGATAATGAGGTTGATGGCCTCCTAAATCAATGGAAAAATGCTTGTGAAAACATTCTGGAGCAGGTGAATACTCACAAAGAATGGCTAATATGTAATCCAAATGCAGTAAAAAAAAACTCTATGAGCAAGACTTTATTGAAACAAACGAAAAAAGAATCCAACACACCAGAATGAGAAACGCACCTGTAGAAGCTAATAAATTGCATGCCATATCAGAATATATGGTGAAGTTCCCTTGCAAAAAGATAAGAACTACATTGTTAAACTTCAGATTGAATAACCTTGACACATGAGATGTCGGATATGGCATGAAGGATGTGGACAAAGAAACAAATCACATATGTAGACTCTTTAACCTCCAAGAGGAATCCCTGAAGTATCTGGTTCTGTTCTGACCCAAGATGAGAGAAGAAATAACTAGTTATATGGGACCTGAACTGGAAATATACCCAGACCGATGTGCAGAGGCACCGATAATAAGATAATATTTGCACTATCATTTTTTTTGGAAAAGATGAAACAGTCTCCTGAGAGCTAACGAGCAAGGGCCATGAATGACGGGCTGTGATGATGTTTTCAATTTTGTAAATGATTCTTTCTTATTCTAAAGTCCCTTTTCTTCAACAACTGAGAAGTGTCAAAACAAAACTAAGAACACTTCTAGATAAATTGCCTACAATATTTTCAAAACAGACGAAATATTGACGTTCTGAAAGTGATGAAGGCATAGACCATTCAACTACAGCTGCTAGCTTCTTTTGGCTCTATTACTAATGCACAGGTGGTACAATAGATCTAAATATTCTCAAACATGCAGTTTTCAGGTTCATCAGAGAATTGGTTCAAATACAATATTTGCAATACTTTTACTATAGGACTTCTACGCGTCTGCAGAGAAGTGGAAACAATAAGAATATGATCTACATAAAGAATAAAACATAATTTAAGAAATCATGGAAAATATATAATCCACAAACCATTAAAAATGGTAAGGGTCTTACATGACAAAAAGTGCATTGTCGAGCTTGGATAATGCTCACGGGGTGTTCGCAATGCAGTCTTTCATTCACACGTTGCAGTTGGTGCGTACCTTGCAAGTCAGGCTTAGTAGAGCTAAGTGCTCCCTAGAAAGACAGAATATTATCACTGATCAATGGCAAAGACTAACCATCCATAACTCTGTTTCCAAAACTATGTGTTAGAAACCCTGAAATAAAGCTACAAATGATTTTTTCAGTACGATCACCCAATTGGAAGCCCTCACCAAGTTCCTTTTCTTCAGCAACTGAGAAGTGTCAAAACAAAACTAAGAATACTTCTAGATACATTGCCTATAATATTTGCAAAACAGAACAAATATTCACCTTCTGAAACTGATGAACGCATTGAACATTCAACTACAACTGGTAGCTTCTTTTGGATCTATTACTAGTGCACGGCTGGTACAAGAGATCTAAATATTCCAATCCTTCTCAAACATGCAGTTTTCAGGTTCATCAGCGAATTGGTTGAAATACAATATTTGCAATACTTTTGCTATAGGACTTCTACGCTTCTACAAAGAAGTGGAAACAATAAGAAAATGATCTATATGAAGAATAAAACATGATTCAACAAATCATGGAAAAAATATAATTCATAAACCATTAAAAAATGTAAAGGGTCTTGCATGACAAAAGGGGCATCGTAGATCTTGGACAATGCTCATGTGGTGTTCGAAATGCAGTATTTCATTCAAATGTTGCAGTTGGTACTTACCTTGGAAGTCAGGGTTAGTAGAGCTAAGAGCTCCCTAGAAAGACAGAATATTATCACTGATCAATGGCAAAGACTAACCATCCATAACTCAAAGGCTACTCAACCTTTGACAATCCACACATGACTACAATTAGAGATTCTATTTGGGCACAGAAAAGCGACAATGCCTTTCCTGAAGTCCTTCAAGAGGCAATCGACTCATTGTCAACATTTTCACATAGTACTCCTTCAAAGTCTCCATTTTGTTCCTAAGTAGACAACACATGCATTGTGACCAAATAAATCCATGGTGTTTGGCTCTAGAGCAATACGCCGTCATAGGCTCTGTGAAGGAATATTTCTGCTCACTTTCTCTTTGAAACATCAAAAGATTTCAGAAACAGAATTGAAGTGTGTCATACATCCATCACCAACTTGCAACCAAACCTTTTCTTGACTATTGACTCCTGTGTGACTGGATTCTAATGTTTTGCTTGTCCTCGGCAATATTCCTCTCACACATCAGGGCCTATAATCCCTGTAGAGTTACTTGAAATTATATACGAATTAAGAGGTTGCAACCAAAAATCAACCGATATTTAGGTCATGCTGTGAAATCAAAATAAAATGTCGACATATAATTTCTCAGATTTAACATAATTCAGTCTGTGCATTCACTGTAACAGATGCCAAAATAGTACCATGCACAATAAAAACCATATCCTGGACATCCTTGCTGGTCACTGAAGCACTATGGCCCATGTCTGGTCAATATGAATACCAGAGGCACCAGAATCTTACAAAGCCACTACATGAAGTGCCCACCCACAGAATTTCAACATCAACTTCCGCACAAACAAAAAACCAAGTCCAGCGAATTTATAAAAGCTAGATGAACCAGCAACCTGAGGAAGTAAAACATATTTATCCAGCCATCATCCTCAGCCAAAGTGGATAATCTTGTTTCTCAAACCCTGTCCGGTAAGGGAAGTAAGCCACATGCCCTGATTAAGTGTTCCTGTTTCCTGCATTTGAGACACAACTCTAGCTAAGACCAACATCAACCCTTCCCCATCATCATAAAAGCAGCCTTGTATCCGTCAGTCTGCATGGGCTACTCATACCCTACTTGATAACAGATACCATCAAAACCGTTCTAACAAATTGCATTGAGCAAAACACAAGAGTCTATAGTTTGGTGAATCAAAACCATATATTTTTTGAGGGAAAAAAAAACATACAACATAAGAGACTGCAATGATTACATGTTTCCTCCTTAGCTGGACATGGAAGACTTTAATGCACAATTGGCAACACAATTTAACAGAAACTCGCCCTTCGGTACCATTTAAACAGTATGTCACAAAAGTAACAAATCGCCATTTCCGACTGTGGGAAACTTTTTCATTGGTGCCTGAGCTCAATTTATGCCCCCATCGGACCCTGGCTACCACCACACTGCACTACTGATCTTTGCCTTTATGAAGTACCAGTTGGCCGCTATGGCCTTAATAGTTTTACATAGAAATAGGTCACTTTACCTGTGTTTAGCCATAATACATCAAAGAACAACTATTCACAAAATAAGGATGCGAGGGGCAGATGTACTGTGTCATGTCAAGACTGTTTCAATGTTGGGAGGTTGGAACTTCTAGAACACCTGTGCTAACATGCCTACTGACACTGTCCCCTCTCCTGACTTGTTCTAAGACCCTTATTTACAACTCATTGAGTTGCCCCATCGCCTGCAAGTTAATTGCTTCAGTGATGTCATCTGGTTATGTTCTGTAGCGTTGCGTCAGTGAGGGGCGTCTATCACCTTGGCTGTATAATGGTAGGTTGGGGGTAGAAACCAGTAGTGATATGCACCGTTCATATCTGTCACACCAAAACAGAGGGGTGCCTGTGCACTCCACCTCTCTACAATCCCCCCTCTGGTCCAGCTTTGGACCACACATCCTTGAAGCCCCCCCCTTCCATTGATAGGTGTCTTGTGGTTCGACACCTTTGCCACCCTCCTTCAGGTTTCTTGAGCACCTTATGTGTTCACCCGTGCTCCAGGTCATGTAGCAGCACTCTCGGTCTGATCTGCACCCTCAGCCTGTACTCTAGGAACTACAAGAACATATTTATTTCTGCTGAATAGCTTATGCTCCTCTTGTATTGTGTCAAGCACCTCTTCCATCTTGATGGAGACATACCTTCTCCTCTTCACTCTGCTCAGCTTCAGTGACCTTTTCTTCCTCCGGTGTGCGTCCAGTTTCGGGAACCCATCTATCTTTATGTCTTTTTGGGGCATCACCAAGGTTTCTGTGTACAATGGCACCAGGGTACATATCCCTCCTCTGTTTGAGAGGGGGCATCTGCATGCAAGGTTTAGACTGAATGGTGGTCCACAAGTACTGCTGTACCTCCTCTCATGCTATATACTTTTGAAATGTGTCTGTAGCCCCTGTTCTCTCCAAACTTTACTGGACCATCACCGTGGTAACATAGTGGTATTATTCTTGAGGGGCATTATGGGCAGATGGTCTGCCTTGTTTCCTAGCCATGTGAGCAACTTGGAACATTTTGCCCACTCCTTGAGGCACTCATAATATTCTCTCTGCACCCCCGCCACTGCAACTGTCAGGAGGGCGTGTGCTTTGCATGTCTGCAGCCCATTGACCCATTCTTCTCCTGTAAACACCTGTTCACATACTAATAGTTGGTGTCTCTTGCAGAATGTAGGTTTCCCCTACCTCTCTTCTTCCTATTTTAAGGCATTGCAATTCCCTTTGTGTTAATGAACTTGCTTCTCCTTTGTTTGAGCCCTCCAGTGTATATTGTATCACGTCATCTGTGCTTCAGCAATCCTCCATCATTGTCTGTGTTTTGATGTAACTTTCCTGAGGTGGGAATATCTTCTGTGGCATTCATCGTAGTGTATCCCACTTCCCCTGGAACTGACCCCTATTTGTGCAAAGTGCCAAGTGCATTAGGCACTATGCCCTATTTACCAGTATTTCTGCAGCCACAAAAGTCCTGGAGGTGCTCATTGCATGGGAAGTGAGAGAGCATACATGGCAGCCCTCCCCTGAAGCCTCCCACCCCACATGGGTTAGGTGCTGCTACTACATATTGTTAGTGGTGTGGACTAAATTGGTTATATACGCACTTATGTGTTTAAAATTGATAATGACGCTATGTTGGAGAGGCTTCATCTCTTTCGAGGCACTAGCAAGGAGTTGGGTCATTACTTCAGTATCTATGGGAACATATATCACATAACATGCATAATACATGCATAATACACTGTTGCTTTTTGTAATACTAAGAGGGTAAAAAGGCAGAGACAACAGAATGCAAAAACAAACATAGCTACAATTGTTTCAGCAGAGTAATCCATGTGTTGCAAGTGTGAATGCTCATTACCTTGTCTGTAAATTATACTTTGATACCCTGCAAAACCTACACTACTGTGTACCATCAACATCATTTCCCATTTATTTATTTTGTTTTCCCTCTTTTAATGCACAACGGGTGACCCCTGTCACCACAAGCATAGGAGTGGTCACGCAAGCAACGCTCAAATAAATTTTGTGGGTTCCCAACAGCCCATTGGTAGTTATTTTCTCATTTCACTATCTTTCTCTTTTTCTTTTGGAAAAGTTGTCACCCCAAAAGCATCTTCTCCTCAATACCAAAAGCCCTTCACTTGTCCCTTGCCCCTTTGTCATCTACCTGGATACCATGTATATTTTTGTAGGACAGTCCTAATGTAGCTTTCCAAAGACCGATGTGTCTAAACACCTCTAGGCAGCTTCAAGTCCATGAACCATTCATAAGTCCAACACTCCTTCAATAAGTCCAGAGGACTCCTTATTTGTACAGGGCCCTACATCAGGGAGCTGGATGCTGGGTAGTACGATAGTCAGTCAAGGGGACAATGTTATGATGGGGGACACAAGGTGGTGGAAGTACACGATCCAGGGGCTTTTTCTCATGTCCCAGCGCCGTGGCATCTGGGCGTTAGGCAGGGTCCCACGGGCCCTCTCGGCAATAGGGCCTTCTGTCCCTGCTCGTGTCATTTGATGCGCATTCCTCCCTCGTGTGTTTGTTTAAAAGTCCCCTTGTGTCTGAAACACAAAGAAAATCGATGAGTTTCTCAAAGTGTATATACATTTTATTATATCACTACCTACTGTTGCCTTAATACTTGCTACTAATACTCCTTCCTTTATTCACCTACTCCTTCCATCTAATTCATATTTCACATGCTCACTACTCAATCTGCCTCTGCGTTCAATATCATTATTTTATTGCACTCCTAATTCCACTGGAGGATTAGCTGTCCCACTTTCCTTTAACCACATGAAAGAGAAACAAAGAACAAAACAGGAACAACAGTAACAAAACCCACTCCCTGTCTTTGCCACTTCTGCTCCTTCTTTCGTGTATGTTCATGAGCTGAAATTATTTATATCCTGTAGAGAGCAAATGGGGACAAAAAGTCATGATATAATAACGGGTAGAATGTTACTGCCCTTTTAATGAGCTCTCTTTTTACCCTCATGTGCGTGGGGCATTGGCCTTCCCGCTGTGTGATTCCTCCATGTGATGGGTTGGCAATCTCTGCGCTCTTGGGCCAATGCATTGGGTGAGGGGGGTCTCTCATGTGAAGTCCAGAAATCCTTCTACAGGCTTTCCAACAATGCTGAACTTTTCCTCTTTCTGCTGATGCGTTGGCAGGCCTGCATGAGCTGTCTTGGTAGTGACGTTTTCCTCCTGTCCACCTTTTTTATGTTGGGTCGCAGCCATTGCTGTTTCCTGCTGTGTTGTCCTGGCAAAACATAACTGCTAATGCTTGTTGCCTTCCTAACCTTTCCCTACGCTAACACACGTACCCCTGACAATGGAACAAGTGCATGTGATGTACGTGTGAATACATTTGTGACATATGTGTACACAAGTTTGCCTATCATCTCTAACATTTGCATTTCTGTCCCTTCTCCGAAGACACTAACAGTACATTTTCTACTCATGGAACATACATTTCCATTCAAATATAACAAAAACATTGCATAACATGTCAATACATTTACATTTCCTGCATCTAATTAAGAGAATTCCTTTGTTGTGTTGGATGGCCACCTTCTAAATACCATACTTTACATGTGCCTGTTGCACTATACAAGAGATTCAAATAATTCAAAACCACCCTGCTCCTCTTTCACTTTCTACCTGTTACTCACATGCGCCTCCTTCTCTCTCCATGGAGACCAATAGAGGACCTCCCAGACTCCTTTTGCTTTCACCAGTACCTACCTTTCATTCCTTATTCACCTTCCCTTCATGTTCACAAGTACTTACCTCCTCATGTGTTACCTGTTCCTGTTACATTAATATGCTACACTAATGAGGCCATATGAAAGAATTACATCCCTTGACCCTATGACGCACCAGGTGTCCATTAATCATATGCAACATATTGTGTTATGTACCCTTGTATGTTGCTTCCTTGCGCTGGCAGATGTGTCCCCATTCTGCACATTGTGCCTCTCCTTAAAGTCCCTCATTCCTAGCCCTTGTTTTATGTTTAGACAAGCATCTTCTTCGGCTGCTCAATCTGTTATTATGCTCATGTTACTGGAATATTGTCTGGTATTGTGGGGGGACATACTTAAATACCGTGGGTGTTGTCCCCCCCGTATTGTGGCCAAAGAAACTTACAAAGCCCCACAGTGAGATACCCCTCTGTTTCCACATATTCTGTGCACTATGCCCTCTCTTTACACACCTCCAACTTTACGTCCATTTACTCAGTGTTTCCTTCTCCTCACCCTTCCTTCCTATGTACACATGTCCACCTCCTTTTGCTGACTCCCTCTCTAATTGGGAAAATACCTATGGTCCCCTCCTTCCCTTATTTCCCATTTGTTCCATTCAGTTGTATCTCTTCTTATACTGCTCCTAACTGCCCTTGCTCCCTTCAATGTGTGATTATCGTGCGTGCAACTAGCTCAAAATATATCATCCTCCTTGTCTCTATTTTCAATTTTTTGTTGGGACATGAAACTTAAATTAAATACCCATTAATTTGGTATAAACACGCCTCCATCTATCAAATGAGTCAACCTGCCCCTCATCAAGAGCTGTCCCCGTTCCCCACTTCACTCCCTCATTTTATCTCTGTGTGAAATCACTCTGTCCTCCCTCACCATTGCAGACTTTTAGCTTGCTTGTAAACACTTGTCTGTTTTCCTCCTTTTTGGGTGCCTTCTATCTGAATAAAAATCGTGTTGGTAATCTTGATAACCCGCCCTTTATGCCTGTCATTCATGCTGACCATATGTGTGTTTCATGAGGGACTACTTCCAAGTCTAATGGCACGCCTCTTTTTCTCCTCTAGCCATAGAATGCTGACATGAATGGTGTAAAAAGGTCATGCTCTCCTAAAAGGGCTCCCCCCTACCGTCACTCTCCCTATCCTGTGTGTGTGTGTGCGTGTTTGCATCAGTGCCTGTAATGGTTAAATGTGTCTGTTATGCAGGTTTTACTTTGCGGCGCATGCGTCTGGCGCTGCGTGTGATCTTGGGCATAATATTCAGGTGGTTATGCACTGTATTGTGAAGGGTGTGCCATCCCCCCTCTTGGATCCTGCCAATTTTGTTACATCCCTCCCCTACTCTTACATGCTTGGAAAATGTGTCCTAATCGTACGTGCTTGCTCTCTCTCTCTCTCCTACATGTGCCTCACCTTTCCTGTGGTGATTTCTTGCACACCCAAACTATGTACATCTATATCCAGGGCTTCTTACTTCTCTTAATTATGTCTGTATGTGTCAGCATGGCCCTTTCTTGTTACCTAATGTGTTGGCGCATCCAGGGACCCTTGAACTCATTACTGTGCCAATGTGTGTGTGTGGGAGGAAAACGATGGGCAAGGCATCTCCCCTTTCCAAATGATTATCCTGCAATGAAACCTGAACTCCAAAAGTGGTTTCCCTTCATTGATCAAAGTGTCTCTCCCTCCCCATCTGCGTGACTGCCCTATGCACACTGTAATGTGCCCTTCAAAGTGTCCCGCTAATTGCTGATGAAGGTATTCGCAGTGGTGAAATGAGATAACGAAAATCAGGGGCTCTAATGTGTCCTAATGCAATAATTGAGAGCAAGGCTTGAAAAGTGTCTGCCACAGTCCCAAAACCCCAACAATGGATCTATTGTGGGATTTCAAGACTATGAAGTGGCCTGTGTGATTGAATGAGTTGTCTGATGGGGCCAATCTAATTTCTGTGCGTGTGTGCAATGAAGGGGAATGAACCCTAATCTGCAGAAATGTGTTAACTATGTCATAAATGTGTACATAACATTTTAACCCACATAAACATATCCAACTGTGAACCAATCAACAAACCAGAAGGGGTTTGTACCCTATACAATCTTAAACACAAATACATTATCCTCCCATACCAATTAAAGACGCCCTAATGACACCACCTTAATACACTGCATGACAAAATCAACTAATGTACTCTCTTTTCATTTGGCTTCCCTGATTGGAAACCACTCAATCTCAAATTTCTTTTACTGAGGCTGTCAATCCAACTGTCCCCAAAAGTGATCTCCATTGTCAAAAAAAACATTATTCTTCATATAATGAGGAGAGTCAGTTCAATGAGTCCTGGCTCTGGGGCAGTATTTAGATACTGTGTTGTGGCTGGGCCCCCGGCCTACTTAAAGTCCTACATTAATAATACATTTTTCAAAACATGTCATCACAACCATTCTGATACTTTCTCCACTGGCAATGCCAGTCAAAAAACCACTTTGCTTACCACATACAATATTTGTCTTCACCCTGATAGATAAATGTTGCAAATCCTACATGCCTGTCTTATTCAACCATCTGCACTAGTCATATACCTACACACATACAAATAATCTCTGGCCTTACTCATTCCTGTATATTCTAGTCCAAATCTCATGCTTTCCCAATCTATTTTTCACGCGTGCTCACTTTATTCGCCTCAGATCACACCACTGAAAAGGGATTTGTCCTCTTTCATTAAACTACTTCATAGCCCTCTTCTCTTCTGCTCCCAAAATCACATCTTACAAGCCTGCTACACTTTATGTCAGCTGTTCCCTATCTTGTCAAAAGGTCCAAAAATACCACCCCAAGTTCTTCATTCTTGAATGATCCATGTCCTACTCTTTTCCAGTATGCAGATATTCTGAACCCATATTTGGTCGTATGCCAGCCCAGTTGTGTCTTCTCCTTTACTCCTATTATTTCATTTGAGTTGTATGTGTTTCCTTATGTTTGAGAGTCCCAACACACAAAACTGAAATAGGGAAATCAGGGTTTACCATTATCTGCCAACTAACCGGGTATTCATGGCTCTTTTCTTCATCAGTGGCTAAATTAGGAGAATATTCAACATTGTGATAAACTGTGTAAGGAGAATTTGTTGTCAGGATTATAGACTTCACCTTGACATCTGTCTCAGTTTGTGAAGGCGGTGGTCTCATTCTTGTCTTTATATCATTGCCTCCTAGGAGAATGCACTTCTGCTTTTTTTAATTTTCAGCTGGTATGTTCATTTCCACAATGTTAATAAAGAGCTATAGGAAATGGAGTCAGGCCATTTCCTGTGATATTACTGGGCTTCGTGCACACTCTGGTCCCACAAGAAGGGATGTAGTGGTGCATAACTATCTCAGGATCTGTGATTGCAGATCAGCATTCTTACTGTCCTTCAACTGTATAGCCATACCTCCATCATTGTGGTTCAATTAAAAAAGGTCCTTGAAAGCTTTTCATGATTCAAGATGTGTGTTATCAGTCTATATGTTACTCTCTGTTACTATGTTAGAAGTCTGAATACAGTTTTCAAGATGTTCACAGTGCCTTTAGTGTATCTGTCTAAGTCAGTGCCAGACTTGCCCCAATTAATTTAGACAAACATCCGTTTCTCTTGAGTACTTTTTGAGATTCCTTGTTATAAGGCCCAGTTGTTGTCACCAATAATTTTTTGAGATTTGGTGATCTCTTTTATTCATTGACTTTCAGTCCAGGTTGATGTTTGGTAGATAGGTCACATGTGAGGAAATGCTATCTGCGCTGCTGTGCAAGCCCAAACATATTTGATATTTGCTATGTGAAATGATGCTTCTTTCTCTCAGGAAATTAGCTCTGTTAATCGGTATTACCCGAATTGTTCGAGTACAACTGCTCGAATGACACAATTGACCGTTTTGCAGTGGTCCAAATTGACCTTCTGCACAATTGACCATATGGTCATTTATATATATACAATGGGTTGGGATGGGGTAATAATAATATAAGGGGATTGGGTGGGGGTTTTTGGGGGTGTGGATTGGGTGGGAGGTTGTGGGGGGTTTTCCTCCCCGCATATATATCCTAATTGACCGTTTATTTTCGGTCAATTGTGAAGAAGGTCAATTGTCATTCGGACAATTGTAATACGAACAATTCGTATACAACCTGTTAATCAGGCCTCACCTTCTAAATGCTCCATGCTGAAAAGGTATAGTACACATGTGTTCTCTTGCCTAGGCTCTGTCTAATGACACAGCAGCAGCGGCTGCGTAGTTTGGTCACATTGCAGCTACAGAGAGACATGTGCATTCCTGACAACAGCCTGCTGGGATTTAAATTAATTCGGGCTATCACAGGATGTCTTTACCAGCAAGCATCCATTATTGAAACTTTATATAACTGTGTATCCCCAAGACCTGGTGGCAGTTTGGTTAAATATGAATCTATATCCGGTTTGATATACCTGCCTAAAAGGTAATACAGTGATACATTGCTAAAACCATCTGATGTCATTTTATCATCAACTGATCTCCTGTAATTCCAACTGTTGTCAGAGCTTTAGTGTATTACTGTCATGGGCTGGGGTCAGCGGACGAAGTGGGCGGGAGCGGTGCTCCTCTACTTTTTTTAATTACGTTTTACTGTTCCTATAGTTTTATTTTAAAAAGAAACCAGTCCGGAATGGTTTTGATTTCAAATAAAAGTGTAGGAAGCAGTTGAAACTTTCACTTTCAGTGCACTGCACTAAACATTTGCTTATACAGCAGGCGCATGTGTTTGGGGTTTTGTATTGCGTGTGTGAGGGGGGCGTGGCGATGGGGTTTTTGGTATATATTCCAGTACTTCTTTTCATACACTTCGACGACTGGCTGGTGTGCACGCACAGCAGGTTGCTGTGCCCAGCTCTAGCAGCCCCCTTTGTTCTCTGGCTGGGAAGACTTGACAGCTTCCCAGAGGATCAGAACATAGCCCCAGGAGATAGGCTGAGAGCGGGACCTTCAGGGCATTATTTATGACCCTCCAATTCAGAGAAAGCTTATGATGAAATGTTGCTTGGCAAAAAATAGTTAGTCTCTTTCTCTCTATCTCTCTTTCTCTCATTCTCTCTCCCTTTCTCTCTCTTTCTCATTCTCATATCTATGGCCCCGTTTTTCTGTTTGCATCCTAATACCTGCAGTTTTACTTCTATTTATCAACATTATGTCTGTCCCACCACACAAATATGTCAGTGTTAATGCCTTTATGAAGCAATCTTTCACACAGGATACAGTTACAAAAATATAGCAATAAATAAAAAGTTAACCTAAAAAAGATGTCGATTTTTTTACTCTTATTCACACACTGTCACCCCTATCACAATCAACCTCTTGGACAGTTTGAGAATTGTGTGTTCCATTTGGCCCTTGCATGAAACCAGTTGTGCACCCCTGCCCTAGAGGGACAGTCCCACAATATTGGAAATGTTTAGGCCATACTCCTTACTGTGACCCCCTCTCAACTTCCTGCAGACAATGCACTCAGGGAAATGACATCAGAAGAAAAAACTCTTGTTACATCAACCGAGATTGGACAATATGCTGCAGCTAAATGACTATGTAAGGGGGGACAACACCCTCCCCCTTACCATAGGTGACTCATCTTTGGACACTAGAAGAAAAAGAATTGCACTGCAATATGCCATTGCAGTGAAGATAACGAATTCCAAGGAAGGGGCAAGACTTCCCCCTTCCCCCACTTCAGGGGAACATTTGGAGTGACCTTCTGCTGGAAAGTGTTAAAGCTGCTGAAATACTGTTAGCTAGGCCCCATCCCACTGAAAGTGGCACACCTGGAAGTATTCTCTGGCAACATGTTTAGCTGTGAAGGGCAGAAGAAAGGCTTACCTTTCTTTAGAATCCCTGGACAGGGTGCCACAGCAATTCAGAATCAAATGGAGCAACCTTTAATTCTGCTTCCTGCTTTTAGAACATTTTGGAGCTGAATCAACCACTCTAGAGCCATTTTCGGCGGCTGCAAGTCCTAAGGGTGCAACCATTCACATTCTATGCTTTTCAATCTGCTTCAATCTACTTCAAGCCACTGACTCGGCCTCACCCGTGTGTTCTCTAGTGCCTTGAATTCAATTGTAGCTGTCAAGCCGACAAGTCATTGCACCCTCTCGACCTGCTCACTGCTACAGAGGAATCACCTATCTAGAGATCTTTAAGTTGTTGAAGAGCAAGGATCTACACATCATCTGTTTCCAGGCTTCCTTTATGGGTTGAACTGATTGGCACTTGTTGCAGTGCCCAGTATTTGTTTCCCGTTGGACCATCTCAACACCGACTTGATCCTTTGCAAAGCCCGTAGAACTTTGGCTCCACACTGGTGACCCCCCAGAAGAAGATTTAAAGGTATGCCGTAGTGGTTCTAAGCCCCTTGACTCATTTTAAGGACCACAATACAATTAAGAGCCCACTCCGTAGTATTTTAAGAAACATACTTAAACTTGTATCCATTTCATCCAAAGGTTTGTATATCATGTGAATTTCCTTAAAGGTGTGAATTGTTAGTTTTTTTATAAGTGTGTTTTGTAAAGGATTGTCGCCTGGTTTAATAAAATAATAATAAATAAAATAAGTCATAATCTATCTCAGAAAGGTTGGCCTGCTAACCAGGCCCCCCTTTCAGCAAACTCCATGCTAAAAGCACAGCGTGCACCTGAGCCCTTTCCTGATATGCAGTGCCTGCTTTCCAGTGGCACAGAGCAGGTCGATAGGGCACACTTGCCAAGAGTTATATCGCAGGGATTGCATTTTGAATATGAGCCTCTATTCCCAAACTACAAAATTGTAAGAGATCATCATGCTGGTGGCCGTTATGCTTATTAAACAAAAGTCATACCTGAGTTAGAGGTATTGCGGTTGTTATTTCATATAATTATTAAAGCCACACCTGACTCTGTATTATGCAAGTGTTAACACTGTGAGCCAGGCCAGCAATGGGCAGGCTATGGTTATTCTCCCAACATTTGTCCATCTCTGCTGCAAACCTCTGGACAGGAGCCAGTCTGAGTTGCCTCTCTTTTGATCCATTGTCTCTCCTTTCCCCAGCAAGACAGCCTCCGAGCAGGAGCTGTCCTGGGAAACAGGAATCAAAGGGCACACCCTATACAAAATGACCATCCTCAGACCAGGATGTTGCATTCAAACGGGGATTTGATGCTATGGGTCTGATAAGGGTGTAATAGGGCAGAGGAATGCTCAGGTAATACCTGCTGCTCCTTCTCAGATGAGTATGCAAGGACCACTTCCTATTCCTACCGCTGGCAGTATCATCCAGGTGGGAAAGGGTACCATCTGAGACAGCCCTACTGCCCTAGGAGTCTGGGCTGAAAAGTGAAAGTAACCAAAATCATGAAGATGTCGGTTTGATTAGGATAGTTTTTGTGACCAGTAGAGCGACTGGTAGATGTTATTATTTACATGCATGAAGAGATAGAGAATAACTAGATGGCTACACACATACACATGAAGTACACATAGCAGACACAGTACCTATTGATACAAAAAGCACATAGACATGAAGAAGATTCGCACATAGATATGAAGTACATATGCACAAAGACATGAAGGTTATTTGCACATAGTCACATAGAACATATACACATATAGGTGCAGCCCCTGAAACCATTAACCTGTAATAGATTCAGGGCATAACATGATGAAGAATGTACCAAATTGCAGCCATTTACCCAAACACATAGGCTGCAGCAGGTTTCAGAATATTTAGTAAGGCCGCAGAACACAAGATATTAAATGTATTATAGAAACTCTTGCAAAACTCAAGCAGTAGCTTATGAGCTGTAGCCAAGGTCAGAAGCTGGGAAGGGAGTAGTGGATGAACGGAACATAGGCACGAAATAACAGTTCCCAGGACGAGACGTGGTAGACTCCCCAGTGAATCAAGTTTAATAAGAGCACAAAAACATCCCTTGATGTCCAGATACATGAGGTCAGCATGCCAAAAGCCTTTATAGAAAGTAACTGACTTGTGTCATTCATGAGTGACCACAAAGAACCCTGCATGCAGTTTAGAATTAGCTAAAACTTTAATAAATAGAAGAAAATCCATTCTCAAACACTGCATCCCTACACGTGATCCATATATGAAAGAAACTGCCTATTCTGTATGTGCCAAACGTAGATAGAACATGTGCAGGACTCCCGCAATATGTACACAGACATCAGACGACACACACGGCCAAGTTTAAAGAATAATGGACAGCCTTATTGCTTTGGGTTGATTAGGAGTATTCTTTAATTGGAAATATGTTAGACCATAGAACTCTCTTCCCCCACTTGTGTCTCACTCGTATCTTGACGTCTTGTCAAAGTTTCCAAGGTGGGTAAGCTAGACTCCAACCAATAATAAATCTCCTTGCCACACTGCCCATGATGGATGGTGCCAACCAATCAATTAGACCTATATGCATTAGAAATAGTATCTATAGGTAGGATTGGACCAGGTGGAGCCATCAGATAGGTATCCACCAATTGAGTGAAAAACCCCTAAACATTCTATATGTAGCTTGACCTACTAACCAACCCCATCTTCCTGTAGGCTTTGTATATTTATAATGTAATGTGACACCATTTCTGATGTAATTTTGTAACAAAACCAATGCTTCATCGTTTGGCATACGCAAGCTACAAGAGAAAATGTTTGCATGTTGTCCCGGCTTTGTAGGCTAAATAAAGCTTGGTTTTGACGTGCACTTGAGTCCCCTATCATTGAGTATTTTTCCTGACTGATTGGGTAATACTCGGCACCTCCGTAACATGTGGTAGCAGAAGATGTACTCTTGAACCTTCTGGATGGGGGCCCCTTGCTGTGTCCCCTTGCACATTGAGGGTGGTCTGTGGAGAGCGGAGATAACGGCAATTGAGAAGAGAAGTCGGCAGGCACCCCTATTGATGTAAGAGCCCTGCCCGGTCCCCATAGCCCACCCCATTGGCCATGGAGGGTAGCAGGCAGCTAGAGGAGGGTCAACGCTGGAGACTCTGTGAGATTCTGTGGAAGTGTGTATGAATAGTGAACGTTAAAATTGGGGGGTCTGGGTTTTTGTGTGTTGGTGATTTGTGAGAAGTAAAAAATATGAATGGATTGTATACCTTCGACAAGGGTTGAGGAAGATAAAGTGATACGCCTCTGTAAGGGGCAGAGATAAATAGAGCAATCCCCCACTAATATGGGAAGATGGCCATATTTTGATTTGTAGTAATGTTTAATGGCGCCAGCCGTGTGTTGTGGGGTTGAATAGAATTGTAGAGGTGTTTCTACTTTGTGTTGGTAGGAGAAATGAATTGGTGTGGTGGACCAAGTAAAGGGGTCCAGAGCTTGAGTGGCATTTGTGGTGGTACTCAAAAAAGGATTATAGTTATTGAGGACTTGGTCTCAGAGAGAGACGTGGTTGTGGTAACATTCAGGAAGCTATTGTGGGTAGGGGGTTTGAAAAGGAGTGGAAAGAAGGTGAGAAGGGTTGAAACAGTATTCATTGATAATTGGTAAATTGTGTTTTGGATTGTCAGAATGGTGAATACCCCTATTGTTCATTTATGTAAGACACTTCCCAGATACAAAAACAGAATTCTCAGGTACCGCACTGAGTGGGTTAAAAATAAGTCTGGCAAATTGTTTATGCCATGGCCCCCAGATGACCCTCATTCGAAAACAGTGCTGCAACACATGTGCACATAGTTACATGCCACACATATGGGGAAACAATTACAGAATAGATTGAGTTTCGCTAAATATGGAAAATGTTCAAAGACGAAGGAGAAGAGCAAAGTAAGAAAGAATGAATGCTTAGCCATCATGACAGAAAGAGCACAGATCCCACTGCTCCTCCTCCTCTCCAAACTAGTGAACCGCCCCCGACTGAATTAGCTACATATCCCTTAAGGGCCGCTGCAGGGTATTCCAATCCCATATATGTGCCCACAACAAATAGTGATGAAGAGGGTATGAGAGACAAGAAGGCGAGCAGGCAGAGACCAGCGTTAAAACAGGAAGAAGCTGATGCACGACGCAGGGTGCAAGTGAAGGTAACAGAAACAGATGAGGAGTGTTGTAGGGCAGATGATATGCAGAGAGAAAAGGGTGAGACAGAGATTGTATCAAATATATGGGTAGGAGAGCAGATAGTATTGATACCAGATGGGAAGGGTAGTGATGAAGGTAATTAGCATGTGAGAGTATGTAGAGATACACAGGAAGCAGAGAAGGAGAAGAGGTTGGAGGAAGTGAGATAAAAGGAAACATGAAGAGAGGAGAAAGAAGGAGAGAGTAAGTGAAAGGATGACCAGGAAACAAAAAAGAGACAGAAAAGAGAAGAAGAAAAGCAAGCAGACCGAAGTCAAAATGAAGAAAGGAAAAAAGAGAGAAGTTTAGAGAAACGCTGCAAGGAAGTTGATGACATTATGAGTAGACACACATTGTTAGACAAGGGGGAAGAAAAGGTCATAAGAAGTAAAAGGGACAGCATAACCAGAAACAGAAGAGATGATACCAGCATAAGAGGAAACTGGGGGACATATCAGCAAGAGGAAGGCAGGGATGTATTGGAAGAGGTAATGAGCGCGACATATAAGATAGAAGACCAGATTTTGCAGATAGAGAGGTCGAAGAGGAAGAAGAGACAATGTTGCAAGACAAAGAGGACGAGGAGAGCGGGGAAGAGGAGGCTGCAAGGGCCCCATCTACAGGCACGGGGATAGGGAGAGGGGTAGATTGGTCAGATTTGGAGGAACCGGCAGAAAGACTGAGCCCTGTAAATATCTGTGTCTTCCATAAATGAGTTTGAGGGGGGCATAAAGACCCTGTATGTAAATCGGCTAAGAGATCTACCGGGGCAGAAGAAAGTTAGCATGACAGAAGCGCCAAAGAGGACAAAGGGTGTGACTGCACCCATATGCAAAACTGGACTGACTCAATTCCCTTTATTACAGAAAGGTAGAGGACTAGCACATTACAAACCATAGCCACAGACAGACACAAATAACTCCATTTACAAGTTACCATTGTTTACAGCCGCTGCAGGGAAGTGGAGTTATGAGTTAAAGAGAGAGAGAGAGATGGTTGGCATGACATTAGCTGTGGGAGACATGTAAAGTTTGTTTGCTGCTATATTGGGTGAATACTGAGATGGAAACAAGCAGGGTATCCCAGGGTGACAGCACAGAATACTCAACAGGATGTGCCCCTTTTAACAATTTCACACAGACATGTGGATGGCACTTAGGATACAGTGCCCTGACACATCAGAAATAAGGGCAATGATGATGAGGAAAATGGGGCTGGATGAAGACCCAGCTGCCTAAATACAAGACATTTAGGAGACATGGCATTTAGATAATAGGGAAGTGTGGGACGGAAATATCATATTTACTATCACATTGTATGTCAGGGACTCCTTGAAGAAGTTCAGAGGCAGTTAAAGAAGATTGTGGGGATTGAGGCAAAACCATGGCCTAAGATACAACTGACTATTGCCCTTCATTGTAGACTAAAACAAGAGGACAGAAAGACGGTTGAGGAAAGAAAGACAAACAAATCAAAATTGGTCCAAATGAAGCTGTTGAAATTGACAATAGAATGAACTGTTCTACAGATAATGGGGAGAATCACAATGGGCAGGATACACAGCAGATGCAGTCAGGGTTTAATGGAAACTTTGCAGGAAGGGGGAAATATAATTATTTCCCCCGGTGAAACGGGTTTGCACCCAGAGGTAGTGGGAATGGATTTCAAGCACCAGAGGCTGGAGGGTTCAAGGGTGGGAAACCACAATTTGGAGGTCCTCCATCACAGTGTTGCACATGTGGGAAACTGGGAGACATTTCATGGGTTTGTACAAGTAGGAGAGGCATGCAACAAAACTGGCTACAATTAATCCAAGATTACATGCAGTATCAGCAAACGCAGGTGCCGCAAATGCCGCAAACACAACAATCCCCACAGTCACAAATGCAACAACCGCAACAGGTGGTACAATTTCAGATACCACAAGCACAAGTATAAGCACAAATACCCCAGAATGAAGTAGTACAGTGGGACGCAAACATATTGCTATAGGCACCGGCAGCAACTAGAGCAGGGGGAGTGACAGTAGTGGGAGGAAATCCCCTTGCAGGAAGAGGACTGAACATGTATCCACAATAGGACAGCCCGAAGGGAATCTTGCATCCAATTATATTGATTACCCCAAACCCCCAAGAGGAACTCAGGGTTAGTGTGACTATAGGTTACAAAACTGTTTCCTTCTTGGTTGATACAGGGGATCCTGTGTTAGAGAGGAAAGGTCTCCAATGTAAGGGATATCAATGGGCTCACAAGAATTCTCTGGGGCTACGACAACAGTTCATTTTACAGGAAAACTGCCTAAAATCATAGGAGAGCATGAGATGGCTATGCCATTGTTATACACTGGAAAGACACCTGTCAACATATTGGGGAGAAACCTGATTAGTAAATTAAACATGACAATTTCGTTGACTGAAGAGGGAATAGTTTGTTCTACACCAGGCATTCATTATGTGAATGCTTGTAAGTTTATTAGAGCATTCTATGGTCAGAAAGCACAGGGAGGGGTGTCACTAAACCCAGTGGTATTTCTTTATAGAGTGCAGATCTTACTGACATGGCTTCCAGAATACAAGATACATTATTGAAATTACCCGCAGAATTCTTGTTTAGACCAGAGGTACCCACGGATGTGGAGGAATGGCAGCTATTCACAGTTGAATTAGAAGCAGCAATAGTGAGGGAATACAGAGTAATATTACACAGAGTTGACGGTGCAGGAGTGACCTGGCACACTGTAGGAGCACTTGACTTAAAACACTGACTAACTGACTTCATTGATGAAAGCTTATTTGAAGATGGCGACTGAGATGATTAAGTGATTTTTGATATGTTCCTCACATATCATTTGCAAATTTAATATAGGGATGTTCCCTAATTAATATAATTGGTAAGGAAAGTACCATCATTTATACAGAAAGATTTGGCAAACGTGTCAAGTTCATTGTGGACCAACAGTCAATATGATATTGGCCTATTGAAAGGAGTAGGTGCAGTACAAATAAAACTGAAGAAAAATTCCATTCTACCCTGAATAAAACAGTATCCCATGTCCAGGGAAGGTGAGAGGGCAATAATGAGGCCATTGCTGCCCTGATGCAGAACGGTATATTGGTGCCTTCAAAATCACCAAGTAATACAGCAATGTACTCAGTAAAAAAGGCAAAAGGAGGGTCTTGGAGCTTTATACAAGACGTAGGGCCTTTGAATAACATAGTTTAGGCTGAAATTCCATTAGTGCCAAATCCAGCAACCATATTATGTAACATACCATCCACAGCCAGAGTTTTCAGTGATTGACTTGAAAAATGCTTTATTTTCAATTCACTTGTATGCAGATTTACAACATTCGACCGCATTTACTTATTGCGGAATCCGATTACAATGTTCCCGTTTACCACAAGGGTACTGTGAGTCCCTCAGTGTCTTCAATCAATTGCTGCAAATGGACTTGGGAAATGTCCAAATTGACAGCACGGTCATACAGTATGTGGTTGACTTATTAGTTTTGCAGTGCAACACAGGAAGAGTGCAGATTACTCAGTGAAAGTATTCACAGTTTTGGCTGAAAGGGTACACATAGACACTGAGAAATTGCAATATTGTCAGGAGGAGGTACTGTGCATAGGCCTGATATTATCAAAAGAAGGGAGGAAAGTGACTCCTCAAAGAACAGAGGCAATCAGCAAAACTGTCAGACCAAATACTGTAAAAGAGATGCATCAGTTGTTTTGAGGATGTTGTATTATATAAAACGTCACGTGGTTGCTGCGTACCTGGTCTTTCAGATGTTTTTTTTGAAGATCTTGCCAGTCTGTTAAGGAGCATACAAAAGATGAAATGGCAATTCAGGATACTAACCCAACACCTCCGTTGTGTATACAGTTAAGTACCGGATTAGCTCCCAATGCCATGGGACTGCACTTGCCTGATTTTTGTGGTGCCAGGACAGTGCAAGCACTGTCAGGGAAGGCTACGATGTATGTCCAGTAGTGTAGCTGATATCCAAATAGTTGGCTTCCAATAGATTTTGTAAAAGGAAGATCTGCAGGATACTGAATACCCTGCGGAGGATTGAGGCTGAAGAGGTGGCAGAAGAAGGAACCCAGGCAGAATGGAATAAGGTGCTTAGCAGATGACAACAGGCCAAGGAGGGTAAGTACCCAATGCAGGGCAGAGTAAAGGGAAAATAAGGGCTGTGTGCCATTAGGAGAAGACAGGCACAATAAAGCAGGAAACCATGGCAGAACAGGTAAGAAACTGGACCAAGTCAGGTAAAAGACCTCAGAACAGGAGTGGAAGAAACAAGAAAACATGGTAAGACATAGAGCACAAAAGCAGGTACAAGTCTCATACTTGCAAGCATAGCATGATCAGGAAAAGGACCATGTTGAGATGCAGTTCGTAAATCTCTGTGGGTCCCAGGTGTACCGAGGCCTGCAACGCAAGCTGAGACTGCCGGAGTGAATTGAGGGCTGTGCATGCATGGAACGTCGAACACGGATGTCTGCTCATGTGCAGATCCAGTAATATGGAAGCACCCAGAGAGCAGGAGGCTGGGACCCATGCACCCATGAGAGGCGCCACGTGGGTAAATCCCCCATGTCAGAGTTCGTTGGACCAGATGACCTTGCCAACCGACTCAGGTAAGAGGTGTCACACTGCAATTATTGCAGGGCGAGAGTCGTTGATTACAGCATGTGTGTACTAACTAACTAGTGAAGTCAGTAGCTAATGAAACTAACCCAAGTATAAGGACTGAAACGATGGTAAGCCAAATGACACCTAAATCATTGCCCGAAGCAAGCACACTAATTAAAAGATTGAAGAGAAGTATGCCACATGACAGCAGCAACTTGCCTGGTATATTGATAAAACCTTCTATGTCTCTAACAACATGTGGTAGCAACATATGAGCAGAGTGGGCGGAAGATGTCTGATGAGAGCTGTTTTGTGGGTTCTCTCATCCTCTACGCCATGAGTTCCTCTAGAATATTCATAGCCACAGAAATACCAGTACACAGAGCACACTATTTAAGGGATTTAGTACTATGCACTATGAGAGAGCAATTCGAAGGCAGGTGGGCTACCCTGCGATGGATAACAAAAACAACATTCCTTTATGAGGATATCTACATAAAACAAAAGTCCATGATGGTTGACACTAAAACAAAAATGAAGGTGACACAATATACACTGGACCCTCCGAACAGAGGAGAAGTTAAAATAACGCACCATAAGTTGTTACAATGTATTAATGCAGAAGGAAAAGAAACACCTTGTTGCTGGAACAGACCCCAGAAACTATTCTACAGAGAGGTATTTACCTCACAAGGGATGGGTGGAAGGGATTATAGGTTGTAAGGCACAGGCACTTCTATCAGTACCAGTAGAGGTTGTGCAGAATGCAAATGATATATGCCTCAAGGAATGGACTGAATGTTCCAAATTGGTCATGTGAGTAGAGGATAAAGCAGGTCCCCTACCCACAGTACCCATGGAGAATGCCACTTTATGCTACAGAAAGAAGGGCACAGTAAATGTAGGGGAAAATGAAGGGTGCAAATGCATTTTTATGTGCCTGCCATGAAAATAGGCAAAACCGTATAAATGGACCACTATTGGTCCTGTGGTTCAAGAGACGACATGCAGCTCCCTCGGAATTGGAGAATCCTTTGCTCCATAGCAATAATAAGCACACCGGCACTGGTAGTGCCCCAGGAGGTACAGATTGGTGATTTCCCCATATGAACACACACGTAAACGCACAAAGGAGATAACTGTTTCTCAATAAAAGCAGCAAATGCATATGATGAGATACCAGACGAGCATAAATTGTTTGGAAGAACGGCAACGTTCTTTACATCCTTCTTTACTCCCAGCTTGCAGGCATCTATGAATACAGAATGGCTGCAAATAAACAGATGGGAGCTGTTTCAAATAATTAATGCAACTGTGAAAGTATTCAATACAATAAAGGAATAACAGAGAGCAGTTAGTCACATGACCCTCCAAAACAGGTATGTTCTTGACCTCATAACGGCGATGGAGAGTTGCTTGTCTGCAAATATTGGCCCATCTTGCTGCACGTACACACCTGCCCACGGTGAGGAAAATGGGACTCTCACAGAGGCAATAGGCACCTTAAAAGAACTGCATGTAAAAATTGTAGAAGCGGTGGAGGATATTGAGGATGATGATTGGTTCTCATGGATGCCCACCTGGTTGCCTAACACGTTCAAAATACTAGTAGCCATACTGGTACTGGTACTGTTGGCTTCCTGTGTCCCGAGAATAGCAATAGGCCAATGCAAAAGGACTGGCAAGAAGGTAGTGGAAATTACCATAATAATATGCGTGGATACTCAAGTACATGAGTATATGCAAAAAGATGTACTACCCAGAATGCACCCCAAAGACTGTCTGACTGGACCTCCTGGGACATTGTCTGAATGTCATGTTGTCCCTCCACAATTACACCGAAAATTGGGTGGATTGAGAAGCTGATGGGGATTGCTGCTTTATGAATTGTGGTCCTGAATAATATGTGGCACAAGAAGGTAGCTTGAGAGGGGTGAGCAAAATATGGATACCCAAAGATGTCTATCCTGGAATAGGCACAAATATAGGGACCAGACTGAAGAGCGTAATGGGGCAGATGAATGCTCAGGTAATACCTGCTGCCCCTACTCAGATGAGTATGTAAGTACCACTTTCTATTCCTACCCCTTGCCAGTATCGTCAAGGTGAGAAATGATACTAACTGAGACAGCCTTACCGCCCCCAAGAGTCTGGGGTGAAAGGTGAAAGTAACTAAGATCATGAAGATGTCAGTTAGAATCAAATAGATAGTGTGACCAGTAGACGACATGTTAGTATGTACATGTACATAGAGATATAGAATAACTAGATGGCTACACACATACACACGAAGTACACAAAGCAGACAAAAGTACCTATAGACATGAAGAGTACATAGACATGAAGTATATTCTCACAAAGCTATGAAGCACATATGCATGCAGACATAATGGATATTTGCACATAGTCCCGAAGTACATATTTACATATAGGTGCAGCCCCTGAAACCATTAACATGTAAAAGATGCAGGACATAACATGATGAAGAAGGAACCAAAGCACAGCCATTTTGCAAAATGCAGAGGCTGCAGCAGGTTTCAGAATATTTATTAAGGTCTCATAATGCAAGACGTTAAATGTAATATAGAAACTGGTGCAGAACTCAAGCAGTAACTTATGAGCAGGAGCCAAGGGCAGAATCTAGGAAGGGAGCAGTGGATGACGGATTGTAGGCAGGAGATAACGGTTCCCAGGACAAGGCGTGGTTGACTCCCTAGTTAATAAAGTTTAATAAGAGCACAAAAACAACCATTGATGTCCAGGTGCATGAGTTCTGCATGCCAAAAGCCATCATAGAAAGTAGCCGACCAGCGCTATCAGTGGCCACAAAGAACACAACATGCATATTAGAATTAGCTAAAACCTTAATAAATAGAAGGAAATCCACTCTCATACACGGCATCACAACATGTGATCCAGATATGAGAAACAATGCTTATTCGTTATGTGCCAAACGTAGATAGAACTACCTCAATATGCACACAAGGCAAGGTTTAAAGAATAAGGGAAGGTCTAATTGTGTTGGGATGATTAGGGGCATTCTTTTATTGGAAATATGGCAGACCTTAGAAGTCTCTTACCACACATGTGTCTCACTTGTACCTTGGCGTCCTGTCAAAGTACCCAAGGTTGGTAAACTGGATGCCAACCAATAAGAAATCCACTTTCCACACCGCCCATGATGGATGGCACAAAATCAAACCATTAGCTCTATAGTGATTTATTAGAAATAGTATCTGTAGCTAGGATAGGCCGAGGTGGAACAATCAGATAGGTATCCATCAATTGAGTGACTAACCCCTAAACATGCTATATGTAGTTTAACCTACTAACCAACCCCAACTACCTGTAGATTTTGTATATTGATAATGTAATGTGATGACATTTCTAATGTAATTTTGTAAGAAACCCACACTGTAATCGTTTGGAATACAAGAGCTACAAAAGGAAATGCTTGTTTGTTGTCCTGAGCTAGGTTTTGACATGCGCCGGAGTCCTCCATCATTGAGTATTTTTCCTGTCTAATTATGTGATCCTCAGCACCTCATTAATACAGGTTTGAGGTTAGTGTAGACAGAAGGAGCAAAGCACACGAGGGGAAGAGTTTCAACATCTTGTTTCTCTCTTTACCTTTCATTCCTTCCTGTCCTCTCTACGTCCTTTGGCAGAAAGCACTTTGGGTGTGATACAAGCAGGCAAAGCACACGTGTCAAAAACAGGCATTGAACCCACCTACTTTTTCCCATAAAAGAGGGTTTCTCCCACTCCTTCTTCGATTTTCTTTTGGACCATCCCGGAGATAAGGAAGAATTCATTTGGACCTCTTTGGAAAGGTTTGAACTTTCCAAAGCCCTCAGCCATTGAGGAGAAGTACTGCTCTAAGGCAGAGGCAGGTTATGTTGCCATTCAATGGCTCAACGTTGTATCACTTCAGTAAATACTTGTCACCTCTCTGGCTCGAGCTCCAGCACACCATGCACTCAACTTGTGATTGCTGCATCGAAACAAGCATCGTACCATCAGGACTTTGCATGGGTGCTCAACTAGAACCACTCGATCAACGGGTCACTCATCCACTAAGACCATCTGTACTCATCATCTCGAAACACTCTTGATTGTCTCTTAACTGGGCCTGTTTTACCTTTATGATTGGGATCGCTCTTGGTTTGGAGAAGTGTCTTATAAGGGTGTCGAATGAGGAAGCTCACAAAAAAGTGGCATGTTTTTGATTATAGACTTTTATTTATGTAAGAAAAAAGGTCCACGCCAACACTAACTTCTAAGAGGGGTTTTCGTGCATCAAAACTAATAGTAAAGGGTTTGTCAGAATGTCTGTCAAATTGATATCCACCATCCTGTGTCATAAACCGCTTCTAGCCCTCATGCTAGAAGTAAAAGGTAAACAAACAGAAAGTTCCTTCTTTAAGGAGAATGTGTCCCTTCTCCTGCTTCATGGATAATGTCCAAAAGAACACTCGTTCATAACAAAAATAACTGGGGGGTGACTCCCTTTCCCTGGATTGTGGGTATCACCCAGTCTTTATATCATGTCAATTCCTGGAGAATGGCTCCCTTCTCCTGATGTTGGATTTGTACAACTTCCAGTGAAACCAGGGGGAATGCCTCCCTTCCCTTGGTGCTTCCTGCTCAACTCTCAGTTCAGAACCAAGTGAATGACTGGCTTCTCTTGATAAGGTTTGTTCTCCACAAGTCCAGGGGGAATTACTCCTTTCCCCTGATGTATTTAATATAACTCCTGGTTCGATACCAGGAAAATGACTCCCTTCTACTGGTATTATTTGGTATAGTTCAACACACGGCCAGGGGAATGACTCCCTTCCCCTGGATTCTTTATCAAAGCTCCTGATCCTGGATCAGGGAATAACTCTGTTGTCCTGGTATTGCTTGGTACAGTTTTTCCTCACTGCTGCTTCTTTGGCTTTGATTAGGGTCCCCACCCCTGCTCATATTGGTGGCAGGGTCCTCAACCCTTCCCTGGTGGTCTGTGTTTTTTTTGTCTGCCACTGACACGAGGAAGATGGTATTGGAGGGATGACTGACACTGTCTAGACCCAATAACAGATTCAGTCTCACTGGGCCAAGGGAAAGCTGTTTGAGTGTATTTCCTGCCCACTCCTGCATCCCCTGTGGGTCTCCCATGCCTCCCCTTACATTCTCAGGGCTTTGGGCATGTCAGAGGTGCTTCCTGAGACTGGGATTAGTTCTGCGGCTCTTCTGGCTTCTCTTTGTATCAGGATCTGCAGCGTAGGGTCTCCTCATCTCACTTCCTTTTCTTGGTTGTGAGCTTGGGTCTGCACCAACAGACCCGATGGAGAACTCCGACAGCTGCTCACCAGCGTTCTCTGCACCCCTCTTCTGCTGGCCTGCCAGCAGGATTCGAATCTCCCACACCAGAGATTGACTGCACCTCCTTCCTCTCATGGCTGCGCTTGACTCCGCAGCTGGGCTTGCCACATCCTATTGTCCTTGGTTGCTTTTTATACTTATGGAATCCACATGGGAGGTACTGGATACAGAGTTCTTTGACTCTGTTAATGATTGAATCTTCATGCCACCGCGGTGCCACCTTGTATCAGTATTAACACAGTCAGTGCTCTTTCTGTCTCCTGTGTGTTTCCTCATCCTAGTACATCCTAGGTTACAATAATACATAGGTCTGCCTTCAATTTAATGGTTCTGAATATTGGGGAGGGTTAAGAAATGTTGAGGAGTGATGACGTTCAATGTCTGTACCCCAGGTGATCATCCTTGTCCTCAGAGGGGGAGTCCCTCCCGATGAGGTCCTCCAGCATTAAACCAGCCGTAGGGGGCTATTGGGTAGTGGCCACATCTCCCTAGCCTTATGGGAAAGGGCTCTCCACTGGAGAGAAGTGACGACACCTTGTGAATTGTCACAGTGGGGACTGAGTAGGCCATTTAGTCACTATTTATTTTGTCACAGCTTCTATTTAGCTTAGTTTAAGGTCTCCTATTTTTATAGAACCTTGATTTGGCATTTCCTTTATTTTGGTGCTCAGTACAATTTTTCTTTGATGCTTCCTTGCTGGCTAACAATTCTCTTGAAGAGTATAGTCTGCCCTTGGCCTGTGCTTCTTTAAAGAGATAAAGGAAGTGTACCATTCATGTCGTGACTGCTTCACCTTCATGAATTAGCTCACTGAAGGTTTAGTAGTGGTGTGGGCTGATTAGACATTTAGAAACCACTGCTCATCCCATTACACCCACATGACAGTATTCCTTTCATCACTTCATATGTGTTCCTTATGGGGGGGCTAGCTTCCATGGTTTTTGTGATCAGTTTGTTGAAAGGCTTTGCCTAAATTCCTTACAAACAGTGTTGTTGATGGTACATTCCGTTTTTTTTTCTATATTTCGTTTTTTTTCCAGATTCTTCATCTAAGGAAGAAAAGGCTTTTCATGTTGACTTTCAAAGGGCTGTTCGAAAATGTGGTTCTCTGGTGAATTAATTTTGCTGGTGTAAATGCCTATTCTTGCTTTTATTTTAAGCAAGAAAAGGGTCAAGATGCACGCATAGTATCACTACCATGCTGCATCAGCCAAAAAAGTATCACAATAATGCTTAAAATTACAAGGTATGAAAATACAAATATTTAGTACGGGTAGAGTTTTGTGAACACATGCTCACATACAACACATACTCAAAATAGACAGAAACAGCCCGCTTTGTTCTATTTCTTGTTTGGGTGTCTCTATTTGTGATACAATTCTTTAATGCTCACAATCTGCATGTTGCGCAAGTAATGTATAATTAGCTTGGAACTGGATCCTCCCATTTTTGGGTTGTCACTGCCCTCTGAATTATTGAAATTGGACAAAATATGGATTCTACGTTCCTGGGAATGTTATCTTGCTCCGAATATCATTGCATTGTGATATTTTCCCTAAATGTGTTGATCTCTTAATACTAAGTCTTTACAATTTAATGAATTTCTGCCTAAGGTCTTCTGTTGTATATGTAGGGATTTTAAAAGCGTGAAGAGTTGAGCCCCTAGGGGCAAAGAGAGCCTTAATATCATGGTCTCTGGATAGTGAATACTCCCCCATTGAGTCCATAATCAAAAGGTAAACCAGTCTCAAAAGTGAATACACATACAACAGAAAACATTACACAGAAAATCACTGAGCATTGAAGAGATCAACACCTTTTGGGAAAAGGTCACAATACAACAATATTTTGAGCTAGGTGTGTTGTTCGGGGCATAATTCGCAATTTTTCTTGATGAGACAAGGTCTGATATTTCCTACAGACATGTCTCTGTAACTTCCATCTCTGGTCAGAACTAGTTTTGCTGATTTCTTCCCAGGTTCCGCATCTTCTGAGACGGTGCCGAGGCATCTTCTGGATCTTCTTCATGAAGTTATAGTATGTTTGAAGGGCACAGCTCTATTTTGTCTATGTTGTCCCTTTTCCGACATCCATACAGAGTCTGAATCTTTCATCAGTCATATTAAGGCTGTGAACTAGAGTAGCTAAAGCAAAGAAATAGGCAGCTTGGGCCCATTCATCGCCATTTTTGCTTCAGGAAAGACCCATACACAGGACTCCCCAATTTTAGACCGTGCCAAAGGAGTTTTACGGGTAGAGATTTACATGGCAGCAAACTGGGTTTCCTCAAATATGTATATTTATCAGTACCATTTATAGCCTCCGAGGACAATGGATTTATTTTTTAAATCTCTCTAGAAGACGCTTTGTTGTGCCCAAATATAGATGTAATACTGAAAAAATAAGCGAAAGTAGGAGACAGGATCCTAAATATCAAAAAATGATCCATTTTAGTTAGATATGGGGAATATGCCAAACAACATTTTGAGACAGATTCCCCCTTTTCTTATCTGACAAAGCTGTGCTCGAAGGCTTTGACACGTATTATATTATATTAAACCTCTGCCTTAACTTATTGCAATTAATGGATTATGTGGGAGCTTGGCAAGGCCCCCTCTGTGAGGCACGGCTGTGCTGATTGTGTGGTGAGACTATGGAAACAAGTAGACATCTATTAACAGCCAACCAGAAAATGAAACGTTTTTATGAAAAAGGTTATAGAAATATTTCTATGGATTTTAGATTAATCAATTCGGATCAGTTCTGGAATACTATATGTTGTTTAGAGCAGACTCTGTGCTCATATCTTCTGCTTCCTTACACATATGGGAGGAATTCCTAAAACTCGTAGAATGAATATAAAATGTTGTATGTATTACTGATTTTTTAGTGTTTTATGCCTAAATATTAATTGGTGGGTTTTAATAATGTATGTATTAATGTTATAGATGATGTATTGATCTTCACTGTGTTTAAGGCTTGTATAATAGCCAGACTACACAATCAAGATTTTATTTTAACAATTGATGTATTGTTTGTGGCAGCAGTGCTGCCGATATACCTAAATTATAATAACAATAATGTTATAGCCCTTTCTCTAGAGTGCTGTACATAGAACATTTACATACAATTATTACGAGCTTAGCAAAGTTTATCAACCTCGGAAGGGTGAAAGGCTGAATTGGCTTTGCTGGGATTCGAACGTGTGACCTTCGGATCAGACACAGATTTCAGTGAGTGCTCAACCCGCTTAACTATCTTACTAACTCCAGATTTATTTGTCTGTAGAATCTGTTATCTGCAAATGCATTATTTTTACAATCTGTTTTAGATTACTTTTAAAGATTTGTGTTACTCTTTGAGGCCTCACTTAAGTAAGGACGAGGAAGAGACGTGACATGGTGTTGATGCTTTGAATACTTACTGTTAATCGATTTAACCAAGCATTCGTTCTGGCACCCCCATGCTTTGAATTTCCTTTGACTTCTGTTTTGATTGTGAACTTCACAGTAAGGAAGAACATTAGAGCCTCTGAAAAGGGTCTGATGAGCATTAATTATTATAAAGTACGCTACGAAGGGGCTTAAGGAGGAGGAGCTCTAATTCACGTAAGCAAGAACCGGATGACCAAAAGAAGATTTGGTTTAATGGGGTGAGCAGTAAGCAATGCAAGCATTACTCCAAACCCACCCCTTTCCCTTCCTAGTCCTGGCAACCCCCAGAAAATCTGCTTTGCTCTGAGATACAGCTTCCTTTGACGATATTCAAAGGAAGTGTACAGGTTGTGGCTGGCCTGCTCATCTTTCCCGGTAACGAAATCAATAGGCAGCCGGGAACCTGTCTGGATGGAGACAGGGTAGGAAGGAACCCAGCTTAATTGTGATTATCTATAACTAGTCGCGGCACTAAGGTGTTTGGGAGAACCACCAATTGAACCCACAAACACAATTGGCCAGATGCTCAAAGATTAACACGGGAGCCAATACAGACAGGTCAGTGAGCATCTCTGAGTTGCACCTGCTCTCTTATACATTATTCATAAAGCCTACAACAGCCTGCCTGCCTCACTGACTTGAGCCAGACCTCCTTATGTTCCAGAAACTTCTCAAAACTCTGTTCTTCTCTACCTCTTTCCCCATTCCCCTTCCCTGCTAATCACCCCACCGCCACTGAGACAGGCAACCCCTGGACCTTCATGCATCTCACACGTTACTAGGCCCCCTGTACAGTCGACACCAGCACCCCCCCCAGCACTGCCCATGTGGGCCCCCTGCTTGGTGGCTGTGCAACCCACTCTTGGGATTCCTCCGCCATAGCACTTAGCCAGTGCCCCCCCCCCCCTTGGCATTTCCCTCCTGGGACTCCACCAGCACTTTTTATTTATTTGTATTTATGTATTGATTTATACTGCGCCCAAAGCCTGCAGGTATCAGGGTGCAAACATGGAGACAAGGTACAAAAACATGTATGACACAGGACAAGAAGTGGGTCAGCCGAGTTCGACTTGGCAGGAGTTCTGGGTCAAAGCATTTACTTGAATAAGTGTGTCTTCAAATATTTTCTAAAAATAGTCTAATTGGACATGAGTCTATACAATAAAGGTAGATTGATACATTATTGTGCCCCATCACTGGAAACGCCTTTCCCAGGCCATTAGGTAATGTATATGGCAGGCAAATGATCTGGCCTAAGGCCTGCAATCTCAGTGATCGCCTAGGTACATATTGGCTGATCTTTTCCTTCAGGTAGGCCGGGGCTTTCCCAGAGGGACATCTATGAACTAGAGTCATGGTTTTAGACTGGATCCTGTCATCAACGGACAACAAGTGGAGAGCTACTTTGTCTGCGGTGATGTAATCTCTTCTTGTTTTTCTTTTTACTATTCTAACTACATTATTTTGAATGATTTGGCATTTTGTTATGCATCCCTGGTTTGCTCCTAGCAGTAATGCATTGCCATAATCAAACTGGGATAATATGGTGGCCCTGGCAACCGCAGCACAGTTTTCTTCACTCAGGTATGGTTGGATGGCCTTGAGAAGTCGCAGGTAGTATGAGCAGTTTTCGTATAAGTACATGACATGTGCTTCAGCACCCAAGGAAGCTTCCAAGAAAAGCCCCAAGGATTTCACTTTCCCTGCCACAAGGATAGGAGAATCTTTGATGTTAAACGATTCATATTCTGGGCCTAGCTTTGCCCGGGCTTGATCCGATCCGAAGATCATCATCTCAGTTTTGCTTCCATTTAGACACATCCAGTTCTTTTCCATCCAGGCTTCGATGATGTTATATAGTGTTGCGCCCCTGGTGCTGTCGTTGATGTAACAGCCACTCAGTTCCACCACCAACTGGGTGTCATCTGCATAGTGTGTGAAGTAAGCTCTGATGTTATCGAGCACTATGCAGAGACACCTGAGGTAGAGATTTAAAAGGAGTGGCGACAGACTAGCACCCTGCGGTACACCACAGTAGATGACAGTTTCTTGAGATCATTTTTCACCCCAATGAATTTTAGATTTTCTATCTGCTAGAAATGGTGGATTCTTTAGAGCAGTTAGCCACCTCCTCTACCACCCATTGGAGCTGTTGATGGTCCAGGAGATTGAAAGCTGCGCTAAGATCTAGTAGCACGATTTGGCCCGTTTTGCCTTTGTCCATGGTGCTCCGCATGTGCGTTTGCAAATCCAGCATAGCTGCAGGGACGTCTCTATCGGTGGGCAAACGGGGCACGTGCCCCGGGCCCCCCCTCCTGGTGGCCCTTGAGGGGGCCCCCCATGGGCGTAGGACATGGAGGATGTGGGGGGGGACAAATCCCCCCCACAATCTTAAGTGGGGGGATACAATATCCCCCCCAGTTTGTGTGTCCTGTGTCCGTCTGTGCACTGATGCTTTCAAACTTCAGACTCTGTCTGAAGTTTACACGCAGCAGGCGTGGGCGATGCAGTGGTTTTGATTCCCATCCATGCCATGGCATGATTGATTCACTGTACAACAGCAGTGGGTGGGGGGGGGACGACGCAGGACCACGAGCAAGAGTTGTTGACAACAACTCTTGCTCGTGCGTTCCCCACTTCCCCCACCCCCAGGGAATACGGCATGTGCCAGTGCAGGCTGGGCTGGAGTGTGCAGGGCACTTCTGTGCAGCTTGCCAGCCTGCCTCCCTCATCTTTCGAAGCCAAGCCAGGCAGCAGGCAGCAACGCGTGCTGTGGAGGCATGTGACGGTGACGAAGGACAGTGAGAAGAAGACTGATTGTCTGCTGCTCAGCTCTCTCAATGGTGCAGTGTTGACCAGGACTCTGCCATTAGACTGTGACATGTCCTCATAGAAGATCATGTTATCAGCCGTCTCTGTGGCACAATGTTGGCGGTTCAAGCCCACCCAGGAACGCATTAGTTTTCTTCATCTTCCATTTTGTTTGATGCTGCTCTTCACCCCATTATACAGCCACCTCAGATTCCGATAACAGAGATGGCCCACAAAGGCGGTGGGCGCAGTCCCCAGTATTAATAGCAGCAGGTTCCTCTGCTTCCTTCCCAAACACATTTAACAGCTAAAAGTGTCTTATTTGTACAGTGCATTTCTGTACACCCAGCGCTCACCCTAAGGTATACGGGTGAACATGCCCCTGTTGGCATGAGTGGGGTGGGGGGCTGTTTTCTGTGCAGGCCACAATGTGCCCTGACATCACAGCAAGTTCCCTCAACATGTAACGTGGCTGTTAGCGGCGCTGTGAACTCCCTCCTTTCCCCCGCCACTGTGCGCAGCAGGATTGCCCCAAGTGCACAACAAAAAGCATCAACCGCCGGACACTGGGGGGTCCTTCTCTGGGTGAACACGTAGGTTTATCAAACAGTTATGGATTAACTCTGTGTCTTCTCTGCGCAGTATTTGGCAAAACGACCACAGGATTTAAAATAATGTTACTTTTAATCGCTCAAAAAAATCTAGACTCTCTTGGCCCCGACGTGATTTGAACACGCAACTTTCTGATCTGGAGTCAGACGCGCTACCGTTGCGCCACAAGTTCCTGTGTATGGGACCTCTTGAGGATCTCATCTGTGGTCAGCTGTGGCAGTGAGGCAGGAGCCACTTCATGCACCGACAACGAAAACATACCTCTGATTTCATACATGCAAAACCTGCCTTTTGAACAGGGGAAAGGCAGAGTAAAGCATCAGGGGACGCAGCAAATGCAGGCAGTTGTCAAACGCATCTGCTCCACAGAAGGTTTCTCACATGCAGTTTTCTGGGAAAATAACCCATATTATAATCAATTTGTCTTTATCCATCCCACACTCGTGTACATGCCCGGAAACAAGCTCACACCTTTCAGTTGATTTGAAAAAGATGCATTTGTTCTTCCATTCATTTTGAATCGTGTGCACATTTCCAATCGCCTTTCTAATTGATTAATGAACACAGAGCAGCCAATATTCTTCCATGATGAATCCTTTATTCTGTCTCTGACACAGCCATAGGTTACGGAGGGGGCAAGGGGTCTTTTCATGGGAGTCTCTGAAGTATCAGAAAAGCTGTTTGTTTTGTAATTGGTTACACAAAATCTCCCAAATCACTACCCAGCACAGTTAATGTGCAGGATTATGGGAGTTGTAGTCTGAACTTTGAAAAATATGATGTGCCGCCGGATGCAAACCATGCCCTCATGTCTGTTGGTATGGTTAAGTCAGCATAAACTAGCAACTCACTCGCTGAAGATTAGCAATGTTCATTGATGTGACTTTTTTTGATGTTCTGCAGGTTTGTCCCCCCCTGTAAAGAGCAGCTTGTTTTTGGCATCTTTGTTTGCAGATATTAATTCAACAGGAAAGCATAATTAAATAAGTATATAAAGAAATATAAAGGAATGCATGAATACATTAATCTGTATTCATCAGGGGGCGTTTCTAAATTAGGTGGGTAGTCTTGTGGTTTGTAGGGTAGTGTCATTATGTGTTGGCTTGATGAGGATGTGAAAGATACTTATTTTACTAAATGCGGTGGGGGAGGAAGCAGGGCAGTGGGGCCATAGAAGTTACCATTCATTTTGGTGGTGCATCGGCAAGAATGAGTTTGGCCTGTGATCCCCAGTAAATCACACATACACAATGCAGAGTATTGTGGTCCTCATATTGGCTTGGTTTCCAGCCCATCAATGTTATACCAAATGTAAAACTGTTCAAGTGCTTGAACGCATCACTGATCATTCTCTGGGGGTACTATCTCACATTGGCAAATGGGCATTGGTGCACTATGAGGTGGGTGCAATGGATTTGTGCTGCTGCAGAGATTAACCAGGACAAGAGGTTGAAAAGAGGTGTGGGGTTTACTGGTGTGTAGATATCCAGTACACAGGGTTGTGACAGTGCGTGGGAACTGCCACTGGTGGACCTGTCAATCAAGGGGATAGGTAGCATGGAGTGGGACATGAAGGGGAAAATGAAAGGAGCAACAGACATGCCAGTGGGTGTCAAGGAGAGTATAGGCAGCACTGGGATGATGGAGAAGTGTGCAAGGGGTGGCAATGCCAAGAGCACAGGGAGTGCCAGCTGAAGATGCTGGGATACAAATGATGGAATGCTATGGCGCATGTCATTGTCTTTTGCTCTTTAAACTCATGTTGTTCCTTGATGATATATTATAAATCTTTCACACGATAGAGACCAATATTGTAGCTGGCCCTGATCTGCAGCGTCCCAGGCTCATTGTGCACCACCCCCGGCCATTAACAGGCACACACTGTTTCTTATGAGGCACAATTGCCACTTCTAGCTCCACAGGTCTGAGGCAATCCTCTTTATTCTGCAGTGCATGTGGCTGGCTTTTTTTTGTGGGCACACAAATGTCCTCCTTCTTCATTTCAATGGCATTCAAGCATGTGCTGAAGATAAGCATCAACATCAGAGTCACATTCTGGCTGCAGCTCCTTGCCCCATTCCATGGTGAAATCCACTGGATTGTCCAGCATTGCATATTTACCCTTTCACTGGGGTCACAGCCTCACAGGCAAGTTGTTGTGGCCCCTGAGCTTTCTCCCACTGTATGCTGTAGTGCAGTCGGAATGCATGCCGCAGCACTATGCCCACCGCTGGTAGGAGCAGCTGAGGTGTAGATAAGTTTAGCACTGCACTCCCAAATCTAGAAATTGCATTAAGAATATTCCTCTCCAGGGGCGTTGCTAGGGGGGGGCTAAGGGGGCTATAGCCCCTGATGTTTTGGTTGTAGCCCCGGATAGAATCTCAGGAGCTACAGCCAAAAGACTAGCTAGCCCCCAGTCCCAACAGTTCAGACATCAGTTTAGCCCCGGGTCTTTTCCAGACCTAGCAACTCCCCTGTTCCTCTCTATGATGGTGACAAATTGCAGTGGGGAGCATTCATTTTCAAAATTGAAGTTGGTAAAAAGTGAGCTACGAAATCGTATGCTTCAAGCCAGGCTGATTTCTTTGGCTCTGTTAAGCATTGAATCTGAAATGGTTCAAGAGATAGAATTTTCAGACATAATTAAGGATTTTGCAATGCACAAATCTTGAAGGAAACACGTAGTTTAATGTTGGTGGTGTAGAAAGCATATCCTCACTGTCATCGCATCCTTCCTAGGATTACTTGAATTTGTTTGCCGTGCGGGCATGAACTGAAATGCCAAGTGAATTTTGATGTTTTGTTACATGCTTTTGTCATTTCTGTACTGCCTTATTTATTTCATGTTTTTCCAAGTGCTTGTACTTTGGACACATTCATACAGGCAAAAAAAAGTTCATTTTCTTACAAAATATATTATTCGAAACAAAAAGTGAAATGTCCTTAACATAGCATCCTCTTGGGGAAACAGATCACAGATGTATAATGTTTATATTTTATTAACAACTAGATAATCCATTTAAAGCTTAGAGGAGTATCTGTTGAATTAGACTTGAGATATGGAGGGGGCATGGGTGTCGTGCCGCGGGGGCGACATGGGTTTGGAGGGGGGTGGGAGTAGGACATGGGTTTCGGGGGGCAACATGGATTTCGGGGGGGGCAAGGCTGTGTGTGCCCCGGGCCCCCAAAACTGTTAAGATGGTCCTGCACAGCTGTCTCTGTGCTGTGAGCCGCCCTGAAATCCAACTGTCTAATGTGCAATATGTCATTTGCCTCGACGTATATTTGGAGCTGTGCCATGACCAACTTAATAAAACTTTGAGTATAAAGTTACAGTTGGTTATGGGGTGCATGTTTCAGGGGTCCTTTTGGTCCAGGCCTGGTATTTTCACCAAAGGCATGATGGTGGCTGTCTTAATGCTTTCTGGTATAGTGCTGTCTCTGAATGAAGCATTCGCTATGCTAGTAAGCAAAGGTGCAAATATTTATTTATTGTCTAGAATTATTTTTGGAGGGAGGATATTTTCTGCACAGGAGGTCGATTTCATAGATGTCAGCAGTTTTACCATGTCCTCTGTAGTGATTGGATGGAATTTAAAGCTTTCTTGGCGGTTCTGTGATTTATCCGGGACTGTCATGCCTAGCTGGGCTTTTGGAATGGTTTGCACTGTTATTAATTCCCTTACTTTCTTGATTTTATTAGCGAAGGCCTCTTGCACCTTTTCACAATCCTCTTGGGATGGGAGAAAGGGAGGGTATAGGGCCTTTGGTTTTTTTCATTGATTTAAGAATTTCAAACAGCTTGCTAGTAGAATTGGAAGCTGACATGATCAGGTGGTTAAAATCATTTTTTTAGCTTCAAAACTGCCCTTTTTGTAGCATTTCTCTGTATCCGTCCAGTATTCCTTATTAGCTTGCGGTGGTTCCTTCAGCCATCTGCCCTCTCTTTTCCTCTTTTCTCTTTTAAGCTCTTTGAGCTCTGCACTAAACCATTTTTGGTGGTTTTTGGTTGCTCTTTAAAGTTTAGTCTTAATGGGTGCTAGTTGATCTACTAGATCTTGGGCATGTGAGAGGTATATGCGAATGATTTCCTCACATGTGTCTCCCTCTTTGGTGTCCCCCAGGACCTTGTTTATGCACTGTTCTAGTTGTACTGTCCCTACTTTCCTGAAATTTCTATTTTTTATTTGTTTGTGCTCATTGCTGCTCTTCAGTTGAGGAACTTTGATGTACTGTGAAAGGCACTTTGAAGTGGTCCGACCAGATGCATGGGGTGGTCTCTTTCATGTGGGTTTCTAAGTTGTGAGTGATTATCCAATCTAGTCGGTTGCCATTTGCTGTGGTGGGTTCTGTATTGATAACCCTGAAGTCAATATTATTTAAAACTTTCTCCAAATGTATAGCCTCTTTGTCCTTGGGGTTTCCTCTCCATCTGTTAAAGTCTCCCAACACTAGAGTAGCTGTGTTGGTGCCTTTAAGATTATTAAGTTGTTGTGTGGTTTCTCCATTGAAGTCCGTCGTTAATGCTGGGGGTCTATAGACCGCAATCACGTTAATACAACTTTTGTTCGTAGGAGTGTGCTTTAAGTGAAGTACCTCACATCCCAAGCAGGTTGTTATTGCGGGGAACATATGGATAGAATCCCCGACTATAATGGCCACACCTACCCCAATCCCGACCTCTCTATTCTTGTGGAAAATGGCATATCCCTCTGGTACAGCCTTGGTACTTGTTAGGCCAATGGGGTCTTGGAGCCAAGTTTATATAAGGCAGAAAATGTCTAAATCGTCTTCTAGGATGAGATTGTGAATACAATGAGCGTGTTTATTCATTGATCTGGTATTAAGTAAACATACTTTTAGTACTTTAATGTTGTTCCCTTCGAAAGCTGGACTCCTCTTGAAGGGTAAGTTCATCACCTTCCTTCTTTTGCGTATATTTTTTAGAGGTTTTCCATGTATTTTGATGATATTAACAGGAGCCTGATTTTCGATGTGAGTTGGGGGTGCTGCGTGTACTGCGCAAGTGATCTTTTTACTGCCATAGCATTCTGCGCAAATTGTTGCACTGCTGCCATGCGAAGTGAGCCTTGCAAATCAATCCACATCTTCGCCTTGAAAGTGACACCCATCCTTACCTCTGTGGTGAAAGGATGAAGCAGCCCCAGACTCAGGTAAGGTTGTGAAAATATCGCAGTGGCCTTTAACACCGATGACGGCGAAGATCGGCTAGGCTTTGAAGCGTTGGCCCTGAAGCACCTGACGTTTCCCTAAATGTTAAGCTGGTTGTCCTGGGAGTGGTAGTTCCCAGGAGAGAGTTTTCACAGCTAATGACCTGTGGAGTATGCCGCCAATAGCGTACACAGTGCAGTTCTGAGTACGTAAATTACAGTCAAAAGGTTTACAGCATAATTACGCGACATAAATTGCTGCCACGCACGTATACAAAACACTGCTGCCTTAAAGATTCACAGCGTGGATGTGCGCGATAAAGTAACGCAGATGCTAACAATCCCCATCCCTTGCTCCTTCCCCCCTCCCTTCCCTTCACTGCGCTTGCACGTCCGAATGTCACAATGCCTAGCAGAGCCACAATTGTTGCCATTGTTAATTACCCCCCTTGCTCCCTCCTCGCCCCACATTTGCCTTGTGGGGCCTGGAAACACCAGTTTGTTGTACAGGCGCCTAACAAATGCCCAATAGATAAATACATAAATAAATAAATACAACTGGAGAAAATCAGAAGATGCCTACGTGTGAGATGCCCTTGAACAATACTTTTTAAAGCCCATTATGGAGTAGGCATCTAAAATAAGACCCAGATGTCCCCAGATGTGCCCCACTTTTAGACTGTGCGTTCGGTATAAGGTACCAGCTGCTCCATGGTGGATCAGGCACTCTGTGTTCAAAGAACTCGGACATGGACACATTTCTTTTTAATGGCACTGAATACTTACCCTTAAGGGAACTCTACACATTAAACAAAGACCAGTTGTGGCATAGCAACCAGTACACTTGTAGAGCTCAAGAACTTGTATAAACTGGATCACCAGAGTTTCTGAACTCGAGTGCTTGGCTAAACTGATTTCAACCTCTCCTGTCGAGTACAGTGCCTAGAATGTATTTATTATGCAATCGCATATATCACTTTGATGTTGCATTAGCGACAGCCTGCCCTTCATGGGTTCTCAATGGATAAAGAGAGATCACTAGAAAAGCAGAGTCTTCAAGTCTTCCCCGGTTTCTCGCGAACATTCTATGAATAGCCTGCCTGATGGAGCGTGTGTGCGCAATGTCTCTTTGCACGCGGATCCTTAAGGCGCTGCTGTCACTCCGCAGACAGTGACCCCTAGCCACTTGGTGTCGGAGCCTCGCATCCTATCTCTTGAGATAATGGCCCTGCCGCCGAGCGCCGGAAATAGAAGTCAGGTCTGAGGGAGAGACGCACAAGATGGACGCATTCGGAAAAGAAAACCAAAGGGAAGGAAAGCGTCCCTGATCCAGTTCTCAATGCACGCCTTCCAGTTCCACGGGGAACCGGGACGAGTGGGGGGACGAGTTAGCATTTCAGATGCAGCTGCGCACAGCCGGTCATGCAGAGAGCTAGGTTTACCCACTTCAGGTTTCTACATCCAGTTTCTGTAAATAAGGCGTGCTCTTTTTCTACTGCTGAGTTTTAGGGCTACCAGAATTTAAACAGCTATTAAAATGCTCCTACAGCCTATTCTGTATTGAGTGGCTATGGTATGTCTCCACATACCTGGGCACTCGCAAACTGTAGGGCCTGGATACAATTATAATACAGACAGGGCCTGATTTAAATCAGGTAATCATGTAAATTAGTTCCTCATTCACTTCAACACATAAATGCACAAAATCGAATCCAGACTTTCAGTTGTGCGCTACAAAAAGGCCACATGGTTTATTCGCATCCGACATGGGCGTAATTATAGGGGGGGATAGGAGGTTTTGTCCCCACACCCAACTTCTGTGGCATCTTTTGGAGTGAGGGCAGGTACGCCGCAATCATCAATTATGTAATTGGACAGCGCAAGGGCGCCTTGGGTGCCCAGCAAGGCTTGCGCTGTCTCATTACATAATGCAGAGATGCCTGGCAGCCGCGCTGCAACACATTCAGCGCCGGGATGCCCTGCATGGCTCAGTCCCTAACCCTGGCCGGCCTGACTCAAAGTCAGCAGCCAGGGTGCTGAACTGGGTGTTGCAGGGCCTGGCGCTGGTGCTGCCATGCTAGCAGCAGCAGTTCCAGGGGTCGCAGCGCAGAGAATCGCTTTCCGGCTTTGTTTTCGTGCGACAACTAGGAAACTCATTCAGCTTGCTGGTTTCTGTCTGGAGGTACCTGAGTGCGATGAGGTTAGGTCGGTGTAACATGAGACGTGGCCCGGGTGGCATTTGAAAGCAGAGCAGAGATAATGCTTTTTAAAAAAAAAGAAAAATGTTTAATTGTGTTTGTGTATGTTTGTTGGGGGGATGGGCTGCGGGCTGACCCTAGTGAGGGCGCGTGTCACATTTGGACAATGTGAGCATAGCTCACAGTACACATTAAGGCCCCAGGTATAAAGACACACTAACAATAACAAATGGTGTATTCTCTGTGGCAAGCCACAGCTCTGCAACGCCTCTAAAATTAGCCTGGCCACTTGTCAGATGTTACTAAAGCACCACCATCCAAATTTTGAAAATTAAGTAGGTGAAGGTGTGCCCTCCCCAAGTAGAGTGGAAAGAGTCAAGCTGAGAAAATCTGTGACCCAAAACTGTCTTACTCTGCAAATTCTGTGAGATGAATTTAAGTGCTTTAAGCCTTCCAAACATGGTGAACTTTGTTAAGCAATTTTTTCTCTAGGTGCGCAGAAAGAACCGTATGGGATTTTGTGTTAAAATTACACTTTCAGGAGCCCTGCATAACTTTTCCCCCTGCCGCCTAAAAAATAATCTTTGCCAAATTGGCAAACAGTATTTCGAGTTTTATAGACACTTTTTCAGGACAGTTTGGTGCAAATTAGTAAATGGGTGTCATGGTTCAGGTTACAGGCCCCCAAAAACTGCTTCACTTACCAAACTAAGCAGGGGAGTATCCAGCATTTTAAGAGTGGGCGGGGAGGGGTGAGGAATGAAATGCAGTGTGTGGAATCCTTCATGGTCTCATTGGTGCCACCCACCCTACCCCAATCTACTTTTTTGTTAACATTAGTGGAAGATGGCATTTTAAAACACAACAAAAAAAACTGTATGGTCATTCCAGATGCCAGAAACTCATCTATTAGAGCTCTGTCCAAGACCTCTGAGGCAAAATACATGCACGCATCCTAATTATTATATGGATTGCACCAACAGAAGTGACTTCACAGAAAAGGACATTGCAAGGCGCATCATTAGTCTTTGATACTTGGAGGCACCATGGAATTGACTTTAGAATAGGTTGCCATAAATACGCTAAGTGACAAATAACTTGGTGGTACAAAATCCCTAAATTGCACTATTGTTATGTGGAACAACGCTATAGTCATTAGGCTTTTCCATTATAATGCCATGATTTATATGATTGGTTATAACGCGCTTAATACCAAGAGGGTTTCTAAGCATGGACCCAGGGATCGAACCTGTGTTGCCCTGTGTCGCCTTGCTTCCAAGGTGAGCATGTTGCGCCTGAGCTATCCTCCTGAGACACTTGAAGAAACAATAACATGCTACATATAAACACTATAGCAGAGTGGGGTTGACTATTCCAGTCAGTCACCCCCTTTCAGTACCTAGAGCTGTCTCTTGTGACTTTACTGCTGGAGATGGCTGAGACCTGATACATTAACATAAGCTTTGAAGTGAATCAGTCACTTGCATACCTGCAGATAAGGCACAATGTGATTAAATGATTTGCTCAGGATCACACACTTGGTTAAATGGTGAAACTGGGATGTGGCCAATTTAAGCGACTGTGCACATCTTTCCAGGTTTAGTTGATATAGATATTTATTAAGGTTTTGCTTTACATTTCATGTGCTTAAATAATTATTTATGCCTTGGAAGCAAACCACATTACGTAATAAACTAGCCTTTCATAGTAAACTAACCATACACTATACACATTGTCATAGAAATATGTTGAGCAATGGGAGTATGGCTTTAGTTTTATTTTCCCCATTCTGCATGCACAGTCACAATAGCATCATGTAGATTAATGTGAGCCTAACAAATCCCCCTCGAGTTTTAAAGCCATAGTCATTATTTCATAAGGCATGCAACATTATGCATCCTTCTCACTTCTGATCACTCCCTCCCATTCACATTTCTAAAGGGACAAAAGTCCCTGCGAATAGTACCCCCTACTTCCCATCAGTGCCTAATCGCTCACATTGTAATGCTCTGTTAATACAGAGCAGCGTGAGAACCCGCTGTTGCCCAGAGCTCCTTAAAACATTGTCCTGGCAGCGGGACACCTCGATCATTCGGAACGGGTAAGGTGTCCTGCTGCCAGAACAATGTGTGTGCTGAGCAGGAATTGCTCAGCACACATTGTCCTGCCAGCAGGACACCTTTCCCATTGGGCGCCCTCCCTCTTTGATGTGCCGAACGGGAGAGGTGTCCCAATGACAAATGTCCCGGTCAGCTCTTAAAAGAGCCACGGTGGGCATCTTGCCCCCCTGCCGCTCCTGCTTGGTACTACACTGCTTGGAGCCATTTGATCACAGGAAAACATACCTTAATTTTAATCAGTCAGAAACTTGTAGAAAGAAATGTGTCAGCACGTACACATATAAGGTGCTGTGCAGAACCCAAGTTTGGAGATATATGGCATTTAAAAATGTATACCAAGTATACTTGGTCACCCACTGCACTGCATTAACCAATGGCTTCTGCCTTTAAATAAAAGGAAAAATCAAGGGAATTGCTGACATTCAAGTGAATCTGTTACTTTCCGCCATGGCTTTATAGTTTAGCTAGGTCAAGTCAACTTAGTCCAAAATTTCAGGGATCAGTGGGTGATAGAGTCTGGTCTGCTCAATGGACATTGCTCCACTGTTTCAATTTGTTATTGTGTATGTACAGATACATGTTGAGTGCACACAGTGTATGTCAATGGAGGTGCTGGGTGCATTTCTGTGTGAGTGAGAGTGTATGCAAGCATATGTGTGTTTACTGTTGTGTCTGAATGAATGATAAATAATGCATTGTTTGTATGTTCTATTGGAATTAAATTTGTGAATGTTATGTCGTGTCACTGGGTGCATGGCAGGCCGGCTGAAGATGTGTGGAGGCCCAATTGAATTTAAAGATAGGCCACCAGTCTTATGAAAGGTGTAACAGAGTGTCAGCAATGGACTCTTGTGGTGTAGTAGTCTAGTGTTATCCCTCAGGTTGTTTGACCGAGAGACAAAATCACGGCGAAATTGACCGCAGTCATTTCGCTGCCAATACATTTTTACCTCGGTACAAAAAACCAAACCTATGTGCCCCCCAAACCGCCAGTACACCCATAAACCCCCCCACTTACCTTTTCTCCATCCAACGCCTCTCCTGTACCCTGCAGTGTCAGATCCATCCATCTAACGTGGGTTGGATGTGATGCTGCAGGGTCCCTTTTTCTTCTTTTTTTCACCAATGCTGAGGAAGCGGGGGACACCCCTGCAACCGCCAAAGCTATAATTACTGAACATGGGGAGCAGGGGCCACCCCCAAAACCCCAGCTCTTCATGTTCGATATCTTTGGCTTCGAACTAATGGTGGTGACCGAATTCAGTAAAATATACCATTCGACCACATTTTTTCAAACAATTTGGCCGAAACGATCCCTAAGACTCACCATCCACCCGCCCTCCACCCCACCCGTGTCCCCCCCAACATTTTCAGCAAAGTTACTCCCCTGGCATCCGAGGTGGGAGGCGCAGCCAATCAGGTTCCGCGGATCGCAGGCTGAATCTTGTAATCTCAGCCCCCACTCCACGGAACCCGCAGGCTGCCTCCGCCGCTGTGGACTGCCATTTTTACCCCGCTGTCCATTTTTTGTAGTTGTTGTGTACAAATAATTCAATCTGCCCTCCCCATACCCGCTTACTGAAAGTGACGGTGGCAGTTCTGCTCGCCACCACTGCAGTAGCTTCCCTATTCTGGCTGCCATGGTCATAGAAGAGGGGTTGCGTATGGAGCCCAGCTTCTAAAACCATGGCAGCCATTTTGCTGAAGTATTTTCATTCATTCAACAGGACGCGCGCAGTGTCCCGTTGAATGAATGAAAATACTTTTTTTAGCACCCCATGTTACTGCTTTGGTAACACGGGGGTGCTAATAGTTTTAACACCCCCTTCCAAGTCCTGCAATGGGGGTAACAGCCCTGTGCCCTCATTATTGGCCCTCGTGAAAACTTGGGTTGCCAGGTGCAGGTGGTGTGGGGGGGTTGCTATATTACAATATTCCACCAACATTCAGTCATTACACATTTTTACAGAAAATTAATGACGCAAGTGACCACCTCTTGAGAAGTGTTCTTTTATGCCCTAAACACTCCATCCACCTCCATCACTTAAATGGCTCAGCTGCTGCTTCTGTTTCTTTGTCTTTGCTCATCCTTCAACTCCTTAGTCATCTCCCTTCCCCCCAGAAACGCTTGACATCTGTGCCGATAACTCTTGGTCTGGGCTAAAAGGAGTGCCTTAAGTGGCACTGGAAAATTAGCTGAGACTCATTAAGGGGTGTCACCGTTCCTATGGTGAGGATAAGAGTAACAGACTGACGTAGTAGTATTTGTCAACAATATAACTAATTAATGTTCTCTCTACTTTTTAAAAAAAATGTATATGTCTTTCAGGATCAAAAGTACAAAGGATACAGGTTGCTGAAGTCTTCGACAGCCTCTGCAAGAAGAATCTTCTCTGTGATGGTAAGTGTTTTGAAAAGTCTCTTTGATGCCTAGTTTCTTTTATTGGGACTTTCTTTCCCGTCTGCTTAGAGTGTAGGCTTTTCTCTCATTGTCAAGTTCTTTCTTTAAGCTGTATTTGTAGTATATTATAGATTCAACCTCTCTAGATTTCCTCGTATGACGATTCAGTCATTTGTTACTGATCAGGTTTTATATACGTACAGTCTCTTTCAATTAAACAACACTGTATCTTGGATATGCCTTTAACTGTATTTCTGTTCGTAGGCTTTTTAATGGCAAGTAGTAGATAGTATATTTTACTCCCTCCTATCTACAGCTCTAGCTTCCTGTAATATTGCTTGGTAGTTTCATAAAAAATAACAGACGTTCTCTCTCTTTCCAAACGTTAACTTGTATAAACACTCATACGACGTTTCATTTCGCTGTGCGAGATACATTCATTTCTGCGGACAACTTGTGCTTGACTTCGGAGAGAAAGGGGCAGTACCTCTGCGTTCGGCTCCTCTCGTCGTGGACGTCACCTTCAATACAATTGGTTCCTTCGCGGACTACTTCTCCGTTGTTGCCGGAATTGCTGCTTCCTCTTTAAAGCAATTAATATCCTCCGATTGGCTCACGGAGGTTCAGCTGTTTCTCAGCTGACATCAAAGTAATGGCTCAGCCTCTAACACTGCAGTTAGTGTAACAAACCCCTCCTCAAATACAGCGCTCGACAGAGCCACTTCAATTACGAACGATTCGCAGCTTCACCTGAAGACAGAACTGATGTATAACCAGTTCCTTAATCCCTATAACAGTCTCTTGAGTGCAATGTTTTCTTGAATTAATGTACATAAATCCCCATTTCTGGCCTGCAGTCAATATGCCTCCTCTGTCTCCTAGCAACAACACAGATAGAAGTCACACATTAGAGAAAAGGTACCTGCAAGATCATACCTGTATTTCATTGGCAGATTATACTGTCTATCAAGTAAACAAGTACTGCCTTCCATGTCAACCTTTCCCACAGCTGTTTTGCTTGGTATTGTCAGAGAATGTTTCTGGGGCAGAATTGTCACATAACCCCCCTTCTAGGCCCTTACGTTTGGGAAGGGTATGTTGACGTGATAAAAAATCTGCTTGAGCCATCAATTTGCCGGGATGATGCACTGTTTTAAAGGAAAAAGGTTGCAGAGAAAGAAACCATCGTAACACTCTGGGATTAGTATCTTTACTCCTTGCAAGCCATACAAGAGGTGCATGGTCGGTTACCAAAGTGAATTCTCTTCCCAATAGGTAATATCTTAAGGTATCTATGTCCCACTTCACTGCGAGACATTCCTTTTCAATTGCCGCGTAGTGCATTTCATGTGGAAAGAGTTTTCTACTGATGAACAGAATTGGCCTTTCAGATTCGCCTTGATTCTGATACAACACAGCTCCAAGGCCAGTCCCAGAGGCGTCAGTGTGTAAGAAGAATGGGGCTGAATAATCCGGACAACGCAGGACTGCATTTTCTGTGAGGGCATTTTTAAGGACATTAAAAGCTCTCTCGGTCTCTTCTGTCCGCCATTCTTTCTTTGGTGAAGCTGTCTTCTTTAATAAATTAGTTAAAGGGGTTGCAATACTCGAGAAATGAGGAATGAACCTTCAATAGTATCTGACGAACCCAAGGAAAGCCCAGACATGTCTGGCATTCATGGGGAGCTGCAGTCGTTGAATCGCAGCTAACTTCTACTCTTGTGGCCTAATAACTCCTTGACATACAAAATACCCTAGGTACTTTGTGTGGAAGTTGGCAACATAAGTCTTCTTTGTATTTATGTGTAGTCCTGCCGTTTTCAACTCCTGTAGCACTGCATCAAAATGTACTAGATGATTTTCCCAAGATTGACTAAACACAATGATATAGTCTAGATATGCACCAACGTATTGCTCATGTCCCTTAATTAGTGAATTCATCAACCTTTGAAAAGTTGCGGGAGCTCTATGTAAACCAAACGGTAGTACCATAAATTGGTATAAACCAGTAGGTATAGCAAAGGCTGTTTTTTCTCGGTCTGGTGGATGTAAAGGTATCTGCCAATATCCTTTAGTGAGGTCAATAGTGGTTAGATATTTAGCTTTACCAAGTTTGTCTAGCAAATCTTCTATTCTGGGCATGGGATAGGCATCGAATTTTGAGATCTCATTCCATTTTCGAAAGGCTATACAAAAACGGGAGCTCCCATCTGCCTTGGGAACTAGGACCATTGGAGAAGACCAATCACTGTGAGAAGGTTTGATCACACCAAGTTCTAGCATCTCTTGAACCTCTTTATTAATTACTTGTAACTTTGCTTCCGGTATCCTATAGGGCCTTAATCTGACAATTTTTCCAGGTGAGGTCTTTATATAATGATGAGTGAGAGTAGTTCTTCCAGGTAGGGATGAAAATGTTTCGGGATACTTATCTAAAAAAATGTATAGTTCATGTTTTTGTGTGGTAGACAAGCCCTGATTCAAAGCTTCTTTTCCTTCTTTCTTCAAGAACTGTGGAAAATGTTCTGTATGTTCCTCATTAGTACAGATCATAGCCAGAGTTGTAGTGGGTTCAACTCATTTCTTAAGTAGATTTACATGATAAGTTTGCAGCATTATTCTTTTATCTGGTTGTCTCACTCTATAAGTTAGTGGTCCTAGTACTTCTTCTATCACGTATGGTCCTCTCCAGGCAGCCAACATTTTATTCTCTGTAGTAGGAATGAGAACCAAGACTCGGTCCCCCTTTTGAAATTTTTGTAACTGAGAATGCCTGTTAAAATATTGTTCTTGCCTTTCCTGTCCTTTCATTACATTTTCTCGAGCTACAGATTGTAACTTCTCCACACGTTCTCTGAGTTGACAGGCATATTCGGTAAGAGTAATTTCCTCAGTTGGTTGTTCTTCTCAACTTTCTTTCAGTCTGTCTAACTAGGTCCTTACTGGTCTTTCAAACAGAAGCTCAAATGGAGAGAAACCTGTTGAAGAATGAGGGGTATTTCGAAGTGTCAATAATATCCAGGGTAACAGTCTGTCCCAATTCCTTTCTCTCTGTTCAGCGGTTTTCCGTAACATCTGTTTGATGGTCTGATTGTATCTCTCAACAAGTCCATCTGTTTAGGGATGATAGACTGCAGTTTTCAAGTGCTCAATTTGTAAGATCTCACAAACCTGTTTTAGAATACTGGATATAAAATTAGTCCCTCGATCTGTTACAATGTCTTCGGGTATCCCGACCCTACTGATGAAGGGAATTAGTACATCACAAATCTGTTGTGCAGTCGGAGACTTAAGAGTAAAAGCCTCGGGGTATCTGTTAGCGTAATCCACAATCACTAAAATATACTTGTGTCCTTTAGAAGAGGGATCTAACGGTCCCACGATATCCAAACCTATACGACTAAAGGGTTCCAATACTATTAGCATTGGTTGTAACGGGGCTTTCCTTACGTTTGCCCTATTTTTTTTCCGACACTCTTCACATGCCTGACAAAATCTAGCAACTTGGGTGTATAATCCAGGCCAAAATGAACTTCATCAAAATCTTCTGGGTAGTTTTTTCAGTTCCCAAATGTCCCTCTCCAACTTGTACATGAGTCACCTCTAATACTGTGTTGGGGAGAAGCTGGACCCCCACCAGGGCAGTGGGGGCCAGCAGCCATACCCTCACCAGCTATGGGAGACCCCAACACCTCCCATATGGCCCTCAGAAATGCAACCGAGTCCCAAGCACGCAGCAGCATGTTCCAAACTGCGTTTATTTCTGGGCAGCAAAAAAGAAAAAAACACGCAGAGCATCGTGCACATCGAGAGTTCAGGCGCCGTCTCCCCCCGGGGCTGGCTTGCAAGCCAGCTTTATGATCACACTGCAGGCTGGCCTCACAGAATTGGATCAGTTCCCAGAAACCTAACTCCTCCTGCTATTGGCTGCTAAGTGATAGGTTACCTATGTAGCCCTTATAGAGAGCCTGATAATTGGATATTAGCCTTTTGCGTCAGTGGGTTGGCTTAGCTGTGCCAGCCCCCATTACCTAATTCTAACTTGTTGCACTATGACCTTGTTCCCATAACTTTTTAGCTGAACAAGCAGTTTGCGCTTGAGCTCTGAGCGCTGATTAGCTGGGCTGCGCCATTCTTGTTACAATTTATGTTTCAAATGTTGTGCGAGTCCTTGAGAAAATGTCTTTCTTTCCCAGAAAGAAAAAAAAAGCACACTGGGTTGCCGTGATTTATTCGCATTTGTGGATAATTAAAAATGTTTGTCTGCAGAAAGCAATCTTATCTTGAATGTGCGACCTTGGCAGCTCGGAGGTTTTGCGAGGAACATTGCTGAAGGCTCCCGCAGCCAGTGTTCAGTGAGAGAAATGAACTTGGCTGTAATTTTCCTGAAACATGGCTTTACACTGTGCATTTAGACCATGTTAATTCATATAGGCATTCGCAAGCCTTTAAACAGGGATTTTTGTGTTTGTAGATTCTGATATTGCAGCATTGATTCTAATGTAGCATGGAAGTTGCACTGTTGGTGAAGTGGGTGTGTTTCAGCATATTTGTCACCCATGGGTGCGCTGGGGCCTGGTCCAAATGATAAGTGCGCTCCTTGTTCTTCCTGCTGTTCTTCTGTATATGCGCCTGGGGTGAGGGGGCATGGGTTTGATCTCGATTTTCCCTCTTCAGTCCCCCATCTGGTCGACTTTGTCGACCACACCACCAAGCAACATTCACCTCCTTCCGGTCTGCATATCTTTGTCAATTCCTTGAAGTGTCCATAATTTTTGGCATTGTTGTTGATGAACAGTACATATAGGAGTGTTCTCCTTCTATGTTCCACCACACTCACTTCCCTTCGTACTTCCTCTGATCACAGGGAGTGGCCACCTTTATTACTGCTGGAACCATGTTGCACACCGCTATCTTAGTCCGGCTCTTCCTTTCACCATGTCTCTTATTTGCATTCCGATAACTTCTTCTGTTGTTCTCTTGCAATGTATCTCTATCTTGCACAATGATGCTGTGCTCGGTACTAGTCCTTCCGTTATCACCTTCAATCAACCAGGCAGTCATGATGTCCTCCATTACCATGCAAGCACTAGCTAGTTCTTTGCTTTCTCTTTTCAGATGCAGTTTTGCTGATCATTCTTTAGTATGCTGGTACTTCACCCATTATCCTTCTGTCTCGCTCGAGAAGTAATTCCCCCCTCTTTTTACTCCTCTGTCTGTTTCTCTTCTTCCGTTGTTTTCCATCTTGGTGAATGTGTCACTCTTCACATCTTCCTTGGTCATCACCAACAAGGGCATGCTGATGCGCACCAATGAACACTCTCCTCCCCAATTCAGTGGTAGTTTCTCTTGATCTTTAGATGCATGTGCTCAATAGTAGTCCATAAGCAGTGATGTTCCTGCTTTCATCTCGCAACCTCTCTCAACCTTCTTGCATCCAGCATGATTGTCCACTTCATGTCACTGTTGTGCTGGTAACATAACGTTGGTACCTTAACAGTATACGTCCTTCTTCATTCTCCACCCAAGTGACCATCTGTGCTCTTTTGTCTCACTCCGTTAGGCACTTATCATATTTTTGTCTCTTTTATTTTATTTTTTCTTCTCTTTTTGTTTTTCTTTCTTCTTGTATTATTTATTTATTTATTTTTTATTTATTTTTTCTCTTGCAGCTTGCTCACTTGTGCATTTGCTCGTTGTTTCTTCTCTCTCTGGTCACTTTCCACATACAGTTGTTCTCCAATTAGCTGCTTTATGTAATCATCTTCCATAGGGGATTACCCCCCCTTTTTTTTTTTTTTTTTTTTTATCAATCTCAATGTTGCTGTCTTCCCTTGCAATCTTCTTCGCACCTTGGCATACATGGGCGTCGTGCTCTGCTGTAGTAATTTATGTTGTAATCAATTCTCTTCCGGCATATGTTAAAGAACAGTCAGGACAGCTCTCTCCAGCGGTGTCCCTACCAATTTTGTACATGTGTGCATGTTGTTGGTCACTTCTGCTATGTGTGTTATGTGTATGTTTTACTCCCTTTGTGTCTGCCCTTAACTCTCCTTACTTTAGCAGCAGCTTTTCCTCACCCACTGACGCCGTAACTCTTCCTGCTTAGGTTAGGGAATGTTAGCAGGGGATACAGCGGTAATGCTCACTATTACAAATAATTTTCAAATTACCACCCCCATTATTTCGTTCATCATTAATAGTCCCATCGTGAAGGTAAAAGTCCTTATTTGCTTGCCCATAACCACTTACGCTGCTGGGTCCTTGCAGCTGATGAGATGATAAAGTTGCCCGCCTGAAAATCGCAAGAAAGGCGTTAATAGTTAGTACTTGTTAGTAACCTCAAGCTCCGCGAACTAAACAATCACTAAGGGCAAAAATCAAACCTCCCCCTGGACATTTCGTGTTTTCAAAATTTCTCAATATGGGTAGGGAAAATCTTGGGTTGTTTATTCAATGGAAGCAAGGAAATATACTTCAGGGAAACATGCTCTAAGGGGTCTGAGGTTCTTGATAGGGTGGGCAATTGAGTGGGGAATGCTACACGATGTTTTAATCAGTAGGCCTCACAGTTTCTAATGGAAGATAATATTAAGGAAATTTCCTACACATTTCTAACAGCATACATACGCAACAACCTGCATGTGCGGGGAAAAGAGAAGGAACAAAACAGTGTTACAGCTGTAGGTGCACAAAATGTAATATGAAACTCAATTAAACTTTGGAAATGCGTGTGTCAGTCCCTATTCTAGTTGCTAGTGTGCGTTGGACCATAGGATGGCCATGTTTCCCTAACTCGGGAGTGTTCGTGCTATTTTGCAGTTCATGAAAATCTCTTGCGTTGGCCCTGTTGATCGTTGCTCCCTCGTTGCCAGGGTGGCCACCGCTTTGTAGGGCTTGACGCCTCACACATCTAACATCTGTCAGGAGGGGAAAATGTCCCACTGTAGTCCATAGCCATTGGGTGTTGGTTGTCCGTTGTCTTCAGGCCTGCCCTGGGTCCTTTATATCTCGCGAGAAATGAAATGAAAGCGCTTGAGACCTGAGAATTTACATATTCTTCAATTTCTTGACCTAACCTCTCTGCACTACTCTCACACTATTCAGTGTCCTAGTGGGAGGAGCCAATGGTACACCTATGCACCATCCTGTCACCACCTGGTGGCGTTCAATGGCGGTCTGACTGTAAATTGTTACACAATTCGAAATGTACCCAGAAAATGGGTAGGCACTTAATTTATGTGAAGATACTCATTACACACTTGGATCATATATACACAATTTAGGTGCTAGTGTACAAATGGGCCTTTGGATCTTTATATTTACTGTGCTTTTGTTGTAAGCTATTTATAGTGCGTGCCTTTGTCCCGTGGGGCATCAGGCACTGACAAGCTAAATAGGGAAACATCAAGGTGGTAAATTTGTCATATAGGGTGGCTGTGTTTCTAAATTAAGTGCACCATGTTACTTAGTTAAGATAATCGCAGGGTTTTTAAATCTTTTTTTTTCTATGGCTCCTCTCTCAACTTCTCAGGGCGTGCCTCGCAGTGAACTGCAGGCACTTTAAGCTGGTACTAATGAAATTTGCTACCAATTATTCGCTACCTGTCTCTCCCCCCTCTTTTGTATTTATTTAGTTATTTATTTACTTCCTCTTTTCTTTCAAACCCAACCGTCACAATTTACTCCCATTCTCTCTATCCCACCCCATGTCCACTTTCTAAACCCTACCTACTCTGTTAATTACTCATTTAGTCTAGTATTTTATTACTCCACTACTTTAATTACTGTTACATTTAAACAATATATTTATCCCCCCATTATCTGCTCTCAAATTTTAATACAACCATCATGCTCCAGTTCGTGCAGCAATGACCTCTTTCCCTATGTGTGTTGGCTAATGCATTTGTGCCAGTGCTATTTTCAAAAACGCTAGTGGCATCACCACTTGCACTGTTATTTTGTCGCCAAATTAATTCTGTTGGGAACATGGATCATCCACCCTTTACCCCTATTTCTCTCCTCCTGTGGTGAACTGTCAATGAAATGTAGGCCTCCCCCCTCAAGTGCACCTTCTTCCACCTTGTGTGTCTCATTTAATTGTTCTGTGTTAATCGTGTATTCATGAGCCCAGTCTCCTCACTGAAAGATGTGTGCTCAAAATGTAGCTAAATGTACTCTTTTGTGATGCGCTATCATTATGCACCCCCCTCTGTACCGTGTACCCCCATTATCCTTAAACAATCTTCCTTACTTTCAACATGTGTATGCCTGGTGTTTAACAAGTTATGGATTTCTCTGTTAATAAGTGGTCATATCCACATCGCTCATGATGTCACAACTGTCTCTTCCCTAATGCATGGCCTAGTCGTCCCACTGTCACCCAGAAAAGAAAATGTTTTGATACCTATCACCACCCCTATGCAATTGTCCTCTGCATTATTGAGTGTGCGTGAGTGTGTGTGTCAGCGTGCGTTTCGCCCGCTCTTTCGGGGAGGTGGAGCATGAGTGTGTGTGTGGCAGAGTAAGTCAAATCAATTTTGTCTTGGGCTGTCCTATTAGGGGTATAATGTCAATCTCTGTCCTTTGAAAGGTTTGTTTCCCATCAGGGAGACCCCACCCAGTCATGTAACCGGTACCATTGCTATTGTGTCAGTGTTCTGTATGGGTGCTGGCTGCTGTGCAGTGCCCCTGTGTTGTGATTCTAGTCAGTCCTGGGGTAGTGGTGCTGTCATTTGTTGTGTCTGTACATGTAGTGGTGACAGTACCTGCGTTGGTGCTTGTGGTGTCTGCTGAAATGATCCCATCCTGCCCCATGTATCCTCCCCACATGGGCGGTGCATATTGTGGTGATTGTTGACACTGCTATTGTGATTCTTGTGCGTGTGTGTTGAGGCTGTTTTTAACTGCCCCTCCCATTGCATACTTTAATAATTTATTTTGTGCCTACTTGTCCTCATCTGCCTTTCTCTGCCCCTGCGTTTTCTTGCCACAATCTACAATGCACACAGTCAATGTCTAGCGCGCTATCATTCCTTCCTCCCTTCCATAACCCCATGCATGCTGCACCACCCCTTACTGATCCTCTATCATGTTTGGCTGTGCTGTCTCGTTCAGTCCTTCTCTCCTCCTCCAATCCCTTTCTTCCCTTTCCAGTTCCCCCTCTCTGTTGCTATTGTTACTCCTTGCACCTCCCCCGTTATCTTCCCTATAAATTTAATTCCTCTGTACCTGTGCCTTCAAATCTGCTTCCATGCACTGCAGCCCTCCCTTGCTCACTCCTGTGCTGCTAGTGGGTTGTTCTGCACCTTCCTGTTTGTGTATTGTGATTGTGTGTGTGTGGTGTTTAAATGTCCTTCTGCTGTTTTCAGTTCTCTCATGCAATGCATTCCTTGCTTACCATCTGTGTCATCAAATATTACACTCCCGGAGGTTCAGAAGGGTGAGTCCCCTCTTCCCTCTGCTCTCGCTGGTTCAGCATCAGCTGACCCCTCGCATCTTCCCTTTCCTTCGTGCACACAGTTCAACTGTAGCCATGTGCTTTTAAATTGTGTATTGTGTGATACATTTTACCTCTATTCAATTTGAAAATTCCGATGGTCTGCTGATAGTCCGCTGTTCAGGGAGCAAAAGTTAGAAGATAATTGAACATTTTTCAACTTCTGTGAGCCTTCTTGGCTCCGCACCTTAGCCAGTGCACTCCACGTGCAGCCCATCTTCACCAAACCATTGCCTTCTCCGGCACACCCCCACAATCTTGCGCATGTGTCTTCCACACACCGCCTCTGGGTCACCTATTCTCCAAATCCAAAACCACACCACTATCTCCTCACCATCAAAACTCTGTGTCCTATGCATCAATCTGAAGGTGACGTCACCAAACTAAAAACACAGTGCAAATGAACAGACAAATGTGCATACACAGAACAATAACCCATTTCTCCCAGCCCCACAAAAATCCCAAAATAAAACCCCACAATCCCCACAGCTGTCTTCCTGTCTCAACTGGAACAAGGTAAACTACAATAAAAACTCTTATAATTGGACTGCACACGCTGCATCGCCTCACGTGTGATACGCTCCTCACCAGGGGACCTTAACCAGCCAACTATCTTCCGCACTCGGGAACAATCTAGCTACCTCCTGCGGGGAAACATCATCCATTCACTGAACTAAAACGCTCAATTAGCAGGGAACCTCATCTACTCATTGATCTATAACGTCAATTCATAGGAAATCCAGACCCCCGTACATGAAATCGCCATCCAGACCAACCAGCGCGACACTCCTGTCCTATATGTGGGGAGTCACTACCCCACCCAATAGGCTCAAAAACACAAGAAGGGACCACTGCCACCGCCCCAGTCCCAACTACAATTCACGTGCCGATCACCACCAATGCGCTGAATTTTGCGACAATGTACAATCACCCACCACCCAATTTACAATGCCTCCCCCAGTTTCTACCCAAACAAAAGAACTTAACATTTCTGCAACATACTGATCAACAATGCATCATAATACTTTAGACATTTCCCCCCCCAAAGCCCATGTTGCTGGTTTACTTACATTTCCTGCACTGGCACTTGCTCTGCTGCTGGACACCCCCTCAAGGCGCTTCACCGGACCCCTTCTCCTGCAGGGCTCTCACCTGCCCTCAAGCGGGGTATTTCCAAGTGGCCCCCGAAGCCTTTAGCTGGTTACGCGTTTTCCGGTGGTCTTCAGGTGCAGGCGAGGGTCCCACAGCTTCCTTGAGTCGGCGGCAGGGAGTTCAGTTCAACGCAGGGCTTGCGCAGGCAGTGCTCATTCGCCCATGTTACAATGAGCAATGAGCCTCACAGAGGGCACCAACTTGTTGGGGAGAAGCTGGACCCTCACCAGGGCACTGGGGGCCAGCAGCCATACCCTCACCAGCTATGGGAGACCCCAACACCTCCCATATGGCCCTCAGAAATGCAACAGAGTCCCAAGCAGGCAGCAGCATGTTCCAAACTGCGTTTATTTCTGGGCAGCAAAAAAGAAAAAAACACGCAGAGCATCGTGCACATCGAGAGTTCAGGCGCCGTCTCCCCCCGGGGCTGGCTTGCAAGCCAGCTTTATGATCACACTGCAGGCTGGCCTCACAGAATTGGATCAGTTCCCAGAAACCTAACTCCTCCTGCTATTGGCTGCTAAGTGATAGGTTACCTATGTAGCCCTTATAGAGAGCCTGATAATTGGATATTAGCCTTTTGCGTCAGTGGGTTGGTTTAGCTGTGCTAGCCCCCATTACCTAATTCTAACTTGTTGCACTATGACCTTGTTCCCATAACTTTTTAGCTGAACAAGCAGTTTGCGCTTGAGCTCTGAGCGCTGATTAGCTGGGCTGCGCCATTCTTGTTACAATTTATGTTTCAAATGTTGTGCGAGTCCTTGAGAAAATGTCTTTCTTTCCCAGAAAGAAAAAAAAAGCACACTGGGTTGCCGTGATTTATTCGCATTTGTGGATAATTAAAAATGTTTGTCTGCAGAAAGCAATCTTATCTTGAATGTGCGACCTTGGCAGCTCGGAGGTTTTGCGAGGAACATTGCTGAAGGCTCCCGCAGCCAGTGTTCAGTGAGAGAAATGAACTTGGCTGTAATTTTCCTGAAACATGGCTTTACACTGTGCATTTAGACCATGTTAATTCATATAGGCATTCGCAAGCCTTTAAACAGGGATTTTTGTGTTTGTAGATTCTGATATTGCAGCATTGATTCTAATGTAGCATGGAAGTTGCACTGTTGTTGAAGTGGGTGTGTTTCAGCATATTTGTCACCCATGGGTGCGCTGGGGCCTGGTTCAAATGATAAGTGCGCTCCTTGTTCTTCCTGCTGTTCTTCTGTATATGCGCCTGGGATGAGGGGGCATGGGTTTGATCTCGATTTTCCCTCTTCAACTGCTTTATAAAACTTACTGGGCATCAACAACTGACAGTTTTCCCAGCTGCATCTTTCGTAACTCTATAGTATAACCCTTTGCCCTGTACAAAATATGGTTCATTTCCAGTATTGTGCCCTTGTGCCACTGTCCTAGCATGTTTCAAAAGTGGATCTAATTCTTGGGCCATTCGAAAACTATCACCTCCTTCGTCAATCCTCCAATCCACAGCGACTGGTAAAACATTTCTCTCTCCCCATTCTCTTTTTAACCTTCTGATATCGGCTCTACTCTTTTTGATCTTACTGATAGTTTTGGGTATTCCTGTTTATAAAATGGAGCACTTTCTAACCAATTATCTTCCAAATTCTTTATTATTTGAGTAAAGTTGGGGACATCTGAACCAATCAAAAGGGGCTCTGGCAATACCGGCAATACAGCTGCCCTAACTTCCATCTGTTCCCTAGCCACTTTCACATTTATCTCCTTGTTAGGATAAACTCTTACATCCCCTTGTACACATCTAATGGGAATTTTTTTATTTGATATTGGTATCTCATCTTCGAGCTCAGTACTTACTACAGTCTGAAGGCTTCCTGAATCAATCATTGCCCTAGTGGGCCTCCCATCGGCCTCAGCCTCATATGTATACACATAAGGGGACCTCATGGATAGTGTACAGTCAGGGCCATCTTCTTCTTTTGGTACTTCAATTGAGTCTACATCCATTGGTTCCGCTTTGACTCGCTTTGGGCATAAGCGTGCTAAATGCCCCCAAATGCCACATTCAAAGCATTGTATACCCTTGGAGTTGTAACCCAGAGAGCGACTTCCAGCAGGAACTTCACTAGTCGGTCATTGCCGATTATATTCCCCTTCAGCTCTTCTTACCATCGAGTTTGGCCATCTCTGATTACTTGGGGGTCTGTTGGAAGCACTGGATGGACTCATAATAGGTCTGGAATTTCCTGTATAAGTTATTAGTCGTCCTTGACCTGCCTTCTGATAAGCTGAGGCAATATTGACGGCCTCAACCAGACTGGGTCGGTGATGTTAACGTACCCAGCATTGTATAGGTAAAGGCAGTGCCTCTATGAACTGCTCCAATACAATTTTTTCTGTCATTTCTTGAGTGTTGGTTGTGGCTGTTGTAACCACTTATCACCTAGTTATTTTACCCTGTAGAAGAGCTGACGGTTGTTTCCTCTGACTGCAACTTGATCTCCCTGAATTTTATTATATATGCCTCTTGATCGTGTCCCAGGCGCTCCAAGACTACTCCTTTCATGTCCATGTAATTTGTATCTCCAGTTGGATTTGCGGCTTGATAAGCGCTTTGCATTTCTCCCGTCATGAGTGGTGCGATGTAGTGGTACCACCTGTCAGTAGGCCACGGGGAATTTCTGGCCACGCGCTCTAAATTCACAAACAAATGGGCCGGGTCTTCCCCGGGAGCACATTTTTTGCAGGACCGATGCTGGTACTTGGGAATGTCTTTGCACATTCGTAGCCTCAATTAACTGTGCTTGTTGTACTTGTAGAGCTTGTTTGTATTTGTAAGGCCTGTTGTAGGAGATGTTGTCCTTCACTTAATATCTTAATTAAAGCCTCCGTGGTGTCCACTCTTATCCCACCCCTGCCACCAAATGTCACCGTTCCTATGGTGAGGATAAGAGTAACAGACTGACGCAGTAGTATTTGTCAAAAATATAACTTTATTAACTTTTCCCTCAACGTTTTTTTTTTATATATCTTTCAGGATCAAAAGAACAAAGGATACAGGTTGCTGAAGTCTCTGACAACCTCTGCAGAACCTCTGCAGAAGAATCTTCTCTTTGAAGTGTTTTGAAAAGTCTCTTTGATGCCTACTTGATGCCTACTTTCTTTTATTATGACTTTCTTTCCCGTCTGCTTAGAGCGTAGGCTTTTCTCTCATTGTCAAGTTCTTTCTTGAAGCTGGATTTGCAGTATATTATAGATTGAACCTTTCTACATTTCCTCGTATGACGATTCAGTCATTTGTTACTGATCAGGTTTTATATCCGTACAGTCTCTTTCAATTAAACAACACTGTATCTTGCATATGCCTTTAGCTGTATTTCTGTAGGTTTTTTAATGGTAAGTAGTAGATAGTATATTTTACTCCCTCCTATCTACAGCTCTAGCTTCCTGTAATATTGCTTGGTAGTTTCATAAAAAATAACAGACGTTCTCTCTCTTTCCAAACGTTAACTTAAACACTCATACGACGTTTCATTTCGCTGTGCGAAATACATTCATTTCTGCGGACAACTTGTGCTTGACTTCGGAGAGAAAGGGGCAGTACCTCTGCGTTCGGCTCCTCTCGTCGTGGACGTCACCTTCAATACAATTGGTTCCTTCGCGGACTGCTTCTCCGTTGTTGCCGGAACTGCTGCTTCCTCTTTAAAGCAATTAATATCCTTCGATTGGCTCACGGAGGTTCAGCTGTTTCTCAGCTGACATCAAAGTAATGGCTCAGCCTCTAACACTGTGGTTAGTGTAACAAACCCCTCCACAAATACAGTGCTCGACAGAGCCACTTCAATTACGAACGATTCACAGCTTCACCTGAAGACAGAACTGCAGCATCACCAGTTCCTTAATCCCTATAACAGTCTCTTGAGCACAATGGCGCAACGTTTTCTTGAATTAATGTACATAAATCCCCATTTCTGGCCTGCAGTCAAAATGCCCACTCGTAACGGACATTTTCCGTTTCAGCCTCCTCCGTCTCCTAGCAACAACACAGATAGAAGTCACACATTAGAGAAAAGGTACCTGCAAGATCATACCTGTATTTCATTGGCAGATTATACTGTCTATCAAGTAAACAAGTACTGCCTTCCCATGTCAACCTTTCCCACAGCTGTTTCGACTGGTATTGTCAGAGATTGTTTCTGGTGCAGAATTGTCACAAGGGGGTCATGGCCTAACGGTGGGGAGTCGCCTTCTGGCTCATTAGGCCACAGCCCTTTGACGAGCCCCGGCTCAATGGGCTATAGGCACCCTCGCCAGGTAGCCCTTTGTAGAGATCAGCACCCTCTTCTCACTGGGGGTGAAGGTTCTGGTCTATGCATTTATTTGCTACAGGCTTGGGAAGGGGGAAGCATCACCATTAAGGGTGAAAAGGTGAGGCCACTGGACGCCAAGGCCTTTTTTCCCAAAGCCTGAACCTCCAGCGAATGAGCGGGAGCTTAAGACATTAGAAAAAAAGGCCTCTGCTTTCAGCTTCGTCACCTTTCTCTTTCTTCCATAATGGTGGCACCGGGCCACAGGCATCTTTAGCTTGAAGGGAAGCCTTGCAGGTGCGACACCACCATTATGGATTAAAGGCATTTTTTTCTTAAGTCTGACGCACTCGCACATAAGCGAGAGCTTCAGGCTTTAAACAAAAAAGCCTTGTCCTGTAGCAGTCAGCGCTGCTAGGGGAGATTAGTGCACCCCGGCAGGGCCCTGCCTCAGAACGAGATTTCTGAGCCTGTCGGGGCTCAGCCCTGGCTAGCCCGACCCACTTAAAGTCCTGGCCATTAATCTCAGCTCCGAGTGAAGGGGGAAAACGTATTACCAAAGTACCCAATGTAGTTTGGCATTCAGATGGTGCTTGTCCATTTGCAGAGGGGGCGTCTACTCCCCTCCACTAGCAAATTTCCATTTGCTTGTTGCATATGACATTGCTCATTCTGGTCGCTTGTGCAACTGGCAATCAGTGTCCTGCATCAAACATTTTTAAGGAGGTCACCCCACTTCCACGTTGCCTTTTATTCTGTCAACGGGGCGGATGGGAGATTGTCAAAAATTAATGGCAATCCATGCCCACAGCACCGAGGAAGGGAAAAGCAACTGTCTCCTGGCCATGGAGCTCCTCATTTTATGTCCCCACTGATGGGCCCCCTCTATTTTAAAAAATGCTGGCCAATCAACTTCTGATGTTTCTAGTGACGTCGAACCTGATTTTATTTGAAGCTTCTGTTCGCTGTAGAATACTAGCATTTAAATGTTCCGTTAGTGATACTGTGGCTGAGCTGTTTCAGAACTGAAGTTACCACAATTACATTTTACCAGATTGCTTGATCCAAAAGATTTTGTGTTATTCTTTTTAGTCATCTCCCTCCTTTATTTTTTACTAGGATTGTATGTGTTCAGTAATAATTTAAAACACAATAAACATATGTTGGCAAAAGAAAAAATGCTGGCCAATCTGCCCCTTGTTTTGAGAGGCGCCACATTGGCATCCCAGCCCTGGGCGACCAACTGTAACTTTTTGCAGGCTTCACCCGCCTACCTACCCATCCACCCACCATTCCCCAGAACAGCGCCCGGGGGTGAGGATGGGCCTTCGCACCATTTGGTACTTCTGCCCATTTATCCTTGTGGGATTCCTATAGAGTACTTGCTCCAGCGCCGCGGTCACTGCCAAGGCCTGTGTCGTGTCAAACATTCTGTTGTCATTACCACATGGACCTGCATTGCCGCAACCTCACTGTCTTCCCAGTGCCACCTTTACTAGACACGCTGCACTACCCCATTGTAAATTTCTCCCTTTTCACAGACTCGGTGTGCATGCGACATACATATTTATCCTAATTATCTGTGGGTACAGCAGGTGGGGCATGAGGGAGGCTGCATACACTGAACCCTGCAATCGTCAAGTGCAAAGTAGGTATTTGTCACAGCATGAATGTTTTAAGTGAGTTCCCACATAACAACCTGTAGAGAACCTAAGTGACTCCCATAGCAATGCATAAGATTGCCACAAGCACCCCGGATGGATGCACTAGACATGTGTTAGAGATACCTCTTGCTGCATATAATTGCAATGTGTGGAGCTGCAGTCACTTTGGGTGAAGGTAGCAGAGGTGGTGAAGAAGACAATAGGGGTGCGGGAGCTGTGATAGGATGCTGACCTCTCTCATGTCTGTAAGGTTTAACACCAGTGGAAAATGGAGATAGGCGAGGGGGTATTCAGATTGAAGGCATAGGGAGCCGTAGGCAAGATTGTTAGAGTGGGATTGTTGTTGGGGCAGATCTTCGGGTGGGTTTGGATCATCTTGGGTACAATAGCAGTGCATTGTATGATAAAGGGTTTGATTGTCTTATTTTAAGATTCTCTTCTTTGTTACTGGAATTGAGAGTTTGCAGGCCGGACCCTTTTTCTAGAAACTACTCTTCTTCCACCAAATCCTATTTAAAAAAGGTTTTAACTTTGATTTCAGACAAAGCAGTTTATTGTCCTATCACAATGCCTCGCCAAATCTGTGATCACCTCCTGTGGCCGCCAATGGCTGTAACTTTCGCCATGCCCCTACCCCAATGCATGGGATAGGATCAGTGCTCAAAGCACAACTCTGGCTGTGATTAGTGCTGGCAGTGCTTCATTTAAGCCCTTTGTCTATGGTTTTGGAAAAAGCAAATAAATTACAAAATCTGTCACCAGGAAGTGAAAGAGTTCTATGATTTCACTGTGTTTAAAATGTGAGCCCCGCTGTATAATTGGAGAAGTATTCTTGAACCTCCTGGTGACATTTTATTTTCCTTGATCGTGTACCGGAGTCCCTCCCTTCACCCACTAAGGCCAGATTGAGACATTGGCAAATTCACTTGTCACTTTTATTTTCGTTTTATTCTCAGATTCCAAAACAGAAGGAATCCTACCTTGCCTTTTTTGCTTAACAGTTAACTTCTATTGTAGTCATTGGAAGTAATTTGATGCCACATTATCAAGCATGGAAGTGTTTGACTACAAAATCTGAAATTATTTTAATATTTTTAGGCATGGAATTGTATGACTCTCCCCAGTTAACTAAAGCACTGGGTAGACCACACCTACTCCTACAAAGCTTCACTCTCAACTCTCGCCTATGCAATGTGAGAGACAGGCATTTGATTCTACATCACTAATTTCCAATCCTGTTGAGGGACAAAAGTCCCATGTGTAATATTAGATGTGTGATCCTGAACAAGTCTGATAATGTCCAGAAGCCAGAAGTGTCAGGGCTTAGATTTCTTTGTATAGGGGTGACCGATCATGTTTGGGCGAGGACTTTTGTAATGAAATTTGTGGGAGTGTGTTAACTGTTGCATACTGTACATCATGTGAGATCTTTGTGTGGTTCAGAGAGACTTGGGTTAGTTTGACTGAACGACATCATCTAGCCCCTCCCAGCTATTTGTACAATAAACTTGTTTTATGAGCAAACGTGCACTCACTTCTTAAGAAGTGGACCTGTTTTGGGTTACAGAGATCGGAGGTTCACCCATACATTTGGTGACCACGACAGGATCCCAAGCTTTCTGAGACTTTAGGGGTTTCCTGTCCACATAATTTGGCTGCGGCACTACTGTACGGGGAACAGTCTTTCATGCACAACAAAAGGAGAGGCCTACAGGCACCATATTGGTTAAAGGCCTTTCTGCTCCCCAAAGACGTGGTGCCGTGGTCCAGCTGTGCAGGGCGAATTAAAGCAGCACCACTTTGCAGTGCTTCAGGGACCATTTTTATGTGAGTGCACTTTTGCAGGTAAAGCAAGAGGGTAATAGTGGAAAAGAGATTTTTTTCTTTGATTTGAGTTTTTTGATAAAGGTATAGTAGGGGTGTTGAGTCAGACGAGGTTATGTGAGTTGAAAGGGTGAATGTTTTGGAGAAGTGAATGAACTGTTTCATGTTATAAGTCTTTTTTCCATATATTTTTACTTACTTTGTTATTTTCAGAGGGGTAAGGTGGCATCTTAACCATACATCCTTTGTCGAGTGTGCTTTGATATCCTTTGGTTGGATTGTCTGGTTGTCTGGAGCCTTCACCTATGGGTGAGGTGGCATCTTTATAGTAACTCCACACATAGATACCATTCTGAAGTTTGCCCTTGGTACCCTTCATTTTGCTGTTTGTGTGGTTGGAGCCCTAGCCCCACGGAACTGATATTTTTGTCTAGATTGTTATTTTCTTTTCTTGGTTAGTCGAAGTAGGGAAGGGTATCCTTCAGTAGTCATAAGAAGACAACATTCTAGTTGAAAATGTTGTAAAAGAGATGAAGAAGAAAAGAGGATTTGGGCCGGCATTGTGTTTTTGATAATATGCTGTCTTTTGTGTAAAAGTGAGAAGTATAATTAAAGTGAATAGCTAAGTGAGGTGATCATGGTAAAAGAGAATGAGGTGAGTGATTGTGGGAAATATTAAGAAATTTGGAAGGAGAAGCAATGGGTTCCTTGGGATTTAAAATGTTGTGCCAAGGGTTTGACTTCTGTATTTAGATCAGTGATTTAAAAAAAAAAAAATGTTAGAATTAGACTGGTCTGGAGTATAGAGGCCCCACTGAATCACTTATGTCAAGTACTTCCTGGATATAAGGTACATTTTTTGAAATACCATTGAGAATGTTTTACAGGAAACAAAGGGTAAAATGCTTAACTCTTGGCCGAATGAGGGGACCTATGATAAGGGAATGTTGGAAAACCTGTATACCTTCTAATTCACTAGACACAAGGGATCGAAGTTAGAGAATCATTTAAATATCTTAGAGTTATGGAGGATGTTTGAGGAGGTCAGGAAGGCCCACAATGTTAAAATTGCAGAGGATGGGGTAAGAATGGAGGTTGTGGGAATTCTTTCTGCAGCACCACCATATGGGAGCTATCCTTTATCGCCCGCAGAAGGGTATACCAACCCTGAGTTTGAACCTCTATTTTCTCCAGTGGCCACTCTAGTGGTTACGAGATGAACGCAGGTAACACCTCCGTCAGCTCTGATTTTTGAAAGATTGCCGATCGAGAAAAGTGGAAGGGTAACTCCTTCAATGGTCAGGGCCACAGAAAGATTGAGAACGGAAGGCAACAAGGGAAAAACTCCTCCGACTACTAGGTTAGCAGAGAGATTAAAGGTGGAGGAACGAGAGAAAGTGAGACCGGCAATCAGAAGGTCAGATGAAGGGCTCAGGATGGGCAAAAAAGAGCAAGCTGTGTCTTTTACTGACATAATAGAGGATATTTTGTGCATGGCAGTGGAAGAACAGGACTAGAAAAAATTGGAAGAAGCATTGAGGCTAGCAGAGGAAGTGGTAGTTCTGTTACATCAGCAGAGAAGTGAACAGTATGAAGGAGTGTATAGGCAAGTAAAGGATACAGAAGAAGGAAGGTGGAGGCATGGACAAATGCTTGTTAGATTCGATAAGTCAGTCATCTAGGAGGTCAACGTAGTCCTTGAAGGAGAAAGTGCTGCTATGGGTACAGGACTTGAGCAAGGAGAATGGGAACCGGCACACTACGATAGTGTTGAGTATACTTCCGTGCCCATAGAACAGCAGCCAGGGGATGTGATAACAGGAGCAGAAGACGAGGGTGAATGGGAAGTGGATGTTGAGCAGAGAGAAAAGCGTGTAGTATCAGCCCCACCTCCAGCGATAGAGATCACACCATGAAGCCGTAGGACACAGCGTAGTGCTCATATGGCCTTTGTGAACAGTAAAGGAAAAACGGGGAAAGCCCCAGTAAAGGTGAGTGTGACTCTATTTCCATTTCTCCAGAAGGGTCAGGGAAAAGCATATCTTCGCTGATTGCAGGGGCGGGGAAGTGGATGTATGCGAAAAGCAGACTGCCGGTGTCATGTTGGCCTTAGGGGACATGAAAAGCTTATTCTCGACTCTGATGGTGGAATAGTTAGATGTGCTTTGGAGGCGATCAGGGTATCTGGGAGTTCAGTTGAATACGTATACCCATGATGGAGCAATTTTCAATAATTACAGGGCACAGGCATCGGGGGGGCCTGCGGGTTATGTATCCTGATATGCCAATTATAAATTCAATTTTGGCTAAAACTATGAAATTGGATGATGATCCTCCCGCACAGATCCAGTTAATTCAGGAGATATGATGGGCAGAGAGGGGAGAAGTGTGAGATAAGAATGTTGATATTTTCTATCATATGCTTAAAAAGGGACTCCCCAAAGAAGTCCAGCATGATCTGGATAAGGTAGAGGGAATGGAGGCCATGTGTTAGCCAAGAATTCAGACACACATTGTGCATTTTTGAAAGAGGAGGCAAGAAAAGGGAAAAGTACTGATCAGGCACAAAAAACAGAGAATAAGCTGGTTAAAAAAAAATAGCAAAGATCTGTTTAGAAGGAGCAGTGATTACCAGCTCCACAGAGGGACAGAAGGGACTATCAGGACAACAGGGACATATTGAATCAGGTATGGCACAAGGCTGGATGGATAGGTAGGCTCCCGGTCAAAGGCAAGTGAGGAGGTTTCTGTGGGGTAGCGGAGGATTCCTGCGAGAAGGTGGGTCATTTGGCAGGTGTGGAGGAATGGGGCCCTGGTTTAATGGGCTGATGGGAGGTAATTATGGAGGATTGTATGAGATCCAGTGTTGGTCATGTTGAAGAATTGGACACGTGGCAAAAGATTTGTGAATCAGCGACAGTATTTCAATGTAGGTGCCCAGCAAATGCAACTACAGGCATGCCATATTCCCTAGGTTCTGTGCAATCGCAGCAAGTATGGATTGAACAGAACCTGGCTCCTGGGGCTGCACAGACCTATGCGTTTCAACCGACAGTGCCAGCACAGGCATCAGTACTTTCATGGAAGAAACATCCTTTACCACAAGGGACGGTTACTCATTATACTGCAAAAAGTGTGTTTGGAGGGATTCCTTTTCTCCTACCTGGTGCTAATATGTATTCAGATTAGGACACAAACCTCAGAAATCTCGGATGGGTCCAGTCCTGTCTGTTACTACCAATCGGGAATAGGTACCCCGGATAGGTGTGCAGGTAGGTGATCAAGCATTTTCATTCATGGTGGATACAAGGACTACAACATCTTGCATCAAGTAAGGTGAGTACCTCTTGTCAGGCAAAACTATAGACACACAAGGATTCTCTGGGGCTATCCTGTTGGTTCCTTACACTGAGGATCTATGTATTAAGGTAGGTACACAAAATGTATCTGCTCCCTTTTTGTACTGTACAAATACCCCACTGAATCTCTTGGGCAGAGGTATCCTCAGTAAACTTATTATGACGATCGTCTTCATGGAGGAAGGTATAGTATGTTCAACTCCAGGTTTGTATCCAGTGAGAGAAGCATCACTTTTGTGTGCATATTACAATGACAGCACGACAAGTGGGGGGGGTGCCTGTACATTCAGCTTTGTACCTTTATGGAGTGATGGTTGTTTTAACAGGGACCATTGTCTTGGTTCTCCTAGAGGCAGTGGTTATTAAGAAGGACATGGTGGTTCCCTCATGCACTGATGAGGAAGGCGGAGAGAGGCACACAGTTTTGTGCATTGATCTGACCTAAGAAACATGTCCAACAAACAATTCTTTGTGGATACCAAAGACATAGGAGAGATGGTTTTCGAGATTGGGGTGCCTTGACAGATAGCAATAAAGCAAAGGGAAGTACCACAGACCATGCTCATTGTTAGAAATACATCACCATATTTCGGAGAAGGACTACCTGTGGATTAAAGAGTGTTGGAGGAATGCGAATAAAATGTAAACCTGGTGTGATATTGCCAAATGTCAGGCAATACCCCAACCCATGTCTAGAGAGGCTGACAAAGGGATTTATGAGACCATTATGGCGTTGTTGAAGCAATGCATAATACAATCTTCTGTGTCCCCATGTAACATGACCATCTACCTTGTGAAGAAAGTGAAGGGGTCCAGCTAGAGGATCGTTCAGGACTTGTGGCCTCTAAATAACATTGTTGAGGAAGAGTTTCTGGTGGTACAAAATCCTGCTACAATTCTCTGAAACATCCCTATTTGGCCGATCCACTTTACTGCGATTGATTCAAAAAATGCATTTTTCTCTGTCCACTTACACCCCGATTCTCAGTACTTCACATCATTTACGTATGATGGTCTGCGGTATGAGCAAACAAGGGTGCCCCAGGGGTACTATGAATCTCTGAGTGTTTTCAACAGGGTGGTTCAGATGGATTTGGAGAATTTGCATGTCTCCAGTAATCTAGTATGCGATCGATTTACTAGTCTGTAGTACTCCAGAAGAGCAGTGCCGAGGAGATTCAAGAACACTCTTCACCCTGCTTGCAGAGAAGGGGTAAAAGTGACAAAAAAATTGAAATACTGCCAGACAGAGGTGGTGTATTTGGGGCAATCCCTAGCAGCAGCAGCTTTTGCGATACTAATATCTTCAACCATTACCATGGGTTGCCCGGTGACATTGTATGTGGAGAATGCAGTTTTTGCAATTCTGGAAAAGTCCAAATCGGCTATGACGACACAGAGAGTCTTGGGATATGAAGTTATCCAATCAAATGCTTCCATACATTCAGTAATATGTCACCTAGTCAATCCCATGATATTTGTAGTCGGACCAGTGAAACCTGATGACATTGTTTACGGCTCTGCAACTTATGAGCGGTAGAGGAAGAAAGGACGAACGTTAAGGCGGATGCTTTGACATCCGTGCAAAGCTTGCGATAGCAGGTTCGAATCCCGGCAGGGCCAAACTCAGCCTTCATCCTTCCGAGGTCGATAAATGAGCACCGCACACCGTGGGTAATAATAAGCAGCGCTCAGATACCTGAGGGTTCGTGGCGCTATATAAATGCTAAATGATTATTATTATTATTTTTTTATGCCTTGGCGGGAGGTGAGGTGCTCTTTATAGATGGTTCCTCGACAATTAATCAGGACACTGGCGAGAGGCACGTGGGTACAGCCGTTGTGGGCCTTGTGGATGGGGAATATCAGGTCAGGATGAAGAAACGGTTGGTTTTACATTACTCTGCACAAGTGGCAGAACTAGTGGCGCTCAGAGAGCCACTGGAAAAGAGTAAGGGGAGGACAGTCACTATTTACTTTGACTCTGCGTATGTAAACTCCACTGTACACTCAGGCTTGTCAAGCTGGCATAAAGGAGGGTTTAGGAGATCTGACGGGATGCCTGTCCAGCATGTTGCGCTGTTATCCAGATTAATCGAAGCATCAACACTGTCCACAGAGGTAAGAATAGTTAATTGCACTGCGCATACTAACTGTACTGACCCGATTGGGGTTGGGGTTGTTCACTGCGCCGCCCGCAACTGCGACGCCGAAAATACCGACGGCAGTTACGGCGCGGTGCAGTGATCATATGGATCACTGTGCCCGCTTCCCCCGGCCTGCTTTACCCCCCCACTGAATCCCCCACCCCACTTACATTTAGGGCAGCACACTTCTGCATGTTCCGCCCGCACTCTGTGATCCCTGCAGTGTCAGCTCTTCCCACTAACGTGGGTTGGAGATGATGCCGCAGGGTGCTTTTTTTTTCTTTGTTATTAATGTGTCCACTGCTTTCCGAAATGTAAGCGGGGGACACCCCGGCAACCCCCAAACTCCATTACTGCGCCCAGGAAGAACGGGGGACACCCCTGCAACCCCTGCTTTGCTTGGGTGCAGTAAATGTCACCCTCATTTTGTGTGCCTCCAAAGTCGCAGTGACTGTGGGGGTGCACAAATGAGGGTGACAATTTTGTATGATACCACCCAATAGCACTTGAAAATGATGCCAAGGACAGAGCAGTGAAAGAAGGCGCATATTTGCCATTCACAGATTCCCCGAAAATGGCAACCATGTCCCAGCAGGTACAGTTGCCAGCCCAGTATACTGCTGTCCCTTTGCTTCAGATTGTGGAAATGCAGGAAAGAGCACTTAAAGATGAAAAGTAGCTCTGGGCAAAGAGGGGATGTTCCCTCTCACCCACGGATTAGCTGTGGAGACAGGAGTTTACAGGAAAGGCAGTAATGCCTGTAGAACTGCTTCTTGTGGCTCTAGAGCAAATACAGTACCCGTCTCACACGTCTCGCTGACAAATCACAGTTGAGGCTCAGGAGGAATGGTTTATAGCAAACCACCAGCAACAGGTTAGCAAATTTGTAGGGAAATGTATAGTTTGTACAGAATTCAATCAAGGGAACATCATGAAGATGGCAAGTGTTTTGCCCCGGCCTTCGTAGATATGATACAGAGATGTCATAATGTTCGATACCTCATTGTGGCAGCTTGCCCATTTTCCCGATGGCTTGAGGTTGGTCCCTGCGTACACCCTGATGCAAGTCTGCAGCAACAGTTTTGGTGAGGAAGGTATTTCTATGGTGGGGAATTTGTGAGGTCCTGAAGTCTGACAATGGGGCCCACTTCTTTAATGCCTTGTTTTAAAAAATCACTTTGCCTTGGGGGACCGAGCACAGGTTGTGTTCAGTGTACCACCCTCATGCCAACAGAATCGTGGAGCATTTCACTGGAGTTCTTAAAGTTTGTTTGTCAAAATGATGTAGTGATTTAAGTAAGAACTGGCTGTACTCTTTGCCGTTGGCCTTGTTTTACTTGAGAAATCAGCCAGGGAAGGAGCACCATCTAAGTCAGCGGTATTCAAACTGTGGCCTCATTACAACTATGGCGTTACGGTAACAATGGTGCCGGTAAACTACCGGCACCGTTGCTACCTGTCATGGGGCAAGACTCCAGATCCTATGAGCAGGATAATGTTGGGACTGTCTATACACATTTATATGCTTGTGAAATGAAAATGCCAACAAAGGTTAAGAAACTACAGCCTTATAAAAGGCTTCTATGCCCTCATTGCAGGAACAGAGCCTACAAAACTACATCTCCCAAGCACCCCTGGGCCAGGAACTACTTAACTAGGCCCACGATGGGCGAGGCACATGCGCGCATGCACATCAAAGACAAAGCACGGGGCTTGTGCTCTAACACGCGACCAGAGAAGACGTGTTTACCGGAGCTCCGGCATCGGGGATCAGCACGAGGGGCCACACCCCGCCAATCTCCTCCACAGGCCCATCGCCTGACTAAGATAAGTCGCGCTGAGCAAGGGGAGGCCCGTAGCAACGGGGAATTGCAGAACTTAGTGGCATTACGGAGCGGAGTGCAGAGACCGCTAGAAGCAGCAGAGGGGCATGCGCAGGGGGTTCAGCCCGGCAACTTAAATCCCCCTGCTCATTTGAAAGCTAAGTTCATGGCGGACTAAATCTCTGTTGCCATAGATGTTAGCGGGGGTGCCGCGATAGCGCGCAGACTAAAGGACCACCGCCAAGAAGCAGTGCATATGCTTACCATAGTTAGCATACCTGATTAGCCACGCGGCGAACACCGCGTTCACCCTTGATTTGTGCGACTCATAAGTCGCGACTAGCCACGTCCGGCAGAAAGCACGAACTGTCGTCTGAGGGGGCGCATCTAACTAAAACCTAGCAATCCATGACATAGGTTCTATGCGGAGCCACGTGCGGCCAGGACCGCACAGCAAGAGCAAAAATCATTGCGTTGGATGCAACTAACACGAAGGCTGGAGACAGAAGGCTAACTCTGAAGTGGGCACTAATCTGGCGCATGGGCTGTGTGTGTTATGTGTGAATGTGAAGAAACATGTGTAGTAATTCCTGCTCTCTTTGCAGCACTGATACTGCTCAAAAACCGGACCTGAGAGTGCGCAGGCAGGAGGCCAGCACTCACCCCAGAGCTAAGCGCCTTTCTACTTCACACTGTGTTGAGTGCATGTTTGTTTGAAATGTAATGTAACTGCATTTGATTGTGTTTTCCTGTGTCCCCTTGTCCTATCCACTTCCCCTCTCCTGCACCTCTTTCCGGTGACCCTCGCAAGCTGAACCCATCCAACCAGCGATTCCCTAACCCTCTTTCCCCACTGGGGTCTCGGAGGCCTGTGTGAGCTTACGCTTGCAGGCACCCAGACCGCACGGAGGATGGTTGGTTCGTGCCACTCCTGGACCTGGAAGCCAGACCGCTGACACTACCGTACCGGCATAGTACAAGTTGTGCTCGCGGGTGCCTGACAGCCCGCCAGGTCTGACCTGGCAGGCTGTGTGGCACCTGCGAGCACAGCTTGTCAGATGCACCGGCACCGTTGTTATCGGTGCCGGTGCATCCGAGTTCCCCATTCCCATTGAGCCCTATGGGGCACAAATGTGAATGGGGATTTACCGGTACCGGCACCCACGATAGGGCAATTACTAGGTCTGCCTAACTCAACATGAACCCGTAATTGCCCAGTCGCGGGTGCCGGACCCAGTTGCAACTCCGGCGGCAGCGTGCTGGTTTTACCGGCACAGCTACCGCCAGGCCTTGGATACACACATAATCATGTTGATTGTGTTAGGCCCAGTGGGGCCCAGGGGACAGGGATGGTATCTTTTACTGGACATCTATCATAGATGTCCAGTAAAAAATGTCATGCCTGCCCCCTGCGCCCCCCAGCACCAATTGCAAACTGTTTGGCTATTTACCAATTTTTTTGTTAAAAGTATGCTCTACAATGCAACATTTTAACCCATTATTTAAAAGAAATTCACAGGGGAAACCCCCCCGAACTCCCCTTCATTGGTTCGGGCTCCCTCACTATGCTCAGTCGCTATGGCATTTTTGAGGGAAATAGTTATGCCCCCCCACTTAAAAAAATCACCAGCCGCCACTGGCCCTCAGACTGTGTTGGGAACTGGATGGGGGGAACCCAGGAACTATGGTGGGAGCACAATGGCCGGGAACCATGGGATAGTGGTGGGAGCAGAGTGGTGAGAGCCCAGGGTCTGTGAAATTTAAGGGCCGCAAGAGCGGGATTCGCATCACTGATGTGCGTAGGGATACCACAGCACCTCCACCGGCACAGGAGCAAGAACAGGCTCAAAGTTAAGTTTGCCTAAGGATTCATTGTTCTTTCCAGTAGAAAAGGGGGGATAAAACAGATTCTTGAAACTGTTATTGTAAAAACAGAGAAGAAACCTTGGATTAAAAATGTATATTAGAATGTTTGATTTTTGTTTTCATCGTTTATCTTGTTATTTGGTTCGGGTGTGACAGAAAATATGAATGTGAATATTTTTAACCTATCTAGTACTATAGGGTTTGTGGAAGTGTTATTGAGGCCACAAAGGAGCATTGATTCAGACCTCATGAGTGAATATGACAATGTAAATTTGAATCCAATAGTGGATGCACATGGCTTTGCCTCAGATAATGTCTGGTACAAACATATGAGGAGGGTGGGGAAAGAGAGATCTGTAGTATCTTGCAACATTTGTTCTCTTATCCCCCATGCTTCTAGTGTCCCTAGACCATTTATTCCAGACTAGTTGGCATTAGTAGAGACATGGTGCTTGGTGCACCTAGACCTGTGGAGGGTCCAAGGGCAGTTTCATGGGCAGTCAGTTTCAGCTTCTGTCCTACCTATTGGTGAGGAGTGTTCAAACATAGATCGCAAAGAGCAGAAGGATGTACGATGTACACAAAGAGTCCAGTTTATTTATTGCTCATTTATAATGCACAGCAAAATTGTATTGTGCGGAGCATCAAGTCAAGGTGGGGGGATAGGGAAGAGAAAGCAAGGTACAAAATAAAAACAAAAACGTTTCTTAAAGTATCTTGAAAACTTTGAGAACATGCAAGTGCTAAAGCATGAGAGCGAGGGGAGGTGAAGGAGGGGAAGCAGGGAGGAAAACAAAACAAGACATTCTGACTAAGTCCTGAGATGATTTGGAATGTGCAAATGCTGAAAAATGAAAGAAGGGGTGGAAGGGGAGGAAAGGAGGTACAAGGGGGAAGGAGGAGAGGAAGACAAAACTGACAGTAACGCATACATGGAGGGACAAACATGCAGAATGCATCAGGTAACCATAATGCAAATATGTCAAGCAGGGGTGTGTGAGCACAGACTGGGAAAGCCTTGCCTCAGGGACTGAGGGCCTACATCAGACATGCAGGTACACAGTTAAAAAAACAAAGGTGGTTGAGTGCAGATTGTAGAAGCCTTGCCTCAGGAACTGGTTTTGGCTGTGAGGACAATTTGCGCATAGACAATGACCTCCAGCCTGGCGAGGTGTGTGCAGTCCCACTACACTACATGCCTGTTCTTATTGTTTCTCAGAACCATCTGATACTTGCCAGTCCAACACCTAAATCCACATCTGTGCGCATTTTGTCCCATGTGCTCCTTGCATCCCTTGTGTCATCAGACATGTACCATTCAATGGGCCTCATTACGACCCAGGCGGTAAGTTACCGTCTGGGTCGTACCCTTACCACCATGGTGTAAACTACGTTTACACCATGGTGGATGGCGGATTTACCGCCCCATTCCAAGGTGAGTGGGGTGGTAAATCCCCATTTCCCATTTTACCCTTCCCCATTCCCATTTTTGCCCCATAGGGCATAATGGGAGTGGGGAAGGCGCTAATTACGCCACCGTAAATTACGGTGGCGTAATTAGCACCATGGTCCCTTAGTGCCATGGATTTTAACGCCTGCAAAAAGCAGGCGTTAAAATCACCATGGCGCTAAGGGACCTTGTAATCAGGCGTTAAGGGTCGGCGCCGTTTACAGCGCCGTTAACCCCTTAACGCCTGACTCGTAATGAGGCCCAATGACTTTTCCTGAGCATAATGCAGTGGAATCACTGAGACGGTCCAAAAGATCTAACTGCATCTCATCAGTGTCTATAGAAGCTCTAATGAACATTCCTGAGCCTTATCGACTGTTCAGCCCAACTGAGATGTTCTTTTCTCCTCTTTTGGCCCCGGTGTTCATGCCATGGTGAATGCAAAGTGGCTTCAAGTCACCAGATACGTACATTTACTGTTTGTGAATTCATTGGAGTCAGCTTTTAGTGCAATCAAAGAAGAACTGCGGCCTTGAGGGTCATATCCCTGCAGAATAGGTGCATTCTCGACCTCCTAACAGCCATGGAAGAGGGGGGTTAAACAATTGGGAGTACATGCTGCACTTTCATACCTCACAACAATTTGGAAAAGGCGACTCTGACACACACTATTGCTGCATTGCATAACCTAAGGGGGTCAGGGAGGATGAAGTGGGATTCACAAGTGACTCTCGGTTGGACACTCTTTTCTCTTGGGTGCCTTTGTGGGTGAGCATAACTGTGAAGATTCTCCTGCCAATGATTGTCTTTTTGCTCATCATCTTTAGTACCTGTCAGATGCTCTTGCGATGCTGCTCTGCCCAAATACCTAAAACAGCTGCCATGATGACTGTGACCCTGACGAAGGCTAGGACCACAACCATTTCATATCCGATCGGTACTCAGAGTGAGTTAGAAATTGATCCAGGATTGTTTGGAACTCCAGGTGTGGTTTTAAATCCCCCACCAGATTGGGATGATTGTATAGAACAGTGGGTAGATTGTGGAACTTGTCGTGACTGGTGTGAGAGATGTTTGTAGGTTTTTATTTCCCAGAGAAGATGGATTTAAAGAACAAGAAATGTGTTTATTGGGTAATGTATAAACTAAAGGGGGAATGTTGGGGTGGTCAATAAAGGTCTCAATGGGAAAGAGAGGTTTGCATTGCGCGTTCCATGTTGGTGACTGGGTTGATGGCGATGTTGATGCAATGTTGAGATTTAGCATGTATTTAGTGTAGTTAATGAGAATAGAATGTGTATTACTGTTAGTGTTGCTTTGTGTTCAAGTTGATACATTTTGGATTTGCAAGCACATAGCAACATAATGACAAATCTGCTGATGCAATATGAAAATAATGTAGTCGTGTGGTGTGCACTTGAGAAAGGAGACTCACGGAAAGAGAAGCCACTGTGCGGGCACACAGTAGTCTTGAACATACATGCACAGACATACATAAAAGGGGGTCTTCATAAAGATGTGTTTGGAACAGTTGGGGAACAAGGGGTGCATGGTGACTACTTGAATCTATATGCCACGGTTCCGCTCATAGCTAGGGGTTGTGCAGGCAACAGAAACCTGAGTGGCTAGATAAACTCTTTATGATTGCAGAAGTCTGGTTGAGCGAGGTTGAAGACTGGGGGAAGGCAGCTAAACTGCATTCGGGCAACTGTGATAACATCAAATGGTCAGCTGCGGCCAGTAAAGGGTTTTATGACTTGTTAATATTGTTGAGAGGAGATGTCATCTTTTTAAGTACATGGGAGACTGTTATTCAGTGTCCAGGGAAGTCCGGCCACCAGGTAGGGTCAGTTCGGGCCGGGTAATAAACCCAATCCAAGGTGTGCTTAAGGACAGAATGAACAAAATGGTTTATGGGTTTTGATCAGGTTCTCAGGAATGACCAGGATGTGGACAGAGGCCATGCATGCTGAAATGGTAGTCGATAGAGATTAGTGTGAAAGGAGAACACCCGCAAGTCTGGGCAGTTAAGATGCTTATCATTAGTTCAAAGGGAACTTGTTTGTTTCTCTCTCTCCTCATACTGTTGAAGTATCCTTGGTAAAGCCATGTGAATCATGACCGGGGTAGAGATCCCTGACCAGTTGGAACTTGTAGTAAATTAGGATTGTTGTGAATATGGAACCATGTGATGATGTCATGACCTACTACGGAATGATCCAGAGAAGGGGTGTGCTTTAAATATGACAATATGCAAATATATGTTGAAAGGGGATGGTGGTTAAATAGATGTATCCAATGAGAGAGTGGGAACTGAAGGGGATTAGATTTCTTTGTATGCGGTTGGCAAATCATGTTTTAGGGGAAGACTTTTTTAACTAAATCTTCTTCCTCTTTCTATACGTTCTATCACCTCTTACTCGTTGTTTGGCAAAGCATTGAAATTACATCTGACCCTTCAGGGCTGATTCCGTGCATCTAGTGTCAAGTTCATTGCTCAATTTTGTACTCTTTTTATAAATTTGCTATGTAAAGCACCTTGCATTAAGGTGCTATATAAATGCAAATAAATACAAATATAAAATACAAATAGATGAAATCTTTATCTTTTCAATTTTGACATTCAATTTATTGTCTACCTATACCAACAAACCTCCACTTGACCTCCTTATATGGCTCTCTGCAGCGGGTGTAGCAAAAGTAGCATTCCCCATTTTACAAGGGATGTCAGTCAACTTTGTTTCTTCTAACAAATCACCTGATGTTGTCTCAGGAAAGTAGGCGAAAAGTAGGCAAATCCTGATTGAGTATTTTGTTATTTTGCTGTGCAACTTTACAGGACATGAGAATCAAATCATTGCAGAAAGATAACCGGATTTACATGAAACCCTTCTCCAGAAGAAGGGATAACAGATCCCGAAACGCTTAGAGCTATTGTTCAAATCCTCCTTTTTGTTTGGGAAAGTACCCATCCTTTTTGAAAATGTCCTGATTGTATTTTGTTTTGATGAATTTTTATAGATGAATTACAATTATTTACTACCCAATACTGTATTGCTCAATATGAATTTAATATTGTGGATTGGTATTAACACAACAGAAATTGGCTTATGTATAAAGTGTGGGTATCCCATTGTACCCTAAATTTGCTACTTTCATATGAGATATAGAGATCTTTTTGAATTTTGTTTGTCTTTCGACAAAAACCCTGAGTGTGCATGGGACGCGCGTGTTCCACAGACCGTGGACAATGATTTCTTCTGCAATCATTTGTTTAACAATATGATTCCACAATAAAGATGTAGTGATGGTTAAGGTCCATAGAACCATAAAATGTTCAGGAAAAAGTAATAAGTGTTGGTATAGAAGGCTCTGTTGGGAAAGGTTTCAGAGCTTATGCTGGGCCTGTAGAGGGCCTGGCCAGTGTACTGGAGGCCTCAGAGACAATGGAGAAAGTGACTTTCACAGTCAGTGGTTAGGATGGAGCAGCAAAGTTCTTACAAACAGGAACATGCTGAAGATTGGCCTTCCATAAATACATCTACTGTGAAAATATTTGAGGAGAATGAAATTACGTACAATAAGATTCAATGGAGATCATTTTCATATGTTCTGCTAAAACCAGCGTGTAACTAAGTAATAATTAACCCAGCTTGGACATATAGTGGTGCTCTGTGCATACACTCAAGCCAGATTTCCTCTACGTGTGAATGGTCCATTTGTTGCAATTAATAGTTTTTCTTAGACAATCATTACAGCACAAGGCACTGGCATCAATGTCTTCCTCTGCCCCAGGAACCACATTCCTGGCGTTAAGTGTCAACAAATAGTACTGAACTAAAATTGCCAGCAACTTTGGGCTCAACTTGTAGCCTCTTTGCTCTTCTGCTTAGCACTTGAAGCTACTAGGTCAGGACTGTTAGTGGAAGAGCCTTTTAGTAATGCCTGGAACTGGTTGAATCCCCTCTCCCTCCAGAAAAGACTCAGCAGTGGCTTTAAGTGATGTCAACCCCTTCTTGAAAAGCACTGGTCTTGGCCTCATCAAATAATAGGCACGATCTGACTGAACAAACCCAAAATATGCCAAGATACTCCTGTGAAATTGGTAAAGAGACAAGCCCAACCTGTACTGGACTTGTCTTAGTCCTCACAGGGGCTCTTGCCAAGCTCTTTTTTGAAGGGGTGTACATGCATAGGCAGAACAGACAAGTGAACTGGCCAATCATCTAGGGTCATCGATCATAGGTTCCTATGAGATAAAGTACTTCAAGACTAGGGATGAATACCACAAACTTTCTAGTTGGTTTCTCATTAACACGTTTTTCTTCTTCCTTATTTCCTGGCAATAGTATTGGCTACCCTGCAAAGAGCACTGGAAATTACAGCAGGGGTGTGCGAAACATGTGTCAGCTCAAATATTACATTCTGAAACATAACTAAGATATGTTGTTGCTGTTTTAAAGAGCAAAGCCCCAGCGGAGGTAAACTTATGATCATAGGAATTAAAACAAGCCTGGCTATTGAACAGAAATGTTTGTCTTTCCTACACCATACCTACCCTCTCTGCTGAGTCTGCACTACTAAATGTATCTGATAGATGAATGTTAGACCCATGCTGATATTTGGTTTAATCTACACCACCACTCACATTATTTATTTATTTGTATTTATTTATTTTGTTCTTTGGTGTACCATTTTACCTCAGACCCTAATTAGAATGTGCAATAATTGGCCTCTTTTTCTTTAATGGCTTTGAACCTTTGACTTTCCTTCTGGTGCTGGACTAGTTGTCTTTGAGGGTGAAGAGGGTCGAAGGACTGGAGACCGTCGCCCGAGTTTGATTTGCTGAGGCTGCTTTTGCGGGAGCCTGCAGACTTTTGCTATTTTTAACATTTGCCTACCCCAAAGTTTGTTTTTTGGTTTGGGGATATGATATGATATGATATGATAGGCTATTTATAACGCTCTTACTACCCGGAGGTTTCTAAACACGGACCCGGGGATCGAACCTGTGTCACTCTTTGTCGAAGACGGCTGGATTTTGTCTCGTAGCAATACTGAAGATAATCAGACTTTCAAGTTGACTGCTTATTGGACCATCATATAATTCCTTCTTCTTTCTGGTTTTCTTGCTCTTTCTTCTTTTCTTCCATTTTGGGTCCTGTTGTTTATGCCATTTTTTCTAAAATTATACCAATTCATTTCATTTTGTAAAGTGCCTTAGCGCAAGGCGCTATAGAAGAAATAAAATACAATACAATACAATACAATACAATACAAACTCTCAAAACGTCATGTTGGATATTAGTAATGTGTCCTGAAATAATCGCAACAATATTTACTATGCAGATACACTGCCTAGACCTCTAGGAATCCCAGAGTTCTTTGGGGAAGGGGCAATGACTTCCCTTTGACAGCCTCACTGATAATAGGAACCATCCATCCATTCCTTCGAGTATTTTCGAACATCACTAACACAGCAAGTCACGTTGTGTGGCGGTAAGATTAATTGGATGTCTCAGGCCCTCATTACAACTCAGGCGTTAAGGGTTTAACGGGGCAGTCGGCGCCGTTAACCCTTAACGCCTGATTACAAGTGTCCCTTTGCGGATTGGTGTTTAACGCCTGCTTTTAGCAGGCGTTAAAAATCCAACCCGCAAAGGGACTTTGGAGCTAATTACGGCACCATAATTTACGGTGCCGTAATTAGCGCCTTCCCCATTCCCATTATGCCCTATGGGGGCAAAAATGGGAATGGGGAAGGGCAAATGGTGAATGGGGAATTACCGCCCCACTCACCTTGGAATGGGGCGGTAATTCCGCCATCCACCATGGCGGAATCGTAACCTTAGCGGCATGGACCATGGTGCTAATAGCACCATGGTCCTCCACCAAGGTTGTAATGAGGGCCTGAGTCTTAGCACAGACATTTCCAGTAGTGATTATGAGTGTATTTTGTATTATAATTAGTGTATTTTGGTCTAGCCTGTTCACATGCTCTCTGTTCATGTTTTGTCTGAAACAGTATTGCCCTCATTCCAACCCAGGTGGTAAGTTCCCTACTTTACCACCATGGTGTAAACTCTGTTTACACCATGGTGGATGGCGGATTTACCGCCCCATTCCAAGGTGAGTGGGGCGGTAAATCCCCAATCCCCATTTACCCTTCCCCATTCCCATTTTTGCCCCATAGGGCATAATGGGAGTGGGGAAGGCGCTAATTACGGCACCGTAAATTACGGTGCCGTAATTAGCGCCAAGGACGCTTAGCACCTTGGTACTTAACGCCTGCTAACAGCAGGCGTTAAGGTGGAAATCAGGTGTTAAGGGTTAACGGCGCCGACGGCGCCGTTAAACCCTTAACGCCTGGGTTGGAATGAGGGCCTATTTGTTTGCATGTTACCTTCATGACACCCTCTCATGCTCCTTCTGACCTTAAAGTGTCTGTATTTTCTTTCAAAGGACTCTGGCTGCTCGCCAGCATCTATGATTACCTGGCAGGAGATCCTACAGAGCCACTGACTTGAAGTTCAAGTTAGTTCAACCATCAATGACCATCTAACAGGCCTACTAATCACTGAAAGTGCCATGTCAGGTTTTTTATGTGGTGCAATACTAACAAGACTTGTGTGATGATGAAGCTTTCCACAGAAGTGCATTGATCAATCATGTTTTTAATGTAGCCCTAGGAGTTTATCAGGGGGAATGATACAACCATTTAATAATTTCTGGAAGGCACCATAAAATAGATCTGATTCGCAACGTGTGTCCAGAATGTCTTACTCCACTCTGTGAAAGTGATGTGTACAGGTACAGACTATATTCTCAGGGGCTGATCTGAGGAAGCAGATCATACCCCCTGGCTCGACGGAGGACCACTGTGCAGAAGGGCTGCAATGGTAAAGGAATGGCAGGGGAAGCTATCATCATACAGAGATAGTGAAAATCAGAGTTAGGAGCCTGTAGGAAACATCTAAAAATTGACCGGTAACGAGGATTTGAGACGATAGTTGCCTGTCTCTTGGACAATACTTGCATAGCCCATGTTCTGGGCTCAAGGATGGGCCAGGTCGCTGTACTAGTGGCCTGACCCCACTTTGTTTCACATGCATTAAAAGACGATTTAATGGCCTTGAAGCTCCCTCTGGCCCCCACAGGGAAAGACAAAGTCTGTGTAGATTAATAGGCCTCTGGAGGCGAGATTGACATGTACGGATTCAGGGAGACAAAGGTTCTAACTGTACTAAGGGCCTCATTACACGGACAGCGCTAAGGGTTAACGGTCACCGTTAATGGTAACGGTGACAGTTAACCCTTACCGCCGTACTACGAGGTCCCTTTGCGGGTTGGGGAGTTTAACGCCTGCTTTTTGCAGGCGTTAAAACCCAACCCGCAAAGGGACCTTGGTGCTAATTACGGCACCGCAAATTTGCGGTACCGTAATTAGCACCTTCCCCATTCCCATTATGCCGTATGGGGCAAAAATGGGAATGGGGAAGGGCAATGGTGGAAGGCCCCACCAACCTTGGAGTAGGGCGGTAATTCCCCTTTCCGCCAAGGCGGTGCCGGTAATTTACCGGCATGGACCAAGGTGCTAATAGCACCTTGGTCCACAGCCTACCGTGTAATGAGGCCCTAAGTCTTGACTTTGACACACAGAACTAGGATAAAGCTTTACTAGATAGAGTTAGAGATTGGATTGGGCTCACAGGCCCTGGGCACATGGACACAATTGAGTACAATAAATAGATATTCTTTTGTTCTGTGATAGGATCAGGTTAATTATCTAGGGGTATCAGGTATTAATATCGCCACATATATGGTCGCCGTAAATAATATCGCCGGCAAAACGTTGTGGCTATATTAATTGGGTGACCATATATGTGGCGATGGGGGCAACAACAAAAAAAAACTTTTTTTTAAAAAAAAATTAAAAAATTTGGGAATTGCGGGGGTGTCCCCCGCATGTTCCATGCAATAATGTCGCCACAAAAAACGACATTTTTTCGGCGATATTTTTGTATGGCGATATTTTTGTGGCAACATTATTACATGGAACCTATCTAGGTCTGAGAGTCATGGTGTCATGTTGCTGGAAAATGCAGGTTGAGAAGACCAAGTTAACACTGGTAAGGTGAGGCCCTTACTAGATTTACTAATGAGCATGGGAATGGAGTGGTCCGGGTCTTGCTGGAGGTTTATAAAGTGCAAGCACGCCAGGCAGCTTAATATGGGACTGAACTTTGGGGACAAGTGGCAGAGAGCACATTATTTTTAAATATCCTTGGACTGCCCACCACTGCCCCGAATATTCCAGTGTTACAGGAAACTAGTCTAGATGGGTTTGGGAAGATTTGTAAACATCGCCCGGCCCTCCTTTGGGCCCGTTTATAGTCAAAAAACCATCTGCGCAAATATAAAAAGGCAGTCTTGGATGTTATGTCCCAGCAAGTGAGCAGCTCTCTGTTAGTTGAGACAGCTGGTCTTGGGGGAGTATTGGTCTAACCTCTCTGTAATAACAACTGCATCTAAGGAAGTGATCAAGAGCGCAGTGCGGGCTAAGGCCCAGCGTGATATCCTGGCTAAATCCAGGGTCTCATAGCAACTGGCCCGATAGCTTGCTATCAAGAAACGAGTCGGTTATGAAGAGTTCCTGGATTATGTCACCTCCAGGTGGGAAAATGCTGTGTACCTAAAGCTCTGCATTGGCGTTTTGCCACAGCCACACTCCGGCACCAATGGAACGATGTCGTTCCCGCAACATGTATTCTCTGGGGTGAGGTGGCCGACTCTGTGCAATGCTACCTACTCCTCTGCCCGGTGCCTTAGCCCTTGAGGAAGCGTTTTTTTGATGCCCTTGTTTTTAAATTGCAGCTGTAGGACACTAAGCGACGCAGTGGCTAAGTGCTTGGATTCTGCAGACGTTTTGGCCGTTTCTGCTACCAGCAACTATCTGAGCTGGACAGGAAAAAAATACACATGAGAAAGGCCAAGGTATTAGCTCAATGTCCTGTTGAAGAGGAATCTACTTGCTTTTAAACTGCTTCTATCATGTGATATAATGAATATGCTCTTGATTGTAAGTTACTTATGTGATAACTGATTATAATGTTGATGTATTTATTTTTTTATTGTGTACCGCTTTTATGACTTTCTTGTTGAAATAAAGCTGCTGAAATTAAATGAAATGTTAATTTGTTCTGAACTTGGTGACTTGGCATGAGTCTTCGCATTGTGATGAACTAAAAAGTAACCCTGGAACAGTTTGAGCTTGGGAGAAAAAGAAAAGGAGGTTCCCTCCATAAAGCAAGTGCAGTAAAAGCTTACACCGGGGCAACAGACCTAATAAGTTGGAGAAGATGAAAAGCATTTTTTATAGCTGGTTTTGTTAAAAGAAAAGCAGTTCATGCTTCATCCTGTGACTGGACTGGTTCATATTTGTGGGCACAATTTAATTACTAGCAGGCTTGGCAGGTGCGACAACCAATGTAGTTGCTCATAAACCGGGCTGAATCTTACGACCCAAGCCCTGGTTTGTAGCAACCCAAGCGCTTGAAGCACCCGCCCTCCAGCAAGTCACATCCACCCACAGCCCACTTATCAGCCCCTCCCCCATCCTGATCTCCTGTCCCCCTCTGGCAACTCTGCCCCATCCCTGAGCCTCCTCCTGCCACCTCCTTACCTTAGCGTTGTGGGGCTCTTCTCAGCCATCAGCAGTACCGCTTCTGCCATGGAAATGGAATAGGGGATCAGAGCAGAGCCCTGCCTTCGATCTCCATGGCAACAACTCTCTGCTTCACCTTGACCACATCAAACATATCGTGATGTGTGTTTGTTTTCAAAGAAAACTACTACTAGCACCCGCCAGTTTGCATCAGGGTGCTAATAGCAATAATAACCCGTTCAGTTGGCTTCACCGGACCCATAACAGCACATGGCCTATAGAAAAGTATAATTAGGTAAGAGGACAGTGAGTGTTGAACTGTATACTGTATCAGGTTGTGGTGCTGTGTGCTGTTTTACTGTATACTGCAAGAGGGGGGGTGCTCATACAAGCCACCTATTCCTTTTTTAGAGGGTAGACTCACAATTATTATGCACAAATGTTGCTATTAGTCATCGAATTTCACCTTCTTCCTCCTAAAATATCACTCATCTGGATGCAAGTCAATGGCACATTAGATTCTCACAGTTTCCCTCTCTAAATCTCACAAATACTCTTGTTTCTTCACCCTAACCTTCCTGTAAATAATTGTTTTGCTGTACTTTGTGGTGCCTTTGTGAGATCACTGAGCTGACCAAACTCAATTCTCCATTCTCTGATACTGTGCACATGGAGCTCTGGGTTGGAAATGGCGGTCTTGACATAAGTCAGACTTATCAGCTGCCGTGGGTTGAGGGAGAGGGTAGGGGTGCCTAGGTTTATGCTGTGTAATGTCTTTATGCAAAATCAGAAATCAAGCAAAGACCAAATAACTGAGAAATGAACATTCAAAAAGGGGTTTAAAACAGGGTGATCTAGAAGAACACAATCAGAAGAGGTTGCAGAAAGCCAGTTGACGTCTTTGGGTACCACCCCTGCCTAAAATCCAAGTTTAAAAGAAAATTGCATTTTGTTCTGTATTCTGTTCTCACTCAGTGGTCTTCTTGGCTGTCTTAAGTTAGGCTTTATGGTTTACTGAACCCTTCTTTCTTCTAGTCTCAGAGTTCTGGGTATGTGCACTTTTTACATGTCGCAGGCATGAGGGCTTCATGCATCCTCTAGCTCTTGATCTTGGGATGAAGGGTTTCACACACCTTTCTTGTCTCTCATAGTCTCAGGTTTGAGGATTTTCGGCACCCTTCTTCTGTCTCTATGTTTTTGTTTAGTCCTTATTTGTTCTTTGCTGCTCAAGAATTATTGTATGGGAAGGGTTGTCGTCTCTAAGTCAAGAGTTGTGTGTTGGGTAGAGCTGAAGAGCCTCACCTATTCTTGTCTTTCCCGTGCAACCCACAAAAGGGTCTCTGGTTCCTCAAAGCCTGAGAGTCTACCCGTGACAGAATGCCATCTGTGAGGGGTTAATAGCCTGAGCTATTTTGATTTTTAATATACAATGATGTTGGTGATTTTATCTCTAAAAGTGACACCTACTAATCAGACCTCACTTTCATAATGTTAAATTCTCAAAAGTATAGTCCAATCATTCGACAGGCTACTGACATACAGAGAATCCGCCTTGTTATTCTGTATTATAGCAGTTACAGATTAACATGTGCATTCCTGAAACGCCCTGCTCGAATGCAAAGTTCCAACAACCAGGAACTGCACTTTTCAACATGGACACCCTTTATCTAAATTTTGTATATGTTTGTACCCTCGGGCCAGGTGGCAGTGTGATTGATACATAAATATAAGCAATGACTAGTTTGACATGGAGGCTCCTAGGAATATACACCTCTACTGACCAAAATCTTTTAATGTAAATGTTATTGTCAGCCTGGTTTCCATGGACCCATTCCACTGACAAGACCTTTTTTTATTAGCTGTCTGAGACTGAGTTGCACCAAAAACAAATAATTTGGACTCAGCCTAGATTGCCCCTTCTTTGATAAGCTTGTCATCTATCCAAGAGGCCAGGAAAGACCCCAGGGGGGTTTTGGAGGGTGCCCTTGCTTCAACGAATAACCCTGCCAGGGTGATAGGGAGGTCACACCAGGGTGTGAATTACTGGACACTGTTTGATGTAGGACAGACAGAAGGGAGAGCAGAGTTAGAGAAGCCAGGAGAGAAGTTCCACCTCACAGAAGAGCCCCACCATCTTGGATTCTCCTAGTTTGCTCACACTTCCTGGATCCCCGCCCCGCTTCCTGCAACAAAGCACTCTGGGACTGACATCACCAGGCAAGGGCACTGGTCACAGGAGACAGGACTGGACCTTTAAAGAAGGCTTAGAATGGACCATTCTGCTGTGACAGATTTAATTGAATAATCTTTTGACTTCAGAAGAAGGATTGTCTCTCGACCTCTATGCGGGTATATTCACCCAAAGTCCTCTACCATAGATGTGAAGATAAAGGCTCTAAAAAAGTACCAAGTCCCTTCCCTCACTCATCCGAGATTAATGTTTGGGTGAAGTTCTGTGTGAACAAGGCCTAAATGCTGCCTGAATAGTGGAACAAGGATCCTGCTCACTGGAAGTGGCAGGCCCTACAAGTACTCTATGGTATCCTTCCTGGCTGGCAAGTACAGAACACAAACTCACATTGCACCCTGGAGACCCTGGACAGTATCGACACATTCAATCCATTGGGTACCACTGATTCGACAGTCTTGCTGCCAACTCAACCCTTTGTAAAGTCTGTCTCAACACTCAAGAGAAAAGAATAATCCTTAACGGTATTTACAGTGATTCCGTCTAACTGGCATGTCTTGAATTGAACATGAACATTGCCACTGAAAATATTCTCTGGCTCCCCCTGTTGTCAGACCCAGGGTGCCTCTTTCATGTTAAAGTTTGCTAATTCTGTATCTTCTATTACAGGGATGGCTTATAGTGTTTTTATTAGTGTGTTTGTATTTTTAGTTTAAAGTCTCCAAGTCTTTTATAGAAGCTTGGCTGGACATTCTTTTTCCATTTTCTTTTTAAATAAAACATTGTATTTATTTTGGATTACTCCTTTTAGATAGAAGATCAACAATGCAATTTATTCACGACTAATCAAGACCTAAAACATTTAAAATTAAACTAATGAACATTAACAAGGTCCACTCCTTGAAGGAACTCCACCAAACTATACATAAAATCAGTGTCTTCGCAATTCACCATAAGGATCATTGTTGAACCTCATGTTCTTATTCCGTTTGTCTTAATAAAAGGCCTCAACCAAATTTTACAAAGAACTATAGAGCGAGGACAAGTTAACAAGAAATGTATCATATCTTCTTGCCCCATGCAACATCTACACATGGTGTCATCATATTTCCATCTTGTGCCTTTCTTTAATAGTCATAAATGTAGTCTTAAAAGTAGCAACCACCATCTAAAGGTGGAGTTCCTTAAAGGAACTGACCTTTGTAATGTTAGTTTAATTTTAAATGTTTTAAGTTAGGATTTCACTTGGATAAATGTTTTTGTTGATTTTGTATGTAAATGGGGTAATCCGAAATAAAGCATATTATTTTTTTTCTACTTTGGTACCACAGTCCTATTGTTGTATGGATGTTTCTTTGCTAGCTCACATCCCTGCTGAAGACTGTAGCATGCAATTGGCCAATGTTACTATAAGAGGTCAATGAGGTATACATGCCAAGTTGTGCATGTTGCTCGTTATGGCTGGGATCATTGCTGGTTTAGTAGTATAGTGGGGCTAATTAGGTGTTGTATCCACTACTTATCCCAGTACACCAGCAGAACAGTAATAATGCCATCAAACTGCTCTCCTACATGTTCATCTATGCCCTCTATTCTGACCCTAGACCTCCACAATGCTGTTTCACACTCTTGTGCCTCCTCCCACCATGGAGCCAAACCCTTTGGATCAGAATCTTCCCAGTAGTCCCGGCCTTGTTGCCATCTGGCCTCCTCAGACCTTTCTGTGCTGTCCATATTCTAACTCCTCCTGTTCTTGTCAAACCTCTTTCTGGCTTCTCTCTACATATTTTCCAACATCCTTGTCTACCACTTCCTCCTGATGTTTATCAAACGTCTCTCTAACTCCTTCCAGTCCCCTTGGATCTTTGCCAGCCTCCTTCTCTATCACCTCCTCCTCATGTAGACCACCCTCCTCCACATCTCCTTCTTCCACCTCTGTCTGATGGTGAACACCTTCTCCCTCATTTTCTTTTATTGTCTCCTTTGCCCCCCTAAACTCCAACCACCTCTCCCAACTTCTCCTGTTCCCCCAACCTATTCCTCATTTCCAATCTCATTCTTCTACTCTCCAGCCTCCTCTCTCCTCCCAGGCTCCTTCTTCTCTCCAACTGTCTCCAACCTCACGCCAGTTACTCATTCTCCAAACACCCATATTGACTAACTGTGATCTGGGGCTCCTCTTGCCCTGGAATCCCTCCCCTTGGGCTGGACTCTCTGTGAAATTATCCACCTGTGATGACAAGTTGGAGAGAAACTGGGTTTGGTTGCGGTTAATAAGCTCACCTGGGTTGACTAATTGACTGTGATGGCAGATCAAGTCTTTAAATGACTGTCCACCATCTTGGATTTCCTGAAGTTAATAGTTATGATCTGCATGGAGCTGCAGAAGCTGTGCTGCGCTGTTTCACTTAGTCCGGTTTTTGACATAGTCAGGGCAAGGTATATGTTTTCATCTCTCCTGCATTTCTGGTAATTGCTCCACTCAGAGAGCAAAAAACTGCCAGCAGTGCCTGAGGCAACCGTGGTCTCTCATGAACTCAATCTCTGGGCCAAGAGGTTTTAACGAGATAGTGTCTCTGAAATGGTCCTCCATGCACTTGGCTCTATGGTCACAGGTCTGTTATAAAGGGGTGGGTTGTTTACTTTTCCTGAACAAGGGTGCCTCTTAGAGGTGATTTAAAGGGCAAGAGACATTGTGACATTTTCTGCGATTGTCCCCTATGAGGGGATCAAGTTGGGGTGACCAAGCAATCCTTACCATCCCTCCTACAGGTGCATCATCCTCTAGTTTGGGTAGCTATCATATTCCTTGGTCACTTCACTTTAAGTCCTCAAAGTTAATCTGAGGACTTAATCACAGGCTGTATGCATTGTGCATGTGTCTAAAGTGCACTAAGAATGTGCCTCAGTTACATTCTAGACTGTTAGCTTTGATCCATGACCTCAACAAGGAGGAGCGGGATTTGCATGCAAAACAGTGGATGGAGAGGAGACAGGCGAGGACTTTGAAGATATAGGGCCTCATTACGGCTTTGGCGGTAGCCATGCCGCTATTGGCGGAATGGCTGCCACCAAAACCGGGTCCGGGCTCCCTGAATGGGGAATTACCGGGCCATTCCAAGTTTGGAGGGCCCGGTAATTCCTCCTCAGGGAACCCGGGCCCGGACCTTCCCTATTCCCATTCGAGCCCACATAGGGCTCAAAGGGAATGGGTGCAGGGAGCTAACAACGGGCCGATTGCGACCGCCCGTTGTTAGCTCCCTGGTCCCCTCGCGGGACCCGGTAACGATGCCTGGTTTTACCAGGCGTCCTTACCGCATCCCGCGAGGGGACCAGGGATCCATTAACCCATTAACCCATTCTGCCTGACTCGTAATGAGGCCCATACTGTTCACGGTCAAGACATAAGTCAAACTTAAGTGCTTCAACAGGATTGTGTTTCAGAAGAGAGGGTGCCTGCCCAGTGGATCGCAACCGAAACATCTGGCAGAAGTCCATGCATTGTCACAGGCATCTCCAAGAATGACTCAGGCCCCATAGGAATTTTTGAAGTAATAATGTAGCCAGCATTACTCTATGCACTTTAAAACCCAACGCCTTTCCCCTTAGCTCCTTTCCTGAGTTACCCTCCACAAGCCGGGCCCACATTACGCCATAAGTCTCTCCCTCCCAACTTCTATATTTGTTTGTAGGGGCAGCAGACTCTCACTAAAAGTGTATATTCAAGAAAATAATGAACATCCAATTAGCGTGTGTCTTTGATGTCCACGAACACCAAGCCACTCTCTGATTGGCCGAAGTTTGCCCACGTACTCCGAATATGGAAATTAGTCCACGGACCAGACACAGATATCACTAATTTCTTTTGACCTACTTTTTGGCCTTTTAAAAAAACTACTGGACTAGACTGATTTACACCAAGTTCGCAAAAGCATGCTTTTGGGACGAGGCCACCCCACCTGGTGCAAATTTGATCAAAATCTGCACAGCACTTTGGGCTGTAGGCGCAAGTAACCATTTTATCCATTGTGTCTATGAGCACTTCAAACACTTTTGGACCACCCCTATAGCTTTGCCCTCCCCCCAACCCCCCAAGATGAAACCACACCAAACTTTGCAAAATCATTCTCACGTGGCCATATACATTTTTTATACGTTTTGTGAGGATTCGTTGAACGACGCCAAAGTTATAAGCCGCCCAAAGAGTGCTCTTTCTATGAGTTGAGCAACTTCACCATAAATGCATAGCTGCTACTGCTGGCCTTGTATTATATTAGGAGAATACCACAATACCATGTAAATGTGAAATATTAATTGAATGTGATCTATGATGTAGATCTTCTGTGACCCTAATAGTTGTCAATGGCTTGAGAGAAAATTAAGATAAACACATATTTGAAATATTTCTCTGATACCAACACTTACTGTTGCTGTTGGAGAAAATAAGATGCATTCAATTGTTTGCAATAAGTGGAAGGTATATTGTATACTGTAGGCTGCAATATATAGAGAGATTGTATTTATACAAACAGATGTTTGTGTGTATTGACAACTAGCGAGTAAAAGCAGGCAAGTTCTATTTTACGGAAGAGGTGTCTGGGTGACTTTACCAGCATAAAGTCAGAGTCCACTTTTGGTTCTGATTTACTATTTTTAATAAATGTGTATATTCAGATCAAATGCAGACTATTTCTTGTCTCAGAATTTAATTTTGAGATGGAATTATTGTGATAGAGGATGTTAGATGAACGGTTGCTGGCTCCACGCAAACATTAGACAGGGTAGATGATATTCTGGAAACCGATTTAACAAGGAGCCATGTTCATTTGGTCATATCTGTCTTCATGAAACTCCAAAGGTTTATGTTTTGCAGGACCATGCTATCATGGGTTAAGCCAGGTATCCAGTCACAGCCCCCAATTTGCTTCAATGGTGCAATGACGCTGTCTCTGTCATGGTGGTGCAATGTGAGCAGTTGCTAGTCAGTCAGAGTCAGGGGTAATGAGTGTGGCCCTGGTGATAGTGTGCGCCACAGAAGAGGAGGTAAGGAGATTGGGAGGAAAGGGTATTGGAGGCATTGAGTGGGATCAGAGAGCCCGGGGGTGTGGGGTGTGGTAGTGCAGGCAGTGAGCATCATGTGGGTGGGTCCCAGGGTGGGAGTAGAGGGAGAGCAGAGTAGAGCGATGGGGATGGGAATGGGTGATGAAACCCCATTAACAAAGGGTGCCAGGGAGTATGGGTAAAGGATTCCAAGAAACAGTCTTCAAGGTGCGGGGACACAGGAGAGGGTTTCAATGGTTGGGGTTGGGTGGGAGGGCTTTAAGAATCTGTGATTAAACAAGTTTTTGTTTGGTCGAATCACATGGATGGTGTCTTGTATCTCTGACGGAGCGTCATCCTTCCAGTATGATGGTTAACTCGTTTCCCTTGTTCTGGCATGCTGTACTTTGATTTGTATTGTTGTCTATGTGTTCTAATATACTTCCCTCCTTTTGGGGTTTGATTTTGAGACTTTTGTCACATCAAATGCTGCTTTTTCTCTTTATTTCTTGTAATTGCAAACTCGCATTTATTTTGTTTTAAGCAGTCTGCTGTAGTTGCACACTGGTGTCAAGAGAGTTTCCACCTGGCTCCTCAGCTAGAATGGGGACATCATTTACTGGGCAGGTGCCTCAACTTAATGCACAGATCTTGCACCCAACTACCCTGAAAGCTGTGCTTGGATTCCCTCTTTTAAACCTGTTAATTCCTTCCACCTGAAGACAAAGAATCTGCAGATTCTCCCAGAGGCCTCTGTGCTCACGCTGGTGTGCCAAAATGGCTACGGCAGTTTCTTAGACAATAATCAACATCAAGCAACATGTCATAAATGTGCAAATACATCAGATCTTGTTGTGGTCAGATTTGTTATGTGAAAGCCCATTCAAGGATGAGAGTAACCCAATGAACCCAGGTTTTAAGCCAATTAATGTCGGACATTGTCCGACATCAGGTCAAATCTGTGATAGTGATCCATGAACAATCGTGAAATAATAAGCATATACAAAAAGATAAACAAACAAACAAACATGTAACACACAAAAAAGAAGGAAAAAGAAGGACAAGAATTTGAGTTAGCACATTCAATTGCCAAGTAATTGTCTGCAGTATTTGCAGCAGGACCTACCTTGCACTCTATCAAATGCTGCTTCGGTAAGCCTGGGAGTGTTCCTCAGCTCATTCCCACAGCAGTTGAGGCTTCTTTGCCCCTCCTTTTGGAACCGACCTCTGATGGATCCTTCCCTTCTCCGCTGATCAGCAGTGCCTCGGTGGAAAAGCCTGGCAAGGTCAGGCAAAGTCCCTGTACCACTCCCTGCCTCTGTCAGCAGCGCAACAGTGGCACCCACCACACTTGGCATGCAACGACTGCCCTGACTTCCTTTGCCCCTTCTTTCTATTATTACTCTTTTCCTGGCTTGATCATCAAGCCTTTTCTTCCTTTTTCCTTTCCTTTGGACCATGCCCAAAATCAATCTTGAGCGTCTGCTTTCTCTTAAGCTTACGGTGCTGTTTTTCACCTCGTGCAGTGTTATTTCTTTATTTATGGTGTATGACTTCTTACCCTTCTCTACTCTGCTTGCAGCATAACATGGCCCAACCTATACCTGCCTAGTTGTCCAATCACCTTCCTACTTTCCACTCTCAATTTCATAACTCGGATAATCTCTCCTACACACCCTCAAAGGATCTCTCTCTCGCTCTGAACATAGCTCTTTGGAACGAGTGATCCTTATGCAACAAGCTCATATTGCATTGAGCACCTTCCTTTACCTCCATCTAAACGTTCTCTGTCTAACCTCTTACACCATTTAACACTGTAACCACTGCTGCTCTATCATCTTCCTCGTCCGTCATCTTTTTCTCACACTTCTCCTTCCTCTAGTTGCAGTGAGGGTCTTGGCACACTCTTTTCTCCTGTTCTTGTTCTGCCTTCTGCCTCACCCAATCTCCACTTCTTTTGAATACCATTTCCCTTCTTTCTCCTCCATTTCCTGTCTCGCTTTTTTAATTATTTACAATCCCCTGGTACTTCTTTCATCCTTTTGCAACAATCCTGACTCTCTGCTATCTTTTCTTCTTTCCCTGAAGTCACCCTTGATGCTTCAGAGTGACTTTCAACTTCATATGGCCACCCTTTATTCTAACTGTGCTATACTATCTATGCTAGACTCTTATCATCTTCTTTCCATCCCTACCCCTCCGTCCCATGCTTCTTGTTCTTCTCTTGACTTAATTTTCCTCACCATACTGCCTTCTTCTTCCATTTCTGCTTTCCCAATCCCTTGCCTGGATCATTTTCTCCTCTCTTTCTCCCTGTTGATCCCCCCCCCTCCACGAGCTGTCCACTTTTCATCATCGATCTTTCTTTGCTGTGACCCCTCTTCTTTTGTCTCTGTTCTCTTTTCTCTTCTCCTGTCAAGTTACACAACAAAAAGGGGAAGAGAGGTCGACACTCTCCCCCGAACCACAGAAGCCGAATGAAGTCGACCCTCGCACCGTGCTTGGCACAGGTACATGGTAGAGTGAACAGGACACCACGTGGCAGCCAGTGGGGGGAAGAGGGTTAGGAAGAGGTTGTGGACAGGGTGGGGAATTTTAGGGAAACCGGAAAGAGGGTGAAGGGAACCCTAGTGTGGATAGGACAGGGGACGTAACAGGGAAAGAATCCTACACTGCTTAATCCCTAGTAATCTCCTAAACAGGTCTTACCCGTGACTCTGACATGCACTCTATGCACACCTCGAGACCTCTATAGCACATCTTGATACATGTACCATAATCACACATTGACATAAACATTACACAAAGCAAGCAGTATGGCACATACAATTGGGAGAGCTCCCCTCATGAATGACATAACATATGGCCCTCTTTGGCTAGCAGGTAGCAACACTGATAACATTTAACATGAAAGAACATATACACAGGGAGACATCCTTCTTCTGTTCATTTCCCCTGCAGGCCACCGTCTTTTGATAACCTAAACTCTTCCTGTTGGCATTTAACCACCAAATACCTGATGAGAGGGTCCTTATGCCTAAATGCCCTCAGAAGCGCCTTTCATAACATTGAATATCACCTAAATGTGTCCATATGCAATACTGGATTATGCTTGTACACCCCAGCACCTTAGCGGAGACCCGCAGAGTATAATGCAGCCTTCTCCGCACCCAGACTCGCCCACAGCTAATACCAAATGTTGGTGAGCGTGAAAGAAATGCTGTAACGAGTTACACATGTCCATGCCTTTTGAAAGTATACATTTGCACTTATCTTAAGAAGCCCTCCCGGACGCTGTATGAGAAGGCACGTTGCAGCTACAGCCTTGTCCCCTTTTGGATTCAGCATTTGCTTCCGCCCGCCGCCGCCTCCGCTGCTTCCATGTGTTCCATCCGACATAAAGCTCTGCGCAAATCCAAAATAAGCCACACCTGCCGTGCGCCGTGTGGCCTTAATAAACCGTTACACATCAAATTCAGCTGGCCCCACGCGCGCATGGCTGAGGACTACCTATCTCCCCAGGTGCTACTGGGAAATGTAGTTTGTACCTATCTATTCAGTTTCTAGCGCCGCTTTCGTCCCTGCCAACCCCTAATCCTGACATTACCTCCTCTCTCAGGGCCCTTCCCAGGACCTGGTTTACCTGGATGTCGCAGATGAAATTGTTGAATCAACCTTAGGGCATGTATTGCTTCCACTAGTTCCCAAGAACAATCCTCAGGCCCATAGCCTTTCCACTGAATCAAATACCATAGTCGGTTATTCCTTCTCTTGACGTCCAAAATTTTGTTAACTTCATACTCCGTCTGCCCATCCTTTATGATCGCCGGGGGTCTCTTAGTAGTTATTCCCAGAGCTGCAGGTTTAAGTAAAGACACATGGAACACCGGGTGGATAGGTAATGATTTAGGCAAACGCAATTTCATAGCAGTTGCAGACACACATTTAATGATCTCGTACGGCCCAATGAAACGAGGTAAAAAAGTCTGTGATCCAATCAAAGCTAAATTTCGTGTTGATAACCACACTCTATTCCCCACTTCAAATTTAGGACCTTCTTGTCTATGCTTATCTGCCTGCGTCTTATATTGTCTTTTGGCTCATTCCAAATTTGCCTGTGCCTTTTGCCTGATCTTCAGAAGCAACTGTTTACGCTCCTGTAATACTGGCATATGTACCACTTCTGGCAAATGTTCTGGTATCATATTCTGCACTTGACCATATAAGCATTCATTGGGTGCCATTACTAATGAAGTGTGGTACGTATTATTATAAGTGAACTCTGTCAACCATAAGGCCTGTACCCAAGATTCTCTGCCATCTCCCAAATACCCTCGTAGATATTGCTCCAATGTCTGGTTCAATCGCTCTGTCTGACCATCAGTTTGAGGGTGATAGCTTGTGCAAAGCGCACACTTGATTCCCAGCATCTGACAAAAGGCACGCCAAAATCTGGAGGTAAATTGCGAGCCCCTTTCTGAAACAACGCTCTTTGGTAACCCATCCAATCGTACCACATGCTGCAGAAATAACTCGCCCAGTCTCCCTGCTCCCGGTATTCCAATACATGGAACAAAGTGGGCTTGTTTGGACAAGAAGTCTACCACTACCCAAATGGTGTCAAATTCATTATCAGAAGGTAAGTCTGTAATAAAATCCATAGAAATGTCAGTCCATGGTTTTACAGGAGTTGGTAACGGTTGTAACAACCCTCTTTTCTTCACGTGTTCCGCCTTGTTACGTGCACAATTCTCACACAACCCCAGATAAACCTCCATGTCTTGTCTTAATGTAGGCCACCAAAAGTATTTTTCTAACATATTTTGCATTTTTCTCAACCCTGCATGTCCCGCTAATGGAGACTTATGGCACCAGTATAATGCTTTGTCCTGTAATTTCTTAGTGGGTAAGTACAATCTACCCTTATGATAGGGCAACCCTTCACGTACTGTTCGTGCCGCATGACTTTTCCTCCACTCTTGCATCTGTCTGAAGGGTAACGCTTTTTTGACCTCCTCAATGACCTGCTTTGTAATAGCACCAATGATTCTTTCTGGTGAAATGATGGTCTTAGTTTCACCTACTACATTATCCAAATTTTGTTGTCTAGATAAAGCATCCGCCTTTCGATTCTTACTACCTGGTCTGAAGGTAACCACAAAATCAAACTCATTGAAGTACTGAGACCATCGTAACTGTCTAGGGCTAAGTGAATAGGCTGTTTTAAAGTACTGTAGATTCTTGTGATCAGTGACCACAACCACCTGATGCCTTGCCCCCAGCAAATAATGTCTCCACTCCAAGAATGCTAACCGAATCGCCAACAATTCTTTATCAGTGATGGAGTCATTTTGTTCACATCCTGACAACTTCTTAGAAAAAAATGCCACTGCGTGCAATATGCCTTCTCGTCCTTCTGGGATAGAATAGCTCCTACTGCAACATTACTATCATCCGTTTCCACCTGAAACACTCTCTCTGTATTGGGATGTCTTAACACAGGGGCAGTGGTAAAGGCTGTCTTTAAATGCTGGAGAGCTTTCTCTGCCTCCACATTCCACGTAAACTGCACCGCTTTTTTAAATAATTGTGTAATAGGGGTGACAATCTTAGAGAAGTTGCTAATAAAGTGCCGATAAAAATTGGCAAACCCTAAGAAGGATTGTATGTCTTTTATGCACTGTGGGGAAGGCGAGTCCATCACAGCCTGAACCTTTTTTGGATCCATTACAATCCCTGTGTTAGTCAGTATAAACCCCAAAAACTCCACTTGTCTCACGTGAAATGCACACTTCTGAACTTTCACACACAATTGATATTCCTGTAACCTCTTCAATACTGCCCTTAAATGTTTTACATGTTGCTCTGGGGACTCTGAATAAATCAAAATGTTGTCAATGTACACAATAATGAAAACATCAATAAACTCATGCAATACCTCTTGCATAAAAAACTGAAAAGCTGCAGGACCGTTACATAAACCAAACGACATCACAAGATACTCAAATAATCCAAACTTAGTTCTGAATGCTGTCTTCCATTCATCGCCCTCTTTTAATCGCATCAGGTGGTAAGCTCCCCTTAAATCCAATTTAGTAGAGATTTTTGCATTCTTTACTTGCTTGATCTAACAGGACAGAAATAAAAGGCAAAGGAAATCTTTTCTTGATGGTTACTTTGTTTAACGCCGATTATCAATGCAGGTGCATAAGGTCCCTTCTTTCTTAGGAACAAAGAATAACGGTGAAGACACAGGGGAAGTAGAGTGTCTAATAAATCCCTTAGACAACATCTCATCTAGATATTCTCGCAGATGCTCATTTTCCTTTTTTCCGTGAGGGCGTTAATTCTACTCCAGGGTAATTTTGCTCCTTCCTCCAATTCGATAACACAATCATAAGTCCTATGAGGGGGTAACTGCTCCACTATTCTTTTGTCAAACACTTTCTCAAACTCCATGTATTGTGACGGAATCTCCCCCCCCCCCACAGCTCCCACTACCTGGGTTCCTGTTCCCTTCTCAATTAACAATGCTGCGGGGCCCACTTCGGATAGTATATGTTCCTGACACCTTAGCTCATCAAACCCCACTGTTTGCTGTTCCCAATCAATCCGGGGATTGTGTAATCTCAACCATGGCATTCCCAGAATCAACCCCAACTGTGGTACGGCTATTAAATCAAAAGTAATTTCCTCTTGATGCCCTCCTACACAGATCATTTCCAATGTCTCAGTCTGCTTCCGTATGGGTCCTGATATTAGTGGGGAACCATCTACTGACTGGACCCCTTCTGCCTGTTTCTTGTCCACTAACGGTAAACCTAACTGCGTGGCCAATGAAATATTCACAAAATTACCTGTAGCTCCCGAATCCACCATAGCCATGACCTCCTGTTTCGTTAAGGCAAAACATAGCGTCACCAAAGTGTATAAGTGGGAAGTTTTCGCCCCCACCGTATTTGCAATCCATTTGGGGAATCTCACCTCCAATGGGCCTGACACCTGTGCTCCCCCTAAGGCCGGCCCAACTCTTTTCCTGCCTCCTTTGTACTCTTGTCACCATTTTTCTGAGGAGTATTGGGGCATGTATGTATAAAATGCCCCACAATACAAACACAATTTATTAGCCGTACATTGTTCTCTCTCTGCCGCTGACAACGGTCCTCTTACACTCCCAATTTGCATTGGTTCCACTTCACTTGTCCTTCCTCCTGTACTCCTGTCTAACCGCACAAAAAGTGCTGCTTCTGGTCTCTTTTTATCACCTTTCCTCTCATTCATGCGATGATCCAACCTCAAGGCTAAATCTATCATTGCAGTACATGTTCTGGGTTGGAGTTCCACTTGCGCAATTGCATCTTTAAGTTCCTGGCGCAGTCCCTAATAGAATAACACTGTTTGCTTGGCCACCGGCCATTCAGTCTCTATTATTAGTCTGTTAAATTGGGTTACATATGTTACCAAATCCCGCGTTCCCTGTTTTAGACCCAACAACTCCTTATCCTGTGCTAAGGATACCTCTCGTCGGTCAAATAGCCTCCCAAATTCCGCTAAAAACCCATCCCAGTTATACAACAGAGGATCATCTTTCTGTACCAATGGCATCGCCCATGCGGCTGCATCTCCTGTCAAGTAGGAAATTACAAACGCTGTCCTAGCTTGGATTGTCTCAAACGCAGCGGGTTTGCACAAAAAATGTAATCTGCATTGTGTAATGAACATCATGTATTTTCGAGTATCCCCTGCAAAGCCTTCTGGCGCGGCCAATGGTACACTACTAGGAGGTTGGACTATGACCGTAGGATTCTGACTTGAAGAGGCTCCCATGGTGCTAGCCCCGTCTAACTGAGTTCTCTGAGCAACCAAACTTTGTACTTGTGTTTTTAGATTGTCAGATTCTTGTCTAGCATGAGCTAATTCTACCTGAATGTCTTTCAGCGCCTTTAGCACATCAGCCAAAGGCAGAGGAGTCGCTTCCATTTGGCTTGGGTGGTTATAAGTATCCCAATATGGGGGTGGCTTATTATGTCAAGATACACAACAAAAGGGGAAGAGAAGTCTACACTCTCCCCCGAACCACAGAAGCTGAATGAAGTCAACACTCCCACCGTGCTTGGCACAGGTACCTGGTAGAGTGAACAGGACACCACGTGGCAGCCAGTGGGGGGAAGAGGGTTAGGAAGAGGTTGTGGACTGGGTGGGGAATTTTAGGGAAACCGGAAAGAGGGTGAAGGAAACCCTAGTGTGGATAGGACAGGGGACGTAACAGGGAAAGAACCCTACACTGCTTAATCCCTAGTAATCTCCTAAACAGGTCTTGCCCGTGACTCTGACATACACTGTATGCACACCTCGAGACCTCTATAGCACATCTTGATACATGTACCATAATCACACGCTGACATAAACATTACACAAAGCAAGCAGTATGGCACATACAATTGGGAGAGCTCCCCTTATGAATGACATAACATATGGCCCTCTTGGGCTAGCAGGTAGCAACACTGATAACATTTAATATGAAAGAACATATACACAGGGAGACATCCTTCTTCTGTTCATTCCCCCTGCAGGCCACAGTCTTTTGATAAAGTAAACTCTTCCTGTTAGCATTTAACCACCAAATACCTGATGAGAGGGACCTTATGCCTAAATTCCCTCAGAAGCGCCTTTCAAACAATTGAATATCACCTAATTGTGTCCATATGCAATACTGGATTATGCTCATGCACTCCAGCACCTTAGCGGAAACCCGCAGAGTATAATGCAGCCTTCTCCGCACCCAGACCCGCCCACAGCCAATACCAAATGTTCGTGAGCGTGAAAGAAATGCTGTAACGAGTTACACATGTCCATGCCTTTTGAAAGTATACATTTGCACTTATCTTAAGAAGCCCTCCCGGACGCTGTATGAGAAGGCACGTCGCAGCTACAGCCTTGTCCCCTTTTGGATTCAGCATTTGCTTCTTGCCCGCCGCCGCCTCTGCTGCTTCCATGTGTTCCATCCGACATAAAGCTCCGCGCAAATCCAAAATAAGCCACACCTGCCGTGCGCCGTGTGGCCTTAATAAACCGTTACACATCAAATTCAGCTGGCCACACGCGCGCATGGCTGAGGACTACCTATCTCCCCAGGTGCAACTAGGAAATGTAGTTTGTGCCTATCTATTCAGTTTCTGACACCGCTTTCGTCCCTGCCAATCCCTAATCCTGACATCTCCTCTCTGTCAATGGTTTATCTATCTTTGGCACTATTTTGCACTCTGGATTGTCTATATCCTTTGTCTCCTTTTAACACTACCCACAAACCTCCTCAACCCTGGATGAACCCATCTCTCCATCTTCTAAGGCGGCTTCCATGTAAAACTGAGGTTGTATATGAATTGTTTGTTTTAAAACTGTTCGAATTACAATTGACCTTTTCGCAATTGACCGAATTGTGAACGTCAATTGTAACATACATGCGGGGGGGAAACCCCCCCGCAACCTCTCACTCAATGCAAAAAACCCCCAAAACCCCTTTTATATATATATATATATATATATATATATATATATATATATATATATATGCAATCAATTGCTTAAAAAAATGTCAATTGTTCATTTGAACAATTGTAAACGAACAATTTTGGAAATACCAAAACGGAAGGCTGTTGGTTTATGAATCACCTGCTTGCCAACCTTGCTTCTCTTTCCTATCTCCATTGTCCCTTTTACTCAGTCTTTACTGATGGCAAAAAAGAACCTCCTTCCTTCTCTTTCTTTTCAACCCAGTTCCCTATTCCATACCCTTAATCGCAGCCTCTCTCCCATGCTTCTGGTTCTGCTACTCATTCTAATCTCAAGTCCCCTGACTTTGCAAATGTTATATCTTATAAAATCTGTCTATTACGTACCTCTGTTGAATCATCCTCCTCCTCATCTCCCAACACTCCTCCTCCACCCACGTTAATGAATTAATTTCATCCTCTTTGTGACTGTGATGTTTCTACCATTCTCTCTAGGGCTAACCCCTCTTCTGCAGCTGCTGACCTTCTCCCTTCATCACTTATTCCATCAATCTATCCCCTTCTCAACCCTTTTCCCACTGCTTTATTTAACTCCTCTCTTTCGCATGCCATTTTCCCTCTTTCTTTAAACATACTTCGATCATTCCCATTTTTAAAAAAAACCCTCTTTGGAAGCCTCCTCTCCTGTAAACTTCCGGCCTATTTCTCTTCTACCTTTTCTATCAAAACTTCTCAAACGTATAGTTTACTCACAGATTTCTCCTCATGTCCTCTCTAATTCTCTCCTTCCCCCTAACCAACCTGCGTTTCAACCTTCACACTCTACCAAAATGTCGCTTCTTTCAGCCTCTAATTGCCTTCTTACTGCCTGATATTCTAAGCATTCCTCTCTTCTTGTTCCTGCTTGCCTCTTGTTATATCCTTGGCCCTTGTGGCACTGTTCTGGACTGGTTTACTTCTTATCTATCATGACATACTTTTTCTGTCTCCTGGCTCAACCAATCTTCTCCCATTCACCCGCTCACCTCTGTCCTTCCTCAGGGTCTGTTCTTGGTACTCTTCTGTTCTCTTTATATGCCAGCCCCCTTGCTGCTATTATATCTTCCTTTGGAGTCCCCATCATCGGTATGTCCATGACTCCCAGATCTTTCTTTCCTTTCCTTCCTTTCCTCCCCCCTCCTTATCTTGCTTCTCTTGTTTCCATTTGTATTCCCCTACCCATTCGCTTTGGTCGTCCAATTCATTCTATCTGTCCCCCACCCTCCATGCGCACCCTCTAACTTCCGATCTTTCTCTTTGTGTGCTCCAAAATTCTATTGTATTGTATGGCTCTGTATTTTGTCCAGTGCATTTGTAGCCAAATTTCTATATACATTGCTGCTCAATTACCTTTGTTCATGTATCTTATCACAGAATCTACAATAGAAATCAGAAGGAAAAACATTCTATACGTATGTATACTTCATTGCTTTAATAATCCTAAGAATATCACTCAGCTAATCAGTACCCAAAAATGTGTTACAGAACAAAGTATCGGAACCACTGCTGAAGATATCTAGGAGATCAATGCGGTATAATGCAAATTACCTGCAAGTAGAAATTAGACATATATTTCGCTGTCTAATTTGAAAAAAGATATATTAAGTTTCCCCAACACCACATTAAACTTTTTGTGATCCTCAACTCTGAAAAATCTGGTCCCTCATTGATACGAAAAAGCAAATTACTAGTCGTTCTTATCGTTCCCTGTTCAAAAAATATGAACGAACCACAGGAAAACGGGTGTGCGTAGAGATGCATGGAAATCACAAGCACAACTTCGTCATCAGTGCAATGACGTCAACCACGTCACAGGTGCAGTGACGTCACTGTCCCACATCACTACGTATGTATTTCCAAACGTAGCAATATACCAGTCAGATAATTTGAATGCTGTGTATTGAGGCGCAAATGCAATTTAAATATATACCATTCTGTAAGGAGCTAAAAATGTATAAAGAGTAAAAAAAACACTAAACATGAATGACAATGTCAATGTGGTCCATATATAGTCTATGAGGTTAAAACATGTTGAAGAGAAACTAAGAGTGGCCAATATTATACTCAAAGGGCCTCATTACACGGATGGCGGAGAACCATGGCGCTATAAGCGCCATGGTTCATGCCGGTAAAATACCGGCACCGCCTTGGCGGAAAGGGGAATTAACGCCCCATTCCAAGGTTGGCGGGGCGGTAATTCCCCCTTCCACCATTGCCCTTCCCCATTCCCATTTTTGCCCCATAGGGCATAATGGGAATGGGGAAGGTGCTAATTACGCTACCGCAAATTGTGGTACCGTAATTAGCTCCCTGGGTCCCTTTGCGGGTTGGTTTTTAACGCCTGCAAAAAGCAGGCGTTAAATTCCCCAACCCGCAAAGGGATCTCGTAGTAAGGCGGTAAGGATTTACTGGTACCGGTAAAATACTGGTACCGGTAAACCCTTACCGCCATCCGTGTAATGAGGCCCAAAGTATTTTTCAACACGTTGAGAGCATTACATTGAAATGCCACCAATTGATCTGTAGTAATGCTCAACAATCTTGCATTTAAGATGTTCAATAAATATGTATACGCTCAAAACCTTTCACAAAAATCCCACTTAGCAACTCTAAAAATCCTTATCCAGAAATGCTCAAAAGATACAAAATGTACAGAATCCGACGTTGTACGCATATACCTAGAGTTGTACTATACTCAGTTTAGCATACGGTAGTTAGTCATGCACATATGTGATCTTCATTACAGACTATACAATTTGAGAAGGTGAACATTCTGGGAAAAATTCGACCATCTTCTCATCGAAGAAATTCCAAATATTTGTGTATCTAAATCAAAGGTAACAAACAAATGTACAATCTTCATTCATGGCTTCTGGGCAACATGCATCCAGCTTGTTGTTCCAGAATGTTTCTCTGTGGTCCAGCCTGTTGTGGAGGTCATCGTGTAATCCATATTATTTTCAAAATTTTAAAACGAATCTGTGAAATGTTTCAAAATTTTAAAACGAATCTGTGAAATGTTATGTCTTTATTCTATCCAATGTCTGGCCACTGAGTTCAGGTTGCTTTGCTTGTCCTTATGTTTGACCTGTGCTCATTTCAATGCAGTTTACATAGTTGGGTAGATTGGCCCACGTTATAAATACCATGGGGGCACTGAATTGCGTAGATCACATGCTTTGTATCACCTTCGATTCCTCATCTAATGTGTATTCATTTAGCCATTCTTCGTGCTTCTCTTGTATGTTTGTCTCATCAAGATTTGTTTCTTCATGTTAAGTGGTAAATACAGGAGTGGACTCCAAAATTGGTAATGAAAATGTTATTCAAAGTGGCACATTCTACACTGCGTCGTAAAGCCCAATCCCTCTAATTAGGGTTTCAGTCAATCACCCACAAGAATATTTGGAAAAAAGTGACAGCTTTGTACCAATTATTTTGCTTCAAAGGGATTTTGGGATTAGGACAGATGCAAGGAAGTGGGCGGGGTGCATGGGAGAGAGAATAAGAGAAGACAAAAACCAGGATACCCTCAAAAAAGAGGCCCATGGCACAGAGGTCCACTGGAAAATTTACAGAGGTGTCTGTAGGTCAGTCTACCTCTGGGTAAATATTCCTTGAGCTGTGCTAAGAATGCTTAGCAGCAGCGTTGCTCTTCTACCATCCTACCCGTACACTTTAAAGTTGGAGCCCAGCTGAACCTAGGGCGCTACACTAGCTGTGGTGTCACTTAATCATTGTTCCAAAGTGGTTACTTGTTGCTCTTTTCTCTTGATTAGAACTAGGTCTCTTTCCCCTTCTGCTTCTGACTAACCCCCTCATGGGTTACTTTAACAGGATCCGATGCTCGTTGGGGGAACTCTTATTTTAATATATGCATGGTAGGAACCAGCTGGAACCAGACAGAGTTAGTCTTGCCATTGCCAGAGAACCATTCTTTCACAAGGCCCAACCCCCACTGACCCAACTGTCCCCAAATCTGCTCCCAAGCAAGCTCACCAAATGTGTAATTTATAACGAGCTCCTTGTGGAAATGCTCTCTCACATCCTGTGGGCAGGCGGTCCAAATGGTTATATATGATTTGAGATTTACATATATTTTTCTATTAGCATGAGTGCTGAGACAAATCAAAAGAGCAGAGAGCCCAATTTGCAATCAGTGGCCACCCGCCACTATGAGGGGTGGGGGTTGACGCCACCCCCTTGCCTGAGTTGCAGGCAAAACAGTCCATCTATGTGCTTTATTCGCTCAGGGAACTGTGCTGCCTGTCTTTGAGCAGGGGCACGTCCCTTGCTACACATTCTTTTGTGTGTAACTATGCGTAAAGGGTAAGCAAACATGATAAGGGTTATTACGTGGGTAGGCTGACCTAACTGTACTGTACATTGTTGGTAAAGTAAACATCATCATGTTTTCTTTACCCTTGATGCCAAGTAAAACATTTTTTGCTACAGTAATAAAGTATATGGAGACTGGCACCACCAATGTAGGCCAGTGTAGCCATGAAATAACACTGGTCATGTTTGCTTTACCATTGATGCCAAGTAAAAGATGCCATGCCACACTGGAGCCAGCCTGCATATGCTTTCTTAATGTGGCGTGGCATTTTATACTTGGCATTGAGTGTAAAGTAAACATGATATGATATATCTGATATGATATGATATTTTATTTGTATCGCGCCCATACACAAGGGTTTCAGAGCGTGACGAGGCAAGGGAGGGAAAACAAGGGAGGAGAAAACAACGATCTTACTAGGCCCAGTGACATTGAGAACGTGCAAGTGCAGAGGGGAAGGGAAGAGGGAAAGTGTGAGGATGGGGGAAATGGAAAGTGCTGAACAAGTGATAGAACAAAAACAGGTAGTGTGGCCAGCAGGTGGTAAGTGCGAGAATAAGGTGCAGACAACAGGTGTCTGATTAAGGCTGGAAGGGGGCTGTAGGGTTGCAGATACAGACCCAAGTGCAGGGGTTACCAGGAGGCAGTGCAGGTGTGTGGCTCCGAGGGCAGGGATCTGGGCCCGATATCAAAGAGTAACCAGGTGCCCGGTGCCAAAGCAGATAGATTAGCAGAGGAGAGGAAGAGGGAAGGCAGAAGCAAAGAGAAGGGTCTTAAGGCGCTTCCGGAACCGAAGATGGTTCTTCTCAAGTTTCAGAGAGGCAGGGAGGCTGTTCCATAGGGAGGCCCCAGCCAAGGAAAGGGATATACCCCAACTCGTTGCTTGGAGAAGCGACTGACCCGGAGGGAGTTGGAGGAGAAGGAGAGAAGAACTTGAGTAGAAATGTATTTCCAGAGGGAGAGTTGAAGGTATTGTGGACCCAGGCCCCAGAAAGCATTGTGGACAGTGCAAAGGGTCTTGAATGTAATCCTTGTAGCCACTGGGAGCCAATGAAGCGATTTCAGGGCTGGAGAGATATGATCCCAGGGCCTGAGGCCAACGAAAAGTCTCACAGTCCTGCTCTGGATGAGCTGCAGAGGCCGGAGAATGGTTGCAGGCAGATTTAGAAAGAGGATGTTGCAATAGTCCAGCCTAGAGAGAACCAAAGCTCTGGAGACAGTGAACTTCTGGGGAAGGAGAGGAAAGGAAGAATACCTCTGAGGAGGTGCAGTTGGTAGTTAGACTTTTTTGAGACATCAGAGATGTGAGGAGAAAAGGAAAGCATTGAGTCTCAGATGACCCTGGGGGGTTCTTAGCCTCGTAAGTGGGATCAGGGAGAGGGCCATGGGAGGCCGGCCAGAGAGTGACAGGAAAGGAAGGTGAAGGAGTGCTGATGAGGAGGATTTCTGTCGTACTGGCTGTTAAGACGGATTTCTGAACTCTGTCCTGGTGGCGCAGAAGTTCAGAAGGCCAACCTAATTACTTGGAACAGGGTAACCTCTGGACGAGCCAGACCAATCTCGGTAGCGATCGCGGCGGTCAAGCATAGGTCTCAAGAGGGGTGAGGGTGACTGAAAGCCCGCAATGAGCACACAAAGCAAGATCACTTACAAACTACTCCAAACAGGTGTTATATAAAAAATATATACACATTTATTTTAATGCCTTTAAAACAATGACCGTAGCGAAAAAATCACAATATAACGATAGTAAACCAACACATACCATATCAACACAATATATATACAAATACGACAGTCACAAGCGTTATATGCACGAAATGTGTAGTCCACCTGCAAGGGAAGGAAAACAGGCAGTGCGATACAATGCTTTAGACTCAGTTCGCCTTCAGAGGCACCTAACTAGATGGAAGTCCGAGCCCTGCGAAGAGTGGAGCCTTGTGCTCAAAAGTACCTGCACACGCTGGTGCCAACGGGCAAAAGGAGAGTCTCTTCTAAGGAAATCAGGCAGTTCAGTTCAGTGCACAAATGAAGGAGAACAAGTTCCGCGACTCAAGCGCAGCCTCCACAGTGGGCAGAAGCAGAGCGCGAGTACGGCAAAAGGGTGCTGTTTTACACAGCGGGGAAAAGCAATGGGCTCCTGCAGGAGGGCGACCAGATCCTAGCTAAACTACTCACCGGTCCCCGATGCAAGCAGACCCAGGCTTCTCCGCGTCAGTTTCAGCAGCTGGCAGGTTCAGAAGAGCAGGGAACGCCTCGTCGTCGTGTTGAGTAAAAAGACGTCCCAATCGAAGAAACCTGCACAGTTTTGTCACCACAGCAGGGCAACGGAGCGGCCATGTGTATCTGAGCCAAATGTACACTACTCACTTCCGACCTGGGAACGCCAAGGGTACGAAGCGTGTGAGAGTGACAAGGACTCGAAATACTACACAACCTGGCGGCGGTTACAGAGCAAGACTCCCGTGTAAGCTGGTCAGTCAACTTGATGGCCCAGAGACGCTTCCGAAGGCTTACTGGCAGGAGATGGTGAAGATGCCGAGAATAGCTGTTCCCGCAATTCCAAGGGACGAAGTACCAGTACAGGCCTTCTGGTTCGATCAAAGGTGAAAAGGGTTTCACAAGGCGACAGCAGTGCAGAGGAGAAGTCCTTCAGCGGGTCACCAGCGATTCCTCGGTCCAGCCTCTTGGTTGCAGGATACTTGGCTCCTGTATTCCTTCGTTCGTGAGAACTCAGGAGATCGACATGGTAGTGGTGTTTCCAGCCCCCTCTTATCCACGGTTCCCTTCGCGCCAAAAAGGAGGGGACCCAATGGGAGATCCGCTCATCAACAATCACACCATTCGTGGACCAATCACGGACCACGGTGGTCCCAGGCATTCACACCACCCTAGACTCTCTGGCACCCAGGATGTGTATTGGGACCAGACATCCCAGCCCACATCCTGGAGGCACACACAAGACATGTAGAAGCCCGCGAAAGCATCTGTGTTTCGCGGGAAAGTACATGCCCAAATAAGGAAGGCCCCGGGTCGGCTCGACCTGGGGAGGGTGAAGGGAGCAAGACGGTCAGCGGACAGGACAAAGGAGCCTCGTGGTCTGGCCATTTTGGGAGCCAGGCCACCTTTTTGGGTTAAGCACGAGAAACGCGCTTAGAACGCCAAAAGGAGCTCAAAACACAAGAAAACGATCGCTGCCACCATTCCCGTCCCTGAATTACTTGCACCGATCAAATACAATCCTAAACGAGTATCTAGGGCCTGTAGAAGGCTAGAGACCCAAGAGAGCTGTAACTTAGCTTACAGTGCCCTCTTGTGTCATGTTGCACTAAAGCCGCAACATGATAAAAGAAACTACGGGAAACAGCGTTCCGCGGTACTGACTGTCTTAAGGGCATGTCAGTTTCCCCATAAGAAAGGAGCGAAAGCCCAGAGGAGTGCGGCAGAAAGCTGCACTTCTCTGGCAAAGTCAAGAACAAGGTGAAAAACAACAGCAAAAAGTTTAGGGGTTGCCACATGGAAGGAAAATTACCTACAATTACGAAATCTTTCCTAACACTGGCATTAAGGCAGAGGTCATTGGCGGCGCACCACTCCTGGATTGCAGACAGACAGTCAGAGATGAGAGAGGGAGAAGAGGTGGCAGAGGGTAGCCTGAATACAAGTTGGGTGTCATCCACATAGCATTGAAAGCTTGAGCAGAGAGCAGCAATGCAGTGGGCAAGCGGTGCCAGGTATTGGTATTACATGGCTAGACTGGCCTACATCAGTGGTGCCAATCTCCATACACATTCTTACTGTGGTGTGATTTTTTGGTCTTGGCATCAAGGGTAAAGCAAACATGGTAGGTGTTATTATATGGCTAGCCTGACCTACACTGTTGGTGTCATTAAACATTTACTTTCGTACTGTGAAATGGCATGTGTTGCTTTTTTACTTGGCATCAAGGGTAAAGAAAACATGATTCATGTTTTACATAGCTAGACTGGCCAACGATGTTTATTCCACTCTGGCCATATATTCTTTTTGTGTCATGGCATTTTTGTACTTGGCCACAAGGGTAAAAGCAAACATAAGAGCGATTACATGGTAACTGGCCTATGTTGGTATAGCCAGTCTGGTACTCTCTTTTTGTAGCATGGTATTTTTCACAAGCTGGGAGACCTTAAATTGTAATACTGACATATATTGGTGCAGCCTGCATGGACATGTATGGGCATCGCCAGCATTAAAATATTTTATATACTAGCATATTTTGTGGGCAAAGGCATCATGAAAATGTGTAAGAAAGAGGTCCTGTGCATGTTGGTGGCTTGCATCTATTGGGTTTTTTCATGTGCTACCTTAAAAACCTTGTTGCAATCTTTGCAGCTTTTTGCCCAATTTTTCATAGAAAGTGCTGTAAACAGCACCATTTTAAGCCATTATTTTAAAAGAATTCTTGGCGAGAGAACCCCCCAAACCTCTGTTGTTTGGTTTGGGCTCCTTCGCTGTACTAGGTCGCTCACGCATATTCGGTGCATACATTTACACCCCACAAGTTCAAAAACGCACCAGTCGCCACTGTTTGCATTACATGATCAGAATGCTTTCGTGCTGAATCACTATCAAAGGCATATTTCAAATATGACATGTGGTCATTCTTATGTTCCAAAAATGCTCTTTTCTTTTATAAAAATGATCGGGTTCCCTGGAGAGTTAGTGTGCTGCTAAACTTGGATTGGGGGTTGGCCTCTCAGCCACACCCAGATAACCCTCCCCCTTCACCCCTGTCAACTAACAAAGGGGTGTGTTTCCCAGACAATCAGCACCCTGGGCGAATTGGCGCCCCTCCCCCGCCCACCGCGCCCCCCTGGTTAACAAGGGTGTTAGGGGGCGTGGCCAGGAGCGAGGAGGTTAAATAGGGCGCGTTAGCACCCCATTGCCATTGAATGAGCCCGCCACTGCGGGTTCATTCAATGACAATGAGGCGCCGGCCACATCTTCTGCCCCCACGCCAGCTTGGAGGAGCCCTTGAAAGACTCCCCGGAGCTGGCGTGGTGGGGGGCTAATGGTGCCTTTTCTTGTGAAAAGTGCCCACGGCGGAGGGGCGCATTTAAATGCACACCCCGCTGTGTGTACATTTTACAGTAAAAGGCCACCTGCTGCGCCTTTTCCAACAATGCCAGCTCGGGGGAGCCCTTGAAAGACTCCCCCGAGCTGGAGTGGCGGGGGCAAAAGGCGCCCTGGGGGGTGTGGCACCTCGGGCAGTCGCCCGGCTCGCCCCCCCTAGGGCCGGCTCTGTTCCCAGAGAACATTTTTACCATTTCCACCCGCGTGTGTAAGAATGGTATTGGTTGTCATGTACGTGCCTTTAGTCTTAACAACTCATAGACACTCCCTCTACCTGCAGCCTCACCATACCTCCCACCCCGCCCATCGCCTCCCTGTTCGGAGTGACATAGAAAGTGGACTCTCGTCTCCACCCTGGTTAGCGCGAACCAGAACACTGAGGACGCTCGCCTGCACTAATCTCAGACAAGCTGCTACACGGATAAACAGTAGTACCAATCCCCTCACCCCCCACTCTACTGCCACCACCCCATTTTTGATGCATTACTGTGCAAATATGTATTAAAATAAAATAATGGTTTTGTCGATGGAAATAGAACTAACACAAATCATGAAAAGATTGGACACTTTCACATTTTAGTTAAACGAAAACTGTCCCAGGGCGTGCCTTCTGCTTCTGTTTTTGAAGATAAATAAACATCCCACAGGGGGCCTTTTAGGCGGCTTTCAACATGATCCAGAAATGCACAGAATTGGCGATTAAGTATTAGCACATCCATGAAAGCAACATGTTCTGTCAACATCAGAGGCTTATCAAAGGGAGAGATCTGTGCCGGGCCACATCAATTATTCAAATATCAGATTCCAAAAGTACAGATGTCAAAATTACATTTACAAAGTAATCTTCCGTGATTTTTTTTTCACTTTAAATATTAACTGCACCTTATTCTGTTTCACCTGTGATACCATAATTACCTAGTCAAATATTTAAAATGAATGCCGCATACGGAATAAAGCAGGTGCAGATGGTGTTTTGTTTTTGCAACGCGCCCTTGTTGTGGTGGAGCAAGTCTGCCACCATGGGGCGAGCTGGAAAATAACTGTTAAATTAAACCAACCTATTCACAAAATGAAAAGTCCTCGATTTATATATTCTAGTCTACAAATTCAGCTTTTTACACTGGCTAAGGAGGTACTGACAGTTCAGTGGAAAGCACCCGCATTCTTTAACCACTGATACTTTCCAATTGAATTTAGACACCACACACAGGCCAAATGCTTACAGGCTCTTTCTGAGCTTGCCCATCCTGGTATATCTTTGGGCCAAAATGACTTTGCAGGAAATATATATTCGCAATGATGACTGCGCCCTTGTTGACAGCTAATGCTGTGGTAGTATAGAGAACATGCCCGGCATTGTTGTTGGCTTGCACCATGAATACACTGTAACTCGCACTATTTTGCAATTTAATAATCTTAATATTGCAGTGGTGCCCTCCCCCACCCACTAATTTTCCAGGAAATATATATTCGCCTCCTATTGTGGGGGCGAGGGGGGTTGCCAGGGCCTCCCTTGAAGCCTCCCCTCCGCTGCAATCAGCATTAACCCATACGCTGGTCCCCTGTGCATTTTTGGCACTTTTAATATTGGATGCCTTAATCCATTTTCGAAGTGAAGGTGTTTTTGCACCTTTTTAGTTAAGGGTGTTTTCGTTAAAAAAAAAAAAAACATGGGGATTCCATGTTTCATGAATTCGGAGCATTTTGGCAGATTACACTCCGTTTTCCTGTGCCAACAGAATAGTCTGTTATGCTCCAAAATGAATTGAAAGGTGCTGGAGAGTGGCTAAAATGGCCGCCATAACACGTCCCCACTGTAGCCACATTTCAGATGAGTTCCAGGAGTCCTGTCCAATGCCCGCTAAATACATGAATATGGGCCTCCCTGACCAATTTCCACCAAGTGAGGATTCTCCTCAGAAAGGTCTTAGAAAACTCTCACTGCCGGTCCAAGTAAGGAGGTCACAGTGTTTGGCCCCCTCCTCTTTTCCCCCAACACTATTCCACTTTCCTCTATAATCACTTCTGTGGGTCTTTCAAACCACATTCTTTTTATCGTTTCCTTCTCTGATTCTCTTCTCACTTCTCTTTCCAGGTGTTTACTTGCCATTCACTCATGGATGTCAGCTAACTTTCTTGATCTCAAAACGGAGGTTCTGTTCTTTCCTTCCGCTTCTATTCCTCTGCACCTCCATACCCTTTCCTCCTTCTTTGCTATCTTTTTATGAATCAGATAAAAATCTTGGTATTATCTATCTTTCTCTGCTCACATGTCGTCTATTGCTCGGTCGTGCCACTAGCAACTCTTTAACATTCGGAAAGCGCTCCCCTGTCTGTCTTTTCAGGCACCAAAGCTCTACATTTTTTCGCTGGTTCTCCCTAGACTTGATTACTGTTCCTCCCTTCTGTTCGGCCTTTCCAGCTATCACCTTGCCGCTTTGCATTCCGTCTGTCACTCTTCTGTCCATCTTCTTCTGGGTATACCCTCACGTAACTCAATTTCTGCTGCTTTTGCCTTGCTTCACTGGCTGCTTTTGAATCTCACCTTATCTTACATTTATGTCCTTTGTGTCGTCTTCAAACCTCTGCACCGTCTTGCCCCACACTATCTTTCTGCCCTCGTTTTTTCCTACTCCCCAGCTCGCGCCTTGAGATCGCAATCTCAGTGTTTTCTTTGTGTTGCCCGACCTTCTTGCGCATCGTCACTTTTCCGCTTTTTGCTTCTTGCACCAAAACACGTGGATACTCTACCCCCCCCCCCATTAGATCTCTTTCCTCTATTTCACTTTCCCTGTCCTGTTTGAAGGACCACTTACTTACTACCCCTGCGCCTCTAAATTGTCATCATATATGCATCATTATAGTACCGTTTTTATCTCCTAAAGCGCTTTTGCGCAAAGCACTATATACATTAAATTAAATACATATAACATACAAATAACAGTTGGATGCTTCCATATGGTCCTAAAATGGGGATCAAAATGAGCCCCAAAGGCTTTGATTCACTGACCTGGGGGTCAATGACAGTACCTAGCATATGATGTGAGGACATGTGCAACTGATGGGCATGCATGACAGATGATATGAATACCTGCCAATTAGTGGGAATGATTGACGTGTCATATGAGTACTCATGTAAAGGATTGCCACCTGGCATGGGTGTAAAAGCCCTTGTTTTATGTGTATTAATAATAAAATGATGTGGCTAATCCATCTTAGAAAGGGTGGTCTGCTAACCCGACGCCCCTCTCGTTAAACCTCATGCCAAAAGCATAGCATATATCTGTGCCCTGCTACCTCAGTAGCCTGAGCTGCATGCCCTGTTTTATCATGCCAGAGAGCAGGTTCAGAGGTCACAGTTGCCCTGTTTGACAGCTGCCATGACATCTAAGTCTCTACACAGCAGGGGTAGCATTTAAGTCTACACCTCTGTTGCAAATTCAATCTGATTATAATATTCTACCCACATGTTGCCAGGATAATCTGAAAACAAAAGCCGTACATATTCTGGCCTGGTCTGGTATAACAATGTCCTAGTTAAGCTTCAACATTATTTTTTATTTGATATAAAATTGTTATAGTCACTGTTCGGTAAACACTGTTATGATGGCAAATGCTCTCTTTTAGTGAATCTATTTCCATCAAGGTCACATGATTACAGCAGGGGGACCATCTTTCTAAACACACATAGTATTAATTGTCTGTCTATGCGGCAGCCATCTTTTAACATTCATTTTATAATAGTGGTCCTATTTGTCTGCCTCTGTTCCTGTCTCTGCCTAAAAACGGTCTGTATTGTCTTCTCGCTATAACATTTTGTGGATTATTGGGGCATGATCCTCACTTGGAGAGCCACTGTCTGTAGTGTCTATCATGTAAAAACTTCCAAAATGTTACAGGCAGACAGATGTTAGAATGAGTCACACTTTTATTCAGCAGTGACCTGTTGCACCAAAATAATAAAAACAATGTATATAATTGAACCATAAATCTAACCCTGCACTTTATGATATGCTGTGATATGGCATTTATTACGCGCCTACACAGAAGTGTTTCAAGGCGCGACAAGTGTTTAACATTCTTTTAGTTGTATTGTGCATTACTTTTTATCTCTGTAATGCAAATTTCGATTGAAATTGTTCCTAAACAGAAAGTTACCATGTCCACTGTGTCATTTCTCTATATAATTTGCCATCCCTGTACCAAAAACCTAAAGCTAAGATATGTAAAAAAACATTCTATATGACTGGAAGTTCTTGTCCAGGATATGGAGGTTATGACATCTGTGATGTCATCACACGGATGAATTGTGTAACACTGATTGTGCCCAAGATTACAGGTATGTCTGAAGGTGCATGATTGTGTTGAATTGGGTGGTCCCTGTTACATAAACTCATTAAACATATAGTTTGCTTCTGGAATAAGTGTAGAGATAATTGAAAAGAGGGATGCATGTGTGTGGATTTGTGGTTCAATAGAATATTTGATTTTTGAAGTGAGAATCACAATTCAGGCGGATGGTTTATTTGATTGTTGATAAATATTGATTTGATTTGTGATCAAATAGCCATTGCAAGAATGTTTCAGGAGGTCATGATAGACTTAAAAGTGGCAAAAGATCGTGTGTTGTCCTGATAGTTTCTGCATGGGCAATGGGTGACACAGAATCTAGAGTCATGGAAAGACAAAATGAAGGAACATTTGGAGAGAGTAGGAGAAAGTACTAAACCAATTAATGCAAACATTATAGATGGCCTGCACTAGCAAAAAGAAGAGTAATGTGCGTGTGAATTTTGTTAGCCCATCTCTTCTTCCACCTCATGTTGGTGGAGGACAGATTGGGTGAACAAGAGAAATACTGGCATAAAATCACAGAAACTGCACAAAAGACTTCAGCAGAATTAGCACTCAAAGTAGTGATCAACAACAACAGGTAATAAGACAACTACATGCAATTCTGAATAACAGTCAGGTCTTACTACAGAAAAAGCACAGTCTCTTTGAATCAATACAAGACAAACGCAAAGTGTGCTGAGGAGCTAAACAGTGCTAAGAAAGAGAAATGATTAATAATCAGTACGTTAAGCATCTGTGTGTACAGGCACATGACACATTAAAGGCTAAGTTAGGTGATCAAACTGCTCATACCTCTTGTTTACCAGATGACAATGTGACCATATAAATGCAACTCAAAGAGAGTCATGAAACAACAGCAAAACACAGTATAAAGGAAATCTGATCAGTTACAACAGAATATACAAATAATCAAACTGACGGGAACCAAGTGAGCCCAAGGTAAAGACACTGCTATTCAGGAAATATACCACTCACCATTCACCTTACACAAGCACACACAGAAAGTGATCAGAGTAAAGTGTCTTTGTAAGAGCTACTGAAAAATAGAGAATATACCATTGAGAGAGAAGTCAGAAAACCGAATGAAGGATACCCATAAGTAGTGTTACCGTTTGAATGGGGGGATAGATAATTAGCTAGCTAACAGCCATAAACCAGAAGCCAGTGGAAGCGATTCATACTTTTCAGAAAGAAAAAGAATTCTTGCTGAAAGAGTTACAAAACACGCAATGGATGCTGCCTTCCAAAACAAGAATATTAAAAACTAGTCAGGCCATTTTAATTGAATCTAGGAACCAACAAGTACAAAGTAAACAACACATTATAATTAAAATAGATACAAATGCTAGAAAGTAAGTTGTGTTTGGAATCAGCAACTAAAATTCAGAAACAAACAAGTTTTGTAGTAGAAGGGGGACTCTCTCCTATTCCTGAGAATACCACTCTGATACCGAGATCTTCCCTAAATCCTACTAGTGGATCTGGTACACCTAGCAATAGTCAAGAATTAGAAGGTCCCTGATACACCACTTCTCCTTCCCAAACGCACCCTCACAGAGAGGAAGAGCTAAGTTCAGATACAGAGGAACATCTACACTTTCATGTGACGGGGGAGGCGGTTCTCTTAATATATCAAGAGTGGACAGGAGAGGAAATGAGAGTACTCCTGTTGAGGAAGACATTTTAAGCCCCAACACAGGAAAGAGATTTACATTGCGCAAAGTGTATTAGGGCCTAGTGTGGTAGAGTTGAAAGGCAATGTAGCCACTAAAACATGGGATTCCATGCACTTAGAGGATTCAAGTGTTACTTTGTATTAGCAGATCACAGTTAAAGTAGGTAGTAACATTAGTAGAATGGACAATGTTTTGTGTGATGTACTATTTGTAGTGCTTAGAGGCACAAAACGGAAAGCTTTGCTCACATGGGAACAAACGAAAGTTAACATAGGGAGACACCGTAAATCTGAACATTGTAAATGCGAGGGTTTGCCAAAGGCTCAAAATGTTAAAATATTATAGTATATGCAGTTTAAAAGTCCATGTAAGTTGCAGGATGTGTTAGTTTGCAGTTAAGGGGATTTTTGACTGGCCCAGAAGGCAGCATTGCCTATATTAGGATCAGGGAATGGTAGTGAACCGCATATGGCCGGCTGTGATAATGTCACAGAGGAGAGCGATATGCAAAACAATGTTTCCAGAGTCTTTATGGTCGGATTGGATTGTAGATGCAAGAGGCAATTGTCTTGGGGGCGCACAGGTTTCTGCATGGCAGGCTAAAGGAAGGGTTAGTTAATACACCACATGCGGGCCCCGGGTTTTATGGGCTTTGAAGGACATAAGCAGGTTGTGGGTTAAAGATTATATGGTCTGAGATGATAGTGGCAAGTAAGGCTATGTAAGGTAATGATGGAAAAATAATACAAAGACACCAGAGGGATTTAATTGCATTGTTGTTCCAAAGGAATAATAGCCCTCTACAATCACCATCTGAAGTTAATGGGTTTTGGTCACATGGTATGAATAATATTAAACTTGTTTATTTATGAACAATGTATGTATCATGTGGAAATACGGCATGCCTGATGATGGAAGAAGAATTGTATGCCAAAAGGGGTGTACCTTATGAAAGTATCCGATGGGAATTTTAGAGTTAGGGGGATTCAGTCACTTTGTATTAGTGTTAGCCAATAGAGGGTTGGGGGATGACTTTGTAACACAATATGTGTGATTATATAAATTTTGTATATTGCTTGGAGAACTGGGTTAGTTTTTCAGCTCTAAGGAATTGATAAACCCCTCCTGATCGTAAGCATGAAATAAACCTGTTCTCTTTCATGGGTACAATCATCTGTTCATAGAAGCTGTACTTTTGCATTGGAAGCGTTCAGGCACATCCCAACATTTAGTGACCGCCGACATGATGCCCCAGTCTGTTTCACGGCTGGATTGTCGTGCCACACACTGACTGTGGCTTCTAATCTTCGGAGCAATTCAAAACTCTGTACACAAAAATTAGATAGCCTGCAGGTGTTAACTTTCATTTGAATACCTGTTTTGTTCACTTGGGTGGAAAGTGTTGCAGACTTGTCATGTCGGCTCTTTTTTGGGAAGGACATTGCTGCAGACGGCTTGAGAGCATCTATTTTTGTAATGGGAGTGCACTTCTGCCAGAAAAATATGGAGGGGTTTATTGGATTCAGATAGGGTGTGGAATTGTTTTGTTTTTGGGAGTCTGAAAGTTAATTTATATTAAATGAAAGTGAGTGAGTTGGTTCATGGGTGTATTGTTAGCGTGAATTGTTATATGTTGTAAGTGCTTCTTCAATTTGTATTATTTCTTGGTTAGTCAAAGTAGTGAGAGGAGATCTTCCTGTGGCTGGAAAGAACAAAAGCGTATTCAAAGTTGTTGTATTGGAGAGAAAAGAGGAAGTGGAGTGTAGGAAAACACAACCCTTCTCCAGTGCTTCAGCAGAGCAAATGTATTAATGGGGAACCATAATTATAATTGTTCTTTTACAACGTGCTTAATATCAGAGATTGGTTTCTAAGTGCGGGATAGGGATTCAAACCTGTGCTGCTCTGTATTGTCTGGCTTCTAAGACAAATGCATTGCCCCTGAGCTACCCCCTCACCATGGGATTACGTTTTTATTATTGATAATATGTTGTCTTTTGTGTAAGAATGATTAATGTAAGTTTGTGATGAGGTCTATTGTAGTGTGAGTGAGGAAGAGGTGAATGGTTTTTGAGGGTTTTTTGAGGAATTTGGAGGAAATTGGCTTTAGTTTGGGAATTATTTGCATTTTTTGGCATGCCGCAGGTTCAGCTTGTGTTTAGATTTGTATTTTTCTTGTTTTTTTCTTTTTTTATTAGATAACATATTGTAATGGTACATGAAGACTCTGCTTGATCATTTGTGTCAGTTGCTTCCAAATGATAAGGAGTTAAAAAAAAGGATATTACAGAGAATGGGTTAAAAAATCTAAGGGCAGAATGTTTAGATCATGGCCCAAAAAAAGTACACATGATGTAGGGATGTTGGAGAATATGAATACCTTTTTATCAACAAAGTATAAGTGTACGAAATTAGAGAAGAGGCAGAGCATTAAGAATTGTGGAGGATGTTTCAGGAAACAGGAAATGCACAGGAAGGTAATATGGGAGAAGGGGAGCACATTAAGGGGGTATCGAGACTCTGACAGCCCCATCATCACATTGGTGCTTTCCCTAATCACCTGCTGCAAGATATACTAATCCCCAGTATTTACCACATTTGCCACTGTCGTCTCAATCCTCCACTCCAGTAAATTCAAGGAGGGGGCAAGCAACGCCTCGGGTGGTGAGAATAGAAGAAAAATTAAGATGTGTGGTAGAGAACCAAGAGCACAGAAATGTGGAGGAAGCGCTGCTGCAGGTGGAGGGACAGAGGGTACAAGCAAGACGGCAAGGAAGAAAGGAGCAGGGAGAAGGAGGCAGGCGGGGAGCAGGAATATGATTGGACCAGTGAATGTCGGGACAGTTGCATTTTAAAAGTTGACAGTGCTGTTAGAACAAACCTCAAGGTGGATTTATCTCATGGAGATATGTCAGTAGAAAGGGAACTTGAGACATCAGTCCCAGAAACAGAGCACCATGGTAGAGAAGACCACGATTTAGGATGGACAGAGGAGGTAAGGAATGCATGGGAGGAAAATTAAGATTAATGGGAATTGGAGAGAGAACATGGAGAGCAGGGTGCTCCAGCACCTGAAGTAGTGGTTAGGGAAATTACACCATGGGGTCTTCAGACACGCTGTGATACTAGTATAGCAGTAGTGAAATGTAAAGGGGTAATGGGGAAAATGCCAATAAAGGTATGGGCAAGACAGTTTCCATTGATACAGAGAGGGTTGGGTAGAGCACAATATGTCCCTTGACCACATATGGACTAGAATCATCTTATGAAGTCACCTCCTCTCTCAGTGCAGGGGCAGGGTAGTGGATTTATACATTAGAAAAGCAAACAGCAGGCTTTATGTTGTTCGCAGGAGATATGAAAAACCTTCCTACCACCCTTTTAGGAGAACAAGATGATTACATTTTAGGAAAGCAGGGTATCCAGAGGTACTGCTAGACACAAATAACCATGATGGTTCACTCTTTAACAATTGCAGGGCAAATGTGTGAACAGCTGTAAGAGCCATGTATCGTGATACACCAGATATTAATTCAATCATGGCTAGGACCATGAAGGCGGATTCATATATATACAACATATTCAGGAGATGTGGAGAGAAGAGACAGGGAAAGCATGGGATAAACACATGGCCATTTACTATCATATGTTAAAAAGAGGACTCTCCTAGGAGGTACAGCAGGATATTGATAAAGTTGCAGGAATAATGGAAAAGGGTTGGCCAGAAATTCAAGCACATATAGTGCACCATTGTAAAAGGAGGCAGGAGAAAGAAAAAGCAGTAGTGGAGCAGGCACAGAAAGCATACGCTAAATTGATTCAAAAGAAATTGGCTAAAATGAGGTTAGAAACAGCTGTGATTACAAGCTCCACCGATGGTATGCTCCTGATTTCAGAGACATGGGAGTGTTTTCAAGGGGCAGAGGATGTTGTCAGAAGGGATGAGAACATGCATTTGGTGGATTTAGAGGAATGAGTCCTTGGTTTCGTGGACAAATAGGACGCCAGTTTGGAAGACCATATGGAGTCCAGTGTTGGTCCTGTGGGAGAATGGGACATCTATCATGGTATTGCCAGAATAGGCCATTATATTTTTATGATCCACATGCTAGCCCCAATGGACCAGCAAGTAGGTTTGTGGGTTATCCCGCTCCCCAAATGCAGACCCCAACTATGCCCTGCATCTCAGGCTCTGTGCAATTGCAGCAAGCATGGATAGGACAGAACCCAGAGTCTGAGGCTGCACAGACCTACGTGCCACAGTCAATTGAGTCCGCACAGGCACTAGTACAGTCATGGGAGAGGAATCCTTTGTCTTAAGGTACCATCACACATTACACAGGAGCATGTGTTTTTGGGATAAGCCCTTTCCTGCTCCAGGGTACAAATTAATACCCAGATTAGGACAGCCCAGAGAGAGCTCTGACATGTCCAGTCCTGTCTGTTACTGCCGATATGGAAGAGGAACCCTGGGTTGGTGTAACGATAGGTGATCAAATTGTTTCCCTTGTGGTTGATACAGTGGCAAGTAAACTTTGCATCAAGGAAGGTAAGATTCCCCTTTCAGATAAAATGTTGGACACTCAAGGATTCTCTGGGGCTATTCTGTCAGTTCCATACACAAAGCATTTACCTAACAGGGTAGGTACCGAAGATGTATATGCTCATTTGTTGTAATGTACAGATACCCCAGTGAATCTCTTGGGAAGAGACTAGTTGAGTAAGCTGAATATGCTGATCTTGTTTACCGAACAAGTTATAGTAGGTTCAATTCCATGTTTGTATCATGTGAAAACGATGGTGCTTTTGCAAGCATGTCATAGTGACAGCGCAATAAGGGGGATGCTGTATATTCAGATATGTTACTTTATGGACCCAAGGTGGTGTTGGGGTGGGTTCCTGGGACTCTGGACAGAGCATTATGAATAACAGCAGAGTTTTTGTTTCAGCCGTGAGGTCACCAGAGTAAGCACCAAGTACGGTTGTTAAAATACTTGTAGACACCGTAACTGTTAAAAAAGGACAAGGTGGTTGTCTCAGGAACTGAAGAGAAAGAAGCGGAATGACACACTGTTCTGTGCATTGACCCAACACTATCATTGAGGGAATAGTCTGATGGACAATTGTTCAAGGATGCAGAGGACAGAGGAGAAATTATCTTTGAGGTGGGGATACCTTGCCAGATAATGATACAGCATGGTGAGATACCTCAGACTATCTGCCTCATCACGAGTTTGGAGATAACCCTTAAATGCAGCGGTAACGCTATTACTGTTGCATTAAAGGGTCCGCCAAATCATGGGTTTGGCAGGATTTACCCCCAGCTGTGAACTGGGGGTAAATCCACCATGAATTTGCAGATTTTCACCGCTATTACTGCATGCTAGTACCGCTGGCAGTAGTAGCGCCAACAATAATGATAACGATAATGCTAACAGCCCCGGCAGTATCCCGGTGGTATTACCGCCGGGATACCACCCAACTCGTGATGAGGCCCTATGTCTATTGTTAGAACCATATCCCCATATTGGAAGTAAGCTTTGGAGAAGGTGCCTAGTCACTTATAGACTAGCAATTCTCATGATGTGGGGTTAATCAAAAGCTTATGAGTGGTAAACATAAAATTGAAGCCTGATGTGATGTTTCCACATGTCAGCCAGTACCCCATGTCTACAGAGGCAGATGAAGGGATTTTTGACACCATAATGGCAATGTGGAAGCAAGGTATTATCCAACCTTTTGTGTCCCCATGTAACACAGCTGTGTACCCTGTAAAAAAAGTCAAAGGGGTCTATTTGGAGGATGGTACACAATGTGCCTCCTCTAAATAATATTTCTGAAGCAGAGCTCCCAGTAGTCACAAATCCTGCTACCATTCTTTATAGCATCCCTACTAGATCCACTCACTTTACTGCGATTGATCTGAAACATGCATTTTTCTCAGTCCCTTTGCACCCTGATTCTTGGTATCTTACTGCATGTGCATATAGAGGCCAAAGATTACAGCACAGAAGATTACTACAGTGCTATTGTGAGTCCCTGAGCATTTGTTATCAGGTGGCTCAAATGGATTTGGGAAATCTACACATGCCCATTACTGTACTTCAGTATGTGGATGATTTGCTGGTTGTAGCACTTTGGAGGAGCAGTGTCTAGGAGATTCAATTACGCTCTTCACCCTGCTCATTCAAAAGGGGTACGAGGTGGACAGGAGTAAATTGCAGTATTGTCAGATGAGGTAGTGTATATAGGGCAAAAAATACTGCCTGTAGGAAGAAAAGTAATGCCTGAGAGAGCTGTTGCAGTACAAAACACACCACAACCGGCAACCGTAAAACAGATGCAGCAGTTCTTGGGACTCTGTAACTATTATATATCTTGGATCTCTGACTACTCTAGTTCCACAAGGCTCTTGGAAGTAGTCAAGGAAAGGCTGAAAGGAAAATGTTTAATTGAATGGAAGTAAGAAATGAAAACTTGCTTCAAGGCACTCAAGACTGCGATCAGCAATGCTCCAGTCTTAGCAACTCCAAACTATAAGAAGGATTTGTATCTGTTTTCACACTCAAATGGACAGGTAATGACAGTGGTCCTCACTAAGAAAACATTATTGGGTCATAAGCCTTTGGCTTATTATAGCGGGCTCCTAGACTGAGTTATGCAAGGGCACTTTCCGTGTGAGCAAACGTTGACCGCAACAGCTTTTGCCATTCAAAAGTCTTCATCCATTAATATGGATTGGCCAGTGACACTGTATGTAGAGCATGTCATTTTTTCAATCTTAGAAAAGTCCGAATCATCTCTTACCACACAGATGGCCTCAGGGTGTGAGGTTTGAGAAACTAGAGGGTGTCTCATTAGCTAGTCCCCGGGTACTTGCCATCTCGATGGCCAGGACATGGCCATCACTTTTGCATCCGGTTCCTGGCGGTGGACCAGTGAGGGAGGATCACCTGGGTGAGGGGTCTTTGGCGAGTGGGGGTGAGGCAACCGATGGTGAGACGCAGTATTCCCCCTTTCCCGTACCCATGCCTGATCCTATTTCATAGGATTCTCCAATGTCCCATCTCACCCCCTTTCTGCACAAACACTGAGAGTAAAGAGGCTAACCTTTACATATCTCATTGGACATGTGCCGATAATTGGGTCAGGAACAAAAGTCAGGCACTTGACTTTAATCACATACATCTGATACCCATTAGATCTCCCAACATGGATAAAAGGAGGAACATAGAGACACGCTCTGAGCAAGGTGGAACACGAGAATAAGTAGGACTTCTAGGGCGAAAGCGAACCTACTGGAGCAGGATGACCGATCAAGGGACTAAAACAAAGGTTAGGAAACCCTGAAGATCCCTGCAGAAGGTCGTTGCTTCTGGAAAACTGAGAAGGAGATACAGAGAAAGTCAAATCGCAGACAAGTAGAAACCTGCATTGTGTTTCACAGAGGCCAGTGACCCTCCCGGGTGAAGGACAGTGTTGGGGAAGCAAGGTCAAGACTGTGGTATTAGCCTTGACTCATGAATCAAAGCCGCAGAGACAAGAAAGGAACACGCACACATGGTGAGTTAGTGAAAGACATGAAAGGTCAGTTTGTGTCAAGGAAAGACTGAAGTCGCAACGGTATATCTCAAAAGTGAAGGTTGCGCACATGCTGATGAGACGCAAAAGAAAGCTAACCAGTGATGAACTTTTAAATGGGTGATAACTGTGAAGCCAGTGATCCAGAGTAGCGGAGTGGTCCGGCGAAAGGAAGTAACCCACTTGAAAGTCACTGTGAAATGTGAAATGTTTTGTTATAAATCGGAAAAATGAATGAACTCTGAAATTTGTAATGGTCTAGATTAACCCCGGCAAAAGGGGAAATGAAAAGGTGAATGCTTCAAGAGAAGAATTTCTTTGAACTTGTGTGCTTATGGTGCTGAACTACCAAGACCAAGAGACACTGGGGCAAATAACATAAGAGTGTGAGCTGAAGAGAAAGTCGACAGTAGTCCTGCGGAGGTCTATAGTAAAAGCCTTGCACATTCTAAAATATTTGACATCATTTAAAGATGTGAGCCCGATTGAGGAAAACTGGAAATGTGAGAAGTTAGGGGAAGGGAACCCCTAACAAATGTGAATTAAGCCTTAGCAAGGGATCCCCTTGCTGTAATTGCGAGGTCCAGGTCCGGCTGAGGGAGACCTATGTGAACTGTTAAAGCTTACAGAGGTCGGAGCCCGACGGAGGGAGACCTGCGTGAACGTTTTGTTGAATTGTGAAAGAATTTTTGGAACGCTGGAATAAGTGACTTTAATGTGGAAGGCCAGGTGGGCCTTGTAAAGACCGGTAGGGGGTGTCTGTACTTCCGCTCTCTATATGGTAGAGGAGAGGCACAGAAGACCCCAGCCAAGATTCTCTATAAGGTAGCAATGGACGAGCAGTCAAGGCCTAGCTTCTCAGGAGGTGATGCGGGCTGGTTCTTAAGTACAGTGTAGTCCCCGAACCCCCACAAAGGAATGTCCACACACTGTATTACTGAAAACACAGTCTTTATATAATTAATATTCAAAGGTATGTACACGATCACAATAACGCACTTTGTACTTAGAAGTCAATAATGATAAATATATACACGTCTAGAGTGGTACCACTAATGTTATCAAATCTCATTAAAGTGCATCAACTGTATGGTTAAAATGTCACACAGATCAATAACGAGTAAACCAGCAATAGAGATAGGCAGGATCGTAAGGTGGTTGAAACCATCGGAAGAATGCTGGCCCCGTTACCTAGACACAGTTCTGTGTGGAGATCCCCCCACCTGGGCAACCTGTAAATAAAGATATATAGCACAAGCCCAGTCCAAATGTTCATAGTCTTACTTCTTCCTATTAAGGTTTTACCCCCCCAATGTACCTGGTGGAGTAGAGTTCTCCGACGATGCACCGACCGATTCTTCTTGAGTGCCTCCTTTTCAGGCGGGAGCCACGGATCGTCGAGAGGTGTCAGGGAACTTGGCGTTCGGTGTCAGGGAATTGACGGCCCTTCTTGAGTGCCCTCCCTTTAAGGCAGGAGTCACGGGTCGTCGAACGTCTGACGGTGAACAGGGTGAACTATGGCAGGGAAGTGGCCGCTTCGTTCCTAGCGGTGCTCGTCAACGACAAAGCATTGGCGTCCTGCAAGGAAGAGGCGTGCGGTGCACCTCGGTGACAATAGTTCTGGACCGCAAAGAGATGATGAACTGTGGCCCAGCAAGGGCATCGAGTCGTCGGCGTCTCTGCGGTCTATAAGTGCCGGGAAACCCACCGGTGGATACTCCTCGGCGCGTCGACAGTCGGGCCTTCTCCAGCGGGAGACAAGCGGGTGACAATGCAGACGAGAGCGTCCTATGATCAATGGAAGTTCTTAGGCAAACGGGAGCACGGCGGCTCCAGTCAGCGACGGCGGTGGTCGACAGTGGCGGACAACAGTCCGGGTGCTTCTCCTTGGAGTTCCGCAGCAGTCCCCGTATCGGGTCGGCAGCCTGTCGTAGGTCTGTCTACCAGGGAGCGTTGGCAAAGATCAGCTGTGCACGATGGTCCCTGGTAGCTCGGGAAGCGGGCGCCTTACCAGGTCCTCTCTGGGTCAGTCCTTGGAGGCACAACAGCTTTCAGATTGTGAAGGAGAGCAACAGCAATTCTTCTCGTCCAGCAGGGCTTCAAGGTCAAGCGTCAGTTAATCCAGTTACTCGTCGTAATGGACTTCAGCTTCTGAACACGATTCCTAGCAGTGAGAGGTCACCAGATATACTGTTGATCTCCCATTCATTCCGCTGGGTCACACTCAAGCATCCAATCATGACTACGGGCATTCATGCAGGCAGGCAGCCAATCAGGCACACAAGGTATTCAGGCCATTCACTTCTCTCCAGACACTCACAACAAGTTGTGTATTGGGACAAGTACCGAGCCATTCAACACACCAAGCTGCATTCATACCGGTTTCGGGCAGGGTTGTCTCGGTCATTGTGTCAACCACCAGATACTAGAAACCCACAACACAGAATGCATATTCGTCACACATTCTATTCACCCAGGTCCCACCCACAGGGGGTACCCACAACATACATCACCGGGAAGGCTCCAGCTAGTCTGACTAGGCCTTCACAACAACACCATATATGGCACTTCCATCCAACAGCCAGTCAGGGGGAAGGGACAGAGTCAGGGTTTCCCAGGAATCAACTGATCCCAATGGCAGGGCCGGGGTATCCCAAAATGGAGGATACTCCGCGCACCTGTCAAATTCAGCATGGAGCTGCCACCAGCCCATACCCTGCTCTGTGGGCCACCCACAGGTGCCCAAAAAATACACTAGGGGCACAGGGTTGTACCCCCCCACCCATGGGTGCCATAAGGGTATCCCACGGGTCCGTTCACCAAACCAAAAGAAAGAGAGCTGCACCGCCAGGAGTCCCACATGAACTCCTGCACGGAAAACACGACAGAACACACAATACAAAGCAGTAAAGGACAAGGATACGGAGGCCCTGCTCCTCCGGTGCATTTCCAGCATCACAGGCCTCCATCCACGTTTTGAACTGCCTTTGTTTTGAGAACCTAAGCCAGACTGGGTCATCCTGTCTACAGGGGCTACCCTTCTCTGTGCTTTCCAACCTGGGAAGGAGAGCTGACTCAGCTACTTTGATCCTTTGTGTTATAACATTGATTTTCCTTTAAATACATATCCCCCCTTTACACACTTTCTGTATGCGAAATAGGGCAGGCATTAGGTTGCGTTAGTATAGACCTTTCTGATTTGACAAAGACTGACTAGGACTGTGTTTTCTTTATTGATTGATGGTAGAGACTACTCCCATCATAGCTATAGAGCAAAGCATGAGTTTTTCCAATCACCAAAAATTGAATAAAGGTTTTAAAATGTGTACCTCTTGTGTCAGTGTCATACTAGTGATGCCATGCCTCCCTTCAGAGATCATCTTGTCTAATGATCATCATGTTAATGTTAATGTTAAAGGATATTTGTACCGCGCACTATCACCACCAGAGTGGTCCCCTGGCACTCCAGTGAGGTGTCATACAGTCATCCCTGCAACATCCTTAGCTGAACCAGTGAAACCTGATGACATTGTACATGACTGTGCAACCTATGAGGGAGAAGGAGATGTGAATGTTAAGGAAGATACATTAGAGGCAGGGAAGTGCTCTTTGTTCATGGTTCATAAATAGTCGGTCAGGACAATGGTAAAAGGTGGACAGGAATGGTAGTTGTGGGCTTGGTGGATGGTGAGTACCAAGTCAAAGTGAAAAACAAATTGCCTTTGCATTTTTCCACAAAGCAGCAGAATTCGTAGCACTCATAGAAGCGCTTGAGATCAGTAGGGAGAAGGCAGTCACTATTGACTCGGACTCAGTGTACGTTATATGGTGCATTCAAGGATGTCAAGATGGCAGAGAAGAGGGTTCAGGAGATCGGATGGGTGCCCAGTCCAGCATGCTGCGCTATTATCCAAATTATCCAAATTATCCAAATTATGAGATTATCCAAATTATGAGATACATTAACATTACCAACGGAAGTATCAGTTATTAAGTGTGCTGCTTGGGAATAATGCTGCTGACAGAGTGACATAAGAGGCCCCTTATTTGCTATTTACAGATTCCCAGTTCCCATAAACGGTGTCCCAACAGGTTCAGTTATCAGTCCCATACACCACAGTGCCCCTAATGCAAATTGTAGAAATAATAACTTTTTTTTGTCCTGTTTTCAAGGATATTAGAAATGCTACTATCCTCTGTGTATTTAGATGCTTTAATCTGAGACAACATTGCCTTGCTCCATTTTTCCTATTATCTGCAGACTCACCTTATGTTGTTCTGGCTCTTCTGTCCTTTTTAAAAAAAAAAGAGCTATGTATCTTAAAAAGGGGGTTTAAGCTGTTTCTTGAACTGTTTGTTTTCTGATTAAGTACTCTATTTATGTGTATTAAAATTGATTTTCTAATGATGTAGCTCAATAATTATATGTTTGCTACGTGCTGATGTGTATACTTTTAATGTCATGTATTTGCATCTTGTACTTGTTTAATGTATGTGTCATCTGAATAAACATATTGATTTATTGAAGGGCAAGAAAGCACGCCAAAGAATGAAAAGGAGATGTGGGTGAAACAAGGGTGTGCCCTCTAACCTACAGATTTTTTGTAAAGCCAGGAGCTCACAGGTAGAGTAGTGATACCCTTGGAATTACTTATTGTGGCTCTAGAGCAGTTGCATCACCCATTGCAGATGTCTCAAAAACAAATAGCATCAGAAATCCAGGAGGACTGGTTTTGTCCCAACCTACAGGAACAGGTGAATAATTGTGATCCTAAATGTGTGACCAGTTCAATCCTGGAAACACATTGAAAGCATTAAAAGGAACTTTGCCCTGAACATCGGGCCCTTCACAGAACTTCACATTTACCACGTTATGACATGATCAACAGGTGCAGTCATTTTGATTATCTGATTGTTGTCATTTTTCCATTCTCCTGATGGCTTGACGCTAGACCCTATACACACACTGAAGCTAAATCAGAGGCAACATTTTTGGTGATGGTGTTTCCAAGGTGGGGTGTATGCAAAGTTTTGAGGTCCGGTAATGGAACTCACTTTTTTAATCAACTTTTCACAGACATAACTTCTTTGTTGGGGATAAAGCACATGTTTTGTTTGGTGTATCTCCCACAAGCCAACGCGATCGTGGAGCGCATGAATGGTTTGCTGAAAAACAGATTGTTGAAACTCTGTTTAGATTTTAAAAAGAACTGGGTTCATTACCTTCCCTTTGCTCTGTTTTATCTTTGTAACCAAATGGGGAAGGACAACCATTTGTCCCCCATGAAATAGTGACAGGGAGTAGGATACGCATACCACTCTCACCCACACTCACATAATCAGATGCTCAGAAGTCCTCAGAGATTCTAGGAGAGCAGTTTAGGGCCTACCTTATGGACTTAACATGATCTGTCAAGATTTTATCTTCACAGGTTGCTTTCCCTCATCAACAATCGGCTGCAATGGAGGGCATTGATCAAGAATCAGGAGTCCTAATACAGCCACGGCTCTTCCTGGAGAATCAAGTATTGATTACAACATTTGTTCACTGGTGGAAGGATAGTCGGTTTCATAGGCCCTATTAAGTGGTCTGTGCAACTCTGAGTGCTGTGAAGGTGGAAGGGAACAAACGCTGGATCCATTTGAGCAATGTATGGAAAGTGGCCTGTGACTCTTCACCTTCACAAGAACGAGATTCAACAGAAAATACTGAGTTAAGTATTCCCATAGAAGCCGGGTCTCATTCCAGCGAGAACAACAGAGTGAATAAATAGACTCAAGTTCCTGCGCAGATATTGAAAAAGTCTGTTAATGAACATGAGGGATAGGATGTCTATTTTTGTTGTTGTTTTCCTTTTGTCCTTGTTTAGGTGTGACAATGAACATTAATGTTAACATGGATTATAGTTTTGAAAATTATGAAATTTTGAAACCCTGAACCAAAAGAGGTACGGGCCCAGAGGGATTTATAGATGAGGAGGTGGGTTTTGGCCAGATGGTGAATGGACATGACTTTGCTCCTGATAATCTATGGTATAGGCATATGATAAGGTGGGGAGGGAAAAGGCAACAGACCCATGCTATTTCTGTTTGGTCATTCTCCATGCTACTGGCATCCCGCGATAATTTATTCCTGATTAATTGTCACCACAAATAGTACAATGCCTGGAGCACCTAGCTTTGTGCAGAGTGAGGGGCTCATTTAAAGGACCAATAGTCCAGGCTACTACCATACCAATTGATCAATCTGAATATTTAAGGAAAGAAAAGAAGGAGCACTGAAATGTGTGATGTAGTAATTGGAATTAGGAGTTTTTGTTTTTATACACAGTGAATGGGAACAGAGGGTGAAGCATTGTAAAGCGGAAGGAATAAGGACATTTACTAAACAAAAGGTGGAGAACATCAACAATGAATGTTCTGAAGTTTGGAAGGATTATGTAAAAAAAGTTGACATGGCTGAAACCACAAATAAGACCTGTTAAGATCCAGTTACTTTACTAACACATTGTTTTCTTATGTTTCAGGGGCAATGGCACTAAACCAGTCAGGACTAAAAAATACTGTACTAAAACTTTGCAAATTGTATATTTGGCCAGTGGGACTTCTGCCATCCTCGATAATTATTGGGTCTGTGTGGCCCTGGTTTACCTCCTGCTCCCACTGGCCTGTAAGGGAGTATGCAGCATGGCTACTTTGCACTCCCCGATCATGGTAGTCCCCGAAGCTTCTCTGGGTATCTCTAACATGCTGCCCCAAGCCACTTTTGTGTACCCTTTGTCCACTCTTTTGTTGAAAACATCTGAATTTAAGACTGTTGAAGGACATGGAACTTTTGAACTTTTGGGTGAATCAATCCGGAAAAATTATGTGTCATCAACTTCTTCAGAGGCATTAAAAAGAATACCAGAACATCTTAGACTCTTCAGCAGAACAGAGATGGTTTTTGCCTCTCTCCTGGCTCCAGCGGTTATTGTTAAATTGCTTCAGATCACCCACTATGAACTCCTACAACTGGCCAATTATTCTGAGACTGCTTTCAATGCTGTACACAAGTAGATGAGAGCCTTGTGGCTCGTGACATTGCAAAATAGATATACCCTGGACCTTCTTACTGTCATGGAAAGCGGGGTGTGTCAAAAAAATAGGTGTTTCCTGTTGCACATTTGCGCCATCAAATGATATTGACAATGGAACTTTATCTACATGGGGCCATGGAAAGAGGGGTGGGATCAAATATGATATTTACTTGGCTTGATTCACTTTTTTCTGAGTTCCATTATGGCTAAGACCGACTTCAAAAATGTTGCTGCCACTTTTTGTTTTTCCTGCTTGTTCTGTTTTTCTTGACAGATACTTTTAAGATGCTGCTCTGTTAAGCTACTGCAAACAGCTGTTATTTTTTTTATTTTTTTATTGATATGGCTGAAATAATAATCAAACTTTCAACATCAAAACACAATTCATACTTTTACAATGATTCAATACAATATAAAACACAAATCACAATCCTAAATAATCTTCAATTCATCATATAAGAATTTTTCATTTTAACATTAAGAGTACTGTGTCCTCACCTATTATTTAAGGTCTGTTAAAATATTAATCGCATTAAGTGATCTAATTGTTGCTAAAATCAAAATTACATGTTGGCCCGCTAAAGATCAGCATCCATACCTTATCTTCAGTTAACATTCTATGCTGACTAAAATATTTTTTGAAATATAACTTTCTTTTGTCCATCAATTTTGGGCAAGATATCAGCAAATGGTTCATAGTTTTAACTTCCTGCATATTGTAGCATAAACAGCAACATCGATTTTCTTTTGGCCAGTTCGGTCTTGTCCTTTTAATGTCCCTAGAATGCCATGAATTCAAACGTAATCTTAAAAATGCTTGGTGTATTTTATGACAGAGACATTTTCTTAAATATCCCAGTAAAGTGCCAAGTGGCTTTAGTTCATATTTAAAATTTGAGGAAATCTTGTACTTGTTAAATTTATCCTGGGTCTGTCACCAGTCATCTCTCCACAACTTAATTTTACCTTTATCAGGCATCAATAACAAGGTTTCAAGCTAGATATCGGCAGTTAATAGGCATTCCAAACAATCTTCCTTCCATTTAAACAATACACCATCTGATTTTAATTCTAGCAAATGTCTGAAGAGCAATAGGATGGAGTTTGGTTCTGCTAGAAAACATTTCCTCAGCAAGGACAAAGCTTTCCACTTAACCAATACGGAAAGGGAAAGCAACCCTAGTTCATAACGATTAATCTGAACTGGAACCTTCTAACACCCTTTTCCAAAACATCTCCTCAATCGGATTCCAGTTCAGGTTATGAGCCATTAATGTTGTCACTGCCCTGTAAGTGAGGGTTGGAACCACCTTTTATTTATAAAACATAATCATTGGCTCACAGGAATATTTACTAAACCTACGATGATGATTCCCAATAGGGCAGCAGTTTTAACTTTTTGTTTTACGTCTGCTACATATGGTGCATCTACAAACTCCCAAATATCTATAATCTTTCACCCTTAAGAACAGGGAATTATACAGAGTCCATTTAAAGGTGTTTTCTTCCCCTTGTTTTCGGGTCTAGACACATAACCTTTGATTTAGTCATGTGTATTTTAAAACTGTTGTCTTTAGTGTAAACCTCTAGCCTTGTTAACTTCCTTTGAAGCCCCATAGGTGTCTGGTCCATAAGGACCATATTGTCTGTTTATAGCAACCTCGCAATTTGTGATTCGCCCAGTTTTGGAGGAAACACGCAAACTCCATTCATATATAGTCCTAGATCACCTAGAAAGAGGTTAAATGAAGCAGGGGCCAACATACACCCCTGCTTTAATCCTTGATAAGTAGGAATGGAGTTTGTTAGTTGTCAAAGGCAACATTGCCTGTATAGAGGTTCCTGAATACAAATCTTTTATTAGATCCAGCAACCAAAGAGGGCAGCCCAATTTCTCCAACTTGGCCCATATTTTTTGTCGATCTACGCAATCAAAAGCTTTTTGAAATCAATAAAGGCCAAATATACTGGCTGTCCTGTAAGATAAACTTTCCTTTTTGTAATTGCCAATGTGAATAAGTTACCCACAGTCCCCAGTCCAGTAATAAAACGTGATTGATAAGAATACAAATTCTTGGAATCCTTGACCCAATCCATAAGGTGCCACAGAACCAGGCTAACAAAGACCTTACCCAGGACATCTAGGAGGGCTATTTGGCAATAATAATTATGTAGGTTTAAATGCTCTCCCTTTTCCAATATTGAAAATAATTACTGATTTCTTCCATGAAGAAGGTATGCCTCTGGTTTCCAGGATTCTGACAAAGTTACCAGATTTTTAGCCCATTCATATGGTTGGGTATTATAAAATTGGATAGGTCATCCAGGCCCGGGGCTCATTAACTATTAGCCGCAGAATATCTTCCAGGTGAAAGGATAGTTCCCATTTATTAACCTCTCCGTAACCTGGTGATTAGCACAATCACATGCTCTAAATGAATGTTCTAAAATGAAGTACCTACATTTTCTCAGATATGGGGTTAACTTGTAAGGCCACTTGTTGAATTTTATTTGAATAATTTAAAAATGACCAGATCTCTGCACAGTTATTTTTGACTAGCTATTGCTACCATCATATGTTCAGCGTCTCTTTGTGCTAGAATACTCTTATAACCCTGGCTCCAATTCCTGAATGTTTGTTTAAGGAATTATATCTTCATAAACCTCACCTCAAAGGAGACGGTACTCAACCGTCTCATTTGAGCTCTAGAAGAGCATTTTTGAGCTGGGATTTCCAGGTTAAAAATTATTTTTATGTGAGAAACAACTTGAACACTGTCGTATAGTGAAACATATGCTGGTTTAACCCAGAGGGGTTTGAAATAGAACCTTTCACCAAATTAATATTAAGAACGACCAGCAAGCAATCATTCCACCTAAACTGATTTTTGCCAGAGATAATTTCCAAATTAGGGTTATATACTTCCTTTTTTTCTTGGCCTATAACTGAAATAATACATTTGGTTACCACTAAATCATGGTCACTCCTTTTTGTTGGTGCATCTTTAACTTGTTAATCCACATAAAAACATTGTTGTAAACAAACAAATAATATATTGTACTCATATGATTATCCCTGCACCAGGTGGGTTGGGGAGGGGTATCCCCTTTTAGACATCACTAATCATTTGGAGTCCTCTCCCTTCCACCAAATCCAGCCAACGTTTAGCTCTTTGCTTTACTAGAGCACCCTTTTGACTCAAGCAGATTTTCAAGACTCCCACAACTATCACAGCAAAGATCGCAGAGTCTAAAGCACAGATGTTTAAATGCTTCACAACCCCATTCAAAAAGTATTCAGTGCTAATCCCCACCAGATTTCAATATAAAGTAAGTAAACACAGGGCCCTGCTCATGCCCCCATGTGTATTTCCCCATAACAATTTAGTAAATTGGGCAAATGGGTTCCAGGATACCCAGGGTACTAAAGTAAAGCCTAAACCATTTCAACAAGCAGTTAACAAGCCAGATGTAGGATGGACCTGTGTGCCTCTATTCTTCAAATGGGTTTGAAGATGTAGGAGAGCCTTGTATGCCTCTAGTCGCACATGATAGAATAAGAGAGTTCTCATCCAAAAACGTGTGAGCCCTGAGCCTTATCTCCTGCAAAAAAATTATATCCAAAGGGCCCAATGGATTATCTTACTTTGAAATCAAATTTGTATAGCCTTGGGTGTTCCATGACCCAATGTTTACATGCCCAACCATATTCAAGTATCTTAGCTACTGGCAGGATGATCAAGCAACCAAAGCTTCAGAAAGCCACTCGATTTTCTTTGGACAGGGTTCTTTCTTGTCACAAAGAGCGGCTTCCAGGTGAACCATGATGATTATTCCCCTGGTGTTGTTGATGTAATAGTCTTTTTTGTTCCAAGGTATGCAATTCTGGAGTTTGATGAAGGGCCCTTATATCTGACACTTGAATCGTTTGCACAGGAGGCAAAATCTGTCGATTAAAAATTATTGGTTGTTTTACTGAATGAACTATATTTGGGCCCAACGGAAGCCTCTCCAGGGGAGGAATTACACCCAGGGTCTCAGTTTCAACTGAATGGGTTGTCAAGCCTAATAGTTCCATAACATTTTCATCCACAGAATTCTCTCTTTCAGAAGGAACAGATTCCAAAATAGATTGGTCCCCATCCAAGTTCATAGTCTGCAGAAAATTCTGGGTCTTTCCCATTTTTTTGCCCTCTTGTTCTTTCCGTTAGGCTTCAAATCATTTTGGACCCCCGGAGGGAGCACCAATGCCTGCAAAAACTTCCTGGAGTCAGAAGCCAAGAGTCTTTCTGCACCTTTCTGATTTTGTCTTCTTTTCATCTTATCTGTTTTCGACAAACATTATTTTTTGAAAATATATGAAAATAGGTCTTCGCCTTCTCCGTTATCTTTATCGACAGCAGGGGCAGGTGCATTTACCTCTTCAATAATTTCACAGTTAGCCACTGAGATATCCAACATCTCCCAAATATATACAGGGGAGTCACCTACAATTGATCGGTCAATGGTAAATGTTCCTCCTTTATGAAGGTTGTCGGTGTCTCAGTTATTTGTCTTGACATTAAACCTATGTATACAACATCAGTCGCCAATAACTTTGTGCAGGGGCCAAGATCGGGCCCCTTCACAAGAGCCCCTTGGCATCAGCCTCAGTTTGCAGCAAATAAGGCAAGGAGACATGCAGTCATGGTAAACCAAGCTTCTTTTATTGGATAGCAAATAGACTGCATGCAGAGACATTATCAGTGGAAAAGCAGGAAAATACAGAATAAAACGTGTCCCAGCAGTCAGCACACAGAGCTCTCTAGTGCCCACCCTTAGGGTGCTGGATATATAGCATATCATAGGCAAACACTAATATATTATAGCACTTTCACAATGGGGGGGTGTAACTTGGCACGATACTGCTGACATTTGGCAATAACTGTCGACATCTCACTTGTGACGCAATCCTGCAGGGGCATTGTGTTGTATTATAGATAAGTGACATTCACAGAAACCCTATGGTTATCCCCCATATATGGCGCTAATACTACACTTGTTCAGAATATGCGGAAGAGAAGGTCTGCCAAAGGAGGGGTTTTGGGCATATCCGGGGTGCTGCATGCAGAGAAAGCAGAGGGAGGTGACATGGAGGGTCTGAGGCCTAACTGTAGGGGAAAGGCTAAAGTAGCATAGAATAGCATTGCATTGCATTGCATAGCATAGCATAGCATAGCATTGCATAACATAGCATAGCATAACATAGCATTATAATCCTGCCACATCATTTGGTAAGGAATTGCTCATTGAAGAGGAGATGTGTCTCTCAATAAAAGATTCATTCGCATTCAGATAATGCTCAAAAGAGAGATTTGATCTGAAATCTTCAGATTCAAAGAACCATGAAATTTTACCAAGGATTGCATAGTAGTGTTACTTACAGACATGGTTAGTTTCAATGAGGGGATAACCAAGGTCGTTAACCCAAATGATGTTATGGGTTGATGCCGAGTTTGCACCATGCTTCTTGGCCTAGGCATTTGAATCACAGGATCACTTGTTCTAGCAAAATCCTCTCTGTGTTTCCCTATTGGAATATGAGGTGCCAAGCTCTTGAGTTCCTTCTTTAGCTGGGTTAAGTTGGCTGTGCAAAGTGTCATTGTTATTTGGAAAATGAATCTGGGCCAAACTCAATGACGGTTCCTAAAAAGTTGAAGCAACTACAGTACCCCAGCCAATCTTGGAAGTTTCTAAGTGCGCCTCTTGTAAGAACTTTTCGCCTATATCTAAAATGTACACATGTCCCAAAAGCAGTGGTTCATAAACATCCTCCACCATTATAGCTCCCACTAGGATAGCTGAATCCAGGATATCTGTGAACAAAATTGACATCTGCAAAAGTTCATTTGGGATCACCCTTATGTTTAAGTTCACTTACCCCGATCTCTATGCACAAAGTTGAGGCAGTGGGTAAGGCTGTATTAATACAACAAGACCTTCAGGGGACCCTGCTCAATCGCCTCCCAGCCTAACAGCCAAACAGCACTCTAAAAGCACTCTGCAAGTCAATGCACGCAGGTGTGCGTACCCCCTGAACCTTTTAAGTGGTCCCAGGTTCTTGTAGGCAGGACTTGAAGCTGACAGTAAAAGGAAATAAAGTCCTTCAAATAAAACAGTAGACAGAACTTTTTGCAGCCGATAGCAAAGAAAATCCTTTAAAAGAGCGATTTACAATAATCAGCAGGTTGGGGAGAGAAACGTGTTCTCGCAGCCTCCGATATGTTACAGCACAAACAGAACACTATAAGCTGCTATTACGTCAGTCACTCAATCCACTTGTAGGGTCACTTCCAGTAGTTAATATATTGACTAAAGAGGGAATGTTGGGAAAGACATTTTAAGCCTCAACGCGGGAAAGAGATTTACATTACGCAAAGTGTAGAGTTCAAAGGTGATGTAACCACTAAAACATGGGATTTAATGTAGTTAGATGATTTGAGTGTTACTTTTTATTCACAGATTTCAGTTACAGTGGGTAGTAACATTATTAGTAGAATGGACATTGTATTGCATGATGTACCATTTGTACCACTTAGAGGCACGAGGCGGGAAGCTCTGCACAAATGGGAACTAAGGGGAGTAAACGTGGGGAGATGCAGTAATTCTGAAGATTGTACATGTGAGGGTTTGACAATGGCTTAAAATCTAAAAACATTATAGTATGTGCAGTTTAAAAGTACATGAACGTTGCAAGATTTGTTGGCTTGCAGGGAAGGGGATTTTTGGCTGGCCTAGAAGGCAGCATGACCTAGATTATGATAGTGGAATGGGAGCGAACCGCATATGGGGCCGGATATGATAATATCGCATAGAAGAGCAGGATGCAAAACCATTTTTTCAGAGTCTTTATGGTTATGGTTGCATTGAAATGTAGATACAAGAGGCAATTTCCTTGGGGGAACGCAGGTTCTTTCATGGCAGGGTGAAGGAAGGGTTAGTTAATAAACCACATGCAGGCCCAGGGTCTTTAAGGGCTTTAACCCCTAAAGTGGCAAGGAGGAGTATGCTCATCCTTTTTGCACAGACTTGCATCATAGCAGATTGTGGGTTAAAGATTATATGGTCTGAGATGGCAGTGGCAAGTAAGGCTACATGAGGTAATGAGGGAAAAATAATCCAAAGATGCCAGCAGGTTTGAATTGTATTGTGGTTCCAAGGGAATAATAGCCCTCTACAATCACCATCTCAAGTCAATGGGTTTTGTATGAATAATAATGAACCTGGTTATTTATGAACAGTATGTCTATCATGTGGAAATACATCATATCTGAAGAAGATTGCATGTCAAAAGGGGGGTACCTTATGAAAGTATCCAATGGGAATTTTAGATTTAGAGGTATTGAGTTACTTTGTATTAATGTTAGCCAATGGAGTGTTGGGGATTACTTTGTAACAGAATATGTGTGAATATGTACATTGTTTAAACTATGTATAAGCTGCTATTTTGTATTGCTTGGAGAACTTGGTTTGTTTTTCAGCGCTCAGAAACTGACTAGACCCTCCTGATCATAAGCATGCAATAAAACTGTTTTCTGACAAAAGTGCATTTGTCTCTTAATGGAAGCTGTACGTTTGCATTGGAAGTGTTCAGGCACGTCCCAACACTCCCAAATAGAGAATCAGTGAAGAAATGTAGCAAAATGAGTTGTGGGAACAGGAATAACAATGCAGGATTCAACAGTGAGACCATTTAGTCCATCTGGCTAATATGGAATACAATCCAGAATGGGCCTTCTAAAGGCATCTATCTCCAACATGAATTATAGCGAAATCAAAGAACCCATAGGTAGATGGGAAAACAAAGATGTTGAGCAACAACAGGGAGAAACAACATATTATCCAGCCCCTCTGAAAATGCCTCAGACCCCTAACCCAGAAAAGCAAAGGAGATGAGAAAAAAGAGAGGACCCCTTATATCCTACAAATAGGAAACCCCCAGTCAAATATGTAAGCAGGTGGGGAGTCAAGTAGTGGATCTGACTCTCATGAGGGAAGTTGGACTTAAGTAAGGAGAAATAGAACAAGAAAACAATTATCACATTTTGAGAAAGACCCAATCAAACACATTAAACCATAAAAAGCTTTATGATCCCCTTATAATAGAAATGTAGTAAAATATTCTGTTTGGGAACCTCTACAACTGTACAATATCCACCTTTGGTTTGAAATATTACCAACACATAATTGTAAGCATAACATTGACCTTTTCTCCAGAGTTTTCTAGTTTCTTCGCGGCACTGGAAGAACAAAACCATTATACATGTTTCATGGTAGAAACCCCAGAGAAGCTCGCAAAGCAGCATATAATTTAATGTGTGCTGAGGAGCAATCTTCTAGGGATTTTCCTGAAGAAATCAAGCATACATTTTCCCCATTTCAAGTTGATACTGAGAGTCGAGATTTTAAAGCTACTTTCTTCCACACCCATGCCCTTCTAAAATATGTAGTAACTCATCAGTTAGTTTGTGATGCTGATGACAAAAGGTCACTTTGATTATCACCAAAGCTACAAGGATGTATTAATTACAGAACTCAACAACTCTTAAGACTAAAGAAATGAACCCCAAGCAAACTTCTGCACCGGCTTCCCTTAAGGTAGCTGACATGAAGTGCACTCCTTAGTTGGACTTGTAGAGAGGGGGTCTGAATACCTCCTCTTCTGCAGTACAATATAGTAGCATACAGAGAAGACCCATTTGTTCAAAGCCAGCTGAATAGTCCTTCACCCGGCATGCAAAATATCAATACACCAAAACTGCAGACTTTCATCAGTTCTTAATTTCATAGCTAATTTATATATGGAACATTTTGAAACACATCACATCTCTGACACCAATTCTTTCAGCCATCAGATGGTAAGTTGGCACAGATACATCAATGGCATCTTGATGATCTGGCACGGCACACAAGAACAGTTAACCAGTTTCCATAATTGTTTGAATTCCATGACATGGAATGACAAAGCGATTGATTTCCTATACATTACTTTACTAAAAACTGACCAAGGAACTATTGGGACTACACTTTATCGGAAAACTACCAATAAGAATATGCTATTACATTGCAGTAGTTTTCACCTGCTGGCACTTAAGGAGAATTTACCATTTGGGCAATTTTTATGAGTGACAAGAAACTGCTCCATGGATGAGGAATTCAATAGACACATCAGTGACCTCACTGACAGACGAATTGCCCCCCAAGAAAACACTGAAAGATGCCTGAGCTAAGAATCAACTGAGAGAAGCTTGTCTGACCAAACAAGAGAAAGTAACTGAGACTGATAAGATCACTTGCATGACTAATTATAGCCCTATCAGTAATGGCCTCAGAAGAGTGTTCCTAAAAAATGGGCACATCCTGTCCACAGATGATATTCATCTGAAAAAAATGAGGTTTGCTTTTAAGCAATCCAAAATATTAAACAGTCCCTGGTACATACCTATAAAAATATACTCCAAAAAGAAGCATTAATTACATCTATATGGGTTATTTCACCGGTTTGAGGTCATTTCTGATGCAGAAGTTGTTCTGTCTGTGCTCTCACAAACAACATGGCTAGTATTCAACTTAATCAAACTCTTTGGCATATGAGGGACTATATGAACTGCAAAATTACATGGGCCATTTATGGCATAAAATGCCCTTGTAACTGGCTGTATATAGGCAAGACCAAGAGAGAAGTAAGACAAAGAATGTGTGAACATCGTTCTTGTGGAAAAACCAAAGTACCAGATAAACCCATGGTAGAACACTTTATTCACAAACAGCAAAAACAGACAGATTGTATTTGGTTCATTTTACAAACTGCTAAATCACACCCAAGAGGTGGAGATAGAGATAAGCAAGTGGGAAAGATGGAGCAGAAATGAATACAAAACTAAGACAAAGTCCACAATGGCTTAACCATGAGCCATTGTGTAAGCTCTGGCTGATCTGTTTCCCTGCAATACAAGATCTGTGTCCAGGTGTATGTTGTTCTATGTTTGTGGTTGTTCACAAATGTCTTTGAAGATGTGGTTCAAAATAAGGTTTTTCAATAGTGTTTCCAATTATGTTTTCTCTATGTTCATAAACAAAAATATGTTGTGCATTATGTTGTGCTTCACGAGAAAGTGCTAAAAAGGATTTTTCCCCGATATAACATCGCTGTCAGTGTTCTAGAATATTATTTGATAAGAATTTGTGACATAGACATCACTCCTCAGCACTTATGCATAGGACAGCATGTTTAATGTAAGACACTCCAAGATGGCACTCTGAGCAGTGCGCATTCAGATGTGAGACCTGTGGAAGTCACATGCTCCACATCCCCATGGTAACGGGTAGGAAACGTGGCCTGCGTCCTGACTGGAGTTACTGTTTCACACGATGCACGGGCAAGAGCGCAAGTTTCCTGGTTCCGGTAAGCATTTCCCATTGTTGCTGCTCTGGTCCATCCTTCTTTTTAATAAGGAGTTTGGTTCATGTTTGAGTGATAAACCACTCCACTATGTATTGTGCACAGTCAAACAGGTGCATGTCAGGAATAGCAGTGCATGCTAGACCCACTGCACATTGTCAAGGAAATGGGGCACTACACAATGTTAAGGAGAACGCTTGGTCGCCTATCCCTAGTCATTTGACAGAGACAGTGGATAATGGATGTCTTAACATTCAACTAAATTAGATTTAGAGATTGTTACAACCTGCTATATATTTTCGCAGGAGTTCGAGCCACATGATATTTCGATGTGGCAGCTCTACACGTGACCTATTTTGTGGTCAGTTCATCAACCGAGCACCAAAAAACTCATACATGAAGGTTAGTGCAATCCTACGGATTGGTATGTTGGTGGCCGTAAGACCCAGGATCATACATCAAAACGTTTTACACAATTCTATTTATTTTTATTTCACAAGACCACTGTCCACTTATAAGGGAAGGGTTGTGAAACAACACCCACTTTAAAAATGGCTACGTCCTGATGAAGGCTCACGCACACGAATAAGACCGGGTTCGGAATCCCGGATCTTATAGATAGGGCCAAAACACACATTGAACATTTGATTCTATGATGTGATGTGTGTATCTGGACCAGTGTATGAATAATGACTCTGTGCATCATAGTCTTCCATCCATTTTGCTAAAGAAACGCTGAGCGAAGAGAGGGGTAGTTGGCATACTCTCTGCTGTTATTTTGACCAAGCAATACATACAACAAAAGAGAGAACTACTCCTGTAGGAGAGATAATTGCCATTCCAGGGAGGAACATGGGCATTACCAAAGACCACAATGCAGCCTCCACAGTGTCACCAAAAAATTCTCAACTGGAGCGACAAGTTAAACAGTTAACTGAGAGCACTGAACAAATTATCAAATCCCAACAGGGAAATTGTGACTCCACGGCTCATGCAAGCATTGTCCAAACTGAATAAACAGGCTAAGGTTGTCACAAGTCTCTCCCCTTCTCACCTGTTTTTCCTTGCTTGCGACCTTCTTGGATGATTTCTTTGGCACGGTCCGGGTTTTGTACAGGCCTGTGTGCTGGTCTTCGGATTCCAGCATGAGGATAACAGTCCTACAATAGGAGGCGTTCAGATGTCCAGGACCGGGAACCAGGAAGGAAACAATGTCCGAGCTTGGAGGCACGGAACGCTGTGACCCGAGCACAGGCGAGGATCCAGGAAGAAGATTGATGGTAAGTTCGAGGAAGGAAAAGGGAAGGAAGTTAATTCAAAGAATCGGGAAACAGGACTCGGAAGGAAGCCCCGAGCGAACTCCGGCGACACACATCAGACTACACAGAGCGGTAGCGTTGAGACGCGCAGAGCCGTGGGGGCGTGACTGTTTTGTAGGAAGTTGAACGTAGCGCGTAAAGGTTGGCAAGCTGCGTTCCGCACCAAACGGCCATGTTGGAAGGATCACGGAATTCAGTCCTCTATGGGTCAGGGACCACGAAGTCCAGAATGGACGCAGTCGGCTGTTCTTGACAAAGGTGGGCAATTACAGGAGGTAAATATTTCAAATAAAAACATGATATGAGAGGGGGAATGGGGGAATGGCATGGGAAAGATATGCAAAGCCTTAGAGAAAGCTTATTTTACATCCCATGAAAATACCCCTGACCTTGAAGAAAAAGCAAATAGCAAACCCTCTTCATTCCTTGAGATAAAATCAGAAAAAAACAAAAGGGTGAAGTTCATTTCAGAGAAAAATGGGCCAATTTTATTTGAGAAAAACATCTTTTCTCTTTCAAATACGATTGCCATCTCCATAAAGATAAAGAATGAGAATTAGAAACGTGACAAAGAGGTTAATAGAAAATAATGAAACTAAGCAAGAAACCCCTCAACAAAAGACGCAGAAAAAATGAAATAAAACTACTTTCATAAAGATACTATAAAAAGGGTACTCTTTCATTTCCAGACCTTTCTATGGTTTTTACTTGAAGCAGAGGCAGTGACCGAGAAATTGAGGATGGAGACAGGGGGAAGGGAGTCCCTGTTCCATTCATATATATTTTTTTTCATTATTCCTACAGAGTCCTTGACCAGCCCAAAGGAACTGGAGCTTGAGGAGGATGTCTTCAAGGTGGCAGCCAAATATCAATCTCATTAAACCTTAAATATGAAAAAGATACTGTCAAAGTAATCCACTAATTGACACTCTCTAAATTAGAAATGACAGATTAAAAGGTATTTCCTGCCTATCCAAATTAAGGGCCAGTGTGATGTATTGGCTCTCAATGATACAGGGTCTCAGGCAACCTTGATAACACAAAAAGTACTTAATACTCTGAACTAAAGAAGAGGTGAAGATCACTAGATTACCCTCAAACCCATCCTTGAGGAGCTACAACATTTTGATAGAAAGAAGATTTCAGTAGCTGGAGTTAGTGAATCAGAAATCAAATCAGGGCAACCTCAACTAAACCATACAGTGATAGTTGTCACTCCTCACGGCACACCAGCCTTATGGGGAATTATTGCCTTCAAAAACATTTGCCTTTGGTAGAATGCATGGACCATGTACTCGGGAACAAAACTCGTATCTGGATCAAACTAAAAAGAAGTACTAACTATGTCAGTCAGAAAGGTACTTGTCACTTGATTGAAAAACATCAGGACTGAGTGGAAAATAATGTTCTAAATACTCCAGTCTCTCATATCAATATCATATCTGTGAACGAACAAGAGACTTCCATTACACCATTAAAATACATCTTCACCAAATAATCAGTGATTCTCCATTTGGATGTAAACACACTGAAGTTTTATCCATGGCGTTCAATTGGAAGTAGCGCGTCAGTTGCTATAGACGTGGTCTATCCTCTCCATATAAAGAAAACATGGCGTTTGCCACATTTTGAAAGTACACTGATTGCACCCATGTCTTTGCCTGCAGAGTGCTTGATGTCCTCAATGTCTTATTTGAGGTTTATTAAGGTATGTTATTTTATTTGATTTAGATAACATGGCAACCTGCTTATTATATATATAGTGCTAGATTTAAAGTGGCACTTTGACCTAATTTTTGTAGGAGCGAGATAAAGACTGTGGCAGATATATTTTGCATACATTTGCATTTTTATCCAACTCTACATATCAAGGTCAGTGATCTTTTTTGAGTTTCTTCATTTTTTTTAGTTTGGAAATGTGGTATGTTTTCACTGATTAACGTTTTTTCTTAATTGTTTTAAAATTTGTTGAAGCAGTCATAATCCATTGCTCCTGTTGAAGGGTATTTGAGGAAAACCAAAATGTGTTCAGCTTAATTCATATATATTAATATCATCATAGGACATCTAACATAGGTATACAAACTCCTACATGAGGAGGACATTTGACAAAATGTATTGTTAGTCACTATCCTAAAGATCTGAGATATCTAACTCAGGTTTGAGATTGAAAGATCCAATTATGGTATATACATTTTACCTTTCTGAGATGAATTGTCTTATGAATTGTGTCATTAAGTGTGCTCACATTAAGATATTTGATATTTGTTGTAATATTCTATTCTTGTTTTCTTGAAATCACGTAGAATATTTCTTGTGAAGGCTATCAATTTAAGTTCTTGAAATATGCAATAACTTCATGTCAGCATTGTATTTTGTGATTAATAAAGTGTCATTGAAACATGTATTTGAGGTTTTCCCATTGTGTGTGGCATTGTTTACATGAATGGATTTAGTGTAACACACATAGAACCACTAGCAAGGATCATGGTCAACCAATGGATACCGTAGCAGATAAAATAAGTAGTTTAGCGACTCTACAAAAGAGAGGGCAGCACATGTTTGTCCCCATTCAAATTAATGACAGTAAGGATCCAGTTATCTCCAATGTTTGTTTCATTCAAGAAAGCAGCTTTATGAGGGAAACATTGATATGCCAATTGAAGAAAGATGAGATGATTTTCATTTTTAATCGAATAGATAAATAGGAATCTGATCTTCATGAATTAGATTCAAAGCACTTGACTTTCAGCAGGTTTATGCTGAAGATCATAGTTTAAACTAAATCAATAAATCATAATGGCTGGGTCGTAAGAGAAATTATTTCTGTTTTTGAATCAAATAGCAATTAATATTGATTTGATTAACAAGAAGGTCTGGTACAGAATCAGGGGAAAACCGATAGATTTCGATGATCATGAAAAGCAATTAGATTAGCCGAATTTCTGCCCTGTGCTGCTGAAGTTAAAATCAAAAAAGGCATTATTATTCCTGGAAATACTCATTGCCAATAAAGATCAGGAAAGGACAAATCTTGTCTAATGAAAAAGCATGTATTAATTTAAATAATATTCTTTAGCAACAAAGACTTTCTCTTCATCCATCTCTATTAGTAGACCTTAACAATGATATCATTTGAAGATTGGTTGACAGCAATGATCTTCAACGTGATATTTTCCATTAAGACAACTCCATTGCATGGGTGTCGATTCCGAACACTTTTAAATGGACTTGTCCAATCTTATCATTGTCCCAATATTTGAAGATTGTTATAACAATTCTTATGGTAGCAGACCATAGACTCTTTAGACCAAACAAAGGGGGGGAGGGCAGTTGATGGTGTAATTCCCGTGCTGTTATGAGGTGTAGGATTTGATCGCCGATAGAACTGTGTACTTCAGAATTAATCCAGGCTTCTGTCAGATGGCCGAATAACAGGTCAGTATGGCTGATGCATGTGGGACCGAGGAACAAATACAATTGACACAACTGTTTCTGGATTTTCAGAAAATGTTCTATATTGATTTCTATGACTGTGGTCATGCGTCCCTTCATTATATGACAATACCTACCTAGCATTGCACCAGTGTTTGTAAAACAGCACATGTTGCCACTTGCATGGAATCATTTTCAGAGATTATCAAAAATGTGGAATGCCATGGAATTGTTCATCCAATTCACAATACTTTTAAAAGCCTGGAACTAGGAATATGAAAACTCAATGGACAATGGAGACTTTGTGCAGACCTAAAGGAAATGAACAAGAGGGTACACATGTCAAGGTGTCCTCTCCTTATATTGATCAGGAACTGGCTCAGATCCAGGGTTCGAAAATGTACTCTAAACTCTGATGAATGGATATTGGACTGTCTCTGTACTCTGAGGACACCAATGCAAACTTTTCTTTACATTTGGTGGGGCAGATGTACGCCTGGGCCTCTATGCCATTTGGGCACATTAATAGTGGGAATGATCTTGTAGAAAGAAGGAACTTGGCCTATATAAATGACCTATTAGTCAAGAGCAAAGCTAACCGCTGTACGACATATTGTCTATCCGCCATCTGCTAACACCAGGGACAGGTTAATAAGGTAATTTCATATGCAAGTAAAATATTTTCACCTTTCGTGATTACATTTAATAAATGCAAGAAATTACTCCTTGCAAACACTACCATTTGTTGATCCAAGGGGAGCATATCATAATTGAGGCCTCCCACCAACCTCTACAATATTTGCCAAGTAACGGCATGCCTACAGGGAATGTCTATAATTCAAGGATACTCCTTAGGATTCTTTCAATCCAAGATAACCTTGTAGAAATCAGATATGGTCAAATTAAAAAGGATCCAATGTCGCAAGGATTTGTGCAAAGGATAACTGTTTAGAAAAGGAAGTATTACAGATATTCGATAATATGAAGGCATATCTAATGTCTCCTAATAAGCTGTATGAAGAAAACACCTGTCATGGAATGTTCATAGTTTACGTGGATGGATGGTCTTACCATATCAAAGAAAAAGATGAGTGAGAAGGAATTAGTAGCTGGTGTCGGTAGTGCTTGGTTAAATGGCATCCCCGAACCCTAAGCCCACTATAAAATAAGTCCCCACAGTATTCAAGTGGCAGAGCTGATGGCCATAAGTAAATGTGCCCTTACTGCCATAACTCATCAACTCCGGGAACGAGTAATCATTGCCGATTCAGATTATGCCCAAATTGGAATTTGTTGAACATGTGATCAATTGGAAAGCCAGGGTTATGCTGTCTGGCAGCAACACACCTTTCAAACATGGGAAATTTAAAACAACAGACAACTTTGTGACATCAAACGATGTCACCATCTATTAGAAAAAATAAAAGGGCACACAAAGGTTGGTGGTCCTGTCAAAGCAGAACATTATTTAGCTGATCAATTCTCTATAACTGGAGCACTCTAAGGGGAATTCATCAAGATGGAACATCTTGGATGAGAAATACAAGTAACAGCAGTAACTCAGTCACAAACACAAGCTGAAGGTGAGTTTTCCAATCTTCAGTGGAGTAGAGATGCTCCACATCTCAGTCTAATGAATGCACAGAAAGAAGATCCAATCAGCGCACCCTCCCACTCAGCCTTCGCTCCTCTCATAGCCCGCCCCCACTATCGTTACGTCCACTAACATTTGGGGCATCTACACCACCACCCCCTGCACGAACGCAAGTAATGTGCCAACAACGCGCTCCTCGCTTGCTCTTCACGTAACGCATTATCACATTGTCAGCGCTACGCCTCATCATCATCGCTGGTGCTCCACTACAACCGTCTGACCTTGCGGGCAGATAACCCAATGTACTATTCTGTCCCAGCTCCAGGCAGAGCTATATGCACACGCCCGGCTCCACACTAGCCTATTACTGTATTACGCCGATCGTCCCATACGCATTGTAAACGTGCCTGTCTATACTGGACAAATGCATATACTTGCTAACTGACTACTTAGCATGTTAGAATCACTTGTTCTTGCACCCACTCGAACCAGATACATGGTGGCTGGTCACTACTAATACTGCGGTTTGTTGTACCTGGCACCTATATATGATGTATGCATGTGATTTCATGTTCATATTGAAAGCTTGCCTATTGCCTTTTATGACTTTGCCATTATTATCTGCTCCATGTGCCTCCCTACGATCCTAATACATGATTCTTAGCAGTCATTAATATGCCACGGCCTGCGGTACTTGGCACCTTACTGTGAAATTTAAGCCAATACCACCTGCTCTACCTAACTCCTGCTCTCTACTACCTCCCTGAGAACTGATTGTGGGTAGTCACGGCACCTCTGTACCTTTTCCATAAATGACCACCTAGGACTAGCACTCCGGCTCCACCTGTTTTATGTACCTTATTGTGAGCTTGATACTTGACCACTACTAGCTGTCCTATTGATATTCCAACCTAGGTGAATCCCCTATTGCCCCATTGCGTTTGCTTGCACATGCCACCTTTGCTTCTACTGTGAATTTGAATCCTTTTGAATCTGAAGCTAAAAGCTTCTCAGCCTCTACAGCGAACTTTGAATGTAGGTGAACCCCTCTTTGCACTTGTAATTACTCCCTCCACACTGCATTTTTAGTCCTTATTGCAACTCTGGAATTTAGGTGAACCCCCTATTGCTCAACTATCTGTTGCACAAGCCTTCTTCAGCCTCCACGATGTATCTTGAATCTAGGTGAACCCTTCCCTGCTTTCCACCTACCCACCTGCACATTGCACTCTAGTATCACTGCGAACTTTGAACTCAGCTTCCCTTTAATCATAGCTTGGCCTGCACTTCCAACTAGCGCTACTACTCTAGCCTCCAACATTACACACCTTTGTTGCCAAACCATGATCTCCTGGCTCGTCCTTATCATGTTTCCTTTCTGCATCACATTTGGATAACGTACCCTGCAGCGGCAACAGTTACATAACCTACCAGGACGGCTTAGCCAAACTCGGATGCCCAAGACACCACCCCATCCCCTGCCCCACACCCTTCCTAGCATCCGTGTCCCCCTTCCTACCCACTCACCACCAGCCACATACCTCCCCCATTAACCTCCCAGCCAACATAACACACAACCACCCTAGACCAAACACTAAACCTCTCCATAACAAACTGAACACCAAACATCCTGCCCCATCCAAGCCTCCTGGCCCAACCCGCTCCTCCTTCACTCCCAACCTCACAGTCCGCAACGACAGACTAGGCACCAGGCTCCCCACCACAACTACTAGGCCCAACAACAAACCTAATACCAAAACCAATGCGAACCAAAATGCGCCCAATAAGCCCATACCACCCCCACTAAAAGGAGCCCTACTCAATGTCAGATCCTTGGCTGCCCACCCTACAGAAATCGCGGACATCATTCTCACCAATGATCTCGATTTCCTAGCCCTAACAGAAACTTGGCTTCATGAGGCGTCCGGACCACACTTATCGCTAGCCATCCCTGAAAAATACCCCATCCTCAGAGCTGATAGACCTAACTCTAGAGGAGGAGGCTTAGCGATCATCTACAAATCCTCCTTAGACTTCAGATCAGCCTCCTCAGTGTCACTCACATCCTGTGAGATACTCACTGCCAAATTACAAACTTCCCCCACAAGCACGATCACCCTCCACCTCATATACAGATCCCCAGGTCCCCCTGGGGTCTTTGAAGAAGACCTCACATCTCTCATTGCTGAAAACCTCAAACCCTCAGCACAAATCATGATCCTCGGGGACTTCAACCTTGGTTACCAGGACCCGAACGATGCACATGCTGCATCCCTAGCCAATGTCCTAACAGAACATGACTTCACACAACTCAATGTACTCCCCACCAAAACGGCAGAATCCTTGACTGGGTAGTAACTTACAACTGCAACACAACTTGCAAGGACCCCCAACCTCTGGCATGGACAGATCATCACCTGATCCCCATTTAGGTCAACATTAATCATATACCACCCAATAAATACCCCCTGGCACCAGCCTGCCTCACCAGGAACAAACGCAACATCACTGCCGATGCCTTACTACCTCTGGTCCTACCCACACATAACGCTCTCCCAGCCAACGCTGACTTAAACCTATTGATTGACACCTTCAATGACTCCATGGCTAAGGCGGTGGACACCATCGCCCTCCTGAAACTATGTAAAGACAAGCCAAAAGCTCATCTGAACTCATGGTACACCCCTGAACTCAAATTACTCAGAAAAAAGAAAGCTAAGGCACAACTCACCTGGAAGACCAACCCCTCCGCAGAAAACAAATCTAACCTCACAAACATCTCCTCTCTATACAAAAGCAAGATAATTCGTACCAAAAAAGATGTATACAACACCAGGATCGCTCAGGCAGGGTCCTCCACTAAAGAATTATTCAACATTTTGAAAGAACTTGAAAACCCTATTTCACCCCCAGACACCTGTTTGAAAGACAAATCCTTGTGCACCAGCATCCAAAACGCCCTCAACAACAAAATTACAGGACTCCAAACCAAAATAGAGGACAAACGCCAACAACTCTCTAATAACAAGGTCACCAACCCTAGCCTACCCATGCCCAATAATACCAAATAGGGCTTCACATTTAAGAAAGTTACCACGGCTGAAGTCCAAAAAATCATCACTTCCTTAAAACCATCGAAATGCAAAGGGGACAGCTGTCCCACCCAGATCATAAAAGACGCAGCTAGAGAGCTTTCCCCCTTCATCACCAAACTTATTAACCTATCCTTCATCAATAATTCAGTCCCCAGCAACCTAAAACAATTATGGGTTCTCCCACTCATGAAAAAACAATCCCTAGACCCGACCATACCCACCAACTACAGGCCTATCACCACAGTCCCATTCTTACTAAATATATTGGACAGAGTTGCCTACATCCAAATTCAGGAATACCTGGAATCCAACCAACTGCTAGGCATACGTCAATCTGGCTTCAGACCTCAACACGGAACAGAAACTGCCCTTGTTGATCTCAAAAGCCAGATTGATGAAATTAAAGACAATGGCAATGCCGTAATTCTCCTCCTCCTAGACCTCTCAGCGGTTTTTGATTTGGTCAGCCAAGAAATTCTTTGCAATCACCTAGCCACCGCAGCTCACTTCTCCTCCTCTGCCATCACCTGGATACAATCTTTCCTGGCAAATAGAACCATGCGGGTCTTCTCAACAACAGCTGCAGCAGACCCCATCCCTATCTCATGCGGGGTCCCACAGGGCTCCTGTGTATCCCCCACTTTGTACAACATATTTACAATGCCTCTATTTGACCAACTGGACCGTCTGGGTGTCACCTACATGAATAACGCAGATGACACCCAGATACTCCTCGCCATGACAGACAATTACTAAGCAGACGTCACCCGGATCAACGAAATATTCTCCATCATTCAGGCATAGATGGCCGCTCATGGCCTCTGTCTGAATGATGAGAAGACAAAGCTCCTCATCGTCGGCTCCCCTAACAACCTAACTAAACTTAGTCCCACCTACAATAACATCACGATCGATGGTCACACCATCCCTATTGCCAAAAACGTGAAAACCCTCGGCTTCTACCTGGGTGCCAACACTAACCTCTCCAAACAAACCAACATGATCGCCTCAGCCTCTGCCTATACCGGCAAGCTCATCAGGGTCAGCAGACCTTTCCTATCATCCAATAGTTGCCTCACTCTCGCCAGAGCCCTCATACAATCCAAGCTGGACTACTGCAACAGCCTGTACCTAGGCGCTAATCAATCTGTAATTAACAAACTACAGGTACTACAAAATAACGCTCTGCGCGCAGCCCTAAATATTTCCAGGCGAGACCATATCTCCACCACTAGGAAAGCCTGCAAATGGCTCTCCATACGCCAGAAAATTGACTTGAAAACCATCTGCCTCACGTACAAGTCCCTTAATCACCTAGCACCACCATATCTAGCTAACAAATTCACCATGATACCTGCCACCAGAACCACCAGATCCTCCAACACGCTATGCTTGACAGTGCCCAGATTCCACCTAAAAAGAGCCGGAGGAACCAGCTTCACAGTACTTGCCTCACAACTCTGGAACACCCTCCCGGTCAACATCAAAATTATCGAGTCCTTCCAGATCTTCAGGAAGCAGGTTATAAGCTGGCTCCTGACCAAAGAGTAGCACTACTGACCCCTGACCTCACATCGCCCGCTCGGTAAACTGCTGCATGTATTGTAAATGACTGTATATTGAAATTGTATATTGCTAACTGCAAATTGTACTCCTTTATACTGATATATGTATATAGTATAAGTATGTATGTATGTATTAATTATGTAAAACAAAGATATTTATCTATTATGTAGCCGTCTTCTTAAAGCGCCCTTCTACCTCTGGGATTGGAGCGCTATACAAATAAATAAACAAACAAACAATCACTGGAAAATTGTTTTAATATGCCCATGATCCATAAAATTGTGCCTTGTCTGAATGAGATTGTCAGGCAAAGGAGGAACTTGGAGTATTAATAAAGTTTCAGAAAATGTTCAAGATCCAAGAAGGGCTTTTAGTCATTCTGATGAATTGGGATCTGGCAAGGGGATGAAAGGCCTGGCTTTTTTATGTGTATTAATTAATTACATTTTCCAGATAATTCCATCTCTGAAAGGGTAATCGGCTGTTCAGATTCCCCTTTCATAAACTCCCTGCAAAAACCATAGGACATATCTTTGTCCTGATGCATCAGTATCCTGATTTGCAGTGGCTGCTTTATCAGTGGCACAGAGCAGGTTCAGAGGTCAAAAATGCCCATTTGACCGCTGCCATGACAGCCAAATCTATGCAGCACAGAGGCTGCATTTAAAATATGCTCCCCTGTACAAAAAAGATGACAGGTTAAACTTGAAAATAAAGCTACGCCTGAGTTTGGCATGGTGCATGGCACTACTTCTGATCATTGCAGCCACATCCAATTTGATATCACACATGTGTCAGCTCCTGTGGGTCAGTACAGCTGTTTAAGGTGATTTGTATTCTGGCCATACAGACTGAGCCTGCCAAATAACAGGACAGGAACCTGAATGGCTATGCCTCTTCTTTAATCTCTTTGTAGGTAACACCCTCCGCCAAAGACAGCCACACACCAGGTACCTGCCCTGGACCCAGGCATCAAAGGGGCACACCCAATCAAAGGGAGTAGTCCCACACCAGGGTTCTGAATTTCTAAAGGCCTTTGATCCTAGTGAGAAGGGAAGTGGTAGTGTCAGAGTAGTCAGGTGGGCTATGTACAATCGGAGGAGACTTCCGCCATTTTGTTTCTCTCTGCCACACTCTCTTCTTCCTGTCCCCTGCACTTTCCCTAGAGCAAAGCACGTTGGGTGTGATATCAGAAGGGCAAAGTCCACTTCTTTCAAGAACAGGGATTGGACAACTTAAGCAGGCTAGCTTTAGTCTAATCACCTTTTGACTTTTACCTTTAAAAGAAGTGGTCTCCCAAAATGTCTTTGACTCACTCGGGAACAACACCTTCAAAGGATTCACTGGAACTCTTGTTTTACCAAAGCCCTGAACCACTACGGTGAAGAAGGGTCAGTCCAAGGCAGAGGAGAGCTTTGTCCTCTACCGACTCGCAAGGCACAATAGGGGTGATATTTGCTGTGGACTAGGACCTGTCATTCTGCATCAGAATTTCGCTGAGCTGGGAGAGCAGACCTTGAAAAGAATCACCCTGTTGACAAGCTCCTGAATTGGGACTCACAGTACCTGGAGGACCAGATCTGCTAAGGCTCCCTGTTCCACTGCCTTGAAAACGGTTGGACAGCCATTGAAGCAAATTCGATGCCATTGTTGCTGAGGGATCCCTTCGGTACTACTTTCTGGCACTCCTCCAAACCTTTGAACAATTGCTCTACGCTGCATCGTGCCCTCGCTGAGCCCGTCACCTGATAGGCACAAATCAACCACTCGACGCCGGTATCCGACTCAAACCACTGGAGAGAAGCTTGCTGACTCAGACCAGGGATTTCACCATGACTCGATCTGAATGGCCGCTCGAACTGCCGTTTTTCCAAACCAAACATCGGAGCAACAGCATCACCATTTCAACAACCTCCGCCCATCAATTTGAACCACTGGATCGTCACTCATCAACCCTTTCCAGTGGTTACAACCCAACTCAACTTAGTCTGACCTCAAAGACATCTTAGTGAACGCCACGATCTGCATCACCGAAATCCACTTTCAAGGCACACACAGCTGCTGCATTTGAACCTGCTCAACACCCGATTGCTGCTTGGGCCCACTTGATGCACTGTGCATGACTGAGCTTGATCCACTCGCATCACTGCTCAAAGCCGGGTTCAATGCCAAAGACCCAAGGAGAGGTACTGTCAACCAATAACTTCCCCCTTTGGTCCATTTGGGCCCTAGAGACCGATTCAGTCACTTGTGCACCTTCTTTCATCCAAAGACATATCCTTTTTGTGGTTAATAATTTGCATATCACCCCTGTATTCATAATCAGAATGCTACATTCTTCTATATATTGTATCTTCTCTATTTTCTGGGTTTCGTACAGTGTTTTCTAGTTCGGTTTCTTGCAGATGGTGTGTTTGATAAAGTATATATATTTGAATAGAATCTTGATTGGACATTCCCTTTATTTTGAACTGTATTACTGTGTTGTTTTGGTCACTACTGGATCACATACACAACCGGGGATGTCATTTCACCAAAATGCCAGGGGTAGCGGAAGTGACATCACACCACCCTTGATCCCTGGTGACATCACAGGAAGTGATGTCATTTGACCCCACCCCTAAGTGATATTGCGGGATGCGATGGAACGCGACCTTTCATCCGTTGACAAAACAGGAAGTGCTACCACATAGCATTGTACACTACAAAAAATAAGGTTACGATATCGCTTTAATTTGATGTACATTTCATACAAGAATGGATCGCCATATGTATCATTAAGATCAGTATATATAGGCCCATATTACCAAATTACTGTGAATGCAAGCAGACGTCCATGACCAAATGATAATGATGTGTTATTATATAGCACTTACGCTTAAGCGCTTTATATAGAAAAAATATACACCCAATATCACCCAACCTGTGTTGGTACTCATTTATCGACCTCAGAAGGATGAAAAGCTGAGTTGAGGCGTTTAAGAACAGACTAAATCAGTGACTCACCCCCTGAAGTGTGCCTGAAATAAACCTTCAATGAGTCTAGCAATTATTGTATAGAATTCCAGAAAGACACATTATTTGTATTCCTAATCTTTTTTATTTAGGGTCAGTGCTGAAAGTGTTAGAGTTGTATCACTCCTTTTCTTCTTTTTTTAAAGGGGCTTTAACAAGAAAGCCAGCTACTCCAGAACTAAAGAGCCACATGGTGCTAGCCACAGCCCATGAGCTTCCATGACCAAAAAAAAAAAAAGTTGTTTTCTTTTTTTCTTTTTTTTTCGAGAGGTCGCAAGGGTGACCACAGAGGTCACAAGGGAGACCTCAGAGGTCGCAGTTGCGACCTCTGGTGACCCCTAAATGACGTCCCTGTACACAACCCTCTCAAGAGAACAGCCTTTCCTCTGCCCTTGTTACCATGAAAGGCAAAGGAGGTATATCTCTTAACTATGCCTGATTTGCCTTTATGATTGTGTTGGCTCTGGGCTTATAGAATTGTGAGGGCTGAGTGGGCACTTTCTCCCCTACTCATCCCTGGTCGCCTGCAGAGCAGAGTCGAATTTGTCACAGTTATGAAACCCCAATCTAGTTGAAATCAGTGGGTAGTACCTACCACATTCTGAAGCATAGGGTTTAATCATAGCAGTGATCAAGATCCTATGTTGGCAACACATGAGCCAACATTGGAATATTTATTTAAAGGGGTATTTGGTGTGTGGTCAGTTTCAACCAAGTTATCCAACTCACCAGGCTCCTTTTCAAAAAAGAGGAATGACATTAGCATGGTATGATCTGCAGATCGATTTTATTGGAATAGTGATTAGTTCTGCCTGCTGCAACACATGTATGTTGACCATGAATTGCTTATTGAACAAATGGATTGAATCTATACCAGCCGCAAATTGTAAGGCAGAGACTGTTGCCACTTTATTGATCAACCACATCTTCTCTCATTTCACCCTCCCTGAAAGGATTGAGTCTGACTGGGGTAGTCACTTCACCAGTTAGGCGATGACTAAGATGTGATACATTTCTTGGAGTCAAGACAAAGTTTCATATTGCCTACCTCCCGGCATGGTGGCAATTATAAAGAATGTATGGTGGATTGTGGACCCAGTTGGGACTTGCAATTACCACTAGCTCTGAAGGCTCTGAGGTCTACCCCTACTTCAGATACTAGAATTTGTCATTACATGACTGGTAATAAAATGGTATTGCCCCAACATCTGTTATACTAAAGACAGGAACAGATGTTGATCAATGCCTCTAATACGCATGAATATGTAGACAATCTTTACAAACACCTGCAACATGCCTTTACCTATGCTCAAAGAAATCTGGAAAATCTGTGGTAAGTATGAAAACCTACATTGACTTGTCTGGCGTATGAGGATGTCAGACAGTCCACCATTTTGAAGGTGGTCAAGCTCACTAATATCCGCCTATATAGGCGAGCATTACTCTTCCTTTTGGACAGCCTTTGCTCTTTTGTCTTATATGAAAAGAGCCATGTACCTGAGAAAGTTTTTTTTGCATGAATAGGAAATGTTTTAACTGTTATAAGAAATGTGGTCTCATCTAGTGTATAGTTATCTGCGAATAGCACTGATAATGGCTATTGTTAATTCTTTTTATGTGGTTGTGATGTTTCTGTGTTTGATGGATGTTTTTAATCCAAATAAACTTTGATTGATTGACTTACAAACTTCAAAGAGGGAAAATGAAATAGGTGACAGAGTGTATCTCTATAATTTCTAAAAAAACGTCTCTAAAGAGTGGAAGTTCCTTCCTTATTGGAGAGGTCATTTGAATATTATAGATAAGATATCTCCCTTTGCCTATGACATAAAAATACCATAAGGGAACAGAATGAGGGTTAGGTGCATATCAATAAGCTTAAATCCTGTCATCCCTATACAGTTCTTAGAAGAATAAAGAGGCCATCAGAGGACCATGGACAAAACAACCTCAGAGTAAAATGGAATCCCCATTACAAGGATAAGTAAGGATGTTTCTTCCCTGTGACAACAAGTCATCGGAGCTGCAGCGCTGAATGGCTCGACAATGTGGCTGATCCCACATGTCTTCAGGAGAAGCACCAACATCATCCGGTAAACCCACTTGGACTGTGCACTGTATGGAGAGCATTATCATCGCTCATGTGCGCTACTCTCATTCGAGTTGTGTTTTATCCAATTATATTCCATCTGCATCCCAGAGTGCCTGCAACACCTACATGAGGCACATTGAAATTCTTCTATTCCTAGACGATTCTAAAATGGCCGATCTGCACCCGGGCACTGGAGCGCTTTGTGTTCTTGCATGAGAGCCCTTGTGATTGGCTGTCCCTTCTTACATCCCAGCCAATCAGGGAAGCCAGCAGGCAAAAGCCGGTCCCCAACAAAGGCCCACTTCAGGCCCCTGCTGCCGATGTCCTGTCCCTCACTTCCCGGCGACATCAAGACATCGGCTGCAGAGCGGAACAGCACAACAACATGGAACTCCTGGTATGACTCAGACCTCGTCACCCTTAAACGCAAGTGTACGGTGGATGAGAGGAAATGGTTGACATCTTGTACTTCCTCTGACAAACTGGCCTGCCACCTGTGGCAAAGGCAGTACCGTCTCTCTATCCTCACTAAGAAGAGAGCTTTCACATCCAAGCCTGCGTTTCTGTGGCATCTAACAACTCGGCCAAACTCTTTAAACTCTGCAAGGAGCTGGCAGATCCTGCCACAGTCTCTACCTAGAAAAAAGTAGCAGGCGCTCCTCTCCAGAAAGAACATGGCATGATAACCTGTTCTGAGATGAGCGTTTGCAGCACACGCTTTTTGCTCACTGTACCTTTCACAGATGGGAAATAACCATTTGCATATCAGTCTTTGTCCCACCCACATGTGCAGTCCAGCGCCAAAATGCTATGGCAATTCCTCTCTGAACAAGAGTACCAACAGCAACCCCACAGACGTGTTTCAGCCTTGTTGGGCCTCATCAGTGAGGTGCAGCTGTGCCTCCCTGAGCACAGCAAGCATGGAGTCCACGTCTGGTTGCCCCCAGGTAACTCACGGTGACCAACCCCAAGTTCCTTGCAAATATTTCGAAAAAGGTAGCAGGCGCTCCTCTCCAGAAAGAACAAGGCATGATACCCTGTTCTGAGATGAGAGTTTGCAGCACACACTTTTTGCTCACTGTACCTTTCACAGATGGGAAATATCCATTTGCATATCAGTCTTTGTCCCGCCCACATGGGCAGTCCAGCACCGAAATGCTATGGAAATTCGTCTCTGAACAAGAGTACCAACAGCAACCCCATACACGTGTTTTAGCCTTGTTGGGCCTCATCAGTGAGGTGAAGCTGTGCCTCTCTGAGCACAGCGAGCAGGGAGTTCACGTCTGGTTGCCCCAGGTTACTCAGTCTCTACCTCCCCTGTTCCTTCCCTCTCAGCTTCTCCTGCTTCTCCCTCCACTCTCTCCTCTTCCTCCTGCCCCCCTGCAGCCCCCTCCCCCTGCTCTACCTTTCCTCTCTTCTCCCCTGATGAGGTTTCAATACAAGTCCAATATATGAAAACCTCATCAAAACAGGTTCTTCCAAAACCATAAAGGACCACATTGACACCCTTGCTCCAGCCTTGGCTGACTTCTGCAACCACTCTTTCACCTCTGGAACCTTCTCTCCACCCCTCCCCCCGAAGCACTCTCTTGTGCACCCTCTTCTCATTGCCCGATCTCTATCACTCCTTTCCTGGGCAAACTCCTGGAAAAGCTGGCTATCTCCCAGCTTAATCTTCCTACTGAATCTGTTGGTTGTCTCCATGATCATCAATCTGGTTTGAGAGCATTCAGAAGCACGGAAACCGCCCTCCTAAACATCCGTGAAGACCTGCTCTCTAACCTTGATTCTAATCTCCCCTTTGTCCTCATCCTACTTGATCTCTCTTCTGCCTTTGACACGGTCAACCATGCCATCCTGCTTAACCGGCTCTGTGATAACCTGGGTATCACTGATCATGCTCTGGTCTGGCTGACTTCTTTTCTCTCGGACGGACCCTCCCAAGTCCAACTTTGGTCCTTCCTCTCCTCGATCTCTCTCTCCACCTGTGGTGTTCCCCAGGGGTCTAACCTTTCTCCCTGGTTGTTAAGCCAATACCTGGCACCTCTCAACCACCACATTGATGCTCTCTGCCCCAACTTCCAGTGCTATGCAGATGACACACAACTCGCTTTCAGGCTCCCCTCTGCCACCTCTTCTCCTTCTCTCAACCCGGATTGTCTGTCTGCAATCCAGAAGTGGTGCGCCGCCAATGATCTCTGCCTGAATGCCAGTAAGACGTAGATCCTCCTCATCGGCACACCTTCACCCCTTTTTCCCGCCACTCTCTGGCTGGCCTCCCTCAGTCATCTTCCTGGTCCCACCTTTGAGGCTAAGAACCTAAGGGTTATCTTCGACTCTACACACTCCTTCTCTCCTAACATTTTCAACGTCTCTAAGAAGTCAAACTACCAACTGCACTGCCTCAGAGGTATTCCTCCTTTCCTCTCCTTCCCCCAGATTCTCACTGTCTCTAGAGCTCTAGTTCTCTCTAGGCTTGACTACTGTAACAGCCTCTTTTTAAATCTGCCCGCCTCTACTCTCCGTGCACTGCAACTCATCCAGAACATGACTGGAAGACTTGTCCTTGGCCTCAAGCCGAGGGATCATATCTCTCCAGCACTGAAATCTCTCCATTGGCTCCCAGAGGCTGCAAGGATCACGTTCAATACCCTTTGCATTATCCACAAGGTCTTCTGGGGCCTGGGACCAAAATATCTCCAGCTTTCTTTTCGGAAGTATCTTCCTACTCGAGCTCTTTGCTCTTCCTCCACCTCAAACTCATTGGGCCTCATTACGACCCAGGCGGTAAGTTACCGCCTGGGCCGTGACTTTACCACCATGGCGTAAACTACGTTTACGCCATGGTGGTTGGCGGACTTACCGCCCCATTCCGACCTTGGCGGGGCGGTAAGTCCCCAATCCCCATTTACCCTTCCCCATTCCCATTTTTGCCCCATAGGGCATAATGGGAGTGGGGAAGGCGTTAATTACGCCACCGTAAATTACGGTGGCGTAATTAACTCCATGGTCCCTTAGCGCCATGGATTTTAACACCTGCTAAAAGCAGGTGTTAAATCCGCCATGGCGCTAAGGGACCTCGTACTCAGGCAGTAAGGGTCGGCGCTGTTTACGGCGCCGTAAACCCCTTACCGCCTGGGTCGTAATGAGGCCCATTGAGGGTTAGTCGCTTTGTCAAGCAATGAGTTGGGGGCAGATCTCTCTCTTCGGCTGGTGCCTCTCTCTGGAACAGCCTGCCTGCCTCTCTAAAACTTGAGTAGAACCATCTCTGGTTCCAGAAGCAGTTCAAGACTTTCTCGTTGCTTCTGCCATCCCTCTTCCTCTTCCATGCTGATCTCCTATCTGGTACTGCACTGGTTACCTGGCTATCCTCTGAACCACGGGCCCCAGTCCCTGCCCTCCGAGCTGCACACCTGCACTGCCTCCTGGCAACTCTGCACTTATCCCCTGCACTGTTACCTACCTGCTGGCCGCACTTCTTGTTTTTTGATGTTTGATTCTATGTCTTGCACTTGCTCCTCTTCCCCTTCCCTCTATCCTGCACTTGCGCAATCTCAATTTCACTTGGCCTAGTAAGATAGTTGTCGTGTCCCCCCTTGTTCCCCTCCCTCTTCGTGCCTTGAAACACTTGTGTATAGGCACACTATAAATGTCATATCATTATCATTAGATGAAAGGATGAATGCCTGTGTATTATTGTAAATAAGATTGTTACATAGTGTTGTATTGTTACATTTCGATTGCTATATTAAGCAGTGACAGAGTAGCATGAGAAAAATAAATATTGGCTTTGTCCATATTTGATACTAAACCAGCCTTTCTACCTCTCTCTTAGTTAAATAACTAGAAGTTATTTCCAGCCTGGAGGTGCACCTAGAAACGTGTGGGGATAGGAGAGTAACAAGACCAACTCCACAAGGAAAGGAAACACGTTTGAAGTGGGACAATATGAAGAAGCTAGAGACGAGATGAAGACATGAAGAAAGAAAGAAAAAGAGTCAATTACATTTTTCTTTTGTAAAAGAAATAAATAGTCTGCATTATTAAAATTGCAACCCCCTACCTATGACATCCTTTGAATAATGATTATGTTATAATTGGTAATTCATAAAGCGCCTAATAGCCAGAGGTTTCTTTACGAGGACCTGGAGATCGAATATGTGTTGCTTCGCATTGTCTTGCTTCCAAGGCGAGCGCACTGCCCCTGACCTATCCTCCCGAGACATCCTTCCAACAGAAATATGATCCTAGTGGTCAGGGGGACCTGTAAGGAATATTTGATGTATATGGAACCCAGTTTATTGAACCAAACATGGTGTCCATGGCTTCTTCATTGTTATCATGTTAAAACCTCCCAAATGTTACAGGGAAGCTGTTGTCAGAATGAGATACGTTTTTTCTACACAACCCTGTTGCACCAAAATAATGAAAAATGTGCATAATTGTACCAGAAATCTAACCCTGCACTTCAACATTTAATAGCTTGTATTGTACATTGCTTTTCATCTCTGTAATGTACCATCCCATTGAAATGGTTCCTTAACAGAAAGTTACCTTATGGGTTGTGTCATTTCTCCAAATAATATGTCATCTTCGTACCAAAAAAATTTGATGCTAAGATATTACAAAAATAGTTAAACAAAACTAACGACCCAGAGCTCTTGGCTCAGGCTGGTGGGTCGTTAATGTCTAAACCCACCCATAAACGTTGATGTAAATATTACTTTTTGTTCTCCTTTTGTCTACGGATAGTTTTCTTGCTTGTTATCGACAGTCAGGACTATTAACACTTGACTGTAAATCCATGTACGTTTTTTCTTGTCACATTTAAACATTTTCTTTTTCCTGTGATCTCAAGTTGAAAACATATTTTTAAAACTAAATAAAGTAATAACAAATATTGTGGAAAGTAAACTTTTGATAGTTTATATTTTTGCACTCTGTATAATAAAATAATTTTGACCTAACTTATTAAGTAATCAAATAATGTTCTATAATATGTATTCACTCATTCTTTACATGAGACCCTGGCCAGGATAATGTGATTGGGCTTTTGGTTTTCATGGCGCCAGCGTCATGAAAGGGCTGCCCCATTACATTATCATGTGCATGCTGGGGTACCAAAATTTGACAATGGAAATGTTTTTCAAAGTGGCCCTATATTACACAGTGCAAGCATGCCCAACCCCTCAGATTAGGGTTTGAGATGTTCTCCCACAAGAGCATTTGGAAAAATGCGTTGATTGGTTTATTTGAAAGCATATTTGTCCCTATGTAGAAATGAAAAAGTAGTTAAACATAGCAAAAACGGATATATAACATTTGGAACCAGTGAGGACTAAGACACTGAAAGATTCATAACAAAGGGACGAGGGGAATGGGGAGAGATAGAAGAACTGGGTCGGACACTTGGTGGAGAGGCTCGAAGGAGGAGCATAAACCAGGGTACCCACAAAAAAAGAGGCCCTTGGTGCAGAGGACTTTTTTAGCTTTGCTGTTTTTGATGTGGTGGTGTAATGTAAAGAATGGATACATTTTGTGCTGTGTAAAGGTATGGTCTCCCAAGGTAATTCAAGAAAAATCCAAAAGTAGTCAAAAAGAGTGTACAAGCAGCGATTACGAGAAACACATTTCATTAACAGCTGGGAGAAAAAAACATACAGCTGTGTGAAACCGAACTGAAAAAACATTTCTCAAATTGCCACTTCCAAGCTACACATGATGATTGGCTGCTCATCATCAATACCCTAAAGAACCCTATATTTTAAGTAATCTAAGTGGAGGTTTCACTGTTCCCACCATTAAGAGTTGCCACCCCTCGATGACAACATACTCTGCTGGGCAGCACAAATCCTGACACACTGATTGGCTGGCATCCTTCATAGCGCGAGCTTTTAGGTGATAAAATGCTTGATGCTAATTGGATCTCTATGTTGGAGACAGTGCAGGCAGTAGCATCTCACCAAAACCGACCAGTAATATTAAGTGTGGAAATCAGCCAGAGCAAAACTATGTTGCATCCCGTGCAACACAATATCCACTTCTCCTGATTGGATTTCCTCGTCCCTCGTACCTTGCCCCCTGCTCACTCTATACATCTCGTGCTGATACATGTGGCCAACTTTGGGCCCAGACTTCTAGTTCTCTTCTCACGATGGACAGCTGCATAAAAGATGTGTGTGCGGCATGCAGCTGGAACTTAGCTCTGTCTATTTATTAATTCTAGCACACACTTTTATTCCTGTTCGAAATACCCTGTTGCTCAATGGGGGTGCTGATGCTCCCCTTTTTGAGGGGTTAGAAATGTGATTTGGACACAAAGGTAAAGCTTTCTAAAGGTTTGACATTTATAAAATGAAAAAGGGTGAGATAAACGCCAATCTTGCCCTATCCTAATGTAGATGTCCCTACCAAGCAAACTAAACTAAAGAAAGATGACCTTGTATTCAAAAGTCTCTGACCCTCACACTAATACATACAACAAAATAACACAAGGAATATTTGGCTGTCTTCAATTAAACATAATAACCAGGATTGAATTCCCTTCCCCTGGATCAATGCGGCAATACCTTTGGAGAAGTTCTGATTCAGCAAAGTTCTGTTCAGTTCAACACAAAAGATCTTTTCCTTCAATTACGACTTTCCGCTTGTTAAAGTAAATGTCTCCTCCATAAGCACTTGTTCCACAAATCAAAGAAATTGGTGTCTTTCCCAATATCCTTCTTGGTAAAGCAAAAATGTCTCTCTTTCAAAACACAAGTTCATAAATCAAGGCAATTGGTTTTCAGCGGATGTAAAGTAATTATCAGCATATCACATTTCTTCTTTAAATTGACTACTTTTGTCAGAATAGCACAGCAACAACTTTTGGTAATGCCACACGTGTTCTTCAAATTAAATAATGTTAATACTTTCTTTTCATTACACCTCTGACACAATTATACTGCTTCAGAACACAATCTTCTTCCCTGTGTAAGGAACACATGGTGGCAACAGTAAAGACAGATACAAGTGATCACAGTTCAAGGGTATTTATTGAACTATGACTACAGAGTGGGAAAATGCCTAACCTAAACCTAAATCTAACATGGGAGCAAGCGTCGACCATCAAATGAAAAATAAGGCAGTCCTAGTGGCGTTGTGTCAAATAAAACGACCTATACTAAAAAAAAAGAAACTATTGCAAAATCCTTACAACTAATTACAGAAAGAGTGTGGGATAGGGTTTCAATAAAGAAAGAAGTGTTCACAAATAATAAGTCAGGATGTGATTGCCAGGGGGTCTCCCTTCCCCAGGTTTTTCAATAAAAAGTCTCTTGCCTTTGAGGCCTGATGTATCCAACAAACAAACAAACGCAAAGTTCTGCTTCATGTATACCTTGGGTGATGGCTTCACCCCTGGGTCCCCCTCTTCCGGGCGTAGACCCTTCACAAAATCATATTCAACAAATTGATTAAACAGTGCCTTTTCAATGCACTTTGAGTGACAACTTTCCACCCCAGCTCTCCCTGTTTTGAGCTCGGACCCCTTTCAGATGTTCATCTCCCTCTTTCGGGTTCACTGTGACTTTTCTTACTTTCACAAATTTTAATGGCTTTTTAAACAGTTCTTTGGGCTTCGCCCTTTTTGTCGGCTTCCCTCTTGCCAACTTTTTCAACACACTGTTCATATGCTCATTTCACCAAATGGGACTCATTTCTGTTAGCTTCGCAATCATCTGTTGGTCAAAGACTTTCGAAAGTACAGATGATTTTACACGATCCCTGTGTGACCACTCTGACCTCTTCTCCCCTCTTCCCGCTTCTGGTTACGGTAGTTTCTACCATCGGGTAATAACCCAGAGTTTCCTGCCCGAACACCCACGTGGGGTCAGATAACTCTGCTGCTGGTTTTCCCCCTCTTTTCTCACTAGAATCTTTAAGCTTTCTAAAAGTGCCAATTTAGCCGTTGGCTATTTATCGTTCAACACAGTTTGGTTTCTTATCGGCACTTCCCTTGACTCACCGGCTCTGATGAACTGATTGGCTTTCCTCTCCTTTCGAGTCAAGGTTGGTACCATAGAGACCTGCGTCTCTACCCACCCTGGTTATCAGTGGAGGAGGGTCTAATGTACCATAGACATCTGCTGCAACACACGCTGGCTATTGTTCGCGGATTATAATTCCTTCTGCAGAGGTTTCACAAGCCTTGGTCGGAAAAGGCAAGGTCGCTTCTCTCCTTTTCACCCTCTCAGTCTGCACCATCTTTCTCCTCCTCTTGAACTCCCTTGCAGAGTTAGCTGTCATGTCGTGCGGTCTGCCTTGCTTGTCCTGTGCTCTCATGCTCCACTTTTTATCCCTGTGGGGAAGGGAAAGGGCTGTCAGGTGTGTGCAATTCTGCTCAATTGCCTGACTTTGCCTGACCCATGTATTGGGACATGTGAGTTAAATGGCTCTGGTGTTAGTCCGTTGTCTTTCGTGTTGTGAAAAAGTGTTCATGTCGGAAAAGGAGGGGGAAGTATTTTGGAATATTCTATATGGTAGGATGGGGGAAAAGTATTGAAAGAAGGGGGATACTGTGTCTCATCCCTTGGTGTCCCACTCCCCAAGGATCCCCCATCCAGGTGATCCCCCCTCCTGGTCCACCCCCAGGAACTGGATCCAATAGCAATGGCCGTGTCCTGGCCACCTGGATGACAGATCCCTGGGGACTAGCTAGAGAGACACCTTCAGGTTTCTCACACCTGGTCCTGCCAAGACTAACTACAATTCATCCCTTTCCTGGTTTACTCATCTGTCAGGATGTAAAACTCCTATAATGATGGATGTTCTTATTAGCAATATCTGTTCCAAGATTCTCCACACCAGTATCCTTGGTGAGGATGGTTGAACAATGGCTTCCTCTGTGTACAACCTCTTGGCTGTTGGCAATGTGGGTTACAGGTTTCACCCGGTTAGTGTCCCATATAAGAGGAGATGCACCGTTATTGCTTTAATATTACTCATTTGCAGCCTCTTTGCTGTTCACAATGCAGGTTACAATTTTCTCCCAAATGCCGTCCCATATAACTGGAGTTGCTCCCTTGTGCCTTTGTACTGCTTTATTTGTTCGGCATTCAAAATGATGGGTTTCTGTAAACTGTTCTGTTCGGAGCACCCCAGGGTCACCTTTAGCATCAGGCACACTCCCCAGTATTCTTTGGCATCTCAGTTGCCCTCACTGACACTGTGGTGGGTCTCATGTCTCCCGCCAGCACTCGCGTGTCTTCAGCGATCTGCATGGTGCTGCACATCATGTTGGGAGTGTGTCTCCCTTTCAGCTGGGTTTCTCTGCCCAGCACTGCTTCCTGCTGTGCTTACTCTGCAATGTGACATGCCTTCACATCTCGTGGTGGCCTCAGCTGTCGTTCTCCCTTCAATTTCTGCAGCAAACTCAGCACTCTGGTCTGTCTCTGCCTCAACTACTCCTTCAACATCTTCTTTCACCTGTAGCTCATTCCTGAATTTAAATGCCCTATTCAGGTGTTTTGGTGTATAACAACTACACCGCACGTTCTAGTCACCAGCATTGTTGAACCCCACTAACTCTGGGACCCTCTTCCTCGTCCCAGTACCAAAAGCATTATGGATCTTGAATACCATAATGAATTGCATAGCATTTACATTAGTTTGTTCTATTGTACAATATGCCATCAATGTTTTAGGAAGGCTAGGGGAATCTTGGATTAAATAGGTCATCAATTCCCCCAGATATGAATCCCCCCCATGTTATCCTCCCACATAATACTGCCCTCAGGGTCAGGATCAGGTAGCGGCTGCCTTCCCCGAGCCACATGAGAGCAGGTCCATACCAGGGTTTCAGTGCTGATCTCACTAGATTCATCACACCTCCTATCATTATATTGTGGCATTGCCATGATTCAAAACCCCTCGTGTACCATACTGTGTCCTTCCTGATCACTGTGTATTCATTAGCTTATTGTCTGGGAAGGCATCTTCTGTCTGGATAGTAACTGCATTCCCCAGAGACACTATTCCTTTGCAACAATTAATTGAATGCCGTTTGGCATTTCTTTCCATTTTGGCCTTCGCTCCATGAGCTCCTGTGCACAGCAGTGAAAATAAAAACTCAATTGAACAGATACTGTGACTTTTAGCTAAATCATGGCACTTTGAAATTTTCAACACTAACCGGCCCCAATATGGCCGTCCTCTTGCTCCCTACTACAACTAACAATGCTACTTAATACAATCCAAGCTACATAACAGAAGCAAGCCTCACCTACCTGCTCTTCTACCTAGTAATATACCTGTGTTACACCCAATTCCCTCTGCCCGTGCCCTCTGCACATGTGTTGTCTGCATCACCCGCATCCCTACTACCTCCCAGGTGTGTGGCACAGCTAAATGTATACACTTATCACCAGGTGACGTCACCAACACTCGTGACCACTGCTTAACCACCTGGGCCTAAGGGCTTGCTAAAATACTTTTCAGAGCTTGTACTTGCGCCCTCCTGTGGAATGCTGGATCCTCACCTTCATACTTGGTATCAATCAGGGAAAGAGGATTATTTCTGGAGAAAGGGGATTGAGAGAATTATCAATATTATGCTGGGTTTGGCCATAACTAACCAGGCATTAACTGGAAATCTAGATAATGGGAACCCCGGTGCACACCATATAAACTTCCTTTCCATTATTACATTACTTGCTCAACCATGTAATCACAGAAGGAGCTGATTGGCAAGACCTTCAAGTGTCTCAAAAATGACATCATAGATGATGATGTCAACAACACTTCATTTTTTACTCAGGCAATAGACAATACCAAGATATTGAGAAGGTCAGTCCAATCCAGTTTGCAGCCTGTGTCCTTTTGGAATTATGACAGTAGGAAAGCAAGAAGAAAAGAAAGGAGCGGGTTCTACTAGTTATTTCAAACTAATTACACAAAATAGTAAATCTAAACATCAATTATTGCATGATCAAAAACATGGGTGTATTGCTCAACGTGATGTTCTTATTCAATCTAAACAACAAAAAACAGAATTGTGTAAGAACCTGACACCCTCGTAAAATTCACTGAAAACAATTGTGGTTGACAAAAACATTGAAAAACCAAAAGTCATGTTGGAAAAGATATAGTTGGTGAATAAATCAAACATCCCTAGTCCAAAGTTAGCTCATTTACAGCCCAATCATGATATGATATATTTTATTTGTATCGCGGTCATGCACAGGCGTTTCAGAGAGCGACAAAAAAATGTTAAAAATGGAAAGAGAAAAGCCTAGGCATGTCTCAATAACAAGTGGTGGTGGGTGATTAAGCCCACCCACTTTGTTGCCCTCTTCAGGACGGTGGTTCCGGAACCATAGCTACAGACTGTGCATAATCTAGCGATACATCAGTTGATGATAAACATTCCCGCTTGTATCTGTTCACACAAATAAAATGTAAAATGCAACTGAATTCGTCTAGGAATCTCAATACAGGCTGAATGTCAAATGAAGAGATAAAAGAGTCAGCAGTGTCTCGTACAATTCAGGAGCAATTGGGATAGTTCTGACCAAAATATATCCACGTCCATTCACACCGTGTATACATGCATTTAGGATAAACAAACAACTACATTCAATATGTTTGGCCTTGCATTTACATTGAAGGCAGAGATGGCGAAAACTCCAAAACCGACCTGACGAATCTTGTTACCACCCCCATGACCAGATATCAACCCTTTAATAAGGGCAATCATACCTTTTAAATAAAAAAATAGAAACCGTATCTTCTGAGTCACTTAGGTTCTGAAACATTGGGTGCTGATACCACATCAGACACACAGTCCCTCGAAACTCTATGCAAGATCAATTGTGCCTGAAAATGCACAAGTATTCAGCAGAAGAAAGAGGTCCTACTTTGTTTTAGAGGGTGACTTTGTATTGTGTCCTTCAGAAGATTGACTCAGGGAAAGAAAAATGCAAATGTATTCACAACAGACAATAATAATGCTTAATCTAAATGTAATCGCCACTGTGTGTGCCGCTAACGTCAATATACAAAACATCCTGTAATGTATCTCTGCTCTATAAGTGGGGGTTGCAGCCCTGTCACAGGGGGATGGTCTCAAGGGAATCAGAGTCTCTATTTGCCATGGTACAGCTTAACAGCTAAGCTGATGCCTTCCATCCTTGTGTTGGTGTGAAAAATAGGGGGAAAACAGAATGAGTATAACAGGTTGGCGGGGCTCTGTTTTATTGTTGTTTGGCCCTGGAGACTCCTATTCTTGTTTGGATTCCAAAAAACAAGATGACAAGCAAGCGTAGCAATTTACGAACATTGTAATGCACTATGCTCTCTCCTGTGCATATAAGTGGGAAGAATATAATGTAAAATACTATTCATTTTTTGGGAACCTAAGTGCAGTATATAGATGGTGTAGTGCTGCTTGTCCAAATAATGTTTAAACCAATTCTCCAATTATTTGGATAAAACAATATTTATTGAAGAATCATTTTTATAAATATTTGTGTTGATCTTGTATCCAGTAATACATCTGGGTATTTCCTTATTCAATTTTGTGTTGGTTATATTACCTTCAAGAGGCAGGCATTGCATGAAATATCCTTGAAATTCAATATTTCTATGTAACCTCATCCCTTCAAACTCTTCACAACATTTCAGAAATCAAAAAAATGCAGTGTTATTTGTCAACCTCATGGCGTTAATATGCAATCCTATATGGTGACCTTATGGCCTATTCAATCTTATTTGGCAACTTCATAGCCATACTATTAAAATTATTTAAAGCATCTCTCAGCTCTGATTCAATCTTAGATGTCGACCTCATAGCCTTAAAATTCAATCTTGTGTAACAAACGCATATCGTTAACATGTGTTTCACGGATTAGAGGAATTTGTTATGTGAGGATATAAATTCTCTGTTCTTCGCGTAGATTTATACACATCCGTTTTGTTAATTCATATATCCAAGGAGAACTCAATACTCAAACATGTTTATCTCACTGTCATGGAACACCTAACTGTGTGGGTGGGCTTGGGACACCAAAGTTTGAGGCCATGTGGTTATTTAATAAGTTTGAATGTTAAGCATATTTCATTAAGTGCTTGCGCCATAAAGGAAATGTAACCGACAAATAAGTCTACAAGAAAATCACAAGATCTTTTCTTGGATAAGTCATCAACAATAAATAGTATGCACATGTGTGATTCTTCAATAAATATTGTTTTATCAAAATAATTACAGAATTGGATCAAACAGTATTTGGATGAGCGCTTAGTTTTATTATTGTTAGTCTCAGCAGATAGACAACAGATTGGAAACAACAAATCTTCACATATTTTAAAGAGAATACAAATCAGCACCCAAGAAGCCCTTTTGTCTGTAATGTTAACTCTTTCATGCATCAAGTCCAGATTTCTGAGCATCTACTATATAAATCCAATGCATTTTACGTAACAGCAGCACTCTCAACTGGTTTCCTTCCATCTGGAAAAGTTCAATGTTTCCAATAGAGTCCATGAACAATGTAGATGCTCAGTGTGGTGATGTTGAAAATGTTGAACCCCTGTAGTTGCTACTGTTCCTCCATTATCCCTAAACCTATGTTCACAGATTCTGGTGGGAATTTTCCTGGAAGCGAGGCCAATTTATATCAAACCACAAGGGCATTTGTGTGGCGTTATGTACCCGTTCCATGGGCAACACTGGGGAGGTAATGGCCTGCACCCCCAGTTAAAGGCCTGAGCGAAGTACAGAGCCCCTCTTTCCTTTCCATGGCGTCCATGGGAAGCTGAGAGGAATCTGTGGCTGCGGCAGCCGAAATAAGGTAAGTGGGGGCCAGGGGGTTTATAAAGAAAAAAGAAATGTGGACGGAGGGTGGGGGGAAGATGGCAGCGAGGAGAGCCGGCCTTCAGGCTGCTTGGAACGTGGCTTGTACCAGCGGTTCAAACCAGCGTTCCTAGCTACCTGATTGGCTGGCGCAACCGCCCGGGGTGCTAATGTACATATATAACATTGGCACAGCAAAAGGTGGAGAAAAGTTATTCTCCCATTTAACTCTCTTGTAGACAAAATGAATGATTTCTGTTGTGGAAGAACAAGCCAAGCCACTTCCTCGCAGATAGTGGGCCTCCTTACGAGTCCGCCGGTCCGGACTTAATGTTGCCGGTATAACCATACCGGCACCCTTTACCGGATCAGCAAATTCCAACCATCGCAACCGGAAATACCACCACCAGAAACCGCTGCCACAGACTAAACGCATCCGAAAGATGCATCCGCACAGAAACCCCCGGTCACCGGCAATATGTACAACCCGCACATTACAACTAGCATGGACACGGAAACAATGCCATAAAAAAGGCAGTAAATCCGTGTACACATTACCGCCACCGCAGACATGACGTTAAACAGTGGCTGGTGAGCTGAATCAGTCCACAGGTGCCCCGAGTGAGCCCAGCTGGACCCAGCAGGCCACTGGGAGCCTACAAAAGGGCCACAGCCACACCCAGGCCAGCTCCAAACACAACAATAAAGGCAGCTGCAGTAGCAGCATTGGGACTGGGGCTATTGAACCTACAGGCAGCACTGCACATGGTGGCAGTAATTGTGCAGAGGAGAAGGAGGCATAGGCGAGGAGGCGCAGACGGCAATTGGCAAACCCTGCACCCATGCCTAACCCAATTGTGCAGGTGGCACGACCCCGCAGGCAGCCTGCAATACCCCGCATCAGGGCCTCACCCTGGAACCTCACTCCAGGACAGATCCACACATTATACCGGCTGGACCGTCCAACAATCATCTATATCACCACCATGATCGAGGACGACATCAGCAGCCACATTGGCATTCCGACCGCAATCCCCCCCCCCCCCTCCTGAAGGTTGTGTCATTTTCTGGCACTGGGACGTATCAGCACACAGTTGGTGAGCTGCAAGGGCTCTCACAACCCTGTTTTTCAAGAATACTGGGCCAGGTACTGGATGCCCTGCTGCACCATCTGTCAGAACACATCACCCTACCCTGTACACTTGCCCAGGTCATTGCCACCAAGTTGGCCTTCCATGCCATCGCCGCCATGCCAAATTGCATTGGTGCAGTAGACTGCACCCACATAGAGCTCACAGTACCACATGCAATGGAGATGGTGTACCGCAATAGGAAACTGTACCACTCACTGAATTTACAGATGGTATGTGACACTGCCCAAGTGATAACAAATTGCTGCGCACGTTTCCCGGGGTCAACACATGACTCAATGGTCCTGCGGAATTCAACATTGCCACGGTACATGGAACGCTATGCTGGACTAGACTAAGCACATGGCTATTGGGTGAGTACAACTGCCAATGCACGGGCCATGTGAAAGGGGGAGTGCCCAGGGCAATGAGGTGTGTGAGTGGCCTGCCACAACTGCAAATGCATCACTCCCTGTCCCATGTAATGGACAGTAACCTAGACCCACAAGTCACAAAGGTAGACATGACAGGTGGCCACAGTGTGACAATACACACCCTGCCAAAGGGGATGCAGAACCAAGACTAGTACAAGCTCATACAACTTGAGCCACTTGATTAAGCCACCCACACTATGCACCACTGCCCCAATGCACATGATGTGTACACATGACACATACTGCATGAACCACTTCATCACAGTACATTGAGTGACTCCTCCATGTGTGTACATCACAGCGCAATGGCATACTCGCAACCCACTACTGGGTGCAAGGGCAACCCCATATGCACTGCAAGTTGTTGGGAATGTCCAAGAGCCAATGTCGACATCAATGAACCAAGATTGTTAATCACCCAGTGGTCAAACCACTGCCTGGCCCATTATGATTATTGACCAATGACACATGCATGCACTGCATCTGATGAAGACATGTATACCACTAACAATGACATGTCCCCTCCATTTACATCCCATGTAGTTGATGCAGGATATGCAATCACGCCGTGGCTGATGACGCCCGTACGGAGGCCAAGGAACAGGCATGAGGAGGCGTACAACAGGGCACACGTCCGCACACGTGGAAAGATCGAGTGGACATTTGGCATACTGAAGGCCAGGTTCCGCTGCTTGAGCAGATCTGGCGGATCACTGCTGTACAACCCAGTGAAGACAAGCAAAATAGTGCTCGTGTGTGCCATGCTGCACAATCTGTGCATGCGCAGGAACATACCACTACCCCCAGACACAGAGGATGATGATGGAGATGATGATGAAGATGGGGATGGGATGGATGCACCACCTCGCGGGGGGGCACAAGATGGACAACATGCACGGGATCCACTCATTCGCATTTACTTTTGAGAGACAGCACATGAACAGCATTGCATGTAAATGAAGATGCAGATAAATAAATGGATTGATTGCAAATTAAATAACGGATGTCCACACCTGAAAATGTTTTCAAGGGTGATTTATTCAAAACAAAGCAGGATAGAAGGCATATTGATGGGATAGCTGTACACCCGTGCCCACCCACCACCCAAACGTACCCACCCCCAACCAGGCCCCTAAACACTATACCCATTATGGACCTCCCCCACCACCCAAAATGTACCCGCCCCTAAACACTTCACCCATTATGGACCGCCGCCATCACCCAAACGTACCCACCCCCAACCAGGCCCCTAAACACTACATCCATTATGGACCTCCCCCACCACCCAAACATACCCACCCCCATACACCCATTGTGTCCCTGAATGTCTCCTGCACAGCCAAACCCACATGGAATTATTTGCATGTGCGCTTGTGTGCATGGGCGTCCTTGCCAGAGGGCCCTGTCAGATGACTTGAGCGCCTCTGTGGGCTGGCAGTGGTGGAGCTAGATGGGGTGGTGCTGGTGGACGGCACTGTTGGTGTCACTGTTGGCACATGTCCTAGATATGCCTGCTGGGCAAGCAACATGGACTCTGCTATGGTGGATGTGTTGCTGTTGCCTTCCCAGACATGGTGTGCCAAGGTCACGATGGTGGTGGCAAAACATCCAATGGACCTTGAAAGCTGATGCACAGATGTGGAATAGCTCTCCCTCTGCAGCCTGGTCTCCTCCAACTGCAGCCTGCCCTCCTCAAGCTGCCTTTCAACAAGTTGCGTAAGGGTGGCCTGCTGATCCTCCATCCACTGCATGCGGGCATTCAGCTCTGCCATGGAGGGGGTTGGTGACCTCATGGGACAATGCAGTGAGGGGGGCTGAACTGTAGGTCGTGGAGGGATGATAGGTCATACAAGTTGGCCCCCTCCCCATGTGGCCCTACTTCAGCCTGCATGGCTGGGGCACTGTTATCACTGCATGCAGCCTCCTCTGCAGTGCAGATGGTCTCAAGGATGGGATCTGTGGCCATGATGGGTGGATGTGGCACTTGTGTGGCAGTAGGCAGCACAGGGATGGTGGTGTTGGCTGGTGCATCCATGCCAGATGCAGCTGGTGGCTGTGTTCCAGAGCAGCTTGCGTCGTCCTCCTGGGCAGAGGTGCTGCGTTGTCCACGTGCAGGTGCACGTTGCCTCGCCTGTTAGGCGTTGTCGCTGTCACTTGAAATGGCTGTGGGGACACAGAGGGCATGCTGTTAGTTGTGTACTGGTACTTGATGGGTCCATCACATGCATCAAACAGGACGATCAGTGAGCACTTGCATTTACACGCACATGACTGTTGATGCACTCATGTGTATGTGTCTCTGCTTGTACCCAGTCACGCACTGTGTGCATGTCCAAGGGCCATGTATTGGGGGGGGTGTTACTTCTCATCTGGCTTATTAGTGGGTCCTTTGGGTCACTCCTGCACTGACTGGGGGCGGGGGGGGGTTATGAGTGGGTCCTTTGGGTCACTCCTGCCCTGACTGGGGGGGGGGGGTTATGAGTGGGTCCTTTGGGTCACTCCTGCCCTGACTCGTGGGGGGGGGGTTATGAGTGGGTCCTTTTGGCCGTTGGGTCACTCCTGCCCTGACTGGGGGGGGGTGGGGTTATGGGCGGGTCATTTGGGTCACTCCTGCCCTGACTCGGGGGGTTATGAGTGGGTCCTTTGGGTCACTCCTGCCCTGACTGGGGGTCTGGGGGGGGTTATGAGTGGGTCCTTTGGGTCATTCCTGCCCTGACTGGCGGGGGGGTTATGAGTGGGTCGTTTGAGTCACTCCTGGGCTCCAAATGCACTCATGGCTTTGTGATCTGTGCACTTACCGGCATCTACAGGAGGGCTCACTCCTGCCTCTGCATCACCAATGCTATGTAAGCCCTCATGGTGGTGTACACTGCTGCAGCGCTCATCCCATGACTGCAGTTTTAGTGGTGATGCAGGCCCTCTACCTGTGCCACTGCTCTGCTAGCAGTGTGCAGCAACGAGGTTGCGCACCCTGAGCCTGAGGTCGTCCCACCTCTTGTGACAGTCCTTCACACTGCGTGTTGTCACACCGACGGCTGTGCACTTGCGTGCAGCTTCAGCCCACACCTTCTTTCAACGTCGCTGGGTTGCCCGGCGCTGGTCAGCGCTGAAAAGCATTTCTGCATGCTGCACAATGTGGTCAAGTACTTTCAGCTCTGCCTCACTGAAGCCCTGTTTCCGCTGTCTTTGTGCAGGGATCCTGGATGCCAAGGTGGTTGTTGCTTTTGCCTTCTCAGAGTGGTGGTCTGGCCTGTGCTGACTGTGGATGGCAGTGGATTGTGGTTTATATAATGGCCGCCTCTCTCTTTCAGGTTTTCGCGGTCATGGTATTTCCGCTTCCGTTGTTTCAGTGTCCGTGACGACAGTGGCGGTCACTGTTTTTGCACTGCTTTTTAAGGCAGAATGTCCATTTCCATGAGTGTTTACGAGGCGACGGTGACACCGTTTCCGCGTTGGTGTGGTGCGCGCGACAGACAGGCCATAATCGGCCGCTCATCCCGCAACCTTGCGGACGTGGAAACTGTATCACCGTCGTCACGGAATCACCACATTCCGGACCGGCGGACTCGTATAGTACTTTTTCCATGGTGCTTGATAGATTTCAATTACGAGTTGGCATAGATTGGGTCCACGTTAATAGGCACATCTCAGGGTATTGATAGGTTTGCATTGTCTTTCATAAAATCCCATCCAGACGAGAACACACCACCCATGGCAGACCGCACCACAGCAATCAGCCCACACGGGACATCGTAAAACAATTACAGACCACAGTCCAAAGACGAAGCAATTAGCCAAGCACACCTTAGCCTTGATAAGGACCCTGAGGGGTCAAAACATGTGTCGGCTCACCACTTAGTTACATAACAAATCCCACTCTATTAATCAAGTGTGTAGATATCGAATCTATTCAAAACAAAGTGCAAAGTATCCGGGTACAAACAAATCACAATCTAAATGAGAGCTGAGGGCAGCACCTCTACAACCCCATGACCGCGCAGCTCCTAAACCTGGGACAAGTAAACAATTAAAACAAATAGAGTGAAGCACATGTGGAGACTATGATCTAGTGCCCAAGCACTCTCACTTTCTTAATATGCAGTTTGCTGCAGAAAAGTTGGTTAATATTGTTAAAACGAGTGACACTTCTCAACATGCACCATACATTTTTATTTACTATTCATGACCTTCAATTTACACGTGTTTTGGCCTATCCCTCAGCCGTGAAGAACTGAGCTCCGAGAATATAGAATAACAAAGGGAACAACACGGAATTAAATTACTTTTGAAAATCACCACAGTCTATTGCAAGAAGCAACGTCATGTACTTTTGGGCTCATGTCCTGGTTTGGAAAAAGGCCATAAGGCCGAAACACGTGTAAACTGAAGGACAGAAACAGTAAATAAAAATGTATGGCGCCTGTTGAGAAGTGTCACTCAAATCGTTTTTATCAGTTTATGGAGTAGGGGGTCTACTCCTGAGATACTTCATATGTGACAAAGGTCACAACTACATTGACTTAATGATTTGAATGGATGTATCCAGGTCGCAGTTAGATTTTCCCTGAAACCCCCTTATTCATCCTTTGGTTAATATTGTGACTGCCTGGCGGGACTAATAGTCATGATATACAGTTCTGACTAGGTTTTTTCCCAATGAATATAGAGTAAAATATGACAATCTGCATTCACTTAGCTCACTTGAAAGCCTCAGAAATTAAGTTTCTTGGATAACCTCTTGCCAATAATATCAAGGTCAGCTGTTGTCTTCTGTCTTAATGTCATTATCTCTGAACAATTTCTCTGTATTCCGAGAAACTGTCCAAAAGGCAGTTTCTCCCCCAAACTCTGTAAGGGAAAAGCAATGAAATATAATCATTTCTCCATACTGGTATGTTTATTGTAGATGTTAGTGTAAATGTTACCCTCTACTTGCTTGACCTTCAAATGTAGGCAATTGCCTCCCTGATTGCTACAATCAAAAAAGATTTTCATTTGAGATGTCTGCCAGTTCAGCCCGAGTTGACATTCTCACAACTTTTCTTCTGTGCTGGTCCATGTAAGAAGCCTAATGAACATTGTGGAGTGGACACCACCTTGAATTTCAATCCAAGGAACCCAATTGTTAAATATGATATGGTGCTTGGCATTAAACCATCCGTGCGCACAAATGGTTTTAAGAATTTTTATGTGGAGCGAGAGAGACTAAGAAAATTAACGTCAGCGGACTTACCGGTGAGAACACAAAAACACAAAAACCATCCGTGCGCACAAATGGTTATAAGAATGTATATGGCGAGAGAGAGACTGAGAAAATTAACGCCAGCGGACTTACCGTCGAGAACACAAAAGGTGTATTACAGTTGCATTACAAGTTGGATATGGCGGTAATACTGCCAAAATTCAGCGGCAATACTGCTGAAAACACACCATTTAGGTGGAGGGATATGCAGACAGGTGCTACAAATGAAGCCACAGTTACACACAATTCACTCATATCTACATAAGGCACACGCCTTCCCCAAACACACTTTCCAACACCATGCTGCCACTAGCCATCGCGAGTTGGGATATGCAACTACTCACACTGCGCATGGATTTACAGAGGGCGGGAAATCTGCCCAGGCACAGGGTGTAGGGAGGAGGAGGATGAGGAGGAGACACCATGGAAGGCGAGCGCCCATTCTCAAGTTCAGGCCCTCTCCCTGGACCCTCACGGACATACAGAGGGTAACCCTGTACCGGCTCACCATGATCCAGGGGGACATTGAGAGCTGGATTAACATCAGCACAGCTGTGCCCCCACTGCTACAGCCGGGGTGAGGTCAGAGCTGGATGAATGCTTCATCAGGAACTCATGGACAATTATGTTTGCGCACATTTCCTCTGGCATGCCATACACCACTGTATATATGTTGTCACATTAAGGATTAAACACATGCACACACAAAGGAATGTCCTGGAATTGTTTCAGGTGAACTAATGTTAGATGTGAAATTGTGCACACCCCCAACACACCCAGCCCCCTTCCCACAACGCCATCCACAACCCACCCACCCCTTCCCACAACACCATCCCCAGCACACCCTTGTGCCTATCACCAAGTTTCAAGTCACTTGCATGGCATCTTCCGCTTACTGGTGTCCCACAGCACCACTGGGGCCAGAATGCGTCCTGAACGGTACCTTGGGGTGCTCGACAACGAACCCTGTGTTGGGGTGACAGAATTTGATTGTTGTGGCCTTGTCCCCTGGCTGTGTCGCATTGCCAACTCCGTGTTTTGCTGCATGATCTCGGAAAAGGCTGAGTTGCCTTCAGTCAGCTCACTCACCTTCTGCCTGTAGACAGTCAAGGTAGCAGATGTAGCAGCCGCCTGACATCGTCATGCTCCATGGCCCTCATAATCTGGCTTGTGACACCCTGGATACGGTACCGGATGGCCTGGAGGTGGAGGACTTGTGTATCTGCAATTGCTTCCAGGTGCACCTGGCGCCTTTCCATTGCCTCAAGCATCTGCATGAGTGTGTTTTTCGGTGTGGCATGGGGAATGGGTTGAGGGCAAAGGGAAGGGCTGGGGCTGAAGCAAGGTGAATCATAGGACCTGATTTCAGAGTTGCCCTCGGATGACTGGCCCTGCTGCCCATGATGATGGCTGTCCTGCCCAGGTGATGTGAGGGCTTCATGAGGCTTCATGGGTCTGTCATGTGGGTCGAACCACAGTGCCTTCTGCATGCCTGTCAGCAGCTGGCTCACCCATCATGCCCACATTGGCCGACTGTTGGGGAGCAGTTGGAGTTGCCATGGGTGCAGTCCCTGTGGCTGTGTCTGCATAAGTTGAAATGGGTGCCATGCCAGTGCTGGCACTGGCAGGTGTGGTGATGCTGGACTCTGGTGTCCTAAGACATCCCTTACAAATACCGTTCCCATCATTTGGTCCCACAGGGGTGATAGTTTATGTTGTCAGCCTGGAGGCCCGGCCATGGAGCATCGATGGGCCTTCACCCTCCTCCACCTCCTCATGAGTCGGTTGCGACCCTGTAGGGGACAAATGACTCATGTGCATTCCTGTATGTTGGCTTTCCAATCACACCTGCTAATTGTTTGCAGGACACTCCACACATGCAGGCAGCAGGGAATGGTTGTTTGTGGGCCATTGCATGTGAACACAGCAAGGTGGGCATAGTCTTTGCTGAGCGTCTCCAACACATGGGCAGGTGCTCTTTGCCCCCTGTGCCCCTGTGCTGCCAAAGCGGCCTGTCTATACAGTTGGTCTGGGGGTCCACTTTGGCACTTCGCCTTTCTCAGCACACATGGGTGCTGCAATACCAGATTCATGTTGTTGTGCATGGTTACATGCACAGTTTATACACCACCCATGCATGCAGTCAAAGCGCGGGCCTGGCAGTGCACAGGGAATTATGTAATTCTGCGCCCCCTGGCATGTTTGTAGGGATGATGTGGCACCCCGGGCAACTGGCTGGATCACCCATGCCTGGAACTGACCCTGCATGGACATGCATTGGGTGGCATATACGTATGGCCATGTGCTGGCATCTAGCCCTGTCCATATGGCCAATCTGATCCAAGGGACATATTATTTGGTTAGTCATTTGCCCTGTGCATTGGCATGTGTTGGGGGAAATAACTCGCCTCCTTGTTCTTGGCTGCTGACACCGGCCTCCGACTCCCTCAATCCCCTCCATGTCGAGGATGGAGCTGGCCTTCTCCTACCACAGGGTCAGCGCAAGGGACTCTGTGGTGCCGCCTCCTGTCGTCGTGAGAGTAGGTTGCACACCTTGACCCTGGGATAATTCCATTGTTTGCGACAGACCTCCCCATCCCCAGGGGACCATTCCTACAGCTGTCACCTTCTGGCTGATGGATGAACAGATGGATGACATGCGCTGCCCAGATGTTTTTCTTTGGCGGGTGCTATATAATTTTTCTGAATGGGCAACCACATCATCAGTAAACACCTGGAGCTCTCCCTCACTGAATTTGGGCTTTCGAACGTGTGTTCAGGCTTCTTGCCTTTGGATCTTTCCTGGGACATGGCTTTTGTGTCCTGTTACAGTGGATGGCTGCAGGAAGTGGTGGATCAGATCGGATTGAGTTTTCAAAAATGGCTGCCGCCACGGCGCTTCCCGTTCCAGCGATGACACTATTTACGCCGACGGTAATTCTGCCGGCGGAATTAGCACCAATTGCACAGCAGTGACGTTAATTCTGCAGGATGCCAGCAGATTTACCATCACAGAGGCCTGTTTCGATGGTACGGAATTACTGTTAAAGTCGATGGTGTGTCTGCGCTCCCGACATGTTGTAATGTGGTAATTCTGCGGCACACTATGGCGGTAATGGGGCAGAATTACTGCTGTATTACTGCCAAACTTGTTAATGACCCCCAATGTCTGTAAACAACAATGGGCCTCATTAGGAGTATGGCAGTAGCCTTGCCGGTAAAACCGGCCGGCTGCCACCAAACTCCCGAAAATATCTGGCACCCGCGAATGGGCAATTATTGTGGTATTCCAGCCCCACCAGACCCGGTAATTGCAATTTCGCAGATGCTGGAACCGGTAGATCCCCATTCCTATATGAGCCCTATAGGGCTCAATGGGAACGGGGATGCCTGTAGCACCGGCAGGGTTCATTACCGTGCCGGTGGTGCAGGCTTGCAAAAAGGTCGCAGAGGCCTTTCATTCCGCTAGTTAAGACCTGGCGGAATGAAAAGCACCCGCGAGCACAACTCGAAGTTTGCTGGTCCAGGTACAACAGTACCGGCAAGCTTACTGGTACCATTGTATCCAGACCAGCAACTCGTAATGAGGCCCAATGTCTGTAAACAACGAGGAACAAGGTTCTGTAGTGATCCTCATTTGTATCATATATCTATGTGCACCTAGTATTAATGGTAATCAAGGGTGAACCCAACCTGTTAGAAGATGTGCCAGGTGGATCGATTGTTGTTGGCAAAATGTGCAAAAAGCAGATGATCAAAGTAATACAAAGGAAAAAAATCTTATTTAAAAAATGAAAAACTTAAACCATGAAAAAAGACAAATGACAAAGGACCAAAATATATGGGGTGTTTGAATTAAGACCGAACAATCCAAAGTTATTTGTGTCTACTGTGGTTCACAAAACCTACATAAGGGCCTCATTACGACCCGGCACCAGTACCGGTAATCCCTTACCGCCCTATTACGAGTTCCCTTTGCGGGTCCTCCCTTAACGCCTGGTTTTACCAGGCGTTAAGGACGGGACCCGCAAAGGGACTTTGGTGCTAATAACGGTACCGTAATTTGTGGTACCGTTATTAGCACCTTCCCCATTGAGCCCTACGGGGGCTCAAATGGGAATGGGGAAGGGCCCTGGTGAATGGTGAATTACCGCCCCCGCCAACCTTGGAATGGGACGGTAATAGCTCCATTCACCAGGGCGAAGTCGCTGAGGTTTTGGAGGCAGCCATGGCGCTAATAGCGCCATGGTTACCTCCAACCTCGTAATGACCCTAGTCTTGAAAGTTGAAAGCACGGAATTTCTTTAGAACCATAGAACAAATATCTATTTTCTTTTCACACCACAAGCAGCGTTGGTACGCACTGAGCGCATACCAGCCTTCTTCCAACCCACCTTACAAACCTTGTGCTAAAAAAGATGGGCATTACCACATAGCGTATTAGTGTCTCTTGATTTTACTGAAGTCAGAGGAAATCATAGGTAGCAATTGCTCTATAAGCAAACAATGTAAGGTTTCAGTTTCTATTTCTAAATGTTCTGGTCATCAGTATTTTGGAATTAGTTGCCTGCGTTTGGGAATTGCTATAGTCACATAAGCAACCGCTGAAGCTTGCTGGATACAGCCCACATGACCACAGAGGAAGCAAGACATCAGTTTGAAACATTTCACAAAACAGTTAAGAAATTCAAAAGGCTTGTCCATATCTGAGAAATGCAAAGTGGACACGTGTCAAAAGCAAGATGTTTCTATGTTAAACCTGTGGAAGAAATAAATCAACGAAAGAAAGAATTAAAATTCATGTCTACTGAGTAAATGTACATAGCCCTGCACAACTTGATCCTAACTTTAAATGACTATGTCAAGGGTTTAAAACTTTCAATGCCATTGTCCCATCAACATTGATGTTGGCTCAAGGGCAGGACCCAAACGCTGCTGGATACGTCCTGTTCCAAGCTTTTGAATCTATGCTGCCACCGTCTGTCCCCTGCAGTGTCTTTGAGAGGTTGTCAGAAAATGGAATTTTCTAAGAAAAGCAACAGCGAATGAAGTCACTAACCCTTTGACTGATAGCCTAGAACTGCGTGGCTAGCTCACAGACACGTGTACTGCATGCATATAATGACGGCAATATCAGTCACTGTCGCTATGTAGGTGGTTCTTTTTGTCTAATCAACACAGAGGGGTAGACAGGGTAGGGCCTTAGAAGGCAAGGCTCACCAAAAATCTGTGAATGCCCACTCAGCAGCACTGTGTGGGCATCTACAGATGTTAATGTCACTGCGCTGGACCCAGCTACTAGCTTCAGGTCCCACTTATTAGAAAATCCTGGCTACGACCTCTGCGCCTACAAAGAATTGGGTTGAGGCGTAAAAAGGACCAAACACAGCTTAGCTTAAGGAATAGTGCGCTAAACATTTTTATGCTCTTAAAGGTTGGCCAATAATAAAAAAATATATAATAAACATCTTTTTAATGAAAGTTCCTATGTAAAATGTTACACAAATATTGTTTAAATCCCTTTAATATCAAGCACTAGGCGGCGTCCATTTTGTGAAATGGACGAGCCTCCTGTGCTTGAGTTAATCTCTGCCCTTGCGGCACTAATGAAGCAAAAGCCACCTGTCAAAATATTGACATCACAGAAAATGCCCATCATGCTTTATGTGCCAGCCAAAATCACACAAAATACACGCTTCTATGATGGGCAACAAGTTTACCATGGCAGAACATATTCCCATCGGTATGCATCTTTATTAATGTTGCTGGGGAATACAGATGTCAGAAATGATGTGCCTGAAGCAAACGGCCATCACAAGTTGTGTGTCACAGTGTATGGTAGGGCACCCACCCATTCGCCTAGGTACTCACTCAAAGTAATTCTCTCACCTCTTAGGCTACGGGGGGACTCAAACACCACCCTCGTCCCATTGAGCAATCATGATGCCTTTACATTTCTGAAATCCCACACACCCTTTTCTTGCAGGAGCAAAAATGAAGGGGTGATGTCTAGAAGGTTTACAATAAATTTCAACTTCTGCCACTGCTCTGGACAACTGTCCAGACCATCGTTCTTCGCTTGCCCTGCCATTACAAAAGGGGAAATGACATATGCAAATCAGGCTTGGTCCCACCCCAAAAGGGGCAGTCCAGCCCGAACTGCTAGGTCACATCCCTGCTCCACGAGGCCACAAGCATCCCCAGACATGTTTCGGCCTTGTTGAGCCTCATCAGTGAGGAGTAGCTCAGAAGTGTAGCCAGGATTGTCTAACAAGTGGGCCTTAAGGTAATGTAGTTGGGTACACTGCAGTGATGTTAACACCTGTAAATGCAGACACAGCGCGGCTGAGTGGATATTTACAGATTGGGTGTGGGTCTTGCCCACTAAGGTCCTAATCTGCCTACGCCTCTGAGTATTTTGGGAGTCTAGGCCCAGCAGGCACGCGACCCACATCTGGGAACGAGCAACAAAATTCTTGCTTGCTATAATCCTTTCGACTTCTCCTCCCTTTGGGCCTGCCTACCTACTTTCACATGTCGATTCACCAAAACTTTTTTTTACACGCTGGCCCTCTCTTCTGGACATCTGCCAAGACAGGAATTGAGAAACAGAAAGTGTTAAAACAAAAGTTCAGTTCACATAAAATCTTCAATGTGCTCATGGGAAATAAATGGCACAATGGCCCAGAACTCTTTAAGATCCCGAGTTCAGAAACTCTACACCGTGCCCTAATGATATCATCCCATCTCCATGTCAATCTGATATCCTTGCTGACAGCTTCCGGAATGTTCTAACGCTACAGAAGAGCTGCTTTCCATTCAAAACACCCTCAGTCCCTGCGTCCCCCACAACCATGCTAAGCAGATTCTTCCCTCTCTCACCACTGGCAAATTCCAGAAGTTACTCACCACGAGCAGGAAGTCAGGCTCCTCTGCAGGCGCCCACTCTCCAGCCATATTGAAGAAAATCCTCCAATCGCCTTTCTACAGTAATGCGCTGAGTGTTACCATCTTTCATCACTGCTCTCGATGTGAGCCTCCTCTGGGTGCTACAAGCATGAAACCTCCATAAGTGCATTTGATCTGCCTCTGACCACTAACAATCTTGGCCTTACTTGAGGAATACCTGCTATTACCTAGCAGGACTTTTGGGTGCTAAAAGGCCCTCATCATAAGTTTGCCAGTATCCTGGCTGTAATTCCGCCAGGATACTAGCAATGGTTGCATATTAAGATGGCCGCCAGCCAACTTGTTGTCAGCGTTGCCTAGCAATGTGACTTTACTTCCCCCAGAAGTCCGAAGCCGCCCCACGACATGAAGGCCCGAGATTGCAAGGCCCCTTCCTGTTTGCCCCTGTTCGCCTATGAGAAGCGGCGGGCCGCTATCTCATCTAACCAACACTAATCTACGCAAACCTACTGTGAGTAGAAGCACCCAAAACTCGGACTATTATCTTGGTTTTTCACATATTCGTCACTAACGTTCACCGATTGCTTTACCATTAACTACTACGTCTCATACATATGCAGCGATCTGTAACTGTCATACCCCGGTTTCCTAGGTGACTGCGTCTGGGGGTGTCTGTCAACACCTGGAGACTACCCTGGCGTCTCTCGCAACTCCACTCGGTCCACAGGGCTCATCAGACTATAATTCCCAGCATTCCTCCATCTCGCGGTCACGTGACGCACACGCAACTTTCTTTCACATCTTAACTGAATAAGTTACCAGTGCTTTGTTTCCCGTTATTCTTGTAATCTTGTTGCTACGACCCGGTCTGTCAATAAGGACTACTATTTTGCCTTTGTCCTTTTTTGGTCTCCTAACGCCTGGTTCCCTCTGCTGCCCCCTTTGGTTACCGGATGGTTGCCGATCCCGATACATGCTCTATCGACTTCTTCCTGTTTAGCCCTTTTGTTGTGACACCTTTGATCTCTGGACCTTGCCCTCCGTGGGGACTAACTTTTAGTATTAGAACGTTACAAGCACTTATTTAAGTTCCTTCAGTGTATTCTCCTATTGCACCTCCCTTCATTATTTCCTTAACAAAACCCTCACTGACTCACCAAGTCCTTTCATCAGGATTCCCTGGGACACTCTGCTGTCTATCACAAGGATCATTACCCTGAACACATTGGTGACATATTGGACGCTCTCCTGCTTACCTGGTCACTTGTTGGATTGCTTCATAGTACTTTGGGGCACTCTGCTGATTTTCTCCTTTGGTTTGGTTCTGGACTTTTACTTTAGTTTGCGCCCTTGTGCTGTTCGAGTTAGGTGGCTCTGCCAGCCTTTCTGCTTTTGGGACTTCCTCCTTCACCAATCACAGCCATCACCTTTCCACTGACTACAAGTAGGTTGCTGGTCTTCTTTTTTACAGAGCAGGTAAGAGTGGGTAATCGTGGGTGGCGATTGCTGGATTCCGGCATTCCGGGCTGCTTTTTCTGAACTGTTGTATTCTTCTTTGTTCCTTAAGCTCTGGTGTTGCTGCTCCTGCCTTTTCACTCAAGCCCCCGGCCTGTCAGGTGTTTTAATTTCCTGCAGGCTGCGCTCTTGGGGGGAAAGTCTTTTTTTACATCGCGTTCAAGACTTTCTCAGAGTGAAAGAACACCCAAAGTGGGAGTTGTATCTGTATCACTTCAGGTTGTGACAGTAACAATCATGTCTTATTAACAATGTGACCTAATGCTCACCGATTCTAAGTGCTGTCAACATAGGCAATCTTAATGCACTCTCTTTCTGAAGTTACTGCATGTAAAAAAATATAACATGTCCTTCCCAGCATACTGTGATATTGTTACATTCTCAACGCCTTGTGTGCTACACTGTACTGTATCAGCCTGTACTAGACTATTTTGCATCATTGGCATGACTTCATGTTCTGTTAGGTACTAGACCGTGGGCTCTATACGTGCATCTGCCTTGGGCAAAACGTGTCTCTAAAACAGCCTATTTTGCACTGCTAATTGTATCTCGAAACAGCCTATCTGTAACAGCGAAACGTACTATCAATTATCTAATTGCCTGTCACTAATGTATGTCCAGTTATATTAATGTATGTTCCGTTTGAATGCCGCCTGCCAACATAGCGCATTACCGTATATTCCGCCTGTGTCGCTATCCATGATTTTTAGCACCAATCTTTGGGCCTCATTATAAGGCTGGCGCTCCCGTAATGATGGGGGCCGGTACGGGACCGGCCCGCTTCTTTCCGGGAGTGCCGATTACGAGCTTCCCATCGCGGGACCCGGATTGCACGCCTGGTAAAACCAGGTGTGCTTTCCGGATCCCGCGGGAGAAGAGGGAGGCAATAATGGGCCAGATGTAATCTGTCCGTTATTACCTCCCTCCACATTCCCATTGAGACCTATGGGGGCTCAAATGGGAATGGGGTTGGGTTCCTGCAAGGAGGAATTACCGGGTCCTCCTATGTCGGAGTAACCCGGTAAGTCCCTATTGCAAGAACCCAGTAATGGAGCCCGGTACGGAGGCAGCCATGGAGCTAACAGCTCCATGGCTACCTCCATTCTCGTAATGAGGCCCATTGTTTTCCCGTTATACTCTGACCTAGCGCCTTGTTACCTAGCTATCATGGTCCTGCCCACGACTACACATATTCTTAGTCAAATTCGGTCTGCTGCCTCAAGTCTAGGACCTGTCTGCAGCACGCCTTGCATCAGCTATTACTAGGTTCTGTGCTGTGTGTATCTGTGTATTGACTGGTATCATCATCTTCGTGTTACAACGCCTGTGTTACCTGCTACTCCGTGTATAACCGACGTTACCACATGCATATCCTAGTATACACTAGCTATTTAGTTGTTTTTGACTAAGCTATTTTATACTCCGTTAGTTCATTTCTATCTGCACGAAACCTATAGGTTGTTTCAGACTGCTTATTTAGACAATTGACACCTTGTTTAGTCAGTTAAAATGCATTGGCCCTCTGATTTTTTCTCACTCCTTCTCCCAATCACTTCGAGATTACTCCTGCAGCCTACAGATTGGCCCACAGCACACACCCAAACTCACCTCCTGATCTCCTTCCTGGTCTTGATTTGGTCACCCTACATTATGAGCACACCTTACACCTCCTCACCGCAGCACTATCTTTTATTCCCATTTGCTACCTATATATCATACAGCTATTATCTTAAGACTTCAGACAATATGACAGTCACCAATCCTTATCTGAACCCACCATCCCTTCGGATACAACACTTTGCATCTAAACCCACACCGAATCAACCCAGTTCTACTTACCTTAGAAACCTGAGACACTATCATGTAACTTTCAATCAGACCCATCGTATAAATAGCAAAGTGTCTAGACCTAATCATCCCCCTACCATCCAAGCCCGCAATCAGAAACTAGGCACCAGACTCTGCATATTTAGCCCAAGCACACTCACTCTCACTAACAGCCCACTGCATACATGCCAGATTACCCCTTTAATTGCTACCAACCAGATTTCACTTACCACATCCCAACCGTGTACCACTCATGCCAGAAACCAGAGACTAGCATCTAGACGCTACCATATGACCTACCGACAACACCCTTGCTCTAACATAAAACCTTTCGCGCATAAGAACAACCCCTCACCATTGCATAACTCGGCCACTACACTGGCTCCCAACAAAACCGCCCAAGCTCTCCTGGCTACCAGCATCACAAACGCTAAAGACATTAGCATCAAAGGCGCGCTCATCAATGCCTGATCCCTCCCGGCGCATGCCCTTGACATCGCGGACTTGATCACTTCAGAAAATGTAGACTTCCTTGCTATCTCAGAAACCTGGCTGCATGCGGCAGCCGGCCCCTCCTTGTCCCTGGCGATCCCTGATAACTACTCCATCACCAGATGCGATAGGGATACAAATCAAACAAAGGGCGGAGGCTTAGCCTTTATCTTCAAGAGTTCACTTGAATTCAGAACCATCCCGAACCTCCAGATCCCATCAGCGGAATTACTTTCAATCAAACTACTCATTTCTCCTAACTAAATGGCTACAGTGCACCTTATGTATAAGCCTCCTGGTCCTATCTCCACATTCATTGAGGACATCTCATCCATCCTTGCTGCCAATACTAAGTATAACTCGCAAATACTTCTACTTGGCAATTTCAATCTAGGGTACCAAGATGCAAACGACACTAAAGCCCTTGAACTAGCAAGCACATTAACAAACTTTGGCCTTACCCAACACATCAAAGAGCCTACCGACAATAAAACGCATACCTTTGACTGGGTTGCAGACCTGAACTGTGCTCTGAACCTGATCTCAGTTACGCCCTGCTTCTGGTCTGATCGTCATAAAATAATCTTCTCTATCAACTCCAACACCCAAACGCCGAAATCTAATCTCGCCCCATCCATCCATACCCCTAACATGAAGGACATTACGATGGAGAAACTTCTCCCTCTGCTTAATTCTGCATCAACCACTTGTTCTGATCCCATAGTTCTAGTGGATACTTGCAATCACACCATGCTAAAACCCCTTAATTCCATTGCACCGCTAAAATTACGCAAACAAAAACCTCGTCCTCACCTCAACTCCTGGTTTACTCCACATCTTAGAGATCTTCGCAAAGAAAAAAGAAAGGCTGAGGCACATTGGAAAAGTATACTGTCACTAATCAACAAAAACATCCTGACCAATGTCTCCTCTTCTTACAGCAAAAAAAGAAGCTTACAATAAATGCATTTTGCAAGCAGAATTCAACACAAAACAACTCTTCAAGATCCTCAAGGAACAAGAGTCCCCTGTAGTCCCCTGGATATATGCACCCCGGACACTGCATGGTGTACCAACATACAAAAGGCACTTTTAGATAAAATCTCTATCCTTCAAACTAAAATTAACACCAAAAGAAGCAACCTCTCAGGCTCAGCACTCAACTCTCCGTTCTATAACCTCCCCACTCCTAAAAACACCTTTAAACCTTTCAGCTTCTCACCTCTCTCTATTTGGGAATTTGAAAATATAATTAAGAAACTCAAACCCTCCAACTGCCAAGGTGACTCATACCCGGCTCCTATCATCAAGGAGGCTACCCATGACCTTGCACCTTTTATCACAACCTTCATAAATGCCTCTTTTAAAACTGGTATTATACCGGACAACCTCAATGACGCATGGGTCATCCCGCTAATCAAAAAGCCTACCTTGGACCCAAGCAACCCGTCCAACTATAGACCTATTACCACTGTGCCTTACTTACTGAAAATTCTAGATTGTGCCGCATACCTCCAAATTCAGGACTACCTTGAAACTAATAAACTATTGGGCCTCCGGCAATCAGGTTTCCGTCCCAAACATGGGACTGAAACCGCCTTGATTGACTTAAAAACACAAATTGAGGACCTGAAAGACAAGGGCAAGTTGGCACTCCTACTTCTTCTTGATCTTTCAGCAGCATTTGATCTGGTATATCATCAAATTCTATGTCACCATCTCAAAATAGCTGCTCATTTCTCACATGCTGCCAACTCTTGGATCAGCTCCTTCCTGGCTAACAGAACCATGGGGGTCTTCTCACCATCTGCATCTGCTGACCCAGCACCTGTCCCTTGTGGAGTCCCACATGGGTCTTGTGTCTCTCCCACACTGTACAATGTGTTTACTAAGCCGCTCTTTGACATACTTGACTATCTGGGTGTTTCATACACCAACTACGTGGATGACGCCCAGATACTCATCCCCATCACTGGAGACGATGCAATCGACTCTAAAGCACTCAATGAAGTATACACAGTCATCCAGGCCTGGATGGCAAGTCATGGGCTATGCCTTAATGATGAAAAACAGAGTTACTCATCCTAGGCTCACATATCAAACTTTCCAAACTAGACCCTGCATATAAATCTTTCTTTATCGATGGGAACACTATCAAAGTGTCTAACGACGCAAAAACACTTGGTATTTACCTGGATTCAACAATATCTCTCACCAGACAAACGACTGCTCTTGCATCTGCCTCGGCTTTCACTTGCAAACTTATCACCGACTGCAGACCCTTCCTGACAACTGACAACTGCATTATCCTTGCTAGAACTCTCATCATGGCAGACATTGATTATTGTAACACCCTCTACTTAGAGACCAGCCAAAGAAACCTTGATAAGTTACAAGTTACTGAGAATAATGCCATTAGGGCAGCCGTCAACCTCCTGAGGAGATTGCACATCTCATTGGCTTCCCGTTGCTCACTGAATTTCTCTTAAAACCCTTGCCCTAACGTATGAGGCCCAGAACAATATGGCACCCACATACCTGACCAATCGCTTCAGGCGGCATACTGCCAACAGATCCTTGAGGTTTACCCATTTGAACTCACTTACTGTACCTAGATACAAGCTTCAGACAGCCAGGGGATCAAGCTTCCCAGTCCTTACGGCCAACTCTGGAACACACTACCTACTTCACTCAGAGCGGAACCTTCCTTCCTCTCCTTTAAGAACAAAACTAAACTCTGGCTCCATGAGCTTGACACTTCTGCCTCATTCTCCTAACTACCTTGGCCAGTTATGGCTACCTGCCAATGGCAGACTCCTTAGACATCCTCTGCAATTGTAACGTTCTTATATTTGTGTACTCAATTATACCTTGTAATATTCCCTCACACTACGTGAAATGTCGTTAGTACAGTCTGTAACTATGTAATGTGTCTGTAACACGTGTTTCTATAAGAATTGCATATTCATTTTAAGCCTTGCTTTTGTCCCTCTTGTGAAACTTGTTTTACATATATGTAACCATTAACTTATCAAATGATGCGCCCAAATGCCCCAGGGCAAGGCGCGCAATACAAATAAAATAAATACAAATGGTAATACCCTTACTGCTAGATTCCGAGTGCCGGTACTGGTGGTAACTCCCCATTCCATGGAGTGCCAGAGGACTCCACGGGGGAGTTTGCCGATATCACAGGCGCCAGCATTACTGGTGCCTGTAATAATGGCGGTTTTTGCCATTACGGTGGCGGAATGTCCTCCAGCTGTTACGCTCACCTGGTATCCATGGGGACGCCACCCAGCCCTGGTTGGATTATTTGCACTCTTGAACCCTCTCCCGGTAATGCCTCTGGTTAAAGATGGGTCTGCAATATAGGAGAGCTGGATTCAATACCAGATTGTCTTTATGTTTTCCCACCTCCCTTGCCTCAACTTCTTCCTCCCCCTTGGGCCTTCTCCTCACCTTAATATTGTAAAAGGTGGATTCTCCGTCCTGCTCCTCGTGGCAGGGACGCTTAGATGTGGGGGTGAGCAGTGACCAAGTTAATTCACTTGTGCAAGCCTCACTGTGGGAATCCAGGTCTGCTGCGACTCCGTAGGTTTGCTGCTTTTCAGTTTTTATATGCAGTTCTTATGGTCCTCTTAGTTCGAATAATGTCTTGCTTCTTTCCTTTTAGGTATGGAAAGGTATTTTGGTGTTGTCATGCAGTTTGAAGATGGGCCGGTAGGCGAAAGCGCGGTGTGTGCGATGCTGTCCGGTGAGTAATGCACAATGCGTGGCACTGTTTCACCTTTTATATTGCTAACCTGTGTCTTTTCTCTCCTTGCAGGTTGCGATGTTCCTCACCGAGCACCATAATGTTCCAGCAATCATACTGACCAGAAGATGACTACCCAGGTAAGAATTGTGTGGCTTTCTTCATTCGGGAGGAAACGTGAGTAAACGCTTACTAATGCTGTCTTTCTTTCTCCTCTTTCCAGGTTATGGTATTCCAGGATGTATGGGGTGCCGGATGATGGAGCTCGTACCTTCAGGTGAGTGGAACTGAAGTCAGCGATGGATTGAAGACAGGATACTGTTCCAGGTAAGTTTCGTAGTGTTCTTTCTCTCTCTGCAGGTCCTTGGTTTCAGGTAAGCTGGCATCAAATAACTGGACACGGTGAGCGTTACGCTGCCCACAGCAGAATAACCCAAATCATGTTCTGCTGTTTGGGTGTGGTTTAAATACTCTCAGGTAAAGTAGTCCAGGTAAAATAGTCCCAGGCCTGCCACACCCAAAGTAGTCCAGGTAAAGTAGTCCCAGGCCTGCCACACCCAAAAGACTAGAACGCATAGCTCAGTTCCTTGTAACTGAGCTATGTCTTTGCCTCCATGTTGGCTGAACCCCCCCCCCCCCAAGTTAAATAGTCCCAAGTAAATAGTCCCATTCTAATGTTGGTCTTCATGATGGTTATGAGCCTGGCACCAAAGGCGCCAGGACTGACTCAGGAGAGTTTTGGATGAGGTTTTAAGGCCTTTGACCTGGCCCTAACTGGAAGGCTGACTTGCCAGTGAGGGCCAGGAGCAAGGGTCATGACACCAGCTTTTTGCTGAAGGTCATTACAGCCACCTCACCGGCAAACTCATAGTTGGCCGTTGCGGTAACGTACCAGCATATTAATACCGCACTGGCCAACTTGTAATAAAGGCCTCTTTGCCTGGGGCATATTTTCTGTGAGTGGGTGCCCAGTGAATAGTTGTTGTAGTAAAACATGCTTGTGGTCTATGAGAATAAGATAGTGGAACGCGAGACAGACAGCTTCTGTGTCACCCACCCTTATTCAGTAACTGCAGGAGGAGAAACATTGCTGCCCCACCATCTTGCCTCTGCTAACACCACTCCAGTGATGGAGACCCTCTTTTAGGGCATGTGCATACTGATACGGACACTGAAAGGCAATTTGACCACATTTTTTAATAAGCATTCTTTGGTGAGATAAATACTACTCAAAAGAGCTAGTTCACTTGCTTGCTTATTAACCCCCAGTCTTGGACATTTCAACATCGATCTGTGGTTGCCTCGAAATTCCAGACAATCCCCTTGATTGGTTATAGTGGCCATAGCAGAAGCACTGGAACCTGCTCCGGCACCAGAATATGAGGCTTGCGAGTGGAGGCAATGTTCTTCTGCATCTTCAGGACAGAATGCCCTGCCCATTGACCACCAAGCTCATATCCAAGCCCGCGTCTCTGCGGCATCTAACAACTCGGCTGAACTCTTTAAAATCTGCAAGAACTGGCCAATCCTGCCGCAGGCTCTACCTCTCCCGTCCCTTCCCAGGCCCTCTGCACGTCACTGGCCTCACACTTCATCTCTAAAACTCAGGACATCCTGTCCTCACTCTCCTCCTATCCCCTCCCTCCATCCACTCCCTGCTCTTCCTCTGGCGCTTCTGCAGCCCCCTCTCCTCACTCCTTCTCTGGGTTTCCCCTGTTCTCTGCAGACAAGGTTTCTAAACAAGTCTGATCTATGAACGTCTCGTCGAAACAGGTTCACCCGTGTTCCTCCAAAACTATCAAGGCCCACATCTACTCCCTGGCTCCTGCCCTGGCTGATTTCGGCAATCACTCCTTCGCCACTGGAGTCTTCCCATCCCCCCTGAAGCATTCTCTTGTGCACCTTCTTCTTAAGAAACCCTCTGCTGTCCCCTCCTGCCCGGGTCACCCAATCTCCATCACCCCCTTCCTGGGCAAGCTCCTTGAGAAACTAGCCATCTCCCAGCTTAATCTCCACACTGAATCTGTTGGTTGTCTTCATGACCATCAGTCTGGCTTCAGAGCTGCCAGAAGCAGGGAAACTGCTCTCCTGAACATCCGTGAAGACCTGCTCTCCAACCTTGACTCTAACACCCCTTGCGACCTCATCCTGCTTGATCTCTCTTCTGCCTTTGACACTGTCAACCATGCCATCCTGCTCAACCGTTTCCGTGATAACCTGTTTATCACTGGTCAGGTTCTGGCATGGCTGCCTTCTTTCCTCTCAGACTGACCCTCCCAGGTCCAAATAGGGTCCTTCCTCTCCGCTATCTTTTTCTCTACCTGTGGTGTCCCCCAGGGGTCTAACCTCTCTCCCTGGCTGTACAAACAATACCTCGCACTCCTTGCCCACTGCATCGCCGCTCTCTGCCCCAACTTTCAGTGCTATGTAGATGACACCCAGCTCATTTTCAGGCTACCCTCGGCCTCCTCCTCTCCTTCCCTCATCTCTGACTGTTTGTTATCCAGGAGTGGTGTGCCGCCAATGACCTCTGTCTTAATGCCAGTAAGACTGAGATTCTCCTCATCAGCACACCCGCTCCCTCCTTTCCTGCAGCTCTCTGGCCGGCCTCTCTTGGCCCTCTTCCTGCTCCCACTTGCAAGGCTAAAAACCTTGGGGCCATCTTCGACTCCACACTCTCCTTCTCTCCTCACATCTCTGACGTCTCTAAGAAGTCACACTACCAGCTGCACCTAATTAAAAGTATTCTTCCTTTCCTCTCCTTCCGCCAGAAGCTCACTGTCTCCAGAGCTCTGGTTCTCTCTAGGCTGGACTATTGCAACAGCCTCTTTCTAAATTGGCCTGCTTCTACTCTCCGCCCTCTGCAACTCATCCAGAACAGGACTACGAGACTTGTCCTTGGCCTCAACCACAGGGATCGTATCTCTCCAGGACTGAAATCTCTGCACTGGCTCCCAGTGGCTGCGAGGATTAAGTTCAAAACCCTCTGCATCACCCACAAGGCCTTCTGGGGCCTCAATACCTTCAATTCTCTCTTCCTAAATATCTTCCTTCTCGAGCTCTTTGCTCATCCGCCTCCAACTCCCTCAGGGTCAGTCGCTTCTCCAAGCAACGAGTTGGTGGTAGATCTCTTTCTTAAACTCGAGGAGAACCATCTCCAGTTCCGGAAGCACCTCAAACCCTTTCTCTTTGCTTCTGCTTTTCGCCTACTCTCCTCTAATGACCTCCTGGCTGTAACTGGAGCAGCACTGGCTTCCTGGCCGTCCTCTGATCTCGGGCCCAGGTCCTTCCTCTGCCAGCGTCACACACCTGCACTGCTCGCCTGGCAATCCCTGCACTTGGAGACTGTTCTGTATTACCACAGTCCCCTACCAGCCATTGACACCTGCTGTGTCCACTGATGTCTGCACTTAGCCATGCACTTGCCATGACATCTGTTGTCTCCACTTAACCTTGCACTTGCCACTTGCTGGACGTTACTTACTTATTGTTAACTATTTCCATGTGCTGCACTGTCCCTTGCCCCCCTCCCACGCACTTGCGTGATCTGAATGATACCTGGCCTAGTAGGATCGTTGTCTGTCCTCCCTTTGTTCCCCTCCTTCCCCGCATCGCGCCTTGAAACACTTGTGTATTGGCACATTATAAATGCCATATGATATCATATCATATCAACCTGGTCCTCTCTTCTATCAGAGATGTGCTCTTGCATGAAACAAGAGGGGCGCAGGACTTGTAAAGAAGCTTCACTTGACATATGTGGATGCATTTGGGCATATTAGGCACACCCCCACGTGACAAAGTCCAACCATAATGCTCCCATGTTTTAATCAGGTACACCAGGGACAGCCTCAATAGTGATATCATGGAGCAAGTTCATCCCTTTCACTGGGCTTTATTTATCTAACCATTGCCAAATGGTGCCCTTTAAAGCACATTTTCCGTGATTTATAGAATTGTGACGTGGTGCTCACAATTTCCTTTGACTCTCTCAACATTTCGGGCAGAATCCTAAAATAATTATTCATCAGCAGGAGCAAGGAGGAGATGTTAATCAGACACCTACAAAAAGGGTACCATTTTATGTGCCCAACATGTTAAGAAACAAATGTTCCATTCAAAAGATCTGATGCATAACAGACAACTCTCTGTGACAGATTAGATTTAATACCCATCCAGAATATACTGTCACAACACAAATAAGGTGCCCTTTTAAAGATAAAGGTCCTGATTCATGGAAAGGTACGCATTTCTCCTGCATTTGCTGCATGCCGAGAACGACACCGCTCAAGCCTGCGTGTAGAATAAATAATGCGTGCACTGTGTATTCATGGAATTTGCGGCGCAAAGTAACCATATTTGGAAGTCACGCCGTGAACGCCCCGGACACGCCGCCACGCAAAGAATTAACAGCCAGAACAGCTACATTTGCGCGCTCACCCCGGTGCGAATACACCCACCCTTCAAACAGTGTGTGGGGTCCCCCGCAAGCAGGCCTGCATCGCCATAATTATTGCCAGCACTCCGACAACATGCATATGACACTTCGTAACTCGGGTATAACCCGGAAAATCTGCTTGCGAACCTCATAAACCAGCCCAGCACCCTACTATGCAGCATGCACACACCCCTAAATCCGATCGGAACCCCATCTGCATGCACGCACCCCTAAATCCGGCATGCAAACTCACATCCACGCTGCGAGTCCTATGCACAAGTGTACTTACACCTACCTGGGTGGCGGAGAGATCGAGGGATTTGCGTGGGCATTTCGGAAGCGAGAGATTGCACGGTCACATCCATGAACACGCTTTGCCGTACGCATTTGTATGCATGCTATGGACTGCCTGCGGCCAGTCCCTTGCAATGCCCACTTTTTCCCTTGTTCTTCCTCATTTACTGAGTTCCGCACTCTACTCTGCCCTCTGTGGAGGCCTCGCCCATGCTGTGTGTGGAGTCTCACATAAGACACTCGGCCGCTCGCAGAGACATACCGAGCCTGTGCGAAATCCATGCAAGTCCAAGGAATATCCTGCGCATTCGATTCCATGGATCGACAAACAGGATTTTGCACGAAGTTTGACGTGCAAGTACCCTATTTTCCATCCAAATATTTCCATGAATCGGGCCCATTTACTGCAAAAGAGCAATCTGTGCCCTGGAATAATGTTCTTTGAAGAATAATGGACAGATGATACTTCCATTACCAATGAAGGTTCCTGCCCAACGTGCACGCATATCCACTAGACAAAATAAAGGACACACCCCAGTAGGGAATGAGACCAGGAGAATAATTGCAAGTGAAACCGAATTTATATAAGATATTAGAATGCAAGCAAAGAACGATGCTGCCCGAGAGCGCTCTGCCAAACAATACAGGGGCAGCACATTATGAATAGAAAAAACGTCACAAGTGATGTCACTACATACAGTATGAAATAAGAGTCTCAATTGGTTGGCCCCCATGGCGTAGCATCCTCTATACATGGTATCGGGCTGCAATTGGCTGATGTGCCTGTGTTGTTCAGCTGGCACGTGAGTCAGCAGGGCTCATCTCTGTGGTGTGAAGGTCGGACATAGTTCACGATGAGTTACACTTCTAACTAATCTGAGCTAAACAATCATCGTCATACAGAGAATAATGGTAGACATAAACTATTACGTGGATGGGGGGCCTTTGTAAAGTATAGACAGATATATGGGCATTCTGACTCTTGAATTTTATGGGGGTTTGGTGGCACTCGGCCCCTCTCCCAGGTGCCTTATCGGTGGGGTTTGATCTGTAATTTACACTCCCTGGTGCCTCACGACACAAACGCATACATAGACAGATATTAGTTTAGAGGAGAATATACCGCTGCACAGGATTAAGTATGTGGTGGGTACTCTGGTGTGGCTGTTGGGAGGGGTCCTGCCAACAGTTACTTTCAAAGAGAGTGGAGAGCAGGGGGCCATCGCCTGGCAGGGAGGGGGTAGAGAGGGCATGAGCAGGTCAGCCCTTTAAAATGAGGTAGCAATACCCTTGAGATGGATGGGGATGCAGAGGTTACTCAAACATCATTAATCAAAATGACTCAGGTAGTTGGTAAAAGTATAACTGTTTTAATATCAATTATCGAAAACAGGGAGTACAACGGACATCAACGCACGTCTCAGAGTAAGATCTCTCAATATATCTTAAAAAAACATTCATTTATAGCAAAAAATCATCATAGGTGACGTTAACCTATGTATTACTGAAGTCATCTTACGTGGCAATCTACAAAAACCTAGTGGGAATTGTGATAGGGTATAAGGGAATATCTAAGTATACTCTTCTAAAAGGGTGAAGAAATCTGATAGGTTTCTTAACATCAGGTGGGGCACCTAAGCCCTCCCCTAAAACAGGTCACTATGAATGTCACTAAATACACGACGTCCCATTGGCTACACAAACTATAGGACCCTTAATCATGCGGTCCCCTACCATTGGTTGGCACTCTAACCTCTGTCACTACTTTTCCACCTAAGTTAGCAGCTCACAGACTGGGCTTCCAGGTGCTGGTGAGCTAGTCTTAACCATAGCTTCCCACCAATTAGCATATTCATCCATCATCACCTCAGTGGTCTGCTGTCAATTATGGCTTTGAACTTGTCCTTGGGAGTGTTCTTTGCTCTGGAGAATTCATGGGGAGTGAAGGCACGCTCTGCCCTCATGCGTAGGTGTGACCATCATGTTCACACAACTTCATCCCTCCACGTGACTGAAGACCACAAAATCAAGCCTCTCGTGTATTAAAAATACTATTTTCTAATAGACCTCTGGCGTCTTCCTTGTTTTTTTGATGCCTCCTGAACAAGAGCTCTGTTCTTTCACACGATTTGTATCCAATGTCTGCTCACTCCAGCCTGATATGGCCATGGCTTCTTGGCTCATCCAGCCTCGCCTTTCTGAGATTCACTTTGTAATTCACTTGTTTTCTAACTGCGACACACTGGAAAAGAGGCCTTCCTTCTTTAGCCCAGCTCTGCTATAACAGGTAGTGGAAACATCCATTCTTTGCTCACATACGTTTCTTCATCTTGATCCCAAGATGCCACTTATCTTCCATACTTTCTCGATGCCTTATAGAATATCTGCATTCTCTAGTCTGTGCATCGTCTCTATGTACGTCAGCTCGGCTCTGCATGACGTCAACATCCATCTTTGCCATTCATTGGTCCTGCTTCTACCCAGATTTCATTCAAATGGCTATCATACTGTCTCGTATGCAGGTATGGTTTTCTCAATGGGAACCTTGCTTCCAGGATTGTCCTTGTTATCAGTATTTTCACTGGTACCGCACATGTCTCACACTCTGGTTCCCAACATATAGGCAAGATGGGCGAGGTAATTGAGGTGGGTGTACTTAGCTCCTTCTCTACATCCCTCCTCTGGGCGATTCATCGGCCACTCTCCCATCATTCTTCACATCTAGACATCCTTGTCTGCAGAAATGCTTCTTTGGGATCTATATCTTTATGATTCCCTTCAGTCATGAGCATGCACTGTCCATTTGGACTGCAATCGATCCATCTTCCAACATACTTCTTATGTTTCTTGGAATACAGGAATTTCATTCCCTAAGGGGCATGGATACGGGCCTTCACAAAGTCTCTTATTTCTTCATCTGTCAAGTCTCTGGCCTTCCATCCTGATTCAACATTGATTATAATTTTCATCCCTATGGCTTTCTTTGCTGCCTTCTTGCATTGTGTGATTATTATCTTGATCACACAAAATCAAAGCAACACCAACACGATCAGGGCTCGAAGGAACTTGAACATGTCTGCCATCCATTGTGGAACCAAAGAAAAGAGTGCTCCAAACAGCTGTCATCAGCAATGTCTTCCACTTCATCTATCATCTGGATGTGTAACTTCGTTAGCATCTCTATGGCCTCTGTCAAGGTGCCATTATTGTCATCAAGAGAAGGTATGAACGTGCAACATGATTCTCCTATTTTAGCACAAACACCTCCATCCATACCTGTAATCATGTCCAGGGCGTATCTATTCTGAAGAGTCATCAGTCGTATGGCTCTCATCTCTTCTCTGATAGCATTGAATCCCTTTATGGTTGTGTTGATCGTCTGCAGCAATTCCCATCTGGTAATCTGCAGCCATTTGGTATTTGATTCAACCTGGATTCTCGGTATGAAGATCAACGTAAATACTGAGGAAGTCTAACTGAACAGTCTGTGCTCATAAGGGATGGAGTCAAAGGCTTCTATTGGCTTGGCAGAGAAATAGTTCTCCCTCTTCATTAGATTAATCAGCTCCACAGAGCTCTTCTTCCTCAGGGGAGCATCTGCTTTTGGGAAACTGTCGAGGTTCAAATCACTTTTAGGAATCACCAACGCTGGAACATGAACATTCACCAGTGTGCATATTCCTCTCCAATCTTTGGGTAGCCTCATATATGCTCTAGATCCTCGTGCCCAATAGTGATCCATGATCACTGCTATCCCAAGGTTCATTCCTGATGCCTCAAAGATACGATCAGAGTTCTGATGCTCTCCAATCTTCCTTGTGCCATTGTTTCTGAAGAAGGCACTATCTGCAAGGGTCCTCCTCTGTCTTCGACCCAGGTCAGTAGTTTAGCAGGTTTCGGCCATATTGGTTTGCACAGCACTTGTGCATTCCAAATAGTTAATCAACTACCATCCAGGCTCTGCAGATAACCACTCTTTCTTCCCAGCCATCTTGTGATAACACTGATCCCCAAATCTGCATCTGGCCTCTGTTTTTCCAAATTCTAATGTTGTCTGCAGATTTTCATGGACTCTCAAGTCTTCTGTTTACTTCCAATCTGATTCCAGCTCCTTTTACTCCAGGCTTTTCATATCTGATTGCGTGATTCTTAGTATGATATCTTAGCTTTGTCTTTGTATCCTGGACATAATCATCTTCATCTGGATCTGTCCATTTGATATAGGCATCTTGGCCCATGAACTGTCCTCTTGTATGACAGAATGCTATGTTTGAAAGACAATGTGCTGTCTGTGCATCTACCTCAATAGCTATGAAGATCTTAGACTTCCCCATGCTATAAGGCAGGAGTGCACATACAAACCATTCCTCCTTTGAGATCCTCCTTCCCACTTCTTTCATATGCTGATACCATATGTTATTCCCCAAGTGTGCTGTAGTGTCCAGGTAATCATTCAGCTCATGATCATCCTCCCTCGCATTTCTCTTAGATCTTGTTATTTTCTTATGAGCCTCTATAATCATCTCATGAAGTATGTCAGCATAGTTTCTTCCATCTGGACCAATCATAGGAACCTTTCTCAGTCGACTGGGTGCTTTTACATGTGCTATCTGTGTAGGTTCACTCCTAGACAATCTCTTCCTTTGTCTTTCCTTTGGAGCCTGTTTCTGGTGCTCAAGAACAATCTCCAACATCACTTTTTTCTAATGAAATATGTCCAGTGTCATTTGTCATGGACCCATGCAATTTTACATTGTCTACTTTGAATAGGGATGATTACATAGGGTCTTGGCTGCCTTGTAGTTGCCACATCTGTACCCTTCTTTTATATAGGAGTATGCATAGGAGTCTTTGCTGCATTGTAAATGAGAGCAGTATCACTATGAACAAAATGCAAGAGTAAATTATACACCAATAGGACCACTTGCAGCAATAGCTTTTTGAACATCGTGGACGCTCTCGTGATCTGCCATGACAATATTGCTATTGATGCCGCCCATTTTAGGAAGGAAAAACAGACTTTTAATTAGGCAACATCATGCACTACTTCTGGGAGCTGCTGAGTCGGTCCAAAAGTTCCTCGATCAGCTTCAGCTGGCTATATGATGATGAACAAAAGTTTCCAGTGAAGGCCACGAATTGGCCTGTTACCAGATGACATGAAGATTCTTCTTCAGCATGAAACAAAGTTCCTCAACCAGTAGACTTTGGATCTTCTTCATCGAAAGTGTCATTCAGTTCTCAGTGTTCTCTAAGAGTACTTGTTCACTTGTATTATGATGTCTCTCAGTATCTCATTAAGCACTGCATTGTTTCTCAGATCTCTGAGGAAGGTTCTCGGGAAGGTTCTGACATCAGTTTGTCTTCCAACAAGATGCAGACATTCCTCAATCAGATAGTAAAACCCCAAACTGACCAGTCTATGCGCATTATCTGGTGATAGGGGCATTTGCGTTTTCCCCACTGAACTCAGGAAGCTGAAGAATTTGCTCAATGATAGCTGCAATCAATCTCCTCACAATTGGACCATTCTTAGGACCTTGCAAGAACAGATGAATGCTAGTAGTTCTGCCCACAAGCGCAGGGTAAGCACGTAAAATGAACAGAAAACTGCAAGAATGATCAGTGAAATGTTTTCATTGGGCACCGCCATAGGCCCCTCCAAAACAAAATTCAGTGAGATAGGAATCAGGGAACTGCCTCTTCCAGTCGTCGAAAAGGAACTCCAAATCTGGCATATCTTTGTTTTTTCAATCAAGGGTTAAGCATGAATCAGTCCAATGTCAACAAACTCATGTGGCTTAAGAACAAATAGCTTCCCTTAACTCCTTTTTTAGTGACTGAAGAGTGTCGCGAAATAAGCCACAGTCCAATGAACTCTTTCGGCCTCATTACGACCCTGGCGGTAGGGGGTTAACGGCGCTGGTAGAGCTGCCGGCGCCGTTAACCCCCTACCGCCTCATTAGTAGGTCTGCTCGTGGGTCCTGCTAAGGACGCCTGGTAAAACCAGGCATCCTTAGCGGGTCCCGCGATCAGACCTGGAGGCTAACAACAGGCCCGTCATTAACGGGCCCGTTGTTAGCATCCTCCCCATTCCCATTGAGCCCTATGGGGGCTCAAATGGGAATGGGGATGTACCGGGTCCGGGTTCCCTGAATGGGGAAATACCGGGCCCTCCAAGGTCGGAATGACTCGGTATTTCCCCATTCAGGGAACCCAGACCAGAGTTTGGGGGTAGCCATGCCCTTCTTAAAGGCATGGCTACCTCCAAACTCGTAATGAGGCCCTTTATCTTTATTCAACAGCATCTGCATCCTTCTTCCTCATCATAGAACTAGTCTGCATGTGCTGTGGTTCTTCCCCGATGCTTACTTACGATGGGGGTGGGGGTGAAGGGGGTTCTCCAGCATAGATCTTCACATCTCTGAGAAATATCCAAGCACGTTTGCCTTGTACCTTGACTGCAGACGGTGTAACGTCCTCCACTATGAAGGGGCCATTGAAACGCGGGTCGTGCCCCCTTCTAGTGAAGTTGCCGATTAGGGCTGCATCTCTGGGATAAAGTTTGGGAAGACATAGCTTTTCAGTTTCAGTTGTTGTAACATCTCCTTCTGTGTTCTGAGTTGCCCCACACCCCTTCCACTTGAGCTGATATAATATGAGAGAAACTTGAATTCATACACGTAAGATAATCACATAGCTCCTAACCTAACACTTTTGCTATCAGCTGGGCATCACTTCTACTTCTAGACGGAGGTGTGAGAGGTGTCCTCATTCGCCTCCCTGTCACTACCTCGGTAAAATGGGGGTCTGAACCTGGCTGATTTCTCAATGCATACAATGCCAGTGGTAGACAATGCAACCATCCTTTCTTCAGTGTAGGTTTCAATTTGACTATTCTCTCTTTAAGCAAGCCGTTGAGTCTCTCACAGACACTGTTCGCTTGTGGGGGATACGCCGATGAAAACTTGTGCTTTATACTAAGCAACAAACTTATTTGCTGAAAGACTTCATTAACAAAATGAGAGCCATTATCTGATCTCAATACCTCACACATTTCCCATATAAAATTTGGTTGCACAGGTGGCGTCTGGATGTGTACACAGTCCAGCTTCATTCCACCTCGAAAAGGGACATACCACTACAATCATATATCTATATCCATTACATACTTGCAGCATGTCAACATAATCGATATGTAAATGCTGAAAGGGACCATTAGGTCTTGGAATAATTCCTCTAAGTGTGTGCAATGTGTGCCCAGCAGTAAACTTTTGACATACGATACAATTTACTACATAAAATGCAACGTGTTCTACTATATTTGGAACTAACCAATCCTCCAAAATAATTGTGGCGAGGCTCTCTCTAGTTGTGTGCGCAGGGTAGTGTAGCTGTTCCAATGCCACCCTTAATACAGCTACAGGTATCACCGGTTTACCAGTGCTGTCTTGTCGCCACAGTGCCTCAGAAGGCTTTAAAGAACACCCTCTCCGCGTCCACAAGTCTTTTTCATCTTGAGGCGCTTCCCCTTGAATCTCTGCTAGCTGAGTCCTAGACAAGTTATTATAACAGTTAGATATACTCATCGTCACCACCTTGCTTTCATTCACTGAGCGTATCAAATGACATAATCATTTCTGAACATGCAATTCGCTTCGCTTCTTCATCTGCTTTTTGATTTGCACGTGAGATAAAGTCTGCCCTTTTAGTATGTGCTGTGCACTTAATGACTGAGATGGCTACTGAGAGTTGTAGTGCTCTAAAGAGTCTGTCCAATAAGGCTGCGTCCGTTACCAACGTGCTAGCCCTGCATGCACTGTTGATGTCATATAGCCGGAGTCACTGTACACTGTTACTTCCTGGTCTGCATGTCTCTCGAGCATGATAATCAGCGCCACTAATTCTGCAGCTTGTGCCGAAAAGTGAGATGGTAGTCGTGCATTTATAGTACTTCAAACTCTCCATTGGCCGTGTGCTTCACCACAGTGGCACCTGTATATCTCTGTCCATCATTTTGATTGATTCTCGATAAACCATCAATAAAGAGAATCTCCCCAGCTGCCAACGCATTTTCCTTCACCCTCAGGAGTTCATCATAGAAGTCCTCATAATTCGAGCAATCGTGTGCATGTTCATCCTCTGCCAGCAGTTCTGCTATAAACATGGCAGGATTCACTATTCTGCATCAGACTATTTTAATCACTAGATTCGATATGACTACCTCATCGGCAGAAGCCCTTTGAGAAGTCAATGTGCCTTTAGGTTTTTCCAAAACGGCAAATAATGCATGTTCAACAAATAATATCATGGAACACCCCATTACTATGCTAGCAGCCTTCTCAATGGCGAACGTGGCGGCTGTCAAAGATTGTTCGCACAGAAAGTGACCTCTCATTACTGGGTCTAGAATCCCACTGTAATATGCAAGGGGCTTGTACCCCAACGTGGTTCCCTGCATGAGTACTGCTGTCATAACAGTGCCATTCCTGTGCGAAAATAAGAAGAATTCCTCAGCATAATTGGGATTCCTAAAACTGACGCGGTGCAAATTGCCTTTTTCAACTCATCAAACCCATCTTGCATCTTCTCAGCCCAAACTATTTTTTCCTGATTTACCTGTGTTTTCTTCAGAACTTGCAACAAGGTCCTTATGTATGAACTGTAATCAAAGCCCCATGCTCTCACATAGTTACACAATCCCAAAGATCTCTGCATGTGCTTTATCGTGAGTGGCTTTGCTGTTTTAAAAATAGCCTCAGCCCTTTCAGGAGTATCTTTCTTTCCTTCACATGAAATTAACTGGCCTATGTACAGCACTTCCTCTTGCTTGACAGTACTGCAACTTCTCAATGTCTACTTTATATCCTTTGTCTGCAAGGATAATCATTAGCTGGATTGAATCGCGTCTGCACTCTTCCTCTGATGTGCTACACACCAATATGTCATCCACGTACTGCAACACAAGACTTTCTAAATCTATATTGCTTAAGTCCATTTGTAGGATCCTATTGAAAATCGATGGAGACTCACAGTACCTCTGGGATATAGAGTGCTTTTCAGGCGAGTTTGTCTGAACGTAAAGGACATCAAACCTTGCGAGTTCTTATGCAATGGGATTGAGAAAAACCCATTTTTCAAGTCAATCACAGTGAAATATCGTGCCTTAACAGGTATATTACATAAGATTGTCGCTGTATTAGGAACTAGAGGAAGCTCAGCCTCTACAATCTGGTTAATCTGTCTCATATCTTGAATTAAACACCACAACCCTCCTTTCCCTTTTTTAATCGGATAAATTGCGGTATTACACAGTGACTCTGAAGTTACTACGATGCCCTGTTCCATCATAGCAGATATCGTCTTAAAAATCCCTTCATCAGCCTCTCAAGACACGGGATACTTTCGTGCTAGAGGTAAAATTGCCCCTGGTTTCAATTTAATCTTCACTTCTCCAGCCCCCTTCAATAGGCCTATGTCATAGTGGCCTTTTGTCCATAATGAGACTTGTACTTTTACCATGTCATCATCAAAATATTCGCGGTGTTTCCGTGCTAGCATTATCTTCTGCGAACTTCACGTTTAATTGCTCTCACCCAATAACTAATACTCATCTCAAATATTACTTTGTCATCTGATGTATGGTCTCCAAACATATCCTCATCAGTGACGTGAGTCAATCTAGAACCCTCTGGAATGGCGATCCCTGTGCACCAATATCTGTCGTCATGATAATTTCCATCAAGCAAAGCCATTTCTCCCCGCACTATGGTTGCTTGTAATTCTAAAGGAAAAATGTGCACTTCCTCTTCATCCATAGGTATCTTTGGCCTAAACAAAAACTCATCAGGTATTCTCATCAACCTGCCCACTAAACCTGGCAGCCATGTTAACGAATGCGTACCCCATAGTGAAATGCTTCTGGTTCTAATGGCGCTCCTCGTATGACCACTTGTCCTGAAAATGCCATAATAAATTCACTCACGTTTAAATAATGCATTCCTGGTGTTGAGCACACTATGCCTTCATCAGTGAATGAAATCGTCATATTCAACTTGGTCATTAAATCTCGACCTAATATATTGACAGCTGTCTGCATCGAATACAGTAATGGCACAGACATGTCACACTCTCCTATAGAGACGGGCAATGTGTCAGTAAAAGGCACTCTGCTTGTAGCTCATGTGAACCCTTCAGTATTAATGGCATTTCCAGACATTGAAAATTTCCTCTCTCGTATACATGAGCATGTTGCACCCGTGTCTACTAAAAACAAAAAGGATTTGCCTCCTATATTAACGTCAGTCCTCAGTTCCTCTTGAGGATTAGGCGTTATAGATAGTATCGAACACATCAAGTCTCCCAGTGAGCTGTCCTCTCGTGGATACATTCTCATCTCCGTTCTTCTGAAAGGATTTCCTCCATCAACAGTGACACCCCCTATTCTAGGAGTCATTAATTGTCCTGTATGTGTGCTCTGCTGTATCTGCATGGGTGACTGCTGTGACTGCCCTTGTGGCAGATTCATCAGTGCCTGCTGCATTTGAAAGTCTTGCTACACTCTCGGCTCTTGTGTCTGTTGCACTGATTCTGAGCAAACCCTCCAAATCTCCACTCTGCTGCGAATATGCAGGCGGGTTTGTAGTCCCCCCTCATGAGAATTGCTCATTCTGCACAAATCCTTGACTTCTACACATGCAAGAAAGGTGAACAGACATACCACATGTCCAGCATATAGGAGGAGGTCTCCTAATTTGCCACTCCTGCATGTCTTGACTATCGTTCTGTGAGTTTTGAAACCCACTTTGATTGTTCTGGAAGTTTCCCTGATTATTCTGGAAGCCCCAACCTCAAAAGCTCCCCCTTCCCTATAGTGCAAATCCACTATTATCAAACCGCCTTTGGTTATTCACCTGCGGCATGTTTGATGCGAGCTGTGAACCCGACCTGTCTCCACTAGTCAACATTGCCCCTCTAATGGCATGCTTGGATAGTTTTTTCTGCACTAACTTTGCCTTTTCGCCTTTCCTAACATCGGCTTTCTTTTGAATCTTCTCCTGCCAAAGCCTACAATAATGCGCAATGATCAGCTGTATTTCTGACTACGGCTTTGCTTCCATGCCCACCAATTTCTTGAGCTGCTTCTGTACTGCATCTGGCAGCCCTTGGCACAATATATGATAAAATACAGGTATAGATTTTCCTCAAGCCTCCTGTGTCTCCAAGGTCCACTTCTCTTGGACATTTTGAATGTAAAGAAGCAGATCCTCCCCTTCCTGCATCTTTTTCCCCATTATAGCTTCCATATCTGACGTGTCCGGATACAGTACTCTACCGCTTTCCAGACCGCCGCCCTACAGTTATTGAACGGTGCTCCATCATGAGCAGTGTTCACCGTGGTAACAGTAGAATACCCTGCTCTTGCCCAAACGTCATCAGCCCTTTCCCCAAGGATAGCAATCAGCAGACCTTTAATGTCCCCTATAGCTAACGTATTTCCTCCTGTCATTTTCTCTAACTCATGTATCCATTTCCCAGCGCCAGAAGTTAAACTCAGGAGTTTACACCTTAAATGATCCTTATCCATTTGTGGCCAAGGTATATACTGTGGCCTTCTCTAACAAAGGAAACTGTGAAACCCCAAATTCACATTTGTCACCCATCGTCTGTCAATCCATCGCAGGTACAATGGATCCACTCTGCCTTCTACCTGGCAGCGACCTTAGCCTGCTTAAATAAGGTGGTGAGTCCCCCCTCTGACCAGGGGATCACTCTATAGGTCTATCTAGCTGAATCAATAATTCTGACGCCCGAGATTTGGGTAGGTTTAAATCTGACCATCTTACTTCCTTATCCATTGAAAAACACTCTTCAGGGCCACATGCGTCGCCTTCCTCTTCCCCACGGAAGGTTGCTCTGTCCTCGTCTGACATATCCTGTCCCCAACTCGTGTGACTATTCAGAGTCAGTCTATCTAAAGACAGCTCCTTTGGCTCAAAACTACATACAGCTGCGTACTCTCAAGTCGATAATTTTTACCCTTCCCTTGCAGCACTTTCTTACTCTTCATATCATGATAGATTTTATCGATAGCATCCCCAATGCTTCTCGAGTCAATCTCATCCACTAGATTTGCTCTAGATGGACTTGCTATTGGCTCATGTGGTGTGAGAGTGGGCAGTCTGAGGCAGTCTACAGTCTTTTGTCTCTGGACACTGCAGTTTTGGCGCCATTTTTCTACAAAAGCTACATCTAGGAGGGAAGCAGAGCGGAGTGGTGTGAGAGTGGGCAGTCTGAGGCAGTCTAATGGCATCTGGGGCAGATGGGGGAGTTTCTCTGGACTTGAGACTCAATACCTCTGGTGGTGAAGATGAGCCCCGTAGGCTGCGGAGTGCCAACAGCCCCTCTAGACTCTTGACATCCTCACTTTCCAACGACGTTCTTTCTATTCTTCAATTAAACAACTTACCCAGTGCAGGTGCATTAAAGCGACCAGGAGGCAAACTGCAAAACATCCCATCAAAACAATTGGCCAAACTTACAGTACAACAACAAACTGCAAAAAGCAATCATTCAGTTCAAAAACAAAAACAAAAACTCTTGCCTGTGGGTTGGTTTGAGCCTGTGTTTGGATCCACTTTAACAGGAGAGGTCATCAGCAAAAAGAAACAGACAGAGGAGCTGGAGGTTGGCTGTAACACCAGCGGAGCCGTGGCGCCTTGGTCCCAGTTTCTGATGGTGGACGACGCGGAGGGCCCCCCCCTCGAAGGAGGGAGGGCCACCTGTGTTGGAAGCCGTAAGGAGCGGGGGACGGGCTTCGCGTGCTCCGACTCACAGCCTGTGGTTAACTGTGGCCCCGCTGAGGAGCGGAGCTGCAGGGGTGTGTCCCCGCGGCGGCATCTGCAGGAGGGAGCCAGCTGTAAAGCTTACACCAGCGGGGCGGGCGGAGCCGTGGTGTCCCGGCCCCTGCAGATGGAGGAAGATGCGGAGGAACCTTCCCTCGAAGGAGGGGGGGCCACCCGCGTCGGAATCCGCGGGTGCCGCGGCCAGGCATCGCGGTCTCCATTGCAGCCACGGAAGACCAGCACATCCTGATTGAAGATCAGAGCGACGAAGACCCGCTCCAGGCTCGGCTCTCCTGCCATCAAACCAGAGTCTCTGGGGAGGCGAGGTCTTTTAACTCGACGCTTCCCGACACTGCAACCTCACAGTGCCACCTGGCGGGTAAAGATGTGATCACATCAATCCCTTCAGAAAAAATCATAAAGGCACAGATAGACAGTACACCAGCTTTGACATCGGCTGAAAGCACAGATCCAGAACAGAATGAAAGAAACAAAATACAGACTCATGAGGGGGTTCCTAAGACTTTCGGATGCCCTGGTGAGTCAATGACAATGATCCCTTCAATAACATCTTCTTCTTCGGTCCCCTTGCACCCTGAGAGCAGTGTAAGCGAGTCTGTGAAGCCTAGTGATCTGAGAGAGGGTACTAAACAAGGGGCACACAATCGGCATGCACATGCTAATGGAATTCCATTCAAGCGGATCACAAAAAAAAACTTTGATCTCCCTACGTCTAACAAGCGAGCACCAGTAAAAAAGCTTTTGAGAACTACTAACACGTCAACTCCATCGGCGAGTTCGCGCCTGGAAAATTCCTTGAAAACACTTTTTCAAAGACAAGCAAAAAAGAAACTTCAACAAACACGGCTCGGAGAAATTTCAGACGCAGACTTGCTAGAAGCACTTCTTGAACCTCTACTCACAGCCTCATTAGGTTCCCAGAAGAACACGCGAGGCAGTGGGGTCCAAGCACCCTAACAACAACAAAAAGAGCAAGTTAAAGAAATCTCTAATCTGGTGCCAGTAGCTCTACCAATCATTGTGGAAACTCAAGAAAATCGGCTTGGGGAAACTCCAATCCTATCACCCTCGCCAGCTCAAAACGAGATTCCTAGTGAAGATTTAATCTTATTAGAGCCTGACCAGATAATCCATTCTCCACTTGCAAGCTCGAAACCAATGCCCCAGACTTTCCAACGGCCTTACCAGTGCCATTTGAAACATCCAGCCTGGGTTTACAGGATAACGGAAGTCTACCGCCTCAAACTTGTGAGAAAAGCAACTCGGCGAATAAGCCCATGGAAACGGCAGATCGCCTTAGCATTGGGGGGCAAAGGGGAGACGGAAGCAAGGATGCTCTGCCAGAACCTAGAGAGGGTTCTCTTCCAAGGATGGCCACCCCACAACAAAAAAACCAACAAATTCCGCGTTTATGGCCGCCTCCATCACCAATAACTTCTTCAGCAAATAGAAGACTAAGTGAGACATCCTACAGTATTCCAAAGGAGACTCCATCGAAAAAAGCAGACTTCATGTATATTATGTCTGCTGTAATGATCGCACTGGCCCCATTCTGCAAGCTATATGAGGCGATAAATGATTCTTTGAAGGATCATACATCTATCTTCGCGATGATGAACTCAAAGCTCATGTACCTAGAAGGCTATATCAACGCCCTGGAGAGAAGGAAAAATGACCTAGCCGGTATTCCTCTACTCCATCAACCGGAGTTAATGGAACTTTTAACAGACCTAAGAAAAAACAACAAGGACAGGCCTAGGATAGACGTAAGTTCTCAAACAACAGCACATGACTCTCCTTGGCGTGAGGTCTCTCACATGGACTGTGGGACAAGGCCAAAATTTGGCTCTAGCATTTTGGAGGGCCTTCACAACTCGGCACTCACCAGACCTGATCCTGTGCCCATCAAGCCTGGCGATAATGATGTGATGTGTGTAGACGACTTTTCCCCACACAAAGCCCAGCCAAGAAAGAGTCTAATCCAGGGAAAACTCCAACCCCCTTGATTACAGGGGTGACTTTCGATGTGAACCAAGACATGGGAAGTAAACAACAGCTATCAACCTCCCAAGTCTGCCTTAAAACGGCCCCCCTGTTCAGCTTACCCCTGAGACTCATCAACCTGAACAGCGTCATGAGGAGACTCTACCAAAGACTACTCAGAATCTGGGAGGGAAGACATCAGCTCCAGCACACTCCTCAAATACCCATAAACCATCGGAAGTCCTCCCTCAGTCACCAAAATCAGTAGATGATTTCCTCACTCATAAAGACTTGATGGATCTAAGCCAGCATCTAGATGTCAGTGTGGATAGCCAACAGAAAGGAGAGAACTTTCATCTACCCAAGATGACACCTAACCATCAGATAGTTACTAGGAATCTTTCAGGCTTCACCTCACCAGACGAGCGCTTTAAATCTCTACAAAGCAACAAATGGGCCCATTCCAACAAGCCCACAGTCAAATGTACAGAACAAATTTCTCATCTAGATTCACCACCCCGTCGACAAAAGGCGCAATACTCCTCAAGAGTCCATACCCAAACAAAATCTGAAGTACTGGATAAGATCAAGGACTCCAAACATTCGCAGCAGAGAAATGATCACCAGGACAATAATCAACAATAGAGGACGACTCATAATCTCCACCAACAGAAGAAGCAGTATGAAGTCGCTAACAGGCAGAGGTTGAGTCCCTCTGTCAAAATACAACGGTCCGGCAACCAAAAATACTTGGTACTAAACAGACGTACTGTGATGAGTCTGTTACACAGTATCTCTACTTTAAGGAATCTAAAATCAGAAGATCTCAAAACGGTGGAACCTTCCCATGAGGGTCAAAAGGCCTCTTGCTTGCTCTACATATCATCAGTCAGAGTAATTACTTTGTTGTCAGCAGCAGCAGAGGTTTTGTACAAACAAGGGTTTGACTTAACCTTACTCAGGACAAACAAAACAGACTACGAAAGGACAAAGGACAGCATAAGGGATGGCATACCTTCAAGTGAGGAACATCAGCATTTTAGCACAAGAGACGATTTGCCATTAAATTCTTCTGTAACTGCCCGCATTGACACTGTTCAATCAGCCCCCCCCACGGGCAAGATAGTTCTCCATGCCAATTATTTAGTACAAAAGCGAGCACATTACTAAAGGAAGCTCAAAAGGCGACCCAGGCCAGACCAACCCAAAAGTCTCCTACATGGTCTTGGCTACCAAACGCCTTATCTACACGGCTCCACAAATAGCCACCAGTACACACTAAGACTGTCAAAGAGCATCAATCACTCTCTCTGGCGAGTTGGAACACAAGAGGGTTCCTGCATTTAACAACACCTGGAGACATCAATTTAGGGGAGTATGACATCTTATGTCTGCAAGAGGTCTGGCTAAAAACTAAACCAACACTGGATGGGTTTGAGATTGCCTTTTCAGAAGCTCTAGCAGGAAACAAAGGAAGGCCCTCTTCAGGACTAATTATTGCGGTCCGGATGGGCACGGGTCTTGAAATAATCAAAATCATTCTAAAGTCCTCCTACATCATGGCAGTACTAATCTCTTGGCTGCGAAAGGAGACTGCGCATGATCAATACACGCACACCTTCCTGCTGGTGATGTCCATTTACTGGAACCATAAAGCAATACAAAAGACAGCTTTGTTTGACATAGTTTCATCTACTCTGGACTCGGTATACCTGGAGCATGGGCCCTGTGAGGTTATCGTTTGTGGAGACTTAAACATCAAATGTCCCATGTCCGGTCCAACGCCACGGGTCCCTTACACCACAAACCCTGTACCCAAGGTACAGCTTGGCTTAAACTGATGACTGCCAAGCAACTTTTTTAACACTGCGTCCACACTTCCGGATTCTATCCCCCTACCATCATGGAAGCACTGCACAGCTCATTCAACTATAGATTACATCTTTGCCTCTGAATTCCTTCTAGCTCGGTTGACAGATTTCAGCATGCACCACTCAAACCAAAGTGATCACAATCTTCTGGCTATTAAATGGGCAACTACAAAACCATTATCAGCTCATTACTCGGGAAGGATTGAACTAGAAGGCAAAGGCAACCGGGTAAGGGTCAGTCGGGCAAACATCCGGGAGATCACAACTTCATATGGAAGTAGCCAGTCTGTTTTAGAGGTTGATTATAGACCACTTTTGGAACCTTACAGAGCCATGATGAAAGGTCTGAAGGGGAAAAACACAGAGCATTTACATCATGCACACAATTTCGATGCCCTCTTGGTGGTACAGCAAAACACACTACGCAGAGCAAGAAGGACTCCAATAGATCACACGTTATTGAGCCAACAAGAGTCTACAAAAGCTGGCTACGGCACCATCGTCTAACATTACATCAACAGGACTCTGAAGCTATGTTAGACCAAATCCAAAAATCTAATTCCAGAGAGTTTTGGAGACTGATCAATCCACGGGCCAAAGAAGCAGACTCAATGTACTAAACTGCATCTCAGAAGCAACATGGATTGGGTTTTACTCAACATTGTTCAGAACTCCTGCCTTTACCATCACTGACAACAGAACCTTGGGTCGACCTTTCTGATAAGACTGAAATCCTGGGTAAAATTTCTAAGTTAAAGAAATCGAGGGCTCTGGGGCCCGATGGCCTATCCAATGAAAACCTGAAATCTGCACCAGACAAACTTATTGAGTATGATCTTCCAAAAATGCACGATCTTGAGTACAATCCCGCCTTCATGGACCTCAACGGTCATCATCCCCATATTTAAAAAAGGTAGGAAGGATGATCCTAGGAACTTTCGTCCAGTGGCTCTCCTTGATGTCATAGGGAAGGTCTATGGATCCCTTTTGTTGGACCATTTCAATCAGTGGGGGAAAAGCGCACCCTGTAACGACCCCCTTCAATCTGGGTTCAAAAGAGGAGTAGGAACCAGCATTAACATCTTTATTCTCAGCCTATTAAAAGCAAAAGCCCGAGAATCGAATAGGAACTTGTACCTGGCATTCATAGACCTCACTCAGGCCTTTGACTTAGTCAATCGAAGGAAACTTTGGGAAAAACTCAACAACTGGGATTGTCCACAGGAGATCTTGAATCCCATCAAAGCTCTACATGCTGCTACAACGGTGCAGGTGCGATTGAATACCAGTGGTCTGCTTTCATCAGCTATAACAACTAGCAGAGGGGTCAAACAAGGTTGCCCTTTAGCTCCGGCCCTCTTTCTCTCATACTTTGGGGACTACAAAGAAACATCAACCACAACACCAGCATTCCCCCCAGAATTAGGCAAGGAGAAGATCCCAAGACTCTTGTACGCGGACGACCTTATCCAACTCGACCAGACCCCAATTGGCCTACAAAGCCAGTTGACTTCACTGACCACAGACACAGCTGCCAATGACCTAGAAGTGAACAAACAAAAAACAAAGATCATGGTGTTTGAAAAAAATCACAAGAGGAAGAAGATCAATTCATGGTTCTTGGCGGGAAACAAAATTGAACAAGTAGCAAAATTCAAATATCTCGGGGTTCTCATTGACTCGACACCTAAGGACTCAGCGATGCAACACCATCTCTTGGAAAAAATGAAAACCCTTGTCTCACAAGCAAAAATATTGGACAAAAAATATGGGCACTTTTCATTGATGCCACCACTCAAATTCTATCGGGGCAAAGTTATGCCAACTATTAACTATGGAGCGGATGCCATGACATCTTTACCTATCTCACTGTGGTTCAGACTGGAGAGCCTTTTCTGGCGCTCAGTGTTGAATTTACCGCCTTCCACTCTGTTAGCCCTGATAAGACGCGAACTGTCTCTTTCATCTCTAGAGTCAATAGTAACTGGGGCTTCTGTTATGTTATACAGGAAGATCAAAGATCCTTCTTCCCCGACAATCTTTTCGCTGGTGCAGGCGGAGATGAATTTAGGTACAAGCACACTTCTGTCCAAATGGGAGGCAATGTGTACAGCACAGCTTGAAATCTGCGGCAGCTCTATGGAAGAACTTTTGGGTAATCCAACAAAAACCAAAACCCGCATAGAAGAAATGGATTGGATAAACACATTGGACAAAGCCTCTTAGAACAAGCTGACTAGTAACCTACCTCCAACATGTAGAAAATTAAATACAATCCAACCATTTCTGATGAAACATCCAAGCAGAAAAACTCAGAATACTCTCCTCCGTGCTAGGCTGAATTTCCTCCCTACGAACGAAATCTTGCACATAAGAGGCCTCTCTTCAACCAATGTCTGCCGCTTTTGTAATGACACCCAACAAATCGAAACATTACGGCATCTTCTTCTATTGTGTCCAGGAACAGACAAATATAGATCGCCGTACCTGCTTCATCATTTAAAGCAAGCTTACTTGGTCGATGAAGCCCTCTGGTAGGATCGCCTAATAGGAGGCTTGAAACCCTCTTGGGCAATAGCAGCCACCAACATCTTGGATCAAAATCTTTTCAGATACAGATTCGGAGTCTCCACTGTGCGGACCCACTTAAGCACAAGCACAAGGGGTGAAATGCGTGGTTGGGCGTTGGATGGACCACTCACCAGGAGGGCCGGTTGTGTCTTTGCCTTGTGACTTTATTTTACTTTACTTTGAATTTGCTCATTCTTCCTTAGCTACAGCTTTTCTTGACTTTGGATTTCTTATAAACACTCTGTAAAGACTTTTAAGAAATTGAAAATTGAAGTTCTTCTTTTCATCCTCTTGTAAAAATCACTTTGGTGATTATATACTCGTAATAAAAAAATTTTTAAAAAAATTGGCTCATGTGCTGGGAAGAACTCTTCTATATCTTCCCATGACACTACTGGATTACCTCCTTTTCCATACAAATAATGTTGCATGTTCTCTGCCTTCTCTTTCGTTCTAACTCATCAAATTCTCTTCTCTTTCTTGCATCCTCTCTTACCCTTTCTTCCTCTTTTCTCTTCATGTCTCTTCTCTCATTTGCCCTTCGTATTTCCTCATCTCTACGTCTTTGCATTCCGTTATCTCTTATTTTCTGTTCTCCCTCCATTCATTTTCTTTCTAGTCTTTCTCGTTCTTTGATTGCCCTCTGTCTGTTGTCAAATTTTCTCTGCTCCTCTGCTCTTTCTGGCTTTCTCAATTGCTCCTCTTGATACAAGTGGTCCTGTCTTTGTCTATCCTTTCTTTTTGTCCCATCGTCGTTCAATCTTTCCTCTCTTTCTTTATCCTTAATGTCTTGCTCATCGGGATCTTCCCTTTGCCTTACGTCCTCGATTCCCTTACCATCAAGTTTGAGCAAAATTTGACCACCCATCCATTTGTTCTGTATAAGCGCTAACTCATCAGTCTTCTATTTTTCTCCTTTCCATCTCTTTATTTCTCGTCCTATATCTAAGGATGTACTTGGTCAATCACTTATCTCTTTATTGCATCTCTCCTTGTCCCTCGGGACCTTAGAGATTTCATCTCTCTCAGTATTTTTCTCTGGGCCCTCATCGCTGCTTTGCGCAGGCGACTCATATGCCGGGTTACTGTACCCCGTTGCTGCCTTGAGCTCCCTTAATGGGTACAGCCCATCACCTTTCTTGCTATTGTCATCTGCTTCAGGCACGGCGGGTGGAGCAGAAGGCTTCTCACCCCCTTCTTTGCATACATTGAGTATCCATTCTACAGGAAGTGGCTCCTCTCGCTCTCCTCTTAAAACATCTACCAGGGGCTCTAAGCTCAGTAGTTGCTTTTCTAACTTTTTTCCTGTATATGCAGCATGCAAATATTGTCGTCACATGCTTCAGAACTGCCTTCGATAGTGATCCCCCTTGTGGCCATGGCATGACTGCCGTACCCTTAACCCACTCTGTACTGTATTGTCTAAGCTTGGGTGCATGCTTGGGTAGCTGCTTGCAGAGGTGTATAAGCGGAGTAATATCCTCCATTTTGGCACGTTACTCTTGACTGTCAATACTCACGTTTACTCTTTGCAAATTCAAAAATACGTTTCAGAGAAACAAAACAATATGAACGTGCACCAATCGCCGCAGGCTCTAAACGCTCTATATCAGGTTTTTTCTTTAATCTATGTTTTCACTAAACACCACCAGTTAAATACCAGCAAATGAATAATTAATTCTCAATTCTTGTGTTTTCTTTTTTGCATCTATTAATTCCTCTATTGTTTTTTCACCATATGTAGTCACATTAAACGAACTGACAAATGGACATACTCGATCGGCCTCATATATCTCACAGTCTTCTCTGTAAGACCTGTCTTGCCCCTAAAAATACCCCGACATAGGATGTAAGTTGCACGCTATAAACTCATCTTTAACCAAGTGTGTAGTCTACGTCACCCGTAAATAGTGCTCTAGGTGTGACATCTTCTGTTCCGTTCTTTAAAATGCAGGTAACCTGGGCGTATCCTTTATCGTGGCCTCTCCTCACGATAGCTCTTAATTGCTTGGCCTCTCCTCAAGTCAATTTACTTAATATTCAATACTCATCGTTCTCAAGTTACTTCATCCCAGACTTCCTCCATTACTCGTTTTCCTCTTGTCACTTTCTTCACCCACTGCCCATTCACACTTTTGCCACTGCACTCAGTTTTACTCACCATTTGGTTTTTGACTTCCGACTCTCGGGATCGTACGCCTTCTCAGTACCCTCTTCAACTTTCCATCCATTCAGTTTCCTGTAGACGCCGGGAGGGGTTTCTGCCTGAAAACAAGGGACCCGTCTAACCTGGCTTGCAAGACTTGGGTTAAATTAAAAACCGCTATCAACAGGGAGCTTCACGTTCTTTCAGCCAAAAGGCAGAGGTTGTGCGATATTTCCAGGTCCCCAAAGCTTACTTATCTCAATGGGTATTTAACCATCCTATCTCTGCTACCACGTGAACTGGGGTCTTCCAGCCCTTTAAGATGAGGCGCCAATACCCTTGAGATGGATGGGGATGCAGAAGTTACTCAGACATCAATAATCGAAATGAGTCAGGTAGTTGGCAAAAGGACAACTGTTTTAATATCAATTATGTAAAACAGGGAGTACAACGGAAATCAACGGACGTCTCAGCGTAAGATCTCTCAATGCATCTTAAAAAAAATACATTCTTTTATAGCAAAAAATCATCATAGGTGACATTAACCTACGTTTTACTAACGTCATCCTACGTGGCAAACTACAAAAACCTAGTGGCAAGTGTGATAGGGTCCAAGGCAGGGTTGTCCAACATACGGCCCGCGGGCCACAATGCAGCCCTCCAAGCCATTTCATGTGGCCCGCGAGGCCGATCAGAAAACATTGAACAAATAAATAAATAAACTGGATCCAATAAATGTATTCATTTCTGCAATGTTGGGTCCGACCAACATTGCAGAAATAAATAAATTAATCGGGTCCACGGTCCCAACAAACATTGACCAAATAAATAAACAAACCATGCCAGAGGACTGTTGCTGCCTCTGGTGCCCCTACAAGGGGGCACCAGAGGCAATAACAGGCCACGGTCTGCTTTATTTATTTATTTGCCCAATGTTTGTCGGGTCCGTGGACCCGATTAATTAATTTATTTCTGCAATGTTGGGTCCGACCAACATTGCAGAAAAAAATTAATTAATCGGGTCCACGGACCCGACAGACATTGAACAAATAAATAAATAAACCGGGCTGTCACGGATGACTGTTGCTGCCTCTGGTGCCCCCTGTAAGGGTGTGTTAAAGAGGCAGTTAAAGGCCACGGCCCAGTTTGACAAAAAAATTCCACCAGCAACAACATGCAGGGTTCAAGCCACCTCTATGGCATGTGAAACACAATTGGCATATTGAGGTACAAGTCAATATTTCATTTTAGTTCGGTCTTTTTTTTCTATAAACAAAATTGTTTTATGCTTATTTTAATTTCAACAAAATTCAAAAACCGCAGCAGAAACAATGATACTTTTTCAATGATATTTTGGGGGAGGACCTTCATCCATGATACTATGTGTGGCAGACATACATTGAGTGACTGAATGCATACTGTGGACACATTGATCATTGAAATGTCTTGTGTTCTACAATGTTTTTGTCTGCTGTTGGTGACATGGAATGTATATGTTCCCCTTTAGAACTGATTGTAAACTTATGGCTTTTTGGTCACATTTCCTGCTGTAAAATAAACCATTTCAGCCACATATTTGGAAAAATAAATCTTGGGTGGGGGGAGCCCCCAAACCCTCCCTAGATCGTTATAGCTCCCTCGCTATGCTCGGTCGCCCCCACTATCTCAGAGAAATATAAACACATACACACTGGAAGAAATCACAAGAAGCTAACCTTTGATCACTACCCCTGACACCAAAAGCTATCTTTGGGACTGCATGGCTATGACTGATGCTATTGTGTCAAAGGTCACACGCCATCCCTTTAGAATATACTGCTTTGGGTGAGGTTGTTGACTTTTGGCTCCAGGTGACAAAACGTTAATGCTTTGGCCCCACATTCAAAAAGGTTGGACAAGTCTGGTCTAATTGAATATCTAAGCATACGATCCACACTCGTCCAAAACGGTGAAGAAATGTGATAGGTTTCTTAACATCAAGTCAGGCAACTAAGCCCTCCCATAAAACAGATCACTATGAACGTCCCACCGTTGGTTGGCACTCAAACCTCCGTCAGTACTTTTTCAGCTACGTTAGCAGCTCACAGACTGGGCTTCCAGGTGCTGGTGAGCTCGTCTTAACCATAGCTTCCCACCAATTAGCATATTCATCCATCATCACCTCAGTGGTCTGCTGTCAATTAGGGCTTTGAACTTGTCCTTGGGAGTGTTCTTTCCTCTGGAGAATTCAGGGGAGTGAAGGCACGCTTTGCCCTCATGCGTAGGTGTGAGCATAATGTTCATCCCTCCACGTGACTGAAGACCACAAAATCGAGCCTCTCGTGTATTAAAAATAATATTTTCTAAGAGACCTCTGGCGTCTTCCTTGTTTTGTTCATGCCTCCTGAGCAGGAGCTCTGTTCTTTCACATGATTTGTATCCAATGTCTGCTCACATGATTTGTATCCAATGTCTGCTCACTCCAGCCTGATACGGCCTTGGCTTCTTGGCTCATCCAGCATCGCCTTTCTGAGACTCACTTTCTAATTCACTTGTTTTCTAACTGCGACACACTGGAAAAGAGGCCTTCCTTCTTTAGCCCAGCTCTGCTATAACACGTAGTGGAAACATCCATTCTTGACACATATATATATATATATATATGTTCAAAATACTGCCATTCTCATGCAGAAGATTCAAGCTGCACTCTCCATAGTAGTTTTCAGGCCAGTCTATCCCAATTGGAAAATATATAAACTGCCGGATCCACACCTTATTAGCCAAAATAACCTTCCTTTATTTTTCTTACAGGGAACATTGTGTAGTACAAAACATGGAAATCCTTTTAAAATCAAAAATGACCAAAATACACGGGTCCTCCCAACTCGCCGCTTGTTCACAACGATTTGTCAAGCAACATTTTGAAAGACATGAAAACGAGGCAGCCCAAGAGGATTAGGTGAAAACACAATAAAAGGACTAATTTTCCTAAGGTACAACAGCCCCCGAGTTACAAGTCGGCCATATTGAACTAGTATTTTGTTTAAATGACCAACAACATTTAACTGACTGCGACTTTCGTTCTGATGTGTGCACAGCAATATGTTTTCAATTATAGTATAGTTCCACATAACGTGCCACATTTCAGAACACAAATAATATAGACATTATTTTTCTATTTCCATTCATAGATAGTCTGGCATATTACGTGTGTATGTTTGGGGAATGATTGCAGAGCAAGTGCCCTTAAAACATTTTATGTATTCCATGTTATACAAAACATACCACCCTATATACGGGAGATCTGTTTATAACAGAATAAAGTGCTTCGTGCAATAGCAGCATGTTCTTCTCAAGATAAAGTGCTTAGTGCATTAGCAACATACTCTTAAAGCGATAAAGTGCAAAGTGCCACGAAGATTTGACCATACAGTCCATCTAGCTTCCCTTTAACACTTTGATTCACTCCCATTCCTGAGTATATCACGGTTACCTCGTGCATATGGGGGATCTGTTTATAACAAAATGAAGTGCTACGTGCAATAGCAGCATGTTCTTCTCAAGATAAAGTGCTTAGTGCATTAGCAACATACTCTTAAAGCGATAAAGTGCAAAGTGCCACAAAGATTTGACCATACAGTCCATCTAACTTCTCTTTAACGCTTTGATTCACTCCCATTCCTGAGAGTATCAAGGTTGCCTTGTGCATACTTGGCAACCCCTGTGTAGCATAGAGTGCATAGTGCAAAACAGCATAAATGGGCAGCATAGATGAACACATCATCAATAATTTCAGCTGTTTCATCTATAAAGTGCATCGTGCTCTACCTGCATAGTGCTATTGTTACACAGTCCCAACTTTGTACCAATTCATCATTATGAAATGAAGTGCAATAATGTAAATCCTGGTTACTTATTATGCCTTACCTTTCTTTGAATGCCCTAATGATTCAATTATTGTACTTGCATTTAGACTAGTTTGGTCATCATAGTCCCCAAATTATTATCCATGGGGTTTGCAGTGCTTTTTTGTAACACCTATTTCACCTCTTCAATTCCTCTATTCATTCAAAATGTGTCTTAAACATAAGTGTAAAACAGAAACAATCACCTAAAAGATATTAGAAAATTTAAAACATTAAAACCTTGTTACTAAAACCTTAATTGTAAAAATAGTGTTGATGTTGGTACTATTACGATTCACCTTCAACACATCTTATTACTTACGCACCCATTAGACACGGGTGCTGGGATACTAGCAGGTTACTATGGAGAGATTCCTCTTTTAGGATCAGCTAAGGAACTCTGATATCTATACGCTTGTTTACCCTCTACATTATTCATACATGTGTCTTGACTGGGCAGCATGGGAGTTAGTTTACCACCCCAGAAATGTATACAACTCTTCATCGATATTATGTCCATCGGGTTGTTTGCTTTCAAAGTCCAGAATACACCGCGTTTCTTTTTGTTTTAACAATTTCTCCTTGTTTCCACCCCTCGGGCCCATTTCTATTTTGTGTAGTCCAAAGAAACTAAAATTCTCAATTTTACTTTGATGACATTCCGAAAAATGTTTTGCCATGGGGTAATTCGCACGCACGTGTTGTTGGGTCCGGATTTTCAATTTACACTTTGTGCTGCCAATGTACCATTTCTGGCAGGGACAGGTATGGGCATACACCACATGGTCAGATTCACATGTGATCCATTGTGGGATCCAGATTTTAAGCCTGTCACCGGATGTGTAAATGCTTCACAGTTTGTCGCATATTTGCAAATATTGCACCTTGTACACTTATAAAACCCATTCTTTTTCATTGTCAACCAATTAGTTTGTTTCTTAGAATCTTTTTTGGACATGAAACTCTGGACCAGGATATCTTTAAAAGATCTATTTCTTCTGTAACTGATCTGTGGGTGATTTTTGAGTCTTTTAGCGAGGTCTGGGTCTGCTAAAAGAATATTCCAATGTTTTTGCAAAATATGTCGAATAGTTTTGGCTTCTCTATCAAAGGTGAGGAAACCCTGGTGGTGTGCTTTTCTTCCTGTTACCTCTTTTTTGTTATGACAGCTAGTCAGCAAGGTTTGTCTTTCTAGCTGTCTAGCTTTCAGGAAAGCCCTTTCAATTACTCGTTTCGGATACATCTGTCGTTGAGAACCAGCAGCCGTGATCTTGCTTTCTTCATCATATGCTTTCAAGGTGGTGTTGTTCCGTCTAAGTCTTACAAACTCACCGTAGGGGACACTCCAAATCAGACTTTTTGGGTGTCCACTCTGTGCATGTAATGGTGTATTTGAACCCACCTCTTTCCTGTGTAGTTCGCACGTGATTTTATTGTTCACTATTCGACCATTCACATCTAGAAAGGTGATTAAAGTTCTGCTATGGGTTTCTGTGAACCTAAGGTTTTTGTTATTTTGGTTCAATTTTCCAACATAGTCTAACCAGCCCTTCACATCACCCTTCCAGATAATGAACAGATCATCGATGTATCTAAGCCACAGGACAATATTTTGTGTAAATTCAGAATTCGTCTCTGCCCAGACCTCCTGTTCCTCCCATGCTCCCATCATGAGGTTGGCATATGAGGGCGCGAATGTTGTGCCCATTGTGGTTCCTTGAACCTGTCTAAAATATTTATCGTTAAAAAGAAAGACATTATTTGTTAAACAAAGATTGATCATTTCCATCACCATTTCAGTGTGTTCCAAGTAATTCAGTGATTTCATATTCAAGTAATGCAGGCATGCTCTTTTTCCGTCGTCATGTGTGATGGATGTGTATAAAGAAACCACATCCATCGTTGCCATTGGATAATCTGCTTCCCAAGGGATATCTTCGATTTTGCATAAGAAGTCTGTAGTATCTTTTTTTTTTAAAACTTTATTTTTGGTATTTAACTCACGATGCAACTTCACACCCACATAAGGGTGGACTTAAACTTTGCGCCTCGACCCGGGACCCCTCAACTGTCCCTCCTCCCTCCCCCTCATAGCTCCGTCCCCCAGCAACAGTGTCCTCTTTAATTGGGATATAGCCCCCTCTAGCCATCGCTACGAGGATGTAGAGATACCCTGGCCCAGCCCTCACCGGGCGGTGTCCTCCGAGTCTGATGATGCAGATGTGGGTTCTGTCGCTTCGCCCATCAAGAACAGTGTCAAAGGCCCCCAGATGTCTGGAGGTCTGGCATGCTGAGGGAGTAATTTAATGAAGTCTGTTTCCACATCTTGGTAGTATAACAAATCTTTGCGCCAGGCGAGGACTGACGGGGGGGGGCCTCTGCCCCATGCCATGGCCACCCTCCTGCGGGCCAAAGTCAACATAACCCCTGCCAGTTTCCTTATTGGAGCAGAGAGCAGCCTCGTCATGCCCAACAGGGCTGCTGTATGGCTTGGCTGTACTGGTTCTCCCACAACCGCCGCTGTCGTCTTCAGAACTTGATTCCAGAAATGCGTAAGCTCGGGGCACGCCCAAGCTAGGTGAATGAAGTCCGCAGAGATTTCCCCACACCTGGAGCATTTTGCTTCTGTGCCTGGGTGATGTTTGTTGGTTTTCGCCGGTGTATGATATGTTTGATGGAGAAAGTTGAAGTGTATAAGTTTCAGGCGTGAGTTAAGCGCCACTTTTTGAGTTTGTTTCAGACTATAGAGCCAATCTTCTTCAGAGATCTTAACCTGTAATGACTTTTCCCATCTATCCTTTGCACCTGAGATGGCGAGAGATGTGCAGGGAATGATGGCTTTGTAGATCTGCGACACCAGCCTACCTTTGCCCCGCGCCTGGATAACGCTATGTAATAATTGCCATGTTGGTGGCTGACGTGGGAAGTCGGGCAGTAGAGCCTGCATGGTGTAGCGGGTTCTGAAGTAGAGGAATACATCTAAGGCCGTGGTTCCCCCCTTGCTTTTTGCTTGCTCTGGTGTTAAGAAACTGTCATCTGTGAAGAGATCCCCCAACGTTTGTATGTTCAGCTTGTCGACCCACTTGTGGAACACAGTTTCCGAGGTCAGCGGGACTCCGGGAATGAACTTGACAGGCAGGAGTGGGGAGTACCGTGTCTGTACCCCCAGTTTCTGGGCCAGCGTCCTCCAGACTTTGTACGTCGTGAGCATCACGTTCATCGTGTCGTTGGGAGCTGGCATTTGACTGAGGACGACTGCAGTTAGGAAGTTAGGCGTTGCGAGGGCACGCTCAACTTGTACATGTGGACGAATCGCTTGGGAGGCGTACCAAAAGCTGAGGAACTGTGCTTGAGCTGCCCAGTAGTATCTTTCCAGGTCTGGAAGTGCCAGCCCCCCTTTGGTTACCGGGACCGTTAGCGTGGTATATGCCACTCTCGCTGGCTTACCCGCCCAGAGTAGATCGAGGACCAAGCTTTTCAACTTTTTCCAGAAGGATTTTTGCAACAGAATTGGGATATTGTTGAATAGGTATAATAATTTGGGTAACACCACCATCTTTACCAGGGAGATCCTGCCCCAGAGGGTTAGTGGAAGAGACCTCCAGCGCGAGATCTTGTCCTGAAGTGATTTGACCACTACCTCATAGTTATCACGGAACACCTCCTGGCGTTTCAGAGATAATTGTATCCCGAGGTACCGAACTCCGGAGCACTTCCATGTGAGTTTGAAGTCGTCTGGGAACTGCTTTGTGGCTGGTGTTAGAGGGAATACAATGGATTTTGACTGGTTGATTTTTAATCCTGACGCAGCTCCGAACCTGATGACTTCTCTCATGACAGGATTGAGATTATCTTCCGGGTTTCTGATGAATAGTGCTACGTCGTCGGCGTAGAGAGAGATGATGAGTTTGTGAGGGCCTATGATGAGTCCCCTCTGCTGTCTCTGTTCTCGCAGCCTGGAGGCTAGCGGTTCCATCACCAGGGCAAATATTAAGGCCGATAGTGGGCAGCCTTGTCTCGTGCCTCTTTGCAGAGCTATTGGGGCTGACTTGGCTGTTCCGACAATAATGTTGGCATGGGGCTTGGTATACAGTAGAGAGACCAGGTTGATGAATCGGGCTCCTAGGCCCATTCTGGTGAGCACCGCGAACAGAAATGGCCACTCGACCGAGTCGAATGCCTTTTCGGCGTCGAGAAGCACCGCCACGGCCTGCAGAGAGGGGTCCAGAGCAGCCATGACACCGAACATTCTCCTAAGTCCAAACGTCGTGTTGCGGCCAGGAATGAAACCGCCTTGGTCCGCCAGAACAAGGGCGGGTATTAATGGCATTAACCTCCTTGCCAATACCTTGGCAAGTATTTTATTCTCTAGATTGAGGAGCGATATTGGTCGGTATGAAGAACATTCTACTGGAGATTTGCCAGGTTTGTGCAGTAGAATAATGTTTGCTTCACAGGTGGTAGGAGGCAGGTGCCTTCTTTCCAGCGCTTCTGCGTATACTGCCTCTAAGAGCGGGGCCAAGGTGCCCGTGAAGGACTTGTAGAATTCTCCAGTCAGTCCATCGGGGCCCGGCGCTTTGGAGCTGGGGAGGGATTTTATGGCTTCCAAAATCTCTTCTTGCGTTATCATCTCATTTAGTGGTTCTCGGAGAGAATGCTCGACCCAGTAGAGTTCCGTGTCCTCAAGGTACTCCAGTGGAGCAGTCAACGACTTACTGAGTTTGGCACTGTACAGATCCTGGTAGAAGATCCTGAACTCCTCCGCTATCCTTTCATCGGTATAGACTGCCTCACCCAAAGTAGTCTGAATCGATTCGATGTGTGCAGATCTGTTGTCGGCTCTGATTAAATTTGCTAGCAGGGCCCCGGGTTTTTGGCCTTCTCCATACTGGCGAGCTTGGCAATTGCGATGAAGGAACTTGATTTCACGGTCAGCTGCGAGATTGAATTTCGTCAATTCTTCCTTCAGGGCTGCTGATATTTTGGGATCCGCCCCACAAGTGGCTTGACGCTCAAGATCCTTTAGTTTTCCCTCGCTGCTTGTGAGCTCGCGTTTGATGAGCTTATGGATGCCACATTCCTTGGCATGGCAGACTCCTCTCATAAAGCATTTTAGTGACTCCCAAATTGTGCTTGCGGATGGAACTGAGCCAATGTTGGCATCTAGGAATACCTTGATCTCGTCCCTTAGTTCGGAAGCAAACAGTTCATCCCTTAATGCGCCGTACTTGAAGCGCCAACGCAGTAGCGGCGGCGTCGGAGTAGATGGTTTTAAGTTGAGGAATATCGGGGAATGATTGGAGAGAGTCCTCGGATGTATGCAGCATCGATCACCTGTCAGAGGACCGGTTGCCGAAACGAAGAGGTAGTCGATACGAGAGCTCGAGTTGTGTACAGATGAATGAAATGTGAATTCACGTGAATCGCCATTCAAGACCCTCCAAATGTCTATCAAGCCGAAGGCATTACATAGTTCTTTTATTTGGAGCCCAGCTTTGGTTGGAGGCAACTGAGAAGCCCTTGATCTGTCCTTCAGTGGATTAAGTACAGTGTTCATGTCTCCTCCCCAGATTATGGTTGCAGGATCCTGTTTGGACAGCTGGGTGAGTACCCATCCGAAATTGTCAGGGCCGTCTGTGTTCGGGGCGTAGGAGTTGACGAAGGTCACCTTCTGACCCGCTACAATACCGCTCACTATGATTGCTCTCCCCTCTGCGTCTTTCGCCATGCGTATCAAGCGGAAGCTCATCCTTTTGTGTATGAGTAGGGCGACTCCTCTGGAGTATGTTGAATAGGAGGAGTAATATCTGTGACAGCCCCAGCTCTTAGCCCATTGGTGCTCCGTCCCTGGTAGAAGGTGGGTCTCTTGAATCATGGCCACATCGATTTCGTGACGCCTAAGGTATTGAAGTATTTTCCTGGTTTTGGCTGGGATATTTCCGCCTCTAATGTTCCATGTTAAAACATTGAATGGTTCGGATGGGGTATTCTAATTAACCAATTTCTGTTTACTGCCGCTGGCCGTGTGGAGGCACTGAGAGGAGACTTGCTGGCCCAGTTGCTGATAGCTTTGTGACTCATTTGCTTGGACGACTTTGGTATCTGCCTAGGAGACGGAGAGTGAGGGGAGGCGCTGTGCTTTCCTGCTAAACCATGAGGGCCCCGTCTGAGGTCAAACCCCCCCAAGCCTGTGGTGTATCTCTCTTCCATGTGGGCAACCCCCAACTGGCCCACAGAGAGAACCCACTCAAACCCTTTAAAACAATCAGCGTAACAGGTGGAGACCATGTCGCTGTAGAACTGAACCCCCGAGAAACTCAGCCACGAGACCTGTTGGTAGCCGAGTGAATCCCGGGGGGGTGAACTGGTTCTGTGCTAGGGGCGCCTGGGGCCCTCTAAGCTTCCCTACCCCGCGTAAATCTCACTGTGTGTTGAGCTTGTTTCCGATGCGTCATCTTGCGAAATTTTCCGGCTCGCCCTTAGCCGGTCCGGTTTATGGCGGAATCCTGATGTTTCTGTCTCTTTGGGGCCTAGGCCGGTTAGCATTTGGGTCTGGGCAGCCTATCCGGTCTAGAAACATACGTGCGTCCTCGGGAGATTGGAAAAAATGGACTCTTTCTCCGTGCTGTACTCTGAGTCGTGCCGGGAAGAGCATCGAATATGGTAGTTGATTGGCTCGGAGCCTTTGTTTGATGGCAGTAAAAGATTTCCTCTGGGTTTGGACCGTGGGAGAGAAGTCTGGGTAAACGTGAATCTTGTCCCCATCATGCAGCAGTTCTCCTTTCTCCCTTGCCATGCGGAGGATAGTGTCCCTGTCTTTGTAGTTAAGCAGCCTGGCAATGATTGGTCTAGGTGGTGCGCCGGGGACAGGACGGGTCGGCGGAATCCTGTGAGCCCTCTCCACTATGAACATTGAGGACAATGATTCTCTACTGAAGAGTGATGTACAGAGTGATTCCACAAACTCCTCCATTCCACCTTGCGGCTGCTGTTCTCTCACCTCGATGATTCTTATGTTGTTCATTCTTGAACGACCTTCGAGGTCTTCGCATTTAGCTGTTGTTGCCTTCATTTGGGTCTCGAGTTGCGAATCTTTGGATGAGAGGGATGATGTGCCATCATCTAGGTTTGACACTCTTTGCTCGACCTCGTCTAGACGTTCCGTGTGGGTATCGATGCGGTGTTGAAGGAGGTCTACCTTGGAGGCGGGGCCGTCCATTTTGTTGTTCAGATTTCCGATGCCGGCCTTCAGGTCTAACAGGATTTCCTTTATTTCAAATGCGTTACCCACTGACTCCGTCGGGGGCGACCCGCTGGGGGCGGGAGCCTGGTCTTCCCGCTGAGTGGGGGCTTTTGGGGTCGCACCACCTTCGAAAGTTAACTTCCTCTGGGACTTGTCATTTTTCCCCATTGCAAGTATGGATCTGGGGGGGGCACTTTGTGCTGGAGTCTCTGTATATTGTGGAGTGTTGCCTGGGCAGGGTATGTAGATCGCTAGTAGAATGGTCTGCGTTCTGATTGCGCTGGGGGGCTGAGATGGTTTGATTTAGGCGTTAGGTGATTTGCAAGGGGTGTCTGCTGCTGGCCTCCCCCCGGAGTGGTGCCGAAGTCTCAGGAGGTAGCGAGCGCTGTGCTCGGTCTGGAATGGTGCCGTAGTCTCAGGAGGTGGATGAAGTGGCAAGCGACCCAGTGCTGGCCGCTCTCCTGGCAGGCGATATGGCGACCATCGAGGTGCCGAGGGATTCGGAGGGGTGCAGGATCACCCCCAGTGCGTTGGGCAGAAGCACCAGACTGAAGCATGGGGGAGCGAAGGGGCTGAAGCCTCCGTGTGCTGTGGAGATTCCTCTCTCCCTCCAGTTCCCCGTCGCGGCCGGGGCTGCTGCCAGGACCCGGGGCCGAAGCGGTGAGTGGGCGGGGGGTGGGTCGGGCCGGGGCCACCTTCAGCGCGGCGCGCGATCCCCTCCCCCCGGTACCTGCTGCCGCCGCTGATCTTCCGGCCTCGCTCTCCCAGCGCCGGCGGCTCGTCGTGGGGCCCAGCGGGGCGTCGGGCGGCTGCCGATGATGACGTGGAGGCTGCACCCCGCAGCCCGCTTGCGCCCCGGGGGAGCGGCGCTCCGGATCTGGCCCTCCCGCAGGGCCCGGCTCCGGTTGAGCGGAGGGGGTCCCTCAGCGGCGCGGCGTGGCCAATGTGGTCCGCTGGCTGGATGTAGGCCACGGCGCCACGCTCTTTCCCCGGCAGGTCAGATGCTCTGGGCCCGGACCTAAGGCCTCGGGGGGCTCAATCCGGCGTGGTATGGCCGATTTTTGTCCGAGAAATACTGGAAGGCAGCTGGACAGACCGGTAAGTCAGGGGGCGAGGAATTGGGGCTGAGCAATGCAGAAACAGCAGGATTATGAAGGATTGATGCGGGGTGCTTGCGGGAGCTCAGGCCAAGGCGGCCATCTTGGATGGCCCTCTAGCGCCCTCTGTCTGTAGTATCTTTGATGTATGACGGTAGAGCAGAAACGAACAGGAACAATACTTCATATATATGTTGGCGCATGCGGCAATCTATTCACTACTTAGCTAGCCTCAAGAATACTTTGTCTGCTTGCGTTTCTTTGTACATGTGTAAAACAGCTTGAGAGATCTTCATAGTTTCTGTAGCATAAGTAACTTCAACTAGATCCCAAATTGCTACTAACCTTCCATACTTTCTAGATGCCTTATAGAATATCTGCATTCTCTAGTCTCTGCATCTCTTCTAAGTACGTCAGCTCGGCTCTGCATGACATCACCATTTGTCTTTGCCATTCATTGGTCCTGCTTCTTCCGGGATTTCATTCAAATGGCCATCATACTGTCTTGTATGCAGGTATGGTTTTCTCAATGAGAACCTTGCTTCCAGGATTCACCTTCGTATCAGTATTTTCACTGGTATCACACGTGTCTCACAATCTGGTTCCTAACATATAGGCAAGATGGGCGAGGTGATTGTGGTGGGGTACTTAGCTCCTTCTCTACAAGATTAACGGGCACAGGGTTTGGAGCTTTCCCCGGTCTCACACTCTGCAGTGAGCACATTCTGTCAGCATATGATACCAGCTAATTGCAACAATAAATGACTGGACTTCTGTGAGAACAAGGCTCGTGCAGAGCTGGCAGGGGGTGGCGGTGTCGTGGGCTGACTGTGCGCAGTGCTGGGGAAGGGAGAGCTGACATCTCAGGGGAGTGGATGTGGACCTAGCAAAAGATGGCGAATGGCAGGACACAAGATGGAGTCTCTAATCATATGCATACATTGGGTTAGTTGTATACTAGGCAATGTTATAAGGCATGAATATGTACAAGGGGGTTGGGGGCATGTGTCCCCTTAGCTTACATGTGGTCTGCAGATTGCAGGAATGCTAAAGGTGGGGTGGGACGATGCCACCTCTCCCCCAACACCACCTGGCACAAAGGATTTACATGTAAACAATTTAAGTTTAAAAAAATGAATTCAATCAACAACAAGGTAGAAATGACTATGTTATTTAACTTAAATTGGTATTTTATAGCGTACTGTGATGAAATGACTTCTGCCCTCCAGTGAGTAGTGGTTAAAGCGCCTACTCAGCCTTCAAGCTGCTACAAAATAGGAGTGATCCAAATCATAAAGGTAAAACAGGCACAGTTAAGAATAAAGTGGGCTGAAGGAAGGCTATACCCTCAAGAGCGGTGTAAATGGGATTCAGGAGCAACCCAAACAGCAAAGTATAACAGTCCAAAATAAAGGAATGTCCCATGAAGGATCTATAAAAATAGATATACTTTAATGAAACACACCATCTGCAAAAGTAACTAAATAGAAAACACTAAATAAAACCCACCCCTGAGGAAAAAACACTGAATATGTACAGATAGAGAGCTGTAGCACCCTGGGTAATGAATCAGGGGTGTGATACAAGTAAAGAACACAATGTTTGAAAAAAGGATATGTTATGGTACAAAAAGGGACTACAGGGGACCTAACCAATCTCTAGGGCCTAAATGTGAACCAAGGAGGCAGTTAACAGGCAGTAATATTTTCTGTGGTCGAACCAGGCTTCAAGGTCCTGCTTGTGCCGTTCAATGTGGTTCAGATGAAGCAGTCATGTTGTTCCAAACAGCTACCAGTTTTGAGCAGGTGTTCAACTGAGCTCATTGTAATTTGAGTTAGTGCGGTGTGGGGGTGAGAAGGTTGAAATGTGCAGTTCAGTGGCTCCGGTACATCAGTCACATTGTTTTATACAGGGAGCAGTGTCGAAAATAAGTTCATGCAGCTCAAAGGCAATGCTTGAAGAAGTGCAGATTGTAAGGACCACCAGGGTTGGATCAACAGTTGGTCCGACGGCAAAGAATCATGAGACTGGATAAGTAGTTCGGTCTGAGCATTTGGAGGTAACAAAGAACGGAAGTTTAAGCAGATGCAACAAACTGCTCAGCTAGCATGGCGCAGTAGCAATCACATTTTGAACATGCAGTTTAGAGGTTTGAGGAACGAGTGAGTGCCAAAGAAAGCTCCAGAGTGTCCTGATGGTCTGATGCAATCGAATGGGCGCACATCACAGTTCAAATGGGTCCAATGGCAGGAACACAGGGATCATATATGCCTGTACTTTCTGTATAGGCCTGTAGGTTGCTCTGAGTCTCAATTCAGGTACTTGAGGATATGTGTTGGTCCTTGTTCTTGGGCTCCCACACACAAGGGAGGCTGACCCACAACTGCAGATGTCCCTCAACATGGTGAGATCATGTGTACTGTTCTAAGGTTTTTGTTCAAGTGTGAATCAAAGAAGGAGTGAGAGACCCCTTCTTTTAAAGGCAAAATCCCACAGGTGATTGGACTAAATTTGATCTGCTTTTAAGTGCCCAGTCCCTCTTCTTAGAACAACTGGTCATTGCCTTCTGGCATCACACCCAAAGTGCTTTGTGCTAAAGGAAGTGGAGGGGACAGAAAGGAAAGATAGAGGCAGAGCAGAGCAATATAGTGGAGCCTTCCTCTAGCTATAAAGAGCCCCCTCTGTCTACACTAACCCCGCTCTCTTCCATTCCCAAAGACCCTTTTGTTTGCAGCACTGTGGTGTGAGGCTAAGATTTTCGTGAATGAGTGTGCCCTTTGATTCCTGCTCCTATGACAGCTTCCAGTAGAATGGCTGTCTCCCTGGGGAGGGTGTAACCTGCCCTTACAAAGGAACAGAGAGAGGCAGCCCCCAAGACTACAGTATTGCTAGCAACAGCAAGGATAGCCTGTCTGGGGGAGAATACACATAACGCTTCCAAAGCTGACCTGGGCTCACAGGGCTGTCACATGTGTGATATCAAATTGATAATTGATGTGGATTGGATAATTATGAGAAGTGCTGGCCGCCATATCTTAAACTCAACTAGGACTTATATTTAAAGTTTTGCGTGCCACCAGGACAACATTCTCATTGTTATGTAGTTTTAGGAAAAGCAGTGCATATCCGAAATGCAGCCCCTGCTCTGCAGAGGCTTGCCCGTCACTGCAGCTGTTAGATGGACACCTTTGACCTCTGGACCTGCTCTGTGTCACTAGAGAGCAGGTGCTGCAGATCAGCCAACTGATGCAACAGGGCACACATGCACACTATGCTTTTGACATGGAGCTTCTCCTTTTCAGAGATGGAATTGACCATATAATGTTATGAATTTAATAAAAATCCCCAACAAAAGTCAGGGCTTCTACACATTTGTCAAATGGTAATCCGTCACATGTACTTCTACCATTTGTGTGGCATTGCTGCACACGGCTCTGTAAGAAAAGTGGAAGGGCGTTGTTAGTGGGATGGAGGGAGCCTGATGTGAAACCTGTGGTGTTGACGTGTTCAGGCCTGATATACCCACGTCCTGAGTAATGTTTTGGTCCTAAGTATTTGGTAGCTACACTTGGAAAGATGTTCATACAGAAGGTAGAAAACCCAAAGTCTGATACATGAAAGTGCTCAAGGCCTTTCATTTCTATCAGGCTGTCGCCCCAGCCTCTAGTCTGCCCCCTGTTCCATACCAGTCATCTACAAGTTTGCTGGTGAAGTGCCTGAATGCAGGCACCTTACAGGCACACAATAGCCGGTTAATACCAGCAAATCCCCCATGGAGTCCAATAGGTCTCCATGGGGTGGGGATTCGCCACTGTCACCGGCACTCATAATGCCGGCGGTAATACCACCGGACTGAGTGCCAGTAACAGCATTACCATTTGCCATTAACCTGGCGGAATTACTTGCAGGATACCAGCAAAGTTGTAAGGAAGGCCAGTATGTGTGCCTGTTCCCATAGAATCATGGACTTTTGGGAACACAGGTCAGGCTGTGATACGTTTTTCTAATTCAGGAAAATTGGGAAAGCATGGTAACCTTATATGTCCCTCAGACTCACTGTTTCTAAAAAATAGGCACAAGCACAGATCTGCATTCATAATCAATACATCTTGATGCTTTCAGTGCATATTGTTTTACATTCCTGTACATATCTAACAATATAATAAACAGCCAGATGTATGTTTGTCCTGTATGTTTGTCCGATGTAGTAGCTTTGCCTGTTGTCACCGCTAGAAGGAGCTCTTGCCTTAGATATATAGAGACAATGCCAATATGCATAGCTTTGCCTGTTGTCACCGCTAGAAGGAGCTCTTGCCTTAGATATATAGAGACAATGCCAATATGCATAGCTTTGCCTGTTGTCACCGCTAGAGGGAGCTATTGCCTTGGGACATATAGTGGTCCTAAGGTTTTAATGTAAACCTGCACTTTGGCACGTGTGTACACAGACCTCTGCACTAGTTATAAATAATGGACTATAAGTATCTCAATGCAATATGATAGGAACCTAAAAAGCAGGAAAGGTTTATTTTTTTTGCCAATGGCCAATGTAAAGCATCTGTAAACTGTACAGTAGGCTTTACTATTTTAAGACTTAGACAAGCCCGGAAGAGCTTTTGTGCTAACGCCACTTGCTTGTCGTTATTGCTTGATTTACGTATGTATAATGAGCACACACAATCAAATCAGCACATGTAGATCATTGTTGACTGCCTCTCAGTCAATCAGAATCTTTAGAATGCAGTCAATAACTACTGGTATTAACTGCATTCTGAACATTCAAAAGCAGACAGGGAAACAACAATATTTATTTTTCGACAAGACACTTCCTTGTTCAACAGTACCTTTTTTTAGCTGCTGGCATCCTATTTAACATTGTATAGAGACATCTAGACTATAGGAGCATGATTTTCTTATAGAGAAACATTTTACTGCTACATGATACCTAATGAACGTTCATGTTAAACCTGCTCAGATGTTACCAAGTTTGGAATTATATAATAATACAAAATAAAACCAAATTTAATTTACTAACTTCAGTTGTCTATTTCTTTACTTTATGCACTTTTATCACACTGTTCTTTACTTCACCACCAACACTTCAAAACAGTATTGCTACCACCACTATGTGCTAATAGCCTTGGGACCTCGGGAGCGGTCATTATCACTTGGGATATAACTTGGTGGCAGGTCATTATCCCATGGTAATTAGCCATCCACAGGGCTAAATAGCTATAGTCGCAAATTGAGATTGTTATTGACCTCTCATCCAATAAGAATGATCAGGCTGCATTCTGAACATTGGGGCTCTCTTTGGAAGTCACTGGAGCGTTAATGAAGATGCGAAAACAGGCATAAAAGTGTTACAACTATCTTAACAAAACCATTCATCCTCTGGGTCGTTTTCGTCATTTTTTTTTAAGTAGAGGGCGGGGCCGACAAGACTTATGTTTCTGCCTCCCTTTTACCTTTCTCCTTTTAAAAAAATGTGGTTTTACGCCATCATAAGGTTTATATGCTGGCGTAAGAACCAATGATTTACCATATAATCTGTATGCTTTTTACACCGAACAACAAGGAATCTGGTGCTCAGGCCATCAATGGACGACATGCCATCAGCAAAACCCTAAAACCAAATCATGACACAATTTTTTGTCAGAAAATACATTTTAATTTAATAATTATATAAATGCATACATAAAAACATGAAACATAATCACATCACTGTTGCAGGAAAAACACTCATACTCAACCAATATAAAACCACATCATCTTATGAAAGAATCAATTGCAACCCAGTGCTGTGTGAAAAAGGAAAAATAACTTCAAACAGAAGACATTGCAGAAAGAAATAGATCCACACGTCCCAAGCAAATATTGGGAAACAGTATGCTCTGAAGAACACAACGCAATATAAAACACAATCCTTGATATTGTAGGACAATCAAGATTCCCCAATCTTAATAATGTGCGAAAACAAGAGGGGGGGCCTCAAATATAAGATCAAGTCCAGATCTGATATTTGAGGGTTCCTCCTTGTTCTTTTTTAAACAAGATATTTGCTCTCTGGGAGGAGTTCCTTTATGCCACATCCTATTTAACACAACAAAGAGCAAGCCAAAACATGGGGCAATTATTTGCCTTTCATATATAGAAATAATGTACTTTTACATGACACCTAATGCATGCTCGTGTTAAACTGCCTCCATTGTAACGAAGTATGCAATTTAAATGCTTAAGTTATGAAGATAGCCTTATTGAAATATCGCAAAAGAAAAACACATTTAATTTTCTAACTCACTTTATCTATTTAGTAACTCACTATTAAAGTACTCTTTTTACATCACCACGAAAATTCGAAAGCATGTTTTTTCCTTTTAGTATTTCACCACTAGATGGCGCCCATGTATTAGTGATCATCTCACAGTCCGCATTACTTGTTATTTAAAACACACGATATGATAAATGCAATTACTTAAAATTCATTGGTCTCTCGTGGAGAGCAACAGGGCCTCTATTTAATCAGACTTTCGTTTTCTTTTTCTTTTGCTAATCTTGTATGACCATCATACATAGTGCTGTTACCCTTTAAAGTCTGCAAAGAGGAATACATCTTGTTGTGACACGCTCCCAGATCAGCAGAGCGGGGCCACAGCTGATGTTGGGATCACCCAACAGGACTCATCGAGCCGCATATATGCAGCTCCCAGGCAGCAGGGGGCACCCTGCTCACTCCAGATCACCAGAGCGGACCATGAAGGCTGAGGACACCCAGCTAGCACCCGCCTCAGCTCTGGGGGCACCCAGGCTGAGGCTGGTGGACAGGCCATGTTCACATGGCAGGACAGCTCCAGGGGGACGGCGTTGCCCAGCATGGGCACCATCCAAATGCCTGGCCACGTGGCAAGGCCCTCAGCATGCTGCGCCACACCAGCCTGGTGCTTGCAAGAAGACCCAGGAGTCAGCAGTAGGATCGACTGACGAGCTGGAAGCCGCTCATCCTTTTTATTAGTTTGGTCACATGGTTACCATCATGTGACCATGATGCAGATCCTGGGTGCTACCATTCTCCCCAGGAGGGGTGACATGCAACACATCTCACGTTTCAATATTTCTTCGACACAAATCTCACTGCAGAGCAAGGTCGAGATCATGTTATTGGCATGATAACAGTTTCTTAAAAGAATGAGGCAAGTACATTCTGGGCCATATTATCTCAAATGTGGGATGATCTTGGTTTACGTGTGTTTATTTTCAAGGTGCAAGTGCTCGGAAACAGTATGAGTGCCGACACTGCGGAATTCACAGTAGCTTCCGAGTACCCTACAACCATGGAGGGGTGCAAGGGCCTCCACGAGGCTACGCACCTGTGTCAGGGCCACCCACCGGCTGAAGCCCACCTGAATCATTGACGAAGTTACAGGAAGACAGCCTCACTCTACAATGACATTTAACCCAGGGTGCAAACAGGAAAGGGGTGCTTCAAAAGGAGCCTGTCAAGCCTCTCACTTGTGAGAGTGCCGAGTTAACCGGCAGCAGCAACATGGGCGCCGTGGCAGAGGACAAAGGCCTGCCATGCCCATATCAAGGTGCCCACCATTGTGGTTAAGCCAACCACTTACCTGCTCTGCTCAGCTTTTGGATGGCTCACACATCCCAATGATAAGCATCTCCTCGGTAAACTATATAACCCTAAAATTAGAATGGTCTTGCGTTGAGAAACCGATCTCGGGTATAAAGGGCGTTATAAAAGAACAATTATGGTCGTTATCAACTATTCACAAGCAGCTTTTTGAAACTGTTCATCAGCTCCCTCAATATAATGTGCCTGCCCGCCCCGACTCAACATATGCCTTCCCATACTGCATACACCCTTTGCAGACCTCAGGCCCTCTTCAAATATTAGAGCGTAGGGAGTGTTTCCACACATTCTGTCACTTCAGCTATGTGAGTTTACCCGTAAGAGGGTGGTTTTTGGAGATCCTCCTTCCCCCCTCCCAAGTGGACTCTAGAAGTGCATACTGAGTGCCTGCCACTTCCTCTGGGAGGTGGTGTTAGGAATCTCTGTGCCAGCATCAGCGTAACCTGAAAACACAGGTTGAGGAAGTGGACTCCACTTCCCAGCAGCCAGAGCGCCAGGTCAAGGAGCAAGCACGCGGTGAAAAGGAAGGTCTGCACTTTGACCGGCGCTTCCAATTGAAGTGCAAGGAACACACTTGGGTAGCTCAGTGATGGTGGCACGGTTCAGCCATAGCTCTCAACTCACCCGCTTTTGGCGGGTGTCACCCGCCTTGTGAAGGGCTGATTCACCCGCCAAGCCGTCTGCACGCCCATTCATCCCAATGGGCGTCTCACCCGCCAAAAACAAAATTGGGTGATTTCACCCGCCTTTGCGAGACAAATGGTTGAGAGCTATGGTTCAGCGCAAAGCTCAGGTACCGGTTTGGGTGACCCCAGCTGTGCAAAGCGACGCAGCTCGGGTCGCTGAGATGAAGGAGGACAGCTGGGCATGTGCTGTGCCAGGCATGCTGGCCCGTCTTGCAGCAAGCCTACGTTTGCCTCCAGACTCGCTTGCGTGTCGGGAGACCTCAGTTAAGTTCTGAGGAACACAGTGGCAGGGATGTTTCTATAGTAACATGGAAGCAAAGCGTGTGACCCCAAGTGGTTTATGTTACATGCTCGTTCCTTTTTATAGATGAACGCTGCTAAATTACAGATTTGATGGAAAGAAATAAACAATTGAGTTATGTGATTTCGTCTTGCTTTATATTATGTCTTCCCTCCGGCGTCAAGAGTCATGAAAGAATGACATGTTATATTTAGTATTAGAGGCTAATTTGGTATAGGTTACGTCCTCCCACCACCGACAAGAATCATCAGAGAATGAACATGATATGCTATGATTGTGCAGGGTGTGTCTTGGTTTAGGTTCTCTTCAAATTATTTAGATCACTTCTTGCCAAACCTATTAATGATGAAATGCATTAAATTTTGTGATGTTGCACTTTACAAGTTTTTATAAATTGTTATATGTGAATTTTCCTAATATTGTTTGTATGGTTTTATGTACCCCAATTACATATCGTGATACTCAATGTATGTTAGGAAGATTCTGGTGATAAAAAGACGTATTTGTACATGTTATTTAAAATGGCATTTGTATAGCGTGTAGTGCCATTGGTATGGCCTCAAAGCGCTGTGGGTGACCGCCCTTGAGGACCGAAGTCTGAAATATCTGAATTGGCGCGAATATTTTAGAATGTGTGTGTGTGTATTTTAGCCAGTATAAAGGTAGGTATGGGTGGCTAATTCCCTGGTAGCGACCCATGGAGAACTGGCTTGAGGTTGGGTGCTGAGCTGGACTGTCGGGGGAGGAAGATAGCTCAGGGGCAACAAATTAATCACAGTTTCGAATCCCGATTCGGCACTTAGAAACCACTCGCTGGTATTAAGTGTGTTATAAATTAACAATAAAATAAATAAATACATTTGAGCCAAGCAGACTGATTATGTGCCCAGCTCGACCGAATTCCTTCGTGGGATATAGCTGCATTCTAGTGACAGAGGTGATGTGTGATATGGGTTTGCATGGTGGAAATAATATGCGCTGTATGCAGGTGGGTGGCTATGCCCTGGGAGGTGATATGGTTATCTTCCATTGAGATGGAGCGTGATACGTACCAGTGAGTCATGGCTGATTTGTAGTTGTGATGAGGGAGGGCAGATCATATCATGCGGACCGACCACAATCCTTTCAGTATGCTTTCTAGTTACCTACCTTTCTGGGGGTGAAGGTTCAACCAAGAGGTGGATTAGATCAGTCGTGATGCAGAAGGGAAGAGCCAAATCTTGAGTACCTTCCAGAAGGCAAAGTGATGCTCTATGCGGCTGATGCTAAAAGGGAGAGAGTTCCATATGGTGGGTGCCTGGACAGGGACATCATTTCACCAAAATGCCTGGGGTAGCGGAAGTGACATCACACAACCCTTGACCCCTGGTGACATCACAGGAAGTGATGTCATTTGACCCCACCTTGAAAAGATATTTCGCTGGATGCGATGGAACGCAACCTTTCACCCGTTGACAAAACAGGGAGTGCTATCACATAGCATTGTACACTACAAAAAATATTGTTACGATATTGCTATAATGTGATGTACATTTCATATAAGAATGGATCGCCATATGTATCGTTAAGATCGGTGTATATAGGCCCATATTAGCAAATTACTGTGAATGCAAGCAGACGTCCATGACCAAATGATAATGATGTGTTATTATATAGCACTTACGCTTTATATAGAAAAAATATACACCCATTATCACCCAACCTGTTTTGGTACTCATTTATCGACCTCAGAAGGATGAAAGGCTGAGTTGAGGCGTTTAAGAACAGACTAAATCAGTGACTCACCCCTTGAAGTGTGCCTGAAATAAACCTTTAATGAGTCTAGCAATTATTGAATAGAATACTAGAAAGACACATTATTTGGTATTCCTAATCTTTCTTATTTAGGGTCAGTGCTGAAAGTGTTATTGTGTGACTCCTTTTCTTCATTTTCTTCTTTTTTTTTTAAGTGGCTTTAACAAGAAAGCCAGCCATTCCAGAACTAAAGAGCCACATGCTGCTGGCCACAGCCCATGAGCTTACATTACAAAAAAAAAAAACACTTTTTTTTCTCTTTTTTTTGCGACCTCTGGCGACCCCCAAATGACGTCCCTGTGCCTGGACAGAGAAGGAGGATCCCCCTGTTCCAGTCGATTTGGCAAAAGGAAAGAGAAGGAGCTGTGCCTGATGTCAGATTTCTGTTGGGTCTGTAGGGGAATTAACAAGGGGGGTCCTGGGAGTCCATCAGCCAGACATTAATCCTGGTTACGATAGACTTACCCAGAGTCTTTAGCTCACTATCCTTCACAGAGAAGAAATATCCCAAACATATCAGTCTTTGTCCTGCCCTGGGGCAGTCCAGCACCGAAATGCTAGGCAATTCTCCTCTGAACAAGAGTACCAACAGCATCCCCAGACACGTGTTTCGGTCTGGTTGGACCTCATCAGTAGGGAGGAGCTGTGCTTCTCTAAGAATAGCGAGCAAGGGGTCCACGTCTGGATTCCCCTAGTAACTTAGGGTAAGACCCAAAGTTACTTAAGTATGCAAATTAACAAGGGGGGTCCTGGGAGTCCCTCAGCCAGACATTAATCCTGGTTACGATAGACTTACCCAGAGTCTTTAGCTCACTATCCTTCACAGAGAAGAAATATCCCAAACATATCAGTCTTTGTCCTGCCCTGGGGCAGTCCAGCACCGAAATGCTAGGCAATTCTCCTCTGAACAAGAGTACCAACAGCATCCCCAGACACGTGTTTCAGTCTGGTTGGACCTCATCAGTAGGGAGGAGCTGTGCTTCTCTAAGAATAGTGAGCAAGGGGTCCACGTCTGTATTCCCCTAGTAACTTAGGGTAAGACCCAAAGTTACTTAAGTATGCAAATTAACAAGGGGGGTCCTGGGAGTCCCTCAGCCAGACATTAATCCTGGTTACAATAGACTTACCCAGAGTCTTTAGCTCACTATCCTTCACAGAGAAGAAATATCCCAAACATATCAGTCTTTGTCCTGCCCTAGGGCAGTCCAGCACCGAAATGCTAGGCAATTCTCCTCTGAACAAGAGTACCAACAGCATCCCCAGACACGTGTTTCGGTCTGGTTGGACCTCATCAGTAGGGAGGAGCTGTGCTTCTCTAAGAATAGCGAGCAAGGGGTCCACGTCTGGATTCCCCTAGTAACTTAGGGTAAGACCCAAAGTTACTTAAGTATGCAAATTAACAAGGGGGGTCCTGGGAGTCCCTCAGCCAGACATTAATCCTGGTTACGATAGACTTACCCAGAGTCTTTAGCTCACTATCCTTCACAGAGAAGAAATATCCCAAACATATCAGTCTTTGTCCTGCCCTGGAGCAGTCCAGCACCGAAATGCTAGGCAATTCTCCTCTGAACAAGAGTACCAACAGCATCCCCAGACAAGTGTTTCAGTCTGGTTGGACCTCATCAGTAGGGAGGAGCTGTGCTTCTCTAAGAATAGTGAGCAAGGGGTCCACGTCTGGATTCCCCTAGTAACTTAGGGTAAGACCCAAAGTTACTTAAGTATGCAAATTAACAAGGGAGGTTCTGGGAGTCCCTCAGCCAGACATTAATCCTGGTTACAATAGACTTACCCAGAGTCTTTAGCTCACTATCCTTCACAGAGAAGAAATATCCCAAACATATCAGTCTTTGTCCTGCCCTGGGGCAGTCCAGCACCGAAATGCTAGGCAATTCTCCTCTGAACAAGAGTGAAAGATAGTGAGCTAAAAACTCTGAGTAAGTCTCTCGTAACCAGGACTAATGTCTGGCAGAGGGACTCCCAGGACCCCCCTTATTAATTTGCATATTTAAGTAACTTTGGGTCTCACCATAAGTTACTAGGGGAATCCAGACGTGGACCCCTTGCTCACTATTCTTAGAGAGACACAGATCCACACTACTGATGAGTTCCAACCAGACCGAAACACGTGTCTGGGGTTTCTGTTGGTACTCTTGTTCAGAGGAGAATTACCTAGCATTTCGGTGCTGGACTGCCCCAGGGCAGGACAAAGACTGATATGTTTGGGATATTTCTTCTCTGTGAAAGATAGTGAGTTAGAGACTCTGGGTAAGTCTCTCGTAACCAGGACTAATGTCTAGCAGAGGGACTCCCAGGACACCCCTTGTTAATTTGGGTCTGGAGGGGGTAAGCTTGTGCTGTAGATATTCTGGACCTGTGTTGTGCAGAGCACGGTGGATGATGCACATAGCCTTGAAGGTGGAAAGTCGCCCGACTGGAAGCCATTGAAGGACACAGAGGGCAGGAGGGATGTGATCTCTGGGCCCTAGAACAAGAAGGACTCTGTCTCCCATGTGTTGGGCCCATTGGAGTTTTCTGAGTTGAGATGCAGGGGCATCTGGGTATAGGGCGTTACCATGGTCTAGGCGGGAGAACACGATGGCTGAGATGGTGGTGATTGTGTGTGTAGGTAAGGTTGGTGAAGATGTGTCAGAGAATGCATAGGTGTAGATAGCAGGATTCTGAGTTGATGTGATGTGATAGTGTCAGATATTAGTCCATGGTGCATCCAAGGTGCTTTACTGTGTTGGAGGTGGAGGTGGGTGAGCCTAGGGAGGAATGCCACATTTTGGGTTGGGGGAAGAGGGCACTCTTCCCGCAGATCATGATTTAAGACTTTCTGTGGTTGACAGGAGGTGGTTAGCCATTATACAGTAGTTGATTTCTGTGAGGCATGAAGCAAGGTCGGGATGGAATTGGAGGTGTCCTTTGGGATCTTGAAGATGATTTGGGTGTCAACTGTGTAGATGTAGCAAGACAGGTCATGTGAATGGATAATAGTGGGGAGGGGGCTCAAGTAGAGGTCAAAGAGCAGGGGTGGGAGAGAGGTGCCCTGTGGAACTCTGATGTGACAGGACGTGGAGTCTAGGAGAAGGGATGCATGTGTGTTATTTGGGATCTTTTGGAGAGGAAGGAGGAGATCCACTTCAATGCTGCATCCCTGATGCCAAGGGAGTGTAGTCTGCTGATGAGGGTGTGGTGGTCAATGGTGTCGTAAGCCACCAAGAGGTCAAGAAGGATAAGTGCATCACAACCTTCCGAGTCTGAGGGTCTTTTGAGATCATCCCAGATAGAGACCAGGCATGATTCACTTTCTCGTAGGGGTCTGAAGTCGGACTGGGGGGAGTCGAGGAGGTTAGAATCTGTGAAACGGCATAGCTGGATGTATGCTGTTCGGACAATTAGTTTGGCTAATAAATCGTTATTAGAGATAAGTCTGTAGATGGCTGGTAGGATGAGGTCAAGAAAGGGTTTTTTAAGCAGGGGTTTGGTGTGGGATTTCTTGAAATCTGCTGGAAACGTGCCTGAAGTGAGAGATGTATCAATGATCGATCTTGCAACGCTGCTGGCACAGTTTCAGTGATGTCATCAGTGATGTCATCAATTACATTTGTGATGTCATCTTTGATATCATGGGTGGTAGTCCTTGCAGTGCACAGTGGTGGCGCGAGTTATGGTTGCTAGCTTACCATAACTGGAGAATTTCTGTGGGTTTTTGGTTTTTACTAGTAACCATAATATGGATAGGTTTTTATTAGTGCAAAGTTAATATGTCCCTTTACCAAAGTTTTTGCACTGAATGTGCTAGGTATTTCTTAGGGCAACTGAACCATAACGTGCCTTTAACAATGTTTCTTCACTGAATTGCATTGGGTTTTTAGTAGCGCAACTTAACCATAATGTCCCTTTAATAACGTGTTTCACTCAATTTCATAGGTTTTTACCAGGAGACCCTTAGTTTGTATAGATGTACCATACAGCATACCAAATGGATATCTGCATGCCGATGGGCACAGTAACCGCGGACTGTGCGTCTGTTCATGGATAGCCGCTACCATTCAAACTGCTGAAAAAGGCAGGAGTTCTCTTACATAGTGGTACCATTCAGCAAAGAGAAGGAACATGTACAAAGAGCACCATGTATGTTCATTGCAAGGAAAAAAGGAGTACATCTGCAAACTCTGTACTTGTGAAACAAACAGAGCAAAGGCATGGAGTATACACCATAATGGAATGCACCAATAGGCAAAGTAACGTATGCGTCCAACAATATTACCGCACTGCTACTTTACATCTAAACGAAGAAAGTAAAGACTCTAAAGTATTGAGAGCAGAGCGTCACTACAACGCAATAAGTACACTGAAGTTTCTCCTATAATTGCACAGCTTCTGCAGTGTACAACAGTGGAAAAACAATGATCTTTTTTTTGTACGCTGCAATGCGAAGCACCCTAGAATGGCTGGAAGAGAATGTCCCTCTTAACGAAATGAGTAACGATAGTAACTCCATTGATACGCAGCACAGTGTAAAAACGAAGACAGTTAATATGTATTGCTTCATATACAGCTAACAGATATTTTTATCTTTAACAGGACATACTGCAAATGAAAGGAATGCATCAGAAGCGGCACCTCTTCCACAACAGCATATGGCCACAGGAAATTAAAGAAACGCTGTAAAAAGCAACATAGACAGCCTGGACGTCAAAATGGAACAATTGCTAAACAATTTAGCCGCCTTAAAAGAGGCATATTATTGGAAACATGAAATACCAGTGGCCCACCTTCACATGTACCCCTTCCCTATTTCCCAGCCCACCATCCCCAACAAAATCCCTGTGAGCAGAGACGTTACGATGAGACCTCAATCTATGCCTCCTCTCATGACAAAGTTGTTGAAAACCCAAATTCCACTGTGCTACACCGTCCCTTTCCTAATAGTGTCTGTGTTTCTTAGAAATTAAAGGTGTACATGTAAAGTGTTGGTGAGTGTGTGAGTGGCTTTTCCTTTTGTATTAAAATTGCATGGTGAGTCTGTGGCGCACAGTACTGTCTAAAATGGCTGCAGTTATGCAAAATGGAGGTTTCCTAGGGAGACTGCACCTGCTCTGCATATGTGCAATCATAATGCAGGTATCCATAGGACTGAAGTACTGGCCGCATGTCCGCATCTTCTAATGCACTTTTAAATAGTTGTGGGAGCGCACGTCTGTCCGTTCCACAGCTATGCGCATGCGTATGTCATCCCCTGTGTCCTGGTAACACCGCCCCTGTCGCCAAACCTACCGATTCATGTGGTAGGCTACTGCATTTCAAACAGTCCTACCACCTATGGATTTTGGTGTCCAAACCTACCGATTTATGGCTGCAGCAGGCCTGGCTGCCTGAGGCCAAGTGGAGGCAAAGAACAGCATCCTCCAGTCTACAGTGGGCGTGTTAAATGTCCCATTAATTTTATTAATGTACTGCTTGCCCTTGCATGACCCATGAAACAGACACACCGTCTGTGCACTGAGCTCCATGAGATAAAGTGTCAAGTTGTCGGCTGCGGTTTGTAGAGTTGCAGAAAGGATTTCACTGCAAGTGTGACAGTCTCTAGTCAATCTGGAAAATGGCATTGTTGTTGCTGCTTGGTTACTCCCATACAACTAAATCTGAGGACAACTAAATAAACAGCAGAATCTTTGGATCTCGAAGAATGCCAGTGGTTGTTTCAAAGGTACTGGGCCGCGTGAGGCTGCCTGATTAATTATCTTCTTTCTCCACGTAATGAAGCTGCTTTTCTCCTGGTTGAAAGCATACTTGTTTTTCAGAATGTACTCATCTCTGTGACTGCCGGTGCTACATCTAATGCTGTGACATGAAGTGACCATACTTTGCCTTCGATCCACATATTGCTATATTTGAAAACTTTCAATTACCAGTTTTTTGCCATGACAGATGGCATAAATGATGCTGCAGTTCAATATCTGCCAGAACCCGTTGCCTGTGTTCAGAGATTCAGACAAATAGCAGCACCACCGCACAACCTCTTTGTGCTTAGTGCATCAGACGTTCGATATATACATTTGATTTAGTATTGTACTGTTAATAGCAACCTGGTTTTGGTCGCTTTGTTGACATGAAACAGATAGGTTATTGGGGGCAAGTTAAACTCATGGGCTTTCATTCACAATGCGTGTCTAAATCCATGCTTTGTAATAGCTATTGTAATTACCTCCTACCAATGATATTATACACTGCTGTAATGTTGGATTTTACATTCATGGTTAAATTTTTCAGGGCCCTCCAAAAATGGAAAAGTGAAGAAGCAACGTTTATGTTTTGGGACAGATTGGTTTACATGACAGAGTGGTCTAAAATGCATTTGAAAAGTAGAGTTTGTTTCAGATGTGGAAAGTAATAGAACGCTGGTACCACATAAACACATTTTTTAACAAGTCCAAAAATATTCCAGATACCTGGTAACGTAATGTCAGACAATATTGTTCTTTCAACTCCTGTTACTTTTTAATCAGAACTTGGAAGCTGATTCATTCACATTTTGCACGGTTCAAAGTGAGTTTGCACTGCTTAAAAGTAACTTTGCACTGCCGACCCAAACCCTGATTCATGGAACTGTGCACGGTTTATTTTTGCAGTTTAAAGTCAATGCAGAGTCATTTAGTACTGCAAAAAGAACCACGTGCACTGACTTTGAACTGAAAATATTCCATGAATCGGGCCCTTGCTGTGCTGTGTTGTGTGTGCAATATCACTCTCACTATTGTGAAGTTTTTTCTGACACTTTTCCCATGCTACCTCCTTTTCTCTAGCTCAGCTGGTAAGGGTTTGTACATGAGGTGGACATGACAGCGCACATGTGTTTTTTACCTTTAAAAAAAACATAGACCGGAACAGTAAAATGCCAACGACAAACCAGAAAAGCACGCTTTTCTATTTGGTTTCAACAATTTTCTAATGCAATGGCTCCCAGCTGCAAAGCACCGTAACAAAGGTTCCGTCTTTTAAACCAACTTCTTAAAATTGTTCCATATAGAATACAATACCGTAGAAGTCTGCAACCTTTGGTGCTACAAATGTTCTGGACTACAGCTCCCATATGCCCTAGCTATCACTGTCAATGCAGAGGGATATTGGGATTTGCATACTAAAACATCTGGAGATGCAAAAGTTGGAGACTCCTGTAGCAGCTCCGGCCACAAACATCCTGTGCATCTCAGAGCTGCCTGTCTGAGCTCTTCCATGCATACTGTTTTTCACAGCTCCGAGCCCATGATGTTATCTCACTACAACATCAGGGCCTTTCCACTCTTTCAATCAAAAGGAGCCCTGAGCCCGAGGGGGGTGGGTGGCAGCAACTGTCCCATTTTCTCAGCCAGCAGTCTCATAGCACAGCAATATATTTCTCTCTATATTACTTTCGTTGTGGAGCTTTAAATGAGCGCTTTGCAGTGATTGTCTTACAAGCTGCATTTGCAGGAGCCTTTGCGGCTGTCACTTCACTTTGGGTATACAGAAATATCACCTCATTGCCTTTTCACACTGCCATACGTTCAAAAAAATATTTGGCAATTCATGTGTCAAAAGTAGGGATGGCATCAGGGACTTTCCACTCTTTTAGTGAAAAGTAGCCATGAGGCTCAGCGAGGCCCTCAGCAACTACCTCATGTTGCAAATCAGCAGTCTAACAAAACAACAATACATTTCACTCCATATTACTTTTGTTCTAGGGTTTTAAATGTGCGCTTTGCAGCACCCCCTGTACAATCTGCATTTGCACGTGTGGCTGTCACTTAACTTGGGGTATACAGATTAGTTATCACCTCATTGTATGTTTGAAAAGAAAAACATGTCTTAATGAGGACTAAGCTGGTCACAGTGCTCACAGCTCACACATTTGGCACATTTCTTTCTCATGTTGGGTCAGAGGACAGACTGTCCTTTCCTGCAATCTCTTCAAGGCCATATGGCAAGTGAAGTCATTTCCTGTGATGTTTTAAGTTCAAGGTTCTCGTGACATAATTTCCTAAAATGTAATCTCCTGTCAATTCATTAGATCAAGCTGATGTGACATAATTTCCTGGGATCTTATCATTATGCTAATTAGTATTTTTTAAACGTTAAGATTCCTACACATTTTTGGTCACAAAATGTTGGCATGTATGTGTCCTCCATGGTAGGAAAAAGTTGTAACGTACTTTCAATATATTTAGGCATCCACCCACGTCCTACGGACAACTGTGCATACGAACATTGCACTTGCTGTAGCCTACAAACACCCAGCTTGTGCGAAAATGAGCACCCACCGCACATGTGTCGCATTTTTAATGAGTCCGGGGAGGCCAACCCTGTTCGTAGCACACCTATGCACAAGTGCACAAACTATTCCGCCCAATAGGCATCCTAAGGACAGCCGTCCCATTTGAGGGCATTCGCAACATCACTATGTGACTGCATCCACGCTGCGCATGGGCCCTTATTTCCCGGACACGATCCGGGGCCCTCGCACATCGGAAAAGTACTGCAATGTATGGAGTGCTATTGTGAAAGTACACGCTTACAAACATCCCACATGTAAGTATTTGTTTGAATGATGTAGGCCTCCTTTCCGGTTGCAAGGCCTCCACAGCAGCCCTACAAAAAGCCACACCCCAGAGCTGCTCCGCATTCTGTTCATTTGGGCATGCAGTTGCCCACGAAAGCCACTTCTTTCATGGGCTACTGCAGGTCATCTGTGTGGGTACCCAGAAAGTGTGCTGGGACTATCTGGTCCCAATCCACACTACTGGTGCCATGATGTCTGGTGTGCACGAGAACATGAGAGCCCTGATTGGACCACTGCTGCCGGTCATGAGTTGGGCAGATCTTCTCATTGGCCAGGCGGGTGTGAGCACTCACCGGACTTGTTGATATGAGGAGGAGTCCTGAATGCAGCCCTGCAGATCAGCAACAGGTCTGAATGGACCTGTAGAAAGAGACAGGTTTTCAGAAGAGCCAAGCAGATCCAAGGATTATCCGGAACAGCGCAGAAGAAGGTTGGTAGAGCCCTGCTTTGCACTCGATCTCAGAAGACCTGCGAAGGTGCATAAAATCTTTGGAGTGCTGGGACCAATCACTCTCGATGCCTCCTGGTTGCCCTGCAAAAGAGCTTGTTCGGAAGTGTTCCTGGGCCATCCAGTGGACTGTCCAGCTCAAATGTTGGCCACCATGTATGAGCACTGCTGTGTCGATGTTTCACTCGACCCCTGGGAGAATCCTAACTTGCAGTATGGCACCTTTTCACCAAATTTCGTTGTCCCAGCTGCTTTGAATCGCGAGAGAAAAGGCTCCATCAGATCGCAAGAGTTTGGTGCCTCTGTGTCACTGTGCGACAGTGACGGTGGCTGAAGGCAGTTTCCCTGCGTTCCTTCTTGTGCCCCAAGACCAGCCGCATTGGTGGTTTCTATGTTCTTCAAACAAATTGAGAGATACAGCAAACCAGACCCGCATCTGCACCCGCAGCGCCTGTGCACTTTGAAGCCGAACTGAGGGTGGGAAATCTAACCTCTGATGACTCCTTCCAGACCTGCCAAGTTTGGACCAAAACCTAGCTAAGGGCGGTGAGTACGGAAACCACTTATAATTATAATTACTCTTTTATAATGCGCTTAATACCGGAGACCAGTTTCTAAGCGCGAGACCAGGATTCAAACCTGTGTAGCTATGCGTTGTCTTGCTTTGAAGACAAACGCGCTGCTCCTGAGCTTTCCTACTGGAAGCCGCTTGTTCATCCATTGCATTTTACGCATGGAGGATCCCTTGCGGTCCTCTCTTTGGCTTCGGTGGCCTCCGCTTCCTAAAAGCTTCTGAAAGTTGGGAATAGCTCTGTTCATCGCCGCAGATCCTCCCCTGACTCTTGTAACCCGTTTGTATCCTTCAGAATCCTACCCGTAACCTTTTCCAGCTCTCTAAAAAGGGACTTTGTGACGAGTACGCACGAACAAGCACTTTTACATGCTCATCAATCAATGAGCACAATGTAATTCATTGCAGGGTTTTCAATTGTGAAGTTCGTCTTTGCTCTGAAAGTTATTTGTCCTTTCCTTTGCAGGTATTGGTGGAGTTATTAACTTGGTCCCATCTACTCTAGTAACTGTATATATTTTACAGAGTGTGTTGCTTGTGTGGTATATTTGCTATTGCTTTTCATTATTCATTTGTGTTTATCCTTGGGCCGAATAGTATATTTTCAAATATTTCTCTATAATGGTAATTCTTGGAGTTTCACTGTGTGTGCTCATTTAAGAACTCTAATCGCCCTCATTTCTCTTGAGATTTATCTTTGACTGCTCTCCAAGCTACCGTGAATTGGCCTGGCTAATTTTCCCAGAAGTGTCCCCTGTTTCACTAACAAGGGTGGCCTCCTAAACATCTGTCCATCAGGACAGAGTTTAAAAATCCTTTGTAACACCAACCAACTCCCAGATCACAGGGGCACTTTGGCGCACCAGAAACCCAGCCAACCCCTCTGCCCACCCACTCATTCCCCTGCACCTTTCACACATCTAGCCCGTGGGGAGAACACTAACACCCTCAAACACCTTACTCTGCCCCCCTCAGACTTTGCCCCTAACTTTCTCACACTGCCCTCTCCCAACCTTGCCTTCCCTTCCCCATGACCCCATCCTGCCTCTATCTTTGTATCCGTAGACACTGCTAGGGCTTCCCTTACCAACACCTCCTCCTTGGCCACCCCACCAATGCTCACAGACACGCCACAGGTATACAAGAATCCCTTCAAACACAGATCCGCAATACCCAGACCTTCTCATCACTGCACGCCTCACCCTTTCTCCCCCACAGATACCTGCCTGCACCCCTCACTTACATCGTCACAACATCAGAGGCATAGGCAGGGCAGGGCCTGAGCGGGCAAGTTCCACCCTAAAATCTGTAAATGCCCACTCAGCAGCGCTGTGTGGGCATTTACAGATGTTAATGTCACCGTGGTGGGCCCAACTACATTAGCTTTAGACCCCACTTGTTAGAAAATCCTGAAATCCTGGCTACGCCTCTGCACAGCATTGCCCATGTCTCCCAACCCAGTGAATACTCTCATCAACACTACCTTCAACAACCCTGGTACAACCACCCTCAGCTCTCTTGGAACTCACATGCAAATCAGCAACCCGGCATCATCTCCAACCCTTTTTTCCACCTCCATTCATCTACACCCCCTCTCGGCGAACCCAGTCACGGCCCTGACCCTTCGCCAGCTCCCCTACACTCCACACCTGCAATTACTTCTCACACTCTCCAGTGAATGGGCTGCAGATGCTGTTCTCTCTAGCTCTGACTCGAGACCCCCGCTGCTGCCTCTCCCCCCACCCCAACCCAAAAGTTGTTTGGCTACCTCTTGTACACAACAGATCTGTGTAAGTACTGAGCATTCATTTTTGGGGGTTGGGGTAGACTGAAAAAACATTTCTCCCGTAAGTGGTTTGACATTGGTGTCTCTCCTTTTCATTTCACTGAAGCCAGTGGCTTCAGGGGACTCATTTATGGCTGCAGCTATGAAGGAGAAATTATGGTTCTTCTCCCGATGGAAAATAATGTGATTTCCCCATGGCTGTCCTGGCTGTGGAGTAAAAACAATTATGTATGGTGCCCAGGTCCTCCCCTTATCCTTCATGCTGATGAAGCTGTAAGCATGTCTCTGTAGTTCTGTCCGGGTTTCCCCTCCATAGAAGAGTGGCTTTATGGGAATTCGCACCCAGGAAAGTAGGATTGACCAATCTCAGGTTTTGCCAATCTGGATCTGAAGAACTCGCGACGTGTAGCCGTAGAATTCTCCCTGCCAATGTCTCCCTTTTTATTCCAGAAGGATACCTACAAAGGTAGCAATTAGCCAAAAGACAGGATCGTTGCAGCAGCCGATGAGCAGAAGCCGAAAAGTGGATCCTCGTAAACCCAGAGGACGACAGATGAAGACACCCTAAATGGAACTCATGAGACAGGATTCGGATGCAACTTTACAAGAGCAAGAACAAAATGCAATAAACACAGGGACCAAGCCTAACTAGGAAAGAATGTGACAGTACATCAAAGAACATCAAATGAATGGGTTTTGACACTTACCAACAGCTTTCCGATGTGTAGTTAGTGAGGAGCTCTGCACTACCCAGCCTACCCTATACCCGACAGCACGAGGACGCCTAAACGGTACAGCAGGCAGTATCTAGTCCGAACCTGTGCCGCCGGAACGAGGACGCCTCTCGAGCTAAAGCGCCAAGTGGAAGTCTTTAGTTCGGGCACAATTTACTGGGCAATTTTCTCTCCTCCTTTCCCTTCTCCCTTTTCATATCTCCTCCCCTTACTTTCTTCTATGCACTTACTCTATCAGAATTGTCCCTGGACCTAATATGATAGCAACCTCGTCTGTTTCCTCCACCCTCCCATTACTGTTTTTTTCCTCCCCACCATCCCTCCAGCACTATCTGAAATGTCGTCAGGCCTAGTATGATAGTCGCTTGTTTTGTTCCTCCCCTCCCTTTCTGCACCCCTCTCCCTCACCTTTTGTTTTCCTCCGGCTCTACCAGAAATGTCGTCAGGCCTAGTACGGTAGTCGCCTGTCTGTTTCCATTTCCTTCCCACTCTCCCCCTCCCTTCCTTATCTATGTCTTAGCTCTTGCACTATCTGAAATGTCGTCAGGCCGAGTGCGATAGTTAATTTCACATCCTTACTGTTCATGGCCTGTAAGAGTGTGGTTGTATTTTCCCTTGTTCCCTCCCTTGCCTTGAAGCGCATTGAAAAACATTGTGTATGGGCGCTATATAAATAAACAATCATATCATATCAATGCAGGCTCTCTCCAGGTACTAGGTCAGAAAGCTTTGACAACCGTTTGACAAGTTGCGGGATGTTCCGGTTGCCGTGTAGAAATAAAGTCCGGATCAGTGATGTGCAGACACAGAGGTAACCAATTCGATAGGCGGGGCAAGTCCAGATGGCGTTCCGAATTGGCAATGTGCGAGCAGCGAAGTACAAAATCAGCAGGCAGTAGCAAGTAAGGTGGCGTCCGAGTCGGTAATGTGTAAGCAGCGAAGTAACCAATTCAGCAGGCAGTTGCAGGTAAGATAACGTTCCGAGTCGGCAATGTGCGAGCAGCGAACACCAAATCAGCAGGCAGTGGCAGGTAAGGTAGCGTTCCAAGTCGGCAGTTGCAGAAAGACTCAAATCGAGGATCGAGAATACAGGGCGGTTCAGGAAAATGGACGAGGACAAGGTAGGGCAGAACAGGGTAACAGAGACAAAGGGGAAACAAGAACAAGAGTTGGAGCAAACCAGCTAGGCGCTAAGGTTGAAACAATCAGAAGCGACGAGTGTGGTCACCCGGAAGTGCTTTAACGGGTGGCCGTACGAGCGCGTGACTCCTCCCCCATAAAGCGTGATAGCGTTGTTTGTGGAGCGGCAGCCATAGTCGCCATGGTAACATGGTCGCTGAAGTCTTGCGGTGATATTGGCGTTGTAGAAACTTTTTGGCCTTACGTGTAGGATACTCGGAAGGATGCAAAGTTTGAATGGGAGCCTTCCTCATGGTATTCCTGACACCAATCACAAAACGCCTTTCACAGCAACGATTGTGCCTTCACCGCCAGCTGTGGTTGAAAAAAATGAAGTAAACAAAAATGGCTGCCATTAACATAGAAAAGGGACTATGTGCCTTTTTTGGATGACGGTGGCCATTTTGGATTTTGTTTTCCATGGCCACCATCATCCTAAAAGGGACCTAGTCCCTTTTCGATTTATATGGCGGCCATTGTTCTGTCATTTTTTTCATTGGAGTGGGAGATGGGCTCGCACAGAGCTCATCACCCATCAGAAGCGGAAATAAATGAAAACTATTCACACCCCCGTAAATCCTGGGATGCAAATAGCTTTCACGGCCTGGCTGACATGGGATTCGGGCCTACAAAGCTTGGGCTGGCAGGCCTTTAAATCCCATGTCCGCGGCGGGGCATGAAAGCTACAAAGTAGTCCTTCTCAGTGTGGTTGTGTCAGCCAGGTGGAGATAACTTGGATTTGGGTGATGTTCTCTAACATCCCTCCTGGTCTCAAAGATCTGACTGGTGCTCCAAGATCTGTATGCAAGTCTCCCTGATCTGTTCCAGGGTTTTCCTTTTAAGCAAGCGGAATTCTGTTAGGTATTGTCCCTGAATGATTGGTTTCCCAAAGTAGGCAAGGTGGCGTGACCTGAGAATATAGATTTCTGGGTTATCGCTCGCTTTGGGAGTCTGAAGATGTCATTCAGAGACCCATGTGAGGAAGTCCCCATGGTATCTTCATTACACTGCACAATGTCACAAGCCACGGCACACAAGCTACACCAGATCCCCCAGTGTATCATTGTTTAAGCTTTCTATGTTTATGATATTTGAGTGAGGCACAAATGTCACAAAACATTGAAACGACACGTTTACAGAATTCTATTCAGGCAGTACTTTGGGCAATGAAGTTACTGCCATTCTCGTTGGTTGAATGACCAGGGTTTATATCATTTCTGGATATCCTTAGCTGCCATTACCTTTCAGGAGATGTTGTACCTGGTTATTTTTGCAGTCGGGGTGGTACTTGATCAATGTGAGGCATTCAATTACACTTCATCATGGCCATGTGAACCAGAGACCAACACTGTTCTCTTCGCTGTTACATATCAATGAGGCACCTTCCAAGCTTATGCCATCAGCCAGCAATGCCTAAAGTAGCAGCAGGTGTGTGCCATTCTGTGGGCCACACTGTGCATTGACGGGTTTGACTGCAAATCCCACCTGCGAGTGGACCTCTAGGAAAAGATGGAGGAGGTGGCGAAAAGATGGCTTGCTCCCTACAGTAGGAACTGGATGTCTGGTAGATGACAATGGTTGCAATGTTGATGCAGCCCTGAGCATTGGTCAGTCTATACATGTCCCGTGCTTTGCCCATTTACTCCACCATGTGGTCACTCATTACATCAGCTCCTGGTAGCTTCTTGATTCTTTGATTGGTGCTGCACAGAAAATGAACTCCCATTGAGCTTGTCCTACTGTGCCCGAAATGAGTTAGGAAAATGACAGGTGTTATGAAGCGTGCCATGCCCTTGCCTTAGATGCAAGCCACTCCCTCATAACTTTCTGTTTTCTACCCTTTTGCCCAGTAGGTTTCTGCATGCTGCATAATCCAGTACCATCATAAACTACCAATGTATAGGCACAGCTAAAATGTTACCCACAGGGTTTAGGAATGGCTACACAGATTTGCTGGAGTTCCATGCCACTGCTGAAATGGATTGTGCATGGACAGTCTCAGTAGAGCGCTCGCTTTGACATCTGTGCAGAGCCCTCTGACCTGGTTTCGAATCCTGGCTGGGTCAAACTCAGCCTTTCATCCTTCCAAGGTCGATAAATGAGCACCACACACCGTGGGTAATAATAAGCAGCGCTCAGATACCTGAGGGTTCGTAGTGCTATGTAAGTGCCAAATTATTATTATTATTATTATTATTATTATTATTATTATTATTATTATTATTATATGGTCGGGGTCCTGAAAGCTACTTATGGTGTTGTGCATACAGATGAAGTGAGGCATCTCAAGATGTGCTAATAGCCACGTCCTTGGCACCGCTGCTGCTTTGTTTGTCAGTGATGTGGCCTGTGCTGCCGGGTATCACATGGTGGTTGGAAGTTTAATGATTCACAGCTGAATGTGGTGGCCCCCACGGGCTGCAAGACCATGGAGTAACTCTTACTTCCCCAGGGTACCCAGCACAGTACAGGAATCCCCTGGGCATTCATCTCCACTGGCAATTCAAATTACTGGAACAACCACCACCAGATTGGTGTGAGACGGTTGGGGATGTCCCCTGTCCCAGCTGATGTTTTTCAGAGACTCATGCCTGAGCTGTGCCCCATGCAATTGCAGACACAGGCTGAGAACCCCATTTCACATCAGGCAGTGCCATCTGGAGCACTGCCACCTGCTCAGCCATCTGTGCCTTCCCCCGAGGATCCACTCTACTCATCCTTACCTGACTCATACGAGCCCGTGTCGTGGTGGGTCTCCACATCACCGTCGTCATAGGTGTGATGAGGCCAGTCAGTGGCATTGTGCAGGCGCTTCTCGAGGGTCTTTACTGCAACGGCTGCGTCCTCCTCGCGCAGGAGGAAATGCTGTGACATCCACAGCTGAAATGACCCTCTGGAAACAGGGACGTCATTTCACCAAAATGCCAGGGGTAGCGGAAGAGACATCACATGGCCCTTGACCCCTGGTGACATCTCAGGAAGTGATGTCATTTGGCCCCACCCCGAAGTGATATAACGGGATGTGATGGAACGCGACCTTTCACCCGTTGACAAAATAGGAAGTGCTATCACATAGCATTGTACACTACAAAAAATATGGTTACGAAATCACTACAATGTGATGTACATTTCATACAAGAATGGATCGCCATATGTATCCGTTAAGATCATTGTGTATAGGCCCATATTACAAAATTACTGTGAATGCAAGCAGACGTCCATGACCAAATGATAATGATGTGTTATTATATAGCACTTACGCTTAAGCGCTGGATATAGAAATAATATGCACCCAATATCACCCAACCTGTGTTGTTATTCATTTATCGACCTCAGAAGGATGAAAGGCTGAGTTGAGGCGTTTAAGAACAGACTAAATCAGTGACTCACCCCCTGAAGTGTGCCTGAAATAAACCTTTAATGAGTCTAGCAATTATTGTATAGAATTCCAGAAAGACACATTATTTGATATTCCTAATCTTTCTTATTTAGGGTCAGTGCTGAAAGTGTTTAGACTTGTGTCACTCCTTTTCTTCTTTTTCTTCTTTTTCTTCTTTTTCTAAGGGGCTTTAACCAGAAAGCCAGCCACTCCAGGACTAAAGAGCCACATGGTGCTGGACACAGCCCATGTGCTTGCATTTAAAAAAAAACTAAAAAAAAACTTTTTTTTCTAGAGGTCGCAAAGGTGACCACAGAGGTTGCAAGGGAGACCTCAGAGGTTGCAGTTGCGACCTCTGGCGACCCCTAAATGACATCCCTGTCTGGAAATCCCCAGCCAATTCCCCTGCTCTGGTAACCCTCCCCCCTCATTCACTGGATCTTCCTTCCCTTAAGGCCCTTTCTGGCGGCTCCGCCTCAACCTCCTCTTTGGAGCCCCCACTCAATGACTCTGCCCCCTTCACCACCAGCAGTGCTGTGGATGCTGTGCCTGCATGCCTCTCCTCAGTACCACAACGTGCTCACCTACCCTCCTCCAATCTGTGCCACATCATCCTCCTTGGATGAGAACTGCCCCCGGTGGTGGCACTCAAAAGTATGTATGGTACGCATGCTCGTCCACAAACAGGCGGAAAAGGGGTGCTTTTTCCACGTGAAATAGAGGAGACGTGGAGACGTGCTACTACTTCCTCGATTTTCAAGAGAAAGGGTGCCTTTTTTCCTCCCTCTCTGTCTTTTTGGTTTTATGGGTGGGCTCAGGGGGTGGGCGGACCTAGGGATCCTCAAACAGTGGCTGTAGGCTAGGCCGGTGACAGATAATTCTACAAGTAAGCTCACTAATAACCTGAATGTCTAGACATCCCCACGACTACAGTGACGTCTAGGTTTATATTAAAATGGAAATCACCGTACAGGAAACAGAAACGTGCGCTAGAGCACTTTCAGACTCATTGGGCCTCATTACAGGACGGGCGGTCCGGAATTAACAGAGGCGGTAAACCCGCCGCCACTGTTAATTCTGGACCGCCCAATCCCGAGTCCTGCAGGCGGGAGGTGATCTTCACCGTCCGCCTGCAGGCGGACATGGAACCACCGGCACTATCACGAGATGGTGCCAGTGTTTCCATGGTCCCCATGGGACTCAATGGGAATGGGGATTTACCGAATTCTGCCTCTGGAATTCCCGGGTCAGCGGGGTTGTAATGCCCCGCTAATTCCGGGAATCACAGAGGCGGAATGGTAATACAAGTCCGGAGGTAACCGAGCTGGAAAAACCGTTAGGTTATCGCCGGACTCGTAATGAGGCCCATGGCTTTTTCCGAGTGTTCAGTTCATGAAGTCACAGTAGCTTCGGGACTGGTTAGTGTGTAAGAGTCCTTGCTGGCTGTGCTGGTGTCCCTTATCGTGCTTGTCAGGGGCGTTGCTGGGGGGGGGGCTAATGGGGCGATAGCCCCTGATCTTTTGGTTGTAGCCCCGGATAGAATCTCAGGAGCTACAGCCAAAAGACTAGCTAGCCCCCAGTCCCAACAGTTCCGACATCAGCATAGCCCCGGGTCTTTTCCAGACCTAGCAACTCCCCTGGTGCTTGTCCTCGTGATACCGTTGGCAGGCCAGTATGGTTGGCAGGCCAGTCACGTGAATGATACATGTGGGGGGGGACAACGTGTTGATGCACAGCACTGGGCTCGAGCTGAGGAAAGAAGTGACGAAGCATTTAAAGATCTTTAACGGTAAGGTAGCTAAGTGAGTTGGGTGCTCTTGCTGTGATCTGTGTTTTATATGCAGGTCGTAGGTTGATATCCTGGCAAGGTTGACTAAGCCTCGTAGCCTCCCGAGGTCGATAGAGTGAGTACCAATTTCGATTGGGTAATAATAACGCATGTAAATATGTCCTATGTAAAGTGCTTTGGATTAAAGTGCTATATAAATAGAAGTTATCTTGTAGGACTGGTCAGAAGGGGCTTTGGTTGTTTGGTCATTGGCACTCTACAGAGCTGGAGGGGAGGGGAGGGGAATGGAACTGGGAAATAACTGGTGCAGAAAGGAAACATGAAGGAGGTGTTATTTATATAGCGCTTTTGCCAAAGCACTTTACAGAGAACATATTTACATACCTTATCACCCAACCAAAGTTGGTACTCAGTTAACAACCTCATTGTCACGCATAAGGGTGGTGCAAAAGATGTTTCCGGCTCCTTGTTTTCGGAAATAAGGGGAGGGGCATAAAATTAAGGTTAAAAGAACAAGGAAAGGGGGTGTTTTCAAAAAATGGGGACGAGCATGGGTACAACTTTACACTAAGAGTGGCACCACCGGGGAACTGCCACACCTCCTCTCCCAGTGCCATCCCAGCTCCTTGTCTCTCCAAAAGGAAACTGCTTTCTTGCGCCACCTCGTGGCCGTGAGATGTTTTGCAATAATAAAATGCAAAAGGCACAAGTAAAACAACTATGTCAAAGTCTAAGGAGGAATAGAAGGGGTCACACAGAAAGTAAAGGGAAAGGTGATATTTTTGTTTGTATTTTTTTATGTGGGACAGTGGCCAGAGACATCTTTGTAATGTTTGGAGAGGGAGCTAAGGGGAAGAGGGGACAGGGGAAAGGACACAGTTTTTTTATATTTTGTTTTTTTTGTGGTGAAAAGCTACTTGTAAAAACACAAAGTGACCCCTAATAAGACAGAAAACTGACACAGAGGGACAAGAAAGGGGTCAAAACAGAGAAGAAATGGGTACAAGAAAAAAAACGCCGAATTACAAAATCTCTACAAATCTATCCCACGACCACTACAATCTCCCACTACATCATGTTATACTACCATGTAACAGCTAAATCCCACAAAGGAAATAGGAAGTGAGCTGGGCTTTTCTAAAGCCTGGAATTTACTTTTGGAGATTAAAGGCTTCTGATTGGGTACCACAACTCCATTCATGCAAGTCTAAGTTTCTGATTGGAGCCTCAGATGGCTGCAAAACGTAATCTTTGGCCCGAGCTTGGAGTGTAAAGGAAAGCACTTGGAAAATCCAGTCGGGTTCCACAAGACTGCTCAGCCCAACCCCCTCCCCCAATGATACAGCATGCACGCTTCCAATCCAACAACGACTTCAAAAAGTCTCTCAACGGTTCTAGCTGGCTTTATTCCGGTGAAAATGCAGACATGCAAACATCCTATGAATGGCTTGCTGCAGGGGGAAACAGTCTCAGCATTTAAGAGATTAAGCAAAAGGAAAACAAGGAAATGAGCACTTCCTGGCGAGTGTGACGTACAGATGTGAAATGTGCATTTTGACAAATCCCACATATTCTAATGTGTGACCGTTTTATAATGAGGTTTAAGAGAACTGACTGCTCCTGTTATTGGAAATGAAGTCATCAATACCACAAAGCATGCAAAAGCCTTCGTCTACTTAATTCATGAAAATGAAGGAAGCACCACTTTCCTTTGCTGTCTTTAATGCCCAGATCCTCGTTAACCCTCCCTTAGATTTCAGCCACTCATGTGTGCACTCTGTTTATTAGTCTCATTTAGCTGCTCTTACTAGACACGTCATCAATGCTCTATTCAGAAGTGTTTAGAAAAATATGTGATGTTCAAGTTTACCTTAAAGTGGTATAGGTTCTTTCATGGAATTGCTGAAATATTGATTATTCATTTCAAAATGTCCAAGGGGATCCTGAGAGCAAAACTGTTCATTCATCATGGCCACATCCCTAACACAGCTGGCCGCACCACCTAGCTCCAATTAAACATGTCTAATGTTGGCTGTCCTTAATCTATGTATGTCCTCCCATGTAGTGTCCCCGGTGACTGTTCCATTCCCCCCTCCCCGCCCCTAGCAATCTGTTCAGAATGTCACTCGAACTCTTTGTGATCAAAAGAGCAATTTTCCTCCATGTATAAATAAAAGAAATAAAGTTATATGAGTCTTGCTCATAACTTTCATTAGTACCTGGCGGAGAGGAGGAGGGGTGTGGAGGCCTTCTAACCAATCAGGAGGCCAAATCCCTGCTCCGAGCCTCCTCGGAAGCAGGAGGTCGCCTGCTGCGAATCAGTGATGCGAACTGTGCCCACTACGCTTGGTTTCCCTCCTTCCTCACCCCTAACCCCAATTTCCACATTCTCCACCCATCCCCTCCCCACTTACCTTACGCTGCTCTGGCCCTCGTTGGCGCCTGGAACACTCTCTTCTCCCGGCACATCTCTGTCCCGGCAATGGACGCCATTGAAAGGGAGAAGGGACTATGTGTAGTTCCCTTCTCACTGATCCATGGTGGCCATCTTGCATTGTAGTTTTTTCAAGTTGAGAAACGGCAAACACTCCTTTTCGCAACTTAAAAAAAACTATTACTATCCCAGTACAACATGCCAGGATACTAATAACAACAACAAAAAATACAGGCAGGTAATGCCCCAGGTTAACGTTAAAGCCCTCACTTTGGTCTATTGGTATTAGCCTATTTGACTGACAAAAAAATGACCTAACTACCAATTTGGTCGAATTTGGCATGGGTAATTTGGCCTTTGTGCCAATTTGACTGCATATATTGCTAAACCCTGGAGAGCAGGGGCTGCAGGGGTGTCCCCCGCTATCCAGGGTTGATATTTAGCAATTTCGGGAGTGCAGTGGTGTCCTGTGGTTCCTTAAAATTGGAGGCGGGTACACAAAAAAACGCATACGCTTTAAATACATTCTCGCGTGCAATTGATTTTTGGTCAAATTGCCGCAGGCAATTTGCACATGGTCAAACATACCCAAACCTGTCTATTCCCTAGCAACTGTCAGTGGTTCTCCGGTACACAGGGATACATTTCGGACATACAACTGTTTCAGTATGCTTGCGTTATTTGTGCATGTTAACCGCGCACAGCTGCAGACTTGCCATGTGCATTGGGATTTACTGCAGAGGATCTGCAAATTCTTTTGAAAAAACGACTCTGGCTGTTTGAATCAGCAGATAGATCAAAAGGACCCCAGTCCCATTCCCACTGACCAGAAAACTCTGCCTCTGCTGAAGACCTACAATGGTGCCCTTATGTTACCCACTCTACTACAAGCCTGTGCCCCAAAGCTCTTGCAACATCTCAATTCGCAGTCGTAGAAGACCCTCTGCCCACTGCTACCACACATCTGCCTGCAAATGCTCTTCCTGGAACTCTGGCTTGCCTTAGATTGAAGCCACTCCACTGGAAAGATCCTGCTACTTTGCCATATCTATCCTTCAAGGTGTCTGAACCCCAGCAAGAGTTCCTTACCACAGGAGTCAGCTCAGCACACAGCCAGTGGTGTAGGCAGTGTGAAGGTAATTACAATGTCATCAAGGAATGGGGGACCTGGATGGAGTCAGAGGCCTCGAGGAAGAGTGTCAGCTAGTATTCACGCAACACATGCCTGACAAATGTGTCTGGAAATGCTGTTCCATCAGCAGACAAGGCTCTGTCTAGGCAAGTTTCTGAGGGTTAAGTATGAAAATACTGTTTTTAAAACGTCTTTCTCAATATCACCTTCTGAAATTGGTATGTTTTAGGGTTGTGTTTTAACCCCTTTGTCTTTCACAAGGAATTTCTCCCCCACTTCCATCCACCTTATAGGTACCACTGCCTTCACACTCTTCTCCCCTGTCATCGTTCATTAATGTTTCTTTTAACTCTTTCCCTTTTTTCGATATGTTTTTGGGTCAAGTTTATTGAAAAATACTTTACTGAGAAATGTGTTTTTAAGAAGGTGTTTTCAAGGAATATTGCTCAGACCCTCAGCCACCAACCACAGTGTCTGACATTCACAGTTTTCCAACCTCATAGTTGTCCATCGTGTGTTTCAGAGGATTAGACTGGGGTGTAGTGTGGTGGTTTCATCTGACTAAGCAGGCACATCCCAATAAGAGGCCATCCATTAGGGTGAGAGGGGCCAGAGTTCCCAATAGATGAGACAGGGACATCTTGAAGAAAACTAGCCACCAGTCACATTAGGGCATGCTGCTACAAGCATGGCTATGTGGTTGCCCGTGGTCAAGGTCATGAATGATATGGGCGATCAACCTGGCCAGCCAGGTGTTAAAGAAAATAGTGCATGTAAACAGCCAATAAAGTGAAAGAGAAACTGCTAAAGGAAGGCATGAGGTATGACACCAGGCAGCAGAAGCATGGAAGGAGACTATGCAGGCCAGAAAAGAGTATGCAGTGGCATGGGCACAGGCAGATGCAGCACATCTGCAGGCAAGTATGAATAATCAGCCGGCCATTAAGCAGGCCTTGTTTCAGAAAATGGCCTATGTCTCAAAAACCTGGATTATCGTCTTGAGCGTACAAATGCCTGGGGATTCCAACCTCTCCATCTTCAGAGCATGTTTTGTCACATGCCACCATGATCCGGCACAGATGTCTGTCTACGGCGGGAGGGACAGGCGCACCACTTCCTCATCCTCTCCATTTCTTCTTCCCACCACAAGTCCCCAGCCAGTCCAAGGTGATGGCAGCACGTAACATTGATACACCTCACAATCGCTGCCCCACCATTCCAGAGAAGCGAGGAAATGGACACCAGGAGTTTGTTGGTGAGAGTGAGAGGGTGTGGGTGGGATTGTTGGGGGTTGAAAGTGGATCCTGGAGCTTTATGTGCTAGAGTTCAGTGATTAAATAAAAAAGAGTTGGGGGTTCGGGGGAAAGACATTTTCGAAATAGGGAGGAGATGTGGTGTTTTTGTTAAATGTTCTACGGTATGTTGGGGTTGGATAGGGGAGGTTTTTGATAGATTTGGACTCTTGCTTAGAAGTGGTTTTCACAATGGATGGAAAAGCGTTGTAGTTCAGTTTGAAAAATGAATATTTGCATATAAAAATCATGAATTACATTATCAATGGCAATAATTCCATCAACTTGAACTTTAAAGTTGTCTTCATTGGCTTGAGTGTCTGATTACCATCCCATCCTTGTCCTCCTCCTCTGGTTGCATGGGTGCTTGCATCTTTTGGTCCTATTCATTAGCATGTAACACATCTCACTGATGCAGCCCACTTCGTCCTCATTGTACTGCAGCTCACCCAGACATATGAGCGCAGCAGAACCTGTTTCTAGGAAGCTAAATGCACACTCAATGACATTACATTCTGCATCTTAGTACAGTCAGTATTCATTATGAGTCTTATTTTAGTGCAGGTTGGTGCAGAAGCCCATGCAGCCATGGGTGAAGTTCCCTGTGCAATACTGCAAGAAATAATTATTTGTACTTTATTTGATCAATATGCATGAATATTGAATTTTCCATGTCATGCATTCTCACCTAACATTCTGTGTCTCATTTGTCAGTATTCCTTTTGAGTTCCCCATGCAAGAATACAAGAAATAATTATTCCTACTACATATTATCGACATGCATTAATAGCCAGTATAGCCATTTCTCACTGTGGCATGACATGTTTTACTAGGCATCTTTGAGCAGGCATGATAATTGTTATTATGTGGCAGGACTGGCATTTTGGTACACTCAGTCTAGCAATTTCTCAGTGTGGCATGACATTTTGCATTGGGCATCTTTGATAAAGCAAGCATGATAAGTGTTAATATGTGGCTACATTGGCATTTTGGTGCAGCCAGTCTAGTCATTTCTTACTGTGGCATGGCATTTTTTACTGGCCATCTTTGAGCAGGCATGATAAGTGATATTACATGGCTAGACTTGCATTTTGGTGCAGCCAGTGAAGCCATTCCTTACTGTGGCATGACATAATGTAGTGGGCTTTTTTGATAAACCAAGCATGATAAGTGTTACTACAAGGCTGGACAGGCATTTTGGTGCAGACATCCTGGCCATTTCTTACTTTGGCATGACATCTTTTACTGTCCATCTTTGATAAGTTGGGCATGATAAGTGATATTATATAGCTGGACTGGTATTTTGGAACAGCCTGTCTAGCCATTTCGTACTGTGTTATGATATTTTGTATTGGGCATCTTTGATAAAGCAAGCATGATATGTACTATTATGGGGCTGGACTGGCATTTTGGTGCAGCCAGTCTAGCCATTTCTTATGATCAATCTCGCTGGTATATGTGAGGGAAATATAATTACGACGCTCCAATTAAACAATTCAGCAGCTGTGACATTTACATTCTATTCTAATGTGGAAATTAAATGAAATGTAAATGTGTCACCCTCACCTGTGTCTCTGCAGGAGCAATGAATGAGCCTCCTTTGACCCAGAATTCTCACTTCCCCTGTTTCACCCGGAGGAACACCTTGGTTTTTACTGGAGTGTGCACTTCATCCAGCATTCGCAGGGGCGCGATTCTATGGGAGATTCACAGCTCTACACTCGTTCGGTATTGTCTGAATTGTCTTTATTTTGCCAAAGGTATCTTGGGTGAGTAGCGCTGCGTGTAGAACTCCGAACCGCCGGTAGGTATGCGCAGCATTACAGGTTCGAGCGCACCAAGTAATGTCTTTCCTTTCCTTTGCAGGAGTGGATTATAGAGTGCTTGTGCCACGAGCCTGGGTTCAGCGCTACTGGAGAGACTCGGAGGTCCGGTAATTATGCAAAGAGTCTTTGGTAAGTATGCACAGCGTTACTGGAGCGAGCACAGTAAGTAATGTCTCTCCTTTCTTTTGCAGGAATTTGGGCGCTCGGGCTACGAACCTGGATTCCAGCGTAGCGGGGAGATTCGGTGAGTATGCGCAGCGTTACTGGAGCGAGTGCACTAATGAAAGTTCTTCTTTGTGCTTACAAGTGCCGGTATAGGTTTCCCCTCGTGTCCGGGGAAAGCTGCAGCGTGAAGAAAGCACAGAGGTTGATCCGGAGCAGGTAAGCAGAAGCAGGATGATCCGGAGCAGGTAAGCAGAGGCAGGTTAATCCGGAGCAGGTAAGCAGAAGCAGGTTGATCCGGAGCAGGTAAGCAGAAGCAGGATGATCCAGAGCAGGTAAGCAGGAGCACGGTGAGTGTGTTGCTGATGCAGCTTACAGAAAGCAATACGAAGCACTGGAAGAATCTAGGGTGTAGCTTATATAGCCAGCCACACCTGAACACTAGAGAGCTCATGGACTTTCATGCACTTCCTGTTTGGCAACAGGAAGTGGTAACCAGGAAGTTACTTCAAACACCAGGAAGGAATTAAAAGTAGGTATCTGCTATGGGTTTTTTGTGTGCCTATGCCAGGCCTGCCAAGCCTCCACCCAGCTTGCCCCAACTACATGCCTGGTACCCATGACAGTCTTCCTCCTCAAGGCCCCTCCCAATGGTGTGAGTGTGGATTTTGGCTTATTAGGATTGTCCCGATGGAATTTTCGCACCAATCGGGGGGCATGCACGTGTGTGCTGGGTTCCCATGATCTTTCCTGGGGTCTGTACCCCTTCCAGTCAATCAAGTAATACAGGGTTTTTTGTACTAGTTTGGAATCTAATATGTTCTTTACCTCATATTCTGGTGCTTCTTCACCCACTTGTATGGGTGCGGGAGGTGTGGAGGTTCGGGTTCCTGGGTTTACTGGTTTTAATAGCGACACATGAAATACGGGATGTATACGCATATGTTGAGGTAACGCCAGTCTCATGGCTGCTGGATTAATCACTGTCTGTATCGTATATGGGCCGATGTATCTAGGCTGACATTTTTTGGGACCCTTTAAAGCAATGTGTCTAGATGCCAGCCAGACCGAGTCTCCCACTTGATAATCTGGGGCTTTTCGTCGATGGCGATCAGAGTTTCTTTTTTCTGTTTCTTTGGCTTGCTGTAGATTCTTGCTGGCCTCCCTGGCTGCTTTAGTGATGCTGGCGTGCAGATTCTTTACCGCGGGCATCTAAATGTTTTCTGGCATGTCGTAGACAGATATTCTGGGGTTTCGACCATATATAGTAAAAAAAGGTGTTGCTTGGGTTTAGTGTGTTGAATTTTTGTAGGCATACTCTGCCATACATATTATTTCTGTCCAGCTTTGACTTGTTTGGTGTAATAGACAGCGCAAATACTGTTCCATGGTCTGGTTCGTGCGCTCAGTTTGACCGTCCGTTTGAGGATGGTGACTAGAGGACAGACGGATTTCTACTCTTGCCAGGGCACAACATTTCTTCCAAAAACGAGATACAAATTGGCTGCCTCTGTCAGAGATCATTATGGTCTAGAAAAACCTGTGCCAGAGGTGAAGGAATACCTTTCAGAGCTTGAAATGGGCCATTTTGGAGAAGAGGTAGACTACTACGAGGATGGTATTATAACCTGAGCTGGGAGGTAAGTCAGTGACAAAGTCCATTGATAGTGTGTGCCAGGGTGCTGGTGGGATGGTGATTGGATGAAGGAGGCCGGCTGGTTTTTTCCTGGATGTCTTGTATTGTGCATACACCTCACAGGTGCCTATGTAGGTAGCAATATCCTCTTGCCAAGTTGGGCACCAATAAGATTTGCTTACTTTCTTCATGGTTTTAGCTATACCAGGATGGGCTTCCAACAGCGAGTCGTGGTAGTCAGACATAATTGCTTGTTGCAGATCCTTAGTTGGAACGTAGAGACGTCTTTGGTAATATGGTAGTTTGCCTTGAATGGTGAACTGTTCTCCCTTCTTGTCCCAAGCCAGTAGGTCTCTTTCAGACATACTTTTTTTATTGCTTCCTCCAGTGTGTTTAACGGAGATGGGCCAATGCAGAAGCCGAGATTTGTGTGGCTAGGTATGATCTCCACCGGGTTAGGGGCATTATAGACTTCGGGCCTCATTATGAGTCCGGCGGTAACCAAGGCAGTAAAACCACCTGGTTACCGCCAGACTCGTATTACCATTCCGCCTCCGTGACTCCCGGAAATACCAGGGCATTACGACCCTGGTGTCCCGGGAATTCCGGAGGCGGAATTCGGTAAATCCCCATTCCCATTGAGTGTTTCCACTTCCCCAATGGGAATGGGGAAGTGGAAACACCGGCACTATCTCATGATGGTGCTGGTGTTTCCACGTCCGCCTGCAGGCAGGCGGTGCTAAACCCGCCAGGTCAGACCTGGTGGGAACGTCACATCCCGCCTGCAGGACTCAGGATCGGGCGGTCCGGAATTAACAGTGGCGGCGGGTTTACCGCCACTATTAATTCCGGACCGCCCAACCTGTAATGAAGCCCTTCCTCTCCTGTGCCAATACGGGATAACGCATCCGCGTTCCCTTTCTTAACACCGGGGTGGTAGGTGATCACAATGTCATATTCCATTAAGGATAGGGCCCAACAGAGCTGTCTTGAAGTCTGAGCTTTCGCTGAGCATAAGTATTGCAAGTTCCGATGATTTGTTATTATTGTGATGGTGTGTTTTGCTCCAAGTAAGTAATGTCGCCATTCGCACAGGGCACTCTTGATTGCTAGGAGTTCTTTCTCAGAAATCGCATAGTTCAATTCTGCTGGGGAAAATTTTCTCAACCAAAAAGGCAATGGGATGAAGGCATCTGGTTTTGGGATTCTGTTGAGACAACACGGCCCCCAAGGCTATGCCTGAAGTGTCCGTTTCCACGATGTAGGGTAAATCGGGCTGCGGATGTTGTAGTATTGGGGCTGAGGTGAATTTTTCCTTGAGGGCTCGAAAGGCTTCTTCCGCCGCTGGTGTCCATTCAAATGTTTGGTGTTTACGCAGCAAGGACGTAATTTGATGTACTAAATATGAGAATCCTGGTATGAAGCGTCGATAGAAATTCGCAAAACCTAAGAAACTTTGTACTCACTTTACAGACGTGGGAGAGGACCAAGTGAGGATTGCCTCCACTTTTCTATTGTCCATCTTGATTCCCTGCGGTGTTAGTACATATCCGAGAACTCCACCTCGGTGACGTGGAAGGAACATTTTTCAAGTTTTGTATACAGTTGGTTTTCACGCAGTTTGCGGAGTACTGCTGGCACTTGGGTTACATGTTCTTGGGGAGTGGTGGAGTAAATCAGAATGTCATCGATGTAGACGACTGCGCAGACATCGAGGAGTTGCAGTAACACATCGTTCATAAAATGCTGGAACGCAGCCGGGGCATTGCAAAGCCCAAAGGGCATGACCTGGTATTTGTACAGACCATAGCGGGTATGGAACACTCGTCCCATTTCTTCATGCGTATCAGGTGATATGCGCCACGTAAGTCTAGTTTTGTGAAAATCTTTGTTTGTCTCACCTGGTCTATGAGTAATGGTATCAGAGGTAATGGGTACTTGTTCTTTATGGTGACTTGATTTAGGGCCCGGTAATCGATACACGTTCTTAAATCCCCCTCTTTCATAGGTACGAAGAAAAGTGGGGAGGCGGCTGGTTACTTAGATGGTCTGATGAAACCGTTTGCCAGGTATTGATCTAAGTAAGTCCGTAGATGAGTGTTTTCTTCCTCGGTTAACGCATAAATGAGGCTGCACGGTACTTGTGCCCCTGGTAGCAGGTCGATCTGGCAGTCATAAACTCGATGTTGTGGTAACGTATTAGCTTGCTCCTTCGCGAACATGTCCTGGAACTCCTGGTATTCTGCTGGTAAGGTCCCCACCAAATCTAAACCTGCTATCTTTTCCTGTGAAGCTAACAATGGGCTTCTCTGAGTCCCTTTGTTGTCATAGCAAGAGACACATTCCGCGGGAAAGAGTAAGGGCCTCGCTTGCCAATCTATCCTTGGGTTGTGCGTCTCTAGCCACGGTATCGCAAGAATCAGCTGGAATTGGGGTGCTGTGATAAGGTCGAATCTAATACCTTCCCTATGACCATCTTGGCCGATTAAGGTGAGAGTGGAAGTATACTTTGTTACTGGTCCCGAAAGGAGTTGTGTGCCATCCACAGCTGTCACACTTTCAACGGTGTCCTTACGGTGGGATGTCAATCGCAAGGTCTTTTCCAGTGTTTACGTCCAAATAGTTCCCGATAGCCCCACTGTCTATGAAAGCCTTGAGGGCATGCATTCGGGTGGGTTGTGAAGGATCTACCAAAACCACAGGAATACTGAAATATGAGATCTGAGTGCTCCGTTCTTGGCTCGACAGACCGACCTCTACATCTGCCGGGCATTGGAGTTTTCCGCTTCTGTGTCTTCTCTTGTGTTATCCAGGACCCCCATTGTCTTCCGTGTGGGTTTAACCGTGCAGTTCCGTAGGAAGTGACCAGATTGGCCGCAATATAAACAAAGTTTTTCCTGACGCCTCCGTTCTCTCTCTGCTTTGGTGAGTGGTCCTCTGAGGACACCAATTTCATGGGCTCTGAGTGTGTTTCGGAGGCCTATCGATTGGACGCTTCTTTCGGTCGGATATACACTGGTCTATGTTCTGATCTGGTTTGGTCGACCTTGCGATCCTGTAACCGGTGGTCTAGTTGCATAGTCAGATCGATGTATTCGCTACAAACTTTCAGGAGGATTAACTACTTGTACCAAGACATCTTTTAATTCTCCTCTCAGTCCTCGATAAAATAATATTATTTGTTTCTCCCCTGGCCAACCTGATTCGGCTATTAGATGATTGAATGTGGTGACATACGAAATAAGCTCCTGACCACCCTGTCGCAGAGAGAGCAGCTCATCATCCAATGCCTGATCACTAGTCCGATGGGCAAATAGTTTTTCCAATTCACGTTGCAAACCTGGGTAATTTCTCAACAAGGGGTCGTCCCTAAGCACTAACGGGACAGACCAGTCTGCCTTGTGTCCTCCTAAATAGGAGAGGACGAAGACTACTTTAGCCTGGTCATTCAGAAAGGAGTCTGGTTTGCATATGAAGTGTAGGCGGCATTGATTGATGAACGCTCCAAATTTCTTGGGATCCCCAGAGAAACGTTCTGAGGGTGCTAAAGGGATATTGCCTGGAAGCAATACCTGAACGGGTAGGACTACAGGTTTCACGGTAGGCTGCCCTGAGGGGCTCCACCTCGAAGGGGTGCTAGACCGGCTTGGGTCTGTAAGAGCTGTCTTGCCAAGTCGTCTGTTTTGTCCCTTTTGCCTACCAGTTCACGCCTTAAGGCATTAGTCTCTGAGCGGGCTGCATGCACCTCGGCCCGTAGTTCACCTAACAATAGTGAAGGCTGGTCTACCTCAGAGGTTTCCATCGCTCGGGCAGAGTTGTTGAGGATGGCTTTGTGTTCTGTCACACTCACCTGTGTCTCTGCAGGAGCGATGGATGAGCCTCCTTTGACCCCGAGTTACCACTTCCCCTGTTCCACCCGGAGGAACACCTTGGTTTTTAGTGGGGTGTGCACTCCATCCTGCATTCGCAGGGGCGCAATTCTATTGGAGATTCACAGCCCTACACTCGTAGGGATGATGCCAATGTGTGTTTGCCGAGTTCTGATGCCACACGCTGTTATATGCCTTCACAGCAAGGCAGAGTGTTCCATGTGCTAGTTTCTTCACTAGCAAGAAAAGTCCTTTCCACTCGGCGAACGTTGCGCAGTGGATTTTGAGAGTTCGATATTGTCCGAATTGTCTTTATTTTGCCAAAGGTATCTTGGGTGAGTAGCGCTGCGTGTAGAACTCCGAACTGCTGGTAGGTATGCGCGGCGTTATAGGTTCAAGCGCACCAAGTAATGTCTCTCCTTTCCTTTGCAGGAGTGGATTATAGAGTGCTTGCGCCACAAGCCTGGGTTCAGCGCTACTGGAGAGCCTCGGAGGTCTGGTACGTATGCACCGGGGCTTCGGTAAGTATGCACAGCGTTACTGGAACGAGCGCAGTAAGTAATGTCTCTCCTTTCTTTTGCAGGAATGTGGGCGCACGGGCTACAAACCTGGATTTCAGCGTAGCGGGAAGATTTGGCGCGTATGCGCAGCGTTACTGGAGTGAGCGCACTAATGAAAGTTCTTCTTTGTGCTTACAGGTGCCGGTGCAGGTTTCACCTTTATCCGGAGAAAGCTCTGGCGTGGAGAAAGCACAGAGGTTGATCCGGAGCAGGTAAGCAGAAGCAGGATGATCCGGAGCAGGTAAGCAGAAGCAGGATGATCCGGAGCAGGTAAGCAGAAGCAGGATAATCCAGAGCAGGTAAGCAGAAGCAGCTTGGCCCGGAGCAGGTAAGCAGAAGCAGGATGATCCAGAGCAGGTAAGCAGGAGCGCGGTGAGTGAGTTGCTGATGCAGCTTACAGAAAGCAACACGAAGCATTGGAAGAATCTAGGATGTGGTTTATATAGCCAGCCACACCCGAAACACTAGAGAGCTCATGGAATTTCATGCACTTCCTGTTTGGCAACAGGAAGTGGTAACCAGGAAGTTAATACAAACACCAGGAAGGAATTAAAAGTAGGTATCTGCTATGGGTTTTTTGTGTGCCTATGCCAGGCCTGCCAAGCCTCCACCCAGCTTGCCCTGACTACATGCATGGTACCCATGACAAAATGTCATAATTCAAAGCAGCAATCACCAATCACTATGGCAAGCTGGCAAATGTGCAAATAACATCCTTCAACAGGGCCATATTGGAGGCTGGCAGCTCATTAACAAAGGCATTTCTACTGCCAATTCTGTAAATCATCAAGTCTTGAACTGTAGATCTGATGTTTTATGGATGGAAGACAGACATTGTATTATCTTAAACAGCACAAGCTGGTAGGAGCATATCTGCACCAGCTTGGAAATGTGAGTTCTAAAATTTAAAGAAAATCTTTAGTAAACACCAACAAGTAGACACTGGGAAACTAAACACAATAGGGCACAGGAACACGACTGATCTGGAAGTGAATAACAATGGGAAGAGATTAGAAGGAATACAGATTTTGGCACCGTCAATTTGGGGCAGTGATGGTCCAGTCAATCCTCTTTGGTCCTGAAACAGTCATTTAACCTTTGCATGTTTGTCAAAAGAGAACATCCTCAGATAAAGTTGGGTGTCATTAGTCTAATGGTGTAGGTAGGCACCTTCACAAATCACCAGGTGCATGAGTGGTTTCATGAAGATATTAAATAGGGTGGGAGACAGGATAGACACCTGGGCCACTCCACACATCCTCATAAAGGGGGTTGGCCTAAGGAACCTTAAGGCCATCCAGACAGCATGGATGGAAACCTGTCCTGGAGATCAGATCCTAAGGCACAGGTAAATGTTAGGAAGATGAGCCCCATACCAACAGTGCAAAGCGCCACTCAAAATTCACAGAGAACAAGAAAACATGACTCCCCCAAACGTCTTATAAAGCATCATTAGAGGTTGTCACAGTGTCGGCCCGGTGCAGGACCCTGATTGATAGGACAGGAGCAATCTATGGGAACAAGTGCTGCTGAACCTCATGTGCCATGCAACCTTCCAAAAATGTGCACCCGTGAGGCACAGATCCATTTGGGTAGACATAGCCCATATTAGATGTAGCCGCTGATTGCTTTTTTTAAAAAGCACTAAACTTTCCCAGAGGAAAACACTAAAGGAGAACTACCCTGAAAAGAAAAAGTGTTCAATAACAACAACTGCCAAGGTGTAATCAGTTGTTGGACAATGGTTTGGCTAGAACACAACTGGAAAAGGGTCGTACCACAAAAATGAGATATATGATATGATATTTTATTTATAGTGCGTCCATACACAAATCTTTCAGGGCGCAACGAGGCAAGGGAGGGGTAAAAGTGAGAACACGACAACGATCTTACTAGGCCCAGTGACAAAGAGAACGCACAAGTGCAGGGGAGAGGTAAGGGGGGAAGTGAAAGGGGCAAGGGAGGATTGGAAAGTGCTGAACACGGGAACAAACAAGCAGGTAGTGCTGGCAGTGGGTGGCAAGTGCAAGACATAAGCGCAGACAACAGGGTGTCAATAAGTCCATGTAAGGGGACTGTAGGGTTGCAGATACAGACCCAAGTGCAGAGGTTGCCGTACAGGAGGCAGTACAGGTGTGCTGCTTGGTGGGCAGGGATCATGGTCCGAAGTCAGAGGGTAGCCAGGGTGCCCAGTGCAGTAATAAAGTCATGTGTTTGTTTTCCAAAATCTGGAGAATGAGGAACTCAGGCATCTAGGGGAGGCCACCAGTAGGTGATGGAATGCCCAGAGGTGGTATATGAAGGATCCCCCAGAGGTTCCCCAGTTCTACCTCAGGTAACCCCGAGGCCCATGAGATGGCAACATTTGGGAGAAAAAGAACAGAGTCCGGAGGAGAAAAATGTGATTCATGAAACCGGAAAAAAGAGTGTCCAAAATGGTGGTAAGGGGTCAGCAGCACCCTTGGCTCATGAATTAGACCTAAAGATTAAACAGCACCAGTGCCAGTGTTTCACACACGTTAAATGTTAAATGTTAAAGGTATTTGTACCGCGCACTGTCACCAACAGAATTGGTCCCCAGGCGCTCTGGCGGATCTGTAAACGATAAGGTGGGATGAGTTAGTAAGGTGAAGAGGGAGTAGGATAGTGAGAGGAGTGGTGTTCTGTTGGCAGCTTCAACTCGGTATACACCGGGTGCTGAGCTTTGGTGCGGGTTTCGGATCGGAGTCAGTCCGCGTGTGCTGTTGCTCCGGCTTATGTGTTGTTGCAGTGTTGTGAAGTGCGTGCGGCTTGTTGAGCGAGTTTTTTCAGTGAGAAAAGTATGCAGAGTTTGAGCTTATATTGGTTAGTGGGTTGCCTGACCTTTAGCATGCTAACATTCACAGTTTTGTCTAAGTGTGGCACTTGTAGGCCTTCACGATCCTATCTAGATGTGGCGCAGGCTAATGTTTAGAATTCTGTCTAGGTGTGGGCATGCTAACATTCCCAATCTTATCTAGATGCGGCGCAGGCTAATGTTCACAATTCTAAGTGTGGCACATGCTAACTTTCAAGTTTCTTCTAGGCGCGGGCATGCTATCCTTCAAAATGCTATCTAGGTGCGACGCAGGCTAATGTTCATGATTCTAAGTGTGGCATATGCTAGTCTTCAGGTCTCGCCTAGGTGCAGGCATGCTAATGTTCACAATTCTATCTAAGTGTGGACCTGCTACTATTCACAATTCTAAGTGTGGACATGCTAATAATCAAAGTGCTATCTAGATGCGGCGCAGGCTAATATTCACAATTCTATCTAAGTGTGGACCTGTTAATATTCACAATTCTAAGTGTGGACATGCTAACATTCATAATTCTATCTAAGTGTGGACATGCTAATATTCACAATTCTATCTAAGTGTGGACCTGTTAATATTCACAATTCTAAGTGTGGACATGCTAACATTCATAATTCTATCTATGTGTGGACATGCTAACATTCATAATTCTATCTAAGTGTGGACATGCTAATATTCACAATTCTATCTAAGTGTGGACATGCTAATATTCACAATTCTATCTATCACGTGTAATACAAGGCTCAGACGGGCAGCTTGAGCTCGCTTTGAACGTACATGCACCGAGCAGGACTGTGACACTTGACCGGGAAGCGTGTTTCTTAAGGGCTAGTGTGATAAACTGCAAGCGCTAGTGTGAAATATTCAGATCTGCCTGCAAAACGTGCACCTTGCGAAGGACATCGTGAACGCGCATATTATTACACTGTCTTTTTTTTTGGTTCTGATTCGGCCCCATGCCGAGCAGTAAATTAGTCCTATGGGTTTCACTTGAAGTTCTTGAGGACGCCCAGATGTGTCATGCTCCCTCTGGAACCCTTCCAGAAACTCCTGATCCGAAAAGGAGAATGCGTTTCCTGCTCCCGAGAAGCCCATTCGTTTGCATCAGGAGACGCAGCGAGCACTCACTCCTCCTTAATTCAAACAAGAATTGCGACTTTGCAAATGGATATAAATGAAAGATTGTGCTGCGTTTTGCCAGCATTAACCTTTAGAGTGCTTGCTAAGGGCCTGATTTACACTGTCTGCGCAATCATTTTTTAATGAAGTATGTGTTTTGAAGAACAATTCTACGAAATAAATTAGACCTGAAGATTTTTTTTGCAGTACTTTTTTTGGGGCCTGACTTTTTTAAGCTAGATATCAAGGTCACTTTGTATATTTTCAGGTGCCTTTCAAATAAGGCCTTTTATTTCCTAGAACTATTGTATCAGTTCACAAACCTGCCACCGTCCTGATTCTCAAATACGTCCCAATTAGTGATTTATGATTCGTGTACACTGTGCCGTTCCCTCACAACTCCGCAACTAAGAACTTTCATGTACAACAAAGGATAAATACGGAGAAGAAATCAATGTCAATTGTTCACACGTTTACGTCGCCAGAATGTTCTCTTCATGTCCCAGGTTATGCTGGGGATACTCGTTGTTGAGAGGTAGGTGGTTCAAAAAGATCCCAGAAACTATTTACTAAAGGAAAGATGGTTTAATATTCTTAGTTGCAGATAGATCCAGTGAAAAAAAAGGTACGTTTCTTATAGTAGGAGACACCAGCACATTCTGTCAGCAAGCAATCCCTCAACAGTCATCCGTAGAACACTCAGGAGCTCGTTTGAAATAAGTTCATATGATGGCAGAAGGGAGCTGTTGCCTTAGCACTCCAACGGAAATGGCTCGCCGCTGCCAAATTGTGGTCATTTGCATGGCAAAGTGCAACTATGCAGGTCAAAAGGCGGCATGCACATGTGTACGCCGCCTTTTGACCTGCCCATTTGCACTCCACTGCGCAAATTATTAAACACTGCATGTCAGGCAGCATTTACAATTACAATTAAACGCTGCCTGCCATAAGGCCGGCAGAATCCATAGGGATCCCCCGCATTTGCGCCGGCATGAAAATGCATGCTGGTAGAAATGTAGGGACATTTGTATGGTGTAGAGGAAGTTCGGCAGTGCAAGTTGCGTTGAAACAGGGGCATGATGTGAATGGAAGGCGTAAAAGCCAGGCTTTTACGCCTCCCATTCACATACCACACTAATACAAAATGAGCTCCTCAGGCGCCTCACTTTCAAATCATTCCACTCGCAAGCACAGTTATGGCACCACACCGGCATGGAAGCACACAGAGCAGCATACAGCGGAGATATGAATATGAGACAGGCCCTAATTCATCTTCCCTGTGTCATAAACCAGAAGAACGAAGTAGTAAAACATGTAAAAGTCACTCATTAAGCAGAGGGCAAGAAAGGTGAGGAAGTAACAGTTTCTATGCACAACTGAACCCAACCAAAGAGAGAACACAACACGCCCAACAATCAAGAGATGATGCATCTCCAGACATTAGTTTATACCCGGATACCCTGCGCTTGGGCAAGATGCTTACTCTTTACATCCTTTTTTGCAGTGGGTTGTGTGCATTTTATTAGGGTGATTTTAATGGTCAACCGACACGTGTTTTTCGACCTCTCAGGGTCTTTATCAAGGCTAGTCTGTGTGTTTCGCATAGACTGGTTGGCTGGTTGTCATAGATAGTCAGCTTTCACTGTTAGTCCGGTTGGGCTGCTTGGATGTCAGCCCGGCTGGGCATTGCATCTTGCCAGTTGGCATGGTGATCCTTTCATCAGGCTAACCGGACGTACTATTAAAAAGATCACCAGGCCAACTGGTCAGATTCAATGCTCAGCCGAGCTGGCATCCAAGCAGCCCAACAGGACTAACAGTAACCTTTGCGATCCATGAGCTTGCAGTCAAGTAGCCCCATCTCACCAGAAATTACTAAGTGCAGTGCAAGTTGATTAAAAAACCCTGGTGCCCAAACGTCTCTTCTAACATCTCCAACCATCATATACATGCGCCTGGTAAACAACCAAAACTCTCACCATGGCGAAACCACCAGCCACACCTCCAACTAGAAGTGTGATTTGACAGCATCACCATATAAGTAGGGACTACAGCCAACAAACTGTCCACAGAGGCACAGCAGTGAGACATGTACTACTGAACCCATGGACAAGCACCACTCAAACACCACCCCCAAAGCGTTTGACAGAAATTACAGGCTCTCAGAAATGGTAACGCACCACTCAGACACACAAAGCAGCAGGGATACCCAATGATAACCAAAAAATAACAAAGGGACAACCACTCCAAAAGAACATTATGTCCACTAGCAAGTAACCAAACTAACAGGCAGCAAGATAACACACACACACGAGTAGGACGCTCCTGCACATCCAGCAACTACGATTCAAGTACCAGCGTGATGCCACCTTCAGTAGGGGACTGCAGCACAGGGCCGACGCATGATCATGCTGCATGTTCGCATCTGCAGGCAGCAACGGTGACCCAGTCATACTCAAGGAATTCCCCCTCAAGTCTGAAAAGGTGAAAGCAAAAGAGGATACACCACCTGCTGTAAAAACAAGAGGAAGGCATACAAACACACTGAAGCATTGCCCACTCAACCCTGGACATCGGAGATTGCTAACAGGTGGCGCCAAGTCATCGCTAGTGTCATTGAAAACATAAGAAAACAGGTCCCAAACAGGTGAAATAACCAACACCACAGAAGGTCCGCGAGGTGATAATGGGGGCCAGTTTGAGCTCCAGGCAACCTGGGACAGTGCAGTCACCACAAGGTCCTTGGACCTTATACCCCACATCCAACAAAGGGCCAAACACCTTGGGGAAATACACGAATAGAGTAAAACACATAACCCTACTATGAAACCATGATTACATTGAGCCACGCCATGAAGAACACAATGCACTTCCACATCACACGTGCATTACACCACCTAACTAAACAGAGACATCCTAAGCCGCAGTAGTAAGAGCAGCAACGCTGGACCAAACTACATAAGGGTGTGCAGAGATAGCCCTCCATAGGTTGTGCATGATCATGCCTAAACCTGTAGGAATAACTGTACGTAGTGCTGATGGCAGCGCTCCTCACTGTGGTTACACCCGCTGCGCCCCAATGTGTAACCCATGTGATTCTAGGCTCTGACCCGTTGTTTGGACTTTGCCACCGGGCCAGATAGTAGCCACTATACCCCACTATACCCCATCAGCCCCCTGTCCAGCTGTGGAGAGAAACATGTATTTAAGCAACCTGCAATATACAGATAATGTAAGTTAATGGAGATGGGCTACTCTGCCGGCTTCACCATCTAGAAACATAACGAAACTCCAGAATTCTATTCTATCCTACCAAGGGGTGTCCTATTAGATTAGGAAACAGCTTCTTGAACAGGTAATGGCATGGACAAAAACTCAATGCTTATATCACTGTATCCAGCTTGTAACCCTCCGACCTGCACTGTGCAGAAGTCCTCCCAACTCCACCACACCACACTCCATGAATGTCCCAAAACGTTGGGGCTATGGGATAGTCCCCAGGGCTTCGAGCCCACCGAGATGACTTCAAGCAAGCTGCAATCACTGCACGTGAGGCAAAAGATGTTGTTACATTCTCAACCAATTCCAGAAATTCTCCCTCCTGGCAGTTGCAGCCTGACAAACACAGTGTTTGTACATTATGATCCAAAGTACCTTACTGTCTATAAACTTGGTCTGCTTGAATATTTTCTGACAGTCCTCCCACGCCGACACCCAGCCAACGCACCACACACAGGTGTCTTCCTCTGTACTCTGCTCCCTCATTAGCACTGGTGAACCTGACCTCAATGTGGCTGCCCATTGACCTTGACCCTGAAAATTTCAAGAGCTCCCTTGGAATGGGGACATCGGTCCACGCAACCTTCGTAAGTTAGGTAACAGTAAAGCACCAATTAACATGAAATAAACAGGGCCAGATTTTGAAAACCTTTTGTGTAGACGTGCACTAGTGCATCTCCTCACCTGCGCCAAAAGAGAGCAGCCTAATAGCCACATGGCGCTCATTCAGATGCACCCCACCCCCTTTGTGCCTTTGCATAAATAAGGGGGCATTTCTGGGCATTAAAATCGCATCCCGAATTCACAGGCGCAAGGGCAGGTTAAAATCATGGTTGGGTCATTTCCAGCATCATCTTAATGCCAAGAGCCCCTGCAGTATGCAAATATCCATGGCCTATGCAGACCCCCTGCCACCTCGGGCATATACCCCTGACTGACTGTATCGCAAGCCCCAGACAGAGTCAAATCTGCAATGGGATCAAGTGACAGATTTTTAGGAACAGATAAGGTCACAACAGTGATCTTTCCCAATGCCAGAGTCTTGCTAAGGACCCCAAAATGCCGACATGTGCTTCAAAGCTCACCTTGTCGGGGCAGAAAACCCATATTTGCTGCCGGTCCTGCACACAGCGAAGGCAGGATAGCTTGGGGAACAGCACAGCAGTACAGCATGAATGGCAGCTGCACATGAGGCCCAGAGCAGTAAGTGTGAGGCCTTAGTAGTAAGAGTACCCAGGTCCCCTGAGGGAGGCAGGGCCCAGGAGAGATGGTAGCTGCACTAAGACAGCCTGGCTTGAGGTAGAGGAGGAGGAGGAGGATACATATTTTTGTGTGGGTGGTAGAAGTCTGCAGTCTGTCCATCCAGCACAACCCCCACATTTTAGCTTGTCACCAGGTAGGTGGTTCACAAAGCTCCCAGAGATTGGTTAGACATGGAATGATGCTTTATTGTTCTTAGTTACAGCAGGTACAGGTTAAGCAGGTAAGTAGATGTACTCTCCTCTGTTAGCACTCCCTCAGCTGTCATTCCTAGAGCACTCACATGCCTCACTTTCACAGCATTCCACTCACTCACACAGTCTTGGCATCACACCCATGTACACGCAAACAGAACAGCATAAAACAAAGATGGGAGACAGATTATTTGGAATCATGGAGTTGTGTCAAGTAAAATATATTTAAACATCATAAAATGCTTTGAGAAACAGATAAAACAATAGAGCAAATACAATTACAAGGTGACTTCATACAAGACACTAAAAAAGAATAAAAACATTAATTGGACTGTTTCCAACAGTCAAACGGACCCTCATACGACAGCCCATACTGCAAAGGTAGCTGGTCACGATGAGATCACTACTACCAGTACAAACATGCCTATTGGGCCATCCTATCTCTTCTGTACCCACACTCTCCAAAATCTATTGGGCGACATAACATGGTGCTCTGGGTGCACTCCAAGGTCTCTAGCAGGTACCTCATGCCAGCATCATAAAGTTGGGGTTGCAGCCATTTATTCCTGAGGGCAAAATAGGTTGGGCATAAAAATAAGAAATGGGCAGTTGTTTAAATTGAAGTGCCACAAGCACAAATATACTTGCACATACCTCCTTTGACCTCCTTACCACCACACTAGGGGCTAGAGAGCCTGCGCAGAACCTAGTGTAGACAGCTCTCATTTCAGGGTTGGATAGCTCATCAAGATAAGGTTCCGCCTTAATGGGAACTGTAACTTGAGATATTGGGAGAGTCTAGGATCGCAAAGAGCTTTCTCAGGCAAGGCTCTGCCCTTCATCTCCCAGTATCTCCCCTTTTTCTCTCTCAAGTCCATTAGGGAGATTTGATCTGGAAAGTCCCACACATGGGTCAGGTCCAACTCATCCAAACCCCATCTGAATATTATGCATCATTCAAGGTCTGCATAGCCTGACTGGGCACTGGTCTCCATCAAGTGGTCTTGGTATGCTGAGGGATCATAGTGGGCTCATATCCTGTCCCAAAAAGCCATGGATTTCAGAGCCAGCTTATAGCACCCAACCCTTCGTTAGTGTCTTAGTCGTTGACTGGAGAATCTTTATTAAAGAGATGAAAAAAACATTCTCAGCCTTCTGAAGTCGTTGGCAAGTTACATGGACCCAAGTTCTCTGGCATATGGTGCGCTGTAAGCTTCAAAGAAGAACTGATGGAGTGCCCCCCAAAGTGACAATTAAATCGAAGAATCCCTCCGCCACTATCTGCTTTAAGGTCTGCTTTAAGATCACGGTGCTCTTCTCCATCTTGGCTATAATAATGAAACCACTAAACTTGCTCATGCTATTCTCTAGCCACTAAAGTATGACACCGTCAGGTACAGCCACAGAGTTCTCCTCTTTTCCTCAAAAGAGTGATAGAGCTTTACTCAGGCAACAAGTATTTTCTCTGGCCACTAAAAGATAGTACATTAATTACATCCACTGAAAGTCATCAACTGCTGATCACTACTGATTACAATTGTATCCTCCCTTTCAAGAATTAGACTTGGGGCTCATTACGAGTTGGCCGGTGCGAAAATAACGTGCTGGTATTAATATTTACCAGCACGCATCTGCATCGGCCAATTACGCGTTTTCCACTGAGGTGGAGGAATGACCGGCAAAAACACCATTATTACAGGTGCTGGTAATACTGGCACCTGTCATACCAGCACACTCCACCATGGAGTCCTATGCGATTCCATGGAATGGGGTGTTACACCATCACCCAGCACTCGGAATCCGGTGGACATTCCACCGGACCGAGTGCAGGTAATGGTAATACAGTTTGCCGGTTCCTGGTCGATTTACCGGCAGGATACCGGCAAACTTGTAATGAGCCCTTTTTCTCTGCAACTAGTATTTTCTATACCAACAAAAATATACAACACACACTTACAGCCACTGAACATACTCTCCTACTTACAAATAATTATAAGACTTTTTCTGCACAGTCCACTCAGTTATAACCACTTAATGCACTCTCTTGCCTTAATAAAGTAGACATTTGCTATTCCAAACTTTGAAAGCAGACATATATCGTCTAGCCACAAACATATGGTTCACTGATATACAGCCACTGTATAATCTCCTCCTGCTTACCAAGAATTAAAAGACTTTTTCTCTTCAAGTAGCATTTTCTTTGTCCATAAAAAGAGGACACTATCAACTACAGCCACTGAATGTATTTGTTTGCCAAATATGAATCCTACGATTTATTATTCACAACTTTGCAAGGAACACATGTTTGACCTGGCCACAAAAAGATGGTACAATTAGTTACAGTCCCTGAACGTGACCTTCTCCTGCCTAACAAGAATAGTGAGACTTCAATTGTGCAACAAGTACTCTGGTCACAATAGGAGTATGCCACTGAATTTAATCTTCATCTGCCTATCAAGAATTATGACTTTGTGCCTGCCACAGTATTTTCTCATGCCACAAAAGGATGACACACTCACTTGCAGCCATTAAATGCACTCTCTTAACTCCAAGATACTGTACAACAAATTCTGCACAAACAGCCACAAAAAGAAGACATACTAAGATATTTCAATTTTTAATCTATCCCTCAAATAAAGCTTTATTTAAAATGTTTTAGCTCTCCCACAACTAACTCTAATACATTTTCTTATTCTCCCTCAATTCAATCCTTTTCACATTCTACCACTACTTGAGCTAAAGCTTGCTCTCTCTATTACTCAAGCAATCTCCTGCCTCTACCTAACAAAACTGATCCTGCAACCAAAGCGCACATGCCCTATTTACAATAATTTATCTTGTTCCACCCAAATATCATTGCCGAATCGCTGAAAATGTTTGGACAGCTTGATTAACCAAACCTACCCAATAAACTGAGGAGTCTTAGATTATGAGCAAAAACATTCACTCAGGCTTACTTCTATCCAATGGACACAACAACCATCTAGCCCTCCTTGACTTTTGTGTGGCTTTCAACACCATCGAACAAGCCATACTCCTAAACATCCTATCCCAGAGAATGAAAGTCTCAGGAAATGTTCTTGACTAGTTCACCTTCCTCAATGACCGGACACACTTCGTCTCAGTGATGCCCTAGTGATCAAATCCCACCCGTGTAAAGTGCAGAGTACCACAAGCACCCTTCCTATCTCCTCTTCTGTTCAACTTGTACATTCAAACCCTAAGACAGACCAACCACAACATCAACGTTCAATAAAATTCAGCCGACACACAAACATACTTCCAAATATCTCGCCCCCCGCCCCCTCAAACTCCTCTCCTTCAGACATTATTTCTCCTCCATCACCATCTGGATGGCCATCCACTTCCTAAAACTCAAACCATCCAAAACAGAATACCTTCTCATCGATGCCTACAAAGCCAAATTCATACCCTGGATCAAATAACTCCCCACAGACAATCCATGCAGATTCCTCCCCAAACGAATCAACTCCTTAGGAAGTCAACCAGCACCTATATTTCACACACCACATCGCTGCTATCAGCAAAACATGTAAAGCATAGCCAAACCTCCTACGCGGGATAAAACACATCCTTCCCCCTGGCAATTTCTGTATCACAGTAGAGGCTTACATTCTGTCCAAGCTGGACTAGAGAAACATTATCCTCACTGGACCCCCCAACAACACGCATGCCCCTCTGAAAGCCGTGCAGACTGCAGCACCAAGACTAATGAAAAACCTCACATATTATCCCAGCTGTGGCCTGGCTCCACTGGCTTCAATACCCCCAGCGAATGACTTCTAAAGGACTCATCATATACAGAGCCATGCACCTCAAAAGCCCATTCTGCCTTCACAACAAACTGAAACACATCACCCACACATTTACCAGACACACCACCCACAATCTCCCACACATTCCACTCTGCAAGCGCTAATGTGCACACAAAAACAAGCCTTCAAACAATTATCACACAGAGCCCGGCACACACTCCCACCCAATCCATACGGCACCTTCCTTCCTCATTTTCCTCAAAAGCTTCAAAGCATACCTTTTTCGCCCGCACCCAAACCAGCTGACCCACATCCCCTGCTATCCTTTCTCTATCCTAATCTACCTATACTCTTTAGACCCTTGTTTATTTTATACCTTTTGAAATTTGTAAGGTGATCCGAGACCCTCTTGGTAAGGCCAGCTCTGTATCAAATGTCACATAACTTGTGAATGGCTCTTTCCCAGCACTATTGGCAAGTGAACGGTTAGCCCTATATGTAAATCAGGAGATTTAAAAATAAGCCGCTACCTTTCAAAGGCTGGTCGGTTTGAGGAAGTGTCAGTAACCTGTCAGCTATGTGAGAGAGAGGGGGCATGAAAGGTACATGATTGAGACCGCTAAGCCACGATACGTAAACCTAGAAAGGAAAAGAAGCACAAACCGACAGAATGGAATGGCGTTCACAAAAATGTCTCTACAAATGTTTTACATTCGTAAATGTTTCGAATTTTTGAAAGGATGATATCTTTATTTTAACTATTTTTGTCTTTCTGTACCTGCCCTCAAGACTATTTGGGGTACATTCTCTTGCAGTCATTTTACAACTGAAGCACTTTACTCCTTTTGCTACACAGTGGAGGCTGGCGAATTGGGCATGTAGAAATGTGCAACTATTACTCCCAATGTCAGCAAATGGACCTAAACCTGTAAGGGGAAGACTGATGAGGTTCTCAAACAGAATTAAAAAATAAATCGATCAAAATGGTGCATTTTATAGCACACAATTCACAAAAAAATAATTTTAAAGGCTATTCATTTTACCATTTGGCTGTGTACAAAGAAAAAACGGGAGGACTGTTTCAACAACCATGCCAGCATTACCCCTTAAAACATGTTTTCAAGCTCTGATTGCCCAGTAATACATGCCTTTATTGCAACTGTAAAAATATGTTCATGCTGACTGTGCCCAATGCATGCCAGCATGCCACTGTAAGAACACATTTTCATGCTGGCTGAGCAACAATATATCCAAACATGCTTCTGCAATACAACATTTCCATACTGGCTGTATTCAATATATGCCAGCATACCAAACAAAGAATAAAAATATTGTTTAATGCTGGCTGCCCAATATATTCCAACTTGGCATTGTAAGAACACATTTTTATGCTTACTGTGACGAATATATGCCAGTATTCCAGTGTAAGAATGCATTTCATGCAAGCTATTATTAATAAATGCCAGAACACACTTTCATTTATGCTAACATGCCACTGCAAGAACATATTTTTATCCTAGCTATGCCCAATTTATGCAAGCATGGCACTGTGAAAACAAATGTTCTTAATGGTTGTGCCCAATACATGCCAGCATGCCACTGTAGGAACACATTCTCATGCTCTCTCTCTCTGTCCAGATAGATTCCAATTCTGCCTCTATATCAAAACATGTTCATCTTGGTTGTGCCCAATATATGCCAGTTTTTTCACATTAAGAATGGATTGTGTGCTAGTTGTCACGACCCTCGCCCAAAAACCCTCTGGCAAACCCATTGGCCAAGTGGAGTCAGGACTCGGGCCTCTAGAGCCTGGCATCCTCTTCAAAAGCCCTCATAGGGCCAGTCCTGTCGCCTATGGCGCCATGCTCATACACCATGAAAAAGAATGTGCTTGGAAACTACTTTATTGTATTGTCAGCCAACATGGAGGCATCCACATAGCTTGGTTCCTGAGAACCAAGCTATGCGGTCTAGTGTTTTGGGTGTGGTAGCCTAGGGACTACTTTACCTGGACTATTTTGTTGGGGCTATTTAAACCACACCCGAGTAAGACAACACGCTTCTCGTTACTTTGCAGCTTACAACGTGACGCTCACCGTGTCCAGCTATTCCCTCGAACCTCGGAGAAGCAGAACCTGCAAGGAGACAAAAGGAGCATCATTCGCAGAAGCATCTTACCTGCAGTCTTCATCTTTAAACACTCGCAGCTACTGAGAACAGCTTCCTCGAATCTGCACGCCTCCCAGACAGAACGACCTGAAAGAGGAAGATAGAGGCAACATTAAAGAAAGCAGTAGAGACATTTGCTAATTACGAACTGCTCAAAAGGCTTACCTGGCTGGTCGCCTCTCGGCTGGCACCACTCCGGACATTCCACTCGCGCTGAAGAACACTGTGACCTACAAGGAAGGAAAACACAGGTTAGCAAAGGCAAGACTTTGCAGCGCTGCGCATAGCGCTTACTTACCGCATCATAGCGCTCTTAATGCACCATCATTTACCAGCGGGGCTCAACCAAGCCAGTTTGCCGCGCTGAAGCTCCGCATACCTAAGGGAGAAAAAAGAGACATTTTAAACAAAGAAAGGCATGCAGGATAGCAACAAAACTAAAGAACAGCAATAAGACCTACCTGATCAATATGAAACGGGCCGGCGTCAGTGAAGTAACTGGACTGCACTCGCCCATGAAAGACAAAGCGCCCCTGCAAAGAAGGCAGGACGGAGAGCACGCCTAATTCTACCACGAGGTGACGAGAGGGCGCCAGAGGGACTGAAATCATAGGGGGGTGGAGGGAGGATACTTAACCCAGTTGGTCAGTCTTGAACACAGTCCTCCTGTATTTTCAGGCAGAACCTTCCCCGCAGACCACATCAGGGCAAAGCTGAGAAGCAAACCAGCGAGTAACCCGGCTGGGTGTGGATACCAGGTGACCGTAAGAGAAGGCGAAGCCTACCATAACAAATCCACCTGGAAGCCATGGAGACATCAGAAATGGACCAATTGGCCCAATTACTAGGAGAGCTTCATGCTGAGGTTCATTCTGCCCGACAAGAGACTAATGCCCTCCGGAGAGACCTAATAGTGACCAAAGAACGCACTGAAGAGATTAGCAGGCAATACTTGCAATCACATGCAGGATAGACGCCTCTACCTGGAAGCAATCCAATGATGCAAAACCCCGCCATACCACCCACTCCGGTACAGATCACGTTACCTGAAACAGTGCCCCTGGCACCACCAGAAAGGTTCTCAGGCGACCCATGGAAGTATGCGGCATTCATCAATCAGTGCCGCCTTCATTTTCTTTGTAGGCCTGGAGCATTTCCAAATGACCAAGCTCGGGTAGCTTTTGTCTTATCATACCTGAGTGGTAGTGCAGCAGATTGGTCGGTACCATTGGTAACCCATGACGATCCTCCATTACATGACTTTGGGGGGTTCCAGAGAGAAATGGAAAAACATTTTGCTGGCCATACCCAGGAACAAGCAGTAGACAATTAACTCTTTTCCCTCCGACAGGGGAATCAGGACTTGTTAACATACATTGCTACCTTCAACAGACTGGTTGCCGAAGCTAGGTGGCCAGAAAACAAAAGAAACACGTTATTCCATCAAGGTTTACGAGGCGAATTAAAGGACGTCGAAATGGCCTTCACCTACGTCTCTGAAAGGGGTACAAAGCATGCTGGGCTTTGCGAACTTATACCGCCGGTTCATCCCAGACTTCTCTCAGGTTGTGCACCCAATCACAGTACTATTCCGAAAAAACAATAAAGAGTTTGCTTGGACCGAAGAAGCAGAAGAAGCCTTTAAGGAACTTAAACAAAGGTTTACCTCCGCTCCAATCCTGCGACATCCTCGTCCAGACCTCCCTTATGTCGTTGAAACTGATGCGTCCAGTCTCGCAATGGGGGCTGTCCTTTCACAGAGAGACCCGGAAACTGGTCAGCTACATCCTATGGCCTTCTGGTCGAAAAAGTTCTCACCTCCAGAGATTAATTATGCCATTACGGACAAGGAACTCCTGGCTATCAAATCCGCCTTTAAAGCCTGGAGGCACTACCTTCTGGGGTCCAGACACACCATTACAGTCATCACAGACCACCGAAACCTGCAATATCTCAAAACAGCCAAGGCCCAGTCCTCGCGCCAATTACGGTGGGCCCTTTTCTTCGCCGAATATGATTATGTAATCACATTTTGACCAGGAGTCAGAAACGGAAAGGCGGATGCCTTATTTCGCATTGGGCATAGATGAAATAGTATATACAACTCCAGACCCACTACCTATTATACCTGAAGACAAACTCTTGGGTATCATGACAGCCTTAACACAAGCAGAACTACGAAAAGAAATCCAACGGACAATGAATCCGGATGCCTACCTCGCATGGCAAACTCAAGGAGAACAATATACCATTAAGGACCATCTACCCTTTTTTAGGGATCGCCTATATGTACCCAAGAAGGAATTACAACAGCATATTATTTCAAACTATCATGATTCACTGATCGAAGGGCATCCTGGGATCGCCAAAACCCTAGCTAAGGTGAAAGAGAACTTCTGGTGGCATACCTGGCGTAAGGACATCATTCAGTATATTCAGTCCTGCAGTGTCTGCGCACAAAATAAATCACAGAAACAAAAACCATCTGGTCTCCTACAACCATTGGACATTCCTCCAGTTCCATGGCACACTCTTTCTCTTGACTTCATCACTGATCTACCTCCAAGCCAAGGGTTCAACACCATCCTTGTAGTTGTGGACTTATTCTCAAAGATGGCCCATTTTATTCCTCTCAAAGGCCTCCCAGACGCAGCCACTTTAGCAAAAGTGTTCCTGGAGGGCTTGGTTAAGCTACATGGCTTCCCTTCGGTTCTGGTCTCTGATCGAGGCAGCCAGTTTGTTTCAAACTTCTGGAAAAAATGTTGTGCAATGGCGCAGATCGGCGTTCGGCTATCTACCAGTCACCATCCCCAAACGGACAGCCAAACCGAGAGAACCAATTAGACACTCAAGCAATATTTACGGTGCATGCTGCACCACGAACAAAGGAATTGGAAAGACCTACTATGGATAGCCGAATATGCATATGACAATTCTTTGCATTCAAGCACGGGACAAACGCCCTTCTCTACCCTTCATGGCAGACATCCACGTACCTCTGAACTAGACCTTCCAGCCAGCTTGGAAATGCCAGCGGTAAAGACTCTACACACAACCATTACTCAGGCTTTCAAAAGGGCAAAGGAACACCTTATTCATGCCAAAGAAAAACAAAAGAGATTTGCCGACCAACACCGGAAAAAGGCCCCTGATTATCAAGTGGGAGACAAAGTTTGGTTAGCCGCTAAATTCGTACCCATCAAGGGAACCCGGACCTTTCATCCCAGATTCTAAGGACCCTATACCATTAAGGCAATTATCAACCCAGCAGCCGTGAAACTGGATTTACCACCTAATCTACACATCCACCCAGTATTCCATGTGTCCCTCCTGCAACCCGGCACACAGATTGGGACACCACCTAAGCCCATACTTGTTGACGGAGAACCAGAATTCAAAGTCAAAGATATCTTGGACTCTAAATACTCTAGGACCAAGCTATAGTATCTCATTGATTGGAAAGGATTTGGACCATAAGATAGATCCTGAGAGCCCAGTGAGAATATCCACGCACCACGTCTAATCAGGAAATTCCATCAGAACTTTCCAACCAAACCTGGGCCAGACAGAAGGAATGCCATGGGAGGGGCCTTAGGGGGGAGTGCTGTCACGACCCTCACCCAAAACCCCCTCTGGCAAACCCATTGGCCAGGTGGAGTCAGGACTTGGGCCTCTAGACCTTGGCATCCTCTTCAAAAGCCCTCATGGGGCCAGTCCTGGCGCCTATGGCACCAGGCTCATACACCATGAAAAACAATGTGCTTGGGAACTACTATATTGTATTGTTAGCCAACATGGTTCCTAAGAACCAAGCTATGCGGTCTAGTGTTTTGGGTGTGGTAGCCTAGGGACTACTTTACCTGGACTATTTTGTTGGGGCTATTTAAACTGCACCCGAACAAGACAACACGCTTTGTGTTACTTTGCAGCTTGCAACGTGACGCTCACCGTGTCCATCTATTCCCTACAACCTCGGAGAGGCAGAACCTGCAAGGAGACAAAAGGAACATCATTAGCAGCAGCATCTTACCTGCAGTCTTCATCTTTAAACACTCGCAGCTACTGAGAACAGCTTCCTCGAATCTGCACGCCTCCCGGACAGAACGACCTGAAAGAGGAAGATAGAGGCAACATTAAAGAAAACAGTAGAGACATTTACAAATTACGAACAGCTCAAAAGGCTTACCTGGCTGGTCGCCTCTCGGCTGGCACCACTCCGGACATTCCACTCGCTCTGAAGAACACCGCGACCTACAAGGAAGGAAATCACAGGTTAGCAAAGGGAAGAATTCGCAGTGCTGCGTATAGCGCTTACTTACCGCATCATAGCACTCTTAATGCGGCATCATTTACCAACGGGGCTCAACCAAGCCAGTTCGCCGTGCTGAAGCTCTGCATACCTAAGGGAGAAAAAAGAGACATTTTAAACAAAGAAAGGCATGCAGGATAGCAACAAAACTAAAGAACAGCAATAAGACCTACTGAACAATATGAAACGGGCCGGCGTCAGTGAAGTAACTGGACCGCACTCGCCCATGAAAGACAACGCGCCCCTGCAAAGAAGGCAGAACGGAGAGCACGCCTAATTCTACCACAAGGTGAGGACAGGGCGCCAGAGGGACTGAAATCATACGGGGGTGGAGAGAGGATACTTACCCCAGTCGGTCAGTCTTGAACACAGTCCTCCTGTATTTTCAGGCAGAACCTTCCCCACATACAACATCAGGGCAAAGCTGAGAAGCATACCAGCGAGTAACCCGACTGGGTGGCGTCCCTGTGGATACCAGTTGAGCATAACACTGGTTGTGCCCAATATATGCCAGTGATGCCATTGCATGAAAACATGTTAATTCCAGTTGTGTTATGATATATTATGTTAATTCTGATTTATAGAGTACAACATTAGCATAATGCTACCATCTCTGCACTACTATCCAGATTCAACAACACAGGTCAAATTGACGACACATTAATAGCTGGTAATGGTAAATAAATAGATTGTCTGCTGTTTCCTGAAAATCATTTGAAAAGATATTATTCTGAGTGCATTTCATGTCATAGCCAATTTAGGAGAAAGCTTGGCTACCCGAGTGAGAATGCCTCTACTTAGTTACCTTCAAAAGAGATACCCCACAGGAGAGTAGAGCCTTCCTTCTCAAGCTCTTCGCTCATCTGCCTCCAAATCCCTCAGGGTCAGTCGCTTCTCCAAGCAACGAGTTGGTGGTAGATCCCTCTTTTCGGCAGGGGCCTGCCTCTGGAACAGCCTTCCTGCCTCCCTGAAACTTGAGGAGAACCATCTCCGGTTCCGGAAGCACCTCAAAACCTTCCTCTTTGCTTCTGCTTTCTCTCCCCCTCTCACCTGCTGAATTCCTGACAGAAACTGCACTGGTTACCTGGCCACCCTTTCTGATATCGGACCCAGGCCCCGCCAGTTGCCCACCTGCACTGCATCCTGGCAACCCCTGCACCTGCGGACTGTTTTCTGTATCCCTACAGTCCCCCTACCAGCACTTATGTCTGCAATTACCTTGCACTTGCCACCAGTGGACCGTTTTTATTTATCTTATTTATTCTACTATCCCATGTACTGCACTTTCCCCTCTCCCTTCCCCCACACACTTTTCCCCTTCCCCCTTACCATGCACTTGCGCGAACTGAATGACACCTGGCCTAGTAGGATCGCTGTCTATCTTGCCTCTGTTTCCCCTCCCTTTCCTCGTCCCGCCTTGAAACACTTGTGTATAGGTGCGTTATAAATGCCATATCATAACATATGGGGGTCGGACAGAGTCTAGATGAAATAAAATAGCAATTTTATGCAGCAGATAGCAGTCCTTGAAGTACCGCCTGGGGGTGTAACCAATGCACAACTCGGCACACTGTGCTAGATGCCATCTGCATAGTCCAATCTGGAGGTGGCTATGGCCATGAAAGCCGTTTGACTGTAATCTCTACTGTATCGAAATATATGCACAATGGTATTCAGGTGGTTTCACCTTTTCAAACACCTTATTTATCTGGGGCCAAAAGAAATTTCCTTGTCAAGGTTCTGTGCCTCCATGCTAAGGGGAGTTATTGGTCCCAAAGGTGGAAGGCATTAATCAAATCTCGATAACTCGTAACAGGCAGTGTCTGCTTAACTTAAGTTTTAACAAGTTGCCAGTGTTACATTTGGGGCAGGTAGCAAAAGACTAGGCACACTCCAGATCGTAACTTTATAGTGTTTTGTTACAGAATCTTTACTGTTCTTGGGAAGAATAATACATGGGAGAAGCATAAAGATTTCATGGAAGCACAAAGTTCATAATGACTTCTTCCTACCCTGAGGTTGTTCCAAGATTCCTTTGTCACGAAAGTAAATGTAAGCAATAAAGAAAGTCTTGCAACAAAGTCTCTAGTGGGGCAGGAGGTCTATATTGAAAAAAAGGTAGGAACCCGGCTAATGTAGGACTCTGAAAGTTAGAGGCAGTGAGAGAGGGGCGTATGGAAAAAGTAGCTGGCTTTGTCCTGACAAAAAAGAGTGACAGCAAGCCAGCACAGGGCCTCATTGTTTGGACCCTGAACAGAAGAATATCATGGTTAATGGTGCCCAATGCTGCTGATAAGTCAATGAGAAACAAGATCCAATCAGCTATTATCTAGCATGGATTTAGACCACCATCTTCATGCCACTTTCTGTGAGCAAGCAGTTAAGGCTGGACTGCCCCTTTTGGGGTGGGACCAAGCCTAATTTGTATATGGTCTTTCCCCTTTTGTAATGGCAGGGCAAGCGAAGAACGATGGTCTGGATGGTTGCCCAGAGCAATGCTAGAGGTTAAGATTAATTCTAAACCTTCCAGCCATCACCTCTTTTGTTTTACTTTCTGTTCAGAAGCAGGTTTGGAGAGGATTCAAAATCTATGTGTCCTCGTTTTCTTTTTTGCAAATGAATAAGAACTACTTTTCCTAGTAATTTCATCAAATAGGACACATTTGAAATTGATTGGAAGTTAGACAGATCGGCCAGGTTCAGAGTTGACATTTTTAGGAGAGAAGTGACAAGTGATGCCTTTGAGCACATTTGGCACTGTGCCATTAAGTACAGTGAGGTTCAATGCATCTCTGAACCAGGAAGCAGTGGCAGGGACCAAAGGCAAAGGGCAAGGGTCAAGTGGCGAGTCATAGTTTTTACTAAAGGATACCTGATCAAGGAATGTTGCTTTGAACAATCTGGAAAAGTTGCAAAGTTTTACTACACGGGTTTAAGTATCCCAGTTGGCAAGTGCTTTTCTGTCAAGCCTTCTTCGATCTTTCCTATTTTTGATCGAAATAACTGTGACAGATTGATAAAGAAGGCAGGCAGGTGTCCTAGGTAACGGTTGAAAAAAGTTGGAGTGACTTTTTAATTCATTCATGATTTTAAAGAGCTCTTTTGGGGCTTAGTTTATGGGCCTCATTTTAACTATGACGGTCCGGTAACAAAGGTGCCGGTAAGCCTACCGTTGTTAGAAGACCGGCACAGTGCGAGTCTGCGGGCAGGTGCCGTCCCACCCGCCAGGTCAGACCTGGTGGGTGGAACAGCACCGGCCCACAGAGTTTCACAGAAGCACCGGCACTGTAATTAACTGTGCCGGTGCTTCTGTGGTCCCCATTCCCATTGAGTCCTATGGGACTGAAATGGGAATGGGGATTTACAATTACCGGCTCCTGACTTCCCGGAACGCCAGGGTTGTAATCCCTCAGTGTTTCCAGCAAGCCAGGCGCCGGTAAAATTCACAAGTCCAGCATCAACCTGCCGGTTTTACTGGCATGGTTACCGTTGGACTTGTGATGAGGGCTATATGTTCTGCATCAAGTCTTTCTTTGCAAGGCCTACAGTGGAAGCCAGCTTAGACTCAATGGAATATGACTGTTGGCAGGTTCTCTCCAAAGATCTTACAATTGTTCTTTGTTATCATATTGCTGAGATGAACCGCCTTTAGTTGGCCTTTGTATTATGTTGATTTTTTATTTGCAGTGGGGCTCACTTCTGGAGAATAGTGTGCAGCCGGAAATCAAGTGTGGTCAGTAAGACAATCTGTGATGGTATACACATAATGTGTTACTTTATGGTAAATCCTGTAGCTACACCTAGCAGATCAACCCTGCTCCATTTCCTTATAAGAAATGTAGAGGCGGAATTGCCCCATCCTTGGCTAGCTCAAATATAATACTCATGCCTTGGGAACAGGAAGATGCTGTGCTCCACGCAATCTATGTGTGATCTGTATCACCTTGCGAGACACTGGATTTTGGAAAACTGGTTTTTATAGGTACTGTGAGCAGCAATTTTAAGTTATCATGTATTGTGTTGTTGTATTTTGTATGTGTTTGATGGATCATTTTGATTCGAATAAACAATATCATCATCATCATCATCACTGGATTAACAGTGAATCCAGCTAAGTGTACACTAATTACAATACGCGGGAGGTACCTGTGTACCAAAGGGGGGGGGGGGGTGGAGTCATCAGGACCCAAGACAGTAAGGTGCAGGGCATTCAACAAATACCCCTACCAGAAAAGAAGGAGGATTTAAGATATTTCGTAGTGCTGACATGGTACTATCATTTGTTTCATGACGCAATTGTCCCCTTGTGCTGGACCAATGATCGACAAGCTCTTCAACAGCTATCCTAGCACACTAAATAGAGGCAAGAAGCCTTCACCTCCTTTCAGACCTCATGGGTGCATTATGCTCTTCTCTAGCACGGATAATCCCAGATTTACGAGGGATTTTTATTCTGCGCACCAATGCATCTCAAGAAGGGGTATATGCAGTACTTCCTCACGTGAGCGATGGGGAGGAACAACTGATCTTTTCATCAGTCAGACGTTATTGTCAAGGGAAAACCTTGCACTACTATCGAGAACGAGTGTGTCTCACAATCAGTTTGGTTTATGAGGCAATCTGACATTACCTCCTCGGTAGATAGTTTACCATGGCAACAGATCACTCCATTCTGTAACAAAAATCATTGACATTGTGATGTCTACTCAGAGGCCGTAGATGATGGATCCTGCCAGGGCCTCCTCTCTCTGGTTGCCACCCCGAAATATTAGGCATATTTAGGCTCCAGTAAGGAGACATATGCCTGGGGATTTGGAACGGGCTTGCAAGCCCAGTTTTCTTGCAGCCTGCAAGTCATGCTTCCTACTAGAAGGCATCAGAGTACCACAAGCAAAAAGGTTGCCTGGTCGCGTTTGCAGGTTACAATGCAAATTCTTACTTGCAAGAATGGAAGAAAACAGACAATCAAGATAGTGGTACGGGGGTGCCCAGGAGCAGCAGAACCTCACAATATGGATGTCTCTTAAGGGTACACTTGCAAAAGTAATTCAAGCATTCAGGGGTCTGAAACTGGGTTGTACCTTGGCCCCGGAGCTATTTAATCTGTACCTATCGGATATGGGTTCCAGTCAGGTGGGAGTCAAGGCTTTCCCCCCAAAATTAAATAATCAAGTGATCTCTGGGTGTTATATGTGGATGATTTGGTCCTTATTGATCAAACACCGATATGGCTACAAATAAGACCGAAGCACCTAGAATTACACCTAAAGGAAAAAGAATCAAGAATAAACACTGGAAAAACAAAAATTATGGTACTCCCAAGCGCCTATGGGAATAATAAACGCAGATTTACCTGGGAGGTGGGTTCGGCAAAGATTGAGTGTGTGGAATCCATTGTATATTTGGGAGTCCCATTCAACAGTAGTGTGAGCGAGAAGCCTTGGAGGGAGAGTCTAAGATTGAAAACTGTAAGACTGGCTACACAGACAAGAAGGATCCATAAAAGATTTGGTGAATTTACTTTGGTACCCATAATAACTTCTGGACACCTAGAAGGACGCCTGTAGGGCTCCAGACCCTCAATCAAACAGAAGCCACCCTCGTTGCCAATCCCGGTAATGTCAAGTTTCAGATAAAGCGAATGGACTGGATAGCTACTGTAAGAAGTTCATACAGACTTCCGCTGAATCTGGAGCATGAGAGGAGATCGTTACATTAACTGCCCAACTATCTGGTAACATTTCTGAGTCTCAAATATATGGATCTCTTTATATGGCTTACACTGAACATTTTGCCAACCAGAGAAATTCTGTATATGACAAGGCAAACACAGGATAAGAATCCCACCTGTAGATTTTGTAGGAGCCTTGACAAGGTGGAAACCTCTCAGCACCTATTGACAGAGTGTAATGGTCTGGACATAATGAGAAGAAAATATATGAGTGATCTGGCTAAACATTATAAAAATCTAACGCTGCAGGAATCATGGGTTATTTTTATGAAAGGAGGAACAATTTGATTATATTGGCAGCAATGAGATTCATGGAGGACATTTTAGTTCTTGTGAGTATAAAATGAAATTGTGGAGGTCTAGATTTGTAAAAGGAGAGGTAATAAGAAACTTTGTAAATATTGGTTTCTTAAATTGATTTGATCATGGAATGTAACGGATGATTTTTAGGAAAGGCTTGAAATGAACCAACCATACGAAAAAAACTTTTTGGGACAAAAAGACAATGAGAGGAAAGAGAGGGGGAAGTGGGAGTAAGTGCAGCCACGGCAGCGCGGCTCTGGGTAGTGCACGGAGAACAAGGGACTCTAGGGTTACAGTTATAGCCCCTAAATACGTGGTAAGCCCAGACGCAGTGCAAGGATGACTGATCAAGAAAGAGCCTGGTACCCAGTGAGACTCTGAGGGTAGCCAAGCAACCAGCAGGGGAGGGAGAGAGAGAAAGCAGAGGAAAAGAGGAAAGTTTGAGCTGCTTCCGGAACTTCAGGTGGTACGGCTCAAGTTTGAGAGGGGCAGGGAGGCCATTCCAAAGGAAGGCACCTGCAGAGGAGAGAGATCTACTTCCCACTCTCTGCTTGGAGAAGCGTCTAACCCTTAGAGAGTTGGAGGTATCTGAGCAAAGGGCTATTTTGGTATTTTGGAAGAGAGCGTTGGATGAAGTGTGGGCCCTGGCCCCAGAAAGCCTTGTAGACAACACAAAGGGTCTTGAACTTGATCTATCCAGCCACCGGGAGCCAGTGGAGAGATTTCAGGGCTGGAGAGATACAGTCCCTGGGTTTGAGGCCTACAATACATCTTGCAGTCCTGTTCTGGATTATTTGTAGAGGGCAGAGAGTAGAGGAAGGCAGACTGAGAAAGAGGCTGTTGCAGTAGTCCAGCCTAGAGAGAACCAGGGCTCTGGAGACAGTGAGCTTCTGGGGGAAAGTGAGAAAGGAAAGAGTCCCCTTGAGGAGGTGCAGCTGGTAGTGAGACTTCTTGGGGACGTCCGAGATGTGAGGAGAGAAAGAGAGAGTGGAGTTGAAGATGATTACAAGGTTTTTTGCCTTGCATGAAGGCGAAGGAAGAGGGCTCAAGGCGAGCGGCCAGAGTGAGAGAGGGAAAGCAGGGGCAGGTGTCCCAATGAGAAGGATCTCCATCCTACTGGAATTAAGACAGAAATCATTGGAGATGCACCAATCCTGAAGTGCACATAGACAGTCAGGAATGAGCGAGAGAGGAGAGGAGGCTCAGGGGAGCCTGAACGAAAGCTGAGTGTCATCCACATTACAGAGAAAGTTAGAGGAGAAAGTAGAGTTCAGGTGGGCCAAAGGGGACAGGTAGAGGTTGAAAAACCAGTGTGAGAGGATAAAGCCCTAGGGAACACCAAAGGTAGAGAGAGATGTGGCAGAGAGAAGTTGTACCTGGGAGGGGCAGTCCAAGAGGAAGGAAGTCAGCTACTCCAAGGCCTGATCCGTGATGCACAGGTTTTCACAGATTCTATTGATCAGGATGGCGTGGTTGCAGAGGAAAGATCAAGGAGGATGAGGACAGAAGGAATGCTGGAATGAAGGTTAGAGAGCAGATCTTCACGGGTGTTGAGGAGAGCAGTTTCCATGCCTCTGTCAGCTATGAAGCCAGACTGATGGTCATGGAGACAATCAACAGATTCAGTGTGGAGAGTAAGCTGGGAGATGGCCAGCAATTCCAAGAGTTTACCCAGGAAAGGGGTGATGGTGATTGGGCGATAGTTTGCCGGGCAGGTAGGATCAGCAGACGGCTTCTTGAGGAGGAGGTGCACAAGGGAGTGCTTAAGGGGAGGGGGAAAGTTCCAGTGGTGAAAGAATGATTACAGAAATTGGCCCAGGCTGGAGCGAGGGTGTCAATATGGTCCTTGATGGTTCTGGAGGAGCAGGGGAGCACATGTTTTGATGACACTTTCATAGATCATACTTGTCTAGAAACCTTGTCAGGTGTTGTCAGAAACATGGGAAAGGAGGATGAGTGGGAGAGATGGCCAAAGGAGGGCAGAGAAAGGAAGAGGGATAGGAGGAGGAGATAGAGGACAGGTTGTCCTGAGTTTTAGAAGAGAAATGAGAGGCCAGAGCCGTACAAAGGGCCTGGGAGGGAACAGGAGAGGTAGAGATTGCAACAGGATTGGCCAGTTCCTTGCAGATTTTAAAGAGTTTGGCCGTGTTTGTTAGAGGCTGCAGAGACGCAGGCTTGAATGTGTGCTCTCTTCTTGGACAGGATAGAGAGTCTGTATTGCCTTTGGAGCAGGCGGCAGGCCAGTTTGTCATAGGATGCGCCCGAAGCCCTCCACTTCCTCTCAGCCACCCTGCACTTGTGTTTCAGGACGGCGAGGTCAGAATCATACCAAGAGTTGCACTTGGAGGTAGACTTCAGCTGGATTCCCATGACAGGGGCAAGGATGTCCAGGGTTTTGGAAATAGAAAGATGCAAATTAGAAAGGGCTGTGCTAGGGTCTGAGTCAGCTGCAGGAGCAGAGAAAGTAGAGCCAAAGGCATCCACTGACACGCGCTTCATGGACCGAATGAGAAGGTAGGTGGCAGTGATGGGGGCAGGGGTTTTGCCTGAGGGGTAGAGAGTTTCAGATGAGAGGAGAGTAAAAGAGTAAAAAGTGGTCAGTCCAAGAGTGAGGAGTGGTGAGAGGTTTGGAGAGGGGGGTGTCTGAGGTGATGAGAGCATCCAAAGTATGTCCGGCAGAGTGTGTTGCGCCAGAGAGCAGAATGAAAAGAGAGAGAGTGTCACAGAGGTTGCGGAAAAGCCCAGAGGAGGGATTAGAAGCATCCAGGTGGATGTTGAGATCTCTAAGGGGGGGAAGTTGAGAAGTAGAGGCAGGGAAAGAAGAGGCGAGGTCGGCCCATTCACAGAGGAAGAGGGCCACCAGGCCTGCAGCCCTGTAGATGGTGGCCACAGTTAGAGACCCGCCAGGAGTGATAGAGAGCCTGCAGACCAGGCATTCAGAGAAGGAGTCAGCCTGCATAGGGATGACAGAAGCCAGGACCCACTCCAGAAAGATCAGGGCTACTCCACCTCCAGGACGGTTGGTTCTGGGTTCAGTGAGGATCTTGTAGACCACAAAGAGGAGAGTGTCAACACTTGCAACAGAAATGCCTGTAAACCATGTCTCGGTGAGAGCAAGGACTTCTAGGCTGAGTTAGGGTTTCTAAAGATTCGTTTTTTGTTTAACCTTGGATGACCGTATGGGAAATGTATGAACAATTTTGTATTACGTACATTTCTCATCCGGTCATTTCCTTTCCGAACTTTTCAGTCGCTGTAAAACAACCCCAAATCCAGAGAGCAGCATGGGGGGGGGGGGGGGTGATGGAGGTAGGTGGAGGAGAAAGGGGTGAGAGAAGAGAGAGAGAGAGATGCACAGCCCTGTGGCACACAACTCTAAAAATGAACAGGGGCAGGAGGTGGAGGGGCACCAGGGTCACAGCTAAGGAAGACACAGGAGGGGAACAAGTAACTCGCAACATTGAACGGCACTCCTTCCGGGGTGGGTGGGGGGGCTCTAGGTGGGAGCCTAGAGGGAACCAGCAACAATGCCACAGTTATTTATTTTATTTATTTATTTATTTAATATTTGTAGTGCGCCGGTAGCTCGCGAGGCTCGGGGCGCAGAGATAGGAACACGATAGACAGACAAACAGTAATGACGTACATCTGAGACGGGAGGGAACTACAAAGATTATTCCGGCTGGGGTTTGAACATGTAGAGTTTATTTGAAGATGTGGGTTTTTAGAGATTTGCGGAAACGGGTGTAGTTAGGCTCTATTCTTAGGTGGTCCGGGAGGTTGTTTCACAGGTTGGCTGCAAGAGTCGGAAAGGCTCTGCCTAGGCCGCTTTTAAGTTTATGTGGGGCTATAGCAATTTTGCCGAGTAGAGATGATCTCAATGTTCTGTTTGGGACGTATGACCTGATCTTCGTTTTTAGGTATGTTGGTGCCTTTCCGTGAATGCACTTATGAACAATGGTAAGGGTCTTAAAGTGCACCCTATCTTCGATTTTGAGCCAGTGTAGCTCCCTTCTGGAGTCGCTGATGTGCTCTGTCCTAGATTTAAGTTTGACGGTTCTTACTGCGTTATTCTGTACAACCTGGTAGCTTTGTATGCACCGTTTAGAGGCACCCAGGAGTAGGGCATTGCCATAATCGAGTCGTGATAGAATGGTAGCTCTAGCTATGGTCGCGCAATTGTCTTCTGATATGAAGGGTCTGATAGCTTTTATTAAGCGGAGGTGGTAGGCACAGTTTTTCTTAACGTATTGTGCTTGGGTCTCTGCCCCTAGAGATGCTTCAAGCTGCATACCGAGAGTTTTGACTTTGCCTAATACTGGAATGGGTGTGTCTTTGATCTGAAAGGATGCGTAGGATATGGGTAGCTTAGCTCGGGCGTATGATGAGCCAAAGATCATGAGCTCCGTTTTTTTCCCATTGAGGCACATCCAATTGGAGTCCATCCATTGCTCTACGTAGCTATAGATCATGTTGAGATGCTCACAGTTAACAGAGGGTGAAAACACCCAGATTCGACTTCTCCAGAAGGGGGGAAAAGGGCACGTGTTTGAGCACAGCACAGTACTACACACCCAGATTCGATATTCCTAGAAGGGGAAAAAAGGCTATGTTTTTGAGCACAGCACAATACAACACACCCAGATTTGTTTCCTAGAGGGAAAAAAGGCAAGATTTTGAGCACAACACAATACAAAACACCCAGATTCTACTATCCTAAAAGGGGAAAAAAGGCTAGGTATTTCAGCACAGCACAATAAACACACGCAGATTCGACTTTCCTAGGAGGTGAAGAAAAGCGAATTATTTGAGCACAGCACAGTACAACACACCCAGATTCGACTTTCCTAGCAAGGGGAAAAGGCTACGTTTTTGAGTACAGCACAATACAACACACCCAGATTCGACTTTCCCAGAAGGGGAAAAAAGGCTAAGTATTTGAAAAAGGCTACGTTTTTGAGCAGAGCACAATAAAAAACACCCAGATTCTACTATCCTAAAAGGGGGAAAAAAAGCTAGGTATTTCAGCACAGCACAATACAACACACCCAGATTCGACTTTCCTAGAAGGGGAAAAAGGCTACGTGTTTGAGCAAAGCACAATACAACACACCCAGATTCGACTTTCCTAGAAGGGAAAAAAGGCATGTTTTTGAGCACAGCATAATACAACACAGAAAACACCCAGACTCTACTTTCCTAGGAGGGGAAAAAAGGCTATGTATTTCAGGACAGCACAATACAACATGTCCAGATTCGACCTTCCTAGTCGGGGGAAAAACGCAAGTTTTTCAGCACAGCACAATACAAAACACCCAGATTCTACTTTCCTAGGAGGGGAAAAAAGATTAAATATTTGAGCACAGCACAATACAACACACCCAGATTCGACTTTCCTAGAAGGGGAAAAATGCTACGTTTTTGAGCACAGCACAATACAACACACAAATATTCGACTTTACCAGAAGGGGAAAAAAAGCTAAGTATTTCAGCACAGTACAATACAACACACCCAGAATCGACTTTCCTAGATGGGGAAAAAGGCTACGTGTTTGAGCACAGCACAATACAAAACACCCAGATTCTACTTTCCTAGGAGGGGAAAAAAGGCTACGTATTTGAACACAGCACAATACAAAACTCCCAGATTCTACTTTCCTAGGAGGGGAAAAAAGATTAAATATTTGAGCACAGCACAATACAACACACCCAGATTCGACTTTCCTAGGAGGTGAAGAAAAGCGAATTATTTGAGCACAGCACAGTACAACACACCCAGATTTGACTTTCCCAGAAGGGGAAAAAAGGGTAAGTATTTGAAAAAGGCTAAGTTTTTGAGCAGAGCACAATAAAAAACACCCAGATTCTACTATCCTAAAAGGGGGAAAAAAGCTAGGTATTTCAGCACAGCACAATACAACACACCCAGATTCGACTTTCCTAGAAGGGGAAAAAGGCTACGTGTTTGAGCAAAGCACAATACAACACACCCAGATTCGATTTTCCTAGAAGGGGAAAAAGGCTACCTTTTTTAGCACAGCACAATACAACACACCCAGATTCGACTTTCCTAGAAGGGGAAAAAGGCTATATGTTTGAGCAAAGCACAATACAACACACCCAGATTCGACTTTCCTAGAAGGGAAAAAAGGCATGTTTTTGAGCACAGCATAATACAACACAGAAAACACCCAGACTCTACTTTCCTAGGAGGGGAAAAAAGGCTATGTATTTCAGGACAGCACAATACAACATGTCCAGATTCAACCTTCCTAATCGGGGGAAAAACGCACGTTTTTTAGCACAGCACAATACAAAACACCCAGATTCTACTTTCCTAGGAGGGGAAAAAAGATTACATATTTGAGCACAGCACAATACAACACACCAAGATTCGACTTTCCTAGAAGGGGAAAAAAGGCTAAGTATTTCAGCACAGTACAATACAACACACCCAGAATCGACTTTCCTAGATTGGGAAAAAGGCTACGTGTTTGAGCACAGCACAATACAACACATCCAGATTTGACATTCCTAGAAGGGAAAAAAAGGCTATGTTTTTGAGCACAGCACAATACAAAACACCCAGATTCTACTTTCCTAGGAGGGGAAAAAAGGCTACGTATTTGAACACAGCACAATACAAAACTCCCAGATTCTACTTTCCTAGGAGGGGAAAAAAGATTAAATATTTGAGCACAGCACAATACAACACACCCAGATTCGACTTTCCTAGAAGGGGAAAAATCCTATGTTTTTGAGCACAGTACAATACAACACACCCATATTCGACTTTCCCAGAAGGGGAAAAAAGGCTAATTATTTGAGCACAGTACAATACAACACACCCAGAATCGACTTTCCTAGATGGGGAAAAGGGCTACGTGTTTGAGCACAGCACAATACAACACACCCAGACTTGACTTTCCTAGAAGGGGAAAAAGGCTACGTTTATGATCACAGCACAATATAATACACCTAGATTCGACTTTCCCAGAAGGTGAAAAAAGGCTAAGTATTTCAGCACAGCACAATACAACACACCCAGATTCGACTTTCCCAGAATGGGGAAAAAAGGGTACATTCTTTAGCACAGCACAATACAACACACCCAGATTCGACTTACCTGATCAGTCGCAGCAGGTCGACGGCTGCAGGCTACATGCTACCACAGCAGAAACCGGCAGACACCACTGGAGCTGTCCTTAGCCTCTAGTCCTTGGCCGAGGGGGCTGCCACAGCATGGGGTGCCATGGGTGGCCGATTTAAAGGGCCCGCCAACCAATGTGAGCACGGTGGGAGGGAGGGAAAGGGGAGGGAAGCAAGCGGGACAAAGGGATGGGGGAGCGGGCACACGTGCTGCGGCATGAGAATGCAACTTTTACAAATGTACAACTTACTGTGCCATGCAGCATCTGTCCTCACCCCACCACCGAAGAAGTTGACGTTGGCATAGCCTGATTATGGTGGGGATGTCCTGTGGGGACAGAGGAAGAAAACACACTTCAGTGCATGCTTATCTGTTGTCTGAGCAGGGGTGTGGGCCCTGGGTCCTCCTGGTCCAAAAAGGCCCAAACAGGAATTGCCCTTTTCTTCGTCTGCCCTTTGCGTCTGACACCCGGGTGATAGGCGCCCTTGATCTAAGAGTTAAGAGCAGAAAGGAAGAGGCAGGGCTAAGAAGGTGGGAGGTGCTTAGGCCAGGTGACCTAGATCTACTTGCACCTGCTCACCAACTGCAAAGGAAAAGAGGCTGGAGGCTGTTCAAGTAGTGGAAAAAAGCAGCAACTAGTAAGGCACCAACAGTCTACAGTGATTAACAGGTGGGCGGGGCTTAGGCCAGGTGACCTAAATCTGCTTGCACCTGCTCACCAACTGCAATGGACTGACAGAATGTGCACACGGACCATGGGACGAAAAATGTCTAGACTGCATTTGCCTTCATGACCTAATTTGCCTACAAAAAAGGTGGGCCCTGGAAGTTCCACACATCCAGGGTTATCTTACTTTTCTCCATCCAGCCAGGCAGGGTAAGGGTGGAAGGCCGAGTGAGGATGTTTTAATTTGGGTGAAGACCTCATTGTTTCAGACTGTTAGGAGTGTGAATAATGATTGTGATGACATCCTGGAACTGCAATTTCAAATGAAGGGGAGACGGAACCTCTTTCCTATCAATCTTTATAATTACCCAGGTAGGACAGACAATATGCAGATTCTCTACAATTTAAGAGACATGCTAGACTGGTAGAGAGGAAAAAGACCATTTAACCTGAGGTCTCTAGTCACAGGGGATTTTAACCTGCAGTTTGAACCGCTGGAAACAATGGGAGATATTTGGGAAGATGAAGATCTGGCATGGGGGTGTGGAACCCTTGATGCACCAAAGGTAAACACGAAATATAACCGGCCTATAGAGGCAGCCAGTCTACTGTTGGCTTGTAGTATGAGGGCCTGTAATGGCAGGTTTCTAGGGGACAGCCCAGCCGCTGTTACTTTTGAAAGTGGAGTGGGCAATAGCCAAATTGATTATACACTGGTGAATGTTGAATCTTGGGCTCTTCTGTCCAATTTTGAGATCCCCCCTAGAGTTGATAGCAACCATCATCCGTTCGTGCTGTCTGCTTGTAGTTCCATGTTTGGCATTGGTTTCGTAAGCAGTGTTAGGGATGGTTCTGGCAACTCAGTTGAGGCCATGCGAGGCATGTAGTAAAGTGGGCCAAGCTTGACATTGCAAATGTTCTGCTAGAAGCCTACAGCAGTATTTTGACATCATAATAGGAAAGCATGCTGAAATTACATCTAGTCTGGGGAAATGTTTTGTTACCAGTGCTAAATCTATGGGGAAATCCTGTCTCCGGAATAAATACCTGGTATGATAGAGAGTGCAAAGAAGCAAAGGGCCTGTTAGTACACAGAGAGAAGGCGGATGTTACTATGGGACGGGGACTACTTCATGCCAGGACAGCATATAGAAAACTTTTTGAGATTAAAAAGAATGAATATGATGCAAATGTATGGGATATTCTCTTTTCTGCTATAAAGTCTAGGGACAGCCATGGTTTGGGGAAATTAATGGGAGCAGGATGCTCACCAGGCCAGGTATCGCTCATTGGGTGCATTACTGAACTGGCTTGGAAAAATCATTTTAAGGTTTTATACCATGAGGACTGAATTATGTGGGTATTGAGTCAGGGTTCTGATGAGCATGTCCTGGGATCTGCAAGGGCTGGAGCTATGCTACACCGCTAATCCTAAACCAGGAAAAATTTAGGATAGCATTAATGTCACAAAAAACTGGTAAAGCCCGGGACCGGATACAATCCCAGTTGATTTTGACTAGACAGAATCTTTGATTTGGGTGCTATATTTGGTAAACCTTTTTAATGCAATCCTAGAGTCCAATATAGTACAGGCTTTAAGAACGGGGATAGAGAGGTTCCCATTAATTACAGGCCAATATCTCTGCTGGACACAAGTGGGAAGATATTTGCTAAGGCTGTACTGGGGCACCTCGAGGCCTAGATTGAGAAGCATCATGCCATCCATCACCTACAGGCTGGATTCCAATCTAATACAAGCACTATTGATCAAAGCTTGCTGCTTCTACTTGTCTTTAGCAAGTATGTTATCTTGAGGAAGGTGTTTGTTTATACCGTTTTCATTGACTGTAAAACGGCCTTTGATAGAGTCCCTAGTGTTAGGCTCTGTGAGGTCCTAGAAGGTTTGAATATCCCTCTACCACTGTTACTCAGGGCCATCCAGGGCCTCTATTGGAACAACGTGGCCATGGCTTATAATAAAAAACAATACTTCCTACATAAAATACAAGTCAATGGGCCTCATTCTAAGTGTGCCGGTCCGGAAACACTCCAACTCTGCGGGCGAGTGCCATCCCACCCGGCAAGTCAGACCTGCCCGCAGAATTTTCACAGAAGCACCGGCAACGTTATTAACGGTACCGGTGCTTCCATGGTCCACTCTCACATAGAGTCCAATTGGACTCTATGGAAATGGGGACTTACAATTTACTGGCGCCTGACTTTCTGGGCCGCTGGGGGACCACAGAAGCACCAGCAACGCTAATAACGGTATTGGTGCTTCCGTGAAAACTCTGCAGGCAGGTGTCATCCCGCCCTGCAGGTCACTCGCCCACAGAGTTGTAGTGTGCCAATCCAGAAACAACAGTGCCGGTAAGCTTACCGGCACCGTTGTTTCCGGATCGGCACACTTAGAATTAGGCCCATTGAATTGTATTTTATGTAGGAAGTATTGGTTTTCCATATGGTACGTGCAACCAGATAAGGATATACAACCTTTATAGAGAAATGTCAAGGGAAATGTTTTTTAAAATGATTTGCTGCTGCTTAATGCTGCACTTCTCATCTGTGATTTAAATAGTGTGCACTTTAATTATGAAGCGTTGGCTTTTCTTTCGTGGGTTTGTGCTTTTTCTACAAGTTTTAATATTGTACATGTTGTGGCTTAGGCCGAAATGAAAGACAATGATGATGATGCTAATTAGTAATTACCTGTGTTTTCGTGTGCATGGATGATGCGCATTGAGCAACGTTTTCCACGGATATGACTCCTGAGTAGATATAGCAATCTGGATGGGATATTCACCTCTTTTTTCTGTCTCTGACAACATTTCATCCAGACATTGCACTTTAAGGTGTGCCAACCTTGTCACAGTGCACACTTGTGCGTCAGTGTCAATTGTTGGGGAGCCACAGGTCTTGGGTGCCGGGATAGGATGTCTGCTGTGTTGTTTGCAACTACGGCTTCATCAATTTCGAAATTGTAGACTTGCAGTTGAAGAATCCATTTTACAATTCTGGCTAGTGTCCTGTGGGGAAAGGACATTAGTGGCCTGTAATCAAGCACAGGTTTGAATAAATGTCTGTGCATGGACCAGTAGAAGAGTTTGAGCCAGAGTAGAAATACAATGACTTCTCATTCTGTGGGTAAATAGCCTGGTTCAGTGGTCTTGAGTGCTCTGCTGGCGTAAGCAACTGTAGGATCAACGACGACGTGGGCAGCTATCAAAGATGATTTCTGTGTCCTTCTTTATATAAAAGTATGCCATTGCAACATAGGGGGTCATTACGAGTTGGGCAGTAAGGGTTTACCGGCACCGTTAAGGATGCCGGTGCCGGTAAACCCTTACCGCCCTATTCCGAGGTCCCTTATCGGGTCCCTGCAGGAACGGCTGGTCTGGCCAGTCGTTCTTAGCGGGACCCGTTAAGGGACCTTGGAGCTAATAACGGGCCCACAATTTGCGGGCCCGTTATTAGCGCCTTCCCCATTCCCATTGAGCCCTATGGGGGCTCAATGGGAATGGGGAATGGTATTTGGCATGGGGACTTACTGGGTCCGCATAGTTTGGAATGTGCCAGTAAGTCCTCATTCCACCTACCCAGACCCGGACCCGGATTTGGAGGCAGCCATGGCGCTAATAGCGCCATGACTACCATAGCGCCATGGCTACCTCCAAACTCGTAATGACCCCCATAGTCTTTTGTAAGGGTTTTTGGGGTCTTCCATCCAGTACCACTTTCTTCTGGCCTTAATCGGGTTCCGTAGTCATGACGCTGATTATGCATCCGAAAAGAATCCTCAAGACAGTCCTCAAAAAACTTCTCTCTATTTATGGTCAGATCACAATATTTTGGCAAATACAGATCTTCCCAGGTTGCTTAGCCTTTTCTGTTGCTGCATTGACCAACACCCATTGTGTGGTGTCTTGTACTTTTTCTATGATTCTGGCCTGTTCAAGGGCTGTCTGTTCCTCCTCTTCTTTGACTTGCATGGGAAACACAATTCTTTGGTGTCTCAGTGCTCTGGGTTGAATTGCCTTGTTGATGGGAAGCTCAATAACATTTGTCTTTCATACGGACGATGTCCATGACTATGTTGTGTTCTTTGAACAGTGCGTACAGAGTGGAGGAGTGGATGTTGATCGTGAACCTGTTGTGGCCCAGGTGTTCTGCGGTGGGTAAGCTGAGCAGCATATATGATATAATTTCTGCAACAAATCCCCTCTCCAGAGTCATGTCACAGTGCCAGGAGGCACTCCCAGTAGTGGGAACAGTGTCAGAGGCAGCCAAAGGCAAAGAATGTAGGGCCTCATTATGAGTGCGGCGGTAAGGGGTTAATGGCACAGGCAAGGATGCCGGTGCTGTTAACCCCTTACCGCCGCATTCCGAGGTCCCTTAACGAGTCCAACTAAGGCCGGCTGGTTTTACCAGCCACCCTTAGCAAGAGCCGCTAAGGGACCAGGGAGCTAATAACGGGCCCGCTATTTGCGGGCCCGTTATTAGCTCCTCCCCCATTCCCATTGTGCCCTATGGGGGCTCGAATGGGAATGGGGAATGGTTTTCAGAATGGGGACTTACCGGGTCCTCCAAGGTTGGAATGACCCGGTAAGTCCCCATTCTGAGAACCCGGACCCAGACACGAGTTTGGAGGCAGCCATGCCCTTATTAAGGGCATGGCTGCCTCCAAACTCGTAAGGAGGCCCTTAATCTTTATGGGCTGCAGTCAGGACTGGTGTCAGAAGCTGAAACATTTTCTCAGACAGTACATTGACAGATGGATCTTAGGACATAAATCTTCATATCAAGAATTCGGCATTTGGGCTGCATGCCAGCCTGTGTTGATGTTGGTGTTAATGGAATTAACATAGCATACGTTTTCTTTGCTGGAAGGGGCAATTCCTGTGATTGGTCTGATTTATCATCATCGACAGTAGATATTTGAATCGAGCTTTGCACAAAGTGGTCTCCCCATGGGTTGTCTGTAGATCTGCTTAATGCAGCAAAATAGTCGAGCTTGCAACACTGGAAGTGATGCAGATTCCCACAGGCAGGACACCCAATGATCAGGCGATCTATGCTGCCACAGTTAATGCAGGGTCCAGGGCTCTCAGTGTGCTGCTTATTATATTCATTGACCAACATACACATCAGAGTCCAGAGTTTAGTGCTGTCCAAGCTAGGTGGGTGTATGAACTTCTTCATTTCAAGTCCAGCCTGCTTATAGCTCATGGCTGCAAGCCATTTGCTAGGTCCTTTGAAGTAAGATCCTAGGTTTTTGAGCAATTTGTTTCCTGAGCTGGATCGATGCACAACCCTGAAGGACATGCATGCATATTTGATCATCTGCATTTGGTAACTCGTATGACTTTGCCAGGTGTTGAACCCCCTCATGGAAGCTCGCAAGTGGTTCATGTGGTTGCTGATGCGCATGGTTGTGGTTACACCTTTCAAAGTCTAGGTTGACCTGAAGGTGAAATTGCAGTGTAAGGACTGCTGTCACAATCTCGTTGTCCCAGACGTCCCCAACGTTTGGTAACAAATGGAGCAGCTTGTGCACATCTTCACTAAGCAATCACAACAGCAAAGATCGATTGACTCATGAGTCTGTCACTTAAAGGCATGGTCTAGTAAAAATGTTTATTGTCCCTACGGGTCGGCCATGTTTTTTTAAGCCTAAGTGGCTCGATTTTAGAAAACTTTCCTATGGACCTTACCCGAGTTTTCGTCCATTAAACGCACGCGAAAACAAGCACCAGGGAGCTGCCATTTTGTGATAATCCTATCATTTCCCCCATCGCCCTGGCTGACCTGCTTTTGCGGCACTAAATCATATCCCCCGCCCCTGAGCCTGTCATCAGCAGACTCGTACCGCCCATTTCCCAACGCCAAAGCACGTCTTGTGTCAACATTCGCTGCGCTTCAGCTAATGACGTGTCGCCATGGAAATGAAGGACGCCTCTTTCCTCAATAAGTATAAACAGACCGTTTCACAACACACAGCAGCAGATTTTCGATTCCATTCCTCTCTCTGTGTTACTTAGAGTATTCTGTGACTCGTTTCTGTGCTCTGGTCAGCTACCTTCGCCGCTTGTAGCCCGTGTGAACACCTGTACCATCTTGGTTAATTATTTTACTTTGTTTACCACACAATGGCTACAATAATGCCCTACATGTACGAGCCCGAGTATACCGAGGAGGAACTACTGGAAAGGGAAGCACGCGAAAACGATGGGGATTCGGACGGCAGTTGGCAGGACCAATCAACAGATGAAGAGCCTGGGCCTAGTCGCATGGACGGCGTCTCCACCTGGTGCACATGCAATCGGTGCGAGCCAATGCCGACCGAGGAGGAGAACTGCTGCTGCCGAGAAAACTCGGGATGCCTGGCCTACATTTCGGAAGGCGAGCCACGACCGCAATGCATCACCGAGCTGCCAGACTTCAGGGCAGCCTGCCTCACACGGGACGTGTTGAGGATAATGATGGTGCTTATGCACGAACTTCGCGCAACTGTTCGTCCTCGTAATCCGAGTAACGAGTAAGTATACTCTGCTTGTCATGCCACTCCTATTTCATGTTCTTCTACTATATCCAAAATTACATCTACATATCATTGTAACGCATGTAAGTCGTTCAATAGTGTGCATTGTCTAGATAGCATTTGTCCGTGTAGAATGCCATTAGTTACAAGACTTGTCATTGACAACAAACGTTTATTAAACTTATCTTGGTCATTTAAAAACAGTTTGTTTCATTTCTTTTCACAGGTGGTACAGGCTGGTGGCCTATCGTTCCTTTACATGGTGGCTCCACGGGAGGCTTGGACACCGCGTTCGCAGAGTGATACCCGCCTGTGCCGTTCGTGCCATTAGAGAAACGTTCCCGAGTGACAGCGGTCAGTACAGGGGATTTTCTCTCGCTGTGCTGCAACCTGACCTGTATAATCTTTAAAGTCTTGTATTTTTGTGTCATGAAAATAAGATACAAAATAAAACACCACATATATTTTAACAACGGTTGTTTCGATTTTTTAAATGAATCAAGTGTGTCTCCATTCAAGGATGGACGTCAGACATCTGTGCTCCGAATGGGTGAAGGTCTGGTCGCTGTGAAGCAGGGTGGTCACTATCTATCTAAGCTAACATAACATATTCTCGATAATGCATGCACTAAATAACACTTGTTCAAAGTCTTTCAGTAGGTTATGTCTCTATAAAAGTCACACATATATCTATACTAACAATTACCATTGGATTATACAGGCCTAAGGGTCTTGACCAGTATAATACACCGGTTGAAGTGTGGGTCTGTGCTCACAAGAATCTCCGGTATGTGGCATTTGTTATTGATAAGCAACGATATACTATCAAAGGCGGTTCGCGCCAGTGGATGAGCGCTGGCATGGGGGGCTGTCAGGGGTGCGAAAGGCCAAGGTGCCAAACTGCATGTACACTTCAAAAGGTATCCCACGCCAAGGGGCCATCGGTCACATGGCCTCCTCAGACCCCGTGTCTCCAGCCAGGCCTCCCCTTGAAGCAGGCCGACCCCCTGCAATCCACATAAGTGTGTCTCCATTCAGCATTCTTCCTGTGCCTTATCTGCATGCCCCAGGCCCATCCATCCCACCCCCCTCTATCAAAGGCGGTTCGCACCCGGGGATGAGCGCTGGCATGGGGGGCTGTCAGGGGCGCGAAAGGCCAAGGTGCCAAACTGCATGTACACTTCAAAAGGTATCCCACGCCAAGGGGCCATCGCTCACATGGCCTCCTCAGACCCCGTGTCTCCAGCCAGGCCTCCCCTTCAAGCAGGCCGCCCCCCTGCAATCCACATAAGTGTGTCTCCATTCAGCAGTCTTCCTGTGCCTTATCTGCACGCCCCAGGCCCATCCATCCCACCCCCCTCTATCAAAGGAGGTTCGCACCCGGGGATTAGCGCTGGCATGGGGGGCTGTGACGGGCGCAAACGGCCAAGGTGCCAAACAACATGTACACTTCAAAAGGTATCCCACGCCCAGGGGCCATCGCTCACATGGCCTCCTCAGACCCCGTGTCTCCAGCCAGGCCTCCCCTTCAAGCAGGCCGCCCCCCTAAAACCACGACATACATACGTCATTCATTCACAAACACACCCCTGTTTCTAATACTTTATAAACCACTTGATATGTCTCATGAGAACATCTTTGTGCTTTGCAAGTGAACTCCTGAACGTGATACCTGGCAACCACTGAGATCTACGCTAATCTGCTCGTCGTCGTGCTATCCGTGAACTTCTGTGACCGCTTAGAGCAAACCCATCAGTGTGCTACCTGTGGCCACCCACCTATTCTCCTGCAACATACTGCTCTGCTTGCTGAATCCAACAGTTTGTTGGTCAAGGTAAGGCCATGTATCCAAGTCATATTTCGCAGATTTTTAAATTTCTATCTATTTGCGAGTAGAGTACACAATAGTGCTATGTTCATTGGTCTCATTGCTATTGACTTGAGTTTCCATTGCTATGCTATCAATAGATCTATTTATTTTCATCTGTGTCTATTGTCATCGAATTGCATCCTTCGGGGGTCCAGTCTATAATGTAAGCATGTTTCCTTCTCGTGCAAGACAGAACATCCAAGGTACGAGTCACATGTTCAGATTTTAGTCACATCATTTATACATTTCTGCAATTTATGCAAATACTAAGCCACACATAATTAACTGGTATAGTTCCTGCGACCAAAACAAACCTTGCATTGATCATTGTATGATTCATTTACTTTTGTATCAAATCTTTATTCTTGAAGATTGTATAATAATGTCGATATTTACTTTTCAGATTTATCAACAATGCCTGCTTGTTCGATTAGCGGTTGCCCTTCGAAGACCCATGCGAAATCTGAAGGCACTACAATGCATGTATTCCCGAAAAACTGTTGATCGAATAAGAGAATGGGTCAGACATTGGGGATATCCACTGGATGAGCTGGAAAGTAGAGTCCAACAAGTCTTACAGGACAAGAGGGGTGAGCGATACCGCATCTGCAGCCGGCACTTTTCCTTGGACATGTACACAACATCTTGGGTAACAAAGAAGAATAAACGGCGAACGACACGGAAATTGCTCGAAAACGCTATTACCACTCTATTCGTCCACATTCCGCCACCAGTGATTCAAGTGTCCGGATTTAGCTTTAGGCCTTGCGGTAGTGTGTAGATAGCCGAACGGATTAATTGATATTGTAGGTGTTCTATCCCTTGTAATAATTTCGATGTTGATATGAGTGTATAGTTTTTTGAATAATGACATTTATCAATATATTCTTTTTTCGATTTCATAACCCACAAAAGCAATGTATATATATGGGAACAGGGAACTGTGCTGTATTGAGCATTTTTCAAGTATTCTGTCGCCTTACATGGCTATTTTTAATATTGGCATTTTTTTATCAATCATTAATTTACCTTTACAACTTCTTGACTATCCCTTGAATCTGAAGAAAGAACATTCTACATCCTTGACGTGGTCGCAGTTATCAACCACTTCTAGCGCGTATCAGGTAATCTTACTAGGCTAATCCACTACAGACTTGTTTTATGCATGTCAAGTAATAGTTTTATTTTATTGTGTAATTATTTTACCGAATGTTTGGTTAGTGCTTTCCAATTGATATACATCTTAGTTATCGTCAACTGGTGTTTGTTTTCAGTTATAATTAGTGTTATCCATACTAATGCAAGTACTGTCTTTCAGGGAGATGCTGAAGCATCCGCCACATCTACAACATTTCTAGATGTTCTTCACCAGCAGGAGGTATGGATACTGACAGCTCCATCGAGCGTCATCATCAGAGCTGGAATTCTTGTCGTTTGATTGTTCTACACAATGTTTCATTCGTGGTTAGCCGTTGATATGTACCTGTGCTGTCGACCCCAGGTGTGTGTTATGTTTTCACTATTGTAATCCTCACTAATGCAAGTACTATGTTTCAGGCAGTTGATGGAGCGTCAACCCCTGCACTTGATGCAGAGCCTGACATTCAAGTAATTCCAGGGGAAGTGGAAGCGGGACCATGCGTATACGAATCGGCGCAACAGCTTTCGGAAGTGCGCACTACATTTGCAACATCCATAGATATTCTTCAGCAGCACGAGGTATGGATACTGACAGCTCCATCATGCGTGATCATATAATGTGATTCCATTTGCTATACTTTCTTCCCTATTAACGCAAGTGCTGTGTTTCAGGGAGACGACGAAGCTTCCACTACAATCACAACATCCAATTTAGATGATGCAGATGTAAATAAATCGGAGAAATAAGTCGATGAAATGTGATCATATTTAGATTTTTCTTGATTCTTTTGGACAATGCATCATTTGTGGTTATCTCTTTATATGTACCTGTGCGTTCGACCCCAAGTGTGTGTTATGTTTCCAATATTGAAAACCATACTAATCCAAGTACTGTGTTTCAGGGAGTGGACGGAGCTTCCACCACAATCACAACATCTCATTTAGATGATGCAGATGTTAAGGAATCGGAGAAATAAGTCGATGAAATGTGATCATATTTAGATTTTCCTTGATTCTTTTGGACAATGCATCATTTGTGGTTATCTCTTTATATGTACCTGTGCCATCGACCCCAAGTGTGTGTTATGTTTCCAATATTGAAAAGCATACTAATGCAAGTACTGCGTTTCAGGGAGATGCGGATGCCTCCTCTCCAATACAACCATTCATGGCAGTCCATGCAGAGCCAGAGGTATGGATACTGACTGCTCCATCGAAATAGATCATCACTGGTCGAATACTTGTCGTTTGATTGTTGCACACAATGGTTAAATCGTGTTTGGCTATTGAGATGTACCCGTGTGTTCGTCCTCACGTGTGTTTTATGCTAACAATATTTTGATACATAGTAATGAAAGTACTATGTTTCAGGGAGACGATGGAGCCTCATTCCGTGCTGTCTATGCGGATACAGAAAATATAGTCGTTGCAGCGCAAGACGAATCGGAGCTACAGCGTACAGATGTTGAAGGTCGAGTCAAAAAAATTGCAAAGAAAAAAAAAACAAAAAAAGGTTAGTTACAAACAGTTCATAACTTTAAAAAAATGTTTGTGCTGGGGACTATTTTATGTTTTTTTCCAGTCAATTGGACTACACTTTATCTTGTGTTTAAACTGAACATCCCTTTTCCAATCTCTCCTACAGTTACCCGTGGGTGTCAGAACTATACATACACAGACAGTGAAGCGAATGAGAGATGTTGCTTGCCAGACCATGTACACTATGGAGGAACTATTAATTGAGGCGAGGCGTGTTCAGGCTCGAGATGCTCATGTCCAATGGCCAGAACATGAATTAACTGTGTTTGGAGACAACAGCAAAGTTGCATTGGACCATAGCTACAGTGCGACTGCACCCCCACAAGAAGATGTTATTGAATGTATTGAAGATAGCTCTGAAGTAGTTGCAGATCAATTCACACAATCTACACCCGCCAAAAATTTGCCACCAAAAAACCTGTCGACATTGTTGTGTTCTCCCATCAATGTTGAAGTAATAGATGTCGAAATGACAGAGAATGAACAAGCCGCAGCATCCATAGACGCATCAGAACATGATATCAGCGATATTACTTTCCAATGTGTTGAAATCTCCACAACGTCACAGGCCGAAACAACGTTGACGCAGGATGACAGTCTAATGAAAGAGAGCAAATACATTGTATTCGACAGTTGTTTGATGGAAATTATAAGTATGCTGAAATGTGTGCATTCCATTAGAGGGAAAGTATGTGGGAAGCCATTGATTAATGTGACTCGTCAAATAAAAGGCAGTAACGTCAAAATAAATGCCGCCTGTAGAATAAATCATAGGTTCTCATGGTTTGCACAACCGATGCTGGGGAAACTGCCAGCAGGCAATCTACTGTGTGCAGCTGCATCACTTTTTAGTGGCTCCAGTTTTAGAAACTTAGAGGCTTTCTTTCAGTTTGTGGGACTCCATTTCATTTCTAAAGCGCTGTACTACATATACCAACGTGATATCTGTTTCCGGCCATTAGTGATGCTTGGAAACTTGAACAATTGTCTCTAGCAAGTACATTCGAAGGCAAACGATTCAGGCTAGCTGGCGATGGACAGTGCGACAACCCTGGATTTTCTGCCAAGTACTGCACCTACCACTTTCAGGACATGGATAGTAAGAAAATTGTGAGTTCGGTGGTCGTGCAGGTAACACAATGTACATCGTCAGTGGCCATGGAGAAACTCGGATTTATAAAATCAGTGGAATATCTACAATCAAGGGGAATGCACATCGACCTCATAGCCACGGACAGACACGTTTCAATTGCCAAGACAATGAGAGAGCCGTTCCCACATATTAAACATCAATTTGACGTATGGCATCTTGCTAAATCAATCAATAAGAAAATCTCGGCTGCAGGGAAAAAAAAAGGTTTTGAAGTATTTTGCAGTGGTCTCATTCTATCACCAACCATCTTTGGTGGAGCTCAAAAACTTGTGTAGGGTCAGTGGAAATACTGCTTGAAAAATGGCGGTCACTGATGCACCACTGTACCAACCTTCACCGCTGGACAGCAAATCAACATTTCCACCAATGTGAACATGGCCCTTTGTCCCCAGAGGAGGCACGGAAGAAGAAGTGGTTGATTCCATCTTCACCGACACACAAAGCCATTGAGAAGATTGTTTTCGACAAGACTCTAACAAGAGATTTGAGAGGACTGACAGAATTCTGTCACACAGGAGATTTGGAGGTGTTCCACAATATGTGCCTAAAGTACAGGCCAAAGCGCTTGCATTTCAGCTTTCGGGGCATGAAACATCGCACTCTACAAGCGGTCTTGGCCCATAACAGCAATGTCGGACGTGAACAATCTAGGACTAGGGGTAAAGTAAGGATGCCTCGCTACACTAAGGTGTGTTCAAAACGAAGTAAGCAATGGGTGATCAAACCAATCTATGATGAAATGCAGTTCGACTTTGTGAAAGGCCTTATTGTTGCTGTGTTAGAGAAGCACAGATATGGAATTTTGGACGTTTCTGTGCAGAACAGTGATCCATTGCCACCGAACATTGCGACTGTGCCCACCCGAAGCACAGCTGGTTGTGAAGTACAAATCCCGGTTTAAATAATTGCAATACGATTGTCTTTTTGTAAATAAATGTTATTGTACAGTGTACCTGTAACCCTAACCCCTACCTTCACCATCATGGGTGGCGAACAAGCTGGGTGTCATCTTTGAATTCTCTCTATTCACCTCAAATATGTGTATGTATATATTTTTCTCATGTCTCATCTCATGTAAATGTAAATGTAAATGTAAATGCTGCGCACTGTTAATGGAGGGGAGGCTTGCGTATTGCAAATAATAAAACAAACAAACAAACAATAAATCTCACTTTTAACTCAACTGACCTTCTGCCAAAAATTAAATGTCTCAATTTGGGCTGCAAAGCTCGCAGACAAAGGGGACAAAATTGGGGCACTTAGAACGCGCCAGCCAAGCGGGCCGTGGCATTTGGGAGAGAAGCCAGTTTGCATTTGCACATTGAGGCGCACTACATAGACGGATTCTAAACTTCAAGTTCTCACAGATGCCTATACTACGTGATGTTGCAAATAAAGAATGCGAAGGACAGCGGCTTTGATTTTCAGCTCGCGCCCAGATGAGGCCCACAAGTCGCACTGGAAGTATAAGGGTCTATTGTTTTTTGACCTTGAGACAGGGACCATGCCGAAAGAACTACATTTGAAGGGGGTGTGCAATAACGTAAGAGACGATAAGGCAGAAAATTCAGAAACTAGACCGAGTTTCATTTTAGTTCAGTATACGAAAAATCGTTGTCAAGAGCACGGTCCGTTTTACAGACTGCATTACGAAGAGACACAATGGAAATTTCAAATATAATTTAAGTAAATCTTTACACGCTTTTATACCGGAATGAAGATTTAATGAATGGATGCATGGATAAATGAATGAATGAAGAGCTAGGAAAAGCAAGGAAAACGTGTTCGTAGTGGGCACATGGGCATGCAGGTCCACTGGTCTCACCGATCTCGGTCCTTGGCCCAGCCACTTTTCCCTGCACTGCCTACCTGCACTACGGGACTGTCTCTGTATCCTTCAGCCCCTTCTCCCGGCATTTACCTTGCACTTGCCACCAGCTGGCCCTATTATTTAATTTGTATTCAACTAACCATGTACAGCACTTTTACCCCCTCCCCCTTCCCCATGCGCGATCAGAAAGACACCTGGCCTAGTAGGATCGTTGTCTGTCTGCCCTTGTTCCCCACCTGCCTCGTCGCGCCTAGAAACACTTGAGTATAGGCGCGTTACAAATGCCATATCATATATCATATAATTCCTCACGCATGTAGACTAACTGTCGTTTATCATTGTGTGTTGGCCTCGATTTATTTAGTTACTTTTCGCATTGATTTTAGAGCCGAACATACTCCATTGAACTATCCTTGCAAGCAAATAGTTTCTGATCGGCTGTAATAAATAAAATAAGTAATATTAATGAAGATCAGCTGGCGAGACTAATTATAATTTTTTTGTTTTCATAACAGGTATTTGCTCCCCTTCTGCTACTGCCATCGGTTTGAGACACCAGCAGATGGCTTTTACAGTAGACATCTGCAGCTTCGTGTGAACAACTGGAGCATACTGACAATTTTATGGGACGATCGCCAAGGGCCCACATGCCCTTACGCTGTACTAGTGGCTAAAAGCAACATATCAACCTTTACGATGGACTAGTGCCTAGTTGATGGAACAGCCTTGCGGTTCACCGTGCTTCCAAAGTGCTTCTTTTAACGAAAAGCAACACCCTGTGTACCATGGCAGATACAGATAAAAGAAAATAAATGTCTTTCGGAGTTCACATGGCAATTGCTGAATATTCTCTAAACATTTAATGTAAAATAAATGTACTTTACCAAATGTACCGTGTTGCTGTTTGATTTTAAAGTACAGTTTCATATTCCGAATTGTGGCGCGCTGTGTTGTGAGATGGTCTGTGTTGGTTTCCGGGTTCTGTGTGGAGTCGCGTAGAAGACGACTGGGCGCGTTTGCCTACGCAGCACAGTAACGTCACGGAGAGAGGCGGGGAATATGAATGTTTGGATAATGTCAGGCTCAGGGGCGGGGGAATTGATTTAGTGCCGCAAAAGCAGGTCAGCCAGGGCGATGCGGCAAGTGATAGGATTATCAGAAAATGACGGCGCCCTGGTGCTTGTTTTCGCGTGCGTTTAATGGACGAAAACTCGGGTAAAGTCCATAGGAAAGTTTTCTAAAATCGAGCCACTTAGGCTTAAAAAAACATGGCCGACCCGTAGGGACAATAAAAATTTTTACTAGACCATGGGCCTCATTACACGGACGGCGGTAAGGGTTAACGGTCACCGTTAATGGCAACGGTGACCGTTAACCCTTACCGCCGTACTACGAGGTCCCTTTGCGGGCTGGAGGAATTAACGCCTGCTTCTTGCAGGCGTTAAGTACCAACCCGCTAAGGGACCTCGGAGCTAATTACGGCACCGCAAAATTGCGGTGCCGTAATTAGCGCCTTCCCCATTCCCATAGAGCCCTATGGGGCAGAAATGGGAATGGGGAAGGGCAATGGCGGAAGGGGGATTTACCGCCCCTCCAACCTTGGAATGTGGCGGTAAATCCCCTTTCCGCCAAGGCGGTGCCGGTAATTTACCGGCATGGTCCAGGGTGCTAATAGCACCCTGGATTACCGCCTTCCGTGTAATGAGGCCACATGCCTTTAATAGCATGCAAATACTTTTTCTAGGTGGCTAACCCACATCACCTAGCAAGGATCAGCGTATGCTGCATTATGGTGGAGGTCCAGAAGCTGCAATTGGGGGAGGCTGCATGTTCTACGACTAGCTGGCTCTGTGTCAGATAGTGTCTGAAAGCAGCTAAGAGCTGAAGCAGTGCAGCCGGGTGCTGCATCGGGTGCACCTCTCAGTGGTTTTAGTCTTGCCACATTACCAGTTATTCTGCACCTCAAAAGAGAGTACAGAAGAGTAATGTACAATTATGTATGTGAACAATATGTGACAACCATCCATTTAGACTGTCATGGACTCAGGGGACCAGGGATGCCCAACCACGGTGTAAAGTACTATTTGGAAGCAGACTACGGATGATTCCGTAGGCCCATTCCAGGTGTTCAGAATCACTTGGTTAGCAGAAATCAAGAGTGCATCCTTCATCTCATAGCCAGAACATATGGCAGAGTAAGGCGGGAACCACATTGGTTAAGAAACAGACATACACTGAGTATGGCCTTCTTTTCCCCATCCACCACACAATCATGATAATGGTACAGCCCCAAGACTAAAAAGTAGTAGTGGCCAAAAAGGAATTGCTGCTTGTACATGCACCTCGAGATGGCAGGCCCCTACCTTCCTACGTCCTACACTTATCAGTGCTGTGACCCTGAATCGGAGGGGCAGAGTGGCAGTAGTTCCCGAGGCAGATTGTCACACAGAGCTATTTTCAAGTAAATCAGTCTTATGCACACACCCCTTTCCAACTAGACAAGGAGGCAAGAGCAGGTTTAATGGATATCACTAGTACCCCCAAACAGATAGCAGCACACTTGGTGAGAGGTTTCCATAGCACGGCAGAGGAAGGACGAGACAGCTTCTGTGGGCAAGAGCTTTGCTCGATCACTCTGTCGCCTTCCCAAAGCAAGTCACCTATACTCCCAGAGACATGGGACAGACTTTGCTCTCTCCACTGACCTGTGGGCAGACGCCATTGCTTCTGCCTCACTTCAAGATGGTGCATGGCCTTTACAGCCATCAGTCGCCACTGTAGGGTGCATCATTTAACCTAAATGTGAGCACTGAGCTAGATATCAGAAACAGGAGGAATGACCTAATGCATTAGAAGTAATCACCCACCAGAGTTCAAGAGAGAAGGGGAACAACCCATTAGGGATTAGAGGGAACAATAAAATTAACTAGCAAACCTGTGAAAGTGCACCACCCCTGCGGTGAGTGTCACAGACTGGGTTAGCATCCTGCAGGCAGAGAGCGGAAGGAAGGAAGCCTATGAAAGAGTCAGACATTTCAGAAGACGACTAAAGAGACTGATGCGTGCTGTATATCAGACGCTGGCAGAAGCCGAAGCTACAGGAAGAGAGAAAACACCATGTTTTTAGAGGATGCAGGCAGGGCGGCACCAGAGCCTACTGGGAGATGTGTTTTAGACACAGGCACTGCGAGGACAATGAAGCAGAGGGATAGCAGAGAGCCTATTAAGAGAACTACCACAGACTCTGGCAAAGGCTATATATCCCCAAGAGGAGAGAAAGCTAAGAACATCCTCAGGCCTATATCTCAGACATGGACTAAGAAGGGCAGAGGCCCGAGAGCCTATTCCGTGCAACCCCCAGAGGCTGATCAGGGACCAGACACTGAGAAAAAACAGGGGAGGCTTTGGCCCAGGAAGGTTATCAACCGTTATCAATGGATGCATGGGCGTAATTTTAGGGGGGGACAGAGGTGTTTGTCCCTCCCAACTTTCATGGCACACCATTTTGTCCCCTTCATTTAGCTGGGGCACCTTTTCTTCAGATGTCATGTCCCCCCGCAGCATTTTCGGAAAAGTTACTCCACTGAATGGATGTTAATGTATAAAATGGCATCCTGATAAATCTCATAAGAAATTGTGAAGAAGCACTTTCTGGTAGGAGTTTTTAAAAGGTCTCGTCATAAGATCAGGAGGGCAACACATGAACAGAGGGTGATAATATCTGAGCCTGGCCCGTACCCTAGGGCTAGGTGGGAGTAGTATGTGCTGATAGGAGAGGTCAAGAGCTGAGCAATATATTCATGGGCAAAATGTTAAATAAACTGTGAAACCAAAAAGCATTCAGAGGGCTTTATCCCTAACACTATAATCTTCAACCAAGAGGTGTTCTGAGCACTATATCCCTGTAACTCTATCTTAGTTCGCCTGCACTAGGGAATAGTCCCATTCCCGTAGAAAGGCATTGCATCACATGGAGTCAACTCACCCTGACTCGTTTATCATCCGTGTCATTTATAGTTTCTAAATTGATACCCCTAGTCCCTATAGTACTTACCTACACCCAACCTGTTCTATTGAATAACACAGTTGAACTACACTGATGGCTCATGTGGGCTCCAATGACCCTTTGCTACTTATATGTTGTGGTGCAATATAACAAACATAGATGATTTGTTTGCATGTAACTCCAGACTCTGTATGCCGCTGGAGACCGTATCAGGGCATTTATTAGAGTGCGTCATAACACCACACTGTCAAAACCTGTGCGATATGCGTGCAGTGCTGTCCGGAGTTCAGCATCACCTTGAGTGTCTGAGGGGTCAATGATGTGAGGTGTTGTACATTACATCAGACTATTTTGGATTAGTATTTGTATTTGGGCTTCTATAGCACAAAACCTAGGGAACAACAGAATCACTGTATAGTGTTAGTCAAGGAAGACTACAAAGGTGTAAGCGGGCAACAGACTGATCAAGTTCCGGCTATGGATTTAGGATGTCCTAGCAGAGTGCAGGTTTTCTCCCTGAAGGGGGAGCTGAGGGTACTATGTGCTCCCTATGTATTCCCTTAGGCGATCCTAACTGTGATCGTCTTAGTGTTCCAGTATTTTATAAACCCATGCACCCACATGTTTACTATCCTTTCCTTTTTACTCTGCCATCCTTGATAGCTTCAAAATAGGTTTGCTCTAGAGACACTTGAAATCCCCCTTTGCTCCCGAGGGAGTTATTTTAATTTGCTTTTCTGAAAAATATGCCGCCTGTTTACACTCAGGAATGAACGGATGAAATGCGTTTTGAATAAAAATGGAAACATACTTGGGGCCTCATTACATGTAGTGCGGTAAGGGCTTACCGGTACCGGTAAGGGCACCGGTACCGGTAAACCCTTAGGGTACTGGTAAACCCTTACCGCCTTACTACGAGGTCCCGTTGCGGGTTGGTACTTTAACGCCTGCTTTTTAGCAGGCGTTAAAAACCAACCCGCAAAGGGACCAGGTAGTAAGGCGGTAAGCCCTATGGGGCAAAAATGGGAATGGGGAAGGGCAATGGAGGAAGGCGGAATTACCGCCTTCCCAACCTTGGAATAGGGCAGTAATTCCCCTTTCCTCCAAGACGGTACCGGTAAATTACCGGCATGAACCATGGTGCTAATAGCACCATGGTTTACCGCACTACGTGTAATGAGGCCCTTGGTATTTCCATGGATCATTCCAAAAATATTGTAACTTTCTTCACAGAGTCCACTGCAGGAATTGGTGGCGTAAGGCCTCTCGGGCTGCTTGTGAAGTGAGGCACTTTCTTAGTGTGAAACTGTGGCTGTGCTGAAATTCAGAGACACGCAGCTATATTTGACAAACGAGACCATTAGTTAAGTTAAAGACCATGGCTCTCTGCAATTTGTCTTACTTAGGCTGCACTGGGACTGTAGGTCATAAGGAAAAAGCAGACCTACCTCTCCCAGAAGTCTTAGCAACATTATACTTCAGTGCAATGAACCCAGTCGGGCCCGACCTTTATTAACGTAACTAATAAACCCACAGCTACGTCCTCAGAATACTTAAAACATAACAGCATGAGCAAGTTACACAGACAAAGTAGCGCTCTGCGAAAGACTGCTGAGCCAAACAGACTGGAAATTTAACAAGGCGATGCATTTTAATAACACTGCAGAGAATAATGAGCCCGGTGAGCCGCGTGGTGATTCATGGGAGCAGGAAGGGAGCAAGGAGAGTGTAATGGCTCCAGTCTCACTGTGATCAGTGATAGACACATGCAGATGGCAGAGGGGATTGTCATCATTTATCGCACTAACTTTTATAGGCTGTGTGACAACAACCCTCTAGCTGTAGACAGGTAAACACATCGTGTCCTTAATTGTTCTGCTTTAGAAAATCACAGATGTTTGGTAAATTTGTTCATAAGGAAAAAACATTGATTGCGAAGGTTTTTAGGCTAGATATATGAATGGAAAAACGTCACTGTTTGAGCAGGGGTTTCATTATCCTGCGGTCCCAAATTGGGGATAACAGTGTCCCGAATCCATAGGATTGGAGACGTAGACCCTGAGTATAAATTTGTGTCGCAGGAAAACATTTGGGCACTAGATCGTAGTCTCCACATGCGCTTCATTCTATTAGTTTAATTTTTTTTGTTTCTTTTTACTGGTAACTAGATTTATTCGCTGCACGGTCACAGGTCAGTAGATGTGCTGCCCCCACCTCTCCTTTGGAATGAAGCTTGTTTGTACCCAGAAACCTTGTTGGTTTTAGATAGATTTCATATCTACACATTTTGTTTAGTTCAGTGGGAGTTGAGTGAGAGAACTCAGAGCCACAATGAACGTGCTAGTTCATAATGTGCTCATGCAGAATTGGGTCTAGAGTGCCTTTTTCTAGCTTTCTAGGTTTATATAACAGTGCCTGTACATATTTCTAGGTTTCAAGGTTGTAAGCATATATTTTAAGAAACCACGCTGCATCTTACTGAGTTACCAGGTTAGTGTTTGGGGCACTGTGTAGTCCTATTGTGTCGCTGTCCCGTGCGCTGTGGGTCCAGTGCGGGGTGATGCATGGACCCCGTGAGATTTGGGGGCTGTACCAGATAGTTATGGTCTTTTCGTGGCATACCGTTGCATATGTGTTGTAAGTCCCCATTTCATTGACGCGTTTAACCTTCCTTGATGTGCCTAATGGTTGGGGCTTGAGTGAGTGTCCCCCAGCTCGTTTGGGCTGGTATAATTCTGTTCTGTGAGTTTATTGTGAGAAAGTGCTCAGATGCTAAGGGCGTTTTGGAGCGTCATTAAGAGCATTGTACCTGGTGGTACTCAGGGTTGAGGGGGCATATTCTATAAGGTAGGGATGAAGTACCTGTGGAGCGGTTTGCCACTGGTGTTGTAGTTTCGTCCGGATGGCTCTCGTTTGGTGTGGAGACTGGGGATCCTTGGTAATATGCCTGTATACTGTGATGCGGTCAGAGCCTAAGACACTGCTCTTCGCGCATGAGCGTTTGCTCAGAGCTGAATACATTGCTCTTCGCACATGCACGTCTCGGTAGGGCGGACGTGCAGTGAGTCAGCAGCCTGAGGGGGAACTAATCCTTGGCATATGCGCCGTCAGCATGCAGGTTGGTGAAGACATAAATACTCTAGAGCTGTTGCTTGCTTATTTGGGGTTGTTATTTATTGGAACTAAAACTCAATATTAAGCAATTTGGTTTACCACAGTAAAGGCTAATGACATATCGTGTGAACCATAACCCCTATTCTATGTGTGCATTCCAAGAAAACAAGGATCGCTTGAACCTAATTGGTTGGAGAGTACCGTTAGGTGTATGCCTATACATAACCTTTCTTCCACCATTAATATTCCATTGATTTACAAAAAGAGACATATTAAGTTAATTTATCTGGGGGAACCAGGATTGTTTTTGAGGCTACGGTTAGGTGTTTGTATATACATAACCTATATTTCACAATTCATATTTTGGTTCTCATACATATTGTTTTCCAAAAAACAAACATAAACTTATTTCACAATGAATAATTTAGATGTCATACATATAGTTTTATTTAAAAAAAATGCATATCCCAGGCTACAGTTGGGTCACCCTGATCAAAGGGTATGGTTACAGATTTGGAAGTGTAACCCTTACACAATTGATATTTAATTGTCATACATATTGAATTACAAAAAAACATTGAATTCATGATCTGTGTTCAGACCATTGGTTACACATCTGAAGATCATTCAGGCTTCCTGCTGTCTCAGTTTGCGTTCCCGATTTCCACCCCTGATACAGTTTGGAGTCCAATGAAACATATCTTCTTTTTGTCATCAAGTTGGTGATTTGCTTGCCATTGGGTCACCAGTGGGAGCTTCTGGTCTTGTGAAGCTGTTGTGTTTAGATGTTCTCTAATTCTGATTCTGATTTCTCTTATTGTGCTACCAATATAGATTTTTTCACAAGGGCAAGCAATGGCATATACTACATATTTAGTATGACAGTTAATACATTCATTGATGATGAAATCTTTACAGTTTTTAAATTTGGTAATGCGTGTTTTTACAGCATATCCACACAGAGCAAATACCGCATTAGGTAAAGCCTATTGGCCTGGCCTGACTCATCCAATCCAATGGTTCTGGTTTCTTTGTCATGAAGGACATGCTGAGGATAGTTTGCAATGTCGGTGCTCTACTTAAGCAATAGAGGGGGCATTACCACATCAGGAAACCCCCCAGGGGTCTAAGCTTACAGGCCTGAGCAAAGCAAGGGCCTTAACAAAGTCCCCTTTCCCTTTCCTTGTCAGCCTGGCCACCTTAAGAGATAGACTCTACCTCTTCCACAAGAAAAGTTGCAGGAAACAAGAGGTAAGGGAAACTATCACTTCTGAATCTGACAGTGATTCTGACAGTTTGCAACACCCACCAGAATGTCCCAACTTCAGGAAGTGATGAAAGCAGTGCAGGGGCTCATAAAAGAAGTCCAGGCTCTTTGCCACGAAATCCAAACACTGCGGCAGGCACTAGTCGCATGTGAAGGAGTACCCCTGGACATTCTGGCAAGTGGCCACAGTGCTATGAAGTATCATGGCTCTCCTAAAAAAACTGAAGGAATTGTTGGATCACTGTTTTATACAGTTTACATTTAGTCCACAGCACTTTCTTTCAGATCGTACACAAATGGGCTGTGTGGTTACAAACATGATGGGAAGCACCTTGGCTTGGGTTTCCCCCTCCTTATTTCAAGGAATCAAGCCCTGGATAGTTTTGATAACTTTTTGGCTCTAATGAAATTAATGTTTGAGAGACCTGAGATTGCTGATACCGCCCAGAAAAACGTTCTAGACTTTTCACAAGGAACCATAGACGTCTCGGCATATGTGACTCGATTTAAGCAACTGGCTGACGAAGCAGGATGGCCTGAAGAGACACAAACCAACTTATTTTTGATGAGGCTTGCACAAAGACTTAAAAGACGAATTGGCTCATGTTCCTAGGCCAAGAAGTTTCGCCGATCTGGTTACTCTGGTCCTGCAATTGGACTACCGTCTTCAGGAACGTAAATTGGAACGAAGGAAACACAAGGCGTCTCGAGGATATTTGGAAAACCTTCCCGTGGCTATCTCATTACAAACTGTACCAGAACCTGAGACAATGCAGGTCAGAATAACCAGAGGTCCATTATCAGACACTGAGAGACAAAGAAGGAGAAACCAGGGTCTGTGCATGTATTGTGGCAATAAGGGTCATTTGGAGAAAGACTGCCTAATAGCTCCCACCAGGCGTTCGGCAAATGCCAGTTTCCACCCCTTGCTGGGAAAGGGGGGCAGGAAGTGCTTGATGTTCCCTACAAGATGTCCAAGATTGACACACCATCAAAGGACACCACTCTTTTAGCTCTCAGAATTCAATTGATCAATATGAATAAGCAGGATCTTGTTGGATTGTGGGGCAGCCAGAGTTTTCGTGGATTTGCCTTGGGCAAAGGAGAACCAAACATCCATTATAGAGAAAAGCCATTCTGTTCCTGCAGAAGGAGTGGATAAGGTTCCCTTAAGCTCAGGACCTGTTTTATTTCAGACCAATTCATTACAATGTTGAATTAGCAACCATCAGGAGATGTTTTCTTTTGACTTAATCAAAACAGTACATTATCCGGTTATACTGGGTATATCCTGTTTTAGGAGACATAACCCTTATGTCAACCCCGAGGGCAGGAATTGTGTCCTTGGCATCTGAAGATTGTGTCCAGAACTGCCTTTTTGAACCCAATGGCTCTGCCCCCCAAAGAGCCTGAAGTCCTGGGTCTGCATAATCTAAATGCTTTACCATCAGGATATCAGGACTTTGCTTCTGTTTTTCTTGAAGATGCTGACGTTCAGTTATCGCCTCATAGAGATGAAGACCTAGCCATGGATCTGATTTCCGGTGCCACCATTCCCTTTGGTAGAATGTTTTTCTTGTCGGAAACAGAGAAGAGAGCTCTTCAGTGGACAAGAACCTCCATAATGGCTTCATAACTCAATCTAAAGCACCTGGAGGTGCTTCGCTCTTTTTTGTTCCCAAGATAGATACTGCGGAACTAAGACCATGCTTGGACTTTAGAGGCTTGAACCAAATAAGCAAGAAAGACAAATATCCCTTGCCTCTAATAAAGGATATTCTGCAAGCCATTAGAGGAGCAAAGGTCTTCACTAAATTCAATCTCTTTGGAGCCCACCATCGCATCAGAATAAGATCCGGAGATGGGTGGAAACGGCTTTCAGAACTCCATTTGGATTATATGAGTATCGAGTGATGCCATATGGACTCGCAAATGCTCCAGCGGTCTTTCAGCGTTTTGTTAATAGAATCTTTAGTGATCTATTGTACACCACCATTATAGCGTACCGGGATGACATTCTAGTCTTCTCTGCATATCCTTATCAACATCAAGAACACGTGTGAAAAGTCCTACTTAGATTGCAGGCACACAAACTCAAAGCCAAGCTGGAAAATGCATGCTTCATGCTTCCTCTGTTACTTATCTTGGATACATATTATCTAAAGAAGGCATTGCTATGGACCTACATAAGGTTGAAACTATTTTGTTCTGGAAGGCACCTACATCCATCAAAGTAATGCAGAAATGTCTTGGTTTAGCTCATTTCTACCGTAAATGTATTGATCACTTCTCCTAACGTGTATAACCCTTGAAGGAATTGCTACGTAAAGGCTCAGTCTTTCTGTGGACGGGCAAACAAGATAGGGCATTTCGTGGATTACAAAAGGCCCTTACTCAGGCTCCCATCTTGTGTCAACCCAATACTGCAGTAACATTCATAGTGGAAGCTGATGCTTCGGATTCTGCAATTGGTGCCGTTTTACTTCAACTACAGACAGATAATTTGGAGCATCTTGTTGCCTACCTTTCTCGTTCCCGTACTACATGTGAATCGCACTATTCAGTTCTAGAGAAAGAACTTCTGGCAATCAAACAATCATGCATTGAGTCGAGACATCTCTTGATGGGCACAAGATATCAGGTGGAATTCCAAACCAATCATCGCAATCTACAGCCCTTACAAAATCTAGAATGTCACAACAGCAGACAAGCAAGATGGGCCTCGGATTACCTACATCCCGGGCACTATCAACACAGTAGCCGATGCGCCATCTCGAAAACACTCAGTTGTCAACAAACAGGGCAGGATAACTGAAAGGTTGTTACCTTCAAAGACCTTCATGTTCGTTATGCACACCTTTCTTCAACAACTCTGTGCTGACACCAGTTCTCTTTCTCAAGATGATATTCCTATGTCAGAACTACAGGAAAAGCAAGGCTACCTCCTCAAGGACAAAAAGATTTGTGTCACGGCCATAGCCCCTGGCCTTGGGACTCAGGGTCTCTGGGCCTCGCCACAGTGTTCCTGCAAGGCCCCAATGGCCCAATCATGCCCCTCTCGGCTGTCCTGGAGCCAGTCCTGGCGCCTTTGGCGCCAGGCTCATATGGCGGATGGAGTTCCCATTGGGGAATGGATCAATATGGCTGCCCCCACAAGGTTCAGTTCGGAACTGAACCATGCAGTCTAGCATCTAGGGCGTGGTCTATCCTGGAGGCACCTGGGATACCTGTAGGCTATTTAAGCCACGCCCGAGCTGAAGCACGCGCTTCGGGTTGCTCTGCACTCGCAGTGTGACGTTCACTGAGACCTGCTTGCAGCATTCCAGGCCTGCATCTATAAGGAGAGAAGAAGAACATCATTAGTCCTCCTTACCTGTTCAGCAATCCAGCTCCTCGATCGCTCCGGTGTCTTCTCTGGAGCCCGTCCTCACCAGCAAGCAACATCCTAGGGAGAAGAGAGAGAAGAGGACAATTTTAGTAAGCGTTTGTCTTCCGATTCCAACGCCTTTCAGACTTGCGCTTACCTACCGAAGCTCTCCTGGTATTCTACGGCGGTCCGGACATATTCCACTCTACATCCCACTTCCATCTGATCGCAATTCTTTCAGCGACCTGCAAGGGAAAAACAACACAGGTTAGCCCAATTATATAGACGCTCATAGCGCCGCGCTCCGCGCATTCACTTACCATCTCAAGCACCGCCCTTTCTATCATCTCGACGTCTTCACCATCCCTTCTGCACCTACGAGAGAAGGAGGAGATTAACAGGGCAACTACTATTAATGACACACACTCTTTAAGAACTATAGACTTACCTCAAGAGCAGAGTCGCAGCAGGTCTGGACTCCCAGGCCCACGCCAGTGAAGTAATTTAGCTGTAAGGTGCCCAGCCACGACGCGCCCCTGCACAGAACAGCAAGACAGAGAGCGCACCTTATCGAAATACAAGGTGAGGAAGACTCTAAGGGGTTTGCTGGGGGGCACTTGGGAGGTGGGCCCAGAGAGAGGAGATGTCACTCCCCCAGAATACGATACTTAATTTGTTCCACGATCATCCAGCAGCAGAACATCGAGGGGTTGCTTGTACTTGGATAGCAATTTCTATATATTTCTGGTGGCCTTCTTGGTTAAGGGATGTCGAGAGTCATGTACGGTTATGAGTAGTATATGCTCAGAACAAACTCAGACCACAGAAATTCTTGGGACTATTGACACCGCTACCTGTACCTACAAAACCTTGGGATGCTATAGCAACTGATTTTATAGTGGAATTACCCCCCTCTAATGGTCTGACTACGATCATGGTAACTGTGGATCACTTTTGGAAAATGGCTCACTTTACAGCTCTACAAAGCTGCCTTCTTCCCTGGAGATGGCAAAGATCTTTCTAGAAGATATATTCAGGTTGCATGGTCTATCCTCATCCATTGTCTCGGATAGAGGCCCTCAGTACATCTTTCAGTTCTGGAAACATACTTGTAAGGCATTAAACTTCACTCGAGATCTGACCTCTGGATATCACCCACAGTCCAACGGCCAGAATGAATGGACCAATCAAGTACTGGAACAATACCTCTGTTCTTTCGTCACCTCAGTCAATGACAACTGGGCTATACTACTACTTGTGGGCGAGTATGCTTACAACAATGCATATCACTCGTCCATTAAGAACACACCGTTCTTTGTGGTTTATGGACATCATCCCCGATGCTTACCTGATTCCCCCATTCCGGAGACTGTAGCGCCTTTAGTTACTGAGTGGGTATTGGAACTCCAAACCACCCACCACCAGGTTAAAACACAACTGTCCAGGACCATAGATTCAATTAAAAGATTTGCTGATAAATTGCGGCAGGTAGACCCATCCTACGAAGTCGGAGACCTAGTTGGCTAGCCTCAGCAACCTTACCTCGTAATCTGGTCCCTTCTAAACCGGCAGCTAGGTACTTCGTTCCTTTTAAGATAATACATTGTGTCAGCACAGTGGCTTATGTTTTTCAATTGCCACCTAAGTGGAGGAGAATTCATCATGTTTTCCATACTTCATTAATCCATCCCTTCCAGGGTAGACCTGCTGACCATTCAGTTCCGGCCCGGCCTCCTCCAGTTAATACTGGAGTTGAACATGAATACGAAGTAGAAATATGTGATTTTCATTATCGATGTGGCATCCTTCAGTTCCTTGTACATTGGAAGGGTTTTAATGTTTGTGACAGGACTTGGGAACCGGCTCACTGTGTTCATGCACCAGCTGATTCAACTGATTCAACTATTACTTCTGGCAGTAAGGAGCTACACTCGAGGTCGCCCCTGCCTTCTGCCATCAACTCTTCCGTGACGCTGAGCACCTCAGCCTGTACAGGGGAAGTTAGCTCAATCTAGATCCCCTCTGAGTTTTCAAAGAAACTTGTTGCTGCTTCGTTTAGAGGCTGGAGGCAATATACTCTGGCTTTGGAAGCACACTCATTTTGACCATCTTCCAGCGAATTTGATAGAGGGTGAGTTGAGAGGAGGGCCACTTGAAGTTTACCTTGGATTGCAGCAGCTGGTTTATAGGAATCAGCCCGACACAGGGACCAAAGCAGTTCTTCGACCGAGGACATTTTGTCCATCAGAAGTGCTAGCGTATGTGTATTGTCTCTGGTCGCAACCAACACCAACTCATTCAGATCGTAGAGGGCCTTCAGCTCTTTTGAAGTGCCCACGCATTGTGTACAGAGCCCCCTTGACTTGTTTCCCTGAGGAGGCTTGGCTGTGCTTTCGTTGGTTGAACCAAAAACACCCCCCCCACAGGAGTTATTTGATGGCCACGGCACCACTGAAAGTAGATCACATGAAGGAGTAACAGGAATAGAACGAGGAAGTGTCTGTGCTGATGGTAGGTCCGGTAGTTCATGATCACTATGAATAGTGCCAGTAGCTACAGACAACTGCTCGAGTTGCTGATTAATGGGGCAATGGCTGCCACAGAGTCTCGGTCTTCATCATTTACACCCAAGGGTATTAGATCTATAGGGAGCATGGGATTTCCATTCCTGGTCACCCGGGCATACCTCCAAGTTTGTGATTTCCCTTAGAATTTTGATGTTCTTGTTCATCAGGGCTAAAAATGAGTCTTCAGTTGCCCCTGATTAGGAGTCAGTGAGCACCTCATCCATACTGCCAGTAACACTCTTCTCCCAAACCTGGCCCACCAAGGGTATCTGTGACAGTTCTTGGCTTTGCTCAAAGAAATCCATAATCGCACCACAGTGACCCAGGCCACTTCCACTGTGGAGATAGAAGGAGGATTCCCAGGGCCTGCTAAAGTGGAAGACCTGAGGTGCTATAGTATCTGTAGAAATGCAGGATGTGCTGAGTAAGGAAAGCCAGGTTTATCAAATAAGTAGGTGGATGAGGTAGCACAAGCATGAAAGCAAACTTGTTTCATGGCTGTGGAGCGCAGTGAAAAAGGAGAGTCAATTAGAAAACGCTTTGTTGGGTTTACTGGCGTAAGCTGAAGTCTGTCTCCGTAAAGCTGGTTGTGGAATGAGAGACGTTTGGCATTTTTGGACTCTGATCAAGTACTGGAGGATCAGGCAAAGGGAGGAGCCAAACAGGAGACTGGGATGGAGACTGAGATGGTTGGCACCTGTCCGCCAATTGCGGAAAGTTACAACTCCTAGGGGTTCGCCCCAAAGAGGAGCACGGGCAAGCAGGAACAGAACGGGTACCTAGATCGTAGCTGCTCATGCCAGGGTTACAGAATAAGGCATTCGTAAGGACCACTCCCATGCCCACGCCCCCCTACCCCCTCAGGGCGCACTGTTGTGCTGATTAGAGCACAGGAAGAAAAATGAAAGAGTAAAGAAGCACAAACTTACATGCGCTCCAGCAGCCACCTCTGCTGGTCCTCCGGGAAGCACAGGAACTCGGAACACACAGCTGCGCGCTGCTGCGCTCCGCACCCTACTGAAGGCTTCATTGGTTTGTCCTCCTCCAGCAGACAGTGAAAATAGACTCTGGGTCTCAGAAAAAAGATTGCGGGATAGATCACATGGAACAAACAGCTGCACACCCACCGTTTTGCCTCACCAGTGGTTGATGGGAGGGGGACCCAAAGAGGCTGGCCAGAGAGTAGGGGGGAATCAAGGAGCAGGCATCCCAATGAGAAGGATCTCTGCCTTACTGGCATTATGGCAGAGATCATTGGCAGAGCACCATGCCTGAATAGCAGTCTGGCTTTCAGGTATGAGGGAGGTATGAGGGAGGAGGGGGAGGATGTAGAGGATGGCAGCTTGAAAGAGAGCTGTATGTCGTCCGCATAACACTGGAACTGAGGGGAGAAGATGGATATCAGGTGGAGATCGGGTGGGCCAAAGGGGCCAGGTAGATGTTGAAGAGGCATGGCGATAGGATAGAGCCCTGAGGGACGCCACCGGTAGAGAGTGAGGTGGAGGAGAGAAAAGGACCCATTTGCACTTGGGATGGTCATGCAGTCTCAGTAGCCAGATTCGCAGTATCCACTGTGCTCCACTTTGCTCATGTGACACCCTCCCGTCTTGACAACAATGAAAGAAAAGGGGTGAGAGGTAATTCTGTGATGAGAGAGAATAAAGAAGGTTCCCTATTACATGGCTATGTCTTTGTCATTTCTATTTAAGGCTGAGTTTGGGACAAAACATAGCAGAGCAGGTTCAAAGGTCACAAGATGCCCACTCGACCACCGCAGTGACAGCAAAGTCACTGCAGCACAGGGGCAATATTTTAGGTATGCCCCCTGTTCCCAAGCTACGACGATCATGGGTACTCCATGCTGGTGTCAGGATAATCTCTAAGAATAGGCTATGCCAGAGTTTAGGCACAAACCAATTGATATTGCACATGTGTCATCTCCTATGAGCCAGCTCTGCTGTGGAAGGGAATGTGTATTATGGTCAGACGCACTGATACTGCCACCCAGCAGGACAGAAACCCAGAGAATTCAGCCTCTCTTGGTGAGGTACTGGTAACCCCCACCCCCAGAAACCATACCAAAGGAGGTAGCGGCCCTGGGCACAGGTATCAAAGGAGCACTCCCTTCAGGAGGAGTAGCCTCACACCAGGTTGCTGCATTTCTATAGATATTTTGTTGTCAGTAGGGGGTAATGTGGTCGGAATATGATAGGCAGGAGTGCTCTGGACAATGGAAGAAGTCTTCCACTATCTTGCTCCTCTCTGCCTCTCTTTCCCCTTCCTGTCTCCCAGGAACTATCAGGAGTGACCAGTGCTGTGGACCAGGACCAACCAATGTGCAACGGTTCTTCTGTGCCAAAAGAGCAGACCCTGAAGTGAATTATCCTGTCTTCGATCCCATTGTGAAGGCCCCGCACCAACCCGGAGGGCCAGACCACTCAAAGCTACCTGTTCAACCGCACTGAACCAGTCGCTCCATGTTCCCTGCATCCGGAACAAGAGACAAGGTGCTGTTATCTGTGCTCCGCCAACCAGCCGAATGATTTCACTGCATCTCCATCAGCCGGACATGGAATTGCGTCCTAGCAGAGCCTGTCAACTGCCAGGCCTGAAGCGTCTGCTCAATGTCAGAAACTGAACCGAATCTTTGGCGGGTCACTTGCCAATCCTACCAGGAGGTTACCACAGGGCGTGGCCCAGTTTGCCCGAGAACTGCTGCCTCATTGCTTGCACCTCGATGCCCCCTCGATCACCACTTCATGACCACTGCCCGCTGACGGGACCCGCTTGAGCGTCACTCACCGACCTCTGCCAGTTGCTAAAGTCTGACTCAGCTGGGTCAACGTTGAAGACCGGACCTGCAGCACATGAACCGCTGCCGTTCAACCGCACTGAGCAGCCGCATTCGACCCTGCTTGGCGCCCACTTGTTGCCAGGGCCTCCGAGATCCTACGTGCCTGACGGGGCCTGATCAGCTTGCATCAATTTTCAACTCGGGTCTGATGCATCAGCCCACAAAGAACCACATTCAGGTACTGTGACAGTGAACTGCCCTTCCTCCCGGTCCACTTGGGCCCTAGAGACTGGTTAGATCTCAATCATCCCTGTCTTCACCAAGATATCCTTCTTGGTAGTACCTTACCTGATAAGGCCAGTAAGATAGCTCAGCGGGTTGAGTGCTTGCTGCTGCGATCTATGTGTTATCTGCAGGTCGCAGGCTTGAATCCCGGCAAGGCCAACTCAGACTTTCATCCTTCTGTGGTCAATAAATGAGTACCAACTTCGAGTTGGGATGATAAATGTATGTAAATATGTTCTCTGTAAAGCGCATTGGCTTAAGGCGCTATATAAATAGCAAATCATTATCATTACCAACCCTGGAACTAAGCTCAGAATGCTAATTTCTCCAATCTGTCGCGTCTTCCCTGTCTTTCCTCTAGGGTGTGTTTTTGTACAGTCTCTTTTATTTCTACTTGCAGATGGTGTTTTTTATTAAAGTGTTTATATTTTTATAGAACCTTAATTGGACATTCCCGTTAATTTTCGACTGTGACACTGGGTCTCATTACGGGACTGGCGGTAACCCTGCCGGTGCTACCGGCGGGTTGCCGCCAGACCCGTAATATTTTACCGGCGCCTGACTTCCCAGTGCCACCGGGAGATTACAACTCTGGTGGCCTGAGAATTCAGGCGCCGGTAAAATGTAAGTCCCTATTCCCATAGAGTCCGTGAGAGTGGGGACACAGAAGCACCGTTGTTAATGGTGCCGGTGCTTTCATGACCAGTCTGCCTACCGTGGTCGCTGCACCCGGCAGGGTCAGACCAGTCGGCACTACACGGCCACAGCAGGCAGACTCAGAGTTTGCTGTTACAGAAACAAGGGTGCCGGTGAGCTTACCAGCACCCTTGCTTCCGGACCGGCAAACTCCTAATGAGGCCCACTGTGTTGTTTGGGTCAGTACTGATTTACCTTTACACCCCTCTTAGGGTGCCCTCAGCCCACATTCCCACAAAAGTCGAAGGAGGCATATCTGTTAACTGAGCCTGTCTTTTACCTTTATGATTGCGTTGTGTTTCGCTTTGTATAAGTGTGAGGGCTGAGCGAGCCAATTTGTCCCTGCTTACCCTTTTACTCCTGTGAGGCAGAATCTAATTTGTCGCACTGGTAGCATCGGTGGGATTTGAAACAGACTGTGCCTACAGCCAGTCAGCCAATATAAGTGTGTGCAGTTGACATTTGTTTTTTACTACCAAGGAAGTTTTACAACCATGGAGCTCGACATGAGCACCATGCAGGCCATGACAGCAAATGCCTTGCATGACCTCTGTCGAGAGCGGGGCCTCCCTCATGGCGGTAAGGCTAAGAACGTGGAACTGCTGAAAAGTCTCCAAGCTTTCAAGGAAGCTAGACGGAAGAAGGGCTGTCCAGGGATCAGCAGCGAGCTGGATCCCCCAGCCCTATTGCCCATGCACCCGGGGGCGTAGATACCGCTGAAGTGAGCGACAGCAACATCGCTTCTCAGCATTCCTCCCACCCGATGGGGATGGTGGTCTCCCAAAGGTCACAAGATACCCACAGGTTGCACGCATCCAGGGGTTCCCGAGCCTCAGCCAGACACATATGGCATTGTGCTGTAATCGACCCAGACAGGCTATATCTCATGGAAGAAAGGAGAGTAGCCCTTGTGGAGAAGAAGCAGAGGGTCTTTGTGATGCTGCTCAAGATGAAGCTTGAGGCCCTGAAAGAATCCACCAAGACTTCCAGAGGAGAAGGAAGTGTCTCCAGTGGTGACTCCCCACAAAATCCTAGGCACCACCTCTCCAAGGACTTACTTCAACCGTATGATGGAGGGAAGGATGTTTCTGACTGGTTAGAAAAGCTGGAGTTAGCTTTCCAGCTCCAGGAGGAGGAAGTGGAGTTGTGGGAAGCAGCCCTTATGAACAGTATACCAATGAAATTATGGTATCATTCAGTTGACTCCGGAAGAGAGGCCTGTCGATTCTAAGATAAAGGCCACAGTCCTACGGAAGTTCTACAAGAACCCAGAACAGTACCCCAAGAGCTTTAGATATCTCACCAAGAAGGTTGAGTCAAATCTTTGAAGCATTTATGCATCAGTCCCTAAAAAATCTGAGTGGTTGGGTCACAGTGTAGAGAGGGCCCCTGGAATGCCTCTCCTCACCTCCATGAACATAACGGCCCAAAGAGTCAAGAACGCGGAATGCAACTCACTGCTTGGACAGCCCCCAGGAGAGCCGGTGACATCCACATATGCGAACAGATATTCACTCAGACAACCATTGAAACCTTATTTAGTCAACGTCTTTATGGATACAGGTGCCACAACACTTATCATTGATCCTAATGCCTCAATGTATCATATTGACTAATAATGGAAATCCATTGTGCTGATATCATTTGTGATACCACGACATAGCAACGTTAGTCATGAAGCAAACTCCCACCCATGCACGAAGTAACATGGACACACAAGTGCACACACAAAGAACATGTTTACACAGTTCTGTAGATAGAGGACAGATACATATACATACTTTCAAAAGCCTTTATTATTTGTTCATTAGCCAAATGCAGAAATGCAGAACGTAAGGCAAAAGAAGAGCAAGCTTGCAGATGCTTATTGCAACTTACCTTATGGAACTACAGGATCGTATAAGGAACCTGGGAGGACCACAATACTACTAATCTATAAGCAACGTACCATGGTATAGATATATTCAAATCATACTATAGCTGTAGTGAGGTTACATGAGACCATGAAACTCAAAAAAAGAAATGGAGAAAAGCAGAATCAGGCCACATGAAGCACCATGCCAGGGCTCAAAGCTAAGGTCAGAGGCGAGCAACACATTCCTAAGCTCAGAGACAAGAAGCAACCTGCAAAATACAGGCATAAATGCTCACACATTGCAGATCAGAGAGCTCGATTTCACGGTCCTCAACCACGTGGTTCAGTTGAGCCCGACAATGGTCATTCACTTGCGGTGGGAAGATGAGCTGTTCCCAGCGACACAGACATGAAGTGAGACATGGAGTCTTTAACCACGCTTGAAGTAGAAAAAATCATTTTATCACTGAAACCTTCCAACTGTCAGGGAGATCTGTGCCCTGCACAGATTATTAAGGATGCTGCCCGAGACCTCTCCCCTTTCATCACTAAGTTAATTAATGCTTCCTTTTCCACCGGCTCTATCCCTACCAATTTAAAACAGTCCTGGGTACTTCCACTACTAAAAAAACCCACACTTGATCCAGCCACGCCTACAAACTATAGACCTATCACAACCGTACCATTTCTTCTAAAAATGTTGGATAAAGTCGCCTATGTACAAATACAGAAGTACTTGGAAGAACATCACCTACCAGGAGCTAGACAATCAGGCTTCCGACACGGGACTGAGACTGCTCTAATTGACCTTAAAACACAGATCGATGAGCTTAGAGATAATGGTCAAGCTGCCCTACTCCTCCTCCTAGACCTTTCGGGAGCATTCGACCTGGTCGACCTCTCTGTCTTATGTACCCACCTCAACACATCAGCTCACTTCTCTGTTGAGGCCATCACATGGATCAGATCATTCCTTAACGGCAGAACCATGAGGGTCTTTTCATCCACAGCAGCAGCAGACCCTATACCTATCACCTGTGGCGTGCCACAGGGCTCTTGTGTCTCCCCCACACTGTACAATATATTTACTAAGCCCCTTTTCGATGATCTGGATCATCTCGATATCACCTACACCAACTACGCAGATGATACCCAGATCCTCCTTCTACTTTCTGGAGATTATGGTAAGGATTTGGCCTTGTTCAATAGAGTGTACATTATCATCCAGGCATGGATGGCCACCCATGGACCATACCGGAACTACCACGGCACTCCGGGTGCAATGCGACCAGACAGCTATTCACATGCAGGTACAGCTTTGACCTACCTTCTTGCTTATCTTGTGTATGCCCTATACCAGCAGCTGCAGTTAATACACAGTGGTACATGGGTTTTCTTGTAGAGCTGCAGGAGTTCACCATTGGACCATTTCTAAGTAGGAGACAATATTCTGCACTGCCTGGGATGTTTCTCCAGCTACCTCCCAGGCCTCTCTACGATTATAGAAGCCGGGACCCACTGCCAGGTAACTCACCAGAGACCCACAATTTCCAAAATGGCGTCACCACTTTTCATAACTCCCGTGATCAAACCCCTTGGTTATCTCTAACCCGAGCCCTTTCTGTCTCTTTTGTCTCACCACTATAGGGACAGGAGTCACAGGAATTAGGACAAGGGACTCTGGATCACCCATTTGAGAACTTTGGGAACACAAAAGTGTAACAGCAGCCACACACTGGGTTGAGGGACGGCCTAGGACGCCAGACCAGACACGACCCAAGACTTGGGATCAAGCTATCGGCAGGTAAAAGCCACTACCGATACATCAGAGGTTTTCATTCGCACTGCATTGAGTCAGACATATACTGACTAACATTGAGAGAGGGAATCTTAAAACCTTCCTTTTTTCTTTTCTCTTTCATATCCATACAGGGTCTTCAAATAAGACGCCCTGATGAAGGCGGACGAACAATAAAGTAGATTGACCGCCGAAACGTGGAAAGTTTGGTTGAAAACCAAGCCCCAAGTAGGCAAAGAATTCTTTTACCAGATAAGACCCAGATACGTGGCTAAATCAAAGCCCCAGAACAATTCTTAGAACCCTCACTAACCCCTGCCTCGTCTTCCAAAGCTGAATAATTACAAGGAAATGAAATAAGAAGCTCTTTTCAAGATATCTATTACAGGGGGTCAAATCAGGGAACTGAATTCAAGTTTTTCCCCTTTCAAAATTCACTCTAAATGTCACATTTTGAAATTTTAATTTTGTTTGTCAGATTGTGGAATGTTTTTTGTGATGAATCATGAAGATAAATGTTTTTTCTTTTGATTATGATATGTTCACTATGGAATACATCACGGACATATATGTTGAGCACTGAGTATTTTTGTATTAATGTTTTCTAGTTTTATTTACATGAATTAAAAAGCACATATTATTTAAAATGTTTTCTCTTTCCAACCAGCTCAATTATTCTAAGACGTTTATAAACAATTCTACTAGATGATTGATGCAACCTTAAGATCACCTGTAAAAGCAATAATTGAGTGATCACCCCGAATTTGCTTTTTCCGCTGAGACAATAGGGTGGGATATATCTTTATGTATATATAAACCCATGGGCTATGCCTGAATGACGATAAAACCAAACTTATCATCCTGGGTACCACCTCCAGTCTAAAGAAATTAGGCCCAGTCTATTCTTCACTCACAATTGATGGCAATAGCATCAAAGTAGGACAAGAGGTCAAAACACTAGGCTTTTATTTGGACTCTAACTTCTCCTTCAACAGACAGGTGAACTCCCTAGCCTCGTCCACGGCCTACACGTGTAAACTGATTCGTGCTGCCAAACCCTTTCTGTCAGACACTAGCTGCTTGACCCTCGCTAGAGCCCTCATATTGTCCCGCCTAGACTATTGCAATGCTCTTTATCTTGGGTCCTCCAAAGCCACTGCTAGCAAACTACAAACTCTTCAGAATAACGCTCCTAGAGCAGCCTTAACCATCTCTAGAAGAGAGCATATCACATCACATAGCCAACACAATAACTGGCTTCCCATCAAAGACAAAATTCTCCTAAAAACTGTGTCACTTACTCACAAATCTCTCCATAACGCTGCTCCGATCTATCTGATCGACAGATTTCATAGACAGACTTCCCTGAGACCCATAAGAACAGTCTATAAAGACTGCCTTTCTGTCCCCAACTTTAAACGCTCCACCATAGGGGCAACAGCTTCCCAGTGAAAGCAGCTAAACTGTGGAATTCCCTACCGCCAACTCTCAGAATGGACCTGCCCTACCAAAACTTCTGATCCAAGGTTGTTTTATGGTTGAAAGCGGAAGCCTTCCAATACATCTAGGTGTCAAGTCCTCATATTCCTGCCATTTCTACTTACTGTTCCTACATGTGTTTATCTATATATATGTATATAATTCCTGCCATTACCATTACTGTGTGTTTTTATATATCTCTGTTGTTGTAACTAAGCTTTGCATATACATGTAACCGCTGCGCCCAGTTACCCTAGGGTATGCTCATGCATTATAAATAATAAAACAAACAAACAAACAAACAACGTTGCAACCCTGCAGGCACTCTCATAGGCAAAAGTGGTAATACTAATGGCTACACTGGGAACACATAGGGCCTCATTACGACCCTGGAGGTAAACATGGCGCTATTAGCGCCATGGTTGCCTCCAAATCCTTACTGATTCCGCGATAGTGAATGGAGCAATTACCGCCCCATTCCAAGGTTGGCGGGGCGGTAATTCCCCATTCACCATGGCCCTTCCCCATTCCCATTTTAGCCCCCATAGGGCTCAATGGGAATGGGGAAGGCGGTAATAACCGTACTGCAAATTGCGGTACCGTTATTACCTCTGAAATCCCTTTGCAGGTCCCATCCTTAACGGCTGGTTTTACCAGCCGTTAAGTGAGGACCCGCAAAGGGACCTCGGAATTGGGCGGTAAGGGATTACCGGCACCGGTGCCCTTACCGGTACCGGTAATCCCTTACCGCCCGGGTCGTAATGAGGCCCATAGTCTTTCTCATCACCATGAGAAGGTGCACTGAGGGCTGAGAACAGAGCTGGGTCCCAGGCCTAGGGAGATCAGCTCCAGCCAATCAGGGAACACAAATCCAGTGGTGGATGGCAGGGGGCAAGGGCCAATGGTAATCCTGCGACCCTGCAACAATGTAATAGATAGTTTTGTGGGCAAGGGTCAGGCAAGCCACCTGACATGTGAGGGCCAGTAGAAAAATCTCTATAGGTGCTTTGCATAGGCATTGCCACCCCAGCTACCCAATCCTGTACCTTTGTAGGTTTTCGGTGAAGATCCCCATGTTGTGATGTGGTAAAAGAACAAAATGGCCTGGCACAGGCTCAGGAGCTGTGACTCCTGGAGATTCTCAATGTTCTGTATGATCCCTGTCTGTTTTTGTAACAAACCACAGTTCTAACTTGCCCTTGGCTGTGTGCTCTGTCTGTGTACGGAGGGAGGGTTCATTGAGGCCCTTGGTGAGCGAACGGTGAGCTGGTAGTGTGAACCCCAGTCCCTCTGGTATACCCTAGTCTAAAACAAATAACAAAGTTGATACATTTACAGGCATATTTAATCTGATTGCATGTGATAATATGCTTAGACAATACAAGATGAAGTTAAACCAGCATCTAGTAGACAAGACTATCATGGACCCTTCGGAGCTTGCAAAGGCTGCTGATCAGTTTGTGACTACTCGTGTCCAGAAAAAGTCAGTGGTAAGTGTATCCAAACTGGATGACAAGGGGAGAGAGAAACATAAACTGAAAGAGAGTAAGGACCAAGGTTTGCCTCTGCTTGCCAAGAAAGGGCCCCAAAAGTCCAAGGGGAGAACCCTGTAACCTACATTGTCCGCTCCGGTAGCAAGGAAAAGTTAGGGCACCCATCTACCAATGGGGCATCCAGGCTCACAGCCCCTCAAGTCTGCTTTACCTGTGGATCAGAGACATAGGAAGGGAGATCTAGCCTGCAAGGGTAGATCCAAGCTGGCCATAGTTAACGCTACGCTCATGGAAGAAGAAGAGGAAATAGTCAATGTGGACATCTTAGACAATGAATTCCCATTCGGCCTGGGGTTGCTGAATGCACCCTTGTATGCCTGACCTGAAAGGTTTTGGGTCCCCCACCAAGGCCCGGGTTCACGCTAATAGAGAGATCTTTTAGGACCACGTGTTCATTAATGGGAGCATAGCCCCATTACTCTGAAAGGTATTACCCAAATTGTTCGTTTACAATTGTTCGAATGAACAATTGACCGAATTTAAAGGGTCACAATTGACCTTTTCACAATTGACCGTATATATATATATATATATATATATCTGTTTGATAATATATATTTATATATATATATAGGGATTTTGGGGGGTTTTGGCGTTAGGTGGGGGGTTGTGGGGGGTTTCCCCCCACATATATGTTACAATTGACCTTCACAATTCGGTCAATTGTGAAAAGGTCAATTGTAATTCGAACAGTTGTAAAACGAACAATTCGTATACAACCCTCTGAAATACCGCTGCAAGTATCACTCCTGACTGATGCCAGTGGGTGCGAGTGGACCCGATCATCCCTGTTCCCCCCAGACTAGTGAGAGGATTCGGTGGTCCCACCCGATGCCGACTGACTATCATGAATTTCATTTGGAGGGGGAAACTTCTCAACGTTCCGTCTCTGTCAAGGATGCCATTCCGGTAGACTGTCTGTTAGGAAACCATAGACCTGATGCCAAAATGATCACCACGGTCACACGATCAATTGTCAAGGGAGCCGCTGAGGTAGCAGCCCTGGTGGCAATGGGTCCAGGGCCTCTTCCAGCTGACAATGGTATAAGACCAGCTCCACCGGTACTACCCGATCCATATCCGGAGTTCTCAGAGAGACCTGCTCCGCCGGAGAGGGTCTAGTGGCCACTAAAGTGCTTGCTGCAGTGGCACGTGACTCAGTGCCCTTAGGGTTGCCTACAGCCATAGAATCCGAACGTGTGGTGGAGGACATGGTAGCTTCAGGCCTCGCGTGCCTCTCCAAGCTAAGTGACATGTCATTAGCTGAGGGTCCAAGCCAGGCTAACTTTTGTCAATCACAGCGTACATGTCAAACTTTGGTAGCTTTGTGTAAGCAGGCATAAAAGCAAGCCCTGGGGGAAATTCTGTGATGTTCAAGATATACTGGGAGAATGGACTCCTGTACAGCGAGCCCAGGACTTCTGAGTTGAGGGCCATCCAGTGTTTGGTGGTTCCCCAGTGCCACAGTAGGCTCCTGTTGGACTTGGCTCATTGCATTCCATTTGTGGGTCACGTTGGGTTAACAAAAACAGCTCACTGGCTGTTTTCTAATTTTTACTGGCCCCAGATTGGGTTCGGGTCAAAGATAAAAGCATTTGTCCAGTCCTGCCACCCTTGCCAAGCATCCAGCAAGGTGGGCATAGCCACTAAGGCCCTGTTAATTCTACCCGTGGTTGGGAGGCCTTTCAAGAGAATAGGTATGGAAATCGTGGGTCCGCTGGATCCTCAAACGTCCTCCAGAAACTAGTATATCTTGGTTGTGGTGGATTATGCCACTGGTACCACGAGGCCATCCCCCTGAGAAACATCAAGGTCCCTGTGGTTGCGAAGGCTCTCATCAGGATATTCTCTAGTGTGGGATTCCCTAAGGAACTTTTTCCGACAGAGGATCCAACTTCATTTCCACGTATATGAAGGCGATGTTGGATGAATGTGGGGTTACCTATAAGTTCTCCACATCCTTTCGCCCACAAACTAGCAGGCTTGTTGAGCGGTTCAACACGACCCTCAAGGGTATGATAGGTGGCCTGGAAGAACCACTCAGGAGACAGTGGGATATTCTCCTGCCATGCTTCCTGTTCTCCTACCGGGAGGTGCCACAAAGCGGTGTCAGGTTTAGTGCCTTTGAGCTCTTGTTTGGTCATCCCATTAGGTGTCCGCTAAGTCTGGTGCCGGAAGGATGGAAGGTCAATTGCCAAACTCTTTCCCATGACATAGTGGACTCTGTGCTTGGCCTTCGATCTCGGATGTCCAAATACAGGGAACAGAGCACCCAGAACCTGAAGGCCAGCCAGGAGCTCATGAAGCACTGGCATGACCTGAAGGCAAGCCTCACAGAAAACACGCTGGGCCAGCTGGTCTGGATCCTGGAACCCATGAAGACCAGTGCCTTGCACGCCAAGTGGACTGGGCCCTATGTGGTGCTTGAAAGGATCAGTGAGGTTAACTACCTCATTGATATGAATACCCAGAGGCAGACGCATCAGGTCTTTCATGTCAACCAGCAGAAACCCTCTTACAGCTGGGATGACTTGCTGATGGCTCTGGTTACAGATGACGAGAGAGGAGGAGGCAGATCCCCTCCCTGATCTGTTACATGCAGAGCACACCAATGCATCTCTTGAGGGAGTTCAACTCTCACCAGACCGCACAGAGCAGCAGAGGTAAGACTGACAGTGGTTGATTGATCAGTACTCGGGCCTATTCTCTTTGACATCTGCGAAGATCGACTGGTGTGTCCATGACATCGACACAGGAGCCAGTAAGACAGTGATGAGTAGGATTCACTGGAAGTGGGACAAGGTGGTGCCTTGGGGTTATCAAGCCTTCCTGTAGCCCCTGTACTAGTACAGTGGTACAGGTCCCTAAAAAGTCCAGTAGCAGGAAGACCGAGGTCTGCTTTTGCATGGATTATGGGGGGCTCAACTCTGTCACAAAGACAGATGCATACCCCATCCCTCGGGCAGATTAGCTAATCGACTGGTTAGGTGCTGCCCAGTTCATGATTACCTTCAACCTCACGCCCAGATACTGACAGGTCAGTCTGATTGATCATGGAAAAGAGAGGTCTTCGTTGTCGACCCAGGACAGGCATTTTTAGTTCACTGTTATGACGTTCGGACTAAAGAATGCCCCTGCCACCTTCTAGAGGATGGTAAATCAGGTCCTAACGGGCTGGAAGACTTCAGTGTCACCTACCTTGATGACGTTTCCGTATTGAGCAACACCTGGGAAGACCATCTATCCCACCTGGAGCAGGTGCTTCAAGCTAAGCAGAAGGCTGGCTTGGCTATCAAGGCATACAAATGCCAGATAGAGCTGAGCACTGTAACTTACATCAGACACCAAATAGTGGTGGTAAGAAACAGCCTCTCCAGGCCAAAGTCCAGGCAATGAAGGGCTGGGATGTCCCCACCTCCCAGACTCAAGTGAGGGCTTTCCTGGGCCTCACAAGAAATTACTGAGCTTTCCTTAAGGAGTATGGGACTCCTGTTCTTCCCATGAATGACATAACTTTCAAGAAGCTGCAGAAAAGGTCACTTGGAAACCTGCCTGTCAGTCATCCTTCCAGAGCTTGAAGGATGGCCTGTGCCAGGCCCCCATTCTTAAGATCCCGGATTTCGGCAAAGAGTTTATCATACAGATAGGCGCTTGCGAATTTGGCATTGGTGCACTATTAGCACAACTGAACCCTGAGGGGATAGACAAACCTTGTTAGTACCTGAGTAGGTACATGGCCAGGTGAAAAAGCAACTGGGCCACCATTGAAAATGAGGTGTTTGCAGTAGTTTGCATGGTGCGCAAGCTGAAACCCTACACATTTGGGTCTCACTTCACTGTCCAAACCGACCACAGACCTCTGAGGTACCTTATGTCCATGCAGGGAGAGAACCCCAAGTTACTGTGTTGACCCATATCCCTAAAGGGCTTGCACATGGACATCCAACACAAACCAGGGGTGCAGCAGTCCATTGCAGAAAGCATCAGTAAGTACTTCCTCCAGGAGAATGAGCCATACCCTTAAAAGGGTGAGTCTCAAGCTGGGGGCATGGGCGGAATTTGTGGAAAAAAGTTATTAGGTGCACACCTAGTATTTCATATATGTATGTAGCTAGTTTGGGGTTAGAAGTGAGATGCAGAGGAGTGTATAGCAACCCTGACACTAGGTTGCATTCGTCAAAAACAGAAAGAAAACGATTTGTGGAACACTCGCGTCCCTGCACACTTTGGATTTTGTCTAATGACAAACAGTAATTAATCATTAATAAATCAGGACTAGTCCACAGATCGTGGACATTGTTTTCTTTCTGGCATGGGAGGAATTGCCATCTGCAAAGGTTTCAAAGCCTTGGCTTTTTGATTTTTAGTACCTAAAATGATGCAGCCGATTCCTTCTCTAAAGGGATAATCTACTAACCAGATCCCCCTTTGTCAGACCTCCATGCCAAAAGAATACTGCACTTGTGCCATGCTACATCAGTAGCCTGATCTGCAACACCCACTTTACTTGTGGTGCAGTGGAGGTTCAAAGGTCACAAGATGCTAACTCGACCCCTGCGGTGACAGCAACATCACTGCAGCTCAGGGGCAACATTTATGATATGCCCCCTGTACCAAACTATGACAATCATGAGCACATGAGCACTTCATGCTGGTGGCAGGGTAATCTCCACGAATAAGCTATGCCTGAGTTTAGGCATAGTGCATGACGATACTTATGATCATGGCCGCCACAAACCAATTTATATTGCACATGTGTCAGCTCATGTGTCAGCTCCTATGAGTCAGCTCTGCTGTGGAAGGGAATGTGTAGTAGGGTCAGAAGGCCAATACTGCCATCCGGATAGTAACCCACTCCCATAGACACTGCCGCACAGCAGACAGCGGCCCTGAGCCTAGGTATCAAAGGAGCACACCCATTCAGGAGGTGTAGCCTCACACCAGGGTGCTGCATGTCTAAAGGGCTTTCACTGTCAATAGGAGGTAACAGAGGTAACAGGGGCTGGAATAGGATAGGCCAGAGTGCTCTGAAAAATGGAACAAGTCGTCCACCATCTTTCACTCAGTGTCTCTCTTACACTTTCCTGTCTCCTCTGCTTCACCTGGAGCCAAGCACTTCGGGTGGAAGATCAAAAGAGTCCACTCCTGCCAGGAGCAGGGATTGGTCCCCTAAAACAGACTAGCTTTAGACCAATCACCCTTATAAGAAGGAGTTTTGCACCACTTCAACAGAATACCTGTCAGTAATTCCATTTGTCGGGATTCGGCGAATTTACCACTGGAATACCGGCAAACTCATAATGAGCACCAATAAATGGTAAAAAAAAAAAAGTGTACAGAAGATAATTGGGGAATTAACACAACTCTCAAAGCTATTCTTTTCATTTAAGAAATGTTTTAGGTGGGAAAACTGGCATATTTTAACACAGATAGCCTGGAAATGTTATCTTACACTTGCATTAGGACATTATGGGTAAAGCCCCTGATGAGTGTGTTTTTACATGGGGAACCTGGACAATATTGGCAGAGTGCCTGGAGACTGCCCCTGGATAGTAGCAGTGTGCGGTATAAATCAACATAATATAACTTAACAGTCAGCATCAAAATACTTTTTTACAATGGCATTATTGGAATTGTCGGCAAACCCAACATGCCTGTGTCCTTAGGTGGGAATACTAATATGTATTGTCACCGCCAGACTGGAGATGTTTTCCTGCACTGACCTTATGTCATTTCATTGAAAACCAACATGACTAAGTGTATCCTTAGGTGGGAACAATGGCATAATATTGGCACTGCCAGCATTTAAATATTTTCTTACACTGGCATTACAGCATGATGGGCAAAGCCTACATGAGTGTGTCTGTAGGCAAATATTGGTGCAGCTAACCTGAATATGATCTCTAGCTCTGGCATTAGTGCATTATGATGTTTCCCGCTGGTCATTTTCAACAAAGCCTGATTCCTCAAGCATTGTATTGGTGCTGCAGGGATACATACTTTTGTCTGAGCATCTCCTTCCCTACACTCTCCCAATGCCTTTCGGTTTCATACATATAATGCGTACCTACTTTGAGGGGTGAGAAATGAGAGCCGGATACAAGGTTGTCATGTTTTTTGTCAAATATATTTATTAAATGAAAAAGGGGTATTGGAATTTTTATTTCATTGTTTTTTTATAACGTGCCTAATACCGTACCTGAGTTTCTAAGCGCAGCCCTGGGATTCAAACCTCTGTTGCTCTGTGTGGTCTTGCTTCCAAAACTAGTGCGTTGCCCCTGTGCTATCCTCCGTTCATTATGCCTCTCTGACTGTATGCTAAAGAGCAGTTTTCCCTACCTATAGATCAAAACTATGGATCTTTCTGTGTCAGGATGTCAATAGCTGCAAAGCCGTCCTTGTGTCCAAAATGTCCTATCCTGACCCTAACACTGCAAACAAAATGATAAGAATGTGTAAGGAAAATAGCTTCAACTTGAAACTGGCAAAAAGTGTTCACAACTGTAATAAGAACAATTCCAACAACAATGTTCTCCAAGGTGGAAGTCCTAAGTTCCAGAGGGTGGATCCCTTCCTCTGGATTCTTAAGTGGAGTGCAAAATGTTTCTTATACTATCAGTTCCTTTGTTTCCTGCTTTACTTCAAAAGGTTACTGTTTAAACAATGTCTTCTGTGACTTCCTTTAATGCTACCTTTTCCTTGATTCAAACAATATCCATCAATCATTTCCTTTGTTTAAGCCAACTGGTGTTTCTTTAATATTTCTGGGGCTTGCAAATTGCTTGCTATACTCTCCTGCCAGTTTCGCTTATGCAATACCCTCTTCCTGGAGTCCTTTCCCGCTAGGGTTCTTCCTAAAATATCAACTGCCTGGTGTACCCACCTGCCAGGACTTTCCAATATCTCTCAGTTGCCTGCTTTCTTGCCAGGTCTTCTTCTGCGGTACACAGTTCTCAGTGTTACCAACACTGTACATGTTGCTCTTTGTTTCGTAAAGAATTGTGTGCTACGAGTTGCTCAAGGTTTGCCCCACATTTGCACTTTTGGTATTCATAGTTCTTTGGGGTTTGTACTTTGTCTTTTCTGCATTAAAACAATTTTTCAAACAATTCTTCATTTGTATTAGGTTATAACTGTTTCTCGCGTGGTTGCCGGAAAGCCCTGAGGTCCCCACTGGCTTTGGGTAGACTCACTAGCTTTCTCCAGCCTCTCCGGTCCAACTCGCGCTTCTGCGACATGATGCTTTCATTTGTTTTCCAGTTTATAGGGCGTAGACAGTGTGCAGGCTTTCCTCGCGGCTTAGAGGTCAAATGCCTGCTTTCCTGCAGCTCCCGGAAGGGAGAACGCCACCTTCTTGACTTGCTGAATGCCCAGGACCTTTCTTGTGGCTCCCATCGTCACTACGGCACTTCTTTCTCTAGTATGGCGTCTCTTCCTCTAATGCGGCAGCCTCATCTGCTCTACCACACTGGTACGTGATCTTTGCATCTCTGAGCTCAGGGATCAGAGCCAACTTCTCTACCTGTAGTACCTCCCTGAATAGTGCACTCAACAAGTTTAAATGTCCCACGCACAGGTACTTTGAAAAAACAACTAGACTCTACCTTAGGCTTGGTTTCTTGTTCGAACTCCTGCATCCTCCCTGTCTCAGTATTCCGGTAGTTGAAGTCCAGAGGAGTTATTGAACAGTTCTTCTTATTGATTTTACAAAAAAGTACTTTGGAAGACAAAGATGTGTTGGCACTGTGTGAGTTTGTGTTGTGATTAGGCACTTGGCCAGAAAGAAGTGAAGAAGAGGTTTCTTTACTTCTTCTACAAAAGGGGAACAATCAATTGGCAGTATGCCATGAGGGTCTTTGGTATTAAAGGATATTCCTCATGGGAAAAAGGGAGATACTGTGTCTCGTCCAATGAAGTCATGACATCTCCCCGGTAGTTGTCTCCTCCTATGTGATCCTTCCTCAAAAAACAGCTCCCAGCGTCAGAATCAGGTAGCGGCTTCCGTCCTCGGGCCACATGGGAGGAGGTCACCACTGAGGAATCTGTGATGACTTCATTGAATTCATCACATACCCTTCCCCTAATTTGGCGGGTTCTTGCAGCATCTATTGAAAAACAGGAAAGGAAGTCCACGTTATCTTGTTCTCTTCCTTTCCAGTGTTCAACTGAAAAACAATAGGACTGTAAATCTAAGAACAGGCACATGACCCTTGCATTGGTGTCTTTGCGAACGCTCATCCATGTTAGTGGGGCATGGTCGGTGACCAATCTGAATTTTCTGCCTGTCAGATAGTATTTGAGGTAGGTTATAGTCCACTTAATCACCAAAGCTTCTAATTCAAGAGTTGCATAATTGTTCTCCCTTGGAAACAATGTTCTGCTTACATAGAGGAAGGGATGCTCTATGCCATTATATTCTTGTGAAATAACTGCTCCCAGACGAGTAAACGAAGCATCTGTTTTGTAGGAGGAATCCCCATTTGACATCTGCCACCTTCAGCACAGGTTCACTACATAACATGTGTTTGAGTTTGTCGAAACACAAGTGATCTTCTTCTTGCCATTTAATTTTCAGAGGTTCAGCATTTTTTAGTTTGTCAATAAGACAGGGGGCCTCATTACACGGACGGCGGTAAGGGTTAACGGTCACCGTTAATGGCAACGGTGACCGTTAACCCTTACCCCCGTACTACGGGGTCCCTTAGCGGGTTGGAGTTTTAACGCCTGCTTTTTGCAGGCGTTAAATACCAACCCGCTAAGGGACCTCGGAGCTAATTACGGCACCGCAAAATTGCGGTGCCGTAATTAGCGCCTTCCCCAGTCCCATAGAGCCATATAGGGCAGAAATGGGAATGGGGAAGGGCAATGGCGGAAAGGGGATTTACCGCCCCTCCAACCTTGGAATGGGGCGGTAAATCCCCTTTCCGCCAAGGCGGTGCCGGTATTTTACCGGCATGGTCCAGGGTGCTAATAGCACCCTGGACCACCGCCTTCCGTGTAATGAGGCCCAGGATGTTATGGATGAAAACGTAGAGATAAAATGTCTGTAGTATCCTACCAAACCTCAAAAGGCTCTCAGATCTTTCTTTGTCTTCAAACTGGGGATTTCTTCAACTGCCCTGACCTTTTCAGTTTGGGCTGGACCAGCCCACTTCCTATGAAGAGCCTAAGATATTTCACTGCTGATCTAGCTAGGTGGCATTTGTTTGGGTTGTCTGTAAGCCCAGCTTTTCTTAGTGCCCTAGTAGCTCAATACAGATGGTAAATATGCTGCTCCATGATATGCTGTGGATGGTATCATCGATGTAAGCTCCATAGATGGAGGCATAGGGACAGAACCTTTGATCCATCAACCTTTGAGAGGTTCCCCATGCAACCCAAATGGTAGCACCTTAACCTGAAAAAAACCCAATAGGAGTAGAAAAGGCTGTCTTTTCCCTGTTTGCTGGGTTAGCAGCGACCTGCCAATACCTTTTGCCAGATCAGTCGTGGAGAGGTAAACTGCAGACCGCAATCTATCAATAAGATCATCAATTCTTGAATTGGAGTAGCTGTCAAACTGGGAGACCACGTTTACCTTCCCGAATTCAATGCTAAACCTGACATAGAGGTAAGTCTAATGTAGGTTCCAGGAGGGGGGATGGGAACTTAGTCAGTACATCAACACTCTGTCCCTGGGTTGAATCGATTCCCCCCTGCTACTGCACAAGTAAAATCCAATAGAATGTTCAGTGGCCACTGTTAGATCAGAAGCTTGGTTACTGAGTTTCTCAAACCTAAACCTAAGGGTCCCCAGGTTTATATCAACTATGCCCAATCCCACTGATAACACCATATATGAGGGGTCAGTAATGAGAGCCGGACACAAGGTTGTCATGTTTTTGTCGAAGATATTTATCAAATGAAAAAGGGGTTGGGAAAAAGCCTCTCTGACCCTATGCTAAAGAGGAGATTTCCCTACCTATAAATCAAAACTAAGGATCTGTCATTGTCAGGATGTCAATAACTGAAAAGCCACCCTTGTGTCCAAAATGTCCCATCTTGACCCTCACATTGCAAACAAAACAATAAGAATGTGTAAGGAAATTATATTCAACTTGAAATTGGCAAAACGTGTTCACAACTGAAGTAAGAATAATTCCAACAAAAATGTTCTCCAGGGTGCAAGTCCTTGGTTCCAGAAGGTGTATCCCTTCCCCTGTATTCTTAAGTGTAGTGCAAACAGTTTATTTTACTATCAGTTCCTTTGGTTCCTGATTTACTTCAAATGTTTCCTGTTTAAACAATTTCTTCTGTGACTGTCTTTCTTTAATGCAACTTTCTCCTTGATTCAAACAATATCCTCAATGTTTTCCTTGGTTCGGCCAACTGGTGTTTCCTTAATATTTCAGGGGCTTGCAAATTGCCTGGTATACTCTCCTACCATGTTCCCTTATGCAATGCCCCCTTCCTCTTGTACTCTCCTGCCAGGGTGCTTTATACAATGTCAACTGCCTGGTGTACTCGCCTGCCGGTACTTTCCTATATCTCTCAGCTGCCTGTTATCTTGCTTTCCAGAACTTCTTATGCACTTTTCAGTACTCAGTGTTACCAGCACGGTACGTATCGTTCTTGGCTTCATGAAGTATTTTGTGCTAGGATTTGCTCAAGGTTTATCACACATTTGCACTTTGGTATTCACAGTTCATTGGGGTTTGTACTTTGCCTTTCTGCATTCAAACCATTTTTAAAACAATTCTTGATTGTTATTATATTAAAGCTGATGCTGGTGTGGTTCCTGGAATGCCCCGGGGTCCCCATTGGATTTGGGTAGACTCTCCATCTTTCTCCAACGTATCCAACTTGCGCTTCTGCTGCATGCTGCTTTTACTTCAATTTTTTTCTTCCATTACTTCCTCCCTGAATATTGGGCTTGTCATGTTAAAAAATGTCCCGCGCACAGGTGATTTGAAAGTACAACTAGACTGCACCTTAGGTTTGGTATCTTGTACAAACTCCTGCAACCTCCGTACTTGGGGAATTCTGGTAGTTGAAGTCCAGAGGAGTTATTGAACAGTTCTTCTTACTGATTTTACAAAAAGGTGCTTTGGAAGAAATTGATGTTGTGTTGGCTCTGTGTGTGTGTGTGTTTGCATTGTAATAAGGCACTTGACCAGAAGGAAGTGAAGAAGAGGTTTCTTTACTTCTTCTACAATGGTGAACAATCAATTAGCAGTATATCCTCATGGCCTTTGCTATTAAAGGATCTTCTTCATGGAAAAGGGTCTTGGGTATTATAGGATCTTCCGCATGGGAAAGGGGTAGATACTGCATCTTATCCAATTAAGTCATTAAATCTCCCCGGTAGTTGTCTCCTCTGATGTGATCCTCCCTCAGAAAGCCGCCCCTAGGGTCAGGATCACGTAGTGGCTGCCATCCCCTTGCCATATGGGAGGAGGTCACTGCCGGGGAATCTGTGATGACTCCATTGGATTCCACACAATATACACACATGCACACATGAATACACACCATACACATGCATGCACACAACACACATACACAAACTGAAACGGTACAGCAACCATTTTAAAGAAAAGAGCACAGAGCTTCAAAAGGCAATGCATAGAAGATCTGATTTTCTATTTTTGAAATATGCCCATTCTAATGGGTAGTAACTCAAAAAGTATACCAACAGTTGTAATGAAGATTACCCCTGCTAATTGCGCAGGGCGTCTTGATTGTATTAAAAACTAGGAGGTGACCATTATGCTTCAACTTCTATTTATTTACTCCTCGGCAGTTTCAACTAAAACACAAGAAAACACCGAAAAGGTTCTTCATATCACTTGTCTTTTCTTGAAAACTACAAATCCCAATGTCTCTGTAGTCCTATCCTGCTCAGTCCAGCTCTGGGACTCCTCCTTTCTATTATGTGCTCTGCACTGCATCCCTTAAACCTTTAACAATGTCCAACCAACAGGGCGAACAACTTCAACTTGTCGCAGACTCAACGTAGCTGCATCACGTCTGTGCTATTCTGCTCTCCCAGTCCTTGGTGCCCACTGATCCTCGACTCTCAATTATTCTTCTAGTCTTCTCTTAAGGATCATATAAATAAAAATGTCAGGGTGGAGTCCTTGTGCTGTTGTATCCATTGATTATTACAAACCATTTAGACAATACATGTCAGGGTGGGAATTTAAAGCTCGCCTCCATGTCTTTAATAGAATCAAGACTCCCTGCGCAATTAGCAGGGGTAATCTTCATTCTATGTCAAGAATGGAGGCGAGCATTATGCTTGTTCAAAGCTTTCCCAATAAAGTCTTGGCCAAACCTTCAATTGGCTTGAAATAAAACTCTTTAAATGTGTTATTGCTAGCACAATCAGCTGCTTGCATAATATCCTGCAGAGACACCCGTGCTGTGAACGCTCTGGACGCCATCGCCCCTTTCACTGAATGCACCACATACATTCCTAAGTCAATGCCTGCTATCTGCATCACCTCTCTCACCCACCTTCCTATGGTGGCGGTCGCTACTGCTTGAAAAGGTCTCCTGCGCTCAATTAATAGCTGTGTAGCACCGGTTGCTCTGTATTCTGATGTCCTGCTCTCGTATTCCTTAATGCACCTCGCTACACACCATTTGTGGTTACTTGGGAAATATGGATAGTGTACTGTAGTAGTCCCTGTCTTAGTCCTTCTGACTATTGAAAAGGTCACCCCTTCTGGGCCAAAAGACTTCCTGTTAATCTCAAGCGCCTTGATGTTTGCTACTCGCTTGCAAGACAAAAAAAGACAAAAAAACATCGCTAATTTTCCCGAACATTTGCTTTAGTGACAGATACCTATCTGCTGGCCAGCTTGCCACTTTACCATCTCATACTTGATTATATCTCGGCTCCGGTGGTGCTTTATACCTCGCACCTCTTATGAGCCGTGCTACTGCTGGATGTTCCCCTTCTGGGACTCCTTCGATCGGCAGTTGACCCACAGAAATAGCTGACATGTACACACCAATGGTACGAAATGCTTTCCCATCTTGTAAAAGATGTGCCAGAAAGTTCAATATAGCTACTATAGGGACCTAAATGGGATGAAAATGTCTCCCTCTGCACCAGCTCGACCACTTGGTCCAAGACGCGTTGTAGCTCCTCCTAGTGGATGGTGCCCAGGACTCAGCGATGAGCTCTGCAGCTTGAGACGAAATGCCTGGCAGCGCCCAGCGTCTCCTGATATCCTGCACGCTATTAGCAGGAGAGCCCCTCTCACTCTCAAAGGATGAGACGACCCAGCTGGGTCTGTGAGAAGTCTTTCTCCGTCTGGGAGGACTCCAGTTATGTGTGTCGCCAGTTCCATTAGCGTTGTAAACCAAACTTGTGACTTCCACAGCGGTGCTATCAAAATCAATTCTGCTTTCTCCTTCCGACACTTCGCTAGTGCTCTGCTCAACATCACAAAGGGAGGGAACGCGTAGTGCGTTCTCCTGTCCAGTTCTGAAGAGATGCCTCCGTGCCTTGGGTGCCTGGATCCAGCCTACAGCTGAAGTAGCTGAATGTTTGCGCGTTGAGGTGAGACGCAAACAGATCTGTGTGGACTGAACCCCACAGCTGATTCAGATGCTGAAATACTTCTGTGTTCAGTATCCAGTCACTGGCGTCTGTCAGGTATCGCGAGTTCCAGTCGGCCACCACGTTCAGCGAACCTGGCAGATATTCTGCCGTCACTGAAATCCCTGACTGAAGGCAGAAATGCCAAAAGTCTTTCGCTAGCTCCTCTAGCAATCTGGATCTTGTTCCTCATAGGTGGCTTATGTACCTGACCACTGATATATTGTCCATCTTGAGTAGGACACATTAACTCACTCTCCCTTTCGTGAATGTCTTGATAGCAAAGGAACCCGCTAGGAGTTCCAAACAGTTTATGTGAAAGCGGAGTTCTTCTCCGCTCCATTTCCCTCCGGTCTCCAGAGATCTGCATCTCGCTCCCCAGCCTATGCGGCTGGCATCTGTTTCTATCACTAGAGCTGGCCGATCTCCGAAAATGGCATAGCCATTCCAGGTGTCCATATTCTTCAAACACCATTCCAGTTCTGTAATGGACTCTTGATCTAAGGGTATTTGCTGGTGGTATTTCAGACCTTGTTGCAAGTGCTTGATCTTCAGTCTCTGAAGCGCACGATAGTGCAGGAGACCTGGGAAGATAACTTGAATCGACGCTGCTAGCATCCCTAATATCCTCGCTAGTACTCTGATGAATATTGTCTGCTTGCTCAAGCAGTCTCTGATTTCCCTCTTGATGTCCGTTATCTTTCGAGCTGGTAACTCTGGTGTCGCTTTTCTGGTATCTAGGATGAAGACTAGGAAGTTCAGTCTTTGCGCCGGCGTTGTGTCTGATTTCTCCCCATTCACTAGGAATCCTAAGGACGTTGGAGGTCTTGCACCCATGCAGTCTGGTATACCAGCGTCTCTTGGACCTCTGCTAGGAGCAGTAGGTCATCCAGGTATATAATCATCCTGATGCCCTTCTCTCGGATCACAGCTGCTACTGGTCTCATCAACTTGGTGAAAGCCCAAGGCGCTTAGGCTAGTCCGAAGGGCATTGTTCTGAATTGCCATAACTGCTTGTTCCAGCGGAAAGCCAGGAAGGTCCTGAATTCCTCCTGAACTGGCACTCACTCTCAGGTGTGCGTCCTTCAAGTCTAATCTTGTTAGCCAGTCTCCCTCTCTTAAGGAATCTCTGAGCTGGTGGAATTCCTTCCATCTTGAAGTGGCAATATACAATCCAGCCGTTCATCTCTTTTAGGTTTACGACTTGTCGCACTTTTTCCTTTCTGTGAACCAGGAACATATTGCTTACGAATCCGGGGGATGTCCTGCATTTCTCTATGGCTACCTTCCTCACCAGTTGACGCAGCTCGTGGTCTAGACTCCCTTGTTCCACTTGCGCTAGGTGTGGCTGGTGTGGCCAGTATGTCTGTACGGGCTGTTGGTTCAATTCTAGCTGCAGACATCTGATGGTTTGCAAATCCCAAGTATCACTGGAAAGCGCGTGCCAATTGTCCCGGAAAATCCCTGTCCCCCCCCCCACTGTGGGTATTTCATGACCTTCACCTGGTGTAAAGCTTTGGCCTCATCCAGCTCATCTTCCTCTGAGCCCTCTTGGAAATCGTTCTCTGGCCGGGAAGAAGGACTCCTGCTTATTTTCCCAGTACTGTACTCTGGCCTTCTGGGGTCTTCTTCCTCCTTGAAAACGACCAGCTGCTCGACCCCGATAGCGGCCAGTCCCAGCAAAAACTCTGCCTGGGAAAAATGTTCATATTGAGGCCTGCGCTTTCTCCAGAGAAGTATAGGTGCCGAAGGTCTCCCTGAAGAGGAGACCCTGTGCTGCTTCCCGGCTTCGAGGAAGCTAGAGCACTTAATTTAGGATCTATTTTAAGTAGTAAGCTTCTCCTCTTTTCCGATGAAATGGCGCAGTTCGCGTTGCCTAGTAGGCAGACTGCTCTTTGAGCCCAGCTAGCCAGGGCATCGGGATTGACTTCCTCTCCAGTTTCCATGGCCCTCTCTGCTAGATCTGGTATCTTAGCTAATGTGCCAAATATATCTAGTACGTTTTCCTTGCAGCTCCTCCAGGACCTGTCTATCCCTTTTCACAGCTCCTTGCACGTCTTTGACATGAAGGTCAGCATCTTAGGGTCCAATTCTGGCGTCTCCGCCACCTTTCCTGGGAGGTCTGGTCGTGGGCATTCTGCGTGCAGGCGTTGCCTCTCCTCCTTCTCCAGGGCCTTCCTTAGCCTCAGGGCCATGTACTGTGTCACTCTAGGGGAGGGCTGTCTGTGTCAAAAATATCTATGATCTCCTCTGGCTCTTCGTCCAGATGCTTCTCCTTGCGGGATTTTTTACCCCTGCTGAGTCTCACCCACTCTTCCTCTGCTTTCTATTCCTCTTCACGAGAGGATAGGTCGCCGTCTACTGGCTCTTCTTCCGAGTCTGGGTCTTCTTTACCCATATTTTCTTCCCCTGGGAAAGAGATTGTGAGGCCTGGCACTGTCTACCTTTGCATGAATGCTTCTTTCAGCTTAGCAAAGGCGTCAACTGCCTCTGGGGTCTTCTATTCTACCCCGTACGGTTGACCTGGGCGGTCAATAGAGGCTTTCCTCTTGCGGGTCTGATTACTCCCCTTTGGCCCTGTTTTTGGGGGTCCTATGGGCATGCTGTCAGTATCTCTGGTGCTCTCTCTGGAATGGCTTAGCATGGTTTCTAGGGTTTCCAGCCTTTCCTGTAAGGGTTTAACCCCTTGTGCCACGGCATCTATCAACAAGCTCCCCAGCACGTCTTTAAAACTAGCGGCGAGGTCTAGAGGCTGCTCCTCATCACTCCACTCGAATTCAGAAATGCTCTTGTGTGCTGTGTACCTGGTACCTGAATCAGGTGTCTTTTGCACGGCCACGGATACGTTGACTCAGATGCTTTGCTATAACTGTCTTTGTAAAGGATATTAATTCCTTTTTTTTTCGTGGCTAGCACCATTCTTTGTTTAATCTTATCTCTTGTGCAGGCGTATGCCTCACTGTCAGGCTGTCTGAGGCCAATTTGTGTTGAGAAGTGCACCTCTCTGTCTTGTGGGTCGTATGCACCGCTTTTTTGCTCCTCTAAGCTACCAGATCAGCTGATCTGTACTGCTTGCTGCATATGTTCTTGCAGCGTAGGCTTTTTTTAGCCGATGAATGTAGCACGTGCTACTTAATTAATCTATTATTCTTCAATCGCTGCCGGGCCCGGCTTCTCCGTATCTGTTGCATAAATTATACTGCTGCGACGTGGCACTCTGGCTCCGCCTCCCCAAAGGAGGGGGCCGGAGCCCTTTGCGCGTGCTTTACTCCACCCCCACAAAGGTAGGGGCTGCAGTGAATCATGGCTGCGAGGCCGGGTAAGCCCACGGGCATGCTAATAATGCAGCACGGGGCGCTTGCCTCGGTGCTGAAACTATGGAAAAAATACAAAACCTCAATCTTCTCGCGTGCCGACCCGCGGTCGCCCTGTTCTCAATGTGTTCTCGATCTCTGGTCGCTGCTAGCCGCAGCTTTCCTACTTTACGAATAATTAACAAAGCGTACCCAAGATACAGTAGATATTATAAGCGTATATATATGTATACAATATAATATTGTATATTAATCCCTTATTTCTGTATAACAACCCACTAATCATGTACAATACACAGAGAAATGTTAAAATGGTACTTATCTGCTGAAGAGCAGTAAAAGAAGAGGAGGAGTCCAGGAGCAGGAAGAGTCTCATAGCTGGACTGAGCAGGATAGGACTACAGAGACATTGGGATTTGTAGTTTTCAAGAAAGTGATATGAGGACCCTTCTCATTGTTTTCTTGTGTTTTTGTTGAAACTGCTGAGGAGTAAATAAATAGACGTTGAAGTATAATGCTCGCCTCCAGTCTTGGCATAGAATGTATAAAAAAGGAACACTATGCTTTGAAAGGCAATGCATAAAAGATTCTGATTATTTACATTTAACTAAGAAGAGCCCATTTTAATTTTCAAAAGTGTTAATTTCAATTGAGCCAAAAGGGAAATAGTTTGCTGTCTATACAAAATACTGAACTATTAGTATAGTTATATTAATAAGATGATCAGGTGAGGGAATCTTAATTGAGTGTAACACACATTTGTGGATGCAATAGGTTTTGAGAAATATTTTCCATTCAGAAGCTGACATTTATGTGTGCAGAATAAAACATTGCTTTGAATGTTGTTTTTAGATTAAACAACTAAGTGTGGGTTTTGTGTCTAGAAACATAAAGCAAAACTGTGTTTTGAGATGATTAAAAATTGAAGCATCATTGTTTTAGAAATGGGTGCTCGGGTTTAGTGGAATACTGAGCAATGATGCTAATCACGTTGTTGCGGAGAACAACAAAGCATTGATAATTGACAGAATTTGATTTTAATGAATGGTAATGTTTAAACTGTTTTGTTGAACTAAACTGTTTTTTTTAATTAAATAATTGAAAGAATAACTCTGTGAATAGTGAAACCATCATGGTCTAGTGACAGAACAAAGAGGTGGATGAGTATTGCATTTGTTAAGCAATAACCTACAAATGAAAATGTGCTAAAAAACAAAACTGTTAAGAACACTACTTGCTCCGTTAATTCAAATGAGTAAAGAAAGCATGAAGGGTGTGGATATAATAACTGATCACTTACTCAATTTCTCTATTCATAACAATTGAACTAGCAACATTTTGTATGATTACCCTTGAGAATACTTTTTCTCAATACTGAAGTTTTAAAAAAAAGGCTGATTGGGTGAAGTCAGAGCAAGAAGCCCTTGGTAAATAGGAGAATTCTTTGCAATCTTCAAACTGAATGGAGCCCTTTCTTCAAAGCAAAAGGGCAGAAATCCCCAAGGTTAAAATGCATGTCACAGTGGCATTACTGGCATTATGAGCAAAGCAACTTAAGTGTGCTCTTATGTGGAGATACTGATGTTTACTTGTGCGGTCACAATTGACATGTTTTCCTACAGTGGCGTTACTGGCATTAGGTGCAAGAAGAGTGTGTTTGTATGTGGAAACTCTGGCACATAGTGCCACAGCCAGCATGATAATGTCTTCTTACACTGACATATATCCAGAGCAATTTATCAAGCAGTTCAGTCCCTTCAGAAGCCTCATGGTTTCTACCCTATCATGTACTTGCAGCTTTCCCAGGCCTCTTAGTACTCCAAGGCCTATTAGTGTCTCCAGTGCTCAGAGTGCTGCCAGGCCTCTCTGCTGCCTCACTCCCCACTGAAGTCCCAGGGCTCTCTGCACTTCCAGTCACCCCTCCAGATTCACTGTCACCACCTTCACGTCTACTCCACTTCCCTCGATACTCAGGACAATAGCTTTTACTTAGGGCCTAGGCCAGGTACCAACACACTGATTGATTTCGGTGGCCAGCTGTTTCTCTGCCACAGACTTATTGACCACACCAGTGGCATAACATAAAATGTATGGCCCCTGCAAGCCATGCTTAGAGGGGAACTCCCAATATTGGCAACAAAAGCACGGGCCTCGCCATCCTCCATGCTGGCCTGGACCACTATGAATGCACAAGGCACATGAAGAACATGCTGCTGCAGCGGCACACTGCACACTCCCTAGGTGAAAGATGTAAGAATGTGTTTTAATCAAACTTTAAATCTTTTATCTAGTGTAGAAACAAGAGGGCAGTGCCTTGCTGCTGTATCCTGATAGCCAAATGTACAAGCCAACTCGTTGAGTGCCCAGTAATATTACACACAGTAACAGTACCATAAGAAAACATGTTCATGCTGGCTCTGTCAGTATATGGCAGCATCCCTATGTACGAACATTATCTTGTTGGATTTTCTCTTAATGCCAGTAAAAATGTCCTGCTGCAGGAAGAAAATATGTTATTGCTATTGCACTAATGCTTGCCCAACCCCCACACCATCATGTAAGAATACTCATCATGTTGATTTTGCCCTCAATGTCAGTAAAACATGAAATGATGCAGCAAGGAACAATGTCCTTGTTTGGATGCACAAATGCCTCCGTCCACCAGGTAGGAGCACTTATCATGTTGATTTTGCCCTTAACACCAGTAAAACATGCAATACCACAGAAAGAAAACATTTACTTTCTGACCGCAAAAGTGCCCCCACCCTCCCCATGTAAGAACACGCATTATAAAGACCTTGCCCCTTATGTGAGTCCCACAGAAAGAAAATGTCCAGTCTGCCTGCCCGATTATTCTATAACGCCCCACTCCAAACGCCCCTCCAGGTAATAGCATTCATCATGTTGGCTTTGTCCCAAGGTAGCAGTAAAATGTGCAAGAAAATGTCCATGCTCCAATGCCTCTTGTCTGTCCCCAGCCATGCATGCACACTTTTATACCCAATCACCCACCAGCCACTCATCCAGTGCGAGCTGGTGAATTTTTTAATGGGATGTGTGTAAACATTTCCCACAAATACGTCAGAGCAACCAAGTGTAGCAAAGGAGCCCACACCAACAAAAGGGAGATCAGGGGGATTATCTCACCCCCAACCACCCCCACCTTTCCCTCAAGAACATGTTTTGAATAATAGGTTAAAATTGGCCATTATACAGCACACTCTCTGTGAAAAAATGGGTAAAAAGCCAGACAGTTTGCAATTTTTTAGGGTAACTCCAATCCAAAAATCCAATAGATGTGCAACTTCACCAACAGTGCAAAGGAGCATTTCCGAACGCATGTTCATGATGCCTTTATCCACAATATATGGCAGCATAAAAACATTTTCACGCCGGCTGTGCCCATACATGTCCATAATGACTGCACCAACATATGCCAGTATTCCCATATAAGCTCATACTCATGTTTGCTTTGCACATAATGCCAGTAATGATACTATAAGAAAACAAGTCCAGGCTTGCTAGGGCAATATATGGTGGTATCCCCATGTAAGGACATACTCCTATTGGTTTTTCCATTAAAAATGCCATGCCACTATAAGAAAACATGTCCAAACTGCCTGCACCAAAAAGCCAGTCTAAGAACATAATAACACTTACTTTATCATTGATGCCCAGAAGAAAATGCCATGTCACAGTAAGAAATGGCTAAACTGGCTGCACCCGAATGCCAGTCTAGCTAGGTAACAATAACATGCATGCTTGCTTAATTATAAATGCCCATTAAGAAAATGTCATGACACAGTACAAAATGGCTAGACTGGCTCCACCGAAAAGCCAGCCTATCCACTTAACCTGCTTGCTTTATCGTGAAAGGCTGCCCGTTAAACATTTTTGTAGTAGCGCAATTAAAAAATGCACGCACGCATATGTACACACATACATGCATCAAACATGCAGCACAAACGCACGCATATTTACACATTTGTTTGCTGCAGACCCGAATTCGTCTTCCCTGAGGAACGCCTCTGCTGAGGAAGCCGACTCCCATGTTCCAGACTCCACCAGGCAGACAGGAATGAGGAAGCAGTGAGAGCTTACTGTTTCCTGTCATACGCAGTGGGACTGGAGCGCCGGTCGCCGAAAATGAGACTTTTCTTTTTGAAGTAGGAGTGCATTGTGCTCCAACTACCCAAAGAAATAATTTCATGCATTCCGACTTCACAAAGAAATGAAAGTATTTATTTTTAACTTCGGAGCGCATGCACTCCTACGTCACAAAGAAATTAAGTGATTTATTTTTAAATTTTAGAGCGCATGCACTCCTACTTGGGAAAGAAATTAAATCATGTCTTTGTGAAGTCAGAGCTATTGCACTGTGATCTGACTAGCAGTCTGAGCTTAATATAGAATCACTTCATTTGAGCTCCTGAAATTTGGAATTATTCTGGGAAGATTACATAAGGAAACCTATTGCAGCCCTTTTGCAGCTCACATTCAATATCACCACAGTTTCATGTATACTGGGCAGTGGAAGTAGTTACTGCATTGCAACCTTTTGATGTTGGATAAATGGCACCTTTTAAGCCAGTGGTCTTCAAACTTGTTTGGCCTGGGTCCCCCACAGAGAAATACGTGGGCAGACAGCCCCCCCCCACCACCCCAAATGCCAATGGACATTAAATCCAAATGGCTATGAACTATCATGTGCTGTCACCGCACCCTACTCCCTGTATAGTGCCTGGGCTCCTGCACCTCCTCCCATCAGAGTCTCCAGGCTCCCTCATCCCACACCTAGCCCAGTCCCAGGGCTCACCCCAGCAAACAACAGTCCCTGGACTCTCTCCACCCTGCTCCCACCACTATGCCATGACTCCAACACAGCCAGCTCCCACCACAGTCCCTGGGCTCGGCCCCACCCGCTCCCAGCATAGTCCCAGGGCCAGTGGTGGTTGGTGAATTTTTTAAGTGGAGGGGCATACATATTTCTCCCAGATATGCCATAGGAACCGAGTGTAGTGAGGGAGCTCAAGCCAATCAAGAGGGGTTCGGGCAGGTTCTCCCTCAGGGAATTATTTTTAAATAATGGGTAAAATGTTGCATTTTAGAGCATACTTTAAATAAAACATTGGATGAAAAGCCACACAGTTTGCAATTGGTGCTGGGGAGCACAGGGGGCAGGCATGATATTTTTTTACTGGATATCCTATGATAGATGTTGTTAAGGAGAATTCTCATAAATGTGCTAATTCCCTTCACCTTAGAGAACCCCAGCAACTTTGCTGGATTTTGAGGACTTGATTTTTTTACCTGGAATAAGTGTAAGCCTTTTTTCCCACTCTTTCATGTATTTTGATGTGTGTTTTTCACTTGTGTTCTTTGATTATGGAGTTTTAGATATCTCCATAGGCATCTTTTCATGTGTGTTACACAGCACCCTCCGTGCAGTGACACAGGGATGTCTTTTAGACTTCACCAAGGTTTAAATACCTTTTCTGTAATCAACTACTGTTTCCCAGAGAATGTAAAGTGAAATTGACTTTACTAGTCTTTTCCAAATTCCTAGACCCAGCACACACCATCTTACAATACTACCCTTTCCTATTGAAAAGGCTGGTGGCAGTGGTTTTACAATGAACTACCATGATTTTTCCGACCGCGAACACCGATAGCCAAAAATCACAGGAGACATGTTTTTCAAGATGGCGCCTTAAGCGCCTCTGTTTAAACGCGTCCCGGTCTTCTTTTTTCGCCATTTCTTTTTGGAAAGGTCCTTCTAGTGTTTGTCTCTGCATGCCAAATCAGGTTTGGTCCCTTTGTTTGTGTGCTTTTGGCAGGCTTCAGGACTGAAGTCTGCCTTTGGTGTCTGAGTGTCTGGGGTGGGCAGGAATTGAGGGAGGTGCCCGAAACTCCCTGTGCTTAGTTTCCTTGGAGACTCAAATCCACTGTGGCGTGATTGGCTGGCTGACTGTCCGGCAAGGACAGCCACCCTGCTGGGTGAGTGACAGCTAGGCTGGAATGAAAGGGAGAGAACTGTTTAAAAGGCGAGTCTTGTGGACTGGAAGGCAGAGTCGACCACTGGAACGAAAGAACCGATGACGAGCTGGATGAGGATGGCTGCTGCAACTCCTGGACCGTTGGTTTGCCTGGTGAAGCCCTGCTGCAGCTCCGAATTGCCAAACTCCATTCAACAGAGAAGCTTCTTCAAAGACGGCTTCTTCCTTTGAGTTGTTGCGACCAATCAACTCATAAGACACCTGGACACCATTCTCAAGGCTGGTTAGGATTAACCAGGGAGAGGGACACCAGTTTGTGCTCTTGAATCTACAGCTACTGGAACTGAAGTGACTCCATTTTGTTTGCTTTCTTCAACAATCCTGTGCAGTGCAGGAGTCCCCCGACGTCCTCCCTCTTGTCCCCACGACGGAGGCTCAGGAACAGCGAGATCTGCAGGAACTGCCAGGAACCACAACTTCAGCAACATTTGTTTCTTCATATAAAGGTACTGTGCCAAACCGATTGAGAGAACTCCACTCTGGAGGTGAACGTTTGTGAAACTTTCCCAACTTGCAGGCCTAATCAGCTTGTGTCCCCACAAATGATTTTTTTTCGCCTAAACTACTTCTGAGAACTTTTGCAAAGACTTTACCGTTTGATACCAGAACTGCTCTTTCCTATCCAGAACAATAGCCCATTGACTTTGGCCTAGCCTATTGACTTGAATTGAACTCTGCTGGTGAACTGAAACTATTTGCGCTGCCTAGAAAATATATGTAATCTATTCTACTTACTTTTGTCCTTTTTGCTCACTGCTAAGTAACTAAACTGCCATTTTGTTCCTATTTCAGGGGAGCTCAAACTGTCTCAAAAACTTAGGGTTTTGTATTGAAGTGTATTGGTATATAATATTAATTTATCTTCTTCTAGTGAAATGTTTTCTAAATGATTGTGTAATAAATTAATAAGTGTTTCACCAAGAAACCATGAGTATAAGTGTCTACTTGAGCAACTGTGATTGAAAGTCCTCTGTGTAACTACTTGTACTGCTCACATTCACTCTTGAGATAAGCCTGGCTGCTCAGCTCACTACCAACAAACTGTGTGGTACAGACTTATACCAAAGGTTGGTCTTGCTTACACCTGTAGTCCTAATTGTGTGTGGTGGTCCCAGAGAGTACTGCATGCAATTCTGCCTAACAGATGTCCAGTGAAAAGATGCCATCCCTGTCCCCAGGGCCTCACAACGCCTAACATTATGGACGGGCCGCACCTGCCCTGTTTTTTTTTCCTGTTACTTTTTTTTGTTTACATTTTATGTTGTGGATCTGCATCCCGCTGGGAATGTGGCTGCACCTTCTCCCTGGTCCCCTAGAGGCCATGCCACACAGTTTGAATACCTCTGGTCTAGGGGAATGTTAATCGATTGACAGTTTTCTCAGACACAAAGAAAGTTGGCTAAAATATTCTCTGGTTCACAAACCAATAAGAAGGTTGTTTAAGGTTTCACAAACCAGGGGCAATAAAATCTTTTTTTTTAAAGATTTCTTTTTCTGGGTTGAATGGCAAGATAAGGGTTTTGGTCCTTATAAACGGCTACTGAACCTCCGAGAGCACACTAAATCTCGGTGGGTGATTTGGTGACTGAGTGGCCACAGGATGGGTTTGGCCAACATTATTGCCTTCTGGCATCTCCTACGCAAACTTAGAATATTGTCATGTGGATTCAATTCAACCCAATGCAAAACTGGGAAGTAGTTACCAATCTGCCTCATTATGTCATAATTTCAATACTTGGTGTTGCTCTTGTCACAGAATCCATTCTTGGTGTTCCTCATAACCCGATAACCATTTATTTGAATGGCAGAAAATCATCTTGATGCCACTGGATTAACTACTACCCATCAAACTCATGGGATTAGACGGAACATCATTTATTCTATTCTCCCTTCCTCTACCCCCATGGTTCAGGTTATAAACGTGCATCGCTTTCTCTCAGCATAGAACACATCATCGAATCATTGAATTCACATTGTTTGCCAAATGCACATAGGTAATCAATATGATGTACTCAAGTTGCAAATTTGGATGGGCATTTTATCTTTGCAATGGGTATCTCCGAAGGTCACTAAACCTGATGGCATTATAATTATCATTTTTCTTTTATAACCCGCTAAATACCAGAGATTGTTTTCTAAGCGCAGGATCAGGATTTGACCCTTTATTGCCTTGCTACTAAGACAAACGTGTTACCCCTGAGCTATACCCCCCAAACCGAATTTCTTTGGCAAGTTGATATAACAGGATTTTATGCACAGGTAGACATTCTGTGTGGTACATTAACAATCATTACTAGCTCTCTGGGACATACATTTAACCTCTGGAATACCTGTCCATTTGGGGGCCCCAAATGCCAACACACAAGGTTGGGGCACGAGGGCACTGGACTCACTGTGCTCCATCCCCCATAATTAGATGTATATATCCACCTTCTTTCCTCCCTAAACATTTTTTTAAAAAAATGTTTTTTTTTCAATTTCAGTTGTGATCCACAACCCCTCAGTGTTAAAAAGCAGGTTCCAAGCTCTTTATGTTTACTTCATGTAAGTTTATTCCAGCTTAACAGTTACAGTTCCACATGAAGACATTAAGGACATAGATAGTGGACAGACACCGGCTCCCATCACCCAGGGCCAGCCAGCTGTAACTGTCAATGAATAGAACACTCACTAAGAAGATTCTATCATCCACACACAAACATTCCACACAACATCACCAGCTATTCCACAGATTATTTGAAGGCGCGCAGCTCCACGCCAAGTAGTGAAGCGGAGTCGGGTTTCCCGACACTTTAACCCTTGCTAACCCTACGGCCGGAACTCCGGCACAGTTAATCCTAGAACGGAGCACCGGCACTGTTAATTCGCTACTTTGCGAGCCGGAGCTCAGGCACAAGTTACTCATGCTTCGTCTAAAACTTTAACGTAGCTAACGTTTAAGCCGGGTTCCGGCGGCATGTCAATGTATGATCTGATTCTCAAGCGTATGTACGCTCACTCCTGCTTTTTGGTTCTTGTAGCGGAGTTCCGTTGTTCGCACAGCAAGATAGAACACTGGTGAATTAACCCCGAGTCTCCTGCTGACAACCGAAGCTAAGTGCTTTCCTTTTGTTACCTTATTGCAATGTGATTCAAATGTGTTGTGATCTTATGTTCTTGCTGATCAGTGGGTATGCTGCAATATTCATACTGCAAAATAGTGCTAAAGGCAATGCTGTTAATTTGTGCAATCTAGAGAAAGCAGCATCTAGGTTCTTAACCAGAATATGTGCTCAAGTCAAGGAGTGCTGGGCGAAGTTTCAATTGCTTAATAAAACCCCAGGAGGGCAACACATCTAAACCACTCAACCTTCCCTTATCCCTCCTTTTTTCCCTTTCCTGCCTTGTTACCCGGTTTTCCTAACCACCCCAACCTAACCAACCAGCGGACCCTAACCCTCTTTCCCCGGAGGGTCGCGGAAGCCTGTGTTGTACACACCCCAGACCCCAAGACCCAACGGGGAGGTAGGTGTACGTGCTACCTCCGCGCAAGGCCAAGATCGTGACAGGAGCGCAAGCCCACGTATCATTAAGCGCCCAGGTAGCACGTCACCATGGAGGAGGTATTAAATGCCCTAAGAGACTTAAAAACTGATTTGCTTGCCACAAGGCAGGACTATGTTAATCTGGCTGGCCAGGTCCATACGTTAACTGTTCAGGCAAATGCCCAGGCCACCCCATTGCCCGCAGACCATGCACCACCCACCCCAGTCCAGGTACAGGTATCTACCGAGCCCACACTCCCCTTGTCAGCTCCAGTACGTTATCATGGGGATCCTCAAAAATTCAACCAGTTTGTAATTCTGTGCCAATTGCATTTCATTACAAAACCGAATGTGTTTCGCACGACTCAGTCCCGCACGGCCTTTATGATTTCGTATCTTGGGGGTGATGCAGCATCATGGGCCACTCCGCTAGTTACTAAAGATGACACACTTCTCTATCAGTGGGACACGTTTTTTGAAGAATTTGGGAAAATATTCAATCGAAGGCCTGCAACTCTAATTAAGGATAGGGAATTGCTCACTTTACGTCAAGGGGGGTAAGGATTTGGTTTCCTATGTAACCACCTTTAATTGGTTGGCTGTGGAGACAGACTGGCCCCAGGAGAAGCACCTAGCCCTCTAGGGGAGGGCTGTCTGTGTCAAAAATATCTATGATCTCCTCTGGCTCTTCGTCCAGATGCTTCTCCTTGCAGGATTTTTTACCCCTGCTGAGTCTCACCCACTCTTCCTCTGCTTTCTATTCCTCTTCACGAGAGGATAGGTCGCCTTCTACTGGCTCTTCTTCCGAGTCTAGGTCTTCTTTACCCATATTTTCTTCCCCTGGGAAAGAGATTGCGAGGCCTGGCACTGTCTACCTTTGCATGAATGCTTCTTTCAGTTTAGCAAAGGCGTCAACTGCCTCTGGGGTCTTCTATTCTACCCCGTACGGTCGACCTGGGCGGTCAATAGAGGCTTTCCTCTTGCGGGTCTGATTACTCCCCTTTGGCCCTGTTTTTGGGGGTCCTATGGGCATGCTGTCAGTATCTCTGGTGCTCTCTCTGGGCTGGCTTAGCATGGTTTCTAGGGTGTCCAGCCTTTCCTGTAAGGGTTTCACCCCTTGTGCCACGGCATCTATCAACAAGCTCCCCAGCACGTCTTTAAAACTAGCGGCGAGGTCTAGAGGCTGCTCCTCATCACTCCACTCGAATTCAGAAATGCTCTTGTGTGCTGTGTACCTGGTACCTGAATCAGGTGTCTTTTGCACGGCCACGGATACGTTGACTCAGATGCTTTGCTATAACTGTCTTTGTAAAGGATATTAATTCCTTTTTTTTTCGTGGCTAGCACCATTCTTTGTTTAATCTTATCTCTTGTGCAGGCGTATGCCTCACTGTCAGGCTGTCTGAGGCCAATTTGTGTTGAGAAGTGCACCTCTCTGTCTTGTGGGTCGTATGCACCGCTTTTTTGCTCCTCTATCAGCTGATCTGTACTGCTTGCTGCATATGCTCTTGCAGCGTAGGCTTTTTTTAGCCGATGAATGTAGCACGTGCTACTTAATTAATCTCTTATTCTTCAATCGCTGCCGGGCCCGGCTTCTCCGTATCTGTTGCATAAATGATACTGCTGCGACGCGGCACTCTGGCTCCGCCTCCCCAAAGGAGGGGGCCGGAGCCCTTTGCGCGTGCTTTACTCCACCCCCACGAAGGTAGGGGCTGCAGTGAATCATGGCTGCGAGGCCGGGTAAGCCCCCGGGCATGCTAATAATGCAGCACGAGGCGCCTGCCTCGGTGCTGAAACTGTGGAAAAAATACAAAACCTCAATCTTCTCGCGTGCCGACCCGCGGTCGCCCTGTTCTCAATGTGTTCTCGATCTCTGGTCGCTGCTAGCCGCAGCTTTCCTACTTTACGAATAATTAACAATGCGTACCCAAGATACAGTAGATATTATAAGCGTATATATATGTATACAATATAATATTGTATATTAATCCCTTATTTCTGTATAACAACCCACTAATCTTGTACAATACACAGAGAAATGTTAAAATGGTACTTATCTGCTGAAGAGCAGTAAAAGAAGAGGAGGAGTCCAGGAGCAGGAAGAGTCTCATAGCTGGACTGAGCAGGATAGGACTACAGAGACATTGGGATTTGTAGTTTTCAAGAAAGTGATATGAGGACCCTTCTCATTGTTTTCTTGTGTTTTTGTTGAAACTGCTGAGGAGTAAATAAATAGACGTTGAAGTATAATGCTCGCCTCCAGTCTTGGCATAGAATGTATAAAAAAGGAACACTATGCTTTGAAAGGCAATGCATAAAAGATTCTGATTATTTACATTTAACTAAGAAGAGCCCATTTTAATTTTCAAAAGTGTTAATTTCAATTGAGCCAAAAGGGAAATAGTTTGCTGTCTATACAAAATACTGAATTATTAGCATAGTTATATTAATAAGATGATCAGGTGAGGGAATCTTAATTGAGTGTAACACACATTTGTGGATGCAATAGGTTTTGAGAAATATTTTCCATTCAGAAGCTGACATTTATGTGTGCAGAATAAAACATTGCTTTGAATGTTGTTTTTAGATTAAACAACTAAGTGTGGGTTTTGTGTCTAGAAACATAAAGCAAAACTGTGTTTTGAGATGATTAAAAATTGAAGCATCATTGTTTTAGAAATGGGTGCTCGGGTTTAGTGGAATACTGAGCAATGATGCTAATCACGTTGTTGCGGAGAACAACAAAGCATTGATAATTGACAGAATTTGATTTTAATGAATGGTAATGTTTAAACTGTTTTGTTGAACCAAACTGTTTTTTTTAATTAAATAATTGAAAGAATAACTCTTTGAATAGTGAAACCATCATGGTCTAGTGACAGAACAAAGAGGTGGATGAGTATTGCATTTGTTAAGCAATAACCTACAAATGAAAATGTGCTAAAAAACAAAACTGTTAAGAACACTACTTGCTCCGTTAATTCAAATGAGTAAAGAAAACATGAAGGGTGTGGATATAATAACTGATCACTTACTCAATTTCTCTATTCATAACAATTGAACTAGCAACATTTTGTATGATTACCCTTGAGAATACTTTTTCTCAATACTGAAGTTTTAAAAAAAAGGCTGATTGGGTGAAGTCAGAGCAAGAAGCCCTTGGTAAATAGGAGAATTCTTTGCAATCTTCAAACTGAATGGAGCCCTTTCTTCAAAGCAAAAGGGCAGAAATCCCCAAGGTTAAAATGCATGTCACAGTGGCATTACTGGCATTATGAGCAAAGCAACTTAAGTGTGCTCTTATGTGGAGATACTGATGTTTACTTGTGCGGTCACAATTGACATGTTTTCCTACAGTGGCGTTACTGGCATTAGGTGCAAGAAGAGTGTGTTTGTATGTGGAAACTCTGGCACATAGTGCCACAGCCAGCATGATAATGTCTTCTTACACTGACATATATCCAGAGCAATTTATCAAGCAGTTCAGTCCCTTCAGAAGCCTCATGGTTTCTACCCTATCATGTACTTGCAGCTTTCCCAGGCCTCTTAGTACTCCAAGGCCTATTAGTGTCTCCAGTGCTCAGAGTGCTGCCAGGCCTCTCTGCTGCCTCACTCCCCACTGAAGTCCCAGGGCTCTCTGCACTTCCAGTCACCCCTCCAGATTCACTGTCACCACCTTCACGTCTACTCCACTTCCCTCGATACTCAGGACAATAGCTTTTACTTAGGGCCTAGGCCAGGTACCAACACACTGATTGATTGCGGTGGCCAGCTGTTTCTCTGCCACAGACTTATTGACCACACCAGTGGCATAACATAAAATGTATGGCCCCTGCAAGCCATGCTTAGAGGGGAACTCCCAATATTGGCAACAAAAGCACGGGCCTCGCCATCCTCCATGCTGGCCTGGACCACTACGAATGCACAAGGCACATGAAGAACATGCTGCTGCAGCGGCACACTGCACACTCCCTAGGTGAAAGATGTAAGAATGTGTTTTAATCAAACTTTAAATCTTTTATCTAGTGTAGAAACAAGAGGGCAGTGCCTTGCTGCTGTATCCTGATAGCCAAATGTACAAGCCAACTCGTTGAGTGCCCAGTAATATTACACACAGTAACAGTACCATAAGAAAACATGTTCATGCTGGCTCTGTCAGTATATGGCAGCATCCCTATGTACGAACATTATCTTGTTGGATTTTCTCTTAATGCCAGTAAAAATGTCCTGCTGCAGGAAGAAAATATGTTATTGCTATTGCACTAATGCTTGCCCAACCCCCACACCATCATGTAAGAATACTCATCATGTTGATTTTGCCCTCAATGTCAGTAAAACATGGAATACCACAGAAAGAAAACATTTACTTTCTGACCGCAAAAGTGCCCCCACCCTCCCCATGTAAGAACACGCATTATAAAGGCCTTGCCCCTTATGTGAGTCCCACAGAAAGAAAATGTCCAGTCTGCCTGCCCCATTATTCTATAACGCCCCACTCCAAACGCCCCTCCAGGTAATAGCATTCATCATGTTGGCTTTGTCCCAAGGTAGCAGTAAAATGTGCAAGAAAATGTCCATGCTCCAATGCCGCTTGTCTGTCCCCAGCCATGCATGCACACTTTTATACCCAATCACCCACCAGCCACTCATCCAGTGCGAGCTGGTGAATTTTTTAATGGGATGTGTGTAAACATTTCCCACAAATACGTCAGAGCAACCAAGTGTAGCAAAGGAGCCCACACCAACAAAAGGGAGATCAGGGGGATTATCTCACCCCCAACCACCCCCACCTTTCCCTCAAGAACATGTTTTGAATAATAGGTTAAAATTGGCCATTATACAGCACACTCTCTGTGAAAAAATGGGTAAAAAGCCAGACAGTTTGCAATTTTTTAGGGTAACTCCAATCCAAAAATCCAATAGATGTGCAACTTCACCAACAGTGCAAAGGAGCATTTCCGAACGCATGTTCATGATGCCTTTATCCACAATATATGGCAGCATAAAAACATTTTCACGCCGGCTGTGCCCATACATGTCCATAATGACTGCACCAACATATGCCAGTATTCCCATATAAGCTCATACTCATGTTTGCTTTGCACATAATGCCAGTAATGATACTATAAGAAAACAAGTCCAGGCTTGCTAGGGCAATATATGGTGGTATCCCCATGTAAGGACATACTCCTATTGGTTTTTCCATTAAAAATGCCATGCCACTATAAGAAAACATGTCCAAACTGCCTGCACCAAAAAGCCAGTCTAAGAACATAATAACACTTACTTTATCATTGATGCCCAGAAGAAAATGCCATGTCACAGTAAGAAATGGCTAAACTGGCTGCACCCGAAAGCCAGTCTAGCTAGGTAATAATAACACGCATGCTTGCTTAATTATAAATGCCCATTAAGAAAATGTCATGACACAGTACAAAATGGCTAGACTGGCTCCACCGAAAAGCCAGCCTATCCACTTAACCTGCTTGCTTTATCGTGAAAGGCTGCCCGTTAAACATTTTTGTAGTAGCGCAATTAAAAAATGCACGCACGCATATGTACACACATACATGCATCAAACATGCAGCACAAACGCACGCATATTTACACATTTGTTTGCTCCAGACCCGAATTCGTCTTCCCTGAGGAACGCCTCTGCTGAGGCAGCCGACTCCCATGTTCCAGACTCCACCAGGCAGACAGGAATGAGGAAGCAGTGAGAGCTTACTGTTTCCTGTCATACGCAGTGGGACTGGAGCGCCGGTCGCCGAAAATGAGACTTTTCTTTTTGAAGTAGGAGTGCATTGTGCTCCAACTACCCAAAGAAATAATTTCATGCATTCCGACTTCACAAAGAAATGGAAGTATTTATTTTTAACTTCGGAGCGCATGCACTCCTGCGTCCCAAAGAAATTAAGTGATTTATTTTTAACTTTAGAGCGCATGCACTCCTACTTGGGAAAGAAATTAAATCATGTCTTTGTGAAGTCAGAGCTATTGCACTGTGATCTGACTAGCAGTCTGAGCTTAATATAGAATCACTTCATTTGAGCTCCTGAAATTTGGAATTATTCTGGGAAGGTTACATATGGAAACCTATTGCAGCCCTTTTGCAACTCACATTCAATATCACCACAGTTTCATGTATACTGGGCAGTGGAAGTAGTTACTGCATTGCAACCTTTTGATGTTGGATAAATGGCACCTTCTAAGCCAGTGGTCTTCAAACTTGTTTGGCCTGGGTTCCCCGCAGAGAAAAATGTGGGCAGACAGCCCCCCCCCACCACCCCAAATGCCAATGGACATTAAATCCAAATGGCTATGAACTATCATGTGCTGTCACCGCACCCTACTCCCTGTATAGTGCCTGGGCTCCTGCACCTCCTCCCATCAGAGTCTCCAGGCTCCCTCATCCCACTCCTAGCCCAGTCCCAGGGCTCACCCCAGCAAACAACAGTCCCTGGACTCTCTCCACCCTGCTCCCACCACTATGCCTTGACTCCAACACAGCCAGGTCCCACCACAGTCCCTGGGCTCGGCCCCACCCGCTCCCAGCATAGTCCCAGGGCCAGTGGTGGTTGGTGAATTTTTTATGTGGAGGGGCATACATATTTCTCCCAGATATGCCATAGGAACCGAGTGTAGTGAGGGAGCCAATCAAGAGGGGTTCGGGCAGGCTCTCCCTCAGGGAATTATTTTTAAATAATGGGTAAAATGTTGCATTTTAGAGCATACTTTAAATAAAACATTGGATAAAAAACCACACAGTTTGCAATTGGTGCTGGGGAGCACAGGGGGCAGGCATGATATTTTTTACTGGACATCCTATGATAGATGTTGTTAAGGAGAATTCTCATAAATGTGCTAATTCCCTTCACCTTAGAGAACCCCAGCAACTTTGCTGGATTTTGAGGACTTGATTTTTTTACCTGGAAAGAGTGTAAGCTTTTTTTTCCCACTCTTTCATGTATTTTGATGTGTGTTTTTCGCTTGTATTCTTTGATTATGGAGTTTTAGATATCTCCATAGGCATCTTTTCATGTGTGTTACACAGCACCCTCCGTGCAGTGACACAGGGATGTCTTTTAGACTTCACCAAGGTTTAAATACCTTTTCTGGGATCAACTACTGTTTCCCAGAGAATGTAAAGTGAAATTGACTTTACTAGTCTTTTCCAAATTCCTAGACCCAGCACACACCATCTTACAATGGCGTGCTGGAGGGGTTACACAGTATCCCCTGTGCCTAAACAATCATGTAGCAGTCAAATGCTACCCATTCCTATTGAAAAGGCTGGTGGCAGTGGTTTTACAATGAACTACTATGATTTTTCCGACCGCGAACACCGATAGCTAAAAATCACAGGAGCCATGTTTTTCAAGATGGCGCCTTAAGCGCCTCTGTTTAAACGCGTCCCGGTCTTCTTTTTTCGCCATCTCTTTTTGGAAAGGTCCTTCTAATGTTTGTCTCTGCACGCCAAATCAGGTTTGGTCCCTTTGTTTGTGTGCTTTTGGCAGGCTTCAGGACTGAAGTCTGCTCTTGGTGTCTGAGTGTCTGGGGTGGGCAGGAAGTGAGGGAGGTGCCCGAAACTCCCTCTGCTTAGTCTCCTTGGAGACTCAACTCCACTGTGGCGTGATTGGCTGGCTGACTGTCCGGCAAGGACAGCCACCCTGTTGGGTGAGTGACAGCTAGGCTGGAATGAAAGGGAGAGAACTGTTTAAAAGGCGAGTCTTGTGGACTGGAAGGCAGAGTCGACCACTGGAACGAAAGAACCGAAGACGAGCTCGATGAGGATGGCTGCTGCAACTCCTGGACCGTTGTTTTGCCTGGTGAAGCCCTGCGGCAGCTCTGAATTGCCAAACTCCATTCAACAGAGAAGCTTCTTCAAAGACGGCTTCTTCCTTTGAGTTGGTGCGACCAATCAACTCATAAGACACCTGGACATCATTCTCAAGGCTGGTTAGGATTAAACAGGGAGAGGGACACCAGTTTGTGCTCTTGAATCTACAGCTACTGGAACTGAAGTGACTTCATTTTGTTTGCTTTCTTCAACAATCCTGTGCAGTGCAGGAGTCCCCCGACGTCCTCCCTTTTGTCCCCACGACAGAGGCTCAGGAACAGCGAGATCTGCAGGAACTGCCAGGAACCACAACTTCAGCAACATTTGTTTCTTCATATAAAGGTACTGTGCCAAACCGATTGAGAGAACTCCACTCTGGAGGTGAACGTTTGTGAAACTTTCCCAATTTGCAGGCCTAATCAGCTTGTATCCCCACAAATGATTCTTTTTCGCCTAAACTACTTCTGAGAACTTTTGCAAAGACTTTACCGTTTGATACCAGAACTGCTCTTTCCTATCCAGAACAATAGCCCATTGACTTTGGCCTAGCCTATTGACTTGAATTGAACTCTGCTGGTGAACTGAAACTATTTGCACTGCCTACAAAGTATATGTAATCTATTCTACTTACTTTTGTCCTTTTTGCTCACTGCTAAGTAACTGAACTGCCATTTTGCTCCTATTTCAGGGGAGCTCAAACTGTCTCAAAAACTTAGGGTTTTGTATTGAAGTGTATTGGTATATAATATTAATTTATCTTCTTCTAGTGAAATGTTTTCTAAATGATTCTGTAATAAATTAATAAGTGTTTCAGTATAAGTGTCTACTTGAGCAACTGTGATTGAAAGTCCTCTGTGTAACTACTTGTACTGCTCACATTCACTCTTGAGATAAGCCTGGCTGCTCAGCTCACTACCAACAAACTGTGTGGTACAGACTTATACCAAAGGTTGGTCTTGCTTACACCTGTAGTCCTAATTGTGTGTGGTGGTCCCAGAGAGTACTGCATGCAATTCTGCCTAACAGATGTCCAGTAAAAAGATGCCATCCCTGTGTCCAGGGCCTCACAGCGCCTAACATTATGGACACACCGCACCTGCCTTGTTTTTCTTTCCCGTTGCTTTTTTTTTGTTTACTTTTTATGTTGTGGATCTGCATCCCCCCGGGAATGTGGCTGCACCTTCTCCCCGGTCCCCTGGAGGGCATGCCGCACGGTTTGAATACCTCTGGTCTAGGGGAATATTAATCGATTCACAGTGTTCTCAGAGACCCAAAGAAAGTTGGCTAAAATATTCTCTGGTTCACAAACCAATAAGAAGGTTGTTTAAGGTTTCACAAACCAGGGGCAATAAAATCTTTTTTTTTAAAGATTTCTTTTTCTGGGTTGAATGGCAAGATAAGGGTTTTGGTCCTTATAAACGGCTACTGAACCTCCGAGAGCACACTAAATCTTGGTGGGGGATTTGGTGACTGAGTGGCCACAGGATGGGTTTGGCCAACATTATTGCCTTCTGGCATCTCCTACGCAAACTTAGAATATTGTCATGTGGAGTCAATACAACCCAATGCAAAACTGGGAAGTAGTTACCAATCTGCCTCATTATGTCATAATTTCAATACTTGGTGTTGCTCTTGTCACAGAATCCATTCCTGGTGTTCCTCATGACCGATAACCTTTTATTTGCATGGCAGAAAATCATCTAGATGCCACTGGATTAACTACTACCCATCAAACTCATGGGATTAGACGGAACATCATTTATTCTATTCTCCCTTCCTCTACCCCCATGGCTCAGGTTATAAACGTGCATCGCTTTCTCTCAGCATAGAACACATCATCAAATCATTGAATTCACATTGTTTGCCAAATGCACATAGGTAATCAATATGATGTACTCAAGTTGCAAATTTGGATGGGCATTTTATCTTTGCAATGGGTATCTCCGAAGGTCAATAAACCTGATGGCATTATAATTATCATTTTTCTTTTATAACCCGCTAACTACCAGAGATTGTTTTCTAAGCGCAGGATCAGGATTTGACCCTTTATTGCCTTGCTACTAAGACAAACGTGTTGCCCCTGAGCTATACCCCCCAAACCGAATTTCTTTGGGAAGTTGATATAACAGGATTTTATGCACAGGTAGACATTCTGTGTGGTACATTAGCAATCAGTACTAGCTCTCTGGGACATACATTTAACCTCTGGAATACCTGTCCATTTGGGGGCCCCAAATGCCAACACACAAGGTTGGGGCACAAGGGCACTGGGCTCACTCTGCTCCATCCCCCATAATTAGATGTATATATCCACCTTTTTTCTCCCTAAACATTTTTTTAAAAAAATGTTTTTTCAATTTCAGTTGTGATCCACAACCCCTCAGTGTTAAAAAGCAGGTTCCAAGCTCTTTATGTTTACTTCATGTAAGTTTATTCCAGCTTAACAGTTACAGTTCCACATGAAGACATTAAGGACATAGATAGTGGACAGACACCAGCTCCCATCACCTAGGGCCAGCCAGCTGTAACTGTCAATGAATAGAACACTCACTAAGAAGATTCTATCATCCACACACAAACATTCCACACAACCGCACCAGCCACATCACCAGAGACAGGCACAATACAACACATCCACACAACATCACCATAGACAGGCACAATACAACACACCTTCCTCCTTTACAAACCTTACCTGCACAAAACAAGTCACACACCACAACAAAACTACCACCTTCCAAGGACAGACACACATGACACTCAACTGAACACGGACACTTCCACAGCCAAACCCAACCAACAGAATCATCACACCCTGACAAACCACAAACCAAATACCCTCGCAAAAGTACCATCATCCATCTGCCTGTTCCTGCCACAAACAAACCACTGGGCTCTCACCCCAGGACTGACCGACCCTGAACTGGGCTACATCACCTACATTCCTGACCACCATACAACTGCTTCGCCTCCTACCACCTGCCCCCCCCCCGTACAACAATGCGGGTGTCCAGGCTACCACCCTGGAATCTCCAGCAGGCCTCTAGACTGTGCACGCGTGGGTTCGTATCCCATCCTCGTCGCCATTATTAAAAAGCAGGTTCCAGGCTCTTTATGTTTACTTCATGTAAATTTATTCCAGCTTAACAATTACAGTTCCACATGAAGACATTAAGGACATAGATAGTGGACAGACACCGGCTCCCATCACCCAGGGCCAGCCAGCTGTCACTGTCACTGAATAGAACACTCAATAAGAAGATTCTATCATCCACACACAAACATTCCACACAACATCACCAGCTACATCACCAGAGACAGGCACAATACAACACTCAGCACCCTGGTATTGTGGCACCCCCTAAAACCCCTCCCACTGACCCACAGGGAGTGCGGAGAACAGTTTGAATACCTCTGTTCTAAGCCATTGGTCTGTAATCTTTGCCTCTCCAGATGGTTAGACTAAAATTCCCATGAGCTTTCACTTGCATATTCAAAGGTGAGGGATCATGGGAGCCGTTGTCCTAAACAACAATAAAGAAACAGGTTGCAGATGCCTGTTATAAGCTTGTATGTACCATAGGCAGAAAGGCAATTGCCACTGAATGGCATAGGAGCTTGCAATTTCTGTGGAATGGTGAGGGGTTCAATGCAGGGCAGTCTTGAAATTTGCGTCCACCTTGTGGGTACACAGTTGTTGGGATGGTCGATAGTGGTCTCAATGTGAAAGAAAGGATTACATTGTGCGCGCCATATTGGTGACTGGAGTAAACGCGATGTTAGCGTGATGTTGCAATCTGGTATGTATCTAGTATAGTTCATGAGAATGGGATGAGTGTTACTATTAGTGTTATTTTGTGTATGGGTTGATAAATTTTAGATATGAATACACATAGCAACATAATGACAGTCATGCGGATATGGTGTGAATATGATGTAGTTATGTGACATGCACGTAGCGCCTAAAGATGGGAAGAGAGGATCTTTATATGCAAATGCGAGAGAAGAAATCCGCAGATGGGGAAGCCACTGTGAGGGGATGTGGTAGTTCCAAACCTACGTACATGAATAAATACACAGAGGGGTTTTTAAGGGAGGTGGGTTTGGGACATTTGGGGAACAGGCGGTGCATGGTGAATACATGGGAAGGTTGTATACCGCAGATCCCTGATAGCTGGGATTTGTGTAGGCCGCAGACGCCTGGGTTGGTGAGATGAACTTGACCTGGAGTGCTGGTTGACCGGAGCTCAAAGGAAGGAGAAAGGCAGCTAACTGTGTTTGACAAGTGGTGATAGGATCAAATGGTCATTCAAAGTCAGGACAAAGTGAGCTGCTAGTACGTCATAGGTTTATGACTTGGTGCTGCTGTGGATAAGGGATATAATCTTTCTGAGAACCTGGGAGCTTGTTATTCAGTGACCAGGGAAGTCTAAGCCACATGTCAGGGTCGACTTGGGGCCAGTTAAAAACCAGGTGCAAGAGGTGCTTAAGGAAGAGGTGGCAAATGGTTTATGGGTTTCAATTAGGATCTCAGGAAGATGACCAGGATGTGGCCAGGGGTCATGTGGGTTGAAATGGCAGTCGCAATAGATTAGCCTGAAACGAGAAATACCAGAGACGCCAGTACACCTGGGAAGATATTTATTGCCGTTTCAAAGGAAACTTTTTATTGCTCAGCCTCCTCATATTCATGAAGTGTTCTTGCAGCAGCCATGTGCATCAGACCCAGGGTTAGAGGTCCTCGACCAGGTGGAATTTGTAATAAATTAGGATTGTTGTAGGTGAATAAGTAATTATGTGCTGATGTCATGATCAACTATGGAAAGAGCCCAAAAGGGATTGTACTTGTAAATATGAGCTAATGTAAATGTATGTTGAAGGGGATGGTGTTTTGGTGAATGTTTCCAATAAGAGTGTGGGAATTTAGGGGAATTAGATTTCTTTGTATAGGGTTAGCCAATCATATTTGGGGGATGAATTTGTAGCAGAATATGTGGGAGTGTGTTAAATACTGCTACAATGTTTATAAGGTGTAACGTTTGCGTGGTTCAAAGAGAATCAATCTCTAAGGAGCCTTCTAGCCACTCCCGGTCATTTGTATACAATAAACTTGCTTTACTGACAGACGTGCAGTCACTTCTTGAGAGGTGGACGAATTTTCAGTAGAGAGGTCTGAGGTCAGCCCCGAAACAGTACATACTGAGCTCTTGTTTTCCATGGGCTGGAAAGCTGATAAGGATCTGTATCCCATATTCCTCATGTATTATTGCCCTTTGTAAGTATTAAGTGTTACTAAAATTGTGGTTATTTAGAAGAAAGGAAGGTTCGATTTACATATGTAACAAGCTGACACATGGAATTCTTTTGCACATGGGTTTGGTCACTGCCTTGGTTTTTTCTGCATTTGTTTACAGCGCTCCAGATTCCACACCCTTTATCCATCCAAATAAAGCCCCTGGTTATCAGGGTCTAGTTCTGAACAAACATAACTCCAGCAGTGGAATCTGCAGGGCCGACCAATGTTGTGGGCGTAGGATGCCATGGGAGCTGTGTGCCTCCTGACACACAGGGGCAGTGTGTGTGTCCGTTCAATAGTCTGGACCCAAAGGGGGCGCCACAGTAACTGCACTGCAGCTGGTCACAACCTGGAGTGGTATCATGGTAATAGAAGGTCCTATTGAGGAGCCCTTCTTTTTATTACTATTTAAGAGGTACGTTACGCTAAAACATACTAGTGCCACTATAACGTAATATGCTTATAAAGTTCCCATTGATTTTAGGGCAAAAGAAAACATTGTATTTCTCCCTACTAAAAATAAGGTATTACTTTTAAATGCAGCAGCCATAAAATGTGAAACACAGTTCATTATCTGAGTGCTTCCTTGTCCTTAACACTGGTCACAGTCCTTGACATAGAGTAAATATTTTACGAGGAGGACCGGAATTTGGAGTAAAGAAGATTCAGGGATAGTAATCGGGACATGTTCAATCACGCGCTGTACCATCACAAAGTAGACAGCAATAAGATGAACGCTCTCTTCCTTTATTGGATTCATGGCAGACTTTCTCTGCCTGAAAAATGTGCAAAGGCTGTCATTTCCAGCAGCGTTGCCTTGCCCTCGGCAGCCCAAAAATACATTACAATGGATCCATCAGTCTGAATATGTCACTGGCATTTAATTGAGAACAGTTCCACCGACGCTCTTAAACTGCGTGAGGTTGAGCGCGCGGCACAGGCGACCTGCTGTTCCCTTTGTGTGCAAGCTGCATGCGCAGACAGCAACTTCTCACTCTGCTCTTCTCCCCATAATTACCCCTGCTCACAGAAGTGCAGAACACGGCCTTCCGTAAGACTCCCTCAAGCACGTGCCATACTTTATCTCGCAGGCGCAAAGGGCAAAGTGGGCGGGAACTAAAGAGCACGACATTCCCCTCCTTTATTTAACCCCGAGCACCGTTCCAGTAAGGCAGCGATGGACACATGAGATTTGAACCAGGGCCGTGTGGCTAACACTCCAATGGCCAACCATACTGAGCTGTCCTGCAGATGCTGGACTGGTGCTGTTCCTTTATATAGACTGCCTAGGACATAACGTTCATTGTCAATCAGTCATAGATCCCTATTCTCTGCACTGATATATGCCTTCTGCAATCAATCATGGATTTCTGCAGACTCGGTGTTGGTACAGGTAATGGGCAGGTGTGTGTGGCTGTAGCCCTAAGCATTTTCCTTAAGAGGTGGGAATGGTGGATGATTGGAAGGTGGAGGCTGCTTAAAGCTGCATGGTGTGGGGGACAATGACCAGCTAATGGTTGTTATTTAAATGCTGCATTTTCTTTCATTATGTTCTAGTCTGTCTTAATAGTACTGTTGTAAACACAGCAGTGTGGGGTTCAGTGGAGAAAAGGAAGGTATGGTGGTTGCATTGTGGGAGGTTGAGTATGGGGTCACTGGGGAGTTGGGGTTGTGGGGCGGAGGGGCTTGGCAGCTGGTGCGGGAGTACAAGGGGGAGGGCCAGGGGAACATAGTTCCACTACTTTTTTATTTTACACTTTGACTACTCCGCAGGCGCGTTTTCTGCATAATATTTCAAAAGGTCACTTAAATATCAGTGCTGGGATGTGGTTGTCCTGCTTCTGGTATATGGGAACGATATGCCGATCTCTTTTAGTGTTAATCCAAGATCTGCCAGATTAGGGTGACCAGATTTTAAAAAAAGACAAATGTGACACACAATAGACATAGAAGTAGGACTGCAGTAAAAACAAACAGGGCTCCGATAAAACTGTAGTGCTACTTCTATGCCTGTTGCTGGGCGGCCAGGAAGGGGAAGGAAATGGGGGCGTGAAAAGTGTTCACGCTAGCAGGAATAGCCGGGGCTGGGCCCAATAGGACCATAGCCACCCATCCCTCCGATCCCGGGACAGGATTTTAAAACTCCCAAACTCTCAGAATACCGGGACCAAGGGGTAAATACTGGGACAGACCCGGCAAAACCGGGACATCTCGTCACCCTTCCTATAGTGCACATAATGCAGCCATTCAACTTAGATGCTTAAGTGGACTTGCTAGGTGTCAGGATACCCCAGGTGGTTGGAGGGAGCATGCAGCACCAAAATAATGTAAGTGGTGGGAATCACAGGAAAAGAGTGACACAGAGGTTAAAACCCCTTTATTTTAGGACCTTGCTTTGTGTCCTTTGCAGGCAAAGGGCTAGGTGTGGGCAAACCAGCCCCCTAGTCCTTCAAAACAAGGAAAGAAGGAACCGGACTACACTTCCCAGTAGCCTCGCGTGCAGGAGAGCCACCGAGAAGCTTCTGGACCCCGCCCTGCAAAACGCGCATGCGCGCCAGGAACACGTGGGACGCCGCTTGCGCTACGGGATCTTGAAGAGGCAAGACGTGTTTCCAGCGGGCTCCTGCAGGCAGCTATCAGCGGGGCCACACCCCACCTGCGAACTCTGCAGGCCCCGCTGAGTCCTACAGATAAGTGCACTTTTATCCTTTGTTGGTTACCAGTCCGAGCACTCGTACAGTGTGTCGGGTGTTCTTCAGAATTACGCTTCACAGACAGTGGCGCTTCGGAGCCCGGCATTGTGAATATTTGAAGCCGCGCAGCTCCACGGCAAGTAGTGAAGCGGAGTCGGGTTTCCCGACACTTTAACCCTTGCTAACCCTACGGCCGGAACTCCGGCACAGTTAATCCTAGAACGGAGCACCGGCACTGTTAATTCGCTACTTTGCGAGCCGGAGCTCAGGCACAAGTTACTCATGCTTCGTCTAAAACTTTAATGTAGCTAACGTTTAAGCCGGGTTCCGGCAGCATGTCAATGTATGATCTGATTCTCAAGCGTATGTACGCTCACTCCTGTTCTTTGGTTCTTGTAGCGGAGTTCCGTTGTTCGCACAGCAAGATAGAACACTGGTGAATTAACCCCGAGTCTCCTGCTGACAACCGAAGCTAAGTGCTTTCCTTTTGTTACCTTATTGCAATGTGATTCAAATGTGTTGTGATCTTATGTTCTTGCTGATCAGTGGGTATGCTGTAATATTCATACTGCAAAATAGCGCTAAAGGCAATGCTGTTAATTTGTGCAATCTAGAGAAAGCAGCATCTAGGTTCTTAACCAGAATATGTGCTCAAGTGAAGGAGTGCTGGGCGAAGTTTCAATTGCTTAATAAAACCCCAGGAGGGGCAACACATCTAAACCACTCAACCTTCCCTTATCCCTCCTTTTTTCCCTTTCCTGCCTTGTTACCCGGTTTTCCTAACCACCCCAACCTAACCAACCAGCGGACCCGAACCCTCTTTCCCCAGAGGGTCACGGAAGCCTGTGTTGTTCACACCCCAGGCCCCAAGACCCAACGGGGAGGTAGGTGTACGTGCTACCTCCGCGCAATGCCAAGATCGTGACACTAGGAATAACATATAAAATTATAGATGGGCACAGTAAATATGAAATATGGGGATATATTCTACAGATGGTCTCTAGGTGACATGTTATATGAAACATCAAAGCTCGAATTGCCATCAGCCGTCCAGATAAGGTGCATACTAGGCCTGTTAACGGACAGAAATCTTGTCCATACGGCCCTTTTATTTCTTCCTTGCATACAGCTTGTGCAGGCTATTTATAGCAGCACCCCCATAAATCATTAGTAATCCACATAGTTCCTTGAAAGATGCAACTGGGATGAGTCCTGGTCTGTTTATTTTTTCAACACTCTCCTCTGTTAATAATTCTATCAAGATAATACTTTCAGAGTAATGTAGAAGGGAATTTGTGTTTTGTTCACTTTGCTCAACTGCCTGCATTTTGTAGGTTACAGTGTTCTTAAAGCATGTAGAATCATGAACATGCTTTTCACATTGCTTTAGGCCACATGTAATATAGTGTAAAATGAAAATTGTCTTAAACTAGGGCTGCATTTTTGCTTCATTGTCCTCGGTTTTCCTCCGCTTTAAGAGATGCGCAGTTGCAGCAGCATGGACATTTCATACTTTGGGCCTCATTCCGAGTATGAAGGTAATCATGACGCTATTAGCGCCATGACTACCTCCCATACCGGTGCAGAGTCCGCCCTGGTTCGATGGGGACTTAACGGTCTATTCTGACCTTTGCGGGACCGGTAAGTCCCCATTGAAAAGCCATTCTGCATTCCCATTTGAGCCCCCATAGGGCTCAATGGGAAGGGGAAGGCGCTAATAACGGTACCGCAAATTGCGGTACCGTTATTGGCTCTGAATTCCCTTAACGGGTCCCGTCCATAATGCCTGGTGAAACCAGGCATTAAGGAAGGGAACTCGGAATAGGGCGCAAAGGGATTACTGGCACCGGTGTCCTTACCGGTGCCGGTAATCCCTTTGCACCCAACTCGTAATGAGGTCCTTTGTTTTCTTTTCATCACAGAAGCACACATCAATTGCAATCGATGGCTTGGGGTTCTTCATGTCTTGACATTTTAGGAGAGCCTCCGAGCAGTAGTTGTTTGGCATTTGTGAGAAGGAAAAGCTTTTTGGGTTTTTAATATGAGATGTATTTTTTTTTTAATCTTAAGATTGCATGTGTGGGTGCGCATGCATGAAAGGGCACTGTACATAGTTTTTTTTAGAGAGCACGGAATAGCTGGGCATGTAGTCTGAGCTTTACTTTAACTCCCTTTCTGACCACCCACCACAAGCGGGTTTAATGGATGCAGGAAGAAGCAGTGCTGTATATATTTTCAGAGGCACAGATCGTACCTGTACCTCTCAACAGTACTGCTATATTTTCAGGCAAAGTAGTCTTATCAGCAGAGCTCCAATACGCATGTCATGGCACAATGCCAATTACTTACAGCAGGGCAGATTGCATCATGGCCACATTTCTTAGCAGGACTGCTATGTTTTGGGACTGTACTTGAATTTCTTAACAGAGCTGCTGTAATGACAAAGCACAAACATGTCTTGGTATTTTCTGAGCAAGAACATTGTCTCCGCTCTTCCCAGCAGTATCACTACCAGGGGAGTTGCTAGGTCTGGAAAAGACCCGGGGCTAAGCTGATGTCGGAACTGTTGGGACTGGGGGCTAGCTAGTCTTTTGGCTGTAGCACCTGAGATTCCATCAGGGGCTACAACCAAAAGATCAGGGGCTATAGCCCCCTTAGCCAACCCCTAGCAACGCCCCTGATCACTACAAAAATACTGAATCGCATTACTGCGAAGTAGAAAACCTTGCATGAAAAAAATGAATACAAATAGATGGGGGGATTGGGTAGGGGTATTTAATAAAGTGGGGGATGTGAGGGAGGATCTACGGAGGGTTTCCCCCGCATTACAAATACAAAAAATGTGCTTTACATTCAGGATTATGACCCTCACAGTAAAAAATTGGGTATTTTCACATAGATCCTTATGGTGTGATGCACACTGGAGGACAGTGTGAGAAGATGGCACTGCTGTCATATACTGCAATCCATTCTACCTGGTCTTGCCATTTTCAAAACATTTGCTTCTCCCATATCCAATTACTGAGTCCCACTGAGAAAAATCTAGCACATTTCAAAGCCTCATTATGAATCCCCTGACTCATGTAGGATAGTCCAAACAGGCTGAGGGCTTTTGACAAGCCAGTTATGTCAGGCAAGCCTCAAATGGAACTACCAGTGCCATAACCCTATGTGTCTTTCAGAGCCAACAGTCTGGTGGGAAAGATAGCTCAGTGGGTCAATAACCCTGCTGCAGAGATTATTGAGTAACCTGTTAATTCAAATCTTGTTTCTAGGTGAGTTAATGAGTCTTCATCTGAGGTATGCGTTTACGATGCAGGTAACATTCAATTGTAACAAAGCTGACTTAGCTTTCGACTTATCGAAAGGACTACTAAATGTTCAGTTATTCAGAACACACACATTTCTTCAGGGATGCTATACCTGGTGGCTCAGAACATACATCTCATCAGTGCTGCTGTACCTGGAATGGCTCAGAACACACACCTCTCATCAGGGCTGCTATACTTGTAATGGCTCAGAACAAGCATTTAATCTGGGCTATTATACTTATAATGGCAAACAGTGCTGGTAAAACATTTGCATTCAAACAAATGCATCTGCTGAGACAAACCTCTAACTCTGTAATTCCCAGCCTAATGGCCAAAAGAAGGTCTGTACACATCTAAAAATGAGCACCCAATGGTAAAGCTCCAATAGATTTGTAAATTATAAGGGAATCCTCTGCTTTTTTAATATTTATTGTTGCTGTGTCAAAAAACAAAAAGGAGAGGAAGAGCAACTCTGAACCTATGTGATACAGGAGAACAAAGGTGGGGGGGTGGGAGAGGAGGCCGAGAGAACAGAGAACGTATGAGAGAATCCAAATAGTAATTCAAACAACAGGAAGAGAGAGACCAATGAGCTACATAAAGGAGCAACAAAGAAAGTGAGACGGGAAACAGGTAATTAATAGAACACATGCACAATAGGAGTGAGGTATAGAAGCAGAGAAAAAGAGACATATAGAGACAGTGAAATAAGAAAACACAGATAAAAAGTATACTGGGAGAGCTGGAAATAGAAAATCCAGACTACAAAAAGGCAGGCAAATAACATCAGAGGTGCAGTGCAAGGAAAACAATCAAAAGGAGAAGCCACCACAACAGAGAAAATGAAAAAAACATATATAACCAGAGTAATGACATGAGAGTGGAAGAGAAGTTATATCAACTGATAAAGCCCAATGTAGGAGGGAAACAGCAATAATAGAAGGCAGTGATGGGAGAGGCAGAGTGACAGAGCAACAGACCTCAAATCATGGCATAGCAATACGTAAGGGTGAGAGGCAGACCATCAGAAAGTGAGAGAGAGGGAAAACAGAGTAGAAAAGGGAAGGAGAGATGGAGCAAAACATGGAATGGCTGTCAAGCAGGTAGTGCCAGGCAGCAACAGAAGGCCCGAGGGGCAGAGATGTGATGCTGGTTGAGAAAGGAGCTTGATGTATGTTGTAACTAGCTGGCTTCTGCAGTAGTTCTTAACAGAGTTTGAGTGTCCAAGTATAATGAATTATTGACAAGCTCGTTTCCACTAATGTTTTCAAACGTTTTAAGTTTACGCACACATTGAATAGCTTTCAGAAACCTTTTTACTCTTGCGAAGTAGGAAACTAATTTTTACTCTCTTGAAATTGGATTTACTCTCCAATTCTAAAAATTGACTAAAATACTCTCACGCCAAAATCCTATCTGGAGCACTGATTGCCATTGATGTCGCTCAGCAACCCATGGTGGAATATACCTGAAATAGTATACCTACCGATCTGTTGTGTATGCCCCTAACCATCGTAGGGCCCTGCATGAAAACTTACATGATCTCCCTCCCCACCAGAGTTCATCCTGCTGCCACCTCACTTATGTGCTTCGATCCCAAGCTGTTTTGCCACCCCTCTCTCATGTAGCCTCTTGCCCATGCACCACCCAGAAAGGGAACAGGCATTCACAAAGCCACTTGTTTTGGCTGTGCGGTGAAAACATTTTCTGAGTTCATGCACACAGGCCCACTTACCCAAATGGGGATATAACAAGGAGAATGGAATGGTTTTTGTATAGCGCAACATTCGTCCAAGGGCATCTTGGCGCTCCCTGTAGAGGAGTGAAGAAATCGCCTAGAAAATAAACGTTTTCAAAGCTTTACGGAAAACCAAATGAATAGAGGTAGCTTTAAGAGACAGAGGTAAAGAATTCCAGAGAACTGCCACGGCCACTGAGAAAGGGCGGCCACCAATGTGGCTGTATCTGACTGATGGAACGGTCAGCAAACAAGCGGTAGTTGCCCGCGGAGCTCGACTCAGGATGTAAGGTGAACATTTCTCCAATGAAGTTTGGGAAGAACGGGGGAAATGTGACAGCCACACGGGGTAGAAGTCGCCAGCCGCGCAGCAGCATTCTGGAGGACTTGCAGACGACTGAGTATATAAGCAGTTTGGCCTAAATACAAAGAATTACAATAGTCCAAAGAGGACGTAACCAAAGGGGAAATGACAGAGGCCCAGAAATGCTCAAGAATATAGGGAATAACCCAGCACAAGATCCTCAGCTGAAAAGAAAAGCATATCGAGTACGTAGAGGGTGCAGCAGGGTAGGTGAGTGACTAGGAAAGAGAGAAAATGAGGGTCTGTGAGTGGTGCAGCAGGTATGAATTAACGATTTTGAAGATGGATGAATGCATCAATGTTTATGTGCATATGATAGTGTGAGAATGTATGGGTGGATGCATAAGTTGTACGGATGAATGTTTTATTGAATACGCACGTAGGGTAGGATAAATGAGGGTGAGGATGGGTGAATCCATGGGAATGTGAGGATGAGTGAATGAGTGAGTGTGAGGATGGATGGATAAGTGAATGAGTTTATGGACGACTGAGTAGAGCACACAATGGAGGAAAAAGCTATCACACAAGGTAAAGGGAGAAAATACAGAGCAGAGAAAGAACGCAGAGAGTAGGTGGCTAGAGGGTGCACAGGGAAAGAGAGGGAGGGGTTCAAAGGGTGGTGAGAAAGAGTTGAAAGAATAGGTGGAGGCAGAGAAAGAGAGAATAGTCACACACTGCTTTTCCATTGCTGCTGTCAGTGACTTTAGTTTTGATTGGTGTTGTTTCACAGGCACATCTTCAACCCTCTGAATTATTGCTGACCCTACTAGATCCAAGTAACCAATCCTGTTCTCTGTCTTGAACACTGAATCTTAATGTTTTATTGATCTGGTACACAGATGGCCAACCATCCCATAGTTTGTGGGACTACCCTGTTTCTCCATACTTTGCCCCATGCCCCCCTCACAGCCGGAGTGGGATGGGCATATGTCGAGGTCTTGCCCAAAGTCCCTCTGCCACCTGATAGCTATAAAGAGGTTTATGAAAAGGAGTGTCGTGCCACTCTTGACCATTCATCTGCCAGCCTGCCTTGTTATGTGTATCCCTTGTTGTAGGCTCAATTGGAGCTGCTGTCACAGCCAGCCTGTAGTCGCTATACTGCATGTCCGACTGCTGGCACGCAGCTTGCATGTGTGTGTGTTTGTACGCCTGGCTGCTGGTCGCCACCTATTGTAACAATAGCCACCGATTCTGTGTTATTTAATGTTAATATGCGTTTATACTGCATTGAATCACCACCGTAGGATTCTCAGGGTGCCTAGGCTTGTCTGTGAAGTGCCGTTCTGTGCCTCTGGCAGGGGTGGACAGACCTTAGTTTGCAGGCAGGAGGAAATACAATGAGGTAAGGGAAGATAAGGAGGATGGGAAAGTGCAAAAGACATGCTAAAAATACAGGGAGGCAAGGATGCAGTAGATGAACAATGTTTTGTAATAGCATGGTTGCGTGTCAGTCCTGCTAGGTAGGCCATGGTTCTGTAAAATGGCAGGAGGGAGATATGTCTTAAAGTGTTGTGTTTCTAAGACAGAGTTGGAGAATTTTAAGTTAGAACACAACGCAATGTTGGATGCATGGAATGCTTGAGAATGTGCTCGAGCAACCCTGGAAATTTTGTGACTTATTGGCCTGGAACGTCTCTATACTTTGTTGGCCAGGTTAAACGCCAAAATATTAATTATTTGACCACCAACCCTGACTCCTAGGGTGTCATAGTTTAGAATATACTGTGTTTAAAGGTCAATGTGGTTGTTAACGGGAGGTAAGTGAATGGAGTGACCAGTTTAGAAAGGCCTAGTAAATTGATATGAAAGGGGTTATTTTGTAGGGTTTGTTCTTTGGTATGTTGTACTAGACTTTATTGTAGCTCACAGTGAGACAAGGTGTACCTTAATTGGAAGAAGGCTATCAAAGTATAGTAAGAGCCTTCTCTAGTCAGAAAATATTAACTGAGCTTCCTATGCAGGATTTGTTCATTAGATTGTGTGAAAGGTGGAGGTGAATGTGTGACTGAACAGGGCTGACAGGTAGGGAGAGAAGGGCCAGATGTGTTTCCTTCTGTGTTCAATTTGCATCTGGTACCCTTCTCTCATGTTATGTTACTATGCTTTGACTGTTACCATGAGACCATGGCATGTTCTGTACAATGCCGTTTGCCACAGTAAGGCGACCTTGCAGCACCAAGGAGCCGGGATGGAAGCTTGAGGACACAATCAACAAACCTGAACTCCATTATGTCCAAAGGTTGGCGCTGTGGGGTCCAAACTCGACTTGAAGGCAAGAGAAATGGTGGGCTGGGCAGTTTGCACCCGTGAAATCCTTTTGATAACAACATTTCAGAGGTGTTGAATGTCAGAAATGAGAATTTTCGACTTTCACAAGACCCTAAACAGTTAACAAAATGGGTGCCCCTTTAGGTTATGCTAACAATACAGATTATACACTGCACCAAGTCACCACCACAGCCTAGGTTTGTGCTGTTGAAGGCAAGCCCGTAAACGCTCATACCAGAAAAAATACAACCCGCTAGGGAAAAAAGCCCAGTATGCCCTTGCAAGTGAAAGAAGTATTTATTTCTGCAAAGATAGGTGCATCAGCAAAGAACTCTGCTGCCACGGAACGTTCTGCCAAAAGTGTCTTATAAGGAGACACAGCATCATAGGTGACCTCATCGTATACAGTGAAAACCTGCGTGGCTGGTTGGTGCGACTTTGTACATGGTCTGTGTGATGCTGGAAATGCATTGGAGGCACAGGGCCTCCCTGTCCTTGTTCTGTTGTCCTTTTTCGGTTATGTTCTGTGTTATTTTGTGCCCAGGAGTCCATGTGAGACTCCTGGCAGTGCAGCTCTTCCTCTTTTTGGTTTGGTGTACAGACCCTTGGGATACCCTTATGGCACCCATGGGTGGGGGTACAACCCTGTACCCCTAGTGTATGTTTTTGGGCACCTGTGGGTGGCCCACAGAGCAGGGTATGGGCTGGTGCCATCTCCATGCTGAATTTGACAGGTGCTCTGAGTATCCTCCATTTTGGGATACCCAGGCCCTGCCATTGGAATCAGTTGATTTCTAATAGGAGAAAAGATGGCCCCTTTTGCCTCTTGCTTTCTATTGCCTGTTACCTTGTTTTCCCGAAGTCCCGGGAAGCCCTGACTCTGTCCCTTCCCCCTGACTGGTTGTTGGGTGGAAGTTCCATGTATGGTATTGTGGGGAAGTCCAGGCCAGACTGGCTGGAGCCTTCCCAGTGACTGTATGTTGTGGGTACGCCGTTGGGGTGGGCCCTGGGTGAATGGAGTGTGTGACAAATATGCACTTCTTGTAATGGATGTCTGGTTTCTGGTATGTGACACAAAGACTGAGACAGCCCTCCCAGAAACTGGTATGAATGCAGTGTGGAGTGCTGAATGCAGAGTGCTTGTCCCAATACACATTCCTTGCTGTGAGTGTCTGGAGGGAGAAGAATGGCCTGAATGCACTGTGAGCCTGATTGGCTGCCTGCCTGCATGAATACCCTTCTGGATGATTGGTTGCCTGAGTGTGACCCAGCAGAGTGAATGAGAGACCAAACATTATATCTGGGGAACTCTCACTGATGGAAATCGTTCAGAAGCTGAAGTTGATACTTGATGCTTAACCTTGAAGCCCACTGGAAGAAGAAGAATTGCTGATGCTGTCCTTCGCCAATCTGAAAGCTGCTGTGCCTTCAAGGAACTGATCCAAACGAGGACCTGGCTAGGAGACCTCTCCCCGAGCTACGAGGGACCATCGTGCACCAACTAACCTTCGCCAAAGCACCCTGGAAGTCAGTCCTTGAAAGGCTGCTGACTGCAGATGGGGACCGCTGCAAAATCACAAAGCGACGCTCCCGCACATTGAAGTCCATCACCGTCGCCGACCACCGTCACCGACAGGAGCCGCAGTGCTCCTTTGCCTAAGAACACTTTGAACGAAGGACTCTCTCACTCATCACTGACGACCACTTTGTCCCACCAGAGAAATTCAAGGCCGTCGAGGCGCCGAGGAGAATCCGCCGGTGGGTTTCCCACCACCCGAAGACCACAGAGATGCTGACGACTCGATGCCCTTGCTTTGGTAAAGTTCTTCAGTAACTCTTTGTGGCAACAAACTATCGTCGTCTAGGTGCACTGCATATCTCATCTTCGCAGGACACCCACGACCGATCGTCGACGAGCAACGCCAGGACCGAAGCTGCTGCCCCAACGCCTTTGTTCACCATTTCCTCGTGGGATCTCGATGATTTGTGGCTCCTGCCTTAAAGGGTGCAGCTCAAGAAGGATCCTTCGACGACCCAACATCAAACTCTGTTATTCCAGGTACCTTGGGTTGGTAGTACTTTTATAGATGGAAATTAGACTCACATAAACAATATATGGACTAGGTGTGTATTATATCTTTATTTACAGGTTGCCCAGGTAGGGGGATCCTCATACAGAGAACTATGTCTATCGGTAGGGACCAGTATTCTGCCTATCTTTTTAACCAACCTGCTTTCCTCCTATGCCTATTGTTGGTTCACATTATTAACTGATTTGTATGACATTTGAACTGAGTACAGTTGATGCATTTTATTGGCATCAAAGAGTATTGTGGTACCAAATAGGAACTGTATACATTTACCATTTTAGATTATCTTGAGCACACAGTGTGTTATTGTGATTGAGTACATAACTTAAAATGGCATTCGCTTTTTTACATCCACTGTGTCTAAATGTCTAAATTGCATACAATATTATGACCGTGTGGGGACTTTTAGGACGCCCCCTGCCCCCTGGTCTATTATAGTTCTTTTTCAATGGTGCTTGTCTCACCTTAAAGCACCTAGAAGGTTGGGATGGGCTTGCTCCCTTCCCAATACTCTTGTGGGAAGTGTTATGGGATATTGACACTGTTGTTGGCCCAGTAGTGGTCAGACTTTTAAGCCTTCCACAGTGCAAGGGTGCCATTGTGACCATCGGTATGTTGAAACCATGCCAAGAAAATACAGAGGGAAAAGCCGTTCTATGAGTTCCCAAGGCTCCAAACAGTCATGAATGGCCAGATTCTATGGATGGGAAAGCAGGAAGGAAATATGGGTACTTTTAAACAAGAGTAGGCTTTGACTCTAGCTGCCCTGGGAGCAAGAGCCCCAGACCAAGCTTCCTCGAGGTTCCTGGGGCCTGCTAAATTATTTTTGGGGAAGGTTATAGCAGCCTGTGAGGCAGGAAGCCGCTTAGGCTGAGTCTGGGCACTTAAGGGAGTTCAACTATATAATCCAGCATTAGCATTTCTGTAACATTCTGCACTATGTAACAACTGTAACAGCCAGAACTACCTGTTATATACATAAATCAGATTTCCTTTCCACACTTGAAACTACATTGCTGAGTGGTGCACAACTATTTTTTTAGAAGTACATTTTGCTGTGCAACGTTTTATAAGCATACCACAGTTAATTGACAAACATGCAAGGGGTACCACCAACCAACTATTTCTTAGAGAACCAAGGTGATCCCAGTATTCCTTGGAAGAGGTGGTAGAAGTTTTTTGAGCATTATGTGTTGGCTGTACATGGGCTGAATTTTGCCAGTGAGAGAAATAAATGTTTATAGTTACATTGCCTGGGAAATTATGGGCAGGAGCCATTCGAGAATCTTCCTCAAGTATCCTCTGATGAGTCCATTGGCATGTCAGAATATGATAAATGTATATTTATGTTGGACAAACATTATGAGAAATCCATAAGCATCATACTAGAAAGATATCATTTTGGTAAATGAAAACAACAGGCAACAGAGTGGGTAGGGCAATATATTACTTCTTTGAGGTTTTTAGCTGCTACTTGTGAATTTGATACCACTCTCAATGAGAGACTCTCTGATATGTTTATGTTGGAGTGTGCTGATAGTAAAGTATGTGAGGCCTTATGGGCTAAAATAAATCCTCCCCTTGAGGAGGTACGATTGCCGAATGAGGTTGAGCACACCCACCATTGTGTAAGAGAATTAGAGAAGAGTTCTGAAGGTGACACCAAGAAAAGTGATAGATGCACAGGTCATGGAGGTTCTATCTGTACAAAGCAAGAAACCAGATAAGAAAAAGTCTGTTAAAAAAGAAAGCATCTAGATTTAAAGAAAAGAGAGACGGGGGAAGATAGAATTTTTTTTCTGTTGTGATAGTATTCATCACTTTGCTAATAGTGACAAATGTCCTGCTGTCAGGGCCATTTGTAAGAAATTTAACAGGAAGGGTCATTTCACAGACTGTTGCAGAACAAGGAAAGAGAATGTAGAGTGTGTTGATAAACTATGTGATGACCCAGCAGAGAGTGCTTGTATTGTGGATGAAGAAGAAATATATAACATTATTTATGAAGATGCTGATGCAGAAAAACCACTGTCGACAGTAAATATTCATGGTGTGGAATTTGAAATGGTGATAGATTTGGATGCTAAATACTCCTTAATGCCAAAGAAAATTATTGAAAGCAAATTACTCAAGAAAGCTCATCTCAATGATGTGGATATTAAGCCAGTAGCTTATGGAGGGAAAATAATTATTGAGATACTAGGTTGTTTTTGGGCCACCATACCATTTCAAGATAGAATGGCCAAAGGAAAGGTATACTTATCCGATAAAGGAACACTTCCATTGTTGAGTTGGTCTCATCAAAAGAGACTAAGAATCAAGGGTGTTGCTAGGTCTGGACAAGACCCGGGGCTATGCTAATGTCGGGACTGTCAGGACTCGGGGCTAGCTAGCCTTTTGGTTGTAGCTCCTGGGATTCTATCCGGGGCTACAACCAAAAGACCAGGGGCTACAGCCCCCTTGCTACCCCCTAGCAACGCCTCTGCTAAGAATAAAGTTAGACCCCAATGCTGAAGAGATGGTGTATGCAGATGATGGAATGATTGGGGGTGTATCCTCAGTTGGTGATTTAATGAATGTTGAATCTCATGAGGTTTTTAGAGACAGACAGGTTGTTTCAAATATTACATGCACAAAATTAGGATGAAAACGGACTTTCTTCCGGTAGTAAAAAAGGATAGAAATATTCCCATAAATCTTAGACAGAAAGTCAAAGATGAACCTGAAAAAATTGAGAAGAATGGTTTCATTGAGAGGACTGAGTCCTCTGAATGGGTTTCACCCCTGGTGGTTGTACACAAACCCAATGGAAAACTAAGACTTTGTATTGATTTGAGGTCAGTGAATCACTCAGTTACCTGATAGGCATCCATTACCAAACACTACGGAAATGTTAGGCACAATAAAAGGGAACAAAATCATGAGCACTCTAGATTTAAGATCTGCCTGTCATCAAATAGTTCTTCATTCAGATTCTAGGCATGTCACAGCATTCATTAGACCTGAGGGTCTATTCCAATGTTAACGCATACCCTTTGGCTTAGTGTCTGCCACTGCGATATTCCATTGGGTGATGTATCAAATGTTTGTGACATCTGGGAGGGGTTCTATGTTTTCAAGACGGTGTGCTAGTTTATGCCCAATCCAGGGAAGAGCATAATAAGAGGCTAAAGAAATGTATTGATATTTTCCTGGAACGTGGTTTGACTCTTAGCAAAGACCACATAGCACTTGCAATTCATCGTATGAACGCTTCTCTCATCTGGCTTTATCACAATGTTTTAATGCTTTTATTGTATAATGTTTAATGGATTGTATCCGAATAAACATATTTTTGATGATGATTAATATGATTATACCACATTAATATTAACATTATTTATTAACCAGTTGTACTTCCTTTAATTAGTGCCGAAAAACACTATCTTTGTTTTCTTTAAATTCAATTTTAAGCCATTAGCTTCAAAATAGCCAGCTGTATAGCACAAGCTATTGACTAGACCCGTTGGCATCAAATCCAATAGATTGGCATTGTCTGCATACAAAAGGGTAGGGCACATTACCCCATTAATGCGTGGGAAAATTAAGCCTAAATGGGGAGGACCTGACATAAAATCTGCTAGAAAGATAATAAACAGCAACAGAGCCAATGGGCAGCCCGGACGCATGTGTTTATTGGTCAAAAGCTCAATAGTAGGCCTATCTTTAGAATGGCCAGTAAGAGAAGCCCTAGTGTTAGAATATGGGCAAACAATCAGTTGGAGAAGGGCAATAGGGACGCCCATTCTTCGAGGTTTTTTCCACAGAAGAGGGCGTTCAATAGAGCAAAGGCCTTCACTAAATTTAAAAAGCCTGCATACACTACACCACCTCTTAGTCTCGCATATTTGTCTATAATGGCTGAGATCACAAAGACATGGTCAAATGAAGTAAAGCCTTTTCTGAACCGTGCCTGATAGATGGGTAAATATATTATTTTCCACCACTCATGACTCAAGCCTAGCACACAATTAGCAAACATTTTTGACATAGTGTCCAACAATGAAATAGGACAGTAACAGTGGGGGTCGGAACATGAGCTAGTTTTAAGATTGGTTTAATTAGGCTCATTGCCCAAGAAATTGGAATAGTCAAGGATGCAGCAATTGAGATAAAAACCCTTAACGAGACCGGCGTCCACCGTTCAGGAAACCACTTATATGTTTCTGGTCTAATGCCATCCGGGCCCGCTGCCTTGCCTGGATTAGAAAATAGGTTTTTTGTTCTAGATGCCCATGGATTAATGGGTACGTAAGAATAGACATACCCCACATTTGTGTAGTGGTTGTGTCAGTAAGGACTTCCATTCAAACCTTTGCACATGTACTCAACATGTGCGATATGCATATAGTGCTATGTCTAATATGGCGCTGTGAATGAGAGCGGGCCGTTAAATCTCTATGGAGTATCACAATTCTCAATATTAGGAATATGGTAGAGCTTCCTTGCTGTGACACTATAAGTGCATCGTGATTACAATCCCAATAGGAAATGGAGATATGTAATTATGATCTAATGCGATCAAACTCAAATAAAGTTTTGTCCTGCAGAGTACATGTAAGCTTGGAACTATTCTTGAAATCTGAAGGTTGTAAGAGCGAAATGAAGGGCAAACATTGTGATAGCTAGGCGGCTATATACCTCGCATGTAAATTTTTACTGACGTGAAACTACAAGTATATCCGGAATACAATTCCCATAAAACACAGGGAGATGTATTCACGATCCATTGAGATCGAATTCAACTAATACCTCTGCTACATAGCTAATGTAAAGAAGCAATAAGGGTTGGAATTTGAAGGCCATAGAAGTGAAACGAGGGGGCAGAATTTTGATATGATTTTCAGGCAAAACAAAAAATGAGTAGGCAGATAAACAACTAGCAAAGTCCTCTTTCTATCACCTTGTGAGTTTTTTTACTCCAGGTGCAGGAAGCTGGGGCGAACACGTAGACGCCCGCAGACTCCATTCAAAGAAGGACGTGCAGTGCTGCAGGTAGGTTTTTTCCAGGCAGCCACAAACAAAATATAATAATGAGGCAAGTACTCTGAGGACCGTCAGGTGAGTGCTCATTGAAGCAAGGGACATAAAATGTTAGAAATGTGTTAAATGCATAGATTTCTAGTTTCGTAGTGGAAAAGCAACACAGTTAAAACATGTGGTTTTGTTTTGTTTTAAGGTGTGTTTCTGCACACAGGAAGTGCCATTTCTATAATGTGAGGGAACCATATGCACATACAGAGAATGTTTTCACTTTAATTTACAGTGTCAGCCTCTTACACAAGGAGTCCACACACGGGAAATGCTGCATTTACAACGTGATGGCAGCATATGTACATACGGAGAATGATTCCACTTTAAGAAACACAAAAAACAACAATGAATTGAGTGCGTTTTAGGACCATCAGACGAGTGTTCATGTAAAATGTTAGAAGTGGTTCAAACGCTGAGACTTCCATTCTTGTGATGGACTAGAATCGAATGAAGCAACACATTTAAAACACACATGTTTGCTTTATGGCATTCATCTGCATACGGGGAGTGCTGCATTGATAAAGCGAGGGCACCACATGCATATAGTGATTCCACTATAGTATGCTGTGCCAGCCCCTTATACAAAGAGATTAGAGCTTACCAAAATCATTAGTTTCACATATTTTGAGAAAAGGGTTCAGAGTGAAGGACTGCAATATATTGTTCTCAGACTGCAGCTGCAGCAGCGTTGAGTCAACAACAGTTTCACAACGTGGCAACGATACCCAATTACACACCATTTTGAATATATATAATTCCTAATAAGGTAGGTAGGTGTCAACATACTCATATGACAGAAACTACCAGATATGTTTTATTATTGTCTGTTGCTAATTGGAGTGTTACCATGATAGACATGGGGTATTCATGGTGGCATATTTGTATGTCCCAAATTGACAGTGTTCTGAAGAAGAGAATGAGGGTTCTTCCCATACTAATGGAGAACAATGTAATGAAGGTAATCTTACCACAATACAAGCTTTGAAAGACATCTTAGTAAGTATGGTTGTTACGTATACTTATAATTCATTGTGATCAAGGTTAATATGTATTTACTGAGAGTCAGTGGGAAGAATCTAACCCATTAATCCCTTTATGTCACAAGCTCATAATTAGAACATTGGCCTATTAGTGGAGTCTATATGGGATTACGTCCACTTTTGGTTGCACTTACTCCACAAGTTATATGATGGAGGTAAGTCCAACCGTCTGTAACAACTTGATATGTTACTCATGCACACAAATGCTGTTTTTTGTACATAAATGAGGATGACGAAGCTAGTACCTTTAGGTAATAGATTTGATTGTTTTCTTCTTTTTAGAGCAAAGATTTAGAGCCACTGCTAATGTTGAAGCTTGGTATATTAGACACTGAGTTTCTGTCCTGACGAAGGTCTGATCATCTAAAGGGCTGGACCAGTATAGCCCTTGACATATGACCGAAACATGTGTCGACTTCTTTTGTACACTATCTGTAATGATTACAGTATAGTCACAATTGTACTAAAAGAACTAGGTGTTAGAAATCTGTGTTAGTGTTTTTTTTTAAAGGTATATGTGTATCGATACCGGATTTTGATTTGTAGTGAGAAAGAGAGCTACGGTTGATTGTATGAATGTGTGAGAGTGGTGGGATATTGATTATAAGAAAATATAGGTGTAATTTAATGTTTTTCACTGTTGTGATATGATATTATATGTGATAAGAATAAAATCGTATGTTTGAAGATTTTGTTGAAGAATTTCGTCATCCTCAATCTATGGGTCCATTTCTTTTTTGTTGATGCTGTATTGATCTGAAATGACAGAGATACTAGCGGTCATAGATGTAAAATAATCACATATCTCATTTCCTAACATTGCTACTGTCTTCTGGGCATCACTTCTATTCCTCGATGGAGGAGTCAGAAGTGTTCTCATTCGCGTCCCTGTTACTAGTTCATGGGGTGTGAGGTGGTGGTCCGACCCAGGCCGATTCCTTATTGCATATAATGCTAGGGATAGGCAATACAGCCATCCCTTCTTCAGTGTCAATTTCAATTTTGCAATCCTCTCTTTGAGAAGACCATTGAGTCTCTCACATATCCAGTTCGCTTGCGGGTGATAAGCAGACGAAAACATATGTTTTATATTCAATAACAAGCTAATCTGTTTGAATAGTTCATTTACAAAATGTGGACCATTGTCGGATCTCAACACCTCACATATTCCCGATCTAGGAAATACTTCTCATACTAAAACTTTACTGCGCAAGTGGCATCAGGATGTGTGCATAGACCAGCTTCAAACCATCTCAAAAAGGGACCCACTACCACTATCATATACCTATATCCACTACATACCTGCAGCATATCAACATAGTCAATATGTAAATGCTGAAAAGGACCATTTGGTCTAGGGCTCACTCCCCTGATTGTTTGCAATGTGTGTCCAGCAGTAAACCTTTGACATACAATGCAAAATTACTACATAAAATGCAACGTGTTCAAGCAGGATCGATAAGAACCATTCATCCACTAAAGTAGCTGCAAGGCTTTCCCTAGTTACATGCGCGGTGTAGTGAAGCTGTTCAAGTGCTACCTTTAGTAATGCTAATGGCATCACTTGCTTTCCAGTGCCGTCTTGCTGCCATAAGGCTTCAGTGGGGGATAAGGAACATCCCCTCCTTTCCCACAATTCCTTCTCATCTTGTGGAGCATTGCCTTGAATTTCCATGAACTGTGTTTTTAATAAATGATTAAATCCCTCTTGCATTACCATAGCCATAGTCAAACCCCTCGTTATACTAGGAGTGTCAAAACTTGAAACATCTGAAGAAACTGCAACCTTTTTGTCTTCTCCATCTGTGGTTTCGTTTCCATGCGAAATAAAATCAGTTATTTTAGTATTTGCTGCGCATTTAACTATTGCAATGGCTACTGTCAGCTGTAGTGTCGTAATAAGCCTGTCCAATAATACTGAGTGTTGCACTGGAGTGCCGTGCACTCTGACGTAGCCCCTCCTATTCCAACGTGCTAACCCTGTATGCACGGTCGAGATCACATAGGCGGAGTCACTGTACACTGTCACTTCCTCACCTTCGTATTTCTCAAGCGTGATAATAAGCACCACCAATTCTGCTGCCTGTGCCGAAAAATGAGATGGCAGCCTTATGCTCGTCACAACTTTAAACTCTCCATTTGCTCTGTATCTCACTAAAGCTAAACCAGTTCGCCTTTCTCCATTATTTTGATTGATATTCAACGACCCATCAATAAAGAGAATCTCCCCTTCTGACAACGTGTTTTCATTTACACGCAGTATGTCATCATATGACTCTTCAAAACTAGCGAAATCATGCACATAATTGCCCTCTGCCACGGGCCTAGCTACAAATGTTGCAGGGTCCACTATCCTGCATCTGACTATCTTAATTGCAGGATTCAATATAACCACTTCATACGCAGATGCTCTCTGAGATGTTAACATACCCTTGGGTTTTTCCAAAATAGCAAATAAAGCATGGTCAACAAATAAGGTCATAGAACACCCCCTTCTCAATGGCGAACGTGGCTGCTGCCAGCGATTGTTCGCAAGGAAAGTGTCCTCTCAAAACCTGAACTAGAATCCCACTGTAATATGCCAGATGGTTATACCCCAGGGTAGTCTTCTGTGTAAGCACTGCTGTCATAACTGTCCCATTTGTATGTGAAAATAAGTAGAACTCTTCAGAATAATATGGAATACCTAAAACTGAAGCTGTACAAATTGTTTTCTTTAATTCATCAAATCCTTCCTCCATTACCTCAGTCCATTCTATTTTATCATTACTTGCTTGTGCCTTTTTTAATGCCTGCAAAAGTGGTCCTGTGTATGAACTATAATCAAATACCCATGCTCTAACATAGTTACATAATTCCAAAAACTGTTGCATCTGCTTTATTGTGTGCAGTTTTCCTGTCTTCATAATTGCCTCTGCTCTTTCAGGTGTTACCTTTTTTCCCTAATGTGAGATCAACTGGACTATATACGACACCTCCTTCTGACAATACTGTAATTTCTCTTTGTCCACTTTATATCCCTTGTCTACTAGGATAACCATTAACTGAATCAAGTCTTCTCTGCACTCATCTTCTGTCATGCTGCACACTAAAATGTCATCTATGTACTGCAACACAATCCCTTTTAATTCAATATTGCCTAGGTCCATCTGGAGGACCCTATTAAAAATCAATGGAGATTCACAATACCCTTGAGGTAACCTTGTGCTTTTCAGCTTAGTCTGACGAAACGTAAAAGACGTCAAATCTTAAGAGTCCTTATGCAACCGGATTGAGAAAAATTGCATTTTTCAAGTCGATCACCGTGAAATATCGTGCCTCAACAGGGGTACTACATAGTATCATCGCAGGATTTGGAACTAGAGGAAACTCTGCCTCTACAATCTGGTTAATTGGCCTCATGTCCTGAATTAAACGCCATGACCCACCTTTCTGATTTTTTCACAGCATACTCCTCGGTTTTGCACGGTGACATCACTAGAATACCCTGTTCCATTAATGTTGAAATAGTCTTAAAAATAGCTTCATCTGCCTCTTGAGACATGGGGTATTGTCTTGCTCTAGATAACATTTCTCCTGGCTTCAGTTTAATCTGAATTTCTCCTACCCCCTTCAATAGGCCTACGTCATAGGGCCAGAAGTCCATAACGAGTTTGGCACTTTTTCTAAGTCCTCGTCAAAATACTCTGGACGTTGCCACGCTATCATCATTCGCTGTGGAACCTCTCTTTTTTTCTATTCTGATCCAATAAGTAATATTAATTTCAAATATCAACTCATCGCCTGCTGGATCATCTTTAAACAACTCCTCATCCATGACATCAGTCAATCAGTGCCCTTTCCCAATAGCAATCACTGTTCTCCATGACCTGACCTCATCCCACCCTTCGAGCATGGCGAATTCCCCTTGTACTACAGCTGCAACTAGTTCTAGAGGGATGACTCATCCCCCCTCTCCGTCCACAGGTATCTGTGGTCTAAACAGAAACTCATCAGGTACTCTCATAGTCTTTCGAACTAAGCCGGGCAACCATGTTAACAAAATGAGTATCCCATACAAAAAAAACTTCAGGTTCGAGTGGCACTCCTCGCAGAGCCATATGCCCTGTAAATGCCATTATAAATTTCCCCACGTTTAAATAGTTTATCCGAGCAGTGGAACACACTATTCCTTCATCAGTAAACAAAATCGTAATGTTAAGCTTTGTCATTAAATCTCGCCCTAGAATATTGACTGGTGTCTGCTGCGAATACAATAAAGGCGCAGACATGTCACATTCTCCCACACAAAAAGTGTCAATTCATCAGTAAAAGGAACTCTACTTGTAGCTCCAGAGAAGCCTTGAGCATTCATGGCATTTCCCGATAACAGAGATTTGCCCTCCCATATACATTTAGCTAGGTGCACCCGTGTCTACTAAAAAAGACAAAGGGCCTCATTACACGGTATGCGGTAACCATGGCGCTATTAGCGCCATGGTTGCCGCCGGTATTTTACCGTGTCCGCCTTGGTGGATGGCGGAATTACCGCCCTACTCCAAGGTGAGCGGGGGTGGTAATTCCCCATTCACCAAGTCACTTCCCCATTCCCATTTTTGCCCCCATAGGGCTCAATAGGGAAGGAGCTAATTACGGTACAACAAATTGTGGCACCGTAATTAGCACCAAGGTCCCTTTGCGGGCCCGTTTATTAACGGCTGGTAAAACCAGCCATTGAGGTCAGGTCCCGCAAAGGGATCTCGTAGTAAGGCGGTAAGGGTTTACCGGTACCGGTGCCCTTACTGGTACCGGTAAACCCTTACCGCATTCCGTGTAATGAGGCCCAAAGATTTGCCTCCTATTAATATATCAACCCTTGGTTCCTCTTGGGGGTCTGGTGTTACCGATAGTTCTGAACACATCAAGTCGCCCTGTGAGTTGTCCTATTGTAGATATATACTCATCCCAGTAACTTAAAGATGTCTTCCTTGTACTTACTCTTTTCTGAACTGTCACCACTACTATACGCAGGTGGCTCATATATCGGATTACTATACCCTGTTGCTGCTTTCAATTCTCTTAACAGATAGGGCCTCATTACAAGGTTGGAGGTAGCCTTGCCGGTTTTACCGGCAAATCTACCTCCAAACTCGCATTCGGGTCCAGCACCCGCGAATGGGCAATTACCAGGCTATTCCGGCCTAGCCAGACCCGGCAATTGCCCTAACGGTACCTGTGCTACCATCATGTTCTGCTCCTGGGTGCCAGTACGGCCACCAGGTCAGACCTGGTGGCTGCAAGGGCACCCGCAAGCAGAACTCCTAGTATGGCGGTACGGTAGCAACAGTGCCAGTAGCAATACCGGCGCCATTGTTGCCTTACTGCCATACTTGTAATGAGGCCCATATAGTTCTATATCTTCTGTACTATCGCTGTTTATTTCCGATGGAGTAGGGGGAGCAGAATGCTCAACACCCTTCTCCTTGCTCTAGTTAAGCATCCATTCCTCAGGGGGCGAATCCTCTTTCTCCTCCTAATATCTGTGGGCACATATGTGGGCACATTTAGGGCTCACCAGGGGTCGCACCTGTGACTCCTGACATCTCCCTTGCTACCCCTGTGGTCTCCCTTGCTACCACCAAAAAAATGTAAAAAAGGAATTTGAAACTTTTTTTTCTTTACATTAAATTGAGGCTCATGGTCTGTGGCCAGCAGCATGTGGCTCTTTGTTTCTGGAGTGGCTGATTTTCTGATAGCTGTAGCCGTTAAGATAGCTCAGTGTGTTGAGCAATTGCTGCTGCTATGTGTGTGTGTGATCAACAGGTTGCAGGTTCGACACCCGGCAAGGTCAACTCAGCCTTTCATCCTGCTGAGGTTGATAAATGAGTACCAACACAGGTTGGGTAATACTGTATGTATATTTGTTCTATATGAAGTGCATAAGAATAAGTGCTATATATTAACACATCATTATCGTTTGGCCTTTGACGTCTGCTTGCATTCACAGTAATTTGGTATTATGGGCCTACATGTGATGATATTAGTGATGCATATAGTGATCCATTCTTGTATAAATGTATATCACTTTATAGTGATATCGTAACCATATTTTTCATAGTGTACTTAGAAACAATGCTATGTCATGCCACTTCCGCTACCCCTGGCAATTTGATGAAATGACGTCCCTGATTGTACTGCTGGAATTTTCATACCTTCCTTATCCAACACCCGTCTAAGGCCTCCCAGTTTATCTAAGTTAAACTTTCCCTTGATTGGAAATTGCGTCAGTCTGTATCATTGTGTCAAATAATGCCATGACTTCCAAAAAATCACAAGACAAACTGTTAACTGTCTAAACATATAGTGGGCAGAAAACCCCTTTTGAGGTTCCTCCACCTCTTTTGATGGTTATTTGCCCATCGTCCTTTTTCTGTTTATACTTGCTGTCACTCCTTATTTGCCCCATAGCCCAGGCGCCCCTGCTTCACTCATTCTTTGACTCCACTCCTTTGCGGTTCAGAGAGGGAAAACAGATCAATAACTAAAGACACTGTGGAGAGGCCCCGATAGGGATAACGACTCGCACCATGCACTCATTGCGTGTCCCTATTTATTGATGGGCTTTGTCTTTTCCCCTGAGACCTTACTTTTAATCAGTGCCCATGCGTTGTACTGAGCCTTGTTCCTAACCTTGATATTTTGTTATGTTAACATCTGGTTAAAAATGGATAACACCAAAATAATCACAGTTATAACACATACAAACACTACTAACAATGCTCCATACCCTGCTCAGAATCTCCGCCCCATTTCAGCGTATCCCCTAAATACATCCCATACCGTGTTGTCCCAACAGCTACCCTTGGTTCCCCGTGCAGCTTTGCATGCACTCTCACCATCCCCGATCTCCTCCTCCGGAAGCCGCCCATGGAGATTTTTAAGTGGGTCTCTGTTACGAAGTTCGTTGGTCGTGTAGAGTATGAACAACCCCTCTGTCCCCAAGAAACACCCTGACGATAATAGATATATTGTCAGTGTGAATATTAAGGCCACAGGTGGAAGTCCGGAAAACCAGGACGCGGGAACAGCCGGAAGAACCCCTTGAGCGCTGTAAGGCAAGGTACAGTGGTTAAATAAAGAAACAGGGCCCGAATACCTCCCTGTGCATAAACCCAAAATACCAGAATACCTGTGAATTCTTGGGTCGAGGCGTGGTTCTCCTAGCTGTAGCTGGAACAAGCTGTATGGTAGAACAGGTAACCACCTATTTGCAGGACCGAGGTCCTAGCCAGTGAAGGGTTAAACAAGAACAATCCGTGGAGCAAGCGAGAGTCGTAATAGGCAAAATCCAAAAGTACTTTAAGCAAGAGCAATCCGTGGAGCAAGCGAGGGTCAGTAACAGGCAAATCCAAGAGTACTTGAAGGGTTAATCAAGAGCAGTCCGTGGAGCAAGCGTGGGTCGGTAACAGGCAAATCCAAAACTACTTGATGGGTTGAGCAAGAGCAATCCGTGGAGCAAGCGAGGGTCAGTAACAGGCAAATCCAAGAGTACTTGAAGGGTTAATCAAGAGCAGTCCGTGGAGCAAGCGTGGGTCGGTAACAGGCAAATTCAAAAGTACTTGATGGGTTGAGCAAGAGCAATCCGTGGAGCAAGCGAGGGTCAGTAACAGGCAAATCCAAGAGTACTTGAAGGGTTAATCAAGAGCAGTCCGTGGAGCAAGCGTGGGTCGGTAACAGGCAAATCCAAAACTACTTGATGGGTTGAGCAAGAGCAATCCGTGGAGCAAGCGAGGGTCAGTAACAGGCAAATCCAAGAGTACTTGAAGGGTTAATCAAGAGCAGTCCGTGGAGCAAGCGTGGGTCGGTAACAGGCAAATCCAAAAGTACTTGATGGGTTGAGCAAGAGCAATCCGTGGAGCAAGCGAGGGTCAGTAACAGGCAAATCCAAGAGTACTTGAAGGGTTAATCAAGAGCAATCCGTGGAGCAAGCGTGGGTCGGTAACAGGCAAATCCAAAAGTACTTGATGGGTTGAGCAAGAGCAATCCGTGGAGCAAGCGAGGGTCAGTAACAGGCAAATCCTTGACCAAAGAGAGAACGTCACGTGATCCAAAACGAAACAGCTGTGAAGCAACGCCTTCGGTTCGCAGACTCCTTTTATCCTTGGAAGGGACGCACGTAGAGTCACGTGTAATGCGAACCGAAAGCGTTGCAATGCTGCTAGGCAACCAAAGTCACGTGATCCGTGTAGCGCCGGGAGGCGCCGGTCTCCGCAAGGGATGTGAGTTCCTGAAATGACAGAGCCTCCAGTTGATCTGCCACCGCCGTGAAGGGCGATAAACACCCGCTCCCCCCAACATGCCATGCCGTCCCCTGATGTGTGCGACGTGAGTGGGGAGCATAATGCACGAGTGTCGGGAAGTGTGGGAATGGATAGACAAGGAGGGGCGAGCGGAAAGGTGTGTCCGTGGTCTAGGAAGCGGTGTGACAGAATCCCCCCTCAAAGGCCCACGACCCCGTGGGCTAGTAGGATTGTCCCTATGAAACCGAGAAACCAGAAGCGGAGCCCGGACATCGCGGGAGAGAACCCAAGAGCGATCCTCGGGACCATAGCCCAGCCGGTCCACCAGGTATTGAAGTCGACCCCGATGGAAACGGGACCCAAGCATGGCACTGACCTCATAAACATCCTGGGAAGCCACCGAGACAGGAGCGGGCGGGACCAGGACACGGGTAGGAGCAAGGTAAGGTTTCAGGAGAGAAGTATGGAAGACCGGGTGAATCCTCCAAGAAAAGGGAACCGAAAGCTTAAGAGCCACTGGATTCAAGACCCTGGAGATCCTATAAGGGCCCACAAAACGAGGCAACAACTTGCGACATCCAGGGATCCGCAAATGCCTGGTCAAAAGCCACACCCGGTCGCCCACCTGATACTCCGGGGCTGCAGCCCGTTTGCGGTCAGCCTTTGTCTTCATAACTGTTTGGGCCTCACGGAGATGGACCAAGGTCTGGGCATGGACACCGGCCAGATCACGAACACAGGCATTAGCAGCGGGAGTAGTAGAGGGGAAATCAGGAAGCGGAAGGGCACATGGGTGCTGCCCGTATAGAGCATAAAAGGGCGAGAAACCAGTGGTCGAATGCCGGGAGTTATTATACGCAAATTCAGCAATATATAGCAGTTTGGCCCAGGAGTCCTGGTACTGGAGGGACAAACACCGCAAGTACTGCTCCAGAGCCTGATTCACCCGCTCGGTCTGCCCGTCGCTTTCGGGGTGATAAGCCGAAGAGAAGCGAGCATCAATCCCCAGAAGTTTGGTGAGAGCGCGCCAGAAACAGGACGTGAATTGTGACCCACGGTCTGATATGATGACCTGCGGTAAACCAAAGAGGCAGAAGACAGATCTGAAGAACAAGCGAGCCAGGGTTGGAGCAGATGGTATACCAGTACAGGGGATAAAGCGGGCCATTTTGGTGTACGAATCGACAATAACCCATATGGTATCGTAGCCCTTTTTACGGGGTAGGTCAGTGATGTGATCCATCGAGACGGTGTGCCATGGTCTGGGAGGTACGGGTAGCGGTAAGAGTAGCCCTAAAGGCCGTCCTTTGCGTGGTTTGCATTGGGCACATATGGAACAAGTGTTAACATAATGTTTGACATCTTTTCTCATGGATGGCCACCAGCACCAGCGTTGCAACAAGTCCAGAGTACGCTGTTGCCCGGGATGGCCGTTTACAGCAGCATCGTGTGACCATGTTAACGCCTGGTTGGGTACGTCACACGTAGGAAGGAACAATTTGTCGTGGATAAAAGGTAACCCCTCGTGAAGGGCAATGTCCCATTCGTTGAGTGCCTGAGGATTCTGGGAAACCCAACGCCTGATGTCAGTAAGCATGGTGGGGGATGGAGTACAAGTACAGATGGCATGGCCCTCTCCTAGCAGTGTGTCGGGGTACACCGACAAGGACTCCCCTCCGGGAGAACGGGATAAGGCATCAGCCTTGCCATGAATGCGACCTGGTCTGTGTTTGACCACAAAATCAAACGCGGCAAAAAACAAATGCCAACGCACCTGTCTGCTGTTTGCACATTTTAGAGAGGCCAGGTCCTGTAGGTTTGTGTGGTCTGTATATACCACTGTCTGATGTTTTGCTCCCATGAGATGATGACGCCACGTTTGTAAAGCATCCTTGATGGCCAATAGTTCTTTTTCGGTTACTGTATAATGTGATTCGGCCACCGAGAACTTTCGTGAGTGATAGGCCACTGGATGTAGACAACCTGTGGTCGGGCACGGTTGAGACAATACTGCGCCTAAAGCAAACGAGGAGGCATCTGCCTCCAAAATGTAGGGGAGATCGGGATCAGGATGCTGCAAAACAGGGGCGGACACGAACCTGGCCTTGAGTTCCTCAAAAGCCTTCTGATGAGCAGAGGTCCAAGTGAACGGGACAAGGGGGCTGGTCAGAGCAGTCAGTGGAGAAACAATAGAGGAGAAGCCGACGATGAATCGCCGGTAAAAATTTGCGAAGCCGAGAAAGGATTGAAGTTGTTTCAGATTAACGGGAGTCGGCCATTCCGTGACGGCATGGACCTTAGATAAATTCATGGACAGGCCTCCAGGGGATATGTGAAACCCCAGAAACTCCACTTCCTTGGAATGAAATAGACATTTTTCAGGTTTGGCAAACAAGGCATTAGCCTTAAGGCGAGAGAGCACTTCCCTAACATGCCCAACGTGTTCCTCCAGGGAGGATGAATAGATCAGAATATCGTCCAGATAAACCACCACGAACGTATCCAGGATGTCCGAGAATACGTCGTTGACAAAACGTTGGAACGTGGCAGGAGCATTACATAGCCCGAAGGGCATTACAGTGTATTCGAATAAACCCTGTCGGGAGCAAAACGCCGTCTTCCACTCATCCCCAAGCCGCATACGAATTAGATTGTACGCCCCTCTGAGGTCCAGCTTGGTAAAAACAGATGCTAAAGTCAACCTGTCCAGTAACGTGGATATGAGCGGAAGAGGGTAACTGTTTTTTATGGTGATGGCATTTAACCGTCTGTAGTCCACACATGGACGGAGATCGCCCTCCTTTTTTGGCACAAAGAATATCGGACTAGCAGCCGGGGAACAAGAAGGACGTATATGACCCAACTCCAGAGCCTTTTGTATGTAATCCTTAAGGGCTTGCTCCTCTGACCGTGACAACGAATAAATCCTACCCCTGGGTATAGGAGCATCCGGAACCAGGTCAATCGGACAATCGTACGGTCTATGAGGGGGAAGGCCCTCAGCAGTGACCTTATCGAACACCATGTGAAAATCGTGGTAGGCCGCAGGTATGTTGGCTGTGACAGCCCCCACAGTGTGTGAAGGCACAGGGTCCGAAACACTGTCGTCGATATGGGTGGCAGCCATGGCACCAAGAATCGTGGCAGGAGAGGACAGTGAATCTGTGTCGATGAGACAGAAATGTTGACACACATCCGACTCAAACGTGACCTGTCCGTTGCCCCAATTGATCAATGGGTTATGTTGTCGTAACCATGGTATTCCCAGTATGATGCCGAACAGTGGTGTATCAATCAAATCAAACGCCAGGGTTTCTCTATGGATGTTTTGAATCACCACTTCCATAGGAGCAGTTTGGAACCTGATCGGGCCGGAAGATAGTAAAGTACCGTCCACAGCATGCACTGGTTCTGGATGTTCCTTCCTAACCAGGGGCAGATTGAGACGACGGGCCAGGGAAATATCGATGAAACAACCAGTGGCCCCAGAATCGATCACAATATGGACTATGTGTTTGATCTCCCCAGTGGGTTTTAGCAGGGCATGGACAACTATCGGTCTAACAGGGCCAAAAGCAGGTTCGGAGGGGGTCGAAGACAGGCTCGCCGGTGCCCCCTGTGTCATGGGCGAGCCTTTGGAAAACCCGATGTTTTGTTCTTGGGGCGTCTGGGGCATTCCCTTACAAAGTGTCCGTTTAACCCGCAATAAAAGCAGGCCTTGTCGTTTCTCCGGTGTTCTCGTTCGGATGGGGTTATTGGACTACGGATACCTCCTATTTGCATGGGTTCAACAGGGGCGGTGGATACGGGATGTCCAGAGTGGGCAGAGAAAGGTGTTTCGGCCCTTCTCTCGGATCTCCTTGCGTCTACTTGTAAAGCAAGATCCACCAAATCCGAGAACACTGAGGGAAGGGCAGGAACCACTGAGAGAGCATCTTTCATGGAGTTGCATAGGCCCCGATAGAATACGATTGCTTTTTTCTCCTCTGGCCAGGATGTCTCAGCAGCGAGTTGGTTATACTTAGTAATGTATTCTATCAAAGTTTGTTTGCCTTGTGTTAGATCCAGGAGTTCGAGATCTCTAGAGTGGGCTTTATATCGTGTATCAAAGACTTTGGCCATTTCTGATTCAAGAAGATCGAAGTCATAGAGAGCGGGATGGTCGTTCTCTAGCATCGGATTGGCCCAGGTGGCCGCTACCCCAGACAAATGGGACAGAAGAAATGCGGCCTTTGTAACAGAATCGGGGAACGCTAAGGGTTTGCACAAGAAGTGTAACCTACATTGATTGATGAAAGTACGATACTTTCGAGGATCCCCCTGATAACGTTCGGGGGCAGCAAGGGGAACAGGCGTAGGAAGCAGTATAGGAGTGGGTGCAGGGGCCATGACCGGGGCTGGTTGGTCTGAGGGGATTGTGTCACCGAATTCAGCATCCGTGGGTAAAGGAAAACGTGTGCTTTGCAGGGCATCCAGACGGTGGTGTATTGCTGCCGTGGCGGTAGTCATGTCGGTCCTAAGAGCCGCCACTGCTTGTAACAAAGCGGTCACTGAATCCCCGGCGGAGGGATCCATACTCTGGACGACCAAAAAAAAAAGGCTTCACAGTCTGTTACGAAGTTCGTTGGTCGTGTAGAGTATGAACAACCCCTCTGTCCCCAAGAAACACCCTGACGATAATAGATATATTGTCAGTGTGAATATTAAGGCCACAGGTGGAAGTCCGGAAAACCAGGACGCAGGAACAGCCGGAAGAACCCCTTGAGCGCTGTAAGGCAAGGTACAGTGGTTAAATAAAGAAACAGGGCCCGAATACCTCCCTGTGCATAAATCCAAAATACCAGAATACCTGTGAAGTCTTGGGTCGAGGCGTGGTTCTCCTAGCTGTAGCTGGAACGAGCTGTATGGTAGAACAGGTAACCACCTATTTGCAGGACCGAGGTCCTAGCCAGTGAAGGGTTAAACAAGAACAATCCGTGGAGCAAGCGAGAGTCGTAATAGGCAAAATCCAAAAGTACTTTAAGCAAGAGCAATCCGTGGAGCAAGCGAGGGTCAGTAAAAGGCAAATCCAAGAGTACTTGAATGGTTAATCAAGAGCAGTCCGTGGAGCAAGCGTGGGTCGGTAACAGGCAAATCCAATAGTACTTGATGGGTTGAGCAAGAGCAATCCGTGGAGCAAGCGAGGGTCAGTAACAGGCAAATCCAAGAGTACTTGAAGGGTTAATCAAGAGCAGTCCGTGGAGCAAGCGTGGGTCGGTAACAGGCAAATCCAAAAGTACTTGATGGGTTGAGCAAGAGCAATCCGTGGAGCAAGCGAGGGTCAGTAACAGGCAAATCCAAGAGTACTTGAAGGGTTAATCAAGAGCAATCCGTGGAGCAAGCGTGGGTCGGTAACAGGCAAATCCAAAAGTACTTGATGGGTTGAGCAACAGCAATCCGTGGAGCAAGCGAGGGTCAGTAACAGGCAAATCCTTGACCGAAGAGAGAATGTCACGTGATCCAAAACGAAACAGCTGTGAAGCAACGCCTTCGGTTCGCAGACTCCTTTTATCCTTGGAAGGGACGCACGTAGAGTCACGTGTAATGTGAACCGAAAGCGTTGCAATGCTGCTAGGCAACCAAAGTCACGCGATCCGTGTAGCGCCGGGAGGCGCCGGTCTCCTCAAGGGATGTGAGTTCCTGAAATGACAGAGCCTCCAGTTGATCTGCCACCGCCGTGAAGGGCGATAAACACCCGCTCCCCCAAACATGCCATGCCGTGCCCTGATGTGTGCGACGTGAGTGGGGAGCATAATGCACGAGTGTGGGAATGGATAGACAAGGAGGGGAGAGCGGAAAGGTGTGTCCGTGGTCTAGGAAGCGGTGTGACAGTCTCCTACCTTTTCATGTCGAGCGCTCGTGGAGGTGTCTGGATGGAGGCCCTTCAGGACTGGTGGTCTGCAGCGCTGCACGATGGATCTGAGTCACGGACACCATCTATGGACGTAGAAATCAGACAAAAGAATTCCAGGAGACAAATCGGAAATGGGCAAAGCAAGATTACATTTATTCACAGATTGCAATCAGTATAAACAGATAGTATCCTATCGGCCCACCGCCAAAACTAATAACCCAACTCGCCTCCAGTTTGCCTTCCCTTATATCCCCTCACGGTCTTATATCCTTACGTTGGTTGCACATCCATAGGTATCACGGCCCTCCCTTTGCTACCATAGACCACATTATAAGCAATCATAGTCCATCTTCGGTTTCCTTCTATCCTTCTGGGACTGGGTGGCTCTTCACTTCCGGATCAGCAGCTCTTTTCTGAAGATATCGGGTGTTGTCCACCTCAGGTGGAGAGCGTGGGGCCGACACCCCCTGACGCACATCTGGTCGAGAACAATACCCCCTTGTCCAAGCAGGTTAAGGCAAGTCCAATCCAAGATGGAGGTACAGGTGGCCTTCACCCAAGGCCACTGAGAGCTTCCAAAAGCACTGCCTCAGCAGTCCATTAGCGCATGTCTGTTTTAGTAGAAGCACTCGGGGGCAAGTATTAACAACAGCCAATAATCTGGGATAACACTATCCAATGTCTGACTCTAAAAAGAAAGAAAAATAACAAACTTCTAATACATAATTACAATACTGTAGCTATAAAATACTGTTTCCGGACTTCTCCCACTTCATGGTTCATTTACCCATTATGATCATAGTCATCCAATAGCCTTTATGGCAATGTTTTACAATACAAATCAGATTCCCCCCTCCCTCAGGGGTCATCAAAGTTAACACCTATAAGGCAGTCCAATGTCCATCTGATAAAGTTGCGTATTTTGGGGTTGTTCAATCTTTTTGGTGAACTTGGTGTAGAATTAAAAAAATAAAGGAAGGGATATCACTTCTACTGATTTGTAAAATGTTTTATTTATGGAATTGATTTTCATCTAATTACTTTACACAATTTATGAGTGCATGATTTTAGAATTTTTGTAGCACATGCTACTGTTTCTTCTAGTGTACATGTATTGTACAATAATGTATTTTCTATGTTGGATTTTATAATTATGTTGCAATGGCATTAGCCCTCTTGCGCCCCAGCATGCACACTGCCCCTCTGGAATTAATTGTCTACTCTCTTTCCACCGGACTGCTTAAAAAAATCCCTCAAACCTACATCCAACTGTGACAAAATCAACCCGGGCTCCATCATTAAACAATTGATGGGCCTGGCGCTCAATGCACTCCTCGACATCATTAATGCCTCCCCCACAGACGGGTAATTCCCAGATACTTTAAAGACTCGTCTCATATGACCTCTTTTGAAAAAAGTAATTCTAGACCCAAATGGCCTGGCCTACTTCAAGCCCATTACAAAACTCTCCATTATTAGTAAACTCTTGGAAAATGTTGCCAATACACAACTACTCACCAGAATCGAACAGCTACTCCAACTAAATGACTATCAGTCTGGGTTCTACCAAAAGTTTGGCATTGAGACAGTTACCATCCAGGTTGGGTGATGACTGCCAAATCATGGATAAAGGTGTCTCATGCCTCCTCTACTTCTCAGCTACCTTTGACACTGTCGACCATCACATGCTCTTCTCTTTCCTTGCTGAAACAATGGAATTCTATGGAACTATCCTGAACTGGTTTACATCTCCTGGGCAGACACCAGGCCATTCAGACAAGCACTTTGTGTTCTTACCCACTCCCTCCCAGTCACCAGCAGAGTCCCACAAGGCCCAATCCTCTTACCAATTTGTATTGCGCATTTGTAAGGCGCTTTATACAACAGAATTGTGTTTAAAAGCGCCACAAGACTAAATGGGAAGCAAACAGGGCAAATAATAACAATGGCAAAAACAGTAATGTACAGTCATGGTCCTACTAGGCCTTGTGGCATTCGGCCATACAAGTGCATTGGGGAGAAGTGCAATGGAAGGGTCTGAAAGGATGAGCAGAGGAGTGGACAAGTGCTGGAGGAGGGCCGAGAAGGGAAGAGGAGCCAAGGAGGAGGACCCCAGGCTAAGTGCTAGTGCAGTTGGCTCTCAAGGGTGGTATGTGGAGTCACCAGGCAGGGGGCTGAAGGGCAGTGCAGCAGGGGACAGGGGTGCTGGTAATAACTCAGAGGAGGGCCTGGGATCCTGTGAGATGCAAGAGGATCAGGCCACCGATCACAGCCGCGGTGGGATGATTAGCAGGGAAAGGAAAGAGGGAAAGAAGAAGAGAAGAGCAGGGTTTTGAGCAGTTTCTGGAACATAAGGTGGTCCGGCTCAAGTCTGAGAGGGGCAGGGAGGAAATTCCAAAGGGAGTCACCAGCCGAGGTTAGAGACCTGCCCCCCCACTCTATGCTTGGAGAAGTGTTTGACTGTCAGATAGTTGGAATTAGAGGAGCGTATGGCTCCAGCAGGGGAGTATTTAGGTAGGTAAAGTTGGAGATAGCGTGGTCCCAGGCCCCAGAAGGCCTTGTGGATGATTTGATCCTTGCAGCCACCAGGAGCCAGTAGAGAGATTGTAGGCTGGAGAGATGTGGTCCCTGGGCTTGAGGCCAAGGATAAATCTTACAGCCCTATTCTGGATTAGCTGTAGGGGGTGAAGGGAGGAAAGAGGGAGATTGAGAAAGAGGCTGTTGCAGTAGTCCAGCATGGGGAGGGCCAGAGCTCTGGAGACATTGAGCTTCTGGGGGAAGGAGAGAAAAGGTAGAATGCCTCTGAGAAAGTGGAGCGGAAGTGGGACTTCTTGGTAAGGTCCATGATGTGAGGGATGAAGGAGACAGCAGAGTCAAAGATGACCCCAAGGTTTTTTGCATCACAAGATGGTGGGTATCGAGGGCCCAAAGACGGGCCAGAGGGTAGCAGCAAAAGAGGGCACAGGTGCCCCGATGAGGAGGATCTCTGTCTTACTGACATTGAGACAGAGATCATTCGCTGCACACCATGCCTGAATGGTGGGCAGTCTGGAATGGGAGAGGAGGAAGAGGGTGGAAGTTGTAATGCTTATCTCTGGTGCCCTGCAGGAGTACCTGGTCCGGACTGTTGATGTGTGGTGCCTGACTCTGTGCTGCTTACTCCAAACCACTCCCTCCCCTCTGTTGCACTGTAGGAGTAGGTGCCTAGCGGACAGTATAGTTGAGAGTAATTTGGTATGGTTCTTGGACTGCTGGGATGGTTACTGGACCCCCCTCTGGATGAACCTAAGGATAGGTAAATAAATGGGATCAATAACTGTGCAGCCACTCTTCCCCACCTCCTCCCATATGGCCTTCCCAGGGATATGCTGGCCGGCAATGCTAACTCCTGCTCACCTGAAGGGCACTCTGTGGTGAAGACCTTAACCAGGCTCTGTCTCTCCAGTTCCCTCACTCGATTTGGTGTCCCAGGGCAGCTGCGGCACACTTGATGCCTGCAGGTGAGTGTGCAAATGTCTCTTCTGTGCCTTGTATCTCTCTCTATGGGTTTGCAGTCTTAATGTCTGTTCTGCACATTTTAATTTCCCTGCGGTGCTTTGCAATCTTACTTTGCTGGTTCCCCTGCTTCTTCAGCGTGATTAGAGATCAAGTGCATGGTTTACATGCTGCACGCGTTGTAATTAAGCATTGTTCGTAGGGAATGACGCCTTGTACATAAAGCATTTGTTCGTAATGAATGACTCGTCTTGACAGTGTTTCTTTCTCTTACTTTTCAGGTCGGGAGTTGCTGCAACAAGGTCTGTCGGGCCGCGGTGAATGACAGGAGCCCCCGCAACATGGAGGATGTGAAAGAAAGTCCGAAGCAGATGAGCAGGAGCCGCACGTGGACTGCAGGAACTGGAAGGCAAGTGTTACGCTGCCTACATGCTACAACCAGAGAAAACGCTAAGCGCTGGGTGTGGCCCAGGGCGGCACTTGTATAGCCTGGGCTGCACTCAGCAACCCAAGACCACCAGGGATCTTTGCAATATGGATTTTCAGGGGCCATCTTGGTTCCAACTGGGCAGCCAAATCTAGGGGCCATCTTGGTAGAGGCAGGTACTGTTTTTTGCCTGCCAATGTGAGCAAACTGCAGCCTATGCCAGCCAGCAACCCCTGCAGTCCAGGCCTGACCTATTGTATGTGCCTGTACCTTGTTGGGGTCATGACAGAAGTAGGGGGAAGTTTGACGGAAAGCAGTGTGTCATCGGCATAACACTGGAAATGAGGAGAGAAGGAGGAGATCAGGTGTGCAAGAGGGGTGAGATAGATATTGAAGAAGCGATAGGATAGAGCCCTGGGGGACGCCACAGGTAGAGAGGGTGGTGGTGGAGGAAAAAGGGCCCGTTTGCAGCTGGGAAGGGTGATTAGTGAGGAAAGAGGACAGCCAATACAGTGCCCGGTCAGTGATGCCGAGGGTGTCACTGAGTCATTTTATGAGGATGGAATGGTTGGCCATGTCAAAGGCAGAGGACAGATCAAGGAGAATGGGAACAGAGAGTTGGAGTCAAGATTTGCGAGCATGGTTTCACAAGGGTTCAGGAAAGTAGTTTATGTGTCTCTGGATGCCCGGAATCCAGATTGATGGTCATGAAGGCAACCAATAAGATCAGTGTGGCGGGTCATTTGGGGGAGGACCAACTTTTTCAAGAGTTTACCAAGAAAGGGAGAGATAGGGCGACAGTTAGCCAGGAAGGAGGGGTAAGCAGATGACTTTTTTAAGAGAGGGTGCAGAAGGGAATGCTTGAGGGATAGAGAGGAAGAGTCAGTGGTAAAGGAGTGGTTACAGAAGTCAGCAAGAGCCGGAGCATGAGAGGAGATGTTGTCCTTAGGTGTCCGGTCAAATGGTCGAAAATAAAAGATCGAATGACCATTTGATCGAAGTAAAATGGTCGAAAATAAAAAGGTTGAATTTTTTTATTTATTTATTTTTTATATTTTTTTTAGTTTTGGTTGGTTAAAAAATATTTTTAATAAAGAAAAAGGGAGGTTTGGGGGGAACCCCCCTCATAAAATAAAAATAAAAAATTACAAAAATTCGACCTTTTTTTCCGACCATTTTACTTTGATCAAATGGTCATTCGATCATTTTGTTTTCAACCATTTGACCTACAACCTTGTCCTTAATGGTTTTGGAGGAGCAGGGGAGCACCTGTTTGGAGGAGGCCTTCATAGAGAGGACCACTTTAGAGACCTCATCTGGTGCTATGGGGAGGAGGGAGGAGAGTGAGGGGTGTGAGAGGAGGGGGGCCAAGGGAAGAATGGGAGAGGAGATGGGGGTGGACGAGAGTGATGACAGGATGTCCTGAGTTTTGGGTGCGAAGTGGGAGGCCAGGGCAGTGCAGAGATCCTGGGAAGAAATGAGAGAGGTGGAGACTGCAAGTGGATGTGCGAGTTTCTAGAAGATTTCGAAAAGCTAAAAATCCTTTTTAACCTTTACATGGAGCCTCTGGGCGTACTCCTCAAAGATCCGGATATAGACATCCATGATAAAGCGGATGATATTGATATGATATGATATGGCATTTATAACGCACCTATTCACAAGTGTTTCAAGGCGCAACGAAACAATGGAGGGGGAACCGAGGGAAGACAATGATCTTACTAGGCCAGGTGTCATTGAGATCGTGCAAGTGCAGTGGAAGAGGGAAGGGGAAAAGTGTGGGGGGGAGATGGAGGGGACAGTGCAGTACATGGGATCGACAATAAGAAAAAATAAATAGAAGAAATAACAGCAATAAATAAATGTGCGGCCAAGCTGGTGTCAAGTGCAGGGTAGTACATACATTAGGTGTCAAGTGCTGGTAGGGGAATGTAGGGATAGGGAAAACAGTCCCCGAGGTGTGGGTTTGCCAGGGAGGCAGTGCAGGTGTGCAACTGGCGGGGGAGGGTACCTGGGCCATAGATAAGAGGGTGGCCAGGTAACCAGTGCAGTTTCAGCCAGGAGTTCAGCAGGAAAGAGGAGGAGAGAAAGCAGAAGCAAAGAGGAAGGTTTTGAGGTGCTTCCAGAACCGGAGGTGGTTATCCTCAAGTTTCAGGGAGACAGGGAGGCTGCTCCAGAGGGAGGCTCCAGCCGAAAAAAGAGATCTACCACCAACTCGTTGCTTGGAAAAGCAACTGACCCTGAGGGAGTTGAAGGCGGATGAGCAAAGAGCTCGAGAAGGAAGCTATTTAGGAAGAGAGAGTTAAAGATATTCAGGCCCCAGAAGGCCTTGTGGACAATTCAGAGGGTTTTGAACTTTAACCTCGCAGCCAATGGGAGCCAGTGCAGAGATTTCAGTCTTGGAGAGATACGATCCCTGGGCTTGATGCCAAGGACAAGTCTCGCAGTCCTGTTCTGGATAAATTGCACAGAGCGGAGAGTAGAAGCAGGCAGATTTAGAAAGAGACTGTTGCAGTAGTCCCGCCTAGAGAGAACCAGAGCTCTGGAGACAGTAAGCTTCTGGGGGAAGGAGTGGAAAGGAAGAATACCTCTGGGAAGGTGCAGATGGTAGTGTGACTTCTTACAGACGTCAGAGATGTGAGGAGAGAAGAAGAGTGTGGGGTTGAAGATGACCCCCAAGGGTTTTAGCCTAGCAGGTGGGAGCAGGAAGTGGGCCAAGAGAGGGTGGCCGGAGAGTGACAGGAAAGGAGGGAGCGGGTGTATCGATGAGGAGAATCTAAGTCTTACTTGCATTAAGGCAGAGATCATTGGCGGCCGACCACTCCTGGATAGCAGACAGACAGTCAGAGATGAGGGAAGGAGAAGAGGTGGCTGAAGGTGGCCTGAAAAAAAGCTGAGTGCCAGTTATTGGTTGAACAGTCAGAGAGAGAGGTTAGACCTCTGGGGAACGCCACAGGCAGAGATAGAGACAGAGCAGAGAAAGGACCCAAGTTGGACCTGGGAGGGTCCATCGGAGAGGAAAGAAGTCAGCAATCCAGGGCCTGACCGGTGCAACCCAGGTTATCACGTAGATGGTTGAGTAGGATGGCATGGTTGACCATATCAAAGGCAGAAGAGAGATCAAGTAAGATGAGGACACAGGGGTTGTTGGAATCAAGGTTGGAGAGCAGCTCTTCACAGATGTTCAGAAGAGCAGTTTTCGTGCTTCTGGCAGCTCTGAAGCCATACTGATGGTCATGAGGACAACCAACAGATTCAGTGTGAAGATTAAGCTGGGAGATGGCTTTTCCAGGAGTTTGCCCAAGAAATGAGTGATGGAGATTGGGCGATACTTAGCCGGGCAGGACGAGTCGGCAGAGGGTTTCTAAAGCAGAGGATGCACAAGGGAGTGCTTCAGGGGGTAACGGGAGACTCCAGTGGTGAAGGAGTGGTTGCAGAAGTCGGCCAGAGCTGGAGCCTTGGAGTCAATGTGGTCCTGGATGGTTTTGGAGGAAAAGGGATGAACCTGTTTTGACGAGACTTTCATAGATCGGACTTGTCTAGAAACCTTGTCTCGGGAGAAAAGGGGAAAGGCAGACAAGGGGGAGGAGAGGTGGCCGAAGAAGGGTCAGAGGGAGAGCAGGGAGTAGGGGGGGGGAGAGAGTGGACAGGATGTCCTGAGTTTTAGAGATGAAATGAGAAGCCAGAGCCGTGCAGAGGGCTTGGGAGGGGACAGGAGAGGTAGAGACTGCAGAAGGATTGGCCAGTTCCTTGCAGATTTTAAACAGTTTGGCCGAGTTGTTAGATGCCGCAGAGACGCAGGCTTGGAAGTGAGCTCTCTTCTTGGTGCGGACAGAGAGCCGGTATTGCCTTTGGAGCAGGCGACAGGCCAGTTTGCCAGAGTATGTACCAGACTCACGCCATTTCCTCTCAGCCACCCTGCACTTGTGTTTGGGGGTGACGAGGTCTGAGTCGTACCAGGAGTTGCACTTGGCTTTGGGCTTCATGCGGCTCCTCATGACAGGGGCGAGAACATCGAGAGTATCAGATATAGAAGAGTAGAGCGTGGAAAGGGCTGTGTCAGGATGTGAGTCAGTTAAAGGGGGGGGGTGAGAAAGTGGCGTTGAAAGCCTCAACTGACACACGCTTCATGGGTCGGATAACCGAGAAGGTGGGTGGCAGTGTTGGAGTTGGCTGGCTTGGCCTGAAGGGTAGAGAGGGTGAGCTGGGAGGAAAGGAGAAAGTGATCACTCCAGGAGAAAGGAGTGGTGAAAGGGATAGAAAGTGGAAAGTGTGAAGAGATCAGAACATCCAGAGTGTGCCCTGCAGAGTGAGTCGGGCCAGAGGGGAGAATAGAGAGTGAGTGAGAGTCGCAGAGGTTGCGCAAGAGTCCAGAGGAAGGACAGGAAGCATCCAGGTGGATGTTAAAGTCTCCAAGAAGGAGGAGTTGAGTGATCAAGACCAGGAGGGAAGAGGAGAGGTCCGCCCACTCATAGAGGAAGGAGGAGATCTGACCAGGTGACCGATAAATAGTAGCCACCATAAGGGAATGGCTAGGAGAGAGAGAGAGCCTGCAGATGAGGCTTTCAAAAGAGGAGTAGGCCTGTGTGGGAATGACAGAGGCAGGGATCCATTCCGGGAAGATCAGGGCTACACCCCCTCTGGATCGGTCGGATCTGGGCATGGAGAGGATTTTACAGCCATCAGGGACGTGAGTGTCAAAGCCTATGACAGAGCGGGCAGTAAATCATGTCTCTGTGAGACCAAGGACATCAAGGTGAAGTTCTTCCAGGAGACAGCCGCTGTCAGAGGAGTGTTTGGCAGCTGAGCGAAAGTTGAGAGTGGCAATATGGAGAAGGTTGCTATCCTTGAAAGACTTCCGGGGAGGATTACAAATCAGAGGGACGCCCTGCGGAGGTGTAGGAGAAGCCCGAGGGGGGGGGGGGCAGACGAGGAAGGAGGAGAGAGCAAGGTAGCCAAGGAGGCGACAGTAGGGGGAGGCAAGGAAGCTGTGAGGGAAAGAGAGGGGACAGTAGGAGAGGAAAGGAAATTGATGAGGCACGAGAAGCGTCTTTCAAAGAAGAGAAGGTTGGCCTGAGGGCCTTGGACTAAGACGATACCATTCAGATAAACATTAATGATGACCTTAGAGGAGTGGAAGGGGGCCAGGCGGGCCTCCCACTGAGTGCCACCATTAATGGTAGAAGAAGAGAAAGGAGAAAGCACAGAGACCATATGAAGAGTCCATAGGTCTGGCGAGGGAACAACAAAAAGGATGTCGGTGAGGGTTTGCCTGGAGGGGGAGCTGGTATAGGTATCAGCAATAGGGAGGCCTGGGTTGGAGACCAAGATGTCCTTTTTAAACTTCTTCCTACCAGATTTAGTGAGTAGAGCAGGATGGTCGATAGAGAAGCAGTTTGAAAACATAGGAGAAACAGAGAGCAGCATAGAGTAGGTAGGGGAGAGGAGAGAAGAAGAATGGGAAGGGGGTGGGGAGAACACTAGGGAAGGACACAGGAAAGAGCGCAAGCAGACGAGACAGAGAGAGACAAGATAATAGGACACGATGACAGGAGCTCAGAAAATGGTAGAAAGTTCACTAGATGAATGCTTTGCTAAGAAGGCAAGACCACAGAATGGCACTACTTTCACAAGATAATGTTAAATACTAGCAAAAACACACCTAAGTCTGAGATTCCCGTATAGTGGAAAAAAGGCCTAGGTTTCACAATGCAATTTTAAATACTTTCACAATGCAATTTTAAATACCGGAGAAAACACAACTAAGTCTGAGAGTCCTGTATAGTGGGAAAAAAGGTCTAGGTTCCCCAATGCAATTTTAAATACTTTCACAATGCAATTTTAAATACCGGAGAAAACACACCTAAGTCTGAGAGTCCAGTATAGTGGGGAAAAAAGGCCTAGGTGTCATAATGCAATTCTAAATACTTTCACAATGCAATTTTAAATACCAGAGAAAAGAAGAAGAACACACCTAAGTCTACGAAGCTGCTATGTGGGTTAACAGGGTAGAGTGAAGGCTCTATGCCTGACCTGGGCAACTCCTACCTGACTTAGTCGCTGCTGGTTGACGACTGGCAACTGGCTTCCCCTGCTGACACCTGCAGATACTGGCAGGAGCCGCCTCTGTAGGAGCTGCCCTTTGCCTTGGGGCTCTTAGCCGCAGGGGCTTCCGGGCAGAGGGCTGCCCTAAAGGTCAGTTAAGAGCAGTGAACAAACCAATAAGAGGAGGGAGAGGCGGGAGGAGGGAAGGGAATGGAAGGAGAGAAAGCACGGAAGGGAAAGCAGCAATGGGACTCAGAATGTAAAATGCCACCAAATTCAGATAGGACCACGAGGGTCAACGAAATATCAGCCACTCACCTGGGCAGGACGGAGAAAGAGCTACACACAACGCGACCCGCCGACTAGACCAGGAAGCAGAACAAGGAGCACCAATCACGGGAGGAGGGAGGGCTGGGAGGTGGGAGGACAGAGGGGAATGGAAGGAGAGAGAGCATGGAAGGGAAAGCAGCAACGCTGCACATGGGGACTGGGGGTCTAAGAATATAAAATGCCACCAAATTCAGATAGGTCCACCAGGGTCAGCGAGATATCAGCCACTCACCTAGGCAGGCAAGAGCAAGAGAGTTGTACAGGAGAGTAAAACATACATGCCAACATTCCGGAGCAAATGGGAGGGAGATTTCATCACAGAAAGAGGGAGATGTTCATTTTTACCATTGGAATGCCATTGGGTTCGAATTTTTTTTATGCGAGAAAGTAAAATATAGCAATATTGTTAATTAAAAAGGGAGTCTGCCACCTAAATAGGGAAAGTTAGCATGTGTCATAAAAATCCCACAGTTGTCTCCATGATTACCTAAGAATCACCCAGTCCTGGATGTCGACTGCCTACTTTAAATCTAACCCATCCAAGACTGAATTTGTTCTCATTAGTCCCCTCTCTAAGCAAAGACTTGTCCAATAATGGCTCAATGATGTGCACCTAGAAGGATTTCATCCAAAACTCTTGGATTCAGAAACATAAACAGCAGCCAGTCCTTCCAGAAACACATAGCCAAGAAGGCCCAAAAGGCCTTGCAGGCACTTGTGGTCTTGCACATTGATGGGGGAAATGCCTTCCTGACAGAGCTCCCAGCTGCTCACTTGGTTCCCCTAAGAGGTCCACTCTTCTGCAGAACATTTTATCACGGGTGCGCAGAAATTTGAGCCAATCACCCCCATCTTATGTAAACTACATGGGCTTCCTTTCCAGGCCAATATACTGTTCAAGACTCCATGTATCCTCTACAAAGCAGTCATAAGTAGTACAGTAGCGTACCTGGCAGCTAAGCTGCACATTTCTAGTGGCACATGCTCTTTGCGTAGCAAATTGACCAACAAGATTAAATCACAAGTTCGCAAAGAGAACACCTGAAAACAATCCTTCACAAGTCACACACCTATCCTGTGGAACACGATGCCGATATCGGCTTGGAATGCCCCTACAGTTCTCCAGTTTTTCAAATCTCTCAAAACGTGGCAGATAGAAAGATAAACAACTAGAAAGAGGGTGGGTCAAACTAGCCTTACAAAATCCAATTATATCATTGCGCTTCAGGGTTGAAAAGGGTTTCTTATAATCCAGTTCATTATTGATGCATTGCAACAACAGCCTGTGCTTCCTATTGTTGTAGAAAAAGTCCTGCAGTGATCAGTTGAGTTTATTATGTATACTTTGTTACAGGAGCAATGACATCATGTAAGGCAGTGGTGAAGATGGAAGCTCACAGTAGCCAATAGAAATGACACTTTTTTTGAGTTCTGAACATTGTTTTTCTACATCAGTTAGGTATTATTCTCCAAGGTGCCACTGGTATTTACTTAAAACATGACTGTTCCCCCTTTTGGTTTTGTAGAAGGGGTCTTCCACCCGTTCCAGTCCTTCAGTGACACCAAACTGTGGGCTCTGCAGGACAAAGAGCAGAGTGTGTAATGTGTCTGTTAGATCCCTCCCTGCCGGTGCAGCCGACGGAGAGAGAGAAGCTCAGGGCCTGTATCGGGCCTGGCCGAGGAGCAAAATAATGACATGAAACGCTCTCTCTTGCTCGTGCCTAGAACTTCCTGCCTGCCTTCCGGCAGGGCGGGCCCTTTATTGTTTGTGCACCACACGTCACCACGCCTGCGGGATATGAAGCGTACGTAAAATTCTTCTTTTTTCCCAAGCAAACACAACAGCAAACACATAATGACATCAAACAACATCACTAACTTTGCTGTGCAATCTAGTCCATGCTAGTATCGCACTCTCCACTTTGTCACTTTATCACTCATAGTCTCTTAGCCTCTCTGGAGCTTTCAGGGCTGTCCTTAAGTCATAACAGCCAGGCCTTGACCGAGGGGCTGGCTCCGGGCCAGGTCCCTCTTTTGGCTCACCTTCATCTTCTGGAGATGCCTCATTAGATCCTTCAGGTTGCTCCTCAGGCTCTCAACTTGGGGTCACCTCTCTTATTCCGATGGCTCAAAACGTCTGGCGGCTTTGCCTCTGCCTGGGACTCCCTGTCTCCATCAGTCCACATTTGTCGAGGCACCCTCTTGAACCACAAAGCATTCCTGGTGATTGACTGGTGCCCTCGTACCGCTGTCACCATCGTTCCTTCCGTTCGGGTGACTGTCCAGGGTACACAGTCATACCGTGTTTCAAGCTTGGTCTTTGTGGGGTTCCGCGACACCAAAACATGATCTCTGACCTTGTGTCCCGAGCTTCTTACGTGCCTCCTGACACTCATATGTTTGTTTGCTGCCACTCTCCTTCGTTGAGTGTGGTCGCTGTCGAAGGTGTCTACTCCTCTGCTTGGGTGGTGTGGTATGGACGAATTTACCAATGTCCCGTATATGAGGTCTGCTGGGGGTAGACCTGTCGAGCTGTGGGGCGTCACTCAGTAGTTCTGTAGGAATCTGTATAGATCCACTCTCCACGGGCTGGTTTGAGCACTGGATATGCGTAGCACCTTGTTGATGGTCCGCATGAACCTCTCCACATCGCTGTTCGCCTGTGTCCAACTGGGCGTGATGTGGTGATGTTTGATGTGCAAGTCATCCAGGTATTTCTTGAGCTCCGTCCCCTGGAATGGAGGTCCATTGTCACTCTTAATGCGTCTTGGCAGGCGCATGTCAATGCAAATTCTTACTTTCCCCCATTGCTTCGGCTTCTTCGTTACCACCATGGGTGAGACCCAGGGCTTTGGTCCTGTGACCTGCTCAATGATGCCAGCCATTTCGAGTTCTCATAGTTCCTTTTTGACCAGGTCTCTCATATGAAACAGGGTTCTTCTGTGGCGTACCGCCGGGGCTTGTACCGTCTGGTCAATGTGAAGCTTTATGAGTTTGCCTTTCAAACATCCGATGCCATTGAGGATGCCAGGGTACTTCCCCAGGAGGTCAGAGATGTCCATTGAATCCGTGACGTCGCAGATGAAACGGACCAGTCCTAGGTCTTCCGCTGCATCCCCACTAAGCAGGCATTCAATTCCTGCGTTGACAACGTATATCTTTGACTGGAGGACTCTATCGCCCCTGCTGAGTGTCGTTCTGAAACGTCCTTCCACTGGTAGTGTAGTCTTGCATCCGTAGGCGAACAGGAGTGTATCCGTTGGCCTGCCCCAGGTCGGGGACGCAGTGTCCGGAACATTGTTAACGACATGACGTTTACAGATGCTCCGGTTCCTATCGTCATTTGTGTCTTCTGGCCCTGTATGGACACAAGGCATTTGCGCCTTCTCTGTCTCTTCGTCGTCTCCGTACTTCTGTGTTCAAGTGCTGAGATCAAATAGACTTTCCTTCTTCTTCTTCTTCTTCTTCCCCCGGTCCCTGCATCCGTTGCTGGGTCGCCATCATCATCTCTGGATTCATCTGTCGGCGAGTTAGCAGCCTCCACGCGACGGGTGTCTGCTTGCTTCTTCTTGGGGTGGGTTTTAGCTTGATGCGGATGGGGTTTTGGGCGTTGAGGCTGCCCTGATGATCTGCAGACACGTGTGTACTGGTCCTTCCGGTCACATGCCCCACACGTGGTTCCTTGCGCTGGGCAGTTTCTTCTTCCATGACGTGCACCACCACATCATCCACACTCGGTTGGCCCCGAGATCCTCGGTTGCCACTGTGGTGAACTGTGCATTTCATTGTACTCCTCCCTGGGTGCTTGGTGGTTGGCGATCTGTGCTATTACTGCCGTCGTTGGCACCAGTTGGAGCTTCTGCAGCGTGGTTCCCATGTGTGCTGCCCTCATGTGCGACAGCTCTCTTGGGCGCCCATATACAAGGATTCTGGCTAGGGAAATGCCCTTTTTGCCCAACACCATTCTGCACAGTTTCTCTCTGTGCATGCCGTTGATGATCTGGCGCCTTATCTCCTTCTTGACGTTGTCGAACACACATGAGAGTGCAAGTTTCCTCAGTCTTGTGTGGTAGGCGTCGAGTGTTTCATCCTCCATCTGTACTGTGGTGCAGAAGTTGAAGGTTTCGTAGTCCAGGTTCAACTGTGGCATAAAGTGTGCTGTGAGGGCATCTTTGGCCTGTTGGCAAATGTCCGCACCATCGCCAATGACCAGCGTGTTGAAAGTGCGTGGAACGCCATCACCCACGTTGAGCAGAAGGTGTGACCTCATTTTCCTGGGTGTTGTAATGTCCTTACAGTACATCACCATCTCAAACTTCTGGATCCACAGATGATGGGTCGGTGTAGGGGTCAAAAGGCCCCAACGCAGCTGTGGTCCCAACATGAGGTTGAGGGGACGGCGCAGGCGGCGTCAGTGATGCTGCAATTCTGGATGGTGTGCCGGGCCTGGGCGTGGAAAGGCCAGTTGCCATGATGCCCTGGTGCTGGAGTTACCCCTGTATGTGTGTGGGAAGCGATGGATTTCTCCTCACCTCCATTTCCTGGTCAGTTGGTGCGGCACCAATGATCTTGACTGCTTCTCCTTGTCCTTTCAGGTGGCGCAGTGGTGCTCCCTGTGCCGCCTGGCATGAGATGCGCGGAGCAAGAGAAAAGAAATTCCCTCAGCAACATCCAATGCCTCTGGGTGCACTCTGTGGATGGTGGAGAGTATAGGGGACAAAAAAAGGTATATATTTTTTTTGGGTAGGGGATGGTTCCCCCACTGTGTCTCCAGAAATGTGCCCTTGCCTTGGGTTTGTGGGCTAAGTTGTAGCCTGGGAAAACTGCTGTGCGTGTGAACAGTTCCTTGTCACCAGTGTTAGATCCCTCCCTGCTGGTGCAGCCTGCAGAGGGAGAGAACCGTACGTCGGGCCTGGCGAGGAGCGAAATAATGACATGGCACGCTCTCTCTGGCTCGTGCCCGGAACTGCCTGCCTTCTGGCAGGGCGGGCCCTTTATTGTTTGTGCGCCTCACGTCACCACGCCTGTGGGACGTGAGGCATACGTATCAGTGTCCACTGGCCCACAACCTGGCCCCAGGTGTAAAAAACGAGAGCCACAGAAGCACATTTATTGGGTTTCTGAAGGCTATGCTGTTTGGTGTTTTTGCTCTGCTGCATAAACCCCCTGCGAGATCAGCATGATCCTTCAATTCCGTATTTGGCCACACAGATGAGTCGTCCCTTCCTGCTTCTCCCCACCCACACCCCCTGCCCATGCAACCACAGTGTGAAGAAAGATACTTGGAAAGCTGCCAAAGCCCTTGGTAGTTCAAAATGCATGGTCTGCACAATGAAGCGATCAATAAAGCAATGCTCGCGTTCTGAAATAATTATGGCAATTATTTGGCATTCTTACACTGCCAGCACACGCTTTAGAAGTAGTTGGAATCATAATGGATTCGATAGATAGCTAGGAATTGCGAGAAGAGCAGCGTAAATAGCACATGTAATCCACAAAATAAAATGACAAAAATGATGTTAAAACAGTATGACGAGACAGAATTGCACCAAGACAAGCACTGAACTGAACGGGTTTGATTTATTAAGATGGAAACATTGGAAATGTTAATTAGAAAAATCCATGTTAAGTATGGTATTTCTGCTGCTGCTTTCCAAACCAGCAATACATGTATTAGATTTAAGCTCTCCCATAGATAAATCTGTGTGTATGATGAGCAGTAACAAAGTCGATAGTTTGGGATTTTATATAGCCATTGACCGAGCATTGCAATCGTATGGTATGTTATGTTATTTTGTATTTGCATCACACCTTGTCAGAGAGGCAAAGGAGGAGTATGATAAAACATTCAGTACTGGTAGGGAGAAGCAAAGTCGGGTAGGTATTTGAGAAGATGGGGAGGGATGGATGAGATCCGCAGGAAGGCCTGTGAAGGACAAGTTGGAGGAGCTATGTGTACAATTAGAATGAATTTATCATGGAACTCAATGGTATTCTATGGGGCGTAGCCTCAAACGAGAGATAGCTGGGAAGGAGGTGTTCACTGCGCAATGGGGGTATGTCTGGAAATCACTCACTGCATGTTGAAGCCAGGGCAGGTTGAAGCCATGCACAAGAAAACACATGCGTCAAAGCCCTTACGCTTACTTCCCTAGGCCCCCAACAACATTTGGGAGGGGTTATATGTCAGAAATCTGAGTTTGCAAAAGCTCCCTAAAAAGCTCTATGAAAAACGACCAAATAAAAATCTAATTTTTTGGTTTACTCATTTATGTCATGGATATCTAAACACAAGGCTTGTGTGCAAAATGCTTATGGCCAGACCTTGGTCCAGCACTATGTTATGGTGTGCCAAGGCATGAAGAAAACCACAGCCAAGAAAACAGCATGCAGAGCAGAACATATGGGTGCATTTAACTGAGGGTGGGATTTCAAACATGGCTTCCTTGGGAGCAGAAGCCCAGTCGGCCTTCCTGGGCGTTCCTGAGTCCTGCTAGGGCCTTTAAGGTAATGGTTATATTGGTGTGTGAGGCAGTCTCTGTGTACTGTTAATAGAGGGCATCATGGGAATGTTTGGCCAAAATAGGGGGAGTATGGTCTAGTTAACAGATTCAAATTCCAGGTTTCACTTCTGTTTTTGTTGTGCGTGTTTAGGGGGTTGCTGTCAGGTGTCTTACGGCTGCTTCAAAGCGCTTGAATATTAGTCTTTTGAAGCAAATCGTTACAGTGAAACCTTAACATAATACAACATGACCTAACCAGCTAGTATACAATCATATTCTCCAGCACCCCCCCAAAAATAAGTGAATGGGTACATACAGTTGCACTCAGGTAGATTCTAGTTAAGGTGCATTTGACTTTGAGAAAAAACACTTTTTCAGCAGAGCAAGATATTACAAACATGTTTCTACAACTTACAAAATGACATGGCATTGCATAACATAACCCAGTGTAGCATACCCAAACTAATTAAGTGTAGCACTTTAAAACATGGCTGAGCGGTAAGCGGTGATTATATTAAATGCAAAACAACTAATATCAAAATAACTAATTTTGAAAAAAATAAAAATGGGTTTGTGAGAGGGAATAGTTGTTTTGGGGGTGGGGGAAACGTATTATTAAATAAAAAGGGGAGAGGGTTGGTGGTGGGAACCCCCCAAAAACAACAAAAAATGAATTATTATTTTGGAATTAGTTATTTTGTGTTCGTTATTTTTTGATTAGTTATTATTTCATTAGTTATAATTGCATGTAACCGGCTGATCATAGATTATGTAGTTTAGTACAAGCACATAGCAAAACATCAGACACACATACACATTCTGCTCCAGACCCACCTTCTGTTGCTCTTGGGTTGGCTGAATTCAAGAGGAAATGGCTGCTCTTTTGTAGGCCAAGGACCTGGGTTTGCCTAGGAAAGCATCCCAATTGATATCTATTCTCAGCATATTCCCTGGTTCTAATCACTGGCCAGATATGTCCATGGTATGCTTTTGCTCTCATTTCATTGCGCAGGTTTTCTTACCATATACAAGGTTTTGGTACCAAATCACATGTACGGACAGGTACATTCCAGGCACTCACACCATCTCCAGGTATTGCTGTCAAAAGCCCAGGTATTCATATTATTGTTATATGCCATGCAATGCCATTGTATGCAAGTTACTCACACTGTATGTCACGTTTTTCCATCAAAAGGCCATGTGCTCTGATCTAGTTAAGCTCAGTTAGGACATCAGGGTCATTTTATATTACTCCATGGCCTCATTTTAGTATGCCCTGTAAATTTGTCCAGTTAGCAAAGCACATTCAGAATCCATCATGTCTAGTTAGCAAATCCTGTCCAACAGCCATTCTACTCAGTTAACATAGCATGGACAGATCCTATTACCCCATGTTAACACAGGAAGGCTTGATTGCATTACATCCAGTTAGCACTGCAATTCCTAATTGTATTACGCCTAGTTAGTACTGCAATGCCTGATACCATTATGCCCAGTTAGCACTGTAATGTCTGATTGCACATGGACAATTTTCAAATGGAAGCTCACATTCCATTACAATCAGTTTGCCTACATCTATTAGGCCTAATTAGAAAAACATTGCGTGATTCCATTATTCACAGTTATCACTGAAAAGACAGGTTTCATTATGCCCATTCAGCACTGAAAGGCCACAATGCTTTATCCCCACTAAAAGGACCTATTGCTTCATCCCTATTGAAACTGGCTATTTATAATGGCTTAATACCTGAAGGTTTCTAATCACGGACTCAGGGATTGAACCTGCGTTGCTCCATGTTGTCTTGCTTCCAAAGTGAGCACGTTGCCCCTGAGCTATCCTCCCGAGACAAAGTTAAACCTAGTAAACAATCAATGGGTTAATTGAACTATGTCCATTAGCACCCAAATGATGGATATCAACAGGATCATTAAGCAATGCAGGGTCCGATTCCACAATGGCAGTTAACACTACATGATATGGTTCAATTAGGCCTCGCTAGCATTGCAGGAGCTGCTTCTGTTATGCCCAAATAGCAAGACCTAATTACATCATGCCCAGTTGGTGTTTGTGGCAGTTTACAGATAAAGATGTTGAGCAAATCAAGACAGAGCTTCAACAATGCATTAAAACGAAATAGGTTCTAGGGGATCCAGAACTCTAATCTGGTCTAAAAGATTGCCACAGTACTTTCCCCTACTGTTTCTCCTAGTACCTGTTTCAAGTATGGCTGAGCTTTTATTCCTCAACTCCCATAAAGCAGCAGTTCTCTTCGCAGTCTCTTTATCAATGGGTTCTGGGAGATTGGACTGCAATCCTCAGCATGCACTCTGATGTGGTTATCATTGGCACTTTGTAGCGCCACTTCAAACTCCCAGTCTATAATGCATCTCCTTTAGTTTCTGAATCAGTAGTTTCTGTGTGTTGAAATCTGGAGTGCCTGGTGATCCAGAGAGCCTCACTGGTGTCCATGGCATCTCTGTTTTATGGCGTTGCGGGAACAAGAGAGTGGAGTGGAGTGAAGAAGTGATTGCTGTATTCAGCTCAGAGGACAGCGGACCGCACAGAGGCTTGCAGTGCCAATAGTACAGGCTGTAAGTGACCCGGGAGAGGGTGTGAGCCTAATGCGCGGGGACTGGCAGACGAGATTCTATATAGCTCTATGGTCTGGAGTACATGATGGGAGCTGCCTGTGACGGATCGTTTTGTAGCCTGGTGTTAGGGAGAAGTCTCATTTCTGTGCTAATTCCCTTCTACCTTAGAGACCCCCAGCTCTTTTGCTGGACTTTAGGGCTTTTAATTTTTATCCTGGAGTGAGCAAGACTTTTTTTCTCAATCACTCTCTCATGTATTTTCATCTGATTTGGACTCTGTGTTTCTTTTGGTTTTGGAGTCTGACACACTCCATAGGCATCACGTTTTTGTATTGTGACATACAGCACACTCAGTGCAATGCCAGAGAGAGGTCCTTTGGATTTCTCTTAAGGTTTGAATACATTCTCTTGGGTAAACTACTGTTACCAAGAATAGTAAAGTGAAATTGACTTTACTTACCAGTTTTTCCTATGTAGGTCCAGTACAAACCATCTTATGTGGAAGTATTGGGGTTACTTCCTACTTCCTCATGTAACATTTTTATGTTACTCTCACTGCAATTAATGGCTGGTGGCAGTGGTTTCATTTTCCTACCATTGTGTGTTTTCACCACGGACTAAATTCTCAGCTGCAATATAGCACCCATGGGTGCCCATTTTGTCAAAATGGCCCCGGTCTTCTTTTTTTGCCATTTCTTGCTTGTGAGATCTTTCTTGGGTTTTACTCTGTGTCAAACTAGATTTGGTCCTTTTGCGCTCTCAGATAGACAATTGTTCAGTGTGTAAAAGTAGAAAGTGACTTTATTAGCGGGTGCGCTAAAATCTGTCCTTCACATGCGTCCGTGTGAGTTAAAGTCTCTTCTACACGCGATTGGTTCTGAAGGTGGGTGGGCTGTCAGAGCCCCCAAGGGTTTACCTGCAAATAGTGTTCTCGCGTCCCACGTCGGAGTGAAATGGTGGTGGAATCCCTGCTTGCTACAGTGTTAAAGAGGTTGTCATGGGAACCTAGTCCTTTGTTTGTATCGGCATAGCTGTCTGCTGTGGTCAGCCATATTGGAAGGTGCTTGAAGGTTATGTATTAAATGGAAAAGAAAAGAAAATATGGTCCACAATGAGTCAGTTAGAAAATGCGGCACTTGCACTATGTGCAAGTATGCAACAACTAGTACAGACACGGTATCCAAACGAACATATGGAACAAATTAATTGCCGGACCAAATATGGGGTCTATGCGATTACATGTATTTGCAAACAAATCTACATTGGGAGCACAATTAGAGAGCTACGGACAAGGGTCAGAGAACATCTCTCAGCAATCGTCAGCCAAGATAAGAACCTACCTCTATCCGATCATTGACAGAAATGACATCAATTGAATGATAGAAGAGACATTAGATTCATTGGGACCTAGGGGCAGCAATCAAGAGCTGCTCCTACGTCGTGAGGAGGCCAGATACATCTGCCGCTTCAGGAGTGTAGACACAGGTCTAAACACAGACAACAAGATGGCATATTTTCTATGAACTTCACTGCAACACTCAGCTTTCACATAATGGACATAGCCATGAACAAGTACAAGACTATGTTGGGGTGAGGAGTTGATTTTGGCTGGGTTGGGCCAGCATTTTAATGGACATTCATAATAAAGTAAGCATGATATGTGTTATTACATGGCTACACTTGTTATGTATGTCAGCCAGCCAAATGAACCAATTCTCAGTGCAGTTTACTTCAGAGTTCAAAGCACATCAAGTGGTAAGCAATTCGGAACAGCGACCTACAGGATCATTGATTTTCAACCATTGATGAGTCTGCTATAATGTCTGTCTATAGATCCTGTGCGGAGTACGGGTACTTTTTGCTAGCCTCTAATAAAACAAGCATGATAAGTGTTATTACCTTGCTACACTGGCATTTTGGTGCAGCCCGTCTAGCCATTTCCTACAGTGGCATGACTTTTTTCTGGGCATATATAGTAATGTAAGCATGACAAGTGTTATTACGTGTCTAGACTGGCCTACATTGTGCAGTCAGTGTGGACATGTTTTCTTTTTGTGGCATGCCATTTTTAATGACAAACCCAACAGGAGTATGCTTGTAGGTGGGGATACTGCCATATATTGGCAGAGCCAGCATAGACATATTTTCTTATATTATCATTGCAGGTATCATAATTCCAGTATCGCTACTGACATACACAAAGGAAACACGAGTATGCTCTTATATTGGAATACTGTCATATATTGGTACATTGATTGGTGGGTGAATGAGCATGTATGTGTGCGTGCAAGCCTCGGGCTTGGGCACTGGAGCATGGACATTTTCTTACCTGTTTTGCTGTTCTTTTTGGCCAAAGCCAACTTGATGAATTGGATTTATCTATTTATTTGTTTATTCCATTTGTAAAGCGCCTAAGCCCTCGGGCATCAGGACGCTGTTTCAAACCAGTTAAATTTTTCTTTTAATTAGCTTCAAATCAATGTACATTTAGACATAGCTTCAGGGAGGGTAATCAAATTGGTAAGGGGTGTAATGAAAAGTCTTGCAGTTATTAAGCAAAGAGCCAGGTTTTCAAGGATTTGCGGAATGCCCAGTAGGATTCCAGTGTTCTATGGTCAGTTGGCATGGAGTTCCATTGGTATGCAGTGACTAAAGGGAAGCTTACTCCTCCACCTTTAGCCCTTTTCACTCTGGGCGTGAGTAGTTTAGCAGCGTGGAGGGATCTGGTAGGCCTGTTATGATATGATATGATATTTTATTTGAATCGCGCTCATACACAAGTGTTTCAGGCCGCAACAAGGCAAGGGAGGGGAACAAGGGAGAACAAAACAATGATCGTACTAGGCCCAGTGACATTGAGAAGACACAAGTGCAGGGGAGGGGGAAGGGGGAAACTGCAAGGGTGAGAGGAGGAGTGGAAAGTGCTAACAAGCGATAAAACAACAACTGATAGTGCAGTCAGCACGGTGGCAAGTGCAAGGTTAAAGCACAGACAAGGGGTGTCTAAAAGAGGAAGGTCTTGAAGTGCTTCTGAAACCAGAGATTGTACTCCTCAAGTTTCGGAGAGGCAGGTAGGCTGTTCCAGAAGGAGGCCCCATCCGAGGAAAGAGATCTACCCCCAACTCGTAGCATGGAGAAGCGACTGACCCTGAGGGAGTTGGAGGTGGAGGAGCGAAGAGCTCAAGTAGGAAGCTATTTAAGGAGGGAGAGTTGAAGGTATTATGGACCCAGGCCCGAGAAAACATTGTGGACAATGCAAAGAGTCTTGAATGTAATCATTGCAGCCACTGGGACCTAATGAAAAGATTTCAGGGCTGCAGAGATACCATCCCACAGCTTGAGGTCGAGGACAAGTCTTGCAGTCCTGTTCTGGATGAGTTGCAGAGGGCAGAGAGTAGAAGCAGGCAGATTTAGAAAGAGGCTGTTGCAGTAGTCCAGCCTAGAGAGAACCAGAGCTCTATAGACAGTGAGCTTCTGGGGGAAGGAGAGGGAAGGAAGAATACCTCTGAGGAGGAGCAGTTGGTAGTTTGACTTCTTCGAGACGTCAGAGATGTGAGGCGAAAAGGAGAGTGTGGAGTCGAAGATGACCCTGAGGTTCTTAGCCTCGCAGGTGGGAACAGGAAGGCGGCAAAGCGAGGCTGGCCAGAGAGTGACAGCAAAGGAGTGTGCAGGTGTACCGATGAGGAGAATCTATATCTTACTAGCATTAAGGCAGAGATCATTGGCCGCACACCACTCCTGGATAGCAGAAAGACAGTCAGAGATGAGAGAAGGAGAAGGAGAAGAGGTGGCAGAGGGAATCCTGAAAATGAGCTGAGTGTCATCCGCATAGCACTGAAAGTTGGAGCAGAGAGCAGCAATGCGGTGGGTGACAGGGGCCAGGTATTGGTAGAAAAGCCAGGGAGAGAGGTTAGACCCCTGAGGAACACTACATGTTCTCTACCTGGGTGAGATAGAGGAAAGGAAGAACCCAATTTGGACCTGGTAGGATCCATCAGAGAGGAAAAAGGTCAGCCAGGACCTGATCAGTGATACCCAGGTTATCACGAAGACGGTTGAGCAGGATGGCATGGTTGACCGTGTCAAAGGCAGAAGAGATATTGTGTAGGATGAGGACAGAAGGATGCTCAGGAGAGCAGTTTCCGTGGTTCTGGCAGCTCTGAAGCCAGACTGATGGTCATGGAGACAACCAACTGAAGCATTGTGAAGATTAAGCTGGGAGATGGCCAGCGTTTCCAGAAGTTTGTCCAGGAAAGCAGTGATGGAGTTTGTGCGATATTTAGCTTGACATGAGGGGTCGGCTGAGGGTTTCTTGAGAAGAGGGTGCACAAGAGACTGTTTCAGAGGGGAGGGGAAGGCTCCAGAGGCAAAGGAGAGGTTGCAGAAGTCGACCAGAGCAGGAGCAAGGGTGTCAATGTGGTCCATGATGGTTTTTCGATGACCAGGGAAAAACCTGTTTTGACGAGACTTTCATAGATCAGACTTGTCTGGAAATCTTGTCAGGGGAGAACAGAGGAAAGGAAGAGAAAGAGGGAGGGGTCAATGGCTGCAGGAGGGCCAGAGGTAGCGGAGGAAGGGGGAAGAGGAGGAAAGGACGAGAGGGTGGACAGGATGTCCTGGGTTTTTTAGATGAAATGAGAGGCAAGGGCCGTGCAAAGGGCCTCGGAGGCGACAGGAGAAGTAGAGACTGCAGGCGGTTGGCCAGCTCATTGCAGATTTTAAAGTGTTTGGCCAAGTTGTTAGATGCCGCAGAGATGCGGGCTTGGATGTAGGCTCTCTTCTTAGTTCGGACAAGGAGTCGGTATTGCCTTTGGAGCAGGCGGCAGGCCAATTTGCCAGAGGATGTACAAGAAGCCCGCCATTTCCTCTCAGCCACCCTACACTCACGTTTAAGGGTAGCTAGGTCGGAGTCATACCAAGAGTTGCACTTGGCTTTAGGCTTCAAGCATATCCTCATGACAGGGGCAAAAACATCAAGAGTATTAGAGATAGTAGAGTAGAGCATGGCCAGGGCTGTATCAAGATGTGAGTCAGCCAGAGGAGGAGGAGGGGAGAGAAAGTGGCGGCAAAAGCCTCAACTGACACACGCTTCATGGGACGGATGACCGAGTAGCTAGGTGGCAGTATTGTAGTTGGCTTGGCCTGAGGGGTAGAGAGGGAGAGATGGGAGGAAAGGAGGGAGTGATCACTCCAGGAGAGAGAAGTGGTCAGAGGGATGGAAAGAGGGAGATCAGAGGAGATCAAAACATCCAGCGTGTGTCCTGCAGAGTGTGTCAGGCCAGAGAGGAGAATAGAAAGAGAGAGAAAATCGCAGAGGTCACAAAAGAGTCCAGAGGAGGAACAGGGAGCATCCAGATGGATGTTGAGTTCCCCAAGAAGGAGGAGTTGAGTGGTTGAGGCCAGGAAGGAGGAGAAGAGGTCCACCCACTCAGAGAGGAAGGAGGTGATCTGACCAGGTGGCCGATTGATAGTAGCCACGGTAAGAGAGTGGCCAGGAAAGAGAGAAATCCTGCAGACATGGCATTCGAAAGAGGAGTAGGCCTGCATAGGAATGACAGAGGCAGGAATCCACTCCGGGAAGATCGGGAATACACACCCTCCGGGGTGGTTGGATCTGTGTGCAGAGAAGATTTTGTGGCCATCAGGGAGGAGAGTGTCAAAGCTTGTGACAGAGCTGGCCGTAAACCATGTCTTGGTGAGACCGAGGACATCCAGGTCAAGTTTTTCCAGGAGGCTGCAGATGTTGGAGGAGTGTTTGATGGCTGAGTGAGAGTTGAGAGTGGCAATGTGGAGAAGGTTGTCATCCTTGAAGGACTTCCGGGGAGGGGTAGGGATCAGAGTACATCCTGCGGAGGTGTAGAAGGAGGTGTAGATGGCGCCCAAGGGAGGGCAGGAGAGGAAACAGGAGAGGGCAAGCTAGCCAAGGAGGAGGCAGAGGGGGGTGGAAAGGAAGCTGCGGAAGGGAGAGAAGGGACAGCTGGAGAAGAAAGGAAATTGATGAGGCGCGGGAAGCGTCTATCAAAGAGGAGAAGGTTGGCCTGAGGGCCTTGGACCAAGACGGTTCCATTTGGGTAGACATTAATGATGACCTTAGAGGAGTGGAAGGTGGCGAGGAGGGCCTTCCAGTGGGTGCCACCATTAATGGGAGAAGAAGAGAAAGGCAAGAGCACAGAGACCATATGGAGGGTCCATAGATCTTGCAAGGGAATGACAAAGCGGATAAGGTGAGGGCCTGTCTAGATCATTTGCTGGTATAAGTGTCAGCGATAGGGAGACAAGGTTAGAGACCAAGATATCCTTTGTAAACTTCTTAAGCACTGTTGGGCTGTGCTCTCAGTATTTTGTGTGACAGAAACTGAGGGGCTGTTTTGCTTAGGCATTTGTAAGTGATAGCCAGGGCTTTGAAAATAATTATTTGTCTGATAGGTAGCCAATGAGATTGTTTTCTCTTCGGCATGTTGAGTGCTGTTCTTAGAGCGTTGTTTTGTATTATTTGAACCTTATTTAGATTCAATTTGGAGGTTCCTGCGAAGAGGACATTGCAATAGCCTAATCTCACACCCGTTATTGCTCTGGCAATGGTTAGGCAGTTCTCTGCGGTAAAGAATTGTCTTGCCAAATTGATCAACTTGGCAGTGTAGGTGGACGAGGTTGCAATGGAGCTTACTTGTCTGTTGAGGGAGAGTGATACATCTAAGTATATGCCCAAGGTTTTGATAGACTGAGAGACTGGGATCTGTATTCCGTCTATCTTGAAAGATGAAAAGTGGGTGCTAAGGTTCTTTAACACAGTTGGTGAGCGCACCAATAAGATCTCAGTCTTTTCATCATTGAGGCATAAATAGGTGGCAGCCATCCATGCTTTGATGGTGGTGTAGACTTTTTTCAGCATACAGGAGTCGCTGTCATAATCACCCGACAGCGGGAGGAGGACTTGGGTATCATCCGCGTACTTGTATAAGAGATACCCAAGTCGTGCAACTAGATGAATAGTGGTTTCGTAAAAATTTTGGATATTGACAGGGATACGCAGGATCCCTTTGTTACTCCGCACGGAATGGGGATGGGTGCTGCATTAATGGTTTCCAAGAAGACTCTCATTGTTCTTTCTTCCAGGAATGCAGCAATCCAATTGGTGGCTTATGTTGAAAAGTTGGCAGCTGACTTGAGGTGGTGGCAGAGGGTTTTATGGTTAACTAGATCGACGCTGCACACAGGTCTAGTAAGGGTAAGAGGGCTGGTTTGTCCTCGTCTTTGAGCGAGTCCAATTGAATTTTAAGGTCCAGAAGAGCTGATTCTGTGCTGTGTCCTGGTCTAAATCCTGATTGGCATGTTCCTAAAATGAGGTTAGATTCTAAGTAGCTTTGAATCTTATTGTATGCTGCCCTGTCTAGTATTTTGAGTAAGAATGGGACGGTGGTGATTGGGCGATAATGGTTGGGCAATGAGGGGTTAAGTGAACGCTTTTTTAAAAGAGGCAGGACCCAAGCTTCTTTAAGGCTAGCGGGGACAGCGTTGGTGGTAAAGGAGGCGGGAATGAAGTTGGTGATGAATGGGACAAAGTCGGGGTGCAGGGTTTTTCCTCAACAGGGCTTCAGCCTAACTCTTCTTGGAGCGTAGCATTAACAGGGCATCTGTGAACCAGGCGTTGCAGTGGTCTTTGGGTTTGGGCTTTCTCAGGATGAGTGGTGCTATGGTGTTAATAGCTTTCGTGAGTGTGCTTGAATAAAGATCAACAAGTTGATGAGGGTCAGCAGAGGGGATATTTTTCCTAGACAGAGGGAGTAGGCAAGGGGCTATTGAGTCTTTGGTGATCTTCTTGCTGGTGCGGGTACAAGAAGGGGGCAGGGGGGCAGACGATTGCATGGGTTTTGTTACAGGGAGAGTGAAAGAGAGAAGATGGCGGTCTGACCAGAGGATGGGTTTATTGGCGGTAATGGTAATCTGATTGTTGATTTCGGCAACCCAGTCAATGGTTCTTACTTTGGAGTGGGTTGGTGCTGAAACTCGGTGTTGGAAGCCCAGGTCTGTGAGGGCGTTAGCAGCACTAGAGGCTGTGTTATCTGTAGGGCCATGGAGGCCTATGTTTAGGTCACCTAGGAGTAATACTCTTGAGGTGGGTTTGAGGTTCTCCCCTAGCAGATGACTGAGGTCGCCCTCGAAGTTGGGAGAGGAAGTGGGTTGGTGGTAAATGAAATATATGGTAATGGTGTCTGAGGGTGCTGCAGTCAATTAAGCATTAAGGCATTCATAATTGCCTTTAGACGCTGTGTATGTGGGTATGACGAGGAGGCTTTCTTTGTAGATGATAGATACTCTGCCTCCCTGTGTATTTATTCTGTGATAGTGTATCGTTCTGGAAGTGCTAGAGATAGGGCAGGATCTGAGGCTTCATGGAGACAGGTTTCGGTGATGGCTAGGAAGTCCAGCTCTAATGTGGATATTAGGTTGTTGATGTCAGTGGAGTGTGCTGGTAAGGATCTAGCATTGATTAGGGCAGCTCACAAAGGCTGAACTGTTTTTAGGCCTCTGGGTAATTGTGTGCAAGTGGTTGGGCTTTTTCTTGGCTGGGTAATGATCCTATGGTTGTATTAGTCTGATGGTGCGTTTTGAGGGCAGGATTAGGGGTTGGGCTTCTTATAGCAATGAGGACTGAGTAGAGGTTGGTTGAGGCGTTGGATAGGTGCTGACTGATGTTGGTTGGGGTCTTGAGGGTAGGCTTAAAGATGTTGGGGTGTAGCATGTCAGGATCTAGCTTGTCTGGGGCACTGCTGCGGGTTCGTTCACCCAGATGTTCATTCCTGAACCATGTCTGCGCCGTACAGTATGAGGGGGTGCTTGGTGTGGTTTTAGATTGTAGTCTATGGTTCCTCTGCCATAGGGGCGGCTGTGAGGCAGCGTTAATGAGTGTATTAGGCTGCGGGGCCTGACAGGGCCAGGCCACTTGTTGCTGTGGTTAAATGGTTTGGGTTTAAGCCCAAGGGGCTGTGTGAAGATGGCCTCAGGAAGTGTTGGGTCAATTGTAGTGTAGTGTTGTAACATGACGGAGGGTTTGGGATGTGGCAGTTTATAGCACAGTGGGTCAGACAGACTGGGCATTTTCTTTCTGTGGAATGACATTTTTTACTGACAAAAGCAGCAAGGCCAATATGATGTGTGTTCTTAAATGGGGAGGGTGGGGCAGTTGTGCTGTCAGCAAGTAAATGTACCCTAACTGTAGCATTGCATGTTTTACTTAAACATTTTCTTTAAAATGTATTTGTAGTTTGGTTTAAACATAAAACCTTTCACAAAAATACAATATTCCAAGAATATATTGTAAAGCATAAAAGAAAACAGTTAATCCAATATTATAATTTAAAATAGAAAACCAAGCCACAGTATACAATTCATATAAAGTCAATAGTTAAATCCATTCAGAATTGATTTTAGAAAATGTAAAACCACAATTGAAAACGATATTTGATTTCCTTTAAGAAATCTTTCCCAAAAGTGCTCAGTTTGTAAGCTCAATTCATCATGCTCAAAACGATTAATATATTCCACTCATTTGTCTGACAAGGCTTGACATTCAGTATACCAATGTTTTAATATTTCAACATTAAGATTGCAAAATCGGCACCGTCTAGAAGCTCTCAGAATGCTAAATCTGACACCCATGACTTAATTTGTTAAAATTAAATCAAATTTGAATTTCATGAAATTATTCCTAAATGTTCTAGTAGATTGATTGATTGATTTTGAAATTTCTTAAGCACAAACGGTCGCCCAAAGGCATCTTGGCGCTGGAGAGTGAGCTAGACCATCCATATGATAACCACTAAGGAAGCAGCTGACTAAAACAGAAATGTCTTAATCGCTTTCCTAAAGGCCATGTGATCCGAAAGTTTCTTTATGGACTTTGGAAGTTCATTCCATAGTCTAGCAGCGACTACCGAGAATGCTCTGCCTCCAATCCTTGTGCAACGTTAGGGGGGCACAATAAGCAGATCAGCTGAGGCTGAATGTAGTTGACGATTGGGCTGATAGCGAGTGAATTTGACCTGTAGGAATTCCGCACCTAAATCATGAGTAGCTCGATGCACTATACATAGAGACTTGAATCTTATACGCTGGCTAACGGGTAGCCAGTGTAGCGATCGCAAGACTGGAGATATGTGGGCTCGATAAGGGGTACCAGTTGCCATCCAAGCAGCCAGATTTTGCAAGCGTTGTAATCTTTGGATAAGACCCTTGAGTTGGGCTAAATACAAAGAAATGTAGTAGTTCAGCCGGGATAGTATCAACGCTGCCACCACAGGGGGGCATAGGGGCGCAGAAATCAAAGGAAGTAGGATGAGGCAATAAATATTACAAGATATTATTAACTGCTATAGGGACAGCATTTGGCAAATGTAAGCATCGTCTCCATTGCAAAGCTTCTAACTTTGTCCAATTTATATTCAACGGTTTGGACTCAGCACCAAAGGTTAAAGGCAAGATAACCTTTGAGTTATACATTTTTAGGAGCGGCAACATTGAGAACCTACCACATGTGTAATCAATTTCCTTCATCCACGCCATGGAAGCAGTAATATTTGGGTAGTAGTTTTTATAATCATTCAAACAGTCATTTTCAGATGATATTATTACACCCAGATATTTTAAATCTTCCACACAATCACTCCTCATTCCATCCAATTGCCAATTAAACAGCTTTTGTTTTTTTTCTTGAAAATTTCATAATCATAAATGTTTGTCTTGTTTTCTCTGAAGACCTATCAGAGTCAAATCAAGTGAAACTAAATCATCTGCATATACTATATGATGCATAGATAATTTTCCAAACTGTGTAGGAAAGCATTTGCAGAGAACAGAGTTTCTGCTAAGTCTTAGGTATAAAAATGAAAGGAAAATGGAGCTAAAACACAGCCTTGGCAAAAGCCATGGGCAGTATCGATATAGCAGGAACAGTTACCCTCTTGATCAAGTTGTATTTTAATTTTATTATTCAATTGCAAATATATTCAAATTTTTAAAAGATGCATTGGGCAATCTTTCTTATTTAGTTGTGACCATAATTCACTATGATTAACCCAATCAAACGCCATCATAAGACCTATGAAGGTGACATAAATGGGTAATTTCAATAAATTAACTTGTTGATGGAATAGGTACAAAATAAAACAGTTTACTTAGGTTAACAGAATTTATTTGAATGCATATTGATTTATGTCCATTACACAATACGAGAAGGCCCAGTTTGTAAATCTCACAAACTGAAAGCAGAGAGAATTTTACTAGAGGCGTCTAGAAGGGAGATAGCCATGCTGGATTAAGCCTTTCTCCCTTTTCAAAGATTGGGATGATATCAGATACCTTCCACAAGGGGGGGAGTACATTGAGAGGATAAGATATTTCTAAACAGATCTTCTAAGATGGAAGTCCAAAGTTCTTGGTTGGTGTTAAACGTGCCATTTGAAAAACCATCCACGCCAGGGGCCATAGATCGTTTACTTCTCAGAATGATTGTGAGAATATCTTTCTGGTAAATTTCCATGGCCTAGGAATTTTGGGGAGAAAGTGGTCAAAATGCAGTTGCAGGAACATGTGAAAAGAGAATGTCCATTGGACTCACTAAAATAGGGGTTCCATCCAAAATTTTAAACTAAAACAAAACTGATCGCGGTCTGCGACTAACTATTGCAAGTGGGAGACCAAGGAGAATTGTCCCTACTCGTAATGCTAGACCCCTCCGCAGCCTTTGACACAGTGTACTACAAAATTCTCACTGCGACATTAAGGACAACAGGGAATATGTCAGCAAGTGCTCTTAGATGGTTCTCCTCCTTTTTGTCAGGGCGACAACAACAAGTGAAATCGGGGGGTTTCTTTTCAGATACCCTTCCGCAGTGTTGTGGAGTCCCACAAGGACCCTCCCTTTCACCATTGTTATTCAATCTTTATTTGCACCCCCCCTAATGGACATCCTTAGATGACATAAAGTTAGCTTTCAGTAATATGCAGATGACACACAGGTGTTCCTTAGGTTAAATGACGTGGAGGAATTCCGGTCAGGGATGGATGTCCACCAATTGGCTCCAACTCAATCGCAAGAAAACTGAGGTATTCTGTTCGGCCCAAAACACCTCATAGGAGAGAATATTTGTCCCCTGTCACCTTCTTTTTTTGGGAGCAGAACTGAAGTATGCCTCTAGGGTAAAGAATTTGGGATGCATATGGCAGAATGACCTGGGCTGTGAAGGTCAGGTCTCAGCCAAAGTTTAGGGTGTTTGTTACAACTTATGGCTTCTCCAGAAGGCCCTTCCTTATGTCCAACAGAAAGATCATGCAGCAGTGGTAGGAGCCATAGTACACTCCAAATTGGACTACTGCAACAGCTTATTGGCAGGGGCCCCTGCCAAACAAATACATCAGCTGCAGAAACCCCAAAATGCTGCCGTTAGATTAGTGTTTGGCGTAAAGAAATCCACGCCAATATCAGGGCTATGCCGATCAATTTATTGGCTGGCAATGGAGGATCAAATTAAGCTTAAAATTGGAGGTATGATTTTTAAATGCTTGAACAACCTAACTCCAAGGTATCTGGTGGACAAGATTAATTGTTATCAACCAATACAGTCTGTAAGATCAAAGGACAAGTATCTGCTGACCATCCCTACGACACGCTGTGTGTCCGAAGGTGACTGCAGATTGTCAGTATTCAGACCTAAATTATTAAATAGTCTTCCATTGGAGGAAAGGAAACTGAAATCCTTTCCATTATTTCAAAAAGAAATTAAAAACATATCTGTTCAAATAAGTCTGAGAGTATCGCATTAAGGGGGAGAGCAAATAGGATGACCTGAAGATTCACAATAGAGCTATTTCTGTTCTTTAACAGTGCCTTGATGCGATTTCGTTCGTCCAGTAGCGTGATACAAATTACTAATAAATAAATAAATGTCAGAATCCATCATGTTTATGATTTAATTCACGGTTGTTCACGTTCATTTTGCCATAGAGACTATTAAAATGCTCAACCCAATTAGATTCAGCAATTGGTTGAGCTTGAATATAGAATTGGGTAATGGACAAGTCATTGATTAGTGACCAGAATGATCTATCCTCATTATTAGATGAGGCGCTCAACATGTATTCTGAATCTTGGTGTAATAAAGATGGGATATCAGCCAATTTGTGTAGGTTTGCTTTAGATACTTCACATTCCTAATATATGATTCAATATCAAGATGTGATAACTGTCTAATTGTAGTTCTGAGTTCTTTTTCCTCCCTTGAATCTCTGGGTCAAAACAATGATCATGATTATTTCCGATAATATCCCATAATGTTGAGCCTGTCAATAACAAATGTCTCATGAGATTCTGGCAGTATTCCGCAAAGTAAAGAGGGTCTGTTACCCTTTCTGATTCTTTATCGTTATTGAGCATAACATGTTTTCTTCCTGTGGCAGGAAATGTGTAATTGCATTAAAGATAAAGCCAACAAGAGAATGTTCATGCATGGATATACTGGCATATACTTGCAGAGCTAGCATGAACATGTTTTCTCATGGTATAATTACAGTGCATAATATTACTGGCCATGCACAAGATCGGATGAGCCAGGCACAGCCCCCTTGTTTCTACACTAGGTGAACGATTTAAGCTTTGATTCAAATACATGCATGCATCTTTCACCTAGTGCAGTGTGCTATGTGCCCCTGCAGCAGCATGATCCTCATGCCATGGCAGGCCAGCCCGGAGTGTGGTGCTGCCCGTGCTTTGTTGCCGAGTTTGGCCCACAGAAATCTATCCTTTTGCAGAAACTCTCGACGTCCACTCGCAATCTTGGTGTCACTTTTAACTCTTCTCTCCCTGCTTTCTTATATATTTCCAACACTGTTAACGCCTGTCCTTTTCATCTTTACAACATTTGTCATGCTTGCCATTTTATGCTGCTGGGTGAAATTTAGAATGCAACTCTAATGAATCCATTGTAATCAATAAGGGGTACAGGACAAGGATGTGTCTAGGCCCCCACACTTTGTTCCATTTTAATGAACAAAATGGAACCCAGATGAGTGCAGTTGCCACGGGCGCCCCCAAAATGGGGAATGATGGAAGAGGATAGTCTCAGGAGGATAGCCCAGGGGCAACGCGCTCGCCTTGAAAGCAAGGCGACGTGGAGCAACACAAGTTCTGATCCCTGGGTCTGTGGTTAGAAACCGCTGGGTAATAAGCGTGTTATAAATAACCAATTATATATATATTTAACATTACAATCATGATTCTCTTTTACGCAGATGATGCGATCCTCATTTGCCTGTCCCCTATGGGGGTAAAACAGCAAGTTAAGCTCTTTCATGAAGGCTGTAAGGAATTAGGCCTTCGGATCAACATCTGGAAAATTAATAGCATGGGTTTCTGTCCTATTCGTAAGAAAAAAGCTACAAAACGTAATATTGAGATCGGAGGAAATGTGATTAGGCAGGTGGACAGATTCTCCTATCTGGACATTGATTTTATGAGCGATTGTAAATGGCTTGCGCACTGTGAAAAAGTTAGTTTGAAATGTGATAGAGCTGTAATGCAACAGCGGGCTTTCGCACGAGTTGTGGGAGCGGTGCTTTTACCCCGGCTTTGGACATCTACAATGCACAAATTAAGCCAGCAGCATTATACAGTGCAGAGATCTGGGGATACTGCCAAAATGCCAGATTGGCTGTTTTGGAACAAAAACTCCTAAAAGGGGGTCTATGCTTAACAAGTTATACCTACAGCTTATGTTGTTAGCCAACTGGGCCAGGGGAGTATCATGGATGATCTTTCTATTAGACCCATGTTCGAATGGATTCGTCTCTGGCCATCCCCCTACTTATCAAAGTATAGGGAGGCAATTCGGGATCTACTAGCACAAGGAGGAGGGTGGACAGTACCTTGGTGCAGGTTCGTGAAACTTGCAATTCTAAAAAATATAGCAAAAGGGGCACATGAGGCAAAGGTCTCATCTGGTAGTTGACTTCCAACACAACCTCGATGCCTTTGGCTAATTGCTGTTCTCAGAAACCACCTTGTATTGATCTGATTGCACCACCTAATGTTAAATCACTGTTAATGAAACATGGCTTTGGAATATTACCTATTGCAACACTAACAAATAAATGGAATGCAGGGACTAGTGATCTCTGCCCATCTTGCCTATCGGCAAAGGAATATTTGGCACATTAACCCTTATTGAGAGAGAGGCATGTAAGATCAGTAAGGGATGCAAATGCATTGTGCAAATCTACTGACGATGATGCGTTATGTTATGTTATCTGCATTTATAGCATGCACGTTCGCCCGAGGGCATTTTGGCGTGAGGAAAGGTAAGGATACAGCCCGTTACGATGGCCCTAAAACAGGAATGTTTTCAATGCACGTCTGAACTGTAAGTGGTTCACTGTGCCTCTCAAGGTCGATGGAAGCCCATTCCACAATTTTCTGGCAGCATATGAGACAGCTCGCCCACCCACACGGGCCAGGCGGACTTTCGGAATTACCAATAAATTGGCATTACCAGAACGAAGTAACCGTCCCGGAATGTAGGGAGAAAGATTATCCTGAAAGTATTCTGGCCATTGTCTAAAGAAGGCACGGTGTACCAGGCACAGAAATTTCAATTTAACCCTCTGGGCCACCGGGAGCCAGTGGAGAGACCGCAGCACAGGGCTTATGTGGGCTACGTAGGGGGAGCTGGTCGCTGCCCTAGCTGCTAAGTTTTGCAGCAGTTGTAGGCGATCTATCAACCCCAGCGGTTGTGCCAGATAGAGTGCATTGCAGTAGTGATCTGACTAGTAATTAATGAGGTCGCAAACGCTCGGGCAAAAAAAGGAGAACTTTGGGCAACACTCTAAGCAGAACATGTCCAGTCTTACAGACCGCGCTATCTTGAGGTGACATAGATAGGTCAGACGAGAGAAGAATCCTTAAATTCTTCACCAGCTTCACCGGAAGATCACCCAAGTTGAGGGGCCAAAAAGAAGCAGACCACAACGCCGGAGCAGTAGAGGAACCCACCATGATGTGGTCCTGGTTGGGGTAAGCAGGTACATTTATAGAGCATGGCTTAAAGGCAGATCCCTAGCAAAAGGGAAGATCTAAACATGACTGTTTGAATTGTATAATATATAGCTGATTGACAGAGAAATTATACAGTATTACAGCGGGTCATGTTTTTATAAAGTCACGCCAGATTTTATAAGCGATTTTATATTAGTTGTGGATAAATGAGGTTTTAAATTAATTATGTAATGTCATTTTATTTTTATCATATTGTTTACATGTGTATGTTCAATTGCTGTAAGACTTAAAGTCGAATAGAGCAAATGCTAATGTTTTGTCATGCTTGCCATTTTCTGTTGTTCCGAGCTACCTTCAACCTTATTGTGTCCTTCCTCTTGTCTCAACTACTGCTCTGTGCTTCTGTTTAGTATCCCTGCTTCCCACCTTACCCGACTTTGCTCCGTCTATAACTCTTTCATCCATCGCCTCTTGTCTCTTACTTAATGCTCTTCTGCCACTTCTCCTCTTTTCCCTTTTTCTCTCTGTTTGACTGTTGTCTTCTTTTTCACTTGCTCTTTATCGTCCACAAGGTTATCCATGTTCTTGCCCCACTCTATCTTTCCTCTTTGATCTCTCTATGTTACCCTTCATGTTCTCTTCGCTCCCAATCGCTGCATCTTCTTACATTCCGAAACCTCCCTGGGCCTCATTTTGTTCTCTCCTTTTCTGAACATTGACATTCCCTTCCATGTCTTGATTTGATCTTCGCTTTTATTGCAGAGCCTCCGTTCTTGATTCAAATCTCATCTTCTTTCTGCTCCTCCTAAGAGTTAGATAATTTTCATCCCTGGCACTCTGGTGACTATTTGACACTTACGCTTGTTTAATGTAGCATATTGTAGAAGTGTACTGGATTGTATTGCACAGCACTTTGGAGAAAGAGCTTTATAAATCCCAATAAATACAAATACTACCAAGTAACTGCAGACTGTGGGTACCATTGTGCTGTGTGACGCAAAAGGACCAATTTCCCCACGGTGCCAGTTCCGCTATCGACGTGAATCCATCATCACACCCTATCGTAGAGTAAACTTGGGACTAGAGAAGGAGGCTGGTGGAAGAGGGAGGTTCCATGTAATAATGTCACCACAAAAATCTCGCCATACAAAAATATCGCCGAAAAAAGGCCGTCTTTTGTGGCGAAATTATTGCGTGGAACATGCGGGGGACAACCCCGCAACCCCCAAATGTTTTTATTTATTTTTTTTATTTAAATTTTTTGATTTTTTTTTTTGCCCCTATCCCCATATATATGGTCACCCAAATAATATCGCCACAACCTTTTCCGGGCGATATTATTTATGGCGACCATATATATGGGGATAATATTACCTGATACCAAGAGAAATTGGTCTTCTGGATACTGAACGCTGTCTTGATTTTCCCTCAGTTGCTGGAGAGGAGCGACCAATGAGCTTCGGTGTGTTTGCCTCTCTTTTTCAGGGTGCATCTCACATTCAACAGGTAAGTACAGGTAAATACATCTGATTGGAAATGCCTACTCCTTGTCCCCCTGAGCAAAGTAGAACATACTTAAGGGTATGTCCCTCGCCATTGAAAAATTCTAGTGTAAGGAGGCTAACTCTAGTCAAGTGAATGTGGTTCTCTAACCGTCATTTGCAACCCTACAACAACCCACACTTAAATACTGGGAACCCAGGGGCCCAGGTACAGGCAATTCCTGGGGTGTAGGGTTAGGGACAGGGACTAAACCTAGAGAGCTAGGTAGTCTCTGTCACAGTGGAGTCTCAGTCCCCCAACCACGCCACCCACTCTGTCCACTGCTACTCTAGTTGATCATAGAGTCCCTGCCCCTTGCTTGCCGTTTCCGGGGTAGGCAGATATTATATGCCAGAGACCAGAGCTGCACTTGCTTGGGCCTTTCCAGATGTACAGCGGGACTGAGCTATGCGCTATGACAGCTTTCTATGGGTATTACATGTCTTGTTCAAACACTCATACACCCATCAGTCAGTTGTTAATGAACTCTTAGACATCAATCATTGTTGCCAGGATTCACTGTCCTCTGTTGCTTACATCTAAAGTCTGGTGCCGTTGATCATCTGAAAATCAAAAGATGGCCATAGCTCCCTGGGGTAGTGTAGTAGTGCTGTAGGGGCCCCAGAGTTGGAGATCTGGTTAAGAAAAAGAATAGACCATACAAATGCACTGAACAACAGGTTCGGTCCGAATTTTAAAAGGGTGACCCAACCTTTAGTTGTAATGACACATTTAATTCGTTAATTCATTAGGGTGCAACAAAAGACATTTAAAAGTATTTGCAAACACAACAGCATCTTTGTGAGGAAAGTGTATAGTCTAAGCAAAGGTGTCACAACAAGAGTACATAAAGTGGACCTTAAAGAATGGTGAGGTGTGAGAAAGACAAGCACTGACATAAAGGAACGAGCCAGGCTGGCAAAGTCTGTGAATTCACACATAGTGAGCATATCATTGAGAATGATGTGGCATGTTATTTCCTGCATGGAGAGTATAGGCCTGTCAAACAACGGCAGTTTTATCGATTTTGAAACTGCGCAGTGTTTAAAGACGGTCCTAGATATACAAAATATAGTTATTGGTTGGGAAGCACTAGTACAGAACGTCGAAGCATCTCAAACACCGCACACTGATATCAGAGATACCACATCTCCCACAGCTTGCTCTGGGTATTTTACCCGCATGTAGAGGCCATGTAGGCGCGCCTCTTGCCGGCCCGGGTGTCCGACCGTCACTACCTCTTCCCTCTTTCCCATTCACTTTTTGCACAGCCGATCTTTGCCTCTGTTCCTGCTGAGAGGTACCTTGGCATTCACGGATGGCATAGCTGACAATTCTGGCCTCCAATAATACAAAAAAGGTAGCAGGCGCCCCTCTCTTGAAAGAACATAACATGATAACCTGTTCAATGGTTATTAACCACTTTGAGAGTTCACAGGCCTCTGCTTTTTGATCACTGTACCTTTCACAGATGGGAAATATTCATTTGCATATCAGTCTTTGTCCCACCCACATGGGCAGTCCAGCACCAAAATTCTATGGCAATTCCCTTCTAAACAAGAATACCAACAGCAACCCCATACACGTGTTTCAGCCTTGTTGGGCCTCATCCGTGAGGTGGAGCTGTGCCTCTCTGGCCTCCACAATAAATGTGCTTTCCAAACACAACTTGGGGCTATCACACAACCATGCTCCCACAATTCTGGTACTTCATCCAATGCAGTGAGAAATCACCAATACTGGAAATTGCTTGTTACCATGACATTTCTCATTTTCCCTCTTTCTGTATCAGAATTCAGTCTGATCCAATGCTTATCATTCCACACTCACCCTATTTCTGTGCATCCCTTCCCAATTTCTGCTTCTCACTCCCTTACACTTCTTGCCCTGTTTTCCTTCCTTGTTTCCCACACACTGTGATATGGTTACCCCAGGCTGGGCGATAATGCATCAAATTCTAGGACAAGACACCCACGCAATTAGTCCATTACAGGGGTAAATGGGGCAGTATAAAAGCTGTTCATATATACCACTATAAAGCCAAGCCATGCATGCAGTATTTCTAAAATACCAAAGGTCACTTTTAAAGAAAAGAAATTACATTCTTTCACAGTCATAGTTCAGGGATGGTCATGCCTATCGAACAGGGGGACCAAATGGGGACCAGAGGAAATGTAAGAAAAGGGCCAGTAATTACCTTTTCTGCACATTGAACAGGGTGGAGCTATAGAATCAGTTAATGCATCTCGGTTAATATTCGGATACTGATTTTGAGTGTTCATACTTATCATTGAGTAGCTTAAGGCCCCTCCAGAAAGTTTGAGCTACTTTATTAGCTCTGAACTGTGTTCTACAAAGTTATATCTGTTACAAGGTGTATACTATAACTGGGTTGGGTTATTAAGTGATTTCTGCCAGGGTCTACTACCCTTGAATTGCTGATTGTATTCTAGAGGTATATATAGCATGGTTTTACTCCCCAGGAGTGGCTGGACGCCATTCTGAATGTGTTGTAGGTTTGACTCCCCTCGACTGCTTATTGTAATTTAAGTAAGGTTGTACGTTGGGTTGTAAGCCATTGGTGTCAAGTGGTTTTTATAAATGTTATGATATGATATGAGATGATATGGCATTTATAATGCGCCTATACACAAGTGTTTCAAGACGCGTCAAGGCAAGAGGGGGGGGACAAAGGGAGGAGAGACAACGATCCTACTGGGCCAGGTGTCATTCAGATCGTGCAAGTGCATGGGAAGGGGGGAAAGGAAAAGTGCGCAGGGGGAGGGAGAGGGAAAAGTACAGTACATGGGAAAGTGGAATAAATAAGATAAATAAAACAAATAAAACAGCCAGCTAGTGGCAAGTGCAAGGAAGTGCAGACATAAGTGCTAGTAGGGGGACTGTAGGGATACAGAAAAACAGTCCCCAGGTGCAGGGGTTGCCAGGGGAGGAGAGAAAGCAGAAGCAAAGAGGAAGGTTTTGAGGTGCTTCCGGAACAGGAGATGGTTCTCCTCGAGTTTCAGGGAGGCAGGAAGGCTGTTCCAGAGAGAGGCCCCTGCCGAAGAGAGTGATCTGCCACCAAATGGTACTTGCTTCCCCAGGATTTATCTCGGCCTACTTGTATTTAGATAAGACCTTCATTTTTACAGTACATAGGGTTTCAGTGCTTCTTTTGACCATATGTGTGCTGCAATTTCTTTGTGCCAAGCTGTGGCACGCTTTCCCTCCTAGGATGGGCCTGGCTGCTCTGTCCATTCTTCCAACATTCCAAGTGGTGCAGCCTTGTGCCGAGAGTGGAGCTTGTGTATTGTCTCAGATGTATGGTTTTATGAAGCCCTTCGTTATACTTTGGAGAAACTGTCCTAACAGTACCTTGCAACATATGCACATTATTCTTATCCCAGGAATGATAGTTAGACCAAGATTACTTTTCAGAATAGTGGAGCGCAATTCTAAGGTAAGCAATAACTTGTGAATTACTTTTCAGATGGGCAGTATGCACTTCATGGATCAGTAAGAACTCAGGATACACATTTAGAATGGCAACAAGCTATTCAAGGTGAGTAAAACTCTATTGGTCATACAGTCTCACACTATTTCGATTACAGGAATAGTTAGTTATACCAATGTTACTTTTCAGAACAGTGAAACTCAACGTTAAGGTAAGCAAGCACTCTATTAGACTTTTCAGAAAGGCAGTAAGCGTTCAAGGTAAGTGAGTAACTAATGTTTCACATTTAGAATGCCAGTATGTTATTCAAGGTGAGTAAAAACCTTACTGGTAGACTTTTACACTTATTCAGTTTCAAGAATAATAAAGTAATACCAACTCTGCTACTTTCGAGACTAACGGAACACAATTCAAATGTAAGTGAATACTTTATCTGAGGCTTGTGGATTGGAACAAGCCATATATTGGTGCGGGCGGCGCGGGCCAATTCGGTGCGGTCGTTTCACCGCAGGAGCTGGTTTGGTGCGCCCAGGTGGATGCGGGGACGTTATGATGCCAGTAGGTTTTGGCGCGAAGACTGTCATTATATTTTTTATATAATGACAGTATCGCGCTGAAACATACTGACATATGTTAACTAGTCCCATTCACTGTACGTCTACAGCTCATCCGATTTGTGCATATACCTCTCTTGCTATGACATCCCCCCACACACATACAGGTGCCACCCCTCTGCCAGAGGGCTCTATGACATCCCCCCACACACACACACACACACACACACAGATGCCCACACCTCTCCCAGAGGGCTGCCAGGGCATTCCCGCCCAGTGGGCACCGCAGAGAGTTCGCTCAAGTCACCCTGACCCAACATATTGGATTTCATCCCTACAGTGCAAGTTCACAAACTCCAGGATGCTTTCAAGAAAGCGGGTGTGTGCGGCCGCAGGTTCACAGGGCGGCTGTGAACAGTTCTAAGAGCATGACATTTGGGTGCAGAATCATGAAAATGGAGGTCTAACGGGACACAGCAAAGGAGGCGGCTCAGAGTACAGAGATTGGGTGCAACACACATCCCCTAGCAGCACGGGTGCCATGATGCGGCTCTTGGTGTCTGAGCCTGAGGGCAGATAGAATGCGCTGGGCTAAGGTCACATAGTCAGCAGATCTTCTGGCGACAAAGGTCTCGAGGGAGCATGTCCCATCGATTCACAGGTATGCCACGGCGCTATGGGCAACACCCAGAAGAATGCACAGGCCCGAGGGCAAGCTGTGGAATGGTGGGCACGACTGATGGCCGCAGGTTTGCGGGCTCAGGGCTGAGTGAGGGACCGGCCCAGCCGAGCGGTGTTCGCCTACTTTATCCCTACAAAAGCAATGAGATAATCGAGCACTGGCCACGCGGTACAGGGGCAGGCACCCGGGAGAATGGAAGGCTGCGTAACTTCCCAGCAGTATATATACATCCCGGGAGCAGCGTATAATTATTTTCAAATGCAACACGTTAACAGGCACAGTACCTGTCCACGTGCTGTATGCGAAAAGAATTATGCTTTTAAATTTGCCGTGAGGGAGTTTAGACATGGCTGCAATGTCAGCCATGTCCAAACGTCGCTCGCACCAAATCGCCTGCGCCAGAAAGGCTCCTGCGCCAAAATGAGTGCTCCAAATCGGCCTCTGCGACCAACTGGCTGTGCCGAACCAGCTCATGGCCAAACGGCTGCGCCAAAAGAGGGTGTACCATTGTGGATCTGCTTAGAATCATATGTTTTGCATAGGCCGACATCTAGTGGTAGCTTCGGAGTATTGCACATGAAGTTTTAGCAGTTCGAAAAGGGACGTCGACTGGACATGTTTGTAATTCTATCCCTAGTGTGACATCGACTGTATCCATGATCCCTCACACGTTGAGGTCCCTCAGATAATTGTTTTCCGCCATCGTGGTTAAGCAGAATCTTGTAGCTATCCTACTTTTGAGTTAATATCTCTTTCATTGCTACTTAAGGGTTACTGCTCGATGCTACATCTCGACGGAAGATCTCTCAAAGACCGAAACAGAGGATGGTTTCGGCAACGGACTTCGGCCTACACCTGGCTTTGGCCTAGCAGTAGGGAGAGTGGGGGCTGATCTTTTTTCATTTAGAGAATGCCTAACTTCATTCCATGCTTCTGCTGCTCTTGTCTTGCTGCCCTTAATTTATCTTTTCACCATGGAGCGTACTCCATTTAAATTCGGTCCAAAGTGTAACAAAGTTTACATGGAATGACACCCATTGCGTCTGTAACCACTGCCTTTCCTGTGATCAACAGAAGACACATTGCGCATCCTGTAAACTCTTTAGGTCCAACGCCCTTAAAGAGCACTGAACAAAACGGTGGCCAGCACATGCTATGATGGCAGAGTCAGAAACCAACGCTGGTCTCTGAGTCGCATCCGAAAGGCCAGGGCAGTGAAGGCTTCAGTTCGGAGCCCGAAGACACCAGAAGGGTACCATCAGGCTCCTACACATCAGTCACCAGCCTCGAAAGGCAGTCGCAGTGCGCTGCTATGGGGAAAGCTTCTGGTGATAAAGACGTGCACACACACGCACGCAAACACACACACACATCCAAACACATACCCCAAGGCCCGTCCTCGACGAAACCGTTGAAGGAAGGCCTGCGCCAGGTGCATCGCAGCCCACCAAACCACTGCCAAAAAAGCCTGCTGAGTTTCCGAATCAGCATTTACCACAAGGCGATAAAGACAAAGTACCAGCTACAAGTGTGCGCAAATCCCATTCGACGGATGAATTGCAGGCACAAAACATCCATCGAAAAAACACAACTCACTTTTTCATCAGAGCCATAAGACACACACTCCTGCTGCCTCTGAAGAGTATGAAGAGGCCCTTTCTCCTCTTTCTTACCCAGATGTCACTATCATTGATGCCCCAGATGTTACTGCAGTGGATAGTGGTCATACATCACCTATTTGTTTTTAATCAATCTGTTTATTGTTTTCATAGCAGAAGAAAACATTACACTACAAAGTACGATTTATGCATATCACAATCAATATCCATACGCATTAGTAGGGGGACATGAGAGCACTGATTCCAGGGCACTAGCAAGATCACTTGGAAGGAGGACTGTTCAGGGTCCCAGCAGTCCATCCTGGCCTGCCACTTAGCCAACACCCTCCCAGTTCTGCCATATCTTCGTAAATTTCCCAGGGCAGCCCCTTGCTCTATACACTCTTCTTTCTAGGGCCATGCATCGGTCCAATTTCGCGGACCACTGACTTAAGCTTGGGTGCTCCGCAGACCCCCAGGATGCTGCTATCAATCTTTTGACGAGTCCCATTGCAACAGCTAGGAAAGTTTTCTCATATTTCGTGAAGTCCGTGTCTTCCCAAATTCCCAGCAGTGCCAGTTTCGGTTCCAGGGGAACCTGGGCCCCCATCACAGTGGACAATTTGTGTGTACATTTGGACCAGAAGATTCTAATTTGTGCGCATTCCCAGAGTGTGTGATAAAAAGTACCTCCTTCCCTGCCACTTCTGAGGCATGCATCACTGTCTATTTTACCCCACCTGGAAAGCATTGTGCGGGAGTAGTATACCTTGTGAAGGATTTTGAATTGAATTAACCACAACTGTGCCGCCATTCCCACCTCCCTCGAACATCAAGGTCTCCACCCATTCCTCCGGCTCTATCCTTCCCAGATCCTGCCCCCACTTCTCCTGCAGGTTGGTGAGTTCTGCAGCCCCATATGCTGTGAGCACCTGGCATAAGGTGGATGTAACATTAGCAGAGATTCCCCTGTGAATAGGTTAGCCCCGAGCTGGGAACTGCTAGGGACTTCTCCCAGGGAGGGGAATTGGGCTGTAATAGCATGTGATATTTGCATGTACCTAAATGCCTTCCCTGCTGATGGGCCGTATTGCCCCTGTAGCTCCTAAAACACCCGCAGGTGTCCATTCTGAAAGATGTCTGCTAGAGTGTCTATTCCACTCGTTGCCCAGCTCTCAAAATATCCTATCTTCAACAGTTCCCCAAGGTGCGCGTTGTACCATATGGGCTGGTCAAGAGTCTGTTTACGGCCCCACCCCATATCCTGGTGAGCCTCCACCCACACCTGGCAAGTATGTCTCATTGGTCCAGGTAGGGTCCTCATATATTGTTTCCCTCCATAAAGGGCCTGTCTGGGCGTCTGGCCTTTCGACCGTTTCCACTCTGCAGCGATATGCGGAAGTGATTCGTCCCCGGGCAGCCAGTCGTTTACCGTCCCTAGCTGGGCTGTCCAATAGTATCTACGCAGGTTGGGCAGGTCTATCCCTCTCTCCCACACTGATCGCAGCAGCGTCTTCAGAGCCACCCTCGGTTGTTTCCCCGCCCACAGGAGCCCCCTCAAGGATCCCTCAATGTCTGTAAATCCCTTTTTTGGAATCGGGAGCGGGGCGTTCTGCAGGGCATATAAGAATTTAGGTAAAGTCAGCATCTTAAACAGAGCCACCTTACCCAGCAAGATAAGTGGGAGGGATTGCCAGTGGACAATGTCTTGTGCACATTTTTTCACCACAGGGGTTGAATTGAGCCGGGTATAGTCTGTTAAGCATGGGCTGAGGTGAATTCCCAGGTATTTGAAGCCTGTTTCTGCTATCGCATACAGGCATTCTTGGGGAAGCCATGTAATCTTGCCCTACCTTGGGAACAGGACAGATTTTTGCCAGTTTATTTTGAGCCCCCTAAAGCTTTGGTATTCCTGTAATATTCCCGTGACAACCAGGTACGAGCCCTTGGGGTTGCTCATATATATATATTAAGAGGTTATCCGCGTACAGCAAGACCCTGTCTTCTCCCCCACAGGGCCATTTGAATCCCCCCCAGTTTGGACTTTCTCTGAGTTGTATCTCTAGTGGTTCTATTGCAAGAATGAATACTAGCGGTGAAAAGGGGCACCCCTGGTGTGTTCCTCTCACCAGTGCAAAGGTCTGGGAGGTGACCCTGTTGACTCTTACCACTGCTTCAGGGGAGGTATATAGTAGCCGGACCCAGGCGAGGAAGTTTTCACCAAATCCCATGCGGCGCATTATTTCCAGAGTGTGTCCCACTGCACCAAATAAAACGCCTTTTCAAAGTCTATGGCAAGGAGTGCCAATGCGTTAGGTATTTCGTTTGCTAAGCCAATAGCGAGCTGTGCGCGGTGTAGATTCATTTGTGTGTATTTAGAAGGCATGAACCCGCACTAGTACGGGTGTATCAACGAGCCTATCACCCGTATTAAGCAGTTGGCCGGTACTCGGGCCAGGATCTTAGCCTCCCCATTTATTAGGGATATCAGCTTGTAAGAGGCACAATATTCTGAGGACTTGCCAGGCTTCGGGAGGACCACTGTGCTAGCCTTTTTGAGGTCAAGCGGCAGATCCCCGTCTAATTTGTATTGTAAGAAGAGGCGATACAAAGGGCTGCACACCTTCTCCCCCAGCCGCTTTCATATCTCTAGTGGAAACCCATTGGGGACCAGCGCATTCCCTGTCTGGAGTTGAGCCACTGTTGCAGAAATCTCCTCCTCCGAGATGTCCGCCTCCAGTCCAGAGGCTTGTTGAGTGGAGAGCCGCGTATAGGCACCCGGCCCAATACATCTGGGTTCCATGCTTCTCTGTCCTCCCACGCTGTATAGCGCCTCATACTATTGCGCGAAGGCCTCTGCTATGTCCTTATCACTGGTAATGTCCTCCCCCTGGGTGCCCCGTAGGGTGCGCACGTGCCCAGATCCTCTGCTCCTCCTTTCTAACCAGGCCAGCATTCTCCCTTCTTTGTCCCCCGTTTCATGGATTTGGCTTTGTCTAGCCGAGTGCACTTCTTTTGCATTGTCTAGTGCGATGTTGCGTAGCATTTCTTGCGCTGTGGTTAGCAACCGTTTGGCCTTCTGCGTCCCGAGGAGAGGAACTCCACCTCCACCTGCTGTACTGCCCTCTCTGCCTTCTCCACCTCAGCCACATGCTGCCTACGCTTAGCCGCCACCATTGAAAGTGCCTCCTCCCGCAGCGTGGCCTTGTACCCTTCCCAAAGTGTGACTGGGCTGTCGACCATCCCCATGTTTACTTCAAAGTATTCCTCACTCTTTGCAGCTAAGCCTTCCACATATTCGGGGTCCCCTAGATAGTAGGTATTAAGGCGCCAACTCCCACTGGGCTTCACTCTCCTGTTTTTAAGTTCCATGACCAGGGGGGAGTGATCTGATATCCCTCTGGGTAGGTATTTGGTGGACAGCAGCCGATGTGTCATGTTCGCTGGGACGAAGATGTAGTCGATTCGTGACAATGATGCATTCACCACGGAAAAAAAGGAAAAGCCCTTACTCCAACATGGTACTGGAAAACTGTGTCAACCATTTGTTGGGTGCCTTTAGAAGCTGACCATGCAAGCCTCTGCTTCCGATCTGTATCCGCTGTAGACGCTTGCCCCTGCACATCCTGTAACATTTGGTCCGGCGTCTGTAGGCACCAAGTCATCAGTTGCCCTCTGCCCCGGACGTGGGTTCCAGGGGTGCTGTCAGCTCTGTGGGTTGTGAATCAGGCCGTGTTGGAGAGTGGCCCGGATCTGGTTCTCCCCTCGGTCGCCCTTTCGGCAGTCAATGCTCTGGTAGCAACAGGACATTCGTTTCAAGCCACGACCATGCCTCCTTCGTGTTGTTAAAGAGGCGCACTGTTCCATTGTGATAGACTTTGAGTTGCGCTTGGAAGAAGAGCGCCTTATTTCATGCTGTGTGAATGCATCTTCGTTTTAACAGATTCAAAGGATTGGTGTGCCCTCTGGACCTCTCTGGTGTAGTCTGAAAAAAAAAAAGAAAAAAAAATCTGGTAGCCATTGTATGTTATGGCGCTGGTAGCCTGTGCCATTTGTAGGAGGGCATCCCGGTCTCTATAATTCAGCAGGTGTGTGATCTTTCCACCAAGAAGAATTGAGGGAGCGTCTTGGGGGCAAAGAGATCCATTAGCCATCGTTCCAAGAAGAGCTCCATACTGGGTCCCTCTTCCTTTTTTGGCACTCCGAGTATGCAGATGTTATTCCGCCTGGCCCTTCCCTTGCTGTCTTCTGCTCTGTTCTCGAGTTGCGTAAGCTTCTGAGTGACCACCAACAGTTGTTTTTCCATTTTATTAAAGGCGTCCTCCGACTCCGAGATGCGCAGCTCTGCCTCCCCGGCCCTCTATGCCATGTTCCGCATGTCTTGTCTGAGGAAGGTCACTTCTGTTGAGAGGCCGTCTATTTTTCCTCCATTGAGGATCTGGATTCCCATATGGCTCCCATTATGTCACAGAGCGTGATTTGCAAGCCTTCTGACCCATCGGCACGAGTCGACGGGGGCTGAGAGGCACCCACCATATATTGGTCCATTTTGCTTTGGAGTCTGGCCCTCTTTGCCTTGTCTTTACCCATGGTGCGGTGTGGTCAGCTCTCTCACAGCAGGTTGTGGTCGTAGATGCCTTGTCCGTGAGGGCCGAGGGATTGTGCTGTTGGGCTGACTGACCTGTGTGGCACTGGTTAGTCTTAGCGCCACCTCCTGTTCCTTCGTGATCTGCCTTGTATGGGCAGGGGGGCCGCAGGGGGGGAGGGTGCCCCGTTGCTGATTGTGGTGCCGGGTATCAAGTTCGGGGGATCCAAATGGCTTTGCCCTTGTTGCTTCCCCACCTCTGTCGGCCCGTTTAGTCCCTGACTGGTCCTGAGGTGGCTCTTGGTTAGGGGCACCCGTGTCGTGGCTGTGCTATTGGAGGAATGCTCCCCGCCAATCCCCTGCCCCACTGCCTGCACCCCCACCCTGCTATGCCGCTGCCCCGCAGGCTGGGTACCTTTCTCCTTGTCTGCTATGATTGCTGCTGCGATGGCCAGGGAGGGGTGGGGTGAGAGGGAGTGCACCCCCCGTTCTGTCATGCAGCGGGCCGAGGCTGGCACTAGTGCCTGGCAGTCTGGATGGTCCGCGGCAGCTCGGGGTGCCCCTGGTGCATTTTGTAGGTTGTGGCGGGGTTCAGTCTTCCTGTCCCCAGCAAGCTCAGGGGTTGAGGGGCCTGTAATCCGGGCTCCAGCCCGCGGCTGGTGAGAGCAGAGCTCTGACAGGAGTATGAGGGGGTGTCACCCCTGAGTGTGAAAGGCGGCTGTTCAAGGCAGATTGCAGCAAGGATCAGGCTCGCCGCCTTCCATTAAGTGTGGACACTGCGGCCTAAGGCACTCTTCACTGATTATCCTCTCCGGTAGAAGGCCTGTTTTGTATATGTTTTATATATGTTCCAGGTGCCGGGTTCCGGGGCACTAAAGACGCCAGGGCCCCCCTCATGGCCTGTCAAGTGTAGGCACAGTTCAGGTGATGATGGGGGATGGGGGGTAAGAGATGCCCCCTGCCACGCACCTCGCTGGGGGGCTATCCGCCCGCTTCCTGCCGCTCCACCACCAGCGGCCCCGGGTTTCTCACCTCGGTCGGCTCTGGGCTCTCTTTGGCAGCCCGCTGTCTGCGCTCATGGCTCTCCCGCCGGACTGGGGGAGGGGCGCACGGCATCGGGTCCTCCGTCCTGTGTTTCCCCCCTTGGCTGCCAGCCCGACCATGCCACCGGGCCGAGCGGGAAAATGGCGTCTGTTTACAGGATTCCTTTGTGCGTTTTCTTTCAGGACTGCAGCGTTCCGCAGCTATTTCATTCTGCTGCCCGGGGCTGTGCTCGTGGATGTGAGGGTATGCCAGGAGCCAGGATAACACTGTAGGATGTCCGCGGCTACTTGGGAGCTATGGCTGCTCACGTCCACATGGCTCTGCTGCGCAACAGCGCCCCCCCATACATTACCTATTGATGACGGAGGAGACAGTCCCGGATAGTACTGATTTTGTGGGCGACATTCTTAATGGGAAGAAGCCTGTCAGCCAAGCTATTCCCTTGCTCCAGTCCATTAAGAAGAGAATTAATCCATCTCTCTCCACATCTTAACTCACAAGAGCAGTCAACCAGAGGGTTGAGAAAATCTTCTAACCCTCACCTTCTGACTACATCAGGGGACATGTGAAACCTGACTCTCTTGTAGTCACCACTACCCGAAAGAGATCTGGTGTTCCACGCTCTACCTCAAAAGCGCCTCATAACAAGGAGTGTAAAAGCCTATACACTTTTGGCAAGCGCATTACCACCTCAGGCCCTACACCAGAATTGCAAAAAACACAACTCTGCTCGCAAGCTACAACACCCAATTTGATAAAATACTCAAGACCCTAGACTCTGTGCCAGAACCTGCGAGGTTGCATCTGCTTAAAATCTCTACAGAGGGCAAGCAAGTGGCACAGAATATCCTTAAAAATGTCCTGAACTCGGCTGACACCTCAGGAAGTCATTGCCTTTTTCACCAGGGCTCCACCATCAGCCCGCATCAGCCCGCAGTTTGAAGATCTCTCATTGCCTTTGCACTTTTACCAGGCCACGAGGACCCTCCACAATGGCTGCCTCGTTTGACAGACGCATCAGCTGTTCTTTTCTTTTTTTATTTGTTCATGGTTCAATTACAAAATAAAATTGTAGAACCTTTATAAAATATAAAAAAGTGATCATATACATATTTCATTACAATCACATTTACATAAAGATCGAATTTACATGTCTCCTACTTTGCATCTGATATACTTCCGCTAATTCTTATAAAATAATAAAAACAGGAGAAAACAATAACATTTCAGTTCCTTGCAATTGTGAGCACTCCATTTCAACATTTATCAGTGCCCTTTATAAATAAAACACTTCCCTCAAATAAAATTCATTCAGTATGGAGGGAAAAAAATAAAGGGAAAACGATCAGACAGACTGAGCAGTTCATATATGTCCCTTATCAAACAGTATCAGTTCCTTTTCAATATGCTTGCAAAAACTTACCAGCTCATAAATTAAGGGTTTATGGGAGCCTTGCATCATTCTAGACCATAAGAATTGAAGACAATCTTCATATTCAATATTAACAAATTTCATCAATCGATTTGTCCTCATGTTCTTAAAATGGGGACAATAAAGTATGAGATGCTTCAATGTGTCATATGGTTCATTACATACAGCAAAACGGCATCCCAAACATTTTTTTGTTTCCTTCCCTTTCCAGTACTGAGTTCTTTCTCATGTATGATAAAGATTGAGTCTGTACCATATGTATGCTTTTCTAGTATGTTCACATGGAAATAGCGTGATATGATCATATCGTGGAGTACGCTGTTTGAGAAATACACCATATTCTTTATACAGTTTATAAGTCACAATTCGATCAATCGTTGAGCACCAATCCATTTCGAAAAGCTTTTTTTTAGCATAACAGAGGCAATGGTACACGTCATCTACAGTGATGTTCACATCATTCAATATTTGTTGCATTTTTGAATGATAATATGTAAATGAAATGGAAGCATTTGCACCCAGCATATTATTCATATCAGCATATAGCGAATTTTTATGTGGATAATGAACTTTTGCATAGCTAGACAACTGCCTCCATTTCCAACGTGTAGATAACGCCACCAGCCCCAGTTCATGTCGTATAATTGCATTTGGAACGGACATTGGTAGAAATATTGCAGATTTCAGTAATGATCCCTGTAAACAATCAAGTGTTGTACTCATATCACACAAGCATATATTGAGTGTGTATAATACTACACTTTCAATTTCTAAAGTCATAAATTCGATTAATGGTGTTAATGAAAATTTACAATACCGGGCATAGATCTTTTTCATTTGAGACAAGAGTGGTCTGGTCTTGCATTTGATTGTTTCAGTCCAAGTTTTGATTAAATTATATCCTAAATAGATTGCATTATTAGTGCAAGATATTTGTGTGTTCATAATCTGCCATCTAAATCCTCCTTTTTTTTTGTTTCACTCCCAATTTCATTATAGCAATTTTTGTCGGATTAGGAGTCAGATTATGAACTTTCGCTAATTCCTCAAAAAGTAATAATTTTGATTGCAGCCCTGCCAGTGTGGGATCGAAAATAATGATATCATCTGCGAAGGCCATCCATTTCAAGCGGATATTCCCAACTTTAACAGAGAACAGATTCATATTATCCCAGTTTGTATCTAAATCAGACAAGTAGAAATTAAAAAGGGTAGCCGCAAGGTTACAGCCCTGTTTCAAACCAATCGCCATTCTAATCGGAATGGTAGTGCCTCCTTCCGCTGATATTCTTATTTTATATGATGTAATAGTGTGTAATTTAATAAGCCAGTACATTAAGACAGTTGTGATTCCCAAATTCATAATTTTTATCCACAAGAGATTACAACATTGTCGAAGGATGAACTCATATCAATCATAGCAACATAGACTGGATTGGCATTCTTTTCTTTTGTACCTGCAAAAACATGTGCCATAATAACCACATTCAAAGTGGTACTCATGTTCTTCCTGAAACCTGTTTGGTATTTTGAGTATAAACCCTTCAATTCAATGAATTTCTCAAGATCATGTAAGAACAGAATCGCGAACAATTTCGCATCTGTATCGATTAAAGAAATAGGTCGATAGTTCTGGGGTAGGGACGGATCGCCCCTTTTGAATATTGGAACTATATTCGCTATTAACCATGATGGTGGAATATCCCCAGAATTGATGATAGTTTCAAATTTAGTTTTTATGATTACTGCCCAAACAGCAGGATCCGCTTTGTAAAGACATGGGGGAAACACATCAGGCCCTACTGCTTTAGAATACGATATCCGAGAGATTGCTCATTTGATATCACTAAGGTTCCACTTCAAACGGGAGATAGTGCTATAGCACAGAGACACACCAGGTACATACCTGAATTTCTGAGGTAGTTGATATTTAGCCATTATGTAATTGTGCCATACTTGGTCTGAAATACAGTTGGGCATGGCCAGCGCAACACATTTGTTGTCTGCTTTCAAGGTATGCCAAATTACACCGGTGTCATGCGACGTGATGGCTCGCACTAATGCACATTTCTCCCTATTATACCTCAGAATACGGGCGTGCCTTAGATTCTGCTTATACACATGCAAAATTTGGTTTCACAATGTTCTGAAACACTCACTTCCAAGATTACTTTTCTTAAATTGTCTCAATGCCTTATTTTTATCTCTTTTCAGCAATTTACATGTGTAATCATAAGGATGTGAGTGTTTCACACTGCTTTGTTTTTTGCAGAACAACATCAGTGCTGAGTTAACCAATTCCGAATACTGAGTTCTTAATGACATTTGAAAGTTACCACCTTCCTGTCTGAACCTCCCCATTTGTTGCGATATATGCCTTACAAACTGGTTACACAGTCCTTGACTCCACCTAATAGAATGTTGGGGACGATTTATTTCCACCAGTGCAAGTGCTAAATTTGTTTTAATCAATTGACATTCTAATTTCAAAAGAGTGGAGATTTGTGCATGATCACTTATCGATATCTGACCTATTTCTAATGGAGCCATGTGAGTTAGAAGATTGCGAGAGACAAATATGAAATCTATCATCGAGTTCTTTAAGCCTCGTTTCCAAGATACTTTTGATTTCATATAATTAGTCAAATAAATCCATATCCCAATCAGTTAAAAGTTCCCTAAGTTAAGCTCCTCTGGTATGTGCTAAAGTTGCTGAATTAATTGTACCAATCTCATTCACATTCCTGCGGTCACAATTGAAATCCCCACCAACAATTATTTCGCAAGCTTGATTCTTGCTAGATATAGTTTCTAAGCACATATCAAGTTCGTCTAGCATGTCATCAATTGTTATGTTGGCAGGATTCCAATATAGAGAGACAATGAGCAGTGAAGAGTATTTAATTAAGGGTATATTAAGAAGATCACCAATAAGCTTACAGATTCCCAGATCTGTTTTGATTGAACTTTAAGGCAAGTGTTAACTGCGATCGCTAGTCCCCCAGATGGACGACCTTGAGAGGATCTCCTTGCAGGTATCATAAATGGTTCCATTTTCATGGATTCCTGCAATATAATTATCATTGGCCGATCATTAAAAGTTAATTCCGAATACCATCTCATTAAATTCGCATGGCCGCAGGAATTCCAAGAAATTATTTTTAGTTCAGTGTAATTAGATGGCTATGTTACAGGGAAAGGAGTTTTAGATGATAGAATAGCAGAGAGCATTGGTTCCAACCAAGGGAGACCTTTTGCATTGGCTGCTATTTTCAATAACTCTTGGATTGTACAATCAACACCCGCTTCAGATTTCTGACCGGGTCCACCCAATGTCAAGGTCTTCTCAACACACGTGCTTGAGAATGCTAAAAAATCAGTAGCATTCACCTCAGATTCAAAGGTAGATAGCACGAGGCCTTCCTTTTTTATTTCCTCGCGGCTAAACCAGATGAATTTCATTACGGCCTCAGAGCTAAGATAACAGATAGCCCTAAAAGTATTTGTTCTTGCCATGGAGACCCTAATGATATCCTCTGATTTAACCATTCTAAGTTGTGGTATTCTTGAAAATAAAGACAAAATAAATGATCGATTAATGCGTCTTTCCGCCAAGGCAACCGCATCACCCTCCAATCCAATGATATACTGTCTCTTAGCATCAACTTGTTGTGGCTTGGATGAGTTTGAATTAATTAATGGTTCTTCGGAAGATGATACTTTCGAAGAAGCAGTTACTACTGCGTGAGCTTGTTGTGTTGCATCAAGAATGCCCTCATAGAGTGCTTTTCTCAAAGATTCCAAAGGTTCATGGTTGCTGTTCGATAGGTCTTTATTAATGATTATTTCTGGTAACGACCTACTTAACGGCGGACCGTGAATTGATATACAATTGGAATCAGAACCAATTTTTATGGGGTCAGCATTGGTCATCTTATTGGATTTGGGATTCCCCATGGATACCATAATAGGGACATCAGCCAAATTTGTTTTTTTGGCCATACCATTTACCACAACTAAAGTTTTGTTATTACTCGACACACTTTCATTGGTTGCAATTGTTTTTGAATTCAGGCCCTTAAGGCATACTTCACTATATGATTTTCTTGTAGGCATGTTTAAAGCAACACTACTTTGGGAATCAGGCTCACCCTTATCTCTTTTAGTCGTGCATCTTCTACCTAATATGGGAAAGTAATTGTTCAAATTGGATTTCACAACTGGGATTACAGCAGGTTCAATTACGATTGTTTCATTTTCCATTACCTGCGTTTCATGGACCACTAGGGGCAATCTGGGTATTTTAGATTTGACTTCTAACTTGCGATTAGTAGCCTTCCCAGATTCCAATGTTTTATTAGGTATTGATTTAGTAGATTTAGTAATTGTGTTCTTGCGGTGAACATCTAAGTTCGGTAGAGAAGTATATATAGGTACCCCTTGACTCACTTGCTCCGATATTAGTGAATTAATTTTAGGAGGAGGTGTGAGTGCCTCTTGGCTCTCTTTTGACAATTGTTGTAGGTTTATATGCTCTTCATTTGAGGTTTCTAGAACAGAAGCTGGATTAGAGTCTTTTTCAACTTTGTTATTCTTATTTAATAAAGCTTCTTTTCTGCTCTTAGCATACCTTTTAAAGGCACGCAAATGCGTCCTTTTAGCACGGTGAGACAAGAAGCAGAATGTTTCATCTGATGGAAGACCTTCTTTCTCCACCTTTTGCTGATAGTCCAACTGTATTGGTGGAAGAAATTGAATATCAGGAGAAACTATTGAAGGTACCATTTTTGATAAGTGAGTTGCAATTATAGAGTTCAATGCCTCAACTGAGGCCTTAATCTCTTTCAAATCAGTATTACAAGTGCACTTCACAGACTCAAGGGTGTATTAATTAGCTGTGTGTTCTGATCACCTTCATAATAACTATATTGCGTACCTTTATCGTGACTTACTGCAAAGCCACCAGAAGTACAAAGCAATCTTGGTTCATGATGTATGGATTTCAAGGTATCAACAGCAGTAATGAACCCCTCAATTTTATCCATTTTGGAACATATATAATGCAAAATGGCCTTTGTTTCTTTCAATTCCAAATGCGTCAGTTCATGTCCCTTTTCCAATAGATCCAATATTTTTGTGATCACCGGAAGAGTACCAGGGGAATGATGGTCAATTTCACATGTATTACTTATTCTCCCTTCAAAATCAGCTTGCAGCGACTTGCTATGAGCTTCAGCCGAATCAGGGGAGTATGATAATGCATGCAGAAAAATTTCCGGGATTCCATCCACAACTACATCATTATTTAACTTGTTGGTATAATTATTACTACATGTTTTAATGTTATCACTCTTGGTCGTTCCATAGACCAGTGGAGTCATCATGCTAATAGAGCGGTTCACCTGTTCGTCTAATGCAGCCATATTCCGCATAGTAATATTCAACTGATCTTTACTTGCTGTGCATGTTGCAGGTGAAACCATGCTGTAACGCTCACCTGATTCCCGCAGAGGCGCCGGTCTTGACTGGGTGAATGCTGTATCTTCAAAGGTGATGTGTAACACACGGTTGGCTCTTTGGGCTGGACCTCTGTGCACTGTATGTCTGACTCGAAGAGTAAGATGTCTGCAGATAGAAAATATGGGATTAATGAACTGGGGTTATTGGGTGCCTCTCTCCTCTTCCCTTTCTCTTCTCCTGTAGAACCCCAAAGGTTAACGCCCTCACCTTAGGTAAGTGAACGCCAAGCTCTCCATCTGCCTCGGGGCAGGGTGCCGTAACCAGTTTCTTCACTGGAGAAGGGTGCAGGCCTCTTGACCTCAGAGGACTGCTGTCCGTCGTTAACTGCACGAACGGTAAGTTCTGGGCACTTCAAATGTCTTAAAAGTCTTTTGTGATGATATCTCTTGTTTTGCAGGGTTCCGGCGATGGCGGATGGCGGGCTGATGAGAGTTGAGGATTGAACCCGCGTGAGGAATAGAAGCGCCTGGAAGCACGTAAGTAAGCGCTTGTAGCCTGCTTCACGATGCGCACTAACTGTCCCTTTTATCTTGCAGGTACAAGTTCGGAGCTTTAGAGAAGCTGAAGGGTGCTGGAGTACCCACTGGATTCGGCGTGGGAAGGAGTAATGGCACGTGAGTAATAAAGTTGCCCAATGTCTTTAAACGCACCTTCTTTTGTCTTTCAGATGCGGAATGCAGCGCCGAAGGCCTCGGAGCGTGCGAAGAGCTGGTAAGCTTTTGTCTTTCAGATGCCGGAATGCAGTGCGAAGACCTCCGGAGCATGCGAAGAGTAGGTAAGCCTATGGGCCTCATTACACGGAAGGCGGTAATGGCTAACGGCCACCGTTAATGGTAACGGTGACCGTTAACCATTACCGCCTTACTACGAGGTCCCTTAGCGGGTTGGTGCTTTAACGCCTGCCTTTTGCAGGCGTTAAAAACCAACCCGCTAAGGGTCCTCGGAGCTAATTACGGCACCGCAAAATTGCGGTGCCGTAATTAGCGCCTTCCCCATTCCCATAGAGCCCTATGGGGCAGAAATGGGAATGGGGAAGGGCAATGGCGGAAGGGGGATTTACCGCCCCACCAACCTTGGAATGGGGCGGTAAATCCCCTTTCCGCCAAGGCGGTGCCGGTAATTTACCGGCATGGTCCAGGGTGCTAATAGCACCCTGGATCACCGCCTTCCGTGTAATGAGGCCCTATGTCTTTCAGATGCCGGAATGCAGCGCGAGGCGTTGGTGACAGCCGATGGACCAGGTAAGAGATGCGCTGCCACTGAAGACCGTAGTGCTAACCTGTTCTTGCTTTGTCTTTACAGGTGCTGCTGAAGACTGGATTCCAGGATGGTAAGCCTTTGTTCCCTTAGGCCCAGGATCAGAAGCAGAAGACACGATGAGCGTTCTGCTGCAGAGAATGCAGAATAACGCAAAGCAAGATTCATCCATCGGGTGTGGTTTAAATAGCCTCCTGTAGTGCTTAGGTGTCTCCTTCCACAGCCTCGCCTAGGTAAGAAAAGAGTTCCTGCTTTCCAGAAGAGTTCCAGTGTTCTGAACCTAGGGAGTGGCTCCTGCCCCACCCAACAGGAAAAGTAGTCCCAAACAGAAGAGGATCAGGGGCTCAACTGGCAGGTAAGTAAGCAGTATGGTCTGCTGCAGGTAAGTCCACCCAAGCATTATGAGCCCGGCGCTTCCAGCGCTGGGACTGGGCATCTTTATGAGCCTGGTGCCACTGGCCCAGGACAGGGTCCAAAAGGTCCCAATTGGGACTGGCTGGCACTCGGAACCGGGGTTATGGGTCTGCTTCCAAGGGAGTCGGGCAAGTCCTGATCTTTTGGAAGCAGAGATCATGACAGCACCCCCCCTCAAGGCCCCTCCCAAACCGGGCTTCTCCGGGGGTTTGGGCTTGTTAGGAAATGTTCGATGAAATCTTTTGATTAGACGAGGGGTGTGGACATATTCTGCAGGTTCCCAGGATCTTTCTTGGGGACCGTAGCCTTTCCAGTCAATCAGGTAAAATAGTTTAGATTTGGAGATCTTGGAATCCAGGATGCTTTTGACTTCAAACTCGAGTTCTCCATCAACTAGAATAGGTTTTGGAGATTTAGTTAGTCGGGTTAGAGGTTGCACGGGTTTTAATAGAGAGACGTGGAAGACCGGATGTATCTTCATGTGAGGGGGCAAGTCCAACTTGACCGCTACTGGATTTACTATGGTAGTGATGGAATAGGGACCAAGGTAGATTGGGTTGAATGTGCGTGGTCCGTTTAGAGGTAGATATTTGGTGGATAACCAGACTTGATCTCCTACTTGATATTGGGGGGCTTCCTTCCGATGTTGGTCTGCTCCTTTCTTGTATTGTTCTTTAGCCCTTTGAAGGTGAGAAACGGCTTCCTTAAAGGCTTGGGTGATTGTAGAATGCAGATGGTCTACTGCTGGTGTTCCAAGATCTTGGAGTGGATCCAACTCCGAGGTTCGAGGGTGACTACCGTATAAAAGAAAAAACAGGGTCTTCCCAGTTCCCGAGTGGACAGAGTTATTGTAGGCATATTCGGCTATCCAAAGGATATCTTTCCAAGTTTTTTCAGTTTGTTGTAGCATGCAGCGCAAATACTGTTCCAGAGTTTGATTGGTCCTCTCGGTTTGTCCGTCGGTTTGAGGGTGGTGGCTGGTCGAAAGTCTCACATCAATTTGAGCCGACTGACAGCAACTTCGCCAAAAATGAGAAATAAATTGACTACCTCGATCCGAAATGAGAACTGAAGGAAAACCGTGCAGTCGGACAATGTTTTCGAGAAATTCTCGGGCCAGAGTTGCTGCTGTTGGTAAGCCTTTGAGTGGAATGAAATGCGCCATCTTGGAGAATAGGTCCACGATTACTAGGATCGTATTGTATCCGGAGCATGGAGGTAGATCGGTGATGAAGTCCATAGAAAGCGTATGCCAAGGGCGAGTTGGGATGTCAATAGGGCGTAAGAGGCCGGCTGGTTTTTCCTTTTGACTCTTGTTTTGGGCGCATACTCCACAGGACATTATAAAGTCTCTGATATCTTTTTTCCAAGACGGCCACCAGAAGTAGCGCTTGATCTTTTCCGAGGTCTTGGTCATACCGGGATGTCCTTCCATTAAAGAATCGTGATAACAAGAGATTACCTTTTTCTGTAAATCTGTGCTGGGCAGGTATAACCGTTCTTGGAAATATAATAGGTTGTCCTTCACCGTAAAGTCCTTTCCCTGCAGATGCCAATTCTGTATGTCTGCTGGAGTTACCAGTAGCCTGGCTTTATCCTTAACTTCCTCTATGGATTGTGTGGCGATTACACCTAGAATTTTTTGTTCGGGAATGATAGGTACAGGTTTAGGATTGATCAAATGTTCTTCCACTCCCATCCGAGAAAGGGCATCAGCTTTACCGTTTTTTGTACCAGGTCGATAGGTAATTATGAAGTCAAACTCGGCAAAGGATAGTGCCCAACGGAGTTGCCTAGAGGATTGAGCTTTTGCGGTTTTCAAATATTGCAGGTTTCGGTGATCTGTAATCACAGTAACGGTGTGTCGGGCCCCCAGAAGATAATGCCGCCAAGTCTTAAAGGCGGACTTGATAGCTAGAAGTTCCTTATCAGTAATAGTGTAATTGATTTCAGGAGGCGAGAATTTGCGGGACCAAAATGCCACGAGATGCAACTGATTGGTTACTGGGTCCTTTTGTGATAGAACGGCCCCCATGGCAAGGCTCGAAGCATCAGTTTCAACGATGTAGGGGAATTCTGGGCGAGGATGTTTTAAGATCGGTGCAGAGATAAATCTAGTCTTCAAATTCTGGAAAGCTTGTTCCGCCTCGGTAGACCATTCAAAACGTTTGTTTTTCTTTAACAAGGTGGTGATGGGCTGGACTATTCGAGAGAATTCGGGGATAAACCTGCGGTAAAAGTTAGCGAAGCCTAACATGCTTTGAACACCTTTTACGGAGGATGCCGATGGCCATTTGAGAATTGCATCGACCTTCTTTGAATCCATACGCACTCCGCTAGGTGATAATAGGAATCCCAAGAATTCAACTTCAGTCACGTTGAAAACACATTTTTCCAACTTAGCGAAAAGTTTGTGTTGACGCAATCTCTCGAGGACCATTTTCACGTGTTTCCGATGTTCAGTTTCCGATGAAGAATAAACGAGGATGTCGTCAATGTAAACAACAACACACACATCTATGAGCTCTCTGAGGACATCGTTCATAAAATATTGAAAGGCGGCCGGGGCATTGCAAAGTCCGAAGGGCATGACCTGATATTCAAATAGCCCATACTTGGTGCGGAAGGCCGTCTTCCATTCATCGCCCTCTTTTACTCGTACCAAGTGGTAGGCTCCTCTAAGATCCAGCTTTGTATATATGCATGCTTTTCTGACTTGGTCCAGGAGTTCAGGGATCAAAGGTAACGGATATCTATTCTTAACGGTGATCTGGTTCAGGGCGCGATAATCTATACAAGTTCTAAGGTCCCCTTCTTTTTTTGGAACGAAGAACAAAGCTGAGGAAGCAGGGGACTTGGAAGGACGAATAAACCCATTCGCTAGGTATTGATCCAGGTATTGTCGGAGGTGAAGATTCTCAGGCTCGGTGAGGGCATAAATTCTACTACAAGGAGGAGTAGATCCAGGTATCAGGTCTATCTGGCAGTCATAAGACCTATGAGGAGGTAGAGAGTTAGCCTGATCCTTCCGGAAAACATCTTGGAATTCTAGATATTCAGGAGGTAACTGGGGAGCCTCCGAGGAACTTGCTGCCAGTGCAACACCAGGTCGAGGGTGACAAGTAGAGACACATTCTGGAAACTGAACCGTTCTTGCTCGCCAATCGATCTGAGGATTGTGCTTCTCTAACCAAGGAATTCCTAGAATAATCTGGAACTGAGGGGCCTTGATCACATCGAACACGATCTTCTCATGGTGTCCATCTTGACTTACTAGCGTCACTTCTTGGGTGGTATGCGTTACTGGCCCGGAGGCTATCTCCGTACCATCCACCGTAGTAATGACGTCCTTTACAGCCTTTGGACAAAGAGTCAGATTCATCCTCAAAACCATTTCCTGATCCACATAATTGCCGATGGCACCGCTGTCGACGTAAGCTTCAATCGCATGTAATCGATCCGGATGTTCAGAGCTAATGAGGACCATAGGTATCACGAAATGCGAGGTCACGGAACTGGTTTTAACGCTCGGCAAGAGGACCTCTATTCTTGTCGGGCGAGGTCGTTTCCCTGCTCAGAGTTTGTGACCCTGGTAACTGCAGCTCCTACTGCCTTCTTGGCTGGTTTCACCGGACAGTCTCGAAGAAAGTGCCCCGAGTTTCCGCAATAGAGGCATAATTGCAGCTGTTTTCTCCTTTCCCGCTCCTTTTGTGTTAGTGGTCCTTTCAGGCCCCCTATTTGCATGGGTTCCCCAGAGTCTACTCCTTTGGTAGGAGTTGGTGGTTTGAAAAATACTCGAGCATCAAACTTGGAACGATCGGCCTTCCTGTTCTGCAGTCTGTGGTCAATTTGAACGACTAAGTCAATATAGTCCGAACAGTCTTGCGGGGGATTCACTACTTGGGCTAACACATCTTTGAGCTCTCCACGTAGACCTCTATAAAACAGCGTAATCCTTTTGTCCACAGGCCATCGAGTTTCCACTATCAGTCTGTTGAAAGACGCAATATAAGCCAAAAGGTCTTGATTACCCTGTCGCAATGAAAGGAGCTCATTGTCCAAGGCCTGCCCCTGCGAATGTCTTGCAAACAGTTTTTCCATACTGAGCTGAAAAGCTTGAAAATCATGGAGAACCGGATCATCTTGATTAACTAGAGGGATCGACCAGTCTGCCGCATTGCCACTAAGGTACGAAAGCACGAAAGCTACCTTAGCTTGATCAGTTGGAAAGGCTGCTGGCCGGCATAAGAAGTGCAACCGGCACTGATTAATAAATACTGCAAACCTCTTTGGGTCACCAGAAAATCGTTCGGGCGGAGCCAGAGGTACATTCCCAGGTAGGTTGATGTGCACTGGGTTCGTAGAGGATGTTGAAGGAAGATTTGCCCCTGATGCGGGTAGCGGAGTTTGTCCGGCTTGTGACTGTAGAAATTGTCTAGCGAGATCGTCTGTTCGCTCCTTGGAAATAATCAGTTCCCTTCTTAGAGCATTCGTTTCCTGACAGGCTGCATGCACTTATGCTCTTAGTTCCCCAAGTAACTGGGCTAGCTGGTCGGTATCCGAGGTTTCCATAGCGCCTGGGTGGGAGTTTTGCGGTAGGCTTTGCGTTCTGTAACGCTCACCTGATTCCCGCAGAGGCGCTGGTCTTGACTGGGTGAATGCTGTATCTTCAAAGGTGATGTGTAACACACGGTTGGCTCTTTGGGCTGGACCTCTGTGCACTGTATGTCTGACTCGAAGAGTAAGATGTCTGCAGATAGAAAATATGGGATTAATGAACTGGGGTTATTGGGTGCCTCTCTCCTCTTCCCTTTCTCTTCTCCTGTAGAACCCCAAAGGTTAACGCCCTCACCTTAGGTAAGTGAACGCCGAGCTCTCCATCTGCCTCGGGGCAGGGTGCCGTAACCAGTTTCTTCACTGGAGAAGGGTGCAGGCCTCTTGACCTCAGAGGACTGCTGTCCATCGTTAACTGCACGAACGGTGAGTTCTGGGCACTTCAAATGTCTTAAAAGTCTTTTGTGATGATATCTCTTGTTTTGCAGGGTTCCGGCGATGGCGGTTGGCGGGCTGATGAGAGTTGAGGATCGAACCCGCGTGAGGAATAGAAGCGCCTGGAAGCACGTAAGTAAGCGCTTGTAGCCTGCTTCACGATGCGCACTAACTGTCCCTTTTATCTTGCAGGTACAAGTTCGGAGCTTTAGAGAAGCTGAAGGGTGCTGGAGTACCCACTGGATTCGGCGTGGGAAGGAGTAATGGCACGTGAGTAATAAAGTTGCCCAATGTCTTTAAACGCACCTTCTTTTGTCTTTCAGATGCGGAATGCAGCGCCGAAGGCCTCCGGAGCGTGCGAAGAGCTGGTAAGCTTTTGTCTTTCAGATGCCGGAATGCAGTGCGAAGACCTCCGGAGAATGCGAAGAGTAGGTAAGCCTATGTCTTTCAGATGCCGGAATGCAGCGCGAGGCGTTGGTGACAGCCGATGGACCAGGTAAGAGATGCGCTGCCACTGAAGACCGTAGTGCTAACCTGTTCTTGCTTTGTCTTTACAGGTGCTGCTGAAGACTGGATTCCAGGATGGTAAGCCTTTGTTCCCTTAGGCCCAGGATCAGAAGCAGAAGACACGATGAGCGTTCTGCTGCAGAGAATGCAGAATAACGCAAAGCAAGATTCATCCATCGGGTGTGGTTTAAATAGTCTCCTGTAGTGCTTAGGTGTCTCCTTCCACAGCCTCGCCTAGGTAAGAAAAGAGTTCCTGCTTTCCAGAAGAGTTCCAGTGTTCTGAACCTAGGGAGTGGCTCCTGCCCCACCCAACAGGAAAAGTAGTCCCAAACAGAAGAGGATCAGGGGCTCAACTGGCAGGTAAGTAAGCAGCATGGTCTGCTGCAGGTAAGTCCACCCAAGCATTATGAGCCCGGCGCTTCCAGCGCTGGGACTGGGCATCTTTATGAGCCTGGTGCCACTGGCGCCAGGACAGGGTCCAAAAGGTCCCAATTGGGACTGGCTGGCACTCGGAACCGGGGTTATGGGTCTGCTTCCAAGGGTGTCGGGCAAGTCCTGATCTTTTGGAAGCAGAGATCATGACACATGCGCCCGCTTAAATCTTCAGTTACAAACTGCCCTTCTTCCTCAATCATGGAGGCGGGCAAGAAAGCAGGGTAAGCAGCATGAATTTGAGCTGAGTGTGTAGCATGAGTAGCAGTACTTAAGCAACTCGCAAGTTCAGCCGATGCGCTCCCAACTGGGGCATCTGATATCGGCAATTCATTATAGGATGTACGACCCTTACAGACGAGGAAATCCATTTTTGATGATGTGAGGACGTTTGCTAGTACCTCATTACATTGCCCACTCCGAAGGCCATTAGCCATGATTATGTAAGCAGAGTGAAGCTATGGAGAAGTATGGAGACTCAAGCCCTCCTTTTTTGGATATTGGCAACTTTTAACAACACAAAAGTGAGTATCAAGCTACAGAACCGACTCGCTTTGTTATGACGGGCTGGTAAGTTTAAGAAAAAGCAAGCAAAGGATAGCAGTTAGTTACACCCAACCACCCCAGCCTCACCAACGAACAGCAAACAGTACTTGGCTGTACTTCGCTGGATGCGCAGCACGAGTGCACTTGGCTATGTGTATTTAAAGAGGCCGGATAGGCATCACAAGGCAGGGGGGCGGGGCCACCATCCAGGGAAACATCTCCTTCTCCCTCTGTCAAGGGCCAGGCAAGCCGGGAGTCGCAGATAAAGACGTCCTCCAGTGCCAAATCGAACTGACAGCACCTAGACTGCTCCGGGCGCCTTGGAAATAGCAGCAAAGCTGGAAATCACACCGTTCCACCAGGGGTCCGCAGCAGTCAAAACAGCAAACAGTACTTGGCTGTACTTCAGCTGTTCTACATTGAATGCTGCGAGGGCCCGCCTGATTGGCTGCCCGCTTCCTTTCTTCATCAGCAAGCCCCCGGAGCCGGCAGGTGTTTGCTAGCCCCCTGAAAGGGCCCCCTAAAAGGGTCTTGCCCATCCCTGTCTGGTCCCTGAGTGCTTTTCTCAAAGATTCCAAAAGTTCATGGTTGCTGTCCGATAGGTCTTTATTAATGATTATTTCTGGTAACAACCTACTTAACGGCAGACCGTGAATTGATATACGATTGGAATCAGAAGCAATTCTCATGGGGTCAGCATTGGTCATCATATTGGATTTGGGATTCCCCATGGATACCATAATAGGAACATCAGCCAAATTTGTTTTTTTGGCCATACCATTTACCACAACTAAAGTTTTGTTATTACTCGACACACTTTCATTGGTTGCAATTGTTTTTGAATTCAGGCCCTTAAGGCATACTTCACTATATGATTTTCTTGTAGGTATGTTTAAAGCAACACTACTTTGGGAATCAGGCTCGCCCTTATCTCTTTTAGTCGTGCATCTTCTACCTAATATCGGAAAGTAATTGTTCAAACTGGATTTCACAAATGGGATTACAGCAGGTGCCATTACAATCGTTTCATTTTCCATTACCTGCGTTTCATGGACCACTAGGGGCAATCTGGGTATTTTAGATTTGACTTCTAACTTGCGATTAGTAGCCTTCCCAGATTCCAATATTTTATTAGGTTTTGATTTAGTAGATTTAGTAATTGCATTCTTGGGATGAACATCTGAATTCGGTAGAGAAGTATATATAGGTACCCCTTGATGTCAGTCCAGAAAAAGTAGACACCCCTCAATCATAAGGCAATGTGCTTTGTTGGCCGAAGACCAACTGCCTCATGTGTTTAGTATTAGAAATACATAGCCATACGCTTGATTGAAGTGAGGTCATTTTGAAGTGACTGAAATCGCCATTTTGTTTTCTAACGTTTGCCTTTTGCTTTCTGTTAAAACTGCTTTGCTGAAAACTTATTCTGCTCCACTAGGGCATAACGCAAGGCCATGAGAGACATGTTGAAACATAACGCAGCAACCCAGACAGAAAATACCCGGTCTCCTCCCTCACAAATCCTTGGAAGTAAGTAGCGAGACATTCTAATCAGTACACAGGTACAGCTAGTCTTGTTAATACAGTAGAAATGTTAGGTGCGAACATTAAATGGCTTGAATTATGCTCTTCTTTGCGGCCCCCCTTCCTGAGCACTGTAGAGCCCTGGAGAGCAAGTTGACCCCCAGTGCACAAATAGAAACTAGGAGATAGCAAGGCCTGGAATGTGTCTCTCCCCTGCACGCAGCTTGCTTACAAAAACATAAGCATTGTGTTCTTTAAAACAAAGACTTGTGTCTGTAGGCTCGCAAAATTTGCAAACTGTTGCGAAATGAATGTCTGAAGGTGTCATACTCGTCACCATTGTCAATCATCGTGCCCAATTCAAAGGAAATGTATTGGGGCGGAATTGGATGTGTCACTACTGATTGTATATATGTAACTGTTGCATGATTCTCTCTCTCTTGCGTCCCCCAAGATCTCGAAATACACGTCGCGGGGCGTGGGACTCAGTTGGCCAACTGAGACTATTTGCTTTGCAATAAAACCCTAGCTTTTGGGAATACCACCTCGTGTCTGGCGTATCAGTTCGTGTGTGGTGATTGTGCCTTGTTTCCATGCGCGAGGGTCCCATAGGGGCCCCTTCAAGATGGCGACCGAATAGGGAACCTCCCCCACTTGTTCCATCGTGTACGTTGTAAAATAAGGAAGGCGGAGAGAACGGCGAGGACGGGACGATCGAGCCGGGATCAAGAGGTGTTTGGGGCACCTGTAACGCTCACCTGATTCCCACGGAGGCGCCAACCTGTTCTGGACTGCTATGACCTCTTCTAAGGTGATGCGCAGGACTCGGAAGACGGACTGGACCGGACCCCCAAACCTCGCCTGTCTGGCCCGTAGAAGAATCCTTCTGTAGATGGAAAAGGGGATTAACTGTCTGCTGGATAATGTGTCGGATTCCCCCCTTCCCCCTCTCACACTCCTCGAACCCCCTCCGCGATTCCCCGTAGAGTCTCACCTTAGAGTCTGAAAGGACAAGCTCTCCATCCTGCTTCCGATGCAGGGGCGCGTTGATTTCCAGTTACTTCACTGGATCTCGGGTTTGGTGAGTATTCAACTCCGCTTGACTTTTCCGATATGAGGCCATAAGTATTCAGTTGCAAAAGTTCAAGCCTTAATTGTCCGTTGTCCTTTTCTCTATTTCAGATGCAGGATGAAGAATCCGCGTTGAGGGATGGATTCGCCGAAGGTAAACTCTGGTGAGTCTTTTTGATGGATGGTTCCCTTAGTGATCTTGCTTTCACCTAATGCGTGTGTCTTTTTCCCCTTAGGGGCCGGGGTACAGAAGCGCCAAAGAAGCGGCGCCGACCCGAGGTGACGAGAGATTGTCCCAACAATAATCAGGTAAGTCTTAAGGTGGAAGAATCAGGCCTTCCTCAATCTGTTCCTTCGCTCACCTTTGTTTTGTCTCTTTTTCTCCTTAGGTGCTGAAAGGCGACGGATGGTGCCAATGGTCGTTGAAGAGCCCGAGGGCGCCTTGTGAAGGTGAGTGGACCGCGGCGCTGCAGCGTGCGATGCGCTTCTAAAAATAATGTCTTTTCTCAGGATCGTCGGAGTGATGGTTCCGGACTCCGGATGGAGGTAGGTAATGTTCAATTATTCACCTTTCTCTCCTTTCCTTCCTTTTCAGGTGTTCCAGGTTGCAGGCGGGCGTGGCTGGAGCAAGGATGCAGGAGCAGACACAGTGAGCGTCCAGCTGCTAGATGCAGAACAACGCGAAGCGTGAGCTGCTGTCTGGGCGTGGTTTAAATAGCCCCCAAAGTAGTTCCAGGTAAGTATTCTTCCTCAGCCACGCCCGAGTGGTAAAATAGTCCCATAGGTAAAATAGTCCCTTTCAGACCTCAAGGAGGTCTGGATCCGGCAGCATGGTCTGCATCAGGTAAGTCCATCCAAGCACTCCCATAATGAGCCTGGCGCCTATGGTGCCAGGACTGATGCCTTCTATGAGCCTGGCGCCAAAGGTGCCAGGACAATGTCCAAAGAGCCCCTATAAGGGGTTGCTGGGTCCCTCCCTGGGGACATGATGTCTGCTTTCGGGACGCTGGTCCTGAACTGGCTTCCCGGGAGTAGGCATCATGACAGCACTCTCCCCCAAGGCCCCTCCCAAGATTGTTCCCTCCAGAGGTTTTGGTTTGTTTGGGAAGATCCGGTGGAATTTCTTAATTAATCGAGGTGCATGTACATGGTCACTGGGTTCCCACGACCTCTCCTGAGGCCCGTATCCCTTCCAATCGATTAGATAGAAAAGTTTTGACCTTAACATCTTTGAATCTAAAATGTTCTTCACCTCGAATTCAGGTTCTCCGTCTATTTGAATGGGTTCTGGAGGCTTGATTAGTCTGGTTCCAGGTTGCACTGGTTTCAAAAGTGACACATGAAAAACAGGGTGAATTTGCATGTTAGCTGGTAAATCAAGTTTAACGGCCGCTGGATTGATTATGGCCGTAATGGAGTAAGGCCCCAGATATTTTGGATTAAAAGTTCGAGGTCCCTTGAGCGATAAGTGCCTGGTAGCCAGCCATACTTGGTCCCCAATCTGGTACTGAGGTGCTTCACTCCGATGCAGGTCAGCATTCTTCTTGTATTTTCTCTTGGCTTGTTGTAAATGTGTAGTTGCTTCTTTGAAGGCTTGGGTAATTGTAGAATGCAGATGGTCCACTGCGGGCATTCCGAGGCCTTGAGGCGAGTCGAGGTCTGAGGTTCGAGAGTGATGCCCATATAAAGTATAAAAAGGACTTTGCCCAGTTCCAGAGTGTACCGAATTATTATATGCATATTCGGCTATCCAAAGAATGTCTTTCCAGTTACTTTCAGATTGCTGCAACATACACCGTAAATATTGCTCAAGGGTCTGATTCGTCCTCTCTGTTTGACCATCGGTCTGAGGGTGGTGACTAGTCGATAATCTTACATCGATTTGTGCCAATTGACAACATCTACGCCAAAAGTGGGAAATGAATTGGCTTCCCCGGTCTGAGATTAGTACAGACGGGAATCCATGTAAACAAACAATATTTTCAAGGAATTCTTTGGCTAGAACTGAAGCTGAAGGTAAACCTTTCAATGGAATGAAGTGGGCCATTTTGGAAAATAAATCCACAATAACAAGAATAGTGTTATATCCTGAACAAGGAGGTAAGTCCGTAATAAAAATCCAATGAGAGGGTGTGCCAAGGTGCTGCCGGAATGTCTAAAGGTTGAAGGAGACCGGCTGGTCTTTTCTTTTGGCCTTTATTTTGGGCGCAAACACCACAGGACATCACAAATGATTTAACATCTTTTTGCCAAGAAGGCCACCAGAATTGTCGTTTCACCTTTTCTTCCGTCTTGGCAATACCGGGGTGCCCCTCTATTAGTGTATCATGATAACGATAAATAACGAGCTCTTGTAATTCCTTGTGTGGCAGAAATAAGCGTCCTTGGAAATAAGGTAAATCATTATTTATAGTAAAGTCCTACCCAATCCTGTAAGTCTGTAGGGTCCAGGAGTTGTTTAACTCTAGCTTGAATGTCTTCAAGCGTTTGTAAAGAAGTCATGCCCAAAATTCTCTGTTCGGGAATTATCGGTACAGGTTCTGAGTTAGTATCAGTTTCTCCCATTCCTATTCGGGATAGAGCGTCCGCTTTGCCATTCTTACAGCCAGGATGGTAGGTGATTACAAAATCGAATTCCGCAAAAAACAAAGCCCAACGGAGCTGTCGAGATGACTGAGCCTTGGCGGTCTTTAAATACTGTAAATTCCGGTGGTCGGTGATCACCGTGATGGTATGTCTAGCGCCAAGTAGATAATGCCGCCAGGCTTTAAAGGCGGATTTAATGGCTAACAGTTCTTTGTCAGTGATTGCGTAGTTAACCTCGGGCGCTGAGAATTTTCTGGACCAAAATGCAACGGGATGCAGTTGGTTAGTTTCGGGATCTCTTTGAGACAGGACAGCTCCCATGGCTAGGCTGGATGCGTCAGTTTCGACGACATAAGGGAGATCTGGGCGCGGGTGCTGCAATACAGGTGAGGAGGTAAATTTAGCTTTTAGTTCCTGAAAGGCCTGCTCGGCTTCTTCAGACCATTTGAAACGTTTATTTTTCCTTAAGAGCGCAGTGATGGGTTGAACCACACGAGAAAATTCCGGGATAAACCTGCGATAAAAATTGGCAAAGCCAAGCATGCTTTGAACTCCTTTCACGGAGCTAGGCGATGGCCATTTGAGGATAGCATCCACTTTTTGTGAGTCCATGCGGACTCCTTTAGGTGTCAGGATGAAACCAAGAAACTCGACTTCTGTGGCATGGAAAACACATTTTTCAAGTTTAGCAAATAGTTTGTGTTGGCGCATTTTCTCGAGAACTGCCCTGACATGTTTTCTATGATCAGATTCCGAAGAGGAGTACACAAGAATGTCATCGATATATACGACAATACAAACGTCGATGAGTTCCCGAAAGACATCATTCATGAAGTATTGGAAGGCAGCCGGTGCATTGCACAATCCGAAAGGCATCACCTGGTACTCGAATAGCCCATATTTGGTGCGGAAGGCAGTTTACCATTCATCGCCTTCCCTTATTCGCACCAGATGGTAGGCCCCCCGGAGATCTAACTTGGTGTATATGCAGGCATCCTTCACCTGGTCAAGGAGTTCAGGGATCAGAGGCAAAGGGTATCGGTTTTTAACAGTTATCTGGTTCAATGCGCGGTAGTCAATACAAGTTCTGAGGTCACCTTCTTTTTTAGGCACGAAGAATAAAGCCGAGGATGCAGGAGACTTAGACGGGCAAATAAAACCATTGGCTAGGTACTGATCTAGATATTGTCGTAAATGAAGATTCTCGGGTTCGGTAAGGGCATAGATCCTGCTGCAAGGGGGTTGTGCACTGGGCAATAGATCGATCTGGCAATCGTACGACCTGTGAGTCGGTAGAGCGTTGGCCTGTTCCTTTTGGAAGACGTCTTGAAATTCTTGGTATTCTGTCGGTATTTGCAAAATGACAGGGGTTACTGTAGCTAGGCCAATATTTGGATTTCTTGGATAACAGGTTTGTGCACAATCTGGAAAGGTTATCCTCTTTGCTCGCCAGTCAATTCGAGGATTATGTGTTTCCAACCAAGGGATTCCTAGAATTACTTGAAATTGCGGAGCCTTGATTACATCAAACACAATTGCCTCCCGATGTCCGTCTTGACCCAACAATGTCACTTCAGTAGTGGAGTGTGTTACCAGCCCAGAGGCGATTTCGGTTCCATTCACTGTGGTGATGACATCTTTACTGGTTTTAGGGCAAAGAGGGAGGTTGATCCTGGAAGCCAATTCACAATCCACATAGTTTCCTATAGCCCCACTATCGATGTATGCCTTAATGGCATGTAACCGCCCAGGCTGCTTCGGATTTACGAGGACCATTGGCATGATGAAATGCAAGGTCAGAGAGTTAGTTTTTAAGCTCGGCAAGCGGACCCCTACGCTTGTCGGGCGTGGTCGTTTCCCGACTCAGATTCCATCAGGTTCTTATCAGCGACTCCTACCGCCTTCTTAGACGGTTTTATAGGACAATCTCGTAAAAAGTGTCCAGAAGCCCCACAATAAAGGCATAATTGCATTTGCCGTCTTCGTTCATGCTCTTTTTGAATTAAAGGTCCTTTAACCCCTCCAATTTGCATAGGTTCAGTAACATCGGCACCCTTGGGGTTAACATGGATTTTGACCAAAACCCGGGTCTCAAACTTGGACCAATCTGCCTTTCTGTTTTGAAGTCTATATTTGTTTTGTGATCTAATTGGCCCACCAAGTCTATATATTCAGAGCAGTCTTGGGGTGGATTTACGACCTGGGCCAGGACATCCTTAAGTTCTCCACGTTGACCTCGATGGAATAAAGTGATTCTTTTATCCTCTGGCCATTCAGTCTCCACAATTAACCTATTGAAGGTCGCAATATAGGCTAAGAGGTCCAGGTTACCCTGTCGTAGGGATAGAAGCTCGTTGTCCAGGGCCTGTCCCTGAGAATGCCGCGCAAAAAGTCTTTCCATGCTTGTCTGGAAGGCTTGAAAGTTCTGAAGAATTGGGTCATCTTGAGTAACCAGTGGAACTGACCAATCCGCACCACTGCCGCTGAGATATGATAGTACAAAAGCGACCTTGGTTTGGTCGTTAGGGAAGGCCCCAGGTCTGCAGAGGAAGTGCAATCGGCATTGATTCATAAATACGGCAAACCTTTTGGGGTCCCCGGCAAAACGTTCCGGTGGGGCCAGTGGCATATTTCCAGGTAGATTAATTTGCACTGGGTTATTTGAAACCACTGGGGCGGAATTACCCCCAGAACCTGGTAAAGGAGTTTGACTAGCCTGACCTTGTAATAGCTGTCTGGCAAGATCATCAGTTCGTTCTTTAGATACAATTAACTCTCTCCTGAGGGCATTCGTCTCCTGGCGAGCGGAATGAACTTCAGCCCGTAATTCCCCCAATAGCTGGCCCAGCTGGTCTGTCTCGGAAGTCTCCATAGCGCCCGGGTGGGAAATTGTAGGTAGGCTTCGCATTCTGTAACGCTCACCTGATTCCCACGGAGGCGCCGACCTGTTCTGGACTGCTATGACCTCTTCTAAGGTGATGCGCAGGACTCGGAAGACGGACTGGACTGGACCCCCAAACCTCGCCTGTCTGGCCCGTAGAAGAATCCTTCTGTAGATGGAAAAGGGGATTAACTGTCTGCTGGATAATGTGTCGGATTCCCCCCTTCCACCTCTCACACTCCTGGAACCCCCTCCGCGATTCCCCGTAGAGTCTCACCTTAGAGTCTGAAAGGACAAGCTCTCCATCCTGCTTCCGATGCAGGGGCGCGTTGATTTCCAGTTACTTCACTGGATCTCGGGTTTGGTGAGTATTCAACTCCGCTTGACTTTTCCAATATGAGGCCGTAAGTATTCAGTTGCAAAAGTTCAAGCCTTAATTGTCCGTTGTCCTTTTCTCTATTTCAGATGCAGGATGAAGAATCCGCGTTGAGGGATGGATTTGCCGAAGGTAAACTCTGGTGAGTCTTTTTGATGGATGGTTCCCTTAGTGATCTTGCTTTCACCCACTAATGCGTGTGTCTTTTTCCCCTTAGGGGCCGGGGTACGCAAGTGCCAAAGAAGCAGCACCGACCCGAGGTGAGGAAAGATTGTCCCAACAATAATCAGGTAAGTCTTAAGGTGGAAGAATCAGGCCTTCCTCAATCTGTTCCTTCGCTCACCTTTATTTTGTCTCTTTTTCTCCTTAGGCGCTGAAAGGCGACGGATGGTGCCAATGGTCGCTGAAGAGCCCGAAGGCGCCTCGTGAAGGTGAGTGGAACGCGGCGCTACAGCGAGCGATGCAATGCGCTTCTAAAAATAATGTCTTTTTCTCAGGATCGTCGGAGTGATGGTTCCGGACCAAAGTAGCCCCCAAAGTAGTTCCAGATAAGTATTCTTCCTCAGCCACGCCCGAGTGGTAAAATAGTCCCATAGGTAAAATAGTCCCTTTCAGACCTCAAGGAGGTCTGAATCCGGCAGCATGGTCTGCATCAGGTAAGTCCATCCAAGCACTTCCATAATGAGCCTGGCGCCTATGGTGCCAGGACTGATGCCTTCTATGAGCCTGGCGCCAAAGGTGCCAGGACAATGTCCAAAGAGCCCCTATAAGGGGTTGCTGGGTCCCTCCCTGGGGACATGATGTCTGCTTTCGGGGACGCTGGTCCTGAACTGGCTTCCCGGGAGTAGGCATCATGACAGCGCCCCTGTGAAAGTGATGAGAGACTCCTTTGCAGATCTGCACACAACTGATCCCTGAACAAGGAGGCGAGGGTCCCGAAACGAGGCAGAGTGAGCGAAGATACGCAGACACGACATCATTGGTTGCGTCAGTATACGGACGAATTGCGTCTTGAGAGACGACTTGACTGATCAGGTGAGTCGTGCCCCGATTCAAAGTAACCCTGATATTGGTTGAGAGTTGATTGTGCAAAATCAAACACCCAGCCGAGGGTACGTTTAAAACATGCCTGGGGTATTGTCCACTTTAGCAGGATTTTTCCACTGTGGTAGACAATCTTTGGAAACTGGCCAAGTCGCGCCATCCATGGGGTCGCCGGGGTATGAGAAGTATGTGAAATATGGTGTGGGAGCAATAATGTTTTATGAGACTTGGCATAGGCAAACCAGAAAAGAGGAAGATCTTCAGTGGCCGAATAATGGGAGTTTTGAGATTACGAGAATAGATAACTTGGAGAAGGTGTTGATGAAAAAGAAAACACGCCCTGCAGCATTTGATATCCTTAGGGACTGGAGGAGGTAAGCTATGCTTCGTTGGAGAAGTAGAGAGAAACATGCGTGTAGGCATAAGTCGAAAGTAGAAAGAGTGAAAGAAAAAGAGGAGGAGGAGTGGAATGATAGTTTGAGAAAATCAAATAGACGCGATCAGTTGAGTATAGAAAAATAATACCCACAACGAGAGTTGCATTCATCTGATGAATTGATAAATCAAATATTGACTGATACAAAGCGAGGCCCAAGGGGAGAGACTAAAAAGACAGCGTCAGTGACTTTTGCTCAGCCCCCTCCAGTTGCTCAGCCCCTCCCTACTTATCGAATCCCAGCACAGCCACAGACCACACAATCAGCGCCTCCCATTAGCCAGCCAGCGCTGCAACAGTTACTTCCCGTTCCCGTTGTCCCATCTGCACCTTCTTCCCAAGAGAGTGTTTCTGTCCCATCTGCCCCTCCTATAATTGAACTTGAATTCACTGAGACGAGAGAGGGGGCCGGACAAAGTGGATGCGCAAGAGTGACCCGTAGTGCGATCAGCAACGAGAGAAAACAAGAGTTTCAAGAACAGGCAGAGATGTATATAAACGGGAATGATGAGACGTCAACGCTAGCTTCGGTGTATGATTTCAGGAGGAGTAATGAAAGACAGGTATTGTTGGAATGCATGGGGGAATATTTAACGGCGAGATGGAAACAGTTAATTGGAAGGCTACCGCCGCAACAGTTGTTGGATTTGAATGCATTAGCACGTTGTAGAGCGAGAGATGAAGAAATAAGGGAGCATGTAGACCGACTTTTTGAATTTAAGAATGAACTTGATGATGAATAGGCTGAAATGTTTGCCACACCGGGGTATAGGAGTAAAGATATTAAGAGAGATAGGAAGGAAGCGGCGGTACCATATATACAGCGGCGGTTTTTGCCGTCGTCAAGACAGACAAGTGATAAACTAAAAGTATGTATACGAGAGGCGTTAAAATGGATTTCAGATCCTAATATCCCCACAATGGAAATACATCAGATATTTGATTAATACCCCTTGCCAATGAAAATAGAAGCACTACGAACAATGGTTGAAGTGCTACTCCAGCAAGTGGCGGGACACAATAGAGGAAGAGGGAACGCACAAGGCAGAGGTAATTCGAACATGCATGGAGGGCCTCTGGGACTAAATCAGTGTGCATACTGCAGAGAGGAAGGTCACTGGCGAGCGCAATGTCCACATTTACAAAAATAGAAATGGGTATGGCCAGAGAAGACAGTATAGGGGGCATCCAGGAACAAATGGGCAAAATAGAAATAACATGCAGCAGCACCAAAATAGCCAAGGAAATGGTACCCAAAATCAGAACCAAGCCCAGAATCAAACTGCTTTTACCCCGAATCAGAGCCATCAGAACACGCAAAATGGAAATAGAGGAAGGGGCGGGAACATTTTTGACACCCAATCAAATGCATACTATAATAACAGCAGCGATTACACATTGGATGATGTGTTGTTTCCTCAATAGGACAGCCCAATGCAGGGGTCGGAACCAGTGCCTATTCCCATGAATCAAAAAGGACCCTACGTAGAAATGAAAGTCGGGAATAGAGAGCATAGCTTTCTTGTAGATACGGGGTACAATCATGCTTGAAGATAGAGCCAGTAAAAATCCTTCTAAAAGAAGGAGTAACGTTACCGCGTATTCCACAGTACAAAATTTCAGCAGAAGGAGACAAATGATTGAAAAGCATTGTTTTGGATTTGGTAAAATTGGGGGTGATTGAAGAGATTACAGGCAGTACATGTAACAGTCCCATTCTTCCAGTGTATAAGAAAGGAGGTAATGAGGTACCATATCGTTTTATAATTGATCTGCGCGCATTAAACAAAGTAGTAGATCCTCAATTCCCATTGGTTCCAGACGTCACCACAATTTTGACAATAATTCCTGCCTTCGGCAGAGTACTTTAGTGTGATTTATTTGAAAAATGCTTTCTTCAGTATTCCAGTACACAAGGAAAGCAGATATCTGTTGGCCTTCATGTTAGGAGGACCATCATTTACATTCACGCGCATTCCACAGGGCTACACAGAGAGTCTGAGTATTTACAGCAGAGCATTGAAAGAGCAGCTAGATATGCTAGAATTACCGGCCAGTTGTGTATTGTTACAATATATAGATGACCTATTGATCGCTGCTGATACAGAGGAGATTTGTAAAGAGAGCACTGTTTTACTATTAACACACTTAGCAGCACATGGCCATAAAGCAAGCTTAAAGAAATTCCAATATTGTCGTAAGGAGGTGGCTTATTTGGGCTACCTACTTTCGAGAGAAGGGAGAAGACTGACACCACAGAGGATAGAAAGTATTTATGGTGTGCCTATTCCAAAAACACAAAAAGGAGTCAGAGCTATAATAGGCATGGCTTCCTATTGCCGGCAGTGGATTGGAAACTTTGCATTGGTTGTGAAGCCAATGGTGGCATTGACAAAAAAGGATGCTGTGATGCCTTTGCAGTGGAATGAAGAATGTCAGAGAGCATTTGATCTGCTCAAAACTCTATTGTGTTCTGCTCCAGTTTTGGGCACACCAAATTATGAGAACATTTTTAGATTGTTTGTACATGAGAATGAAGTCTGCGCGCTGGCTGTTTTGACACAGGAACAAGGTGGAAGAAATAGGCCATGTGGCTATTTTTCTTCCGCGCTGGACCCTGTAGCGCGCGCACTACCACGTTGTTTGTGAGCTGTTGCAGCGGCTGCTGCATCAGTGAAACAAACGGAAGGGATGGTATTGGGGCACACCTTAATTTTGATGGTGCCACATGCCACAGACGTTCTATTAAATAGAGCAGAGACGCAACACCTCACGTCTGCTAGATTGAATAGATACGAAATTGTGCTTTTTGCGCCACACATCCAAATTATGAGGTGTAGCGCTTTGAATCCTGCAGAATTAATGCCACTGCCCACGGAAGAACTTGGTGAAAATGAATCACCTCCCCATGATTGTTTAATGGTTACTGAGGAAGAAATAAAAGGAGGAACTGATTTGACAGATACCCCACAAAAAGGGCCAGATGGAGAGTTGTTTTGTGACGGCTCCTGTTTTAAACTACCTGATGGCACATCAACTGCTGCCTATGCTATAACCACGTTGAAGAGTATTGTAGAGAGCAATAGAATCCCCTACAACTCTGCACAAGCCGCGGAGATAGTAGCTTTAACCAGAGCCTGTGAGATTTCAGAAAATCTGAGTGTAAACATATATACTGACAGCCAATACGCCTTTGGCGTTGTTCATAACTTTGGTCGACTCTGGGCTGAGAGGGGTTTCTTGTCATCACATGGAGCCAGAATTCAACATGGCCCTTTGATTGTATGATTGCTGTCTGCACTTACGTGTCCCAAGCGCCTAGCAATAGTTAAATGCGAGGCGCATAAAAAGGTAACATGCAAAGTGGGAGAAGGAAACGCATTTGCAGACAGGATTGCGAAACAAACTGCCACTGATTTCAATACTAAAATGTTGACAGTCCAGTCTGAGGAAGTGCCCTGCATGATAGAGAATGGAATTGCTACTGTCAAAGAGATGCAGGCAGAATCCACTGCTGATGAAATATGAGGGTGGGCTGAGAGCTCTGCTGAATTAGATCTAGAAGGTTGCTGGGTGGACAAGAAGAGTAAAAACTGGATGCTGCCCAACTCCTATGTAACTGCAATGGTCACGATGGCCCACAGCCTTACTCATATTTGTGCCAAGAAGATAGTTCAACATCTAGCTACAGTATGGGAGAACACACACATAAAGAAAAATGCCGAGAGGCTGATCCAGAATTGCATCACGTGTCTACAACACAATGTGGGGAAGGGAACAGTGACTCCAACAGGCAGTTTTGGCCCTCCCTCTATGCCTTTTGAGGTAATCCATTTTGATTTCATAGAAATGGAGAGATGCCAAAACTTGAAGTATGTCCTAGTGGTTATATGTGCATTCAGTAAATGGGTGGAAGCATATCCATTAAAAGACTGCACCGCCATGAGCACAGCAAAAGTAATGTTGAAAGAGTACTTCTCCCGTTTTGGTCTGCCCCGTGTCAGATGGTCAGATAATGGTCCGCATTTTGTGGGCGCAGTGATATTACAGATTTGCGCAGGTCTCCAGATTGACAAGAGATTCCATTGTTCTAGGCACCCCATGAGTGCGGGTCTTATTGAACGCCACAACGGCATTTTAAAAGCCAAAATAAGTAAAATTTGTGCAGGGAATAAGTTGAGCTGGGTAGACGCATTACCATTAGCGTTATTATGCATGCGCACATCTGTGCAAGCAAGAACTGGGCTCTCCCCATATGAAATAGGAAAGGGGAGACCGGCGAATGTTTGGTGTGCACCACAGCCAAAGCTGTTAAGGGTGCTCGAATAACCTGGACTCAGCATTTATTGTAATCTGTTAATACAAAAATTGCGTTTGGTAATGCCTCCTGCACCTGCTGATGAATCAATCAGGTATACTGGTCCGGGGCATGCACTGGAGCCCGGTGAGTAGGTGCTGATCAAGAACTTTGAGAGGAAAACATTGCTTGCACCAAGGTGGCGTGGACCCTATCTGATACCCTTAACAACACAGACCGCCATCCGCGTGGACGGAAGAAAAGCATAGATACATGCAACACATGCCAAAAAGGTCCCATCACCGTCTGAAAAACTGCCTGATCGAGACGACCAGAAAGAGACAGCGGTCCCAGAAACGAAAGAAACAGTTGCCAGTTCTTTGCCACAAAATCTGCCTGATCCTGAAACGAAACCTGAAAAGATTGCTGTAAAAGAGGAAGGGCAAAGAGTGCCCCAACGTTGTCCAGCAGAACCTGCATCACTGCTGGCTGACACAAAACGTGTACCACTTTGGCGCCCACCCTCTTATATTGCGCAACAGCCTGAAACAAAATCTGCATCATCACTTTGACGGCCACCATCATCTGCCATTGTGCCACAGGCCGACTCCGATCTTGAGTCTGGAAGTGCGTCCGCACTATTCATTGATCACACGATACCAGGAGCAAGGCAGTATAATTTGCGAAACTGGAAGAAGGAGTGATCAAATCTCCATTTCTTTTGATCTTTGTTGCCTCTGTTTCCTATCACGGATGAAATAGGAACCGGAGGCCTAGAGGAGAGTGGCGTGTGCAAATCAGACACCCCAAGAGCGAGGATTCTAGGTGGTAAAAAAAAATCCATGTGCAGATCACCCCTCACGGGCAAGAGGGGCTCACATGGTACGAAGGCAATTGATAACTGCTCTGGAGTTCTTTCAGCAGTGTGCAGATGCACAGAGATCTTGCCCAACATATAGCAATCCAGGCTGCTAAGAACTGGCAGAATTAACTGTTGACATTTACCGAACTTATTTACATTCGAACAAGTGAAACGAGGAGAGATATTCACAACGAACATTGCTGAAGAAGAAGAACCACAAGAGAAAAATGCAGGAACCAGCTTTTTCCCCCTCCTGCACCACTGCCATTAATGAATTAAACATAGAGACTGGAAGGTTACACAAAAAGAATTGCCGAAAAAATTGTATGCTGATCTTAACAATAGTAATGTGCATAATGAGTATATTAGCCCCAATAATGACCATATTCGTATTATGGTATTTGGAAGAAATAAACCCCTTAGAAATACTCTTGCCAGTTGAAAACATCTCCACTACTGAAAGCCCGGTCCTTGTGATTACTTATACTTTGTCCCCAATGGAAGAAAGACACAGGGAAGGTACGGGAATAACACATTACTGCTAATAATGAATATGACTCACTCAATATTGAGAAATAATAATTGCTGGGTATGTGCCCACTTACCACAGCATGGTGGTCAGGGAATTGGTTGGTATGTGCAGCCCCTGCCATTGAGTTCTGCATGTTACGCATCACTGAGTGCATTATATTATGGGAAATGGAACAAAAGTAAAACTGGTCAATTAGATTGAGATTATTATGAAACCTGTAGGTTGTTCTATATTTCACAAAGCACGGCCGATCACACCAGTAGTGATGCGACAAGACAGACTATTTGTGCCCTATAAATCATCTGTAATCACGTTTCAAATGAACCCAGAAGGAAATAAAGATACGGTGCCCCCTCCTATCTAGTAAATTACAGTCCACGCTCTGTCCCCTTTTGCCTGAGAAAGAAGGGTTCCTATTTGGTGGGGACATTCACTAGATGTATGAATATAGCATTCCTTGATAAGGCGGTAGAGCCAATTTATGTAGGAGATCCTGTTTATTTTATATGTGGAGAAAAAGCATATCCCTGGTTACCTAGAAACTGGGGAGGTACTTGTTACTTAGGACTCCTTTTTCCTGGGGTATTCCTTTCAAAAACAGCAGACATAGCCAAACTGGCCAGGTCAAGACCACGTTGGAATGAGGAAGGAGGTTTAATCGCAGATGACATAGCAAAATCATTCATACCATTTTGGGGCCAAGAAATAAACTCGTAAATATAAGATAACTGTCCAGGATTTTAGAGAAAACGATAAATGGGACAACAGATATATTATACAATCTGACACTAGAGGAAAAAGGAATTAGATTAATGACACTCCAAAATAGAATGGCTCTTGATGTAATCCTGGTTGATCGTGGTGGAGTTTGCAAAATCGTGGGATCAGCGTGTTGCGTATTTGTAAGCGACGCCTCCACTACGATTTTCGAAGTGATAAGAAAGTTGCACGTTTTAAGCTCTGACCTTCACCCCCCTCAAGGGAGCTGGGAATTAAACATAAGCTCCTGGTTCTGGGAAGTATTACACTCATGGGGATGGAAACTATTTGCGATCCTGGTAGCAGTGCTAGGAATATTCATGACATATTGTTGTTGCATACACTGCTTACCCATAATATGTACTGAAATAAGAAAGGAGTGTGTACAGATGGTAGAAAAAAAGAGCACTGCTAAATCAAGTACTCACGGTAATGATAAATTAAAGGCAGTAAAAGAATTGATGTCAATCAATATTGATGACAATGAGGAGGAGACCAGTAGTGTGCAAGATTCAGAATCAGAATCAGATACTTGGTGGGAAGAGGATGCAATGTACGGATGAGGTGTTTGGCTGACGGCCAAAAGGAGGGTTTGTCAGTCCAGAAAAAGTAGACACCCCTCAATCATAAGGCAATGTTGTTTGTTGGCCTAAGACCAACCGCCTCATGTGTTTAGTATTAGAAATACATAGCCATACACTTGATTGAAGTGCGGCCGTTTTGAAGTGACTGAAATGGCCATTTTGTTTTCTAACGTTTGCCTTTTGCTTTCTGTTAAAACTGCTTTGCTGAAAACATATTCTGCTCCACCAGTGCATAACGCAAGGCCACGAGAGACATGTTGAAACATAACACAGCAACCCAGACAGAAAATGCCCGGTCTCCTCCCTCACAAATCCTTGGAAGTAAGCAGCGAGGCATTCTAATCAGTACACAGGTGCCAGCTAGTCTCGTTAATACAGTAGAAATGTTAGAAGCAAACATTAAATGGCTTGAATTATGCTCTTCTTTGCGGCCCCCCTTCCTGAGCCCTGTAGAGCCCTGGAGAGCAAGTTGACCCCCAGTACACGAATAGAAACTAGGAGATAGCAAGGCCAGGAATGTGTCTCTCCCCTGCACGCAGCTTGCTTGCAAAAACAGAAGTATTGTGTTCTTTAAAACAAAGACTTGTGTCTGTAGGCTCGTAAAATTGCAAACTGTTGCTAAATGAATGTCTGAAGGTGTCATACTCGTCACCATTGTCAATCATCCTGCCCAATTCAAAGGAAATGTATTAAGGGCGGTATTGAATGTGACACTACTGATTGTAAGATGCTTGCTTTGTATATATGTAACTGTTGTACGATTCTCTCTCTCTTGCGTCCCCCGAGGTCTGCAAACACGCGCGGCGTGGGACCCAGTTGGCCAACTGAGACTATTTGCTTTGCAATAAAACCCTAGCTTTTGGGAATACCACCTTGTGTCTGGCGTATCAGTTCGTGTGTGGTGATTGTGCCTTGCTTCAATGCGCGAGGGTCCCCTAGGGGCCCCTTCATTGACTCACTTGCTCCGATATTAGTGAATTATTTTAGGAGCAGGTGTGAGTGCCTCTTGGCTCTCTTTTGACAATTGTTGTAGGTCTATATGCTCTTCATCTGAGGTTTCTAGAACAGAAGCTGGATTAGAGTCTTTTTCAACTTTGTTATTCTTATTTAAAAAAGCTTCTTTTCTTCTCTTAGCATACCTTTTAACAGCACGCAAATGCGTCCTTTTAGCATGGTGAGACAAGAAGGTGAAAGTTTCATCTGATGGAAGACCTTCTTTCTCCACCTTTTGCTGATATTCAATTTCTTCCACCAATACAGTTGGACTATCAGGAGAAACTATTGAAGGTACCATTTTCGATAAGTGAGTTGCAATTATAGAGCTCAATGCCTCAACTGAGGCCTTAATCTCTTTCAAATCAGTATTACAATTGCACTTCACAGACTCAAGGGGTGCATTAATTAGCTGTGTGTTCTGATCACCTTCATAATAGCTATATTGCGTACTTTTATCATGACTTACTGCAAAGCCAACAGAAGTACAAAGCAATCTTGGTTCATGATGTATGGATCTCAAGGTATCAACAGCAGTAATGAACCCCTCAATTTTATCAATTTTGTAACATATATAATGCAAAATGGCCTTTGTTTCTTTCAATTCCAAATGCATCAGTTCATGTCCCTTGTCCAATAGATCCAATATTTTTGTGATCACCGGACGAGTACTAGGGGAAGGATGGTCAATTTCATATGTATTACTTATTCTCCCTTCAAAATCAGCTTGCAGCGACTTGCTATGAGCTTCAGCCGAATCAGGGGAGTATGATAATGCATGCGGAAAAATGTCCGGGATTCCATCCACAACTACATCAATATTTAACTTGTTGGTATAATTATTACTACATGTTTTAATGTTATCACTCTTGGTCCTTCCATAGACCAGTGGAGTTATCATGCTAATAGAGCGGTTCACCTGTTTGTCTAATGCCGCCATATTCCGCATAGTAATATTGAACTGATCTTTACTTGGTGTGCATGTTGCAGGTGAAACCATGCGCCCGCTCAAATCTTCAGTTACAAACAGCCCTTCTTCCTCAATCATGGAAGCGGGCAAGAGAGCGCGGTAAGCAGCATGAATTTGAGCTGAGTGTGTAGCATGAGTAGTAGTACTTAAGCAACTCGCAAGTTCAGCCGATGCGCTTCCAACTGAGGCATCTGATATTGGCAATTCATTATAGGATGTACGACCCTTACAGACGAGGGAATCCATTTTTGATGATGTGAGGACGTTCGCTAGTACCTCATTACATCGCCCACTCCGAAGGCCATTAGCCATGATTATGTAAGCAGAGTGAAGCTATGGAGAAGTATGGAGTCTCAAGCCCTTCTTTTTTAGATATTGGCAACTTCTAACCACACAAAAGTGAGTATCAAGCTACAGAACCAACTCGCTTTGTTATGACGGGCTGGTAAGTTTAAGCAAAAGCAAGCAAAGGATAGCAGTTAGTTACATCCAACCACCCCAGCCTCACCAGCAAACAGCAAACAGTACTTGGCTGTACTTCGCGGGTGCTCAGCGCGAGTGCGCTGGGCTATGTGTCTTTAAAGAGGCTGGATACGCGTCACAAGGCAGGGGGGCGAGGCCACCATCCAGGGAAACACCTTAGAATAGAAATAGAAAAGGCGTTATGTGCACACCGCTTCGTGAGGTTTCTACTTGTACACAAACAACAGGGAACACACAGTATCAAAATAGTCTCCAATATAGATAAGTAGGGGAGCACACAGTCACCTCCTTCTCCCTCTATCAAGGACCAAGCAAGCCGGGAGTCGCAGATAAAGACGTCCTCCGGTGCCAAGTTGAACTGACAGCACCTAGACTGCTCCGTGTGCCGCGGAAATAGCAGCAAAGCTGGAAATCATAGCGTTCCACCAGGGGTCCGGCAGCAGTCAAAACAGCTAACAGTACTTGGCTGTACTTCGCGGGTGCGCAGCGCGAGTGCTCTGGATATGTGTATTTAAAGAGGCCGGATAGGGGTCACAAGGCAGGGGGGCGGGGCCACCATCCAGGGAAGCACCTCCTTCTCCCTCTGTCAAGGGCCAGGCAAGCCGGGAGTCACAGATAAAGACGTCCTCCAGTGCCAAGTCGAACTGACAGCACCTAGACTGCTCCGTGCACCGTGGAAATAGCTGCAAAGCTGGAAATCACAATGTTCTACCAGGGGTCCGGAAACAGTACTTGGCTGTACTTCAGCTGTTCTACATTGAATGGTGCGAGGGCCCGCCTGATTGGCTGCCCGCTTCCTTTCTTCATCAGCAAGCCCCCGGAGCTGGCATGTGTTAGCTAGCCCCCTGAAAGGGCCCCCTAAAAGGGTCCTGCCCATCCCTGTCTGGTCCCGTCGGGGCTTGGCCAGGCTGAGAGGGCCCCCTACGACGACGAAACAGCCACTGCTATTGACATTGCACACTGGGTAAGCACCAGCACTCTTTCTATGATGTTCCAACACCCATTGCCCTATATTCTCCCACAGATCCACAGCTTCACTGGGGCTCGCATGCCCTCATCTCAGTCACATCCCACAACGTACCGTGTCCTACTCCACATGAGCGCCCTCCTTTATGATCCTCCTTACCTCGCAGCCTCGAGGCACGTTCATCCCCGCTTACATTCTGCGTGTCACTGAGTTTCTGCTACCTTTCTGCTGTTACCCTGACCTAACCATTCTCTTGGTTCTATCCGACCTTTATGTCACACTACATTTAACCTCAACTCTCCACCTATGTGCCTCTGAAGTTGCCCTTCTCTGCAAACTCTGACTGGCTGATATTGACCCATTCATCTCCAGGATAGTGAAGCTGCAGGTCGCCCTCCTCACTACAGCATGTGTTATGAGTACCTTCGCATTTATGTGCTAAGTTTCTGCTTTTTGCTACTCTGTTGGCTGAAGGCCTGACTTGAACTACTTAAGCCGTCCTACTATAATTCTGCACCACGTGAAATGTTTCTTCTTGCTGTGCTCTCATCCACACATCGATTGTTTCTCTGCCTCATTTTAGTGCCTGCTTTAAATCTTTGCATCCACCATCTTGTGCTGCTTTTTAGTACTTTATTGCAAATTCGAATTTCAGTGTGCTTTTAAATCTTTGCATCCACAATCAATCCTACTCCTCTTTTGAATGCCTTGCATATAGGCTTGGGGTCTCGCCTACTCTCTCTCTCACCCTCGCCTATAGCTACAGGCCACCTGGCCCTATCCCTCTCTTCCTCTCTGAATGGCCTGACCTGCCTCCTCCCTCACAACCTCTTCTTCCAAACTCCTCCTCCTTGGTGATTCAACATCCACCTTCACTCCCTTGAATCATCCACCTCTCAGTTCCGAGTCCTCTGTGACTCCCTCTCTCTATTCTTCCTTCTGGCCTGACCCGCTCTGCTGGTTACACTCTGGGTACCCTCATTTCTGGTGACATCCCTATCTCTAATCCGGTCACCAGCCCCCTCTCCTGGTCTGACCACTCTCTCCTTTCTTCCTGCCTGGGGCCCCTTGGCCCTCTATCTGAGCCACCCCTAGCACTGCCATCCTCCTTGGCTGTCATCCCGCCAATGAAGCGACTGTCAGTCGCTGCTTTTGCCTCCACCTTCTTCAACCCACCCACTCCCACTTCTGACTCTGTCCTTGCTAACCTGCACCTCTCCATCTCTAACACCCTTGTCATGAGGATCTGCCTAAAACCTGCATCCAAGAACAACAACTGGTATGACTCTGATCAAGCATCTCTGAAACACACAGAGTTGTTGAACGGGCGTGGCAGACCGTAGGTTTACCCTCTAACAAACTGGCCTGCTGCCTGCTCCAAAGGCAATATCACTTCTCTCTCCGCTCCAAGAAGTGGGCCCACATCCAAGCCCTCATCTCTGGAGCCACTAACAACAAGATCCTGTCCTATCTCTCTTCCTCTCCCCCTCCTCCCTCTACCCCTTTCTCTTCCTCTGGCCCGTCATTGACGGCCTCTCCTCCCTCCTTTTCTGCCTTTTCCCTGTTATCCTCTGATGAGGTTTCTAGACAAGTCAGATCTATGAAAGTCTTGTCAAAACAGGTTCTCCCCTGTTCCTCCAAAACCATCAAGGAACACATTGACACCCTGGCTCCTGCTCTAGCTGACTTCTGCAACCACTTCTTCATCCGATCTCGATCACTCCTTTCTTTGGCAAACTCCTGGAAAAGCTGGCCATTTCCCCACTTAATCTTCACACTGAATCTGTTGGTTGTCTCCATGACCATCAGTCAAGCTTCAGAGCTGCCAGAAGCATGGAAACTGCTCTCCTGAACACCTGTGAAACCATGCTTGCAAATCTAGACTCCAACTCTCCCGCTGTTCTCATTCTCCTTGATCACTCTTCTGCCTTTGACACAGTCAACTATTCTATGCTCATAAAGCGACTCTGAAACCCTTGGCATCACTGGCCGGGCACTGGATTGGCTGACCTCTTTCGTCACTTACCACCCTTGCCAGTTGCAGCTGGGCCCTTTCTCCTCCACCACCACACTCTCTACCTGTGGCGTCCCACAGTGCTCTATCCTTTCGCCATGGCTCTTCAATATCTATATCACCCCTCTTGCTCACCTGATCTCATTTCCCATGTTATGATTATAGCACACAGCTTTCCTTCAAACTTCTTTCTACTACCCCCTCTCCCTCCTCTCTCATCCCTGACTGTCTGTCCGCCATTCAGGCACGGTGTGCAGCTAACAGTCTTTGGGTCTCATTACGAGTTTGGAGGCAGCCATGCCGCAATTTGCGGCATGGCTGCCTCCAAACTCGGGTCCGGGTTCCTTGAATGAGGAATTACCGGGCCATTCCAACCTTGGAGGACCCGGTAATTCCTCATTCAATTTACCCATCCGCATTCGACATTAGAGCCCCCATAGGGATCAATGGGAATGGGGAGGGAGCTAACTGGTCCTTTAGCGGCTCCCGCTAAGGGACCTCGTAATGTGGCGGTAAGGGGTTAATGGCACCGGCATCCTTACCGGCGCCGTTAACCCCTTACCGCCGACCTCGTAATGAGGCCCTTTGTCTTAATGCCAGTAAGATGGAGATTCTTCTCATTGGGAAACATGTGCCCTCTTTTCTTCCTACCCTCTGGCAACCCTCTCTGGGCCCTCTACCCCACCATCCTGTGAGGCCAAGAACCTCAGGGTCATCTTCGATTCCACTCTCTCCTTCACCCCTCACATCATGGACCTTACAAAGAAAGAAGTCCCACTTCCAGTTCCACCTCCTCAGAGAAATTCTTCTTTTCCTCACCTTCCCCCAGAAGCTCAATGTCTACAGAGCTCTGGTCCTCTCCAGGCTAAACTACTGCAACAGTCTATTTCTCAATCTCCCTCTTATCTGCTTACGCCCCCTCCAGCTAATCTAGAATCAAGCTGTAAGACTTATCCTTGGCCTCAAGCCCAGGGACTGTATCTCTTCATCCCTAAAGTCTCTGCGCTGGCTCTTGGTGGCTGCAAGGATCACATTCAAGACCCTCTGCATCATCCTAGGACCACGCGATCTCCAACTCTCCCTCCCTAAATACTCCCCTGCTAGAGCCCTACACTCCTCTAACTCCAATTCTTTGAATGTCAAACGCTTCTCGAAGCAGAGAGTGGGGGCAGGTCTTTCTCCTTGGCTGGTGCCTCCCTTTGGGACAGCCCCTCTCAGACTTGAGCTGTGCCTCCTAAAGTTCCTGAAACTGCTCAAAACTCTTCTGTTCTCAACCTCTTTCCCTTTCCTGCTAATTGTCCCACTGCCACTGTGACCAGTGTCCTGATTCTCATGTATCTCACAGGATTCCAGGCCTTCTTCCCGGTTGATACCAGCACCCTGCCCCCCACTGTATTGCCCTTGTGGGCCCCTGCTTGGGGGCTCTGCATCCCGCCCTTGCGAGTCACCTGCACTAGCACTTAGCCTGAGGTTCTCCTCCTGGCTCCCCTTACCACTTCCCTCCCGGGCCCTCCATCAGCACTTGTCCACCCCTCTGCACCCCCTTCCTCCCTCCCTATCTCCTGGACTTCTCCTCACTGCACTTGCACATCCGAATGTTGCAAGGCCTAGAAGGACCATGATTGAATTTGACTGTTTTTGCCATTGTTTATTTCCTCTGTTCCCTTCCCATTTAGCCTTGTGGCGCTTTGAAACACAATTCTGTTATTTACGACGCCTAACAAATGCTCAATAAAATTCAATAAATAAATACCTTGCTCAAGGTACACTTCTCAAGAGATACTCATGGCTCAGTGACTCCGGGTTTAAGCCGGTCGTACAACGTTCTTTTATCGCCAGGCTTTCTAACTTCAGGCTTTTAAACGTAGAAAGAATAATGAAACATTTCATCAAATTTTTTCTGGGGGGGTGGGCAAGGGCAGATAAGGGGTTAGGGGTCGGGAATAGTTAAAAGGGGTGGGTGGACGGGAGAGGTGTGGGGGTGGTTCCCCCCTAAAAAAGAAATGTTCAATGAATGTTATTGTTGTTTTTTCCATGTTGAAACAGCAGGCATTAGAAAGCCTGACAATGAAAGAACATGGAACCAAGCCGTTGACTCAGGCAGCACTAATCAATATGCCTATTGAAGAGGCAGTCCTGTTCGGGAAGGCTGTTGATGAACAACTATAAACAGCCAAAAAGGAGCATGAGGCCATACAAATGCTGGGACAGATTACAAATAAGACATACAGAAAAAAACACACTGGAGAGCAGATAAATTGCGCCAATGCTGAGTTTTTTTGTTTTTGGTTGCTTGTATCTTATTTGATTGTTTTGTTGGGTAAGTTGTTGTTCAAATGTATTTTACAGATTCTGGGTTCTAAAAGGTAGGTTTCTTAGCATTGTTCCTTCAAATGTTCATTAATATACGCAACCTGATTACCTCTATTATTTAATCATAGAGGTTTTGTTTTTGAGTGGTTGGGGTTAGCATCTGTTGGTAGTCCTTAGTTGTCCTCTCTTAGATTCTGCGTTGATGACCTCTATTTTTTAGTCATAGAGGTTAATTGTTAGCATTGGGTTAATGTCCTCAAATGTCCTTTGTTTGCTAACACCTATCAATCATCAAAGAGTTATCCTCTCAATTGTCCTCTCTTAAGTTTTGCATTGATGACCTCTATTATTTGATCATAGAGGTTGTTTGTTGACAATCAGTGATAATTCACTATGTATGTATCTTTCAAGTAAACACTCTGTCAATCATCTACAAGTTGTCCTCTCTTTGTCACCAGAAAACGTTTCCTCAACACATGTTTCCCAGCTGAATATCACAGCAGTTCTCCAGGAGGATATTGGTATTAGTGTGACATTGATTACTATTAGGTTGGAAACCTCTATCCTAGTCTTTATTGTGGATAGAGATGGTTTGTAGTATTAGATAAATGGTTCTGTCAGGTTTAGAGTGAGTATCTTCTAGTAAATAGCATGTAGTTGATTGTAGTAGCGATGTTCGCTGCATCTTAACCGTAAATAAGACATATGTCCAAAGAGGAGTCTTTAACACACAGTGTACTTTCCGTAACTGTACAAGTCTGTACTACCCTAGGAATCTTGGTAGAGTGGCAGAGCAGTTAGGCTTAACATAGGAGGAAGATGTGAGCTGAACTGTAGGTAAGTACACTGAACCCAGTATGTAGTCCAATGAAACACTTACACATCAAATGTAATATTGCTTGCGGTCCAATTTTTAGAGTTTGACACTAATGACAGTTCTAACGTATTATTGGTACAACCGTGCACTCGTGATAAGACAAAGGTATACGGTAGTTGTATTTATTTAGAAAACATAAAGGGCCTCATCATGAGTTGGGCGGTATCCCGGCGGTATTCCTGCCAGGATACCGCCTGTGCTAATAGCGTTACTGCCAAACCCCCCCAGCGCTATTAGCGTCGGATCACAGATTTGGCGGAACGGGAATTTCCCATTCCCCATTGGGTCCATTCAGTAATTCCCCATTCCCCATTGAGCCCAATGGGGAATTTTCGGCGCGACTACCATCAGCGGTATTACCGTGTGGTAATCGCACCAAAAATCAGCAAATTTGTGGTGGATTTACCCCCCGCTCAGAGCTGGGGTTAAATCCTGCCAAACCCGTGATTTGGTGGACCCTTAAATGTGGCAGTAATAGCGTTACCATTGCATTTAAGGGTTACCGCCAAACTCGTGATGGGGCAGAAAGTCTTTTAGGAAGGAAAAGGGTTGGTTAATCACACAGTAGCAGAGCTTAACGTTCTAGAGACACTTTTCTGGCACAATAACGCTTTAAAAAGTCTAATCCCTAACTATATGAAAAAGTCAGTTCGGAGTGGATTCAAAGTCTTAAGAAGAAGCAGAACCAAAAAAGTTCCTCAGGATACTCTTAGGCCCTCATTACGATACCGGCGCTAAACCATGGCGCTATTAACACCATGGTTGGTGCCGGTATTGTAACGTGTCCGCCATGGTGAAATGGGGAAATACCGCCCCATTCCAAGGTTGGCGAGGCAGTATTTCCCCATTTCCCCATGGCCCTTCCCCATTCCCATTTTTGCCCCATAGGGCATAATTGGAATGGCGAAGGCGCTAAGTACGGTACCGCAAATTGCTAGACCAGCCGTTAAGGTCGGGTCCCGCAAAGGGACCTCGTAATTAGGTGCTAATGGGTTAACGGCGCCGCAGCCTTTTACGGCGCTGTTAACCCATTAGTGCCAGGGTCGTCATGAGGCCCTTAGTCTCCAAGAAAAGATACTTGGCAATTCAACACAATGATGGCGTCCCTGCAAAAGGACCCACGAAAGGACCCACGGAAGGTACACAAGCTGACAGCTTGGGTCAGAGGTAGAGTGGACACCCTGGACATCTCGTCACGCACTCCAGTCACTCTGGAGTGACTTCCTGGTTCAAGGTAAGTTATAACTTTTCACGCCACAGTACTGTACGTTAGAAGAAATGCTTGTAGCTGCAGTCTCCTCTGTGCAGTAGCGACGGACCCGGTCTCCTGATTCCTCGGTCTGGTGATGAAAGGAAAGACTTTGAATGGGATGTCTCAACAGCAGTCTTGAGGGAGGACCCTTGGTACGGATTCCTTCAGTCTCCTTGGTAGGTCTGCTGTTTTGGCACCTTTTTCGCAGCCACAACAAAGGACCGTATTTGCCTGTCGATCTTCTTCGATTCTGGAGTCCTGCACTCTGGTGAGGGGACTTTAGAGGAGTCGGATCGTGTCTCGGGAGCGCAGCAAAGACTTGGACAGATTCGGCCTTGCAAAGACGATGCATTTCAAATGGGTCAGAGGTCTCCTGGTATTTGTGGTCTGCAGAGCTGGAGAGGCACAGCACCTCAGGAGATGGCTCAATTTGTATTTTGTCTCAGGGGCTGGTTGGTCTCAACAGCCATTTGGAAGGAGTCTTCCTCTTCGTAGCTCCTGTCAAGTATAAAACGGGGTCAGGACAGTAGTGTTCACTTCACAGTGATGCAAAGGGTCTGCAGGCATCTCTGGTTGTCTTCAACTTCGGTTACTTCAGTTTTCCAGTGGTCAACTTTCACTCCAGGAACCTCAACTTTTATTCAGTTTTCCCACAAACCTCAACTTTTATTCAGTTTTCCCACACACTCCTCTGCAAACTCTCTCAGCATTTTCCAGAAATGAGCTGGTGGCTGTCCAATCAGGACAGCCAGCCCTGCAGTGGGAACTGGTTCCATTCAGGCCCTCAGGCAGAAAAAGGGCCGGGAGGGCCGGGGAGTGAATAACCCCCCACCCCCACTTCCTGCCTGCCCTGACACACTGGAGCCTACACAGGGACACCCAAAGGTTCCAGCCAAAGGCAAAACACACACACACCGACCTCCCCCTTCAAGAATGGTAGAAGAAGGGCTAACAAAGAACAACCATGGACGAAATATCAAAAAAAGAAAGGAGCCACCATGTTAGAACATGGGTGACCCTATTGTGCGCAACTGGGACTGTGAATACAGTCTGCGGTAAAGAATAGCACAATAGTTGGTAGAACACATCCACTGCCACCAGCCATAACTATAAGGTTGTCTATGTAACTTAAAAGTCACAGGAGCAGAGAGAAGGGCGATACTAGGGATCCCCTTAGCAATCCACATAAGGTGATGTGTGCTAATCTCTCATGGTATAAAGTTTTAGGAAGGATACAAAGTATTCCTCTATCCTTAAGAACTGTAGTTACTTGAGGATAGTAAAATTATCTCCAAGGAGGACCCAAAGGGTTCCCAGCAGCACGGCAGATAAGGTGCTGTGTGCTGCAAAAGTGAAACACAGATGCCTTAAAAAAGATATGGAGGAAAGTAGACTACAGAAGAAAGTTAAGACACAGAGAACAGCGTTCCAAAGGTCAGAGCAAATAAGAATGAATGAGGGGGAAAAGGCTCACCTCATTCAGGATAGAAAGAAAAAGGTCCAGAAGTCCAGCAAAAAGTGCTCGGGTCTCACTAGGAGAGGGGATGCAGCATAAAAATAATAAATCTCCCTAACAGTGCCCAAGGCTACAACAGATCCAATCATCCAGGATCTGCTGCATCTGGCTCCTCTTTTTACAGTCCCCAGTCTCAATCTACCTCCTATCAATCCTATCAGCAGAGGGGGTTTCGCCGTGGGTAAGGGTGAGGGCAGGGTTGCAGCTGAGGCGCAGCAGCCCCTGCCAGCAAATGACGGGCCGGTTCACGTTCCCTCCCATGCATCCCCAGACGTGGGTCGCATAGGATTTTTACCCAGCAATGGGAGGGAATTACGTCAGATCGCTGGGTATTTGCAACAGTGGCAAAAGGGCACTGAATAGAGTTCCTCAAAATACCATGCCACCACCCGTCTCGTACGAGAAAGATATCTTCATAACATTTTCTAATCCTACATGAGGAGATATAGACACTGCTAAGAAAAGGAGTAACAGAGCTGGTGCCATCTCTAGAGGAAGATCAAGGTATTTATTCAGTGTACTTCCTTGTTCCAAAGAAAGATCTCACAATGCGCCCGGTGCTAGACCTGCACCCTGCAAACACGTATGTCAAGCCTAAAAAAATCAGGATGACTAAATTACAGGAGGTAATCCCCCGCTAAAACAAGATTACATGGCAACATTGGATGTGAAAGATGCATAATTTTATATTTCAATGTTGCCAGTGCACAACAAATACCTAAGATTCAAAGTGGGAGACAAGCGCTCCCTATTCCAGGTGATACCATTCGGCATAGCTTCAGCCCCCAGGTTGTTTACAAAGCTCCTAGCAGTAGTGGCCTCCAAATTACGAAGTTAGCCTATTCCAGTGCACCCTTGCTTAGAATGACAGGAGCCACACCTGAGAGGTGCCTACAAAACACCCAACGAACAGTCGACCTGCTGTTGCAATTAGGCTTCTCCATAAATGAGAAAAAGTCAAGTCTAGTACCCAGCCAAGTAAAACAATTCCTAGGTGCACTAATCAAAACAAAACAACGGACTAGCCTTCCTCTTCAATGAGAGGTTCCAAAACACCAAAACATACTGTTCCAAACACCGTAGTATGTAGCTAGTCGTAACAGTGCAAAAGGCAATGCACCTTCTGGGAATGATGGCTTCCTGCATTTATCTATTGGTACACTACTGACTGGGCATGCTCCTATGCAAGAGTGGTTAGCGAAACAATGGTCGCAAGCATGCGGTATGTGGGACGATCTAGTGGTGGTTTGGCAACCTCTAGTTCAATCGCTTCAGTGCTGGTCCAAGGACAACCTGTTAAGGGGAAAGCCTTTCAACACACCAACAATTGAAGCCACTCTTAGAACAGACGCATCCCTGACAGGGTGGGGACGGGAGCTCACTTCCTCCATCATACTGCACCCGGGTTGTGGACACAGGAGTTAATGTAGACACATAGCAACCTTCTGGAGTGGCTAGCAGTTCTCAAGGCACTTCACGCATTCAGGACTCAGCACACAAAACAGTCCTCATCTTGACAGACAGTAATACAGCCTTGTTTTACATCAACAAATGGGTGAGGGAGTGGACACATTCTCCAGGGCTGTCCAAACTAACCCAGAACATTTGGCTGTGGGCACTAAGGAACTAAATTCCCTGGCAGACCTAGTAAGCAGAGGTGTAGAACACGAGTGCAACTAAACAGAGACGTGATACTCAATGGGCCTCATTACGAGTCCGGCGGTAGCCGTGCCAGAAAAAACGACAGGCTGCCGCTGGACCCGAAATACCATTCTGCCTCTGTGATTGCTGGAATCACAGGGGCATTACAACCCTGGTGACCCTGTAAGCCCGGATGTGGAGTTCCGTAATTCCCCATTCCCATGGAGTCCACTAGGACTCCATGGGGATGGGGACAATGGAAACATTGGTTCCGTCTATGACGGAGCCGGTGTTCCCATTTCCGCCTGCAGGCGGGTGGCGTTACTCCCGCCAAGTCAGACCTGGTGGGAGTGACACCTCCCGCCTGCAGAACTCGGAATCAGTCGGTCCCGAAACAACGGTGGCGGCGGATTTACTGCCACCATTGTTTCCGGACTGTCAGGGTCATAATGAGGCCCAATGTCTTCTCAAACTGGGGGCTCCCAGAAATAGACCTCTTTGCTACACAAGCAAACCCACAATGCCTAGATTACGCATCAAGGTTTTCCCAGAAAGGTTCCAAAGGGATCGCACTACTAATTAATTGGTTGGGGGAGATTTGCATACACTTTTTCCCCCGCCGCAACACCTCTTCTCAGCAAAATAGTCCACAAGCTACACCGGGAACAAGTAACACTTATCCTGGTAGCTCCTATGTGGGCACGAAAAACATGGTTCTCACACCTGCAGATGATGTCCCTGTGTCCTCCCATGAAACTACTGTGTTCAACCAACATGTTGACACAGGATCAAAGGATGACACTCCACCCATGCAGTCACACATTGAATTTAGCAGCCTGGCTACTCAGGTCATAGAATTTGATCACTTAAACAGTAACCAAAGATGCATGGAAATCCTTAAAGAGGCACGTAAACCAAACACACGACATTGCCATTTTAACAAATGGAAACATTTTGTGTTATGGTGCAAGACTCGTTCACTCAATCCAATTGAATTTTCACCGTCAAATATAGTTCACCATCTACTATACCTCAAGAGGCGGCAAAGGCAGCAACAAACACTTGATTCATCGGTCGAATGTCAGAGAAGGTGACTGGCAGTGCGGGCAGAGGCCAATTGTGTTAGTTAGCCATATCTGGCATCTATGCCAACTGTGTTAGTTAGCCATATCTGGCATTTAGGCCGGCAGTGTTAGTTTGCCATATGTAGCATTTAGGCTGACTGTATTCATTAGCCGTATGTGGCATTTAGGCCAATTGTGTTAGCCATAGCTGGCTTTTAGGTGGACTCTGTGAGTCAGTCATATCTAACATTTAGGCCGACTATGTTAGTTAACCATATCTGGCATTAAGGCCAATTGTGTTAATTAACCATAGCTGGGCTTTTCTCCCACTGGCCAGGTGTCGCACTTGCCAGTTATCTCAAATCTAAGTGTTAACGTTTTTAATGCTGTGTCCTCAATTTACCCACCTGCCAGGTATCCCAAACCTAGGTATTACTGTTTGCTGTTATGTCCTCAATCTGGACTTTTCTCCCACTTGCCCACATTTGAAAGTGTGTTTTCCCTCGATCCAGGAATCTTAAATCTGTGTGTTTTGCATTTGCTGTTGTGTCTGCAATCTAGACGTGTTTTCCCTCTAGCCAGGAATCCAAAATCTTAGTGTTTTGCATTTGTATTGTGTTTGAACTTCTGGCGTTTTCCCCCTATCCAGGAATCTCAAATCTTGTGTGCGTTTAATTTGTTGTTGTGTTTGAACTTCTGGCCTTTTGCCCCTATCCAGGAATCTTGAATCTGGGTGTTTTGCATTCACTATTGTGTCTGCAATGTAGGTGTTTTTCCCTCTTTCCAGGAATCCTGATTCTAGGTTCTTTGCATTTGCTGTTATGTTTGAAATGTAGGTTTTTGTACCCTGTATCCCGGAATCTCAATTCCGGGTGCTTTGCATTTGCTGTTGTGTTCAAAATGAAGGTGTTTTTCCCTCTATCCAGGAATCTAGACATCCTCCCCTCCATCCAGCATTGTGGTCCCAGCACTGGGTGCGCCACTGACACTGTTGGTTCCAGCTCTAGCCTCTCTCTAGCATTGCATCTGTGCTCCGAGTGAAACAACTACAGCACTAAGTCTCAGCATATTAAGGGATGGCAACCTTAGGTGCTCCACCAGCCCCAGAATACCCAGAATCTAAGGGTAGCTAGGGATAGCTAGTAGGAAAGGAGAAAGGCAGCCACAAACTGCCAACGTTCTAATAAACCAAGGAACCTAGACTTCACATAGACAGCCCAAAGGATAAGACCACCTTAGGTGCGTTCCCAGAAAGCACCACACACCTCTGCCTTAAAAATCCCCATGCAACCCAATCTGCTAGCTATCAGACCATAAGATCCCCTCTCGACCGTGCCCCGATGTCCATAACCACAGACCGCTAAAATGACAAAGACGCCAAAGGACAACTAACTACAGCCCCAACAAAACTCAGGAAACTGTTGCCGGTGGGCAAGAGCCCATGTGACCCAAACACAATAGCGCAAACTCATTAAACTAGAAGACTTCAAAGGACCACAATATGCCATGACACAGAACGGTACGATGTGAGAGAAAACTAGGAGAAAGAATAAATCAAATGGAACCACACCATGGCACCATGCCAACAAACACTGACACGGCAACGGAACACACACCCATAAGCATGACAGATAATAGAACAAATATTAAAGGAAGGCAAACATCTTTATGCCTAACACCATACGTCGCGACGGACCACCCACCAGAACAAATTATGACCATCAATGATGCTAGGCACTGCAGCAAGATACCAGGACTGCACAGGAAAAGAGCAGAAACATCCGGAAGGAACAGGAGGGAAAACAACACCCTCACTCCGTATATCACTAAAACCCTAGGATACCAACAGCATCGGCAACGAGATACAGAAGAGGAACCAGAAGAAGTCAGAAATCCATTGCAAAACCTAGCCAATTTACTCAATGACAAAACAGACCCAACTGACCACACCTCACATCCTGAGAGTAACAAGGAAACTCGCCAACAAGACCACCATAAGACAAAACCAAGAACAAAACCAAGCACTGTAAAAAAATACACTGCAATTTAATCAACGCAAGATCAATGTCCAAACATGCTACAGAGATCTACAATCTACTCTATGATGGTGGAATCGACAATCCTATTCATCACAGAAACCTGGTTAGATGACAACTACAAAGTCACACTACACAGCTGTCTACCCGACAACTTCAAATGCACACAGGTAAAGAGAAAAGGAAAAGGAGGAGGGGGAATTGCAATAGCCTACAAAGAACATCTGAAAATAAAAACAGCTGACCCGCTGAACATCAGAAACACTGGTGTAATGGGGGCCCCAGAAGCCCCTGCGGAGTGGGGGGCCCCACTAGCACATGTCCTGGGAGGGGGCTCCACTTGGAGAAAAAAAATTAAAATAAATATTGTTTCTTTTTTTTAATCTTTCTTTTTGAATTCACTCTGTATTCATAAAGAAATCATTTCTGTAATAGAAAACATTTCTTTATGAAGGCAGAGTAACTACAAAAAGAAACTTTTTTTTAAGTCTGAGGGCTCCTGCCACCCCATGGCATGGAAGACCACAGGCTGGAGCCCTATTACTTCAAAAATAAATAGTTTATTTTTGAGGTCACTCTGCCTTCATAAAGAAATTATTTCCATTATGGTTCGGTCCTTAACGGAAATAATTTCTTTATGAAGTCAGAGTGACTTCAAAAAGAAACAATTTCCTTTTGAAGTAAAAGGGCTCCGCTCAACCCTGTGACGTGTGCGTGTGTGAGTGTATTTTGAAAGGGTGTACACTTAAATGTATGGGTTACTGCCTGGTTTTGCCTGCATGGTGCAAGGGTGCACACTTAAATGTATAGGTGGGTGCCTGGGTGTGTGTGCCTCTATGATGAAAGGGTACCCACTTAAATGTACGGGTGGCTGCTTGGGTGTGAGTTATGGTGAAAGGGTGCACACTTAAATGTATGGATGGCTGGGTGTGCGTGTGTGTATATGGTGAATGGTGTGTGTGATTGTGTTCAGGGGCGCAACAAAGCTTACATTTCGGGGTGGCTAATCCTTCAAATGTTGTGATAGGCGCTAACTTCACGGGCGGTGGAGGAGGGGCAAACTTATTAGTGTGGGGCATCTAACTTCTTTACACATTTTAATTAGACTATTCTAGTGCTGCTACAGTGTTACAAGCAGTTAACTCTCTCCTGTAAGTCTGAAAGCACCCATTTATGGAATGCTGTGAAAATGAGCGGTCTCCTGTTCCCTCTCTACCCTTCCAATCACTCCCCTGGTATGTACGTACTAAACCCACATCACGATTTAAATTGCCTAAAAAATTTGGCATTTGAATGCAGGTGCTAACAGTGAAATGCTTTACGCTAGTAATTGCTGGCCCCTTGTTAACAGCGAAACCAAGGTGCCGTTTAACATCTGTGTCCTGTTCTGTCCGGAAACTGCTCTGAAGGTCAGCCAGGTTGAGTCAACATAGCCCAGAATTTCAGGGGGGAGTGCTGAAGTCCAGTCAACTCAGTGGTGTTACGCCACAACTTGTGTTTAAAGCCTTGATTACTTACTGGTAATCGTCATTACTCCTAGTCCTATTCTTCCTCGTCCCTGTACTTGTGTATGAGGCAGTATTTGTGTATGCAGCAATCTTCCTCATACACAAGTAGTGGGATGAGGTAGAGGTACATGGAGGAAATGCCGGACTTAGCTACCTGTAATCTTCATTACTCCTACTCCCACTCCTCCTCGTCTCAGTACTTACCTATGAGGCAAGGAGTCTCATACGTAAGCTCTGGGACAAGCAAGAGGGACGTGAAGGTAATTCTTGGCCAAGGAGCTGATTTTGGAGGTTGGGGTAGGGTGTGGGAGGCAGAGGGGATGTGTGGGGGGCAGGATTGTGCGATAAATCATAATTGTTGTCTATGTCCAGACTAAGCAGGCATGATATGTGGTATTAGTGGCTAGAGAGGCATTTTGGTGCAGCCAGTCTGGTCATTCCTCAGTTTGGTATGATTGTTTTTTAACTGCGCATTTCTGATAAAGCAGTCCTGGTTAGACTGGCATTTGAGTGCTGCCATCTAGCTGTTTCTTACTGCAGCATTGTATATTTTTCCGGTCATCTGTGATCAAATGATATGATACATGTCATTTATAACACGCCTGTGCACAAGTGTTTCTAGGCGCGACAAGAAAAGGGAGGGAAGACAGAGGGAGGACAAGACAAATGATCTTACTAGGCCTTGTGTCATTCAGATCATGTAAGTGCGAGAACGAAAAATGCAAGGTGAAAGGGAGGGGGGAAGTGCAAGGAAGAGGGGAGGGGAAAAGAGGGCAGTAATGCTCTGAATAAGTGCAGCCAGGGCAGTGCAGCTCTGGGTAGTGCAAGGAGAACAAGGGACTGTAGGGTTACAGTTACAGCCCCTAAGTGCTTGGTAGGGCCGGAGGCAGTGCAAGGGTGACTGATCAAGAAAGAGCCTGGACTCATTGAGAGACTGAGCGTAGCCAAGCAACCAGCAGTACAGCAGAGAGGTAGGTCAGCAGGGGAGGGAGAGAGAGAAAGCAGAAGAGAAGAGGAATATTTTGAGCTGCTTCCGAAATTCCAGGTGGTCCGCTCAAGTTTGAGAGGGGCAGGGAGGCCATCCCAGAGGGAGGCACCTGCAGAGGAGAGATCTACCCCTGACTCTCTGCCTGCAGAACCGTCTAACCCTTAGAGAGTTGGAGGTAGCTGGGGGAAGGGCTTGAGAAGGAAGGTATTTTGGAAGAGAGCGTTGGATGTAGTGTGGGCCCCAACCCCAGAAAGCCTTGGGGACAATGCAAAGGGTCTTGAACTTGATCCTTGCAGCCACCGGGAGCCAGTGGAGAGATTTCAGGATACGATCCCTGAGCTTGAGGCCAAGGATAAGTCTCACAGTCCTGTTCTGGATTAATTGCAGAGGGCGGAGAGTAGAGGAAGGCAGATTGAGAAAGAGGCTGTTGCAGTAGTCCAGCCTAGAGAGAAACAGGGCTCTGGAGACACTGAGCCTCTGGGGGAAAGTGAGAAAGGGAAGAGTCCCTTTGAGGAGGTGCAGCTGATAGTAGGAATTCTTGGCGACGTCCGTGATGTGAGGAGAGAAAAAGAGAGTGGAGTCGAAGACGATAGCAAGTTTTTTTGCCGCGCAGGAAGGGGAAGGAAGAGGGGCCAAGGTGAGCAGCCAGAGTGAGAGAGGGAAAGCAGGGGCAAGGGTCCCAATGAGAAGGATCTCTCTCTCTTATTGGCATTAAGGCAGAGATCGTTGAAGGCGCACCAATCCTGAATCGTGGATAGACTGCCATGAATGAGCGAGAGAGGAGCCTGAAGGAAAGCTAAGTGTCATCCGCATAACACTCAAAGTTAGAGTAGATGGTAGAGATCAGGTGGGCCAAAGGGGCCAAGTAGAGGGTGAAAAACCCAGGTGAGAGGATAGTCCCCTGGGGAAATGCCACAGGCAGAGAGAGCGGTGGCAGAGAGAAAGGGACCAAGTTGGACCTGAAAGGGGCCGTCCAAGATGAAGGTGATCAGCCACTCCAGGGCCTGGTCCGTGATGCCCAGGTCCTCAGGTAGTCAATTTATCAGGATGGTGTGGTTGACTGTGTGAAAAGTAGAGGAAAGATCAAGGAGGATTAGGACAGAAGGAATGCTGGAATCAAGGTTAGAGAGCAGATCTTCATTTGTGTTCAGGAAAGCAGTTTCCATGCCTCTGGCGGCTTTGAAGCCAGACTGATGGTCATGGAGACAACAGATTCAGTGTGGAGAGTAAGCTGGGAGATGGCAAGCTTTTCCAAGAGTTTGCCCAGGAAAGGGGTGATGGAGATTGGGCTATAGTTTGCTAGGCAGGTAGGATTGGCACATGGTTTCTTGAGGAGTGTGTGCACAAGCGAGTGGTTAAGGGAAGAGGGGAACATTCCAGTGGCGAAAGAGTGATTACAGAAATCGGCCAAGGCTGGAGCCAGGGTGTCAATATGGTCCTTGATGGTTCTGCAGGAACAGGGTAGCACCTGTTTGGACGACACATTTGTAGATCGGACTTCGCTAGAAACCTTGTCAGGTGTTGTCAGAGAGAAAGAGGAGAAAGGAGGAGGAGAGGTAGAGATGGCCAAAGGGGGGCCGAGACAGGAATAGGGAGAGGAAGAGGAGATAGAGGACAGGATTTCCTGAGTTTTAGCAGAGAAGTCAGAGGCCGGAGCCATACAGAGGGCCTAGGAGGGAACAGGAGAGGTAGAGACTGCAACAGGATTGACCAGTTCTTTGCAGATTTTAAAGAGTTTCGGCCGCAGATACCCAGGCTTGAATGTATTCTCTTTTCTTGATGAGTGTTATTGCTTCGACTGGCATTTTGGTGCAACCAGTTTAGGTATGTCTAAATCTGACCTGGCATGCTTTGCTGTAATGTTATTACATACACAGGTCTACATTGTGCAGCCAGTGGGACATGTTTTCGATGTGGCAATGCATTTTTAATAGCAAAGCATTCATGTTCCTGTGCACTGTTGGTAATTTGCATGCATTGAATTGGAGTTACCCTACAAAACAATTGCAAACACTCTGGAAATCTTTCTCAGAAATTGTGCTGTATATTGCATTAAAATAATAATCTATTTCTTTCTCCTAGTACAGTGTGTGGCATACTCCTTGTGCAGCACGTTTGTGCGTATTGTGCAAGCGTGATAATCTAGGCCAGCCCAGACTGTGGCACGACCCGTGATTTGTTGCCGAGTTGGGGAAGCCCCTTCAGCATGGCTCGCAGGGGGCCCCCACATTTTGTGTTACACCACTGATCAGAAATTGTGAATCACTCATCCTTCACCTTCCAGCAAACTCAAATACAAATCTCACATTCATACTCATCTATAGACCACTGCATGCAACCTTTGTAGACACCTTCATAGAAGCCATCACAAATCTGGCCATCAAACACGATTGCCTGATAATCCTCAGCAACTTCAACATATGGTTTGAAGAAGAGAACGTAAACTCACAAAAATCACTAATCAAGCAGCTCGAAACAATGAAACTATGCCAGATGGTTAAAGGAACGGCACACACAGCAGAACACACTCTCGATGCAATCTTCACCAACAAAAAACTGACCTCAACTGCGCCACCAATACATTCTATGGAGCGTGCACCTCATCATACCGTTCGTGATACAGCTACCAGCTAAAGCACCCAAACAACCCCAAAAGCTCCCCCCGATCTGGAAAAGAAAGTGGAATACCATCAAAAGCAGTAACTTAAAAGAACTGGAATCCTCGAAACCATCAACCGCAACCCTGGCCAGAACTGACTTAGGCGAGAAAGCAGACCTAATGTTATGTTATGTTATGTTATTTGGCATTTATTTAGAGCTCTATATATCATTGGTATGACCTCAAAGCGCTGGTAGGTTGAACGCCCTTGGGAACCATAGTCCAGGTCAGTTGGGAGAGTAAGGTGTCGTAGGGTGCTTGGGTGCAGCAATTATGTGGGCAGCCGATGCAATTGCCTAGTGGTAGCTGAAGTCTAGCATTAGGTGTGGTGGTATTTGAAATCAGTTGAATGTGTGCTGTCAGAGGATGGACACCAAGACTGGTTCTGCTGCGTTAGGCCTGTGTAGGACGCTTATGTGTGCAGCTAGGCCGGTATTCATGGGATGTAGCTGCGTTTTATTAGAATGATGAGGTGTTCGTGGAGTAATGTTCGTATGTGAGCAGCTAAGCTGAAATTGATCGAGGGGTGTAGCTGCACTCTACTGGTGTAGAGTAGAGAGTAAGCATTGTGAGATGGGAGGAGAGTGTTTGGATGGGGTTATAATCTAAGGAGCTCGCTATTCCGGATTTGAAGCACGCATTTGCTTAGTAGAAACTTAACAAGCGTATTCAGAGACGTCATTGCATTTGTCATCAGGTTGCAGGTCTTAGTTGCCATAGATGGTCATAGTCGGTGTTCTAGAAAGAGCCAAGTTTTTAGAGCTTTACGGAAGGACATATTGGGCCTCATTACACGGTAGGCGGTGGTTGCCGCCGGTATTTTACCGTGTCTGCCTTGGTGGATGGCGGAATTACCGCCCTACTCCAAGGTGAGCGGGGGCGGTAATTCCCCATTCACCAAGGCTCATCCCCATTCCCATTTTTGCCCCCATAGGGCATAATGGGAATGGGGAAGGTGCTAATTACGGTACCGCAAATTGCTGTACCGTAATTAGCTCCGAGGTCCCTTTGCGGCACCCTACTTTAACGGCTGGTAAAACCAGCCGTTAAAGTCGGGTCCCGCAAAGGGAACTCGTAGTAAGGCGGTAGGGGTTTACCGGTACCTGTGCCCTTACCGGTACTGGTAAACCCCTACCGCCTACCATGTAATGAGGCCCATTGTCTTGGGAGTGTGAATATGTGGGGGGAGTGAGTTCCACAGAGTTGGGGCCAAGGTTGAGAAGGCAGATCCTCCGATCCTAACAGAGTTAGAGGAGTTAGAGGTTGGAATCACTAGAAAGAGGGCAGCGCTTTTTCCTAGAGTGCGAGATGAGAGGTAGGGTTTATCTTCTCTTGTAGGCACGTTGGGCCGGTCTTGTGCACTGCTCGGTGAGTGATGCATAGGGTCTTTAAGGTGGCCGTTCGTCCAACTGGGAGCCAGTGGACGGTTTGGAGAGCGGGTGAGATGTAGTCTCTGTATCCCAGGACGGGGAGCAGTTTTGTGGCAGCGTTTTGCGCTCATTGGAGTTTGTTGAGTTGGTATGCCGGTGCTCCCAGGTATGGGGAGTTGGCATAGTCCAATCTCGACATCACAATAGACATAACGCAGCAAGTCTGTTGGGGTAGGAGAGGTAGGGAAAGATGTATCAGAGAAGTTTGAGGTGGTAGTGACAGCATTTTGACACGTTGATCTGATGGGCGGGGGCTAGGCCTGAGTCCATAGTGCAGCCTAGGTTTTTGACTATATCGGAGGAGCGGGGAGGTTGGCTGAGGGAGGGGGGCCATGGGAGCAGATGTGGGAGAAGGGCAGCATTGCCGAACACCATCATTTCGGTTTTATCAGGGTTCAGAAGGAGGTGTTTTTTTGTCATCCAACGGTCAATATCAAGGAGACAGGCTTCAAGGTCGGCACAAGGGTTTTTGCTTGTCTTGGGGATTCTTAGATAATTTGTGTATCATCAGCGTAGTTGTAACAGAAGAGGTTGTGCATGTGGATGATTCCTGGTAGAGTGGTCAGATAGAGGTTGAACAGGAAAGCAGATAGACATGCGCCTTGGGGTACTCCAGTGTTCACCGAGCGAGCAGTTGAGACAAAAGGGGAGAGGAAAGTTATTTGTTTCCTATTGCATATGAAGGAGGCAATCCATTTGAGAGCAGTGCCACGGATTACTGAGGAGTGGAGGCGGTCAAGGAGGATTTAATGGTTAACTGTGTCAAAGGCTGCAGAGAGATCTATGAAAATCAGTGCTGCGCAGCCCTCTGAGTCTGCAGTGACCTTGACATCGTCCCAAATCGAGATCAGAGTGGTTTCTGTTCCGTGTTGCGGTCTGAAGCCTGATTGTGCGGGGTCAAGGAGATTGTTGGATTCTACAAAGGAGTTGAGCTGGGAGTATGCAGTCCGGTCAATGAGTTTTGCGAGAAATCTGGTGTTGGAGATCGGCCTGTAATTCTTGGGGTCAAGGGTTGCCTTTTTTAGAAGTGGTTTGACATGCACTATTTTTAAGGTTTCAGGGAAGATTACAGAGGTGAGGGAGTCGTTTACTATGGCTCTTGCATGTTCTCCTATGCAGGTAGAGGAGAATATTTCTTTCAGGACAGAGGCGGGGCAGGGGTCGAAGGGCGACCAGAGGGTTTTCTGGCTGATAGTAGGTCAACGAATTTGTCTCTGGAGATGGGTTAGAAAGAGTCGAAAATAGGTCACGTGGGCATTGGGGCAGTGGGATCAGGGGGGCCGGTGAAGGGAAGGGGGAGAGCAAGGCCAGTTTGGTGTTAAGGGTTGCCATCCTGTCAAGTGCGGTGCTGAAAAATTGTAGGGAGAGGGAGTGACAGAGAGATTGTGTGGGGGTGGATTGGGCAGAGGTGCACTTAGGTTTCACGAATTCCGATATGATCCAGTGGAGTTCTTTGCTGCGGTTGCCAAAGTTGAGAATTTGTTAATTGTAATAGGCTTTTTTGTCCTTTTGGATTTTGGATTTGTAATTACGGTGGTGCAGGGCGAACATGGATCTGTGAGATCGGTTTTAGATGCTCACCATTTGCATTCAAGAGCATTATTTTGTTTTTTGACATTCCTCAGGTGGGGCGTGAACCATTTGGGGGACGGTCTTTTGTGTGAGTGTGCGGGGTGCAAGGGAGTGAGAGGAATTAGTGAATCACTAAGCCAGAAGTCGAAGGAATCGATGGTTAAGGGTCTATCACAGGGCAGCGTAGCAGAGGGGTGGAGAAGCAGGGCTTCGGCTAGGTCGGGGAGGACCTTGACTTTGTTCCAGCATTTGAGATCAGGGGTGGGGGCTGAGGGAGCTGTAGGAGGAGAGGCAGGTGTGTGGATAGAGAAACGGATGGCAATGTGGTCGGTCCAGATGAGTGGTTTAGGATTGGATATATAAACCAGATCATGGGAGCTGAAAATTGCATAAAGGGTGTGCACACCTGAGAGGGTTGGCCCAGTGGTATGATGGGAGAGGTTGAGCGCATCAAGACTGTCAGCCAGTGGATGAGTCATGGGGTTGTTGGTTATATCAAACCAGATATTGAAATCTCCCAAGAGTGTAAGAGAGGGGTGATTTACCAGAATGGTAGCTATGGAGTCATAGAGATTTTTGGCGAAATGTCTGTCGTATCCAGGGGGTCTGGAGATGAGTAGTAAGCTGTGCGTGAAGGTCGATAATAGCAAGAGTTTTACCTGAAGGGATTCACAGGAGGCATTGGATGTCTGGGATTCTATGAGCTAGACAGAGAAATGGGGTTTGAAGAAGATTGCCTCTCCGCCACCTCTGGAGGGTCTATTGTGGGCGATAAGCGAGTAGTCAAGGGGGAAGGCTTTGTCTCTACTGGGGCAAAGTCATCGGAGAACCAGGTTTCGGTGATAACAATGAGGTCGGGATTCTCAGAGGATAGGAGGTCAAAGATGCCGTGTCTATTTTTGCTACGGACCTGGCATTAAAAAAGGATGCATGTAACTGTTAAAAGGCAGGTTCCAGGCTCTTTAAGATTTCTTCAGGTAAGTTTATTTCCAAGTTCTTAGTTACATATCCACATGAAGACATAAAGGACATAAGCTGTGACAACACCGGCTCCCATCACCCAGGGCCAGCCAGCTGTAACCGCCTCTACACAGAACACTCACTCAGAATATTCCACATCCACACATAAACATTCCTCATGACATCACAAGTTACCTCACATCAGACAGGCACAATACAACACACCTCCCTCCTTTACTAAACCATACATGCACAGAATAAGTCACATACCAGAACAACACAACTACCACCTTCCAAGATATACGCACACTTAACACTCAACTGGCAGACAGACACTTCCACGGCCAAACCCAACCATCAAAACATCACACGCTGACAAACTACATTCCATGTACCAATAACAAAAATACTGTTATCCATCTGCCTGTTCCTGCCACAAACAAGCAACTGGGCTCTCACCCCAGGACCTGGCCAACCCTGAAACTGGGCTACTTCACCTACATTCCTGAACAACCACAAGACTGCTACACCTCCTGCCACCTGCCCCCGCCTACAACAACGCGGGTATCCAGGCTGCCACCCTGGAACCCCAGCAGGCCTCTAGACTGCCACTCTAGAGAACTGAGACCTCAAAGCCTCCAAAAAGACAATCACAACCTCACTCCAACAGGGATTCACAAAGTGGAAACATACAACATCACTGAGATCACAAACACCCATTGTCTTAATACCGTACTCATTACACCAGACCAGGATGTACAAGCCTTCCAAACACATTGGGAGCGGTGGCCACGCACTCCCAATGCCAACATCAATGACTGGTAAAAACTAAACGGTCTTATAGCAAGGAAAACATCCTAACCCAAAACAAGCTGTTGAACCCATGGATACAACGAAATCCACAATAAATACCACAAGTAACATAGAAAACAATTTACTCATCCTCTCAGGACTTGCCACACTCAATACCGACAGGTCATTACCAGGCGTCCCCAGCTATCCCTTTACCACCAGCTACCTACTGTCCAATGTGATGAGAAGGATAAAAAAAACCCTAGAGGAGGCGCTACCTCCCTCACAGAACAACCTCATCGATGTTCAACCTTTACCAGAATCAGGTAACCCCTATAAACAGACCAATCCCCTCATATAAAATTAGAAAATCCTAACATCCTTAATGAAAGAGTCGAGGCGCTACCTCACTCTAGAACAATCGCATGGGTGTTCAACTTTTACCACGACAGGTAACTACCCAAACCAAACCAAAACAATGTAAGTGAAACTATATACCCCACTGACATTACCCAAACAATTCAAACCATGCATTTCACACTGCAACACTTCCATGCTGAATGTGAGTTCACCCAATACCCAACACTCACTGACTCTCTCCAACCTATCTGAGTCAGATTCATCATAACATGCATTCCAAAAGCATAGAATGCTGCAACCATATGCTGTAAACAATACATAAAGCCCATTGAAAGCACTTGCGTTGTGCACATTTGAATACAAACCCATGTTGCTCATAGTAAGTAAAATCCCCAAAACTAACACTTTTATAAACTAAAACGTCCATAGCCATTTGTAGGCTCTTAAGCGAACCTATGAGCCCATAACCATTTACACAGGCTCTACTGACATGTCCAATATAGCTGAAAATCCTCAAAATGATTAAAGCTATCACACTCATACACATACCACCCATATTACACTAACAGCAACGATTTATGCACATTAGTGTCCATGTGCCATGGTGCTTGGCACTCGAAAACCTACAATTCCTCAAAATAATTATGCTAAATACCCTTCAATACAACATATTACCACACTATATTGTCACCGTTTCACTTACCCATTTACATAACAGAACAACGCAGTTTAAGATGCATGTATATCTTCTATAAACACAAACTCATTTGCATCCTCGCAGTGCCCCCATTCTACAGATTCACATCGCACCAAGGCACTCACCATCCTGCACATGCAAAATGCTCCATCAGTTTTAAATAGGTATATTAAAGTTCCAAACTACCCAACAATATGGCTGTTACTCTCTGCACAGGCCTATACCCCACCATACTGTCATGACCTAAAAATGTCATCTTATTTGTTGGCCGCTACCTGTCGCCTCACTAACTGAGACGGAGCGGCATGCCAGCATCACAATCCGCCAAAAATGTCTCTTTTGCCAAGCAGAGACCACAGCATTTGGCACCTAAACAAACCATGTCTCTTGGATCTGATTCGTATCATAGGGTTCCCATGTTCTAAGCATTGTTTATTCCTGCCTTAATATAGCTGCACACATATTTTGCTTCCTTCCTTCTAAACACATGTCTTGCCAAACGTCAGATTCCTTAAAGTACTTTCCCTTTTACATCCTCAGGGCAAACAGCACTTATAATACGAAGCTCTAACAATAGCACATTCCAAAGAACATTCTACGCTTCACCATCTCCCCCTGCTGCATGTGTGACATCTTCAGTCACTACTGCTCAGCAGGGCTATGCAGAGCTTCATAGGCCAACGTTCGTTCACTTCCCAGGAGACCTCGCCACGAAAGGCTCATAAATCACCAGAGTTTCAGACAGCCAAAAACATGATGTGCACGATAAGCACAGTACGGTGCTGCCACGCTCCCATAACTTCAAAGCCTGCAATTATCTCGTGAGAAGGACACCGTTTAAAACAACAGCTCCCCATTGCTATGAGTGCACAAGACATGGGAGTGACGTGTAGTCAGGCAAACAGTCCTCCTTGTTCATGTCAAATTCACATCCATTTCCCAAACTCAGAGCAGCGTCTCTTTTTTTCTATTGCCATTCTAACTTTTTAAAAAACGTAGAGTAGCATCACATTCCTCCCAGTGGGCTAGCTCTTCATTACATCTCATGGAGGACCAGGGTACAGCGTTTGCTTTCATACATCAATTTCCCAGAATTGCCAGTATTATCTTTCACCTGCGCCATCTCCAGCCCCCAGGGCAGAGCTCTGCCTCCTACTTAGGAGCTGCCCATCCAAAAAGGGGCCTCTTTCTTGGACTTCCCCTGAACCCTGGGACGCAGTCCTCCTTCCTGTTCCTGGAGCTGATCCCTCTGCAATGGGGCCCAATTCCTGTTCCTGCACTCTGGGGAGCCATGTCAGGGCTTCTCCCTGAAGACTCCCTGGGGCCTAGCTTGCCCACTACTTATGTGCGTCGGTCCCACCAAAGATGGGCCTTGCACCCTGGGTGATGGGACTTACAGTTTTTGGGGGCGGCGTTGTCCTTCTCCAGAAGCTTGTCCTTCCTGCACCCCCCGCAGCAGGGTCCTCAGTCCATCAGCTTGTGGCACGTAGGTTACCTAAGACCAACTTGTCGCCATTGTTAAAAAGCAGGTTCCAGGCTCTTTAAGATTTTTTCAGGTAAGTTTATTTCCAAGTTCTTAGTTACATATCCACATGAAGACATAAAGGACATAAGCTGTGACAACACCGGCTCCCATCACCCAGGGCCAGCCAGCTGTAACCGCCTCTACACAGAACACTCACTCAGAATATTCCATCATCCACACATAAACATTCCGCATTACATCACAAGTTACCTCACCTCAGACAGGCACAATACAACAGTAACTTTGTGAGGAGAGGTGGTTTTCGTGATGCTCGTCGCAGTGGACATGGGTGTCCAATGAATGGGTGGTTGTGGTAGGATCGATCAGGGCGGTTGAGACTGGTTGAGGTGGGGTAGGGGAGGCTGGATGCCTGTGGGCTTTGAATGTATCGGATGTCACCAAGAATTCCCACTATGAGCTGCACCTCCTCAAAGGGACTCTTCCCTTTCTCACTTTCCCCCAAATGCTCACTGTCTCCAGAGCCCTGTTTCTCTCTAGGCTGGACTACTACAACAACCACTTTCTCAATCTGCCTTCCTCTACTCTCCGCCCTCTGCAACTAATCCAGAACAGGACTGTGAGACTTATCCCTGGCCTCAAGCTCAGGGATCGCATCTCTCCAGCTCTGGAATTAGGTGAGAGGGATATGTCGATGGCGGTCTGGAACAGTAGGCGGGCGGAGGTGGAAATGTGAGTGTCATTTGAGGTGTGGGGGTTAAGGCAGGTAGTTTTTGGATTGAGTCTGGCGGGAGCTAGGGGTTTAGGAGAACTAGGTGAGAAGTCAAGAGCAAGGGGGTGGAAACTGGGGGAGGGGTGAGGGGAGTGTCTGAGGGTAGGGGAGGGAGAGGCAGGGAGGATGGACTGAAGCAGAAGTGGTGAGGTGCGGAGGGTCGAAGAAGAGGACCAGTCGCAATTCCGGCATTATGTGGGTTTTGGTGCCATAGGAGTGTGAGAGAGGGAGGGGGGTCAGAGGGGAAGAGAGAAGAGGCTACCATTCTAGAAAGAGTGAGTCAAGCTACTTTCAGAGAAGGGAAGGGATATGAAGAGGGGGTCTGTTGGCGGGCGTCGAGTAGGGGTTAATGAGGAGGGCGAGGGCGGCATGGGAGAATCCAGAAATGTATCGCTGAACAGCATCTCCCCGTAATAACCCTTCATTCCATCCCAGAAGAAAGCAGTGGTTTACACCCCACCTCAATACAATGAATTATCAAAACTACGACCAGGCAAAAAAAAAAACTATCAAAAACAAATCTGAGCATACAAAAAGGAAACTCTCAAAGCCAAAAAGAAATACTATGACAACCGAATCACAAAAGCCACCAACACCCACAAAGAACTATTCAACAATGTAAATGAGATGAGAAATCCACTTGGATGCAATAATACACCAGTACCTTCACAAAACCTATGCAATGATCTTGCAGACTAAATTTAAAAATAAAATCAATGGCATACATCGGGACCTACTAAGCAGACCAATCAACCAAACCGTGCACCATGCCCCACCTACCCTGGAACCAGAGAACAAACTGCAAAACTTCACCCAAATATCAGGAGATACATTCTTCAAGCTGGTTAAACAAAGCAACAAAGCAGGCTCCCCAATAGACCACTGCCCACCAGACATCTATAAATCAATCCTTAAACAAGGCACGCCGTTGAAATGCCACAGAAACCTCTTCAACCAATCACTCAACGGGGAGAATACCACAGCCTTTCAAATCTGCGTACATAAAACCACTCCTCAAGGATACAATGGGTGATGTGGAAGACCTTGCTAACTACATTCCTATCCGGCAAAACCTCTAGAGACCTATGTCTACGAACAAACACTGGAACACGTAGAAAACCACCAACTATTGGACCAGGCACAAGCCTGCTTCAGACCCATGAGAAGGACAAAGACGGCACTTCTATCTATTTGGGGTGGCCTAAAGACCAATGCAAATTCCAACACAAGCTCGGCACTGATACTACTCGACCTCTCTGCACCTTTCGACACAGTCAGCCACAGCAACCTCATCAAGATGCTGGAAGTAATAGGAATCATCGACATGGTGCTACTCTGGAATAAATATTTCTTATCTAAAGGAACAGAAACAGTATGGATAAAACCATTCAAATCTGCACGGCGGGACACCACCTGTGGAGTACCACAAGAATCCTCCCTATCCCCACTCCTTTTCAACATCTACATGACTCCAATATTCAACCTCATCAAAAGACACAACTTCACCTGCTACAATTACGCAGATGATACCCAAATCGTCTACAAAATCGAAGATGTACAAGAGGAGAACACAATGCTTATAGACTGTCTCAAAGAACTCTATGAATGGATGAACACGAACAGCCTCAAAGTCAACACGGGCAAGACAGAAATCATGAATATATCCAAAAACTAAGGAAGAAACCAATACATCCCATGGCCCACAGAACTAGGAACAGTGTCCACACCATTCAAAATTGACAAAAATCATGGAATCCTAATGCACAATGAGATAACCCTAGAACCAAAAGTAAACGCGATAATCAAGAAATGCTTCTTCCACCTGCACATAATCAAAACGATTCTACCATTCCTATCCTCCACGCACAAAACGCTGGCCATCATCTCCCTCATCATGTCCAGGATAACTACACCTCGGGTTGCCGTATTATATACTGAAGAAACTTCAACATATACAGAACGCAGCGCCCAGACTTCTCCTCAATCTGTCACGAAGGGACCACATCACTGCAGCGCTAATGATGCTACATTGTCCGCCAGACAAAAAACAAATTGCATTCCAAGCAATGTGCATAACACACAGAGCAATCCGCGGCCAAGGAACAGAATTCATACAGAAGAAAATTACCATCTACCAGCCGACCAGAACACTCAGATCAAGCGACGACATCCGACTGGCACCTAAACCATGCACGTGGGAAAAACTTGGTGGATCAGCATACTGTTGCCTAACCGCTAAACTTTGGAACTCCCTCCCGAGAGAAACACGTACCAGTAAGGACCATCAGAAATTCAGAAAACCCCTAAAAACCTGGCTCTTAAACTCAAAACTGGATGAAAACAAATGAGCAACACCCACACCCCATGGAATGAACACACAAATGGCAAGACGGTGGACTATGCCAGACCGCAATGTAGTACAGGAAAGTAAAGAGACCTCTGAATGGGAGGGAGAACCAGTTGCACCTGTCCCATAGAGGGCCCCACTAGAAACAAAAGAGAGAGATAGGACCAACCTAAATTGAACCATAGACAGAGGACATTAGAATTAAAGGGAAAAGAGTGGGGACCGAACAGAGAAACCATGGGCCCAGGGAGCTCAAGGGCACAGGGAAGAGGTCCCCCTGACCTCAAAGGGCCCAGTGAGGCGATGGTGACTGCACACCAGGATGTGCCAGGGGATAAGCGATGTAGACATCCATAAGTCTGAACAGGGGAGGTATCACCACTAAATAGCCCTGCTAACAACCCACAACTCTGCACAGAAAATAGGAGTGAGACCCCTGGCACACCACAATGCACAACACTGGCAAGGATATGTGCCAGTGGTGACCAAAACTGCAGGAGTACGATAAAGTATCGCTACTAACCAACCCAATTAAAAAAACTCATCCCTCTGCTTACACCTATCAAACTCTAAACTAAACATAACCATACCTCTACAGCACAAACAAACTGAACGCACTTCACTACACTGCAACAATAAACAAACAACAAATAGCCTCGCACAACACCACATGACAAATACTGACCGAAAATTCACAACTACGCTCAGCGAACGGTGTAAACCAAACTGAAGCTGCCAACAGCACATCACAGCTCTCTTGCACTTTTTCCCGCTTCGGTCCTACTAACTTACCCCCCCACAACATACCCTTTTACTTTTCAGATCCACCAAAGCGCCAGGAGACCACTCAGGTGATGATAGTTTGCAGTATAAATATCCTTTAACATAACATAAAATGTAAACGCTAGATTTTTCCACATCCTTAAAGGTGCACGTGCGGTAGCCAAAAATATCAGGTATTTTGTGCCAGAATCCCAACCTAATATCTTGCACCATTTGCAGTAGCTTTTGCATTGGGTATGCTAGCCCATAATAAGGTGTGGGGGAAACAGAAAATAGCACCGTTTTTACTATGACAGCCAAACTTATGATCCTCTAAATGAGTTTATTTCTGGGTGGGTTTTTTCATCTTTGGGTGGACTTTCCAGGGCAGGTAGAGATGCAAGTAGGAGGGGGTCTTGGTATGAGCACCATTAAGTTGGCTGATAATAAACATATGTTATCTGTCAATAGAACTAAGATACTCCTCAGTGGGTGAACGTGCGTTCTACAAATACACCTGTTATGTTATGTTAAGTTATGTTAAGTGTTTTAGTAGCTTGTTTAAGTTCTATAGTGGTAGTAACTTTACAACACTCACAGGGCACACTGTGGGTTTGTACCAGTACCAGCCGAGTCACTGGGTGGTGCTTATGTCCAAGTCGAGGAGAAGTCATTCCAGGAAGCCAAATGCAGGACAGACTTGCATGGTGATTTCTAGCTTGGTAGCAGATGAAGACAGAAAACTGGAGAGGCTTTTCACCATTTCAGCCTCATGGCCAATATCAAGAGAGTTGAAAGCTTGCTCAACCCCAAGCCTAGAGATAATGGTCCTCATTACAAGTCTGGCGGTAACCCTGCCAGTGCTACCGGCGGGTTGCCGCCGGACATGCAATATTTACTGGCGTCTGGCTTGCCGGAAACACAGGGGATTGCGACCCCGGTGTTCTGGGAAGCCAGGCGCCGGTAAATGTTAATCCCCATTCCCATTTGAGTCCTACCGGACTCAAATGGGAATGGGGACCACAGAAGCACTGGCACTGTTAAGACTGTACAGGCCCAAGACACCTGTGATTATTGATTCATACAGTGGCACTACTGTCCCCATTTAACCCCATCATGTCCAGCTCGAGCGTAGGAGGCTGGGCTCAAGTGAGCCAAAAAAGACTGCAACCTGGCATGGGGGAGATACTGCAACAAGCCCTGAGTCATTCCATGGGGCACAGTTCTCCACAACTGGCAGTCATGGAGGACTGGATTAAGTTCTCCAGAGGACTGGAAGAGCTGAAGGGGATAAGGGGTAGAGGAATGGATAAAGAGGGAAGGAAAAAAGACTGCAAGGCTGAGACAGGCAAGATCCCCCCTGGCTCACCACGGAAAAGTAAGGGCAAAAGATAGGCTATAAGCCAGAAAAGAAAAGAGCATAAATAGCGTGATGACACCTCTGTTGGCTCAGAGGGGTATAACGAATATGTTTGGGGGAGCCCATCATCGGAGGAAGAGGTAGAAGTTATATCTTCGGAAGAAGAAGATGGAGCTCCTAAGAAAAAGAGAACAGAGGACGAAGAGGAGGCCGGAGACAAATTTGACCTCATACACCCTAGGACCTCAGAATGGGAACTGCCGTCCAAGATAGCGGCAAGTATAACAAAGAGGCTACGAACACCGCAGGCAAAAGAAGCCAGAAACAAATTGAGGGCTGAATGCCCAAGGCCACACCTGCCAGAAGGAATTGCAGAGACCCCAGACATTGATGACCGCATGGTCATGTTCATGGGGAGATACGTGAAGGATATAAAGAAAGGATTAGACAAATCCTGGCAATTATGTCAAGATAAAATGTTAGATGTGGTTGGACCACTCACAAAGATAATGGAGATGGCAGAATAGGCTAAAGATAAAAATGAACCTATCGACCCAACTATTTTATCTGGTTGGGCTCAGAGGGCTATTTGCCTACTGGGTAACGCCAACATTGCGATTATGGCGGAAAGAAGAAGATCAATTCTTGTCAAGATTGATCCCAAACTGAGTGAGTTGGCCACATCTGAGGCAGCAGCTTCAGCGAAAGGGAAGCTCTTTGGAGATGCCTTTTATAAAAGAGCTTACATAATTCGCCAACTCTTACGTGGCAATAGACAAAGCACAAGCCTCTCCGAAGAGAGTATTTGGCAGCCAGACTTTTGACAGGGCTGGAAAAGGCAGGGGCCACTCCGCCAGCCTTTTCAACAGTAACAGGTTCCAAAGTGCCAGAGACCACTGGAAACAATACGAAGAAAACCAAACCCATTCTTCCCATCAAGAGGAAGAGGAAGAGGGCGAGGGTGGAGACAACACGGAAACCAACATCAGCCGAACACAGGCGAGAAGAAATGCGCAGACGCAGAAAACACAAACACATATTCCTGCAGTAGGGGGGATAGTAGCGAAATGTGTAGAGAAATGGAGATTGATCTCTTCAGATGCTTGGGTTTTAGACACCGTACAGGGCTTTCACATAGATTGGAAAAGTTTACCAAAACAAGAGAAATGACCGAAGTTATTAATGCTCAGCACAGCAGACGACGAGTTACTAGATACAGAAATAAGAGAACTAGCACGTAAAGATGCTATAAAACAAGTAACAAACAGTAGACGCTTCATAAGCAACATGTTTATAGTGAAAGGCCGTCACAAGACAAGGCCGATAATAAACTTAAGAGAACTAAATACGTTCGTAGTATACAGACATTTCAAAATGGAGGGCATACATTTGCTGAGAGACATTTTGCAACAAGGGGATTGGCTTGCGAGAATAGATCTCAAAGACGCTTATCTGACCATACTTATGGAAGCAGAACAACAGATATTTCTGAGGTTTCGCTGGCAGGGGCAAGTTTGGATTCACCTGTCTACCATTCGGTCTAGCATCGGCCCCTTAGTGCTTCACAAAGGTGATGAAACCGGTACTGACTTTCCTCAGAAACAGAGGGGTCCGACTAATCATTTATCTGGACGACATTTGTATAATGTGCCAGGACAAAACGCTGATCAATAGAACTTACTATAGATCTGTTACAACAACTGGGCTTCCTAACACACTGAGAGCCTGCAGGCAGACCAGAACATGGAATTTCTGGCCTTCAGATTAAACACAGTGCAGCGAACATTAAACCTCCCTCTGAGCAAGGTGAACGACATAAAAAAAGAGATTTGGAACAGATTAACATCAGAGACAATATCCCTGAGCGGGCTACTGAGAATAGTGGGACGCCTAGCTTCATCAATGCAGGCAATATTCCCGGATCCTCTACACTACAGGGCCCTTCAGAGACTGAAAATCCAACACCTCAGGAGGGGAACATCCTACGAACAAAGGATACCTCTGTCTATAGAGGCGAAAGAGGAACTGCAATGGTGGTTGCAGCACATGGATGCCTGGAATGGGAGGGCAATATTTGGCTCATCCCCGGACCTAGTGATAGAATCCGATGCCAGCAGGTGGGGATGGGGAGTCAGATGCAGAGATCGGTCGACAAAGGGCAGATGGTCAGATGGTCAGGAGAAGAATTCAATCTCCACATAAATTGCCTAGAGCTTCTTGCAGGATCCTTTGCGGTGAAATGCTGGACACAGGAGAGGGCACGATGTTGCGTATTCCTCAAGATGGACAACGTGTCAACAGTTTGTTGTATAAACAGACTGGGAGGCATGAGGATGTTAGCGGTGCTACCAAAAGAATTTTGGCATCTGTGCCTACAGAGAGGGATGTCAGTGGCGACAGAATACCTGCCAGACCGTCATAACAAGGTAGCAGACTGGAACTCCAGATTCCTCAGGGAAGCCAGCGATTGGAAGCTGGACAAGAGTGTTTTCCAGGCACTGATGGAGACCGGACCCGGAGCATGAGAAAGGGTGATGCATCGTGAATCAATGAAGTCCATAAAAGTCAAATCCAGCATTGGCCACAAGACGGTGATGGTGAAACCAGAATGTATCTGGACGGACTCCTGCAGAAGTAGGCTGGAGGGGGATAGGGGGAGCAGGGTAGAAGAATCAAGCAAAACGGACAACACCTGTGTGCGAGAAGGGTACATCACGGGGTGACCAGAGGAGTGGGGATGGCCTGTGGGGACAGAGGGAGTAAACACATGTTGGTGCATGCTTACCTTCTGTCTGAGCAAGGGTTCGGCCCTGGATCCTCCCGGTCCGAACCGATCCAAACAGGAATTGCCCTTTTCTTTGTCTGACCTTCGCTTTGGACGCCCAGGCAAGAGATGCCCTTGATCTAAGAGTTAACAGCAGGAAGGAAGAGGCAGGGCTAAGAAGGTGGGTAGTGCTTAGGCAAGGAGACCTAGATCCACTTGCACCTGCTCCCCATCTGCAAAGAAAAAGAGACTGGAGGGCTCCTTAAGCAGGGAAAAAGAGCAGCAACCAGGAAGGCACCAAGTGACAAGATCCACTTGCACCTGCTTCCCATCTGCAAAGGAAAAAAGTCTGGGGGCTCCTTACGTAAGGAAAAAGAGCTGCAACCCAGAAGGCACCAGGTGGGCGGGACTTAGGCCAGCTGACCAAGATCCACTTGCACTTGCTCCCCATCTTCAAAGAAAAAGAGGCTGGAGGGCTCCTTAAGTAGGAAAAAAGAGCGGCAACCAGGAAGGCAACTGGTGGTAGGGCTTAGGCCAGGTGACCAAGATCCACTTGCACCTGCTCCCCATCTGCAAAGGAAAAGAGGCTGGAGGGCTCCTTAAGTAGGGAAAAAGAGCGGCAACCAGGATGGTACCAGGTGGGCGGGGCTTGCTAAGTGGGGAAAAAGAGCAGCAACCAGGAAGGCACCAGGCGGGCGGGGCTTAGGCCAGGTGACCAAGATCCATTTGCACCTGCTCCCCATGTGCAAAGGAAAAGAGGTTGGAGGGCTCCTTAAGTAGGGAAAAAGAGCGGCAACCAGGAAGGCACCAGGTGGGTGGGGCTTTCTAAGTAGGAAAAAAGCAGCAACCAGGAAGGCACCAGGTGGGCGGGCCTGCTAAGTGGGGGAAAAGAGCGGCAACCAGAATGGCACCAGGTGGGCGGGGCTTAGGCCAGGTGACCAAGATTCACTTGCACCTGCTCCCCATCTGCAAACGAAAAGAGGTTGGAGGGCTCCTTAAGTAGGGAACAAGAGCGGCAACCAGGAAGGCACCAGGTGGGTGGGGCTTTCTAAGTGGGGTAAAAGAGCAGCAACCAGGAAGGCACCATGTGGGCAGGGTTTAGACCAGGTTACCAAGATCCACTTGCACCTGCTCTCCATCTGCAAAGGAAAAGAGGCTGGAGGGCTCCTTAAGTAGGGAAAAAGAGCGGTAACCAGGAAGGCACCAGGTGGGCAGGGCTTGTTAAGTGGGGAAAAAGAGCGGCAACCAGGAAGGCACCAGTAGGGCGGGACTTAGGCCAGGTGACCAAGATCCACTTGCACCTGCTCCCCATCTGCAAAGGAAAAGGGAAAAAGAGCAGCAACCAGGAAGGCACCAAGTGGGCGTGGCTTGCTAAGTGGGGAAAAAGAGCATCAACCAGGAAGGCACTAGGTGGACGGGGCTCAGGCCAGGCGACCAAGATCCACTTGCACCTGCTACACATCTGCAAAGGAAAAGAGGCTGGTGGGCTCCTTACGTAGGGAAAAAGAGCGGCAACCAGGAAGGCAACTGGTGGTAGGGCTTAGGCCAGCTGACCAAGATACACTTGCGCCTGCTCCCCATCTGCAAAGGAAAAGAGGCTGGAGGGCTCCTTAAGTAGATAAAAAGAGCGGCAACCAGGATGGTACCAGGTGGGCGGGGCTTGCTAAGTGGGGAAAAAGAGCAGCAACCAGGAAGGCACCAGGTGGGCGGGGATTAGGCCAGGTGACCAAGATCCATTTGCACCTGCTCCCCATGTGCAAAGGAAAAGAGGTTGGAGGGCTCTTTAAGTAGGAAAAAAAGCAGCAACCAGGAAGGCACCAGGTGGGCGGGCCTGCTAAGTGGGGGAAAAGAGCGGCAACCAGAATGGCACCAGGTAGGCGGGGCTTAGGCCAGGTGACCAAGATCCACTTGCACCTGCTCCCCATCTGCAACCGAAAAAAGGTTGGAGGGCTCCTTAAGTAGGGTAAAAGAGCGGTAACCAGGAAGGCAACTGATGGTAGGGCTTAGGCCAGGTGACCAAGATCCACTTGCACCTGCTCCCCATCTGCAAAGGAAAAGAGGCTGGAGGGCTCCTTAAGTAGGGAAAAAGAGCGGCAACCAGGATGGTACCAGGTGGGCGGGGCTTGCTAAGTGGGGAAAAAGAGCAGCAACCAGGAAGGCACCAGGTGGGCGGGGCTTAGGCCAGGTGACCAAGATCCATTTGCACCTGCTCCCTATGTGCAAAGGAAAAGAGGTTGGAGGGCTCCTTAAGTAGGGAAAAAGAGCGGCAACCAGGAAGGCACCAGGTGGGTGGGGCTTTCTAAGTAGGAAAAAAAGCAGCAACCAGGAAGGCACCAGGTGGGCGGGCCTGCTAAGTGGGGGAAAAGAGCGGCAACCAGAATGGCACCAGGTGGGTGGGGCTTAGGCCAGGTGACCAAGATCCACTTGCACCTGCTCCCCATCTGCAAACGAAAAGAGGTTGGAGGGCTCCTTAAGTAGGGAACAAGAGCGGCAACCAGGAAGGCACCAGGTGGGTGGGGCTTTCTAAGTGGGGTAAAAGAGCAGCAACCAGGAAGGCACCATGTGGGCAGGGCTTAGACCAGGTTACCAAGATCCACTTGCACCTGCTCTCCATCTGCAAAGGAAAAGAGGCTGGAGGGCTCCTTAAGTAGGGAAAAAGAGCGGTAACCAGGAAGGCACCAGATGGGCAGGGCTTACTAAGTGGGGGAAAAGAGCGGCAACCAGAATGGCACCAGGTGGGCGGGGCTTAGGCCAGGTGACCAAGATTCACTTGCACCTGCTCCCCATCTGCAAACGAAAAGAGGTTGGAGGGCTCCTTAAGTAGGGAACAAGAGCGGCAACCAGGAAGGCACCAGGTGGGTGGGGCTTTCTAAGTGGGGTAAAAGAGCAGCAACCAGGAAGGCACCATGTGGGCAGGGTTTAGACCAGGTTACCAAGATCCACTTGCACCTGCTCTCCATCTGCAAAGGAAAAGAGGCTGGAGGGCTCCTTAAGTAGGGAAAAAGAGCGGTAACCAGGAAGGCACCAGGTGGGCAGGGCTTGTTAAGTGGGGAAAAAGAGCGGCAACCAGGAAGGCACCAGTAGGGCGGGACTTAGGCCAGGTGACCAAGATCCACTTGCACCTGCTCCCCATCTGCAAAGGAAAAGGGAAAAAGAGCAGCAACCAGGAAGGCACCAAGTGGGCGTGGCTTGCTAAGTGGGGAAAAAGAGCATCAACCAGGAAGGCACTAGGTGGACGGGGCTCAGGCCAGGCGACCAAGATCCACTTGCACCTGCTACACATCTGCAAAGGAAAAGAGGCTGGTGGGCTCCTTACGTAGGGAAAAAGAGCGGCAACCAGGAAGGCAACTGGTGGTAGGGCTTAGGCCAGCTGACCAAGATACACTTGCGCCTGCTCCCCATCTGCAAAGGAAAAGAGGCTGGAGGGCTCCTTAAGTAGATAAAAAGAGCGGCAACCAGGATGGTACCAGGTGGGCGGGGCTTGCTAAGTGGGGAAAAAGAGCAGCAACCAGGAAGGCACCAGGTGGGCGGGGATTAGGCCAGGTGACCAAGATCCATTTGCACCTGCTCCCCATGTGCAAAGGAAAAGAGGTTGGAGGGCTCTTTAAGTAGGAAAAAAAGCAGCAACCAGGAAGGCACCAGGTGGGCGGGCCTGCTAAGTGGGGGAAAAGAGCGGCAACCAGAATGGCACCAGGTAGGCGGGGCTTAGGCCAGGTGACCAAGATCCACTTGCACCTGCTCCCCATCTGCAACCGAAAAAAGGTTGGAGGGCTCCTTAAGTAGGGTAAAAGAGCGGTAACCAGGAAGGCAACTGGTGGTAGGGCTTAGGCCAGGTGACCAAGATCCACTTGCACCTGCTCCCCATCTGCAAAGGAAAAGAGGCTGGAGGGCTCCTTAAGTAGGGAAAAAGAGCGGCAACCAGGATGGTACCAGGTGGGCGGGGCTTGCTAAGTGGGGAAAAAGAGCAGCAACCAGGAAGGCACCAGGTGGGCGGGGCTTAGGCCAGGTGACCAAGATCCATTTGCACCTGCTCCCTATGTGCAAAGGAAAAGAGGTTGGAGGGCTCCTTAAGTAGGGAAAAAGAGCGGCAACCAGGAAGGCACCAGGTGGGTGGGGCTTTCTAAGTAGGAAAAAAAGCAGCAACCAGGAAGGCACCAGGTGGGCGGGCCTGCTAAGTGGGGGAAAAGAACGGCAACCAGAATGGCACCAGGTGGGTGGGGCTTAGGCCAGGTGACCAAGATCCACTTGCACCTGCTCCCCATCTGCAAACGAAAAGAGGTTGGAGGGCTCCTTAAGTAGGGAACAAGAGCGGCAACCAGGAAGGCACCAGGTGGGTGGGGCTTTCTAAGTGGGGTAAAAGAGCAGCAACCAGGAAGGCACCATGTGGGCAGGGCTTAGACCAGGTTACCAAGATCCACTTGCACCTGCTCTCCATCTGCAAAGGAAAAGAGGCTGGAGGGCTCCTTAAGTAGGGAAAAAGAGCGGTAACCAGGAAGGCACCAGATGGGCAGGGCTTACTAAGTGGGGAAAAAGAGCGGCAACCAGGAAGGCACCAGTAGGGCGGGACTTAGGCCAGGTGACCAAGATCCACTTGCACCTGCTCCCCATCTGCAAAGGAAAAGGGAAAAAGAGCAGCAACCAGGAAGGCACCAAGTGGGCGGGGCTTGCTAAGTGGGGAAAAAGAGCATCAACCAGAAAGGCACTAGGTGGGCGGGGCTCAGGCCAGGCGACCAAGATCCACTTGCACCTGCTACACATCTGCAAAGGAAAAGAGGCTGGTGGGCTCCTTACGTAGGGAAAAAGAGCGGCAACCAGGAAGGCAACTGGTGGTAGGGCTTAGGCCAGGTGACCAAGATACACTTGCACCTGCTCCCCATCTGCAAAGGAAAAGAGGCTGGAGGGCTCCTTAAGTAGGGAAAAAGATCGGCAACCAGGATGGTACCAGGTGGGCGGGGCTTGCTAAGTGGGGAAAAAGAGCAGCAACCAGGAAGGCACCAGGTGGGCGGGGCTTAGGCCAGGTGACCAAGATCCATTTGCACCTGCTCCCCATGTGCAAAGGAAAAGAGGTTGGAGGGCTCTTTAAGTAGGAAAAAAAGCAGCAACCAGGAAGGCACCAGGTGGGCGGGCCTGCTAAGTGGGGGAAAAGAGCGGCAACCAGAATGGCACCAGGTAGGCGGGGCTTAGGCCAGGTGACCAAAATCCACTTGCACCTGCTCCCCATCTGCAAACGAAAAGTGGTTGGAGGGCACCTTAAGTAGGAAAAAAGAGCGGTAACCAGGAAGGCACCAGGTGGGCAGGGCTTAGGCCAGGTGACCAAGATCCACTTGCACCTGCTCCCCATCTGGTGTACACATGCAGAGTAGGGTACTTTTCAGTATTGTAGTGATTTTGTCTAATCATATGTAGTTATTATTCTGCTCATGCTGTGATTGTCATAAATTAGGTTGGGGTGTTGGTGTCTAGACGTTGATTTGAACGTCTAGTCCTGTGTGAGGAGCACTTGTCAGGGTGCAAAAGTTGGTCCATGACACTGTTTTAACCAGCAGCACTAGGACCCTGCAGTCTTGACTGTGTACACACTCTGCACACTGACACCAGGTGTGGGGGCTCCAATTTCAGGCATTAATGAGGTCAATGGAAATGGAAGAAGGCAGGCAACTCAGCTTTCATGTGTCTTGGAGATACTTGTGAGGTTTAATAGGAAACAGTTTTGAGGTTGACATCTTTGACCCGTATATCATTGGTTCCGTCTTTCCGGCACTAAAACGCAACCAATTTGTGGTCATCCAATTTTTTATAACTTGATAGACCTCACTAAGCTTGTCCTGATCCTCCTGGTAATTTCCTGACAGCTCCAGGGACAACTGAAAGTCATCTGCATACGTCATGAAAAAAAATCTGGGTCTTTCCAGATCTCTACATAGCAGCACTATGTAAATATTAAAAAGTAGAGGGGATAAACACACCCCCTGGGGGACACCACAAATAATGGTATCCACTTCAAAGAAAAAATTCCCCCCAGTACATCCTCGATCTTCTGTCTTCCAGAAAAGACTTGACCCAGTTTATTGCCTCATCAGCAAGCCCACCTGTGTCTCACAGCCGTTTCAGTATGATCCCATGGTCTAGCAGATCAAAGATTCCTAATCTATGGGCCTCATTCCGAGGCTGGCAGTAGCCATGCCTGTAATACAGGCACGGCTGCCGCCGGTATTTTTTTTCCGCCGCCCAGGAATCGGCAATTACCGGGTCATTACTGCCTTGCTGGACTCAGTAATTCCCCATTCATGGGTGCCGGAAAATATTCTTCCCCATTCCCATTGAGCCCCATAGGGCTGCATAGGGCTCAATGGGAATGGGGAAGCCAGATGCACCGGCACCGTTATTAACGGTGCCGGTGCATCTGACATGCTCTGCTCATGGGTGCCGGTACAGCCACCAGGTCAGACCTGGTGGCCGCAATGGCACCCATGAGCAGAACTCGTAGTTTGCCGGTCTGGGAACTACGGTACCGCCATGCTTACCGGTACCGTAGTTCCCAGAGCTGCAAACTCATAATGAGACCCCATGTTAGCTCTTGCGCTATCTGAAATGTTGTCAGGCCGAGCACGATAGTTAATTTCACATCCTTACTGTTCATGGCCTGTAAGAATGTCATTGTATTTTCCCTTGTTCCCTCCCTTGCCTTGAAGCGCTTTGAAACAAATTGTGTATGGGCGCTATATAAATGAACTATCATATCTTATCATACCATGTGCACCTCTCACAGGACAGGACACCACCACTAAAATAGAAAAATACAAACCTTACTGTGGGTAAAACAAATACATCATGTACTGGACAGCACAACATCACTGCAATAAGGAAAGGTGAACTTTTCGGCCGGACTTACCCAAGTTGACCTCACACTAGAAAGCACTGCTGCAATACTTAAAAAACTGCATTTCATAAGAGACCGAATGAATGTTAACCCAACCTGCAAGACTGAAATATGTGTCCCAGACACACAGAGGACAGGACTGAAAAAGCATTGGCAAAGCCAACCGTTTTGGCTTTTGTGTGGACATGGGAGAGACATTTTCCAGGCCCTGCCATGATGGTACTATCAGGCCATAAGATGGCAAAAGCTGGCAAATTGTGTTAGTAACTGGGTATATTATGAACAGTGCCTGACAAAGCCCGATCTAAAGCTTAGATATGTGCCAAAACTATTGACATTGCCAATCGTGTTAATAACAGGAATTTGTGGACGGAACAAATGCAAGGACACATATATTGATTATAAATCAGGTGCCTGAAGTCGCACATGGTTAAGATATTTTTATTTCACCAATGGCTGGTCTATTATTTGAAAATGCGTAATTACCTGAGAGAAGACTGCTTAGAAATGACATAGGACTCCCTTTAAAAGCACAGAGGTAAATTAAATAGATATTGGGGGAAAGGTGTTTTAGATGGGAAGAGGGAGGTAGGGGTTGAGAATGGTAATAGGCTCTAGAATGGCCAAGAGTGGTCAATGGGTGGATCAATACCCAAAGGATAACCACAGCATGTGTGTGTGTTTCCCCTCACATCTCATCTTTCTCTTATTTTCACTTCCCATGCCAACAGTTGCGGCTTAAAGACAGCGCTTAAAGCGCCTCTTAATTACCAACATTTGATTGCAGAACTCCCATGTTTCAAGTGGCTATGTGCAAGAAGGCCACCCAGTCCTCTTTTTTTCCATTTAGATCCTGGTACATGTCATGTTTTCCTTCCCATTTGAAATTTAGGAAAACTACTAGTCTCTGAAGGTGATGGTGGGAAGTGTGTCTTTGAGTGGTGCGGGCATGAATGTGCTTGAGGCAAGGTGGATGAGACAGGCTAGACACAGGCAGGGTGAGTAGGAAGGCTGGGGAGGGATACTCGTAGAGTAATGGTTTCATTGAGTGCCGAAAGGGCCAGACAGGCGTGGGTCTTGAAGGAGGGCCTTTGAGTGAGGCCGGCGTCACCTGCCGGTGATCGGTGGAGGCAGGAAAGGGATTTTTGATCAGCCTATCAGGCGATCCTGGTGGAAGGGCTCCAGGTAGCACTAGACCGCTATGTGGCAGTGCTGGAGCGAGATGGCCCGAGATGGCGGTGGCCATGTTATAAGCTGGTGCAGGCGAATAGTGCTCCGTTCAGCTCAGGGAGCCTGTTTGTGCTGTGTGGCTGCAAATCCAAATAAGTGGCTGCAGGGTAGATGTCTTCCTGCATGTGTTATGATGAATCCTACAGAGTTCTCACAAAGACCCTACCTACAGTCTCCTTCCAGGTGTCCAGGGGAAGGCAACAGCTAACTTATCCCGACACTGGGGATGGTATTAGCCAGGAGGATCACCTGGGAGGAGAAGGTCCCCAAGGGTGTGAGTGTAGGGCCCTTTGGGTATCGCGCATGCAATGGATGGGGATGCAGAATAACTCTGACACCAAATAATCGAACTAACTCAGCAAGATGGCGAAGGTGCTGTTTTATTAACAATTATCTAAAACAGGGAGTTTACAATGGACATCAGCAGACGTTCGCTCAAGCTCTCTCAATGCATTTCTCATAAAAACGTTGTTTTATTCAGAAAATACGTCAGAAGTGACGTCATGCTACATGGCAAATAAGGAAAACCTATGAAGGGTTGTGATAGGTTCAAAAGGAACATCTATGCATACTTTCTATAAGGGGTAGGATTGTGATTGGTTATCCACTGTCAGGTGGAAAATCTATGGCTACCTCTAAAACATGTCATCTTCAACATTTATTAAGTACACAGTATATCAATTTCTCTCAAACTATAAGGCCCTTTGTTATATGGCCCTCTATAATTGGTTGGCACACTTGTGCCATTCTGGAACACTCGGTTCACTTAGCATCATGCAAGCTCAGACCCAGGTGCCAAGGGGTGGACTTGACTTCACCTCCCCACCCAATTAGCTCATCATCTCCCATCACCCATGCCTTCTGCCATTAAGACTGTCTTTGAACTTGGCCTTGCAAAGTATCCTTGTCTCTGGGAACATATGGGAGTACAGGCTTTCACTATCGTTGTTCTAGGCTCCACGCTCAGCTCTAATTCCATCCTTTGCTCACGTGACAGGAGACCACAATTTGGTCCATTTTGCAGCATTTAAATGTCTTAAATGAATAAAACTTGGCATGCTTGGTGTTGTTTCTTTGCACCTTAACAAGGGATGATTCAGCATCATACAACCACGACTTTCATGAATAGATAACTGGTCTTGGATGCTTCAGCATTGACACCAGGCCAGACAGCCCTTCTAGGCTCTTCAATGATCTCAGCTAATTATTGCTATGACATAATTCTCAGCCTTTCTCTCCACGGGTCCAGGTTTCCCAAAATTCATGACACCGATGTCCAGCTTCTGTACAATGACGGATTTGCCTGCAATCTATTCACTACACATAGCCAGCTTCTAAGATTACTCAATTTACTTGTGTTACAGCAACTGTACAGTTATTGAACGGCTTGCATTTTCTGCAGTGCTTTTCACACATGCAATCCTCTTTTCTCATTTGAATGTTTACTCGATTCTTAACTTCGTCGTCAGTTTCTATACAGTCCATGCATTTTCTTCAGAGAGTATTCTCAGGGCGTCACGCTTGTCTTTCGTGAAGTCACCAGCTCCTCTTTTGCTCCTTTTCATATTCCTTCGGGCAGTTCCTCCCTCAGATTGTCATCTCTTCAGGGATACATTTGATAGGGTTTTCTCAGTGGGCACCTTCTTTCGAATATACGCTGCAGAATTGGCAAAACTGCTGGGTATAAGCACGGCACAATCTCAGGCTTGCATCATACGGGAGGTAGGGGGAAGGATTTCCTGCAGAAGCATGTAGCTGCTCCTCTACATTCCCCCTTCTGGTCGAGTCATCAACCACCTCTTCACCGGTTTCCACGTTTTGATATTTTCTCTTGAAAAAGTGCTTCTTTGGAGTGCAGATCTTCATCACCCCCTTCAGGGTGCCTGCTGATTTAACATGTTCATCCACACTCCATGTCATGTAGTTGCACTGTCCATTTGGATTACAATATACCCATCATCCTACGTGCTTTTAATGATTTTTTGGATACCAGAACTTCTTTCCTTCAGGTGCTACGATGCTAGCCTCTATGTATTTTCTGACATCTTCATCAGTCAACTACTTGGATGCAAATATTGATTCGACATTGATCATGATCTTCATTCCTACTGCCTTCTTTGCCATCTTTTTGCATTGTCCAATTATCATCCTGATTACACAGAATCCAAACATCACCATCACCAATATTGCTCCAAGAAACTTGAAGATGTTTGCCATCCATAAGAATATGAATGCAAACCAACTGTCATCTGCAATTTCCTCTGTCTCGTCTTCCATCTTGTTATGCAAGTTCATCAGAAAAGATATGGCCTCTGTCTAGGGCCCATTCTCGTCATCATGAGAAGGTATGAATGTGCAACATGATTGCACAATTTTGGCGCAACCTCCTCCTTCCATTGCTGTAATCATGTCAAGGACATATCTGTTCTGCATGGTCATTAGACGTATGGCCCTCAACTCTTCCTTGATAGCATTAAATCCCTTTGTGGTGGTGTTGATTGTCTGCAGAAGCTCACATCTTGGAATCTGCAACTACTTGGCATTTACCATCCCCTGGATCCCAGGCATGAATATAGTCGTAAATATTGAACAACCTGTGCTCATACGGAAAAGATTCATATGCTTATATTGGCTGAGAAGTAATTCTCTCTTCTGGTTCAATTAAGAAATTCAAATGACCTTTGTCTTAAATGGGCTTCTACTTTTGGAAATGCTCCAATGTTTAGGTCACTATGAGGAATCACTAATGCTGGAACATGGATAAACACCAAGGAACATGTCCCTCCCCAATCGTCGGCAGCTTCATGTACCTGCTCCCATCCTGGAAACGTCAACTGTAGTTTTGCAGTCTTTGTTATCTCCCACATGATTCTTTCCATGTCTTCGGAAGCACAATGTTGCATTTTGCAATGGGATCACAACCATTGGACCTCAATCATCTTCTACCCATGTCAGTAGTTTGGCATGCTTGGACCATGATTTCAAACACCCATTATTTACTCGCTGTACCTCTTGTACATATTCTGGCTTCAGTAGATGAGCTGCACAGGACATTAGTCCTTCTTCCCATCATTTCTTGGATTTCACTCGTCCATAGACTAAGGGCCTCATTACACGGACGGCGGTAAGGGTTAACGGTCACCGTTAATGGCAACGGTGACCGTTAACCCTTACCGCCGTACTACGAGGTCCCTTTGCGGGTTGGAGGAATTAACGCCTGCTTCTTGCAGGCGTTAAGTACCAACCCGCTAAGGGACCTCGGAGCTAATTACGGCACCGCAAAATTGCGGTGCCGTAATTAGCGCCTTCCCCATTCCCATAGAGCCCTATGGGGCAGAAATGGGAATGGGGAAGGGCAATGGCGGAAGGGGGATTTACCGCCCCTCCAACCTTGGAATGGGGCGGTAAATCCCCTTTCCGCCAAGGCGGTGCCGGTAATTTACCGGCATGGTCCAGGGTGCTAATAGCACCCTGGATTACCGCCTTCCGTGTAATGAGGCCCTAAGACTTGAGTTTGCTGCCAACATCCAGGCGATACAGCTATTTCTGTCACATCAGGGCAATCCATTCTCTTCATGTCTTCAATGACTACCTCTTGCTGTCCCGTTGCAGGATACATAAGCATCTTGCTCTTCCATTCACGTTCCTTTTCCATCTGTTTAGTCTTGATATAATCATCTTGAAATGGAAACTACCATTTCGACCTCCATCACAAAGTGGCCCAACTTCCCTGAAATCGTCCTCTATTCATACATGCTGCAAGGTGAAAGAGGCATCTGGCATCGTGTTCTGGGACTTCTCTGGAAATGAAAGTTTGCACTGTATTCATGGCATAGGGTATGAGAGCACAGATGTAGTAACTCTCCTTAGATGTTCTCTCTCTCCCACCTTTCTCATGTGCTGATACCACATGTTATTACCCAAGTGTGCTGCATTGGCCCTCATTACAAGTCAGGCGTTAAGGGTTTAACGGAGCCGTCGGCGCCGTTAACCCTTAACGCCTGATGCACACTTTAACGCCTGCTTTTTGCAGGCGTTAAAGTCCAAGGCGCTAAGCGACCTTGGTGCTAATTACGGCACCGTAATTTACGGTGCCGTAATTAGCGCCTTCCCCATCCCCATTATGCCCTATGGGGCAAAAATGGGAATGGGGAAGGGCAAATGGTGAATGGGGAATTACCGCCCCACTCACCTTGGAATGGGGCGGTAATTCCGCCATCCACCATGGCACCGCCTGACTTGTAATGAGGGCCATTGTCTTGATAGATATTTATCCCCTAACTATCTTCCTCTGCATTTTTCTTATATCTCCCATATGCAAAGTGTGTGTAATAATCATGAAACAAATCAAAAGCAGTTCTCATAGTAGGGAGGACCATAGGGACCGTTGCCTTAGCAGGAGTACTAACATGGTAGAGAGTGTGAAACAAGAGAAACAGAAAGACAAAAAGAGTAATCGTAGAGGCATATATTATGCACAAAACCATAGACATCCACTTTTCGCACCATCCTGGTATTTGTTGCACCTGTTCATTCTCTAGGACGGTGCCAGTTTCTATATTTCTCATTTTTAATACAATCATCACATTTCTTTATACTTGCAACTGTAAAATGTGCTCAATAATTGCAATGAGGAGCCTTCTCATCACCGGACCATTTTTAGGACATTGTATAAAAGTGTGAATATCAATGTCTCTTCCAACCAGAGCAGGATAAGCTTGAAGTATAAACACAAAAACAGCAAGCAAAGTGTGATGCTGGAAATGCATTGGAGGGACAGGGCCTCCCTGCCCTTGTCCTGTAGTCCTTTTTCATTTGTGTTCTGTATTGTTTTCTGCCCAGGAGTGCATGTGGGACTCCTGGCAGAGCAGCTCTTCCTGTTTTTGGCTTGGTGTACAGACCCATGGGATACACTTATCGCACCCATGGGTGGGGGTACAACCCTGTGCCTGTTATGCTCACCTGGTATCCACGGGGGCGCCACACAATACTGGATGGAGGTCTAAGCGCTATCCCAGACCCCTTTTTGCTTGGTTATGTGCCAGACATTGGGTATCACCTGCAACAGGAGAATGGAGGGTTAAGATACTGGTTCTGTGATGGGTGGACTCCCACCTCCCTCTGGTCCAAATCCCCTCCTTTGGGGTAATTGCTCACCTTAGGTTTTTGTGCGTTGAACTCTCCGTCCTGCGTCTCTGTGCAGGGGCGAGTGGTTGGTGCAGGCGTTCCGTGGACCTAGTTGCTTCACTGGTCTGTGTGCCCTTATGTCGGGTCCAGACCGGCTGTGACTCCGACTCTGCTTGCTGTCTTCGAGGTGAGTTATAATGTCTTTTCTGTCTTTATTCTGTCTCTTTCTTTCCCTCCATTTTCTCTGTCTTCTCTGCGTCTTGCTCCACTACGCTGTTCCCTAACAATGTCTCTTTTTGTTTTCACAGGGACGGTTGCAATCTTGGAGTTGCCGCGCTGATGGCGAAGACCATGGTGAGTTATTGATGCGCGGAGCACTGCGCTGTTTATTGGTGTTCATTGCTAACCTGTGTTCTTTTCTCTTCTTTGTACAGGTTGCAGTGATGTTCTGGAGTGATGAGCGATCAAAGCGCTGCTTGCCCAGGTAAGTGCTTTGTTAATGCTGACCTTGTTCCTTCTCCCTTGCAGGTTGCAGTGAAACCCGGAGATGGGCGAGGTAAGAGAAGCGCAGGGTGCTGCCAGGATTCGCTGCTTGCCCAGGTAAGAATTGTTATTAATGCTGTCCTTGTTTCTTTACCTTTGCAGGTTGCGGCGAACTCCGGCGATGGGCGAGGTAAGCGAAGCGCAGGATGGATTCAAGGCTGGTTACTTCACAAGTGTTCTTGCATGCTAATGCTGTTCTTGTTCTTCCAGGTTATTAATGGAATCCGGATGTAGGGCTTCAGGATCGGGCCGCCGGAGAAGCAGATGAGCAGGAGCTGGACACGGTGAGTGTGACGCTGCAAGAGTGCAGAATAACTCGAAGCGTGTTCTGCTGTTTGGGTGTGGTTTAAATAGCCGAGGTAAAGTAGTTCCAGGTCAAGTAGTTCCAGGGCCAGCCACTCCCAAAACACTAGACCGCATGGCTTGGTTCTAAAGAACAGAGCTGTGTACTAGGCCTCCATGTTGGATTATGGTCCAAAACTGGTATTGCTTTATTCCTGATAATGAGCCTGGCGCCAAAGGCTCCAGGACTGATTCCATGTATGTTTCTGATGGAGTTTTAAGGCCCTTGGGGCCAGTGTGAAGGGCTTTAGCCCCACTGCTGCCAGGGGGCTGTTATCCCTGAGGGGGTCAGGGGCATGGATTGTGACAGCACTCCCCCCTAAGGCACTTCTCAAGATATTTCCTCCATCTGGCCCTGGTTTGGTTGGATGGTTCCAATGAAATCGTCTTACCAGGCGTGGCGCATGGACGTGCTCGCTAGGCTCCCATGTCCTGTCCTGAGGGCTGTATCCCTTCCAGTCCATTAAGTAATGTAACTTGGACCTGGTGAGTTTAGAATCTAGGATGTCCTTGACTTCAAATTCGGGTTCCCTGTTAACCAGTACCGGATTTGGTGGTTTTTTGACCCGAGTTCCAGGCTGAACAGGTTTTAAGAGTGACACGTGGAATACGGGGTGGATCTGCATATTTGGTGGTGAAGCTAGTTTTACTGCCACAGGATTTATAATAGCCGTGATGGTATAGGGCCCTAGATATCTGGGACAAAATGTTCGAGTTCCTCTTATGGGCATGTGCCGAGACGCCAACCAGACTTCATCTCCGACTTGGTAGTCTGGGGCTTTTCTTCCCTTGTTGATCAGAGAATCTTTTCTGTGTTTCTTGGGCTGGGATCAAGTGTTCTGCTGCCTTTTTGAAGGCTTGAGTGATGGTAATATGTAAAGTCTTCACCGCAGGCATTTCCAAGGCCATGGGGGTATCTAATTCGGAAGTACGTTGGTGGGTGCCTTCCATATACGGTATAGAATGGACTCTGTCCGGTACTGGTGTGTAGCGAGTTGTTGTAGGCATATTCGGCTATCCACAGCATATCCTTCCAGCTTTCTTCCACTTGATGTAACATGCACCGTAGGTATTGCTCTAGTGTCTGATTCGTCCGCTACGTTTGGCCATAAGTTTGGGGATGGTGACTAGCGGACAGACGAATATCGATTTGGGCAATTGCACAACTCTTCCTCCAGAAGTTAGACACAAACGTACTCCCTCAGTCAGAAATCAGGACGGAGGGGAAACCATGTAATCGTATGATTTGCTCTAAAAACACCTTTGCCAGACTGGATGCAGTTGGTAGACTCTTAAGCGGAATGAAATGGGCCATTTTAGAGACTAGGTCAACAACCACTAGGATAGTGTTGCACCCTTGACAGGGAGGCAGGTCTGTGAAGAAATTGGGGGAGAGTGTGTGCCAAGGTGCAGGTGGAATTTCCAGGGGTTAAAGAAGGCACGCAGGTCTTTGTTTCTGGGATTTATTCTGTGTACAAATGCCACATGACAGAATAAACTTCGTAATGTCCTTTCGCCCCGTCGGCCACCAATAAAATTTCTTTTTACCTTGGCTAGGGTCTTGGCAAATCCTGGATGTCCTTCTATCAGGGAGTCGTGATAACCAGAAATTACTTGTTCTTGTAGTGCCTTATTCGGTAGATATAAACACCCTCTTAAATACGCGAGTTGGTTCTTTATTGTGTAATGTTCACCTTGAGTGGCCCAGTCTTGTAGAGCCTCTATGTTCATTAGGAGCCAAATTTCCTTTTGGAGTTTGTCCAGTGATAACATTGTTTTAAGTCCTAGTAGTTTGTCACCTGGAATAATGGACACCGGGTCTGGGGTTGAATATGCATTCTCATCAATACCCATGCAGGATAGGGCGTCGGCTTTTCCGTTCTGGACTCCAGGTAGATACGTGATTATGTAATCATATTCTGCAAAGAATAAAGCCCATCGGAGTTGACAGGATGATTGAGACTTCGCTGTCTTGAGGTATTGTAGGTTGCGATGGTTGGTGATTACTGTGATGGTATGTCTGGCGCCTAGGAGGTAATGCCGCCAAGCCTTAAAGGCTGCCTTGATCGCTAGGAGTTCCTTTTCTGTTATTGCATAGTTAAGTTAAGGTGTAGTATATTTTCGCGACCAAAAGGCCACGGGATGTAACTGGCCTATTTTGGGATCCCTTTGGGAAAGAACAGCCCCCATTGCGATGCTGGAGGCATCTGTTTACACTACATATGGGAGATCTGGGCAGGGGTGTCGTAGCACCAGGGCTGAGATAAATCTTTTCTTGAGCTCCTGGAAGGCCTTCTCCGCCTCTTCTGTCCATTGGAACAGTTTGTTGTTTTTTCGTAATAAAGAAGCAATCGGGTGCACAATCTGGAAGAAACCCAGGATGAATCGGCGATAAAAGTTCGCAAAGCCGAGCATACTTTGGACACCTTTGACTGAAGACGGCGATGGCCAGCTAAGGATGGCGTCTACTTTGTACATATCCGTCCAGACGCCTCTGGGCGTGAGGACAAAACCAAGGAACTCGACTTCTGTGACAAGGAAAGAGCATTTTTCAAGTTTGGCGTATAGCTGGTGCTGTCAGAGTTTTGCAAGGATGGAGCGAACGTACCTGACATGGTCCTGTTTAGAAGAGGAGTACACCAAGATGTCGTTGATTTAAACTAGGGAACATACATCGATCAATTCCCGTAGTACATCGTTCATGAAGTACTGGAATGCGGCGGGAGCGCTGCAAAGCCCAAAGGGCATCACCTGATATTCGTACAGCCCATACTTAGTACGAAAGGCAGTCTTCCATTCGTCTCCTTTCTTTACACGCATGAGATGATATGCCCCCCTCAGGTCCAATTTGGTGTAAATTTGGGCATCCTTGACTTGGTCCAGCAGTTCTGGGTTAAGGGGTAGGGGATAATGGTTTTTACCTGGTTTAGTGCGCGGTAGTCGATGCACATTCTCAAGTCCCCCTCCTTCTTGGGTACGAAGAATAGGGGCGAGGCTGTCGGGGATTTGGACGGGTATTGGTCCAGATATGATTTCAAGTGGAGATTTTCAGGTTCAGTGAGTACATAAATTCGAATACACAGAATTTGTGCACCAGGTACGAGGCCAATCTGACAGTCATATGGCTTGTGAGGGGGTAAGGTATTAGCTTGTTCTTTTTGGAAAACATCTTGGAAATCGTGGTATTCGCTTGGTAGTGTACTTGTTACACCTAGTACCAATGCCTCTTTATCTTGGACAGGTGTCTCTGGGTCAGACGATGGCATTTCCACTTGGTAACACGCATGAGCACACTCATTGGAGAAGGCTATTTTCTTGGCTCGCCAGTCGATGTTAGGATTGTGAGCCACCAACCACGGCATCCCTAGAGTCACCCGGAACTGAGGGGCCTTGATAAGGTCGAAGGCAATGGCTTCCCGATGTCTGTCTTGGCACAGAAGGGTCAATTCTGCTGTGCGTTGAGTTACAGGACCAGAAGCTATCTCCGTGCCGTCGACAGTGGTGACCTTCTCAGTTGTCGTTTTCTGACAGAGGGGAAGCTCCATCCTTGTTGCCAGGCCTTGGTCTAGGTAGTTACCAACGGCTCCGCTGTCTATGTATGCCTCCACAGCATGCATCCGAGACGGTTGTTGCTGACTGATCAAAATCACAGGCATGGCAAGATGTGAGGTCTGTGGCTCTTTTCCTTCGCTCGACAAACTGACCTCTATGCTTGCCGGGCCTGGAAGTTTTCTGACTCTTGTTCTCCTCCTTCTTTCTCTGTAGCTCCAACTGTTCTCCTAGGGGGTTTTACGGGACATTCTCTGAGGAAGTGACCTGATTTCCCGCAGTACAGGCATAATTGCTGTTGTCTCCTTTTGTCTCTTTTGGGCCTTGGTTAATGGGCTCCGTACCCCCCAATTTGCATGGGTTCCGAAGTGTTTTCAGATGAACGCGGACTGTTCTCCTTTGAGCGTACATACACAGTCCGATTCTCCGTTCTGGCTCGATCTGTCCTTCAATCTTGCAGCCTCTGGTCTAGCTGCACCACTAGGTTGATGAACTCTGCACAGTCTTTTGGCGGGTTTACCACCTGAGCTAGGAAGTCTTTCAATTTCCCCCGTAATCCTCGATGGAATAACATTGTTCGTTTCTCCTCAGGCCACCCAGTTTCAACGACAAGTCTGTTAAAAGTGGAGATATATGTTAACAAATCTTGGCTGCCTAGGCAAAGGGACAGAAGTTGGTTATCCAGAGCTTGGCCCTGGGTATGTCGGGGGCGAACAGCTTCTCATCTCCTGTTGAAACCCTCTGAAATCCCGCAGGAGTGGGTCATCCTGACTTACTAATGGTATGGACCAATCCATGGCACAGCCACTCAGATATGACAGAATGAAGGCAACGCGCGACTGATCGTTAGGAAAGGCTCCAGGTCTACAAAGAAAATGGAGGCAGCACTGGTTCATGAATACTGTATATTTTCTTGGGTCCCCCGTAAAACCTTCCGGTGTGGCCAAAGGAACTGCCCCAGGGAGGATCTCCTGCACTGGATTGACGGATGTGGCTGGAACCAACGGAATACTTCCTGGCAACGGAGCCTTCCCAACCTGTGTTTGGAGCAATTGTCTGGCTAATTCATCGGTGCGGTCCTTGGTGACAATCAACTACCTCCTAAGGGCATTGGTTTCTTGCCGGGCAGAGTGCACCTCAGCCCATATTTCTCCCAGTAACTGGGCTAGTTGGTCAGTCTCCGATGTTTCCATGACGCCCAGGTGGATGTTTTAATTGAGGCTTCAAGTTCTGTTACGCTCACCTGGTATCCATGGGGGCGCCACATGATACTGGATGGAGGTCTAATCGCTATCCTGGACCCCTCTCTGCTTGGTTATGTGCCAGACGTTGGGTAGTGCCTATAACAGGAGAATGGAGGATTAAGATACTGGTTCTGTGATGGGTGGACTCCCACCACCCTCTGGTCCAAATCCCCTCCGTTGGGGTTATTGCTCACCTTAGGTATTTGTGCATTGAACTCTCCGTCCTGCGTCTCTGTGCAGGAGTGCGTGGTTGGTGCAGGCGTTCCGTGGACCCAGTTGCTTCACTGGTCCGTGTGCCCTTATGTCGGGTCCAGACCGGCTGTGACTCTGACTCTGCTTGCTGTCTTCCAGGTGAGTTATAATGTCTTTTCCGTCTTTTATTCTATCTCTTTCTTTCCCTCCATTTTCTCTGTCTTCTCAGCGTCTTGCTCCACTATGCTGTTCCCTAACAATGTCTCTTTTTGTTTTCACAGGGATGGTTGTGATCTCGGAGTTGCCGCGCCGATGGCGAAGACCACGGTGAGTTATTGATGCGCGGAGTGCTGCGCTGTTTATTGGTGTTAATTGCTAACCTGTGTTCTCTTCTTTTCTTTGTACAGGTTGCGCTGATGTTCCGGAGTGATGAGCGATCGAAGCGCTGCTTGCCTAGGTAAGTGCTTTGTTAATGCTGACCTTGTTCCTTCTCCCTTGCAGGTTGCGGTGAAACCCAGAGATGGGTGAGGTAAGAGAAGTGCAGGGTGCTGCCAGGACTCGCTGCTTGCCCAGGTAAGAATTGTTATTAATGCTGTCCTTGTTTCTTTAACTTTGCAGGTTGTGGCGACCTCCGGAGATGGGCGAGGTAAGCGAAGCACAGGATAGATTCAAGGCCGGTTACTTCACAGGTAAGTGTTCTTGCTTGCTAATGCTGTTCTTGTTCTTCCAGGTTATTAATGGAATCCGGATCTAGGGCTTCAGGATCGGGCCCCCGGAGAAGCAGATGAGCAGGTGCTGGAAACGGTGAGCGTTACACTGCAGGAGTGCATAATAGCTCGAAGCGTGTTCTGCTGTTTGGATGTGGTTTAAATAGCCCAGGTAAAGTAGTTCCAGGCCCAGTAGTTCCAGGCCTAGCCACACCCAAAACACTAGACCGCACGGCTTGGTTCTAAAGAACTGAGCTGTGTAACAGGTCTCCATGTTGGATTAAGGTCCAAAACTGGTATTGCTTTATTCCTGATAATGAGCCTGGCGCCAAAGGCACCAGGACTGACTCCATGTATGTTTCTGATGGAGTTTTAAGGCCCTTGGGGCCAGTGTGAAGGGCTTTAGCCCCACTGCTGCCAGGGGGATGATATACCTGAGGGGGTTAGGGGCATGGATCGTGACAGCGCCCCTAGTGTATGTTTTTGGGCAACTTGTGTGGCCCACAGAGCAGGGTATGGGCTGGTGGCAGCTCCACGCTGAATTTGACAGGTGCTATGAGTATCCTCCATTTTGGGATACCCAGGCCGGCTATTGGAATCAGTTGATTCCTGATGGTAAACAAGATGGCCCCTGTGGCCTCTAGCTTTCTATTGCTTGTTACCTTTTTTTCCAGCCCTGACTCTGTCCCTTCCCTCTTACTGGCTGTTGGGTGGAAGCTCCACATATGGTGTTGTTGTGAAGTCCAGGCCAGACTGACTAGAGCCTTCCCAGAGACTGTATGTTGTGGGTACACCCTATGGGTGGGATCTGGACGAATGGAGTGTGTGGCCAATATGCACTTCTTGTTGTGGATGTCTGGTATCTGGTGTTTTACACAATGACTGAGACAGCCCTGCCCGAAACCGGTATAAATGCAGTGTGTAGTGTTGAATGGCTGGGTACTTGTCCCAATACACATTCCTTATTGTGAGTGTCTGAGACGGAGGAGTATGGCCTGAATGCACTGTATGCCTGATTGGCTGACTGACTGTTGAATGCCCTTCTGAGTGATTGGTTGCCTGAGTGTGACCAAGCAGAATGAATGGGAGAGCAACTAGCATATCTGGGGGCCTCTCACTGCTAGAAATCGTTCAGAAGCTGGAGTTGAAACTAACATTGAAACTGAAGCTGAATCTCGAAGCCGAGCCTGAAGAAGAAGGTTGACTGCTTTCTCCCTTCGCCGAAATCCGAAAGCCGCCTAGCCGTCGAGACTGATCTAGGAGAGGACCTGGTTAGGCGCCCCCTTCCCATGATCCGAGAGACCATCGAGCACCGCTAACCTTCACCGAAGCGCCCTGGAAGTCAGACCCTCGATCTGCCGACCGGAGACGGGGACCGCCAAGGAGAACGAAGATAAGCCCCGGATATTCCATTCACCGCCATCGACCAGGGTTCGCAAGTTTGCATAACCACTGGAGGCCCATCGAAGCCATGTTGCCCAGAAGAGGGGACCGCTTGACGCCGTGCCAAAGATGACCAGAGCCACACGCTCCTTTGCCTAAGACTTTTGATTCATGGACGCGCTCGTCCGCACAGCTGGCTGCCTTATCCCGGCGGAGAAGGCCAGTCTGTCAATGTGCCGAGGAGCATCTGCCGGTGAGTTTTCCGCCACCCAAAGACCATAGAGACGCTGGACGACTCGACACCCTTGCTGGGCCACATTTCTTCACAAGCTCTTTTGGGCCCTGAACTATCGACATCGAGGTGCCCTGCACGCCTCTTCCTTGCAGGACGTCTTCGCTTCATCGTCGATGAGCACCGCTGGGACCGAAGCAGCCACCTCGCTGGTGAGTTCACTTTCTTTGAGGGATCTCGACTATCCATGGCTCATGCTATAAAGGGAGCCGCTCAAGAAGGATCCGTCGATGACTCAGCATCGAACTCTGCTATTCCAGGTACATTGGGGTGGTAGAAACATTATAGAAGGAAATAAGACTTATTTAACAATATATGGACTGGGCTTGTGATATATCTTTATTTTACAGGTTGCCCAGGTGGGGGGATCTCCACAGAGAATTGTGTCTAGTGGTAGGGGCCAGTATTCTGCCACTTGTTCTAACCAACTGCTTTCCTCCTATGTCTATTGTTGGTTACCTTTATTAAGTGATTTGTGTGACATTTAACCAGAGTACAGTTGATGCACTTTAATGAAATCTGATAATAATGGTGGTACCACTTAGAACTGTATATATTTGCCATTGTAGATTAACTAAGCACACAGTGACTTATTGTGATTGTGTATATAACCTTGAACCTTAATTATATAAAGACTGTGTTTTAACTAATACAGTGTGTAGACATTCCTTTGTGGGGGCTTGGGGACTACACTGTACTTAAGAACCAGCCTGCATCACCTCCTGAGAAGCAAGGCCTTGATTGCTCGACTATGTTACCAATAATAGAGAATCTTGGCTGGGGTCCTCTGTGCCTCTCCTCTGCTATATAGAAAGCAGAAGTGCAGACACCCCCCTCCAGTCTTTACACTGGTAGCAGCGGTGGGATGCTTATGGTTTTAAGAATCAGTGTATAACCGTGCCACTTACAAAATATCTGCACTTTGTTAAATTGAAGTTTAGTTGTGTACAAGATAACTGCATTACAAGCAATGGAATCTATTGCGAATGGTTAATTGACTAGGATGAGCTTAGAGGCTCTCCAGAGTGCTTGTGAAGCCAGGGAATTAGACTTTGAGGATAAGTCTAGGGCTGAGCTGATAGCTGCCCTGGTGGACTACCAGATTGATGGTGAAACTCTTGAAGGGGGGATGCAACCAATGAGGACTCTGCCCCTGGTGTTCTTGATGAAACTAATTCTGGGAATGCCACCATTCCTGCTGCATCTGTTCCAAACCCCAGCACTGCTCTTCAGGGGGAAGCCCTGAAGATTGAACTTTTAAATTTGGAGCTACAACAGGAAGAGTTAGCCTTTCAATACAAAAAGTTGGAAACAGAAGCTGAGTTGAAGAAAGAGGAGTTGGCACAGCAAGTGATACTCAAAGATAGGGATACTGAGCACCAGAGAATCCAGCTAGAGACAACTAGAGTGGACACTTCAGCTAAAACAGTTGAGAGGGGCAGGTCCCCAGCCACCAAGTTTATGAAAGATTTGGTTGGTGTGTTTGTGGAGGGTTCTGATATCCTCCAATGGATTGAAGCATTTGAAATGGCTTGTGCAATTCAAGATGTAGATAAGAGAGATTGGGCTAAGTGTTTGTTAAGCAGAGTGCCTTAGACTGGGTATGACTATTCTGAAACTGAGTGTGGAAGAAAGGGGTCCGTATGAGTACATGAAGTCTGCTTTGATTGCCAAGTTTGGCAAGACACCTACCCAATACCTTAAAAGGTTCAGGTATTTTAAGAAAAGAGAGAATGTGCCTTGGGTTGACTGGTTGAGTGCTCTGCACATGAACATGATGGGGTGGATTGATGGATACAAGGTGAAAACCTTTGTTGAATTGTCCCACCTTTTGTTTTTTGAGCATTTTTCTGAAGCCTGTTCACCAGAGCTGCGTCAGTATGTTGCTGACCAGAACATCTTGGATCCCTTTAAGCTGGCCAGGCTATCTGACAAGTGGGTCTCTCACCGGGTGTCCCCTAAGGACTCCAGTGGGAAGGACAAGGACAAAGAAAAGGGGGCCTCTCAAAAAGCTGAGGAGTCCCAGAAGCAATCACAGTCGGGTAAACCAAAACCTACCCCTCCTAAGACCCAAAAATCTAGTGGGGATAAGTAATCTGTGGGTGGGAATAAGAGTAGTGGTCCACCTGCTGCAAAGAAGGCTCCCAGTGGTTCCAGTACCGTACCCTGCATTCCTGGCACTTGTTGGGACTGTGGGGCTCTGGATCACAAGAAGGGTGACCCCAAGTGTAAAAGTAAGACACTTGGAGTCCAGGCTGTCAGCCTGACCTACCCTTACCCCATGTCTGAGGTGGAGGCCACTGTCCTCCCTTCCTCTACAGGGATCGCATTCAGTGCTCCCGTAGAGATTTCCCTAGTGTCCCTTGGGGCCTGGGACCAGTACGCAGAAGTACTGGCGACTATCCCACAGAACACCCGTAGGTTTTTGAGAAGTGTCCTCTTGAATGGCCAGCCTTCTACTGGCTTGAGAGAAACTGGGGTAAGCATGACAGTGGTGGACAGGACCCTGCTGAAGCCAGAGGACTATGTAGGTGCTCCTCTGAGAACCACCCAGGTTAGCTGGTGGGCCTCCCAAATTATCGCCTGTAGCCTTAGTTACACTCATGATTGGAGACAAGACAGCAAAGGTTCCTGTCCTGGTTCAGGACAATGTCCCTGCTAACATTCTGTTAGGAAATGATCTCGTAGAGTTGGGGTTGATCTTGGATGGTCTACCCATGACTGCTGCTGCAGTCACTAGGTCACAGGTGACACAGGGTCTGGCAGTGAGTCAGGTACCCAAGCCAAAGACGAGGCCTAAGGCAAGAAGACGGAAGAACAAGAAGGCCATCTCTGTGAAGGGCGCTCCTTCTCTTCCTGCTGTTCCTACAGCACCTATTGGGATGCATGCTCCGAACAGGCTGGGTCCAGTGGAAAACCCAAACTCAACTCCTGAGGGAGAAGAGGCAGAAGACCCTCCTGCGGGAGATGTTCTCAACCCGGAGGGCCACCCCGACCTTCAATGCCTGTTGGCTGAAGGGGGACCATTCCAGGCGGACTTCTGTAAGGGACAGAGAGAGTGTCACTCTCTCGAGGGTCTGAGGAAACAGGCTCTGTCCCAGGCACAAGGAGAAGTGCCTAGGACATTCCGGATCTATTGGGAGGAAGAGCTCCTTGGTAGTGAGCCCACTAAGCCTGAACCTGGTGCCCTCAAGAGGTTGGTGGTACCCCAGGTTTACAGGCCCTTCCTGCTACAGTTGACGCATGAGATGCCCTTAGCTGATCATCTTGGTACCAAGAACACTAAGCAGAGGCTCTCTGCCCATTTCTACTGGCCCCAGATGGGAGCAGAAGTGGATTACCACTGCAGGACCTGCCCAACTTGTCAGTTGTCTGGTAAGACTGGAGGCAGCGTCATTTCCCCACTGCAGGTATTGCCAGTGGTTGGTACACCATTTGAGAGGGTGGGCATCAACATTGTCAGTCCCTTTGACCCTCCCACTACAGGTGGACATCGGTTCATCCTGGTTTTAGTACCCTGAGGCTATAGCCCTTCGGACTGTTACTGCCAAGGTGGTTGCCAGGGCTCTCCTGCACATTCTCACCCGTGTTGGATTCCCTAAGGAGGTTGTCTCTGACCGAGGATCCAACTTCATGTCTAGTTACCTGAAAACCATATGGAAAGAATGCGGGGTAACCTACCAGTTCTCCACCTCTTACCATCAACAGACCAATGGTCTGGTTGAGAGATTTAATAAAACTCTCAAGGGCATGCTGGGCACTTTGGAAGAGCCCCAAAGGAGGAAATGGGATCTCCTCCTGCCATGCCTGCTGTTCGCTTAAAGAGAGGTACCTCAAGAGGGTGTTGGTTTCAGCCTTTTTGAGTTACTCTTTGGACATCCCGTGAGGGGGCCGCTTTCCTTGATCAGAGAAGGTTTGGAAGCCACCCCTCCATGTCCCGCCAATCAAGTGGGGCACTACATGTTAGGCCTCAGACAGAGGATGACACAGATGATGGGTCAGGCGACAACGAATCTCAAGGCAAGCCAGGAACTGAATAAATACTGGCATGACCTTAAAGCATCGCAAGTGGATTGGGCTCCCGGACAGGAAATCCTTGTGATGGAGCCTACCAAGCCTCGCGCTTTGGCAGACAAGTGGACTGGACCCTTCAGGATCATCTCCAAGATGGGCGAAGTCAATTATCTGGTTGACATGGGAGTACTTGGGGTAGCCACTCAGGTATTCCATGTTAACAGGGTCAAGCCTTTCCACAGGCAAGCAGAGGTCTCATGTCTCTTGCTAGCTTCTGAGCAAGAAGAGCATGAGAGTAAGCCCCTTCCTGATTTTCTGCATAGCAACCCTCAGGATGGCTCAATGGAGGGAGTGCATCTCTCTCCAGATCTGATGACAGAGCAGCAGAGGGCCTGCAGGGCTTTGCTCCAGCAGTATGCCTCTCTGTTTTCACTGACCCCAGGCCTTATACTGTGGTGTAGGCACGAAATTGACACTGGTGATAGTGTGCCTGTCAAAAGCAGGTGCTACCGTATGTCAGATACAGTTAAGAACCACATCCAGGCAGAGGTCGCCAAGTTGTTGGATCTGGGTGTTATTGAACCCTCAACCAGTTCCTGGTCCAGTCCCGTGGTCCTTGTACCCAACGCAAGTTCCCAGGCAGGTACCAAGGATTGAAGGTTCTATGTGAACTACCGAGGAGTCAATGCCGTCACCAAAACTGACGCGCACCTATTACCCAGGGCTGATGAGCTCGTGGATACCATAGGTGGCGGAGTCCCGTAGAGTCCCAGTCTGCCCAGGATTCTTTGATGAGAGGAGCTGCTACTACGGAGTGCTTTACTTTGCTTTGATTTGACTTTGTTAGACTGGCCCTTTAAACTGGTTGACTCCACCTTAAAAAGGTGTTGCTGGCGCGAAGCGCCACGCGGAGTCCCGTAGAGTCCCAGTCTGCCCAGGATTCTTTGATGAGAGGAGCTGCTACTACGGAGTGCTTTACTTTGCTTTGATTTGACTTTGTTAGACTGGCCCTTTAAACTGTTTGACTCCACCTTAAATAGGTGTTGCTGGCGCAAAGCATCGCGCGGAGTCCCGTAGAGTCCCAGTCTGCCCATTCCGCCTCAGGACGGCGAAAGGAAAGCAGACTAGAGCCCTCCTTTGTTCCGTCCCCATTGTTAACAGTGATGTAATGGCAGTACCGGGCCCTCAGACACGGCTGAAAATGCTGTTTGAGCGCCGGCAGCCGAGATCAAAACTCATGAACTTGCGATGAACTCCAAGGAAAATGTCAAGGTAAGCGCTGAAAAGTTACCACTCAGTTTAACACATACGGCTGTACCGTCCTTACAGCTCCTTGCCTCTGCTCTTTTGAACTCTAATGTGGAGGAAACACAACGTACGCCGCATACAACCTTACAGCCGCGTTCAGTTGTGCAGCTTGAAGGTACACCACGTCCATTGGGAATGAGAGACAACAGGCATCACAACGAATGCATTCTGATCCACCTGTAATTGAGGTCATCCTGCCTAACGGCAATGATAAGGAACTAACACGTGAATCTCTAAACAGTATAATTATTGATCCCACGTTGTTTCAATCTCTGTTTGATGTCACTGACGTGGAATTATTGGAAATACAAAGTGTCTACAAGCTCTTTTGAACAAAGGGGTGTGTCGTTTGATCCTCAGTTACAAAATGAACAAAAGAAGAAAAGCATTTTGAGATTTGATGGGGACCGAGCGGCAACGCATGTTGAACCATTGGCTGCAATCCAAACCGTGTCTAATTCGACGCCAGCGGACCAAGTCCCGGCGTTACAGTCATTGACACCAACTACGCCTCTTACATGCATTAGCAATCAATTGCAATCCCAACCCCAACAGACGATGTTTGCTTTTCCAGATGGCCGAAATGAGGAACGGCTAAGTAATCATGCGGCTGCCAACCTTAATGTTAAAGCCTGCCTAAATCGTGAGTCGGGTGAAAGACCATATGGCATTGGAAATGGTGCTGCCTATTTGCAGCGAAGTAGTGCAATCATTTCACACTTGCCCGAAACTGACTCCATTAGAGCCAAAATCACTACTACCGATCATATTCAGAGAAAAACGTCAGATCGGTCAAAATCGAGTTTCGACTTTACTGAGCGTGAAGCTCGCTTGACCAAATGCCTAAATGAAGACTATTCGCAAATCAAAGATAGACTGGTTAATAGTTTTATACAACCGGTCAAAAAAACTGCCTTAAGCGAAGAGGAAGTAAATCCATCTTTAAAAAGTGCAAGATCTGTAGAGGATCGCTGCTCAGCAAAAAATAGTGAAAGAACAAGTACCCCACAGTTGAAAAGTGTGCAACTGAAATACAACTTTTCTGCTGAAAGAGGATTACCAAATCTGTCAGCGCATCAAAACTGCTATGACTCTACTCCGTAGAAGTCACAAACCAACTTAGATGAATCAGCAGCATCTAATGACGACCCATTAATTCAGTCACACAAAGAGCAAGACACGGAAAGCGCCCTGTAGGCCAACATATCAGTGTCGGCCTCAATCCAGATACATCACAATGTGTTGGCTGCCACGTCCTTGTCACTGATACCTTACGTAAAATTATACGAATCATTGAATGAATCAATAAAAGATCAAGGAGCTTTGCTGGCCCACTTGGATAGTAAATTATCCAATCTGACGTACAACTACTCTCTATTACAACAAAAGAGTGAAATGGAGGCCAACTTACCATTGCAATGCCAACATAGACTGGGCGATCTTGCAATGAAAGAGCACACTAATTCTTCTGACCTTATGGACGCCATCCTTGAATGCATGAAATGGTTTCGCCATCTTGACAAATATCGTCTGTAAGAACCACCCTACTGCAATAACTTAGATGGGTGTCAGCACTCTAGTGCCGGCGCAAAATCAGATAAGCAAGTTACTCCACGTGAAGAGATGGTCTTTAATGATCAGCAAATACTCCCAACTGCTCAGGCCATACTAGCAAGTGCAGTGCCACCAGCTGTCTTAACAGAAGAAACACCAAAGACGATGGAAAAAACTCATGAACAGACTGCATTAAACCCACCTATTGTGGTAGAGGAGTTGGTGATTCCTTCTGAATCTCTAGCAGCGAAATAGCAAAATGGCACAAAAGAAATACAGTGCAATACCTTTGGCATATTTTTGGGTAACTCAAAGACACTGGACCTAACTATGAAAAAATTGAAGAAAACTCCAAGCAGAAAGCAGCCACAAACAAACGTCGTCTGAAGCAAAAATCGACAAAAACCAAACAATTCATATGTAATCTTTCAACACCACGAAAATTGTGTCTATTCCAGCACAAGGCCACTGAGAAGACACAAGCTCCCTTAATAGACAAAGCCAAACAAGACTGTGATCTGAAGAAAACTGAACAAATTAATGCACGACAGGTAATAAATCCAAAAACACGCCTACGGTTGGACTCGGAATCAAAATCAATTGAGATAACCAAGGAGTCACTGGAGCAATGTGAATGGTCAACGTACTCCATTGATGCTGATGACGAGTCCATAACAGAGGAAAGTGATGGCCCCCAGGTGGTGAACTCGCGTGTTTCGATCCTCGTGCCTGAAATATTAAATCACACGTCATGTGGCTCTAGGGCGAACAAATGCAAAGCGAAACAATTGCCGAAGGGAGACGTAGATCTAACTTTGGATCCCAAAATAGAAACGGAGAGTCTGATCAACCAATCAAAGGTGGCACCAAAAAATAAAAGCCAGTCACACATAACTCTAAATCCAAGACTGACTCAAGCGCAAAGGTCAAAACACATTGTTCAACAACCACAAGTGCGCTTTGAAAAAAACAATGTTCAAAAAGGTGTGACTGGGAACTTTCGGATTGAAAACATCTTTCCGGATGGAAATGAAGTAAACTTGAATAGAAGCAACGTGATGTGCTTACCCCATGTAATTCCAGCACTGCGAACAATCACCTCAGAAGATATTCGAATTGTATAATATATATCGGAGACCTGTTCCGACCAAGTACTACTACACATTGGCTCGCAAGCTGTAGAAAAAACATTACTGTTAGCGAAAGATGAACTTCTTTCTTATGGATTTGAGGTTTCATTCCAGAAAGAAGGAAGTAAAAATCAGCGATCAGAGAGTATGTCCTCGGTCGAAGACTTCCATACTACTAACGAAAAGCGGCGAGACATACTTAAGGAGGTATTTAAAATACATCCTGCGGTGTCCATGGGTGTCTCTCAGCATAAACTGGGGACAAAGGTAGACATGAAATGTCGGAAGTAACTAGACCTGCAAAATGGAAAAGTTCTATGTGGGTTGATTTCTTGGAATACATGCGGCTTTATCCATCTCTTCCAAGAGCTCCCATTTTCCATGGAAAACAACTTTGCGTTGTGCCTACAGGAGACGGGGCTGCGAGAGCCACCGGTAAGAAATGGTTATGTTTGGGTGGGTAATAAGCAAAACATACATGCCTAATCTGTTTGTTCAAGGGATTTTGATGGAATTTAAGCCAACTGTTAACAAAGATCCAAAAAAGTTACTATTGATAAATACTTACTGGAACCCGAAATGATCACAACAATCTGCTATTTGAAGGCCCTAATGTCAGTCATAGATGATAGTCTGCTGATATGTCACAAATTGCAGATAATCATATATGGTGACCTAAATTTCTCATGGTTTGATGACAAACAGCCGGAGAACTGGCTTACAAAGGTAACATCTGATTCTAATGCCGAGAGAAGACATATATAGCGCTTGGCTATGGAAACTCGTGACTGTCAAATGCTGAATGGGATTACGAAAAGTGACAATCCACCTAAGCCAACTTGGCACTGTGGGTCAACGCACAAAACCTTAGATTACATCTGGATCTCAAACAATGTGTGGGCCGACATTGAGGACCTTGAAATTTGTAAGTGTTCCAACAGTGACCATTATCGGCTGCAATTGTCCTGGATGTGCGACAGATTCACACCCGATGGAACATTTGAGACCGGCGTCGAAGTCAATCATGGTGGGAACAGATTGAGAATTAATGCAGTACAACTAGACAAGTTCTCACAAAACATACGGATGGGAAACCTTTCTCCAAGAAGCAAAATAAATTTTGCGCCAATGCTAATAAAATTTCGAGTCACAAATAAACCAGGAGTTTGACCGTCTCAAGAACGGAAACATGAATTTAGCCTTACTGCATCTCATGAAAAAAAGACGTTACGTAAAGATCTAAGACATCTCAAGAGACAACTGGGCTGCAATGCCGAACCTGAAATCAAAAAGAGGAAGTTGAAATACAGAAATTGGATGAAATAATTTTCCTTATCAAGAGATCAGGAAAGAGGCAAACATATGATAAAGTTGATACTGAACCACAAGTCAAGAGAAATTTGGAAGATCTTAAACCATGGCACTTTAAATCAAGAGGCGATGCAGTTGAACGGAATTTCGACGAGAAAATGGGAAGAACATTTTCATAATGTAGTTGGCACGCCATTATCTTGTGGAAATGCTCTGATGGCAGAATGCTCTGAAAATTGGGACGTGATCGAGAGTACCGAAGATATCGCTTCGGTAATTCAACATTTAAAAAACTCGAGAGCAGCAGGATCTGACGGCATTACAAATGTCATGCTGAAAGAAAAAAAAAGAGCAATGGTCCTGTTTTATTGCATACCTGTTCAAACTAATTGCAATGGTGAAAGAAGTACCCTGCTCGTGGCGAACAGCGGGCATCGTTCCAGTGTCCAAGAAGGGCAGTCGCGACGACCCCGGAAATTATCGCCCGATTGCCCTTCTTGACACCATTGGAAAAATGTGTGCTACATGTCTGCAACGAAAACTATAGAGATGGGCCACTGTGCAGGTCTGATGGACTGCAGACAAACAGGTTTCACCAAAGGTGTGGGGACTGAGGTAAACCACCTAATATTAAATTTGCTAAAATTAGAGACGTTGAAAAAAAAATCAAAACATTTTCTGGCATTTATCGACATGCGCCAAGCCTTTGATTCAATAAATTGTGCCAAATTGTGGGAAAAGTTGGCTAAGTGAAATTGTCCACCGTCATTACTACATCCAGTGATAGCCCTACATTCGAACCCCCCAATGTGTGTGTGAACAAATGCCCAGGGTGAGCTATCAAATAAAATCCCTACTAATAAGGGAGTGAAACAAGGCTGCCCCCTGGCGGCGTTACTGTTTAAACTATTCATCGTAGACATTTCAACAGCACTTGGTGACGTCAAATGTTTCCCTCCAAAGGTGAATGGGCAGCATCTTAGTTGGGCAATCTATGCCGACGACATTGTCCTAATGGATCTCACACACATTGGCCTACAGAGGCTTCTTGTCAGATTTCAAGTCTACTGCAAGGAAAATGAGCTGATAATAAATGAAAAAAAAATAAGATTTTGACCATCGGCAAGGTGTTAACTAAGAAGGACCATGCATTTAAGTGGTCTATTGGCCAGGAGAATATAGAAAACGTCTCATCTATTCGTTATTTAGGAATACTTTTCAACAATTCAATAAGAGAGTGGGACTGGCTACTTGATCTAAAAAATCGCATGGACGGCTTTGCACTACAGGGAGCTCGCATACATGCCGAATACGGCAAATTCAAAGTAATTCCAGTGTTGACATTCTATGAACAGAAAGTGGTCCCAGCGATTAGTTTTGGTTCAGAAGCAGGGTAGCTTTCAATGTTGGGACATGCTAGAAGGGAAGTTCTGGAGACGTGTCCTCAGTCTGCCATCATATGTCTCGATAAAAGCAATTAGACACAAGCTAGGTCTTGATTCCTTATATGTCACAGTGCTGTGGAGATCAATTACAGCAGTGAGGAAAATACACTTGAATGAGCCCGTACCCGCATACAGAATTTTGACACCAACACTACAACAGCCGCACAAAGGTATTTTGAGCTGTTGGGTTAACAAAATAAAATCAATCGTCGACACTGCCAACACAAAGTGGGAAACTGTGATGGCTACTCCACAATTGGCCAAGAAAAAGCTGTGCCAGTGGAGCTGGATACAGAACTTGGAAAATTGGGCTGACTTGAAGACTTCATTGGATCTAGGGCTAGTGGCAAATAGACTAGACCATCTACCAAAATATCTGAAGACAATTCCGTCCAGATATCACTGCAACAGATTTTTGAGATTACGGCTAGACGGCTATTATTCAAAAAATGTGCTCTGGATCAGACATGACATTAACACAATGGATAGCATTTGTAGACTTTGTTTGGCCACCAAAGAATCCTTGAAACATTTGATAAAAGAATGTGGGGAGTTAGTAAATGAGCGATCCTTTTTTCTAGGAAAATATGCTCCTCTAAATAATAATATTGAGGAGTGGTGGTTCACGATGCTTTCAAGCAACAATGTCCATCAAACTTGTGCGGTAATTAATTTTTAGAAAAGATTTTACCAAATGAGGGAAAGCCGTGAATACTTACTTACTTACAGTGATGGACAGGATAGTGTTTTTGTGTTTCTGTTTTTGTTTTGTTTTGTAATAAAAGTTGGACTAAACTATATGTTACAATAAAAAAAAAAATAGGTGCTGGCAAATTTGTAAGCACCTTTGACCTTAGCTCAGGCTATTGGCAAATAGCTCTGATGGACCATGCCAAGGAAAAGACGGCGTTCTCAATACCTGAGGGACTCTACCAGTTTAGGGTCATGCCTTTGGGTTGAAGAATGCCCCTGCCACCTTACAGAGATTGGTCAATCATGCGCTCAGTGTGCTGGAAGCCTTTTAGGTGGCCTACTTAGACGACATTGCCATCTACAGTTCCACCTGGGAAGAGCATTTGGCGCATATGGATAAGGTGTTGCAGGCCTTGAAAAGGGCTAACCTCACTATCAAGGCCACCAAGTGCCAGTTAGTTATGGGGAAAGTCACGTATCTTGGTCATGAGGTAGGAGGGGGTCAAATCCAACCTCTCCCCAGTGAAGTACAGGATGTACAGGACTGGGAGACTCCCACTACTGAAACCCAGGTGAGAGCCTTTTTGGGCCTCACTGGGTATTACCGCAATTTCATGGTGGACTATGGAACCATAGCTGCACCACTGACAGCTCCGACTTCACCCAAACAACCTAGGAAGGTTAATTGGACTGAAGACTGTCAGAGGGCCTTTGATGGCTTGAAAGAAACTCTGTGTAGGGCACCTGTGTTGTGTGCACCTGACTGCAGCAAACCCTTTATCGTCCAGACGGATGCCTGCAACACCGGAATTGGAGCTGTCTTGTCCCATTTAGATGACAAAGGGAGGGAACATCCGATCACATTCATCAGTAGACAACTCAAGGGTAAAGAATTTAGGTGGGCTACTGTTGAAAATTAATGTTTTAGTATAGTTCAGAGCCTTAGGTGTTTTAGGCCCTACCTTACGGGGTCTACCTTCAAGGTCCGAACAGATCATAAGCCCTTGAAGTGGCTTATGCAGATGAAGGGTGAGAACCCGAAACTGCTCAGGTGGTCCATTAGCCTGCAAGGGCTAGACTTCACCATAGAGCATGGACCAGGGAAGAATCACGATAATTCAGATGGCCTTTCCAGAAGGTATGATGACCATCTGGATGAGAGTGCCTATCTCGTGGGAGATTAGGCACCCTAACCTTAGTCTGGGGGGGGTGACTGTGATGCTGGAAATGCATTGGAGGCACAGGGCCTCCCTGTCCTTGCCCTGTAGTCCCTTTTCATTTGTGTTCTGTAGTGTTTTCTGCCTAGGAGTCCATGTGGGACTCCTGGCAGTGCAACTCTTCCTGTTTTTGGTTTGGTGTACACACCCATGGGATACTCTTATGGCACCCAGGGGTGGGGGTACACACCTGTGCCCTTAGTGTATGTTTTTGGGCACCTTTGTGTGGCCCACAGAGCAGGGTATGAGCTGGTGGCAGCTCCATGCTGAATTTGACAGGTGCTCTGAGTATCCTCCATTTTGGGATACCCAGGCTGGCTATTGGAATCAGTTGATTCCTGATGGGAAACAAGATGGCCCCTGTGGCCTCTTGCTTTCTATTGACTGTTACCTTGTTTTCCCAAAGTCCTGGGAAGCCCAGACTCTGTCCCTTCCCCCTGACTGGCTGTTGGGTGGAAGTTCCATACATGGTGTTGTTGTGAAGTCAAGGCCAGGCTGGCTGGAGCCTTCCCAGTGACTGTATGTTGTGGGTACACCCTGTGGGTGGTACCTGGGTGAATGGAGTGTGTGACCAATATGCACTTCTTGTTGTGGATGTCTGGTATCTGGTGTTTGACACAATGACTGAGACAGCCTTGCCCGAAACTGGTATGAATGCAGTGTGTAGTGTTGAATGGCTGGGTACTTGTCCCAATACACATTCCTTGTTGTGATTGTCTGAGAGGGAGGAGTATCGCCTGAATGCACTGTATGCCTGATTGGCTGACTGACTGCTGAATGCCCTTCTGAGTGATTGGTTGCCTGAGTGTGACCCAGCAGAATGAATGGGAGATCAACTAATATATCTGGGGGCCTCTCACTGCTAGAAATCGCTCAGAAGTTGGAGTTGAAATTAACATTGAAACTGAAGCTGAATCTCGAAGCCGAGCTTGAAGAAGAAGGTTGACTTCTGTCTCCCTTCGCCGAAATGCAAAAGCTGCCTAGCCGTCGAGATTGATCCAAGAGAGGACCTGGTTAGGGGCCCTCTTCCCGTACTCCGAGGGACCATCGAGCACCGCTAACCTTCGCCAAAGCGCCCTGGAAGTCAGACCCTCAACAGGCTGCCGACCTGAGACAGGGACCGCCGAGGAGAACGAAGATAAGCACCAGACATTCCGTCCACCGCCGTCACAGGTTCGCATAATCACTGGAGGCCCGTCGAAGCCGTGTTGCCCAGAAGAGGGGACCGTTTGACACCGTGCCATCGACAAACGGAGCCACACGCTCCTTTGGTAAGACTTTTGATTCACAGACGCGCTCGTCTACACCACCGCCCGCCTTATCCCGCCAGAGAAGGCCAGGCCGTCGTCACGCCGAGGAGCATCCGCCAGTGGGTTTCCCGCCACCCAAAGACCATAGAGACGCCGGACACTTTGACGCCTCTGCTGGGACACAGTTCTTCACAAACTCTTTGAGGTCCTGAACTATGGACATCGAGGTGCCCCGCATGCCTCTTCCTTGCAGGATGTCTTTGCTTCGTCGTAGACAAGCACTGCTGGGAACGAAGCTGCCACCTCGGCAGTGAGTTCACTTTCTTCGAGGGATCTTGGAGATTCATGGCTCTTGCTTTAAAGGGAGCCGCTCAAGAAGGATTCGTCGACGACTCGTCGTCAAACTCTGCTATTCCAGGTATATTTGGTGGTAGAATCATTATAGAAGGAAATAAGACTTATAGAACAATATATGGACTGGGCTTGTGATATATCTTTATTTTACAGGTTGCCCAGGTGGGGGGATCTCCACACAGAATTGTGTCTAGTGGTAGGGGCCAGTATTCTGCCAATTGTTCTAACCAACTGCTTTCCTCCTATGTCTATTGTTGGTTACCTTTATTAAGTGATTTGTATGACATTTAACCAGAGTACAGTTGATGCACTTTAATGAAATCTGATAATAATTGTGGTACCACTTAGAACTGTATATATTTGCCATTGTAGATTAACTAAGCACAAGGTGAGTTATTGTGATTGTGTATATAACCTTGAACCTTAATTATATAACAACTGTGTTTTAACTAATACAGTGTGTGGACATTTCTTTGTGGGGGCTTGGGGACTACACTGTACTTAAGAACCAGCCTGCATCACATCCTGAGAAGCTAGGCCTTTATTGCTCGACTATGTTACCAATAATAGAGAATCTTGGCTGGGGTCCTCTGTGCGTCTCCTCTGCCATATAGAGAGCAGAAGAGCAGACACCCCCCTTCAGTCTTTACACAAAGGTCGATGAGCATCGCTGTCAGTAAGTACCATGTGGTTAGCCGAATAGGTATTCGCCAAGAAATGAATCTGGATACTGATCTCGTTTCCAATTTCTGATCATGAACTGATGTTTAGGTATAACTTTGACACTTCAATGTGTTTCTAAAGTTCAGTTTTCAAAATTTCAAAAATTCTCGACAAGTCTCTGCTCTCCTGCTAGAATATCTATAAGGAGTCTCCACTGAATCTTAGTTCAAGTGCAAAATCTGCATTAGCCACTGGCAGTTGCTTTATCATCCTTCTTCTTCATCATCAATCGAATCTGCACACGCTGAAATTCTTCTTCTTGTCTTGCTTCTGGATCACCAATGGTGGGAGGGCGTATAGACTTTTACATCCCCTAAGTGAAGCCAAGCTCGTCTCCCTTGGACCTTCACAGCTGAAGGGGTTATATTCTCAATGCAAAGGGACCATTGAATCGTGGCTCATGCCACTTTGTAGTAAAATTCTCAATTAGCACTAGGACTCCAACATATAACTTAGGTGCTGGTAGTAGTTGTAGTGGATAATTTTTTTCATTGTCTTCTTCTGTGTCCTGAGACCAACCCCCCTGCTGCTTGACTTGATCTGAAATGAGAGAGATGCTAGAGGTCATACATGTCAAATAATCATGCAATTCATCACCTAAGGTTTTAGCTACACTCTGGGCATCAGCTTTACTTCTAGATGGAGGAGTGAGGGGCATTCTCATTCAACGCCCTGTCACTAATTCATGAGGGGTGAGGTGATGGTCTGATCCTGGCTGATTCCGAAGGGCATATAAAGCTATGGGTAGGCAATATAGCCATCCCTTCTTCAAAGTCAATGCAATCTTGGCAATCCTTTCTTTAAGGAGGCCGTTGAGTCTCTCGCATATCCTGCTTGCTTGCGGGTGATAAGCAGAAGAAAACATGTGTGTAATATTCAGTAGAAGCCCTATCTGTTCAAATAGCTCATTAACAAAATGTTGCCCATTGTCGGATCTCAGCACTTCACACACACCCCATCACAGGAAGACTTTGCGCACTAAATACTTTGCTGTGCAAGTGGCATCATGGTGTGTACACGGACCTGCCTAGATCCACCTAGACAAGGGACACACCACCACTAATAGATAACTACATCCATTACATACTTGCAGCATATGGACATAGTCGATATGTAAATGCTGAAATGGACCATTTGATCGGGGTATTACCCCTCTAATTGTTCTCAGTGTATGCCCAGCAGTAAACTTCTGACACACAATGCAGTTTACCATAATTAGTGCAACGTGATCCATCAAATCCAGAATGAACCAGTCTTCCACAATAGTAGCAGCAAAACTCTCCCTAGTTACATGTGCAGGGTAATGCAGCTGTTCAAGCGGGAACTTTAATAATGCTACTGGCATCACAGGCTTTCCAGTGCTGTCTTGTCGCCATAAAGCTTCTGTGGGGGATAAAGAACACCCCCTTCATTTCCATAATTCCTGCTCTTCCTATGGTGCACTCTGTTGAATCGCCATTAGTTGGGCTATTGATCATTTATTAAACCCTTCTTGCATTAACAAAGTTGCAACTACTTTTTCTTTAATACTGTCAATATCAAAACTCGAAATATCTGGGGAATATGCAACCCTTTTGGCTTCTTCATCTGTGGATTAATTCCTGCAAGAGATAAAATCTGCTTGTTTAGTATGCGCTGCGCATTTAACAACCGCTATGGCTATTTGGAGTTGTAGTGCCTTAATAAGCCTATCCAATAAGAATGCGTGCTGCACTGGGGTACGGTCCACCCAGAGGTAGCCCCTCCTTTTCCAACCTGCTAATCCTGTGTGTACAGTTGATGTCATGTAGGCGGAGCACTGTACACTGTCACTTCTTGCCCTTCGTGCTTCTCGACCATGACAATAAGCAATACTAATTCTGCTGCTTGTGCTGAAAAGTGAGGTATAGCCTTGCACTTGCTACAACTTCAAATTCTCCATTTAATCTGCGTCTCACTACCGCTGCGCCTGAATGCTTTTCCCCAATAGTCTGATCAATTTTCAAAGAACCATCAATAAAGAGAATTTCCCCTCCCGCCAAAGCATTCTCTTTCACTCGGTGTATATCATCATAAAATTCAACATAATTAGCGTAGTCATGCACATGATCGCCTTCTTCTACTGGCTCAGCTACAAACGTGGCAGGATTCACTATTTTACATTTTACAATCTTAATCGTTGGATTGAAAATCATTACCTCATAAGCTGAAGCTCTTTGGGATGTCAATGTACCCTTGGGTTTGTTTAAAATGGCAAACAAAGCATGCTCCACGAAGAGAGTCATAGAGCAGCCCAGAACAATACTTTTAGACTTCTCAATTGCGAATGCGGCAGCTGCCAATGACTGTTCACAAGGAAAGTGTCCTCTCATAACTGGGTCTAGAATCCCACTGTAATACGCTAAAGGTTTATACCCCAGTGTAGTTCTCTGCGTTAGCACTGCTGTCATGACTGATCCATTTGTGTGCGGAAACAAATAAAATTCCTCAGCATAATTGGGATTTCCTAAAACAGGGACTGTACAAATAGCCTTTTTCCAACTCCTCAAACCCTCCTCCATTTCCCTAGTCCATTCTATTTTTACTTTATAGACTTGTACTTTCTGTAAAGCTTGCAAAAGGGGTCTTGTGTATGTACTGTAATCAAGCACCCAGGCTCTAACATAGTTGCATAGCTCCAAAAACTGTTGCATCTGTTTTACTCTATTTGGCTTTGAGGTTTCCTTAATCGCCTCGCTCTTTCAGGTGTCACCTTCTTTCCTTCATGTGAAATTAACTGCCCTATGTATAGCACCTCTTCTTGGCAGTATTGTAACTTCTCCTTATCTACCTTATATCCCTTGTCTACAAGAATAGTCATTAACTGAATAGAATCTTGTCTGCACTCATCTTCCGTGGTGCTACAAATTAAAATGTCATCTACGTATTGTATCACTGCACTCTTAAGATCAATATTGCCTAGATCCATCTATAGGACTGTGTTAAGGACTGATGGGGACTCACAGTACCCCTGAAGCAAACAAGTATGTTTCAGTCGAGTTCGGCAGAATGTAAAAGAAGTGAAGTCTTGGGAGTCTTTGTGCATTGGAATCGAGAAAAATGCATTTTTCAAATTGATCACCGTGAAATAACAAGCTTCCACCGGGATACTGCATAGTTAATTGGTCTCATATCTTGTATAAATCTCCACGACCCTCCCTTAGATTTTTTGATCGGATACACCGAGGTATTACACGACGATTCTGATGGCACCAGAGTCCCTTGTTGCATCAATGCTGAAATGGTCTGAAATATACCTTCATCAGCTTCTCGAGACATGGGGTACTGTTTTGCTCTAGGTAAAATCGCTCCTGGCTTCAGATTTATTTTAACTTCCCCAATTCCCTTTAATAAACCTACGTCATAATACTTGGAGAAGGTGCCAAGTGTCCTTTGAAGCACAGTTCAAAGGACGCTTGGCACCTTCTCCAAGTCTTCCTGAAAAAATGCTGGATGCTGCTGCATTATCGCCATTCGCTTTGGGACGTCCCTCTTCTCTATTCTTATATAGCATGTGATGCTCATAAATAACATCACTTCATCGTATGTTCAGTCTTCCCTGAACATGTCGTCATCAGTTATGTCAGTCAATCTGTACCCTTCCTTGAGAGCTATTACTGTTCTCCCTGATCTACCCTCATCATCTATTCCTTCAAGCATTGCCATTTCCCTTTGTACTATGGCTGCCTCCAATTCTATAGGGATAATCTGTCCCCCCTCTTCGTCCATAGGTATTGACATAGGAATGATAACAAGACTGGTCCTTGGCACCACCCCCAACTTAAATAAATGTAACCATAACTACGCCAGCTTCAATATAGACGGCCACCCCATCCATGTAGCCAAAGAAGTGAAAACATGAGGGTTTTATCTAGACGCCACCTTATCCTTCAGCAAACAAGTGAGCTCCATGGCCTCCGCTACAGCTTATACCTGCAAACTTATAAGAGCAGCCAAACCCTTCCTCACAACCAAAAGCAGTACTACCTTAGCCAGAGCCCTAATCCTATCAAAACTGGATTATTGTAACACCCTATATGTAGGAGCTAACAAATGTGTTACCAACAAAATCCAGATTTTGCAGAATAATGCTCTCAGAGCAGCCCTGACCATTTCCAAAAAAGAGCACATCTCCAACTTGAGAAGAGCGCACAACTGGCTCACCCCCACTGACAAAATCATGCTCAAGGTAGCCTCGTTAACGCATAAATACCACAACAATGCAGCTCCTCGCTACCTAGTAGACAGAATCAAACGACACATCCTTAACCGACCTACCAGGACCGCCAACGCACACCTTCTCTCAATTCCCAGATTCAAACGCACCAAAACTGGTGGTAATAGTTTCCAAGTCAAAGCAGCCCAACATTGGAACTCTCTGCCACCCACCCTAAGGACACGCACACCTTCCCCCACTTCAGGCACAACTACGTACAGTGGATAAAAGAAAATGACCACTAACTCTTTCCAGGCCTAGCCTTTGTATATTCTGTAAATTGTTCAATCTGTAAATTGTGTTTTTTTCCTAATGTTTTTGCCTTACTCTACCACCTGTACCAATCTATGCCCAAACCTGTAAATTACTGTACAGCACTGTAACAAAGCTGAGAATTACCTTGTCTTGCTCCTGCACCCTGTTACCCCCTGGGTCTGACGCGCAATACAAATGAATAAACAAACAAACAAACAAACATTGGTGTTCTAAACAAAAACGTATCAGGTATGCTCACAATTTTTCCCACTAAGCCAGGTAGCCATGTCAATAGCATGCTTACTCCATACAGAAAACCCTCTGGATTTACTGGAATGCCTCGCAGAGCCAATTGCCCTGTGAATGCCAGTATACATTTGCCCATGTTTAAATAGTATATTCCTGGAGGGGAGCCCACTATTCCCTGATCAGTGAATTAAATTGTCATGTTAAGTGTTGTCATCAAATCTCTTCCCAAAATGTTAACTGGTGTATGCCATGAATATAACAAAGGAACAGACATGTCACACTCTCATATAGAGACCGGTAACTCACTAGTAAAAGGAACTCAGCTTGTAGCTCCAGAGAACCCTTGAGCATTCATGGCAATTCCTGACATTGGATATTTTCCCCTCTTGTATACATGAACAAGTCACTCCAGTGTCTACTAGTTAGAAAAGAAAAAGATTAGCCTCTTATCGTCACATCGATCCTTGGTTCCTCTTGTTAGCTGTCCTATTGTGGGTACAGGTTCATCCCCGTTCCTGTGAAAGGATGTCCTCCTACCACAGTGGCACCTCCTATTCTGTGTGTCAGCACTTGCCCTGTGTTTGCATACTGCTGTGTCTGCATAGGGGCTGGTTGTGCCTGCCCTTGTGGTGAATTCCTTTTTTTCTCTTTTTTTGTATATGGTTCAAAGAAAAAACCTTTACAAAAAGCTTCTAAAATTAGAAAAGGATAAAACAGATTATCAAGACCATCAATAAAAATGTAAGCAAATGTACACTAAATTCGTAATCTATAACAATACATTATGCACAAATGTTTATTTTTCTTATGCACTTCAATTCTTAAATGACATGCAGTTCAGTGAGCTTATCGTTATTCCACAGTTAATTCAACAAAGGTGTTTTCATTACCAAATTAATTTCAACTGTTTTACCCTCCTACTCACGCCTGTTTTTACCTCGTGGTGGATTCATTTGCACTCCCTCTTGCTGCTGTACCTGCTGTACATGCGGCACTTGCGTCTGATACAATGTCTGATCTTGGGCAAACCCGCCTCTAGTCTGTGTACTATATGGTGGAGGATAAGCTGTCCCCCCTCTTGAAAATTGGCCATTCTGTACATTCCCTTGGCTCCCACATACGTATACAATGTGCCCTGTCATCCCACAAGTCCAACATACTGGGTGTGCCCATCTGACAAGACCTCCTTGGTTATATCCTCCCTGGATACTCGGATTCTCATTCTGTACATTCTGGAACCCACCTTGATTATTTGGGACTCCACCTCTTCCTCTATAGCCCATACCTCTGCCTTATGGCACAAACCCATATCCACCTTGATCCATCGGGCGTTGATTGCTCGCCTGCGATGCACCCACTGCTTCCTGCATTCCCAAACCTTCTCCACTTGTCAATACCGCCCCTTCTATGGCAAAATTAGACAATTTCTTCTGAACTAACTTGGCTTCCTCGATTTTCCTAGTCTCATCTTTCTTCTTCTTTTTCTCCTGTTACAACCGACAATGGTGTACAATCATCAGCTGTATCTCAGCCCAAGGCTTTGCTTCCATCCCCACTTGTTTCTTCATCTGCCTCTGTATTGGCTCAGGCAACCCCTCGCATAAAATGTGGTAAAATAATGCCACTATTTTTTCCCACGGCTCGCGAGTTTCAAGTTACCATTTCTCCTGAATGTCCTGAATGTAAGCCATAGGCTCTTCATTTTCCTTCATCTTACATGTCATAATTGCACCCATATCTAATGTGTCGGGATACTGTACCCTGAGAGCCCTCCACACTTCTGTTCTACAATTATTAAACAGCGCTCCGTCATGCGCTGTGTTCTGTGTTTTGACACTTGAATATCCTGCTCTCTTCCATATGTAATCAGTCCTTTCCCCAAGAATAGCTGCCAGGAGACCTTTTATGTCCCCAATGGTCAGCATGTTATCTCCTGTCATTTTGTTTAATTCATATATCCATTTCCCAGTGCCTGAAGTCAAACTTGGGAGCTTACACCTTAAGTGATCCTTGTCCATCTGAGGCCATGGACTATACTGTGGTCTTGCTCCCCCTTTTTCCAATAAGGGAAACTGTGTGAACCCCACCCCAGAGTCAGCTCCCATTATTAGTCTGTCCATGGCAGGGACAATCGTCCCTGTTCGTCTCCTTGTCCGTAACAACCTCAACCTACTCACATATGGTGGCGATTCTCCCTTCTCATTACACAATGGTCCTCAGGGGTGCTCTGGATATGCTATGGGATCTGGCGTCTTATCTTTAGGTCGTTCCAGATCCAACCATCTTAATTATTTATCAATTTGCAGGCTTCCTTCAAGAGTGCATGCGTTCCCCCCTTCTGCCCCAAGACTGGGTTCTCTTCCCTCGTCTGACATGTCTAGTCCCCAACTAGTGTGACTATTATCTTCCTCACCTTTGTCTAAGCTCAGTCTACTTAAAGACAAGGCTCTATGTCCATGACTGAATGAAATTTCTTCTTCGCTTCATGATTGAAATCCTAGGGATTGATCCCTCTTCCCTCGACTTCCATACTTGCTATCTTCGTTTAATTCTTGATATGCCTTATCAATATTTTCTCCAATGCTTTACACATCAAAGCTTTCTTAGTCTAACGCAACCCTAGATGCCCCTAGCATTACTTCCTTTATAAGAAGGAACTCTTCTATTCTATACCAACATCTGTCTGGGCTTGGCCCTACTGGTTCCTTAAAATGAGACTGATATCAAGACACCGCTGTCTTCTTCGTTCTATTTCTTCGTCTAATTCTCTTTGCTTTCTCACATACCTTCTAATTCTTTCTTCCTCTTGCCTTTGCTCTTCTCTCCTTATTCCTTCACTTCTTTCCTCTTCTTCCCTTCATCTCTGTAATCTTTTATCCCTTAGTCTTTATGCTTCCTCCTCTTCTCTCTTCCTTTCTCTTCTATCCCTATCTTCTATCGCTCTCTGTCTATTGTCATACATTCTTTGTTCTTCTGCTTGTTCTTTTTTCTCTTGCTCCTCCTGATACATCCGTTCGCGTCGCTCCCTGCTCTTCCTGTTCTGCTCATCTTCTTTCAATCTCTTCTCTCGTTCCTTGTCTTTTCTCTCTTGTTCGTCCTTATCTTCTCTTTGCCTAACTTCCTCTATGCTTTTCTCATCTATTTTAAGTAATATCTATCCTCCCATCCATTCATTCTGCATGAGCGCTATCTCGTCAGTTTTATCCTTCTATCCTTTCCATCTCTTAATCTCCCTATCTATTTCTGTCAACAGATTCAATCACTCACTCCTTTCTTCCATGTTTTGTTTGATTTTATAGATCTCTTCTTTTCTCTTATTCTGCTCTCGACTATCATCGCTATTATAAGATGGAGGTTTGTACATCAGATTACTATACCCTGTCGCTGCTTTCAACTCCTTTAAAGGATATAACCCTATTTCTTCCATACTAGTGCCTTTTTTCTTCAGTCGAGGCAATGGGAGCTGAAGGCTCAACACCTTTCTCCTTACATTGACTAAGCATCCACTCCTCAGGTGGTGGATCTTCCCTTTCTTCCTGGTACATTTTCCAGCGCTCTAGAATCGATAACCTTTTCTCTAATGTCTTCCCCGTATATGCAGCGTGCAAGTATGTAGTCATGTGCTGCAATACCACTTTTGACAATGATCCCCCTTGTGGCCACGGCATGAACATTTTATCTGGTGTACTTTTGACCCATTCTGCACTATACTGTTTGAGCATGGGCATATGCTTTGGTAACGTTTTACACAAGTGTATTAGAGGAGTATCTCCCATAATGACGAGTCTCAATTAACTGTCAATACTTACCAGACTTATAAAATAACCTTTATACTTTCGCTTGAATTGTTGTATGTGGCTTGCCTGAGCAAGAAGGAATGTTGTGATGTCACGTGGAGTGTTTAGGTATGAGTGTTGGAATGTGTGGATGAAGGTTCCACCCTGGTCAGTTGGTTAGCCCTGTGCCTGGGTGATGTGCCACCAGTGTTTCATGTCATATTTGTAACTTATATGTAACCTGATTGACTGCTTATAAAGATACCTATGAAGCTGGTAATAAACCTAGCAAGTCAACCTAAGAAGGCTGGGAGTTGCCTCATTTCATGAATCACCACTTTTTTCAACACCTTATAAAACAACAAATATGAGCACGCACCATCAATCGCCGCTCAAGCCTCTAATTTCTTAAATAGCGATCTCTACCTTTAGATTGGTACCAACCGCTCCAATAGGTTAAATTACTATTGCTCCTCAATTTTTTCACTTATTTCACAACTTCTATCTCTCTTGGATATTTTTACCCAACAAACAACATACAGACTAATCGACATTACTCATTAATAAACACTGTGATCACCTTTTTCTCTCCCGCCTTTACTTATACCCTATACAGCTTTTGAGACATCACCTTACATAAACCTGTTTACGTGTTACATATTTCTGCTCTACTCCCATTGGAGTTTGAGACATCTCCTTCTGAACTCTCTTGAGCTAGGATTCTAGGCACTATCTCTTCTTCACTCAATATTTCCCGTTGCTTAAAATTATCACAACCCCATCCCCTTCATTTGCCATTCCCCTTAGTCTACTCACCATTAATTTGTTAATCATCTCGAGGCCTTCAGTATCGACTCTTCGTCCAATACGACCACTTTGCCTTCCATCCGCATAGCGCCCCTGGAAACCGGGCAGGGATTTCGTCAAAGGGGGACATGCCCACCGTGTCGGTTCTTCTTGCAAGTTCATTTCTATCGGCGCTCACCACAGTAAACCCTGCAATCTTCCGGCTTAATGACATAGGCTACTCAATCGTCCAAAAGACTGGGGACAAGCTAGTTTGGATCTTTGAACCATCCACACAGCTACCACCTGAGCAAAGGGCCCTTTTGGTATTGTGCATACAATGGAGGGAGATTTAGAATAGCTCTGACACCAAATAATCAAACCAACTCAGGAAGATGGCAAAGGCGCTGTTTTATTAACATTTATCTAAAACAGGGAGTTTAAAACGGACATCAACAGACATTCGCTCAAGTTCTCTCAATGCATTTCTCATAAAAATGTTCTTCAATTCAGAAGATACGTCAGACGTGATATCATACTACATGGCAAATGAGAAAAATATACAAGGGGTTGTGATACGTTCAAGGGGAACATCTACGCATACTTTCTATAAGAGGTGGGATTGTGATTGGTTATCTACTGTCAGGTGGACAACTTATGACTACCTCTAAAACATGTCATCTTCAAGATTTATTAAGTACACAGTATATCTCTCAAACTATAATTGGTTGGCACGCTTGTGCCATTCTGGAACATTTGGTTCACTTAGCATCATGCAAACTAAGACCCATGTGCCAGGAGGTAGACTTGACGTCACCTCCCCACTGAATTAGCCCATCATCTCTCATCACCCATCACCTTCTGCCATGAAGATTGTCTTTGAACTTGGCCTTGCAAAGTTTCCTTGTATCTGGGAACATATGGGAGTGCAGGCTTTCACTATCGTTGTTCTAGACTCCACACTCAGCTCTATTTCCATCTGTGGCTCACGTGACAGGAGACTACAATTTGGTCCATTGTGCAGCATTTAAATGTCTTAAACTAAGAAAACTTGCCACTCCTGGTGTTGTTTCTTTGGACCTTAACAAAGGATGATTCAGCATCTCACGGTCACTGCCTTCACGAATAGATAACTGGTCATGGCTGCTTCAGCAATGATACTAGGCCAGACAGCCCTTCCAGACTCTTCCATGATCTCAGCTAATTCTTGCTGCAACACAGTTCTCAGCCTTTCCTACTCCACGGGTGCAGGCTTACTAAAATTCATGACATTGATATCCAACTTCTGTACTATGGCGGTTTCGCCTGCAATCTATTCACTAGAAATAGCCAGCTTCTAAGATTACTTAATCTACTTGCATTATAGCATCTGCACAGTTATTGAAAGTCTTGTATTTTCTGCAGTGCTTCGCACACGTGCAATCTTCTTTGCGCAATATGAAAGTTTACTCGATTCTTAACTTCGTCATCAGTTTCTATACGGTCCAGGCATTTTCTTCAGCCAGTATTCTCAGGGCGTCACGCTCGTCTTTCATTACGTCACTAGCTCCTCTTTTGCTCTTTTTTATATTCCTTCGGGGGGTTCCTCCCTCAGATTGTCGTCTCTTCGGGGGTACATTTCACAAGGTTTTCTCAGTGGGTACCTTCTTTCGAATATACTCTGCGGAATTGGCAAAACTGCTGGGTTTAAACATGGCATGTTCTCAGGCATCCAACATATAGGAGGTAGGGGCGGGATTTCCTGCAGAGGCATGTAGCTGCTCCTCTACAGGACCAGAGGACTGTGTTGGGATAGATGCTGTAAGGTTCTTCCTCAGAGGAGGAAGAGTCAGTAATGCCGGAATCTGTAATGGCTTACTGTCAGAAGGAGCTGTTATTTCACAAAGCTATTTATCCTGATGGTGCTAGAAACTGTTCTCACCATTCCTATATTGGGACTAAAAATCTTCCTCCCAAAGTTAAGCATAATTGTAGAGGTGAAAGCTTACATGTCTAACAAGGAAATGTTAAAGATGAATCTTTAAATATTAACCTATTAGATTCTAAAAGTCGTAATTTCCCTAGAGAACAAAACCATTGAGTACAATCTTATGATGCTCCTTTTAAAAAGGTGATTATGGATAGAAAAAACATTTGGTGATAATTATCCCCTTAAAAGGAGCAAGTTGAACATTGGTGACTTCAAGTCCCATGAGGCCAAACATACTGGGACAAGGAAGAGGAATGCAGATCCTAGATTGCAAGTTGCAGGTTAATAGGGTTAATGACCCACACCTGAGGGGGACTGGGAAGCATAAAAGGCCCCCTCAGGTGCAGGCCTTAGAGAAGAGTAGAATTGGGAGGTGGAGTGGTTGCAGTAGCTCTGCATTGCAGTTGCAGCTGAAGGACTGAAGGATAGTAGAGAACCTGGAAACACTGGTGTTTGCAGTACAGATGCCGATTCTGAGAGGGTTCCTCCTTCAGCGATCTAATTTGCAGAGGTTGCAGAGCGGGAGACATTATTTGTAAAAGCTTTCCCCCAAAGATCGTTGTTGCAGAGGTAGCGTGGCAGGAATCATTATTTGTAAAAGATTTCCCCCTGAAGATCGTGGTTGCAGAGGTAGCGCAGTGGGAAGCGTGAAGTTGAGAAGCCTCCCCCCCAATAAGGCATGGTCTGGTGGCAGCCGAACCCTAGAGAGCCTTTGGAGCATGAAAAGGTCCTGTTTTGATCGGCATAGGCCAAATGAAAACCGAGCAAAGCAGTTTTCCATGCCACCCGGACCAGAAGAAGCAGACAACCCAAAGGCAGCGAGGGCGAGCGGATGCGCACCTCAAACCCGGTGCGTTCACTTGTGTATTGTGATCCCGGAGCGCTCCGTAACCGCCCGCAGGCCCGACGTGGGTACTTTGAATATCAAACTAATGAAAAAGTAGCAAAGTGGCAGAAACATAAGTATTACATATGTCAAACTGATGTGAAGCAGAAATATCATTATTTTGCATACTAAGCGGATACAAAGTGGAGAAAGTAGAAATATAAGAACTTGGCAAGCAGGCCAGCAGAATGTCATTGTGTTTTTAAAGGTCAGAACAATTGCCAACAACACGAGGGGGCAATATTGCTAGAAACAAATATAATAAACCATTGCCAAAGCCAAAAGAGTGCAATAACCCATCCTGTTAAAATGAAATAATACTGCCAAAGCCAAGATGGGGCAAGTAAGAAGCAAGTTGTTTATAGACCCTACTGTCAAAGGAAGAAAGAAGCAATAGAGAGAACTCACCTAAATAAGTATTAATAAACCAAAGAAGACCTAACGACTCTCCCCAACAACGCAGCGTCACCCACGCCATGCTGAAAAACGGGACACAGGCATAAAACCACCGGCGCACCTCCTGCCCGGACTCCCATGATCCATCAGCACAGAGGACGCTGAGGTACCCGCACCATGCAGCAATGCAGCGGTAAGTCAACCCTCCCCCATATTGTCAGTCAGTTTACTCGCTAGCCGCCATACCGAGCCAAGGACTGTGCCCAGAGAGAGGCCCAAGCTGGAGCTAGGCAACGCTCCACGACACCCGACCACATAAACTGGGGCCATCTTGGTATGAACAATCACCCTCTCAACATATAATCTCCATTGGGGATTATACAGATGGACCAGATATAGGGGAACATATGGCCAATACCCTCCAAAGGTGGCTACATTGAAAAACACGGCTTGTGCATCGATAGCTTCAAACAACACAGCAATGTACAGAGTGGCGTAATTAAATCTTTGAAGCCCACAGGGGGCCCCACCTGCCATCTGAACCAGCGAACTCACGCAACTATTATATTTGTCAACACATCGGTCGCCTGTTACCCTGCACCACAACAATTTACAGTGGAGGACCCTTTCCCCACGATCAAGGTGTACTTGCTATCCGATCAGTCCTCGCATATTGGAAGAATTCAGGGTCCTAATCAATGTCGCTATGCGACCCCAATCAACATACGCTGCGCCTATGGCCACTGACCTTCTGACTGCATTTAGGTGGTAAGGCACATTTACAACTAATTAACCCAGCTATCCTGCAGCGTTACTAAATCATCACACTACCACCGTCAAACGGGATGTATGGATGGGCTGATCCACCCTAGCACATCCAAAAGACGGCAAAAACGATATCACCCAAGATCTATGTTAGTGGTCTGGGTGCACCAATCATCTTGATTATATGCCTAGGGGGTCAAATTGAATGCTACATATTCCCCCTGTAAACATCGATATCACAGGCATTGGCTTGGGGGGCCCTTGACACACCTTTGGGGTGTAGGGTGCAAGTATTTCGACCACCTCAATCAGCAACAGATAACACCTCGGAACCACGTCTGACCACGGGGCACTACATACTCCACCCTCTAGACATCAGCTCGCCACCGGGGCATGGCAAGAAATTCATCTGGAAGCAATATCAGCAGAGACGCTGATCTAAACTCACCTGAAATGCCCTTGCGCCGGACCGCACGTCAACACACCAAGATGGATGTACAAAATCAACTACAAACACTTCTCACAGAAATTAGGGCAATAGGCCATAGAGACAAACGTCACAGTCCTGGAGATCAAGCATGACATCCAAGATGCGCAAGCCTGCCTAAATGCCCGGACAGAACACACAACTGACAATGAGCAACAGACTAGCACACTCGAGGATAATAGCTCAGTGGCAGTCACCGATCTAGACGGATTCATAAAAGAAGTGCCTCCGAGTTGAAAGTCGAGGACCAGGAAAATCACTCGTGGTGCAACAAGCTTAGTCTCATCTGCCTCCTCGAACAGGTGGAGGGACCGGACCTTGAGGCATACGCTTATCACCTGCTACAGGATCACCTTCACATCGAAGACCCAAAGTCATACACGATCGAAAGAATCCACAGTGCCCCAGTCCCACGACCTGCAGAAGGAGATCGACCATGGCCCATTACAATGCAGCTCCTTAATTTCCAACAAAAGGTAGCCATTTTACATGCCTATAGAGCAGCCAGCACAATTTTTGCGGAAGAGCCAGAAGTTTGTATTTTAAATGATTATTCTGCTGATGTCTGGTGCACCCAATTGGACAAGAAAATGCACTCCTTTGATGACCCAGAAGATGGCTGGCACCTCTTACGGTACCAAGAACTTGTCTCTACAGACTTAACTGCTGATACCGAGGACGAGAGACCAACCCACCAATCAGACTCTTTGCAATGGCACCTCCAACAACAGCATTGATCGAGAGACAAACGATAACGCTCCGGCAGACACCCAACTGGACTCAGCCGCAAGGACTCCCAACCCCAACATGATTGATTCTGATTCATATCATCTTTCTTCAATCAATACCATTCTACAAAGATCAATCTAACAATTCTCCTTGCCCGAGATTGGGGCAATCAGGGGAAGAATATGTAATCAATGACATCATACCTAGATATCCAGAACATGTTAACCCATGCTGATGATAACACAATAACCCGCCTTCTAAAATGAGCCATCCTCCGCTCCCCCAAGGGGCTCCCAATATCACTGGTGGCCCCAAACGGATCCCACAAGCATGCCAGATGGGTGGGCGAGATTCGTACTATCTCTCCTATCCCACCCTGGGCATGGGCTTACAAGAAGCAGTATTGGGAAACTGTTGTTTGTCCCAATGTTAAGGTTATGACCTACATGTTTGTGGTCATGTTTGTTTTGTTAAGGTTCTTAATTGCACACACGGTCACATTTTTTGATCAGCAAAGCTCTCTCAGGCATAATTATACCTTCCTTCACCCAATCCCCCAGCAAATCAATCAGGGCTCCACTAGAATGGCCGATTTGCACCTAGTGACATTTAACGTACAAGGTTTGGGACATCCAATCAAAAGATGACGAGTTCTCAATCACCTACGGGACATACAGAGCAATATTGCTTTCCTTCAGGAAACGCACCTAGACGCACATGAATCGGAGAAATTAAACTGTGGATGGGTTGGGACAACAGCTCACTCTCCGCATAGAGGTAAAAGAGGGGTTTCAATCCTAATCCACAAACGTGTCCCATTTCACATACTCCGCACCATATCAGATAAAGAAGGGAGATACGTTCTAACTCAGGGCCTGGTCCATCAACATCCTCTGACTCTTCTGAACATACACACCCCAACCAATGACACACCCACTTTTTTCACACAGGTATTTGCAAAATGTGCACAATATATGTGGAACTTCACACTTATAGGGTGTGACTGGAACACAATTATAGATGTGACATTGGATCGACAGGGCACACCCCTATCACAACCACTGACCCCATGCAAACATACTACCCTACTAACCCTCATGTCTAACTGGGACAGATGTATGGTGAATCATTCATCCACAACGTCACGACTATACATTCTACTCGAATTGCCATAAATCCTACTCCAGACTAGACTACTGGATAGACCCTGTGAAAGCCCTAACACAGATAAAACAATGCACAACACTCCCTATGATGGTATCGGACCACGTACCAGTACTCTTCCATATTGAACTCCCTGGAGCCCCACCCGAAAGGCCACCGTGGCGTCTAAATTTAAGAACACTGACATACCCAGATTTTCTCTAACACATCAGCGAAGACACAGACCTGTTTTGGCAAACCAATCTGACTCAAGGCTACTCCCCCGTCACCTGCTGGGACGCATATAAAGATTTTCTAAGAGGGCAATGCATTTCACAATGGGCCCACAAACTAAAGGGAGGGAGTAAACGTGAAGACCATATTGTTGCCGACATAACACATGCAGAATTCCAACATAAACGGACGCAAGATCCCAACATACACGCCCGACTCAACAAGTTAAGTTGGAGCTCAAACAAATTTCTACCCAACAGGTGCAAAAATCATTTACTAGCTGGTTGCAGGCCTACTACCAAGATGCCGACAGACCTCTCCATCTGATGGAGCTTGCCCTTCGCACCAGACAAATCTCCCATCATATTACCAGCACCCAGGACCGTACCGGGAATCTGTTAACGAGCGAAAAGGATATAAATAAATGCATAACAGAATACTAAGGCAAATTATACGCCAATCCGGACCCAATAGCATTTGTCATATATAGACACTTTCCTTACCACTCTCCATTTAAATACAATCAGTGCTTTGCAAAAATCGGAACTTGGGATACCAATCACAGAAGCTGAGATAACCCAAGCCATATCCTCACTAATAGCGAGAAAGGCGTCCGGACAAGATGGCATATCCTTAGATTTATATAAAGCGATGACGGATCCCCTTGCCCCATTGCTTGAAACTGTATTTGCCAAGGCACTGACCTTGGGCCACTTACCGAGATCGATGATGGTGGCCAATATAATTGTTCTCCACAAACTGGGCTGTGACCATACCGACCAATCTTGCTAATAAACGCTGACGCCAAAATATTGGCTAAGTACCTAGCACGCAGAATTGAGAAAATCATCCTACAACTTATCCATAGATATGAGACAGGTTTTATCATCGGTTGCCACTCAGTGGACAATGTTAGGCGCCTGCAACACGTACTCACCAGACGGGAAGACCCAGATAAAATAATATTAACGGTTGATGCTGTGAAAGCGTTCGACAAAGTCCGGAGGGACTTCATGTTTAGGGCACTCATAGCTTACGGATTCCCACCAACACTCTTGGGGCTCGTACGATTACTATAGACGAACCCCCAAGCCTCAGTGACCACTAACGGGACCGTCTCAAACATGTTCGATCTATACTCGGGCACCAGGCAAGGCTGCCCCTTTTCCCCCCTTTTCTATACACTTTCTATCGAACCGTTAGCTGAGAAACTACCCACTGACCCAAAGTGGAATGGTGTGATGAGAGGGGCCGACGAACACCAAATTTAACTGTACACTGACGACCTTCTGGTTTATATAATTAATCCCACAGTTTCGCTCCGCCGCCTACATCAACTGCTTCATGAATATGGGCGCATGACGTCATAGAAGGTAAACTGGACAAATCGGAGGTCTTACCTCTCAGACCTGACATACCATGGGACCCGGGTGGGGTAGTCCCTTTTCGCTTTCAGCTACATTCTATCAAATATCTGGGGGTCCATGTTGCCCCATCCATCCACGAAATTGCAGCCCTGAGCTATCCGCCAACCCTGTCAAAGATTAAATGGGATGTTACCAGATGGAATACACTTCCGCTGTCATTGGCAGGCTGCATCAACGCCTTTAAAATGAACTCCCTCCCAAAACCATATATCTAGCAATGATGCTACCATGTGCCCCATCGCAACAAATGTACAATGACCTAGACACATAATTGTGCAAATTCATCTGGAAAGGCAAAAAGGCAAGGATCAGGCTCAAAATCCTATGGGCTTCCAAAAATGATGGTGGACTAGCAGTACCAGCCTGGCGGATTTACTACTATCAGTCAGCCCAAATATGCTCAGCCAAACGGCTTGATACTTGGGTCTTGCACCGTATACCCCGGCAGAAATCCTGGCCATCCCACTAAACAAACTACCTAAACGCATTAGGTCATATCCACTGATAGATCCATCCCTGACGCAATGGCATAGGATGAGACAACTGTTGGACTCGGATGTCTGGGCGGCACCAGCCTGAATCAGCAATCGGCCTAGACCACACATTGCACAAATACCAAAACTCCCATTGGCCAGATATTAGAGTGCTAGACCTATATGATTGGGATATACCTTTGGGGTTCGAAGAAGTAGCCAAATACTTCGACTACGCAACATGGAGTGGCTACATTACCAATACTATACTCGAGGTGATTAGAGCCAACACAAAAAGCCAGACATTACAGAATACCCCATTGGTGAGAGAACTGGAAATGCAACAGAATCTGACGGAGTTCCCGCTCATTCTACAACCTCTGCACCCCTAACAACATCAAACGAGACATAATACTCGCAACACAGTGGTCCAACGACTTAAACATCCCAATAGACGTGGGCAATATCTACGTCTATTTTGAAAACATAACATTAACATCACACAATATCCATAACAGAGAAATACAATACAAACTGGTCCAAAGCTGTACTATACACCCAGTAAACTCTACCGTATGGGTCTTATACGTCCACCAGCGTGCTGGCAACAGTGTGAGGAACTGGGTACAATGGGCCATATCATGTGCTCATGCTCTCTGATTAAGGCATATTGGGAAAGGGTCCACAAGATGATCACCCGGGTTCCCAACATAATGATCGACCTGGGCCCCTGAGCCAATGTTATTTCGTGCAAATGATGTAGACTGGCACACCGACCCAATTATAAAAAGACTGGCACACATAATCCTCTTCTCAGCATGCAAGCTATTAATTACGCATTGGAAAATAGACAAAGTCCCTACCAAACATGCATGCTTAACGATGATTAGCAAAAATTGCTTGCTTGAATGCTCCGTCATGAGTCAGTGAAGCAGGACTGTACAGGCAGAGCACTTTAGGGATGTATTTGACACGTACATCGATTAATATGGAAATATAAAAAAGGGCCTCCCTCAACATACATGTCTCGCAGATGGACAGCTAGCAGGTTAGAAAGAGCAATATGAAGATAAGCTGTCCCACATAATATTTCTCCCTAAAAGAAGCGGGTAATTGGGAGGCGAAACTATGCACTCAACCAGACGGCCCTTATCTGTGTATAAAATGCCAAACACTTCCACAATGTGTGTGTATTGTTATTATTGTTACTATTAGTGTTAACATTATTATTATTATTTTCGGGTGGGGGGAATGCGTCTCTGATGTATGTGAATAAAGGGGAAGTTTCTATTTCTAGGAAGGGAGAGAGGGAGGTGGCTAGGTATGGATCAATGCTATTGATACCCGGCCTCTGTTTTAGGCTGATGGGTTGTGCAAGCTGTCCATTACATGCACTGCAAATACCTAATAAAAACAGATTAAAAAAAATAGTGGTAAGACCACAAAAGCTCGGTTCCATGTGGTAATGTCCCTGCAAAAAGGCCAAAAAGGCTGTGTGGCAAAAAAGTCGCTGCAAAAAGGATGTGCTTTGCAGCAACATTATCACTGTGAACTTGCGGGGACACCCCCACAACCCATGTTTTAATTATTTTACTATTTCCCCCAAGGCGAGCGGGGGACAGCACCGATCCCCTCACAAATGGTCACCATACATAATGTCGCCACAGCCTTTTCCTGGTGACTATACGTATGGCGACCATTTGTGTGGGGATAATATTACCGGATACCAAAAGCTCATGGTGAGTTGTTGAAGAATCATCCTGACAAAGTAATATTGCAGATGCAAGTATTTTGTGAACTGTTGCAGAGCTTTCCTGACGCAAGTATTTTTGTTGATACTGATGAACTGTCGAAGTACATTTATTTTCTGAGAAGCAGTTGCGTGGAACTCTCTACAACCAGTGGAGAGAAAAACAACTTACTGAACATTCTGAACTGTTGGTCAAGTACAAGTGATAGGCTTGTTGGTGTAAGAAGATCTTTATTAGGACTTTGTTGCAAGACAGGATTTCCTTATTCCTTTGAACTGTTGATTGAAATCCTGATTGAATCTGGGGAAGGGGAACTCACCCAATTTCCAAGGAGGAATAGTTGGCAGGCTTTGAACATAACTGTTAATTTTGTTATACCTGAATTGCATAAATTATCCTTTTGAGTTTGTTGTATGCAAAAGTGTCAGGGATAGAATCCTTGTTAGAGTGTTTCCTTTAGTTGTTTTGATAGGTAGGGAAATCCTTGTTTGAGTTTAATGAAATGGCATCTTTTGAAAAACCTTCGCAAAGTTGTGCGCCTCACATGTCTGACCCTTTACAGTGTGCCCAGACAGGTTTGGGCCTTGGAGGAGGGCCTTTGAATGAGGCCGGCATCACCTGCTGGTGAGCCATGGATGCAGAAAAAGGATTTTGGATCAGGCGATCATGGTGGAAGGGCTCCAGGGAGCACTAGACTGCTCTGCAGCAGTGCTGGAGTGGCATGGCCTGAGATGGCAGAGGTCATCTCTCCACAGCCAATCCAACCATGTGAATTGTAACAGATAGGTTATGCCAGCCTTTTAGGAGTGTGCATTAAAAGCAGCATATCTTTCTACTTGGATAACAGTAGCCTCCTCGTTGTAAATAGAGGTCTTCACAACCTGAAGTGGAGCAGCTTTTTAGGCCCAATTTCACATTTTCTTGCAGGATCAAGCGAGTCTAAGGCTTCCCCATTCCTACGCCCAGACGCCCAGAGAAATCTGCAAGGGACTCCAAGGACAACACAACTGTGGCTGCTAGTCCTACCTAATATGGTTAGGCACCAGAGCCTGTATTATCCCCTGTTCTCTCCACTGAGGGTAAGTTAATAACTCTGGGTCCGGCAATGTCTGAAGGGTTCTGAAAGCAGGCAACTGAGGGCTTTTAGGGATCCTGGCATCAGGGTTTACACTGATGATAGTGATGTACTGCAGTGCATGGAAGCTCTACCAGGGTCATCTTCCAGCCTCCGCCATGGACCTCATCACTGTTCACATCTCCACCCTGCCTCCTACCACGTCCATAGTTCTAGAATTAATGTAGCATTGATATCCATGTTACGAGGATGCCTAGTACATTAATGGCCCGTCAGCCCAAGCCAGTTAATTTGGGCCTCAGCAAAGGTTTAGGGACAATAACGACCTAGCCTACCAGCAAACATGATTATTAAGACTATTAGCACAACAGGGATCCGTGGCCCGGGGGATGCTATTAATTTCCTTTTTCTGGGAAATTGCAGCCTGATCAACATGTATTGCCAAATTCCCAGAAAACCTATTAAACAAGATGGCCGGCAAGAGGAACAGTAAATGGAGCTAGTCCCTTTACTATTTCTATTGCCAGGTTGAGGGTGTCAAAGATGTTTAGCCAATGCTTACAGTTAAGTGGGGGTAGGTGATAGATGTAGGACTCAGAAGTGGTTAAGACGGGGTGTAATTCTGGCATCTCTTGCAGAGACGTCTTTATCGGAGGGCAAAAGGGGCACTTGCCCAGGGCCCCAATTTGTAGCATGCCATAAAATCTCCTGGCTGAGGTGATAGACCTATTGCCTGTCTGTTTTGACAAGTACATTCTGCCTTGATCAATTAATCATGTAATGATTTCTGTGTTCACTGTGGAATACATAGTTTTTGTGTTCCGTATGGCACAGCTTCTGTGGCATTCTTTCCTTCTTGTGGGAGTATGTTATCATGCGCAATAGCCAAAGTTGAAATCTATATTGATACATTGAGTGCCACAATGGTTCAGAAGTTAGCTCAGTGTGTTAAGCACTCATTGCAAAGATATGCGTTCATATGAAAGATTAGAAGAGCACGCCAGCAAGGCTTGATAAAGCTTTCCGATGTCTGATGTTTATAAACCTACCTGCATATGTACTTGGTTTTGCAGCATAAGAGGTGCTATTATCAGCAATGTTCCTGCAACAGATAGGGTTTGCCATAAAAACTAACATGCCATTCATATGGTGAAGGTCTAGAAATTGGTTTGTTCAGGTAGGGTGTTCTAAAAGCTAGGCAATCCCCTCCAAAGATGAGCATAAACTATTAGTCCAATAGGTGAATAAAAGACTCTGGCACCAAAGTGTTCATGCTTGTATCCTGGCTTTGCCAGCAGACAATACAGTGATCCTGGTTAAATCATATATCTCTTGCATTACTGTGCTTTCTTTTGTGAGGTTTTCCTTCTTGTATGCTGGTGTCATCGTTTAGCTCATTACTTGATCTTTCTTCTTATGTAGGTAATTTGAGTGGAAGGGGTGGTAGACAGGAGAGAGCGTACAAGATGTTGTAGGCCTTGGGCAAGCATATTTTAAGGTCTGCTTGTTTGACACAAAAAACATTTAGCTTTTTGTATAAAAGTCGAAGTTTTTTTTGCACGTTTATGAATGACATTTTCATAAGCCATTGTTTTGTAAGTATTTCAAGCTCAAAAGTACAAAAGACATACCTAGATTAAATCTGTTAAATCACATTGATTGGTAAATCATTCCCATTTTGTGTAACACCCTTCTGTAATATCTTGGTTTTAAAAATGGTCAGGTTTGGAAATGTGATTTGTGTACTTTGCAAGTCAGTTTTATAAAATTAGATTGTTTTAGTACATGGTAAGAGCTGGAAAAGAATGTGTTCAAATGCAGAAACTGCAGAGTTGGCACAAATCCCAGCTTCACCCCTTAAGCAATGTGTGATCCTAGGCATCTCATTTAATCTTCTATTGCCTAACCTCTCAGAATTGCCAGTCCTTAAACCTTTAAAAATGGTCCGCCCTTCAGAGTGATTTCCTTCATAAAAGCCTCACTCATGGTTTCACTCGCTATAGGGTTGCTTCCACTATAATAGTGAGCACTGATATACTGCACACCACAGGCACTTGTTCCCTTGCTCTCTAATGGCAACACTATTTGAAAACCATGTCCCACTTCTAACCTCAGTCTGTCTGGATGGAGGCACCTTCCTGGTAGCTTCTAATCTGCCTCCACTGTCCATGCTTTGCTATTTGTAGCTTTCTCCTTCCTTACAAATGGTCTACTCTATCCATGCTTGAACACGTTTGCATTCTCGGAGGCAGCTAATGTGAGCTCTCTGCCTATTCTGGGTTACATGTACCTTTTACATACAGTCCTGCATTAATACTACAGGCTGCATACCTCCCCGGATGCTATCGATGAAAAGTATCCTGTTTCAATACTAGAAGAGAAGTAACCTCTTTGTAGATGGCTAATGTTGGCCTTCAAATGCTACTTGTTTATCATTCTGATTAGAGTAAGACTGAAGAGGATGGGGGGACTTAAATGGAGTAAACATGCTTATTTTTAATGCTGCGAGGTGGCATATCTACCTATGGGTTATGCTCACGTGGGGAAACTATAGGGGGGTGCCACCAGATATTCTTGATCACTTAATTCCTTTGGTTTGGTGGAGCGGGGCCCCAAAGATGTCCATGCCCAGGGCCCCAAAGAAGTGTCTTCTCCACGAGCCCGGATTGTGTGTTGCTCCATCAGTTCATAGTCTTCAGCTGACTTTCTCTCTTGTAGGTCGGTGGTCTCGACGGTTACCACCATGAATGCTCGATCTTATAGTTCTGAAAGAAAAGATAGAACACAGGTCAGCAGATTGCAAGGTAGACATTTATGTCATCATTCAAGATTGAGGCGCATCTTACCTCTTGTTCTAGCGCTTGTAGTTATACCTGTTCTCTGTTGGAACACAGCTATAAGTGTCTTAATTCTTCCTGTCAGGTAGCCTGGGTCTCTCAGCATTAATTCCTAAAAAAGGAGAACGGGGAGTTACAGGGCTTTATGTTTCCAAAACTGTACTGTGCACTATATCCCACAGTCCCTCTGGACTCATCTCCATTCTGTACAGGTTGAATTTCAACGTCTGTGTCTCTATGTATAACCGCATCCAAATCACTGTGCGGATTCTGATCATTACTACATATGTAATCTCATAAAATAGGGACTTAGACCCAAGTTCCTTCCTAGACAGTCCTTTAGTGTAGCATAACTCTAGCTTTCTTTTCCCTTTTTAAGCATTACTCATACGGTGGACCCACTCGAATGGATAACAATGTTTTTGGGGGCTATTAATTGCCACCGCTTAACTTATTTTCTTTTCCGTGCCGCCGCTATCATCCGTCTTTGTATTGCGCGCCATTTTGTGTTTCTATTTATCTGATTGTAGTCGTGAGTTGATCACATGATCATTCGCGAACTACAAAACCAGCTCAAAGTGACCAGGGAGATGTAGTCTCTCGTCCGTGCTTAGATACCGCTCCGTCATTTTGAAAGCAGCATCGCAGTCACGTGAGCGCAAACACCAATCGCTCGCAAGTTGTAACACCGCAGACTCCGGGGCAGTCGGGAACCGTAGTTCTCTTGGCTGCGTCTAAATTTCATAATGTTAATTGTTTAGGAAAGCCAACTTTGTTGATTGGTGGTGGCATCACGGTCGTGTGAGCACAAACACCAATCGCTCGCAAGTTGTAACACAGCAAACTCCGGGGCAATCGGGAACCGTAGTTCTCTTCCCCTTGGCCGCGTCTAATTTTCATAATGTTAAATGTTTGGGAAGCCAACTTTGTTAATTGGTGGCGTGCATTCCGGTCACCGAGATAAACTCGGGAATTGCGTTAATGTGTGGTCTAAGTAACCAGGGCTATTATCCTAGATCGTATTGCGGGATGTTGTTATGCCAGGAGAAACTATGCAGTCACGTGAATGCGTGCAGTCTGGTCCCAGAAGGATCTGGGAATTGTAGTGTACCCATTTTGTTTGCATTTTAAATTAACAGGGCCATTGACATAGATCCTATGTCATCGTGTGTACGGTTAAATCGAGGAACACATAAAATGTTATTTTTGATGCAACTTACCCTGGTTTTGGTGGCCATAAAGGTTCAATCATAATAGTGGTTGCTATGAAATCTTTGCCCTTGGCAATCCTCAATAAATTCCGAGGCAGTAACTAATGAATAGTAGAATCCAAAGTGGAAGTGCTTGTCTGCCCTCACACTGTGGATGTTCATACTGATTCTGATTCTATCATAGGACTGCCAAAGCTTGCCAGCAAATTTCTTCATTAAGGCCTGTGACATGGCTCCGTGTCCTATAGATCCATTGTTGTTCTCCTCTCAAAAGAAGAGCTGCTAAATTCCCACCTCTTTTAGGTATTCTGACCTTTTCTAGTATGGTCCAACTCAGGTCATTCTCAGTGTGGTTCATTTCAATGTAATGTTCCACCAATGGGGCGGTCCTCTTGTTGTTTCTTATATTGGATCTATGTTCCCCGATACGTGTCTTAATTGCTCTTGTCGTCATTCCAATGTAGATTTTCTGGCATGGACATTGAATCAAGTATACCACATTGTTGGTGTTACAGTTCGTAAAATGCCTCTGCTCCCAGGGGTATTTCCAGCCTATGTCTACAGTTGTTGTACGTTGGGTGAATCTACAAACAGTACAATTTCCACATGGAGTATGCCCCACAGGTTTAGGTGTATTCCACAGAGTTGGTGGGTCAGTAACAGTAGTTATTTCTTTGTAGGTATGTACTAGTGAATCCCTAAGGTTTTTTCTCCTTCTTATCGCAAAAAGTGGCTCGGTAAGTTGATCATCAATATTTAATAAGTGCCATGCTTTTCGGATCTCTTTCTTTAAACGGTTAATAACCGGAGAATGACTAAATACTGCTGTGATAGAGTTATCGTCTCTCTTCCTTCTGCCAAGTTGGTTGAGGGTTATTTCCCTAGGTATATTTCTCGCCCTCTTGTTTTATTATTTTATGTGGATAATTTCTCTCCTTAAGATTCTTAGAGAGTCTTTCTGCTTGTTGATTGTATTCAGTTCTTGTAGTACAGTTCCTCCGGAACCGGAGAAACTGACCAAAGGGTAGATTTTCTTTTAAAGACCTCTGGTGAAAGCTGGTGTAATCCAATAGTGAATTTCTATCCGTGGGTTTTTGGAACACAGTGGTCTCGAAAGTCTGGCCACTCCTTGTGATTTTCAAATCAAGGAACGTGGCCTCCGTTTTGCTGGTCTCATGTGTGAATTTGAGAAAAGGGTTTAAACCATTAATCCACTCTATAAATCGTGTAAGAGTTCCGGCGTCTCCATTGAACAGTTAAAGAATATCGTCAATGTAACGTCGCCAACTCACTATGTTACTGACAAAAGGGTTTGTTTCAGGGTATATATGTGTTTCTTCGAAGTCTGCAACATATAAGTTCGCTAGAGTAGGTGCAAAAGTCGCGCCCATAGCTGTTCCTGCTATTTGTTCATAGTAGTTGTCTCCATTTAAAAAATAGTTCTTGGTCAGAGCTATTTCTGCTAATTGCATTATCAATTGGATAGGCATATCGATAGTTTTTGTTTGTAAAACTTTTTCAATGACTTTCAAGGTTTCCCTTTGAGGGATCTTGGAGTAGAGTGACTCTATGTCCATGGTCACAATATAGATATCTTCACTCTCAAGCATTAGGTTATCCAAGTACGTCAGGATCGATGTTGTGTCTTTTGTGTAGGAATGCATTTTACTCACTTCTTCCCTTAGGAAAAAGTCGGTAAGCTGGGAGAGTGGCTCTAAAATAGAGCCAATTCCAGACACAATCGGGCGTCCAGGTGTAGGGAGGATACCCTTATGTATTTTCGGAAGTGCGTAGAAGGCAGGTCGCCTTGGATGTTTTGGGTTTAAGAACGCAGCTTCTTTATTACTTATATATCCTTCTGCCTCTTCAATAATGAGGCTGATCATATTTCTGAGACGTTGAGTTGGATCACTCCCAAGTTTTTGATATGTCGTACGATCTTTTATAAGGGTATTTACCATTTCGTCATAGTCAGTCTTGTTCATGATGACGATGGCTCCCCCTTTATCTGCGGGTTTTATGACTATATCGTCATTTGTCTGTAGTACTTTAAGAGCTATGTTTTCCATTTTGGTCATATTCTGGAAAGTGCCCGAGTTATTCTCTGCTTCAATTTCCTCAAGCTTCTTAAGGATCAGTTTTTCGAAAGTTTGAGATTCAACAGTTATTGCATGTGATGGCGGGTAGTATGTAGATTTATTATGCAATCCTGTTACGTCTGTAGGTCCTGTATGGTTATTTTTAGCAAAGAATTGTTTGAGACGTATCTTCCTCATTAACTGGGTAATCTCAATTCTCGTCTGGAAAGGATCATGAGCGGATGTAGGTACAAACGAATGTCCTTTCTGCAAAACTTGCAGATGTGTGTTCGAAAGGCTAAAGGTAGAGAAGTTAACTACCAAAGATTCCTTTTCGTGTTTCTCATTTGTTAATCGTATTTCTAAGGGTTGTATTGCGGGTTGGCGTTCAAATCTGTTGTATATGGATACTTTTTTTCGTGAGAGAATGCTGCAATGTCCTTTTTAAGTTTAGTTACCTTTTTGTTTAAGTTTAGTTCTTTGAACTCTTTCATCGTTGCATCTAGGGTAGCCACAATAGGGCACTTTAAAAGGAGTAATGAGTAACATTGAGAGACGTGGACTAGACATTTGAGTACTTTTTAACGAATATCAATCTAATCCCCACAATGTATCTGGCCTTTGCAGAGGAACTAATAGAGGGAATCCTTGCAAATCCCTCAATATTGGGCGCAGAACAACAAGCTGCGATAGCCACGAAAAGCGATGACTGGAATGAACTGGAAGTGTTACGTAAGAAGTTAATCAGAACCGAACTTCATGGGGCCATTAGGACTGAATATCTACGGGCACATATTGCCCCGAATGGACTCATTATTAGGATCGAACCGAGAATCTTCCTTGAAGAATTGAAATTCAGAAAAGATTGGAGTTTTATCTCAAACAAATGCACTAGGGATTGGATTATATTAATGATAAATACGGCCAAAAGTGTATCAGAGAGGTTGATGAACGAAATCATTACCAAACAGGATGCAATAACGACGAAAATGATTGTAGGTGACTACCTTAAGAGCATGGCTACCCTAGATGCAACGATTAAAGAGTTCAAAGAACTAAACTTAAACAAAAAGGTAACTAAACTTAAAAAGGACATTGCAGCATTCTCTCACGAAAAAAGGTATCCATATACAACAGATTCGTATTATGAAGAACAAGAGAAAAATGCTACTATGCCATATGCAGGACCCATGAGAGGTAGACCAAATCGACAAAGGAACAGACCAAGACCTGGGAACTGGAATTTCTCGAGTGGGAGCTCGGATGAAGATACGGATAGAGCGAATGGCAACGTCCGATTCGAGGACCAACAACAGAACAGAGGGGGTAATACTCGCGGTTTTCAGGCCCCAAGAGGCCGTGGAAAGGCCAGAGGATGGTGGCAGAATCAATCACCTAGAGTCACCAGGAACAGAGGGAGAGGGTGGTATCAGCAGAACGCCAACCCGCAATACAACCCTTAGAAATACGATTAACAAATGAGAAACCCGAAAAGGAATCTTTGGTAGTTAACCTCTCTACCTTTAGTCTTTCGAACACACATCTGCAAGTTTTGCAGAAAGGACTTTCATTTGTACCTACATCCGCTCATGATCCTTTCCAGACGAGACTTGAGATTACCCAGTTAATGAGGAAGATATGTCTCAAACAATTCTTTGCTAAAAATAACCATACAGGACCTACAGATGTAACAGGATTGCATAATAAATCTACATACTACCCGCCATCACATGCAATAACTGTTGAATCTCAAACTTTCGAAAAACTGATCCTTAAGAAGCTTGAGGAAATTGAAGCAGAGAATAACTCAGGCACTTTCCAGAATATGACCAAAATGGAAAAAATAGCTCTTAAAGAACTACAGACAAATGACGATGTAGTCATAAAACCCGCAGATAAAGGGGGAGCCATCGTCATCATGAACAAGACTGACTATGACGAAATGGTAAATACCCTTATAAAAGATCGTACGACATATCAAAAACTTGGGAGTGACCCAACTCAACGCCTCAGAAATATGATCAGCCCCATTATTGAAGAAGCAGAGGCACAAGGATATATAAGTAATAAAGAAGCTGCGTTCTTAAACCCAAAACATCCAAGGCGACCTGCCTTCTACGCACTTCCGAAAATACATAAGGGTGTCCTCCCTACACCTGGAAGCCCCATTGTGTCTGGAATTGGCTCTATTTTAGAGCCACTCTCCCAGTTTACCGACTTTTTCCTAAGGGAAGAAGTGAGTAAAATGCATTCCTACACAAAAGACACAACATCGATCCTGACGTACTTGGATAACCTAATGCTTGAGAGTGAAGATATCTATATTGTGACCATGGACATAGAGTCACTCTACTCCAAGATCCCTCAAAGGGAAACCTTGAAAGTCATTGAAAAAGTTTTACAAACAAAAACTATCGATATGCCTATCCAATTGATAATGCAATTAGCAGAAATAGCTCTGACCAAGAACTATTTTTTAAATGGAGACAACTACTATGAACAAATAGCAGGAACAGCTATGGGCGTGACTTTTGCACCTACTCTAGCAAACTTATATGTTGCAGACTTCGAAGAAAAACATATATACCCTGCAACAAACCCTTTTGTCAGTAACATAGTGAGTTCGCGACGTTACATTGACAATATTTTTTTACTGTTCAATGGAGACGCCGGAACTCTTACACGATTTATAGAATGGAATAATGGTTTAAACCCTTTTCTCAAATTCCCACATGAGACCAGCAAAACGGAGGCCACGTTCCTTGATTTGAAAATCACAAGGAGAGGCCAGACTTTCGAGACCATTGTGTTCCAAAAACCCACAAATAGAAATTCACTATTGGATTACACCAGCTTTCACCAGAGGTCTTTAAAAGAAAATCTACCCTTTGGTCAGTTTCTCCGGTTCCAGAGGAACTGTACTACAAGAACTGAATACGATCAACAAGCGGAAAGACTCTCTAAGAATCTTAAGGAGAGAAATTATCCACATAAAATAATAAAACAAGCCAAAAAGAGGGCGAGAAATATACCTAGGGAAATAACCCTCAACCAACATGGCAGAAGGAAGAGAGACGATAACTCTATCACAGCAGTATTTAGTCATTCTCCGGTTATTAACCGTTTAAAGAAAGAGATCCGAAAAGCATGGCACTTATTAAATATTGATGAACATCAACTTACCAAGCCACTTTTTGCGATAAGAAGGAGAAAAAACCTTAGGTATTCACTAGTACATACCTACAAAGAAATAACTACTGTTACTGAACCAACAACTCTGTGGAATACACCTAAACCTGTGGGGCATACTCCCTGTGGAAATTGTACTGTTTGTAGATTCACCCAACGTACAACAATTGTAGACATAGGCTGGAAATACCCCTGGGAGCAGAGGCATTTTACGAACTGTAACACCAACAATGTGGTATACTTGATTCAATGTCCATGCCAGAAAATCTACATTGGAATGACGACAAGAGCAGTTAAGACACGTATCGGGGAACATAGATCCAATATAAGAAACAACAAGAGGACCGCCCCATTGGTTGAACATTACATTGAAATGAACCACACTGAGAATGACCTGAGTTGGACCATACTAGAAAAGGTCAGAATACCTAAAAGAGGAGGGAATTTAGCAGCTCTTCTTTTAAGAAGAGAACAACAATGGATCTATAGGAGACGGAGCCATGTCACAGGCCTTAATGAAGAAATTTGCTGGCAAGCTTTGGCAGTCCTATGGTAGAATCAGAATCAGTATGAACATCCACAGTGTGAGGGCAGACAAGCACTTCCACTTTGGATTCTACTATTCATTAGTTACTGCCTCAGAATTTATTGAGGATTGCCAAGGGCAAAGATTTCGTACCAACCACTATTATGATTGAACCTTTATGGCCATGCAAAACCAGGGTAAGTTGCATCAAACATAACATTTTATGTGTTCCTCGATTTAACCGTAAACACGACGACATATGATCTATGTCAATGGCCCTGTTAATTTAAAATGCAAACAAAATGGGTACACTACAATTCCCAGATCCTTCTGGGACCAGACTGCACGCATTCACGTGACTGCATAGTTTCTCCCAGCATAACAACATCCCGCTATACGATCTAGGATAATAGCCCTGGTTACTTAGACCACACATTAACGCAATTCCCGAGTTTACCTCGGTGACCGGAATGCACGCCACCAATTAACAAAGTTGGCTTTCCAAACATTTAACATTATGAAAATTAGACGCGGCCAAGGGGAAGAGAACTACGGTTCCCGATTGGCCCCGGAGTTTACTGTGTTACAACTTGCGAGAGATTGGTGTTTGTGCTCATACGACCGTGATGCCGCCACCAGTCAACAAAGTTGGCTTTCCTAAACAATTAACATTATGAAATTTAGACGCGGCCAAGAGAACTACGGTTCCCGACTGCCCCGGAGTCTGCGGTGTTACAACTTGCGAGCAATTGGTGTTTGCGCTCACGTGACTGCGATGCCGCTTTCAAAATGACAGAGCGGTATCTAAGCACGGACGAGAGACTACATCTCCCTAGTCACTTTGAGCTGGTTTTGTAGTTCGCGAATGATTATGTGATCAACTCGCGACTAGAATCAGATAAATAGAAACACAAAATGGAGCGCAATACAAAGACGGACGATAGCGGCGGCACGGAAAAGAAAATAAGGTAAGCGGTGGCAATTAATAGCACCAAAAAAACTTGTTATCCATTCGAGTGGGCCCACCGTATGAGTAATGCTTAAAAAGGGAAAAGAAAGCTAGAGTTATGCTACACTAAAGGACTGTCTAGGAAGGAACTTGGGTCTAATTCCCTATTTTATGAGATTACATATGTAGTAATGATCAGAATCCGCACAGTGATTTGGATGCGGTTATACACAGAGACACAGACGTTGAAATTCAACCTGTACAGAATGGAGATGAGTCCAGAGGGACTGTGGGATATAGTGCACAGTACAGTTTTGGAAACATAAAGCCCTGTAACTCCCCGTTCTCCTTTTTTAGGAATTAATGCTGAGAGACCCAGGCTACCTGACAGGAAGAATTAAGACACTTATAGCTGTGTTCCAACAGAGAACAGGTATAACTACAAGCGCTAGAACAAGAGGTAAGATGCGCCTCAATCTTGAATGATGACATAAATATATGTCCAGTAGGTTTTAGAAGTACTCGGAGACTGATGATAGTCCACTTGTCTCTTTTTGTTGTTTGTCCTGTAGGACTCAGGGATTGACCCAACTAAGCTGGTCCGAGACCTGAAGACATCCTCAACATTCTTCCTAACATTGAAGAATTTCAAAGAGAATATTTAATTCACTAATATTCGTCCTGAAGAAAGTGGCCACTTGCGAATCCCGCTGAAACCGGTTGACTGTTGTTATAGCAGAATCTGGTGGATAACCCAGACCCAATACCCTTACATATTAAGTAAAGGGCTTGCAAAAAGAAATCTAATGTTATCATAACTCTATTTTGCTTTCCACAGTCTCAGTTCTGTACAGAGCAAAAAGAGCTTTTTAATAGAGTTCTATGTGATAAGAATGACATATAAATCTCTTTTTATAAAACCTTGTGTTTTTGATTTGCATTTTTATAAGCCACGCGGCTGGGAGGCGAAAATATTAAAATACGGATATCGACCCCCAAATGTGTGCACTCCTTTTTAGCTAATAGGAAAGTGGTTTAGAGAGGATAGGGACAGGTTCGCAGCATCCCCTTGCAGTCGGCACATCAGCACCCACTAGGGCTAAGCACCCATGGGCACTAGACTGTTTACACATAGGGTGAAAAAGCTTTTTTACTAAGGACCTAGTGTTAGGAATAACTTTGTAAATGAAATAGCCTTCTGTCACATATGTGTTGAAATACTGAGGTATAGATAGGAGGCGTACACCTATCGACTCCATTTCTGTAGTTACTTTACCTTCTGGCGGTTAACACCGCGAGTCAGTGCACCAATAGGGCACTTTAAAAGGAGTAATGAGTAACCTTGAGAGACGTGTACTAGACATTTGAGTACTTTTTAACGAATATCAATCTAATCCCCACACAATGGCAGAGGCAACGTATCTGGCCTTTGCAGAGGAACTAATAGAGGGAATCGTTGCAAATCCCTCAATATTGAGCGCAGAACAACAAGCTGCGATAGCCACGAAAAGCGATGACTGGAATGAACTGGAAGTGTTACGTAACAAGTTAATCAGAACCGAACTTCATGGGGCCATTATGACTGAATATCTACGGGCACATATTGCCCCGAATGGACTCATTATTAGGATCGAACCGAGAATTTTCCTCGAAGAATTGAAATTCAGAACAGATTGGAGTTTTATCTCAAACAAATGCACTAGGGATTGGATTATATTAATAATAAATACGGCCAAAAGTGTATCAGAGAGGTAGATGAACGAAATCATTACCAAACAGGATGCAATAACGACGAAAATGATTGTAGGCAACATCCTTAAGAGCATGGCTACCCTAGATGCAACGATTAAAGAGTTCAAAGAACTAAACTTAAACAAAGAGGTAAGTAAACTTAAAAAGGACATTGCAGCATTCTCTCACGAAAAAAAGTATCCATATACAACAGATTTGTATTATGAAGAACAAGAGAAAAATGCTACTATGCCATATGCAGGACCCATGAGAGGTAGACCAAATCGACAAAGGAAGAGACCAAGACCTGGGAACTGGAATTTCTCGAGTGGGAGCTCGGATGAAGATACGGATAGAGCGAATGGCAACGTCCGATTCGAGGACCAACAACAGAACAGAGGGGGTAATACTCGGGGTTTTCAGGCCCCAAGAGGCCGTGGAAAGGCCAGAGAATGGTGCAGAATCAATCACCTTTAGTCACCAGGAACAGAGGGAGAGGGTGGTATCAGCAGAACGCCAACCCGCAATACAACCCTTAGAAATACGATTAACAAATGAGAAACCCGAAAAGGAATCTTTGGTAGTTAACCTCTCTACCTTTAGTCTTTCGAACACACATCTGCAAGTTTTGCAGAAAGGACTTTCATTTGTACCTACATCCGCTCATGATCCTTTCCAGACGAGAATTGAGATTACCCAGTTAATGAGGAAGATACGTCTCAAACAATTCTTTGCTAAAAATAACCATACAGGACCTACAGACGTAACAGGATTGCACAATAAATCTACATACTACCCGCCATCACATGCAATAACTGTTGAATCTCAAACTTTCGAAAAACTGATCCTTAAGAAGCTTGAGGAAATTGAAGCAGAGAATAACTCAGGCACTTTCCAGAATATGACCAAAATGGAAAACATAGCTCTTAAAGAACTACAGACAAATGACGATATAGTCATAAAACCCGCAGATAAAGGAGGAGCCATCGTCATCATGAACAAGACTGACTATGACGAAATGGTAAATACCCTTATAAAAGATCGTACGACATATCAAAAACTTGGGAGTGATCCAACTCAACGCCTCAGAAATATGATCAGCCCCATTATTGAAGAAGCAGAGACACAAGGATATATAAGTAATAAAGAAGCTGCGTTCTTAAACCCAAAACATCCAAGGCGACCTGCCTTCTACACACTTCCGAAAATACATAAGGGTGTCCTCCCTACACCTGGACGCCCGATTGTGTCTGGAATTGACTCTATTTTAGAGCCACTCTCCCAGTTTACCGACTTTTTCCTAAGGGAAGAAGTGAGTAAAATGCATTCCTACACAAAAGACACAACATCGATCCTGACGTACTTGGATAACCTAATGCTTGAGAGTGAAGATATCTATATTGTGACCATGGACATAGAGTCACTCTACTCCAAGATCCCTCAAAGGGAAACCTTGAAAGTCATTGAAAAAGTTTTACAAACAAAAACTATCGATATGCCTATCCAATTGATAATGCAATTAGCAGAAATAGCTCTGACCAAGAACTATATTTTAAATGGAGACAACTACTATGAACAAATAGCAGGAACAGCTATGGGCGCGACTTTTGCACCTACTCTAGCGAACTTATATGTTGCAGACTTCGAAGAAAAACATATATACCCTGCAACAAACCCTTTTGTCAGTAACATAGTGAGTTGGCGACGTTACATTGACGATATTTTTTAACTGTTCAATGGAGACGCCGGAACTCTTACACGATTTATAGAGTGGATTAATGGTTTAAACCCTTTTCTCAAATTCACACATGAGACCAGCAAAACGGAGGCCACGTTCCTTGATTTGAAAATCACAAGGAGAGGCCAGACTTTCGAGACCACTGTGATCCAAAAACCCACGGATAGAAATTCACTATTGGATTACACCAGCTTTCACCAGAGGTCTTTAAAAGAAAATCTACCCTTTGGTCAGTTTCTCCGGTTACGGAGGAACTGTACTACAAGAACTGAATACGATCAACAAGCGGAAAGACTCTCTAAGAATATTAAGGAGAGAAATTATCCACATAAAATAATAAAACAAGCCAAAAAGAGGGCGAGAAATATACCTAGGGAAATAACCCTCAACCAACATGGCAGAAGGAAGAGAGACGATAACTCTATCAGAGCAGTATTTAGTCATTCTCTGGTTATTAACCGTTTAAAGAAAGATATCCGAAAAGCATGGCACTTAATAAATATTGATGAACATCAACTTACCGAGCCACTTTTTGCGATAAGAAGGAGAAAAAACCTTAGGGATTCACTAGTACATACCTACAAAGAAACAACTACTCTTACTGACCCAACAACTCTGTGGAATACACCTAAACCTGTGGGGCATACTCCATGTGGAAATTGTACTGTTTGTAGATTCACCCAACGTACAACAACTGTAGACATAGGCTGGAAATACCCCTGGGAGCAGAGGCATTTTACGAACTGTAACACCAACAATGTGGTATACTTGATTCAATGTCCATGCCAGAAAATCTACATTGGAATGACGACAAGAGCAATTAAGACACGTATCGGGGAACATAGATCCAATATAAGAAACAACAAGAGGACCGCCCCATTGGTTGAACATTACATTGAAATGAACCACACTGAGAATGACCTGAGTTGGACAATACTAGAAAAGGTCAGAATACCTAAAAGAGGTGGGAATTTAGCAGCTCTTCTTTTGAGAAGAGAACAACAGTGGATCTATAGGACACGGAGCCATGTCACAGGCCTTAATGAAGAAATTTGCTGGCAAGCTTTGGCAGTCCTATGATAGAATCAGAATCAGTATGAACATCCACAGTGTGTGGGCAGACAAGCACTTCCACTTTGGATTCTACTATTCATTAGTTACTGCCTCAGAATTTATTGAGGATTGCCAAGGGCAAAGATTTCGTACCAACCACTATTATGATTGAACTTTTATGGCCATGCAAAACCAGGGTAAGTTGCATCAAAAATAACATTTTATGTGTTCCTCGATTTAACCGTAAACCCGACTACATATGATCTATGTCAATGGCCCTGTTAATTTAAAATGCAAACAAAATGGGTACACTACAATTCCCAGATCCTTCTGGGACCAGACTGCATGCATTCACGTGACTGCATAGTTTCTCCCAGCATAACAACATCCCGCTATACGATCTAGGATAATAGCCCTGGTTACGTAGACCACACATTAACGCAATTCCCGAGTTTACCTCGGTGACCGGATTGCACGCCACCAATTAACAAAGTTGGCTTTCCAAACATTTAACATTATGAAAATTAGACGCAGCCAAGGGGAAGAGGACTACGGTTCCCGATTGCCCCCGGAGTTTACTGTGTTACAACTTGCGAGCGATTGGTGTTTGTGCTCACACGACCGTGATGCCGCCACCAATCAACAAAGTTGGCTTTCCTAAAAAATTAACATTATGAAATTTAGACACGGCCAATAGAACTACGGTTCCCGACTGCCCCGGAGTCTGCGGTGTTACAACTTGCGAGCGATTGGTGTTTGCGCTCACGTGACTGCGATGCCGCTTTCAAAATGACACAGGGGTATCTAAGCACGGACGAGAGACTACATCTCCCTAGTCACTTTGAGCTGGTTTTGTAGTTCGCGAATGATTATGTGATCAACTCGCGACTACAATCAGATAAATAGAAACACAAAATGGCGCGCAATACAAAGACAGACGATAGCGGCGGCACGGAAAAGAAAATAAGTTAAGCGGTGCCAATTAATAGCCCCCAAAAACCTTGTTATCCATTCGAGTGGGTCCACCGTATGAGTAATGCTTAAAAAGGGAAAAGAAAGCTCGAGTTATGCTACACTAAAGGACTGTCTAGGAAGGAACTTGGGTCTAATTCCCTATTTTATGAGATTACATATGTAGTAATGATCAGAATCCGCACAGTGATTTGGATGCGGTTATACATAGAGACACAGACGTTGAAATTCAACCTGTACAGAATGGAGATGAGTCCAGAGGGACTGTGGGATATAGTGCACAGTACAGTTTTGGAAACATAAAGCCCTGTAACTCCCCGTTCTCCTTTTTTAGGAATTAATGCTGAGAGACCCAGGCTACCTGACAGGAAGAATTAAGACACTTATAGCTGTGTTCCAACAGAGAACAGGTATAACTACAAGAGCTAGAACAAGAGGTAAGATGCGCCTCAATCTTGAATGATGACATAAATATATGTCCAGTAGGTTTTAGAAGTACTCGGAGACTGATGATAGTCCACTTGTCTCTTTTTGTTGTTTGTCCTGTAGGACTCAGGGATTGACCCAACTAAGCTGGTCCGAGACCTGAAGACATCCTCAACATTCTTCCTAGCATTGAAGAATTTCAAAGAGAATATTTAATTCACTAATATTCGTCCTGAAAAAAGCGGCCACTTGCGAATCCCGCTGAAACCGGTTGACTATTGTTATAGCAGAATCTGGTGGATAACCCAGACCCAATACCCCTACATATTAAGTAAAGGGCTTGCAAAAAGAAATCTAATGTTATCATAACTCTATTTTGCTTTCCACAGTCTTAGTTCTGTACAGAGCAAAAAGAGCTTTTTAATAGAGTTCTATGTGATAAGAATGACATAGAAATCTCTTTTTATAAAACCTTGTGTTTTTGATTTGCATTTTGATAAGCCACACGGCTGGGAGGCGAAAATATTAAAATACGGATATCGACCCCCAAATGTGTGCACTCCTTTTTAGCTAATAGGAAAGTGGTTTAGAGAGGATAGGGACAGGTTCGCAACATCCCCTTGCAGTCGGCACATCAGCACCCACTAGGGCTAAGCACCCATGGGCACTAGACTGTTTACACATAGGGTGAAAAAGCTTTTTTACTAAGGACCTAGTGTTAGGAATAACTTTGTAAATGAAATAGCCTTCTGTCACATACGTGTTGAAATACTGAGGTATAGATAGGAAACGTACACCTATCGACTCCATTTCTGTAGTTACTTTACCGGAATTAAGGGTGCCAGTAGCAACGTACCAGCACCCATTCCAGACCGGCAGAATCCAACTGTGCCTGCTGGGGCCTCTGTGCCCGGCAGGGTCTGACATGCCGGACGCATTGGCACCGGTAGGCACAGTTTTCATGGAAGCACTGACACTGTTAGCAACAGTGCCCGTGCTTCCGTCTCCCAACTCCCATAGAGTCCTATAAGACACTATGGGAGTGGGGACTTACGAATTCCGCCGCCTGAGATCCCGGGCTGCCAGGACTTGTAATGTCCCGGTGGCACCGGGATCACAGGCGGCGGAAACGGTGCTACGAGTTTGGCAGCAGCAACCCACCGGTGGCACTGGCGGGTTACCGCCAACCTCGTAATGAGGCGCAATTGGGCCTCATTACAAGTATGGAGGCAGCCATGGTGCTATTAGCACCATGGCTGCCTCCATACCGGGCTCCAAAACTGGGTTCCTTCAATCAGGAATAACCAGGTCATTCCAACATTGGAGGACCCGGTAATTCCTCCTTGAAGGAACCATTCCCCATTCCCATTTGAGCCCCGATACGGCTCAATGGGAATGGGGAGGGAGGTCATTAGCTCCCTCTTCCCCTCGCGGGACCGGAATTCCGAGTCCTGCAAAGGGAACCTCGTAATAGGCGTTCCCGTAATGAAGGGTGCCCGTCCCATACCGGCACCCTTCATTACGGGAGCACCAGGGTCGTAATGAGGCAATGGCCCTCATTACAACCTTGGCGGAGGACCATGGTGGATGGCGGAATTACCGCCCCATTCCAAGGTGAGTGGGGCGGTAATTCCCCATTCACCATAGGGCATAATGGGGAAGGCGCTAATTATGGCACTGTAAATTAAGGTGCAGTAATTATGTCCCTTTACGGGTTGGATTTTTAACTCCTGCTAAAAGCAGGCGTTAAACACCAACCCGCAAAGGGACACTTGTAATCAGGCGTGAAGGGTTAACGGTGCCGACGGCGCCGTTAAATCCTTAACGCCTGAGTTGTAATGAGGGGCAATGGGCCTCATTACACGGTAGGCGGTAAACCATGGCGCTATTAGCGCCATGGTTCATGCCGGTAATTTACCGGTACCGCCTTGGAGGAAAGGGGAATTACCGCCCTATTCCAAGGTTGGGAAGGCAGTAATTCCTCCTTCCTCCATTGCCCTTCCCCATTCCCATTTTTGCCCCATAGGGCATAATGGGAATAGGGAAGGCGCTAATTACAGTACTCCAAATTGCGGTACCGTAAGTAGCACCCCGGTCCCTTTGCAGGTTTGTTTTCTAACGCCTGCTAAAAGCAGGCGTTAATGTACCAACCCGCAAAGGGACCTCGTAGTAAGGCGGTAAGGGTTTACCGGTACCGGTAAACCCTTACCACCAACCGTGTAATGAGGCCCAATGTCTCATCAGCAGCGTAGCCATGAGGGGCTCATCATGCCTCTGCTTACAGAGAAATGACATGCATGTGGTTTTAGAGGGTCTACTGGCGCATATATTGTTTGGTATATTGTTCCAATCAGTAATAAAAGGCAGTAGGCAGATATATTACAGTACCTTTTATCGAGCCACATTTCTGCCCATCACTGTGACATAAATATTTATTGGCAAGGAAAGAGAAATGATGAATAGGATGCGCTGAACTATCTGTACAGGTTTTACTCCAGGGGTTCTACAGCCATAAACTATCCGTTTTTAGGATTGAGTGGTTTGGGGTTCTGTATACCCTGATATGACATGAATCAGCTTAGGCCTTGTGCCTTTTATTGTGTAGCGCAAACATATCGACATATGTAATGCAATGGTGTCGGAGCAGTGCTCATTCTAGAAAGAAGGACTCTTAACATTCATTATATTTCTTAACGTCTACAATTGTGAGTATTGTAAAAAAAAGTTACACTTTTTACATGGTAAATATAAATAGCTTGAATATTTCCCAACCGATGGCAATGCATTGTGAATCATGTGCATTTTTTTTGTTTTGTAATATTCTGTAACCTTTTTTAAGCATACAATGTGAAAGAAGGAAGGACAGCGTTTCTGCTGGTCCCCATCACATTTCGAATTTTAAAATAGACGAATTATAAATTATGCAGATTTTGGGATTAGAGCCCAGCCTGAAAAGCTTTCTATGTGTGTGCAGTGGCTTGCTGGCAGCATGATGCATATTGAACTTTCAAGTTTAATTCATCTTTAATTATGACTAGCACAGACGCAGTGAATTATAGCCTACACAAATGTGGTTTTCTTTGTTTAACCTTATCCAGGCAGGCCCTCATTACGATACCAGCGCTAAACCATGGCGCTATTAGCACCATGGTTGGTGCCGGTATCATACCGAGTCCGCCAATGTTCAATGGGGAATTACCACCCCATTCCAAGGTTGGCGGGGCGGTAATTCCCCATTGAACATTGGCCCTTCCCCATTCCCATTTTTGCCCCATAGGGCTCAATGGGACTGGGGAAGGCGCTAAGTACGGTACCGCAAATTGCGGTACCGTACTTAGCACCAAGGTCCCTTTGCGGGTCCCTACTTTAACGGCTGGTCTAGACCAGCCGTTCAGGTCTGGTCCCGCAAAGGGACCTCGTAGTAAGGCGCTAATGGGTTAACGACGTCGCAGCCTTTTACGGCACCGTTAACCCATTAGCGCCAGGGTCGTAATGAGGCCCATAGACAGGGTAGGACCTGAGCAGGCAAGGCCCTCCCAAAATCTCTAGATGCCCACTCAGCAGCGCTGTGTGGGAATTTACAGATGTTAATGTCACTGCGGTGCGACCAACTACATTAGCTTCAGGCGCCACTTGTTAGGCAATCCTGGCTACGCCTCTGATAAGGTGATGTATAGATGCTCAGGAAGGCATGGAGCTTGGGACTAAGGATCATACAGCAACTAGGCATTCTGCCATTTGGGAAAGGATCATTACATATTAACACGTGCCTGTGATTTGTGAGACAAGCTATCTTTAGCTGTACCTGTCCCTGCCCTTATGCCTAAAACTAACGGAAGCCTGTAAAAGAAAGGTAGCTCATTTATAGAAGTGTTTCAAACGATAGACAGGACTGCAGAGCCATGGAAGCCTTGTATCATAGAGGAAGAGACCCGTGCACTTTTATCTTATGCTTGTCCTCTTTTCACTGGGGTCCTGCAAGTGAATGTGGGCAGGTTGGTGTGTGCAGAGAGGAGGGCAGCGTAGCAAGTGCTTTAGTTGTGGGATGCTTGCTGTATGAAGACATGGAGGCAGGTCGTGGGTGTTGTTCTAGAGTTGTTTTTTGTCTTTTATGGGAGGAGGCTGACAGCTGATAGCTGTTAGCAACTGAGTAGCATTGTAAATCTTCCATGATGCAGCAAACATTATGAACACTGCGCCAGTTACCGGTCTCGGGTCCTCATTTGTGTCCATGCCATGCCTCAGCCCTTTACAGCAAAGCTTTGGATGGCACATCACTGTGCATCTGAGACAGTGGCTAACAGACAGATGAAATATATTGGGTTATGGGATAGTGTGAAGGTATCATGAAGTAAGACACAGACAACAGATTCACTTTTCTAACCAAATGGTTTTTCTTAAATTACAGGATGGAGTAAGACATTACTTGGCCAATGCTAAGGTGGGATTTCCCTAACTAAAGAAACTAAGGATAGTCTGTGTCATTAAGTTCAACTCAAAAGTCTGTCTGTGTCCAAAACCTATACTTGCCCTCACAACTAAGGGTAACCAATGTGTAGAGATGTCAGCAACCAAAAGAAACACTGTTCCAACCTAAAGTTCTGAGTTTCTTCCAGCTCCTGGGTTGCTTTTCAGCTTCCCCTTCCCCAAATTCCAAACAGGGGTTCCCTTCCCAAAGTTCAAAACAATTCCAAAAGGCCTTGGTGTTCTCTTCCCCAAGGTCAACACAGTTCACAAAGTCTTGGGGTTCCCTTCCCCAAGAAGACAGCTCTTCCAGCTTCACAAGTACAATCAGTTCAAATCTCTTGGCTTTCAATAATGGTTCCAGTTCAACTCTGTAACCTTTCAGGCCTTTTAATAGTTCTCATAGATTGTTCCTATCTCCAATCACTTCAGCTCTTATTATACAAAACAACTTCTGTATCTTGACTTTCCTTGGTTCTTTCCAAGTAGGGGTAACTTGGTCTAGGCACAGTTGTCAGATATACCGGTCCAACCATTACAGGTCAAGCAACCGATAACCATTGGCACTTTGTTAGACTTATATCTTCTCTTTGGACTGTCTTCCAAGCACAGGTTTTCTCTCTGAACCTGTGTCATTAGTCCACATACAATTCAGTTTTCCTTGGCAGTCTCTTGGCTATACCACAATGTGAATTTCATACAACTCACTCCATGGTGTTTATTCCTTTCCACCCCCTTGCTTTTACATTGTCCTTTAGAGTTTATCACTTGCTTTCCACTTGGTTCATAATTGCTCATGACTGGCTTTCACTTTGTTCACACTTTCACATTGTCCATCAATGCTTATTTCACTTTGTTCACACTTTCACATTGTTCATCAATGCTTATTACTTGTTTTCACTGTGTTCATAAATGTACATCACTTTCTTTTTATTTGTGCAGTATTTTCAAATACTTTGCATATCTTTTTGGGAGTTCTATATTCAATAATTCTTGTTTTATACGTTTCCTTTCGATCAGCATTTCCAGCTGCCCAATTACAGCCCCTGGAGCACCCCGGCATGAGTGTTCCCTTTCTTTCACTCATCGGTGTGCAGCCGATCCTCTTGGCTTTTGCGTGCTTCTCTCAGGCTTTTTCTCGTTCCCTCTCTGATTGTCAGGAGCTCCGGCAAGCAATGCTCGCCACTTTCGATCCATGCTGGGGGATACCATGTCTGGCCCAAAGACATCCTCTACTCACTACCCAAGGTCCCTCCACCCAGGTGACCCTCCCTTGCATATCCACCCCCAGGGTCAGGATCCAAGAGCGATGGCCTTAGCCTGGCCACCTGAGAGGAAGATCCACAGGGAGTAGATGGGAAGACGCCCTCAGGTTCATCACAGTAGTTAGCTTTATCAGGTAATTTAGTCTCCTGGAATACCAGAGGGCACATGAGTGTTGTGAACCTTAAACCTAATTCATCTGATGTTACAAAATGTGAGATATATGCCCTACAGGAGGTGTGGCTACTTCACATTCTAGTCCTGGATGGGTAATCCTTGTTTTTGAAGAAGGGCCAGTTGGGTTGCCCGTATGGGGGTCTGTTGATGAGTGTCAAAACCTCCTTTTGTCCGTCAATATGAGAGTGGGTTTTGAACTCTGACTTCATTCTGGCAGTTAAGCTGTCTTGGTCAGGAGGGCCCTGCCATACTGGATATCGTATTCTGTTTATTAATATATACTGTAACCTAAACGATCAATGATGTCACACCTCTTTCCTACTTTAGAGAACTTATTTCAAAATTGCTATTGTAATTTTGGTACTGATCAAGTAATTTTGATGGGTGATTTTAACTGCTTAATTCCTAGTTTGTAGTGTAAAAATCTATCTCAGTCCATGAACTTAAATGTCAACGCCGGGTTGCACATGATCAGCTGTGGAATGAGTTTATTTCATTGTGGCACCTCCACAAACTAAATGGTAATGTGAGGGAGGATTTACCTAGCAGCTAAACCTGGCATAGAGGGCTGAGTGTTTCCACAATAAATTATATTTTTGTCTCTGATTCCCTACTCCTAGCTATCAGTTTCTTGGTTGTCCATCAGTGTCAGATACTGCCTTGAGTCCCCTAGTAAAACAGGAGTTTTGCCCACGTAGTGTAGGCGAGGATTTCTCCTAACCAATGTAATTCCCTGAATGAGGGTACACACAGAGTGATCAATTGGCCGAGAGATGAAGGACACCAGCAGGAACCAAATGACGTCAGCCAAGAACGGGTCCAAGAATGGAGTGCAGTTGCCTAGGTCGGAGTACTGTAGAAAAACAGGACCGTTAGATAAAGAACATAGCATCAAGGACCTAGTTTCCTTTTAGAATTGAGCTAACCTGCAATGTGAATCCTCATTGCGGAATATTGATAGCTGAGTCGTTTGTAGCAGACCGGAGGTAAGAATAAGAAACAGGCAATTCCCCCTTTAAGTAACAGAAAAGATCTAATTGAAAATCAGATGTATTAAGAGAACATGAAAAAGAGAGAATTAAGTTTTGGAGCACTTACCCGCTGGTTTGCAAATGACAGCTTTGTGTGGATGTCACCCCTTGGTGTGTATTGGCCAATAAGCTGTCCCGACGGCACGAGTATGCCTAATACGGAAACAGCAGTCCCTAGTCCCAGAATCCACCTATCCTGAAGAAACGCAGATGCCTGTGACCTAGGAGCGCCATGGGGGGAAGTCCAGAAGTTCCTGCGCTGAAGAGGCAATACACGAAAAGGGCTTGAGTGATGATGGCTTCTGTTGAATGATGCGGGTAATTAGGGAAGTCGTTAACCAGTCCAAAGTCGATTTCCGTGCGATCTGTAACAGGACAAAATGAGAGCCAATGCAGGTTGAGTAGCAGTCAGAGGTCAAGAGCTGTGCTGTCTGTAACAGGACAAAACAATAGCCAATGCAGGTTGAGTAGCAGTCTGAGGTTGATAGCCGTGCTGGAGAAGATGGAAGCAAAATATGTAAGAGATGGCAAGTCGAGTAGCGGTCCGAGTTCGTTACTGTTGAAACTGATGAACATCGAAGGAACAAGGTACAAGGTAGGAAGAGACAAGAATACAGGATCAAAACGAGAGCAAGGCAAAGGCAGCGTCTGGATAGAAAATCAGAAGCACCGGGCGACGCCAACCCAGAAGCTAAATAGCTATGGAACCCGCCCCTGAACACGCCATACGCTTTCACGTAATGGATGCCATAATCGCCATGGTAACCGCCACATGGTATAACGGTTGTACCGAAGACGTGATGGTGGCGTCAATGATGACAGCAGGTGGTTTCCCTGTCCTGGTAAGCGGGTCACAGTAGGCCTTGACGAAAATTGGGAAATAAGAGAAGACTTACACCGCGGTCTTGTAACCCGGCACTGTATCTTGCGACCAGTTGAGTGGAACATGACATGACATAGTCCGTGAGTTGGGGGAATCCTGACAATCAGGCTCAGATTAGTGACCATGCATGTTTGTTTTTACAATTGTCCTTCCCTATCGTCCTTAATCATTGTACTATGGACTCTAAAAATGTGTGTACCTCCTCCCAAACAAATGATTTATTTTGTTATAAAAATATTATGGGCCGCATTATAAGTTAAGCGGTGCCAGAAAAGTGCTGGTAAAAGTGGCAGTAATTTATTCACCGCCACTTTTCCCGCTCCACAAAACTACAAGGTTGCTGGTGGGCGCCGCTGATTTACCTCCTGCTCAGGCCCCCATTGTCAAAAAACAGACAGTATATTGGAATCCATGGAATGGGGATTTACCGCCCTTACCGGCACCTGTAATATCCTGGAAATTCTGGATATCAGGTGCCAGTAACCGTAGGTCAGTTTGCCAGTATCCCACCAGAAATACTGGCGGGACACCAGCAAACATATAATGAGGACCTATATCTAATTTTAACATGAGAATTTTTTGGAGCATACAGAGCCTGGTGGCTTTGTTGGGGCGGCTTGATATTAGCCCAGCGTCCTTTTCGATACTAACTAATATGGTGCTTCAATGTGTAACCAAGAGTCTTGCGGTTGGGACTAGACAACCGTTTGCTAGACGTCATGTATTTGATAAAGCAGTGCAGGAAATGAAGGTATCACTTCACACGTCTTTAAAGGAAGTTAAATATGATAATATTCTCTCAGATTACGATAAAATCCAAATGTTGTGAACCATCCTACAGGAATTGGATAAAAACTCATCAAATGGATATTGATATTCAAGTTAGTCACAATTTTCTTTCAATATCCAATACATTTAATAATCACATTTTTGGGAGGTGCATAAATAATGCCGATATTGGCCGTAAAGCTGTGAATTCTGTAAATGATAATACTATCTCAGATTCCCTATGGTATAACTATCTCAAAGAATTTTGGTCAAAATGGCCTGAACCTTTTGGAATTTAAACTTGACTCGCTGGGTCCATAGTCTGAATCTTTTACTAGATTAGACATAGAAAACAAAATAAAATAATTTAAATCTTCCAGAGCCATGGGCCCTTATGGGCCTCCAAACAGTCCTTAGGGATGCTTGTTTACTTTGGTCCAATACCCTGTTTGGTCTTTATCTGAAGATATTGATTTGTAGGCAGAGTGCACTGTCCGAGTGAGCATGGTATGTGATCCCCATATTTCTAAAAGAGGATCCTTTAAATCCCGCAACTATCTACCAATGCACCTTTTAGACGCTTCATCCAAAATGTTTGCGTCCATATTATTGGATGATCTGAATGATTGGTCCCATTCTATTGGTTGCCCTTCCAAGTTTCAAACAGGCTTTCTCCATCACTGTGGTACCTCGCTTAATGGTTGGTTAAATTCTATGCTCTAGGAGCAGGCTTGTTTTAGAAATCAATCCCCTCTTTTCATGACCTTGGATGTTCTTTCTTGCACATTTGATTTCATAGACTGGGCCAGGCTGTGGAATGAACTCTATAAATAGGGTATTGCCAGGGGTCTCCTGAAGCTATTGGTTTGATTACATTTGGATACCACAGTGCAAATTAGACTGAATAACGAAGGTTGTATGGGCTGTAGTGTTCACATTATATTGTCCTCCATCAAGCATGCATTCTTGCTCCTTGTTTATTTAATCTCTATTTATCTGGCATTCTTGATACTTTATTTACAGTAAATTCCTTTCCTTACAAACTAACTGGGACATGTTCAGTTTCCGGTTTGATAAAACACAGTTCGGTCTATCTCGTGCCCTTAATTGTTTGAAGATTTATTTAAAGGAGAATAATTTAAGATTCAATGCATTAAAGTCAGTTCTCCTGATTACTACTAGTTCTAAGGTTAGATGGAAATTCAACTGATCTGTGGAAGGAGTCCCTTTTCACATAGTACTGAATATCCTTTCTCTTGGCTACTCTATTTCTGAAAAGGTCAGAGGGCTGATATAAGTTTGAGAATTCAGATGAAACTTTCCCCCATTGCATGCCAGATGTGTAAGGTCTATTTTAAGTGTTGTAAATTTTATATTGGTTAAGTTCTGCCTTCTATTTTATGTAGGTTGGAACTTTGTCCTTTGGACTGAGATAAACTGAATACTATGGAAGGCAAATAATGGAACATGTTATTAGGCTTGCCCTTTGCAGTGCACTTAGTTCTAAATTAGGCATGAACTCTGCTTACAATCATGGCAATCTTACATCATTTGGATTAAATTAAAACTGTACAGGCAAATTCTAGATCCCGCCCCACGATCCCTATTTTTGGATTTGAACTCTATAATTAATTCTGATCGATCAGAGGTGTTCAATCGTTTCAAAGTAGTGTGATGATTTTCTGAGCAATATGTACTTAGAGAGAAAACTCTTGCTTAGTAACCCAGATGCCCTTAAAATAAATTAAGTTGTATTACTGGTGTAGGGATACATATAGGATGACATCGTTTTGACATACAAACTGTATTCTGACTATGGTAATATCCATAAATCCTTCACCACGCTACCCATTTACGTGATTAAATTCCCTGAACCTGGCTTACGAAAATCTACATGGGATTGAATTTCAACTTACTTGGCACATTGCAGACATGGGGTCCTATTAGGAATATTCCTCTGGTTGGTACGAGCTGCAAACTGTGTAAACAGCATCTGTTTTAGAAACACTAAATGGGCTCCTAATTGTTTGTGGGGCCACTCCTGAATTAAGAGTTGCTTTATTTAGACGGTTTGTATGTTCATAGGAGGCTTTGTCTACGGAGGATTTCTGGACAAGATTATTGACTGGTTACCAAATCTCACTGATTACTGCATTATTTAACTATTTTTTGATTATGCATACTCTTTTAGGTGAATATGCTTACAGCTCCTAATTCTTGATAGATTATATAGGACTGTGAATTATTTATTTATTGTGTATGATTCTGATATCTTGGGCATACGCATTTCTATATTTCTCTGATATTGCTACACACATTGCTATATATCAAATTCTTTTATATCGTAGGATGAATTTTCTGAATGTAGTATGGATACAAGTTTGTGATTGTTTAATTACTTTGTGTGATATGTTTTTATTAAACTATAAGCACAATAAAAATGAATGAATAAATACACTTCTCAGTTCTATGTTTTGCGATTTGTCACAGGGATCCATGCAGAACTTGACAGCTGAGTGAAATAGCAAGCAGTAGGGAATCACAAATCTAGATGCAATCATCCTCTGTTATATTGTATTTGATTCTAGTGTTACCTTTTTCCAGTGACATGCTGCATAACGGGTGTAGATAAGCCGTGTCAGATACTGTCCTTCTGATATTCAGAGAAAGGGTGCTTCTGTCCAGTGGTCAATAGGTTTATGTTTCCAATATAGGAATGTCCTGGACCAAGAAAAAGAATAGAATCCCTTATTTGTGGGGGTTACCGAAGGAGGGTTTGGGGGATGACAGCCTTTGTATTAAATCTGTGTTTCTAGAAGGTTTCTGGTTTTGCCAAAGAGATGCTTGAGCACAAATACCATTATCATTTTCTCACATGTTATTTTATTTTCGCACATGTTTCATTGCTCACAATGTCCATGACTTTGTGAACATATGTTTCTGGCCTTAACGGGCACTTCTTCAGGGCAGAAAATTGGAGAATACTTAGAAAAATATAATAAGAGGAAATAGGAAATTGGTATGGTTTTGTGATTAAGCCAGCATATATGATAAATAAAACAGATTCAAAATTGTGTTTGACCCTTTTTTTTTAGTGCCAAGTCACATATGCGAATGGTTGGTCCTCGGAAACTGAAGAATGTGCATGCATGAAAGCACTGTCAAAATGGGATGGTGGGAGGGCGGCAGAGTGGAGATGGAGCCAGCAATGGTTTGCAAGCAAGTACTACGGCACATGTAGAAACACAACGAGGCTTATTGCGTCTCCCGGACTGCAGCACATTGAGGATATACATCCCAACCAGGGAGCTCATAGAAGGACCAGCCAGATGCAAAGGGACTGCTCATGGAAGCCCCACAAAGGGAACGCGTACCTGACTCAGCAGGCTAAACATCTGGTACTGTGCAACAGCAGGCCCTGCAAGAGTGGGGAATCAGCACTTCATTGGCGGTGGTAGGTCCAGCACCAGTCCCGGGTGAAAGCATTGACTTGGAAGTGTGACAGAGATCTGGTCTGTGGTGGATTCTGGATCAGGGTGCCAGACGGGCACAGATCCTATCCAATGGCAATGTATGGGCCCCTGATCCATTTGGGTGCAGAGAGTGATGAACAGAAGCTCTTCAGTGGGCCCAAAGATCATTGTGACAGGAGACGGCACAGTCTTTTGAGAGCGCCGGATCCTGGAGTTTACGTGAGGTAGGCCCAGACACTGACTGCGGTGGAGACGGTCTCCTGCAGCTGCTTTAGGGCATTAGGAATGGCACAATAAGTGTTCACCTCCGTAATAACAGCAGCGACTGCCACAGAGCTGGTGGGATGCTACTGTTTGAATGAGTGGTTGGCAGGTGAGAAGGGGTACCAGGTGTGGGTGCACCTCTCCCCAGTGGTATAGTAAATCTGTTGTGGCAAGATTATGTGGAGAGAAGTGAGGGAGGGTTGCTTCCAACCCCAATTTGAATAGTACCCACAAGGAACCGGTGTACACCTGTTGGACCGCTTCTGTTTCCATCAGACCAGCGGTGGGGATGGTCGATGCCCCAACAGTGTGTACAATGGTTGGGAACCCCCTAAATCCCTGTGGATGGCCCCCTTTCCTGCTCCCTTCCTTGCCAAGATAACAAAGGATAAACTTTGCAAACACAATGTGCATGGTAAAATGGATACCTATGCTTCACTGCAGACTCCACGAGGAACGTCCCATAGGACAGAGGATGCGGCCACTGTTGCTCCAGACTTGTCTGGACCTCCTTGCATGCAAGATGTCACACAGACAATAAATGACTTGCAATCCTCCATGGAGGATAAGATCGACTCCTTGGGCATTGTCCTCGGCCTGCTTAGACAGGATTTGCATAAAATATCCAGACGTAGGGACAATGTGGAGTATGCTGAGGGGCAGTTCAGGCCTAGTAAAGTGGAAGTGACAAGCCTATCAGAATGGACGGTGGGCCAATCAGCAGAACTATTTTTGGAATCCTGGTTCAAGACTCTGGTAGGACCAAAGCGCTATCTAACTTTATTTCGATTGAATGGGCACACCAGGTCCCTGCCTACTGGGTCCCCACCTACACTTATCGCTGCTAAGATCCTCACTTATATGGACCGTGATGCTATCCTGCAGGCTGCAAGGAGGATGGGAGTTATCGATTGGCCAGGGACTAGAGTCGCAATCTTTCTGAACTTTACTCACTCTGTCCAAAGGGTCAGGCAGTCTTTTGATTCCATTAAGAAGGAGCTGATTGCGTTGGATATTAAATACTCTCTCTACTATCAGCAAACCTGAAAATATACCACGAGAAAGGATCATTATTTTTTCCCAACCCTAAACAAGCCTGGGAATGGTTGGAGGTTAGAATTTCATCATAATCAAAGGCTGGATCATCTAAACAGGAAGGGATCCACTGTCGATGTGGAAAGATCATCCCCCATGGTGGAGTCGCGCCACCAGGTTGAGAGCAGTTAAACAGCATTGGTAATATTTTCCTTCTGCACCTGTATGAAGGTGCTCACTTCATAACAGTATGAAAGGGTTACTAGGGTACTTGGGCCCTCCGTTAAGAGGCCACGGCAAGACACTTCAGTCCATTGGCAGTCTGTTATATTCCTGCTCGATCATGGTTTTGTCAATGTGGGCAAGAAGAGCACCAGATTTCTTTTAATCTCTGAACCTCCTTGATACAATTTTAGTTAGTTATGGGTTGTAAATTGGGATACACAGAGCCTCTAAGTTGTATGTGCTGGCGGGCATTGTTGGGGCATTGGAGAAAGTTATTCATGATCAGTGCATGTAGATTTTTTCAAGCTGTAAATGGTACGGCGTACCCATAAATACTCAGTGGCATCCTCCACTACATACTTTTCTTGGGCTTAAGGGGTAACCCAGTTGACAGGAAATGTACATATATGTCTGAAATGTTAACATGCTTTGTTATAAAATCAAAAGAGGTACAGCATTGCAATTACTTAATAAGCATAAACTGGCATTTGTGTTTCTTCATGAGACACACCTCATGGGGGAGGAATGTAAATCTTTTATGAAAACTAATGGCGAGAAAAATGTGCATACAGAGCTTACCATGGCATCTAAGGGAGTGATTATGGTACCCAAACACACACCATTTGAGACCAAATTAGTAGTCCGCAATTGCAAAGGTAGATACTTGTTGTTGGTTGTCCTGCTCCAGGGGAAAGTTGGTAGGGCTTCTAAATATTTACGCCCCCTAACCGCCAAGCTTGGAGGTTCGTGATTAATTCCAAGGGTTGTTGATAAAACACTCACCTGACCTATGTATCTTAGGAGGGACTTTAACTAAGTAATGGATCAATGGCAAGATAGGTTTCCAGATTTGAGGTACGGGGATCCAGCACGGACAAACCTCAATACCTTTGTAGATGCAAATGACTTGGTCTACGCATGACATGCACTTCACCCCCAACAACATAGTTACTCCTTTAACTCCAGGGCACATCTCTCCCTATCGCAAATTGACTACTTCTTTGTACTGAATACTGATCTATTTTGGGTTACTCAGCCACAATATCTCCCGAGGGGTATACCCAATCATTCCGCGTTGCTGATCTCGATAGGTGGCCAGCATCCTTGGCAACTTAACTCGTATTTTCTGGGTTTCCCAGATGTAATGGGAAAACTCACGGATAAAACATCTGAATACCTTGAATTAAATACACCTTCAGTAACAAATTCCAGCATACTATGAAAAGGGTATAAACAATGATTAAAAAAATCAATTTTAATCCTTACAGCCAGTGCGCAAGAACAACTAGCCAAACTTGACAATATGGAACGGGAGATGGACGAAATCGAAAACAGGTTTATTGTTAATCACACTTGTGAGACACAAGGATTGTTGTTGCAAGCATGAGATTCTTCTCATACCTGTTTGACAGACAGGGCACAGCCCTCTTACCAAGAGTCTGAGGCTAGACTATAAGAGGTAGGAGATAAGGCCGGAAAGTTATTTGCTTGGTTGGAGAAACACGATTTAACTTCAAGGTATGTACGGGGAATTATCAGTAATGACGGTGAAATGGTCACTGTTGATAACAAGTTATGTGAGGCTTTTGCGGATTACTATACTCAAGTTTACCAATCTCCCCAAGACTGTACTGTACCGAGTTACTTATATCTTCTGGAGGAAATCCCCCTCCCCGGTATTACGGATTAACATAGAGAGGCCCTCGAGTCGGAGATCACACAAGAAGAAGTAGTGGCAATTATAATGTCACTTCAGTCTGACAAATCCCCAGGGCCCAATGGTTTTCCTGTGGAACATTGGAAGAAACTGGGTAACAAAGTCTCTGACAAAGTCAATGCTCTCGATGTTCCAGAGTAGTAGAGAAATGGGTGAACTAGTACCAGATCGCCATCAAGCTATTATTATTGTCTTGCCCAAGAAAGGTAAACCCCTAGAAGACTGTGCATCTTCTCAACTAATTTCACTTCTGAACATTGAAGCCAAAGTATTGGGCAAAAGACTTCAACAGGGGTTGATGAAGATCTTGCCCTCTTTGGTTCAGTGGGACCATAATGGCTTTCCCCCTGATAGCTCTACACAAATGAATATTGTTAGACTCAAAATCGCTCTAGAAAGAGCAGTCTGTATTCAAAACCGATTTGCGGTCATTGCAATTGACATTGAGAAAGCATCTGATTCGATCTGCTGGGAATTTATCTGGGTGGTACTTGATGGGATGGGTTTTCGTCCAGTGTTTTTACAATGGGTTTGGCTGTTATATACACATCCGATGGCAGCAAACCGAGTTAACAGAATTACCTCTTGTGTCTTCGCCTTAGAAAATAGGGCATGCTGAGGCTTCCACCTCTCTTCGATGCTTTTTATTCTAGCCATCGAAACCCTGGCAGTTTGGGATTCGTATGGCCCATGGGTTTGTTATATGCTGACGATCTGTTGCTGTTCATATGGAAGCCACAACGGTCCAAACCCAGAGTTATGGAGATTCTGCAAATATATGGAAGATACAGAAGGCTCTGAATCAATTAGAATAAGTCAATCCTTTTTCAGGTACAGGTGGGTCCTGTGGCCATTCCAATCGATTGTACATTTCGGGTGGCCATAGAATCGTTCAAGTATCTAGGTATTCATATATGCCAAGAACCCAACATGTTCCTTATCTGCAGTCTAACACCAATCACAGAAAGGTTTCAGGCAGACTATCGATTCTGGTCGGCCCTCCCCCCCCCTTTGCAAGGGCAGACTGCCTTGTTTAAGATGATGACACTCCCTAGATACCTATATGTCCTGCAATACACTCCAGTCACAATCCCTGTGGTAGAATTATGTAAAATTGAACAGGCCTTACGTCACTTACTATGGCCTAATGCTGAACCTAGGATTGACCATCAGACTCTTTACAGCTTGGTTTGGGATGGAGGTGTTGACCTTCCAAATGTCCAGAAATATCATTGGGCCGCGCAACTGACTATTACTAATAAATGGATACATGGTAATCCTTCTCATCCACATATTAGAATTGAATGGGCAGGGCTGACACTAGGTTATCCCCTCCAAATGCTGCATGGAAATGTCGACAATGAAGGACTGCCTCTGGCTTCACAACGGGTGGAGCATATTATTTGAGCTGTCATGCAGGCTATGGGATGGAAGGGGGTAGTAACTAAGAAAACCACTTTGTGGAACAATCGTGTTCTACCTGAGCTTCAAAAACTAGACCTTGAAAAATCGATGGCATGACAAGAATGTCCGAACCCTGGAAGATGTGCTCACCGATGAAAGACTGTGTTTGTTCCAGAAACTAAGGGTGATCCCATTGCCAATATCATTAGATTTTTATCAGTATCTTCAGATTAGACATGCCATGCAAGCTCAATTCCAAGGTAACTATGGTTGCCCAGACCAAACCCACTGGAGGCTAGTATAAATGTGCCTCGTATCCCTAAAATGGCAATCTCGATTCTTTATCAAGTAGTCCTTACTTTTACTTTGCATCCTCTGACAAGACATAGATCATACATAGAGAGTATTATACCTGAGAACTATTGTTGAGATGCGGCCACAGTATACATCCAAACTGTTTGAGGTTCCACACTGTGTTGGATACATTCTATTACACTTGCTGGCTGTGCCCGAAGATTCCGAGATTCTGGCTAATGACACTAGAGCCGATGTCCTCATCCCTGGCATACCCCATTCCGGAAGATCTGAAATGTATTATACTGGGTATATACAGCAATACTGCACACTCAAGCTATGGAAATGTTTTCATGTTCAATGCCTTGATTGTGGGCAAACGAAATTCAGAGATTCACCTAAACTAGCTAAATGGGAATTGGACCTTGATAATTGTATGTCAATCGAGAAACGGGAAAATAGGATTCCAGGACGCCATTATTAATTCTGCAGGATATGGAATAAATGGGGAAAACACTAGTTAAAAGAGTTAGATGCATCAATACTAGGCTTCCATATATTCTTTTTAGCATGTGTCTCCTCGTTTACTTTTATACTTTACGTATGTATTGTTTACTGTTTATTTTTCATTCTGCTTGTCACTGATCGATTTATTATTAAGAGTTTGTTCTATGTTTCTGATAACACTATTTATGTTTTACACAAAAATAAAATATATATTATTTAAAATGGTGCATTCTGGGAGTCTTTTATAGTAGAAAATGTGGCAGGAAAGTGCTAGGATAATGAGCACTAGCAAGGACAGAGAGCTATATTACCAGCTATGTGAGAGAAAGGTAAATAATGGTTAAAAAAGAAACGTCGTTATTTTGGGCCTCATCACGAGTTGGGCAGTAACGCCGGCGCTCTTACTGCCGGCGCTATTAGCCCTACCGCCAAACCCCCGGAACTATTAGCGCCAGATCACAGGTTTGGCGGAACGGTTAGTGCCCCTTCTCCATTGGGCCCATTCGGGAATTCCTCATTCCCCATTGGGCCCAATGGGGGAAATTTGCTCAGAGCTGGGGGGAAATCCGCCATGGCTGTGATTTGGCAGACCCTTAAATGTGGCGGTAAAAGCGTTACTGCCGCATTTAAGGGTTACCGCCAAACTCGTGATGAGGCCCTTAGTGTTAAAACTATTTAGTGCCTCGCAAAATTATTAGTTATCTTTATTGTGATTTGAAAGTACAGACCAGAATAGCGAGGAAATAAGACTAGATCTCAGGTAAATTGCAAATAATACTGCATGCTTACAGTCTAAATTCTTGGGAGCTAAATAGTTATAAGGGGTGAGACAACATGTTCAGCAATGGTTGACAGGTTTCACAATCTATAATGGATGGATCATAAGATCATTTCCTCTATAAACCTGGAGGCCGCCCTGAGGGACACCATTTACAGGAAAACATTCAAAAGCAATGAAATAATTATTCCACATAGTAGTTTGAGAGAGCTACAATTGATGCACATGGGACATTTTTAATCACCAGAAGTGTATGGAAAGATGTAGTGAAATTCATTATCCAATTGTGTGAACGCTGCTATTGTCATTTGACAATGTACTATATGCAAAAAAAGTGATAAATGATACCCGATACATAAACATTCTAAGTAAAAAGTAAACAAAAAATTCATATTCAAAAATCAGTTTCTTGGCCTACGTAAATGTGGTGGAAAAGCCCACGTCAGTGACAATAAATAGTATACAATGTGTGGTACATAGCACACAAACTTTAATTATTTTTACGCGTATCCGTGTTAACATTCTACCCGATGTGTTGGGTGAAAAAACATGGACACTAAGGTCCAGCATACCTGTTTTAAATTCCCCCTGTGTAAGGGCTATGCAGCAAGTTTGTGGTAAGAAATTTAAAGATGGAGAAGGTGTAGTACAGTTACAATAGGTGCATATGTGTATCATTTTCATGATACACAATCAAGATGTGGCATATTCATTATTTATAGATATCAATGAAATATTTTTGACTAGGATACATTACATTAAACTAAGTCTCGATTTAGCCCCCTAGGATTTGGGACCTGGAATCTGTCATAACAATTTGAGACATAAAACTAGAAAACTAGAAAACATTATAGTTCTTCAGTATTACACAAGACAAAGTTCAAAACTTTTGCTCAGGTCAATAGTGCAACTGTGCATTGTGCTGCACCAATTTCTCACCAGATATGTAAGGTATGATCCCCTCCTGAAGGATGCTGAGGCATGTTCAATGACAAAAACATCAAGCATGTGCAATGTCAACAGTTTGGGCTTTTGTGTAGACATGGGAAAGGCAGTTGCCGGGCACTGCCGTAGTGGTAGTAACTGGCCATTGATGGCACAGCTTCAAAATAGTGAGAGTGCTTGGGCATATAGGAACAGTGCCCAGTGTGGCGACCCAGGAGGAGGCCTCAGACTACTATGTGCCAATGTAGAGGAGCAGAAGTGTATGTCACTGATAGACTCTGCTCCCTCACCTCCGTCATACTGGTTGAATAAAAAGAAGACTGTGTGTATGACACCAGGTATCATCCCGTAAGTGTATGAGAGACATTATGCACTCAGACAACCATATTGAATGGACCCTCGTACTGAGCTGGTAGCAGGAGATTTTGCAATCACCTCTGAATATCCAGGAGTTGTAAAGAGGATTTGACAGGTGCAAAGTGATGTCATAAGGAGAAGATATAATGACGTACTGAAACTATATAAGAATACTTAAGAATGAAGATGTAACTAAAGAAACAAGAGTCAACATATGTACAAGTACGAAGAAACCATATATAAAGAAGACAAGTAACCAGATGACGAGTGTATGTATATAAGCAGAAACGCAAGGTAGATGAGATATATAGAAGCTTGCTGCAGCAGAAAACATATCACAGGTGAAGCGGCCATGTTGAAAAGATGTACGCCGACTCTCAATGATAGTAAGCGAAGAGGTCGAAGGAGAGAGACCAGATCTGCAGGGCTGACAGAGGCTGGAAATACATATTCATGCAGGAACAAAGAATAGCCGTTGACCAGAGATCAAGGATGCCACAGCAAGAAGCTACTGAAGGATACAAGGGGAGTTATCGAGGATAAGCAACGTACAAAGGACATATTTCTCTTGGATTAAGTAAATGAGCGCACATTTGCAAGTGCCAAGTATTGCCAATGAAAGATGCATAAAAGTCTATGTGACGTAAAGCAGACAAGTCTCCAGAGGCCAAGAGGAATAATGACACCCAGCTTAATTGAATTAAATAGCACTAAATAAAAGGATAAAATGGACAGAATCATGGTCTCCGCCCACATGATTCAGAACTTGAAAACACGATATATTCATTAAGCTCCAGATGAAGAAAGTGGTGTACCTACACTCCCTTGAAAGTCCTAGAGAGGAGAACAGTCTGCAAGGGTCAACTACAAAGAAGAGACCTTGGCTGAAGGCCTGGCCGATGAGAGATGATGGACTAAATGGGCAAGTGGGCAGTAGTCTGATGTTGTTCTCTTCACCTGAGTTTCGTTTTGCTTACGTGCTACTAGTGAGCCAAGTGTCCAAGGTTGGGAGAGGATGCCAACCTATGATGAGGCCTATGCAACAGTGAGCATACAATGTTGCATAAGCCAATCCGCTACTGTTATACTGTTATAATATAGCTTTATAGACCTGCAGCGAGGGCCGTACCGGGTGTAATGCACCATGAAGACCGAGTTAATAGCCCAAGCGAAGCAAGGGCCTTTAACGAGGTATGAGGACCCATAACGACGTTATGGCCAGAGAACCCATGGGCAAACACACAAAAAGTTTATGAAAAAATATATATTTTAAAAATATTTGTTTTTTTAGGGGGAGCTTAAATATTCCATGTGGAATATTTAAGTTTATAAAACCATAAAAAAACTACATGACAAAAAGTAAGGGATAGCAGAGAAAGAATAGTTGAGGGGGTGGGTGACTGCACAGTGAGGAGGAAGGGGGCACAGCGAAGATAACTGAGGGAGCACAGCCTGTTGTGAGTGCTTGTGTACATGGAATGGGGGGGTGAGGGACAAGTAAAGGGGTCCCTCTCTGACTTCACTGCGACCCCCAGCCATCATGCATTTAAACAAAAAAGCATTGTATTTGTAGGCAGCTATTTTAAAGAAGGCCACTAGAAGGGGTGATGCACTATTAGTGCTCGACTTTCCGAGCTACAAAAAAGCAAAGGCCAAATTTGCGGGCTATAATGAAACTGCGAGCTATACCATTTCTTATAGCCCACAAATTGACCAATAGGAGAGGGGTATTCACTGGCCCAGGGTTCTAATCTGCATTATATGTAGTTAGAGGGGAGAAGTTCGAGGCTTGCTTACCAGAGAAGGAGCAGCCAATAAAATGATTAACACTTATAGACTCTATGAGTAGATATGTTCCCCTAACCAATCCCTAAACCCAATAGGTTTTATTATTTGCCACGTAGGATGATGTCATAGCTGACACACCTTGAGGCATAAAGCATTTGTGTAACCAAACTATCATTGTGAGTGTGTGAACTGCATTTCGTTGTTCGCCAGATGCCCTACTTTATTGAATTGATAATAAAGTAATACTTTTCCATATTCTTTGAGTCTCTCTGTTCATTTGGGTACAAGCCTGTTTATTATGGTAATCCCTTTCTGTGCATTAATATGCCCAAAACGTGCTACTGCATAATTTGGTAACGGTGCGGATGGTTCTGATCCAGACCCTCAGATTCTTGACATCTTCCACCATTAGCCGGTAGACTGCAGAGTTTCCTGCGAGGAGCGGCGCTTCAAGCACGTGTGATCTGAAGCGGTTGGCAGGTGCGCCTTTGTAGAAATTCCTGTCCAGTCCCTGCAGGCGCCCAGTGGACTGAAGGGAAACTGGTCAATTGGGGAAGAGTCGATACCGAAGGCCTCGAGCTGAATAACGGATGTAAGTAGAAATATCAAAAGAGGCAAATAAAAGGGGGGGGGGCATATTGCATGCATATAGTGGGAGAGCGTAACAGGAGTTGTTAGGGAAAAGAAGATACTTTGATACCTTTCCTCAAGGAGGAGGAGGAAGGGACCGCATAACGCTCTGGAACTGAGTATTATTTAAGGGATTCCTGTGGCAACAGCCAAGGAAGGGTGTGTGCCACGCTCCTAAATGGAGTAAAATAGAGATGAGATACGTCTATCTGGAAGATAGGACAAGACGATCATAGAAAAAGTGTGCACACGTGTCTTTGGGGATTTTGAATTAAGGGTGATGAAATAAGTTGAAAGCTTAAAAATTATAAGATCGATAGCAATACAATTCGACAAAATTATTAGGCCCTAGAAAAATAAGTGATTGGCGCTGATCCAATTTAGGAGGGATAATATTGGGGAAAAAAGATAAAAGAGATTTTTTAAAAATTATCCAAATAATAATAATAAATAATGAATAGACAAAAAATATAAACAAAGAGATAAAAATTGATATTGTTGTATGGGTTTGAAATCATTTTGGAGAAATTGGTTTGTTGGAGATGGGCGGCGATTGATGGTGCTGGCCAAACGAATTGTTTAAGTGTGATTAATTCATTAAATAAATAAATAAATAAATAAATAAATAAATAAATAAATAAATAAATAAACAAACAAGGTTAATAAAAAAGTATTGCCAATTACAAGCGACTTGCCACTATGGGAGACACTTCCCTTTTACATCTATGTAGAACATTACCAAGATACACACCTAAAATCAGGAATATCATGCTGAGTGGGTGAAGGGCATGACTAATAAAACACTTATGCTGTGGCCTCAAGAAGGTTCATTATCAAAGGCATTGCTGCAACACATGATAACATACTTGCATGCTACATACATGGGGAAGAAGCTACAGAAATGGTTAGCTATTTTAGAACTCTGGAATATGTACCAGATTGAAATAGAAGACCCACCAGAGAAGGAGTGGCTGCTTAATCAGCATGAAGAGGACGATGTAACGCCCTCAGCTCCTCTTTCTCTTCCTAAACAAACAGGATTTATCCTCTAAAGGAATTAAAAGCAGGGGGTGTTCATGGGCAAGCAACCAAGATGGCCACAGTTTCTTCATCTCTGTATCGGGGCTTGCACAAGAGGAGGCCGGAGACCTGCTATACAGACGGCACCACATTTCTGTGAGCCGCACTCCATGTGGATGTCCCTGGAGCACACATGGTGCAAATTTCAGGCTTTTCTGACAAAGGGAGCAGCATTATTTATGTGGAGGCCTGCTGCTCCTTTGAAGGCGCAGACTGTGGGTGATGCCGCTGAAGTGGCCCGTGGCAGCCCTTCGGTGGGATTGAACGTGTGGCGCCTGTCCCACTCTGCCCACAGAGTATGAAGTGGAGGCTGGCTGGGTGGTGGGGTCACCCTCTGCGGGTTGCCACGGGTCGGGAGAGCTCTCGTCCATGATGCCTGCACTGTAAGGCTGCCTGGTGTTCCTGACTGGAGATCGGGTCCCGACACCTGTGAGCCCTGGAGCGGGCGTAGAGGAGAGTGAGGGTGGGGGCTTGCAGGCTCTCCAGGTCTGGACGCTGTTTATGGAGTGAGCTGCCTGGGAGGCGTTGCCCTGCCGTTGGGCAGCATGACCTGGATTGTTGTCACATCAACTTGGTGGGGCAGCCCACTGGGACTGGATTGCTTGCAGATCCTGTGAGGGCCTGGACCACTTTGGAATTAATTTTCTTTTTTTGGGCCTCTAAGTGGGACAGCTCTTCTTTCGAGGCCACTAACTGGGACAGCTCCTCTTACGAGGCGGGTGCCCTCTGGCACACTCTGTGTCTTTGTGGTTGAGGGGGCCAAGTTTATGGTCCCTACTATCGCTTGGCATGTTGGTCCCTGGCGCGCTTAGACTGTTCTCACTATTTGCACATCCGCGACCTGCTGCTCCATTTTTGTGTGGGTTAGCAAGTCGCCCTTCGGCCTACACAACGTGCTCCATTCATCACTAAAGGCAATAAGCATTAGTCTCGATTGCCCTTTGTTTACAAGGAGACCCCTGCCATTTGTACACCTGCTTGTGCTGCACACAGGGCTGTGCCGGTTCAGTTGGAGATGGAGGAGGCGGCTTTCCGTGAGGACCTGCAGCAATGGGTCTGTGGCCAGCGGCTCATCGTTGGAATTAGCTATTGTGCTGGCCCAAATGAAGTCTGGATTTGCATCTGTCAATTCCAAATTGGATGGCCTTGTATATAAAGTTATAGTAAGAAGGTGGTTACTTTATATCATTCATGCACCAGTTAATAAATGTAAAGACTACAGTTAGTGAAAGTCTGTTTTTTTTTAAGAGTGTAAATTTATAGTAAGCAAGTGTCCTTTATGATGACACGTGTTTCAACTGACTCAGCCGTCTTTTTCAAATCAGGGCTATTTCGTAAAAAATCATATATATAAAACATTGGCATTCATTTAATAATTCACAATTAGTGCAAAAGAAAAGAGTGTCATATGTAACACAGACAACAAGGGAGGGGGATTAGGGAAGGATTGATATGGATAAACAGTGTTGCATTTAAACCAAAGAGAGAGTGAGAGTCATATGGATATCAATATACAAAATAAAAGCAAATGCTGCTTTTATTTTGTACGTTGATAACCATAAGACAAATGAACTCATGAAAAATATTCCCCCGCCCCCTTTATTTCCCCTTTTTCCCATTGTTATTGTTCTGATTTGAATGATATAAAGTAACCACCTTCTTACTATTGTTTACAAAACGGAGTGGAGGAACCACACTTTCTCCGTTGTTACACATTCATGTGACTAACATTGGGATTTCTTTTAAGGAAACGAAAGGGCGCTGAGGTCTACCTTAACAAGTGTCCTTTGTGAAAAGGTTCCTCAACTGAATTTGTTTTTTGTATATAAAGTTGATCGCATGTAGGAGCGGATAGATAAGGAGAGCGGTCGAATTTCTGAGGCTGAGCACACAGTGGGGATATTGGAGGACTTGAATGCAGACATTTGCCAAGCCATCCATATGCTCCAACAGGATGTGCAGACCATCAGGGATAAGAGCGAGGACTCGGAGGTGAGGACCCGTAGAAACAACATTAGAGTGGTGGGGAGCCCAGAGCCGACCTCGTCACAGAACATGGAACTCTTTATGGAAGACTTAATATGAGAGGTGCTCACAGACCTTCCACTCTCGCTGCAGTTTTTAGTCAAAAGGGCTCAGTGTGTCTCTTCTCAGGTTCCCCTACCATGTCAAAACCTGTGCCCTGTGATTGCCGGACTATTAAACTACAGAGCCCGGGATGTGGTCCTTCGTAGGGCCCATGAATTAGGTCACTTGCAGTACAAGGGAGTGAAGGTCTCCTTCTATCCTGATTTCACTCCTTCTGCGCAGAGAGCAAGGCTCTGCTTCCCAGCAGCTAAAGGCTCCCAGAGGGAACGAGGCCTGCAGTATGCTATGTTATATCCCTCCAGGCTAAGAGTGATTCATAATAATAAGTCACATTTTTTTTCAGACCCTGCTGATGTGCACAACTTTCTGGAGTCTATGCCGAAGGGGTGACGTCTGCTACAGTTGTTTTCTGCATGAGTTTTGTTGGCTGTGGCAGCGCTTCGCAACACTATGTAACATTCTGTTTGCTGTGGCTCTTGGCTGAATGCTTTGGGGCTTTGGGTCTCTTGAGAGTGGGTTGTTGATGCGGGCTGAGTTCCTAAACTTCTATAGTTTTTTTTTTTTTAAACAATTTTATTGCTTTTATTCAAAACAAATAACAAACCAAGCCAAAGTTACAGTGGATACATAATGTCAATCACAAATAAACACAGATTGATGTATTCCGGCCCACTGTATCTCCCCTTCCTTCCCTCCTCCCCAGCCTACTCCCCCTCATTTCCAGTCTCTACCTCTTGCGGCAGGGATTCCTCTTTGACAGAACCTGTTGGGTCTCCATCACTTGGTCCCTCATGTGAAGGCCCAAATAATTCAGCTATCAATTGCCTCCAGCCCTGCAGGGTTCCAGCTTCTTCGTCCGTCTCCCCTTTTCACGCTTCCTGCCATACCACTGTTTCCGCCTCCGCCCACTTCTGCAGATCCCTCCACCACGTTTCCATTTGGGGCTCTATGACATGCCTTCCAACCCATCGCAATCCGTCTCTTTGCCAAGACATACGCTAGATCTTTCAATTTGCTTACGTGTTTAAGCTTGCGTGGTCTGGGAAACCCTCCTATCAAACAAGCCCACGCAGTATCCACCTTCATGTGGAGCCCTTTGTCTTCCATTCTCTGTGCTATTTCTCCCCAGTATCTCTCTATCAATAGGCACACCCAGAACATATGCACCATTCCCACATTTTCCTCATTACATTTGGGGCACGCCTGGCGTCCGGCGTTCTTAAATTTAGCTATCTTTTGGGATGTCAGGTATACCCTGTGAGTTATATACAACTGTATCTGCTGTAACCTAGCATTTCTCAATACTTTTTTATGATATCCTTGTGCTCTTTCCCACATCCCATCACTCATCGGGGCCCCTACTTCTTCTTCCCAGTCCAGTCTAAGTTGCACCACCTCCTTGCCCGCTTGGGACATTATCATTTCATATAACCTAGATGTTTTGTGTCCCCTTCTGCTATATCATATATTATATCTATAGCGGCGTCCGGTTCCTCCGCCAGTGCCACTTCCGACCAGGTGTCTTTAATTCGCTGCACCACCCCATGATACGTAATATATTGCCCAACACTCAGCCCCATTAGTTCCACCAGATCCCCAAATTCCAATATCTTCCCCTCCTGCCATACATCCCCCATTGTTACTATCCCAACCGGTTCCCAGTGCTTCCTAATCATTATCCTCAGTTGCTTTTCTCTTCCCACCACTGTGACCAATGGGATCTGTGGGGAGCACGGGGATGGCTTCTCCATCAACCGGCATGCTCTTTGCCACATCTCCCACCCAAGGCCCATCATCCCCGGGCAGCCTTCCAACTCCGATCTAGGTAACCATACCATCTCCTCGTAGGAAATATGGGGCGCAGTCCCTTTGAAACAGCATGTTTTCTAGGTTAGGCTCTTCTGAGAGCCATTTAGCCACGTATTGTAATTGGCTTGCTACATATTAGACTTCCCAGTTTGGTAATTTAATGCCCCCTTTCTCGTATGGATTTTGTAATTTCCACAAGGCTACCCTGTTCCTCGTCCCGTGCCATAAAAATTCCCTGCATATGTCGTCCAGCTTAATAATAAAGAATTTTCTGGGTATTGTGTATGGGATATTCACGAAGCAATGCAACAATCTGGGTAGCGTCACCATCTTGAGCATCGCTACTCCCAGGTATCTGAATGTGGCAACTTCCCACGGTATCTGTAGGGTCGGCAAATACTCTAGCGGGAGCCCTCTATATCTACCCAACGGGAACATACAGGACTTACTGGGGTTCACAGCTATGCCTGATAGTTCTGCAAACCTCTCCAACACTTCCAATATATATTGAAGGTTCTCTTCTGGGTAGCGCAAATACAGTAACATGTCATCTGCATACAGTGAAATTAAATGTGGTGTCTCCCCAATGAGAATACCTATTGCATCATATTGCTGCCTTAGATAGACCGCCAGGGGTTCCAAGGCTAAGATATACAGCATGGGGGACCGTGGGCAACCTTGTCTAGTACCCTACTGAGTTGCCATCTTTCAGAAACCACAACTCCTGTTTTCACTCTAGCTAGTGGCGCACTGTATAACAGTTTGACCCATTTGAGATATCCCGGTCCCATTCCATAGTTGGCTAGGGCTGCCGTTAACCAGGGCCATTTAACCGAGTCAAATGCCTTGATCGCATCTAATGATACTATCGCCATCTCGCCTGCCTCTCCATTAGCGTGTTCAATGACTCGGTGGAGTCACCTAAGGTTGTTTGAGATGTTCCTATTCGGGACATATCACGTCTGATCCGGATGTATTAACTTATTAATGACCTTCTTCAGTCTATTTGCCAGGACCGCTGTTAGAATCTTACTGTCTTGGTTCAACACCGACAAGGGCCTGTACGAGCCACAGTCGCTACCAGACTTATTGGGTGTGGGAAGCGTTATAATAACCGCTTCACGTAAGGATACCAGCAATTTCCCAGCTTCATTCGCTTTATTAAGCATCTCAAGCAGTGGGGGGAGAACCTCTGTTTTATATGCTTTATAGAATTTGCTTGGGAGTCCATCAGTTCCCGGGGTTTTGCACGTGGGCAACTGCCTGACCATCTCTTCTAGTTCCTCCAGAGTGATTGGGGCATCTAACTCCTCACTCTCCTCTGCGCTCATCTGGGGTAGTCCAATATCTTCCAATATGACTCCTATCTCTTCTGTGTTGCTCCCTGCCTCATCCCCATACAGGTGTCTATAATATTCTGCAAATTCCTGATTAACCCCCTCTTGTGTGTCTGCTACATTCCCATATTCTTTCACTATCGTTCTAATTGGGGACCTAGAGGTCTCATTTTTATGTAGCCATGCCGGGACTCTCCCTGGTTTGTCCCCTTCTGCATGTTGTCTCTCTATATACTTTTTATAATTGAGGTTGCATAATCTTTCCCAGTATACTGCACATTGCTGTTGCAGGCTGAGTACCTTTTCTGTGCCTTCCTTAGTCGTACTACCCCCTTCTGACACCCTTTCTAGCTCCTTTTTGGCTTCCTGCAGCTCAGTCAGGATCCCATTCTGCAGTCCCTTGGACTTGGCTATGGCTATTCCCCTCACCACCACCTTGAAGGCTTCCCAGAGTGTGCCCGCTGTTTTAACACTGTCAGTGTTTATCTCAAAATAACTTATTATTTCCTCATGCATATCCTCCCTGAATACATTGTCTTTCAGCGCCTCTGCGCGCAGGCGCCATGTGGGTATCCTTCCCCGCGGGGGTCGGCATTGCCACACTACCATCAGTGGCGAGTGGTCTGAGAGGACCCTTGCTTTATATTCTGCATGAGTTATTTCAGGCATTAATTCATGCGTGGCAAACACATAGGGCCTCATTATGACCCAGGCGCTAATGGGTTAACGGCACGGTAAAAGGCTGCGGCGCCGGTAACCTATTAGCGCCTAATTACGAGGTGCCTTTGCGGGACCCGACCTTAATGGCTGCTGTAGACCAGCCGTTAAAGTAGGGACCCGCAAAGGGACCTTGGTGCTAATTAAGGTGCCACAATTTGCGGCACCGTACTTAGCGCCTTCCCCATTCCTATTGAGCCCTATGGGGCAAAAATGGGAATGGGGAAGGGTCATGGAGGAAGGGGGAATTACCGCCCCGCCAACCTTGTAATGGGGTGGCAATTCCCCCTTTCTCCATGGCAGAGTCGGTAACTTACCGGCATGGACCATGGTGCTAATAGCACCATGGTCTTCCGCCAGGGTCGTAATGAGGCCCATAGTCTAGTCTAGTATATAGGCCCTGAGGGGCAGCATAGTGTGAATATTGCCTATCCTGTGGATGGCGTGCCCTCCATGCATCGTCCAGCCCAAAATCTGCCAATAATGACTGCAATGCCTTCGCAGCCGGAGTGGGTCTGTCTATCTTAGTGTCTGATCTATCTATGCTGGGGTTTAGCACACAATTGAAATCCCCCCACAGCACAGCCCCCCCACACTCCCACTGAGTTTACCATACAGGGTTCTAAAGTATGCAGCCGTATCCTGATTCGGGGCATAAGTATTTACAATACATATCTCCTTATTTTCGACCAGCCCTTTCATAACCACCATTCTACCATCTGACTCTGCAGCAGAGTGCAACAACTGGAACGGGACATGTGGGGCCACCCATGTGATTGCCCCTCTTGCGTAGGCTGAGTATACTGCCCCTACTAGAGTTCCTTTGCACTTCTTCCCTACCACCTCCAGTTTTTCCTGCGTTAAATGAGTTTCTTGTAACAAGGCTATGTCCACTTTCTGTCTGCACAGGTACATCATGACCTTGTTTCTTTTCAAATAACTATTAAGCCCCCTGACGGTCCAAGTAACTATCTTAAGGTCTCCCATGGTGCATCTCGTTACTCTCGGGGTGTAGGCTCATACCCCAACTGTACACCCTCCCCAACTACAACAAACCACTGCACACACCCCCTTCCCTCCCCCCTCCCCACTATACCCCAACCCCAACAAGTGCCCAGCTCCATCCCTGGATCTCAAGCTCGCCCGCGTTTGGACCTACCCTGGAACACCCAGGCCAAGACCCCAGCAGGGTGTCACCGCACTAACCTAACTAAACTCTAAATGGGGTATAAAGATTAGCTTCTGCAAGGCTCCCTAACAAAGCAATAGTCACACTACTAACGGATCATGTTTTTTTTCCAAACTTGGTCATACCAGCCCATAAACTGCATCAGTTTCTATAATCAAGTCCCATAGTCTTAAGCCACGCCACCCACAAGTGCCCCCACTGCGCATTACTTATCTCCTCCTCCACCTTCTCCCATCTGGATGTCCGACTCCTGGGGGCAGCCTTGCGTGTCGAGCCACCCCATAGCTTCTTCTGGAGTTTCAAAAAACAAAGTTCTGTTTTTGTGGAAAACTTTTAACTTCGCCGGGTAAAGCAACATATACTTGTGGCCCGCTTCTCGCAGTCTTTTCTTGACAGTCCCAAAGTTCATTCGGCTCCGCTGCACCATCAGGGTATAATCCGGGTAGGCCGTTATTTTTGCCGTCCCTCTTTGTATTGTTCCACCTTTACGGAAGTGTTCCAGGATCCTTTCTCGATCCCGGTAGTTAAGGATCTTTGCAATCACCGGCCTGGGTGGATTACCCGGCAGCGGCTTCCTCACCAGAGCCCTTTGCGCCCTTTCCACCGCGAACCCCTGGCTCAAAGCTCCTCCGGGTATCTCCTGCAACAGCATAGATTCAATAAACTATGTGGGGTTGTGGCCTTCTGCGGCCTTCTGCTCCCTCCAGGCAAGTCAACAATGAGGATATTATTCCTCCGGGCGCGTCCTTCCGCCTCCTCCGCCCTGCTCTCCAAGTTGCCCACACGTTGCACTAGGGCGTGAAGTTCGACCTGTGTGAAGCGCAGTCCGCCGTGTTTGGGCCCACCTCTTTCTCAAGGTTCTCTGTGCGCTCCGCCAGTGACCCAACATCCTTGCACCGCCCCAACTTTAAGCTCCAGCGCTGTCTTCAGTTCTGTCCCAGCCAATTCAAGCTTGGTCTCCCAAGCCACCTTCAGGTCAGCGATCGCAGCAAGGACCTCCTGGTTCATGCCCATGACAGCCACGCTCCCAGCGGGGGCCCTGTCCTTGCTCCTGGCTCCTCCCGGGCCGGGTGGCGTCCTGGTGTATTCGTCCAGCGTAGGTTGCTTGCCCTTCAGCCTTGGAGGGTTGTTGGACATGGCGCTGCAGCTAAAAGTCGTAGGTCAGCCCCACCACTTGTGTTCTTCAGTCCCAGCGGGAGCAGACTTCTGTTGTCGCCCGAGCCCGAGGGGGCCACCTCAGGAGCGACTAAAGACTACCTCTTAGCTGCATGAATGAATTGTGCCCTCCCACGTAACCGTGTGGATCCCTTCTCCAACTCTGCTCTGCCTCCAAGAGGATGCCTTGAGATTCGTGCCTAGTTTGCCAGCTGGTAACTGCTGCAATATGATGTTCCTGGTCTCGGGTGTCAGGCCATACCTATGATCCCTGCGGCATCCATTTTCATCCCGAGTCTGCCACCTATGGGGTGTGCAAGCCGGCAGTGTGCTCTGCTCTTCACCATGGGGTGGGGGAGCGCACACTTAGTCACACGGTGCAGGCTTGGTTAGTTGCGTGGTCTTGTCCCCATGTCTGGATGCCCTGGGTGCTACGCTTCCCATTAGTGGCTTGTGTCTGTGCCAACAGTCCTTCACTCCTCTTCCCCGAGCTGCGCCCCCTCGTATGTCTCCTTGTGCCTTGTGTGGTACAGCGTATACCTCTGCTGCCTTTGCTGTCTAGCCGCAATGTCCTTCTTGTGGGTGTTCCGACGCCGGGCGCTGCACGGTGTTGTGCTGGATCCTTTGTCTTACGGTGGGCTGGGCGCCATCTTGCTTCCACCGCCTGCCTTCCGAAGGGCTTTTATAACAGCATCCGTTCGATGCCTCGAAGGGGCAGACTCAGTATTGTTCATTCGTTTCGTTATTCGCCTTCCGCCTCTGGCTCATCTAACCGCTCCGGCGTGCGCCCTCGAACGTCTCTTACTTCTTTTGCAGGCCATGCAGCACTTTATGCACCAGTGTACCAACGTTCGGTTCAACGTATCCTCCTCCACACCATCCGGCTTTTATGTTGCCGGTAGCCACAATGTCACTACTCGCTGGCTTGCTTCAGCTGATTCCTGCCGCGCTTAAATATCGAGCATCCAAGGCTGCAGGCTCCTTTACCGAATCCCCGTCACAGTTGTGTGTGTCTTTCACTTCTGTCTCAGCGCCATCTTCGTTGCACAGATGTGACGGTCGCCAGACTTCATGCACACAGTATTTCGCCTGGAGGCATATTCACCCTCGATCTCTGCCCTTTACGTGCCTCACATCTTCCGACTTTCATAACTTCTAGGCAAAGTGTTTTCTTAAATCATCACAGCATTATTTTCATACGAGGCCCGGTGCCGGATCACGGGAGCCCGAGTGTTCTGCGGCTTACTTCATGGCCCTGTTCAAAGCAGGCTTATCATGGCAGCACCGTGTAATCAGGGCAGCCACTCCTGCAGTAACTGTGTGCGCCTCCGGGGCTTCTCTTTGTCTGCTTAAGTGGCGATCGCCATTTTGGAATCCGTTACGTGTAAATAAATGTTTGTTCACCGTGGGTTGCTCTTTAATACAGTAGCCCGGTGCACGACTATTGGTAACCGTGCACTCCACATGCCTACCCCATTCCGCGTTCCACGCGTCAGTCGGCACTATGAGCTACAGTGTTGATACGAGCGTGCAGGCCGCTCACCTCTTGATACAATACATCCCCGGCCAGTTCTTTGTTTCCACGGCGTTGCGCCCTACGGTGTCTTCACTGCGAGCGTGTCGGCTTCTTCTGCTGGCTCCTGTATATTGCGCCGCTCATTCTTGCTGTATCTCCTTATCGGCCTGCACTCTTTTTGTCACTTCATTGAAGCCCTCTCTCCGTTCCGATTGTCTTATTGATTTCGGGTGGACGCCATCTTTGGGTTACAGTCCCCAAGACCGCTGCACCGTTGTTGCCGTATTATCTCATCATAAGCTTCATTTTTCACCGCCTTCGTTTCTGCCTGCGCTCCTCTTCTTCTTACAGCTAAGGTTCCAGGATCACTCGCTACAGTGTGCGTTTAAAGTCAATTTTTGTACGGATCAGCTCAGGATAACGGGAGCTCTCAGAAACCACGTCTTAGCTCATGGCTCTTTAGCCACACCCCCCTCCCTAAGCTTCTTTAGTTGGCTCTCATTTTGGTGTGCCGCTCCTCTCTTCTCCTTTTTGCTGTTAGTTAGTTGTTTGCTGGTGCAAGTATAGTCAAGTATGTAACATTGCAGTCCACTTGCTTGCCCGAGTCGATGAGGTTGGCCTCCCTCACGCTGCTCCTTGTAGGCTGGGTCGCTTATTCCAACATCCCCAGGTTGTTACCCTGGTCAATGTGGAGGAGGGATTTCTTGTTGGGAGGGTATTTCACTGCGAGTTGGGAGATGGCTGTGTGGGGTTGTTATATGAGTGGGTTGTGTGGGTTTCCTTCAAAATTGGGTCACATCAGGTCACTATGTACTTGCGGTTTCGGGGTTACTGATTGTCAGAGTGTGGACCTGTTGGGGGTACTTCTCTGGTCCCTGGCTTTCCTGCTTTAAGGGCAAACTTATCCTGTAACTCTTGACCCCCTCCCCGCCCATGGATATGGAGTTGGGTAACATCATGAGTTGGAATGTGAAGGGGTTGAATAACCCACAGAAGGTGCGGAAGGTGATTAACTATTGTGAGCGGCACTGGGTCAAGATAGTGATGCTAAAGGAAGCACATTTAGTGGGGGTGGCCAATTAATCGTGGGTAAGGTGTGGGCTAGGTATAACATGTCCTTTTCATCCTACTCCCGTGGGGTGATCACTTTGATGTATAAAGCCTTGCGGTTTCAAATGCTGGATCAATTCAAGGACACGGATGGTAGATATGTTCTGGTCTCGGGATTTTAGCTCACAGACAAGTAGCGTTTGTGAATATTTACAGACCTAATATGGATGATCCTGAATTCTTTGAGGCTCTTTTACTCCGCTGTGGTCCATATGTACACACGGACCTCATCTGGGCTGGGAATATGTTGTTCTGGATGCACTCAGGAATTAATTGGGTGGGGCCCCGAGACCGGCCACACATTCTGCTCAAATGGTCTTACACTGTATGCATGAATTGGGACTGGTGGGTGTATAGCATACATTGTACCCTGAAGGTAGGGGATAGTCTTTCTATTTGTCAGTTCATGACATGCAGTCTAGGATTGACTATGTCTTGGCTGGACCGGCAATGCTGCGAATGACTAAGGATTGTAGAATTCATCCCTGAACGCACTCGGATCACTCTCCCGTTTCCTTGGTGGTTTCATTTGACTCCATGGTTACAGTGCACCCATTCTGGCAATTTAAATCTCCAGCACTGAAGGACATAGTGTTCTGTGCTGAGGTATGTGATATTGTGTCATAGTTTTTCAAGCACAAGTAGACTCCGTACCAAGTGTGGCAGTGGTTTGGGAGGCTTTTAAAATGTGTCTCAGCAGGCGCTGTATGGGCTTGGAATGGGGCGTGCTTAAAAGTATCTGACAACAATTGCTAGACTTAGAGCTCAAGCTAAAAAACCTTGAAGCTCGTCTGGACTCTCCAGAACAGGCAGCTGTACTGACTGCTCTTAAGTTCATTTTGGATGAGTTCTTGGCCGCGGCTAACAGGGAGGCTACCTATATGATGACGCCCGCTTTAGCCTGGAAATATGAGGAGGAGGGCAGACCGGGACGCCACTTGGCAGCTATGCTTAAGCGGAGGGGGGCTCTTCTTATATAGCCGCTATAAGAACTGTTACTGGGCAGATTGTGACAGACCCCATTCAAATCTGGGAGGTCTTCAAAGATTACTATGCAAGGTTATAAACAGTGCGGCAATGTGTTTCTGCAGATGTGCTGTCCGTGTATCTACAGGGCTCTTCAATGCCCACGTTAAATTGTGATACCCATGACCTGTTGGCAGCTGCAGTTTCTGTCGGTGAGATATTGGTAGCCAATAAAAAGTTTCCTACCTCTAAATCCCCGGGCTCAGATGGTATTACTGACAAATTCTACAATGAATTTGGGCCATAGGTATCCACGTATTTGCTACAGGTTTGGCAGGATTCTTTGCAATCCGGGATATTGCCCCCACGAAGCATGTGGCGATAGTGTCACTTATACTGAAACCAAATAAGGACCCTGTTGACTGTTCGCTGTACCACCCAATTTCTTTATTGACTCTTGATGATACGAAGATAGATGCAAAAGTATTGTCAGACCGGTTATTGCCCCATGTTTCCAGGCTTATTCACCTGGATCAGTCGGCATTTATGCCTGGGAGGTCCACCTCATTGAATTTAAGATGCCTTTTTGCTATCATGGCCAAAATAGATCCAAAGGTGTAATCAGTGAGTGACCTATTATACACTGAGAAGGCATTCGATTCAGTGGCATGGGATGCTCTGCTTGCCGTACTGGAGTGGGTAGGGTTGCCTCCCTATTTTGTACAATCAATCTGATTGCTTTATGCTGGGGCTAGTGCCCGAATAGGTCTGTTTGGCGGTAGGTCAGAACTTTCTCTCTGGGTCGGGGAACGCTTCAGGGCTGTCTCCTGTCGCCATTGCTATTTACGATTGCGATAGAGCTTTTGGCCAGCCGTCTCCACATGTATCATCTTGAACGAGGGATGGTGATGGCTGGGGTGAGAGACTTGGTGTCCCTCTACACGAATTATGTCATTTTATATTTTAAGGATCTCGTGATCAACCTCTCGGGAGGATAGCTCAGAGGCAACATGCTCGCCTTGGAAGCAAGATGACACAGAGCAACACAGGTTCGATCCCCAGGTCTGCGCTTAGAAACCTCTTGGTATTAAGCGTGTTATAAATACCATATATCATATCATATCATAACCTGGCCCTTCTGACAAGGGAGGTGGAAACATTTGGTGATTTTTCAGGGCTACTTTAAAACTGGTCTAAATCAATCCTATTCCCACTTAATGACAAGAAGACACCACCTACTGACATGGTTTTGTACAGATGGGAGCAGACTTCGGTATTGTATTTAGGAATTAGAATCAGCAGGGATCATGGGTCCCTTTTGCATGATAATCTTCTCATGTATCTTCAAGCCTTATGTGTTAAGATTGCTCGCTGATGTACGCTCCCTTTGTCGGCATAGGGTCTTATAGCCATTTCTAAAATGGTGATTCTGGCGAAATTGCTCTATTATTTTCAGAAAGTGCCATTGTGGCCTGGGGTCGGATTCTTTGCAGAGGTTCAATCGCTGTTAGTGAAGTTGACTTAGTCTCCTAAGAACCCTAGGGTGAGATGTGACGTACTGATGCGGTCTTATGACACGCAGGGTCTTGCCGCTCTGAATTTGGAGCTACATTTTCTGGCCTCACAGGTGCAATTTGCCACATTTAGGATGTTGGGCTGAATGTAGTCCCCACATGTGAGGATTGATCGAGCTTCAGTTTACACCCTCTCCTTGCAGAGAAGTTTGGATCATTGCAAGTGTCGGATAAATGCTGCTTTGATCCTGTGGCTTGCACTATCCATGCGTGGAGACGGCTACACACTTTCCATATACGATGCAGCTTTCGGCCTGGAGGATTGCGATCTTGCATCCTTCCTGTGATAAGACCATTGATCTGCAGTGGGATTGACTGGGAATTCGCTGTCTGCATGACCTTTGTCCAGAGGGGTCCTTTGATACTAGGGTGAAATTTGTTGAGAAGTTGGGAGCAGGCTTTGGATGTTTGTTCCAAAATGATCGTGTTCAAGCATTTAGAGTGTGGTCTACTGTCTTCCCGCTGGAGACAGACACTAGTCCTCGCCTGCAATTTCTTATGAATGCAAGTGATAGTTGCGGTATTGTGTCCTTGATATATTGCATGTCTCAGTGGGAGATACCGAGGATAACGCTGACTTGTAGAGAAAAATGTGAGGTGGACATGGGTGGTGGCTTTACTGATAATAAATGAGAACAGCTCTGCCGGACTACTCACACCTGTGCTGTAAACTCAAGATTTAAAATTATCCAATTTAGAACTTTACATCGGGCATATCTCACGTCTTCTAGATATAAACTTTTTCATCCTACTAGAGATGGGTGCTGCGCACTGTGTCAGGCTGCTGCTGCAAACATTTTGCATATTATCTGGTCCTGTCCCGAATTTGATTTGTTTTGGGATGATGTGGTGCCAAAATGTATATCTATTCTGGGCTGTGAGGTGCCTCATGAGCTCTTGTGTTGTATGTTTGGGTGGTTGCCTGGTTTACGTATGGGCTGTAGGAGATTGCTCTCCCTTGGCATGATTCTGGCACTGATGTGAATTCTAATGAAGTAGACTAGTCCTCAGGCACCTACTTGTGCAGCATGGATGGTGGCAATGACCAGGTGTTGTGATATGGAATGAGACTACTGTGCTATGATCACGTCAGCTGCTAGACCCCGGGATCTCTGGGCCCCTTTCCGCTATTTTCTCCTTGCTCAGGCTGGCCATACGCTGTCGGTGGTCAGTGAACCTCCTGGTGAGGATGATTGTGCAGCATTGGAATGTCCTCCTTCGATAGTACCAACCTGATTTGTGTCTACCTTCATGCTGTGGACTATATTTTGTTTGTGATTTGCTGAGATGGAACCCCGAATTCTGATACGTATTTTGTGACATGTTTGTGATATTGACCTTGACGTGAACCTAATAAATAAAAATACAACAAAATCATTAAAAGGAATTAAAAGCAGCGGCAGGGTACGTTAATACAACATATGCACCTACCGTTTATAATAGCGAAGACAGTATAGAAGAAAGTAAGAATAATGAACGTAACTATATGTCTACACACGACGAACATAAAGAGCGTGATGAGAGAAAGGATAGACAGATAGAAATAGAAGAGGAAGCCAGAAGACAAAAAAGAGAGAAAGACAAAGCAAGTGGAATGACTGTGATGCTGGGAATGCATTGGAGGGACAGAGCCTCCCTGTCCTTGTCCTGTAGTTCTTGTTCATATGTGTTCTGTATTGTTTTCTGCTGCCCAGGAGTCCATGTGGGACTCCTGGCAGTGCAGCTTGTCCTCTTTTTGGTTTGGTGTACAGACCCTTGGGATACCTTATGGTACCCATGGGTGGGGCTACAACCCTGTGCCCCTAGTGTATGTTTTTGGGCACCTGTGTGTGGCCCACATAGCAGGGTATGGGCCGGTAGCAGCTCCATGCTGAATTTGACAGGTGCTCTGAGTATCCTCCATTTTGCAGATACCCAGGCCCTGCCATTGGAATCAGTTGATTTCTAATAGGAGACAAGATGGCCCCTGTGACCGCTTGCGTTACCTTGCTTTTTCCTAAGTCCTGGGAAGCCCTAACTCTATCCCTTCCCCCTGACTGGCTGTTGGGTGGAAGTTCCATATATGGTGTTGTGGGGAGGTCCAGTCCAGACTGGCTGAAGCCTTCCCAGTGACTGTATGTTGTGGGTACACCCTGTGGGTGGGACCTGGGTGAATGGAGTGTGTGACCAATATGCACTTCTTGTTATGGGTGTCTGGTCCCTGGTATGAAATACAATGAATGAGACAGCCCTGCTCGAAACTGGTATGAATGCAGTGTGGAGTGCTGAATGGCAGGGTACTTGTACCAATACACATTCCTTGTTGCGAGTGTCTGGAGGGAGGAGAATGGCCTGAATGCACTTTGAGCTTGATTGGCTGTCTGACTGCATGAATTCCCTTCTGAGTGATTGGTCGCCTGAGGATGACCCAGCAGAATGAATGAGATACAGAACAGTACATCTGGGGGCCTCTCACTGCTAGAGTTCGTTCAGAAGCTGAAGTTGATACTTGATGCTCATCCTTGAAGCCCAGCTGGAAGAAGAAGACTTGCTGCTGCATTTGCTTCGACCGATCTGAAAGCTGTTGAGTTTGTTGAGGACTGATCCGAGAGAGGACCTGGCTAGGAAACCTCTTCCCAGGCTACGAGGGAACATTGTGCACTGCTAAACCTTTGCCAAAGCTCCCTGGAAGTCAGACTGTCGACAGGCTGCCGACCGAAGACGGGGACTACTGAGGAGAACGAAGAGACGCACCGGACATTCCATCCACTGTCGTCGACCAGGGTTCGCAGGTTTACTATAACCGCTGGAGGCCCGTCGAAGCCGTGTTGCCCAGAAGCAGGACCCGCTTGACGCCGTGCCGACGACGACCGGAGTCGCAATGCTCCATTGATTAAGACACTTTGAATCACAGGACGCTCTCGCCTGTAAGGTCGACCGCTTTGTCCCACCGGAGAAAGTCGAGGCCGCTGACGCCCAGAGGAGCATCCGCTGCTGGGTTTCCCACCACCAGAAGACCGCAGAGATGCCGGACGACTCGAAGCCCTTTCTGGGCCAAACTTCTTCATAGACTCTTTGCAGCAACGAACCATTGTCGTCGAGGTGCACCGCACGCCTCGTCTTTGCAGGATGTCCACGACCGATCACTGACGAGCACCGTCAGGACCGAAGCTGATGCCTCAAAGCCATCAAACCTTTTCATCGATGACTCTCGCCGCCAAGGTTCACTTTCTTCGCAGACTATCGATGATCCGTGGCTCCTGCCTTAAAGGGGGCCACTCAAGAAGGATCCATCGGCGCCACCTCGAAGAACTCTGCTATTCCAGGTACATTGGGGTGGTAGAACTATTTAGAAGGAAATAAGACTCATATTGAACAATATATGGACTGGGATTGTTTTATATCTTTATTTAACGGTTGCCCAGGTGGGGGATCCTCACACAGAACTGTGTCTAGGTATCGAGCCAGTATTCTGCCTATTCAGTCACCCAAAGGATCTCACTAAAATCGCTTGCCCTTACCTACAAATGCATGAACAACCTGGCCCCCACTTATCTCTCCTCACGATTCACGTTGTACACTCCAGTTCGCTCACTTAGATCTACCCTCAACCAGAGCCTACGGATACCTAGATACAAGCTCCAAACAGCTGGTGGTTCTAGCTTCCCAGTCCTGGCAGCCAAACTGTGGAATGCTGTCCCCTTGACTATCAGAAACCTCTCCTCCCTCAACCTTTTCAAACATAGAGCCAAACATTGGCTTGCCTCTTCCAATGCTTAAGCTACATTCTGAAAACGTGTTGCAATAACCTATGTAGGGATGTACTACTTGCCAAACCATGTATCGTTGTACTACCTACCTATGTCTATTTCTATGCCATATTTATTGTTTGATATATTATCACTGTATGCAACTTATATAACCATTGCCTTAAGAAATGCGCCCGGTAGCCTTCGGGCCTGGTCTGCGCTATACAAATAAAATAAATACAAATACAAATTGTTTTAACCAACCTGCTTTCCTCCTATGTCTATTGTTGGTTCACATTATTAACTGATTTGTATGACATTTGAACTGAGTACACAATGCATTTTAAAGGAATCCAAGAGTAATTGTGGTACCACATAAAAACTGTATATATTTGCCATTGTAGATTAACCTGAGCACAAAGTGTGTTATTATGATTGTGTATATAACCTTGAACCTTTTTTATATAAAGACTGTGTTATCACTATCATATTGTGTGGAAATTCCTTTGTGGGTGCTTGGGGACTACACTGTACTTATGAACCAGCCTGCATCACCTCCTGAGAGCTTAGGCCTTGATTGCTCGGCCACGTTTACCAAATAGAGAATCTTGGCTAGGGTCCTCTGTGCCTCTCCTCTACCATATAGACAGCAGGAGTACAGATTCCCGCCACCAGTCTTTACAATGACAATAGTACAAAACAAGTGGATGGGAGGACAGATACTATTGAAATTAGACGGGAAGGGTATTGATGATGTTAAAGAAAAAGAGGAAAGGGAAGAAAGAGCGAAGAAGGAAAAGGAACCAGAAAGGGCATACAAGGAAGAGAAAGAAAGAGATAGGAAACTAAACAAAGTTTAGATAAGGTATGAAGAACAGAAAAAAGAGAAAGAGAAAATAGAAGACAAGAAACATGACAAAATAGAAGCCCTAAGATTGAAAGAACATATATTGCAAAGAAGGCGAGAGAAAGAGAACAGAGAGATGAGGAGAAGGGAAGAAGAAATGAAAAAGAGAAGCGGACAAAGAGATGACGAAATAGATCACATTGTTAATAGAAGTATAATACCCATTGAAGCAAAGAGCGATGGGAAGAAGAGAGAGGATCACAACAGCCTCAAAGGGAGCCGCAAGGGATACCGAGAATACAGACTACGGCTGATGAGCATGGGGCAGAAGGCATAGGGAAAAGGATTTGGTATCTATATAGACAAATGAAAGAGAAGAGTGGCTATGAGGCTATGAGGAGCATCGCATGATTTCTGCTGAAGGAAATAGGGAATAAAGTAGATAATACGTTGATGGAAGTGCATAGGACAGTGGCCCTAAGTAGACTAGATCTTGATGATGAGGAAAGAGATGATAGTCATACCAGTTGGGTTATAATGATGTCAGACGAAGAAAGGAAGAAGAGTCAGAAAGCGCAAAGAGCAGGCCCATGCAGCTTTTCGATAGCCCTGAATATAGAGAGAGGGGTGAATTGGTCAGATTTAGAAGACCCTTAAGAGAAAACGCCTGAGCAAACACCATATTCTGAATGACTACCAGCATGATAGCGCAGTGAAGGGAATATGTCCCCACCTCATGTAAGCAGGCCAAGGTTACTACAAGGAAGAAGACTAATGAGCGAAAACTAGCCCCACATGGAAGTCGTGAAGTGTAGGGGGATATGATTTTGGACCAGGATTTACACAATTCATGTTTTTGGAGAAATGAGGAGGATGACCACAATATATTCCATGGCCCTAAATGTACAAGGAAAATCTCAAATGTAAATTACCTAGTTTGACTGCAGGCATGGGAAAATGGACTTATGAGTTTAAGCGAATGATAGCGGGAATGACGTTAGAAGCAGGCAACACAAAAGGCCTGCTGGCAGCCATCCCAGGGGAGGGAGCTGACGGCATTTAGAGATGAGCAGGGTATGCAAGTGTAACTGCACAGAACACGACACATGACGGAGCACCATTTAATAATAGCAGGGCAGATATATGGAGGGTGCTTAGATTACAGTATCCTGACACATCAGACATGGGTGCGATTATGACTAGGAAAATGGGAGACAACGAAGATCCGGTTGCCTTATTTCAAGAGATTCAAGAGCTATGGTGTCACAAGATGAGAGAACTGTGGGATAAAACAGGGGCATTATTTGATCATATTTTATGACAGGGACTGCCCGAGCCAAAGAATTGTCAAAATTCACTATAGAATGAGTAGTATTGACGAGTGGTGAAGGTGTGACCACACACGAAGCACAGTCAGTGCAGCAGAGCAATGTAGTGCACCCTATGGATCAGACTCGGTATACCCTTTGGCCAAGAGGTATAGGGAATGCACCTAGAGGCTCAGGAGGATTTCAAAACCCTCAGGAGGGAGGAAGATATAATGGGGCACAGCCACAGCAATGCTTGAATGGTGGGAGCATTTGACATATAGCCCAAACATGTAGAACTAGAGGAGGGGGCATGCAACTGAATTGGCAAGCTCCAAGAGGGGGGGTGGACTATTCTCTGCATTACAATACAGAATCACAGGAATATTATGACCAAGATCACACAAAGTATCAGACAAGCGCTCCACAAATACAGCAAGCACAGCAGGTCCCACAGAAAGTAAGGCAAAAGAGGAGTGGGTTCTTCATGCTACTGCTCCTATTGTGCCGCTGAGTATCTAAGAGCACAGAGCAACTGCGGAACTATGCTACAGAATTCCAAGACGGTGCTACATGTGAGGAATGCTTTTAAACCAGGGGCGTTGCTAGGGGGGGGCTAAGGGGGCTATAGCCCCTGATCTTTTGGTTGTAGCCCCGGATAGAATCTCAGGAGCTACAGCCAAGAGACTAGCTAGCCCCCAGTCCCAACAGTTCCAACATCAGCATAGCGCGGGTCTTTTCCAGACCTAGCAACTCCCCTGTTTTAAACCCTTGCAAACCCTCATTGCAGATAATCCTAACAATCAAGCCATTAACATATAATGGAGCCAAGCTGATAATATGACAGGAGCAATTAGAGGCTCCCAGGGAATAACCAACCAGATTGGAGTATTGCAAAACAAATAGGGTTTTATCTGTAAGAGGCAGTGATAGGAACACTGACCCTTCTAATGACTATGAAATGAATGAAACGAAGGCAGAAGGAGAGAGAACCTTAGAGGAGGCAGAACTGCCTGCTTCTGCTCTCTCAATAAAAGGGGAGACTCCTGGAAGCCAAATCTATGAAATGAGTGATACCTGGAGGAGAACCCAAAACATTTGGAAAACAATCGAAGAAAACAGGGTGTTGGGGAAGCACTTGCGCTACTTTGAAGGAATTGGAAGGCCTAAGCCTGGGGCCATCAGTGAGTGACCATGAAGGAACAAGACCTGACATGGACCATAATGAGGGTGGGGAGAAATGCCCATCTCTAGAGTTGTGAAGTCTGCTATTACAAAACCAGAAGTTGTGAATCCATACACAGCCATGGGAGGGACCTATTAAAAATCCTGAGAGAATTGCAGCCCAGGACGGGCCTGTTGGGAAACCTGGTAAAATTACGGTCCAGAAGGGATGAGCTGAGGAACCTGAAAAAGCTGCGGTCCAGCAGGGACCAGTTGTGAAACTTGATAACGCTTTGGCCCAGGAGGGACCGATTGTGAAACCTCAAAGAGCCAGGTTCTAGGAGGGACTGGTGGGAATCCTAAAGCATCTAGGGACCAAAAGTGACTAGCTGTGAATACTGCAAAAGCCAAGGTCCGGGGGTCGTAAAGGGAATTCAGAAAATGTCCCGGTCCAGGTGGGACCTGTTGTGAATTCTGCAAAGGCCAAGTTCTAGGAGCGACCTGATAAGAATCCTGATAAAGCCAAGCTCCAGGAGGGACTTGGTGTCAATCTTGTGAAAGCCACGGTCGAGGAAGGACCTGTTGTGAATCCTGACAGAAGGCGACATCTGTGCCAAAGACCTGTTGTGAATTCTGTGTAACCCAAAAGACTGAGAAGAGCCTGGAACCAAAAGCCTGAACCATGTTAGAGGACTTGAGATACCGGGTGAAAGCAAAGAGGCCTGAGAGCGATACCAGAATGTGAGTAACTGTTGCAAGAACCTTCCCAGAAGATTACTCATGTTTTGCTGTCTTAGGTTATTGGTGATGCTTTGAAGAGTAGGTTGTGGCTTTTGCTTTGGCAACACTTTGAAACATGTGTTTTTTGTTTTAGCTGAGGGTTGTCTGGAGGCTAAGGTTGCATAAAGCTTAGGTGTTGAAACTTTTCATTGGCCTTCCCTTTCAGGTTTTGCTTTTTAAAGGTGTGTCCGTATGAGACAAGGGCTTAATGAGAAAGCAGAACCACGGATGCTATTAGACCCTTGAAAGGAAACCACACTTTACTTTAATTCACCCTGTACACTGTTTTGCTCAGGAAAAGCCTTATTAGTTTTAGATAACCTCTAGCACCTATTGGCATTTACACAATCCGTGTATTGATAATAAAGACACTTTTGTTGCACTTGACTTGAGTCTCCCATGTATCATTGGTCGGCCAAACCCCAGCTGCCCAAGAGCTGCCCCTTCCCAGCTTGTCCGTGAATCACGGTTACAAGCCCCTGTTTTTCATTTTTTTTTACTGTAAAATACATATCAATAAACAAGTCTGTTTTCTTTCTGTATGAATTTACAAAACCACACAGACTAAGGAAAATGCAAGCATAAGAGGTACCCAGGCCAATGGCAGTGGCCCTGCTACCTTTCCGGTGCAGGTTGTGGTGATGAAAGCTTCCATGGCCTAAATCACAGCTGATGTTATCCAATAAGGAAACAGATCACTCAAACCTGGTAAATCACCCAATTCCAAAGTGGTGCTTCTCAACATCTGTTTAACCTTTATAGTAGTAACTCTGATAAAATGCATGAAAAAACTATGTGTGACATCATTTTTACCAGAAATGGATAAGGAAAAAAGAATTCAAGACAAATACAAATGGAAATATCTGAAAAATAAATACTATGAAACCGGGTGCCTTAATTATGGTGGATCTGGAGTGCATATCCATTTATGAAAACAAGCAATGCTCAAAAAATGTTTTGTTTTTTAACAAGTGCATTCATATGTATAGAAACCTTGATCTTTACACATATCTACCACTCAAATAATAGAACTCTTATCCAAAGAAAATAATATATTCATAATACAGTGTCATGTCTATGGTTTCCTATAAATAGGAATGCCCAAACCAAACTGAACAATAACAATAATTAAGCACCTCTCATTTTCATAATTGGTGATTCAATTAGGCTTTAAATACAGTATAGGCTTTAGACAGAAAATATATACATATTTATAGAAAGTATATTTTTACAATCTAGATTGGATACCTAATTATGAAAATGAACACAGTTTAATTCTGATTATAGTTTCGCTTGTGCATTTCCAATACGCATGAAAAATTAGCATTACAACATATTATTGCAATATTAGTATTTCTTCTCTTTTTCTACTTCAAGTAATTATTTGACCGCACGCTCATCCCGAGATATCAAGGTGCTAAGACCAAAGCAAAAAATAAATTGAGGATATGACAGACAACTAAACAGCAGGTTGTTTTGCCTTTTGCGATGAGAGGCTCTCACACTTGGAAAATGTGGAAAATCTCCTAAATCACACATGTCCGCAAGTCTTTCAAAGAGAAACGCAGGAGTATAGGTGTGCTTGGTTGGTTAGCCTTCCTCTTCACTGTGTCCTAGATTGATGACAGGACTGATTCTCTTTCCCTCATTATTCAGAATACATGTTGTGACCCTTGTATGGCGCAGTCATAAATAGATGAGTTTCCTTGGGAGTTTTGCTGATTAGGGGGCATCGAAGACAATGTGGAGGCTCCCTGTCTGCTTTTTTGGGACATCATTTTCGTATGCAGATTTGAAGGCTTGCAGAACGGTTCCTTTTTTGATTGGGCCATTTCAGAAGTGATTGGTAGAGGGAACACGCGCTGCTCCCACAGAGTTGTTGTTGTGGGGACGGTGTTGTGTTGCAGACTGACCGTTGAGCTCTTTAATCACTTTGAAAATGTTCTTTTGCAGGAATTGTGTACAGTGGATGCAATGGCCATAGTGGGCTTTTATTTGGTGGTGTTGTCGATAACGCATGGATTTATAAGTATTTCCTATGATTTTTATCCCCTTTTCCTTGGTTTTTACTCAATGTGCTAAATCTGTTACAATTCTCCCTGCGGGTATGCTTTTGTTTCATAAGACCGAACTGTCATTACTGTCAAAAATTGAGCGCTGCTTAAACCCCCGGTAACGGCTTTTGTTTCACAACACTGGTCTGTCAAATCCCAATGTACTTACCTTGAATTGACCTGAACCAAAGGAATTGGTTGCGTGTGATATATTTAGAGTGTGGTTTTGTTTAATAGAAGTGAAGTGTTTTCTGAATAGATGGTTTAAAAATAAATGTACTTATATTTTTTAACCATAAACCTTGAATCAGTGTTTGTTTGAGTCACAGTAATTGTAGTCCTTTGTGTAATCCCTGTTACTGCTCATTTGCTCTTGAGATAAGTCTGGCTGCTCCGCTAATGCTACCACTATAACTGGGTAGTACAGGCTTGTACCAAAGGTGAAAGTGTACTACCACTTGTAGACTTAATTGTTTGTAGTGTTCCCTAAGGTACTGCAGAGGATTCTGCCTAACAAGCAGCGATGATAGCAGCCGTTGCCTGCAGTTCCTCTGCAGAGCCTGCAAGAGCCTGCAGGCCTTTCACAGAGAGATTAGTCACCAACTATAAGCGATCGCCAGCCTGTGCGTCTAAACATTTTAGTGTTAGGCAGACGACACAGATTGGAAACAGCTAATCTCAGCTGATACACCCTGGAGTGAAATCGACATCTCTGTGAAGGAGCATAGCGGGGCTAACCCCTACCATGGCCCCTACCCAGTAATACCTCATACACATTGTCTGTAAATAATAAGATGAGACCGATGATTTGAAAACATATTACATTTTATTGTAAAAACACAAGGTCGCTTCCTTAGAGTCATCCTAACGGGCGGTCTTAGCCCTGCTCAGGCCACAAGTATGCCTGGCCCAAAAACATCCTTTCCGGATGGCTCTGCCAATCCCGTGTTACATAGTCCCATTCAATACTGGTGAGCCTTTCTCACTTCCGTTTCCATTCTTGCAAAAACGGCCCGCCCTAGTATCCGACTGCAAGTTCAGACACTTCCATTTCAGTTCATTTTTAAAATCGGTGAGCGTTCTCGCTTCAGTTTCCGCTCTTGTGAGAACGGGCCACCCCGGGATATACGACTGCCAGTTCAGTCCCAACTGTCCCCAGTGGTATCAGTGCCCATCTCACCCCATCCTGGCTGAGGCAGCCAGAGGTTATAGCTTGCGGCAAGACTGCAGCGTGCCTCCTTCTCTAGGACCTCCTGCTGGTGCTTGGGCTGGAAGAGAGACCTAGCCCTCTCAGCCCAGGCTATTTAAGTGCCCCGCAGGCCCGGCTGTTTCCGGCCGGACCCTAGGGGGCACGCACCTCCGCCCCTCAGTAAGAGGAGGTGAGTCCAGGGAAAGGGGGGGGCAGAGGGGCAGCCCGCTATGTCAGCTGCCCCTCTAGCACCCCTTCGTGGGCTGTTGCTTCTGCTGTTACATTGTTTCAACATACTCGGGCGCCCGGGAAACTCTGTTTCTGTTTATGGAGGAGTTGACGCGCGGAGAGTGGTGTGGTGAGTGGACTATTGTGGTCCACGGAGGCGGCTGGACTGCCTTGTATTGGTTGCGGGGTAATACAGACTCTATATTTTCGCACATTAAGCCTAAACCTGGTTGCTTAATTATTTATTTTTTTAAATTAGTTTTATATCAACCAAATAACCAACAAACAACAAACCAAACTTGCAGTACATATTACTCTATGTCGAATTGTATACAACACAATCATTGTTGACCGCTTTTCCCTTTCCCTCCCCCCCCCCCAAGCCTACATCTCTTCGCAATCTACTTCTGCAGTTTGCAAAGGGGTTTCCTTACTCGTGTTCTCCGCCGGGTCTTGGTCGCTTGACCAATCTTGCGTGGACCCAAATAGTGTAGCTATTAGGTGTCTCCAGCTAGTCAGGGTTTCTGCTTCTTCACCCCCCCCCATGTTTCTAGCATCCTGCCATACTACAGTTTCGGCTTCTGCTCATTTCTGGAGGTCTTTCCACCATACTTCAATCCTAGGTCTGTGACAAGCCTTCCATACCATGGCAATCCTACGCTTCGCCAGTATATACGCCAAATCCTTTAGTTTGCTTACATGTTTAAGAGTACATGATCTGGGGAAAGCCCCAAGCAGACACGCCCACGCTATCCCAACAGTTATCTTAATCCCCTTTTCCTCCAATCTGTGGGCTATTTCTTCGCCACATTTGGGGCATATTTGCCTTTCTGCATTACTGAATTTGGCTATCCTTTGGGGTGTCCTATAAGCCCTGTGGGTTATGTACAACTGTATTTGCTGTAACCTCGCATTCCTTGGCACTTTCTTGTGGTACCCTTGGGCCCGCTCCCACATTCCATCACTCATCGGGGCCCCCACCTCCTCTTCCCAGTCCTCTTGTAGTTGTACCACTTCCTTTCCTACTTTGGACATTACCAGCTCATATAACCTGGATATCCCGTGCCCTCCCTCTGCTATATCATATATTATTTCTATGGTGGTGTCCGGTTATTCTTCCAATACTATTTCTGACCATGTTTCTTTAATTCGCTGGACCACCCTGTGATATGTGATATATGGTCCTGTATGTAACCCGGTCTCCTCCGCCAGCGTCCCAAATTCCTTTATCTTCCCCTCTTGCCAAATATCTCCTATTCTCGCTATCCCCACCGGGGAGTGTTTCCTGATTATCTTCATTAACTGCGCCTCTTTCCCTGCCAGTACAACCAGTGGCACCTGCAGGGAACACAGGGTCGGATTTTCCATTATCTGACAGGCCTTGCGCCATATTTTCCACCCCAGTGTCATCATCTTTGGGCGCTCTTTCATGTCTGGTTTGGACAGCCATATGATTTCCTTAAAGAAGTATGGGGCACAGTCCTGTCTAAACAACCTAGATTCTGAGGTTAGGTCTTCTGATAGGCATTTTGCCACATATTGTAGCTGGCTCGCTAGATAATAAATTTCGAAGTTTGGCAAGTTTATGCCCCCTTATCAGACGCATTTTGCAATTTCCAAAGGGCGACCCTGCTCCTCATCCCATGCCAGAGGAACCCCCTACATATGCTGTGCACCTTGTCAAAGAATCATCTAGATATTAGATATGGTATATTCCCAAAATAATGCAATAATCTGGGTAGGACCACCATTTTCAATATTGCCCCTCTCCCCATCATCGCCAGAGGGAGCTTTACCGAAAACTTCATACTATTTTTGACGCCCTTGACCGCCTTCTCGGTATTATGCTGGTGCTCTGCCTCCACCGTATGGTAGATGTCTATCCCAAGGTATCTAAATGCATTAACCTCCCATGGTATTTGTAGAACTGGCAATTTCTCTCGTGGAATACCGACGTATCTACCCATAGGGAATATGCATGATTTTCTGGGGTTCATCGCTATGCCCGACAGCACTGCAAATCGTTCCATTACTTCCAGAACATATTTGAGGTTTTCTTCTGGGTATTGTATATACAACAGCATATCGTCAGCATACAAGGAAATCAAGTGCAGTTCTCCATTTATGTTTATCCCTATCATGTCATACTGTTGCCTTAGATACATTGCCAGGGGCTCTAATGCTAAGATATACAGCATGGGGGACCACGGGCATCCTTGTCTAGTACCCCTGCTAAGTTGCCACCTTTCCGATATTATCGCTCCTGTTTTAACCCTGGCCAACGGTGCGCTGTAAAGTAATTTTTGAATCACTATAAATGTTCTGTGTTGTTTTGAAATAAATTTAAATATTCAGAACTATACAACCGCTTGTAGGATCTTCCATCCTGATTATTTTTCATATTTATACATGTATCCACCTGGGTAAATCAGGACTCCGCCAGGTGCCCTAATTTTCTACTTGACTATCCCATAACTGGACAGGGCTGCTATCAGCCATGGCCATTTAACTGAGTTAAATGCTTTTATTGCGTCTAGAGATACAATTGCAATTTCCAAAGTTTCCCCTTTTGTGTGTTTTATAACTTGGTGTAGTAGCCTGAGGTTGTTATTTATATTTCTATGTGGGACGTACTCAGTCTGGTCGGGGTGTATTAGTTTGTCAATAATCTTCTTCATCCTGTTTGCCAGTACCGTCGTGAGCATTTTACTATCTTGATTAAGCATTGACAACGGTCTAAATGACCCGCAATCTTTGCCCGGCTTATTGGGTTTAGGGAGTGGTATAATAATCGCCTCTCTCAAGGACTCTGGCAATCTTCCTATTTCGTATGCCTCATTTGACATAGCCAAAAGCGGGGTGAGCACCTCCTTTCTGTAAAGTTTATAAAATTCACTAGGGAGACCGTCGGCCCCCGGTGTCTTGCAAGTGGGTAGCTGCACCACCACCTCCTCTAGTTCTTCCAGGGTTATTGGGGCGTATAGGTCCTCTTGCTCCTCCGCACTAATTTGTGGCATACCTATGTCTTCCAGTGAATCCCTTATGTCCCTGCGGTCGCTTCCCCTTTCCATCCCCATACAGTTGTTGATAGTACTTTAGGAATTCTCTATTCACGCCCTCTTGGATATCCACTACCTGCACATCCTCCTACTCTATTGCCCTGATTGTTGGTTTTGGGGTCTCACTTTTATATAACAATGCTAACACCCTTCCCGGTTTATCTCCTCCCACATGTTGTCTTTCTACATATCTCTTATAATTTAAGTTGCACAGTCTCTCCCAGTGTCCCGCACATTCTTGTTGCAACCTGCTTCTGGTTTCGGTGTCCTCTTTAGTATTGCATTCACTTCTCATAATTTTCTCCAGCTCCCTTTCCGCTTCCTGTAGTGCTGTTAGTATCCCTCCTCGCAGTCCTTTAGTCTTAGCTATGGCTATCCCCCTCACTACCACTTCAAAGGCTTCCCAGAGCGTACCCACCGACTAAACACTACCAGTGTTGTTCTCAAAGTAACTGACTATATCTTCTCTCAAGTCCTCCCTGAACATTACATCTTTTAACGACTCAGCTCTGAGGCGCCACGTCGGTATCCTTGCTCTTGGGCGTCTGTATTGCCATGTGAGGGCCAGTGCCTATTGGTCTGACAAGACCCTTGCCCTGTATTCTATCTGTACTATTTCTGCCACCAGTTCTTGAGTGACAAACATGTAATCTAGTCTAGTATGCAAGTTTTGTGGGGCCGAGAAATTTGAGTACTGTCTATCCTGCAGGTGGCGCATCCTCCAAGCGTCCTCAAACCCAAAGTCCTTTAACAATGACTGCAGTACCCTAGCAGCCGGGGCAGGTCTGTCTATTTTGTTATTCGATCTATCTACTCTCGGGTTTAGCGTACAGTTAAAATCCCCCCCCCCAATCACCGCCTCCCCCAAGTACATGCTCAGTTTGGTATACAGGGTCCTAAAATATGCCACTGTGTCCTGATTTGGGGCGTAAGTATTTATAATACATATTTCTTTATTTTCCACCAACCCTCTTACTGCGACCATCCTCCCGTCTGCTTCCACTGTGGATTGTAATAACTGGAACGGAATGTGCAGCGGCACCCAGATGATCACCCCTCTAGCATAAGCCGAATATGTCGCGCAAACCACCGTCCCCTTCCATTTCTTCTGGATAACTTCTAGTTTCTCTTTCGTAAGGTGTGTCTCTTGTATCAGGGCTAGTCTATTTTCTGTCTGCGCAGGTACATCATAACCTTATTCCTTTTCAGGTAACTATTGAGCCCCCTAACATTCCAAGTTAGTACTTTGAGGTCCCCCATTATCCAATGCCTTCCGGCCCCTCCTTGTGTGTGTCTGCAGGTTTTACTTGTAAGCCATCGATCAAGTCTGTAGGCTCTTTCCCAAACTTTACCTTCCCCCCTGTCCCCTCCTTTTCCAACCCCAACCTACTTCCCAGCTCCCAACTTTCCCTCCCCTCTTCTACAAACTCCCCAACACCCCCCTTTCCCTTCCCCACCCCCACCCTTCCCAGCCCCAACTGGTGCCCAGCTCCATTCCTGGATCTCAGGCCTACCCGCATTTAGTACCTCTTCAGCGATGCCGATACTAGGACTCAGCAGGGGGTCGCCACCCTATCAGCAACCTAACTATCCTATCTATTGAGGTTTAAGAGTGCATCCTTCGCGTCTCCTGTTATCTGCCACATTACGTTGTGCACCTTCCTTGTTATATTCTCAATCCGTCACCCCTTAATTTCAACACAATCCTACTCTATTTTATATTCAAGTCCGAAAGTCACAGTATATACAGCACCTCGGTCTCAGGATCAGGCTTCACTTATCCGTACCGTCCTCTTTCCGACTGTCTACTCCCTCCAGACAATTTTGGGCATCCAACCATTCTGTTGCATCTTCCGGAGTCTCAAAGAACAGAGCTTTGTTTTTGTGGAACACTTTCAGTTTTGATGGGTACATCAGCATATATTGCAGGCCCGCGTCTCTCAATCTCCTCTTCACTGTCCCGTAATTCAGTCGCCGTCCCTGCACTTGAAGTGTGTAGTCAGGATATGCCGAGATGTTCGCAGATGCCCTCTGTATGGTGCCCCCTTTCCGGAAATATTCCAATATCTTCTCTCTATCTCGGTAGTTCAATATCTTGGCAATGATTGGCCTTGGGGGGGGGGGCTCCTGGGGGAGCTCTCTCCATCCAAATCCTTGCGTAAGGGCCCCGCCTCCGATTTCCTGCAGCAACATGTTTTCAACATAGTCCGTCAGGTTAGGGCCTTCTTCCCCTTCCGGAAGGCCTACTATGCGTACATTGTTCCTTCGGGCACACCCTTCAGCTTCCTCCGCTCTGTTCTCTAGATTGCTGACCTGTTGCTTCAGATGTTCGGGCTGTCGTATCTGTGGTCACTTCATTTTCCAGCTCATCTGTGCATTCTGCTATCTTCCGTAGATCCTGTTTGAGTAGATTAACTTCCTCCTGTACTGCGCCCACTTTGACCTCCAGCACTGCTTTAAGTTCAGCTGTAGCCCCCTCCAGCTTGCTCTCCCACGTAGCCTTTAAATCCGCAATTGCTTCCAGGATCTGCCGGTCATTGCGCGTTGGGGTCGTGTCCACCTGTAGGTTTTTGTCTTTAGGTCTCGCCCCCTCTATCTGTTGTGGGGTTTTGGTGAAGTCCTCCAATGTGGACTTCTTCCCCCTGGACTTGGGAAGCTTGGATGTCATCTTGGTGCTTGGATTCTCACGAGCTCTGAACGCCTGGAGCACACCGTCCTCCAAGTGCACAGCAGAGGTTCGCCGGCCATTTGTTTTGTTGTCATAGACCGTAGGGGAAATCGTGTGCACAACTGGGGTTCGGACATTCTGGTGTTATGCCATAGCTAGGTGTCTCATTCCTGGAGCTGTGATGCTTCTGAATCTATTCTCCAGGGGCTGGGAATCCCTTGTTTTTGTCCATTCAGGATGAGCTGCCCATTACACGAATGGGTTGCGTCCTCCCACGTCTTTGGCCACCACTCTTTCTCTTCGCCTTGTTGTCCCGGCTCTGGTTAGCTCACCATGCTTATCTGCGCATCCCAGTGCCTGTGGGTCTACCGTGGTGCTATGGCGGGTCGTTACACAGCCTGTTGTGTGGAAGCATGAGATGTGGATGGCAGTGTGCGGTGGCGTGCACTTGTGTGTCTTGTCCTGGGGTATTGTGCGTCCAGGCAAGATCTGGTAGTGTGCTCCCGTTTCCTTCTTCAGCCTCTTGGTGTTATTTGATAATTTGGTATCATGGACCCGAGCGCTTCTCAAATGTCATTCACTGTGGGCGCTATAAGTCCTATCTTGTCTGGCCATCCAGTGCAGTTTCGTGTATGAGTCGTTATTCTACCGGCAGCGATCTTGTTTCCTGTGGCACAGTGGGCTTCATTACACGGTAGGCGGTAAAAAACGGAATTTACCGGCGCTATTAGCGTGTCCGCCCTCGCAGGCGACCGTTAATAGCGCCCCATTCCGAATACGCGGACACGCGCATAGTGCCATGCCGGTAAATGACCCTACCGCCATTCCGCAAAAGTTCCCCAAGAGCACCTTACCGGCATTGACCAGAGTGCTGATAGCACCTCCGCCCTCACGCTACATGGAAATAGCGGTAACTGCTAATAGCGCTTACCGCCATTAGCGGTCACCGCTATTAGCGGTCACCGTAAAAAAGCGGAATAGGAAATTGCGTCATCGCACAGGAACGGGAAAGAGCTCGGCGGCCATCTTTAAAAACACAATCCATTGCCATCCTCTGCACCCAGGACCTGCAGCAACAACACAGCTGGAAAAACTTCTTCCCACGACATCAAAGAATGCCCAAGGCCCTAAAGAAAGGTGATGCGCGCCTGTGCAAACAACGCTTCTCTGACGAGGAGTTGACAATGCTAGCAGACACACTAGCTGAAAAACGCAGATGTAGTGTTTGCAAGCGACATGCGCCGTCCCGCACTGCTGAGAAAAAAGGAGATCTGGGCAGAGGTGGCGCGGAAAGTCAGTGCGGTGGGCACCACCCCCCGCACTGTAAAGGACGTGCGCAAGCGTTGGGATTATCTGCGCCTCCGTGTGCGCAGTATACTATCGGCCAACCGGAGTCTGGCCATGGGCACAGGAGGTGGAGGAGGATCCCCGATGAAGATGCAGGAGTGGGAGGAGACATGTGCCAGCATCATTGGCATTGAATGCATCGAGGGAGTGGGCCAAATGGAGCGCGGTGTGGCAACAACGTCAGATGGAGGTGAGTGTCCACGCAAAACACTGCAAAGCAAAGCATAAGGTCCTCCCCCAAATGTGACATGGGAATTATCTAATGGATGGGGGCATTACACACACATGTATAGAACCCTGCACATATGCCGTGCACATCCCCACACAACCACATGCATGCAGCACCTCACGCACGTGTCACCCTGACTCATGTCTGGATGACCCACCCATCTGGCCAACAACTGCCTGTCCAAACTAGATGTCCAAATCCATAGAACTGCAGCAACAACAACATATGCATGATGCACGTTGACCCATCACTGATTCTATCCCTGTCTTGCTCCCCACAGGCTCACAATCTGACAGTGAGGAGCTGGACTCTGCAACGCAGGCCCCATCACCCAAAAAGCAGGCCAAGGGCAAGGATGCAGGCACCAGGCCCAGTACATCGAGGGGCACTGGGAAATCTGGAGTGGCCCAGCGGTCCAAAGCCACACACGCACCGACTACACCAAGGGTTGATATCCCATCCACCACTCAGGAGCCAGTGCCAGAAGGCACGCTGTCCGCAGCCAATAGCTCCGTTGGGGAAGCAGCTACCATGGCACCCATGAGTGATATGGAGGACCCATGTCCGACACCGGAAGTGCAGCGTACACCCAGTCCCCAACTGTCTTCACACCACAGCCCATGCAACACACCAAATGGCAGCATCCATGAGGTGTATGCCGGAGACTCACTGGCAGGGTTATTGAGTCCCATGGCGAGCTCACCTGATGGCGGCCACATGCAGAAAGCTGCGCCGAGGAGAAACAGGGGCAGGGCCACAGACGAGAGCATAAGCCTAATACGACAGCGCCAGGAGGAGCTCAATGCCCTGGTTGGCCGGCAAGTGAGGCTGCCTTGTCCAGGGAGGAGATTCGGGGGTTTTCAAGGGACATGAAAGCCTCCATTGGGCAGAAACACGACGCGCTTATGTAATGAGATGGCCGCTGTGAGGCAGGTCCTAACCCGCATTGCTGAGGTGATGGAGAGCATGCGTCACACACAGGGACCTGATCAACCAGGCACCTCCTCGTCTGCCAGCTCCGACCAAACAAGCTTCCTGCGCAGGTCCAGCCGGTCCTTGCGGCGGCCAGACTCACAACCCCCCAATGGTGGTAGTGGAGGAGGGAAGTAGGGCCAGCCTGTCACTGTTGACACTTGCAGACTAATGCAGCACTGATGTGCACACCATGTTTGGGGGAGTTGTGGGGGGAGGGGGGGGAGGGTGTTTGGGGGAGTTGTGGGGGAGGGGGGTGAGGGTGTTTGGGGGAGTTATGGGGGGAGGGGGATGAGGGTGTTTGGGGGAGTTGTGGGGGGAGGGGGGAGGGTGTTTGGGGGAGTTATGGGGAGGGGGGTGAGGGTGTTTGGGGGAGTTGTGGGGGGAGGGAGGGAGGGAGAGGATGTTTGGGGTGGAGGTTACATGCACTTTTGAATCACATAATGCTCAATACACACGTTATGGCATGGATAATCACATGACTGGACATTGATTATTGTGTATGTGTGCTTTATTGGTGAAGGGTGCACAGTGTCAATCTCCTCCCAATACCCAGTGCCCTGAGCTCCACATCAATTGCACCCTCCTAATCCATGTGTATCAGAAACAATGGTCTATCAGGTGCTGGCGCACAGCAAGTCCCTCCTGGGCATCGCCACCTGCATGACCTGCAGCCCCCTCTCCTCCATCCTCATCCCCGTCATCATCCTCAGCAGGTGGTTGCAGTTCAATGTCAGGGGGCATTGGCACATTCCGTCTGATACACATATTGTGCAGCATAACACATGCCATGGTGATCTTGGCCACCTTCTCATGCCCGTACAGGAGTGCCCCGCCCGACCTGCTGAGGCACCGGAAGCGTGCCTTCAAAAGGCCAAATGTCTGCTCAATTACCACGCGGGTACGGGTATGTGCACGATTGTAGTCCTCTTCGTGCCTGTTCTGTGGGTTCCGTACAGGGGTAAGGAGCCACCTCTTCAGGGGATAACTGGCATCACCTGCATGGGTGCAACAATGGGTATGTGTAAGTGTTTACATCAAGTGGAACCTGTACATATCACACAAACAATCATAGCATTGTGAATGACATCCACTGATCCAAGCACGCATGGCAATCAGGGTAACTGCAATGTGGGAAGGTGAGGTAGTCCTTGCAAGTGGACATGCACCATGCATGCATACGGCAGTGATTGCCATGTCCTGGCTGAGTTTAAGTCATTCATGTTTCCCGGCCCTGGCAACGTTTGTAGTATACTGCCATTCCTCATTTGAAGTCACCATGCTGTTTAATGGCAATTCAGTAGTGTTGTACGGGTGTGGCTCACTTCAATGGCTACAGGAGATCCATTTGTATGCACTCATGGGCGCGGATCATTTCTGATGTTGTTCAGCGTACATTTCTGCTGTGATTTTTCCATGCATGTTGATGATTTGTGTTATGGGGCAAATGGTGTGTTGTGCGGTGTGCATGTGGTTGGAAATGGCATGTTTTGCGTAATGGATTGATATCTTTGTCCGGCAAATCACAACTTGCATGTGGTTTTGTGTCTGGTCCATTGTGGGCTGCCTCACTGGACAGTGATGCTAATATGTATGTCCATTCTTCTCCTGACACCAGTTCACACCCAGTTGGAGTATGCATCTCCCCCCCTCACACCCAGTTGGAGTATGCATCTCCCCCCCCTCACACCCAGTTGGAGTATGCATCCCCCCCTCACACCCAGTTGGAGTATGCATCCCCCCCCACTCACACCCAGTTGGAGTATGCATCTCCCCCCCAATCACACCCAGTTGGAGTATGCATCTCCCCCCCAATCACACCCAGTTGGAATATGCATCTCCCCCCCTCACACCCAGTTAGAGTATGCATATGCCCCCCCCAATCACACCCAGTTGGAGTATGCATCTCCCCCCCAATCACACACAGTTGGAGTATGCATCGCCCCCCCCCACACCCAGTTGGAGTATGCACCCCCCCACACTCACAATCCACATCACACTGTCATGTGGTTGGCCTGCTACTCACCAAGTAGCCACAAACGTTGTCCAGCATGTCGCTCCATGTATCGTGGTATTGTCGAGTTCCGCAGGACCATTGAATCATGGGTTGATCCGGGATATCGGGCACAACAATGTGTGATGATCTTGTTGGTGTCACATACCATTTGGACGTTGATGGAGTGGTATTGCTTTCTGTTACTGTAGACTACCTCATTGGCATGTGGGACCACCAGTTCAACATGGGTACAGTCGATGGCCCCGATGCAAGTTGGGATATCTGCCAGTGAATGGAAGCCAACTTTGGTGTTGGAGATCTCCTGGGCAGTCCGTGGCATGGCTATGTGTTGACTTGTGTGCTTCCGGAGGGCATCGAGCACCTGGTTCAGCGTGCATGAGAATACTGGTTGTGATATGCCATGCATCTGACCTACCGTATGCTCGTAGGTGCCTGTGGCCAAGAAGTGGAGCACAGTTACCACCTTCAGTAGAGGGGGGGATGGCACTACGGATGTCTATGAGACTCACAATGTCGTCGTATATCATGTCTACAATGGTGGTGATGGTATCCCGGTCCAGACGCTACAGGGTGTGTATCTGCTCAGGGGTTAGGTTGAATGGACTGGCTCTGATCCTGGGAATTGGTGGCTGCCTCTGTGGTATCACTAGGTGCATTGGTGGTGCTTGCTGCACCTGTCTTGCCCTCCTCATCCTCCTTCTGCGTCTCCTCTGTGCTGCCTGTTGTTGTAGCTGCTGCACTGCAATCATGTCCTCCAGCCCATGTAATGCTGCTAGTATTGCATCCATCTTGGTGTGGAAATGGGTGTGGGAAGGGGTGTGGTGTGCTCTTTTTTGCTGCCAGTCTCCATTGCCTCCACCTGTGCTGATTTTGTCAACCTGTGGCAGGTGAGAACACTGCTCAGGTCTTTTAACGGGTGGTTCGCGATGCCGGTATTAGCGCCTTGCCGGTAAGGGGTTTTTGGGTCTTCGCCATGCCGGTATTGCCATGTCCGCATGGCTTGTGATGGCGTGCTATTAGCGCTATGGTGCTATTTCCGGACTGAGGGGTCGCGCGCCCACGGATATGCCGCTAATAGCGCCACCGTACTTAGCGGTGCCGCTAATAGCGGTTTGTTTGGGTCGTAATTGAAGTGGGGATTTAACGATACCGGTAATCCCTTACCGGTACCGGTAAATCCCTACTGCCTACCATGTAATGAGGCCTAGTGTCTTTTACTGCCCTGTCCAGTCTTCTTCCTTGTGCTCCCTTCCACACATACTGTAATACCAAACTGGCTCCCCACTGATGTTGGCAGGGCGCCTGCCTCCTTCTGTCTGCAGTGTCACAGGCCTTGGCTCATTCCCCTGGCCCTCCTCGATGTTGGCACTATGCAGTGTGCTTTGTGTGCTTATTCGCCTGCCCCGCGCGCTGCTACTATTGTCTTGGAGAAGGCGTGATGCGCCGTAATGTTCTGGGACTCTCCGCGGCCCCGACAGCTCTGTTGTGATGCCGGTAGCACCTATGTGCAGGCGAGGTGTCCTCACTGCTCACCTGCCGGCTTGCCAGGCTTCGTGCCTTCCGCCATTTTGTGGGCCATCATCAATAGTTGTACTCCCACTGTACAGTATTACAGCATATCTATCTGACCTGACATCATACCCATTGCGGAGTCCATGCCAAATGGGGGTAAACGTCCTAATTATATGGTGCTCCTAGCTGGCAGCTGTGGTCCACGGCTTGGCTCTCTCCGCGTGGCCACTTTGTATCATGTACTTATTCTATCCAGGCCATAGTACAGGTCACGCTTCGATACATAGCAGGCAGATACAATGTAGCGGGCGCACACCGCTCCAGGCTGTCAGCAGCTCTCACGGATTCGCTGGCCTTCACCAGCACTGTTTTACATCCAGTCCACTTTTGTCACGCAGTCAGCTGCTGCCTGTTGACGCAGCCTCCCAACGCAGTATGCTGCAGCAATGCCAGCGTCTGTCACCAGCCAAATCTATTGTGGGGGGCTGCATTATTCCAGGGCTATGTGCCCAAGAAGCACCATCCAGTGTTCAGATCGCGATCTTTCCATCTATTCCGAGCGGGCACTATTCCGGACTATTCCGCTTCAATAGCCAGCGTTCGTGTGCACTGGGACGCCACAGGGGCACATTCACCCGCTCACAATTCGTTCCGTGTAGTGTGGTCAGTCGATCGGTCGCAGTCTCACGTCCTTCTGGCCCCTCTTACTGGCATTGTCCTTTGTGTACGGGCCGCCGCCATCTTGCTTCCGTGCTCGTAGGTCGCTGCAACATCTTCTTCTCCTTATATCTCCCGTGTAGCTCCTCCATTCAGCTACAAACTTGGGTCAATACATGCCGGTCATGTTCCCACAGCTGCAGGCACTTTTTCTCATTGGGCGCACAATTCGAATTGCTCGTGCACACATGGATCATCCAGGATCAACAGGAGCTTTGCCGGGACACGTCTTATCGCATGGCTAGTTAGCCACGCCCCCCCCCCGGTTGCTTAATTTACATCCCACTTGCCATGTGCGTGCTTTTCTTTTTAATCTTGAAGTCAAAACTTGTCGTGCGGCGATATTGTGATTCACCACCCACATATTATTCTCAAGACAATGTACGTGATCCGTAGTCTTGCCAAACATACAGACCTGACATTACACGAACAAATGTCGGAAAAGGCTAAGTACATGCCATTACCAGTGTCCCCAGTGGAAAAGAGCAGTATTGGACCTAGCATTGCCACTGACAGTGTCTCCATGCTGCAAAATAAAGAAACTAAAATGACATCCTCCTTTGGTCCAGTAAATAATGACATTGATGCCCAGGGGGAGTAGCAGTATGTTGCCTGAGATGGTTCAGCCCTCTGTATCAGATGCTGGAATGTTGAGATGTGTGGCAGTGGAGGAGGAGCCGGGTGTTTCCCCTTCATTCTATTTGGATGAGGAGAGGATATTACTGAGGACACGATAACCTCCTACGTATCTACCATGCACCCTGTGCCATGCAAAGGTTCCATTTAACCTTTAAATGCTACTAAGGACGAAAGTAATGCAAATGCTTGCATTGATTGCTTTAAAACAGGTGATCTCCACATTTGTATCCATTTATGAGGACATAAAAGCAGAATTTAGGATGCATTCGATTTTTCTGAGTGCAATACAAAATAAGCTTGAAAATATGAGCAACAGAACTGGTCTCATGGATTTATTACAATCAAATCCCGACAAAGAGAGGTCAGACCTGTCTCAAGCCATTTTGATGTTGCAAAATGTCAACCCCTCAACCCAGTCTGTTGACATCTCCAGTCAGGGAAGGCATGGCTCCATGATTATAAGTGGGGACCCTGATTTAAGACTAGTTCTGTTTTACTTTTCATTGACCTGTCTTTTTCTATCCCTCTAACTTAATTATTGGAGTTCCATCTAAGTTAAGCGCTCGCATCTGTTTTTACAACTAGTGGTGTTTTGACCTAGACTTATCTAAATAATTATTAAGGGAGGTGTGTATACTTTTTCTGATTGTGTTTAAACTTGCTTTGATCTATAGTGCTTAGTGTATTTCCTAAAGTGTGTTTTAAATAAATAATTATATACTTTTGATACCAAGTCCTGGTCAGTGTTTGTTTGCTCCACTGTGTTTTTGGCCCTATTGTATATGCTCTGTATACTGCCCTACTCATCTTGAGGGAAGTCTGACTGCTCAGCCACAGCTACCAGGTAAATCTGGGTGGTGCAGACTGCTACCAATTGGGTTTACTGCTTACTCCTGTAGTCTTAATCTTTTTGCAGTGTTCCCTAAGGGAACTGCACAGGATTCTGCCTAACACAGGTGTACAGCGGTGGGATTTGTATTGAGTATACATTGTAGAGTGCTTCTAATACTAGGGTGCAACTAACCACAAAGCTTAGCATTAAAAAGTTAATTTTCTAACAAGTCAACTATGGAAAGTTACAGCCAGGAGTCCCTTTCTGCAAATACAGCTGATTGTTTAAGAGCCCTTTGTAGACATAATAGTCTTTCTGTAAAAGGCAAGAAAATAGAATTGATTGAAAGATTGTTAGAAAAACAAAGACTGGGTAGTGGTTCACAGGAGCCTACCTCCCCAGCAAATGTAGCCAACAGTAATGAGGTTAATATGAATCAAAGTGTTGATAGCATTGTTGTAGATTCAGAAGAGGAAGGTGAGACTAATGTAACTGTCCCCACTGGCCCACTAACTGCTCTACCACCTCAAGCTTTGCCTACTGGACCCTTACCAGGTCCCACACTAAGTCCTGAATTCATAGAACTAGAAAAAAATGAGGCTTGAATTAGAGTTCAAAAGAATTAGTGCCCAATCTGAACAAAAGCACCAAGAACTACGGCTCAGAGAAATGGAGCTCAAGCATGAGCTAGAGCTGAAGAAATTGTCTGTGGAAAATGCTTCTCTCCACGGATCCTCTAGGAGTTCCAGTCCCAAAAGACCCCGGATGCCTAAAGAGATTGTGGGTATGTATGAACCTAAGTTGGATGTGTTAGATTGGCTGGCTATGTTTGAGTATAATCATGGGCTCCAGGACATCACAGGGAATCAGTTGCTTCCTTGGTTGTTCTCTAGGCTCCCTCCAGTTGCATCTGAGTTGGTAATGGAGTTGGGGGAGGTGGATAGGATGGACTATGAATGTGTGAAGCTAGCTTTAATAGCTAGATTTGGGAAGACCCCTTCCCAGTACCTTAAGAGGTTTAGGACCCTCAAAAAGCATGAATGTACCCCTTGGGCTACCTAGGTGAGTGAAAGTTTGAAGAACATAGAGGGATGGATTAAGGGTTACAGAGTGAACACTTATGAGGGAATGAGAAATCTTGTTGGAGTCAATTTATGATGCCTGCTCTCCTGAGCTCAGACAGCACTTGGCTGATTCAAAGGAAATAGATCACAAGAAACTAGCTAAGGCTGCAGTCTGGTGGGTTGCCAACAGGGCTACTCACAAGGATTCTGGGGCAACTCAGAAAAAGGATGAGGGGAAGTAGCCACCAAAAGGGAAACAAGAGACTTCTAATACCTCCCATCCCAAAGAGGGCCAAAAACAACAAAATAACCAGGATAAGCCCCAAGGGAAACCAAATAGGGCTAGTGTGTCCTCTGGCGTTCAACCAGAGAGAGGTCAGCAAAAGCCCCCAGCCCAGAGAGCATTTGGAACATGCTATCTCTGTGGGGCAACTGACCATATCAAAGGAGATCCCAGATGAGGGCGCTAGAGAGCCGTCCAAGATGGCGGCCTCCCTGTGAGCTCTGTGTAGCTCCCCCAAGATCCTGAAAAATCGAGACTTCCGTGGCAGCCAAACAGTCTGGAATCTCCAGCCACTGAAAGCCAAAGCGTTTCTGCACAGACCCCTGCATTCATTTTGCCAACCACCTGTGTTTTCGCCCGTGAGCGACGAGCAGCGTGGTGCTCCACCCCCCCCCTCCCTCCATCCGTCTGGGGTACGCGGCCTTCGCTGGAGCTGCGGTGGACCGGGTGCCCACGGAAGAGCTGAGCCGGCCGTATCAACGCGAGGCTCCGTCCGCGTCTCGCCGAAATCCCTGCAGCGCAGAGTGCAACGAGCGACAGTGCCTTCGCAGCCCTTGTCGGCGCTTGTCCAGAACGCCCGCCGCGCCCCGCCGGAGCTCCGGGAGGATCGAGGGGAGCCGGCGATAGCGCGGCTGCGGCAGCCGACGCGGGATCGGAGGGCCAGCGGAGCTTGCCGGTCCCGCGAGGAGCGGCATTGTGATCGCAGCAGCACACCAACAGGAGACCAGGTACGAGCGCTCTGCACACCCCCCCAAGGGTCTATTCGGGCCCCGGATCTCCCACGATCGCCAACCAGCGGGCACCTCGGCCCTGCAGGACCTGCAAATATTCACTCACAGGAGGCAATATCGTCGACTGGCGGGTTGAGCAACAGGAGCCCCTGCTCTCCCGCGCCACATTCATCCCAGGGCCCCCAACCCCGCCCAAGGAATACAGCATTTTTGCAGGACACACAACGCGCCCGCTAATTTGGTGCCCATAGTCCGACAAAAGAAGCCCGTACAATCCCACGATCATAAAGTGAAGGCCCATTCTGCAAGGGGCTATTCCACTACCTCAAAAACGCCTAAGACCTCACGTGCATTACCCACCCAGCACCTGGAAAATCGGCCTAGACCTCTGGCGCAGCCATACCTTCAACACTTGGTTGCAGCTGAGCTCAGACTGCAACAGTATCCGAGTTTTGCCGGGGAATTAACCGGAAGGCGCACAGGTTGGCATCCTCCCCGCTGGAGTAGCACAAACTCCCTCTTAATCTTGGTCAGGACACTATAGTGGCGACAGGGCGGAAACAAATCTGAGATCAGAGCACCGCAGCACACGCCAGAGGCCCCCCCGGCCATCTAGACACAAGGATATCCTGCGACCCTCCAGCTGGGCCTTTCGAGCGTGTCGCCCGTGGTCCCTCTGGCGCTCTGTCGCCCAGATTCAACACAAAGATGGGGAAGAATGATAGGTCACAGAGAAAATTAAACTTTGAAAGCTGTGCCTCCACCAAAGCGACCTCCTCAAACAGCAGACCGCAATCACCCAATCAAGATCAGCCCCACGAAGTTGGAGAGGCGCAAGAGCTTGACATCAGAGAAATTCTGTTGGACCTCAAGGCCGGAATAGGGGGCCTGGGGAGCAAACTGGACTCTCTTTCTTCCAAAGTCGACCAGCTCCAACATCGGCTGGACAAGCACGCTGACAGATTAGACAGTGTCGAGCAGAGGGTTTCCGACCTTGACGACGGCACAGCGTCCTTAACCTCCAGAGTATCCTTATTAGAGGCCCAAGTGAAAGCTGTGAGCGCCAAGAACGAAGATCTTGAAGGACGCTCCCGACGGAGTAACATAAGGATCATTGGCGTTAGAGAGCATCAGCCTAATCAAAAAATGGAAGAATACGTCGAGAAGATCTGCATAGACCTGTTTGGAGCGGAGACCCTATCGAAGCTCTTCATCGTTGAGAGAGCCCATAGAGTTCCTAACGCGAGGCCTGTCCCAGGAACAAATCCTCGGGCCATCATAGCGAAGCTGCTCAATTACAGGGACCGGGATGCCATCCTGAGAGCCGCAAGGGTCAAAGGCGCGCTCCAATATGACGGAGACAAGATTCAATTTTTCCCAGATTTCTCCCAAGCAGTTCAGGCGCAAAGGCGATCATTCACAGCAGTGAAACGCAGACTACAAGAGAATCAAATTCAGTATTCCATGCTTTTCCCTGCGAAACTCCGTATACAATACAGAGGCAAAACTCAGTTTTTCAACACGCCTGAGGAGACCACTGAATACCTAGACCGCAATGGCTGCAGATCCGCCCAAAATGACGGAAACCCCAAGAGGGGAAATAGACCAAGAAGAGATCCGCCATAAAGAATAATTCCACAACTGTCGCAAATAGGAGATACCTCGATATCACAAAGGTAACAACATCACCACCACGGATCAAATTCACATTGGGGTTGGGAGCAAGCCTCCTCTTGGAGGGCCACTAGCGCCCCTAGCACAGCAATGCTAACTGTTTTGTTTACAGGGGACTGTTTACCAAGGGCCAGTTGGGAGTTGCCCATGCAGGGGGGGGGTGGGCATATCGCGGGCCTGTTGGGGGTTGCCTGCGCAGGGGAGGGAATCAAGAGTTATCAAGTTGTTCTCGCCCAATCAACTACGTTCAGGCGCACAACAAGCACAGATCCTCAATCCGGAACATGTGAGCTGCAACAGGTCCCTCCGCACTCCTAAGTACTATCTGATCCGCACAGTTGGGGTGACGCCAGTCCCCCCTTTTCAATTCCTGCAAACTGGGTTTACTTAAAATTGCTACTTGGAATATTAGAGGCGGCAACCAACCCTCTAAACTCAGGAAGGTTCTTCAATACCTACGGAGACACAAGATCACTATTGCTATGTTACAGGAAACCCATCTTACACCATCGGCAGAGCAATACTGGGCCCGCTTGTGGGGTTGTCATAGATACTTTTCTTCGTACTCCTCATATGCGAGAGGCGTTGCAATACTGATTGAAAAGAAAGCCAGCTTTAGCCTGATCAGCTTTAAGAAGGATGAGGAAGGCAGGTTCCTGCTGATAAGGGGACTACTTGCCGGGAAGGAAATAGTTTTGGTGGACACATACGCCCCCAATGTCGACGGTCCGAATAACTTTAACTGGATTATGTCAAATCTGGGTGCGTACACATCAGCAGCGATCATCTGGGGAGCAGACCTCAATACCCCCCTAGACCAGCAGACCGACAAATCGCATGGTTCAAGCAACAAAACCTCCAGAGCCAGTCGTCAGGTTACAGAGATCTGTCAGGCATTTGAGCTATCCGATATTTGGAGGCACACCCATCCAAACTCCCAGGACTACACATTCCATTCAGCGGTCCATAACACCAGCTCTCGCATCGACTACTTACTGGTATCGACCCGCAGTCCATACAATTGGGGACCCTGTCAAATCCTGCCACGCTCTCTTTCCGACCACTCCATGGTCACACTTGAGTTCATGCTCTCGGAGACCCCAAAAACCCCAGTGAACTGGAGATTTAAATCGGGCTCGTTTTTGGATCCCGTCTTCGCGGATGAGCTCCAACAAGACATCACCACTATCCTTGAGATAAACCAGGGCTCAGTGGCATCGGCCGGCACGCTATGGGAGTCATTGAAATGCTACGTGAGAGAGGTGTGCATGGCCAAGGAAAATGGCATCCTGAAACTGATTAGGCGCGAACTGACAGACAGTGAACAACGCCTGAAAGACCTTGAAAATAAACAAACAGCATCCCCGGATGCGCAGACCCTGGCCGACCTAAAAATGGAACTATCAAAATTCCATGAGATAGCCGAACGTGAACTGAAATTCTTGGGCCGCAACCACAGGACCAGACAGTATGGCGAGGGGCAAAAACCCGGGGCGCTCCTGGCCCGTCTCCTGAGACTTGACCAAACACTCCCTCGGGTGGAACGCATCCGAGACACGCAGGGAAACATGGCTTACACTGCGGAAGATATTGTGAACACATTTCACAAATTCTATCAAGACCTGTATAGCTCTCAAATCACTACTAACCCTGAAGAGCTTCAGAACTACCTTAACGACACCGAACTGTATTGGGTGATTCATGATCTACTCGAACCACTGAACACGCCCATCTCTCAAGAGGAAATCACAGAGGCAATAAAATCTCTCCCGAACACCAAGGCACCTGGTCCAGACGGTCTCACTGGAGAATTTTACAAACCATACGTGTCCACGCTAGCCCCGTTACTCCTCCGAGTATACGAAGAGGCCCTAGCGCGAGGGATTCTTCCACCCACCCTCCGTGAAGCCAATGTAGTCCTCATCCATAAACCAGGCAAACCCCAAGACGATTGCGCCTCCTACAGGCCGATCTCATTAATTAACCTTGACAACAAGATTCTGGCCAAGATTCTAGCAAAACATCTCCTTCCCCTCATGCCCGCGCTGGTGCTGGGTGACCAAGCCGGCTTTATTCCTGGACGTAACACAACATATGGTATCCGCCGACTGTTTGGAGTCATTGCAGCACTCGACCCCACACAACAGGCCATCGCAGTTTTATTAGATGCTGAGAAGGCCTTCGACTCCGTCGAATGGCCATATCTCTTTGCAACACTTACACAAATGGGTCTCGGAAAACTTTTTATTAGGATGGTGTCACTACTATATAACGAACCCCGCTCCTACATCACCCTTGGCGCTATAAGATCCCCCGGAGTCAGGTTAGAGCGCGGCACTAGGCAGGGATGCCCCCTGTCGGCCCTTATATTTGCCCTGGTTATGGAACCACTTGCTTCCAGACTAAGAACGCACCGAATTAATAGAGGCCTTACCTTTGGCCCACATAGATTGATCGTCTCCCTCTACGCAGACGACGTGATGCTGTTCATCAAAGATCCCCAAACTAATCTCAACCCAATCATGCGCGAGGTGATCTTTCTGGTCTTAAAATAAACCACTCCAAATCGGTAATGTTCCCGCTGACAATGGCTACTCCTAAGTTCCGAGACGATCATGGATTTAAGTGGGGAAACACCGGGGTTCGCTACCTCGGCATTCTCATGTCGCTCAACCATGATGAGATATTTAAAGATAACTATGGACAAGTGTTCCAATCCCTCCGAGAGCGTATCCAGAGATGGAAGTCGCTCCCCTTAACGCTGTGGGGAAGGGTTTCATTGATCAAGATGATGATTCTCCCCAAACTCCTTTATTTATTCATGAATATACCCCTCATACTTCCACGCACATTTCTTCAGAAAATTAGGAGCCTTATTCTTGAACTAACATGGGCTGGCAAACCAGCAAGAGTCGCCTATACGACACTGACATTACCGGTGTTGCAGGGTGGCCTGGCACTCCCTGATATAGAAAAGTACTATTGGGCCGCTCAAGCCCAATTCCTAAGCCACTGGTACGCCACTGAGTATGTCCGTCCTCACGTTCAGGTTGAGCGCGCCTTGGCCTCCCCCGACTTCTTAACAGCTGTCATCCTCAGCAATCTCCCGGTCCCATACAACACGCTAAATACGGTCCTATCCTCATACACCATCTGGAGAAAAATCGCCCGTAAATACGAACTACAGATAAGATACTCCCCGTTACTGCCAATCAAGTTCATCCCTGGCATTCCCCTGACCAACGAGAAAGTATTTCTAATATGGCTTGATAAAACCAATATCCAATCTATTGGAGACCTCTTCCCTGATGGCGTGTTTCTGACCCCACAGATGATCAGGGAGAGAGGCGGCACCACCTCGCTCGATATTTTCCTTTACTTCAGGCTGCGCCACACCCTGCAGGCCCACTTCCCAACATTCCCCAAACAACCACCGACGTGGCCCCTATTGCACAATGCGATCCAGGCCGAGGGGGAGGGAAGGTTAGTTTCCTCTATATATAGGTCGTTTCTCGCTGATACGACTCCGACCGCCATAAGGGCGAAACAGAGATGGGAGACGGCCCTCCACTCCACAATACCCGAAGATGACTGGACCTACATCCTCCGGCAAACCCAAAAAGTTGCTTTAAATACCCGATTTAAGCAGATCCATTTTAACTTTGTGCATCAAATATACTACACCCCCCAAAAGAAACGGCGCCACCACCCCGAAACCTCTGACCAATGCGAGAGATGTGGTGCTCCCTCCGCTGACTTCATTCACCTTGCATGGCACTGCCCGGGAGTAGCCCGATTTTGGTCCTCAGTCTTACAACATACGAGTGACATAATAGGTGAGATACTGGCCCCGATCCGACCATCGCGCTCCTGAGTATGACAAAACACTTACAAGCCCCAGTGAGGAAGCTGGCTTCTCTGCTCCTGGTGCTCGCCCGTAGAAGAGTAGCCCTGGCATGGGGACGAGGTCCCCTGCCTTTACTCACGGCATGGAAGAAGGACATTCTCTATTGTCAAGACATGGACACTGAGTTCATACGTACCCTTCCCCTACACGCACGCCCACCAGATATTTGGGGCCCATATATTAGTTATTTACTTTCCGCTCATGATGTGGTGAACTCGCATTCTTGACTCCGCAATTCACAAATCTGATTACAATCAGACTCCCGCTAGTCAACACAGCTATCTAGCAGAAGAGACCTTCCTGAAGGACAATATTTCCGATGATTGCTCGATCCACAGTTCTCGGATGTGTGCGGTATGTGCTATGAACGTAGTGTTTAGTTTTGTTACTTGAACCTGTGGATACAGGTTGTTATTGTATGCTTTTGCTAAGACTCAAAAAATAAAGTTTTTTTTTAAAAAAAAGGAGATCCCAGATGTAAGGGTAAATCTGCAGGGATCGGTACAGTCTCCTTAGCCTTCACTCCTGAGGAGGAAGTACAAGTGGCTAGTGCTCACTTTGAAATCTTTGCTGAAGAACCCTTGTGTCTTCAAGCAACTGTATCCTTAGAGTCCATGAGTCTGGTTAGCAAACAGAATAGGGGTGTGTATGACTCCCTAACAGAAAACTCTAAAGTATATTACATGGACAGTGTTCTTGTCAATGGCCAGGATATTCCTGCCAGGAGAGACACTGGGGCCAGCAGAACAGTAGTGGATGAAAGCTTTTTCAAGCCTGAGGATGTTGCTAAGGCACCCAAAGGTCCCACTACATTTTCTGGTGGTCCTGTCCAGATGGTTCCTATTCTACCAGCCCTCATTCAGTGTAATAACATGACAGTGAGGATTCCTGTCAGTGTTCAGACTGAGGTGCCTGGGAGAGTCCTGTTGAGGAATGATCTAAAAGCTCTAGGAGTAGTATCCAGTACCCCCAGGCCTTCCAGTATGGAGAAGCAGAACCAAACCAAATTGGCTAGGGATGCCACCTTAAGGAACCACTCTAAGCCTGTGGGAACCTCTACAGAGAACCCCACTACAAGCCTGGGTGTTAGTAAGTTGAGCTCTAACCCAGGCAAATTTCAGGCTAGTATGTTAGGGAAATGGGAGCCCCAACCACGCTCCATCATTGTTCCCCCAGTTTTAGAGTCTCTGACTCCCCCTGCTTCTGATGAAGAGGTGGATAGACCAACTGGACCCCTCTCTAGGCCTAAGAGAACTGGTAATTCTCAGTGCTGGTGGAAAACCAGAAAAGAGAAGTCTAAGGCCAAAAACCTTCAGACTGTTGGACCTTCTACTGAAGACTCCAACTCAAATCCTAGTATTGGGAGGGAAACTCCTAAAATAGGTAAGGTTAGATCTAAGAGGAATGGGAAGCAGGTACATTGCCTAACCCCAACCCCTCCACCCAAGAGGCCTGAGACACAACCTGCTCTCAACAGGGAGGTGGTGAGGAACCCTGGAGGCCCCTCTAGATCTAAGGGAATCCTTTATAAGGATCCCTTGAAAAAGCCTATCACAGGTTCTGGAGTTGTACCAACTTCTGAGGGACTGGTCAACCAGATCCCCTATAGATTTTAAAAGAAAGATGTTCCTCAAAGGGTTTGTAGGTCATATATCTTACAAAGGAAAGCCTTTGATTTCACCATTGAGCACAGGTCAGGGTGTCACCACCAAAATGCTGATGGTCTCTCTAGGATGTTTGTAACCGACTAGAGGTATGAGATTCATCCAGGAGTGGATTCAATCCTCCTGTCCCTTAGTCTGGGGGGGGGGCGAGTGTTAGGGAGAATTCTCTTATAAGGCTAATTTCCCCAACCTAGTGAGTTCCCCTGCAGCTTTGCTGGATTTATGGGGTTTGTTTTTTTCTCCTGCTAAGAGTGAGACTCTTTCCTTCCCACTCTTAGGCATGATTTGAGGTATGTCTTTGACTTGGTATGTGCTTATGGGCTATGGGGTCTTTTACTCCATAGGTTATCATCTGTTTTGGTATATGTGTCACACAGCACCCTCAGTGCAGTAACACAGGGGTGTCATAGTGACCCCCAAACATAGACTCCATACCCTGGGACTGACCACTGTCTCCCAGGGCATGTAAAGTCACCATTGGCTTTATTAGTCCAAAATTGTGTACAGAACCAGTACAAACCATCATATTGTGGAAGTACTGGAAGGGGTTAATTAGATTACCCCTGGGTCTGTTTCCAAGGGGGCACTGTCCAGTCCCCACTTGTCGAGTTTCTGGCTGGTGGCAGTGGTTACCACGCAAAATATTCCACCAGAATATTTCCTATGGGATTTTCCCATTCATTTTAAACGCACAACTTTTTTGGTGCATTGTAAAGATACCGCCGGTTTATTTAATTAATATAAAATCACCGGTTGGGTCTTTTTGCCAGACCTCTTTCGAAAAATGGCGCACGTGTCCGTCTCTGTAACTCCAACCAAGGTCGGGTCCTTTGTTCCACTTTTTGGCGGGCTTCTCCACAGAAGCCCACCACGCTGTCTGGGATTCACAGGATGTGTGGGTGTGGGAATTGGCACCCTGGACTGCGTTGCCTTAGCAACCCAAGTCGCACTCTGTCTTGATTGGCCCAGTGGTGAGCCGCCCGGCTCACCACTTAGCATGTATGAGTGACAGCTAGGCTGTTTGAATGGGGGGTTTTCTGCATAAAAGCAGGGCTTTGGGACTGGAACTTCAGTAGTCGCCACTGGACCTGAGAAATCCAAAGATGGGAGAAGCTGAGCCATCTGCAACGACGACACCACTGGTGGAGCCCTGCTGCAACGACCTCACCACTTCCCCGACAAAAAGAGAAGATCTTCTGCTGTAAGAGTCTTCTCCCCCTGAGCTGGTGGGATCAACCAGTTCGACATTCGCCTTCCAGGACGTCCCTTGATCGAATCGCCAGTGCCAAGCACCCGGCGGCCGGATAGCCAAGCTTCAGTCCACGGGAACCGCGAATAAAAGGAACGCACCTTTTAACCGAACGAACTCCGCGGCTGGTTTCATCCCTGGGCAGTGCAACGACTCCAAGTTTTCTCCTCGACGAGAACTTCTCCTTCCCTGGTCGAAACCACAAACTGCACCCGCTGCCAGGAACAACTGCCACTGCTGGAGCTTCCTCACTTTTAAAGGTACTGTGTTCAACCTGGCCTCCCTTTCCAAGGATTGCTAAAGTTAACCCTTAAATCCTTGGCTTTCCAACTAGGTTGGCACCCAGACCTTCTAACTTTATCTTTCGCATCAAACCAACCTCTTTTGAACATTTTTGCAAAGACTTGAGTGCATTTTTAAATTGTGTGATCTTGGGCACATTTCGCCTTGCTCCATTTAAAGTGGCCCTGGCCTATGAACCTTGGCTCTACAGTAGACTCTGCCTTCACTAGCTTGCTCTGGTATTAGAAAAGTGTTGGGAACTGTTTTATTTTCATGACCTGTCTTTTTCTCTCCCTCTAACTTAATTATTGGAGTGCCATCTAAGTTAAGCGCTCGCATTTGTTTTTACAACTAGTGGTGTTTTGACCTAGACTTGTCTAAATAATTATTAAGGGAGATGTGTATACTTTTTCTGATTTTGTTTGAACTTGATTTGATCTATAGTGCTTACTGTATTTCCTAAAGTGTGTTTTAAATAAATAATTATATACTTTTGATACCAAGCTCTGGTCAGTGTTTGTTTGCTCCACTGTGTTTTTGGCCCTATTATTTATGCTCTATATACTGCCCTACTCATCTTGAGAGAAGTCTGACTGCTCAGCCACAGCTACCAGTTAAATCTGGGTGGTGCAGACTGCTACCAATTGGGTTTACTGCTTACTCCTGTAGTCTTAATCTTTTTGCACTGTTCCCCAAGGGAACTGCACAGGATTCTGCCTAACACTGTCCCACTGCGTCTGATTGACTAGGTGTCACGACTTACTGGCACCGGCGTTACCTGTGGCAACGCTGGAGATTGCGAGCACTCTCCATTTCCCCCTCTTCCAAGATGGCTCCTCATCCTTTGGGTTTCGGTGCAGTGTTTTCACGTTCGCATGGCAGACGTCCTCTGACGTCATCTCGTTCTCTCATGGATTCCGGATATGGCCCAGCAGAGCCGAAGCTCAGTGCGTCGCTACTCTCTACAGACGCTACGTGAGTTCGCATCTAGGGAATTTATTATTCTATACCTTATTTCTATGCTTATCTTTCCTTCCTGCTCTTTCCTACAGCCTTGCCTTTCTGCCCAGCCTTCCCGTTCCGCTGTTCACGAGTCTACAGGAAACTCCGGTAGCCTCCCCTTCCAGACACGTTAGGTACATCACCAACCATTACATTGATTCCTCTCATACCTAGTTCCTTCACTCATCTCTTGTTTACTTCTCTAGAATCCGGACTTTGCCGAGATTCTGTGACCAGATCCAGTGAATCCTGTGAAATGCCAGCGGATAAGCAACCGATTCACCTCCACATCCGTTCCAGCAGGGTTTTTTCCCCCAGGAGGGTTTCCCTGGGATCCCTCGCACAACCCTTCGTTTCCCTCTCAGGGAGGAGGGAGGTGTTAGGGGCCTCAGGGGACTCTCCATTTGCCTCGTTGATTGCTGCACGAGTCAGGTTAGTGTTGAATCATTACACTAGGTACTCAGAGCGGGTTATCACCCCATTTTGCCGCAAAGGTAAAATCTACGACGACACAATGGGAGAGTATAAGGATTGAACAACCAATTAACTTTTGGAAAAGCTCTGAGGGTGAATGGGATAATGCTGAAGTCTACACTGATGTCCACGTGATACAGTCGGAACGAGTTTTGCCACCTAAAAAGTCATACAGAGCCCTCTGTCTTTTCGCTCTGTTGATTTTTTTCAGCAAATGAAACCTTCCTATTCTAGTATGGCGTCTGTAGATGTCAATGGGTGAATTGTATGTATGAGAAGTTGTGTCCTTCAAGAGTTTAGAATCATATGAAAGGCTATGAACTTAGACCAATAAGGGCCCCAACTACATTTTCAATATTGAAGTGGGATCAGGGGCACGATTCAAGTCATACACTAAAGGGGGAATTTAACGAGAATTCTACACAGCAATCTAAAAAAGAAATTAACATAATACCAACTGCATGCGTTAAAGCCCTGCAACATCCGTTTAAAATGATGAAATATTTTTTTTAAAGATAGCCGGAAACTGGTCTTAAACAGATCTGTCATTCTTTTATTGTTTTCGGAGATTTTATATTAAAGTGCAATATCGTTAAGGTACATAGAGAGGGTGGAAGTCCTTTTTGAGCTGGTTTTGAAGGAGGTAAAAACACTGAGGCAAATTGGGTTGCACGTGTCTCCTTTGGAAACTGCTACGTTAAATATAGGGAGGCAGAGTGGAGAAGCCTTGGAAGCAGTAAAGAATATCTCTAACGAAACTATTGTAAACAATGGCTTTCCCTTACAAAGGAAAGCATATTATGGGAGGGGCGAGACCAGTAGAGGTAGTAAAGACCAAGACTGGTCCTGGTTAGCTGATTCCCTAGGTAAACAAATATTTACAGTGGATTGCTCGAAAAGACTCTAGCTCCAAACTCTTTGAATTGAGTATCATGGAATTCCAGAGGCCTTACACAGTTATTTACAAACCCAGAGTTAGGGTATTTGTTAAGAATTTTTGAAATCATCTGTTTGCAAGAACCCTGGCTGAACGATTGCCCAGTATGGGATGGGTGTATGGCTTGTTATCAGCCTGCCACTAAAGACTTGCTGGGAAGACCGAAGGGGGGTGGGGAGGAGACTGGTAATCATGTTAAAATCAGAATGTGGGTTTGCTGATATTAGGAAGTATGATACTGGAGATGGTTTGTTGGCAGTGGGGTATGGTTTTAAAGAAAGGGGGTTTCCATGCAATTTTTATTGTGTAATATCTACTGGCACATAAGGGTATGCCAATTGGAAACATTCTTGGTAAGTCTAATGGAACCGATCATCTACTGGATGGGTAAGCATGTTAATGGGCATGTGCTGGTTTGGGAGATTTTAATTCATCTTGTCGAAAGGAAAAGTGTAGTTAGAACAGATATGTAAAGGATCCCTGTGTTCTCCTAATTTATACAAAGATAATTCAGTTAAATTTGAAAAAATTGTTGAATGAATTTAGCAATGTTGGCCTAGATAAATGTAATGGCTCAATGGAATGTAACTGATGTCTCCTGCCTGCTGCAGGTGGTACCTTGTGCCAGTGATGCATAAGGAGCAGGAACCAGGCTGACCCAGTTAAGTGGAAAAGGAAACATGCTTTATTTATTATTAGTACAGGTAGTAAGTAGGAGAGATAGTTACAGGCCTCCGCTCTGGTTCCCTGCCCAGCTCCAAGTTCCCAACTGTAACCTGTGGAACTCCCAGGTGCCCCAACACTCCAAGCTCCACAGGAACATCCCACAAGGCCTCAGCACTCACACATGCAATCAACATAACATCCAGGATACCACAAATCTCCCCCCTTAAAACAATCAGAAGAAAGCCTATCACCCCACAATTATGCTAGGACTACAACACAAGACACTACAACTCCTTCTACCCTGGCCTGCCACACCGGGGTCTTGGTGCCGCCACGACCAAGCATGAACCTTGCCGCAAATGGACAAACAAAATTAAACCACAAATCAAAACCCTCCTAATCTAAAACACCTTCCGCCAGGCCTGCCACTCCTGGCCTCAAGTCTGCCACACTTGAGCCCCTACCACGCCTCCAAAAGAGGCAAACGCACCTTCCAAAACTAGTGTAGCCCTGATTTAAAAAACTTACACAAATGGCCTAAACAAATTGACCTAAACATGCCAACTATGAACCCATACACACAAACATTTACCCAACAACCATGCCTCAACCCTTCTCCCATAAAGAAAACATGAAAAAGGAATGAAAAACACAAACACAATACAAAGATCACAAAATACAAAACGCAACCACAATAGAAAGAGGTGTGGTGCAAGAATATACATAGCAAAAAGGGCTATGTAAAGATGTAAAAGTAACAAAAACACTACCTAGATGAAAAAAACAGTAGTGTAGGGCAAATTCCACCAATTTGCAAAAAAACAATTTCAGACACACCACACAAGATGGAAAAAATCAGTGGTGTGGCCTGAAAAGTCAGAATTAAAATGTTCATTATTTCAACTGAACATAAATCCATTAACCCATGCCAGTGGCTGAACCTGCCTGATCAAAATTTGCTTCCAATCCACAACGATAACAACCACTGGCCTACAACCTGTGTGCCCTCCATCACAATTCAAAACAAATAAACTGCCAGGCATAATGCACAAATGCACTGCCTGGCACAGCAGAAAAACTCAGGAGAACAAACATTGCTCCTAAAATTAACTCCAACCTCAACATAGAGGAAAGAATGTTGTGCGCTAACCCACAACACAGACAAAAATACCACTAACAGGACCTCAATCCACATATTTCATGCGCACAAACTGCATTGAAAATTACTACAACTTCAAAAATGGTCCCCATGCCCTAAGGTCAACACTGCTACTTAACTCAAAGTTAAGTTAAAATACTGCAGCACTCTGCTTTGAGTGTCCAACCTCCTTGAGAAAAAAACTATGGGGTTCCTACTGAAGGTTTTCTCTACACTGGTAAACACACCTGGCCAGTATGTGTGAACCTAACCCCATTGCATGCATGCAACTCGCATTTTTCGCAAAAATTCCACTCCAAACGTGTACACCTCCATGCAACTCCACGCACATGCAACTCCAAGCTTGCACACATCTACTACATATATGTAACTATCAAAGACAAATGCACTGCTGCAAAACCTGCTGCCTCCTGTGCACACCCTTGTGTCACTTACCCAAAATTCCACTTGCACACACATAAGCAGATTTCAACATACAGTCATACAAAAACTCCAATGTATGTAATACACACAAAAGGTGCAGTACCCAGATTCTTCATTTCCCAACATACAATTAAACATTAATCATAAAATCATTAATGATTCTCCCAAACAAACATATTATGTACAATTTCTCTAATGGACTGTGCTTATTTCTCATTCAAACATGCAGCTTCAACATTTAAATGTTGCTTCTCTGAGCAGCATCACTATTAAATATACTTCATTGTGCTTCAAAACAATTCTTGTACCTCAAATAAAAACTTCTTCATAATAAAATGTTGCTTACTTACATTCAATTCCAACTATTCATTTATAGTCCCAAAATGTTCTTCAATAACGCTTCTTATAATATAAAACGTTTTCTTCATTTCTACTAAATTTTATATGCAGTGTATGACCAAAACAAAACTGCGCACAACAAAATGCTGTCTCCCAATTTTGGCCACAACCTATGCTGTGCATCCAACATAAATTCAAAAACACCCAACAAGAAAATTGCATTATCATTGTTTTGATACCCAAAACTCATTTTGTTCTGAGAATTCTCTTCTAAAAGTTAACATGTTATTCCAACAAAACATCTCGATCCTCGTTGCACTTGAACTAATGCTTCTTGTAAAACTGCATATCGTCAGTCCAGTACGTCACTGATATCTAGTGTCAGTATAATAAAATCCAACTTCATTGCTCAGCACTGGCACCGAATTCTAGTTTACTCCAAAATATTGCCTTACGTTGAAATTAAAAGTACCTGTGCATCCGACGCATCAATTTCCAGCATGGTTATAACTCTCTGCATACGCGTGATGACTCTGAAATGTTCCACGATTCCTTACACGGCAGACAATTGAATTTGTGTCCTCTTCGTGATCCTTCGTTCGGATCGGCATTCATTTCCTTGTGCGCGTCATCACGATCAGCATTCATTTCCTTGTGCGCGTCATCACGTACGATGCGTTGCTATGTCCTTTCCTCAGATGCGGCTATAATCACACCGCACGCTCTGGAGCTCTGTTCTCAGGGAAAATAAACAGCACGGGGCGTACATAGTGCGTTCCAGCCAACGGCAAGGGCTGGAGCGTGGGGGGCCGGGTGCTCGCCTCGGCGCGCGCCTCCCACGGCCCCCTTTTGACCCCGCAAAGCGCCCCATTTTTTTTTCATTAGCTTGGAAAATGCTCTTCTCTCTCTCCAGACTGCAAGTCCCAAAGGGCCTTTTCTCCATATGAGCGCAACGGCGCTCAGACCACCAGCACATGGAGCACGGTACAGTTCCACTGTCAGTGGGCCCCCAGATCTCCAACAGAGCAAAACTTCACCTCCAGTCCATGGAAGGGCCACCATGACTGGTCCGGTGCCTGATTTCTGTACCAGTCTCCTTTTTTGGCACCAGCTACACTGCTTGACTACCAGTTCACCAGAAAATGCTGTTTTCAAGCTGGTACTTTTTCTCCAGTGCTTAGCTCTCCCACTTTTCCTCCAATCCAGGACATCCTCGTCGCCAAAATGATGTATCCTGCCTGCTGCAGGTGGTACCCTGGGCCAGTGATGCACAAGGAGCAGGAACCATGCTGACCCAGGTAAGTGGAAAAGGAAACATGATTTATTTATTCTTATGTTGCATAGTACAGTTAGTAAGTAGGAGAGATAGTTACAGGCCTCCACCCTGGTTCCCTGCCCAGCTCCAAGTTCCCAACTGTAACCTGTGGAACTCGCAGGTGCCCCAACACTCTAAGCTACATAGGAACATTCCACAAAGCCTCAGCACTCACACATGCAATCAACATAACATCCAGAATACCACAGTGACTTTGCTTATGTTTACATATGATCATTTTAATACATTTTTTGCTGAAGTTATAGAAAAATCTCCGGGGTGTAACGAATCCTACGGATCTCTCACTGAACCCTTGCCTAACGTCTCCTCACAGGTGGCCAGGGAAAGGCAGACGCTTCCTGATCCTGACCTCGGGGGTGGTGCACTGCGGGAGGATCACCTGGGAGCAGACAAGGCCCAGGGTGGTGAGGAGATCCTGTGGGATAAGGCGCTGTATATGTTCTTTGAAAGGGAACACCTTTCAAGTTTGCCAAAACAGGCAATGACTTAATGCCATTACAGTGTAGCTGAACCACATATAAATCCTGTGGCTCTGGGCATTAATACTGCGAAACCTAAACATACCCGCATAACAGAAAGATCTTTCATGGAATTTCAGGATAGAAACGCTCCTCACTCCCAGAGGTATAATGTAAAATGATCGAGCAATATTGCCATAAGTCAATTGTCTTTCTCTATAACAACTCATTCTAACGGTACAGCTTTTAATAATTCTAAGGGAAATAAATCTACCATTACATTTAAGAAGTTACCTAAAATAACTAACTTTTTTGTTGAGGACTACAAGTCCCTTTATGCTAGCACTGGGATGAGGAAGAGGAATGAGGAGGTATGCTGTAGTAGTAGTAGTCAGGCAATTACCCCTAAAAGCCCACACCTGAAGGAATCTTGGAAGCATAAAAGGCCCCCTCATGTGTAGGCAATGAGAAGGAGCTGCCACTATGACTGGAGTGTGGGCTGAAGTAGCAGAAGTATAAATAAGCAGACAAAGTGTTGGCAATCTATGCAGACGTGTGAGACCCAGAGGGACGCCGGAACGCTTATACTACATATTTCACCTGCTTGTTCTCAGAGGGTCCTGTTCCCCAAACTCTGAGTTGCAGAGGCTGAGCAGCAGAAGGCATGCAGGAAGGCTTCCTTTCCCCATGTGAGCCTGATTGTGAAGATTGCCATGCCAGAGGTGTGACAGAGACAGAGGCGAGGAGCTGCAGGTAAGCCATGGGTTTGGAGTGGCTGGACCGGAGATGCCTTCAAGGAGGAATGGTGTGGTTCCCTGTGAAGCCAGAAGCAGTAGACGTACCAGAGGTAGTGGAAGTCATGCAACACACAGAACAAGGATTGCAGAAGCTGATTGCTTGCGCGAGCAATACCAGCAATAGTATCCAGTCCTATCTTCACTAGTGTAAGGAAATGAGCGAGCTGAAGTTGTTTGTTAAACCTTTGATAATGGAACAAATAGAAAGTAGCACTCGCGCGTGATTGGTAATCTCTTTATTTAACCAGTGTATAGAGCAAATGCTACTGAATGTCATTGTTGAATACTTTGAAGTTGTAAACTATATGTAGATGTGGTCACTTGTGCCTAATTTCACGCTCCAAAGAAAGAATGAATCATTATATAGCTATTCACGTGAACATTTAAATTCTTAATAAAGAATTAAAGCATTTAGACTTTGTATCTACCATTGAATAGGCAGAGAGAGAGAGAGAGAGAGAGAAGAGAGAGAGAGAGAGAGAGAGAGCAAGCATTTCCCAAGCCTAGTGTATTCCCCTATTAAGTCTGCATGGAGTTTTTGTTAAAGCCAGAAAACCATCTAACCAAGACTGTGAGCCTACAGAAGGATTCACGTTGCTTAAGATACAAGTGTGCAAGAATTACCTGGAGCCAAGAGAGTGGAACCAACGCTTCTGGGTAAATTATTTTTGGGCTGACAGTTGGCAGATGAATGAAGGCAAAGGGAACCTTGCTGCTCATAAATATTACTTGAAGTTGAGACAGACAAGAGAGGCCAAGAGGCAGCCCCATTTGAAGAGATATTCAGAGGAAGAGTACCTTGCCTGGTAGAGGGTGTTGAAGTGCCTGAACCTAAATCTTGTCAAAACCAAACCCATTTTTAAATTAAAAAAGTACTAAAGCTGTGGTGGTATTTCAAAGCATTGAGTCTGTGATGGTATATCTAAGAGTCATTAGATGCAACCATTCAAAAGCCTAAATGAAGTGAAGAAATATGAGACAAGGAGAAGAGCTCTCATGCTAAACTTGAGTAGAAGTGAAGTTGTGGAAGTAGAAGCAGCTGCACTGTGACGGCATTCTGACTATTATACCTATTGTACACCCGAATCTGGTGATTGATGACACATTGGGCCTCATTACGACCCTGGCGGTAAGGGGTTAACGCCAGCGTTAGCTGCGCCGACCCCTTACCGCCAACTACGAGGTCCCTTAGCGCCATGGCGCTTTTAACACCTGCTTTTAGCAGGTGTTAAAATCCATGGCGCTAAGGGACCATGGAGTTAATTACGCCACCGTAATTTACGGTGGCGTAATTAACGCCTTCCCCACTCCCATTATGCCCTATGGGGCAAAAATGGGAATGGGGAAGGGTAAATGGGGATTGGGGACTTACCGCCCCGCCGACCTCGGAATGGGGCGGTAAGTCCGCCAACCACCATGGCGTAAACGTAGTTTACGCCATGGTGGTAAAGTCACGGCCCAGGCGGTAACTTACCGCCTGGGTCGTAATGAGGCCCATTGACTGTTAACCAAGAACTGTGTTTCACAGGCAATAGTAGAAGTGGCTTTTCTTTTGAACTGTGGCAAAACTCCTTGAATTACTGACAGGCAGCAAATAATTGTGGCTTGAAATACCATTGGTGCTGTTCTGAGGAGGTGGAAAGTCCATATTTCATCAAGGAGAAAAGAAATGCTATTGTTGGAACTTTGGTTGACAAAACTTTACTTTGACATTGAAACATCAAGAACTAATTGGAGAGTATTCTGTCTACAAGGATGTCCTAGTTGCTTTTCTTTCTTTTGAATCGTGGAGTAGAATTCACTTTGAATCCTGGGTAAGGGAGCGCACCCAGGTTATTGAGCTGTCATCAAGAAACTGTGAATGTTGTTGATGTTAATTTGAATTGCCATGTAATTTTCTTTGTTATTGATGTTTAGTGTGAGGGTCAGGCATCCTGTGTTAGAGTGTTTCCCCTTAGTTTTGGTTAGGCGGGGAAATCCTCACACAGTTGTCTGCCTCACATTGCTGACCCCTCACAGGGGCAAACAAAAAATGGGAGGGTTTGACCCTTGAATGTATTTAAAAAGACCCATGAGTACAATCGTTACTAAGCCCTATCGAAAAAGGAAATGAGGGTGGTGATCAGGAATATTAAAAGTGGTAAAATAAATGTGAACGTACAAAAAGAGAGAATAAATAAGGCTAAGCAGCAATTCAAAAACTGGGTGAGAAATCACAAAGCCTCGCTCTTACAAGCTGATGCGGAGGAAATGTTGTAATTTCTCTGTTCAAATGACATAAGATCCTTTTGGAAACTGGTTAATGCTTTGATGGGGCATGGTGATTAGAGTATCAATGACGTTTTGGAAATTGATTGGGTGTTGCACATAGAGAGTCTCCATGCTGAGACGAGGCACCTAAGTGATTTGGTCATCGGACTCATGATCAATAATTGTCCTTATGATAACATCCTAAAATATGCTCTGGAGAACGTACATGGTATAATGATGGATGCTAGTAATTCCAGAGCATGTGGACCGAACCAGACGTTAAACAGGTTATTCAAGTGTGATCTGAAAAATGGGCTGTAATATTAAAAGTAATTTTTGATAACATCTTGAAGACTGGGAAACTTCCAATTACCTGGCAGACATCCTAAATTATACCTATATTCAAACATGGTAAAATATCGGACCGAAAAAACTATCACCCAATCACAATATTTGTCTTTGACAGTAAAATCTTTGTAAGTCTGAGATTGAAACACCTAGAGGATTGGACGATAGGTAGCGAAACAATAAATAAAAATCAAACAGGGTTTAGAAAGTTACATGGGACTACCCTCAATGGGTTTATTATAGGGTTCTACCACGGTTTAATCGATAAAGGAAAGTATGAAGTTATACATCTAGCAATCATCGACTTATCCTCTGCATTTGACATAGTTTGCCGAAATTGGCTGTGGCAAATATTGCTTGGTTGTGTAATCCCAGGGGGCTTGTTAAAAATTGATAATCAAGTTGCATGTGGATTCAAACGTGCAGGTGCGGCTGGACCATGAGGGGGGCCCTGTCTCAAAAATTTGGACCCATAGTGGCTTAATACAGGGGTACGTTTTGGCCCTCTGCCTTTTTAATCTGTACGTATCAGAAGCAGGTACATGTTTGGACCCTGTCACCTTTGTTATACCTAGTCTCGGAAAGTTGTATATTTGCTGGTTGGCCTTTGCCGATGATTTTATTTTGGTATATTGTACGGGTATATGGTTACAGAGACTCCTCCCTGTCTTTGATAGGTATGCGAGTGCAAACTTTTTAAAGATGAATGCGGGGGAAAATTAAAATGTTATCACTGACAAAAATGAAAAACCGTGCCGCCATGAGGTGGTCTCTAAAGGAAATCCCCTTTGACAAAGTCAACAACCTGATATATTTGTGATTAGCTATTTCAGGCATCCCTAATACAGTTTGTATAATAAAGCATTTGAGGGGGAAAGCAGAGGCCTGTAGGATTTTTATATCTCTAGGTCACTTCCACCTTCTGTAGCAGCCTGCAATAAGATACAACAATGTATTTTCTTGATTTTCGTTTGCTCACGTATTAGGAATTAGCTTGCTGTTATATGCCTTTATATGGAACCGCTTGGCTACAATTCCAGACCTAGTTCAGTGCTGGGCACACAAACCTTTTAATTGTGAAAGGATAACTCACACAATAACAGTCTACACTGTGTGAAACCCGAGGGTGTCTCACCCACTAGTCCCAGAGGATCTCTCTCTCAGGTGGCCGGGGCATAGCCATCGCCTTTGGATCCAGACCCTGGCGGTGGACTAGTGCGGGAGGATCACCTGGATGAGGGGTCTTCGGGAAATGGGGGTGGGGCACCGATGGCAAGACGAGGTATTCCCCCCTCTTTTGTTTATCTGATCAATCATATTTTTTAGGATCTTCCGAAATCCCAACTGCCCCCTGTTTTTACACAAACACTGGGCCGAGGAAGAGGGTGACTGAGAACAACCAGACCAACTCTCTCACATCGTATTGGACATATCCCGTTAATCGGGTCAGGCAAAGTCAGACCCTTTACTCTAAGTGAATACACCTAATACCAATTTGCTCTCCTCACATGAATAAAAGGCACCACCTAACGACACATCTGAGCAAGGCGGAACACGAGTACGAGCAGAACTTTTGGGATGAGGGCACACATATTGGAGCAGAGCAACGGACCAAGGAATGAGAGCAGCAGGCCGAACACCCCTTGAGTTACCTACTGGAGGTCGTTGCCTCTAACAAGCCACGAAAGACACGTGGAGAAGGCCAGATTCCACAAGTGAAGATTGCATTGTGTTTTAAGGATGCCAGTGACCCTGCCGGATGAACGGCAGAGTTGGGGAGGCGAGGCCAAGCATGTGGTACTAACCTTGACTCGTAAATTGGAAATAGCAAAGGGAAGAAAGAGAAACACACAGCCGGTGAGTTGGCAAGCTACTTGAGAGACCGGTATCTGTGTTAAAGCAAATGAAGTAACAACATTATATCGCAAGTGAAGGCTGTATGCATGTGACTGAGACGCGAAGAAAGACAGACCTGTGAGTGAACTTTTGAAACAAGGACAGCTGCGAGATCAGCGATACTAAGTGGCGAAGTTGTCTGGCAAAAGGAAGTAGCCCACTCAAAAGTCTCTGTGAAAGGTACATTGTTTGAAGCAAGAGCAAACAAGAACTTTGAGTCGAAGTGGTCCTGCGGTGGTCTGCAAAGAAAGACATGCACATTCGAAAGTCTTTGACGTCCGAAAGTGGTCCGAGCCTGACAGAGGGAGACCCGAAGTATAATAAGCTTGGGGAAGGGAGCCCCCTTGCAAGCTTGTGTTGAACTTTGACGTGAGAAGTCTGAGCCCAACACAGGGGTACCTTTGTGAACTTTGTGTTGAAGCACTATTTTTGAAAGACAAGAATAGAGACTTTAACATGAAAGACCAGACGGGCCTCGGTCCATGTTTTGGAACTGTTTATAGTGTTGGAAACCGAGCCAGAGTGTGCCGTGCTGCCTATGAGGACAGCCTTACTCCATGAGGGATAAACTGAGGAGGAGAGCTGGTTCATTCTTTTTGAACACTGATTTTTCCTTTGCATACATTTATCCTCTAATCACTTTTTGTATAAGAGATAGGGCAGGCATTAGGTTTTGCTAGCATAGGACATTTTGATTTGACGGACTCTACTGGGACTGTTTTGTTTATCGTTTGATGGTTGAGACTACTCCCATCTTAGCTATAGGGCAAAGTAGGAGCTTCTCCACGCCCAACATTTTCAATAAAGGTTTTAAAAATTGTATCCATTATGTCAGTGTCTACTTGCCAATTAAGGCACATTAAATATCTTGCCACATGTTTGAATGCGCTTTGACAGATTAAGATGGTACTCTATTATTATGGAGCTCTAGAAAATGGGTACACCATCATTACAACCTATACTATCCCAAATGTAATAATGACCTGCTGGAGAGTGTAGATGACCTAGTTCATTTTGAACTAGGTCATCTACACGGGAGGCATCCATGCCTCCCGTACAGCACATATACAATTTTTATAATAGCGCTCTTTGGCTTTTAACTGAATATGGTAAAAATAGGACAGAGTCCAAATGTGGCTTATCAAAATGCAGTTGGAAAGTCTTAGTACATCGTAGAACGGACATGTGCAAGAGATTAAAGTCAAGTACCACTTAGATGTGGCTTCTGCAATCATAGGGAAAAGATGTTACAAGATACATACATGTAATTTCACATTTTACATTGGAGAGAAAACATTCTATATTTTTCAGGGTATTCAGCCTTATTTGCCATTTACTGTTTCTGGACAAATGATAAAATTAGAAATATATTCACAATCAGCTTAGTGAGGTGAACACGCTTTGATGCCCCTCTTCATGTGTACCCTCCCACGACAAGAACTTCTCTTTTCTTTTAGCAAGACTATTTATACATCAGCATTTGGCAGGAAACCCACAGCTGACCGTCGCAGTCACACTTAAAAAAACTTTAGCACCCTTTGCGAAATCTACACTTCGCATCACAATAGAAAAGCATTGAAAATAGATAAGCACCTCCCAACTCTGACCAGAGATTGTCCTAATCACATATTTAATTAATCATTATTGTTTTGCCTAATACTCACTGAGTCCAGAGAGAGGATTCAGCTTGAATGGGAAATGCCTCCGATCAAAACGTCTGTCTTTCTCCCACACAGCTGGTGACTCAGGCTTGTGCAGCACAGGCCTGCCCTTCCTTCCTTCAGACTCTGGCTACAGTCTCTCATCACACACACTGCCAATTGGCTACTCGCGTATGATACCTTTGAATTCTCTCCTTCACCCTTGAACCGCCTTCTTCTCCCTCTTTCTGTCCGCAGCCCCCTCTCTTTACTCCTGCGTTTCCTTTAAAGGCCATTTTTCTTCCATCCCCTTTGCATACATCTTCATAAAGAACCCATAAGATCTCTCCACTCATCTCCATCAGTCAAACACCTCCTCTAGTTTGGCCAGATCCCTGGTAAATTTCCAGAAGCCTTTTAGGTTCTTGAAAATCACCTTTGTACAGTGTTGATTTTCCAAAGCAGCTTCCTCTTTTGTTTCCTGTTCTCCTTGCTCAAGCAATGGGTTTTCTTTGCAAAATGAATTCTGCTGTCTGACACATACACTGCAATTCAGCTTCAGCTTTTGAATGTTCTGCATTTATTTCTAAACCCACATCACTTGTGTAAATGGTGCCTTTTCACCCACAGCCTTCAGTGTGGCCTGCTAATTACTAATAGTTTAGTCTGCTAAGTATCTTGGTTAGTGGATTAATAATTAGTCGGGTTAATTGTTAGTCCCTACACTAGACTACACTGCCATGCTATGCTATGATATGCTAAATCCCAACTCCTTTCTTTGGTTTGTATGCTTCTCATCAGTGTCTCACATCAGCCGCAGATCTCAGCTAAGCTACACACTGGGATCCCTTTTACAGTGTTGCTTTACCATCCCTATTGAGTAGCTCTTTTGAAATTAGTGCACAGATGAAATTTGTACACTAATTATACCCACAGGCCGGTATTTCTCAAATGAAATTCATAACGAGCCGGTACTGTATGTTTGTTTTCGTGCCTCCCTCTAATTAAGTACTTTGTGGGAAAATTAACACTGACACTTCTATATGGGATCGAATTACAGCCTGAGTGGGTTCTGGAGTATTTAGGAACCCTAGAAAATATAATATGGCGCAGGGTAACAGGGATTCCCAATGAAGTGCCAACAGTCGCAATTAGGCTAAGACTGGGGGTTAATTCCCTTAACTACAGTGGTATCTCCTGTTCCTGTATCGAAATTGCTTGGGTCCACCAATAAACACGCTATATAATGACATTGTGACCCTATTTGAAGAAGGTTTGGTACCGGCCTTGACTTATTATGCAGAAAGATGTGGGGTTCTTTTGGGTGCCTGTGGTCTCACAAAAAGGGACCTGATGGAGGATCATCTCAGGGTAAAAAGATTCTTATTTCAAATGACTGGTGTAGCACAAAGCAAAAACTCCATGGTTACCCTAGTTTAATACATCTGGCAGGGGGAACATAAGTGAACTGGAGTTGTTGCCTCGCGCTTTAAAGGCTTTCCCTGTCCTAGGATCAGGAAGGACTTTGTACAATTTAGGTAGAATTTTGTTCTCACTGGCGAAATTTTGTTAAGACGCTAAATAATTTTGGAGGGGGCGTCAATTTGTAGATTTTGTAAACAATCAATAACACTCACAACTATAAACCACTTACAAGTTCTGTGTCTTCGTTTGTAGATGCAGATATTTATGCACTTTAAACATGTATTTGCACAATGTGAATACATTGAGTGTGATACATTTTGGGATAAGTGTTTGACAGGCTAACCTACATCCATTTCTGTAACAGTAGTACATTTTCTTTAATAGTTTGCACTTGGAGGGAATGAAAAATAAGAATAGAGAGTTGTTTATTGCCGCTAGATTTTTTTTAAACTACTCTATTAGTTACTGAATACGATTACCGAAATGATATCTAAAGAACAAAAGATGAAGTTAAGTTATTTAGTTATCATGAAGAATATGGGTCGGACTGAACTTGATGAGATTGTATAGCACGTTTGTACACAATAAAAACTCAGAATTAATTAGAATTCTTAGAGTTTTATTCGTTTTTATGTTTCTTGATGGTTGAACAATGATTTGTATCTTGTTAGATTGTAATGTAATGAAATAATGTATTTATTCATATAATGTGTTTTTTATATTTACATATTTTCTGCCCCTTTAATTGTCTTATTGTAAAGGTTGAACATGTTTTAGCCAATAAACAATTAATTAAAAAAATATGAAATAAAAATCTAAATTGACTAGACTTATTGCAGACAATATTTTCCATACTCGAAAAGGATCACAACATAGCTTGCTGGAATTGAATGTTTACTTGCATCAAAATGGATTAGAAATGAACAAAGATAAAACAAAAATGATTTGTGTGTGCATTTGTTTGTGTTTGCGCGTGGGGCACGTGTGTGTGTGTGTTTGTGATAAGAGATCTTAAGACTCTTAAGAGATCCTTTATAAACAAGTTTGGGATATTTTGATCGACAATTGCTGGCTTTTCAGCAATTCCTACAAGAATACTTACTGCCAAACGATTACTCTGATGGTGCTTTATGGTGTTGCATCAAGGACGACACTGCAACATTGTTGGCTAGAAGATTGGAATGGATGATATGGAAGACCTTTGTACCAAACCTTTTACATCTTCTGCAAAATCTGCCAATTCAACCCATTCTTTAGGATTTATACTTGACCTTGCTTTCTACTCTAGCTCAAATTAGGAAAGACACTCTTGTTTTAAAGGTCAAAGCGGCCATACCTGGTGATATTTGTTTGTTATTACAAGAGTTTGTGAATGTGATAGACAGTTTTATTTTTTTTCAAGCAGATCGGTGTGAGAGTGTTTTATATGACATTGTCAGTTGTCAGTTGGAAGAAGAAATTTAGTCTGTTTATGAAAATATCAGTATTATGGGATAGATTATGGAAGTATGAAGAAATATGTCCAAGATCTTCCTTGACTGAATATGTATGAGTACTTCCTATTTTAGAAATACATGTTTACAGATGTTTTCATGTAAGAATAAGGACAGGATGTTCATGTGAATGCATTTTAATGGCCTTGTCAGCCTCTCAGGCCCATATACCACTAGATACCTACAGTGGAAAGCTAAGACTGCACTAACTAATCTCCAACACACTGGACGACTAAATATGATGAGCACAGAAGTCCAAAACAAGAAGGTAAGAAGAAACCCACTAACCCAACTCTAAAAAACTTCAATTTTCTGCATACACTTATCCAACGTAAACACACACAACCACATCTCTACACAGCAATTTGCACGTGCCTCACCAAACTGCAACAACATGCAAACAGCACATAACCATGCACAACAGCACAGTGAAAACCCGAACTGAGGCTGCCAACAGGACATCACAATGTCTCAATCTACCTATTCCCGCTATACCCTACTAACCCCCCCACTGTTAATACTATAGATCTACGATATGATTAAAGCAGTTGTTACCAAAGGTTTCAACTCGCTCACCTTGACAAGTCAAAGAATCCAACATGGAAGAGGCAAATGCGGCTGTGAAGGTTCCCCTGAGGCAATCCTGGCCCCTCCGACCTAGAAATAAAATTACCAGGGGAGAGGACAGGACCGCCAGGGAAACCCTCTAATGGGAAGAAAACCCTGGTCGAATCTGGCGTTTCGAAGATCAGGCGGGTGTGGAAGTGAAGATGTTCCTGATGTGCCGTAGAAAACTGATGTCCCCTGGGAGGCTTCTTCTGGATGCACAAAAGGAAAACAAGAAGAGGGTCAGAATGGAAATGAGAGTTGGATGTTTAGTAAAGGGCGGAAGGAGGATCCTCTCACCATTAATAGAGTCTAGAAAGGCTTAGACTTGACGAGACAGGTATTCTAAAGGTTTGCAGGTAAGCAACAGGAGCTCTATAAGAACAGACAGGTAAGTGCCTTTATCGGAACAAAGAAAGGGGAGTTCAAAGGAAACAGGGCTTACCCTCGCGGGTTTCTGGGAGGAAATGAAAGCCAGAGAGACTTCTCTTGAATCGGCTGGGTAAAGTTGGATTAGCTGGGCTGGTCTGCACTCACAGGGAACGGGGGCTGAGTAGAGCAACTGTAGAAAATGACTGAGAGAGACAGAATCAGAAGAGTAAGAAACGATTAGCATGAAATATTCAGCAAAGTAGGCAAGGGATGCAATAACGAACTCACGGAGTGTCAATAGCAGAAGTGACGCGATGATCCGTAGGCTTCGAGTCCTGAAATAGGGTCACATGAGCGGTCTGCGGCGTCTCGCAGGGACGTGAGAAGACTGAACCGCTGCTGTCCGCTCGAAGGTCTCTATGGGCATCCATCTTGGAACTGCTTCTCCAAAGGATACCACTCAAGCGGGTACGTGTAACGCACAATCGGGTACAGGACTATAGTGACCATCTACGGCCATGTGTAACACCCACACGCACCCCCTTCATACCCTCCTTTTTCCAATCCGTCAGAGCGCCAGGGGACCACTCAGGTGGTGATATTGCACGGTACAAATACCCTTTAACATACTTTGTATTGTGTGAGAAGTTGAGAGTCTATAATTAATACTGTCAGCGCTAGCATTGTCAGGGCAGTGCAAGTGCAGCGCGCAAAGGTCTTGGAGGAGTGTATCTGCAGTGCAATAGGAAATATAAACACATTAATAGTTGCGGTTGCAAGGGGCGAGTGTTCCGCGACCTCAACTCTTCAGGACAACAGAAAGGGGGCATTACAGTCACAGAAGTGATCGGAGCGCGACGCGACTGATTGTAGTTCCGGCACTCTTATATCACTGTTCTGTGACCATTGGTGAGAGCGAGAGTGACACCGACCCCCGGAGAATCCATTTTCATTATACTTCAATGCACATTTGAATTGCACGGTGTGTGTGCTGAGAATAGGTGCAAAGGACCTACTAGACGCGGAGTGAGTGTTTATATTTGTATAAGGAGAGATGGCTGGATCGCCCGAGAGAGAAAACAGCACCACCTACTGGCAGTAAGTGTTTTCATTTACAAAAATAACTCTCTCTGACAGGCACAGTCCCCAGTAAAACCTTATAGCTGCCCAATCAGCATTACACCTGTTTCACTGTGTGTACATCTATAAGGCAATATTTTGCGAGATTTTAGAAGATCAGGCCCAAGAATCCTGATTACATACAAATAATCTCCCATTGATCACAGAGCAGGATGAGTAGCTCTAGTGATGAAGGTAGGGCGCAAATAAACCAAAAGAGATTACAGGCCAGTATGGGGCAGGCCATTCAAAAAGCTCTGGGACCCGGTCCTGGTCATGGGTCACATCAAATGGCCATAATGGAAGACTGGCTAAAGTTTGCTCAAGGCATGGAGGAGCTCAAAAGATCTCAGGAACAAGGGAGAGACAAAGCAGGAAGAAAAAAGCCTGTAAGGCACAAGAGGCCAGGACCTCCACCCCCCCTCCTGGGCTCGCCAAGGAAATGCAAGAGAAAATCAGTGAGATGAAAGAAAGAAGATGTCAGTATACATACACAAGGAGCTCAGAGGAGCAGGAGAATGAAGATTGGCAGAGTCACTCCTCTGAGGAGGAGGTGGAGGTAATATTCTCCAGTGACGGGGGACGAACAAAGGCTCCTAAGAAAATAAATAATTCAGAAATGGAAGAGGAAGGCAGCGATGATTTTGATCCTGATGCCCGCATACACCCACAATCATCTGAGTGGGAACCGCCGACGAAGATCGCGACACACCTAAGAAAGCGCCTCAAGATGCCTCTAGTGAAGGAGGCTAGAAATAAGTTCAGGGCTGAGTGCCCTATGCCACATCTCCCAGAAGGGATGGCAGAGACACCAGAATTCTATGACTGTGTGGTCACGTTTATGAGTAGATACTTCAAGGATGTAAAGAAGGGGCTGGATAGATCCTGGCGATCATGTCAGGACAAAATGCTGGATGTGGTCGGGCCACTTACCAAGATCCGTTCAAATGGCTGAAGACGCCAAAGAAAAGAGCGAGGACATTGACCAAACAATATTGACAGGATGGGCCCAGAGATTGATCTGCCTGTTGGGTTACGCCAGCAGTGCAATAACCCCAGAGAGGCCAAGGTCAATGCTAGTAAAAATAGACCCAAAACTGGCCACGTCAGAGACAGCAGCTGCGGCTAGTGGGAAGTTATTTGGTGACTCATTTATAAAGGTACTAACAAAGTTCACCAAATCCTATGCTGCCATAGATAAGGCACAGGCGTCCCTCAAGAGGGTATTCAAAAACCAACTTTTTGGGTGGGCTGGCAGTGGCAGGGGCCACTCTGCCAGCCACTATGCATACAGCAGTTCCTTCAGTGAGAGGTATCAATGGAGACAGGACTATCGGAAGCCTAACATGTTCTTCCCTTCGAGAGGAAGGGGAGGAGAAGAGGCTGGAGACGGACAGATCATCAACAGCAGCATAACTCAGGTGAAACCTGCAGTAGGCAGAAGATTAGCGCAATTTGTAGAGAATTGCTATCTCATATCTGCAGATGCGTGGGTTATAAATACAGTAAAAGGTTTTCACATAGACTTTCATACTCTCCCAGTGCAAGGGAAGAGGCCACACGCGTTAGTGCAGAGCACAGAGGACACAGTAGTATAAGACACAGAAATAAGAGGTCTAGGACAGAAATCATTGTACAGGTAGCAAACCCTTCAGGAATCTTCATAGCAATATGTTTTTAGTAAAAGGGAAACACAAACTGAGAACAGTCATAAATTTGAGGGAACTGAACAGCTTCATTGTTTACATGCATTTCAAGATGCAGGGTATGCATCTCCTCAGGGACGTCTTGCAGCAAGGGGACTAGCTAGTCAGGATAGATCTCAGTGATACTTACTTGGTGGTGCCCATTGCAACAGAACAAGGGAAATGTCTACGGTTCCGATGGAAGGATCAGATATGTGAATTCCCATGTATACCCTTTGGGCTAGCATCAGCCCTGTGGTGTTTCACAAAACTGTTGAAATCAGTGGTAACATATCTGAGAGAACAAGGGATACCTCTGATTATTTACTTGGACGACATATGCATAATGTGTCAGGACAAGGTTTTGATCAAAGAGCAGGTGGAAGCCACAATAGATCTGCTAATACGATTAGGTTTTCTGGTGAACTGGTAGAAATCCCTGCTTCAACCAGAGCAAACCATGGAATTCTTGGGTTTCATGGTAGATACGTCATGGAGTCCACCCCTGAGCAAATTGAACAACATCAAGAAAGAAATAAGGAATACATTATATGATATATGATAGGTTATTTATAATGCGCTTAATACCCTGAGGTTTCTAAGCGTGGACCCGGGGATCGAACCTGTGTTGCTCTGTGTCGTCTTGCTTCCAAGGCGAGCATGTTGCCCCTGTGCTATCCTCCCAACACAATATGACATTGACAAAAGAGTGTGGTGTCGTTATGACAGATAGCCATACTGGTGGGACGTTTGGCGTCATCAATCCAAGCAATCTTTCTAGGGCCAATCCACTACAGAGCCCTTCAGAGATTAATGATTCAACATGAGGAAAAGGTGCCACTATCATAAGAAGCGATGGAGGAGCTTGAGCAGTGGCTTCAACATATGGACACCTGGAACTGGAGAGCAATATTTGACTCATCTCCGGACCTAATAATAGAGTCCGACGCCAGCAGATGATGCTGGGGTGCCCGATGTGAAGATCTGTCGACAGGAGGCAGGTGGTGAGAGAAAGAACTAGATCTTCACATCAACTGCCTCGAGTTACTTACTGGCTTGTTCACAGAGAGATGTTGGATACAGGAGAGAGCACAATGTTGCATACTCCTCAAGATGGACAACGTGTCCGCGGTCAGATACATAAACAGACTAGGCGGAACAAGATCCAGAATGTTGGCAGAGCTGGTGAAGGAGTTTTGGCACTTATGCCTTCAGAAGGAAGTGTCAGTGATAGCAGAATATCTACCTGGCCGACAAAACGAGGTAGCCGACTGGAACTCCAGGTTCCTCAGGGATGTCAGCGATTGGAAGCTGGACAAGGGAATATTCCAGAAGCTGATTACAAGATGGGGTCCATGTCAGACAGACATGTTTGCATCGAGGTTGAACAGGCAAATATTTTGGTTCTTCAGTTGGAGGCCAGACCCAGAAGCGGAAGCAACAGACTCATTTCTCCAGACCTGGAGCCCGAATACGGAATATACATTCACACCATTTTCAATGATAGCGAGGATACTGTCTCAATTGAGGAGACAGCAGGCCTCACTGATTTTGATGACTCTGGATTGGAGGGGCCAATAATGGTTCCCAAATCTATTGGAGATGTTGCACGATAATCCGATAGCTCTGCCTAAGTACAAGATGATCGTGCAGGACCCTGTGGCTGGAGAGCCACCCTCTAATGAGAATTAGCAGCCCCATCCTCATTGCATGGGCAGTTTCAGTGGATCCTGGGCTAGGCCAGGATTATTGGGCAAGGCTGAACATATTATCAAAGAGTTCTGGGCTCCAGGGACCAGGAAAGCGTACAGATCAGCATGGCCAGGCTGACATAGCTGGTGCATGGAGAGGAACATACATCCTGTCTTGACTTGACGCGTCGTGAAGAATATATGGCCTCTGTCCCCAAGTTCCCCACAGGGAGAGAGAAAACTACTCCCTGTGCGAGCCTTGAGGCCACAGGAGGTTATTGTTTTGCAGGATCAGACGCCGCCGAGGACCCCAGAGCTGTTGGAATGAATTCAGGTATTAGCACAAACGAGCACAGTACTGTAAACAATGTAACTGTATTGAAAAGGGGCTTACCTAAGTTTAATGGAAAGGTGCTAGGAACTCTGAGGCTGTGGTGCAGGGAAGCGTCAGCAATCCATAAAGCCAGGCACCAGAAACGCAGCGCTGGCTACACACCTGATGATCCTGGAAGTATTCGTGGCACTATGGTACACGTGGACTACTTGGAGGCACCGTAGCAGTTCAAGGAACCTCGAAGACATGAGCGAGTGACAAAGCAGAGAAGGGTAATCCGAAACAATCCGTTAACCGTTAGCCAAAAAGTCCAAAAGTCTGTGAATCTGAAAAGAAACCAAAACCACAAATCCAAGGAGCAAGAATAACCAGTCCATAATCCGTAAGCTTGAAGTCTTTTTCCAATGAATCCAAGACGTGATTCGAGAACGCCGAACAGTGTCGTGAAACAGCTGTGAAGCGGCGAATGATTCAAATTGTGCGGCTTTTATGTCTGCCTACTCCCGATCACGTGAGCGGAGCTCAGGGCACGTGATCGGGAAGTCGGCCCGAAACCAGGAAGTGGTTGCGGTCGGCTGCTCCAGCACGCTCGCAGTCTCCATGGCAGTTGCCGCTAGAAACGAGGGAACAAACGAAGTCGTCCTCTGACAGAGCCTTGGAGCTAATGACGCTTCCTCCGCAACACAGGTAGCATGATATTCTAAGGGACTGCTGTGACTTGGGGAGTCTAGCTGTGTTATGTGTCCGTGAGTCCCCGGGGTATGAGTGTTATGTAAAGCGGTGTGCCTGAGGGTAACCTTCCTTCGGCGCATGGCACATCCCTCTGGAACAGATGTGGTGCATGTAGCAAATTACTTAGCACAGATGGTGGCACAGGGCAAGGCCTACAGGACCGTTAATACATCTTGCTCAGCTATTTCGGCAGGTCACCCACAGATAGAGGGTTTAGCAGTAGGTGAACAACCTTTGATATGGAGATTGCTGAAGGGCATTAAGTTGATCAGACCTCCGAAGGAGAAGTACTCCCAATTGTGGGAGGTAGACAAGGTTTTGAGACCGTTCTCATCCTGGCCTGACAACAATGAACTATCCAAGAAGGCGCTGTCCGCCAAAGTCACCATGCTGTTATGTCTGTTATCATGCAAGAGGGTTTCTGGCATGAGAGTGTTGGAGGTTAACAGAAAGTCACTATCTCCCTCAGGGCTAACGTTTTACATTGAGAGGAGAACAAAACGAATTTGAGAACAATATTGTATGAATCTTTTCCTGATCATCCTAAACTATGCTCCATAAAATATTTATTGACATAAGAAAACATGACTAAAGATCTACGACACGTGGGGGTGTCTCAATTGCTCATTGCATTAAGGAGACAGTTCAGGGCTGTGAATTCGGCAACCCTAGCAAGATGACTGAGATAGGTAATATTCCAAGCAGGCATTGATACAGAGTGTTATGGCGCTCACTCAGTGAGAGTAGCGTTGGCATCTAAGGCCAATAGTGTTGGAGCCAGTTTGGAGGATATTATGAAGCCAGCAAATTGGTCGAATCAATCGACATTCAAGACGTTTTATTTCAAGCCAATGGAAAAAGTTGCAGCGTTCCTGGTAGGTAAACTTTGAACAAGTATAATCAGAGCCTTCGGTCTTGACAAAGAATTCAGATTTTCAATACTAACGTTTTAGAAAGTCATCATTCTATTAAAGTCACAGAGTCGAAGGATTATCCCACCCTAACAATCTTGAATGAATACCAATCTGATGTACTGATGATGTTATTGATGTAGTACTGTTGATGTAAATAATACATGTCACGATACCCACTCGAATAGATTAAATGTCTGAGATATGTTTTTTTTTGTTGTAGGTTCCAACGCAGACAAGTCGACAGGGACATGAAAACTGGGCTGGAGGTTAATTCAGTTTGCGTTTAGAAGACACATAAACGTTTTAAGAAGACCAGCGAAAGATAAGGGTGAGTTAAAATGGTGGATAGTGTTTATGGGACTGGTTATGGACTGTTGGTGTAAAGAGTCACATATTTTATTTTAAAGGACCAATAACAATATGAACTGCCAAAGACTCAAACTACGTTGCGGATTGTAGTTTTATGCTTTGTTGCTATACTGTTTATTGTGAGGTTTTGCTGCTCGAGAAAGTGAAGAAGAGAGTGAAGCATAATCCTTTCACCACCTTGTCTTTAATAGAATTATGACTTTCTGAAAGGTTTGTATCAAACGTCTGAATTTTATGACCTAAGAAAAGCGCATATGAGTTTTTTTTGCTAAGTTTACACATTATCGTGCAGAAATATGGAGTGTTGCCTTTTAGTTGAGGATGACAAAGGCAATTCAGATTTTCAACACATTAGTTACAGAAAGTCATAATTCTATTAATGACAGGGAGGCGAAGGATTATGCTTTCTCTTCAACTTTACTGATCAACAGCAAAGAAATCACCAATAAACATGTAACACAAAACTAGTAAAAACGACCATAACCATGTTTTTAGAGTCTTTGCAGTTCATTTCTTATTGGACCCCAAACTGACCATGTGATATCTCTAAGCCAATCAACAAGTCCTTAATGCTTAAAACCTCCTGTCCTCTTTCCAATCCTCCTCTTTCTTTGTCCAGTCGAGGTTGCGTCCGGTGCATTTTTTAAATTCCGCCCGTTCCATTCCAATCCTAGTTCAATTCCGGGATGGCTTGTTGTCTGTCGCCATCCCTATAGAAGCATAAAATTAAAAGAGGTGACTATAAACCGAAAAAAGGGTGGGACAATCGTAAATTCAACTACACAGTAAATAACATTCTCTTCTTGTGCATTTACAGCATTACATCATATTGTATTCATCATGCATTGTTTCATTAATCATAATAAAATTGTCAACATTTCAGTATTTTATAATACATTACATTCTTACGATTGATAGGGTGGGATAATCCTTCGCCTCCGTGTCTTTAATAGAATTATGACTTTCTGTACCAAATGTGTTGAAAATCTGAATTCTATGTCAAGACCGGAGGCTCGGATTATGCTTCTTCAAAGCATACTCACCACTAACAATGTCGCACTTTCCATAGGTTTGAAATAGAAAGTTTTAAAAGTTGATTCATTCAACCAATCTGCAGACCTCATAATGTCCTCTACTCTGGCTCCTATGTTAAAGGCTTTGGTGGCCATCGCTCCTCTAGTTGAATGGGCGCATTATTTCTCTATATCAATGCCCGCTTGTACCATCACCCATCTAAGCCATCTGGCTATGGTAGCCGGTGTAATTGCTGTAAATGGTTTACAAATTGCTATCAATAATTGTGACACTCCTGAAGGTCTTACTTCCCTTGTCATATCCTCATATGCTGCTAAACATCTGACCGTACATAATTTCGGTTGTCCCAGGAAAGCTTCATAAGAAATGGATCTTAAACCTGTTTTGGTCTTTCTTGTTATGAGAAAAGTCACTCCGCTCGAAGATACACTTTTCCTGTTGACCTCCAGCGCTCTAAAGTCTGAGGATCTCTTACAGGCTAAAAGACATAAGAGCATGGATAACTTGCCTGAAATCACTTTCCTGGATAAATCTTGAATATCTGGCCATGATAGAAATAATCTCAAAATTCTGCCCACCTGCCATTATTGATTATACTTTTCGCGAGGGGGTCTGATCATCTTTACTCCCCTTACTAATCTACAGATCAATGGGTGTTCCCCAATCACTAAGCCTTCTACTCTAGGGTGTCCTGCTGATATTGCAGACCTGGCCGTGTTGCTAGTTGTGTATGCCTTTCCTTGAGCTGCCATCTGTGCTAAGAAATTAGCTACGTGTACTACATCCGTTCCATCGGGATGAATATACCTCTCCAGACACCAGCTACTCCATCTAGCCCATGCTGATTTATAAGCCCTGTGTGTCCCTGGAGGCCAGGATTCGCTAATTATGTTTTCAGCCTCATTCAATAGTCCTGGCCTAACCCAAGATCTCCTGAAATCGCCCATGCTATCAGCTTGAGTCTTCCTGACCTCACTAGTGGATGGCTGAGATCTCTGGGGTCTCGAACAATTAATTTGTCGTTGGGTAATGCCACTGGGTTGTGGTGTGATAATTCCAGAAGGCTGGGAAACCACACCTGCCCCCTCCAGTCCGGCTTAACTAGTACTAGTGATGCTCTCTGGCGTCTCACCTGGGCTAGCGTTCTCGCTATCATGGAGAATGGAGGGAACGCGTAGTTCGTCTGGTGGCCCCATGACTGCAGGAAGGCATCTGTCGCCTCTGCTTCTAGGTCCGGTCTCCAGCTGAAGAACCAGGGTACCTGCTTGTTTAGTCTCTATGCAAATAAGTCGACCTGGCATGGTCCCCATCGAGTCATAAGCTCTTGCAACACTACCTCGTCCAGCTTCCAATCGCTGGCATCTCTGAGGTATCTGGAGTTTCAATCGGCTACTTCGTTCTGATGGCCCAGCAGATATTCCGCCGTCACTAAGACTCTCCTCTGAAGACATAGTTCCCAGAAGTCTTTTGCCAGTTCTGCCAGTAGTCTGGTTCTTGTCCTGCCCAGTCTGTTGATGTACCTGACCGCTGAGACATTGTCCATTTTTAGCAGTACACAACATTGAGCCCTCTCTTGAGTCCAGCATTTTACTGCAAAGAACCCTGCTAGCAACTCCAGGCAGTTGATAGGGAGATCCGACCACCTGCCCCCTGTCAACAGGTTCCCGCATCGGGCTCCCTAGCCCCATCTGCTGGCGTCGGATTCGATGACTAGGTCCGGGGATTAACCAAATATTGCTCTCCCGTTCCATGCATCCATGTGGATTAGCCACCATTCCAACTCTTCCCTCACTTCTTGGGAGATGGTCACCTTTGACTCGTAGGAAGCGCCTCTCCTGAGGTGATAGATCTTCAGCCTCTGGAGTGCCCTGTAATGTAGTGGTTTTGGGAATATTGCATGGATTGAAGCCGCTAGACGGCCCACTAATCTTGCAATGTCCCTCAGCGACAGTTCTCCCTTCGCTAGTGTGTGTCTTAGCTATTTTTTGATATTGTTCACCTTGGGAATGGGTAGACTGAGAGTTCCATGAATAGAGTCCACTATGAACCCCAGGAATTCCATTGATTTTACTGGTACTATACTGGATTTCTCCCAATTTATTAGAAACCCCAGACTCTCTAACAATTCTATTGTTGTCTGTACTTGCTCTAATAGTGTTTCTTTCTCTTGGCACATCAGACATATGTCGTCTAGATAGATTATAAGTCTTATCCCTTGACCTCTGAGGTGTGTCACAACTGGTTTCATCATCTTGGTGAAACACCATGTTGCTGATGCTAGGCCGAAGGGCAGGCATCGAAATTCCCATGTTGTTTTCTCCCAGATGAATCTCAGAAATGTGCAGTGTTCTTCTGCTATGGGAATAGTCAGGTATGCATCTTTTAAATCTATCCTGGCTAGCCATTCTCCCTGAATTAAGGTATCTCTTAACAGGTGTATCCCTTCCATCTTGAAGTGACTGTACACCACGTATTCGTTTAGGCCTTTCACGTTTGTAATTGCTCTTGTCTTGAGTTTGCCTTTTACTGGGAACATATTGCTTATGTATCCCTTTGATTGAACTGTTACAGGTCTTATAGCTCTTTTGCTTTCTAGCCCTCTCAATTCTCCTTCCAGTAATAATGTGTCTTCTCTGTTAATTTCTAGACCCTTTGGTGCATTTCCCTGATGTGGTGTCTCTAGAAATCCTATGTAAAAGCCTTGTGCGGTCTGTATTACCCAGGAATCGCCTGATATATCCAACCAATTTTGTAAAAACTGAGCTGTCCTCACCCTACTTCTGGGCTACTTACGTGTGGGTAGACTGTTCGCACCTGGGCTATTTTGCTGACGTTCCCCTTGTCACCAGTTTCTGCCACTTCCTCTACTCCTTGATGGAAAGAAAGGCGTTTGTCTACGATCCTCCTGCTCTCGCCACTGTGCTCTGTCTTGATAGGATCGATTATAGTGGAATCGGCCAGCTGAGCGACCCCTGCCTCTGCTGGCTCGTCCAAAAATGTGCCTCCTGAAAACTCTTTTGAGAGAGGCTTGTGCCTTGTCCAAGGCCGCATAGGAATTCGCAAATTTGGTTAGCTCCTTGATAAAGGAGTCCCCAAATAATTTCCCTTTCGCGGATGATGATGATTCTGAGGAAGCCAACTCACTCACTTTAGGATTGATCTTCACCAACAAAGATCTCCTTCTTTCTGTGGTGATGGCATGGTTGGCGTTTCCCAACATGCATGTCGCCCTCTGGGCCCACCCGATTAGAATTGACGGGTCTATTGGCTCTCCTTTCACTTTAGCCTCTTCTCCGATCTGGAGAATTTTTGTGAGGGGTCCTGTCATGTCTAGCATCTTGTCTTGGAATGACCGCCAGGATCTATCCAGACCCTTCCTCACATCTTTCGTGTATTTGATCATGAATGTAATCAACTTTTCATCTATTTTAGGAGGTGAGGTCTGGGGCATTCCGCCCCCATTTTACTCCTAGCCTCTTTGGCTAGTGGCGCTCTCAAGCGCTTCTTTAGATAGGCCGCTATTCTTTTTGGCGGCTCTCATTCGGGTGATCTGGGATGAATTAGTGCCTCTGGATCGAAGTCATCGTCCCCTGCACCATCCTCCTCTGTCTCCTCTCTTTTCTTTTTCTTTGGCGCTTTGTGGCCTTCTTCGTCTGAGGAAGATATAGAAAGTACTTCTTCCTCCTCTGAGTATTCTTCCTCCGAGTCGTCCTCACCCTGATCTGGGGTATCTGAGGATCCTTCCTGTCCCCTGCTAGGCCCCGCTTTTCCTCTTATCCTTCTCCTTTTACCACCCTTCTTCCTTGGTGGTGTGCCCGGGGGCGGTGTGAGCTGCCTCTGCCCTGCGGGCTGCTTTTCTGCCCCCTTTAGATTTTTCCTGTGCCTTAAGCCCTTTGATTTCCTCCAGGCCCTGTGAGAACTTGAGCCATTCCTCCATCTGCTGTGGTCCATGTTCCAGCGAGGCCCCTAGGGCTTTCTGAAGGACTTGAGTCATCTCCTTATGGCTCCTCTTCTAGCTAATGCTAGCCTTCCCCTCATCACTGGAGGAGCTCATGTTTGCACAGAAACACTGGGGAATTCAATAGAATAAATGTATACCAGGGTTTAAGATCTTTCTCTATATTCTCTCTGTATTGAGAGATATACATATATTTGTATGTATTTATATTTGTATTGATCACGTGGTCTGTAATATCATATGTTATATATGCAAATATCAGGTTTTACCTGGGACTGTGCCCGTATTATTGTGCGGTACCTTCTATTGGCCTGCAGGGGTGCTGTTGTGCTCCTGACAGAACGCTCAGTCGCGACCGCAACTCCCAAGAACCGATGAACAACTAATGCGGATATGCTACGCCTTCTTCTAACCGTGCGCCCGTGTGTGCGTGCGTGTTATAATCAAATACAAACACTCTCTACACAAACACTCACACTATAGTAAGTAAAAATAAAAAGGCACTTAACTCGCTGCCGAGCAGCAAAGAAAGAGGAGGAATGGAAAGAGGACAGGAGGTTTTAAGCACTAATGACTTGTTGATTGGTTTAGAGATATCACATGGTCAGTTTGGGGACCAATAAAAAATGAACTACAAAGATTCTAAAAACATGGTTATGGTAGTTTTTACTAGTTTTGTGTTACATGTTTATTGGTGATTTCTTTGCTGCTGATCAGTAAAGTTGATGAGAAAGCCTAATCCGTGTTATGTTCCAGCCCTCGGCGTGCGCGCACGAGGGCTGGAGGAGTAAGCTAGGCCGCACGGCCTATGGCGCAGTGCCAGCGGGAGCTCAAATAACTCGCACGCACACACGGGTGGATGGTCTGCCCCGGAACTGCCTCCCGAGTGCGGGGGCGGTGCTTTTATTTGGCACGCCATGCGTCACCGCGTAGCGGAACGCAGGGTGGATCATAACATTCCTCCTTTATTATAAAACAAACAAACATAACACTAACTTGCATCAACTGTGAGTGCAAACATCTGCTCACGCTCTTAACCAATAAGTGCCCGGCCATAGTGTCCGTGGTCCAGGTACCTCACACTACCACACATAGTCACTTAGCTTGGCCGGCGGTCTCATGGCCGCTCTCAGACCGTACCGCCCTTATCGGGGCCTGCACCCCCCCGGCTCCTGATCTGGCTCACCTTCACTGGTCATGTCCTCGAGGCCGGGGGCCTCCAGCGGTTCCCAGGTTCCATCCGCTGCTCCTGTCTCATCCGGGATGGACCTAGGCTCGTCTTCGCTGGGCGGAGCGTCCTCCTCTTCCAGATGGCACTCACTGTCAGTCCACAGGTTGCGAGGCACCGCCTTGAACCACGATGAGTTCCTCGTCACTTGACGATGTCCTCGGGTCACAGTCACCATGGTTCCGTGTCGATCGCTGACGGTCCATGGCAGTTCCTCGTATCTGGTGTCGAGTTTTGATTTGGTGGGGTTTCGTAGCATGACGACTTGGTCCCCCACTTGGTGATCAGACTGCCTCGCTCTCCTCTTGCCGCTCATGTGGGCATTGGCACTCCTTCTCCTCATTTCCGTGCGTCCTTCATTGACCTCGTCCGGGGTCCTGCTTGGATGGTGCGGAATCAAGGATCGGATGACAGTGCCGAACATGAGATCCGCTGGCGGTATGCCGGTTGTGCTGTGGGGGGTAACCCGATAGTTCCTGAGGAATCGGTAGAGGTCGACCTTCCATGGGCTGGCGTTTCGCCCTGGATACCCTTAGCACCTTGTTAATGGTTCTCATGAAGCGTTCGGCGTCCCCGTTTGCCTGGGGCCACCTCGGCATGATGTGGTGATACTTTATATTGAGGTCCTGCAGATAATTCTTGAATTCCTCCCCGGTGAACGGTGGCCCATTGTCACTTTTGATGGAGGTTGGTAGTCCGTGAGTTGCGAACATTTTTTCTATGGCTGGAATGACCACTTCCGCTGCTGTGGATTCGACTATTTCAACTTCCGGATATCGGGAGTGGTCATCAACGGCTACCAAGAGGTAGAGGTGTTCACATAGCTTGTAGAAATCAATGCTGATGGCCTCCCACCGAGAGCGACCGTGTGCCGCCGATAGAATTGGTTCTAGTTCTGGCGGGGCTCCTGTTATCTGACAGGCTAGGCACGTGCTGATGAGTGTCTCGACCCGTTCCTCGATCTGGGGAAAGCATACCCTGTGCCGTATGCGGGCTTTCGTCCTTGCCAGCCCTTGGTGTCCTTCATGTGCTAGGGCCACTATCCTGTCTTGCATTCTGAGAGGGATTACGATGCGGTTACCTCTTAGTATCACTCCGCCTTCTGTGATTGACAAGTCTTGCCGGACGGTAAACATGCCGGACAGAAATCCTTTTGCTTCCGCTGTTCTGTTGTGTGTGTGTCTCATGAAGGTTTTCCAGTCCCCTGAGATTATGGCATCTTTCACTAGATTGCAGCAGGAATCCTTGTTGGTTTCTGCCTCGATGTCTTCGATGCTCACCGCTTTTGGTCTCATTGCGCGAATCACTTGGCATATATGTTCCTCTGTCTCTTCGGCCACTTGGATCTCGTGTTGGGTTGCCGCTCCCAGGTGCCTCGAGAGGAAGTCCGCGGGGTTTCCACTGCCTGGTTGGTAGATGAGATCACAGTTGTATTGCTGGAGATGTAGTAGCCATTTGGTGATCCGTGCCGGAGGGTGTGACAACGTTCCCATGAAGATGGGTAGTAGGGGTTTGTGGTCGGTGACTGCTGTGAACCGCCGCCCATATAGGTACAGATGAAAGTGCCTGCACCCCCACAGCACTGCGATGGCCTCTTTCTCAATGTGGGAGTACCTCTGTTCGGTTTCCGTGAGGGCTCTCGAGGCGTATGCTATCGGTCTTTTCTCCCCTTCTCTCGTCACCTGCATTAGGATGGCACCGAGCCCAACAGGGCTTGCATCCACGAACAGTTCTGTGGGCAGCTCGGTGTTGTAATACGCCATCTTGGTGTCGACGGACAGGGATTCTTTAATACTTTCAAACGAGTCTTGGCACTTCTGCCCCCAGTCCCACTTGACGTTTGCTTTCGTCAGCTCCCGTAGTGGCTCAGATAGGGTGGCCAGGTTTCGAATGAACCTCCCGCGGTAGGTTGCCATCCCTAGGAAACTGCATACTTCTGTGGGGGTCATCGGTGGGCTTGCCGCCTGGATGTCTGCGACCTTCTGGGGATCAGGGGAGATGCCCGTGCTGCCAAACTTGTAACCAAAAAAAGTGATTTTCGATCTGAGGAACTCGCACTTCTCCCTGTGTATGGTCAGTCCAGCCTCTTGTAGTCTGCCCAGTAGGGTATGAAGCCTCTTGAGGTGCTCCTTCTTGTCGGCGGTGTGAATCAGAATGTCGTCGCTCACGTTGAGGACCCCAGGGATGCCCCTGATGACCTCCTGGATAGTTTGTTGGAATACTTCAGCAGCAGACGAGATCCCGAAGCTCAGGCGTTTGTATCTCCTTAACCCCAAATGCGTCGAGAATGTTGTGATGTAGCGCGAGTCTCTGTGGAGTTTGAGTTGATGATACCCCGCTTTCAAGTCAACTTTCGAGAAAACACAAGACCCTGTGAGGTCCGCCACGATTTCGTCGATCGTTGGGGTGATGTGGCGTTCTCGTTTGATGGCAGTGTTAGGTAGACGCATATCAATGCAAATCCGGACCTTTCCAGGCTGTTTAGGCTTTCGCGTGACGACCATCGGGGAGACCCATGGTGTGGGCCCGGTAACCGCCTCTATGATGCCAGCTTCCTCCAGAGCCTTGAGTTCCTGCTCCACTTGTTCTCTCATGTGGAAAGGTGTCCTCCGATGCCGTACGGCCTTCGGCTGTACTGTTTCGTCAATGTGCAGCCGGATGGTTTTGCCCTTCAAGCAGCCTATTCCATCTTGCAGCTTGGGGTATTGACTTAGCATTTTCTCCACCTCTTCGGCCTCATCAATGTGGCAGATGAATTTGACCACTCCCAGATCTTCTGCGGCGTCTCCACTCAGGAGTCTTTTGATTCCTGCCTTCACGACATATACTTTCGACCACAGTCTGTTTTCGCCGTACTCCAGGATGGTGCGGAACCTGCCCATGACTGGTAGGGGCTTCCGGCTGCCGTAGGCATACAATAGCGTGTCCGTGCTTTTCAGGACTGGTTGAGGCTTTAGAGTCTGAAATATGCTTGTGGGCATCACGTTCACCGAAGCGCCGGTGTCAATGGTCATGAGAATGCGCTGGTCTTGGACAGTGACCATGCACTTGCGCCTTCGGACAGATTTTCTTTGTGTTTCTTGACCTTGGCTTAATGCGGACACCAGGTATATCTTTCTTCCTTTCCTCTTGTTGTCCTTGCCGGGATCTTGCTGCCCTGTCGAGATATCATCCCCTTCTTCCTCCATGGAAGAGTTGGCCACTGCGACCCTCCTTGCACTGGCTTGCTTCTTTTTCTTGGTCGCGTTTTTGTCTGAAATGTTCTGTGGGGGCTGCGTGGAGGCGCCCGATGATCTGCACACCTTTGTATAATGATCCTTCCTGCCGCAGGCGCCGCAGGTGGTGCCTTGCGCAGGGCAGTTGCGGCGTCCATGTCGTGGGCCACCACACCAGCCACACTCTGTGGGCCCAGGAATGCGCGGTTGCCACCTGTTCTGGCCGTAGCCCCCACTGTGTTCATCCCTCGAGGATTGTTTGTTGGTGATCTGGGCCACCATGGCTGTGTTGAGGACCGGTTGCAGTCTGTGCAGAGTGGCCTCCATGTTGGCCGCTCTGGTGTGGGCTAGTTCCCTTTGTCATCCTAATTCAAGGATTCGTTGCAGGGGGATGCCTCTCTCGCTGAGAATTAGGTGCCTTAGTTTTTCTGAGTGTACGCCGTTAATGATCTGCCTCCTGATCTCCCTCTCAACATTAGTGAACTCGCAGAACATGGCCAATTTTCTTAACCGAGTGTGGTAGGCATCCAGGGTCTCGTCTGCTGCCTGTATGGTGGTGCAGAAGATGAAAGTCTCATAGTCCGGGTTCAGTTGGGGGAGAAAATGAGCTGTGAGGGCATCTTTTGCGTTTTGGTACGCATCTTGGCCATTGGCCACATCCAAGGAGTTGAAAATGCGAGGTACCTCGTCACCCACACTGAGTAGTAGGTGCGCCTTCATCTTCCTGGCCGACGTCACATCTTTGCACTCCATCGCAATCTCGAATTTCTGGATCCACAGCTGCCATCTGGGTCCACTCGAAGATGGGTCGGTAAAGGGGTCAAAAGGCTGGACCAGTGTCGATGAGCCTCCTTGTGTGCGAGGCTGTGGGGACGTCAGCGATAGGTTTGCCGCAATTCTGGACGGCGTGGTGGGCCCAGGGGTGAACGTGCCGGCCGCCATGTCGACGTGTACCTGTTCAGTGCTGTCGTGATCTCCTCAGGCAACCACTAGCGCGGTGATCAGTAAAGTTGATGAGAAAGCCTAATCCGTGTTATGTTCCAGCCCTCGGTGTGCGCGCACGAGGGCTGGAGGAGTAAGCTAGGCCGCACGGCCTATGGCGCAGCGCCAGCAGGAGCTCAAATAACTCGCACGCACACACAGGTGGATGGTCTGCCCCGGAACTGCCTCCCGAGCGCGGGAGCGGGGCTTTTATTCAGCACGCCCTGCGTCACCGCATAGCGGGACGCAGGGCGGAACATAACAATCCGAACCTCTGGTCTTGGCATAGAATCAACTTTCGCTAACTTTAGCAGTGCTTGAATTGTGTGACTTTTTTGTGAGGCGATATGATATTAACAGCATGAAATTAACATTATTTTTGTATTTTTTATACATTATCAGGCAATTTAAATTTGTATTGGAGTTTGATTAATATGGAATGCGCATTGGAAAACATTGTGCATTATATGGAGTGTATAGTCATGAATGTGTAATAAGTTTGAACGTTTTAATAGTAACCAAAGCAGATATAAAATGTTTTAAAATTCAATGTGCAACAACAGTCTCGATCTAGTTAAGAGGCCAACGTTGAGGGTATTGGATTTCTTGTCTGCCTTTTGTTTGCAAATGGGTCTGCAGTACAGCTCTGTGGTATGCGATTTGTTATGTGCAGAACTTAAGCGTGCTTCATTGAGGTAAAAAAAGGACCATCTGAAGTCTTCATGCCCAGCTGAGCAACGGAAGTGAGGGCAAGCGCCTGTCTTCGATCTGGTCAGCACCGGAAGTTGTCATGGCTGCGTTACCGCAGTGACAAGTGCAGGGCTGTGGGAAGATGGCGGCGTCACGTCGCACCCAGCAACAACATCACCTGCCGCCCCCCGTGGGGCCCTCGGTTGCTCCCGCTGCTCCTGCCTCACCGCCGCACAGCCCCAGCCTTTCCCCACGGCGTGGCCTGGACGCTGAGCCCGAGGGAGAGGCCAGCTCCACTATACCCACTGCTCCCCTGGCAGGCGCACCTTGCAGCCCCTGTCTCCCCGATTCCTCACCTCCTGGCACTGCAGCAGGTTCCTGCTCCTCATCCAGCAGCAGCGGCAGCACTGGGGGACCCTCCTCCGGGTCCAGTCCTGCGGAAAGCCCGGCAGAGGCCGCAGGCGTGTCGGGCGCCTTCCGTGAGCTCTTCGAGGCCTGCAGGAATGGGGACGTGTCCCGGGTGAAGCGTCTGGTGGACACCGGCAACGTTAATGCCAAGGACATGGCCGGAAGGAAGAGCACCCCGCTGCACTTCGCTGCCGGTAAATTAACGGGGGGCGTACCTGTGAAACCATGGCACAGCTGTTGACAATAACCGTTTGGCTCCCTACCGTCTACTTTCTGTTCTATGCCTGTGTAGTGTCACTGACACTGGGTGTCAGCCCGTATCTTGAAGTCTATTTAAACTGTATAAGTTTCTGTGTCTTTAGTCTTATCCTATTGCCTGTATAGAAATCACATGGCTCAAGCCAAGTACAGGACTCCACAATTGGTCTTCAAGAACACTCAACCAGTCAGTTTTTAAATTAGTATACGATTCCAAACCATAGAGGATATCTTGAATGCTACACCCTTTATACATTTTTAACATTCCCTCTATGGAATTACCTCTCTGTGTCTTAACAGAGTTCTTTATAGCTGCAAATATTCTTATGGCATTCATGTTAATATCATCTATTTTAGCGGTACTGTTACCACCATCAATGTTTACCCCTAAATATTTGAAAGGGGAAACTTGTTCAATGTTCTCCTTTAGTATGAACCAGGAATTACCCTTTTATTCTTTTGATCTTAACAAAGGACTCAATTCTAATTTTTGCCTGATTTAATTATAAAACCATTTATTTCATTTGTTGGTAGTGACCAGACCTAGAGGTGTGATGGTGCATATACTAACAAGCAATGCAGTCGTGACATGGTAGGTAGGACAAGTCATATACATATTTGAACAGTACAGTTTTCAGGTTTTTTTTTCTAAAGTTTGGGTTAGAGGGCTCTTCTTGAATACAAGAAGGACGGACTTTCCAGAGAGTAGGAGCTATGAAAGGGAAGCTTGCTCTGTCTGCTCTTTTTCTGGTGTATTGGTGTGGCTAAGGCCATGGTAGTAGAGCACAAGGAGCGTGGCTTGACGTTTTTGGCGATGCGCTGGTTGAGGAAGGTAGGTGCAGTATTGTGAATGCACCGATGAGTAATCGATAATGAAATCCATGCAGGCTTTGATGGGCAGCCTGTGAGCCTCAAACCTTGCTTGAGAGATGAGATCTGTTTGCTTTATGCCCCATGCCGCCCGAAGGGCATTGTTTTGTGTCAGTTGAAGTTTGGTTATGTTTTTGGTAGAGGTGCCAGAGAGGGTGGTGTTACAATAATTCAGTTTGACAATAATGGCTCTGGCTAGCGTTGGGCAGTTGTCAGCAGACATTTGCAGCTGCGTCTGAGCTTGGTGTATGCTGCTGATGAGGCAAGGGCCTTAACATGTTTTTGAATGGATAGTTCTGAATCTAGGTACAAGCCCAGTGTTTTCACATGGCTGGAGACAACAGCGATGTAGCATCAATGGAGATGGATACGAAGGCCTAGTCCAGGTGTTGGGAGTCAGTGTGGGGAGCCTACAATGAGGAGCTCTTGATTCATCATTCAGGCAGGGCTGATGGTCTGCCATCCAAGCTTAGATGATACTTTAGACCCAATGGATTTTGTCAGTCTAAGCTGTGGTATCCAGTGAGTTCAAGTAAGACTTGGGTGTCAAAGGCAAGGTGGTAAAAAATAAGCTTGGTGTACATGTTGTAGAGCGTAGGTGACAGGCACAAGCCTTGCAGCACCACATATGAGCCAGAGATAGTGTCAGCTGCTTCAGAGCCAGTGAACTCCTGAAAGAGCGCTCGAGGGAAAGGAATTGAACCAACTGGTGGCTTCTCTGAGAAGTTACATTTAGAGGTAAGGTGCTGGCAGAGGGTGATGTGGTGAACAATATCAAAGGCAGCAGAGAGGTCAAGTAGGGGGAGGTTGGGGAGTTCTCCAGCATCGCATATACTGTCGAGCTGGAGGTCAAGGAGGGCAGCCGTTGTGCTGTGCCTCGGTCTCAAGCCAGATTGGCGCAAGCCAAGAAGGTTAAGGCTTCCAAATGGGTTTGGAGTTGGGTGTAAGCAGTTCGATCAAGAATTTTAAGAAGAAATGGTACAGTAGTGATATGGTGGTAGTTGGTGGGGAGTGTGGCGTTGAGGGAGGGTTTTTTGAGTCGGGGTGTGGCCCAGGCTTCGAGCAGGAGGCGAAGGAGGCATTGATGAATTTGACGATAATGGGCACAAGGGGGTCAAGTCACATCTTGATGAGGTGGGAGTGGCAAATGTCTCCGTTGCAGTTCGAAGGTTTGATTTGCTGGGGGAAGTGGTCCTGATGGGATCAACTTGGCAAAGTGCCTCCACCAGGAAGTCGGGGGGGAAAGTCAAGACCTTGCTGTCTGCAGCTATCCAGAAGTTTGCGCCCCAATGCAGGGTTTACCATCAGCTTGACATGCTTGTCCGACTGCCATCCTGATGCAGGTAGTATTTCACCTGGTCTTTCATTACTGGCATGCTCAGCTTGCTCATCAGCTGGTTACCACGATTGCTCCATCTCTGTGCTCGGCCCACTATTTCTCCCTTTTGTCATATGTATGGGTTCTATGTGGCCGTAGACCAGAATGCCTTTGTGTTGTCTGGGTAACAAGCGACCTATCTCTACTCGGAACTTTGCTGACTTGATTTAGCCGTCTCTTGTTTCTAATGTCGTCCCTATCAATTTTAGACTATGGAACGCTAGATCCCTTTGCAACAAATCTTCTTTAGTCCTTGGTTTCTTCTTGCGACAAAATCTTGATTTTTCTCTGTCACTGAGGCCTGGATACCACTATTCTTGCCTCCTTTTCTACTTCTCTTACATCTTCTGCCATACCCCATGTCGCGGTGGAGGCACTGGTAATTTGTTTCGCTCCTCCTTTATACTTACTCCTACAACTCTGACTCTTCTGTCTTTTTCTTTAGAATTTTCATATACAGTTCTAGGCCTTCTCTCCCATCTCTTTTCTGTTAATCTATTGCCCATCCGGGCCGGTTGGCTCATTTTGCGAGGACATTGATACTCTTCTGTCCTATATTCTACCCTCTACCACTCCTGATAGTCTTGGGAGACTTCAACCTCCACCTTTTGACATACTCTACTCTTCCACTACTTTCAATTCTTGATGACTTTCTGGCACCTCTGCTCACTCCTCCCTCTCATGTCTCTGGTTCTTGCTTAGAATTTATATCTACATCTTCTGTGTCCCAACTTCCAGTATATCTCTCCAATCATCTTCCCTCAGTTTCAGTTTTTCCTACGCAACTTCAATACTCCTCTCTCTCATTTTGTACTTTTGCTTTACCCACTCATTCATCCTTTGCATCCCTGTCAGCTGACGAGGCTGCCTCAACACTTTCTTCCTCACTTTCCGCTTCGCTTGATATTCTCTATCCTGCTTCCTCTTTCTATCCTCCGCAAAAACATCGACACCATGCAACAGGTTCTCAGTCGATTAGAAAGAAGCTGGCTGAAGCTAAAAACTGCAGCAGACTATAGCTCCTACTTTTCCTATCATGCTCCCTACTCCAATTGCCTTCTTTCAGCTAAAGTCTTATTTTTCTGACCTCTTGCACACTGTCATCTCACCATAGATTACTTTTTTCAAACCCTTTCTCGCCATCTTTCTCCCCCTACTCCTTATTATTGAATTAATTCTGCTCTCACCTTCTGACTTTGCTTCTCATTTCTCTTCCTTTTGCTCAAACAGGCTCAGGTCTCGAAGGAGGCGTTGTGATTCTGAAATAGTAATTAAACCAAAGGTCGGTCTGATATCCAATTTTTTTTAATTGGAAGAGTAGTCCAATGAAAACACATATTTTTGTTATTTCATTTACTTTGCAAAAGTATTAGAATGAAAGACCTTTGGAAAAAGGAAACATCAAGGTACCTTGATTGGAAACCTCGGTGAAGATTGGCGACCTGTGGAGTTTGGGCATTCAAATTATTGGCTCCCATCTCGCGGTCCCATGTGGATGAAAATATCATCTGACTTTGTGTATCCTAGTGGGTAAAGGAGGATATGCTATGCGTTTGGATTAATGCTGGTGTTGTGTGCGAGTGGTGGCAAGAAGGCACTTGCCTTGCAGGCTTGCTCGTGCTGGGTTGACGAAGTTCTGGAATTCGTAAATTAGACACTGCGGACCCCCCATGGATAGTAAAACACTGAGTGCGAGCCATCTTTACAAAGGCTGAGCCATGCTTCGGGTGTCACGAACAAGACTAAAAGAGCAGCAAGCTATGGTTCGCTGTGAAGCGGGGGTGTGTCGGCTGAACATGAGGCTGATAGGTCAGGTGTCCATAGACCTGGAAAGGCTGCAGCTCTTTGTTCATTGGACTAGAGCAACGTCACTAGCTAAATGCTTGTAGTCAGATGAACTTGGATCTGACGTTTGATAGGCTCGTACAGTGACAGGCCTCTGTGTTCTGTGACTGAGAGAGAGCCGAAAACTCTGCCGAGCCCTCAGCCAGGGAAGGGAAAATTTCCCAATTACACAACTGGCATTGTTACCAATCATGTTTCGTGCTGCTGAGACACATCCTCTTACACAGGTGGGTGTGTTAAAGAGCAGCACACAACTTCGTGCATGCATTGTGAAAAAGGGTGTACTGTCTGACCAAATCCACATTGGATAAGTGCTGAAATGTTGACCTGTTTTGTTCAAACCACAATGGCTTGAAGTTCATGGGAGACAGTGAAACCTGTGAAATCCAATCAAAATCGCATTGGATGCGTGCTTAATTATTGATATGTTCTATAAAACCAAGGAATGTTTGATGTTCATCGATGATGGTGAACACCGAGACATGTATACATTTAGCAAGCAAACTGACGCATCTGTGCGGCAATGAGCATTAGTGGGGTGTTTGCAGATACATGGGAAGAGATGAGAAATCACAAAGTGTAGCGAGGTGCTGATCTTGTTAATGTGATCACACTCGAACCTGGCAAGGATAAATCCCCAGTGCAGAGTGTCAAAACTAGGTGACAACGGGCACTTGAAGCTCTGCAAAGGTAAAAAAAAACTGTTCAGGTGGACAAAAGATGTCATTCTAAAGGAAATGAAAAGATTGTTTGTCTTGTTGTGTGGTTAAGTCAAAGGCAAGAATTCTTCATTTAAGCCATGAGTGTGGGTCGATAATCTGTGAATCCATCTTGCCTCTTTCTGCTGGAGGCAACATGATATATTGGAAGATTCTTTAACCACATCTAGAATCAACCATTTGGAGTATGGTGTGCTTCGATAGTGATTTACTAAAGGTACAGATAGTTTTGCACCTGATCCAAGACCGATGTTCGGAGATTCTGATGTTTGCAGGCCGACTCGTCTGGCCTTCTAGATAACTTGTTTGATTTTACAGTTCGTCAGAGAATTCAGGACCCAGGTTCTGGTCCCAATGTTAAATTCTTTCGGTTTTGTGGTGAATTGGCAGACTGAACATGATCCACAAGGGAAATGTCCAATCAGCATAGCTTAACCATAGGATATGCTCTGAATTGAGTTTTGGCAGGAAATTGTGGCCTCCAATTAATTTTTCGTTTGAATCAGCCAGATACAAATTAAACAGTTCTGGGACAAGAACACTTCCCTGTTTCAAATCCTCGATTAGTTTTTAATAGGTGTTGTTGGCATTCCTTCAGTGTCCAACCTTACAGTGTTTATACACCCTGTTGTCAAAGAAACCTATTTAATAGCACATTCAGTTTTTCCCATCTAATAAGCTTCTGCCACAATTTGTTTCGATGTGTTATATCAAAAGCAGCTGTGAAGTTGACTATGGCAATATTGAGACAAACATCTCCAATCAGCTGTTGGAGGAGGATGATGACATTATGAAGCGTTCCATAACCCAGTTTTAAATGTATATAGAATTTATTTGCTGGTTTTCTATATTCTTAAATCTTTAAATTAAAAAAAAAATGTGCACATGATTTGCTTATTGCATCCAGCATAGCCAAAAGGTGGTAAGTAATCCAGATCCGTTCTTTCCCCTTTCTTATAGACTGGGACAATATGTTCAGTTTTCCAAGATGTTGGGATTTGCGTGTTAGTGTGGATCTGTCCATAATTCACCATATCTATGGAGGATGTACTAAGTTTTCATGTCCTTCAGTTTGGCATGTCTTCAACCACTAGTTGCATTTAGTCACACACAACTGTAATGCACTAAAGCATGCCAATGCACCAATCCTGTTTTTAAGGTGACATGATGACGGGGATCGAAATTAAGATTGGATAAACAGGCGTTCAAAGCAGCTCCTGGGTGTCCTGCATAATGCAGACCGTCCAGCTAATAGCGATTTTGCGTTCCCGCAAGCAGCGAAAACGGCTGTTTTGTGCAAAACAGCATCTTTTGGGAAAAAAAGAATCTGCAAAAAGGACTGTTTAAAAAAAAAAATACTCAGGGTGCCAGGTTCTCTAAACTTTTTTTTACGCAAGAAATGAAATGCGAACATCTCATCACTTGCGCCCAAAAAAAGCAGCCAAATCCACAAGGGGCAACTGAATGGGTACATTTATATGCGCGCCCTTTCTGATGGCCCTTTTCACCTCCTTGAGCAAATCGGGGGGCGTTTCTGCCAATTTAAAAGCACAACCCACATTTCCAAGCAAGATGCCCTTTTAAATGTGCAGAAATTGTAGGCAACCATACGCGCACAGGATGTGGTGGTGCCACTGCATGCATGACGGGATCTTTCCTGACCCTGTCATGCATTCCTTTTAAGGTATGAACCGCCGCTGTGTCGCTTGCATTTCTGTTCCTCAAACAGGATAAATATGTGGTTTTTGGGTTGCATTTTACAGCGGCAGGCCCACGAAGGGCCTGTCCCTGAGAAAGGCACTGGAGCTTGCAGAACACTGTCGGGAGAGCACTTCTATTCAAGGTGCCTATTTCGAACAGTACCATTCAATCAATAAATTTTTTTTTATTTAAATAAAAACAGAACGTGTTGCAGGGGTGTCACCCTCTCCCCATGTTCAGTATTTTTGGGCTTAGGGGTTGCGTGGGTGTGCCCCGCTTCCTCCAAAATTGGAGGCGGGAGACCGAAAAAAAAGAAAATAACTATAAAGGGACCCTGCAGAGTCAGATCTGACCCGTATTAGAGGGACGGATCTGACACCGCAGGGGAAGCAGCAACGACCAAGCAGTTAAGTAGGGTGTGGGGTGGTGGTGAAAGGTACACTTTGGGTTGTTTGGCTGAAGTACAAATCAATTCGCGCGAAATGGACTATGGTCAATTCCGCTGCAAATAATTACACTTCAGTCAAACAATCCAGAACCCTATTCAAGGCAGCTTGCCAGCGCCCAATTTACGCTACAGCTTAAGCCATTGGAAATGCCCCGGTCACCTTTGAGAATAAGTTGACCTGCTCATTTCCACAAATGGGTTGTCCAAAAATAGCATATACTCGGCTATATTTTTATATGGCCCGTTTTCTTTCAGGAACTGGGTCAAAATCTACATTTTAAAAAATAAATAAAAAAAATTGTCACACTGAGAGGGAAAGGAGAGAGCTGGAGACTGATCGGTGAGATGTGAAGTGATAGGCAAAAAGCAGAGGCAGAGCAGTGGGTCAGAGGAGCAAGTGGTGCACAAGAGAGCAGAGGATGCAGTGGGCCAGAAATCTGAGAGCGAGTAAAGGTACAGAAAGTAGAGGGAGCGTGTGGTCAGTGAGCCAGAAAGCCGAGATGAAGTGTTTGGCCGGAAAGAGGCATTGAGCTGCAGATTGGGGGGGAAAATGATGAGGGAAGAGTGCGATAGAATGGGAGAAACGATGCAGAAGCAGCACAAAAGAATGCAGGACTGTATATTGCGGGAGGAATTGTAGAGCGTAAGGTGTGAGTTGGGAATACGATTTGGAGTGTGGCAGAGGCTGGGGAGTGCAAATTGTGACTTGACAGTGTGACATAGCACGTGAGTATTTGTATGACAGAGTGAGAGGTTCAGGAATGCAAATTGTGATGGGGAGTTGGTGAGAGAGGTGTGTGGGTGTTAAAGAAGGGGAACATTTTCAGCATTACAACTGATAATGATCAATTTAGTTAATAGTATTGAATAGGCATGCACATTAAACCAAAAATGTAGCCAAATAAAACGCTGTTCTGCCCAGCCAGAGACATCTGGGACTCTTCCTATTAAATGAATACAAAAGATACATAATGATGCTAGCCTGCCTCTCTTGTAGCCTTGTGTTCTGCCTCTTTCCTGCAATGTGGCAATCTTACACCCTCCAGTTAATACAAAATGTCCCGCAAAAATGCTGCAATAAATAAAGGTTTGTGCCGCAAAGTTTGCCATTTCAAGCCGTAAAATCCTGGAAGGTTTGATTACGGGAGCTACCACTGAGGAACAAGAAGCTAGTAGACGGACAGCGTTCCACAAATCTAACATGCACATAAGATGTCAATTTATAATTTTGCCTATTTACGAGCCTTTATGCTTTAAATGACATGCTAGGTGTCTCCTAATGTTTATTTATAGATTGTCCAAAACCCACATAGGTGTTTGTTCAGCATCAGTTGGCCTCGGGAGCCAAAAGTAGCTGTTGGCCTCAAGCAAATCAGGCTCTTCTACGCTACAAGCAGGAGCTAAATAGCTCCCAGCTCCCCTCAGTTTCGAACCCTGTAGATGTTGGATGTTTACTTTTCTACTTAAAAGGAAATTGGAACCTTTGCATAACATATTAGTGACCGTGTATAAGCTTTTTCCCAATCTGATTTCTGCTGTGCAACACATTCATTTGTAATCCCCCTTTTTATTACGCTGAAAGTTGATTCCAGGACTTGCAACTTTTTAGTAGTGTTTTAAAACCAGGTAACTTTGTTTTCTTCTCTGAAGAGTAATATTCCTGTGAAAATTCATATTGATGGGACAATAGGCTGTGCATATTTGTACGCCCCATATTTTTCCAACATTTCTTTGTTGTTTTTTAGGGTTTTCTTTGCTACACATTCGGCGGGACCCCAGATTTTGCTGCCATGTAGCAGCAGAGAGCTCACTTTGTCATTAAAAATTGCGTGCATTGTACTTCTACAATGCATGTCCCATATTTGCATTAAAATATGTTTAGGACTCACAATATGAGTCGTTTTAAAATATTTTAGCATTATCTAACTATCTGAGCACAGTAATTGAGTATCAAAAATGTAAATAGCTGTGATATGGGGGCACCACTGTCTTACCCTCTAGACTGCTATAAATTGTCCTTGCTGTACACCTAGAGCCCCCCTAGTTCATGAGTATATAAGCCTGATTAGTTGCAACACACCTACAGTATCCCCCACCATATCAAGTTTGGTCAAGTGTATCCCCCATTGAATCCTTCCTTCTAAGTTCACATACCATGCCCAACCCTAATTTTAGTATATTTTTCTGAATCAAGATGTACACAGTTCAGACAGTGGAGCCCACACTTGGTGAACATGATCTCAAAAGAATAGCTGGAAATTATTCAATATGAACAGGAGCCTACCCTCAAATGACTAATCGTTGACACTTTGCCCATGGTTTTCTCTTCGTTTATATTGATCCATTTTCAGTGTTCGTTTTTTTAAAAATCTGGAACCCTTCAGTGTTTACCTAGATTATAATTGTTAACATACTTTACTGTAATATCTGGGCTTGTTTTACTTCACTTAATCTATTCAAGGCTCACCTTCACTTGTCAAAATCAGTAATTGCGAATGCAGCGTTTCAAGAGAGCTAGATATGAACAGATAATAGAATAACAGGACATTTAAATTAAACCTATTGACCAGTGTTAGCAAGGCTAAGAATACATTAACAAGAAATACATTGAGACTAAATTGGCATGAATAGACAAGCAGGAATCGAACTTTGTATTTGACTAAGCAGAGCTGACGGCAACTCTTGGGTATTCGTCATCACTCTGTAAGCATGAGCTATCACTTTGGAACCAGCAGCTGTTAAGTAGCATTCTGTACAGGTAACTTCCACATATGATGCTTACTGTACTTTGTCAATTATATATGACCAATTATGGTATAAATGTCTGGATGTGTCCCAATGTTTGTTTATACACATTGCCAAACACACAGATTTAATGTCGCATAGGTATGTTTGCTTAACACCAGTTGGCCCGTGGAGCCAAATGTAGCTATTGGTGTCAAGACAATGACGCTCTCCCAGGCTTTAGCCAGGAGCTAACTATATCCCAGCCATTTCGAACACTGAACAAGTCTTGTGCAGACATTTAATGTTTTGCAAACACTTGGCTGCTGGAACATTAGCTTGGCTCAACAGTATTGCAAAAGTGTCTTAATATTGGGTCCTGTATGGACTCCACGAAGATGTTTATGAATTATGCTTGTTTTGAAATTTGTTAAATCTGCTTTTAGAAGAAGTTTATGAGTACTCTGAGGTTTTACGGTTCTGCTAATGTTTGTTTTTAGCTGCAGTGTAAGATTTAGTTTTGTTAATGGGTGTTTTCTGAATAACTTTTTTACCTAGCTTAAACGGTGGCGTTGCCCATGTGTGGACTGCTCTAGTATCATGACTGGGGCTATAGCTGGTGCAAAAGTACAAACTGTTTTTAATACTCAATTAGTACATATACAGGATGATTGAGGTCATATTCAATTATTCCTTTGTATTGAGCTGTCTACTAGTAAGCGCAAATCAAGCAAGTACATGTTCAGGACAAGATAATGATGGATGGGGGCCAGGCATCACGTGAGATATGACTTGCAGGAAGATAACTTTTAAAATGGACAGTACCTGGAAAACAAGATGTTTGGAAAAGAGCGGCTGCTTGGGGATAAACAAAATGGTTAAAGATCTGGGACACTTGGGTAATTGTGACCAGGGGGGTGGACGGCTGGTAATTTAAATGCTAACATGGTTATCTTTGTAGTGTGGGTTTGATTGAAGGCGTTGGTGGGCATATTGGTGAATGCTTCCGGGGAGGCTATTATACTCTGTTTGTTTTGTGATGTAGAACCCATGTTGCCAAAGATCTGTTGGCACCTTGTACCGTAACAAATGTTTGTCCACCTTTCGACATAGTGGCGTTGTACTATTTTTTTCCAATGACTGGTGGTCAGCAAGAAATCAAATTTGGGTTTTTATCCATACAGGCGGGCATGCATGTAGATCCAAAAATTACAGCAGGACTTGTTGGGTGGCATTAGGTACCCACTGTCTGTTGTAAGCTGGACCATACCTCCTTCCAGAACATGGGGTAGAGCGGCATTCATATTATAGTGGGTGTAAAAGGGCCTTTGTGAGTTTGGCAGTTCCGACATACCTCTGAGACCAGATGGTGTATTTTTTCCCAGCTTGGAAGCGTTCCACAATATTTTTTTTAAATCTTGTTTGTGCAGTGATACCAATGCAAAAGCTGTGGATGCACTAGCCAGACTTTTTGCCACTGAACGTTGGAGAGTGTTGTCGTAGTATTTAATTCTCATGATTTTCTTGGTATGACATTTTGGGACTTCCTTTTTATTATACCACTTGTATATTTGTGAAGCAGTGAGTGGAGTGAGAGATGTTATGCAAGAAATGTATTATGCCCGGGGGAGAATGTGCTACGTTTGGGTTGACAAAATTAATCAAAACTTTGAGGTTGGGTGCTTCGGTTATGTTTAAACCGCATTGTGTGATTGAGGTCTGTGAAATGGTAACTGTCGCCGTTGAAAGTCAGATGCTAGATGAATATTCTTCTGGCCAGTAGATAGACTTGCCTTTTAGCTTCATTTTCGATCGTTTCCAAATGGATTGGTGGAAATTGTGTCTCAAATAAAGTTTGAGTTTACAGCGGATGATATAGTATGGTTGATGTTCTTAGAGAGGGGACCTTTCCTTTTTGTGGCTGTTGTTGGCAGGGCGCTTAAGTGAAAAGAATGTGTTTTTCTTTCAAGGTTTTCGTTCTGGTATACATTTGAGTGGTTCAATTAAACCAGTGCATAAGGTACCTATACTTGGATGCAAATTCGTAGTCTTTAAAGGGACATTATGAAGGGTTGTCGTTTGCAGACATTTGAGTTTGAGACTGATTTTCTTGTTCTCCTTTTTTTTTTTTTTTAATTTATTTATTTATTTTTGCTTTCCTTTTCCGTATGGAGTGGTTTAATGCATTTTGGAGCCCTTTTTCGGAAGTAGGGTAGAGGCAACATTGTTGGGGTGTAGTTAACGATTGGGATATGCATTATTTTAACACTTGTACTCTACCCCCTCCAAGTTGGGTATTTCCATGACCAGGTGTTATGGTTTGGTTTTAATAAATTGGAGTAGTTTCGGTTGAGCTATACGCCCAATTAATTAGCTGCCATTTTTATACTGCTGCGCTCAGTCTTGCTCTTGAAAGAATAGAGGTGAAGTTAGATAACTTCTGATCTATTATTTGTATTTTATTTTTTTATTGTTGTGTATAGCCTGGCTCTGGGGGGTATGATTCACTAATTTTTAAAGTTCTGAGTGGGTTGGGGGGGGTTGTTGATAAGCTGGTTGCTAAGAAAATGAGAATGTAATCAGCATAGTCAGCCAATTTGTTCAATGCTTTTCCAAATTGGATACGTGTAATGTCATTTTGCTTGATGGATAAATAGAGGCACAGTGGAAAGAAGGGAAGTCGGGTGCATTTAAGGGCCCAAGCAGAAATCCCCTTCAACCAGAAACCACATTTAAAAAGTGCCACAAAACAGCTGTGCTTTTGTCTTCCTGGCAAATGTGTGGCGAGCATTGAACACTGCCACCCAAAGAATGGGTCTGCATTTGCTTTACTTTCAGTTGAATCATAAGAAAATTACCTGCATTCAGAACGGCACTACATTTGCTGTTCTGTCATCTGAATACTAAAGTTGCACACGGCATTCAAGACGGCCCTGCATTTGTTTCTTCTAAAACACCACAAAATTGTGTTGAAGTGAAACCCATCCCTGCGTGCTTATTCCATATGAATGCCAAAAAGTTAGGCAATACATCCCAAGAATGCCATTCATTGTCTGACTGAATCACATGACTGCATTTTGCTTGCACAGAGATCATTGAATATGTAGGTGTGCGTTTGGCTACACAATGTACATTATTTGTCCACACACATTTGGTTACCTTGGAAAAGACTCAGAAACCAGTAAAACTGGGTTTTTGGCCCAGGCACAAAACTTAATGGCAGGCCTTTCCTCTCACAGAAAAGTCGAATCCAAAAGTGAACCGGCCCACAATGGCATGTGAGGTGGCAGAGAGTGTGGGGATTCACTGCCCTGCTAGACTAGCAGGCAGCCCTGGAAGAAGGCATAAAGGAAGCGAGTATGGCCTGTGCGTGAGGAGGAACTGTCAAACTTCAAAGGGCATCATAAAAGTCCTTTGTTGTAAGCCAAGCCAGGCAGAGACAGTTTCTGTGGGGGTCTGTAGCACCGCCCACACATGTGACAAATCATCCCCATTGACATTAAAGGACTTCCATATTTTAAGACCTTTTTCTCAGCCCCTGAATAAGTAGTAAATTTGTATTAGATGAATGTAAAGAGACCAAGTATATGTTTCTAGCACCCGGTGAACTGAAATGGCCATGAAAGACGCATTTCGGGTTGACTTCTAAATGGGACAGATATGAAACTTGCTGGAAATATGCAAAATGTAATTGGGAATATGTGTAGTCATTGGCAGAATTTTAAATATTATGCATTTCATAAAAAGGGCAAAAATGTGCCAAAAGGCGATGAGACCTCGCACAGAGCCGGTGATCTGATTGTCCAATTCCCTGTGACCTATTGAATCTGCATATCTGCTTCTTATGGTGCTGGCTATTATAAAGTTGAAGTTTTGGTCTAACTCATTCTTGTTAAACAGTAGAATTAAGAGACAAAGAAAGGTTATGAATGCAAACACACAAATGGTGTCATTTGCCCTGAACCAATCGGCCCAGGGCGAGCAGAGAGGACTGGTAGGTAGTAATTCCAGAGTACCCCACCGCCCCCCAGATTGTAAATGAGATGCCATTTTGGCTATATACGGGGGAGAAAGAAACACAAGGGATTCAGATTCGAAAACGAGATCCAGGGAGAAAGAGTAGGTAGCTGACACCATCCAAGAGAGTGTAGTGACCAGACCTTGCCTAGCTGACCCCATCGACCAGACCTTGCCTAGCTGTCCAGAATCCTATCCAGAGTGACAAGATCCCTTAGCCTCTCTGTCCAGAGTGACCAGAGACATCACTGGCTTTCCAGAATCCCAAACTCAAGCTTACATTGTAAGTAGCGCATAACCCCAGTCCCCAAATGGCGCATCCCGGTCTTTTGACCCTTGTATCCCATTGAAGAAAAAATCCCATTCAAGTCCCAAATTGTGTAATCCGTTCACCCTTCCATAGACAAATCTCGATTAGCCTGTGTATGTTAGGTCATTCCTTTTTATACACCTTTCAATAGTCTGTATATACCCTTAGCATTATTTTTGCAGTAAATCAATTCATTCCCCTATAAAGAGATTAACAGTGAGTTGGTTGACGTTCGAAATTAAACACCTCATGCCAAGTGCCTTTCTTTAATAACCATAGTCCTTAAAAATATAGCCTCAACAGAATTAGTCTTTGTATTTGCCTGTGTATTGTGCATTCCTACAAATTCTAATCTCCATCTGTCCCATAGAAAACCCCCCAAACCATAGTCCCTTTGAGGGTAACGCTTTCTGTCAGAATCTGATCTGTTATGTGCCTCTGTTCCTTGTCCTGAAAATTGATTTTGACAGCTATGCCCTTCCCGTGGCTGTCTGACATCCCAAGTCTTGTGTAGAAACGAATTTCCATTCGGCTGCGTGTTATCTTCTTTTCCAAAATCGACTTTCTTACCTTGTGTTCATGTTGCCTTGGTGCCCTGCTTGGCAGACTGTAAGCTTCCTTACCTCGAGTATAGCGACACAAATTCCACAGTTGTAAACTGCTATGCGAGAAACATGTGAAATCCGATTATGCCGGTTTGCTCACAGTTGTAAACTGCTATGCGAGAAACATATGAAATCCGATTATGCCGGTTTGCTCATAAATCGGGTTTTCATTTTCTTTTCTGGTCTCCCATCTTGGGGTGGTGGGCTGAATTCTAAATCTGATTCTCCCCTCTTCATCCTGACTCATTGCCACTGCCTTCCATCCCAAAATAATTTAGTCAGCAGTTGTTTGGGGATGAGTGTTGCAGGGGGAGTGCTTATCTTGAATGCTATCTGCTGCTTTCAAAAACTATTTTTCTTAGGTTTTTGTAAATTGTTAGGAGTTTGAACTAACTGTGTTGTGGGGATCTTTGTATTGTGTTGCCACAACATTGGTGGCTGCTGCCCTACTGTTTGACTGTGACACAAGGTGTTAGTGAAGGTGGGTGCGAGATGGGTTGGGGCGTATTCAAATAAAAGAACCTGTGATTTATTAAAGATAAAAGGTGTTTTTATCGTGTTCCAAGCTCATTGTCAGGTGAAGGAGTCCCTGACTGGAGTGTGCCGTGTTATACAACCGTTACAGGGGGTAATGAGTGGGCAACCTTGGTGGGTACCTCCTTTGAGAAAGAGAGACATGGTATCAGAGTTTAGTACAGATGGATGCAGTGGGGTAGGTACTGGTTGTTATTTTTGAAAACTGTGGGCTGAATCTAAATCGAGTGTTTCAACTAAAGAGCCAGGAAACATTATCAAAGGCTTTCTCAACACCGGGTGTCATTGCTGCCGCTGGAACCTTGATATGGTTTGCCGTCTCAGTCGTGTTTTTGAAGAATCCAGTGTGGTCGCAAGCCTGCCTTTTATGAATCCACTTTGGAATGGACCAAGGAGATAATCTGGAATTGGCGCTAATCTGTTTGTGATAATTCTGTGATTATTTTATGAGTTAAGTAATCTCTGTATGTAACTCACTGTTAATAGTGGGTCTTTTTCAGGTTTCGGGATGACAAAAGTGGAATTTACCATAGAGTTTGAGAGCTTATTTGGATTTTTTTTATGAACAGAATTTTTTTTTTTTAATTAACTTTGGGTCTCACCCTATGTTAGAAGGGGATTCCAGACATGGACCCCTTGCTGACTATTGTTAGAGATGCACAGCTCCACCCTACTGATGAGGTCCAACCAGACCGAAACACGTGTCTGGGGCTGCTGTTGGTACTCTTGTTCAGAGGAGAATTTCCTAGCATTTCGGTGCTGGACTGCCCCAGGGCAGGACAAATACTAGTGTGTTTTGGATATTTCTCCTCTGTGAAAGGATGCACAGCTCTTATTCTTCTCAACTTCTCTGCAGCGTTTGACACCATCAAACGCATAATCCCCCTTGACAGACTGCACTCCTTGGGAATACGTGATTCATCGCTCTCCTGGATGACCTCATTCCGCTCTAACAGACGGCTAATCACCCTCTTTCCTCTCCAATGCTTGCCCAGTAAACACTAGAGTACCCCAAGTCGCCTGCCTCTCTTCCCTCTTCAACCTCTACCTTTCCTTCCCCAAGAATATCCGCTCACACAACCTCACCTGCTACTATTATGCGTATGACTGAGCATTCCCAAATCGACCTCCGACCCCGTCCTGATCTAGCAGCATGCATTTCAGACATCGACTGTTGGATGACTACTAATCACCACCTTCTGAACCCAGGTAAAACGCAGCTTTTGGTATGCAGAAAATCCACCCTTTTTCCTGTTCCTACTCCATGGCCACCCTTAGTCGCCCCCCTCCACCCCTACAGTAAAAAACCTTGGCTGCACAATGGACTTGGACTCAACTCTCACCACACATCCAAAGCCTACCATTTCCACCTCAGCCTCCTGATTCGTATCTTTCCTTACATTACTTACCCGAACAGACTGGCTGCGATTATGTCCAGTGTCATGTCCAGCCTGGACTATGTGAACTCCCTCTACTTGGGTGCACCGGTCTATCAGTTAAACTCCAAAGAGTTCAGAACTTGGCCGCCAGACTACTTCTCACATTGGAACAAAGGGACCACATCTTAATGGCCTTCGGCACCCTACACTGGCTCCCAATTGGACGCAGGGTCACCTTCAAATTCCTTTGTATTCCCCACCGAGCAGTGCACACAGCAGACCCCGAATTCCTACAAGACGAGATCACACCCTACCGTCTGACCGACACATTTGGGTCAAGCACGGTGGTCCTAGTAGTCCCCACCACCAATTCGACCAGGTTCAGAGAGTCTGCCTACTGAACACTGGCACCAAACTTGTGGAATTCAATCGCTCCTGCATTAGAGACAGCAAAGACTACATGATGTTCCGGAAGGCACTCAAAACCTGGCTTCGCCTAACTGCCTTACCCATCACCTAGAACGACAACTGGCATGCTACCCTGCGGAGTACAGACCCTACCATAGACCGTCGGGCCTGGCGATTTCCAACCCCACCATCTAAGGCCTCTGTCCAGACTTTAATTCCAAATTGTAGTGGCACCCTGGCAGAATTCTGCACCTGACCGAATGTATTAATCACCTCATCTGCAGGAACTCTGCATACGCTGAGGCCTAAAGCCAGCTATTGCCATTAATCATGGGCAATTGTGGCAGACTCGTAACCCAAGCACCTACACTCCTGAGCTTGATCAAGTACACACAATTTATGCACCACGCAATCGGTCCTAGAAAGCACCTGCCTGCTAACGCTACACCCCTGGAATCCCAGAGCAGAACCGGATATCAGAGGGGGGGGGGGCGTCCAACAGTTAAGCTGCTAATCACTCCTACCATTGAATGTATATAACGGAACTACAGACCGCTTATTCTATTTAGCAGAACTAGAACCCATGCACTAATCAGCACTTATGAACTTAAATCTCTGACCTGCAAAAAAAATGCATTGCTATCAAATTTGGAACTGCCTCACTTGGTAATCCTTATGAAGAACTGTAGCAAGAAACGTCCTAGCACATATTTGTTGCCAATCACAACTCTCCGGGTATATCCCAGTAGAAATACCTATAAGGGATCTAATTTAAGAAATTGCAGACCGAGGATAGTGCCTTCAGCTATGCAATAAGAACATTGTTTTGGGACTGACCTCCCTGTCTCCACCCACCAATTGTCACCAAATAATGCGACCCACCAAGATACAGGAAGATTCCATGCCCTATATGGGGACTGGAAGCTGAACAGAAACGAGGGCCCCCTGGAAAACACACTCAAACACACCACTATGCTAACTTTCGCCTCTGCACCAACAAACAATTAGGCAGCTACACCCCGCAAATAATTCAGCCTAGCTGCACACAACGTCGCCCTCAAGCACCAGCACTGCCAGAATGCAGATACCATTCCCATTGGTATTACTGCCAACATTCTACTGCCCTTACACAGCCACCGCACCACAGCTAACGCTAGTATTCAGGTACACTTCACCCACTGCGCACTGGCTGCACACCTACCAAGTGCACCCATGCTTGTTGTTCTACACTACTCTCCAATGACCTGGATTGCGGTCCCCAAGGGGGTTCAACCCACAGTTCTTCGGAATTATAATCATGGTAAAAGGCTCTATACAAGTAACATATATATTTGAGCATTGGTTAAAATTATTTTCTTTGCGACACACTGAAATTCATCCTCATTTTACTACTGGATTGTGATTTTTAAAATGTATTTTGAACAGTTGGTGCTACGTTAGCTACACTTGTGTTGAAATGAGTTTGCTCGTGTCATGCCCTGCCTTTTTTCATAAATGGGGCAGAGTGATTTTATTTTGTTGCAAGTTGCATTAGAATTTCATTGCATTTGTTTTTATAATTTGAGCGTTTTCTTTAGCTGACCTTTGGTTGTAACATTTAGCTATTTCACACACTGTTTTTCAGGATTTGGGAGGAAGGATGTAGTTGAACATTTACTTCAGACTGGCGCAAATGTCCATGCCCGTGATGATGGAGGACTTATTCCACTTCACAACGCTTGCTCCTTCGGTCATGCTGAGGTGGTTAGCTTGCTGTTATGCCAGGGTGCTGACCCCAATGCCAGAGACAATTGGAATTACACTCCACTGCACGAAGCTGCTATTAAAGGAAAGATCGATGTCTGCATCGGTATGTATTAAAGGATTTTGGTCAAAGTGCCAAACACTTTTGTTTGAAATGGGTTCCAATGTTTTGTATTTGTAACTTTCAAATTAATGGGTTTGTATGCACTGAGTTTAAGTATATAACTTGTTTAAAACGGCACCAGATTTCTCAAGTGTTTTTTTTAGAAAAATGTTCTACTAGGATAGAAAAACATAGCTAGGCTTCCCTACCCCTGGACCGAATAATTTCTGATCCCGATTCATAAGAGAAAGAAACGAGAGGACACTAGGAACTATTGCTTAATAGCGTTATTGGATGCATCCAGCAAGATCCTCTGTCTTCCATGATGAATTGAGAGTTTGGGCAAATGAGATGGGTATTTTGCCTATGGCCATGACTTGTTCGAGGTGTTCAATATCAACAGCTTTTATCGGTGTTGGCCACAAAAGCTTTAACTACATTAATGCTACTTTGTATGCTTCTCGCCCAGGTGTTACAACTGTTTGCCAGGGAGTTGACTTCATTTATGGCAAAAGCTTACAAAATGAGGTCTATATCCCACTCTTCTGAAATTATGTTGCACATTAAGACCTCCGTCAAGGTCCTGCTGGTTGTACAAGTTAATTACACGGATCCTATGACTAGTAATTGAGGTTTAAACATGGGGGGGGGTGCGGGTGTGCTTGCTCACTTGTTGTCTAATCGGAAGGCACGTCTGCATTATACAAAATAATGTGCGTTTCTCCTTACCTGGGAAGCCAACACTTGCCATGAATTGGTTTTGCTGATGGTGGAGCCTTATTTGGTCACAAGGCAGTTGGTCTCCAGAGGCGCTAACAGCTGTTGGAACCCATATTCTTTCTTCGTGCATGGAATTTGACGTCTCTAAATCGAACTTTGTGTGTTTTAGTACGAGGAGAAAGAAGTGTGCATCTCTATTGAAAATAGGCAATTCTGTTCTGGAGTGTGTTGGACTTAAATTATTTGGGTGTTGGTTTTTTTTTTTTTTCTCTCTCGAAGTACTTGCATTGATTTGTATATGGATTAGTGTCCAGGCTTGGTGTCAGACAAAGGATTGACCTTGAACAAAGGCCACATAATGGAGACAGATTTTCGGTTTAGTTAATGTTTGAGTTGATTTTGTGAACATTAGTGCCAGCTACCTTGTCTCATTTGGCTACATTTAAGAAGACTTGGTTTGTATATTTATGTAAAATGTGCACATCATATTACATTGCACAATGTACTTGGAAATGGAAACATGAAAATGTTGTAAAGTTTTTCAATTTTTAAAAAAAATTGAACATACATGTTAATTTGCCTGTAAAACCTGAACAAATGTCAAGAAAAATACTTTTTTCTAAATGCTATTGGTGTATTGTGGTTTACAATTTAAGGCATAAACATCTGTTGGAAAATATTTAAATGCGTTTCCTACATACAGATGGGAAGAAACTGTATTTTATGTTTCACTAAAACGGCTCAAAACCTTGGCAATAGGACCAAGTAGTGCGGTTCCTAGAGACTGTAGGACTTGTACACTTTGTAAGGACAATAGAAAAATCGGAACCATTACAGACTTGTATCTGGAATGCGCTGATCTGTATGCTTGGAGGCCTGTTTTATTCAGCATATTTGTACACTAGCACTCAATTAATTTGCCTGGGTATTGCCTGGAAAAACGGGCAAACTGACCCTCAGCCTTGCTGATGTGTAGTTCTGGCTGAGAGTGAACATTTCGTTAAGTTTTAAAATTTTCGAATGGATTGTCCTCCGACATAGTCCTCATCTTAGGGTATCTCCATATCCAGATTTGGCTGCTCTGGAATTTTTTCAGCAAGGGGCACTGCACGTCGATGCCTGTCGACTCGATGTGCCTCCTTCTCGGTGTCGACCATTGGCTTCAGTTTTTGTTTTTACACGAGCGCTATTGCTTTGGAATATTGGTGCGCTTCGGTTCCTTGTCAAACGTTGGCATTTAGTGAAAGAGTCGTCTGCATGTTTGACTCCAAGTTCGGGGGTTCACAAAATGTCACGACTGGAGTGAAAATGTCCCTTACGTCCCCTCACCCATCGGGTGTCTGTGGTGCTTAAGATCTACTCATTTAACATTGGAGTGTGGGTCCTGCCTATCAATGACAGCGAAAGTCCTCAAAGAGTGTATAGGGAAGTTAGCTGCAGGCAGGTCTCAAAAATACCCTTCGACAACTCTTTCGAAAAAGCGATCCTCCGAGTCGAGAGACCACTCTCCTGTCAGAAGAAAGCTAGATGTTCCTGATCACACAGTGGCTCACACCACTTATCATCCTCGCGCTGGTCGAAGAAAAGGCGCCATAGATCTTCGGAACGGATCCAGTGCCCAGCCAAATCTGCCTCACCGGCTGAGTGGGAGAGGTTCAGACTAAAAGGCTCCAAGTATTGGAGAGTGCAGCCTCGCCCCCACCACCCCTCGGAGAAAGATAAGAGCCATGTTCATGTTGACCAACCCAAAAAAAAGGCAAAAGACAGAACCTGTGGGCCTTTGGGACAAGGTGTCAAGGAGAAAACTCATTGTGAGCACTCAAAGGTTCCCTCCACTCCTTTTTGAAGCCACAATCATTGGCGCCAAAAGACACCAAGACAATGCCTAAAATAGCCTCAACGCTACAACCGTCGGAGCCCTTCGGCGTCGAAGATTTCTACGGCATTGTCAACACAATTAGCGAAACCCTCGAAGGAATTTGAGAAAAAAGTCTGGGCATTGGCGTGAAAGTTCAAAGTCTTTACTCAATTTGAGGGTCATGAGCCATCTTTAGATGATTCACAACCCTTTGGGTTATAGTATGGGACAACAAATGTTCCAGAGGCCTTAATCTCGGAGGAATCGAGAGGAAGACCTTCATGAAACTCTGCAAGTGGGTTGGATCCCCCCCCCACACACAGATAGTTTGGCAGACCAGATCCCTCAGACCATGCCGGTGGATCTTCCCGACAGCTGATGTCTAGGGTCATAGAATATCTGGGATGGAAGAGGCCTACACCACTTTTTGAGCAGGAGGACTTCACTGATATTTTAGATAAGGGACCCCAGCTGGACCCTATTCTTCCTTTCCATGTAGCTTTACAAAGGAGAGTTGAGGGCAATTGGGAGATGCAAGAATTAATTCCAGCAGTGAACAAAAGCTGACCAGTACAGAACGTCAAGCTGTGACCCTTACTAGCATCCAACTCCCGAAGGTTTGGTAGTTCAGGCTGCCACTCCAAACAAAATGCATACCCAACTACCCACCCCCAACCCCGGGACAGAGATGACGAGCGTTATAGGCAAGTGCCACATGTTCACTGGCCAAGTACACTTTCACCTTATGGTATTGCAGAACGATGGTGGCTGAACATAGGAGTGGGAACTAGCTCAGGAAGTCCTTCAGGAAATCTTCACCCCTTTGGGGAACACCTTGTGAATCTGTTCACAACCAGTGTCAACTGCTAGTGTGAACTGTACTTCTCCAGGAAATTTCCCCCAAGAGGAGCTCTAGGAAACACGGTCGTAGTGGACTGAGTTTCCGCTCCTGTACGCGTTTCCTCCGGTCCCCGGCATTCACCACGTGATCAAGAGGTTGAGAAAGTTTCGGAAATCCATCATCATCATTGCTCTGGATTGGGCCAGAAGGATGTGGTATCTGGACCTTCAGGCCATGTCCTGCCCTCCAATAAGTCTTCCACAAAGAGAGGACCTTCTCTCGCGAGAGGAGGGTTGGGTTCTCCATCCAGAGGTTAAGACTCAACCTTCACGCATGGTTTCTGAGCGGTTGAGATATAAGGATTCAGACCTCCCGGGTGACTTAATGCAGATGTTGCTTTCGGCCGAAGGCCAGCAACAAAATCCTTAAACTGCTACGGTTGAACGAATTCTGCAGCTTGTGCAGGGATACAAATGTGTATACTTTTTACATGCAGTAAACCTATGGTGTTATCATTCTGGTTACACCTGGGCTCCAGGTTGGTACAATTAAAGGATATCGTCAGCGCTATCCATTTTCAAGCGCTCCTCTGAAGAGGCATCTTCAAGATTCCACTGGTTATTCAGTGTTTGAAAGGATAAACACATGTTTTTCCTTTGGTCCCTTTTCAAGTCACTGTTTGGGATCTCAACCTAGGGAAATTTCCAATGTGTGCTCCTTTGCAGCCTATCCACTCATGTCCTTTTAAGATTGTTAAACTTAAATACCATCCTTTTAGTGGCTCTTACATCAACCTGTAGGGTGAGTTAACTTCAAGTCTTGTCCTGCAAGCCTCCTTACAGTCCTCTTTAAGGATCGAGTGGTCCTTAAGGTTAAATCTACCTTTCTAACAAAAATTGTCTGTTTCATTTAACTCAAAATAATTCTACCTTCTTTCTAGCCCACACCTCATCCTGGAAAGTAAGAGAAGAGTATCATGGAAAGGAAGAGCAGAGGCTTGAGCCAAGACGTGCACTTATTTTCTATATTTCCCGAATGTCCAAATTAAGACAGGACTAACAACTTTTTGTGGAATCTCGGAATGCTACAGATTAGCTAGAAAAGATCCCCTTGAGGGTCTCGGAGCACATTCGACCAGGGCATGGCTACTTCCTCTGCCTTACAAAGGGGAGTACCAATTCAGGATATTTGTGTGGCTGCAACATGGTCTTCAGTCCACACTTTCACTAATCATTATAGTCTGGATGCTTGCTCAGGCCGGGAAGGTGTTTTTGGGAAGGCAGCATTACCTTCTGTCCACACAGACCAATAAGTAACCCCTAAACTCTAATTGGAAACTGTACATTCTGACTCCCTCTTACAAAAGAACATAATACTGCTTTGGGAGTCTATCAAAACCTGAGGATATGTGGGAGGACACAATCCATTCAAAGACCAAGTTGCTTACCCATGGTTATGTTGTTTCGACTGGATGTTCCTCTTACAATATTACTCATCGCCTCTCCCAGCCTACCCTGCAGTAGAATTTCCATGTCATTGCAATTTACGCTCTTTCAGGGTGAGTATCTGTTGGACGTAGGATAAACCAGTACATGTAAAAATAGAACTGAAGCCAACGGTCGCTGCGCACGCTATATACCATCGATGTAGATGCCAAGACCCTGCTGACTTTTTTATTTCCGCAACAGCTAAAGCTGGATATGGATATACCATAAGATGAGGAATACATGGGAGGAACATCCAGTCGAAATAACGTTGCCATGGGTAAGTAACTTTATCTATTTTAACTAAAGACGGAGTCATTTCTGCAGACTATCGGTTAAAAAGTAAATTGGATCTTTAGAACGATTTTCATGGTTTTAATTATAAATATCTGTTTAGATGTACTTGGCTATGTCTATAATGAATGTTACATTTTTGCTTAAATACTGTTACTTACATATGAATTGTGTGAAGGGTTTTATGCTAAATGAAACCATGCATTGTTAATAAAAGTGTGTATACATATATAACTTGCTTTGGAGAAATAGGTTGGTTCTGTATTTTGATTTGACAATCCTTTCACTAAAATGTAAAATATCAAATTGAATATAATATTTGTAAACATCCAGTTTTCTGGAATTTGTTTAGAGCTAGTTGATGACCTGTATGGATTAGCCTATGTGCCTGTAACCTTTAACTATCCAGGTGTTATGGACTGCAACTCCCCAACTCCCATCTGTCAATGGTGAAGAATCATGGGAATCGTGTTCAAAACATCAGCTGAGCTTCTAGTTGCATATCTTTACTGAAATGGTTTGAATTGTATTTCTCTGTGCAAACAAAGAATTTGGTGGAAAATAAGTCATTAAATGATCCAGTGTTTTGATGACCTACCAATGTACACTTCATGGGCACAACAAGCTTTTAGCACCCTGTCTCACTTGGTTATGCAGTGCCACAGCCAAGCCTAAAGAGAATAATTGTACTCATGTTTCATTGAACTTGTTGGAGTTAGGGGGCGCTTGGGAGAGGGTGCTAGGAAACGCACATTTCCTGCTGCCCCAATTTAGTATGCAGGTTGTAATAATAGCTAAAGTTTTAAACAGTAATATTTTTGGTACGTTTAATTGCTGCATGTAAAGTTCTTATTCCGAGCACCGTTGCCATTGGCATGGTCTCCAGGTGCTCACATGGTGCTGAACGAAAGTGGGTTGTGTAGATTCCTGAAGGCAGAGGGAGTAGGATAGAAGTTGTGCTTTTCTGTTAGTGGTGTTGGAGTCAGAAGGAACTGGTGTCTTGTGCCAGTCTGCTTTCTAGGTGCGTTAGGATTGTGTGCTCTGGGCTTATTGTGTCCGGAAAGGGCAACGTCCAGTGGTTGGTATGTTTGCAGCAGTTTGCCTGGTGGTGGATGTGTGTGGTTGTCTGCGTTTGTGAGGTTAAACTGATCCGTTGGAATTGTATGAGCTAAGTGTAGGTTGTGCTGGAGGAGTCTGGAGGCACAGTGTCAGTAGCTGGTGTGTTTGGTTAGTTTTGTTGGATTCTGAAGTTTGTACTGTTATTGGGTTATCTTGACTCTACATTGGTGTTGCTGGCTGTGCAGGTTTTATGTTAATCATTGTGAGTTGAATGGCCAGACTTTAAACGGTTTCTGAAGGTCAGATGGCCTTCTGTCCTCTCCTTGGGGATTGTGTTCCATAGGTTGGCAATTAGACATTCGATTGCAGTTCCTCCCAATGTCAATTTTTCATATTTTTTCGATTTTGAATGTCGCTTGATCTTGGGTTTCTTCTTGGTTGGGAACGGTTGATCTTGGCCTGTGGGAATTCAGCTCCTTGACCGTGCAGTCATTTATGGGCGTTGCAGAGGCCTTTGTTAATGAGATTGAAGCCAGTGTAGACTTCTCAGGGGTGGTGTGATTTTTTTTTTTTTTTTTTTTTTTTTTTTTTTTTTGATTTCTTCTGTTTACTGTTAGTGGTTGAAGTGGGTGGGAGCGGTGATCCTCTATTCATTAAATTTTGTTACTGTTCCTGTACTTTTTATTTGAAAAAGAAACCGTCATTTTTAAAAAGAAAGTGTAGGAAGCAGATGAAACTTGCACTGCACATTTCCTTAAACGGCAGGCGCATTTGTTTGTGGGTTTTTATTGTGGGTGGCAATGGAATTTGTGGGGAGCATGGGCAGGAATCTACATTTGCTCGCAGTGATGACACGGATCACTGTACCCCACTTCCCCCTACTTTTTCAGCAGCACACTATTGTGTGCTGCCGACTCCCCTCTATCCCTGCAGCGCCAGTCCACTTCCACGAACGTGGGTCGGCTCTATGCTGCTGGGTGCGTTCTTTTTATTTTTATTTATTTTTTATTTTTTATGAATCTTTTCCACTGCTTGTAATGTCTTGTAAGTAGGGGACAGCACCACATTCCCTGAAGCCTTGACTGGCATTTTGGGATTCGTCATTTTTTTACTATGCCGTATGCACAAAAAAAAACATGCATTCAGTGTTGGCTCTCGTTATTTTGGGGTAATACCTGGGGCAGGCCCTTGAGCACGTACCAGCATGTAGTAAGTTATGGACCAATCGCATGACAAGACTGTACAACCAATCTGTGGCTCTGCAGTCAAGCGAATAGGAATGCTTTTAACTAAAAACGGAAACCGCGAGCCTCACAGGGCCGATTGACGCAGACTAGACCGAAGTGAATTCCAGCACCACATGAGAAAGGTAAGCGTGACTGATGAGGGAATAATCCCTTCCCTACACCTGTCTCTTCAAGCAAGAGACCTTTTGCTCACTCGTCAATCACCACGGTACTTGATTTTACTGACGGTTATTTGAATTAACTCATGGGTAGTTCTAGGGCTTTCGTGGCCACGCGTTACGTCTGGAACACTTCTTTGTAATACTTTACATGATCTTTTGGCATACACTCTTAACATCATAAATTCATTCTGCCCATCCAGTAACACGCACAATCCCCGCAACGCACCAGCTTGTACTGCACAGACCAATATTCGGCCTGCTACTGACAGAATTGCCCCAATAGGGCGTGATTTTCTGCCCCCTTCCTCCACCCAAAATATTGATGTGTGAAGTGGGCAAACATTGTGTTCTATGGCGAGAGATGCCGTTAGGTGTTTGGCCTTGCGCTCGGACTGTTCCCTTGAGGGTTTGTACCCCTTGACATACTTGACATACTTGACATAACACAGCCAGACCATTTTTTTGTGTTATTCGTTTCGACTCGGAGACCTCATTATGAAGCATTAATCAGAAATGTGAAACTGACACTTGAGGGTAGCAAGTCAATATATTATTACTTCTGTTCTCTGCCAGCCCTAATTCTCATTACACCTACTATGGAAGCAACAATTATAACGTAACATATTTCCGAACATGTGAAGAGCATTATTGCGTAAGCTAAAAGCATGATTTACATTTAATAAAGATCAAATACAATTCATTTTAAGATGCCAGCTTGAGTAAAATGGGAGTTTGTGTTATGTTGGTCTATACTAAGTTATGTTATGAGTGTTGTAACATACCAACACCCACAGTCTCACAAATTTGACTTCCTCATTCAAACTCATGCTTTTCAGGCCTTGCTGGGCTGCATGCGAATTGACCACGACTTCGTATCGATTAGGCCCTCTCGCCTTTGTTCGTGCCTTGTGCTCGGGAACCTGCAATGGATTTTTCTTCCCAACCCCCACAATTTCGTGTGTGTGTGTGTGTTTGTGTCTTTACGCCGCCGGCCTGTGATTTTTATATTAAAGCGGGACATGGTCTGCCTAAAATGTGTGTGTGATTTCTTTGGCCTGCAAAGCTGAAGTCTAGAGCTTAAACCTGCTCCTCTGCTTTGCCTACATGATGTACCTATGTTCATAATCAAGAGACATGCAATGTCCTTGATCCTTGTTTTTTTCCCTTAGAGAACATGGGTTTGTGCTTGAGGACGGAGCACCATGTGTGTTCTGTTCCTAGACCACTTAAAACCTCATTCTAGTAAATGCTTTTCTGAACAGGGTAAGGGTGATACTTGTCTGTGCACACGTACAACCGTCCTGTGTCTTTTTGGTATTGTGCTTCCTGTCCTTGGCTTATCTGATCTGACTGGTGCGAAAAAAGGCATCCCTTCAATTTAGCAGTTTGAGACAGGGAGCTGCTATTCTGTGGATAGAAAGAGGATGTTATCATGTCCTGTTCATCGCCTTTGCTAGAGCCAAGCAACAGAATATCCATTTGTTCTTTGCTGACTACGTTAGTTTGTATTCAATGGAGCATGTGCAGTATTTCGAAGGGATTGGTTTCTCTGACGTACTCCACATCTATGACGGTGAATCACCACAGCTGGCCTGCCTCGGAATTTTTTTCTGCGTTAATGACGTCAACACGCTGTCTTCGAGGGCCTCCATCGAGCCGATGTCACCGGATGTTATAAGTAGGACACACGACGCCCGTAGCCTCAGTTCCGTTTTTTCCGCAAACGTTATCGCTTTGGAGATCCCGGCGCGCCTCAGTTCTTCTGATTCTATCGGTTCTTCGAACTTGGTTTGTGAAGTTGTCATGTCTTCGACCCCACGGTCGGGATTCAAGAAGTATTGGGACTGTGGTTCCAAGATGTCACTTATGGACCCCCAAGACATCTACTTCTGGTGCCTCAGTGAGGACCACGCCACCGATGACAGTAACGAATGCCAGTCTTTGACGTCAAAGGCCTTGCAGGAATGAAAGAAACGAATGCCAGTCTTTGACGTCAAAGGCCTTGCAGGAATGAAAGAAGAAGCTGTCGGGAGGTAGGGTTTCCAAGCCCCGAAAGTTGAAATTTACTGGGCTTTCGACCGACGATTTGAGGGGCGACTCTCTGCATCGTCGGCGTCAGCCCAGGGCGTCTCGGTGCCGGATTAGTGCCTGCCATTCCTCTGCCTCTTCTAGGCACTCACAGAAGCGCTGGCACCAGTCGCCTTCCTCGTCTGAGGACTCCGCCAGATGGTGGGTAGCTTGTCCTACCAAGCATTCCTCTCCTGCGGAATGGGACGCATTTCGTAAGGAAATGATGACAATTTTTGAGTCGCAGGGCTCTGTTCCATCCGTGCCGTCGAGAGATGCTGGCAAGGAATGCGCTAGGGCCACTGTTCGCATGCCTTCGGGCTCGGGCGGTCGGCGCAATCACCGGGAACTTTCCAGGTCGGACAAGGTGGATCTCTCTAGCCATTCCCACTCCAGGTCCTAGTCCTAGGCGCCCTCGAGACCGGTGGAACCTTGTGAGGTCTTCTAAGAAGACGTCGACGCCATCAGCGCCATGTCCGTTGAGGGACTCGCTCGAGGCTCCGAGGAAGTAATCGACGCCATCTGCGCCGGGGCCGTCGAAGGACACACTCGGGGCACTACCCTCGAGGCCTGAGTCGAAGCCATCGGTGCCACGCTCGATGTCGACTCTGATTCCGTCAACGCCTTTTGATGTGCCCTCATCCAGGGATTTATTCCAGCTTCTAGATTACATCTCTGAGGTGGATGAAGCGTTTGAAGGTTTAGTTCCTGACGAACTCTTGTCTGGTCATAGCCAGTTGGAAGTCCTGCGTCAGTCTTTGCACAATGCCAGTGGTCTAGACACCTCCGGAGGTTGAGTTTGGTAGGCCTGAGCCTGGCACGCACGCAGAGTCTTCATACCGGCGTCTCAAGTCGAGGGTGACGGAGTACTTGGGGTGGTCTGCGCCACCAGTGGATCTTCTGCAGGATGACCTGACAGATATCCTTGACCAAGGTCCACCCATGGTTTTACAGGCAGCCAACTCTGTGTGTGCCTTAGCACGTTTCACTCAAAATCTGTGGAATTGTGTGTCTTTGGCGGCTGAACATATTCCCGAAGGGGAGGAACGGGATGGTTTTCTTGCCCTCGTTCAGGATGGAAAGGATGCCATGTGTGAATCTGTTCAGTCGGGTCTGGACATGGCAGACTGTCAGCCGGTCCATGGCGGCGAACACCGTGATGCGCAACCACACAAATCTGCACAAGTCGGGGTTTGCTCCTGAAGTACAAGCCCGGCTCCTCAACATGCCCTTTGATGGTGTACATCTTTTTGGCAGCAAGGCTGACTAGAGTCTTGAGAGATTGCAGACCTCCAAAGCTGCCGCGAAGTCGTTGAGCACTGCAGTTCGCCAGCCTCCGCCTTTTTGTCCTAGGGGACAGCAATGGGGGGGAGGTTACTTTAGATACTACTCTTCCTTTGGTAGATCGAGGGGAGCTGCAAGTCAAAGGGGCCACCGTAGGAGTACCAGAGGTGGAAAAAAAGGTATTCGAGGTGCCAAGGCTGCTCGGGCAGTTGCCTCTTTGCCCTCAGGCACTGCCACAGCCGCTTCAGCTCAGTCATGAGGCCATGTCCCGTGGTTCACCGGTTGGGGGAAGGCTGGCGTAGCATCTTGTAGAATGGCGCGCCATTACTTCAGATGTGTGGGTTCTGGAGATCATAGCCCACGGCTACTGTCTTCCTTTCCAGCAGAGGCCTCACGACAATCCACCAGGGAATCTCTTTGAAGAGTCCAGATCCGCTCCTTGCGCAGGAAATCAAATCCCTGCTGGAGAAAGGCGCCATAGAACTAGTGCCTGTAGCGGAGAGGAGCAAGGGATTGTATTCCCCATATTTTTTGATTCCGGAGAAAGACTGGGGATTGAGACCCACCATGGACTTGCGTGGTTTGAACAAGCTCCTCAGGAGATGGTTACTATTTCTCAAGTCCTCCAGGCCCTTCAACTTCAGGACTGGTTGGTGTGTCTCGACCTCAAGGATGCTTACTTTCATGTGCCAGTTCATCCCAAGCGCAAGAAGTTCCTGAGGTTCGCGATTGGCGACTCGCATTTTCATTTTCGGGTCCTGCCGTTCGGATTGACCTCCGCCTCGAGGATCTTCACCAAGCTCATTGTGGTGGTGGCAGCGTATCTCAAGAAAGGGGGGTTCACGTCTACCCCTACCTGGATGATTGGTTGATCAGGGTGAGCTCTCCCGAGCAAGCCCTGGATCTGTCCGTCACCTGCCACTCCCTTCACAAGCTGGGCTACTCCCTCAACTTAAAGAAGTTTCATTTGACACCTACCCAGCGGCTCCAGTACATCGGAGCAGTGCTAGACACATCCCTGGGGCAGTGTTCGCCTCCCCGGGTGAGGGCTCACCACATTCTGCAGATGGACAAATTTCAACGTGCCCAGTGTCTCCCGGCATTCGTCTTCTTGAGATTGCTCGGCCTAATGGCATCCTGCATTCTTCTGGTGCCAGAGGCTGGTCTGCAGATGAGATCTTTGCAGTGGGCTCTCAAGATGCAGTGGTCGCAATCCTGTGCAGGTGCCGCCCTCCGTCGCCCAGGATCTTCTGTGGTGGGCCGTCAAAGGCAATCTGATGAAGGGGGCTCTATTTTGGCTACCCTGGCCGGAGGTGACGATCCTGACGGACACAGATTGCTCAGCCTCATGGCATCCTGCATTCTTCTGGTGCCAGAGGCCGGTCTGCGGATGAGATCTTTGCAGTGGGCTCTCAAGATGCAGTGGTCGCAATCCTGTGCAGGTGCCGCCCTCGGTCGCCCAGGATCTTTTGTGGTGGGCCGTCAAAGGCAATCTGATGAAGGGGGCTCTATTTTGGCTACCCTAGCCAGAGGTGACGATCCTGACGGACGCATCCCTCGCAGGCTGGGGAGCTCATGCCATTGAGTTGACAGTCCGCGGTCATTGGTCTCCGTCCGAGTCCAGGCTCCATATCAATCTGTTGGAGCTGAGGGCCGTTAGGCTAGCCCTGAAGGCTTTTTTGCCGGCTGTGCGGGGGAAGAATGTCCTAATTCTGACGGACAACACAGTGGCCATGCACTACCTTAACAAAAAGGGGGGGGGGTCTCTACCTCTGTGCAGAGAGGCACTGAAGCTCTGGTTCTGGGCCATCCAGCAGGAAATTTTGATCTCGGCAGTTCATCTGGAGACGAAAACGTGGCGGCGGACGCTCTGAGCAGGCAGAGCATGGTCTCTCACAAGTGGGAGCTGGCTCAGGAGATTCTCCTGGAGATCTTCGCTCTTTGGGGGACCCCGCAAGTGGATCTATTCGCCACCTGTGTCAACCGGAAGTGCGAAAGATTCTGCTCGTGGGAATTTCCTCCAAAAGGAGCCTTAGGGGACGCGTTCGTAGTGGAGTGGTCCTTCCCACTGCTCTACGTGTTTCCTCCGGTCCCCGTAATACCGCAAGTGCTGCGGAGGTTCGGTTCCCGAATGATCCTCATTGCTCCGGCATGTGCCTGGAAAACGCGGTACCCAAACCTTCTCGACATGTCCATCTGCCCTCCACGCCTTCTTCCCTACCGAGGCGATCCCCTCTCGCAAGAGGTTCTCCATCCAGAGGTCAAGTCTCTCAACCTTCATGCTTGGCTTCTGAAAGGTTGAGGTATAAGGATTGGGACCTCCCTGAAGACGTGATGGAGGTGTTGCTTTCAGCCAGAAGGCCCGCGACAAAGTCCCTGTACCGTTGCCGTTGGAGGAAGTTCTGCGCCTGGTGCAGGGTTAAGAATGTGGATCCTTTTTCATGTACCGTTCCTGTGGTTCTCTTTTTTTTTGCTTTCGTTAACCCAAAAGGGCATGCAAGTGGGTACCATTAAAGGTTACCTGGCGGCGCTGTCCATGTTTAAGCGCTCGTCTGAGGAGTGTTCTTATTTTAAGATTCCTATGATTTCTCGGTTTATGAAAAGGGCTCACTAATGCGTTCCCACCATCACCTTTCCAGGTGCCGGGTTGGGATTTGAACCTGGTTCTGAAATTCCTAGTGGGAGCTCCCTTCGAGCCTTTACATTCTTGTCCTTTGAGACTGTTGACCTTAAACTATTTTTAGTTGTGGTTACTTCCGCTCGCAGAGTGAGTTGCAGGCACTATCCGCCAAGCTGCCCTTCAGTGTTCCATAAGGACAGGGTTGTCCTATGGGTTCGTCCTTTTCTTCCGAAGGTTGTGTCGGAATTTCATTTAAGCCAGAAGGTCATTCTTCTGGCGTTCTATCCTCCTCCGCATCCTGGTAAGGAAGAGGAGAGGCTCCATAGGTTGGATCCTAGGAGAGCGTTAAGCGTCTACATCTCGCACATGTCCCGGGTCAGAGTAGACGATCAGCTCTTTGTAGGATATGCTGGAAGGCATTTGGGTCAAGCTGTTACTAAGCAGACCTTGTCCAGATGATTATCTTGACCATCTCGGAATGCTACCGTCTGGCGGGTAAGGACCCTCTAGTAGGCTTGAGGGCCCATTCTACTAGGGGTGTGGCTGCCTCCTCTGCTCTGGGGGGTTCCCATTCGTAACATTTGTGAAGCAGCCACATGGGCCTCTGTCCATACTTTTGTGAAACGCTACTCCCTGGACTCTATCCATGGGCAAGACTTAGCCTTTGGTAAGGCAGTCCTCTATTCTGCTATTGGATTGGGCATACTAACTTTCTAAATTATTTTCCCACCTTTATACGTTGGTACTACTTTGGAAGTCTGTCATAGATGTGGAATACGTCGGAGGAACAATCCCTTCGAAGAACAAGTTACTTACTTACCCGGTAACGTTCTTTCGACGGGATGTTCCGATGACTTATTCCACATCGCTCCCTCCCTACCTGCTCCTCTACAGAATTTCTTATGCGATTGCAGCTTTCGTTTCCGCAAGGCTTTCTGTAGTCACTCTGGCAGAAGATTGGTGCCACACGTTCTGGGAAAGAATTTCAACTGAGGCTATGGCCGTCTTGCGACCTACTTATAACATCCGGTGATATCGGCTCGACGGAGGCCTTCGAGGACAGCATATCGACATTACCTGTCATAGATGTGGAATACATCGTCGGAACATCCCATCGAAAGAACGTTACCAGGTAAAGTAACTTGTTCGTCTATGCTTGTCCTTTGAAAACAGCTCCTGTATTATGAACTTGTGCTTTCTGCTCGACCAACACTTGTAGTCTCTTGCTAAAAATTTGCCTGGTTTGAGCCAACTTGTCTTAATACGACTCATTAATCTGTGACACCCCCTCAAGGCAATTTGACACAGATCAAAGGATTTTGTAGCACCGTGAAGTCTTTAATACGCTTACTGGGAGCTATAATTACATAAAGATTGCCTATATTGGTGGCAAAAACATGTATACATTCATATTTTAGCACATAGCTGTTGCATGCAAGGATCAACATAAGGTGCTTGATAAATTGGAGTGCCTAGAAGCATGTGCTGTCTGCTATACACAAATAAAAAAAAATATCAATTGCTGCACCACATTTCAAATAGTTAGCACTACTTGCCAACGTCGGCATGAATGAGTACATGTATCTAACATTGAGGTATTCAACATGAGTCCATTATATTGCAACTGGACCTAGCTAAGAATGCATGTATTTAATGTGAGGTATATGGTTTAATTGAAAAATCATTATTGGCGATGGCTTCAAAATACGACACAGGTTCTTTTGAGATTTAATTAGTAACCAACATAGCCTGGCCCCTGGTTTTTTTTACCCGATGGGCTTTGGAATGTGTGATCCTGAGCACATTGTCACTTTCATAAACAGTTAATAGTTTGAATCAGTGTCCTTGAAAATAAACCAATATGTGAGTTCCTTTGTTACGTGTGTCTGGCTTTGAGGCATAGGGCCCAGGTGCTTCCTTGGCCGTGCCCTTGGGAGTGCTCGATGCATTTGGCAACAATCGCTTTCGTAGTTTTCTGAGCAGTTTTACTTGCTCTGGCATGCCCCCATTATCGGGCGTGGTTTCAGGGGAACTTTCAATGAGCTCACAGAATACTTGCGGGAAGTACCTCTGGAATCTGCAAATGTCTCTATGCACAGATAATGTTCTGGAGAAGCCTGTTAGTGCCATTCTCGACGGTGAGGCTGCGGCCCCACATTCTTCGCAAGCAATGATTCTTCGTGACACTCTGCATTTAGCGATGGCTGACACAGAAGATTGCTTCCTGATTAATGACAAAATTAAATGTTTTTGAAAAAGCGAACACCGCTTTTATCCCAGACGTCTGCACAGCTCTGTTATGTACCGGAGACGGGTTGTTTCAAGGCTTTCATTTTGTGGCTAGTCATAATTTCAGTGTCTACAACAAAATGAGACATAGTCCAGGTATTATCAACAGCCAGCTGTACGAAGTCAATGTTCTAATGACTGTGTCCAAGGCACTTCTCCCTTTTTGTAGACTTGAAGCTGCTTTTGTCCCTGCAGAAAGCGCAGCATTGACCCCACTGAGCTGTGAACTGTCAGAGTGCAAGACTTCCTGCCTCGTATGTTCGGAGCCCAGCAGAGATGCAGTCTGTTTGACCACAGCAAAGTGTGACTGGAGATGTGTATCTTCAGTGCTTCACACTTCCACATGTGTTTTAACAGCTTTGCTATCTATAAGCTCAAATTCGGGTATTCGTGTTTTTGTAAATTGAAGCCAAGCCAGGATAATTATTTTACTTGTAATGATCTAGGTTGATCCAAAATGAACCCACAGCATTTAACTTGTGTGCCTATGGTGATCAGAGTTGGTATTCCTATATGGACATAACAGCAATATTGGTTGTAATGTACCAAATATGAACCATTTTGTAGGCTGTGCCTTTTTAGTAGAATGAGTCCTTTGGTGCAATATGCAGTGTGCATCTCGCGTTACTGCCACAGGAATTCATTGGCTTTGCATGTGCACACATTATCCTAGTAGAACCTTGGCATTCCCGTAATGAGTACGTTATTTCAGGCCTAGCTGGTGATGCACATGCATGTGAATATGGCACCGTAATCTTCTCGGACCTACGTATCATTCTCCCAATGTACATTACCCCAAGAATGTAATTCTTGACATATCATAGGTGTGGTTTGAATGGGTATGGTCAGTACCCCGTGCAATATCCAATTTGTTGAACCGGATGGCCAACCAGATGCTGCTAGTACACTTGGCCAGTACACTAACCAATAAGAAAGTAGAGCCGGACATCGTCTGGCATGTTGCCACCTTGGACCAAGTTAAGTGCCTGTTTGTTCTGGCCATGAAATCGCATTCAAATCTGGGACCCCTCTGCTGAGTGTCCAAAAAATCAGTTACTACAGAGACTTATGAGGCTTCTTGGTCTCTTCTAATGAGGTCATTTTGAATCAAACCCACATCTGTTATGACATCTTAGTGCATAGAAGCCTTGTTGCAGCGCTTGATCATTAGAATCTGCAGCATGAAATCCTCGCTGTACTGCCTCACTTTGTTAGCAGGATCTGCATTATTGCTTGACCAAGTGCAAAGTTTTTCCTGTTATGGATGCTTGTCCCACCTCACAAGGTTCGTTAGGGTAGGAGGTGGTGCAGGTTGCTGTTCTCCTGACACGCCCATTTTGGGTGCACCTCAGACTAGCAGCTGACTGCATGATGGCTGTCCAATTCTCTTCTCTTATGAAGTTATCGAGATTGTATCACCTCACTCAGATGGTACTGTGAAAGCATTCCTTGCACAGCTTACCTATGGTTATAGCTTGTCGGGGATGTATTATGAGAGTTCCAAGCCCTATATGGGCCCACACGGAGTCCTGCCTTTCTTTTATTGCATTCATTTGCTTGAACCCCCATAACACAGGTCTCCCTGATGCCTCTAATATGCTTGGTGCCTTTGCGTTATTTTGCTTCTCTATGGGACGCACTCTTCCGCCTTCTCCCACTCAGGGTAGAAACTCATGTTCCTATTGCTGCAAGTGGTATGGAACTGCGTGTAATTTAAGAAATAGATCAAATGTAGGACCCTACAAGCCATGTCTAACGTGTGAGCCCCTTTAATTTGCCATATCTGTTGACCCCAAGAGCACCATAGCGGGACAGTTTCCCGCCATGTATGTATAATCTGCAACATACATGTGTTGTGCATTTTGTGGCTCCCGTGGGGACGGGTTGGGCGAGAATATTTACTGATGTTCAAATATATAATCCCCTGATTGGTATGGTCTCAGTGAAATATATGGAACTGTGCATTACATTCAGGACTGTCCGTTTGAAATGGCAGTGCAGTGCAGTGTTCCCAGGATGTGTATTTAGGCCATAGAATGGGCTCCCGTTGACAAGTAAAAATGCATTGTAATATCGCACATGACACATGGGGTCCCATTTCATGGAGATCCTTCACATCAAATGTCTGAAGCATAGTTCTTAACAGTTCTCTGTATGTTCTAGACACAGGATTACTGGGTGCAAACAGTCTGGATTCATCAATCACAGAAAAGGTGTGAACTTGTAGCTGTGTTGCTGGCCCATTATGTCTTGAATGATGGTACCCACACATGACCCATGGTTAGAGTTAACATTTGTATTGAGGCAGGAGTTAGTTTCTTGGAGCTCTCTTCTCCCCAACATATGTGAAAAACTTAGAGATTTCAGAACAATTTATTTGCTTACAGGTGGAGTGGAAGCCTTGCTCAGAAAAGTCAGAAGTTAGTGAGATGAAGAATAAAGTGAGGCTGATCCACCGTGTGAGAAAATAACACTGTTTTTAGAAAGTCTGTCCAAAAGAATTCTTTCATCACTTTAGCAACTAGAAAGGCTTTCTGTTTCCAAATTGGAAGACTTGCAGTACTTTCCGGAATTGTGGACTTGTAGTCAAGATTGGCATATTCTTCCTCATCTTGAACACAATTATCATTTTACCGGATCTCCATTTCCTCATCTTCCGTGGGTCCCTCACTTGGAAGAGGAAGATTCTGTGGAAACATCGCAGTAACCATCTGGCACAGGTTTTAGGTGGTCCACAGAAACTTGCCTACTACCACTCTTAGGTGGTTGTGCGGTTAGGATGGCAGTTCTGGAACCTTTCACTCTGATCACTTTCACTGCTGGTCTGCAAGACTGGCCAAAAGGAGTCTCGTCGTGGATCTTTTCCAGGACCCAAGCTCCTGCTTTGAGAGTATTCTCAGAACTGACCTCAGCATCTTCCACCTGGAGGGATTCCCTCAGCAGCGTTGTCGCCAGCAGTTGCTTGTGCCTGGATAGCGGGCTTGTAAGAGTATGCAGGTGACATATACCTCTTGCTCTCAAACCAGAGTTCAAATGGGGTCTTACCGTTGCATAAAGACTGGCGTGGTAAATTATTCATACTCCTGATTACTAATGTCACCCCCCAGTGACAAAATGTATTTAATCAGGCTCACTTTTATGGACTGGTTGGCCCTCTCCACAACCCTGTTCGATTTTGGCAAAAATGGGTGTGAGAATTGCAGCTCTGTTCCCCATGCCTCTAATGCCTTCTTCAGGGCCCGCCCTGAAAAAGCTGAAACATTATCGGCATGGAACGTTTGATTCGCCGTCATGGCTACTACACTCCTAAGGGCCTGTATGACTGATTTTTGCAGTCTGCTTTCTTCTGAGGAATCATCTAGGTAAACCTAGTGCAAGAATCGACTATTACTAGAATGTACTTGTACTTGTTTACTGCTGGTAGTGGGCCTATGTGATCCATATACTGGATCTCGAAGGGTGAGGCCGCCTTTTTCAAAGGAACCTCCTTAGGTTTCTTGCTATGGTCCACAGTTGTCTGTAAACATGTCACAGTTTGCAATATATATTTTCACCTTCTGTCGAAGCCCTGGCCACCAGAAGCGATCAAGGAGCAGCTGTGCAGTTGCACTCACCCCAAAATGGGCAGATGCAAGTCCAGTGTGTGTGGCTGCAATTAGCTTTTCCCTGTCAGCTATATTAGGGTTTAATCTTTGAATAGGATCCCTTTTTTTCATAGGAATGGTGACTATTGCTTTATTTTCTTATATTTCCTCATCCATTGCAGTCGCTGAGCCAGTTATGGCTGCTATTGTTTTTTCTCATTGTGTGCTCTTTGGCATCTTTATCTGCCAATGCATTGCCAGTGCTACGAATGTGCCCTTTGGTATGTGCTCTTTTGTGCATTACCCATAGCAAAGGGCAAGTCTAAGATCCCAAACCTGCTTCCATAGTTTTGCTCGAAGCAATAGTTTTATGCCTAATGTCTTTGAAGCCCTTTTGCATCCACCAATGCAAGTCAGTGTTATAAGCCCTGACAATGTAATCGGAGACTACTAGAGTGGGCTTCCCTGAATCTGCTTGGCGCACTGCCAGCAGTAACCCATGCAGTTCAGCCGTCTGGTCAGACATGTCTCCCAGATGCTTTGTTGCAATATCAGTGTGTATGAATGTTTCTTCATGTGTGAAGTGCCCTACAACAGCTGTGCACGCTGCTGTGTACTTGGACCGTGTCCCCACTGCTGGGATTGCTGATCCATCTGAGTAAATTACCTGAAGAAAAAAAAAATCAAACCATGGTATGTCGGGCAGTACAGTGTCTGGCGCTGTGCCCATTGTCCAACTCCATCCACTCTGTCTTTGCAATTCTGCCTTGTAATGGTACTTCACATCTGGAGCATGCTGAGATGCTGATCACTGAATTCATCTAGTGTGTGATGCCTTTGCATTTGGAACGCTAGCTTTTGTGGCAGCTTCAAGTTGAGCTGGAGGTGTTTTTATGTTTATGGTTCCATTTGCTGCCAGAGGTCTCTCTTTCTGAATAATTATCTGAACTGAGCCCAGAATTTTCTCCTCGGGTGTACATTTTAACTGCGGTGTGGAATAATACATGTGACTTGGTATGCAATTGGTTTAGTGTCGCCTAGATTGCACACTGTATGTGAAAACCTTCTCTTACCGCAAGGTTTATCTCTAGGTCTTTCTGTATTCCTGTCCTGCAAAGGACTTGTGTGATTCATTAATTAATATACCTGGTGCAGAACATGAGTGTGTTCTGGCAGCCTGTGAGGTGCCTTGAAATTTGGTTTTTTATCAAAGCACAAAATGGTTTCACTAGCTCAGCAAAATTAGAAACCTACGATCTGCCCAAATGTAACAGTGCTACAATGGCCTGTAACTGCTTAAACGTGGTTGGTGGTCTTATATTGGCACACTTCTCAAGAAAATCTGCTGACAACCCTCTGCCCTCATCTGAAAGAGTAAATCCTAGAAAGGTAACCGCACAATGAGCTATTCTTGTGTTTTTTTATTTATTTTTTTATTTTTGATTAATCAGGTACCCTTTTTTGCAGCCAATGTGTGATTGACTGTCTACTTGTTGCAAGTGTTCACTGAGATTCTCATGGGTGATGTTAATATCATCTACATACTGCCAACAATTAGGAATGTCTATCAAGCTCTGTATTCTGCTTGAGAATGTGCTAGGTGAATTTTTATACCCTTGCATTATTCTAGTGAACTGGAAATGTGTCCCCTTAAACGTAAATGCAGTCTATTTCTGGCTTTATACACTTAAAGGTTGTGTGAAATACGCATTGCCTAAATCGAGGTTTGTTTTATATTTGCATCTGTTTAAGTCGGCTAGCAATCCAGAACTGTTGGTTCTGGACCGCCTCTGTTTTACAATGTGCATTCAAAATTTGAAAATCTACAATAAAACGCTCGGTGCCATCTGGTTTTAAAACTGGGAGCACTGGACTATTGTGGGCTAGCTTGCTTTATGATTACCCCCTGGTCCATTAGCTGGTTGTCTATGGTTTGCATGTGGGCAACTGCCTGTGGTTGAACTGGATACTGCCTTTGTGGCAGGGGTGGTTTCAGCACTGGAATTACATGTGCTGGACATTCTTTATCATGCCCTACATGATTTTTAAACAGCTGCAGCGCTGACAATTTTCTTGCATATTTTTGCATTAGTTCCCCACTTACTTAATTTGCAAAAGCAGGCATGACCACTTCCTCACCCCTTTGTGCTTGCCTTAAATACAATGATGGCCAATCTTGAAATGCTAACAGCCCTTTATATTGAATGTATAGCTGCGGCCAAAACAGTGCTTCAATTGTCTTTGGGTGTTCGCCTTCTAGCTGAATGGTTACAATACACACTTTATTATGTGCTAATGTCTGCCCAGTGGGTGTAGTGATCTGCACATTTCTGTGTGCTCTTGTGTGCTCCAATAGTGCCTATGGCTGCATTCAAATATGAAAATGTCAGACCCTGAGTCTAATGGGACCTCAGTCCAATCCGTGTCGCTTAGGCTTGGGGACGATGCAATGAGTGTGTGGACTCTGCATTCTGTGAAACCTGTAGTGATGCAGTGTTTTTTTCTCAACCTTCACTTCCTTCCCCTCGGCCTTAGAACGGTCTGGCATCCGTGCCTGTTGGTAAGGAGACAGGCTCTCATCAGTGCTGTACTTCTGTGGACTTCATGTGTTTTCTATCTCTAAAATGATAGTCAGTAGGTCTGAAATGGAACTGGCCCCCAGGCTTACCCCATGACATACCCTTGTGGTTGCCTTGCCACTGCATCTCCTATAGTTCTCTCATTCTTAGGCCCATGTTCGGGGGATATTTTTCTTCCTCTATAGGTGACAATTGCCGCCTCTGTGGTTTACCTTTTTTAGCATGGAACGATCCTCGTCCTTTCGAGGGCCTTCCTTCTTGGTGTTTCTTTATCTGGCTTAAGATCCTGCTTACCCTTTTTCTGTGTCTCTGCAGGTCTTCTACCCAAGTGATCTCTGCCCAGCGATTTGATAGGTGGATGTCACAAGGTCTCCAAATTGCTCCCCTTTTTCTTGCTCATTTAATTGGTCCAATTTTCTATGGACTTCTAACCTTGCTGGCTCTCCTTTTACTAAGGGTAGGATTATGCTATCAACAATTTGATAATTGTTAGATGCTATACAGAGGCCTAAATTCATGGCTGCGGCCGTGCCTTGTGTTCACATGATGTCGGCTAGTATCAGTGCTAGTGATGTGATGGACAGTGTGCCTATCAGCTGTAAATAAAGCCAGCTATAGATTGAGATCCGGCTGTCGCAGCTCGCTAGAGGCGGTGTGCAGCCAGAAGGAAGAAACATGGCTAGGGCCCTATGCCTGTGCTGAGGGGTGACTTGTGGATAGGCAGCTTGCAATTGTACTATTTTTATTTATTTTTTAATTTTTTTTTTAATACCACTTATGAATGTCTTCATTCTTGGAAGGACAAGATCCCAATATTATTCTCAATGTCTGTAGTTGTACCCCACCTGCATCCAGCTGTCCTGAGGTTGCTGCGCGAGTGCTATACCCTGCTGAGCTCCATATTGCAGCGCAATGTTGCGCACTCTAAAAGTAGGTGGCTAACCATTGGTAGTCCGCCTGCAAATGCGGATCTCCATGGATTGGATGAAACCGGCCCAAGAATTCTAGGGACAGATTTGGTGTAGCTAACGGGCCATGTCTTGCACCTGTTTGTGGGTAAACTATATTGCCTCCAAACCAGTTGACATGATTTGTATGTGTTAAAGCCAATTCAGGATACTGGTATGGGCGATACTGAATGGTGTCGAAGTCTCCCCTCACTAGGAGACTTGCATGTACATAATTTATCCTGTTAGCTGGGGTCTTTAGGTAAGTAAAGAGAGATTCTGCTGGCAATCCTCCCAGTTGCGCCACTGCTACTGTGAATTTGTATGCACTGAGTGGCAGTGCGCTGCTCGGAGCCAATCGTATAGAGCTATTCTACAATGTATCGGAATATTGATTTCCTGGTGCGCTATCTTCTGTACGCACTCTAAACTCTTACATAAAAAAGCTTTTTAGGAAAAAAAAATTCCCATTGTGACTGGGACATCAGGTTATGTAAATATTAGTAATGCTCTGGTCATCTATAAGATGTCCCATCTGTTGCGGGTGCCATCTGACAGAATTGCCCCTATAGGATGTGATTTTCTGCCCCCCTTCCTCCACCCAAAATAGGGCTCTGTGATGTGGGCAGGGAATCAGTTCTATGGCGAGAGATGCCCCTAGGGATTTAGTCTAGCGCTAGGACTGTTCCCTTGAGTGTTTGCACCCCATGACATACTTGGCATAACACAGCAAGGAAACATTGTGTAATTCATTTGGACTCAGTGAGACCTCATTTATGAAGCATTACTCAGAAATGTGAAACTGACACTTGAAGTAGCAAGTCAATATATTTAATATTACTTCTGTTCTTTACCAGCTCTAATTCTCATTACACCTCCTATGGAAGCAGTAATTATAACGTAGCCTATTACCAACATGTGAAGAGCGTTATTGCGTAAGCTAAAAGCATGATTTACATTTAATAAAGATCAAGTACAATTCATCATTTTAAAATACCAACTTGAGCAACATGGAGTTTATGTTGGTCTATACTAAGCTATGTTATGAGTGGTGACATACCAAGGCCTACAGTCTCACAAATGTCAACAGTTTGACTTCCACATTCAAACGCGCGCTTTTCAGGCCTTGCTGGGCTGCATGCAAATTGACCACGACTTCCTATCGATCAGGCCTTCTCGCCTTCGCTCGTGCCTTCTGCTTGGGGACCGGCAATGGATGTTTCTAACGAACCCCCATGATTTCTTCTTCAGGGGTGTGTGTGTGTGTATGTTTACCCCGTCAGCCTGCGCTTTTCATATTAAAGCGGGAAATGGCCTGACTAAAATGTCATTTCCTTGGCCTGCAGAGCTAAAGTAAAGAGCTTAAACCTGCTCCTGTGCTTTACCTACATGATGTACCTATATTCAAAATCAAGAGACATGCGATGTTCTTGATCCTTGGTTTTTCCCCCTTGGGGAACCTGGGTTTCTGCTTGAGGACAGAGCACCGTGTGTGTTCTGCTCCTAGACCACTTAAAACCTCATTCTAGTAAATGCTTTTCTGAACAGGGTAAGAGCAATGCTAGTCTGTGCACACGTTGAACCGTTTGGTATTTTGTTTCCTGTCCTTGGCTTATCTGATCTAACTGGTGCGAAAAAGGCATCCCTTCAATTTAGCAGTTTGAGTGAGCTGCTATTCTGTGGTTAGAAAGAGGAAGTTAACATGTCCTGTTCATCACCTTTGCTAGAGCCAAGCAACAGACTATGCGTTTGTTTTTTGCTGACTACACGTTAAGTTTGTATTCAATGGAGCCTATATTATGTGAAGTATGTGTCTATGCTTGCCCTTTGAAAGCGGCTCTTGTATTGTAAGTGAACCTGTGCTTTCTGCTCAACCAACCAAATATTGGTCGTAATATTGCCATTTTCAATCTTCAGGTTAACATCTAAAAAGTGGAGAGATGGATTGCCAATCTCCATAGTGAATTTGATTCTCGGATGGACTGAGTTGAGGCAACTAAAGAACAAGAAAGAGGACCCAAGCTATAGTTATGGACATGAGGTACTACACCAACAAATGCCTGGACCAACTCACCGATCTCACAACATACACCAAATTGAATGGTGATCCTCTACAAGGTATTAAGACCCTAATTGAAACATCAATAACCAATGCACTGGATAATGAATGGATCAGTATCAAAACAAGTCGGTACTCCCCAACAAACACCCTATAACACCGGTGTTCTACGGTCTCCCTAAAATACATAGACAACCAGAATCCACCATTAAGACCAATAGTTGCGGGAACTGAGAGCATCTTTGATCCCCCCAGCTATCTATGTGGATTGATTACTACAACCCTTAATTCAGAATATTCCCACGTATCTCAAAGATACCACAGACTTTTTGAATTGCCTCAGACGTTTCAGCAATTGGCCCTGACTGCTTGATTTTCAGCATGAATATGTGTAGCCTCTACACCTCGATAGCACACGATGAAGGCATTATTGGCTTCTTTCCAACTCAGAACACATTTGAGGTAATCCAGAATTCATCATTGAACTTCTGTAACGCTTACCTTGGACTCTGCGGGGCCACCACGTGAATGTCACTACCACACTTCTCAGGGTGCGCTGTTATCAATTGCTCACTCTCTACTGGACTTTTTTTTTTATATACCACAGAAAATAAATCAAACACAAAAGGGGCAATTAGAATGAGTCCTAATGCAAATGGGACTTAACTGCAGATTTCCATAACCCCTAGTATAACAATATAACTCAATTACCTTATCTTGTGAGATGCGTGGCTCTCCATCCTGCTTCTGTGCAAGGGTGCATGTTCTGAAGAAGGGGAATTGGCTGAGGTGAATGGAGAGTCACTACCTACTGGACAAACTAGGAGTGGCCCTTAAGTGAGGAGTCAGAAATGTCCAAAGAACTTCCCTACCCAGAACCGGTTGTAACTCTGGACAAAAAAACAACATGGAAAATGCTAGTTAAATTGGTGTGTGCAATACCTTAAGGAAACAACCAGCTTCTAATTGGACGAATGGGGAACTAAAATGTACCAGTGTTTTCAAAAGGACAGTACAACCTCCTGAAGAGAATTGAACATCCAATTCCAAATTCGCCAATAAGTGGCTGACAACACGCAACTTGTCAACTTGGGTATTGGAGGAAAAAAATGAAAGATGTGTTTTCAAAAACTAGCACGGAATGCAATGCTAAGCTGCACTAGCGTATTAAATGTGTTTTTTTTTTTTTTTTTAGGTGCGCACACTTCAAACTCGAAAACCACTGACAGGAAACATGCGTACACAACTAATACTGCATGAAGCGCAGAGCCGCACCACCAAACGCAAACACTATGGTTTATTACAGAGCGCGCGCTACTTTCCTGAAGAGCTGACTAGAAACTTGCGCACCGCGTTCCGAGGATCGGAAGCGGCAACAACTGAAAAAATATCAACAATGCCCAACTCACTTCAAGTGACACCCAAACTCGGGATACTGCGGCAAGCCTCACTCGGCGACGCACACAAGCAATAGCATTAACAGACCACCATGTAAATCTTTTAAACAAGTGATACTTGCGGTCCGTAGCAGCTGGTGAGAGAATGTCCCAAGAAGTTCTCTCTCGCTAAAGAGTTGAACCTCAAGGACCTGGTGTTCCGAAAAGGGCGAGGGAACAAAACAGCAGAATACCTTGTAACTATAGAGGGAACAATAATTACAGAACGGAATTCACTAATGGAACAGTTTTAGTGAAAAAATGCCGAGGGGGAATATCTTCACAAGAGTGCAGCTGAGGTAAGCGTCCTGTAACGGCAGAAAAGATGTGAAGCACTGCAAAACAAAGGGGAGGGGTTTAATACTCCAGGAGTGACAAACTAGACTGCATTGCCCAATATAAGGAGTACTACCAGGCGGCCATGTTGGTTGATGAGGAAGCGTTCTTTTAAGCATAGCCCACATGCCTACCTACCCCTTGACCAGGAATTGTAAGCAACTACCCAGGAAACATTGGAAACTCTTTTTAGGGGAAACCCAGTAGTCATGACAACTACTCGCGCTGATTCTACATAACAGCTACTTCAGATTCCAAGGAACTTTCTATAACCAAATACCGGGGAACATCGATGGGGTCTGCAATGGCCCCAGTGTATGCAAATTTGTTCATGTACAAATTTGAACAAGTCTTCAACAATCCAACATGGTCTGCCAAGATCATTCTATGGAAACGGTTTATAGATGACATTTTTGGTATCTGGTGCGGTACAAGAGCTGAGTTGGACCTCTTCCTTTCCCATATGAACACAGTACATCCGAAGATCAAATTTACAATGGTTATTGGAGAACCAGATCTACATTTCTTAGATGTCAGATTGAACATTCATGAAGGGAAAATTACTACCACCATTTACCATAAACCTACAGATGCCAATAACCTGTTACATTTTACCAGCTTTCACCCCAAACCTATGTTGAAAAGCCTTCCCTATAGCCAGATATTAAGGCTTAAAATAATTATATCTGATCCAGCAGGTTTGGACGTTGAATGCTCACAACTAATTGAGCGCTTTGAAAAAAGAGGATACCCAGATGACCTTTTACAAGAAGCCAGCTTGAGATCCAATCACTTACACAAAAAGATCTCTTAACACCAAAACCGACTCGATCCCTCTAATGTACATCTCAAAATATTTGCGACAAAGTTTCCAGATTAGTAAATCAATCCGAAAACATTGGAACATACTACAAAGTGATGAACACCTCAAATAACTTTTTCCAAGAATACCTATTATGGCATTTAAAAGAGGTTGTAACCTCAGAGATAGACTTGTGAAGGCAGAAAGACCCAGTAAGGACAAACGGAAGCTTCTCAAAACCAAAAAGATGGGCACTTTCCCTTGCATTAATCAATAATGTGATTAAAGGAGATACTATTCCGCACCCTCAAACGGGGGAAAAAAATCAAGATCAAATGCTTTGACACCTGCATGATGTCAGCCGTTAAAAATGCTTTTAAATGTCCTTGCGGTACATTGGACAGACCACAAGACAATTGAAAGTATATCAGAACTTAAATCAACTATTCAGTGTCACAACCAAAAATCACCAGTGGGGTGACATTTTATGGAAGCTACACGCACGCAACATTGCGCAATTGAGATTTCAGGTCCTTGAAGTCGTAAAAAACCACAACGAGATGGTAATTACACAATGCTTCTGTCTCAAAGGGAAAAATACTGGATATACCTATTGGACACAAAACATCCGAAGGGGCCTCAATGAGGAAAAATCCCTGAACTGTTTTATTTAGAAACTCCGCATTGTTCAGCACTAGCATCATTGACTTACAATTTACAACCACATGTTACTCTAACCGGATACACTTGCGTCCTTATGTTATATAATGAGTTGAGCAACAATTCAATTTCTCTTTTTTTCGACCAACCAGTAGATTGAGTATGCAAATAAGATTGATATGCATATCAAAATAACTACATGTGGACCCTCTTCAGCACTGACAATAAATTGACAGTACATGTTTAAGATGCTTTGTTTAGTCAGCACTATGGCCATGGGTATTAATGTATTATGGCACCTTGCTGATCCCTTTGTCACGAGCATGCTTGAGCCGACTCTGTATGTTTACACTTTCACTTGATATTTATATACATATATATATGTATTTATGGATGAATTACTGTTTTTGAAATTAAAAACATATACATATGCATTGTTATATATATATATCTATATATATATATATATATATATATGTGTATATATATAATAATTTAAATACTTGACTAATTAGTTTTGTCTAGATTCAAGACATATTGGAGTGAAACATGAGTGCAACATTAATTTACTTCGTAACATGTAGAATTGATACTAACTTGACCATCAGAATTATATGTATGATTTCAACTGAAGTATTTCTAGATTTATCCTTACTATTAGAATCCGTATCGTTGATACAGTAGATTAAACTTCATCACTCTCCCCGTCTTTGACTCCACTTTTTCATGAGGAATGTAATATCTATACACACCACTATTGGTTGGTTAGACATATATTCAGATCCGAGATGTCTGCCGGAGTAGCATATTATGAATTGATTGATAGTCCTTTATCTATTTCTCCTTCCCACTCCTCTCTCGCTAGTCAACATAGTGAAGCCCACCAGAGGGCTGCCAGTTTCTCCACGATCCTTTGTCTCCATGGACACGGATCACGCTACGGGACGCGTTCTACTCTGTATGTTTTATAGAGGAAAGGTACGAGCTACTGCATTAATGTCAGTTACCCTTTGAGCCCTTATTGACTTTCTTCGCCTTGATTACCTGGAAATGGGCTTCCCTCACGTATCTACTAGTTATACAGGTAAGTTCTCTTACAGAAAACACACCCGATTTTCAGTCTCCCGCCCTAGATGCCGTCAACCATTTCTCGTTCGGCGTCCTGATGGCTCTACAGTTTCCTTGGAAACGAACCACGCCATAGGAGGCACTTAACTCCGCTACCTGTTGACGAAAGGTATGTATCAGTATGTCCCTTACATCTATCGGTCTATTTTTACTCGGTTTCGAGTTTAGGTTGTTTTTCGGCCAGTGGTAACCATACTATATTAGATGACCCTTTTTATCTAATTCTTTACAGGCAGCTTGTGCCTTCCTTTTGCCTATTCCCAGGCAGTGAACTCATTAAGATGTGGGGCAGTTCAAAGACGGTGTGTACGCGCGCATCTTCCCCTGTTGGAAACCTCATTTATGACAATGTGAGTAATTACTCTTCTTGAGCCTTACTCAACTTTGCTGTTTCTCTATAATATTTTAGTTTTACTACCTTGGCATTTCCCATTGTGACCTCCATTTAATGAACCTTACGCCATCCTGAATTATCACCATGACTAACTAGTTAAGCCACGTCTACTATAATTATTTGAATTTCACTATTACCATGACTATCCGGTCTAGCAACGTTAACAACATTATCCCGCCAGGGATTATGGGCAGCTTGCTCTTTGGACTAAATCTACCCATTAATTGAATGAAACGCGGCTTTACTGTATGTACTTGATTATCAAGCCATTACTTTATACTTGCTACACATGCTGCTTTGGTTATTCAATTTCCCTAGTGCCACAGTGCAAATCTACATAATCCTTGAGGACTGAGATTTTTGATTCCCGTCGAGACGGATTTAATGTAGTAACAGTCCAATCCATTTAACTATTAAGGTAATACAGGCATTCACCTTTTATCGTGTCATTCAACCAATAGTGGATGTATAGATCAGGATTCACTTTTTACCCATATATTATATGGACTTCATATACGTGTTTTGTTTTGTATTATATCCCTTACTTTTGGTCATTTGCTAGGACCGACCTTGATCTATAAAATGCATTGACTGTACAAGCCTTGAATGGATGAATTCCTCTAGATATAATGGACGTACTAGTTGTGAATACACATTGAATGATTTCCTAGCTTGTTGTGGCTATACCTAATACTATCCTTTTTTTTGGTTCCTTTGCTTTGTTTATGTATATACCATGTTCATCAACAGTTGCACAAAGGCTTCTGAAGGAGAGGATTGACCTCGAAACGCGTCAGCCTAATACAGTGGAAATTCTATTAAATATGATGACGTAGATGTATTGCTACTCTTATTGCTTTTGCTTCAACTATTTATGAATAAATGGGAGATCTCTCCCTTTACTTTTACACCATTACCTCTTTGATTTCAATAAGAGATATTAGAATTTAATGTGTCAGTACATAAACACGTTGATAGAGCACGGAAATATTTACTCTAAATTATTACGCCCTTGCCGCATATCTTCAGAGTGTGCAGGGGATGGGAGGACTCCAATCTTGGGTCCTCCTTTCTTGTTGCTAAATACAATTACTCCCATGACCACATTCAAACCATACAACCGCTCATTTGCATAGAGCAACACCGCTAACACCTCTCCCCCTTTTTCTTTCCCCTTTTGCATCAATCTCTCTCCATTTATATTCTCCCCACTGTACCTACGCCTGTAACACATGTTGACTTCTATGTAAATTATTATGCTCATTGTCACCTGATAACACTGATTATTCTATTTATGTAAATGAAATGGCATCACTTTCTGTTTAATCACGTGTCACTGTACACCCTTGACGAATGATGGTTCGATATGCTGAATATCTGAACAAATGGCCTGTAAATGGTTGTAGCCTCGATAAAGACAGTCTGTTGGTCGAAACACGCGTCAGCACCTATGGTGATCTAATCGACAATTAAAAATCCACAATGGTATCAAAAATAAATGTGTGGACTATACACTGTATTATGATGATCAATGAATTTCTCCAAAATGCTTATAACCATATGGGCAAGCTCCTTTTAGGTAGGAACCCAACATAAACCTACTTATTCTAGATTTGGGGCACTAGAGCACTGGCCCTTTGGTTCCTACAACTGGCAGCTTTTGCAATCAAACCCGGTGTCTCACTAGAAGCTAGGCGTAGCAACCAACAGTTCCAAGTGCTCTGACCACTCCCTTGCAGCAGGGAACATAGTTTCACTACTTTTCATACACTTAGACAACCAGTATTATTGCTGCAGTATTTTGGATGCATTGAGTTTTTAGTGGGCTGTTATGTCATTCCAAAGTGTAGGCTGTTTGCCTTATTATTATCAACAATCGACTATACAATCATTGCAAGGGTTCTGTGTGGGAAGGAGAGATGGAGGATCCCTCAACGTAATATCAGGAGGTGGAAGCATTTCTTTGCTATAGCATTGACTTGTGGTTCCAGTGAGTCTGTTGTCCACGAGTATTCCCAGTATTTTTTTTTTTACACTGCATGCTTTCAGTTAGGTTCCGATGCCCGGTGGACAATTGTCATCCAGCTTGTCGATGAGGCCGTTTTGAGGGTGTTTTGTGTCTTGGGTTGTGGCTATTTTTACAATGAGTTGGGTATCTTCTGCATGGTTGTCAGTGATCAGTACATGGTGTTGAATGATTTTCATTAAAGGGGGCATTGTGGCACACGACGGGAGAGGTTTTTGGTGTTGGAGGTAAAAGGCAGTAGGTAGGTTCTTTTGGTTCAGCTGGTGGGGAAATATATTGGCCATTTTAGAGTAGTCTATTACACTGCATTTTTCTAGTCTCTCGAATAGTGTTGTGGGTCTGTTGTACACAGCTGATATGTCCAGTATGATGAGGGCAGATAGTGTGCTGTTGTCTGATTTTTATTTTTGTCGTCCCATATGGACATGAGTGCCGATTCTGTTCCTCTCTTGGGTCTGAATCTGACTTGCGAGTGGTCGAGTATTCCGTTCATTTATGCGTGGTCGAGTAGGATTTTGTATTGGTGGTACTCTAGCAGTTTTGTAGGGTAGGTTGGTTATAGGTCTGTAGTTTCTGGAGTTTTCACGTTTGCAGTTTTGTATTTTTAGGAGTGGGTTGATGTAAGCTGATTTGAAAGATTTCGGTACTAGCCTGGGTTTTGCTTCAGGTTCAACAGTTGCCGGAAGTAAGATGCTGAGGTGCTGTGGCTGAGGATTTCTTTGTAACTGCCCAGGGGCATGGGTTGATTGGGGGTCCAGTGAGGTTAGTGTCCTTTTATTAGTGTAAAGAAAACATCTTCCTAATGTGGGTTCAATTGGTCGAATGTTGCTGCGGTTGGAGGACTGCCAGTTTTCAGTGGTTCTTTGTGTTTATAGTTGCGTGACTTTCTTCAGTAGTCTGTTGGATTTTGTTCTTGGGTAGTTGGAGATGTTGTCAAAAAGTGCTTGTGATGGGATGACACCGTTGTTGCACGATGTAGGGTTTTTGATTTTTAAGAGTTCTTTTTATGGGTTTGTTGCTGATTGAATTCTCGTGGCATAGGTTTTTTTGCTTTGAGGACTGCCGATTTTGTTTATTTTGAGTTGTCTTTGGTACATTTATTTTGTCAGACTGATTGTAATGGTTTCTCTTTTCTGAGTTCACTCAGCTGTTCAGTGAACCACCTTGCTGCCAATAATTTATTTTGCACTGGCATTACAAGATCATGCTGGTGCTAATTGGTCTAGGGCCTCTGTGATCCAGGCGTCCCTCTCCACCCCCAAACCCACCACTGATTGAGATGTCTTCTGTTCAGCTCTGCAATGTTTAGTTGAGCCGATTCGAGCAGTTCTGATAAGGATTCCAGGTCAGGACCGTTTATTTTCTTATCGTACAATATTGAGTTTCCAGGTATTATGCGAGTCGGAAGTTTGACAGAGAATAGTACTAGTAACTCCACATCATTGTTGCTAGTGGGGTAATGGTATGGAGTCTGTTTGCAGAAGTTTGCATCCAGAGTGTACAACATTGTGGGTGGATCCATTCACTATTTGCTTGAAGTGTTTCCAGGAGGTCTCAGCATTAGTTTGCTGTGGTTTAATTTCAAACCAGATGTTGGCATCACCCAGTACGATTTAGGTTATCATGATGGGTTGACGATGGAGTCGGAACTTCGTTGCAAAGTTTGCGTTGTAGGATGGCGGTCTGTAGATCAGAAGGGACACTGTTGGTTTGGTTGTTGAGATTGATCTTGACGAGGAGAGATTTGCAGTGTTTTATGTTAGTTGTGGGTAGTGAAGTGGTGCCTGTCTGCCATTGCTATTCCTCCTCCTTTTCGATTTTCTCTGTTGGCATGTATTAGTTTGAAATTGTGTGGTATGACTCAGTGGACTATTGTCTTGTCTGATAGCCATGCTTCTGTGAAGAAAAATGCGTCTGTGCCACCCTTTCCTATTATGTTTCACTGTCGATTTTATGTTGAGTTCTGCTTTTCCCATTCTAAAATTTTACAGATTACAGGTCGCAGAATTCAAAAACCGTACTGGATAAGCACAAACGGATTGCAATGGAACATGTTGGTAACTATGTAATGGTGGTTTAAAATGTATAATGTAGTGGAATATAGCAAGATGGAGCTCTCAGTTAGACCCATCTTAGGTGGATCATCTTACGTGGATCTTGCCAAGCCAGTCGTGTTTTTATCATTTTTTTCTGGTAGTTATAACTTATTGCTATAACTTTGCTTTTTCTATTCTTCTATGGAACTACTGCTCCCGGAATTTGCACTTTTATTTCCTGTGGTGAGTCCGTGATTATGCAATTTCTAGTCCCCTGAGGCTGCTGTACTTTGCAGAATTCAGTATGGGCACAGTCTTCTGTGAAATATATTCTAGAAAATGTAGTGGGTTGAGGATTATTGTATTTTTGGTGACGAGGGGCTTATCCTTTGATGTCCGTCAAAGTAGGAGACCATGAACTCAGCAGTCCTCCAGATTCTTACACCCAGCTTTTCCAAGGTTTTTAAAAACACTTCAGAGAGATTTGCGCTTCATTTTTTCAATCCTGTTGACTCCAGTGCCCACCCCATTCTTTCCATAATTGAAAATTGTACTTTCTCTGCCTAGCTTACTCCCCCATTTCGCTTCCATATGCACCCAGTCCCACCTCACGTCCTTTGACATTCTGTGCAGTGTCCAATAAATAAATGGTAATGTATCTATCCAGTTATGGATATTCCAGTGCTTGGGCTGGCCTATTTTAACGTACATGTAGACTCATTTGTCCGGTAAGATTACATATTCTGTTGCTTAAAGACATTACAGCGCTATGTGTGTACAAAGTGCAATTAGACTCTTTACTCCATTTAGGCGCTGCCCTGGGAACATGGCTCTAGGTGATTGTATATGGCTTTACTTGGCATATAATGGCAGTATGAGAATCTGTGGCTTCGTTTGGAATGTAGCAGCAGTATTTGCCAATGCATGCCTGTGCAAATGATGTATGTTGCTGAACAAATGAGACTGCAAATGGCATCATTGAAGAAATGAGAAACCCACCAGGCTGTGATAACACCCCAACCCCCTCAGAAAAATTATCAACGACCTGGCAGATCACTTAAAAAAAAAAAAATCAATGACATCCGTCAAACCATATAAAAGCGACCAACCAACCACAACATACAACCCAACAAACCCAACTGGGAACCACAACACAAACTCTGAAGCTTTCCTGAAATATCAGCAGAGGCATTTGCAATGCTGGTTAAACGAAGCAAGAAAGCGGGATCACCCATGTCCCCCAGACATCTACAAATCAATCCTCGTGCAAGGATCGCCAGCAGAACACTACAGAAACCTTCTAAATCTATCACTATCAACAGGCACTGTACCGAAGATCTTTAAATCAGCATACATCAAGCCACTCTTTAAAAAAAACACAAGTGGTGACGTAGATGACTTTTCCAACTACAGGCAAATCTCTAACATCCCCTACCCAGCACAATTTCTAGAAACCTACGTATATAAACTAACCCAAGAACACGTAGAAAAACACCACCTGCTGGACCAAGCTCAAATCGGTTTCAGACCGGCGAGAGGAACGGAAACAGCACTACTATCCATCTGGGACGACCTCAAAACTAACGCAGACTCGAACACTACTTCAGCCCTTATTCTGCTCGACCTCTCCGCAGCCTTCGACACAGTTAGCCACGACACCCTGACCAAAAGACTAGAAAACATAGGCATAACAGACACAGCACTACGCTGGACCAAATCATTCCTAACAGAACAGAAACCGTATGGATAAAACCTTTCAAATCCACTCCACAAGTTAACGATTGTGGAGTACCACAAGGATCCTCCCTATCTCCACTATATTTCAACATCTACCAGACCCCGGTCATCAGAATCTTCAAAAAATCAAACATTACATGTTACAACTATGAAGATGACACTCAGATCATCTACAAAATCAAAGATACCGATGCCGACCATTCAACCCTTACCGACTGTGTAAAAGAAGTCTTCGACTGGATGGATGCCAACAACCTGAAAATCAACCCAGGAAAGACAGAAATCATGATCGTATCCAAAGACAGAACGAAACCACCATTCCATGGCCCACGGAAATGGGAAACGCACCAACACCATCAAAGGTAGTAAAAAATCTGGGAGTCCTAATGGACAACAACCTAAACCTTGAGCCACAAATAAATGCAACAGCGAAGAAATGTTTTTTCCTCCTCCGGACAGCAAGAAGTATTCTACCGTTCCTCTCCTTCGCACACAAAATACTCACTATCGTCGCCCTAATCATGTCTAAAATACACTATGCAAACAGCCGCTACCTCGGAATACCTGAATACCTCCGGAAGAAACTGCAACAGATCCAAAATGCAGCAGCAAGACTACTCCTCAAACTATCCAGAAGAGATTGCATCACTCCAGCCCTAAAAACCCTACACTGGCTCCCAGTTAAACATCGCTTCACCTTCAAAACAATGTGTATAACGCACAGGGCAATCAGCAGACAAGGAGCAGAATTCCTACAAAAGAAAATAACAGTCTACAAACCAACGAGACCCCTCCGGTCGAGCAACGAAATCCGCCTGGAACTCAAGCCATACCGCAAGAAAAAACTTGGAGGCACCTCCTCCTACCACTTAGCCGTTTAAACCTGGAACAACTTCCCAAAGGAAATGAGAAACACTAAAGATCACCTAAAATTCAGAAGATCACTAAAAACCTGGCTCTACAACACCACAGAATACACCTGGAAAACGAAACTGGTAAAAAGGATAACTAAACCAAAAAGACACGGACATCCCTGGCCGGGGAGAGTAAAGCCCACAGCAACTGGACGGGTGATATCGGATAGACGGGAACACAGGTGGCACGCACAGAGATTGAGTCAACCAAACCACACAATCCCACCAACATTTTCGCCCACCCCTTAATTTAATTACCGCCAGGTACCACATTGGTGTGGAATTATCGAGACATCTCCCCACTACCTGAGAGGTTGTCATTGGCAGATCTGGCCACTAGAGGATAAGGGGAGCTATGAGAGAGCACGCTAGTGACGGGGACTAGTGGAGGTTGGAACCTGTATGCCAGTCAGACCCAGATCAGGACAGAGCCGCAACAGGGGAGACTGCGCAAGCCGAGCGCCTCAATTCAAGATAGAGACGCAAACTAACCAACCCCACTAACAACTTCCCTTTCTGCATAAACCTCTCAAACTCCAAACCAAACACAACCAATACCTACAGCACAACAAACTGCACAAACTTCATTACATTGCAACAACAACAAAAAAAACACACAGCCTTGCACAACAGTACACAACGACTACCGGCCGCAAACACCCCAGGCCCAGCCAACGGACCCACCGGGCTGAGGCTGCCAACAGCACATCACTGCCCTCTTGCACTTTTCCTGCTTCCTCCCACTAACTCAACCTCCCCATCTCTTTCAGAGCCGCCAGAGTGCCAAGGGACCACTACGGTGGTGATAGTGGGCGGTACAAATGTCCTTTAACATTTAATAAAGCGAGACCTGTTGTTTTAATACTTTTTTAAACATGTTTATATTTTTACTCCTATTGTGTACATACATCACCATCTTACATCATGGTATTTGTTTTATTTGGTCAATATCTAGGCCTTACTACTAGATACGTTAACATTTCTCCTGCTTTTTTTTACATGGGCCAACCTCTCAAATCTTTAGATGAACTGATTGTGTTCTGCTTTTTGATGTTGAGCGTTTGAGAACACGGATTACCTTCACAATTACTCAGTGGTGACCCTTTCTTCATGCTCTGGCTATCGTATTACATGTTCTGTTTTATAATTAGCAGTTCAGTTTTCTATTCAGTTAACATTTGTCCTTCCAAAATGCTGCCCATGCCAAATAAAATTGATTTTAATTTCGAAACTGAAATGTCTATACAATAATGGAGTAAAAAGAGCATTGTTTAAAATAAATTGGCAATTTTAAAGTTTTCTTTATTGTTAAATTTTGGATCACTGAGGTACATTTTAATGTGTATAATCTGGCTGTAATTTCATTTATGGTTAATACCAAAGTGGTTTTACATTTTCCCTTTTTTCATAGATTCTTCTTTTAGTACCAGTTTAAAGGTAATTGAAAGTTTTCTCCTTGAACTTGTAAAATGTGCAAACAGTTTTCAAAATGCAGCCTTAGCCATCTGCAGTGTGTTGATGGCTGCAGCATTATCTACAGTAGTGGAAGTGATATCTGGTTGAGATTTTACATGCGCTGTGCGTATTTACTTGATTATGCGTTTAGACCACTATGAAGAGGTGTTTAGAAGTTTATGTAATCTCACTCCAGCTTTAGATGCAAATGAGGTTTATTTGGGGACCTCCTACTTGGTACATTGTAGTCCTTACCGCAAAATGCACACTGCTTTGTTGGATTATGGATCCCTAGTGAGCATTTACCTACTTGGTCCCTTTCTGAATGCTATAACCATTTTATGGCAGCGTGTTGGAGTTTTCTTGAATCCTACCTGCAGGTGAGACTCTATAAAACTATTCCTTGATATACAGGCCCCAACTCTTAGAAGTCTGCTCTAAAGTACAAATTGGGACGGTTACAACTTATCCCCCTATCCTTAAGAACAGTAGCTTTAAAGAAAAATGAGAAACCAAAGGGCCCTCAGCAACACTGCACATGTGTGATAAAAAAGTGAAACCCATATGCCTTTTAAAGAGAGGAAAGCAAGTCCCCATACAATAAGGTAAAACGTATAGAACATAGTTCCATGACTAGAGCAGAAAAGAATGAATAGGGGGGGGGGGCTCCCCTCATTCAGGAGAAGAAAAAGGTCCAGAAGACCAGCAAAAGGTGCTTGGGGGAGGGGTGGAAGAGGGGGAGGGGGGGGTCTCACTAGGAGAGGGGATAAAGCATACAACTGAAAACTCCCTAACAGAGGTTTATTGAATTCCTAATATGCTGTGACATCACAGAAGTGAAGGCCAGCATTTGGGGCAAGAGAAGAGGGAAAGTGTGCTTTCTTTTATTTTGTTATTTATTTTTTAATATATAAATGTATAGCTTTCTCGTGCTTCCCCTCTAAACCCCATACAAAGCTGATAATCCAGGGGTGGGGAAAAAAGATGCAGGGCATACAAAACATACAATTGTGGATGGATCATGATCAAGTACAGTGGTATTCCACCTTTGTGTTCCGAAGTGACATTCTAGACGGCGCAAGCTTACCTGTTGTCTCGGATGAGGAGCAGCCCAATTACTTCATTTTGGAAGGTATGTGTTTTGAAGCATGATTTCTCAATGATTGTAGGAATGCATGATATGAGCTGCTAGTTATTTGGCATAATATTTGCTCATCCCAATAAAGTATCAAAATTGGAGCCTTTGGATATTTAGATTGAACTAACATCAACTCGTCAAAAATATACTACTTCGAAATCCCAAACCAGTCCCGTAAAGTAAGTGAGGTGATACTAAAGGATTCTGATATTGTATCTCTATAGATGTGTCTGTCTCTGTCTGTCGTTGCTAAACTCCTAGAAAGGACACTTTTTGGGTGGCTTATAACTTCGCTCCCCCGGACGAATCCTCACCAAACTTTGCAAAAAAAAGTATATGGCCCACTCTGAATTTTTATGCAAAGTTTGGTGAGGTTTGGTCAAGGGGGGAGGCAAAGTTATAGGGGGTGGTGCCAATTTTGTTTTTTTCTTCCCATAGACCTAATAAGAAAACTTTGCTGACGCCTACAGCCCAAACCACTGGACTGATTTTCACCAAATTTGCGGCCGGAGCGACGGCTTTGGGCCGAAAGCGTGCTTTTGTTAATTTGGTGAAAATCCATCCAGTAGTTTTTTTTTTTTTTAAATGACCAAAATGTAAGCCCCAAAAATGTGTGATATCTATGTCTGCTACGCGGATGCACTTCCCTGTTCGCTGTATGGACAGGGCACCGATTGGCTAGTGGGGCTGCGTCATGTCCGCGGACAATCAATGTGTTTGCTGATTGGTTGGAGTGAAGTGTGAGGTGCGTCACATTTTTTCGATGCGCCCGCCATCTTGGAATTGCGGCCGGTGTCTGCGGACATCGCGGTAAAAACATTAAAAAAAGACAACATTGCAATTGTCAAACTTATCAAATAACTCTGGGGAGTTGAGGGGTGATGAGGATGGGATGGGATATGGCTGCAAGAAGCAAAAAAGGGTGGTTTTTGCTGTGAAAGTCCGCTAACAGTTCGGATGTTCACGAACAGCCCTGATTAGTTCAGGGACACTTCAGATGTTTGGGGGCAGTTTTTGGATGTCATATACTTTGGCACCACTCAATGAAACTGCATGAAATTTTGCAATTCTGTTCCTGACCCGATTCTGAGTTTGCAAAGTTTGGGATTCTGTCAAGAGGGGGCAAAATTCAAGGGGGCGTCCCAAAATAATGTAAAGGCTTATACGTGAGGTGCCATTTGACGAATCGACACTTAATATGGCAAACTGATAATAGATCTAGATATAAATGTTTTTGCAAGTTTTGGTGGGATTCTGTCAAGAGGGGGCAAAATTAGAGGGGAGGGTCCCAAAATATTCTAAAGGCTTATAAATGTGGTGCAATTTGACAAATCTACAAAAAGGTTTGCAAAAAGATTATAGATTTAGCTATAAATGTTTTCGTAATGTCTGAATGGATTTTGTCAAGTGGGGGCTGGGTTATAGGACTATTGTATGTGCATACATTTGACACTTTTGAAAAAATAAAAGTGTGGATTTCCAGTGAACTTGTGTAAGGAGCATTAGCAAGGACCTGAAAGCATGGTGTTGCAAATGTGCCCTTGTTTTATTTTTTGACAAGTGTCATACTGTAGGTACAAAAAATAGTAATATATCTTTAGTGACTGAGGTGTAGCCTGTGGCCAGATTGTCCGCGTCATGGAATAAGCTCATGATCTGCATAATCTGGCTATGACCACGAGGGACAACACATGGGGTTGAAGTGGCCATGTCCACATGGGACTGGCTTGTGGTAAAGTTATTTGAAATTGGGATAGATTTGAAAGGGAAGAAAAATGTGCTTGTGGTAATAAGGTCATGGGGTTCTCTTTTCGCCTTCTTCAGGCTTCCATGGAAAGCGAAGAGTGGCCTTGTATGGAACCCCGCCTTTCCTTTTCATGGTGGCCATCTTGGAAAAGGATTTTCCTTCCTACAATGGGACGCCGCAGAAAAAAAATTTTGTTTTAGCATCCCGGGTTCCCACTTTGGGGGCATAGGGTGCTAATGGCCTTCATCCCCCCCATTACAGGAGCTGGAATGTGGGGGAATAATGGTCCAGAGACCTCGTTATCCACTTCGCTTGGGCTGATAACTTGGGCTGCCGGGCTGGTATTCAATGTTCGTCGCCACAATATTCCCATTAGCATAACACAAAATGGAAATGTTGAAAATCTTAAGTCTCTGTACTTTACTGAGAAATATAAAGTAGATGGAGTCTATACATTTTTTTTTTAGTTTTTTTTTTTTTTTAGTTCTATTCTTTAACTGTGAAAAGGTGGTTGTTGTTTTTGGATGTATTTTTTTTTTGGGCAGGAGAGCGAAGAATGAAAGGTGGGGAGGAAATGAGGGAAGAGGCACCAACACTAATATGGAGGGGTAGGTGGACAGGGGAAAATGCTGTGCGTGTTATTTCTAAGGTAGGGGGCAGTGTCTCATGCTCCTTGATTACAGCAGTGGTGGTGGCTCTTGGGGAGGAGGGATGGCATCAGCTGATGCTATTTTAAGATAAATGGCAGTTTTGCTAAAAGTATGTACTGTGTACTAGATTAATGGATAATGAGTAAGAATAGGTGTTGAAGGTGTGCAAGGGAAATTTTTAAGCTGAAAGTTCCTATATCAGAATAAAATGCAGTTCCGAACTGTTCGTGAAGCGCGGACGTGTTCTAGGACACGTCATCATGCCGCGAGCCAGTGTATGGTCAAGTGGCATGTCCGGAAGGTCCGCAATGAAGTCAGATGTTCGTAGACTTCTACGGATGTAAAACTAGTTGAAATAGTTGCAAAAAGTGTATAGAAGTGTTAAACATGATTCTAGAAGGTGGGAAATGGCAGAGTTTTATGGTGACACTTTGTTAATTGGACACAAATATTGCTATATTGGGTAAGTATGATATTAGTAAGTTGTAGGCAAATAGCATGCACTGGTAAAAACCCATGAAATTCACTGAAAACACTGTTAAAGGGACGTTATGGTTAAGTTGGACTAATAAAAACCTATGAAATTTAATGATACAACTTTGTTGAAGGGAAGTTATGCTTGGAAGTAAAACCGAAAAACCCCTAAAATTCGCCAGTTATGGTAAGCCAAGCAACCATAACTCGCGCCACCACCGTGCACTGCTAAGACTAACACCCACGACATCAAAGATGACATCACATGTGAAATACATTTTGATGAAAAGTCCCTACAAGGAGTTGTTTATATTGTTGGTAACAAGATGTCAGGGGTGATCGGGAGACCCATTGTGAACTATTTAATCTATTAAAGAATGTACTCCTCTAAAATCATTGTATTGGATTGTTAATACAGAAACCTAATCCTATATAAACATAGGCAATGACTGCGTATACAAATAAATTGTGTTTGAAGCCTGCTCATTTCCCCATGTATGTGCACCATGAGCTGAGACCAAACCCTAAGGAAAGTACTTAAAAATCATATGACCAGGTTAACGTCCAGATATATAGCATCTTTTTCAATTTAAATATTCTAACTGGCAGTGAACAAAACCACCGGCCTATATGTCAATGAACCAAAACAAGCGGCCCAGATATGTGATGTCATCAATGACATTTGTGATGTAATCTTTGTCCTGGGTGTTAGTCTTCGCGGTGCACTGTGGTGGCGCGAGTTACGGTTGCCTAGTTTACCATGACTGGCGAATTTCAGGGGTTTTTCGGTTTTACATGTAACCATAACGTTCTTTTAACAAAGTTTTTTTCATTGAATGTATGTGTTTTTTTCATATTCTTCATTTCAGCCACTTATTTTAGCCATAACATGGAAACGTATGGTCCAGTGGTCAAATATGTATCAGTGTTGGCAACATTGAACTATGAGGATTGTTGTTGAGCAGGCACTCTGGTTGGAGCTCCTCAACATGTTTTTAATGAGTTAAAGGTGCATTAATAACTTGCACAGTAAAACATTGCGGGACTGCCCCCTTGCAAATATTGGTAATGTTGCAAATGTGAATTGTGAGCCATTATAATCAGTGTTTGACATATCAATTTTCAAATCCTGTCAATCGGGGGCACCCGACTTAAATGTGTCCAACTCTTGTTTCTTGGAATTTATTTAGTGTAGTCTCCTTTTTTTTTCTTTTTCCAACAATCATTATATTAGGAGTTTACAGGAGGACTTGGACATATCAACATCAATCACATAAGAGCATTTCATCAAAGTATTACTATTACATGGGAACCAGTACAATTCTTCCAGAAACGCCCATTGCCCCTACGAGCGCACATGCTGCAGTTGTGAGAGATTCTGTGTGGCTCTGTTGTTCTTTGCAGTGTTAAGGCTCATGTAAGCCAGCATGTCCTGGGAGTGTTGAGGGTCAGACCTGGGTACTTCTCTGTGTATTCCTTAAAGGGTGCCCAAGTGTTGTGAAACCTTGAAATGTTTCCCAGTCGCATGGCAGTGATTTACTCCGACACCAAAATGTCCCAAAATATTTGCCGCAGTGAGGAGATGGGTGATTTATTTAGCAATATGACCTGTTAATGGAAATGCACCCTCCTTGGTGTCCCCTAGTAAAACTATGCCCGGATCCCAGGGGATTTCAAGTCTGGTGATCAGTTTAATATGCTCCAACACTAGCCGCCAAAATGCTTTAGCTTTAGCTTTAGGGCAGGACCAAAGCAAGTGAAACAGGGTACCTGTGTCTGCACACTCCCAGCAGCCAGGGGGTATCGCGGGGTTGCTTTTGTTTAGTAATTCAGGTGTTACATAGAACCAGAAGCATATTTTGTATCCACCTTCTCTGTAATACATTTGGTACTGCTATGTAATCTTTCCCATATTCTGTCCCAATCTTCTATCTCTAGAGTGCGCCCCAGGTCTTTTACCCAGCTGAGCATATATTTCTCCTTCCTAGAAGGATCAGTTTTGGCCAGTAATCTATGTAGTGCAGAGATGTTACCCCTGAGAGCTGATGTAGCCAAGGTTCTTTCCAGTGCGGTTAGTTGCCTCCCTCCTTTTTCCTTAATCTCTTTGTGATATCCAGCGTCTCAATTGAGCGTAATGTTAACGCTCAGATTTTGGGACCTTGAATTATTTAGTTTTACAATTTACAAATGTGAGAGGAATACCATTATTTAATAAATCACCTATTATCTTTAGGCCACCCACCCTCCAGGCCTCGAAGCTATTGTGGGGGGGGGGTACCAGGGGTGAAGTCCGTGTTACTCCAAACTGGTGTGAGGGAACCAATCGTCCCCCTACAGCCCCACTTGCGTGAGTGCTGAGCAGGTTGACAGTATCTGGCCACGCCCGGAACCCCCAGGCCACCCAAGACCCTTGAACAAAGCATAATGTTTGGCTATACACAGTTTGTTCCCTGCCCAAACGAATTTCATTATACTTTTCTGTAATCTCACTAGGTCCCCTTCCGGGATGTTTATTGGGAGGGCCGTAAAGTGATAGATAACCCGTGGGACAATTTTCATTTTCACTGCAGTTATTCTACCTAGCTACGAGGTTTCCTGTTTTCCCCATTGCTCTAGGTCTTTCTGTAGCTCCTTAAATAGCGGTGGGAAGTTGTGTTGGTATATCTTCTCAATTTTCTTGAGAATTTTGTACCCCCAAGTATCCAATACAAGAGTCTGCCCAAGGGATGGGGATGTCTGGGGCGAGTGTCCCTTTGTGTACGCGAAATATTAACTGCCAGCGCAGCAGACTTTGCATAGTTTACCTTGATTCGGGAAACTTTCCCAAAGGCAGAGATCTCTTCCCACAGGGCCCCCATTGACTTATCTATTAGCGTGATTGTAAGGAGGACATCAACGACCTACATGGCTGGTTTATATTCCTGCTTCCCTGTCGTAAGGCTCTTGATATTAACATTCTGATGCAGCTTACAGGCAAATGGTTCCATTGATGGGGCAAAGATGAGCAGGGATAGTCGGCATCCCTGTCGGGTGCCTCTGGTTATATGAATCTTATTTGATCTTATTGCATTAAATCTTAATTGTGTGGAGGGGTGCTGATAATTGGACATCACCCAGTCTACAAAGTTAGGACCAAACCCAATGTGAGAGAGCATTCCTCTAATATATCCCCTAGGAGATCAGATGCTTTGTGGGCATCTAGTGCAATAACAGCAAATTTCTCCCCCTTTCTGGTCGCAGATTCTATTAGGTCAGTTGTGTGCCTAATGTTATCGTGGGTTCCTCTGCCAGGGATAAAGCCTGTCTGATCGGCCCTATTATTTTTGGGAGGAACCTGCTCAACCTAGCGGGCATAATCGTAACAATTTTTCCATTATTGTTCATCAATGTGATAGGCCTATAGGAGGAACAAAGCTCTGGGTCTTTGCCTGGCTTAGGGGTAAGTATGGTTAGTGATTCTGCCAACGATGGGGTGATAGTTTTTGTAGTAAGGAATGAATTAAATAGGGCTGCAAGGTGTGGGGCTAGGAGGAGGAACAAAGCTCTGGGTCTTTGCCTGGCTTAGGGGTAAGTATGGTTAGTGATTCTGCCAACGATGGGGTGATAGTTTTTGTAGTAAGGAATGAATTAAATAGGGCTGCAAGGTGTGGGGGCTAGGGTATATGAATGTCTTATAGAATTTGGCAGTGAGCCCATCAGGCCCCGGAGCTGTGTTTTCCAGGGACTTGATTGCCTCTGTAATTTCCTCTGTTGAAATCTGGCATTTTAAAGGGACAAATGGGGCCTCTGAGAGAGCGTTGATACTGTGATGTAAGCATTGCCCTTGGATTTTGCATTTAATAGTGGCTCCAACCATAATTTCCCTGTGGTGCTCAGTGATAACTTCCATTTTCCCCAGTTCAGTGAATCGCATATTACCATCATCCCCCCTTAGTTTTAAAATGTTATTTCGGTTGCAAATCTTTTTTTTTAGTTTGTATGCCAGAACATGATTAGCTTTGTTCCCATTAATATAATAGAATTGCTTTGTGTATGCCAGGGCCCTGGCTGATCTACCTACCCAATGCATTTCGAGGGCGATCGTTGCTTTTTTGAGTTCCCTTTCACCTTTCCTCGTTTTGTTTTTTGGTAGCTTGTATCAGGATCTGCTACTTCGGCTTCCAATTTGGAGCCCTGAAGTTCAGCGACTTTGAACTGCAACTGAAATTATCAGTACCCCCCTGTATAACCTGTTTCATAGCATCCCAGATCATGGCTTTAGGGGTATTCCCTAGTTGTGTACTTCAAATAGTTGGTAAGAGTCTCCCCAATACACTTTTTATGACAGGATCTTATAGGATAGTCTTGGAATTTACAGGATTTTTGGGGGCGGGACTGGGGAGCCCTGTATTCGTAGATCCGCTGTGACTGCGGCATGATCTGATAGTGGCCTTGTGTGGCTTAGTACTTTCTCCAGGCAGGGGAATAGTATGCCCGGCATCAAGATCACCTTTTACTCTAATGTCCACAAGGGCTTCTACAGAATATACTTGAAGTCAGCCGAGCCCGCATTAGCTAGCCGCCAGATATCAATGGTCTTCCCAAGGAAGTTAGCAAGCCCCAGTGCACCGGAGTAGTCTGCTCTAGTAGAGGGGGTGGTTTTATCCACTTGAGGGTTTGGGACTATATTGAAGTCCCACCCCCTCCCCCAAATCAGTAGGTGCCCCTCCACGAATGCCAAGATCGTTGGGATTAGATAAAGTAAAAATCTCTCCTGCGTGGGAGTAAATGGCCGCTATGGTGAGTGGCTGTTCCAGGAACAGGCCTTTAAGCAAGAGAAATCTGCCCCCGAGGTCCCTTTTTACTGTAATTTGTGTAAGAGGCACATTTTCACTGTGCTGGATGGCCACGCCCCTACCCTCCTTCAATAGGTGGCAAAATAGGATTTCTTGAACCTCTTCAATCTAATTCAGTGTTCATCGGACCTGCAGCTAGTGGGTCTCCTGCAGGCATTCAATGTCTTCTGTGAGTTGGGTTAATCTTCTCTCTATTGACCATAGTCTCCATTTTTAAAAGCATACCTGTTGTGTTTTGCATCACTGATTTAAGATCCTTATCGACTGCTTTGCATCTTATATATCAGTTTTGTAAACTACTATTGGCAGGTGATATGGCCACAATGTCCAAGATAGCTGACATTTGTAGGTTGCAAAAAATAATTGCTGACTGTCAATTCGATTTTGTCTGGTTTGCTCCTTCTGAATTGTACTTCAAACTTACTTTGGAAAGAGGCATGCTTTTTTATCAGATTAGTTTGGCAGAAAAAGCACCCCTCACTACCCCATTTCTTTGTAATGTTTTGTGTAAGCAGCAGGTTATGATTTAAAAATATTTAAAGTGTTTTTAGTCGTAGCTTATTAACCAGGGCAAATCTAAAATATCGTGCTGCATGTTAACTGCTGCAGGTACCTTCATGTTAAAGAGATCTTAGTTTATTTTTTTATGGTTGAGAACAGCTGACCTCTGTAGCAGTGAAACCCTTCCTGTTTGCTCAAAGTCAGATTAGTACTTGGTGGCTATTTCTTACTACCGGGTTTGCATGCCCACTCGGTAGGTAAATCCAGTCCAGGGTTTAGGAAATGCACAGTGAATGAGAATTAAAAAACCTTGAGTTAAAATTGCTGTCTATTGTATCTTGCTTTTTGGTGCTTCAGCAAGCCCAGTTCTAGTATTTCTGAGAAATCTTGAAATTCCAAGCCCCTGGAACCACATGTGTAAAGGTGTTCCATTGAAAGCTGCATTTCAATGATGACCTTTGGAGAGCGTGCTGGAGATAACTTGAATACATGACAGACACCTGATGCTGAGGCAGCAGGGTTGGGGGTCCGAGACTTCGAGAAACCCCATGTCCAAGGTTGTTTCATAATAGAACTTTGGGGTTGGAGTTAGCAAAGCTTGGTCTGAACCACACAACATCTAAAACCCAATTACTAAACACGTGATTTACAGTGTAATGTGGACACCCTCACACCGTTATCTCGAATTTTATTTTACATTTTTAAATCATGGTCTACGTTTCTCCCCTTGGCTTCTCCCTTCTCCAGGTATTCCATTTGTTACTCTAGCACCCCTTTTCTTTTGCCCTCCCCCATTCAGTCTCTTCCACCTGTTCTGCCTCCCCCTTTGTTCTTTCTCTCGTTTAGTCACGGTGCCCTTACACCTGTGCCTTTCACTTCAAATTCTGCTATTTTGTGCTTCTTGTTAGACATGTACATTTGTCTAATTTTTCCTCCTGGCTGTGCGCCTCCTCATGTTCTTTTTTTTTTTTGTCTCCCGTTTCTCCTCTCCATCCCTTTTGTTCGGTCTAGTTGTTACGCTCACCTGGCTCCCACAGAGGCGTCGATCTGAACTGGACAGCTGCAGTCTCCACCAATGTGACGCGTAGGGCCGAGATGACGGACTGGACTGGCCCACCTAGCTTCGTTTGCTTGACCCGTAGGAATATTCTTCTGCAAATGGAGAAAGGGAATTAACCACCCGTAGAGTTGAGCGTAAATTCCCCCACTCCCGCTGTTCTCCCCACAGATCACCTTTGATGTCCCCTCTTATAGTCTCACCTGATGGCTTGAAAATATGAGCTCTCCATCCTGCATTGAGCGCAGGGGCGCGTTGATAACCAGTTCCTTCACTGGCTCGAAGGAATTGGTGAGTTCCAGAACAATATTTACTCCGAAAAGTATGTAGTTCGTAAGAGTTCACATGTCTGACTTTCACTCTTGTCCGATTCCATGCAGTTTGCAGCTTGACCCCAGCGATGAGTTCCTCGTGGTAGCTGACGAAGTTCAGGTAAGGATTTGGCTTATCCTACACAGTTCAATACAATAAGGCCAGAATGTAACCTGTTGCTTGCTCCCTTATTCAGGTGTGGAGAGAAAATATGAAGTTCGGGGAATAATGCCTCCGGCGGTAAAATTAGGTAAGTATTGCAGTGAGAAGATTCCCCTTGTTTGTCCCTTTGTCTCACTTTGTTGTTCCCCTTGGGGGCCGGGGTACGGCGAGGATGTAATGGAGACTGCGCCGACCCGTGAAGAGGAATAGTACCCCCGGCTGTATTCAGGTATGTCTATGGGGGTAGTTACTATTGCCTCTGTTTATTCCCTTGGCTCACCTTTGCTGTTCTTGTGTTCCCCTTAGGTGCCGGAGTGCGGCGGGAACGTGCAGAAGGATGCGGTGGATCGTGAGGATGCTGCGAAGGCCGGTGAGTTCAGCGGGGCGCTGCAGCAGGCGAAGCGGCGCGCGTAAAATGCTTCTTTCTTCCAGCTCGAAGGCATGGTGGATCCGGAATTCAGGTAATGTTCGAAGGTTTTGCTCGTATTTTAACCTTCTTCTGTTCCTCCCTTTTCTAGGAGCTGCAGACTCAAGGCGGGCGTGGCAGAAGACTGGATGCAGGCTTGCAGACACGCTGAGCGTTACGCTGCTGGATGCAGAATAACGTGAAGCGTGTGCTGCTCTTCGGGCGTGGTTTAAATAGCCTCCAAAGTAGTCCCAGGTAAGTATTCCTCCCCAGCCCCACCCGAGTAAAAAATAGTCCCTAGGGAAAATGGTCCCTTCCAACCCTCATTTGGCTTGGAGCTCTGCAGCATGGTCTGCATCAGGTAAGCTTGCAGCATGGTCTGCATCAGGTAAGTTCTGCTCTGTGAGCCTGGCGCCATAGGCGCCGGGACCGCACCCAAACAGCCCCTAGCAGGGGTTTTTGGGCTTGCTCAATAACTTGATGCCTGCTCCTGGGGTTGCTGGACCTGGTCTGGTTCCCCGGGGCTAGGCATCATGACACTAGTCTCTTCCCATTTAGTCTCCTTTTAATTTGCCCTCTTATTCTCTCTCGTCTTTCTACAACTCTCGGTCTATCACTTGGCTCTCACTCTTGATCTGTCTTCTTGTCTTCCACATGTTATATCTTCCTCACCTTCTTTCTCTTCCCCCCCTTCCATTATATGCTTTATTTCAGTTTCTCACATTTGACCTGCTCTTACTATACCATGTCTTCTCTTGCTCTTCCCCTCCTGTTCTTATCTTTCACTAACTTAAGTATTGCCTCATCTCTCTACCTGTCCTGTCTCCATTTGTATTTCCTTTTCATTGTCTCTGCCCCCACCACCCTGTCCATGAGATCTGTGCTTCACTCGTGTGCTATTTTTCACCTCTTGTCCATTTTATTTCCCCCTCCAATTTTACACTTGCCAAATTTGTCCTCCTTTTCTTTCTACTGTAACCTTGCTGTTCTGTCTCGCCCTTTCCCTCTTTTCTGCCTCCTTTCCCCTCCAGTGTCCTCCCCTTCCAGTTGTGTCTCGCCTCCCGTTTCCTTGAACCTTTCTTTCTCTCTTCACGAGTCCTTTGAAAACGGCAGACACAACTATTCCTGTTCTAGGGAGCAGGTAGAGGACACAGTGCCGGTCTCCGTAATATCAGCGCTTCGGCCACTAAAGACAAAGGAAATTAACACAACATGGATGCTCTTTGTAATGACTTGTGCTTTGCGTGGGTGGCCGCGTTCCAGTTGTACGAGCTATGCGACTCGTGAAGCTGGAATGCGAGTTTCAATTGGAGGCGGTTGGCAAAGCCCTGCTGAGGTTGGTTCGCTTCATTAAAGCTTTTCAACTTACTTTACCCGGCTCTGCACCTCTTTTCATTGGCGATAAGGTTGCAGCGGGCCCGCCATACACCACCTGCCTCGGAGGACCCTGGGCGGACAGTGTGTGAGGAGCAGAGAGGCGCTTCTGGTCCGAAGCTTGCCCGGTGGTGTAGACAGGGAACAGCAGTTACTGCTGTTCCCACGCAAGCCGCTCCGCCCCTCCCCAGGGCATTGAAGTGGCCAACTGGACTCGCCGCAGGTCCGGACCGGTAACAGCTGGTTGCTGTTGCCAAACAAGCCGCTCCGCTTTTCCCCTGAGCGTTGATGCAGTCAACGTGAGGCGTTTTCCCGCCTTGCCCCGCCCATTTGTTGACTTCATGTACTCCAGGGATTGGTAGAGAGGAGCGGGAAGTTGGCTTCATTGGTTCCACAGATGCAGTAATAACTGTAATACAGTGACAGACAAAATTGTTGAACCAGCTACCATAATAACTGACAGAGCGACAAGCACAAATTGCCTTTCCAGTTGCAGTAAACACTGGAATTGAGTGGCACAGGCAATTGTTGAATCAGATAACCAGTACTAGGAGGCAGTGAGCTTTCCCAGGGCGCACTTGGCATATCTTAAGTTAATTTAAATTACCTCCATACTTGGAGCATCTACCTGCACTATGTATACCGTCAAGGCAAGCAGAGTGCTGGTGCACAGTCTCAACCTCAATTGGCACAAAAGAATAGAGACTTGAAGCTGGTATTAGTGTCTTTAAAGCAAATATGGCAGCTGCCAGTATGTCCCCCCTCAGATGGGACAGATGGAAGAAGTTGTTCGACACTTGGGGGGGTTAAGTTTTCTCCGGCCAGGAAGGAAGCTTTATTGCTACACAATTTGGGTTCGGAAGGACACAGCATCTTCGGCCTGTCGGAGCCCATGGAGAGAGGTCAAGGAGAGGAGGATCAATTCTCCATGAGGATCAATTCTCCATAGCGATCAGAAAACTACAATTACACTTTGAGCCAAGGAAGAATGTCACCTTCAAGAGACAAGTTCTTTTCAAGAAGCCAAGAACTGCATGAACCTGTAGAAACCTTTATTGCTGCACATCAAAACCTCAGCCATTCGTGTGAATTTGGACCATTGGCAGAATCACTCATTCGTGACCAGTTGGTGCGCTGCACTAACCATAGTAGGGTGCAAGAAAAGTTGCTGTCAAAGGACCTACCCCTCGAGCAAGCAGTGGAAGTGGCATGGGGGTATGGAGGAGATGTCCAAATACATGGCCAGCATGAGGACAGACAAATCAATGAGGTGGCAGCCATCAGAAATAGTAAAAAGCCCAACAATGTAAGAAATTTAAAGTGTTTAAGTGTGGCAGTAATAGGCATGTTTCGTCAAATCCATTTTGTCCGGCACCGAATGCAAATTGCCTCTAGTGTAAAAAGAGAGTATTTTGCCAGAGTCTGCAGGGAAAATTCCTCAGTGGAGAACATGGAGGGCAATGCCAATGCTAGGTGTCCGGAACAGGAAGAAAATGTTGGAGTACCAACAAGTTAAGCATGTTTTGGAAATCGGAGATGTGTCCAGTGGTGACAAGGGGCCAATGGATGTCTTCATGGTCAATGGCAGACTAGTCACCATGAAAGTGGACAGTTGTTCCCCATGGACAATGTCTAGACAAACCTTTGAGAAGTGCGCAAATGGCAACATTGAACAATTAAAGCATCCGGGCATATAACTCTGTGTATGGAAATGTTAAAATAGACTTGCTAGGGAAGTTTCCAACTACCATCTCATTTAAGGGAAGGAGTTGTGAAGCTGATATATTTGTAGCAAAAAAGGATCCTCATTGTTAGGCTGGATTGAGCAGACAAAACTTGGGATAAGGATTCAAGCCAATGCAGAGAGTCCAGTCATGATTGCTGAGGTGAGAGATCAGTGTGAAAAGGAGTTCCCGAAGGTGTTCACTGAGGATTTAGGCAGATTAGAAGGTTATGAACATCGAATTAGACTAAAGAAGGGAGCTGTTCCTAAAATACACAAGGTCAGGCCAGTTCCACAGTATCTCAAACACAAAATGAAGGAGGAGATTGAAGCATTACTTCAAAGGAGCATTATAGAGAATATAGAAGGATCGGAGTGGTTGTTGCCAGTCGTCTTAGCTACAAAGGCCAGTGGGGACATAAGGCTTTGTGTTGACTTGAGGGACCTTAAGAACATTTTGGTGGATCGTCACCCACTACCCATCAGCGAGAAGTTGGCCATGTTGAGCAAGGCGAATAACTTTTCAGTAATTGACTTATCACAAGCTGATCATCAAATTCCACTCTGAGGACTGCCAACACCTAATTTCTTTCATCGCCACTGAAGGGACATTCAAATACTGCAGGATGCTTTTCGGGTTTGGCATCGGCTGTCTTTATGAGGGTGATGGAGGGTGTTAAGAATGTAATAATTTTTCAGGATGACATATTAGTATATGTGGAGTCTAGTGAAGATCATGACAAGCTCTTGAGAGTTGTGTTGACGAAGTTGGTCTCGCGGTGAAGAGCAGTAATTGTAGACTGTCTGTTGATGGTGTTGAATACCTAGGCCATGTGGTGTCAAAGCATGGTATTAAACCCAAGTTAAGTCTAGTAGATGCCATTCAGAAAGCTTGTTCCAATGATAAAGATTAGGTCAGATCTTTCTTGGGGTTAGCGGAATATTACCACAAGTTTGTGAGAGACTTTGCCTATCCTTAAGGGCCTTATTAAAAAAGGGGGTAAGGTTTCAGTGGTCCACACAGTGCGAGGAAGCTTTCAGATTGATCAAACAAGGCATTGCACAGGCTCCCTCCGTAGGGAAATTTGATACCAATTACAGTACAGTGCTAGTGGTTGATGCCAGTACACTAGGTTTGGGAGCTACACTACTACAGTATGATGTTAACAAAGTTGAAAGGGTGATAGCGTTTGCCTCCAGACCGCTCGGAGGGGCTGAGGAGAGGTATTCTGTGATGGAGCGTGAGGGGCTGGCCATGTTCTGGGCAGTGAACCATTTCAAATATTTTCTTTGGGGAATGAGGTTTATAGTACGGTCGGATCACAAACCTTTAGTGCAGTTATTCAATAGTGGCAGAAGGGCTATAGGATCACCAAGAATAAGCAGATGGGGTCTCGGTCTTCAACTATACAATTTTGAAGTTTATTTGCTGGGAAAAAAGAATCTGGTAGCAGATTGTCTATCGAGATTGCCAGTGGATCAAGCTCAAACAGTTCATGTACAGGACAGTGAAGAAGAGTATGTTGCTGAATTAGTGAGTGTGGACCGAGAGGAGTGGGAGCAAGCAGAGCTGCCAGATCAAGATTTCAGACTTATAAAGCAGTGGACGGTTGAAGGGTGGCCTGATGTGGAGTTGCTTGAAATAAAAATTGAGATTTGGTGGGAAATACGGGACAAGCTGAATCTAGTGGGTGACAGGTTAAGGAGGGAGAGTTGCATAGTGCCACCAGAAGGAGTGAGAAGTTTGTTGGAGTTAGCACACCAAGGTCATCTGGGTGAGGGAGCTACCAAAAGCAGAGTCAGACATAGCTACTGGCGGCCCAAGATAGACAGAATGGCGGAAGAGCTGGTGAAACAGTGCAATGCTTGTCAACTGGGTGACAAAAACAAAGTAGTGTGAGAAGTACCTCGGATAACCAATTCTGTACCAAGTCAACCGTGGCAGAAGCTAGCAGTGGACATCTTGGGACCATGGCGGGTTTAGGAGATGAGTTTAAATACCTTTTTGTTCTGGTTGATTGTTCTGGTGGATTTTCATTCTAAATGGGTGGAGTGGGAAGTGGTCAGAGAGGTGACAGTAACAGAATTGGTTTCTTTCTTGGAAAGTGTTTTCCTTAGGGAAGGTTGCCCAGCTGAATTAGTTTGACAACGGTGTACAAGTTGTCTCATTTCATGAGGAAATTTTTGGAGCACTATGGCTTCAAACCTATCAGAACAGCACTTTATCACCCAAGAGCGAATGGTTTGGTCGAGGGGGTTAACCGATATATCAAAGGGGGATCCAACTTGCTATGTGCAATGGCCAGCCTTGGAGGGAAGTGATGAATCGCATGATGTGGAGTTATCTAACGACTCCACACGCCACTACCATTATATCTCATTTTGTTTCTCTCAAGGGAGCCTGGAACAAAGTTGTGTCCTGAGTGGATAGGGATGCCATTGAGGTTGATTGCCAAAAGTCAAACTAGGAATAAAGAATCATTTGACAGAAGGGAGTGTAAAGGGTAGAAAGTGAAAGGTTGGAGATTGGGTATTGGCAAACAAATCCCAGGTCGACACAAGTGTGTGGAAAGTAAATTCATGAGGCCTAAAAGAATTGCTGCAGTGTGTGGCAGTGTTGTCATCATGGATGGAGAAGTCTGGCCGCAGGGCAGGTTGGCAAGAACTGAAAATAATGTTGGTGGAGAGTGTGAGAAGATGCAGAATGAGAGTGTGGAGAGATTGACAGAGCAAAGGGAATGTGGTGATAGTGCAATCATGCATGTAAAAGTAAGCAACAATAGTGATGGTAATAAGAGACTCACGCAAACCCAGTTGGATGAAGGACTTTGTTCAGTGCATTATTTTGATTTCTGTTCATTACACGCAACCCAGTTGTTTGAAGGATTTTGCTAAAAATGATTTTGCTTTCTGTACATTGAAGTTTTGTTTTTGTTATAGGTATCATAGTATAAGTATTTAGTTAGTTTCTTTTCTCTTTTTCTAGTTAGTTTATATTAGGTTCATTTTGCATTGTTGTATTTTTTATATGGTGTTTATTTTCTGTTTTAAGGAGGAAGATCTGTAATGACTTGTACTTCGTGTGGGTGCCGCGTTCCAGTTTCACGAGCTACGCGACTCGTTCTGCGCGGCTCGTGAAGCTGGGATGCGAGTGTCAATTGGGGACGGTTGGCGGAGCCGTGCTGAGGTGGGCCTGCTTCATTAAAGCTTTTCAACTTACTTTACCCGGCTCTGCACCTCTTTTCACTCTTCCATGCTGTTTATTTTCTGAAACTCGCACCTCAACTCCCTGCCTTCTCCCTGTCATCACAGAGCTCGATTATGAGCCCCTGGACCAAAGGCGCTCAGCTGTACTTGCTGGCCAGCTGTTGATTGTTTTCAAGCTGCGGGTTTTGCCCCCCCTCTCCCGTCCCTCCCCCAGAGGCGTAGAAAGGGTTGGGCCTGAGCAGGCAAGGCCCACTCAAAATCTGTAAATGCCCACTCGGCAGCACTGTGTAAGCATTTACAGATGTTAATGTCGCTATGGTGGGCCCAGCTACATTTGTTTCAGGCCCCACTTGTTAGACAATCCTGGCTACGCCTCTGGTCCCCCTCCCGGCCCCCCATAGAAGGGCACCTGAATTCGCTTGGTTATGGTGGCTAATATAGTGCACTTTTACATACCAGTTTAACTGTATTAATATTTCCGAAGCTTGAGAATCCGGTATGCTCCTTTTTGGCACCATCCTGCAAACCAGTTTGGTGCGGGTTATTTGGCGCGAGGGTCGTTTAGTTGCGGCTGACATTACAGCCGTGTCAATTGTTTGGATTCTCTCGCAAATGTCCCACGTTGACGGGTACTGTACTGCACACAGCCTGTAAACGTGACATTTGTAGGAAACAATTTGCTGCTCAGCTGTTACTGTGATCAATGTTAATACACAATCCATGCACGGAAGTTACCTGCATGGTGTAATACTAATCACAGCTTCTATTAAGCCCTAATTATGAAGGTACAGGAAAATGTGGGCAATTTCTCACTCTTTGGCTCAGAAAAGCAGGTTAAAAGTATGATTCAGAATCTATTCAATTGGACGTCTACTTAACAGGTCATATTTGGATTTCACAGGTGCATGTGAATTGAAACCTAAAAGGTAATGTAGATGTATTCCTGTGATTTACATGGAAAGTTGACAGCAAGGCCCATCTGGAAGCGCCTTCTAGCAGCCCTTTAAATGCACACAAATATTCTTCAGTGAAGAGTGAATTTCTAGCACTGTCTGCCCCATATCACAAAATAGTTCAGAACGGGATTCATGGAAACACAACCATTACTTATCTGGACATCCATTTGGGTTTTCAAAGCTCTTTTGGTCCCTTGTGTCAAGTTCTGCGTGATCAAATCATATCTGCTGCTGAAGCCGTATTATGTTCCATTATATTATATAAAGCACAAGGCACTTTAGGCTTATACTTCATGCTCCAACTATTCATCACAGGAAGCGCACAGGTTGTGCCTCCAGATTCTTCAGGTAGAAGCTTCCATCCCCTGGCCACATGGGAGGTGGTCACCGCAGAGAGATCAGTGATGACTCCATTGAATTCATCGCACTGCACACATCTGTTACCTTGCACAGCATGACCATTACAATGCAGCTATCGCCCCAAGATCAATTTGGACTAGCTTCACACATATGTTGCCACCTTGCACATAGCTGCATTCTAATGGGCGTTGCTATCCCCCATGATAAATCTGGCATAGTTGTGCACATACCTAGCATTTGTTGGGTATTTAAACTCAAACACAGGGCAAGCTTTGTGAACAAGAGAGCTTGTTAGACACGAGGAAAGCAAATTTGGGCTCCACCTCCATGAAGCTGATTGACACTCTCCTTAAATCTTTTTCCTGAAAGGGCCCAATGTAGAAGTCTTTCCTAAGAAAAAACTTGATTGCGTTAGAAGGATTTTGGGAGAACCTGGACAGACTAAAAAGATTTTTTTCTGACTGTTATTCCAGGAGTCAGTTGTATTTACCTGTTCTGTTATTTGAAACACAAATAGGATGCAAATTAAAAAATCTCAGAGCATTTTATTGCAATTTATTTTATCAGAGAATTGATTGTATTCCAGATTCCAATTGAGTGTTTTTGGGGAAACCTGGTTACAAGCTATGTAACTAAGGAGGCGGCAGGGATTGGTACGTTTATTAACCTCTGAAAAACAGTTTATATTAAAAGATATCCTTAAATATAGGATTATTAGCACATACATAATTTTGCGTTTATGTTCAGTCCCTAGAAACATCAAACTTGTCACAGGAGCATTTTGGGATTTTGCAGAACTACCTCCCCCATTCACAACCCCTTCATATTTCCACTCTCCATGCCTTAACTTGAACATTTTGCAATTTTGAAACACGGGTGGTTTTCTGGAGCTGCTCTGTGTTCTTCTTTAGCCCCACCCCCGGCTAGCCACCCCACAGATTGTACTGGCCCCTGTGATCGTCCTCCCCATAATCAGCCCGGCAAGACGTTGGTACTACTTTGTGCTGCAAGTGATATGATTGGTTATTTATAACGTGCTTAATACCCAGAGGTGTCTAACTGCAAACCCGGGGATCGAACCTGTGTTGCTCTGTCTTGCTTCCAAGGCAAGCACGTTGCCCCAGAGCTAACCTCCCGAGACAGGTTGTTGATTATGGGGCAGGTACCAGAGTCGGATCGTTTTCAAGTCCCCATTTTAGATCTCACTTCAGTATGAACAGTAGGGACATTCATGTCGGTCTGAATCGCATCCATCTTTGGGGTACTGTGGGATTTCTCCACTACTAGTTCAGGCCCCCTTATATTGATCTGCATTGTTCTGATGGTGCTCCCCTGAGATGTCTCTTCCAAAACTGCTGCAATTTTCAAGGATCGGCATTAGAATTGTCTTCAAGGCTGACTGTTCCATGAGAACAAGGGAGCATTTACAACCCTGTACTGGTTCCTCATGGGGGCAGGGACGTAGGCAGAGATGGAGGATATTCCAGGGGTAACTGATGCATTGAGAAGGTTGGTGCACTGGGGGGGTGCCCTTTCCCAGTAGGCAAGCCCCCGTGCATCGACTGCATAGTGAACAGTCTTTTTAATGATGTTGCAAGACTAGTCCCAGGCAGCACAATCCTCCTCCCCTGTGACCCTGTTTCAAGAAAACTGGATATTGCATTCAGGGAAATAACATCCTCGATTCCCCTGCGTTGGAGATTGCAGATATTATCGGTGCAATGGTGTCTGGATCGGTAATGTGGTTTGCCAGGGGCTTGTTCTCAGGGTAGTCCTTCAGAGACATAGAAGTGTGGGGGCAATTCAACATTGGGTATAGGGGTTATTAGTTGAGGCCCCCAGAAATCCTTTTCCAGATCGGGCCCCACTCAGCTTAACAAGTCCAGGGAAAGCGCATCACTTATTACAAGACTGACTGCCGAGTGGGCTGAGCAACAATTCCCTGCGCTCAGTATCACCAGTGTATGATCTTTCCTTTTGCCATTCCATATCAAAACTACCATCTGTGGTCGCTTGCGTTACTCCCCATAATAATTGCTGCACTTCCCAGGAAGTAATTTATCTCCTTGATCAACTTGTAGGCGCCACCTGTGATCATAATGGGGCTATGAGCCCGAACCTTGGTGCCTTCTGTGTTGGAGTCTAAAGTGGGCAGGTCCAGCAGCCTTTATTTAAGTTAGGATTTTCTTCTTGGTTGAGCAGGACATGGGTGGAGGGGGCTGTGGACCATGTCAACAATTGCCTTCGCCTCAAGGCCAGCTTGAAACTTGAGGAGAACCATATCCAGTTCAGGAAGCACCTCAAGACATTTCTCTTTGCTTCTGCCTTTACCCCTCTTCTCCCCTGCTGATCTGTTCTCTCTTGGCACCGTGCACCTGGCCACCCTCTGTCCTTCGAGCCCAGGTATCGGTTCACCCTGCCTCCGGGCCACCCCATGCACTGGGATCTGGATCTGTACCCATACAGTCCCCCACTTTTCTTTTGCACTTATGAGATAGACCCTATCTGACTAATCATGCACTTACCGCTGGCTGCACTACCACTTTTCGTTGCCTGTATTTATTTCACTTATTTATTCTGTTCTCCGCTGTTCCGCACTTTACACTTCTCCCCCTTCCATGCACTTCCCCCTTTTCCTTGCAATTGCGCGTTCTTAATATCACTGGGCCTAGTAAGATCGTTGTTTTTGTTCCCCTTTTTTCCCCCTCCCTTTGCTTGGTTGCGCTCTGAAACACTTGTGTACTAGCGCAATATAAAATATATCATAAACTGGTACAGATGAAAAGTAAAACCAAGGCAAAAAAAGCTAAATCGCCGTACGGAAGAAAGGATAACCGTTCGGATTGGCCAAACCCCCTTATTACGCTGCTCACCTTGTCCTGATGCGATCAGCAGCCTTCTTCTTTTGGAAAGCAGAGAGTTGCAGCCAACAGGCAACCCCCTTTGATCGCTTAACACCCCTTTGCGGGAGCTCAAAACCTGCACCCATGTCCTGCGGGTGCTCACGGGTCCTTGGAGTACCAGGGGGCACGGCCAAGAACAGGCAGCAATGGACCAGGAAATGCAGAGAACTTCTGCAGGAGCTCAACACCCCGCACACTTATCCAGGTGGCTCAATTATTAATCTATCTTATTAGACATCATAGGTTGCTGCTACAATTTTAAGTGCACAATTTTCGCCATATTCACTGTGTTGTCCTCTAAAACAGAACAAAGTAGTTAGTTGCATACCCACAGATATTAGACGAACCTATTGTGTCTAGAATAGTCCTATTTGACTATATACACATTACCATTTTTGACTTGCCAAGAGTTTAAATATCACTAGCCATTGGCGGGTGCACATTTTGCTCCCGTGTGTCTATATATTATGTCATTGTGTTTAAAATCTGCCTACTGTTCTGATTTAGGTTGTGTTTTTTCTTTTCCGTCAGCAAACTGCTAGTGTCAAATTTCTTGATTTTACTCTGGAATATGGGATTGTGCTACGGGTTACAGGCCTATTTAACCATGAAAGTTAAATGTATTCCATAGATGAGTCATAACAGGTGAGAAAGGTGTAAAAGCAGTGTTGTAAAAACTCCTGGCACAAGCCGTGCCTGAAGTAAAACGCAATAGCCCCTTTTGAAGGAGTTTTTAACATGGTTAATGGGTATCGGGTAATAAAATTGCGGCAAAAATGCTGTGGTTTACACCAGTAAAGGTGTACCCCATTATACCATTTGAGGGGAGCAGGGTTTGTGGGGGTGTCCCCCGCTCCCCTTAAATGGTGTAATGGGTCCAGGGGTTGCAGGGGTGTCCCCCGCATCCTTTACATGATTGTGGAGCAAAGAAAACACGGCATTTTTGCCACGATATTTTGTATTCACGGCCATTTTAAGACATGGAACCGGTTACTGTATACATCGCTTAATCTGGATCTCCTATGATTTGGGATGGAGGGGGAGAATTTGTCAGTAAGCGGAGCCTGTAGCACTCAAGTACATGAAGTTCGTGTTTGATGCCCTGATTTTGAAGAAGCCTTTTTGCTCAGATTGTTTTTCTTTTCAAGACACTTTTGCATGTGCGTTACGTGTGGATGTGCATCGAAAAATTGGCGCAGAGAAATATTTGTTGCCTTGTTTTGTCGTTTTTCATTACATCAGATAGCAGCATTTCGTGATTACCATGGATTGTTTGGAAAACATGTTTGCACTTAAACTGTAGTTTGACTATGTGCTGCGCAAAAAGAAGGTATTGGTGCTTTTGTATGGGGCCCCTAAAGAGCGCGGTACATGTAGGGCACCCTGATTTCGATTCTGCATTGCAGGTGAAATTATACTAGCCGAGACTAAAGTGGACCAAGTGTGTCGAGCGTGGTTAAGTTTAACATCGCTCGGTTCATGTGCAATAAAATCTCTTGGGTATTTTGGAAAGTATTTGATGGCGCTCTGTTCTACGCTCTCAACCTGTTACTGGTTGCAACCTCCCAACTGGTTTTGAATCCCGCAAGCTGCAAGCAGTGCTGCAGATAACATTTTGCAGAGGATACTCCTTATTTTTTTTAAATTGGGAGTAAAAGGATTTTTTGGGATAGTAAAGTGCATGCCGTTCCCATTGGGACTATTTAATGTTTTAACATAACCATGTTTTAACTGTAAAGCAGTAATTCTTTTGTAATTTTGCACCTAGTTATTTATGCACATTAAAAGATGAGTGTTTAACATTTCGGATCAGGCAGTAATAGTTTGTTCCTCTGGTGCTGTGTGCTACTGGAGGGTCCGAAATTGTGGTTAGATAAGCAGGATCTAAAAGCAACTCCCGGGTATCCCCCATTAACCAGCTATCACTTGGGAATAAGGAGTTAGTATATAGTGTTACGTAAATCTAATTTGCACATAAAATGCAAACTTATAATTTTGTCCCTTAATTTACTTCCCTTTACGTTTTAAATGTCATAGAGTTTATAGTGAATATGTCGAATTTAAAAATGTTTTTTTTTTTTTTTTTAATGGGGGGGTCCCCACAGCCCCCCGTTTTTTTACTAGCTAAAACCAAAAATAAAATGCAAATAATAAAAGCACATACTAATTATTTTTTCGACTTTTTTTTCCGAGATTAATTTTTTCGACATAACTGGCTACCGTCATATAGATATGTCCTAATATGTATAGATTGACTCAAACGCACAGTTAGATTTACAGGCTTGTGTTCTACATCAGTTGACCTCGGTAGCCAAAAGTATTACTGGTACTTGTTGGTACCAAGCTAAGAAGGGTATTATAGGATACAAGCAGGAGATAAATAGCTCCCAGCACAATTTAGAGCCCAAACCTGTTCATGTGGATGCTTTGAAGTATTTTTACTCCTCATTTTTATTTTTGTGGAGTATTCGCCCATTTCTAGGGAGTAAAAGTGGCTGTACGCCCCTTATCTGTAGGGCTGGCTGCAAGATGTTACTTTTTATTAACTGTTTTAAAAAAAAAAGTATAGTGCTGGTACTGCTGTGGCATAACTGGCGCCCTGGCAACAATAAAAAAGCTGGGACGTTTTACCTTTGTTGTAGGTTTGATAATGTCGTAAACAAAATACATTTACTAAATTATTCTGTGAACTTTGCGTTTCTGACATTCACAGTGTGCAGGGAACAGAGGTCCTCAAAATCATTATCGAAGATTAAATAAGGCTCTAAGATTATGAGCAATGAAGTTATTTCAGGTTTGTTCTTAAAACTGCCACCGCGTGATTGAAGTCCCATTTGGTCTCAAAATCCCACCGGACATAATCGCAGGGTATTCTCGTATCCTACATGGTGATGTGGCAGAATTTGGTTCATAGTTGTTGCTCCCCCCTAGACAGCCCACTTTGTTTGCAATCAACTGAGCACCTGAACATTAAAACGCCCCCCTTTTCTGAACCGCTTTTCTTTGTATCGTAGCAATGAATACATGGTCGAATGCTGCTGATTGTAATACATAATCCATGTGTAATCCTGCGCAATTCATTTAAATGGTTAAAATGTAATTCTTCATTGCTTTGGATTAATGTTTAGTCTTTAAGCATTTGGAATGATACCGTGGCATTTAAATCCAAACATTCTATCTTCCTTGGTAACACAGCACATCTATTGAGTTCAAGGTTTCGGCGTAGAAATGAAGTTGCTTTTGATAAAAAAATATAGTAAAATGAATATTAATATAATAGTTGCTGGGAATAATTGCTTTTCAGGTAAGACTGATTTATCTATACAATTGTTATCAAATGTGTAGAGCTCTTGCTGAAAGCCAGTATTTCAAATGTGAAAAATTGTGTATGACATTTGACAAATGCCATCGATTCTCAAATGTTTATGCTTTTTTTCTCAAATATTGTCTCACTCAAATGTGCATGAACATAGCTACCGTGGTGCAGAATTGCTTAAACTCAACTTTGTATTCCTCCTTTGCAGCATGCCATCACCACAAATTGATAATATTCGTGAAATGTTAGTCAGATGGTTTATTATAACGTGCATAATTGTGTACGAATTGATCTACACCTTATACGTACAGTGAATCCTTTACAGTCTGGTATTCCTAATGTTCGGAGTGAAAAATGTTTCCCTTTTTTTTATTCAAATGGTTTATGCCAATATGTGTCCTAATATTTGTGTTGAGGTCTGTGATTACAAACCTGTTCATGTTTGGCAAGGTCATTTGTCCTCTGGATTCCATTGAAAGCCTCATTTCAGCCCCAGTGTTTAGAATAAATGTACATTTTTGCCTTTTAATGTGTTTTTCGATGATTCGCAGCTTTTAACGGTTTTATTTTTTGTCAGTTAATGAAGATGGCCCATGCTGATAGCGCTGGACAGTCTTGATTGTATTAAAGACAAGGAGGCGAGCATTATGCTTTTTTCTTTATTACTGCACATTCAGCAATTTTAAATCTCAAACACTTTAACACTTTAACTGATCAGACATTTTTTTTGGTTCTGTTCCATGAACCAAAAAAATGTCTTCCATATTTAAAATGTTTCTTTAAGGACCACAAAACCGCATAAGTCTCTGCTTCTTTGTAGTCTTTCCTAGCCTTCAGTGCCCAATCGGGCCCAGTTCCCTCGTTTATGTAGTCCTCTCCTCTGATTCTTCCTCTTTCTTTGTTGCTACATGAAAGATAAGTCCCTTTCATATCTGATTAAGCATACAATTGTTTACATATCTGGGCTGTGGAATGGTTTAAGGATAAGGGACACACGAGTGTTTCCAGTGACGTTAGCATTATTGAGCAGTGTAGTTAACATAATAAAAAATTATTAAGAATAATAACACGCTAATGCTTTCAGCGTTCCGCGTTGTGCACATGAGCGTTTGACAAACTGAGGGAACTGGGCCTGTTTGGGCACTGAAGGCTAGGAAAGACTACAAGGAAGCAGAGACTTATGGGGTTTTGTAATCCTTAAACAGTTTAAATATTGACTTAAACTAACAACCCTTCTTTGGTTCATAGAACAAACAAAAAATGTCTGATCAGTTAAAGTGTTAAAATGTCTGAGATTTAAAATTGCTGCATATGCAGTAATAAATGATACTCCTACGTCCCGTCCCCTTTCCTCCATGCTTATGGGACATCTCTCCGTCCTGTGGGACGGGACCGGAGCACTTTTGTAAAAAAGCATCCAAACTTTTATTTCAAAAATTTGTCCCCACTCTTTCCTGCGCTGGGCCCGGCACGCGGCCGTAACCCCGGCCACCTTGGCTCCGCCCTGCGCATCGCCCATCAGTCCTTTTCTCCGCATGATCGGGGCCGGACACACTTGCATCCTCGGAAGATTTTCTTCCTGTTTTTCTCTCTCTGGCTCTCGCTAGCGTTTGTTTACTAGTCTGTCTGTCTTTTAAATTAGATTTTCCAGACTGGTCCTCTTTGTTTAGAGTGTTTGGGTCCGGAACACCGTTGTGACTCCTGTTTTTACTGTGACTCCCTTTCGGTCCGGGCATTTTCAGGCGTTCATCGACGAGAAGAAAAAACGCCCGGTAAGTTCTTTGATTTTCAGAGCACCCCAGCCGGCGATACCTTTCCGGGTTCCTCTCGAGCCGGGAGGGGCGTTGATCGCTCTGTTACCGGGGTGCCTAATAATTCTACAGGAGCTTTCTCCGAGGGTCTCCGTAAAGGGCCTGTGATCACCGGAGTACACTCCGAGGCCCCTCCTGTGGGGGCTGTGTGTAGACCCAGTTCTACTGAGTCGTGGGGTACCGGAGCTTGCTCTGAGGCCGTTATTTCGGCTTCCCTCAAAAACAAAACCAGGGTACGCCCCGAGGTCTTGGCTGGGCTTGAGGTTACCGAACGCATGTTCGAGGCCCGTGCCGATAAGGCTTCTACCGGGCCTAGGTCCGAGGTCCCTCGTACAGAGGCTAAGGCTACCAACAGCTCTGAGGGGCCGGGCAAGGCCCTGTCGGTGACAGCGCACCGTTCCCGCTCTTGTGGTGATACCAGATCTGTTGAGAGAGCAAAGAAAGTTTCTTCTTTTACCGGCAATGCCGAGGCTCTTCCTTCGAAGGCTCAGTTGGCGGTTGGTATGTCGCAGAAACATTCCAGGCCTCATAGTACCGGCTCTGCCGAGGTTCCTCACGTTAATGCTAAAATTAAGAACCCTGATCCATCGACGGGGACCCCTGCCTCACTTTCTCACGTGCCGCAGTTCCCCTCAGATGAGGACAAAATGGTGCCCGTTCCCGCCACGGCGGCCATTTTAGGTACTACCCCCTAAAACTACGCCCTCGGCCCCTGGTGTAGGGTTCGGTCCTTCGGGTGAACCTAAGGTCCCTTGTGCGCATCCTTACCGGCCGGTTTGATTGGAACGCCCGGATGCCTCTTCCGCACAATGTTTGGTTGCCCGCGGGGGCGGCTCCCTTGATTTTATGTGGATACGTCGGTGGAGAGGCCTGTGTTGCACCCTTCCCCGTTGCGTCCCTGGATTTGTCCACCTCGAGGCCTCCTCGGGTTCCGAAACAATCTCCTGAGGATGCCTTTTTCGGTAAATTTCAAGCGCTTATGCACACCAACCCCATGAGGGAATCTTTCAAGGGGCTTTTCAAGGAGATTTGTCCACCCGCGCCTCCGGCTCTACCCGTTCCGTCGGTGGTTCCGCCGGCGCCTCCCTTGCCCATGGTGCCTCCCCCTGCGCTTCTGCCTGTGCCACCATTGTCCCCAGTGGACAAGGCAGTGCCTGACTCGGCTCAGCAAGAGCCGGACCTGTCGGATGACCCTCAAGGTGATAAGGACAACGAGGACCTGCCCCGCTCTACCAGAGCTTTCCATGACCGGTTACTGGACATGATGAGCTTCTTGGATGTTCCAGTGCCCGAGGCACCTGCCCCGCAGGAGGGTGTGCTTTCTGGGGCGTTCACCTTGTCTCCTTTGGAGTGTACCAGCCTGTTCTTGCCAAAGGACGTTCTGGCCGAGGTCCAAAGAGTTTGGGAAAAGCCACACTCTGGACATGTTGTAAATAAAAAGATTGACGCGAGGTACAGGCTACATTCCTCGGAAGAAGTGGCCTTGTTGTCTTGTCCGCCTCCCTCCTCCACAGTGGTGGCTGCGGCCACGTTGCAATCCAGACCTGCAGCTTCCTCCTCCGCGACGGCGACTCGGGTCTTGGGAACGGAGGACAAGCTCCTGAACTCCCTAGGGAGGAAAATCTTTGCCAATTCAGCCTTGCAGCTCAGTCAGGCCAATGCAGAATTGATTTTGGCAGGTGCCAACATGCGGCTGTGGAGAGGGTCTGTCAGTTTGAGGAGCATATTCCGGTGGAGATGCAGGAGGATTTCAGAGGAGGCCTTTCCGATGCCAGGGTCTTGGCCCAGGAACTCCTGGAGGCTGCGACCCATCACGTAGAAACCTCGTCTCGGGGTCTGATGCTAGGGGTTGATACCTCGCGGCAAGCATGGCTGCATGCCACTAAGTTCTCGAAGGAGGTGCAAGACAAGGTCGTTGACCTTCCATTTGATGGTAAGGAGCTTTTTCACTCTTCTACCGATGTAGAGCTCACCAAAACCAAAGACAGCACTCAGACGGCCAAATCATTGTCTGTTCTGGTTAAGCCTCCCTTCAAGACTCAAAGGCTGTTGTTGCAAGGTCAACCTTCCTCTGGTTTTAGGGGCTTCCTCGACTGCAAAAATCGCACAGTGGATACTCCTGCGGGGAATAACCGCCGTAGACAACAGCGTACGCGGTATTTCTCCCGCTCCTCAGCCTGCTCATCAGGTTTAGGTGGCACCGCCACCGATAAACCTGCCAAATGAGGGTTTTCCGCGCTCGCACGAGACCCCGGTGGGAGGACGCATTGCGTCTCATTGGGAGGCGTGGCAGACCATCACAGAAGACAGATGGGTCTCGTCAGTTGCTCGAGCGGGCTTCCGCTTACCTTTACCCCCTAACCCACCCCTCAACCCTCCTTTTCAGCTGTCGGGCTCACCCTCCCTCAAGGCCGAGGTGCAGAAACTTCTACTCCTCAGAGCTGTGGAACCCGTTCCCCTTGGGGGAGCAAGGGGAGGGCTTCTACTCCCGGCTGTTTACGGTGCCCAAACCCAACCAGGCTGGCTTGCGCACCATCCTAGACCTTTCCCAGTTCAATCTTTCCTTACCCCAAGAGAAATTCAAGATGATCACGCCCTGCCAGATTCGCTCCTCGTTGCAGGCGGGCGATTGGCTCAGCGTGGTGGATCTTCAGGATGCGTACATGCATAGCCTGATTTGGAACCCACACAGGAGATGCCTCCGTTTCTCTTTGGGAGAGGAGCACTTCCGGTTTCGGGTGCTTCCTTTTGGCATCAGTTCGGCGACGCCTGTTGTCACGAAGATGTCCGTGATCGCAGCCCATCTTTGCCTCCAGGGTATCCATGTGTATCCCTATTTGGACGACTGGCTCCTACGCAGCCCTTGCCCGTTGGCAGCGGCGGGCAACCTCCAGTCTCTCCTTCAGCTCCTGTTCCATCTTGGGCTGTGGGTGAACTGGCGGAAATCCTCCATGACGGTCTCACAGGACCTGACTTTCCTGGGTTTTCGTTGGAACACGATAGACTGCCGAGTATATCTGACTGGGGACAGAATGGCGGATCTGTTGGCCACGTGTCAGATGTTTACGCAGTCGGAGAGCATCTCGGCCTGGTGGTTCCAGAGGCTTCTGGGCCTCATGGCCTCGTGTGTGCTGGCTCTTCCTCTTGCTCGTCTCAAAATGAGACAGACCCAGATGGCTCTTAGGAGTTCCTGGCGGCAGGCTGTGGACCCGGATTCCAAACTGATGATTCTGGATTCCATGAGAGTGACCTGGACTGGTGGTCAACTCTCAGCAACCTTTTAGTGGGCGTGGGGTTCCAGGACCCAGCCCCCATGGTGACGATCATGACAGACTCCTCCCTTTTCGGGTGGGGTGCGACGTTCAATGTTCAGGTCTCGGACCTCTGGTCACCTCAGGACAAGCTCCTGCACATAATGCGATTTTTCTGGCGCTCAAGGCGTTCAGACCTCTCAACAAGGTGGTCCGCATAAGAACGGACAATGCAGTGTCGATGTACTACATAAACAAGCAAGGGGGAACAAAGTCTCCTCCTCTCGTGGATCTGTCCATTCAGATTTGGGAGTGGGCCGTGCTTCATGGGGTTTGGCTGCTTGCAGTGCACATCCTGGGCCAGCTGAATGTCACTGCGGATGCCCTCAGCCGGTGGACAGTGGTCAGCTACGAGTGGGAGTTGAAGTCGGAGTTCCTCTCAGGGATTTTCTCACGTTGGGGCACACCGGAGGTGGACCTCTTTGCCACGGCAGCAAACAAGAAGCTTCCTCAGTACGCCTCCAGAGGGTGGCTGGGGGACGCACTCGAGATCCCATGGCACAACATGAGAGCTTACGCCTTACCGCCTCTTCCTCTGGTTCATCGAGCAATTTGGAAGTTGAAGAGTTCTGTCAACTGTTCCCTTCTACTGATGGCTCCGTGGTGGCCGGCCAGGTTTTGGTTCTCAGAACTCTGTCGGTGTGTCCGCCGATCAGGTTACCAGTAACTCCCGATCTTCTTCACCAAGGGGAACAGTAGATGTGGCACCCCTCCCCCCAATTGCTCAACTTGGAGGCATGGTGCCTGAGTTCACGGCTCTAGAGCCTTTGGGTTTGTCTGCAGATAACATGTGCATTATCCAGGCAGCCAGGAAACCCTCGACCAGATCCCAATACAAGAGTAAATGGCTCAGGTTCTGTCATTGGTGTTTGGAGAAAGAATTGGACCCGAGGATGGCGACGATTGACACAGTGCTGTCCATTGTCTCCTCCCTAGCAGAGTCAGGGGTTCATGTCTTGTCCTGCAGGACTTCTCTCTGCGATTTCCGCCTACCTCTCTACAGACCGGTGTTCTTATTCGTTAACTAACCCAGTGGTGAAGAGACATTTTGCTGGTTTGACACGCCTCTATCCTCCGGTTCGTATTGTGCACCTGCCTTGGGGCCTAAATGTAGACCTGATGGCGCTGTGCCATAAACCCTTTGAGCCAATGGCTACGGTAGACCTCAAGTACGTGTCCTGGAAAGTGTCCTTTCTGGTCGCCGTTACGTCAGCGAGGAGAGTGAGTGAGCTCCAGACATTGTCGGTGGAGCATCCTTTCTTGGTCTTTGACAGGGACAAGGTAGTCCTTCGGACGAACCCAGCTTTCCTACCAAAGGTAGTGACCGAATTCCATCTGAATCAGTCGATTTCCCTTCCGGTCTTTTTTCCGAACTCTGCCTCGGAGGCGGAAAGGGTTCTACACTGCCTGGATGTCTGAAGAGCTCTTAAGTTCTACCTGGACAGGACTGCCGAGCTTCGGCGCTCTTAACAACTGTTTGTGACCTTCGGTAAACCCCAGGGCAGGCCGGCGTCTAAGGCATCCATTTCAAGATGGATTGCTGCCTGTATCACGGAATCTTTCACCGTCCAAAAGCTGAAACCTCCTAAGGGTATCCATGAACATCAGGTGCGAGGCAAGGCAGCTGCGGTTGCTTTTCAGAAGTATGTTCCCTGGGAGTCCATCGATAGAGCGGCTACTTGGGCCTCCCCATCTGCTTTCTGTAAGCATTACTGCCTCGATATGAGCTCTAGGGCTGACGCTCAGTTCGGCCAGGCTGTGCTGAAGAACCTGTTTCAGTAAGGGGTATTTCCATCCACCCATAGTTCCTGTAAGGAGTGCTTGGGAGTCTCCCATAAGTATGGAGGAAAGGGGATGGGACGTAGGAGTATTACCAGGTTACTCGCCGTAGTGACCGCCTTACTCCTAGTCCATTGTCCCCTTTCCGCCATACGCCCGCCCGCCGTCCCCTCTAATAAGGTTCCTCTGTTATTGCTAATGGGTCTTGGACCCTGCGATAGAAAAGGACTGATGGGCGATGCGTGGGGCGGAGCCAAGGTGGGCGGGGTTATGGCCGCGTGCCAGGCCCCGCACAGGAAAGAGAGGAGGGACACATTTTTGAAAAACATTTTTAGATGCTTTTTACAAAAGTGCTCTGGTCCCGTCCCACAGGACGGAGAGATGTCCCATAAGTATGAAGGAAAGGGGACTATGGACTAGGTGTAAGGTGGTCACTACGGTGAGTAACCTGGTAAATGCTCGCCTCCTGTCTCGACATAGAAGTCAGTTTCTTGTTCAATGTAGTTCTCTGGGGGAAACACCACTCTGAAACAGTAAGAATATGCAGATGACGTGTTTTTTTGCTTACAACGGTTTCAACTTGCATGAAAAGACTGTGTAAAGTACCTGGTTAGTTGAATTGATGGTAGCACATGCATACTACCATATCTTTACTGATAGAGATTAGTTATTGAAGGGCACTTTCTTTTGGGTGCTACTTGCTTAACCGCCGTTGTATCATATAGGTTCTGCTCTTGTTAAAGGTTTTTGTGAGTTTTCAAAAAACATTTTGTCAGATCTCTTTTTGTATTTCCTATTTTTAAAATAATCTTTTGTTTAACAATGTTTCAACTATCCCCAGAGACTGCGTATGAACATATTCAAACTAAGGACTGTACTGAATGTAGGAAAACGGGATGGGATTTGTAGGCATTGTTTGTGTTAGTGAGACTAGTAGACAAATACTTACCTCATACATAGCATTCTCAGACCTCTATAAAAGAGGGTATGGAGGCTTTGTCAGTCACCCTGAAAATGTAAGTGGGAATCAATTTTGGTCCAGCCTGGTGGGGGCAGAATCTGTTAAGAATGCAGCGTCTTTTTATACATCGAAGTGAGCTAGGAGTATGTAGCAGTCTGCCGTTTCTGATAGTTTGTGTCTCTGGAGTGAAATGGATCGAAAAGAAGATATAAACTACCTCAATTATTTTAATGGTTTAGCCTATGTTGAATTATTTCATCATGATGAACTGAGATGTAATTTTATATTGTAAAGTTGATGCTCTTGTCTTTCGTAATGTGCAAAACATTTAAACTATGTGCACATAAAAAAAAAGTCAGAGGTAGCACATTGAAAAAGAAACTGTGACATCCATGATTTGCTGGTACTAGCACTCCTGAACTCAAGTGATGGCACCAAAACAAATTGACTTGGAAAATGGCCAAGTGGAGATAGATGGAACCCGGGGACACTACAGTCTGCCAGCCCTGAGTTCGTCTTTGCTCCCTAATCCACACGCACAGATGGCGCCTGTCTGTGCACTCTTCACTGTAGCACATCTGTCTTCCGGATTCCAGTGATTCATTTCGAATGGATTGTGTCCACCCACGTATTCATCATCTTATAATAAATTGTTTTGCCAGCTTTTCTGCACCGGAAAAAAAATTGCAGCAGTGGGCGCTGTGCTCGAGGTTGTGGTGCTGAATGTCCCTCGACGGGCTCCGTACCGTGTCGAAGTCACCGATGGTATAAATGGCTCGAGCCGCACCCGTTGGCTTCAGTTCCGTTTTTCCGATTGCTTCGCTCTCGTGAACGGCGCGCTTCGAGATTCTCTGTCAAGAAAATGTCTTTGACCGCTTCAACTCCCAAGACTGGGTTTAAGCAGTGTAATGACTGTGGATCGAAGATGTCCATCACCGATCCTCACTGCATCTGTTTGTGGTGTCTGGGCTCAGACCATCGAACCGGCGACTGTGGCTCCTGTCTGTCTATGACAGAGAAGGCCCTCCGTGAGAGGAAACATAAGTTAGCGGTGGGGCGGGAGGCGTCGAAGGACTCTTCAAAAGCCTAGTCTAAAAAACATAAAAAATCGTCTGACTCTAAGGAATCGGAACGCCATAAAAAGCACTCTAAGAGATCCCGATCTCGTAGCAGGTCGAGACTATCTTCGTCTTCCTCAAAAAAAGCTCAAAAGGAGGCATAGATCTCCGTCGTCATCGTCAGATTCGTCGACAGAATTGGTTCGATGTCCGACTAGATCGGATTCCCCTTCAAAATGGGAGAGCTTTAGAAAAAAAATGTTGTAGGTCTTTGAGAACGCGGCCTTGACCCCCTCGAAGAAACCTCAGAAAAGCCAGACCCCGGTTGCTCCTTTGGACGAAGCAGGGTAGTCGAACTACATCGGTGAAGCCTCGTAGTTCCCATAGATCTCGAGTCAACCATTCGTCGAGAGATCCTCAAGGATCGAGTGTATCTCTGATCCCTCATAAGAAACAAAAATTGTCGAAGTAGAGTGCAACTTCATTGGCGCCGACTGCTCCGATGACGAAGCCTAGTTCATCCTCGACGCCTCTGTCGAAGACTTTGTCGAGTGTCGAAGGTTCCTTCGACTCCCTCGAAGAAAACACTGATTCCTTCCTCAAATTATGTGGAGGAAGAGAGGTTTACACCTTTTACCAAGATCAGACTTCTTTAAGTCCATGTCTTCAATTTTTGAGGAATCTGGTTCAGATGAGGAGGTAAAATATGGAACTAGACAAGTTCCAGAGGAACTGATAAATCCTGAGACAAAAATTAGAGATCTGTCAAACTCTGCATTCTGCTAGTGGTGTGGACACATCACCTGAATTGGAGTTTGCTGCACCTGATCCTGCAGAACATGCAGACTCGGGGTATAGGAATTTGATGAGTAGGGTGATTGAGTGTATGGGTTGGGGAGAGCCTCCCCTACATTTGAACAAGGCGATATGACGGATATTATAGTCTGAGGACCCCGGAAAGATCCAGTTCTCCCCTTTCATAGGGCAATACAAAGAACAGTTGAGAAAAACTGGGAAAAACCTGATAGCATTGCTGCAGTAGACGGCACTCTCCCAAAAAAGTACAGAACTTCTACTTCTGACCCAGAATACCCAAGTAGACACCCTACACCAGAAAGCTTGGTTATTCAGGCAGCTAGTACGCCCAGGCAGGCAGCATACGCAACCATACCTCTGGACAGGGAGGATAAAAAGGTTGATGCCTGGGCTCGTAAGGTTTTTACTTCGGGTAGCATGTCCTTGAAATCTACCAATGTGACCTGTACCCCGGCCAGGTTCACATACCCTGTGGGAATGCATTTCGGCGGCTGAGCATATTCCGGAAGGTGAGGAAAGGAAAGGCTTCCTGAATATAGTCAATGATGGTAAGGAGGCAATGGGGGAATGCCTCCAGTCTGGACTGGATACTGCTGATAATATTAGAAGGTCCATGGCATCAAGCAGTGCTACGCAGATTTGCGTGGTTGAGAAAGTCAGGGTTTGCACCAGATGTACAGACCAGGCTTCTCAACATGCCCTTTGATGGCTCGAGGCTGTTTGGTAGTAAGGCTGATGAGAGCCTGGAAAAACTACAGACCTCGAAAGCGGCAGCAAAGTCCCTTACTGCCTCCATGCGACAGCCTCAGAAACCCTATTCGGGCTCATCTTCCTGGAGGGGTCATCCTTTTCGATACTACTCCTCTGTTGGTAGAGTAAGGACAGGCTTGTCAAAGGGGCAGAAGAAATGTCACTCGTGGTGGACTAGCAAAGACTACAAAGGCATCTTCGGGAACGGCATCTATGCCCTCAGCCGCTCCTGCAGCAGCCTCCAAATCTGAGGTCTTATCATAAATGCCTGTGGGAGGCAGAATCTCTCAGCATCTGGAAGAGTGGCAGGGCATTACTTCAGATGCATGGGCACTGGAGACAGTAGCCCAAGGTTACTGCCTACCCTTCATAAAAAGACCTCAAGATCCTCCACCAGGAGCCAGCTCTACCAAAATTCCAGATCCGCTCCTTTGGCAGGAAATTATAACCCTGCTAGAGAAAGGTGTGCAATAGAACTGGTACCTTTAACGGAGAGGAACAAAGGCTGGTAATCCCCCCCCCTCCCCCTATTTTCTCATCCCCAAAAAGGACGGAGGATTGAGACCCATCTTGGACTTGAGAAAATTAAACAAATTCCTCAGGAAGGACAAGTTCAAGATGGTAACCCTTTCTCAGATTCTTCAGGCTCTCCAACTCCAAGACTGGTTGGTATCCTTGGACCTTCAGGATGCTTATTTTCATGTGCCGATCCATCCCAAGCACAGAAAATACCTGAGGTTCGCAGTTGGCGCTCCAAGGGTTTTTCACCAAGCTGATGGCGGTAGCGGCAGCGAGTGTCAGGAGAGGGGGGATTCATGTATACCCCTGCCTGGATGACTGGCTAATCAGAGCACGTTCTCCAGAACAAGCTCAGGAACACCTGTCGGTCACCTGCCACTTCCTCCACAACCTGGGCTTCTCCCTCAATTTCAAGAAGTCCCAAATGGTACCATCCCAACAACTCCAGTTTATCGTAGCAGTCTTGGACACTTCATCGGGGAAAGCCTCGCCGCCCAAGTTGAGAGCTCTCCACATCCAGCAGATGGTAACAAAATTCCAAGAAGCCCAGAATCTACCGGCCTTCGAGTTCCTGAGGTTGCTCGGCCTCAGTGCTCCAGATAAGATTTTGAGGTGGGAGTATTTTACGCATGATTTTTCAAATTGGAGCGTAAATGCAATTTCAAGAGTAAAAATTAGTTTTCTCCTCTGCAAGAGAGTAAAACCTATCCAGCACATACGTTATGGGTATGAACACATTTTAAAATGGTGCGTGCTTTATTGTGTTGCTCACTTAGCTGTCACAGATTTGGTCTTTCAGTTGGAAATTCACCATCATGCATAAGAAGGCTATGCTGCTGACAAAAGAAATGCTACATTGGAAAGTATGTTTTTTTTTTAATTAATGAATCAAAGCGTACACGGTACGCAGTACAAAATTAAATGGTCCGTATTTGCCATATTTACATGCGTAAAAGGGCAAGATACGCACGTTAACTGGTAGGCTGCTCGGCCTCATGGCGTCCTGCATTTTTCTGGTGCCAGACTGAAAATGAGATCCCTCCAATGGGCCCTCAGAACTCAGTGGTCCCAATTCTCGGGGAATATGTCGGATCTTCTGCAAGTCCCGAGTGCAGTTGCTCAGGATCTATCATGGTGGGCTTGCAGTGACAACATCCTCCAGGGAGAATCTTTTTGGCAACCATGGCCAGAGAACGGTAGTGACGGACGCTGCACATACCAACAATCTGACAATCAGCGGATGTTGGTCTCCATCGGAGTCCAGACTACACATCAACCTTTAGGAGCTGAGGGAAAACATACTAGAACAAAAAGTGTCTAATTTTAAAGACACTCCCGTCCCCTGCACACCTCACAAGCTGAAATAAATCAGTCAATTTTCATAGAATTTAAACTTTTGTTGTTTTGTTGTTTGGATTTAATTCACTTTGAGGTTTTATTTTTGGAGTCACACCAGTTGCACCACTGTGAATATACAACCACTTGACAAGATTATGTATAACACTTTTGTGTATTTATGTGTAGACATTACAATTAATGAACAACCTTTGTAGAATTTGTTGAGGTAGTTGAGATTTTGAGTGAACTGTGAGATGTTTTTTTAATGGTATATATATCTATATTTGCAGATCTTCTGCTCCTGAAGAAGGGGTCATTCCAGAAACGCGTAGAGCTTGAAGCTACATTTCAAAATTGGGAGTTTACTTCTTTGTCTGTTTTGATTTGTTTTTCATGCTGGCCATATGTGAAGCCAGTCGATATCTGTTTCTCTTGATACAAGCAAATGTTATTCATGTTTTGCTTTGATATCTTTGCTTATAAAAGTTTAAATTCTATGAAAATTGACTGATTTATTTCAGCTTGTAAGGTGTGCAGGGGACGGGAGTGTTTTTAAATTTAGACACTTTTTGTTTTATGTTGATCACAGGCTCCAGTGTCAGGGCGTGTATTCCTCCCCAGCACTCATAATTATGTAGTGTATATTCCCAAAATGTGTATCTATCCTTTGTGAAAATAGGTGTGCTCAGATTGATATTTCTTTTTGCATTTAGGCAGTCATACTAGCTCTGAAGGCCTTCCTGCCCTCTGTACGGAGAAAAATGTTCCCGATAATGACGGGCAACACAGTGGCCATGTACTACCTCAACAAAAGAGGAGGCATAGGATCACTACCTCTGTGCAGAGAGGTGATGCAGCTCTGGTTCTGGGCAATACAAGAGGGAATCTCTATCGGCAGTTCACCTAGCCAGAGAGCAGAACACAGCAGCAGATGCTCTGAGCAGGCAGAGCACAGTCTCCCACGAGTGGGAGTTAGCTCAGGAAGTCCTTCTGGAGATCTTTGACCTTTGGGAAACCCCTCAAGTGGATCTGTTCGCAACCTCGGTAAACCGGAAGTGCGATCAGTATTGCTCAAGGGAATTTCCTCCAAGAGGAGCTTTAGGAGACTCGTTCGTAGTGGATTGGAATTTTCCCCTGCTGTACACGTTTCCTCCAGTCCCCGTGATTCCTCAAGTAATCAGGAGGTTGAGAAAGTTCAGGAAAACCATGATCCTAATTGCTCCAGATTGGGCCAGGAGGACGTGGTACCCGGACCTTCTGGACATGTCCATTTGCCCTCCAATACGTCTTCCACAAAGAGAGGATCTTCTCTCGCAAGAGGAAGGTCGGGTTCTCCATCTGGAGGTCAACACGCTCAACCTTCATGCATGGTTTCTGAGAGTTTGAGATACAAGGATTGGGATCTTCCGGATGACGTAATGGAGATTTTGCTTTCGGCCAGGAGGCCAGCAACAAAATCTTTGTACCGGTGTTGGAATAAATTCAGTAACTGGTGCAAGGATAGGGATGTGGACCCTTTTCAATGTGGCACACCAATAGTGCTTTCTTTCCTGTTACATCTAGCCAATCTGGGGCTCCAGATCGGAACAATCAAATGATCCCTTGCTGCACTGTCCATTTTTAAGCACTCATCAGAAGAGGTTTCTTACTTTAAAATACCATTAATAATACAGTTCTTAAAAGGACTTACAAATGTACATCCACCAATACCATTTCATGTTCCAACCTGGGATTTGAATTTAGTTCTTAAATTCCTAACATGTATACCATTTGAACCTCTGCACTCATGTCCAGTGAGGCTTTTAACGCTAAAAACTGTCCTTGTGGCATGAACATCAGCCCGCATGGTTAGTGAACTACAGGCTCTCATGTAAACCCACATACACCAGTTTTTATAAAGTGATTCTGAAAGTAAAACTATCTTTCTTACCGAAAGTAATTTCTGACTTCCATTTGTCGCAGAAAATTGTTTTACCAACGTTCTATCCTCCTCCTCATTTGGGACGAGGAGAGGTTACATAGACTGGACCCCAAGAGGGCTCTCAATTTTTACATTGCAAGAATGACAAAATTACGTCAAGACGACCAACTTTTTGTGCGATACACAGGTCGTAAATTGGGGTTAGCGGTTACAAAACAAACCATATCCCGCTGGATTATTCTAGCTATATTGGAATGCTACAGATTAGCTGGAAAGGACCCACCGGATGGGTTACGTGCTCAAGCCACAAGGGGAATGGCTACTTCTGCGGCTTTGAAGAGGGTAGTCCCTGCAAAAGAGATTTGCTCAGCTGCAACCTGGGCATCAATGCATGCCTTCATCAAACATTACTGCTTAGATGCCTCATCCTCAGATGAGGGACTTTTTGCCAGAGCAGTACTTCACTCTGTACATGAAAACAAAAACTAACACTCCCACCTCCCAAATTGGTCACTGCTATGGGAATCTATCACAAGATGAGGAATACGTGGGAGGACACAATCCATTCGATGAACAAGTTACTTACCAACTGTAACGTTCTTTCGACTGAATGTTCCTCCCACGTATTCCTAATCGAGCCTCGCAGCCTACCCCGCAGTATAGTTTATATTTTCTTACAATTTCCTCTCACGATGGGCCTATCAGTCACAGCATAAGCCTAGATGTCCCACGAGTATTTCTTTGAAAAAACAGAACTGAAGCCAACGGGCGTGGCTCGAGCCATTTATACCATCAGTGATGTCGACACGGTATGGAACCCGTCGAAGGACATTCGACACCACGACCTCGAGCACAGCGCCCTCTGCTGAATTTCTTTTTCCCGATGCAGCAAAGCTGCCGAAATTAATTATCACAAGATGAGGAACATCCAGTCGAAAGAACGTTACAGTTGGTAAGTAACTTGTTCTTCTGTTGTAAGTCTCCCCTTCTGGGGTGGGTCACTCATGCTGCTTCTGATTCCTCCCTTCTCCTGGCTCTATTTTGGTTTCACTGGGCTCCTCTCTATTTTGGTTTCACTGGGCTCCTCTCTCCCCTTCACCCCTTGTCACTGGTGCCCGCCCCTTTTCTAGAGTCCCACGGCTCACCTCATCCTCACAGGAATACATCTTTCTTCTGGGGTTTACAGGGCTCTTCTCACCCCCCCCCTCCCACTCCTCCTGCTCACTGGAGCATACTCCTCTCCTGGTCTCCGGCAAACCTTTCTCCACAGCTCTCGGCCCCAAAGAAATGGTTTAGCCTGTTTATAAAGCCCTCACCATTCTCACATTGGCTGAGGCAAACGTTTGAATGCATTGGTTAATTGGCTTCTTATTCCAAGCTAGGGCAGGGAAGTCTTTAAAATACTTGCCTCCTTCTTGGATTTCTTGAAGTTGCTTTCCAAGTACAGGAGTTGGCGTTTGTCTGCTGCTCTGCTATTGCCTGACTCGTGCACAGAAGTTCGTTTTTTATATTTCTGTATGTTAATTATAATTGGTTATTTAAAACATGCTTGATACCCAGAGGTTTCTAAGCGTGTACCCGGTGATCGAACGTCTTTTGCTCTGCCTCTTGCTTCCAAGGCATGGCCGTTGCCCATGAGCTATCCTCCTGTTAAAACACCATCCCAACGGACAGAAAAACCTCTAAATTCCCACTCATGCGAAAATCATGTTCTCTTTGGGGAAAGAAAGAAGTGTTTCTCTTTTAAATGCTCCTTGACTAGTGCTGCTGCTTGTGGGAGAAGGGGAGAATTGGCATAAGTTGGTGTTTTTCCCTTCAAGGAATCCAGGAGTGGTGTGCCGCCAATGACCTCTGCCTTAATGCCAGTAAGACTGAGATGCTCCTTATCGGCTCACCCACTCCCTCCTTTCCTGTAACTCTTGCCACCTTCACTTGGCCCTCTTCCTGCTCCCACCTGCAATGCCCAAAACCTAAGGGTCATCTTCGACTCCACACTTTCTCTCCTCACATTCTCTCCTCACATTTGTCACGAAGAAGTCAACTACCAGCTGCACCTCCTCCGATGTATTCTTACTTTCCTCTCCTTCCCCCAGAAGCTCACGGTTTCCAGCCAGAGCTCTGGTTCTCTCTAGGCTGGACTATTGCAACAGCCTCTTTCTAAATCTGCCTGCTTCTACTACTACTCTGCCTGCCCTCTGCAACTCATCCAGAACAAGACTGTGAGACTTGTCCTTGGCCTCAAGCACAGGGATCGTATCTCTCCAGGACTGAAGTCTCTGCAATGGCTCCCAGTGGTTGTGAGGATTAAGTTCAAAACACTCTGCGTCGTCCACAAGGCATTTTGGGGCCTCAATACCTTGTGCGGAACTGGTTGCCTTTCGTGCGCACTTTATTTTCCATGTGCGCAATTGACTCGCAAAGTAAGCCACTTTGTGAGCATGCGTAGGTACTGAGCTACCATCTCCGAAGAGTTTGGAAAGTTATTGCCCCTTCCAAACCACTGCAATTCTTTACTAATTTGCATAAAAGGTGCAACTTGCAACACTTTTTCCAAGAACATAAGTTAAAAAAATATATTTTATGTGTGATTATAAAGATAACTCATCAACCAGTTCAAGACCTCAAGATGTGCCACAGTAGGTAGCAAAAGTACTCCTGTGCAGAGAGAAATGTGTGCTTTATGTTACTGGAAAAACACTTGTGTGTATTACAAAAAAACAAATCTTGCTTTTCATAACTGATGTGGCTATCAAAAATCAGACCAGATATATTTCAGATGGAATAAAGGCAACTATAAGGAATGTCAGAAAACATCACAATAGGAGTTCATGTGCTCCTTTAATGAAGTAATTCAAGGGCCACGTGAGAACATACCTCTCCCAATTTGTGTAAAGATAATCTCATCAGAATAACTGCACCACAGAATATGATTAACATTCCCTAGCTTCTACTTACTATCCACATTATGTCGTCCTGTGAGTTACTCAAAACCAGCCTTACAGCTTAGAGAAATATAGACCATCTATTTTTAATCCCTAAAAACAAACATTTGCCAAATAAAAGGGGAAACAATGAAAACATAGGAACCAACCCCAGGCTTCTGCACCCAAAGCTGATACTTTTTCGAATCAGCAGATCAGTGTAATAGGAAGTATAATATTTCTGACCGATACCAAGACGAATTTTAAGGGCAACAAACGTCTTTTGATAAGCATAAAGTATTCCTGTTGGCAAAGCTAATTACTTTTTTACTCCCATAAAAATCATTTCACTTTAAGTAGTAAGCAAATCAGAGCCTTGCTTGTAACCTTGACATAGGAAGTAAAATAACTGGGCACATACAGCCTATAGTTTTCCCACACTTCCTCACCACAGCCTAGACAAAATGCAACAAGAGATTTTCTGAGGTTTCTTATAGAGTCCTGTTGAAGTAAATCACATATGTATGCCTTTTAGGTTAACCGCATCAGTGCTCAGCGGTACGACAGATTGAGAGCCTTCCTATGTAACAAAGGGTCCTTCTGTAATTCAGGGTTATCAGTTAAAAAGATGCAGGGGGATGGTACAGTCAGTAAACACAGAACTTGTGTTTAAATTTAAATGCCCTCAGCAGCTGAGCATGGAAAGAAACAGTGCAGTTCTCTAGACGGTTATTAGTTGCCTTTCCTTCAGAAAACAAACATTTTCTACACTGTACTTCCAAAACAACTGACTTGGTTTTTTAAAGTTACTGAATTATTCCCCCCACCCCCCGGGAGTGTTCTCCTGTGCCCTTTTACCCGTACCCTTCCCCAGCTCTTGCGCTTGCGTCAATACTAGTTGATTGGGCACTGTAAAAAATGAGAGATTGTAGCAATGAAACACTCACTTGGATATTTGCATACCCATAATACTGTGCAAGCAAAACATATTTAGTGCCTCACCATGATATATACATTTTAAGAAAATGTCATGAATCGTCAGTTACACAATTCTTTTTCAACTTATTCCACCCTTATATTGTTGAATAGGGTAATACAACTGATAAGTGAAATTGTATTTGTATAGCATCGAGTTACAATAACAATTGTTAAGGTCTATGCCCAATGCAACTCTGAACACTTAAAAAGGATGCAGATTGTGTGAAATGCTTTCTGTCTGAATATACGTTGCCCTAATACTATATATGAGTAAATACCTGGCATAGCCCATACCCATTATTCGCAGGCCACGTAAGTGATATTGCAATGTTGATCTACACTTATAGGGCAATGCTAAAGTAGGACATGCTGAGCATGACATTGGTCTACTCAAATTTCTTAGAGCAAATTAATATTTGAGTTTAATAATGTGTTAACATGCAGGGGACCAATTCATAGCGCTTGCATGACATATCTACTAAGAATAGAAAGCATGGGATGAGGTTGCGCATCCAAGTACCTTGTTTACCTACAGTCAGTATCCGATATTTCGAGTGGATTGTGTCCTCCAACGTATTCCTCATGTTTGATGTATTCCATCCAGCTCAGCTGCTTGGCCTCAGTTCTGTTTTTCCGCAGTGTACGTTGCTTCGGAGAATCGGCACGCCTCAAGTTCTGTGAGAATAGCAAATATAACGAATGTCATCAATGCCGACCACGACCCCGAAATGGGGTTTCAAAAAATGTAAATCGTGCGGCTCGAAAATGTCGATTACCGACCCGCACCGAGAATGTTTATGGTGCCTTGGAGAGGGCCACGACATGGAAGCCTGCATGAAGTGTCAATTGATGACGGGGAAAAGCCTTGCGAGAGAGGAGGGGAAAACTGCAGGTAGGTCGAAAATCCGACTGAAAAGCCTCTAGTCGAGGTCCCGTGAGGAGAAATCTCCTCGACGCGAAAGGCATCGGTCAGGGTCCCGAAGTGATTCCCATCACTCGTCTTCGACAAAAAAATCGAAGAAACAACGCCATAGATCCCCTTCCACTTCGTCTTGGGACGAATCTACAAAAATGATGAAATGTCCCACAAAACATTCAACATCCGAAGAATGGGAAGCTTTTAGGATGAAAATGTTGGAGGTTTTTGACAAAGCGAAGCCTCGGTCCGTGCCTTCCTCGGAAGCCCACTGGGAGCGCCATCGCTCCGACACTCGCGCGCCCTTGAGCCCGGGTGGTCGAAGAGGAAGGCTAGGGAACCTTCTTGGACGCCGATCGGCCGCTCGAGTCGACCGATCGAGGTCACCGACGCCACCCGAGACCGAACATACCTCAAAGGGCAAGTCCTCGAAGGGTGCCGCGACGCCGTCGAAGTTGGATAATATGTCGAAGTTGGATAATATGTCGAAGTTGTCGACGCCTTTGTCGACGCCGAAGCCTTCGACGCCAAACCTTCCAGCTCGACAAGATCAGCCGGAAAGAGACAAAGAAAAGACAAAAGCGCCTGGGTCACATTCAGGACCCAGTAGCACTCCTCCTATACCACCGCCAGAAAAGGTTTTTAAGCCTTTACCTAGGAAGGAGTTCTTCAAATCCTTGACCTCAATTTTTGAGGAACAAGAGAAGTCTGATGAAGAAAATGTTCCCTTTGGCCTTGAATATGGTACTCCAAATGTTCCTGAATGCCTGATTTCAGAGGAAAGCAGGATGAAGGATTTAGTAGAAACATTACACAATGCAAGTGGTATTGATACATCCCCAGAGAACGAATTTTGCAGACCAGAGCCAGGTGAACATGCTCATCCATCATATCGTCAATTAATGAATAAGGTTGTGGATTATTTGGGCTGGGCCAAACCTACAGCCCAATTTGTTCAAGATGATCTTGCAGACATATTGGACCATGGTCCTACTGAAGACCCAATTCTACCTTTCCATGTGGCCTTACAAAATAGGGTGGCCAAAAATTGGGAGACGCCGGATTCTATTCCTCCAGTGAATAAATCCCTTGCCTCAAAATACCGCCCTGCCAGGAGCGACCCCAGCTATCTGTCTAAGCATCCCTCTCCAGAAAGTTTAGTTATACAGGCAGCCACAGCTTCAAACAAACTTGCGTACCCGTCTATCCCTCCAGACAGGGACGATAAGCGTGTGGATGGCTGGGCAAGGAAGGTATTTTCAGCTGGGAGCATGGCATTAAAATCGGCCAACTCCACCTGTGCCTTGGCAAAGTTTTCGTACACTCTTTGGGAATGTATTGCAATGGCGGCAGAGCATATACCAGAAGGGGAAGAAAGGGAAGGATTTGTAGCCATTGTTAGGGATGGAAAGTAAGCCATGCAGGAATCCCTTGAATCTGGTTTTCACACTGTTGGTGTGAGCAGGTCCATGGCAACTAGCACAATAATGCATAGATTTGCATGGCTAAGGAAGTCAGATTTTGCACCGGACGTGCAAAACCGTCTCCTGAACATGTCCTTTGACGGGTCTCACCTTTTTGGCAACAAGGCTGACGAGAGCCTTGAGAGGTTGCAGACCTCAAAGGCAGCGGCCAAATCTTTAGGAGCTGCTATTAGGCAACCTCGGCCTTTTCGTGTGCAAGGGCAATCATGGAGGGGACGATCCTATCGTTATTACACTTCATACGGGAAGACGAGAGGAATGGCCAGTCAAAGGGGCCAAAGAAAGGCCACTCGCGGTGGACGAGCAAGACGTGCGAAGCCAGCTCCTGCCTCTTTGCCATCAGCGGCTGCAGCGACCGCCACAAAACTACTTTGAGGACTTGCATCACAAGACACCGGTGGGAGGCAGGCTGTTGCAGCATCTGCAAGAATGGCGAGCTATTACTTCAGATGTTTGGGCCTTAGAAATAATAGCCCAAGGTTACTGCCTTCCTTTTCTAATGCAACCTCAAAGCAATCCACCAGGGAGACACCCATTGAAGTCTTCGGATCCGCTCCTACAACAGGAAATTCTAACCGTGCTGGAGAAAGGTGCTATAGAACCTGCAGCGAAAAAGGAATAAGGGATGGTACTCCCCATATTTTTTGATCCCCAAAAAGGACAGAGGATTGAGACCCATCTTGGACTTAAGAAACTTAAACAAGTTCCTCAGTAAGGACAAGTTCAAGATGGTTACCCTTTCTCAGATACTTCAGGCCCTCCAACTTCAGGACTGGTTGGTGTCATTGGACCTCCAGGATGCTTATTTTCATGTGCCGATTCATCTTACACTATCAGTTTCGAGTCCTGCCATTCGGGCTGACCTCCGCCCGAGGGTCTTCACCAAGTTCATGGTAGTGGTGGCAGTGCACCTCAGGAGAGGGGGGGATTCATGTCTACCCCTACCTGGACGATTGGTTGATCAGGGCGCGTTCTGCCGAACAAGCACTGGATCATCTGAAAGTCACCTGCCACTTCCTCCACAAACTGGGCTTCTCCCTCAATTTCAAGAAGTCCCAAATGACACCTTCCCAACAGCTTCAGTACATAGGAGCTGTATTGGACACATCCTTGGGAAAGAGCTTGCCTCCCAAGTCGAGGGCTCAAGACATTCTTCAGATGGTTTCCAAATTCCAGAATGCCCAAAATCTCCAGGCTTACGACTTTTTAAGGTTGCTCAGCCTCATGGCATCCTGCATCTTCCTGGTGCCAGAGGCACGCTTGAGAATGAGATCCCTTCAGTGGGCGTTAAAGACTCAATGGTCCCAGTTATCAGGTCAAATGACAGATCTTCTCCAGATTCCGAACAAGGTTCGACAGGACCTTGCATGGTGGACTTGTACAGAGAACATCCTAAAAGGGGAACCTTTTTGGCAACCATGGCCGGAGATCAGTGACGGACGCCTCACTCAAGGGGTGGGGAGCTCACGCCAATGATCTGACAATCAGCGGTCGTTGGTCTCCATCGGAGTCCAAACTACACATCAATCTTTTGGAGCTGAGAGCAATCAGACTAGCGCTGAAGGCTTTCCTACCATCTGTCAGAGGGAAGAATGTCCTGATAATGACAGACAACATAGTGGCCATGAATTATCTAAACAAGAGGTGTAGGGTCACTACCTCTGTGCCGAGAGGCAATGCAACTCTGGTATTGGGCAATTCACGAAGGAATCTCTAACGGCAGTTCATCTAGCCGGGGAAGAGAATATGACGGCAGATGCTCTGAGCAGGCAGAGCACGGTGTCCCACGAATGGGAACTGGCTCAGGAAGTCATTCTAGAGATCTTCGCCCTTTGCAGAACCCCTCAGGTAGACTTATTTGTGACCGGTACCAACCGAAAGTGCAAAAAGTATTGCTCCACAGAATTTCCCCCGAGAGGAGCCCTAGGGGACGCGTTCGTGGTGGAGTGGAACTTCCCACTACTGTATGCGTTCCCTCCGATCCGTCATTCCTCAGGAGGTCGAGACGGTTCGGGAGCCGTATGATCCTAATTGCCCCGGATTGGGCCAGGAGAACGTGGTACCCAGATCTTCTAGACATGTCTATCTGTCCTCCAATACATCTTCCTCAGAGAGAGAACCTTCTCGCTCAAATGGAAGGTCAGGTTCTCCACCCAGAGGTCAAAACGCTCAACCTTCATGCTTGGTATCTGAAAGGCTGAGATACAGGGATTGGAACCTTCCAGATGACGTTATGGAGGTGTTGCTTTCGGCAAGAAGGCCAGCGACAAAGTCTCTATACCGTTGCCGTTGGAAAAAGTTTTGCAACTGGTTCAGAGAAAGGAATGTCGATCCTTTTTCTATGTTCTATCCCGGAAGTACTATCTTTCCTTCTGACCCTAGCGCATAGAGGTCTAAATTTTGGAACAATAAAAGGTTACCTTGCCGCGCTTTCCATCTTCAAGCACTCGTCGGAATAATGCTCTTATTTCAAAATTCCTTTGATAACACAATTCTTAAAAGGACTCACTAATGTGTTTCCTCCTCACCCATTTCAAGTACCGATTTGGGATCTCAATTTGGTCTTAAAATTCTTAATGTGTGCTCCTTTTGAAACGCTGCACACATTGAGATTGCTAACATGGAAAGCTAAATTCTAGTTGCCTTAACATCTGCAAGAAGAGTGAGCGAATTGCAGGCACTGTCTTCTGGGCCACCCTATACTGTGTTCCATAAGGACAGTTGTTTTGAAGGTCAAACCCTCTTTTTTACCAAAAGTGATATCTGAGTTTCACTTAAATCAAAAAATTGTTAGACTTTCTATCCTCCACCCCGTCCTAGTAAGGAGGAGGAAAGACTCCACAGATTGGATCCAAAAAGAGCTTTAAGCTTTTATATCGCTAGACTATCTAGGCTTTGAATGGATAACCAACTGTTTATTGGCTACACAGGAAAAAGATTGGGTCAATCAGTAACAAAACAGACCATATCCTGTTGGATTGTCCTTTGCATTTCAGAATGCTACAGACTGGCGGGGAAAGACCCACCAGAGGCATCGCTTCGTCTGCAGCCCTGCAAAGTGGTGTTCCTATAAAGTCCATTTGTGAAGCAGCGACTTGGTCATCGCTGCATACTTTTTCAAACTTCTACAACCTAGATGCTTCCCAATCTGAAGGGTTGAATTTTGTCAGAGCAGTCCTATACTCGGCCATATTAAAAAAAAAAAAAAGAAAAAAAAAAAATCACTCCTCCATAAGGATTGTCTTTACTGCTTTGGGAGTCTATCAAAGATGAGGAATAAGTTGGAGGACACAATCCACTCGAAGAACAAGTTACTTACCAACTGGTAACGTTCTTTCGATTGGATGTTCCTCCAACGTATTCCTCATCGCCCTCCCAACCTACCCCTCTGTATATTTTTCCCGGGCTTTTGCCACTTCAACTCTCGCAAGGCAAAGTACCTGTCTACCGACAGTCTGCATAGTGTAGTCCATACCAAAGAAGGGGGAAAAACAGAACTGAGGCCAACGGGCGTGCTACTTATACACCCGATGACGTCACCCTCGACGGAGGCCTTCCAGGGACCATCGACTCGACAACATCGACGCACGGAGCCCTCTGCTGAAAAAATTTGTCCGAAGCAGCTGAGCTGAATGGAATACATCGAAGATGAGGAATACGTTGGAGGAACATCCAATCGAAAGAACGTTACCAGTTGGTAAGTAACTTGTTCTTTTGGATCATTATATTACATAGTGTGGGTGACACTTATTAATATTAGTGTATTTATTGAACGCATACCTGGCTTTGGGAATCGGAGTGCTTTACAATCCTAGGGGGAAGAACGCAGTGAGGGAAACAGACAAGGGACTGGGAGCTAACAGGGGAAGGCAACAGCGGCCAATTTGCAGCAAGAGATCTACAAGCAACCAGGGGAGGAGACAGCGGGGGGGCAGATCGCAGCATCTCTGGTACGATGGGGAGTGGAGGGTGTGTGAACATGTGTTACAGAGGAGCCATTCCTTGAAGACGGAGGTCTTGAGCTCTTTGCTGATCTGTAGCAGTAATGGGGTAAATCTGATGTTGATGGTAGGAGGTTCCAGAGTTTTGGAGCATAGTGAGAAGGCTGTTCTCTTTTTTTTCCTTCCTGCACCGTTGGAGTCTAAGACTTCAAACTTCCTTACTTCTGGTGGATTGCAGGCCACTGGAGATGCTGAGTTTCTCAGTGAGGTAGCTTGGGGACTTCAGGGTGACAGCCTTGTAGATGATGCAACAGGATTTGAAGATGATTCAGGCTTGCAGCGGGAGCCAGTGCAGTTAGAGGAGGTTCAGGGTTGAATTGCCAGAGTCCTTTCATGAGTGGTGCTGCAGCATGCAGGACACATCTCGTGGGTGCCAGGGTAGCCGCTGGAAGGCCTTCCAAAAAGGAACTTTTTATAAGGCACGATGAATAACAGAAGTTCTGATACTTGAGCGCTATTCAAATTACAACAAACATAAAATAAGTAGATGTAGGTACATGTCTGGTAACTTTCGCAGAGGCAAGAAAAGAGGAGTCAGGGTTATCTGGTAATATCTAAATATGTTTTGGGGTAGAGTTTAGAGTAAGCGCTTGGTGGACTAACCCATAGGTTTTATGGGTAGGTAGGGGTCAGTAGTTGGTTAATGTGTGCAAGCATATCTTAGTATTTTTCTGGTCATGGAGCCACTTTTTCATATTAATTTTTACCTCTTGTGCTACATTATGTTTTTAGGTTTTTAACGTCACGCTTGCATAGTAGGGTAATGTAAATGACTAGTTTGTTATTTTAGGAGAAAGAAAATGTCAGGTAATTGGTGTGGCTTGTATCTTTATTCTTTTTGCACAGGTGAGAATTGCCTGTGTGAGCGGCACCCAGAAGGAAGCTGGGCAAGTGCGAACCGCTTAGAGGAAACACTGCTCAGTGATTTGGGAATAGTTCAGGGCTGATCCTATCAGTCCTACTCAATGTCAGGGTGATTTACATGAGGCACACATCCTTTTTCCTGAAGGTGGTTACAGAATTTCATATCGACCAAGAAATGTCCTTACCAGTATTCTTTCCTGAACCATCCTCTGATGCCGAAAGAGTCCTGCATTACATAGACATTAGGAGAGCCCAAGTACAAGTGAGCTAGTGTTTCAATTTGTGGTACCTAAGGAGACTGAACTGGGCCCCCTGTCAGCTAGTGATTCAGTCCTGACCCCCTTCATGTTGCGAGCCCAGACAAAGATTTAATTAGCTGTTAAAAGGTCAATTTAAACTTCACTAATCATATGGGTGACTTGCATAAATGACTTTTTTGAAAACGGACTAGCGTTCAACATAACCTTTTTCTACAGCGTTGGGTTGCCAAACGAAATTGTTCAAAAGTGAATTAATAATTGGATTCCGAACCCCTTGTGCATTTGGTGATTAGAAAATGACAAGTTGATGTGGTAGTATTTTTGTCCTACATTGCTATAGAGAAGATAAACATGGAGCAAATGTTAGATTACAGAATTTGTTAATACTTAAAGATCTTGGGCTCTTCACTAGGATCTGTTCTCGGATTGTATGTGATAATGTCGTACTCATTCTGCATTTATTCGTAGCCCACCTGCCTTTTTGGTATGTCAAAGCTTATTGTAACAGTCCTTTTTGTGTCTGATAACTAACTCCAGTTTTAGTAATTTTGAATAACTTGTGCATTTCCAAAGTGTGACTATAGCAGCGCACACAGGGGCAGTAATTGATTTTAATGAACATGTGGCTATTTTTAAACCAATTCTACAAAAGATCATACACATTTTAGGCAAATCTATTTCAAACGATCAAATAATTTCAAGGAAGCCAACCTTCATATGCAAGAGTGGTCTTGTACAGTGCACCTGCTTTTTTGCTGATCCCGTCGCACACACGGTTCTTGGGATAGCCAGACAGCTAGCCAGACAGCGGCTTGCACAACAGGTGTTGACTGGTGCAGGCTGGTAGTGTCGTATTCCTAAATCCCGTAGCATTTCCTCTATACTTTTGGGACATTCCGTCCTTCGGTACCAGTTTGGAGCACTTTATGAAGCATAAAAAATGATTGCCGTTTTTATTTTAATGCGGGGCCACTGCATGTGGTGTACCCCCCCGCCTTCCTAAGCCCCGCCCAGCGTATCACTCTTCAGTTGTGTTCTCCACGTGGTCGGACGCACTTGCACAGTTGGGATTTTTTTTTTCCCCCCATCTTGTCCTTCCAACTTCCTGCTCCAGTTCCACATCATCTGTCTGTCGGAGCCTCAGGATTTTGTGTACTGTTATTTCGAGTGTCACCTTTGCGAGGGTGGATCCTCATTCTTTGTCTAGAGTGCTTGGGCCCAAGGTGGGATTCTTGTCTTTACTGTGGCTCTATCTGTTCAGCCACTTCATCGTAGGCTCATCACCTGGGAGGATGTGTTCCATCGGCTACCTGCGGCTCACCTTCACCAGTTCGAGAAGAGTAATATTCTCTTAAGTACTTTTCTTTTTAGGGTATCTTGGCCAGGTGACTCCTTCCCGGGTCATCCGGTGCTGGGAGAAGCCTTAACTGCTCTAGCCTCACCAGGGACGGCCCTGAGATATCCCAAAAGGGGTTTAATCTGGAGACCGGAGTCGCCTCAGAGGATCCCCTCCAAGGGGCTAAATTACTGGGTTCACCCCAGAGTGTTCCCCTGCCCGGGGCTAAAACTACTGGGTAACTCCCAAGGTATCCCATACAGGGACTTTTATAGTACCAAAGGTTTGCCTGGGGTTCCCCAGCCGGGGGCTTAACGTACCAGGATTTTTCCAGAAGTTCCCCGGAAAGGGGCTAAAAGTACTGGGGTCATTCCAGAGGATCCCCAATTAGGGGCTTAAAAGAAAACCAGCAGGACTGAGGGGTCCCCATTCCGGTGGTCTTTACATCGGGCGTTGACCTGAGGTTTCCCTCAAAGGGGCTTAACTCCATATCAGTTCTGCTGAGAGAGCAAAGAAGTTGGGCAAGGGTCTGTGGTCTTTGAATACCGGCTCTGCCGAGGTTCCCTCAGAGGGCTAAAATAGATTCCAATGCACCTAAAAATCCTGTAATAACAATGGCTTCAGATGGGCCTGTGACATGGGTGTCTTCGTGTGTCACAAAATGACAGTGACTTGATTGCCTGTTGATCAAGCTTGATTTCTGCCCTCTTCCCTCCACCTTAGTTGGCTGTTGAAAGTGGACATGAAATCAGAAGTCATATTTATGATAATGGGTGCCCCAGGAGTTTGGCATAGCACTTGGGACAGTCTTCCTGAGTGTTCTCACTCCTTAGCATAATTAACAAAAATACAGCCAGGACATTTTGTGAAGTTCCTTTGGACTCTGAGAGCTACCATTATGAAGCATTACTCAAAAAATGCGCAGCTGACCCGGAGGATAGCAGGTTAATATTTTTAATATTGCAGCTATTTCCTACAAGCTCTAATTTGCATTGCACACGGTATAACTAAAGCAACTATGACATAGCACATCACCCTACATATGAGAACTGGTATAAACTAAGAGCATGGTGTACATTGATGGAGAGAACACGTAATCATTTTAGTTTAGTAACTGAGTGACATGGGATTTATGTTATGTTGATCTATGCTAAATGGTCTAACATGCCAACGTGTAACATACTGAACGCCTTTAGTCTCAAGCTGCACACAGCAAGACTTCCACTTTTAAACTCGCGCTTCAGGGCAAGCTGTGCTGCACATGAATCGACCACAGCTTCCTGTCAGTTGGGCCTGCATCTTCTTGTGCTCTGGGACCTGCGATGTTCAATCTTTTCCCAGCCCCCAGTGCTTGAGTTCTGCTGATTGTGTTTTTCCCTCTGCCCATTTAGCTCACCTCTTTAAATGTTAAAAAGGATCAGACTTGAGCGTCACATCCTGCCATATGGGAGCTTAAACCTAGCGCTTAAGAGCATTCCTTTGCTTGCACATACTACATGTCTGCGTGCAAACTTAAGAAAATGGGTGATGTCTGTGACCACTCGTTGTCTCCCTTAGAGTGACTGGGCTTCTGCTCGGGGGAACGAGCAAAGCGTGTCATTTGCTCCTACACAACTTCAAATTCCTTTATAGTAACTGAGCTTCTGAAGCTGTAAAGAGCGATGCTTGCTTTCATACTGTTACCTGTGTGCATGCAGCGACCCAGTTCTTGACACATGGACCACCTCGGACCTGGCGATACTAAATCTGTACTGGAACCCTGAGAGAACATCAAAAAAAGAATTTTGCAAATCCGTCACCAAAGCCATCGACACTATCAACGTGGATCTAGATATAGACAATATCATAATCTGTGGAGACTTAAACGCCAAGTGCATAACATATACTACACCAAAAGGAGCACTCTCGACCCGCCCCCTGGCAGATGAAAAAGGTTTGGCATGGTCAAATTTAATGAAATCAAGAAACCTCTATAATGCAGCATCATTATTGGATTCCGAACCAAAGATTCCTACGTGGGAAAGGCATGAAACATCTGCTACTCTTGACTACATTTTCGTAACTGAAGGCTTGATCCCCCACATCTCTTCCTTCAAAGTACTGAAAACACTGGAAAGCGACCATAACCTGCTACAAATGTCCTGGGTCACCCAGGCCCCAGAAAGGCTCCAATACCCATCGACTGTGGAATCCAACAAGCGACAAACCCGACTTCACCTTACCGCCGAAAACATAACATCAATAAAGGACAGGCTAAGCACGGACCCAGAGTTTACAACATCAAGCTTGGTCGTCAAGAGACCGACTACACACCCCTACTGTTACCTCATAGGGTGTGCTTTTCAGGAACAAACAGCCCACACAACCATATCTATGATCAGATGGTGGTGATTAAGCGCCGCGAAACAAGAAACCTGAAAAACTTCGCAATTCGCCATCAAACAGAGGCGTGGTCCGCAAACCACTACAAATCATGGATTAAAGCCCAAGCGGCGACACTTTACCAAAATGACGCCAAAGCCATTCTGAAATCCTGGGCCTCCAGAAATACAAGATTTCTGGAACTTACTAAAGGGCACCTCTACTTGCTAACGCCGTCCCGGAACAAAACTGGGTCTCTTACTTCAGCGACCTTTTCCAGTCGCCCTCAATACCAGAACAAATTAAAACAGTCGTTCGAGGAACCCTGGATTCCCTTGACAGATGTGGAAGATATCTTAAGAACAATCGCAAAACTGAAAGCCTTGAGAGCGCCAGGCCCGGATGGTTTGACCAACATAGACATCAAAAAACACCCGGAAGAATGAGCAGCAGTAATAAAAACTTTTTAATCACTGCCACAAAGCGAAACAGATCCCAGAATCCTGGACATAAGCGGTCCTGGTCCCAATCTTCAAAAAAGGGTGTAGAGAAAGTCTGTCCAACTACAGGCCAATTGCCTTGCTAGACATTCTGGGAAAAATATTCATGACTCTGCTCCTTTCGCATTTTCAAAAATGGGCCAAAGACTCTCCTGCGGTTGACATCTTCCAGACAGGTTTCCGAAAGGGCACAGGCACGGCGATGAACATACTTTTGCTAAACATCATAAAAGCAAAAGTGAAAGCTGGTGCTCCCAAAGTCCACCTGGCCTTAGTGGACCTTTCAAAGGCTTTCGACATGGTGGATCGCGACAAACTTTGGTTTAAACTAAGAACTTGGAAATGCCCGCCTCCAATACTGGAACCAATTATGGCCCTACACACAAACACGATGCGTGTGCATTTGAGCGAGCCAGCAAGGCCATCTCTCTCAAACAAAATTTCCATGGAGCGTGGGGTCAAGCAAGGCTGCCCCTTGGCCCCAGCGCTGTTTATTGCCTTCATCAGAGATTTTCAGTTTACTGAAAAAATTTACTCGTTCCCTCCAAAGGTGGGACTAACTAAAATCTCCAGGTTATGGTACGCTGATGACCTGATCCTGATGGACCAGACCAAAATAGGGCTGCAACGCCAACAAGTGAACCTCTCGGCCTACATGAAAACCAACAACTTGGAAATTAATAAACTAAAAACAAAAATCCTTCTTTTCACCAAATCGGCATGCGACCGCAAAGCCCCGTCGCTCTGGTTCCTTAAACACCAAACTGGAAGTGGTGAAAGAAAATAAATAGCTTGGGGTTTGGTTTGACAACTCCTTGAAAGAAAACGCCATCCTGAAGTCCCTCTGGGACAAAACAAGAAATCTGACAGCACAACTAAAAGCCGTGTATAAAAAAAAAAATTCTGAATGTTTTTGCAATTTTACAAATCTAAAATGGTTCCAGTCTTAATATACGGAATGAGCGCAAATAACCCTTCCTCAAGAGATTTGGACAAAACTAAAAGGTTTTGTGTGGAAAGCGGTGCTGGGACTTCCTAAGTCAGCACCTATGGCGGCGATCCGGCACGACCTGGGTTTTGTGTCCTTTGCATCAATAGTCGAACAATAGTCAAACTTCAACTCTACAGAAAAACCCTTTTGCCTGACTCCCTCCCAATCTTCTAGGTTGTAGCAGAAGAAATGAAGAGGGGGATGCAAACCTCTTAACGCCTGGGTAAAGAAATTAAAAGATAAATTGGAAGAGAGCCTGTACGGAAGAACTCCTAATCACAAATCCAGGCAGAGTGAAAGGAAAAATAGAGCAGCAAGACTGGATCCTGACCAATGAAAAGATCCTGCCCTACAAATTACTCAAAAATCTGCCGCCCGGCCACAACAAACTAAAAACACCCTTGAGATATTGCGAAAAATTTCTTGAGAAGGACCTAAGAAGAATTTTCATGAGAGCCCGGCTAAACACTCTACACACAAGAGAAATTCTGGCTATCGGATTACAATCTCCAACAGCTACATGTCGTCTATGTGAAAACACAGAGCAAACTGAAACAGTAAGACACCTCCTCACGACCTGTCCAGAAATGTCTAAGGAAAGAGAGGCGTACTTGGCACCACTGTTATTCCACCCATCAGTGCTAAGCGAAGTAACAGGTTGGTGTCGGCTAATTGCTGGAGACTCAGCAAGATGGTCTAGGGCCGCAGCGAAACCTTTGGACATTGCACTGAAACGAGCAAATCCACCGAATGTCTGACCGCAAATTTCAAACCCTCATGCACTCTGAACCAATGAAGGTGTATTTTTGGGATCTCTTCAAAGATTTGTGTCCTAAGCCTCTCAAACCCCAACCCGCTCCTCCACTGTCTCAGAATGCGTTGAAATAGCCTCCTTTGCATCCAGCAGGCCCCCCCCCCCTAGTACCTACGGTGCCACCAACTCTTGTTGTGCAACCTACAGAATTGAGTGTCTGGTCGCCATGCGTTTGGGAACAGCCTTCATTTCCTGCCAAAAAGTATGCGGGGAAGATGAGCGAAGAAAATGAGGTCCAGCGTTTTTCTTTCAGGGCGTTCCATGACAGAGTGGATTTGATTGCGCTGTTAGAAATTCGAACTCCAGACCCCCTTGGCTTTGCAGGAGGGAGCTCTATCAGGGGCCCTGGATTGAAATAATAGCTTTTGTCTTTTTCTTCAAAAGGCTGTGCTGGCAGAAGCCTGCAACGTTTGGGAGAAAGCCCATACGGGGCATCACATTATTTTGCGCCTTGTAACACTTGTGTATAGGTGCATTATAAATGTCATATCAACAAGAAAATGTATGATCGTTACAAACTCCACTCATCTGAAGACATTCCTTTTGGTTTTCTGTGCGCTTTCTTCTTCCACAGTAGTGGTGCCGGCTACGCTTCAGTCTAAGCCTTCATCCTTCTCTTCCACCGATGCATCGCAGGTATTGTCTGTAGCAGACAAGATCCTCAATATACTCCCTACCCCTTTCCTCCATGCTTGTGGGACATTCCGTCCTTCGGGGTGGGACGGAGTGCTTTTGTTAAGCATCAAAAATTGAAAATGTTTGTCCTTCTGTTTTTGCGCGGGGTACTGCATGTGGCCATAACCCCGCCCTCCTGAGCACCATCCCGCGTATCGCCTTTCAGTCCTTTTCTCTGCGTGGTCAGGGCTGGACGCACTAGCATCACTGGGATTTTTATTTTTGTTCCCTTTTGTCCTTCCTGCTCTGGTTCCACGGTCATCTAGTCCTCAGTCTATGCTGGAACGTCTGGGATTCGTTTCCTGTTCATGCGAACGTCGCTTTGCTAGGGCGGATCCCCACTCTTTTTTCTTGGAGTGCCTAGGCCCGGAACATCATCGGGATTCGTGCTTCTACTGCAACTTCCTCTCCGTCTGGCCACTCCAGCGTCTTCGATGGGAGGTGTTTCCACGTGTTCTTCCACCTCATTTCCAGCTTTTCATCGAAAAGAAGAAACGCCCTGTAAATTCTTCACTTTTTAGGGCACCCCGGCCAGGGGACTCCTTCCCAGGGTCTTCCAAGTCCGGGAGGGGCTTGTGTAGCTTTGTCACCAGGGGTTCCCCTGAGGTGCCCCAAGGGCTTAATAGACGTACCAGTGCCGGACATCGTTCAGAGGTTCCCCATTTGGGGGCTAAGGTCAAGCTCAGGTCGTCTGTGGCTCTGGACACCGGGGTTCGCCCTGAGGTCTTCTGGAGCTTTCTACACTGACACCGGAGTATGCCATGAAGTCTCAGTTTGTGGATCTTTCCATACTGCGTCACGGCTTGAAGCCCCTCTTGAAGGAGTTTTACGTACCGGGTTAAACCCTGAGGTGGTTCTTGTTGGCGCTAAAGTCGGCACAGTCAGATCAGAGAGACCCTCTTTGAAGGTCTTGTCGGTGAGGTGTATATACCTCAACCGTCCCATGCTCGAAGTCGTGGTGGTACTGGTTCTGTCAAGGGTGCGAAGAGGACGGTCACAGACCACTACTCCTCCACTACCGGCTCTGCTGAGGTTCCTCCATGGGAGGCTAAGTTTGTGGTGGGTTCTAGCTGTCCAGTAAACTTCCGAGACCACCCAGTACTGGCTCTGCCGAGGATCCTTGTGTCAAGGCCAAGGTGGTGTTGAAGTCCCCTGACTCCCCTGAGGAGACGCATGCCTCATCTCAACATGTGACAGTTCTCTTCAGGTGTTGACAAATGGGCTGCCCAACCTCTATGGACCACAGCAACCATTTTGGATACCTCTCTTACACCGACGTTCATGCCATCTGGTGCAGGAGCATCCTTTTTGGGGCAGAGCAGCCTTTTCCACATGTGGACAATCATTATGCCTGTCATTTGACTGGCGTGCTATGACACTGCTGCTGCATAGTCGCTACCTCCTGCTTCCACTCCACTGTTTTATGTGGGCTCGGCTGGTGGTGGGCCTTCATGGCAACCGTCCGTGCATTCATGGGGGTATGCCCCTTACGAGCGGCCTCTCCCTGTACCTACGCCAAAGCCTTCTGCTGAGGATGAGTTCTTTGGGAAGTTTCAGATGCTCATGCACTCTGACCCTATGAAGGCGTATTTCAAGTGTCTTTTCAAGGAAGTGTACCGTGATCCTCCTGTCCTGCCTTCATCCCCAACGGTCCCGACTCAGGTTCTGGTGGTGCCGCTTCCTTCTGGACCGCCTGTCTCTTCCTCCTCTACCCCCGTTGTCTCCTATAGAGAAGACGCAGGCGGACTGGGACATCACTTTAAAACCTGAGCCGGTTTGCAGGGTGGACCAGTCTTCTGTACCCACCTCGAGCGGATCAGGACCGCGATGAGCAGCCCCGCTCGGTGAGAGCATTGCATGACCGGGTCCTGGATATGATGGCCCTCCTTGACATTGAAGTACCCTAGGCCCCCACTCCGCAGGAGGGGGTGCTTTTGGGAGCCTTTACCCTGTCACTTGAACGTACCATCCTGTTCCTCTAGAAGGACGTCTTGGCCGAGGCCCGCAAAGTCTGGGATAAACCCCACACTGGGCTACACGTCTAGGGCATTGACGCTCTATTCAAGCTTCACACCTCTGAGGAGAGAGCCTTATCGGCTTGTCCGCTCCCCTCCTCAACAGTGGTGGCTGCGGCCACCCTCCAGTCCAAGCCAGCCTCTACATCTTCAGCAGCTCAAATCCCATCGAAGGAGGATAAACCTTTGGACTTGTTAGGCCAGCAGGTTCTTGCCAATTGGTCGCTCCAGCTTCGTCAAGCGAACACCAAGCTCATCCTGGCAGCAGCCAATTAGAGGCTGCGGAAAGAGTTAGCCGACTTCCAGGAGTGCATTCCTGCGGATAGGCTAGATGACTTTAAAGCCGAGTTGTCAGATGGCAGAGTGCTGGCGCATGATCTACTGGAAGCTGCGGCACACCACGTAGATGCCTCAGTTCGAGGCCTCATGGTAGGGGTTCACACTTCTCACCAGGCATGGCTCAGCAAGATGAAGTTTTCAAAGGAAGTGCAAGACAAAGATCTGGACCTTCCTTTTGACGGCAGGGAATGGATTCATTCTTCTACCAACTAGGAGCTCACAAAAACCAAAGCTAGTACCCAGACCTCTGAATCTTTATCCGTCTTGGCGAAAGCTCCAGCTAAGACCCTTTATACACTGAGGTCTGGATCCCAGACTCAGCCCTTCTCTGGGTTCAGGGGTTTTCAGGATCATCGTGCACGCCGTACTGATGCTCTGGTTGGCGGGACTCGCCGAAAGCAACAACGGCAGGGTGGCTGGTTTTTCTCTCAGCCATCAGCCTCTTCTCCAGGGACATGTAGTCTTCCTGCCGACAAATCAGTAAAATTATATTTTTTGTCGGGCACACGACTCCGGTGGGAGGATGAATCTCGTCTCATCTGGAGGAATTGCAGACAATCGTCGAAGACCAGTGTGTTTTGTCCATCACTCGGGTTGGTTTTTGCTTGCCCCTGCCCCTAACCCCACCCTTCAAGCCTGCCAACAGATGGGGATGCCCTCCCTCAGAGCCAGGGTACATGAACTTCTAGACCTCAGGGCGGTGGAACCTGTTCCCCTTGGGGAGCAAGGGGAGGGCTTCTACACTAGTCTGTTCATTGCCCAAACCAATAAGGCTGGCCTGTGCACTATCCTCTATCGTTCTCAGTTCAATCTTTATCTTCCCCAAGAGAAATTCAAGATCACGTCTTACCAAATGAAGTCCTCTCTTCAGAAGGGCGACTGGTTCAGTGTAGTGGACCTTCAGGACGCGTATATGAACATCCTAATATAGAGGCTGCATCGGAAATATCTGCAGTTCTCCCTGGGAGAACATTTCCAGTTCTGTGTGCTCCCTTTTGGTCTCAGCTCCGCGCTGCTTGTCTTTACGAAGATGTTGGTCATCTCAGCTTTCCTCTGCCTAAAGGGCGTTCATGTATATCCCTATTTGGACGACTGGTCCTATGCAGCCCTTGTCCACCGACGGCATTGAGCAATCTCTAGTCTCTCCTCCAGCTCCTGTTCCATCTTGGGCTGTCCGTGAACTGGCGGAAATCTTCCATGATGGTCTCCCAAGACCTGGGTTTCCGTTGGAATACGATCAGTTCCAGGGTGTTCCTAACGGCGGACAGTATTGTGGATCTATCCACCACGTGTCAGCTCTTCCTCCAGTCAACGCACATGATGGCTTGGTGGTATCAAAGGCTTCTGGGCCTCATGGCTTTGTGCGTGCTTGCCCTTCCTTTTGCACGTCTGAAAATGAGGCGTACTCAGCTGGCTCTTCGGAGCTCTTGGTCTCAGGCTTCGGACTCTGATTCCAAGATGATCCTAGATCCATCCTGCATGACGGACCTGCTATGGTTGTCCTCGACCAACAATCTTTCTGTGGGGGCCTCTTTTCAGGAGCCTTACCCACAAGTGACGATTGCCAAAGACTCCTCCCTTCTGGGTGGGGCGCAACGCTGGATCATCGCCAGGTTTTCGATCTATGGACACTTCAGGACAGGCACTTTCATATCAATTAACTGGAACTCCTGGCTGATTTTTCTGGCGCTAAAAGCTTTTCAGCCATCCATCACGAACAGGGTTGTCTGTATCCACACGGACAACTCTGTGGCGATGTTTTATATCCACAAGCAGGGTAGCACCAAGTCACCTCCCCTTGTGCACCTCGCCATTCAGATTTGGGCATGGGCCATCCAGCACAACATTTGGCTGCTGGCTGTACACATTCCGGGTCACTTCAATGTGACATCAGACTCACTCAGCCACCAGACAGTAGCCAGCTACAAGTGGGAACTGTACACAGAGGTTCTAGCCACCATTTTTTGCCAATGGGGCACTCAAGAAGTGGACCTTTGTTGCGTCTTTTACAAACGGGAAACTTGCTCTTTATGCTTCCAGGAATGGTCTTGAGTCTCCTCCCAAGAGGCGCTCTCGGGATCCCGTGGCACAACATGAAGGACTCTGCTTTCCTGCCACTTTCTCTCATTCATCGGTCACTCTGCACTCTCCTCTTCATAGCTCCTTGGTAGTCAGCCAGATTCTGGTTCTCGGAACTTCAGCATCTGTCGATTCTTCCTCCGATCAGACTGCCGGTGATTCCCAACCTGCTTCACCAGTGCGATCAGATGTGGCACCCCTTCCCACAATCATTCAGCATGGCGGCCTGGTGCCTGAATTCAGATCATTAGCGCAGTTTAACTTGTCTGAGGACAATATGCGCATTATCCAAGCAGCCAGGAGACCACCTACGATATTTCAATGTAGGAGCAAGTGGCTCTGGTTTTGCCACTGGTGATTAGCTAAGCAGCTCGACCCCAGGCATGCTACGATTGACTGTTCTTTTTCACATCTCATCTGGCAGCTTTGGGCATCCATGTCTTGTCTTGCAGGACTTACTTGTCGGCTATTGCTGCCAACCTGTCCACTGACAGCTCTTCCTTTTCTTTGATGAATCCAGTCATTAAAAGGCATTTTGCAGGCCTATTGCATCTTTTTTCTCTGGTACGCAATACTCGGCCTAAATGGGGATTTAAATGTGGTCCTCGCCACCTTATGCCATAAACAATTTGAACCCATGGCCACTACTGATCTCAAATACCTTTCTTGGAAGGACACTTTTTTGATTGCAGTGGCATCGGCAAGGCGAGAAAGCGAGCTCCAAGCTCGGTCTGTGGAACATCTGTTCACAACCTTCCATAAGGATAAGGTTGTACTCCGCACTCCTCCTTTCCTGCCTAAAGTGGTTACCGATTTTCATTTGAATCAATTCTCATTCCCGGTCTTTTTTTCTGAATCCGGCCTCCGATGCCGAGGGTCTTACACAACTTAGACGTCGGGCGAGCCCTGAAGTTTTATCTCGACAGAATGAGTGAATTCAGAGGCTCCTCACAACTGTTGCATTCGGAGGCCTGAAAGGGAAACCCGCTTCAGAGGCTACTATCTCCCGATCGATTGCCTCCTGCATTTCTGAAGCATATACCATTCAGGTCCTTCAACCCATGCCCATCTTGTACATGGCAAAGCGGCTGCTGTTGCCTTCCTAAAGTATGTTCCCTGGGAAACCATTGCCAAGGCGGCTACGTGGGCTTCCCCCATCAGCTTTTTGTAAGCATTATTGCTTGGACCTGGGCTCCAGGGTGGATGCCCAGTTTGGTCAAGCTGTCCTTTAAAATGTATTCCAATAAGGGGTTTTCCATCCACCTGAGCTAAATGTGGTGCGTACTTGTGAATCTCCCACAAGTATGGAGACGGGATGTAGGAGTATAATAGTTACTCACTGTAGTGACTACCTTAATCTTAGTCCATAGTCCCCTTTGCTCCTTACGCCTGCCAGCAGTCCCCTCTAAAAAGTATCCTCTATTATTGCTTAAATGTTCGCATACCTGGCGATGGAAAAGGACTGAAGGGCGATGCGCGGGCAGTGTTCAGGAGGGCGGGGTAACGGCCATGTGTGGTACCCTGCACAAATAGGGCAAATATTTTCAATTTTTTATGCTTTTTAACAAAAGTGCTCCGGTCCCATCCCGAAGGACGGAATATCCCACAAGTATGGAGAAAAGGGTGCTATGGACTTGGAGTAAGGTAGTCACTATGGTGAGTAATTTTATTAGTATTAGAACGTTTTTGCGAAAGCAGGGCTTCAGCTACATTGGGCAAACGCCGAGGTGATACCATTATGGAAGGAATTGTCTGTATTTCAGGACTGTATTCCTCAGGACAAGATAGAGGACTTCAACAGTCTTTCTGTTGCCAGGGTGTTTGCTCAGAACTTGCTGGAGGCAGCAGCCCATCATGTGGATACTTCTGCTCTGGTCCTCAAGATTGGGATTGATGTTTCCCGCCTGGCGTGGCTCCATGCAACCAAGTTTTCAAGGGCGGTCCAAGAAAAGGTGCTTCACCTACCCTTTGAGGGTAAATAACTTTTCCATTCCTCTGCAGATGAGCTAAATAAAAGAAAAGCTCGTACGTTCACAGCCAAGTCTTTGTTTTAGCAAAACCTGTTCCTTTCTGAACTGTCCTATCCTCAGAAATAAGACTCCCGATCAAGATCTTCGTACTTCACAGGGTTTCGGGACCGAAAGTCACACCAACCAGATTGTTGTTGCATGAAGCAGCTGTTTTTCTCCCGGTCCTCAGCCGCTTTCTCTGCTACAGGTGCCCTTGCCACCAGTAAGTCTGCAATTTTCATCAGTCTCACAAGTCTCCGGGGGGGGGGAGAACAGATTTCTTGTCGTCTGGAGGCATGGAGGACCATTACCGATGACTGATGGGTTTTGTCTATCGCCCCGCAGGCTTTTGGCTACCCCTTCCAGATACCCCACCTTCCCATCCTCCTTTCCAACAGACAGGGTCTCCCTCTCTCCGGACTGAGTTGCACAAGCTCTTGGACCTCAGGGCGGTGGAGCCTGGGTCCCCACTTCGGAACAAGGGGAGAGGTTTTATTCCCATCTGTTCATTGCCCAAACCCAACCAGGCTGGTCTGCAGACTATTCTAGACCTGTCCAATATCAACGTTTACCTTTCTTAGGAGAAATTAAAGATGATCACGCCCAACCAGTTCAGATCCTCCCTCTTAAAGGACTATTGGCTCTGCGTGGTTGATCTCGAACATGCTTACATGCCTATTACAATATGGCCTCGGCACAGCCAATTCCTTCGATTCTCAGTAGGAACTTAAATTATTTTCAGTATAGAGTCCTCCCCTTTGGTCTCCGCTCAGCCCCACGGGTCTTTACAAAAATGATAGCGGTTAGTGCAGTGTTACTCATGCTCCAAGGAGTCCACTTCTATCTGTATTTGGACTGACTGCTTCGTACTCGCTGTCCGCAGACTGCAGCGAACAATCTTCAGTTGCTTCTGCAACTGCTGTTCCGACTTGGACTGTCGGTGAACTGGCGAAAGTCGTCCGGTTTCTCAGGACCTGATTTTGTTTTAGGTTTTTGCTGGGATACCATCAAATACAAGATTTTTCTGGCCGAGGACCGATTTGTCAGGCATGTGCCAACTGTTTCTCAATTCATCCTACAGGTCAGCTTGGTGGTTTCAAAGGCTTCTGGGCCAGATGGCCTCATGTGTTTGAGCACTTCCTCTGGCGAGGTTGAAGATGAGATGCATGCAACTGGTGCTAAGGAGGAACTGGTCTCAAGCTTCAGACTCTGAATGAAGCCAATCCCCAATCCTTAATTAGGGCTACTGATCTGCGTGGTGGTCAGTCCCCTCCATCCTTTCGGTGGTAGCCTCCTTGGGACCCCTCACCACAAGTCTCAATAACGACGACTCCCTTAGGGGCTGGGGTGCTACGTTGGATCTCCTGGATGTTTTCGATCTGTGGTCATCCCAGGACAGGATGTCTCATATCAATGACCTCAAGCTATTTGCCATTATTCTGGCGTTGAAAGCTTTTCAGTCTTCAATCTTTGGCAAGGTAGTGCGAATAGGCAAAGACAATTTGCGGCTATGTTCTGTGTGAACAAACCGGGAGGTACCAAGGCTCTGCCACTTTTGGACCTAGCCATTCAAATTTGGGAATGGGTGGTGTTGAGATGGATTTCTGAACTCTGACCTTGGGGACCGGGGGGGGGCAGAGGTTTAAAAGGCCAGCCTAGTTTCTTGAAACAGGGTAACCTTCAGGACAAGCCAGACCAATCAAGGTAGCATTGGCGGCGGTCAAGACTGTCTCGGTGAGGGTGACTGAAAGCACACACAGCAAAGGAGATACTACAACTCACTCCCAGTCAGGTGTATATATTAAAAATGCATAACCTGTATTCAATGCCTTTGAAATCCAGCACAAAGCAATTATCAATATGAATGCTTCAAACCAATACAGCACTACTATAACACCTATATACAATACCAAGTTGCCTAAAGGGGTAATGTGTCATGATCTCTGCTTCCAAAAGGTCAGGGTTTTCCCAACTCCCTAGGAAGCAGATCCATAACCCAGGTTCCGAGTGCCAACCAGTCCCAATTGGGACCTTTTGGACCCAGTCCTGGCGCCAGTGGCACCAGGCTCATAAATATGCCCAGTCCCAGCGCTGGAAGCGCCGGGCTCATAATGCTTGGGTGGACTTACCTGCAGCAGACCATGCTGCTTACTTGCCTGCCAGTTGAGCCTCTGATCCTCTTCTGTTTGGAACTACTTTTCCTGTTGGGTGGGGCTGGAGCCACTCCCTAGATTTAGAACATTGGAACTCTTCTGGAAGGCAGGAACTCTTTTCTTACTTAGGCGTGGCTGTGGAAGGAGACACCTAAGCACTACAGGAGGCTATTTAAACCACACCCGGTGGATGAATCTTGCTTTGCGTTATTCTGCACTCTCTGCAGCAGGACGCTCATCGTGTCTTCTGCATCCAGTCCTGGGCCTAAGGAAAAAGGCTTACCATCCTGAATCCAGTCTTCAGCAACACCTATAAAGACAAGAAAGAACAGGTTAGCATTCCGGCATCTGAAAGGCAAAGGCTTACCATCCTGAATCCAGTCTTCAGCAACACCTATAAAGACAAGAAAGAACAGGTTAGCATTCCGGCATCGGAAAGGCAAAGGCTTACCTACTCTTCGTGCGCTCCGGAGGTCTTCATACTGCATTCCGGCATCTGAAAGACAAAAGCTTACCAACTCTTCGCACGCTCCGGAGGCCTTCGGCGCTGCATCCGCATCTGAAAGACAAAACAAGGTGCGTTTAAAGACATTGGGGAACTTTAATACTCACGTGCCATTACTCCTTTCCACATCTAATCCAGTGGGTATTCCGGCACCCTGCAGTCGCTCCGAACTCGTACCTGCAAAATAAAAAGACAGTTAGAGCGCATCGTGAAGCAGGCAACAAGCGCTTACTCTCGTGCTTCCAGGCGCTTCTATTCATCACACGGGCTCCATCTTCAACTCACTTCAGCCCGTCATCCGCCATCGCCGGAACCCTGCAAAACAAGAGACATCATTACTAAAGACTTTAAAAAGACATTTGAATGACTCGAAACTTACCGTTCGTGCAGTAAACGACGGACAGCAGTCCTCTGAAGTCAAGAGGCCTGCGCTACCTATCCAGTGAAGAAACTGGCTACAGCACCCTGCCCCGAGGCAGATGGAGAGCTCGGCATTCACTTACCTAAGGTGAGAGCGTTAACCTTTGGGGTCTACAGGAGAGGAGAAGAGGAAAGAGATAGGGACACCCCAATAACCCCAGTTCATTAACCCCATATTTTCTATCTGCAGACATCTTACTCTACACGTCAGGCATACAGTGCACAGAGGTCCAGCCCAAAGAGCCAACCGGGTGCTACACATCACCTTAGAAGATACGGTAGTCGCCCAGTCAAGACCGGCGCCTCTGCGAGAATCAGGTGAGCGTTACATAATGCACAAGAATGAGTCCACCCCCTAAAAGGAAAGTGGGCAAGCGGTGCAAATAGACTCTAGGCAGTTCTTCATCAACCAATCCCTAACTAAGAGGCAGTCCAGTTACTACAAAGAGTGGAGCCTATCGCTCAAAAGTACTTTCAGGTGCAGGTGCACGCAAAGGTGCAGAGTGAAAATGAGGTCTCTTGCAGGGCTGTAGCAGTTCAGAAAGGTGGTTGAGGCAATGAAGAATAGGTTCCCACTATTCCAGGAGAGTCTCACCAAAAGGGCAGGAGAGGTTCCAGGACTTGAGAATCGAGCGGTAGGACATGCTACCTGTGGAAAGTTGGGTGGCCCTCAGGGCACACTTGTGCGTAAAAGTGTATGGATGCGCTAAGGACCACCAGTAAGGGTTGCAAGTACTCACTGACTCCGGCGCACATCAGACCAAACATTCGGCAGTCAAGTCCACTTCCATTGCAGGTTCCAATGCGGCAATTGTGTGGCTATGCGGCTTTCAGTGGCTGAGATACAGAGATTCCATGGCAGGACAGTGGAGATTTCTCTGCTCCTGGTGAAGGGATCAGGCCAGATTCTGAGACCTAGCACATAGTCTACTACATTGGTAGTGACTGGGGGAGTGGGCATCTCCCACCCCTCCTCGACTATTGCTAAGGGTTCCCTTGCAGGGTGACCAAAAAGTTCAAAGGGGCTGAAGCCAACAACCTCCTGAGGTACCTCACTGTAGGCAAACAGTAAGCATGGTAAGAGGAGATCCAATTTTCTCTGTTGTGGTTCTTCCAGATCCCCAATCATGCTTTTAAGGGTCCTGTTAAACCGCTCCACTAGACCATTGGTTTGTGGGTGCTATGCAGTGGAAAACTTATCGGTGACCCCACATTACTTCCACATATCCTGCATATACTGGGAAATAAAGTTGTTGCCCCCATCAGACTCCACTTCTTTTGGGAAGTCAACCCTAGTAAATATGCCAAGTAAAGCTTTTGCAACTAACTTCACAGTCGGTTTTAAATGGGATGGCCTCAGGATACCAGGTGGCATTGTTTTTTTTTTTTATACCACATTTTATTGGTGTTTTGAAAACATTAAACATACAGCCCCACACAGTGGGGTAAACAAAACCTCCCATACCCGCCGATGACTCCCTGCTGTGGTCCCTTAGCAACAAGCTGCAAAACATGCCCCAACATTTGTCCCTTTCGCGTTACACCCGCCAGTCCATCTGCAAGTCTCTGGATAGCGTAACGATACAATATTATAACCACTTTTAGTGCGCCTCTTCCCAACTTTGCCATATCTTTTGCGCTTTTTCCGGGCACCCCCTGGCAGTATAGACTCTTTTCCATCGCGATGCATATATCCACGTCTGTGATCCATTGTTCAAGGCTCGGTGGCCTCTCCTAGCCCCAAAGTTGCGCTATGTTCCTTTTAAGTATCGCAGTGGTGGTAGATAAGAGCGCTCTCTCATACCTCGTTAGATCGGTGTCTCCTTCTATCCCCAGCAATAATTGCTTTGGATTTGCAAGTATCCTTTTGCCCATTACCCTTGACAGTTCTTCACAGCACTGTTGAATGATGGCACAGTCCCACAGGATATGATAATAGGAGCCTTCCTCCCGCTTACATTGCAAACAGTATGGATTCGTAGCCTTTCCCCACTTGAACAGTGCCACCCTCGGGTAATCCTATGTAATATCTTCAGTTGAATCAATCTAAGCCTGGAGAATCATTTTGAAAAGCACCACGCGACCCAGCAATGTGAGTGGTAGGGACATCCAGTGGCGAACATCATCCTTGAACCTGGTCGCCACTGAATGTAAGTTTTTCCCCACGTAGTCCGTTAGTTTGTGTGTGATTTGTATACCGAGGTATCTGAATTGTTCCCTTTCAATACGGTAGGGGCACACATCTGGTACCGCAATGCTTATGTTTCACCGGGAATAGTATGGACTTTGACCAGTTGACGCAGAGTCCACTGAAAGCGCCATATCTCTCTAGTAAATGCGACACAACGGGGCAGGAAACTCGCAGGTCCGCCAGATAAATTAACAGATCATCCGCGTCTTCCCAGCCGTCCGCCCACCTGAAGCCACTCCATGTCTGCGTGGATCTTAACAGGATTGCTAAAGGTTCAATTTCCAACGCAAAAATCAAAGCTGACAGGGAGCAGCCTTGTCGTGTGCCCCTACCTAGCTGGAAGGGTTCGGAAGTATACCCATTCACTCTTGTTACTGCCACTGGAAGGTGGTATAATAGTTTAACCCAACTCATGTAGTATGGGCCTATGCCCATACATAGCATAATTTCCCAAATTGCCTCCCAGTGCACAGAGTCGAAAGCCTTCTCGAAATCTATGGACAGTAGGGCTAGGGGTTTGGTAGCTTTGGTGTTTTTTCTAGTGCTGTGTGTAATCTATATATATTTTGCCTGGTGGATCTTTGTGGCATAAAGCCGCACTGGTCCGGGTGCACTAGTGTGTGTACGACGCGCTGCAGCCGATTGGCCTGTACTTTCGCCAGTATTTTGGCCTTGCGGTTTATAAGAGATGAGCCTATAGGAACTGCACTTGTCAGGTGGCTTATCTGCTTTGGTCGAAACTTATTGTAGCTTTTCTGAGGTCTGGGGGGAGGCAACCCTGCAAGCGTGAGTGTTGAAAGAGGTGCAGTAGTTGTGGAGAGATTATGTTCGTGCCTATTTTCTTCCATATTTAGACTGGGAAACCGTTCGGGCCTGGGGTCTTCCCTGACTGAAGTTCTGACATTGCACAGGTTACTTCTTCCTGTGTAATTTCTTGTTCTAGTAGGGCTGCCTGTTCGTCTAGGTTAGGAAGGGTGTTCTTCTATTATAGCGGTCGGTGGCAGTGCAAGTGGAGCACTGTACAGTTCAGCGTAATATTTAGCAAATCCCTCTGCTATGTCCTGGTCTGTTACTAGCGGGTCTGGCTCTTCTGTCGTTAGTTTCCTAACTGAGGTTTAAGTCAGAATTTTCCCTGCCTTGTCCCCAGTTTCATATATTTTCGCTCGCATTGCTGCATGCGCTTGTTTTGCATCGTCTATGGCTGTAAGCTGTAGCTGTTTCTGTGCTAACTGCAGTTCACGTTGTGTCTCGGAAGTCATGGACCAGGTGAGCAGATTCTACATTCCGTACCTTGGCTTCAGCTGCACGTATCGCTTCAAGGTGTTTTTTCTTGTGGGCTGCAGTCCAGGCTATGATTTCACCCCTCAATACTGCTTTTAGTGCCTCCCATAGCGTTGTTGGGCTGTCCACAGTCAGTATTTATTTCAAAGTATGTTTCAGTAACTTTTTGTATGTGTTCCACCAGTTCGGGAAACCCCAGTTAATAACTATTCAGTCTCCAACTGGGTGGGGGGAGTGGTCTGCTGGTCTTAATCGTTAACATGAGTGGGGAATGATCTGAAATACCTCTGGGGAGCAGTTGTGCGTCACACGCCTCATGAATGTTACGCATTGGTAGGAAGAAGTAGTCCAACCTGGATAACGAAGCATGTGCACTGGAGTGGTAAGAGTATTCTCTTGTATTGGGATGTAGGGATCTCCATGCATCATGTAACCCCAGTGCATTGGTAAATGTGGCAAGTTTAGTGCATATATCTGGATCGTACATGTGTCCTATTCAACTCTGTGTTCATGACTTCGTTAAAGTCACCTCCAATCAATGTGAGGCCTTCAGTGTTGTCAACAATTAGGGGTGTAATATCGTTAGTCGGGGGGGGTTAAGGGGTTAGGCGGTGCATATACAGCGATCATTGAGATTGTGCGCACCCACAGGGTTCCTATCGTGTACATATCTACCTCCCTGTTCCTGGTTGACTGCAGTGGGGCTATAGGGGAGTCTTTTATGTACTAGGATCAATACCCCACATGATCCCATGGTGAATCCGGATTGAAATGCTTGTCAGTAGTTTGTTTGACTAAACAGGGTGCATCTTGTGCCCGCCAGATGTGTCTGTTAAGAAGGCCACATCTGGTGAGTGATGGTTCAGTGCTTGTAGGACTAGGCATCTTTTAATACTATTTCCGAGCCCGTTAACGTTCCATGTCATCACCCGGATGGCTCTGCTTTTATCTACATTGGTGTTCTGCGCCATGTGACTTGTGCATGTGTGGTGTCAGTATGTTGTATATCTAAGAGTGTTACATGATCCACCAACCCGGATCGGGATTGAGCTGGATCGTGCATCTGTTGGTTCAGTGTCGGGACTCGTTTGCTCTTTCGTTCCATGCGGGTCAAACGCGAGGCAGTTATTGGCATGTACTTCTTGAACTTGGTGTAACTTTTAACACCACAACTCGCACCCTCCCACACCCACCCTATACTCCATCCAACCTGAAGTATCTGTCACCCCATACAACAATCAAACACCCTGTCAAACGGACAGGTAACTCATTAAATAATAACCATTACCCAAGTCTCTGTGCTTCTGCTTCAACCAATCTCCAACTGTCTTACTTTGGTTGTTCCGTTGCCAAACTGACTGTTCGTGGTCACAGTCTAAATTTAAGTTCAAGTTCCTGGGAGGTGGCCTCGGGCGGCCGCCGTTGCTGTGTTTCTGTAATGTTATTTGTGGTTCGGAGTAAGAGTGCATCATCCTGGTTGGTGCTCGGTGGGTTCCACTGCTTGTTCTAGAGCCACTGGTTCCATGTTCACCGGGGGGTCTATCTTCCTGTCTCGTTGGTCGCGCCGACCAGTCTCCCTCAATGTGGGTCTCCGCACATTTCCAGGCCTCCTGAGGGTCAGTGAAGTATGTGAATGTACCTTTATGATGATCTTGAGCTGAGCTGGAAATAGCAGTCAATTTCACTTTCATGAGGGACAGCTGCCGCTTTAGTGGTTCGAATGATTGTCTTGCGCGTTGCACTTCTTTAGTGTAATCGGGGAAGAAGGCTATTTGAGTGCCATTATAAGTGATTGTTCCCCTCGCACGGGCCATCTGGAGTAGCGCATCCCTATCACGATAGTTAAGGAGCTTAGCAATTACAGTCCTGGGCTTGATTTGATTTTTGATGTGGTCTTGCGGAGGTCGGCAGTGAATGTCATACTGCTTTCTCGTAAGGATAGGGGTGGTCGGATTGCAAGACTTTCTTGTTGGATTGATAGGGCCATAATGGTGGCTATCAAGTTAATACTCAGGGTTTGGAAATCGAGGAAGAAACCTAAGGTGGATGAATGGCTGACGGAATTACATGTTTTGTCACAGTATGATAAGGTTTCATTTCATAATAAGGATGAAGATTATTTGAAAATGTGGGGTCCATTTATTGCTCTATATGATTAAAGGGTAGGTGGACTTGTTTTGATGGTTATGGTAGTAGTGGAAAAGATGGGGTTCCTTTTTTTTGTTTGTGCTGTCTTGTATGGTTGTGGTTATTTTGTTGGTTATGTTTCACTACAGTTGGGTTTCTGTTTGCTCTGAACTATTTATGATGCTCTTGTCTTTTTGTAAATTTCGTTCCTTATGCTGGTTGTGAAGCATTGTTACTTTTACTATTGTGTTTATGAAAAAACAATAAAGTGTTGTTGGAAGAAAGTGAAAAAAAAGAACCATAGTTCTGTTTGGAATGGTAACTTCCACGACACTGAACATTTTCTTGGGATTTACCCTTGCATTTCTTTTTGTGACTCTTCTGAGAGGAGGTTTTATCCGATTAAACCACCCTCCAACCCCGGCACCCTCCTTATTGTTTGGACCTCCCCCCCCGCCCTTCCCTCCTCCCCCGCCCTTCCCTCCTCCTGCTTGCCAGGATGAGTCTTGTCCTTATGGGACACTCTGTGACGCCCTCAAGTCTTCTGCTATGGCCAGTTTCTTAGGTTCTAACTCCTTTGACTCTGCCAAGTGCTGCTTAAGCTCAGCGGAACAAGATGCAAAAATATGTTCAAGCATGACGAGACATATACCCTCAAAGGTGGAGACCTTGAACCCAGCCAGTCAAGTTCTTTAATCAGTAACATAAGACACCCAAGTGCTACCTTTCTTTTTGGACTCTCTAAACCTCTTCATGTATTGGGCACAAGTCTAGCCAAGCTTTAAGATGAGTCTGCTTCAGTTTTGCAAAATCTTCTTTCAGCTTTTGACATCTAAATAATAGCACTGCACCCAGAATGGGGTAATCTGCTGAGCAACCATGCAATCTTGTCAGCATTTACAACCTCTGGGACTTCACATGCATACTCAAATGCATTCAACCAGTCCATAATGTCATTCTTCTCATACACACTGAGCAGATCTTCAGGAAATCTTGGATGAGAGGAGGACCCATGTCCAGATCCCTTGGATCCATTGGAAACTTGAAGCTTGGCCAGTTCCAACTGGTGATCCCTGTAATTTTGTTTTTCTGGCTGCTCGACCTTCAGCTTAGTCATGTGAAAGAAATGCAAGATCATCCTGCTTAAACGGCAGATCCTGCTTCTTGAATTCCAACATGGCATCAGAGCTGAAGGAGCAAACTTGGGACAACACATGTCGTCATGTGCACCATGGACAAGTACAGCGAGAACTGTCGGTGGGAGCAGCCCCACCTCCTTCTGCAATGTCATCTGATGCAATGGCTTCATGTTGGGACTCTTGCCAGTCCATGATGCTTTGAATCATTTCAATCTTTGTACCTTGAGCAGACTAGCCGCTCTCAGTACACATTCTCAATGTTTCAGATTTGAAGCATTCAAGGTTATATTGGCAATTGTTTCCATACTTATAGATAGGTCTATGGCCTTAAATTCGTTACTACGATCACTGTCCTGGGTAGCAGTCATCTGAAATGCCTTCACCAGTGTGCACCACTGGGCTCCTTCAGTCCTATCCCTGCTGTACACCAATTCGTTAAGAGGGATTTCTGAACTCTGACCTGGGGGGGGTGCAGAGGTTCAGGCCAGCCTAATTTCTTAGAACAGGGTAACCTTCTGGACAAGCCAGATCAATCAAGGCAAGGTAGCATTGGCGGCGGTCAAGACTAGGTCTCAGGAGGGTTGAGGGTGACTGAAAGCCCACAATGAGCACACACAGCAAAGGACACCAAAATCACTCCCAGTTAGGTGTATATATATTAGAACATGTATTCAAGACCTTTGAAATCAAACGCAAAGCAATTATCAACAGTAATACTTCAAACCAATACAACACTAATATAACACATATATACAATACAAAGTGGCCTAAAGGGTTAATGCACAAGAATGAGTCCACAACCTAAAAGGAAATGGGGCAAATGGTGCAAAAAGACTTTAGGCAGTTCTTCATCAATCAATCAATCCCTAACTAAGAGGCTGTCCAGTCCCTACGACGAGTGGAGCGTATCGGTCAAAAGTACTTTCAGGTGCATGCAAAGGTACAGAGGAGCGAAAATGGTGTCTCTTGCAGGGGCTGTAGCAGCTCAAACGTGGGTGAGGCGATGAATAGGTTTCCACTATTCCAGGAGGGTCTCCCCAAAAGGGCAGGAGAGGTTCCAGGAATTGGGAATCGGGCGGTAGCACAGGCTACCTGTGGAAAGGTGTGTGGCCCTCAGGGGGCACTTGTGCGTAAAGTGGATGGATGCGCCAGTGGCCACCAGTAAGGATTGCAAGTGCTCACCGACCACCGGTGCACTTTGGACCAAACTGGCAGTCGTGTCCACTTTGGTTGCAAGTTCAAAAGCGGCAATTGTGCAACTTTCAGCGGCTGAGATACAGCAATGATTCCGTGGAAGGACCGTGGCGATTTCTCTGTTCCTGGTGAAAGGATCAGGCCAGATTCACTGCAGCAGGTTTCAGGGCACACACGGGCATAGAAGCAAGGCACCTGCGAAGTTCGTCGCCACGGTGGGCAACACAGTGAACACATGTAGGTGGTCGCAGTGATTTCCAGCCTACCAGACTCTGACACCCAGGATGTGTATTGAACTAGACAGTGCAGCCCACATCCTGGAGGCGCACACACAAGGCATGCCGAAGCCTGCAAAAGCTTGCCGTTTCGCGGGGAAGTGCATGACCAAATAAGGACTGACCTGGGTCTGCTCGACCTGGGGAAGGTCAAGGGGCAAGATGGCAAAGGACCTTGTGGCATGGCCATTTTGGAGCCAGGCCAGCTTCCTATGCCAAACGCGGTTTGCATGGCAAAGGGTTAAAAATAAGCAAAAAGATAAGCTGCCACCAGCCCCTTAGAAACCTGAGTATTATAAATAACCAATTACAATTACACAGAGAAACCAGTATTCATGCCATTTAAACTGTGAGCTGTCTATTTTAAAGAGTGCATGGCCTCTTCCATTGCATCTTCGGAGGCTAGTAGAGATGCAATTAGTTTGACCACTGCGGACTGTGCTTCAAGATGAGACTCTTCACTGCTGCACACGCTTAGACGCGTGTTTTGGAGGCGTGCCATATGCAAGCTCCATTTTGGATATTCTAATGGTCTTAACTAGAGACTCGGCCTTGGTGGATTCAGAATAAACCCACAGCACTTAACTTATGCACTCACAGTAACCAGGGTTGGCACCCCAATTGTAACATGGCAACAGGACTCATTGAATTGCACCAGATATGAGCCATGGGATACGCTGTGTACTTGACTGTGAAAAATGCAATTGGTGTAACATGAAGTGTGCATTTAGTGTCACTGTCACAGGAGTTCACTTGCACAGCATGCATGCAAACTATGCAAGTGGAGCCTTTTCGTTTATGTAATGAGTACAGTGTTATTTCAGGACTTGAGGGCGACACATGCATGTGAACAAGGCACTGCATAGTCTTCCCTGGTCCAAGTGTCATTAACCAAGATGATATACCATGGAAGATGTCGTCTGAAGGGGAATATTTAACACACAATGAAAAATCCAATTAGTCAATCCTGGTACCCAGGTAGATGATGCAAAACGTTTTGTAAGTACAATAAGAAAAAGAACATAGAGCCTGATATTATCTGCCGTGTTGCAACCTTAGACAAGTTAAGGGCATTTATTTGTTCTGGCCATAAAATTACATTCCAATCTGGGACTCTAAGAGTGTCCTGTAAATCTGTTGTATTTTTTTAATTGTATTTTATTTTTATTACGTGCTGAAAGCCCGCAGGCATCAGGGCGCGAACATAGAGACAAAGACAAAGAATAACGGGACTGGAACATGAAGTCTAGGTCAAATTGTTAAGTGCCATTATTTAAAGAGCAGTGTTTTCAGTTTCTTTTTGAAGATCTGGAAGTTGGTTTCTAATCTGAGCTCAGTGGGAAGGCTATTCCATTTTAGAGATGCTTTATTGGGAAAGGAACGCCCCAATCTGTTTGCTTTTTTTGTCTGAGTGATCTTAACTAGATCCTGATTTTTGGATCTCAGTGTTCGACCTGGTTCGTACAAGGATATTTGTTCCTTTAGGTAAGTGGGAGCAGATCCGTATAGGCAGTGATGGACGATTGACGCTGCCTTGAATGTAATGCGGTCCACTAAAGTCAGCCAGTGTAAAGCTTTACGGTCTTCTGTGATGTGATTATGTCGAAGTTTCCTTTTTATAGCTCTTACTGCTTCATTCTGAATGAATTGGCACTGGTCGATAGCCATAGTCCAGTCTAGAAAGGATGACTGCTCTAGCGATGGTTGTGCTATTTTCTTCATTTTAGAGGGGTCTTGTGACTGAGTAGTGACTGAGTAGTCTCTTGTAATATCTGCAATATATATTCTACATGGGCGTTGGCTCCAAGGGATGATTCAAAATAAATTCCTAGGGTTTTCACTTTGCTTGTGGTCGGGATGTTGGAGTTCTTTATGTTGAATTGGGCGTAGTTGGAGTTCAATTTTGCTCTTGCTTGGGTGGAGCCAAAGATCATGAGCTCTGTCTTACTGCTGGTTAGGCAGAGCCAGTTCGATTTCATCCATGCCTCAATTATGCTGTAAATGGTGGCTATTTTAGTGCTGTCTATGCTGTAGCTTCCACTCAGCTCTAATGAGCTGAGTGTCGTCAGCAAAGTTGGTAAATAGTATACCCAAGTTAAGGAGAGTGCAAAGACAGTGGAGGTAGAGATTGACGAGGGGGGAAAAACTGGATCCCTGGGGTACGCCATAGTTAACACTTATGGGTTTGGAGAATTTATCCCCCAGTATATTTTGGAGCTATGATCTGAGAGAAAAGAGGAAACCCTATCTATATCTTTTTGCGAGCAATTTCCTGATGTCTCCAGTGCTTCCTGGAGTTTGTGCTGATCTAGCAGATCAGACCCTGCTGATCTAAAAGCATCAGCATGCCTGTCTTTCCCTTTTCTAGGATGTTCACCATTTTAGTTTGTAGGTCCAGAGGTGCGGTCTCGGTACTATGTGAACTTCAAAATCCGAATTGCTGTGCATGAATTAAGGTGTTTGTCTACGTATGTTTGCAGTTGTTTAGTTGCAGCTTTATCCAGAATTTTAAGGAGTAAATTAGTTGGTTATCGGCCAAAGATTGTAGGGTCTTGTTGGTAGAGTCCTGGTTTTTTAACTAAAGGTCTAACTGTTACTGCTTTAATTGAACTGGGCACTTGTCTTTGAAAGAGGTGTTTACAATTCTGCGAATTAGGGGTGCAAATGACTGGATTTTCAAGTACAATTTTCAGTGGTAAAATGTTCTCTGCACAGGATGTACGTTTGAGGGATGTAAGGAGCTTTTTTGTGTCATCCAGAGAAAGTGGTTTGAATTTAAATTTTTCTCCAAGGATAATGGGTGGGTCTGTGATGTCAACAGTTGGTTGTATTTTAGCGGCTACTTGGCAAAGGCTGATGGTTTGGCGCGCCTTTTAGGATCTATTCATGGAAGGCGCGTTGAACCTTCTCGCAGTCTTCTTGGGTGGGGTTGGAAGGGGGGCGACGAGGAGGGGGGGTTTTCTATTGACTTAAAGATTTGGAAAAGTTTACCTGTACGGTTGGAGGCTGTGTAAATCTGCTGGTTGTAGAAGTCTTTTTTTAGTTTCAATTAGTTTTATTTTGTATTTTTTGACAATTTCTTTCCATGTCTTTTTGTTTTCATCTTACTGGGTTTTTTTGCCATTTTCTTTTTAGTTTTCGTTTATTTTAGAGCTTTATTTCATCAGTGTACCACGTTTGGTGGTTAACAATTGGTCTGATTTTTGTTTTTGTTTAAGTGAAGCATGGGTGTCAATAGTTTCTTGAAAGTGTGTATTGTACATTTTAATGTCTTCACATGAATCGTCAGTTGTGGATGATAAGATGGTGGCGACAGTGTTAGCTAAGATGTCTGGCGTGAGGTTTATAAAGTTTCTGTTAGCGATAGCAATAGGTGTGTTTTCAGGTTTTTTAAGATGGTCCGAGGTGTCAGTGTGAGTTCTACTTTATAATGGTCGGACCATATGCAGGGAATTGTCTGCTGTGTGGCAATATTTATGTTGCTGGATACAACCCAGTCCAGTTGGTTGCCATTGTTTGTGGTGGGTTCATTGTTGATCACATTATAGTTTGACTTGAGATCTTTTTCAAGAGCGATGGCCTCTTTATCTTTGATGTTACCTCTCCATCTGTTAAGGTCACCTAGAACCACGGTGCCTGTATTAGGTCCTTTGCGGGTGTTCAATATCTGAATTGCATCCTCATTGAAGTCGGTGCCCAATGAGGGTGGCCGATAGAGTACTATGATGTTAATACGATTATTTTGTGTTGGTGATAATTTTAACAGAAGGGTTTCACACCATTCGCAGAAAATAGACAGGAATAGTTGCAATTCTGTTCTGGCTATATACAACCACACCGCCGCCCTTTCCTTGTTCTGTTTTTATAGAAAATAGTGCACCTTTGGGGTACTGCCGTGTTTATAGTGGGGCCAACGGGCTCTTGTTACTATGATTGTTAGGCAAAGGATGTCTAGGTTCTCGAGTTACGTAGTCATGGACATTTTGAGCATGCTTACTCAATAACCTGGTGTTGAGTAAGGTGATTTTAATGTTGGACAGCTTTGTTGTATTTGCCTTGTGGGGAGTAGTGCTGGGATGTTTTATCTGGGTGGTTTCAGTTTGTACATCTGGGACATTTCCCTGTGGTGAGCGAGGTCGGGGAGCTTTTCCTTTTCTGGCCCTCCGCAGAGGATGTATTGGCGGGTGAGGGGGTGGTCGTGGGGTGCGAGTGATTTCGTGTCATCTTGGGTCCACAAGCTGTTGTACTGTGCTTAGTTTGTGAGCCTGTATTGCCTGAAGCAGTACTTGTGTGGCGTTGGGGTAGCCCATGACTGACTTGTACCTGGTGTAAGTAGATGGAGCAGGGTCTCTGGCCGGAGTGCCGAGAGACGGTGAAGACCGGATTGCCGCGGAAGCGCCGGCACTGAAGCGCCTGACGTTTCCCTTTGTGCGGCTGCCGGGCTGCTGGGTGATGTAGTTCCCCAGCAGTCTGAAGGAAGAAGTGGGAGAACCCAGTAATAAAACGGGAGTGCTTGGATTTCATAATTCCTCCAACGCTCTAGAGCTGCAAGCGGGGTGACACAAGTGCAGTTTCGAAATGTACAAGTCTTCAAACAATTTAACTTGTGTTAAACATAAGTCGGAGTAAACACGCAGAAGGCAAATCAAAGCAATCAGTCTGCAGGCAAGCCTACTGTTGACTAATAGAATAGTGCGCAACTCGGCGCAGCGACCTCAAATCACCTACATAACCTTGCCACCTTCTAATCATAGACTAGTCCTTCTGAACCAATCCCACTACATCTGTTATGACATCTCTTAGCGCATAGAAGCCCTGCTCTAGCGCTTGATCATTAGAATCAGATGCATGAAATACTAGTCGCACTGTCTCACTTTCAGTCTGCAGGATTTGCATTATTGCTTGTGACAGTGTAAATTCTACCTGTTATTGATGCTTGTCCCATCTCACAAGGTACTCTAGGGTCCGAGGTGGTGCAGGTAGCTGTTCGCCTGACACGCCCACTGTGCGTGGCTCAGAACTGTAACCGACTGCATGATCGCTGTCCAGTTCTCTTTTATGAAGTTATCTAGAGATTGCATCACATCACTCGGGTGATACTGCAAAAGCATTCCTTGGCACAGCTTACCTATGGCTGTATCCCAGAAAATGTCCTGGTTACCTTGCAGTTTAAGTAGTCGGACCCTTATTAATGGAAGGATCTCGAGCGTTTCTGCTGTGGTTGTCACATGAGTTTTTATTTGTATTGTCATAAGGTTTAGACACATTGTCTAGTGGGTGAAGGTCAGCCGACACATGTTTCAACCCCCGAGGGTCTTTATCAAGGCTGAGTTGTTAAGCAATACGTACAGTTGCATGTCACCTTTTTATGGTGCAAAACAATGCCTGTTATTGTTAAAAATCCAAGGGTTGTGAAAAGTGGTGATAAGTGACATTGATTGTGATCAAGGTTTATTAATAGACGAGAAGTGATCAAATGTATGCATCGAGTTATTTTTCAAGCAAGCAGCATTGCATAGGTAGGTGTGTCAAAGGAGAGGAGGAAACAAAAGATGGGAGGAAGCAGAGAGATATAGCTATTAGAACGTTGGTACAAAGTTGTAAACTATATACTGTTTGAATGGAGATATAAAAACAAGGCCAACTGGCTTCTTACCAATTGGTGAAATTCATATGGCAAAATCCAATCGGTTCGTAGAACCATTGGCTAATAAACATCCAATTAGTAGGAAATTGTGGGCTGAGGAAGGGATAAAGGAGAAAGAATGTTGACGGGGTCGGAGAAGAAAATGTGCATAAGCTGCTGGGTGTAGTTAAAAAGGCTGGCAGCATTAGTGATCCTTGAAAGTGCCTAGGTTGAAAGTACTTTTAATGGTCGCTGCATGTACAGTTCAATGTTATATTGTCGGGTCAGAGAGGAATTGTGCATTTACTGCTGAAATGCAGTCGATGTGGCTGGCTGCATTGTTAATCCTGGGATGTGCCTATATGGAAAATGCATTATGTAGTGGCAGCATGGTCAGCTTGGACGTTTACAATGGTAAACGTATAGGTGACCACTAGAAGAAAATCCTAACAATCAGTCAATTGAACTTGACAGGAAAGTTGTCCAAAGGCACGCGTTATAAGGGTTAAAACTATAAGAAAACCGTATGTGGGATTAGCCGAGTAATGCTAAGCACGTTGGTGTGCAAACACGAATTGCGTATGTCACGGAAAGGAAAATTATCAATGGCAAGAATTTGCATCGGGTGCGATTGCACTGGCGTGAGACAGTCTCATGTGGGAGAGCTTACCTGATGCCTGTGTTCTGCTTGCTCTGTTAGCCGATGTGTGAACGGGGAGCAATGCACTTAGACATCACTGCATTAACAGGGTTGCGTGCGCAACTCCCCGGTGTCGAACACGATTCCCGTACGCATGCGCGCATGGTTGGAGTGAAGGTTAAGGTGAGTAAGCATTCTAGAGCAGCGTGGAAGCCAGGAAGGGACGAATTCAATGCACAGGCATGCAATGGAGAATGGAACATGGAGCTAGTGAAATGGCTGTGTCTTGAATTGAAGGGTCCCCAGAAAATAGAGGAAACGTTCTGAAACGTAGTTGAAGCAACTGAGTGAATAATGGGCTAGTAGCCACTGATGGAATAACGATGGTGCAATGTACTGGTTAATTTGTTGAGGGGTATGAAGCTTGGGTGGGATCAGGGGATTGTAGAAAAAAGAAAGCTGTTGCCAAGGGGACCGTAATACTGGAAGTCGTACTAATAAGGGAGACGGGGTGAGGATCATGCTGAATATCAATTGAATGAATGGACAGCTGGTGTAGTAAGTTTGTGGGGGTTCCATGGTGTAGCTAAGCCAAGTGGCAAAATCAAAAGTAGGTGGCCATTGGCTCCATGCTGTGTTAAGCACAGTCTAGGAACTGCAGCGAAAGGACTGGGGGGACAATTGTTACCGATATTGATAGAGAAGCGTGATAACAATAGGAAAAATTGAAAAAACTTAGAGAATCAATGTGGATAAGAGGGCTAGGATGAGTACTGGGAGGCGAGGCCTGTGGACTGAAAATGAAGCCACGGAGGACCGTTGGATGTAAACCCCATGGTAAAAAGTCCATGGGGAGGCATCAGAAAAATGAACGATCCTGGGTCTCGGTATGTACGGTTGAAGCCAGGCGTACCTTACTCAAGAGGTGCGCACGGCGTAGATGGGTCAAGTAAGCAGAGGGGGGGGGAAGAGGAAAAGACAAGCCGTGCCAATGTGCTTATAAAGACATTAACATCATGATCTGAGTTGAGGCTGTTTTTTGGTGCATCTGAAATGGCTGATAAGTTTTGCTTCCGATTGGCATAGTTTCCGCTCTATACCTTCTTGGTCCGCATTTGATTGTTCTGAGTCCTATGAAGGGGATCTGTCTTTTGTCATCCATCTGATGTCTGCCAATGGTTGGCCAGGGGCACTTTCGGGTCTTGAGTGGATGCTATTGAGATGTTCTCGTATTCTGATCCGTAGCTCTCCAATTGTGCTCCCAATGTAGATTTTGTTGCATATGCATATGATTGCATATATAGTGTATTTGGTTCTGCAGTTTGTATGGTTTTTGATTTTGTACTCTTGGCAGTTGTGAAACCTAGCGATTGTTTCTGCATAGTTACACAGAGCATGTTCCACATATAGTGAAGCCAATTTGTATTCTTTGTGTTAGCCAGTTGGTTTGATCTTCCTTCTGTTCTGGCTTGTGGGAAGGGCTTAGTGTTCGTAATGGAGCCCTGCTGTAAGAAATGTTGGGGTACGGTTTCAGTTTGTTTATCTGGATCCAGTAATAGGAGTGCCAAGTGTTTTTGCAGTTTCCGTTGTATCTTTCTTTTGATACATTCTTTTTATTGGTTTACAACAAGGCGGGCATACCCGCCGTCCAACAAACGACCAAATACGGAATTGACGCACTCCGACAAGAGGTAGACCGGCCGGCTAGCCATCAAACGATTGCGCATGTATTAGACTGTGGTGAGTGGGTCAAGTCACCATGGAATGGTTGGGCATGGGCCAGTTCATTGGGGAGAGGTGGGCTGGCTGGAGGGTGGTTCCACCGGGGGAGTGGGCGAGAGACAGTCAGTAGTATCGGGGTAGGTGGTGAGACCCTCTAAGTCATATAGTGCCGGTCCATTTTCCCCATACTTTCAGGAATTTTCCAGGGCAACGCCAGGCGGCGTATGAGTTTTTCCATGGACGCACACCTGTCCATCTCATTTGTCCATCTGTTAATGGTGGGCCCATCGGGCGCCCCATGTGGTGGCTACCAGTCTTTTAGTAAGGCCCAGTGCTATGGCCACAAAGGTTCTCCCCCCACCCTCGCATGATCAGTTTACCCCTGGATGCCCAGTAGTGCAGCCTTGGGTTCCAACGGGACCGGGTTATCCAAGACCTTGTTGATTTCGTGCATGCATTCCCTCCAGAATTTATGACTAACACCACATTCCCAGAGCATAGGGTAAAAACGTGGCAGGCACCCTACGGCACTTAGGGTAGGGTTTCCTCTCTGTCCCCACTTAGCAAGTGCTGGAATGGTAGGCCTGGTGGAGTATTTTGTACTGTATTAACCTTAGTTTGGCATCGATGCCTATTTCGCGGGGGAACATCAGGGCCGCCACCCACTCCTCTGACTCCAGGGGACCCACTAGGCGTTCCAATTTCTCTTGCAGGCGGGGTAGCTCCTGAGCCCTAACTGCAGTAATCACCTGATATAGTGTCACAGTGGGTTTTGCTAGGATCCTTGCTTGTAGTACATTGACCTCGAGGGGTGAGCTTGCAGGGATGTCTGAGAGGGTGGGGAATTGTCTTCGCAGGGCATGTGCCAGTTGCGTGTCTGTATGTCACCGGGTGGTAGATCAAACTCCTGTAATGTTGCGAACGGTTTGAGGTGTCCGTCCAGTAGGACTTACTTGAGGGTTCGTATGTCCTGGTCCTCCCAACCAGGAAATCGGCCCATCCGTTGTATCTTGAAACAATCTGAGTTGTATCTTGTTATGAATCTAATAGTTTCCTCTTTGCACTTACTCATTCTGGTTTTTGGGGTGAGTAGTGTTGACCTTGGCAAGTCTTGTGTTTTTGCTTTAACAAAAATGTGTGTTTCATAGCCCCTTGTTTTGAAGCGGTTGTCTAATAGAGCACATTCATTTGCAAAGGTTTCCAGAGTGTCGCAGTTTCTCTTTTCCCTTATATATTCACCTTTGGGAATATTGTTAATAACCGATCTTCTGTTGCAGCTCTGTGCATGGAGTATTGAGTTGACCTCTGTGGGTTTTCAAAATGTTTTGGTTGTGATTTTGTTCTTGATCTCAATAGTAAGGGCCAGGAAGTTCATTGTTTTGGCGCTGATATGGCTTGACAATGCAATTCTGAATTGATTGCAGTTGAGCATTCTCACATTCTTCTAGAAGGTCTTGTGTTCCGTTTCATATCAGGATAATGTCATCTATGAAGCGGAACCATATATGTTCCTTGTATTCAGGCATTGTTAGTGCAGACTTGCTTTCGTAACTGTGCATGAAGCAGGTTGCCAATGCGGGTGTGTAGCTGGCTCCCATGGCAATCCCACGTCTGTCGGTAATAGTCGCTGTTAAAGAGAAAGATGTTGGTTAAGGAGAAGTCAAGGAAGTCCTTAGTCATTTTGACCTGTTTGTAGTAGGATGCTGATTCATGGCTGAGTAGGTGTTATACGCTTTGTGAGAGTAGTTGGTGGTCTATTGATGTGTACAAGGCCTTGACATATAGCATCGCAAGAAGGTATTCAGTTTTCCGTTCAGTGTCTGATAGGATTTTGAGTTTGTGCATCGAGTCCTTCAGATATGTTGGTATTGTTGTCACTAATGGCTGGATCACATTGTTTATATAATGTCCAAGAGTCTCTGTGATGCCACCTATGCTGCTGAAGATTGGCCTTCCTTCAGGTATTCCTTTAAAGGTTTTGTATATCATTGGTAAAAAGTAAAGTGTTGGAGTCACTGGGTGGCATGTGTTGATATAGCCTCATCTGTCAGTAGGCCCAGTTTGTGGTATTACTCCTACATCCCGTCCCCTTTCCTCCATACTTATGGGACATTCCTCAATCCTGTGGGATGAGACCGGAGCACTTTGTAAAAGCATCCAAATGTTTCAAAATTTTAGTCCTTCCTGTCTCTCTATGCGGACCTGGCACGCGGCTATACCCCCCGCCCATCTCGGCTTCGCCCATCAGTCCTTTTCTCCGCTCGTTCAGGACTGGCCGCGGTTGCATCCACGGAAGTTGTCTTCCTGTTTTCCTCCTCTCTGGCTCTCGCTAGTGATCGTTTACTAGTCTCTGTCGTTCAAACTAGACTTTCCAGATTGTTCATCGTGTCACGTCGCTTTGCAGGGTCGGATCCCCATCCTCGTTGTCTAGAGTGCTTGGGTCTGGATCACTGTTGGGACTCCCTTTCGGTCCAGGCGCTTCAGCGTCATTTGGAGCAATGGGAGGAGGTGTTTCGACGCACTCCTCCTTCGCATTTTCAAGCGTTTATCGACAAAAAGACCTAAGGGGCCTGTGGATACCGGAGCACGCTCCAAGGCCCCTCCTGTGGGGGCTACTTGTAGACCCAGTTCTACTGAATTGTGGGGTACCGGAGCTCGCCCTGAGGCCTTGTTATTGGCTTTCCTCAAAAGTACCGGGGTGCGCCCGAGGCCTTGGCTGGGCTTGGTGTTACTGAACGGATGTTCGAGGCCCACGCTAGTAAGGCTGTTACCGGACCTGGTTCCGAGGTCCCTCGTACTGAGGCTAAAGTGACCAACATTACTGAGAGGCCTGGCAAGGCCTTATCGGTGAAAGTTGTTTCTCGCCGTTCCCGCTCTTGTGGCGACGCCAGAACTGTTCAGGGGGCGAAGAGTGAAAGCTCTTCTTTTACCGGCAGTGCCGAGGTCCTTCCTGTGAAGGCTGATTGGGCTTTTGGTATGTCACAGAAACATTCCAAGTCTCATAGTACCGGCTCCGCCTTGGTTCCTTATGTTAAGGCTAAAATTAAGACCCTGATCCATCGACAGGGACCCCTGCCTCACTTCCTCAGCTGCTGCAGTTCCCCTCAGGCGATGGCAAAATGGCAGCTGTTCCCGCAACGAGCTCGGCAGCCATTTTGAGTGCTACTCCAACTACGCCATCGGCCTCAGGTGTATGAGTTGGTTCTATGGGTGAACATTGGGTTCCTTGTGCGCACCAGTTTCGTCCAATTTACGATTGGAATGCATGGATGCCCCCTCCGCACAACATCTTGTTGCCTGTGGGTTCGGCACCCTTGATTTTTGTGGATACTATGGGAGATGGGCCGGCTTGGCAGCCCTCTCTGTTGCGTCCTTGGAATTATCCTCCTCATGAGTGGCCTCCCCCCGGCACCAAAACAGTCTCCGGAGGACACCTTTTTTGGCAAATTTCAAACGCTCATGCGTACCGACCCCATGAGAGAGTATTTCAAGGGTCTTTTCAGGGAGATATGCCCGCCTGCGCCGCCTGCTCCACCCACCCTTCCGGGGGTACCGCCGGCGCCGCCCTTGCCTACAGTGTTTTCGCCAACCCTTCCGCCCTTGCCGCCGTCGTTCCCCATGGACAAGGCGGCACATGACACGGTCCAGCAGGATCCTGACCTGTTGGATGATGCGCAGGGCGATCAAGACAACAAAGACCAGCCCCACTCTATAAGAGCTTTTCATGACCGGGTACTGGACATGATGAGCTTGTTGGAGGTTCCAGTGCCCGAGGCACCCACCCTGCCGGAGGGTGTGCTATCGGAGCGTACCGGCCTGTTCTTGCAGAAGGACGTTTTGGCCAAGGTCCGTAGAGTCTGGGAAAAGCCACACTCTGGCCTTTTCGTCAATAAGAAAATTGACGCACAATACCAGTTGCTTTCTTCGGAAGAAGTGGCCTTATCGTCTTGTCTGTTCCCCTCCTCCACGGTGGTGGCTGCGGCCACTTTACAGTCCAGGCCTGCAGCATCCTCTTCTACGATGGCCACTCACCTCCTGGGGAAGGAGGACAAGCTCCTTCACTTGGGAGGAAGATTTTCCAGAATTCAGTCTTGCAGCTCCGACAGGCTACTGCAGAGCTGGTGTTAGCGGGGCCGAATAGGAGGATGTGGAAAGGTCTGGCAGAGTTCGAAGAGTTCATTCCGAGCGGCAAGTTGGAAGACTTTAAGGCGGGGTTATCTGATGCCAGAGTCTTGGCCCAGGATCTGCTTGAGGCTGCGGCTCATCGCGTCGACCCGTCGGTTCGGGGCCTTATGCTGGGTGTTCACACCTCTCGACAGGCTTGGTTGCATGCCACCAAGCTCTCGAAGGAGGTGCAGTACAAGGTGTTGGACCTACCGTTTGACGGTAAGGAGCTTTTCCATTCCACAACTGATGTGGAGCTCACCAAAAGGAAGGACAGCAGTCAGACAGCTAAGTCCTTGTCTGTCCTGGTTAAAACCCCCTTTTAGGACCCAGAGACTGTTGTCGCAGAGCCAGCCTTACTCTGGTTTCAGGGGCTTTCTAGAGAGGAATTCCTGCAGAGTGGATACTCCTTCGGGTAATAACTGCCGGAGGCAGCAACGGACTCTGTTTTTCTCCCGCTCCTCAGCCTCCTCCTCAGGTCCAGGTGGTAACACCACTGAAAACCCTGCCAAATAAGGGTTCTCGCTCGCACGAGACCCCGGTGGGAGGACGCATTTGCATCTCATTGGGAGGCGTGGCAGACCATCACTGAGGACAGGTGGGTCTCGTCAGTCGCTCAGGCGGGCTTCTGCTTACCCTTAGCCCCTACCCCACCCTTTAACCCTCCTTTCCAGCAGTAAGGATCGCCCTCCCTGAAAGCCGAGGTTCAGAAACTTGTGGACCTCGGAGCTGTTGAACCCGTTCCCCTTTAGGAGCGAGGGGAAGGCTTCTACTCCCGGCTGTATACGATGCCCAAACCCAACCAGGCTGGCCTGCGCACCATCCTACACCTTTCCCAGTTCAATCTTTTCCTACCCCAAGAGAAATTCAAGATCACGCCTGGCCAGATACGGTCCTCCTTGCAGATGGGCGATTGGCTCAGTGTGGTGGATCTTCAGGATGCATACATGCATATCCTGATTTGGAATCCACACAGGAGATATCTCCGTGTCTCTGTGGGAGAGGAGCACTTTCAGTTTCGGGTGCTTCCTTTTGGCCCCAGCTCGGCGCCACGTGTCTTCACGAAGATGTCGGTTTTTGCGCCCTATCTTCGTCTGCAGGGTATTCATGTGTATCTGTATTTGGACGACTGGCTCTTACGCAGCCCTTGCCCGTTGAAAGCAGCGTGCAATCTTCAGTCTCTCCTTCAGCTTCTGTTCCGTCTTGGGCTGTCAGTGAACTGGCGGAAATCTTCCATGACTGTCTCGCAGGACTTGAATTTCCTGGGTTTTTGCCGGAACACGATCGACTGCAGAGTGTACCTGACCGGGGACAGAATGGCGGATCTGGTGGCCACGTGTCATGTTTGCGCTGTCTGAGAGCATGTCGGCCTGGTGGTTCCAGAGGCTTCTGGGCCTCATGGCCTCGTGCGTGTTGGCTCTTCCTCTCACTCGTTTCAAGATGAGGCAGACTCAGATGGCTCTTCAGAGTTCTTGGCGGTAGGCTGTGGTTCCGAACTCCAAGTTGATGATGATTCCGGTTTCCATGAGAGCGGACCTGGAGTGGTGGTCGTCTCTCAGCAACCTGTTGGTGGGGGCGGGGTTTCAGGCCGCAGCCCCCATGGTTACGGTCACGATAGACTCCTCCCTTCTAGGGTGGGGTGCGACGTTGGATCTCCTTCAGGTCTCGGATCTTTGGTTGCCTCAGGACAAGCTCCTCCACATAAATCTGGAGCTCCTGGCGATCTTCCTAGCGCTCAAGGCGTTCAGACCGATCATTGCCAACAAAGTGGTCCGTATCCACACGGACAATGTGGTGTCAATGTATTGCATCAACAAGCAAGGCGGCACCTAGTCTCCCCCTCTCGTGGACCTGTCCATCCAGATTTGGGAGTGGGCGGTTTGTCATGGTGTCTGGCTTGTAGCAGTACACATTCTGGGTCAGCTGAATGCCACGGCAGATGCCCTCAGTCGGCGGACGATGGTCCGCTACGAGTGAGAGTTGAAGGCGGAGATCCTCTCATGGATTTTTCTGCGTTGGGGCACTCTGCGACAGCGGCAAACAAGAAGCTTCATCTGTATGCCTCCAGAAACTGGCTGCGAGCCTCCTCTCTTGGGGATGCTCTCGAGATTCCATGGCACAACATGAGAGCGTATGCCTTCCCGCCTCTGATTTACCGAACGATTTGCAAACTGAAGAGCACGGTGATATTGCTTAAAGCTCTCTGACCTTCCGATAGAAAGGGATTGATGGGTGGTGCGATACGCGGGGTGGAGCCGAGATGGGTGGGGCTACGGCCGCATGCCGGACCCGGCGTAGAAAGAGAGTAAGGACTAAAATGTTTAACATTTTTTGGATGCTTTTACAAAGCGCTCCGGTCCCGTCCCACAGGAAGGAGGAATGTCCCATAAGTATGCAGGAAAGGGGACTATGGACTAGGAGTAAGGTGGTCACTACGGTGAGTAACCTGGTAATTCTTTGTTTACCATGTTTTGATTAGGATGCCTGGCTGTGGGTTACTGGTCAATTTCTCATGGTTTCCTGGAAGGCTGAGGTGTTTCCACCATTTTGATATAGTCTTTAGTGTTCATGACAATGTTGCCACCTTTTTCTGCTTCTTTGATGGTGATGTCTGTTGGCCCGTAGTTCTTGAAGTACTTGGCGTTATACCATGTTCAAGTTTGTTCTACCTTTGTGGGGCGATGTTTTCATGTCTTCAAGTTTGTGGAGGTCTAGAGCAACTTCTTCTTGGAAAGTGTCTATGAAGTTTTCTGCGAAAAGTTGTGGCGTTAACTTTGACTTTCTCTTGAGTTCCGGTATTCTCATGGCGACGTCTTCAATTGCTAATTTCTTCATACGAGATTGTTTTGTTGTTGTAATGTTGTTGTCTTCCATTGTTGCCAATAGGTGGATGGTCTTGAGATCTCCTATGGATATAGGCAAAACATTTGTGATGGGGCCCTAGGGTTGGAACCGTCCTTGCTAAACTGTTACTTGGTATGGTGTCTTTATTGTTTAATGCCAGGTCACAGGATGTATTTTGAGGTGAATCCAACACATCCTTTGTTCAGAGGTTATCCTGCATACCTTGCAGTTTATTTTTTCAAAAAATGGATTTTTCACACCGTTTTGCGATTGGTGTTAACTGCAATTTTTAATAAGCATCAAATAGTTTGTTTGGGCTCATGGTCCCAGATAAGGTCAGCCGACGCGTTTTTCGACCCCGTGGGTCTTTCTCAAGTCTAGTGGTGATGGTTGGTTGCCCTTAATGGGGTCCTGTGTAGAATTTTGCGCTCAGTCCAGTGGGTAACAGCTGGGCTCCTCAATAGGCCCTGTAAACAGAATGATGTGGCGTCACGACTCTGTATAATTAAAAACAATACATCAAATGTGGGAATCTACATATCATGTCTGTGTGAAAAACTTGGATTTGCCATACCTGCTGACCACAAGTAGACCAGAGGGACCGTTTCCCCGCCATGTTTGTTCAGTCATGTGTTTGAAAAATGTCGTCAAATGACTGATTCTGCAACATACATGTGATATGTATCATTTGGCTCTGGAGGGAACTTGTACTGATTTTCAAACATGAAATGTCCTGCTTGGTATGGTCTCAGTGAAATATATGGAAACTGTGCTTGGAATTCAGCACTATTGGTTTGGAAAGGCACTGAGGTGTTCCCAGTAAGTGTATTTGGGCCACAGGATGGGCTCACGTTTGACAAGTAAAAAGGCATTGTAATATCGCACATAACACATGGGACCTCATCTCATGGAGATCCTCAACATCAAAAGCATCAAACCACGCATTTTGTGCAAATGTCTGGAGCCTAGTTTTTAACAGTTTTCTATGATCTGGACATAGGATTACTGGGTGCAAACAGTCTGAATAAATCAATCACAGAAAAAGTGGCCCAATAAGTGTCTTCAATGATGGCATCCACACATGACCCATGGTTAGAGGAAACATCTGCATTGAGGCAGAGAGTTCTTTTCTCTAATTTGTGAAGAACCTAAAGGCTTTAGGACAACTTCTTTGCAAGTGGAGTGGAAACCTTGCTCAAAAAATCCCCCGAAGTTAGTGAGATGAGAAACACAGGCTCAGGCACAGTAGAAGGAAGTATAAAACACTGTTTCAGAAAGTCTGTCCAAAATAATTCTTTCATGACTTAAGCAACCAGAAAGGCTTCGTTTCCAAATTGGCAGCCCTCTGTACTTCCCTGAAATGTGGAGTTGTAGTCGAGTGGCATATTCTTCCTCCTCTTGAATGCCAATCATCACTTGTCGTATCTCCATCTCTTCTTCTGTGGGCTCCTCAACTGGAAGAGGATGATTGCATGAAAACATTGCAGTAGCCATCTGGAGCGGGTTTTCGGGTGATCCACAAACTTTTCTGGTGCCTTTCTTGGGTGGTTTTTGCCAGCAAGACAGCAGTTCTTGAGCTTTTCAAACTGATTACTTCTACTGCTGGTCTGTAGGTCGGGCCAAACTGAGTTTCAAAGGGATTGTGTCCTCCGACGTATTCCTTATCTTGATATAATAGATCACTTCCAGCTTGCTGGCCTCAATTGTTTCAGTAGAGGGCGCTGCGCGTCGACGTCCCTCGAGTTGGTGTCCCTCGACAGCCTCCGTATCGGCACCGACGTCATCATGGGTATAGACTCGCGCAGCGTCCATTGCTCAGTTCCGTTTTTCCGCGCTTCGTGGGCCTTGGAATCGTGTTGCTCAGTTCGTTCAAGTAGATTCTACTTATTCCTCGAAGATATCTTACTCCATTCCATGGCTTCCTCATCTGAACCATCGACCCCACGGCCGGGCTTCAAAAGTGTCGTGATTGTGGAAAGAAAATGTTGACTGATCCTCACAGGATCTGTTTGTGGTGCCTGGGATCGGAGCACCATTGTTCAGAATGCGAGGACTGCATGTCCATGACGGCGAAAGCCTTGAAGGAGCGTAAGTGGAAGCTCGAAAGAGGTAAGACTCTTAAAACCTCTACTCCTTCGAAAGTTTCCTCGGCAGAGTCGAGACATTTGTCTCCTCGCCGTTACAGGAAACATTCCCGTTCGAGGTCTCGAAGCGGTTCCCATCAGTCTGCAAGATCCAAACACTCGAAAAAGAAGCGTCGTAGATCACCCTCTTCATCTTCTGTTTCCCCGGAAAGGGTCACCTGCCCCACGAACCACAGCTTTCCAGCCAAGTGGGAGGCATTCTGTAAAAAGATGCTTAGCGTCTTCGAGAAAGCGGCCTCGACCCCCTCGGAGACGGCTAAATGTGATACCCTCGGTGAAAGACCCGAAAAATCGGAACACCGCGAGTTGTTGCACCCGGCGAAACAAACTGCCCAAGGGCATCATGGACCCTTGAGCAAAAGCAGTAAGACCGTGTCATGGACCCCATCGTCGAAAGTCCCTTCGACTCATAAATCTGCGTGATCAACGCCATTATCGAAGGGCCCAGCGACACACAGATCGGCCGAATCGACGCCGTCTTCGACGCCGATAAAGGACAAACCTACTGCTGTCACTACTTCGCAGTCAGTAGTCATGCCGAGGGCTTCGACCATGAACTCGAATGTCGTGTCTAACCTCGACGACTCAGAGTAGGAGTCTGATCCTCTCGAGTTTTTCGAGGTCTCTTCATACCTTTTCGACACCTTTTTCGGTTTCTTCGAAGCCTTTGACTTCCACGTCCACAACTTCGATGTTTTCTCAACCGGTTACTACAAGCTTGGCCCCTTCTGCTCTAGAAATGGGTTTTAAGCCATTCCCAAGGTCAGATTATTTCAGAGCCTTGTCCTCTATTTATGAAGAAGGGGGGGGGATTCTGATCATGAAAGACCTTTTGGGTTGCAGAGGACTAAAACACCTGTACCAGAGGAATTTATCTCTGACGAAAATAGGTTGAAGGACCTTCAAGAATCCTTGCATGATGTAAGTGGGTTAGATACTTCCCCAGAAGTAGAATTTGCTAAACCAGACCCGGGGGAACATGCTGAGACCTCTTACAGAATTGTAATGGCCAGAATAATAGAATTCATGGGTTGGTCTACACCTTCACCTTCTTTTCAACAAGATGATCTTACAGACATTTTAATTAAAGGCCCACAGGAAGATCCTGTGGTTCCATTTCATACTGCATTGCAGAGGAAAATCTCGGCCAACTGGGAAACTCCTGATGTTATCCCAGCAGTTAACAAAAAACTTTCTGCCAAATATAGGGTATCTGCTTCTGACCCTGAATATTTGTCCAAACATCCAACTCCAGAGAGTCTTGTTGTTCAAACAGCAACTTCATCGAACAGTAGATCTGCATACCCTTACTCTTTTCTGCGTGTAGCATGGCGCTTAAATCCATTAATGCTACTTGTACGCTCGCAAGATTCAGCCATACACTTTGGGAGTGTGCTTCATCAGCGGCTGACTGCCTCCCGGAAGGAGAAGAAAGGGAAGCTTTTCTGAACATCATTAAAGATGGTAAAGATGCAATGTGCGAATCCCTTCAAACTGGCATTGATTCTGCTGACTGTATCAGCAGGGTCATGGCGGCAAGTACTAAAATCCGCAGATTTGCGTGGTTGTGAAGTCTGGTTTCGCTCCAGATGTACAGGCCAGACTTTTGAATATGCCCTTTAACGCTCTTCTGTATTTGGTAAGAAGGCTGATGACACCCTAGAGAAGTTACAAACATCCAAGGCAGCAGCAAAATCCCTTGGAGTTGCAATTCGTCAAACTCTATCACCCCTCGGGAACCTCTTGGAGAGGTAGGTCCTTTCGTTTTTATTCTGCATTCGGAAAAGGCAGAGGACAGCTGGCTCAAAGAGGCCAAAAACGATTCACCCGAGGTGGACGGGTTAAAAGTACAAAAGCTGCAGCAGGTGCCTCTTTACCCTCAGCATCTGCGTCAGCCGCTTCTAAACCACTCTGAGGACTCTCCTCACAAGACACCAGTAGGGGGCAGGTTAACTCAACATCTGACGGAATGGCATGCTATTACGTCAGATGCTTGGGCATTGGAGACAGTTGCCCAAGGTTACTGCCTGCCTTTTCTACACACCCCTCCGTCATCCACTGGGGAACAACTCTTTGAAGTTTCCAGATCCGCTCCTTTTGCAGGAGATTCTAGAGCTACTGGAGAAAGGTGCCATAGAACCGGTACCTGTAGCGGAGAGGAACAAGGGTTGGTACTCTCTTCCCCCCCCCCCCCCCCTCTTACTTCCTAATACCGAAGGACGGAGGACTGAGACCTATCTTGGACTTAGGAGAATTGAACAAGTTCCTCAGGAAGGACAAGTTCAAGATGGTAACTATCTCAGGCCCTCCAGCTTCAGGACTGGCTGGTATCTCTGGACCTTCAGGATGCTTATTTCCATGTGTCAATCCATCTCAAACACAGGAAATACCTGAGGTTCGCAATTGGCAACTCTATCAATTTCGAGTTCTGCCATTTGGGCTGACCTCAGCCCCGAGGGTCTTCACCAAGCTAATGTCGGTAGTGGCTGCAAGTCTAAGGAGGGAAGGGATTCACGTCTACCCCTACCTAGACGATTGGTTGATCAGAGCTGGATCTTCGGAACAAGCTTAGATTCAACTAGATTATGTCTGCCACTTCCTTCACAAACTGGGCTTCTCCCTCAATTTAAAGAAGTCACAGATGATACCATCACAGAGACGCCAGTTCATTGCAGCAGTCCTGGACACTTCCCTGGGGAAAGCCTCGCCACCAGAGGTGAGGGCTCAAGATATTCTGCAGATGGTCACGAAGTTTCAAAATGCCCAACCTCTCCCAGCCTTCGACATTTTGAGGATGATAGGCCTCATGGCATCCTGCATCTTGGTTGTGCCAGCGGCTCATCTGATAATGAGATCTCTCCAGTCGGCGCTAAGAACTCAGTGGTCGCAATTGTCAGGAAGAATGACAGATCTCCTTCAGGTTCCATTAAAGTGGCTTGAGACCTTCAGTGGTGGGCCTGTCGGGAGAACATTTTGAAAGGAGAACTGTTTTGGCAACCATGGCCGGCGATAACAGTAGTCGCGGATGCCTCACTCACGGGGTGGGGAGCCCATGCCAACGACTTGACCATCAGCGGTCGTTGGTCTCCATCGGAGTCCAGACTACATATCAACCTGTTGGAGCTGAGAGCTATCAGACTAGCGCTGAAGGCTTTTCTGCCATCTGTACAAGGGAAAAATGTTCTAATAATGACAGACAATACAGTGGCCATGCAGTACCTCAACAAAAGAGAAGGTGTAGGATCACTGCCACTGTGCAGAGAGGCGATGCAGCTCTGGTTTTGGGCAATTCAAGAAGGAATCTCTCTATCGGCAGTTCACTTAGCCGGAGAGAAGAACTTGACAGCGGATGCTCTGAGCAGGCAGAGCACAGTCTCTCACGAGTGGGAGATAGCTCAGGAAGACCTTCAAGAGATCTTCGCCCTTTGAGGAACTCCTCCAGTGGATCTGTTCGCCACCAGTATCAACAGGAAGTGCGATCAGTTTTGTTCAAGGGAGTTTCCCCCGAGAGCAGCTCTAGCGTTCGTGGTAGACTGGGTGTTTCCACTTCTGTGCGCCTTTCCTCCAGTCCCTGTCATTTCTCAGATGATCAGGAGGTTGACCAGATTCCGGAAAACTATGATCCTAATTGCCCCAGACTGGGCCAGGAGACGATTTCCCGGTGGATCACTGCCTGCATTACGGAGTCTTTCACCGTCCAAGGGCTGAAACCTCAGATTCCGGAAAACTATGATCCTAATTGCCCCAGACTGGGCCAGGAGACGATTTCCCGGTGGATCACTGCCTGCATTACGGAGTCTTTCACCGTCCAAGGGCTGAAACCTCCTAAAAGTATTCATGCACACCTGGTGCGGGGCAAAGCAGCCGCGGTTGCTTTACAGAAATATGTCCCCTGGGAGTCCATTTCTAGGGCAGCTACTTGGGCCTCTCATCTGCTTTTTGTAAGCATTATTGTCTTGACATGAGCTCAAGAGCTGATGCTCAGTTTGCTCAGGCTGTGCTGAAGAACCTTTTTCAGTAATGGGTATTTCCATCCACCCGTAGTTCCTGTTAGGAGTGCTTGGGAATCTCCCATAAGTATGGAGGAAAGGGGACGGGACATAGGAGTATAACCCGGTTACTCACCGTAGTGACCACCTTACTCCTAGTCCATAGTCCCCTAGCATAGCAGAAGATTACTACTTGTGAGGAGGGCTGTGCAATCCTGCAGCTAGAAGTAGTCCAGGAACGACCGATTGCCCGAACACGTCCTAATCCCCTAGACACTGCTGGTAAACCATGGGAATGGTCAAGTGAGAAAAAGCGTAAATCAAAAAAGAGAAGCCCAAAGTCCAGCAACAGAGCCAGGAATGACCAGGTGCAGAAGGATGCTTGGTGAAGCAGCTAACCAGGGAATGTACAGCAGCAGAACGATGATAGAGGAATACAACACATCAAAACATTCAAACCTACAAGGAGGAGAAAGAACAGCACATCCAGAAGGTGGGAGCTGAGAGAGGGTACTGGAAGGCGACGAGAAGAACATAACGAATCAAGAACCACATCAACAGTGCAAGCCCGAGCCCTAGGGTACCAAAGTGTAAACGTGAATGGCAGGGGCACATCTCAATCCCAGCTTGTAGCAGCGCAACCTCTCCTATACCAAAATGGCTGAATCAAGAATTATATCTCTGAACATACAGGGCCTGAACTCGCCAATAAAATGACGGGCGATACTAGACAGGCTGAAAACAATGCAGATGGTGATTGGGCTCCTGCAGGAGACACACCTCCTCCCCAAAGACGAGAAGCGCATGACCAGTCGGAGCTTTCCACAACCAGTGCTCCAGATAAGATTTGGAGGTTGAGAGTAAAATGATTTTTTAGGGAGTAAAAATGTAAGTCCAATTCCCAATGAGAGTATTTTATAAGCAAGTACAAATATGTTTTAACTGAAAAACTGAATACTTTTTGTAATACGTATTTCTTTGCCCTTTGTTCATACACATTAAAAGATAAATGTTTACTTCTTCCAATTAGGCTGTTGAAATAGTAGTTTCTTCCTGTAGTACTATGTGCACTACTGTTGCAAACATATCCATGGAGCTGTATGGGTGAAAGCAGGAGCGCACGATTCTACATGTCTTTTTCCTATTTTTTGTTGGGAGTATTTTTACTCCCTATTTTTATTTTTTGGGAGTATTTGCCCATTTTTGGCGCGTAAAACTGGCCGATACACACCTTATCTGTAGGGCTGTCCACAACAATTTTTTGCTTCAAGCGATAAGAAAAAGTAGCTATACTAATTGGGAGGACCCTAGACTTTAAAAAAACTACAAACTCGCAAAGACAAAGAGGGCAGATACTTGGGGCTCAAAGGGCTGGTAAAAGGGAAATTGTACACAATTATAGCAATTTACGCTCCAAATAGTCGCCAAGATGTGTTCATAACGGATTTGCTGGGCAGACTTGGCAGCTGGTGTGAGGGCCAACTGATAGTGGTTGGGGACTTCAACTGCGTTATGGACCCGATGCTGGATAAGACACCCCCTCCACCAACAACCACTGATCAGAAAAACAGACAAGCCCTGGGCCAATTCTACAGAGAATTAGGAGTGATTGAAACCTGGTGATTCTTCCATGGAGACCGGAGAGAGTACACCCACTACTCAGCTGTTAACCTTGGATACTCCAGGATAGATATGATTTTAGTATCCACATCGTTAGTTCCACAAATAACGGAAGTAGAAATTGGAGTGGAATATAGAAATTGGAGTGGAATATCACTCCGACCATGCACCAGTGATGGTGGGTGTGGATTAGGGGGTGTAAGGGAACAGAGTAAAACCACCTTGGAGATTAAACGAAATCCTCCTAAAGGACATCGCATTAAGAGCCCATATGGAGACCGCCATCCACAACTACTTCAAAGAAAACGATAACGGGGGAAACAGTCTGGAGGGTAATATGGGATGCAGGAAAGTCAGTGATCAGGGGAGAATTCATGACGCAAGCATCGGCATACCACCGTGAAAGAGCACTAGTTACAAACCAACTAGAAAAAGAGGTGAAAGCTGCAGAAATCCAACACAAGACTCTGGGTTCAAGGAAAACCTTAAGAGCTCTTTGGAAAATCAGAGCTCAACTGGAGAATCACACAGCGGACCGGGTTGCCCAGTCGGTGCTTAAAACAAAACAATCGTACTATATTCATGGGGGCAAGACTAATCGATTTCTGGCAACAAAACTGAGAAAACAAAAAACCCGGAATTACAGTGCAGCTAAATGACTCCCATGAGAAACCCCACACAGCAGAGCCTGACAAAAAGGAAATGATGAAACTATTTCACGTGGAACTATTAAATAGGGAAAATCTAGACTCAGAACATCAACTCACCTTATCAATTCTCTCCGGCTGCCCCAAATTGCAAAGAAAGACAGAACCAATCTTGGGAAACCAATTACGGCTCAAGAAATCAGCGATGCTATCACAGCACTACCAGCAAATAAGACTCCAGGCCCAGATGGTTTTGGCAATGGTTATTACAAGACATTCCGTACACAATTGCTAGGTCTGTTGACAAAACTATTAAATACAATTAGAGAAGCTGGACGGTCACGCAAGATATAGGAAGTCCATAACTATACTACATCTAAAGCCGGGCAAAGACCCCAAAAACTGTGCAAGCTATTGGCCTGTAGCATTGCTGATCACAGATGTAAAAATCTACACGAAAATTTTAGCAATTCGCCTAATGGAAATCCTACCAAGCATAATACAGGATGACCAAGCAGGGTTCATCGCCGATAGGCGCACACAAGACAACGTCAGAAGGGCAGTAGACGTTATAGATGCTGGGCGACGCACACAACAGTCATTTGCTGCAGCAGCTCTAGATGCCACCCGGGCCTTCGACAGCATGGACTGGGGCTATCAGACTGATTTTAGAGCGCTTTGGTTGTGGTCTAGAAATTACGAAAATGGTGCTCGCCAACTACCGGCACCAATCGACAAGCTTCAGGATCAATGGTCAGGGTACAGAATTCATGGAGATTGGAAGGGGCACACGACAGGGCTACCCTCTCTCCCCTCTGATTTTCGCAATGTCAATGTAACCATGTGCAATGCAGATCCGCCAGGATGTCCGTATCAAGGGAGTTACAAAAGGTCAGGAAACCCACAAAATAACCATGTATGCGGATAACGACATGAGCTTCATGGGAGACCCAAAAAATACAATGCCCAGAGCTATGGCCCAGTTGGAGGAATTCAGACAGCTCTCGGGGTTCTCCATAAATTTCTCCAAATCAAATGCTATGAACATAACAGCAAGGAGAGAAGATATCGAGACATTGGAGAGAATATTTCCGATGTGCTGGGTGGAAAGAAAACTGAAATATTTAGGAATTCACCTTTCCAGTGATCCACACAAACTATATCAGACAAACCTAATTCCGCTGTGGAAACTACAGGAAGACATGCGCAGATGGGACTCCCAGGAGCTGTCATGGTTTGCCCGCATCACAGCGGTCAAAATGACCATTCTCCCCGTCTCCTCTATGTAGTAAGCTCACTGCCAGTGCCGATATCGCCTGCCAAGATCCGAGAGCTGCAAAACGCGGCATTCAAATTTATATGGCATAAGAAATCCAGAAACGAATCCTAATGCGCTCCCCTCTCCTGGGCTGTCTGGGAGTTCCATAAATGGACAGATACATTTTGGCTGCACAATTAGCACCAATGTTGAGATGGGTAAAACCAGAGGATCATAAAGGATGGTGCAGAATTGAACAAACAGCTTCATCGGTTCCCCTAATAGCCCCTCTGAGCCTGAGAAAAGAAAACCGAAACAGAGAAGCCTTACTGGAAATGACGAAATGGTCTCTGCTAAATTTGGATAAAGCCCAGAAAAAGAAACTCATTCCGCGTGGATTGGGACTATTCATGCCACTGATGGGCAACCCAGATTTCACACTGGGTCAGCGAGGATATTGGGTGGGTTGGTCAGGGGCAGAAACTACGCATCTGAAAGACATGTACAAAGACGGCGCTCCATTATTCTTCAGATTGCCAGTTGAAATTCAATATAGGAGAAAATGAACGCTATAGATATGCGCAAATTAGGCACTGGATCACCCACCCGATGGTGAAGGCCTAGAACTGTCGCTTCAAGAAGCCAACATGGCAAAGGGGGTGTCTAGACTCTACAAACGACCAGCCAACTGACCATCTTGCATACAAAATGAACTGGGAAAGAGACATGCAAGAGTCACTAACGGAGGAGGAATGGTACGAAATATGGGCACGTGCACACAGCACCTCCCAGATGCACCACAATAAAGGAAAATGCGTACAAATTGTGCCTCAGATGGTATGTCCCCGAACCGCATTCACAAAATTACAAAGTCTTACTCACCAAACTGTTGGAACTGCGGTGAGAAGGGAGACCTGTTGCATATGTGGTGGACGTGTCCTAAAGCAGTTACCTACTGGAAGGAAATACTAAGCTACATAAGACATTTCAGGGGTTGATCTGCCGAGATCTCCAAAGACAATTCTCTTGGGAGTCCCTATAGAAGGGAAATATGCAATGTCACGAGCGGCAGCCAAGCTTATCACCCATCGATGAGCAGCCAGAATGACTCGCACAAAATTGGAAAAACAAAGAAGGCCCAATCTCGGCATGCTGGTGGGTTAAGATCTGGGGTGTGATGTCTATGGAGAAGATATGCGCCATCAGTACTGGTAAATGCCTAAGACTCTTAACTACCTGGAATCCATTTCATGAACATGTACGGGACAGAGAAGCCTTTTTCTTCAAACCCTGCTTGCTCCGAAACAGACATGTAACTTGAACTCCCCCAAAAACAGACAATGAGACGTTAATGTTAAGGGGGGGAAGAACATTCCAAACAGTCTGGACTCTGAAATGTAAAATAATTCTTAAAGTTGGCGGGGAGAGGGTACTATAGAGGGTGAGAGGTTAATAAAAAGGAGTGGGTGAGTAGGGGATGGCGGAGGAGGGAGGGAGAGAATTGGAAAATCTTTGGAGGTAATGCGAACTCTAGCGATTTGTAAGACATGAACATAAGGAAAATGTAGAGCATAAGAGTTTAATGTCGTCAAATGCTATGTTGTAATCACTTATGCCTTCGAACCAAAAATAAACATGGTTTAAAAAAAGGGGCCTCTGCGGTTTGGATGAAACCGGGCTACAAATTCTAGTGACAGGTTGGGTGTGTCTAACGGGCCATGTCTAGCATTTGTTTGTGGATAAACTAGATTACCCCCAAACCAGTTGACATGCTTTGGATGTGTTAAGGCCAATTCAGGCAACTGGTACGAGTGATATTGGATGGTGTTTAAGTCTCCCCTTATCAGGTGAGATGTATACACATTATTTACCCTGTTGGCTGGGGTTTTCAAGTAAGTGAAGAGTGATTCAGCGGGCAGCCCTCCCAGTTGCCCAATCGCCACTGTAAAGTTTATATTAACTCCCTAACACTGATAACCTAAGCCAATTGAAAACTGCTGTTCTGCAATAGATGGGAATATTGATTTGCTGCTGGGCCTTTTTCTGTACCCACCTAACCTCTTGATAAGCCCGGTCCGTTTATCGGACTGGGGCATGAGGTTATTAGCAATGCTACGGTCATCTATAAGAAGTCCCACCTATCTGGGGTGCCACCTGTTTTGATTGCCTATGATTAGGCGTGGCTGCAAGCCTCTTAACTCCACCACTTTTGAGGCTGTGCGAACAGACCCCTGGTCATCAGTCTTTCGTGTCAATACTCATCGTAGGCTGTGTCTCAGCGCTAGACGTCTGGCATGCCTAGGTTCATGTGCTGATCAACATGATTCAACATATAGTCAGGAATTGTAAAGTTCTTAGACTTAAAGAGATACCACTCTGAATTATACACTTGACACAGGAGTAATCATCTTAATGCATTTAATATGATCCCCTATCTTCTGAGGGTTAAACAAGCTAAAGCAGATGTAACATCACCACACCTATGAACAAGATTGCCATATGGGCAAAGAACATGTTTGAATGGATTAATCGAACAGGTGGTGATTTAGGTTTAACAGCATGTGTAACCTTTATCTCTCATTATGCTACGCTACACGATACTATACTATATGCCATCAGTCTCCATGCACCCAGCAAGCTTCCACCGGTCACTCAAGTTTAGAGTGGAGTGTGCTTCAAATGGAAAGGCTGCTTCTTGGGTTGACTGGCTCTCGCTCGTATGCTGCTGCTCTGCATTCCTCCCGAGCCTCTCATCTTTGTGCTGGGCTATATATGTATCAAGTAACCTGGTGGCCCTGCACGTTCCTCATATCCGCTGTTTGGGACAGTGAGAGAGCGAGCTAGCGTGTCACTGTTAGTTCGAGGTAGGCCTACTGTGTAAAACTACATTAGGTGGGTTTTTGCACCTCAAACCGAGATCTCTGCATCCGTTTAGTAAATGCCTTCACTGTACTCTATGGAATTTGAAGTTCTGCACCATTACACATGGTATACTTCTGCATGCTGTATTAGTCTGCTGTATAATATCAAGAGACATCGCTTTCACTTGTTACCCAGTACGTTGTATGGTACCCTATGGGCCTTAAATTTGCGAATGTGCAAGATGCTTCCGTTCGGGTCTGTCAATTTCCTGTTCTTGAATCCTTAGCAGATAAAACACTTTACCCATGTGAGGTTAAAAGGCTGCTCTCTGATCACACCTACTGGTGTGAAGTTGTGACAGGCTGTGAGCTGTCATTTGTGGTCGGCCGATCTGCCTGAACAGGAACGCACCATTTCCTGGACGTCGGCTGATCTTGCTGAGCCTACGAATATCTGTTCAGCAAGTGTTGGTCACTAACTTTCTTTGTTGGTGTGCTGCATGTTTGAAGAATGCCTTTCATGGCTACAATGGCTACAGGTTGTGTAAAATGTGAAAAGCTGTCTTAGACTTAATTTAGTCTTAGTGCATGTCAATGTGTTACTAATGTTTTTATTCCTGTAATGCAGCATTGAAAATTGTGTTGACTGGGGTATTAATCGTTCTTTGAGTCACCATGGACATTGAAATTCCATAGATGTTTAATTTGTTTATGTAAATCGATTGTTTAGATTCTTTTAATAAGTAGACCTTCTGTGCAACCCTGTGTTTCTTGCCCCAACAGGTGAGGAGGGTGTAGGGAATCAATATTGTTAAAATGGTGGCCTCCAATTCATAAAAAGCTTTATACAACCAAGAAACTGGTGTGCCTCATTTGTGGTGGGGGGTGGTGAAATTCCCCAATTAAAGAATGCTCTTACATCCCATCCCCTTTCCTCCATACTTGTCGGACATTCCGTCCATCGGGACGGGAGTACTTTTAAAGCATAAAAAATGAGAATGTGTTTTTATTTTTACGCAGGCTACAGCACGTGACCATAGCCCTGGCCTCCTGAGCTCCGCCCGCGCATCGCCCTTCAGTCCTTTTCTCTGCGTGATCAGGGTCGGACGCACTAGAATCACAGGGAATATTTTTTCTTTTTTGTTGCCTTGTCCTTCAATCCTGCTCTGGTTCCACGGTCCTCAATCTATGGCGGAGCGTCTGGGATTTGTGTCCTGTTCATCCTGCGAACATTGCTTCGCGAGTGCGGATATTCCCTAGGACCATGGCTGCAGAAATGCATCTGTTGCAGTTGCTACTGGATCCGGCCTCCGGCTGTAAAACGCTGGTAGTTAGTTATTGAGTCTGGAAGCAAAGAGGTCTATGGACATCGGACCCCAAATCTCTTGGAGGCGGAGAAAAACTTCCCCGTTGAGTCCGCTACTATATTTGAGAGACCGAGGAGGTATTCCGCTGTGCCTGAAATCCTATGGTCCAGACAGAAATGGCTAATTCTGCTAGAGGTTTCGACTTGGTGTCACCGAGATGGTTGATTTATCTTACTGCTGAGATGTTGTCCATTTTTAGTAAGATACAGCATCTCGCTGTGTCTCTGGCAAAGGAGCATACTGCAAAGGAACCTGCAAGAAGCGCTAGACAGTTGATATGCAGATCCAGCTCCTGAGGAGACCAAGTTCCTCCCATGGCTACGGAGCCGCATCTCGCTCCCCGGCCGGAGCGACTGGCATCCGATTCGATGATATCTGGAACGGATCCGAAGATGGCTCTGCCGTTCCAGGCTTGCATGTGAGTGAGCCACCAGTTGAGCTCTGTCCTCGCTTGAGGTGTTAGAGTCGGGAGTTCAGAGTAAGAAAGGCGGCGCCTTAAATGTTGGCCCTTCAGTCTTTGTAGATCTCGATAGTGAAGGGGACTGGGAAATATTGCCTGGGTGGAGGTGGATAGTAGCCCTATCACTCTTGCTAGTTCTCAAAGAGAGAACTGGTTCTTCTGTAACAGCCTGTGTATCTCTTTTGGTAGAATGAATTTTGGCTGGGAGTTGAAGTTGAGAATTTTGGGTATCCACTATGAATCCCGGAAATTCCATCTTCTTGGATGGAAGAACTACTGACTTTTCCCAGTTTATAAGAAAACCGAGGCTGTGTAGTAAGCTTATGGCTAGCCTGGTCTGTTTCTGAACTAGTTCCTGCGACTGGGCCATGAAGATGTCTAGATAAATTATAAGACGGACACCTTGTTCTCTTAGATGAGCTACTACGGGCCTTAGGAGTTTGGTGAAAACCCAAGGCGCTGAAGAGAGCCCGAAAGGGAGGCTTGTGAACTCCCAATCTCGATTTTTCCATGAAAATCTCAGGTAACTTGTGTGCCTGATGAATCGGCACTGCGAGGTAAGCGTCTTTCAAATCTAGACTCATGAGCCAATCGTTCGGTCTCAGGAGGTCTCTGAGCATGTGTATACCCTCCATTTTGAAATGGCGGTAAATGATGAATTCGTTGAGCGCTTTGAGGTTTGACTGGGCGTACCTTTTTGTTTCCTGCGTACTAGGAATATGGGACTGAAGAAACCTCCCTGACTTGAGCAGGGGCGAATCGCTTGCTTCGGATAAAGACTGTGTATTTCGCTCTCTAGGGCGATTTGATCTGTCTGAGACATTACTATAGGGGTAGGGCGATATGTCTGGATGGGTCGCTCGAAAAAATCTAGGTGTAGACCCAGAGCTGTGTCCCTGACCCAGGCGTCTCCCGATAACCTTCCTCCTATAGGTGTTTGTGGCGCTGTTAAAAGTACACTGACCTGTAGATTGTTGTTGAGCTGGGTATCTAGCCGCTCTTCTCCAGGGACGCCCTTTTCCACGACCTCTTGAGGGGAAGAGTGTCGGAGCGTTCTTGCCAGTTATGCTTGCCTCTGGAGTGTTGAAGTCTCTTGTTGAAGAAGTAACGGCCGGAAGAGCAACCTCTACCTCGTCTGGCTCTGGAGAAAACCTTGGATGTAAAGACTCTTTTGATGGAGGCCTGCGCTTTGTCCAATGCTGTAAATGTCCTGACAAATTTAGTCATCTCCTTCATTAAAGGATCTCCGAAAAGCAGACGACCTGCTGTTGGACACGATTCAGTGTCCGCTAATTCGCTCAGTTTAGCGTCTATTTTATATAAAATGCCCTTTCGACGTTCGGTTGAAATAGCACAACTGGAGTTTCCTAATAAGCAAATAGCCCGCTGAACCCAACCAGAGAGGATAACTGGGTCAATGGGGTCAGATGAGTTGATGGCTGCTTCTGCTAGGTCTGAAATCTTGGCTAGTGGACCCGCCACATCCAGTACTTTGTCCTGACAGGACTTCCAGGCACGGTCTATGCCCTTCCTTGGGTCTTTTACATTTTTACCTAAGTTGATCATTTTTTAATCAAGCTCCGGTGTCGGAGCTATCTTGTCTGCAATGTCTGGACGTGGATATTCGGCACAAAGTCTGGCCCTGACTTCCTTATCAAGTGGCTTGCGCAGTCTGAAATGAATATATTTTGATGTCTTGTAAAATGGTTCCCAGTCGGTGGATCTGGGGTGCGTTAGATCTTTCGGGGTGAACATCCCCTCTGCAGGAGGCTTGTTCCCGGTTGTGTCCTTGGGGATGGGGTCTGCCACAATCCCTGAAGTTGAGGGTTTTTAACCCTCTATTTGAGATTCCACTTCAGATGAGGAGTGGGAAAGATCGTCATAGACGCCCCTATTATGATCTTCTTCCGGGCCCTGTCCATATCCCTCTGGGCTTCAGGGTCCATTTCCCCTGTTTTCTTCCTCGGGTAAGAGGGTTCATGGGAAGGGGTTACCTTCCTGCTCATAAAGGCTTGTTTTAGCCTGGAGAAGGCGTCCGATACGGCAGCTGTGGCATTATTTGGCTGGCTCGGGGGGTGGGGGGGGTGCTCGAGCTTCTGCTCTTTCGAGCCGGGATACATCCCTCTTCATTAAGATGCTTTCTCTTTTGGGTCTTTTTCCTACCTGGTGGAGATGTTGCTCTTAGATGCTCCTCCATTGTGTCTAGGTGGTGTTGAATGGGTAGGAGCAGATCAGTCACTGCGTTTTGTAATGCTGTTTTCAACTGAAGATCCCAGCACTTTCTGCAGGCTGTTTGCCATAGCCACTTCGTCAATGTAGCAGGTATCTTCCTCACACTCAGACCAAGCCTGATCAGATTGAGAGGAGTACTGCGCCGCCATGATCTTTTCAAGCACCTTTAAACATTTTTTTTTTTTCTTCTGGGCTTCTAGAACGCCTTCGCTCTAGCCCAGTATTATCAGTTCAGCTTATATTCTTCTTTAAGGATTGCTGAACAGGAGCTTCTTTCTCCTTTTTTTTTTTTTAAATATGCTAATTCAAATATAAATAAATATCACTCGCATGAGTACTCGGGTAGATTTGCGAGGGAAAAACGCAATGTAATTAAGTTTGAAGTCTTCAAGTTCAATATGCCGTCACACAAAGGATTCCGGCGCTCGAGCTGCAGAGACCGTTATAATACTAACGGTCATGTGCACTCGAGCACCGTAATATCGAGGAAAGGACCAGGGAGGGCTGGAGCACCCCTGGTGGTCCGCAGGTGGCTTTGCGGTCCCCAGTAACGCTGCGCAGGCCTCTCCGTGCTCGTAAGAGGACCGGAGGGCTGTGGAATTGAAGTCGAGCCTTCAGATCTGCTGGTGGTGGGGTGGAGGGCTTTCCATGTCCGTGAAGAGGACCAGAGGGCTGGGGAAGAGGGGGTCGAGATCCAAAAACAGCGAGTAAGGAAACAATGCTTTGTGAAAACAGTCTCCGACGCCAGCAGGAAGCAGCTGGCATCGGAGCGGACCACGAAAAAGTACGACTCTCCTCAGATGAGGATGAATCAAAAAATTAAAACTTGCACATGCTCAAATATGTATCTATGGAATATGCTAATATAAGAAATGTATACAGAAAATCATAAACTTGTCATAAACAGTGCTAAACATGAATGTACTTATCTCCTGCTGTGAGCAGCAAAGAAAGAGGAAGTTACATCATGTTTAGGACTGTTTATGGAGGGCATCTGGACACCTATTGGAGGATTAGGTCACATGTTGGTGGCCTCTAAATGAACTCGAGCGAAGTCCCCTGGGAAATGGAGTTCCCTCAGGCGCTTGGACATATGTTACTATGTTTTTTTTACTGTTTCTTATATTTAGTGCACCATTCTGTCACACTTTGGTGCACAAAGTATCTTGCTGCTGAGCCTTTTCTTTATTGGTCAATTAAAGAAAGAAGCATAATGTGATCCTCTGGTCTTGACATAAAAATCCCTGGCAGCCTTCTGTAAACACTAATGTCTTAATCAAAGTTTCATGGCCGACGCTCAGCAGTTCTCAAACTTTTCGTAGTGAGATTAGATCCACCCAACCAATTGTGTTGCAGTGCTTGGAAATCTTCCATAAGTATAGAGTAAAAGGAACGAGACATAAGGGAAATAAATGTGCACACTGTATTAACTAACATAATCCTATTCCAGAGTCCCCTTTCCTCCATACGCCTTGCCCCGTTTTAAAGCATCCTTGTCCGAAGATAACTGACCTTGGCACTCGGTAATGGACTAAAGGCGATGCACATGACAGGCCACATTAAGGCGGGCTGAAACTGCACGTGTTGGCCGTGCATGAAAATTACCACCATTTTTTGGCGCTTCAAAAAAATGTGGTCCCATCCCAATGGTATGTCACACATATGGACGAAACGGAACTTTGCACTAGGATTACATTGGTCACTACAGTGAGTACGTTTTTCTAATTGGAACAAAGGGGAAGGTAAAGTGATTTGCCCAGGATCAGAAGTTGTGGTCACATGGGAAAGTTCCAAGTAAGATATGAACATGTTATGTCTGTTAAGTTGCCAGCATGCAGAACCAACTAGTTGTTTGAAACGATTACTCATGCTGCCGTGAAGTCACGTTTACTGGGAGCCGTACATTTGTAACGGTAGAATGCTATCAGAGCAATGCATCTGGATATCCGTCATGAATCTCCTCTGCCTTCCATATTTCCAGGTCACTTACTCCTGTGTTCCAGATTAGATTTTGAAGTATTGTACTTCCTATTAAATTTGAGAGGATTTTTGTAGGGAGTAAACAAGATCCATTACCAAGGAGTATTTTATGAGCAGTAACAATTTTTGTAGTAAATGTTTCTTTGCACCTAGTTATTCATGCACATTAAAATATACTGATTTACTTTCTCAGGTCAGGCAATACGAATAGTACAGTCTATTCCTGTCACTCTATGTTCACTGCAGGTCCAATCATATCTAGAGCTGTGTGGGTGAAAGCATGGAGATGGGCTCCTACAAATGTTTACTATTCGTTATTGACTGTATTTTTACTCCCCGGTTTTCTTTTTTGGGAGCATTTTCCTCTTTTTAGGGAGAAAGTTTGTGGTACACCCCTTAGTGTAATTTCTTATACCTATTCTGCTAGGTTGAAGGTTTTTTCATGAGACAAATTAAGTTGGGGGGGGGAGATAGGTTCACTGTTGGTGCAAAGCTATTACTTTGCTGACTCACTCAAACATGTATTCAGATTACCTTAATTTGAGATGTTTCATGAAAATGCCCAGGTCACACATGAGAACGGATAACTTGGTCAAACCACATCTTCTAAAAACTAGGTTTGCTGGCTTCCAGCGAATACGATGCAATTGCCAATAGGCAATTAACTGTGAAAGATCATTAGGAATAGGCAGGTATGTGCATGACACTGCCCCATCTCTACTTGCCTTTCCATGGTTCACTCTGCCTAAAAGTGGTAGCTCAAAGTGAAAGGTTGTTCACCTTGAATGCAGAACATGGGGGTCAATCATTTTACTAACTTGAGCACACAAGCAATTCTTGTTCTAAAGTGTAATAATGGTGGTTATGTGGCCTGTTTTTAAATGTGTAGTAAACTTCCATTCTGGTATTTCGACCCTTTATAAGGATTCCCAGTTTGGTTGATAGTGAATTGTGGTGCACAGAGGTAAGTGATGCCCAGGCTATCAACATTTGGGCCCAGTGTGTAAGGTTTCCAAAACTTTTGAGATTCTAGAATGTTAATCTGTACAGATCCTGTGACTGAGTCCCTTATGAACTACGCCACCCCAAATTCAGACTGTGGCAAAAGAAACAATCTGTCGACGTATACCTTGGATTCACCTTCAGTCAAGCAGTCTGGCAGCATGAGTGCCCAGCGAGACTGATGTGAGTTCCCCACACCGTAAAAACTACTGCATTGTGTATAAGGAGGGGGGAAACCATGTTGAAGGATGTGAAAGAGGTTTCCAAATACACGTACCACATGCTAACTTATTTTCACTTTAGATCTTCAGTCGCAGAAACGGCATTCATACATGGCTTGTTCAGCATCCAATATTTTGAGTTGTGCATGCAGAAAAACATACCCACGTGTCAAAATTGGTCAAAGCACACTGCTGCTTTTTACCCATCGGTCACAGGTATAACAAGTCTGAGGTGTAAATGGGTGAAAATGTTGCGATATTTTTAAATCTAGCATCAGTGGTTTTGGTGGAACAACTCACTTTGAAGGGTTTTTTCCAGTTTGTAAAACCAACTCCGGATGTTGCCCTTGAAACGTACTGTACTGGAGATGTTTTTGTGAACTTCTATTGCACACTTCAATGGGTAGCTTGACCATGCCGCAATCATTCCATTCACGTTTTACCTCCAGGAATACTTAAACCTCGTTTACTATTGTGCTTTTTTTGAAGTAAAGTGCATAAGATTTAATATAAAACCTTTCTCCTATTGGCTAATAGTTACTGCTGTTAAAGTGCCTTCAAATAGCAGTGTCCAATAGGACCGCATAGATGCCAACGTTTTTATTTCTTTCGGGAGACCCTAGTTAAGTCCTTGTTTGAACTTTGTTTTCTGGGATTTGTAATTCAGGATTCCCACATTAACAGAAGACTCCCAAGTCCCTGTATGAAAAGTTAAAATTAGGATTGGACCGTCTGTTGATCGGAATGCATAATGTTGCTGTGTCTGAGACCTTAAGTCTGTTACAGTCAGCCACTAACAAGCAATGTGTATACAACTCTAAATTAGACATCCCATCTCACCTTGTACGATTTCCTCTTGTACCTGTCTGATTTTCCTAGAACAGTCTACTACTGCCTGATCTCGTGGCTGTCACCCTACAGCACTCGACTGTAAAATAACATTGTTCCCAACTTGTCCTTGCGGTTTTACTCTATTCTGTGTACTATCTATTAACGAAATCTATCAAACTATTTTGTGAGCTATATAAAATCCTGTCATGGATATCTACTAATTTCAATTAAGCATAGTTTGCTAAAACGATGGCTGCTTTGTTTTTCTTATTTCGAAATGTTTAAAGCTAGTCTGCTTATGAAATGTTATTGGTTTTCCTTTCTGAACTGGAAATTTACTTTTGCTGCTGCCTTCTGGCATTATTGAATGTTTTGAAGGGCAGTACCAGGGGTCAAGTCACCCCAAAAAACGGGGGACTCGTTAACATAACAATTTAATGTGGTGTCACCAGAAATTAGCATATCAAGGTGCCCTTTGAAGAAAGTGTGTGTGTGGGGGGGAGGGCTTTCAGTCCACCCACGTGTACCTTCGACTTGATTGATCTCTGGGTAACGTTCTCGAATCAGGACCGCAGTATTTTAAACTAGCACATTGGTCCTTCTTTTGCCGGACACCTTGAATAGAATTATTAAAGTGTGAATGGGCAAGGTTTCATGTGCAGGAAGTGAGTAGTGTAAGTGCTGAGACTCGCTCTTTGTGCTTGCAGCAGGAGGGATGGTGTCGATATGCAGTTTTATAATTCGACAGCAGGAGCAGTAATAAGCAGCAACTATGGCAGGAAAGCGCAGCAGCCGTAATTGCCGTTAGCATATTTTTCGGCAGAAGTCTGCGTGCTCGCTGTTTCTCGATTACAGCTGCCTAGAAAAGGGGAGGTGGCATTTAGCATGGCAGAGTTGCACCGCTATTGAGATTTTGTTTGCGTGCACGGTCATGTGATATTCAATGCCTTAAGTTGGCAATTTACCACATCCACAGTGGCGAAAATCGTTTGCTGCACTGCTTTTCAAAAAAGCCGTGTGCGATGGATACTTGGTGTTACGCCATGCCGAAGAGAGCATTGCCGGTGAATAACCTCTGCGTTTCTGATACAAGGTCTTGTTTCTGTTTTCCTTGTGCAGTGCTGTTGCAGCACGGAGCAGATCCAAACATCCGGAACACCGATGGCAAATCCGCACTGGACCTGGCTGATCCTTCTGCAAAGGCCGTCCTCACAGGTAAGGCTGCTGAAATGATCTATCATATGTGCTTCCTCTGCGTAGCATAGAACGCATCGCCTACCTAGCCCGAAAAAAGCGGGAAATATGCTCGTCATGTATGAGGCTTAATGTAATGTGTGGTTTCCGTTGATTTTCTTTGTTTTCTTGTGTTGCCGAGTGGTACCGCTTATTTTTGAATGACGGTAGCCTGTGATTTCTTTAATTTGTTTTGTCATAGTCCCGTATACTAACGAGGAGCTGTAGCTCTTCACAGGTATCGTTTTTTTAAGACCTTCACAGTTAAGCAAACATGGGTGTCTGTATTACTACAGGTAAGAAGTTTTGATCAGAAGGCAACCTGCTGCCATCATAACTCATTTGAGAGCCCCTTTGCCACTTTTTCTCCATGCGTATATTGATTGCAATGCACATAGAATACAAAGGTGTATTCACAATATTCATCTCTACCAATTTAGCCCTTTAATATGAACGCTCCCTCATCCACCAACACGGACTTAAAACAATGCATTGTTCGTTTTTAATAGCTGCTCCTTTGCTTTCTCCATAATCTGTTTAGTGATGAGCACCGCTCATGTCTACTTTTTGAATATAGAGAATGCAGTATGAGGGAGTCCAAATAACCGATATTAAGGAGTCTTTCATACCAGTCAAGGCAGACACTGGTTTCCCTGTATATTGAGTTTACATTTTTTCGTGGTGTATAATCTGTTTCATGTGGATAATTGATTAAAAATGTAATGGGTCCTCTAAAATATGAAATTAGTTTTGGAAGAATGTGTATCTGCTCAATCAATAATTGTTCAAGTTGTGGTATGGAGGAACGTCAAGACTCCTTTAGCTATTTTGTTTAGCATACCATTTTTCGAAGCAGTTTATTGTTGCAAATATGTACATGGCTTTGTGGAGCTCCCCGTTCCTTCAGGAAGCTTACATTTCCTGGTTCACAATAAAAGTTGAGGTTTGAAGGGTCCTTAAATAACGTAACAAAACTGCATCCCGGATTCCTGTAGCTAGCATGTTAAGGGATTGAATGAGTGGTAGATTTCACTTTTTGCAAATTTGAAACACTTCCCCCCCCCCCCCCAAGTTCTGGAGTACATGCCTTGTGTTTAAAAAATCACAAGGCATGTACTCCAGAAGTTGAGAAACCGATGTGCAACATTAGGTTGCTGTCTTGCATTATACTTTCCTTGAATGCTTTGTCCCCAGTCACGCAAATGAGGGGAAATCGGTGTCTCCTGTGGATGCTTCACTAAGCCCCAAAAAGAGGGTCTTTATTTCTCCTGCCGCCTTCAACCATTAAACAGGCCCAAGGTCTTGCATCTCTTTGTCGTGACCGGTTTGCAATTTATTTTCTTTACATGTTATGATGAAAAAATGACCTATAATACAAGCCCCCACTAAATAACGCTGTGTATTTGGACCAATTCTCCCAATGCCCACATCATACTGGGATGTGGGCAGCAGGATAAAGATGGACCTTGCATGGTGGGCATCGACAGTGTGAACAATGGAGTCTTATCCGCAGTGCCTCTGTTTTGCGTTCTTGGAGAACCCACACTAGTGAAAACACAGCATCCCTAGGGTTGTAGTAAAAGGGAGGAGCGGCTGAAGGGATGAGGAGGGTATCTAGTGTTTCAATCAAAGGTTTTCAACGAAACCTTTTCCATCGAAACATATCCATCGAAAATATATGCATCGATTGCATTTGTGTAGTGTTCATTTTCTTTGGGGTGGGTTTTTAAGGGTCAAAAAAGGGGGTAGCGAGGGAACCCCAAAAAATAAAAGAAAAAAATGCATTTGATGCAAATATTTTCGGTGGATAGGTTTTGATGCAAAGAACCTCAGTTGGAAAGACCATAAACCGAAGAGGAATGTCGAGCATGGACCTTAGGATGACTCCTTCACCTTGAGGACCCAGTGTTGGATTAGGGAGAGCAGAAACACAGCACTCATTTCCCACTGCTGCCAAGGGAGGCAGAGGAGTGCTGTGCTCAGCCTTCGTACTCTCTACTGCCCCGTAAAATTGGTACCTAGGAACATTCAGTAGCTGGGAAATTGTTAGTGATGAGGCTTATTATAGAAATAGAGGGTGCTGCAACTCTGTGATGTAATAGGCGCTGGTATAGTGTTGATCACCGATTTGATGAGCCAGTCATGTTTGCGTTGCACAGGTTTTATTTTGCACAAGGTTGCTTGTGTTACCTTGAAGCAAATGTCATAAATCGGTGATCAACACTATATCCAGCGCCTATTGCAACACAGGGTTCCAGCACCCTCCTCTAAACCCACAGGACTTTGGGAGCATTGTCCTGCAGCAACCCTGGAATGGCTGTAGGAGCTTACAGACTTCTGTCAAGATATCGCAGGATACGTCTTTTCCCCAATGCTTCCTCCCTATACAGCTTATTCCAGAAATAGGTTGGAAGAGGTTCACCACCCCCAAAAAAACAGCAGGTGCTCCAATTAATATTTGAAGAATTCTATATATTGTCCAGCATGGGGCCTGCCATGGATGTACATGTTCATAAATATTCCTCGTCAGGCTGGGAATCCCCAGAAAAAGTTTCAATTAAAACTATTAATCCTCTAAAACAATCGCTGTCCTCTGGGTCATACTTGCCTCATCCAATGCCAGTCCTCTCCCAAAGTCCCTCCTCTGGCAGCCATGTCCAGATTTTTACCGCACACTTCAGTGTTGGGAGTCCTTGCGTTTGCTCTCTAAGCTATTTGTATGTGTTTTTTGTGTTTTTGCCAGAAAAAGTTCAATTTTTTTTTGTTTCAAAGAAGCCTGTGTGCGCTTTGGTTCTCCTGCCGACAGTGGGGACCCATTGTCGGGGAAGTTCCAAGGCCCTCCAGGGCGAAGGTCGTCGAAGATTCTAGAAGGCCATCAGGCCTACTTCGCACCCTCCAACCATGACTGAGGAAGGGGGACTTCGTCCCTCTTCAGGCCCTCCACCAAATGTGGGCTATGAATGGGTTTGTGGAGGACAAGCAACTTCAATGCCTCTACTGCCTGCAGCCGGACCTCAAGGAGGTGAAGTGCGAGATATGCCTCAGGCTCTCCAAGAAGATGACGGACATCACCTTCCATCTCCATTGCCAGCCGGCAATCAAGCTCCTCTTCGAAGAGGAAGTGCTCTACCCCAGCTAAACTACGTGAGAAATCCGAGAAGCCACGGATGGAGGATAAGGCTCAACAGCCCAAGCAGGCTCAACCTACACAGGCGAATACCCAGTCAGCGTCGACAGCTACAACGGCGAAGGGTGCTGATCCTGCAAAGGTAGCCCCCGCAGCTCAGGTGTCCCTTCCCCCAAGGTGCAACACCACAGCAGTGACTTTGGCAAAGTCTCCTGGCATGGCATAAGGGGGGGAAACTGGCTTAGGCCCCACTTCAAGGCCCTCGGGGAGGGGGGGCTGTGGAAGAGGGGGTGGAGGCGGCCCCTAAGCTGCCCTCCCCCAGGCCGTCGCTCAACCCATCAGGAACGGTCCAGTCCATGGACGATGAAGACCAGGAGTCCTAACACATGGTCCACAAGGACTTTGAAGAGTATAACAACAATGGCACAGGGCTAGTTTTCCTATTCCGCCTTCTCAGCCGAGGGACATTGCCTTGGATATTCTGTCGACTCTGCACACCATGGTGTCGGATACAGATGCGGATGCCTCCGGCTCTGGCACCTGGTGTCTCCCAAGTCCCCGATCAGCCTCCGGAAAAGAGGAAGCGTCACCTGACGCCCCCATTTCAACCTCCGCCACCACGTTGGGTTCCTTTTCCCCCAGTAGATACATGGACGGATACGGCCACAATTACGACGATGATCTTGTCGCAGCGGACGGCAAATTTCCGCATTTGGATGCTCCACATCGGGTGTCCCCACCAGATAAGGTGGGATCGGTCCACTCCATGATCTCCAGAACCTTCAAGCTATTGCCTGAGGAAACCAAGGAGGGCTTATTCTACCAGAGGCGCGAGGCCAAGAGGAAGACTGTCATGGCAGTGCCCCTTCTGGACGACGTTTGGGAAGAGGGCCTGGTCTTCATGAAGTACCCTTGCATGGCTCAAGCCAAACGGGATAGGCTGGAGAAGAAATATCGGGTGCCAGACTACGCACCCAAGTGCCTGAGGTCGCATCCCTCACTGAATTTGGTGGTATCGGCAGCTGCGAGGAAACTGTTGGCTAATCCGTCGTCTTTGGTCCCTCCGGACAGTAAGGGGAAGAGGATGAACGCCATGGGAAAGAATGTGATTTACACTGCGGCGTCCACTATCGATGCGGCCAATGCACTGGCGATCCTAGCCAGATGTTTCGTGGTGCAGGGACCAAACTAACAGTTCAAGGCCCTACCTTTTGGATTGAAGTTGGGCCCCCCAAGTGTTCACGAAATGCCTGGCTCCATTGGCGGCCCATCTACATCTACAGGGCATACACGTATACCTGTACCTGGACGACTGGCTGAATCACGGCCGATCGCGGGAGCAGGATGAAGGACAGTCGACCGTCCGACTGCTAACGGATCTGGGATTCTCCATCAGCTATCCAAAGTCCTGCTTAATGCCATCACAGAACACGCTGTTCCTGGGCACCCGACTCACTAGTGTCTTGCCTGGCGTCGCCCTCGGTCGAGAGGATAGCGGCCATTGTGGGAAAGGTGCAATGGCTGTTAGACAGTCACGGTGCGGTTCATCGCGTCGATACTCTGCATGATGTTGTGCTGCATCTACAGGCTCCAAATGCGCCCCCTTCAGGAATTCATGGATACCAGTGTCCGGAAGCTTCACGGACAAGAAATCTCAACGACAAGTTCTGTTGGGCGATAGTATTGTGGGGTGTTTGCGCCAACATAGCCCCGTACATGGGATTTCAGAGCCCGCCGTACCAGGAGACTGTCGCCACAGACGTCTCCCTAGAAGGATGGGGGGCGCGCACCAGACATCTGCACGCCAGGCCCCTGTGGCTACTGGAGGGTAAGGATCTTCATATCGACATCCTGGAGCTATGGGCAGTGTTCTGGGCCATCAAGTCTTTCCTCCTGTATCTGAAAGGCAAGTTGCTGAGGATCTTCATGGACAATACCACCGCCACCATGTTTTACATCGGGAAGCATGGGGGCACTCTATCCCTTGTGCTTTCAAAGGAAGCACAGGACTTGTGGTGCTGAGCTGTGGCACAGGGGACGTTGCTCGTCCCTCTCCACCTAGCTGGAGTCAAAACGCCATCAGACACCCTCAGCATGGAACTGCGCTCCTGCCACGAGTGGGAGCTTCGACGGGATCAGGTGTACCGCCTATTCGTCAGATGGGGCAGACCCCATATCAATTGGTTTGCGATGGCAGTGAACTCCAAATGCCTGAAGTTTGCCAGCCGATTTGACCTGCCGAGGAGCCTGGGGCGGGGGGCGTTCTCCTTTCTGTGGGAAGGCCTGTTTCTGTAGGAGTTTTCTCCATTCCCCTCTACTGCTACGGGTCATCAACACACTCTGTGTCAATGCAAGTAAACTCATCACCCCAGCGTTGCAGAGATTTGGTTCCCAGGCCTTCAAGCTGCCAGTGGTTCTGGATCTTCTCACCAGAGAAGGAGGCGTGATCCTTCATCAAGACCCATGATCACTGAACATGAAGGCTTGGCTCCTGCAGCCCTAGAGTTTGTAGGGTCTGAATTGCCAGGAGACCGCAGGGAGGTCTTCGCAAAGGCCAGTGTCTCGACCTTGAAGTGCTACGATCACAAGCGGAAAGGTTTTGCTATGTGGTGCCGGTCACAGAAGATTACCCTTCTGACGGTCACGGCGCCACAGATCCTTCCGTACCTGTTAACCTTGGCAAAGGCAGGACTGGCACACACCTACATCAAGGTACATCTGGCGGCTATCTCCTGCTACACCATGTCGCCAGAAAGATCTTCACTTTGGTCCCACTGACTCGTTAGGGAGTTTCTCAAAGGACTTTCCCGCTGTTGAAGGCTCCTGCCCCAGCGGGGGAACTCAACGTGGTTCTGACAAGGCTCAGGAGGGCGTTTGAGGGGGACGGCCTTTGAGCCTTTGCATCAGGCCCCACTCAAGTTTCTTTCGTGGAAAACGTCTTTCCTTGTGGCTATCACCTCTGCTAGAAGGGTAGGTGAGATCCAGGCCCTATCCTGCAAGCAACCGTACCTGACTTTCCATGAATCTAGGGTGGTTTTTGCGGACACACCCCCCTTTTCATGTCGCGCTTTGAAGCACCTGTGCACGAGCGCCATATAAATTATTAAAGGTTCTCTCGGAATTCCACTTCAACAAGCCTTTGGCGTTAACGGTTTTTTTTCGTGAAACCTTAGTCTCCAGCGTAAAGGGCCTTGCACTTGCTGGATGTTGCTCATGCACTGAAATTCTACGTGGCACGCACGAAGGGTTTTCAGAGAGATTTCACAACAGTTTGTGAACTTTGGTCCTGTAAACCATGGCGAGGCCTTGTCCAAGGCTTCCATTTCAAGGTGGCTTTGCAGCTGCATCGCACACTCATCGGTTGGCGAACCAACCGCTGCCTGATTGTCAGCGCCCAATCCACCAGAGCAATCGCTGCGACAACGGCGTTCCTCTCTGGTGTGCCCCTGATGGGCATCTACAGGGTTGTGACATGGAGGTGCACGCACCCTTTCATGAAGTTCAACTGCGTAGACCTGGATTCCAGGGAGGAGCCCAGAGTCGGCCAAGCAGTGCTATGCAACCTGTTGCTTGAAGTGAGATTGTTCCGGAGGGAAGAATTCATTGCTTCTGTTGAGCCTTGGCACCTCCTGTAGGTGTGTAATGTTGTACTGCTATGTATTCATTATTCATGAGCATGTGAATCCATGCTGGAGTCCTATTGTTCGCAAGCATGTCTCTTGCATGGATTCACATTTTTCCCCCCCGTCAGGCTGGTAATCCTTTGTAAAAGAAGTGTTTCACTTTCACTTCAAAACTGTATTCCTCCCCTACACCAATCGCTGTCCTGTGGGTCATACTGCCCCATGCAATGACAGTCCTCTCCTTTCCTCTGGCAGCCATCCTCAAATATGGTAAGCCCGTAAAGTGGCAGTATGATCAAGAAGAGCCGCACAGGGGATCTGACGGAGGGTTTGCATGTGAATCCATGCAAGACCCATGCTGGTGAACAATAGTTAAAGGTATGCAACTTAAACCTTGTGCCTAGTTTATTATCGACAAACTAAACCAGGTATTTAGTTATCACAAACAACCACTTAGATTACTTGTTGGGAACGAGTGCTGTAAGTGACTTATCATTTCTCATTGGAAGTAAATGGTAGTAGCATAGTTGGCCATTTACCTCTATTGGTGGCAAACAAAAGGAAACTATCTTCCGAGTAGAAATACAATGGATGGCAACATCAATGGCAGTTGACTCCTGTTAGTGGGTGACTCTAGTAATCGAAGTGTTGGTTTGGGTGAACTGTAAATACCCTGTTTAGTTTGTCCATAATAAACTAGATGCACAATATATCGAATTTTTCAAATATTAGAGTGCCTAGTGGGGGTGAACCTCTTCAAACCTACTTTCAAATTTATGTAAGATGTTGTGTTACTGACCCACAGTTAGCTGCACAATCACTAATTCAATTATCTTGACAAGCACGGCTACATTGTCCATCATCCAAATCACCTTTGTTAATAATTCTTGCAATATCTACATTTATTACAACTTCCTTGCGATTCTGTCACTTGAGCATATCAATGCAATGCCTGGCAAAGGACAGGTAGTATTTGGTCCTGACATCTGGAACATGCAGCATTTTCACCATGCCAAAGCTGAAACGCTCCTCCGACAATGCTGACGTTTGGCACACGTTTCATTCGTGTTTTGTCCTGTGGATTTTTCCAACTCGGTCCTTTAGACAGGCATTATTTCTGAACCACTTGACAAATACGTTTGAGGCAATACTTTCTTACACTTAATGTGCCCTCCTAGATGTTGTTTTTCTGTACTTTGTGTTTGGGTGTCATTACAAAGATGCCTGTAGGTGAAGTATTTTTATTTTTTTATTTGCATATGGTTAACAAAACTTTGTAAAAATAGTCCAATAAAATTACACATTTAAGTACAAATCACTATTCTCATTTAACACATTTAAAACATATATTTAAAAAATACAAATTAAAAACATCCAACTTCGAAAATAGATGAATTCCAACCTTAGATCAAGATAAAAAGAAAGGGATGAAAAAAATAAGAGTCCTAGTTACATTTTTTTCATAGTGCAATCTCCAAGAATCTTAAAGATGGCACATCTAAAGCCAATTCGTGGCTATTTAAAATCTTTGCCCAGAACTAATCTGCCGAATTGAGAAAATCCACATCGTGCACAAAGCGCTGAAAAAAGTTACATCGAAGATCAGGCCGGGCAGGGCATTCCAATGATGGTGGCTCTTTTCAATATATTGAGAGCAGTATCTACATGTTCTCAAGGATCGCTCAATACTTTTACTTGCACCTTCAACTTCCCCAGCGGACAGTACATTTAGTTTGAAACTTAACATATCAAAAACGATGCTTCCTAAAAGGATGTTTTTTAGATAGAAAGTTAAAACATTGTATGCTCTAGTTTCATACTGTAGATTGTAAAATAAATGATAATTCAGAGCTGCCTCTGTATTTCTAATCCAATCAAGTTGAACATTATTTTCTTTTTACATATATGGGCTGCTATCAGCTTGTCTATGTTCAAGTGATAGTTACTTAGTTGTTTTACACATGTTTCAAACCATTCTAGCAGAACTCTTGAGGTACTATTGAACAGTTCAATTTGAAGTTCTGCTAGGATACAATTCGCTGGAGGAAGCGAAAGCCCTACATAATTGCAATTGTTTCAAATCTGCCCGTGCTTGTAAGGATTCAAGTCCTAACTCGTGCCTAATAACTGATATGGATGTTCTCTTGGGGAGTAGCAGTAGCCACTTCCATGCCGTTGACTACTTTATTCCAAGTATTTGCTAGGAGGCCTGACTCCCTACAACAGTCGTGGAACAACCTTTTGGTTGTAATATTTGGTCATGGGAATAGCAGAGTATCTCCTGTCAAAAACGAATGTTCCGTTGTGTTCAGCCTAGCTTTTGTGGTCAGCCGATTGCAGTCGCGCTGATTTAATCTTTCTCATATCTATGCCCAAATACTTAAATGATTGGACTTTCAGATGTTCAATAGCTATAGACCATCTGAAATTGAGCATGATTTTACCGCCATAATTTAGCACTAGAACGTTTGATTTCTTTCACATTTAGTTGCAAGTGTAGACCTAAAAAAATATGCATTTATTGCTACCAATGCTCTTTGAAGGCCTATCGGTGTTATTTCAAACAAAACGATATTGCCTGCATAGGCTATGTAATTTATTTGCGGGTTTCCTGGCCTTGGGGAAAGTTTCTGATGTTTTTAAATGCTTCTCCTCGATCACTAGTATATAAACTATACAAGAAGGGGGCTAGCACACAAGCCTGATGCAACCCACATCGGTTTCTCATCCACCTTGTATAATTTGCGTCTTGGTCTAATCAGACCCTTACATTGGTGTCGGTATGTAACGCAATCAGAAGATCGACCAAGGCTGCTGGGCATTCCACCTTTCTAAGTTTTGCCCACAAATGTTTCCCCATTTACTTTATCATATGCCTGAGAGATAGCAGGAAAGGCACAGTAAAGCAGCCTCTTTAGTTTGGCAAGAGTTTGCAAAAGACCTATCACAAGTGTTATTGGATGTGCTCAGTCCCTTCCGTAAGCTTGATTGAAATTTGTTGATGGCCTCTTTCTCTCTTGCCTGCATCTGTAATTTATCCATAATTCTAGTCCCAAAGAACTTACTGGATGTGTCGAGGAGGGAAATAGGGTGGTAATTAGATGGAAGTGCCCTGTCACCCTTTTTGTAAATTACAACAATGTGCTTTTTTCCAGGAAGGAGGGGGCAAGATCTTTGTTAAAATTTCACAAAAGAGTACCTATAAATAGGCTGCCCAAAGTTGGGATCTGAGTTAAATGTGGCATTTGCCAATCCATCTGGGCCTGGAGCATTAGAGGGCCTGCTTTTCATAATGGCTCTTTATGGTTATGATATGGCAAGTGTTTTTCCCACGTCTAACTTTACTTCTTTTAACCAGTTACTGTTTGACAACATTTTTTCGTCTACCACCCTCATGTGAACTATAAAGATTGTTAAAATGAGTTTCCCACGCCAGAGTCGGTATAGGCTGGCGTTGAAGGGCTGGGTGGTTTGATGGATCCTTTATCAATCTCCAGAAGAAAACTACATTTTTAAAAATTGTGTAGTATCGCCTCAGTCATTTATTTAGAGCAGGAATTGATGGCCTCTTCCCAGTTTTTATACCTACATCTTAGTGTTCATGCTCCAATTTCATACTCTACAGGAGGTTTCCTCAAGTTTCTCAATGCCTTGTTTAGTTTTTTCTCCGCAAGTAGCGGATCATATTTGTCTACTGTTAGTGGTGTTTCTTCTAGAACCACCCTTTCTCCTACTTGGCTTATAGGGATTAGCTAAAACCAAGTTAATAGCCCTGTCATGTGTTGGGGTTTAGGAGATCTTTCTCTTCATTTGAACCCAAAAGAAAAAAAAATCAGTACATTAAATCAGTCTGATAATGCTGGCTTCCATACCAGTGTGTAGTTTCTTGGATTTACTTCCATTATCAGCCAGGGATTTACTTTGTGATATTTAAGGTATATTTAATTGACAGGGTAAGCCTAAAGTGATCACCAGAGGTAAGAGGGTTCATCTTTAAAGTATCACATTTTAGCCACAGAGATTCAGACATAGATATGTAATCCAATGTGGATTTCGAGATGCCATTAGTCCCAATAAATTTCAGCCCTTACTAACCTCCCCCTATTCCTAGCCATCAGCGATGCCCCCACATCCCTTCTTTGTACTATACTATTTGGCATCTAAACATTCAGTTAAAATCTCCCAATACTATTGTTTCTGCATCCTCTTGTTCTAAGATTATTGCCACCAAGGCTGAAAACGCTTTGAGAAATATGCCAATTTCAACAGATTGTAGATTATAGTATGTTACAAACATAACAGCAGAGGCATTGCAACATTTTGCTTTAATTTTCCACCCTTACTATCTGAATATCTCTCCTTGTTTCTGTAGTAGGCGTTATAAAGCCCAGTCTATTTTTCAAAGCGCATAATAGCCCCCCAGAAGGGTGGCCTTGCAACACTGGGCTGCGTCCAATGCAAAGACCAAATAGCTATCCATTAATGGGCAAGAAGTCGGCCATGTCTCCTGTAGACAAGAGAGCATGTTTAGGTAGTGAAACAAAATCTGTCTCTAAAAATCGGACACCTCTGCAGTTCCATGATTCCCAACAAAATGCCGCTGATCATCTGCTAGAGTTTTGATTTTTGACCCCTGTGTAGTGCCGCAAGAACCATGGACCAGTCGTAAGCGATCGAAGAATTTGGTAGATTTGATTCTACAATTCTGTGCTTGCCCTGCTTTTGAGTGTTTGAAAGGACGAGGGGACTCGAGAGATTGAAAGGCTGAAGCAATGGGCGCTCATTTAATGGCAGGTTTGGATCAATATATTAAGTGCTGCACCACGTCAGTTAAAGTAAGCAGTATTTCTCCCAGATCAGCAACGACGTCCAAAAAGCATACAATAACAGTGCTGTGCAAGGAACTCCTGTGAAAGTGGTACCCATTTAGATTGTTCATTGTTTGCTAGAAATAATCTGTTAGTTAATGTTGCTGCTATTCACAGCCCATGATGAATCAGGGGTTACAGCTTGGGTGCAAAATAGAAGAAACTAAGCTTAGATGGCATCCTTAACACGAATTGCATTACTGCATGGAGGAGCGATAAAGGTACACATTCAACATTTTCTGGTAGTTAATGTAATCCTATTTTATCAGCAATGTCCTAGATACCGGATTTTTTTTGTTTCCATTGGTCAAACAGTCATGCATCTCTAAGTTGTCTGCTAGTACGGTCTTTGATATTGACTTTAGAATTGACGATTTTAGGCCATTTAGACATACAGTGGAATTTGTGCAAAATCATTATTTCTGGGCCAGTTTGATTAATATTGGGCCTTTTGCGTTTCTGTGAGGTCATTTTTTTTAAAGATTAAGGTTTCATTGGTTGCTTTTCCTGTACTGGAAGTTTTTTTAATGCATTTGACATGAGTTTAAATGCTTTGTGTGCTATAAGGATCTGATGTCTTTATGTTGGTACGTTGTATGTTTGTGCAAGGTATAAGCCAATAGCATGTGACAAGTCAATTTAACTGAGCTGCACTAGCTTAGTCTTTAATTTTTCCCTGTTTAAAAAAATGTTATGCATGTTCTCAAAATTCCAGGTCGATTACAGGGAGATTGGTTGGTAGATTTGTACTACTGCTGTTTCTCTTTTTGGGTGTTTAGCTATGAACTAAGTTGCACGTTGTAGTTATGGTGTTCATGCATTGGTGAATCGAGGAATGGTCGGACTGGTTCTTATAGATGCTCTTAATAATCCAAAATGTTCTTGCTTCAGACTTCTGATCCTCTGTTCATTTGAGTATCTGTACCTGCCACTAAAATGGCACCTCAATCTCCTGATGTTGACTTGAAAAGGGTCACCTGAGTTTTACATGTTCACACCCTTTCGGGCGACTGAGCTTTTTGAATGTATGAGATTGCTACATTGTGACCTTTTTCCTTTCAAATGTTGGGACTGGTGCCTGGCAGGGCACCTCCATTGAGAGACTCACCTGGTTTTCTCAGCGTCAATATGTATCTTGGAATGGGTACTCTTTTAGTACAATTTCTGCAAAGGGAACATAGTATGTTTTCTCCATCTTTACAAGTAAATGGTGTGGGTGGATGGAGCGTATGAACCATTATTTACAATGCAAGGACTTCACGCCTGTGTGGGTAACAAAGAACCTACCTTCACTTTGTCTTTATTCTCTCACCAAGCAGGAGTGCTCTGTAAATGCTTGAGACTGAAGTTCATTGGTTAGCAGTACCCGTGTAGGATTTATTTAATCAGGTGACCTCTAATTCAGCTGAATTTTCCACCCACCCCAAATTGGGCCTACACAATTTTATTAATTTTAAGGATTTTTAAATAAAGTCTCTCAACCAGTAATATGCAGGGTTGCACAGATATATTTATTAATGAAATTGAAATATGAACCAATTATTCATCTGCGAAATTCCAATGCCAGTGGTGACTCGCATGAAAAACGATCAATACACTAATCACATCAATTTTCAATGCTACCTTAACAGGAATAGACACTTAAGCAACACGGATCATATATGTTTGGTTTACTGTGAGCACCCATTCACCATGGATTGAAAAATGCATGATTTAGTGATAAAGCATTAATTTGATAAAAACACAAATCACATCGTTGCCTAGCTAAATCTCTACTTATTTGGTATAAACCTAACCACCTCCCCTCTACCCAACAGGCATGTGAGCATCTGAAACACCATTCCAAAAACTCAATTTAAGACTAGCAACTTAACACTCCCACATGTAAACAGCAGAGAGCAACATCTTTTATTTAATTTGTATTAGTTGTATATTACTTTTCAAATTGCAAACCATTCGTTTTTTAAAATGAGTCATCATCCTTAACATTTCTTTAGAATTTTTAGACATAGTTACAGGTTAATAACAAGTTTCTTTAGAAGTAAATTAGAACATCCATTCACCACATAATCTAAAACCAAAATATTCCTAGTTGGGCACAATAATAAAAGAATGCTTTAGAGTAAAACTAGATTTTGTTAAAATACATTTGGAAAGTGACTAGTCAATCAACATATCTACGACTCATAACCCTAATTAAAACACGATTGTATAGTTTCAGGTTATGTTCTTTCCACGGGCATATTTACGTGAATTTTCAAAGAAATAAAATGTTTAGTTGCAGTATTTAGGGAAAATTGAGTTCCATTAAACATCTTCCACATTTCGTTTTGATTTTAATAACCTGTGTTGACTAAAGAAGGCATAACACATTTTCCTTAAAACACTTAGGCTACGACATTGTACCGATAAGTGCTTCAATGTTTCGCTTGTGTCTTGGTGGTTACAAAAGCGAAAAGTAGTAATACGTTTTTCTTATTTTTTTTATATTTAGCTACTTGCACTCTTTTTGGCCATAGGTTGAATCTTATTTGCATTAAAGTTCTTGCATTTTTCACATCCGGGAATTTCATGAAGTAAACTGGTACCAGTCATGGGTTTTATCACACAATTACTGGTTTTTAAAATGACATTAGTACATTTGTCACACGTATTTATCCAATCCCATCTCCATAATTGTTCACTTGTCTGGCAAGTTAACCAAAAGCTGTTTGTCGCCATGCAATAAACTACTCCTGTCATTAAGTGGCGGTTTACCTCTTCACAAGCATTTTGTAGTATAGGTAATAGAGATTGGAGGTTTCCATTAGGTGTTACACATTTCGACCATAGGCTCAATATTTGCCACACCACTATTGTTGCCAAAGATATTGGACCCAATTGAAATCTCACTACTGTGGTTGGTATTGTCTTTGGCAGTTGGAGAACTTTTTTTTTCAAAAAATGCCTTCTATAGCATTCCTGTTGGGATGGCTCTCTGGGAATTTTGCTTGAGCCCCATAGGTGACTTGCTGGTACTACTTTTTGTTTGTAGAATTGTCACAACAGCATGGGTGAAGTTTCCGAATTTAGCTTGTATCGTTTTCCGCTGGATGCTAATATTCTTATTTATTTGATTCTCCTTAAATGGGGTCTCTGCTTGTGCAGTGTTGATATTTTGGCCTAAATACTTACATTCTTTCACCACTGCAACTTCTGTATTTTTTTATCCTCCATCCAAATGTATTAGCTTGATTATTCTAATGGTGAAGAATCATATTGAATTACTCAGTATTGATTAGGAGTCTGTTTAACTCTGCAAATGCATTTAAGGCTTTTAGCTTTCGCTGTAGGCCAATTATAACTAAATCGTCAGCATATAATAGCCATCCGACTGTTTTCTGTCCTTTTTTGGAGGGAACTAGCGCACAGTTTACAAGAACGTTTATCTTTAATATAAAAATAAAATTGCAAATATACAGTCCTGCTTTAAACCATGGTTGGTCTGGATTGATTTGGGGAGCGGGCCTTCCTGATTAAGTTTTACTTCTAGGGTGCTGTCTGAATAAAATTGATGTATTCAAAATAAAATGCTAAAGGGACAACCAGCTTTCCTTAGTTTCTCCCATAATTTGGTTCTTGAAAAAAGCTAAAAACACATGTTTGGTATCAAAAGCAAACATTTTTCCCTGGGACGTCTAAGAGCGCGATTGGTCGGAAATTAACTGGATTGTCTCGCTTGCCCTTTTTAAAAATAGGGGTTATAATGGATTTACTCCTTCGTCCTGTCCCCTTTCCTCCGTACTTGTGGGACATTCCTCCGTCCTGTGGGACAGGACTGGAGCAATTTGTAAAATGTGTCCTTCCTCTTTTTTTTTTTACGCGGGATACTGCACACGGCCGTAATCCCGCCCTCCTTAGCGCCACCCAGCGCATCACCCATCAGTCCTTTTCTCTGCACGTTTGGGACTGGACGCACTTGCATCTTTGGTAGATTTTATTTTTCCTTCCAGTGTCCTTCTCTCCCGCTCCGGCTTAGCGGTCGCATGGTAGTCCGTCTATGCCGTTTCGGTTAGATTTTCCTCATTCTCTTTGGTTAGTGTTTGGGTCCGGACCATCGGTGGGACTCGTGCTTCTACTGCGATTCCCTTTCGATCCGGGCACTTCAACGTCGTCTGGAGCGGTGGGAGCAGTTGTTTCAGTGTGTTCCTCCTCTGCATTTTCAGAGTTTCATCGACGAGAAGAAACAACCGGTAAGATCTTTAGTTTTTAGGGCACCCCGACCGGCGGACTCCTTTCCAGGGTCTTCCCGGTCTTTGGGGGTGAGTGGGGTTTAAAGCCATTACTTTGGTTTCCCCTGAGGTGCCTGCCAGGCCTAAGAAAAGTACCAGAGTTTTCCATGAGGGCCTCCATAAGGGGCCTGCTCACACCGGATTGCAATACAAGGCCCCTCCTGTGGGGGCTATTCAACGGCCCAGTTCTACTGAGGCAGTTAGTAATGAAGCTTGCTTTGAGGTCTCCTTGTCTGGAGCTTCCCATTCAGACACCGGGGCGTGCCCCAAGGCCTCTACTGAGGTTTTCTGTACCAAACCAAGGTTTGAGGCCTCTCGTGAGGGGGCTGTTACCGGACTTTGGTCCGAGGTTCCTCTATCAGAGGCTAAGGTGACAGACAGAACTCAGAGGCCTGTTAAGGTCTTGCCGGTGAGGTGGGTTCCTCATTGGTCCTGCTTTAGTGAGGATACTCATTCTGTTGAGGGGACACAGTGAGGTCGCTGACCGTAATTACTCTGTTACAGGTGTTGCCGTGGTGCCTCTTTCAGAGGCTAATTTGACTATTAGTAGGTCTCGGAAACATCCTAGGCAACACAGTACCAGCTCTGCCAAGGTACCTTGTGTCAAGGTTAAAGTCAAGACCCCTGACCTGTCTGTGGAGACCCCTGCATAACTCACGCATGTGACACAGTTCCCCTCCGGCACATGCTGCCCGTTCCCGCGCGAACCATTTTGGACTCTTCCCTTACACCCACGCCATAGGCGTTAGGAGCATTTTTTCGGGTGAACAGCGTTTTCCTTGTGCAGTTTCGTCCAGTTATGACTGGAACGCTCGGATGCCATTACAGCAAGCGGTCTCGCTCCCTGCGGCGTATGAGCCATTGATCTGTCAACGCAGCTGGTGAGGGCCACTCTTGGCAGCCCTGGCCCTTTTAGCCCTGGAGCTATTCATGAGGCCTCCGCCTGCCACGGAGGATGCCTTCTTCGCAAAATTTCAGAAGCTAATGCACTCCGACCCCATGAAGGAATATTTCAGAGGTGGTCTTAAGGAAATCTGCCCGCCAGGGCCGAATTCTGTACCGACAGTTCCCATTGCAGCACTGGTTGTCCCGGAAGCTATCCCACCTCTACCAGTTGGTCCACCTCCAGCTCTTCCGCCTCTGCTGCCCTTGTCTCCAATAGACAAGTTTTCGGCGGAGCCAGATGTGGTGCTGGACGATCCGGATGCGTTGGATGACACGCAAGGGGATCAGGATGGCGATGACCAGCCCCGCTCTGTTAGGGTGTTCCATGACCGGGTACTGAATAGGTCTCTTCTCGATGTTCCAGTACCTGAGGCACCCCCTCCGCAAGAAGGGGTGCTTTCGGGGGCGTTCACCTTGTCTCCTCAGGAGCGCACTGGCTTGTTCTTCAAGAAGGACGTTTTGGCCGAGGTCCGCAAAGTCTGGGATAAGCCACACTCTGGACTGCACGTTAACAAAAAGATTGACGCTCGTTATAGGCTTCATACTTGGGAGGAGGTAGCCTTAGCGTCTTGCCCGCTTCCTTCCTTCACAGTGGTGGCGGCTGCCACGCTACAAGCCAGACCGGCTTCAGCGTCATTTAGAGTGGCGGCTCACGCTCTAGCCAAAGAGGACAAGCGGCTTGACTCTTTGGGGAGGAAGATCTTTGCTAATTCGGCCCTGCAGTTGCGCCAGGCGAACGCAGAGCTCATTTTAGCAGGGGCAAATATGAAAATGTGTAAAGTTGTGTCAAATTTGAGGAGTTCATTCCCGAGGACAAGCTAGTCGATTTTAAGGCTGGCTTGTCAGATGCCTGAGTCTATGCTTGGCTTAGACACCTCATCAGGCTTGGCTTCATGCCATCAAGTTTTTAAGGAGGTTCAAGATAGTTCTGGACCTGCCTTTGACAGCAAAGAACTGATCCATTCGTCAACGGATGTAGAGCTGACTAAAACTAAGGACAGCACTGACGGCCAAGTCTTTGTTCATTCTGGTAAAACCACCGTTAAGGGCTCAGAGAACGCCCTCACAGCCCCGGTCATCCTCTGGATTTTGGGGGTTTATAGATTGAAAGACACAGAGGGTCGATCCTCCAGCTGGAAACTCCCATTTGCGTCAGCAGCGAGGCCTGTTTTTCTCTCGGTCCTCGGCCTCCTCCACAGGATCTGGGGGTCTTGCCTCTGAGAAGCCCGCTAAATGAGTGTTTTCGGCGCTCGCACAAGACCCCAGTGGGAGGGCGCATTGCGTCTCACTGGGAAGCGTGGCAGACCATCACAGAGGACCGGTGGGTCTTGTCAATAGCTCGGGTGGTCTTCCGCTTGCCCTCAAGGCGGTGGAACCCATTCCCCTAGGGGAGCGCTTCTACTCCTGTCTGTTCATGGTGCCCAAACCCAACCAGACTGGCCTGCGCACCATACTAGTCCTTTCCCAGTTCAACCTTTCTCTCCCCCAAGAGAAATTCAAGGTCACCACCGGTCAGATAAAGTCCTCTCTACAGATGGGCGACTGGCTCAGTGTGGTGGACCTTCAGGATGCTTATATGCATATCCTCATCTGGAACCCACATCGGAAATACCTACGGTTTGCCATGGGGAGGAGCATTTCCAGTTTGTGTGCTCCCGTTTGGTCTCAGCACGGCACCACGCGTCTTTACGAAGATGTTGGTCATCGCAGCTTATCTTCGGCTACAGGGTATCCATGTGTATCCGTATTTGGACGATTGGCTGCTGCGCAGTCCTTGTCCACTGAAGGCCTCGAGCAACCTTCAGTCTCTCCTCCAGCTCCTGTTCCACCTTAGGATGTCTGTGAACTGGCGGAAATCCTCCATGACGGTCTCTCGACTTGATTTTCCTGGGTTTTCGTTGGAACATGAGCGAGTGCAGAGTGTACCTGATTGGGGACAGAATGGCAGATCTGTTTGCCACGTGTCAGGTGTTTATGCAGTCCGAGAGCATGTCGGCCTGGTGGTTCCAGAGGCTTCTGGGCCTCATGGCTTTGTGTGTGCTGGCTCTTCCTCTTCTCAAGATGAGGCAGACGCAGATGGCACTTTGGAGCTCATGGCTTCAAGCAGTGTATCCAGATTCCAAAATGTTACTGGTTCCACGTTTCATGAGGGTGGACATCTTGAGGTGGTCATCTCGCACCAATCTGTCGGTGGGCGCTCCCTTCCAGGACCCTTGCCCACTATTGTATGTCATGACGGACTCCTCCCTTCTGGGTTGGGGTGCGATGTTGGATCATCTTCAGGTTTCAGATCTTTGGTCGCCTCAGGACAGACAGCTTCATATAAATTATCTGGAGTTCCTGGTGATATTCCAGGCACTGAAAGCGTTCAAACCAGGCATTGTCAACCAGGTGATCCGTGTCCGCACGGACATTACGGTGTCCATGTTCTATATCAACAAGCAGGGGGGGTACCAGGTCTCCTCCTCTTGTGGATCTTACCATTCAGATTTGGGAATGGACCAGTCATAATGATATCTGACTGGTAGCAGTACACATCCCGGGCCAGCTGAATGTCACTGCAGACGCCCTCAGCCGACTAGCAAGTGTCTGCTACGAGTGGGATCTGAACACCGAGATCCTCTCGGATATTTTTCGCTGTTGGGGCACTCCAGAAGTGGACCTTTTTGCGACATCTACAAACAGGAAGCTTCCCCAGTATGCCTCCAGGAACGGGCTCGGAGCCTCCTCACTGGGGGATGCTCTCGCAATTCCATGGCACAACATAAAGGCCTACGCTTTTCGGCTTCTTCCACTGATCCATTGGGCACTTTGCAAGCGAAGGAACACTGTGAACTGCTCCCTGCTGTTCATAGCCCCTTGATGGCTGGCCAGGTTTTGGTTTTCAGAGCTTCTGCATCTGTGTGCCCGCCGCTCAAGGTTCTGCTGGTCATCGACCTTCTTCACCAGAGCGATCAACAGCTCTGGCACCCCTCCCCATAATCGTTCAGCTTGGCGGCTGAGTTCACATCTTTAGAGCGCTTCAATTTGTCTGCGGATAACATGCGCATTATTCAAGCGGCCAGGAAGCCCTCAAGATCTTAGTATAGAAGTAAATGGCTACGGTTCTGTCACTGGTGTTTGGCTAGGCAGCTGGACCCCAGGGAGGCTATTGACATGGTCCTGTCCTTTGTTTCACATCTGGCAGAGTCTGGCATCCATGTCTTGTCCTGCAAGACATATTTATCGTCTTTGGCTGCTTATTTGTCCACTGACCAGTGCATGTTTTCACGGTCTAATCCAGTCATTAAAAGACACTTTGCAGGCCTGATGCATCTTTATTCTCCTGTTCGCAACCTGCATCCAAGGTGGGATTTGAATGTGGTCCTTACGGCCTTGTCATAAGCCTTATGAGCCCATGGCTACTGTCTATTTTAAGTACCTTTTGTGGAAAGTGTCCTTTTTGATTGCTGTGACTTCGGCAAGGCGTGTAAGTGAGCTTCAGGCCTTGTCGGAGCATCCATTCCTTACTTTTCATAATGATAAGGTTGTCCGGCGAACAAATACCACCTTTCTTCCGAAGGTGGTCTCTGATTTTCATTTGAATCAGTCAATTTCATTGCTGTTTTTCTTCCCAGACCCTGTCTCAGAGGCCGAAAGGGTTCTGCACTGCCTGGACGTTAGAAGAACCCTTAAGTTCTATCTGGACAGAACACCGGAGCTTGGAAACTCTTTGCAGCTTTTTGTGACCTTCGGAAATCCGCAAGGAAAGCCAGCCTCGAAAGCGACCATCTCTCGGTGGGTCGCGGCTTACATTTCTGAGGCGTATACCATTCAGGGTCTTTGTGCCTCAAAGGGAACTCCTGCTCATCTTGTGTGGTGCAAGGCGGCTGCCGTTGCCTTCCAAAAATATTCCCTGGGAGACCATCGCAAAAACGTCTACGTAAGCCTCCCCATCTGCTTTTTGTAAGCCTAGCTGTCTGGACCTGAGCTCCAGAGCTGATGTTCAGTTCGGTCAAGCTGTGCTTAGGAACCTGTTTCAGTAAGGAGTTTCCATCCACCTGTGGGGAGTGCTTGGGAATCTCCCATAAGTATGGAGGAAAGGGGACGGGATGTAGGAGTATAATAAAGTTACTCACCGTAGTGACTACCTTACTCCTAGTCCATAGTCCCCTTTCCTCCATATGCCCGCCCGCCGTCCTCTCTAAAAAGTTTCCTGTTATTGCTTAAAGGTCATAGACCTGACGATAGAAAAGGACTGATGGGCGATGAGCTGGGCGGAGCTAAGGAGGGCAGGGTTAAGGCTGCGTGCGGTACCCTGCGGAACAAAGACACATTTTTGAAAAATCTGATGCTTTTTACAAAGTATGGAGGAAAGGGGACTATGGACTAGGAGTAAGGTAGTCACTACAGTGAGTAACTTTATTCTTTTCCATGAGGCCGGGATAGTCTTACTCTAGTAAATATTTCTAAAATGTATGCCCATTGGATTGGGTTTGCCTTTATAACTGCGTTTGATAGGTCATCTGGCCCTGCAGCTCGCGACAAGCTCTGTTTTATGATGATGATTTGAATATCAAGTTGAACAAAGGTGGGATGATTTGAATTTAATGCTAACCACTCCAGTCTTTTCGATTGAAAACTTATTTTGGAAGTCTACTGAACAATGTGTTTCAATAGAGAGTTCATTAGTATATTTAGTAATATTGAACTTGATGCATTCTGGTGATTATCATTTATCAAACTCGTTGTCTTGCACTTGATTTATTTATTGCTTTCAACATTTCTTCTCCACCTTTTTGTCGTTTAATCAGGAGATTGGACTTTCTTATATTGGGTATGTAAAATGACTCCAGCTTTAGGACGTTCTCAAGTACCTATTAATAAAGTTTTTTTTTCTTCTTGTCTAAATTGAGTTCTTAATATATGATGTATACTTGTGTTTAAGGGTCGTTTAAATACCAATTCACTTTCCAGTACAATCAATTTTTTAAAAATATTTTAATTTTTTAAACAATAAATAACATACAAAAGCAACAAGTCAAGTGGAAAAGACAATGAGCCTCGCCGTGTACGTTCCTCCATATGCCTCTGACATGTTGCCTCTGCTGGGTCTGTTCAGGCAGAGGGTTCAGCAGAAAAATGTGGCTCCAGTGAGGGTTTTGAGCACAGAGTCCAAGCGACTTGAGCTGTGAAGAGCCACTAATGCCAAATCTTCAAAGCAGTGTTCAGGTTTGCATTCCCACAGAGTGAAAGGATATTAAAGTAGCGTTGTATGGTGGCCATACATCTTTGAGGATGAAGGAGGGTGATATTCCATCTGCCATGTCAGTGATTCTTTCCAAGGACAGTGTTGCTCAGGGGTGAAGAGTAGTGCAAGTCCTGTTTCCAGTTCTTTAAGTTTTGTACTCCTCTGGGGAAAGTGGATCCCGCTCGTAGGGTGTAAGGTCATGTCATCCAGATGCAGCCAGAGCATAAATTGGACTGGTCTATGCATATGAAAAGGTTGTCTGGGGCACCTAGACCTTACCCATACCGGAAAGGGAGTGCAGGGCCAGTTTGGTTCCCGGAGCACAGCTTCCTTTGCAGCTTTGGTTGATCTGGACAGTAGTGCTGTTGGGCATCTGTGTGTTGGAATTTATCCTGCAAGAGTTAATAAAATTTCTGCTTGGGACTCTTAATTGTCGTCTAAGCGCATAAATTGTTTGAGCGATTTTATTATGGATGTTTTATTAAGTTGGTGAATTATACTTGGCTCATAGTTTACAGACCCCAATATTACTGGGCACAAGTCCATGGCTCCTCTTCCCCTCCCACTTACTCCATGTTCGCCCCAGGCATACTAGTTTTTGGCTTATCCAGTCAGCTGGCTTGGCAAACCCAGTGCTCTCCCTTGAATTAGGGATTTTTTTTTTCTTACAAATTCATCTGGAGAAAGCTTCCACAGCTTGAGCAACTAGAGTCAACGCAACTGCTCACCAGCTAACTACATTTAGTACCATGCCTTGTTCTAAATACAGTAATTCTTTTTGAAAATCTGAACAGGTCACAAGCTTGAGACTGCTGATATCATGTAGCTTCACAAAATCTTGGCTAAGTATAATTTGCCAAGGCCCCCTTCCCATTTGTGTCCACACATAGGGAGTGTCTTTCCCCACCTTATTCAGCTCACTGGGTTCTTCTGAGACACTTAAAGAAGCTTGCCACAAGAAAGGGGGGCACTTTTAAAACAAAATAACTGTGGATGCCCTTTTTGCGTGTTAACCATTCAAAGAATACCAGTTGTACCATCAGAAGAAACCTAGAAACAGACTGAAAACTCAGACTAGGGTCAATTTTAGTAGTCTAACCACAGGTTCATTGAACCGGTGATCACAGCTAACCATGCTGCCTGAACACTTTCTGTAATAGTTGCACCATTCCAAAAGATAACACCTGCTGTCCATCCTTAACAAGAGGCCTGGATATTTCCTGCCTTTCCATTGGGGTCATGGAGTATTTGCGACTGAGGAGCTGATGGTTGCAGTGATGGGGCTTGCACAGACAGAAATGGCGGTTGCACGTCCCTGGCACTAGGCCTCGCAATCCCAAACTGGTATCTCTCACATTCACCCTTTCTGCTTTGTGCACAGCATGCACCCAGCACTGCCCATATGTCGTCCTCCAGGACCTCATATCTCAAAGAGGTTGTCTTTGGTGGCTGCCACTGGGTTTTGCTTCTGTACTTAATTCAGCTGCCAGCTCCAGCATCTAAAAATGGAGCCAGTAAGAACAAGCTACTGTATAAGAGTAGCGAAATTTATAACAAACGTATACAAAGAAAGAAAAACACCCATTTGAAAACAAACACGTGAGCTGCAGCAGCCTCCACATAGCATCTGAAAAATAACACATGCAATGTTTGCAGCCCATCTATAAAAAGTGAATATCTCCAAAGTAGCAAAGCCTAGAAAAAGTTAGTTACCAGAAAGTATCCTTTTACTAAGGTTGAAATAGAAGAACTGTCCAATCTGAGATAAAAAGCACAGCATTTGATAGACTATGCAAGGGCCAATTATTTTTTTCTGCTCCTATTTCCCCTTTCTCTCTTCCTGTTAGGCACACAAACACTAGTATTCTGACAGCCTAAAGATTAGCTTGCTGTGTGCATACATATAAAAATAAGGTAATGTAAGTCATCTCCTGGTTGCATCACATAGCAGAGGTCTGTTAGCAGTGATAAAGCATTCCAACAAAAAAAAATTTTTTTGTTTTTTTTTTTGCTACCCATTTTCCCGCCTTGAAGTTGCCCATTGAAATGGAGAAATGTACACTTTTACACATGAATGAAATAAACGCTGCAGAAGGGAGTTTAGCAAGCAAACTCTTTGATTTTTTTAAGTGATTCAAATTTGGGAATGTTAAGTACTTTTCTTCAATTGAGCTTTCTAGAATACAGTTGAAAATTCTCACCTGTATATTGGAGGTGGAGGTATCTTTTCAATAAAGCACGTTGGGGCTAGTAGAGCGATTTTAAGATGGGCAGAGAGGTTCTGACTTTTTAAATGGTTTTTAACAAGTTAATACTTTATGCAGCACCCTAAGTTTTCAGTCCATGGTGCATGTGCTCTCAGGGGAAACAAAGTCCTGAAAGTGGAGGGAGGTTGTAGGGAATCAGTATTGTTAAATTGGAGGTGCCAGGTTCATAAAAATAACTTTATTCAATAAATATTGTGCGCACCCGCTTTGGGTGCTTTGGATGTTGTCCGATTAAAACTTGCTGCAGAAGTAGCTTTCCCAAATGACTACTAGTCTTCGCAGTCGACTTTTTACTGATTGCTTCGAGGAAGACGCATGTGAAAACTGCATAAATTGTGTCTGAGCATTTAGGTACTAGCTTGTCACATGCAAACAATTTCTAATGGATTGTGTCCACCCACCGATTCCTCATCTTTGATATCCTGTCTGCAGTTCAGAGCACAGGGTGCTGCACAGGAAACAAGTTTATGTCCCTCGACTGTTTCCAGTCCAGATTTTGGCTAGTATAAATAACACGCACTGTGCACGTTGCCTCAGTTCTGTTTTTCCACATGCACAGCATTCTCTCTGGATGGTTCGACTCACCTCGGTGATTTCATCTGCATTTCTTTTTGACGTTTTGATAATGTCTACACTGAAAACAGTTCTTTAAGAGATGTGTGGATTGTGACACAAAGATGTCGATCACAGATTTGCCCAGAATATGTCTGGTGCCTCATCAAAGCGCATGAGGTAGAGTGCTCTTGCCAGTCGGAAACTCACCCTAGGTTTGTCGGTTTGACAGTCTCTGTCCTCCACCCATTTGAAGAGGAAAAGCGGGGGACAAATCTCCAGAAAGTTCAGAAAAACGCTCCAAACACTTCAAGCGGTCAATCTAGGAGTGATTCTAGTGCTTCGTCTTCATGAATAAAATCAAAGCTGCGTCTTCATGCCTCATCTTCAGACTCCTCACCCGACAAGAAACTGGTATGTTTTCCTGATCACTGCCTTGGCGGCTGAATGGGAAAAGTTCTGTAAGAAAATTGATAGTTATTTGAAGGTAGACCTGGTCCCTTGAAAGAGCCGAAAAAGGCTAGCAAACCCACCAAGCCAGCTACAGCCAGCAGGGAATTGTACAAGGCTTCGACTTGCACGCCCAAAAGCCAGAGTCAAGCCTTTGATGCCTTCTCTAGTAACGTTGGCAGTATCGGCACCTGGGACACCATCAAACACGAAGGGTCCTGTCTCCTCTTTGATGAAGGATTTGACTTGGAAGGGCCTTCGTCAACCTTGGATCCAACTGCAGGTTTTTAAAAATCCTTTGTATCCTTTTTTGAGGATGAAGATGACGACATTGTACCCTTGGTTCTGCAAGTGCATAGTCCAGCATGGTCTGACATCCTCGACATAGGCTTACCAAAGGAACCTGTGCTGCCTTTTTATTCAGCTCTAAGAATCCCCAATTTGACTAACCAGGGACCGCTCCTACTGTGAATAATAAGTTTGTAAGGAAATATAGATCTCATCCATTGACCCTGACTTTGTCTCCAGGCATCCTACTCCAGAAAGTTCGCAAGTAGAGGCAACTTTCACTTCAAGGGCGGCTGCTTACCCAACCATCCCCTGATGGGATGACAAAATATATAATGCTTTAGCCAAGAGTGTATTCGCTGCAGATAGCATGGCTCTCAAAGCCATTCATGCATCCTCTGCCTTGGTAAAATGCACATACTCTTTGGAAGCTTTTTTTCCCCCCAGGCAGCCGAAATATACCTGAAAGAGGGAGGGTTTCAATAACCTCAGTGATGGTAAGGAGGCTTCATGCCAGTCCCTCCAATCAGGACTTGACGCATCAGAATGAGTTTGCCAATGCATCGGCTCCAGTGCAGTAATACGTAGGTTTGTATGGTTACTCAAATTCAGATTTTGCGTTTGATTGTAGTCATTTTATACAGCGCAGTTCCCCATTTGTATGGCCTCAATGTGCTTTTTTTCTTGTTGGCACGCTCCCTGGGACCAAAGTCCAGGTATGGGAAAAGTTCTAAGAGGGGACTTTAAGATGTGTTTGTGGGATTAGTACTGAAGAGGGCTGGCTAGGCTCCAGTAAGCAACCCATGAGGGCGGGTACATACTTGGGTGGGTGCGGTCAGATGTCAAGTGCAGGAAACTCGATGTATGCCTAGCTAGACCAATTTTGGTGTAGGCTGTGTCTGTATACTAATCAGGTGTTAAGGTACGTCAGGGGTTTCAGTGCGGAAGGCTATTTGAGCAGCTAGACCAAATTTGACATAGCCATTGCTGCATTCTACAGTGCATGGACTGGGTTGTGGGGGTGCTGTGCCTGCGGCATCTTTCCAGACGTGGTGCGTTTATACATACCTTAAAGTCAGACTGAGTTTCTTTGATGTCTTTGTCTGGTTTCTTTTTGTTTCTGACCCCTAGGTAGGCTGTTCGTTCGAGTGCATCTTCTGGTGAGGTTAACATACTTCTCCAGCATGGGGTCTGGCATGGATTCAGATTTTTACCGCACGTTCATGTGTTGGGATCCTCGTGCTATTGCTCTCGAGCGTTAGTGCTATTTTTTCACGTTTTTTCTCAAAAACTTCGTTTTTTCGGTCAAAAGATCCTCAAGCTCCACCGACTCTCCATCCGATCAACGGGGACCCGTGTCGGATTCGTCTGCGCCCCTCAAGGGTGAAGATTTCGTCGAGCTACGCTTTTGGAAGACTCCAGAAGTTTCTCAGGCCCGGTCATGGCCCAGGAGAAGGGAAGCTCGACGCCCGGAAAGCTGTTCAGGGTCTGCCCTGGATGCCAGCTGCAGAACGTCTTCAGGAGGATGAACACTCTTTTTGTCTTTACTGCCTACATGAGGACAAGACGCACGTGGAGAAGGACTGTGCGTTTTGCGGCAACATGTCAGAGCGGACCATGAAGGACCGCCATCAACGTCTCGCCAACTGGCTAGAAGGCAAGAGCCCGTCCGGCGAGAAGAAGAGGAAGAAATCTGAGCGGTCTTCTAAGACCTTTGAGGACGCCCCGGCGACGGGGGTCCAACATAAGGGCAAGCACCGCGAGTCCGCTGGCACCGGGCGCGCCGAACGGTCGGGCTCTACGGGCGCCAGGCAGGGCGCACCCTCCCCGGCACCATCAACCACGAGGGTCGGGTAAGAGGAAGGCCGAGCACCCGGCGAAGCTCCTGGAGAGGCCCTGGTCGAGCTCGAAGGCGGAGGGGGAGCGAGGCAGTGTCCCCCCCCCTCAAGGATAAGGCGGTGAGCGCACCTAAGGTGGTGAAGGCCTTAATCCATCCGGCCAAGCCCTCTATCGAAACTGTCGCGGCGGCCCTGGCTCAGCCTGTGGAGGCTACACCAGTGGTGGCGACCTCGGGGCTCAGAGTCTCCCTGCCACCTCGGAGGGAGTCCTCTTTTGTGCCCATCGATAGGACCCCCGTGAAATCCCCCGAGGGGAAGAAAAAGGGGGGGCAGGGCGTCGTCGTAGATTCGGCTTCAACCTCGGAGGAGAAGCTGGTCGAGGTTTTAAGCCACGGCCTCGGCGTGGAAGAAGACCGGCCCGTCGGGATGGATCCCGACGCAGGTGACGACATCGTCGAGGGTACCGACGGGGCCCCTGATCGCCCGTCGGATTCCCCTCTGCCAGCGCCGCAAGACAACTCGGCGGCCATTTTGTTGGCTATACAGTCCTTATGCTCAGAGATAAGGACGAGACTACCGTTGCCGACAGAGGAACCTCTCCCGTCGGGGGACCCAGAACCGGGACCTTCTGGTGTTCCCCCTACCAAGAAAAGAAGGATCCACCCTCCACCTCCTCTTCAGTCGTCGCGCCCCGTCCAGCCCTCCTCCCCGTCCACCCGAGGGGATGATACGGGGACTGACACGGCAGCGACGGGTACGGACGACTAGGTATACGACGAGGATGTACCGTCGTCGCCTCCCACCAGGGCTTCTCCGCCCGACGAGATTGGATCGTTCCACTCCATGATCACAGGGCATCCGAGCTTTTCCAACTCTGCCCTGAGGAGAATGAAGGTTTCCTTTATCAGCGGCGCGAGGCCAAGAGGAAGACGGTCCTCGCAGTGCCTCTATTGGACGACATTTGGGATGAGGGCCTCACCCTCCTCAAGAACCCTTCCACGACGCCAGCTAGAAGAGACCGGTACGAGAAGAAGTACCGGGTCCCGGACACGGCCCCCCTGTGCCTCCGGGCGCAGCCTACCCCGGACTCCGTCGTCTCCGCGGCGGCCAGGAAGAAAGCGGGGGGGGGTGCGGCCTCCACATCGACTTCCCCACCGGACGGCGAGGGAAAGAAATTGGACGCTATGGGACGCAGTCATCTCGTCTGCAGCGACGACGATTAACGCGGCCAACGCCTTGGCTATCGTGGCCCGCTACGACAGGGAGCTCTGGTACAAACTGGCTCCCCTGCTGGACTTCCTGCCGGACGACAAGAGGGCAGAGGCCCTGGAGATCCTGCAGGAAGGTGAGGTGGCTTCGGACCACGCCATTACCGTTGCGACAGACATCGCCGACACTGGGTTCCTCCAGTTGGGCAACAGCGTTTGCCTTAGGCGGCGTGGATGGCTCAAGGCTACGGACTTCCGTCAAGACGTTCAGACCAGAGTCCTGGACATGCCCTTCGATGGGAACAACCTGTTTGGGAAAACAGTGGACGATTCCCTTCAGGCCATTAAAGCGGACACTGAGACGGCCCGGGCCCTTGGAGTTCTGCAACAACGACGAACGCCCTTTCGGAGCAGCGGAGGCAAGGGCGCCTCCAAAGGTTCCGGCGGCGGTTTCTCCACCTACCGTCAAGCGGCCCACTCGTCGTCTCAGGAGGCCTACAGAGGACGAGGCAAGTCTGGCGGACCCCGCCGTCGTCGCCAAGGAGGTCAAGGCGGCAAAGCCTCGTCGAAGCAGGATTGAACCGGCCGTGGGGTCGGGCCCCCACCGAAGCACCCCGGTGGGAGGCCGGCTGGCGAGCTTCGTCAGCGTGTGGGAGTCCATTTCCACCGACCGTTGGGTGATGGACGCCTTGGCCCGGGGCCACGCGCTCGAGTTTCAAAGAAGGTGTCCGCGCATCCCCCCCGTGGCCAGGAAAGAACTTCACGTCCCTCAACTTCTCCTGGAGGTAAAGGCGATGCTCAGGAAGGGCGCCATCGAGCTCGTCCCAAAGAGGCTTCGGGGCTCCGGAGTTTACTCGAGATACTTCCTCGTGAAGAAGAAGATGGGGGGATGGCGCCCCATCCTGGACCTGCGACGTCTGAACAAGTTCATCAAGGCGCAGAAGTTCCGGATGGTCACCCTCCAGCACGTCCTGGGTCACCTGGAGGAAGGAGACTTCCTGTCGTCGTTGGATTTGGAGGATGCCTACTTCCATATTCCCATCCAAAAGGGGCACCGAAAATTCCTCAGGTTTGTGGTCCAAGGGCGTCATTACCAGTTCAAAGCCCTCCCCTTCGGACTACGGTCGGCACCCAGGGTATTTACCAAGTGCCTCGCACCGGTGGCGGCGCAGCTGCGCCGCGAGGGGGTCCACGTCTACCCCTACCTGGACGACTGGCTCATCCGAGCCAAGACGAGGGAGCTCGCCGTGGTTCACACGACAAGGACCGTCCAACTTCTCACGGACCTGGGATTCTCCGTGAACTACGCCAAATCCCACCTGGTACCCGCGCAAGATGCTGTTTCTGGGAGCGAGGCTCAACACAGTGTCCCTTCTAGCCTCCCCGTCGGAGGAAAGGACCAGGACCATCCTGGGCAAGGTGCAGCGGATGTTGGTGGCTGACGCGGCCAAGGTGAGGTCCATCAAGTCCCTCCTCGGAATGATGTCTTCCTGCATCTACCTCATTCCCATGTGCAGGCTCCGGATGCGCCCGTTGCAGGAGTCCCTGGACGCGCGCTGGATCCACACGACGGGCAGCTTCGAGGAAAGGATCACACTCGACGAGAGTTTCCGACGAGCGATCCGGTGGTGGGGCACCCGCGCGCATCTGACGGCGGGCATGGACTTCCAGACCCCAGCCCACCAGGAGACAGTGACCACGGATGCCTCCCTGGAAGGGTGGGGAGCGCACACTGAAAATCTGCACGCAAGAGGCCTTTGGCTCCCGACGGAGAAATCCCTACATATCAACGTCCTGGAGCTCCGTGCAGTGTTTTGGGCCCTCAGGTCCTTCCTTCCGTCCCTCAAGGGCAAGGTGGTGAGGATCTTCACCGACAACACCACCACCATGTTTTACATCAGGAAACGGGGCGGAACCAGGTTCCCAGCACTGTCCAAGGAGGCGCAGGACCTGTGGCATTGGGCCGTCGCCCAAAGGATATTTCTGGTGCCGTTTCATCTGGCAGGGATAAAAAACACCATCGCCGACTCACTCAGCAGGGAGCTGCGCTCGTGCCACGAGTGGGAGCTACGGCAGGATCTAGTGGATCGCCTCTTCCGACAGTGGGGCACACCCCAGATCGACCTGTTCGCGACGGCGACGAACTCCAAGTGCCGGAGGTTCGCCAGCAGGTTTCCCCAGGCGAGGAGCATGGGCGATGCTTTCTCGTTCCCCTGGGAGGGCCTGTTCCTCTACGCGTTCCCTCCTTTGCCACTGCTATTCCGGCTCGTCAACCAGCTCAAGAGGTCACGGTGCAGGATGATCCTCGTCGCACCTGCGTGGCCGAGGCAGATATGGTTCCCGGACCTTCTGGACTTGTCAGCATCCCCGCCAATCAAGCTGCCGGTGGACGCGGATCTACTCTCCAGGGAAGGAGGCGCCATCCTCCACCATGACCCGAAATCGCTGCACTTGCAGGCCTGGCTCCTGCAGCGCTAGAGTTTGGAGGATACGACATACCGGCCGACTGCAGAGAGGTTCTTGCAAAGGCCAGGGCGTCCTCGACTCTTAAATGCTACGGACACAAATGGAAGAGGTTCTCTGTCTGGTGCCATGCACAGAAGATTAACCCTCTACGGATTACGGCTCCCCAAGTACTGCCGTACCTGCCGACGCTGGCCAAAGCTGGACTGGCACACGCGTCCATCAAGATTCATCTTGCTGCGATCTCCCGATACACCAGAACCACGGGGCGGACGTCCTTGTGGTCTCATCGTCTGGTGAAAGAGTTCATGAAGGGACTGTTCAGATCGTTCCCGCCGGTGAAGGCTCCGGCCCCGGCGTGGGAGCTCAACGTGGTGCTGACCAAGCTCATGGGACCTCCGTTCGAGCCTCTGCACTCGGCTCCGTTGAAATTTCTGTCGTGGAAAACAGCGTTTCTTGTGGCCATCACCTCCGCACGACGAGTGGGAGAGATCCAGGCCCTTTCCTGCAAGGCCCCGTACTTGACTTTTCACGACACAAGGGTAGTGCTCCGGACGCACCCCTCCTTCATGTCCAAGGTACCGTCGGACTTCCATCTCAACGAACCCTTGGTGTTGCCTGTGTTCTTCCCGTCGCCTTCGTCGCCGGCTGAGAGGACTTTGCACTCGCTGGATGTGGCTAGAGCGCTGAAGTTCTACGTAGACCGCACGAAGGGTTTTCGGAAGACGTCAGAACTCTTTGTGAACTTTGGACCTGTCAATCAGGGGAAGGCTCTCTCGAAGGCTTCCATTTCCAGATGGCTCTCCGGCTGTATCATGTACTGTCACCGGTTGGCAAACCGACCGCCGCTGCCTGGCCGTCCGAGAGCCCATTCCACCAGAGCGATCTCAGCTACCACGGCGTTCCTATCTGGTGTGCCCCTGCTGGACATATGCAGGGCTGCTACGTGGAGGTCGACGTACAACTTCACGAAATTCTACTGCGTCGACCGGGATTCCAGGGAGGAGTCCAGGGTTGGCCAAGCAGTGCTGCGCAACCTGTTCGCCTGAGGTGAGCCTGGTGAGGAGGTAAGATGCTTAATGTTGAGTTTGATGTAATGCTTAATGTTGAGCCTTTGCCACCTCCCGTGGTTGTGCATGTGTGTACTGCTATGTATTCTTTATTCATGAGCATGTGAATCCATGCCAGACCCCATGCTGGAGAAGGAACAAGTTACTTACCTGTAACTGTTGTTCTCCAGCATGGGTCTGGCATGGATTCACATGCGAACCCTCCCGCCTACCCCTCTGCGGCTCTTCACTTGGTCATACTGCCACTTCACGTGCTTCCAAATCTGAAGATGGCTGCCAGAGGCGGGGCTTAGGTAGAGGGCAGTCATTGTCTGTGGTCAGTATGACGCAGAGATCAGTGATTGGTTATTACTACGAAAGACAGATCAGAAACGAAACTGATACTGGTTTTTTCTTTACTGAGGATTCCCAGCCTGACGACGGGGAATATTCATGAGCATGTGAATCCATGCCAGACCCATGCTGGAGAACAACAGTTACAGGTAAGTAACTTGTTCCTACCATTGGGAAGGACCTGGCTAGTGGCATCATCTGATTACAATAGGCCCCTACGTCCTTACCAAGGTGGTACCGGAATTCCATCTTACTCAAAAATATGACCTTGCCAGCATTTTATCCACCCCCTTACATTTTTGAGGAAGAGCTTACATAGGCTGGATCCTAAAAGAGCTCTTGGCTTCTACATTTATAGGATGGAAAATGTCAGGCAAGATGACCAACTATTTATAGGTTATACAGGCCTTGGGCTAGGACAAGCCGTGACCAAACAAAATCGTTATCCCGTTTCATTATAGCGGTAAGGCATGTCCCTGAAAACCTTAGAGCTCATTCCGTAGAGTAGTGGCTACAACTTCGCTTCTTCAGAGGTGTTCCGGTGCCAGACCTTTTGTAATGCTGCATCCTGTTAGTCACTACACACGTTTCTCTAAGCATTACTGCTTATACACTGTCTGGTCCGGACGCTCTGTTTGGAAGAGCGGTTCTATGCAACTTTAATCAGTAGTGACAAAAATCCACTTTTCCTACCTCTAACTGCTATGGGGGTCGATCAAAGATGAGAAATCCTTGGGAGTACACAATCCATTAGAACAACAAATTACTTATCTTGTTAATGTTCTTTCTACTGTGATGTTCCTCTCACGGAATCCTAATCGCCTTTCCAGGCTACTCCTCTGCCTGTGGGTGAATGTTTTGAATGTACTTCTCTCAGCGCCCATGGAGGTTTTAGTCATCCACCAGTCGGCTGTACAGAAGGAGGGAAAACATAGAACGGAGGCAATGGGTGCAGTAGTCAGTATTTATACCATCGACGTCCCGTCGCGAGATAGACTTGATGCTACGCAGCGCCTTCTGCTGTCGAATAATTTTCCGAGACTGCAAGCAGGATATCAAAGATGAGGAATCCGTGGGAGGAACATCCAGCAGAAGAAACATTAGCAGGGGTAGGTAATTTTATTTTTGTACTCGATTGACTTATTGCTTGCCAATTGCACATGCACATTTTGCAATCTGTCTTTTGCATGCCTCACTGTCTGCTCTCTTGTAGCCTTGTGCGGCTTTCTGTTTAAAGTGCAGTTCAGGTTATTGTTGCACTTATTTTTACTTGGAACTTTGTGTCGTGGAAGTCGGGACAAGTCTGTGTTGTGGATCCTTTTTGCCAACCTTGTTGACAATGGTGACTCTAGCTAAACGTCTGTTGGGCGTGGGGTGGTTGGTTTGGGTGTGGTAATCTGTATTACCTGCCAACGAGAACGGATTGGTGTGGCCACATCAGTCTGTTAGAGGTTTGTGTGCCCAGACCTGCCTTGGATGTTAATCCACATTCTGACGAATGTATGCATTTATTGATGCAGTGGGGGAGTAGGACAGAGGTAGGGGGCTCAAAAGTTTCGTTTTATCATGGGGCAAATGTGGCTCATGTAGTGCTAAAATATCTGGGGGTATTTATACTGATGCTGTGCGAGGCTTTTGGGCTTGGGCTGCCTTGCTAACCATTGCTGAAGATCCTTTCAGGTCTTTTGTTTTTAAATGTAGCCTAAAGTTATCAAAGTCCTATACTATAAAGTTAGGGTTGCTGGCCCACTGGACCGTATGCAGGATGTTGACTGCCCAGCCTGCTGTTGCAAATCCAGTGCCTTCCGCCATTGAGTAGTATGTTAGTGGTAGCTTGCAGAACCTATGACAATAGTGGTACATGTATGCCCAAAGGCAATGTTCGGAGAAGTAGCCATTGGCCAAAACAAGTGGCTTGCAGGTCCCCAGGGTATAGTTGAAGGCCATCCTTGCTGGGAATTGGCCACTGGGCACATCTTACCCAGAGGCCATATTCAGTGCGTTCTAGGAGACCGGGCATGAAAGACCAACCCCAAACCGAGTGCACTGAAATAAAACCTCAAAATACCCTAAAAGGTCTGTCACAAAACTGATTAAAAGGATGTTACTTTTGCATCACAAAAGCGCACAAATCCGGCAGTTATGTGTTTTTAATAAAACCTTGTTCTACTCTTTGCACTGCAAATTACATGCATTCACCTCCATTTTCTATGGAACATGAGGGAGAACAATAGCAAAGGTGTTAAGCGTAATATCCCAGGCAGCTTGGGATCACTTTTACATTTCTTTTGAGGGCCATCACAAAACAAAACGTAGCGATTTAAGGGACCGATTTTACATGGCAGTCACAACAGCAAGAGATGAGTAGTGGATAGTGGTGGCAGCAGAATCCGGGTTGCTTTCTTTACCACATTGTGTGGGTTTTTGTTTTGCAATGTAAACCTAATCCTTTTAACTAAACTTTGTTGGAATATATTCAATGTTCTTAAATGGTCTGTCTTGGGTTTCAGTTTTCTGCACAGAAAAATATCCATATAGGAGCATTTAGACAATTTCTCTACTGATAGATAATGCATGGGTTGAGCCCATCGGAGGGGGGAAAAAAGATAAGGAAACGTGTACATTTGAAAAAAAGGGACTTATTCAAACAATCCATTATGCACTGTATTGACAGTTGAGCCTCACTTTTTATTTTTCCTTTCTATGGCCAAGGTGCGCACCTCAGTCTTTTTTCTTGTCTAATTGAATATTAATCACAAAAATCTGACTTCACTTGACGTCATTTGTGCCTTGCAGAAGATTAGACTGTTGTGAGGAGTTAATACTGTGTTTTCATGTGTTCTTTAATTTTGGTGTAACTCCACCGTCCTAAACGGAGCATGCAGTCACTTTTGTAATAAATGTGCCTTATGTGGAGGGAAGTTATCCATGCATTTTATAGTTTCTGATTCCTATTCAATTGATGGGTGTACTTTAAATGATCCCATGTAGGGGGGGGGGGGGAGGTAATTCAGTCTTGGTGACATCAGATGCATCACTGCTGTCACTGGCTGACATCGTCAATTTCACAATTGAAAGCTTCTTTGAAAATCAACCTTTTCATGTGCACCATTCAACCTTCATGCTAAACTTGGATTTTGAAAATGCCAATATTTACGGGCCTTTTGACAACTCAACCCTCAACATCATGAATCCCAAAGCTGTATCTAGCCCAGTAGTGAGTGCCCCAAACTTCAAAGTATCATGTTGGATACCACTGAACCCCATCTGCTAATAAGAGTTCATGCCATGTTCCATCTCTAATTCAAGTGATAGCATGCCACACTGGGCCTCTCCCCCCTCACTATAGTGTGCAGGGGGGAGGGGGATCATTCTCCAACCTCAACTTATTGGCTTGAGTATTCTTGACTGTCTCCACTCCATCCCTCCAAGAGTTCCCCTACTGATCATGCTCTTTCCTTTTCAGAGTTCATGAGAAGGGAATCGGTGAAGCTCAGTTTCCTCAAGCAAAATATTCCAAAGTTGACTCTAAAATCCATGGGAGCCTCCCTTCCCCTCCGATTCTACTGGTACCGGGTATCCTGGAACCTATGATAGAGACTTTAGGTTACCTGCTTCAGTTAGTTGATGCAGATGCATGTGTACCCCTACTTCCTGTCCACTCCACTGTGGCTGCTATTGTGAGTAACTGCAGTACAGGACAATTGGAATGACCCTCGCTGCATCTGATGGAACATCCTCTGGACTCGCTAGTACAGTGGGCTCAGCAACCTTTGTATCGCCAGCTGTGTTGGACTCTGCCATAGCCAGCCTATTTAATGAGTTACTGGAGTGTTGCCGGGTTGGGGGTTTGGGGAGTCCTCAGTACAAACACCTGGAGATTTATAGGTTGCAGACCCTCACGATTGTAGCAATGTAGCCTAAAAAGGTATTCTCCTATGCCCGCCCCCTTTTTGTTAGCCTTCGAACCCAGAGGTATTGCAGCGCTACGACATGAGCAAGTAATAAGAGGTCCAGGTAAATGTGGGATACTCTGTCCTTTGGGACTGGAGCACTTTCTGATGGCATCAAAAGAAATATTGTCATTTTATTTTTAAGCAGGGCCAGCATGTGAGGGTTTAACCCACCCCGCCTTCGTAAGTACTACCCAGCGCATCACCCTTAAGCCCTTTTCTCTGCGCAGTCTGGATCAGACGCATTTAGCATCACTATTTTTTTTCTTGCCCTGCTTTTTGTCCTAAATCTATCTTCCTTGTTCAGCAGTTTTCATTTCCTTTGCTGGAGTGTAACTTCTTCACCTTGTCTCCTGCTGATGTCCTTATGCGGCCGCGTACCCTCACAATCTTTACATCCAGTGTGTAGGGCCAGACCATTGTGGGAGCGCGTGCTTCTACTGCGGCTCCCTCTCAGTCTGCACACTTGAAAGAATGCTTTTCAGGTGCAATGAGGCCTTCCACTGCGCTACTCCGGCCTGCATAAGGGAACTCATCAAGGGGGGGGAAAAAAGCAGCCCGGTGAGTAGCTTCCTTTTCAGGACAACTTGTCTGGATCACTTCTTCCCGGGGTCCTGCGTTTCAGCGAAGAGTCGTGCGGACTCTAGCGTCACCAGAACTTGCCCTGAGGTGCCCCGCTCTGGGTCCAATCTGTCAAGCTTCTCTCAAAGGAAGCATCAACAGCTCCTAAATTAATGGCCAAACCCACAATGGCCTCTGACAGATCTGTGACACGTCACCAATGAGTGTCTCAAAATGGTGGACCCCCCCCTCCCCGTGTCAACTTTGTCAGCCATTTTGTCTGCACCTTCAGCTGCTGATACCATGCCCAAATCAGAGCCATCTGCATCCTTCGGTAAGAACCTGCACAGTCCAAGAATGTATTGGAAGTGGAGAATGCCCCTACCACCGACACTCTCTCTTCCTCCTCCTTCAGGATAGTTACTCTACGTGGACCCGTTGATAGGGGCTGGCGGGGGTCCTCTTGGCAGGCAGTATCAACCGAATCGTTGAGGCATAATCCGTTTGATAAACCGGTTCCAACGCCACAGCAAAGACCATCTCCGGAAGAGGTGTTTGCCTGCATTTTCCAAAACCTGATAAACTCGGACCTGATGAGACCTAGTTTAAGGATCTCTTTAGGGAGGTTTTTGCCAAAAGGCTGGAACCTCCAACACCAATGGAAGTACTGCCTCTGCCTCCAAAGGCAGTAGAAGTTCCCCCTCCAGCACTCTCCCCTCTGGCAGAGCTTCCTCCTGAGCCTAAAGAGCTGAACCTGTGCCACATGCTTCACACTCTGCCCTGACTGCCAAAATTCCTGCCTGTAAGGATGTGGCAGATGTGCATGAGGATGAGCCGCTATCGTCAATCAGGCCGTTTCATGACTGGGTGGTTGATATTATTTCATATTTGGACGTTCCAACTCATGAACACCTTACTCTACAGGTGGGTGTTTTGTCAGTAGTTTTTACTTTGCAGACCCAGGAATGGTCAGACCTTTTTCTTCAGAAGGATATTTTGGCTGAGGCCAGGAAAGTGTGGGAGAAGCACACACCGGCCAACACAACTAGAAGAGATGCTAGATACCTGCTTCAAACGTTTGCGGAAATTCCCCTAACCGCATGTACCCTTACCTCTACCACGGTGGCGGCAGCGGCTGCCCTCCATTCCAAGACCTTGCCATCATCCTCCTCGGCATCACAAATCTTGTCAAGAGGTTAAGAGTTTGCAAGTGATTAAAAAGAAAGTCTATGCAAATGCGGCCTTCCAGCTCGTTCAAGCAAATACCAAAGCAGTGTAGGCTGTGGCAAAACTAAAACTCAGGAGATTTTGGAATTGATTCCTCTAGACAAACTTTTAACATTTCAAAACTGTTTTATCGGAAGCCCGAGCTCTGGCTCAAGACCTGTTAGAGGCCACTGCACATCATATTGCTACTTCGGTGCGCAGCCTTATGATTGGTTTTGTTGCATGTCGGCAGTGCTCCAGATAAGATTTGGAGGTGGAAGTATTTGATTCAGAATTTTTAAACTTTGAGAGTAAATGTGATTTTAAGAGTAAAAATGACTTTTCTCCTTTGGAAGAGTAAAATGTATGCGACATCAAGCAGACGTGCGCCAAAACTGTATGGAAATCATTACTCTGCGGCAGCTTTCTGCATTGTCACAGAAGACATCTCTCATTATTTCTCCAAGGTCTAGCCATTTGATCTCTCCTGTATATATTTAAATGTTGAAATCACAAAAACCTAGCCAATTGCATAGTAAAGCAAACATGAATTGAATTGTGTGTTTTGAGGTTTGATAGCAGAATTGTCTTTTGAGCTTTAATGAAAGTCCTCATTTTCTGGAGCTATTACTACCTAATGGTATGCCTGTGTTATGATACAACAGTGCAGAGAGGCAAGGACTCCATGCTAAATTCTATAACTAATATAATGGTCAAATGGTCATTTATATAGCGCTTTTGGCAAAGCGCTGTACATAGAACATATTTATCACAATTATCACCAATCCAAAATCTGTAATCCTTATCGACCTCGAAAGGGTGAAAGTCTACATTGGCCTTGCTGGGATTCAAACCTGCAACCCACAGATTTCAGCAATGCGTGCTCAACCGGCTGAGCTATCTTATTGGCTAACATCCTTCAGAGGTCGGTTAACTGAGTATCGACTGAGGCATAATAATCCCAGTACCTAGATGTTGGATGAAGCGCTACATTAAGTTAAAGACCTGTCTGGATTATCACAGGGACAGGTTTTGCTGAGTTTCTGTTTCAATTACCAATGTAGCTTTCATTTGTTTAGTTTTGAACAGCGCTTGCAATTCCTGGAGAGTGAGGTTTTGGATATTTTAATTGTAGTCTTGAAGATTTGAGGCTAGAACACCGGTAACTGTTGTAATGACAATCACTCACCCTTGAGCAAAGACTCTGCTGCCACTGACCATTTATAGTAATGTACCCCATTGACTGCATGGTTTAATGGATGTGAACTAGGCTTTGCATAGTCATCATTTTACACATGTTTTTATAATTAGTGTAAATTAAATTACAAGTGTGAAAATGATGTGCCTCCGCATGATTATGCACAGCACCGGAACTCTGAAAAATACAATTGTGCAATGCTGGTTTGCTTTCACTGGAAAACAAGCCTAATTTGTTACAACATATGAATTCTCAATTGCAACTTAGTTTTCCATCTTATTAATTATGCAATTCTAAAATTCTAGGAAAATAAATAAGCACCTGCTTGTCTGCTCCATGAGCATCAACACAGAAGCTGAATGGAAAAAAGAAAAACATTCCTTTTATCACAATGTACAGTTTCTTTTTTTGAAAGGCTTCAAAGAAAGACTTTGTTTCAGTGGTGGCTTGCAATTACATCCATGTAGATAAAACTCAAAAGAAGCCTTCTGGTTTCTGTCAAGTAACCTGACCTTTGCACTGCCCTCTGCTCTAAACCTGTGTGTAAATGTACACAGGAAAATAATAAACCTGTCGTATTTACAAGATTTTCATGCGTAAAAAGGCCTAGTACGCACCTTGTCTAGAGGCCTGCATGTCGGGCATGGCTTCAGGGAACCAAGTTCATGAAGGAGGGCCAAGCCCAGGAAAGTCTAAAGATGATCATGCCTACACAAATGCACTCCTCCCTAGTAAAGCATGATTGGGCCTGTGTAGTGGATCGTCAGGATGCGTATCTTAATATACCAATATGGCCTCAACACTGCAGTTGCCTTGGTTTTTAGTAGGTGGGTGGCAATTTTCAGTACCGGGTCCTCCCTTTCAGGCTAAGCTCGATGGCAAGAGTCTTCACAATTATGATGGCTAAGATAGCAGACTTATTCAGTCTTCGTGGAGTACATGTCCATCCATATTTGAATGACTGGCTAATCGGAAGCCTCTATCCTCAAAGCAGCTGCACAAATGCAATTGTTGCATCCGCTTCTTTTCAAACTGGGATTGTAAGTGAACCGGAGGAAGTCTTCAATGACTGTTTCGCGAGATCTGATTGTCATATACACTTTCGGTACGTACCCTTCGGATATATGGGCATACCTCAACACTGATTCTTCTTTTTTCACTCAGACACAACAAGAAAAGGTAACTTCACTGGTGGTCTATATCTTTCCTCCCATCAAGTCTTCCAAGGTGCGATGGGACCTCGATGTGGCACTCGACATGCACTGCTTTGAGCTGTTCGAGCCCATGGCGACGGTGGACTTGAAATTGCTCACTTGGAAGGTGGCCTTCCCAGTCTCCATTACTTCAGCTAGAAGAATTGATGAGCTGCATTGAATAACACTAGCTTTCTATAAAGATATGGCGCTGTTGTGCACACACCCTTTACTTCCGGAAATCATTTCAGAGTTTCATATTAACGAGTCCATAACCTTACCAGTGTTTTTTTCCAGAACTCATGTCGGACGCAGAAAGGGTCCTACACACCTCGATGTCAGAAGAGCTGAAGTTCTAGCTCCATAGGACAAAGCACTTTAGAACTTCCTCTTAACTATTCGGGACATTTGAAAATAAGGAAGGAACACAGGCCTCCAAGGCTACAAGTTCCTGCTGGATACTTTACTGCATTATGGAAGCCCACCGTGTGCAGAGCTTGCAGGCCCCCCAGGTCATCCACGAAAGTCTAGTGTGGGGTAAAACAGCCTCTATAGCATTCCAAAATTAAGTTGCTTGGAACATTATCACCAAGGCGGCCACTTGGGCCTACACTACAGCGTTGTGAAAATATCCTCAACCTTGGCTCAATAGCTGATTCTCCATTTGGTCAAGCAATCCTCAGAAGCCTCGTTAATTAGGGGAGTCATCCATCCATCCATCCATCCATCCATCCATCCATCCATCCATCCATCCATCCCAAGTATGGAGGAAATGGGGCGGGACTTTGTATTGAAACAGTTCTCCAGCATTGGATCTTTCATAGATTCACCTGCTGTGAATATTCCCTGTGGTCAGGCTGGGAATCCCTGGTTACTTATATTTTGATACCTTTCCATAGGAAAAACTTTTAACACCTTGAGTGTCCTACACACATCGTTGTGGGCGCTTCCAGTCCCTTCCAGTAGGACGTAGTGTATAGCTTTGCCCAGCAACTTCCCCTCAGATTTCAACCGTCTGCATTAGGAATCCTCGTGTTCTTCACTTCAGAGAAATCTTCACTCTTGAAAAGTAATTTAATTGTCCAACAAAACGAATACAGAGGCAAGGCAGGTGATGACCCTTCGGCATCAGCAACAAAGTGGAAACCAGAATCTAAAAAAATTCTTGTTTAGAGCTTGTGGTACGTGCAGCCTAAAAAATATCTACAAAGGGGACAGACATCTACACTGCAAACACTGCCTGTACCCAAATCACCTGTTGGATGACTGCAAGATCTGTTGGGGTTTCTCTAAAAAGGAAAGAAAACAAAACTCAAGGCTGAAAGCGTCACCTAATGTGTTTGCTGAACAAGGGGTTTGCTCTTCAAGGAGTGGGAGAGCCACTCCCTCTGGAAAGCAGTTGCCGTCAAGCCTTGAATCCAGATCCGAAGAGCAACCTGTGAAAAAGCAGAAAACTGTCTACTAAAGGTGAGGCAAAATCGTAGTCTAGCCAAAGCCAGGTGGCCCAGCGACCCCCGGTCTCGCTCTCAAAAGAAACCGGTAAGTCGAGAGGGCACTGGCCACGAATAAGCAGTCGTCGGAGAAACCGTTGACCGTGACAATGCCCAAAACTGGTTCACACCTTTTTGTCCAAGTCTCACCCAAGCAAGGATTTGCGTATGTTGACTGCCTCGGCTTTCCGCTTGTTGTTGAAGGCAACCTTGCCGGTGAAAGATAAATAGGACAAGTCATTACCGAAACCTTCGACGAAAAAACAGTGCTAGTCGTCGAGTCCCATTCTCCCAGAGAGAGGCATAGGTCCTCGTCCGAACATGCATCGTCGACGGCCTGCTCCTCATTAACTAAATTGGGACATCACTCGACGGTACACTCATCGAAGATGAACAAATAAAAACCCTCGCCGAGCAGCTAGAAAGCATCATAGGGGTGCGCCAAAACAGTACACCCCTACTGGTCAACTGCTCTTCCTCCCGCTTCAACCACAGAATATCCTAGTCAGCCTATCACACAGCTGCATGGAGAAGGGCCTACTGGCCTGTGCTAAAGGAAACCTTAGGCTCTCAACAGAGGACCCTGAACCAAGAGAACTCCCTATAGGAGTATCACCCATATAATGCACAGAAATCATGCCTGACTAAATGCTGCAACATGAAATGTCAGATTTCGAGCCTTCAAGGGATGATTGCCCGGGGTGGGGGGTCACAGATTCAGAATCCAAATAATGCACAGTAATCCAGTCCCATTCACAGGACAGGTTTTCCATTCCCCTCCAACCAAGGGAGGAAAGAACAGTAACACAGCAAGCCAGTGCACCCCTCAGGTTTCCGCCTGCATCCGCCTCAGGTTCTAGGGGGGAGGAGAGGGTAACAGCAGCGTATCCACTGATAAACCCACAGTCTCTTCTATCCCTGCAAGTACTCTCAACGTTACAAGGTCTATTGGGACAACTCAATGCCAGGCTACCACCCCCTCAACCGGTCCCTCAACAGAGTGGCAGCCAAATGGCGCCAATTCATCTTGGCCAACCTGCTCAATGGAAGGATCAGGGGCATAAGTCCCGGGACCACACCAAACACCCACCTAGACCCCTCCTCCCCCCGTCCCCTCCTCCCATGTAGGGGTAGTCTACTGTTAGGTGAACAAGAAGGGGAGCTGGTCGACACAGATCAGGACACGGATCCAAAGGATATAGACACTTCCACCACATCTTACTTCCCATGCCAGGATGATACCTGGGATACAGATGAAGCAGACCAAATTGATACGCAGTGTAGTCCGGCACAGCCCTCTCCACCAAATGACAGTGTGGCTTTTCACGGCATGGTTTAAAAAGTGTGGCAAGAATTTGCATTAACACTGGCGGAGGTAAAGACTTTTCTTTTCGATCAGATGGGTGGAAACGCAAAAAGGCTGTGTTCGCTGTATCCATTCTGGACCATGTTTGTACAAGAAGGGCTGCGAACCCTGAAGCACCCTGTCACAGAGCCCGCAGTCAAAGGTAAGCTAGAGAAGAAATGTAAAGCACCAGACATGATTTTGAAGTGCCTTGCTTCTCAAACCTTTACACAGTCCATAGTGTCAGCGGCTGCTACACTCAAAGCATGTTCGTAGCACAAATGCACCATACCCCTGTAAAACGAGTGCATAAAAATAGATGCGGTCAGCAAAAAGCTAGTCCCCATTGGGGCAACAGTTAAAGCAGCCGATGCCTTAACCAAAGTAGCCCGCTATGACCGCAAAATGTGGCACTGGCTACCTCCCATCCTGAAGCATTCATCCGAACCACAATGAAAGGAAGCCATGATAATTGTATGCAAGGGCGAAGAAGCCTCCAACCATAGCATAAATATCGCTGTGGACCTAGCAGAGATGAGGTTTAAACAAATTGGTAATGGGGTGGTCCTACGAAGCCAAGGCTGGCTACACTACACTGACTTCAGGCAGGAGGTGCAACATAAGGTCGTGGACTTGCCATTCGAGGGTGAAAGGCCATTGAGGTGGATTCTGATACCACGCAGTCACCAACTTCCTTACAAGGCAGAACTTCTTTTTGTCCATTTCGGGGATCCTCTGGTCAAACCAGGTCAACTAAAAACTCCAAAGGGTATGCTAGATCCAGCTACTACTCCCAGGGATATAAAAGAAACGATCAGTCTTTTCAACGCTCCAGGAACTACCACCAACCGCAACGCAAACGTGGCTCTGCCACCTCGCATGGGGGTAGGCAGAACAAATCTCAAGTGACTGCCCCAAGGGCGCACCAGTGGGAGTAAATGTGGCACTTTACGACAGGTGGCAATCAATGACCAAGGACAGATGGGTCCTAGATTTCCTCCAACACGGCCACTGTTAAGAGTTAAAGAGCAAACAAAAACCCATACCTCCTGTAACAGTGTCACATCCGCATCAGTGGATCCTTCAACAAGGGGTGTGTCAAATGTCAGCCAAAAGAGCTATAGAAAGGGTTACCCCACACTTGGTGGGAAAAGGAGTGAGTATACACAAGGTACTTCGTAGTAAAATGCCAGTTGGAAAGTGGGGTCCCATCCTGGACTTAAAGAAATTAAACAAGAGACAAATTAAAAATGAACATAGTACAAGATGTCAAAAAGGCCATTCAGCCACACTAACATCTAGCGACGTTGGATTTAAGACGCCTACTTTCACATTCCAATACACTGCTAGCACCGGCAGTAGCTCCGGATCAAGGTCTGGGAGAGTTATCACCAATTTTGAGTCCTCCCTTTCGGCCTTAAATCAGCCCCCAGGATTTTCACCAAATGCCTAGCTCCAGTGGCAGCTTTCCTCAGAAATCAAGGCCACCACGTCTATCCATATCTAGACGATTGGTTGGTCAGGGCCCTAATGCACCAAGAAACATCAGCCTCACTGGCGCAGCGGGAGACTCTAATCCAACAGTTAGGATTTACAATCAACTACACCAAATCCTGCATCACGTCATCCAAAAGCTTGGTGTTCCTGGGTGCACATTTCTCCACGGCACAAAGTCTGATCAAACCCCTGCTGGCTGAATTCACAGGTTAATGTCTGACACACTGATTCACCCCCAACAAACGGCTCCCAGTGCGCAAATACATAGTGCTGTTCGGAACCATGACCCCATTGCAGGCTGCGCATGCAACAGGCACAACAGTTCCTGGCAGCCAGATGGTCCCAAACCAAAGGTTCGTGGGGAGACAATCGCCACCACACCTGCGCTCTCACGTTCATTGAAATGGTGGACAATACGCAACATGTCATGAAGGATGCCAATGCTCGGCTCGACCCAACCCACTAGTGCACGCTGGTGACCGATGCTTACTTGGCGGGATGTGGAGCCCACCTGGGCCAACACCAAATCAAAGGCCTATGGACTCAACGACTAATCGTCCCTCCGCATCAATATCCTGGAGCTGCGATCGGTTCATTGGTCCCTAAAATCCTTCCTTCCACTAGTTCAAAACTCAGTACTGCGGATCCTCGGACAATACCACCACGATGTTTTATCTCTGCAAACAGGAAGGAACAAGGTCAAGCTCCTTATCTCAGGAAGCTCAAACCATCTGGTACTGGGCCATTCACAACATCACACTACAAGCTTTCCACCTGCCGGGGATACACAACCAGCCGTCAGACAACCTCAGCAGGGACTCGGCGCAATCCCATGAATGGCAGCTTCACAACAGCCAAATCAACATAATTTTCACAGCACAGGGCCAGCCTCCGCTGGACCTCTTCATCACAATATCCAACAGAGTGCCAAAATTTTGCAGGCATTCTCCTGCACCCAAGCTTGGAGGGGGAGGTGTTCTCATTCCCTTGAACCAACATCTTCGCATACGCGTGCACTCGCATTCCATCGATCAGGAGAAGAATCCAAATGATACGTAGATATTCTTGCAAAATAATCCTAGTGACACTGAAAACCTGGGCTACATGGAGATGAGAGCCTGACTACGTACATGGGGGGGGGAAATATTACACCTACAAGTGAGGGTTTTGAAGATACAGAAACAACGTGGTGCGACAGGGTAAAAACAGAAAACCATCTAAAAAGCCAAGACGTACTTCTGTTACTGACACGAACTGCAATGATGGCAATGTGCGGTAAGACTGCAGCGGAAATAGTGTCAATGGGATTACTGAGAAAATGTAAGCCACGTCCTAAACCCAGCCCAGGAGAAAGTGAATCTCAATACACAGAAACATGCAGGGTTTGCAAGGGTTAAACGGCCGGGACACCGTAGAAGCAAGAGATCGTGGAACAAAAAGGTAAATCAATCACTGAATCAGGATGAAGAGGTTAAAAACACATTTGTCAACTTACCCAAAACGCTGGGTCCTGTAAATTCGAAAGGCAGCCTTCCCTCGCTGGTTCCATTATGGCGACTGGCTTTCGAAAACAAAATGGGCGGGGCTTGTGGGGGCTTATCAAACCTACGTGGGGTGGAGGGCCCTGATTGGTTAATGAGACACATACCCCTATTTAAAGCGGAAAGAGAGAAGGTCTGACGGATACTTCTCCATTCTATTGCAGAATCGAGTGGGAACCGAAGAAGCTACACTGTTCCGTTGGGCGTATGAGGAATAATTCCAGGTTCCTGCCATATCCATCCAGGAACCCAAAAGATACTTTTATTTGGACAGAATTGAGGAAATCTGAAATCCTGTCTTTATTGACTTTTAAAGAAATAAATAAGACTAATACTCCTACGTCCCGTCCCCTTTCCTCCATACTTATGGGATATCTCTCCGTCCTGTGGGACGGGACCGGAGCACTTTGTAAAAAGCATCCCAAAAAATGTTTAAAAAATGTGTCATTCCTCTTTCTTGCGCGGGGCCCGGGCCCACCCCGCGCATCGCCCATCAGTCCTTTTCTCCGCTCGTTCGGGACTGGGCGCACTTGCATCCTCAGAAGATTTTCTTCCTTTTTTCCTCTTTGGGTCTCGCTAGCGATCGTGTACTAGTCTGTCTGTCGTTGAAACTAGACTTTCCAGATTGTTCATCGTGCCACCGTCGTTTCGCGAGGGCGGATCCTCATCCTCTTTGCTTAGTGTTTGGGTCCGGATCACCGTTGGGACTCCTGTTTTTACTGCAACTCCTTTTCTGTCCGGGCACTTCAATGTCGGTGGGAGGAGGTGTTCCAACAAACTCCTTCTTTGCATTTACAGGCGTTCATCGACGAGAAGAAACAAAGCCCAGTAAGTTCTTTACTTTTCAGAGCACCCCGGCCGGGGGATACCTTTCCAGGTTCCTCTCGGGCAGGGAGGAGCGTTGATCGCTCTGTCACCAGGGGTTGCACTGAGGTGCCTGTTGGGCCTAATAATTGTACCAGAGTTTTCTCTGAGGGTCTCCGTAAGGGGCCTGTGGATACCAGAGCTCGCTCTGAGGCCTCTGTCGGCTTCCCTCAAAAATAAGACCAGGGTGCGCCCTGAGGCCTTGGTGGGGCTTGCTGTCACCAACAGATGTTCGAGGCCTGTGCAGATAAGGCAGTCACTGGACATGGGTCCGAGGTCCCTCTTTCAGAGGCTAACGCTATTAACATTTCTGAGGCCTGACGAGGCCTTGGTGGTGAAGGCTGTTTCTCACCGTTCCCGCTCTTGCGGCGACACCAGATCTGTTGAGGGGGCAAAGAAGGAAAGTTCTTCTTTTACCGGTAGTGCCGAGGTCCTTCCTGGGAAGGCTAATTTGGCGGTTGGTATGTCGCAGAAACATTCCAGGCCTCATAGTACCGGCTCTGCCGAGGTTCCTTATGTTAAGGCTAAAGTTAAGACCCCTGATCCATCGACGGGGACCCCTGCCTAACTTCCTCATGTGCTGCAGTTCCCCTCAGGCGATGAAAAAATGGCGCACGTTCCCGCCACTACCGCGGTGGCCATTTTGGGTGCTATTCCCTACAACTACGTCATCAGCCTCAGGTGTAGGGCTTGGTCCCTTGTGCGAACATAGTCCCTTGTGCGAACGTAGTCCCTTGTGCGAACGTAGTCCCTTGTGCGAACGTAGTCCCTTGTGCGAACGTAGTCCCTTGTTCGAACATAGACCCTTGTGCGAACATAGACCCTTGTGCGAACATAGACCCTTGTGCACATCCTTATTGGCCAGTTTATGATTGGAACGCCTGGATGCCTCTTCCGCACAATGTTTCGTTGCCTGCGCGGTCGGCGCCTTTGATTTACGTGGACACGTCGGTGGAGGGGCCAGTTTGGAACCCGCCCCCGTTACGTCCCTGCACTTGTCCACCTCATGAGAGGCATCCTCGGGTTCCAAAGCAGTCCCTGGAGGACGCCTTTTTCTGTAAATTTCAAATGCTCATGTGTACCGACCCATGAGGGAATATTTCAAAGGGCTTTTTAGGGAGATATGTCTGCCCGCGCCTCCGGCCCCACCTGTTCCTCCGGTGGTTCCGCCGGCGCCTCCCTTGCCTTCCCAGACTCTTCCGCCTTTGTCCCCATTGTCCCCCGTGGACAAGGCAGCGCCCGACACGGCTCAGCGGGATCCTGACTTGTCAAATGATGCGCTAGGCGATCAGGACGACGAGGACTTGTCCCGCTCTATTAGAGCTTTTCATGACCAAGTACTGGACATGAGGTGCTTCTTAGATGTTCCGGTGCCCGAGGTACCCGCTCCGCAGGAGGGCGTGCTTTCTGGGGCGTTCACCCTGTTTCCTTTGGCGCTTACCGACCTGTTCTTGCAGAAGGATGTGCTGGCCGAGGTCCGCAGGGTATAGAAAAATAAGAAAATTGACGTGAGATATATGCTGTATTCTTCGGAAGAGGTGGCCCTGTCATCTTGTCCGCCCCCCCCCTCCACAGTGGTGGCTGCGGCCACTTTGCAATCCAGGCCTGCAGCATCCTCTTCCACGATGGCTACACAGGTTCTGGGAAAGGAGGACAAGCTCCTTGACTCCCTTTGGAGAAAAATCTTTGTCAACTCAGCCTTGCAGCTCAGGCAGGCCAATGCCGAACTGCTGTTAGCGGGGGCTAATATGCGGATGTGGAAAGGTCTGTCGGAGTTTGAGGAATTCATCCCGGTCGAGAAGTTGGAGGACTTTAAGGGTGGTTTATCTGACGCCAGGGTCTTGGCCCAGGATCTCCTGGAGGCTGCGGCTCATCACGTAGACTCCTTGGCTCAGGGCTTTATGCTGGGGGTTGATACCTCACGGCAGGCGTGGCTGCATGCCACTAAATTCTCAAAAGAAGTGCAGGACAAGGTGTTGGACCTTCCGTTCGATGGTATGGAGCTCTTTCATTCTACAACGGATGTAGAGCTCACCAAGACGAAGGATAGCACTCAGACAGCGAAGTCCTTGTCGGTCCTTGTTAAGGCCCCTTTCAAAACCGAGACTGTTGTCCCAAAGCCGACCCTCCTCTGGCTTTAGGGGCTTCCTCGACCGAAAATCTCGCAGAGTGGATACCCCTTCGGGGCATAACCACCGTAGGCAACAACAGACTCTTTTTCTCCCGCTCCTCAGCCTCCTTCTCAGGTGGTAACACCACCGAAAAACCTACTAAATGAGGGTTCTCCGGGCTCGCACGAGAATCCAGTGGGAGGACGCATTGCGTCTCATTGGGAGGCGTTGCAGCCCATCACCGAAGACAGATGGGTCTTGTCAGTCGCTCGGGCGGGCTTCCGCTTACCCCAACCCCCTACCCCACCCCTCAACCCTCCTTTTCAGCTGTCGGGCTTGCCCTCCCTCAAAGCTGAGGTTCAGAAACTTCTGGACCTCCGATGTGGAACCCCTTCCCCTTGGGGAGCGAGTGGAGGGCTTCTACTCCCGGCTGTTTACGGTCCCCAAACCCAACCAGGCTGGCCTGCGCACCATTCTAGACCTTTCCCAGTTCAATCTTTTCCTACCCCAAGAGAAATTCAAGATGATCACGCCCAGCCAGATCCTCCTTGCAGATGGGCGATTGGCACAGTGTGGTAGATCTTCAGGATGCATACATGCATATCCTGATTTGGAATCCACACAGGAGATGGCTCCGTTTCTCTTTGGGAGAGGGGCACTTCCAGTTTAGAGTGCTTCCTTTTGGCCTCAGCTCGGCGCCACCTATCTTCACAAAGATGTCGGTGATGGCGGCCTATCTTCATCTGCAGGGTATCCATGTGCATCTGTATTTGGACGATTGGCTCTTACGCAGGCCTTGTCCATTGAAAGCAGCGGGCAATCTTCAGTCTCTCCTTCAGCTCCTGTTCCATCTTGGGCTGTCGGTGAACTGGCGGAAATCTTCCATGACGGTCTCACAGGACTTGATTTTCCTGGGTTTTCGCTGGAACGCGATCGATTGCAGAGTGTACCTGACCGGGGACAGGATGGCGGATCTGTTAGCCACGTGTCAGATGTTTGCGCAGTCGGAGGGCATGTTGGCCTGGTGGTTCCAGAGGCTTCTGGGCCTCATGGCCTTGTGCGTGGTGGCTCTTCTCTTGCTCGTTGAGTTCTTGGCTGTGGACCCGGGTTCCAAGCTGATAATGATTCCGGCTTCCATGAGAGTGGACCTTGAGTGGTGGTCATCTCTCAGAAACCTGTCGGTGGGTGTGGGGTTTCAGGACCCTGCCCCTACGGTGACGATCATGACAGACTCCTCCCTCCTGGGGTAGGGTGCGACGTTGGATCTTCAGGTCTCGGATCTCTGGTCGCCTCAGGACAAGCTCCTCCACATCAATCATCTAGAGCTTCTGGTGATCTTCCTAGCGCTCAGGGTGTTCAGACCGATCATTGCCAACAAGGTGGTCCGCATACACACGGAAAATGTGGTGTCGATGTACCACATCAACAAATAAGGGGGAACCAATTTCCCCACCCCCCCTCCTTTTGTGGACCTGTCCATACAGATTTGGGAGTGGAACGTGCTTAATGGTGTTTGGCTGCTTGCAGTGCACATCCCGGGCCAGCTGAATGTCACAGCGGATGCCCTCAGCCGACTGACAGTGGTCAGCTACAAGTGGGAGTTGAAGGCGGAGGTCCTCTCATGGTTCTTCTTGCGTTGGGGCACACCGGAGATGGACCTCTTCACTACGGTGGCAAACGAGAAGCTTCCTCATTATGCCTCCAGAGGGGGGCTGGGAGTCTCCTCTCTGGGGGATGCTCTTGAGATTCCATGGCACAACATGAGAGCTTACGCCTTCCCGCCTCTGCCTCTAGTCCATCGGGCAATTTGGAAGCTGAAGAACTCGGTGAACTGTTGCCTCCTACTTGTAGCCCCGTGGTGACCGGCCAGGTTTTGGTTCTCAGAACTTCAACACCTGTCGATGTGTCTGCCGATCAGGTTACCAGTGACCCCCGAACTTCATCAAGGGGAACAGCAGCTGTGGCACCCCTCCCCAGAATCGCTCAGCTTGGCGGCATGGTGCCTGAGTTCAAGTCTTTAGAACATCTTAACTTGTCTGCGGATAACATGCGTATTATCCAGGCATCCAGGAAACCCTCGACTAGTCCCAATACAGAAGTAAATGGCTTGGGTTCTGTCATTGGTGTTTGGTGTTTGGGAAAGCGGTTGGACCCAAGGGAGGCTACGGTTGACACAGTGCTGTCCTTTGTGTCCTTTCTAGCAGTGTCGGGTGTTCACGTTCTGTCATGGAGGAATTTCAGCGGTCGCTGCTTTTCTTTCTATGGGCCAATGTTCTTACTCTTTGTGTAATCCAGTGGTTAAGAGGCTTTTTGCAGGCTTGACACGCCTCTACCCTCCAGTTCGTATTCTGCACCCGCCGTGGGATCTAAATGTAGTCCTCACGGCGTTGTGCCATAAGCCCTTTGAACCCATGGCCACGGTGGACCTCAAGTTCCTATCCTGGAAAGTGTCCTTTTTGGTCGCCGTTATGTCAGCAAGGCGGGTGAGTGAGCTCCAGGCCTTGTCGGTGCAGCATCCCTTCTTGGTCTTTCACAAGGATAAGGTAGTCCTATGGACGAATCCTGCTTTCCTGCCGAAGGTGGTAACTGAATTCCATCTGAACCAGTCGATCTCCCTTCCGGTATTTTTTCCAAACCCTGCCTCAGAGGCTGAAAGGGATCTGCGTTGTCTTGATGTCAGAAGGGCTCTTAAGATCTATCTGGACAGAACATCCGAGCTTAGGAGTTCTTCTCAACTATTTGTGACTTTTGGTAACCCTCAGGGTAAGCAGGCGTCTAAGGTGACTATTTCCCGGTGGATCGCCGCCTGCATTACGGAGTCTTTTACCGTCCAAGGGCTGAAACCTCCTAAAGGTATTCATGCACACCTGATGCGGGGCAAAGCAGCCGCGGTTGCTTTTCAGAAATATGTCCCTGGGAGTCCATTGCTAGGGCAGCTACTTGGGCCTATCCATCTGCTTTTTGTAAGCATTATTGTCTTGAGCTCAAGAGCTGATGCTCAGTTTGGTCAGGTTTTGCTGAAGAACCTTTTTCAGTAATGGGTATTTCCATCCATCCGTAGTTCCAGTTAGGAGTGCTTGGGAATCTCCCATAAGTATGGAGGAAAGGGGACGGGACGTAGGAGTAAAACCAGGTTACTCACCGTAGTGACCACCTTACTCCTAGTCCATAGTCCCCTTTCCGCCATACGCCCGCCCACCGTCCCCTCTAATAAAGTTCCTCTGTTATTGCTAATAGGTCTTTGACCTAGCGATAGAAAAGGACTGAAGGGCGATACACGGGGCGGAGCCAAGGTGGGCGGAGCCAAGGTGGGCGGGGTTACGGCCGCATGCGGGGCCCCGTGCAAGAAAGAGAGGAAGGACATTTTTGAAAATATTTTTTGGATGCTTTTTACAAAGTGCTCCGGTCCCGTCCCACAGGACGGAGAGATGTCCCAAGTATGGAGGAAAGGGGACTATGGACTAGGAGTAAGGTGGTCACTACTGTGGCTAACCTGGTTATTTTTCTTTATTCCGAATACCTGTCCAGAGTATGCCTTCAGACACCGTACTGGCCCAGACAAACTTGGCTCCCGGACCTACTCCAGCAATTAGCGGACAACCCAATCCACCTGGGAGCCCAGGCCAATCTCATGTCGCAGAGTGGTGCAATCCTGAATCACGACCCACGCTCCTTCAAGCTGACACCGTGGCTCCTGATCACTCTGATCTCAGCCACCTAGACATCCCACAGGAATGTCAACGCATACTGGCGGCAGCTAGGACCTCTTCCACCAACAGCTCGTACAACCAATAGTGTAAAATGTTTTGCACATGGTGTTTGCAACAGTCCAACCTGCAACCACTGGCTATACAACTGCAACGGGTTCTTCCATACCTGCTGAAGCTAGCTGATATATCCATAAAGTACATCCGGCAGCAACCTCCTGGTTCACCCGGAAAAGAGGCAGACCACCCCTCTACAGCGACAGACTGCTCAAACTGTTTATAAAGGGACTTTTCTGCTCCTTTCCCCCAAAGAAAAGGATACCACCAGTATGGAGCCTTAACCTGGTCCTAGTTGGCCTCATGAAACCCCCATTGAGCCTCTCTTCAGCGCCCATTAAGATTGTGACTTGGAAGTTGGCTTTCCTGGTTGCTGTTGCATCCGCCAGGCATTGTTGGTAGACCCTCCATACCTCAGGTTTGCAAAGGACAAGGTGATCCTCTCCACCAATCGCCACTATATTCCAAAAGTGCTGTCTGAGATGCACAAAAACATAACCATCACGTTGCCTACCTTCTTCCAGCAGAGAGAGCATTTCACTCCCTGTATGCCATAAGGGCATTGAAATATATTGCCTGGACCAGACAAAATCCTTCAGAGCAGCAAGACGGCTCTTTATTGCTTCCAGATACTCGAGCAAAGGGAAGGCTATCACGAAGCAGGTTATCACAAGGTGGATATCCTCTACTACCTCCTTCTGCCACGCAAAGGCCAACGGACCACTGCAGACTACAGTCTGGGCACATTACACAAGAGCCGTGGCGTCCTCAGCAGCTCGCTGGTCTGGGGTGCCCATCGGACATTTGCCAGGCAGCAATGTGGGGAGTGCCCCCACACCTTCACAAGACACTACTGCCTGCAGCAGCATGCACAAATGGGGCGAGCAATCCTTCCAATGGCTGTTCCAGTAACGTAAGCCCTGTAGCTTCTGGGGTTACCCGTTACGTATGTATACTACTCGTACGTCCCATACCCTTTCCTCCATCCTTTATAGGCGTCCCTCGCGAGGGACGGGAACGGAAGCTCTTTTCCACCAGGAAAAGACATTTCCCCTCTAAATTTACTGGCACGCCTTGGGGAGGCCTCGGGAGCACGGGCTCCCTTAACCCTGCCCACCGGCACCACACCTTAGTCCCCTTTTCCTCATCGACTGGAACGGACTGCTCCAACTGCGCTCCTGGGGGAGGCCTAGCCTCGTAATTCCACACGCTTCCCCAGTATTTTAGTAATTTAATACTTTTTCTTTTTCAGACTAGTGAACACTGTCCACTGGTGCCCTAGCTCTGTTCCTGGCGCATGTCGGCCCGACAGGCTTTAGCTGGTGCCCGTCGTGCGACTGTTCCTTACAGACATCTGATCCACACATGCTCTGTCTCTGATGCCTTGGTGAGGACCATGGTTGGGATAGATGCTCCGTGTGTGACTCCCTCACATCCAGGTCGCTCAAGCACCGACTTGAACGTTGGAGGATACTCAACAGGACTGCTCCGCAGAAAATCGGGGACTGCGTCCGAAGGAAGACACAGAAGGCGGGTGCATTATTTTCTAAGGCACCCTGCAGAGCCGACTCCTTCCTAGGGAAGCTCTCTGGCAGGTGGAGGGCGGTGGGAGGTCTGGCCCTTAGCCTTGCACTGGCTCAGTGAGCACCGAGGTTCACATAGCTACTGGCCGAGGGATCAGTACCCATCGGTCCTGCAACCGAGGGACCTGTGAGCTCTACGACCACCGGGTCCCATCCAGAGGGGCGACGCCTGGATATTCATTACCCAAGGGGGCGCCTTCACGCAGGGCCAGCAATAAATGCCGGGAGCTTAATACCTACCGGGTGTACACCTGAGGTGCTGGGCGGTGCCGGTGTAGTCTAGCATACAGGCCGAGCCCGGGAACATGCCGGCTACAGGTCCACGTGCTCTAGGTGTCGACAAAATGGTGGTTGCTCGAGACAAGATGGCTGCCACTCCTGAGTAACAAAGGCCAAGAGCCTCGCAGATGGGTGCCGAGGACCCTCAGCCCAGCAATCGACAAAGAAGTTTTGCTCCTAGGTTAGACTGGGCACCACTGACACCAGTCACCTGGTCCATGTCTTAGCCCAACATACCAGGGGCTGGGTACAATATCCCCATTTAGACAGGTGCTGGGCACACAGCTGGCGTATTCGCCCCTTCCTCCCACGCAAGACCGCTCACAGCCAGCCTGTGAGGGCAGGTTTTCTGGCAAGTTCATGTCACTCTTGCGGTCCCCTCAAATGTGCACAATCCTCAAGGGCATTATTAAAGACATGCTGTCGCGGTGCAGTCCACGACAGTGTACCTCATGCCTCCTCTGGCTCTGCCGCAGCCCAGTACTGAGGCTGCAGCAACCCTGGTGTGGCCCTAGACCCCCACCACGGAGGAACCCCCAAGGCTTGCTGCCGCCACCCTCCCAGGGACAGAGGACGAGCTGGACACCGAGGAGGAGCAGGATACGCCCTCAGCGAAAGCCTTTCATGACCTGATTGCCGGCTTGTCAGAATACCTGGCTATCTCCCAGCCACAGGTGCCCCCTGAAGCTGGAGTTCTGGCAGAGGTCCTGAGCATCAAGGCTGAGGCTAGTTCAGGCATCCCCCCCTACCAAAGGATGTGGAAGCTTTGGCCAGAAAGGGCTGGCTCGAGCCCCACTCCACACAATCTAACAAAAAGCTGGATGCTAGGCTTGGGCAAACTGAGGGGGATGGCATACTACTTTCTAAACACCGGCAGCCACCGTCCTCGCTGCTGCGTCCATGTATGCCAAAACCCAGGCGTCCTTGTCTTGACTGCCGCAACAGCCCTCCTCCGCAAGGAAGAAAAGACCCTTGATTCATATGGCAAGAAGGTCTATTCAAATGCCGGGCTGCGCCTAAGGCAGGCCAGCGCAGATGCTATCCTTGCTGTGGCTAACCAACGCCTGTGGAGGGAGAACAGACTTTCTGCCCGATATCCCCAAGAACAAGCAGGCCTGGGTAGGCGAACCTCATAGCCCAGGATATTATGGAGTCCTCTGTGGGCCACATCAACACAGCTGACAGAGCAATCTGTCTGGCAACAGACATGAGGCACACTGCCTGGCTGAAGGCCACTAGGTTCAACCAGAACGTGCAGGATAGAATCCTTGATCTTCCATTTGAAGAGGGAGTGGTGGTGGGGGGGGGGATCTCTTCCATGCCTGAACTGACGAGGAGCTTGATTTTAAAAAGACCAGCTCTAAGACCGAAAAGTCTCTGGCCATACTTTGCAAAACAGCGGCTAAGCCATTCGTTCAGTCCCAGTCCCGCTCAGACAAGGGGTGCTCATTTTCCAGGACCACAAAGCCAGACAGCCAGACAGGTCTCCAGTCAGCACCGGCCAAAGCACCACAAAACATCTAAGTGGTTTTTCCAGTACCCCCTCCTCTACCTCGGCCTCTGACCAGAAGAAACAATGACGTTTCCGCTTCAGGTGCACAGCACCCCAATCAGGGGCAGGCTGGCTGTGCACAGTTGCGCTTGGTGGCCAAAGTTTGCGGATGCATTGGGTCCTCGGTGGTGTCCTGGGGCTTCGAGCTACCTCTTCCTTCTCCCTCAGAGTTCCCCTCCCACAGATCGGCACACCACCACTCTTAGCGGAGATTCACTCCCTTGTTGAGAGTCAAGTGGTAGAACAGGTCCCCTCTCCCAGCAGGAGCAGGGCTTTTACTCCCACAGCTTTGCTATCCAGAAGAACCAAGCAGCCCTGTGTGTGGTGTTTGATCGATCTTCCCTGAATATTTACCTACCCTTGCAGAAGTTGAAGATGGTGATGCCAACGCTTATTGCCGAGACACTGTGTGGGGGAGACTGGTGTTCCCTGGACCTGAAGGACGCTGATGTCCACGTTCCCATTGTTCAGCCTCACCAGGCCTTACTCTGGGTCCGGGTCATGGACCTGCACTTTCAGTACAGGGTTCTGCCCTTTGGGTTAAATTCAGCTCTTAAGTCTTCATGAGGCTCATGAATGCGGTGGCAGCTCTCCTCGGTCAGAGGGGTTTCACGTCTACCCGTACCTCGACGACTGACTAGTCAGGGGTACCTCTTCAGAGCAGGTCCAAGACTCAGCAGACTCATCTACCCTATTCAACCAGGGGTTTTTGAACAACTACCAGAAAGCTCAGTTTACCCCTACTAAGACACTGGTGTTTCTGGGCCTGTTGTGAGACACACAGCAGCAGGGGCTTTTCCCCACAGGGACAAGGTCACTCTAATCAGCAGTCTCCCATTTCTGCAGCAGATCAATCGCCACAGCCTGGTGATATCAACACCGGTGGTCAGTCATAATTTCGAAAAAATGTCGATTGACAAAAATGTTGAAAAAAAAATGTCGGGGAAAAAAGTCGAATTCCGTTTTTTTAAAATTATATATTTATTTTGGGGTCCGGGAGTAAAAAAAAATGGGTAAAACAAAAAATAATTTAAAAAAGGGGGGTTTGAACCCCATTTCGGAAAAAAAAGTATTGGAAAAAAAATGGACTTTTTTGACTTTTTTTCTCGAAAAAATGACTTTCGACATTATTTTCGAAATTATCACTATAAACCATCAACACCTTCTGGGTGTGCTGACAGCATGCCTCCTGGAGATCCCGTACACCAGGCTCCAGCTACATTTTGCAGATTCCTGGGATCAGGAATCGAGCCATCAGAGGGCCCCCAATCTCCATGTGTGCAAATGCATTCCCACCCACACCGCTCATGCACAAGGTAGTGAGCAAGATCAGGAGCTCCAAGAACCTTGTGATCATCCTCGAGGTGCCTCGCTGGCCGGCGCAGCCCTGGGTCTCAGACCTGTGGCAGATGTCGCTTCAGCCGGAAATTCTACTCCCCCTCGAGGGGCCCTCTACTAGCACAGCAGGGAGGCGCAGTGCTACACCCCTCTTAAGAGAGGCTAGCCCTAATGCCAGGGGCCAGGCTACACGCAAGCAGTGCAAAAGTAAATGAAGATTCTGCTTTTGGGCTAAGGAACACTGGGTGAACCCGTTGACATGCACCCTCAACCAGGTTTGATCATTCTCTGCCTATCTCGCCAGGTCGGGTGTCCAGCTGGATATCTGCAAAACGTACCTGGCCGCTATCGGTGTGTACATGAACTTCGACTCTTACCCTGTCTTCGGCCAATTCCGTAGTGTGGAGACCCGTGACTGGGTCGACCAGACTGTACGCCCCCGGTCAAGTGCTCTCATCCCATTTGGGACCTGAACGTAGTCCTAAGCACTATTGCGCACAAACCATTTGAACCCATGGCCACGACAGACATTAAGTTGTCACTCTAAAGACAGCCTTTCTGTTTGGGCTTACAGCTGCCCCCAGACCGAGCTACATCCAGGCGCTAGTCGACTCAGAGCCGTACACGACATTTCACAAGGACAAGGTCGTGCTTCGCACGCACCCCAGGTTTCTCCCGAAAGCGGTATCATCCTTGCAGATCAACCAGGAGATTGTGCTCCCCTCATGCTTCCCAGACCCCAAGGAGGATGCAGAAAAGATGCTCCACTTTCTCGATGTCGGGAGGATGTTTAACTTGTAACTGGACCGAAAGAAGAGCATCCGCAAGACGGACGCTCTGACATTTGGAGGCTCTAGGCCTGGGCAGCAGGCATCCAAGTCATTCATACCACGTTGGGATGACAGTGCCGATCCAAGAGGCATACAACATGCAGAGCAAGGACCCTGCCACAGGGCATGCATGCACATGCTGTAAGAGCTAAGGCGACAGCAGTCGCGTTCCAGCACCACGTTCCCTGGCAGGTGATCAGCATGGAGGCAGTGGGCCTCTCCTTTGGCTTTATGCAAGCACTACTGCTTGGATACCAATGCCAAGGTTGATGCAGCGTTTGGCCAAGCAGTGCTTCGTAAACCATTTTCCAGAAAGTCAGGCTCTCCTCCCCAGGGCGTTGTCAGTTGTAATCGCCCATACACAATGGAGGAAAGGGGATGGGACATAGGAGTAATTAAGTGTTACTCACCAGAGTGACCGTCGTACTCCCAGTCCATAGTCCCCTTTCCTCCATATGTTCCACCATCCATCCCCCTATAAGAGCAGTGAGATTGTTAGACTCTAATACAGCTGATGCATCAAAGGGGGACTGAGGTGTGGCGCTGGTCACTTTTGTGAGTAACACTTGCTTGCGCGGCATAAAATGCAGGGGTTCTTACCGGTTTGCCTCCTGTCATGTATACTGCTATAAAATCTATTCACAGCATGTGAATCGATGAAGGATCCAATGATGGAGAAAGGAGTAGTTTCTTACCTGTAACTCCATTTCTCTAGCGTTGGTATCTTTCATAGATTTGCATGCACCCTCCAGCCTTCTCCTTCCAGGCAAACACCCTCTGTATGTGGTTGAAATCTGAGGGGAAGCTGCTGGGGCGGAGCTATACACTAGACGTCCTATTGGTAGGGACCAAAGGCACCCACAACTATGTGGGTAGGACACTCAAGGTGTCAAATGTTTTTCACTAGGAAAGTTATAAGTAACCAGGGATTCCCAGCCTGGCAACTGAATATTCACAGCATGTGAATCTATGAAAGATGCCAATGCTGGAGAAATACAGATAAGAAACTGCTTCCTTACTCACTGTAGTGACTAATGTACTGCTAGATCATAGTCCCCTTTTCTCCATACGCATGCCCGCCGTCCCATCTAAAAAGTTCCCTAAAATTGCTAATAGGTCTATCTAGCACTGAAGGACAATGTGCTCTGTGGGGCTCCGGAAGGCGGGGCCTAAAGCCTCACATGGTGGTCCTGCATCAACATAAAAGCACATCTGTTTTGATATCAAAAAGTGCTCTGTTCCTTTCCTGAAGAATAGAATATTCCACAAGTATGGAGGACTATGGACTAGGAGTATGTTAGTTACTATAGTGAGTGAGTTTGTTTCATCTTCAGTCTTTAAATTCCTGAAAAGAAGAGTAGAAAGATGGATGTTAGGAAAGAAGGCATGAATTGCACCCTCAAACACCTTTTAGATCTGCCACTTCCTCTGCATTGATGGGCAGGTAAGATACACCCGTGGATGTCTGGCCAACATAGTTTGCCTGCCTCATTCCGGTAAACAATAAATCTGGTTTGATTGGTTTCAGATACTCATTAGTGTTTAGGGCGACCCTTCTAAATTGGTGGCATACAGCTTTTGTTAAGGTCCTCTCACTTCGTAGACCATTTGATCTAGGCAGATTGGCCCCATGGCTGAGTCCCTGCAAACAATCTTAGACCTCAGTTTCTCAGGCAGTGCACACTATGGCCATCATGTGGACTATGTGACCTGCATAAAGGCCTTAATAGTTTCTACTTCCAAGGATGGGAGGATTAATCACCGCCTCATCCCCCAAGTTAGCATTTGCAGTATCATTGACAATACCACCTCCGAGGTCCTCTTGCCCCTGAAAGAAGAGTAAGTGGTCAAGCATGCTTCAATCACTCATTCCCCCCACCCCCTTCACACCATGATTGATGGAAGAGTCTGAAATCACTGATTCCTCAGAAAAATACCACCCAACAAAGTTGCTTGTTAATTGTGAAGGATGGTGTACTGAAAGATGTTTTCTTCTCCAATTAACTTTCAACCTTAAAGAACCTGGACTGGTTGGTCTAAGAAATCTGCATCCTATTAGAAAAGAATGCAGTGGTGAAAGGTCCATAGTCCACCAATTAAGCAGCATCTACTCAAGGTACTTCCTTGTCCAAAAGACTGCACAGTTCAGTTGGTGAAGGTGAAATTCAGGATAAGATATGGCTTTGCTAGATCTCTCGCCTCCCTGACCCACCCTTCCCCGCACCCTCCCTTCAGAAAGGGGATTGGCTTAGTCACGGATTCAGGTCTCGTACTTCCACATACCAGTTTGATTTACAACATCAACGATTATTAAGGTTAATAGTCAACATCAAAGATTATTAAGGTTAATGGTGAAGAGCATTTAGAATACAATTACACTCAAGTAAGTACTAAGGTTTTTTTCTAAATACATAGTCATAGCGTCATCCTCTGGGAAACTAGGTTGGCCTACCAATACCTCGAACTGGCTGATCAAGGCCATTCAGAAAAGCATAAAAGGATTTTAAACTAATATTCTTCTCTACCCTGAACTTACCTTTCACATGAACTTGCAACATTACACTGCCAACCAAAAGCTTCAGTACGTCCATGTAATTTTAAATGTTTCCACAACTTCAATGCATGAGTAACTCACTTTACAGCAAGTGAAGTGTCTTCTCTTTTGTGCTTGGTGTCTTGCATCTTTATTGTACTCATTGCAATACAGCAAGTTTGTCCACTGTAGGGATTTGTGTAGGACCAGTGGTCTCAACCGGAACTCTTGGGATAAGCTGACTAGTTACTTTGGTGGTGCACACGGTCCAACATACTGAAGAAAGTAAACTTCTAATCGATCGCACTGAGGCAGGCATTAGTGAAGACCTCTGATGGGTTGGAACAATCGTGACATAAAGCTTTTGTTCCATAAATTGTATGCAACCCTTGGAGAAGAGCTCGAGGTCCTTTTTTGAGGGTGCCCCGTCCACAGGGGTCTAAAAGAAGGCCAAGCACAACGCTATGGATCCCACTGGGTTTGCTGCGGCTGCGGGTCCCAGTTCAGGAAGGACACTATCACCGGTAGTCTACATCCACAGCGAGCCTGCCAGTGAGGGTTGCTCCCTCCAAGAGGAAGTCCTTAACCCCTACAAAGCTTCGTCTCCCGTCTTCGGAAAAGCCTGCGAAGGAGAGGTTCTCAGGTGGCTCCTCCTGTCGACTTCATAGGCATCTAAGACAACGACTTTATCGATGTCGTCATCAAATATATCCACTTTGTTTAAGACCACAACCTTGTCAACGGTCACAATCCAGTTTATGAAAGCTTCGGCATACACCTCGTTGACTACTCAGATGGCCATTACTTTGTCGAAAGGGGTCCTGGTGATGAAGGTGGTCTCTACGGGCATAACAGCGGCAACCCCGCGGGTGACCCTACTACCATTGTGTATGGCTGCTGTGGCCTCACCAATGACAGCTGCTGGCGCCCTGGTGATGGGGACTGTTCCTATAGTCACTGCACTCCTGAAGGAGCCGGAGAAGGACCAAAACTAATGCCTGCAGAACCACCTTCTAGACAAAATGAAGCAGGGCCAAGGAAGCATCAAGGGAGCTGGTGCACATCTATGTGTGCTCTTAGGAGGACAACTTGCCTGAGGACTGCTACTCGGATCACAAGGAGGGCAGTGAGGCAGTGAGACAGTGTCCACAGAGGGATCTCCACGTGATGAACCCAGATCACCATCCAGCCTAAGAAGGCGCGTTGGCCTGGAGCTGTTGTCGACTGTTCCCCCTACTCAGCTGATGCCCAGGGACATGTCGTTGGGCATCCTTACCACACCGGCGTATATATCGGAAATACACCAAAGACTGCATGCTACACCAGCGCTGGCTCCGGCCCGCAGTTCAAGGTCGCAGAGGTGCCCGTCCAGGCCGAGGCTCAAGTCGAAGGACCCGACTGCCCCGAGGCATCAACCGCCGCCACCGCATCACGCCTTGACTCTTGTGTTGGAGATCCCCCCCACACACACCCCGATTCTGGTACGGGCACTTCATTGACTCATGCCGATGGGTCTGAGGAGACTGTGCTAGCAGACATAGCCATTGGGTGCCGGCGAGCCCACCAGGGCTTCACCACCGGATGAGGTAGGCTCCTTTCATGCCATGATGTCAAGGGCGTCTACCCTCTCCAACTTGGTGCCAGGGGAACTGAAGGTGCAGGGGTTACTCTTCCAACACTGATAAAACAGTCGTGCCTCCCAAGTGGGATAGGCTGGAAAAAGGTACAGGGTTCCGGGCTCAGCCCCCAGGTTCTTGAGGTCCCAGCCTTCTCCTGACTCAGTGGTCTCTGCCACGGCCAGGAAGCGCTTGGTGAATCCATAGTCTTCTGCCATGGTGCCCATGACTACGAGAGGAAGAAACTGGATGCAATGGGAAAACACATTTATACTGCAGCCTCCAATATCGGGCTGCTAATTCCCCGGCCCTTCTTATCCTGCTACGACCGGCAGCTGTGGTATAAGCTGGGACTTATTTTGAACTTCCTGTCGGAGGCCAAGCAGGTGGGCGGCCCTGGTCCTGTTCCAGGAGGGTGAGGTGGTGTCGGACCATACCATCACGGTGGCTTTGACGTTGTGGATACTAGGTTCTGCCAGATGGTTAATGGGGTATCCCTTCAACGACGGTGATGTCTGAAGGCCACCAACTTCAGGGTGGATGTTATGTTGATTTTATACTGCGCACCGCTACCACCAAAGGGCAGCTTTCAGGTCCAGTCTAAGGTTGTGGACATGCCCTTTGATGGGGACTACCTTTTCGTCAAGACCATGGACGAGTCTCTGCAGACGATAAAGATGGACACAGAGATGGCAGGCTCGCTGGGAACATTGCAACTGCGAAGCTAGTCTTGTTGGTGCTCGATGGGGAAGCCGGGCAAGTCCTCCAAGGGCTATAACACACCCCTATCGTCAACTCTTGTGTTCCACGACCCAGGAGTCTTACAGAGGCCGCTCACTGGCTTACGGCAGTGGAGTGCAGCGTCGCCCGCAGGCCAGGATGTAGACGCCCAAGCAGGCCTGAACTGGCAGTGGATCCGGGCCCCCACTTGTGCACCCCAGTGGGGGTGGGGTGAGGGACTGACTAGCACATTTTGTCAGCGGGTGGAAGACCATCACCACAGGCACATGGGTGCTGGACGTTCTTAGTCAGGGGCATGCCTTGTGGTTCCAATGCATGTGCCCTTGAATTCCTCTTGTGGCTCGTCGAGAGCTGCAGGAGGTTCACGCCATGTTCAGAAAGGGGGGGCGATAGGGCCTGTCTCGCATCGCCTCTGGAGTGTACTCCAGATACTTATTTTATTCCCCATTTTTGGTAGTTGGGAGTTGAATGATTTATTTTTTTGTTTTTAGGGTGTAACTAACATGAGTCCCATTACCAATGGTAGTATTTTATAAACCAGTAAACATGATAATCGGTACAACAAATGTTTGTTCACGTCCTTATCCACCAGAAACATCAGAAGTTCCTGCGGTTCGTGGTCAAGGGACCGCAGTATCAGTCCAAGGCCTAAAATCGGCCCCAAAGGTGTTCATGAAGTGCTTGGCTCTAGTGGCAGTGCACTTTCGTCCCAAGGGTACTGTACCCTTATCTGGATGATTGGCTCATCCACTCACGTCCTGGTGAACCAGCATGAGGCGGAGACCATTCGTCTGCTGTCGGATATCGGATTTTTCATCAATTATCCGAAGTCTTGTGTGGATCCATTGCTGAACGCTGTTTTTCTGGGCATCCGTCTCAACACGGTCACTTGTCTGGTGACCCCCTTGGAGGAAAGGGTGCCACCCATCCTTGGGAAGGTGCAGCGCCTGTTGGCGCAAGCCGCAACCGTGCAAACCATCAAGTCACTGTTGGATATGTTGTCCTCCGGCATCAATCTCGTCCTTTGCCAGCTGCAAATGCAGCATCTCCAGGAGGTTCTTTGACGGACAAGATCGTCCTCCACAAGCTCTGCGATGGTGAGGACTGTGCCCACATCTCACGCAAGGAGCTCTGTTTCAGGTCACACCATCCTCCCTGAAGGGGGAGTGGGTGGGAGAGCCCACACCGGGCAATTGCACGCCAGAGATATCTGGCTTCCGGACGAAAAGGACCTTCACATGAACGTCCTGGAGCTTCTGGCAGTCTTCTGGGCCCTCCAATCATTCCTGCCGTTGCTGAACACCACCATGTTCTACATCTGGAAACAGGACAGGGCACTCTCACAGGAAACGAAGCCCCTGTGACGCGGGGCCATTTCTCAGGTCATGCTCCTCATCCCGTTTCACCAGGCAGACGCCAAGAACACTATTGCAGACTCGCTCAGCAGGGAGATGTATTCTTGCCAAGAATGGGAACTTTGCCAGGGGCAAGTTTCTCTTCCACAAGTGGTGCAAACCCCAGATAGACCTCTTCACGATGGCAGCCACAACCCCAAGTCCCAGAGGTTCGTCAGCAGGTTCCTGCAGTGAAAGAGCCTGGGGAATGATCCTGCTCCTGCTACGAGTGATCAAGACTGTCAGTGTGGGATAATACTAATCGCTCCCGCGTAGCCGTGACAGATCTGGTACCTGGACATACTCAGTCTGTCAGTGGCTCCGCCCATCAAAATGTTGCCATTTTTTGATCTTCTTGCCAGAGGACTGAGGGATTCTGCACCACGACCCGGCTTTGCTGAGCCTCAGTGCCTGGCTCCTGCAGCCCTAGAATTTGGCTTTTATCCCCGGCTGCTGGAATGTAGGAACATCGCTAGCTAAGGCCATATCTTCATCGACCTTAGCATGCTACAGACACATTGAAACTCTTTTCAATATGGTGCAGTTGCTCACGGCCCTGCATGTCACAGCCCTGCAGGTCCTTCCCTACCGGCATTCCATGGCCAAGGCTGGACTGGCTCACACCTCTCACGGTGCACATGGCTGCCATATCCCGTTAAACCAGGTTGCCTGGTAAGCCTTCCCTGCGGTCGCACAGGCTCATCAAGTAATTCCTCAAATGCCTCTTTAGGAATTTTTCCCCAGTCAAGGCCCTTGTGCCAGCTTAGGAGCTCAACATGGTCTTGACAAAATTCATGGAGCCCCCATCTGAACCAATGCATCAGGCCCCACTGAAGCTTCTCTCATGGAAGACTGCTTTCTTCGTGCCGATCACCTCAGCCAGGCGGGTTGCTGAGATGCAGGCCCTCTTGCAAGCAGCCACACTTGTCCTTCTACGCTACGAGGGTGGTGCTGCAGACCCACCCCACCTTTATGCTGGAGATTCTGTCAGAATTCCACTTCAAAGAGCCATTGTGGCCAGTTTTCTTCCCGAACCCTTCTACTCTGGCGGAGAGAAAGTTGCATTTACTGAACATTGCTCGTGCCTTGAAGTTTTATGTGGCACGCACGAAGGATTTTCACAAGACTACAAAACGTTTCAGATCCATTGCATCAACAACAGTGTTTCTCTCTGGTGTCCCCCTGCCCGACTTCTGCAAGGCTGCTACGTGGCGGCACGCATATTTACTCAGGTCTACTGCGTCAACAGGGATTCCAGGGAGGCACCTGGGTCAGCCAAGCCTTCTACTCTGGCGGAGAGAAAGTTGCATTTACTGAACATTGCTCGTGCCTTGAAGTTTTATGTGGCACGCACGAAGGATTTTCACAAGACTACAAAACGTTTCAGATCCATTGCATCAACAACAGTGTTTCTCTCTGGTGTCCCCCTGCCCGACTTCTGCAAGGCTGCTACGTGGAGGCACGCATATTTACTCAGGTCTACTGCGTCAACAGGGATTCCAGGGAGGCACCTGGGTCAGCCAAGCAGTGCTACGCCACCTGTTCAATTGAGGCAAGTCTGTTCCAGGGATGAGTGTTTTTACTTCTGTTGAGCCTTGCCACCTTGCGTAGTTGTGTATGTACTGCTATTGCTATGTAATCTTTATTCATGAGCATTCAGTCCCCATGATGAAGGAACATGTTGCGTACATGTAAACCCCCCCCCCCTCCACCCCCCTCCTCTGGCTCTTATCGGTTCATACTGCCACTTTACGTGCTTACCAAATCTGAAGATGGCCACCATGGGTGGAGCTTAGGGAGACAGCTCTCATTGGATGGGGGCAGTATAACCCAAAGTTTGGTGATTGGTTTAGAGGAGAAATGCAGTTGTCAGGCTAAAGAAAAACTTTTTTTTAAAAAAAAAAAAATGTAAAAAATTACCACGGATTCCCAGCCTGACGACACAGAATATTCATGTGAATCCATGCCAGACCCATGATGGAGAACAGGAGTTAGTTAACTTGTTCCAGTTCTTCCACATTCAATTCTCTCCAGCGCAAAGGTCTTTGCGCTTTAGATTGATAACGATACTCTATTATTTGGAATTGCAGCCGGTATAAGAAAATCAACTCTTAATTACGCCCAAGTGAAAACAGGGTTGCCTGCTTTTTAACAGTTTATATCCAGGGTATAGTCTCTTAGCTCACTTTTACCAGAAAGCAACTAAATCTCTCTAAGGGCCTTTTCCACTAGAAGTCATGCAGCTCTCAGGAATGTCACGAATTCTGAGATATGCATGGGGACAACCCTGGAAGTTAATTTCCAGTTTGCTAATCGCAATTCTCTATTTGAATGCAAGAAAATGTCCAGCTGCGACAGGCATCACCAAAAAATGCATTTAGACTAAATAATTTGAGTGATCATCTTTTTCAGTCTTCCCACCTTCCAAGACCAGGCCTACACATTGCTCTTCTCCATAATGAGGCACTTCCTTAATATTCATAAACATCCCTCCACATCCCCAATAAGCAATTCAGAGTTGGGTTGATCACTCCTGTGTCAGTCTTAAATCTCTAATTCTGTGTAAAAATCACCAGATGCTGAACGGAGAGTATTCTTCATGATGGATACCAGTGAAGACTGGATGACCTGGCAAAAGCTGCCTTTTTTTTTCCTTTTGCATGTACCTGCCCATTTCCACAGAACCGCATCCAAGGAGCAACTTGCCTCTTGTGTATGAGGTACCTCCGGGTATGGTGAAGCTATACCGTGATGAATAATTCAACAAACTGCCAATATCCTGCTCCACACAGCTCCCCTAATCGGGCGCGTAAGCAAAAAGAAACCTGGGCACACCTCTTTCACCTGCAACTTAGTGCAAAAGGTGCAAGTTTATTTGAGTTAAAGCTTAAAAGCAATTCAAAGAGAAGACAAAAGTCCACTCATGGCAGAAGAGCAAACCTACAGAGGCTAAATAGTGACCACATGTTCCGTCCCAACACAGACTTCCACTGGTCATTAGTAACAGATTGTAACGGCTCTCCATGCTTAAAGGAAAGAACCTGCTTCCTGAAATGTCATGAGGCACATGTTCATAAAAACCATGGAAATCCTCAATGATAGATTGCAACAATAGCAACATCTTTAAATGGCAAAACATGTATGAGTATAATACAGCATATATTTATTTCTTCGGATTTTGTGACCTGTTCTGATAGCAGCAGGCAGTTTTTCAAGAATGTATGAATATTGTAGATGCCCATAATGGAAGACTAGGTTAGTAACTTGTTCTTGCTTAACAATGTAGGACTGGCTTAATCAATTGAAAATTGGCATCTTCTATAGCTTTTCTTCAAAGCCACCCTTTTCTTAGAGACCGTGGCCAACTTTTACTACTTTATAGGCCCAACAATGGTTGAAAAATCAGTGTGATCAGCAATTGAAAAAACACAAGTAAGGTATGCATGGTGCCAATGGTGAAGGAAGGTGAACAGCATGTTGTCCAACTGTTGAATTTTATATTGATAATTAAAAACTGTTGTACGCTAACAATGAGGCGATTGCATGTTTCAAGTTACAGCTTCATGTATGCCATCCAGTTGAATATTGAAATGCATTTTGTGTACATGGTGTCCATCAAGTATGTAAACTTACGTTCCACTTTGTTGCACCCTTGGTATCATCTTTTTACCCGTTTGTCATTTCCTCGTATGCTTCATTCTAAACTACATCTACCCCAAGACTGATTTTGAAACCCAACAAGAATGCTTAATGCGCTAATAGGAGGTAAACTGACTTGCTCTGACATATATAATTTAGAACCCGAAAGACAAGGACTTGCAGACTAAATCATGGAGCTTCATTTATCATGTTAGATTAAGTTCCTTGCATGTAGTCCTAGTCTTTTGAGTACCCGTGGATTAATGTTTATTTAAAAGGGTGTAGGCCTTGTGTGTCTATTTGTAAGCACAGCCTTGATTGATTAAATATTGCATTTGTTCATCAGTGACATTCCACATTTCAAGATTGTACCACAGAATACTTCAGTTTGAGTCAATTTTTACAATCTTTATTAAGCTAATATTCAAAAAGCAGTGTTCTCTAGATAAATCCCTGTGATGTAACCGTTGGTATAAGGTACTACGTTTGTCTTCTGAGTCTTTGTGATTCAATGTGTTTGGAGCAATACTATTGCACAATATTTACTTGGTTAGAATTGTGCACATCATCCATTTATGCTTTCATTGTTGGTCTTCATTTGTATTCGCAAATATTTATTTTTCTTTAATGTTTGGACGAAGTAGTTTTAAATTAACAGAATTAAACGTGTGTAAAATGTAGTCTTTAAACTTCATTAATTAAAAGTAATCAAAAATTCTCAGAATGCAAAATGTATGTAGATTCTGCCAAAATCTGCTGAAGGCTCTGTTTTGAGATTTTTACAATCCCTTGGACCTTTTATTTTAATTTTAGTTTTTTAGTTCATGATCCTTTTATAGATACATTTTTTGATGCATAGCTTGGTTGGCTAGTGTTAGATAGATGTTACAGTTGCGCTGGTAACGCTGTAGCAATTAGTTTGTTTTAACCATTTCTGATTTGACTATTTTTCTTATTTACAAAGCTGTTTCCTTATTCATACTTTGAATGTAGGGTTTCTTTTTTTTAGTCCAGGTACAAGTGATGGTTATCGTGGTTTACAACATGATTTCATGTGTTTGCATGATGGTAACCCCAAACTACAGGTAGATGCCCTTTCAAAGATCACTAGTAACAATCCTCTTGACTGCACTGTATGGGGATGTACTAATATGGTTCACTTAAATCCTAATTATGCAATGCAACCTATTGCATGTGGACTCACCTCAGCATGTTCTACTGACTAGAAAGTCTTCCTTACATGGCCAATAATTCTATCATCCACACTATTCTGTACCAGCTTTCTTCTTGGTGTCTACAATCCATATTTTCCCTGCTGCTCTCTCCACAGATTACCACACCCTTCCACCAGTCACTGGATCTTACGTTAAGTTAAATTATTTTTGGCAGAAAAATCTGAAACTGAGGAATGGTAGGTATTGCATGTTGCTGTAGAGGTGTCCTGTGAAGTGGGGGGATTGTGGGCATGAACTTGCTTTTTATATTTATTTTTACAAAGGAGTTCAGGAATGCAATGAGATTGTTCAAAATGTATTTTTCATTGAAGAATAATGCATGAAGATAATGCTCATTGCATATTAAATAGTCTTTATGCAGTGGCACTTTTGTATGTGCCCTGTTCATGGTAGATCCCTGCTTAATATCACCCAAACCTGGATTGTCAAATTCTAAACGTAAGACGAAGGATGTGTATATATATATATCCTTTTGCCACTGCAACTAAAAACTCCTTTTGAAATGCATGTGCCCACATTGTTTGATTGCTAATCTTTTCTCCGATTGGAAATCTGAGCGCTCACTTGCATGGGCTCCAACTAGTGGGAACTCATAAGGACCTGTAGTGAGCAAGAATGCTCCTCCTCTAGAATGCACTTGTCTCGGTTTTATTCTCGACTGGAGAGACTAGTTGTCCTGCGTCGTCCTTACTGACACCATTTCCTATCTTTTCCTCTCCCTTTCGTGTGTGTGTTCTTTGACAATATTGCAATCCAGGAAGCACATATAAAACCGCAGCATAATTTGATTCTGCAGCCATTGGTACATGAGTAACTTTCTTTTCATCCTTAATGAGTTCTGTACTTTAGAGCGGCTACAGTCTAGAAATAGACGTTCACCCTAATACACATAGCATGTTTATAAAAACCCCATGCATGGCTTGCAAAGCAAAAGTGTGAATACGTGGCGTGGGTTACATTTTATTGCAAACTTTTATTTTTTGTATGAAATGCGTGATTATCGTACAGTTGAAAAATGTGGCCTGGCTTTTACCAGTTCTTTTTTTTTTTTCCTTTTCACTCACATTTTTATCTTCATAAACTCGAGTATATTTATAAACCAATTTTCCAATTAGATGTGGTGCTTTCCATGGAGCCATGCACTTCAACACTGGGATTTAGTGAGAGTACACCAGAACGCCTTTAAAAAAATGCATCTCAAATACGTAGAACATTTCAATCTGTTCCTGTCTGAACTACATAATGCCAAACAGGTGTTTATGATTATTTATATTCAGTACTCCATCCCTTGCGGTTTCAGTCTTTACCAGATTTGCATGTGTCACTAAACTTGAGATGGTGTGAGGCCATAGTAGAAATTGAAGGAATTCGCCCAATTAAGTAAAGTAAATCCCTGATATTATTGAAATATTTGCACAGTAAACTGTATTATGTGTGGAACACACATAGCTTCTGGCCATCTATGTAGTTGTCTTGACTATTTATTTGGGGGGGGTCCCTTTTCTGTGGTCGTAGGTCTCTGAAATGCTAGTTTCGTTTTGGTGCTGCAAGCAGGTGTACATTTATTGGTTCTTAACATCGCCTGACCATGTGACCTTGTTAGGAGCACTACCTGAAGATTTGATATGTGCAGTATGCCTGGGTTAATTGCATTTCGGGTGGATGAGCTACACCTCTCATGTAAATCCATTTCAACAGTACCAGCAACGATGGTGGAAGCCGCATATCCTCTTTAGCCTTCAGCTGTTAGCGTGCATGTTGGGTCTTGATGCATAACTCTCATCTTTGAATCAAACTGTACTGTAGTGACTTGTGTTCCGACCTTCCACCCCATCCCTCCATACCTTTGCGTCTTCCTGTCCATGGTGGCATGGGGAGGTTAGGGAATCCAGAGTATGGAGGAAGGGGGCGGGGTGGTAAGTACTAGAGGGGGTTGGGGGTACAATAGTCACAACTTTGAGCAACATACCGAAACCATGCTTATATAGGTCGCAGCACACTCATTAAGTGGGGGCATTTGTAAAGTGGACTCAAACTTCCCTTACCTACATAGCTCCATGAATGTAATGTTTAGTTCCTGCTCCTCCAGTATACTCCAGCCTCCTCTTTGGTGAATTGGTCTACATCCATCTCTGGGTTTTACTGGACTAAGACTGGCAAGTGTGTGGTCTGGAGGAAGGGTCTTAAAATTCATGATCTGCATAGAAATTACTCGATTGCTGATTCAGAAAACCTGTTTAAGGCGGATGTCAGCGTTTACCATAAACTGATATCAAGGGCTCTGGTTCCCAAGTTCACTTCCTGCTGTCCCAAGCTTTGAGACTTGGTACAGATTTGTGTTGACAGGTTTAATCTAGTCCAGGATTAGTCTAGTGAAACTATTTCCTCTTTATCTGTAGTCTTTCTACTTCATGTAACCGAAGGTCACATTTTTAGACCTTTTTAGAAAGTCTTGAAATACATTGTTCCCACTGCAAACTAGTTAATACTCTTAAGTATTTAGTATCGCATTTAATTTACCTGCTTAATATTATAGCACAGATGCTGTGGTAGCACATCATTAAATTGTTTTATTTCCAGTCTGTCCAAGAGTGCATGAGTAAAGCTTATAAATCAACATTCCTAGAACTACATACTGATTAGTTATCACTTGGAATTTAAGTCCCTTCTTAGCAGATTCATTTTACCTGTGACATTGGGAAGGAGCCTTGGTGGCAGCCAAAGACCCATCCAACCTTTCTACCAGAGTGATACAGTAGAAATTGGAATTGATTAAGCTTTTGTTTCATTTAATTAATCTCAGATCTCATTAATGTTCTTCTTTTTTATACTTAAATGATTTTAGTTCTAAAATGACCGGTCATGGTAGTCTTAAGGAGACTTGCTGATCTCCTCTGACAAGCTATATCTTTGAGTGATCATTTGAGAATTAAGGGCACAGCTTGTTTGTGGATCGGTGCACATTTTGGAAACCAATGTAGATCATTTATAGCATGTGAAAATGTTTTGAGCTTATTTCAATGATTGACTGACATGATTCCAGGGTTTGACATTTTCCATCATAGAGCCCTCTTTTGCAACCACAAGTCGCCTTGATTGCTCTGTTTGCCAAATTTGTTAGCATTGATAGGAATTAGACTATGCTTGGCATGTGTTTCTCTGGCAGTGTACTGCCATCAGTTCTTGCAGTGTTGTCATTTGTGCAAGGGATAGTGTTCGGACTGGAAGGAAGATGTTTTGAGCCTCATGTAGCCTGCCACCCAAGCATACACCAGGCTGCATGTTGAAAGTGGAGGATTCATTTTTTTCCTCCATCGGACAACCTTGCATGTTTTAATTCTTTATTCTGTTACCATCCTCAACAAGAATGTGCATTTTCAATTCTCTTACTTTCTCTGGCCGCTCTGTTTTCCTGCCCAAGCACAGGAATGTGTTGCCTCTTTGCCCAAGCCAGCAATGTTCATCTAAACAGTGTGCAGATGGGGCTCGTGAGGCCATGCATGGTGCAATTGATTATGGCTGAGGTTTCTTGCAATCTGTCTAGGTGTTTGCAGCAATTCTATCCCTCCCAAACACCCCTCCACCCCCTCCCCTCTCCCTCAAGTGACTTTCAACCTCTTAGCACTACAACTTTGTGCAAAGAGCAGGTATCCCAGTAACTAACCTAATCCCTTAAATTTGCATTCTAGGTTTCACCCTGCTGCCCCCTTAGTTTCAGTTCAAGAAGTATTTTGGAGATGTTAATGTGTATAATTGCCAGAATGGCCAAGCCCTGGTGTAAGAGGGAAACCCGCCTTCTCAACATCAGTACAACACCAAAACGAAACATTGGCAGAATAAAGAGGGCTGCAGGTAGAACTTGGGAATGAACTCAGTTGGGAGCTTTGAAATTGTACTTATCCTCACTTGAGTTTACATAGGACTTCGCAACTAATTTGTGTGTGTGTGGGGGGGGGGGATTTTTCAGGCGTATCAGTCCTCTCATGAACCTGAAATGTTTGGTTCTAGTACAGAGAGTCACTTGGCACATTTGGGCAGGCTTATTTTACACCGATTATCTGAAAAATGTCTCTTGGTGGCATTGTAGCAGGCTTCAGGGCCTCAGTGCTCTGAAGCAGCTGGAAGGCATCTTGAAAGGGCTTTATATAAATCCCCCAGAAAAATGTTTCAGAGTTTATGGAATGTTTTTTAAGATTTCCATGCGTGGGTTAACAGTGACAGGCTTTGAGCTTCTTCGTATCATTGCTTGCTTTGCATAGGTATTCAAATTTCAAACGCTGCAACAATACCCAAATATCACTGTCTAATGGATTGTGTCCTACCACGTATTCCTCATCTTTGATATACTTTGATATCCTGCTTGCAGCTTGGAATTTTTTTTTCAGCGGAAGGTGCCGTGCATCATAGTCTACTTCGTGTCCCTCGAGCCTCCGTCCTGATGTTGAGGCTGGTATATATGGCACGCACCGTTCCCGTTGCCTCAGTTGTGTTTTTCTGAACAGCTGCTCAAAACCTTTCTTCGCCTTGGTGTTATTTACTGCGTAGTTACAAGTTTGTTAGATAAATGTATACTCGTAACCCGAAAACTGGCTCCAAGAAATGTGAGTGTTTGGCTTAGATGTCCATAACTGATCCTTATCGAGCATGTCTCTGGTGCCTGGGGGTAGGCCACATCGTCAAAGATTGTGGCTTGTAGCCGTCTGACTGGAAAAGCGTTAGAGAGGAAGGGGAAACTTGCTTTGGGCAAAACATCCCCGAGTTAGTCTTCAGTGACCCCCACATAAATGTCTGAAGATAAGAGCCCAAGAGGCAGATCTTCGCACCGGGCAAAGAGGCACTATAAAAGTTTGAAGCGTTCAAGGTCTTGGTTCTCTTCATCATCTTCGAGGAGATCAAAGGAAAGAGTCATCGCTCCAGATCGTACTCTACGGGTTCCTCGCCTGAAGGGAAACTGGTAAGATTTCCTAAAAAGGGGGCTAGTCGAGTAGAACTGGAAAAGTTCTGATGGCAGGTGTTTGAGAAGGCAGCAAAGCCAGCCCCTCCGTTGAAGTAATTAGACTCCCGACCCCATCACGTGAAAAGCTAATGGGGTGTCCTCTGTGAAAATATACAATTAGGAGATGGTTTGGGCACTGCTTAAATTTCTTTCATTAAGTAATCCACCATTCTTGGTATGATTTTACAAATATTTCAATTGTTTGTTTATTCCTGGCCAATCAGTGTTTCAAAGTTGCATTTCGGACCTCCGTCCATCTTCAGGGCTATCAACACTATTATTTACCAATCAGTGACATTCCCATCATCATGACACATTCCCAATGATTCACCAAAAAGTGAAATTAATAAAGTAAATACATGCACATACCAGGTTAAAGTTGTGTTCCATCATGGCGTTCAAATCAATATGACAAATCAAAAAATACAAAAACATCCATTATAGATCATTGTTAAGCCTCATTTCACATTATGATTTCATAATATACCAAACGCTTTCTACCTGTTTGGCTTTTTGTCCCCAGGGTGTACGTTCACCTCTGTTGTCAGTATCCTTATCTAGCGCGTGTTCTCTGAAAGAGATATTTATATGTATGTATAGTTATTTCCTAGTCTGTGGTCTCCACCCTCCATTATTTCCACTTAACCTCCTCCATTGTGCTTACCTCTACTCTCCTGCTCTCCGTACGCGCCAGCTATCCGAAAAGAGCTGCCGCCACTCGTAATAGCGTTTATAGACGCTACTCATTCTCAGGCATGCGCGCAACTGCGCGCAGTGTTGTATTACGTTTCACTAATCTCCTCCGCGCATGCGCGATGTGTCTTCTCCACAATTCGGAAGTGTATTGCATGTATCTGCTCATGTGACTGTCTATTTTAATAGACTTGACTCTGAGACTCAAGGTCTAGTCTCTGGTTTTTGTAATATCGTCCTAAAGTTGTTGCATGAAGCTTTCTGTTTATTTCCTTACGGGTCAAATATTCCAGTTGTTTTATTCTCCTTGTGGGGTTAGGATCATCAGTTTTTGTTTTCCATGTTGGGTCACTGATTTGTGTCAAGATTTCCTCAGCTTCTGCCGATGTGAAACCTAAGGTTTCTGCTCTTACATGACCAATGACATGCGACTTGAACACTTGTTCAGGGAATTACCTACTTTTGCGTACAAGAGGAGTGCAAACTTGAGAGATTGGTCAAAACAAGACCTGAAAAGAGAGCATTAGACACATTGAGAAAAGGAACTTATCCCTGCCTGCATTGCAGTAACTGTAACTTTATAACTAAAGGGGATACAGTTGATCATCCTCGCACAGGCGAAAAATAAAACTGAAGGGATATGCAACATGTGACACTTCGAACATAGTATACAGTATTAAATGTCCGTGTGGCATTTACTATGTTGGACAATCTAAAATACCTGGCAAGTTGCGATGGAACGAACACAGATCGTGCATTCGGAACAATCCGAACTCGGCAGTAGCCAGACACTGGAACACAATGAAGCACAACATCAGCCAGATGAGGATTCAAATCTTGGAGGTCATTAGACAAAACAAGGCACATGAGGATTTGGGAAGAAGATTGAATCAATGAGAATCATTCTGGATTGACCGGCTTGACTCCCTGAGACCAGGGGGCATCAATGAGGAGCTGAACTTTGTGTTTTCTATGATGAAATATGTGTGTCGCATGAGAAAGATCTGTTAATGAAGGGAATATTATGACCTATAGACATGGAGTGTCGAATGTTGAAGTTCACGGCATGCCCCGCAGGGAATTAACGCCCTGTGGGACGTAAGGCAGCTAATCACTGCCTAACAGTGGACTCTTTCACTTACTAACACCCCCCTTTGGGAGTATGTATTGCAAATTGACCCAGCGGTAAGGGATTCTCTGGTTAAAGTTATTAAAGTTGTAATGGCAGTTGTCTGATATATAATTAATATTTTGATAAGCATACCATTTACACACTACACAATATAGAGACACTACCAACGGGACCACAGCGTAAGCGGGGGTCCCCATGATCCAAGTTGTTAATGCGAATGTACGCATATTAAATAGATTTGATTTCATAGTGAGTACCAGTTGTTGCGTAACCAAATAGACCTTGAGTCTCAGAGTCAAGTCTATTAAAATAGACAGTCACATGAGCAGATATATGCAATACACTTCCGAATTGTGGAGAAGACACATCTGCGCATGCGCGGAGGAGATTAGTGAAACGTAACACGAGATTGCGCGCAGTTGCGCGGATGCCTGAGAATGAGTAGCATCTATAATTGCTATTACGAGTGGCGGCAGCTCTTTTCAGATAGCTGGCGTGTACGGAGAGCAGGAGAGTAGAGGTAAGCACAACGGAGGAGGAGGCTAAGTGGAAATACAGGAGGGTGGAGACCAGACAAGGAAATAACTATTCATACATATAAATATCTGTTTCAGAGAACACGCGCTAGATAAGGATACTGACAACAGAGGTGAACGTACACTTTGGGGACAAAAAGCCAAACAGGTAGAAAGCGTTTGGCATATTATGAAATCATATTGTCAAATGAGGCTTAACAATGATCTATAATGGATGTTTTTGTATTTTTTGATTTGTCATATTGAGTTGAACGCCATGATGGAACACAACTTTAACCTGGTATGTGCATGTATTTATTTTATTAATTTCACTTTTTGGTGAATCATTGGGAATGGGTCATGATGATGGGAATGTCACTGATTGGTAAATAATAGTGTTGATAGGCCTGAAGATGGACGGAGGTCCGAAATGCATTGGCAATAACTTTGAAACACTGATTGGCCAGGAATAAATAAACAATTGAAATATTTGTAATATCATACCAAGAATGGTGGATTACTTAATGAAAGAAATATAAATTACTGATGAGAGTGAATTGAAACCCGTCGAGGGGAGTGAGAGCGAGCTCACACAGGGTTGGAAGTTGTCCAGCCCTACTGTATGGATAGTGTCCTCTATGAAAACCACTGACTGAGGGCTCAGACAGGTCGAAGCATTCGAAGGCCTCTCGTGCGCCTTTCATGGCCTTGACACCTCAAAGGGATCCTCATTCTCTGACCCATTCGTCGACGTGTAAGTTGACTGTCGACGCCAAAACAGTCGGGGGGGGTTGAAGCGCTCAAACTTTTGAAAGTCTCAACATTTTTTAAACCTTAAGGAAAAATACTTTAAGTCCATGGCCTCTGAGGAAGAAAGCCCCATTTATAGTTCTGCTATGGAAGACAGCACTCCCGGTGTTCCAGAGGAGCCGATATCCCAGGAATCCAAAATGAGACCTTGTGGACCCCCTGCAGGATGCCAGTGGTCTATACACCTATACAGAGGTCAGTTTTTTTTTTTTGGCACTCCTGCAGGTCGGGGTCATGCTGGTACTTGTTCTAGATCTGTAAGGGCAAAGGTTATTGAATACCTTGGATGGTGTAGATCTGTTGGATATGAACAGGATGACCTTACAGATATTTTGGACAGGGCACCTCCTAGGATCTAGTACTTCCCTTCCATTGAGCAGTGAAGAGAACTGCAAAAATCCAGGTACCATGCCTGTGGTTCACAAGGATTTCACTAAAAAAATACAGACCCTCATCAGTGGATCCAGAATGTCTTTCGAAACCCTTGTGTGAGCAGCTACTGCTGCATTGAAGGGAGCAGCCTATCCCACATTCCCCCTGGACAGGGAGGATAAAAGGCTCAATGCCATGGGAAAATAACGTTTTCTCTGCTGGGAGTATGGCACTGAAAGCAACAAATGCAACTTGTGCTATATCTAAGTTCACCTTCGCTTTGTGGGAGTTGATAGCCATGGCATCTGAACACATCCCAGTGGGTGAAGAAAGGGATGGTTTTATGAGCATTATTCAGGACAGTAAAGATGCACTGTGCCAATCATTGCAGTCGGGATTAGACGCTGTAGATTGTATTAGCTGTTCGATGGCTGCTGGTACAGTGCTTGGATGATTTGCCTGGCTTTGTAAATCAGCGTTTGCTTCTGATGTGCAATCCACATTATTGGATATGCCGTTTGAAGTGTCTTCTGTTTGGATCTAATGCAGGTGAAAGTCTTTAAGTTGGTCGTCTAAGGAAGCGCAAAATCTTATTCAGGCCATTAGGCAGCCACAAGGTCGAAAAGCTCCAACTTCTGCTCAGGGATGAGAAACTGTTAATTACATTACTATTCCTCAATTAGCGGAGGAAGAGGTCAATTTACCCAGAAGGGACTGAGAAGGCAATCTTGGGGCAGTCTAGGGTGTACATGCAGAGTAGCTGCAGCAGCATTCGCTGCCTTGCCTTCTGCACCAACCGTTGCCACAAAACCACTTTGAAAACTTGAATCATTTGACCGTGGTGGGAGGCAGGTTATCCTAGCATCTGAAAGAATGCAGCGTATTACAAAAGATGTTTGGGCACTACAAACATTTGCCCATGGTTACTGCCTCCCTTTTTTAAAGAAACCACCAGACTGTCTCCAAGGAGGCCTGTCCTTGAAAGTATCAGATCCGCTCCTCCTTCAGGAGGTTCATACATAGTTGGAGAAGGGTGCAATCGAACAGGTACCTGTAGCGGAAAGGAATGGAGTATGATATTCTCATTTTTTTATCCTGAAGGACGACGGAGGCTTGTGACCCATCTGGGACTTCAGATGATTGAACAAGTTCCTCAGGAATTAATAGTTCAAGATGGTCACACTCGCAGATCCTCCAGGCCCTTTAGCTCCAGGAGAGGATGGTGTCATTGGATCTTCAGGATACTTATTTTCATGTGCCAATACATCTTAAGCACAGATACCTGAGATTCGCCATTGGCAGTTCTCACTATCCGTTTCAAGTTCTGCCATTTGGGCTGACCTCTGCCCTGAGGGTTTTCACCAAGCTGATGGAAACAAATCTACTGCTGGGGGAATCCGGTGTCTGGGAGAGGGAGGATTCACATATACCCCTTCCTGGACAATTGGCTAATCGGAGCCTGTTCACCCGAACAGGTTCTGGAACATCTGAACAGTTCTCTCCACAAGCTAGGCTTCTCCCTCAACTTCAAGAAGTCCCACATGACACCTTCCCAGAAGCTGCAATTCATTGGTGCAGTACTGGACTCTTCCTTGGGAAAAGCTTCACCACCCGAGGTGAGGTCTTCCCAGATAGCACAGATGGTAAACAAATTTCAAAGTGCCTCAAATCTTCCGGGCTTCGATTTTGAGGTTGCTTGGTCTCATGGCATCCTGCATTTTTCTGGTGCCAGAGGCCCGACTGAGAATAAGGTCTCTTCAGTGGGCCCTCATAACTCGGTCGTCACAGTTCTCTGGCAGGTTGACTGATCTGGTACAGATCCCGAACAGGGTCGTGCAGGATCTCCTGCGGTGGTCCATAAAGGAGAATGTGTTGAAGGGGGTAACCCTTTTGGCAACCATGGCTGGAGATTAGTGGCTAGAGACACCTCCCTATCTGGTTGGGGAGGTTACACCAACAGTAACAATCAGTAGACACTGGTCTCTGCTGGAGTCCAAACTGCATCGACCTTTTGGAGCTGAGAGCAATCAGACTAGCACTGATGGCCTTCCTGCCTTCTGTATGAGGAAAGAGTGTCCTGATAATGACTGCCAACACGGTGGCCATGCATTACCTCAACAGGAGAGGTGGTGTGGGGTCACTGCCTCTCTACAGAGCGGCAATGCAGCTCTGGTTTTGGGCACTGCAGGAAGGAATCTGTCAGCAGTTCATCTGACCGGAGTAGAAAATATGGCGGCGTATGCTCAGAGCAGTTGCCCTCAAGTGGGAGTTAGTTCAGGAACTCCTTAAAGAGAATTTCAGAGAATTTCACCCTTTGGGCAACCCTACAAGTGGATCTGTTCACGACCAGTTTCAACTGGAAGTGCAAACAGTTCTGTTCCAGGGAACTTCCCCCGAGAGGAGCTCTACGGGATGCCTTCGTAGTGAACAGGGAATTTTCATTTCGGTACGTGTTTCTGCCAGTCCCCAGCATTCCTCACAGGCTAAGAAATCCATGATCCTGATTGCCCCGGACTGGGCACGGAGGATGTGGTACTCAGAACTCCTGGAAATGTTGATCTGCCCTCTAATTCATCTTCCACAGAGAGGACCTTCTCTCGAAAGAGGGGAGTTGCATTCTTCATCCAGGGATCAGGAACCTCAATCTCCATGCATGGTTTCTGAGGGGTTGAGGTACAGATTGGGACTTTTCAGAAGATGTAATGGAGGTGTTGCTTTCGACCAGAATGCCAGCAACAAAAACTTTATACCGCTGCCATTGGAACACATTTTGCAGCTGGTGTAGAGATGAAGGAATTTATCCATTTACTTGTGACACACCATTGGGTTTGTCTTTTCTACTACATTTAACCCATCAGGGGCTGCAGGTTGCTAAAGCAAAGGGCTAGCTGTTTGCGATGTTCATTTTCAAGCGCTCTCTGGAACAAGGTTCCTACTTCAAGGTTTTTATAGTAGTGCAATTTCTGAAAGAGTTTACCAACATCTTCCCACTGGTTCCCTTTTATTGTTCTGGTCTGAGCTCTCAACCTAGTTTTCAGCTTCCTGATGGGTTCTCCATTTGAACCATTACATTCTTGTCCACTTAGGATGTTGTCTTTAAAAACGGTGTACTTAACAGCCATTACTTCTGCTTGCAGAGTGAGTGAGCAAGCTTCAGGCCTTGTGTTCAAAATCACCATTCAGCCTTTCATAAGGACAAGGTAATAATTATGGTTTGTCCCTCTTTTCTGCCAAAAAAAGTTTGAGATTTTCATGTGACACAAGATTGTCTTCTACCCTCCTCCAGCTAAAGAGATTACACAGACTTGACCCTAGAAGAGCCTTGACATTTTACATCAACATGGCTTCTAGGATAAGAGTGGACCAACTATTTGTTGGCTATGCTGGCCACAGAATGGGACAAGCAATCACTAAACAAACCATCACTGTGGATCATGCTTTGTGTATCCGAATGTTACAACCTGGCCGGGAAAGAGGTTCCAGAAGGTCTAAGGGCCCACTCCACCAGAGGTATAGCCACTTCGACCCTCCAGAGGAGTACCGCTACAAGACATCTGCAATGCTGCCTCCTGGTCTTCTGTGCATACATTAGCAACATATTACGGTTTAGATACCCTTTTGGGTCGGGAACCCAGATTTGGAAAGGCATTGTCACACAACATTAACCGAAATTAAAACAAATCTAAACTCTTCTTTCGCACCGCCTGCAACTCACTGCTATGGGAGAATATCAAAGATGAGTAATGCGTCGGAGGACACAATCCATTTGAAGAACAAAATTGATTAGCCCTGTTAATGTGCTTTCGACTGGATTCCCCTTCCACTTATTCCCCATGGTCCTCCCATTCTTCCCCTATGTTAAGGATTTTCTGTGGTTTACACCTTTCTCTCAGTTAACTCTCGTATTCTCATCTTCGATACTGCTGTGCTGGTGATAGGAAAATCATGAACTGAGGCAACGGGCACAGTGCGTGCCATATATCGGTGTTGTCATACTAGCGGATGGAGGCTCTCGGGGGATACTAGGTCGACACACAGCGCCCTCTGAAAAATGTTTCCGTGCTTCACCTATCGATCGTATCGTCTACTACTGCACCCCTACTAATTTACAGCTATATCCTTTCCTTTATACTTTTGGATGCGCCAAATTGCAGAGACCTTTTTATGGCCAATAAAAGCCTTTTCCCATTCAATTTTTAATGATCACCTGCTCACGTGCGGCCACATCCCTCCAGTTACAGCCCAGTCCATTCCTAATGGATCGTGTCCTCCCACGGATTCCTGATTTTTGATATATCTGATTTCCCTCTTGCAGCTTTAGAAATGTTTTGGCAGCAGAGGGCGATGTGCATCATCGACTTGTGGTCAGCTCCCATTCCGCTCTGACTGTGCCGCTGCCTCTGTTCTGTTTTTCTGCATGCACTGCACTCTTCGAACGGTTTGATCACCTCAGCGATTTTATTTTTTTCCTACTGCATTTATCTACTCCGAAGACCAGATTCAAGAGGTGTTCGGCCTGTGGATCAGTTATATCCATCACCGATCCACACTGAATATGTCTCTGCTGTTGTCACGACCGCTGAGCGCTGGCGGCTGTGGAATAGGTGGAAGCTGGGCCGCCATTAAATTGTGCCATCACGTTATTTCCCTTACAGCGCTAACGTTCTAGTCTTTTTTCAACATGGCCACCGCCTACGCGTATTTACTTCCACACGCTAGGCGGCTCGGCGCGTTGCAACTTCGGATTTCCCTCTGTTGCGCTCGCTCATATCCATAGTTCTCTCCTAGGCGGTGCTCCGCCCGTGCTGTCCTATTCCTTCCAATCTCTTGCTCTCTTTCCCCTTGCTCTTTCTTCTCCCAGTCATTCCAGTTCTCCCCCCCCACCCCACCCGGTGTTTTACACCGGTCCGTTCCTTTTCCCTGCGGTCTCTCGCGCTGCTCCTTTCTCTATGGAGCCTTCCTATTCTGGTTACGCTCTCTTACTCACCTTATCTTGGATCGCCTGATTTCTTCACCGAGCATCATTCTCACCTTACCTTGGATCGCCTGATTTCTTCACCGAGCATTCCTGATTTGGTTTCTGGTTTCCGGAGGGGTTTTTATGCCGTTTGGCTTTTCCCCTCACTCCGTCTTTTAGTCCGTCGCGGAGGGGGGTCACCGTGCCTCCTGTGTGGAGCCGCGGTGGCTTCCTTTCGAGGCCGACCTTACCTTCTCCAGAAGAAAAGGCATCCCGCTCTACACACCAGAAGAAAGAAGCTAAATTACTCTTCAAGCTCAGGTGAGGAGGAAAGGGAACGGGGGAACAAGACGAGTTTTACTGATGAGGAAGACATTACTGATCAACCTAAAGAGGTGGTGAGCCTGCCAGCCCTTTGTGATACGCCCCAATATTGAGATGGCAACCCCACAACAACTTCAGTAACTCGTCGCAGCAGTACAGAGTTTGAGTCAGGAGGTTCAGACTTTGAAAACAGACAATGCCGCCCTTCAACAAAGGGTTGCTGCTCGAGAACCGCTCACAGCGGATCTCCCCCCCCCCCACCCCTGGTATCAGGTAAATTTTATGGCACCGAGAGGAAAGTAAAGGAATTCCTTGATGCTTGTAATATACACTTTGCTTTCAGAAGAGGCACTTTTTCCACAGACCATACCAAGGTAGGGTTCATGATAACCCATATGACGGGGAATGCCTTAGCATGGGCCACCCCTTTGGTATCCCGATCAGCCCCGGTTTTACAGGATTATACAGCCTTCAAGGACCTTCTCAAACAGACTTTCCTTCATACGGAAACAGCCTTTGTAGCCAGCGAAGACCTCCTTGACGTGTGTCAAGGGAATTCCGACCTACTTTCCTATCTGTCCTCTTTCAAAAAGATAGCAGCTGAGACTGGTTGGCAGGAAGAAGCACAGTATACCATATTCCGGAGGGGTTTGCGGGAGGACTTAAAAGACGAACTAGCCAGAATTCCCCGCCCGGAATCTTTCTCCGATCTCATTAAGGCGGTAATAAGGATCGATTATCGCATGACCGAAAGAAAGAACGAGAAGAAGAAGACTCGTCCTCCCAGATCCTTTCCTGAAACCCACACTTCGACCTCCTCACCTGTTACTCACCCACCTTCCAGAGACGAACCAATGCAGATTGGTACTACCCGAGCTCCTTTGACAGCGGAAGAAAAGAGGAGAAGGCGAGAAGGCAATCTGTGTCTCTACTGTGGTTCGGCCAATCATCTTCTGAGAGACTGTCCTGACGTACCACCGAGAAGGCCGGGAAACGAGCGCCCTCGGTAGTCGGTGGGACAGACTATCGAGGGGCGTCAGTTGGTTCCTATGCTACGCTCTCAGTGACCCCTGCCAAGACCTCCGAAGACCATCGATTGATAATTGCCGTCCAACTCTGGTTTAGAGGACAGAAGATAGAGACACAAGCCCTACTTGACTGTGGAGCTGCCGGGAATTTCCTAGACACCTTGTGGGCAGACAAGGTGGGTCTTCTCAGAGTTCCAAGGAAGGAAGATCAGAAGGTAGAAGGGGTAGATGACACTCCTTTATGCTCCGGCTCATTACCCACACCACCGAGGAAGTACAAGTATCTATCCAACAACATTCTGAGTCTTTGAGGTTCGATATCATTAGGGCCGCCCATTTCCCTGTTATATTGGGGATTGGTTGGCTCCGCAAACATAACCCAACAATAAATTGGACAGACAACCTGCTGAGTTTCCACTCTTCCTTTTGTCAAGAAAGGTGTTTGCCGGGGCCTATGTTTGAGGAAGTCAAGACGATATGTGCTACTGAGAGTAGCTCCATCCACAATATACCCAGGATATTTGAGGAATTTGCTGATATTTTTAAGGAACAACAACCTTCGGTACTCCCCCCCTCATCGGCCGGAAGATTGTAATATTGACCTCATACCACAGGCCTTGGTTCCTTTCGGAAGAATGTTCCCCCCTTTCTATGTCTGAAAAGGCAGTTCTCCGGAGCTATTTGGATGACAATCTTGCTAACGGATTGATCCGACCCTCGAGATCCCCAGCAGGGGCATCCTTAGTTTTCATACCCAAGAGAGACTCCAAGGAGTTGAGACCTTGTATCGATTACAGGGGTCTAAATCGAGTAACGATCAAGGACAGATACCCGATGCCCATCATCTCGGAGATACTTGAAGCCATTCAGGGATCGGTATTGTTTACTAAGGTCGATCTTCGGAACGCATACCATTTGCTTCGGGTGAAATCCGGTGATGAATGGAAGACTGCTTTCCGCACTCCCTACGGGCTTTTTGAGTACCGAGTGATGCCATTTGGACTAGTAAATGCTCCTTCTATATTCCAGAGGTTTATGGATCGCATATTTTCCGATCTGTTGGGGATCAACACAGTTGTATACCTTGATGATATCCTGATATTTTCCCGGAAGAAGGAAGAACATTCTTCCCAGGTATTGGAGGTGTTACATCGACTCAGATTACATCACCTCTTGGTCAAACCAGAGAAATGTGCTTTCGCTCAATCATCCATGCCTTACTTGGGGTTTATACTCTCTGAAGAGGGGATAACCATGGATCCCGAGAAGGTAGAAGCCATTCTCTCATGGCCATCTCCTTCATCTGTCAAGGACGTCCAAAGGTTTTTAGGTCTGGCAAACTTTTACCGGAAATTCATCCCGGGGTTTTCAAGGCTCACCTTGCCCATCACTTCTCTCCTTAAGAAATCCTCTACCCTTTCTCTGGAATAAAGAGGCTGAAGACAGTTTTGCTAGTCTCAAAGGAAGATTCTGCACGGCTCCTATTCTTCGGCAACCAGACCAACTGAAACCTTTCATAATGGAGACCGACGCTTCTGCTGCTGCAGTAGGGGCCGTTCTTCTCCAAGTCAACCACGACATGGAACACCCAATAGCCTATTTTTCTAAGACCTTGACAAACAGTCAACAAAACTATTATGTCATCGAAAAAGAGCTATTGGCTATGAAATTGGCTTGTCTGGAATGGAGACACTTACTTCAAGGAAGTGTGCACCCATTTCAGATACGTACCGATCACAAAAACCTGCAGATTTTGAGGCAACAGGAATGCTATAACACTCGACCAGCCAGGTGGGCACACTTTTTTGCTCAGTTTCATTTCACCATCACGTATATTCCGGGATCTCAGAACCAAGTCGCTGACGCGTTGTCCCGAAGAAATGAAGTCAACAAGCCATATCAGAAAGAACTCATGTTTCCTCGAACTAAGATCGTCCTGGTTGTGTCATCTTTTCTAGAAGAAGTTAGGGGGGTGTTAGGGAGAATTCTCTGTTTAGGCTGAATTTCCCTACCTAGTGAGTCCCCCAGCAGCTTTGCTGGATTTCTGGGGTTTAATTTTTTTCTCCTGCCAAGAGTGAGACTCTTTTACCCTCACTCTTGGACATGTTGAAGTGTGTTATCTTGGTTAAACCTTGTGTTGAATGGGCTATGGGGTCTTTTACTCCATAGGGCCTCATGTATTTTTGTGATGTGGGTCACACAGCACCCTCTGTGCCGTGACCCAGGGGTGTCCTAGGGACTCCCCAACATAGACTCCATACCCTGGGACTGACTACTGTCTCCCAGGGCATGTAAAGTCACCAAAGACTTTGCTAGTCTTGAATCCTGAACAGAACCAGTACAAACCATCATATTGTGGACGTACTGGCTGGGGCAATTCGATTGCCCCAGGGTCTGTTAGTCGAGGGGGCACGTCTCCGTCCCCCCTGATCGAGTTTTGGCTGGTGGCAGTGGAACCTACTTTTTATATTCAACCGCGAATATTTCCCTATGGGATTTCCCATTGTTTTAGGCTAACACATTTAATTAATTATTTACGGTAGCCTTAAACATACCGCCGGTTTATATATTTATTTTTATAACTCCGGTTGGGACTTTTTGCCAAAACTTGATTCTAAAATGGCGTTGGTGTTCGCCTCTGTAACTCTGACCCAAAGTGGAGCCCTTTGTTCCACTTTTGGCGGGCTTCTCCACAGAAGCCCTCCAAAGTGGTGCCACTCTGTCTGGGGTACTTAGGAGGGGTGGAGGGGGATTTAGGCACCCTGGACTGAGTTACCTTGGTAACTCAAGTCGCACTCCGTCCTGATTGGCCCAAGTGGTGAGCCGCCCGGCTCACCACTTAGCATGTTTGAGTGACAGCTAGGCTGGGTGAATGGGGGTTTGCTGCATAAAAGCAGGGCTTTGGGGACTGGGACTTCAGAAGTCGCCACAGGACCAAGAATCCGACGAGGGAAGAGCTGAGCCGACCTGCTTCGACGACACCACCCGGTGGAGCCCTGCTGAACCGTCTCACCACTTTTTCCCGACGACCGAGGAGAACTCTTAACGGAGTGGCTCCTTCCCTTGACTGGTGGGGACAACCAGTTTTCGCCTTCTTTCCGTTCTTTGAGGTATCTCGTGGTCGCCTTGCCTGTGCCAAGCACCCCGGCAACCGGAATACCACACTTTACCCCCATACCGCGAAAGTCGGTACCAACCCTTTAACCGGAGGACTCCGCGGCTGGTTTCTTCCCGGGCAGTGCAACGACCCTCTTCTTCTGCTCTTCAGCGAGAACTTCTTCTCCCCTGACCGACGTCGAGCCCTGCTGCCACTGCCTGGAACAACTGCCACCGCTGGAGGATCCTTTCCGCTTAAGGTACTGTGTTCTGCCTGGCTTCCCTTGCTACCGACTGTACGGGGTAGATTTAGTCCCCGGCTTTCGAACCTGGGAGTGCCTGGGACACTTTGGCTAAACTTTCTGAGCCACTCTAACCTCTTTTTGACTCTTTGCAAGACTTTGAATCTCTAACTAACAGTGTGATCTTGGGCACATTTTCGCTCCGGCTACTCTAAGAGTGGGCCCTGCCTAGTGACTTTTGCTCACCTGTGACTTTATTCTTCTTTAAGCCTATTGCAAGTGCTCTGGACCTTAGAGTGGTGTGTCTAACCCATTTCTGCTTTTTCTCTCCCTTTCTTGGAAACTACTAGAGTGTCATCTAACGTTAAGCACTCACCTCTGTTTTAATTAAGTGGTGTTTACTTAGAGTTGTCTAGATAGGAGAAAGGATTGAATCTACTTTCATTATAACTGTGTTGAAGTGCTTTTACTATATTTTTGCTAGAGTGTTTTTAACTTATGTGTATTTTAAATAAATAACTATATACTTTTGAAACCAAGCTCTGGTCAGTGTTTGCTTGTGCTATTGTGTTTTGGTACATATTGTGTATACTTTACATACTGCCTAACTCTTCTTGAGAGAAGTCTGACTGCTCAGCCACAGCTACCAGGTAAATCTGGGTGGTACAGACTGCTACCAAAGGGGTTTACTGCTCTACCTGTAGTCTTAAATCTTTTGCAGTGTTCCCCAAGGGAACTGCACAGGTTTCTGCCTAACACTGGTGGCAGCGGTGGGATTTGTATTGAGTATACATTTTATTGTGCTTTAGATACCTTAGTGCAACTAACCACAAAGCTTAGCACTGAAAAAGTAAAACCTCTAACATGTCAGTTATAGAAAGCTATAGTCAAGAGTCCCTTGCAGCCAAAACTGCTGATTGTTTAAGAGTGCTCTGTAAACATAAGGATCTCCTGACTAAGGGCAAGAAAATGGAGCTGATTGAAAGATTGTTAGCTAACCAAAGTCTGGGTGATGGTTCAGAGGAACCTACCACTCCAGCAACTGTAGATGACAGTGTTGAAGTTAACATGGAACAAAATGTTGATGTTTCTGAGGAAGAGTCAGAAGAGGAGGGTGAGGCTGTTGTAACTGTCCCCCCTAGGCCTCTGCCTGCTCTACCTGCTGTGCCTACTGGACCTTTACCAGGTCCCACATTTAGTCCTCAGTACTTTGAACTAGAGAAAATGAAGCTAGAATTGGAGTATAAGAAACTGAATGCTCAAACTGACAAAGAACTAAGGCTAAGGGAAATGGAGCTCAAGTATGACTTAGAAATGAAGAAATTATCTGTTGAGAATGTTTCTCTCTCTGGCTCCTCTAGAAGTTCCAGTCCTAAAAGACCCCGGATGCCTAAAGAATTGGTTGGTATGTATGAGCCTAAGTTGGATGTGTTGGATTGGTTGTCTCTGTTTGAATATAATCATGGGCTCCAGAACATCACAGGAAATGACTTACTCACCTGGTTGTTCTCTAGGCTTCCCCCTGTTGCCACTGATGTGGTAATGGAGATGGGGGAGGAGGATAGGAAGGACTATGAATGTGTGAAACTAGCTTTGATAGCTAGGTTTGGGAAGACCCCTTCCCAGTATCTTAAGAGGTTTAGGAGCCTCAAAAAGCATGATGGTACCCCTTGGGCTACCTGGGTGAGTGAATGTTTGAAAAACTTAGAGGGATGGATTAAGGGTTACAAGGTGAACACTTATGAAGGTATGAAGAATTTGTTTATGTTGGAGACTATTTATGATGCCTGCTCTCCTGAGCTCAGACAACACTTGGCTGATTCCAAGGAATTAGATTCCCGGAAACTAGCTAAGGCTGCTGACTTGTGGGTTGCCAACAGGGCCACTCACAAGGATTCTGGGGTAACTCAGAAGAAGGATGGGGAGAAACAGCCTAAAAAAGACTCCAAAGAGAATTCTAATAATTCCTATCCCAAAGAGGGCCCCAAACCACAAAATAACCAGGGTAAGCCACATGGGAAACCTAGTCAGGCTACTGTACCTTCTGGCCACAAGCCAGAAGGAGGTCAGAACAAGCCACCCTTCCATAGAGCATTTGGACAATGCTATGTCTGTCAGGGTACTGACCATATCAAAGGAGATCCCAAGTGCAAGGGTAAACCTGCAGGGATCAGCACAGTCTCCTTAGCCTTCACTCCTGAGGATGAAGTACAGATGGCTAGTGCCCACTTTGAACTCTTTGCTGAAGAACCCTTGGGTCTTCAAGCAACTGTAAACTTAGAGCCTATGGGTCTGGTTAGTCCCCAGAATAGGGTTGTGTATAACTCCCTACCTGTTAACTCTAAGGTGTATTATGTGGACAGTGTTCTTGTCAATGGCCAGGATACTCCTGCCAGGAGAGACACTGGGGCCAGCAGAACAGTAGTGGATGAAAGCTTCTTTCAACCTGAAGATGTGGCCAAAGCACCCAAAGGTCCCACTAGGATGTCTGGAGGCCCTGTCCAAATGGTTCCTATTCTACCAGCCCTCATTCAATGTAACAACATGACAGTAAGGATCCCTGTCAGTGTTCAGGCTGAGGTACCTGGGAAGGTCCTGTTAGGGAATGACCTAAGAACTCTAGGAGTAGTGTCACATACCCCCAGGCCTCCCAGTATGGAGAAGCAGAACTTAACCAAATTGGCTAGAAAGGCTACCTTGAAGGACCCTTCTAAGCCTGTGGGACCCTCTACTGAGAACCCCACTACAAGCCCTGGGTTTAGTAAGTTGACCTCTGACCCAGGCACCTTTCCGGATAGTATGCTAGGAACATGGGAGCCCCAACCAAGCTCCATCATTGTTCCCCTAGTCTCAGAGTCTCTGACTCCCCCTGCTTCTGAGGAAGAGGTGGATAGACCAACTAGGCCCCTATCTGGACCCGAGAGAACTGGTAATTCTCAGTGCTGGTGGAAAACCAGAAAAGAAAAGTCTAAGGCCAAAAACCTTCAGACTGTTGGACCTTCTACTGAAGACCCCAACTCAAATCCTAATATTAGGGGGGGAACTCCTAAAATAGGTAAGGGTAGATCTAAGAGGAAGGGGAAGCAGGTACATTGCCTAACCCCAACCCCTCCAACCAAGAGGCCTAAGACCCAACCTGCTCCCACAAGAGAGGTGGTGAGGAACCTTGGAGGCCCCTCTAGATCTAAGGGAATCCTTTATAAGGACCCCTTGAAAAAGCCTAACATAGGTTCAGAAGTTGTACCAACTTCTGAGGGACTGGTCAACCAGATCCCCTATAACAAAAAGACTGATGTTCCTCAAAGGGTCTGTAGGTCCGTTAGCTTGCAAAAGAAAACCTTTGAGTTCTCCATTGAACATAGGTCAAGGTGTCACCATCAAAATGCTGATGGACTCTCTAGGATGTATATCATCGACTAGAGGTATGAGGTTCATCCAGGAGTGGATTAAATCCTCCTGTCCCTTAGTCTGGGGGGGGCGAGTGTTAGGGAGAATTCTCTGTTTAGGCTGAATTTCCCTACCTAGTGAGTCCCCCAGCAGCTTTGCTGGATTTCTGGGGTTTAATTTTTTTCTCCTGCCAAGAGTGAGACTCTTTTACCCTCACTCTTGGACATGTTGAAGTGTGTTATCTTGGTTAAACCTTGTGTTGAATGGGCTATGGGGTCTTTTACTCCATAGGGCCTCATGTATTTTTGTGATGTGGGTCACACAGCACCCTCTGTGCCGTGACCCAGGGGTGTCCTAGGGACTCCCCAACATAGACTCCATACCCTGGGACTGACTACTGTCTCCCAGGGCATGTAAAGTCACCAAAGACTTTGCTAGTCTTGAATCCTGAACAGAACCAGTACAAACCATCATATTGTGGACGTACTGGCTGGGGCAATTCGATTGCCCCAGGGTCTGTTAGTCGAGGGGGCACGTCTCCGTCCCCCCTGATCGAGTTTTGGCTGGTGGCAGTGGAACCTACTTTTTATATTCAACCGCGAATATTTCCCTATGGGATTTCCCATTGTTTTAGGCTAACACATTTAATTAATTATTTACGGTAGCCTTAAACATACCGCCGGTTTATATATTTATTTTTATAACTCCGGTTGGGACTTTTTGCCAAAACTTGATTCTAAAATGGCGTTGGTGTTCGCCTCTGTAACTCTGACCCAAAGTGGAGCCCTTTGTTCCACTTTTGGCGGGCTTCTCCACAGAAGCCCTCCAAAGTGGTGCCACTCTGTCTGGGGTACTTAGGAGGGGTGGAGGGGGATTTAGGCACCCTGGACTGAGTTACCTTGGTAACTCAAGTCGCACTCCGTCCTGATTGGCCCAAGTGGTGAGCCGCCCGGCTCACCACTTAGCATGTTTGAGTGACAGCTAGGCTGGGTGAATGGGGGTTTGCTGCATAAAAGCAGGGCTTTGGGGACTGGGACTTCAGAAGTCGCCACAGGACCAAGAATCCGACGAGGGAAGAGCTGAGCCGACCTGCTTCGACGACACCACCCGGTGGAGCCCTGCTGAACCGTCTCACCACTTTTTCCCGACGACCGAGGAGAACTCTTAACGGAGTGGCTCCTTCCCTTGACTGGTGGGGACAACCAGTTTTCGCCTTCTTTCCGTTCTTTGAGGTATCTCGTGGTCGCCTTGCCTGTGCCAAGCACCCCGGCAACCGGAATACCACACTTTACCCCCATACCGCGAAAGTCGGTACCAACCCTTTAACCGGAGGACTCCGCGGCTGGTTTCTTCCCGGGCAGTGCAACGACCCTCTTCTTCTGCTCTTCAGCGAGAACTTCTTCTCCCCTGACCGACGTCGAGCCCTGCTGCCACTGCCTGGAACAACTGCCACCGCTGGAGGATCCTTTCCGCTTAAGGTACTGTGTTCTGCCTGGCTTCCCTTGCTACCGACTGTACGGGGTAGATTTAGTCCCCGGCTTTCGAACCTGGGAGTGCCTGGGACACTTTGGCTAAACTTTCTGAGCCACTCTAACCTCTTTTTGACTCTTTGCAAGACTTTGAATCTCTAACTAACAGTGTGATCTTGGGCACATTTTCGCTCCGGCTACTCTAAGAGTGGGCCCTGCCTAGTGACTTTTGCTCACCTGTGACTTTATTCTTCTTTAAGCCTATTGCAAGTGCTCTGGACCTTAGAGTGGTGTGTCTAACCCATTTCTGCTTTTTCTCTCCCTTTCTTGGAAACTACTAGAGTGTCATCTAACGTTAAGCACTCACCTCTGTTTTAATTAAGTGGTGTTTACTTAGAGTTGTCTAGATAGGAGAAAGGATTGAATCTACTTTCATTATAACTGTGTTGAAGTGCTTTTACTATATTTTTGCTAGAGTGTTTTTAACTTATGTGTATTTTAAATAAATAACTATATACTTTTGAAACCAAGCTCTGGTCAGTGTTTGCTTGTGCTATTGTGTTTTGGTACATATTGTGTATACTTTACATACTGCCTAACTCTTCTTGAGAGAAGTCTGACTGCTCAGCCACAGCTACCAGGTAAATCTGGGTGGTACAGACTGCTACCAAAGGGGTTTACTGCTCTACCTGTAGTCTTAAATCTTTTGCAGTGTTCCCCAAGGGAACTGCACAGGTTTCTGCCTAACAGGGGGCTTATACTTCTTTAGAAGGACCCGCTCCCACTCTAGGAAAGCTACCTGTCGAGGAAAAAGATGGACTGTATTTCAACCAAGGAAGACTAATTCTACCTACACACGACCTCCAGGTACAAGCTCTTAGGTGGTGCCATGACTCAAAGGTTGCGGGTCGAGGTCTTCGTGGTACGCTAGAACTACTCCAAAGAACCTTCTTTTGGCCAAATATGAGGGCAGACACTCAGGCTTATATTCAAACATGCTTGACTTGTTTACGTAACAAGAATTCCACCCAGAAATCGTTGGGGTTACTTCAACCCAGCCCGATACCTCCAGGTCCTTGGATTAACATTTCTACGGACTTCATCGTCGACTTACCTAAATCCCAAGGTTGTACATGCATCATGGTAACTGTCGATACCTATTCCAAATTGGCGCATTTCTCCCCATTGTCCGGCATACCTTCTGCTTCGCACACTGCTGAAGTCTTTCTTAAAGACATATTCAGATTGCATGGTCTCCCTCAAAAAATTGTAACCGATCGTGGCAGTCAGTACACCTCTAAGTTTTGGTCAGCTTTGTGCAAATTGTTGGGGATTGAGAGGGCTCATTCTTCTGGATTCCATCCTCAGACCAATGGCCAAACTGAGAGGTTGAACGGAACCCTAGAACAATATCTGAGGTGTTTCGTAAATCAGTCACAAGACAATTGGGTTTCTCTTCTCCCAACTGCCGAATTCACGTACAACAATGCGATTCATACGTCTTTAGGTATGAGTCCTTTTTATTGTACTTATGGATATCGCCTCAGATCTATAATACCCACCTTCTGGAAGGATACCTCTATCCCATCAATTGAATCCGGTTTGGCGCAGCTGCGAGGAGCTCACATATCTGCCGAACAGAGTCTAAAGAAGGCAAGCATTCAATACAAGGACCAAGCAGATCGCCACCGGAGACAGGTGCCGATGTGGGACAAAGGCTCAAAGGTTATGCTGTCTACCAAGTTTCTACCCCGTTGGGTCAGACCTTCCAAGTTGTACCCCCGGTATATTGGACCTTTCGACATCCTGACCAAGATCAACCCAGTGGCTTACCGCCTCAAGTTACCTAAGTCGCTCAGTCGTGTTCACCCGACTTTTCACTCCTCACAACTTCGCTCCTATGTGGCTGATGAGAGGAGGCAGAGAGCTCCCAGACTTCACGTTCCACCCGACCCGAACTCTGAGGAATACGAAGTCTCCCACATCAGTGATTCCCGTTACCATAAGGGTCGCCTGGAATACCTTATCCATTGGAAAGGCTTCCCTTCATCCGAGGATTCCTGGGAACCCCGATCTTATGTTAACGCACCCCGTTTGTTACGCCGGTTCCACAACCTGCATCCCGGCAAGCCCGGGGGGTGTCGCCCTAGAGGGGGGCATACTGTCACGACCGCTGAGCGCTGGCGGCTGTGGAATAGGTGGAAGCTGGGCCGCCATTAAATTGTGCCGTCACGTTATTTCCCTTACAGCGCTAACGTTCTAGTCTTTTTTTCAACATGGCCGCCGCCTACGCGTATTTACTTCCACACGCTAGGCGGCTCGGCGCGTTGCAACTTCGGATTTCCCTCTGTTGCGCTCGCTCATATCCATAGTTCTCTCCTAGGCGGTGCTCCGCCCGTGCTGTCCTATTCCTTCCAATCTCTTGCTCTTTCCCCTTGCTCTTTCTTCTCCCAGTCTTTCCAGTTCCCCCCCCCTGGTGTTTTACACCAGTCCGTTCCTTTTCCCTGCGGTCTCTCGCGCTGCTCCTTTCTCTACGGAGCCTTCCTATTCTGGTTACGCTCTCTTACTCACCTTACCTTGGATCGCCTGATTTCTTCACCGAGCATCATACTCACCTTACCTTGGATCGCCTGATTTCTTCACCGAGCATTCCTGATTTGGTTCCTGGTTTCCGGAGTGGTTTTTATGCCGTTTGGCTTTTCCCCTCACTCTGTCTTTTAGTCCGTCACGGAGGGGGGTCACCGTGCCTCCTGTGTGGAGCCGCGGTGGCTTCCTTTCGAGGCCGACCTTGCCTTCTCCAGAAGAAAAGGCATCCCGCTCTACACACCAGAAGAAAGAAGCTAAATTACTCTTCAAGCTCAGGTGAGGAGGAAAGGGAACGAGTCGAGTTTTACTGATGAGGAAGACATTACTGATCAACCTAAAGAGGTGGTGAGCCTGCCAGCCCTTTGTGATAGCTGTTCTTGGGAGCGCCAGAAGATCGACAACTGTGGCTCGTGCCAGTCTGTGACTGTTAAAGCCATGAACGATAGGAAGGGGAAACTCGCCGTAGGTAGGTCTTTGTCCAAATCCCCTTCCACTACTACCCAGTCTAAAATGAGATTGTCCAATGAGGTGCTTCAGTGATATTTTGCCTCAAAGAGTTAAAAAGCACAGTAAACGTACTAAGCCCTCTAGAAGCAAATCTCAACACTAGTCCTCTCATGAGATCTAGAAAGCACTGTCATCAATGGTCTTCCTCCGACTACGCGCCCAATCGGAAACTGGTAGGTTTTTCTAGTAAATATGCTTCAACAGCAGAATGAGGATTTTTGCTTTGAAATATTAGGTGTTCATGAATGCGGTGCCACTCACTTCGAGTGAACCGAAAAAGGCTTACGACCCCATCGTGCCTCATGAGGCCGACAGGGCATCATCAAATTCTACTACTCATGCTCCTAAGAGCCCAGACAGTAAGTCCTTAAAACTGATGCTTCCTCGAGAGGTGTCGACGGATTGGACTCCATGAGACAAAAGGAAGCCACTATCTTCCACCTCTGCTCTGTCGGATGAATCTACATCAAGCTCTGACGGTCAAGCCATCAACGTCTTTGACTGATACATCAAAGGGTTTGAACCCCTTTTCTAAAAGACTTTTGAATGGATTGGGCCTTCCCACGTATTCCTCACCTTAGACAGTCTGTTTGCAGCTTGCTTTGGAATTTTTTTCAAGTATCGTCGTGGCCCTCTATCGCCTCAGACCTGTCCTTGGCCGTGACATTGCTGGTGTTAGTAGCACGCACAGAACCGTTGCCTCTGTTCTGTTTTTCTGCATGCTAGCATGCTTCGAATGGTTCTTTGCCTCAGCAAAATGTATACGCCTTCCTTCGAGAAATACAAACATGTTGACACCCAAAGGGTTTAAGCGGTGTTGTGATTGTGGGGAAAAACATCCATAACAAACCTGCATCGAGTCTGTTTGTGGTGTCTCGGAGTGGACCATAGAGTGGATGTCTGTGGTTCCTGCCAGTCAATGACGGTAAGGGCCTTAAGAGACAGGAAGGGGAAACTCATGGCAAGTAGGCCCCCATCTACATCCCCTTCTGTTAACCTGTTGAGTATGTCCTCGGATGACTCGAGGGATGTTTCCCCATTAAAAAAAAAAACATTAAACACCAAAAGCAATCCTCCCATAAAGTCGACAAAGTGACGCCACAGGTCGCGCTAGTCTTCCTTCTCACATTACAGGACGGTTACTTTTCCAAAGAGGTCTGCATCCCTGGCTGATTGGGAAAAGTTTAGGTTAAAGAAGTTGGAGGTTTTCCAAAAAGCTGCACTGCGTGTCCCTTCGAGCACCTGTCCAAAAGAGCCCATACATTTTCCAAAACCCAATGCGTCTGACAAGACCGGCAGGGTACCTTTTTTTTTTTTTTAGCCTCTGCTTCTTGCATACCAAAGTGTCCAGGAAGAAAGCCTCCTTGGCATAAGTCAGTCAGGTTCTCCTTTCTTGACGATTGATATAGGTCAGACACCTGGGCCTTCGAAACCCGTGTTGAAACATTAAAAACGGCAAAGCCATCAACATCACTTCTTACTTCAAAGCCTTTGATGCCGTTGGCTCCATCTGAGCCTTAGAAGGTTCTCAAATCACCTGTTGAGGCATTGAATTTAAAGCCTCTACCAAGACCGGATTTTATTCAGGTTATGGGATCTATATTAGATATAGATGAAGACCAAGAAGTAGTTTTTGGATTTGATAGGTTATTTGTAACCTGCTTAATACCCAGAGGTTTTTAGATGCAGACCCGGGGATCGAACCTGTGTTGCTCTTGTCTTGCTCTGAGGCGAGCACGTTGCCGCTGAGCTATCCTCACAAGACACGAATAGGAGTAAGAGCATGGTACCCCCAATTTACCTGAGGAACTAATCTCAGAAGAATCAAAAATGAAAAATCTTGTAGAGACTTCAAATGAAGCTAGCAGTCTGGAATCTTCAGACACCGATTTCACAAACTCGGAAGTATCTGGTTATTCAGTTCCTTCTCGCAGATCAGTGATGAGTAAGGTAACTGAATATCTTTGCTGGGGTTAACCGGCTGCGATAGTAGAGAAGGATGATCAGACATCCTAGATAGTGGACCACCCAAGGAAGCAGGATTACCGTTTCACACTGCTCTGTGGACCAGGATTTTGGAAAACGGCTTGAGTACAGACTCCACGCCAGCAGTACACAAACATATAACACAGAAAAATAGGGCTGCTTCCATAGACTCTATTTTTATCTTGGCACCCGACTCCAGAACGTCTGGTGGTACAGGCAGCAACATCTGCTTTGATGTCCTCTGTATACCATTCCTTTCCACTGGATAAGATTGATGTCCTGGCTCAAAGAGCCTTCAGTGCTGGAAGTATGGCATTAAAAGCAATTAATGCGGCTTGCGCTTTGACCGAATGTTCCCATACCTTATGGGACGTCGCTGCTTTAGCAGCAGAACACATCCTGGATGGTGAGGTGACGAGAGGATGGATTTTTAAACTTTGTCCAAGATGGCAAGGAGGCAATGTGGCAATGACTACAATCTGGACCGGATTCTGCGGATTCAGTTAGTAGAGCCATCTCAGCCAGCACAGTGTCGAGACATTTTGCTTGGCTCAGGAAGTCTGGTATCATGCCTGATGTATAGGCACGCTTAATGGGCATGCACTTTGATGGGTGTCAGTTATTTTCTAAAAAGCCTGATGGTAGCTTGAAGAAGCTGCAAGCTTCAAAAGCAGTAACAAAATCCCTAGGAGCGGCAATTCACCAGCCTGCACAACCCGAGTTCTGTGCATCCTTGGCGAGGGTGGTCCTTTAGATTTAATTGTGTTGAGGGATAAAGGCCATTCCAAATGGATTGTCTCCTCCCATGTATTTCTCATCTTATATTTCCATATCCAGCTTCAGCTGCTTCAGAATTTACAGCAGAGGGCGATGTGCGCTGATGCTTGTCGACTAAATGGCCCTCCAAGGCCTCCGTCTCGATGTCTTCGTTGGTATAAAGCATGCGCAGCGACCGATGACTTCAGTTCAATTTTTTCCCCCCTCGCTTTGGATACGGTGAGCTTCGGTTCCCCACACGAATCTTTGATAAAATACAAGCAGAATGATCTTCAACATATCCTGGATAAAGGACCCCAGGAGGATCTTATTTTTCCCTTTCATGCCATTAATTCCGGCAGTAAATAAAAAGCTAACCTCTAATTACAGGGTGTTCAGTAGTGACCCTGGTTACCAGACGAAATACCCGATTTGTGAAAGTTTGGTATTGCGGGCTGCCACGTCCACCACAAAACAAAATGCCGACCCAACTATTCCCCAGACAGATAACAAGCGTTGCAACGCTTTGGCCAAGAAAGTTTTCTCTGTGCGGCGTATGGCTCTTAAGTCGATGAATGGTACATGCACGTTGGCCAAGTTCATTTACGGCCAACATATCCCCCAAAGGGGAGGAAAGAGACAGATTTTTAAATCTATTCAAGGATGGGAAAGATTCAATGTGGCGCTATCCCCAGACAGGTCTCGAATCAGCTGACAGTATTAGCAGGTCAATGGCAGCTAGTACAGTAATGCGCAGGTTTGCCTGGTTGAGGTCCAGTTTTGCTCAGGATCTGCAGTCCAGACTTCTTAACATGCCCTTTGACGGCACACATTTATTTGGTAGCAAGGCTGACAAGAGCCTGGAGAAACTGCAGACCTCCAAAGCAACAGCCAAATCCCTTGGTACTGCTATTGGACAGCCACAAAACCGCCCCACCGTGACACATTCGCGGGGAAGGTCCTTTCACCATTACTCCTCAGTTGGAACCAGGGGGAAGAGGACCGTCTAATCGGAGGTCAAAAGAATTCCCCCTTGGTGGACAGGAAGAGGTACGAAAACCGCCCAGGCAGCGGCTACTTTACCATCAGCCACTGCGTCAGCCGCCTCAAAAACTCTATGGCCTTCGTTCACAAGACCACTGTGGAAGGCAGACTCTCAAAGCATCTGAAAGAATGACGAGGCATTACGTCAGATGCCTGGGCATTGGAAACAGTCTCTTTCTGAAAAAGCCTGTAATCCACTGGGGAATAGCTCTTTCAAAGTTCCAGATCAGCTCCTTATGCAGGAAATTTTGACCCTGCTAGAGAAAGGTGCTGTAGAACCAGTACCTGTAGCGGAGAGGAACAAGGGTTGGTACTCCACGTACTTCCTAATTCCCAAAAAGGACAGAGGATTGAGACCCATTTTGGACTTCAGAGACTTAAAAAAAATCCTCAGGAAGGACAAGTTCAAGATGGTCACTTGCTCAGATCCTTCAGGCCCTCCAGCTTCAGGACTGAATGGTATCATTAGACCTTCAGAATGCTTACTTTCATGTGCCAATCCATCACAAGCAGACGGTACGTTGATAGCAGTGGTGGCAGCGAGTCTCAGGAGAGGTAGGATTCAAGTCCACCCCTAACTGGACAACCGGCTGAGAAGGGCCAGTTCCCCCGAACAGGCCCTGGAACATCTCAGCTACACCATTCCCTCTCTACGCACTGGGCTTCTCCCTCAACTTTAAGAAGTCCCACATGATACCAACTCAAAAGCTCCAATTGGAGCAATCGTGGATACATTACTGAGAAAATCTTCGCCAACAGAAGTGAGGGCTCAATATATTCTGCAGATGGTCACCAAATTCCGAAGTGCCCTGCGCCTTTCGGCCTTCAACTTTGAGGTTGCTCGCCCTCATGGCATCCTACATTTTTCTGGTCCCAGAGGCGTACCTGAGAATGAAATCTCTCCGGTGGTCTCAATTCTCAGGCAGGATGTTGCATCTCCTTCAGGTTCCAAGCAGGGTCGCACAGTATCTCCTGTGGTGGGCCTGCGAGGACGACATTCTGAAGAGAACCTTTTTGTCAGCCCTGGCCGGAGATAACGGTAGTAACGGACGCCTCACTCACAGAGTGGGGGAGCACATGCCAACGATCAGCAGTCGTTGGTCTCCTTCGTAGTCCAAACTACATATTGACCTTTTGGAGCTTAGGGCAATCAGACTAGCGCTGGAGGCCTTTCTGCCCTCTTTGCGACAGAAGTGTCCCGATAATGCTGGACAACCCATTGGCTATGTACTAACTCAAGAGGCATATGGTCACTACCAGTGTGCAGAAAGGCAATGCAACTCTGTTTCTGGGCAATTTAAGATGGAATCTCCCCCTCTGCAGTTCACCAAGCTGGAGTGGACAATACAGCGGCAGGCGCTCTCAGCAGGCAGAGCAGTCTCCCAGTACTGAGAACTAGCTCAGGAAGTCCTTCAAGAGATCTTCACCCTTTGGGGAACCCCACAAGTGGATCTGCTCGCGACCGGCGTCAACCGGAAGTGCCAGCGGTACTGCTCAAGGGAATTTACCCCAGGAACACATTCAAAGTGGACTGGGAGTTTCCACTCCTGTATGCGTTTCCGCCATTCCCTGTCATTCTGCAAGTCATCAGGAGGTTGACTAGGTTCAGGAAACCCTTGATCCTAATTGCTCCGGATTGGGCCAGGAGACGTAGTACCCAGACCTTATGGACATGCCCATCTGTCTTCCAATACGTCGTCCACAAAGAGGTCCCCCTCCAATACATCCATCGTCCACAAAGAGGTCCCCCCTGTCTTTCTCCCCCCCTGTCTTTCTCCCCCCCTGTCTCTCTCTCCCCCCCTGTCTCTCTCTCCCCCCCTGTCTCTCTCTCCCCCCCTGTCTCTCTCTCCCCCCCTGTCTCTCTCTCCCCCCCTGTCTCTCTCTCCCCCCCTGTCTCTCTCTCCCCCCCTGTCTCTCTCTCCCCCCCTGTCTCTCTCTCCCCCCGTCTCTCTCTCCCCCCCTGTCTCTCTCTCCCCCCCTGTCTCTCTCCCCCCCTGTCTCTCTCCCCCCTGTCTCTCTCCCCCCCCTGTCTCTCTCCCCCCCTGTCTCTCTCCCCCCCCTGTCTCTCTCCCCCCCCTGTCTCTCTCCCCCCCTGTCTCTCTCCCCCCCTGTCTCTCTCCCCCCCTGTCTCTCTCCCCCCCTGTCTCTCTCCCCCCCTGTCTCTCTCCCCCCCTGTCTCTCTCCCCCCCTGTCTCTCTCCCCCCCTGTCTCTCTCCCCCCCTGTCTCTCTCCCCCGTGTCTCTCTCCCCCCCTGTCTCTCTCCCCCCCTGTCTCTCTCCCCCCTGTCTCTCTCCCCTCCTGTCTCTCTCCCCTCCTGTCTCTCTCCCCCCCTGTCTCTCTCCCCCCCTGTCTCTCTCCCCCCCTGTCTCTCTCCCCCCCTGTCTCTCTCTCCCCCCTGTCTCTCTCTCCCCCCTGTCTCTCTCTCCCCCCTGTCTCTCTCTCCCCCTGTCTCTCTCTCCCCCTGTCTCTCTCCCCCTGTCTGTCTCTCTCCCCCTGTCTGTCTCTCTCCCCCTGTCTGTCTCTCTCCCCCCTGTCTGTCTCTCTCCCCCCTGTCTGTCTCTCTCCCCCCTGTCTGTCTCTCTCCCCCCTGTCTGTCTCTCTCCCCCCTGTCTGTCTCTCTCCCCCCTGTCTGTCTCTCTCCCCCCTGTCTGTCTCTCTCCCCCCTGTCTGTCTCTCTCCCCCCTGTCTGTCTCTCTCCCCCCTGTCTGTCTCTCTCCCTCTCCCCCCCTGTCTGTCTCTCTCCCTCTCCCCCCCTGTCTGTCTCTCTCTCCCCCCCTGTCTCTCTCCCTCTCCCCCCTGTCTCTCTCCCTCTCCCCCCCTGTCTCTCTCCCTCTCCCCCCCTGTCTCTCTCCCTCTCCCCCCCTGTCTCTCTCCCTCTCCCCCCCTGTCTCTCTCCCTCTCCCCCCGGTCCGGTTGAGATGCAAGGATTGGGACCTCCCAGGCGACATAATGGAGATTTTGCTTTTGGCCAGAAGGCCAGCAACAACGTCCTTGTTACCGCTGCCATTGGAACAAATTCTGCAGCTGATGCAGGGATAAGAATGTGGATCCTTTTACATGCAGTACACCTATGGTGGTGGGCCAATCTGGGGCTCCATGTTGGTACAATTAAGGGGTATGTGTCAGCACTCTATTTTTAAGTGCTCCTCTGAGGAGGTATGTTCAAGATCCCACTAGTTATAACATTCTTTAAAGGATTGACAGATACATTACCTCGGTACCTTTTCAAGTCCCAATTCGTGTCCTTAACTTGGTGTTGACATTTCTCATGTGTGCTCTTGGAGCTCATTCAACCAGGGGCATGGATATTTCCTCTGCCTTACAGAGGGAAGTCCCAATTAAAGATATTTGTGCGGCCGCCACATGGTAGTCGATACAGACTTTTACCAAACAGTTTAGTCTGGACTCTTCCTCAAGCCGGGAAGGTTTATTTTGAAAGGTAGTGCTACATTCTGTGCACACAGACTTATAAAGGAACTCCTAAATTATCATGAGTCTGAAAATTCAAACTCCCTTCTGCAGAAATACATACACTGCTTTGGGAGTTTATATGAGGAATACATGGGAGGACACAATCCATTAGAAGAACAGGTTACTTACCCATGGTAACTTTCATTCGACTGGATGTTTCTCCCACGTTATTCCTAATCGCCCCTCCCAACCTGGCCCGGAATAGAATTTTCCATGTTATTGCACTCTTTGCTCTTTCAGGAGGAGTATCTGTCAGGTGTAGGATATCCTATACACGTAAGAAACGCAACTGAAGCCAACGGTCGCTGTGTGCGCTTTGTACCATCAATGACGTCGACATTGAGACCTTTGAGGGACATTGAGTTGACTGGCATCGCAGCGCCCTCTGCTGGAAAATATTGCCAAAGCAGCTGAAGCTGGATATGGAAATATCATAAGATTAGTAATACGTGGGAGGAGCATCCAGTCGAAAAATTGTTGGCACGGATGGTAACTTCTTTGTCTCCCAAAGGGTTGAGACTCCACGTGGGCCCAGAGGTAGAGGAAGAACCTCAGTCATCTTCGGCTGCCTTCCCCCCAGTTGCATCAGGGGCACCTCCAAAACCCCTTTGACTTCTTAGTACACAAGACTGTGGTGGTGGTGGTGGTGGTGGTAGGGGAGGGGCAGGCAGGGAGAAGGTTGTTGCATCACTTCAAGACTTGACTGGGCATAACCTCTGATGCTTGGGCACTTAAACAGTGGCCCACGATTATTGCCTACCATTTCTGCCAACACCTCCAGTTTGTCCCCAAAAGGCCATTCCGTCGGTCCCAGATCAGCTCCTTCAACAGGAAATTCTTGCCCTGTTGAAGAAGGGTATCATCTAATTGGTACCTGTAGCGGATAGTGGATCAGGGATGGCACACTCCTTATTTCCTAATCCCCAAAAGGGACGGAGGAGTGCGTCCCATCTTGGACTTGAGATGCTTAAACAAGTTCCTCAGGCAGGACAAGTTCCAGATGGTTACTATTTCGCAGATCCTTCAGGCCCTTAGACTCAAGGATTGATTGGCATCATTGGACCTTCAGGACACTTACTTTCATGTGCCAATTAATCTAAAACACAGGAAATACCAGAGGTTCTCAGTTGGCGGTTCTCATCTGGTTTGGGTCCTGCCATTCGGGCTGACCTCCGTTCAGAGGGTCTTCACCAAGCTTATGGCAGTCGTGGTACCAAGTCGAAGGAGGGAGGGGATTCACGTCTAATACGTGGACTGGTTGATCAGTGTTTGTTCTCCGGAACAGACTAAAAACCACCTTAGTCGCATTTGACACTTCCCCCACGACCGGGGCTTCTCCCTGAACTTCAAGAAGTCCCGCCCGGCACCATCACAGAATCTTCAAATTATTGCAGCAGTCCTGGATTCAGCCTTGCAAAAAGCCTTGCCACCCAAGTTGAGGGCTCAACATCTGCCATGAAAGTCCAGAAATTCCAGAATGAACAACATCTTCTGGCATTCAACTTCCTGAGGTTTCTCAGCCTCATGGCATCCTGCATTTTTCTGGTGCCAGAAACCTGTCTGAAAATGAGATCCCTTCAGTCGGCTCTAATTCCAGTGGTCTCAAATCCTCAGCAGAATACATCTGCGGTGGGGCCTACTGCGAGAATATGAGGACAACCTTTTTGGCAACCTTGGGCAGAGATGACAATCGTGATCGAGGCCTCCTTTACAGGATGCGGAGCCCACATGAAACACTGTTCAATCGACGTACACTGTTCTCTATCGGAGTAGACTTCACATCACCTTGTTAGAACTGAGGGCAATCGGACTAGCACTGATGGCCTTGCTGCCCTTGGTACAGGGGAAAATGTCCTGATGACAGACAATATGGTGGCCATGCAATACCTCAACAAGAGGTGGTGTTAGGGTCCCTATCTCTGTCCAGAGGGGCAATGCAGCTCTGGTTCTGGGAACCAAGAAAAGGAATCTCATCTGGCAGTTCATAAAGCTGGGGAAGAAAACGGACGCGGGTGCTCTGAGCAGGCAGAACACGATCTCCTACAAGTAGGTGTTGTCTTGGGTAGTCCTGGATATCTTCGCCCTTTGGGGAACCCTTAAGATGGAGCTGTTCGCAGCCAGTGTAGAGGAAGTGCAACATATTCTGCTCGTGGGAATTCCCTCAAAGAGGAGCTCTAGGGGAGCGTTTGTGGTGGACTGGGAATTTCGACTTCTGTACGCGGTGCTCCAGATAGGATTTTGGCGCAAATATTTTACTCTGTTTTTATAATTGGAGAGTAAATCCAATTTCAAGAGTAAAAATGAATTTCTTCCTTTGCAAGAGTAAAGTGTCTGACAACTATCCAATTTGTGCGTAAAATTAAAATGGTGTTCGAAAACATTAGTGACAAAGAACTTGTTGATGCATACACCCAGCATCATCTTCATTATACTAGGACACCAAAACTCTCAAACTACTACAGATGCAGGCTAGTTACATCATTTGATTCCTAAATCAATTCCCTCACTCTACCAGCATCACTTCTCTGCCCTACTGTTGCTGCCTGGCAATACCTGCCTGACAGCCACTTCATGTTTTTGTTCCATCTCACCTTCCCTATGCTACTCCCATTTCCCCTGTCTCACTTTCTGATCTGCCTCACTCTTGCTATGCCACGGTTTGAGGTCTGTCGCTTTGTCACTCTTCCTCTTCATCTCTGCATTCTATTGCTGTTTTCCTCCTACATTGTTCTGTATCGGCTGACATAACTCGCCTTCCTCTCTCAAGTCATTACTCTGGCTATATCTGTTTTTTTTCATTTTCTGTTATGGTTGCTACTCCTTTTGATTATCCTTTTTGCACTCCCTCTTATGTTATTGGCTGGCTTTTCTCTAATCTGGATTTCCCAGAGCTCCCCGTCTGCTGTTTTCTTTTTACTGTATGTGCCTTTTGCTCTGCTTCTATCCCTCACTCCTATTGTGTCCTATTTACCTCTGTTTCCCTTCTCACTTTTTTTGTTGCTGTTATGTAGTTAATTGGTCTCTCTTCCTGTTGCTCGAATTCCTGTTTTGGATTGTCTAATACATTCTTTGTTGATTTACCATTGGGTGCTCCTTTTTTAGATGTGTGCAAGCCGTCTTTTGGCAATTAGGCTGGTAATTAGAGTTGGAGGTGTCTCACCAGATGCAGTACTTGCTTGAATGCAGATGCTTTACCAGCGCTGTATCCCATTAAAAGTATGAGCTCTGGCAATGTGTGTGGTCTGAGCCATTACAAGTTTAGCAGCCCTCATGGGATGTGCTTCTTCTGAGCCAGTACAGGTGTAGCAGCCTTGATTGAATGCATCTGTTCTGAACCATTACAAGTATAGCAGCCCTGATGAGATTTTTGTTCTGAGCCATTACAGGTATAGCAGGCCGGATGAGGGACTCTGTGATAACTGCCATTTTTACTGGGATCACCACAAATGCTGATTTAAAAAAAAATACAACACCCTTTTCACCCCATATATATGCAGGTGGAGACCCCATGCATCCCCCTTATTCCCCCACATTCATTATATACTGTACCCATCCCCCCACATATATATATATATATTTGGGGTCGAAATAAAAAACATTTTCAGTGGTCGCTGTAAAAAAGACACTAATTGTGAGATCCCGATGAGGTGTGTGTTCTGAATCACTGCACATTTAGTAGTCCTTTTGATAAGTCGAAAACTAAGTCAGCTCTGTTACAATTGAATGTTACCTGCATCTTAAACATATACCTCTGATGCAGTTCACCGATCAACATGATTTGAACTAAGGTTACACAATGACCTCTGCAGAAGGGTTCTTGACCAACCTAGCTTCCTTTCCCAACAGGCTGTTGACTTGTAAAGGCAAATAGGGTTAGGGCACTGGCAGTTCCATGTGAGGCTTGTTTTACATACCTGGCTAAACTGTCTCAGCCTGTTTGGACTATCCCACATGAGTCAGTAGATTCATGAGGTTTTGAAATGTACTAGATTTTTGGTAGTGGGACTCAGTAATGTGACATGGGAGAATCGGAAGTTTTGAAAAGCGCAAGGCAGAGTAGGAGGGCTCGAAGTATATAACAGCATTGCCATCTTTTCACACTGTCTGCCAGTGTGCATCACACCAGCTCAGGAGGGTGGTTGAGGGATCTACGTGAAAATACCACATTTCTTACTATGAGGTCGAAAATCCTGCATGTTAAACCCATTTTCTGTATTTTTAAAGCTGGGGGATACCACATCCACCCACTTTATTAAATACCCCTACCCAACGCCCCTCCCATCTATTCTTTGTGGGACATTATTTGTTTTCCATGCAAAGTTTTGGACATCGCAGCAATGGGATTCGGGAATTTTGTAGTGAAATCGGTGGGAAGAGCTCAGACACTGTTCTTGCTCAGTACTTTAGCTCGCTGCAGAAAATGCCAACACATGTTCATGCTTTGTCATTACAGCAGCTCTTTTAGGAAATTCAGGTACTGTCCCAAAACATAGCAGTTCTCCTAAGAAATGTGGGCATGATGCAATCATCCCTGCTGTGAATAATTGGCACTGTGCCATGACATGCTTATAGGCCGCTCTGTTGATAAATTAGGCTCCTTCGCTTGAATATATAGCAGTCCTATTCAGAGGTACCTGTACAATCTGTGCCACTGAAAATATATACAGCACTGCTTTCACCTGCATCCATTATACCTGCTTGCGGTGGACGTATGGTCAGAAATGGAGTTAAAGTAAAGTTCAGTCTACATGCCCAGCTATTTCTTGCTCTCCTAGACAAACTATGTACAGTGCCCTTTCATGCAGGTGGACACATACAATCTTAAGACTACATAAAACACATCTTCATATAGAACACCGAAAGCTTTTCCCTCTCACAAATGCCAAACTACTTCTTGCCGGGAGGTGCTTCGAAAACTTAGAGACAAACACACTTGATGTGCTTCTGTGATTAAAAGAGAACAATGTATGAAATGCCCATGATGCTGCAACTGCACTGCCTCTGTTAAAGCTGATCAATGGTGGAAAATGAATTAGAAATGCAGCACTAGTTTAAGACCATTTTCATTGTACACAATACTGGGTGTCCTAAAGAAAATTGAAATGCATGATCATGATTCAAAATGCTTCAATAACACTGTTTTCTTCATAATGTAGGCAACTGAACAAAGTATACAAAACGCAAATTCCCTTCTGCATTACTCAAAGTATTATCTTGTTAGAATTATTAAGTGTTAAACAAAATAGACCAGGACTCCTCCCTGTTGCTTCTTTCAAGGAACTGTTGATTGCTAAAGTAAAGAGTGGGTTTGCAAGCTGTTGCTGGTCAGCCTGTCTGCAGTGACCTTCAAGATTTATGGGGGTGCTGCTATAAATAGCCTTTGTAAGCTGTACGCCAGGAAGAATTAAAAGGGCCGTATTGACAATTCTGTGCGTAGAAAGGCATGCTACGCACCTTCTCTGGAGGGCTGTCTTTATGCTTTTCCGCCAGTCCCGGTCATTCCTCATGTCATCGGGAGGTTGAGGAAGTTTGGGGAATCCATGATCCTCATTGCTCTGCAATGGGCCCAGAGAACATGGTACCCGGACCTTCTAGAGAATGGCTATCTGCCCTCCGATTCGTCCTCCCCCCCCCCCCCCAAACAGAGGACTTGCTCTCGCAAGAGGGGTTGGTGGGTGAATGCCTTCTCGTATCAGTACCATGAATATTCATGCCTGGTTTCTGAAAGGGTAAGATACAATTATTGTGACCTTCCGGAAGACGTGATGGAGGTGTTGCTTTCGGCCCGAAGGCCAGCAACAGAATCCCTGTACCACTCCTGTTGGAAAAAAATGTGCAGCTGGTGTAGGGAAAGGACTGATCCTTCCACTTGCAACAATCCTGTCTTGTCTTCACTACTCAATTTAGCCCAATTTGGGGTGCAAGTCTCCATGATAAAAGGATATTTGGCTGCGCTTTCTATTTTCAAGCGCTCGCCGGATGAAGGCTCTTATTTTAATATCCCGATTGTTGTACCATTTTTGAAGGTATGGACAAATCTTTTTTCCCCCGGCTACTTTTATTGTACTGTTGTGGGACCTAAATCTGGTATTAAGATATATGATGGGGACACCCGTAGATTCCTGCCCCCCCCTTCTGCATTCTTGCCCTCTCAGAATCCTAACTTTTAAAACAGTTATCTTGACTGTGATAACATCTGCCCTCGGGGTGAGTGAACTACAAGCACTTTCGACCAAACCACCTTTCATAACCTAAGACGAGGTGGTGTTTATGGTGGGCCCATCATTTTTACCGAAAATAGTCTGTATTCAATCTAGCACAGAAAATATTACCTACTTTCTACCCACCACCTCATCCTTCTAAGGTGGAGGAGAGATTACACTGTCTAGCCCCCAAAAGGGCCTTACATTTTTACACTTGAAGGATGGCAAAAATCAGGCAGGATCAGCTGTTTGTAGGCTTCGAGGACCACAAAGTAGGGTTTGCTGTCACAAAGCAGACTATCAAAATGGATTATATGCATTCTGCAATGCTACTCTTTAGCTGACAAAGACCTGCCGGAAGTATTGAGAGCACATTCTACTCAGAGTTGTAACTTATTCAGCTCTTGAAAGAGGGGTACCCGTGCAGATTATCTGCGAAGTAGCTACTTGGTCATCTCTGCACACCTTCAGTAAATATTATTGCCTAGACTTTTTGTCAGGTCAGGAGGACAACTTTGTAAAAGCTGTACTTAACAATATCAATAAAGGAAATTCTCAGCACCCTCCTCCTTATTCTGACTGCTTTGGGAGTATATAAAAGATGAATAAGTGTGAGGACACAATCCATTTGAAGAACAAATTACTTTCAACTGGTAATATTCTTTAGACTTGATGTTCCTCCCATGTATTCCTCATTGCCCCCCCCTCGCCCCGTCTACCCCCTCTTAATTGCAAAGAACTTCCCTGATATTACGCCTTGCTCTTTTGCAAAGCGGGAAACGTCAGTGACACCAGCAAAACATGCAGAGGAAAACTAGAATTTAAACAACCAGCATCAACATCGTGGCCGAGCATAGTACGAGGACCACGACTCAAAGCCGCACGGCACCCGATACTTCAAACATTTTTTTCAGCAAGCTGCAAGCAGATTTGAGTATCAAAGATGAATCCATGGGAGCAACATCAAGTCGAAAACATTACCAGAGTAATTTGTTCTTTTCAGGTCAATGAGCTCTGTTTGGCTGAGTATGGTGCTCCAGATGCTTCATAATAGTTAATCTTGGAGGAGTCGAAGTTAAAAGACCATGCTTGTGGTCTCGATTTTTAGCCAGAAGTTGTTTGCCACACCAGGTGTGACTGGGCATGCTGATGGCTCATTTAGATCTGTCATGGGCAAGCTGATGGAGTATTTAGGCTAGAGTAGGCCTGTAATAGAGTATTGTATCATTTGTTTAGCGCCTTCCACCATTGCTATGGTCCCAACTTGTGCTGTAGGTTGAACGCCCTAGGGGGATATGAGAAGGGTGATCTCAGACTTTTTTGATAAGGGTCCCCCAAAGATCCAGTATTGCCTCTTCATACGGCACTGAAGAATAGCATCTTGGAAAATTGGGAAAGCCTCACGCTGCCAGCAGTAAATAAGGATTTAACAAAAAAGTAGATATTCGGTTACAGATTTTTTGCCTAGACATCGAAATAGTCTGGTTCAGGTGGCCACGTCAACCTCAAAGGCGGCTGCATATTCCTCAATCCTCCAGGTAGTGAAAAGCGACTTGACGTCCTTGGATAATGTTTTTGGCGGGTTGCATAGCACTTAAAGCCATTAATGCTATGTGTCCCCTTGCCTATGTTCGTACACTCTTTGGGAGTTTGTGGCACTGGCCGGGGAACACATTCCTGAGGGAGAAGAAAGGGAAGGCTTCCTCATATTGTGCAGGATGGAAAGGATGCTACGTGCAAGTTTCTGCAATCGGGTCTAGACTCTTCAGATTGCCTTAGTTGCACTATGGCAGCAAGCACTGTAACCGGAAGATATGCCGAGCTCCGCAGGTCAGGTTTTGCTCCGGGTGTTCGTCCGAGGCTTTTGGATATGCTTTTTGATGGTTCACAACTGTTTGGCTCGAAGGCAGATGAGAGCATGGAAAAGCTGCAGGCTTCCAAGACAGCTGCAATATTGCTGGGGGCAGTGATTCGTCAACCACAGCAGACCCTTTTGGGCTCTCCGAATTGGAGGGGTTGTTCCTTTTTGCTTTTATTAATCTGTTCGAAGAACGAGGGCGCAGTTCTCTGAGGAGACTGCCTCGTGGTTCGCAAGAACATTGGATAAAGCTACCCACACAACCTCTGCATTTTTGCTGTCCACAGCAGCCACACAACCAAAACCTGAGGCCTTAGTCCACAGGACTTTGGTGGGAGGCAGACTGACACAGCATTTGGAAGAATGGCGAAGCATTACTTCACATGATTGGGCACTGCAAACTGCAGCCAATGGTTACTGTCTTCCATTCCTAAAAAGGCCCCGAATTTTCTGCCAGGCAACCAATCATTGAAGGATCCAGATCCGCTCCTCTTACAGGAGATCATCACTCTGTTCTAGAAAGGTGCAATAGAATCAGTACCTGTAGTGGAGAGCAACCCGGGATGGTGCTACTCTTACTTTCTAATGCCCAAAAAGGAAAGAAGGCCGCGGCCCATCTTTAACTTGAGACACTTGAAGTTCCCCAGGAAGTATAAGTTCAAGATGGTAACTCTTTAGCAAATCCTCCAGCCCCTCGATTGGATGGTGTCACTCGACCTTCACAATGCTTACTTTCATGTTCCCTTACATCCCAAGCACAAAGTACCTGAGGGGCGCCATTGGCACTTCTCTATCAGTTTCTTGTTCTGCCTTTCAGGCTCACTCCCTACCTGGACAATTGGCTAATCAGCGCTTGTTCTCCAGAACAGGCTCCGGAGCATCTCCGATGCACACGCCACTCTCTCCACAGACTGGGCCTCTCCCTTAATTTCAGAAGGTCCTATGTGATACCTTACCATAAGCTTCAATTTATTGGGGCATACCTGGATTCTTACTCAGCAAAAGCTTCGCCCAGCGAAGTAAAGGCTCAGCATATTCTGCAGATCGTCATGAAATTTCAAAATGCCCAACATCTACTGTACTTTGAGGTTGCTTGGTCTCGTGGCATCCTGCATTTTCCTGGTGCCAGAGACCTGTCTAAGGATGAGCTTCATCCAGTGGGCCCTCAGATCCCAATGGTCACAGGTCTCAGGTAGGATGACCGACCACCTTCAGGTCGCGAGCAAGGTTGCATAGGATCTCCTGTGTTGGGACTGCAAGGATAATGTGATGAAACGAGAACCTTTTTGGCAACTGTGGCTGGAGATTACAGGAGTTGGGGATGCCTCCCTCACAGGTTGGGGAGCTCATGCAAACGATCTGACAATCTGCGGCCATTGGTCTCCATTTGAGTCCACTCCACATAAACCTTTTACAGTTGAGTGCAATCGGACTGGTGCTGATGGCCTTTCTGTCCTCTGTGCAGGGGAAGAATGTTTGACCACAGTGACCATATGTTTCCTCAACAAGAGAGGTGGTGTAGGGACACTACCACTGTGCTGAAAGTGAGTGCAGCTCTGATTTTGGTCTCTTCAAGGAGTCTGTCGGCCGTTCACCTAGCCAGAGAAGAAAACACTGGCGTATGCTGTGAGGAGGCAGAGCAGTCTCTCACGAGTGGTAGCTGGCTCAGGAAGGCCTTCTAGAGATTTTCGCCCTTTGGGGAACCCCTCAGGTGGATCCAGTATCAACAGGAAATGTGACCTGTTCTGCTCCAGGGAATTCCTTAGAGGAGCTCTGGGGGACATGTTTGTAGCGGAGTGGAAACCACTTCTGTTTGAGTTCCCAGCAGTTCCAGTCAAGCCTCTTAACATCTACAAGTTGGGGAAATCCATGATCCTGATTGGTCCTGGAAGACGTGGTACCCAGAACTTCTGGACATGTCCATCTGCCCTCCGTTTAGTCTTCATCAATGAGCAGACCTGCTCACTCAGGGTGTAAGTCGCCATCTCCACCCACGGATCAGAACCCTGAATCTTCAAGCCTAATTTCTGAGAAGTTAAACAAATTGATATCTCCTGGAGGATGCAATGGAGGTGTTGCTTTAGACGAGACAAGCCACAAAAGCTCTATAGCTGCCGTACGAACAGGTTTTGCAACTGGTGTAGCAATACAAATATTTACCCTTTTTCTTGTGACAAACCATCAGTGTCCTCTTTCTTGTTACATCTGGCCCATCAAGAGCTGCAGGTTTCCACTACGAAAGGTTCTCTGGTGGCACTGTCCACCTTCAGGCGCTCGCCTAAACAAGGCTCGTACTTCAAAATTCCCATTGTTGTCCAGTTCCTAAAGGGACTGGCAAACATCTTCCCACCTTTCCGCTTTAGGAACCTAATTTAATATTGAAATTAATTGTTGAGCCTCTGTATTCGTGTCCTTTTAGGTGGGTCAGCTGTTTGTGTGATATGCTGGTCATAGGTTGGGACAGGCTGTTACTAAGCTTTGCCTCGGTGGATCCTTTTGTGTGTAACAGAATGTTACACTTTGGCTGGCAAAGAGGTCCTTGAAGGTCTAAGCGTATTCCACAGGAGGAGTGGCGAATACCTCAGCTATTCAGAGGGGAGCCGGAGATTTGCATTGCTGTAACCTGGTCCTGGGTGCACACCTTTACAAAACATGATTGACTTTAGTCTGTAATCTGGTCAGGAGGCTACATTTGGTGAAGCTGTTAGTCTCTTCGCAGTGCCTTCTGCATACTGCTATTGGAGTCTATCAAAGAAGAGGAATTCCTAGGAGGACACAATCATTAGAAGTTCAAATTACTTACTCCTGGTAATGTTCTTTCTGGTGGCTGTTACTCCCAAGGATCATCATTCCCCTTCCAGCCTACCTCTACCTTTGGGAGAATTTCCATGGTTTACACCTCCCTCTCAACGTCTGGGTTTCTGTAAACTTTAAGATGACAGTGCATAAACGGTGGAAAAACATGAACTGAGGCAACGGGTACAGTGCGTGCTACTTACACCAGTGTTGGCATAACTACTGAGAGCGGGATGGATGCTGCTGAGGGACCACAAGTTGAAGCATGGCACACTCTGCTGTCAAAGTTTCCGAAGCTGCACGCAGGATATCGGCTATATCAAAGATGAGTAATCACTGAGAGGAACATCCATCAGTAAGAAAAATACCTGGGGTAAGTAATCATTTGTTCTCACACAAGCAAAACTTAACTCTGACATGCCTATTTTGTGTTTGGTTTGCTCGCTCCCCTTTATCTTCGTTCCCCTTGGTTTCTTAGCTTGGCATTGGAACATTAATCTGCCAGTGTTTGGTAAAACTACAAACTGCACGAGGCAGGTACCAGCACTAGATCCTCCCTCTCTTTGAAGTGTTTGAGGATGGAGCACTGCTGGAACTGTTGTAGTTTCATGGCGTACTTTTAGGGACAAATTTTTTCATCAACTTTCTTGACCCCTCCATTCATCTTTTAGAAGAAGAAATTGTCAATGGCTTTCCTTCATGGCATCCTAGCAGCTCCTTTGTGAGTCGCTGGTTCAGCAAGAATGCCTTTGTTAGCCCTTTTGCAGTGTTATCCAGTCATGGACCCCTTTCTTCTTACCCAAGAGACCAGCCTCATGTCATTGATGATGGGCAGCAAGGTTGGGGGTGGTGGGGGGGTACTGTTGGTGCTCTTTTTCATAGGTGAATTTTCTAAAGTTTTGGTGCTGGTTTGTCCTTGTTGCGGGATCAGACTGAGATGCAAATGGGTATTTTTCGAGGGCACTGCGTCGTTGCATCTGCCTGGAAAATGAGCACAAGATTGCGGTTCCTGTCAGTCCATGACTGGGAAAGACGCTAAAGGAGAGGAAGGGTTAACTCCCTGTGGGTATGCTCCTTTCCAAGTCCCCATCGACTCCTTCGAAAAGGAGATCTTCTGATGAAAAGACCTCTAGGGGTGAGTCAACACCTTGGAAGCACGTTAAGAAGTACTTGCAGTCTAGAAGTAGATCGCATTACTCTTCGTCCTCTGGGAAGACGGCTAAGCAGAGGAATCACAAAATGAAGCTCCTAGTCATCAGACTCCTCACCCGATTGCAAGGTTGTTTGTCCTGGTAAGTCTGCTTGTAAAGCAGAGTGGGAGGATTACTGCCTCAATGTTGTTTAGTATTTCAGAAGGCGGCTTTCCCACCCCTTAGAGAACTGAAGTGCAGCTCAGACCTTGTCGAGCTTCGTAAGGCTGAAAAGATGTCAAAGGTTTCTGCTTGCACGCCCTCAAGCCCAAAACATTCGACCCCCTCGGACGCAAAACTTGAGAGGCCTAGCCTTCATCCTTGGATTGCCTCAACCAGTCTTGGTCGGTTACTTTGGCGACAAAGCAATCCACATCGACTGATCCCTCAAAGGTTTACAAACCTCAACCATGAGTTGACTAAGTCCATGTCCTCAATTTTTGAGGAAGATGAGGCTTCAGAACCGGACCCTGTTCCTTTGGTTTAGAATTTGGGACACCTAATGTTCCAAAAGCCTTTATTTCAGCTGAGTCAAAGATGCCTCATTCGATAGACTCATTGAGGGATGCAAGTGGCCTTGACACCTCTCCTGAGGTAGTTTGCTAGTCCAGTGCCCTCTCTTTCAGCTGCAAGAGGCATCTGCATGAGCAAAGAGGTGATGGCTGGAAGGTTTAGAAATAATCAGAAAGATCTTTGGGGATACTTGTGGTCTTGTGCAGAAGGGATGTGACCAAGCTTTTTGTGATGTACTGCCCTTTTGGGGTGGGAACACGCCTGATTTGCATATGGGCTTTCCCCTTTTGTAATGGCTTGGCAGGTGAAGAATTATGTTCTGGCGGGCTGGCCAGAGCAATGCCAGAGGTTAAGTCTAAGCCTTCCAGCCATCTCCTCTTTTGTGATGCCTCTTAGAGGTCACTTATGAGTAAGGTAATAGAATTTTGAATGGATTGTGACCTTCCACACATTACTCATCTTTTGAGATCTTTTTCAGCTTCAGCTGCTTCGGAAATTCTTTTCGACCGACTCTGCTGTGCATCGATTCATTCGACTCGCTGTCCCTCAAGGGCCTCAGTCTCGAGGTAGACGTCAGCACCAGTGTATATACCACATGCAGCACCCTTTGGCTTCAGTTCTGTTTTTCCGGCGCAGCTATCTCTTCAAGAGCATTATGGCGCACTTGGGTTTTTGTACAAAAACTATGACGCGTGAGAAAAATGCTTCATCAGCTCCAAAAAAAGGTTTCAAGAAATGCCACGATTGTGGTGCCAAAATGATGATCACGGACTGTGTCTCTGCACAGAGCATCGAACAGTTGATTGCGGCTCCTGTCGGGCAGTGACTGGTAAGGCACTAAGAGCATAAAGGGAAACTAGCGGCGGGTAGGACACCCTCAAAATCCCCTTAATTCCGATCTTCTGACCCGTCTAGAAGAGGCTCTCCTCAGAGAAAATATAAGGATTCAGTCTCGCTCCAGGAGTGGGTCTCGCCATTCTTTTGTCTTCGACTAAGAAGTCAGAAAAGAGGCGTCGCAGATCTCCATAGTCCTCTCCTGAGAATTTCATCTCCAACCAAAGCCTCTACTCCTGCCCAGTGGGAAGAGTTTCGGAGAGAGATGACAATATTCGAGAAAGAGGCCTTAGCCCACTGTTAAGGAGAGGAGCCATGCTCCGGTCGCGCTGCATTAAGGTGACAAAGTGAAGGTAAAGGCAAAATCTTGCGTGCCCTCAAGCCTGGGATGTAAGCAATTGAACTATCAAGAGCCATCTAGGCCTCAAACTGACAAGATTTCGTCAGACTCCATGTCTAGGGTCTAGCCCTTTGAGGGCGTGTCTGCAAAAAAGGCTCAATCCACACCATTAGCTTCGCTTCGAGGTGGTCGATGTCTCCAGTGTCAAACATCGATGCCATTAATATCAAAGAAACCGTCGACTCCTTTAGCAAAGCAGGTGTAGAAGACTTACAAACGTGCACCTAGAAAATATTTCTTCAATTTGTGAAGAGTATCCGCCTTCTGATGTGGACAGTCCACCCTTTGGCCTGGATGAAGGACTTATGAGACCACCCCCCCCCAGACAGCCAGAGGTGTGGATAACCTTCTCCAGCATGGGGTCTGGCATGGATTCACATACTCATGAATATTTCCAATCGGGCTGGGAATCCTCGGTAAAAGAAAAAATCAGTTTGTTTCATTTCTGAACTGTCTTTCTACTAGTAACCAATCACTGGTCTCTGGGTCATACCTCCCCCAGCCAATGACTGCCCTCTACCTAAGCCCCTCCTCTGCAGCCATTTTCAGATTTTTACTGCATGTTCAAGCGTTGGGAGTCCTCATGCTTTAGCTCTCGAGCTTTTACTGCTTTTTTTTGCGATTTCTTAAGGAGTTTACACTTATTTTCAATCAATCGAGCCTCAAGCTCCACCGATTATACTTCCGATCAACGGTAACCCGTTTTGGAAATTTCTACGCCCCAAGGGCATTTTTTTTTCAACGAGTTTCCTACTTCTCAAAGGATTCCAAAAGATCTTGGAGGCCTACCCCACGTGGACATGGCCCAGGACAAAGGAAGCATGACGCCTGTTGGATCCAAGCTGTTCAGGAGCTGCCCTAGATGCGGACTACAGAACGTCTTTAAAGAGGATGAGCACTCAGTGCCTTTACTGCCTTCACAATGACAAATCGCACGTGGAGAAGTATTGTGTGTTTTGTAAGAACATGTCCGAATGGACCTTTAAGGACCGTCGTACTCGACTCGCCAACTGGCTGGAGGGAAAGAGCCCAGCAGCAGGTGAGAAGAAGAAATCCGAGCGGTCTTCTGAGACCTTTGAGTGCGCTCCGGCAACGGGGGACAACAAAAGGCAAAGCACTCCGAGTCCGCGGGCACAGGAGCGTCGGTCGATCGGTCGGGCTCCGCGGCTGCCAGTCAGGGCGCATTATCACCGACGCCATCAACCACGAGCCAACACTCTGGCTTGGTGAAGAGGAAGTCGGAGAACCCGGGTAAGCTTCGGGAGAAGCCCCGGTCAATCCCGACGGAGATATCTGAAGGGGAGTGAGGCGGTGACGCCCCCCTGCCCCCCAAGGTGAAGGCCTCTGGCACGCCCAAGGTCATGAAGACCCTGATTCACCTGGCTAAGGCCTCGATAGGAGTTGTGGCGACCCTGGCAAAACCTACATAGGCTTCCCCAGTGGAGACTGCTCCAGGGGCTAGAGGTTCCCTGCCACCCCAGAGGGAATCTTTTCTGCCTATCGAGAAGACCCCTGTGAAACCCCAGCAGGAGAAATAGGGTTTTGGGGGGGGCGGGGGGTACAGTAGCCATAACTGACACGGATACCACCTCTGAGGATGAGTTGGCTAGTGTCCAAAGAATCCTGGACAAGAGGTCAGAGGAATCCAGGGCCCACGGGAAGGATGCCGACGAGGCTGATGAGTGACGGGGGAGCCGATGAGGAAGATAAAACCGCGGAGGGCCCAACACCCCTTCCGTCGGTACCATTGCAGCCAGTGCCCGTACCAGGGGACCATTCAGGAGCAAACCTGATGGCCATTCAGGCCCTGTGTAAGGAGATGAGGACAAGGATGCCTTTACCCCCCCCCCCCCCCCCACCGATGAAGCAGAGCCTGGACTGTCGGAGTCCACCTAACAAGCGAAGGCGAGTCCACCAGCCTCCCCCCGCTTCCCCCCCCCCCCTCTCCAACCTTAACTACCATACCCTCCTCCGAGGGATGAGACAGGAACGGAGACGACAGACTAGGACGGTGGTGACGACGGGATGGACCTCCCGTCACCACCTCGGGGCAAGACCTATACACCCCCCACCCCGCGATGTAATTGACTCCTTCCACGCCATGATCGGCAGGGCATCTGAGCTCTTCCAGCTCTGCCCCGAAGAACAGAAGGATGGCTTCATCTACTAACGACGGGAGGCCAAGAGGAAGACTGTCCTCTCAGTCCCGTTACTGGACAACATCTGGGATGAGGGGCTGGCACTCCTGAAGAACCTGTCCTCGGCTCCTGCCAAGAGAGACTGGTACGAGAAGTAGTACCGGGTCCTGGACTCCGCCTCTGTGCCTCAGAGCACAGTGGTGTCCGTGGCGGCCAAGAAGAAGGTGGCGACAGTGACGGCCTCAACTTCCACCTCCCCCCCCCACACGGCGAGGGAAAGAAGCTGGACGCCATGGGACGACGGGCCATCTCATCGGCGGCGCTACTAATAAAGCGGCCAACGTCCTTGCGATCGTGGCACGCTACAACAGGGAGCTTTGGTTCAAAATCGCTCCCCTCCTGGACTTCCTCCCGGACAAGAGGGCTGAGGCCCTGGAAATCCTACAGGAAGGCAAGGTGGCTTCAGACCACGCCATAGCAGTGGCCACGGACATCGCCGACACAGGTTTTCACCAGATGGGCAACAGCGTTTGCCTTCGCTGACGAGGTTGGCTCGGGGCCACCGATTTCTGCCAGGACGTGTAGACCAGGGTTCTGGAAATGCCCTTCGACGGGAACAACCTGTTCGGCAAGACAGTGGATGAGTCACTGCAGGCCATCAAGGCGGACACAGACGGCTTGCCCTTAGTTGTTGTACAACGACGGTTGTCCTTCCGGAGCTCCGGATGCAAGCAATGTGCCTCCAAAGGATTCGGCCTACAGAGGCCGCAGCAAGACCGGAGGATTCCGTCGTCGCCGCGACGAAACAGGACTGAACTGTCGTGGCGTTGTGCCCCCACCCGAGCACCCCGGTGGGAGGCCAGCTGACTGTTGGGTGCTGGATGCCCTGGCCCACGGCACACCCTGGAGTTTCAAAAAAGGTGTCCCCATATTCCACCTGTGGCCAGCAAGGAAAACCACATCCCTCAGCTACTTCTAGAGGTACGAGCGATGCTAAGAAAGTGAGCCATAGAACCCGTCCCAAAGAGGCTCTGGGACCCTGGAGTGTATTCGTGGTACTTCCTCGTCCGGAAGAAGACCGGCGGTTGGCGACCCACCTTGGACCTTTGTCGTCTAAACAAATACATCAAGTCCCAGAAATTCCGGATGGTCACCCTCCAGCACATGCTGGGACAGCTAGAGGAAGGCGACTTCCTATTGTTGCTGGACTTAGAGGATGCCTACTTCCACATCCCCATTCTATAATGACATCGAACATTTCTACGATTTGTGGTCCACGGGTGACCCTATCAGTTCAAGGCCCTCCCCTTCGGATTGAAGTCGGCACCCAGGGTGTTCACCAAGTGCCTTGCACCAGTGGCGGCGCGGCTGTGCCTACAGGGGAATCCATGTCTACCCCTACCTGGACGATTGGCTCATCCGAGCAAAATCAAGGGAACTCGCCGTCGACCACACAACGAAGACCGTCCAACTGCTCACGGATCTGGGATTCTCGATCAACTTTGCGAAATCCCACTTGATACCGCTGCAAGACGCCCTGTTCTTGGGAGCCAGACTCAACACAGTGGTGCGATTGGCTTTGCCGTTAGAGGAGTGGACGAAGGCCATCCTGGGCAAGGTACAACGGCTGTTGACCATAAACGTGGCCAGGATGAGATCCATGAAGTCCCTACTCTGCATGATGTCCTTATGCATCTACCTCGTGCGCCTATGCAGGCTGCGGATGCGACCGCTGCAAGAGTTCCTCGACGCCGTTGGATGCAAGCGGCGGGCAGCTTCGAAGACAGGATCTCTCAACGAGACCTTCCGCCAAACAATCCGGTGGTGGGGCACCCACATGCATTTGGCGGAGGGCACAGACTTCCATAACCTGGCATATCAGGAAACTGACGACGGATGCCTCCCTGCAGGGATGGGGAGCGCACACCGGAGATCTCCACGCAAGAGGCCTTTGGCTCCCGGAGGAGAGGTCACTACACATCAATGTCCTGGAGCTCCGAGCCGTGTTCTGGGCCCTTGGGTCGTTCCTTCCATCCCTCAAGGGCAAAGTGGTGGGGATCTTTACCGACAGCACCATCACAATGTTCTACATCCGGAAGCAAGGGGGCACCAGATGCCCAGCCTTAACCAAGGAAGCGAAGGATCTGTGGCGCTGGGCTGTTGCCCAAGGGATGTTCCTGGTAGCCCTTCATCTGGCAGGAATAGAGAACACCATCGCCGACTCACTCAGCAGGGAGCTGTGCTTGTGCCACGAGTGGGAGCTGCGGCAGGATCAAGGCGATCTCCTATTCTGACGATGGGGCAATCCCCAGATCGACCTTTTTGCGACGGCGACGAACGCCAAGTGCCGGAGGTCCGCCAGCAGGTTTCCCCAGTGGGGGAGCTTGGGCGATGCCTTCTCATTCCCCTGGGATGGCCTATTCCTGTATGCGTTCTAATCGCTGCTGTTGCTACTGCGACTCATCAGTCAACTCAGACGGTCCCAGTGCAGGATGATCCTCGCCGCACCGGCATGGCCTAGGCAGATCTGGTTCCTGGACCTTCTGGCCATGTCCGCGCCCCCCCCACCCCCGGTCAAACTACCGACGGACGCAGATTTTCTCGCCAGGGAAGGAGGTGCCATCCTCCATCACGACCCAGGATCGCTGAACCTGCAGGCCTTGCTCCTGCAGCACTAGAGCTTGGAGGGTACGCTATGCCGGCGGACTGCAAGGAGGTGCTTGCAAAGGCCAGGGCGTCTTGGACTCTCAAGTGCTATGGACACAAATGGAAGAGGTTTTCTGTCTGGTGCTGTGCACAGATGATTAACCCTCTGCGTATACGGCCCCTCAGGTGCTGCCGTACTTGCCATCGCTGGCCAAGGCGGGGCTGGCTCATGTCTCCATAAAGATCCATCTCGCGGTTGTCTCCCACTACACCAGAACCCTGGGGCGGTCATCTCGATGGTCTCATCGCCTGGTGAAGGAGTTCATGAAAGGACTGTTTGAATCGTTCCCGCCGGTGAGGGCTCCGGCCCCGGCGTGGGAGCTCAACGTGGTGCTGATCAGGCACATGGAGCCGCCATTCGAGCTGCTGCGTTCGGCACCGCTGAAGTTCCTGTCGTGGAAGACCGCGTTTCTTGTGACCATCACCTCCGCACGACAAGTGGGAGAGATCAGGCCCTCTCCTGTAAACCCCCATACCTGACTTTCCACAAGATGAGGGTAGTGCTGAGGACGCTCCCCTCCTTCATGCCCAAGGTGCCGTCGGACTTCCATCTTAATGAGCCTTTGGTGTTACCTGTTTTCTTCCCGTCGACGGCTGAGAGGACTTTGCACTCGCTGGATGTGGCTAGAGCGCCGAAGTTCTACGTGGACCGCACAAAGAGTTTTTGGAAGACATCACAGCTGTTTGTGAACTTTGGACCTGTGAACCAAGGGAAGGCCCTCTCGAAGGCTTCCATTTCCAGATGGCTCTCCGGCTGCATCATGCACGGTCACCGGTTGGCAAACCGACCCTTGCAGGGCCATCCGTGAGCCCACTCAAACAGAGCGATCGCTGCTACCACGGTGTTCCTGTCTGGTGTGCCCCTGCTGGACATCTGCAGGGCTGCTATGTGGAGGTCGACGCACACCTTTACAAGATTTTACTGCATCGACCGGGATTCCAGGGAGGAGTCCAGAGTCGGCCAAGCAGTGCTGCGCAACCTGTTCGCTTGAAGGTGAGCCTGGTGAGGAAGTAAGAGATGCTTAATGTTGAGTTGTGGAAATGCTTAATGTTGAGCCTTGCCACCTCCCGTGGTTGTGCATGTGTGTACTGCTATGTATTATATTTGAGCAGGTGAATCCATGCCAGACCCCATGCTGGAGAAGGAACAAGTTACTTACCTGTAACTGTTGTTCTCCAGCATGGGTCTGGCATGGATTCACATGCAAACCTTCCCGCCTATCCCTCTGCGGCTCTTCTCTTGGTCCTACTGCCACTTTACGTGCTACCAAATCTGAAGATGGCTGCCAGAGGAGGGGCTTAGGTAGAGGGCAGTCATTGGCTGGGGGCAGTATGACCCAGAGACCAGTGATTGGTTACTAGTAGAAAGACAGTTTAGAAACGAATCTGAAACTGATTTTTTCTTTTATAGAGGATTCCCAGCCTGACGGGGAATATTCATGAGCATGTGAATCCATGCCAGACCCATGCTGGAGAACAGTTATAGGTAAGTAACTTGTTCCTTTCCCTCTCCCCGACAAGCATTCATATGCTCCACAGGAAAGTCCCTTCACCTCTTGGAAAGGTGGAAACGGGATACTATTAAGGTGTACAAGAATATTTCCTTACAGCTGAGACAGGCTTATTTGGATACTTTACATTTTTTTAACTGCCATCCAGAAGATTTGGCATATTATTTCTAAATAAATTTCTCTAGACCGGCAGAAACAGTTCAGTGTGAGCATGTCTAAGGAGCCCAGAGGACATAATGCAGTTGGCAGTGCATCATAAATATATGGCCAGTCTGTGCGTGCTTGTTGGGGCAGATGTCTTCTGCCAGGCATGGATGAGTGCAACGAAATTCAATGCCAATGTCAAAAAGGTTGGTGCTCCTATGTGACTGGATTCATCTTTGTCTTTCGTCCACAGGTGTTGACAAAATCAACCTACAAAATTGATGGGGTTCCTAACAAGGACCTCCACTAAAAGCTTTTCTCCCAAAGAGGCCCTAGGAGTCTGTTGTTGGGTGGGTTCAAAGGGTTTCAGGACATAATGGTCAAACAACCAGAATGATCCGTTTACCTAGTGGAAGCCGCAGCCAGTCGGTGGCTCCAGTGTTTTGGGGGTGGGGGAGGGCAGCATTTCAAGGTTCCTCTTAATCTTTGAGACAAAGGCGAAACAAATACTACTCCGATGGCTTCATGCAACTTTGGTTGGAGAAGGGAGGGTCAGGGGTGAGTGGGGGGGAGGAGATCCCACATTATTTGGAGGCGTGGGCGGCCATTTAGTCAGATTTGTGTGTCCTGTTTGTGTACAAATAGAGCCAAAGGTTTCAATTTCAGAGATAGATTGAAATTAGGTTGATGTACATGAGCTAAAAGCAGCTCCTGGGTATCTGGCGTCTCCCATTAAGCAGAAGCTCCCTTTGGGGTATGAGGAGCTAGTATATTACATTCGCGCAATGTTCTGGGGCGTATCTTAAAAAAAATCTACATGTCCAAGGGGCAAGATATTAGACAAATCTACTTGTAAAATATACTTGTCACACTGTGGCATAAATATTTTCAATATGGCACATTGATGCATGTTTTATATTTAATAACGCAAATATACAAGACCGATACATGCTTATTAGTGTTTTCAACACATATGCAGCTGTAAATAAAACACAGCCATGGAAGTTTGTTCTTTTTAATGAAACTATGCTGAAGAAAATAGAAACCATGCTTTTCTTATACCATAGCTACAAAAATAACAATCAAAATTCCATATCACACTTCATAGTCCAATTTTCAGCTCCACCTCCTCAGAGGTATTCTCACTTTCCTCACTTCCCCCAGAAGTTCAATGTCTCCAGCCTTGGTTCTTTCTAGGCTAGACTACTGGGACAGCCTCTTCCACAATCTGCCTCGTTCCTCCCTTCAACTCATCCAGAAAAGAGCAGCAAGACTTATCCTTGGCCTCAAGCACAGGAACTGCATCCTTGAGCCCGAATATCTCTCCACTGGCTACCGGGGACCGTAAGGATCAAATTCAAGACAATTTGCATCATCCACAAGGTTGTCTGGGACCTCTATACATCCAGCCTTCTCTCCCTAAATTACCTCTTTGCTAGAGTTCTTTGATCCTCTATCGCCAACTCTGCTGGACAGACGTTTCTCCAAACAGAGTGGGAGATAGATCCCTTTCCTCGGCAGGTTCCTTCCTCTGGAACACTCCCTGCACCCCCTCACCCACTCAGACTTGAGCTGGATCTTCTTAAGTTCTGGAAACATCTCAAGACCTCCATTTTCTGCTTTCTTCCCTCTCCCCCACCCGTGATAATTGTCTCCCTGCCTCTGCGAGTGGTTCCTCCTGAGTCATACAGTGGCCAGACGACCCCTGACCACTCTCGCTCAGCATCCCCTGCCAGCACTTGCCCTCAGGCACCCTTTACCGGACTAGCCTGAATCTTGTCTACTCTGTCCACTGCACTTATTTTTCCCTTCCCTTCTTCCCCTGATACCTAGCCTTTGTCCCCCTCGGCAATGCTCACCCCCATGACCCCCCCACTACAGCCATTCACCCCATCCTGCTCCCCAACCTCCTACACTTATCACCTTTTCTGCAATTGCACAGTAGGATTGTCACAAGGCCAATTTAGCCGTCATTGTTTTTTTCACCCGAAGTCACCCCTGCCCCCATTTTCGTCTTGTGGCACCTGGAAAGGCTTGTGTATAGGTGCCACACATGCCCAATAAATAAAATAATCCATGCAATCATTTGCAGTTGGAGAATACTAGGCAGATTCATTCTTGCTTTATTTTGGTGGTTGTTAGGAGTGTGGGACAGAGACCTTTAAAGGTTAAGTTGGTAGGTGTTATGCGCATTGCAAAGACTGAGCACGTGGTACTTTTGTCTTGCAGCTGAACCAAGTAGAAAGATGGGATCTGCGCAGAGATTGAAGAAGCTTTACATTATTACCAATGTTCCCTCCTACCTAAGATATGCAATTGATTGAAAAACTGAAATGGTGCATGAATTCTCCAAGAAAACAGCGACACATTTTCATGCACAAAAATGTAATTGCATAGTTGTTGTTGGCGGAATAATCTAGTCACTGCCAATTAGCTGTGATGTCTTGACCCTTCTTTAGGTTTTTGTCTCTAGGCCAAACCTAGGTTCATCCTTCCTCATTGCCTTGCTAAACTTGAGCTGTTTCTTACAGTACTAAAAACGCCCCCACTGAAAGTCCTTTACATTGGCCAGAACTTTACACGCGTTAGTCCAAAAACAGGCCTTGTCATACTATTAATAATAATGTAGCATTTATATAGCGCTATAATCCTTCAGGTATCTGAGCACTGCTTATTACTTCCGGTGTGTGGTGCTCATTTATCGACCTCGGAAGGATGAAACGCCTAGTTTGGCCCTGCCGGGATTGGCACCTGTGTCAGCAGGCTCTGCACAGATGTCAAAGCAAGTGTTCTACTTGCTGTGCTATCGGACCGGCTAAGGTTGGATTTGCCATCCAAGGTCTGATTTCAGTCGAATGCATTTTAATGTGAAATTACAGTTGGGCCAGCATTTTACTGTTGATTGAGACTGCTTCACATTTTGAAAGATGGCGACCTTTGACAATCCACCCAATCTGGCAATATTGGCATAATGCAATCAACACACAGTTGGAGTCATGCATCGAAGTCACCAACGCACAATTGGTATCCATGATGCTCCCAGGTACACAGTAGTTCAAAACAAGTGTTTTGAAAGTCTGCAAAAACGTATACATAATGTATCTCCTGTCTATTTGGCCCAGGGCTCAATGTGTTTATGAAAATCTTCTTTTCCCAGACTATAAAGAACTTCTCTTGGGAGTTGGGGCTATGGGAATTCCACACCCCTGAATATATCTCTGGTATGAGATGCAAACTAACGTTTTGTCCATTAGTTATGACCCATTATGTTTTAAATGTCTACACTAGGGTGTACCGAATAGTAGATTTAGTATTCGGCTGAATACCGAATAGTTGGCCAAAGTATTCGGCCAAAGCCAAATACTAACCGAATAGTTCTTTCCCACCTATGGCAGAAAGCATAAGCTGTCATTGCTTATGTATTACTTGAAAACTATGTAGTGTCCACCAATTACTAGCACTGGGGTAGGGGCCATCACTGGTAAAGCAGGCTTTCCAATGCTGAGCAGACTGTTTTCCAAATGTGCATCTTACACTTTCATAAATAAAAAAACAAGATTCCAAACTCAAATACTGCTTAAACTTGCATTCACTAGTTTTCTTTGAAATGCGTTTTCCTTTATACTCCTACGTCCTGTCCCCTTTCCTCCATACTTATGGACATCTCTCCGTCCTGTGGGACGGGACCGGAGCACTGTGTAAAAAGCATCCAAAAATGTTTTTTAAAAATGTGTCCTTCCTCTTTGTTGCGTGGGGCCCGGCACACTGCCGTAACCCCGCCCACCTTTGCTCCGCCCCGCGCGTCCTTTTCTCCACTCGTTCGGGACTGGGCGCACTTGCATCCTCGGCAGATTTTCTTCCTTTTTTCCTCTCTGGCTCACTGTCGTTCAAACTAGACTTTCCAGATTGTTCATCGTGCCACCGTCGTTTCGCGACGGCGGATCCCCATCCTCTTTGCTTAGAATGTTTGGGCCTGGATCACCATTGGGACTCCTGTTTTTACTGCAACTCCCTTTCGCTCCGGGCACTCCAACGTCGGTTGGAACGGTGGGAGGAGGTGTTCCGACAAACTCCTCCTTTGCATTTACAGGCGTTCATCGACGAGAAGAAACAAGGCCCGGTAGGTTCTTTACTTTTCAGAGCACCCCGGCTGGGGGGATACCTTTCCATGTTCCTCTCAGGCCCGGAGGAGCGTTGATTGCTCTGTCACCGGGGTTCGCCCTGAGGTGCCTGTTGGGCCTAATAATTGTACCAGAGTTTTCTACGAGGGTCTCCGAAAGGGGCCTGTGGATACCAGAGCATGCTCTGAGGCCCCTCCTGTGGGGGCTGTTTGTAGACCCAGTTCTACTGAATCGTGGGATACCGGAGCTTGCTCTGAGACCTCTGTCGGCTTCCCTCAAAAATGAGACCGGGGTGCGCCCTGAGGCCTTGGTTGGGCTTGCTGTCACCAAACAGATGTTCGAGGCCCGCGCAGATAAGGCTGTCACCGGACATGGGTCCGTGGTCCCTCTTTCAGAGGCTAAAGCTACCAACATTTCTGAGAGGCCTGACAAGCCTTGCCGGTGAAGGCTGTTTCTCACAGTTCCTGCTCTTGCGGTAACACCAGATCTGTTGAGGGGGCAAAGAAGGAAAGTTCTTCTTTTACCGGTAGTGCCAAGGCCCTTCCTAGGAAGACTAATTTGGCGGTCGGTATGTCGAGGTTCCTTATGTTAAGGCTAAAGTTAAGACCCCTGATCCATCAACGGGGACCCCTGCCTCACTTCCTCACGTGCCACAGTTCCCCTCAGGTGATGACAAAATGGCGCCCGTTCCCGCCACGACCGCGGCGGTCATTTTGGGTGTTATCCCTATCCCTACAACTATGCCATCGGCCTCAGGTGTAGGGCTTGGTTCCTTGGGTGAACATAGTCCCATTTGCGCATCCTTATCAGCCAGTTTGATTGGAACGCCTGGATGCCTCTTCCGCACAATGTTTCGTTGCCTGCGGGGTTGGCGCCTTTGATTTACGTGGACACGTCGGTGGAGGGGCCGGTGTGGCACCCGTCCCTGGACTTGTCCACCTCATGAGAGGCCTCCTCAGGTTTCAAAGCAGTCCCCGGAGGACGCCTTTTTCAGTAAATTTCAAACGCTCCTGCGTACCGACCCCATGAGGGAATATTTCAAAGGGCTTTTTGGGGAGATATGTCCGCCCGCGCCTCCGGCCCCACCCATTCCTACGGTGGTTCCACCGCCGCCTCCCCGGTGCCTCCCTTGCCTACGGTGCCGTCCCCGACTCTTCCGCCTTTGCCCCCATTGTCCCCCGTGGACAAGGCAGCGCCCGACATGGCTCAGCAGGATCCTGACCTGTTCGATGACACGCTAGGCGATCAGGACGACGAGGACTTGCCCCGCTCTATTAGAGCTTTTCATGACCGGATACTGGACATGATGTGCATCTTAGATGTTCCGGTGCCTGAGACACCCGCTCCGCAGGAGGGCATGCTTTCTGGGGCGTTCACCCTGTCTCCTTTGGAGCGTACCGGCCTGTTCTTGCAGAAGGACGTGCTGGCCGAGGTCCGCAGGGTATGGGGAAAAGCCACACTCTGGACTTTTCGTCAATAAGAAAATTGACGTGAGATACAGGCTGCATTCTTCGGAAGAGGTGGCCCTGTCCTCTTGTCCGCCCCCCCCCCCCTCCTCCACAGTAGTGGCTGCGGCCACTTTGCAGTCCAGGCCTGCAGCATCCTCTTCCACAACGGCTACACAGGTTCTGGGAAAGGACAAGCTCCTTGACTCCCTTGGGAGAAAAATCTTTGCCAACTCTGCCTTGCAGCTCAGGCAGGCCAATGCCGAACTGGTGTTAGCGGGGGCTAATATGCGGATGTGGAAAGGTCTGTCGGAGTTTCAGGAATTCATCCCGGTCGAGAAGTTGGAGGGTTTTAAGGGTGGCTTATCTGACGCCAGGGTCTTGGCCCGGGATCTCCTGGAGGCTGCAGCTCATCACGTAGACACCTCGGGGCCTTATGCTGGGGGTTGATACCTCGCAGCAGGCGTGGCTGAATGCCACCAAATTCTCAGAAGTGCAGGACAAGGTGTTGGACCTTCCGTTCGATGGTAAGGAGCTCTTTCATTCTACAACTGATGTAGAGCTCACCAAGACGAAGGATAGCACTCAGACAGCTAAATCCTTGTCGGTCCTTGTTAAGGCCCTTTTCAAAACCTAGAGACCGTTGTCCCAAAGCCGACGCTTCTCTGGCTTTAAGGGCTTCCTCGACTGGAAATCTCGCAGAGTGGATACCCCTTTGGGGAATAACCGCCATAGGCAACAACGGACTCAATTTTTCTCCCGCTCCTCAGCCTCCGGTGGTAACACCACCGAAAAACATACTAAATGAGGGTTCTCCGCACTCTCACCAGACCCCGGTGGGAGGACGCATTTCATCTCATTGGGAGGCGTGGCAGACCATCACCAAGACAGATGGGTCTTGTCAGTCGCGAGGGCGGGCTTCCGCTTACCCCTTGCCCCTACCCCACCCCTCAACCCTCCTTTTCAGCTGTTGGGCTCGCCCTCCCTCAAAGCCGAGGTTCAGAAACTTCTGGATCTCAGAGCTGTGGAAGCCCTTCCCCTCGGGGAACGAGGGGAGGGCTTCTACTCCAGGCTGTTTACGGTGCCCAAACCCAACCAGGCTGGCCTGCGCAGCATCCTAGACCTTTCCCAGTTAAATCTTTTCCTACCCCAAGAGAAATTCAAGATCACGCCCAGCCAGATACGGTCCTCCTTGCAGATGGGCGATTGGCTCAGTGTGGTGGATCTTCAGGATGTGTACATGCATATCCTGATTTGGAACCCACACAGGAGATATCTCCGTTTATCTTTGGGAGATGAGCACTTCAAGTTTCGAGTGCTTCCTTTTGGCCTCAGCTCAGCGCTGCGTGTCTTCACGAAGATGTCGTCTGTGATTGCGGCCTATCTTCGTCTGCAGGGTATCCATGTGTATCCGTATTTGGACGATTGGCTCTTACGCAGCCCTTGTCTGTTGAAAGCAGCGGACAATTTTCAGTCTCTCCTTCAGCTCCTGTTCCATCTTGGACTGTCGGTGAGCTGGCGGAAATCTTCCATGGCGGTCTCGCAGGACTTGATTTTCCTGAGTTTTTGCTGGAACACGATCGACTGCAGTGTACCTGGCCGGGGACAGGATGGCGGATCTGTTAGCCACGTGTCAGATGTGCAGTCGGAGAGCACGTCGGCCTGGTGGTTCCTGAGGCTTCTGGGCCTCATGGCCTTGTGCGTGTTGGCTTTTGCTCATCTCAAGATGAGGCACACCCAAATGGCTCTTCGGAGTTCTTTACGTCAGGCTGTGGACCCAGATTCCAAGCGGATAATGATTCTGGCTTCCATGAGAGTGGACCTGGAGTGGTGGTCATCTCTCAGCAACCTGTCGGTGGGTGCAGGGTTTCAGGACCCTGCCCCTACGGTGACAATCACGACGAACTCTTCCCTCCTGGGGTGGGGTGTGACGTTAGATCTTCTTCAGGTGTCGGATCTCTGGTCGCCTCAGGACAAGCTCCTCCACATAAATCATCTAGAGCTTCTGGCGATCTTCCTAGCGCTCAGGGCGTTCAGACCGATCATTGCCAACAAGGTGGAGGTGGTCCGCATACGCACGGACAATGTGGTGTCGATGTTCTACATCAACAAATAAGGGGGAACCAAGTCCCCTCCCCCACCCCACCCTCGTGGACCTGTCCATCCAGATTTGGGAGTGGGCCGTGCTTCATGGTGCACACATCCCTGGCCAGCTGAATGTCACCGCGGATGCCCTCAGCCGGCGGACAGTGGTCAGCTACGAGGCGTTGCGTTGGGGCACACTCTTTGCTACGGCGGCAAACAAGAAGCTTCCTCAGTATGCCTCCAGAGGGGGGCTGGGAGCCGCCTCTGTAGGGGATGCTCTCGAGATTCCATGGCACAACATGAGGGCTTACGCCTTCCCGCCTCTGCCTCTAGTACATCGGGCAATTTGGAAGCTGAAGAACTCAGTGAACTGTTCCCTCCTACTCCTAGCCCCGTGGTGACCAGCCAGGTTTTGGTTCTCAGAACTTCAACACCTGTCGATGTGTCCGCCGATCAGGTTACCAGTGACCCCCGATCTTCTTCATCAAGGGGAACAGCAGTTGTGGCACCCCTCCCCACAATCGCTCAGCTTGGCGGCATGGTGCCCAAGTTCAAGTCTTTAGAACATCTTAACTTGTCTGTGGATAACATGCGTATTATCCAGGCAGCCAGGAAACCCTCGACTAGGTCCCAATACAGAAGTAAATGGCTCAGGTTCTGTCATTGGGGTTTGTGAAAGCGGTTGGACCCAAGGGAGGCTACGGTTGACACGGTGCTGTCCTTCGTATCCTTCCTAGCAGAGTCGGGTGTTCACGTTCTGTCATGCAGGACTTACCTTTCAGCGATCTCTGCTTATCTTTCTATGGACCAATGTTCTTACTCTGTAATCCAGTGGTTAAGAGGCATTTTGCAGGCTTGACACGCCTCTACCCTCCAGTTCGTACTCCGCACCCGCCATGGGATCTAAATGTAGTCCTCACAGCGTTGTGCCATAAGCCTTTTGAACCCATGGCCATGGTGGACCTCAAGTACTTATCCTGGAAAGTGTCCTTTTTGGTCGCCGTTACGTCAGCAAGGCGGGTGAGTGAGCTCCAGGCCTCGTTGGTGGAGCATCCCTTCTGTCTTTCACAAGGATAAGGTAGTCCTACGGACGAATCCTGCTTTCCTGCCGAAGGTGGTAACTGAATTCCATCTGGACCAGTCGATCTCCCTTCCAGTCTTTTTTCCGAACCCTACCTCAGAGGCAGAAAGGGTTCTGCATTGTCTCGATGTCAGAAGGGCTCTTAAGTTCGATCTGGACAGAACATCCAAGCTTAGGAGTTGTTCTCAACTATTTGTGACTTTTGGTAACCCTCAGGGTAAGCAGGCGTCTAAGGCGACTATTTCCCGGTGGATCGCCGCCTGTATTAGTCTTTCACCGTCCAAGGGATGAAACCTCCTAAAGGTATTCATGCACACCTGGTGCGGGGCAAAGCAACTGCAGTTGCTTTTCAGAATTTATTTATTTGTATTGCGCAGCCTGCCCACGGGCATCAGGGCGCATGTTTAGAAAGGTGGTTACAAGAAAGTGTTACAACAGGTAGTTAGAGGTTACACTTATATACACATAAACATATATAAATTATGTACAACATTTACAAGGATAGTATGCAGATGCATTATATACAAGGTAGCCGGAAGGTGCAGCATGCTGCCAGTGTTACATAGGATTGGCCGCCATAGCGTCTTGCTCATGGAGCCAGTGTTTTGTTTTCCTTTTGAAGGATTGTAGGGAAGGGACATTCCTAAGTTCGTTGGGTAGGGAATTCCAGAGTTTCGCCGCAAGGACTGGGAAGCTCGAGCCTCTGGCAGTTTGAAGCTTGAAACTGGGGATAAGTGTGCGCGCTTGTGCAGATCTTAACGGTCTGGTGGCTGTGTGTTGGCTGAAGCGCGCTGATAGGTATGCCGGTGCAGCGTTATTCTGTGCTTTGTGACTAAGAACAAGTGTTTTGAGGCCGATACGCCGTGCAATGGGGAGCCAATGTATGTTGCGTCTGGTGGAAGAGATGTTGGCGCGCCTGGGTATGTTTAGGGCCGCCCTAATAGCGTTCTTCTGTGTTACCTGTAGTTTATCAATGTTTCTTTGGCTCGTACCAAGGTAAAGGGCGTTGCAGTAGTCAATTTTTGATAAGATGAGGGTTCTGGCGAGAATAAGGCAGTTGTTCGTTGTTAAGAAGGGACGGCAAGCTGTGATCAGTTTACACGTGTACGCGGATGCTGAGACTACTGAGTTGGTTTGTCTGTTGAGTGATACGGTGGAATCTAGGTAAATACTGAGGGTTTTGGTGACATTAGTAACCTTGATAATGTTGCCGTCAATGTTGAAGGCCTCATATTTACGGTCGAGTTTTGAGAGTTTGGGCTGAGATCCTAGGATGAGTAGCTCAGTTTTCTCGTCGTTTAGGCAAAGCACGTGGTGGGCCATCCACGCTTGGGTGGCAGTGTAGACGGCATTAAGCGCTTTGGTGTCCGTTACATAATCCCCAGAGATAGGGATGAGTATCTGGGTGTTGTCCGCATAATTTGTGTAGGTGACACCCAGATAGTCAAGAATATCGAAGAGTGGTTTCGTAAATACGTTATAGAGAGTGGGTGATACACATGAGCCTTCAGGGACTCCACAGGGGACGTGAGCTGGGTCCGCGGCGGCGAGTGGTGAGAAAACCCTCATGGACCTGTTTGCAAGGAATGAGCTGATCCAGGAGGTGGCTGCATCAGTGAAGTGGGCGGCAATTTTGAGGTGCTGGCAAAGGATTTGGTGATCAACCAAGTTGAAGGCCGCAGAGAGATCCAGTAGGAGTAGGAGAGCTTGTTTACCCTTGTCTTTCATGTCCTCAATTTGGGTTTTTATATCTATCAGAGCTGTCTCAGTGCCGTGTCTCGGGCGGAAGCCCGATTGTCTGAGGCCTAGTAGGTTGTTGGTATTGAGGTAATCTTGAATTTGTAGATACGCAGCGCGGTCCAAGATTTTGGGGAGGTAAGGTACCGTGGTGATGGGCCTATAGTTAGAGGGATTGCTAGGGTCTAGGTTAGGTTTTTTGATCAAGGGGATTACCCAAGCATCCTTGAGGTTGTTAGGTACTATGCCAGATTTGAAGGAGGAGTTGATGAAGGCGGTGATGAAAGCGGCAAGGTCGTGTGCTGCTTCCTTTACGATCGGAGCTGGGCAGGCGTCACCTTGGCAATTGGATGGTTTTAACTTCATAATGATATTTACCACTTCCTTAATGGTGAGGGGTGAGAAGCTGAAAAGTTGGAAGGAGTGTTTAGGCGATGGGATATTGTAGGATTGGGGATTACCTGTTGAGTCAAGGAGGTGGGTTTTTTTGGCATTGATTTTAGCTTGGAGTGTAGTGATTTTGTTTAGTAGTGCTTTTTGTATGTTAGCGCACCATTCAACGTTGGGGGTACACTTGTCGAGAGGAGCAACTGGGGACTCTAATTCCTTGAGAATTTTAAAGAGTTCTTTAGTGTTGGATTGTGCTTGTATGATCCTGTTGTTGTAAAGTTCTTTTTTAGCCGCTAGTATGGCTACCTTGTACGAGTGGGTGATGGATAGGAGGTTAATTTTGTTTACTGGTGGGGGGGAATATCTCCAGAGAGACTCCGCTTTACGTTTATCTTTGCGCAGTTCTCGAAGGTGTGGGGTGAACCATGAGTTAAGGTGGTTGCGCGGTTTTTCTTTGCGTTGTTTGATAGGGGCAATGGAATCAAGTGCTTTTAACATCGCTCGGTTGTAAGAGTCCACAAGGACAGTGGGGTCGGTGCAGGTGGAGGAGACCGAGTTCAGTAAAGGGAGGATGAGTGGGAGTAATTTCTCAATAGTGATGTCCTTCTTGTTGCGAGTGAGGGTAGGTGGTGCGGTGCAATGTTTGTCTATGGGTTGGCAGGAGGAGTTGATAGAGAATGTTATTTTATGATGGTCGGACCATGCACATGGTGACACTGAGATTATGTTTAATGCGCAATTCAAGTCTGAAACCCAGTCTAGTGTGCGTCCCTTGATATGAGTCGGTTCATTGACATGTTGGGTGAGGCCAACGTCAGAGAGGACACTTGCTAGGTCGCAGGCTTTGGAATCGTTTGGATCCAGGTAGCCCAAATTGAGGTCACCAAGTATGATGATTTGGGACTTAGGCTTGATGCTAGCTGCTAAAATGGCAGAGATGTCCTCTACGAATGTGGAAATGGGACCAGGTGGCCGGTAGATGAGGTGCACTGAAGCGGTATGGTTGGGTGAGATTGGGAGTTTAATTGAGAGTAGTTCGGCAGAGGGCAACTGGTGGGTGTTCACAGCTCTCAGATTAAGAGAGTTCTTGAATATGAATGCTAATCCTCCCCCCTTTGTTTGGTTAGTGTCCCTGTCGCACCTAATGATGGATTAGTTGTCGGGGATGGCAAGGGTCAAGGCAGGACCTGAAGCCGCGTGTAACCAGGTTTCTGTGATAGCCAGAAAATCAATGTTTTTGCTCACAATGAAGTCTGCGATGTCTAGCGCGTGAGCGGGGACAGAGCGGGCGTTGATGAGCGCACCTTTGAGTTTAGCTTGGGTATTAGGGGTGTTGGCTGGGGGGGGGGGCCTCTGCCGTTGAAGGGGCTGCTAGGGTAGAGGTATTATTCTTGATGGAATTGAACGGATTGTCCCTATTGTCTGTGTTCACGTGATAGGACCAGTGGTGACATCTGGTTGCTAGTCTTAGGTTACGAACTGAGGTGACGCATGGTTTGCTACGTAGCCTTGGGGTTAAACAGCTAGATAGGCCTGGCGATGAAGGTTTGTCTGCTATGGGTGTAGGCTTATTGGTATCAGACAGGAATGATGTGATGCAGTGCCGTGGTGTAGAATGTGTTCTTGAGGAGTAGTGTAGGCGAGAGCCAAGCCTCGCATTTCTGATGGGTGTATGGCACGGTTGGATAGGGATGGGTTTGGAGCCACAGGGCTGGATCATTGAGATATGGGTTTGGAGCTGTCGTATTGTAGGATAAGGGTGAGCGCAGTAGGGTGGTGGAAGTGGTGGTCGCCAGATTATGTTGAATAGCCATAGTGGGACCAGGTTGCGCGGTGGTTAAGGCCAAGATGGTCTGAGGGTGGTGTACAGTAAATGAAGGGCAGAATGTGGCCGTGGCAGAAAACCCGGCTTATATGAGATGGTGTCTGGTAATGGGCATTGTGGGTAAGTGGTCGGGGTGCAATGCATTGTTGACAAAAGTGAGGCACAATGTACCATAAGGCACAATTACAATAGGGTCAGAAAGCGACCATAAGGCACAACACAATCACAATAAGGTCTGTAAGCGACCATAAGGCACCACACAATTGCAATAAGGTCTGTAAGCGACCATAAGGCACAACACAATCACAATAAAGGTCTGTAAGTGACCATAAGGCACCACACAATTGCAATAAGGTCTGTAAGCGACCATAAGGCACAACACAATTACAATAAGGTCTGAAAGCGACTCGTTGTGAGGGTCAAGGTTAGGTTTCAGCACATGGTAGTTAGTATGGTTAGCTGGTGCCATTAACTTCCCTTGCTTCGCTAGGATATCTGGCTAGAGAAGGATGGTGTAGATCTGGGTAAACCTAATCTCAGTGCGCTAGTAATGCAAAGGGCTAGTGTGCAGCTGGGTGGAACATTGTATCAGCAATAGCATGGTGGTGTAAGTAGGTAATACAGAGTTGGTACAAGTATTTACTAAGCAGGCTAAGTGCGCAGATAAACGGTAGAGAGAATAGAGTGGCCGAGATCAATATAGAACAGCGTAGGTTTAGTGGTCTATGCACTGTTTATTGTTATGGTCTGCAGCTTTGTGCGTTAGTTTTGTGTACAGCACTTTGGAAGGTGAGCTTACCTGGGGCTGCGTGGAGGGCAGAGTACTGGGCCCCAGGCTCCTTAGGAGACTGGATATACAGATGCATGGTTGTGACGGATCATCGCTGGCGCCTCGTCGGTAAATGCAGGATTTAACGGATGCCCTAGACAGTTATATGGTTTTAGTCAGAGGGTTCAGATGATCAAGAAGGGTCTAGTGAGGGGCAGCATCTCTGGGCCAGGCTCAGAATGCTCGGAACAGGTGCAGGAACAGGCCTTTGTGTGGCCTTCGTGTGCGTCGCCGTCAGATCCGCCTGCCGGCGGGAAATTCTATTCAAATGCGAGGCTTAGCCTCGTTTTCACGCCGCGAAGCGCCCGGCATGCGGGGGTCAGGCAGGGCGAAGAGACAAGGACAGGCAGGCCTTGCAGTGTGCCTCGAATGATGCTGCACAGCCAGCAGCTGCGATCGTGGCCTCTGTGATGAGGAAGGGGCTCTTCCCTCTTCCCTTGGTGCAGGGGACGGAATGAGGGTCCAGGGCGCAGGAACAGGCCTTTGTGTGGCCTTCGTGTGTGAAAAATGTCCTCTGGGAGTCCATTGCTAGGGCAGCTACTTGGACCTCTCACATCTGCTTTTTGTAAGCATTATTTTCTTGACATGAGCTCAAGAGCTGATGCTCCGTTTGGTCAGGCTGTGCTGAAGAACCTTTTTCAGTAATGGGTATTTCCATCCACCCGTAGTTCCTTTAAGGAGTACTTGGGAATCTCCCATAAGTATGGAGGAAAGGGGACGGGGATGTAGGAGTATAACCAGGTTGCTCACCGTAGTGACCACCTTACTCCTAATCCCCTTTCCTCCAGACGCCCGCCCGCCGTCCCCTCTGAGGTTTCTCTGTTATTGCTAATAGGTCTTTGACCTAGCGATGGAAAAGGACTGATGGGCGATGCGCGGGGCGGAGCCAAGGTGGGCGGGGTTACGGCTGCATGCCGGGCCCCGTGCAATAAAGAGAGGAAGGACACATTTTTGAAGAAAAAATAATTGGATGCTTTTTACAAAGTGCTCCGGTCATGTCCCACAGGACGGAGAGATGTCCAGAAGTATGGAGGAAAGGGGACTATGGACTAGGAGTAAAGGTAGTCACTACGGTGAGTAACCCGGTTATTGTGACACTACTCACACTGAGAGAAAGAAGATTCTGCTTAGGAATCCTCCTGGCCCCTGCACACTTTCAAATGTTTGGACAAACTTCCACCACTGTAATTAGTCGGAGTATGAAAATATAATGTACAAATTCAATATGGATAAGTAAATAACAAGATTTGTGTCCGGTTATGTGTTTCTGCTGTTGCCATGTGGTGAACTGCATGCGGATTGCTGTGCAGGGAAGTGGTCATGTAGGTTTCTGTATGAGGTGAATGCGGAAAGTTGAGATTTTAGAGTTGGGTTAGTACTATCTAGATGTGACGCATGCCAAACTTCACAATTCTAGTTGGACGTCATGTAAGGTTATCAAAGAATTTCTAACATAAAAATACAGTTGCAGGATATGACCATCATACCAGGATGGGTTATTTTTGAAATATGTAATCGGAGGGGTGGGTCAGTTTAGTGATTTGCAGTGATTGCTGTCACCTCTAGCCACACCGCCTTACCTTGCTAGTCATTGCTAGTTGACTGCTGCCGGCGCACTGCGTCTTGTGTGGACGTCTGCAGACATCTAGAGCTGTCCTTTGCCTCTGGGTCCTTAGCCGAGTGGGCTGCCGGGCTGCCCCGTGCCTGAAGTCAAATAGACTGTGGGCCCAATCACAGACATCGGGTGAGGGAGTGGGGTGGTCACACAGGTGAAGGAAAGGGGCAGCAAGAGCGCACGCTGTAGCGCTGAGGCTCTCATGCCCATTAAAGTGAGACGTGACAGGGAGAGTTGGCCGAAGACCAAAGGGACCCTAGACTTACCTCTACCTTGAAAACCAAGAGTTTATGAACAAAAGGCCCTTCTTGTTGTCTGCTTTTAATGGAGCAGACACATTCTGCATGAGGCCATATTGCTCTGCCAAGTCAGAGGTCAAGCAGACATGTTTGAGGTTGCCATTATTGACAGACCATGCATAAATCAATCTTTTACCGGGGGGGGGAGCTTACAGACAGGCTTACAATAATATCATAGAAATCCTGAGTTTGGAATGCATTTTGACTCATTTTTCATATTTTACACACAGCCTTTGTCCTGGGTACTGTGACTAGTCGGAACCAAGAGACGGACGCTCATTAAGTGCTTCTTTAAGTAATATTTAAGTACTCTTGTAAATACATATTGTGTAGCTCCTGCAGATTTGTGTGCTGAATTAATAAATGTATTGAGCTTTCCAACACCCGGGTGTAATGTAAGAATCAAGTCCCCTAGGCGTTACTTTCCTAGCACCACATGTTACTAATGAAACAGGCAAATTGGGCAGTTTTTGATGCTTTAATCGAGGTGGAGAGCGCGTTAGATACTTCTGCAAAGTTAACAAGGGAACATTTGGATAGTAAATCCAGCAGATCATTTCTTCCCCGTTACTTGTCAAATTTGTGCTCTAACCCCACTTTAATTCTTCAGCAAAGTCCTTTTTTAGACACTGCAATCGTTTAGACCAGTCTGGCTTCCTATTCCTTCTACATTGCTTATTACTAATCTCTGAAAAATCTCACATTAATTTACATCATATTGCCTACAAAACCCTTTTGGGAATGATTGTGCAAGGTGTAAATACAAGCAACAAGCATCTATGCATCACCATTGCAGCTACCCAGGGAGCTGAGCCTGAATTCTAATCTAATGCATTGTATAGAAGTACAGTGAGGTAGATCTAGGATAGGTCTCAAGAATTTCCCTTTAAATTTATCAAGCCAAATATGGGGGTCCTCTGCAAATATGCAGTAACCCATTTTGTCTCATAAAATGTCTGCCAGCATAGTGGGTGCTCACCTCATATATTCGATTTGCTTATGCATCTTACATATTAAGGCCGCTAAGCAAAATTAAACCAATTGGTGTACCTTCAATATATAGTTGTGGTTTGTGCACTATGGTATCAAATATATCTGGAAGATAAGATTATTAGGATATTTTGGTGCAGACCTAATTTCAGGAAGCATCTGAGAGCTTTATACCATGTTTAAGAACAAGGTTAGGGAGCAGAGAAACAAGGGAGTGGGATCTAACAGGGGAGGAAGTGCAATTGTCTTCAATGGGGTCTACAAATAACCAGGGGAGGTACCAGTGGGGATCGGATCACCCAGTCTCTCGCATGGTGGGGAGTGGCTCAATTTTGTAAATATTTTTCTGAAGCTTGTTAATCTGCTTAGAATCACATGTTGTGCCTATGGTCCCACATCCAGTGGTAACTGCGGAGTATTGCATCTTGTCTTTCGGGGCCCGAAGGGGAACGTCTGCATAGGTATCTGTAACACTATCCCTATCGTGACGTGTAGTGTACCCATAAATCAGGCACCGAGGCCCCTCAAATTGTTTTTTTCTACCCAGATAACTGGTTGCCCTATTGCGGAGCTCTTTCATAAGAGACTTTGTTATACCTTTATCAACTTTGTTGATTATCCCCTGATAGTAACTTTGACAGTGCTTCTTGCGCTACGCCGAAGACTGTGGTGGACTTCAACGCCTTAACTCCGGGGGCGGAGCCGTCCACGTGGCCAGGCCTTCTGTCCGGCCTAAACAGTAGGGAGAGTGGGGTCTGGTGGTATTTTAGCTTTGTCTCTCCTTTCCCCCTTTTTGCCCTCTAGTTCTGGTCATCGTCTTTATTACCTTTCACTATGGAAAGGACACCATTTAGGTTTTGCCTCTCTTGCAGGGCCAGATAACCTTGGAAGGATGAGCACGATAAGTGCAATAATTGTGTACCTGCATGTAGACTCCTTGCTTAAGGACTGCACCATTAAGCGGTGGGCCGCCTATGGAATGTCGCGTGCTGGATCTTGTTCCCCCACAGCTGCATCTGCTGAAAGTGACAGGGGCACGAGTGATGACCAGGCATCCGTGTCGGATGCCATCGACCTCATGAAGCGGACCTCTCGGTCCGCCACACCTGTCCCCGACCCCGCTAGGCCTGACGCGATTCACACTATGGGGAAAACCTCTGGTGACAAGGACGTACAAGATTGCAAACACACTAAACACACAACCCCTGCCCTAGTTTTGACGGTACCATTGAAACGGGTGAAAGCGCCGACAGGATCGTCGCAACTTTTCGACGGACTCCTCTGGTCCTCAAGATCCACAGCATCACATTTGGCCATCGAAGCGCGCGTGTTTGACTCTCCGAAGCCCTCTAAGGCCCCAGTAGGGGAAACATCTACCGCTAGGCCTCTGTTGCCCGGTAGTGGAAAAATCTACCGTTAGGCCTCCTAGTCATACGGCACGCCCCACTTCGCCGAACATCGCTGAAAGCATTTCTAAGATTGCTTTGGCAGTGAGACTGAAGCCTAAAGACACAACAAAGCACAAGGAGAAGGCCGCTGACACATCGAAAGACGCACTGCAACTCCCCGATGCTCAAGAAGATTAAGAGGATTGTCAGGAGCCGGTGGCTAGCTCAATGGGAAACTAATTTCGGCGCCATAGGGAGGAAAATTAAGATGTTCCACCTTTTTGACCCTTCTGGTTCTTCTAAATGGACCAAAGAAAAATTTTAAGTGTGCATGGACCGTTTGGAAAAGTTTTTTTCACTTTTAGTGCAGCCTATCCCCAAGAGACCTCGGGAGGACCCTCTTTTTGTGCCTGTTTCGAAAGTTCCTAGAAATGTTGGGCCTTCTCAAGAACAGTTCACTTCTATCTACCCAGAAAATGAGATTCAGATGGACACTTATCAATTTATGATGAGGAAGAGAATACCTTCCTACAAGACTACACTGTGGATTACCAGGTGGATCACACACAAGGCTGGAAGGACACTCACCAGGTCGAGACGAAACCATGGACACTCCCTACTCACGACCAGGACACAGATGTCCTATGTTTGAACTTCCTTCCCTGCACTCCGGCCCGCCAAGCTTCCCCAGTGGACGATCAAATGGCATTCAATGCCATCTTAAGAAAGGCAGCTGATTATTTTAAAATCGCCACCAAGGAGGCCCTACCTGAACAAGATTTTGTGGAGGATATTCTTAAAGAAACCCCCTACCCCCTCTAGCCAAGCCATACCTCTCCTGAATTCCATCATAAGGAGATTGGCTCCTTCCCTGGTCACACCAGCCCAGACTTGGGCAGTAAATCCAAGAGTGGAGAAATTATTCAGCCATTGCTTACTAACCCTACATATATTAAAGGCCACCCCAGACTCCCTAGTGCTTACCACCACCCAGTAAACGGGTGGCAGTACCCCTTGCTACGGGAGAGGCACCTCTCGATAAGGAGTCAAAAAGATTGTATGCCCTGGGTAAGCGAATTACCCCGGCAGCTGCTTTTACCACGCACATAGCAAACGCCACTTTGCTTGCCAGTTATGCAGATGCACAGTGGAACCTTATGCAAGGTCTCCAGGAGGTGGCTGAACCCGCAAGAACCAGATTACTCACCATTGTGGCCGAGGGCAGGCAGGTCAACCAAAATGTATTAAACACACTGGATACTGCAGAGACAGCAGGAGGATCCCTAGCTCTGGGCAACCTGCTCAAATGACATGCTTGGCTCCGAACTCGGGCTTCAAGCAGCTCTTATTGACAAACCTATCGGAGTCGAATCGCTTTGGTAAAGCAGTCGACGATGCTCTAGAGACTGCCGAAAAAGAGCACAAGACTCTTAAGTCCCTGCAACAAATCACACAAACCACCCCCCCCCTCCCCAAAAGGGGAAGCAGGTCCTGCTGTTCCTTTCAAGGCCATTCCTGTTCTGAAAAAACATGTACAATACGGGAAACAACTGGAACTCAGGACAAGCATCCAGCACGCCTGCCAACTATCCACCTAGGGGTCAGCGGCAGAGGCCCCAACTCCAGTCCGTCAGAAATGACCTACGGATCCAAGTCCCCTTCCATGTCATCCCGGTCGGGGGGCACTTAACATCCTTCCTTTTGGCATGGGAGGGTCATTACGTCAGACCAGTGGGTTCTAAAAATGGTTGCCCACAATTCAGACCGCCTGTCGCCAGACCATTTGTGAATCCTAATACAAGAAGTAGAGGCACTTCTGGGAAAGGACGCCATAGCCATCCCTATTCTGCAGGTAAACAAGGGTATTTATTCAGTGTACTGCCTTGTACCCAAAAAGGACCTCACCATGCGCCCTGTATTAGACTTGAGCCCAGCGAACAAATGTGTCAAACCTTAAATGTTTTGTATGGTAAACCTGCAGGAAGTAATCCCACTGTTGAAACGGGATTACATGGCAGCATTGGACATGAAAGGTGCATACTTTCATATCTCAATGTTGCCAGCGCACAGAAAATATATAAGGTTCATGATAGAGGACAGGCACTATCGATTGAAGGTACTCCCCTTCGGCATTGCCTCAGCGCCAAGGGTGTTTACGAAGGTCCTGGCAGTAGCAGCAGCACACCTGCGCAGACTCTCCGTCCCCGTTTGCCCTTACCTCGACGACTGGCTCATAACAAGGGACTCTTACGAAACGTGCTTAGTGAATACTTGGAAGACAATAGACCTCCTGTTCAGTCTGGGATTCTCCATCGGGAAAAAGTCCAGCCTAGACGCCAGCCAAGTTGAGCAATTTCTAGGGGCTCTGATTCAGACAAAGGACTGCCTCGTCTTCCCCTCCCAACGAGAGGGTTCAGAACATGCTTTCTCCGATCCCTCAATATGTAGCCAGTCGGGAAGTGACAGTATGCAAGGCCATGCACTTGCTAGGTATGATGGCGTCCTGCATTTACTTATTTCCCCACATGAGGCTGCGCATGCGTCCCATGCAAGAGTGGATGTGGCTCAACAGCCAGTGGTGTCAGCCCAGCGGACAATAGGGAGATCTGGTAGTTGTCTCGCAAGCCCTTGTTCTCTCTCGCTCTGCAGTGGTGGTCAAGGGAAAACCTCATGAAGGGAAAGACCTTCACCACTCCTGCAGTAGAAGCCACTCTCACGACACTCCTCTCTCAAGGGGTCGGCCTCACCTGCTTCAGCAGACCGCGCACGGAGTGTGGTCCCCACAAGTAGCATCCAACCATTTAAATCTGTTAGAGCTGCTAGTGGTATTCAAAGCACTTAAGGCATTTCAGACACAGCTACAAGGGAAGCCAGTCCAGGACTGGGCAGACAGCACCACAGCCATGTGTTACCTAAACAAACAAGGAGGCTCACTCTCCAAGGCTATCCCAGCTGTCCCAGAACATTGGTCTCTCGGGCACAAGATGTTCCTACTGTTACCACGTTCCAGAGGACTCAATCTTCTAGCGGGCATGCTCAGCAGAGATTTCCCAATGCCGGTTGAATACGAATGGCATCTGCACGAAGACCTCTCCAACGTCTTTGCAGAATGGGGCTTCCCAGAGATCGACCTGTTGGTAACTCGGGAGAATGCCCAATGCCAAGACTATGCCTCCAGGTACCCCCAGAACCGCTCCAAGGGGAATAAAGTCTGGATAACATGGTCAGGGAAATTTGTCTGGTCTCCCCCGCCCGACTCCCTACTCAACAAGATAGTGCACAAGATGCACCAGGAACCAGTTACCATGATCTTGGTGGCCCCCATGTGGGCCCGCCAAACCTGGTTCGCTCATCTAATGGAAATGTCCCCCCCATCCCCCACCCTGTGAAACGGTCCTGCCCATACAACAAGTGGAAACGCTTTGTCATCTGATGTAAAACCAAGGGCGTCAATCCCATTGACTGCTCGCCTACCCACATTGTGTTGTACCCAACTCATTTGTTAGACTCCGGTTTGGTTTTTAATTCCCTAAAGGTTCATCTAGCTGCTTTATTAGCCTACAGTACGTCACATCAGAAAGTGCTGTGGTGGAAAATACCTGTTATTAAGGCTTCTATGGAAGGGGTTAAACAAATTCGAACTCCCATTTCTAACCCAGCTCCCAGATGGGATCTAAATGTGGTTTTAACCACACTCATGGTGTCTCCCTTTCAGCCAATGCATAAAGCAAGTCTAAAAGACCTGACGTACAAAACGGCCTACCTAGTGGCTATCACTTCTATTAGAAGGGTTAGCGAACTACAGGCCCTTTCAGTTCTAGACCCTTTTGTTACAGTCCACAGGGATAAGGTGGTTCTGCGCACTCATCCCAGATTTGCGCTTAAATTCATTTTGAAGTTCCATGTGAACCAATCAATTGAACTACCCACTTTCTTCCAGAATCCCACCAGCATGGCCCAAAGAAGCCTACACACACTAGATGTGCGCAGGGCAGTCATGTTTTACCTGGAAAGAACAAAACCACTGAGGAAGACGAACCAGTTTTTTGTTTCAGTGGCAGCTGGAAAAGAAGGGGATCCGGTCTCTATATTAGCTATCTCAAGGTGGATTGTCAAATGCATCACACTGTTATACTCTTGCTAAGAGAGAACTGCCCTTCAATCTTAGAGCCCACTCTACTCGGGGCACTGGGGCTTCCGTAGCATTCATTGCAAATGTTCCCCTTGAGTCCATTTGCAAAGCGCCAACCTGGAGTTCTGTACACACTTACAAAACACTATTGCCTAGACACATTTGATATCTGATTCTCGGGTGGGACAAGAGGTATTAAGACATCTTTTCTCTACTGTTCCTTCTCATAACCCGCCTCCAATCTCCGGGTACTGCTCGCTAGTCTATGCACAGCATGTGATTCTAAGCAGATTAACAAGCATCAGAAGACATGCATTACTCGCTGTAATAGCATTTCTGATGATTGTATCTGCTTAGATTCACATGCGCCCAACCTTCCTCCCCGCTCGTGTGGAAGGAACATAGACGTCTTACTACTTTCTCTTTACGTACTCACTCACAATAGCCTTGGGCTCCCTCATGGCAGAAAAAATACAATCGGAGGGACTTGGCGCGTGAAGGACTTTGGGTACAATACATGTCACTATAGGGATAGCGTTACAGACACGCCTATACCGACCGACCGTCCCCTTTTGGTCCCCGAAAGACAAGATGCAATACTCCGCAGTTAACACTGGATGCTGGACCATATGCACAGCATGTGAATCTATGCAGATAAAATCATCATAAATGCTATTACGGTGAGTAATGCATTTCATACCAATCTGTTTCAGAAATGGAATTTAATAAACATAGACCGAGCCTCTTCTAAATTTAACTGTATACAAAAATATTGTAATATCACCATACCCTGAGATTCTTAACAGAATACGCCATTGCACAGTTGGTTTTAGTAAGTTTATTGGAAAGCAAAATCACAGTATAAAAACTTGTATCAGCAGAATTCATTCTTTAGATTCCGTACCAAAGATTCTCAGCCAATCTGACGTTTCCATTTTTTTTTCGTTTTGCAATTTTAGCATCATATTTTCCTCAAATCCTAGTGATTTACAGATTAGTCTATTGCCTTCAAATCCATATTTAGAGCTTAAATGTACTGATGGGCCCAATTTTCCGCCCCACGACAGCATACATTCAGCTCTTAATGTGACAATAGATGTGAGCATTTTTTAAACGAAACACGTCAGCTGTGTTGTCATAATAGTTTCGAATGGATTGTCCTCCAGCGTATTCCACACCTTTGACATGTAATGTCCACAGCTGTGTACTTTGGAAACTTTTTTGGCAGAGTGCGTCCTGTGTTGATGACGTTGGGTCGATGTCCCTCGAAGGCCTTCATCGAGGGCGATGTCACCGGATGTTATAAATAGAACGCACAGTACCTGTATCCTCAGTTCCGTTTTTTTCTGCAAATGTGTTTGCTTCGGAGACTCAGCACCCTTGTGTATTGCTTGTGAATAGGTCTTCTTTGACCCCTCCGACTCCGCGGTCTGACTTCAAGACTTGCCGGGACTGCAAGTCTAAGAGGTCGATTACCGGCCCGCATCGCATTTGTTTGTGGTGCCTGGGCGAGAGTCATGACACAGACAACTGTGCCAAATTGACTGCTAAGGCCTTGCGGGAGCATAAGGGGAAGCTTCAGGTAGGTAGGGGTTCTAAACCCAGTAAAAACTGTAACTTCTAAGGGGATGTCCACCGACGATTCGAGGGGCGATTGTGTTGGAAGGAGTCCCGGGGATCTCGGTCCCAGAGTGGTTCCCGTCATTCGTCCTCGTCTCGGCATTCCAGGAAGCGCCGTCACTGGTTGCCTTCCCCATTCTCCTCGGAGGATGGTGCTGCGGGGAAAGTGGCATGTCCGACTAAGTCCTCGACTCCGGAGGAGTGGGCTGCCTTCAGTGAGCAGATGCTGTCGAATTTCCAATCCAGGGGCACAGTAGGAACGGTCTTGATCCGTGGCTCGCACACCTTTGGGCTCGGTCCTCAGCGCGACTCATCAGAAACATTCAAGGTCCCATTCGGACAAGGCTCAGAATGGTCGCAAGAGACGTGCTTCCTGGTCTCGGTCCTCGTCCCCAGCGAGACCGCAGAAACCTGGTGAGGGCTCGAGGTCTGCAACGACTATTTTGGGGCGTGTCTGTCGAATACGGACGTCGAAGCTTTGCCCTCGCACCGTTGTTGACGCAGTCAGCGCTCTCGATGCCGAAGCCTTCGGCGCCCTCAACACCGTTGGGGCCTTTTGGCCGGAATTTACCGATGGAGGTCCCTGCTACTGTGGATCATTCAAGGAAAGCTACTTCCAAGTCTGAGGCCTGTTCAGGACTCCAGATCCTCTTCTGTCCTGAGGCAGGACTTTTTCCTCCCTCAAGGAGGAGGAGAGGTCAGACTTCGATTTTGACCCTGTTGAGCCTGATGTGGCGCCTGTCTTTTCTGGAGACAGTCAATTGGAAGAATTGAGCCAATCACTTCACGATGCCAGCGGCTTGGACACATCTCCTGAGGTGGAATTTGGCAGGCCTGGGGCTCATGCAGTCGTCTTACAGGAGACTGATGGCTAGGGTCACGGAGTATCTTGGCTGGTGCAGTCATCCTGAATCTTTTGTTCAGGATGACTTAACGGATATTTTGGATCAAGGTCCGTCTTCTGACCGGTGTTACCTTTTCATTTGACGTTGCAAAAAAGGGTGGCGGCTGCTTGGCTGGCTCCGGAATCTCTTCCGGTAGTTAACTAAATATATACTGTCCTTCCGGTAGCGACCCCAGCTACCATTCTTCACACCCCACTCCTAAGTTTGGTGGTTCAGGCAGCTACGGCCACCTCGAGGCAGGCGGTGCACCCTACCATCCCTCCTGATAGGGACAACAAACGCTTAGATGGTTGGACACGCAAAGTGTTTTCTGCGGGGAGTATGGCGTTGAAGTCGGCCAACTCCACTTGTGCCTTGGCAAGATTTTCACACTAGCGGTTGAGCATGTTCCCGAAGGGGAAGAAAGGGATGGGTTCCTTGCTCTCATGCAGGATGACAAGGATGCCATGTGTGAATCGCTTCAGTCGGGTTTGGACAAGGCCAACAGTGTTAGCCGGCCTATGGCTGTGTGAACCGTTATACACAGATTTGTCTGGTTGCTGAAGTCAGGTTTTGCTCCGGATTTGCAAGCTGGTCTTTTGAACATGCCCTTTGATGGCGCGCATTTGTTTGGCTGCAAGGCTGACGACAGCCTTGAGAGGTTGGAGACCTCAAAAGCTGCAGTGAATTCTTTGAACGCAGCTGTGCGTCAACTTCCTCCTTTTCGTCCTAGGGGACAGCAGTGGAGGAGAGATTGTTTTCGTTTCTAAGCCTCCTTTGGTAGAATGAGAGGAGCCGCCAGTCAAAGGGGTCAGCATAAAAGTACCTGTGGTGGTCGGAGAAATGGGGGTGCCAAAGCCGCTCAGGCAGCTGCCTCTTTGCCTTCAGGCGCTGCTGCAGCCGCTCCAAAACAAGCATGAGGCCATGACCCATTGTTGCCGGTTGGGGTCAGACTGTCTCAGCATCCCGAAGAATGGTGATCTATTGCTTCGAATGCTTGGGTTCTGGATACAATAGTCCACGGATACTTCCTTCCCTTCCTAAAGCGCCCTCACGACAATCCACCGGGGAATCTTTCTTTGAAACCTCCAGATCTGCTCCTTGTACAGGAAATATTGACCCTACTGGACAAAGGCACTAGGGAACTGGTGCCTGTAGCGGAGAGGAACAAGGGATGGTATTACCCATATTTTTTGATTCCAAAGAAAGACTGGGGATTGAGACCCATCTTGGACTTGCGTTGGTTGAACAAACTTCTCAGGAAGGACAAGTGCAAGATGTTTACTCTTTCTTAGGTCCTCCAGGCCCTTCAACTTCAGAATTTGTTGGCGTCACTAGACCTACATGCTTACTTTCATGTGCCAATTCATCCAAAGCACAGGAAGTACATGAGGTTTGCGGTGGTTGGCTCGCACTTTCAGTTTTGGGTTTTGCCTTTCGGTTTGACCTCCGCCCCTTAGGTCTTCACCAAGCTAATGGTGGTGGTAGCGTATCTCAGGCGAGGGGCGGGGGGGGATTCACGTCTACCCCTACCTGGATGACTGGCTGATCCTGCGCCTTCTCCCGGGCAAATGCTCTTAACTAGGTCGCACCTGCCGCTCCCTCTACAAGCTGGGCTTCTCCCTCCAATTTCAAGTCGTATCTGACACCTTCCCAACAGCTCGAGTACATCAGGGCTGTTTTGGACATGTCCTTGGGGAAGTGCTCGCCTCCCAAGGTGAGGGCTCATCACATTGTGCAGATGGTGAACAAGTTTCAACATGCCCAGAGTCTCCCGGCTTTCGAATTCTTAAGGTTGCTAGGCCTAATGGCATCCTGCATTTTTCTGGTGCCAGAGACCAGACTGAGTATGAGATCACTGCAATGGGTTCTCAAGATGCAAAGGGCACAATTATCGGGCAAGATGTCGAATCCCGTTCAGGTTCCCCATCCAGAGATCAGAACTCTCAACCTTCACGCTTGGTATCTGAAAGGTTGAGGTATAAGGATTGGGACCTCCCGGATGACGTGATGGTGTTGCTTTCGGCCAGGCGGCCAGCAACAAAATCCCTGTACCGTTGGCGTAAGTTTTGCGACTGGTTCAGAGGACAAAATGTTGATCCTTCTCAGTGTTCCATTCCCATGGTTCGTTGTTTCTTGCTTTCTTCGGCCCACAGGGGCCTTCAAGTAGGTACCATTAAGGGTTACCTGGCAGCGCTGTCCATCTTCAAGCGCTCGTCTGAAGAATGTTATTTTAAGATTCCTTTGATTTCCCAATTTCTTAAAGGACTCACTAATGTGTTTGTGCCTTCCCCGTTCCAGGTGCCAGTTTGGGATTTGAATTTGGTCTTGAAATTCCTGATGGGTGCTCCATTTGAACCTTTGCACTCTTGTCCTTTGAGACTGTTTTTCAAGACTGTGTTCTTGGTTGCGGTTACCTCTGCTCGCAGAGTGAGTGAATTGCAGGCACTTTCATCTAAGCTACCCTTTACTGTGTTCCACGAGGATAGGGTTTTACTTGAGGGTACGTCCTTCCTTTCTACCGAAGGTAGTATCTGAATTTCATTTAAGCCAGAAAGTGGTTCTTCCGTCTTTCTAACCGCCTCCTCATCCTGGTAAGGAAGAGGAGCGACTCCATAGGTTGGACCCTAGAAGAGCTCTGAGCTTTTATATTTCTAGGATGTACAGGGTCAGAGTGGACGATGAACTCTTTATGGGGTATGCTGGACAGCGATTGGGCCAGGCTGTTACCGAACAGACCTTGGCCAGGTGGATTATCCTCACCATTACGCAATTTTACCGATTGGCCGGCAAGGACCCTCCTGAAGGGTTGCGTGCTCATTCCACTAGAGGCGTGGCTACTTCCACAGCCCTGCAGCGGGGGAGTTCCTATTAGGAATATGTGTGGCGGCCACAAGGGCTTCTATCCACACCTTTGTCAAACGTTACTCCCTGGATACGCTCCATGGTCAAGATATGGCCTTTGGTAAGGTGGTTCTTTATTTTGACATCTGATTGGATACTCTAAATTCGAATGGATTGTGTCCTCCCACGTATTCCTCATCTTAGATGTATATCCTTACCTTTAGTTTCGCCTCGGAAAATGCTTCCTCTCTCCAGCAGAGGGCGCTCCACTCGAGGCGGCGACGTCGATGTCCCTCGGCGGCCTCCGTCGAGCACCGATGTCATATGTTGTATAAAGGCCTCCAGCGCGCCCGTTGGCTTCAGTTCCGTTTTTCCGTTGGCTTTGCTTCAGATCGAAATAAAACGGCGCTTCAGTCACAGCAAATTACGTTGTCTTCTTCAAACCAGTCTACTCCGAAAACGGGTTTTAAGAAATGCCAAAGGTGTGGAAGAAAAAATGTCGCTGACCGACCCTCATCGTAACTGCCTCTGGTGCCTCGGGTCCGAACATCGGATCGACGACTGCAGTTCTTGTCAATCTATGACCAATAAGGCCTTGAAAGAAAGACTAGGTAAACTGGCGGTGGGGGAGGAATCCTCGAAGTTTTCCCAAACACCTAACAAGAAAAGCCTTCCAGTGCATAAACAGGAGGCAGACCTTAAGAAAAAGGCTTTAGACGTTGATGCATCATTAAGAACCTCGACGAAAACATCTTTGAAGCCTCTGTCGAAGGCCGTCGAGTATAAGGGGTTGACGACCCAGCCGAAAAAAGTTACGTCGAGTACTTTCTCCAGCATGGGGTCTGGCATGGATTCACATGCTCATGAATATTCCCCGTCGTCAGGCTGGGAATCCTCGGTAAAGAAAAAACCAGTATCGGTTTTGTTTCTGATCTGTCTTTCGTAGTAATAACCAATCACTGGTCTCTGCGTCATACTGACCACAGCCAATGACTGCCCTCTACCTAAGCACCGCCTCTGGCAGCCATCTTCAGATTTTTACCACACGTTCATGTGTTGGGATCCTCGTGCTATTGCTCTCGAGCGTTAGTGCTATTTTTTTCACATTTTTTCTCAAAAAACTTCATTTTTTCGGTCAAAAGAGCCTCAAGCTCCACCGACTCTCCATCCGATCAACGGGGACCCGTGTCGGATTCGTCTGCGCCCCTCAAGGGTGAAGATCTCGTCGAGCTACGCTTTTGGAGGACTCCAGAAGTTTCTCAGGCCCGGACATGGCCCAGGAGAAGGGAAGCTCGACGCCCGGAAAGCTGTTCAGGATCTGCCCTGGATGCCAGCTGCAGAACGTCTTTAAGGAGGACGAACACTCCTTTTGTCTCTACTGCTTACATGAGGACAAGACGCACGTGGAGAAGGACTGTGCGTTTTGCGGCAATATGTCGGAGCGGACCATGAAGGACCGCCATCAACGTCTCGCCAACTGGCTGGAAGGGAAGAGCCCGTCAGGCGAGAAGAAGAGGAAGAAATCCGAGCGGTCTTCTAAGACCTTTGAGGACGCCCCGGCGACGGGGGTCCAACACAAGGCCAAGCACCGCGAGTCCGCTGGCACCGGGAGCGCCGAACGGTCGGGCTCTACGGGCGCCAGGCAGGGCGCACCCTCCCCGGCACCTTCAACCACGAGCCAACGCTCTGGGTCGGGTAAGAGGAAGGGGGAGCACCCGGCGAAGCTCCTGGAGAGGCCCCGGTCGAGCTCGAAGGCCCCATCGGAGGGGGAGCGAGGCAGTGTCCCCCCCCCCCTCAAGGATAAGGCGGTGAGCGCACCTAAGGTGGTGAAGGCCTTAATCCATCCGGCCAAGCCCTCTAGCGATACTGTCGCGGCGGCCCTGGCTCAGCCTGTGGAGGCTACACCAGTGGCGGCGACCTCGGGGCTCAGAGTCTCCCTGCCACCTCGGAGGGAGTCCTCTTTTGTGCCCATCGATAGGACCCCCGTGAAACCCCCGGCGGAAAAAGGGGGGGCAGGGCGTCGTCGTAGATTCGGCCTCAACCTCAGAGGAAGAGCTGATTGAGGTCTTAAGCCACGGCCTTGGCGTGGAAGAAGACCGGCCCGTCGGGATGGATCCCGACGCAGGTGACGACGGCATCGTCGAGGGTGCCGACGGGGCTCCTGATCGCCCGTCGGATTCCCCTCTGCCAGTGCCGCAAGACAACTCGGCGGCCATTTTGTTGGCTATACAGTCCTTATGTTCAGAGATAAGGATGAGACTACCGTTGCCGACGGAGGAACCTCTCCCGTCGGGGGATCCTGAACCGGGACCTTCTGGTGCTCCCCCGCCCAAGAAAAGGATTCACCCTCTACCTTCTTTTCAGCCGTCGCGCCCCGTCCAGCCCTCCTCCCCATCCACCCGAGGGGATGATACGGGGACTGACACGGCAGCGACGGGTACGGACGACGAGGTATACGACGAGGATCTACCGTCGTCACCTCCCACCAGGGTTTCTCCGCCCGACGAGATTGGATCGTTCCACTCCATGATTGCCAGGGCATCTGAGCTTTTCCAACTCTGCCCGGAGGAGAAGAAAAAGGAAGGATTCCTTTATCAACGGCGCGAGGCCAAGAGGAAGACGGTCCTCGCGGTGCCTCTACTGGACGACATTTGGGATGAGGGCCTCGCCCTCCTCAAGAACCCTTCCACGACGCCAGCTAGAAGAGACCGGTACGAGAGGAAGTACCGGGTCCCGGACGCGGCCCCCCTGTGCCTCCGGGCACAGCCTACCCCGGACTCCGTCGTCTCCGCGGCGGCCAGGAAGAAAGCGGGGGGGGGGGGTGCGGCCTCCACATCGACTTCCCCACCGGACGGCGAGGGAAAGAAATTGGACGCTATGATGGGACGCAGGGTCATCTCGTCTGCAGCGACGACGATTAAAGCGGCCAACGCCTTGGCTATCGTGGCCCGCTACGACAGGGAGCTATGGTACAAACTGGCTCCCCTGCTGGACTTCCTACCGGACGACAAGAGGGCGGAGATCCTACAGGAAGGCGAGGTGGCCTCGGACCACGCCATCACTATTGCGGCGGACATCGCCGACACTTAGGCGGCGTGGATGGCTTAAGGCTACGGACTTCCGTCAAGACGTACAGACCAGAGTCCTGGACATGCCGTTCGATGGGAACAACCTGCTTGGGAAAACAGTGGACGATTCCCTTCAGGCCATTAAAACGGACACTGAGACGGCCCGGGCCCTTGGGGTTCTGCAGCAATGACGGACGCCCTTTCGGAGCAGCGGAGGCAAGGGCGCCTCCAAATGTTCCGGCGGCGGTTTCTCCACCTACCGTCAAGCGGCCCGCTTGTCGTCTCAGGAGGCCTACAGAGGACGAGGCAAGTCTGGCGGACTCCGCCGTCGTCGCCGAGGAGGTCAAGGCGGCAAAGCCTCGTCGAAACAGGATTGAACCGGCCGTGGGGTCGGGCCCCCACCGAAGCACCCCGGTGGGAGGCCGGCTGGCGAGCTTCGTCAGCGTGTGGGAGTCCATCTCCACCGACCGTTGGGTGCTGGACGCCTTAGCCCGGGGCCACGCGCTCGAGTTTCAAAGAAGGTGCCCGTGCGTCCCCCCCCCGTGGCCAGGAAAGAGCTTCACGCCCCTCAGCTTCTCCTGGAGGTAAAGGCGATGCTCAGGAAGGGCGTCATCGAACTCGTCCCAAAGAGGCTTCGGGGCTCCGGAGTTTACTCGAGATACTTCCTCGTGAAGAAGAAGACGGGAGGATGGCGCCCCATCCTAGACCTGCGACGTCTGAACAAGTTCATCAAGGCGCAGAAGTTTCGGATGGTCACCCTCCAGCACGTCCTGGGGCAGCTGGAGGAAGGAGACTTCCTGTCGTCGTTGGATTTGGAGGATGCCTACTTCCACATTCCCATCCTAAAGGGGCACCGAAAATTCCTCAGGTTTGTGGTCCAAGGGCGTCACTACCAGTTCAAAGCCCTCCCCTTCGGACTACGGTCGGCACCCAGGGTATTCACCAAGTGCCTTGCACCGGTGGCGGCGCAGCTGCGCCGCGAGGGGATCCACGTCTACCCCTACCTGGACGACTGGCTCATCCGAGCCAAGACGAGGGAGCTCGCCGTGGAGCACACGGCAAGGACCGTCCAACTTCTCACGGACCTGGGATTCTCCGTGAACTACGCCAAGTCCCACCTGGTACCCGCGCAAAACGCACTGTTTCTGGGAGCGAAGCTCGACACAGTGTCCCTTCTGGCCTCCCCGTCGGAGGAAAGGACCAGGTCCATCCTGGGCAAGGTACAGCGGATGTTGGTTTCCGACGCGGCCAAGGTGAGGTCCATCAAGTCCCTCCTCGGAATGATGTCTTCTTGCATCTACCTCATTCCCATGTGCAGGCTCCGGATGCGCCCGTTGCAGGAGTTTCTGGACGCGCGCTGGATCCAAACGACGGGCGGCTTCGAGGAGAGGATCACACTCGACGAGAGTTTCCGCCGAGCGGTCCGGTGGTGGGGCACCCGCGCGCATCTGACAGCGGGCATGGACTTCCAGACCCCAGACCACCAGGAGACAGTGACCACGGATGCCTCCCTGGAAGGGTGGGGAGCGCACTCCGGAAATCTGCACGCGAGAGGCCTCTGGCTCCCGACGGAGAAGTCCCTCCATATCAACGTCCTGGAGCTCCGTGCAGTGTTCTGGGCCCTCAGGTCCTTCCTTCCGTCCCTCAAGGGCAAGGTGGTGAGGATCTTCACCGACAACACCACCACCATGTTTTACATCAGGAAACAGGGCGGAACCAGGTCCCCAGCACTGTCCAAGGAGGCGCAGGACCTGTGGCATTGGCCAGTCGCCCAAAGGATGTTTCTGGTGCCGTTTCATCTGGCAGGGATAAAAAACACCATCGCCGACTCACTCAGCAGGGAGCTGCGCTCGTGCCATGAGTGGGAACTACGGCAGGATCTAGTGGATCGCCTCTTCCGACGGTGGGGCACACCCCAGATCGACCTGTTCGCGACGGCGACGAACTCCAAGTGCCGGAGGTTCGCCAGCAGGTTTCCCCAGGCGAGGAGCATGGGCGATGCTTTCTCGTTCCCCTGGGAGGGCCTGTTCCTCTACGCGTTCCCTCCTTTGCCACTGCTAATTCGGCTCGTCAACCAGCTCAAGAGGTCACGGTGCAGGATGATCCTCGTCGCACCTGCGTGGCCGAGGCAGATATGGTTCCCGGACCTTCTGGACTTGTCAGCGTCCCCGCCAATCAAGCTGCCGGTGGACGCGGATCTACTCTCCAGGGAAGGAGGCGCCATCCTCCACCACGACCCGAAATCGCTGAACTTGCAGGCCTGGCTCCTGCAGCGCTAGAGTTTGGAGGATACGACATACCGGCCGACTGCAGAGAGGTTCTTGCAAAGGCCAGGGCATCCTCGACTCTTAAATGCTACGGACACAAATGGAAGAGGTTCTCTGTCTGGTGCCACGCACAGAAGATTAACCCTCTACGGATTACGGCTCCCCAGGTACTGCCGTACCTGCTGACGCTGGCCAAAGCTGGACTGGCACACGCGTCCATCAAGATTCATCTTGCTGCGATCTCCCGATACACCAGAACCACGGGCCGGTCGTCCCTGTGGTCTCATCGTCTGGTGAAAGAGTTCATGAAGGGACTGTTCAGATCGTTCCCGCCGGTGAAGGCGCCGGCCCCGGCGTGGGAGCTCAACGTGGTGCTGACCAAGCTCATGGGACCTCCGTTCGAGCCTCTGCACTCGGCCCCGTTGAAGTTTCTGTCGTGGAAAACAGCGTTTCTTGTGGCCATCACATCCGCACGACGGGTGGGAGAGATCCAGGCCCTTTCCTGCAAGGCCCCGTACTTGACTTTTCACGACACGAGGGTAGTGCTCAGGACGCACCCCTCCTTCATGCCCAAGGTACCGTCGGACTTCCATCTCAACGAACCCTTGGTGTTGCCTGTGTTCTTCCCGTCGCCTTCGTCGCCGGCTGAGAGGACTTTGCACTCGCTGGATGTGGCTAGAGCGCTGAAGTTCTACGTGGACCGCACGAAGTGTTTTCGGAAGACGTCACAACTCTTTGAACTTTGGACCTGTCAATCAGGGGAAGGCTCTCTCGAAGGCTTCCATTTCCAGATGGCTCTCCGGCTGTATCATGTACTGTCATCGGTTGGCAAACCGACCGCTGCCTGGCCGTCCGAGAGCCCATTCCACCAGAGCGATCGCAGCTACCACGGCGTTCCTTTCTGGTGTGCCCCTGCTGGACATATGTAGGGCTGCTACGTGGAGGTCGACGCACACCTTCACGAGATTCTACTGCGTCAATCGGGATTCCAGGGAGGAGTCCAGGGTCGGCCAAGCAGTGCTGCGCAACCTGTTCGCCTGAGGTGAGCCTGGTGAGGAGGTAAGATGCTTAATGTTGAGTTTGATGTAATGCTTAATGTTGAGCCTTTGCCACCTCCCGTGGTTGTGCATGTGTGTACTGCTATGTATTCTTTATTCATGAGCATGTGAATCCATGCCAGACCCCATGCTGGAGAAGGAACAAGTTACTTACCTGTAACTGTTGTTCTCCAGCATGGGTCTGGCATGGATTCACATGCGAACCCTCCCGCCTACCCCTCTGCGGCTCTTCACTTGGTCATACTGCCACTTCACGTGCTTCCAAATCTGAAGATGGCTGCCAGAGGCGGTGCTTAGGTAGAGGGCGGTCATTGGCTGTGGTCAGTATGACGCAGAGACCAGTGATTGGTTATTACTACGAAAGACAGATCAGAAACGAAACTGATACTGGTTTTTTCTTTACCGAGGATTCCCAGCCTGACGACGGGGAATATTCATGAGCATGTGAATCCATGCCAGACCCATGCTGGAGAACAGTTACAGGTAAGTAACTTGTTCCTTATCAACAACCTCGAAGACTCCTTAGACTCCCTTGATTGTTTCGAAGGCTCCTTCGATGACGTTGATTGCCTTGAAGATTCCTTCGATAGCATTCATTGCGCCTTCGAAAACCTCGAAGAATGCCTTGATAACATCGAAGGTAACGGCCACGACTTCGACGCCATCAACGCTTCTGTCAACGTCGACACCAATTACAGGGGTGAAACCTATTCCTGAGAAAGTATTTCACCCAGAAAGCAGACATCATTTTTTCCAAGCTGTCATCTATATATGGTGAAATGTCTTCAGGAAATGCGGAGAATGAAGAAGAGGAACCTGAAGTTTAATCAGCAGGGGTAAAATATGGTGCAAGGGAGGTCCCTGCGGAATTAATTGATCCTCAATCAAAAATGCAAGACCTGTATGAATGTTTCGAGTCTGCAAGTGGACTTGATACTTCCCCTGAATACGAATTTGAAAAACCAGATCCAGCGGAACATGCTGATTTGGGCTATAGAAAACTTATGAACAAAGTAACAGTTTATGGGATGGGGAAGGAACTCCCCTGTATACCAGGATGATGATATGACAGATATTTTGTCAGGAGGTCCTCACCCAGATCCCATACTTCCCTTTTATATTGCCCTGCAAAGTAGAGTAAATGCTGCTTGGGAAAAACCTGAATCCATTCCAGCAGTAAATAAAAAATGTGGCAAAATGCAGACTTTGTAACTCTGATCCAGAGTATTTGAGTAAGCATCCATCTCCTGAGAGCCTGGTAGTTCAGGCAGCCACATCAACAAAAAATGCTGCATACCCTACAATTCCCCCCTGATAGGGATGACAAAAAGATCGATGCATGGTCAAAAAAGGTTTACATCAGGGAGCATGGCTCTAAAATCCACAAATGTATCTTGCACTCTGGCGAGATTCACTTGTACTCTGTGGGACTGCATGTCAGCGGCAGCTCAACACATCCCGGAAGGAGAGGAACGTGATGGTTTCCTGTCCATAATTAAGGATGGCAAGGAGGCTTCGGGAGAATGTCTTCAAGCAGGTTTGGACACTGCTGACAGTATCAGCAGGTCCATGGCGTCTAGCGCAGTGCTACGCAGATTTGCATGGCTAAGGAAGTCTGGTTTCGCACCAGATGTTCAATCTAGACTTCTTAATATGCCATTTGACGCTCGAGGTTGTTTGGCAGCAAGGGGGATAAAAGTTTGGAGAAGCTGCAGACCCCCAAGGCAGCGGTAAAGTCACTCAGTGCTGCTATAAGACAACCTCAGCAGCGCCCCTACACAGGTTCATCTTCCTGGAGGGGTCGTCCATTTCATTTTTACTCCTCATTTGGGAGAGGAAGGGGACAGGCCAGTCAAAGAGGGCAAAGGAAATTTCGTCGGGGTCGAGGAAGAGGTGCTAGATCTGCCCCAGCAGCGGCATCTGTCCCTTCAGCCGCTGCTGGAGCTGCCGCAAAACCACTCTGAGGTTTTGACTCACAAGACCCAAGTGGGAGGCAGGATCTCACAGCATCTGAAAGAATGGCGAGGCATTACTTCTGATGCTTGGGCGCTGGAAACAGTATTCCAAGGTTATTGCCTTTGCCTTCCCTTTCTAAAGAAACCTCACCGGAATACAACTCTACCAAAAATCCAGACCCGCTCCTGTTGCAGGAAGCTTTTACCCTGCTACAGAAAGGTGCAATAGAACATGTACCAGTAGCGGAAAGGAACAAGGGTTGGTATTGCCCCATATTTCCTCATTCCAAAGGAGGACTGCGGACTGAGACCCATCTTGGACTTGAGAAACTTAAACAAGTTCCTCAGGAAGGACAAGTTCAAGATGGTTACTCTTTCTCAGATCCTTCACGCTCTCCAAATTCAAGACCGATTGGCATCATTGGACCTTCAGGATGCTTACTTTCATGTGCCAATCCATCTCAAGCACAGAAAGTACCTGAGGTTCGCGATTGGCAATTCTCACTATCACTTTCGAGTTCTGCCATTCGGGTTGACCTCCGCCCCAAGAGTTTTCACCAAGTTGATGGCGCTAGTGGCAGCGAGTCTCAGAAGAGGGGGATTCAGGTCTACCCCTGTTTGGAAGACTGGATGATCCGGGCACGTTCCCCAGAACAAGCCCGGGACCATCTATCCAAAACTTGCCACTTCCTTCACAAACTAGGGTTTTCTCTGAATTTAAAAAAGTCAAACATGATATCATCACAGAAACTCCAGTTCGTAGGAACAGTCTTGGATACTTGTTCGGGCAAAGCCTCGCCTCCCGAAGAGAGTTCACCACATTCTGCAGATGGTAACAAAATTGCAGAATGCCCAGTATCTTCCGGGCTTCGACTTTCTCAGGTTGCTCGGTCTCATGGCATCCTGCATTTTTCTGGTGCCAGAGGCCAGATTGAGAATGAGATCTCTTCAATTTTCTCTCAGGACTCAATGGTCCCAGTTCTCAGGGGAAATGTCGGATCTTTTACAAGTTCCAACCAGGTTGGCACAGGATCTACAATGGTGGACTTGCGAACAGCACATCCTCAGAGGGGAATCTTTTTGGCAACCATGGCCAGAGATAACAGTAGTGACGGACGCCTCCCTTACGGGATGGGGAGCTCACTCCATCGGAGTCCAAACTACATATCAAACTATTGGAGCTGAGGGCAATCAGACTAGCACAGAAGGCCTTCCTGCCAGCTGTACGGGGAAAGTATGTCCTGATAATGATGGACAACAGTGGCCATGTACATCTTTGACATGTAATGTCCACAGCTGTGTACTTCTAAAAGTTTTTCGGCAGAGTTTTTCGGCAGAGTGCATCCTGCTTCGATGACGTCCGGTCGATGTCCCTCGAAGACCTCCGTCGAGGGTGACGTCACCGGATGTTATAAATAGGATGTATGGCGCCCGTAGCCTGTTTTTTTTCTCCATTACGTGCGACATGCACATATCCAATGCTTGCTTGACTGCACCTAGTCTTTAGGGAACGTAAGCTGCAATAGCATAGGAAATTCTCCAGAGGGGCAGACTGGGAGGGCGATATGGAATACGTTGGAGCAACATCCGGTCGAAAGAATGTTACCAGTTGGTAAGTAACTTGAGGTGGTGTAGGGTCACTACCACTGTGCAGAGAGGCAATGCAGCTCTGGTTCTGGGCAATACAAGAAGGGATCGCTCTATCTGCCATTCACCTAGCAGGAGAGCAAAATATAGCGGCGGACGTTCTGAGCAGGCAGAGCAGTCTCCCACGAGTGGGAGTTAGCTCAGGAAGTCCTTCTGGAGATCTTCACCCTTTGGGGGAACCCCTCAAGTGGATCTGTTTGCGACCAGTGTCAACAGGAAAAGTGAACTGTTTTGCTCAAGCGAATTTCCCCCCGAGAGGAGCTCTAGGAGACGCATTCATAGTGGACTGGGAGTTTCCACTGCTATACGCGTTTCCTCCAGTCCCTGTGATCCCTCAAGTAATCAGGAGGTTGAGGAAGTTCAGGAAAACCATGATCCCAATTACCCCAGATTGGGCCAGGAGAATGTGGTACCCGGACCTTCTAGACATGTCCATCTGCCCTCCAATACGTCTTCCAAAAAGAGAGGATCTTCTCTCGCAAGAGGGAGGTCACCGTTCTCCATCCAGATGTCAACATACTCAACCTTCACACATGGCTTCTGAGAGGTTGAGATACAAGGATTGGGACCTTCCGGATGATGTTATGGAGAGCTTGCTTTCGGCCAGAAGGCCAGCAACAAAATCTTTGTACCGGTGTCGTTGGAACAAGTTCAGTAACTGGTGCAGGGATAAGAATGTGGATCCCTTTGAATGTGATATTCCAATAGTGTTATCTTTTCTGTTACATTTAGCTAATCTCAGGCTCAAGGTTAGGACGATAAAAGGATACGTAGCAGCGCTATCTATCTTCAAGCACTCGTCTGAAGAAAAATCTTACTTTAAGATACCTTTTTAATACAATTTCTAAAAGGTTTAACAATTGTTTTTCCACCAATACCTTTTCAAGTTTTTGTGTGGGATTTAAATTTGGCACTGAAATTTCTGACATGTGCACCTTTGAGCCTTTACATTCTTGCCCGTTAAGGCTTCTTACTCTAAAAACTATACTTCTAATTGCATTGACTTCAGCCTGCAGAGTAAGTGAGTTGCAGGCACTTTCAAGTGGTCCTCCTCACCATCTTTCATAAAGATAAAGTTGTCCTTCGAGTCAAGCCCTCTTTTCTGCCAAAAATAGTTTGACTTTCACCTGTCAGAAAATAATTCTACCTACGTTCAAAGATGTGGAATACGTTGGAGGAACATCCAGTCAAAAGAACGTTACCAGTTGGTAAGTAACTTGTTCATCAATTACAAAACATATGAATATATGTCATTGATTAGAATCACAAACTACATATACATTATATAGGTGTTCTATGTTTGGTTTAAACGTATCTGATGACCCCTCCTGGGCCCAACCTATTTTTGATCATTCTAATCATCTTAATTGGCGCTGTTTTGGGAGTGTGACACAAGGGAATTCTATTGGTTGGCAATTTGTTCACTAACCTTGGACATTTTTACAAGACCTCAAGATATGAGATGTATGGTGGGGGAGAGAAGTCCATGGTCTGTTAAAGTAACTCCTTGCCATTCACAAGCGAGGAAGCCTATCCTTTCCTTTGTATTTGGCCTTCTGTATCATCTAGTGTCTGTATACTAAGGAGTTCAGCAAGCGTCTGATCTGTGTTTGGCTCATAATGAATAGCCAGTGTTCTCAGTGTCTTAATCCTGTGCTAGAGGACCGTGTTGGAGAATTAAATTCTTCCTATTTATTGAAATTCTAGTTAATTCTAACCATGTTTTCTTTGTGACCTCTTGAGACGCCCATCATCTATTCTGTGGAATGTTTTGGCGTTATCTCCTTTGTGTTCTTAATTTAATTAAACTTGGGGCAGGGAGTGGGGGGGGGTTTTACTGTTTCGCATCCTGGGAATTCTTTCCTCTTGTTTGTGCCCACCCACTAATCCCTTCCTGGCGTTCTGACCTTTGCGACCTCTGTGAACTACTGTCCGGGCAGCTTCAAATACTTCTAAGATACATGTGTCTTTATAAATTCAGCATCTTGGATTCTAATCCTTTGATGAATTTTGGCCTACTGTGTCCTCTGTGTTAGGAAAATGGCTGTACTTCTGCACTCTTACCTCCATGTTGGCCTCTTATATTCGCGTCTGTATTGCATTCACCTAGTACATCTTCCAGTCGTTGGTTTTGTGTACTCTGCATGTGTACCTACCTATAATTTCCTCCACCCTATCAGTGTAGAGTCCCTCTCTTGGTGTGCTGGAACCTGCCTTGCTTCTATGCTATTTACAACACACTGCTTTCTACTCCCTAGCTTATATCCCTGCTAGTGTTACACAGCCTAACTAATTCTTTATGGCAGATATCTATGCACTAATCGTTTGTTTTATGGCTTCTGCCTCAGCTTGTATCGTTTCTCACCCGGGATGCTCAATCGGCGGTTCAGCCTTTTTGTACTCCCCTCTAGAGTAACAAGTAGGAGCAGAAGTTGGTGCTGGCACATTTATCTGCAACATTACAAACGTTTAACCCAGCCTATCGTTATGTTTGGATTACCCATTTCAGTAGCATCTAACCTGGGATAAGAGTTCTCCTGTATCTGATGGTTAATAGCCCCTGATACTCCATATTGATGGAGCTGTTGCTCTGCTTGTGGGCATTCCGAAAATGTACACTTGGGCCTCCAAAATAAACTTTTGAATGGATTGTGTCCTCCCACTTACTCCTCATCTTTTATGTATCGCAGCTTGCTTTGGTTTCTTTTTCATAGGTTCAAGCGTAATGCAGCATCGAGTCATGGCCTCCGTAGCATCCCTCGCTCTGATGTAGACACTGGTATATGAAGCATGCACGATGAGTTCTCGGTTCTGCTTTTTCAGCACGCTAGCCTGCTTCAGGGCTATCACCTCAGCAAACTTTCGACTACGTTTTCACTTGATTTCAAGTCTATTTGATATCCATTCGGCATGTCTACACCGAAGACTGGATTCAAGCAGTGTGCCGATGGTGGGGCAAACATTTCCATTACGGACCCACACCATGTCTGTGCCGTTTGGGGATTGGCCGCAAGGTGGACTGTGGCTTGTGTCAATCCATGACGGTCAAAGGAAGGGGAAATTTGAAGCAGGTACGACCTCCCTCAAATAGCCATCCCAAAAGAAAATCGTCCTCAATCGCTAGATATATTCCCCCAAAAAAGTCAAACGCTGCAGAAGCCCGAGATTGAGATCACATTTGTCTTCTCACAAAAAGAGCAAGAAGTGAGGTCACAGATCCTATTCTTCTTCCTCCTCTCCTGATAGTCTTTCCCTAAAAAATCTTCGACTCCTGCAGAATGGGAAGATTCCGCTTAAAATTGCTTGACAGTTTTCAGAGACAGGAGAGTGCCCCTCTCGGAGTCAAGGAAATCAAGCCACCCATCTGCGTCTAAAAAGACGAGTAGGGAGTCTCTCATATCTCCTTCCTGTGCACCCAAGAGCCTGGGAAGAAAGGCTCTACAATGCAAGTCTCCAACCCAGGCCTCCCTATCGCTGATACCTACACCAGTGTTTCTGCCAGACACTCAAACATCCTCTGTCATTCCCTCGCCAGACCTATGGACCCTGCGCATGGTCTAAGCCCTCTTTCTCCTCCTCTCCTATTAATGGTTGTACGCGGTGGGAGGTCCTTCTGGCCTTCTTACACTCCTCAAAGACCATCATTATTGTTTACTTGAATGGCACTGTCGTGGTCCAGGGGCCTCGGCCCAATCTCCTCCCTTTTTAATAGGAGTCTACCGCAATTTATCAACTTCCTACCTTTTGCTGCTTCTACCAGCACCTCGCTGGCTCCTCTGCACCTCCTTTCTCCGCTGCCCATCTGGCACCTGCCTCCTACGCCACCTCCTATCACCTCTGCCCACCACCTCTTCACCACTTCTGCTGGTTTTACCTCTAGCCTGTACACCACCCCAGAGGTCTTTCAAATGTGGCAGCCTGTTCCATGTTGCCACACAACGCTCGCTCTGCGGTCAAACATTCCCCTGACATCTGTCACCTCCTCTAAGAACTTGACTTGGATGTCCTCGATCTCACTGAGACATGGTTCACAGCCAGCTGGTTTGGTCACTTCTCCCTGATGGCTACAAGATGGTTTCCGAGCCCAGAACCAACTGACTCGGAGTAGCACTGATCTTTCCAGAGTGGATCCCTGCTTCTGTCATTCCTACGCAGGCCGCCTCCTCCTTTGAATGCCTGGTCTGCAGGCTTTGTCTCGGTCTGACTGGCCACTATCTACAGGCCACCTAGCCAGGTTGCCCTCTTCCTCTGTGCTGACCTCTCCTCGCCTCTACCTCAACTTCTCTGAGACCTCAACATCCACCTGGATGCTTCTAGTCTGTCCTCTGGGCTTTTCCGCAACCTCTGCGACAGGCTGTCTCTCCATTCTTCCCTATGGTCTGACACTGTGCCGGACATACCTTGGATGTTCTCTTCTCCTCAGACATCACCCCCCTCTCACCACTCCTAACCACGTTCTTGCCTCTCACTTGAAACTCTGTCCCTCAGGTAAAGCCCACCCCAGCACTGCCACCTACCTTTGTGGTCTTTTGGCCCATGAAGTGCAGCAGTGGATGCCTTTGCCTCTACTTTCTCTGCTCCTTCCACGTCTGTGGTGGACTCGCACCCTGACACAGCCCTCTAATCTGCATCTCTTTATCTCCAACACTCAGGACATTCTTGGACGGTCATGAGAATCCGACTGAATCCTACCTCCAAGTGCAACTCTTGGTATGACTCCAAACTTGTTGTCAAACGCAAGTGCAGGGTGTCTGAGATGAAGTGGGGGGCTTCGGGCACATCCTCTGACAAACTTGCCTGCCACCTGCTTCAAAGGCAATGCCGACACTGTCCTGTCGAAGAGGAGCCCACAGTCAAGCTTGCGTCGTTGTGGCCTACAACAACATGGCCACACTTTTTTTTTTTTTTTTTTTAATCTGCAAGGAACTGCTCAATCCTGCTGCAGTCTCCACCTCCCCTGTTCCTCCCAGGCACTCTGTACGGCTCTGGCCTCTCATTTCACCACTAAAACTCAGGACATCCTGTCCTGTCTCCTCTTCCTCAGCCCCCCTTTATCCACCTCTCCCGTCTGACAACACCTGACAAGGTTTGTAGACCTGTCCGTTCTATGAAAGTGTCATCCAAACAGATGCCCCCCTGCTCCTCCAGAAGCTTCAAGGACCATATTGACACCCTTGCTCCATCCTTGTCCGATTTCTGTAATCACTTTTGCCACTGGAACTTACTTTCTCCAGCATAGGGTCTGGCATGGATTCACATGCTCATGAATATTCCCCGTCGTCAGGCTGGGAATCCTCGGTAAAGAAAAAACCAGTATCAGTTTCGTTTCTGATCTCTTTCGTAATAGTAACCAATCGCTGATCTCTGCGTCATACTGACCACAGCCAATGACTGCCCTCTACCTAAGCCCCGCCTCTGGCAGCCATCTTCAGATTTTTACCGCACGTTCAAGTGTTGGGATCCTCGTGCTATTGCTCTCGAGCGTTAGTGCTATTTTTTCACGTTTTTTTCTCAAAAACTTCGATTTTTCGGTCAAAAAGAGCCTCAAGCTCCACCGTTTCTTCATCCGATCAACGGGGACCCGTGTCGGATTAGTCTACGCCCCTCAAGGGTGAAGATTTCGTCGAGCCACGCTTTTGGGGGACTCCAGAGGTTTCTCAGGCCCATCTCGGACATGGCCCAGGAGAAGGGAAGCTCGACGCCCGGAAAGCTGTTCAGGGTCTGCCCTGGATGCCAGCTTCAAAATGTCTTTAAGGAGGACGAACACTCCCTTTGTCTTTACTGCCTACATGAGGACAAGACGCACGTGGAGAAGGACTGTGCGTTTTGCGGCAATATGTCGGAGCGGACCATGAAGGACCGCCATCAACGTCTCGCCAACTGGCTGGAAGGGAAGAGCCCGTCAGGCGAGAAGAAGAAATCCGAGCGGTCTTCTAAGACCTTTGAGGACGCCCCGGCTACGGGGGTCCAACACAAGGCCAAGCACCGCGAGTCCGCTGGCACCGGGAGCGCCGAACGGTCGGGCTCTACGGGCGCCAGGCAGGGCGCATCCTCCCCGGCACCATCAACCACGAGCCAACGGTCTGGTTTGGGTACGAGGAAGGCCGAGCACCCGGCGAAGCTCCTGGAGATGCCCCGGTCGAGCTCGAAGGCCCCATCGGAGGGAGAGCGAGGCAGTGTCCCTACCCCCCAAGGAGAAGGCGGTGAGTGCACCTAAGGTGGTGAAAACCTTAATCCATCTGGCCAAGGCCTCTATCGAGACAGTCGCGGCGCCCCTGGCTCAGCCTGTGGAGGCTACACCAGTGGTGGCGACCTCAGGGCTCAGAGTCTCCCTGCCACCGCGGAGGGAGTCCTCTTTTATGCCCATCGACAGGACACCCGTGAAACCTCCGACGGAGAAGAAAAAGGGGCGGGCAGGAGGTTGTCGTGGATTCGGCCTCAACCTCTGAGGAAGAGCTGATCGAGGTCTTAAGCCACGGCGTTGGCGTGGAAGAAGACCAGCCCGTCGGGAGGGATCCCGATGTAGGAGACGACAATAACGTCGAGGGTGCCGACGGGGCCCCTGACTGCCCGTCGGACTCCCCTCAACCAGCGCCGCAAGACAAATCGGTGGCCATTTTGTTGGCTATACAGTCCTTATGCTTGGAGATAAGGACGAGACTGCCGTTACCACCAGCGGAGGAACCGCTCCCGACGGGGGACCCGGAGCCCGGCCCTTCTGGGAGCCCTCCCCCTAAGAGAAGAAGGATTCATCCTCCACCTCCTTTTCAGCCATCGCGCCCTGTTCAGCCCTCCTCCCCGTCCACGACTCGTGGGGATGATACGGGGACTGACACGGCCGTGACGGGTAGGGACGACGAGGTTTACGAGGATCTGCCGTCGTCACCTCCCACCCGGGCTTCCCCGCCCGACGAGATTGGATCGTTTCACTCCATGATCGCCAGGGCATCCGAGCTCTTCCAGCTCTGCCCGGAAGAGGAGAAGGAAGGTTTCCTTTATCAACGGCGCGAGGCCAAGAGGAAGACGGTCCTCTCCGTGAGTCTACTGGACGATATTTGGGATGAGGGCCTCGCCCTCCTCAAGAACCCATCCACGACGCCGGCTAGAAGGGATCGGTACGAGAAGAAGTACCGGGTCCCGGTACTTGTTCCTTCTCCTCGAGCACTCCCATGTGCACCCACTCCTTAAGAAACCGCCTGCTGATCCTACCTGTATGGCAAGCTATCACTCTATCTCCACCCCTTTCCTCGGCAGACTCATGGCAAAGCTGCCCATCACCCAGCTTACTCTCCACACTGAATCTGTTAGTTGTCTCCATGACCATCAGTCTGGCTTCAGAGCTGCCAGAGGCACAAACTTCTCCCCTGAAAACCTGTGAAGATCTGCTCTCTAACCTTCATTCCAGCATTCCTTCTGTCCTCATCCTGCTTGACCTTTCCTCTGCTTTTGACAGTCAACCACACCATCCTGATCAGTCGACTCAGTGAGAACCTGGGCATCATGGATCCGCCATGAAGTGGTTGCCTCCTTCCTCCTGGACTGTCCCTTCCAGGTCCAACTGAATTCCTTTCTCTCTGCCACCTCTCTCCACCTGTGGTATTCCCCAGGGCTGCTCTCACCCTGGTTTTTCAATCTCTGCTTGGCCCCTTTGGCCCACCTGATCTCTACCTTCTCTAATTTTCAGTGTTATGCAGATGACGCTCAGCTCTCCTTCAGGCTCCCCGCATGCTGCTTTCTTCTCTCGCTCATCTGTATAGCTGCGATTCAGGATTGGTGCGCCTCCAATGATCTCTGCCTTAATGCCTGTAAGACGGAGATCATCTCATTGGAACCCCTGCGCCTGCTTTCCCTCTCTCACTGCCCTCCTCCTTTGCCTCTCTCACTGCCCTCCTCCTTTGCCTTCCTGTGAGGCTAAAAACATATCTTTGACTCCACACTCTCCTTCTCACCTCAACTCTCGGACCTCGCCAAGATGTCCTACTCCGAGCTTCACCTCAAAGGTACTCTTCCCTTTCTCACCTTCTCCCAGACGTTCACTGTCTTCAGAGCCCTGGTTGTCTCTAGGCTGGACTACTGCAACAACCTCTTTATCATCCTTCTGCTACTCTCCGCAACTAATCCATAACAGGAATATGAGACTTTTCCTTGGCCTCAAGCTCAGGCACTGTATCTCGCAGCCCTGAAATCTCACCACTGGCTCCTGGTGGCGGCAAGGATCAATTTCAAGACCCTTTGCTTTGTCCACAAGGCGTTCTGGGGCCGGGGCCCGCACTACATCCAACTCTTCCAAAATACCTTCCTTCTCGAGTCCTTCGCTCAGCTACCTCAAACTCTCCAAGGGTCAGACGCTTCTCCAGGCAGAGTGTGGGGGGCGGGTTTAGATGGCTCTCTCCTCTGCCTCACTCTGGAATGACCTCTCAAACTTGAGCCGGACCACCTGAAGTTCTGGAGGCAGCTCAAATGTTCTTCTCTGCTTTCTCTCTCCCCCTTCCCCTGCTGACCTACCGATCTGCCGCTCTGACTGGTTGCTTGGCTACCCTCCGTCTCTCTGGTACCAGGCTCTTTCTTGATCAGTCACCCCGCTACTGCCTCTGGGCCTACCACACACGTAGGAGCTATAACCGCTACAGTGCTGTGCCTCCTTGCACTTAACCAGAGCTGCTGTGTGCTCATTCATTAAAGCTGTTCAGTACGTCTCCTGAACCATCGAGGCACATAAAGAAATTGAAACCATCGAAGCATTAAACAGTCTGCTCATTCACTGACCGATTCTGTGACGTGATCGAGACCCCCAGCGTCTTTGAGGCCATCGGGCCTTCTGTGCCTTCGAAGACTTTAAAACCTGCAGTTGACTCGACAAAGTCTTACAAACCCCCCCCCCCCCCCAACCAGATTTCTTAAAGTTTATGGGTTCCATCTTTGAGAATGATGAAGAGGAAACCAAGCTCCATTTGGGTATGAGTTTGGAACACCCAATTTCCCAGAGTAGCTCGTCTTCAGATTCTAAAATTCAAAATCTGGTAGACACTGAGACCAGCAATTGGGAGCTTCTCCTGAAACTGTCTTTGGCTGGGTACACTGATCCTCTCACTAATAAGTTAAATTTATGAATATCTAGGGTGGTCGAAACCTGCTGAGTTTGTGGAACCTGATGACTTACTGATATTTTAGATAGTGGTCCAGTAAAGGAAGCTGTACTGCTGCTTTAAGAATAATGGAAAATTGCATGAAGCCAGACTCAATACCTCCTTTTAATAGGCTGTTGACTAAGTACAGAACAACTTCTGTAGACCCTCACTCCCTCAGTAGGCATCCTACACCAGAGATCCTGAGGGTTCAGGCGGCAACAGTATCTTCTAAATTCACAGCTTACCCCTCAACCTCTGCTGACGAGGACCATAAGGTGGTTTATTAATTGGGAAAGAGTATTTTCAGTGCAGAAAGCATGGCACTGAAATCTGCCAATGCTACAAGTGCCTTAGTGAAGTACACACACACACACTACCTCCGGGGTATAGCTGACCTTGCAGCAGACAGAATACCGTAGGGAGAGTAAAGGGATTTATTGATTTGTTTTTAAAACCTAATCTAAGACTGTGGTTTTTGGTGTGGAAAAAATCTCGTTCATTCTCAAGCCTTACACAGATTCTTTCGACTCATGTATACAATTCAAATTCGATTTTAAGAGCAATACAAAATATTCAGTTGCAGCAAACAAAATCTTTCTGAGAAAATGCTATTTTCATGTGTTCTGTGAGTCGAGCAAACAATTGGGTTGGCTATACCCCCAGTGAAGAGTGTAATGCAAATCATGTTTGTCCTGATTATCTCTCGAATTTAAAAATCGTTGTCACTTTATATTTAGCATCTTTTCATTAGCGTCTATAACTTTACTGCCTCACCCCCAAAAGTAGTTTATTTTTCCCAAATCTTGGTACTGTTTTTTTTGTATTGCTTGCTTTCGTATTGTTTGCTTTTATTTTAGATTTTTCTCTTGTACAATGATCTATTTTCAGATTTAGCTGGTTCACATGTTAACCTAGGACTGTAATAAGTGATGTATTTTGATGCCTCGGGCAGTGGCTATTATTGCAGCAAAGATTTGCAGTGTACCAAGCCATTTTCTTTTTTTTTTCTCAATACTTAATATCCAGGATCATCAAAACAAAATGTATTCGTGTGATTGCTCATGCACCTGTTGTGGCTTTATTGATGCTTTTTGACATTGCCTCAGCCTATAGTTAGCGTATTGCCTGTAGGTCCGCTAAATACAGTTGGTAAGTGTTTTATATACTAAAAATCCATAGTGGTGGTTTGCAACTAGTCTCTTGCATCATAACTGCCCGGATTTCTGTCTCGTGTATTTCCCCTTGTAAAGCTTTTAGTTTCTCTTAAAGACGGGTACACATGGTAGGTTTGGAATTGATAAGTGTACATATTGCTTTCAGAGCACATCTCTACTGTCAATAATTCAGATTTGTCTCAAATGCTCACCAGTCGTTTTACGTGCTAGCTTAGAATACTAGTGCTAGGAGTAACGATTCATTAAACCACGTACAAATCCCACCTTGATTTGCTTTGTCTCCGATTTCCTGCTGCCTCCAGTCTGTTGTAGTACGACAGCCAGGATTGCGAACGTAGGGGGAGGGAACATCGTCCACAGCAGGCATGCTGATATCAAAGGGAATGTGCTTATGGTCATAGAATTTAGCATTCATTGGTTGTCTGAAGAAATGCATTGCAGGAGTGGATTGGACAAGGAGCTGCGTCAATTTGGTACCCGTCTCCAAGGCACTGATGATGCTGCCTTCACAGGCAGCCGAACGTCACGGCTCCATCACCCAGTGGGGTGTGGGCTTTTTCTGCTTCCAGTCTGACTCCTTGTTGCATTCTGTTATTTGCTTCAAACTGAATTTCTGTACCTGTTTAATGCTAAATGCTAACAGCATGATATTTTGCAACCATTTAGGTGAATACAAGAAGGACGAACTCCTGGAAGCTGCTAGGTGAGTGCTGCTTTGAATACATCGCGTTTGGTCGGCGGGAACAGGGGTTTGGTGGAACTGCGATGGGCTGCCAATTGTAATATGCCGTCACTGTTATGGTTTTAAGCCGCCACATACGTACATGCAAGGGGGCGTCTGCATTTTCTCCTGTTTAAGCTGTTTGTAGAAGAACCTGGATTCTAGTGACATCGCATGCCAATATGGTGGTTTGGGGGTTAACATTTCATGGCTGTTTAAGTGCAGTTTCTATCTTTCCATTTCTCTTTGCGTTGAAATCCTAACTGTACCAACGCACGTTTTCCAAGGGGAGGCCACAACAGAGTTCAAGGGAATAGTCTTACAAAGCTTTTTGCATACCTGAAGTCCTCATTAGACTCTTTTCAAATAATTGCGCGCTGGCCTTTTCGGTGTCCTAGTTCAAATCTTAGTTGCCGCTAGTGCCATCCCATAGTAGCTAGCTTTGCTCGCAACGCATTGAGCACATGCGAGTACCTACTGTAAATTCAGACACGGCTCTGTGCACAGGGAGAAGTGCCTGTAGTGGGGGAGGGTAAAACGGCGGAGGATGGGGATTATTTAAAGGTACAGACTCCATTTAACCAGTCCAGTATCCATAGCAGCGTGCTTTGAGAAAAGAACATGTTCGTAGTACCCGTTACACAGCAAATATGTAGTGCTTAATTTGCAGACGGGCCGTGTTACACGAACTTTGAACTGGCGCAAGTGCAGTTTGTTTACTGTAGTGCTAATCGTCACGGTATTTGCTTCAACGCAAAAAAAACCCAATACTAACTAGTAGACTTTTCGCGTACACCATTTCCATAAAATGTATCAGTTTTTTTCCCTCAATGCCATTCATTGTCCCCCTCAGGAGCGGGAATGAAGAGAAGCTCATGGCTTTACTAACACCTTTGAATGTGAACTGTCATGCGAGTGACGGACGAAAGGTGAGTATTTTGGCACTTGCATGCTGTACATTTTCACAAAGCTGGGAAGCACGGTTTGTGGCTTAAACACATTTATGAACATTTAAAGTGCCTCTTAATGAAATGCATATTCACTATATAAAAATTGGCTCGATGTGGTTTGGAGGTCGGCCAAAGTTGATTTTCATTTTTTCTTTTGCTGCATATTTTTTGCAGAGAATGTGTACGACAGGATTTTTCTAATTTATTTAATTTTGTATGGTTATATAAGAGCATTAAACATTGCATGGTAAAATCAATCAAATTACTGTATGACAATAGAATTCAATAGTTCAACACAATTGCGAAAAACGGTTAAAAAAAAAAAACGAAAATGTTCCATTACAATGACCAATAAAGTTCAGTACTTCATCTGTTCACATCCAAAGTGCATAATTCTTAAGACCATTATTACTTAAAACTAGAACTAATCGTAAGGCAACCTAACTTTCATATACAACGAATTAAAATAAGTTAAAATTAGCCCAGCCCTGAAATGATCTAATTGGGTTCAAAGAATTAAAAAAATCCAACTACTGCAAGTACAGTCGAGGTTGTGCGTCCCGTCAAAAAAAGCAAAACTACTTCCTCTACCTAAAATAAACAGATTCTGAAACTGTGTAAAAAAGATCTGCTTTTCCCTAGTAATGTATTGCACAAAATCAATGTTCCAACGTGTCACACTTTGGCCCTGGACATTGCAAAATCTACAATTAGTAGAGGCTAATTGCAGCATACCATATCTAACTAAGATTTCTTTTGTTAAAAGCAGATTCCATCTAAATCTTAAGAGACGTTTAAGGAAGACATGGTATCAACAGTAAAACACACAAGTGGCCACAGTGTGTTTATTGAACTTCAATTGGGTTTGAAAGCCGCCTATCTAATCCTAAATCTAAAGATGGGAGCAATCTACGACCATCTAATAACTCAGTCCTAGTGGTGTCTTGTCAATATAGAAGTGCCTATACTAATAAACCAATTGCCATTCCTTACCTCAAAATACAAATAGTGTGGGAAACAATGTTATGCAAAAGAAAAGTGTTCAAGAAATATGTCAGGATATTCTAGCCGTTTGCTTACTTTCCCCACGTTTTCAGCATGTGACAAGGTGGCACACTCTAGCTTATCAGTCTCTGGCGTCTCTAGCACGAGAGTGCAGTTCAAAACTTCAGCATCAGGGCTTTCTGTGCCCAAGTCGCTTTGCCATTCAGAGTCTCTTCTTTCAGAGGGCCTGATGCAACAAACAATAAAGGTACTTTTCCTTTTTGTATTAGACCTAAGAAAATTGTTTAGGTGATTTACTATTCAACCCAAATCCCTCTCTGCTGGGCTCAGATCCACTTTGGCACAAAATCTTTAATCAGCCTCCTTCTGCCGGGCTCGGACCAACTTTATCTACTTTGTCACAAACTTTCTTTAATGTATCAACATTGAAGATTTTCGATTGTGCGTGGGATTTTGCTTGACCCATCGCAGGACCACTTCGGTTCACAATCCTTTTCCACGCTTCATTTTTGTGAACTCTCATCTGGATACCTTAGAAACCTCCGATTGAGCACACACGATGTGCCAGAACACTGTGTCAAAGGTATTGTATCTTGGTTTCAAAGTTCAATCGCTCATCTGCAGTACAACTTTACTCTTTGGTTACCACACACGTTTTAACCAATGTTCGTTCTAACTCTCATTATGCAATGTTACTACTTCCAACCTTGGCTTCAACACAGACCGGTCTTGTATCAGTCTCCCAACTCAATGGCTGTGCTGATTTCACTGACGCTGCTTTGTTGTTGGATCCAAGGACCGTACCACTGCACCTGGTGATTCTCCTCACCTTGATTATCGACGCAGGAGGGCCCCGGGTACCTCTGACACATAATGCAGGATTACTCAAGCTTGTTTACTGATCATACGCTTTCTATTCTAGAGGCTTTGTGAAAGTAACTGTTCCTTGGAAAAGGTCATGGGAACTTCCCTCCTTGCGATCCTCTTCTTTTTTGCCATCTTTCTCCTCTTGGTAACCCGCCATCTTGGAACCGCTGTTTCCTCGTGTGTTTTGCCTCGCTCAGTGTGCTCTTGTGCTCTGCCTTTTATACGTGTGGGGAAGTGTAATGTAAGTCGGGTGTGTGTGATGGTCAGTAATTGCCTGACCATTGTATTGGGGCACGTCAGGTATACGGCTCAGGTGTTAGTCCGTTTTTTTTCATAGCAGGCTGCCTTTGAGAAAGTGTTGAAAAGGGGGTCGGGGGTTCTGTTTCCATATACCCTACTCCGAAGGATAGTGTAAAGGTGTTACAGGATAGGGGATACTGTTTTTCACCACCCAGTGTCCCACTCCCCAAAGACCCCTCACCCAGGTGATCCTCCCACAGTCGTCCAACCCCCAGGAACTGGATTCAAAAGTGATGGCTGTGTCCTGGCCACCTGGATGACAGATCCCCGGTGACTAGTGGGTGAGACACCTTCTGGTTTCTCATACGCCTAACCCTTTGGTCAGGATAGATAGAAGGATATGGCGTCAGAATTCTCACACACTACTGCTCCAAGCGTAAATGGCTCAATTAGGCAATAAGCACGAGCCACAAGGATGGGTTGAGAGGATATCGTGAAGGCCTTAGCTAAGGCCCCAGGTGCATTACCCGACGTGTTAATTCCCCCCCCCCCAGCAATGGCCTTATTGCTTTTATTACCTGCGCCCGTTAGACCAGGGTACTAATGGTGGGGTTTTCAGTTGCACAGTGCTTAGCATTTTGCAAACGAAAAAGAAGTTTGTCATGGATTGGGTAACATAGCCGTTTCCCTTTCTGTCAGCCATAATAACAATGTCCTCCATGGAAAGGGAGAAGGGACTTCAAGTAGTCCCTTCTCCCTTTCCTTGGCAGCTTGACTGGAGAATGAAAAGGAACTGCGAGGGCTTCCCTAGTCAGTTAAGTCCTTGTTGGCCGGGCAATGCCCCCGGCGAGGGCCAATGAGCTTGGTTGTTACAAACTCATTGACCCTCGTTGGGTATTAATGATTCATAACCATGCATATCTTCTTTGGTTGTGATCCAATCCGATTCAAACAACTTGAATTTTACTTTCCCATTCACCAAATCTTAATTACATATGCCTAGTCTGCTAAGTAGATTGAGGCAAAGCACAGAACATTCTAATTAATGTATTGCCCTTTTCAGCCAATATAATTTTCAAATCTTAAAATAAAGAACAGTCATTGGATTTTAAATTCTTATTGTAAAAAGATTAGTTTCCAGTATGCCGTAGATTGAGATTAAATACCAAGTTCATACCTGATCGCCACCAGTGGAATTAAGCTAGGAATCATTAAAGCTCTCCTCCAAATCAAGGCCTCCAAATAGGGCAAATGCTCCCGGGTCCACAATGCCTGAACCTCAATACCATACACAATTTGTGGTGCAATCTTCCCCTTGTAGAAATTTAACATCGATATTCCATATTCAAGTTGGTGATCGGCTTAAATGTGCTTCCGACAGAAATTTGTGATCATGGCATGACTGTAGCTGAGTTTCAGACTGAAGTGTATAGAACGACTAGGCAGCTCCTTCCCTCTGGCCTGGTAAATAAAGGAGGGAATGGAGTGATTTGGGATCCGCGCAAAATAGTTCTAACAAATGAAGTTGCTCAGATTGTTGCATCCACTTCTATGGAGTGGAAACTGAACTGCTTCAATTTGAACCATTTCTTTGCCTTTTTGAGGAAGACTACAGTGATGGCGAAATCAAATGTACGCCAAGCAAAATATTACCATCAATTAGATCCCTGGGTCAGAGAGAAAGAGATTTGAGAAAGTCCATTAAAAACATTTGAATGTGAACATTGAGTAGATACCTCATTGTTGGGAAGTGAAATTCGGAGGGCACTAAGCAAAGTTAGCACCATTTTATGCAACTGTATAAACAGTTGCTCTAAAATGATGCAGAGGTCAGTCAGATTATGCTACTATGAGTAGACCTGTGCTATCATTGTCGTTTGCTAGTCACAATCTAGCACCTAATATTGTACTACTCCATATGATCCTGTGTCAGTATTTATCACAACAGTTGCTTGCATTTATAATATTGTGTTAAATACCAGTCAGTAGCTTGCCGATTTGTACCATATATTGCCACACTATATTGGTTATTTGCTAACCATTGACCAGGTGCTCACCTTTTGTAATTGTAGGAGATGTTTTGATCCTGTATAAACAATACTGCATTGCTTATCTTGATCATAGTGTTTTGTTCACACTATATCATATACAGGACCACTAGCCTGCGTCCAAACCCCATTGCTTGCCCTCAAACCAGCACGAACCATAATCAAGTTAATATTACAATGCTCTACCTGCCCTGTACCAAAGGCACCTACACCTACCATGATTCAGACCTGGCCAGTGTCTACTGCCCTAGAAACTACCCTTTACCATGCCCTTTTTACCCAAGTCAGCAGCTTTTCCGCCTGAAGTCCTTACAGCTTCCAGCATATCCACCAACACCTCCAATATAAAATATGCCAATCCCATAACCATAACGGAACCAGATACAACCATCCTGTCGGGTCCCTCTAGCCCAGCCAGACCCTCCCACCCCCCACACACTCACATCACAGCCCCCTGGCAACGCCTTTGCGCAAGAAAACTTTGAGCAAGAACTCAAACCCACGTCTTGGCACCCACCTATCCAATATTAGGTACTAACAGGAGAGTTAGACTATCATCACGGTCCCAGCATTGTCGCCTGTCCCTGTTAAACCGGAAACATCCGTAAACTCATCACAACATACCCTTAGAAAACAGAAGTCTATCAAACCTATTTGTCTCTCCAACTCGCCAGGGCATCTGCCAAAAGTACAGGACCCCACCCACCAATCACATACCAACCCACCCCAAATACCTTGCCCTCAGATTACTAATACCAAAACATCTGAAAGGTGCTTCACTAAACTTATGTTCCCTAGGAGCTCAAGCTACTGAAATACTCAGCCTCATTTTGGAACATCAACTTAACTTTATAGCACTGACTGAAACCTGGCTACACCCAGCATCAGGCCCTTTACTGACGCTAGCCATCCCTCCAGAATACACCATACTCAGATCAGATTGACAAGACATGGTGAGCGGACGACTAGCCGTTTTGCCTATAACTCTTTACAGCTCAGAGTTTGTAGCACGGACACAATAGAGGGCTTTGAACTCCTTACCCTCAAACTAACCCCTAATCCATGTGGATTCTGAATAGGAGGGCTGGCCATGCCTCTTGAGTTGGTGCTCATGTTTTCAGCAAGATGAACCCTTCTCGGAAACCTTTGACACTTGCGCACTTTCGGTGGAAGGGCTGATACCTTGTGACAAAGACCCTTGGTATTCCTAGAAGAGCCGAGCAGGGGTGGGACCATGTCTGATGCAGAAGATATGCATTAGTTATGCAACCACACAAGCAATTTCCCTGAACTAGGCCGCCTGAAGTGAAGGCAGGCGTGGTGTGATAACAGTTAAGCTACAGGAATTAGTTTGCAAGAAATCCTTTGCACGAACCAAGACACGTGAGACAGGGCGTGCAACCAGCTACCAATGACTCTGCAGATTTTTGTCTTGACTACGTGGCAGCTATTGAATGCAATGTTAACCAAAATGTATATAAACAGTATGAACTTTTAAGGCTGAGCTCACTCCTGCGCAATCCTCTTGAATGTGCAGGAAGTCATGCGCTTTCGCGAATGCTTAAATTGAATAAATGGATGACTTGACTTATTTGGTCTGCCTTATTTGTGGGGTCCCTTATACCAGATTGGGGTGAGCAAAAGGTGTATCCTCATCCGCAAACTACCATCAATTTCTCCAGCATGGGGTCTGGCATGGATTCACATGCTCATGAATATTCCCCGTCGTCAGGCTGGGAATCCTCGGTAAAGAAAAAACCAGTATCAGTTTCGTTTCTGATCTGTCTTTCGTAGTAATAACCAATCACTGGTCTCTGCGTCATACTGACCACAGCCAATGACTGCCCTCTACCTAAGCACTGCCTCTGGCAGCCATCTTAAGATTTTTACCGCACGTTCATGTGTTGGGATCCTCGTGCTATTGCTCTCGAGCGTTAGTGCTTTTTTTTCGCGCTTTTTCACAAAAACTTCGATTCTTTCGGTCAAAAGAGCCTCAAGCTCCACCGATCCTACATCCGATCAACGGGGACCCGTGTCGGATTCGTCTGTGCCCCTCAAGGGTGAAGATTTCGTCGAGCTACACTTCGGAGGACTCCAGAAGCTTCTCAGGCCCGGTCTCGGAGATGGCCCAGGAGAAGGGAAGCTCGACGCCCGGAAAGCTGTTCAGGGTCTGCCCTGGATGCCAGCTGCAGAACGTCTTTAAGGAGGACGAACACTCTTTCTGCCTTTACTGCCTTCATGAGGACAAGACGCACGTGGAGAAGGACTGTGCGTTTTGCGGCAACATGTCGGAACGGACCATGAAGGACCGCCATCAACGTCTCGCCAACTGGCTGGAGGGTAAGAGCCCGTCTGGCGAGAAGAAGAAGAAATCCGAGCGGTCTTCTAAGACCTTTGAGGGCGCCCCGGCGACGGGGGCCCAACATAAGGCTAAGCACCGCGAGTCCGCTGGCACCCGGAGCGCCGAACGGTCGGCTCTACGGGCGCCAGGCAGGGCGCACCCTCCCCGGCACCATCAACCACGAGCCAACGCTCTGGGTCGGGTAAGAGGAAGGCCGAGCACCCGGCGAAGCTCCTGGAGAGGCCCCGGTCGAGCTCTAAGGCAGAGGAGGAGCGTGGCAGTGCCCCCTCCCTCAAGGATAAGGCGGTGAGCGCACCTAAGGTGGTGAAGGCCTTGATCCATCCGACCAAGCCCTCTATCGAAACGGTCGCGGCGGCCCTGGCTCAGCCTGTGGAGGCTGCACCAGTGGTGGCGACCTCGGGGCCCAGAATCTCCCTGCCTCCTCGGAGGGAGTCTTCTTTTGTGCCCATCGATAGGACCCCCGTGAAACCCTCCGTGGGGAAGAAGGGGGGGGCAGGGCGTCGTCGTAGATTCGGCCTCAACCTCAGAAGAGGAGCTGATCGAGGTCTTAAGCCACGGCCTAGGCGTGGAAGAAGGCCAGCCCGTCGGAATGGACCCCGACGCAGGTGACGACGACATTGTCGAGGATACCGACGGGGCCCCTGCTCGCCCGTCGGATTCCCCTCTGCCAGCGCCGCAAGACAACTCGGCGGCCATTTTGTTGGCCATACAGTCCTTATGCTCCGAGATAAGGACGAGGCTACCGTTACCGACGGAGGAACCTCTCCCGTCGGGGGATCCAGAACCGGGACCTTCTGGTGTTCCCCCTACCAAGAAAAGAAGGATCCATCCACCACCTCCTTTTCAACCGTCGCGCCCCGTCCAGCCCTCCTCCCCGTCCACCCGAGGGGATGATACGGGGACTGACACGGCAGCGACGGGTACGGACGACGAGGCATACGACGAGGATATTCCGTCGTCGCCTCCCGCCAGGGCTTCTCCGCCCGACGAGATCGGATCTTTCCACTCCATGATCTCCAGGGCTTCCGAGCTTTTCCAACTCTGCCCTGAGGAGAAGAAAAAGGAAGGCTTCCTTTATCAGCGGCGCGAGGCCAAGAGGAAGACGGTCCTCGCAGTGCCTCTGTTGGACGACATTTGGGATGAGGGCCTTTCCCTCCTCAAGAACCCTTCCACGACGCCAGCTAGAAGAGACCGGTACGAGAAAAAGTACCGGGTCCCGGACAAGGCCCCCCTGTGCCTCCGGGCGCAGCCTACCCCGGATTCCGTCGTCTCCGCGGCAGCCAGGAAGAAAGCGGGGGGGGTGCGGCCTCCACATCGACTTCCCCGCCGGACGGCGAGGGAAAGAAATTGGATGCTATGGGACGTAGAGTCATCTCGTCGGCAGCGACGACGATTAAAGCGGCCAACGCCTTGGCTATCGTGGCTCGCTACGACAGGGAGCTCTGGTACAAGATAGCTCCCCTGCTGGATTTTCTGCCGGACGACAAGAGGGCGGAGGCCCTGGAGATCCTGCAGGAAGGTGAGGTGGCCTCGGACCACGCCATCACCGTGGCGACGGACATCGCCGACACTGGGTTCCGCCAGCTGGGCAACGGCGTTTGCCTTCGACGTCGTGGATGGCTCAAAGCTACGGACTTCCGGCAGGACGTCCAGACCAGAGTCCTGGACATGCCCTTCGACGGGAACAATCTGTTTGGGAAGACAGTGGACGATTCCCTTCAGGCCATCAAGGCGGATACTGAGATGGCCCGGGCCCTTGGAGTTCTGCAGCAACGACGGACGCCCTTTCGGAGCAGCGGAGGCAAGGGCGCCTCCAAAGGTTCCGGCGGCGGTTTCGCTTCCTACCGTCAAGCGGCCCGCTCGTCGTCGCAAGAGGCCTACAGAGGACGAGGCAAGTCTAGCGGACCCCGCCGTCGTCGCCAAGGAGGTCAAGGCGGCAAGGCCGCGTCCAAGCAGGATTGAACCGGCCGGGGGGTCGGGCCCCCACCGAAGCACCCCGGTGGGAGGCCGGCTGGCGGGCTTCGTCAGCGTGTGGGAGTCCATCTCCACCGACCGTTGGGTGCTGGACGCCCTGGCCCGGGGCCACGCGCTCGAGTTTCAAAGAAGGTGCCCGCGCGTCCCCCCCGTGGCCAGGAAAGAACTTCACGTCCCTCAACTTCTCCTGGAGGTAAAGGCGATGCTCAGGAAGGGCGCCATCGAACTCGTCCCAAAGAGGCTTCGGGGCTCCGGAGTCTACTCGAGATACTTCCTCGTGAAGAAGAAGACGGGAGGATGGCGCCCCATCCTAGACCTGCGACGTCTGAACAAGTTCATCAAGGCGCAGAAGTTCCGGATGGTCACCCTCCAGCACGTCCTGGGTCAGCTGGAGGAAGGAGACTTCCTATCGTCGTTGGATTTGGAGGATGCCTACTTCCACATTCCCATCCTAAAGGGGCACCGAAAATTCCTCAGGTTCGTGGTCCAAGGGCGTCATTACCAGTTCAAAGCCCTTCCCTTCGGAGTACGGTCGGCACCCAGGGTATTCACCAAGTGCCTCGCACCGGTGGAGGCGCAGCTGCGCCGCGAGGGGATTCACGTCTACCCCTACCTGGACGACTGGCTCATCCGCGCCAAGACGAGGGAGCTCGCCGTGGTCCACACGGCAAGGACCGTCCAACTCCTCACGGACCTGGGATTCTCCGTGAACTACGCCAAATCCCACCTGGTTCCCGCGCAAGTCGCACTGTTTCTGGGAGCGAGGCTCGACAGTGTCCCTTCTGGCCTCCCCGTCGGAGGAGAGGACCAGGACCATCTTGGGCAAGGTGCAACGGATGTTGGTGGCCGACGCGGCCAAAGTGAGGTCCATCAAGTCCCTCCTCGGGATGATGTCTTCCTGCATCTACCTCATTCCCATGTGCAGGCTCCGGATGCGCCCGTTGCAAGAATTCCTGGATGCGCGCTGGATCCAGACGACGGGCAGCTTCGAGGAAAGGATCAAGCTCGACGAGAGCTTCCGACGAGCGATACGGTGGTGGGGCACCCGCGCGCATCTGACGGCGGGCATGGACTTCCAGACCCCAGCCCACCAGGAGACTGTGACCACGGATGCCTCCCTGGAAGGGTGGGGAGCGCACACCGAAAATCTGCACGCAAGGGGACTCTGGCTCCCGTCGGAGAAGTCCCTGCATATCAACGTCCTGGAGCTCCGTGCAGTGTTTTGGGCCCTCAGGTCCTTCCTTCCGTCCCTCAAGGGCAAGGTGGTGAGGATCTTCACCGACAACACCACCACCATGTTTTACATCAGGAAACAGGGCGGAACCAGGTCCCCAGCGCTGTCCAAGGAGGCGCAGGACCTGTGGCATTGGGCCGTCGCCCAACGGATTTTTCTGGTGCCGTTTCATCTGGCAGGGATAAAAAACACCATCGCCGACTCACTCAGCAGGGAGCTGCGCTCGTGCCACGAGTGGGAACTACGGCAGGATCTGGTGGATCGCCTCTTCCGACGGTGGGGCACACCCCAGATCGACCTGTTCGCGACGGCGACGAACACCAAGTGCCGGAGGTTCGCCAGCAGGTTTCCCCAGACGAGGAGCATGGGCGATGCTTTCTCGTTCCCCTGGGAGGGCCTGTTCCTCTACGCGTTCCCTCCTTTGCCTCTGCTAATCCGGCTCGTCAACCAGCTCAAGAGGTCACGGTGCAGGATGATCCTCGTCGCACCTGCGTGGCCGAGGCAGATATGGTTCCCGGACTTGCTGGACTTGTCAGCGTCCCCGCCGATCAAGCTGCCGGCGGACGCGGATCTACTCTCTAGGGAAGGAGGCGCCATCCTCCACCACGACCCGAGGTCGCTGAACTTGCAGGCCTGGCTCCTGCAGCGCTAGAGTTTGAAGGATACGACATACCGGCCGATTGCAGAGAGGTTCTTGCAAAGGCCAGGGCGTCCTCGACTCTTAAATGCTACGGACACAAATGGAAGAGGTTCTCTGTCTGGTGCCACGCACAGAAGATTAACCCTCTACGGATTACGGCTCCCCAACTACTGCCGTACCTGCTGACGCTGGCCAAAGCTGGTCTGGCACACGCGTCCAAGATTCATCTTGCTGCGATCTCCCGATACACCAGAACCACGGGGCGGACGTCCTTGTGGTCTCATCGTCTGGTGAAAGAGTTCATGAAGGGACTGTTCAGATCGTTCCCGCCGGTGAAGGCTCCGGCCCCGGCGTGGGAGCTCAACGTGGTGCTGACCAAGCTCATGGGACCTCCGTTCGAGCCTCTGCACTCGGCCCCGTTGAAGTTTCTATCGTGGAAAACAGCTTTTCTTGTGGCCATCACCTCCGCACGACGAGTGGGAGAGATCCAGGCCCTTTCCTGCAAGGCCCCGTACTTGACTTTCCACGACACGAGGGTAGTGCTCAGGACGCACCCCTCCTTCATGCCCAAGGTACCGTCGGACTTCCATCTCAACGAACCCTTGGTGTTACCTGTGTTCTTCCCGTCGCCTTCGTCGCCGGCTGAGAGGACTTTGCACTCGCTGGATGTAGCTAGAGCGCTGAAGTTCTACGTGGACCGCACGAAGGGTTTTCGGAAGACGTCACACCTCTTTGTGAACTTTGGACCTGTCAATCAGGGGAAGGCTCTCTCGAAGGCTTCCATCTCCAGATGGCTCTCCGGCTGTATCATGTGCTGTCACCGGTTGGCAAACCGACCGCTGCCTGGCCGTCCGAGAGCCCATTCCACCAGAGCGATCGCAGCTACCACGGCGTTCCTATCTGGTGTGCCCCTGCTGGACATATGCAGGGCTGCTACGTGGAGGTCGACGCACACCTTCACGAAATTCTACTGCGTCGACCGGGATTCCAGGGAGGAGTCCAGGGTCGGCCAACCAGTGCTGCGCAACCTGTTCGCCTGAGGTGAGCCTGGTGAGGAGGTAAGATGCTTAATGTTGAGTTGATGTGATGCTTAATGTTGAGCCTTTGCCACCTCCCGTGGTTGTGCATGTGTGTACTGCTATGTATTCTTTATTCATGAGCATGTGAATCCATGCCAGACCCCATGCTGGAGAAGGAACAAGTTACTTACCTGTAACTGTTGTTCTCCAGCATGGGTCTGGCATGGATTCACATGCGAACCCTCCCGCCTACCCCTCTGCGGCTCTTCACTTGGTCATACTGCCACTTCACGTGCTTCCAAATCTGAAGATGGCTGCCAGAGGCGGTGCTTGGGTAGAGGGCAGTCATTGGCTGTGGTGAGTATGACGCAGAGACCAGTGATTGGTTATTACTACGAAAGACAGATCAGAAACGAAACTGATACTGGTTTTTTCTTTACCGAGGATTCCCAGCCTGACGACGGGGAATATTCATGAGCATGTGAATCCATGCCAGACCCATGCTGGAGAACAACAGTTACAGGTAAGTAACTTGTTCCTTCCTGCTGTTTTACAGATCACCCAGCTCTAATAATCATCTGGAAATTAACATCCCACTACAGATTACCCCCCCTACTGAAACCTAATACCAAATTTATATTGGGTGACAACCTAGAATTCAGAGACCCTCATGACCATAGAGCCACAGCTTACCATACTGCATTACAAGAAATGCAATTCTCCCAACTTTGTTAATGCACCTACCCATACCAAAGTTAGAAACCTGGATTGGACATGAATAGCAAAATAACCCTTATTGATATTAGTCTAGTCTTTTGGTCCGGCCCCTTTCTAATTTGATTCAATGTTTCAACCATCAAATCCCAAAAAACACTATGTGCATCACCTGCTTCTGTACTAGCGAGAAATTCACACAAGCTCACCCAAGATGAACTAACTCCCATCCTTAACCATCTATTAATGAACCAACCGAATACCACCCCTAACCCAGGTAGCGTATCACAATTCTACCATTCATGTCTGAAAATGGCCATTGACAAAGTAGCCCCACTCAAACCCAAAATGCCCAGCAATTCCTGGTTCAATGACTAACTTGTATACCTTGGGAGGAAAAAAGAGCCCTTGAGCAGCTCACCAGAAAAAAACCCTACCAAGGAGCCAAAAAAGAACTCCAACTTCTGTCACATAATTACAAATGTGCAGTAATTTCACATAAATCCAGCTCTCTAATTCTAAATATCTCTAATGCAGCATCTAATAGCAAAGAATTGTTTATACTATCCTCAGAGTATTGGAAACTCCCTCCCCCCGCCAATCGCAATCATTGCTAGTAAAGCCTGGTGCACCATCCAGAAGGCCCTAGCCACTAAAATCGGCGCTCTCCAAGACCAAATCCTACTAAAAAGGAATTTATTGTATACAAGTAATAATACCAATCCTATTGCCACTGCTGAAACTGTAGCTTCAGTAACCCAATTTGACTTCTCTAGAGTCACACATGACCAAGTAATCAACACAATTGCGTCGCTCAAACCTTCCGATTGTAAAGGTGATGGCTTTCCTGCTAAACTTGTCAAAGTATGCTCCACAACGCTAGCCCCCATCATCACTACCTTCATTAATGCATCCTTTAGCTCCAATTCTGTCCCACCTGACATTAAAGAAGCCAGGGTAACGCCACTACTGAAAATAACCAACCGTAGACCCCTCCACCCCCACGAACTACAGACCCATTATTATAGTCCCAATACTACAGTCCCTTTCCTCCTCAAAATAATTGACAAGGTAGCATATACCCAAGTCCAAGCCCACCTCTAAAATAACCATCTACTAGGGGACAATCAGGCTTTTGACCTAAACATAGCACTGAGACAGACCATCTCGATTATTAAAAAAATAAATATCTGATGCATGCTCTCAAACTCTGGTAAATTATGCATCCTACTACTATTAGACCTGTTCGCAGCGTTTGATTTAGTGGACCATGACAAATGATGCCTAGCTCTTTTCAAAAACTTTAATTTCGAAGGGATTGTGTCCTCCGACGTATTCCTTATCTTAGATATAAATCCTTCAGCTTTGCTGGCCTGCCTCGGAAAATTTTTTCGCCAGAGGGCGCTGCGCGTCGATGATCGCCGAGTCGATGACCCTCGACGGCCTCCGTGCCGACGTCGACGTCATCCTGCCTATAAAGGCCGCGCGCAGCGTCCGTTGCTCAGTTCCGTTTTTCCGCGCTTCGTTGTGCCTCGGAACACCGTTGCTCAGTTCTCGTCAAGATAACGTATATAATAACTACTATTTACCTCGATATCGATGGCATCCTCCTCCGACCCGACGACCCCTCGGTCCGGTTTCAAAAAGTGCCGAGACTGCGGGAAGAAAATGTCGTTGACGGACCCTCACAGGGTCTGTTTGTGGTGTCTGGGAATCACGCACCAGAGTTCGGAGTGTGAGGAATGCCTTTCCATGACGGCGAAAGCCTTGAAGGAGCGTAGGGGGAAGCTCGAGAGAGGTAGGTCAACTTTAACTTCCTCGAAAGCTTCTTCGGTAGAGTCGAGACGTTCGTCTCCTCACCATAAAAAACACTCTCGATCTAGATCACGAAGTGGCTCCCACCACTCGTCGACATCGAGACACTCGAAGAAGAGACGTAGGAGATCCCCTTCGTCATCTTCGTCGAGTTCTCCTGAGAGAGTTCATTGCCCCACAAAACGCAGCTCGCAAGCTGAGTGGGAGGAATTCAGGAAAAAGATGCTAAGCGTCTTCGAGAAAGCGGCCTCGTCCCCCTCGAAGACAGCTGAGGGTGATACCCCGGGTAAAAAACCCAAAAAATCTAAACGCCGCGAGTCGCAGTACCCGGCGGAAAAGTCAACCCGAAAGCGCCTCGAGCCATCGGGAGATAAAGCATCATCGACGCCATCGTCGAAAACTCCTTCGAAACAGAGGTCGGCGCCATCGACGCCGTTGTCGAAGGATTCATCGGCGCATCAGTCGATCGAGTCGACGCCGACGTCGACGCCGATATCGACGCCGGTGAAGGAAAGAACCACGGCTACTCCACAGCCAACGGTTAGACAAAAGACCTCCGACTCGACGCCGAGAACGTCGACGTCGTTCTCGAGCAAGACTCCGATCCTTTCGAGTTCTTCGAGGCCTAGTACACATTTCTCGACGCTTTTCACGGCGCCTTCGAGTACTTTCACGTCGGTGTCGACGACATCGACGTTTTCAAGGCCTGTGATGATGGCTCCTTCTGCATTGGAAATGGGGTTTATACCATTCCAAAAACCAATGTATCCCCCTTTAACCTCGATTTTTGAGGAAAGGGAGGATTCAGACCAAGATATTGATTTACAGAGGACCACATCACCAGAGCCAGAGACTTTCGCCTCTGAGGAAGGAAGATTAAAAAATCTTCAGGATGCACTTCAGGAAGCTAGTGGCTTGGACACTTCTCCTGAAGCAGAATTTATCAAACCAGACCCAGGAGAACATGCGGAGACTCCATATAGAGCTCTGATGTCTAGAATCATAGAATTTATGGGTTGGTCTGCACCTTCTCCTGCCTTTCAGCAGGATGATCTCACTGACATACTGGACAAGGGCCCACAGGAGGATCCTGTGGTTCCATTTCACTCTGCTCTACAGAGAAGGATTTTGACAAACTGGGAAACGCCAGAAATTATCCCGGCAGTAAATAAAAAACTGTCAACAAAATACAGGGTGGCTAGTTCTGACCCTGAATATTTGTCAAAACACCCTACTCCTGAGAGCTTGGTTGTACAGGCTGCAACCTCATCAGGCAGCACATCTGCATACCCCACTGCTCCGCAGGATAGGGATGACAAAAAATATGATGCCATGGCTAAGAAGGTTTTTTCTGCCTGTAGCATGGCGTTAAAGTCTATTAACGCGACCTGTACGCTCGCTAGGTTCAGCCACACCCTTTGGGAGTGCGCTTCATCAGCGGCTGACTGCCTCCAAGAAGGAGAGGAAAGGGACGCATTTTTAAACATCATCAGGGATGGTAAAGATGCGATGTGCGAGACCCTACAAACTGGCCTAGATTCTGCTGACAGTATCAGCAGGGCCATGGCGGCAAGTACCACAATCCGCAGGCATGCGTGGTTGAGGAAGTCTGGTTTTGCCTCTGACGTGCAGACCAGGCTTTTGAATATGCCCTTTGACGGTTCTACCCTCTTTGGAAAGAAGGCGGATGACAGTTTGGAGAAACTGCAAACGTCCAAGGCAGCAGCCAAGTCATTGGGAGCTGCTATCCGTCAGAATACCTTTCGTCCTTCGGGATCATCGTGGAGAGGACGGTCCTTTCGTTACTATTCCTCATATGGAAGGGGCAGGGGACGACCGGCTCAAAGAGGCCAAGGAAGATTTACCCGTGGTGGACGGGGTAGGGGAAAGAAAGCCGCACCCGCAGGAGCAGGAGCCACTTTACCTTCGGCAACTGCATCAGCCGCTTCAAAACCACTCTGAGGTCTCCCCTCACAGAACACCAGTAGGGGGCAGGTTAACTCACCATCTGACGGAATGGCAGGCTATTACGTCAGATGCTTGGGCTCTGGAGACAGTAGCCCAAGGTTACTGCCTGCCCTTCCTACATATCCCTCAGAGTCATCCACCGGGGAACAACCCTTTGAAGCTTCCAGATCCGCTCCTCTTGCAGGAGGTTTTAGACCTGCTAGAGAAAGGTGCCATAGAACTGGTACCTGTAGCGGAAAGGAACAAGGGTTGGTACTCCCCCTACTTCATAATACCGAAGAAGGACGGAGGACTGAGACCCATCTTAGACTTACGGGAATTGAACAAATTCCTCCGAAAGGACAAGTTCAAGATGGTGACTCTCTCTCAGATCCTTCAGGCCCTCCAGCTTCAGGACTGGTTGGTATCTCTAGACCTCCAGGACGCTTATTTCCATGTGCCGATCCATCCCAGGCACAGGAGATACCTGAGGTTCGCAATTGGCAGCTCTCATTATCAATTTCGAGTTCTGCCATTTGGGCTAACCTCCGCCCCGAGGGTCTTTACCAAGCTAATGTCGGTTGTGGCTGCAAGTCTAAGGAGGGAAGGGATTCATGTCTACCCTTACCTAGACGATTGGTTGATCAGAGCTGTATCTTCGGAACAGGCTCAGAGACAACTAGATTATGTTTGCCACTTCCTTCACAAGCTGGGCTTCTCCCTCAATTTAAAGAAGTCACAGATGATACCATCACAGAGACTCCAATTCATTGGAGCAGTCCTGGACACTTCCCTGGGAAAAGCCTTGCCACCAGAGGTGAGGGCTCGAGATATTCTGCAGATGGTCATCAGATTTCAGAATGCCCAATATCTCCCAGCCTACGACTTTCTGAGGTTGCTAGGCCTCATGGCATCCTGCATATTCCTCGTGCCGGAGGCTCGCCTGAGAATGAGATCCCTCCAGTGGGCACTGAGAACTCAGTGGTCACAGTTCTCAGGAAGGATGACAGATCTCCTTCGGATCCCGGTCAAAGTAGCCCGAGACCTTCAGTGGTGGGCCTGTCGGGAGAACATCCTGAAAGGAGAAATGTTTTGGCAACCATGGCCGGAGATAACAGTAGTCACGGATGCCTCACTCACGGGGTGGGGAGCTCACGCCAACGACTTGACCATCAGCGGTCGTTGGTCTCCATCGGAGTCCAGACTACATATCAACCTGTTGGAGCTGAGAGCCATCAGACTAGCGCTGAAGGCTTTTCTGCCGTCTGTACGGGGAAGAAACGTCCTAATAATGACGGACAATACAGTGGCCATGCACTACCTCAACAAAAGAGGAGGCGTAGGCTCACTACCACTGTGCAGAGAGGCGATGCAGCTCTGGTTTTGGGCAATTCAGGAAGGAATCTCTCTATCGGCAATTCACCTAGCCGGAGAGAAGAACTTGACAGCGGACGCTCTGAGCAGGCAGAGCACAGTCTCTCACGAGTGGGAGATAGCTCAGGAAGTCCTTCAAGAGATCTTCGCCCTTTGGGGAACCCCTCAAGTGGATCTGTTCGCCACCAGTATCAACAGGAAGTGCGACAGATTTTGCTCAAGGGAATTTCCCCCGAGAGGAGCTCTAGGAGATGCGTTCGTAGTGGACTGGGAGTTCCCACTTCTGTACGCGTTCCCTCCGGTCCCTGTCATTCCTCAAATGATCAGGAGGTTGAGAAGGTTTCGGAAGACCATGATCCTAATTGCCCCGGATTGGGCCAGGAGAACGTGGTACCCGGACCTTCTAGACATGTCCATCTGCCCTCCAATTCGACTGCCATACAGAGAGGATCTTCTCTCGCAGAAGGAAGGTCAGGTTCTCCATCCAGCCATCAAGACCCTCAACCTTCACGCTTGGTGTCTGAAAGGTTGAGGTACAAGGATTGGGACCTTCCGGATGATGTTATGGAGGTGTTGCTTTCGGCCAGAAGGCCGGCAACTAAAACTCTATACCGCTGCCGTTGGAACAAATTTTGCAGCTGGTGCAGAGAAAAGAATATTGAACCCTTTTCTTGTGGTACACCTATGGTGTTGTCATTCTTACTTTACCTGGCTAATTCAGGCCTACAGGTTGGCACAATTAAGGGCTATCTCGCAGCGCTATCAATCTTTAAGCGCACTGCAGAGGAGCCTTCATACTTCAAAATTCCATTGGTAATACAATACCTAAAAGGATTAACTAATGTTTATCCCCCGAAACCTTTTCAAGTTCCCTTATGGGATTTAAACCTAATTTTAAACTTCCTAAAGGGTGCCCCTTTTGAACCACTACACTCTTGTTCATTGAAGCTTCTCACCCTCAAAACTGTTTTGCTAATAGCATTGACATCTGCTAGAAGGGTTAGCGAGTTGCAAGCCTTATCGTGTAAACCTCCACATACAATCTTTTACAAGGACAAAGTTGTTCTTCAGGTGAAGCCTAACTTCCTCCCGAAGGTAGTCTCGGAGTTTCACATCACTCAGAAGATTATATTACCTTCTTTCTACCCTCCTCCTCATCCGGGGAAGGAGGAAGAGAGACTGCACAGGCTGGACCCTAAGCGAGCCTTGAGCTTCTATATCAGCAGATTGGCTAAGATCAGACAAGCAGACCAACTCTTTGTAGGTTATGCAGGACATAAGTTGGGCCTTCCAATAACAAAACAAACCATCTCCAGATGGATTATTTTAGCCATTCTGGAATGCTACAAATTGGCAGGAAAGGAGCCTCCTCAAAATCTAAGGGCTCATTCTACCAGGGGTATCGCAACATCCTCAGCCCTTCAAAGAGGGGTGCCAATTCGAGATATATGTGCGGCTGCCACATGGTCGTCCGCACATACATTTACCAAATTCTATAGCCTGGATTCCTCCTCTAGTCAAGAAACTAGATTCGGCAAGGCTGTGTTACACTCTGTCCATTCTGGAAGGGTAACATAACTTTTATTACTCCCGCCTCCAGTCACAATACCACTGCTATGGGAGTCTATCTAAGATAAGGAATACGTCGGAGGACACAATCCCTTCGAAGAACTAGTTACTCTTACCTTGTAACGTTCTTTCGATGGGATGTTCCTCCGACGTATTCCTTATCGACCCTCCCATCCATCCCCGCAGTATGACTTCCTGTGGGTTTGCAGCCTATGCTCCTTCAAGGTGATTAGTCTAATCCAAAAACATTACTGGGGACTACAAAACGGAACTGAGCAACGGACGCTGCGCGCGGCCTTTATAGGCAGGATGACGTCGACGTCGGCACGGAGGCCGTCGAGGGTCATCGACTCGGCGATCATCGACGCGCAGCGCCCTCTGGCGAAAAAATTTTCCGAGGCAGGCCAGCAAAGCTGAAGGATTTATATCTAAGATAAGGAATACGTCGGAGGAACATCCCATCGAAAGAACGTTACAAGGTAAGAGTAACTAGTTCTTCTCACATAATGCAACCGCCTGGATCCAAATCCTTATCAGAAAGAACGTCCAGAGTAGCCCTAGGTGAGGAAGCAGCTACCCGTTCCCATTGGTTTAACACAAGGATCCTGCATCTGCGCACACTTTACAATGCGTATGCTAAGCTTCTCTTCTCAGCATTAGATGCCGTTTGAGTAATAGACACCAATTTCGTGGATGATACTCATCCGTATCACTGGTAACCAAGAACAAGATACCATCATAATCAATTACATCTACTCCCTCATCCAAAACTGGATGGCAACTAATTCTCTGTGCCTAAACTGTGATAAGACCGAGCTCCTTATTGTCGGATCCCCAGCCCAACTTAAAAAAAACTGCCTGAAGACTACACTTCCATTGACATTGATGGCGCCCCCATCCACATCTCTAACCAAATCAAAAAATTAGGAGTCTATCTCGACTCTAGCCTCAACATGAGTAAGCATATTAACTTGCTTGCTTCCTCCACAGCCTAAACTGCCAAATCTCCCACAGCCACCAATTCCCTTCAACACAGAACTGTACCTTGCTCGCCAGAGCATTTATGTCTAAGTTAGACTATTCTAATATACTCTTACTAGGTACCACCAAGAAAAACATGACCAAACTACAATTATTACATAACAAAGCACGAGCAGCCTTCGGCTTGAAGAAAAGAGATCATATTTCACAACTGAGGAGAGAAGCACACTGGCTCCCCATCCAGGCCAGAATGATGTTCAAGACCCTAGGCACCACACATAAATGTATCTCCCATAATGCGCCTATCTACCTTAATGAGTGCCACATATGTAAAACCTCCACCAGACTCCTGAGCTCCAGCACCAATACTCGGCTGTTTAGCCGCCGTTTTCAAGAATACGAGAATTGGTGCCTTTAACTTTGCTGTTGCAGCCCCCGGGATCTGGAATGCTCTCCCTCTGAAAATTAGTAATGAAATCTCCCACTCCCACTACAAGAAACTCCTAAAAACCTGGTTATTTAACACATTCTATGAACACTGCCTGAATCTGGCACACATTCCAAAAACTGCTTAGATTTTTCTGCTGTATTTTGCATTACCCCTTTTTGTTTTGTATATAGGCAGGTTTTTTTTTCTACTGTATCGCAAACACCCTTATTATATTGTACTCACCATTGTACGAAGTATGTATTTTCTTCAATGTAACCAAGTAACTCAATCTTCCTGTAACTTACGCTGTGATACCTTAGGGTGTGGACATAGAAACAAATGCAATACATAAAGGTGGGTGCACTCTGTAAGACCTCATTCTGATAACTTCTAAATATTATGGGGAGGAATCAAGCTGACGTTCAAGTAAACTCAATTGGGGGAGAAAAGTGGGTTGACTATTAGCTCTGCTTGGCTCAGGGGAGTGTACAGTTAAAGCCTGACAATATGGCCGATGAAAGGCCCCTTATAATAACATTTGGGAAGGTTTTTTCTGCCATCAATGTCATTAGTAAATCTTTGTGCTTTGTTGATTTTGGATGCAACCTTTTGTGTGGTAGCTGATTCTTCGACTCCCCTTAGGCTCTGCAAAAAGAAAAATCGCCCCTCTGAGCCCTGGTTCTCTGATTAACTCGGGGCCATAAACCTCTCTGCAGGCAGTTGGAAAGGAAATGGAGAGCCAGCTTAGCGCTGGCTGCTAAAACTTGTTTCGTCTTACTACGGCAATTTACCAGAAGCCTATTATATCTGCAAAACAATCATTTTCAATATGAAAGTGGAGGCAGCCATCAATCAGCCTAATGCACTTTTTGACCTGGTTCAATCACTCTCTTCTCCTGCCAGTGTAGGCTCACGGGCCATTACCCTCTCAGGATCTTTGTGAGACTCTCTCAATTCTTTAACAAGATTGATATCATTGGTCAGAATGTTAGCAACACTGTGGGGGCAGTCTGTGACCCCTTTATTCCATTTCTTCTGTCACATCTAAATCTACTTGGTCTAACTTACCTACTTTCTCTGATCATGAAGTTCTTACTGCAGTTCATAAGCTTAAATCTGCCTCACCTCTTGATCCTATCCCTCTTGCTCTTCTTAGAGATCTCCGGGGATATCGTTCCATTGATTACATTGCTGGTGAATATCTTGAATTTTCTGGATACATCCCCCAGTGCTTTGGAGCATGCACTTATTATTCCCTTGCTCAAGAAGCCCTCACTTGATCCTTCTCTGCTCTTGAACATCCGTCCTATCTCACTTCTCCCTTTTTATTATGTAGTTGCTTGAGTCTGGTTTCTCCTCTGCGCTCTTTCTTCAAGCTTCTGCCTTCTTTGATTCTTTTCAGTCTGGGTTTCGCCCATCTGAGATATACTGAGTCAGTTCTTGTTATTGACTAGCGTGTCAATCTGGTTGATCGGGGGGGGGTTGTCAGGCACTGATTTTGTTAGATATGCTGCCTTTCCTGTTGACCATTGCACCCTGATCTCTCGGTTATTGGCTGCAGGCTTGTCTGGTCCGGTTCAAACTTTGAGAACAGCCCACCAGGAAGGCAGAGAAGTCTGCTTTTCTCTCTCCTTTCTGCTTTAAGTCTTTTCCTTTATCGTGCGTGGTCTGCTTTGTCCCCTACACTATTCAATATTTACATCAGGCCACTTCTCTGCCTTATCCAGTCCCATGGTTTCCAGTATTCCTACGCTGATGACACACAGATCGTGGTCCGTCTTGACCTTACTTGGCCTGATACTGCTACACGGCTTAGGGGCTGCCTTGAAGACTTGGGTTCTTGGGCGGCCGCAAACTGGTTGAAATGAAATGGTGAAAGACAGAGGTTCTTGTTGACACCTCCAGCCCTCTCTTTCTGGATCAAACGCACATAGGGGGGTCCCCCAAATGAACCATTAGTCAAATAATTCAATGACCCAGTCTTTACTGCAACTGGGCCCTATTACAGAAGTTATTTAAATCACAACAAGGAACAGAACACAGTGAATAGTATTTTTCTTTTTGTACTAACATTTTTTTTCATAATTTATTACATAGGCCGTTGGTCCTATGGTTACAAGCTAAAGAAATCCACATAAATACATGTGTCAATGTGAAAAAATGCATGCACATATCCATTAACATTTTATGAATAAATCAGTAAAACTATGGTGGTAGGGTAAAGAAATCAATTGTGAGGAGAAAACTGGCAGAGATACTATCTTACTGGCCCTGTCTGGCTAATAAGTCAGACATCCTCCATTTACCAATGTCACCTATTTCATATTCTAAAAATAGTTATTCATGACCAAAAAACACATCCCGGGTCTCTTTCTGGATGGCAGACTTTTGGCCAACCTCTCTTGGACCATTCCACCTGCCTGCCTCTTCTATCAAGGATCTGGGTGTAAAAGCTCCTCCTCTCTGTGCGATCAGGTTGCTTACGTTTACAAGTCTGGTCACTTTAAGCTTAAAATCCTATGAAAAGTTCTCCCTTTCATTCCATCTCAATTACCGGCACCCGACGTGTCTGCTCTTGTTCTTAGTAACCTTGATTACTGTAATGCGCGGTATTTAGCTCAGCCTGCTTATCTTGTGCACCGCCTCCTGCTTCAGAATGCTTCAGCCAGGGCTGTTCTTCGCCCCCTGTTTGGTGCCCATATGTCCCCTTCGCTCCATCAGCTTCACTGGCTGTCGAAGCGTGTCCTTTTTAAGTCACTCTGCATTGTACAGAGCCTTTTTACATAAGTGGTGCAGAATGTTTGCAGACTTAATTTCTCCCTTATGCTCCCTTGCGACCACTCCATTCCCAAACTGCTCTCATGCTCTCCCGATGCAAATTCCTCGGGTCAGATTGTCCTGCATGGGTGGCCGTGCCTTCTCGTTCCCTCTGCACTACTTCTGATCATCTTCCTTTTCACCACGCCCTAAACACACTCCCGAACCTCTTGTTTCTTTGCTTGTTCTGTTGGTGAGCGCCATGAGGCCTTAGGGTGAACGTGCACCTTACAAATTCCGTTAACATAACAGATATATATTGGTTGAATGTATAGCTTTGCAAAAAGTCGACAAACCGAGTTTGGTAACATTTTTCAGCTTGACGTATGGTTAGATGGGGATGTGTTTGGAAGGACGTAGAACTGCATGTAATTGCAGTAGTAGCATTCCTAGGGTTAGAAGAGATGAAATGTGTTAAGTAAATTTCAGTTAAGAGAAGAGATTTTATTGTACCAAGAAGTCGTTTTATGTGGTTTAATGTTGGGGATTGCTGAAAAAGGTTTAAAGTGTTCTAATCATGGATTTGTTAACAATTAAGTAATTGTTTTGTGTGTGTGGTTCACTTCGTTTTTAAGGGAAAATATGAAGGATTGAATTGAATTTGTCTTAATCTTTAAAAGTGTGAAGTGTAATGTTGAAAAGGGCCACCCAGTGTTTCTGATGCTGCTTGATGTCTCTGCAGCGTTTGATCTTGTAGATCAACACCTTTTCTGGGAGAGGATGGTCCACATCAGTAATTGCTCAGAGAAAGCAGCTTCATGGATCGCCTCTTTCTTCCAAGGTCATCCAGCGTGGCTATGGGTAAGGCTGAAGCCCTTCCTGTTAGTCAATCATGTGGAGTGCCACAGGGCTCCTGCCTGTTGCCTTCCCTCTTTAATAACTATATTAAACCATTTGAATGGATTGTGCTCTCCCACGTATTCCTTATCTTTGATAAATCCACTTCCAGCTTGCTGGCATCGGAATTTATTTTGCTGTAGAGGGCACAGCCCGTCGACGTCCCTCAAAGGCCTCTATCGGCGCTGATGGTATAAATAGTCTTGTGTAGCGTCTGTTGCTCAGTTCCGTTTTTCCACGCTTCGTAAGCCTCAGACGCAACGCTCTGTTCCTCAGTGAATCTTTCCTAAACTTCGATTTTCTTGATGATACCTTTGAATCTACGATGGCATCTTCGTCCACTTCAACGCCATTATCCGGTTTAAAAAAATGCTGGGATTGTGGAAAAAAGATAACGTTAACCGATCCTCACAGGATCTGCCTGTGGTGCCTGGGCTCAGAGCACCCGTGTTCGGAGTGTGAGGAATGTATGTCCATGACGGCGAAAGCCTTGAGGGAGCGTAGGGGGAAGCTGGAAAAAGGTAAGATAGTTAAATCTTCTGCTGCTTCGAAATTGTCCTCAGCCGAAACATTTGTCTCCCTGTCATCAGGGAAAATATTCCCGCTCAAGATCTTGTAGTGGTTCTCACCACTTATCCAGATAGACCTACCAAGAAGAGGCACTATAAATCACCTTCCTCTTTATCTTCCAATTCACCAGAAAGAGTACCCTGCCCCACAAAGCAAGGCTCTCCAGCTAAGTGGGAGGAATTTCCCAAAAAAATGCTAAGGGTCTTCTAGAACGCAGCCTTGTCCCACTTGGAGATGCCTGGCGGTGAAACCCCAGGTGAAAGACCCGAAAAAGAGACGCTGAGAGTCGTTGACCTCAGCAAATAAAAACCCTTGAGCATCATTAACCCTTGAGTAGAGACAAGGGCCCTTCACACAAGACGTCATCGCCGTCCCCCGATGAAGGAGAAGCCATCAACCCCATGCCCCGACCGTACCATCGACACTCAGGGCGTCGAAGGATCCTTCGAAGGCGTCGAAAGGGGCTTCAGCCCCATCAACGACATAGAGTAGAATCCGATTCTCTCGACAACATCGAGACCATACGACAGTATATCGATGCCGTTTCAGTTTGTCGAGACCTACGACGTCTACATCGACGACTACAACACTATCTCAAGCACTGTCAACTAATTTGGCTCCCGCATCGCTTGAAATGGGTTTTACTCCTTACCCATGCTCTGACTACTTCAGAGCTTTATCTTCCATTTATGAGGAAGGGGAAGACTCTGATAATGAATGGCCTTTTGGCTTACAATGTACAAGAATGCCTATTCCAGAGGAGCTAATATCGGAGGAAGTCAGATTGAAAGATCATCAGGAGTCTTTACAGGATGCCAGTGGCATAGATACCGCCCCAGAGGCAGACTTCGCATGCCAGAACCTGGGGAGTATGCAGAGATGTCTTATAGCTCTCATGGCGAGAATTATGGCGTTCATGGGGTGGTCAACACCTGCACCCTCTTTTCACCAAGATGACTTAACAGACATCTTAGATAAGAAGACCCTATCGTTCCTTTTCATGCAGCATTACAGAGAAATAACTGCAAATTGGTAAACACCAAAGGTTACCCCTGCATTAAACAAAAAGCTCTCTGCAATATACCGAATGTCGGCCTCGGATCCTCTTTACTTAACTAAGCATGCAACCCCAGAGAGCTTGGTAGTACAGGCTGTGACTTTGCCAGGCAGGCAATCGGCGTACCCCACAGTACCACAAGATGGGACGACAAATTTGACGCCATGGCCAAAAAGGTCTTCTCGACATGCAGCATGGCACTTAAGTCTGTTAACGCCACTTGCACGCTAGCAAGATTCAGCCACACACTTTGGGAGTGCGCTTCATTGGCGGCTGACTGTCTCCCAGAATGGGAGGAACGAGACACATTCTTAAATTTCAAGGACTGGAAGGATGCAATGTGTGAGTCCCCCTCCAAACCGGTCTCGACTCTACTGACAGCATCAGCAGAGCCATGGCGGCCAGTACCACAATCCGCAGATTTGCATGGTTGCATAAATCTGGTTTTGCTCCTGATTTACAAGCCAAACTTCTAAATATGCCCTTTGACAGCACCTCTCTATTTGGCTGGAACCTGTTGACAGTTTGGAGAAATTGCAAACCTCCAAAGCAGCAGCCAAATCCCCTGGGTTTGCAATTCATCAAACTCCAAACCGCCCCACAGGTACGTCCTCGTTTTTATTCCGCATTGAGAAAAGTCAGAGGGCAGCCAGCTCAAAGGTGCCAGAGACGATTTACCCGTGGTGGACGTGTCAAAGGTACCAAGTCCGCATCAGCAGGTGCTGCCTTACCCTCAGCATCTGCATCAGCCGCTCCAAAACCCCTCTGAGGTCTCTCCACACAACACCAGTAGGAGGCAGGTTAACTCAACATCTGACAGAATGGCAGGCTATTAAGTCAGATGCTTGGGCATTGGAAACAATTGCCCAGGGTTACTGCCTGCCTTTCCTACACACTCCTCAGTCGTCCACCGGGGAGCAACTCTTTGAAGTTTCCAGACCCGCTCCTTATGCAGGAGATTTTAGGCCTGCTAGAGAAAGGTGCCATAGAACCGGTACCGGTACCTGTAGCGGAGAGGAACGAATGTTGGTACTCCCCTTACTTCCTAATACCAAAAAAGGACAGAAGATTGAGAGCCATCTTGGACTTAAGAGAATTGAACAAATTCCTCAGGAAGGACAGATTCAAGATGGTAACCCTTTCTCAGATCCTTTAGGCCCTCCAGTTTCAGGATTGGTTGGTATCTCTGGACCTTCATGATGCTTACTTTCATGTGCCTATCCATCTCGAGCACAGAGTACCTGAGGTTTGCCATTGGCAGCTCTCACTATCAATTTCCGGTTCTGCCATTTGGCCCGACCGCCGCCCTGAGGGTCTTCAAGTTAATGGCGTTCGTGGCAGCAAGTCTAAGGAGGGGTGGGATTCATGTCTACCCCTACCTGGACGACTGGTTGATCAGAGCAGTGTCCCTAGAACAAGCTCAGATTCATCTAGATTATGTTCGCCACTTCCTCCACAAGCTGAGCTTCTCCCTCAACTTAAAGAAGTCACAGATGATGGCATCACAGAGACTTCAGTTCATTGGAGCAGTACGGGTCACATCCCTGGGAAAAGCCTCGCCACCAGAGGTGAGGGCTCAAGATATTCTACAGATGGTGACCAGATTTCAAAATGGCCAGCGTCTACCAGCCTTTTTTTTTTTAGGTTGCTCAGCCTCATGGCTTCCTGCATTTTTCTAGTGCCAGAGGCTTGCCTGAGAATGAGATCTCTAAGTGGGCGCTAAGGACCCAGTGGTCGCAGTTCTCAGAAATCCCGAACAGTGTAGCACAAGACCTTAGTGGTGGGCCTACCGGTAGAACATCTTGAACGAACAATTTTGGCAACTATGGCCGGAGATAACCGTAGTCATGGACGCCTCACTCGCGGGTTGGGGAGCCCATACCAACGACGTAATCATCAGTTGTCTTTGGTCCCCATCGGAGTCCAGACTACACATCAACCTATTAGAGCTTAGAGCAATCAGGCTAGCACTGAAAGCTTTTCTGCCATCAGTACAGGGAAAAATGTTCTGATAATGATGGACAACACAGTGGCCGTGCACTACCTCAACAAGAGGCGGCGTATGGTCACTGCCACTGTGCAGACGGGCAATGCAGCTCTGGTTCTGGGCAATTCAAGAAGCAATCTCTCTATCAGCAGCTCAGCTAGCTGGTGAGAATAACACGGCGGCGGACGCTCTGAGCAGGCAGACCAGTCGTCCAGGAGTGGGGAACTAGCTCAGGAAGTCCTTCAAGAGATCTTCACCCTTTGGGAACCCCTCGGGTAGATCTGTTCGCAATGAGTGTCGACAGGAAATACGAACGATACTGCTCAAGGGAATTTCCCCCGAGAGGAGCTCTAGGAGATGTTTGTGGTGGACTGGGACTTTCCACTTCTGTATGTGTTTCCTCCAGTGCCCGTCATTCCTCACGTACTAAGGAGGCTCAGGAGATTCCAGAAACTCTTGATTCTAATTGCCCAGGTTTGGACCAGGAGAACGTGGTACCCGGATCGTCTAGGCATGTCCATCTGTCCTCCTCTTTCGTCTTCCACAAAGAGAATCTTCTCTCGCAAGAGGAAGGTCAGGTTCTCCATTCGGATAGCAGGATTCTCAACCTTCACGCTTGCTTTCTGAAAGGTCAAGATACAAAGATTGGGACCTCCCGGATGACGTAATGGAGGTGTTGCTTTCGGCCAGAAGGCAAGCAACTAAATCGTTATACCGCTGCCGTTGGAACAAATTCTGCAGCTGGTGTAGAGATGGATATTGACCCTTTTTCATGTAGTACACCAATGGTGTACTTTCCTGCTATATTTAGCAAATTCAGGACTTAAAGTTGGCACAATCAAGGGTTAGCTTGTCGCGCTATCAATCTTGAAACTCACGGCTGAGGAACCTTCATATTTCAAATTGCCTCTAGTCATTCAGTTTCACTTTCTGATAGGGTTGACTGTCTTCCCATACCCCCCTCCCACCCCCCAACTCCTTTTCAGGTTCCCCTGTGGGACTTACATCTAGTCTTAAAATTTCTAATGGGCACTCCATTTGAACCTTTTCATTCTTGTCCATTAAGGTCTTCCTAGTGGCCTTAACGTCTGCCAGAAAAGTGAGCGAACTACAAGCTTTATCTTGCAAACCTCCACATACTATTTTTACAAAGATAAAGTAGTTCAAGCTAAGCCAAATTTCCTTCCAAAGGCTGTCTCAGAATTCCATATCACACAAAAAATAACCTTGCCTTCATTTTACCCTTCTCACCCAGGGAAAGCGGGAGAGATTGCACAGGTTGGATCCAAGGCGTGCCTTGGGTTTTTTACATTAACAGACCTGCAACGATTAGACCAGTTTGTGGGGTATGCAGGACATAAACTAGTTTTGCCTATCAAGAAACAGACCATCTCAAGATGGATAATCCTAACCATCATAGAGTGCTATAAATTGGTGGGAAAAGATCCTCCTCAACACCTCGAGGCTCATTCAACCAGGGGTATTGCAGCCTTGTCAGTTCTCCAAAGGGGAGTTCCAATTAAAGACATCTGTGCGGCTGCCACATGGCCGTCTGCACATACTTTCACCAGATTCTACAGTCTAGATTACTCCACTAGCCAGGAGACTACATTTGGGAAAGCTGTGTTGCACTCTGCATTCTTTGTCACTAAATTTTACTCCCACCTTCTGTACACCTTACTGCTTTGGGAGTCGACCAAAGATGAGCAATATGTGGGAGGACACAATCCATTCGAAGAACAATTTACTTACCAACTAACGTTCTTTCGACAGGATGTTCCTCCCACATATTCCTTATCGCCCCTCCCATCCTTCCCTGCAGTAAATTCCCTTGTAGTTTTAGCCGACGCTCCTTAAAGGGTACTAACCATCTCATACTGGACAAACGCAGCACTTCTAAACGGAACTGAGCAACGGACGCTGCATTAGACTATTTATACCTATGGTGACGTTGGCGCCGATACGAAGGCCTTCGAGGGACACCGACGCAATGGACGTCAACGTGCAGCGATTCCTACTGGAGAAAATGTTCCAAGGCCAGCAAGCTGGAAGTGGATTTATCAAAGATAAGGAATACGTGGAAGGAACATCCAGTCGAAAGACAGTTACAGTTGGTAAGTAACTTGTTCTTCTTGGATATGCTGGACGCCCTGGGTGTTGCTTGTGCCGACTACGTGGACGACACCCAGGTGCTCATTGTGCTACCCGGCTGCTATGAGGATGCTAGGACCATTGACAACATGTATTGCAAAATTCAATCCTGGATGGCTCCTAATGCCCTAGCATTGAATAACAATAAAACTGAGTTGCTTGTAATTGCCTCTGGCCCTTGGCTGAAGTCCACTGACCGCAACTACTGTTTACCCTGGGGGAGGTGTGATTCTGGTGAGTCCTAAGGTCAAAACGCTGGGTGTTTTTGACTCTGTCCATGAAACATCATGTTTTTATAAACTGCTCTTCCTGTGCCTGTTACTATGCTCCTCCATCAGATTAGACATTTCCTTACATTAAAAAACAGATCCCTCCTGGTTACTGCTCTGGTCAATTCTTGACTAAATTACTGTAATAGCCTGCTTGCTGCTACTATTCAAGCTAACCTGACCCGTCTGCAATCCTAAATGGTGACAGAAGGGCTGTTTACGGATTGGCCAGAATGCCACACACATCAGACTTTCAGATGGAACTCGATTGGTTGCCTGTAAAACAAAGCATTAAACACAATATTCTTGCTTTGACCTTCTAATGTTTGAATTGTGCTGCTCCCAAATACCTTAGGGATAGGATTTCCCTCCAACCTATTTAGAGTACTTCGCTCCAAAAACACAAATGTCCTTTACCAACTAAGGTTTAAACTGAAGAAATTCAGGGGGGCATGTTTTGAAATCCAGGCACCCCTGGAGTGGAATGGTATTCCTGTTCCTCTCAAATCTACCTCTTTGGTCAAAATCGAGAAGGTGAAAACCTTATTGTTGAACTCTCCCTGCTGATCTCTGGCTTCTCCCCACTGATTTCTGTGTTCTGTCTTTGTTGATTTGTGCGCTCTGAGGCCTACAGGCATGTGGCGCTTTATAAAAATGTAAGATGTATGTAAGATAAATAAATTTGCAGTGCACCAGTTACCACCATATTGGTTTTATGGCACCTCGTCATGTCCAATTAGCGTATTGTGACCCTGCAAGGGTATCGCCAGACCATGGTCTGCTGATAAGGGCGAGGATGGGAAGATGATGATGATGATGATGATGATGAAGAAGAGTACAATACGGTGGACAAATTGTAAGAGACAAAATGGAAGAGGAAGATCAGATGTGTTTGTTAGGATGCATGGGTAATAACTGCTGATAGTTGACTCCTTTTCATGAATACCAATAACTATGCAGCTCACTTTTACTGTGATGGCAGGAAAGCACAAGATGCGTAATGGACTTGAGATGTGTTCACGTGGGCCAAAGAATTCAGGCTTTCACCAGGTAGGCTTGAAAGCCCCCCACCTCCCTCCCTAAAACCTCCCTGGTAAGGGAAGAAAACTGGGTTTGCCAAGTCTGCTGACAGAAGTGTCAGCCCCTAGGAATGGATTTGTAAAGCTGTATGCATGGGGGAAACATGAGGTGAGGGGGTAAGGGGACAGAGTTCTGTTCCCTGCGAAAAGTTCTCTAGCTGGGTATCCAATAATGTGGGGTACTATATAGGAGTCTAGCTAGATGGTGAGGTAGGAAAGTCTATTTGGCTCTTCAGCTAATAGACTTCCAAAAGCTAGTTGTCGCCCATGTTGTATGCTGGCGGTATTGTGTACTAGAGTGCATATATACCTATTCCTGAGGGCTTGTGAATCTGCTAGGATCACAAGCTCTCTATAGTCTGACATCTAGTGGTAGTCGCAGAGTATTACAAGATTTGTTTTTGAAACGCAAACTGACATTGACAGGGCATGTTAGTAATACTATCCCTAGTGTGACGTCTACTGTACCCATGGCCCTTCACGCATCAAGGTCCCTGCCATTGTAGTCGGTTGCAAGTTGCAGAGTTACTTTCAGGCTGATGCCTTTGATTGGTTAAAGTTTATTCGTAGACTTATCTTATCTTTACTGTCCGCTATTGCCACATCATCCAACTGCTCGATGGACCGCGGCGAACAGCTCCACCGGCGATAACGCGTGAATGATTCGACGACCAGACACAGCCTTCAAAGGCTTCTTCGGGCCTTGGCACTTATGTTGGGGAGAGCGGGGGGGGGGGTCTCAAATAGCTAATCAATTTAGAGAATGCATATTCTCATACGCCATTTTCCCCTTTTGTCGCCAAACCGCCCTTTCCATTTATTATGGAAAACACCCCTTTTCCATTTTGACCTTCCTGTCATAAGAAGTTCACATGGAAGGGTAGTCGCTGAGTGTGCAACTGTTTCCCTAGGGACCACCCAGAAAAGTTTTGCAAGTCCTTCAAACCTTTCTGCCTGAAAACTCGTCAGGACTGCCAGACCAAGCACTGGGCCGCCCACGCCATGCAGGACGAAGCCTCCATTGACGTGACAGGGAAATCCAGCGAGGGTAGGATCGGTCTTCCTAGTGAAGCCGAAGGTGACCGAGGTTCACCACAACCCCTTGTGTGGGCCCCCCGACTCCATCACAGAGCCGTGGGCCTGCTTAGTGGAGACAATCCTCAGTGGCCATAGAGCACACACTTCCACGCACACAACCCCTGGCTGACCTTCGACAAAATAGTAGACGGTCAAAGCTCACGTGTTAAAAAGCCTCTAAATCCTCCCTGTCCTCCGGGCAATTGCTTACACCAGGCCTCTGAAACTGGCCTCAAAAGTTAATTTGGAGACCGCGCATAAAAAAGCCATCCTTCCATGTGCCGAAAAACAGGCGGCGAAAGGCGCATCAGCGTGTCGCAAACATGTGCTGAAAATGCAGGAATGTATTAGACATGTCCCTGCTACCCTTTTAAAGAGTAGATCACCTAAGGTTGGCAAAATCGTCAACGCTTCTGTCTCCCCAGACCTCTGGCTCCCAGGATACGAGTTCCTCCTCCCCTGCAGATACTCACAGGGGCTATGCAGCAAACGGAGCAGGCACCCTCCCATACCACTTCTACCCCTTCAGGTTTTCCACCCTCCTATGAGTGGACCCTGAACAATTAAAAGTATGAAAAGGATGTCATGCTTTGTTGTCTTGATGGACAAGGCACCCTGAAGAACTTGCATTCTGTAGAGACGCCTCCCAGTCATGGGCTACAAAACATCATTCGTGCACCTCCCCTAACCTATACAATCTATTCATTCTCCCTTTATTCAGCGACCTAGAAGACTTCGGCATAACTTTTACCAACTATGCCGAAGACACACATTCTCTCCCGCTAATAGGGAATATGAGCAAGACCTCAAAACCCTCCAAGACACATATGCACGCATTCAGGGCTGGATGGCTGCTAATGGCTTATATCTAAACAGGGGGAAAAAATGAAATATTACTGGTAGGACCCAAAGAATCCCTAAAACTAGACAACAAATACAGCTCTTTCAGCATCGAGAATACTATCATTACCACCTCTGCCACAGTGAAAACCCTTGGGGTCCACCTTGACTCCAGCCTGTCAATGGATAGGCAAGTCAGCGCCATGTCGTCAGCAGCACTGACAACTAAAATCATAAACGCGGTGAAACCCGACCTTTCACCGGAGAACTGCCTCAACATTGCGAGAGCCACCATCGGCGCAAAATTGGACTATTGCAACATCCTACTCCTAGGCACCTCTGCTAATAACATCAGCAAATTGCAAACAGCACAAAACACGCCCTTGGAGTTACCCTCGGCATTCCCAGGAGAGAGCACATCTCCCAGGCAAGAAAAGATGCCCATTAGCTCCTAGTCAAAGAACGCATAACCTTCAAGGCCCTCACAATCACGCACAGATGCCTTGCCCAGACCGCCCCAGCCTACCTAGCTGAAAGAATACACCAGGCTCCGGCTCAACGACCAATACGCAACCAGTACTCGTACAGAATCGCAGTCCCAACATTCAACCGAGCCAAAGCTGGCGGAACCAGCTTTGAAGTACTAGCCCCCAAAGCATGGAACTCCCTTCCACTGAATTTAAGGAAGAACCCCTCACAACCTTCAGAAAAGCTCTAAAAACAAGGTTTAACTAAACCATACCATTACTGCACTTCACCCATCATTGTTCCACTGTAACCACGGAACAACAGTTTACTCTGTCTTTCTAATATCTGTCTCCCATGTAACAAATGTCACAACATGATTCAAGTGAATATTCTGTAACAGCGCCACAATGCCTCTGGGCCGCTGGGAGCTTTATAAATCCAAATAAATCAACCCCCTGCCATAAAAAACATGTCTTGACAGCCCAGCACGTCTGCCCAGGGGCCTCCAGCCTCCCTCTATCAAGACCCCTCTCAGGACATGTCTCGTGACCCCAGCTTTCATGGAGAACAGGGAGATCAATACAGTCGGATCCATATGATATGTCATCCAGTCGCCTGACCACCAAGATCAGCGTATGGCACATTCACCTGTAGATAATCTGCTTCAATGCAACAAAACTGCTGCTGAAGGCTTCCCAACATTTCAGTATCGGCACCCAAGAGGCACAAGGAGACAGACTTTGTGGAGGACATTCTCGGCGACAAGAAATCTGCTACTCGGTTCATTCCACTGTTACAATCCATACAAAGACGTATACAGCCCTCCTTACTTATGCCTAACCTTACAAGAGCAGTTAACCCTCGAATTGAAAAACTATTCAGGCCAGTGCTCAGACCCCCTTTATATTATGGGTCGGCTCAAACCTGACTCACTTGTTGTCGGAAGAGGGCTGGAAGCTCATCTTGCATTGGTTGAAGCACGCCAGAAAAAGAATGAAAGAAAATCTACCCTTTCAGAAGAAAGGTTGCATCCCCGGCAGTATATCAGGCTAGAATTGCGAATAATTCCACCCTCCTAGCTAGTTATGACTGTCATAAGTGGGATGAGTTGGAAAACCAAGTTCAGGGGGTTCCAGAACCCCTAAAATCGCAGCTACTAAGCACCATATCAGAAGGCAAGCAGTTATCTAATTGTATCCTCAAGAACAACCTCAAGGCATCAGACTATGAAGGCCACATCATCGCAGAGGGCACACTTATCGAGCGCCATGCCTGGCTTAGTCTGGATTTAAATTGGAGATATAGGCCACGCTGCTTAACATGATGGTGGAGCCTAATGCACTCTTTGGCAAAGCCTTAGAAGATGCCCTCAAAAGCGCTAAGGAAGAGTCCCTCGGCCAATTAACCAACAAGCTCTACGTCCAACAGGGTTCCACTAACTCCAGGAGGTTTCAGGGACAGGGTACGCAACATTCTTCTGGATACAATCAGGGCGGCCAGTCTTTGACGTGGGGTCACTCACAAGGACAATCTCCTAATTTTCAAAGAGGACATAAAAGATCCAGAGGATGAGGCAGGACCTCACCTGGGAGAGGCTCCACCCCTCACAAGCAATGATGCACCTCTACAGGTGCCCTCCAATGCCACTCAGTAGGAGGCTGCCTCTCATATTTCACCCACGCATGGGAGGGGATTAAGTCAGACAAGTTGGTGCTGTCCACCGTAGCAGGTGGGTATTGCATCGAACCTTCAAATAGCAGGAATACACTACCAGTTCAAGGTGCTCCCCTTCAGCATTGCCCCAGCCCCAAGAGTGTTCACAAAAGTGCTTTCAGTAGTAGTAGCAGCAGCACACTGCCGCAGAGTCAATCCCTGTGTACCTTTATCTAGACGACTGGCTAATTACCGGGGAGTCTCCCCAAATTTGCAGACAAAACACCCAAAGAACTATAAACTTTATTTTCCAATTTGGTTTCCATTAAAGAGAAAGTCTACTTCCCAGCCAAATAAAACCATTTCTGCGAGCCGGTCGAAAAACAGAGGAGCTGGCTTTCCTATCAAACGAGAGAGTACAAAACATGCTGTTGCCAAGTACCTCATTACAAGTCTGTTCGTGAGATAACTGTACACAAAGCAATGCGCTTGCTTGGGATGATGGCCTCATGCATTCACTTGGTTCCACACGCGTGCCTGCGCCCAATGCAGGAGTGTTTAGCGAAACATTAGCCTTGGGCAAGCAGTCAGTGGGACGATCTTGTGGTGGTTTCGTTAACCCTAGTACAAGCACTTCGCTGGTGGTCCAGGGACAACCTGCTAAAAGGAAAACCCTTTTGCTTTCCACCAACACCGGCGATCCGAACTATAGACTCCTCACTCGCTGAATGGGAGCCCACTTCCACCACCACACAGCGCATGGCCAGTAACATACACCACAGCCCCAAAACAACTTCTTAGACCTTCTACCAGTTTTCAAGGCTCTACAAGCCTTTCAACAACATTTTACAGGTCAAACAATGCAAGTACTCAGACTGCCACCTTCTACATAAACCAACAGTGAGGCACACACTCTCGAAGTCTGTCCAAGCTATCCCAGAAAATATGGAAGGTGGGCACTCGGGCGGAACATATTCCTAACCTCTCAGCACGTTCCAGGGGAACTCAATGCTCTGGCAGACATCCTGAGCCAGATACCCTCTACCAGAAGAACACGATTGGCAACTCAACAGAGAAATTCTAGATGGCACCTTCTCCCAATGGGGGCATCCTACCATGGACTTGTACGACACAAGCCTTAACGCACAATGCCCAGACTTTGCATCCAGGTTTCCTCAACCAGAGTCCAAAGGAACACCCTGTGGATGAACAGGTCAGGCAAGTTTGCCTAGGCTTTTCCCCCAGCACACTCCTCAGTAGTATAGTGCACAAGAGGCACCAAGAACAAGCTACTCTAATCCTGGTTGCTCCTATTTGGTCGAAACAACCCTGGTTTCGACTTCTTCTCAAACTGGCGATGTGCAACAAGATCAAGCTCCCGTGCCCTTACAGCATGCTAACATAACATAAGGGAGCATCTCTCCATCCTTGTCGTCAATCTGTAAATTTGGCATCCTGGCTCCTGAAATCCTAAAGTTTGGTCATTTAAATCTTACACAACAGTGTATGGATATCCTAAAGGAGTCATGGAAACCAAACACCATACACTGCCATTTCAACAAGTGGAATAGGGTACTGATATGGTGTAAATCGCAATCCATAAGTCCAATTGAACCTATGCACAAGGCCAGCCTTAAACACTTGACCTACAAGACTGCATCCCTTGTAACAGTCACCACTATAAGACGAGTGGGTGAACTACAGGCTTTGTCCGCACAAGACCCTTCATAATCCACAAGGATGTACTCAGAACACACCCTACGTTTGCACCTAAATTCATTTCAAAGCTCCATGTTAATCAGTCTATTGAACTTCTCTCCTTCTTTCAAAATCCATCCAACTCAGCTAAAAGAAGCCTCCATACACTAGATGTACGGAGGGCGGTCTTGTACTATGTGAACAAAACTAAACCCCTAAAATAAACAGACCAGCTCTTTGTTTCTATAGCACCTGGTAGAGAAGGTGATCATATCTCAAAGAATGCATATCCAGATGAATAGTCAAATGCATACAACTCTGGTATTCCCTATCCAAAAGAGCTTTATCTTTCACTCCCAGGACTCGCCCTACCAGAGCTATCTTAGCCTTCATTGTAAACGTCCCCCTAGGCGCCATTTGCAATTGCTACAGAGATCCCTCCATACCTTCACACAGCATTATTGCATTGACACTCATTCTAAAGCAGATTCAGAGGTGGGGCAAGCGGTACTAGAACATCAATTTGCTGCTGTACCTTCTCACATTCCACCTCCCTCTCAGATACTGTTTGCTAATCTGTGCAGAGCATGTGATCTAAGCAGATCCGCAAGCCTCAGAAGGGATACATTACTCACAGTAATCCTATTTCTGATGCTTGTATCTGCTTAGATTCACATGCGCCCACCCTTCCTCCTCTTCTGGAGTCGAAGGTGCATAGATGTTTTCGGTCCATCACTGTTTCTGCTTTATCACAGCTCTATTTGCACTGCACTTCATGCAACCGCATGTCAGAAACCATCTGAGGCACCTCAACACATGAAGGTCCATGGGTACAGTTCATGTGACACTATGGATAGTATTACTAACCCACCCTATCGACATGTTTTTGAATTTTTAAAACAAATCTTATAATACTCTGCAACTACCACTAGATGTTGGACTATGTAGAGCATGTGAATCTAAGCAGATACAAGCATCGGAAATATGATTACGGTGAGTAGTGGATCATATATATTGGAGGCTTGTAGATCTGCTTAGATCACATGCAAAGGCAGACATCTAGTAGGAGTTGCAGAGTATTAAATTATTTGTTTTCGAAACTCAAAGGGGCGTCGACGGGGCGTGTCAGTAATACTATCCCTAACGTGACTTCCTTTGTACCCATGGTCTTTCACACGAGGTCCCTCAGGTTGTTTTTTTTCTGTCATCCTCGTAGGACGCAAGTTGCGGGGTTCATTCTTTCTGGCTAACACCATTTAAAAGTTGCAATTCTTCCCATCCTTTCGATGGCCATTCCACCGCAAGATCTTCAGCGACAGCTTGCAAGGACAGATTCTTTGTCGACAACTGCTTCGACCATCTCAGCGAACCTAAACTGCGGCATACTTGGGCCTCAACGGGCCTCGGCCCTTCACAGTATGGAGAGTGGGGGGGGGGGAGGAGGTCTTCCTTTAAAGAATGCCCGTTTCCCTATTCTTCCTTTTCCATCACTGGGCTGCCATCTTTCCATAATATGGAAAATACACCATTTAAATGTTGCACTTCCTGTAACAGGCGGCAGCTAATGACCATCCTGTTGTCAAATGACCACGACTAGACATTGCCCAGCCAAGTATTTCACAGGACATGTCTGAAGACCTATACTACATTGAGACACTTCAGACTCTCAAGATCCTGGATCAATAGCAGACCAAGGGGACCTAGATGACAGACTAGTATTATGATGACTATGACATCTACATCATAAAATCTCCGGACCATCATGACCAGCCTGTGGCTGACTCCCCTGTGGATATTCGGCTGCAGTATAATGTGCTCCTCCTAAGGCTGCAACCACCCAAGAGGCACAAGTCGACAAGGACTTTGTAGAGCACATCCTTGGGGATAAGAGGTTTGCAGCACAGTTTATATCACTCCTGCAGTCTGAGAGGCACATTCAGCCTTCTTTACTTACCCCCAACCTTACGAGGGCAGTTAACCCCTGTATTGAAAAGATGTTCAGACCAGCCCTATCCAACCCATTATACATCAGGTGTCAATTAAAGCCGGACTCTCTCGTCATATCTACCACAAGAAAAAGCGCGTGCATGCCCTTAGCTTCTGCTGAAGCCCCTCCTGACTAGGAGAACAAAAAGATACACTGGGCAGGAAGTATAGCTAATAACACGCTCTTGGCAAGTTACAGCTGCCATAAATGGGACAAGATCTTACAACAAATCGACTGTCCCATAACCCCTTAAAACAGTGGCTGTGGGTAAGCAGGTGTGAAATTGCACCCGGAAAAATAATCTGGACGCAGCAGATGCAGGATGTATTGTAGTAGAGGGTACTCTCATTAAGCACCATGCAGCCGGCTTTTAGCTTTAAGCTGGAAACTCAAGTCACCCTATTTAATATGCTGATTGAACCAAATGCCTTATTTGGGAAAGCAGTCAAGGAGACACTGAAAAGTGCTAAAGAAGTGTGCAACACCCACAAGTTCCAGGCACAGCTTACTAACATACCTTTTGTGCAGAGGTGCGATTTTAATACATGCCGATTATGAGGACAAAACTCCCAACGGTCTTCTTACTAAACTGTGGTTCCTCGCAGGGGCAGTCCTCCCAGCAACATTTTCAAAGGGGGGCACAGAAGGTCTAGGAGTAGAATTAGTCTCCTCTATTTAGAGGCTCCACCCTCCCCCCCCCCCCCAAAGTAATGACTACCTGCTCGAGGTCCCCTCCGATGCCTCTCTAGTAGTATGTCACATTTGCAATTTTACCCACGCATGGGAGGTAGATCATGTCGGACGAGTGGGTACTTTCCACCCTAGTGGGAGGCTATTGCATTGAACTCGTACAGAGACCACCCCACCACTCACCAAGACAAAGACAGACAATGCAGAATTCACAGCACATTCTGTTGGAAGAGGTCCAAGCACTGCTGGAAAAGGACGCTATAGAGGATCGTCCCAGCAAACCAAGTAAACAAGGGTATCTAGTCAATGTACTTCCTTGTGCCAAGGAAAGACCTTACAATGCGCCCTGTCCTAGACCTGCACCTTTCTAACGGATATGTGAAGCCACTAAATTTCTGCATGACAACTCTACAAGAAGTAATCCCACTGCTAAAACAAGGGGACTAAGGCAACATTGGATATGAAAGATGCATAATTTAATATTTCAATGTTTCCAGCGCACAGAAAATTAATGCGCTTCAAAATAGCAAATCAACACTACCAATTTAAGGTGCTCCCCCTTTGGCATAGCCTCAGCTGCAATGGTATTCACCAAGGTATTGGCGGCGCACTTATGCAGACAATCCCAGTGTGCCCTTATCTGGATGACTGGCTGATTACTCGGGAATACCCACAAATTTGCAAGCAAAATACCCAATCCATCAGCCTTTTGTTCCAACTGGGGTTTACAATCAACATGAAAAAAATCAAGCCTTGTTCCAAGCCAAAACAAGCAGTTTCTAGGAGCTATCATAAAAACAAGAGGGGTTAGTCTTCCCCTCAAATGAGTTCAAAACTTACTGCGGCAAATACCTAATTATCTTGCCGGTTGCCAAATAACTGTACTGAAAGCAATGCGTCTCCTCGGGATGCTGGCTTCATGCATTTATCTAGTTCCACACGCATAGTTGCGTGTGCGCGCAATGCAGGAGTGGTTAGCAAAACAATGGTCACAGACAAGCGGTCAGTGGTACGATCTAGTGGTTGTTTCGCTAACCCTAGTACAAGCACTTTGCTGGTAGTCAAAGGAAAATCTGTTTAAAGGGACACCTTTCACAATTCTCCAGTACAAGCTATAATTGCAACAGACGCTCCAATCTCCGGATGGGGTGCCCATTACCTACACCACACAGCGCATGGCCCGTGGACACAGATCACAGCCCAGAACCACATCAACCTTTTAGAACTACTTGCAGTACTCAAAGCCCTACAAGCTTTCAGCTGCATCTAACAGGCCGAACAGTGCATGTCCTCAAAGACCGCACTACTACCATGTTCTAGATAAACAAGGAGTGAGGGACACACACCAAGTCTGTCAAGGCAATCCCAGAAAATCTGGAAGTGGGCACTCAAGCGGAAAATGTTCGTAGTGTCTCAACACGTTCCAGGTGAACTCAATTCTCTAGCAGAGTTTCTAAGCAGAGATCCTCTACCCAGAGTACCACGAGTGGCAACTGAACAGAGGAATTCTAGACAATGTCTTCTCCCTCTGGGGTTATCCTCCTTTAGACTAGTTTGCCACAAATCTAAACGCACCATGCCCAGACTTCACATTCAGGTTTCCCCAACCCAGATCCAAGGGGGGGGTGGGATGCCCTGTGGCTGAGCTGGTCAAGGAAATTTGCTTATGCTTTTTCACCAACACCACTCCTGAACAGGATAGTGCACAAGATGCACCAGGAACAAGCAACTCTAATTTTGGTTGCTCCTATGTGGGCCAAACTAACTTGGTTTCCACATCTGCTGAAACTGACAATGTGCGAATTAAGCAAACTCCTGTGCCCCTAGAACATGCTATCCCAGCACGGGGGGCAACATTCCACCCACATCCCGTGTCTATGAACGTGCAGCCTGGCTCCTGAAGTCCTAGTTTGGACGTTTAAAGTTACCTCAAAGGTGTATGGGAATCCTCACGGAGGCATGCAAACCGAACACCTGTCACTGCTACTTCAACTAATGGAAATTATTTGTAATATGGTGTTTATCAAAGGATGTAAAACCTATTGAATGTACTCCATCACACTTTCTTCACCATTTGCTCCACTTACTAGACTCTGGCCTCGTATTTAACTCCATGAAGGTTCACCTAGCGGCTCTGTCTGCGTATACCACTTCACAAAACAAGATGTCCTTCCATGAAAGCCTTAACGGGAACTTTCCACCAGGAGTAAAGAGACTTTACCCCCCACTCCCCATTTCCAACCCGCCTCCAGGTTGTGATCTTAATGTTGTATTCTCAAAGCTCATGGGTCCACGCTTCGAGCCTATGCACAGATCCATCCTCAAACACCTAACATACAAAACAGCTTTTCTGGTAGCAGTCACCTCAATAAGACAGATTAGTGAGCTACAAGCTTTGTCAGTGCAAGACCCTTTGTTATCCACAAGGACAGACCTCACTGTTGGGTAAGATTTTCACAGAACTGGCAAATCTTCCTGCCCTGGGTCAACCCCAGACCTTTTTGCTTTACTAGTAGGATATGTTTCCTTAATACCTCAGTGAGTTGGGAACCTTTTTCCACACTCGCAGAATCTTTAACTCTTTTTATGGGTGTCATTTCTTTGACTCTCCATAGTCTTGTTAAAGTTATGCACTTTAACAACTTATTGGCAATGAAGAGGCAGTTGTTGCTGGGTTGTGCCGTAGTTCCTGTTAAATACTGCCAACCTGGAAGCTGAAGAAAAGGCCACCATTGAAACCGAAGAGGATGATGAAGGAAAAGCAGCTGAAACGATTTCCAGCGAGCCTGCTGTGTAATGGGAGCCTGCTGTAACCCTTCCTTCCAATTGACATGGGGACTCTGAAAACAACGACCCAGAGCCTGGTGAGACCCACTAGACGACTCAAGAAGACCTGCATTTGGAGCTAGTCCATGCATTGCTGCAATATCCCAATACCATGGGACCTTGAGCCATCGTGCGGTGCACAGTCTTCCGAATCTCGCTGAAACTTCGTTTGCATCCCAGTGGATCTCCAGAGAGACGAATCGAGTCCGAAAAGTCCCCTCAACAGAGTGCAGGACCTTTCCAACAACGAGAATTCAACCGTGATTTTCTGTCTTCTGTGCTCCTTGAAAAGGCAGCAAATCTGCAGAACCGCATTCAGCCTCGAGGAAAACCTTGCCTAGAGCCTTCAACGATCCCTGCTGCAAAGTTCCTTCTGAGGTCTTGTTTTCAGTCACCACAACAAGAAATCCACTGACTGGGTATTTGGCTGCAGACCCTGAAGTCGTCATGCTGCAAAATCTTCTTGAATTTTGAAAAATTTGTAAACGCGCACACAACAAACTAAATCGTATCCTGGTGCAGATGGAGCGAATTCAAAGAACTAGGATCAGCCAGGACAAATGGATCATATTAAAGACAACACAAGCTGAGGAGCAATCCAAGATCTTGAGTTTTAGAGCAGGTCTTAAAACCAGTCTCTTCAAATAAACTTATCAGCGAGTTAGCTTGTCTAAAGTATAATGGGAGACTATTCCACAATCTGGGTCCGGTCACTGAAAAGCACCGGTCTCCTCTAGATCTGCACTTCATCCTAGCAATTACAAGGAGGAGTTGATCCTCTGACCTAGGGGTGTGGGTGGGTTGGTATGTTTCAGTTTATTTATAAGGTATAGTAGCGCCATCCCATGCAAACATCTATAAACCAGGCAACCGGTCTTAAACTTAATCCGATCCTCCACTGTCAGCCAATGTAATGATCGGCAGAGCCCAGATGCGAGTGTGATTGGCTACGTCAAAAACCAATCTCACTCCAGCATTTTGTGCTTTCTGAAGGCTATGGATTTGATTGCTCGGTGCTCCAGCCAGAAGTCCATTGCCATAGTCAAGGTTTGAATTGACCAACGCCCCCACCACTACTGCCCGATCTGCTCGGGGCACATGGGGTAGAGCTTGGTGCTGGAGGCGAATATTCTAGAATACAGACTGAACCTTGGCTGAGACCTGGGCAGTACATCCCAAATCACTCTGCCAAATACATCCCAAATTCTTTATCTTGGTGGAATATTTCAAGCTGGCTTCCAGAAACTGGGGAGGATGGGGACATTTTCCTCTGTCGAGGAGATGTTTAGGGCTAAACAAGATCACCTCAGTTTTCTTTGGGTTCAGTTGCAGCCAGTTGTCTTCCATCCATGTGCCCATTTCCTCTAAGCATCTAGTAACCAGGGCAAGAGCTTCCTCTACATCATCAAGCCTGATGTATAGCTGAGTATCAGTATGAGTGGAACCTGAGATGTTTTTCCAGGATATTCATCAGGGCACGAAGATGAATATTGAACAGGAGTGGGGAGAGAGCAGATTCCTGTGGCTTCAATGCTTAGCTACTGTGTTGGCATGGGTATGGATTTGCCTGAAGTCTCTTAGGAATTCTGTGTAGCTGTGGGGCGTTTTCTGTAATGGGGAGGACTCTCATCCAGTGCACCCAGTCCCACTGCTAGAATCCTGCAAGGGTGTCTTCTGTGAAGCCCCTGGACCCTCTTGTAAGCAAAGTACTCACCTGTTTGCCCAATCTTCCTAAGGAACTGACTTTTGCTACTTAAGAACCTATCCTGACACTGCCTGTTGGACACCAGATCCTAGTGACCCCTCTTCTGCCACTGAGAACACTTATGCTCCAAGAATAAGGGAAAGACTTTTAAGGGATTGGGACTTGAGCCTAGAAAAGAAAATGTGTTTAAAAGTTACTTGTAAAAGAGTTGGTTAGTAACTAACTCTAAGAGTGAACAGTTACAACAGGTCTTACTTACCTTGGATGTTTGATGCTCTATTCTTAAAAGTATGGTTAACATATTTTCCTCCTTAGAAACTGTTTTGCCAGTCTAATAAAAAGTAGATGTGAAGGTATATTATATAGGTTGTGATTAGATTGTGACTCTTCACAAAAGTAAATTGTTGGTTTCACCAGATTATTCCTGCAGGGTAACTGTATGAGTGTCCTCCAATGGTTGGTATCACCAAATTAGTTATTTGAAGATAATTGTACGAGTGTCCCCCATCTGGGTCTTGCTTCCCCTGACTTGCTGCTATCCTGTCCAGAAAAAGTCTGTATTGGGTTATTGCCTACCTAGAATAACTTTGTCATTCAGTAAAAGTGTAACATTAGGGTTTACTTTCCCTGTGCTATCTAACCTACTCTGTGGTTCTAACTGTCCCTTATAAGTCCTACATCGGTTATTTTATAGCTGGGAAAGATGTAACCTGGACTTGCTTTGAGATATAAAATGCATATGGGTTTTACTTGCCTTGAGTTAGCTGTGTGCCTTGGCAAAAATAAGTTACAACAGTTATTGCGTATCTCAAATCTGTGGTTAACTGATCTAAAAAGCACCTGTAATTGAATATTACATCCTTAGGTTTTAGTCACCTAGTATAACTTTGTAATCACGAAAGTAGTTATAGGTTTTTAATGCACCTGGAATAAGTGTTGCACTATTCACAATGTATATTGTCCAGTTGACTACTTAAGTGATTGGTACAGAGTCCTTGTATAACTGGTAGTGTCTACTGCCCTTGCATTACTGAATATATTTGTGAAAGTAACCATTGGCTTTCATTCCCCCAAAAATAGGTGTGTCCTATACTGAATGTGTATGAAAAGGTTTCGACTTCCCTAGAACTACTGTTCGGTATTTCAAATAAGGTTTATACTTGGGTCTGTGTACCTTCAAGTATAGTGTTCTTTTTTATAATTGTGATTTCATAGGTGTTAGTGCTTACTTACCCCTAGATTTATCTGGGCCTACCTGTAGTTGAATGAATCCTTTATTTTTACATCCATAGTGTTTCAGTGTTTCTTTGGACCATTTGTATTACAATTTCATTTGTACTGATTCTACAGCTCACCCTCCCAAGATACGCTTGACTGCTCTGTCTACGCTAGCATGTACTCTGGTGGTATATCCTTATACTAAGAGTGGAGACTTGTACTGCTTTGGTGGAATGTTTTTACTAAGCCCTTAGCTGGACTTCAGAGGAACTGTCCTAACACTCACCCTAGGTTTTCACCTAAATTCATATCCAAGTTCCATGTTAATCCAGTCTATTGAACTACCCACTTTCTTTCAAAATCCATCCAACTCGGCTAAAAAAACCCTCCATACATTGGATTGTACTATGTAAACAAGACACAACTGTTAATTGTCTCCATAGCACCTGGCAGGGAAGGTGATCATGTTTCAAAGAACACCATCTCCCGATGGATAGTGAAATGCATACTGCTCTGGTAATCCCCATCAAAGAAAACTCTGCCTTTCACACCAAGAGCTCACTCCACCAGAGGTAGGGCAGCTACTTTAGCATTTATTGCAAACGTCCCACTAGACACCATTTGCAAAGCAGCTACATGGAGTTCCATGCATACCTATATTCAGCATTACTGAATTGACACGCATTCTAAAGCAGATTCACAGGTGGGACAAGCGATGCTAAAACATTGATTCGAAGGGATTGGGTCCTCCGACGTATTCCATATCTATGACAGTAATCACCACAGCTGTGCTGCTTCGGAAAATCTTTCAGTGTCGATACGCTGTCCTCGAGGGCCTCCGTCGAGTCGACGTCACTGGGTGTTATAAGTAGGACGCACGACGCCCGTAGCCTCAGTTCTGTTTTTTCCGCAAACGTTTTTGCTTCGGAGATCTTGGCGCGCCTCGATTCTACTGAATCCTGTTCTTTCGGTTCTTCATTGCATTTTCTATGTTGTCTTTGGCTTCTTCCACCCCGCGGCCCGGGTTTAAGAAGTGTCGGGTGTGCGGGTCCAAGATGTCGCTGACGGATACGCACAACGCTTGCCTCTGGTGCCTCGGGGAGGACCATGATACGGACGACTGTGTAGACTGCCATTAGGTCACATTGAAGGCCTTGCGGGAGCGTAAGAAGCTGCTGTCGGTCGGTAAGGTGGCCAAGCCCCGGAAGTCGCGTTCCACTGGTCTTTCGACAGATGATTCGAGGGGCGACTCTCTGCATCGTCATCGTGAGTCTGGGGGATTCTCGGTCTGGGAGTCGGTCCCGCCATTCCTCTGCCTCTTCGAGGCACTCCAGGAAGTGCCGTCACAGGTCGCCTTCCTCGTCCGAGGACTCTGCCCGTCGGCGGGTTGCTTGTCCCAACAAGCATTCTACTCCTGAGGAATGGGATTCCTTCCGAAAGGAGATGTTGGCGATTTCTCAATCGCAGGGCTCCGGTCCGTCCGCGCCGTCGGAGGATGCTGCTCGTGGCCGTGCTAGAGACACAGCTCATCCGCCTTCGGGCTCGAGGAGTCATCGTGACCACCGGGTGCCTTCGAAGTCCCGGTCGGACAAGGATGGTCGCTCTAGACATGCCCGTTCCAGGTCCCGGTCCTCGACGCCCTCGAGACCGCGAGAAACTGATGTCTTCGAGGAAGACATCGATGCCTGCAGCGCCGAGGTAGCCGACGGACTCTCTCGAGGCTCCGCCTCCGAGGAATTTGTCGATGCCATCGGTGCCCAGGCTGTCGAGAGACATGCTTGGGGCTCCGCTGTCGAAGTTGTCGGCGCCGCGCTCGACGCCGATTCCCTCGATGCCTTTCGAGGTGGCTTTGTCGGGGGTACCCCATGGCACGGTGGAAGCCCCCAGAAAGGCTCTGGCCAAGGCAAAACATGGCTTTTTTCCTTTTTTCTGTGCCCTCCTTACAGCCTCTGGATTATATTTCTGAGGTGGAGGAGGGATCTGAGGAAGGTGTGGTTCCTGCAGAGGTTCCTGATGACATGGTTTCTGGTCATAGCCAACTTGAGGACCTGCGTCAGTCGTTGCATGACGCCAGTGGTCTGGACACCTCTCTGGAGGTGGAGTTTGGTCGGCCTGAGCCTGGCGCGCATGCTGAGTCCTCATACCGGCGCCTGATGTCGAGGGTCATGGATTACCGGGGGTGGTCTGACCCCCTGGGGATTTTCAGCAGGATGACCTGACTGATGTCCTCGACCAGGGTCCACCAACTGACCCGGTGCTGCCATTCCATATGGCCTTGCAGAGATTGGTAGCTGCATCTTGGACTTCTCAGAGTCTCCCGGCAGTGAGCAAGTCCTTGTCGAAGAAATATCGCCCAGCCAGTGGCAACCCCTTCTACTTGACCACGCACCCCACTCCGGAGAGTTTGGTGGTTCAGGCGGCTACGGCCCCCGCAAAGCAGGCGTCGTGCCCTACTATCCCTCCTGATAGGGAAGACAAACATTTTGACGTCTGGGAGATGGTGTTTTCTTCTGGGGGTATGGCGCTTCAGGCTGCCAACTCCATTTGTGCCTTGTCTCATTTCACACATTGTGGAACTGTATTTCCTTAGCGGCTGATCATATTCCCGAAGGGGTGGAACGGGATGGTTTCCTTGCTAGCGTGCAGGATGGCAAGGATGCCATGTGTGAATCAGTTCAGTCGGGTCTGGACATGGTTGATTGCGTCAGCCAGTCCATGGTGGCGAGCACCGTAATATGCAGGTTTGCGTGGTTGCGGAAGTCGGGTTTTGCTCCTGATGTGCAGGCCCGGCTCCTCAACATGCCCTTTGACGGGGAATATCTTTTTGGCAGCAAGGCTGAAGAGAGCTTTGAGAAGTTGCAGACCTCAAAAGCTGCAGCAAAGTCGTTGGGCGCTTCAGTTAGACAACCTCTACCTTTTCGTCCTAGGGGACAGCAATGGAGGGGAGGTTCCTTTCGATATTACTCGTTCTTTAGTAAATCGAAAGGAGCTGCAAGTCAAAGGGGCAACCGTAGGAGTGCCAGAGGTGGAAAACAAGGTACTCGAAGTGCTAAGACTGCTCGAGCAGTTTCCTCTTTGCCCTCAAGCACTGCCGCAGCAGCTCAGTCATGAGGCCCATACTTCGCCGGTTGGGGTAAGGATGGCGCAGCATCTTGTAGAATGGCGTGCCATTACTTCAGATGTGTGGGTTCTGGAGATCGTAGCCCACGGCTACTGTCTTCCTTTCTGGCAGAGGCCTCACGACAATCCACCAGGGAATCTCTTTGAAGAGTCCGGATCCGCTCCTTGTGCAGGAAATACAATCCCTGCTGGAGAAAAGCGCCATAGAACTGGTGCCTGTAGCGGAGAGGAACAAGGGATGGTATTCCCCTTATTTTTTGATTTCGAAGAAAGACGGGTGATTGAGACCCATCATGGACTTGGGAGGGCGGGGGGGGGAACAAACTCCTCAGGAAGGACAAGTTCATGATGGTTACTCTCGTCCTCCAGGCCCTTCAACTTCAGGACTGGTTGGTGTGTCTCGACCTCAAGGACGCTTATTTTCATGTGCCGATCCATCCCAAGCACAAGAAGTACCTGAGGTTCATGGTTGGCGACTCACACTTTCAGTTTCGGGTCCTGCCATTCGGCTTGACCTCCGGCCCGAGAGTCTACCAAGCTCATGGTGGTGGTGGCAGCGTATCTCAGGAAAGGGGGATTCACGTCTACCCCTACCTGGACGATTGGTTGTTCAGGGTTTCTCCCCCGAGCAAGTCCTGGGTCATCTGTCCGTCACCTGCCACTCCCTTCACAGGCTGGGCTTCTCCCTCAATTTAAAGAAGCCCCACTTGACGACAACTTGGTGGCTCCAGTACATCAGAGCAGTGCTCCACTCGACCCCGGGGCAGTTTTTTCCTCCCCAGGTGAGAGCTCATCACATTCAGCAGATGGTGCACAAGTTTCAGCTTGCCTAGAATCTCCCAGCGTTCCCCAGCGTTCAAGTTCTTGAGATTGCTCGGCCTCATGGCATCCTGCATTCTTCTGGTCCCAGAGGCCAGGTTGCGGATGAGATCTTTGCAATGGGCACTCAAGCTCCAGTGGTATCAGTCGTCCGGCAGGATGTCGGACCCTGTTCAGGTGCCGTCCTCGGTCGCCCAGGACCACCGTGTGGTGGGCCGTCGTCGACAATCTGATGAAGGGGGCTCCATTTTGGCTACCCTGGCCGGAGGTGATGGGATGGGGAGCTCATGCCAACGAGTTGACAGTCAGCGGTCGTTGGTCTCCGCCGGAGTCCAGACTCCATATCAATATGTTGGAGCTGAGGGCTGTCAGGTTAGCCCTGAAAGCTCTTCTGCCAACGGTGCGAGGGAAGAATGTCCTGATCCCGATGGACAACACGGTGGCCATGCACTACCTCAACAAAAGGGGGGGGCGGGGTCACTTCCTCTGTGCAGGCAGGCGATGCACCTCTGGTTCTGGGCAATCCAGCAGGAAGTTTCGATCTCGGCAGTTTATCTGGCCGGAGATGAAAACGAGACGGACGCTCTGAGCAGGCAGAGCGCTATCTCTCATGAGTGGGAGTTGGCCCAGGAGATTCTCCTGGTGATCTTCGCCCTTTGGGGGACCCCTCAAGTGGATCTCTTCGCCTCCAGTGTCAACCGGAAGTGCGAAAGGTTCTGCTTGCGGGAATTTCCACCAAAAGGATCCTTAGGAGACAAGTTCGTGGTGGTGTGGTCATTCCCACTGCTGTACGCGTTTCCTCCAGTCCCTGTCATCCCGCAAGTGCTGCGGAGGTTACAAAGGTTCGGTTCCCGGATGATCCTCATTGCTCCGGCGTGGGCCCGGAGGACGTGGTACCTGGACCTTCTCGACTTGTCCATCTGCCCTCCACGTCGTCTTCCCTTCCGAGACGATCTGCTCTCACGGGAGGGTGGGGGGGGTCAGGTTCTCCATCCAGAGGTCAGATCCCTCAACCTTCACTCTTGGTTTCTGAAAGGTTGAGGTATAAGGATTGGGACCTCCCTGAAGACGTGATGGGGGGGGTGTTGCTTTCGGACAGAAGGCCCGCAACAAAGTCCCTGTACCGTTGCCGAAGGTTCTGCGACTGGTTCAGGGTTAAGAATGTGGATCCTTTTGCATGCGACATTCCTGTGGTTCTGTCTTTTTTGCTTTCTTTAGCCCACAGGGGCTTGCAAGTGGGTACTGTTAAAGGTTATCTGGCTGGGCTGTCCATATTTAAGCGCTCGTCTGAAGTGTTCTTATTTTAAAATTCCTTTAATTTCTCAGTTTCTCAAAGGGCTTACTAATGTGTTCCCTCCGTCACCTTCCCAGGTGCCCGGTTGGGATTTGAACCTTGTCCTCAAGTTTCTGATGGGTGCTCAGTTTGAGCCTTTGCATTCATGCCCTTTGAGACTGTTAACTCTTAAAACTGTATTTTTGGTTGCAGTCCCTTCCACTGGCAGAGTGAGTTACAGACACTTTCAGTTAAGCCACCCTTGACTGTATTTCAGGAGGACAGGGTTGTCCTTCGAGTTCGTCCTTCCATTCTTCCGAAGGTGGTGTCGGAATTTCATTTAGGCCAGAAGTTTCTTCTTCCGGCATTTCATCCTCCTCCACATCCTGGTAAGGAAGAGGATAGGCTCGATCGTAGCAGAGCTTTCAGCTTCTATATTACACGCATGTCCCGGGTCAGAGTGGACGATCAACTCTTCATTGGTTACGCTGGAAAGCGTTTGGGACAAGCTGTGACTAAGCAGACTGTCTCGCTGGATTATTCTGGCTATTTCTGAGTGTTATCTCTTGGCGGGTAAGGACCCACCGGTAGGCTTGTGGACCCATTCTACCAGGGGTATGGCTGCCTCTACTGTCCTACAGAGGGGTGTTCCTATTCGTAACATCTGTGACGCAGCCACCTGGGCTTTGGTCCATACTTTTGTACGTCCCTACTCCCTCGATTCCAACCGTGGGCAGGATCTGGCCTTTGGCAAGGCGGTCCTTTGCTCTGCAATTTGATTGTTCATTCTAAATTTCTTGTTCTAAATTCTTTTCCCACCTCCTTGCATTGGTACTGCTTTGGGAGTCTGTCATAGATATGGAATACGTCAGAGGACACAATCGCCTCGAAGAACAAGTTACTCTCTTACCTGGTAACATTCTTCCGATGAGATGGTCCGACGACGTATTCCATATCGCTGCCTTCCCCGCTACAGAATTTCTTATGCGATTGCAGCTTACGTTTCTGCAAGGCTTTGTGTGGTCAGACTGGCAGAAGACCGGTGCCACACTTTCTGGGCAAAAAAGTACAACTGAGGCTACGGGCGTCGTGCGTCCTACTTATAACATCCAGTGGCATTGGCCCTTGGAAGAGGGCCTCGAGGGCGGCGCATCGATGCAGGACGCAGACGCCGGAAGATTTTCTGAAGCAGCACAGCTGTGATTACTGTCATAGATATGGAATACGTCGTCGGACCATCCCATCGAAAGAATGTTACAAGGTAAGAGAGTAACTTGTTCTTTGCTGCTGTACCTTCTCACAACCCACCACCTTCTCCATATACTGCTTGCTAGTCTATGCATAGCGTGTGATCTAAGAAGATCCACAAGCCTCTGAAGGAATACTACTCACCTTAATTGTATTTGTGATGATTTTATCTATTAGATTCACATGCGCCCACCCTTCCTCCCCCTCTTGGAGTAGAAGGTGCATAGATGATATTCTGGCTTTATTCTTCTCATCTGTGTCATTACATTTGTACTCGGGCTATAATTCATGCTACCTCATGTCGAAAACAAAACCATCTGAGAGACCTCGACGCGTGAAGGACCATGGGTATCGTGTACGTCACACTAGGGATAGTATTACTGACACGCCCTGTCCACGCCCCGTTTTGGATTTCGAAAACAAATGTAATATTCTGCGACTTCCACTAGATGTCGGCCTTTGCATGGCATGTGAATCTAAGAAGATACAAGCATCAGAAATCAGATTTGTGAGTAATGTATCATATGTATTTTCTGAACTGAGAATATAGAGTGTGTAAGGCCCAGTCTGGCTTTGCCAGGAAGTACTAGGTGTGTAGTCCAGCGAAGATGCCAAAACCTCTGGACAAAATTCATTTCTCGGGTTTAAGATGTAGAGTGTGCAGCGTGCGATTGGGTATTCGATAGTAATTACGCCTATCGAGCATAATCTCTCAATATATTCATCACATGGAAGTTTAACATGTGACAGATATAATCGACTTAAGGTTCCTGCTATGAATAACCTCTGAGCAAACAGTTAATGTGTTTTGGGCAAACTATGAAGCTGCCTCATTGGTTCCCTTTGGCTAAAAAATATAGTATAGGTGAAACATGGCAATACATATAAGGAAACCTAGAGTTGCCATTAGTTGTTGGTATATACTTGCTGATAGCACAGTTGACAATACATAGGAATACAATGTGCACAAGTATTACCATACATTCAGGATAGAAAAGAGTACATTGACTTAATAATAAGCAGACGTTCGATCAATATACATTAAATACAATTGCGATACATCCGAAATGCAAGTAGTTGGTGAAGCCATCTAAATGTGTTATTTTATATTCACCACAGCATTGAGAAATATTGAAAAAGAGGGTTTGCTATTGATGTGGTTGTATGCTAAAAGGAGCTTGATGGGGAAACTGTTGAGCAATAGTCTGTATATCATGGGCCTATCCGCAAACTGGAAGAATGCAAATAACTAAGCTTTAAGGGTAAATTCAAGAAATGAAGTACACCAGAAAAGCATGCATTTGGTCAAGCGGTCACAATCTGTGAAATAAACATCAATATAACAGACCACAAATAATTAAAGGCACAGAGTGCAGTATTGATAATAGTAATTGTTGCAAGGTGCATGAAGGTGAAACCTTTCTGTATGCCATAAAACTAAACTTGAATTAACAGTGTGAAATATCCGAGCAAAAGAAGCCCTGATTTCATGTACCAAAGAAAGGAATTCATTTGCAAAATGCTACCTATGTTGCTTCATAGTCCTTGCGGAAAGATGCCACCAAGGTCACTAGTATTATAACATGAATGAATATAAGGGAATATGTTGGCAATTTACAGTTTGGTGAGCAGGGCATATGGGAAGTAGTGAATTACAGTAGTAGTAGTTTGGTGACATTAAGTTGAAGGCAATCCAAAAATGATATTTTGTAAAGACAAAGGTAGTATAGGGGCTGCAATTTATGTTTCAAAACCCTGGTTATAATCTGTTTTGAGTTCTTGCAGTATGAGGGGGGTCCAAACATGTAAGTGTGCAGGCCTGACAAGTCAGTATTTGTCTTTTAAAGCATGGGATGGCGTACAATGAGTATCGGTGGGAGCTGCAAGCGACTAGAGGATACTATAATGTGATACATATGTGCTCACTCCCTCATTTCTATTTTTTGTGTGCCCATATTTTTATCACCAGTTGTGTGAAAGCCAGTATCCACTTGACACACTAGAACTGTTAATGTGTACCTAGGGTGCAGCACCAACAATTTTAGGGTGGGCAGTGTAGAACTGTTTGAGGAGCAGTTCTGACGGTCTGTTGTGTGTGAGGCACTGTGCGCATACAGTATGAACAGTGTATTCATGCCGTTGACTAAACGTGTAGTTGTGTATGTTGAGCTGCAGTACTGGAAAGTGTTTGCAAGAGAGGAAATGGAAGTGTGCATGTGTTTTGTGAGGTACTGACTTCCAATGTTTGTATGAGACACACAGGACGATCAGCATGTGGTTATCCAAGATCAGCTGCCATCTAGTACGAATGGGGTGGTTTTGTATCCAAACATGTAAAAATCAACACACAGCTTGCACCCTTCATATTTTTTAAGCAGCGCAGAGCTGGTTCCTTTTTTTTTTCTTAAGAGTAGACCGTGCTTGGTGCTGCTTATACCTCTACAACCCCCCTCCTGATGGCGGGTCGCCACAAGACCAGTGGTCCTGATCCTATAGTTGGTTCCATCTCCAGGGGACGTCTGTGTCAGGGAGTGGTGGGGTTTTGAGCCCCCCCTCACTATTAGAAAGGATTTCTAAATTCTGCTCTGGTGCACAGATGTTTAGGAGGCCACCCTTGTTAGTGAAGCAGGGAACACTTCTGTGAAGTTAGCCAGGACATGTCAAGGTAGTTTGGAGAGCAGCCAATGCAACGTCTCAGGAGTAGTTCAGATCTTGGAAGAGAACACACAGTAGGACGACCAGAATACCCTTGGACAATACTATATGAAAAATATACAATTTATTAGGCCCAGAACAAACACAAGTGAATAATGGAAAACACAGTAATAATATCTCTACTTAAACATACACTATGTATAATATATGTGCAGTCCCTGTAAAGTCCCTGTACAGTCCCTGCAAAGTGCAGTATCCCGCCAAAACCTGTAAGGAGGGAAACCAGACAAACATTAACACATTGGCAAACTCCAGCAATGGATGACCCTAACTTTAGAAGTCCAGCCCTACGAAGATTGAAGCCTTGTGCTCAATGTTCGATTTGCGTGTAAAAGCGCTTGGTCAAGCCCAAGTGCAATATTCAAGATGGTGGAAAAGTTAGAGAGGGGATTCTGAAGTGTAGAAAACAGGTTCCGAGATTCAGATCTGCTGCAGAGAACAAAGCTATACCCAACTTTCAGATGGCTCTAGGAAGCAGAGGCCACCCAAGCCAACTCAAGGACCACAAGGGATCTTTTGTGCGTAAAAATGCAATGGATGAACTAGGGGCCAACGATAAGTGGTAGGATTACTTACCGCCCTTCGCTCACTCTGGGGCCAACCTTTGCAGGTCTGGAGACTGCTGCCTGGCGTTTAACATCTCACCCTTGGTTAAGCATCAAAGTGCACAGGCGCTGCAGATGCGGGTCCGGTTTACACCAGGAGCTGTATCATCACGATTGCAGGACAAAGAAAGGATGCAGCTGTTCTCAGACCACTTGAAGAAAGGCAGGAAAGTTGCCAGCAGTGACCCCAACTGTCGCACAGTGACACAGCACCAAAGTCTCGGTCTGATGCACTTGTGGAAATGTACATTAAATGTACACCAGTCCTCATTCTATAATGTCATATAACAGTTTTCTACTCGTGGTCCACAAGCAGCAAAACTCCCCAACAACCTGTGTTAAGTTGCAGGCATTGCTCTAAAACGGTTAAAATAGCATGCAGAAATATCAGCAGGTGATGACCCTCCCCCTGAGCTCTAGCCAAGGATAGAGAAGAACACATGTTCAGCCTTCCACCTCCTTGCATGCCTATTTGTAGTTTACTATTTTTGTGTGGGGGTAGCTGAAGCACGACAATGCAGCACAACACGGGTTCGAATCCCGATCCCGTACTTGGAAACCAATCTCTGGGATTAAGCGCGTTATAAGAGAACAATTGCCATTCATTTTCATTTTTTTTTTTTTTTACTCTCCAAGCTTTTTGTTCACCCTGTTAGTATGTTACCTTTCAAGGACCCTGTGATGATTGTCATGCTAACACATATAAAAAGATGTACATAAGATGCTGTGAAGACGGAGGGCTTTAGTGAAACTGTTTATCGCCTCCTCGTTAGTTAGCTTTGTTTGATGCAAATAAATGTATCTATGTGACTGTTATTGTGTGAATGTCCTAGTTTACATTCCAGGCGGGAAGGACCTTCCAGGAGGGTTTTACAGCCCCTGCTCCAATTTGCACCTCTCAACAGATGGCAGCCTACAGATGGAACCTTGTTTGCTAAATCCAGTCAGACTGTTTTCCACAGTTGAGAAAAGGCAACAGATGACAAACGACTATGGAGCGCACTGCACAATTGGACTGCATTCTCCTTCAGCCAAGGTCTGTTATCCTCACCAAATCACCTCAAAATGTGATTTACCCGAGCAAGGTCCTCGTCTGGGAATAGCATTTTTGCCTTAAACACCGGCACAGACTGGACTGACTAGAAGGGAGAAACTATACAATAACCTGTGAGATTGGTGATAGTTTTTTTATACATATAGTTCTTTTTTAGTATTGCAATATTTGGGGACCACTGTTTTAAGTGAACCTAGGTTTATTGCAACCTTGTGATCACAGCCCATTTGGTGCTTTGAAATATGGGCAAATGATGTGGGTCTAGAAAACTCATAAATGAACTAAACTTGAACAGCATGTTCCCACCCCCAGAAGGTTCCCCGGGATGGGAATTAATGGTAAAAAGTGTACTTGGCGTGGTATTATTTTTGAAGGAATGGCAGTTCTACTGCTGACATTGCAATTTACAGATTCCAGAGCATTGGACTTTTGACTTAGAAAAATTAGGAGACATTAGGGAAACGTCCGCAAAGGGACTAAGGAAATTATATCACTTCATTGGGAAACATACAATAAATGGGAAGGTTTCGCTAGGCCGAAAGAAATGAGGCAAGCACAGCTAAAGAATATTAGGCCAGTTAGAAAAAGTTGAGGCTACGGTATATGATAAACAAGTTGAGGATTGGGAACAGGATGACTGAGAAATACTCATGCAAGAGAAAAAAGCTTGTTTTTCATAGGCTTCGGATGCGTCTGCACCCTCTGAGTTTTCAGATGCAGGCCCCTTGACTAAAAAAATCTCTTCTACCTCCATGTAATATGGATAAGATGGACACAATTGGTGAAGATGACAAGGGGCCCTCTACTCGGTGTTCCATACTACCAGAAAGTCAGGCACGCATTAAATCATGGTTGGAAGAATGGATTAAGGCAGGAATGAAGGGACCAGCTCTTGCCCCTAAAGTTAGGAAAACTCAGTCCCTACAGGCAAATATCATTGTGTATGAGCTATCTGGACTAGTGTTTGAAAAATATAAAGAACATTATGGCAGTCAGAAGGGGTCTCTTGAAGAGTGGCCTTTGCCTGACCAGTAGAGGGTATAGACCGCAAGAGCTTTAGGGAATTCAAATTTGACTTGAGTGGCTCACAAAGCCCCCCTTCAAATGGATGTCCTCATCTTGGATCTATTTGTATCGTCCAGTTTTGCTGCTTCAGAAATTTCTTTTCACCAGAAGGTGCTGTGTTCAAGGTCACAGCGTCGATGTTCTTCGAGGGCTGCCGTCAACGTCATCCGTAGTATAAAGGGCCCGAGCCGCCCGTTGGCTTCAGTTTTTCCGATAGCTACTGCTTCGTGTCACAAACGGCGCTTCAGTTTGTCTGCAAAATGTCTTCCTCGTCAAATCCTTCCACGCCCAAAACTGCCTTTAAGAAATGTCAGAAGTGCGGGAAGAAGATATCGATCACCGACATCAAAATTGCCTCTGGTGTTTGGGCCCGGGCCATCGGCCCGACGAGTGCGGTTCCTGTCAGGCTATGACCACCAAGGCTCGTAAGGAACGCAGAGGTAAACTGGCGGTACGGGAGGAATCCTCGAAGTCTTCTTTGAGGAAGGTAAAAGATTCGAGAGAATAGAGTGAAAAATCTCGGCATAGGTCGAGGAGATCTTCCTCTTTGTCTAAAAAATCGAAGAAAATACGACACCCATCTCCTTCGTCGTCTTCGTCGGCTTACGCAAGGGTCATCCCATCCCCTTGAAAACTTGATTCCCCCCAAAAATGGGAGGCCTTTAGGGCTTCGATTAACATTTTTGAGAACGCGGCCCAGACCACCTCGAAAGTCACGTGGAGAAGTGACAGGGGGAGGTCAAAGACTAGACACGTAAAATCAGAAAAGTCGTAAAGCATGTCTGAAGAAATGTCCCCGACACCTCATAAAGACCAGACCTACCGGTTGACTAACAAGATGGCGCCGGGAATCCACCCACAATCGATGTCGAAGGATACTTCGCATCTATCGAAAGCGCTCTCGAAGCCAACTTCGAAGATGGCGTCAACATATTCCTTGATTGTATCGAAGGCTTCTTCGACGTTGTCAAAGCCAAGGACGATGACCGCAACGCCATTGTCGAGGCCATCTTTAATTCTGGTGCCAAAATAGGCACCTTTGTCAAAGCTGAGGTCGACGCCCATTGAGTCACCCAGAAAATATACCAGCCACAACCTAGACGAGACTTTTTCAGGTCTGTCGTCCATTTGAGGAGCATTCCTCTGAAGAGGACATTACTCCAGCTGGAGTGAAATTTGAGACTAGAGATTTCCCTGAAGAATTAATAGACCCTAGATCTAAGATGGCTGACCAGTATGAATGCCTACAAACAGCCAGTGGCCTGGATACTTCTCCTGAAGTAGATTTTGAGACCCGACCCGGCAGACCATGCAGACTTTGGGTACCGAAATTTGATGAATAGTCCTTAAGTTTATGGGATGGAAATCTAGTTCCCCTAATTTTGATCAAGGTGACATGATGGACATCCTTAATGAGGGCCCTCAAAAGGACCCTGTCCTCCCTTTTCATAAAGCATTACAAAAAAGGGTCATGGCCACATGGGAAACTCCAGATTCTGGCCAGCTGTAAATAAAAACAAAAATGTGTAGGTAAGTACAGGCCTTCCTCTTCTGACCCAGAATACCTAGCAAAACATCCCTCGTCTGAGAGCTTAGTGGGGCAGGCGGCCACATCTACTAGGCATTTGTTCTACCCTTCGATCCCCCCAGCTAGGGACTACAAAAGGATTGATGCCTGGGCCCGGAAGGTTATTTCTTCGGGCAGTATGACCTTAAAACCGATGAATGTGACTTGCACCCTTGCAAGGTTCACTTACACCCTGTGGGATTGTATGACTGCAGCGGCTGAACACGTTCCTGAAGGCGAGGAAAGGGAAGGTTTCCTTGCAATCGTCAAAGATGGAAAGTAGGCTGTGGGGGAATGCCTCCAATCAGGATTGGACACTGCTGACAGCATAAGCAGGTCCACGGCATCTAGCACAGTCCTGCGCAGATTTGCGTGGCTGAGGAAGTCTAGTTTTGCACCGGATGTGCAATCCAGATTACTCAATATGCCTATTGATGGCTTGAGGTTGTTTTGCAGCAAGGCGGACGAAAGTTTAGAAAAGCTGCAGACCTCGAAAGCGACTGCTAAATCACTTGGCGCCTCTATAAGACCGCCTCAACAACAACACTCCTACTCAGGGTTTGATTCTACTCTTCCTTTGGGAGAGGGAAAGGACAGGCCAATCAAAAGGGACAAAGAAAATGTCCTTGTGGTGGAAGAGGAAAGAGTGTTAGATCAGCTCCAGCAGTGGCAACTGTCCCCTTAGCCGCTGCTGAAGCCACTGCAAAACCACTCTGAGGCCTTGACCCACAAGACCCCGGTGGGAGGCAGGATCACTCGGTATCTGAACAAATGGCATGGCATTACTTCAGATGCCTCGGCACTAGAAACAGTGGCCCATGGTTACGGTCTTCTGTTTCAGCAAGGCCTCTGGACCATCCACCGGAAGCCAGCTCTATCAAAGTTCCAGACCCGCTCCTTGTGCTGGAGATTGTAACCCTGCTAGAGAAAGGTGTAATAGAACATGTACCTGTAGCGGAGAGGAACAAGGGTTGGTATGCCCCTTATTTTCTCATTCCCAAGAAGGACAGAGGATTGAGACCCATCTTGGACTTTAGAAATTTGAATAAATTCCTCAGGAAGGACAAGTTCAAGATGGTGACCCTTTCTCAGATCCTTCAGGCTCTCCAACTCCAAGACTGGTTGGTTTCATTGGACCTTCAGGATGCTTACTTTCATGTGCCAATCCATCTCAAGCACAGAAAGTACCTGAGGTTCGCGTTTGGCGGTTTTCATTATCAGTTTTGAGTTATGCCATTTGGGCTGACCTCGGTCCCAAGGGATTTCACCAAGCTGATGGCTGTGGTGACAGCGAGTCTCAGGAGAGTGGGGTTTCACTTCTACCATTACCTGGACGATTGGCTAATCGGGGCAAGTTCACTCGAATGAGCCCAGGAACGTCTGACCTTGACCTGCCACTTGTTGCACAGACTGGGCTCCTCCCTCAATTACAAGAAGTCACAAATGATTCCGCTCCAATTCATCGGAGCAGTGCTGAATACTTCCTCAGGCAAAGCCTCGCTTCCCGAGGAGAGAGCTCGCCACATTCTGCAGATGCTAACAAAGTTCCAGAATGCCCAGCATCTGCCGGCCTTCGATTTTGAGGTTGCTCGGCCTCATGGCATCCTGCATTTTACTGGTGCCAGAGGCGAGCTTGAGAATGAGATCCCTTCAATGGTCCCTCGGGACTCAATGGTCCCAATTTTCGGAGGATATATTAGATCTTCTGCAAGTCTTGAGCCACTCTGGCCGCAATCTTCTATGGTGGGCTTGCAATGAAAATAACCATGGCCCGAGATAAACAGTAGTGACGGATGCCTCACTCACGGGGTGGGGAGCTCATCCCAACTGACAATCAGCGGCTGATGGTCTCCATCAGAGTCCAAACTACACATCAACCTTTTGGAGCTGAGGGAAATGAGACTGGCGCTGAAGTCCTTTCTGCCCTCTGTATGGGGAAAGAATGTCCTGATAATGACAGACAACACAGTGGACATGTACTGCCTCAAGTGGGGGGCATACGGTCACTATCAATGTGCAGAGAGGCAATGCAGCTCTGGTTCTGGGCAATGCAAGAAGGAATCTCTCTATCGGCAATTCACCTAGCCAGAGAGCAGAACACGGCGACGGACGCTCTGAGCAGGCAGAGCACAGGTTCTCACGAATGGGAACTACCTCAGGAATTCCTTCAAGAGATCTTCGCCCTTTGGGGAACTCCTTAAGTGGATCTGTTCACGACCAGTGTCAACAGGAAGTGCAAACTGTACTGCTCAAGGGAATTTCCTGCGCGAGGAGCTCTAGGGGACGCATTTGTGGTGGACTGTTAATTTTCCACTCCTATACGAGTTTCCTCCAGTCCCTGTGATTCCTTATGTAATCATGAGGTTCAGAATGTTCAGGAAATCCATGATCCTAATTGCCCCAGATTGGGCCAGGAGGACATGGTACCGGGATCTTCTGGACAGGTCCACCTGCCCTCCAATACGTCTTCCACAAAGAGAGGATCTTCTCTCATAAGAAGGTCGGGTTCTCTATCCAGAGGTCAAGACACTCGGCCTTCAACCGTAGTTTCTGAGAGGCTGAGATATAAGGATTGGGACCTCCCGGATGACGTAATGGAGATTTTGCTTTCGGCCAGAAGGCCAGTAATAAAATCCTTGTACTGGTGTCGGTGGAACAAATTAAGTAACTGGTGCAGGGATAAGAATGTGGATCCATTCTTATGTAATACTCCTACAGTACTTTCTTTCCTTTTATACTTGGCCAATTTGGGGCTCCAAGTTGGTACAATAAAAGGATATCTAGCAGCGCTATCTATTTTTAAGCGCTCCTCAGAAGTGACTTACTTCAAAATGCCCTTGGTTATTCAGTTCCTAAAAGGACTCCCAAATATGTACCTTCCAACCCCTTTTCAGGTACCCGTCTCGGATTTAAATTTTGTTTTAAAATTCCTTACATTTATTCCATTTGAGCACTTACATTCTTGCACGTTAAGGCTCCTTACTTAGAAAACAATTCTGCTAGTGGCAATTACATCAGTCCGCATAGTGAGTTGCAGGCACTCTCTTGTAAGCCTTCTCGCACCATTTTCCATAGGGAGAAAGTTATTCTTGGGGTCAAACCACTTCCACCTCTCACAGAAAATGACCTCACCTTCTTTATATCCTCCTCCGCATGCAAGTAAGGACGAAGAAAGGCTACATAGACTGGACCCGAAAAGAGCTCTGTTTCTAGATCTCCAGATTGGCTGAATTTAGACAGTGACCAACTCTTTGTCGGGTATACTGGATACAAATGGGGTCTAGCGGTATCAAAACAGACGCTGTCCAGATAATTTTGGCAATTACTGAATGCTATAAATTGGCTGGTAAAGAGCCTCCATATAGACTAAGGACCCATTCGACTAGAGGCATGGTGACTTCAACGGCTCTTCAGAGGGGTGTCCCAGTGGAAGATATTTGTGCAGCGGCCACCTGGTCGTCAATGCACAGCTTCGTGAAGCACTATTGCTTGGACTCAACATCTCAAGGTGGGTGGCCTTTTTGCAAAAGCCGTCCTTCATACGGTTCATGAATAATATTTCTAGTACTCCCTCCTCTGAATTCATACTGATTTGGGAGCCTATCTAAGATGAGGAATACGTGGGAGGACCCAATCCATTTGAAGAACAAGTTACTTACCAACTGTAACATTCTTTCGATTGGATGTTCCTCACACGTATTCCTCATCAACCCTCCCAGCCTGCCCCACCGTACAGTTTACTCTAGTTGCTCTCTAAATTCCTTAAGAGCTGGAGGTCAATGAATGCCTGGTCACCTGACACACTTTGAACATATTGTAAAAACAGAACTGAAGCCAATGGGCGCGGCTCAAGCCCTTTATACTACGGATGACGTTGACGCTCAACAGCAGCCCTCGAGGGACATCGATGCTGCAACCTCGAGCACAGCGCCCTCTGGTGAAAACAATTTTCCGAAGCAGCAAAGCTGGAAGATACAAATATATCTAAGATGAGGAATAAGGGGGAGGAACATCCAATCGAAAGAACTTTACAGTTGGTAAGTAACTTGTTCGTCTCCACTCATTAGGCCTCTATGATGGAAGTTCTGGGGTTTATCCCAGACCATCACTCACCATGTACATGTACATGTACCATGGAATAGGATTGAGCTGTTGTCTTTCCAAAAATGTTTGACTTCAAACAGAACCCTGAACAGTGGTATAATCAGACTAACAAAATTATACGCACAGGACCATTAACATTCAGGGATATCCACCAACTGTTTCCATGCAGATTACCTCACGACATATGGAGACAGTGTAGGAAACAGAGTAGTGAACAACCGTCAATCAAGTGGGAGCCTTTGGAGAAATAAGTAGTGCATTTTTTAAGGCAAGCGGGGCAATTGCATGAGGACATATTGGCCCTACCTACGGCTGTTATCCAGATAATTGAACAAATCGTGCCCCGGAAACAAATTAACTAGGATAAATTAACCATCTCTGGACAGGACGAAGGCAAGTCGGTAGAAAAGTACTTTGCAAGGAAACAAGGTTTTCTCCTCTTACAGTGGTATGTATCTAGGTACCATAGAAGGGCAAAAACGCCTTTTGTTCACACTTTGTAGAAGGACTGTACCCACACTTGAATAGTGACTTACAAACATATGAATCCAACATGGCCCATGAAGACTGCGGCTCAAATCTTTACTATGGCCAGATATTACGTGAATAGGCGCACTAAAGAAAAGGAAAGAAAATTAAAATATTTAAAGACCCAATTATTGATATAGCAAGCATTTCCAGTACAAGGCAGAGCTATATCACGGTGAAGAGGAATATTGAGAGGAATGTATAGGGTAAGAGGGGCAAGTGCTCCTCCAGCATACAGAGCAGGAGTAGTGGATAATGTATGCCATTATTGCAAACGCTCAGATCATAAGGATATCGCCATTTCCCACGCGCCCAAGGGGAAGATGAAGGTCTATGGGACGAGGGGATAGTAGGAGGAAGCAAGAGTGATGGTAGCAATGTGGGAAACCATGGCACAGTCCAAATATTTTGATCCAAGGCAGGGACTGCAATGTTCTGCCACAGGCTATTATGAAGACCAGACATATCCAGATTAATATGCAACATAGGGTTGCCCAGTAGAGGAGAAAGGCTGAGTACAAATATCAGTTGACCCCACAGGTCTATATGTGGAACATTGCATTGCTGAAAAGAAGCAGAAGTTACTTTTAGATAAAGGAGCAAACTATACTTCTATTTCTCACAAAGTAGTGCCTTCAATACCCTCTCTGGGAAAATGAACACCTCGGTAGGATTTCCTAATTTTCAGTCGTAGTCCAGTATCTGACCCCATTCGCTTTCAAATAGGGCCCATTTCCTGCATGGCTCTGTTTATTATAACCGATACATGTGCTTTCAGTTCTTTGGGCGTGGACCTATTGTAACACTTGCATGCAAACATTTACTGTTCGCCAGATGGTTTCTACCTCAGTTGCTCTGCTGAATCTTTTGCTAAATGTTATGTTTCCACCACTAACACTTTACAACCTGAACTTGAGAGAGTAGATAAAAGGGTGTGGGCATTCAGTAAAAATGGAGGATGTAGGCACTAGAGCCAATTCAAATTCACATTGCGACCAACGCCATACTTCCAAAGATAACCAATAAAAAAAAATCTCAGGGGAGTAATTAAAGATTTACTGGCCGAAGGGATAGTTAAGGAAATGTCAGGGAGCCCATGCAATAGCTCAATATCGCCAGTGCAGGAAGAGGGATGATGAGGAAGACTCGCTTATTGAATGGAGAATGGTGATGACATGCAAATCTAGCAGTAAAATTGTGGTGCCGCAGTTTCCAGTTGTATCTGATATGACGGATTCCTCCCTCCTCAAAATACTTCACGGTAGTGGACTTAATGCATTTTTCAGCATTCCAATACATGAGGACTGCCAGTACCTTTTTGCCTAGCATAGACCGTTGCTCGTACGCATTTTGTAGAGCACCCCATAGATGCAAAGAGCCCAATTATTTACAGCCAGGCATTAAAAACATAATTCAACACTTTTACTGCATCTCCAGGCACCGTTATTGCAGTACATTGATGGCTTGCTTATAGCGGCAGATATCAAGGATGGTTGTGTGGATGCATTACACGCCTGCTAGAGTTTAGTTCCCTTGGGACTGTAACGCTCACCTGATTCCCGCAGAGGCACCGGTCTTGACTGGGTGAATGCTGTATCTTCAAAGGTGATGTGTAACACACGGTTGGCTCTTTGGGCTGGACCTCTGTGCACTGTATGTCTGACTCGAAGAGTAAGATGTCTTAGGTAAGTGAACGCTGAGCTCTCCATCTGCCTCGGGCCAGGGTGCCGTAACCAGTTTCTTCACTGGATAAGGGTGCAGGCCTCTTGACCTCAGAGGACTGCTGTCCGTCGTTAACTGCACGAACGGTAAGTTCTGGGCACTTCAAATGTCTTAAAAGTCTTTTGTAATGAGATCTCTTGTTTTGCAGGGTTCCGGCGATGGCGGATGGCGGGCTGATGAGAGTTGAGGATCGAACCCGCGTGAGGAATAGAAGCGCCTGGAAGCACATAAGTAAGCGCTTGTAGCCTGCTTCACGATGCACACTAACTGTCCCTTTTATCTTGCAGGTACAAGTTCGGAGCTTTAGAGAAGCTGAAGGGTGCTGGAATACCCACTGGATTCGGCGTGGGAAGGAGTAATGGCACGTGAGTAATAAAGTTGCCCAATGTCTTTAAACGCACCTTCTTTTGTCTTTCAGATGCGGGATGCAGTGCGAAGACCTCCGGAGCATGCGAAGAGTAGGTAAGCCTTTGTCTTTCAGATGCCGGAATGCAGCGCGAGGCGTTGGTGACAGCCGATGGACCAGGTAAGAGATGCGCTGCCACTGAAGGCCGTAGTGCTAACCTGTTCTTTCTTTGTCTTTACAGGTGCTGCTGAAGACTGGATTCCAGGATGGTAAGCCTTTGTTCCCTTAGGCCCAGGATCAGAAGCAGAAGACACGATGAGCGTTCTGCTGCAGAGAATGCAGAATAACGCAAAGCAAGATTCATCCATCGGGTGTGGTTTAAATAGCCTCCTGTAGTGCTTAGGTGTCTCCTTCCACAGCCACGCCTAGGTAAGAAAAGAGTTCCTGCTTTCCAGAAGAGTTCCAGTGTTCTGAACCTAGGGAGTGGCTCCTGCCCCACCCAAAAGGAAAAGTAGTCCCAAACAGAAGAGGATCAGGGGTTCAACTGGCAGGTAAGTAAGCAGCATGGTCTGCTGCAGGTAAGTCCACCCAAGCATTATGAGCCCGGCGCTTCCAGCGCTGGGACTGGGCATCTTTATGAGCCTGGTGCCACTGGCGCCAGGACAGGGTCCAAAAGGTCCCAATTGGGACTGGCTGGCACTCGGAACCGGGGTTATGGGTCTGCTTCCAAGGGAGTCGGGCAAGTTCTGATCTTTTGGAAGCAGAGATCATGACAGCACCCCCCCCCCCCCCAAGGCCCCTCCCAAACCGGGCTTCTCCGGGGGTTTGGGCTTGTTAGGAAATGTTCGATGAAATCTTTTTGATTAGACGAGGCGCGTGGACATATTCTGCAGGTTCCCAGGATCTTTCTTGGGGACCGTAGCCTTTCCAGTCAATCAGGTAAAATAGTTTAGATTTGGAGATCTTGGAATCCAGGATGCTTTTGACTTCAAACTCGAGTTCTCCATCAACTAGAATAGGTTTTGGAGATGTAGTTAGTCGGGTTTGAGGTTGCATGGGTTTTAATAGAGAGACGTGGAAGACCGGATGCATCTTCATGTGAGGGGGCAAGTCCAACTTGACCGCTACTGGATTTACTATGGTAGTGATGGAATAGGGACCAAGGTATCTTGGGTTGAATGTGCGTGGTCCTTTTAGAGGTAGATATTTGGTGGATAACCAGACTTGATCTCCTACTTGATATTGGGGGGCTTCCTTCCGATGTTGGTCTGCTCCTTTCTTGTATTGTTCTTTAGCCCTTTGAAGGTGAGAAACGGCTTCCTTAAAGGATTGGGTGATTGTAGAATGCAGGTGGTCTACTGCTGGTGTTCCAAGATCTTGGAGTGGATCCAACTCCGAGGTTCGAGGGTGACTACCGTATAAAAGAAAAAACGGGGTCTTCCCAGTTCCCGAGTGGACAGAGTTATTGTAGGCATATTCGGCTATCCAAAGGATATCTTTCCAAGTTTTTTCAGTTTGTTGTAGCATGCAGCGCAAATACTGTTCCAGAGTTTGATTGGTCCTCTCGGTTTGTCCGTCGGTTTGAGGGTGGTGGCTGGTCGAAAGTCTCACATCAATTTGAGCTGACCGACAGCAACTTCGCCAAAAATGAGAAATAAATTGACTACCTCGATCCGAAATTAGAACAGAAGGAAAACCGTGCAGTCGGACGATGTTTTCGAGAAATTCTCGGGCCAGAGTTGCTGCTGTTGGTAAGCCTTTGAGTGGAATGAAATGCGCCATCTTGGAGAATAGGTCCACGATTACTAGGATCGTATTGTATCCGGAGCATGGAGGTAGATCGGTGATGAAGTCCATAGAAAGCGTATGCCAAGGGCGAGGCGGGATGTCAATAGGGCGTAAGAGGCCGGCTGGTTTTTCCTTTTGACTCTTGTTTTGGGCGCATACTCCACAGGACATTATAAAGTCTCTGATATCTTTTTTCCAAGACGGCCACCAGAAGTAGCGCTTGATCTTTTCCGAGGTCTTGGTCATACCGGGATGTCCTTCCATTAAAGAATCGTGATAACAAGAGATTACCTTTTTCTGTAAATCTGTGCTGGGCAGGTATAACCGTTCTTGGAAATATAATAGGTTGTCCTTCACCGTAAAGTCCTTTCCCTGCAGATGCCAATTCTGTATGTCTGCTGGAGTTACCAGTAGCCTGGCTTTATCCTTAACTTCCTCTATGGATTGTGTGGCGATTACACCTAGAATTCTTTGTTCGGGAATGATAGGTACATGTTTAGGATTGATCAAATGTTCTTCCACTCCCATCCGAGAAAGGGCATCAGCTTTACCGTTTTTTGTACCAGGTCGATAGGTAATTATGAAGTCAAACTCGGCAAAGACTAGTGCCCAACGGAGTTGCCTAGAGGATTGAGCTTTTGCGGTTTTCAAATATTGCAGGTTTCGGTGATCTGTAATCACAGTAACGGTGTGTCGGGCCCCCAGAAGATAATGCCGCCAAGCCTTAAAGGCGGACTTGATAGCTAGAAGTTCCTTATCAGTAATAGTCTAATTGATTTCAGGAGGCGAGAATTTGCGGGACCAAAATGCCACGGGATGCATCTGATTGGTTACTGGGTCCTTTTGTGATAGAACTGCCCCCATGGCAAGGCTCGAAGCATCAGTTTCAACGATGTAGGGGAGTTCTGGGCGAGGATGTTTTAAGATCGGTGCAGAGATAAATCTAGTCTTCAAATTCTGGAAAGCTTGTTCCGCCTCGGTAGACCATTCAAAACGTTTGTTTTTCTTTAACAAGGCGGTGATGGGCTGGACTATTCGAGAGAATTTGGGGATAAACCTGCGGTAAAAGTTAGCGAAGCCTAACATGCTTTGAACACCTTTTACGGAGGATGGCGATGGCCATTTCAGAATTGCATCGACCTTCTTTGAATCCATACGCACTCCGCTAGGTGATAATATGAATCCCAAGAATTCAACTTCAGTCACGTTGAAAACACATTTTTCCAACTTAGCGAAAAGTTTGTGTTGACGCAATCTCTCGAGGACCATTTTCACGTGTTTCCGATGTTCAGTTTCCGATGAAGAATAAACGAGGATGTCGTCAATGTAAACACACACATCTATGAGCTCTCCGAGGACATCGTTCATAAAATATTCAAAGGCGGCCGGGGCATTGCAAAGTCCGAAGGGCATGACCTGATATTCAAATAGCCCATACTTGGTGCGGAAGGCCGTCTTCCATTCATCGCCCTCTTTTACTCGTACCAAGTGGTAGGCTCCTCTAAGATCCAGCTTTGTATATATGCATGCTTTTCTGACTTGGTCCAGGAGTTCAGGGATCAAAGGTAACGGATATCTATTCTTAACGGTGATCTGGTTCAGGGCGCGATAATCTATACAAGTTCTAAGGTCCCATTCTTTTTTTGGAACGAAGAACAAAGCTGAGGAAGCAGGGGACTTGGAAGGACAAATAAACCCATTCGCTAGGTATTGATCCAGGTATTGTCGGAGGTGAAGATTCTCAGGCTCGGTGAGGGCATAAATTCTACTACAAGGAGGAGTAGATCCAGGTATCAGGTCTATCTGGCAGTCATAAGACCTATGAGGAGGTAGAGAGTTAGCCAGATCCTTCCGGAAAACATCTTGGAATTCTAGGTATTCAGGAGGTAACTGAGGAGCCTCCAAGGAAATTGCTGCCAGTGCAACACCAGGTCGAGGGTGACAAGTAGAGACACATTCTGGAAACGGAACCGTTCTTGCTCGCCAATCGATCTGAGGATTGTGCTTCTCTAACCAAGGAATTCCTAGAATAATCTGGAACTGAGGGGCCTTGATCACATCGAACACGATCTTCTCATGGTGTCCATCTTGACTTACTAGCGTCACTTCTTGGGTGGTATGCGTTACTGGTCCGGAGGCTATCTCCGTACCATCCACCGTAGTAATGACGTCCTTTACAGCCTTTGGACAAAGAGTCAGATTCATCCTCAAAACCATTTCATGATCCACATAATTGCCGATGGCACCGCTGTCGACGTAAGCTTCAATCGCATGTAATCGATCCGGATGTTCAGGGCTAATGAGGACCATAGGTATCACGAAATGCGAGGTCACGGAACTGGTTTTAACGCTTGGCAAGAGGACCTCTATTCTTGTCGGGCAAGGTCGTTTCCCTGCTCAGAGTTTGTGACCCTGGTAACTGCAGCTCCTACTGCCTTCTTGGCTGGTTTCACCGGACAGTCTCGAAGAAAGTGCCCCGAGTTTCCGCAATAGAGGCATAATTGCAGCTCTTTTCTCCTTTCCCGCTCCTTTTGTGTTAGTGGTCCTTTCAGGCCCCCTATTTGCATGGGTTCTCCGGAGTCTACTCCTTTGGTAGGAGTTGGTGGTTTGGAAAATACTCGAGCATCAAACTTGGAACGATCGGCCTTCCTGTTCTGCAGTCTGTGGTCAATTTGAACGACAAAGTCAATATAGTCCGAACAGTCTTGCGGGGGATTCACTACTTGGGCTAACACATCTTTGAGCTCTCCACGTAGACCTCTATAAAACAGCGTAATCCTTTTGTCCTCAGGCCATCGAGTTTCCACTATCAGTCTGTTGAAAGACGCAATATAAGCCAAAAGGTCTTGATTACCCTGTCGCAGTGAAAGGAGCTCATTGTCCAAGGCCTGCCCCTGTGAATGTCTTGCAAACAGTTTTTCCATACTGAGCTGAAAAGCTTGAAAATCATGGAGAACGGATCATCTTGATTAACTGGAGGGATCGACCAGTCTGCCGCATTGCCACTAAGGTACGAAAGCTACCTTAGCTTGATCAGTTGGAAAGGCTGCTGGCCGGCATAAGAAGTGCAACCGGCACTGATTAATAAATACTGCAAACCTCTTTGGGTCACCAGAAAATCGTTCGGGCGGAGCCAGAGGTACATTCCCAGGTAGGTTGATCTGCACTGGGTTCGTAGAGGATGTTGAAGGAAGATTTGCCCCTGATGCGGGTAACGAAGTTTGTCCGGCTTGTGACTGTAGCAATTGTCTAGCGAGATCGTCTGTTCGCTCCTTGGAAATAATCAGTTCCCTTCTTAGAGCATTCGTTTCCTGACGGGCTGCATGCACTTCTGCCCTTAGTTCCCCAAGTAACTGGGCTAGCTGGTCGGTATCCGAGGTTTCCATAGCACCTGGGTGGGAGTTTTGCGATATGCTTTGCGTTCTGTAACGCTCACCTGATTCCCGCAGAGGCACCGGTCTTGACTGGGTGAATGCCGTATCTTCAAAGGTGATGTGTAACACACGGTTGGCTCTTTGGGCTGGACCTCTGTGCACTGTATGTCTGACACGAAGAGTAAGATGTCTTAGGTAAGTGAACGCCGAGCTCTCCATCTGCCTCGGGGCAGGGTGCCGTAAACAGTTTCTTCACTGGATAAGGGTGCAGGCCTCTTGACCTCAGAGGACTGCTGTCCGTCCTTAACTGCACGAACGGTAAGTTCTGGGCACTTCAAATGTCTTAAAAGTCTTTTGTAATGATATCTCTTGTTTTGCAGGGTTCCGGCGATGGCGGGCTGATGAGAGTTGAGGATCGAACCCGCGTGAGGAATAGAAGCGCCTGGAAGCACATAAGTAAGCGCTTGTAGCCTGCTTCACGATGCGCACTAACTGTCCCTTTTATCTTGCAGGTACAAGTTCGGAGCTTTAGAGAAGCTGAAGGGTGCTGGAATACCCACTGGATTCGGCGTGGGAAGGAGTAATGGCACGTGAGTAATAAAGTTGCCCAATGTCTTTAAACGCACCTTCTTTTGTCTTTCAGATGCGGGATGCAGCGCCGAAGGCCTCCGAAGCGTGCGAAGAGCTGGTAAGCTTTTGTCTTTCAGATGCCGGAATGCAGTGCGAAGACCTCCGGAGCATGCGAAGAGTAGGTAAGCCTTTGTCTTTCAGATGCCGGAATGCAGCGCGAGGCGTTGGTGACAGCCGATGGACCAGTTAAGAGATGCGCTGCCACTGAAGACCGTAGTGCTAACCTGTTCTTTCTTTGTCTTTACAGGTGCTGCTGAAGACTGGATTCCAGGATGGGTAAGCCTTTGTTCCCTTAGGCCCAGGATCAGAAGCAGAAGACACGATGAGCGTTCTGCTGCAGAGAATGCAGAATAACGCAAAGCAAGATTCATCCATCGGGTGTGGTTTAAATAGCCTCCTGTAGTGCTTAGGTGTCTCCTTCCACAGCCACGCCTAGGTAAGAAAAGAGTTCCTGCTTTCCAGAAGAGTTCCAGTGTTCTGAACCTAGGGAGTGGCTCCTGCCCCACCCAACAGGAAAAGTAGTCCCAAACAGAAGAGGATCAGGGGTTCAACTGGCAGGTAAGTAAGCAGCATGGTCTGCTGCAGGTAAGTCCACCCAAGCATTATGAGCCCGGCGCTTCCAGCGCTGGGACTGGGCATCTTTATGAGCCTGGTGCCACTGGCGCCAGGACAGGGTCCAAAAGGTTCAATTGGGACTGGCTGGCACTCGGAACCGGGGTTATGGGTCTGCTTCCAAGGGAGTCGGGCAAGTTCTGATCTTTTGGAAGCAGAGATCATGACAGGGACATACGGTTTCTCCAAATAAGCTACATTTTTGGCAGCAGCAGGTTACTGGTCTAGGTCATTTACTTAATAAGAGAGAGAAAAGGTTGCACCTGCATCGAATACAAATGATACATAACATGCCAGTACCCCACACACAGAAAGAGGTGTGGGGATTACTTCATTATGTAGACAATGGATTCCATTCCGAACTTTTTTTTGTTAGCTAAACCCTTACTGGAACTTAATACTAACACTACTCCTGCACCTCTTCCCTGGACTCGTCACATCAGGAAAGCTTTGAGGCACTCAAGTCTGTGCTATGCAACCTTCCTGCGTTAGGAACACCAGGCTATACTAAACCCTTTTCTCTATGCATGAACTAAAAGGTTGTGCTTTGTTGGTCCTAACTCAACTACAAGGGGAGAAAAATAGGCCATGTGCCTATTTTCCGACCCCCCCCTTAGCCCAGTGGTTAAAGGGTTGCCAATTCGCCTAAAGAGGGTAGCGGCTGCTGCCCTTTCTGTGAAACAAGCAGAAGCCATAATATTGGGCCATTCTTTGACGGTTATTTCCCCATGCAATAGATATTCTCCTGAACAAAACACACATGCAACATGTAACTAATGCACGACTCACTAGATGTGAGTTGGCCATGGTTGCACCCAACATTACTTTGGAAAGATGTAATACCTTGAACATGACTGTTGCATGACTGTATACTAATAACAGATGAGGAAATGAAGGGATGAGTTAATTTCACTGATGTTCCGCTAGAAAAGCCTGATTGCATTTTATGTTTGACTCTTGTTTCAAATTACCTGATGGCATGTGAACTCAGCTCTGGACTTGTAGTAAACATTTAAACTGATAGCCAGTATGCATTTGGGGCTGCCCATCATTTTGGGAGGCTCTGTGTGGAATGCAACTTTCTTACTTCCCATGGACCAGAATTCAACATGACAAACTTATTCATGAATTGCTCAATTCACTGGCCTTGCCAAGCTGTCTTGCCATTATTAAATGCAGCGCACATAAGAAAATCACTGACCACGTGCACAAAGGCAATATGTTTGCGGGCACAATTGCAAGGAAAACTGCCCAAGCCCCTTACTCACGTTTCCTGTCCGCGCACAACAGACCATCCCCCTTTTGAGACTGCACTTGCCATGATTGTCAGTATTCAAGCAGATGCTACCTGGTAAGAATTGAAGCAATGGGAGATTGATGCAGTTTTGAGGATGGGTGTTTAATGGACAGGGGAATCGAGGGGAGATTGATGTTGCCAAACAAATAAGTACCTGTGATATCGGTCGCCCATTAAGCAGTTCACATAGGTGCGGATGGTATGATTAATATATGTATTACACTTTGGAATAACCCGAATATTCGCAAAGCAGCAATAGCATTTTGTAAACAGTGTATTATATGTGCCACACACAATGTTGGAAAGGCTGAAGGAGCACCAATGGGTCATTTCGGTCCCCTATTTGAACCATTCAAGGCACTACAAATGGACTTTGTAGAGTTGCCTCCCTGTCAAAAATGGAAATATATTTTAGCAATTGTATGTACAGTAAATGGGTAGAGGCATTTCCCTTGAGAGAGAACATTGCACTGAGTACAGCTAAAACCCCTGCTAAAGAATATTTTCTCTGCCCCGCTCAATATGGAGCGATATTGGGTTTCATTTCTTGAATGCAACAATGTACCTGGTGTATCAGGCATTGGATTTAAGGCAACAGTTTCATGCAATATATCACCCACAGGTGGCAGGTTTAGTGAAATGCTGTAATGCCACACTAAAAAACAAACTAAAGTGTGTGCAAGTAGCAACTTAAGATGGGTGGATGCCTTACCTCTAGTTTTATTCTCTGAGAACTGTTACACATTCTGGATTAGGTCTGTCCCCTATGAGGTTATGGGCCACCCATCAAATGTGTGGGGCTTGCCCCAACGTAAGAAATTATGAGATGTGCCCTATCGTATGCTGATTGACTATTAAAAGGAGCTTATTAAAGCATTTTCTATTATTCATAAACAGGTTAAAGATTGTCTACCCCACCCTTGGAGGGGCAGGAACACACTATCCTGCCTGGCGACTGGGTGCTGACTAAGAACTTTCAACATTTCTCTGGTCTGCAACCTAGGTGCAAAGGGCGGGTGCAGGTACTCCTGTCAACACAATCTGCAATCAAATGTGACGGGCACAGAAACTAGGTTCATGCCAGTCACGTGAAGAAAGCACCTTTAGCCACACGAACAGCCTAAGGAAGGCTGTGTTGCGGCACTACTTGTGTAGTCTTCTGCAGAAATGTCTGCTGGGAAAAAGGAACTTGAATTTCTTTCTTCAACTACAGTGTTCCCCAAAGACTATGTTGGACCAACAGAGGGGACACACTATAATCCGGACCAGGAAAACTTTAATAAAAACTACAAATTGAGTATTTGGGACCACTCTAAGGAGAGCACAACTACCTCAGTGGTCATGACTGCCATCTTGAAAGGACTACCTAGGGTTGAGATAATTTGGGCACTCCCAAAATATATTTGCCGCCGCCATGAATTCACTGACCATGCCTCTCCATTGTTCTCATGACAAGACAATTGTCCTACAAAAATAATGTATTGCGTACTGACAAAATGGTATTGCTTGAGATTGTGCCTGCCTAAAAAAAAAGGAGAGCCTGCTTGTATTACCAGGTGCTTTTGTATTGTGATATTTGCCAGTTTGCCAGATATTTACACCTACACTTGCACCCTTTCCTAATGTACCCTTTCCTAATGTTACTATGGCAACTGTACCCCCTGATCAACATTATCATGAATTAATGAGTAGACTTGTTTGTTACCCTTGTGGACCATAGGATGCTGTGTAGGCAGAGAGCCTTAGCAAAACTGTTATCGCCTCTCCCTACTAGAGTGATTTGTTTGGTGCAAATAAATGTATCTGTGACTGTTATTCTGTGAAAGTGTCTTTTTCTTGGTTTATATTCAAGGCGGGAAGGACCTTTTAGGAGGGGCTTACAGCCGTACTCCAATTTGCACATTTTGGCACAGGCATCTCTCACAGCTCACAGCAGTTGGGACAAAGACATTTGACAAGATGCTTTGCAGAGCGGACTAGGGTTTCCCCAAAGCTCAAGGTAAAACTCGATCAGACAACGTTCCTTCGTAGGTGCCAGGGTTTGAGCTGTTCAGTCCACTGGAGGGTCCAGGAAAGCTCTGAGGCTCTCTTGCAGGGCAACAAGACGTTGTCAGCGATTGGCCCACCACTCCAAGAGGTTGAAGCACCTTTACAGGTCTTCGGAGATCGAGCGCAAAGCATGGCTCTACAGGGACAGCAGCGGTTCCGAATAGTGCTTTGATCTGCTTCACTCCTCCGGATACTTCTGTTTATAGGTTGGGTCTGCATTCAGGACCCCTGCTCATATCCACAAGTCCAGTGAGTGCTTGCACCCAGCTGGCCAATGAGATCTGCTCCACTTATGCACGCCCTCAGTGGTCCAAACAAGGACCACTGCGTCTCTCATTTCCTCGTGCACACCAGAAATCCTGGCACCAGTAGTGTGGATTGGGACCAGACAGTCCCAGCCCATTTCCTGGGTACCTACACAAGTGATATGCATTATCCCGCAAAACGCAGCATCTTTCGCAGATGAATGCATGCCCAAATAAGGATTCCCTATTTCACAAAGATCAGGGGGAAGGCCAACGGACAAAGTGGCCAAAGGAGAAGACAAAACTCATAGCACTGCCATGACGGACACTAGCCCACAATCCTAAGCTAAACGTGGCAAGTGTGGTATGGCTCGTTAAAAGTACATAAAAATACATGAAAAAGGTTCTGCTACCACCAGTCTACTCCTAGGCACTGTCCAGTTACCAAAACATCCTTAGTGGCCCCATTGCACGGTACTGTAATGTACTTTGCGCAATGAAATACAGTTGCCAAAAGTGGCAACAAAGTCATAAGACTAAGAGAAACAGGGGGGTGGGGTGGTATAGCTCAGGGGCAACACGTTTGTCTTAGAAACAAGGCAATGCAGCACAAACACGGGTTTGAATCCCGATCCCGCGCATTCAGATTGTGCAAGTGCAGTAACGAGGTGAAGGGGTGGAGGTGCGAGGGGGGTGCAGGGCAGGGAGATGGGCCCGAGAGAGGAGAGTGCCAGAGGAGGCCAGGTGGACAGGGCCAGGGGAAGCAGAGTACAGGGGATGGGGGGTGGGGGTGGTCCACCAGCAAGTGTAGGGTGAGAGGTTGGAATGTCTCCAAGTGTGCAGGCTAGCCAACAAGTGCAGGAGGTGAGCCTGTGAGGGCAAGTGTAGGATAAGGGGCGGTTGTCAGGGGAGACCAAGTGTAGGGGTAGAGTAGGGGCGGCGGGCCTGGAGCCCTGTGTTATTCTGGGGGAACAAGGCCACCAGTCTAGGGCAGACAGGGATATTGGCAGGGGAGTGGTGTGGCGGAGGAATGAAGAGAAAGGGAAGGTCTTGAGCTTCGGTAACTTGAGGAGATCCAGCTAGAGTCTGAGAAGGGCAGGGAGGCCATTCCAGAGGGAGGCACCTGCAGAGGAGGAAAGAGGGGATACCCCCCCCCCCCCACTCCCTGTTTGACAACACACCTAATCTGAAGAGATCTGGAGCTAGACGAGTGAAGGGCTCTAGCAGTGAGGTATTTAAGGAGAGAGAGTTTGATATAGCTTAGTCCCACCCCCAGAAAGCCTTGTGGATGATGCAGAGGGTCTTGAACTTGTATAGACCAGATGTTCACAACCCCAGTTTTCTATCGCTTCGGTCCAATGGTAAGTGACAAATTTAAACTAAGCAATGTCAGGCACTCTGAAATTCCAAAATGTCAAGCTGCGCCAGTGACACAATGTCAAAACATTCTGTGGGATCTAACTATTTAGCAAGATGGTTGTTGCTCCACTGTTGCTTGTTTTGATTTTGAAAATGGTTTATTTTCCTTCGGGTCATTGCCAACGAGCATTTTTCTTTTGGTAGGTTTTGATGTTAGCTGATGGTTATTCAGTTCTGGCAACATAAACTGCAACAATATTTTATATTTGCTCAGCAGTGTCCCCCTTAAATGGACTGGAGCAGAATTTGTTTTCTGCAGCCAAAATGGAACCCCCACCTTTCAAGTGTTTGTATATCCTGTCCAAAAGCTATATGTAACGATCAATATGCATTTCAAATTGCTGATTGAACATCAAATGAGAACCATGTTTCTCCCGCATTGGATCTTTCATAGATTGACATGCTGTGAATAGTCCCCGGCGTCAAGCTGGGAAGCCTCGGTTACTTTTAGGATATTACCCTTAAAAAGTTTAGGCTTATTTTGTATGCGGTCATCCTAGTTATGGGTGTTTTTTAGTACCACCCAATGGGACCTCAAGTAGTAAGCTCCTCCTCCCCAGCCGTATCCTCAGATTCTAACCGAGTGTCATGGTGGAACGAGTCCTGGAAATCTTTCCTCTCGAGAGAAGATTATTCAAGAACAAAGAAAAATTCAACTTTTACCTCAGAAGTTCCTCGTGTTTCCCTGCTGGAGAGAATTAAGAGGCTTACCAGAGGAAAAGTCGCTGGTGAAGGACTGCAATGCAATATATGTGGTCTCAATGTGTTTGAAGGCGACGGGCACAGTGAGTGCATTTATTGCCTCTACCCCAATCGCTCACCTGAGCATTGTGAGATTTGTAGGCGTTTTAGCACCAAAACCTTAAAAGATGGGCTCAGGCGTTTGGTGTGTTGGCTCCAGGAGGGTCCTTAGCCACCTTCAGAGTCCACTAAGAGCATGGCAGTACCTAGAGGGAAAAGGTCCCCATCTAAAGAAAGGGACACATCGGAGGAATGGTTTCCTAAGAAACAAGCCATCCCAGCCATGGACCGGCAGCGACAGGTGCTAAAAGCAGTAGGACCTAGTCTCCAGCAGTTAAGGGATGAGAAGGTCCATCAAAGAGCCCATCAAGGCCTTCGTTGTCAAGGAGGCACTCTCCCTCCTACTGCTAAACGCTAGTCAACTGCAAAGCCCAGGGCCAAATCCTTGTTGACAACACTCATCCACCAAGAACACCGTCCACAAATCCGTCGACGAAGCACTCGACAACCAAAGTCTCGTTGACCAAGAATTCCCAGTCTATAACAAATCTGCTGTGTACAACCTCGTCGACACATCCGTTGGCCAATGGTTAACCAAAATCAGCTGCCGCGCCCAAATGTCAGCCTTCAAAAGCAAAGTCCAAGCATGCAGCCTCATTGATGGGCGAAAAAACTTCACACGCGTTTGGGGATAAAACCCCCACAATAAGAGGACCGTGCAAGCAGAGTCAGACAAAATAAAGGCACACAAACGTAACCCCTCAGGAAACATCAAGGGGCTGATCCGGTGCAGGATGCACAAGTGCAAGTGTTTACCTCACCATGATGCCAGAAAACATCCGACAGCAGGACATTGATTCCGACTTTGAGGCCCGTCAGGCGGCCCATGAGGAATCAAGGGAGGGGGGAGACAGTCACCCAAGCTCTCCTACACCACCTCCTACGTCAGAACCTGTGTAACCCTTAACCCAACCAAATGTAATATGGCCACCCGCCCTTGGTTGGCTGAACAAGGGTCAGGCCATGGCCTTAGCTGTACACGAACTGGCCAGCCACCTCAACTGCTCTTAAACCCACAAGCCCTGCTATACATCCAGGTTCTTTCTTCCTTGACTGCCATCTGGTGTCCCAGCAACAATATCCATGGCAACCACACCAACCAAATGGGGAATGTCGATTGACCAGTCTCACCTCTTAGGTCGCTGTTCAGGCCCTCGATGGGGTTAAGACCACAATCGACACATACGTCGGCGTCCAGACAGGTCATCGGCCTGGTCAATATCCACCTCCCACCCCCCATCATCCGTGCAGCGTCACCTGCAAGGTCAAGATAGTCTCATGTTTCTGAAAGGCTCCACCAACACCTGAAGGGTAAGCATAAGCAGGGAGACGCCACGCAACCGCATACAGCTCCACAGCCTATACTGCTCCCAAAACCGATTGTGGCTCTGCCCTTGCCCACTATTAGGGACAGGGAACAAGAGGGCAGCAAACTTAGACAGACAACCCGTAAGACACTAACACTACTACCACGACGTCTCCCCTTAGTAGTGATTGGGACAGACACCCCAGCGGAACCTGCCGTAAAAGGCAGAAGGGGGGTAGGGGGAGCAGAGTTTAAAGCACCGGAATCTACGCCAAAATGCCTCCCTTCTCAACACTTGCCGGAATCCGTGGTGTCAGCGGCTGCAAGTAGAAAGGGCCATTCACAAGCACAAGTGTGTACTGTGCCGCTGGTGAATGATGGCTGAAAACTCGAGGCTTTTGGGAAGCTGGTCATAAAAGTTGAGCCAACCGCGGTAAAAGCAGTGAACTCGCTCGCGATAATGTCACATTACAACGGGGAAATGTGGCACATAATGGCCTTACTACTCGAACACCTGCCCGAAGATGAAAAGCTACAGCAGTATTGCAGGAAGGCGAAGAAGCTGCAAACCACAAGATCGATATAGTGGTAAATCTGGCCAAAACTGGTTTTACACAAATCTGATACTGAGTAGTGATGAGAAGACCAGGATTGTTGTGGTGTTCGGATATCAGACAGGCTGTACAACGCAAAGTAATAGACATGCCCTTTTAGGGGGATTATATATTTGTCCTTTTATAGACGACACAACTAAAGGCAATAAAAGCAGACACAAATACAACCAGATCGCTCACCATCTTGCAGGGTAGAACATTTTTTCATCCCTTTAAAGGGGCCTTGGGGAGAAATAACTCCCAACTCTTCATATTCGAGTAGACTATCTTACTCCAAAGGGGTGTACAACCAGACATAGAGGCGCAAGCAAATAACAAACCCTCAAAGAGGAAGACAAGGAAAGCAGTTGCTGTGACTATGCCCTCAGTACAGGACAAGTGGGGGGTGGAATGTGCCCAATTATGTCCACCGGTGGTGCTGCATAAATACAGACAGATGGGTTCTACAGTCACCCATGGCCACCTGCCGGAATTCACAAACCACCCCACCCCAACATAACACCTGTTCAACACATGAAAGGGCATCTAAAGGTCCTTTTCCAAGAGGTCAAATAAATGTTAATAAAAAAGGCAATAGCAAAAGTTCCAAAACAATACAAATGACAAGGAGTGTATTCAAGGCACTTTGTAGTGAAAAAGCCAGACGGCAAGTGGCGGCCGATACGAGACCTCCGCAGCCACAAAATGTTGCGCAAAAGGCATACATTCCAGATGGTAACGCTACAACAGGTGATCAGAGCCATTCAACAAGACTTTCTAGGCTTCCTGGGCCTACAGGGTGTGTATTTCCACATAACTATCCACCCCAAACACAAATATCTAAGGTTCATGGTTCACAGTTCACAACACTCAATAGCATTTCCGAGTGCTTCCATTCGGCCTCAAGTCAGCCCGAAGAACATTTTACCAAATGTCTAGTGCCCATCACGGCAAGCCTTTGCAAAAAAGGTCAGCAGGTCTATCCGTGTTTGGGACGACTGGCTGGTCAGATCAGCAACACACTCCACGGCCCAACACACCATGTCGAACTATACGGTCAATCCAATCCTTGAGGTTCTCCATAAACTGCTAAAAAAAATGCTTTCTGTAGCCGTCCAAGAACTTGGTTTTCCTGGGAGCGCACTTTGCCACAGAGAAGCAAAGGGTGCGTCCCTTAATTTAGCAAATACTCACCTCATTGATCCCGACATTGAAACTCAAAATGTCTGCCTCGGTGCGCCAGTTCATGCCCCCTACTAGCCACTGTCAGTCATTCCCAACTGCAGGTTGCACATGTACTCGGACAACACAACAATGTTTTGTATTTGTATTTTATTTATATAGCGCACGAGCTCCAAGGCTTTTATATCGGAAAACGGGGAAACGCTGTCACCAATTTTGTCTCACGAAACCTAGCAAATTTGAAAATAGGCCATCTCCAACCAGATGATGCTGCAAGTTTTCCACCTACCGGGAGTCCAAAACAACATAGCAGACGGCCTCAGCAGACAGGCTCCGCAGTCACACATATGGGAAATCGACCAACATCAACTGCAGAATGAGTTAGATTGCTGTGGTCATCTATTCACCGACCAGTTTGCCTCAGCCGATGACGAACAATGCCTGGACTTCGCAAGCAGAAATACACAGGGGTGGGTCCAAAGAGGATGCATTCTCGTTCCCATGGGACCGGAGGTGGTTCTGCTCAAGTTTGAGAGAGGCAGGGAGGCTGTTCCAGAGGGAGGCCTGTTAAAATGGATTTATAAATTCAACCCTGGTGTGCAGATTTTCGGATGGCACCCTGATTCTACTGAGCAGTGAGACTGAGTGTTCAGCCAAAACCCAAATAAGGTAGTTTGAGAGCAGTCAAGGATTAGTCTCAGGAGAATGTGGTCAGAGGTCCCAATAAGTCCACACAGAACACACAATAATTTGACTCGGTAATAAAAAGTTATTTAGGCCTTAAAGAGCCCACCAGTAAATGAAACTAGTAGGTAGTATTATAACACAAAACCATATAACGCTAATAGATCAATTCACCAGTAGGTGCACTTGCCATACATCACTAAATAACTAACCAGGTAAGTACTCTGATGTAGGTAAAATGATGAAAACCAGTCACAAGTACAGTTTCCTTTACTTTAGTCCAGCCCTAAGGTGTATGGGTCCTAATGCCCAAATGTCACAGGTTCCATCCAATACAACTTTTCTCCAGTGAAGTTATTCTCTTCAGGGATGTAATAGACTTGTGTTTGTGATTTTAAAATGTTCAAAACCATTTCAAAGTTCAATGACAATTTGTCAGAAGATTACATTCTCCTTTGTCTTCCAGACCCACCCAGGGGCAGGAACCTTGACCAAGGTTCGATGTCCAAAGTTAAGTGAGATGGGAGACAAAGGGCTATTCACCCAATGTTATCCTATGAATGGCGGGTGTGGGAGGGGACCAGACATGTTTCCTTACCCCCGAATCAGATTCTCTCAGGGGATCATGATGGATCTTCTGTGGGTCACTGGGAGCACAGTCTTCCATCATTTCTTTGGGTGAGAGATCCCCAGAGGTTGCAGGTTAGAGTGCTCTTTCGATTAGGTGCAATTGCAAGATTCAAGTCCATTCGATGAAGAAATAGACCTTTACAATGCAGGTCTCTTCAGGACTCTTCACAGGATGGAGGACAGAGTACCAGTGACAGTCAGTGTTTGCAGGTGTCCTTAGAATCTCGGTCAATTAAGCAGTCTGGCACAGGTTCCCATCATGCTAAGAAGTCAGACATTTGTGAGAAGTAAACATAATTTATTAGGAGTAGAAATAAAAAGCTGAAGGGAAAAGAGCATATGCTTGTCTAGCGGTTCCCTTTTATCAGCTGTGAAAGGTAATAGTAAGGAAGGCCTTGAAACCTGTGGGCATGTTTTGCTTTTTTTAGTTCCCCATGTAGGGCTGTACACACGAGATCGTCCATGAGTGGTTAATCAGTCGGTTGTCACAGGCCAAAGGTCAACTGGGAGCATCCAAAGAGGTTGTCAAGCTACAAAAATGGTGGAACAAGGAAAATCTCTTACAAGGGAAGACCAATGTCTGTCTCAAATGCATATCAATGTAATAATGTCTGTCTCAAATGCATATCAATGTTCTAGAGCTCATATCAATTCACAAAGGTTGTGATGAAATGACTACTGCTCTTATGGAGTGCAGGGAGGAGTACTGGCTATACTGCTTACTCTGCACCGAGTCGGACCGGCAAGTTGGAGAGCTGCAGTTGAAATAATCGACCCCCCCCCTAGCCACCCCTCTTGAGCATCTCGCACCACCCACATACCCAAACCTGCCAATCCTCCCCCTCCAATCCCCAGCTACCTTTTTGCCTCCGCTCGCACGCCTCACCTCTCCCTTATGACATTGCCCTCCCCAAATCACACTTCCCTTCACTTAGTGCAGCAAGGGTGGCCAACGGATGTATGCGATTTCTTGGACCATGTTTCACCTAATGGAGATTTCATCAAATTCATCTCACTGAAAAACAATCTACTTTTTTTTGTGGGTGGAGACCCCCTTCCCCAAGCCCCCTCACTACCCTAACTTATACCTTTACCCCACACCCCACCTATTATGCATTACACATAGACCATTTCCCCTACTGTTTTCAGTGAAATAAATTCAATGAAATGGTAATGCTGGCCAACACCCCCACCTCACAGATCACTCTGCAACCTTTTTCTCCTTATCCTCACCCCGCCTCCCTCCCAGCCCCCACCAACCTTCGCCCCACTCTGGAACAAGAATTCCAGACTCACTCGATCCTTCCACCCTAGTGAACACATTTAACAAAGTCGTCTTAGAAGCAATGTTCCCTCTAATTATTTTCTCTGTGCGGAACTGGTTGGCTGTTGTGCCCACATTATTTTCCATGTGCACAACTGACTAAGGAAGTAAGCCACTTTGTGAGCATGTGTATTTACTGAACTACCGTCACAGAAGAGTTTGAAAAGGAATTTCCACTTCCCAGCAACTGCAATTCTTGACAAATCCTACAACACTTTTTCCAAACACATAGGCTAAAATAAAATAAGGCATATGTGATTATACAGAAAACTCATCAACCAGTCTAATACTTCCACATCTGCCACAGTAACTTGAAAACATTTTATGCCACTGGAAAATCACTCATGTTCTACAAAACACAAATATCTCGTCATAACTGATGTGGCTGTCAAGAAATTGACAGACTACAACATTTGCCGATTGATTAATGGCAATTAAAAGAAATGTCGGAAATATGCTGAGGAGTTCAAGTGCCATTTTAGTGAGGTAATTCAAGGGCCAGGAGAACATGCTTCTAATAATTTGTGTAAGGATGATAAATACATCAGAATAACTGCACCTCAGAATATGATCATAAATTCCTGTGCCTCTGCTTACTATCCACATTATGTTCTCCTGTTGGTAATTATAACACCAGCCTACAGCTAAGAGATAGATGCACCACCAATTTGTACTCCCTAAAAAAATAAAAATGTGTAACAAAAATGAGAAACAATGAACATATCGTTGTTTCAAGCCACAAAGCTCCACTGAAATTTTTTCGAATCGGTGACCAGTAAAGCACTGGCATAGGAAGGGACTCTAATATTAATGCCCAATCTCAATAGCAATTTTAAGGGGAAGAACATCGCTTGGTTTACAGAAAGTATCCCCATTGGCAAAGCTAATAACATTTTTGTTCCCTGAAAAATCATTTGACTCCAACTAGGGAGTAAAATCTGATTAGACCCTTGACATAGGAAGTGAAATGACAGGGCACATAATAAAGTATATAGTTTTGGCCACCCTTCCACACCTCAGCCTAGCCAAAATTAAACAAGAGCCCTACTGAGGTTTATTATGGAGCCTTGCTGAAGAAAATAACATATATATGCCTTTTAAGTTAATAGCATCAATTCATCAGAGATGGAACTGATTGAGTGCCTTCTTAAGTAACTATGGATGCCTCTAAGGTAATTCTTTGTTATCAGTTAAATAAGATGGAGGGGGATGCTAGAGACGATACACACAACACCTGGTTATATTGAAAAGCCCTCAGCAGCTGAGCATAGAAAGAAAAAGAAGGTGCTGTTGTCTAGACGGGTACTAGACTTTCCTATCCTTTAGCAAACATGCTACACATTTTCTTCAATGTACTGTCAAAACATATGACTTCATTTTTTTTAAATTTGCTGCTTTGTTCATTACCCACAACGAGTGATGACCTGTGCTCTTCCACCCATACCCTTCCCCAGCCCCTGTGCTAACCTCCAATACTAGTTGATAGAGCACTGTAAAAAGTGAGGGATTCTAGCAGTAAAAACTTACTGGGATATTTGCAGATATTATGTGCATTTTAAGAATGTCATGACTCTGCATGTACACAACTATTTTGCAGTGCATACAAGATTGTTTGCAGCATACCCCACCCATATATCATTGTGTAGGTTTACGCAGTGCTCAGTGAAACCGTTTTTGTATAGCAGCGGGTTACCATATAATGTGTGAAGGTCTATGCCCAAAGGAACTCTGCACCTGGAAAAGATGCAGATTGTGTGAAAAGCATTCTCCTGTCTGAATATCCGGTGCTGTGATACTATGTCTACAGTCTCGGGATTATAGCTCGGGGGCAACATGCTCGCCTTCGAAGCAAGATGACACAGAGCACCACAGGTTTGAAACCGGGTCCGTGCTTAGAAACCTCTGGGTATTAAGCTTGTTATAAATAACCCATCATATCATATATATATATATAGAGTAATCCCAGGCATAGTCCATATCCATTATCCATTGTAGGCAAAGTAAATATTGCAATGTTGCTCTCCACTTATAGGATGTTTCTGATGCTAAAGTAGGAGACGCTTAGCATCACATTTGTCTTCTCAAAATCCTTAGTGGGCAAATTCATTTTAGTTTTATAATGTGTTAACTTGCAAGCGGGCCGCTTCAAAGCACTTGTGTGACATGTGTACAAAGAAGAGGAAATATGGGATAACGTTACACATCCAAGTAGCCTTCTTACTTAGTCATTATCCAATATTTCAGCTAGTAGTTCGACTGTATAGTGTGGGTGACGCTTTTGGTAAGGAAGAATGAGTAACAGAAATTCGAAGGGATTATGTCCTCCGACATATTCCTTATCTTTGATAATTCGTCTCCAGCTTGCTGGCCTCGGAAATTTTTTCTCTGTAGAGGGCGCTGCACGCCGACGTCAACATGCCCATAAATAGCCACGTGCGGCGTCCGTTGCTCAGTTCTGTTTTTTCGCACTTCGTGGGGCCTTGGAATATCGTTGCTCAGTTCAGTCAGATAAACCTTCTACATTTACTCGAATATACCAACTCGTTCTCAATGGCATCTTCATCGGAACCGACAACACCGTGATCCGGCTTAAAAAAATGTAGAGACTACGGTAAAAAAAATGTCGATAACGGATCCACACAGGATCTGCTTGTGGTGCTTGGGAGCCGAGCACCATTGTTCGGAGTGTGAGGACTGCATGTCCATGACGGCGAAAGCCTTGAAGGAGCACAAGGATAAGCTCGAGAGAGTTTCTTCGGCTGAGTCGAGACATTTGTCTCCTCGCCGTCGAAAGCATTCCCATTCTAGATCTCAAAGTAGCTCCCACCATTCGTCGAGATCGAGACACTCAAAGAGGTGACGTCGAAGATCCCCTTCCTCGTCATCTTCTGTTTCCCCAGAAAGGGTCTCCTGCCCCACAAAACACAGCTCTCAGGCTGAGTGGGAGGAATTCAGGAAGAATGCTAAGTGTCTTCGAAAAAAGCGGCCTCGACCCCCTCGAAGACAGCTGAGGGTGATACCCCGGGTGAAAAACCCAAAAAATCGAAATGCCGCGAGTCGCTGCACCCGGCGAAAGTTTCCACCCGAGAGCGCCACGGCCCATCGGGTAAGAAGGCACCGTCTTCGCCGTCGTCGAAGATCCCTTCGCATGGATCGGCACCATCGACGCCGTTGTCGAAGGGTTCTTCGACGCATCGGTCGATCGACTCAACGCCATTGTCGACGCCGACATTGACGCAGATGAAAGAGAAAACCACGGCTACTTCACAGCCCACGGTGATACCAAGAGCCTCCGACACGAAGCCGAGACTGTCGTCGACATCCTCGAGTAGGATCCCGAGTTCTTCGAGGCCTCTTCCAGCTTTCTCGCCGCCGTTCTCGACGTCTTCGAAGCCTGTCACTTCGGCGTCGACGACATCGATGTTTTCTCACCCAATAATGACGAGTTTGGCTCCTTCTGCCTTAGAAATGGGTTTTACACCATTTCTGAGGTCAGAGTACCCCGGATTATCTTCAATCTATGAAGAAGGGGAGGATTCTGACCAGGAAGCCTTCGGGTTGCAGAGGACCACACTACCTGTTTCAGAGGATTTTACCTGTGAGGAAATAAGGTTGAAAGACCTACAGGAGTCATTACATGAGGTAAGTGGGCTGGACACTTCCCCAGAAGTGGAATTTGTTAAACCAGACCCAGGGGAACATGCCGAAACACCCTATAGAACCCTGATGGCAAGGATTATTGAATTCATGGGTTGGTCTGCGCCTTTGCCTGTTTTTCAACAGGATGACCTGACAGACCTATTAGACAAAGGTTCACAGGAGGATCCTGTGGTCCCCTTCCATGCAGCCTTACAAAGAAAGATTTCATCTAATTGGGAAACTCCTGAAGGTATCCCTGCAGTCAACAAAAGATTGTCAGCCAAATATAGGGTAGCTGCGGCTGACCCTGAATACTTATCAAAACACCCGACTCCAGAGAGCCTGGTGGTTCAAGCGGCAACTTCATCAAGCAGCAGGTCCGCTTACCCTACTGTCCCACACGATGGAGATGACAAGAGGTACGATTCTATGGCAAAAAAAAGTATTTTCTGCTTGTAGTATGGCGTTGAAGTCCATCACCGCCACTTGTACGCTCGCCAGGTTCAGTCACACACTGTGGGAGTGTGCTTCATCAGCGGCTGACTGCATACCTGAAGGAGAGGAAAGGGAAGCCTTCATTAACATTATTAAAGATGGCAAGGATGCCATGTGCGAGTCACTTCAAACTGGCATCGTATCGGCAGGGCCATGGTAGCAAGTACGACAATCCGCAGGCGTGCGTGGTTGCGAAAGTCTGGCTTTGCTCCAGATGTACAGGCCAGACTTTTGAATATGCCCTTTGACGGCTCTTCTTTATTCGGTAAAAAGGCTGATGAGTCTGGCAAAGTTGCAGACATCTAAAGCAGCGGCAAAATCGTTAGGAGCTGCAATCCACCAAACTCCTTTTCACCCTTCAGGAACCTCTGGAAGAGGAAAGTCCTTGCGCTATTATTCCACATTGGGGAAAGGCAGAGGACAGCCGGCACAAAGACCAAGGAGATCCACCCGAGGTGGATGGGTCAAAAGTACTAAAGCCGCAGCAGCAGCAGGTGCCTCTTTGCCCTCGGCATCTGCATTAGCCGCCCTCAAACCACTCTGAGGTCTTTCCACACAAAACACCTGTAGGGGGCAGGTTAACTCACCATCTGAAGGAATGGCAGGCTATAACGTCAGATGCTTGGTCATTGGAGACAGTTGCCCAGGGTTACTGCCTACCCTTTCTACACATCCCTCAGAGTCATCAACCGGGGCATAGCTCTCTAAATGTTCCAGATCCGCTCCTCTTGCAGGAAATTATAGACCTGCTAGAGAAAGGTGCCATAGAACCGGTACCTGTAGCGGACAGGAACAAGGGCTGCTACTCCCCCCACCCCTCCCCCTACTTTCTCATACCAAAGAAGGACAGAGGACTGAGACCCATCCTGGACTTAGGAGAATTGAACAAGTTCCTCAGGAAGGACAAGTTCAAGATGGTAACTCTCTATCAGATCCTTCAGGGCCTCCAGCTCCAGGACTGGCTGGTATCTCTGGACCTTCAGGATGCTTATTTCCATGTGCCAATCCATCTCAAACACAGGAAATACCTGAGGTTCGCAATTGGCGATTCTCATCAATTTCGAGTTCTGCCATTTGGGCTGACCTCCGCCCGAGGGTCTTCAAGCTAATGTCAGTAGTGGCTGCGAGTCTAAGGAGGGAAGGGATCCACGTCTACCCCTACCTAGACGATTGGCTGATCAGTGCTGTATCTTCAGAACAAGCTCGGATCCAGCTAGATTATGTCTGCCACTTCTTTCACAAACTGGGCTTCTCCCTCAATTTAAAGAAGTTGCAGATGATACCATCACAGAGACTCCAGTTCATTGGAGCGGTCCTGGACACTTCCCTGGGAAAAGCCTCGCCACCAGAGGTGAGGGCTCAAGATATTCTGCAGATGGTCAACAAGTTCCAAAATGCCCATTGTCTCCCAGCCTTCGACTTTTTGTGGTTGCTAGGCCTCATAGCATCCTGCATCTTCCTTGTGCCAGAGGCTCGCCTGAGAATGAGATCTCTTTAGTGGTCACTGAGAACTCAGTGGTCGCAATTCTCAGGGAGAATGACAGATCTCCTCTGGATTCCGGACAAGGTAGCCCACGACCTTCAATGGTGGGCCTATCCAGAGAACATCTTGAAAGGAGAACTGTTTTGGCAACCATGGCCGGAGATAACAGTAGTCACAGACTCCTCATTCACGGGGTGGGGAGCCCATGCCAACGACTTGACCATCAGCGGTCGTTGGTCTCCATCGGAGTCCAGACTACATATCAACCTATGAGAGCGATCAGACTAGCGCTGAAAGCTTTCCTGCCATCAGTACAGGGGAGAAATGTCCTGATAATGACGGACAACACGGTGGCCATGCACTACCTCAACAAAAGAGGAGGCGTAGGATCACTGCCACTGTGCAGAGAGCCAATGCAGCTCTGGTTTTGTGCAATTCAGGAAAGAATCTCTCTATCGGCAGACCACCTAGCCGGAGAGAACTTGACAGCGGACGCTCTGAGCAGGCAGAGCACAGTCTCCTACGAGTGGGAGCTAGCTCAGGAAGTCCTTCAAGAGATCTTCACCCTTTGGGGAACCCCTCAGGTGGATCTGTTCGCCACAAGCACCAACAAGAAGTGCAATCTGTTCTGTTCAAGGGAATTTTCCCCGAGAGGAGCTCTAGGAGACGCGTTCGTAGTGGACTGTGAGTTCCCCCTCCTTTACGCGTTTCCACGTCCCCGTTATTCCTCAAATGATCAGGAGGTTGAGAAGATTCCGGAAAACCATGATCCTAATAGCCCCGGACTGGGCCAGGAGAACATGGTACCCGGACCTTCTAGATATGTTCATCTGCCCTCCAATCCGTCTTCCATTCAAAGAGAATCTTCTCTCGCAAAAGGGAGGTCAGGTTCTCCATCCAGACATCAGAACCCCCAACCTTCACGCTTGGCTTCGGAAAGGGTGAGGTACAAGGATTGGGACCTCCCTGATGACGTCATGGAGGTGTTGCTTTCGGCCAGAAGGCCAGCAACAAAGTCTTTATACCGCTGCAGTTGGAACACATTTTGCAGCTGGTGTAGAGAAGGGAATATCGACCCTTTTTCATGTGGTACACCAACGGTGTTATCGTTTCTACTCAAGTTTCCACTGTAAAAGGCTATCTCGCAGCGCTTTCAATCTTCAAGCGCACAGCGGAGGAACCATCGTATTTCAAACTACCTCTAGTCATACAATTTCTCAAGGGATTAACTAATGTTTATCCTCCAAGACCATTCCAAGTTCCCTTATGAGACTTAAATTTAGTCTTAAACTTCCTAATGGGCACTCCATTCGAACCACTCCACTCTTGTTCGCTGAGATGTCTCACGCTTAACTGTCCTATTGGTAGCACTAACATCTGCTAGGAGGGTGAGCGAGCTACAAGCTCTCTTGTAACCCCCCCCATACAATTTTCCAAAAGGACAAAGTTATCCTACAGGTGAAGCCTAATTTCCTCCCAAAGGTGGTTTCTGAATTTCATATTACTCAGAAAATTACTTTACCTTCATTCTACCCTTCCGGGGAAAGAAGAAGAAAAGCTACATAGGCTGGACCCAAGGCGAGCTCTGAGCTTTTACATCAGAAGACTGGCTAGGATTAGGCAAGCAGACCAACTGTAGGATACTCTGGTCACAAGTTGGGACTACCCATAACAAAACTGACCATTTCCAGGTGGATTATTATGGCCATTCTGGAATGTTACAAACTGGCAGGGAAAGAGCCACCCCAAAATCTTAGGGCTCATTCGACCAGGGGTAGCGCAGCCTCTTCGGCCCTCCAAAGAGGGGTACCGGTCCGAGACATATGTGCGGCTGCCACATGGTCGTCCGCACATACATTCACAAAATTTTACAACCTGGATTCTGCCACTAGTCGAGAGACCGGATTTGGCAAAGGCGTATTACATTCCGTTCATTCCTAAAAGGGATGCATGACATTATTACTCCCACCTCCAATTACATGCCACTGCTATGGGAGTCTATCAAAGATGAGGAATACGTCGGAGGACACAATCCCTTTGAAGAACAAGTTACTTCTTACCTTGTAACGTTCTTTTGATGGTATGTTCCTCCGACGTATTCCTTATCGCCACTCCCATCCATCCCCGCAGTAATACTTCCCTTGTGGTTGCAGCTTACGCTCCTTCAAGGTCAATAACCAATTCAGGCATGACTTATCTTATGCTACAAAACGGAACTGAGCAACAGACACCGTGGTGGCTATTTATGGGCATTGTGATGTCGGCGCCGATACAGTGGCTGTCGAGGGACATCGACTCGGCGGACGTCGACGCGCAGCGCCCTCTACAGAGAAAAAATTTCCAAGGCCAGCAAGCTGGAGACGAATTATCAAAGATAAGGAATACGTCGGAGGAACATCCCATCGAAAGAACGTTACAAGGTAAGAAGTAACTTGTTGTTCTGGCACGTGAACATTATTCATATTACAACATAAAGCGTGTAGATGTAGGTACATGTCTGCTCACCTTTCCTAGAGCCAAGAGAGTAAGAGTCAAGATTGGTTGGTAGTATCTTATTGTGTTCTGGGGCAGAAGTTAGAGTCATAAGGTAAAAGTCTGGTAGAGTCCAGTTTAGGAGTCATGGGTGGCGGGGGAACATTATTTGGTTAATGTGTGCATGCATATCTTGGTTAGATTCTTCAGTTCATGGAGCCAGTTTTTCATATTAGTTTTTTTACCTCTTGTTTGTGTATTTTTCTGTTAGGTATTTTAGGTGTTTACGGTTACCCTTGCAAAGTAGTGTAATGCAACTGAGCATTTCAGGTAATTACTATGGCTTGTGCCTTATTACATTTTTTTGATTAGGTGAGAATTGTCTGTGTGCGCTACTAAAACAATTTCTGAGTGGCACCCAGAAGGAAGCTGGGCAAGCGCATATGCACACAGCTTAGAGGGAACATTGTTTAGAAGCCCTTGATATTATTGCCCCTTTAAAACTAAGGAGAAGTAATCCAAGAGCACACTTAAATGCCTGGTTTACATCACACCTTAAGCCACTGAGAAAAGAAAAACGAAAAAGCAAATCTATCTGGAGGCTTATACCTTCTCAGGAGAACAAAGCTAACCTTATGACTATCACCTCTAAATACAAAAATGAAACACGACACGCAAAAAATAAGTTTTGACAACAGGATAAATCAGGCACTAAGGAACTTTTTGCTATACTAAAAGAATTGGAAACCCCTCATCTCTGTACCTGACAATTGCGTCAAAGACAAGACAAGGTGCAACGGAATACAGAAAGCACTTGCCGACAAAATTGCCACTCTTCAAGTAAAAATGTCCAATAAAAAACTTAACACCAACATCTACTACCCAACCAAGAAATGCATTGAACCTACCTAAACCAGAACTCTGCTTCAACTTTACCAAAACCTCAATAATAGAAGTTGAAAAAATAACTCTTCCTCAAACCGTCCAACTGCCGAGGAGACCAATGTCCTGCACAAATAAGACGCTGCAAGAGTTCTCTCACCTTTTATCTCGAAGCGCATCAAAGCGTCATTTACCACAGGCACTATCTCAAGGAATCCTGGGTCCTCCCTCTTTTGAAGAAACAAACCCTTGACCCTACGATACCCACTAATTACAGACCAATAACAACAGTGCCATTCCTTCTTAAAATATTAGATTGGGTGGCGTATCTACAGATTCAGAGATTTTTGGAACAAAACAAACTACTAGGGACCAGGCAATCAGGCCTCAGCATGGAACCGAAACAGCATTCATCGACCTCGAAGCCCAAGTGGAAGAGTTGAGAGATCAGGGCAAATGTGCCTTACTACTCCTACTAGATCTCTCGGCAGCATTTGATGTGGTGGACCACACTGTTCTGTAACCACCTTGAATCAGCTGCACACTTTTCACAACATGCCATAGCGTGGATTAAATCATTCGTGAGCGAAAAAATGAGTCTTCTCCACCTCCGAAGCAGCTGATCCTATCCCCTTTTCATACAGCGTTCCCAAGGGTTCCTGCGTCTCCCCCACTCTGTATAACACATTCACAAAGCCCCTTTTTTGATGATCTGGATTGTCTTGGTGTCACCTACACCAACTATGCAGATGACACCCAGATTCTCTTCCTGCTTTCAGGGGATTACAACCGGGATTTGGCCATGGTGAATAGGCTATACCTCATCATTCAGGCATGGATGGTATTACATGGTCTATGCCTGAATGATAAAACGAAGCTCATCATCCTGGGGACTACACTTAACATCAACAAACTTGGCCATAAATACACGTCTTTCAACATAGACGGCAACCCAATCAAGGTAATGGAGGTAAAAACACTAGGCTTTTACCTTGACTCTGGCCTTATCCCGACTAAACAAGTGAATGCTATGGCATCCGCCATGGCTTACACATGTAAACTGATTAGATCAGCTAAACCATTCCTTTCAACAAGCAGTTGCACTGCATTGGCGAGAGAACTTGTGCTTTCCAAGTAGGACTACTGTAATGCTCTTTATATTGGAGCTCACAAATACATCACAAAGAAAATCCAAACTCAAGAACAATGCCCTGACAGCTGCGTTAGGATCATCTAAAGAAAAAAAAGCATATCTCTACAGAGAGAAGAAACAATAACTGGCTATCTACCCTGGACAAAATCAAACTTAAAACTGCCTCCCTAACGTTCATATCACTCAACAATGCTGCACCTCCCTTCCTCATGGAGAGGTTTAACAAAAGACCTACAATCCAACCTACTAGAACAATCTACTCTAACTGCCTGACAGTTCCCCCATTCAAATGAACCACCATAGGTGGTAACAGCTTCACAGTCTAAGCCGCCCAACTATGGAACTCAGTGCCCCGTGCCTAAGGGAAAACCAAACGTACCGACACTTTAGGTGCAACATTATCAATTGGTTCAAATCGCATGATCTCCTTAATTCTGACCCGATATAGAAGGCCTATCATCAGCCCCTCACAATCTCCTCCCTTCTCTTCCAACCTACCCCCACAACCTTCATCGGCAGACATCACTGTATCCTATGCCTTTGCGAAAACTACCACTGCTGTCATCTATGTGCCCCGTCACCTTCGCTATGCTCTGTACTACAACCTGTATATTAACTTATGTAATTATGTAATCTGTAAATGCTGTAAATTCCCTGTGATATAACCTGTATATTCTCTATCTAATTATGTAATTTGTAAATGTTGTAAATGCTGTGCGACATATCTTGTAACTTTGTAAGCCTAAAATATCCTTGTCTCTGCGCCCTGATGCCCCTGGGTCTGGCACGTGTTATAAATAAACAAGGTCATTATCACCCCGCCCCCTGATTTAGCCAATTCCTGACTCGACTCACTCCCAGTACTCTCGCTCCCGGAAGGCCACCCATCAAACTCTTCGACTACTGGCTCTCCAGCACCCTCACGCCCCCCACTCCTACAAAAATGACCTGAGATCAGTCCCCACAACCAAATGGTACACCTTACGCCTCACATCTCTGAAAATTCTCAAGCACTGTCTAGAACAGACCTGGAGAACCAACCTGACCCCTCTAAACAAACCCCCCTCCTCCTCTCCCCCACTGGCAAGACTGACGAGGGCCTAAAGATTGGAAATCATCAAAGCCAAAAAAGCATTCCATCGGACCAGAATCTTGAACTCTCGCAACCCAAGCAAGGAATTGCATAGAATCCTCTCTGAATTAAAGTTGTCATGTTGCTGAAACCCTCCACCACTTAACTCCCTGTCCCTATGAGATGTCTTATCTGAACATTTTCACAACATTGCTATCGATAGACCTAGTGCCATCATCTCTAAAATTGCACCAATGCCCCACCTGCCTGCTCCCCGCCCACCTCATGTCCTAACTCCCTCCCGATGAAAACCTTCACCTCTTTCTCCTCGATCTCAAACCAGGAGTTCTTCTCGCTCCTAGCACAAAGCTGCCAGTCTGGATCCCCTGAGGACCCTTGTCCGCCCTCTCTCCTCAAAAACATCCTAACCTCAATTTGCTAAGTCTGTATTGCATGCTCAATCCTTAATTAATCCCTCACATCAGGAATCTTCCTGGAAGCCCCCAAAACCACCTATATCAAACCGTCCTCAAACAGGCGCAACCCTCTTTCCCCAGAACTACCGACCCATTTCAAACATCTATTTCATTGACTGCACAGCATACAAGCAACTCTGCCACTTCACTGAAACCAACAACCTTCATGACTCTGCCCAATCCGACTTCAGACACTCTGTGGAACTGAGTCCTCCCTGGTGTCTGTTTGAGACAACCTAAAAAAAAAGAACCGTGGACACGGAAGGATGCGCTGTACTCATTCTCCTTGACACCTCTGCTGCCTTCGATACTATTGACCCCAACATTCTCCTAGACAGGCTACACTCTTTAGGAATCAAAGACAAAGCCCTCCCATGGTTCTCCTCTGTCATCTCTAATCGCTCGCAAATCATGCTCCTCCACCTTTTCACCTACACATCCCACCCTGTGCCGAAAGGGGCCTCACAGGGAGCATCTTTCTCCCCTCCTTTTCAATATCTCTCAGCCAACTCCTCTCATCCGCTCCCGCATTTGCACCTGCTACATTTACGCAGATGATACCCAGATCATCTTCATAATCCCAAAATCGCCAGGCACCACCAGTCCAGGTCTGTCCTCATTCCTCTCGGATAGAACCAGTGGTTGATGTCCACCCACCTAAAGCTCAACCCTGGGAAAACAGAAATCCTAGTCTGCAGAAAAACTGCCCTTCGCCCCCAACCTATACCTTGGCCTCACACTCTAGCCCTCTGCACGGCAACCTACCTCGAATGCATTCTGAACTCAAATCCATCCCTCTCCCAACAGTTCAACTCTGTATCCAGAACTTGCTTCTTCCACCTACGCATCTTCAGACGTATCTTCCCATACCTCACCAATCCACACTGAATCTCTGCCATCCTCACCATCGTCTCCTTTGCAGACTGGCTTTGCAGACTGCCTTTATCTAGGTGCACCGGCATTCCAACTTGGGAAACTCCAAAGAATCCAAAACGCTGCAGACCGCCTGCTCATTGGCCTCCCTCCCAGAGAACAAACTATCACTCTTACTGAGCCACCATCCTCCCAAGAATAGTTTACTGCAACACCTTACTGGGAGGCGCAGATAAAACCAGCTTCGAAAAACTGCAAGTGCTTCAAAAACGATGCAATCTGCACTGCAAAACACAGCCATGCAACTCACTTTAATCAACTACAAGAAGAACTACATTGGTTACCTGTGACATCCTGCATATAGTTCAAATTACTCACTGTTGTGAACAAATGCCTGTAAGGCTCCGCACCTAGTTATCTTGCAGAGAGAATAACCAAATACGAATCTAACCAAACTGAGGTCCTCGGGGACCAAGCTACTTGTATGTACAAAAGCAAGACGTGCCTTGGTGAACGGAAGATCTTTTGTAACCATAGCCCCAAGGCATGGACCACCTTGCCCTTAACTCTACAACAGGAGGTCAACTTCCTGCGCTTTCGGATACTAATGACCTTCCTGTTCACATAAATTCAAGTGGCCTGTACCATACCTGACTGTCCTGTGCTTCATGTTCCGTCCTGTGTCTGATTGTGCACCCTGATGCCGGTGGGTTTTCATGCGATATAAATGCACATCAGCCCCACAAACAGTCCTTCACTGGCTCCCTATTGGTCGATGAACTACCTTTAAAGCCATGGGCATTGCACACCATGCCATCCACATCACAGGCTCTGAAATCCTCCCAAGATAAACTTGCACGCTACCGACCCTCCAGGAGGCTTAGATCCGCCACAGCTCTCCTCAGTTATCCCCAAAAAACTGCACCAGACTGGGTGGATCCTCCTTCTCCATCCAAGCTCCCACCATCTGGAACTCTGCCTCTCCGCATCCGCTGCATTGACGATCACGTCGCAATCGGAAAGGCCCTTAAAACCTGGCATTTTCCTTCCTCTTGCAATCTCTCTCCCCTTTGATTTGCTCCTCGCACACAAGTACTGGCCCAGACCCAACAAAACACCTACACTTTCAAAACACTGCAGATGCTGGCAGCGTTCACAGCGGAATTCCATGATTAACTCCCTCCTTCCACCCCCACACCACCCTGCTCACCCAAGCCCCCATCCAGACTAACTGTCTAACTGGTGCAAACTGGTTGCCAAACACCTGTAAATCTGATTGCACCTGGGATGTGTCTGGAAAGACTACTCAGACAGACCACTAGAGCTAGCAGCAGTAGCAGGATCTGTTTCTATTGGGGACAGGTATGGTCACACCCTCAGTTGGACGAACCTACCCAGGTATCATGTGGCTTACCCAAGCACTCGGAACCCTCAACCCAAAGGCTCGCTGGAGGTAGAGATGAAATGCGCCAGTTCAAATTGAGCTATTGGGCAAGGAACGCACTTTAATGGCTTTGGGGTTAGTCATAGAGATGCACTAAGACACTTGGATGGTTCTATCCGCTGGAGACTGGAAACAATACCATTGGTCTTAGATGGCAAGGTGTATTTAAATTACTTGCCTATTGCACTCAAAGAATGCCACCAGCCAGGTTCTTCCCAATGGTAGTATGCTACCTCCACCAGAAGGTGGACTCAAATGACCAGTCTATTGTCCTGAGACCTACGAAGATGAAATCCATCTGAGTCTAAGGTTATGTATAAATCGTACAAGGTAGGCGGGGGCACCCCATCATGCGGTCTAGAATGCAGCCACGGCTATGTAAAATCCAGTCTAGCAGCTCGCATAGTGGTCCACACTGAAACCCTTGAAGTGCCTCAGAACCTGTCATTAGTATACAGCGACAACCTACGTAAAAATTTGGTCTAACGGGGAACACCAAGTCTCCTGCACGAACACTGAAAATAAACCCTTCCTAAGTCCTAACCCGGCAGAATGAACACAGGCATCATAAAGTAAACATTTAGAATTTGGCCATACATGGACTTAGGTACCCAAGGGCGTTCCAACCATAAAGTGCATTGAGGCTGTGCAAATGGCGCTATATAAATGACTACAATACTTTACAACTAAACCAGTACTGCCAATCTTTGAGTTGAAACGAGCACTGCCAGAAAGTTATGCCTCCCTCACCTGGTGTTGTAGGGCAGGCTATATCTTCAGGAGTGGTGTGAGCTGGTAACGGTAGCAGTCCAAACAACAATAGCACAAACTACGAAATAAAGTTCAAGGTCCGGTAAAGATGTAGACTTCTAATTAAACAAAATGCAAATAACTAACTTAACACAGGCAAAACCCCACACCTATATAGAACACAAAAAATGTAAGCTGTTGTAGAATAGCACTCTTGATGAGCTGGTGTGTTCAAGCACTCGAATGGCACAATGCCAGTGTTAAAGTGTCTTGTAAGAAAAAGGCAGAGAACGGGAGCTTAACTCACTATGGTCCCAAAAGTGATGAGGGCTGGGCCACTTCACAGTACATCCTATTTTTTATCGTGGGTGCTCGGCAGGGTCGAGCCAGGCTTCTATGTGCTTCTCTGCAGTTAAGCTGGTATCCAGCATCAAGTCAATGTGGGACTTTGAATGGATAGTCAGTCTTTATACTGTGCTGATCGATTGGTCCTGACAGGCTGGAGTCAGTGGACTAGTCCGGTTGGAACGATGCTTCAGCTGTGCTAAGTCAGCGGTTGACAAGATGGCTTACAGCAGATTGAGTCAGTGATCAAGATGAGGTTTTGTTGGGTTGATGTGCTGCTCTGGATGCAGTCTGATTGTTCCACAGGGGGTGAGCTGGCTGATCGAGTTGAGGCGGCAGTTCTCTTTCACTGGGGCGAGACAGCTCTAAGAGTCAGGTAAGAAGCTCTTAAGTTTGTGGACTGCCAAAAGCAGCCTGATGAGTTATGATAGACCAAAGGGTGTCGAGCACAGTTGAAATGGCTCAGATAGTTCTAGTCTGTAAAACAAGATTGCAGCTGCTATTGCAACTCTAGGTGGCTCGTAGACCTAATGCAGAAGACCCTGGACACGTGAAGGCATGCTGATGCACTCTTAACTTCAGGGAGTTTGGATGGTAATTACAGGGGTTCATCTTCAGTGATGCAGCCCTGGTACCAGAGCAGCCGCATTGACTCCTTGGTCCAAAATTGGTCACCCCCACTATTCCCTGGGAATGGTTAGGTGATGGAGCTATCCTTCCTTGGATGCCTTCTGTCTTCATTTCACTGGCAGAGGACTTTGGAATAGCCTCTTCCAAACAGAGTTCCAGAATAAATCTTCTTGGTCTTGTGGAGGTCCATCTGTGAATCAGACATCGGTGCAGAGCCTGCTAACGCAGGTTCGAATCCCGGCAGGGCCAAACTCAGCCTTTCATCCTTCCGAGGTCGATAAATGAGCACCACACACCGTGGGTAATAATAAGCAGCGCTCAGATACCTGAGGGTTCGTAGCGCTATATAAATGCCAAATTATTATTAGAGTGAGTAGGTGTTTTATCCTTTTAGGGGCAAATTGCCCTAAGGGATTTGGCCGAAGAAAACCTGCTGCAATGCGTCCAATACCTGCTGCAACAAGTGCCCTTTGCCTTTTGGTATCATACCCAGATTACTTAGCTTGCAGGAAAAGGAGGGGACAGAAAAAGGAAGATCACCCTAACAGAGAAGGATGGTGGGACCCTTCTCCAGGTGTACCTTCCTTCTCTGGCTACTCTAACCCTGCTCCTTTTAATGCCTCCTAGCTTCAAAGGAACTTTATAGTCGGCATCCTAGTGTGAGGCTGGCTTTATATCAGTGCTGCCTCTGAAGCACTGTTTTCGGAGATGACCAGAGGAATGCCCTATACCTGGAGGAAAGTGTGACCCTTCCTGCTGAAGAATCTGAGACGGCAATTTGGCTTTACACATGGCAGCTGTCAGTCTGTCCGGCCATAGCTAGGTGCTGCTGACAGAGCGGACACTAATGTGATGTCAAAGAAATGTGGATGTATATTTGTGTGTCCTTAATCACCATGCCACAACCAGACATGGCTTATTTAATGGTTTGCATGCCGATGGTCTAAGGCATACAACTATCAGAATGTATCTTAATGGTATTAGAATTCTGCCTCTGCCTGCTGTGACTTGGTGGGATATGTTTGAAGAACCAAACTTGTACTAGAATTAGACAACTGCCTAGCAGACAACCTCCATGTGGTCTTTCCCCTTTCTGTAAGTGCTTTGCAAGCTGAAGAACAATGGTCTGGAGAGTTGCTCAAAGCAAAGGCTAGAGTGTAAGATTATTTCCAACCATCACCTCTTGTTTTGTGTACATCACCCGGAGTGGGACTGGTGGGTCCTGAGCCTATTGGGCATAGAGATCCAAGCTACACCTCAGTGATGATGCCCAATGAGGCTAAAGCATGTCTGGGGTTGCTTGTGGTCGCATGACAGGGATGTTACCAAGTGGTTCGGACTGGACTACTGCTTCTGGGGTGTGACCAAGCAGAATTTGCACATAGTCTCCCCCTTTCTGTCATGGCTTGGCCTGAAGAACGATGGTCTGAAGGGTTACCCAGAGCAATTGCCAGAGGTGAAGTTTAATTCTAAACCTTCCACCCATCACCTCTTTTGTGTATAGCAGACATTGCAAGACAGGCACAACAGCAACATGAATGGGACATAAAAGCTATAGTGCTCAAACAGATCTTCCAAAACTAAGGAGTACCATAGATCTATTTGCCACAAGTACCAATGCATAATGCCAAAACCTCATCATGAGGTACCCAGATTGGTCCGTGGGCAACGTTATGGATGACTTGGTCCGGTATGGTTCCATATTCCCCTCCCAACGCCAGTTTACACAAGATAGTACGCCAATTACCTCAAATCATTGCTCTTAATATTTGCCCGGCTGGGGGCTTGTCAGGTGTGGTACCCACCTTCTACAAATGGTGCCACAGCATCCAGTCTAGTACACTTCCCCATACTAATATAACATAATGGTCTCAAGAGATAATATACCACAGCTGGAAATGATGTACTTTGCTGCTTGGCTCCAAAATCCTAGAAGTTGATCACTTCAAATTACCACTTGGGTACATGGACATCCTTAGAATAACAGACAAGCTAGCACACAGAAATGCTGTTTCAACAAATGGAAAAGGTTGGTTCTTTGGTGCAACAAGCACACTGTCAACCATATTGAGTTTGCACCAACTAAAGGGGTTACTACTTTTGTATAAAACTGGCCGTGAGATGGTTTTGGGTTGGGTCACATTCAGGGAATCTTTATTCCACATCTCTGTGGGAGCTGAAACTAACAGACTCCTGTAACCCAGACAATGCCCCCCCCCCCACCCTGGCAAGTTGGCTATTTTTGTATACAAATGTTGATCACGTAGTATTGAATGCAAAGTATGTGCACATTTCTAGGACTGTATGAAACAAACTAGTACTTTAATTATTGCATAGTTTCTCCCTAACCTATGTACCCAAGGTAGTGTACATAGTAGGTAGATAAAACCTACAGCTGGGTAGGGGTTGTAATATACCTGGCTTTGAAGCTTGTCCTTGTAGAAGTGAGAAGGCATTATCAGTATGTATTCCCTTTAAAACATTTCATAGTGTTAGGTCTCTACATTACAAATTGTGCTAACATGGCAAAATATAAAACTCGGTAAATACTTTTTTTCTTGCTTTAATGTGCATCTGCTTAAAACTCATACTGGCCTTGTGCTTTTAACGAAATTCCCTTTGAGCTACATTCCATTATGTAAAAATAGTTTTACCTCATACCTTATGCCTCCTAGATTCAGGACAGACATATAATTCATTGAATGATCATCTAGCAGCAATGGTAGTTTACACTACTTCACAAAACCAGATTTCATGTTGGAAACTTCCAGTTAAGATTATTGAAAGGTGTAGAAAGTGTGTACCCACCTGTAGTAAATGTGGCTCCTCCTGTGAGTTCTGTGTGGTGCTCCTCAGATAAAAGCTTCCAAAGTTGAAAGCATTGCACACGTTTGATGTAAAATCTTGCATATACAATAGCCTTTCTATTTGCTATCCCTTCCATCAGATGGACGAGAACTACAGGTGCTTTCCGATGGAGTTTGTCATAATCCACAAGGACAAAAAGTCTTTGGGAGAAGTCTCAGGCTTTCACCCCAGTTTCTCAAATTGCCACGTCAATCAGCCAATTAAACTAAAATAAAATGGGTCCCTGGCAGAGAAAAGTCTCTATACGCACTGGATATCAGAATGGCTGTGATGGATTTCAACAGAATGAAAAACTTGCACAAGATAAATCAATTCATGCTTTCGTGGGCTGGTGCGAATCCAAAAATCAGTTCACATTACCATATGGATTGTACTCTTTCAAGAATATTGTATGCGAGCACACACACACTAATCTATAGTACCAAAGGCACACTTCGCATGGAACTGGGGGTTGCATTGGCTTTCCCAGCCAACGTTCCACTAGACTCCATATGCAGCGTTGTGCACAACTTTACTCAATATTACTGTACAGATGCTCAAACAAGAGCAGAATCGTGGAAGGAACAGTACAATGCAATGTGTTTTCTACCCTGTCAATGCATTTGCCTTCAAAATATCACTGCTTGTTAAAATATGCACATCATGTGGATCAAAACCAATTCCCAATCCTCAACGCAAACTTTACCTACCCAATATTGGGCTTGTTGGTGCTTGTATCCGTATAGAATCCCACCCGTCTTCCCAACTACCCCAGAGTTGGGCACGAAACAGCAGTTTGTTGCCTCACAGCTCTCAAGTATAGATGGAAAACAGTAAGTTTATAGGAATCGAGGAGTATTTTGGGTACCTGCGCACATAGAGCAGGGAAAGTTGGCTAGCAATGCCTCAGACTCTTACTTTCACGTCTGGGGGAAACTAGTAATGCTTCAGGCCTGCCTCTAGATGGAGGTACATGAACCTAATGTGACTGCAAACAGATACAAGCAACAGACTATTACTGGTTAAGTAATATTGGTCAGATCTCAAGTCACTTTTTTGGAATGGATGCCGCTCACGCTTGAAATACAAAGTAGTAATTAAGCAGTGGCTTTCCCGGGCAAGAGCACAACCTTTAAGGAATTGCAAGGCAGGAAGAAGGCCAAACAATATGGTCCAAGAAGCAAGCAAACATTTTGTGGCACTGACATTTTAGGGCACTAGCCATGTTAAGTAACTAAGCGGTAAACACTAAAGCGTACACACAATAATGCAAAAATGGTAAAAAGGTATCTGCTGCCACCAGCTTGTCTTTTGGCAATCTAAAAGAAACCAAAAACTCCTAGTGTAAAAAGCTTAGTCATACAAAGTATCCCCATTGTTCTGCACTGTAAGGTGCTTTGTTCAGTATTACAAAGTACAAGGATTCAAAAGGGAAACAGTTTCCCGTTCTAATAGTCGGAAGGACTGATCTGTTTTCACCAACATGACAATTGCCAAAAGGAAAGTGAAGCTGTAGGCCTTACTTGCTTTCCGAAAGTCAGAACAGGTTTAAAAATCACGCAGAAAGAATGGAGGTCCATAGGAACTAAGAAGGGAAAGTTGTAAAAAGAGATCTTCCCTAACCTTTTGGGTCTCGGTCTCCCATCTGACCTCTTCCTGTAGTTCAACTCAAAATGAGAAGGATTCAGCTGCATTTGGTGGATTCATAGGACCAGGAGAGGGATCCTCAATCGAAGTACATCCTACTTCTGTCCTCATTAATTCGATATTTGCTTTTGTGGAAGGAAGATGAGCACCTTCAACGGGTCCCATTTCAGGATTCCTCCTCACCTTCACACCAGAACTGCGGACTCTCCTTTGACAGACTGGGGAGCCACCCTTGGTCCGTTTCAGACTCCTGCACTGTTGTCCCCCGTGAACAGTCTGTGCCATATAAAGTGCTGGAATTGCTAACTTTTTTACAGGCACTCAAGTAGTTTCTTCCCTTGATTCAGAATTCAAATATCCTGATGAGAACCAACAACTTGATTATGTTTTATATAAACAAGCGGGGAGGGGTGGCAACAAGATGGCCTCTGTTTCGTCTTGCGATTCAGACCTCTGAATGGGCAGTTCTACATCAAATAACTCTTGGCTATTCATTTTCCTTGAGACCTCAACATAAAGGCAGACACACTGAGCCGGCTGTCTGATTGCAACCACAAGTGGGAGCTCAAGGACTGTTTTACAGGAGATATTTTTCAGATGGGGGAATCCCCCTCAGATGGACCTCGTTACATCACAAACGCCCGTAGTTTGCTGCTCTGTTGGTGCAGGATCTGGATTCGAGAGGGCAAAGTATGTTATGCATTTTCCTCACTGCCTCTTTTTTCCGAGAGTTCTCTCAAAGTTCTGAATGTTGAGTCACTGACTGTAATATGAATTATACTGAACTTTCCAACCCGGATTTGGTAGTTGGACCTGCTGCTACTCTGCTCATGCGGTCCACAGTCTTCCAGTGTCCAGCATCTTCTGTCTCAACAGTGGGGGTCGGTTGATGCATCCCTCCCCGACATCAATTAATTTAGCATGGAACGTGAGCATTTCGTTTTTGCCGTATTAAGTCTGTCTGATCAAAAAATGGTAATTATGCAGGTGGCCAGGAAGCCACCCACTGGGTCCCAATATAAGAGCAAGTGGACTGCGGAACCGGAGGCGGAAGCCGAGCGCATCATTCGAAGGGCTGCATTTACAAGGGCCTGTCTGTGGCTGTCCGCGGAGGAACACGGACGGTGGCGAGGTCGCCAACATAAAGCCACTCATAAAACAGCTCGCCTGGATTGCATGCCATAATGCAACAATGAGCGTAACTCCCACCCCATCGCCTACCAGGAACAGCTGCGAACTTTGGCTTGCCTGTAGCCTACTAACTGCAAATCGCTATCCCCAGAGTCAGGTTATTTATAGACCAACAAAGAACCAAGCACCTTCTCATAGAGACTACTTCTTCCAACGTCCAGCATTGGTCCGGACTGTGTACTACAACAGCCCAATTTGTACCGGAATCCATGATTGCATAACTCTCTAGTTACCTTCACATTTGTACCTGTACTGCATCTAGCCGTAACAGCATTTACACATCTTGTGCTCCGGCTTCATTACGCTCTAAATTTACCGTACTACCATGCTTTGATCTTTTGATCTGCCTATCATGCCCAGCTACTCTAATAAGCTGACCTGTTAGATACCCTGTCTGCATCTAGCAGTTGTACTGTCACTGCATTTTATAGAACTGGCAGATTATCTTAGTTGCTTCTCACGTCGAACTACCCAATAGTCAGTTCCGGCTACATCTCGTATTGTGCCATTTTCACATTTTGTGCTTTGACTGCATCTCATGTACTGCCACCGTGACTGCCTGTACCCAAATGCATACTACATCTAGACCTTGCCAATGAATATGTTGATTGCATCCCGCACTTAGCCACCATATTACCCTGTATTCTCATTGCATATCGTATCCTGCCACTCTCATTGTACCTTTTGACTTCATCTCATGCGCCACCACTGATAGCGTGTACCTGACTGCATCCTACACCAGATTTATTTATTTATTCAGATTTGTAGAGCGCACGTCAGCCCGGGGGCATCGTGGCGCTTGTTAGACATATCTTGGTTACGAATAATACAATACAAATACAATATTAACATGGAATACATTATTTACAGTGGTAAATATGGTATTTGTGCAAATACCAGTGCAGTATATTTACATGGATTCGCAGGGGTCACATTATTGTGCAAGGAAAGAGGTCTTCAGTTTCCTATGAAAAATCGGGAGCGAGTTTTCCGCTCTAATGTCTGCAGGGAGAGCGTTCCAGGTCTTGGCGGCAATGTAGGGGAAGCTTAGGCCACCGGCTTTGGCTTTTTTGATGCGTGGGATGCAGAGTAGGTTGGTGTATTGCGTTCTAGTGGGAGGGGCGGAGGAGAGTTTGGAGATGATCTCTGATAGGACGGGCGGAGAGAGAGAGACAACACCACTCACCTTCATGTGTACAGGTGCCTGTCATATCCCCCCTCCCTGTTAGTCAGCACCCTGGACAAACACTCCAATCTTCTTCCAGGCCACCATGAGGCTAAGGGTTTCACACCCTTAACACCACCACCTTAATCCAACTGTTATTTCCTTCTTCATTAACTTCTGCTTAGCATCCATCATAACCTTCTCTCAGACCACCCATCCTTCCACACTCAACCTCCTCACACTCAGGAACAATTACTCAACACACCACCAGAGAGCACCATGCCACCCATTCCATCACTGGGCCTAAATCCATGTACAGACTCTAGACTCAGAACACGCACCCTACCCCAGCATACAATCAGTCACCTCACCCATGCCCAGTAAGTTAAGAAACCTCCGACTGGGTTCCTGCGCTGCCGTGAGAACTCTTAGTAACATTACTCACCACTCCACACCTACAACTAGATCCACCACGCACCCCAGCTTTAAACCTGCACCACCATCCTCTACACCCTCCAAACTCCTACCCAAAGATTGCCTACCTAGACCACCAACAGGCAAAAATGTACAGGAACAACACCTCAAATGCGCTCTCTCTCCGCCCATGCCCTTGAAATAAATGTCCTCATATCCAGCCAAGACCTAGACATTCTAGGTATCACACAAACATGGTTACACGACGCCTCCGGCCTGCCATCGCCCTCACTCTACCTCCTGGCTACACAATCCACAGACAGGATAGTCACTCCAAAATAGGTGGCAAAGCTGCTCTAATCCACCAAGACCCTGTCCATCAGACCCATCCCCCACCACTGGGAGGGCAACACAGACATCCTATGTCAAATGATCCCTCACCCAAAAGCACCATCAACATCCATGTTCTTATATAGGCCCCCTGGTCTCCAGGAAGACTTTCAAGGCCACCTCACCCACCTACTCAGTGGCTATATAAAAAATTCCACTAAAACCATACTCCTAGGTGATCTTAACCTTGATTGTGATGATTCCAAAGACAAACTAGCCACAGCTCTGACCAAAGACTTTCTAAACTTAGGCTTCTCCCAAAAAGTCTCAAGCCCACTCACGCCATAGGGCGAACCCTAGACTGGGTCGTTGACCACAACTGTCCCTCAATCATCACATCTAATCTTGCCTACCTGTGGACTGGCCACAATTGCATTCAATTATCCATTCATACTGGCCATTGCTCCAAAATCCTCACTCATGCCCCTATGGCGCAAACTATAAGCACAAACAACTTAGTAGAAAACATCCTACCATACCCCATGCCTAGCACCCCCTTTCTCACAGGACCCCGCCATCCTAGCAGACATCTTCAAGGACACCCTCACCAATGCAGTAAAGTCGATAGCCCCACTTGAATGTAAAAGAGAAAAAAATCCTTCCACAAGAACTCTTGGTTCACTGAAGAACTTAAAACTCTACGTTCTGACAAACTGGCTCTCAAAAACTGGCAGACTAACCCTTGCAATGCCTCCAAAGAAAGCTTCAAGTTAATTGCCCTCCAATACAAACAGTCCATCATCACTGCCAAATCCAACTCATACAATCTAATAATAACTAATGCCAATTCCCAAACTAAGGAATTATTCACCATCTTCAATGAACTCTCCACTACTCCCACTAGCACTGATGAAATCATTAAAGACTGAGTCTGGTGTGCAAGCATACAATCTGCTATGCTCAATAAAATAGACCTGCTTAAGAAGAAAATCTTGGATCACTATATTGCTCTACCTAGCCAACTCCGACCTGCTCCCACCGCCCAACTTCACTTTCAAAGACACCTCTGAATTAGAACTCAGACATCCTCAAACCCCTCAAACAATCACCTTGTAAAGGTGACCTATGCCCCCCTAACATCATTCAGGGCTGTGCTGAAACTCTTGCCCAGTTTCTGACGGCCTTCATTAACTCCTTTTTAAAACTGGCATCGTCACAGATAGCATCAAAGAAGCTTGGGTTTGCCCGCTTCTGAAAAAACCTACCTTGGACCCTACACAGCCAAACAAACTGCCCATAACAACCGTCCCATTCCTTCTCTGACAAGCCATGTTTCCGGCGGCAGGCAACAATCCAATTCCGAACTAAAACGGTGCGCAGAGGACTGCTGATTCCCAACCCAAACTCCATCCCTTCTGAAAACAGAAATACAATCATACTTAGAAACTAACTCCATCTTAGGTAAAAGACAGTCCGGGTACCGCAAAGGGGCACGGTACAGAAACTGCCCTACTAGACCTAAAAAAACAAATCCCGCAAATCGTGGACAATGGCAAGCCTGCCCTCCTCCTAGACCTCTCAGCCGTTTTCTATCTTGTAGATCACAAGACCCTCACAGCTCATCTCACCCAAGCAGCACAATTCTCCAAACAAGCAGCCTCCTGGATCACATCCTTCCTCGAAGGCAGAGTAATGAAAGTATTCTCCAACATAGCTACTGCTGCCCCCAAGTATTTACATTTGCACTTCCACATATAACCATCCACTGTGGATTCCCTCAGTGCTCCTGCACAGCCCCCACACTATACAACCTTTTCACGAAGCCCCACTTCAACAAGCTTGATGCACTTGGTATCGCATATACCAACTATGCAGACGATACGCACGTCTTGCTACCCCTAAAGAGCTCAATTGTCCAAGACGCAGAGGCATTGCCTATAATCTACGCTACCATCCAAGCCTGGATGGCAGCAAACGACCTATGCCTCAATCGGGACGAAACCGAGATTCTGATCCTTGGCCAAAAAGCCACACTGGCCAATCTGGACCCTCTCTACACCAACTTTGACAAAGATAACTCCAGCATCCCTGTATCCTCATCGGTAAAGACATTATGGTGTCCACATTGATTCCATTTTATCAATGGACAAACATGTAAATGCCATTGTTTCAGCCTCGGCACTAAACACAAACCGGATTAATGCCATAAAAACCTTCTTAACCTAATCAAACTGCCTTTCAATTGCTAGAGCCACGATAGGGGCCAAGCTAGATTATTGCAACACCCTTATAGCAGGCACCTCAACAGAAAATATAAACAGACTCCAAGTCACCCAAAACAATGCGCTAAGAGCTGCACTGAGCATCCCGAAAACAGACCACATCACACAAGCCAGACATGCAGCCCACTGGCTACCAGTCAAAGATCGAATCGCGTTTAAAATTCTCACCATCACTCATGTGTCTCAATCTCACTGCACCATCCTACCTGTCAGAAACCCTATCAAGGACCACATCCTTACGACCCATCAGAACATGCTACACCAACCAACTCAACATCCCACACATCAACAAGGCCAAAGCAGGGGGGGGGCGGTTAGGATTCCCGTTCTTAGCCCCTAAGCTCTTGAACGTCCTCCCCATTGCCTTCAGAGCTGAGACGTCCCTCACAGCCTTCCGGAAACCCCTGAAAAATGCCCTCTTCAATTAACCCCTTCCCCTGCCCCACCACTTCAACATCCTACATCTCACACTGCACTCATTGCTAGCACGACAATATGTATTTCAGGCAAATTGTTTAAGTGTGCAGTGTTCAAGCATGTACTATGTTCTCCCTGTCTTCCTTGCTGCAACTAAGCTCTATCCCTATCTCTGTAACTAAGTACTGATCATCCTCTGTAACAAGCGCCACGATGCCTGAGGGCTGATGCGTGCTCAACAAATACGAATAAATAAATATTTTGATTTTGGATGCTGGAGCATTCCCTGCATCATCCTCCATAGCCTTCATTGGACAATATTTTCTTTTGCATCTCTTGGTGTCAACCGGCATTAATATCCACTTGTGTTGCACTTATTTGCGTTTGAATATCTAAGTCAAACCCCGTAATTGACACCAATGGCCTTAGCCCCATCCGGCCTGGGATCGCAATATAATAACAGCTATAGCTCATTAGCCGTTCAAACTCATGGCGCAGTTGACATAAAATTGTTGTCGTGGAAAACCACCTTACTCCTACGTCCCGTCCGCTTTCCTCCATTCTGTCCTTCGGGATGGGACCGGAGCACTTCTATTTTTACACAGGATACTGCACGTAGCAGTAACCACGCCCTCCTGAGCTCCGCCTCGTGCATCGCCCTTCAGTCCTTTTCTCTGTGCGGTCGGGGCTGGACGCACTAGCATCACTGTGAATTTTTATTTTTATTCCCTTTTGTCCTTCCTTCCTGCTCCGGTTCCTCGCTCCTCTACTCCTCCGTCTATGCCGGAGCGTCTGGGATTCGTGTCTTGTTCTTCATGCTTATGTCGCTTTGCTAGCGCCGATCCCCACTCTCTCTGCTTGGAGTGCCTAGGCCCAGAACATCGTTGGGATTCGTGCTTCTACTGCGACTCCCTCTGTCTGTGCACTCCAGGTGTTTCAGCCCGTTCCTCTGCCTAATTTCCAGCTTTTCATCTACGAAACGAAGAAGGGCTCAGTAAGTCCTTTACTTTTTAGGGCACCCCTGCCAGGGGACTCTAACACAGTGTCTTCTAGGTCCGGGAGGGGCTTGTGTTCTGTCACCAGGGGTTCCCCCTGAGGTGAACCAGGGACCTAATAGGCATACCGGAGTGTTCTCTGAGGGTACCCGCAGCAGCCCTGCCAGTACTGGACATCTTTCAGAGGTTCCCCATTTGGGGGGCTAAGGTTAAGCCCAGTAAGTCTGTGGTTCTGGATACTAGGGTTTGCCCTGAGGTCAACATTTCTGGAGCTTTCCTCACTGACACCGGGGTACGTCCCGGGGTCTCAGTTTCTGGAGCTTTCCATGCTGAGTCACAACTCAAGGCCCCTCTTGAGGGATCTTTACGTACCGGGTTAAACCCAGAGGTTCCTCTTGTTGAGGCTAAGGTCAGCACAGACGGATCCGAGAGACCCTCTTTGAAGGTCTTGTTGGTGAGGTATATCGCTCAATCATCCCACGCTCAGGGTTGTGGTGGTACCAGTTCTGTCGAGGGGGTGAAGATGGCGGTCACAGACCATTACTCCTCCAATACTGGCTCTGCCGCGGTTCCTCCGCTGGAGGCGAAGTTTGTGGTGGGTTCTAAGATGTCCAGTAAACATCCGAGAATCCGTGTGTTAAGGCTAAGGTGGTTTTGAAGTCCCCTGAGGAGACAATTGCCTCATCTCCACATGTGACGCAGTTCTCCTCAGGTGACAAAATGGCGGCCCAACCTCCATGGTCCACGTTGGCCATTTTGGATACCTCTTACACCGACGTTCACGCGGTCTTGTATGGGGAGCATTTCTTTTCGGGCTGAGCAGCCTTTTCCGCGCCAGGTGGACAACAGAAATCTGCCCGTCTTTTGACTGGCTTGTTCGGAAACTGCTGCCTCATACAATCTCGCTACCTCCTGCTCCCGCTCCACTAATTTACGTGGATCCGGCCGGTGGTGGGCCTTCATGACAACCATCTTCCTTGGGTTCATGGGGGTACTCCCTCTTGAGTGACATCTGCCTGCACCAACGCCTTCGACTGAGGATGAGTATTTTGAGTAGTTTCAGATGCTCATGCACTCTGACCTTATGAAGGTGTACTTCAAGCATCTTTTCAGGGAAATTTACCCCGAGGCGCTTGTCCCACCTTTGGCCCGACTGTTCCGATGCAGGTCCAGGTGGTGCCACTCCCTCCACCGCTTTCTTCTGGACCTCTTCCATCTCTTCCTCCTCTGCCCCTGTTGTCCCTCATAGAGAAGACACTGGCGGACAGGGACAACACTTTAAAACATGAGGCAGGATGCGTGGTGGACCATTCTTCTGTTCCCGCTACATTGGGTGAGCCTAAAGCGGATCACGACAGCGATGAGCAGCCCAGCTCGGTGAGAGCATTGCATGACCAGGTCCTTGATATGATGGCTCTCCTTGACGTTCCAATACCTGAGGCCCCCACTCCTCAGGAGGGGGAGCTTTTGAGAGCTTTTATCCTGTCGCTTCAAGAGCGCACCGGCCTGTTCCTCCAGAAGGACGTCTTGGCTGAGGCCCGCAAAGTCTGGTTTAAACCTCACACTGGGCTACACATCAACAAGAGAATTGATGCTCAATACAAGCTTCACACCTCTGAGGAGATAGCCTTATCGGCATGTCCGCTCTCATCCTCAATGGTGGTGGCTGCGACCACCCTCCAGTCCAAGCCGGCCTCTGCATCGGCACAAATCCTATCCAAAGAGGATAAACTTCTGAACCCCTTGGGCAAGAAGGTTTTTGCCAATTCGGTGCTCCAGCTTTGTCAAGCGAACACAGAGCTCATCCTGGCAGCAGCCAATCTGAGGCTGTGGAAAGAGTTAGCCGATTTCCAGGAGTGCATTCCTGCGGATAGGTTAGATGACTTTAAAGCTGGGTTGTTGGACGCCAGAGTCCTGGTGCAGGATCTACTGGAAGCTGCGGCACACCACGTAGCTAACTCAGCTCGAGGCCTTATGGTTGGTTGACACCTCTAGCCAGGTGTGGCTCTACGTGGTGAAGTTTTCAAAGGAAGTGCAGGACAAAGTACTGGACCTTCCTTTTGACAGCAAGGAATTGTTTCATTCTTCTACCGACGAGGAGCTCACAAAGACCAAAGCAATTACCCAAACCGCCAAATCTTTATCAGACATGGCGAAAGCTCCAGCTAAGGCACCTTATACAGAGAGATTGGGGTCCCAGACTCTGTCCTTCTCTGGGTTCAGGGGGTTTCAAGATCATTGTGCGTGCCTTACTGATGCTCCGATTGGCGGGATCCCCTGAAAGCAACAACGGCAGGGTGGCCGGTTTTTCTCACCCATCGGCCTCTTCTCCAGGGATAGGTAGTCTCCCTGCCGAAAAATCAGTAAAATATTTTGACGGTCGCACGAGACTCCAGTGGGAGGACAAATCTCATCTAATCTGGAGGCGTGGCAAACAATCACCAAAGACCGGTGGGTTTTGTCCATGCTCGGGCGGGCTTTCGCTTGCCCCTACCCCACCCTTCAACCCTCCCAACAAATCGGGAAACACTCTCTCAGAGCAGAGTTACAGTAACTTCTAGACCTCAGGGTGGTGGAACTTGTTCCCCTTGGGGAGCAAGGGGAGGGCTTCTACTCTCCTCTGTTCAGTGCCCAAGCCCAACCTGGCTGGCCTGCGCACTATCCTCAATCTTTCCCAGTTCAATCTCTCTTCCAAGAGAAATTCAAGATGATCACGCCTTGCCAAATAAAGTCCTCTCTTAGGAAGGGCAACCGGCTCAGTCTAGTGGACCCTCAGGATGCTTACATGCACATCCTGATATGGAGGCCGCATCGGAAATGTCTGTTGGTCTCTCTGGGAGAAGAACCTTTTCAGTTCTGTGTACTCCCTTTTGGTCTCAGCTCAGCGCCACGTGTCTTTACGAAGATGTCTGTCATTGCAGCTTTCCTCCGGCTACAGGGCGTTCATGTATATCTGTATTTGGACGACTGGCTCTTATGCAGTCCTTGCCCACAGACGGCATTGAACAATCTCCAGTCTCTCCTCCAGCTCCTGTTCCACCTTGGGCTGTTGGTGAACTGGTGGAAATATTCCACAACAGTCTCCCAAGACCTAATTTTCCTGGGTTTCTGTTGGAATACGATCAATTCCAGGGTGTTCTTAACGGCGGACAGTATTTAGGATCTATCCACCACTTGTCAACTCGTCCTCCAGTCAGCGCACATTGCGGATTGGTGGTTTGAGACTTCTGGGCCTCATGGCTTCTTGCGTGCTTGCTCTTCCCCTTGCACGTCTGAAAATAAGGCGTATTCAGCTGGCTCTTCATAGCTCTTGGTCTCGGGCTTCGGACTCAGATTCCAAGATGATCCCAGTTTCATCCCGCATGATGACGGATCTACTATGGTGGTCCTCGGCCAACAATCTTTCAGTGGGTGCCTCCTTTCAGGAGCCCTGCCCACAAGTGACGATTACCACGGACGACTCCCTTGTAGGGTGGGGTGCGACGCTGGATCATCTCCAGGTATTCAATCTATGTACACTTCAGGACAGGCAGTTTCATATCAATTATCTGGAACTCCTGGCTGTTTTTCTGGCGCTTAAAGCTTTTCGGCCGTCCATCACGAACAAGGTGGTATGTATCCGCACGGACAACTCTGTGGCAATGTTTTATGTCAACAAGCAGGGTGGCACCAAGTCACCTCCCCTTTTGGACCTGGCCATTCAGCACATTTGGCTGCTGGCTGTCCATATTCCGGGTCACATCAATGTAACTGCAGACTCACTCAACTGCCAGACATCAGCCAGCTACGACTATGAACTGAACAGAGGTTCTCTGATATTTTTCACCAATGGGGCACTCCAGAAGTGGACCTTTTTGCGACTTTTACAAACTGGAAACTTCCTACTTATGCTTCCAGTAATGGTCTCGGGGTCTCCTCCCTAGGGGACGCTCTAGAGATTCCATGGCCCAACATGAAGGCCTATGCTTTCCCGCCACTGCCTCTCATCCCTCGGTCACTCTGCAAGCTCAGGCGTACAATGAATTGCACTCTCCTGTTCATAGCTCCTATGTGGCCAGCCAGAATCTGGTTCTCGCAACTTCAGCATCAGTCGATTCTTCCTCCGATCAGACTGCTGTGGATTCCTGACCTGCTTCACCAGTGCGATCACCAGATGTGGCACCCCTCCCACCAATCGTTCAGCTTGGTGGCCTGGTGCCTGAATTCAGATTAGCGCAGTTTAACTTGTCCGAAGACAATATGCACATTATCCAAGCAGCAGGAAACCTTCTACAAGGTCTCAATATAGGAGCAAGTGGCTCCGGTTTTACCACTGGTGTTTAGCTAAGCAGCTCAACCCCAGAAATGTTACGATTGACACCGTTCTTTCGTTCATGTCATCTTGCAGCTTCGGGCATCCATGTCTTGTCTTGCAGGACTTACTTGTTGGCTATTGCCACCTACCTGTCCACTGACAGCTGTTCCCTTTTTTTGACTAATCCAGCCTTTAAAAGCCATTTTGCGGATCTATTACGTCTTTTTCCATTGGTACGCAATCCTCATCCCAAATGGCATTTGAATGTGGTCCTCACTGCCTTATGCCATATACCATTTGAACCCATGGCCACTACTGATCTCAAATACATTTCTTGGAAGGTTGCATTTTTGATTGCAGGGACATCGGCAAGGCCAGTAAGTGAGCTCCAAGCTCCGTCTGTGGAACATCTGTTCCTCACCTTCCATAAGGATAAGTTGTGCTTCGCACTCATCCTTCTTTCCTGCCTAAAGTGGTTACTGATTTTTCATTTGAATCAATCGATCTCATTACCTGTCTTTTTTCTGAATCTGGCCTTAGATGCTGATAGTCTTACATACCTTAGATGTCAGACGAGCCCTGAAGTTTTACCTCGACAGAACGAGTGAACTCAGGGGCTCCTCACAACTTTGTCCCATTCGGAGACCTGAAGGGGAAACCTGCTTCAAAGGCAACTATCGCCCGATGGCTTGCCTCCTGCATTTCTGAAGCATATACCATTCAGGGCCTTCAACCTCCGAAGGGTATCCATGCCCATCTTGTATGTGGCAAAGCGGCTGCTGTTGACTTCCAAAAGTATGCTCCCTGGGAAACCATCGCCAAAGCGGCTACGTGGGCTTCCCCATCAGCTTTTTGTAAGCATTACTGCTTGGACCTGAGCTCCATGGCTGATGCCCAGTTTGATCAGGCTGTCCTTAAGAATTTATTCCAGTAAGGGGTTTTTCCATCCACCCAAACTATGGTGCGTCTTTGGCAATCTCCCACAAGTATGGAGGAAAGGGGACGGGACGTAGGAGTATAATACAGTTACTCACCGTAGTGACTACCTTACTCCTAGTCCATAGTCCCTTTCCTCCATACGCCCGCCGTCCCCTCTAAAACGTATCATCTATTCTAGCTTAAATGGTCTCAGACCTGGTGATAAAGAACTGAAGGGCGATGCGCCGGGCGGAGCTCAGGAGAGCGGGGTTATGGCCACGTGTGGTACCCTGCTTAAAAACGGGAGAAACATTTTCAATTTTTGATGGTTTTTACAAAAGTGCTCTGGTCCCGTCCTGAAGGATGGAACGTCCAGTAAATATGGAGGAAAGGGGACTATGGACTAGGAGTAAGGTAGTCATACGGTGAGTAAGTAACTTTATTATTTTGGTTGTCTTCACTTCTGCTAGGAGTGAAATGTAGGTACTTTAGGAAATTTCTGCCTCAGTGCCCTATACTGTGTTTCACAGGGATAAAATGGTCCTTAATATGCACACAAAGCTTTTGCCCAATGTAGCGTCAGCTTTTCACTTGAATAAACAAGTTGTGTTGCCTACTTTTTTTCCTTCACTCAAGCGGATGTTCGGTGGGTGCTTAAACTATCTGGACCGATCAAAGGAATACAGAAAATCGTGACAAGTTTGTTGTTTGGCGGTCAATAGGCTTGCCTCCGGGCTTTGAAAATTACCATAGCAAGAGGGGTTGTCCCTTGTATTTGTGAAACATGCAGACTAGGGTGGACGATATGGACAATGTCATATCTGTGCTGAATGGCTATATACGATATATAACTCTATTGTTTGTGGGTTCGATGCTCACTTTGAAGCTGCCAACTACATGTGCAATGTCACAACCTTGAATAAGACATTTATCAAAATAAAGTGCAAATACAGGGTTCCTCTTCCTCTTTCAGAATATACACAGCTAGCTGTGTAATGTTTCTGAGGCTTGTGGACCTGCTTAGAATCACATGCTGTGCATAGACTGACATCTAGTGGTAGGTGCCGAGCATTGCATTCTTGTTTTCAAAAGGGAGGTCGACAGGGCGAACTTGTAATACTATCCCTGTGTGATGTGTATTGAACTGATGTTCCTTCATGTGTCGAGGTCCCTCAGATTGTTCTTGGTTGGTCGAATATGTAGTGCTTGTGGCCTAGCTAGAGATTTCAGTTGAACAAATTATTACTACTATAGTTGTATTTAGACAGTTGTATCGACGATCTCGCCTCCAACGTCCGGCGACTACTATCTGAAGCTTTGACAAATATCTCCTTGGCGGCCGGCTGCGGCCTTCAACAGGCTGCAGCCTTGCAGTAGGGAGAGCGGCAGGGGGTCTCTACATTTACATTTCTTTATAGAATGCGCCTCTCTGCTTTCTTCTCCAGATTTCTGTCTAGCTGCTGATGAATTCATAAAATAGTATGGAACTTATGTCCTTTAAATGTTGTCCTTCCTGAAATAAAGCATTTCCCTGAAAAGATGCATACTGAGTAACTGGTGTCTTCCACTCAATTACGCCGAATGGTGCTGCGATTCGTGTAAGCTTTTTAAGCCGAACTTGCTTAAAGACCAAGCGGTGGGCAGCCTACGCCATGCAGGCAGAATCTCTTTCCCCCACCAGTGCTGTGGCTTGGACAAAGAGCTCGGCAGCTATGGTGCTTTTTCAGAAGCTGAAGGCTTATTGGAGGAGTCGGTAAACTCCTGTGTCTGTCACCAGCCCCACTAGGTGGGCCGAAAGCTCTGCTATGGGGGGAAAGAGGGGTGGAGGTCCTGGCGACAAGGGCACACAGCACTCACAAAAACATACGCCAAGCAAACCTTTTTGATGTGACAGTCGAAAGGGGCTTTAAAGGCAACTGAACGTTCGTTGAAAGTTTTGTCGAAAGCGTTTGAACCCTTTTGTTCGAAGCCCGCTGCACATTCACATTCAGTACATGGTTCTGAATCTTCTGAAAAATCAGTTGCCGGTCATAAACACTCAGCGACTGCTGATTTAGACATGTTGAAACGACTGTTGAAACATGTTTTTAAATATAAACTTGCCAATCACCACCAGTCGCCTACACAGTAGTTTAGGCTCCATTTTATCACTTCTGGCACCTCTTCCACTACGTCTACAGAGATTTTGTTGAAGTCCATACAAGGTAAATGTTATGTTCAGCCAGAGGAAATTGTATTTCCTCTTCCTGAAGTTCTAAGAACGGGGCACATTGGCAAAAGAAACATTTGAAAAAACTGTGTACAGGGTATCTGAACTTGTAACTTTATGGAAAAGTATCCCATGAAGCAAAATGCCCTGTTCCTTGAGGAGGGTGAGCCACCCTACAAGTCTGCCAGACTCCTCCATTCTCCACCTCATGTCACCCATGGAGACACTTCTACCACTTTTCAAGATATCGGTTTGGTGCAAGACCAAGGGGGGGGATCAAGATTGGAATCCTTGACATGGGGACATTGATCAAGGTACTTGGCCAGCAATTCCCCATAATACCCTGCATGAGCTAGTTGTTGATTTGGCAATGATGATCCTCTACTGCAGCCCAGGGGCTTGTCTCTTATTGATGACAAACTCCTTTTTAATCTGCTTAAGAGCATCAGAACATTTTCAGATCCAAACCGAGTACTTCTCTCCCTGACTTTGTCCAGGACATCCGAAAGGAGAAAGACTATTAGCCAATCTACCCCACACCCCACTCTTGAACTCTATTAAAAAGAGAATTGCGCCTTCTCTTCTTACGCCATCACTCACACGAGCAGCACACCCCCAGGTGGAGCTCAGTCACTACCACTAGGAAGCATGCTGTAGTGCCACAGTCTAATACCGAGGCACCTCCTGACAAAGAATGCAGGAAACTTTGCGCTTTAGGCAAGAGGGGTTACTGCTTCAGCCTCTTCGGCACGTATTGCCAAAAATACTACGCTGTTAACAAGCTAAAACGATGTCCATTGGGGATGGCTCCAGAGTAACGTGACTCCCCCAAGCCAACCAAGTCCCAATTACTCCACATCATTAAAGAGGTGGTCACCTGTAACATTTTAAATAACACCTTAGACTCAGCTGAAACAGCGGGCAGAGTCCTTGCACAAGGAACCCTTTTAAAAAGGCTCTCTTAGCTGCGTAATTCTGGGTCCAAACCAGAACATCGTGCCACTTTCATTAACAAGCCTATTGAGGAATCGGTCCTTTCTCCGGCATGGGGTCTTGCATGAATTTACATGCTGAAGAATATTCCCAGCCGACAGGCTGGTAATCCTCTAAAATAGAAAAAGAAAGCAGTTTTCTTTAGACTGAAAACTGCTGGTCTCCTCTATAACCAATGACTGTCCTTTTGTCATACTGTCCCTAGCCAATGACATTAATCCTAAGCTCCACCCCTGGTTGCCATCTTCTTATATTTTCTTATTTTTTTTTAAGCGCACTTTTCCTCTCATTTTGCTTCTCATTGTGTTTTTCTTTCTTTTTCTTTCTTGATTGCTTTTTTTGTATAGTATTCGATAGTTTTCTTCAACCTTTTTCTCGTCATGTTCTGTGTTAACTTCTGGCATTGTTGGGCCTACATCTCAACTCGACAGTCTCCGAAGTGGGCAAGAGAAGTTTCTTTAGGGCCTTTGTGTGAATCCTGTGGCCTGAAGAACGTTTGTTAATCGGCGCCTCAAGTGCCTCTATTGTCTACACCTGGACCATGATCAAAGCGGACGTGAGATCTGTTGTGGCTTCCTGGCCAAGACCCAGAGGAATCGCCATTGCAGATGGAGAAGGCCTCTGATTGGCAGGTCCCCTGAGCATGTTCCCTCTGAAAAAGATGTTGAGGTCCTTTTCAGGATGCTCCTTCCCAGGGGATCCAAAAGGTGAAACATCACCCATCTCCCCCAAAGGTTGCTGCTCCTGTGGGATCTAGTTCAGGAAGAAGGGGTTGCTCCCCATCTTCGGCATCATTGATGGTAAGCCTACAGGCTAGTGGGTTGCCTTCTGCGAGGAAGTCTCTGACCCCTTCCAAACACAAGTACTCTTCCAAGGACATGTCTTCCAAGAAGAGACCTGCTGAAGGCTTGTCAGTGGCTTCTTCATCAGCTTTGGTCACAAGGACCCTGTCGTCGACGCCTTTGTCTACCAGGACCACAGTCTTGTCAGCGTCTGCTTCATCTTCCAAGACCTCCACCTCGTTGACAGCCTCTTCGTCGACCACCACATCGTCGATGGCTCCTTGACATCTACCATTACTTTTGACAAAACGTTTGGCAGTGAGTCGTTTCCAAAGTCACGACAATGGCAAACGGCAACTGCCTCCATGGCCTCAGTCTGCTGTACCAACCACAACTTCATCAGCATCAGCGCTCATTGTGCAAATTCCCAACATCCCCAGGTCGTCCAAGGGGTGCTCTACGCACTATTGCCCACCCTCCCACTCCATCCAGGAAGCCAACACGGGTCACTCAAACACCTGCTGCAGCAGAGGCCACTGTCATCCGGAGGCCAGGACGCAGACGCCCAAGCAAGTCTGATCTTTCCGTGCACCCGAGCCCCCACTTTTGCATCACAGAGGTAGGCCGGCTATTGAACAGTGAAAAGCCATCACCACGGACAAATGGGTGCTGGGCGCACTTCAGCAAGGGCACATCCTTGCAATTTCAACACAGGTGCCCTTGCAGTCCTCCAGTGCCGTGTCAAGAACTGCATATGGCTCAACTGTTGCAGGAGGTTCAGGCCATGTTGAGGAAAGGGGCAGTTGAGCCTGTCCATCAGCGACTCGGGGCTCTGGAGTGTACTCCAAATACGGTCTGGTTCAGAAGAAATTAGCAGGGTGGCTGCCTATTCATCATTCACCCATGCATGGGAGGAGATGCCCTCAGAACAGTGGGTCTGTCTACTGTTGCGGACAGATATTCCGTCGAATTTCTACTAAAACCCTGTTACCATCTTCCAAAGCACAGTATGATGGTGCAAGAGCATCAGCTCGTCCTGCACGTGGAAGTGGAGACATTACTTCAAAAAGGAGTCTTAAAAATTATCTCTTTTCTAGAGGTAGGCAAAGGTGTTTATTCAGGGTACTGCCCTGTACCCAAAAAGGACTTAACCACGCACCATGTATTAGATCTGCGTCCTGCAAACAAGTATTTTAAGCCACAAAAATTCAAAAATCCCTGCAGCAGGTAATCCCTCTTTTGAAAAATGGGGACTACATGGCAACATTGGACATGAAAGATGTATGCTTTCATATTTCAATGTTTGCAACACAGTTAGTTCCTAAGATTCCAAGTGGGAAAAACTCATCAGTTCAAAGTACTGCCATTCGGCATAGCCTCTGCGCCAAGAGTGTTTACCAATGTTCTAGCAGTGGTGATGGCCTACCATCGCAGAATGTCCATTCCATTGTATCCTTATCTAGACGACTGGCTAACTACAGGAGACACACTTCATGCGTGTGTCAAGAACACTCAAGAAACCATCAACCTACTGTTTCAGCTAGGGTTTTCCATCGAGAAAACGGTCTTGTGCCCAGTCATGTCAAACAATTTCTGGGAGCTTTCATTCGGACAGATGCGTCTCGTCTTCCTCTCGGAGTGAGTCCAAAACATTCTATTCCAAATTCCACAATTTATAGGCGGTTGACAGATACCCGTACACAAGGCATGCACCTGCTCAGAATGATGGCTTCCTGCATCTACCTAGTGCCTCATGCTCGCCTGCGCATGTGTCTGCAAGAGTGACTCGCAAGGCAGTGGTCTCAGGCAAGCAGTCAGAGGGACAATCTAGTGGTTGTATTGCAGTCTCTAGTTTAGTCTCTACGTTGGTGGTCAAGGGAGAGCCTTCTCAAAGGGAAATCATTTCACCACACCAGCTGTTATGGAGAATTCTCAGAAATGTTAATTCCCTTCTACCTTAGAGACCCCTAGCTCTTTTGCTGGACTTTAGGACTTTATCTCTCATGTAATTTTAATGTGATTTATTCTGTTTCTTTCGACTTTGGAGTCTGACAAACTCCATAGGCGTCATCTTTACATTGTGTCGCACAGCACCGACGTGCAGTGGCACATGGTTTAAATACCCTCTCTTGATGAAACTGTTTCCGTGGGCAGTGAAGTGAAATTGACTTTACTTTTTGTAACTTTCTAGACCAGCACACACTGTCTTACAATAAGGTGCTAGAGGGGTTACTTAGTATCCCCTTTGTCTAGTTTCTCGTGTAATTTTTTTTGCTTACCCTTTCTACAATTAATGGTTGTGGCAGTGGTTTACTTTTGACTACCATTGTGTGTCTTTGCTGCGTTCACAGCCACGGTAAGGCACCCATGGGTGTCCATTTCATAAAAATGGACCCAGTCGTTTATTTTTGCCATTTTCTGTTGAAAAGAGATGTACTCTGCGCGCCAAACCAGGTTTGGTCCCTTTGTTTGTTTTGTCTTTACCGGGATTCACGAGTGAAGGCCGCCTCCGGCTCCAGTATGTCTGGCAGGGGCAGTAAGTGAGGGAGGTGCCCGAAACTCTCTGCTTAATCCCCTTGGTTACAGGCATGCACCCAAAGTTGATTGGCCGGCTGACGGTCCGGCAAGGACAGCCACCCTGCTGTGTGATTGACAGCTAGGCTGCAATGAATGGTAGAAACCTGCATAAAAGGCGAGGCTTTTTGGCTTGGAAGGCAGTCGACCACTGGACAAAGGAATCCGAAGAAGAACTAGGAAGAGACGCCTGCTGCAGCTCCTGGACTGTTGGTTTGCCCGGTGAAGCCCTGCTGCTATGCTGAAGCTCTGAATTGGCCTAGACTAGAGAAGCCCTGCTGGACGACGTCTCCCTTTTGAGTTGGTGGGACCAATCAACTCCAAAGTAAGCCCGTCTGGACATCCTCTCGAAGCTGGTTGTATTTCCACTGCAGTTGCTGCTGGAACCGTAGAGCCAGGGAGAGGAACACCAGATTGTGTGCGTTGCATTTAAGTCGGGCCTCAGCGCCAGGAAGATCCTCTGGACTTCCTGATATAGGACTGACCAAACCTGAACCACCTCAACAGAGTGCTGGACCCCAGAAGCAAGGAAAGTCTGAATTGGTATCCGAGAACCGCAGTGTTGCTATTTGCTGTCAGATGCGAGGAGCTGAAACACTGAAGGACTGCCGAATCAGAGTTCGGCCATTGCTGCTGCTGACTGTCCCATTGCAGAGCAGTAGTCCCCAGATGTCCTCCCTCTTGTCCCCGCGACTGAGGCTCAGGAACAGGATCTGCAGAGCTGTATAGGAATAGAAGCCAGCTGGAACCTTGTCTTCTAACTAGAGGTACTGTAAAGTCTAAGAACTTACCTCTTGTTGTGTTGCCTTACTTGCTCTCAGTTGAGACCTGTCTTGGTTACCTTGCAGAGTTGCTACAGCTTTGCCCCTCAGCTTGTGGCCCTTCAAGTGTTGTGATTTCTACAAACATTGTGCAAGGCTTTTTAACTACCTGCAAAGAACATCCAGTCCCCCTTGGCATTGTGCAATTAACATTGGCTGTCCTGGCTCCCTGAGTGACTCTTCTTACCTCTGACTCTGTGCTTTACCTTCTCACCAGGAAAGGGTTAATTTACTGAACATTGCAAGGTGTTTAAAAGTACTTTCCTGTTTATGAGCCATTAACCTTTGTTTTATTCGTCTCTTTCTATCTTTTTCACCCAACTCAGTATTGCTCTAAATGTACCTGTGATAAATCAATGTCCAGTGTCCTAGCTATTTAAGTCACCTGAGGGTGTAGGAAGTGACTGTGTGCCATCCCCAATGGGTATCATCTGACTTACAAAAACTGTGTGTTTTGAAGTATATTTAAGTGTTAAATGTTTTGCTCCCTTTCTGAAGGCTTATATAACTGACTGTGAAATTAATAATTTTATCAAGTAACCTTGAGTACAAGTGTTTATTTGGATAACTGTGTGGTGAAACTGTGTCAACACATTACTTCTCACATTGACCCCTCTTGAGATGAGCCTGGCTGCTCAGTCACACTACCAACCTGTGCAGTTCAGACTTGGGTCGCTATTGCCAGGTGGTCAGGGCTATTGTAGTGCACCCAAAGGGTACTACATACAATCTTGCCTAATACTAGCAAAAGAGGCCACTCTTACCACAGACTCTTCCCTATCAGTGTGAGGAACACATTATCTCCATCATACAGTGCAGTGTGTGGGCTCAGACACTATTGAACAAGCACATCAACCTGATAGAGCTTCTTGTGGTGTTCAAAGCTCTGAAAGCCTTTCAAGACCAGTTACAATGGAAAACAGTTCTAGTCCTAACAGAAAGCACTACAGCCAAGTTTTATATAAACAAACAGGGTGGCACACACACTCCAGGTCTGTTCAAACTAGCCCAAAGCATATGGAATTGGGCGCTGAAACACATTTTCCTTCTGTCCCAACATGCTCCAGGGGAACACAATCTTCTCAGATGTCCTCCTCAAACATACACCTTCCCGTATAGCACGAATAGCAGTTGCACGCCAACATTTTACACTTCTTCACAGAATGGGTCATCCACACATAGATCTAGTTGCAATGCTGGAGAACGCGCAATGCCCAGACTTTGCCTCCAGGTATCCCAGTCATGGAACAAGGGGAACGCCTGTGGATGGAAATGGTCTGGGAGGTTTGCCTATGCTATCCAACCACACACCCCCAGACTACTTCTCAGCAGAATAGTCCACAAGATGCACGGAGAACAAGTCAAACATATCCCAATAGCTCCAGTGTGGGCCGGGGAAGCAAGGTTCTCACACCTAATGAGGATGTCGTCCTACAATCAAGCTTCCATGCCCATTCAACATGCTGTCCCAAGATCTGGGTTCATCACTGCATCCATGTCCTCAAGCCACTGGCTTTAGCAGCCAGGCTCATGAATTCATTTTGGACATTTGACTCTTCCTCAAAGATGTATGGACATTCTTAAGGAAGTACCAAAACCTAATACCAGGCACTATTTCAATAGGAGGAAACACTTAGTCATTTGTTGTAGATCACAGAGCATCAATCCTATTGACTGCACAACGTCTCACATTGTTCTATACATACTTTAATTCACTGAGAATACATCTAGCTGCCCTGTCCGCTTACACCACCTCTCAAAAGAAAATGTCTTGGTTGAAAGTCCCTGTCATTAAATCCTTTATGGAAGGGGTCAAAAGATGACATCCTCGGATTCCAATTCCAACCCCCAGATGGGACTTCAATGTAGTCCTAGCTAAACATATAGCCCCTCCTTTTGAGCCAGTGCTTAAAGCCAGTCTTAAGTGCCTCACTTATAAGACTGCCTTTGTTGTGGCCACTACCTCGGTAAGGAGGATGCGTGAACGTCTGGCACTCTCAATTCAAGATCCATTTGCAAGGACAAAGCGGTTTTACGCACACATCCATGCTTCTTTGATCTGCAGGTTCCATGTCAGTCTAAAGAACGCCCAGATTTTTTCCAAAACACTACAAATTCAGCATGGAGAATCCCCATACATTAGATGTCAGAGCTGTAATCTGTTACTTAAATAAAACTAAACCACTACGAAAAACAGACCCGTTATTTGTTTCCATAGTCACTGGAAGATTTGAGGATCCTATCTGAAAATCGTTTATTTCAAAATGGATTGTAAAATGCATCCAGATATGTTCTTCTATTTCAAAGAGAACTTTACCAATTACGCCCTGAGCACACTACTCGAGGCACAGGGGATACTTTAGGTTTCATTGCAAATGTACCTTTAGACTCCATTTGCAAAGCAACCACCTGGAGTTCATTCACACCTTTTACACAGAATTCCTGCGTAGATGCACATTCTAAGAGTGATTCACACGTGGATCAGGCGGTGTTAAAAGACCTTTTTTCCGCTGTACCTTCTGTCATCCCACTACCATCTCCTGGTACTGCTAGTGAGTCAATGCACAGGATGTGATTCTATGCAGATCCACAAGCAACAAAAGGCATACATAACTTAATGTAATGTATTTCTGATAATTGTATCTGCTTAGCTTCACATATGCCAACCCTTTGTCTCCTCTTAGAGTTGAAGGCACTGTGATGAATTCAGTGGAGTCATCACGGATTCCCCAGTGGGGACCTCCTCCCATGTGTCCAGGGGATGGCAGCCGCTACCTGATCCTGGGCCTGGGGGTGGCTTTGAGGGAGGATCACATGGAAGGAGACACCTACTGCAGAGATGTCATGACTTTATTGGACGAGACGCGGTATGTCACCCTTTCCCATGAGGAAGACCCTCTAATATCCACAGCCTTTTCTTTGAGGGAAACCCTCAAATACCCAAGACTCTAATGGCATATTGCCAGCTGATTATTCCCCCTTGTAGAATCAGTAACGAAACCTCCAAATGTTTCTGGTCAAACACACACATATGACACACACATCTCCAACACAACACCTTTTCCTTCTGAAGTACCTTTATGTAAAATCACTGATCAGAACTATTCAAATACCATGTGTTCAATGGCACCTATGGACTTCAACTCCCAGAATTCACCAAGTACTGAAATGGGGAGGATGAAGGAGTTTGAACAAGGTAACAAGAGCTTGAAACACAATATGCAGTGTAGTTGTCCAAAGCACCTCTGCACGGGACACTTAAACCTGGCCAGCGCACTGTTGAGAAGAGACAGTGCAGGAGATGTTGACTCCTGCCCCAAAGCTCACAAGTGCAAAGATCTGTTACTGGTGTCGCAGAGCAAAGGAGGCTGCCACGTCAAAGGGAGAAACATGGTGCCAGAGACAGAAGTGACTTGTATTCACTGGGAGCCGTGTGAGATCCTAGCTGCTCGAGAAGGCAGCATTCTCCACTCTGGGACCTGAAGGGAAGCGGGCGTGTGACCGCAGAGCCGCAAAGGAAGCCGGGAGAATGTGTGCACACTCCAGTGTGGAAAGGTGCAAGCAACACACCGCTGAATTGCGCACCAGAGAGACTTGAGAAATCCAGTGAGTCTACCTGAAGCAATGGGGACCCCGGGGTGATCTGGTGACCTCGCAAACAGCAATTTGAACGTGATAACATTCTTCAAACTAAGAAGAGTTTGAATGCAGAAAAGGCAAAGTACAGTCTCCAGTAAACTATGGATGCATGAAATGACAGAGTGGGGCAAATCTCAAACAAACTTTACTGCAAAACTACATACCAAGCCGCAAACAATACAAACCGTATTGGTGATGCAGAGAAACTGTGAAACACTTGAGAAGTCTTGGCAAAGCAAGACACCAGTCAATTGAAATACAAGAGGCCCTGGCATGGGTGTATACCAGGTAAGTGAAAACCATAAGAGAAGACCTGGCTGGCGAATACACCAGGCAGTTGGCGTTGCATAAAGAAACCTGGCAGTGGAGTATATCGGACAATTCGCAGAGCTTCCAGAAATAATAAACAATGGTTTCTAAACCAAGGAGAAAGTTGTGTTAAGGAAAGAATGTTACAGAACTTGCCTAAACCGGAAATATGTGAATTAATCAAGGCCATGTATGTGCACTATGAGCGGAGACCAAACCCTAAGGAAAGTACTTTAAGAATGTTAATATTCGGATTGTCGGTGAACAAAACTGCCTGGCCTAGATATGTCGCTGAACAAAAACGAGTGGCCCAGATATGTGATGTCATCAGTGACATCTGTGATGCCTTCTTTGAAGTCCTGGGTTTTAGTCTTAGCAGTGCACAGCGGTGTCGTGAGTTATGGTTGCTTAACTTACCATAAGTTTTACTTGTAACCATAACATCCATTTCGAGGGGATTGGGTCCTCCGATGTATTCCATATCTATGACAGTAATCACCACAGCCGTGCTGCTTTGGAAAATCTTCTGCGTCCTGCGTCGATACGCCGCCCTCGAGGACCTCCACCGACGGTCGACGTCACTGGATGTTATAAGTACGACGCCCGACGCCCGTAGCCTCAGTTCCATTTTTTCCACGAACGTGTTCACTTCGGGAATCTCGGCGTGCCTCGACTCTTTGGAGTTTCTGTTGCTTTCTCGGTTCTTCGAACCTGTTTGTGAAATATTTCTTCGTGAAGATGTCTGCCTCGTCTTCCACACCGCGTCCGGTCTTTAAGAAGTGCAGGGACTGTGGGTCCAAGATGTCGGTCACGGATTCGCACAACGTCTGCCGCTGGTGCCTCGGGGAGGCCCATGACACGACTGCCAGTCGCTCACGTCGAAAGCCTTGCGAGAGCGCAAGAAGTTATAGCTAGGTAAGGTGTCCAAGCCCCGGAAGTCCAGGTCTGCGGAGCTTTCGACGGACGACTCGAGGGGCGACTCTCCGCATCGTCGTCGAAGTCCAGTGGGTCTCGGAGTCGGTCTCTCCACTCCTGCCTCTTCGAGGCAATCCCAGAAGCGCCGTCATCAGTCTCCTTCCCCGTCCTCATCCGAGGACTTCGCCCGTCGGCGGGTCGCTTTCCCAACCAAGCAGGCGACACCGGAGGAATATGCTTCCTTCGGGAAGAAAATGTTGGCGATTCTCGAATCGCAGGGCACTGGTCCGTCCGTGCCTCCGAGTGGGGTTGGTCGTGATCAGCCGAGAGACGCCGCTCGCACGCCTTCGGGTGGTCGTCAAGATTTGCGGGAAAGGTCCCACTCAGACAAGGGGAATTGCTCTCGGCATTCCAGGTCCCGGTCCTCGACGCGCTCGAGACCGTGTGATCCTGTGAAGTCTTCGAGGAAGACATCGACGCCTGTGGCGCCGAGGTCGACGGACTCTCTTGGGGCTCCGCCTCAGAGGAAGTCGTCGGCGCCCAGGATGTCGAGGGACACGCTCGGGGCTCCACCTTCGAGGCCTGTGTCGACGCCGTCAATGCTGTCAGCGCTGCATCTGTCTATGCCGATTCACTCGACGCCTTTCGGGACAGTGTCGACGGGGGTACCCCATGGCTCGGGGAACTGCCTAGAAAGGCTCTGGTCAAGGTCAAGCATGGCTTTGGTTCCAGTTCCGTGCCTTCTTACTGCCATCTGGAGATCATTTAAGAGGTGGATGAAGGCTCTGATGATGGCATGGTGCCTGACGAGATTCTCTCGGGCCATAGCCTGTTTGAGGATCTGAGGCAGTCCCTGCATGATGCTAGTGGGCTGGACACCTCGCGGGAGGTGGAGTTTTGTAGGCCTGAGCCTGGCTCTCATGCCGATTCTTCGTACCGGCGCCTTATGTCATGGGTCACCGAGTACTTGGGATGGTCTGATCCCCGAGGGGAGTTTGTTCAGGATGACCTTACGGATATCCTCGATATTGGTCCACCGACTGACCCGGTACTGACGGTTCATATACAGAGGAGGGTGGCAGCGACTTGGACTGCTCCGGAGAGTCTCCCGGCAGTGAGCAAGTCTTTGCCGTGAAAATACCGCCCAGCCAGTGGTGACCCCTGCTACTTGTCCAAGCACCCTACTCTGGATAGTTTGGTGCTGCAGGCAGCTACGGCCCCGGCAAAGCAGGCGTCGTACCCTACCATTCCTCCTGATAGGGACGACAAGCGTTTTGACGGCTGGGTGAAGGAAGTGTTTTCTGCAGTGGGTATGGCGCTTCAGGCGGCCAACTCCATTTGTGCCTTGTCTCGTTTCACGCACACTAGGTCAAACTGTTTCCTTGGCGGCTGAATTCCCGAAGGGGATGAACGGGATGGCTTACTTGCCATGGTTCAGGATGGAAAGGATGCCATGTGTGAGGCCGTTCAGTCGGGTTTGGACATGGCAGATTGCGTCAGCCGGTCCATGGCGGCGAGCACCGTGATACGCAGGTTTGCGTGGTTGCGGAAGTCGGGGTTTGCTCCTGATGTGCAGGCCCGGCTCCTCAACATGCCCTTTGACGGGGAACATCTTTTTGGCAGCAAGGCTGACAACAGCCTTGAGAGGTTGCAGACCTCAAAAGCTGCAGCGAAGTCGTTGGGCGCTGCAGTTAGACAACCTCCACCTTTTCGTCCAAGGGGACAGCAATGGAGGGGAGGTTCCTTTCATTATTGCCCATCCTTTGGTAAAGCGAGAGGAGCCGCCAGTAAAAGGGGCCACCGTAGGAGTGCCAGAGGTGGTAAACAAGGTACTCGAGGTGCCAAGGCCGCTCGGGCTATTGCCTCTTTGCCCTCAGGCAATGCCACAGCCGCCTCAGCTCAGTCATGAGGCCATGTCCCATGGTTCGCTGGTTGGGGAAGGCTGTCGCAGGATCTTGCAGAGTGGTGCGCCATTACTTCAGATGTGTGGGTTCTGGAGATCATAACCCACGGCTACTGTCTTACTTTCCAGCAGAGGCCTCGGGACAATCCACTGGGGAATCTCTCTTTGAAGAGTCCGGATCCGCTCCTTGCGCAGGAAATTCAATCCCTGCTGGAGAAAGGCACCATAGAACTGGTGCCTGTAGCGGAGAGGAACAAGGGATGGTATTCCCCTTATTTTTTGATTTCCAAAAAAGACTTGGGATTGAGACCCATCATGGACTTGCACGGTTTCAACAAACTCCTCAGGAAGGACAAGTTCAAGATGGTTACTCTCAAGTCCTCCAGGCCCTTTAACTTCAGGACTGGTTGGTGTCTCTCGACTTCAAGGATGCTTATTTTCATGTGCCGATCTATCCAAAGCACAAGAAGTACCTGAGGTTCGCGGTTGGCGACTCGCACTTTCAGTTTCGGGTCCTGCCGTTCGGATTGACCTCAGCCCCGGGGGTCTTCACCAAGCTCATGGTAGTGGTGGCAGCACACCTCAGGAAAGGGGGATTCATGTCTACTCCTACCTGGACGATTGGTTGATCACGGCGCGGGCTCCCAAGCATGTCCTGGATCATCTGTCAGTCACCTGCCACTCCCTCCACGAGCTGGGCTTCTTCCTCAATTTAAAGAAGTCCCATTTGACACCAACTCCGAGGCTCCAGTACATCGGAGCAGTGCTAGACACGTCCCTGGGGCAGTGTTTTCCTCCCCAGGTGAGGGCTCATCACATTCAGCAGATGGTGCACAAATTTCAACTTGCCCAGACTCTCCCAGCGTTGGAGTTCTTGAGACTGCTCGGCCTCATGGCATCCTGCATTCTTCTGGTGCCAGAGGCCAGGTTGTGGATGAGATCTTTGCAATGGGCACTCAAGCTCCAGTGGTCTCAGTCCTCCGGCAGGATGTCGGACCCTGTTCAGGTGCCGTCTTCGGTCGCCCGGGACCTTCTGTGGCGGGCTGATGAAGGCAATCTGAGGGGGGGCTCCATTTTGGCTGCCCTGGCCGGAGGTGACGATCGTGACGGACACATCCCTCACGGGATGGGGAGCTCATGCCAACGAGTTGACAGTCAGCGGTCGTTGGTCTCCGGAGTCCAGACTCCATATCAATCTGTTGGAGCTGAGGGCCGTCAGGCTAGCCCTGAAGGCTTTTCTGCAGACTGCGAGGAAAGAATGTCCTGACGGACAACACAATGTCCATGCACTACCTCAACAAAAAGTGGGGGGCACGGTCACTTCCTCTGTGCAGGGAGGTGATGCAGCTCTGGTTCTGGGCAATCCAGCAGGAAGTTTCGATCTTAGCAGTTCATCTGGCAGGAGACGAAAACGAGACGGCGGACGCTCGGAGCAGGCAGAGCGCGATCGCTCACGAGTGGGAGTTGGCTCAGGAGATTCTCCTGGAGATCTTCGCCCTTTGGGGGACCCCTCAAGTGGATCTCTTCGCCTCCAGTGTCAACCGGAAGTGCGAGAGGTTCTGCTCGCAGGAATTTCCTCCAACGGAGCCTTAGGAGACACGTTTCTGGTGGAGTGGTCATTCCCACTGCTGTACGCGTTTCCTCCAGTCCCCGTCGTACTGCAGAGGTTAAGGAGGTTTGGTTCCCGGATGATCCTCATTGCTCCGGCATGGGCCAGGAGGACGTGGTACCCTGACCTTCTTGACTTGCCCATCTGCCCTCCACGTCGTCTTCCCTACCGAGACGATCTGCTCTCATGGGAGGGGGGGGGTCAGGTTCTCCATCCAGAGGTCAGGTCCCACAACCTTCACGCTTGGTTTCTGAAAGGTTGAGGTATAAGGATTGGGACCTCCCTGAAGACGTGATGGAGATGTTGCTTTCGCCCAGAAGGCCCGCAACAAAGTCCCTGTACTGTTGCTGTTGGAATACGTTCTGCGACTGGTGCAGGGTTAAGAATGTGGTTCCTTTTGCATGTGAAATTCCCATGGTTCTGTCCTTTTTTTTGCTTTCTTTGGCCCACAGGGGCATTCATGTGGGTACCATTAAAGGTTACCTGGCGCTGTCCATATTTAAGCACTTGTCTGAAGAGTGTTCCTATTTTAAAATTCCTTTAATTTCTCAGTTTCTGAAAGGGCTCACTAATGTGTTCCCTCCGTCGCCTTTCCAGGTGCCCGGTTGGGATTTGAACCTTGTTCTCAAGTTTCTGATGGGTGCTCCGTTTGAGCCTTTGCATTCATGCCCTTTGAGACTGTTAACGCTTAACTCTTAACTGTATTTTTAGTTGCGGTCACTTCCGCTCGCAGAGTGAGTGAGTTAGACACTTTGAGTTAAGCCACCCTTCACTGTGTTTCATAAGAACAGGGTTGTCCTTCTTTTCTTCCGAAGGTGGTGTCGGAATTTCATTTAGGCCAGAAGGTGGTTGTTTCGTCATTTTATCCTCCTCCACATCCTGATAAGGAAGCGGAAAGGCTCCAAAGGCTTGATCCTAGGAGAGCGTTAAGCTTTTATATTTCACGCATGTCCCGGGTCAGAGTGGACGATCAGCTCTTCATTGGTTACGCTGGAAAGCGTTTGGGACAGGCTGTGACGAAACAGACTTTGTCTCGCTGGTTTATTTTGGTTATCTGAATGTTACCGCTTGGCGGGTAAGGACCCACCGGTCGGCTTACGGGCCCATTCTACCAGGGGGTATGGCTGCCTCTACTGCCCTGCAGAGGGGTGTTCCTATCCGTAACATCTGTGATGCAGCCACCTGGGCTTTGGTACATACTTTTGTACGTCACTATTCCCTCGATTCCATCCGGGGGCAGGATCTGGCCTTTGGCACACGTTCTGGGGGAAAAAACTACAACTGAGGCTACGGGCATTGTGCGTCCTACTTATAACATCCTGTGACGTCGGAGAAGGTCCTCGTAGGGCAGCGTATCAATGTCATCGACGCAGGACACAGATGCAGAAGATTTTAAGAAGCAGCAAAGCTGTGGTGATTACTGTCATAGATGTGGAATACGTCGTAGGACCAACCCATCGAAAGAGCGTTACCAGGTAAGAGAGTAACTTGTTCTTCTGATGCTTGTTAATCTGCTTAGAATCGCATGCCGTGCTTATGGTCCGACATCCAGTGGTAACCGCGGGATATTGCATCTTGCCTTTCGGGGACCGAAAGGGGACGTCGGCATAGGCGTGTCTCTAACAGTATCCCTATCGTGACGTGTAGTGTACCCAAAATCCCTCACGCGCCGAGGTCCCTCAGATTGTTTTTTCCGCCCAGTTAACTGAACGCCCTATAGCGGAGCTCTTTATAAGAGACATTGTTTCTTTATACCGACTTTAACCTTTAGTTACTTTGGCGATTCAAGCAACTTCGGCGAAGACTACGGGCAGTTTCGATGGCAGTGGATTTCAGCGCCTAAGATAAGGCGGCTGAGCCATCCACGTGGCCAAGCCCCATGTGCGGCCTACACAGTAGGGAGAGTGGGGTCGCGGAGGCCATATCTTTCGTTATGTCTCTCCTCTGCCCCCTCTTTGCCCTCTAGGTCTGGTTGTTTTTTTTTTTTTATATCTTTCACTATGGAAAGGACACCATTTAGGTTCTGCCGTAAGTTTAGGGTCAGGTACCCGTGGAAAGAATAGCACAAAACATGTAATTCTTGTGTACCCCTAGATCATGACGTGAAGTGGTGTGCGGCTTGTAAGCTCCTTCGGCCAAAGACCCTTCAGGAGCGCTGTGTAAAGTGGTGGGCCGTGTACAGTATGTTGCGGGCTGAACCCTCCCCCCCCACCCCTCCCTGCCACGCCTGCCGAAAGTGACGGGGGCACGGATGATCAGACATCCATGTCGGATGTCATTGACCTTAAGGCGGACGCTGCTAGGTCCGCCACGGCCGTCCCGACCCCTCTAGGCCTGACTTAAGTCTTGCTTTGGGGACAACACCCGGCCACAAGGTCATACAGAAACTACAAAACACTAAGCATACAACCCCACCACCGATTCCGGCTGTTCCGTCAAAAGCTGAAAGCGCCAACAGGACCGCTGCAAATTTCAACGGAATCCTCTGATCTGGTAGATCAGCAGCCTTCCCCGCATCCGCAGCAGTGTCTTGCCACTGGGCACTCCAAAAATAAGGGCGCTACCTCTAAATCGGGTTTACACGCTGAAGCGCAATCATCCGGCGCTCCGGCGGCCACTAAGGCCTTGGTAGGCCCAAAACCTACTCCTAGGCCTCCTAGCCTTTCCACCGGCGAAAAATCTACCGCTAGGCCCTCTGATGCTGCGGTAGGCAGTAAATCTACTGTTGACTCACGCCGATTCGGCGAAGATTGAGGATAGTATCGCAAGGATTATTTCGGCGGTTGGGCTGACGCCTAAGTCACTGTCGAAACTCATGGAGTGTGCCGCGGACAGGTCTAAAGACGCACCATGGCGCCCCAGTACTTGAGAAACCTACGAGGACAGTCGGAAACCTCTGTCCAACACCCTTAGGGACAAATTACGCCGCCAAAGAGGAAGACTACGTTTTTCCACCTTTGGGCCCTTCTGGTTCATCTAAATGGACCAGGGAAAAGTTTGAAGGATGCATGGACCGTCTGGAAAGGATTGTCTCGCGTTCTGAGCATCCTTCCCCCCTGAGAAATCTCGTGAAGACCCTCTTTTGGGGTCAGCTTCACGTTTCCAGGAAAATCTTGACTCTCAGCCTTCGGCTTCTGTCCACCATGGAGATGTGGTCCAGATGGACACTTACCATGACGTCTACGACGAGGAAGGAGACCCTTCCTTCCTGCAAGAGCACCCTGATGACCAAGCGGATGCCATGGACAACTGGGAGGAAACCCAGCAAGTGGAGACTGAGCCATGGACGCTCCCCACGCAAGATCAGGACACTGATGTCCTGTGCCTGGATTCTCCTCCCTCCACTCCGGCCCGCCAGGCCTGTAGATGATCAAATGGCCTTCAGTGCCATTTTAAGGAGGCAGCAGAGCACTTTCAGATCACCAATAACAATAAAGATTTTGTGGCGGTCATTCTCTAAGAGAAACCCCCCTCAAGCTAGGCCATTCCCCTCCTGAACTCTGTTAAAAGAAGGTTGGCCCCCTCCATGGTCACGCCAGCTCAGACCCGGGCAGTGAATCGAAGAGTGGAAAAAACTATTTCGGCCAGCTCCTACGGACCCTCACTATATTAAAGGCCACGCCAACCCCCCCCACACCCGCTGACTCCTTGGTAGTCACTACCACCTGGAACGGGCAGGGGTACCCCTTGCTACGTGGGGAGGCACCTCCGGACAAGCAATCTAAAAGATTGTATGCCTTAGGTAAGCGTGTTACCTCGGCAGCTGCATATGTCACGACCCGTGACCCAGAACCCCACTGGCATGGTCACATGCCAGGTAGGGTTAGGGCTTGGGGTTCATTTGGGGCCCCAAGGGCCTTGCATTATCAGCGGAGACTCACCTGGAGTCAGTCCTGGCGCCAGGCTCATATTTGGAATGGGACTTGAAGGGACTCCTTTTCATATGGAGGCCTGCAGCCAACATTGAGGCACCCACAAAATCTAGTCCCTAAGAACCAGACACTGCGGTACAGTGTTTTAGGGTGTGGTAGCCCTGACTACTTTACCTGGACTACTTTACAGGGTAGGCTATATAAACCACACCCAAGCTAAAGAACGTACTTCGCGTTCTTCTGCAGCCAGCAGCCTAATGCTCACCGTGTTCAGAGATCAGCACCCGGCGTTCCCGGAATCGCGGACCTGCAGAGGAGACAAAAGAACATTAGCAGTTCCAGCTTACCTGCAGTCTTCCATCCTTCGATCCCAGCTGGTCGGGGTCTTCCAACCCGTTGGCAGCATCTTCAGGACATCGCGCTCGCACCGGAACGAAGCACGCGGGGAGGAGAGAAAAAGGGACAACGTTAAACAGGTTACTCACAGCAAGCTCAGCAGTAACCAAAATCTCCTCACCTGGCTGGGCATATCTTGGCCGGTTCCGCTCCGGAAAACACTGCACGCCCAGAAAGACCATTGTAACCTGAAAAGGAATAAAGAATACAGGTTAGCCCAAAAAGACATTAGCGCGCCGCACTTCGCGTTGAACCTACCCTTCTTCATACGCTCCGTGTCCATAAATCCCAGCAGGAGCCGAATCCAAGCAGCGCACCCAGCGAACCTCTGCATACCTAAGGGGGAAACAATCAGGGAAAGACATTAATAGCCCGCAAGAAAGCAAAGGCCCTCAAAGACTACAATAATCGAACTTGCCTCTTTAAAGAATGGGTTGGCATCAGTGAAGTTAACTCGGTCGCTTCAACCCGCAGAAAGCAGGACGGAGAGCACGCCAGACATCATAACAAGGTGAGGAGGGGGGGCCTTCAGGTCGAGTCCAAGGGGCTGGTGGGAGGAAATGAAATCTGAACCTAAGCCCAGTCCTCCTGTGTTTTCAGGCCCACCTGCCAAAGAAGACATCATCCCGAATTGAGTACATCTGGGGGAAATCCGGCAACCAGGGCATACAGGCGTCCCCGTGGATATCGGGTGAGCCTAACAATATACCACACCCATAGGGAATAACACTACGCTGCTTGCCAGTTATACAGATGCACAATGGAACCTTGCACAAGGTGGTGTCCAGGAGGTTCCTGAACCCGCTAGGTCCAGACTTCTCATCGTGGCCGAAGGCAGGCAGGTAAATCAGAACATAATCAAAAACACTCTGGACCCTGCTGAGACGGCAGGCATGTCCCTGGCCCAGGGCACACTACTCAAGCAGCACGCTTGGCTCTGCAACTCTGGGTTCAAGCCTGAAAGCGGTCGACGATGCTCTGGAGACGGCCAAGAAAGAGCATGAGACTCTGAAGTCCATTCAACAAATAACTCAGAAGCCTCCTCCCCCCCCAAAGGGGAGGCGGTTCTCATTGGTCCTTTCGAGGGCAATCCCGTGCAGGTCAAAACTACAATATGAGGAACTGGAACTCTGGACAAACATCCGGAAGTCCCGCCAACAACCCACCCTAGGGGTCAACGACGCCGCAGAGACCCCAACCCTAGAGGAGCCGCAGTCTCTGGTCAGAAATGACCAATGGATCTAGGTCCCCTCCCATGTCATCCCGGTCGGGGGGGGGGCTTTTAACATCTTTCCTCGCGGCATGGGAGGGGATAACTTCAGACCAGTGGGTCATAAAGACAGTCGCCCACAGGTACTGCATGGAATTCGACGGACCACCACAGTTCAGACCGCCACGTTCACGACGCCTCTCGCCGGACCATCTGCAGATCCTGAATCAAGAGGTGGCAGCGCTTCTGGGAAAGGACGCCATAGAAGCTGTCTCTATTCCTCAGGTAAACAAGGGTATTTATTCAGTGTACTCCTTGTACCCGAAAAAGGTCCTCACCATGCGCCCTGTTCTAGACCTGCGCCCAGCGAACAAATTTATAAAACCTCATGTTTTGTATGGTAACGCTACAGGAAGTGATCCAACTGTTGAAACAGGGGTACCACATGGCAACATTGGGCATGAAAGGTGCATTCTTTCATATTTCAATATTGCCAGCGCACAGGAAATATCTAAGGTTCAGGATAGAGGACAGACATTACCAATTCAAGGTGCTCCCTTTCGGCATTGCCTCGACGCCAAGGGTGTTTACAAAGGTCCTGGCAGTAGTGGCAGCACACCTGCGCAGACTATCCGTCCCGGTTTACCCTTACCTCGACGACTGGCTCGTAACAGGGGTCTCTTACGACACATGCTTTTTGAACACCCAGAAGACTGTAGACCTTGCGGCCTCGTCTTCCCCTCAAACGAGAGGGTTCAGAACATGCTTTTTCAGATCCCTCAATATGTAGCCAGTCGGGAGGTGACGGTACGCAAGGCCATGCGCTTGCTAGGTATGATGGCGTCATGCATTTACTTAGTTCCCCACGTGCGGAATTGCATGCGTCCCATGCAAGAGTGGCTCAACTGCCAGTGGTGTCAGGCCAGCGGCCAATGGGAAGATCTGGTAGTTGTCTCACCAGTGCCTGTTCTCCCTCTGCAGTCGTGGTCAAGGGAAAACCTCTTGAATGATAAGTCCTTCACACAGCCCCGCCCACCCCCCTCACCTGCAGTGGAAGCCACTCTTACGACAGACACATCTCTCATGGGGGGCTCACCTGCTTCAGCAGACAGCACATGGAGTGTGGTCCCCACAAGTAGCATCCAACCATATAAATCTGTTAGTTATTAGCAGTGTTCAATGCACTGAAAGCCTTTCAGACTCAACTACAAGGGAAGACCGTTCTGGTTCTGAGAGACAGCACCACAACCATGTATTACCTAAACAAACAAGGCAGCACACACACTCCAGGGCTATCCAAGCTGTCCCAAAACATTTGGATGTGGGCTCTCAAACACAAGATGTTTCTGCTGTCCCAACACGTTCCAGGGGAACTCAATCCTCTGGCAGACGTGCTCAGCAGAGATTTCCCACTGCCCATAGAATATGAATGCTGTCTGCACGAAGACATAGTCTCCTACGTCTTCACAGAATGGTGCTTCCCAGAGACCGACCTGTTCACAACTCGGGAGAACGCCCAATGCCATTTCTCACCCAGCTCCTGGATGGGATCTAAATCTGGTTTTAACCAGACTCGGGGGATCTCCATTTGAGCCAATGCATAAAGCAAGTCTAAAAGACCTTACTTACAAGGCGGCCTTCTTAGTGGCTATCACTTCTATTAGAAGGGTTGGCGAACTACAGGCCCTTTCTGTTCTAGACCCTTTTGTTACAGTTCACAGGGATAAGGTAGTTCTGCGCACTCATCCCAGATTTGCGCCTAAATTCATCTGGAAGTTCCATGTGAACCAATCGATTAAACTACCCACTTTCTACCAGAATCCCACTAGCATGGCCGAAAGAAGCCTACACACACTGGATGTGTGCAGGGCAGTCATGTTCTACCTGGAAAGAACGAAACCACTGAGAAAAACAAACCAATTTTTTGTTTGTGGCAGCTGGCAGAGAAGGTGATCCTTTCTCTAAATCCGATATCTCAAGGTGGATTGTCAAATGCATCACACTGTGTTGCACACTTGCTAAGAGAGAACTGCCCTTCAAGCCAAGAGCACACTCTTCTTGGGGCACTGGGGCTTCCATAAGCATTCATTGCAAATGTTCCCCTATGGCCCATTTGCTAAGCGGCATCCTGGAGTTCTGTACACACCTTTACAAAACTATTGCCTAGTCACTCATTCTAGTTCGGACTCTCAGGTGGGACAAGCAGTATTAAGACATCTTTTCTCTACTGTTCCTTCTCATAACCCACCTCAAACTCCGGGTACTGCTCGATAGTCTATGCACAGCATCTGTTTCTAAGCAGATCAACAAGCATCAGAAGACGTGCATTTACTCACCTTAATAGTATTTCTGATTGTATCTTAGATTCACATCCCTGCCTCTCCGCTCGGGGTGGTAGGAACATGGACGTCTTACTACTTTCTCTCTTCATGTATTCACTCACAATAGCCTTGGGCTCCCTCATGGCAGAAAAAATACAATCGAAGGGATCTCGGCGTATGAGGGAATATGGGTACACTACACGTCAAGGAGTGTTACAGATGCGCCTATGCTGACGTCCCCTTTCGGTCCCTGAAAGACCAGATGCAATACTCCGTGGTTACCACTGGATGTCGGACCATATGCACAGCATGTGAATCTAAGCAGATACAATCAGAAATGCCATTACGTTGAGTAATGCATGTCTTAATGTTTTTTCAGTGAATTTCATTGGTTTCATTAGTTGAATTTAACCATAATGTCCCTTTTTAACAAAGATTTTTCAGTGAATTTCATGTGTTTTTACCAGTGCATGCTAATTTCCCACAATTAACTAATATCATACTTAACCCAATATTGCATCATTTGTGTCCAATTTACAAAGTTTCACCTTAAAACTCTGCCTTTTCCCACCTTCTAGCATCATTTCTAACACTTCTATACACTTTTTGCAACTTCTCCCAAAGTTTTGGGGTTTGTCGACATCCGCTGACGTCATTGCAGACTTTCCAGATTGCCTCATATGACCTTATATGCACGGCATGTGTTTGTGAATGTGTCAGCACTTTGCGATCTGGTCTGTGCTTCGTGGACAGTTCGGAACTGCACTTTCTGCTGATAAAGGAACTTGCAGGCGCACAATGTACCCTTGTGCAGCTCCTACACCTTTTCTTACTCATTAGCCATTAACAATCTAGTACAGAGCACATACTTGGAAGAATATTATAAAATCTAACTTAAAAATGGCATCAGTTATTGCCATCCCTACTCCCCAAGAACCACCACCACCTGCTGGAGTACCTACACAACAAAGAAAGCGCAGTACTTCCAAAGACAATGTAGAGGACCAAGAAGATGAGGTAGGAGAGTCATGGGTGTGGCAGTTCTTTACCACTGTTTGGATTGTACCAAAGGCTAAAACTACTATAGTGAAATGCACCAAGTGCAATCGTAGATTACCTGGGCAGCACTCCAATAGAACCACCTCCTTGTGCCGCCACACCCAATCCAACCACCTCAATGCTCTCAAAGGTTGTTCCTTTCTTAGCAAGTAGTAGGCTGTCTTCTTCCACCTCATCTTCCTCAACCAATACTGTAACCATTCAGCTGACTTCTGTGGGACACAAAATCCCCCCAGCTACCTTGCAAGCATTAAAAGAGGCTGTTGATCCATATCTTTCTGTATATACTGCAACACATCACTCTGCAGAGGGGGAGCAATTTCAAAGTGCTTTTGAAGCTGTAATCAAGGAGCATAAGAAACACTGCCCCCTACCTTAGATGTAGCACACACGCAACATCTTCCCCTGTCCACCTGCCCCTCCATATTAGTGCTTGGTGCCTCTTCTCTCGTTTCCCTCCCCCACCTTACTTTCTAACCTCTCCTGCAAAAAAACCCACCAAAAAACAAAATAAACTTTCCTTTAGGAACCACCTTTCACAGCTAAAAATGTAACTAAAAAAATAATCTTATAGACTCAGTCTACTTTACTTTTCTCAGTAAAGTACATAGACTCAATAAGATTTTCCTTTTTTTCCATTAGCATTTTGTGTTATGCTAATGGGAGTAATGTGACATTCATCCACCATTCCACGGACTGGAACTGGGGATAACGGCACAGCAGCCCAAGTTATCGCCTGAAGCGAGGGAGGATAATGAGGGCTCTGGACCGTTATCCCCCGTTAAAGCCCCTGCAATGGGGGTTGGGGGATGAAGGCCATTAGCACCCCGGGTTGCCAAAGCTTCCTTCCTATAGTAGGATGTTCGTGGCATCCCGCTGTAGGAAGGAAAATCCTTTTCCAAGATGGCCACCATGGAAAGGGAAGGTGGGCTCTGTACAGAGCCCCGCTTCCCTTTCCATGGCAGCCTGCAGAAGGCGAAGAGAGAACCCTATAACCATATTAAGCTTCCACACACCAACTGCCACTTAAAAATCTTTTACACATCTTTTCTATCTACATTTCCCTAATTTATTCAAAAAGATTTTACACAAATTGCTCCTATAAATGCACATCTGCATTGTGCAGTAAGAAGTGCATGAATAGAAGGGGCAGTATGGATGGGCATGTGCTCATGAGAAACCAGGAGGGAAGTGCCAAGGTGGGTAACTACTGGAGGCAGAGTAGTCCCACGGTTGGGATGCATCTTAACCATAACATCCCTTTAACAAAGTATTTTTGGTCAATTAATATATTTTTATAAGTGAGTCTTTCATGATGTTTGAGTACTGTATAGACGTTCTCCAGCACGGGGTCTTGCATGGATTCACATGCTCATGGATATTCCTTGTTGCCAGTTACCATTTCACTTACAAACTGTACTCCTTTAAACCAATCACTGTCCTCTGGTCATACCGCCCCATCCAATGACAGCCCTCTACCTCCCCTGGCAGCCATCTTCAGATTTTTACCACACGCTTCAGTGTTGGGAGTCCTTGAGTTTGCCCTGCGAGCCACTTCTATGGTTTTTGTGTTTTCTATAGAGAAAGATTCCATTTTTGTTTCAGAAGAGCTTGTGTGCACTCTCCTCCATATACTGACAGCGAGGATCCATTGTCTGTGAATTTCATAGCCCCTCGAGGGCGAAGATCGTTGAAGATTCTAGAAGGCCATTGGACCATGATGGAGGAGAAGGATGGAAGGTCCCTCTTCAAGCCCTGCATCAAATTCGGGCTACAGAATGTGTTTGTGGAAGACAAGCACCTGCAGTGCCTCTACTGCCTGCAGCCATACCATAAGAAGGTGGAGTGCAAAATAGGCCTCGTGTTCTCCAAGAAGATGAGGGAAAGGCACAATAGACTGGCGGCGTGGCTTAACGCTGGGGCCTGTGCCCTGTGCTCTGAGCGGGGTCATGCCTCACCCAGGACCGGCCGGTCCGAGGAGAGGTCTAAGTCATTTGAGAGCGCCTCATCCCTGGGGGTCCAAGACATAGCCAAGAACCGCAAGTCTGAGTCCGCCAGGTTTGCCGCTGAAACAGGTCCCAAGGTGGATAGGGCGCGATCGACATCATCTGCCTCCATTGCCAGTCAGCAATCGAGCTCCTCCTCGAAAATGAAATAATCTACCCTGGCTAAACTGCAGTAGAAGTCTGAGAAGCTTCCGACAGATGAAGGCCAAACTGCCCAAGCAGGCCCAATCAGCACAGGGTAAGACTTCCTCGACAATTGAGTTAGTGAAGGCTGGTATCACGACTAAGGGAGCTGACCCTGTGAAGGTAGCCTTCACAGCACAGCAGGTGTCCCTGCCCCCAAGGCACAACACCGCTGCAGTGACTGGCAAAATCTGCTGGCACACCAGAAGGGGAGAAACTGGCTCAGACCCTTGTTCAAGCCCCGCAGGGGGGGAAAAAAGAGGGGCGAGAAGGCCCCAAAACAGCCCACCCAAGCCATGGAGGTTTCATCCACTGACTACGAGGACCGTGAGTCCTTGCACACGGTCCAGGAGGATGTGGAAGAGGACAGTGATGACAGCGCAGTGACTAGTTTTCAGATCTCGCCAGCTCAGCTGAGGGACATGTTTCTGGACATTCTGTCGACCCCGCACACCTTGGTGTCCGAGATCCACAAGAGGATGCCCCCGAGCCTTGTTCTGTTGGTCCCCCAGCCCCCCGTTCAGCCTCCAACAAAGAGGAAGCATCATCCGACGCCCTCATTTCAGCCTCCACCTCGGGTCCCTTCTCCCCTAGCAGACCCAGACACTGGTATGGGGATGGATACAGCCACGACTATGGATGACATGGATATGGTTGCAGCGAACATCGAGTCTCTGCATTTCGATGTTCCACCTAGGGTGTCCCCACTGGACAAGGTGGCGTTGTTCCACTCCATGATCTCCTGAGCCTCAGAGCTATTCCAGCTTGTGGCCGAGGAAACCAGGAAGGATGGTTTCTTGTACGAGGGGCGCGAGTCCATGTGGAAGACAATCATGGTGGTGCCCCTTCTGGACAACGTGTGGGATGAAGGCCTGGTCCTCATGAAGAACCCTTGCACGGCTCCAGCCAAACGGGATAGGCTGGAGAAGAAGTATCGGGTGCTGGACTCTGCACCCAAGTGCCTGCGGTTGCAACCATCGCCAGATTCCGTGGTATCCGCGGCTGCGAGAAAACTGTTGGCTAACCCGTCGTAGTAGTCTTTGGTCCCTCCGGACAGTGAGAGGATGATTGCCATGGGAAGGAAGGTGATTTACACCGCAGCGTCCACTATCAAGGCAGCCAACAGACTGGCGATCCTTGCCAGGTACGACAGGAAGCTGTGATGTAAGCTGGGGCCTATTCTGGAGTTCCTCCTCGACAGAGGCAGTCGCTCTCTTCCAATAAAGGGAAATAGTGTCTGATCACGCAATGACGGTGGCGTTGGACGTTGCGGACATGGGGTTCCAGCAGATGGGGAGCAGTGTCTGCCTCCTTCAAGGCTGGATGAAGGCTGCGAGTTTCCGGCAGGAGGTCCAGGCGCGAAGGAGTTGGACATGCCTTTTGACAGAGGGAACCTGTTGGGGAACGTTGTTGACTAGTCCCTTTAGGCCATCAAGGTGGATACAGAGGTGGCCCATTGCCTGGGAGCATCCCTCTTTTTGCTCCTCCAGGGGAAAGTCTAGCAGTTCTGCCAAAGGTTTCTTCTCTTTGTACCGTCAGCCCTCCAGATCCATGACTCAGGAAGCCTACAGAGACCGTTCCCAGGCCTACGGTAGTGGACAGCTTCGTCACCCGCAGGGCAGAACGCCAGCACTTGAGCAATCCAAAACCGGCCAGGACATTGGGCCCCCATGCGTGCATTCCCGGTGGGATGCTGGCTTTCTAGGTCCATCAGCGAGTGGAAGATCACCAACAGATGGGTACTGGATGCTCTCGCTCAGCACACCCTGGAGTTTTAACGCAGGTGTCCACGGATCCCTCTGATTACCCGTAAGGAGCAGCACATCTCTGCGCTCCTGGAAGAGATATTGGCCATCCTTCGAAAAGGGGTGATGGAGCTAGTTACCCAACGACTCCGCGGGTCTGGAGTCTATTCCAGAAATGTTCTGGTCAGAAAGACAGGGGGCTGGAGGCCCATCCTAGACCTGCAAAATCTCAACAAATGTCCCTAAAGTTCAGGATGGTCACGTTGAAACACGTGCTAGGCCATCGGATGTTTCTGTGTTTCGTAGTGCAGGGTCGGCACTACCAGTTCAAGGCTCTACCTTTTCGGATTGAAATCGGCCTCCAGAGTGTCCACAAAATGCCTGCCGCTGGTGGCTGTCCATCTAAGTTTAGGGGGAATACAAATATACCCGTACCTCGACTGGCTCATCTGGGCCTGCTCGCAGCAGTTGGGCGTCGGATACACGGAGAAGGCCGTCCAGCTGCTGACGGATCTGGGATTCTCCAACTTTCCCAAGATCTGCTTAACACCATCGCAGAACGCGCTGTTCCTAGGGGCCAGACTCTGACTCAATATGGTGTCCTGCCTGGCATCCCCCTCGGATGAGAGGGTAGCAGCCATGCAAGGGAAGGTGCATCGACTGTCTATTAAGATGGCCACGGTGCGGGCCATCAAGTCATTGCTTGGCATGATGTCTTGCATAAACCTCATCCGGCTCTGCAGGTTGCAAATGCAACCTATTCAGGAGTTCCTGGATGCTCTCTGGATACAGATGTCCAGAAGCTTTGCGGACAAGATGCTGCTTGACGTGTTCCGTCGGGCGATAGGATGGTGGGGCGTCCGCTCACACATCGCCTGAGGAACAGTGTTCAAAACCCTCCATACCAGGAGACGGTCACCACGTTCTCTTCCCTGGATGCCTGGGGAGCCCACACTGGATGTCTGCACGCCAGAGCCCTGTGGCTGCCGGAGGAGACGGATCTCCATATTAACATCATGGAGCTACAGGCAGTGTTCTGGGCCCTCAAGTCGTTCCTTCTGTCTCTGAAGGGCAAGGTGTTGAGGATCTTCATGGTCAACACCACCACCATGTTCTACATCAGGAAATGGGGGCACTCGATCCCCAGCGCTCTCCACGGAAGAGCAGGACTTGTGGCGCTGTGCCATCGGCCAAGAGATGTTCCTTGTCCCTCTTCACCTAGCAAGAGTCAAAAACACCATTGCAGACTCACTCAGCAGGGAATTGCACTCCTGCCACGAGTGGGAACTTCGGCAGGACCAGGTGGACCGCATCTTCAAGTGTTGTGCGGCAGGCCCCAGATCGATCTGTTTGCCGCAAACTCCAAATACCAGAGTTTTGCCAGCAAATTCCACCAACCGAGGGGCCTGGGAGACACGTTCTTCTTCCCGTGGGAAGTGCTGTTCTGTACGCATTTTCTCAGTTGCCTCTCTTGCTACGAGTCATCAACACACACAGTGCCAATGCTGGATGATACTCATCGGCCCAGCATGGCAGAGGTAGATTTGGTACCCGGAGCATCTCAGCCTGTCGGCATTGACTCTGGCAAGCTGCCCGTGGTTCCGGATCTTCTCACCAGAGGAGGTGCAATCCTACATCACAACCCAGGGTTGCTGAACCTGAGGGCTTGGCTCCTGTAGCCCTAGAGTTTGGAAGCCATGACTTGCCAGCGGACTGCATGGAGGTCCTCATAAAAGCCAGGGTATCGTCAACCTTGAAGTGCTACGGTCACAAGTGGAAGCGTTTTGCTGCGTGGTGCTCATCCCAGAAGATTATCCCTTTGAGGGTCACAGCCCCACAGATCCTGCTGTACTTGCTATCCTTGGCCAAGGCTGGACTGGTGCATCAAGGTACATCTGCCGGTTATCTCCCGCTACACCAGGTCGCCAGGAAGACCTTTGCTTTGGTCCCATCGACTTGTCAACAAGTTTCTGAAAGGACTTATCAAATCTTTACCGCCAGTTAAGGCACCTGCCCCGGCGTGGGAGCTCAACATGGCTCTGGCGAGGCTCATGGGGCCCCCTTCGAGCCACTGCATCAGGCCCTGCTCAAGTTCCTCTCGTGGAAAATGGTTTTCCTGGTGGCCTGCACCTCTGCTCGGAGGGTAGGTTAGATCCAGGCCCCATCATGCAAACAACCATACCTGACTTTCCACGAATCGAGGGTGGTGCTACGCATGCACCCCTACTTGAATTCCACCTCAATGTGCCTTTGGTGTTAGCTGTTCTTTTTCCCCTAAACCTTTGTCACCGGCAGAAAGGGCCTTGCATTCGCTGGACATTGCTTGTGCCCTGAAGTTCTATGTCACATGCATATAGGGTTTTCGGAAGACTTGACAGCTGTTCGTGAACTTTAGTCCTGTGAACCATGGGAAGGTCTTGTCCAAGACTTCCATTTACCTCCTGCTGCATCACGCACTATCATCGGTTGTCTGACCGCTGCCTGGCTGTGTGAGAGCCCACTCCACCAGAGGGATCTCGACAACGACAGCGTTACTGTATGTTGTGCCCCTGCTCGAACTCTGCAGGGCTGCTACATGGAGGTCCACTCACACCTTCCAGATATTCTACTGCGTTGACAGGGATTCCAGGGAGGAGTCCATAGTCTGCCAAGCAGTTCTACGCTACCTGTTCCAGAGGGAAGTGTTAATTGCTTCTGTTGAACCTTGCCACCTTCTGTAGTTATGTAATGTTGTACTGCTATGTATTCTTTATTCATGAGCATGTGATTCCATGCCAGACCCCATGCTGGAGAAGGAACAAGTTACTTACCTGTAACTATTAATCTCCAGCATGGGTCTGGTATGGACTTGCATGCAAACCCTCCCTCCGACCCCTCTGTGGCTCTTCATGGTCATACTGCCACTTTACATGCTTACCAAATATGAAGATGGCTGCCAGAGGAGGGGTTTAGGGAGAGGGCTGTCATTGGATGGGGGCAGTATGACCCAGAGGACAGTGAATGGTTTAAAGGAGAAATACAGTTTGTAAGTGAAAGTGAAACTATTTTATTTACCGCGGATTCCCAGCCTGGCGCCTGGGAATATTCATGAGCATGTGAATCCATGCTAGACCCATGCTGGAGAACAATAGTTATAGTTAAGTAACTTAAACCTTAATAATACTTCCCCTTTCACATATATCAAAGAACTATAAAGCTCCTATAAAGAAACATATATTTTTTTGCAACACATACTTATGTCTGTTAGCAGTGCATGCTGGGGATGGAAATCCTCGTTCAATTGCCTACTGCATAAGGCTCCACCATGACCCCAGCTGAACCAAACCACCCCTATTATTCACTGCACCTACCCTGCATCCTAGTTCAGTGTCCACTATACCATAATAATGTAACCAATGGCCAGTGCTCATGGCTTGCAACCATGGCCAGTCTCTACTTACATTCTTATACTTTGGAAAAATTAAACACAAACATGTTTCCAAAAACATGCTTGCAGGTCCTTGCTAATGCTCATCGTGCAGGTTTGTCGTAATCTAGCCCACAACGGCAGGCTGTAACTGCATGCAGAATGTTTTCCCATTCATTCCTACCGCTTCACCCATGCCGCATGCCCCAATAAGCAAATTGCAGTACACATTTATCCTTGCCTGACGGTCAAGCCCATTGCCCAGACACACAAAGTTAATTCATGGTTTTGTGTAATTTCTATTTATAATTAAAAAAAAACCAAAAAAACAAGGACTTTTTTGCAAAACCATGCTTTCCAGTTCTTGCTTATCTTCCTTGTGCAGATTTGCTGCAATCCGGTCCAGCACTTAAACATGTACCCATGAGTACATTTTATTTCCCCTTTCAAACCTGTCCCAATTTCGAAAAACGTTACACATACCCAGTCCCTGGTGGACATGGCCAGTAGCTAGATTGTCCAGATCAGGACCATGTGCAATGACCCGGACAATCTGGCCAGTACCCATGACCACAGGCTATACCCCAGTCACCAAAGGTATATCACCATTTTTTGTACCTACATTATGACACTTGCCAAAAAATAAAACATGGACACATATGCAAAACCATGCTTTCAGGTCATTGCCAATTCTCCTTACACAAGTTTGGTGGAAATCCGCCCAAGTTTTATTTTTTCAAAAGTGTCAAAATGTACAGGTAAATCAGATAACAGACCCCACTTTTTTTTAACACTCTTTATTGACATTTTGTAATAACAATCCCAGAACTTCCAACTCGTCACCCGCCCCAATATCCGTCCCCCATACACATTTAAAAAAACCTTTAATTGAACGATTCAACAAATTCCCAATCCCGCCAACCCCCCCCCCCTACCACATCTGGATTATTTCATCCGAGTCCTCCTCTCTCCATCGGTCACAGCACGCAGATCTTCAGTGTCTATTGTTCCTTGAGAATTGGGCAGGCCCCTCCTTCAGCTCGCATTTCCGCGTCCTCCCCCTTCCCTTAACCCCCTCACATTCTCACTCCTACACATGCTCCTTCACGGTGGACGTAAGTCATTGTCCTTTGATAGATCATTTAGCAGTTGGGATCAATGAATCGTAACCTCCCCCCTTTCCTCCTCCTGAATCCACATTCTGCAGCGCCTTTAATTCTGACAAACACCATCTCCGCACATCCTTCCGCCATAAGTTGATTGCCGGGCCCTGCAGGCATTTCCACGCTATCGCCATTCGGCGTTTAGCCAATATGAGCAAGAACCGGCCCATTCTATTCCATATCTTATTTCATTTCCCCCCTGGGAGCTTCCCCCACAGACAGGTCTCCGGGCACCATTCCAAACTGGTCCCCAGCATCTCATTCGATCCTTTAGGAACCTCGTCCCAATAGTCCACTATTACCCCACACTCCCATACAATATGCCAAAACCCTGCCCGTTCGTACCACATCTAGGACATTCGTACGACAGGTCCCCATTCATTGCCCGGAGTGCCACCGGGGTAACACCCTGTGCAAAATATTAAATTGGACCAGCTGAAAGCAGACGTTCCTCGATGTCTTCCGGACCAAGTCCCAGACCTTCACCCATTCTTGATCTGATATAGGACGCCCCATGTCCGCCTCCTACTTCTCCTTGACCTTCAGCTCCCCCTCTGCACTCCCCTCCCCAAGGGCCTTCTAGATCCGTGAAATGTGCGCCCTACCCCCCTGTCTGATCTAGCAATACTCGAAGCACCGGACATGGCTCCGGCTCGTCTAGAATTCTGCCATCCTACGAACCACAGCACCGTACGCTACTCCCTTAGCCTTCGTATTCCCACCCTCCCAATCGCCTGACGGAGCTTCTGATCAGCACCTGATGGGAGGCTACTCTCATACCGTCCCTTCACCCCCCTGCCACCAACATACTTCCTCCATGTCTCCCTCACCACCTCAAACACTACAGATCTCCCCGTATCACCCAATGGGTGCCATAGGAGTTCCACCAGCCTACGATTCGGCTGCAAGGATCCTATCCGTGCCTTAAGGAAACAAAACAAATTTCCACAGATTAATGTAGACACCCGGCATATACCGAAAGTTCCGCAGGATTCCCAACAGCTCTGGGAGATATGCCTTGGTCTACCACATATAATAAATCATCTGCGTAAAGGGACACTGTCTTTGCCCTCCCACCTCAATTCTGGCCTTCATCATTTCCTGCCGGAGGAACGCTGCCAACGGCTCTAAGGCTAGAGCAAACAAAATCGGGGAAGCCGCGCACCCCTGCCTTGTCCCCCTTCCCAACTTCCATGCCCCAGCCACCCAATTATTAGTCTTTGCCATTGCCTGCAGTTTAGTATATAGTAAAGCCAGCCACCGACAAATGTTCTCCCCAAACCCAAATCGCGCAGCACCCAGAACAACCATTTCCATTCTAGAGAATTGAGCGCCTTCATGGCGTCAAATGAAGCGATCGCTATGTCGCGCCTTTGTGACTTCACCAGGTCTATAACGTGATGCAACCGGGAGATATTGCCCGATGTACTCCTGCCCCCAATAAACCCGCATTGGTCCGGGTGTATCAAACTCTGTGCAACCGTTGCCAACCTAGCAGCTAGGATTTTCCCATCTACATTTATTAAGGAAATGGGTCGATATGCCATGCAGTCCCTCGAGTCCTTCCCCCTCTTTTAATATCACCGTAATCACTGCTTCCCTCATTGATTCTGGGACTCAACCTCTCTGGAATGCCTCCTCATAAACCTTCTGGAGTTGTGGAACCAGGAGGTCAGCAAACACTGCATAAAACTCCACCAGAAGTCTGTCGCTACCCGGCGCTGTACCTCTTCTCCTAGTGCGGATCGCCCAACGGATGTCCCCCTCCTCTATAGGGGCCACCAGTTCCTCCCGTCAGTCCTCCCCCAGTTTCGGCAACCGTAACACATCCATGAGGTCCTCTACATCTCCACCCTCACTCGTATATAATTCCTTATAGTATGTTACAAAGACCTCATTAATCTCCTTCTGGGTCCTGATATCCTCCCCCGTACTTGACCTTAGCTGGGTTATTACACGGCTCGTATTTTCCCTGCTAATTAACCAAGCCAGCAGTTTGCCCGCCTTGTCCTCTTCCCCGTGGAGTCTAACATCCCGCCTAATGCTATCAAAGTGTGACAGTTCTGTCAGGGTCCTCTGATGGAGTTCCAGCGCCCACGCCAAGGCCTCCCCGCACCCCCCTGCGCCTCCTTATCCAGTTCCGCCACCTGAACCTCTGTCCGTTGTAGCATGTCTAGAAGACGTTTACTCATCCCTACTGTCATGGCCAGGCATTTCCCTCTGTCGCCTTGAAGGTTTCCCACAGCACTCCCCTAGTTTCCACCGAGCCGTCATTCAACTCACAGTACGACCTGATCCCTTCTCGTAGTTCAGCCACAAAAGCCCCATCTCGCAACGCCTCCCTCTGCATGCGCCACAACCGCCGCAGGGGATTCTCACTGGGCCCAACAGCGTTGCCACCAAGGGGGAGTGGTCCGACAAAGTGCGCCCCAGATACATTGTCTCCCCAAAGTACTGACAGTATTCACTTCCCGTTAAAATATAGTCCAAACGCGAGTATGAGCCGTGCACACTCGAATGATGGGAGTAACCCCTTTCTTCCCCACGCTTCTCCCTCCACCAGATCAAGTTCACGCATTATCTCCTGTAGAGACCCCGCCATGTACTACTTAGGAACCCCCTACTCCGCAACCCGTCCAACCGCTCATCCAAGTGACAATTAAAATCTCCCACCATATTATCGTTTCCCCCCTATACGCCCGCGTAATGCGAAGCACCGACAGTGGGGGGATTCGGGGGGGGGTGAAGTACTCCTTATCATCCACATTTGGCGCGTAGGAATTAACAAAACAGATTGGCCTATTTCCCCATCAGCAGTGTGCAAGGACAATTCTGCCAATCCCATCCTTCGTCACCTCTTCCACCTTCAATGGTTTCCCCTTCGCCAACCAAATGAGTACACCTCTGGCCTGGGTGGAATACGTTGTGCTGCTTACCTGCCCTCCCCACAACTTCCCCAGCTTCCCCAACACCTCTGCACTCGCATGTGTCTCCTGTCACAAGGCCACTTGTATCCCCTGCCTTTTCAGAAACTCCTCCACCCTCCGCCTCTTCTGGTAATTCCCCAACCTCCGGACATTCCATGTCCCGATTTTCAGACTTCCTAGCTTAACCATCCGATATACTGGCGCTTTCACTCAAGTTAGCCCTTCTTCTCAGCATCCCCACCACCTATAACCACCTCCGTCTCCACATCCCCCCACTCTCCTTTTTACTGCTGTGCCGGACCTTACTCCCCCTCGTAGTAGCCACACCCCCCCCTCTTGCACCTGTCCCCAACTTGGCGCTTTAACCCTCAGCCCTTCCCCTTCCCCACACCCATTCCCCCTCCACCTCCCCTCCCACCGCCCCTTCCCCATCCCCCTTCTCCACATCCCCCCTCCCCTTCACCCCAGCCCCCTTCCCCACCCCCCCACTCCATGATCCTCCCACTACCATCAGTAGGCCCACCCCCCTGAACTCCAATCCCCCCTCCTTTCTCCTCTGACTGTAGACCCACTGAACTACTCAACACCCCCTTCACCCCACCTTCCATAGGGTTGGTAGTCAATAGTGTCGCTTGGATTGGGGGTTCCACCATCTACCCCATGCCGCCCCACCTATATCTCCTCCCCTCTTTTCTCCATTACCCCCTCACTTCCAGAAAGCCAATTCCTGCAAAGCCATCCCTCACTCATTTCCCGCTGGGTATTACCCACATTCTTCCGCATCCTGGCCCACCCTCTCCTTAAGCCCCCCCGGAAGAGGGTCTGTTTTATGTGACCTCGAATCCAACCAGTCCCATACCTCTCTCGGGCATGTGAAGAACCATTACCTCCCGCTCCGCCCCCCTCTGCCTCCCCCAACAACACCTTCAACTTTGCTGGGTATTTTAAATTGAGTTCCCTTAAACGGCTTCTCACCGCGTCATAGGACCTCCTCTGGCGTTGCACCTCTAACGTAAAGTCCGGAAAAATCCTCAGCTTCGCGTTACCAATCTCATAATGGCCCTCACTGCGAGCTTCCTGTAGAATGGCATCCCAGTCCCGAAAGTTCATAATTTTAGCCACCAACACTCTCGGCGGGGCACCCGGAAGCCTCCCTGGGACCCTATGGGCTCTCTCCACAGTGAAGAGGTTGGATAGGCCCTTAATCCCCAAAACCTTTAGGATCAGATTTTCCACAAAGAGCTCTGCACTGGGCCCCTCCTCCCTCTCCGGGACACCAACCAGACGGATGTTGTTACAGCGTCTGGAGCGGCCCTCCGCATCCTCGGCTCTAGCTTCCAGTATTCGGGTTGCCCCCACCAGACTCGCCACCTGATTCTTTAGCTTCTGGACATCATCTTCTACTGTGCTGACCCTCTGCTCCACCTCTGTGACCCTCTCACACACTTTACGGAGGTCTGCCCTCACCAGGGAGACATCCACTCCCACCTCTTTGATTCTCTCCTGGAGGGTATCTCTGGAGACCTGTATCGCCTCCATTAGTGAGTCCAGGGTCACAGAGCTTCTTTCCTCTCGTGGGGGCTTCTCCTGTCGATCTGGACCCTCCTGTCTTTGGGCTCTGCCCTTTTTTCTCTGTATATTTTTCAATGCGCTGCTGATTCTTGCCCATAGTGGACCAGCTCTTTGTATCTCGTCCCCCGGTGTGGATTCTATGATCCTATACTCCACTGGCACCCCAGTGTCCAAAATCGCCTACCTTGCCTGTATACTCCAACGGGACCCCCCTCCCCCTACAGCAGGGGGCTCCCCACAGTCTCAGAATTACAAGCACCAGTCCTCCTCCGTTTCAGAGGTCCATGCCCCACAGTACCTCCCCTGTTCAGCACGTTCACCAGTTCCAGAGGGCCCCCTCGCCCTCGGGGCCACAAACCCCGTTCGCAGTGCCGATGGTCCCCGGCAGAAGCTCCCCCAGGCACCCCCAGCTGGGCACCCTACCTCCACCAATCCAGATGGGGACGTTTCCTGCTCGTTACTCCACCACTTCAGCCACTATGGAGCTCCACCTCCAGGGTCCTTCCAACTGACCCCTTTGCTCCCCTCCTCTGTTCACCAGGGGGGCGGCCAGCACACCACCATTCCTGGCGCGCAGGCTTCACATCCATCGGCCACCGCCGTGCCACCCACTGCCCGGGTGTCCCAGGGGGAGGCAGACATTCCTCTCCCCCAGCACCTCCAGCGGGGGGGGGGCACAGAATACTGCACCCCCTACCTCTCTGCAGTCGTGGACGCTCCCCCAGGCCCTTTCACTGCCTCCAAGGGTTGACTCCAGATGTCCCGAGATGGGGCCCCCCACCCTGCTCCACCTCCACCACAGGTGATGGGAGGATGTCTTACTTCCCCAGAGCGCTGCCGCAGTATCACAAATCGCACGCTTTTCAGGGTTCGGGCCGAGCTCCCACAGGGACACCGCGTGCACCTTCCGGATACACCAGGACAGCTACTCCAGTGGGTCCCTGCGCCCGCCTCTCAGCGTTGAAATTACTGGAGGGATGGACCACTGGGTCCTCCGAGTGCCCGTCCAAGACAGACCTTCTCCGCCGCAGCTTGGGGCTCCCGCTCTTCTCACTTTTCCGAGGGTACAGCCCCTCCAATCACTGCTCCAGCAGCAGCCGTACTTGTGTCTACGCGGTCCGGACCCCCAGCGCCCCACTCTAGAATGTTCTTCACTTGACGCAGCTCTGCTGGCCCGCGCCGGCGGCCCGAGTCCAGAGGTCAGCCCGCTGCCCAGCGGTACGCGTCGGATCCTGGGAGCGCCCCTTCCCGCTGTCTTCTACGCGGCCACACAGTGCTCACACCGCCCTGGCCGCCGCTCGCTCTCCAACTCCATTGCACGTCTCTGCAACCTCCCGGGGACCAGCGGCCTTCCCTCCGAGAGAGTGGCGGACCATATCTGCCACACCACTCCCAGGAAGCATGCTTCCTCGTCAGTTCGCCCTGCACCGGCGGCCCTGTAGTCTCACTCCGGGGGGGGACCGCCGCAGAGCCACTCACCGCCGCTCACTGTGTAACGAATCCCCACTACCTCGCCCCGCCTGGGCGTGCAGTTTGCCTCCTCTGTGAGCGGGCTCCACACAATCCGCCGGTGTCCTCACCGCAGGGGCCATCTTGGACGTCTCTTCCCGCCGAGAGACCAGGATTTTGGCGAGCTCCTGGGACGGTCCCTCACACCGCTCCCTTTTCGAAGTAAGCTATCCTCTGCTCCAACACTTCAGCTTTCTTCCCCTGCAGCCTGTTCTCCGTTCAGGGGGGTTTTATACAGGATTTTGCCCGGATTCTTAGGGCGGCATGGGAGCTCTAGAGATTCACATGCACATCGTTCGGCGGTTGGCCACGCCCCCCTCAGATAACAGACCCCACTTGACAAAATCCTTTCAGACTTTGCACAAACATTCCAGGTTGGGTCTATAATTTTTCTGAAAATGTCTGTCCACATTCATCAAACGGCAACAAAGTTATAAGCCATCTTAAAATGTTGGGACCCCAACCCTCTAATTTTGTCTGCTCTTGACAAAATCCCACCAAAGTTTGCAAAAATATGTGGATCTAAAATATTATCGCAAATTTGTGTGCAGATTCGTCAAACGGCACCATTTTTATAAGCCGTTGTACCCCCTCTGATTTTATTGCCTCTTGAAAAAACAGCACCACACTTGGCAAAACCATTCAGTATCAGGTCTAGAATGATATTCCAAAATTTCAAGCAGTTTTATTGAGTGGTGCCAAAGGTATGGCATCCAAAGAATTCCTTTCACCAACCCTCTAATGCACAAATAAGCATTGATGCCCCGGACATTTAAGATGTTCGCAGACATCAGAGGACTGCCCCAGACTGTTTGAGGCCATCTGGGAAGAAAATGGCAGTTTATTTTGGGGCTTTTTAAGGCCATATCCCATCCCATCCACATAACCCCTAACCTCGCCAGACAATTTCATTAGTTTGACAAGTGCAATGTTCTGTTTTTTAATGTTTTTACTGTGATGTTCACGGACACCGGCTGCTGTACCTGAATCCAACATGGCAGCGTTTCCCAAAAATATGATGCACATCGCACTTTTCACCCTCCAGTCATCGGGCACGTCCGATGTCCGCAGACCTCACGTTCGCCCCTTGGGCCAATTGAAAGCCTGTCCGCGGACCAAACCCAGATATCACACATTTGTTTTTACATATTTTTGCCCTTTTGGAAAAGAAAAAAAAAACTACTGGTTAAATGTACACCAAATGTGCAAAAGCACAGCCCTTTGGGCTGTGAGTGTGAGCAAAATATTTTTTTCATTCCGTATATGCGAAAAACTACACATTTGCGAGGATTACGGGGGGTTGAGCGGTGAAGTTAAGCTTCCCAAAAAGTGCTCTTCCTGTGGGTTGAGCAACTTAACCATAGCTACAGGGCTGCTACCGCAGGCCCTGTAATATATAAAACACTTAAATTGCATCAGCTGAGTACGCAAGCATATCTATCAGTGTTGGGTTGCCCTCTGCTGGCCAAATGGCAAAGTGCACCTTTGTGTGCCCTTCCACTTCAACAGGATTGACTTTAGCAAACAGAATGAGCACGGTTCTCCAACATGGTGTCTGGCATAGATTCACATGCTCGTGAATATTCCCAGTAAGACTAGGAATGCTCAGTAAAAGAAAAAAGTTTCACTTTTACTTAAAAGAACAAGTTACTTCTTACCTTGTAACGTTCTTTCGATGGGATGTTCCTCCGACGTATTTCTTATCTTAGATATCTCCTTCCAGCTCTGCTGGCCTAGTTCTGTAACAGGGTTCCAGCAAATGGGGAGTGGTGTGTGCCATTGTCGCCAAGGCTGGACAAAGCCACGAATTACCATCAGTTGGTCCAAGCGAAGGCGCTGTACATGCCCTTCAACTGAGAATCTATTTGGAAAGTCCTTCTGGCCATTAAAGCGGATACAGCGATGGCCTGTTCTAGGTACTCTCCAGCAGCACTGCTCTTCTTTTCGCTCCTCCAGGGGGAAGTCTAGCAGGTCTTCAAAAGGTTTCTCCACATATACCGTCAGCCTTCCAGATCCACAGCTCGGGAAGCATACAGACACCATTTCCAGGCCTATGGTAGCAGAGGACAGTGTCGCCCGCCGGCCCTGAAGCAAGCCTGAACTGACTGGGACGTCTGGCCTCCACGTGTGCACTCCAGTGGGAGGCCGGCTGACTAAGTTTGTCAGCAAGTGGCTAAAGATCACCACCGACAGATGGGGGCTGGATGCTGTCACTTAAGGACACACCGAGGAGTTTCAACACAGGTGTCAGCGGATCCCTCCTGTTACTCATCAGGAGCAGCACATCCTCAGTTCCTGGAAGAGGCAGGGGCCATGCTGCGAAAAGGGCCGATAGAGCTAGTTCTCAAACGGCTCTGGGGCTCTGGAGTCTGTTTTAGATAACTTTTGGCATCTGAACAAACATCTAAAGTCCCAAAAATTCAGGATGGTCACGTTGCAACACTGCTCGGCCAACTGGAAAAAGACTTCTTGACGACGTTGGAACTTGAGGACTCCTCCTTTCACGTCCCCATTCACAAGAAGCATTGAAGGTTTCTTGGCTTCATGTTGCAGGTGCAGCAGTACCAGTTCAAGGCTCTACCTTTCGGTTTTAGTCTGCCCCCACAGTGTTCACGAAATTCCTCACACCAATGGCAATCCATCTGCATTTACAGGGTGTATGCATATACCCGTATCTGGATGACTGGCTGATTTGTGCCCGCTCTAGATGGCCGAAGGACACACTGAGCCGACCGTCTGGCTAATGACGGGTCTGGGATTCTCCAACTATCCAAAGTCCTGCTTAACGCCATCACAGAAGGCACTGTTCCTAGGTGCCGGTGCCGGACTCGGTGTCTAGTCAAATGGTCGACAGACAAATCGTCGACACACTTTGGTCGACAGGTCAAATTTTATATATATATATATATATATATATATATATATATATATATATATATATATATATATATATATATATATATATATATATATATATATATATAGTTTTCGTTTAGGGGAAAAAAGGATTTTTTTGCAAAAAAACGGGGTTGGGGGGGGCGGACCCTCCCAAAAAAAATGGACCTTTTGTTGTCGACCATTTGTCCTGTCGACCATTTATATTCGACCAAATGACCTAGAAACGCCGGACTCCATACAGTGTCTAGCCTGGAGCCTCCCTCGGAGGAGAGGGTAGCAGCCATTCAAGGAAAGGTGCACCGGCTGTCGACAGACCGCCACGGTGCGGGCCATCAAATCATTACTGGGCATGAAGTTCTGCATTTACCTTATCTGGCTCTTCAGGCTGCCAATGCGACCCCTTTAGGAATTCCTGGACGCTTGCTGGATGCAGGTGTCTGGAAGCTTCAAGGCCAAGATCTCAACAACTATTTCCATTGGGCGATAGGATGGTGGAGCGTCTGCTCCTGAAATCCCATGCATTGGGCATAATTGAACACCCATACCCGGAGACGGTCACCACGAATGCCTCCCTGGAAGGATGGGGATTGCACACCAGAGGCCTGTGTCTGCTGGAGAAGGATCTTCATTTCAACTGCCTTGAGCTATGGGCAGTGTTCTGGGCCCTCAAGTCGTTCCTTCCGTCTCTGAAAGGCAAGGTGGTGAGGATCTTCCTGGACAATACCACCACCATGTTCTACATCAGGAAGCAGGAGGGCCACTCGATCCCCGGCGCTCTCCAAGGAGGCACATGATTTGTGTTGCTGGGCTGTCGGTTTGGGATGTTCCCCGTCCCCCTCCACCTGGCGCGAATCAAGAACATCATTGCAGACTCCCTCGGCAGGAAACTGTGCTCCTGCCACGAGTGGGAGCTTCGTCAGGATCAGGTGGACCGCCTATTAATCAAATGGGGCAGGCACCAGATCTCTTTGAGATGGCAGTGAACTCGAGTGCGAGATTTGCCAGTAGATTCGACCAGCACCAGCCGAGGAGCCTTGGGTACGCGTTCTTCCCGTGGGAAGGGTTGTTTCTGTATGAGTTTCCCCCGTTCTCTCTTGCTAAGAGTCATCAACGCACTCGGTGTCCAAGCAAGATGGTACTCATTGCCCCAGTGTGGCTGAGGCATATTTTGTATCCAGAGCTTCTCAGCCTGTTGGTGTCTCCTCCGATCAAGCTGCCAGTGGTTTGTATCTTCTCACCAGAGAAGGAGGCGCAGTCCTTAATCACAACCCAGGATCACTGAACATGAGGGCTTGGCTCCTGCAGCCCTGGAGTTTGGAGGATACGAGTTGCATGCAGATTGCAGGGAGGTCCTTGCCAAAAACAGGGCATCGCCGAAATTGAAGTGCTACGGTCACATGTGTAAGCGCTTTGCTATGTGGTGCCGGTCTCGGAAGATTACCCCTCTCAGGGTCACGGCCCCGCAGATCCTTCCATACTTGCAAACCTTGGCCAACGCCAGACTGGAACACACCTCTAGCAAGGTACATCTGGCGGCTATCTCCTGCCCCGGCGTGGGAACTAAACGTGGTTCTGACGAGGCTGATGGGGGGGGGGGGGGGGAGGGGGCCCCTTCGAACCTATGCATCAAGCCCCTCTCGTTCCTCTTGTGGAAAACGGCTTTTCTTGTGCCCATCACCTCTGCCAGAAGGGTAGGTGAGAGCCAGGCCCTATCCTGCAAGCAACCATTCCTGACTTTCCACTAATCTAGGGTGGTGCTGTGTACGCACCCCTGTCATGCCGAAGGTTCTGTCCGAATTCCACCTCGAGTCTTTGGTGTTGCCTGTTTTTTTTCCTGAAACCTTGGTCACCGGCTAAAAGGGCCTTGAACTCGCTGTATGTTCCTCGAGCCCTGAAGTTGTACGTGACACGCATGAAGAGTTTTCAGAGGACTTCACAACTGTTTGGGAACTTCTATCATGTGAACCATGGGAAGGCCTTGTCCAAGGCTTCGATTTCAGGGTGGCACTCCGGTTGCACCACGCTCTATCGCTGGTTGGCGAACTGACTGCTGCCCGGCTGTCCACCAGAGTGATTGCTGCGACAGTGGCGTTCCTGTCTGGTGTACCCCTGCTGGACATCTACAAGGCTGCTACATGGAGGTCCACGCACACCTTCACAAAGTTCTACTGCGTCGAAGGGTTTAAGTTGCTTATCTGTAACTATTCTCCTGCATGGGTCTGGCATGGATACACATGCAAACCCTCCCTCGGACCCATCTTCTTGGTCATACTGCCACTTTACGTGCTTAACAAATCTGGCTGGAGAGGACTGTCATTGGATGGGAGCACTATGACCCAGAGGACAGTGATTGGTTTAGAGGAGAAATAGTTTTTAATGAAACTGTTTTTCTTTGCTATGTTTTGCATTTTTGATGCCTATTGACCGACAGTCAATAATGACTATTGTACATTGTTCTTGTCAAAATTAAATTTCTCTACCTTCTTCATATTGAGATTTTCTTTGATTATTGATCATACTGCATATGCAAAATTGTACGTAATTTATTGAATGTCTTTGTTGACAATATTATACAGTGTGCAGGGGACCGGAGGGCTCCCAATCTGGATCCTCTTACTTCCTCTTCTTTCAGCAATTCTGGTTTTGTACCAATACCATTTTTTCTCCCCTGCACCTCAAGTTTCAAAAACACATTACCTATTAAGTGTCAAGCAGTTACGTATCCTGAACCATTAGTGTGCACTGTCAATGACAAATACTCTTTACTGTTTTTCTTTTATCCAGGATGCCCAGCCTGACTGGGAATTTTCATGAGCATGTGAATCCATGCCAGACCCATGCTGGAGAACAATAGTTACAGGTAAGTAACTTAAACCGTCTATGCAATCCTCTTCACCTTCCAATATTGCAAACATTCTTAAGAATTTGAAGTTACTACTTTCCACACCGCTTCTGCTTCTCTTCACACATTGACAATGGTTCCAGTGTCAATTAACGGTTAATTACCGGCACAACGTTTCACTCTCTAAAGAGCAACATGCTGTAGGACGGATGCCTCCTCACAAGCTAAAACTGAAAGTAGGTGCTGTAATTATGCTACTACGCAATCTCATGCCATCACGAGGACTCTGAAATGGAACAAGGTTGGCAATGATGCCTCTACAAAGACACATCATAGAGGCCTGTGTAATATATGGATTAAACTTAGATACTGTTCTCCTACCGCTAATTACATCAGATACAAAGGTGCCTATCATATTCAAAAGAAAACGGTTTCCTCTGTTTAGCCTTTTCAATGACCCTCAGTCACAGAGGCCTACGCCCTTTTCCTGGAAGCGATCTGTGATCATTTCCGATATTTAAGAAGGGGGACAGAAGTGACCCTATGAATTACTAATCGATATTGACCTTGAAGATGAGCTAGAACGGTGTATGTTCTGCTGGGAACAGCTAGTAGATATACATATCTTGATGTTAACGATATTGTCTCATCCTATATAGATTTGGAAAATATATCAGCATGGTATGTTACTTGGCATTTATATAGCACCTTATATATCATTGGTATGACCTCAAAGTGCTGGTAGGTTGAACGCTCTCGGGTACCCACAGTTCATGTCAGTAGAGAGTGAGTGTGTCGTATAGTGCATGGGCACACTGGATATGTGTGCAGCTGGTGCTTTTTTGCATGATAGCTGCTTCTTAGCGGTAGGTGTGGTGCTGAGGAAATCAGTTGGGTGTGTTCAGTCTGGATGTTGGACACCCAGACTGTGTTCTGGCTGCGTTAGGCCTGAGGAGATGCCTAAGCTAGCCGGAATATGCTCAGCTAGCTGTGTTTTTTATTAGATGAGGTACTTGTGGGGTCATGTTAGTATGAGAACAGCTAGCTCGAATTTATCATGGTTTAGCTGTGTTCTAGTTGAGTGATGGTGAATAGGAGAGAGTAAGCGTAGTAATGTGATATGGTGGTTATTAGTAAAGCGCCTGTGACCAGGTACGAAAGCGGGACAGAGGGGCGTACATGGCGGCATGCATATATGAAGTGACAGGATGGATAGGGTAAACCTGTGATACAGATAACATGGGGATACAGGTACAAAGCATATCTAGGAGATACGGATATGTACCGTCAGTCGGCAGCATCCGCATCGTCCGTAGCATCCGTGTCACCTGTAGCATCGGCACCATCCGTACCATCTGTTACATGCGCTCCCTGTTTCATCCGCTCCCTCTGTTTCATCCGCTCCCCCGCTCAATTCATTCGGTCCGTTCCGTCCACTTCATTGTTTCCATCTCCTCCTTCTTAGTCTTTCTCTGTTCCCCATCAACTCCCTTTCCTATTTTATTTTCTTTGTTCAACAACCTTGGATTTCTGTTTATTGCGACAATTCCTTCTATTTGCATTAAGCATTGATTCCTTATGGGAAGAGCCACGTTTTCAGTAATTTGCGGAAAGACAGGTAGTCTTCGGTGAGTCGAATGGGGGGTGGAAGCAAGTGCCATAGTGGGGGCCGAGGCTGAGAATGAGGATTCTCCTAACCTGAGAGTTGGTGTTTGGTATCACTATAAGGAGGGCAGAGCTTGATCTTAGAGTGCACGGTAGGTGGTAGGGTTTAAACTTGTCCTGTAGGTATAAAGGGCCGGTTTTATGCACTGCTCGGTGGGAGAGGCACAAGGTTTTGAAAGTCACCATTCGTGCAACCTGGAGCCAGTGGAGAGTTCTGAGAGCTGGAGAGGTGTGGTCTCTTGGGCCAAGTGCTAGAAGCATGTTGGCTGCAGCGTTTTGTGCTCTTTGTAATTTAATGAGGTGGTATGCTCGGAACCCAAGGTCGAGGGAGTTTGCATCGTCCAGTCTCGACATTACAATAGATTGGACAGCAGCGAGTCTGTAGAGAAAAGAGAGGTATGGAAAGATGCATCGAAGAATCTTGTGGTGGTAGTGGCAGGACTTGGAGACGTTGATTTGGCGGGAGGGGTTAGGTCAGTCGAGAGTGCATCCAAGGTTTTTTACTGTGGTCGAGGTGGTGGGTGGATTGCTCATGGAGGTGGGCCATGGTAGAGGTTGGGGGAGAAGGTTGGTGTTGCCGCACACCATGATTTCGGTTTTAGTCAAGTTTAGGAGGAGTTGGTTTATAGTCATCCAACAATTAATGTCAAGGAGGCAGGCTCCGAGGTCGGGCTGACAGTTTGAGGTTAGGAATTTTAGGATCATTTGGGTGTCATTGGCGTAGTTATAGCACAGGATATTGTGCGGGCGGATTATTCCTGGGAGGGTGGACATAGAGGTTGAAAAGGAGGGCAGATAGGCATGCTCCTTGTGGAACTCCGGTATTGACTGGCCGGGCGGCGGAAGCAAAGCTGGAGAGGAGGGTTATTTGATTTCTATTGTTGAGGAAGGATGCTATCCATTTGAGAGCGTTTCCGTGGATTCCTAGGGAGTGGAGGCGGTCGAGGAGGATTGAGTGGTTGATTGTATCAAAGGCAACGGACAGGTCTAGAAGGATTAGTCCAGCGCATCCCGCAGAGTCTGCTGTGATGTTAAGATCGTCCCAGATTGAGGTTAGAGTGGTTTTGGTTCCGTGTCGTGGTCTAAAGCCTGATTGTGCAGGGTCTAGGAAATTGTTGGATTTGACAAAGTCATTTAGTTGGGAGTATGCAGTTCGATTGAGTTTAGTAAGGAACCTGGTGTTTGAGATGGGGCGGTAGTTTTTGCGGTCGAGGGTGTCGAGTGAAGGTGTTTTTTCTTTTAAAAAAAAAAAAAAAAAAAGAGGCCTGACATGTGCAGTTTTGAAGGCGTTGGGGAAGATTCCCGAGGAGAGGGAGTTGTTTTAGGATGGTTCTTGCGTACTCTTCTGTGCAGGTGGATGAGAATATTTAGTTGAGGATTGGGGCAGGGGTTAAGGGGGGAGCCAGATGGTTTCCGGGCGGAGAGAAGGTTGAGAAATTGGTCTCTTGCTTTTGGTCTGAATGAGTCGAAGGTGGGTTGAGTAGAAGTTGCTGTGGCAGGCGGGAGGGGATGGGGGAAGACTAGTAGGGCGGGTGGATTACGTGGCGGGGACAGGAGGGCCAGTTTGTTGAGAGAATTTGTTCTGTTGCGAGCAGTGTTGTAGAAGTGGAGAGAGAGTGAGTCGCAGAGTGACTGATATGGGGTGGATTGGGTGGAGGTACAGGGTGGTTTGATGAATTCAGAGATGATTTTGTGGAGTTCCTTGCTGGGGCTTTCACAGTTGAGAATTCTAGAGAATTCGAGAATTGTAGTGGACTTATCTCCAAAACTCAATATATAATGCCCGGACCTAGTGCAAACTGCAAAAGAAGGCAGTTTCCAAAGACGTGCACGCTCATTCAGTCGAAGCTGCAGCTGTTGCTTTCTGAATTTCAGTCCCTTGGGAAGTGATTGGTAAAGCAGCGACTTGGTCTTCTCCGTCAGCCTTTTGCAAACACTACTGTATGGATACTGCAGCCAGGTCGGATACTAAATTTGGGCAGGTGGTTCTAAAGAACCTGTTTTCATATGTTGTCTTCCAACCACTCAGTACGATTAATGCTTTTCAATCTCCCGTAAGTATGAAGGAAAGGGGACTGGACATAGGAATAAGAAAGTTACTCACTTTAGTGATTTATGTGCTCCTAGTTCATAGTCCCCTTTCCTCAATACGCCCCAATAAATACGTCGTCAGTAGGGTGTTGCCTAGTAGATGCAATTACTGACGGGTGTTGCTGGTAGGCAGAGTCACCAGGTCTAGCCACGTCCATGATGGTGCCATGTAACAAACAATTCCTTAAAGGGAAAGCTGTCCTTTTATGCTGTGCTAAGTTTTCCAGTTTAGTCCCCAAGGACAGACACCCATAAGTATGGAGGAAAGGGGACTATGGACCAAGTACAGATGTCACTACAGTGAGCAACTTTTTCTGCCTGTCTAAACAGTTTGAGGCTAGGGCCGTCGGAATGGGTTTTGAAAGCTACAACTTGGAGAACTATGAAGGGGTTAGTGAGAGAAAGTTGGAATACTATTGATGGGACAGTTGGAAGGCAGCTCTGTGTGTGAGGGAGGTATTGGGTCTTCACAGTGAGAAGACTGGAGGGTGATGGCATTGCACTTCAATTATTTGTCACTATGGTTTTTTCTATGACATACTCCTATTTTATAAGTGGAAGTGTTGTCGGAAGGCATTTTGACTGGTCCAACCGAGAGAAAGAAATGTTGATTTGAAGTTTCAGACATGACATGGGATTATACATAACCATACCTTGACCTAGGAATGGACCCTTGATGGAGATAGTTTCAGAAGTTAACCGAGAATGTCCCAAAATATGAGCAGAGACTGAGCAGCAGCAAGTCACTACTCCCAGAGGAAGGCAACACTTCAGATAAGGAAATGTCCCACAAATGAACTAGACAACAAGGCGGACTGTAGTCATTAATGTAAAAGCCTTGCATAGGAATCAACAAGCAGGAAAGGAGCAGGATGCAAGTACAAAGGATTCAGAGGTTCAGCTAGATTGGCCACACCAGAATCTGCAGCAGCCCATATTCAACACCAGTCTTGCATGAGTTCAGGTACTAATCTGATGAATGCACAGGCTTGCTGACTGATGCATTAACCAAGTATCTGGCCGAAGCTAGCCCACCAGTCGCATGATTTTGGCAGCGACCGGCTCAGGCTGCCAAACACACAGCCCCTCCAGGCTTGGACTGGCCTCTGGGGCAATATGCCCATGGTCGAACCAAACCACAATGCTGGTGTGGGCCAGTTTTTTTGGGTCAATTTGGCCCACTTGTTTGGCCAATTTGGGTCACTTTTGAGGAGTTAATTCACTCTGTGGCTTGTAGTTTTGAACAGTTTTGCTGAATAAATGCACTTTATGCATCACACTTCATCAAAAAACTCTCTCAAACACTATTCAAACAGTGTCACAAAATGAAGGAATAGCCATTTGCAACTCTGGGCCACTTTTTCATTGGTGCCTGAGAAAATTGTATGGCCCATTCCGACCCCATCCCACACTGAATGTAGATTGGAACAGTCTTAATGAATTTAAACTAGTATAGTTGTTTAAAGTACAGCCAAGGGTGTCGTTTGGACTCTCAAGTCCACATTAGCAAAGCTAACATTTTGGCAAGGCCTCATGGCACAAAACAAAATGGCCAGTGGCAGGACATAAAAATAAATGCTATGATTCCCTACTGGTTACTATATTGGCATTTTTCTACAAATGCTGTCTTCATCTTGTATCCTGGCTTGCAACATTGTGTTTCTACTGACTTCTCACTCTCCCATCTTGCTTCTCCACTCTTTTGACTGTTAACTCTGTTCTCTCCTCCTTTCCCTTCTCCCTTTTCCTATCTCCTCCCCTTACTTTCTTCTATGCACTTACTGTGTCAGAATTGTCCCTGGACCTAGTACGATAGCAACCTTGTCTCTCCGCCCCCTACCCGGTTTTTTCCTCCCCACCCTTCCTCCAGCACTATCTGACATGTCGTCAGGCCTAGTATGATAGTCGCTTGTTTTGTTCCTCCCCTACCTTTCTGCACCCCTCTCCCTCACCTCTTGTTGTTCTCCGGCTCTACCAGAAATACCGTCAGGCCTAGTACGGTAGTCACCTGTCTGTTTTCATGTCCTTCCCACTCTCCCCCTCCCTTATCTTGGTCTTAGCTCTTGCACTATCTGAAATGTCGTCAGGTCGAGTACGATAGTTAATTTCACATCCTTACTGTTCATGGCCTGTAAGAATTGCATTGTATTTTCCCTTGTTCCCTCCCTTGCCTTGAAGCGCTTTGAAACACATTGTGTATAGGCGCTATATAAATATATCATCATATCATAGCAATGTGGTTGCAACATTGGTGTAGCCAAAACCAAATTACAGCTATCGGCTTAAGCACACTTTCTGAGTGATAGAATCCCTTTGGGAACAAAATGTTGGGTTCATAAAAGTACTCCTGCCCTACTAGGCTACTAAGGGCAGCATATAAGAAAAGGGTTATAGTGATAGGTTTGTTTCCTTAATGGAAAGAGTTGTTACTAATAGTCTAGCCAGAACAAATTTGCCCATTTGCTGATTTTTAGTTAAATATTGTAAAGGTAATATCACACAGATGTTGAAAAAATAGCAAAATCCAGCAGTTGACTTATCTTAAAAGAAATCGTTTTGAGACTTCAGCAGATGCAGCAAAGTGATTGTCAGTCCAATTGTAAAGATAAGAAGCAGTTCCTCAAAATGCACACATTTTTCCTGGATCGTGCCAACAATTGCTTCATTCAGTTCACAGGTTGTGGAGTATTGTTGCAAGTTTTTCTTTCACAGCTGGTGTTACAGGGCGGTCCTAGCAGGGGAGGAGTTTGGCTGTGCGGTTTCAACCGCGAGCGGTGGCTGCACTCGAGCCAGGTCCGTGATTCGAAGGGCACTGAGACTCCCTTATGGACAGTTGAGACTCCTCGTCAACTGAATGCAGTGGTCCCGGGTTTATTACTGCCTGGCAGTTGCTAGCCATAGGCGGAAGCTGTATTTATTTTACCATCTGCATCTCCTCAAACATTTGAGTGATCCATACTTTACTTTCTCATGCCGTAACCACTTTGATTTGGAGCCATTTTAATGTGTCCAAACAGCGCACAAAAGTTTCTTTGAGACCTTTTATCTTGCGGTTCAATTAATTGAGCTGCTCAGAATCCTGTCGTATTAGTGAGAATAGCCAAACATGCTATATTGAAACAATTGCATATAATCGTTTTTTCCATAAATAGTTTAATTTACAAAATCATAAAGTACAATAGAAGACACATATGTAATCTAATAAAGTAACACTGGATAAAGTCTGAGAAGAGGAAAGAAAACAAATCTAATTTTTTAAATGATCAAGAATTACGTCATTGCCTTACCAAGTTTGAATGCTCTCACTAAAACTTTGAATCAAACAGCCAGTGTACTTCAATATGAAGAGAATAATGTTCAAAGCCTGTTTCTTCACAAATATTAAATCTGCAAGAATTCAGAGGTTTTAATTTTGTCAAACTTTATTTTGTTAACCAGACATGATTGTGATTTTTCTCTGAATTTATAGTCTGATGTAGTACACAAATATTTAGTTCTGCCCAGCGTTTTGCATGCCTGCAGCACTAAAGTGAGTGGTTAGGACTGATATTCCTTTCCCATGGCAAGAGCGTCTTTCGCAGTCTCCTGTGTACAGAGCTATTAGAGAAGCATAGACATGTAGCTTTTTTTTAGTGCAGGCTCTTTACCCACAACTCCAAACCCTAGTCATTGGGGTCTGGACTCTACTCTGTGCTGTACACTACAGTGCTACCACCTAACGCACAACCTCCCAGTAATGCTTTGTGTATGTGTATTTCGTTTTTGCAAATCAATCTGTTCACTGCTGATGTAAAAATTGTTGCAGCAAGACTTGCGAGCAGATGTACTTCATAAGGCCATCATTAAGCCTTCATTAAAGCCGTCACATACATGCACAACTAAGGCAGTCACACTTTAATGCCAAACGTTGCCTATTGCAAGAAGGTCTCACCTATCATTATTTAACCTTATTACAAAATCACTCCTGTAGATAAGACTGCAATGTCTCATCATACTGCTGATGCATGCGCTATCGGTCAGTTGTGGGGTGCCCCAGGGGTCTTCCCTGTCCCCATTGTTTAATATCAATCTACGTCCATTGCTGAGTATTTTTTCTTTTATTTACAATACCATTTGTATACAGCCGATGCACATCTGTCTGGTTAAAACAACCTTTGGTAGCAGTTAACAGAGCACTATCCTGCACATTTAAAATTAAAAATTGGATGTTGGAGAACAAGCTTCAGTTACATCCAACAAAAAACACGATTATTGTATCGGACCCAAGAAGAAATTGGCTAATATGCAACAGTAGCCCTCGTGCCCAGAACTTTTGATGATCTGACTGTTTTCTTCGATGGTGAGTAATCTGTTGTATTTGGCAGGCAAATTTAAATTGTAATTTACAAGGTAGTGAAATAGTCAAAGCTGTCCATTTCCAACCTACACTTTTGATGCCTCGGTTTCCTCTTATTTCGGAGAAAGGTCAATGGTAGTTGGGGGCGCTACTCATTTCTAAGCTAGACTATTATAATGCCCTTATCGGCAACCCAAATGCAGCGTCTTCAGGTAGCACAAAATACAGTAGTTGGGTTCATTTTGTCTCTTCCTATGGGCGCAGAAATCTTCATTGGCTGCCAATGCTGAAGATTCTTTAAGACTCTTTGCCTTATCTTCAAGTGCCTTCATGTCATGGCATTTGGATTGTCTCGGGAGGATAGCTCAGGAGCAACATGCTCGCTTTGGAAACAAGACGACCCGGGGCAACCCAGGTTCGATCCCCGGGTCTGCGCTTCGAAACCTCTGGGTATTAAGCGCGTTATAAATAACCTAACATATCATGTCATGGCCCCTCCTATCTTTGTTAAAAAAAAATGGTGGTGTACCATCCAAACCAGCCACTGCAATCTCGATCAAAATGTTTTGGTGGTTCATCTGAATTTGTTCATAGCAGTGACAGATATTGCTCTGTTTCAGGCCCACGAGCCTGGAATTGGTTACCAAACGATTTTTGAGAGATTGATTCCTTGCCATTGTTTAGGAAGAGGTTGAAAACACTCTTATTTGGATAATGGTCTAACTTTTCAGCTCTTCTTTTTCGTTCCATCTGCGCCTAGATGCAGTTTCTCTTTGGTTCTCTGTGATATGGGTGTTACAAGTCGAAAATCAAATAAAAGCCTCCTACCAAGCCGATTGACTGGGCATTCAACGCTAATTTCATTGTACTTGCATCCCAAAAACTCAGAGGCAACTTAATTGTGGTAAAAAGCGCTGTAAGCAAATACATTTGAATTGATTTCTCCAAAGAAAAATAATTGCTTTATTGGCAATTAATCCAACCCAGTGTCGCAAACTGGACATTTGGAACCAAGAAGTATGCTAAGATCAGACACTTAAAGTTCAAAAATTTTATTAAGCACTGTCTACAGTGCTGAGCCAAGTTAAATATGAACAGGCTCTTCCCCAAAGACATAAAAAACACAGCCTTGCCTCCTTCCACAAATCTCTCTTGCAACGGCTTGCCCAGTGTCGGGATGAGAGATCAACCTTCGAAGCCTCGGCCACTGTTCCAAAATCACAGAAGTTACCTCACGCCTCCATCCAGTATGTAGGGAATTCTTTTCTGCTACTCCGAGCCTAGTTGCAGCCTTTCTTGGGGCCCCATACCCAAAGGCTTAACCAATCCTCCGTGTTCTACAGCATCAGGTCATGCATGGATTCACATGCTCATGAATATCCCCCATCGTCGGGCTTGGAATCCTTGGTAAATTTAAAGCAATTTAAATTTAAAAATAGTCTCCCCTATGGCCTATCAGTATCACTTTGGGTCATATTGCCCCAGCCACTGACGCATTTCCTCCTAAGCGCAACCCCTGATGGTTCACTTCAGATTTTTACTGCAAGTTTCTCGCTCGTGTTGGGAGTCCTCGTGCTTTGCTCCTCCAAATTGTTGTGCCTATCTTGAGAAATGTCTTCCTCTCCATCGTCTACCGTTACGTTGTGACTGACCGGTGGTGGGGCACCTTTGCTGGAAATGATCCTCAGTACAGTATCGGATCTCGAGCTCGTGGTGGGCCATTCTTCGTCCTTGCTCTAACACGATGGCAGATGCCACGAAGAAAAGTCATGTCATGTGAAAACTGCAGACTGAAGAGTATCTTCGAGGATTGGCACCTCGGGTACGTTTACTGTCTGCATCCTGACCACGATGCAGACAGATGTCAAATTTGCCAGTCATTTTCTTCGAAGACACGGAAGGACCACCATCTGAGATTGGTGGTGTGGTTCCAGGAGGGGAGGTGAAGAGACATTTGACGTGGCCTCTGGAGTAGTATTGCCTCTTCCAGGGCCGGCAGGTCCAGAGAGCATGCTCCCTTCAGAAAAGAGGTTGCGATTCTATGACTATGCTTCCTGGGTGAAGATCCAAAAGAAGGTTAAATTCCACACTCAATCGTCTTCCTCGTTGACGGTCACTGCAGGACCTAGTTCAGAAGGGGGCCAGACAGCTAGCGTACCGTCAAGTGGTCTTTCTCCATTCACGCGAAAGTTGCTGGCGTCAGGAGCCAAGCCACAGGTCTTCGTCGAAGAGCAAGTCATCAAAGGACCAATCACCGGCTCTAGAGTCATCCCTTCCTTCGACATGAGCCTCGTCAATGACATTTTCACCAAGACCGTTTCACCGCAGTATACTCTTCCTTAGATGTCTGCATCACCAAAGTTCTTCCATGATCATTACATTTGCCACTAATACGGTTACCACGACCAGGGTTTCCCTACCGCCTAGACCACAGTCGGCAGTTCTGGCGACTGTCCTCTCAGCAACAGCACCTTTTCCTACTCCAAAGGCTCCATTCGTCACCACTTTCCCTAATTACTTGGAATTGACACGCCTCCAACTCTGGACTTCCTGCCCAGGCCCACCAAGGCTGCACCACTCTTACTCATACGTCTGGTCCCCTTTCCTCCATCCTGTGGGTGTTCCCTCAACATGGGCATGGTAATGTAACCTTTGGCAGTGAAAAATTGAGCTTCCCCTTTAAAGTTAGTATGGGGTGTAGGCATGCCCCACTGAGGTTCCACCCTCGGGTGCCTCTCCTCAGTCCCTTTTTCCTGCACGGACGGTGTCAGACCTGGTAGCAAGCGCAGAGACTTTTTTTAGCTTTCTGCTTGCTCCCTGTTTTGTTTTTCAATCTTCTTTAATTTCCCTCCGGTGCCTCGCATCCCCTGGTGCATGTTGGCTGCAGGAGAATTCACGAGCTGTGACGCATGCGACCACGTGCTTCTGGCCTCAGACCCCCATGCACTCTTAAGTGTTTGAGGCCCGACCACCGCTTGGATGCATGTTCGGCTTGCAGCGCTCTCGGTCACAGGGCATTGAAGAATTGGTTGTTGCAGTGGAGGGAAATCTTCCACACTTCTCCTCCCCTCCTAAAGGACTTTGTCTCCAGGACCTCGCGTCACGACATGGTAAGGTCCTCTGTTCAGCATGGCTCCATGGCACAGCGACTCCTTCCTCTGGGTTCCCACAGATCCTCAAATTCAGGTTCTGGCAGGCAGAGGCCTCTAAGGCTGCCGGCTCCAAAGCTAAGAGGCTAGACGGCTCTTCAGGTGCTCTGGGGACAGACCTGAGGCCATCTCAGCTCCCAAACTGAGGTGCTCAGGGGCCCTACCAGGCTGTCTTGAGAAGGGCGATAAAGTTGATCTTCTTCTACCGCAGGGGGTAAGGGGTCTGTCTAGAACCACTTCCAAGAGGCTGACCTTCGCATGATCCAACCCGGTTAAAGGGACAGGTGCTGAGGGCGCCCAGCCTACCGGAGCTCGCTCTGAGGTCGTGAGTAAGGGTGTTAAGACTACTGGCCGTCCTATGGTGCAGGTTTCTAGTCTCCTCAGGGATAAAGCTATCCATCACAGCTTTACAGTTCCACGGAGGGCCGGGCTGATCGATACCCCACAGCTTGCGAGGACTGCTTCTTCGAGCGCTTCCTCTTCCTCATGCATTCCCCTGAGAAGGACCTTGTGAAGGTGGTCATCCCACAGGTGGTGTCACCCTGCTCCTCTGCGTACACCTGTTCCTCCAGCGCTGCAGATTTCAGTGCCAGTCCCACCCCCGGTCCAGGCACTACCTGATGTTCTGACCCTCCATCTCCTGTTCCACCAACGCCTCCCATCAACAGCCGTTGGACCCATCTGCAGCCCACAACCTGGGAGGCCCCCTGCTGGTGTCCCAGGGCCGGATTTCCCTCAGTCTGTGGAAAAAAGGGAGCGGGCAATGAGAATGATGACGGTCATGATGAACGCTCGGTATCGGTTAAGACCTTTCTTGACCTCCTTCAGGGCCTGGCATAGCTCTTAAGGGTCCCTCTGCCTGAGCAAGCCCCCCAGGAGTCAGGAGTGTTATTAGAGGTCTTGGGGAAGCGCGCCACAATCTGGTCTGCCATCCCTCTGCAGAAGGATGCTCTGCTAGTGGTGCGAAAGGTCTGGGGGAAGCCCAGGCCCAATGCCCAGATGAACAAGTAGTTGGACTGCAGGTTTAGGCTGACGGACGGGGAGACAATCCTCCTTTCCTCCCACCTGCAGCTATATTCTTAACTGGTTGCTGCGGCCTCCCTGTATTCTAAACCATCGTCTTTGTCTTCCTCCATGGGATCCACCTACATTGCCTCTCCAAGGAGAACAAATTCCTCGAGTCTTTGGAAAGCGCTGCTGTTCCATTTCAGGACTGCATCTGCGGCAAGCCAATGCAGACTGCCTCTTGGCTTCGGCTAACCAAAAACTGTGGCGAGACATCAGGGAATTTCTGGCCAACTCCCTTCGGTCAAGCAGGCGTCCTTCAAGGCCAGGCTGGCAGATGCCTGGACCATTGCGCAGGACCTCATGGAGTCTTCAGTCGTCCACATCGACACAGCTAGCATTGGGCTGTGCATTGGGGTTGAGATAAGGACAGCGTGGATGCACACCACTAGGTTATCTTTTGATATGCTGGAACGGATCCTGGATCTGCCCTTTCAGGGCGTGGACCTTTATCCATTTGTCAACCATTGATTAGTTGACAAAGAAACTTCCACTCAGACTGCCAAGTCCTTGGACATCCTGACAAAAGCAGGTCCAAAATCCTTTCCTCCGTCCCAGGGCAGGACCGAGTTCAAGCCCCGCGTCTTCTCCAGCTTCAAGGAGTTCCGGGACCACGGTACACAAAGCCCCGACAGGTTGCCCAGCGACAACAGGAGGAAGCAGCGAGGAAGTTGCGTGAGTTTTTCTGGCCCCCTCTGCTGCAAAAAAGCAGTGACTTCAAGGTCGGGGAACACAGCTCGGCTGTGGGGTGCTGTCTGGCTCTGTTCCAGGATACCTACAAGTGCCTTTTCAGCAACCCATGGATCCTAGTTGTAGTATCCACAGGGTTCAGTCTTCCTCTTACTTTGCCTCTACCATCCTCTCCTCCTCTTCATCAGACCGGGTCCCCGGCTCTTTTACGGGACATCTTTTCGCTTTTCGAGATGCAGGCAATGGAACCGGTTCCTTTTGTAGATGGGGGCTCTAGGTACTATTTTATGATTTGTGTGCTACACACGAACAACCAGGCTGGCCTGAGGGTTGTACTGGACCCGTCATGTCTAAATCTGTCCTTACCGCCGGAACGCTTCAAGATGATTATTCCCGTGCACATAGCTGAGTCGATGTGTGCAGGGGACTAGATGTGTTCACTGGACCTCAAGGATGCAAACCTGCATGTTGCCATCTATCAATTGCCTTGGAAAATTCTGCAGTTCAAGATTATCGTAACAGTTTCGTTACAAAGTGCTGCCTTTGGCCTGAACTTGGCTTCTCGTGTCTTCGCAAAGTTGATTGCAGTGGCAGGCCTTCTCCGCTTGGAGGGCCATTATCTGTGTCCTTATTTGGACGACTGGCTGGTGGGGGCAGGGTCACCCGAAAGGGTGGTATACTTCTGCCAGAGATTGGCAGTTGTCCATCAGTTGGGGTTCTCCCTCAACCAGAGGAAGTTGGTTGTACCCGTCTCGTTAACTGGCCTTCCTAGGGGTGCATTGGACTACTACCGTTCAAAAGGTGTTTCCTATGCCCAAGAGACTCCTGTCCCTCCGCAAGCCGGGGGGGGCACTTTATAGCCAACACAACCACTTCGGCATGGTGGTTCCAGCACATTCTGTGCCTGATTGCCTCCTGCATGCTCAGCTCACTGTATAGCACGCTTGCCTCAAAATGAGGCGCCTCCCAGCTCCACCCGGCGTCCAATTGCAATCAGGAGCCAGGGTCTGTTGGACAGGATCCCATTTCCCCCGCTCCTACAGACAGATCTTCCCAGGAGGCTGATGGATGGCAATGTTTCGGTGGTAGCCCCTTCACCCAACCAGAGACTACCCTGGTGATGACGAAGGACTACTCTTTCAGGCTGGGGGGCTACTATGGAGGACTGTGTGAAACATGGAGCATGGTCCAGGATGGAAGCCGTCCGAATTATCAATGTGCTCAAGCTCAGCACTGGGCCTGGCCCTCAAGGTGTTTTTGCCCCTCATCGGGTACAAGTTGCTTCTGGTCAGGACGGACAATTGTACAATATTTTACCTGAACAAGCAGGGTGGCACCCGTCCCTCTTCTTCCCATTCTCTGCATGCAGGCTGTATCGATGTGGGAATGGGCCCTAATGGAGGGAATTTGTATTTCAGCATTCCACCTCCCAGGGGACAGCAATGCCGAAGCGGATTAGCTGAGAAGCCTGGGGTTCAACACCTAGGAGTGAGAGTTGCACACACTCCTTGTTGCCCCTGTTACAGCGTTGGGGGTTTGCAGATCTGAATTTGTTCACATCCTCTTGGAATTCCAAGTACCCCCAGTTTGTTTCATGGGCAGGACAGGGGTCTCTGATCCTTCCATATCTGTTGTCACGGCCACAGGTTTTATGTGTTCCTGCCCACCCCTCTGCTCCACTGGACCCTCAGCAAGTTGCAGGCTTCGGTGGGGTTGCAGCCTCATCCTGATTGCCCCCAACTGGCCTTTGAGACCCTGGTTTTTGGATCTGTTGCAGGGGTGACCACCTTCCGATTTCTAGCAGGGGATTCCTGACGTAGCAGAGCGGGCAGTGGAACATCAGGACCCGGCGAAGCTGGTGCTGACCGCCTGGTCCCGGACTAGCTGAGGCTTGAGCATGCTCGATTTTCGGATGACAACCGGGACATCACTTAGTAGGCCAGGATACACTCGACTCGCTCCCAGTATAAGACTGCTCTAGGTTCTGCTAGTGGGCTTGTGGCAAGGATCTGGACACCGCCACCTGTCCTATGGATGACTTACTAGCTTTTTCAGCACACCTGGCTCAGTCTGGAGTTCAGGTGGATAAGTGTTGCACTAATTTGGCAGCCATTGGGGCTTACAAGATTTCCCCAGAGCAGGTGTCTTTCTGCGGCCAACCCGGTGGTTAAGGCTTACCTTAAGGGGCAGTCTAGGCTTTTTCACCAGTACATAGGACGCACCCAGTTAGGGATCTCAGTATAGTTCTTGCAGCTCTGGATGCAAGCCTTTCGAGATGATGGCTTCTGTGGACATCCTATAGGTGACACTAAAGATAATTTTACTGGTTGCTCTGAACTCTGTGCAGGGTTACTGAGCTGCAGGCGTTGTCCTCATTCGAGCCTTTCACCACGTTTCACAATGACATGGTCATCTTGTGCACTCACCTAAACATCTTGCCGAAGGTTGTCTCTCCATTTCATCTGAATCAAGAGATCTGCCTGCTGGTGTTTTTCCTGAACCTGCAGTTGGAGGCACAGAGGGCCCTTTATTCCTTGGACCTCAAGAGGATCCACATTTTCTCTTTCGGACGAAATCCTTTAGAAGTGCAAGGCATTGTTCATGATTTTTGGGGGGCTCCTCCCCTGGCTCTCAGGCCTTTAAAGGTTTGCATTGCCCTTTGGATGGTTCAGGATATCTGAGGCGTACACTGCCATTGGCGAATGTGTTCCTGAGGGGAGTCATGCCCGTGTAATCAGTCGCGGGCGTTGGTGTTTCAGAGACATGCTTCTTGGTATGCCATCAGCAAGGTGGCTACTTGGGCCACTCTGTCAGCCTTCTGTAAGCACTGGACACCAACTCCAGGTGCTATGCAGAGGCTGGTGAGGCAGTTCTGAAAAATCTTTTTGCTTCGTCCTAGTTATGAGGCATGTTTTAACCGCTCCACCCTATGTTCTTGTTTTTTGTTCGGTGTAATCACCCACAAGGATGGAGGAAAGGGGAAGGTACCAGGCTTACAGCAGTGGCTCCCAACATTGTCATCTTCTCCCCCATTTAGGGCGCAGATGCACGAAGAAGGCTTGATCCGGTCCAGGACCTGCACCGCCATTTCCCTACCGCACTGGGAGGCCGTCTATCAAACTTGGTTAATCAGTGGCAAAAGATCTCCACGGACAAATGGGTGCTCAATGTCCTTCGGCAGGGGCAAGTTTTGGAATTTCAGAACAGATGCCCACACGTTCATCTTGTCATGAGATAACTTCATGTTCTCAGCTGCTGAAGGAGGTTCAAGCCATACTAGGCGAAGGGGTATTAGAACCGGTCCCTCAGTGCCTCCGGGTCTTGGGAGTGTACTCAGATACTTTCTCGTACGGAAGAAGTCGGGGCGGTGGCGCCCAATCCTAGATCTGATCTGCGGTGCCTCAACATGTTACTCAAATCCCAGAAGTTCAGGATGGTCACATTGCAGCGTTTACTCTGCCAGCTGGAGAAAAAGGGATTTCCTCGTGACCCTCGACCGGGAAGAGGTCTACTTCCACAACTCTGTTCATCGCAAACAGTGGATGTTCCTGTGGTTTATCGTTCAGGGGTGACATTACAAGTTCAAGGCCTTGCCCTTTGGCCTAAAATTGGCCCCAAGAGTATTCACCAAATGCCTGACCCTGGTGGCAGCTCATGTGTGCCGCACAGGAGTCAACATTTACCTTTAAGTGTACTTTTGGCTTATCTGGTCTCAATCCTGCACGCTGGCACACTGCAGAGACCATCTAAATTCTCTGATTCTCAGTCAACGATCCAATGTCCTGCATAGTTCTAATGCTGAACTCACTGTATCTGGGTGCCCGACTCAACAGTCTCATGCCTGGCCAACTCCCTCTGAGAGGGGGAGGCCATACTGGGAAAGGTCCAATGGCTGTCTACAGCTTCCGTGGCAACAGTCCGGTCCATCAAATCTCTGCTGGGGATGTCGTCTTCATGCATCCATCTGGTCCCCTACTACAGGCTACAGATGAGACCCCTTCAAGAATTTCTGGATGCCAGATGGCAACAAGTCACTGGCACATGGACTGACAATATCGCCCTCAATCGGGCATTCCGTCGTGCTCTGGAATGGTGGTCAATTTTTTGTCCACACCTCTCACAGGGCGTTCACTCTCAGATTCCTCCATATCAGGATTCAGTCACGACTGACTCCTCTCTGGAGGGTTGGGGAGCCCACACAGGAGGTACTCGTGCCAGAGGCTTCAGGCTCCTGGAGGAAAAGTAGTTGCACATCAACATACTTTAACTGCAGGCAGTCTTCTGGGCCCTCGACTCTTTTCAGCCTCGGCTCCAGGGAAAGGTGGTGCGGGTTTTCACGGACAACACCGCCACCATGTTTTACTTTAAGAAATTGTGCGGGATATGCTCCCCTGCGCTCTACTTGGAAGCACTAAATGTGTGGCGTTGGGCCTTTGCTCGGCGCATGTTCCTCATCCCGTTTCACCTAGCAGGTTTCAGGGACACCATTGCAGACTCTTTGCAGTGAGCTGTGGTCCTGCCACTAATAGGAGCTTCAGCAAGAGAAAGTGTTGCATCTCTTAGAGTGTGGTCTCCCTCAAATCGACCTCTTTGCGACAGCTGCCAACGCGAAGTCTTTGAAATTTGCCAGCAGATCGCCTCTGCTGAGAAGTCTGGGGGATGCCTTCTCGTTCCTGTGGCAGTGCCTCTTCCTGTACGCTTTCCCTCCAATTCCGCTGTTGCTATGAGTGATCAACCACCTCGGACAATGCTACTGCAAGATGGTAATCATTGCACCCGCGTGGCCCAGGCAGATCTGGTACGCAGACCTTCTCCATCGGTCGATGGTCTCAACCATCAAGCTGCCTCCACTTCCGTCGTCCTCTCCAGAGGAACATCAATAATGCACCACGACCCAGCATCTCCGAGCTGACTCCTGCAGCCTTAGAATTTGGACATATATTTGCTGCCTTTGGAATGCAGGAAGATCCTAGCTAAAGGCGGGCCCCCTCTACACTAGCTTACTACAAGCACAAGTGGAAACGCTTTATGGTGTGGTGCCAACCACAGAAGAGCTCACTGCTGCGCGTGACTGCTCTGTAGCTTTTCCTGTACCTGCTGTCGCTGGCCAAGGCTGGTCTTGCCCACGCCTTGCTCAAGGTCCATCTGGGCCCCATATCCTGTTACACATAGACCCCAAACAAGCTCCCCCTGTTGGGCACACATGCTTGGTAAGGAGTTCCTCAAGGGCCTCTTCACTGAAAGGAATGTTCTGAAGTCTCCTGTGCTGGCATGGGAGCTCAACGTGGTACTGTCAAAACTGATGGGGGGGCTCTTAATCTATCATGCCCTTTTGAAGTTTGTAGTGGAAGACTGCGTTCCTGGTGGCAATTACCTCAGCCAGGTGGGGTGGGTGGGCGGGAGGGAGGGGGTTAATACAGGCCCTCTCCTGTAAACCTCTTTAGTTGTCCTGCCACACCACTAAAGTGGTTCCACAAACTCATCCTTCATGCCAAAGGGGCTGTTGGATTTTCATGTCAAAAATCCTTTGGTGCTGCCAGTTTTCTTCACAAATCCGGTTTTCGTCTGCTAAAAGGGTGTTGGGTTCTCTGGATGTTGTCCATGCCCTGAGGTTCTGTGTTGCATGTACGAAGGACTTTAAAAACAAGTCTCTGATTTTTTGTCAATTTTGGACATGTGCGACATGGGAAGATTTTGTCCAAGGCTTCCATGTCCAGGTGGCTCTCCAGCTGTATCATGAATTGCCATCTTCTGGCCACTCTCCTCCAAAGGATGCAGTACAGGAGATCACACATAAAAGCCTTTTCTCTGTTCAGAATGGAATACTGCAAACATTCAGTGAAGGTCTTCTTTAATCAGCTGGAGTGAGGCACATTTAAGTTGTTTGGGTTCATAGAACCAAATCCGCTCGCCCAGAGCTTACAGTCCAGAATATGAAAGTTGACAAAGTATTCAGCAGGTGTAGATATCAGTAGGTGCTAGAAGGGCTGAGGTGTCCTCTCCAGAGCTCACTCAGGGTTTCCCACATGCTTGGGTTTCTTTTCATGTATAGTCACCACATAACCAATAGCCCTACCAAACTAGCAACTTCTACAGCGTCAATCTGCGTTCTCTGGGAATTGGTCCCTCCTGTGCTAATTACATATACACCTCAAAACAGATCCCTCCAATAACCCAGAAGTGCCTTTCCTTTGAAGACTTAAGGGTTAAGACACACAGCAGTCAAAGTACATTCCGGAACTTGAATGTCCACAGTTGCCAAGTCTTCAAATGGTTTGAAGATCATGCCACTGTTGCTGCTATTTGGGCTGATAAACAGGTTCACCGGTGTGACGAAGTCCCCTGCAAGGACCTATGTCTAGTGGCCATGAGACTCGGGGAGATGGGTGCCCAGACAAACCAGTAATGAAAAAAAAATATTTCCCCAATGTCCCTGAGAAACAAACAATACCCGAACCGATTCAGGAATCGGATTAAGGGGCTGGAGAGAGTAAGCCTGAAAAAAACACTGAGCCCTTTCACATAAGACAGGGAAGACACCAGAAAATGTCTCAGGACTCAAATATTGAAGTCAAGCAGGGAAACTGCTACCCTCGGAGGGTCTACACATCTCCCACAAAGGCCTTCTCTCCATACCAGAAAACACGGAATGGATAAAGGAAAAAAATTATCCCTTTGAGGATCTGGAGACCATAGCAAAACCTTTCAAGGACAAGGAGACCCTAGGATAAACCTAAACACCCTTGGAAACCCCCTAATTCACTTGCCTTCCCAACAGCAGCATGGCATGATATCCTCCACACAAATAGATTGTTCAGCTTCTCCAGTTTCAAAATGGCCACGAGGGTTCTTATACAGTCAGCACATCCTCAATATATCAGTGAGTGAGAGCCCAGGCAATCCCAACCCTCAAACCCTTACAGTCTCATAGATGTAGACTGTCCGCATTCCAATCAAGGGGTCAGGGGGTGTTGCTAAATAATCCAAGCAGCCCTGTTCAATGTGGTGGCCGATAGGAGCAGGCGGCTCCTGCTTGGAGAAGGCTGGAGTGGAAAGGTGCCACAGAGACTGGAGACAGGAGTGTGCTGGAGAGGGGAGCTGGAGAAATGGCAGCAGGAGAGAGGAGGATGTGATCTCTACAGAAAAAGTGGTGAGGCTTTTAGGTGAAAGCAAGGAAGGAGCGAGGGAGGAAGCAAAACCAGGAGTGGATTAGAAGTCTGTAATAGCAACACATGAAGAGGAAGGAAGCACAACCAAGATTAGAGAGGCAGGTAGTAGGAGGAACAAATAAAAAGTAGGATACAAAACCAGGAGTGGAGTGGTAAAGAGACCAGACCAGACAGCAAGAGTGAGGAAATAAAACCTGGAGTGAAGTTGAAGGATGGAGTAATGTTAGAAGGATGGAGGGAGGAAGTAAGACCTAGAGTGGTGTGGAATGTGGTGAAACCAGGTCAAGGTGATAGTAAAGACAGTGATAAATCAGCATGAAATGGGGGTAGGTGAGAGAGGAGACCGAGGATAACTTCCTCGGATGAGGAGCATAAAAGAAAGAGTTTCCAGATTGACTAGTATTGGAAGAGAAAGAAGAAAGCCATAGAGAAAAGAGATCAGGATTTTATTAATCGCTTCCAGGCTGGTTCGAGAGCACATTCCACCAGAGCCTATTGCACCAACGGCAGCGTTTCTCTTTGGTGTGCCCCTGCTCAACATCTGTAGGGCTGCTATGTGGAGATCTGCCCACACCTTCACAATATTCTGCGGCGTCAACAGGGATTACAGTGAGGCGTCCTGGATTGGCCAGGTAGTGCTATGCAACCTGTTTTAGGTGAGTCACTTCCAGCAGTAAGTGTATTGCTTCTGTGAGCCTTGCCTCCTCCCGTGGTTGTGTATATGAAGTGCTGTATAATATGAGCATGTGAATCCATGCAAGATCCCATACTGGAGAAGGAACAAGTTACTTACTTTTAACTCTTGTTCTGATGCTTGTTAATCTGTTTAGAATCACATGCTGTGCATATGGTCCGACATCCAGTGGTAACCGCAAAGTATTGGATCTTGTCTTTTGTGGACCGAAAAAGGACGTCTGCATAGGCGTGTCTAGCACTATCCCTATCGTGACGTGTAGTGTACCCAAAATCCTGCATGCGCCGAGGTCCCTCAGATTATTTTTTTCCGCCCAGACAAGTGGTTGCCCTATAGCAGAGCTTTTACATAAGAGACATTGTTTATCCTAAACTGACTTGTTGGTTATTTCCCCCTTAAATCATTTCGACGCCAAGAACAACTTCGACGAAGACTATGGGGGACTTGTCTACAATAGTGGATTTCGGCACCTACGAAAGTGTGGCTGAGGCATCCACGTGGCTGAGCCTTCTGGCCGGCCTTTACAGTAGGGTCGGGGTGGCCATATTTCAGGTATCTTTCCTCTCTCCCCGCACCCCCCCTTCTTTACCCTCTAGGTCTGGTCAGCTTCCCCTTTTGCTATGGAAAGGACTCTTTTTAGGTTCTGCCCTAAGTGTAGGGTCCGATATCCTTGGATGGACGAACAATGGACGTGTAACTCCTGTCTCCCCTTAGATCATGACGAGAAGCGGTGTGTGGCTTGTAAACTCCTTCGGCCTAAGACCCTTAAGGAGCGCCGTGTAAAGCGGTGGGCCGCGTATGGTATGTCGCGGGTGGAACGCCCTTCCCCCACCGCCACACCCGCCGAAAGTGACGGGGGTACCCCCGATGACCAAGCATCCGTTGAGAATGTGATAGACCTCGAGGCGGACACTTCTAGGTCTGCCACACCTGTCCCTGACCCTTTACGGCATGACTCTAGTCTCGCTTCAGGGACAACACCCGGCGACAGGGGCGTAAATCGCATTTCACTAAGCACACAACCCCTACACCTATTTCGAGGGGTATGTTGAAAAAGGTGAAGGCAACAGCAGGGGCATCAAATTTCGACAGATTCCTCAGATCGTACAGATCCAAAGCCTTCCCTACGTCCGCAGCAGCGTCTTGCAACTGGGTATTCCAAAACAAACAAGGGCGCTACACCTAACTCAGGTTTACACATTGAAGCGCGGAAATCCGACGCTACAACGGACCAAAAGGCTGCAGTAGGCCCAAAAATCACTAGTAGGCCTTAAGGCGAAAAACCGACCGCTAGGCCCTCTAATGCCGCAGAAGGCAATAAATATACATCGCGAGAATTACTTCGGCGGTTGGGCTTATTCGTGTTCTGCCGAAAAACGGGGCAGGCCGCGGACAAATCTTTAGATGCTCCATGGTGCCCTGATTCTCACGATACCTATAAGAACAGTCAAGAGTCACTTTCAAACACCCCGCGAGACAATTTTTGGCGCCAAAGGATGGAAGACTACGCTTTTCCACCCGTAGGCTACTGGGTCCTCTAAATGGGCAAGGGAAAAATTTGAAGGGTTTATGGACAGTCTTGAAAGAATTATTAGTTTTTTTGAGCATCCTTCCCCGAAAAGATCTCGTGGAGAGCCTAATCTTCAATCTGCTTCACGTTTCCAAGATCAGCCTTCTGACCCTGTCCAGCATGAAGACATCGTCCAGGTGGACACTTATAGGGACATTTTCAGTGAAGATGAAGAATCTTCCTTCCTACAGAATTACGATGAGGACCAGGCGGATGCCACAGACAATTGTGAAGAAACCCAGCAAGTGGGGACGGACCCATGGACGCTTCCCCATCAAGATCAGTACACTGATGTATTGTGCCTGGATTCCCCTCCGTCCACCCCGCCTCGCCAGGTCTCGCCTGTAGACGACCAAATGGCCTTGAATACCATGTTAAAGAAGGCAGCTGAGCATTTCCAAATTTCTACTCAAGAGGCAGTGCCTGAGCAGGACTTGTAGAGGATATTCTTAAGGAGAAACCTCCCTCTAGCCAGGTCATTCCCCTCCTTAATTCTATACAGAGAAGATTGGCTCCCTCCCTGGTGTCACCAGCTCAAACCCGGGCAGTGAACCCAAGAGTTGAAAAGTTATTTCGGCCAGCTCCTTCGGACCCTCAATACATTAAAGGGCACGCCACCCCTGATTCTCTGGTAGTGACTACCACCCGGAAACGGGCAGAAGTACCCCTTGCTATGGGGGAGGCACCTCTGGATAGGGAATCCAAGAGGCTGTATGCCTTGGGCAAGTGAGTCACCTCAGCTGCCACATATACCACACGTATAACGAATAATACTTCGCTGCTGGCGAGTTATGCTGACGCTCAATGGAACCTGCTTCAGGAAGGCCTCCAGGAGGTCCCAGAACCTGTTAAGTCCAAGCTTCTCACTATTGTGGCCGAAGGAAGGCAGGTGAACCAGAATGTAATAAAGAACACACTGGACACGGCGGAAACAGCAGGCAGGTCTCTGGCCCAAGGAACCTTACTCAAAAGGCATGCTTGGCTGCGTACCTCAGAGTTTAAGGCCGAAACACAGGCCTCGCTCATCAATGAACCAATTAATGAGGTTATAGGTCAAAGGATTGATTCAAAAGGACTGAAAACAAAAGGATCGAAAAATGTGGTTTTTTAAAAAAAATTTTGGGGGGGGGTGGAGTCAAGACCCTAGTTTTTGTGGTAAAAACCACTTTTTTTTACCTATACGAAAAATCCCCAAAAATATATATCATTAAAAAAAAATGCGATCCTTTTGTTTTCGGCCCTATTGCGTCGACCCCATTACATTCAATCCTTTTGTAGTCGAACCTTTGACCGGACACCATTAACGAAGCTAACCTCTTTGGAAAGGCGGTCGATGAGGCCCTAGAAACAGCCAAAAATGAGCAGTCCTGTGCAAGTCAGAACAACTATGGCACAGGAAACTTCAATACCGGACAAACATAAGGAAGCCCTGCATACTACCCTTCAAGGGGTCAGCGGAAAAGGCAGAGGCCCCAATTCTAGAGGAGCCGCAGCCTCCGGTCAGAAATGACCATCAAATCCAGGTCCCCTCCCATGTCAACCCGGTCGGGGGCGCTTAACATCTTTCCTCACAGCATGGAAGGGGATAACTTCAGACCAGTGGGTCATGAAAAACGGTTGCCCACGGGTACTGCATGGCATTCGCCCGACCTCCACAATTCAGACCACCGTGCTCACGGCACCCGTCACCGGGCCATCGAGAGATCCTGAATCAAGAGATGGAAGCGCTGCTGGGAAAGGATGCCATAGAAGCCGTCCCTATTCTTCAGGTAAACAAGGGTATTTATTCAGTGTACTTCCTTGTACCCAAAAAGGACCTCACCATGCGCCCTGTTTTAGACCTGTGCCCAGCGAACAAGTCCATAAAACCTCAGAAGTTTCGCATGGGAACGCTACAGGAGGTGATCCCACTGTTGAAACAGGGGGACTACATGGCAACATTGGACATGAAATTTGCATATTTCCATGTTGCCAGCGCACAGAAAATATCAAAGATTCATGATAAAGAACAGGCATTACCAATTCAAGGTACTCCCCTGTGGCATCGCCTCGGCGCCAAGGGTGTTTACAAAGGTCCTGGCAGTAGCTGCAGCACACCTGCACAGGTTACCCATTCCAGTTTACCCTTACCTCGACGACTGGCTCATAACAGGGGACTTGTACGACGCATGTTTTTTGAACACCCCAAAAAACCTTAGGCCTTCTCTTCAGTCTGGGGTTCTCTATCAACGAAAAGAAATCCAGTGTAGTCCCCAGTCAAAACAATTTCTGGGCGCTCTAATCCGGACGAAAGACGGCCTCTTCTTCCCCTCCAACGAGAGGGTTCAGAACCTGCTTTTTCAGATCCCTCAATATGTAGCCAGTCGGAAGGTGACGGTGCGCAAAGCCATGTGCTTGCTAGGAATGATGGCATTGTGCATATACCTCGTTCCCCACGGTGGCTGCGCATGCGTCCCATGAAAGAGTGGCTCAACAGCCAGTGGTGTCAGGCCAGCGGGCAATGGGAAGATCTGGTAGTTGTCTCGCCAGCCCTCGTTCTCTCCCTGCAGTGGTGGTCAAGAGAAAACCTCTTGAAGGGGGAAGACCTTCACCACCCCTGCAGTGGAAGCGGCTCTCACGTCTGATGTATCTCTCATGGGGTGGGGGGGGGCTCACCTGCTTCAGCAGACAGCGCATGGAGTGTGGTCCCCACAAGTAGTGGCCAATCATATAAACTTAGTGGAGCTATTAGCGGTGTTCAAGGCATTAACGGCTTTTCAGATGCAACTACAAGGGAAGACAGTGCTGATTCTAGCAGACAGCACTACAGCCATGTAGTACCTGAACCAACGGGGGCACTCACTCTCCAGGGCTATCCAAGCTGTCCCAAAACATTTGGATATGGGCTCTCAGACACAAGATGTTTCTGTTGTCCCAACAGGTTCCAGGGGAACTCAATCTTTTGGCAGACGTGCTCAGCAGAGATTTTACTCTGCCTGAAGAATACGAATGGCGTTTGCACGAAGATATCGTGTCCAACGTCTTCGCAGAATGGGGCTTCCCAGAGATTGACCTGTTTGCAACTCAGGAGAACGCCCAATGCCATGACTACGCCTCCAGGTACCCTCAGAACACTCCAAGGGGAACAGTCTCTGGATAATATGGTCAGGGAAATGTCTACGCTTTCCCCCCTGACTCCCCTTCTCAACAAGATAGTGCACAAGATGCACCAGGAACCAGTTACCATGATACTGGTGGCCACCATGTGGGCCCGCCAATCCTGGTTCGCTCATCTGATGGAAATGTCCCTCTCCCCACCAATAAAACTACCCTGCCCATACAACATTTTGTCTCAGGGCAGGGGGAGACCCTACACCCGTGCCCACAAACCCTGAATTTAGCAGCCTGGCTAGCGTTTGGACACCTACAGCTCCCTCAGAGGTGCACGGACATATTCAGGGAAGCTAGAAAACCCAACGTACATTGTTGCTATGCCAGCAAATGGAAAGGTTTGTCATCTGGTGTAATTCCAAGTGCGTCAATCCCATCGATTGCTCACCCACACACATGGTACTGTCCCCTACCCATCATTTAGACACTGGGTTGGTCTTCAATTCCCTAAAGGTTCATCTGGCTGCTCTCTCAGCCTACACCACATCACAACAAAGTGTTGTGGTGGAACATACCGGTGATTAAGGCCTTTATGGAAGGGGTTAAGAGATTTTATCCTCCTTATTTCTCACCCAGCTTCTGGGTGGGACCTAAATGTGGTTTTGACAAGAATCATGTGAGCTCCCTTTGAGCCAATGCCTAAAGCAAGTCTAAAATACCTGACTTGTAAAACAGCCTTCCTAGTGGCTATCACTTCTATTAGAAGGGTTAGCGAACTACAGGCTCTTTCTGTTCTAGACGCCTTGGTTACAGTCCACAGGGATAAAGTAGTTCTGGGCACTCACCCACACATTTGCGCCTAAATTCATCTCGAAGTTCCATGTGAACCAATCGATTGAACTACCTATTTTTTTTCCAGAATCCCACTAGCATGGCCGAAAGAAGCCTACACACACTAGATATGTGCAGGGCAGTCATGTTTTACCAGGAAAGAACTAAACATTACATAACATGGTGTTGGAATCGCTGACCTAGTCAATGATCACAAACCAGACTTTTTGGGTATAACCGAAACCTGGCTTAACTCAAACTTGCCCACCCAAGCTACACTCTCCAAACCCAATGATTACACTCTCCATACCCAACGATTACTCTCACTTCAGAGCTGATCGTTTACAAGGCAAGGGTGGCGGAGTTGCACTAATGTGCAAGTCCAGCCTTGAATGCCACGAAATCTCTCATAGCTCCCCAGACGGATGTGAATCACTATGGGTGAAAATAAAAACTTCCCCTCACACAACTCTCAACACACTTAAGATTTACCGAACACCCAAAGATATGCCTCTCTTTGAAGAGCAGCTTGGTGTTTTGCTGGCTCAAATTTGCGCCACCAAATGCCCTGTTATGATCATGGGCGACTTCAGTCACTGGGCCAATGACCAATGTGACAAAGTGGGCACCAGCCTTATGGACACTATCACCTCTTTTGGTCTCACTCAATGGATTAACTCTGCCACGCAAAAAAGTGGGCATACCCTCGACTGGCTCAAAACACAAACATATCTGACTTCTTAGTCTCGCCATGTATATGGTCAGATCACTCCCTTGTACAGGCAAAGCTTACATTACCTCTTAGTCCTCTCAAACTCAGCACACAGCGCGCATACAAAAGATGACCCGTAATCTAAAAAAACCTAACGGCCCCTAAATTAGCCAAGCAGCTGTCATCCAAGCTTCAACCCCTATCTAACTTTGCTGACCCATCTGAACAAGTCAACCACCTGCTACTTAACATCAAAGAAGCAGTCAATGGCCTTTCCCCCATGAAAATGAAGGCCATTAAGACCGAAACCATAAAGAACACCTGGTTCTCTGATGTCATTATCAATGCTAGACAAACAAAAAGAGCTCTTGAAAGCGCCTGGAGGAAGGATCCGAATGACAACACCTTAACTGATTACAAAAAAATCCATAACTACCTATAAAAAACGTATTATTGAGGCCAAAGCCACACACTATAACAAAAGGATTGTAAATGCACAATCCAATGCTGGGGAGCTGTTTAAAATTCTAGCAGATTTTCAAGACTAGCCTCCAACATCTAATAATATCAAAGATAAGTGGTGTCAGGACATCCATGACGCATCCTTATCCAAGATTGACTCACATAAAGAAAAAATAAAGAATGCCCTCGGTAAGGTAGTACCGGTATCAACTCCCACAGAAACAATCTCGCCTAACAAAATGGATAGCACAATCCCTTTATTTTCCATCACTCACTACTCTGAAAAGGAAGTCTTCAAAGTCATACAAGATCTGAAGGCTACCTCCTGCCCTGCTGATGATTGTCCCACAAGTATCCTCAAGGAGTCCACTGACATCCTGGTCCTGTGGATTACTAAATTGATAAATCTATCCTTTGACAAAGGTCTGGTACCGGACTTGTTAAAATCTGCATGGATAACATCTCTAATAAAAAAGAAAATTGGATCCCACTAACAATTACAACTATAGGCCCATAACAAATGTGCCTTTTAGCCTTAAGATATTAGACAAACTTGCATACCTGCAATTACAGGCTCATGTCGAGGAACATAAAATCCTTGGCACCCGACAGTCGGGTTATAGAGCTTGTCATGGGACCGAGACAGCCATGCTCGATCTTAAATCCACCTTGGCTGGTATAGCAGACAAAAACCAAGCTGCTCTACTTATGCTACTTGACCTCTCCGCAGCCTTCAACCTGGTTGATCACAGCTTACTTGAGTCTAGGCTCGGAGAGGTCGCCAATTGTTCCACCATAGCATCCAGATGGATAGCCGCCTCCTGAGGGCCTAGAATGATAAGGGTATGTATAGGCAGTAATCAATCCTCCCCCATCTCCTAGACTTGTGGAGTGCCACAGGGCTCCTGCCTGTCGCCTCTGCTTTTTAATCTGTATATTCGCCCTCTTCTTGATCTCTTGAGTAAACTTGGAGTTCAATACACAAATTACGCAGACGACACGCAGGTAGTGATACAACTGAGTTTCTCATATAGCAATGATGTTGGAACCATTAATAACATATACAAAGACATACAGGACTGGATGGCCTGTAATTCACTGGCTCTGAATGATAAAACAGAGTTCCTAATAGTGTCCTCCAAAAGCACCCGGACTAAACTTGATCCGAACTATGCCAGCTTCCCTATTGCAGTAACATCATCGCTGTCCAAAAGAAAGTGAAGACCCGAGGAGTTGTCCTGGGTGAAGAGCTATACATGAAGTCCCATGTCTCTAGCATTAGCTCTAATTGCTGATTGATTAACAAGCAAATAGGATACATCCACCCATTTATCACAAACAACTGTGCTCTCCTGTCTTTATCACTGATAAATTCTAGATTAGACTACTGTAATAGTCTTCTATCTGGTACCACCGCTACTAACGTTCAATCTTTACAGGTGGCCCAGAATAATGCTGTGCACACTATTTTCAACCAATCTCGTCGCACCCATGTCACAACCTTCAGGAAGAAACTTCACTGGCTTCCGGTAAAACATCGTATTACACACAAGGTGTTAACTACGTTGCACAAATGCCTGAACCTCAGCAACCCCACATATTTGTCTGCTCGCATTAGCATTAAGTCTAATGAGAGGAACCTCTGCACATCTACAGCGGCCGTTCTCAAACAACCCAGATTTAGGACAGCTAGATGTGGGGGCACCACCCTTCATGTACAGGGTCCCCTTCTCTGGAATGCACTACCAGCTTGGATACGGCAGATCCAAAGCTATACTGCATTCAAACAGGCCATAAAAACTCACTTCTTCAACCTGCAATAACTTGCTCTCGGTTCCCCGTTTTCTTCTGCCTTGTCTGTTAGTCCTTGTTTCTTGTTCTTTGTGTGCGCTCTGCGGCCCACGGGCATGTGGCGCGTTACAAAAATTAAAAAAAATAAAATGAATAAACCACTGAGGAAAACAAACCAATTTTTCGTTTCAGTGGCAGGTGGTAGAGAAGGAGATCCTGTCTCTAAATCAGCTATCTCAAGGTGGATTGTCAAATGCATCACACTGTTACACTCTTGATAAGAGAGAACTGCCCTTCAAGCCTAGAGCACATTCTACTCGGGTCACCGGGGCATCCATAGCATTCATTGCAAATGTTCCCCTTGAGTCCATTTGCAAAGTGGCAACCTGGAGTTCTGTTCACACCTTTACAAAACACTATTGCTTAGACACTCATTCTAGGTCTGATTTTCAGGTGGGACAAGCAGTACTAAGACATCTTTTCTCTATTGTTCCTTTTCATAACCCACCTCCAACTCCGGGTACTGCTCGCAAGTCTATGCACACGATGTGATAATAAGCAGATTAACGAGCATCAGAAGACATGCATTACTTACCGTAATAGCATTTGTGATGATTGGATCTGCTTAGATTCACATGCACCCTCCCTACCTCCCCGCTAGGGGTGGAAGGAACATAGACATCTTACTACTTCTCTCTTCTTCATGTACTCACTCACAATAGCCTTGGGCTTCCCCCATGGCAGAAAAAATACAATTGCAGGGACCTCGGCGCGTGAGGGATTTTGGGTATACTACACGTCACGATGGGGATAGTGTTACAGACATGCCTATGCCGACGTCCCCTTTCAGCCCCCAAAAGACCAGATGCAATATTCTGCGGTTACCACTGGATGTCGGACCATATGCACAGCATGTGAATCTAAGCAGATACAATCATCAGAAATGCTATTACGGTAAGTAATGCATGTCTTTTCCAGCATAGGTTTTGCATGGATTCACATGCAAGCCCTCACTTCTTCCCCTGTATGGCTCCTCTTTCTTCATACTGTCACGCTACATGCGCTGCCAAATCTGAAGATGGCTGCCAGGGGTTGAGATTAGGAGGAAGGGTGTCATTGGCTAGAGCAGTATGACCCAAAGTGACAGAGGAGGCTAGCAGTTATGCTGCTTTAAATTTACAGAGGACTACAGCCTGACTGGGAATATTTATGAGCATGTGACCCATGCTGGAAAACGAGAGTTACAGGTAAGTAACTTGTTCCTTCTGCTGGACTTTCGGGAGTCGCTTAGAGATTGTGTTGGGTTCTGCAAGGATAGACAATAGGACCAATCCCTACTAGTCTTCTTTCCGGACTCTGTTCTTCCCACTATCTCTCTGAACTGTCTAAAGGCTTCCTATCCCCTGCTGGAATCTCCTCTCACCTGTTCAGCGTGCGTAGTGCCTGACATGGCCTTTTGGGTCCTCCTACTTCTAGAGGACAAACCTGTTTCTGGAACCTTGTTGCTTTTCAATATCTTAATAAAATCCTGATCTTTTTTTCTCTATGGCGTTCTTCTTTCTCTTCGAATACTAGTCACTCTCTGGAAACTCTTTTATGCTCCTCATCTGAGGACATTATCCTTGGTCTCCTCCTTCTTGCTTACACCCTTTTCATGCTTATTTATCACTGTCTCTCTAGTACCACCTTGACCTGGTTTCACCACCTTCCACTCCGAGTCTTACTTTCTCCCTCCATCCTTCTAATGTTACTCCATCCTTCAACTTCACTCCAGGTTTTATTTCCTCACTCCTGCCATCTGCTCTGGTCTTTTTACCACTCCACTCCTGGTTTTACTTGGTTTTCTCCTTTTCTATTCCTCCTACCGCCTGCCACTCTACTCCTGGTTTGCTTCCTTCCTCTTTGAATATGTTGCTATTACCGACTTCTAATCCACTCCTGGTTTTGCTTCCTCCCTTGTTCCTTCCTTCCCTGCCTTCACCTAAAAGCCTCGCCACTTTCTTCTGTTCTGTAGAGATCACGTCCTCTATCCTGCCATTTCTCTTGCTCCCCTCTCCAGCACACTCCTGTCTCGAGCCTCTGCGGCACCTCTCCACTCCAGCCTTCTCCAAACAGGAGCCGCCTGCTCCTGTCGGCCACCACATTGTACAGAGCTGCTTGGATTATATAGGAACACCCCCGGACTCGTTGATTGGAATTCGGACTGATAGTCTGCAGCTAGGAGCCTTAAGGGGTTGTGAGTTGGGATTGCCTGGGCTCTCACTCACTGATAGATTGAGGCTGGGCTGACTGTATAAAAATCCTGGTGGCCATTTTGAAACTCTGTGCGGGGGCAGCTGAAAAATCCATTTGTGTGGAGGCTATCGTGCTGTGCCGCTGTTGGGAAGGCAAGTGTGTTAGGGCGTATCCAGGGGTGTGTAGGTTTCTCCCAGGGTCTCCTTGTCCTTGAAAGGTTTTGCTATGGCCTCCAGATCCTCAAACAGATCATTTTATTTCCTTTATTCATTCCGTGTTTTCTGGTATGGAGAGAAGGCCTTTGTAAGAGATGTGTAGACCCTCTGAGGGTAGCAGTTTCCACTGCTTGACTTCCATGTTTGAGTCCTGTGACACATTTTCTGGTGTCTTCCCTGTTTTATGTGAAAGGGCTCAGTGTTTTTTGAGGCCCATTACTGGTTTGTCTGGGCACCCATCTCCCCGAGGCTCATGGCCACTAGACAAAGGTCCTTGTAGGGGACTTTGTCACCCCAGTTAACCTGTATATCAGCCCACTTTGAAAATATCTGCTTAGTTGGCAGCAACAGTGATGTGATCTTCAAACCATCTGAAGACTTTGCAACTGTGGACCTTCAAGTTCTGGAACATACTTTGACTGCTTTGTGCCTCAACCCTTAAGTCTTAAAAGGACAGGCACTGTTTGGTGTATGTGTATGTATGTATATATATATATATATTTCTGAGGCTTGTGGAATCTGCTTAGATCACATGCTGTGCATAGGCCGACATCTAGTGGAAGCTGCGGAGTATTACAGTTTGTTTTTCGAAAGTCGAAAATGGGCGTCGACACAGGCGTGCCAGTAATACTATCCCTAGTGTGACGTCCACTGTACCCAAGATCCCTCACGCGTGTAGGATCCTCAGATTGTTTTTTCCCGCCATACTGGTCGGAAGCATCTTGCGGAGTTCCCTGGCCTTAGCCATACTTTTGCTGTTATTATAATTATACTTCTTATTCATTCCCTTCCCCACCCCAACGTCGACCCTCAACCTCGACGACGGCTGGAGAAGTCATCGACCGTCGACTGCTGCACGACGGATCTGGGCCTCGGAAGGCCGCTGGCCTCGGCCCGGGCCTAGTAGGCCGCTGGCCTCGGCCCTTACAACTAGGGAGAGTGGGGGGTGGTACATACTCTTCACTCTTGATATATAGTTACATTTTATATATTCCTACACTTAGCAGCCCGCTGCCTTAAGGTGCGTATGGAGGGTACCCCTTTTCAATTCTGCCCCAAGTGCAATCGCAAATACCCTTGGGTCGACAGGCACGCCACGTGCAATCTCTGCTTGCCGAGGGATCACCCCGAAGCGAACTGCAGAGCGTGTAGTAGGTTTAAACCTAAGACACTTAAGGACCGTTCGACAAAGCGTTGGGCCCTCCACGCCAGGCAGGAGGCCATGGCAGCGGAGGGCGCCTTCAGCGATGGCAGCGACGCCGTACTTTCGGACGGCGAGGGCATTATGGCGTCGAAAGACAGCCGACGAGCGCAGGTCCCCGACCTCGGAAGGTCGTCCGGCAGGGCGGCTATGGGGAAGACCCCCGGCGACGCAAGCGCTACACACCTAACACACACTAAACACACTAAGACCAACCGGACCTCGACGACGTCGACTTCCCGGAAAGAGGCACAAAAAGAACGGTCCGACTCGGTGTCCTCTGGGCGCTCTCGATCGAGATCACCTCACGACGCAAGGCAATCATCCACTCTTGCCAAGAGTGCCTCGCTACACACATTAACGGAAGTTCGATCGTCGGGAGACGAAGACGACTTCCACCCCCAGGCCGCGCTCCAAGATACCGAGACCGCGGTTAACACCAGTGAGGCCCCACGCCCGAAGCACACAGATACCTCTCCAGACCCTCGGCGCCAGGCGTCGAAAGTCTCTGGGGCCTCCAAGGGACAGGGAAAACATTTTTCCACGCACGGGGAGGGGGGGAAACAGCGGAAAGCACAGCCTTCCACCCCTGTAAAGCCATCCTCTCACCCTAGGCAGACAAGTAAACACAAGTCTACCCTTGGAAAGTCCCATAAATCATCACCTGCTAAAGTAATACCCTGTTCCAGGGAATGGTCCAGTGAAGACATAGGCAGAGTTATGTCTAGGATGTCTTCCTTGGCTGATTTTTATGATAAGAACCCAGAACACTTTCTTTCATATAACCCTCAAGGGGCCACACCCTCAGGCTCCTCCGATCCTATCCCGCTAAGTAAAAAGCCCCGGGTCGAAAGACCTGAACCCTCCGAGGTTCAGCCTTACTCCACTCCATATTCTACTCCACTCCCCAGTTACCAGGGACAAGTTTTCCCTGAAGAGGACCAGGAGTTTGAAATTATGGAAGAACAAACCGGGACAGATTACTATGCAGAGGATGAGGACCTGGAGGAGGGAGAAGATGAGCAGGAAATTTACAGAGTAGATTCCCCAGTACAAAGCGAAGCCCCAGTTACTGACTCTCCAGTTGATAACCAGCCCCTCCTTAACGAGGTTCTCGCTCGAGCAGCGGAACACTTCCACATCGACACCCACGGTGTACAGGAGGAAAGGGACTTCGCGGAGGAGTTTGTAGGAGAGAGAAGACCGGTCGCTCAGACCATCCCTATCCTCAAATCCATCCAACGAAGAATAGATCCTTCCCTGGTGAATCCTAACCTCACCAGAGCTGTCAACCCCAGAATTGAAAAGATTTTCCGGGCAGCCCAGTCTGACCCTCTGTATATAAGGGGACATCTTAAACCTGATTCCCTAGTGGTGACCAACACTAGAAAAAGGGCTGGCACGCCCTTATCTTCATCAGAAGCTCCTCCCGACAAGGAGAGCAAAAAACTTTACGGGTTTGGCAGGAAGGTAGCCTCAACGTCCGCCTACCAAGCAAGGATTGCGAATTCCACCACCCTGTTGGCTAGTTACAATTGCCATCAATGGGAAGAAGTCGCGGCGCTCATTGCCTCTGCTCCAGAACCGTTAAAGGGCCAGCTGGCTCGGATCTCGGCAGAGGGGAGAGCCGTGTCTGGTTGCATTTTAAAAGCAACTTTCGACGCCGCTGACAACGCAGGGAGATTGATAGCAGAAGGTACTGTTATCAAGAGACATGCGTGGTTACGGCAGTCGGGATTCAAGACAGAAACCCAGGCTTCTTTAATAGACAAGCCAGTGGAACCCGACCTATTGTTTGGGAAAGCGGTCGAAGACGCACTTAAAAATGCCAAAGATGAATGAGACTCTCAAATCCCTTGGCCAGCTTACCAACAAACCCCCTAACCAGAGGGGGAACAATAATTTTCGTCGCCCACGCGGCCAAAATTCACAAAGAGGCAACTATGCCCAGGGACAGGGTACACAATGGAATAACAACCAGCAGTCTACCCAGAGTTACGGCAGGGGTAACAAGAGAGGTCGTGGAAGAGGCAGAGGCAGCCCCAACAAGGGAGGTGGCACGCCTCCACCAAAACAGTGACGCTCAGTTCAGGGTCCCTTGCCACGCAACCCCAGTAGGGGGACGCATTTCCACCTTCACCCAGGCTTGGGAAGGGATCACCTCAGACAGATGGGTGCTGTCAACAGTATCCGCAGGATATTGTATAGAACTACTGCAGCGTCCCCGGAATCATCCTCCACGACAAAGAGTGCACTCCCTAGAGCATCAAAGGATCCTTCTCGAGGAGATCGCCATTCTGCTAGAAAAGGACGCGATAGAACTCGTCCCAGGACACCAGGTAAACAAGGGTATCTATTCAACTTACTTCCTTGTGCCAAAGAAAGATTTGACAATGCGCCCAGTATTGGACTTACGGCCTGCCAACAAGTATGTCAAGCCCCAAAAATTCCGTATGACCACGCTACAAGAGGTAATCCCCCTCCTAAAAAAGGGGGATTACATGGCAACCTTGAATATGAAAGATGCTTATTTTCATATTTCCATGCTCCCAGCGCACAGAAAGTACTTGCGCTTCAAGGTGGACAGTCGCCACTACCAATTCAAGGTACTGCCCTTCGGGATAGCTTCAGCACCAAGGGTATTCACCAAGGTACTGGCGGTGGCGGCTGCACACCTACGCAGGGAAGCAATCCCGGTGTACCCTTATCTGGACGACTGGCTCATAACGGGGGAAACCCCAGGAATTTGCAGGTCAAACATTCAGAGGACTATCGACCTCCTCCACGAATTAGGCTTCTCCATCAACGAGAAAAAGTCAAGTCTGGTGCCAAGCACCTCAAAACAGTTTCTAGGAGCTATCCTAGATACTCAGAAAGGATTGACCTTCCCTTCGGAAGAGAGAATTCGGAATATACTTCTGCAAATTCCGCATTATCAGTCAGGTCAACAGATAACAGTACGCAAAGCTATGCGGTTACTGGGCATGATGGCGTCATGCATTTACCTGGTCCCCCACGCGCGTCTGCGCATGCGTCCCATGCAGGAATGGTTGGCGAAACAGTGGTCTCAGGCAAGTGGTCATTGGGACGATCTAGTGGTCGTTTCGCCAACACTCGTACAGAGCCTACACTGGTGGACAAGAGAGAATCTCGCAAAGGGGAAACCCTTTTACGATCCCGAAGTACAAGCCGTGGTGACTACAGATGCATGCCTGACTGGGTGGGGAGCTCACCATCTCCACCACACAGCTCAGGGTCTCTGGTCTCACTCAGTAGCCAAGAACCACATCAATCTGCTAGAGCTTCTGGCAGTATTCCGAGCGCTAAGGGCGTTCGAGCCCCATCTACTGAACTTGTCGGTGCAGATCAGGACGGACAGCACGACAGCCATGTTCTATCTGAACAAGCAAGGGGGGACTCGTTCGCCAAATCTGTCCAAGCTTGCCCAGAAAATATGGATATGGGCACTCAGACGGAACATCTTCCTGTCATCGCAACATGTTCCAGGGGAGCTCAATTCCCTAGCGGATGCTCTAAGCAGAGACTCCCTCCCAGAAGAACACGAATGGGTCCTTCACAGAGACGTAGTAGAAGATCTCTTCTCTCAGTGGGGTTTCCCCACTATAGACCTATTCGCCACAAGCGAAAACAAACAATGCCCAGGATTTGCATCCAGGTTCCCCCAGCCGGACTCCCAAGGGAATGCCCTGTGGATGAACTGGTCAGGGATGTTTGCGTACGCTTTTCCACCAACTCCTCTCATCAGGAAGGTGGTGTACAAGATGAACAAGGAATCGATGACGCCCATCCTAGTTGCTCCCATGTGGGCGAGACAACCATGGTTTCCACACCTACGCAGGATGGCGGTGTGCGAACCCATCAGACTCCCAGCCTGGTACAACCTACTGTCCCAGCAACAGGGTCAAACAGTGCATCAGGAACCCAGCTCTATGAACCTAGCAGCATGGCTCCTGAAGTCATAGAGTTTGGACATCTCAAATTACCACAGAGGTGTATGGACATTCTAAAGGAGTCCAGGAAACCAAATACAAGGCACTGTTACTTTGATAAGTGGAAAAGATTTGTTATCTGGTGCCAGAATAAACAAATCAACCCGGTTGATTGCACTCCTTCCAACGTTGTGACATACATGCTCCACCTGCTGGATGCAGGGTTGGTTTTTAACTCGCTGAAAGTACACCTGGCAGCCCTCTCGGCTTACACCACATCCCATAACAAGGTCTCGTGGTGGAAAGTACCAGTGGTTAAAGCCTTCATGGAAGGAGTAAAGAGACTTCACCCTCCTATTTCTAACCCACCGCCAGGATGGGACCTCAACGTGGTGCTAGCTAAGCTCATGGGACCCCCATTCGAACCCATGCATAAAAGTAGTCTCAAACACCTGACTTATAAAACAGCCTTCTTAGTAGCCATTACCTCCATAAGAAGGGTCAGTGAAATTCAGGCTCTGTCAGTGCAGGATCCTTTCTTTATCCACAAGGACAAACTGGTTTTACGCACACACCCTAGGTTCTCACCTAAATTCATATCCAAGTTCCATGTAAACCAGTCCATCGAGCTTCCGGCTTTCTTCCAAAACCCGCAAAGCTCGGCTGAGGTGAAACTACACACCCTAGATGTGCGTAGGGCGGTCCTATACTATGTAAATAAAACCTGACCGCTAAGGAAAACAGATCAACTGTTTGTCTCCGTAGCTACAGGCAGAGAGGGGTATCGCGTCTCTAAGGGCGCTATCTCGAAGTGGATTATCAACTGTATACAGCTGTGTTACTCTCTTTCTGGAAAGACTCTGCCTTTTACGCCAAGGGCCCACTCTACTAGAGGCATTGGTGCCACTCTGGCTTTCATTGCAAATGTTCCCCTCGACACCATTTGCAAAGCGGCTACTTGGAGCTCTATTCACACTTTTACTCAGCATTACTGCATTGACACTCATTCCAAGACAGATACACAAGTGGGACAAGCGGTTCTAAGACACCTGTTTGCTCATGACCCTTCTCACATCCCACCTCCTTCTTCTGGTACTGCTCGCTAATCTATGCACAGCATGTGATCTAAGCAGATTCCACAAGCCTCAGAAGGGATACATTACTCACCGTAATCGTATTTCTGATGCTTGTATCTGCTTAGATTCACATGCGACCCACCCTTCCTCCCCTCCGAGAGAAGGCGCATGATTGCTTGTAGTCTTACCTTTCTGTCTATCTGCTTGGATTATCTGTACTCACGCTACTCCTCATGCTTCCTCATGTCAGAAAAAATACAATCTGAGGATCCTACACGCGTGAGGGATCTTGAGTACAGTGGACGTCACACTAGGGATAGTATTACTGGCACGCCTGTGTCGACGCCCATTTTCGACTTTCGAAAAACAAACTGTAATACTCCGCAGCTTCCACTAGATGTCGGCCTATGCACAGCATGTGAATCTAAGCAGATACAAGCATCAGAAATACGATTACGGTGAGTAATGTATCCCATATATATATATATACTCGAAAAGGTGCGTCGAACCAGGATGCGCCAGTAATACTATCCCTAGTGTGATGTTGTAACGCTTACCTGGATTCTGCGGGGACACTCTGGAGCTCCTAGTATCTACTACCCTCTTTTTCTGAAGTGGCATAAAAATTCTGTGGAAAAAACAGTAATTGCCTCCTTAGTAAGTTTTACGTGGCAAACTAAGTTATGAAAATAACTCTTGTATTTTTAAGCTCACCTTAGAATTTAATTTGTTGAGCTATCCATCCTGTTCTTACAGGGGCGCATGTCCTGAAGAAGTTGGAACCATTGTGGAATGAATTTAACGAAGAGAACATGGACTTGCTAATTGATAGGAAGGGTAACATGGAAACTAGAAAAAAGGTGGAAGCAGCCTGAAGTCTGAACCTCTAGCCTAAATGAGCCTATGTGAAATGTATAAGGTACACACCAATATTTAGACAGTACTAATCAGTGTAACCACTCTCTCCCTACACTGCAGTATAGCAGCGCTTCAGAGGAAACCAATCTGTGCGGTAGGGAAAAAACTTCCAAGGGATAGTAAACTAAAAGGGGAAAAATTCCTAAGAACTAATAGTAGGCAGTAGATTTTAGTGCAATAATAATGAAAAGGAAACTAATACAGACACGCAAACTAACTGCGTGTGTTGCTCCTCATAACAGACTCAAGGCACAAATGGCAGTGCCCGTATCACTATCAAGGTAAAAGTAATTCCGGCAGGGCACACAACCTCACTAGGTATGTTTTTTCCTTCAAATAACGTCACTGCATATAAGCAGTAATGCGCAACCAAAAAGGAACTTGTAACTCAGAGAGCGCACGCGACCCAACACGTCATGGATTTCACACAACTAAAATGTCACACATACCAATGAAAAAACACTTCTGGCAAAACATGACTGGAAAGCATTTCAGAATTGCAACGATTTACAACTGAAATGGTACTTGCGTGTGACAGGACTCCTTATAACTCTGAGGCGAACAGTACGTGACTGGAAAGATTCACTGAATGAAACGGAACTACGAACAAAGAACTAGGACGGGAGAGGGCTGAGAAGGGGTAAACAATGGATAAGAATACCGGAACTGTGGAATACACTATGACCGGGAATAATCTGTAAACTGAGGAATTCGCGGTAAGCATTCTCTGCGATGCAGACTGAGACGCGAAGCGCAAGCCTCCAGATGGGCGGGGATTAAATAGGCTCACACGGACAACGACTAAACCAGAAAGGCTTATTCCTGAAGGCACAAACAGGAGGCCATTAGGAGACCCCGGGAGCCGCTATTCAACCATGGAGAATCTACAGTAATAGAATACCCTACGCAATAAACAAAACCCAATTTGAGAAAAGAAACCCCTTAGATCCTTTCCCCTGAACCAAAATAGAGCCCTAACTTGTGGTCATGACAGATGTCCCCTGTACCCATGATCCCTCACGCGTGTAGGACCCTCAGATTGTTTTTTTCCGCCATACCAGTCGGATGCATGTTGCAGAGTTCCCTCGGCTGTTAGCTATTTATACTTAAATTTACCGTTAAACGTCCCCGTTCACTTCCACTGTACGCTGAAGATCGATGCCGGTGAAGATCGAGGAAGCCAGCCGTCGAGGACTGCCATGACTGACTTCGGGGCTTGGAAGGACTCTGGCCTCTACCCTGTACAGTAGGGAGAGTGGGGGGGGGGGGGTGGTCATAGAGGCTCTTTCCCATCTTTTCGTACATATACATGCCTGCTGCCATTTTGTAACATATGGAGAGTACACCATTCAAATTCTGCCCTAAGTGTAATAGGAAGTTTCCCTGGGTGGATAAGCACAATATGTGCAATCTGTGTCTCCCACGAGAGCATCCCAAGGCTACCTGTCGAGCTTGCAAGCTCCTAAAGCTGAAAACCCTTAAGGACCACTCAACTAAACGTTGGGCCCACTACGCCAGGCAGCAAGAGGCCATGGAAGTGGAGGGGACATTCAGCGATGGCAGCAATGCCACTGAATCGGACGACGAGGGCAAAGGGGTGACTTTGGGCACCCACACGCAGGCCCCCAACCCCGAAGGACTGGCCGGTGGCCACATTGTGGGGACAACACCCGGCGGCAAGATCGCTACACATACTACCTCCACTAAGTACATCAGCCCTGGCCGTGACTCGACATGCGTGTCGAGCGATCGGCAACGGAAGACACCAAGAGCGGTCCAACGAATCTGTGTCCTCTGGGCGTTCGCCTCATGACAAAGGCCAACCGTCTTCGGTTGATAAAGGTGTCGCACTACCAATAGTCCCTGAGACCCGATCGTTGGATGACGATTCCGTCATCTATCCTCCACAGGCCAGGCCCGTAGCGTTTGACCGCACACCCGAGATTCGACGTCCTTCCTCAAATCCCACCTCCGAAACTCGACGCAAAGCCTCAAACCCCTCAGAGGCCCGTAAACACTCTGGAAAACACTCCTCTAGTCATGGGAAGGGGGATACACAACATTAAGACATCTTCAGAACACCATGTTCATAAAGAGAAGCATAAATTCCCTAAATCAATAGGGAAGTCCAAAGTCTCAGATCCTACCACTAAGGGTAAACTCATTCCTCCCACTGCTCAGGCTGTGGGCACTGATGAGGAACCAGAACATGTTCCTAGCTCTAAAGAATGGAACTCAGCTGACATTGATGGGGGGTGTCCTTCATTTCGGATTTCTATGAAAAGGACCCTAATTACTTTCATAGTTACTTCACTACCCCTGCTACCTCTGCCCCTTTGGGGTCTAAGGCAATACCGAAATCCTCTCAGCCCCCTGCTAAGAAACTCTGCTCTGACGCCTGGTTCAGGACTTGGTCACAGACTCCTTTGTGGTTGAACCTTACCACCCTCATTCATATTGTGATGAAACAGAACCTCAATTGGTGGATGACCAGACAGAGGTCTCTTATTATGGGGATGAGGAGGAGGATGAGGCTGAAGCCTACAATCTTGACTCCCCAATTGCTAAAGACCCCACGGTGGATGACTCGCCTGTAGATAACCAACCACTCCTCAATGAGGTACTGGTTTAGGCAGCTGCCCGTTTTCATGTTGACACGCAGGGTGTCCAAGAAGACACAGATTTCGCTGAAGAGATCCTAGGAGACAAGAGAGCCATGGTGTCTAGACAAATGGTCGACCGACAAATGGTCGACACAATTTGGTTGACAGGACAAATGATCGAATTATTTTTTTAGTTATATTTTTTTAGGTTTTCGTTTAGGGAAAAAAGGGGTTTTTAGCAAAAAAAAGGGGGTGGGGGACCCACCCAAAAAAAATTCGATCATTTGACCTGTCGACCTTTTGGTATCGACCATTTATCCTGTCGACATTACGATTCGACCAATTGACCTACAACCGAGAGCCATTACTCAGGCTATCCCTATATTAAAATCCATCCAGTGTAGGATTGATCCCACGCTGGTAACACCGAATCTCACTCGAGTGGTTAATCCGCGAGTCGAGAAATTGTTCCATGCCGCACCCTCCGATCCCCTGTACATTAGGGGCCAATTAAAATCTGATTCCCTGGTCGTAACAACCACCAGAAAGAGGGCAGGTACACCGCTTGCTTCTTCAGAAGCACCCCCGGATGAGGGACGTTAGACTATAGGCTCTGGGTAGAAAGGTTGCCTCCACTTCTGCCTATCAGACACAAATTGCCAAAAGTGCCACTCTTTTGGCAAGCTCCAATTGCCATCAATGGGAGGAGGTATCCGCTTTGGTATCCTCCGCACCCGAACCCTTAAAGAGCCAGTTGGCTCAACTGGCAGCAGATGGAAGATCTGTATCAGGATGCATACTAAAGACAAACTTTGATGCAGCAGATAATGCTGGAAGGTTAATCGCCAAAGGCACTGTTATAAAGCGTCACGCTTGGCTAAGGCAGTCAGGGTTCAAACCTGAAACCCAAGCCACCCTCAGAAATGCCGGTGGAGCCGAATGTACTATTCGGCATGGCAGTGGAGGAAGCCTTAAAGACGGCTAAGGATGAGTATGAGACCCTAAAATCTCTTGACCAACTCACCAATAAACCCTCTGGACAGAGGGGAAACAATGTTTGCCTCTTTCGGGGGTCAAAATTCCCAAAGGGTTTTAAACTATTACCCGAATCGGGGAACCTCATGGGGCAACAATCAATCCCAATCCTCACAGGGTTTCCACAGGGGCTGCACCAGGGGTAGAGGCAGCCACGCCAGAGGTGGTACGCCACCCAACAGTGATGTTCCGCTTCAGGTCCCCTCCCATGCATCCCCCGTAGTGGGGCGCATTTCCACCTTCACCCACACATGGGAGGGGATCACTTCGGACAGATGGGTGCTGTCTACTGTGTCTGGAGGATACTGCATAGAGTTGCTAGGGCGCCCCCACGACCATCCTCCGTGTCAGAAGGTACACTTGCTGGAACATCAGAAGATTCTCCTCGAGGAGATCGACATTCTGCTAGCAAAGGACACCATAGAAGTCGTACCGGTCAGCCAGGTAAACCGGGGTATTTATTAAACCTACTTCCTTGTGCCAAAATAAATCTGACACTGCGCCCAGTAATAGATTTGCGCCCTGCAAACAAGTATGTCAAGCCACAAAAATTCTGCATGAATACACTATAAGAGGTAATCCCCCCCCCTACTAAAAAAGGGGGAATACATGACAACATTGGATATGAAAGATGCCTGTTTTCAGATTTCTTTGTTCCCAGCACACAGAAGATTCTTGCGTTTCAAGATAGACAACCAGCACTACCAATCCAAGGTGCTGCCCTTTGGAATAGCCTCGGCTCCATGGGTATTCACTAAGGTACTGGCGGTGGTGGCGGCGCACTTATGCAGGGAGGCAATCCCAGTGTACCCTTACCTGGACGACTGGCTCATTACAGGGGAGTCCCCCCTAATTTGCAGACTAAACATCCAAAGAACAATCGACCTCCTCTTCCAATTGGGCTTCTCAATCAACAAGAAAAAAATGAAGCCTGGTGCCAAGCACCTCAAAACAGTTCCTAGGAGCTGTCCTAAATACCCAAGAGGGGTTGGCCATTCCATCAGAGGAAAGAATTTGAAATTTGTTGCTGCAAATTCCTCCATATCAGGTCGGTCGTCAAATAAGGGTGTGCAAAGCTATGCGTTTGCTAGGCATGATGGCGTCTTGCATTTACCTGGTTCACCACGCGCGCCTGCGCATGCGACCCATGCAGGAATGTTTGGCGAAACAGTGGACTCAATCAAGTGGTCAGTGGAACGATCTAGTGGTTGTTTCGCCAACACTAGTACAGAGTCTTCGCTGGTGGATAAGAGAATCTTACGAAGGAGAAGCCCTATGATCCAGTGATACAGGCCGATGTCACAACAGACGCCTCCCTAGCAGGGTGGGGAGCCCACTACCTTCACCATACAGCACATGGTCTCTGGTCTCACGCAGTGGCTCAGAACCACATCAATCGGCTAGAATGTCTGGTAGTCTTCAGAGCGCTTCAGGCATTCAAACCCCTCCTATCCAACCAGTCTGTGCAGATCCAAACAGACAGCACAACTGCAATGTTTTACTTAAACAAGGGGGCACTGGCTCTCACAATCTGTCCAAGCTTGCCCAGAAATTCTGGAATTGGGCACTCAAACAGAAGATTTACTTGCCAACCGAACATGTTCCAGGGGAACTCAACTCGCTAGCAGATGCTCTGAGCAGAGATCCCCCTCCCAGAGGAACACGAGTGTGACTACACGAAAAGGTCGTAGGAGACCTCTTCTCTCAGTGGGGTTTCCCCACTATAGGCCTATGCGCCACAAGCGAAAACAGGCAATGCCCAGACTTTGCATCCAGGTTCCCCGAGCCAGGCTCCAAGGGGAACGCCCTGTGGATGAATTGGTCAGGGATATTTGCCTACACTTTTCCACCAACCCATCTGATGAGGAAACTGGTGAACTAGATCCACAGGTAACTGATGACACTCATTCTGGTTGCTCCTATGTGGGCGAGACAACCATGGTATCCACACCTACAGAAACTGCTGGTGTGCGACCCCCACCCCCATCAAACTCCCGTGCCGGTAGAACCTACTCTCCCTGCACGAGGGGCTAACAGTGCATCCTCAGCCCAACTCGATGAACTTGGCAGCATGGCTCCTGGAGCCAGAGTTCGGCCATCTTAATTTAACCCAGAGATGTATGGATATCTGAGTCCAGAAAACCGAATACGAGGCACTGTTACTATGACAAATCGAAACGATTCGTAATTTGGTGCCAGAATAAGCAAATCAACCCAGTTGATTGTACTTCTTTAATGTTGTCACCTATATGCTCCACCTAATGGATGCAGGGTTAGTGTTTAAATCACTAAAAGTGCACCTGACTTATAAAACTGCCTTCTTTTTTTTTAATTGAAAATTCAGTCAAACAATCACAACTTAAAGTCGATCAAGCATAACTTTTGTCACAAAGAAACTTCACTGCTAGGCATCTAAGCGTCTTGACAAGTACGTTCATCCTGCATACCGCATGACATCTACATTTTACTTAGTGTTAGAAAATTGATGATTACAGTGAAAGCAAGTCTCGCAAGGAAAAAAAAACTAAAAAAAAGAGAAAAAAAATTAGATTAGACTAAATAAGGTCTAAGCTAACATAATTGAGATTTAGCTTTGCTGTCAATAATGGTTGCTCATGCCTCCTTTCGCGAAAGAAATGAATCGAAATAATTTACCACTGCACATGTTAAGTTTCTGTCGTGCCCGGCAATTACACAACCCCACCAGGATGCCATGTCATCGTCTAGTGGTGCATATTTCCCAAGATGGCATGAGCGCTGAGTGTTCAGCCCTGAACACGCCATCACCAGATGTTGTGCGGGTTCTATGTCATTCATGCAAAATTGACAAGTATTGTCTGGTGTATCTTTGTTCCTACGTAGCCACAGCATTTCTTTGGTTTGTATGGCGTTTAAACGAAACCTCATTGTTCTCGATAGTGGGGTGCAGGACATTTTAATAAGTATCTGCAAGGTTTGTTCAGTCTGTGAAAGCTGGTTTCGGATTTCAACGTAGATTTCAGTTTAACTCGTTTTTCTGAGTTACAAATCCAAGACCAGACTTTAAATTTCTTTTTTGCCAGGTGCGGAAGTTTGATTAGGTCATCAATTGATATATCAGCATTTGTTAGATGGTTGGCCAGGGCTGATTTCCATTTGGCCAACAACTGATTATTAGAGACGTCAACGTTTGTGGTAAAGATTTTATAGGCAGGTCTTGGAGAATCTACACACATTTTCCGCCAGTCACTTATCGATTTCCAAATTACCACTGAGTATAAAGTATTCAGGGATAGTTCGTAACGAATTGCAATGATGGATACGTAGTGAGGTAGTCTTAATACACGCCTCCAGAAAATTGCTTCGAGTTTATGCCACATCTGTGGATCTATGTTCCATCCGGCCTCGGCGCCGAAGGTAATCACTCGAATTACTTTTTGAACATAGAATTTTATAACGGGTGATAAACTGAACTTCCCATAATCAACGTTGATGTTGGCGCCCTGAATGGCGAACTGAGTCTTCCGAGCAACTAGGTCTTGCCTCCAGTGATGTTCGTTTGAGTTATTAAACATGACTCCAAGATAACTAATGGAATTCACAGATGTCAAGATCTCATTTTCGATGTTCCATTTGAAAGCTTTATCTTTCCGAGATGTTGTAGAACCGATGGACATTATCTTTTTTTTTTTCGACGTTCAATTCCAAATCGTTTGATTTTAGATATTCATTGAGCTGTCCCAACAACCGTTGAAGACCAATTTGAGTACGGTCTATCAGAACAAGGTCATCTGCATATGCTAGGCATTTTATTTGTGTGTTGTTGATTTTGGGGGGAAACAAACGACCTGGTCCATGTGCTCCGGAACGTCTGCAATGAAGTTTGAAGAGCTTGGCTGCCATAGGGCAGCCTTGTTTCACTCCTCGGTGTGTAAACATTTTTGATGACAGGTCGCCTTGATTGTTCAACCGAACCTGCATTGATGTGCCGGTGTGTAGCGCTTGTATCGGCTCCAGTATAGATTTCGGACAATTCCAGCTCTCCAGTTTCTTCCAAAGCAAGCCACGATTGATTTTATCGAAGGCTTGGCGCATGTCGATGAATGCTAAGAAGAGCTTTTTCTTTGTCTTTAGAGTTTCCAGCTTTAAGATGGTTAGGATGAGTTAATTTACTTCGATACTTACTCCCTCGGTGAAGCCAGTTTGCCGAATATCCAAAATCTCAGCCTTAGATGCCCATGTAGCCAATTTTTGGCGAAGAAACAAGCCCAAAATGTTCCCTATTGTATCGAGGAGGGCAATCGGGCGATAGTTGGCTGGGACCGCCCAATTGCCCTTCTTGACTATTGGGACTACAATTGCCTTCAACCAGAAGTCAGGCATTTGCTTTGTTGAGTGTATCGTCTTGAGCAAGGCTTCGATCAAGACAGCCCATTGCTGGGCGTGTTTCAACATGTTGGTAATCATGTCTGGACCCGCGGCATGGGAGTTCTTTAAGTTTGTGATCTTTTTCTCTGTCATTTACTGACATCACCTCCCAAAAAAATGTCAGCTGACTTTGGAGATGTGTGAGGTTCCTCTTGTAACTTCTTGTAGATTTCAGCGAAATCTTCTTCCCAAGTCGCACTATTTATTTCGTTAGATATGGACGCCAGACATCGGGAATTTCCAGAGTTTAAGATGTCCCATATTTGTCATACATTTTTGGTGACCAAGATTTTCATAATTTCCTCTGCCTTGTTTTGTTGAATGATCGTTTTGTGGGATTTCAACCAATTTCGATAGGTCTGACGCCTTTGTTTGATTTCCTTTCTCTGCCCGTCCAGTGTTTTTGAAAGATTAGGGTTCCTTTTCAACAGTCTTATGTCAGACCGCATACTTTGCTTTTGTTCGGAAATGATTGTACAAGACACATGTTTGTGCGACATGCCGATTGGTCGCCCCGCGACCATTGAGGACTTAAGTTTGCCGACCAGCGGAGCGTAGTTGACCTGATGGTCTTCGTGGAGTTTAAGCAACTGTACGCTCAATATTTGAAGTTTCGGCCCATTTATTCACAGGCGATTTCCCCCTGCATTGACTGAGAGTGGAATTACATAATGCCCTTCCGAAGATGTCCGTTCCATCGTACATGAAAGGCGCTGCAAGTCGTGATCGCTGTTGATCATTTTTTCAACATTAAATTGGGTCATCTTTTCCACCATATTTTGTGAAACCCAGACATAGTCCAAAATGCTATGTGAGTCCTCACAGTGCCAGGTTGCAACCGGAGGGTCGTCACCTTTTGCATTTCCGTTTACCATCTGGCAATTTCAGTGTTTTAAGGCCGTCATCCAAGCTCTGCTACGACCAGATAGTTAATTTTCGTCTGCTTTCTTAGTAACCATCACCTCCATAAGAAGGGTCAGTGAAATTCAAGCTCAGTGCAGGAGCCTTTCTTTACTATTCATTAGGATAAACTGGTTTTACTCACTCAGCCCAGGTTCTCGCCTAAGTTAATTTCCAAATTCCATGTTAACCAGTCTATTGAGCTACCGCCCTTCTTCCAAGAACCCAAGAGCGCTGCTGAGGTGAAACTCCACACACTAGATGTTAGGAGGGCTGTCCTCTACTATGTAGACAAGACCAGACCACTAAGAAAGACAGATCAGCTGTGGTCCCCATAGCTCCAGGCAGAGAAGGAGATTGCATCTCTACGAATGCCATTTCTAGGTAGATAGTCAGATGTATCAACTGTGCTATTCCCTTTCTGACAAAACACTGCCTTTTACACCAAGGGCCCACTCTACAAGAGGTACTGGAGCCACTCTGGCTTTCCTTGCAAATGTTCCATTAGACAGTATTTGCAAAGCAGCTACATGGAGCTCTATTCACACCTTTACTCGGCTCTACTGCACTGACACTCATTCCAAGACAGATACACAAGTGTGAAAAGCGGTTCTAAGACATTTGTTTGCTCATGACCCATCTCACATCCCACCTCCTTCTAACAAAGCTCACTAATCTATGCACAGCATGTGATCTAAGCAGATTCCACAAGCCTCAGAAGGGATACATTACTCACTGTAATTGTATTTCGAGGGGATTGGGTCCTCCGACGTATTCCATATCTGACATGTAATCACCACAGCTGTGCTGCTTCGGAAACTTTTCCGGCGTCTGCGTCGATGACGTCGATGCGCCGACGTCGAGGAGGTCCGACGTCATCCGATGTGATAAGTAGGACGCACGACGCCCGTAGCCTCAGTTCCGTTTTTTCCGCGAACGTGTTGCTTCGTGTTTCTCGGTTCTAAGCCTCGACTCTTTGGAGTGCTGTTCTTTCTGGTTCTTCGAACCTGTTCGTTTGTGAATTTCCTTCGGCGATGTCTTCCATTTCGTCTTCAACCCCGCGTCCGGGCTTTATGATATGATATGGTATTTGTAATGCGCCTATACACAAGTGTTTCAAGGCGCGACGAGGCAGGGAGGGAGGGAAACAAGGGGAAGACAGACAAACGATCCTACTAGGCCAGGTGTCATTCAGATCGCGCAAGTGCAGAGGTAGGGGGAAAAGGAGAAAGTGCAGGGGGAGGAGGTGGGGGAAAAGTGCAGTACACGGTAAGTAGCGTAATAAATAATAAATAATAAATAAAAGGGCCAGCTGGTGGCAAGTGCGAGGTAAGTGCAGAGCAAGTGCTAGGAAGGGGGCTGTAGGGATACAGTGACAGTCCCACAGTGCAGGGGGAGCCAGGGAGGCAGTGCAAGTGGAGAGTGGCTGGGCCCTGGACCGAGGTCGCTGAGAGTGGCCAAGATGCAGGTTTAGTGCAGAATTTCAGTGGGGAGTTAAGCAGGTTTAGCAGGGGAGAGGGAGAGAGAAGGCAGAAGCGAAGAGGAAGGTTTTGAGGTGCTTCCGGAACCGGAGATGGTTCTCCTCAAGTTTCAGGGAGGCAGGAAGGCTGTTCCAGAGGGAGGCCCCTGCTGCGGAGAGAGATCTACCCCCAGCTCGTTGCTTCGAGAAGAGCTTTAAGAAGTGCGTGGAGTGTGGGTCCAAGATGTCGGTGACTGACTCGCACGACGCCTGCCTCTGGTGCCTCGGGGAGGTCCACGACACTGATGACTGTATCGACTGCCAGTCGCTCACGTCCAAAGCCTTGCGCGAACGTAAGAAGTTGTTGTCGGTAGGTCGGGTGTCCAAGCCCCGGAAGTCGAAGTCGGCAGGGCTTTCTACGGATGATTTGAGGGGTGACTCTCCGCGTCATCGTCGGAAGTCTCGTCGGTCTTCTTCTAGGAGTGGGTCTCGCCACTCCTCAGCCTCTTCGAGGCATTCTCGGAAGCGCCGTCACCGGTCGCCTTCCAGGTCCTCTTCCGAGGATTCTGCACGGCACGTCGGTTACCCCACCAGCCGTGCGATGCCGGAGGAATGGGCTTCCTTCGGGAAGAAAATGTTGGCGATTCTTGAGTCGCAGGGTACTCAGCCGTCCGCGCCCCCGAGTGGGGTCGGCCGTGAGAGGTCGAGAGACGCCGCTCGCAAGAGTGGTCGGCACGAGTCACGGGAGCGGTCCCGTTCGGACAAGGAGGCTCGTTCTCGCCATACCCGTTCCAGGTCCCGGTCCTCGTGCGTTCGAGACCGTGTGCTCCTGTGAAGTCTTCGAGGAAGACATCGACGTCTGAGACGTCGAGGGCGTCGACGGGCTTTCGCGAGGCTCCGGCTTCGAGGAAGTCGTCGAAGCCGTCGACGATCGGGTCGTCGAGGGACACGCTCGGGGCTCCGGCTTCGAGGACTGTGTCGACGCCGCCGATACTGGAGGCGCTGCATCTGACGTCGACGCCGATTTCCTCGACGCCGATCCTCTCGGCGCCGTTGCCGGTTTTCTCGACGTCGGCGCCGATTCGCTCGACGCCATCGACGCCTTTCGTGTCGGAGGTGCCCCGTGTCACGGGTGTACCCCCTAGGAAGGCTCTGGTTAAGAGCAAGCACTCTCGGGTGCCTTTTCGCCACATGGAATATATTTCAGAGGCGGATGAGGATTCTGATGGCCTGGTTCCTAGTCAGGTGCCAGATGACATTGTCTCGGGCCATAGTCAGTTTGACGATTTGAGGCAGTCACTGCATGATGCCAGTGGACTGGACACCTCTCCGGAGGTGGAATTTTGTAGGCCTGAGCCTGGCTCCCATGCCGATTCCTCGTACCGGCGCCTTATGGGTAGGGTGTCTGAGTATCTGGGATGGTCTGCTCCCCCAGGGGAGTTTGTGCAGGATGATCTGACGGACATCCTTGATGTTGGTCCCCCAACTGACCCGGTACTACCGTTCCATATGGCTTTACAGAGAAGGGTGGCGACGGCTTGGACTGCTCCGGAGAGTCTCCCGGCGGTGGGCAGATCCTTGTCGCGTAAATACCGTCCAGCCAGTAGCGACACCTGCTACTTGACCAGGCACCCCACTCCGGAAAGTTTGGTGGTGCAGGCGGCCACGGCCCCGGCAAAGTAGGCGTCGTACCCTACCATCCCTCCTGATAGGGACGACAAACGTTTTGATGGCTGGGCGAAGAAAGTGTTTTCTTCTGGTGGTATGGCGCTTCAGGCGGCCAACTCCATTTGTGCCTTGTCACGTTTCACGCACACTCTGTGGAACTGTGTTGCGTTAGCGGCTGAACATATTCCCGAAGGGGATGAACGGGATGGTTTCCTTGCTATGGTCCAGGATGGTAAGGATGCCATGTGTGAGTCCGTTCAGTCGGGTCTGGACTTGGCTGAATGCGTCAGTAGGTCCATGGCGGCGAGCACCGTGATACGCAGGTTTGCGTGGTTGCGGAAGTCGGGGTTTGCTCCTGATGTGCAGTCCCGGCTCCTCAACATGCCCTTTGACGGTGAACACCTTTTTGGCAGCAAGGCTGACGAGAGCCTTGAGAGGTTGCAGACCTCAAAAGCTGCAGCGAAGTCGTTGGGCGCTGCAGTTCGCCAACCTCCGCCTTTTCGTCCTAGGGGAACAGCAGTGGAGGGGTGGTTTCTTTCGCTATTACTCGTCCTTCAGTAAAGCGAAAGGAGCTGGCAGTCAAAGAGGCCAACGCAGGGGTACCAGAGGTGGACGACAGGGTACCCGTGGTGCCAAGGCCGCTCGGGCAGTTGCCTCTTTGCCCTCAGGTAACGCCGCAGCCGCTCCTACTCAGTCATGAGGCCAGGTCCCATGGTTCGCCGGTTGGGGGAAGGCTGGCGCAGCATCTTGTAGAGTGGCAAGCCATTACTTCGGATGTGTGGGTTCTGGAGATCATAACCCACGGCTACTGTCTTCCCTTTCGGCACAGGCCTCGCGACAATCCACCGGGGAACCTCTCTTTGAAGTGTCCGGATCCGCTCCTTGCGCAGGAAATTCAAGCCCTGCTGGAGAAGGGCGCTATAGAACTGGTGCCTGTAGCGGAGAGGAACAAGGGATGGTATTCCCCTTATTTTTTGATTTCCAAGAAAGACGGGGGATTGAGACCCATCATGGACTTGCGCGGTTTGAACAAACTCCTCAGGAAGGACAAGTTCAAGATGGTTACTCTCTCTCAAGTCCTCCAGGCCCTTCAGCTTCAGGACTGGTTGGTGTCACTCGACCTCAAGGATGCTTCCTTCCATGTGCCGATCCATCCCAAGCACAAGAAGTACCTGAGGTTCGCAGTTGGCGACTCGCTCTTTCAGTTTCGGGTCCTGCCGTTCGGATTGACCTCCGCCCCGAGGATTTTCACCAAGCTCATGGTGGTGGTGGCAGCGCATCTCAGGCAAGGGGGGATTCACGTCTACCCCTACCTGGACGATTGGTTGATCAGGGGGAGCTCTCCCGAGCAAGTCCTGGATCATCTGTCCGTCACCTGCCACTCCCTTCACAGGCTGGGCTTCTCCCCCAATTTAAAGAAGTCCCATTTGACGCCTACACAGAGGCTCCAGTACATCGGAGCAGTGCTCGACACTTCCCTGGGGCAGTGTTTTCCTCCCCAGGTGTGGGCTCTTCACATTCAGCAGATGGTGCACAAGTTTCAGCAGGCCCAGACGCTCCCAGCGTTCGAGTTCTTGAGGTTGCTCGGCCTCATGGCATCCTGCATTCTTCTGGTGCCAGAGGCTCGCCTGCGAATGAGATCTTTGCAGTGGGCACTCAAGACGCAATGGTCGCAGTCCTCCGGCAGGATGTCGGACCCGGTTCAGGTGCCGCCCTCGGTCACCCAGGAGCTTCTGTGGTGGGCCGTCGAAGGCAACTTGATGAAGGGGGCTCCATTTTGGCTTCCCTGGCCGGAGGTGACAATCGTGACGGATGCATCCCTCACGGGATGGGGAGCTCATGCCAACGGGCTGACAGTCAGCGGTCGTTGGTCTCCGTCGGAGTCCAGACTCCATATCAATCTGTTGGAGCTGAGGGCCGTCAGGCTAGCACTGAAGGCTTTTCTGCCGACTGTGAGAGGAAAGAATGTCCTGATCCTGACGGACAACACAGTGGCCATGCACTACCTCAACAAAAAGGTGGGGGGCAGGGTCACTTCCTCTGTTCAGGGAGGCGATGCAGCTCGGGTTCTGGGCCATCCAGCAGGAAGTTTCGATCTCGGCAGTTCATCTGGCCGGAGACGAAAACGTGACGGCGGACGCTCTGAGCAGGCAGAGCGCGATCTCTCACGAGTGGGAGTTGGTTCAGGAGATTGTCTTGGAGATCTTCGCCCTTTGGGGGACCCCTCAAGTGGATCTCTTCGCCTCCAGTGTCAACCGGAAGTACGAAAGGTTTTGCTCGCGGTAATTTCCTCCGAAAGGAGCCTTGGGAGAGACGCGTTCGTGGTGGAGTGGTCATTCCCGCTGCTGTACGCGTTTCCTCCAGTCCCCGTCATCCCGCAAGTGCTGCGGAGGTTACGGAAGTTCGGTTCCCGGATGATCCTCATTGCTCCGGCGTGGGCTCGGAGGACGTGGTACCCCGACCTTCTCGACTTGTCCATCTGCCCTCCACGTCGTCTTCCCTACCAAGACGATCTGCTCTCACGGGAGGGGGGTCAGGTTCTCCATCCAGAGGTCGGATCCCTCAACCTTCACGCTTGGCTTCTGAAAGGTTGAGGTATATGGATTGGGACCTCCCTGAAGACGTGATGGAGGTGTTGCTTTCGGCCCGTAGGCCAGCAACGAAGTCTCTGTACCGTTGGCGTAAGTTCTGCGACTGGTGCAGAGTTCGGAATGTGGATCCTTTTGCATGTGACATCCCCATGGTTCTGTCCTTTTTGCTTTCTCTGGCCCACAGGGGCTTGCAAGTGGGTACCATTAAAGGTTACCTGGCGGCGCTGTCCATCTTTAAGCGCTCGTCTGAAGAGTGTTCTTACTTTAAAATCCCTTTAATTTCACAGTTTCTGAAAGGGCTCACTAATGTGTTCCCTCCGTCACCTTTCCTGGTGCCCGGTTGGGATTTAAACCTTGTTCTTAGGTTTCTTATGGGTGCTCCGTTTGAGCCTTTACATTCTTGCCCTTTGAGGCTGTTAACTCTGAAAACTGTGTTTTTAGTTGCGGTTACTTCCGCTCGCAGAGTGAGTGAGTTACAGGCACTTTCAGTTAAGCCACCCTTCACTGTTTTTCACAAGGACAGGGTTGTCCTCTCCGTTCGTCCTTCTTTTCTTACGAAGGTAGTGACGGAATTTCATTTAGCCCAGAAGGTTGATCTTCCGGCATTCTATCCTCCTCCGCATCCTGGTAAGGAAGAGGAGAGGCTCCATAGGCTTGATCCTAGGAGAGCTTTAAGCTTTTATGTTTCACGCATGTCCCGGGTCAGAGTGGACGATCAACTCTTTATTGGTTACGCTGGAAAGCGTTTGGGGCAAGCTGTGACGAAACAGACTTTGTCCCGCTGGATTATTTTGGCCATCTCGGGGTGTTACCGCTTGGCGGGTAAGGACCCACCGGCTGGCTTGCGGGCCCATTCTACCAGGGGTGTGGCTGCATCTACTGCCCTGCAGAGGGGTGTTCCTATTCGCAACATCTGTGATGCAGCCACCTGGGCTTCAGTACATACATTTGTACGGCATTATTCTCTCGATTCCATCAGAGGGCAGGATCTGGCCTTTGGCAAGGCGGTCCTTTGCTCGGCTATTTGATTGGCTATTCTAAAATTTTGCTTCTAAATTCTTTCCCTCCTCCTTGTTTTGGTACTGCTTTGGGAGTCTGTCATAGATATGGAATACGTCAGAGGACCCAATCCCCTCGAAGAACAAGTTACTTTCTTACCTGGTAACATTCTTTCGATGGGATGGTCCGACGACGTATTCCATATCGCTCCCGCCCTGCCTTCCCCGCTGCAGAATTTCTTTTGCGATTGCAGCTTACGTTCAGCAAGGTTTTGTGTCTGACTGGCAGTTGACTTATGTCACACGTTCTGGGGGGAAAAAACAACTGAGGCTACGGGCGTCGTGCGTCCTACTTATCACATCGGATGACGTCGGACGTCGGAGGAGGTCCTCGACGCAGGACGCAGACGCCGGAAAAGTTTCCGAAGCAGCACAGCTGTGGTGATTACATGTCATAGATATGGAATACGTCGTCGGACCATCCCATCGAAAGAACGTTACCAGGTAAGAAAGTAACTTGTTCTTCTGATGCTTGTATCTGCTTAGATTCACATGCCCCCCCCCCCTTTCCTCCCGTCTGAGAGAAGGCGCATGGATGCTTGTAGTCTTATCTATCTTATCTGCTTGGATATTCTGTACTCGCGCTACTCCTCATGCTACCTCATGTCAGAAAAAATACAATCTGAGGGTCCTACACGCGTGAGGGATCATGGGTAAAGGGGACGTCACACTAGGGATAGTATTACTGGCACACCCTGGTTCGACGCCCATTTTCGGGTTTCGAAAAACAAACTGACACTCTGCAGCTTCCACTAGATGTCGGCCTATGCACAGCATGTGAATTTAAGCAGATACAAGCATCAGAAATACGATTATGGTGAGTAATGTATCCCATATCTGTATATATTTCTAATCTAGCACAGGAGGGACCAATTCCCAGAGCATTCAGATTGTCGCTGTAGAAGTTGGGTTTGTGCAACCCTGGAGTAATTTGGTAGGGGTATTGATTATGTGGTGACTATTCATGAAAAGAAATCAAGCATGTGGGAAACTTTGACTAAGAGCTCTGGAGAAGACTCCTCAGCCGCCCTAGCACCTACTGATAGCTACACCTGCTGAACAATTTGTCAACTTTTCGTATTCTAGACCGTAAGCTCTGAGCGAGCGGATTTGGTTCTATGAACCCATACACCTTAATTGTGCCTCACTCCAGCTGATTAAAGAAGATCCTCACAGAATGTTTTCAGTGTTCCATCCTGAACAAAGAATAGGCTTTTATTTGTGATCTCCTGTGCTACATCATTTGCTGGCGAGTGGCCGATTGATGAGATTGTGAATCTCTTGAATAGCTGCTACTCAAAACCTTTGTCATTGACCCAGCAATGAGAACTTGTTTCAGTCTCTAAGACCATCTCACTCCTTTCCACATTCTCCTTATCCCTGGGCATACACTTGTCAATGGCACCCGAGTTTCTGGGACTTAAATCAGCTTACCCCCACACATTAACGCACCTTAGCCGTATTGGTGGTTCTGTGCTGTTGTGCTCTTCTTGAATAGTGTGCACAATTGTACTCCCATGAATGATTTAAAGTAAAGACTACCATTCCCTTCTGTTTTCCCGTTTTAATATCAGTGGGTGTACGGCTAAGTGAAAACATTACTCTAATCCCTACCCTTCCCAGAGTTACCTCAATTAACAGAGTAGTACCTCTGCCTATTTGTGAAACATAAGCTTTTCTTTGAGTTAAGCATTTCAGCTAAGCCACCATATGGAGATTTACAATTGAACTTGTGACTACATTTGACGTGCTACCTGAACAATTGGACGCGGCCCTGTGGGAGCCTCTAGACACTTGACCATTCCTGCCATTTTTAACAGGTTCTCACAATTGGTAATAGACTGTATTGGTAGCGCATGATTGAGGACGACGACTGCTTATAAAGCTTGTCCCCCTGCCAAGCACCCCTTTGCAGAGAGGAAAGAAATGAGATGCAGGTAGCTAAATTACCAGTAAACGTTTAACTCTATGTTGTCCCGTCTTTCCCATTTTTTTTCAAATTGTATTTCGAAGGGATTGTGTCCTCCGACGTATTCCTTATCTTGATAGATTACATCCCAGCTTGCTGGCCTCGGAAACTTTCTCAGCAGAGGGCGCTACGCACCGGTGTCCCACGACAGCCTCCATGTCGGCGCCGACGTCACCATGCGTATAAATAGACTTGCGCAGCGACCGTTGTTGAGTTCCGTTTTTCCGCACTTTGTGGGCCTCGGAATCGTGTTGCTCAGTTCTTTCTTCAAGAAGATTAAACTCGTTGCTCGAAAATATCATCTTTATTCGAGGGCTTCCTCATCCGAACCGTCGACCCCACGGTCTGGCTTCAAAAAGTGTTGTGATTGTGGGAAGAAAATGTCGTTGATGAATCCTCACAGGATCTGTTTGTGGTGCCTGGGATGGGAGCATCACTGTTCGGAATGCGAGGACTGTATGTCCATGATGGCGAAAGCCTTGAAGGAGCGTAAGGGGAAGCTAGAAAGAGGTAAGACTCTTAAAACTTCTACTCCCTCGAAAGTTTCTTCGGCAGAGTCGAGACATTCGTCTCTTCGCCGTCACTGGAAACATTCCCGTTCTAGGACTCCCATCAGTCTCAGAGATCGAAACACTCAAAGAAGAGGTGACATAGATCTCCATCTTAGTCTTCTTCGTCTTCTTCTGTCTCCCTGGAAAGGGTCACCTGCCCCACTAAACACAGCTCTCCAGCTAAGTGGGAGGAATTCCGTATGAAAATGCTTAGCGTCTTCGAGAAAGCTGCCTCGACCCCCTCGGAGACGGCTAGAGGTGATACCCTGGGTGAAAGACGCGAAAAATCAAAACACTGCGAGTCGTTGCACCCGGCAAAAGAAACTACTCGAGAGCATCATGAACCCTCGAGTAAAGGCAGTAAATCTGAGTCATCGACGCTGTCGAAGGTTTCTTCGACTCATAAATCTACGTCATCGATGCCTATGTCGAAGGGTCCGTCGACGCCACTGTCGACCCCGATAAGACAGACCTGCAACTGTCACTACATCTCAGACAGTAGAGGTGTCGAGGATTTAGACCATGACTTCGAGGATGACGTCGACAATTTCGACAACTCCGAGTAGGATTCCAATCCTCTAGAGTACTTCGAGGTCTCTCCAAACTTTTTTAACGCCTTATTCGGTTTTGTTGAAGCCTTTGACTTCCACGTCGACAATTTTGACGTTTTCTCAACCAGTGACAACCAACTTGGTCCCATTTGCCCTAGAAATGGGTTTTGAACCTTATCCTAGGTCTGATTGCTTTAGAGCTTTGTCCTCTATATATAAGAAAGGGGAGGATTCTGAAGATGAGAGACCTTTTGGTTTACAAAGGACCACTACACCCATGCCAGATGAATTTATCTCTGAAGACATCAGGTTAAAAGATCTTCAAGACTCTTTACATGAGGCAAGTGGTTTAGATACTTCTCCAGAAGTAGTTTGCTAAACCAGATCATCCTGGGGAGCATGCCGAGTCCCCTTATAGAGTTCTGATGGCTAGAATAGTAGAATTCATGGGGTGGTCTACACCTTCACCTTTTCAGCAGGATGACCTTACTGCCATTTTAGTTAAAGGTCCACAGGAAAATCCTGTTCCTTTTCATACTAAACTCCTGAGGTTATCCCTGCAGTTAACAAGAAACTATCTGCCAAATACAGGGTATCTGCTTTAGATCCTGAATACTTGAGCAAACATCCAACTCCAGAGAGTTTGGTTGTACAAGCAGCAACTTCATCAAATAGTAGATCTGCATACCCTACTATTCCACAGGATAGGGATGATAAAAGGTTTGATGTTATGTCAAAAGTCTTTTCGGCATGTAGCATGGCGCTTAAATCCATTAACGCCACTTGCATGCTTGCAAGATTCAGCCATACACTTTGGGAGTGTGCTTCATCTGCGGCTGTCTGTTTCCCAGAAGGAGAGGAAAGGGAAGCTTTTTTAAACATCATTAAAGATGGGAAAGATGCAATGTGCGAGTCCCTTCAACCTGGCATTAATTCTGCTGACAGTATCAGCAGGGCCATGGCGGCAAGTACCACAATCCGCAGATTTGCATGGTTGTGGAAGTCTGGTTTTGCTCCAGATGTACAAGCCAGACTTTTGAACATGCCCTTTGACAGCACTTCTTTATTTGGTAAGAAGGCTGATGACAGCCTGGAAAAGTTACAACCATCCAGGGCAGCAGCGAAATCTCTTGGGGCTGCAATCCGACAGACTCCGAATGGCCACTCAGGAACATCTTGGAGTGGTAGGTCCTTTCGCTTTTACTCTGCATTCGGAATAGGCAGAGGACAGCCAGCTCAAAGGGGCCAGAAACGATTCACCCGTGGTGGACGGGTTAAAGGTACAAAACCCGCAGCAGCAGGTGCCCGTTTACCCTCGGCATCTGCGTCAGCCGCTTCTAAACCCCTTTGAGGTCTCCCCTCACAAGACACCAGTAGGGGCAGGTTAACTCAACATCTGGCGGAATGACAGGCTATTTTGTCAGGGGCATTGGAGACAGTTGCCCAAGGTTACTTCCTGCCTTTTCTACACACCCCTCAGTCATCCACCGGGGAACAACTCTTTGAAGTTTTCTGATCTGCTCCTTACGCAGGAGATTCTAGACCTGCTAGAGAAAGGTGCAATAGAACCGTTACCTGCAGCGGAGGTATTCCCCCTACTTCCTGGTACCGAAGAAGGATGGAGGACTGAGACCCATCTTGGATTTACGAGAATTGAACAAATTCCTCAGGAAGGACAAGTTCAAGATGGTAACTCTCTCAGATCCTTCAGGCCCTCCAGCTTCAGGACTTGTTGGTATCTCTAGACCTTCAGGATGCTTATTTCCATGTGCCAATCCATCTCAAACACAGGAAATACCTGAGGTTCGCAATTGGCAACTCTCACTATCCATTTCGAGTTCTGCCATTTGGCCTGACCTCCGCCCCAAGGGTCTTCACCAAGCTAATGTCGGTAGTGGCTGCAAGTCTAAGGAGTGAAGGGTTCCATGTCTACCCCTACCTGGATGATTTGTTGATCAGAGCGGTTATAGGTCAAAGTTTCGAATGCAAAGGACTGAAAACAAAAGGGTCTCTTTTTTTTTCTTTTTTTTTTGGGTCCCCCAAAACCCCTTGTGGTAAAAACCACTTTTTTTCCTATATGAAAACCAAAAAAATATATATTTTAAAAAAAATTCGACCCTTTTATGTTGAGTCCTATTGACTCGACCCTGTGGCATTCGATCCTTTTGGATTCGAACCTTTGACCGGACACCGATCAGAGCAGTATCTTCGGAACAAGCTCAGATCCAGCTAGATTATGTCTGCCACTTCCTTCACAAACTGGGCTTCTCCCTCAACTTAAAGAAGCCACAGATGATACCATCACAGAGACGCCAGTTCATTGCAGCAGTCCTGGACACTTCCCTGGGGAAAGCTTCACCACATCGGAGTCCAGACTACATATCAACCTGTTGGAGCTGAGAGCTATCAGACTAGCGCCGAAGGCTTTTCTGCCATCTGTACAAGGTGAAAATGTCCTAACGACGGGCAACACAGTGGCCTTGCACTACCTCAACAAAAGAGGGGGCGTAGGATCACTGCCACTGTGCAGAGAGGCGATACAGCTCTGGTTTTTGGGCAATTTAAGAAGGAATCTCCCTATTGGCAATTTACTTAGCCAGAGAGAATAACTTGACAGTGGACGCTCTGAGCAGGCAGAGCACAGTCTGCCACGAGTGGGTGCTAGCTCAGGGAGTTTCCACTTATGTACGCGTTTCCTCCAGTCCCTGTCATTCCTCAGATGATCAGGAAGTTGAGAAGATTCCGGAAGACTGATCCTGATTGCCCTGGAATGGGCCAGGATAATGTGGTACCCGGACCTTCTGGACAGGTCCATCTCCCCTCTGATTCGTCTTCTGCAAAGAGAGGATCTTCTCTCGCAGAACGGAGGTCAGGTTCTCCATCCAGACATCAGAACCCTCAACTTTCATGCTTGGTTTCTGAAAGGTTGAGATACAAGGATTGGGACCTCCCAGATGACGTCATGGAGGTGTTGCTTTCGGCAAGAAGTCCAGCAACAAAGACTTTATACCGCTGCCGTTGGGAACAGATTTTGCAGCTGGTGTAGAGGAAAGAATATCGAAACCCTTTTCATGCGGTACACCAATGGTGGTATCTTTTTTGCTCTATTTGGCGAATTCAGGTCTTCAAGTTGGTATGATCAAAGGCTTCTTCACAGCGCTGTCAATCTTTAAGCGCCCTGCGGAGGAGCCATCATATTTCAAATTGCCTTTAGTAGTCCAATTTACCCCCAAAGGATCCAAGTCCCCTTGTGGGACTTAAATCTAGTCTTAATTTTTCTGATGGGTACTCCCTTTGAACCACTCCATTCTTGCTTATTAAGATTTCTCACCCTTAAAACAGTCTTACTAGTGGCTCTAACATCTGCCAGAAGAGTGAGTGAATTACAAGCTCCATCTTGCAAACCTCCTCATACAATTTTTCACAAAGACAAAGTTGTCTTACAAGTGAAGCCTAATTTCCTCCCAAAGATGGTCTCTGAATTCCACATCACTCAGACGATAACCTTACCTTCATTCTATCCTCCCCATCCAGGGAGAGAAGAAGAGAGGCTACATAGGCTGGATCCAAGGCGTGCCTTGAGTTTTTATATCGGCAGACTTGCTAGGATAAGGCAAGCAAACCAACTGTTTATAGGTTATGCAGGTCACAAATCAGGATTGCCAATCACAAAACAGACCATTTCAAGATGGATTATTTTAGCCATTCTAGAATGCTACAAATTGGCAGGGAAAGGGCCCCATCAACATCTTCGGGCTCATTCAACCAAGGATATCGCAGCCTCTTCGGCTCTCCAAAGAAGGGTACCGATTCGGGACATATGTGCGGCTGCCACATGGTCGTCCGCACATACCTGTACACAATTCTACAATCTGGATTCCTTCTCTAGCCAGGAGACAAGATTTGGCAAAGCTGTGTTACATTCTGTTCACTCTTAAAGGGAAATATTCCAATTTTACTCCCTCCTTTTTCACACCACTGCTATGGGAGTCTATCAAGATAAGGAATACGTCGGTGGACACAATCCCTTCGAAGAACAAGTTACTTCTTACCTTGTAACGTTCTTCCGATGGGATGTTCCTCAGACGTATTCCTTATCGCCCCTCCCGTCCATCCCCGCAGTAAAACTTCCCTTTTAGTTTCAGCTTACGCTCCTTCAAGGTCAATAACAAATTCATGCACAGCTAATTTCAAGCTTCAAAACAGAACTGAGCATCGGTCGCTGCGCAAGTCTACTTATACGCATGGTGACGTCGGCACTGAGACAGAGGCTGTCGAGGGACACCGGCTCGGGGGGATGTTTACGCGCAGCGCCCTCTGCTGAGAAAGTTTCCGAGGCCAGCAAGCTAGGATGTAATCTATCAAGATGAGGAATACGTCAGAGGAACATCCCATCGAGAGAACGTTACAAGGTAAGAAGTAACTTGTTCTTCTATTTGTAACTTTGTACAACAGATGCCTTAACCAGTATAATAATGTACTCAACATTCAATATAGTAAATATGATCGTCTTTCTAATTTTTAATTTGACTGAGCTACAGTTTTGTGTGTAATGAGTTCACCAAGTTATGCACACTGATTATGATTAGTAGGTTTGTAGACCCATGGGCATTGTATGGATGAAATGTATCTGCCTTCTGTGGACATTTCCAGAATTACTGTCGATCTATTGTTGGACGAATGTTGACCCAAATACCATTTTATGGTGATGTTTAAATTCTGTTACTAAGGATTCTGTATGCGTGACTGTAAATGTAGCAAAACAAAATCCTAACTTGACAATGATGTAACCAATTCCTGCTTACATACAGCTTGTGTCTTACAGTGATTGTTTACCATTTTTTACAGTCCACTCCTTTGCATCTAGCAGCAGGCTATAACCGGGTCCGCATAGTACAGTTACTGCTTCAGCATGGTGCAGATGTTCATGCTAAAGACAAGGGGTAAGTATGGCATGTTAAAATAATTACTTTACTCTGTGATGTGTGATTGCGCAGGTGGGCCTGTGTTTGTTTTTTAATTGTTTGATTACAGTGTGATTGATCAGCAGTTTCTAAATTGTTGCTTTTTGAATAGTTGATGTCTTCAGACTGCATTTTACTTTGGGGGATGTGTAGAAGCAATGATAGTGATTGCTTGTTTTTTGGGCACCTTTATGTTGACCTTTCCTTTGTCAAAACATTTTGTACTTTTGGCAATGGGTTTACAACCTGACAATTCATCCTAGACTTTTAAAACCTATTTTTACGACTAATTGCATAACTTGTTGGGTGATAACTGTTGGTTCAAAACCAGTCTTCTGGCGATTCTGAACGGTTTCTCATAACCTAGCATTATATTTCATCCTGTACCAGGAATTGAGGGTGTTAATATTTTTCACTCATTTTGAAAGAGTATCCAGGCCAGATTTTACACAATACTCTTATCATAATAATCAGTAATACATCAGTACAAAAAGGGACTAATGAACCATACATCAAAACAATCGACAAACAGTCTTAACTAAATAAAACTATCTACATGGAACCATCTACATTACACTACCACACCATATATTTACACAATTCCATACAAATGTACAAGTTTACTTTGGCACAAAAGATTATCACAAAAACAATATGTAAATCCTTGCTAAAACACACGTTACCAATTGGAGACAAAAATAATTCAAGATGATGTCATTGTCTCCCGGCTACCTTACCTTTTTAAAACATTCTTTGGAATAAAGAAAACATTCAGTGGATTTAATTCAGAAAAATGCAACATATTCAAGTCAATCTAATACAAAAACATAATTGAAAAGAAATTAAAAATACACTAAGGGGGTTGACACATGATATGTTTAATATGAATATAGTTTGGAATTGTATAATACTAATACAATCAATTGTCTAAGATCAAACAAAGCTAGACACACAATAGACTGCATACTTTAGAGAGGAGTGCAGGTATCAGACCCAGTGAAGGGGTTTCCTAGCAAAAAGAAACGCAACACAACATAACTAAGGGGAGGTATGCTAGTTAGGGGTTAAAACAAAAGTAGACTGTTAATACATCTTTAGGCAGAGAGAATTATGGTAGTAAACAGTTATGCCTTGTTCCCTTTTTCCTTTTGTGTTAAGTATTTTAACTTGACTATGGGTTGTTTACCTGGGTGGGGGATGTATTTGTAACCAATTTAATCGCACCACATTTTGAAACAAATTCGGGATCACTATTTATTCCAAGATATTTTTTGAGGCGTTTTCCAAGCCACCCACTATTTTAAGCACAGCACCAGTTCGTATATCAGGGAATTTAACATAAAAGGTTTTGAGCTGGGGAATGTACCTGTAGATCCAATAATGGCATTAATAGGAGTCTAGGAGACAGCTCGATTGTGATCTTTTCTGTAGAACAGACAGTGGGGCAGATTGCTGACTACATAAACAAGTGTTTCTTAAATCAAAAATAACATGGATCTGGTTGCCATCTGAGTTACAATGCCAGGATAAGTTAATTGCAACTTTGGAGAGGGTCCACAAGGCTAGTGAAAACATGTATTGAGGGCCGCTGAGGTAACCTCTTTAGAAGCGTTCGTCAAAAATGTTACTTTATTGCTCCTCACCAGGGTTTGATGGTGACCTTTCTCCCAATTCAGTTAAATGTCAAGTTTTTGTTTCATAATTAACTTTAGTGACGTGTTCTGAGAAGCCAACTTGGAGGTGCACCGGAGTCCCCCAACCCTCCCCAGAGTGAAAAGCTGTAACTCAGCCCAGTCACAGCTCTAGGATGGCTGGTGCTGATGTGCCGGGCTCGGGTGTTTGCCTCACACATGGGTCGACCGCCCTCCAGCTCAGCGGAAGTCGCAGAGAGCCCCGGCAGGGTCCACTTCCCTCCCCTGAGGGAAAAGCGTTAACACAGCCCAGCCAGAGCTCTAGGACAGCAGGGGGTGCTGCCCCTGGCCTTGGGAGTTTGCCTTTAATGTGGGTCGACTGCCCCCCAGCAGCAGTCCCAGGGAACCCATACAGGGTCCCCATCCCTCCCCAGAGGGAAAAGCTCTAATATGAGCCTGCCAGAGTTCCAGAACGGCTGGGGGTTGGGGAGTACTGCAATGTGCAAAACGGCCCCCACACTCCACAAACCTTTTCCCTGGTGGCTTAGTGCTCCTTACTGCTTCTCAGGGTTGGCAAATTTGGACCAAACCCTCAATTTTGTCCCCCCTCCCTCGGGAAGCAGAATCTGCCCCTCCATGGGGGGATTCCTGAGGGGGCTGGCCCTACAGGCATCAGGCCAGCCCCCTGATGCCCCCAAGTGTTCCTCTGGCAAAATTGCCCTATATTGGTTTGCCTTCCTTGGTGGCAAATGGGTGCAAAACTTCACTAATTTGATCCCCAAAGAAGTCAAAGTAACATTGTCATCTGGTTGGCATTTTGTGGGTGTGGGCAACTGATTTGCCGGCCCTGCCAACTGCTTCAGCATGTAAATCCCACTTCCTGATGACGTTGGTGCACGTAGAGTGCACCGTCATCACATCAAACCCCAGGCAAGGAAGGGGAAGTTCTCGCCTTCACTGCCGGAGGGCTGAGGAGATCGGCTCTGCAACAGTTATCTTGTCCTCTGCACTACAAACCTAGTGCTGAGAACGAGATACCTTGTCCTTAGCATTTTAAGAGGTTAAGGAACAGAGGTCCAAAAACCAAAAATATAGTATCTGACAATTTCATGCGTGCTGACCCTTCCAGCTGTGGTCCCTTCTTGGAGCCTCTATACTGCTTGGTGCTGTTTCTTGAGGCGCTCTGTGCAACATTGAGCTGCAGGGTCCAGCTGGAACATTGGTTGCCTGTGGTAGAGGGCATCTGACTTCTTTATTTCCACACCTGAAGACCCATTTATTTCCACACTTGCACATACACATTATGGAACGCTTCCCTGGTTTCCATAGGAACCTTCCAGTCAGTCCTGCCTTACTTCCACTGAGCTGGTACTTTTAGAACTGCTTGTGCTTGGGTGGGGGGGGGGGGGGGTAGATGCCCACGGTCGTCTTCCATAGAGAGACAGGAACGCAGCGCAGGCATTACATGCTTCGACAGATGTAGAGGCTTACATTTTGAACCCGCGGTAGGTGCCATACAGAAATCGATATGTCCTTTATAACACACGTACACAAGTGTTTCAAGGACTTAGGGAGGACAAAACCACAATCTAGATATTTGGGAATGATAATTAGTGCAAACCTGAATGATGCACATTGGGCTGACAACGCGAGAAGCAGATGTAGGCATTTCGAGCATCAGTTTTGAGCTGAAAATATGGTAAATACTCTTTAAAACCTGTGCTTCTGTTTTACAAACAGAAGGCCGGACCGGCAATAATCTACGGCGCTGGATGTGCCCTGGGATGCTCGCACATCCTTTGGGATACCCTTGGGAGCACCTTCTGGTCAAGTGTTATGGCTACCCAAGGCGACCCCAACTGCATGCATCCGCTTTGAACTGAACCTTCTATCAATAAATGCTTGTATTTGCTGGAACATGCTGGCACTTTATCGCAAAATGACAGCAGATTCCATTCAGCCACAATTTCAAGTGCTACATGATCCAGGAAGCGGAGACAAAAACGGCATATTGTCCTTATGGGTCGTTCGAGCCAATAAAATTCTAAAGGACTTAAATGCTGACATTTGTATTTTCAAGACCAATCCCAATCTAGATTAAAAATTTTTTTAAAAAAAAACACTATGGGCACAGGACTGGTGCATGACAAACTGTGCGACGACAACACAGGATAATGATCAACGTCCCAAGTGAAGCGAAATCACTGTCATCCAAAGAAACCTCATAACATTTCGGGATCAATTTCAAAGAACCTTGTACATGAAATTTCAAATGGAATTGTTCGATGCACATGAGAGACTAAACACATGGTACAGGGCTGTTAGTGTAAAGTCTGCTTGTAGGCTGTATCAAAAATCTAGGGGTTACCTGAACTTAATCTCTGGTTCGTCAGGTATATCAAGGTAAATGTCATAGCGGCAAAGTAGGTCGCGCAACTCAGTATGAACATACTATGCTGCTGGAAGTTTGTTGGCTCCTATTTCAGATTTTGACTGGATTTTGAATTACCATTGGCCCTGAGTGGGTAGGAACAGGAAAGAGCATATTACTGTTGAAAAACTGAGAAGAACGTGTTCTTCAGTGACATTCTGAAAGGGCATGCGCAGAGCTACCCGATATACAACTGAAGGACCAGATTGAAGACATCAGTCTGGTCACAGGGAAGGATTAATTCTGCTTCACCTTTCTGCAATTCCAAAGTGCATAAATGGTGATGGTGTGGCTCACCCCGGTCCATACAAAGTAAGATTCAACGTGATCTTTGCTCTGTCCTGAGGAAGGTCTGAAGCACAGAAGGGCTACTGTGTTGGAGCTCAAATCTAAGACCGAAACACGTGTCCACATAAAGAACTGCTCAAAATTACAATGAACAGCTTGTGACACTTGTACCAAGAATAGGGTCCAAACACTTTGTAAAATGATATGTATGTTAAATGGTGCAACAAAAAAAGCGTAGTTGCATAAGGTAAAGAGCCGTTTGAATGCATGGTTCAAAAAGAAAGTGACCGAGTCAGAGTGCGAGTATGAATTTGGATTGGTATTTGTAATTGTATCTGATTTTATGATATTGGGATGTATTGTATATATTTGATAAATAATGTACACATTTATATATGAATATTTGTATTGGATAAATAAAATTGCATTTGCAGTAGCTGTTAGAGATTCCTGTCCTCCCATCTACTGGTTCACTCTGACATCTTTGCTTGTAGGCTGTGTAATCATCAAGAAGAAGCACTTACAGCATTTGACCCTCTTTTGCACAGCCCTACTCGGAGGGAGAACTATTCATCTAGGAGGTGTTATGGCTTTGAGAAAATCATTTAGCGCCCAAGCTTGGTGGAAAGTTATGTTTGATTCGGACAGAAGGTTAACAATTGCATTAACCTTCTTTTTATACGCTATGGTAAAAAGGCTAGCTGAAGCAAGGAACACTGTACAGGAACCGCAAAAACACATTTAGCATCTACCAATCGTTCCGTTCATCTGGAACTTTGGTTTAGACATTTACCTAAAATTACTGTTATGGTGGTGCACTAAAGTAAAGGCGAACGACGAACTATTGTGAAATATTCATTACCTTCTATTTTTTGTCCTTTGAGGATTGTGGAGGACCATCATGGGAAGTTGTTTTTGTGTTTAAGTGTATTTGCTTTGTTCACATTTTTTTAGAGGTTTGTAATAAACCATATAAAAAAGATAGTGACTTTTTAGAGACGTCAGAAATGTGAGCAGAGAAGGAGAGGGTGGTATGGAAGAGCACACCAAGGTTTTTAGCCTAACAGGAAGGAGCCAGTAGAAGGCCCAGCGTGGGCAGCCAGAGAGGAAAGGAGGGAGCAGGTGTCCCCATTCTGTATTGCACACAGGCAGTTTGGTATGAGAGAAGGAGCAGAAGTGGCTGAGGGGAGACTGAAGGAGAGCTGGGTGTCATATGCATAACACAAAGTTAGAGCAGAATGTAGAGAAGCGGTGGGCAAGAGGTGCCAGGCAATGGTTGAAGAGCCAGGGAGAGAGGTTAGACCCCTGGGGAACACCACACGTAGAAAGTGGGATTGAAGAGAGGAAAGACCCAAGTTGGATCTGGGAGGGTCGATCAGTGAGAAAGGAGGTCAGCCAGGCCAGGGCCTGACCAGTGATATCAAGGTTGTCCCGGAGGCGATTGAGTAGGATGGCATGGTTGACTGTGTCGAAAGCAGAAGTTAGATCAAGGAGAATGAGAACTGAAGGAAGGTTAGAATCCAGATTAGAGAGCAAGTCTTCACAGGTGTTGAGAGCATTTTCCGTGCTTCTGGCTGCCCTGAAGCCAGACTGGTGGTCATTGAGACAACCAACAGATTCAGTATGTAGATTGAGCTGGGATATGGCCAACTTTTCCAGTAGTTCTCCCAGCAAAGGAGTGATGGAGAACGGGCAAAAGTGTGCGGTAGAGCAAGGATCGACAGAGGGCTTCTTAAGAAGGGGGTGCACAAAGCAGTACTTAACGGGGGGAGAGGAAGGGAAGCTTCTAGTGTGCATGTGATTGCAGAAATCGGCAAAGCCTGGAGCAAGGGTGTCTGTAGTCCTTGATAATTCTGGACGAGCAGGGGAGCACATGCTTTGACAAGATTTTCACAGACCAGTTTTGTCTAGAAATATCGGGGGTGAACAGGGGAAAGGAGGAGAGAGGAGTAGGAGAAGCTGCCTGGGGAGGTAGAGTGAGAGGAAGGGGAGGTAGAGTAAGAGAGTGGACAGGATGTCCTGAGGTTTAGTGGTGAAGTGAGAAGCCAGTGCCGCGCAAATGGCCTGAGAGGGAACAGGAGAGGCGCAGACTGCAGCAGGATTGGCCAGAGCCTTGCAGATTTTGAGAAGCCGAGTTGAGGCCGCAGAGACACAGGCTTGGATGTAGGCTCTCTTTGAGAGGACAGTCTGTAGTGCTTTTGGAGCAGGTGGCAGGCCAGTTTGATGGTGCACTTGATGCCCTCCACTTCCTCTCGGCCCCCCTACGCTTGCATTTAAGGGTGGCGAGATTGGAACGGCACCAAGAGTTGCACTTTGATTCAGGCTTGAAGCGGATCCTCATGACTGGGGCAGGGACATCAAGAGTGTTAGAGATGAAGGTTGCAGAGGGCTGCTTCGGTGCGAGTCAACCATAGGTGTAGGACGAGGAGAGAAAGTACCGCAAAAGCCTCCACTGACACACGCTTCATGGGCTTGTTGACCGAGAAGGTGAATGGCAGTGCTGGGGTTGGCCTAACCTGAGGGGTAGAGAGAAAGGTGGGCGGAAAGAAGAAAGTGGCCACTCCGAGAGGAGTGGTGAGAGGGTTGGAGAGATGGAGGTCTGAAGAGATCAGAACACCCAGGGTGTGCCCTGCAGAGTGAGCCAGGCCAGAGGGAAGAATAGAGAGAAATGCAGTCTGGCTAGAAGAGGGAGCCCTCAAACAGGAAAACGCTGCCTTACAACAAGCTATAGCACACAACTGTTGCAACGCTCACTCTAAATGTAGTGGCTTAGATTGCCATGAAATGTGAGGGGGATCCACGCAAATTGGCAGAATTCTGTTATCCTTGCAAATTAAACCTTGTTTTGTCCTTCCAGTTTTGTAAAGTACAAGGCCAAGATTGGCTATATTCTAACCGTATTTGGAGTGCGCTTGCCTGGGCAGCATCATACGTTTCAGCAAACCCTCCCATTCTGCAAATGGATTTTGCTAATTCCAGAAAACCTTCTTGCAGATTTTTAATTCTCCCAATCTGACTTCAACTGTGAAAAACCAACTAGCAGATATTAAGCTAGGAAGCCAGAATTTAATTTCCTACAGCAGTCTGTTTCAGCGGTTAGCCACTGATTGGCAGTAGCTTACCCAGGAGACCCTTTTTTGGTGTGGACTCAGGGAAGCGTACACAGATGAATCTGTACCGTGACAGAAACGCTACAGTCCATGATGGAACAAGTGCCGTCTATAGATGCAACTTGGCAGAAAGGCATGAACAAAATGTATGCCTTTTTGAAAACCCATGCTTAAATTGCTCCCTCTTGTCCTGTGAATTCGCCTGAACACATGCAGCTTTGAGGTCTACCTGGTCCATAATCAGAAGCCAATATGAAGCAACACCATGCACTTAACCTTTGTATTGTGGGGGTGGAGGGCATTATTTGGGGGATCTGTCATTTGTGACCGCCAAAGACATTGGGAAACTAACAGACTTTCTCTCTACTGAGAAGGCAACTGCAAGCCTGTCTTTGATCCAGGCCTCCAATGTCACCAGCCATGCTCCTTGTCTGAGATTTTGGCATCTCCTGAAAAACTGTGATGTGATCCACTTTGGATTTAGTGACTTCAGGGGTTTGTGGTAACTACATGGACTAAACTCTTACTTGTGAAGCCTGTTACTGGACAGACTCCTACCATGGTTGAAGTGCTAGACTGAATTAACTTAGATTTTTGGCCTATAGAGCAGCATACCAAACCACTTTTGTTTCAAGTAATCATTGTATTAGATTATAAATAAGACCTCTGCCCTTCCCCATTATCCTGGACCTTCCCTGGTTGTTGCATCAAAACACCTGCATCAACTTTAGACTCAGATACTTTTGCTCTTAAATCTGCACTTGCACCTGTTGCAGCCAGAGTACCTGTTACAAATCCCTCTTCCATTAGACGGAAGGCAGCTTCCCAGTGTATATGCTCCATATACTACATACCAGACAGGTACCAGGAATTCTATCTGTTTTTTTCCAAACCTGAATATAGCAGACCATATGATTATGAGGTAGAGTTGCTCCTGGATAACAGGACACCTCTTGGGAATATCTTCTCCCTAACACTGCAAGAACGATATGAGCTTGGGATATATGTTATGCTAAAGGTTCTAATTCTGCGTACAGTTGCCACCTGTGTGGTCTCTGGAGCTGTGGTGGATCTGTAATGCAAAGAGGGTAGGGGGGTGGGGTGGTGGTGGGGGTGCTGGTTAGTTGCATTGAGTGGGGGGAAAAGAGCAATAGAGCTGTGATGTTGGTAGCTTCAGCTTGGATACACTGTTCACTGAGCTTGGGTGTGATTTTCGGTTGGTGGCCACCATGTGGTGTTGGGCAAGATTGTGTGGTTTGTTTCATTGTTGTGGAGTATGTGCGGTTTGTGGTGATGTAGAGGTATGGTTGTGTTTGGGAGGTGTATGCAGAAGGGTGAGTTTTTAGCACTATTAGTGGCAGTACTAACCCCCCCTGTTCTATTTAAATGTAATCCAAATCCCTTCCCCTGTCGATCTAGAGTGTAGCAATTTCTGCCCCACAAGCTCCTCCAGGGGTGGTGTTTCCTGTGCCCCGTGGTCAGCCTGTGGGGTGCATTGTTTCTGCGTCCAGCCCTTCTCCTTTGAGTTTCACAGCCACGGTTGTCCGATTAAGTGGAACACTTCTCCCTCCCCGTTTTCCACCTTTTGGTTCTCTTTCAGTATGGGTGCACTTCAGGTCTCAAAACCACCCATCCCAGTCAGACGCCTCTCTTCTCCCCTGCCCTGTATTCTGGCCACTCCTTTTCTGTTTGTTTCATATGTGTCCCATTCTGAGCTGAAGAGCCAGGCTTTTATAAGTTTTCTGAATTTTAGATGCTCCGTCCTAGTTCGTATTTCTCCAGAGAGAGAGTTCCAAAGTTTTGCGGTTATGCAAGAGAATGCTTAAGTTGTTCCTTGTGTATGGTTTAGGTTCAAAGTGGATGTCGTCGCTGGATCGAAGTGTGCTAGTTGGCTTGTAGATAGTGATTTTCTTTTGTATGAATTCTGTTTCTTGTCCGTGGATTGCTCTGTTATGCACATTGTTTTGAAGGTGATTTGTTTTTTGACTGGGAGCTAATATAGCATCCTTGGCGCTGGTGTGATGTGGTCCCTTCGTGAGAGTTTGAGGAGAAGTCTGGTTGCATTCTGTATTTGTTGCAGTTTTCTCAGTAAGTAGTCTGGCATTCCGAGGTATACACTGGTGGCGGCGTACTCTATCATGCACATGAGGGAGATGATGGCCATTGTTTTGTGTGTAGATGGAAGAAGCATTTCTCATTGTATTTACTTGCGTTTCTAGAGGTAAGTCATCCATTAGGATTCTAAGGTTTTTGACTACTTTGGATTGCGTTCCCAGTTCTGTGGGCCACGGGATGTACTGGTTGTTCAATTTGCTGTCTGGTGTAATCATGATTTCCATCTTGTCCGGGTTGATTGAAGTTATTAGTGTTAATCCGTTGGTAGCTTTCTTTGAGACAGTTAGCGTTGTGTTCTCTTGTTATGCGCCTATTTTGTACGTGATTTGGGCATCCTCTGCGTAGTGGTAGCATGTGAAGCACTGTCTTTTAATGAGGTGGATTAGTGGCGTTATATAGATGTTGAAGAGTAGTTGGGATAACCAGGAGCCTTGGGATATCCATACTGTTTCTGTTCTTTCGGACAAGAAATGTTAATCCAGAGCAGCACTGTGTCCGCAAACCCTATTTCGTCCAGTCTCTTGATGAGAGGTGAAACAGTCAGTCTCTTCTGTGGTCCCAGGGTTGTTGGGAAATGGTGCACGGTCCGGTTGATCGGTCTACTTTGTATGATACAATGTATTTCTGTGATTTATTCTTAGACTGGTGCCTTCGCAAAAATGATGCAGTCTCGCAGATCATTTTGTTATTGTATCCGGTGGGATTTCTCATCTTGTTTACAACGTTGAATATTAAGAAAAACATTGCTGATGGTTACATTGAACAATCAGTCGCCTGCAGGTGCACCTCTGTTTTTCTACCCAAAAAGGAGGGCACTCTGCAACCCTATGTAGATTTTTGCTGCTTCAGTGATAAGGGGCAAGGACAGGTACCCCCCTACCACTGATCTGGAACAAATGAAATCCCCATCATCTGCCACAGGATTCTCCAAAATCGACTTGAGTGGATTCTGTCACCCCATCTGCATCAAGGAAGGTGATGGGTGTAAGACTGCATTTAAAATCCATTTGGGGTGCTTTGAATACCTGTTAATGCTGTTTGGGCTTTTTAGTTCCTCAGCTGTCCAAAGTTTATCGACCAATTCTTTTCTGACCTTATTGGCCTGGTGGTGTGGTTCTACCAGGATGACATTCTGGTGTTTTCACCCACATTAGATCATTCAATACTTGAGTGGTGTGTTCAGATGGTTTGCATCAAACCATCTTTACACTAAGGCTGAAAAATATAGAACCCCCGTGACTAATTTGTCTTCAGAGGGCCACTGTGCCTACACCTCGCAGATAAAAAGCAGCAGCTTACTTTGGCAGAAGTACACTGGATTCTGATTAAGACACTGACTTTATCGAGGATACTCTGGAAGAATTTAAAGTACCTCATTGCATCCCATTCTGTAAAGAGTCCTAGCTCTCCTTCCCTGATAAAAATAGCTTTCAACTAAGGCTATATTTGTGCAAATTGAGGTGACTTCAGCTAATAAGTTAAGTTTGTTGGCTTGTTAAAGCGCTTATCCAGCAAGTAAATTCCTTTTCAAAGCACCCACAGGTCAACTGCAATTATATGTACATTGTAATTGCAGTACAATTATGTATACAAAAAATACAGTGGTTGAAGGAACGGCCGAATCTACTATGCCTCAAGTATTCGGAACGTGCAAGTGCAGCAAGGAAGAGGGCAGTGGGGTAGGTGTCGCAGTGTCCGTGTTTAAGGGTGAGCCACAGATGAAGTGGCAAGTTAAGTGCTATGCAGCCACGAACTGCGTTGGGTGGAAAGTGTGCGTCTCCAGTTCAGAGGGTGTGCCGAAACAAGTGCTGACGGTAATCGGAAGCTGGGTAGATTGGGAGTGAGTGGTCAGGGGCCCTCTGGATGCATAAGAGTGCAAGACACCAATCACAGCAACTGGGGGCTAGCAGAGATGGGAAGAAGGGAAGGAAGAGGAAAGACTTGAGGTGCTTTCGGAACTTGAGAAGGTGCTGCTCAAGACGCAGAGGGAGGCTTTTCCATAGGATCGGATCAAGCCGTGACAAGTGAACGACTGCCTGCTCTGTTTAGCGTAATGCTTTACACAATGGGAAATTGGTGCCAGAGGAACACAGAGGTCTAGAAGGAGAGTATTTAGTAAGAAAGAGCTGCAGATAGTGTGGGCCCTAGCCCCAGACAGCCTTGTGCATTATGCAGAGGGATTTTAATTTGATCCGTGCAGCAAACGGGAGCCAGTGGAGACTTTTTGGGGCAGGAGAGATGTGGTCCCTGTGCTTAAGGCCAAGGATAAGTCTCGCTGATTGGGTTGCAGAGTGGAAGCAGGTAAATTGAGTAGGCAGTTGCAATAGTCAAGCATAGAGAGAACCAGGGCTCGGGGAAACATTGAGCTTCTGGGGGAAAGTGAGAAGGAAGAGTTGAAAGTGGTACTTTTTTCGCAATGTCCTGAGTGTGATCCTGCCTTCCTTCATCCACTTCCTTCCTTGTGCTGCCTCTCCCCCACCTCTCACTGTGCCCTCCCCACACCCCTAACCGGAGGTCCATGCACCTGTACTCCTCCTCAGAAATCCCTAAAAGGCAGTGACCACCTCTGCCTGGCGACTCCTAACGCCCGCTCAGCCAACAAACACTCTGCTGACATCTGCCTCCTTCTTGAAGACACAGACCTCGATATTCTCCCTCTCACCGAGACTTCATTCAATGCCAGCTCAGTCACTGCTTTTGACTGCCTCCTCCCAGACGGCTTGAAGATCATTTCCAAGCCCTGACCTCACCATGCTGGCAGTGGGGTAGCTTTAATCTATCCTGAGTGGGCTCCTTCTTCCATCATACCCACCAACACTATTCTTCCTCTGAGAGCTTGGTTTGAAAATTGGTCATCTCTCTCACCTCCACTCTGACCATTGTTAGTGTTTACCGACCTCCAGGCGCTAACACCCTGTTTATCTCTGAATGGGCAAATTTCTGCTCCTACTTACTTTCAACCACCTCCAACCTCCTCCTCTTTGGTGACTTCAACATCCAATTGGACATCCCTGCCTCAGCATCCACGTTTTCCATTGACCTCTGTGCTTTTTTCCCTACCCAATCCCCTCTGGTCCAATCCATTCGGCTGGACACACCATGGACTCCATTATCCACTTAAAAGGAGAGATTGGGTTGAGGACCCTAAACCTGGATAGTGCCAGTGTGGCAGACATTAACAATGCAACGTGAGGATGTGCAGCCGGCCAAGAGGACATCACACTTGGTGCCAACGTTAATGGGAGAGAAAGTGGAAGGAGAGTAGAGATGAGGAGTCCCAAGATCTGGAGAGGGGATAGTGCAAAGGATAGCTGTAAAGACCTCTGGCGGCTGCGCTGGCATAGGTGTCTGCAATGGGAAGGCCAGGGTTTGCACACAGGATGTTTTTTTTTGTGCTTTTTCAAACCTGACTTTGTGAGAGACAGGGGAGCGGGGTAGGAGATAGAATAGCAATTGGAGAAGATAGGAGAGATGGTGAGTGCAACTAGGGTGGCGGAAGGAAGTTGACAAGAAAAGGGTGGCTGCATTGCTCAGTTCTGGCCTAATCTCTCAGGTGGCCTAGTATTAACAAAAGGGGAACAACGAATGCAATTTGAGCATAGGATGGAAAAGGCACAAGTGCAGTGATATTGAGGGTGCAGGATGTAAAAATACACTGCTAAATTCGGTTTTCAAGTGTGAGTTGCAAATGACACTGCCTTAATGGCCATGTATAACTGGACACAGTGGGAAGTTCTCAGAGCCCTCTGTATTTACCAGACGTCTTTCAGGAACAAATGCAAAATTAGTGCAAGAGGAACGGCAATCTGCAAATGCCCCCTTAAAGAATGCTGTACGACAAGTTGCAGAAAGTATAACAGACATTCTTGGTTGCAAGGGACTGGTTTTAGAACAAGGACACCGGCTATTTTAATTGGTAAGCTGTTAGCCGACTCAGTTCTGTTTGGGAAGGCAGTTGATGATGCTCTTGAGAAAGTTAAAAAGCAGCATGGTGCCATACAGAATTAACCAAACCTCGGGTAAAACGTACAAGCACACAGGATCACTCTCAGGCAGACCTATTTTGGAGCCAAGCTTCACTATATAACAGTAGGTACCATTTGCCGACATGCGTGCTCGCTCTTTCAAAGGCCTCTGTTAGGCAAGATTGTTTGCAGTACCCTGTGGGTGCACGATAACATCCCTGACCTCCTGGCAATAGGAATCCAACCTTTGGTATAAGTCTGTATTACACAGGTTGGTAGCGTGTTGAGCAGCCAGGCTTACCTCAAGAGGGGTCAATGTGAGCTGTAGGGGAGTTACACAGAGATTCACAGTGACAAGTATTCAACTAAATTCTTACATGCAAGGTTTCTTGATTAAACAATTATTAATTTAACAGTCAGTTTGAGTAAGCCTTCTTCAGAAGGGGCAATATAATAGTAACACAGAAATATACTCCAAAATACACCGAGTTTCCCTAAATCAGCAGATACCCATTTGGGATGGCGCACACACTTCCTACACCCTCGGGTGACTTCAATAGTTAGGACACTGGGCCTTAATATATCACTGTTGCTTTAGGGCAATACTTGGGAGAATGTCAAAGAAAAAGATATTTAGAATAAAACAAGAGATCTCACAAATATTCTGAAGCAAGTAAGTACTTTTGGTAACCCCCAATGCAAAGACCGTTATCCCCTTCCTGGAAGGAGGGTTAAACAGAGTCAGAGGAAAGAAGAGTTATTCAGGGAGCCAGGCCAGGGCAAAGTCAATTGGACAAAAGTCAAGGTGAGCTGAAGCAATTCTTGCAGGTAAATAAGTCTTGCGCAGGTAAATAGGTCTTGCACAATGCTTTATAAATCTTTGTAGAAAAGAAATCCAAGCATGGCCACGTGCTGATTAGGCTTGAGAAGGAAATGAAGCTGATAGCAACTCTACAGGAGCAACCAAGACAAGTCTCAACTGAAAACACGTGATGTTACACAACAAGATGTAAGTTCTTAGACTTTACAGTACCTTAGATTAGAAGAAAAGGGCTTTGGCTGGCTACTGTTCCTGTGCAGCTCTGCAGCTCCTGTGTTCCTGGGCCTCAGTCGTGGGGGCAAGAGGCAGGACGTCTGGAGGACTCTTGCACTGCAACGGGACTATCGCCTACAGAAAAGGACCAACTTCTATTCAGTGGCACTTCGCAGTTTCAGCTCCTCGCATCTAAGCAAATAGCACCACCGCAGACCCTTGGCGGTTGAGAAGGGCTTTCCTTCCATATGTGGTCCAGCACTCTGTTGAGGTGGCTCAGGCTCGGTCAGTCCTGCTTCCTGGGAATCCGGAGGATCTTACTGGAGCTCTTGGCCAACTTAAAAGGAACGCACACAATCTGGTGTTCCTCTGTCGGTTTCCAGCGGCAACTGCAGCGGAATCACAACCAGCTTCGAGAGGATGTCCATGTGGCTTACTTTGGAGTTCATTAGTCCCACCAACTCAGGGGGAGAAGTCCTCCTTGCAGGGATTCTCTAGTCGTAACAAATTCGGAGCTTCAGCACAGCAGCAGGGCTTCACCGGCCAAACCCCAATGGTCCTGGAGTAGCAGCAGGTGTCTCTTCCAAGTTCTCTGGATTCCTTCGTCCAGTGGTCGACTCTGCCTTCCAGGCCAAAAAGCCTCGCCTTTTATGCAGGTTACTTCCATTCATTCCAGCCTAGCTGTCATTCATCATCTAGCCAATCACCTTTGGGTGCATTCTTGTCTCCTAGGAGACGAAGCACAGGGAGTTTTGGGCATCTCCCTCGCTTCCTGGCCCTGCCAGACACCCTGGAGCCAGAGGTGGGCTTCACTTGTGAATCCCGCCACAGGCAAAATGAACAAATGGACCAATCCTGGTTTGGCGTGCAGAGTAAATCTCAAGGAGGACCTTTCCACAAAGAAATTGCGAAAAAAGACCGGGCCATTTTGACAAATGGCACCCTTCGGTGCTTTACTGCAGCTGCAAACGCAGCCTTTGGTAAAAGCGCACCACGGTAGTTAAAAGTAAACTACTGCCACCAGCCATTCGAGGAAAGGGTATCATTAAATTGTTACATGAGAAGCTAGACAAAAGGGGATATTAAGTAACCCCTCCAGCACTCTATTGTAAGATAGTGTGTGCTGGGTCTAGAAAGTTGCAAATTTAAGTAGTCAGTTTCACTTCACTGCTCTTGAAAACAGTAGTTGACCGAGAATTTATTAAAACGTCTAGGAAATCTGAAAGACTGCCCTGTGCCACTGCACTGAAGGTGCTGTGTGACACAATGTAAAAGATGATGCCCATGGAGTTTGTCAGACTCCACAACCAAAAGAAAGTGTTCAAAATCACATTAAGAATACATGAGAGAGAGAGGGGAAAAAGGGTCTCGCTCTCTCTAGGTTAAAAATTAAGTCCTAAATATCCAGCAAAGTTGCTTGCGATCTCTAAGGTAGGGAGGAATTAGCACATTTTTGAGAATTCTCCTTAACAGCCTCACTCATCTACCACTCTACGAGTGAGGTTATGACAGTTGATGCCAGTTTAAAATTGGGCCCAGAGTACTTGGAACACAGAATAGAGTGGGGATTTAAAACATATTTGGATCTAATTTCCCTGCCTCTGGAGATATTGTATTTGCGTCTAAGACTTGGCATTTTGCCTGTAGCTCCTTTTACCTCTTCTTGGAGGGAAGACGCTATTGCAAAGTGCCCACTATGTGGATGTTATGCAGAAACCCTGTTACACTTTATGCTAATTTGTGGGAAAACCTCCCTTCGGAAACAGTTATATTTGAGACTGATATTAAAGGACTCTGGCTGTGCCCCAGATAAGATTTTGCAGTTGGGGTATTTTACTCCCTATTTGTTAAAGTTGGGAGTGAAATTATTTTTTTAGGGAGTGAAAATGGAAGTCCATTTACCAATGGGAGTATTTTAGAAGTGAGCACAAATAGGCTTTAACTGGGAAACAGAAATATTTTAGTAATTATTTCTTTGCTCCTACTTATTCATACACATTAAAAGATGCATCTTTACGTCTTCTGATCGGGCAGTAATGGCAATTTCTTCCTGCGGTGCTACATTGCACTGCTGGTCCAAACGTATCCATGGAGCACAAGGTCATGGGTAGATTCCCATTTTTTTCTTGGCAGTAGTTTTACTCAGCATTTCTATTTTTTTTTTGTATTTGCCTATTTATTGGGAGTGAAAGTGGCTGATGCACCCCTTATCTGTAGGGCTGGCATTCACCGTCCCTGCATTCATGTTTTTAAATGTTATTTATGCAACTGTACATTGCACATCTCACGCCTTGAAACACTTTGTATAGGCGCGTTATAAATGCCATATCATATCATATTACATTTTCAGGGCATGGCTGCAGAGAAATACTGGCAGTACTAGCCAATGATTAAATGGGAGTCGTTATGAATTAAAATGTTATGGTGGTGATTATAGTATTTTGTGGTCATTTTATCCTTGGAGTCGGCATTTTTATGGTTCTATGAATATTATCCTTGTGCTGTATGTTTTTGTATTTGTTTTTACCAACCTATAATTTGTACTTGTTGCTATGCTTGAAGGTTAAACGCCAAATAAAACTGATTGTCTCTACGACTACATACAATCCCTCTAAACCACTTGCAGCTGAGAAGAATATCACTTTACCACCCCACCTTCCTCAACAACCTGGCCTCATGCCCTTCCCTCCCGATCTCCATAAATATCCTCTTTTTCTGGTGGCTGTACCCTGTAGTCACACCATTTACAGGAAGATCTTTCCTTTCCACTAGGACTTTCCCTTGCTTAACTACCCAATGTTTTCAAATCACCATCCTCCCACTATAGTGTTTCCCTTAGTCACAACTACAATATACCCAAATCCAACCCACTATCTCATCCATCCAGATTTAACCCCCACATCAACCCCTAACCTCATGTTAGGTAAGATTTTCATAATTATGATGAATCTTCTTGACCTGTCGACCGCAGAACCTTTTGCTTGAACTTGGTAAGCTTAGTGTATGGTTGAAGTTAGTTTCCTACAACATTTGGGCTTAGGCTGGGTTGCCTTTTGGACTCGCCTGTTAATTTCTTTCACGCATAGTTTGGGGGGTCGGGGAGACTACTGTTTCCAAATGGTGAAGAGGGATTTTCATCCCCTTTACATTTTGTATAAGTGAGCCAGCACCCACCACATTATGTGGAGTGCTGGAGAGTTGGGGTGGTGAGGGGGGATACAACGTATCCCTTTTCTTACCTGGTACCATTTTATTACAATTGCAAGTTTACTCGAATGGCTGGTGGCAGTGTAACTACTCATGACTTTTAGTCACCATTACTCGCAGGCTGTTAATTCAGCCTTGGTAATTCCAGAAGGGCCACCATTTGATATGCACCTTCTTTTTTCACCATTTCTTGTGTGCTCGCTGTTTCTGTGGTCTTCCCCTACCTTTCTAGGCAGGCACAACCTCTGTGGAAGTTTACTTTGGCGGCAATCCTTTGTATTCTCCTCCCAGTCTCCAGTGTGTCTGAGAAGGCAGGAAGCGATGGAGTCCAAAACTATGCAGCCCTTTGTCTTGAATCTTACCTGAAAGGAACCAACTCCCAGTGGGGCGGGCTGGCTGTCCTGATTAACGGCCAGATTGCCCCTTTTTGAAAAATACAGGGGTAGATTGCAGACGTTGTGTTGTAGTTCCTGTTAAATTCTCAGAACCTGAAAGCAGCTGACAACCACTGGAGCTGACGCCCAAGTGGAACATAAATAAAAATAAAATGGCTGTAGCAATTTCCAGGGACCGGAGAGCCTGCTTTGTAACCGGAGCCTGCTGTAACCCTTCCTTCCAAAAGTCTCATAAAGACCTGCATTTCGAGCCATCCCATGGTGTTCTGCAACCTTGCTGGGCTGCAATACCCCAATACCTCGAGCTTGTCTCGGGAGGATAGCTCAGGGGCAACGTGCACGCCTTGGAAGCAAGATGACATGGAGCAGCACAGGTTTGATCCAAGGGTCTGCGCTTAGAAACCTCTGGGTATTAAGCGTGTTATAAATAACCCATCATATCATTGTGCGGTGCATTGTCTTCCGAATCTCGCCGAAACTTTGTGGGCTGTTATGGAGAATTGTCAGAAATGTGCTAATTCCCTCCACTTTAGAGACCCCCAGCAACACTGCTGGATTTTGATGACTTTTTTTTTTTACCTGGAGAGTGTGACCCTTTTTCCCCCACTCCTGTATTTTGATGTGAATTTTACCTGTTTCTTTTGGTTATGGAGTCTGACAAGCTCCATAGGCATCATCTGTTAGATTTTGTCACACTGCACCTTCAGAGTAGTGGCACAGGGAAGTTTTTCAGATTTCCCCAAGGTTTAACTACCTTATCTGGGATACACTGTTTCCCAGAGCAGTAAAGTGAAATTGACCATACTTCCCATTGTTACTTTCTATAATCAGCACCCGCAATCTTAACATGGAGTGCTGGAGGGGTTACTTGTTATCATTTGTGTTTAGATCCTCATGTAACATTTTTGTTACTCTTTCCTCACTTAATGGCTGGTGGCAGTGGTATCGTTCGAACTACCATGGTTTGCAGTTACCACTGCTGCGTTTGTGGTTCCGGTAAGGCAACCGCGTGAGCCATCTTTTTCAAAATCATCCCCTGGTCTTCTTTTTTCACCATGTCTTTGTGGAAAGGTCCTTCTAGAGATTTTCTCTGCGCGCCAAACCAGGTTTGGTCTTTGTCCTTTTCGCCTTTGGTGGGATTCAGGAGTGAAGCTGCCTCTGGCTCCAGAGTGTCTATGGTAGGCAGGAAGTGAGGGAGGTGCCACAGCTCCCTGTGCTTAGTCTCCTTGGAGACCCAAATGCACTCTGTGGTGATTGGCTGACTGTCCGGCAAGGACAGCCACCCTGCTGGGTGAGTGACAGCTACGCTGGAATGACTGGGAGAGAACTGAATAAAAGGCAAGTCTTTTGGCTTGGAAGGCAGAGTCGACCACTGGACGAAGGAACCAAAGAGCTTGAAGAGAACGCCTGCTGCGACTCCTGGACTGTTGCTTTTCCCGGTGAAGCCCTGATGCAGTGCTGAAACACCCATGTTTGCATCGACAGAGAAGCCCCTGCAAGGACAACTTCTCCCTTTTGAGTTGGTGGGACCAATCAACTCCAAAGTAAGCCACCTGGACATCTCGGAACTGGTTGAATTTCCAGAGTTGCTGCTGGAAACCGTAGAGCCAGGGAGAGGAACACCAAATTGTGTGCAATGCTTTTAAGCTGGCCTAGAGCTTTAGGAAGAACCTCTGGACTCCCAAGAAGCAGGACTGGGCAAGCCTGAGCCGCCTCAAGAGTGCGGGACCCCAGAAGCAAGGAAAGCCCCTCAACAGCCAGGAACCGCGTTGTTTCTTTTTGCGGTAGCCGCGAGAATCTGAAACGCGAAACAGCCACTGAAAGTGAAGTTTGCCGGTTGCAAGTTTTGACCGTCCCAGTGCATTGCAGGAGTCCCCCGACATCCTCCCTCTTGTCCCCCACGACTGAGACCCAGGGACACTGAGATCTGCGGAGCTGCACAGGAACAGAAGTCTTAAGCTGCATCTTTTCTTCTTTAAGGTACTGTAAAAAAGTCTAAGAACATCTCTTAATGTTGAAGTGCTTGTAACTTCCACAACTCACAAGCCTAATAGGCTTGTGGCCCTACATTTTATTCTCTTTTCTTCAAAGACTCCGAAGAACTTGTGCAAAGACTTTTCCATTTACTTACCAGAAGTGCTGCATCCTATACAAAGACTTTTTCCCATTGACTTTGGCTTAGCCTATTGAATTGTATGACTCTTCTAAGAGGATCTAAAAGTGTTTGCCCTGCTTAGGAATATTTGTGATGTCTTGTGTTCTTTTCCTTTTAACCTTTGCCTTTTAACAACTTTATGAATGCCAAAAGTAAGATATTAATGTCCCCAGCACCCTTGTATTGACGTCACCTGTGGGCTTAGGTTGTCTGTGGGCCATCCCAAAAGGGTCTTGTCTGATTTAGAGACTCAGAGTGTACAGTATTGAAGTGTATTTGTGTTACTATTATATTGCTCCCTTCTAAAGAAGGCTTTATAACTGACTGATAAATAAATTAATAATTGTTTATGCAAGAAACCTTGAGTGTAAGAGTTTATTCGAATACCTGTAACTGTGAATCTTTGTAACTCCAGTACAGCTCACATTTCCCCTCTTGAGATAAGCCTGGCTGCTCAACACGCTACCAAAACTGTGTAGTACAAGCTTATACCAAAGGTTGGATTGTCTATATCTGTAGTCAGTTGTGTGTTGTGGTCCTAGAGGATACTGCATACAAACTTTGCCTAACATGGGCATCCTGCTGGACTTCAGAGACCTCGATTTGAGTCCTTGAAGTCCCCTCACCAGAGTGCTGGACCAGATTAGTGATGCGATTCCGACCAGCGATATTCAGTCTTCTGGCCCTGAAAAGGGTGCCAAAACCACAGAGCTGTAACCAGTGTCTAAGAACCTCTTGCCTTGAGCCTTGCCCGTTGTTCACTGCTTCAGATTCCCTTCGAGTGTCCTTTCTTCAGTCACCACAACGAGGAATTAAAGGACAGGCGTTGCGGCTCCAGATCCTGCAGACATCCAGCTGCTAACTACTACTCTTCGCTGAGGTAATGTGTTGGCTTGGATATTAATTACCTTAAGCGATTCCTTTTATGCTTTGGGGGTGATTCGTGTGATTTGGAGTTCCTTCATCCAGTTTACCCAGGCCAATGCTGGAATCCCTCTAGTGTATTTTCTGACGTCTCTGGAGCCCTTCTGCAACTCTGAAGTAAAATATTTGTTTGAAGAGCCTTCCTCAGGAATTCTGACAAGTCGGTAGTCTGTGCCTATACTGGCCATACCAAAAGCTGGGCTCTCTTCTGCCACTAAAAACACTCATGCTTTAAGATTAGGGAAGGACTTACAAGGTCAGGCCTTAGCCTTGAACTGTATCAAGTGTTGAAAGTCTTGTACTGATTTATGCGTTGTATTGGTAACTGTCCCTCTGAAATATGAGCAGTTAGAAATGCTCTTTCTTACTTTAGAATATGTTGCCATTCCTAAACATCTATTGGGTTATTTTACTTATCTGCAATTAGGATCCTCCTCTTCCCAAAAGTAATACTGTTGGCTTCACTTAACTATTTCTTTCAGAATATATGTGTATAAATTCACCAACTGGGTTTTGTTTCCCTGACCTGCTGCATAACTTGTCTACAATAAGTCTATCTTGGGTTTTACCTACCTTGAATAGCTGTGTGCAATTCTGAATAAGTATACTGTGGGTTTTACTGACCTTGGTGTGCTGTTTGCAATCCTAAAATAGTGTAAAGTTACTGCTTACCTCAATCTGTGGTTCACTGATCTAAAAAACAGTAACTAATATTTTATTACAACATTCTAACTCACCTGGTATAACTGAAGGTTATAAATGTAGTTTAAGGGTCATACTATGCCATGAATTTGTGTTCCACTTTTCAGAAGTATCCCGTTAACGGGGTTAGTTTACTATCTGATTTCTTAACTGAGTGTCACTGCGTGACTGACGGGGTCTACTAACCTTGAAACTGTATTCAAAGTATATGTAACCTGGTTATACTCCCCAAGAATAGCCGATTGCATTCTGAATGTTTTAATGGTTTACCTAAACTTGAACTGCTGACTGCTTTTCTTAATAAGGTAATACTTTGGGTTGTATCCCTTTAAGTATTGAGTTGGTTTTTATAATTGTTTTATATATAATGTGATGGTAATTATTTACCCAAGATTCATCTTGACCTACTTGTATTTAAATAAACTATTTATATTTACAATACGTAGTGTTTCAGTGTTTCTTTGGACTCTATGTACGCTACACTTTCTTTGTAGCAAGCTACAGCCCTCTCTCCCTCTTAAGCTAAGCCTGGTTGCTTTGTTCATGCTACCTCGTTCTCAGGTGGTACAGCCTTATACTAAGAGTGGAGCTTATGCACTGCCTCCGATGTATGGTTTTTGTGAAGTCATGGTTGGACTTTAGAAAAACTGTCCTAATACCTCAGACCCATTTGCCCACGTTAAGAAATGTGACACAACTCTGGCGCACCCCACTTAAACCTCCATTGTATCACACCCCCACCCCCTTGGGTCTGGAAACTTCTGGGTACATAAGCACCCTGCAACTGGCTGAAAATGTTCATACTCCTGAGGGTTCTCCTAGCATATTTCTACATGGGCCTAGACAACCAATCTGTCTTTTCCGTAAGACCTATTGTTGGGGAGTTTTACACATGTTGCTGTCTGTGGCAGAACTTGGAAAAGCCCACCTTGGATGTACAAGGTTCTAACTCTTAGGTTTGGCCTGAACCATGCAAAGCCTTGGTAGAAAGGCTGAGCAGCCCGGCTTAGCATTGAAGGAGGTATTTAGGAAGGTACAAAACTCAGATCATACTCATTCAAGAAAAAACTTCTACCCTTAAATCGATATAAAAATTGTAATTTATTATATACAATAAGGCATACTGTTTATTATCAAGGTAGGTACTAAACACAGTAACACATGTAGAACACAATTGCAAGATTCTTAAGGCAATAGAGCATAGGTGGTGTAACTTTCAGAATAATTTACAGTAAACAAATCATAGAAAACACATCTGAACCTTATGTGCAAATGTTACCAACTTATGATGACTTAAGAACTTTGTTCTAACCTATTTTAAAGAGTTCAATACTATCTTATGAGTGACTCACATTGTTCAGATGGGTACTAGGCCACCAGAGGTTAGGAGCTGAGCAGGATAGGCAGGATGCAGTGTTCTAGTTTCAAAAGTGGCAGCGTCCAGCAGGATCTCTTCTGGCTCTGCAGGTAGGTAAAGTTACGTTTTTCAAGTTAAAAAAAAGCTTGGGGGTTTCCTTGTGGAGTTGTCTCAAACACCAGTGTCCTAAGGTACAGTAGGTTGCCCACTCCAATGTATCTCTATGGGAGCCCTGGAGGGGTGCGCTGTACAGCTATCTGCAGCCTCCAGGAATACAGGATCAGCAAGCAAGGAAAGCTCCAAGTTAGTTATACAGGGAGCAGGAAAGTACCTTTTAAATAAAGTTGTTGCTGCAGGATGGTACCAGTGGTGAATTGACAGCATACCTGGTCACAGGTTTCTCAATGTTGGCGACAGAAGGGGACTTTGTTAGATCTGGTGACGGCTCCCATGCGGATGTACGCGCAGAAACGGATTTTCTCGGTTCTTGCTTGTTGGCACCTTTTCCAGGCTCAGTTGAAAGATTGATGTTGCAGCGGTATACCACTCTACATCTCGTGTGAAGGGTCTTTGGGGAGCTTGATTGTGTCTCTGCAGGTCAAGAAAGATGCCCACAAAGTTCCAGGCAGATTCGTTTTCTGTGCGACGATGCACTGCACAGTACCACTGGATCCCGGGTATTAGTGAATTGCAGGCCGTGGAGGTTGCAGCTCTTCCAGGGTTGGTGCAAAATTAAGTTTGTCTTGGGACTCATTTGGAACACCAGTTCAAGGGAGGAAGTAGTGTTCGGATCTTCCCTGTTGCTAAGAAGTGGAGGTCGGGACAGCAGCGGTTACTCAGTGGGCTCTAGTGGTCACTGCAAGTGGCTGGTGTCTTCTTCCTTTGGGTTTCTTCTGTTCCACTGCTAGAATCATGTGTTTCTGCTCCAGGATCTTTGGCTGTATGCAGGAACACTGGTTGAGCCCACCAATCGTATCCCATTCACCATTCAAACCTGGGATGGCTGCCCAATGGGGCCAGCCATCCTCCCAATCAGAACTGGTTTCACTCGGCCAACCTGCAGGACAAAAGACTGGAGGGTTTCGGCTGACCCTCCCCCACTTCCTGTCCTGCCAATCACTCGAAAGCCCTTTGCTGGCTTTCCAAGGAAGCCCGGCAAAGATAAAGGCACTAGGTAGTGGTCTTCAAGCTGTGGGGCTGGCACCCGTGGGAGGGCCCAAAGGGTGTCCAGGGGATGCACAAGGCTCTTCAGATAGGCCGAAATGAGATCTCTGGGGGCCCAGCAGTGATATTTTTAATCCAGGGGTGGGGTGGCGTTTGGGGGCTTCAGCAACATTTTTACAGAAGGGGGCTTGGCATAAAAAAGTTTGAATACCACTGCTCTAAAGGAACCCCCTCGCCCCCAAGGTAGGTAGAGAACCTAAGAAAAGAAAAGCCGTCGTGTTCAGTGCTTAAACAAATACAGCCATAGGTCACAATAGGCACAGAAGTAGCAAAAGTGAAAGTTCCTCAGGAAGACCTCTCAAACAAGTATTTTACTGTAGAGAGGTAGAAAGGGTCCAGGGACTTCTGAGAAGACACCCTAGGAGGATTCCAGCAGTGGGCTTGAGTGAACTGGATTGGAGGGCTCCCAATCCCAAGAAACACCCCAGAAGCTTTACATAAATCGCACAGGCTTAATGTACGTAAATAACCCAGCCAACGTAGTACCTCATCACAGAAGAGTTTCAAGTTGCAGCGGGAGAGATGTCAGGATCTGCAGCCAAAAAGAGAGTAGCTGAATTCCTTGTCTTGAAGACAGGACACTGAAGCAGGGATCAAAGGGGAAGGCTCCAGGTAAGTTTTTCTTTATGGCTGGATGCAGCTGTGTTTTTGGCATCCTTTTCAGGAGCCAGGAGAAGACTGAATATTGCGTGTGGGCGTCTCGTCTATAATCTGGTCCTAAACTCGGGTGAGGGGACTACAAGGACTAAAATCGTGTCTCTGGAGAGCCAGGAGGCAGCCACCAAAGTTTCAGCTCGATTTGGAATTGCACTGCACAATGGCTGGAGGTCCCAGGGTATTTGGGTATTTCAGCCCCGCAAGGTTGCAGCAGGACATGGGATGGCTCAAAATACAGGTCCTCTTGGTATGTAGTTATAAAATTGCGGAAAAAATGCTGCGGTTTGCCCGGTAAAGGTGTGCCCCATTATTCCATTTAAGGGGAGCGGGTGTTGCAGGGGTATCCCCTGCTCCCCTTCAATGGTATAATGGGTCTGGGGGTTGTGGAGGTGTCCCCCGGATCCATTACATGGATTGCGGCGGAAAAACCACAGCATTTTTGCCACAATATTTTGTAACCACAGCAATTTTTGCTGCGATTTTAACACCTGGAACATTCATCTTGAGTCTAATGGCTCTCACCAGGCTCTGGGTTCGGGTTGTGTTTAGGACCCCAAGGTCGATTGGAAGGGTAACCGCAGTCTCCGGTTAAACAGCAGTCTCTACGGTCGCTGGAAATTGCTACAGCTGTCTTTTCTTAATATTCCTCTTCGGTTTCAGCTCCATTGGTTGACTTGTCAGCAGCTTCCAGGTTCAGAGTATTTCATAGGAACTACAACACAACTTCTGCAATCTCTCCCTGCATTTCACAGAAAGAGGTGGTCTGGCTGTCCAATGAAGACAGCCATCCCTTTCCCCTCTGCCCCCCGATTGAGACTGGGCTCCTTTCAGACAAGGTGAAACACGAAGGGCTGCAGAGATTTGGACTCCTCGCTCGCTTCCTGCCTTCTCAGACACTCTGAAGCCTGGACATGGAATTTAAAGCATTCCCACTGAAGGCAAAACTTTCTGTAAGGTAGTTCCTGGCTAGAATGGCATGGAAATACCTCAAACAGCAAGCACAAAAGAAATCGCTAAAAAAGGATCCTACCATTTCTGTGCATTACTCAGGCAGAATGAACAGCCTGCGAGTAAAAATGACTAAACGTCCTAAAGGTAAAACCACTGCCACCAGCCATTCAAGCAAACTTGCAATTGTAACAAAAATGTTACAGGTAAGTAAGAGAGGGGATACATTGTATCCCCACCACTCAGTGGGGTTTGCTGGGTCACTATATAAAATGTAAAGGGCGATGGAAATACCTCTTTACTACTTGGGATCTGTAGTTCACCCAAGTACATGAAAGAGAAATTAACAGGGGAGCTCATAGGGGCAACCCAGCCTAACCCCAAAAGTTGTAAGAAACTATAACTTATACCATACACTATGGAGAGAGATAAAAAGGTCACCCATAAAAGGAGTAAGACTAGGTGAGAGGGGAAAAAGATTCACCTTTACCTAGGGGCAAGTTAAAATAGTTATCCAGTCAAAGCAAAAAAGTTCTGGGGTTGACACAGGTCAGGAAGATTTATCATAAACATGAAAATCTTACCTAACCACACTCCCTTGGTTCTCCACGGATAAGGATGCAGACACTTTAACACTAAGATTTTTTACAGTAGTTCTAGGCAAAATGTGCTTCTCTGACCAGCCCCTGCGGTCGAGTCTACTGAATCTACCCAAAGAAAAATGTGGGTTATTGAACTGGTCCTTCCTCTAGAACATTTACAAGATAGTGTACTCACACTATTGAGGACAAAAATGACAGACTTTGTACTTCGTCCATCGACAGAAGTGATGGAGCGGTGCCTATAGGACACCTTCAAAGCAGTGCTTTCCGGGGGGGAGCTAATAGCTATGAAGGCCACTAGAGAGAAGCAGAGAGCACCGCTCGAGGCAGACCTAGAACTGGAACTTGTAGGTAATGCATCAGATGGAAATCGACTCCAAACTAAGAGCATAAAAGGGGCTTCTATATATGCAACAAAAATATTATAGAAAAACGAACAAGGCAGATGGACTGGTAATTGGGCAACAAGGTCGAAACAACTATTTTGGGGACCAAATCCCTGCAGGGGAATATAGTGACTAACACTCGGACATACTCTTAACAATTTACAGAATTCTACTCTACACATCAGGTTGCCCTGGCCATGCCCATGGAAATTATCTACTCTACCCTGCTCCAGAAGCTTAAGGCATTGGAATGGAAACGTCTCAAGGCTATCCTCATTTGAAACACTGCTACACAAGCATATGCTATGAGACCTTCAGAGTGCTGCTGTCCCCCAAGCTAACTTAACTAACTCATTCGGCAAAGCTGACCTCATTACTCCACGATGGAGGAAGCCACCATCCAAAACCAGCCAAAGATCCCTTGATGTGGGAGTCTTACAGACCCATTGCCCTCATCAACATAGACGCAAACATTTGCACAAAAATATTGGCAAATAGACTAGAAGACATCCTCCTAAACTGATCAGTCAGAGTTCATCAAGAGAAGCCAGACATTTTATAATATCCGCAGAGTCTTTCACCTGACAGAAGAAATTATCAATAAAGGCCCCAGCAATACTTTTGCTCGACGCTGAGAGTGTTCGACCAGGTAGAATGGTCATTCGTGCTCCACACCATGGAACTTATGGCATTCGGCACATCCTTCTTACAGAAAGTCGAGGCCAATTACAGCAACCTGACGGTCAGATTTCTGATCCGCTCTCCCTGACGATTCCATTGCCGAGAGGTATCAAACAAGGGTGCCCTTTATCCCCTCTCATACATAATTTACCTGGAACCCTTCCTTTGCCAAGTTAGGTCACAGGATGCAATTAAGGGTTTTCAATTTGGGGGGGGGGGGGAGATCACAAGTAATGGCTTTTGCCGACAACATGCTTTAACTTACGGATCCTGTACACTCCTTTCCAGAGGTCATACGTGAAATAGGGTTCTGTGGCACTGTTGCAGGTTTGAAAGTAAATCTAAACAAATCTGAAATCCTAAACTTATTGATGGATGGGGAGTTATTAGTGCATGCATAAAAAAGCACTCCCTTCCGATAGGCTCCAGGGGGGGCATAAGACTACTAGGGGTGAAGATTGCAAATGCACTAGCCGAGATATATGGGGCGAATTACCAACCGCTACTGGAAACCATCAAAGCTCAATTACGCAAGTGGAGCCCGCTATCTATCTTGTGTCGAGGGAGAATAAATACTGTCAAAATGGTAGCTCTGCCAAAAATAATGTAATATTTTTCAAGCACTCTCAGTGGAAGGTCCTCAGATGTTCTCCAAATCACTAAATAAATTGCTATCAGGGTTCTCATGGAACAACAAAAGCCTGCGGCTAGGGTTAAGAACACTAATGGCCCCTGTGCGCACAGGTGGGGCTGGGCCTCCAAAATGTTCAGTACTGCTATGCGGTGGCCCACTTGGGGCGAATTAAGGAATGGCTTACAGAGTCAGAGAAAATCTGGGCAGTGATGGGGGCACCTTTGGAAGAGGTCCTCTGGCTAAACAAAGCTGACAGACCCCCAAAATATGCATAGCACAATAACAGAACTGGTGGAAAACACTTGGGACCACTGGATGTACTCACATGGGATCAACTCCCTCCTCCCCACCCACCTGCTGTTTAACCCCCTGTTCTGTAATCCACAATTTGCCCCAGGTATGAAGCGAGGGGCCTTTGCCTGTTGGATAGCCGCCAGGTGCCTGAAACATAGAGATCTGTTCATTGGACAAGAGATGAAAATGCTTGAATTATGTAATGCTGAAATGGGATTTAATGAAAGACAGGCAGTATCTTTAGCTGGTTAGGGGAACCTCCAAACGAGCGGGCGCCCCTAGAACCATCGCACTGTTCGAGAAATACCTGCTCACTAACTCTGGGGATAGGAATCTCAGCGATCTAAAAATGCATCTCAGACAGTGCACCTCAGATAAAGAGGGATTAAATGAACAGATGGAAAACCACAATTGTAGGGTGGGGAGGCGGCATTTTTCAGGAAGACTACGACAGGTGTTGGAGAGACAACCCCAAACTTTCTGAAGAAAATACTGTTTGACCTGACTTCCATTTTACACGATGCAAGTTGTCCGAATACCTCCCTTGAGGTCAAGTTTCCGCAGGGTGATCAAGCTCACCCTAGTGTGGCATATAGGAGGATGGCCAAGGTGGCCGATGCTTTAGGCTGGGCCCCACCTACCTCCCTTGCAAGGGAAATTGTGGAATCTGATATCGGACATTCTGGACAAGGCCTCCCTTTCCACAATAACACAATTCCAAGGGATAGCTCGGTTTTCCTGGTATAGTATGAAATTATTTTTTAAAGGGTGGTGCATAGTTTTCTGTAGTATTCTTTTAAAACATTGGGCTATTCTGAAAAATCTATTGCCTTTTGTCACCTGAAAGTTGTTCATTTCTTAGATTGTAGTGTTAGGACTTGACGTGTCCCTATGCTGATTTATCTTTACTAAATGGGTGCTATCTACGTTGCCTGCCCTTGCCAGCGACTATTTGTGCTCGCCCTCCTATTTGACACACAAATATTAAGTATAAACCTAAAGTTGAACCGTTTGACTTTGGCACTGTATTATAACGTATACATTTATTTTATTTATTGTGCGTTTGTTAGGCGCTTATACAACAAGTAAATTGTGTTTCAGAGCACCCACATGGCAACAGGGAGGGAACATGGGATTGAAACAATATATACACTGAAGGATTAAGACGAATTTACTAGGCCTTGTGAGTGTTCAGAATGTTAAAGTGTAGAGAGAGACAAGAGGGGAGGAGGGAGTGAGGCTAAGTGCTGGAATGTCCATGCCCTTGGGTGAGAAGCAGATACATGTGCCAAGTATAGTAAGCGCTACGGATCATTGAGCATGTGAAAGTGGAACAATATCAAACCATCAACAAATATTTATTGAGCGTTGTCTTAAAGTTATATCATTGTATGGTTTCAGTCCAGTCTCACTGTATTGATAATATTGCAAATAGTCTGTTTTCCTTCTCCCGTCTTACTTGTGCTGCACAGGTTTTTAGATATTGAACTTGAATTTGTTTTTTCTAGTGGACTTGTGCCCCTGCATAATGCATGTTCATATGGCCACTTTGAGGTCACAGAGTTACTACTCAAGGTAAGCATTAATATCTGTTTTTTTATGACTGCATTGACTTACCATTTCAAATGTTTATGCAAACATTATGCCGGCTCTAGGAATCCCAAGACACAGATTGCTTCATATTGAAAGCACAGATGAATATTTAGTTAATCCACCATAAGCAGAGAAGAGTCCACATTAGCTTTGGGAAACATCTAAATTTCTCAAGCCACCTATCGTGCCACCCGAAACATGGGGGTGGGGTCTTTCACAATGGTCTCTGCCCTCCATCTTTGCAGTAACCTTTTGGTTTATGCCAGGAATTGTTGTTTGGTCAGCTATCAGGAAGAGTTCCTTTCCAGTGCCCAATTACCACATGGTGGTGAAGCAATCCCATCAACCCCCTTTTGGCTTTTGGCTTATGGAAGGGGGTTGGTGGGATTGCTTCACCACCATGTGGTGTCAATTGGGCACTGGAAAACTCTTCCTGATACCAAACAACAATTCCTGGCATGCCCTGTTGTTACTGCAAATGTGCATAGTATGCAAGTCCGTGGAATAGTGTAGTCTGTGATGAATGGGTTGTGGTGCTGCCCATGTTATTTCTTTAACCTTCAAAAGCCTGGAAGTATAGCAGTACGTTCTCCTTTATGCAGCTTTGGCTGTATGGATTTGGTCTCTTTTGGGGACTGCTGAGGTTTTTCTGCCTGATGTTTTTTCTAGTTTTTTTCGGCCCCTCTTCAGCCCTCGGTCTGACCGTTTCTTGATTATCAGTCTTTCCTTGCCCCTACCATATTTTCCTTTGGCCATTTCTCTTCTTTGTTTTCTTTATGCACCCCTGTTTCACAGTCCAATGCTTTGTGTTGCCTCTGTGCTTGCCTGTGTCACCATACCTTCTGAGAACTCTTCTCCCTGCCAGCTTTCTCAGACTCCTTGATGCTTTTCCTTCCTTTATCGAAGCATGCTGGACTCCGTTGACTGGGTGCTACCGCCTAAGGATTTTGATTCAGGGTTTTTCTAGCCAATTTCCCTTCGGTTTCCCTCCCACGTCAAGTTTCCAAGTTGCATGGGTTTACCTGGGACACCAAAACATGTTTACATGTATTTATTTTTCTTTGGCAGCTTTTCTTTTGCCATCTTCTCCACCTCCTGTGCACATATGATTCTTAACATCCAAGAGGTGGGTAGTGAGAGTGGTTGTCCACGCAGATATTCTCGGGTCATCCCCTGAGGAATCAGCAAAAATTACTGAATCCATTTTACCTACCCCACGAAAAGACCTAAAATACATACCAACAAAAGTTTGAACTACAAAAGTTTCAAACCTTTTGTGGTATGTATATTTTGGTGGGGTAGGTAAAAAAAAAAAAAAAAAAGGCTGGGGGGTGTCCCTCGCTACACCCCGCTCACCATACTATACAGTATAGTGAGTGGAGTGTTACGGGGGACACCCCTGCAGCTGCCTGACCAAAAAAAAGAAAAGGACCCTTCGGCGCAGATTCTCGATCACGGAAGTGAAACGGAACCAGCGTTGCAGGGACACAGCGCTTCGAGGTGAAAGTTAAGTAGGGGTGTTGGCGGTGTGGGTAGGGGTTAGGTTTTGGGGTGGTTTTACCATGGATGTCCGCATGAGAAATGTATTAACATTTATGTATGTCGTACATTTCTCATGCAGTCATTTCCGCTGCTGACCTTTCCGCCATGGTAAAACAACCCCAATTTATCCCTGACACCATAAGGCCTGAAGATCTGTTACTTCTGAACACTTCAGACGAGTGGTCCTTTTGCTTGACAGTAGATGGTCCTATGCTACTCTAAACCTGCCCCCTGGGCAAATCTCCTTTTCTTTCTGAGTGGGCTTACCTCTCCTCCCTCCTGTCCTCTACCACTCAACTCCTCCTCCTTGGTGACCTCAACATCCACCTCGATTTCCCCATGTCCCTAATCTCTGCTCTTTCGCGACCTTTGCGATTCCCTCTCTATCTTCCCCTCTGGCCCAACACACTGCAGGACACACACTTGATGTCCTGATCTCCTCTGGCCTCCCCCTTTCTATCCCTCTGACCACTCATCTCTCTTGGAGTGACCACTGCCTTCTCTCCTCTCATCTCACTCTCTTCTCCCCAAGCCAAGCGCACCCCAACACTGTGTCAGGTGAGGCTTTCGCTGCTACCATCTCCCCCCCCCCCACCACCCCTCCTCTCCTCATCTGGCTGACTCACACCCGGACAAAACCTTGTCCCTTCTCTACTCTTTCATTTCTGATACTCTTTATGCTCTTGCCCCTGTCATGAGGATCCGCTTGAAGTCCAAAGCCAAGTGTAATTACCGGTATGACTCTGACTTAGCTACACTTAAACGTAAGTGTAGGGCGGCTGAGAGGAAATGGAGGTCTTCTTGTTCATCCTCCACCACCCCCTCCCTCCTTCTCTTCCTTTCCTCACTTCTCCCCTGATGAGGTCGCTAGACAAGTCCGATCTGTGAAAGCCTCGTCAAAACAGGTTCATCCCTGTTCCTCTAAAACCATCAACGACCACATTGACACCGTCGCTACGGCCCTTGATGATTTTTGCAACCATTCCTTTGCTTCCGGATCCTTCCCCCCCCTCTGAAACACTCCCTTGTGCATCCTCTTCTGAAGAAACCCACAGCTGTTCCTTCCTGTCCGGCTAACTATCGCCCAATCTCCATTACTCCCTTTCTGGGTAAACTCCTGGAAAAGCTGGCCATCTCTCAGCTTAACCTTCTTTCTGATTCTGTTGGCTGTCTCCATGACCACCAGTCAGGTTTCAGAGCAGCCAAAAGCACGGAAACTGCTCTCCTGAACATCCGTGAAGATCTGCTCTCCAACCTTGAATCTAACATTCCCTCTGTCCTCATTCTACTCAATCTCTCTTCTGCCTTCGCCACAGTCAACCATGCATAACTGCCTCTGTGTGAACCTGGGTATCACTGATCAGGCTCTGGCCTGGCTGACCTCTTTCCTCTCTGACCCTCCCAGGTTCAACTGGGGTCATTCCTTTCCTCTATCTTCCTCGCTACATGTGGTGTTCCCCAGGGGTCTAACCTCTCGCCCTGGCTTTTCAACCAATGCATGGCAACTCTGGCCCACTGTATTGCCACTCTATACTCAAATTTCCAGTGCTACACTGACAACAGTAGTCATTTTTAGGCTGCCCTCAGCCGCCTATGCGCTAATGATCTTTGTCTGAATGCCAGCAAGACAGAAATCTTCCTCATCGGCAACCCTTCTCCATCCTTTCCCCTCTGTCTCTGGCCGACTGCGCTTGGCCCTCCTCCTATACCCACCTGTGAGTCCAAGTACCTCGGGTTCATCTTTGACTCCACACTTTCCTTCTCCGCCTACATCTCTGAGGTCTCTAAAAGGTCAAACTACCTATTGAACCTCCTCAGAGTCGCTCTTCCTTTCCTCTCCTTCCTCCAGAAGCTCACTGTCTCCCAAGTTCTGGTTCTCTCTAGGTTGGACTATTGTAAGAGCCTCTTTCTAAATCTACCTGCCTCTACTCTTCGCCCTCTGCAACTAATCCAGAACAAGACTGCGAGACTTGTCCTTGGCCTCAAGCCCTGGGATCGTATCTCTCCAGCTCTGAAATCTATTCATTGGCTCCCAGTGGATGCAAGGGTTAAATTTAAAACCCTCTGCATTGTCCACAAGGCTTTCTGGGGCCTGGTTCCAAAATACCTTCAGCTATCCCTCCGCAAATACCTCCCCTCTCGAGCTCTTCGCTCCTCTAACTCCCTCAGGGTGTCGTTTCTCAAAGAAACGAGTCGGGGTAAATCTCTTTGGCCGGGGCCTCCCTCTGGAACAGCCTCCTTGCCACTCTTAAAACTTGAGGAGAACCATCTCTGGTTCCGGAAGCACCTCAAGACCTTCCTCTTTGCATCTGCGTTTGCTCCCCCTCGCTGATCTGCTCTCTTGGCACTGTGCATCTGGCCACCCTCCGTCCCCTTGGCCCAGTTACCTGCTCACCCTGCCACCCTTCTGCACTTCCTCCTGGCCATCCCTTGCACCTGGGACTGTATCTGTACCCATACAGCCCCCATCCCCCATTTTCTTCTTTTTATGCACTTATCAGACTTCTAGTTCTGCTGCAGTAAACACAGCACTTTCTGGACTACCCTGGTTTATTGCTCCATTATATATTTTATTTTTATTTATTTATATCTGTTTATCCTCTGCTCTGCACTTTCCACTCTCCGCATTCCATGCGCTTTTCCCCTTTCCCTTTCCTATGCACTTGCAGGATCTCAATGTCACTGGGCCTAGTAAGATCATTTTTGTTCTCCCTTGTGCCCCCTCCTTTGCCTTGTCACACTCAAACACTTGTGTACGAGCACGATACAAATAAAATATCAAATCATGCTAGAGGTACCCTTGTTCTTAACATGTTAAATACCTTATCCAAGCATCCAGAGATGCTGCTGGGCCTATAATTATAGGTCCCAGGGCGTGTTATTGGCTCAAAGTACCAGGACTGCACCTGACGCTATGTTAATGGGTCGCTTTACAGTGGTTCATGCTAGGACTAGGTTCACACTCTCCCCGCTCCCCCCCCCCCCCCAAAGTCTGTGTACCAAGGTGGCCATTAAAACTTCAACTACCATTCCCCTTTCTAAGGTACTGTTACGGCTGAGGAAACTTGGGCAAACACCCAGAGCTCTAAAACATCAATTGCTTACCATCCTACCTTTTGTGCTGAGTGTTTACTATAGGTTTCGAGAACATGGACTGTCCTCTGGCATACCTGTAGTCCCTAAACTAATCATATTCACTGCAGGTACATTTGGGCCTATATTTATCTCCAAACAGTCTTCTGGCTCCTCAGGTGAGTAACCCACTGTTTTTAATGGCTAATCTTAGGGACCCCAACATTTCTATTGTCTTAGGCCCAATCCATTTAATTATTTTTAGCAAGATGCTGCCTTGCAAAATAAGCCACAAGGCATAGAACAGATTAAAAAGAATAACACTTGCATTTGCACTAGCACAAGTCCACACCCAGAGATTGTTTACTGTGCAGTTTACATGAACTGAGTCTTGGCAGGCACGTGGATGAAAATGGCCAGAATGAGATTTGACAAATGTTCAGAAATTCCTATGGTTACTGAACGGTGAATACTAGATCTCCTTAGTCCTGGGCACATTGGTACCTGATGAAGTCAGATGGAGCACTAAGCCCTTTTTGACTCATCTGCTTGTTGTTTGGCCCTCATTTCTTTAATATGCACTCAATTTACAACAGAGAAGCAGGAACAAGCAAGGTGGTCAGGGTAGGTATTGCTCTTTAGTTGATGCTCTTGGGACTTGCAGGGAGCTTGCCTGTCTGCATCTCCCTATGACCTGCCTGCTATCCACAAGAAGCTACAACAGAGTCCCTATCATGGCCTCTTAGGCATGTAACACCGGTGGTAGCTTCTAACACCTCTGGGCTATGATTTGCATGCCTAAACGGCACCTTGACAAACTGTCATGTTAAGGTCATATCTCTTTGGACTGCCACCTTCCTAGCTCTATGATTTACTAGAAGCTCCACAGTGATTACCTTGGCAAGGGCTATGTCCACCGAACCAGTAAAGGAACAATACATCTGGTGAAGCTAATCTTTCAATGGGCCATAGTGCCGGTTTTACCAGTAAAGTTTTGTTCTTTCCAATCTCAGATCTATTTTTTTTCCATCACCTTAAGGTTGTGTGTGGATATTGTGGCTGACTAGAAGAGCTCTATGGAGACTGCTATTTGTCTAACTTTTTCATGGCTTTATTTGAATTTGGCATGACTGAGTTGAAAGAGTTGGCAGCCATTCTGTTCCTATCGGGTACTCTAGCGTTCAGATTCTGAAAGCTATTTGACAAACTACGTTCTTGTAGCTGCATTTATAGTTTAGTACCACCTATAAGGTGAAACTATTGCATTATAGTACATATAGGAAGAGATTGCCTATAAGGAGGGACACCGCTTCCAGGTGTTGGGTTATTTACCCACCTATGGACTACCCATGGCCATGCTCATTAGGGATGTAACGGTATTACGGTATACCGTTAAAGATACCGTGAACCAATTAATTGAACAATATTAACGTCACGTTGTTTATACCGGTATACCGTTCATACCGTTGTGTGCTTTTCAATCTGATTTGGAAAGGCTGCAGTAAGCAAGTGCTGCGCAGTCTTGGTCTTGCACTGTTGGATGTGCCGTCTGCCAAGTAGTTTCAGTTTGAGCAGTTTTTAATGCCATTCCATAAACCACACGTGCCTGACACAAAATCAATATGTTAGCAATAGGAAGAATAAATACAGTGCCAAGAAGGAAAAGGGTTTGCTTTTTTTTTTATTTACATTTTTTTTTAAAGCGCTCACACAGCCCACAGGCACCGAGGCGCTGTTAAATAAATTGTTTTTGTTTATTTAGTTACATAATTGTTTTTGTCTAAGTTGCGTATTTATAACGTGCTTAAACACCCAGAGGTTTCTAAGCGCAGACCCGGGGATCGAACCTGTGTTGCTTCGTGTCGTCTTGTTTCCAAGGCGCGCATGTTGCCGCTGAGCTATCCTTCGGGGACTTTGGGTTGGCGGCTTTGGGGTTTATATATCTATAATGGATAATGTTTTCTAAACATATGACAATGGGGGCTTTCCCTAGTTCTATCATTGAATTTACATATAATAAGTCGCACTGTGAAATTTACTCATCTCTGTGGGTATTCCCTGCTGCCATACCAAAGGGTAACATGTCCCTGATTACTGAACACCTTTTGGCCCGGAAGTAAACTAAAGGCTGTAACGTAAAGAGAGAGTGCGTGTGCATGTGTGTGTGTATGGCATGCAGGTTATCAAGATGGCAACATGTTCATCTTCACCAGTAGCCAGTGGGGGAGCTAAAAGCCTAAATGACAACTTAAGAAAAGCTATTCAGTTTGCTTTGCCAGTCGCAGCAGGGCCCCCCCCCCCCTCCCTCCTCCTCTCCACACGTGTGTTTGTGTTTGGTGGAAGCAAGGGGTGGCATTTCAGTGGAAAGTATGTTGAAAAGCCCAATTCTGGACCTGGGTGCCTGGTTTTGTTTGTGATGATAAATCTGACAATTTATGACCTTTTAGAAAATATTTGTTAAGATTAGTTAACTCCACCTGCTATACCGCGATGACCATGATATACCGTCATTTGGCAAGAAGGTTATTGTACCGTCATAAAACTAATACCGTGACACCCCTAATGCTCATCCCCATGGCCATTCTCACACAGATCCTGCCCCGTCCCAAAAGCTCCTCATGGGAACTCTTTGAGCTTGCTTTAAACAAGCCTTTGCAAAACCCAATCGGTAAAACCAGATACTTGTATACCTTCCTGCCTACTGGGTACTAAAAGAATATCAAAAAAGGAAGGCTCTCTAATAGTCACTCACCTCTCCCTCATTTAAGCAGTCCTGAAATAAGGGCCCCGTGTTATCACCATTTATGGTATTGTAAAAACATGGAAAAATACTTTATTATCCAAATCACACAAGATATTGTGATTCATTAAAAAGATTTTTCAAACCAACCCAACATTGGTATAATTGACTAGCAGTACACATACATCAATACACATATATGATGTAAAATACACGTTTGGAAATAACACCAAGACAAGCAATTGTGCCACATTGTGTTCTTGGAACTAGAATGTGGGTTAGTACACTTACACTATCAACGCTCCTGAAATGCGGACATGTTTGTCCCAAAAAAGCCCTTTTGTGCTGGATATTCCTTAGAGTCGGCAACTATCCCCAATCGTGTAGTGAACCTCTTGTATTAAAAAATATGACCTTCAAAATGTGCACTGAAAGAACCCATCTTCCTAAATCCTTGCAGGGTTGTCTTTAGAAATAGTGACATACTTTTGTTTTTTGTCTGTTTAATAACTTGATTAAAACCTCTACATATTGCGCCATAAATGCAGAAAGTGTACCTCTAATAGTTGCCCATGGACACCAACAACCGTAAATGTTGAATCCACACCATCCAGTATGTGCGGTTATGATCAGGTGTTTTTCAACTGGCTGCCCTGTCAAAGGTACCCATAAGAACCTGTATTAAAATTCTACACCTCTAATCAACATACTGTTCATATGTTCTTATGGGTAGTGGAATAAATGCTTACCCATGATTACTTCACATAAGCTGAAACAGGTTATCAGGCTGGCAATGCCCTGTTTTTCCAAAATTGCATGGTCTAGTCACTGAGAGGCAAAAAAACGGAACAGGGATGTCTCACTGTTAAATTAAACAATGCATCTAGAAGAAGTTATCGCCCTTGCTGCTTATTTTTAGCAGATAAATACCATGCTGAATAACCTTGTTACTAGTTATTTACATAGTGTGCAAGCAACCTAAAAAATGGCTGCCGCAATAAATAACAGTGCAACCTGACGTGAAGTCACATATGTGCATGGGAGCATCTGCAAAAGGCAGACATGCCATGACTAGGGCAACTTAATTTAAGCCACACACAGCCCACCACTAGGAGGTTTGGTATAGAGGAAAAGCCATTACAATCTGTAGACCTCAGCAAACCAACTGTAGGACTGAGAATGTTATGTATTTGATAACTTTTTCTTCTTGCTGCCATTATATTGGAAAGACGAACAGAGTGCATGACGAGGCTTATTGAGCACAGAAGCTATATTAAAAATAGAATCAAACGGGCCCCATTGGTAAGACACTACATGGACCATGCACAGTCCTTTACATATTTGAAATGGGTTTACATATTTGAAATGGGTTATCCTGGAAAAAGTGAAAGGCAATTCCCAAGAGGTGATAGATTTGAAATGATTGAATCTTGAAAAGAAACTGATATTTCAGACTACACGCCACATCGGTGGACTTATTGAAAATATTATGGAGTGGCATATCGTTGCACTATACTTTGCCAGATTACAGCTTCTGTGCCAAATAGCGTTGTCTTTGGGGTACAATAGCCTCTAGGATACATGTTTTCATCTTAAGTAGGCAATTGGAATGTTATTACTGAAAGTGATTGTCGGGACTGACGTATGGTGTAAATGTAAGTAAATGATATTTGAAAAAAAGTGACATATTGTCCTCACTACTGTTGAATTACTTTGAAATGTTTGTGTTTCATGGGTGATTGTCTGACCCTTGAGACCAAGGTTGGGGTCTTTAATGTTGCACAGTAGCTGTCCATATGGTTCTTTATATAAGAATTTGTGAGTAGCACAATTCCTCAACCTAGATTTCAATTGGGACATAAAATCAGGAAATTACAATTGGTGTGCTCGTCTTGGGATCCAACTGGATATGGGCAAAAATGTTAATCTTGGAGGCAAGGTCTATTGGTATTACTGATGGCCATGATTCAAATGCGTTTTCCTCTATTTTATAATGACCTTGTAGCGATGGGATATGTAATTAAGCTTCTGTGCCTTAAACTAAGTTACCCTAGTTTCGGCATTTCCATACACATGTAGCTTCACCACTTTGCGCCGTTTATTGTGCGGGGAGGCAGGGAGGGCACATGTGAATCTAAGCAGATACAATTATCAGAAATGCTTTTACGGTAAGTAATGCATGCCTTCTGATGCTTGTTAATCTGCTTAGAATCACATGCTGTGCATAGACTAGCGAGCAGTACCTGGAGTTGGGTTGTGAGAAGGAACAGTAGAAAAAAGATGTCTTACTACTGCTTGTCCCACCTGAGAATCAGACCTAGAATGAGTGTCTAGGCAATAGTGTTTTGTAAAGGTGTGTACAGAACTCCAGGTTGCCGCTTTGAAAATGGACTCTAGGGCAACATTTGCAGTGAATGCTATCGATGCCCCAGTGCCTCGAGTAGAATGTGCTCTATGCTTGAAGGGCAGTTCTCTCTTTGCAAGAGTAACATAGTGTGATGCATTTGACAATCCACCTTGATATTGCTGATTTAGAGACAGGATCCCTTTCTCTACCAGCTGCCACTGAAACAAAGAATTGTTTAGTTTTCCTCAGTGGTTTAGTTCTATCCATGTAGAACATGACTGTTCTGCGCACATCTAGTGTGTGAAGGCTTCTTTCGGCCATGTTAGTAGGTCTCTGGAAGAACGTGGGTAGTTCAATTGACTGGTTCACATGGAACTTCAAAATAAATTTTGGCGCAAGTCTGGGATGAGTGCGCAGAACTACCTTATCTTTGTGGACTGTAACAAAGGGGTCCAAAACCGAGAGGGCCTGTAGTTCGCTAACTCTTCTGATAGAAGTGATAGCTACTAGAAAGGCTGTCTTGTAAGTCGGGTCTTTCAGACTAGCTTTATGCATATGCTCAAAAGGGGGTCCCATGAGCCTAGTTAAAACCACATTTGGATCGCACCCAGGGGCTGGGTGAGTGATGGGGGATACATTCTTTTAACCCCTTCCATAAAGGCTTTAATCACAGGTATTTTCCACCACAATGCCTTCTGCTGTGTCGTGGTGTAGGCTGACAACGCCGCTAGTCCAACAGATGGGTTAGATATAACACAATGTGTGAAGGTGAGCAATCGGTGGGATTAACGCCTTTGGAACTGCACCAGATGACAAAACGTTTCCATTTGCTGGCATAGCAATAACGTGTTAGGCTTTCTTGCCTTCCTCAGTATGTCCATGCATCTTTGAGGGAGTTGCAGATGTCCAAACTCTGACCTAAGGAGCCAGGCTGCTAAGTTCAGAGTTTGTGGGCATGGGTGCAGAGTCTCCCCCCTCTCCTGAGACAACATGGGCAGGGCAGCTTGACTGGTGGGGAGAGGGACATTTCCATCAGGTGCGCAAACCAAGGTTGGCGGGCCGACATGGGAGCCACCAGAATCATGGTGACTGACGGGTTCCTGGTGTACCTTGTGTACTATCTTGTTCAGAAGGGGAGTCGGGGGTGGGGGGGAGGGGGCGTAGACAAATTTCCCCGACTAAGTTATCCAGAGACCATTCCCCTTGGATCGGTTCTGGGGGTACCTGGAGGCGTAATCTTGGCATTGGGCATTCTCCTGAGTAGCGAACAGGTAGATCTCTGGAAACCCCCATTCTGCGAAGACGTTGGATACAATGTCTTCGTGCAGTCCCCATTCATACTCTTCTGGCAGAGGAAAATCTCTGCTGAGTACGTCTGCCAGAAGATTGAGTTCCCCTGGAACATGTTGGGATATCAGGAACATCTTGTGTTTGAGAGCCCATATCCAGATGTTTTGGGAAAGCTTGTATAGCCCTGGAGAGTGAGTGCCCCCTGTTTGTTCAGGTAATACATTGTTGTTGTGCTGTCGGTTAGGACCAGCACTGTCCTCCCTTGCAGTTGCTCCTGAAAGGCTTTCAATGCTTTGAACACTGCTAGTAGCTCCAGTAGGTTTATATGGTTGGACGCTACCTGAGGGGACCCCACTCCGTGCGCTGTCTGTTGAAGCAGGTGAGCCCCCCACCCTGTGAGAGATGTCTGTCGTGAGAGTGGCTTCCACTGCAGGGATGGTGAAAGTTTTCCCCTTCAAGAGGTTCTCCCTCGACCACCACTGCAGATAGAGAACGAGGGCTGGCGAGAGAACTAACAGATCTTCCCATTGTCCGCTGGCCTGACACCACTGGTTGTTGAGCCACTCTTGCATGGGACGCATGCGCAGCCGCGCGTGGGGAACCAAGTATATACATGATGCCTTCATCCCTAGCAAACGCATAACTTTGCGTACCGTCACCTCTTGACTGGCTACATACTGAGGAACCTGAGAGAGCATGTTCTGAACCCTCTCGCTGGAAGGGAAGACTAGACCGTCTTTCGTACGAATTAGAGCCCCCAGGAACTTTTACTTGGCTGGGGACAAGGCTGGATTTCTTTTTGTTGATAGAAAATCCCAGGCAGAACAGTAGGTCTACTGTCTTTTGGGTGTTCGAAAAACAAACGTCGAACGAGTCCCCCGTGATGAGCCAATCGTCGAGGTAAGGGTAAACTGGAACTGAAAGTCTGCGCAGGTGTGCCGCTGCCACTGCCAGGACCTTGGCAAACACCCTTGGTGCCGAGGCTATGCCGAAGGGGAGTACCTTGAACTGGTAGTGTTTGTCCTGAATCATGGACCTTAGGAAATTTCTGTGCGCTGGCAGCATTGAAATATGAAAGTATGCATCTTTCATATCCAATGTTGTCATGAAGTCCCCCTGTTTTAGCAATGGGATCACCTCTTGCAGTGTTACCATGCGAAACATCTGGGGCTTCATGAACTTGTTCGCTGGGCGCAGGTCTAGAACAGGACGCATGGTGAGATCCTTTTTGGGTACAAGGAAGTACACTGAATAGATACCCTCGTTTACCTGAAGAATTGGGACAGCTTTTATGGCGTCCTTTCCCAGCAGCGCTTCCACCTCTTTGATCAGGATCTACAGATGTTCGGGTGAAAGGCGTCGATGTTTCAGCGGTCTGAACTGTGGAGGTCGGGCGAATTCCACGCAGTAACCGTGGGCGACCGTCTTTAAGACCCACTGGTCTGAAGTTATCCCCTCCCATGCCTTGAGCAAAGATGTTAATCGCCCCCCGACCGGGGAGACATGGGAGGGGACCTGAACTTGGTGGTCATTTGACCCGAAGTTGACGCTCCTCTGGAATTGGAGCCTCTGCTTCCTATTCTTTTCCGCGCTTCTGACCCCTCTGGGGATAGTAAGTGGGGCTTGCAGCAGGTTGACTTGAGTTGAAGTTGCCCGTGCCGAAATTATTTTGAGCGGCACGGGCTTGTCCTCGAAAGGACCGCCGAGAATTACTGCCCCTCTGTGAAGAGGGTTTTTGGGAAATCTGGTGCAGCGACATAATAGTCTCATGCTCCTTCTTGGCTGTCTCCAATGCATCGTCTACCGCCTTCCTGAAGAGGTTGGCCTCTTCGATGGGTTTGTTGATAATGGATGCCTGGGTCTCAGGCCTGAAGCCCGATGTGCACAGCCACGCGTGTCTCTTTAGGAGAGTACCCTGTGTGAGAGACCTGCCTGCTGTCTCTGCGGTGTCCAGGGTATTCTTTACAACATTCTGATTGGCAAGTTTGCCCTCCGAGACAATGGCGAGAAGCTTGGCTCTGGTTGGTTCCGGAACCTTCTGAAGGCCTTCCTGGAGTAGGTTCCATTGGGCGTTGACGTAGCTTGCCAGTAACGTCGTGTTATTGGCAATCCGGACGGTATAGGCCGCCGCCGACGTAACCCGTTTGCCTAAGGCATACAACCTTTTGGACCCCTTGTCCGGGGGTGACTCTCCCGTGGCAAGGGGAACCCCTGCTCTCTTGCGAGTGTTGGTCACCACCAGCGAGTCTGGGATTGCGTGTCCTTTGATATAAAGCGGGTCAGTGGGAGAGGGCCGCTAAAGTTTTTCGACCCTTGGGTTCACAGCCCTAGTCTGAGCGGGTGTGAGTAAAGAAGGGGCCAGCCGTCTCTTTACAGAGCTCAAGAGAGGGATAGACTGGCTTGCCGGAGGCTTTTCATTAATAATGTCCTCCGCGAAATCTTGTTCGGGCAAGGCTTCAAGCATGGCAATTTTAAAGAATTTCGATGCTTTTTTCAACATGTTGTTGAAAGCCATTTGATCATCCACCGGGCAAGCTTGTCGAATCGGGGTGGATGGGGGAGAGTCGAGACAAACGATATCAGAATTGTGATCATCCTGCTGGGTGTCCTCCCAGTTGTCCGTTGCCCCTTGATCTTCCCCATAGTGGTCCAGAAAAGGACAATTCGGTAAGATAAACAATGTCTCATGAAGAGCTCCACTATAGGGCGACCAGTTATCTGGGCGGAAAAAAAAATCTGAGGGACCTCGGCGCATGAGGGATTTTGGGTATTAAACACGTCACGATAGGAATAGTGTTTCAGACACGCCTATGCCGACGTCCCCTTTCGGTCCCCCGAAAGACGAGATGCAATACTCCGCGGTTACCACTGGATGCCAGACCATGTGCACAGCATGTGAATCTAAGCAGATACAATCATCAGAAATGCTTTTACGGTAAGTAATGCATGTCATACATGATTGTGGATAAATGTGGCCCGTGAGGGATGTCGAGCACAAAAGGGCTTTTTTGGGACAAACATGTAGGGCAGTTCAGGAGTGTTGAAAGGCATAGCCATTATCGCTAAATCAATTCTATCCATGAGATTAGCCCCTTCTCCAGACATCAAATCATGCAAATCCTTGTCAGTCAAAATACCTATTGCCAACTCTTAATATCCACCTCATATATAGACCGCCTGGCCCTATTGGTACCTTCAACAAAGATATCTCCACGATTCTGTCACATAACTTAAAAAGCACCTCACAAACCCTGTTGCTGGAGATCTCTATTTGGGATTTAACGACCCGAATGATCAACAAGCAATCACTGTGGCCAACATCCTGGCAGAACTCTTTCACTCAGTGAACCTACCAACTCACAATAAGGGCAGAATACTTGATTGGGTGGCGGATCACTACTGTAACACATCGATCACTATGATCATCCCTTAAATCTGGACAGACCATCACCTCCTGGCAATCACTTTGGCAACTGAAAGGCCCACCGTCAAGTCGACCCTATCCTCCCCTCCTACACTAACCAGAAACAAAAAGAATATCACTAGATAAACTTCTTCCCCGCATCTTACCTAATCTCAACTCACTACCTGACGATATGGATCCCAACTCATTAGTTGTTGAATATAACAGGATTATGACCAGCTCCCTTGATATTGCACCACTAAAACTGAGAAATAGCAAGCCTAAAAGCCACCGCCATACCTGGTTCACCCTTCACTTGAAAACTTGATGTTAGATGAGAGGAAATGTGAAACTTCATGGAGATTACTTCCCTCTGCTGAAAACAAAACAAACTTAATTAACTTATCAGCACAATACAAGAAAGACATCCTCTTGGCGAAACAGGAAACCTACAACGGAATCCTGCAAGCTAATTCCAGTATGTAAGAACTATTCATAATATTAAAAGCACTAGAAACTCCAATTCCAGTACAAGATAACTGTGTCAAAGACAAAACTTGGTGTTCCAAAATTCAGCATGCTCTAGTCAATTAAGTCTCTAACCTTCAGAATAAGATGGCACTAAAGAAAGCTTACCTAACATCCTCAACTTCACCTAACAAAACTCCCTTGCCCCCACTTAAACAACTAACCCGCTTCAGCTTCTTTAAAGTCTCTATTATTGAGGTTGAGAAGGTCATAATCCTGCTCAAACCCTCACATTGCCAGGGTGACCAATGCCCAGCACAACTAATTAAGGATGCTGCTAGAGATCTAGCACCTTTCATTTCGAAACTTATCAACGCCTCCTTTTCATCCGGTACCATCCCATGTAACCTTAGAGTCTTGGGTACTCCCTCTCCTCAAGAAACAAACACTAGACCCCACTATATACTGACCAACTACATGCCATCACAACAGTGGCATTACTCCTAAAAATTAAAGATAAGGTAGCATACCTCCAAATTCAGAAGTTCTTGGAACTTAACCAACTTCTAGGAGCACGACAATCTGGTTTCCGGCCGCAACACGGCACAGAAACAGCATTACTAGATCTAAAGGCCCAAATTGATGAGCTCAGAGACAATGGAAAATTAGCTTTGCTTCTCCTCTTTGACCGATCGGCTGCATTTGACTTGGTGGACCACAAGGTCTTATTCAGCGACTTGGACTCAGAAGCCCATTTCTCCAAGGAGGCCATAGTCTGGATACAATCCTTCCTCAGCAACAGGACTGAGTCTTCTCCCCTTCAGCAGCCACAGACCCTATCCCCATCACCTGTGGGGTGCCCTAGGGATCATGTGTCTCTCAGACCTTGTGTAACATATTTACCAAGCCCCTTTTTGATGATCTGGACCATCTTGTTATCGCCTACCCCAACGGTGCAGACGATACTCTGATCCTCTTACCACTTATTGGGGATTATGATAAGGATTTGGCCTTGGTGAATAGAATTTACAGCATCATTCAGGCATGGATGGCATCTCATGGTCTCTCCTGAATGATGATAGAACAGAGCTCATCATCCTCAGCACTACCCCCACCTCACACGACTAAGCCCAGAATATTCATCCTTCACCATTGATGGGAACCCCATTAAAGTTGCCAAAGAAGTAAAAACTCTAGGTTTTTACCTTGACTCCACCCTTACATTTACCAAACAAGTAAATACTTTGGCTTCCTCCACTGCATATACATGTAAATTGGAGTATGCAAACATTTCCTATCTTCTAACAGTTGCATTATCTTGGCCAGAGCCCTAATCCTGTCCAAATTGGACTACTGTAACGCCCTCTACATTGGCGCCAACAAACACATCAAGAGAATACAGACACTCCAGAATAACGTCCTCAGAGCTGCACTAAGTATATCAAGGAAAGAGCATATCTCTGAGACTAGGAGACAACACAACGGGCTCTACCCATGGCAAAATCCGACTGAAAACCACATCACTCACCCACAAATGCCTAAATAGGGCACCACGCTACTTGAAAGAAAATTAACAGAAAATCGTCAAGCAGACCCACTAGAACAGTCAATATTAATTGTCTCCTTGTGCCACTATTCAAATTATCTACAATCGGGGGCACTAGCTTCCTGGTCAAGGCAGCAAAACTTTGGAATTCCCTACCACCACCACTGAGAGTTGATCAAACATTTACTAAATTTGGACAATCTCATTAACTGGTTCAAAGAAAATGACAACACATTAGCCTTAGCTTTCTCGCTTTGTAAATGGCATCAAACTGCCTTGTAAATTACACTCCTGCCTGTATTGTTCTATATTTTAGTATATGCCTTTCTCCGACAGCCCCAGTGTTTATCCTGTATATCATGCTTGTATACCCTGATTTTCCCTTTGTTACTTTGTAGCTGAGCTGAAAGCCTTCTTTTGTCTTCTGCGCCCTGATACCCTTGGGTCTGGTGCGCATTATAAATAAACAAGTGTACTTCTGGAGCTTGTGGATCTACTTGGGTCACATGCTCTGCATAGTCTGACATCTAGTGGAAGTCGCAGAGTATAACAAGATATGTATTCGAAACTCAAACTGATGTCGACGGGGGCTTGATTAGTGATACTATCCCTAGTGTGACGTGTACTGTACCCATGGTCCTTCTTGCGTATAGGTCCCTCAGATTGTTTTCTTTCTGCCATTGAAGTCGGTCGCAAATGCAGACTTCTCTTCTAGGCTGTTGCCTTTTTGATTTACAAAAGTTATGTTGGTAGAACGTCCTTTATTGTTCGCCTCGCCGCACGACTGCGCATCCATTTGATGGCTCCTGACAAACTCCACTCCGTCGCGATTGATCGATCGATGCCCAGACACGGCTTTGCAGGCCTCTTCGGGTTTTGGCCCATTACAGTAGGGAGAGAGGGGGGGAGGTTCTCTATATTGACTCCTTTTAGACAATGTTTATCCCATTATCCCCTTCTCTTTTTGCCCAACTCCCCTGTTTAAATATAATGGACAAAACCCCATTTAAATGATGTCCCCCCTGCCGCCGTAAATTCCTGTTGAAAGACATGCACCGAGTGTGCAACCACTGTCTCCTGTGGGATTACGCCGAAAAGCACTGTAAATCTTGTCATCTTTTCCGGCCATGAACCCTAAAAGGTCAGTACTTTTAGGTTTGGTGTCCCCCTTTGTCTAGTTTCTCATGTAACAATTTTATGTTACCCTTTCTACAATTAATGGCTGGTGGCAGTGGTTTACTTTTAACTGCCATTGGGAGTTATTACTGCGGGCCGCGTTTGCAGCTGCAATATAGCACCCATGGTCTTTTTTTTCGCCATTTCTTGTTGGAAAGGTCCTTATTGAGATTGTCTGCGCGCCAAACCAGGTTTGGTCCCTTTGTCATTTTGTCTTTTGGCGGGATTCACGAGTGAAGCCTGCCTCTGGCTCCAATATGTCTGACAGGGGCAGGAAGTGAGGTAGGTGCCCAAATATCCCTGTGCTTAATCCCCTTGGTTACAGGAATGCATCCAAAGATGATTGGCCGGCTGGCTGTCCGACAAGGACAGCCACCCTGCTGGATGACTGACAGCTAGGATGGAATGAATGGGAGAAACCTGCATAAAAGGCAAGGTTTTTTGGCTTGGAAGGCAGAGTCGACCACTGGACGAAGGAATTCGAAGAAGAACTTGGAAGAGACGCCTGCTGCAACTCCTGGACCGTTGGTTTGCCCGGTGAAGCCCTGCTGCTTTGCTGAAGCTCTGAATTCGTCTCGACTAGACACGCTCTGCTAGGACAACTTCTCCCCTTGAGTTGCTGGGACCAATCAACTAAAAAGTGAACTTGTTTGGACATCCTCTCGAAGCTGGTTGTACTACTTCTGCTGCTGCTGGAACCGAAGTGCCAGGGAGAGGAACACCAAATCAAGTGGATCATGTTTAGTTCAGACCCGAGCTCTAGGAAGATCCTCCGGACTACCCTGATGCAGGGCTGACCAAGCCTGAGCCACCTAAACAGAGTGCTGGACCCCAGAAGCAAGGAAAGTCTCAAGTGGTATCCGAGAACCACAGTGTTGTGGTTTGCGGTCAGACGCGAGGAGCTTAAACTTCAAAGTGCCACTGAATTGAAGTTTGCTCTTTGCTGTCGCTGACTGTCGCGTTGTGTTGCAGGACTCCCCAGATGACCTCTCTTGTCCCCACGACTGAGGCATAGGAACAAAAGGATCTACAGAGCCACACAGGAATAGAAGCCAGCTGAAACCATTACTTCTAACCAAAGATACCATACAGTCTAAGAACTTCTTGTCTTGTAGCCTTACTTGTTCTCAGTTGAGACTTTTATTGGTTGCTCCTGTAGAGTTGCTTGCATCTTCTACACCTCACCAGCCCCCCAGCTTGTGGCCCTACTTGATTCTGCTTTTTCTACAAAGACTTCTGAAACATTGTGCAAGACTTTTACTTACCTGCAAGAAGTGCTTCAGCTCACCTAGACTTTTGCCCAATTGACATTCTTGAACCTGTGCAGGTACTGAGGCTACTACAGCTACTGGCTGCTACGTCAAGGGATCGCTAGATCTACCAGTGACTGCGCTAAAGGGCCACAAGGCTCTATTAGCAGGTCTATGCCCTAGTACCGGACAGAGGTGTGAGGGGATGCCTGTACGCACCACGTACCCTGCAAAAGTGACTCCTGCCCCAGGAAGCGTAGGAGAGGAAGGTACCGTTCATGTCCTGTGTACCAGGGTAGGTACCAAGGCTGCTACAGTTGCAGGCTGTCAGGCTGAGGGGTCGCAGGAGCCTACCCAACACTGCGCTGAGGGGGTGTGACGATGTGACAGCATATGAGCCTTCTTACTTGTGTCTGCCGGTGGTTATGTACAGCGGGGAGTACTATTAAAGCCCGAATACAGAACCAGGAAGTGATCCCTGTATGGACTTTCCTCTAATCAAGGCTGTGTTTTGGTATCCTAGGAAACGGGAGACGAGGAGGAGCAGGAGATCGAGACCAACGGTTGCAGCTGGGCCTACTGAGGGAGAAGACGGCGAAACGAGAGAACCTCAAATCCTGGTTTTTTTTCGGTCGAGACGTGAAGAGAAGTAAAGGAGAGAGAGCATTTCAAACAAGGCGATCGTTGTCGCCAATCCAGGTTATTGAGTTGGTCGCACTGTTGCGCACAACGAAGTTCGTTTTCAAGAGGGGACCGTTGTCCCGATGACGGGTTCGCTGTGAGTATCCGGGCCCGCCCGCTTAGAAAGAAGGAGCAGTGAAAACAGAGAGAGAGGGGTGATACTGAGGGAGAGGCGAAGGACTGGATGTCGACTCACGCATGGGAACCGAACCCAGTGAGAGAGGGGAATTAAAGATGCGGCCGCCTCACCAGCGGTGCTGAGCAAAGTCGGGTGCTGTTGCGCTCATCAGCGACGCCGATCTAAAGGGAGAGTGAAGTAAAGGAGGAGATAAATAACAAGCACAACAGGCTACGGCGAAAAGGATCTTGTTGCCAAGAGGTGGAAGGAGGCTGGCTAAAAGGCAAATGAATTAAAAGCAGGTGTTGGGAAAAGGACAAGGAAAAGAGAGAGAGAGGAAGAGAGAGAAAGAGGAAAATTCAGGAAGATCAGAGGGAATCGGTAGGAGAAGGGCAAACCCCTTTAAAGACTGTTTGAGAGGAAAAGGGACAGGTCGGAGGAAGCGAAGAACTCCTGAAAGTCATAGTGTACGGCAAATAATTAAATTAAGGAAATCCCTACCTGAAAGTGATCCAACAGACCTTCACTTAAGACCCCTGAGAAGATCGGAGAAACGTATCCTTTATCAGTATACTGAAGAAAGAGTTTTGTTAATAAAAGATTTGGGTTCTCGTTGAAACTCATACAACTACGCATTCGACTCAGAGTCTTACTGTTGTCAAAATTAATCAAACTATCACAGGGGGCCGCAAGGTTCTATTACTGGGTCTACGCCTGAGGGGCTACACTCTAGTACCGCCAGATGTCAGAGTGGGGCGCCTGTACGCACCACGTACCCTGCAAACGCGACTACTTCCCCAGGATGCGTAGGAGCAGAGGGACCTTACAGCTCCTGTTAACAGGACAGGTACCAAGGCTGCTTGCTACAGCTACCAGCCGTCAGGCTGATGGGTCGAGAGATCCTATCGGGGTTGACGGTGCTGAGGAGCCGCTAGGTTCAATTACTGGGTCTACACACTAGTACCGGACAGATGTCTGAGGGAGCACCTGTAAGCACCCCGCAAAGTTATCTCCATCCAGGAGGCACAAGCACGGGAGGGACCTTCCAGGTTCTTGTACCAGTGCAGGTACCAAGGCTGCTACAACAGCTATCGGCAGCCAGGCCGAGGGGGTCGTGAAAGCCTACCGGTGACTTAGCAGAGGGGCTGCAAGGTTCTATTACCGGGGTTAGGACCGAAGGGCTACGCCATAGTACCAGACAGATGTCTGAGGGGGCGCCTGTACGCAGCATTGCCGAAGTCATTCCGCCTACCAGGCCCTATCCAGAGGTGCAGGCTAGGCCTCGACCACCACCGCCAAGAGTCTTGGAAGAGGCGGGGCCCAACGAAGCAAGCACCACGACACAGGCACGCGGCATGGTGCCTGACATAATGGCCGCCAGGCCAGATAAAATGGCGGCTCGTCTGACAACATCCCCCTTTGGGGAACAGGTAGGGGGAAGAGTTTCCAGGTGGGACTGACCTTCCCGAGGTACGTGGCCCACGGCATACCTTTCATCGTTGCAGGGCCGATGCACCCCACAGACAGTAAGGCAGAGCGGGTTCAGGCCGCAGCATGCCCGTGCCTTCAATCGCTCCCCCGGCCTGTGAAGACAGGTTTTTTTGAAAAGCCATGACCCTGGGGACATATACTCCCTTTGGTTCTGTCGCTAGCACACACAACCACTCCGCCCTTGGTTCCAGCGCCTCAAGCTCCTGTATAGTCCCAGCTGCCCATGCCAGTACCCTCAACACCGGCTCACACACCTCCAATGGTCTTGGCAGCCCCACAGCCTCCTGAGCAGCTGGCTCAGGTCAGTAGGTCACAGCTTGAACCCCATTTGGCGCAGCCTACCAACAGGCGCCTCAACAGCAAGTTTAGGCAGCTGCAGAGAGTCCCCTCTTGCTGTTGGCACTCTCCCAGCCACACTCCTCAGCCACTTCAGGTGCAGCACCTGGCATGCTTCAAGTTAAGGCTGGCAGAGGCCAAATAAGGTTGCATAAGACATGATGGATTCCGCCGTTGCGCACATTGACGCCTCAGGCGGTGCCATTTGCACCACTACTGGCAGGAGAAGAACTGCCTGACAGGTGACCAAATTCAACCCAAACGCTTAGGAATGCATACTGGACCTTCCATTGGGGGGTTGGGGGGAGAGAAGTGGGGTGTGTGACCTGTTCCGTTCTATGACGATTGGGAACTTGATAAGAGGAGGAACGGCTCCCAGACTGCTGAATCCTTATCCATCCTCGCTAAGGCCATCCCTAAGGCGTATAGCCAGACGCACGCCCATGCTGGCGCACAAGGTTCGCGGACCCTTGGATCCTCCCTGCAGTGTCCTCGGGCTTCCGCCTACCAATCCCTCCTTCGCCTCTCAGCTCCCTTCCACTCCCACAGATCAGGACTACTGTGGGCGGTAATTCGCTCGCACGTAGAGCAGCAGGCAGTGGAAGAAGTCCCAGACTCCCAGCAGGGTCTGGGCTCCTATTCAAATTTTTTCGCCACACAATGTTACCCCAGCGTGTATTGTAGAGATATTGTGCACAAGAGACTGGATGTGCTCCCTGGATCAGAAGGATGCTTACCTTAACGTACTGATCTGCCGCCCCATCGGTCCTTTCATAGGATCAGGATCATGGGCATCCATTTCCTATGCAAGTTTATACCCTTTGGCCTCAATACGGCCCCCAGGGTCTGTACAGGACGGATGAACTTGTGGCAACCCTACTTGGGGCCCAGGGTCACCATGCCTATCCATACCTAGACTGGATCATCAGGGAAAGGTCTCCGGAGGCAGTCCTCCACAAAGCCACTGTCCTTATGCTTCCACTACACAAAATGGGATTTTCCATCCATCTCAAGAAGTCACAGCTGGAGCCCAGGCCGACTCTTAACGTTCCTGGGCCTCATCTGGGATACGAGCTCAGAGAGAATTTTCCCCCTCAAATGGGGCATTTTCTGAACAGGACAGTGACCTCATTGTGGTGGGACAAGCGCCTAAATTGCGCTTACACTGCGCAGCCTCCTGGATTCAGGAGAGGGGTTCCCGGGCGGAGCCGGCAGCATTCCACTGCATCGCTGTCACAACCTAGTCTGGGGTAGCACGGACAGCAACCTACGGCTAGGCAGGCCCTTTCATCAGCCAGGTCCGCAGGTTATCATCCCCACGCAGGATGGGAAGCTACCTTGGACAGCCCCAGTGCCAACAGGGTTCTGTTGGGAGCAGGCGGCACTCATCAACTGGCTCGAGTTGATGACCATCTGGCTCACCCTCAAAGCCTATCTGGCGGCAATCGGAGCCTACTGGAACTCAGGGGAGGACGTTTTTTCTCATCCAAAAATCCGGTGGTTAAGACATTTGATGGGCCTCACCAGGCTCTACCTGCCCATCAAGAAGCCACACCTTGTGTGGGACCACAACATAGTGTTGGACGCTTTTGCGCATAAACCCTTTGGGCCAGTGGTGTCCGTAGATATCAGGCTAGTCACCATTAAGACAGTCCTCTTGGTGGGTCTTATGTCTGCACGCTGTGTCAGCGAAATCCAAGCTCTGATGGCACCAGAGCCATACACTACCTTTCACAGGCACCGGTTGCGCCTCAGAACGCATCCCTCGTACTTACCTGAGGTAGTTTCTGCGGTCCCATCTGAAGGAGATAGTACTCCCTAATTGCTTCGCTGACCCCAAGGACCATGCTCAGAGGGTTCTGCACTGCCGTCATGCTGGACGAGCGCCAAAGTTCCATTTGGACAGGACCAAGCACTTCTGCAAATCTGAGGCTCTATTAATGACCCTCGGAGGGTCAGGGCCAGGAAATCTGGCTTCAACGGCCTCCATAGCAAGGTGGATGGTGGTCTCCTTAAGGAGGCCTACGATGGGCAACACAAGCCGCTTCTGGCAAACATGCATGCCCGTGCATTCAGAACCAAGGCCACTGCAGTAGTTTTCCAGAGACAGTTACCGTGGTAGGTCATCAGGAGGGCGGCCACTTATGTCACTCGCTTGGCTTTTTGAAAAGCACTACTGTTGGGATGTCGGCTCCTGGTAAGACGCGACATTCTGGCAGGTACTTAAGGAACTTGTTTTCTTAAGGAGGGTCACCTCTCCACCCTGGGGCTACATTCAGTTGTAATTGCCCATCCGGTATGGAGGAAGGGGGACGGGACATAAGTAATTACAAGTTACTCACCGTAGTGACCAACATACTTAGTCCATAGTCCCCTTTCCTCCATACATCCCACCATCCTCCCCACCTAATAAACTGGTGTCACTTAGGCAATTGTAATATTGTCATCGCCTCAAGGGATACTGAGAGGCGCTTGTTGGCCGAGTCAGGGGAGCCCATGCTCCCAGGACTGCGCCCCTGCGTGCCTCTAAATTTAAAGGGCAAGAACGTTTTTTTCTGGTGAAAAACTATCCGTCTCCCGTCTCTAGCGAGGGATGCCCATGCAGTATGTAGGAAAGGGGACTATGGACTAAGAGTATGTTAGTCAATATGGTGAGTAACTTGTAATTTTTTGTTCCCTTGTCCTTCATCTTTCCGATCGGGTTCCACAGTCGTCTTTACTCAGTCTATGCTGGAGCGTCTGGGATTCGTGTCCTGTTCGTGCAAAGATCGTTTCGCCAGGGCGGATCCCCATTCTCTGTCTGGAGTGCTTGGGCCCGGAACATCGTGGCACTCTTGCTTCTACTTAGACTCCCTGTCCGTCCGGGCACTCCAGCGTCGCCTTGTCAGGGGGGAGGTGGTGTTTCAACGGATTCCTCCTCCACATTTGCAGCAGTTCGACGAAAAAAGGAAGCATCGGGTAAGTTCCTTCCTTTTTAGGGTACCCCGGTCTGGGCACTCCATCACAGGGTCTTCTGGTTCCGGGAGGGTCCCAAGTGGCTCTGGTTCCAGGATTCTCCCTGAGGTGTCCCTGAAGGGACCTGACCTGGATTCTGGAGTTTGCTCCGAGGCCCCCTGTCAAGGGGATGTCAAGACCTGATATTCATCAGAGCTTCCCCATCTGGGGGCTAAGCTTAAGCCCAACATTTCTGGGGCTGTGTTGTCCGCGGTTATTCCTGAGGTTTCAAAGTCTAGAACTAAACGTACCAATCCTACTCTCGGTTTCCTGTACAGTGACTAAAGGCAGCAGGGTTGTCCCCAAGGATCTTAGGGACTATAATTAAAACCGGCTAGATCGAGGGGCCTCTGAGGGCTCTGGCTACAGGGGAGACCCTAAGCCTTCCCACAAACAATCTTGTGGTCGAACCGATCCTGTTGAGACAGCAAAGGAGGGTATATGCCATAAAGCTTCAAGTACCAGCCCTGCCGAGGTTCCCTCACCGAGGGCTAATGATTCTGTAGAATCAAAAGCGCTCTAGATCTGCCAGTACCGGATCTGCCGAGGCTCCCTGTCGCAAGGCTAAAATGGATTGAAAAAAACCTGTCCTCTTTGACAATGGCCTCACTGACACCTGAGATGCAGTTCACCTCAGGCAGTGACAAAATGGCCGTTCAACCTACGCTGTCTGAGGTGGCCATTTTGGCGAGCTCTTTCACACCAACCTTGTCAACAGCAGGTGCAGAGGGGCCTGTATTTGGGGCCAAGCATCATTTTCCACAGAATGTGGACAATAGGAATGCTTTCTGCCCCCAATGGATTGGTGTGCTTGGTTCCCGCTGCCAGTCTTGCTCCCTCTTGCATCCGCTCCCTTGGTGTATGTTGATCACGTTGGTGGAGGGCCATCTCACAACCAGCCTCTTTACAATCCTGGGGGTATGCCCCTCCAGAGCGGCATCTACCTACTCCTGTGCCTAGAACTTTCAAATTCCAGGCCCTTATGCACTCTGACCCGATGAAGGCATACTTTAAGGATCTATTCAAAGAAATGTATCCTAAACCTCTCGAGCTGTAGCCTGACCCCACAACCCCTAGTCAGGTTCCGGTAGTGCTGCCCCCTCCTCTTCTGGTGGGGCCCCCTCCTGCACTGCCACCACTTTAACCTGTGCTTAAGACGCCCGTTGTGCAGTCAAGTATGCCTACAGTGTCTGCGGTACCACATGCAGAGGATCAGTTCTCTGTTCCCACCACATCTGATGAAGACCAAGCAGACCAGGATAGTGAGGACCCGCCCCACTCTGTCAGAGCCTTTCATGATCGTATCGTGGATATGATGGCCTTGCTGGATATTCTGATACCCGGGCCTCTGGCTCCACAAGGTGTACTTTCAGGAGCCTTAACTCTTTCGACACTGGAGCGCACAGGCCATTTCCTTCAAAAGGATATACTAGCTGAAGCCCACAAGGTCTGTGAGGAACCACATTCTGTGATGCCTGTAAATGGGAAAATGGATGCTCGCTACAAGCTACACTCGTCAGAAGACCTACACTTGACTGCATGTCCACTCTTCATCAACGGTGGTGGTAGCAGCTATGCTCCGTTCTAAGCCGTCCACAACAGCTGACTCTTGGGTCCTGCCCAAAAAGGACAAACTTTGTGACGCAATTGGGAAAAAGTATTTTCCAATTCTGCTCTTCAATGGCACCAGGCAAATACTGAAGTCATCCTGGCAGCAGCAAACCTCAAGCTGTGGAAGGAGCTTTCTGATTTCAGGAATGTATCCCTCCGGACAGGTTGAAGGAGTTCAGAGGGCCTATCCAATGCCACAGTGCTGGCTCAGGACCTGCTGGAGGCCACGGGCCATCATGTAGAAACTTCTGCATGGGCTGTATGGTTGGAGTGGCCATCTCCCGCCAAGCGTTGTTGCATGCTACAAAGTTCTCGAGGGCGGTTCAGGACAAAGTACTTTATCTTCTCTTCAAAGGTAAAGAGCTGTTCCACTCCTCCACCGATGAGGCACTCAATAAAACGAAGGCAAGCACGTAAGCGCAATCTTTGGTCCTTGACAAACCCCCAGCTAAAGCGGCCTATAAGCAGAGGTCAGGGACCAACACAAGGTCCTTCTCGGGTTTCAGAGGGTTCGAGGCGCGCCATGCATGCCAGATGGAAGGTTCCCCTGGTGGGCCTCGCCGCAAGCAGCAAAGGCAAAGTGGACAGTATTTATCTCGGTCATCCGCCTTCTCTTCGGCAACAGGAGGTGTTGCCGCTGACAAACCATCCAAATGATATTTTTCAGCGGGCTCACAAGACTCTGGTGGGAAGACAAATTTCGTCTCATCTGTAGGCGTGGCAGACATCTCATAAGAATGATGGGTTTTGTCCGTCGCCTGAGCAGGCTTTTGCTTGCCCCTCCCTCAAACCGCACCCCTCACACTCCTCTTCAGCAGACAGGGTCGCCCTCCCTCAGAGCCGAGGTACAAAAACCTCGACTTCCGTGCGGTGGAACCTGTTCCCTTGCGGGAGCAAGGGGAGGGATATTACTCCTGTCTAGTCCACAAACCAGCTGGCCTGCCCACTATCCTCGACCTCACCAACTTCAATTTATTTCCTACCCCAAGAGAAATTGAAGATGATCACGCCCAGCTATATAAGGTCCTTTCTCCGTAAGGGCGATTGGCCCAGTGTGTTAGATCTTCAGGACGCTTACATGCATATCCTGATCTGGGGCCCACATCGGAAATACCTTCGGTTTTCCGTGGGAACAGAACACTTCCAGTATCGAGTTCTGCTGTTTGTTCTAAGCTTGGCACTGCGTGTCTTTATGAAGACGGTCATTGCAGCATTACTGTTACGAGTAAGTACAATACTTCACTGTTTTGCAATCAATGATGTCCCAAGTAAGGAAAACATAGAAACAAAGGTCTCTCACCTGAGGGTTGGAGCAGGGATGGCGGGTGATGATGCAAAATGGAATACCCAGATGGTGCTGATGTTTTGTATCTTCCTTCAGATGAAAAATAGAATCCCCCTAAGAAGCCTCAGGCGACCCGGCACAGGGGCCAGATCACCGGAAGATTCCCAGGGAAACCCTCTTGGGGAATAAAACCCTGAGGAGCTGTTAGTGAGCGTAGACACGTTGAGGCGTTCCGGAGATGTAGGTTACGCTATCCCGGGAGTTCGGTGATTGATCGGTGTGTCTTTAAAGGATCTGATCCAGGGCAGAAGTGTTGTTTTGGCTAATGAGAGATAGTGAAACCAAGTGATTAGTTTAGAGTCTGCCTTGTAGGAGAAAGGACAACTCTGGAGCAGAATTCTCACCACAGGATCTGATGGTGATGATATCTTGAAATGAATGCAACGGAAGACCAGGTATAATCAGGAGAGCTGGGTATAAAGGAGAAAGTAAAGTAAGGAGATAATAGTAAACAGTGTGTTGTGTTGATGGGGGCAACCTAAATTCGAGAGGAAAGAAGGGAGAAAATATCTACCTAGAATAGATGGGGACTCGCTCTACCTCGAGGGATGACAGGTGTTCTGAGTGAATGAATATAAAGGGCGTCGGATCTATTGCATAAAATAAAGAGCAGACAATAAACCTGGAAGACAAGGAAAAATACCTCCTATCAAATCAGGCGGAATGAATGCCTACCGAAAGAGGCCCTATGAAACAACACAGGCCGAAAGCGGATGCAGGAAGCACAATCCTCCAAAGCGAGCTGCTTCTGCAGCTTCGGTCGGAAACCGGAACTGGATAGCACCGAAGCGTCCTAGACCAACAAAACATGAAAACAACAATTTTCTATAAGATCCCAACGAGTAAATGACAAACAATAAAACAAGTCAAAGGCAAGCCTGGGTAGAAAGAAGGAAGGTTCCCTAACACGGACTCATGTAGCGTTTGCCACCTCCTTGGAAAGTAGCAATGCGTTTTCATCTGGGATCTGCAGGCTGATAAGATGCCGGTGAATCGACCCGGAAAAGTTGCAATGCATTCTGGTGTGCAACGACTAGACTGCTGCACAAACCGCAGCGGTCTGCGAGAACCGCCATGTTTGAATCAGGCATCACTTTACGAATAACGCGGATAGCCGTTACAATTACTCAGACAGCATGGGAGTTCATGTCTATCCCTATTTGGACGATTGGCTTCTGTGGAGTCCTTTCCCACGGGCTGCAACAGCCAATCTTGGGGCTGTCGGTGAACTGGCGGGAATCATCTATGACGGTTGCTCAAGACCTGATTTTTCTATGTTTCTGTTGGGACACTGTAAGTGCCAGAGTGTTCCTAACTGAGGACAGAATAGCAGATTTATCGGCCACGCGCCAGCTTTTCCTGGATTCCTCCCACATGTCGGCCTGGTGGTGCCAGAGACTCCTGGGCTTGATGGCTTCATGGATGTTAGCCCTACCCCTTGCGAGACTGAAGATGAAACTCACCCAGCTTGCTCTTCAGGACTGCTGGTCCCAGGCTGTGGATCTGGACTCCAAAATAATCCCATCCTCCATGACGGCGGATCTTCAATGGTGGTCATCCGCCAGCAACCTTTCAGTGGGAACCTCGTTCATTGAGCCCTGCCCACAGGTTATGGTTACACCAGACTCTTCCCTCCTATGGTGGCGGCCGACGCTGCGTCACCTCGAGGTGTACGATCTGTGGAAGCCCCAGGACAGAATATCTCATATAAATTACCTAGAACTCCTGGCCGTTTTTCTAGCATTGAATGCTTTCCAGCCCTCTCATAAACAGTGTGGTGCGAATTCACCCAGGCACTTCCGTAGTAATGTTCTACATCAACTAGCAGGGTGGCACCAGGTCCCTTCCTCTGTTGGATCTAGCATCCAGATATGGACTTGGACAGTCAAACACAATGTCTGGCTACAGACCATGCACATTCCAAGTCAGATCAATGTTGCGGCAGATTCCCTTAGCCGCCAGTCTGAGGCGAGTTAAGAGTGGGAGATGAACAGCGATGTTCTTAACAAGATTTTCCAGCAATGGGGCTCTCCAGCGGTGGACCTCTTTGTGACAGCAACAAACAGGAAACCGCCTTTTTACACTTCCAGTAACGGTCTCGGAGCAACTTCTTTAAGGGATACCCTTGATATTCCTAGGGACAACATGAAGGTTTATGCCTTCCTGCCATTGCCGTTGATTCATCGGCCGCTCTGGAAACTCGGGAGCTCTTCAAAGTTCACCCTCCTGTCGGTGGGGCTGTCGGTGAACTGGCGGGAATCATCTATGACGGTTGCTCAAGACCTGATTTTTCTATGTTTCTGTTGGGACACCCTCCTCTTCATAGCTTTTTGGTGGCCAGCCAGGTTCTGGTTCTCGGAGCGACAGTGCTTCTCGATATGCAACCTGATCAGGTTGCCACAGATTCCAGACAACCTCCACCAGTGCAATCCCCAGGTGTGGCACCCTTCCCAATAATCATTCAGCTCGGTGGCCTGGTACCAGAGATCAGGTCCTTGGTGCAGTTTAATCTTTCAGAGGATATGTGCATAATTCAGGCGGCACATAAGCCTTCTATGAGGGCTCAGGACAAAAGTAAATGACTTCGGTTTTGTCATTGGTGTCTAGCTAAAAAGCTTGATCCTAGACCGGCTTCTATTGACTGTCTTGTCTTTTATATCAGACCTTGCAGCCACTGGCCTTCACGTCTTATCGTGCAGAATATATCTATCGACTATTGCAGCTTATCTGTGTACAGACAGTTGCTCCTTTTCACTGGCAAACCCAGTAATCAAGAGGTACTTCACAGGTTTTCAGCTCTTTCCGCCAGTCCGTCGTCCTCACCAGAAATAGGATCTGAAAGTGGTACTCATTGCTTTCTCTCATAAACCGTTTGAACCTATGGCTATTACTGAGCTCAAGTTCCTTTCTTGGAAAGTGGCCTTCTTGATTGCAGTATAATTTGCGAGAAGAATAAGTGAGCTTCAAGCTCTGTCGAACATCCGTTCCTAACTTTCCTGAAGGATAAGGTTGTGCTTCAAACTCCTCTTTCTTTCCTTCCAAAAATTGTCGTGTGTTCCACATAAATTCTTCAATATACTTGCCGGATTTCTTTCCGAATCCGGTCTTGGATGCAGAGAGGGTTCTTCATAACCTAGACGTCAGATGAGCTCTGAGGTTTTATCTAGACGGAACAAGAAAACTTAGAAGTTCTTCACAATGCTTTGTTACTTTTGGTGACCGAAAAGGGAAACTGGCTTCATGCATCTGAGGCCTACACAATTCAAGGACTTCAGCCAACAAAGGGCATTCATGCACATTTGGTCAGAGGCAAAGCGGCCGCAGTTGCCTTCCAGAAATATGTCCCTTGTGAGTCAATAGCCAAGACGGCTACGTGGGCTTCCCCTTTGGCTTTTTGTAGTCCCTATTGTCTTGACCTGAGCTCCCGGGCTGATGGCCAGTTAGGCCAGGTAGTTCTTAAGAACCTGTTTCAGTAAGGGAAATTTCCATCCTCCAGTTTCTTTCGTCAGTGCTTGGCAATCTCCCAAAAGTATGGAGGAAAGGGGATGAGACGGAGTATGTTACTCACCGTAGTGACTACCTTACTCCTAGTCCATAGTCCACTTTCCTTCATATGCCCGCCCGCTGTCACCTCGAATAAGTTTCTTCTATTTTGCTAATGGTCCTTCGACTTTGGCGATAGAAAAGGACTTGAGGGTGATGTGCGGGGCACTGCTCACGAGGGCAGAGCTACGGTCACATGTGGTGGCCCAGCGTAAAAATAAAAGGACAAAATATTTTTGATGCTTCAAAAGTGCTCCAGTCCCATCCCCGTGGATGGAATGTCCCAAAAGTATGGAGGAAAAGGGACTATGGACTAGGAGCAAGCTAGTCACTACTGTGAGTAACTTTGTTATTCCAGTATGAGTTCTCGTAGAGGCAGAAGAGGGACTCTACTGGTCTAGATTCCAGCTGTAGGCAGGTTGAGATTGGGCTCAGTTGCAGGCAAAGTTCAGTGGAAGACTGTTCAAATAAGTATTCTACTTTAGAGTTAGTTGAGTGTCCAGGGACATCAGACAAGACACCATAGGAGGATTCCAGCAGTGTGCCTGGTTGAACGGACGAGAGGCATCCCAATCACAGAAAACACCCTAAAACTACACAGGAATCGCAAGACTCAAGGTAAGTAAATACCCAAGTCAGCACAGTACCTCGGCACAGATTGTTTTGCAGCAGGAAGACTTTAGGATCTTTAGCCAAAAACCCAGTCACTGCATTCCTTGTTGGGACAGAAGACAGGAGCCTGGATGCACTTTTTCAGCAAGAAGGCGTCAGGCAAAGTTTTCTTTGCAGCTGGGTGCAGCTGTGGATTTGGCGCCTTTTAGACGAAAAGAGAATATCGCTGATCGGATTCTCGTCGTTTGCAAGGTCCAGCACTCTTGTGAGGATTGTTTTGGACTTGATTCTGGTCTCTTGAGGTACAGCCAACTGGCCAGTTTGAACTGCCTTCACAGACCCTTTGGAGCCTGGATGGGGAATCCACAGGATTGCTGCTGAAGATACAAATCACACAATGGAATTTCCCACCCTAGATGTGGGGAGGGGGGGGGGGGGAACGAGAAAGGACAAGGATTGCTGAAATGGCGAATAAAGAAGACGGGGGTGGGGGGGGCATTTTGGTAAAGTGGGCACCCATAGGTGCCTTTACCGGAGATGTGCTAACAGCCTGTTCTAAAGGTGCTTCGAAGTACTAAAAAGGTTCTCTGCCACCAGCCATTAAAAGTAAGTTTGTCCTTGTAACATATATGTTGTATTTTAAATGAGAATGGGGATACTCGGTATCTCCCCAGCACTTCACATAGGGTGGGGGTGCTGTTCTCGCCTAATACAATGTAAAAGGGATCCAAAGACCATTTCTAACCTTGGGAACAGTAATTCTCATAAGGTTAGCCAGAGAATGTTAAAAGGGGAGCCCCTAGTGCAACCCAGCAACAAAAGGCACTTGCTGCCAAAATGTTGTCAAAGAGGATAACTTTTAAAAGACACCATGGAGAATCTTAAAAATGACACCCATAAAAAGAGTAAAAGATTCTGTGAGTGGAAAAAGTTTCCCACTCACTGAGGTATATGGAACAATAATCCACCAGTACAGCAGAAAGTTCTGGGTTTACACAGGTCAGTAAGATTGAATTGCTATGAAAATAATTCATACCTAGCAAGGGTAACAGCAGGCTCCTGTTACACAGCAGGCTCTCTGGTTGCCTGATATCATCTCAACAGTGTTTTCTTCATCGCCCTGGTCGGATGTGGTTCCAGTGGTCGACTACCTCTTCAGCTTCCAGGATGCAGGAACCCAGCCAATCAAGTAGACTTGCAACATTCAAACTTGGGGAGTTTGGGGGGGGGGGGTTGTGGGAAGAGGTGGGGTTGGCACTGGATTCTCAGTCAGGCTGGAAGACAAAGGGCTGCAGAGTTTTGGACTCCTCCCTCACTTCCTGCCTTCCCAGAGATTGGAGCCTGGACTGGGCTTGGCCGAGGTCTCCCACCGAAGATAAAATTGACACACGATTTTCCCGCCCTGTGTCATGATGCCTACCCCCGGAGCACCAGGACAGGCCCAGCACCCCCGGAAGCAGGCATCATGCCCTCGGGTAAAAGCCCAGCGGCCCCTAATAGGGGCTCTTTGGACTTTGTCCTGGCGCCTTTGGCGCCAGGCTCATGTTGAACATCAGTCCTGGCGCCATAGGTGCCAGGCTCATAAAAGAGGGTGTTTGGTGCACTTACCTGATCCAGACCATGCTGCATGAAGCCTCAAGCCAAATGAGGCTTAGGAGGGACTATTTTATCAAAGGAACTATTTTACTTGGGAGGGGACCGTGGAAGAATACGTACCTGGAACTTCTTCCAAGGCTATTTAAACCACGCCCGGACTGCCACACGTGCTTCGCGTTGCTCTACATCTAGCAGCTGAACGCTCACCGTGCCTGCTCCTGCATCTTGCCTCCAGCCATGCCCGCCTCGATCTTGGGATACCTGAAAGGAAGGAAGGGAAGAGAAAAGGTGAAAACCAAGAACTTAATCTAACTTCCTACCTGTGTCCGGAACAATCACGCCAGCGATCCTGAAGATAGACTTTCTTTAAAAGCATCGCGCTACTTGTTGCAGCACCGCGCATCACTCACCTGCCTCGTGGGCTCTTCACTATCCACCGCGACCTTCTGGGCTTTCCGCCACATCTCTGCACCTGCAGGGGAGAAGAAGAGACAAAAGGTGAGCAGGAGGAACAAATGAGGAAAGCCTGATTTTCCGCCACAAGACTTACCTGGCCATATTTGACGGAACCACTCCTCATTTCGGATCGGCGCCACTTCTTGGCCTGGTACCGCACCCCGGCCCCTAAGGGGAAAAAAGAAAGACATTACTAGAGGGATTCAAAGACATTTAAAGGGATCATTTTATCACAAACTCACCTGAGTTTATCTCCGGCAATATCCCTCGAAGCATCACTTCCACTCTGCACCTGAAAATAAGGACAGATCGCAGGTTAAGAAAAGCAAACAAAGAGAAGACTACACTGGAACTTTTAAAACTGCATACTTACGGCATTTCGCCTTCCGAAACCAGTGAAGTAACTGGTCAAATACGCGCCCCTGCACCAGAAGCAGGATGGAGAGCTCATCCATTCAAACATTAAGGTGAGCCTTGATTGGGGATTTCGGAGGTGGTCGGAGAAGAGCAAAGGGGAGGTGGGAAACAATCACAATGCTCTGCAGTCAGTTAATCCCCTTTCTCCACCTACAGAAAGATTTTTCTACTGGCCAGACAAGCCAGATTTGAAGGTCCAGTTCAGTTGGTGTTTCGAATCCTGCGCATCACGCTTGAAGAGGTCACAGCAATCCAGACCGGGTCAGCGCCTCCGTGGGAGCCAGGTGAGCTTTACACCCTGGAGGTCGGGGGAAGGAACAAGAAAGGACAAGGAACACTAAAATGATGAAAAAGACGCAGGCCATTTTGGTAAAATGAGCACCCAAGGGTGCCTTTACCAGTGCTGTGGAAACAGCCTGCGGTAAAGGTGCACCAAATTAGTTAAAAGGCTCACTGCCACCAGCCATTAAAGGTAACTTGTCCCTGTAACAGAAATGTTAGTTATGAGAAAGGGGATACCTTGTATCCCCCCAGAACTCCTCATAAGGTGGGGGAGGGGGGGTGTGCTGGTCTTGCCTAATAAAATGTAAAAGGGATCCAAAGATCCTTTCTAACCTTGAACTGTAGTACTCGCAAGGTTAGCCAGAGAAAGTTAAAAGGTGAGCCCCAAGGGCAACCAAGCAGCAATAGGCAGCATGTGCCCAAAGTTGTCAGAGGATAAAATTAAAAGGACACCCATTAAGAGTAAACGATTTACAGTGGAAAAAGGTTCCCACTCACTGAGGTATAGGGAAAAATAATCCACCAGTAACACAAAATGTTCTGGGCTTGACACAGGCCTGGAAGATTTATCATTGCTATGAAATTCTTACCTAACAGTCCATTCAAATAAACCACCCCCTCCAAGTACTACTGGCTAATTTATTCAAAGCATGTGCACATGAGCCAACCCTTCCTCCTTTCTTGGAGTTGAAGGTTCTATTGCAAATCATAGATGATTCACTTCATCGCAACTTGGTTATTCGCCACACATAAACATCATACTTCATGTCAGAAACAAAACAATCTGAGGGACCTCGACTCGGAAGGGATCATGGGTACATCAGACGTCACACTAGGGATTTTACACACCCACCCTGTCTACGTCCCTTTTTGAACTTTGAAAACATGTGCAATACTCCATGCCTACCACTAGATGTCGGCCTAGGCAAAGCATGTGAATCTAAGCAGATACAAACTTCTGAAAAACTATTACAGTAAGTAATGTATGACATATACATCGCCCATTAAATGAAGACAAATGAATATGACAAAATGTCACTTAATTTCTTCTTTAGTGCATATAGAGATGTGTAGCCTACGTGCATTTTTCTTTTTTAGTATCGCCATTGTTGAGATGTCCTTTGAATCCATTGCAATTTCAGGATGAGGTTCACTGACAATTTTAGTTATGTTCTGCATTTACTTTTCAGTATTAACTGTTGGCATCTCACATGTAGTTTGCTTACGAGCATTAAACCTACATAAACAATAAAATTGATATGTATTGTATATCGCCATTCAGCCCTAAAATAACGAGATATGGCTTTTGGTCCTTATCGTCCAGCCCTACTTTTGTCCAATCCTTTCTTGTCCTGTTTCAGCATGGAGCATGTGTTAACGCAATGGATCTTTGGCAGTTTACACCGTTACATGAAGCCGCATCGAAGAACCGTGTGGAAGTATGCTCCTTACTATTGAGCCATGGTGCAGACCCAACATTAGTCAACTGTCATGGAAAGAGTGCTGTGGACATGGCCCCTACTCCTGAGCTGAAGGAGCGCTTAACATGTACGTATCATGCTAAAGTTTCTGCTCTTCATAAGACTGCAGTAGTAAATTGTACATTCATAGTAAACCTGCAGACTTCTCATTGCGATGATTCCTCCTTATACTTTTTACTTTTTACTCAGTGGCATAGCTGAAGATGAACAGTTGGTGTTCCGTATTTGTGTAATTTGACCCCTTTTTCTCATTTGTGTAAATTCTAAGACAGAGCATGGTTTTAAAGATGCAGATTTTAGCAAGTTTTGGTCTTTTCGTTTAGAAGTCTTACCTCCTTTTATTCAGTCAGCAGCTTGTATTTTTCACTTAATATACTTAATATAAATTAATTTCATCTTATACACGTTTTTGTCATCCACAGATGAATTCAAAGGTCATTCTTTACTTCAAGCTGCCAGAGAAGCAGACCTAGCTAAAGTCAAAAAGACCCTTGGCCTGGAGATTATAAATTTCAAGCAGCCACAGTCTCATGAAACTGCACTGGTGAGGAAGAAATGGGTTCTTCTTTATGGCTTTGCTTTTTGGTTTACGTACTTTTGTGACTAGGTATATACACTGAATGTATTTGCAAATGTGTGCTTCTCTCTAATTTGCATTCTGTTTTAATGTAGCTTAACCAAATCCATCTTGATTGTTTATTTGTATAGCGGCTATACAGTGTTTCAAAGCACTTCAAGGAGGGAGGCAACCTGGGAGAATACAAGTACATTCATACAAGTCCTTGAAACAGTACAGAATGTGAAAAATAACTATCAAATCATAATGGATAGTACAAGTAACAATAAGGGAAGAGTCGAGGGAGGAAGGAGGGAAAACAAAACAAGCAGTAATATTACTATGCCTGATGACAATTGTTGCAATACAAGAGTGACAAGAGGAGTGGGAAGGTGGGGGGGGGGGGGGGGGGAGAGGAGAGTAGAGGTGGAGAGGAACAGAACAAGTGACTATCATTTGAAGGCCGACGACTAATTAAAGATAGTGTTGGGGAGGGAGAGGGAGGAGAAAAACAGAAAGCGGGGACAGACAAGCTGTTATCAATGGTCGAGGGAAGCAATGAAAAAAGTAAGTGCTAAAGAAGTTAGAGGAGAAAGGAGGTAGAGGGAGCGAGAGGGGGAAACGTCTACTCAGACAGGCGGCTACAAATTACTGTGCCTGATGGCAATTGGGGTAGTGCCTGAAAAAGACAGAGGGAGGGAAGGGTGGTGGAGAGGGAAAAGAAGGGAAGAGGGCTGAGGTGTAAAAGCAGGAAGGGGAGAGGGGGGAAAGAAAACAAAACACAGGGGGCAAAGCAAAAATAGAGGGTAAAGAACAGGTGGGGGTGGGATGTGAAGGGGGGGATGTAAGGGAGACGGGACGATGTAAGGGAGACATGGGGACACTGGCGGGGGCAGGGGAGACATGGGGACACTGGAGGGGGGTGGGGGAGACATGGGGACACTGGCGGGGGGTGAGGGAGACATGGGGACATTCAAGGGACCTAGAAGGGGTGGCTAGAGGCGTACCGTGGTGGACAGGAGTGGGCCTTGGAGTGGGCCTTGTGAGGATGGCCGGCCAAGCCTGCCGGCCTCCTCTTTGGCACAGATGTAGTGGGCCAGGGCCAATCCTAGGCCACAACAGAAGTAAGAGGGCACATCGGTGCAGAACAAAGGAAGGAGCCATCTTGGAATGGCTGAGCCTCGTGCAGAAGGCAGAGGGCCAGCACAGTATACACAAACACAGCAGACCATGAATCTGCACAATTAAAGTCACCAAAATTGCATGAAGCAGATTGAAAGTCACGCCATCAATTAGAGCGCAATTCAGTAGTCAGCCGCAGCGGCATCGTGCACCTATCCATAAGCCCTGGGGGCGGGGGGCGGTATGGGGGGCTTACCTGCAGTAGACCAATGCACGAGAGCATTGCAGGGCCTCCAGATGGAATGTGGGAGGCATCCGTGTCTCTGCTCTGATCGCTGTAGTACTCTTAACCCTTTAGTGTCGTATAAATACTTTGGAGAGTGTGAATCTGTTTGAGATTCACATGCTGTGAATAAACCATCTAGTTGGTCCAGAGCACAACTTATTTTGTAAGTTAGGTGTCAACAGGGGCATTTCTGTAACATTACCTCTGCTCTACGTGTATCGACTAACCACAAAGCTCTTTGCCATCATCACACTCACCAGATTGGGGCCAAAAAATGTTGGGAAAACCGAGTGGAAGAAGAACGGTACAGAGGCCTTCAGCATGAATAGTAGTAGTTTTCAAGTATCACTCTTGTGGCCACCAAACTTTATACCTTTTAGTCTAAGAGCACAGGTCATTGCACTTCAGGGGAAAAAGCAGCACTAGGAAGTTGCATTGAAATCAGGTTTTCACATTTGCAGAAGTGGAAGGCAGGACTTTCAAATACATAAACCACAGCTGTAAGCTAAAATCCTAGTACACCTAGCAATCACTGGACCCGGTAAGTGAGGACCAGGAACATACATACTCCAAAGTCACTTGAGGTGACTTTCAAGTGAGTAAATGTTCCCATAGGAATAAACAGGGCAACGCCAGAAAACAATTTGTGTAAGGAAAAAATACAGGTATGTCTGTTTTATTCCACGGGTGTGGATTTGGTGTCTCACTCCCGCTGTGGATGTTGGAGGAAACCCTTGGTAAGATCTTCAGACACTTAAGAACCAGAAGCCTTGTGAGGAGATACTGAATGAAGTATTTCCTTGTGGGAATTTTTTTTTTTTAACTAAGCTACTCAAGTGCCTGACTGAATCCAAAAAGACACTGAACTGGGTTATCGGAACACAGTGATTTTATTTCACTCATAAATGATTTCACTCCTACATTATTTTTTCTATTAAACATACGTTTCTGAATTATTACTTCGAAGGGATTGTGTCCTTCGACGTATTCCTTATCCTTGATAATACGTTTCCAGCTTGCTGGCCTCGGAACATTTTTTCTGTAGAGGGCGCTGCGTGTCGACGTCCGCCGAGTCGATGTCCCTCGACGGCCACCGTATCGGCGCCAACGTCATCATGCCCATAAATAGCCACACACAGCGTCCGTTGCTCAGGTCCATTTTTCCACACTTCGTGGGGCCTCGGAACATCGTTGCTCAGTTCAGTCAGATAATCTAATCTACATCTACTCGAAATATAACAACTCGTTCTCGATGGCATCTTCATCGAAACCGACAACGCTGCGATCCGGCTTCAAAAAACGTCGAGACTGCGGTAAAAAAATGTCTATAACGGATCCACACAGGATCTGCTTGTGGTGCTTGGGAGCTGAGCACCATTGTTCGGAGTCTGAGGACAGCATGTCCATGACGGCGAAAGCCTTGAAGGAGTGCAAGGGGAAGCTCGAGAGAGGTAAGTCAGTCAAAACCTCCTCGAAAGTTTCTTCGGTTGAGGCATTCGTCTCCACGCCGTCAAACATTCCCATTCTAGATCTCGAAGTAGCTCCCACCATTCGTCGAGATCAAGACACTCAAAGAAGAGACGTTGAAGATCCCCTTCCCCGTCTTCTGTTTCCCCAGAAAGAGTCTCCTGCCCCACAAAACACAGCTCTCAGGCAGAGTGGGAGGAATTCAGGAAGAAAATGGTAAGCGTCTTCGAGAAAGCGGCCTCGTTCCCCTCAAAGACAGCTGATGGTGATGAACCCAAAAAATCAAAACGCCGCGAGTTGCAGCACCCGGCGAAACATTCCACCTGAGACCGCCACATGCCATCGGGTAAGAAGGCACCGTCTTCGACGTCGAAGATCCCTTAGACGCATGGATTGACGCCGTTGTTGAAGGGTTCTTCGGCGCATCGGTCGATCGACTCGACGCCATCGTCGACGCCGATGAAAGAGAAGACCACGGCTACTCCACAGCTAACGGTGATTCCAAGAGCCTCCGACACGACCCCGAGACCATCGTCGATGTCCTCGAGTAAGATCCCGATCCTCTCGAGTTCTTTGAGGCCTCTTCTGGTTTTCTCGACGCCGTTTTCAGCGCCTTCGAAGCCTGTCACATCGGCATCGACGACATCGACGTTTTCTCGCCCTGTAATGACGAATTTGGCTCCTTCTGCCTTAGAAATGGGTTTTATACCATTTCAGAGGTCAAAGTACCCTGGATTATCTTCAATTTATGAAGAAGGGGAAGATTCTGACCAGGAAACCTTTGAGTTGCAGAGGACCACACTACCTGTTTCAGAGGATTTCACCTCTGAGGAAAGAAGGTTGAAAGACCTACAGGAGTCATTACATGAGGCAAGTGGGCTGGACACTTCCCCAGAAGTGGATTTTGTTAAGCCAGAGCCTGGGGAACATGCTGAAACACCCTATAGAACCCTGATGGCAAGAATTATTGAATTCATGGGTTGGTCTACGCCTTCGCCTGTTTTTCAACAGGATGACCTGACAGACATATTAGACAAAGGTCCACAGGAGGATCCTGTGGTCCCCTTCCATACAGCCTTAAAAAGAAAAATTGCATCTAACTGGGAAACTCCTGAAGTTATCCCTGCTGTCAACAAAAGATTATCAGCCAAGTATAGGGTAGCTGCTGCTGACCCTGAATACTTATCGAAACACCCGACTCCAGAGAGCCTGGTGGTCCAAGCGGCAACTTCATCAAGCAGCAGGACCGCTTACCCTACTGTCCCACAGGATAGAGATGACAAGAGGTACGATTCTATGGCAAAGCAAGTCTTCTCTGCTTGTAGTATGGCGTTGAAGTCCATCAACGCCACCTGTACGCTCGCCAGGTTCAGTCACACACTGTGGGAGTGTGCTTCATCAGCGGCTGACTGCATACCCGAAGGAGAGGAAAAGAAAGCCTTCCTTAACATTATTAAAGATGGCAAGGATGCCATGTGCGAGTCACTTCAAACTGGCATCGATTCCGCTGACAGTATCAGCAGGGCCATGGCGGCAAGTACAATAATCCGCAGGCATGCGTGGTTGCGATGGCTTTGCTCCAAATGTACAGGCCAGACTTTTGAATATGCCCTTTGACGGCTCTTCGTTATTCGGAAAAAAGGCTGATGACAGTCTGGAAAAATTGGAGACATCTGAAGCAGCTACAAAATCTTTAGAAGCTGCTATCCGCCAAACTCCTTTTCACCACTCAGGAACCTCTGGGAGAGGAAAGTCCTTTCGCTATTATTCCGCATTCGGGAAAGGCAGAGGACAGCAGGCTCAAAGAGGCCAAAGGAGATCCACCTGAGGTGGACGGGTCAAAGGTACTAAGGCCGCAGCAGCAGCAGGTGCCTCTTTACCCTCGGCATCTGCATCAGCCGCCCTACCCTTTCTACACATCCCTCAGTCATCCACCGGGGAACAACTCTCTAAAAGTTCCAAATCCGCTCCTCTTGCAGGAAAATATAGACCTGCTAGAGAGAGGTTCCATAGAACCGGTAGCTGTAGCGGACAGGAACAAGGGCTGGTACTCCCCCCTACTTTCTCATACCAAAGAAGGACGGAGGACTGAAACCCATCCTGGACTTAGAAGAATTGAACAAGTTCCTCAGGAAGGACAAGTTCAAGATGGTAACTCTCTCTCAGATCCTTCAGGCCCTCCAGCTCCAAGACTGGCTGGTATCTCTGGACCTTCAGGATGCTTATTTCCATGTGCCAATCCATCCCAAACACAGAAAATATCTGAGGTTCGCAATTGGCGACTCTCATTATCATTTTCGAGTTCTGCCATTTGGGCTGACCTCCGCCCGGAGGGTCTTCACCAAGCTAATGTTGGTGGTGGCTACGGGTCTAAGGAGGGAAGGGATCCACGTCAACCCCTTACTTAGACGATTGGCTGATCAGGGCTGTATCTGCGGAACAAGCTCAGACCCAGCTAGATCATGTCTGCCACTTCCTTCACAAACTGGGCTTCTCCCTCAATTTAAAGAAGTCACAGATGATACCATCACAGAGACTCCAGTTCATTGGAGCGGTCCTGGGCACTTCCCTGGGAAAAGCCTTGCCACCAGAGGTGAGGCTCAAGATATTCTGCAGATGGTCACCAAGTTTCAAAATGCCCAACGTCTCCCAGCCTTCGACTTTTTGAGGTTGCTAGGCCTCATGGCATCCTGCATCTTCCGTGTGCCAGAGGCTCACCTGAGGATGAGATCTCTTCAGTGGGCACTGAGAACTCGGTGGTCGCAATTCTCAGGCAGAATGACAGATCTCTTCCAGATTCCGGACAAAGTAGCCCGCAACCTTCAATGGTGGGCCTATCCAGAGAACATCTTGAAAGGAGAACTTTTTTGGCAACCATGGCCGGAGATAACAGTAGTCAGACACCTCACTCACGGGGTGGGGAGCCCATGCCAACGACTTGACCATCAGCGGTCGTTGGTCTCCATCGGAGTCCAGACTACATATCAACCTATTGGAGCTGAGAGCGATCAGACTAGCGCTGAAAGCTGTCATGCCATCAGTACAGGGGAGAAATGTCCTGATAATGACGGATAACACGGTGGCCATGCACTACCTCAACAAAAGAGGAGGCGTAGGGTCACTGCCACTGTGTAGAGTGGCAATGCAGCTCTGGTTTTGAGCAATTCGGGAAAGAATCTCTCTATCGGCAGTCCACCTAGCCGGAGAGAAGAACTTGACAGCGGACGCCCTGAGCAGGCAGGGCAGAGTCTCCCACGAGTGGGAGCTAGCTCAGGAAGTCCTTCAAGAGATCTTCGCCCTTTGGGGAACCCCTCAGGTGGATCTGTTTGCCACAAGCACCAACAGGAAGTGCGATCTGTTCTGTTCAAGGGAATTTCCCCCGAGAGGAGCTCTAGGAGACGCGTTCGTAGTGGACTGGGAGTTTCCACTCCTTTACGCGTTCCCACCAGTCCCCGTTATTCCTCAAATGATCAGGAGGTTGAGAAGATTCCGGAAAACCATGATCCTAATTGCCCCGGACTGGGCCAGGATTACGTGGTACCCGGACCTTCTAGATATGTCCATCTGCCCTCCAATCCGTCTTCCACTCAAAGAGAATCTTCTCTCGCAGAAGGGAGGTCAGGTTCTCCATCCAGACACCAGAACCCTCAACCTTCACGCTTGGCTTCAGAAAGGGTGAGGTACAAGGATTGGGATCTCCCCGATGACGTCATGGAGGTGTTGCTTTTGGCCAGAAGCCCAGGAACAAAGTCTTTATACCGCTGCCGGTGGAACACATTTTGCAGCTGGTGTAGGGAAGAGAATATCGACCCTTTTTCATGTTGTGCACCAACAGTGTAATCGTTTCTACTCTACTTGGCAAACTCAGGCCTTCAAGTTGGCACTGTAAAAGGCCATCTCGCAGCGCTTTCTATCTTCAAGCGCACTGCGGAGGAACCATCGTATTTCAAACTACCTCTAGTGATACAATTTCTCAAAGGATTAACTAATGTTTATCCTCCAAAACCATTCCAGGTTCCCTTATGGGACTTAAATGTTGTCTTAAACTTCCTAATGGGCACTCCATTCGAACCACTTCACTCTTGTTCGCTGAGATTTCTCACGCTTAAAACTGTCCCATTGGTAACACTAACATCTGCTAGGAGGGTGAGCGAGCTACAAGCTCTCTCCTGTAAACCCCCACATACAATTTTCCACAAGGACAAAGTTGTCCTACAGGTGAAGCCTAATTTCCTCCCAAAGGTGGTTTCTGAATTTCATATTACTCAGAAAATTACCTTACCTTCGTTCTACCCTCCTCCCCATCCGGGTAAAGAGGAAGAAAGGCTACATAGGCTGGACCCAAGGCGAGCTCTCCGCTTTTACATCAGCAGAATGGCTGTTTGTAGGATACTCAGGTCACGAGTTGGGACTACCCATAACAAAACAAACCATTTCCAGGTGGATTATTTTGGCCATTCTGGAATGTTACAAACTGGCAGGGAAAGAGCCACCCCAAAATCTCAGGGCTCATTCAACCAGGGGTATCTCAGCCTCTTCGGCTCTCCAAAGGGGGGCACTGGTCAGAGACATATGTGCAGGTGTCACATGGTCGTCCGCACATACATTCACAAAATTTTACAACCTGGATTCCTCCACTAGTCAAGAGACCAGATTTGGCAAGGCCGTATTACATTCTGTCCACCCCTAAAGGGATACATAACATTCTTACTCCCACCTCCAATTACATGCCACTGCTATGGGAGTGTATCAAAGATAAGGAATACGTCGGAGGACACAATCCCTTCGAAGAACAAGTTACCTCTTACCGTTTCACGTTCTTTCTACGGGATGTTCCTCCGACGTATTCCTTATCGCCCCTCCCATCCATCCCCGCAGTAATACTTCCCTTGTGGTTGCGGCTTATGCTCCTTCAAGGTCAATAACCAATTCAGGCATGACTTTTCTTATGCTACAAAACGGAACTGAGCAACGGACACCACGCATGGCTATTTATGGGCATGGTGACGTTGGCGCCGATACGGTGGCAGTCGAGGGACATCGACTCGGCAGACGTTGACGCGCAGCGCCCTCTACAGAAAAAATTTCCGAGGCCAGCAAGCTGGAAACGTATTATCAAAGATAAGGAATACGTCGGAGGAACATCCCGTCGAAAGAACGTTACAAGGTAAGAAGTAACTTGTTCCTCTGTGTTAAAGAAAACATTTATCCCACATTTTACCTGCTGCAGTTTTCGGATAAGGTTTGCCTTGGTCTCTTTTGAGTGACCGAATTTTTGTTTATCTAAACAAAATTTGTTTAGGTTTTTTCCACTGCGCTTTCCGCACCATATTTCTCCCCACCCAACCCCCTCTGTCATATTGCTCCCACCTCCCAACTTGCCCTGTGGCCTGTAATTGGGACTGCCAGCACGCCTAGTGATTTGGCCTAGCCACTCACTGGAAGACCAGTGAGGGTCCAGGTCCAACTGCTAGTGGGCAGAGCCATTTACTTGCTGTAGTTTTCGGGTAAAGGTTTGCCTTGCTCTCGTGTGAGCGACCTAATTTTCGTGTATTTCTAAACATTTGTTTTTGGTAATATTTTCCCAGCACTTTCTGCAACATATATCTCCCCACCTCAAATCTAGGTGTTTTACATTGACTGCTGTCTTCAATTTAGGCATTTCCCCTTTATCAAGGTGCCTCAAGTCTAAATGTTTTACATTTACTGTTGTCGCTGAATCTTTAATCTAACTGTATTTACCTGCTGCATCTCGAATGTAGGTGCTCACCCTCAAGCACTGTACCAGTTCTAGGGGTCTCCATACCACTCCTGTTTCAAATCTAGGTGGTATTCCCCTAGCTGCTTTGTTCCACGTCTATGCGTCCGTCCCAATCTGTTTCTCCAACTCTAGGTGTCCCCCTTATAGCACTGTTCCAGTTCTGGGTACTCCCCCGCCACTGCTGGGCTCAGCCACGGCCCCTCTGGCACTACAGCAGTGCTCTTACACAGAATGCTCCAGAACTAAGTCTCCCATTAGTAAGTAATTTGGTGCTCCACCGCCTTCACTGTGCTTTGAATCTAGGGTTTCTATGGGGTATCTAGCATAACAGTAGAAAGGTAACAGTAAACTTCCAGCCGACTGATAATCTGAGGAGTATAGACTTCTCAGACAGCCGAAAGGGTAAGGCCACCAAAACGCGCATTCAGGAACCACCTCCCATCCCTAACCCACTTGGAACTCTACCTCTACCCAAACTGCAAGCAAACAGACCCTTGAGTCAGACGCCCACCGCACACAACCAATAACTTGAGACAACCGCAACTAAAAACAGGACCCTGACACCAGACCAACAAAAAAACAAGCTTAACAAAAACTCAGACAAATCCTGGAGGTGGGCAAGTGCGCCTATGACGACCCCAACACAATCTCCAAAAAAACTACGCAAAGTAAAGAACTGAATATGCAACGCCACAGAACAGAATGCTGCGAGAGAAAACTACGAGAAAGGATAAACTACATGGAACTGCAGCAGGTCACCACACCACCAAATATCAACACAGAAATGGAGCGCACACCCATAAGTGCAACAGAAAATAGAACAAACTCTAAAACAAGACAAAAATCAAAATCTTTATACCGAACACATACATTGCGATGGACAACTTGCCAGAGCAACATACAAGCACTGGAAATGCTAGACACATCGGCAGGATACCAGGACCGCTCAAGAAAAGGACAGGCATGCGGAAGGAGGAAGATGGGGAAACACCTCCACTCCATACATCACCAAAACTGAAGGGGACCTACAGCAACAAGACACAGAAAAGAAGCATAGAAGCCAGAAATAGTCATGGACCGGATACGAAACCTAGCCAATCTACTCCATGACGAAACAGACCCAACAGAACACATCCTACATCCGTAGAATGAGGAAACTCGCCAATAAGACCACACAAAGACGAAGGCAAGAACAAAATGGGACACTATAAAGAAAATACACTGCAATCTAATCAACAAAAGATTGAAGTCCAAACACACTACAGAGATCTATGATCTATTCTAAGACCATGGAATTGACATCCTATTTGTCACAGAAACCTGGTTAGATGACCATTACAAATCACACTACACAGCTGTGTTCAAATAGTGCAATTTTTCAGGCACACTACAAAGTAAACACACCCTTGTGCAGGAAACAGAAATATGTATTTAATCTCCATTTCAGCTTGGGTGAGTCATTTGGAAACAGCCCTGGGTTCTGAGCTGAATGAAAGTCTCTGCTTTGGAGCCCCCTCCGCCGCGCTCCACACTTTTTGGACATTGAAATTGATTGGTGCAAACATCCATAGTGTCTATACATTACTGTAACATCATTGGATAACATGTGCTCTGGCACTAATACACAACACCCCTTTTTGGCATCATCCTCCAGTGACCTCATATGCTGATCAAAGCTTTGTTTCTTTATTCTATTTCAGTTAACACAAAAAACGTAGCTTTTCAACTCAAAACTGGATAGAAGCGGTTGGCGAGATCACGAGTTCCAGATAAACTGTCAAGGACACTTAGCGGTTTCTCCCTTTCTTATTGACCCTGGTCCTTTTTTATATCTATTGCCTTGGTGCCACCTTTTATTTATAATACTCACACTGCTAAAACCCATATTTCAATGCCAGTCTGTGTACCTGGCTTCTATTGGGCAAACCCCCTCATGAGAACATTTTTATCTCATATTTCAACCTTGGCTCAGAGGCCTTCATTTCACTGCCTGGGCTCTGCATGGACCTATTTAATTATTTCAACCTGTGCTTTTCTGAAAGTCTTTTTTAAGGTATTTTATGTATCATAAAAGCTGAATGCTGCTTCCATCCTAGACAGCCTGGCCACTCGTCACTGTTGCCTCTGTTAGTGAGCCATACCCATGTGCCATTAGTGTTGCATTCAGCCTATGCATTGCTCATGTTTTACGGATGCCATGTTAATATTCTCCATGTCGAACTGCACATTTGACCTAATGTCTGTGTTCCTTCATGGTGAATGCATATTTGCTTCGTGTGTCAGGTGATGAGGTTGCTTTTAGCCTAGCCATCTTTAGCTAACCTTTTCCTTTTGAACATTTCCATTGGACCTGGGGGATGGGGCAAGAGCTTCGAGTGATATGTTAATCTGTCCCACAGGCCGAGGGGCAATATATTAATCTGCCCCTTTACAGAATTCTACCCATCATCTTCAATTCACATGGGTAAACGGAAAAGGAAAGAGGCAGACTTGTTGTAACCTACAAAGAACACTGCGAATCACTCGTCTTTCACCTTGCATCGGACCCATAACCTCACATTGATACTCCTCTACAGACCACCGACCTACAAGGCTACCTTCGCCGACACCTTCATAGAAGCAGTCACAAACCTGGCCATCAAACATGATCATCCATAGTGACTTCAACATATGGTTTGAAGAGAACACAAACTTGCAGAAATAACTAAGCAGCTCGAGACAATGCCAGATGGTGAAAGGAGCGACGCACACGGCAAGACGCACTTAACACAATCTTTGCCAGCCACAAACTGCTCTTAGCTGCGCTGCCAATTGAAATACTATGGAGCAGCCAGCTCCTTACACCATTCATGATCCAATTACCATTTAAAGCAGCCAAACAGCTCCAAAAGCTCCCACTGATCTGGAAAAGAAACCGGAATATTAAAAGTAGTAACTTGAAAGAACTAGAAACTTCAAAACCATAGATTGCAACCTTGGACGCAACAGACCTACACTGAAAGCAGGCCGAATCCAGAAAGTGATCGCCAAAACAATTGACTGCATCTCCCCGAAAAAAACTTCATCCCATCAGGAAAGAGAGCAGTGACATGATGGTTGACTCCTCACCTCAATTCAATGAAAAAAAACAACCGGAAACTAGAGCAAGAACGGAGGGAAAACTACAACCAAACCAAAAGAACAATTTATCAAAAACAAAACGGAGCATACCAAATGAGAAATCACCCTGGATGCAATAACACAGCAACACCTTCTCAGAAATTATGCGATCTCGCCGGTCATTTTAAGAATAAAATCACTGATATACACCAGATCATACAAAGTTGACCAATCAGCCAGACTGTGCTCCATCCCCTACCTATGCTGGGACCACAGAACAGGCTGAAAAGCTTTGCCCAAATGTCAAGAGAAAAACTCTTCAACCTGGTTGGAAAAAAAGCACCAAGGCAGGCTCCCAATGGACCCTTGCTCACCAGACCCTCTATAAATCGATCCTTACACATGGCACACCATTGGAATGCTTCTTCAACCTCTCACTGAACGGGGAGAGTACCATGGCTATTCAAATCTATGTACCTCAAACCACTAGTCAAGGATACAAGGGCGATGTTCAAGACCTCTCAAACTACAGACATGTCGGTGTTCCCCTTCAGTTTGCAAGCTAGATAGGATATTTTGGTGTGTACGGCTGGTGTGAGATGCAGGATGGTTGCAGCTCTTTGAAGGTATTGTTTATTGGGAAGCATCTACTAAGGTTCAACCTTCTTAACATTTCTATCTAGGAGCCTGGAGTGACCCCAACCCAAGATGGAAGTAGAGATGCTTAGGTTTGATTGGCTGAGCTGTGGCTGTGAGGTAGTTTGGCATCTTCTTAAAGATTCTGAACTGCTTTTCATTCAGTCAATCACCAAAGTAGGTCGCAGCATTTTGAGCTACAGAGGAATTCTTTGGAAATGAGCCTCAAGGAATGACTAGAGACAAGTCCACAAGAGACGGTGTGAGCAGAATAAGTGCTCCCATTCTGAATTAACGTTAAGGATTTGAGAACTATGCTAAACTGTAATTTGTAAAAAACAGTTTGGAGGACTGATGTTACTTGAAGTTTTGTTTACTTGAACTTTATTTAAATGTGAGTTTGGAAAAGCAAATGTAATTTTTTGCTTCAAAACTAACAGACTAACCTTTGCATGCGAGCCATTCTGAATTGCAGCTTTAGGCCTGCGAGAGCACGAAGAACGGTCCTTAGAAAAAAGGATCATGCAAAGTGAGTGCACATGAAGCCCAAAGCAATCTAGGCTCTCCGAGGCATACGAGGAAATCATTTTCTTGTGTTGGGTACCCAAGTAGAGAAGCTGACTGAATGTTTTCTTGCGAAATTCAAGGCGAGCGTGGGTTCTTCCGGTGACGCATGGCTGCATCAAACCTCTTTTTCGTGTCTGGCGAGGCGCAGCACTAAAGGAAGCGTTGCAAGTTTTTAGGCAAGATTGTATGCACTACAACCCTGACCTCCTGACAATAGGAACCCAACCTTTGGTATAAATCTGTACTACACAGGTTGGTAGCGTGTTGAGCAGCCAGGCTGATCTTAAGAGGGGTCAATGTGAGCTGGAGGGGAGTTACACAGAGATTCATAGTGACAAGTATTCAAATTAACTCTTACACACAAGGTTTCTTGTTTATACACTTAATTTATTTGAGTCAGTTTGAATAAGCCTTCAGAAGGCAGCAATATAAAGCAACAGACAAGTACACTTAAAAACGCACTTAATTTTCTAAATCAGCAAATACCCATTTGGGATGGCTCAGACACTACCTACACCCTCAGGTGACTTCAATAGCTAGGGTGTTGTGGACATTAATATATCACTGTTGTATTTAGAATATACTTGGGAGGAGTGTCGAAGAAAAGATGTTTCAGAATAAGACCAGTATTCACACAATTATTCTTAAACCGGTAAGGAATTAAAACAAACCTGTATACAAAGTCAGTTAACCTGTTCCTGGAAGGAAGGCAAAACACATAAGCAGAAGAGAGAAGTCATTCAGGGAGCCAGGCCAGGCAATTTTAAGTTAGCAAAAGTCAAGGTGAACTGAAACACTTCTTGCAGGTAAGTAAAAGTCTTGCACAATGTTTTAGAAATCTTTGTAGCAAAAGTAGAATCAAATGTAGGGCCACAAGCTGTTAGGCATGTGAGAAGTGGAAGATGCAAGTGTCTCTACAAGAGCAACCAAGACCAGTCTGAATTGAGATCAAGCAAGGTGGCACAACAAGAGGTGAGTTCTTAGACTGTACTGTACCTTTAGGTTGAAGAAAAGTGTAGTAGATGGCTTCTGTTCCTGTGCAGCTCTGCAGATCCTGATGTTCCTGTGCCTCAGTCATGGGGACAAGAGGGAGGATTTCTGGGGACTCCTGCAGTGCAATGGGACGGTCACCGACCGCAACCGGCAATATTCAAACAAGTGGCACTTGGGTGTTTCAACTCCTCGCGTCTACTGCAAATAGCAACACCACGGTTCCTGGCTGTCGAGATGGGCTGTCCTTGCATCTGGGTTCCAGCACTCTGTTAAGGTGGCTCAGGCTCGGTCAGTCCTGCTTCCTGGGAGTCCGGAGGATCTTCCAGGAGCTCTTGGCCAGCTTAAATGCAACGCACACGATCTGGTGTTCCTCTCCCTGGCTATTTGGTTCCAGCAGTGACTGCAGTGGAAATTCAACCAGCTTCGAGAGGATGTCCAGGTGGCTTAATTTGGAGTTGATTGGTCACACCAACTCAAGGGGAGAAGTCGTCCTTACAGGGCTTCTCTAGTCAAAATGAATTTGGAGCTTCAGCACAGCAGCAGGGCTTCACCGGGCAAACCAACAGTCCAGGAGTTGCAGCAGACGTCTATTCCAAGTTGTTCTTCGGATTCCTTCGGCCAGTGGTCGACTCTGCCTTCCAAGCCAAAAAGCCTCGCCTTTTTATGCAGGTCTCTCCCATTCATTCTAGCCTAGATGTCAGTCACCCAGCAGGGTGGCTGTCCTTGTCGGACAGCCAGCCGGCAAATCACCTTTGAGTGTATTCCTGCCTCCTAGAAAACTAAGCACAGGGAGTTTCGGGCACCTCCCTCGCATCCTGCCCCCACCAGACACCCTGGAACCAGAGGTAGGCTTCACTTGTGAATCCTGCCAAAGACAGAACGTACAAAGCGACCAAGCCTGGTTTGGCGTGCAGAGTAAATCTCAACAAGGACCTTTCCACATAAAAATGGCAAACAAGACGACAAAATGGCACCATTGGGTGCTTTACTGCAGCTGCGAAATGCAGCGCGTAGTAAACGCACATCATAGTAGTTAAAAGTAAACCACTGCCAGCAGCCATTAATCGAGGAAAGGGTAACATAAAATTGTTACATGAGAAGCTAGACAAAGGGGATATTAAGTAACCCCTCCAGCACCCTTTTGTAAGATAGTGTGCGCTGGATCTGGAAAGTTACAAGTGTAAGTAAAGTCAATTTCACTTTACTGCTCTTGGAAACAGTAGTTTACCCAAGAGAAGGTATTTAAACCTTTGGAAAATCTGAAAGACTTCCTTGTCTCACTGCGCTGAAGGTGCTGTGTGACACAATGTAAAAGATGCCTATGGAGTTTCAGACCCCACAACCAAAAGAAAGTGTCCAAAATCACATTAAAACAAGAGCAAGAGGGGGGAGGAGGGTCTCACTCTCTCAGGTTACAAATTAAATGTCCTAAAATCCTGCAAAGTTGCTGGGGGTCTGTAAGGAAGAGAGGAAATGGCACATTTCTGAGAATTCTCCTTAACAGAAGTGGTCTTAATGTAAATAGTTAATCTGTGAATTCTTCCCCATTTCCTTAGGGGAATACTTTTGTAATCTAATATGAAAGTGAAGAGCAAGTCTTCTTCCAGAAATACTAAGTATTGAACTATTAGCAAGTAGAGAGGTTTTGGTGATCAGTAATCTCCAGCTGAAGCAGTAAGTAATTTCAGTAGCCTTTTCCGCAGTTGGTAAAGGCTATTCAGGTATGCATCATTTCTTTTCGGAGGTTCACTTAACATTTAAATAGGCAGTGGGCTTTCATTAGGGGTAATGTAATCATCTGCAAATTCATTTACAGGTCAAAGAACCATCCAGCTGAGTGCAAGATAGCAGAGGGCGGCAAGCAGCGACCTGATTTATTATTTTATCAACTTCCCCTTTTTCTCTGGGCTTGCCTATCTTGCATTTCATTTCAGAAAGATTGTAGAGTGGGCGAGCCCGGCGGGGTTTGGGGGGCGGGGGGGCGGGAGGATTTGTGGGTTAATCGTCCATTCCTGCAGGAAGGTGGTTCTGGGACCTCAAACTACAGACCGATCTCAAACATGCCCTATCCAGCAAAACTATTAGATACCTATGGCTACTAGCAGGATTGGAGCATGTGAAAAATCGCCAACTACTGGACCAGGCACAAGTTAGCTTCAGACCCATGAGAGGGACGGAGACGGCGCTTCTCTATGGGACGATCTAAAGTCCAAAAATAGACACCAACACACTTTGCACCAATACTACTCGACCTCTCTGCAGCATTTAACAGTCAGCCAAAACATCCTCATCAAGAGATGAAATAGGGATCACTGGCACATCGCTACTGTGGATTACATCTTTCTTGCCTGAAAGAACAAACAGTATGGATAAAATCATTCAAATCTGCACCTAGCCTAGCCGTAAAACTTTGGAACTTCCTCCCCAGAAAAATACGAACCATGAAGGGACCATCTAAAATTCAGAAAACTTCTAAAAACATAGGTCTTTAACTCAGAAAGTGACAAACGAATGAACACCCACGCCACATGAAATAAACACACAACTGAAAAGGACTGGGGAGTAAGCCGAGTGAAGTGCACCAAAGTAGAGGTGTCAGAACGGGAAGGAGGCCATGGTGTAACTGTCCCCCTAGAAGATCAAACCGGAAACAAGAGTAATGGGCCCAACTTAATTTAACCACAGATAGAAGGCCTTGGATTAATGTGGGCAGAGAGGTGTCCTGAACTCTGAACTAATGGACCACAGGGCACAGGGAGCATGGTGGCTCAGGAGTGCCTCAAATTTGGATATCTTACCACCCATTGCTGTATCTCAAATCTAGGTGTCACTGCATTCACTGTTGAGTCCCAATTTTGGCATTTCTAAATTTCTGATGTTTGTTAATCTGCTTAGAATCACATGCTGTCCATATAGTCCGACATCCAGTGGTAACCGCAGAGTATTGCATCTGGTCCTTCGAGAAGGGGACGTCGAAATGGGCATGCCTGTAACACTATCCCTACGTGATGTGTAGTGTACCCAAGATCCCTCACTCGTCGAGGCCAGATTGTTTTTTTCCACCCAGCATACTGGTTGCCTTATGCAGAGCTCGTCAGACATTGCCTATTGTCCCCTCAACCTTTGGTCGAATATTTATAGAAAATATTGCAGATCACCCTATCCGTCCCTTATTTCAACGGCTGTTCCAGATCTCCGCCGAAGAACTTTGGCGGACGGTGATCCAGTCGGCGCTACCGACCACGTGGCCGGGCCTTCTGCCAGCCTAAACAGTAGGGAGTGTGGGGTTGGGGTGGACATTTCTCTACAATCTGAGAATGCCTTTCCCTTTCCTTACTCTTTACCTTTTGGTCTTTGTCACTCTACCCATCCTCAGCTATGGAGAGGACACCATTTAGGTTTTGCCCCATTTGTAAAGGCAAATTTCCCTGGAAAGATGAGCACAAACGGTGTAACCGTTGCTTGCCCCTTGATCACAATGAAGTAGGATGCACGGCTTGTAAGCTCCTCCGTTCTAAGACATTAAAGGAGCGCAAAGTCAAGCGGTGGGCAGCCTACAGGATGTCGAAGGCTGAGTTCTCTCCCGCTGCCTCAGCCACCAAATGTGACGGGGAGAGTGACGATCAGACCTCCGAAGTGGAGGTCGTTGACCTTTCGACGGAACACTCTCGTTCCGCATAGTCTGTCCCTGGCCCCGCCAGGCACTGCTATGGTGAAGTCACAACCCGGTGACAAAGATGAACATTTACACAGCACTAAACACACACCCCAAGTCAATCTTCGGCCAAGTCGAAGAAGACTTCAGTGCCAACTGGCACGCCGGAAGTTCCGGTGGGATTGGCAGCCCTCCCCGCAGCCGCATACGCGCCTAGCGACAGGGCCATCAAAAACAAAGTGCGCCATCTCTAATATCCCGGGTTCCGTTGAGACGCATCACAAGAAGGCGTCCGGCGATGACAGGATTCCGGTTCCGCCGAAGAAGGCGGTTGCCAAAGACGAGGCCCCGGTACCGCCAAGGAAGGCAGCTGCCGAAGACCAGGTCCCGGCTCTTCCGAAAAACTTTCACAATCGCAGGCTGAAGCTACGAGCCTCCAGTCTGCGGAGGATGTCGCCGACAGCATAGCAGGAATTGTTTCTGCCGATTCTCAAACTGCAGTCAAGGGATTCTTCGAGGCCCATGGGGAAAGGCCAAGGATCCGTCGAGAGCCAAGGATAGCCTAAGGGGGGAATTACCAGAACCCTCCCATAAGCAGAAAGAGAGGCACAGGGACGTCCCACCTCTGTCGGTCCCCCAGGAGGAGTTCTCTGAGTTTGAAGAACAGATGTCTTTGACGTTGAGACAAAAATCGCGATTTTTTTTTTTAATGACAGAAGAGTATTTTCAAGAACCTTTTCCATCTGTAGACCATTCTAGGTCTTCTGTTTGGACTAGAGAGAAATTTGAAAACTGCATGGAAAGGCTGGACAGGTTTGTTTCCCGTTCAGAACAACCTACTCCAAGAAGACCACAGGATGAGAGCCCTTTGGACCCTGTAGCAAAATTCCAAAGGCTCTTTGACCCCCTCTTTGGAAGAGGATATATACAACCATGACATCACTGAAGAAGACATTCCTGAAGACACTCGGGAAAGGATCAATTCACCAATCCTGAGAACATGCATGATCCCATAGAGTGCTCCGAGGAGAACTCTGATATGGGTGACCCTCAACCATGGCAGTCTCCAGATACACAAGATCCTGATGCCCTAGCTTTGGATTCCCCCAGACTACCCCCATTAGACAATCCTCGTCAGTAGATGATCAATTGACGTTTAATGTCAAGTTACGCAAAGCAGCCGAACACTTCAAAATTGTCACAGTTGAAGCTGTCCCTGAAGCTGACTTTGTGGAGGACATCCTCAAAGAGAAGCTGCCGGCCAGCCAGGCTATTCCTCTCCTCAATTCAATTAAAAAACATCTAGCTCCCTCCTTATCAACACCTGCTCTCACAAGAGGGATTAACCCAAGAATAGAAAAACTCTTTCGTCCTTCTCCCTCGGACCCCCTTTATATCAGAGGTCATTCCACTCCAGATTCTCTGGTGATGACTACCACAAGAAAGAGGGCAAGGGTCCCTGTGTCAACCGGCGAGGCACCCCCTGATAAGGAAGGTAAAAGACTTTACGCCCTTGGGAAGAGGGTCACGGCCGCAGCAGCGTTTTCAACACGTATTGCCAACAACACAACCTTATTGGCCAGCTACATGGATGCTCAGTGGGTCTTACTACAAGAAGGCCTATGGGAGTTTTCCGAACCACTACAAACTTTTCTCATGACTGCAGTCACTGAGGGCAGACAAGTGAACCAAAGCATACTTAAGAACACTTTGGATTCTGCCGGGACAGCTGGTCGATCACTGGCTCCGGGCACACTCCTGAAGAGACATGTGTGGCTACGGAACTCTGGATTCAAGCCAGAGACGCAAGCGCCACTTATAAATAAACCTGTGGAAGAATCCAACCTGTTTGGGAAGGTGGTTGGCCAGGCCCTCGAGATTGCAAAAATGGAGCATGACACCTTAAAAACGCTAGACCAGATTACACAAAGACCCTCTACAAGACGAGGATCGGTGTCTAGACAGTCTTTTCGTGGCCAACAGTTCCCTCAACAACAATACACCTCGGGAAACAATTGGTCCTCTCCAAGGAACCAGTGGATACACCACTCCGTATCCCCAGAGGGGTCAGCTTTGTCGGAAAGGAAGGGGCTACCCCCAGAGGCTCCCAGGCCTCAGGTTCAAAATGACCCGAAGATTCGGGTCCCCTCCCATGCCTCCCCAGTCGGGGGCTGGCTAACATCGTTCCTTCAGGCATGGGAGGGGATAACTACAGACCAGTGGGTTCTAAAGACCATGGCCACGGGTACTGTTTAGAGTTCAGCTGGTACCCAACGTTCAGACCTCCACGAGCAAGACTGAAACCAGACCATCTTCATATCCTTCAGGATGTCGAGACACTACAAGCAAAGGCAGCCATAGAAGTCACAGGTAAAAGAAGGTATGTATTCAGTGTACTTCCTTGTACCCAAAAAGGATCTAACCATGCGCCCTGTATTAGATATGCACCCAGCGAACACATTTCTAAAGCCACAAATGTTCTGCATGGTCACTCTGCAGGAAGTAATTCCCCCACTATCAGAGGGGGATTATATGGCAACACTGAACATGAAAGATGCATACTTTCATATTTCAATGTTGCCAGTGCACAGAAAATACCTCGGATATATGATACAAGACAAGCATTATCAATTCAAGGTACTACCCTTCGGCATAGCATCTGCACCAAGGGTATTTACAAAGGTACTAGCAGTGGCAGCAGCACATCTGCGCAGGCAATCCATTCCGGTTTATCCTTACCTTGACGACTGGCTCATAACAGGGGACTCTTACGAAACCTGTCTGTCAAATACCCAAAAGACGATAGATCTTTTATTCAGTCTGGGATTCTCTATCACGAGGAAACATCCAGCCTAGACCCCAGTCAAGTCAAGCAGTTCCTAGGTGCTCTAATTCAAACAAAGGATGGCCTTGTCTCCTTCGGGAGGGTCCAAAACATGCTGTTTCAAATCCCTCAGTATGTAGCAAATCGAAAGGTGACAGTACGCAAGGCTATGCAACTGTTAGGAATGATGGCGTCATGTATTTTCTTGGTTCCTCACGTGCGCTTGCACATGCGTCCAATGCAGGAGTGGCTCAACAGCCAGTGGTGTCAGGCCAGCGGACAATGGGATGATCTAGTGGTTGTCTCGACAGCCCTCATTCTCTCGCTACAGTGGTGGTCGAGGGAGAACCTCTTGAAGTGGAAATCCTTCACCACCCCTGCAGTGGAGGCCACACTCACTACAGACGCATCTCACTGGGTGTGGAGCTCACTTGCTTCAACAAACAGCGCATAGAGTTTGGTCGTCAGACATGGCATCCAACCACATAAACCTGTTGGAACTATTGGCAGTGTTCAAAGCACTAAAAGCTTTCCAAACACAACTGCAAGGAAAGACAGTCCTGATCTTCACAGACAGCACCACGGCCATGTACTATCTGAACAAACGGGGGCGTACTGACTCTCCAGGGCTGTCCAAACTATCACAGAACATTTGGAAGTGGGCTCTCAAACGCAACATGTTCCTGTTATCACAACATGTTCCAGGGGAACTCAATCTTCTAGCAGAGGTACTCAGCAGAGATTTCCTGTTGCCCATGGAGTACGAATGGCGACTACACGAAGACATAGTCCAACATTTTCGCAGAATGGGGCTTCCCAGAGATCGATTTGTTTGCACCTCTGGAGAAGGCTCAATGGCAAGATTACGCCTCCAGGTGCCCCCCAGAACCGGTCCAAGGGGAACGGACTCTGGATAACATCATCGGGGAAATGTGTTTACGCTCCCTTCCCCTCCTCCGACTACCCTTCTCAACAAAATCCTGCACAAGATGCACCAGGAACCAGTCACGATGATACTGGTGGCCCCCATGTGGGCCTGCCAACCCTGGTTCGCTCATCTGCTGTTAGTGTTGTATATGACATGATGTAATTTGCGCAGGTTCTCAGTAATGGTTCGCCCTGGCACATAGCCCGTTTGATCTTGATGGATCAATAGTGGGACCACTTTATGTAGTCTCCTCGCCAGCAGCACCGTCAGGATCTTGTTGTCTGAGTTTAACATGGATAGGGGCCTGTATGAACTGCTCTCCTCTCCATTCTTGCCCGGTTTTAGTAGTGGAATAATTACAGCTTCTCTCATGGTGTCTGGGAGGGTGCCTCTTTCGTATGCTTTGTTGAACACTTGGGCATGGTGCCAGGGCGTCCTCGTACGTTTTATAAAACTCTCCCGGGAGCCCATCAGTTTCTGGGGCCTTCCAGGACGGCAGGGATCTGATGGTGACCATCACCTCTTCTGGGGTGATGGGCTCATCCAGGGCCTCCGCCATTGGCGGGTCTAGTTTGGGTAGCTTAATAATGTATAGGACGTCTATTTCAGTGTCTGTGGGCGACGAGGAGTTGGCAAAAAGGTCCTGGTAGAAGCCGGAGAACAGAGTTAATTTCAGCCTGCGTGTGTACTATTGTGCCGTCCGGTCTTCGGACTTGGCAGATGGGCTTTCTGGGGGCTTCCCGTTTGTAAAGCCAGGCTAGTAGCTTCCCTGGTTTATCACCAAGGGCATGACTTCTTTCGATGTATTTTGTGTAGCTGAGTTTCTCCAGTTTTTCCCAGTGCACTAAACGGGCTTGTCTAGATCTGGATCCGAAGAGGCCCTGGCTTCTAATTCCACCAGCTCCTTCTCGTTGCGTACTAGCGAAGTTACTATGTATCTTTGAGCTCCCCTATAGCTGCGATCATTTCCGCCCTCATGACCACTTTCTATGCCTCCCATGCTGTGCTCATGTGTTTCATGCTATTCTTGTTGATCTGCCAGAAGTCCTGCGTGCTTTTATGGATCTGTTTGCGGAAGACTGTCTAGCAGGGCCTTGCCTCTAAACCTCCACGTGGGTGCGGGGGTCCAGGTGCGAACACCGTCCAGGTGGTTGCTAATGGGGAATGATCTGACAACCCTCTGGCCAGGGATTGTGTCCCTGAACGAGGCTTGTTGCTCTTCGCTCGCAAATATGTAGTCTATTCTGGTGTGAACAGCATGTGGAGGGAAGTAGGAGTTTTCTCGTTTCGCATGGTATTGCGCCCTCCATAAGTCTTTAAGCGCCAACTGTTGTCAGTGCAATATGTATTTTGGCAGGTGGGGAAGGGCGGGAGTGTTTGCTGTCTGAACTGTCTTTGCGGGGGTCTAGGGTGCAATTGTGGTCACTACCCCATATGAGGGTGCGATCTCTGTATGGGCCGAGCTGATTGTATAGTGAGCGAAAGAAGACTGGCGTCGTGGTTGGGGGCATAAGTGTTAATTAGGCAGACTTCTTTTTCTTCTATGGTGCCGGGTACCAGTGTCATCCTGCCTTCGTCGTCTGTTTTTGTGTTTCAGTTTTAGGGGAATAGTTGGAGCGATACAGATCAGGACCCCTCTGGCATAGGTGCAGTACGTAGAGCTTATCAGTGTCCCCCTCCAGGTCTTAGCTAGTGCTGGCAGCTTTCGTGTGTCCAGGTGAGTCTCCTGCAGTAGGGCGATTCCGACCTTACTCCGTTTTATGAATGTGTGGATTTGGCGTTGCTGGACGTAGTTGTTCATTCCCCTGACGTTCCACGTCATGATTCTGATCGTCAGCCATGAGTTTTGTGTGTCCAAATGCTCTCGAGGGTGGCGCCTCTGGGGGATCTCCTTCTGGTTTCGGCGGTTTTCGAAGCTCTGGGTGGTCTTGTCTTTTCCCTATATAATTCCGCAACTAACATACCAACTCCCATATTCCCTCCCTCCCTAAACTTAAAACTCTCCTGTAACACAACCTGTCCAGCGAGGTTTCCCCTGTTCTGACTATCCCGTTTCCGCTCCATTTGACCACGTTGTGGGGTTTAGGTGCCCTACGGGCGGGTTAGGTGTACCCAAATTGCTTCTGGGGGCAGAAGAAGTCTGCTTCGGTTGCTGTCGCATTAGGAACAGTCCGTCTTCGGTACGGCTCCTGTGAGAATCTTTCTTGCTGTGTTAAGATATGAGTTATGCCTTTTTCATTTGTGTCATGCCTCATAGCTGGCCTTACACTGGTCGCTTTGATTGTAGCTTAGCGTGGTTTGCGCTCTTTCACTTCAAAGTCCGGGACCTGCTCTCCGTCCATCCATTCTCTGGCTTCCGTAGGCGTATCAAACAGGCGCGCTTTCTAGTTGTATAGTACTTTTAGTCTAGCTGGGTATAAGAGCATATAGCACAGGCCTGCTTTTTTCAGTCTTACTTTGGTGTAGATGAATTGTGCTCTCTTCATTTGGACTTGTAAGGTGTAGTCGGGATATATAGCTATCTTCGCAGAGTCTTTGTATCTGGCCTCCTGATCTCGATGGCTAGAATTGTCTCCCTGTCCCTGTATGAGCACTTTTGCAATTACCTGCCTGGGTGGGGTCCCCGGAGGTGGCTGTTTGGTGAGGGATTGGTGGGCTCTCTAGATAGTAAAGCCTTGCAAAAGTTTCTTAGCCCCGATTTCTTGCAGTAGGAGGTTCTCTATGTAGTTTGTGGGGTCGGTTCCCTCGCTGCCTTCTGGCAGGCCTAGAATTCTAATGTTTCGGTCCTCCCGGCCTTCGGCTTCCTCAGCCCTATCTTCCAGGTGTTTCACTCTTTGCGCTAGCTCATCAACATCTTTCAGGAGCTGTATTTTCACGAACCTGGGTTTCGAGCGCTTCGGTTCTGCCAGCAATGGTGCGGACATCCTGTCGCAGTAGGTTAAAGTCTATGGCCACTGCATCTGCTTTCCATCGTCGTTTGGATCATTTTGATGGCCTCTATGATCTGTGAGTTGCCTGGTTCTGCTGTCATTTCAGGAGGTTCGGACTGCGTTGTTGTGGAGCCTGTGGTACTGGTGTTGGTTCTCGTTGGTCCTCCTGCCGTGTAGGTCTTCATGGTGGTCTGTTTCTATTTACCTGTTGCCCCCTTTGTAGACATTACACCAAGGGCTGGGGGATCTGTTGGCACTCTGGGCGGATTGCGCTGTCAATGGGGGTGGTGCGCTGCCAAGGGGCGGCCCAGCATCCGTGTGCGCTCCTCAGGCCCTTCTCAGTGGTCTTTGTGTGCCCGGGGGGCCGTGCGTTGCCACAAGAGTTCCCCTAGGGGTGAGTTGGGTGGTAACAAGGGCCTACTATGGCTGTGAGTCGCCCGTTCTTCTGTGCTCTGTTTTTTGGGAAGGCGGTCCCCCGATGCTCCGTTGCACCCCTATGGCAGTGTCCAGCTATCAGCTCGTGCCACAACGCGCACGGCTCCTGTATGGGGTGATGCAGGAATCCCCTGTTGCCGGCCTCAGTGCTTTGGATAGTGCTATGGGGCTGGCGGTACCTGCCGTGGGGCTGCCCTGCACGGTGTTAAAGCCTGCGCCACCTGCCTGCGTCCTCTGCGGTGGCTCGCTGTATGTCACGCGTGCCCACTGCGCACAGTTACAGGCCCCACTCTGCCAGAGGCCTCAGCTTCAGCTCCCTTCGAGTGGGTAAGGGCCCACAGGGGGGGGGGAAGGGCAGCCCAGCCCCTGGGTTGCAAGGATGTGGCCGGCTCGGCCGGGCCTTCCCTCCCCGCTGGCTCCTCACCTAGTGTCTTCTCCGCGCTCTGCTGGGCAGTCTCCTGCGTGGGCTCAGGGCTCCCGCTCTGCCTCCCCTCAGAGGCCCTCCGCTGCCCAGGTCCCCTTCCATGGATCTGCTGCCTCCTCTTCGCCGCACCGGGGGTGATGTCTGCCTTCCTCTCCGCTGCGCCACCACCTGCAAATTCCCCCGCGTTGTCACAGGCTGCACCCGTCGCGGCCAGGGCACGGCGCCTCCTTCACTCCGCTCGGCCACTCAGTCTCCCCACAGGGGGTCAGGGCCGCCGGGCCGCCGAAGCCATTTTGGCCAGTCCGGTGCACGCCCCGCTGCAGCCTGGTCCCACAGCGTGCTCCTCTCTCGCCGCTCTTGGGCCGTGTCCGAGATCACCCAGCTGCCTCTCAGTACCTCCAGGCTCGCCCAGCCTTGGGTCGGTGGATCAGTGAGTGCACCGTGCTTCAGCCGCTAATGCAGTGAGCACCATTTTCCTCTCCTTGCTCAACGGCGCTCTACAACACAGTGCCCCGCTAAGGGCACAGCTTGCAGGGTCTTGGAACTTCAGATGCAGCTGCCCAGCATTTCTCCCAGCAGTTGCAGCGGCTCACCGATGCTCGGGCATGCACAGAACCGTATTATTGCAGCATATAATGGGCACATCATGCAGAGCTAACCGAAGAAGCGTCCTCCTTAGATGGCGGTTAACCACGCCCCCCTGGTCTTTAACTCTCTAAAGGTTCACTTAGCTGCGCTTTCAGCCTACACTACATCACAACAGAAAGTGTCACGGTGGAAGATGCCAGTTATTAAAGCTTTCATGGAGGCAGTGAAGAGAATTCACCCTCCCATTTCTAACCCGGCTCCCGGATGACCCCTAAACGTGGTGTTGATTATCCTTATGGGGCCTCCTTTTGAGCCCATGCACAGGGCAAGTCTTAAAGATCTTATCTATACGATTGCTTTTTAATAGCTATTACCTCCATTAGGAGAGTAAGTGAACTACAAGCGCTCTGTCCTTGATCCCTTTGTAACAGTTCACAAAAATGAGGTGGTTCTACGCACTCGCCCTAGGTTTGCGCCTAACTTCATTTCTAAGTTCCATGTGAACCAATCTATAGAACTACCAACGTTCTTTCAAAACTCTTCAAGCATGGGGGGAAAGAAGCCTGCGCACACTGGATGTTCGTAGAGCTGTCATGTTCTACATGGAAAGAACTCGATCACTAAGAGACTAATCAGTTTTTCGTTTCAGTGGCGGCAGCAAGAGAAGGAGATGCAGTCTCCAAATCCACTATCTCTAGGTGGATAGTCAAGTGCATCAGACTCTGCTACAGCCTTGCTAATAGAGAGCTGCCCTTCAAGCCTAGAGCACATTCCACTCGCGGCACTGGGGCTGCCATAGCATTCATTGCAAATGTTCCTCGCAAGTCCAAGTTCACTACTGTTCCTTCTCTAATCCCACCTCCAACTTCGGGTACTGCTTGCTAGTCTAATGACAGCATGTGATTCTAAGCAGATTAACAAGCATCAGAAGACATGCATTACTTACCGTAATAGCTTTTCTGATTGTATCTGCTTAGATTCACATGCGCCCACCCTTCCTCCCTGCTCGGATGGAAGGAACACAGACGTCTTACTACTTTCACTTTTCTGTACTCTCACGATGGTCATAGGCTCCTTCACGGCTGAAAAAATACCATCAGAGGGACCTCGACCGGTGAAGGATCTTGGGTACACTACACATCACATTAGGGATAGTGTTAAAGGCACGCCCATGTTGACGTCCCCTTTCGATTCTCGAAAGACCAGATGCAATACTCTGGGGTGACCACTGGATGTCGGACTATATGCACAGCATGTTAATCTAAGCAGATATAATCATCAGAAATGCTTTAAGCTAAGTAATGCATGTCCTTCACAGAAGCACTCCGAAAGTTGGGAACACGCTTGTTAGCTAGTTAACTCAGCCCCTAACACTTGGAACTGTTCACTGGACCCCAGAGACCCTACCTTCATTTTTTCCAGCTTCACAAAACCGTATGGAACTTTGCTGAAACAAGGCCCCATACATTTTAGGGAAGGTCTAATCTCCGTAGTTCTAAAACGAATCTGTATCTTCCTTTTCAGGGCTTTGATATGTATTTTGCCCTACTACAGTAATTGTATTTCTGATGCTTGTTAATCTGCTTAGGATCACATGCTGTGCATACAGTCAAACATCTAGTGGTAATCGCGTAGTATTGTATCTTTCTTTTGAGGATTGAAAGGGGACGTCGACATGGACGTGGCTGTAACACTGTCCCTACCGTGACGTGTAGTGTCCCCAAAATCCATTGTGTCAAGGTCCCTCAGATTTTTCCGCCAAACTAGTTGGTCGCCTTATGCAGAGCTCGAAAGGGATACATTGCAAATTCGTCATTTCTTTGTCCCATGACTGATGGTCGTCTAATTTTCGACTTTCATCGACGGCTGCTTCGTGGACCCCTCCACCGAAGTCCTCTACGGCTTCAGCAACTGGTGTGCATCGGTCGATGCTGTCAACAGTGTGGACTCAGCCCTTCCGCCAGGCCTATACAGTAGGGAGAGTATGGCTCCACGGGGTTTGATTCTGAGAATGCATTTCCTTTTCCCCTCGTAGCCTTTCGGGTCTAGTTGCCCCCCTACCTTGCAAACCTTTCCGTCCAAAGACAATAAAGGATAGGCGGACGAAATGGTGTCCGGCCTACGCGATGCGAGAATTCTCATTAATGTGCTAATTCCTTTCACCTTAGAGACCCCCAGCAACTTTGCTGGATTTTGAGGACTTTATTTTTTTTTTCCTGGAGAAAGTGAGCCTTTTTTCCCACTCATGTATTTTGATGTGTTTTACTCTGGTGTCCTTTGATTATGGAGTTTGACGGCTCCATAGGCTTCTTTTCATGTGTCACACAGCACCCTCAGTGCAGTGACACAAGGAAGCCTTTTTAGGCTGTCCCAAGGTTTAAATACCTTCTCTGGGATAAACTGTTTCCCAGAGAAAGTAAAGTTAAATTGACTTTACTAGTCTTTTTAAATTCCTAGATCCAGCACACCCTAGAGTGCTGGAGGGGTTACCTGGTATCCCCTATGCCTAGAAACTCATGTAGCAGTCAAATGCTACCCTTTCCTCTCGAAATGGCTGGTGGCAGTGGTTGTTCAACGAACTACCATGATTTTTCCCGACCGCGAACACCAGTAGCGTTAAATCGCGGGAGCCATGTTTTTCAAGGTGGTGTCTGAGCCTCCTTTGTTTAAACTGGTCCTGGTCGTCTTTTTTCGATATTTGTTTTTGGAAAGGTCTTTCTAGAGTTTGTCTCTGCGCGCCAAACCAGGTTTGGTCCCTTTGTTCCTATGCCTTTGGCAGGCTTCAGGCGCCCTGAGTGTCTGGGGTGAGCAGGAAGTGAGGTAGGTGCCGAAACTCCCTGTGCTTAGTTTCCTAGGAGACCCAGATGCACTCTGGCGTGAATGGCTGGCTGACTGTCCGGCAAGGACAGTCACCCTGCTCGGTGAGTGGAAGCTAGGCTGGAATGAATGAGAGAAAACTGTTTAAAAGGCAAGTGTCTTGGCTTGGAAGGCAGAGTCGACCACTGGAATGAAAGAACCGAAGATGAACTGGAAGAGGACAGCTGCTGCAAATCCTGGACCGTTGGTTTGCCCGGGGAAGCCCTGCTGCAGGTCCGAATCGCCAAGTTCATCTCGAGAGAGAGAAGCCCTTCAAGGATGACTTTTTTCCTTTGAGTTGGTGGGAACAATCAAGTCGTAAGCCACCTGGACACCATTCTCAGAGCTGGTTGTATTTTCCTCGGAGTGCTGCAGGAAACTGAATAGCCAGAGAGAAGGACACCAGTCTGTGTGCTTGAAGACAGCTACCGGAATGAAAGAATTGCCAGTTTGCCAGCTTTATGCAATGCAGGAGTCCCCCGAAATCCTTCCTCTTGTCCACACGACTGAGGCTCAGGAACGGGGAGATCTGTTCCTGGCAGTTCCTGCAGAAGTCTTCAGCTGCATCTTACTCCTACGTCCCGTCCCCTTTCCTCCATACATATGGGACATTCCTCCGTCCTGTGGGACGCGACCAGAGCACTTTTTCACAAATGTGTCCTTCCTCTCTTTTTACGCGGGGTACTGCATGCGGCCGTAACCTCGCCCTCCTTAGCTCCGCCCAGCACATTGCCCATCAGTCCTTTTCTCCGCTCGTTCAGGACTGGACGCACTTGCATCTTCGGAAGATTTTTTAACATACTTTTCCTCCTCTCTTGCTCTGGATTAGTGGTCGTATGGTAGTCTGTCTATGCCTTTTCAGCTAGACTTTCCTAATTGTTGTTCTCATCAGCGATCCTTCGCTAGGGCGGATTTCCATTCTCTTTGTTTAGAGTGTTTGGGTCCGGACCACCGGTGGGACTCGTGCTTTTACTGCGACTCCCTTTTGGTCCGGGCGCTTCAACGTCGTTTGGAGTGGTGGGAGGAGGTGTTTCGCTGTACTCCCCTTGCACACTTTCAAACTTTCATCGACGAGAAGAAACAACGCCTAGTGACGACTTTACTTTTTAGAGCACCTCGGCCGGAGGACTCCTTCCCGGTCCCAGAGGAGCGTCAAAAGCTGTTACCGGGGCTTGCCCTGAGGTGCCTTCTAGGCCTAAAGTGTACCCGTAAGGGGCCTATTGACACCGGATTACAATACGAGGCCCCTCCTGTGGGGGCTATTTGTAAGCCCAGTCCTACTTTGGTGTCGGGGTACCGGAGCTTGCTTCGATGTCTCCTTGATTGGAGCTTCCAGTAAAAACACCGGGGTATGCCCTGAGGCCTCAGCTGAGGCTGTTGATACAGAACGAAAGGTCGAGGCCCGCTGTGAAAAGGCTTTTACCGGACTCTTCTCCGAGGTCCCTCGTTTGGAGGCTAAGGTGATCAACATTTCTGAGAGGCCTGTTAGGGTCTTGTCGGTGAGGTGTGTTCCTCATCGTTCCCGCTCTTGCAGTGATTCCAGATCTGTGGAAGGGGCACGGAGGGAGGTGTTGGACCGTAATCCCTCCGTTACCGGCAGTGCCGAGGTCTGTCCTTCGAGGGCTATTTTGGCTGATACCATGTCACAAAAACATTGCAGGCCGCAGGGTACCGGTTCTGCCGAGGTTCCTTGTGTTAAGGCTAATATGAAGACCCCTGACCCACACGTGTCACAGTTCTCAGGTGCTGACAAAATGGCGGCCGTTCCCGCCAAGACCACGGCGGCCCTTTTGGATACCTCCCTTACAACTACGCCATCGGCTCTAGGTGTGGGGTGTGGTTTTTCAGGTGAACATAGTTTTCCTTGTGCACATACGTTTCATCCAGTTTGACTGGAACGCTCGGATGCCTCTACTGCACAATGTCTCGCTCTCTGCGGCATCAGCACCATTGATTTATGTGGACACTAGTCGGGAAGGGCCCTCTTGGCAACCCTCTCCCTTGCGTCCCTGGAATTACTCCGCTCATGAGAGGCCTCCTCCAGTCGCGCCTAAATAGTCGGCAGAGGATGCCTTTTTCTGCAAGTTTCAAAAACGTATGCATTCCGACCCCATGAAGGAGTACTTTCGAGGCTTATTCAGGGAGATATGCCTGCCTGCGCCAACTGTCGCGATTGCGGCTCCTGTGGTTCTGCCGACGCCGCCTTTACCGGCTGGGCCTTCCCGACTCGTCCACCCCTGCCTCCGTTGTCCCCAGTGGACAAGTCTATGGTGGTGCCTGATGCCACTCAGCCTGATCTAGACCTGTCAGACGATGCACAGGGCGATCAGGACAGCAAAGACCAGCCCCGCTCTGTCAGCCTTTCACGAACCGGTGCTGGACATGTGTCTGTTGGATGTTCCAGTACCCAATGCACCCGCTCCGCAGGAGGGCGTGCTTTCTGGGGCATTCACTTTGTCTCCTTCTGAGCGTACTGGCTTGTTCTTGCAGAAGGACGTTTTGGCTGAGGTCCGTAAAGTCTGGGAAAAACCACACTGTGGACTATTTGTCAACAAGAAAATTGATGCACGCTACAAGACTCTCTTCTTCGGAAGAGGTGGCTTCAGCGTCATGTCCACCCTCCTCCTCCACGGTAATGGCTGCAGCCACTTTGCAATCCAGACCTGCTGCATCCGCTTCTGCGACGGCTACACAGGTTCTGGCCAAAGACGACAAACTTCTTGACTCCCAAGGGTGGAAGATTTTCCGCTAATTCTGCTCTGTAGCTGCATCAAGCCAATGCAGAACTGTTAGTGGGGGCTAATATGAAAATGTGGAAAGGTCTGTCGGAGTTTGAGGACTTTATTCCCGCTGAAAAGCTAGACGACTTCAAAGCGGGATTGTCTGATGCCAGGGTCCTGGGCCTTATGCTTGGGGTGGATACTTCTCGTCAGGCTTGGCTGCATGCCACCAAGTTCTCTAAGGAGGTGCAGGATAAGGTTTTGGACCTGCCCTTTGATGGCAAGGAGCTCTTTCATTCCACAACAGACATGGAGCTGACCAAAACTAAGGACAGCACACAGACCGCCAAGTCCTTGTCTGTCCCGGTAAAACCACCTTTCAGGACGGAGAGATCGTCGTTGCAGCCTCGGCCAAACCAACTAAATGAGGTTTTTCTGCGCTCATACGAGACCCTGATGGGAGGACGCATTGCGTCTCATTGGGAGGTGTGGCAGACCATCACAGAGGACCGGTGGATCTTGTCAGGCACTCGGGTGGGCTTCCGCTTACCCCTTCCCCCACCCATCAATCCTCCCTTCCAGAAGTCAAGGACGCCCTCCCTCAGGGCCAAAATTCAGAAATGACGATCTCAGAGCGGTGGAACCCGTTCCCTTAGGGGAACGAGGGGAGGGCTTCTACTCCCGGCTGTTTACGGTGCCCAAACCCCCAACCCGGCTAGCCTGCGCACAATCCTAGACCTTTCCCTGTTCAATCTCTCTCTACCCCAAGAGAAATTCAAGATAATCACGCCTGGTCAAATAAAGTCCTCTTTACAGAAGGGCGATTGCCTCAGCGTGGTGGACCTTCAGGATGCGTATATGCATATTCTGATCTGGAATCCACACCAGAGATACCTACCTATGTTTTTTCGTAGGGGAGGAGCACTTCTAGTTCTGAGTGCTCCCCTTTGGCCTCAGCTCAGCACCGCATGTCTTTACGAAGATGTCGGTTATCGCAGCTTATCTTCGGCTTCAGGGTATCCATGTGTATCTGTATTTTAAACGATTGGCTGCTGCACAGTCTTTGCCCGGTGAAAGCCTCGAGCCATCTTCAGTCTCTCCTTCAGCTCCTGTTCCACCTTGGGCTGTTGAACTGGCGGAAATCTTCCATGATGGTCTCTCAGGACATGACTTTCCTGGGTTTTCATTGGAACACGATCGACTGCAGAGTATACCTGACCGGGGACAGAATGGCGGATCTGTTGGCCACGTGTCAGATGTTTGCGCAGTCGGAGAGTATGTCGGCCTGGTGGTTCCAGAGGCTTCTGGGCCTCATGGCCGCATGTGTATTGGCTCTTCCTCTTGCTCGGCTCAAGTTCTTGGCGTCAGGCTGTGGATCCAGACTCCAACTTAATATCGATTCCGGCTTTCATGAGAAGCGGACCTTATGTGGTGGTCGTCTCTCAGCAATCTATCAGTGGGCGGGGCTTTTCAAGACCCTGCTCCTATGGTGACAATCACGACCGACTCTTCCCTTCTGGGGTGGGGTGCGACGTTGGACCTTCTTCAAGTCTCCGACCTCTGGTCGCCCCAGGACAAGCTCCTTCATATAAATCATATGGAGCGTCTGGCGATTTTCCTGGTGCTCAAGGCATTCAGGCCGGTCATTTTGAACAAAGTGGTCCGTGCAGACACGGACAATGTGGTGTTAATGTTTTACATCAACAAACGGGGGGTACCAAATCCTCTCCTCTTGTGGATCTTGCCATTTAGAAATGGGCGGTTCAGCATGGCGTCTGGCTGGTGGCAGTGCACATCCCGGGCCAGGTGAATGTTACGGCAGATGCCCTCAGCCAACTAACAATGCTCAGCTACGAGTGGGAATTGAAAGCAGAGGTCCTCTTACAGATATTCCTGTGTTGGGGCACTCTGGAAGTGGACCTCTTCGCAACATCGGCAAACAAGAAATTTCCTCTGTATGCTTCCAGAAATGGGCTGGGAGCCTCCTCTCTGAGAGATGCTCTCGAGTTTCCCGAGGAACACAGTGAACTGTTCTCTTCTGCTCATAGCTCCGTGGTGGCCGGCCAGGTTCTGGTTCTCAGAGCTTTGACATCTGTCGGTGTGTGCACTGGATCAGGCTTCCGTTGGTCCTTCACCTGCTTCACCAGAGAGATCGGCAGCTGTGGCACCCCCACCCCACAATTGTTCAGCTTGGCGTCATGGTGCCCGAGTTCAGATCTTTAGAGCATCTCAACCTGTCTGCCGATAACATGCGCATTATTCAGGCAGCCAGGAAGCCCTCAACTAGGTCTCAGTACAGAAGCAAGTGGCTTCGGTTCTGCCAATGGTGCTTAGCCAAATTGGACCCCAGGGGGGGTGGGGATCTACGATCGACACAGTGCTGTTCTTCGTCTCATCTGGCAGAGTCGGGCATTCATGTCCTGTCATGCAGCACTTATCTTTCGGCTGTGGCCGCCTACCTTTCCCCATCCAGTGCTCATTTTCACTATCAAATCCAGTGGTTAAGAGGCACTTTGCAGGTTTAATGCGTCTTTACCCTCCTGTTCACAAACCGCATCCGACGTGGGATCTGAACGTGGTCCTTACGGTCTTGTGCCATAAGCCTTTCGAACCAATGGCTACGGTAGATCTTAATCACCTTTCGAAAAAGGTGGCTTTCTTGGTTGCCGTTACTTCGGCAAGGCGTGTGAGTGAGTTCCAGGCTTTGTCGGTGGAGCATCCCTTTTTGGTTTTTCACAAGGATAAGGTTGTCCTGAGGACAAATCGTTCTTTCCTACCAAAGGTGGTTTCTGATTTCCATCTAAATCAGTCAATTTCCCTGCCTGTCTTCTTTCCAAACCCGGCTTCGGAAGCTGAGAGGGTTTTGCATTGCCTGGTTGTTAGAAGGGCCCTTAAGTTCTATTTGGACAGAACATCTCAAATTAGGAGTTCTTCTCAGCTATTGGTGACCTTTGGTAACCCGCCCTGTAAGCAGACCTCCAAAGCGACTATCTCCAGATGGATTGCTGCCTGTATTATGGAGTCTTACACTGTTCAGGGTCTCCAGCCTCCTAAAGGGGTTCATGCACATCTGGTACGGGTCAAGGCAGCTGCTGTTGCCTTTCAAAAGTATGTCCCCTGGGAGACCATCGCGAAAGTGGCCACTTGGGCCTCCCCATCAGCTTTTTGTAGACATTACTGTTTGGACATGAGCTCCAGATCTGATGCTCAGTTTGGCCAGGCTGTGCTGAAGAACCTCTTTCAGTAGGGGGTTTCCATCCACCCGTAGTTCCTGTGAGGAGTCCTTCAGAAGCTCCCAGAAGTATGGAGGAAAGGGAACAGGACGTAGGAGTATAATAAGGTTACTCACTGTAGTGACCACCTTACTCCTAGTCCATAGTCCCCTTTCCTCCATATGCCTGCCCGCCGTCCCCTCTAATAAGGTTCCTCTGTTATTGCTTAAAGGTCTCTGACCTGGCGATAGAAAAGGACGGATGGGCGATCCGCTGGGCGGAGCTAAGGAGGGCAGGGTTATGGTCGCGTGCAGTACCCTGCGTAAAAAGAGAGGAGGGACACATTTTTGAAAAATGTGATGCATTTTACAAAGTGCTCCGGTCCTGTCCCGCAGGACGGAGGAATGTCCCATAAGTATGGAGGAAAGGAGACTATGGACTAGGAGTAAGGTGGTCACTACAGTGAGTTAACTTATTATTTTCTTCAATCTAAGGTACTGTGAAAACCCGACCGAGAGAACTTACCTGTCACTGCGAAAGTGCATGAAACTTTGGCAACTTGCAGGCCTAGTCAGCTTGTGACCAGACATTTGAAACTTTCTTCCATGAACTACTTCTGGGAACCGTGACAAAGACTTTTCCGTTTAAATACCAGAACCGTTTTTACTTACACAAGACTCTAGCACATTGACTTTGGCCTACCTATTGCATTGGAACAACTCCTCTGGTGAACTCAAACTATTTGCACTGTTGAAGAGTAACTCTACTATTTGTTTTATTAACTTATGCCTTTTTGCTCCTACTTCAAATGCTCTAAATGCTGTTTTGCTCCTCCTTCAAAGTAGTTTAAATGCCTCAGAACCTGATAGTGTGAAGTACTGTAGTATATTTGTGTGAAATTGATTGCCTCCTTTTAGTGAATGTTTTCTAACTGACTGTGTAATATATTAATAAGTGTTTTACAAAGAATCCTTGTGTAAGTGTCTATTTGAGTACTTGTAACTGTAGACCTCTGTGTAACATCATTACAAGCTCACATTCCCTCTTGCGATAAGCCTGGCTACTCAGCTCACTACCATAAACTGTGTGGTACAGACTTATACCAAAGGATGATTTTGCTTACACCTGTAGTCCTAGTTGTGTGTAGTGGTCCCAGAGGGTACTGCATGCAACTTTGCCTAACTAGGCCGAATGTGGTTCCCTCGTAGGCACTGTTGCCGACAGCGAGGACTCTAGCGGCAGCTATGGCTCCAATGTGGAGGCCATCGACCTTTCTGCAGACAGGCCAGTTCCCGACCCTAAATGGCAGGCCGCCAGCACTGCTATGGGGAAATCACACCCGAGCAACATGGGCACACCCACACCATCGATGGCTAACCATTCAACCCCACAAGCTCCCACGGGGATACGCTGAGGAAGCATCAGACGCCAGCAGGCCGCCGTAAGTTTTGACGGCGCCTACCGATCCTCAAGATCTGCTGCCCTCCCCTCATCTGTTGTCTCGGCAGACGTCCCGGCATTCCACCCATAAGGGCATCTCTTCCACAAAACTCAGACAGTCTGTGTTTAAGAGGGCGTCAGCCCCAAGGGTTTCGGCAGAGCTGAAAACCTTGACGCCTACAACGTGTCAATCTCCCTCTCATCCACTGGAGCTGCGCGAGTCTTGCAGCTATTGTTTTGGCAGCGAATAGACCAAAAAGCACACCCTATCGCCGAGAGGAGTATTCAAATGGGTCCCAGCCCTTCTATAAGACTTTGTCTGATAAGGCCCTTCCTTCTAAGGACCCTTTTTTCCTGGAGAGCCTTCCCCCCCTCCTCCTGACCCTTCTGGTTCAATCCTATGGACCAGAGTGGGGTTTGAGAGCTATAGGGACAAACTGTCACCGTTTGTAAACTTCTCTGAAAAATGGATTACCCCTAAATGACCTAGGAAGGATGATTCCTGCCCTAGTTTACCAAAGGTGCAAAAACATTTCAGCAAACTCCACAGGAAGAAGTTTTTGATTTCTCTGAACCTGAAGGTTTATGAGGATCCCTATGACCACGAAGACAATCCTTTCGGGCAGGAGACAACTGACCAGTGCCCAGATTGGGGCCGAGATCAGCCTGCAGAGCTGTAGAGGAAGCACCTTGGTTTTCCCCCCACTCCAACTCCTGACCCAGACGCCATTTGTCTGGATCCTCCCTCCTCTCCTCCAAAGGGGCAGGCATTGCCTATTGACAATCAGATGGCTTTTAATGCGATCCTGAAAAGGGCTGCATACCATTTCCAAACTGCCATGCAGGAAGCTGTTGAAGACGGACTTTGTTGAGGACATCCTAAAGGAGAAACCCCCCAGAAGTCGGGCAATCCCACTGCTAAATTCCATCAAGAAGTGCCTCCCGCCTTCTTTTCTGTCCCCTTAATTTACAAGGGCTGTCAACCCTCGGGTTGAACTGTTTCACCCCTCTCCTCCTGACCCGTTGCACATCAGAGGGCATGCCAATCCAGACTCCCTAGTTGTCGTTACCACCAGGAAAAGGGCTGGGTTGCCACGATCAACTGCAGAAGCGCCCCCCGACCAAGACTGCAAAAAATGGTACGCCCTTGGCCAATACATCACCACTTCGGAGGCATATTTGACAAGAATTGCTAATAATACAACCCTTCTTGCAAGTTATAGTGATGTGCATTGGAACCTACTTCAGGAGGGCCTCCAAGAAGTCCATGAACCGTTGCGATCACGCCTACTGGCGATTGTCTCGGAAGGAAAACAGGTGACCCACAACATCCTAAAAAATACATTGGATGCAGCAGAGACGGCGGGGCGAACTCTGGCCTAGGGTACACTTGTCAAGAGGCATGCCTGGCTTAAGATCTCAGGGTTTAAGCCAGAGATGTAGGCCTCCCTAATAAACTGGTGGAGGAGACAAATCTGTTTAGCAAGGCTGTAGATGATGCCCTGAAGATGGCGAAAAAAGAGCACAAGACTCTTAAATCTTAGTCGGATCACTGCTAGACTTCAACAATGGGGAGGTAACTCTCGCTGTTCCTTTTGGGGCCAGTCTTGTTCCCGTTCTCCACACAACCAATATGGCCCAGGAGGTACCCGATAGTCCTCCAGACAAGGCGCAGCTGGCAACAACCACTACCAGCAAAGGGGACAATAAAGAGGCAAAGGTAGGGGAAGAAACTCCACCCCAAGAGGCTCCCCAGCTTCTGCTACGAAATGACTTGCCAGTCGGGGGTCCCATCCCATGCCTCCCCTTTATCTGATCAGATCTGCTTTTTCTGATCATATCTACTTTTTATACATCTCGCGCTACATTACATGCTGCCTTATGTCAGAAACAAAACCATCTGAGGGACCTCAACGCGTGAAGGACCATGGGTACAGTGGACGTCACAGTAGGGATAATATTACTGGCACGCCCTGTCAACATCCCTTTTTGAGTTTCGAAAACAACTGTAATACCCCACAGCTTCCACTAGATGTTGGCCTATGCATGACATGTGAATCTAAGCAGATACAAGCATCAGAAATAAGATTACGGTGAGTAATGTATTATATAAAATTGGGGGGGGGTTAATACCTAAGGAACCGGTGGGCTAGGGGCATGGGTGAGCCCCAAATGAAAAAACCTGTGATATGGATTTGGTTAAAAAAAAATGCCTCTAATAAAGTTTGCGGTAAAATCAGTGATCCTAGCCTGGTTGTTACCACTTGTCCAGGGGGTCTAAGCACCAACAAGGGTCTTAAAGCGATCATGCAGAGGAAGCAAGGCTTTATCATGACTCCACTGGAGTTGCTGCTGGGGTCGTCTGGTCAACTGGCATATCATCTTTGTACAGGACTTTGCTCCACAATCTACCCTTCTTTTTTCCAATGGTCAAGCTGGGAACATGCCCAAGCCCACCAATGGTATGGATTTGCACCTTTCCAACAGGCAGTGGGTATTCAATGATGGTTAGCCACTGACCACAGGATCTGCCCTGCAACAAACTTTCAAGCCCTCAAATGTGTACTGTGACCAGACCGTCCCAGCTTCTGGGCTTGCACACAAGCCACCATTTTGCCTGCAAAAGTAGCAGCTTTCCTCAGGAGGGGACATTCATATATGGCATTACCTGACGTAAGAAGGCAGGAAGAAGGCCAAAGAAAAATATGGCCACACTACTAACGAAAAACATGTGGCACAGCCATCTTGTGGGTATTGGCTAGCCTTTTGCGGTAAATGCAAAAGTACATGAGTAAAATTACCAAAGCACAGTAGAAAAAGAACAGCTGTCAAAAGCTTGCCCTTGATACTTTTAGAAGTAACCACAAAGCCATTTCTGAAAGTTATGAGACAAAGTATCCTAATCGCATTTCACTGTAAGGTGATGTGTACGTTTGTAACAATACAAGAAATTCACAGAAACATAGTCTTAGGGACTGATTAGATTCGCAATATGAATGAGCAAAGGGGCCAGGGAAGTAAAACATAACACTTAATTTGTCTCCAAATTGTCAGGACAGAGTTAAAAACAAAAAGAAAGGCTTTCCCATAGAAGTGTATGGGAGGAAAGCAGCAAAAAACATTTTTCCTAATGCTCGGGTACAGCAACATACCTATTTTTAATTTTTTTTTTAGTCCTTGGCTACAGCTCCTGTCACAAATGGGCATGCCTTGTCATTCCTGGTCTCCACACAATCGCACAAGGGCAACAAAGGATAGTTGCTAGGATAATGTGTTTAAAAACAAGACTCCATTTTAGAGCTCCCAGGAAAGGCTTTCTTGGAGCCAAAATGGCTGTAGATAGTGTAGCCACCATTTGACTGTACGTTCTCCATATGGAGTGGAAATGTCTTTCGTTTGCATTAAAATAAAAGACTGATTTAGAAAGACTATTCCCAGAGTGCTCAGAGCTGTTTTTCTAAATCTCAAATGTCAGACCGCTGTGCTGGAGGAACAGAGGGCTTGGGAGGTGAAATCTCCCAAAATAGTGATTACTCAGTGTTTTAGAGGCTGCACAAAATACGACAAAAAAGTCAGTCTTTTAGTTTTGCAGCCTTTAAAGTTGATCTTTTTGGAATGTTTACTTGCCCAGGGAATCCAGGGGGCACCTTGTCATTATCTCCGATCTTTGGTGTCATTTTGCGGCAGGAAACCTTTGAGATTGTGTTCCCCAATGAGATCTAGATGCAACTAGCTTAGGACAATTAGGTAGGCTATTACAAAATTAAGCAACGTGTGAAGTGTGTTGGGTAAGATTTTCATATTTATGATAAATCTTCCTGACCTGTCATCCCCAGAGCCACAGAACCTTTTGCTTGGGTTTGGTTATTTTACCTTGTCCCTAGGCGAGTGGGAATCCATTTCTCCTGTGACCTAGTCTTTTACTCTTTTTATTGGTGACCTTTTGTATGTCTCTCCATAGGGGTTGGTTGGAGTTAGTTTCCTAAAACAATTTGGCATTAGGCTGTGTTGCCTCTTTGGGCTCCCTTGTTAATTTCTCTTTCATGTACTTGGGTGAACTACTGTTCCCAAGTAGTAAAGAGGGATTTTCATCCTCTTTACATTTTGTATAAGTGAGCCAGCACAACCCACATTATGTGGAGTGCTGGAGGGATACAATGTATCCCCTTTCTTACTTACCTGGTAACATTTTTGTTATAATTGCGGGTTTACTTGAATTGCTGGTGGCAGTGGTTTTACCTTTGACTTTCAGTCTTTTACTCACAGGCTGTTAATTCAGATTCGGTAATGCACAGAAGAGCACCCATTTTGCTAAAATGATGGGCCCTTCTTTTTTTGCCATCTCTTGTGTGCTTGCTGTTTCTGATGCCTTCCCCTGCCATTATAGGTGGGAACGTCCTCTGTGGAAGTATTCTTTGGCGGGAATTGTTTAGATTCCCCACCCAGGTTCCAGAATGTCTGAGAAGGCAGGAATCGAAGCAGGAGTCAAAACTCCACAGCCCTTGGTTTTCCACCTTGCTTGAAAGGAACCATTATTACTCCCAGTGGAGGGCTGGCTGTCCTGATTGGACAGACAGACCGCCCCTTTCTGTAAAATGCAGAGGGAGATTGCAGAAGTTGTGCTGTAGTTCCTGATAAATACTCCGAACCTAGCAGCTGCTGTCAAGTCTACCACTGGAGCTGAAACCGAAGAGGAAGATAAGACAGCTGTAATAATTTCCAGCGAATGGAGAGCCTGCTGTGTAACTGGATCCTGCTGTAACCCTTCCTTCCAATTGACCTGAGGGGGTCCTGAATGCGATATCTCCTAACTACAGTCTCGTGAGACCCACTTTTCTCAAGAAGACCTGCATTTTGACCCATCCCACGATGTTCTCTGACTTTGCTGGGCTGCAATACCCTGAGGCCTCGAGCCATTGTGCTTTGGGGGCGGTCTTCCAAATCTCACTGGAACCTTGGGGCATCCTGCTGGACTTCTAGAGACTTGATTTGAAGCCTTGAAGTCCGCTCATCAGAGTGCTGGGCCTGATAAGTGACGAAAATACGACCAGTAATATTTGGTCTTCTCCTGGCTCTCGAAAAATGGTGCTAGAACCACAGAGCCTCGACCAGCCTTAAAGAAACTCTTGGCTGAAGTCTTCCCCCTGATCCCTGCTGTAAATTCCCTTCGAGTGTCCTATCTCCAGTCATCACGACAAGGAATTGAAGGACCATATTTTGGGCTGCAGATCCTGAAGACGTCCAGCTGCAAACCCTCTTCTGTGTTGAGGTACTGTGTGGGCTTCACTATTACTTAACTTGAGCCTTATGTGATTCCTGTGAAGCTTTGTTGGTGATTTGTGTGATTGGAAGTTCCCTCATCCAGTTCACCCAGGCCAATATTGGTTTCTCTCTAGTGTGTCTTCTCTGAAGTCCCAGGGACCCTTTCCAAAACTCTGAAGTAAAGTACTTGCTTGTTTTTAAGAGCCTTTCTATGGACTTTGCCTGTTCAGCATTCTTTGCCCATACAGACTCTGACAGAGAACTAGGGTCCTCTTCTGCCACTAAGAAAACGTATGCTTCAAGATTATGGAAGGACTTACAAGGTCAGACCTTTGCCTTGAACTGTATCAAGTGTTGAAATCTTTTACTGATGTAAGAGTTGTATTGGTAACTGTCCCTCCGAAATATGAAGTTAAGTTCTTACCTTCGAATGTGTTTTGCCATCCCTAAAAGTATATAGGGTTACTTTACTTACCTGTGATTTGGATCCTTTTTCTCAAAAGTAATACTGTTGGCTTCACTTGGTTATTCCTTTCAGAGACTAAGTGTATTAGTTCACCAATTGAGTTTTGCTTCCCCTGACTTGCTTTATAGCCTGTCTAGAATAAGTCTGCCTTGGGTTTTACCTACCTTGAATAACCTTGTGTTCGTCTTAAAGTGTAATTGGGCTTTGCTCCCATGATCTGCTTTATACAGACCTAACAGTCTAGAAGTTAATAGTTGTCTAATGAGTGGCTTGAAGCCCCTCTGAATAATTATATGGTGTTAGGGAGAATTCTCATAAATGTGCTAATTCCCATCACCTTCGAAACCCCCAGCAACTTTGCTGGATGTTGAGGACTTGATTTTTTTTAGAAAAACAAAGTTGATGGCTGGAAGGTTTTGAATTAATCATAACCACTGGCAAAGCTCTGGGCAACCCTCCACACCATCGTTTTTCAGCCTGCCAAGCCATTACAGAAGGGGAAAAACCATATGCAAATCAGGCTTGGTCCTACCCCAAAAGGGGCAGTCCAGCCTGAACTGCTAGATCACATCCCTTCTGCACGAGACCACAAGCATCCCCAGACATGTTTCAGCCTTGTTGGGCGTCATCAGTGAGGAGTAGCCTGGGTCTCTAGGCCCAGCAGACTTGGGACCCACGTCTGGGCATACCCGTCCCACTCGGGGTGACTTTAGAAAAACAGAAAGTTGATGGCTGGAAGGTTTTGAATTAATCATAACCACTGGCAAAGCTCTGGGCAACCCTCCACACCATCGTTTTTCAGCCTGCCAAGCCATTACAGAAGGGGACCCAAGCTACTCCTCACTGATGAGCCCCAACAAGGGTGAAACATGTTTGGGGATGCTTGTGGTCTCGTGCAGTAGGGATGTGGCCTAGCAGTTCGGGCTGGACTGCCCCTCTTGGGGTGGGGCCAAGCCTGATTTGCATATGGTCTTTCCCTTCTGTAATGGCTTGGCAGGCGAAGAACGATGGTCTGGAGGGTTGCCCCGAGCAATGCCAGTGGTTAAGATTCAGTCTAAACCTTCCAGCCATCACCCCTTTGTTTTTGCTTGATTTTTTTTAACCTGGAAAGAGAGTGAGCCTTTTTTCCCCACTCTCTCATGTATTTTGATGTGTATTTTACTCGTGTTCTTTGATTGAGTTTTAGATAACTCCATAGGCATCACCCTTTCATGTGTCCCACTGTACCTTCAGTACAGTGACACAGGGATGTCTTTTAGACTTCCCAAATGCTTAAATACCTTCTCTGGGATAAACTACTGTTTCCCAGAGAATGTAAGGTTACATTGACTTTACTAGTCTTTTAAAATTCCTAGAAAAACTCACTCACTCACTATCCCCTGTCTCTAGAAACTCATGTAGCAGTCAAACGCTACCCTTTTCTATCAAAATGGCTGGTGGCAGTGGTTTTACAACGAACTACCATGATTTTCCCCAACCGCAAACATCAGTAGCTAAAAATCGCAGGAGCCATGTTTTTCAAGATGGCGCCTTAAACCCCTTTGTTTAAACAGGTCCTGGTTGTCTTTTTTCGCCATTTCCTTTTGGAAAGGTCCTTCTAGTGTTTGTCTCTGCGCGCCAAACTAGGTTTGGTCCCTTTGTTTCTATAACTTTGGCGGGCTTCAGGACTGAAGACTGCCTCTGGCGTCTGAGTGTCTCGGGTGGGCAGGAAGTGAGGGAGGTGCCCGAAACACCCTGTGCTTAGTCTCATAGGAGACCCAAATGCACTCTGGTGTGATTGGCTGGCTGACAGTCTGGCCAGGACAGCCACCCTGCTGGGTGAGTGGCAGCTAGGCTGGAGAGAAAGGGAGAAAACTGTTTAGAAGGCGAGTCTCTTGGACTGGAAAGCAGAGTCGACCACTGGAACGAAGGAACCAAAGACAAGCTGGAAGAGGACGGCTGCTGCAACTCCTGGAATGTTGGTTTGCCCGGTGAAGCCCTGCTGCACGTCCGAATTGCAAAGTGAATCTCGACAGAGAAGTCCCTTCAAGGACGATTTCTTCCTTCGAGTTGGTGGGACCAATCAACTCGTAAGCCACTTGCATACCATTCTCGAAGCTGGTTAGGATTAACCAGGGAGAAGGACACCAGCTTGTGTGCTTGAATGTCAGTTACTGGAACTGAAATGACTCCATTTTGTGTGCTTTTTTTTGACGATCCCGTGCAATGCAGGAGTCGCCTGGCGTCCTCCCTTTTGTCCCCATGACTGAGGCTCAGGAACAGGGAGATCTGCAGGAACTTCCAGGAACCAACGTCTTCTGCTGCATCTTGTTCTTCATATTAAGGTACTGTGCCAACCCGATTGAGAGAACTTACCTCTCGCAGTGAAAGTTAATGGAACTTTCCTAACTTGCAGGCCTAATCAGCTTGTGACCCAACATATTCTTTTTCGCACAAAATACTTCTGAGAACTTTGGCAAAGACTTTACTGTTTACTTCAAGAACTGCTCTTTCCTATCCAAGACACTAGTTCATTGACTTTGGCCTAGGCCTATTGAACTGAATCGATCCCTCTAGTGAACTGAAACTATTTGCAATACCGAAGAACGTATTTGTGATCTCTTCTGGTAACTTGTGCTTTTGTCCTCCTATTTGAAGTGACTGCCATTTTGCTCCTATTTCAGGGGAGCCTAATTTACTAAGAAACTTATTGGTGTATATTAAGTTGTCTCCTTCTAGTGAATGTTTTCTAAATGACTGTGTAATTATAAGAGTTTTACCAAGAAACCTTGAGTGTAAGTGTCTACTTGAACCACTGCGATTGTAAGACCTCTGTGTAACCTTGTGTACTGCTCACATTCCCTCTTGAGATGAGCCTGGCTGCTCAGCTCGCAACCTGCTTAAACCTGTAGTCCTAATTGTATGTGGTGGTCCCAGAGGGTACTGCATGCAATTCTGCCTAACATATGGTTACTTACCTTGAATAGCTGCTGCTCTTCTCAAATTGTAACACTAGGTTGTGCCTCCCTTGAAACTGCCTAGAGTCAATTGCCTTTTAATTACATGTTCTTCTGACAGTGTAATAGGGTTTTACTTTCCTTGATTTGCTCAGTACATTCAGAAATAGTTAGTGTGTTAATTCTTGTCATTGAGTAGCTTAAGGCCGCTCCAGAAAGTGAGTTCTTTAACAAACTCTGAACTGAGTTCTAAAAAGTTGTAATTGGGTTGGTTGGTTAATTGATTTCTTAAATGTGTCACTGCATGACTGACAGGGTCTACTACCCTTAAATTACTGACTGTTAAAGTATATGTAACCTGGTTTTACACCCCAAGAATAGCTGATTGCATTCTAGGTTTGACTCACCTTGAACTGCTCATTGCTATTCTTAATGGGGTTATTTTTGTATTGTATTCCTTAAGTGTCGAGTTGGTTTTTATAATTGTGTTTATATATAATGTGATGGTACTTATTTACCCAAGATACTCCGTCCCCTTTCCTCCAAACTTGTGGGACATCTCTCCGTCTTGTCGGACGGGACCGGAGCACTTTGTAAAAAGCATACAATTTTTTTTTCTAAAATGTGTCCCTCTTTCCTGCGCGGGGCCCGGCACGCGGCCGTAACCCCGCCCACCTTGGCTCTGCCCCGTGCATCGCCCATCAGTCCTTTTCTCCACTCGATCGGGGCCGGACGCACTTGCATCCTCGGAAGGTTTTCTTCCCTTTTTCCCCTCTCTGGCTCTCGCTAGCGTTCATTTACTAGTCTGTCTGTCTTTCAAATTAGACTTTCCAGATTGTTCGTGTCACCATCGCTTCGCGAGGGCGGATCCCCATCCTCTTTGTTTAGAGTGTTTGGGTCCGGATCACCGTTGGGACTCCTGTTTTTACTGTGACTCCCTTTCGGTATGGGCACTTCAACGTCTGTTGGAGCGGTGGGAGGAGGTGTTCCAACAAACTCCTCTTTTGCATTTTCAGGCGTTCATCGACGAAAAGAAAAAAACGCCCGGTAAGTTCTTTACTTTTCAGAGCACCCCGGCTGGGGGATACCTTCCCGGGTTCCTCTCGAGCCGGGAGGGGCGTTGATCACTCTGTTACCGGGGTTCGCCCCGAGGTGCCCAGTCGGCCTAATAATTCTACCAGAGTTTTCTCCAAGGGTCTCCGTAAGGGGCCTGTGAAACCGGAGTACGCTCCGAGGCCCCTCCTGTGGGGGCTCTTTGTAGGCCCAGTCCTTCTGGGTCAGAGGGTACCAGAGGGGCTTGCAGTTACCAAACGGATGTTCGAGGCCCGCGCGGACAAGGCTGTTACCGGGCCTGGGTCCGAGGTCCCTCGTACAGCGGCTAAAGCTACCAACAGTTCCGAGAGGCCTAGCAAGGCCTTGTCGGTGAAGGCGGGTGCCCACCGTTCCCGCTCTTGTGGTGATACCAGATCTGTTGATGGGGCAAAGAAGCAGAGTTCTTCTTTTACCGGCAGTACCGAGGTCCTTCTTTCAAAGGCTCAGGTGGCGGTTGGTATGTCACAGAAACATTCCAAGCTTCATAGTACCGGTTCTGCCGAGGTTCCTTATATTGAGGCTAAAATTAAGACCCCTGAACCATCGACTGGGACCCCTGCCTCACTTCCTCACGTGCCGCTGTTCCCCTCAGATGAGGACAAAATGGCGGCCGTTCCCGCCACGACCACAGCAGCCATTTTGGGTGCTACCCCTACAATTACGGCATCCGCCTCTGGTGTAGGGCTTGGCTCCTCTGGTGAACCTAAGGTCCCTTGTGCGCATTCTTACCGACCGGTTTACGATTGGAACGCCTGCGGGGGCGGCACCTTTGATTTATGTCGACACGTCGGTGGAGGGGCCGGTGTGGCATCCTTCCCCGCTACGTCCTTGGATTTGTCCACCTCATGAGAGGCCTCCTCAGGTTCCAAAACAATCTCCGGAGGACGCCTTTTTTGGTAAGTTCCAAGCGCTTATGCGCACCGACCCCATGAGGGAATATTTCAAAGGGCTTTTCAGAGAGATATGCCCAGCTACGCCTTCGGCTCCACCCTTTCCTACGGTGGTTCCTCCGGCGCCTCCCTAGCCCGTGGTGCCTTCCCCAGTTCTTCCGCCTTTGACCCCATTGTCCCCAGTGGACAAGGCAGTGCCTGACACGGCTCAGCAAGACCCTGACCTGTCAGATCGCCCTCAGGGCGAGCAGGACAACGAGGACCTTCCCCGCTCTGTCAGAGCCTTCCATGACCGGGTACTGGACATGAGTTTCTTAGATGTTCTGGTGCCTGAGGCACCCGCTCCGCAGGAGGGCATGCTTTCTGGGGTGTTCACATTGTCTCCTTTGGAGCGTACCGGCCTGTTCCTACAGAAGGACATTCTGGCCGAGGTCCGAAGAGTTTGGGGAAAAACCACACTTGGGACTATTTGTCAATAAGCAGATTGATGCGAGGTACAGACTGCACTCCTCAGAAGAGGGGCGCTGTCGTCTTGTCCGCCTCCCTCCTCCACAGTGGTGGCTGTGGCCACTTTACAGTCCAGACCTGCAGCTTCCTCTTCCACAACGGTAACTCAGGTTCTGGGTAAGGACGACAAGCTCCTTGACTCCCTAGGGAGGAAAATCTTCTCCAACTCTGCCTTGCAGCTCAGGCAGGCCAAAGCGGAATTAATACTAGCGGGAGCTAATTATGCGGATGTGGAAAGGTCTTTCGGAGTTTGAGGAGTACATCCCAGTCGAGAGGCTGGAAGACTTCAGACGGGGCCTGTCCGACACCAGAGTCTTGTCCCAGGATCTCCTGGAGGCGGCGGCTCACCATGTGGACACCTCGGCTCGGGGTATGATGCTGGGGGTGGATACCTCGCGGCAGGCGTGGCTGCATGCCACTAAATTTTTGAAGGAGGTGCAGGACAAGGTTTTGGACCTTCCTTTCGATGGTAAGGAGCCGTTTCATTCTACTACTGATGTAGAGCTCACCAAGACGAAAGACAGTATCCAGATAGCTGAGTCATTGTCGGTCCTGGTTCAGGCTCCTTTCAAGTCCCAGAGACCGTTGTCACAGAGTCGACCCTCTTCTGGCTTTAGATGCTTCCTCGACCGTAAGTCGCGCAGAGTCAATACTCCCGCGGGGAATAACCGCTGGAGACAACAGCGCACGTGGTTTTTCTCCCGTTCTTCTGCCTCCTCCTCCTCCGGTTCAGGTGGCCCCGCCACCGATAAACCTACCAAATGAGGGATTCTCGCGCTCGCACAAAACCCTGGTGGGAGGACGCATTGCGTCTCATTGGGAGGCATGGCAGACATCACAGAAGACGGTTGGGTCTTGTCAGTTGCTCGGGCGGGCTTCCGCTTACCTCTACCCCACCTGTCAACCCTCCTTTCCAGCAGTCGGGGTCACCCTCCCTCAGAGCCGAGGTTCAGAAGTTGCTGGACCTCAGAGCGGTGGAACCCGTTACCCTAGGGGAGCGAGGGGAGGGCTTCTACTCCCGACTGTTTACGGAGCCCAAACCCAACCAGGCTGGCCTGCGCACCATCCCAGACCTTTCCAAGTTCAATCTTTTCCTACCCCAAGAGAAATTCTAGATCACATCCAGCCAGATACGTTCCTCTTTGCAGATGGGCGATTGGCTCAGCGTTGTGAATCTTCAGGCCGCGTACATGCATATCCTGATTTGGAACCCACACAGGAGGTACCTCCGCTTCTCTTTGGGAGAGGAGCACTACCAGTTTCGGGTGCTTCCTTTTGGCCTCAGCTCGGCGCTGCTTGTCTTCACGAAGATGTCGGTGATTGCGGCCTATCTTCGTCTCCAGGGTATTCACATGTATCCATATTTGAACAACTGGCTCTTACGCAGCCCTTGTCCGCTGGCGGCAGCGGGCAATCTCCAGTCTCTCCTTCAGCTTCTGTTCCATCTTGGGCTGTCGGTGAACTGGCGGAAATCCTCCATGACGGTCTCGCAAGACCTGATCTTCCTGGGTTTCCGTTGGAGCACGATCGACTGCAGGGTGTATCTGACCGGGGACAGAATGGCAGATCTGTTGGACACGTGTCAGATGTTTGCGCAGTCGGAGAACATGTCGGCCTGGTGATTCCAGAGGCTTCTGGGCCTCATGGCCTCGTGTGTACTGGCTCTTCCTCTTGCTCGTCTAAAAATGAGACGGACCCAGATGGCTCTTCGGAGTTCATGCCGTCAGGCGGTGGATCCGGATTCCAAGCGGATAACGATTCTGGATTCCATGAGCGCGGACCTGGATTGGTGGTCATCCCTCAGCAACCTGTCCAGAGGTGCGGGATTTCAGGATCCGACCCCTACAGTCACGATCACGACGGACTCCTCCCTTCTAGGGTGGGGTGCGACATTGGATCTTCTTCAGGTCTCGGACCTCTGGGTGCCTCAAGACAGGCTCCTGCACATAAATCATTTGGAGCTTCTGGCAATCTTCCTAGCGCTCAAGGTGTTCAGACCGATCATTGCCAACAAGGTGGTCCGCATAAGAACGGACAGTGTGGTGTCAATGTACTATGTCAACAAGCAGGGGGGAACAAAATCCCCCCCCCCCCCCCCCTCGTGGACCTGTCCTTTCAGATTTGGGAGTGGGCCGTGCTTCATGGTGTCTGGCTGCTTGCAGTGCACATCCCGGGCCAGCTGAATGTCACAGCGGATGCCCTCAGCCGGCGGACAGTGGTCAGCTACGAGTGGGAAGTGAAGGCGGAGGTCCTCTCATGGATTTTCTCGCGTTGGGGCACACCGGAGGTGGACCTCTTCGCTACGGCGGTAAACAAGAAGCTTCCTCAGTATGCCTCCAGAGGGTGGCTGGGAGCCTCCTCTCTGGGGGATGCTCTCGAGATTCCATGGCACAACATGAGAGCTTACACCTTCCCGCCTCTGCCTCTAGTTCGAGCAATTTGGAAGTTGAAGAACTCTGTGAACTGTTCCCTTCTGCTGATAGCCCCGTGGTGGCCGGCCAGGTTTTGGTACTCAGAACTTCAACACGTGTGGGTGTATCCGCCGATCAGGTTACCTGTAACTCCCGATCTTCTTCACCAAGGGGAACAGATGTGGCACCCCGCCCCACAATCGCTCAGCTTGGCGGCATGGTGCCTGAGTTCAAGTCTTTAGAGCATCTGAGTTTGTCTGCCCGTAACATGCGCATTTTCCAGGCAGCCAGAAAACGCTCGACCAGATCTCAATACAGGAGTAAATGGCTCAGGTTCTGTCATTGGTGTTTGGAGAAGAAGTTGGATCCGAGGGTGGCCACGATTGACACGGTGCTGTCCTTTGTGTCCTCCCTAGCAGAGTCAGGGGTTCATGTTCTGTCATGCAGGACTTATCGCTCAGCAGTTTCCGCTTACCGTTCTACAGACCTGTGTTCTTATTCTCTATCTAACCCAGTGGTGAAGAGGAATTTTGCTGGCTTGACACGCCTCTACCCTCCGGTTCGTAATCCGCACCCTCCATGGGACCTAAATGTAGTCCTGACAGCGCTGTGCCATAAGCCCTTTGAACCAATGGCTACAGTAGACCTCAAGTACTTGTCTTGGAAAGTGGCCTTTCTGGTCGCCGTTACATCAGCGAGGAGAGCGAGTGAGCTCCAGGCATTGTCGGTGGAGCATCCTTTCTTGGTCTTTCACAAGGACAAGGTAGTCCTTCGGACAAACCCGGTTTTTCTACCGAAGGTATTGACCGAATTCCATCTGGATCAGTCGATCTCCTTTCTGGTCTTTTTTCGGAACCCTGCCTCAGAAGCTGAAAGAGATCTCCACATTGTCTTGATGTCCGAAGAGCTCTTAAGTTCTACCTGGACAGGACTTCCGAAGTTAGTTCTTCTCAACTTTTTGTGACCTTCAGTAACCCTCATGGCAAGCCGGCGTCTAAGGCAACTATTTCCAGGTGGATTGCCGCCTGCATCACAGTCTCTTTCACTGTCCAGAGGCTGAAACCTCCTAAAGGTATCCATGCACACCTGGTGCGGGGCAAGGCAGCCGCGGTTGCTTTTCAGAAATATGTTCCCTGGGATTCAGTCGCTAAGGCAGCTACTTGGGGCCCCCCCATCTGCTTTCTATAAGCATTACTGTCTCGACATGAGCTCTAGAGCTGACGCTCAGTTTGTTCAATCTGTGCTGAAGAACCTGTTTCAGTGAGGGGTATTTCCATCCACCCGTAGTTCCTTTAAGGAGTGCTTGGGAATCTCCCACAAGTTTGGAGGAAAGGGGACGGGACGTTGGAGTATTACCAGGTTACTCATCGTAGTGACCACCTTACTCCTAGCCCATAGTCCCCTTTCCTCCATACGCCCGCCCGCCGTCCCCTCTAATAAGATTCCTCTGTTATTGCTAATGGGTCTTCGACCCGGCGATAGAAAAGGACTGATGGGCGATGCGCAGGAAAGAGAGGAGGGACACATTTTTGAAAAATGTGGATGCTTTTTACGAAGTGCTCCGGTCCTGTCCCACAGGACGGAGAGATGTCCCACAAGTATGGAGGAAAGGGGACTAGGGACTAGGAATAAGGTGGTCACGACGGTGAGTAACCTGGTAATTCATCTTGGCCTACTTGTATTTAAATAATCCATTTATTTTTAAAATAGTGTTTGTGTTTCTATTGCTACAATTTCTTTGAACCAAGCTACAGCCATCTCTACCTCCTAGGATACGCCTGGCTGCTCTGTCCATGCTACCTTATTCTCAGGTGGTACAGCTTTATACTAAGAGTGGAGATACTGCACTGCCTCATATATAATATAGTTTTCTAGGTGAAGTCTTGGTAGGACTTTACACTTTGTTAGGACAGTTTTTCTAATCAGTGGGGAAAAAGGTGACATTCAACCTAAAACTCATGACTCTGCTTTGAGACAGTGCTGCATGTGGCATGGTTTTCCCTTCTCAGCAAGGTGTTCAAACTTTCAGAATGTGGCACCTCCCTTCCATCCAAATGCAGTTTTTGATAATGATAATGCTCATGACGTCCTGTATCTTCCTATTTCCAAAGGTGGGGAGCGTAGGGCATCCTCCCTGGGTATGCACTGCGAACTCCCTGAGAGTTTGACCTTATTTGTTTTTCCTTTTGTTGCCACAAACAACTTTGAGGAAGTAGTGCTTCTGTCAGGATCTTGATGGGTCTGAACAGGGCATACCACTGTGCCCTCTATGAAAGAGTCAGTTTAAGGGAAATCTGATGCATGTGTAAGGGGTGTCACACTATTTGCCCTATACAGAACTTGCGCAGCACCTTGAGTAGCAACATGTGCAGAATCAGGAGAAATTATATATGCACACCCCTTACCGCACACTAGTGCGAATACCAGATTCTGAGGGAACCAGATGGGACAGGAGCAGCGCTTACAAGGGTGCTAGAGCTGTGCAAACTGTATCTCGCCAATCGTGGGTTGCTGTGGCCGAGCCCCATTCTGCATGCAATAACAGCACTACTCGGGAGTTTCAGAGCATGAACAGACGTTAATATTTTCGACATCAGTAAATAAATCATACAATACAGGTATTTGCATAAATCCATACAGTGTGTTATTGTCCTAGGCATCCGTTCAAAAAACAATAGCCATAAATTGCAGGCATGTGGAACCTGGGCTGATTTGGCTGCTGTTACCCAGACAGGAATTAATAAATAACTAAATAGCATTAATGCTGACCGCTAGCTGATAGGCTGCTGTGTTATCCAGGCAGGAATGAATAAATGGCTTTAGATATGCAGGACTGCAAGCCTTGCCAGAATTAATAATACATCCAACAAATAATTTTGAACATAAACCCCCTAATTCATACAATGCTTCATCATAAACAATGAATGTAGAGCAGCAAAATATATACCAGTGTGGCGCCGCCCCCGCTTACAAGTTCAGCTGCTCCCTGATCTCTTCATCAGAGTAAAAATATTACTTATTAAATAGATCACACAGTAGTGTTAACGAATTTGACCTTTTTGGTTTTTCTGCCATGACTAACCCACATTTCCTATTTGATAAAATGCACTAAGTCATTTGATATTATGAATACAAACTTGGACAGTTATGGTATTAGAGAGATGATTGTCAATTGCCTTGCACGGTATTCATGCCTTCTTTGAAACCATGAGCCACTAGGACTCGAACTATATTAATCAATGCCTTTGAAGAAATGTGAAGACTAATATACATATGAATAGAAAATGTATTGGAATGTGTAATATTCGATTATATTTCTCTTCCTCCATAGAAACATTTTGTGTAAAAAAGAATGTTTGCCCCTGATGAAGAGTACAAGTAAACTGAAACGTGTTGGGCCAGTCAAAATGTAATGTTTTAACATAAATAAATACTTGTTTTGTAACAACATTTAAATTGTCAAATACTAATTGTGCTATTTCTTGGAAAATTACCTTGATACAGAAAGGACAGTAATATTTCAGAATTTACAATAATTGTGCATAAAACAAAGAGGTTAAATCTGGACTACTTCTTCCCTTTTGTGGAGTCCAGTACTACAGACTTATACCTCTAATATAAAAAAATAAAAATGGACTTAGGCCTTACAGATAGTGTGCAGGGGATGCGGGTTTCCTTAATTAGGAAACCATTTGTGCTTTGTTATATTGTCCAGCCTAGATACCAAGGCTGAGTACTTCTCCCCTGCACCTCGAATCACATTTACCTAACAACTGTTTTATAGAAAAACTTCAAACATTTGAAACAAACTCGAATAGGTGTGCTCTGCGGTTCTTAGCTCTTTCTAACAGATGTCGTCAGGAAATAAAGTGGGTTAGTGGTTCATATCTTTCCAATACTGTTCCAAGAGTAGCGCAGATCCCTGGGACGGACCCCCGAAATGATTCACTCTTGAGGTGGAAACTAACTCCCCCTTTATTCCTAGTGGCAGCTGCAGTCCACCACACTCCCACACAAAACAATAAAAAAAAACCTCCCTCTGCTGCCGGTAGGGTCTTAACGAGAAACATTCACCCACACACTTTAACCGAGTATGCACCTAAAGCTGTTGACTCTGGGACAATCGGGTATTAACTAAGAAGATATAACACCCAAATGCCTTGTACCAAGAAACATGTGGGATGACAAAGTTAGGGGGATACTAGCGGCATCACATGGTGGGATTGCCCATCAAGACCGTAACTGAAGTGCTTTGACAATCACCAAGTATCCGGCCCTTGCCTTGTGTCCAAGGTGTAACCACACGTGGGGCGGGGTGGGGGAGCAAGAGACCTAGCAAGGTATAACCCAGGCTCTAATGGAGGGAAAAGAAGAAAAAAGAGGGAATACGATCAACTTGCGGGCTAATTGATCCCCGGCTGGCTGAAATATAAGTCACACGATAAACATTGGAGCGTAAGCCACGCTCCGACAATAGTAAAGGTAACAATATCCCGGCCTGGGAAAATGTAAGTATCTGCTTACCTTGCCTGGTGGGGGTGTAACACCATTCCCTTACCCCCATACAGGCTTACCACCATGCATTGGATGCTCAGGCCAGCGAGGGAGGCAGAAACTGTCGGCAGCTCCCTCTCCTCGCATCAGGCTTAAGGGCTAACCGGCTGGGCGGCAGCCCTGTTGGGTAAATAAGGAAACCTGCCGCTAAACACACGGTGCGCACTGAGGCGCAACCACACTTAAGGGAGGCTGGCTACCCCTCCATGCCCTGAGGGTGTCATTGTTAGGAAAAGTTTAAATGCAGTACCCTCTGGGAACACTACAAACAACTAGGACTACAGGTATATGTAACCCAACCTTTGGTATAAGCTTGTACTACACAGTTCTCATAGCGTGTTGAGCAGCCAGGCTTATCTCGAGGGGAAATGTGAGCCGTAGTAGTTACACAAGGATTCAGTTACAGGTGTTCAAATAAACCTACACTCAAGGTTTCTTGCATAAACAATTATTAATTTACCAGTCAGTTATAAAGCCTTCAGAAGGGAGCAATGTAATAGTAGCACACAAATATACTGCAATACGTTACACTGATTTTCTTAATCAGACAAGACCCTTTTGGGATGGCCCACAGACACAACATACACCCACAGGTGACTTCAGTAACAAGGGTGCTGGGGACATTAATATCTTACTGTTGGCATTCAGAACACTCTTTAAAAGTTGGTGAAAGGCAAAGGTTATTAGAACACAAGAGACCACACATTTCCTAAGCAGTGCAGACACTTTTAGAGTTCACTAGAAGAGTTATTCAATTCAATAGGCTAAGCCAAAGTCAATGTGCAAATGTCGGCTAGGATAAAGCACTTCTGGCAAGTAAATGGAAATGTCTTTGCACACGTTCTTAGGAGACTTTGATGAAAAGAAGAATCAAATGTAGGGCCACAAGCTGATTAGACTTGTGAGTTGAGGAAGTTACAAGCACTTCTACAGGAAGAGGTAAGTTCTCTGAGACTTGTTTTACAGTACCTTGGTAAAGAAGAGAAAATGCAGCTGATGACTTCTGTTCTTGTGCAGCTCTGTAGGTTTCACTGTTCCTGGGCCTCAGTCGTAGAGACATGAGGGAGGATGTCGGGGGACTCGTGCAGTGCACTGGGACTGCCAAAACCCGCAACTGGCAAACTTCACTTTCAATGGCTGTTTCGCGTTTCAGCTACTGCAAATGGCAGCAACGCTGTTCCTGGCTGTCAAGGTGGACTGTCCTTGCTTTTGGGGTCCGGCACTCTGCTAAGGGGGCTCGGGCTTGGTCAGTCCTACTTCGAGGGAGTCTGGAGGATCTTCCAAAGGCTTTATGCCAGCTTAAAAGTAACGCACACAGTCTGGTGTCCCTCTCCCTGGCTATACAGTTTCCTGCAGCAACCGAGATGGGTGTCCAGGTGTCTTACTTTGGAGTTGATTGGTCCTACCAACTCAAAGGGAGAAGTCGCCTTGCATGCGAACTTGGCGTTTCAGCACTGCAGCAGGGCTTCACCGGGCAAACCAATGGTCCAGGATTTGCAGCAGGCGTCCTCTTCAAGCTCTTCTTCGGTTCCTTCGTCCAGTGGTCAACTTTGCCTTCCAAGCCAAAAGACTCACCTTTTATTCAGTTCTCTCTCATTCATTCCAGCCTAGCTGTCACTCACCCAGCAGGGTGGCTGTCCTTGCCGGACAGTCAGCCAGCCAATCACCACAGAGTGCATTTGGGTCTCCTAGGAGACTAAGCACAGGGAGTTTCGGGCACCTCCCTCACTTCCTGCCTACCCCAGACACTCTGGAGCCAGAGGCGGGTTTCACTCAGAAACCCAGCCAAAGGCGAAATGAACAAAGAGACCAAACCTGGTGTGGCACAGAGAGAAACTCTAGAAGGACCTTTCCACAAAGACATGGCGAAAAACAAAGACTGGGGACCATTTTGTCAAAGATAGCTCTGCACCATTTTGAAAAAGATGGCTCCCGCGGTTAGCGTTACCGGAGCTGCGAACAGCCGCGGTAAATGCAAACTATAGTAGTTCTGAACGAAACCACTGCCACCAGCCACTCTGTGAGGAAAGGGTAACATAAAAATGTTACATGAGCACTTAGAAACAGGGCATACGAAGTAATGGTTTAGGTCGAATTGACCGGAAAGTTCTAAAAATGCTACCACCAAAGGATCAAACACCAAAAGTTCGATCTGTTGGTGGTAGCATTGAAAAAAAAACAGGGGCTCCGGCGGTGTCCCCCGCATTACTCTGCTCACTATACTTTATGGTATAGTGAGTGGGGGCTGCAGGGGGTACCTCCGCAGCCGTCAGTTTAAAAAAAAAAAGGATCCCGATCAGAAGTGAAAGGAAAATGGCGCTGCAGGAACCAGCGTGAAGATGAAGGTAAGTGGGGTTTGTTTATGTTGGTGGTGTGGGTGGGGGGTGTGTTATGTGTTTATGTGAGAATGTGTGTTTTTGGAAATTATCGGGGCTGAAATGTCCGAAAACAAAGTGTTCGAACCTTTGGTCATTCGAACACTGTTTTAGAACATTTCAGCCGTGGTAATTTCGGCTTTGGGTAAATCACTTGGATTCGAAGTAACCCCTCCAGCACTCTATTGTAAGATAGGTTGTGCTAGGTCTAGCAAGTACACTGCTAAGTAAAGTCAATTTCACTTCACTGTTCTGGAAAACAGTTTATCCCAGAGAAGGTATTTAAACCTTGGGACATATGGAAGACTTCCCTGTGTCACTGCACTGAAGGTGCTTTGGAACACAATTGTAAAAGATGTATATGGAGTTTTAGACTCCATAACCAAAAGAAACCAACACAGAAAACACATTGAATTGAAAAGTTCAAAGTCCCAAAGTTTAGCAAAAGAGCTGGAGGTCTCTAAGGTGGGAGGAATTGTAACATTTCTGAGAATTCACCCTGACAGTCATGGAACACGCCAACTCACCCGAGTGGATGTTGCACTGCTCACAATCCCCTAGTACAGGGGGATTCCCGGGACTAACAGGCCTGAAGAGCCCGGGACACCGAAACGTTGTCCTCTTCTATCACTCACCCGGTCTCTCCACACACTCGCCGCGCTTTTCTTTTCCACCGGACTAGTCCACTAGCACCGCCCGCAGGGGTGTCATGTTCTTGTGTGAGGAAAAATCACCACAGGAGCTCACCTGGAACCCCTGTTGGAGGCAGAGACCATTGCCCACCCTGTCACAGTCTGTAACTAAAGAATCCACGTGAAATGGGGAATATGTGCTGTCGTTACAGACTGGCAGTTAACACAACACAAGGACAACATGTAAACGAGCCCATCTTCCCCACGGGATATACACTTCATATTTGTAAAATATGCCCATGCAGACCGCATTTAAACTTTACTTTAATTTCTTTTCTTTTTATTTTTTTAACCCGAATCAAATCAGAGTTGCACATGCTTGTGGGAGCGTACTCCGCCCCACTAACCATTCATTCTGGCCATTAGGAGGGTCTGCATTGGGATCTCTGAAGAGGCTTTTGATATGTTGCTTTCTGCAAGGAGCCCATCCATCAAATCACTCATGATTTGCACAAGTTCACCTATTGGTGCAGGGATAGGAGGGCATCATTCCATTGTGTAAAATGTGTAGGATTCTGGAACCATTGAGTACTGATTGGATGACCTGCTATTTGTTTACGTCGGCCAAGAAAAGGAAATGCCATCTTGAAGGAGCTATTCTCCAGGAGATTCCTTCTCGGTATTAAAATGTGCTACCAGTTGCCCACAAAAGTGTACCAGTGAGCCTTCCCATGCTGGACACTTATCAGGCAAGTATGTTGCTTGCTTGCCTGCCTACCTTTTAAAAACCATTACCACCATGACTGGCAAGAAAGGCTGGAAGTGAGGTTTGGTGCTTGTTCAGGGATTTCTTTGTGTTGTCTTTCTCTTTTCCCTTTTAGATAATTTTGACCTGGTTAGTATTGAAACTGGGGAATGATTTGAACAAGTTGCGTTCAGTCATGTTTCTGATGGGTGCATTAAATATGCCGAAGGATTAGTCATCTGCTTGTCTAGCCTGCCAACAAATGCTTGTAAGACAGTTTAGAGTGTTTTAATGTAACTGTTCTGCTACCCCTCTGTGGTTTAACAGAGCATGAGGGATGAATACAGCTGTGGAAACTGAGTACTTGCATGTCCACCTAACTATGCAGAGGACCTCAATTTCAGTGTATGCTAGATGGGTTTCTAGAGTGCGGGTGGACAGATTGTAGGAGGCCACCCTAGTTATAATGAACAGGGGAACTCTGAGAGGTTAGCTAAAACCCAATAAAGGTAAACGTGGTGAGCAGTCGAGGCTATTCTCTGGCGAGTGTGGAGTCAGGGGTCCACAATGAGTCCACACTGTGAAGCACACAATTCAGTTTGTATAGGAATCTATGAAAATACAGTATTTATTCTAGGGTGTAAACACGCTAAAAAATGAAACAACCAGATATTGCAGAACTCAATAATAAATATTTACCCATAGTTTCTTCAAATGCATACAATGACTTAAATCGGCAAAGGAGGTAAGTAAAGTGATGCAGAAAAGATGGTTCCAAGTCAAAATTGATATTCCCCAAGTTCAGCAGTCTAATTCCTAAGAAGAATGAGGCCTTGTGTCCAAAGGTAACCGGGACCACAATGTCTCTCCAGAATGTATCTGTAGCAGGGGTCATTGTTCAAAAGAGATGCAGCGACGTTACTGTGTAAATAATTATGTTCTTATCTTTAAGATTATACTACCACCAAAAGGCAGTACAATGGAAGGATGCAAAGAGACTTGTTCTCAGTGTTATCATGTGGAGGACGGGGATGCAAATGCTTTGCATTGCCCCCATCCCCTCCCCGATTATCCCAGATTACGTGATGGGTGGACTGGGAGCCCCTGCTGGAGGATTTGATTTCCTGCCTTTGGTTCTGGTGAGAGGTGCCCTGGAGCTGCGGGGGCACAGATTGTACAGGTCAGGGATCCAGGAGCAGAGTGCAACCCTTGTCCAAGGCAAATGTAAGATTCACTGATGTAGCCCTCTGCAGGACACTTCACAGGACGGTGGAAGGCGCGTTTCTTAGTGGAGTTTACTTTAGTAAGCTATCCCAGTGGTTTGGATTTCTCCAACTCTTAGTATCAGTCTGTACTAACTCAGGACCTTGGTAGGGTGGCAGAGCAATCGGACGTGTTTTAAGAGGAAGATTTGAATGCACATCAAAGAAGCACTTATAATTTATATTAAATGATTTATTATATTTACCCCAGAATCACTTTACTGTATATGTTTACACTAGAACACTTCGTAATACTTTGAAATATACCTCAAAGGACACTTTCACTTTTGTGTTCATTTGCGGTTTCATTTGTTGCAATGTTAGAAAGGGAAAAGACCATGCTATCGTATTATCGGTAATTGCGTGCACGTGCGGTTCTTAACAGTTTTACGGTAAGACATTTACTCTGCAAACGCATACAAAAAAGTAACTTAAAGGAAGGGAAATGGTTAGAGTAACACTAGTCTGGTTCAAGGTTCTAGAGAGGGTTTCTTCTCACAGCAATGTTTTTTTAAGTCCAAAAACGCATTCCCTAGCTAATGGCAGTTTGGTGAAGGCTCAAAGTCTTGACAATCAGCAGAACGCGAAGAGTTCCTGTGGATTTCCTCAAGTCTGTAGTGTTATAGAAGCAGCAAGTTAACTAATGATGGAGACCCTATTAAGGACTCGGAGACAAAAGCAACGGCTGGAGTCTGAGGTAAGAGGTGGTTGCCCTCGACACCTCTACATGCACTCCAATACTCTGGAGTGACTTTCTGGAATCAGGTAAGCAATACCTTTTTCCCACAGTACCTTGGATTATAAGAAAATGTTTGTGCTCCGAGATGTTGCAGATCTGGACCCGACCTTCGGATTCCTTGGTCTGATGACTTGAAGGCAGGACAATGGACAAGATCTCTCAGCAGCAGTCTCGAGGCAGGACCTGAGGCACGACTTTCAACAGCTTCTTGGTTTGCTCTGTGGTTTTAGCGCCTTTTCTGTAGCACCAACAATGGACGAGAATTGCTCTGTCAATCTTCTTTGCTCGCTTTGAGGGGCTCTGGGCGAGTTGGAGTGTACTTGAGGACTCGGCATAGACTGGATTTGGCCTTTAATAATAAATAATGTATTTCTTATGTAGGGCTACACCCCCATAGGTCTCGGAGCACTCCAATAAGACATCCCACAGAAGGATGAAAGGCTGAGTTGACCCTGCCAGTATTCAAACCTGCCACACACAGGTGCTGCACACAGATATCGGGGGGGGGGAGGGCTTAGCTTGCTTTGCTATCTGACCACGACAGTGCACTTGAAATGGGCAGCTGCTCGCCTGGTATTGGGGTTCCACAGCTCTGGAACCTCCTAGGACCTCGGGAGATGGCTCATTTCAAAGTTCATCAAGGGAAGGAGCCGTACTCTTCAGAGCTCCTCTGTCACACAGAAAACTGGGTCAGGCCAGCAGTGGTTGCATCACAGTGCTGCAAAGGTTCTGCAGGTGTTTCTGGTCATCTTCAGTTCAGCTTCCAGTGGTCGACTTGCTTTTCACTCTAGAAGCCTCACCTTTTTCTACAGTTCCAGCACATACTCCTCTGCCATCTCTCTCAGCATTTTACAGAAAGGGGTGTTTGGCTGGCCAATCATGACAGCCAGACCCCCTGTGGGAGCTAGTCCTATTCAGACACTCTGACAAAGAACAGGGGGGTGGAAACCTCCTCCCCACTTCCTGCCCCCCCTAGACTCTGCAGCCTAGGCGGGGACACCCAAGGATTCCTGCCAATGGCAAAACACACACAATGACCGCCCCTTTCAAAATGGGCTAACAAAGAACAACCACGCTAGTAATGGCGAAAAAAGAAGGCAGGCGCCAAGTTGGTATTTGGGTGTCCCTATTGTGTACTACCAAGGCTATCGGTATAGCCTGTGGTACATAAATTACACAATAGTTGGTATAACAAGTTCACTGCCACCCGCCATAACAAGGAGATTGTCTGACAAAAAAGTCAGAGGAGCAGAGAGGAGGTGGATACTAGGTATCCTTTTGGCACTCCACATAAGGTGGTGTGTGCGCCCATCTCTCAGGCTATAGAGTTTTGGGAGAGATACTAAGTATGTCCCTATCTTTAAGAACTGTAGTTACTTGAGGATATTGAACAATTATCTTAGAGGACCATAAGGGTCCCCAGCAACACTGCCAGAAGGCACTGTGTGCTGCATTTGAAAAATACAGATGGCTTTTTAAGAGCTATGGAGCAGACAGAATCCTTAGTACAGGTAGAATACAAAGAATGGAGTTCCAAAATACGGAGTCCAAAAAGAATGAATGAGTGGAAAAAGTCTCCACTCATTCAGGATTTAAAGAAAAATGTCCAGAAGTCCAGCAAAAGGTGCTGGGGTGGGGTCTCACTAGGAGGGATGCTGAATTTCAGCAGGAAGGTGATTTATACCACAAGCTGGCGACCACCAAAGTTCCATCTGCAAATAATTAATGGCAACGATTTTAGCAAGGTAGCCCACTGGATAGCTGGACAGTCTACCAGGTGGTCCAGGGACACTTCCAAAGGCTCAGAATGACTGGATTCGCGAGCATGTTGAGACTGGTTGTTCCCACCAGTCCAGGGGTTGAACCGCACAGGGCCTTCGCAGATCATGTAGTCCAACAAGGCTTCATCGGGCCATATGCAGGAAGGGTTTCCAGGCCTCTTCAGGAGTCTTCTTTGGAACTTCAGTCAGCTGTTTGTCTACGAGGAATTCTTGGCTCCAATGCTGATCTGAAAAAATGGCCGTCAGTCATTCTTTTCCATAATGAAGCCTAGAAGCAAGCCCACCAATGGTAAGGATCTGCACCAGTGAAACACCCAGTAATTGTTCAATCAGGGACAACTATTGCTTTCACTCATGCCAGACACTCTGGCACCAGAGATGTGGAGTGGGACCAGACAGTCCCACCTGCTTCTTGGGAGACACGTGCACACACGCATCACTAGCCCACGAAAGCTGCAGATTTTCCGGCAAAGTGCATGACCTTATATGGGATTTCTGACCTGCCAAGGTAGGAAGAAGGCCAAACTACAATATGACCAAAGAACAAGTGCAAATCTAATGGCATGGCCTTTTTGGGGCACTAGCCACATTAGTAGCCATGCATGGTAAACACGAATGTGCATTAGCAATAAGACAAACATGGTAAAAATATAATTGCTGCCACCAGCTTGTCTTTAGGCACATATAAAAGTAACCAAAAGCCCAACTGTAAAAGGTAGGGTGTGTTAAGGATACTAATCGGGCGTGTCACACCGGTCCAGGATTCTTGGTCTTATCCACATTCATTTCCCGGACCACAATGGACCATGAACCAGGCTGGTTGGTGCAAAATAAAATATTTATTTTTAGAATTCACAAAAATCACACATTTTACTATGGGGCAGCAATCACCAATGGGGTGATAATGACAATGGAAGCAATGCACTTGGCTAACCTTCTAGTTGAACATATCCAAAGTACAATTGACTGGGAACACTTTTTGAATTAGGATAGATGGCACCCAATTTCAGGTTTCCCCCTGCAATGTTCCCTCAACCCACAAATAATCCAAATTCAACCTTCCCTCACAAAATAAGAGGGAAAACAGATTTTAAACCCTTTACAATGGCATAAAATGCCACTCGGAAATTGACAATTAATGTATGGTTAAATGTATGAGGCACATATGATTTGTCACAAAAGCAGTAAGGCATAAACACTTACAATCACAAGGCAATGGATCAACAAAAGGCATACAATTCTAAAACAAGTGGAAAGATAGAACATTCTGCAGACGAATTCACACGTTAGGAAATTGCATTTGTTTTCAATTCTCGTTTAAAATTACACAAACGAGTTTTATGAAAAAACGGGTGAAATATTTGGATTTTCAATGTGGTGTTTGGGGAATAGATGTATGTCACAGGGATACTATAGATTTGAAACGATGTCTCTAGCTACGAAACTGGATGAGATATGCAAATAGAAAAAGGTTCGATTTGGGTAAAATGAAGCCTTGAAAGAGAAGAAAATCCGCAGAGAAAAATACAGATTTGACTTAAACTAAATTATCAAGACTATATTGATAAAGAGGGACACATTAAGATCCAAGGTAGATTCGCGACATCAACCCTGTCACCCCCAGTGTTCAACTTTATCTGGAAATTACTCTGATTATTCCAAATATGACTGAGGGCTTATGATCTATGCAGGACAAAAAGGAATAGGTAAGTGGCGCTAACACTTAGAGCTAGATGACAAGATGCACAGAGACTTCTAACAGTTTTAACAAGTTACCAGTGTATGGATAGGATTACTAGAAAGTGGAACCCAAACAAAGGATCAGGATAAGGTGGGCTATGTGTTTCTATGGGGTGGGGAAAAATACTCAGTCCACTTTTTGGATCTGGGATTTTTGGACCGTCATTAGGTTCTTGTTCACGAAGGATTCTGGTCACCGGATAGCAGACTCTCCTGGCAAAAGACAGCTGGGCATGCCAGGTCTGGCCACCGGATACTAAAGGTCAGCGGGCATGCAGGTAGTGGCAAGAAGCCAGTTTGGTTTCAGGATGCTTCCAAAAAAGGGTACCCCAGCTTTTCCCCTTTTTAATGGGACTTTAGTGAGATTTTTTTAATGTAGGCCTCTGCTGGAGTAGAATCAGCTATGCTTTGGCCTGGCAGTGAAATCTGGAATCAACTATGCTTTGGCTTTGCAGTGGGCTCTGGAGTCTGGCAGGATGAATGGAAGATCAGGAACGCAGCACAGGAAATTCAGGAGGGAGTGTCTGGAATGCATAGTGACAGACTACATGGTGGGACAGGCTTAGCGGACCATGCCTCTAAACAACTGGATAGGACAATAGATGTTGGTTAACTCATCTAAGAGGTAACCCAGTTTGTTGCATTTTGAGATGAAAAGACTTCCCACAGACCTTTTTGCCAAAAATCAACCTGAACATAATTTACACATTTGTGGCATTTTAACCAATTACATAGGCACATTACATATTGTGTAGAGCATAGCAGTCCAATCCTCCAGTTTGTGAGTCATTGTTTCTCCCTTTTAATACGTTTTAGTCATTTTGAGTATGAATATTCAGCCTAATATTCTATAACTTTATACATGGGTGTGGATTATCATAAGGGATGTAAGTATTAAAATTCGCAATGGCATCATGGATACTTCCCTAATACCCAATTCTCTGCCATTTCTATTCCCCATGTTTCAGTGAAGTCTGACGTCTTACATGAAGGCCCATAAAATCGCTTTTAAACTGTTCACTTTTCAGATTTTTGCAAAGTCCTGTGGCAAAGATAAGTCTTACAAGTTTTAAGTATAAAATAGTCTTTGGAAGCAGAAACCTCAGTGTCCTGAAAGTTTATGGTGGTTCCTTTTTGGGGAAGTCTTAGCTTAGCCAACAGGAATAACCTGTGTTGGAGCTGGCAAAATCTAGCCAATGCAGTTTAACATTTTTATTTTGTCCTGAATCAAAAACAAGCCTGTTGAATAAAACAGCCCATATCTGTTTCCCCAGCAACAAACCCCTTTACATTGGTAGGCACAAACACGTTTTTACTCAACATTGTCCTTTCAAAACAGGCCTTTCTTTTTGGGTTTGTAAAAGCCCACTTTGACACATGGTAAATGCTGCTGGGATTACTCTTCCATCTACTTCCCAGTATTGTTCTGTAGCTGTAGCCAGCTTCTTTTACACAACAATCTGTACAAGGCAAAGTTCTCCTGAAATTGACATGTGCACAGAAAGCTAGAATTTCTTTTCAAGCTGTGATTTTTGACATTTTGTAGCAAATGTTTAAGCGTTTTTCCATGCAGCTGAAGTAAAGCTTTTGTTGATTTTCTCAGATGTGGCTGGCACAGCCTGCCATTCAGGAATAAGGCTCTTTTCTGTGAATATGGCTGGGTATGACAGGGTTTTTTTTGATAAAGGTAGTGTGATGAAGAACAGGGAAAAATAGCATCAGAGCGGCATCAGTTTAAATGTGAAATATTCCCTTTTTCAATAGGAACTTTGTGCTTGCAGCAAAGCAGCGCTATTTTCACTCAATTTCTTTAAGACAAACAAGATCACACCCTAGTAGCCTTTCTTGGGGTTCTTCCTGTTCCATCTTGCCCAATGGCGCTTGGAAAAACAGTGCAGCCCTCCTTTTGTTGCTGCAAAATGCAGTTTTGATGCAATGGTGCTCACAGGAGCCAGCACAGCCATTTTGCTGTTGACTGCCAAAGTGGTGCTTGGTTCTGGAGACGAATTCTGTTGAGTGGGTCAATGTAGCCCTCAGGTAATACAAAAGCATCCCCATTGCACTGCATTGTAAGATGCTGTGTGCAATGTTGAAAAGTTACAGAAGTGTAAACCTAGTCTCCCAGTACTGATGATGGATTGATCAGTTTCCCCATGACAAAATGCGCACACAGCAGCTGAGGTGGAGCTTGAAGGCTTTACTTCCTCATAAAAAGTCAGAACAGATTAAAAAAACAAAGCAAAAAGATTTAGGGTTGATAAACTATGGATCGAAAGTTTCTAACAGAGAAGTCTTTTCTAATTGTGCAACGTGCACCAAGGAGCTGTCAGAGCCGGTCATGCAGCTGTGTTTCTACCTTGCTGCTGTTCTAAAGTCCAAATCATTCTGCGCATGGATATGATTTCAAAGATGAGGAATCAGTTGAGGGACTTCACACACCGATCAGTTAAATCACATGTTTTTGCTCTGCACTTGGGTAATCGTGTGTTCTCAGAAGAAAACCATTAATTACTGGTTTTATTGTAAACTAAGCAATGTTGATGTGTGCTAGATGTTTGATAAATTTGTGACCACTGATCCAGGTTTAGCACTCCAGCCATTCAATGTCTGATGTAGCCATGGCTCTTGGAAAGTACCGAAATGTATGTAGTTTTGCCTTTTAGTCAAATACATAATCATGCATTTTGTTTTTGCAGCATTGCTCAGTGGCGTCTCTGCATCCAAAGCGCAAACAAATTACAGAACTGCTGCTTCGGAAAGGGGCCAGTGTCAACGAAAAGAACAAAGAGTATGTTGGACGTTTACTCTTAATGTACATTTACTTTTAATATTTGGTAACCTGTATGGATATTTTGTTAATGTTTGCTTTCCTTCCAGTTTAATGACACCTCTACATGTAGCCGCTGAAAGAGCTCATAATGATGTCCTTGAAGTTCTCCATAAGCACGGCGCAAAGGTAATTCTTTTTGAGTTTCACCCTAAGTCTGTGCTTAGGAAATCCTTTTTTTTTTAAACTTTGTTTATTTTAAATCAAGGCAGGATGACCGTTACATAACTTGAGGAAATCCTTTTTTAAAATATATATCTGCATCTAGAAATGCTTACTCTCTAACAAAGAATCCTAAAAGCAAAACCCTGCTAAAAGCTAAAGTGCCTTTTGTCTGTCCTATTCAGGAGCTTTCCTACTGTATTTGTGGCAAATGAGTACTCAAAAACATTGAGGTCCTAGCATGGAAGGTCATGGGTACCAGCGCATGTAGGATAGGGGTGCAGGTACGCCTCCTTCGGCTCCAATTTTCGGATTCCAAAACATGTTTCAGTACTCTGCAAAGCATGGTTTCTGAGCAGAGATGCAAGCCACAGAATATTATTAAGGAATACTCGCCATTTCGAGGCTCCCAAATGTTGCTGATCATTCTGAAAATGCCATATTTGATGAAGACCTATTTATGCATATTTTACTGTCCCTTTTCCTCAGGTGACCTTCAGTGTCTGCTTTGAGTGCAAAATTACTCCGCTTTCTCTCCCTGCATGAGCACTTTGAGAATGTTAAAGAATCTAATTAACGAAGTGTCTCAGTCTCATACCATTTTATTGAGCTTTTTGTGAAGTTTTTCATTCAGTCCCTTCACTGCTCTGGAAGACAGAGGGTGAAGTCTGTTAAAAGGTTCAGAGGTGGGGGGTGAGGGGCCTTCTCTTATGGCAGAAAATCCAGCCTACCAGAGTCGTGACCTTCTGGGAGGTGATCTAAAAAGGGACCAGCTGCATCATTTGCCCATATAGTAGCATACGTGATGTGGCCTTTGATACTGAGGAGAAAGTTAGGCATCTCTCACTTGTCGGTATCCCCCATCATAGCAGGATTGACTTTAGTAATGTGCTTAACCAGAACCTCTGGGGTTCATCTGTGGCTGAAACGATGAGAACCCCTTATTTTTTCAAACCCGCACTACCCTGCTTCACAAAGGCATATGCATCCAAAGACCAGCTAGTACGACTGCATAGATGAGAACGGGTCCCAGCAGGAGGAAGAGAAAAACTTGCTTAAAGTCAATGCTAAAGGATGCACATAAGCTGAGTTGGAGCCAATGATGCAAAGGGCGAACAGTAGATGTGAGCAGACTGAAGGCTCTGTGAAAGAAGACTTCAGTAGGCTTTTTGGGTTTGGTTGTATGTCATGTCAGAACTTGTGCAGGGTATGCCTGAGAATGGATGAGGGCTGGTACTGATGCTTGGCCTTTTGTCACTTCTCAAGATTGTGGACCTGCAAGGTGTTGATAGTTGTAGTACGCAAGCCATTTAATAACTGCAGAGGCCCCAAGCAAAGATGATTAAGTGAGGAAACATGTGGGCATTCAAAAATGCCTGCGAATTACTTGAGAAACGGTCAACCAATGAAAGTTGCAGGAGAGAGCAGAACTGAAGCGTGGACTGAACACGAGAAACATGGGAGGAGAAAACATATGAAGGAGGCCATTAAGGAGATGGAGGTTCTTGTCTGCTGTTGCTGCCAGTGGACTTGGGGGGCCTTCAGACACTGGTTGTGTCTTAAGTTGGCAAAGTAAAGATGCGTGACTTGTCCCCCCTCAAGGGCAGCTTGCAAGTATTGTGCTCCCTAACAATCATTTCAGTCGGTAAGGCTTCTAAGTAGATCAATCTCCTTTGCGGACAATGGGATGGTTGTGTCTTTTGCGTGTGCACTCTGCTCCATATTGACCTGGGGCATAATAACCCCTGACCAGTGACATTGGAAACCAAACATTGTTTTCTTGGTTTGGGTTACAAATAGCAATAAAACAGCAAGCTGGTGCTATAATCCGCATGACTGTGACTGTTACCCTGGGGTGGTGTGACACTGACCCCCTGATATGGAAAATAGCGCAAATTGTTTCCTATTATGACACTGTTAATGGATATCCATCCCAAGTAGTGTCCCAAGCTTGTGCGTTTTGTATATGTTCTCTTTTGTTGCCATTGTCACCTGTTAGGCAAGATTGTATGTAGTATCCTGTGGGAGACTGCACCAGCCTTGTCCTCTTGGCAATAGTTAAAACAAACTTTGGAATAAGCATGTACTACACAAGTTGGTAGAGTGACTGAGCTGTAGGGTTATTACAGAGAGATTCACAGTGACAAGTATCCAAATAAACACACTCAAGGTTTCTTGATTAAACAATGTATTATTTTTAGTCGGTTGAATACGCCTTCTTTAAAAGGGAGCAAACTATGTAACACAATAATATACTTCGAAAATACACCCTCTGTTTCAATAAATCAGTAGATGCCCATTTGGATTGGCACACAGATACTTCATGCACCCTCAGGTGACTTAAATAACTAGAACACTGTGGACATTGATATATCAATGGCACATTTAGAGCACTACTGAGCTTAGTGTCAAAAAGAAAAGATGAGGGCATAAACAATGTTTAACAAATATTCTTAAGCAGCTAAGTACTTTTTGAACCTTCCAAATGCAAAGTAAAAATATCCTTTCCTGGGCGAAAGGTAAAGCACAAAGTCAGAAGTAAGAAGAGTCTTTCTGGGAGCCAGTGCAGCCAATGTTAGTTGAGCAAAAGTCGAGGTGAGCTGAAACACTTTTTTGCAGGTAAGTAAAAAGTCTTGCACAATGTTTTAGAAGTCTTTGTAGAAAATGAAATCACTTTAGGTCCACAAGCTGGGAGAGTTGTGAGGGGCAAAGCTGCAAGACACTCTGCAAAAGCAACCACGACTGAGAACTAGCAAGGCTGCACAACAAGAGTTAAGTCTACTTAGTTTTGCAGTACCGTTGGTTAGAAGAAAGTGTTTCCAGCTGGCTTTTGTTCCTGTGTAGATCTGCAGATCCTGTTGTTCCTGGGCCTCAGTCGTAGGGACAAGAGGGAGGATGTCCGGGGACTTGTGCACTACGAACTGAAGGTTGGCGGCAGCAATGGGCACACTTCAGATCAGCAGCATTTCATGGGTTTATCTCCTTGCGGCTCTTGCAAACAGCACCACTGCGGTTCTCGGATACCTTTATGGACTTTCCTCGCATCAGGGGTCCAAAAGACTGTTGAGGTGGCTCGGGCAGTTCTGCTTCATGGCAGTCCGGAGGATCTTCCTGGAGCTCGGGTCCGACTTTAAAATGACACTCGATTCTGGTGTTCCTCTCCCTGGCAATCGGTTCCTGCAGCCGCATTGGAAGTACAGCCAGCTCTGATAATGTCTGGACGAGTTTGCTTTGGGGGTGATTGGTCCCACCAACCCAAGGGGAGAAGTTGTCTGTTGCAGGGCTTCTCTAGTCGAGGCGAATTCAGAGCTTCAGCAATGCAGCAGGGCTTCACAGTGCAAACCAACGGTCCAGGAGTTGCAGCAGGAGTCTCTTCCAAGTTCTTCTTCGGATTCCTTTGTCCAGTTGTTCACTCTGACTTCCAAGCAAAATGCCCTGCCTTTTATGCAGGTTTCACTCATTCATTTGCAGCCTAGCTGTCAAACAGGGTGGCTGTCCTCCAAGGACAGACCTCCAGCCAATCACCCTTGGGTGCATTCCTGTAACCAAGGAGACTAAGCACAGGGAGTTTCAGGCACCTCCCTCGCTTCCTGCCCTGCTAAACACGCTGGAGCCAGAGGCGAGCTTCGCTCGTGAATCCTGCCAAAGAAAAAACAAAGGGACCAAACCTGGTTTGGCACATTGAGTAAATCTCAACAAGGACCCTTCCAGCAAGAAATGTCAAAAGACCAGGGCCATTTTAACGAAATGGGTACCCATGGGTGTCTTAATGCAACTGCAATTGCAGCCCGTGGTAAAAACACACAATCGTAGCAAAAAGTAAACCACTGCCACCAGCCATTAATTGTAGAAAGGGTAGCATAAAAACGTTACATGAGAAACTAGACAAAGGGGATATAAGTAACCCCTCCAGGACCCTATCGTAAGATAGTGTGTGCTGGGCCTAGAAAGATACAACATGTAAGTAAAGTCAGTTTCACTACACTGCTCTTGGAAACAGTAGTTTGACCAAGGGAAGATATTTAAACCTTTGGGAAATCTGACTTCCCTGTGCCACTGCACTGAAGGTGCTGTGTCTCATAATGTAAAGATGCCTTTGGAATTTGCCATGTCAGACTCCGAAATCAAAAGAAACAGGAGTCCAAATCACAGAAAAATACGTACGTGGGGGAAAAAGGTCTCTCTCCCCAGGTTAGAAGTTCTAAAGTCCAGCATAAAGAGCTCAGTGTCTCTAAGGTAGAAGGGAATTAGCACATTTCTGAGAATTCTCCCTAACACCAATGTATAGAAGTCAAGACATGAAGCATTTCCATCTGAAAAATATATTATTCACAAAGTGCTATCAAAATAAAGAAAAGAAGCCATGCAATTATCATTTTGCTTTTCATATTTTGAGCTTTGTGTATTTTTTACCTTTGAATTGGGCTGCTCTAATCGATTCGGTTTACTAATAATACCCTTCTACTATCCCCATCATTCTGAGCGCCTAGATGCTTTCGGGCAATAGTCCGCGCTCTAGGAGTATGGCACATTACATTACATCTCATTATGTTTACACCACTGTTTGCTGTATGTAGCGAACATCTCCCAAAAATTCTGGCCCCCAATAATTAATGAAGTGTTGAATTTTTTGAAAGAGAATAGAAAGTTATTTTGTCGGGTCAGTCATTTGACTCCTTTACTAACTTTTAGCCACCCTTGACTTTATTTTGGCTTTTTAGTTTACTTGAATGTCTTTGCTGTCGGGGGCATTTCTGAGAAACTTCTACTGATTGATATTCCTGTGCCATCAACTCATTTATGATGTGCTGCCGTTACTAGCCTATATGGCTACCAGGGCAGTGGTGCTCCTTGTTCCCCCCCCCATGTTTTCTCACCCAGAAAGGTTATTTGCAGTAGGTTAGTGGCAGCCACATTTTTATGTTGCACCCATCCATTAACAAGTTTAGTGCGTTGGTAGCCAAATGCTTATATTTGGGGGCCATTGGGCTACAAAAATCGTACACCTATGCCATTTTGTTTGGCGTTTCTTTGTTTGGGCCACAAGGAATGACCAAAATGTCAGAGCCTACCCAAGCACGCTTTGTGTATTTTGTATACTGTTGGGGAGAATTTTCATTTCAGGGCTAAATTCCACCCACCTTGGAGACCCCCAGCACTTTTGCTGAACTTTAGGACTTTTTAGTTTTAACCCGATTTGGATTATGTTTTTCCTTTGTTTTTGTAGTCTGCCAAACTCAATAGGCATCTACATTTTGTATGTAACACACAGCACCTTCAGAGTTCTCATAAGGTTTATATACCTTTTCTTGTGTGAACTACTATTCCCATGAATAGTAAATTGAAATGGACTTACCTTTTTTCTTTATAGGTCCAGCACACACCATCTTATTCAGAGTGCTGGGTGGGGGTTACTTAGTGGCCCCTGATCCCATCTACTCATGTAACATTTTTATGTTACCCTCACTACTTTAAATGGCTGGTGGCAGTGATTTAGTTTTCCTACTATTGTGCTTTTTTACCGCAGGCTGAATCCTCAGCTGCCGTATAGCACCCATGGGTGACCATTTTGTCAAAATGGCCCCGGTCGTCTTTTTTCGCCTTTTTCCAGTTATGTCTTGCATGGGTTTTACTCTGCGTGCCAAGCTAGGTTTGAGCCCTTGGTTTGTTTTGCCTTTGGCGGGCTTCAGTACTGAACCTGCCTTTGGCTCCAGTGTGTCTGGAAGAGCAGGAAGTGAGGGAAGTTCCCGAAACTACCCTGTCCTTTGTCTTTAGGAATGCTTGAAGGCACCCAGTCCTGATTGGCTGGCCTTTCAGGACCATGCTGTTTGAGTGACAGACAGACTGTGCATGAATGGGAGAAACCTGTTTAAAAGGCAAGGGTTTTGGGACTGAAGACAGTCTACCACTGGGAACAACAACCTGAAGAAGAAACCGTGAACAAAGCTTGCTGTATCCTCCTGGACCTTTGAATTGCCGGGTGAAGCTTTGCTGTTGAGCTGAAACTCCTTTTTCTGATCGACGAGAGAAGCTCCAGAAGGGACGACTTCTTCCCTTGGGTTAGTGGGACCAACTAACCCCAAGACGAACTCCATCTTCCCTGACTGGCTGTACTTCTTTGCTTCTGCAGGAACCGAGTGCCAGGGGTTGAATAATCTGTAGTAGAGTGCAACGTCTGCAAGCCGGCCAGAAGCTCCAGGAGTCTCCCTAGGACCTTCCAGAAGCAGAAGGACCAGAGTTCAAGTCCCCTCACGAGCGCAGGACTCAAGGAGTGAAGGAAGTCCAACCAGTGTCGAAGATATGCAGTGGTGCTGTTTACCGAGCGCTGAAACCGCAAAGTGCCACTGATCTGAAGAGAGCCCGTACCTGCCACCAACCTCTGAAATTGCTGCTGCAGGAGTCAGACGTCCTCCCTCTTGTCCCCAAGACTGAGGCCCAGGAACCCAGGATCTGCATCACTGCAACCCGACAGAAGCCAGCTGGACCACTCTTCTAACCAAAGGTACTGTTCCGACCCTGTCTTTAACTTTGCTCGTCTCAGTTGAGACTTGCAGTAGCTACTTGTTATAGTTTATTTCCGCTCTACCTGTCACAAGTGTAAAAGCTTGTGACCCTTCAGTGATTTGTTTTCAACAACCTCTCTAACTTTGTGCAATACTTTATTATCTAAGAAGTACCTCAGCTCCATAGACTGTGCTCCAATTGAGTTTAGCTGTCCTGGCTCTCTTCAGACTCTTCTAGACAATTTGACTTTCATATTTACTGTACCTCAGAGGTGATAACTTGGTTTTAAACTATTATTGCTGGGAAAGGTTTTTGGCTAGATTTTATTGGAAGATTTAAGTGTTCACATGCATTGAGAACCTGATTAACCTTTATCCTTCCCTTAAACATTGTGTAAAAAGTATCTCCAAAGTGTAGCTACTAGCTTTGTGTTGATACTGGAAAAGTATTTTAAAGTATATTTGATTGTTACACATTGCCATTTTTAAAGAGGGCTTATTTAAAAACTACTGTTCAATAATTATTTATAGCGTAAACCTTGAGTGTAGGTGTTACTTGGCTACTTGTATATGTGGATTTCATTACTACACCTCACATTTACCCCTCTTGAGATAAGCCTGGCTGCTCAGGCACACTACCAACTTGTGTAGTACAGGCCTATACCAAAAGGTGGGTTACTACATAAATTCTTGCTTAACGTATACGTCTGACTAGATGTGGTTGTCTGTTAGGGACAGCTTTCTAAAGTCCAACTAAGGGCTTCATAAAACCACATGGGAGCCAGTACAAAAACTCCACTGTTAGTATAAGGTGTTCCACCTGAGAATGTGGATAGAATGTAGCTCTGTACAAAGAAATTGTACCATGCACATGGTCCAAAGAAACTGAAACACTTGGTATTGTGAAAATATGTTTTCTACAAGTAGGCCAAGATGCATCTTGGGGAAGTAAGTACTTGAACATATCATACATACAAATACACTATTACAAAAACTAACTCAATACCTATGGTATGGTATTAACCTTATTTTGAGGAGCATGAAGCAAGTCAGTGTGAATCAAGCCAATAGGTTGATGTGTAAAGGTTGTACAACCAAATGTACAATCGAGGAAAAAATGAACAATAATTATACTTTCAGGATACCAATATACTGTTCTTGGAATACAACCAGGTTAGACATACCTTTAGCATACCACGATGAATTCAAGGATAGTAGACCCCGTCAGTCATGCAGTCACACTCTGTTACAGAAATCACTTAATAGACCAACTTACATACCTTGAAACTTTACTTTTTAGAACACAGTTCAGAGCTAGTAAAGCAGCTCATATACATTCTGGAGGGGCCTTAAGCTACTCAATGATGAGTTTGATTGCTCAATAACTATTTTAGAATGCACTAAGCAATTCAGGGAAAGCAAAACCCAACTACGGTTTAAGAAAGACACAATGTATTTCAAGTTAATTAATTGATCTATTGGTGCGTAACTGTCCGCTACCTAATAGCTGGTTGTACCAAGTATACTTTTCAGAAGAGCACAATACAGTTTCTAAGGTAAGTAAGAACCTAAGATAAGTATTTTGAAAACTCACCCCAGTGTTACAAGTTTAGAAGAGCAGCATATGTTCAAGGAAAGGTCAGACCCATATACTTTTAAGAATGGCTACAAGCAACTCAAAGACAAGTATTAACTTCTAGACTGTTTTAGATCTGTATAAAGCAGATCGTGGAAAAGCAAAACCTAATGGTACATTTTAAGAATGACAATCTGTTATTCAAGATAGGCAAGCCCTATTGGTGAGCTTTTACACTCATTCAGTAAATGATAAAATTGTACCATCACTTATTAGTTTTTAGAATGTGGGACACTATTCAAAGTAAAGCAACTTACGTACTTTTTACAGGTGACTGCTTCGATAATTGTAGGCGTGAACCACTACTGTTACAGGAAAATTACTCCACTGCTTAAATAGTAATGGCTTCCACTAGCAATTGTTACCGTTACAACACTAACTCATTTACAAGTAAGTACACTTGTCATTGTTTTCAAGACAGAGGTTTTATCTTTTTGTAGTTCTTCCCTAGTCTATAGCCTGAGTTTTCTCTGAGGAGGGACTGGCTGCTAGACCCAATGGTCTAGGAGCCAGCTGTTAGGCAGGTCGGGATAGGGTTCAGATGCAGGAAAGTGAGTTCCAGAGGATATCTCTACACACAAGTATTCGCTTCAGATTTAGTTCTAAGTGTACAGGGACTTCACTGACGGCTCCCTATATGCGTTCTAGAATTAGACCTGGGGGAATGGTATGGCCAAACCTTCAACCACCTGAATCACCCACTCAGCCTCACAGGATTCACACAAGACAGCAGAGTACCTTAAAGGAAAAGAGCTTCTGGGTGGATTCCTTCAGGATGCCACAGGACCAGGTCCCAGGATTCTTGGTCTGGAGACTGAAGAAATGGACACTGGAGGGGAACTTGCTGCAGCAGTTCAATAGGATGCTTACGTGCAAAACCTTCTTCTCAGATTGTTGCAAGACTGTGGATTTGGTGCCTTTTTACAGGAGCAGGATGAGCACTGAATATCACTGGTCGGATTCTCTTCACTCTCTCCGTCCTGCACTCTGATGAGGGAACATCAGGGATTTGAATCTAGTCTCTGGAGGTCCAGCAGGAGTAGGCCAAAGTTTCAGGTGAATTCTGACTTCGGAAGATCATGCACCGCACTCGGGCTCGAGGTCCCCTGGTATTTGCATTTTGCAGCCCAGCAAGGTCCCCAGCATGATGAGGGAGGGCTTGTTTTGAAGGTTTTCAAGAATAGTGGATCTCATCAGCCTCTGGGTAGGAGTCGTTGCATTCGGGACCCCCAGTTCGCTTGGAAGGAAGGGTTACAGAATGCTCTGGTTACATAGCAGGCTCTCCAGTCGCTGGAAATCGTTAAAGCAGTATTTTCTTCCTCTTTGGATTAAGCTCGAGTGGTGACTTGTCAGCAGCTTCCAGGATCTGTATTTAACAGTATCTACAGAACAACTTCTGCAAACTCTCCCTGCAGTTTAAAAAAAGGGACCAGTCTTGCTGTCCAATGAGGACAGCCAGCCCCCATTAGAAACTGGTTCCTTTCAGACAAGGTGTCAAAGGGCTGCAGAGTTGTTGACTCCTCCCTCGCTTCCTGCCTTCTCAGACACTCTGGAGCTTAGGCAGGGAATGAAAAGGATTCCTGACAAAGACAAAACTTACACCGAGGTAGTTTCCGACTAGAATGGCAGAAGACTACCTAGGAAAGGACGACAGTTAAAACATTTTTTTTTTGAAATTTTTATTTTAATTTTCAAAATTACAATAAGATGAACAATAACATATTAGATGATTACAACAAAATACACATAATCTCTAACCTACATACTCAACTATATACAAACCCCCCCAGAGTCAAATCAGATCTAAAATCAGGCCTAATACAATAAAAGAAATTTACTCCATATCTTATTGAACAATGCACTCTTTTTCTCCCTCAGGTACAAAACCCTTTCGATATCAGCCAAAATATGCATCTCAGCAATCCACATTTCAATTGTAACAGGAGTAGATGTTTTCCAGTTTCTCTATCAATTTCTTTCCCACCATTGCTCCCCGAAAGATCCACTTTCTCTGGGAGGTACTCAAATCTTCCAACACATCAGTGCTGCCCAGCACAATGGTCTTAAAATCCAAGTGGATTCTCTCTTCGAGAACTCTCTCACAAATCTGATCAAATTCGAACCACATACCCCTCACTCTTGGACATTCCCACAGCATATGTTCAAAGGTGCCCCTCTCCTGAATACACGCCCAACAGTCAGAGTTATCACTCATTCCTCTTTCCATCAAACGCTCCGGTGTCCAATAAGTTCTATGTAGAATCTTAATCTGCCGCGATCTTTCAACCAGACTCAAAGAACACAGTTTCACATTCTCACAGATTCGAGACCAATGCTCTTCCGCAATGTCCTCACCAATCCTTCGGTTCCAATCCAGCCTCACAGCATCATTTATCTTGTAGTTGGACACAATTTGTTTATAAACATAGCTGACCAAGCCACAACCACTCACCCCAGGTATCCAACCAAGCAAATCCAAATTGACTCCTTTCTCCATATTTACGTCACCTACTGCTCTCCGGATCTTCCGATAGTCCGCCATACAAAAGGTAGGGATATCAAACTTCAACTTGACCTCTCTGGCAGTCATCCAAGTCATACCTTTAAAAAGGTCCCCAATCCACTGAACCCCAGCAAGGAACCATTCATGCCAGAACATAACTTTCCCTTCATATGTAACACTCGGATTCAGCCAAAGTGAAGCATTCGGGTCTCTCAATGCATCGAAACCCAAACACTCATTCAAAGTCAACCACGAAGTCCGTAGACTCTTAGTCAACGGATTCTCCAACCTCCGTCTGCATGGCTGACTCGTTAATAAAGCCCGGGGTGACAACGGACTCACATGACTAGATTCCGCACCAAACCAATCCGTACCATCTGATTTAATACATGCAAATAAGGTACGGGCCATGAAGGCCAGATGATATACCCTGAAGTCTGGCACCCCTAGCCCGCCTTTCGACAAGGGCAATTGCAGTTTACTTATCCTCAGGCGCGGAGGTTTATGATCCCACAAGAAACCCTGCATAAGCCTATCCAGTTCCCGCCAATACCTTTTCTCAATTTCCAACGGAACCATACTTAAAACATAGTTTACTCTGGGAGTTGACACCATCTTTAAAGCATTCACCTTCCCCCAAAGGGAAAGTTGAAGCAAGGACCATCTATCCAGATCTGATTTGAAAGCAGCACAGGCCACATTCATATTCACTCTCACAAAGTCTGCAATTGTTGGCAAAATCCAATCACCCAGGTACATTAACCTCTCCGCACACCACTTGAAGCCCAACCCAGTAACCAATTGTTTGTCACATAGTGGGACAAGGGGTAGAACTTCCGATTTCGCCCAATTAATCTTGTACCCAGAGCACCGATGAAAGACCTCCAGAATATTCATAAGCACAGGTAACGATTCAGCAAGATTCCTAAGGACCAACAGCAAGTCATCAGCATATAGCCAAGCTTTTTGTTTCAAACCCCAACCATCAATACCCTGCAGGCCATCCTCAGTTCTCAGCTTAATGGCTAAAGGTTCAACACTGAGTACAAACAAAAGAGGAGACAACGGGCATCCTTGTCTCGTTCCACGTTCCAAATCAAAAAATTGGGACCTCCAACCATTAGTTTTGACATCCGCCGTGGGCTTGGTATATAGTAGTCTGACCCAAGAACAAAAATGATGACCAAAACCCATTTTTTCCAAAACACTAAACATAAATTGCCAATTGACCCTATCGAATGCTTTTTCGGCATCCAATGAGAGAACCGCCGAGTCTTCTGAAAGTTCTGACGCTCTAGCGATGGTACACAGTAAAGTCCTCATATTGCTGGACGTCGTCCTACCCTTAATAAAACCCGACTGATTCTGATCTATCAGTTTCGGTAGAAGATTTTCCAGTCTTAATGCCAGAACCTTGGCTAGGATCTTGTTGTCCACATTAATTAAACTTATAGGTCTGTAACTGGACGCCAAAGTTTCGTCTTTGCCCTTCTTTAGAAAGACCGAAATCGTTGCATGTCTAGTCGTATCTGGAAGCAGTCCCCGAGCCTTAGAAGTCACATACATATCCTTTAACAACTCCAATGCAGAATTAGGCAACCATCTATAAAACTCCACCGGCAGTCCATCAGGGCCCGGAGACCTGCCTACATTTAACTTAGAAATTGCATTCCTGACCTCATCCACAGTTACCGGTTCTTCCAACAAAGTTGACTCTTCTACAGAAATTTCTGGGACTGGAATTGCCCCCAAAAAATCTACATTGGTTGCATCAGTGTATGTCTTATTTCTATACAAATTCTTATAAAACTTCATGAACACCTCATTTATTCTCAACGGATCAAATGTAGTCATTCCACCAGAGTCCGTAATCGATGTGATTGAGCGCTCCGACTCTCTCAACCTCATTCTGTAAGCTAGCCAACGATCACACCTCTCACCCCGTTCAAAATAAGTGCACTTTTGTTGAAAATACCTTTTCTCCACTCTGTCAGAAATCAACACAGTCAATTCCCTTTTCAAACGATTCAACTCCGGAAGTAAAAACAACTGTGAAGGATCCACCATCAATTTCCGTGATAAATCATTTATTTTATTCTCTAATTCCAACTGCGAATTGTCCCATTTCTTTTTCAAGCCTCTCGCCAAATTAATAAACATACCCCGTACAGTACATTTGAAAGCCTCCCAAACTGTGCCCAGCTCCACCTCACCATTACAATTTTCCTCCACAAAATAATCTATTTCTGTTGAAAGTTTGGCCATCTCATCAACATTATCCAACAACATAGGATTCAGTCTCCACGTAAATTGTCTGTCCATAGGAAAATCCCATCTCAAATCAAGAACCACATGTGCGTGATCCGTCAACACAATATTACCAATACTACTCGCCTTATAACTCTGTAACATACCTCCTGACATCAAAACCATGTCAATCCTTGAATAAGTCGCATGCGCTCCTGAATAGAAACTGTATTCCCTTACCAACGGATTGTTCATCCTCCAGCTGTCCTTCAGATCATGCTCCACCATCAAATCCAATAGTGCCTTAGTTAGTACATCAGTTCTCCTGCAGAATCTGTTATTGCTCCTGTCCAAGGTATAGTCAATAACCGTATTGAAATCTCCGCCCAAGATTACGTTACTAGTCCCTAGATCCTGAACTGTTTGTGCAACCTCCCTGAAGAAAGAACCATCATCCACAGTTGGCGCATAAATATTGCAGAATGAAACCACCTTGCCCTGAATGTTCGTCAGAATGGCAATCATCCTACCACCCTTGTCACATATTACTCTTAGTACCTTAATCGGGGCATTTTTCCTTATCAAAATCACCACACCCCTGGACCTTGAATCAAAAGAAGAACCGTATACTCTCCCTACCCAGCCCTTCCTCAAACCATCCAAATCTTCCTTAAGAAGGTGAGTCTCCTGAAGTAAATAAATGTCCCCATTCAAATCATTCAAATAGGACATCACTTTCCGTTTCTTCTGCACATTATTCAGTCCGTTCACATTCCATGAAATAACTCTTAATTGATCCCCCATCCTCCAGACCAGAAAATCCACCCCCACACTATCCAATCTAGACAACAGGTCCTGATTTATGATATTGACCCTGAACCCCAACCCAACCCCCCAAAGACAGATGCAAAACACCAAGAACAGCAAACCAGAAAAAACTCCTATACTCATTCCAAGTAGTCCAACATCCTGGACACCTCTCCAAATAACTTGAACTCCCATTAAGCCACCCCATTCCATAATAGCCCGACAGCTCCATTTAAACATCCCCCCCAGCAGCCCCCCACAGGCACCACAAACCTCGCATCTCCTGCCATTTGTTCAGTGAAGGCCATGACATGATGTCCCCCTGCAAAGCACAGAGGACCATCTAGGGAAGAAGTAGAGTCAAGGAAGCTGCCCAGGAGAAAATGCAATGTCCCCAATAACATCGCACCCTAACAGGGCAGTCCCAGAGCCCATCGTAGTACAGTCCAAACGCCTAACACAGCCCACTCCGCCACACCACACGTGCAAATCCCCAAATGTGTACTTCTATATCGAGATCCTGCAGAGATATCTAAATGCACACAACCCCACCTGCACGAGCATCCAGCCTGCATATAACTTGCCATTCCTGAAAACAGCACATCAATTCCAACTGTAAAACACGATAGAAAGGTGAAGCATTAGACGCCAAGTAACATTGAAGCAGGATCACAGTATTACATTGAATTGAAAAACCTTTGTATAATCCTTTTTTCTTTTCTCCCAAAGGTCAAATATATGCGCTCAGTATGCTTGGAGAACTGAACTTTCCTCATGTTTTGGCAGGATTAAAATGTGCAGTGTTTCACGAGATGATTTTACACTGCTGCGATCTGCAGCTTTCTTCCTTCCTGCATGTTCACTAACGCATAATGGGTTGTGAGATGACATATATGTACTCGATATGTTTTAAAGACCCATTATTTGCCATGTAGCCACTAACCACTAGACGGTTTTACATGTTATAATCACAAACTACAACAGCTTGTACATGAACGACAGTTAAAAATTGTGAAAAAGGAACGCACCATTCTAGAAGAATGGTGACACTCCTATACATTACCACGGCGTATTTGACGGCTTGAGAGTACTAAGACTTGAGTCACTAAGGTAAAACCACTGCCACCAGCCATTTAAGGAAACTTGCAATTGTAACACAAATGTTACAGGTAAGTAGGCAAGGGGATTCATTGTATTCCCCAGCACTTCACATAATGTGGGGTGTGTTGGCTCACTATATAAAATGGTAAGGGGGTGAAAATCCCTTTTTACCCCTTGGGAACAATAGTTCATCCAAGTACATTAAAGAGAAATTAACAGGGAAGCTCAAAAGGGGAAACCCAGCCTAAACCCAAAAGTTATTGGAAACTATAACTTCAACAATACATATTGGAGAGACATAAAAAAAAGTAAAGCTATAATCAACCCAGTGGCCTTTAAACTGGATCTACCGTCCAACATGCGTATTCATCCAGTTTTTCATGCATCACTTTTGAAACCAGTACAACCAGGAACCCGATTGTCCAAGCCTCCAGATCCAGTTCAAATTGAAGGGGAATTAGAATTCGAAGTTAAAGACATTTTAGACTCCAAGGTGGTAAAGTCGAAACTCTTCTATCTTGTTGACTGGAAGGGATATGGACCTCAGGAGAGATTGTGGGAGCCTAGTAACCATGTCCACGCACCTCGATTAGTACAAAGGTTTCACCGGAGATTTCCGAACAAGCCCAAACCCCCGGAGGGAAGAACCTTGGGAGGGGCCTTGATGGGGGGTACTGTCATGATGCCTACCTCCAAGGAGCCAGGTCCGACCCAGCAACCCCAGAGGCAGGCATCATTTCCCCCAGGGGAGTGCCAACGGGCCCAAGCTGGGGCCCTTTGGACGCAGTCCTGGCGCCTTAGGCGCCAGGCTCATGTTGGACCTCTGTCCTGGCGCCTTAGGCGCCAGGCTCATAAAGTTAAGACATGTGTTCAAGTGTTTTAATGTGCACTTACCTGATGCAGACCATGCTGCCACATCCAGGCCCTCTTGAGGCCTGAATAGGGACTACTTTACCTATGGGACTACTTTCCACCCGGGTGTGGTCGGGGAAGGATACATACCTGATCGGAGGAAGGATACACACTTGGAACTTCTTCCAAAGCTATTTAAACCACACCCGATCAGCAACTCACGCTTCGCGTTGTTCTGCTCCTTGCAGCTGGACGCTCACTGTGTCAGCTCCTGCATCTGGACTTCAGCCACGCCTGTCAGCATCCTGGGTCACCTGCAAAGGGAGACAAGAGACCTACCAGCTAATCTGCACCACGGAGACATCACTGACGATCCTGAAAGGGAAGACATCATTTTTAAAAGCATTTCGTTACGATCGCTGCAGCGCTGCATTTCACTCACCTTTCCTGGGTTCCTCCATCTTCAGCAGCGATCATCCGGATACACAGCCACTTCCCAGAGCCTAGAGAAAAAGACAAGAATAAGAGGTGAGAGAAGGAAGGGAATAGGAAAAGCTCAGTTTCCTTCTAAGACATACCTGTTGGGTCATTCCCATTTCATTTCGGGTCTTGCTGCTTCCAAGCAGGACCCTGGCCCCTATGGGGAAAAAAGACATCAACATCAGCGCTTTGTTGCACGAAGTCTCCAAAGGAATCATCATTCATCACCTGAAAAAAGACAATGAACATTATTATTTAAAGCTTGAACTTTTGAACTTGCAACAGAACCTTTACAGCGCCTTACCAGTATAATCAAGCTTACCTGAACTCCCATCCAACCTCAATCCAGTGAAGTAACTGGGTTCAACGCGCCCCTGCGTCAGAAGCAGGATGGAGAGCTCGTCCTTTCAGACCCTAAGGTGAGACTTCACCGGGAATCGTGGAAGGGTATCGTGGAGGGTTGGAAGAGAGTGGGAGGCTTGAGCATAACTCAGTAGGTAATACTCCCTTTTCACGCGCAGGGGAATATTCCTGCGAGCCGGAGTAGAGGGCCCTTCCTGTCCATCTTCAGAGTCCTGCGCTTCACCATTGAAGAAGCATCAGCACTCGAAGCCAGACCTGCGCCTCCGTGGGAATCAGGTGAGCGTTACACCATTTCTAGCATGGTTGTTCTTTGTTTGTTCTACCATTCTGGGTGGGGGAGGATTGTCTGTGTGTGTCTGTTGCCTTTTGTCGGAACCCTTGGGTGGCCCCTCCTAGGTTCCAGTGTCTGGGCAGGCAGGAAGTGGGAGAGGAGTTTTTCACGACCCTGCTCTGTGCTTGAATGGAGCCAGCTCCCGCGGGGCGTCTGGCTCTCCTGATTGGACAGGCACCCACCCCTTTCTGTAAACTGCTGAGAGAGAGATTGCAGAGGAGTGTGCTGAAACTGAAAAAAGGTGAGGTGAAAGGCAAGTCCACCACTGGAAACTGAAGTAACTGAAGATGACCATAGACGCCTGCAGACCCTTTGCAACTGTTAGGGAGAATTCTCAGGAATGTGCTAATTCCCTTCACCTTAGAGACCCCCAGCAACTTTGTCGGATTTTGAGGACTTGATTTTCTTTACTTGGAGAGTGTTGCCCTTTTTTCCCCACTTTCTCATGTATTTTGATGTGCGTTTTACTCTTGTGTTCTTTGATTATGGAATTTGACAGCTCCATAGGCATCTTTTAAGGTCACACAGCACCCTCAGTGCAGTGGCACAGGGAAGCCTTCTAGTAAAGTGAAATTGACTTTAATAGTCTCTTCAAATTCCTAGACCCAGCACACCCTATCTTACTATAGAGTGCGGAAGGGGTTACCTAGTAGCCCCTGTGTCTAGATACTCATGTAGCAGTGAAATTCTAGCCTTTCTTATCGAAATGGCTGGTGGCAGTGGGTTTACAATGAACTACCATGACTTTTCCCGACCGCGAACACTGGTAGCGTTAAATCGCGGGAGCAATGTTTTTCAAGATGGCGTCTGAGGCCCCTTTGTTTAAACAGGTCCTGGTCTTCATTTTTTGCCATTTCTTTGTGGAAAGGTCCTTCTAGAGTTTTGCTCTGCGCGCCAAACCAGGTTTTGTCGCTTTGTTTCATCGCCTTTGGCTGGCTTCAGGACTGAAGACTGCCTCAGACGTCCGAGTGTCTTGGGTGGGCAGGAAGTGAAGGAGGTGCCCGAAACCCCCTGTGCTTAGTCTCCTAGGAGACCCAAATGCACTCTGGCGTGATTGGCTGGCTGACTGTCCGGCAAGTAGAGCCACCCTGCTTGGTGCGTGGTAGCTAGGCTGGAATGAATGGGAGGAAACTAGATAAAAGGCGAGTCTCTTGGCTTGGAAGTCGACCACTGGAACGAAAGAAGTGAAGACGAGCTTGAAGAGGACGGCTGCTGCAACTCCTGGACCGTTGGTTTGCCGGGTGAAGCCCTGCTGCAGGCCTGAATCGCTAAGTTCATCTCAACAGAGAAGCCCTGCAAGGACGACTTCTCCCTTTGAGTTGGTTGGAAAATCAACTCGTAGGCCACCTGGATACCATTCTTGGAGCTGGTTGTGTTTTCCTCAGAGTGCTGCAGGAAACCGAATAACCAGGGAGAGGGACACCAGTTTGTGTGCTTGACTGCCGCTACCGGAATTGAAGAATTGCCAAGTTCCAGCTTTGATCAGTCCCAGTGCAGTGCAGGAGTCCCCTGATGTCCTCCCTCTTGTCCCCACGACTGAGGCTCAGGAACAGCGAGATCTGCAGGAACTGCCAGGAACAGAAGTCTTCAGCTGCATCTTTTTGTTAATTGTAAGGTACTGTGAAAATCTGACTGAGAGAACTTACCTCTCAATTCGAAAGTGCATGGAACTTTTGTAACTTGCAGTCCTAGTCTGCTTGTGACCCAACCTATGAATCTTTCTTTTACAAACTACTTCTGAGAACTTTGTCAAAGACCTTTCCGTTTAACTATCAGAACTGCGTTATCCTTTACAAGACTTTAGCCCATTGACTTTGGCCTAACATATTGCATTGAAGTGGCTCCCCCGGTTTCAGCACTTAGCAAACAGCACTGTCGTGGATCTTGGATACCGGTTAGGCTTCCTTCACTCCTTGGGTCCTGCACTCTGGTGAGGGGACTCGAGCTCCGGTCGTCCTGCTGCTGGAGGGTTCTTAGGAGACTCCTGGAACTTCTAGCTGGATTTCAGACGGTTCATTCGACTACATATTGCTTGACCCCTGGCACTCATTTCTTGCAGCGATGAAGTACAGCAAGTCAGGGAAGATGGTCCAGTGGAGTTTCTCTGGGTTATTCCCACTAACCCGAGGGGAGAAGTCGTCCCTTCCGGAGCTTCTCTGTCGAATTGAAAAAGCAGTTTCAGCACAGCAGCAGGACTTCACTGGGCAATTCAAAGGTCCAGCAGGATGCAGCAAGCTTCGTTCACGGTTTCTTAGGGTCTTTCTCCCAGGTGTCAAGACTGCCTCTAGTCCCAAGACCCTTGCCTTTTAAGAATGTTTTCTCCCATTCATACACAGCCTAGGCTGTCAATCGCACAGCAGGGTGATTGCATTCAGGCATTCCTAGAGACAAAGGACAGAGGAGTTTCGGGAACCCTGCCCCAAACCTGTCATTCCAGAAACACTGGAGCCAGCGGCATGCTTCAGGGCTAAAGCCTGCCAAAGGCAAGACAAAGGGCTTGACTCTGTTTCGACGCACATAGTAAAAACCCAAGAAAGAACTCACAAACAGAAAATGGCGAATAAAGAAGACTGGGTCCATTTTGACGAAATGGTCACGCACGGGTGCTGTACTGCATCATGAGGGTTCAGCCTGTGGTGACAAGCACAATGGTAGGAACAATTAAACCATTGCCACCAGCTATTTAAAGTAGTTGGGGGTAACCTAAAAAGGTTACATGAGAATGTACAAAAAGGGGCTACTAAGTAATCCCCCACCCCAGCACTCCACATAAGATGGGGTGTGCCTGACATATAAAGAGAAGACAAAAGATAAGTAAAGTCTATTTCACTTTACTATTATTGGGAGCTGTAGTTCACACAAGAAAAAGGTGGTATGAGGAATCTAAAGGATTTATTTGTGATACTGCACTGAAGGTGTTGACATCATACAAAAAGTGAACACCTATAGAGTTTGTCAGACTACAAAAACAGTGGAAAGACAAAATCCAAATAAGGTCAAAACACTTGAGTGAGAAAAAGGTCTCACTCACTCCAGGGTTAAAATTAAAAAGTCATAAGTCCAGCAAAAGAGCTGTGGGTCTCTAAAGTTGAAGAGAATTGGCACAGAAATTAGAATTCTCCCCAACACTCATCCCGCCCACACTAAGGGACCGGATGATTTCATCCATTCCTTGAACCTCCTATTCTAGGTGGTCATACTTTCTGGAGGGACCATCAGCATTTTGGTGATTGTAGCTTGAATTGTGTTCTATGGTAAAATTAAACCCTTGGAGGCTGATTGACCATCTCAACAATTTTGGATTCTCTTCCTTCATCTGCATTAACCATCTCAAGGGTTGGTGGTTTGTCTGAATAATGAAAGTAGAACCATACACGTATGGCCTAAACTTCTTCAGAGACCACCCAATGGCAAAACATTCACGTTCTATAGTTGCGCACCGTGTCTTGCGGTCCTTCAGCTTCCTGTTGATGAAGCAGATAGGGTGTTCCCTGCATTTCTCATCCAGGTGTCTCAAAACTGCACCTATCCCTGTATTACAAGCATCTCTCTGTACAATGAAGGATTGGTTTTAATCATGAGGCTCTCAAGACTGGTAATTGACAAAGGGCTTTATTCAGTCTTTCAAAGGCTTTAGTTCATTCCTCATTCCACCTGAACTTCTTGGGGAATTCGGGTGAGATCATCACATTCGAGGGATAAGCTATGGTCCCATAGTTCTCTATGAAGTTCCTGTAATATCCATTGAGACTTAGGAAGGCTATTGTTTGAGTCTGAGTTGTAGAGGTGGTCCAGTCGTGGGCAATTTATACTTAGCTAGGCAATGGCCTAATATCACCTACCTACCTCATTTCCAAGGTAGACCACCCATGCAGAAGTCCTCTAACCCATTCAGAACGTGATTCACCATCCTCTGAAATGTAGCAGGTGCATTCTTAAGTCCAAAAGGCCTAACCTTAAACTTGTATAAGCCTCCGGTGGTGTAAAATGCATGCTTCTCCTTGGCATTGTCTGTCAGAGCTATCTGCCAATAGCCTGAGGTCAGGTCAGATGTACTGAGGACCTTGGCAGAGCAACGTCTGTCCACCAGCTCATCTGTGCTGGGTAAAGTATGGGCATCAGTTGTGGTGACTGAATTAAGAGCTCTATATTCCACACAGAATCTCAACTCTTTGGTTCCTGCTTTTGAAACTAATACAACTGGCATAGCCCATGGACTTGTAGATGGCTCAATAACCCCAAGGTCAAGCATCTTCTTGACCTCTTGCTTTATGTGAGATCTGACATGATCTGACATTCTGTAACCCCTGATTTTGACAGGAGACAGTCACCAGTGAGAATATCATGCTGGCCCCAAGGGGGGTGGAGGGGTCAAGCCTGGTGTCTGTGAAAACAGGTAGGCAGACCGATTTAACAGAGCCTCACACTCCTCCTGTTGTTGCAGAGTCAAATCTTAAGTTTCACTCTTTATTTGTCTCATCTGAAGGTTGTCCCCTGAGGAGATCAGGGAGAGGCTCACTCTCCTCTTGATCAAAGGCTAGAAGCAAAGCTCCTAGTTCTGGTCTGGAAACATAAGTCTTCAGACGCTAAGTGTGATAGACCCTAGGAGCCTCCTTGGGGTTGCCAAAGTGCGCTAAAGAGTTGACCTCTCCAAGCTGGCCTAAAATCTTGAAGGGTCCAATCTTCTTGTCCTGTAAGGCCCTCTGCCTTGTAGGCACCATAACACATGCAAGATGGTCTGGAGTAAACTCCACCATGTTGGCCTTCTGGTCATGCCAATGTTTGACCAGAGCCCTGCCTGCTTTCAGGTTTTCTGAAGCTTCTACCATCAGTGCCATCCTCTGCCTGAGGCCCAGCAAATAGTGACTCTCTCTGACTGTAGGGAAGGAACACTCTCCAAACCTTCCTTGATCAGGGCCAAAGGGCCTCTGACTGGATGACCATGAAGTTCAAAGGGGTTAAAACCAACCCCTGCTTGAGGGACTTCTATATAAGCAAAGAGAAGGCATGGCAGTAGGAAATCCCTCTTTCTTCTAAGCAGTTCATCTAAAGCACGTATCATGCTCTTCATAGTATGGTTAAACTTCTCCACCAATCCATTGGTTTGGGTATGGTAGGCTGTTGAGAACTTTTAAGTCACTACAGTTTTTCCACATGGTCTCTGTGTAGTGGGTCATAAAGTCTGTTCCCCTGTCAAAGATGACTTCCTTAGGAAAAACTGCCCTGGTAAAAATACCAAGGAGGGCCTTAACCACTGCCTGGGCAGTAGCCGTTCTCATAGGTATGAGCTAATTTTGGGGTCAATTGGTAACACCAACCCAAAGGGAGAAGTTGTCCTTTGCAGGGCTTCTCTAGTTGAGGCAAATTCATAGCTTCAGCACTGCAGCAGGACTTCAACGGGCAAACCAACGGTCCAGGAGTTGCAGCAGGATTCTCTTCCAAGTTCTTTGGATTCCTTCGTCTGTTAGGCAGAAACCTGTGCAGTTCCCTTAGGGACCACTGCAAAAGGCTTAAGACTACAGGTGTTGGCAGTAAACCCAATTGGTAGCAGTCTGTACCACCGAGATTTACCTCGTAGCTGTGGCTGAGCAGCCAGACTTCTCTCGAGAAGACTTAGACAGTATATAGAGTATACACGATAGGTACCAAAATACAGTAGCACAAGCAAACACTGACCTGAGCTTGGGTATAAAAGTATATAATTATTTATTTAAAAACACACTTTGTAAAATACACTAACACTAATATGGCAAGCAAGTTCAAAAAGTCACTATTAATATATATACATCCCTGATCACTGACAGAGGTGAGTGCTTAACCTAAGATGGCACTCGAATAAGTTAATTAAAAAGCGAGGGAAAAAGGCAGAATTAAGAACACCCGCAACACCAACACTTTAGGAGAACGAGAGCAAGTCAGAAAAGGCAGAAACTACTCAGGAGTAAGAACGTCATAGGCCAGGCCCACTCTTGAAGAGAGGAAGGCGTAATGTGTCCAAGATCACACAGTTGATTAGTTCTTTTAAAGAGATGTTGCAAAGTGTTAAAGGGTTGGCTCAAGTCAGGAAACGTTAGTTAGTAGGTCCCAAGTCACCCCAGGTTAGAAAGTCAAGGCTTTACGGGACACCTTGAACAGTCTGTTGCAAGGGAGACCAGGCGGGGCTCAGTACCTGAAATGGTGAGAAAGCTCCAGCGGGAGCAGTTGTTCCTGGCAGCGGGTGCAAGTTGGTGCTTCGTCCAGGGGAAGAGGAGATCTTGACGTGGAGGAAAGCTGGAGGTCGTTGCACTGCTAGGGAAGAAAACAGCCGCAGAGTTTCTTCGTTAAAAGGTACTACCCTTTTATTCGCGGTAGTGGTGAAGCGTGGCTATCCGGCCGCCGGGGTGCTTGGCACGGGCGATTCGACCATGAGAAGATCCAGGAAGGCGAAAAAGAGGGCGAACTGGTTATCCCCACCAGTTCAGAGGAAGAAGACTCTCCGGTATGAAGATCTTCTCTGTCGTTGGGAAGTGGTGAGACGAATCAGCAGGGCTCCACCGGTGGTGTCATTGTTGCAGATCGGCTCAGCTTCTCCCTCTTTGGATTCTTTGGTCCTGTGGCGACTTCTGAAGTTCCAGTCCCCGAAGTCCTGCTTTTATGCAGAAAACTCCCATTCATCAGTCCTAGCTGTCACTCAAACATGCTAAGTGTTGAGCCGGGCAGGTCACTACTGGGCCAATTACACAAGAGTGCGACTTGAGTTGCCGAGGCAACTCAGTCCAGGGTGCCTAAACCCCCCCCCCTCCCACACATCCTGTAGACCCAGACAGAGTGGCACCACTGTTGGAATCTTCTGTGGAGAAGCCCGCCAAAAAGTGGAACAAAGGGCTTGACTTGGGTTGGAGTTACAGAGGCGAACACAAATGCCAATTTAAAACCGAGTCCTGGCAAAAAGACCCAACCGGGGAATAAATATTAAATAATCTGGCGGTATCTTTAACATTGCACCAAAAAGTGGTGCGTTTGAAATGAATGGGAAAATCCCATAGGAAATATTCCGGTGGAATATTTCGCGTGGTAACCACTGCCACCAGCCAGAAACTCGACAAGGGGGGGGGCTGCACAGTGCCCCCTCGAAAAACAGACCCAGGGGCAATCTAATTACCCCTACCAGTACTTCCACAATAGGATGGTTTGTACTGGTTCTGTTCCTAATTTAAGACTAGTAAAGTCAATGGTGACTTTACATGTCCTGGGAGACAGTAGTCAGTCCCAGGGTATGGAATCTGTTTGGGGGTCACTATGACACCACTGTGTTACTGCACCGAGGGTGCTGTGTAACACACTTACCAAAAATACATGAAACCCTATGGAGTAAAAGACCCCATAGCTTATTAAACACATTACAAAGTCAAAGGATCTCTCAAATCATGTCTAAGAGTGGGAGAAAAAGAGTCTCACTCTTAGCAGGAGAAAAAAAATAAACCCCAAAAATCCAGCAAAGCTGCTGGGGGACTCACTAGGTTTGGGAAATTAGCCTTAACAGAGAATTCTCCCTAACATCGTCCAGTTGTCGACTCTGCCTTACAAGCAAAATGCCTTGCCTTTTATGCAGGTTTCTCTCATTCATTTGCAGCCTAGCTGTCAATCAAACAGGGTGGCTGTCCTCCAAGGACAGGCCTCCAGCCAATCACCCTTGGGTGCATTCCTGAAAACCCAGGAGACTAAGTACAGAGGTTTTCAGGCACCTTCCTCGCTTCCTGCCCTGCTAGACGCGCTGGAGCCAGAGGCGGGCTACGCTTGTGAATCCTGTCAAAGAAAAAACGAACAAAGGGACCAAACCTGGTTTGGCACACAGAGTAAATCTCAAAAAGGACCCTTCCAGCAAGAAATGGCAAAAAAAGACCAGGGCCATTTTGACGAAATGGGTACCCATGGGTGTCTTAATGCAGCTCCAATTGCAACCTGTGGTAAAAACACACAATCGTAGGAAAAAGTAAACCACTACCACCAGTCATTAATTGTAGAAAGGGTAGCATAAAAACATTGCATGAGAAACTAGACAAAGGGGATATAAGTAACCCCTCCAGTACCCTATCGTAAGATAGTGTGTGCTGGGCCTAGAAAGATGCAAAATATAAGTAAAGTCAATTTCACTTCACTCCTCTTGGAAACAGTAGTTTGACCAAGAGAAGGTATTTAAACCTTTGGGAAATCTAAGACTTCTATGTGCCACTGCACTGAAGGTGCTGTGTGTCACAATGTAAAGATGATGCCTATGGAGTTTGTCAGACTCCAAAGTCAAAAGAAACAGTACAAATTACATAAAAATACATGAGTGGGGAAAAGGTCTCTCTCTCCAGCTTAGAAATTAAAAGCCCTTAAGTCCAGCAAAAAGAGCTGGGGGTATCTAAGGTAGAAGGGAGTTAGCACATTTCTGAGAATTCTTCCAGCTAGTTGTCACCAGTAGCTGATTCCACAGAATTTGGTTGGTCCTCCCACTCAACCTCAGATGGGTAAGGGGTCACGGGAGTGACCTTGGACAGTCCTGTAGGGGATGTCCTTGTCCTATATACAGGTTTAGGTTTCAGACCTTTCTTTTTCCAAGAGATCTTGGATTTCTCCTTTGCCTCTTTTCTTGGAAGTTGAAGGGTGGCCTTCCTGTGGACTGGAGGTATTACAAATCTCAACCTCAAACTGAGTCTCTTAAGGTTGCCTCTCTGGCTAATCTTGTTGGCGCCTGCATCTTTTTGCTGGGAGACCTCTGGGCATAGCTCTCAACCATTTGTGTCACAAAGGCGGGTGAAAACACCCGATTTTATTTTTGGCGGGTGAGAGGCCCATTGAAATGAATGGGCATGCAGGAGGCTTGGCGGGTGAGTCAGCTGTTTAGAAGGCGGGTGACACCCGCCAAAAGCGTGTGAGTTGAGAGCTATGTCTGGGTACTAGACACTACTCTAAGAATTTTCAAGTCATTTCCCAACAGGACTCTCCCTGGCACTTCATTCTGTACACAAACAGGGATCCTAACATACATGTTTCACTGGATGAGAGCTGGCTCAATAGGAACCATTTGGATAGGGCCTCCTACGTTTAGTGCAACCTTTGGTTGCCTTAGCTACAGCCTCGGGTTTGGAAAAACTTTATTCAACTACTGTAATGCTTGCCCCAGTGTCATCGATGGCAGGGGTTTCCTGGCCATTTACAACAACACTGTCCTTTATAATAATCTTTGGTGTTATCTGGAGTGGAGTTATATACCTCCACATTCTGTTCCCACACACCCAGGGACACTAAAGATACACTGGCTTGAACTCCAATGTGGTCATCCAGTAGTTGAAAGTGTGCACTTGCCATTTGTGCTTCTCCCTCAAGGATGAAGGCTAAGGAGGTGGACCCCTGAAGGTTTACCCTTACATCTGAGAACCCCTTTCACATGATCTACAGACTCGCATACAAAACATTTCTCAAATGTTCTCTGGAATGAGGGTTTCTGTTGACCTCCCTCTGGTTTGGCACCAGAGGATTCACTAGACCTACCGGGTTTCCCATGGAAATTACCCTTGCTATGTTTGTGGCTCTCATTTGGAAGGTGGGAATTATAAATCTCTAAACTTCTTAAGGTACTGGAAGGAGTGTTCCCAAATCTGGCTATTAATGCCACCTTAACTGACTCATAATACCTTCTATCACTGGCACCCAATTCCATAACTGCATCAAAGCCATTCAGGGGGAGCCTAGACATGAGCCATGTCTTCAAATCATTCCCATGTTTTCCTTGAAGACCATAGGTGTATTCAAATGCACCCAGCCAGTCCAACACATCTGGTTTAGAGTCAAACATACTCACTCTGCTTTAGGCAGGTGAGGCCTCTGGGGACTAGTAGACCTCGAAGACTCTGAAAGGGAAGCAGAATCAAGGGAAATCTTTCATTTCCATTGCATACTGCATCTCTTTCTCTTAGTTTCACCTCTTGATGTTTGGACTCAGCTTGGACATCAAGTTTCTTGAATTCCATCTCTCAAGTGAAACATATTCTGGGTTTAGATTTGGACTTTGTGAGGTCACAATGGGAAGTGACTGAGGTACAGGGGCTGTTAGGCAAGAATTGATGTAGTAACCCTGTGGGAGAATACACAGCACTTGTCCTCTTGGTATTGGCTAACCCACCTTTTAGTATAGGCCTATACTACACAAGTTCATAGTGTGACTGAGCAGCCAGGCTTATCTCAAGAGGGGTAAATGTGAGCTGTAGCAATGAAATTCGCAAATACAAGTAACCAAGTACCACTTTCACTCAACGTTTCAGATATAAATAGTTATTTAACATCAGTTTTTAAATTAACATTCTTTAAAAGGGCAGTATATGTAACAATCAAATATTCTTCAAAATAATTTTCTAGATTCAACACAAAGCTAGTAGATACTCTTTAGAGATGCTTTTTACACACTTCCTACACCCCGAGGTGACTTCATTAACTAGTTCAGTAATGGCATTTATACATCACTAGTACACTTTGTAGATTCTGAGGTTTGTAGAAAGGTTAAGGGAAGGAAAAAGGTTAACCGGCTCTCAGGGCATGTGAGTATTCTTAAATCTTGCAATGAAGTTTAGACAAAACCTTTCCCAGCAATAATAGTTTAAAACCAAGTGATCAACTCTGAGCTACAGAAAAGGTCAGTCAAATGGACTAGAAGGGTCTGCAGGGAGCCAGGACAGCCAAAGTCAATTAGAGCATAGTCTACGGAGCTGAGGCACTTTTGAGATAACAAAGTCTTGCACAAAGTTAGAGAGTTTCTGAAGAAAAATCACTGTGGGGTCACAAGCTGTTACACTTGTGAAGGGTAGAGCAGAAATCATCTCTAGCAAGTAGCTACTGCAAGTCTCGGACACTGAGGTAAGTACCCCAAGTCGGAACAGTACCTTTTAGTTAGAAAGAAGTGGTCCAGCTGGCTTCTGTCTGGTTGCAACGATGCAGATCCTGGGTTCCAGGGCCTCAGTCATGGGGACAAGAGGGAGGATTGCTGGAGCACTCTTGCGGCAGTAATTTGGAGGTCTGCCGCAGCTACAGGCTCTTTTTGGATCAGCAGCACTTTCCGGTTTCAGCACGTGATAAAATGGGCCACTGTGGATCTTGGATACATTTTGGGCTTATTTCACTCTTGGAGTCCTGCACTCTGGTGAGGTGACTGGAGCTCTGGTTGGCCTGCTTCTGGAGGGTCCTTAGGAGACTTGTGGAGGTTCTGGCTGGTTTTCTGATGTTGCACACGACTAGGGATTTCTCAACCCCTGGCACTCGGTTCCTGCAACAGCAAAGAAGTACAGCCAGTCGGGGAAGATGGTCCAGTGGAGTTCATCTCTGGGTTAGTTGGTCCCACTAACCCAAGGGAAGAAGTTGTCTGTTGCGGAGCTTCTCTTGACGATCCGAAAAAAGTTTCAAAACAGCAGTAGGGCTTCACCGGGCAATTCACCGATCCAGGAGGATGCAGCAAGGTTCGTTCACGGTTTCATCAGGTGTTCTTCCCAGTGGTCGACTCTGCTTCTAGTCCCAAAACACTCATCTTTTTAACCAGGTTTCTCCCATTCATGCACCGCCTAGGCTACTCAAACAGCAGGGTGGCTGTCCAAAAAGGACAGCCAGCCAGCCAATCAGGACTGGGTGCATTCAGGCATTCCTAGAGACCAAGGACAGGTGAGTTTCGGGCATCTCCCTCACATCCTGCCCTTCCAGACACACTGGAGCCAGAGGCTGGTTTCAGTACTGAAGCCTGCCAAAGGCAAAACGAACAAAGGGTTCAAACCTGCATTTGCGTGTAGAGTAAAACCTAAGATGGAGCTCACAAAGTAAAAATGGTGAAAAAAAGACAGGGGCCATTTTGACAAAATGGTCACCCACGGGTTCTATACTGCAGCTGAGGATTCAGCATGCAGTAGAAAAGCACAATGGTAGGAAAATTAAACCACTGCCACCAGCCATTCAAAGTAGTGAGGGTGCCATAAAAATGTTTACATGAGTAGGTAGGATAAGGGGCTATTAGGTAACCTCACAGCACTCCACATAAAATGGTATGTGCTGGACCTAAAAAGAGAAAAGGTAAGTAAATTCAATTTCACTACTATCCCTGTGAACAGTAGTTCACACAAGGAAAGGTATTTAAACCTTATGAGAAATCTTAATGATTTTTCTGTGACACTGCACTGAAGGTGCTGTGTGTTGCCATACAAAAAGTAGATGCCTGTAGAGTTTGTCAGACTCCAAAAACAAAGGAAACACACATTCTGATGCTTGTTAATCTGTTTAGAATCATATGCTGCGCATATAGTCTGACATCCAGTAGTAACCGCAGAGTATTGCATCTTGTCTTTCGAGGTTCGAAAGGGGACTTTGGCATAGTCGTGTCTGTAACACTATCCCTAGCGTGACGTGTAGAGTACCTAGAAATCCTCAAGTGTCGAGGTCTAAGATTGTTTTTTTCCGCCCAGCTAGCTGGTCGCTTTATGCAGAGCTCTATCGAAAATTGCAATTTGTTAAAATCCCGACCTTTGGTCATTTTATAGAACATTCGTCCCATCTTCGATTACTGAACCACCGCCGAAGACAGAACCGACTTAGATGGCTGGCGTTCTGGTAGACGCTGTTGACCACGTGGCCGGGTCTTCTGGTTGGCCTACACAGTAGAGAGTGTGGCTTGGGGGTTCCCTTCTTTTAAGAATGGCTTTCCTTCTCCCTCTTTTTGCCCCTTTGGTATTGTCGTCGCTTCTGTTACCTTGCGCTATGGATAAGACTCAATTTAAATTTTGCCCTTCCTGTAAAGGAAAAAAACCCTGGAAAGACAAGCACCCTTGTTGCAAAAAGTGTCTTCCCCTCAACTATGCTGAAGCGTCCTGTCGGCACTACATGCTCCTTCGTCCTAAGACTGCAAGGGAGCATTGTGTAAACCGGCTGGCGGCCTATACAATGTCGCAGGCCGAGGGTAGCTCCCCCGCGGCCACAGCCACCGAAAGCGATGAGGTAGATAGCGACGACGATGGCTCCGACACACACACACCATTGATCTGACAACGGAGCAAGCTTGCTCCAAGACGTCCGTCTCCTGCCCCGATAGGCACGACACAAGTCCTGCTATGGGGAGGTTAGAACCCGACGACTATGCATCCTCATCACATGGGACTACACACACAATCCCCGGCACCATTGCGGCCTATCAGTCGAAATGGTCCAAAGCGTCAGCTGGTGCGTCGGGGGCCTCGACACCCACCGATTCGTAGGATCAGCAGCCCTCCCCACAACCGCATCAGCAGCATGAGTCCGGGCATTCTGTAACTAAGGGCGCCAGCACCAAATCCCATGTTGAGTGTGCCGACGATTAAGAAAACTCTGGTCTCGCCTAAGATTTCGACGCAGCCGCCCTCTCATCCTAAACACCATCCCGTAATGCCGAGCATCAGCGAGAGCCTCGCAAAGATTGTCTCTGCGGCTGGTAAACACAAGGATACGTCTAAAGACTAATCCGAATGTCTGGAAGGGCCCGATAGGCCTAAAAGTAAGTAGAAAGAGACGCCAGAACGCCCCAAAGAGCGTCATAGTCCCAGTCTTTGTCTAAGACTCGCAGTGAAAAATCTTTTAGTTCTAAACTACAGGATCCTCTAGAGGATTCTTTTCCCCCCTTAGATACTTCTGTGCCATCTAAATGGACTAGGGAGACATTCGAGGGGTTTATGAACAGGCTAGAGACATGTTGTAGATTTTCCAGAGAGGTTTACCCCAAAAAGGCCTCGTGAGGGGATCCCTTTTGTTGTACCCTCAGTAACTAAATATCTGAAGATTTCAGACCCCCTCCATGAGGGGGTCTTCAATCTTTCAGACCCTGAAGAGGTTCCTCCTGCTCCTGATGCACAGGACCCTGATCTTTTTGTTGGTCCTCGTGATCACACCCCGAATTGGGGAGATGACCAACCTGTTGGTGCGAACCCACCATGGCTATCCCCGACTCCAACCCCGGACCAGGATGCCATTGGCCTTGACCCTCCATTGTCTCCCCCTGTGCATCAGGCTTCTCCTGTGGACAACCAAATGGCATTTAATGCCATTCTCAGGAAGGCGGCAGAGCACTTCCAGATAGCCACACAGGAGGCTGTTATTGGTTCTGATTTTGTGGAGGAAATTTTTAAAGAGAAGCCTCCGGCTAGCCAAACTATTCCCCTTCTCAATTCCATCAAGAGGCGCATAGTCCCCTCTTTATTAACATCCTCTCAGACTAGAGCTGTTAATCCCAGAGTGGAGAAACTATTTCGACCCTCCCCTACAAATCCCCTAGATCATGTGCACTTACTTTCAGATCCACACACATTATTACAACGAAAACAATAGTGCACAAACATGTAAGTACTTGCAGAATGCAGCACTCTAGCACGTTTCACCAATGTGTGAGAACTGTTTGATACAGCATGTTTCAACATGGCATATATGACATAGGTTCTACCATTATATTTAGGCATGCGTACATACCGCTAGGGCTTTCATCAAGGTACATATATTCGTAACGCACGTAAGTAAATTAAATTAAACATAAACAGCGCAATCTACACGAAATGCTAACATACTGCAATTATTCACATAAACAAAGCTTTTGCCTCCACCAATATGGCCGACACATGAGAATACGTGCGGCTATATTGTTAATCTAAACGTTGCTAAGGTAACGCCACAAACCACGAGCACCAGATGCTGTTTGAGGTAGACATAGCAGGACGCGGCTCGCTCGCACGCCAGGTAAGCGAGGTATCGCCATTGCCACTGCTGCAGTTCATTTAAAGGAAATACCTATTGTTGGGTGCCTTGCTGTGTGTCAGCGCTGGGAGTTTGTTAAACTCGCGCCACCCGCACGGCCGCTCGCTTCCTGGAGGAGGCGGAGCTTCGGGCCGCTCACGTGATCGGTCACGTGACATTCGACGACCACAAAAGCACTCACAGTGCACCCTTGCGGCGTTAAGCCCTGCAGGGTAAAGTCCGGAGTCTGACTGTTAAGCGGCTGTTAGGCGCAGAGGCGCTCTATACAGGTAACCTATAATCCATTTCTTACCTTGTTGTGGGGGGACATTCTCAAATCCTGCAACCATCACACTAGAAAGAAAGAAAGCCAGTAAATGAGGCTCCGAAGTTCACCGCCATCGGAAGAGATGGTGGATCAAGAAGGATCATACCTGGGGGGGAGGGCAGATCTACATCTGATGCAGTGCCCCCTACTCTTCCAGGAACATCTTACTTACCTAATCAGGCCAGTCAAGTTATTACCCATGCGGTCTGTCACTCGGCCCCCGAGCCACAAGTCTCCCTTCCACTCATTCAGGAAGGGTGGAAGAGAGGACTAGAATATACTCCAACAACCAGAAAAATACAAAGTAGAATCAATGACCATTTCGTAAGAAAAAGAAATAAGAGTACCAACGACCTAGCTGACCCAAGGGCCACACTTGGCCAGACCTCCAGTCCAACCCAGGAGAGTGATGCCATCCGTCAATCACCTTCGTCCATCGACTGTCTCTCTCATCCCAAAAATGGCCCTGCTCCAGTAGGCTCACAGGACGAACAGGAATCACAGGAAGTGCCGCCCATAACCAACGAGAACACGCTGACAGCATTGAGCTTCGTTTTGAACTCTCTGGTCTCTGTATTTGAACTTTTGAAAGCAGAGGTCCAAACACAAGCAGGTATTCTATTAGAGCTCGCAAATGAAGTATCAAAGAATGAGTCGACGACAACGGCACTCAATAACATCATGAACACGATCTTGATTCCTACATTAAAAGACTCACAAATCGAGGGAGTAAAACAAGGTCTAGATCTCACTCAAATTTACTCCATACTGAAAGAAGAAGCAAGGAACAATCTTATAACACAAGATCTTATAAGAAACCTTTCCATGGAAACTCGAGACACTACAAATAAGAAACATCCGCAGTCAGAAGAGGATCCCGTGGACTGCTTTGATACACCATTATCAAACTCAGTCCTAGAAGAATTTCGCAGACTTGCGAACGTTGAAATAGAGCCTATGGTAGAGATCTCAAAGAGCCCAAACAAAATCACAGTTGTAACCGTTCATGATTCCCCACACAATGAACTCAATTTAGATTTGGTTACTCCAAGCCATCCGAAAAGAAGAAGAGGAAAGAAGCAGAAAGAGAGGCCTTCGGCCCATCCACAAACACAAAAAAAAACAAAAAAAAAAAAAAGCCCCAAACAAATCAGGAACAAACGCTTTTATTAAAAACCTATCCTCGACTGAGGAAAAGTCCTCAGACCCAGAAGTTGATGCATCTCCAGTCGCTGGTTCCTCTCAGAATAAAAGCCAGAAGGCGTCAAGATCCATAAAAAGAGGAAAGGGCCCAAACGGTCACATAGCGGACCCCGTGAAGTTAAGGAAAGCCCATAGCGACACAACGCTCCAAACCACAAACACGGGCATGCAAACTGAGCCTATGATCCCTGTGAATGAAGCCTCTAATAAATCAAATCCAATTATGCCTAACTCGAACATCAAAATAGCCCCCATTTTTCTCAGAAAGGGTAAAAAAAAAAATGCTACCAGCAGCACGGCCCTTCAAACAAGTATAAGTAACATCAGACTGGCACCCATCTTCCTAAAAACCACTCCAAAACCTGCGACGATAACTCCAATGGCATCACCCCTCGAGCTTCAATCGATCAACAACAATCCCCCAACTGGGTCCTCGGCCTGTGAAGCAGACTGTCGGAATGGTCTGGGAAAATCGAGAAACTTAGAGTTTTTTCCACAAATTAGCTCAGTGGAAGAGGAGGTAGATGGCCCCTACCACACTCCCCCGGAGTGGGAGATAGAGCAGGAAATTGCTGACTTCACAATTCCAAGGATTTGGCTAAGATTGGAAAGACCAATCGGGTACACGTCTCTCTGCAGATCAGTCCTTCTAACAGAAATTAGGAAAAACTATAAGTTGTTTCTCTTCTCATCAGAAGACATTGAATACGTCAAATTTCCAGCTGCTAATGACAAGTTCTATGTGGAGGTAGGCCTCAGCTCAAAAAGAGCCTTTCAGGCATTAATTGGTAACAAAAACGAATTAGCAAGAGCAGGCCTGCTGATATCTGAGCAGGAGGAGGAAGATGGATTTAGGAACTACTCTAGAACATATATAAATAAAGAGGATACACCAAGATTGAGAGGACCGGTAGGCACACCGACTGAACATTTAAGGAACTCTATCTCCGGCCCCAAACTAAGTGAGAACCTCATCACAAAACTACCCGAGATTATATCGCAGGTTCTCCTGAATCTCGGTGAGGAGCAAATGAGCCTTTAAACAAAATAATCTCGGTCTCGTCTCCTGGAACACAAGAGGCTCTAGCTTTTTAAAAAAAAGCTACTAAAAAATAAACTATTAAAAGAATTCGATATTCTATTTTTCCAGGAGACATGGCTCGTAAACCCCATAGAGATCGAGGGCTTCACAGTCAAAAATCTCGGGGCCTCACAAAAATCTAAAGGGAGACCGGCGGGTGGACTCTTAATGGTCCTCAAAAACTCAAGTATCCATCAAATCATCTCCCTCTGCAATAATGTCGCAGGCATTCAGGCCTGTAAAGTAGAGCTGGCCTCAGACAACACAAGAGTTAATTTAGTTCTTATTAATATATACTGGAACCCAGCCATCATAAAGCTGCAAGATTTTCTGGAACTCCTACAGAGCATTCTAATAGGAGTGAAGACCAACTTCCAGGGAGCACACATCATAATAGCAGGCGATCTCAATGCCGACTATATTACCTCAAAAAGTAGCCGGCCTCTACACCTTAAGCCGACTACATTACGAAACGGTAATTTATGGTGGGACTTTTTTTCCTCCTGGGACCTGGAAAGGATCACCAATCAAAATGGGGCCAACGAGTTAGGAAATCATACCTGGTGCCGGGGTTCTTCGAAATCCACGTTGGATTATATTTTCGTAACCTCAGGTCTTGCATCTTACCGCCCGATCCTAACCCTCAATTGGGAAGGAGGCAGCGACCACGCAAGCCTCGAACTCCGATTCACGGAACTACAGAGAGCCCTCAAACCATCACGTCCACAGGACTTAGTCGGACTCAAGAACAAACTGAGAGTGGCAAAATACAAATCTGGCGGGGAAAAATTAAATCAACTCCTAGAAACAATACCGGGACCGTTATGGATAGAGGAATTCCACCCTGATAAATTCGGAAACTTCATTTGGTCAATTTGTCCACCACAGGAGATGAAAGTAGCAGGGAAGCAAACACACTTTCACCATTTCGACGAGGAAACACACAAGCAAAAAAGGTCTCTCCGCCGTCTCATTCGTAGTTTTAAGCAAAAGGGAGGAGGAGACCAACGAGAAACCTCACAAAAAATTAGGAAAGCAAAGCAATCTTATAGAAATTGGTCTCGCAACCATAAACACTAAACACAGCAAGAAGATGGGGAAAAGATGCTCCACTTACTTAATGCCAATAATTGCAGAAGCTTCTGGGCCGCACTCAGCCAACTGGAGACAGGCCATAATAGCTCTCTCTGCAATTTAGTCCCAGAGCAATCCTGGATTGACTATTTAACCAAGAACTTCAAACATCCAGGCACTAGAGATTTTAGTGGACCCCCAACACCCTGGTCATTGTCATTTAATCAACAAGACATTCTTGACCTCATTCTCTCAGCATCCACATCAAAGGCAGCAGGACCTAACGGCCTAACCTATCAAGTCCTAAAAAATCACCCCACAATGTGGGCAAAGTTACTTTATCATCTTTTTCGGGAAATCGTAAAGTCCGGCTCCCTCCCACCGCCCTGGAAGAATGCACTTATCATCCCATTTTTCAAGGGAGGTGATAGACTTAAGCCTGCTAGTTATCGACCAATCGCCCTGCTTGATATCGACAGCAAATTGTTTATGCGACTTATCCTGAAAGAACTCACTCACTGGGCTGATACCAACGAGATTCTCTCCCGGCACCAAACGGGCTTTAGGAAGGGTCTATCTACCAGTTTAAATGGCCTTATCCTAAACCTACTCAGCGAAGGCTCCAACGAGAAGGATGGCTCCCCACTCTTTGGTGCATGGGTGGATCTATCCAAAGCATTTGATTTGGTGGATAGGGCTCACCTCTGGCGCAAACTCCAAAACTGGGGGATTCCAGCACCCCTCTTGGCCATGCTCATAGAATTACACAGAAATACCACCATTAGGGTAAGACTGGACGACGCCGGCAATTTATCAGAAGCCATAGAGGTCTTCAGGGGAGTCCGGCAAGGCTGTCTAGGCGCTCCGTTATTTTTCAATCTTTTTCTAGCAGACCTGGGGAATTTCCTTGAATCGGCCTCCATGATAGCACCTAGGATAAATGGGAGAAGGATACATTGGCTGGCCTATGCAGACGACATTGTCCTTCTGGATGGCTCGGCCCGCGGGCTGCAACAACTCCTTCTTAAACTAAGTGACTATGTCAAGATCAATGGCCTAATAATTAATCCCTTGAAATCTAGAATCCTGGTATTCAAACATCCGAGAAAAAACCTACCATCTAGGAAATGGATTCTCGAAGATACGGAAATTCCCAGAGTTGAAGAACTTACTTACCTGGGCTATGAAGTTTTCACATCTCCATCCATGAGCAAGATGCTACCAATCATTCTTAGTAAGACTGCAAAAATCACGGCCCAGATGAAGAACCTGATGGGGAAGTTCTGCAAATTTTCGATATTGCCGCTTCTCAAATTTTACATTGGTAAAGCTGTGCCAATCCTTTTGTACGGCCTAGAAGTGAAACCTCTGCTTTGGAACTACAACTGGAGCAAAGTAGAGGGTAAGCTATGGAGAGCAGCATTAAGTCTGCCGATATGCACGCCTCTTAGTAGTTTGCGATTTGAACTGGGTCTGATCTCCTTAGGCTGTCGAGCGGACTGGAAGCTTCTGTCGCTATACCGGGACATTATCACCGCTAGATCCTCTACTCTTCGATGTAATGGGACACCATAAAAAGGAAAAATCGAAACATCTTCTCACCCTCGAAAGAAAAGTGGGGGACATTCTACTTAGGCTGAACTCAACACCAGAACTACTGATTGTTAATCCTGTGAAAATAAAAAAACAACTCGAAATATATGACTGGATCTGTACGATTGAAGGAGTTAGGCTCTTAAACCCACCGAACCTCTTCCTAACAGTGGAGAGAAAAGTGGGTACTCTACCACGCTACCTCCAAAAACTTCCCGATAAGAGCATTCGAAACAACTTTTTAAGACTCAGACTAAATCTGGCTCATACCGGAGAAATTTTGGCCAAAAGACAGCAGGGCGATAAAGCCATAAAGTTCTGTAGGTTCTGCGATCCACCGAACCAACAATCATTGAGACACCTGCTGCTAGAGTGTGAGGGGACTTGGCCCGCAAGACGGCAGCTGCTGGGAAGATTCGTGGCCAGAGAAGAGACCCTCTCACAAGATTCCTTCTGGGATAGATTGATCTCTGGTCAGGAAGTCATGCTCACCACGGCAATTGTAAAGGTTTTAGAAAACTGCTTGATACTCACAAAGTACAGTCAAAGTGCCGAACAAGGGGTGAGCCTTTCCTGACCGTTTAGAAAGGCCATGTTTTTAAGCTTTTAATGCTTTTCTTTTATCTTTGCATTCGACTTTGTAAAGGTTCTCTTCGGAAAGCCATAAACAAATAAATAATTAAAAAAAAAAAAAAAAAAAAAGATAAAGACATATGCGATCTACGATTGCATGACGATCAAATTGATTGAGCAGTAATTGAAAGCAGGGGTCAACATAACTGTTCTCTCCACTGTCACGCAGCGTTCAATGGGAAAAAGGAATACGCACACCGACCGCGTTTAATGTAAAAAACGGCAATCAGGTCAGTGACGTTAAGTGCATGGCTGTATGCAGTCGCAATGCATCCCCACCAGTCATATTTTGTAAAACGCACCTTAGCACATTAAGTGTTGCACTTCAAGTCAGGAGTAATAGTATTTCACTGAACACGAGGGTGTCAGGTAGCATTATTATTATTACCTAATGAAGTCTATATTTGTTCACATGAATGAAGAATGCTAATGAACACAATATATAATAACTACAGCTTGGTCTTGAGTACAATTAAGCTAATATCATGAACAGACAGAATGATGAGATCTCTCTTTTTCCCTTGACTGTTACATTTTTGTTGAATATTTTTCTGTCCTTGTGGGCACTCTGTTCAATTTTTAACAATCTGTTTTTTGTGCACTGTTGAACTCTAATCTTAATAATATTTGGATGTGTCTAATTTGATGTTTATATGGTAATATATAAAAATTACATTGTGTGCAGCACAGTAATACCCTGGCTCTGAAGGATAGACTCTGAAATGCATTAGCCACACGGGTTTCTTTTTTTGCCTCAGCCTCTAGCAACAGATTTATTGGTGAAGTTTAACCAATAAAGCTTGTAACCTTTTGAATTTAAGAAATTACAATTTTTTTGAATATTAAAAAATCTGTTTTTTGAAATTATCAGTTTGTTTTTGAGTTTTTAAAAAAGCATAAAAAATTGATTAACCCTAAGTGGGAAACTGGGGTGTGCGGCCCAAACAGCCAATGGTGTCAGTCCAGTGGACTATGGGACGATCTAATGGTTGTCTCGGTAGCCCCTCTTGAAGGGGAAAACCTTCACAACCCCCGCAGTAGAAGCCAATCTCTCGACTGATGCATCCCTCACAGGGTGGGGGGGGGCCCCCTCACCTTCAACAGTCGGCGCACAAGGCTTGGTCCCCAGCTGTAGCTTCCAACCACATAAACCTGTTGTAGCTACTAGCGGTGTTCAAAGCACTGAAAGCCTTTCAGAGACAGCTACAGGGAATGAAGGTACTGGTCCTCACAGACAGCACCACCGCCATGTATTACCTGAACAAGCAGGGGGGCACTCATTCTCCAGGGCTGTCCAAAATAACTCAGAACATTTGTAAGTGGGCTCTCAAACACAAGATGTTTCTATTGTCTCAACATGTTCCAGTGGAACTCAAGTTTCTGGCAGACATGCTCAGCCAAGACTTTCCACTGTCCTTAGAGTACGAATGGCGACTTCACAAAGACAGTCTCCAACGTTTTCGCAGAATGGGTGTTCCCAGAGTTCTACTTGTTCGCAACTCTGGAGAACTCACAATGCCCAGATTACGCCTCTGGTTATCCTCAGAACCGGTCCAAGGGGAACGGTCTCTGGATAACATGGTCAGGGAGATTTGTTTACACTTTTCCCCCAACTCTCCATCTCAACAAGATTGTGCACAAGATGCACCAGGAACCAGTAACCATGATTTTGGTGGCCCCATTATGGGCACGCAAACCCTGGTTCTCCCATCTGATGGAAATGTCTTTCCCCCAATGAAGCTCTCTTTCCCTTACAACATGTCTCAGGACAAGGGGGAAACAATCCATCCATGCCTGCAAACTCTCAACTTGGCAGCCTGGCTCCTGAAATCTTAGAGTTTCGGCATCTCCAGCTTTCTCAGAGATGCATGGATATATTCAGAGAGGCAAGGAAACCAAACACCAGACATTGCTACTCCAATAAATTGAAACGCTTTGTCATATGGTGTAATACCAAGGGCGTCAATCCCATTGAATATTCTCTTACACATATTGTGTTATACGTGACTCACCTGCTGAACTCAAGTCTTGTATTCAATTCCCTAAAGGTTCACCTAGCTGCACTTTCAGCCTACACTATGTCCCTGCAGAAAGTGGATTGGTGGAAGATCCTAGTGATTAAAGCTTTTATGGAAGGGGTAAAGAGAATGTATCCTCCGGTTTCCAACCCAGCTCCCGGGTGGGACCTTAATGTGGTGGGGGGGGGGGTTCTCCCTTTGAACCTATGCACAAAGCAAGCCTAAAAACGCTCACTTGCAAGACAGGCTTCCTAGTGGCAGTCAATTCCATACGAAGAGTTAGTGAACTACAGGCCCTTTCTATTGTAGACCCGTTTGTCATAATTTAATAAGGTAGTTCTGCGCACTAAGCCAAGGTTTGCGCCTAAATTCATTTCAAAGTTCCATGTGAACCAGTCTATAGAACTGCCTACATTCTTTCAGAACCCTACCAACGTGACTGAAAAAAGCCTACATACACTAGATGTGCGCAGAGCAGTCATGTACTATATGGAAAGAACTAAACCACTTAAGAAAACAAACCAGTTTTTCGTTTCAGTGACAGCTGGTAGAGAAGGGGACCTTGTCTCTAAATCAGCTCTCTAAATGGATTGTCAACTGCATCACACTCTGCTACAAACTTGCCAAGAGAGAACTGCCCTTCAAGCCTAGAGTACACTATACTCTGGGTATGGGGGCTTCCATAGCATTCATTCCAAATATTTCTCTCGAGTCCATTTGCAAAGCGGCAACCTGGAGTTGTGTACACCTTTACAAAACACTATTGCCTAGACACTCACTCTAGGTCTGATTCTCAGGTGGGACAAACAGTACGAAGATATTTTTTCACTACTGTTCCTTCACACATCCCACCTCCAACTCCGGGTACTGCTCACTAGTCTATGCACAGCTTGTGATTTTAAGCAGATTTACGAGCATTAGAAGACATGCATTACTTAACGGAATAGCCTTTCTGATTATTGTATCTGCTTAGATTCACATGCGCCCGCCCTTCCTCCCTGCTCGGATGGAAGGAGCATAGACGTCTTACTACTTCTCTCTTTCTGTACTCGCTCACGATAGTCCTAAGGCTCCCTCACGGCTGTGGAAAAAATACAATCTGAGAGTCCTCGACGCATGAGGATTTCTGGGTACACTACACGTTAGGGATAGTGTTACGGACACGCCTATGCTGACGTCGCCTTTCGATCCTCAAATGACAAGATGCAATACTCCGCCGTTACCACTAGATGTCGGACTATATGCACAGCATGTGAATTTAATCAGATACAATCATCAGAAATACTATTACGGTAAGCAATGCATGTCAGCCAAATCATGTCAAAACACATACGCGAGAGAAAAAGGTCCCACTCACTCGACGGTTAAAATTTGAAAGTCCTAAAGTCCAGCAAAAGAGCTGGGGGGGTCTCGAAGGTGGGAGGAATTTAGCACTAAAATGAACATTCTCCCTAACAGTGGCAGGCTGTGGAAGAGGGTGGCTCCCTTCTGCAGACTCCTGCCCCCCTCCTCGGACTCCTCTTGCAGATTGGAGTTTAACTCTAAACTAGCATCCTCATTATCGTTCACATTATTTAGGTTAGTAGGTGTTCAGGCCTACTAACCAAAATTTGGTGATTTAACAACCATACAATCATTGATGGGGGCGCTGTTGAACGCGAGCGAAAATGGCCACTTGTGTGTGAGCTCTGGCGTGGACGAGAGCCAAAATGCTGTGATATGCAGCAATAGCATCCCGGTTCTTCATGAAAATAGCTGCGGGCGTGTAGCAGCACACCCGGAACCATTTGGCTGAGTTTCGAAGCGCTAGCTGGCGGGCAGCTGTAACGGCGCCGATATTAAATTTCCCCGTGTTGTGGAGCCGAGGTGCAGCGCGGGCTGCAGGGAGGAACCCCGCGCCGAACAACGTGTGGCGGCTTGCCTGAGGAAACTACTGCACGGGGGCTGTGCCGCCCACGCGCCGGGAGACATCGGGTGCCACGGGCCCCCCCGGGATTCTGCGTGTGCTCCGCTGTCCGACAACTGGGCGCTCGGGACTGCGGGGCAGCAGCGGGGTGCCGGTGAGCGCCTGGCGAGTCCTCCGTGGTCCACGGGCAGTGTCGCGAGGCCTGCGCCGACCATCGGGAGCGGGGCCCGGGACTAGAGGAGGTGGCCACTCGGGAGGAGGGCTGCGGGCGCTCCGGAGGCCCATCGAGTGCCTGCGTGCCCCGCCCCCCCCCCTCCCCGGCCGCTGCTACTGCAGTGTGATCGAGGATCGGAGCGGGTGGACGGTGCCTGATCTTAACAAGGTAGGCCTGCACGCACGGCCCACTGGGCCCCACAGTGACATACATAAGACAATTATCATGTGGCCCTGTGGCAAGCCCTTGTAGGACTCAGTGGAGGAGAGCGGGAGGCTGCATCAACCCCGCAGGGCGAATCTAACACCCCTCACCCCCTTATCAGACAATGATCACTGGGGCAACAGGAAATAATACCAAAAGTCAAATCGGGAGCCCCCCCTCCCAGGAGGTGCATCTGCTCACCGATATTGGGTTAGTGTCCCCAAACCCCCCCACCCCCCTGAGCTCCTCACGAGCGGAAGCCCCGGGGCCGCTGGAATCATTCATACTAAACTACAGTTGAGCAGGTGTGTGAACTCTAAGTGTCAAGAGGCAACGCCTGTACATAACGGGCAATACTGCAAGCTTACAACGGCTACGCCAACCAGGCGCCCACCCAACAACACCCTTATATGCAGGAAGACACATAATCTGCTGATTTCACCATTTGGGGGGGACCTCCTATGTAAAAGGGAAAAGCTACTGCCAACAGTCTCATTAACCCTGGATAGACTGGCCTTTCACTGGTGATCCGAACCAGCCCAAGAAACGACATTGGGCCCTTTCTGACCCGTGCAAACTCCCTCACGCTTTCTGAGTGCGAAGGTGCCGCCTGAGGACGCCCAGCTGGGCTAGCCCCCTCTGGGGCTCATTTCAACTCTGAATAGGCGTAAGGACAGGAGGATGCCCAAGAGTTTCGGCCCCAAGAAGGGAAAGGGGGCTATTGACAAATACACAACAGCAATGAATAAAGAAACCCTTCGCACGCAGACAGAGGGATCGTCCCCGCCGGAACAAATGGCCTCTCCACTTCCAATGATGGACCCCGAGGCTGTCTTTCAGGCCATGCGACAGGGCTTCTCCTCTCAACAAAAAGCTGGATGGAATTACAGCGAATGTTGCCACCATCAAATCTCAACTAGATAAAACGACATCCAGAATTACGGAAGCAGAGACGAGAATATCAGGGACGGAGGACGCACTTGAAAATCTGAAGACCACAGTGTCCATGATGGTAATCGAACTGGGAACGGTTAAAGCTAAATGCGAATATTTAGAGGCCAGATCCCGGCAGAACAACATACGTATAGTCGGGGTCCCGAGGAGGCAATCAAAGGATCAATGGAAAAGGCAGTTGAAGATCTCATACGTGATCTTCTGGGAGACCCCGGGTGGTCGGCGATGTTCATAGTAGAACGAGCGCATAGGTCACTTGCCCCTAAGCAAAAACCTGGTGTATACCCTAGACCTATAATTGCATGCCTGATAAACTATCGAGACAGAGACCTGATTTTGAAAACTGCCAGAGAGAAGAGAGCTCAGATGGGAAGCCAACATCATTCGCATCTTCCCAGATTTTACACTAGCGGTACAGCAAGGGAGGAAACACTTTATGGGGGTAATAAAATTACTCCGTGAACGCCAAGTGCAGTATGCAATGCTGTACCCAGCGAGATTGAAAATCCACTACCAGAATAAAATATATTTTTTTACGTTCCCGGAGGAGGCCGCAAACTTTGTCGAAACTCGCATTGCTGTTCAAACCACCCAGCATACGAACGAGACAGACTCCTGATCTCAGAGGTCATGTGATAGCAATCAACTGAATAACGCAGTGTAAACTCATGAAACATAAGCCCACCACACTGGGAGTCATGTATGTGGGGAAATTACATCTTGTACTGTTAAATATGTTGTTCAGAAATTACCCCGCATGTGTTGTCATTAGTGAGAGCAACACGAAGAACCTGGAATATTAGAACAAACTAGAAAAAGGCATAGGCACTTGAACTCGCCACAGTTCCCCCTGTAGCAGGTGCACGTGAAGTTGTTCGGGGGGGGGGGTGGGGGGGGGAAGCATGAAGACCATAGTTGAAGTTTGGGGAACTGAGGGAGGGGGGAGGGGTTGGAACCGAGCTGTTGGGGTTTAGTTTAAGAATGGGAGAGTTAAAAACAAAAAGCACGAAGGTACTGAGCACACACAGCGAATACACCATAATGCACGAAATTGCTCCTGCACCATAGATAATGGCTGAACAAGTTGCAGATAATGTACATATACTGAGCTGGAATGTCTGCGGACTGGGTGCCCGAGTCAAGAAAAGAAAGATTTTTGCCTATATAAACAGACAGAACCCGAAAATCATTTTCCTACAGGAAACGCATATAGGCCCTCAATATCAGGGTCAGCTGATCCCGAACTGGGGAACACACCAGTACTATACTAAGTACTCCAAAAGGGCTAGAGGGGTAGCGATCCTTATTCATAAAACCCTCCCATTTTTTTGCGTTACCTCTGAATCTGACCCCGAGGGACGATATGTACTACTCCATGGTACCCTATATGATAAAGAAGTTGTCCTGCTCAATGTATACGGCCCAAACACTGATGATGTAGAGTTTTATACTGTATTATTTGGGAAACTGGCGTATTACCCCACGGCCAGTGTGATAATTGTTGGAGTTTTTAACACGATCCTCGATACGCACCTGGATCGGACCTCAACACAGGCGAGGATATTGTTGAAAGCAGCACAACACATACTTACCCACATGACAGATCTAAATATCAAGGATGCTTCGAGGGTTTTAAATCCTACAAAAAGGGAATACACATTGTACCAGTCAGTGCATGACATGCACTCGAGGATAGACTTGTGGCTGGTTGATGACACTGTGTTGACATGGATTGAGAGCACGCATATCTACCCCAGAATATATTCAGACCACTCACCTATACAGCTGACGCTGCACATACCAGGTTCCAAGTTTAACAGACCTCCTTGGAAATTTAAACCTGTGGCCTTACAGGACTTGGTATACAAAACCGCCTTGACAAAACATATACAGGAATACTTTGACATAAATGAGGCTATATTATGGCAGGCGTTTAAAGTTTGTATAAGGGGAAATTCAATATCTACAGAAAGAGGGGTCCTCAAAGATATCCGAGGTAGACTAATGCGCCTAGAGGCACAAATATCATCCCTTTTAATTCCCTGCATGCGCACACCACATCCTCACGACTGAGCTCTGAGATTAAACTTAAATTGGAGGAATACAAAGAGGCGGCAGACCAGGAGATCAGATATTTTGATAAGCCAGTCGCAGCGTGCAGGTACGGAGAAAGTGAGCGTCCAGGAAGATTACTGGCCAGAACAGTAAGGGGTGAGAGAGTCTATACCGCGATACCATGCATAAAATTATCGGATGGCACAGTTACCACTAACAGTGATAAAGTGTTGGAGGCGTTTTAAGACTACTACAAGGCATTATATTCCCCTCAAAGCATTGTCACTGATAAGGAGATTGATGAATATCTCTCCCAAATACCAACAACACTATTGGCAGATGCCACCAGAGAATCACTTGAGAGCCCAATAACCGAGTCAGAGATAGCGGAGGCTATAAAAGCCTTGCCCAATGGGAAAGCCCCAGGGATGGATGGCCTTGGTGCGGAATTCTACAAGGAATTAGGTCACCTTCTGGTACCGAGACTACAAGCTGTCTGGCTTGAGGACCTGAATAAGGGCGAACTGCCCGAAACCACCAGGGAGGCGGTGATTACACTATTGTTAAAACCCGGATGCGAAGATTTTCGCAAAAACAATCATGCCCTATATGGTCCATGAAGACCAGGCTGGGTTCGTCATGGGCAGGTCTGTGGCCATCAATATACGGAAATGTTACAACATACTAGCCAAAATAGCTCCCGGACCAGTGGAATAGCTGTCTCTCTCGCTGTGCATAAGTCATTCGATACAGTTTACTGGCCCTTTCTATTCGGGGTAATGAGAAATTACGGATTCGGCCCTTATATAATGAAATGGATACAAGTGCTATATTCTCTCCCATATGCCAAAATAAGAGTTAATGGCGTCATGTCATAGATTCTTGAACTACTGGGCGGCACTAGGCAGGGATGCCCATTGTCACCGCTGCTGTTTGCTCTGGTGATGGAGCCTCTAGCAGATATACTGCGGTCACGATAGTTCATTTGGGCTAAGGATAGAGGGTAGACTCCATATTATAACCCTTTACGCGGATGATATATTGCTCTACGCGATCCCGACCGCACGTTAGGCAAGGTTCTGGCTGAAGTTAAAAAATTCGGAGAGTACTCCGGTCTTGGACTCAATCGTACCAAGTCAGAGATTTTTCCACTAACAAAGACCACATTAGCACCTCAGGATTGTCAGGGCCTCACCTGGAGTCCGATGTATATTAAATATTTGGGGGCATATATAGCTAGAACGGCCCAATTGTCCCGCGCTTTGAACTATACTGTGCTGGTTAACTCCCTATGTGCCAAGATGAAACGCTGGAGTGCTCTGCCAATCTCAATGATGGGCAGGATAGCCCTAGTTAAATTGGTAATTTTGCCGAAGCTATTCTGTTTGTTTAGCACAGTTCCGGTCTGGCCAGGTCGAACCCTATTTACCAAAATGAATAGTGCATGCGTCTCATTTGTGTGGGCAGGACATCCTAGGTTGAGTTGGACGATGTTGACAAACGCATATACAAGGGCGGGGCCTGATGGCGCCTGACTTAGAGCTGTACTACTTATCAGCACAGGCACACTACGCGGCACATTGGGCCACTCTCTTCCTCAATCCCGGAGTCCCCCCGCCCAACATAAAAGAACAAGAGGCAAATTCAGCACTGCATATGACTAAATCGCCTCACGCACACCACAATTCCATAGATCCTACAAAGGTTATGGTCACGGTTTGGGCCAAACTTGCAGATATATATACGGAAAGGACTCCCTATATCACCCGAGTATGCCAATACGGGGAGACCCTCAATCACCATTCACACTTGATGGAGAGGTGGCTCTGCACTGGAGCTCCAGAGGTATCTCCCAATGTGGACAGCTTTTTCCTGAGAAGACCTTTGTAGAATGGGAGGATATTCGAGACATAGTGGGGAATACCAATACGCATAAAACACAATAGATGAGGGTAAAAGCCGGGGTTCAGAGGATATTCCCTTCCTTCCCGGCTGAGCCGGTGGTAAATATGGGACTGGGCTATATGTTCACAGGTGGGATACAGAAAATCATGGCTGCAGCACTTTACAAAGTGATAATGCAAACGCGCCCAATGGGGAAAGACTTGGCCAGGGACAAGTGGGAACGTGATCTGGGGCAGCCGATAGAGGATCACGAGTGGACCCAGATCTGTGAATTAACCAAACGAATGTCATGTAATGCCAGATATAGGCTTATACACTACAAAATAGTACATCAAACCCATTACACTCCTAAAAGGCTTAAACAAATCTATCCCACCTTATCTGGAGTGTGCCTGAGAAGCAATGCCGAAGATGTAAATATATATCACATGCTCTGGGTATGTGTCAAGTTGGGCAGCTACTGGGCAGAGGTGCGGTCAGCCCTGGATGAAATGGCAGACCTACCTGTGCAATGGACTCCACGACTGTTTGCTGGGCGCAACTGGGGTAAAGGATCCAATCTGGCGGAAGTTGTTAAATATAAGTTTATTGATTGCGAAAAGAGCGATTCTAATGAAGTGGAAAAATCCACACCTTTCTACTAAAGCAGACTGGGATGATATGTTATGGACTAATGACACAGAAGAACTGTATATAGGTTTGGTGTCTCCAACATCTAGACCCAGGGATATATGGGCCAGGTATAAACAATATTTAGCAGATAAAGCAGAAATCGAGAACTCCGCAGCTGAAGAGGACTGACCTGTGTGCAACATATATTTGAAATGTTTATGCATAATTCTGTATGTGCTTACCTTGTGCATCAATAAATAAAGTGTTTAAAAAAAAACAACCACCATACAATCATTCACATTGTTTTCATTTGGGTCAGACCCATAGTTTTACACATCTTTCAGTTGTTCTACTGTCCGGCAAGTCGGGGCTGACTCATTAAAGTTATCCATATTTGGCATGTTACAATTGCTTAACCTTTTGGTTGAGTTTAGCTTTGTGGCTGGTTTAGTTGGGCTCAAGTACAACAAATAGTCAATGTAACCACTCTATGCCAATCCCACCCCCTGCCACCAGTGTTTGGTAAGAATTGGTGCAGGCACACTGTGTGAGACTACACAACACTTATCTGCTTGGTATTGGGTAACCCACCTTTTGGTATACCTCTGTACTACACAAGTTGTTAGTGTGACTTAGCAGCCAAGCCTATCTCAAGGGTGGTAAATTAGAGCTGTACAAATTAAATCTGTAAATACAAGTAGCCAAGTAACACTTACACTCAAGGTTTCTGTTATAAATAGTTATTTAATTAGGTTCAATTGGTTGGAGTTTAAGGGCAAACGGGCCCCTGCACCAACGGGTAAGATTAGTTGGTTGCTGTGGTACTGCCTGCTTCCTGGCACATGGTTTGTCGGGGGAACCAAAACTCCAATGTTCCCTGGGGGTAGATTGACAAACCTTGCTAGTTAATGGCGCTGGCGGGTGGTTTTTTAACCAATTGTTGTAACCATGAGTTAGTTAGATCTTGGATATTGAAATGATGGAGCAAAAATCCTGACTTGTTGTCAACAGTGAAGGTTTTAATGTTCTAATACACATGAAACCAAAACCCTAGCAATAGGCTAGGTACAGGTGAGAGGGGAGCCAATGCGTGTTTTGACCATAGTCTTTATCAAGGCAGAACGCTGATAGCTGTTCCTGTATCCAGGATTTTTGCTCCATTTCAATATCCAAGATCTAACTAACTCATGGCTACAACAATTGGTTAAAAAAAAAACGCCATCGCCATTAACTAACAAGGTTTGTCAAATCATCTGATATTTAACATCAATTTTTAAATAAGCGTTATTTTAAAAAGGCAATTCAGGTAACAATGTAAATATACTTAAGTTATTTTTCAACAAATTGGTGGATAATCTTTGGATATGCTTCTTACACAATTCCTATACCCTGAGGTGACTTCAGTTATAAGGACAGTAATGGCATTTATATATCACACTGGTAACACTCTGTAGATTCTGAGTTCGCAGAAAGGAAAGGTTTAAGCAAGGAAAAGGTTAAACAGGTTCTCAGTATATGTGAGGACAACTAAATCTACCAATGAAGTCTAGACAATGCTATCCCCTCAGTAACCATTCACTACACGCTGCCACCTATGAGGGACAAACAATATCAGTCAGTGGACTACTACAGTCTTCAGGGAGCCAGGACAGCCAAAGTCGATTGAAACACAGTCAATGGCGCTCAGGCACTTCTTAGATCAGAAACAGTCTTGCACAAAGTTAGTTTGTAGAAAATCACTTGTATGGTCACAAGCTGTTAAACCTGTGAAAAGAGAGTTGTAATCAACTTGCAATTCCCAATGGAGAAAAGCACAGCTAAAAGATGAGTTAAGTACCCCAAGTCTAAACAGTACCTCTGTTTTGAAGAAGAGCCGTCTAGCTGAATTCTGTCTTGCTACAGCAGTGCAGACCCAGTGTTCCTGAGACTCAGTCTTGGGGACAAGAGGGAGGATGTCGGTACTTGGGGAGGTTGTTAGCAGCTACAACCTCTTTTCGGTTTAGCAGCACTTTGCGGTTTCAGCGATTAGCAAACAGCACAGTTGCGGATCTCGGATACCGGTTGGGCTTTCTTCACTTCTTGGGTCCTGCATTCTGGTGAGGGGACTCGAGCACTGGTCATCCTGCTTCTGGAGGGTCCTTAGGATGCTCCTGGATGGTCCTTGGGATACTCCTGGAGCTTCTAGACATGTCTCTCGACTACAGATTACTTGACCCCTGGCACTCTGTTCTTGCAGCCATGAAGTAGTACAGCCAGTCATGGAAGATGGTCCAGTGGGGTTCGTCTCGAGGTTATTTGGTCCTACTAACCCAAGGGGGAAGTCGTCCCTTCCGGAGCTTCTCTGTCGAATTGAAAAAGGAGTTTCAGCACAACAGCAGGACTTCACCGGGCAATTCAAAGTTTCAGGTGGATGCAGCAAGCTTCGTTCAAGGTTTTGTTGGGTCTTTCTCCCAGTGGTCGACTCTGCCTCTTGTCCGAAACCCTCACCTTTTAGGCAGGACTCTCCCATTCATGCACAGCCTAAATTGTCAATCACACAGCAGGGTGGCTGTTTTGAAAGGACAGCCACCCAATCAGTACTGGTTGCATTCAGGCATTCCTAGAGAACCCTCCCTCACATCCTCTCATTTCAGACACACTGGAGCCAGTGGTGGGCTTCAGGGCTGAAGCCCGCCAAAGGCAAGACAAAGGGCTCGAATCTGTTTCGACGCACAGAGTAAAACCCAAGGTAGACCTCACAAACCGAAAATGAAGACTGGGAGGGGCCATTTTGACAGAATGGTCACCCATGGGTGTGCTGTACTGCAGCTGGGTGTTCAGCTTGCAGTAGAAAAGCACAATGGTAGGAAAAAGTAAACCACTGCCACCAGCCGTTTAAAGTAGTGAGGGTAGCATAAGAATGTTACATGAGAATGTAGGAAAAGGGGCTACTAAGTAACCCCTCTAGCACTCAACATAAGATGGGGTGTGCTGGACCTACAAAGAGAAAAGGTAAAGTCAATTTCACTTTACTTTTCTTGGGAACTGTAGATCGCACAAGAAAAGGTATTTAAACCTCATGAGGAATCGAAAGGATTTCTGGCACTGCACTGAAGGATCTCTGTGTCACCATATACAAAGTAGATGCCTATGGAGTTTGTCAGACTCCAAAAACAGTGGAAACACAAAATCAAAATCGGGTAAAAACACATGAGTGAGAAAAAGGTCTCCCACTCCAGGGTTAAAATTAAAAAGGCAAAAGTACAGCAAAAGAGCTGGGGGGTCTCTAAGGTTGAAGAGAATTAGCACAGAAATGAGAATTCTCCTTAAGTCTCTCCGATCGCCCTCATACTTCACTTTGGTCATCCAACCTGGGTTAAGTATTGTTGGGGAGAATTATCTGAAATGTGGTAATTCCGCTCTACCTTCGATATCCTCAGCAACTTTGTGGGATTTTGGGACTTAAAATTTTTAACCTGGAGAGAGTAAGACCCTTTTCCCCACTCTCGTGTATTTTAATGTGATTTTGAACATGGTTTCTTTTGGTTGTGGAGTCTGACAAACCCCTAGGCATCCTTTACATTGTGTCACACTGCACCTTTGGTGCAGTGAGACAGAGAAGTCGAACTTTCTAGACCCAGCACACACTATCTTACAATAGGGTGCTAGAGGGGTTACTTGGTATTCCCTTTGTCTAGCTTCTCATGTAACAATTGTATGTTGCCCTTTCCTCGATGAATAGCTGGCGGCAGTGGTTTACTTTTAACTACTGTGGTGTGCTTTTACCGCCTGCTGCGTTCGCAGTTGCAGTAAAGCACCCAAGGGTGCCCTTTCTGTAAAAAATGGCCAGTCTTCTTTTTTCACCATTTCTTTTTGGAAAGGTCCTTCTTGAGATTTACTCTGCGCGCCAAACCAGGTTTGGTCCCTTTGTTTGGTTTGCCTTTGGCGGGATTCACGAGTGGGGGCAGGAAGCGAGGCAGGTACTCGATACTCCCTGTTCTTAATCTTCTAGGAGACAGTAATGCACTCTTAGGTGATTGGCCGGCAAGGACAGCCACCCTGCTGGGTGACTGACAGCTAGGCTGGAATGAATGGGAGAAACCTGCATAAAAGGTGAGGATGTTTGGCTTGGAAGGCAGTTCACCACTGGACGAAGGAATCCGAAGAAGAATTTGGAAGAGATGCCTGCTGCAACTCCTGGACCATTGGTTTGCCCGGTGAAGCTCTGCTGCTGTGCTGAAACTCCGAATTAGTTTTGACTAGAGAAGACCTGTAAGGACGACTTCTCCCTTTTGAGTTGGTTGGACCAATCAACTCCAAAATACGCCACCTGGATATCTCCTTGAAGCTGGTTGAATTTCCACTGCAGTCGCTGCTGGCACCAAATAGCCAGGAAGAGGAACACAAGATCAGGTGCGTTGCTTTTAAGCTGGCTAAGAGCTCCAGGAAGATCCTCTGGGCTCCCAGGAAGCAGGACTGACCGAGCCTGAGCCACCTCAGAGTGCTGGAACCCAGACGCAAGGAAAGGCCATCTCCACAGCCAGGAACCGTGGTGTTGCTATTTTCGGTAGACGCGAGGAGCTGAAACACTGAAGTCCCACTTGTTTGAAGATTACCGGTTGCTGTCGGTGACCGTCCCATTGCAGTCCAGGAGTCCCCAGAAGTCCTCCCTCTTGTCCCTACGACTGAGGCACATGAACACCAGGATCTGCAGAGCTGCACAGGAACAGAAGCCATCTGCTGCACTTTTCTTCAACCTAAAGGTACTGTATAGTCTAAGAGAACTTCTCCAGCATGGGGTCTGGCATGGATTCACATGCTCATGAATATTCCCCGTCGTCAGGCTGGGAATCCTCGGTAAAGAAAAAACCAGTATCAGTTTCGTTTCTGATCTGTCTTTCGTAGTAATAACCAATCACTGGTCTCTGCGTCATACTGACCACAGCCAATGACTGCCCTCTACCTAAGCACCGCCTCTGGCAGCCATCTTCAGATTTTTACCGCACGTTCATGTGTTGGGATCCTCGTGCTATTGCTCTCGAGCGTTAGTGCTATTTTTTCGCGCTTTTTACAAAAAACTTCGATTCTTTCGGTCAAAAGAGCCTCAAGCTCCACCGATTCTACATCCGATCAACGGGGACCCGTGTCGGATTCATCTGTGCCCCTCAAGGGTGAAGATTTCGTCGAGCTACACTTCGGAGGACTCCAGAAGCTTCTCAGGCCCGGTCTCGGAGATGGCCCAGGAGAAGGGAAGCTCGACGCCCGGAAAGCTGTTCAGGGTCTGCCCTGGATGCCAGCTGCAGAACGTCTTCAAGGAGGACGAACACTCTTTCTGCCTTTACTGCCTTCATGAGGACAAGACGCACGTGGAGAAGGACTGTGCGTTTTGCGGCAACATGTCGGAACGGACCATGAAGGACCGCCATCAACGTCTCGCCAACTGGCTGGAGGGTAAGAGCCCGTCTGGCGAGAAGAAGAAGAAATCCGAGCGGTCTTCTAAGACCTTTGAGGGCGCCCCGGCGACGGGGGCCCAACATAAGGCCAAGCACCGCGAGTCCGCTGGCACCGGGAGCGCCGAACGGTCGGGCTCTACGGGCGCCAGGCAGGGCGCACCCTCCCCGGCACCATCAACCACGAGCCAACGCTCTGGGTCGGGTAAGAGGAAGGCCGAGCACCCGGCGAAGCTCCTGGAGAGGCCCCGGTCGAGCTCTAAGGCAGAGGAGCGTGGCAGTGCCCCCTCCCTCAAGGATAAGGCGGTGAGCGCACCTAAGGTGGTGAAGGCCTTGATCCATCCGACCAAGCCCTCTATCGAAACGGTCGCGGCGGCCCTGGCTCAGCCTGTGGTGGCTGCACCAGTGGTGGCGACCTCAGGGCCCAGAATCTCCCTGCCTCCTCGGAGGGAGTCTCCCTTTGTGCCCATCGATAGGACCCCCGTGAAACCCCCCGTGGGGAAGAAGAAGGGGGGGGGCAGGGCGTCGTCGTAGAGTCGGCCTCAACCTCAGAAGAGGAGCTGATCGAGGTCTTAAGCCACGGCCTAGGCGTGGAAGAAGGCCAGCCCGTCGGAATGGACCCCGACGCAGGTGACGACGACGACATCGTCGAGGATACCGACGGGGCCCCTGCTCGCCCGTCTGATTCCCCTCTGCCAGCGCCGCAAGACAACTCGGCGGCCATTTTGTTGGCCATACAGTCCTTATGCTCCGAGATAAGGACGAGGCTACCGTTACCGACGGAGGAACCTCTCCCGTCGGGGGATCCAGAACCGGGACCTTCTGGTGTTCCCCCTACCAAGAAAAGAAGGATCCATCCACCACCTCCTTTTCAACCGTCGCGCCCCTTCCAGCCCTCCTCCCCGTCCACCCGAGGGGATGATACGGGGACTGACACGGCAGCGACGGGTACGGACGACGAGGCATACGACGAGGATTTTCCGTCGTCGCCTCCCACCAGGGCCTCTCCGCCCGACGAGATCGGATCTTTCCACTCCATGATCTCCAGGGCTTCCGAGCTTTTCCAACTCTGCCCTGAGGAGAAGAAAAAGGAAGGCTTCCTTTATCAGCGGCGCGAGGCCAAGAGGAAGACGGTCCTCGCAGTGCCTCTGTTGGACGACATTTGGGATGAGGGCCTTTCCCTCCTCAAGAACCCTTCCACGACGCCAGCTAGAAGAGACCGGTACGAGAAAAAGTACCGGGTCCCGGACACGGCCCCCCTATGCCTCCGGGCGCAGCCTACCCCGGACTCCGTCGTCTCCGCGGCAGCCAGGAAGAAAGCGGGGGGGGGTGCGGCCTCCACATCGACTTCCCCGCCGGACGGCGAGGGAAAGAAATTGGATACTATGGGGCGTAGAGTCATCTCGTCGGCGATTAAAGCGGCCAACGCCTTGGCTATCGTGGCCCGCTACGACAGGGAGCTCTGGTACAAGATGGCTCCCCTGCTGGATTTTCTGCCGGACGACAAGAGGGCGTAGGCCCTTGAGATCCTGCAGGAAGGTGAGGTGGCCTCGGACCACGCCATCACCGTGGCGACGGACATCGCCGACACTGGGTTCCGCCAGCTGGGCAACGGCGTTTGCCTTCGTCGTCGATGGCTCAAAGCTACGGACTTCCGGCAGGACGTCCAGACCAGAGTCCTGGACATGCCCTTCGACGGGAACAACCTGTTTGGGAAGACAGTGGACGATTCCCTTCAGGCCATCAAGGCGGATACGGAGACGGCCCGGGCCCTTGGAGTCCTGCAACGACGGACGCCCTTTCGGAGCGGCGGAGGCAAGGGCGCCTCCAAAGGTTCCGGCGGCGGTTTCGCTTCCTACCGTCAAGCGGCCCGCTCGTCGTCGCAAGAGGCCTACAGAGGACGAGGCAAGTCTAGCGGACCCCGCCGTCGTCGCCAAGGAGGTCAAGGCGGCAAGGCCGCGTCCAAGCAGGATTGAACCGGCCGTGGGGTCGGGCCCCCACCGAAGCACCCCGGTGGGAGGCCGGCTGGCGGGCTTCGTCAGCGTGTGGGAGTCCATCTCCACCGACCGTTGGGTGCTGGACGCCCTGGCCCGGGGCCACGCGCTCGAGTTTCAAAGAAGGTGCCCGCGCGTCCCCCCCGTGGCCAGGAAAGAACTTCACGTCCCTCAACTTCTCCTGGAGGTAAAGGCGATGCTCAGAAAGGGCGCCATCGAACTCGTCCCAAAGAGGCTTTGGGGCTCCGGAGTCTACTCGAGATACTTCCTCGTGAAGAAGAAGACGGGAGGATGGCGCCCCATCCTAGACCTGCGACGTCTGAACAAGTTCATCAAGGCGCAGAAGTTCCGGATGGTCACCCTCCAGCACGTCCTGGGTCAGCTGGAGGAAGGAGACTTCCTATCGTCGTTGGATTTGGAGGATGCCTACTTCCACATTCCCATCCTAAAGGGGCACCGCAAATTCCTCAGATTCGTGGTCCAAGGGCGTCATTACCAGTTCAAAGCCCTTCCCTTCGGACTACGGTCGGCACCCAGGGTATTCACCAAGTGCCTTGCACCGGTGGCGGCGCAGCTGCGCCGCGAGGGGATTCACGTCTACCCCTACCTGGACGACTGGCTCATCCGCGCCAAGACGAGGGAGCTCGCCGTGGTCCACACGGCAAGGACCGTCCAACTCCTCACGGACCTGGGATTCTCCGTGAACTACGCCAAATCCCACCTGGTGCCCGCGCAAGTCGCACTGTTTCTGGGAGCGAGGCTCGACAGTGTCCCTTCTGGCCTCCCCGTCGGAGGAGAGGACCAGGACCATCTTGGGCAAGGTGCAACGGATGTTGGTGGCCGACGCGGCCAAAGTGAGGTCCATCAAGTCCCTCCTCGGGATGATGTCTTCCTGCATCTACCTCATTCCCATGTGCAGGCTCCGGATGCGCCCGTTGCAAGAATTCCTGGATGCGCGCTGGATCCAGACGACGGGCAGCTTCGAGGAAAGGATCAAGCTCGACGAGAGTTTCCGACGAGCGATACGGTGGTGGGGCACCCGCGCGCATCTGACGGCGGGCATGGACTTCCAGACCCCATCCCACCAGGAGACTGTGACCACGGATGCCTCCCTGGAAGGTCCCTCAAGGGCAAGGTGGTGAGGATCTTCACCGACAACACCACCACCATGTTTTACATCAGGAAACAGGGCGGAACCAGGTCCCCAGCGCTGTCCAAGGAGGCGCAGGACCTGTGGCATTGGGCCGTCGCCCAACGGATTTTTCTGGTGCCGTTTCATCTGGCAGGGATAAAAAACACCATCGCCGACTCACTCAGCAGGGAGCTGCGCTCGTGCCACGAGTGGGAGCTACGGCAGGATCTGGTGGATCGCCTCTTCCGACGGTGGGGCACACCCCAGATCGACCTGTTCGCGACGGCGACGAACACCAAGTGCCGGAGGTTCGCCAGCAGGTTTCCCCAGACGAGGAGCATGGGCGATGCTTTCTCGTTCCCCTGGGAGGGCCTGTTCCTCTACGCGTTCCCTCCCTTGCCTCTGCTAATCCGGCTCATCAACCAGCTCAAGAGGTCACGGTGCAGGATGATCCTCGTCGCACCTGCGTGGCCGAGGCAGATATGGTTCCCGGACCTTCTGGACTTGTCAGCGTCCCCGCCGATCAAGCTGCCGGCGGACGCGGATCTACTCTCCAGGGAAGGAGGCGCCATCCTCCACCACGACCCGAAGTCGCTGAACTTGCAGGCCTGGCTCCTGCAGCGCTAGAGTTTGGAGGATACGACATACCGGCCGATTGCAGAGAGGTTCTTGCGAAGGCCAGGGCGTCCTCGACTCTTAAATGCTACGGACACAAATGGAAGAGGTTCTCTGTCTGGTGCCACGCACAGAAGATTAACCCTCTACGGATTACGGCTCCCCAAGTACTGCCGTACCTGCTGACGCTGGCCAAAGCTGGTCTGGCACACGCGTCCATCAAGATTCATCTTGCTGCGATCTCCCGATACACCAGAACCACGGGCCGGACGTCCTTGTGGTCTCATCGTCTGGTGAAAGAGTTCTTGAAGTGACTGTTCAGATCGTTCCCGCCGGTGAAGGCTCCGGCCCCGGCGTGGGAGCTCAACGTGGTGCTGACCAAGCTCATGGGACCTCCGTTCGAGCCTCTGCACTCGGCCCCGTTGAAGTTTCTATCGTGGAAAACCGCTTTTCTTGTGGCCATCACCTCCGCACGACGAGTGGGAGAGATCCAGGCCCTTTCCTGCAAGGCCCCGTACTTGACTTTCCACGACACGAGGGTAGTGCTCAGGACGCACCCCTCCTTCATGCCCAAGGTACCGTCGGACTTCCATCTCAACGAACCCTTGGTGTTACCTGTGTTTTTCCCGTCGCCTTCGTCGCCGGCTGAGAGGACTTTGCACTCGCTGGATGTAGCTAGAGCGCTGAAGTTCTACGTGGACCGCACGAAGGGTTTTCGGAAGACGTCACAACTCTTTGTGAACTTTGGACCTGTCAATCAGGGGAAGGCTCTCTCGAAGGCTTCCATCTCCAGATGGCTCTCCGGCTGTATCATGTGCTGTCACCGGTTGGCAAACCGACCGCTGCCTGGCCGTCCGAGAGCCCATTCCACCAGAGCGATCGCAGCTACCACGGCGTTCCTATCTGGTGTGCCCCTGCTGGACATATGCAGGGCTGCTACGTGGAGGTCGACGCACACCTTCACGAAATTCTACTGCGTCGACCGGGATTCCAGGGAGGAGTCCAGGGTCGGCCAAGCAGTGCTGCGCAACCTGTTCGCCTGAGGTGAGCCTGGTGAGGAGGTAAGATGCTTAATGTTGAGTTTATGTGATGCTTAATGTTGAGCCTTTGCCACCTCCCGTGGTTGTGCATGTGTGTACTGCTATGTATTCTTTATTCATGAGCATGTGAATCCATGCCAGACCCCATGCTGGAGAAGGAACAAGTTACTTACCTGTAACTGTTGTTCTCCAGCATGGGTCTGGCATGGATTCACATGCGAACCCTCCCGCCTACCCCTCTGCGGCTCTTCACTTCGTCATACTGCCACTTCACGTGCTTCCAAATCTGAAGATGGCTGCCAGAGGCGGTGCTTAGGTAGAGGGCAGTCATTGGCTGTGGTCAGTGTGACGCAGAGACCAGTGATTGGTTATTACTACGAAAGACAGATCAGAAACGAAACTGATACTGGTTTTTTCTTTACCGAGGATTCCCAGCCTGACGACGGGGAATATTCATGAGCATGTGAATCCATGCCAGACCCATGCTGGAGAACAACAGTTACAGGTAAGTAACTTGTTCCTTACCTCTTGTGGTGCCACCTTTCTTGATCTCAGTTGGGACTTGTCTTGGTTGCTCATGTAGAGACGCTTGCATCTTCTACTACTCACAGGCCCAACCACTTGTGACCCTACATTTGATTCTACTTTTGCTACAAAGATTTCTATAACATTGTGCAAGACTTTTACATACTTGGAAGAAGCGCTTCAGTTCACCTTGACTTTTGCTAACTTAAAATTGGCTGGCCTGGCTCCATGAATGACTATTCTCTCTTCTGTTGATGTGTTTTGCCTTCCTTCCAGGAGAGGGTTAACTGACTTTGCATTTTCTTTTTTAAAGTACTTTACCTGGTTAAGAATAATTGTGTGAATATTGGTCTTATTCTGAAACCTCTTTACTTTGGCACTCCTCTCGTATATTCTAAATACAGCATTGATATATTAATGTCCACAACACCCTAGCTATTGAAGTCACCTGAGGGTGTAGGTAGTGTCTGTGAGCCATCTCAAATGGGTATTTGCTTATTTAGAAAACTAAGTGTGTATTTCTGAAGTGTATTTGTGTGTTGCTTTCTATTGCTCCCTTCTGAACGCTTATTCAAACTGACAGTTAAATTAATAATTGCTTACTCAAGAAACCTTGTGTGTAAGAGTTTATTTGAATACTTGTCACTGTGAATCTCTGTGCAACTCCCCTACAGGTCTCATTGATCCCTCTTGAGAAATGCCTGGCTACTGGACCACACTACCAACCTGTGTAGTACAGACTTATACCAACAGTTGGGTTCCTATTGTCAGGTGGTCAGGGTAGTTGTAGTGCACCCAAAGGGTACTGCATACAGACTTTCCTAACAAGTATCCTGCCACTGGATTAGACTTGTATCTGGAAAGTGGGAGAATTTACCTGTCTCCTGATAAATTGTTGATGAATGTTTAAATAGTTAGAAACTATTCTGGATAACAACCACAAGTCCATTGCATCTCTGATAGAGAACCCATACCTGTGACAAACCTTGTGTTGGATACTATGACTTTTGGACACTAGGCCCCATATATTTTGGGATTGGACATCTAAAGTATAGGGAATTGAACTTGTGACTGGTCATCTTCTCTGTTTTCACCTGGTCAGTTATTTAATGATGGCATGGTTCCTAATTGTGAAAGTATTTTTGTTATTGTGTAATATTACTACCTGCTAGTTTCATTTTTCAGTATTCTAAAGGCCTAAATAATTGTATTTTTTATAATTGACTGTTTAAGCAGAGGAGTTTATTTTGTGTGGACTCATTGAGGGCACCCAACCATGCTCACGCACTCCTGAATCCAAGTCTTGACTGCTCTTTGTTCTACCTTCATTGGTAGAGTTCCCTGTTCACAATAACTAGGGAGGCCTCCTAAAATATGTCCACCAGGACTTATTTTAGAAATCAATCTAAACCGAGACCTAGGGGAGGATAGCAGGCTAGAACACCACTCTTCAAGGCTAAGCAAGGGAGGGATGTGGCAGGAACTTTATGCCTATAGAACCCTATGGAGACCAGTGGTCAGGAGGGAGAAGTTTACTCGCCCCAACCTATTGTACTGCATTCACCCAGTGACCACTCTAGGAGTTGCTGAAACTGCTGGGCCTTCTGGATTTGTGCCATGTTCCATTGGAGGTTGCCTAGGGGGGTCACAGGTATGATGGGCCCCTAATCACCTTAACCCAAGCAGGCCCACCACTTAAGGAATGAGTGCACGTTTGTACGTAAAACAAGTTTATTGCACAATCGTCTGGGTAGGAGCTAGATGAAGTCGCAGAGTCAAACTAACCAGAGTATCTCCGAACCACATAAGTTGATACATTATATACATTTTTGCAACCTTTAAAACACCCCCATATATTTTAATACAATCCACACCCACATATGGACAAAACCTATAAAAAATCAGATCTTTCTCCAGTTCACCCATTCTTATTGGTCGGATATCTTAACTACCGTCTTCAGATCGTATTCATAGCACACCCTTTTTTGTGATTCGTCCATGGTAGGTCGTGACATCTCATGGTTGCACATTCATATACAAACATAATTTGTTACAAGTCATAGCTGGCCTGCTCCCTTTTGACCCTCTGTGTAATTGCACATGGTTCCTTTACTTCAAATGATATGAGGAAGAGGAGAATAAACAGTTTCCCTTTAAAGTCTTTGTGTGTGTGTGTGTACTGCGCCCTGATGGCTGCAGGCTTTGGCATACTATATATGAATAAATAAAACTGGGGATAACCATCTCATTGACCCCCAACTTTACTGGCTTCCTAGAACATTCAAATCTAAATGACTACCATTTCAGCACACACTGCACACCCTGAGAATACAATCAAGACCCATGGGTATCGGTCACTCTGGCCTTGAGCGTCACTTCCCCCCATGATAATTGCTGGTCAAAAAAAGTTCTGGACCCCTTCGGCAAGTTCCCATGCACAAGAGATTACATCTGCTCTCTGTGAAACTACAAGGCCATAAACGCCCTGGCCGGTTTTGTTGGCTGACAACCTGCATTGTTAATCATTGCTTCTCTTTTGGCCTCCAAGCCTGCAAAACTAGTTCTGATGCTTGTTAATCTGCTTAGAATCGCATGCTGTGCATATGGTCCGACATGCAGTGGTAACCGTGGAGTATTGCATCTTGGCTTTCGGGGACCCAAAGGGGACGTCGGCATAGGCGTGTCTGTAACACTATCCCTATCGTGACGTGTACCCAAAATCCCTCACGCGCCGAGGTCCTTCAGATTGTTTTTTTCTGCCCAGATAACTGGGCGCCCTTAGCGGAGCTCTTACTAGAGACATTGTTTATCTTTACTGAATTGTTGGTTATTCCCCGTTAAATTACTTCTCCCAACAAGAACATCTTATTTGAAGACTACAGGGAATTTTTCTACGGCTGTGGATTTCGGCACCTAAGATCCGGCAGCCGGATTTTCCACGTTGCCGGGCCCTCTGGCCGACCTATACAGTACAGAGAGTGGGGTTGGGGTGGCCAAATTTTCGTTATGTCTTTCCTCTTTCCCCACTTTTCCCTTTTGGTCTGGCCATCCTTCCCTTTAGCTATGGAAAGGACTCCTTTTAGATTCTGCCCTAAGTGTAGGGTCAGATATCCTTGGAAGGACAAACACAGGACGTGTAATGCCTGTCTCCCCCTAGAGCACGACGAGAAGCGGTGTGTGGCGTGCAAACTCCTTCAGCCTAAGACCCTTAAGGAGCACCATGTAAAGCGGTAGGCCGCATACGGATTGCAACGCGTGGAACCCCCTTCCCCCACCGCCACACTCGCTGAAAGTGACTGGGGTACTTCGGATGACCAAACATCTATTGCGGATGTTATAGACCTTGAGGCAGACGCTTCTAGGTCTGCCACGCCCGTCCCCGACCCCTTAAGGCTTGACTCTGGTCTTGCTACAGGGACAACACCCGGTAACAGGGGCGTACAAGCGCATCGCACTAAGCACACAACCCCAAGGCCGGTTTGGACATCTTCGTTGAAAAAGGTGAAAGCGCCAACAGGGCCGCCGAAATCTTCGTCGGTTCCCTCGGATCGTTCAGATCCAAAGCCTTCCCCGCATCCACAGCAGCGTCTTGCGTCTGGGCAATCTAAACCAATTAAGGGCCCTATTCCGAAAACTACACGCGTCGAAGTGCGGGAGTCCGACGCTTCGATCTCTAAGGCCGCGGTAGGCCCGAAAACTACGGCTAGGCCTCTACCCGGAAAACCTACCATTAGGCCTTAAAGTGCTGTGCAAGGTATTACACCTGCCGATAAATCATCGGAGCCAGTGTCTCACAACGATTCGGCATCTATCGTAAGCAGCATCGAAAGAATTACAGCGGCGGTGGGTCTTACCCCGGTTCCGCCTAAGGTTATGGGACAAGCCGCAGAAAACGTTTCGGCAGATTGGGTTCCCCCGATTCTGACAACGCTTACAAGGATAGTCTAGAGCCTCTTTCCGACACCCTAAGAGACTCCTTTTTGACGCCGCAGAACGGAGAACGTAGGTTCTCCTCACAAAGGCCCGTTTGGATCCTCTAAATGGACTACAGAAAAATGTGAAGGGTGTATGGATCGGCTGGAGCAGATTATCAGTTTTTCTGATCATCCTCTGCCGAAAAGGGCTCGGGTAGACCCTATCCTCCAAATTCAGGAAGATCAGTCTCATGTTTTCCAACAGGAAGATGTGGTCCAGATGGACACACATAGACATTTATATTGAAGAAGCAGCTTCTTTTCCGCAAAGCTATGAGGAAGAACAACGGGATACTACGGACAACTGGGAGGAAACCCAGCAGGAAGGTCAGGACCCATGGACACAGCAAGATCAGGACTCTGATGTTTTGTGCCTGGATTCTCCTCCGTCCACCCTGGCTCGCCAGGCCTCTCCTGTAAATGACCAAATGGCATTCAACTCCATGTTGAAAAAGGCAGATGAATACTTTAAAATTTCCACTCAAGAGGCGGTACCTGAGCAGGATTTTGTGGAGGATATTCAGGAAAAACCTCCAGCGAGTCAATCCATCCCCCTCCTTAACTCTGTTAAGAGAAGGGTAGCCCCCTCATTGGTGTCACCAGCTCAAACACGGGCAGTGAACACAAGAGTCGAAAAATTATTTTGCCCTTCCCATTCCGACCCTCTATACATCAAAGGGCACGCCATCCCAGATTCACTGGTAGTGACTACCACTCGGAAGAGGGCAGGGGTACTTCTTGCCACGGGGGAATCACTGCCGGACAAGGAATCGAAGCGGCTGTATGCCCTTGGCAAACGTGTCATGTCAGCAACCGCATACACTATACGGATTGCTAATAATGCAACACTATTAGCAAGCTATGCTGACGCCCAATGGAACTTGCTCCAGTAAGGCCTCCAAGAGGTCCCCGAACCCGCCAAGTCAAAGCTTCTCTCCATTGTTATGGAGGGAAGACAAGTTAAACAGAACGTGGTGAACACCACCCTGGACACTGCGGAAACTGCAGGCAGGTCTCTTGCTCAAGGGACCTTACTGAAAAGACACGCTTGGATGCGTACTTCAGGATTTAAACCTGAGACTCGTGCCTCCCTCATTAATAAACCCATTGAGGAGTCTAACCTCTTCGGGAAAGCGGTGGATGAGGCTTTGGAAACAGCCAAGAAGGAGCATGAGACGCTAAAGTCTCTGCAACAAATTACGCATAAACACTCCTCCCAGAGGGGTAGTAACTCTCGGCGGTCCTTTCGAGGGCAGGCCCGTGCTGGTCAAAACAACTACGGCATGAGTAACTTCAACACAGGACAAACATCTGGAAGCCCCTCTTACTACCCTTCAAGGGGACAGACACGGCAAAGGTAGAGGCAGAGGCCCCAATCCCAGAGGAGCCACGGCCTCTGGTCAGAAATGACCACCAAGTCCAGGTCCCCTCCCATGTCACCCCGGTCGGTGGGCGATTAACATCTTTCCTCATGGCATGGGAGGGGATAACTTTAGACCAGTGTGGTCTTAAAGACGGTCGCCCACGGTTACTATGTGGAATTTGCCCGACCTCCACAGTTCAGAGCGCCGCGCTCACTGCGCCTTTCACCGGACCATCTGGAGATCCTGATCCAAGAGGTGGAAGCACTGCTGGGAAAGGACGCCATAGAAGCCGTCCCTATTCTTCAGGTAAACAAGGGTATTTATTCAGTGTACTTCCTTGTACCCAAAAAAGTATCTCACCATGCACCCTGTTTTAGACCTGCGCCCAGCGAACAAGTTTATAAAACCCCAGATGTTTTGCATGGTAACACTGCAGGAGGTGATCCCATTGCTGAAACAAGGGAACTTCATGGCAACATTGGACATGAAAGATGCATACTTTCATATTTAAATGTTGCCAGCACACAGGAAATATCTTAAGGTTCATGATCCAGGACAGGCATTACCAATTCGAAGTACTCCCTTTCGGCATCGCCTCAGCGCCAAGGGTGTTTACCAAGGTCCTGGCAGTGGCAGCAGCACACCTGCGCAGACTATCAGTCACATTTTTCCCTTACCTCGATGACTGGCTCATCACGAGGGACTCGTTCGACGCTTGTGTTTCGAACACCCAAAAAACAGTAGATCTCCTCTTCAGCCTGGGTTTCTCAATCAACAAAAAGAAATCCAGTTTAGTCCACAGCCAAATAAAACAATTTCTGGGAGCTCTAATTTGGACAAAGGACGGTCTGGTCTTCCCCTCCAACGAGAGGGTTCAGAACATGCTTTTTCAGATCCCTCAATATGAAGCCAGTCGGAAGGTGTGCGCAAAGCCATGCGCTTGCTAGGAATGATGGCATCATGTATATACTTGGGTCCCCACGCGCGGCTGCGCATGCGTCCCATGCAAGAGTGGCACAACAGCCAGTGGTGTCAGGCCAGCGGACAATGGGAAGATCTGGTAGTTGTCTCGCCGGCCCTCGTTCCCTCGCTGCAGTGGTGGTCAAGAGAAACCTCTTGAAGGGGAAGACCTTTACCACACCTGCAGTGGAAGCCACTCTCACGACAGATGCATCTCTCATGGGGTGGGGAGCTCATCTGCTTCAACAGACAGCGCACAGAGTTTGGTCTCCTCAAGGTGCGTCCAACCATATAAACTTACTGGAGCTATTAGCAGTGTTCAAGGCTTTGAAAGCCTTTCAGGTGCAACTAGAAGGGAAGACGGAGCTGATTCTAACGGACAGCACTACAGCTATGTATTACCTGAAAAAGCAGGGGGGGGCACTCACTCTCCAGGGCTATCCAAGCTGTCCCAAAACATTTGGATATGGGCTCTCAAACACAAGATGTTGTTGTCCCAACATGTCCAGGGGAACTCAATCTTCTGGTAGACGTATTCAGATTTCCCTCTGCCCGAAGAATATGAATGGCGGCTGCACGAAGACATGGTGCCCAACGTCTTCGCAAAATGGGGTTTCCCAGAGATCGACCTGTTCGCTACTCGGGAGAACGCCCAATGCCAAGACTACGCCTCCAGGCACCCCCAGAACCGATCCAAGGGGAGCAGTCTCTGGATAACATGGTTGTGGAGATTTGTCTACGGAACCCCCCCCCCCCCCCCCACCCCCCGACTCCCCTTCTCAGCAAGAAACAGCACAAGTTGCACCAGGAAGCAGTTACCATGATACTGGTGGCCCCCATGTGGGCCCGCCAACCCTGGTTCTCTTCCCTGATGGAAATGTCCCTCTCCCCACCTGTCAAACTGCACTGCCCGTACAACATGTTGTCTCAGGACAGTGGGGAGACCCTAAACCCATGCCCACAAACTCTGAACTTAGAAGCCTGGCTCCTGAGGTCATAGAGTTTGAGCACCTGCAACTCCCTCAGAGGTGCATGCACATACTCGGGGAAGCGAGAAAACCTAATACACGTTATTGCTATGCCAGCAAATGGAAACGTTTTGTCATCTGGTGCAATTCCAAGGGCGTCAATCCCATCGATTCCTCACCCACACACATTGTGCTGTATCTAAACCATCTGTTAGACACTGGGTTAGTCTTTAGTTCCCTAAAGGTTCATCTGGCTGCTCTGTCAGCCCACAATACATCACAACAAAGGGTATTGTGGTGGAAAATACCAGTGATTAAAACCTTTATGGAAGGGGTTAAGAGGATTTATCCTCCCATTTCTCATCCAGCCCCTGAATGGGATCTGAATGTGGTTTTGACCAGGCTCATGGGAGCTCCCTTTGAGCCTATGCATAAAGCAAGTCTGAACGACCTGACTTTTATAAAACAGCCTTCCTAGTGGCTATTACTTCTATTAGAAGGGTTCGCGAACTGCAGGCTCTTTTTGTTCTAGACCCCTTTGTTACAGTCCACAAAGATAAGGTTGTTCTGCCACACATCCTAGGTTTGCGCCTAAATTCATCTCAAAGTTCCATGTGAACCAATCAATTGAACTACCCACTTTCTTCCAGAACCCTACTAACATGGCCAAAAGAAGCCTTCACACACTAGACGTGCGCAGGGCAGTCATGTTCTACCTGGAAAGAACTAAACCACTAAGGAAGACAAAACAATTCTTCGTGTCAGTGGCAGCTGGTATAGAAGGGGATCCTGTCTCTAAATCTGCTATCTCAAGGTGGATTGTCAAATGCATCCCACTATGTTACTCTTGCTAAGGGAGAACTGCCCTTCAAGCCTAGAGCACATTCTACTCGAGGCACTGGGGCATACATAGCATTCATTGCAAATGTTCCGCTTGAGTCAATTTGCAAAGCGCCAACCTGGAGTTCTGTACACATCTTTACAAAACACTATTGACTAGACAGTCATTCTAGGTCTGATTCTCAGGTGGGACAAGCAGTATTAAGACATCTTTTCTCTAATGTTCCTTCTCACAACCCACCTCCAACTCCGGGTACTGCTCGCTAGTCTATGCACAGCATGTGATTCTAAGCAAATTAACAAGCATCAGAAGACGTGCATTACTTACCGTAATAGCATTTCTGATGATTGTATCTGCTTAGATTCACATGCGCCCTCCCTACCTCCCCGCTTGGGGTGGAAGGAACATAGACGTCTTACTACATTCTTTTACCTACTCACTCACTATAGCCTTCGGCTCCCTCATGGCAGAAAAAATACAATCTGATGGACCTCGGCGCGTGAGGGATTTTGGGTACACTACACGTCACGATAGGGATAGTGTTACAGACACGCCTATGCCGACGTCCCCTTTCGGTCCCCGAAAGACGAGATGCAATACTCTGTGGTTACCACTGGATGTCGGACCATATGCACAGCATGTGAATCTAAGCAGATGCAATCAGAAATGCTATTACGGTAAGTAATGCATGTCTTATTCCGAAATGTTCTGAATTCATCCTGCAAGCTCCTGACTGCAGAGTCTAATGCATTTATAAAAGCCCACTTTGGGTACCTGTGTTTGTACATTATTGTGTAAGCATGTTTAATAAATATTGCCTCCTTTACAGTGGGTGCACTGTGACCAATCCCCTTAACATGCGCATTATGAAACACCTCGTTCCCAAACTTCTAGGCACTTAATTGGAAACCATGTCTAGATGCTGTTGACTTCATTTGGCGGTTCTGACATTTTCTTTCTATGCGCATGCAAATATAATTGTATCAATTTGAACACAAATTAACACAAGTGACATGTCCCATTCACATTTTTTTTTCTTACTTTGATTTTTATTGGCATTTTAACAAACCAAACACGGACCGTGTGTTACATGCCACGTTGAAGCGTCATCAGACCTATTTTTCTGTTTATTCAACCAATCATCCTTATTTGGGATTATTACAATCTTCCACTTCTGGGCTAAAGCCACCCTCCCCGCCTGCAGCATATTCCCCCACATCCTGGTATACCTATACAATGCTGCATCTTTTGGAGGCATCCCTAATAGCATTTGCAGGGGGTCTAGTGGGAGGGATTCCCCAATGACCTCTGACATCCACCCCTGTAGGTTCTCCCAATAAGCTTGTATTTGTGGGCAGCGCCACCATATGTGTCCTCTTGAACCAATCTGACCACAGCCCTTTGGGCACAGTGGGGATGCCCCAGCAAACCTCTTATCTTAAGGGGGTCTCTATGCCAGCCCTGGAGTATCTTAAAGTTGTGTTCCATGTCCGCTGTGAAGAGATCCCCATGGAACTCTATCTTATATATCTTGCCCCATACCTCTTCAGTGAGTTCAGCCCCCACTAGCTCATTCCAATATTCTTTAAACCCCTACCTATTCTTTTTGTCGCTGATGTTCATTACCTTGTACAGTTTGGAGACCATCCCGGTCTGTTTATTGGCTGAGTCTAATGTTTTCTCGAACAGGGTTAGCGGCCGCTTCAATATCAATTCCCATTGTTGGACGGTCAACCGAAGATATTCCAATACTGAGATCTTCCGAGGACCTCTCCCACTGCTTCGTATGGAAGGAATTCACCCTCTAGGAACAGCTGTCCCACCCTTTCCAGCCCTTTTTTGACCAGTCTTGGGAGTTACGGAATCCTGTCTCCCAATCTTATGTCGGGGCCTCAAAGAGAGGGCATCGGGGAGGGCCATGTCGAAATGTTCTGTTTACCCCCTCTCCACAGGGACCACAGCACTCCTAGGGTGGGGTGTTCGAGTAATCAGCTCAGTTTGTCTTTATGGGGAGGCCCATGACAAATCCTGCACTTTGATCGGGTGTGTTTCCATGTCCTCTAAGTAAGACCAATGTGTTCCCAGATCGTCCCGCATGTGTTCCAGAAGTACTCTGAGTGGGACTGCTTTGTGATATAGCTGGAAGTCTGGAAGAACCCCCTCGCCCCCCCCCCCCCACTGGGAAGGGTGGGAGTGCATAATTTGGTCCTAGGGGTTTTGCCCTGCCATATACATTTTTGCACTGCTATCTGGCGTTCCTTAAAAGTTACCTTTGTGGGAAGGGCCATGAACGGATACATGAATCTTGGCAAGACGTTCATTTTTATTGCTGTCATACGGCCATACCATGATAGAATCATGCTGCCCCAATGATTCATATTTATTTTAATGGTTGACATTAATGGGCCATGGTTAGCTGTTGCCAGCGCGGTTAGATCCCTGGTCAATCTTACCGCCTAGTATTGGATTGCTACCTTCTCAACTTTGAGTCCTAAAAGGCTGAATGGGTCAAGCTCCGGGTCGGCAACAGCTTGGATTTTGATTTGTTAATTTTTAGACCGGAGAAGACCCCGAAGGCGTCGGTGAGAGCAGTACTGGGAGTGTTGTCGGGCGTCCACAAGATACCCCAGGATGTCATCCACGGACAGGGAGAGTTTGAATTAGACTTGTCCCTGTTGTCTACCTGGTACTCTCGGGTGACTCCTCACTGCGATCGCTAGAGGTTCCCTCATAAGGGCATATATGACAGGGGTAGTAGACACCCGTGTCTCGTACCTCTGGTTAGGTGGAAAGGCGTTGACAGTTCCGCATTCACTTGCACTCTCGCCGTGGGTGCCCTATACAGCGCTTCCACCCACTTTCTCATGTGTTCCCCAAATCACATTTTTTTGGGAGAACTGCCATGTACCTCCATTCCACTCTATCAAAGGCTTTCTCAGAGTCTAGGGAAAGCAGGCTGGCGTTGAGGTCGGTCTCTTGTGCATAGTGCATTAAGTCAATCGTCTTCGGACTATTGTCCGAGCCCATATGCCTTCTAATGAAGCCTACCTGGTTGCCGTGGAGCAGGGTCGGCATTATTCCCTCCCTCCCTCCTTCTACTGAGCACCTTTGCCAGGATCTTGACATCCGTGTTCAGTAGGGAGATTGGCCGATAGGATGAACACCCTGTCGGGTCTTTACCCTCCTTTGGCAGTACGCTATTATGGCTCCCATCATTGTCTCGGGCAGGTTGTCTCCCTCGAGGACTGCATTAAGGACTGCCTGGTGTGAGGCCAGGGTGGACCGATACAGCTTATAGAACTTTACAGAGAATCAGTCTTCCCCCGGCATCATACCTCCTTCATTGCCTTTTTTGCTTGGACAATCTCTTCCTCCGTTTTCGGAGCTTCTAACCAATCCGCAGCATCGGGTGCTTGTCTCGGTATAGGTATCTTGGCTAGGAAGTCTTCAATAAGAGCATCCTCTCTGTTAAATTCCGACTTGTACAACCATTCATAGTAGCGCTTAAAGGCTCCCCCTATGCTCGGGGTGTCATAGCATAGTGTCCCCTCATCGATTTTTATGGCTTTAACCATCTTGCTTTTCTGGACTCCCCTCAGTTTCCATGCCGTAATCTATCCTCCCTATCCCCTTTTCATAGTACTTTTGTTTAAGAAGCTGGAGACTCCTCTGTCTTGCTCAACAATAAATACCTAAGCTGGGTTTTATGTTCATCTAGGGCGGCTGTCTGTTCTGGGGCCATGGATCCACCCGGTATCCATCCTGGTTGAACTAGCGCTATTTTCCCCGTAGGGCCTTTTCCTGGCTGCCCTCCTCACTTTTCCTGGCTGTCCATCCTGGTTGAACTAGCGCTATTTTCCCCCGTATGGCCTTTTCCTGGCTGTCCTCCTCACTTTTTCTTTTCTGCCCCTATTTTTATCACGATGCTGCGAAATGGTAGCTTTATAAGCGTCCCACAGGATATGAGGGCTGACCTCCCCATTATCATTCAACTCAAAGTATTCCACTATACTTTCCAAAACCGTTTGGTCTGTTATCGTATCTCTGAAAAGAGTATTGTTAAATTTCGACCTCCCGCTCTGCTGGCGTCCCCACCCACCATCAGGGTGACCCGCACCAAATTGTGATCCGACCGCAGCCTACCCTCAGATTTTGTGTATGTGCAAGTAGATCATCCTCCACCAGAATGTGGTCGATTCTAGAGACTGTTTCATGGGCCCATTCATATTTAACTACACTGTAGACATATGAAATTGCTACATGGCGCTGTTTTTGGCGCACATCCTGTCACAAATATGGCACGTGCAACATGAAACCTTCCTCATTGTTGGGACCTTTCCTGATCATCCTAACACAGGTTTGGAGGTCTAGCTAATTTGCGGTTCTGTGCTCTGGACACTCCGCGGACACACCACCACTCCGACAATGACTTCATTCGACTCCCAGGACACGATGCAGGCGGTGAACAGCAATGGCTACTCGATGAAACTGATGGCAGGCGTTCCTTGTGGTGAGAACAAAGAAACTGGTCCTGCATGGCCCCTCTTTTTGGTGGAGCACTGCAACTTCAGGGAAATACTAGTTATTCTTTCTTTACTTTTTTCATTTGTAAAGCACCTAGCCTCAGGGACATCAAGGTGCTGTTGTGACACCAGTTACACTCAAATAGCTCTTATTCGTATTTGGAGATAGGCAGTCTTTAGGCAAATAGGTAAGTTTTTAAGGTCTTTCGAAACGGCCATTAAGAAGCTTCCACTCTTAGGTCTATCTCGCCAGTGCTTTTCAATCTCTACATCCGATTGCTGTGTGCACTTATCGACAAACTGGGAGTCGTTTTCACAAATTACACTGACACCCGGATTATCCTGGAATTTACTGGGAATTACGCCACAGACTCTAGAACGCTGTCTTACATCTATGAACACATGGACAGCTGGATGTCGGAGAACTGGTTGTGCTTGAATGGCAGCAAAACAGAGCTGATTTTTGGATCCAACCAGGTCTGGAACAAACTTTACTGACTATAGTGGCTTTTTATTAAAAGACAATGTAATAAAACCCCAATATAACGTAAAAGCCCTAGGGGTACAGCTGGAGGCCTCTCTAAAAGCAGATACTCAAATTACCTATGTGAACCAGACATGTAATCACCACCTACCCCAAAAACATCTGTCTTTACATATCTGAGAGAAATTGTGCTACCATCTTACTAGCCATCACACTGACTAGGTTGGATTATTGTAACTCCTTACTTAGCGGAGCCTCCTTATTCAACATTAAGAGATCAGGTGATCTAGAACGACACAGTTCGAATTGTGACCAACACCAATAGAAGAACACATATTTCGGATCACAGATGGAAACTGCACTGGTTACCCATCCGGGAATGGATTGACTTTAAAGTAGGCACTCTGTTCCACAGGTGCCTCATGGCAAAATACCTGAATATTTCGAACCCCTTGTCACTCCATACCAAGCTATGAGATCCCTTTGCTCTGCCACTTTAGGGCTGATACAGGGCCTATCAGCTAAACGTACCAAGCGTCTTGGTAGATCCTTTTCTGCAAAGGCGACCTGGAATGCGCTACCAACTGCGCTCAGACTTGAATTAGATCTTAAAACTTTCAAGCAAAATCTGAAGACCTTCCTCTTCTGTTAGCTGCCTTTTACATCCTCCTAAATATGCTAACCTAGGCTGTCTCGTTTTAAATGTTTAGTCTCACCATGTCTGTTTGCGCCTTGATGCCTGCGGGCTGCTGGCACTTTATAAATACATAAATAAATTAAATAGTTTGGGTGGGAGAGCGTTTCAATGGTTTGTTGCCACCGTCGGGAAGATGGAGCCGCCGCCTCCTCCTCTTCAATTTTGGTAGTCGGGCCATGTGTGTGGAAGGACCTTACCGGTCTGGTAGCTTTGGTTCTCACACTTTCTGCAACAAATCTTGTGTGGCAGTGTTGGATAAACATTTGGGAGTGACAGAGTTGTGAATATAATCCTTTCACAAATAGGGAGCAAGTGAACTTTTTTATCGCTGCTGTGATGTGGTCTCATTTTGGTATGTTAAGCGCAGCCCATAGGGCGCCGTTTTAGATTATCTGCATCTCGTTTCTTCTGTTTGGAAGTCCCAGTATTGCAACATTTTTTCTGAAGTCCAACTAAGGGCTTAGTAAAAGCATCCAACTGAGATAGTACAAGTCTCCACTCTTGGTATGAGGCAGTACCACTTGAGTAAATGGTAGCGTATATGGTATAGCGTATATGGTAACGTAGATGGAGCAGCCAGGCTTGTCTTAGGAGGGAGAGAGGGCCATAGAATCAGAACAAAGAAATTGTAATACACATGTCCAAAGAAACACAAACATTATCTGATGCTTTTTAATCCGCTTAGAATCACATGCTGTGCATATAGTCTGACATCCAGTGGTAACCGCAGAGTATTGCATCTAATCTTTCGAGGATCAAAAGGGGACATGGGCGTGCGTGTAACACTATCAGTAACGTGACACGTAGTGTACCCAAAATCCCTCAAATATCGAGGTCCCTCAGATTTATTTTTCCACCCACATTACTGGTCGCCCTAATGCAGAGCTCTTGAAAAAGAGATTGCGTTATTCTTATAATTAATAGACTTTGGTCGTTTATTCCCCTAAGTCACTTCGACAATTGAATCCTGTGCATTGCGAAGACTGCTGTGGAATTTCGACGGCCTGTTGATCCGTCGGCACTGCCGTCCACGCGGGCGGGCCCTCTGCCATCCACGCGGCCGGCCCTTACAGTAGGGAGAGGGGGTCAGGGGTGGCTATATTCTTTCAAGTATGTCTTTCCTCTATCACCCTCTTTGTTACCTGGGTTTTTTGATCGATGTACCTGTTTTGCGCTATGGACAAGACTCCATTTAGGTTTTGCCCTTTGTTTGTAGGGCCAAATACCCATGGAAAGACTAGCACAGTCGGTGCAACAACTGTCTTCCTCTCAACCACAATGAAGCGGCTTGCACAACTTGTAAGCTCCTGCGTCCTAAGACGCGTAAAACGGTGGACGTCCTACAGTATGTCGCAGGCCGAAAGTTCTTCTCCCGCAGCCTCCGAAAGTGATGGGGGTGGGGGGCTAGGAGGGGGAGGGAGTAGCGATGAACAGGCCTCTGCATTGGAAGCCATTGACCTAACGGCTGAGACCTTTCGATCCGCAGTCCTTCCCCGACCCTGTCAGGCATGACGCAATTCATGCTATGTGGGGAAAAACCTGGCAACAGGGACACACAAGTTGTATACACCAAACATACAACCCAAGGTGCTGCTTCAGCGTCAGTCTAAGCGCACCAAAGCACCAATGGACCTGTTGAAAACTTCAACGGGATCCGCTGATCTTCATGATCGGCAGCCTTCCCCGCAACCGCAGCAGCGGCCTGCGACTGGGCATTCTAACACAAAGGGCGCTAGTACTAAAACACATGTGGTGGTTGAGATGCTCCAGGAGGACTAGCAGATGCCGCTTAAGGCCCCGGTGGCGCCGAAATCCACCGCACAGCCTCCAGCTTGCCTGGCACATCTCCCCACCACCCTGAGCATCGGCGATAGCATCGCTAGGATTGCTCCGGCAGTTAGCCAGAAAGAAAGGTTGAAAGATGAGGCTAAACATACAGAACGACCGAAGGATACGCTGAGACACACTGAACGGCCTAAGGACACGCCGATAGACATGCCACATACTCCCGAACGCTGCAAGGGCTATCTGAGTCCTATGCCTCTATCCAGAATGCCAGGCGATACATCTCAACGTTCCAGAGAGGAAAATTAGCCATTTCCTCCCCCAGATCCCTCTGGTTCATCCCCATCTGGTTCATTTCCCATGGACCAGAGAGAAATTTGAGGGGTGCATGGACAGTCTAGAGAAATGTCTCTTCTGAAAAGCTTGCTCCCAAAAGGCCAAGGGAGGCCCTTATCTTTACACCCGTGGCCAAGTTTCCACGAACCTTTGACGATCCTCATGAGGAATATACTTATGACCTCACTGATGACGAGTTCCAGGTGGACACATGTGCAAGTTGATTCCCCCTTCGGGGACGTTTACAATATGGATGACCCTGCAGATCCTATGAACAATTGAGATGACAGCCGCCAGGTTGAGGCTCAACCTTGGCCGTCCCCTGTTACTACTCCGGACCCCGATGACCTGTGCATGGATTCACCCCAGCCCCACCCCAGCCCACCAGGCCTCCCCTGTGGACGATCAAATGGTGTTTGCCCGTCTTCTTCAAAATGGCGTTAAACATTTTTAGATCACCACACAAGAATATGTGCTGGATTCTGATTTTGGGGAGGACATCCTCAAAGAAAAGCCCCCTGCCAGTGTTAGGAAGAATTCTCATAAATGTGCCAGTTCCTCACACCTTAGTGCCCTACAGCTCTTCTGCTAAACTTTGCACTTTACAATTCTGTTTTTTTTCTGTGTTTGTTTCTTTGATTATGGAGTTTTAGACCACTCCATAGGCATCATCTTTTCACGTGTCATGCAGCACCCTCAGTGCAGTGGCACAGGGAAGCCTTTCAGGATGTCCCAAGGTTTAAATACCTTCTCCGGGATAAACTACTGTTTCCCAGAGAAAGTAAAGTTAAATTGACTATTCCTAGACCCAGCACACCCTATCTTACAATGGAGTGCTGGAGGGGTTACCTAGTATCCCCTATGTCTAGAAACTCATGTAGCAGTCAAATGCTACCCTTTCCTCTCAAAATGGCTGGTGGCAGTGGTTTTACAACAAACTACCATGATTTTTCCCGACCGCAAACACCGGTAGCGTTAAATCGCGGGTGCCATGTTTTTCAAGATGGCGTCTGAGCCCCCTTTGTTTAAACAGGTCCTGGGCTTCTTTTTTCTCCATTTCCTTTTGGAAAGGTCCTTCTAGAGTTACTCTGCGTGCCAAACTAGGTTTGGTCGCTTTGTTCTTACGCCAAGGGCAGGCTTCAGGACTGAAGGCCGCCTCTGGCGCTTGAGTGTCTGTGGTGAGCCAAAAGTGAGGGAGGTGCCCAAAACCCCCTGGGCTCAGTCTCCTTGGAGACCCAAAAGCACTCTGGCTTGATTGGCTGGCTGACTGTCCGGCAAGGACAGCCACCCTGCTGGATGAGTGGCAGCTAGGCTGGAATGAATGGGAGAAAACTGTTTAAAAGACGAGTCTCTTGGCTTCGAAGGCAGTCGACCACTGGAATGAAAGAACCGAAGACGAGCTGGAAGAGGACGGCTGCTGCAACTCCTGGACTGTTGGTTTGCCCGGTGAAGCCCTGCTGCAGGTCCAAATCGCCAAGTTCATCTCGACAGAGAAACCACGCAGGGACGACTTCACCCTTTGAGTTGGTGGGACCAATCAACTTGTAAGCCATCTGGATACTATTTTCGCAGCTGGTTGTATTTTCCTCAGCGTGCTGCAGGAAACCGAATAGCCAGGGAGAAGGACACCAGTTTGTGTGCTTGACGACAGCTACCGGAATCAGATTTGCCAGCTTTGTAACCAGTCCCTGTGCAGTGCAGCAGGCCCCTGACGTCCTCCCTCGTCCCCACAACTGAGGCTCAGGAACAGCGAGCTCTGCAGGAACAGCCAGGAACAGAAGTCCTCAGCTGCATCTTTTTCTTCAACATAAGGTACTTTGAAAACCCGACTGAGAGAACTTACCTTTCACTGCGAAAGTGTGTGAAACTTTGGCAACTTGCAGGCCTTATCAGACCCGACTTATAAAGCTTCTATGAACTACTTCTGAGAACTGTGGCAAAGACTTTTCCGTTTAACTGCCAGAACTGATTTTACTGATGCAAGATTCTATCCCATTGACTTTGGCCTACCTATTTCATTGGGCCAACTCCTCCGGTGAACTCAAACTATTTCCACTGTTTTAGAATAACTCTACTATTCGTTTTATTAACTTATGCCTTTTTGCTCCTACTTAAATGCTCTGAATGCCATTTTGCTCCTCCTTCAAAGTAGTTTAAATCCCTCAGAATCGGATAGTGTGAAGTACTGTAGAATATTTTGTGTGATATTTATTGCCTCCTTTTAGTGAATGTTTTCTGACTGTGAAATAAATGAATAAGTGTTTTACCAAGAAACCTTGACTATAACAGTCTCTTTGAATAATTGTAATTATAGACCTCTGTGTAACGCCCTTACAGCTTACATTGCTTCTTGATTCCATCCGGGAAGCTGGTGAGTGCTGGGCTCGTGCTCATTTTGGAGTTTGCAATTTTCTTTAAAATAGTGTTTTTGTGGGCCTATGCGCCTTCCCCCCCATCCCTCGATCCCCATTGTTCCCTACCTGTCTCCCTCTCCCTCCCGCCCACGGCCTCCCAAGTGGCCAAAAGTCTGCAGTTGCCAGGGTCTAGTTAACCGAGTGCAGCCACCTGTTCCCATTCCATCTGCCCGCCTCCCTGCCTAACCCCTCACCGTGATTGGCTCTTCCAGTGCTCTTAATCCACCTTCCCAGGGCAGCCCCCTGCCCGGCATCCCCTTCGGCTAAGGGCCCCAAGGCAAAGGGCGGCTCTAACAGAGGCAGCTCCAAGATGTTTCTGCAGGTGTCAGCTGGGGAAGCAAAGGAAGCCAACAGACCTCAACAAAACTGTACGTGTGGTATTGGTGGGTTGTAGAGCAATAACTCTACTCCAGAAAGCCCTTACTACTCTACCTTACCGCTCCATAACGTAATTGCCATAGAATTACAACATGCATAACTGGAGAGATTTATGATCATTAGCCTAATGCCAATCCAGACTGGAATGTAAATGTTGCATTGAATGACGCACTAACACACTAGCCAATGTTAGCATGTACCACACTTGGATGGAATTCTCAACCTTAGCTTGCGTCGCATCTAGACCGATATTTTGAATCTTAGCATGTACCACACTTAGATGGAATTCTCAACCTTGGCTTGGGTCGCACCTAGTCAGAAATGTGAATGTTAGCATGTTCCACACTTAGATAAAACTGTGAATAATGACAAGTGCAACACTGGAATGGAATCGCAATCACTAACCCGCCTCACATCTAGACGGAATATTGGAATGAGCAAGCGCCACACTCTGTTGGTATAGTGAACAAGCATTACCTAGATATAATTGCAAGGACAGCAATGCCAACTAACCAATCCACTAACAATTTCATCCCTCTGCATACACCTCTCAAACTCTAACCAAACACAACCACAAGCCTAAAACGCAGCAATCCGCACAAACTTCACTTCACTACACTGCAACAACAAAACAAACTGCACATAGACTTGCACAACAGCGCACGACGACTACCGACCATAAAACACCCTACGGCCAGCCAACGGACCCACCGGGCTGAGGCTGCCAGCAGCACATCACTGCTATCTTGCACTTTTCCAGATTACTCCCACTAACTCACCTCCACCCTCCCTCTTTCAGAGCCACCAGGGGACCACTCCGGTGGTGATAGTGCACGTTACAAATATCCTTTAATATTAACATTGAGCTAAGCCTGGCTGCTCAGCTCGCTACCAAAAACTGTGTTGTACAGACTTATACCAAAGGTTGGGTTTGCTTACACCTGTGGTCCTAGTTGCGTGTAGTGGTCCCAGAGGGTACTGCATACAAACGTTGCCTAACAGCCAGACAGGCTATTCCTTTATTAAACTCTATCAAGAGAAGATTGACACCAGCTCAAACTAGAGCAGTGAACCCCAGGGTTGGGAAATTGTTCCGGCCTTCTCCTACTGACCCTGCTTACATTAAGCGCCTTGCCACTCAAGATTCTTTAGTGGTTACCACGACTAGAAAACGGGTGGGTGTACCCCCGCCTACAGGAGAGGCACCGCCTGCTAAGGAGTCCAAGAGGCTGTATGCTTTGGGAAAGAGGGTCACAACTGCTGCTGCATTTTCCACCCGAATAGCCAATAATACCACCTTATTGGCTAGTTATGCAGATGTCCAGTGGACCCTGCTACAAGAAGGCCTTCAAGAAGTACCAGAAGCCCTGCGAGCTAAGTTGCTCGCCATTGTATCGTAAGACAAGCACGTGAATCAAAATGTGCTTAAGAACGCCTTAGATGCTGTTGAAACAGCCTGAAGAACCTTAGCACAAGGTACATTGCTCAAGAAACATGCCTGGCTGAGGAACTCTGGGTTTAAAGCGGAGACCCAGACTGCCCTGATAAACCCATTGAAGAAACCATCTTGTTTGGCAAAGCAGTGAACAACGCACTGGAAACAGCTAAGAAAGAACATGAAACACTCAAGTCCCTTCAGCAGATTACCCAGAAACCTTCTAAACAGAGAGAGGGTGGCTCCCGCTGGTCCTTTCTTGGGCAATCCCGCTCCCCTCAGAACCAGTACAGTTCTGGAAATAACTGGAACTCTGCACAAGGATCTAATACCACCACCATCACCTATCCACCTAGAGGACAGCGGCGTGGAAAGGGTAGAGGCCGTGGTTCCACCCCTTATGGCTCCCCGGCCTCAGATCAGAAATGAGCATTTGATCCGAGTCCCCTCTCATGCCACCCCTGTCAGGGGGCCTCTAACATCTTTCCTTCAAGCATGGGAGGGGATAACGACAGATCAGTGGGTACTCGAGACACGGGTACTGCATAGAATTTTGCCGACCACCAAAATCGCGAAGCCTGACTCCAACACCTGCACATCCTTCTGCAAGAGGTGGAGATCCTTCAAGAAAAGGGCGCCGTAGAAGTCGTCCCGATTCTACAGTTAAACAAGGGTATTTATTCAATGTACTTCCAAGGATCTCACCATGCGCCCTGTACTAGACTTGCGCCCAGCGAACAAATTTGTCAAACCTCAAAAGTTTTGTATGGTCACTTTACAAGAACTAATCCTGCTACATAGGTACAACCAATTCACAGGTTGTTATATTTTATGGTTTGAAATGCACTTTCATCTACATATGTCTCTTGGCCTATAAAAATGGCACTTGCCTCCACACAGGTCTTCAACAATTCAGTAGTATGCAGAACATGAAAGTGAGTCTCACCTAGAAGCCCCTCCACCACTCAGCCGAATAGGCTAGGAAGAAGTGGAGCCTCCAGGGAAAAACCACTAAAGGGGAAAACCCCTGTGGTGGGCTGCTAGGATGCGTAGACTCCTGTGGGCAGCAGTGGTGTTGTCTTTGTGCTACACGGGAACTTTAGTGCAGACCAAAATCCCCTTGTGGAGAATTCTAATATAAATAGAATATAGAATGAGAAAAGAGGTAAATAGAACAAATGCATATTAAATCTAGGAGTGGAGGAAGAGCTTACCCTGGAGCCAATGACAGATTCCTGATTACTATCAGCCAAGTCGATAGTGACAGAAAAGCTACAGTGTAAGGGACCTAATAGAGCAGAAGGTGAAAAGATTATGCTCAAATGTAGTAATCACATTCAAGATAGAAACAGATGACCGAGAAACAAGGCAACATATAGCCTTACCAAAGTACCCGTAACTCTGTAGACATGAAGGGGTAAAACAATCCAGAAGACATAGGGCGGAAGACTGCAGAATATTCCTATGCCTACTTCCTGTGGTGAAAACAGAAGGTGTTCACCTTTCTCCACCTCGATCTCCGGCTGTATTTCAAGCGCGGAGATCGAGGCGGGTATTGTTGGGAAGGGGAGATTCTCCCCTTTACGATACCCATTGTGTGGCATTGCTCCCCGCGGATCGGGTGCAGGGCGCACGATCCGTGGGCAGCAATGTCACCGGATCAGTACAGATCCGTTTGTGATGTGGGGGGAGGGGGGCTGATTACTAGGTAAGCACCCCCCCTCCCCCCCCGTGGCCCCAAAGCATAGGGCCACAGCGTCGGAGACCACTGGGGGCAGATGATCACTGCCCCCAGGGGTGAAAATGAAGAAGAAAAAAAAATAGAGGGGAGGTGGGAGGGGGTTTGGGTCCCTGGGGCCCACTGGGCCACCAGGGATAGAGGAGAAAGTGGTGTCCCTGGAAAGGGAGGTTCTCCCCTTTCCATGGACACCACATATGAGGCATTGCTGGTAACGGATCAGAACAGAGCGCTCGATCCGTGACCAGCAACCCACTGGACCACCATGGATCCGTTTGTGACTTGGGGGAGGGGGGGCTGCTTCAAGTAAGCAGCCCCCTCTCCCCCAGCCCCCAAAGCATGGCGGCACATATGTGCACAACCCTGGGGGCAGATGGCTGATCATCTGCCCCCAGGGAAGGGGACAAAATAATAATTTAAAAAAGTGATGGGAAGGGGGGGGTTTTGGGGGCCTAGCCACCAGGGATTTTTTTGGAAATGGTGTCCTTGGAAAGGGGAGATTCTCCCCTTTCCAAGGACACCCTGTGTGACAGCATTGCTGCACGCGCATCGGGCGCAGGGCGCTCGATGCGCGTGCTAGACACCAGGGATGTCTTTGAATGCGGGGGGAGGTGGGGGCTGCTTACAGCAAGCAGCCCATGCCCCCCCCCCCCTGGCCCCCAATGCATGGGGGCACATATGTGTACAACCCTGGGGGCAGATGGCTGATAATCTGCCCCCAGGTAAGGAGGCAAAAAAATAATAATAAAAAACGGGAAAAAAAGTGATGGGAAGGGGGGTTTGGGTGCCCTAGCCACCAGGGATTTTTCCGGAAATGGTGTCCTTGGAAAGGGGAGAATCTCCCCTTTCCAAGGACACCCTGTGTGACAGCATTGCTGCCCGCGTATCGGGCGCAGGGCGCTCGATGCGCGGGCAGCAATGCACACTAGACACCAGGGATGTCTTTGAATGCGGGGGGGAGATGAGGGCTGCTTACAGTAAGCAGCCCTCGCCCCTCCCCGGCCCTCAAAGCATGGGGGCACAAGTGTACAACCCTGGGGGCAGATGGCTGATCATCTGCCCCCAGGGAAGGGGGCAAAATAAAAAATGAAAAGCACAAAAAAGGAATTTTGGGTGGGAGTGGAGGGCCACTAGCCACCAGGGATATATTTTACAGAAAAGGGGGGTGGCCCTCTCCCCCTCACCCCAAGGGGAAATGGGGGCACCCCTTGTAGCTATCCCTAGGGGCAGATATCTGCTCCTATGAAGGGGCATCTGACCCCAGGGAGGGCTGCATGAGATGGCCCCCTCTTATCTGCCCCCAGGGAGGGCTGAATGAGATGCCCCCCTGTATTTGGTGTGGGGGGGTAGAGGGTCACCCCCATTACATTAGAAAATTACCTGCAGTTTAGGGTGCCCCTCAGCCGGCCCTAATGTGTAGTGTACCATTTTTCATTTTTTCCTTTGCTTACGAAACTTGCCTTGGCGCAGAGGGGCACATTGGTGTGCCAATCTGGCGCCGGGGTGCCCAAACCTTACTGCCCCACCCACTGGGGGGGGCCTGTCCCATCATTTTTGGGCCCACCCACCTCAAATGGAGGCGGGGTGTACCTCACGCAGCAGTTTGTAGGAGGCCCAGGGAGGCCTGCATGAGGTGCCCCCGCCACCCATTTGGGGTGAGGGGGTAGAGGGCAACAAAGAAAAAAATGGAAAATGGTGGAACGCATTTTAGGGGGGGGGGGCTCTGGGGCACCTCAAAGGGACGGGGACTTTTCTAATGGGACGTGGTGGTGACCCCGTCTCCCAAACCCGCAATGGATTGGGTGCCATGTCATGCAGCCCTCCCTGGGACCAGATATCTGCTACTAGGAAGGGACGCCTGAGCCCAGGGAGGAGTGCAGGACAGCCCCCCACGTATCTGCCCCCGGGGAGGGCTACATGAGATGCGCCACCCCTCCAATTGGGGTGGGGGTGGAGAGGTGCACCCCCCTTCACAATAGAAAATTACCCGGTGGTGTATGGGGCTCCTCTGCCCCCGCTCAAGGGCAGCCTGCCATTTTGAATTATTTTCTTTGTTTACTAAACTTGCCTTGGCGCAGAGGGGCACATTGGTGTGCCAATCTGGACCCGGGGTGCCCAAACCTTACTGCTCCACCCACTGGGGGGCCTGTCACACAATTTTTGGGGGCCCTCTCCCTCCACCTCAAATGGAGGGGGGGTGTACCTCACGCAGCCGTTTGTAGGAGGCACAGGGAGACCTGCATGAGGTGCCTCCGCCACCCATTTGGGGTGAGGGGGGAGAGGGCCCCCAAAAATTCTGGGACAGGCCCCCAGTGGGTGGGGCAGTAAGGTTTGGGCACCCGGGGCCAGATTGGCACACTAATGTGTCCCTCTTCGCCGAGGCAAGTTTCGTAAACAAAGAAAAAAATGGAAAATGGTGGAATGCTTTTTAGGGGTGTCTGTGGGGCACTCCAAAGGGTCTGGGAATTTTCTAATGGGATGGGGCATTGACCCCTTCCCCGGGACCAGATATCTGCTCCTAGGAACGGATGCCTGAGCCCAGGGAGGAGTGCAGGACAGCCCCCCGTCCCCCCATTATCTGCCCCTGAGGAGTGCTACATGAGATGGGCTGCCCCTCCAATTTGGCCATGTGTGAATTCCCACGGGTGTACTCTCTTGGGAAATGCATGGGGTTCCCTGTTTTCCTTGCTGGCTTCGACGCCCTAGGCCCAAATCTGTAGGTTGCCCCAATGAACAAAATGGGCAGTGGTGAAAGGATTGGGGCTACCAGTGGGTTACCCTTTTCCTTTTGCGCCCCAGGTAGGTGCACCCACACATGTGAGGTACCGTTTTCCTCGGGACACGTGTGGGGACGTGGGAAGGTAGGCCATGTGTTGCTGGCGGTGTTTCGGTGGGTGGCCAGAGCGAAATGTCTGAGAATTGTCTTAATTTCCAGCCAATTTCAGAGACATTTCCCTGTGTCCACTCACCGAAACACGTCGCCAACAACAGATGTCATACCTTCTCGCGTTCCCACAGGTGTCCTGAAGAAAAAGGTACCTCATGTGTGGGTGCACCTACCGGGGGGACAAAAGGAAAAGGGTAACCCACTGGTAACCCCAAGCCTTTCGGCGCATCCCATTTTGTTCGTGGGCAACCTACAGATTTGGGCCTAGTGTGTCGAAGCCAGCAAGGAAAACAGGGACCCCCATGCATTTTCCAAAAGAGGACACCCGTGGCAATCCACAGATGTCAGCCTTGTGCAAATTGTCACAGTTTTTATAAGCCACCATCCCCGACAAAGTGTGATATTTGGTGGGGAAAAAACACAATGTTTATTTTGTCTGGGGTGCTGGGTAATAAATCCTAGGCCGCTTTGCGCAAATCTTACCTCTGCGGATTCCCACGGGTGTCCTCTTTTCGGAAATGCATGGGGTTCCCTGTTTTCCTTGGTGGCTTGGACACCAGAGGCCCATATCTGAATGTTGCGCTTGTCCGGAGAAAGTGTCAAAATCAGGTGTCGAAACAGACTTTGGGTTACCTGTGTTTTAGGCTTTCCCCTTGGCGCCCAGGTAGGTGCACCCACACATGTGAGGTACCGTTTTCATCGCCACACCTGTGGGAAGGTATAACATTTGTTGTGTTTGTGTGGTTTTCATAATGTTTTGACAAATTTGCTGGTGCCCTTTGTCTAACAACCCTTTCATTTCCCAAATGTGACCTACATTTAGTCGCTGCTTTAGGCACCATACAACTTTGTAACCTGCACAAGTCACCTACCCTTGAAAAGGTCTGCCTGTGCTCTTTCAGAAAAATGTGTGCTTGCTGTTCCTCATCACATTGGTTTTCCCGATTTACACATGCAAAGTGCATCTGTTCAGGCCGTGAGCGTAAAACTCCTGTGTACCATGGCTCAGTGTTTGGCTTGTGGTATTGCTTGTTTTGTAAAAAAAACTACAAAAAATGTGTGCTTTCCTAACTGCAAGAGTCAGGGGGGGAGGGGGTGGGCGGGATGTAGCGGAGCATTGCTTTTCTCAAAATTCATAGAAGTCATTGCCGTACCAAGCCAACCATGTCCAACACAAACCTTTTTTTCTGTCATTTTCCCGCTTTCCCCCCAATCTATGGCATTTTCCCCTACCTAGTGTTTGCCTGACCTACACAAATCACCCCTTCCTAAACTTGGAATTTTGTCTACTTTTCAGAAATGTATGCCTTTCTGTCCTCCAATTCAGCTTTCCTACCCTTTTCTCCCATTCCATCCATGCATGTCTAATTGGCAAAAATGGCTAAAATCGCCTACCTCTTACAAATCAGTTGATAACCGTATCAAATTATTTTTTTTCCGTTTCCACTCAACCTGTGCTTGAAAGCCAGGAAATTGGGGAATACAGCAAACAATTTGTTCCTAGCTCTTACAAGGAAAAAACCACAGGCGGCTTTGTACATCATTTTATTGGCATTTAAAAAAAAAAAAACGTTTGCCCTTTTTGCTTATTTTCTCTCACCCCCCCTACAGCAACCTAGGATTCCTGTGTGGCGTTACGACCGCCTACATGTGGGGAAAAAGGAGCCACATTTGGCCGAGATATCTCATTTAACAAAAAAAAAGTTACAAGCCATTGAATGGCCACATACCGAAATCACCAAAAAAGGCCCTGGCACTGGGGGCAAATACCCATGGCAGTTAAAGGGTTAAAGACTGTCCTTCTTGTGGCCTTAACATCAGCCCGCAGGGTTAGTGAACTAAAGGCTCTCATGTAAACCTCCATATACTTCTGGTCCTTGGGGATAAACCCTCTTTCTTACCAAAAGTAGTTTCTGACTTCCATTTGTCAAAAATCATATTACCAACATTCTAACCACCTCCTCATTTGGGCAAAGAAGAGGAGAGACTGCATAGACTGGACCCCAAAAGGGCTCTGTTTTTACATTTCAAGAATGTCAAAATTACGTCAAGATGACCAACTTTTTGTAGGTTATACAGGTCTTAAATTGGTATTAATGGTGACAAAAAAGATTATATCCCGTTGGATCATTCTGGCTATAATTGAGTGTTATAGATTGGTGGGAAAAGACCCACCGGATGGGCTTCAAGCCCATTCCACTAGGCGGATGGCTACTTCTGCGGCTCTGAAGAGGGGAGTCCCTGCAGATATTTGTTAAACTGCAACATGGGCATCAATGCATACCTTAACCAAGCATTATTGCTTAGATACCTCCTCTTCCAATGAGGGTTTATTTGCCAAGGTGGTACTTCATTCTGTCCATGAGAACAATAACTAGTACTGCCACCTCCAAAATTACCACTGTTATGGGAGTCTATCATAAGATGAGGAATACGTGGGAGGACACAATCCATTCAAAGAACAAGTTATTTACCAACTGAAACGTTCTTTCGACTGGATATTCCTCCCACTTATTCCTCATCGCCTTTCCCATCCTGCCCTGCAGTACAGTTTACGTCACTTAGACTCTTCGTGAGAGGAAAGTGAATCAGTCATGCGGCACGCCTGGGCGTTCCTTGAATATTTCCTTGAAAAAACAGAACTCGAGCCAACAGGTGCAGCACAAGCTATTTATACTGATGGTGTCGTCGACACGGTACGAAGCCCGCCGAGGGACCTCGACGCCACAACCTTGTGCACAGCACCCGTTGCCGAGAATTTTATTTTCTGAAGCAGCGAAGCTGGCAGGATATGAATATCATAAAATGAGGAATACGTGGGAGGAACATCCAGTCAAAAGAATGTTACAGTTGGTAAGTAACTTGTTCTTTTTATATATGCCTATACTACACAAGTTGGTAGTGCGACTGTGCAGCCTGGCTTATGTTAAGAGTGGTAATATGAGCTGTAGAGCTGTAAAATGAAATCAGTAAATACAGGTAACCAAGTAAACACTTACACACTTCTAGGTGTATAATACATTATTTATTTCTACTCGAAGCATTCTTTAAAAAGCAGTAATTAGCTGTAACATTAATCCCAGGTTAGGATTCAATTCAAACCGTGAACAATAAAGCAGGTGAGTAATTCATTCATATGTTACACATGTTCCAGCACCTGAAGGTGACACATTTGAGGTCAGTGTAGCAGATCCCAACTTTAGAACTAACACCATTATGTGGCTGAAAGCCAATGACTATTAACTATTAGAAACTGCCAACTGTATTGTAATTAACAACGTTCATCACAAGCTGTTACCATTATTTGCTTCTCCCAGCATACAACATGTGTAAATATTTGCAAATTTCCGCCATTCTAAGAAATGCATCTCACGCTCATGACTTAACACATGGTACCCGTGGGGATACCTATAACCCTGTACATAATGACAGTAATATCTGTATATAATAATGTTTTCCTTGTTCTGTAAGTTATGTTTCACACTTTTGACTCCCTGTAACTAAGCCTTGCACTATCTTGTAACTGCTGCGCCCTGATACCTCTGGGTCTGACGCGCATTATAAATAATAAACAAATGCAAATATATAGTATCACCTTTACAATATTGAGTTTTCAAGTTAGGGAAAGGTTAGGGTTAGATCAGAACAGACTGATGGGTTATAAGAACAGTTGGATTCTCCCATAGAGGTGCAGGGAGTCTATTATCCCAGCATTAAAGTGTTCAACATTTAAAACCTGTAAGGGAACACGCACTGCCAAAATCAATAGGTTCTGAAGGAAGCCTTTAGGGAGCCAGGACAGTTATTGGGCAAAGTCAAAGTTCTGATGCTCTTCTTAGAAAATTATCTTAAATAGTGTTCAAAAGAGAAATCACAGCAACTCGAGGAGTCACCTTTAGAAAGCTCAAGATCTAAGGCCAATGCAAGTAAGCTGAGGTCCACTTAGTGTATTGTAAAATCACACTCCTTTTGGTACCTGGACTCTGGATATATATTTCTTGCTTCCGTAGGGTCCTCTGGATGACCACGAAGATCTGACAGGAATTCTGACTTTCGGAAGACAATGCAAAGATGGTTGAGGTACCCTGGGCTTCTGTATTCTTGGAAAGTTGGAGCAAGTCGGGGGTTGCGCCAAAATAGTTTCTCGAGGCTAGTTGGTCCCACCAGCCTAAGTCGTCCTTTACAGATATTCCCTGTCGATTCGAAAACTGGGTCAGCACAGCTGCAGGGCTTCTGTTAGGCAAGATTGTGTGCAGTAACTCTGTGGGAGACTACACCAGTGTTGTATAAGGTAACCCACCTATTGGTATAGGTTTGTACTACGCATGTTGGTAGTGTGACTGAGCAGCCAGACTTATCTCAAGAGGGGTAAATGTGAGCTGTAGAGCTGTAGCATCGAAATCCACACATAAGCATCCAAATAATACCTTACACTCAAGGTTTTCTAGTAGTTATTATTGAACAGTCAGTTTTAAATAAGCCTTCTTCAAAAAGGGCAATGTGCAACAATAAAAATACACTTCATAACACATTCTCAGAATCAAGATAAGTAAGTAGAGACTCTTTAGAGATGCTTCATACACACTTGCTACACCCTGAGGTGATTTCAATTACTAGGACAGTATTGGCATTTATATATCACTTTTTGCACTTGGTAACATTCTGAAGTTGTGGAAAGCAAATGTTTTGGGAAGGAAAAAGATGAACAGGTTCTCGGAGCATGTGAGCACTTTTCAATCTCCCAATGAAGTCTAGATACTCTTTCCCAGCAATAACCGTTTCAAACAAGTTATCACCAATGAGCGACCCGTTGGAATCAAATTCAATGGGTCAGAAGAGTCTGCAGGGAACCAGGACAGCCAAAGTCAATTTGAACAATGTCTATTGAGCAGAGGCACTTCTTAGATGGCACAAAAGTCTCACACAGTTAGTTTGTAGGACAACATCTGGAGGACTCCTCCACTGCAGTTTGAATGTCAGTGGCAGCTACTGGCTCTTTTCTGTTCATCAGCACTTCACGGTTTCAGCTACCAGCAAATAGCACCACAGCGGATCTTGGACACTTGATGGGCTTCCTCCACTCCTTGAGTTCAGCAGTCTGGTGAGGTGACTCGAGCTTTGGTCGTCCTGCTTTGGGAGGGTCCTCAGGATCTTCCTGGTCCTGCTTAAAGACTATTCACTCCACTACAGATTTCTCTACCGCTGGCACTCTGTTCCAGCAGCAGCAAGGAAGTACCGCCAGTTGGGTAAGGGCTTCAGCAAAGTTTGTCTTGGGGTTAGTTGGCCCCACCAACCCAAGGGAAGAAGTTGTCCTTTCCGGAGCTTCTGTAGTCCATTCGGAAAAGCAGTTTCAGCACAGCAGCAGGGCTTCAACGGTCAGTTTAATGGTGCAGGAGGATGCAGCAAGCTTCTCTTCAAGATTCCTTCGGATGTTTATTCCAGTGGTCGACTGTCTACTGTTCAAGAAGCCTTGCCTTTTATGCAGGTTTCTCCCAGTCATGCACAGCCTAGCTGTCACTCGCACAGCAGGGTGGCTCTCCTGCACGGACGGACAGCCAGCCAATCAGGACTGGGTGCTTTCGGGTTACCAAGGAGACTAAGGACAGGGAGTTTCGGGCACCTCCCTCCCTCGCTTCCTGCCCTGCCAGGCGCACTGAAGCCCGCCAAAGGCAAAACGAACAAAAGGGTTAAACCTGGTTTGGCACGCAGAGTAAAATGCAAGAAAGACCTCACAAACCTGCAGCTGAGGATTCAGCCTGCGGTTGAAAAGCACAATGGTAGGAAAATTAAACCACTGCCACCAGCCATTTAAAGTTGTGGGGGTAACCTAGAAAATGCTACATGGGTAAGTAGGAAAAGGGGCTACTAAGTAACCCCCAAGCACTCCACATAAGATGGGGTGTGCTGGACCTAGATGGGAAAAAGTAAAGTCAAGTCAATTTCACTTTACTACGCTTGGGAACAGTACTTTACCCTAGAGAAGGTACTTAAACCTTATGAGAAACCCAAAGGTCTTCTCTGTGACACTGCACTGAAGGTGCTGTGTGTTGCCATACAAAAAGTTGATGACTGGAGTTTGTCAGACTCCAAACACAAAGAAAACTGAGTCCAAATCAGATCAAAATAGATGAGTGTGAGAAAAAGGTCCGTCTCACTCCAGGATAAAAATTAAAAGTCCTAAAGTCCAGCAAAAGAGCTGAGGGGTATCTAAGGTTGAAGAGAATTGGCACAGAAATGAGAATACTCCCTAACAGCTTCACCGGGCTCTTTGCGGTCCAGGTCGGTGCTGCTGCTTTCTTCTCTCGTCTTCTGCTTCGAATGTTGTCCACCAGTGGTCGACTCTTCTCTTGGTCCCAAAAACCTTGCCTTTTATGCAAGTTCCCATTCATTCACAGCTCTAGGCTGTCAACCACACAGCAGGGTGGCTGTCCTTGAGGACAGCCAGCCGGCCAATTGGAACTGGTTTCACCGAGGCACACCTACAGACAAAGGACAGAGTAAAAGCCCAGAAGAAACTAACCAGAAATGGTGAAAAAAGGAAGACTGGTCATTTTGGAAAATGGTCACCCTTGCACTGCAGCTGAGGTATCGACCTCCAGATGCATGCCACTAGGTAGTAAAAAAGAAACACTGCCACCAGCCATTCAAGTGAGTTAGTGTAACAAAATGTTACATGAATAATGAGTTAAAGGAATGACTATGTAACCCCCCAGCACTCCACATAGGATGGTGTGTGCTGGACGTGTAAAGTGAAGGTAAGTAAGAGGGGTGTCATTGTTGGGCAGAATCCTCAGAAATGTGTTAATTCCTCTCTACCAGAGACCCCGCAGGACCTTTGCTGGATTTTAGGACACTTGATTTTTAACCTTGAGAGAGCGAGACCCTTTTTTCCCCCCAACTCATGTATTTTAATGTGATTTTGAACACTGTTTCTTTTGGTTGTGGAGTCTGACAAACTCCATAGGCATCATCTTTTACATTGTGCCAAACAGCACCTTCAGTGCAGTGGCACAGGGAAGTCTTTGAGATTTCCCAAAGGTTTAAATACCTTCTCTTGGATAAATTATCTTTTCCACGAGCAGTGAAGTGAAAGCGACTTTACTTACATTTGTAACTTTCTAGACGCAGCACACACCATCTTACAATAGGGTGCTGGAGGGGTTACTTAGTATCCCTTTTTGTCTAGCATATCATGTAACAATTTGATGTTAGCCTTTCCTCGATGAATGGCTTGTGGCAGTGGTTTACTTTTAACTACCGTGGTGTGCTTTTACCGCGGGCTGCGTTCGCTGCTGCAGTCAAGCACCTGTGTGTGCAATTTTTGTCAAAATGGTCCCAGTCGTCTTTGCCATTTCTTTGTGGAAAGGTCCTTCTTGAGATTTACTCAGCACGCCAAACCAGGTTTGGTCCCTTTGTTCGATTTGTCTTTGGCGGGATTCACGAGTGAAGCCTGCCTCTGGCTCCAGGGTGTCTGGTGGGGCAGGAAGCTAGGGAGGTGCCCGCAACCCCATGTTTGTTAGTCTCCCTGGAGACAGGAATGCCCTCTTAGGTGATTGACCGGCTGGCTATCCTGCAAGGACAGCCACCCTGCTGGGTGACGGATAGCTAGGCTGGAAGGAATGAGAGGAACCTACATAAAAGGCAAGGCTTTTTTTGAATTGTAAGGCAGTCGACCACTGGACGAATGAATCCGAAGAAGGACTTGGAAGAGACGCATGCTACAACTCCTGGACCGTTGGTTTACCCGGTGAAGCCTTGCTGCTGTGCCAAGGCTCTGCATTCATTAAGACTAGAGAAGCCCTGCAAGGACGACGTCACCCCTTGAGTTGGCGGGACCAGTCAACTCCAAAGTAAGCCACCTGGATATCCTCTCCAAGCTGGTTGTGATTCCAATGCGGTTTCTGCTGGAAACCGAAGAGTAAGGGAGTAATACCAGATTGTGTGTTGCTTTTTAGTTGGCCAAGAGCTCCAGGACGTTCTCCAGCATGGGGTCTATTAGGCAGAATCCTGTGCAGTTCCCTTGGGGAACACTGCAAAAAGATTAAGACTACAGGAGTAAGCAGTAAACCCAATTTGTAGCAGTCTGCACCACCCAGAATTACCAGGTAGCTGTGGCCTGAGCAGTCAGACTTCTCTCAAGAAGAGTAGGACAGTATATAGACTATACACAATAGGGCTAAAAACACAGTAGAGCAAACAAACGCTGACCAGAGCTTTGTACAAAACGTATATAATTATTTAAAACACACTTTAAGCAATACACTAGCACTCTAAATCAAAAGCAAGTTTACAGAGTCAGGTAAAGTATACACACCTCCCTTGATAACTATCAGACAAGTCAGAGTTAAAACACCATGATTTGTTAAACAGATGTGAGCGCATAACCTGATGGCACTCCAAATAGTTCAGTTAAAGGGAGAGAAAAAGGCAGAGCATAGAAATAAAACAAGTCCCAACACTTTTAGGAGTTCTCAGCAAGGGAAAGAAGGCAGTATACCGTGTAGAGCCAAAGTTCATAGGCCAGGCCCACTTTAAATAGAGCAAAGTGAAATGTGCCCAGGATCACACGGTTTGAAATGCACTAAAAGTCTTTGCAGAATGTTCAAAAGAGGTTGGGGCGATTCAAGAAGATAAAGTTAGAAGGTCTTGGGCCAGCCCAGTTGGAAAGCCAAGGATTTAAGGGTCACCTTGGGCAAACCGAAGAAAGGGAGGCCAGGCAGGACACAGTACCTTAAAGAGAGAGGGAAAGCTCCAGCGGTGGCAGTTGTTCCTGGCAGTGGTTGCAGTTCGTTGTTTCGACCAGGGTAAGAAAGGCTCTTGTCGAGGAGGAAACGTGGAGTCGTTGCACTGCACAGGGATGAAACCAGCCGCAGAGTTTGTCGATAAAAGGTGCGTTCCTTTTATTCACGGTCAAAGTGGTGAAGCTTGGCTATCCGGCCGCCGGGGTGCTTGGCACGGGCGAATCGACCAAGAGACGTCTTTGGAAGGTGAAAAGGGCAAACTGGTTGGTCCCACCAGCTCAGAGGAAGAAGACTCGTCCAGCAGAAGATCTTCTCTTGTGGTTGGAAAGTGGTGAGTTCGTTGCAGCAGGGCTCCACCGGTGGTGTCGTCGTTGCAGATGGCTCAGCTTCTTCCCTCTTCGGATTCTTAGGTCCTGTGGCGACTTCTGAAGTTCCAGTCCCAAAGGCCCTGCTTTTATGCAGAAAAACCCCCATTCAACAGCCTAGCTGTCGCTCAAACATGCCAAGTGGTGAGCCGGGCGGCTCACCACTGGCCCAATCAGAACAGAGTCCGACTTGAGTTGCTAAGGCAACGCAGGCCAGGGTGCCAATTCCCCTCCCCACCCATCCTGTCGAACCCAGACAGAGTGGCACCAATTGGAGGGCTTCTGTGGAGAAGCCCGCCAAAAAGTGGAAGAAAGGGCTTGACCTTGGTCGGACACGAACACCATTTTAGAAAAGAGTTCTGGCAAAAAGACCCAACCGTTGATTTAATATTAAATAAATAAACCAGCGGTATCTTTAACATTCCACCAAAAAGTAGTGCGTTTAAAATCAATGGGAAAATCCCATAGGAAATATTCTGGTGGAATATTTCGCGTGGTAACCACTGCCACCAGCCAGAAACTCGACAAGGGGGGACTGAACAATGCCCCCTTGAAAACAGACCCAGGGGCAATATAATTAACCCCTTCCAGTACTTCCACAATATGATGGTTTGTACTGGTTCTTTTCTCAATTTAAGACTAGTAAAGTCAATGGTGACTTTACATGCCCTGGGAGACAGTAGTCAGTCCCAGGGTATGGAGTTTGTTTGGGGGTCACTAGGACACCCCTGTGTTACTGCACTGAGGGTCCTGTGTAACACATACACAAAAAAACATATGATACCCTATGGAGTAAAAGACCCCATAGCCCAAAATCACACAAATAGTCAGAGACATACCTCAAATCATGCCAAAGAGTGGGAGTAAAAGAGTCACTCTTAGCAGGAGAAAAAAACAAACCCCAAAAATCCAGCAAAGCTGCTGGGGAATTCAATAGGTTTGGGAAATTAGCCTTATAAGAGAATTCTCCCTAACAGGGTCTGGCATGGATTCACATGCTCATGAATATTCCCCGTCAGGCTGGAAATCTTCGGTAAAGAGAAAATCAGTTTGTTTTGTTTCTGAACTGTCGTACTCCTAACCAATCACTGGTCTCTTGGTCATACTGCCCCCAGCCAATGAATGCCCTCTAACTAAGCCCCTCCTCTGGCACCCATCTTCAGATTTTTACTGCACGTTCAAGTGCTGGGAGTCCTCGTGCTATAACTTTCGTGCTTTTAGTAAGTTTGAGATTTTTCAAAGAGATTTGCTCTATTTTTCGGTCAATCGAGCCTCAAGCTCCATTGATCCATCATCTGACTAATAGGGACCCATTTTTCAAAACTTTCTACGCCCCTCAAGGGCGATTTTTCATCAGGTTCACTTCTTGGAGGATTCCAGAAGATTCTTGGAGGCCTACACCGCGTGGACATGGCCGAGGATAAAGGAGACTCCACGCCTCTGTTCAGGGTCTGCCCAGGATGCGGGCTGCAGAACATCTTCCTGCCTACATTCAGACCGAAAGCACGTGGAGGAGGCCTGTGCGTTCTGCAAAGACATGGTGCCATGCACCATGAAGGACCGTTGCAAGCGGCTCGCTGAGTGGCTGCAGACGAATGCTTCTCCCAAGAGGAAATCTGAGTGGTCTTCTAAGACCTTTGAGGGCGCTCTGGTGACGGGCTCTGCAGCAGCCAGGCCGGGCGCAGCATCGCCGATGCTTCAATTAGGAGCCAACGCTCCGGCTAGGCGAAGAAAAGGAAGTCAGACCATCCGGATAAGCTTCTGGAGAAGGCCCGGTCGACTCTGATGGAGAAGCCAAGGGGGAGCGGGGCATCGTCGGCAGACATCCTACAAGCTCTGCACACACTGTTCTCTGAGATGAGGACAAGGATTCCTGTGCCTCTGATGGGCGATCCCGCGGTGCCTGGACCATCTGGAGACACGCCACCTAAGAGAAGAGTCCATCAGCCTCCACCCTACCATCCTTCATCTCCATCCCCTCCTCTGAGGGACGAGACGGAGACGACGGGTACGGAAGACGGCAACGATGAACGGACCTCCCGTCGCCGGTACCCAGGGCTTCTCCAGCTGACGAGATCGGTTCGTTCCATGCCATGATCCCTAGGGCCTCTGAGCTATTTCAACTGCAACCCGAGGAAAAAAGGGATTCCTTTATCAGCGCCGAGAGTCCAAAAGGAAGACCCTGCTCTCGATCCCGCTGTTGGACAACATTTGGAACAAAGGACTGTCCCTCCTGAAGAATCCGTCCTCATCCCCGGTTAAGAGACCGGTAAGAGAAGAAATACAGGGTGCCAGACTCTGCACTGAAGTGTCTCAGATCTCAGCCGTCCCCGGACTGTCTCGGCGACGGCCAGGAAGAAATCTGCAGCGTCGGCGGCATCGACTTCCACTTCCCTACCGGACGGCGAGGGGAAAGAAGCTGGACGCCATGGGTTGACGGGGTCATCTCGTCAGTGGCAACCGTCATTAAGGCGGCCAATGCTCTCGCCATCTTTGCCCTCTACGACAGGGAGCTTTGGTTTAAGATCGCCCCTCTCCTGGACTTCCTTCCAGACAAGAGGGCGGAGGCCCTTGAAATCCTACAAGAAGGCGACATGGCATCAGAAAGTGCCATCACGATGGCCACGGAAATCGCCGACACCGGCTTCCGCCAGATGGGCAACAGCGCTTGCCTTCGTCGGCGAGATTGGCTGAAGGCCACCAATTTCCGTCAGGACGTCCAGACAAGAGTATTGGACATGCCCTTCGACGGGAACAACTTGTTCGGCAAAACGATGGTCGAATCTCTGCAGGCCATCAAGGCAGACACCAAGATGGCTCATGCCTTGCGCACTCCAACAGCGAGAGCCGTCCTTTTGGACCTCTGGAGGAAAGACCCAGGTGCCTCCAAAGGATTTGGTGGCGGCTTCTCTTCGTACCGTCAACTATCCCGTTCCTCGGCCCAGGAAGTCTACAGGGGCCGCAGCAAAGCCGCAGGAAATAGTCGTCGCTTTGGCTCCCAAGGTGGGATGTCCACGACGAAGCAGGACTCAACCGGCCGTGACGTCCGGCCCGCATGCGAGCACCCCAGTTGGAGGCCGGCTGGCAAACTTTGTCGGTGTGTGGAAGTCCATCTCCACCGACCGTTGGGTGCTGGACACCCTGGCTCACGGACACACCCTGGAATTCCAAAGGAAGTGTCCCCACGTTCCACCAGTAGCCAGGCAAGAAAACCACGTCCCACAACTGCTTCTAGAGGTACGAGCGATGCTGAAAAACGGTGTGATAGAACTCGTCCCGTAGAGGCTCTGGGGCTCCGGAGTGTACTCGCGGTACTTACTCATCAGGAAGAAGACCAGCCTTTGGCAGCCCATCCTGGATCTCTGCCGCCTCAACAAATATATCAAGTCACAGAAGTTTCGGGTGGTCACCCTTCAGCACGTGCTGGGACAGCTAGAGGAAGGGGACTTCCTGTCGTCGCTGGACCTGGAGGATGCTCATTTTCACTTCCCCATCCACATGGGGCGTTGAAGTTTCTGCGCCTCGTGGTCCAGGGGCAGCACTATCAATTCAAGGCCCTTCGCTTCGGGTTGAAGTCAGCGCCAAGGGTCTTCACCTGGCACTGGTGGTGGCCTGCCTGCAGGGGGTCCACGTCTAACCCTACCTGGACGATTGGCTCATCCGAGTGAAGTTAAGGGAATTCGCTGTCTAGCACACAGCGAGGACCGTCCGCCTGCTCGTGGAACAGGGGTTCTTGATAAACTATGCAAATTCCTGCTTGGTGTCATCGCAGGAAGCTCGGTTTCTGGGATCCAGGCTCAACTGTGTCACGCCTGGCTTCGCCATCGGGGGACAGGATAAAGGCCATCCTGCAACGGCTGTTGACCATGGAAGTTGCCAAGGTGAGGTCCATCAAGTCCCTGCTCGGCATGTCGTCGTGCATCTACCTCGTTCGCCTGTGCAGGCTGCGGATGCGGCCGCTTCAGGAGTTCCTCTACGCTGTTCGATCCAAGTATCAGGAAGCTTCGAGGACAAGATCGCCCTCAAAGAGAAATTCCGTCGAGAGATTCGGGGTTGGGTGGTCTGTGCGCATCTAGCGGCGGGCACAGACTTCCATACCCCAGCACATCAGGAGACGGTGATGACGGATGCCTCCCTGGAGGGATGGGAGCGCACACTGGCAATCTCCACGCAAGAGGCCTTTGGCTACCGGAGAAGTCGTTGCACATCAACGTCCTTAAGCTCCGGGCAGTGTTTTGGGCCCTCAAAATCGTTCCTTCCATCCCTCGAGGGAAAGGTGGTACACGTCTTTACTGACAACACCACCACAATGTTCTACATCCGGAAGCAGGGGGGCACCAGATCCCCACCCCTCTCCAAGGAAGCGCAGGATCTCTGGCACTGTGTCATCGCCCAGAGGATGTTCCTGGTACCCTTTCATCTGGCAGGAGTGAAGAACACTGTTGCCGACTCACTCAGCAGGGAGCTGCACACTTGCCACGAGTGGGAGCTTCGACACGATCAGGCGGACCTACTGTTTCGATGATGAGGCAATCCCCAGATCGATCTGTCTGTGACGGCGACAAAGTGCTGGAGGGTCGCCAGCAGGTTTCATCAGCCGGGGAGCATGGGGGATGCATTCTCCTTCCCCTGGGATGGCCTGTTCCTCTACACGTTTCCCCGGTTGCCGTTGCTTCTGTGACTCATCAATCAACTCGGACTGTCGCGGTGCAGGATGATACTCGTCGCACTGGCATGGCCGAGGCAGATATGGTACCCGGACTTTCTGGACATGTCAGCTTCCCCTCCAGTCAAGCAGACGCAGATCACCTCACCAGGGAAGGAGGCACGATTCTGCACCACGACCCATCCTCGTTGAACCTGCAGCGCTAGAGTTTGGTGGATACGATCTTCCGGCGGACTGCAAGGAGGTGCTTGCCAAGGCCAGGGCTTCGTCTATGCTGAAATGCTACGGCCATACGTGGGAGAGGTTTGCCGTCTGTTGCCGTGCACAGAAACTCGACCCTCTACAGATTACGGCCCCGCAGGTGCTGCCGTATTTGCTGTCGGTGTCAAGGCAGGGTTGGCCCACGCTTCCATCAAGGTTCATCTGGCGGGTATCTCCTGCTACACCAGAACTCCAGGGCGGTCGTCGTTGTGGTCACACCGCCTGGTCAAGGAATTCATTAAAGGACTTTTACATTCGTTCCCGCCAATGAAGGCTCTGGCCCCGGCGAGGGAGCTCAATGTGGTGCTGACTAGGCTCATGGGTCCCCCGTTCGAGCCTATGCTTTTGGCGCTGCTGAAGTTTTTATCGTGGAAGACAGCGTTTCGTGTGGCCATCACCTCCGCACGACCATGGAAGAGATTCAGGCCCTCTCTTTTAAACCACCTTACTTGACATTCCACGAGATGAGGGTGCTGCTGCTGATGCACCCCTCCTTCATGCCGAAGGTGCCGTCGGACTTCAATCTCACGAGCCCTTGGTGTTACCTGTTTTCTTCCCGTCGCCTGCTGAGAGGACTTTGCACTCGCTGGATGTGGCTAGAGCGCTGAAGTTCTACGTGGACCGCACAGTGTTTTCGGAAGACGTCACAGCTGTTTGTGAACTTTGGCCCTGTGAACCAAAATAAGGCCCTCTCCAGGGCTTCCATTTCCAGGTGGCTCTCCGGCTGCATCACCCATTGTCATCGGTTGGAAGACCGACTGTTGCCTGGCCGTCGGAGCCCATTTGAAGAGAGCGATCGCTGCAACTACAGCATTCCTGTCTGGGGTGCCCCTGCTGGACATCTGCAGAGCTTCTACGTGGAAGTAGACGCACACCTTCACGAAATTGTACTGCGTCAACCGGGATTCCAGGGAGGAGTTCAGAGTCGGCCAAACAGTGCTGCGCAACCTGTTCGCTTGAAGGTGAAGGAGGTAAGAGATGCTTAATGTTGAGATGATGTTATGCTTCATGTTGAGCCTTGCCACCTCCCGTGGTTGTGCATGTTTGTACTGCTATGTAGTCTTTATTCATGAGCGTGTAAATCCATGCCGAACCCCATGCTGGAGAAGGAACAAGTTACTTACCTGTAACTGTTGTTCTCCAGCAAGGGTCTGGCATGGATTCACATGCGAGCACTCCTGCCTACCCCTCTGCGGCTCTTCTCTTGGCCCTACTGCCACTTTACGTGCTACCAAATCTGAAGATGGCTGCCAGAGGGGCATAGGTAGAGGGCAGTCATTGGCTGGGGGCAGTATGACCCAGAGACCAGCGATTGGTTGTTAGGAGAAAGACAGTTCAGAAATTAAACTGATTTTTTCTTTACCAGGGATTCCCAGCCTGACGTCAGGGAATATTCATGAGCATCTGAATCCATGTCCGACCCATGCTGGAGTACAGTTACAGGTAAGTAACTTGTTCCATCCATCCGGAATCCCAGGAAGCAGGACTGACCGAGCCTGAGCCACCTCAACAGTGCTGGATCCCAGATGCAAGGAAAGTCCATCTCAACAGCCAAGAGTCTGCGTTGGTGCTATTTGCTTAGATGCGAGGAGCTGAAACCGCGAAGTGCCACTGAATAGAAGTTCTGTCGCTGACCTTCCAGTTGCAGTACAGGAGTCCTCCAGATGTCCCCTCTTATTCCCACGACTGAAGCCCAGGAACACAGGATCTGCAGAGCTGCACAGGAACAGAAGCCAGCCAAAGCCCTTTTCTTCTAACCCGAGGTACTGTACAGTCTAAGAACTTACCTCTCTTTGTGGAACCGCACTTGTCCTCCTTAGAGACTTGTCTTGGTTGCTTCTCTAGAGTTGCTAACAGCTTCTTTACCTCTTGTAAGCTTGTGGCCATACTTTGATTTCTTCTTTTCTGCAAAGACTTCTAAAACATTGTGCAAGACTTGTACTTTCTTGCAAGAATTGCTTTTGCTCTCCTTGACTTTTGTCCAAATGGCCATGGCCTTACCTGGCTCCCTGAATAACTCTTCTTCCCTCTGACTGTGTTTAGCCCTCCTTCCAGGAAGGGATTAACTGTCTTTGCATTGTGGATATCAAAAGTACTAACCTGCTTCAGAATATTTGTGAGATATCTTGTTTTATTCTAAATATCTTTCTTTGACATTCTCTCAAGTATTGCCCTAAATGCAACAGTGAGATATTAATGTCTAGTGTCCTAACTATTGAAGTCACCTGAGGGTGTAGGAAGTGTCTGTGTGCCATCCCAAATGGTTATTTGCTGATTTAGGGAAACTCAGAGTGTGTATTTTGGAGTGTATTTGTGTTACTATTATATTGTCCCTTCTGAAGAAGACTTACTCAAACTGACTCTTAAATTTATAATTGTTTAATTGAGAAACCTTGTGTGTAAGAGTTTATTTGAATACTTGTCACTTTGAATCTATGCAACTCCCCTACAGCTCATATTAACCCCTTTGAGATAAGCCTGGCTGCTCAACACACTAGCCTTTGCCAGGAGGTTAGGGTTGTTGTAGTGCACCCAAAGGGTACTGCATACAGTCTTGCCTAAAAGTCATTTTACTATTCATGGGAACAGTAGTTAATCCAAGAAATATAGTTAAACATTAAGAGAAATCCAAGGGACTTCTCAGTGGCACTACACAGAAGGTGCTGTGTCACAATGCAAAAGCAGATGCCTGAGGAGTTTACCAGACTCCATAAAACCGTAAGGAACATAGAAAATCATAGTCTGGAAAACATGTGAGTGAGAAAAACGTCCCACTCACGAGAAAACATTCAAAGCCCTGAGTCCAGCAAAAAAAGCTGGGGTTGTTTAAGGTTAAAGGGAATTGGCGCCGACATGACAGCTCGCCTTAAGTCTTCGTCAAAGGCTGAGGTTGGACCTGGGGGTCGATAGATGATGTAAATAGTAGTACAATGAGGGGGATGAGTTGAGCTTCACAGAAAGGTGCTCACAATTCCCAGCAAAGGACTATTGAAGATTCTGATTTGAAGGGAGACTCTATAGAGAAGAGCAATGCATCCACCCCTCGCTTCCATTCTATCTCATCAAAGTATAGTGAAACCTTCAGGGAGAGCTAGGGAAAGTGCAGGGCCCGAGGCTTGGTGAAGCCACGTTTCTGTGATGTCTAGCAGGTCTAATTTCTGAGTGGTGATTAGATTTTTGATGTGTAAGGCATGGGCAGGGAGGGATCTTGCATTAATGAGGGCTCCTTTGAGGAGTGGGTAGGGTAGGCCTGCCTGGGTTGCAGGTTATATTGCGGGAGGAAAGGACGTCTGGTTTCATGGCGTTTGTACTGCTTATTTATCGTGGCATTGGCTATAGATGGACTGGTCTGGGTGCGGGAGGTATTGAGGAGGTTCCTAGTGGGGTGGTGTCTGTTGGGGGCAGTGGAGGGGCTACCTTCTCTTTTCATACGTGAGGCTGTTATCCCTGGATTGCTTCAGTCTGAGGTACTTGTTGTCCATTGGGGTTCCTATAGGGAGTACCTTTTTGTGTTGGTGGTTGGTGAATGGTGGCTGGGCCGTGTTCCTAGGCTTCGGTAGTGTTGGGTAAGAATTGGTGCAGTCACACTGTGTGAGACTAAACAATACTTATCTGCTTGGTATTCGGTAACCCACCTTTTGGTATAAGTCTGTACTACACAAGTTGGTAGTGTGACTGAGCAGTCAAGTGAAAGAGAGGTAAATGTGAGCTGTACAAATGATCTGTAAATACAAGTAGCCGAGTAACACTTAAACGCAAGGTTTCAGTTATAAATAGTTATTTATTTAAAGTTTTAAGTGTTCTTTAAAAAAAGACAATTTTTGCAACAATGTAAATAGACTTAAAGACTTTCCAGAATCAAAACAACTTGGTGGATAATCTTTGGATGTGTTTCTTACACAATACCTACAACCTGAGGTGACTTCAATCACGACAGTAATGGCATCTATATATCTCACTAGTATACAGATTCTGAGGTTGCACAAAGGAAAGGTTGGGGAAATAATTTTAGTCAGATTCTCAGTATATGTGGGGACAACTAAATCTTCCAATGAAATCTAGATAAGCCTTTCCCAGCAGTAACCGTATACACAAGCTGCCACCCATGAGGGACAAACAGTATCTAAGTCAGTGGACTGGAATAGTCTTCAGGGAGCTAGGACAGCCAAAGTAATTTGGGACACAGTCTGTGGATTTGATTCCCTTCTTAGATCAAAGTCCTGCACAAAGTTAGAGAGTGTTAATAAAAATCCAGGGGTGTTTCTAGGTCTGGAAAGGCCTGGGGCTACACTAATGTCGGGACTGTCGGGGCTAACTAGCCTTTTGGTTGCGGCCCCTGAGCCTCTATCTGGGGCTGCAACCAAAAGACCACAGGTTATAGCCCCCCCAAGCCACCCCTAGCAACGCCTCTGGAAAAATCACTTGTAGGGTCACAAGCTGTTAAGCCTGTGAGAAGAGTTGAAATCCACTATAAAAGGTAAGCCAATGCAATTCCGTACTGAGAAGAGTGTAGATAAAAGGCAATAAGGTAAGTACTGCAAGCCTAAACACTAACTCTGTTTTGAAGAAGAGTGATCCAGCTGGATTCTCTCTTGCTACAGCGGTGCAGGCCCTTGTTCCTGACCCTCAGACGTGTGGACAAGAGGGAGGACGTATGGAGGGCTTCAGCGACGGTACTTGGGAGGTCTTTGGCAGCTACAGGTGCTTTTCGGTTCAGCAGCACTTCACGGTTTCAGTGCTTCGCAAACAGCACCGATGCAGATTTTGGACTCTTTGCTTCCTCGGTCCTGCACTCTGGTGAGGGGGACTCTGGATCTGGAGGTCCTGCTTGTGGAGGGTCCTTAGGAGTCTCCTGGATCTTCTAGCCAGATTTGTTCCACGGCAGACGTTGCACTGCAATACGGACACTCTACTCCTTGCATTGGGCTTCCGAAGCAACGGTGAGGCGCAGCAAGTCGGGGATGTTGGTCCAGTGGAGTTCATCTCGGGGTTAGTTGGTCCCACTAACCCAAGGGGAGAAGTTGTTCCGTCCAGAGCGTCTCTATCGAGGTGAAAAAGGAGTTCAGCACCGGGCAATTCAAATGTCCAGGAGGTTGCAGCAAGCTTCGTTCATGGTTTCCTCTTCTGGGGTTTCTCTCAGTGGTCGACACTGCCTGTAGTCCCAACACCCTAGCCTTTTAAGCAGGTTTCTTCCATTCATCCACAGCCTAGGCTGTCCTGAAAGGCCGGCTAGCCAGCCTATCAGGACTAGTTGCATTCAACCATTCCTAGAGAAAAAGAACAGGGGTGTTTCGGGACCCTCCCTCACAACCTGTCCTTCCAGACACACTGGAGCCAGGGGCCGGGATCAGGGCTGAAGCACGCCAAAGGCAAGACGCAGGGCACAAATTTGTCTACACCCAGAGAGTAAAACCCACGAAAGATCTCACAACCAGAAAATGGCGAAAAAAGAAGACTGGGCCATTTTGACGAAATGGTCACCCATGGGGTTCTGTACTGGAGCTGAGGTTCAGTGTGCGGTAGAAAAGCACACTGGTAGGAAAAAGTAAACCTTTGCCACCAGCCATTTAAAGTAGTAACAGTAACATAAAAATGTTACATGAGAGTAACCCCCCCCCCCGTCCCCAGCACTCCAAATAAGATGGTGTGTGCTAGACCTAAACAGAGAAAAGGTAAGTAAAGTCAATTTCACTTTACTATTCTTGGGAGCTGTTGTTCACACAAGAAAAGGTAGTTAAACCTTATGAGAAATCTAAAAGGATTTCTTGTGACACTGCACTGAAGGTGCTGTCACCATACAAATAGCAAATGACTAGTTTGTCAGACTCCCAAAACAGTGAAAACACAAAATCCCAATCCGGTAAAAACACATGAGGGAGTGAGAAAAGGTCTCTGTCACTCCAGGGTTAAAATTAAAAATTAGGTGCAGCAAAAGAGCTTGGGGGTCTCTAATGTTGAAGGGAATTAGCACAGAAATGAGAATTCTCCCTAACAGGTAGCGATCCCTTCTTGAGGTGGTTGCCGGAAAGTGGGAAGGGCTATAGTTTGTTGATATGTAGCCTACCCTACTGTTCCGTGCTACATTGGTAGCTGGGCTGGAAGTGGTCGTTCCCGTTAACTTATGGGTCCCTGATATGTCAGCAATAGGCGTGGTCACACACATTATTGCAGCGTTGGGCTTGGGTGCTGATATAATGACAGCCTTAGGTTTGGGCACATGCATTATAGTGTTGGGCTTGGGCGCAGAAATAGTGGCTGCATTAGGTTTGGAGGCACATTTAATGGTAATGTTGGTATTTGGTTTTGTTAGTGCTGTGTCATTCAGGGGTGCTGACAGGAGTGTGATTGGGGGGGGGGCATACATTATAGTATGGTTTGGAGTACACTATTGATCTATCTACGTTGAGCCTAGGCAGGAGAATGGAAAGGGGCGCGCAAGGTAGAGTTGGACAATGCGAGTATGATGCAGCTGCAGGGACAGTGCAACTACATGTGTGTTGACAAAGTGGAGTGGCGACGTCTTCAGCGGCACTCCGCTGGAAGTCTACTCATTTTGTTAACTGATCAGTCCTTCAGACTATGCGTACTCAGGAACAATTTGCCTTTTGTCTCTACCTTTTAACTAACATTTTAACAGTGCACACAGCATCCTATGAGGCAGTGCAATGGGGTACTTTTGTTTCTCCATCGTTTATTACACATGCAGATCCTTACCATTGGTGGGCTTGGACTTGATTCCAGCTAGGATTTAGCATAAGAGGACTCCTGCAGCCACTTCTTAAGATCAGCATTGCAGCGAAGTATCCTGGGTAGACCAATGCAGCTGCCTGAAGATCCGTGTACGACTCCTGAAGAGGTCTGGCATCCCTACCTGCGCTTGGCCCAGTGAAGTCCCGCTGGAGTACATGATCTGTGAATGCCCTGAAAAGCGCTTGAACCCTTGGATTGGTGGGGCCAAATAGTCTAGACATAATCTCAAGGTTCCAGCCGTCCTGAGCCTTCACGAGTGCGTCTGGACCACCCAGTGGACAGACCAGCTCTCCAGTGGGCTATCTCAGTAGTTATTGCCGGAACTTCGGTGGTTGCAAGCTCGTGGCACAAGGCACCTTCCTGCTATGCTTTACCTTCCCACACGAAGCCATCATTCTCTGGAAGGTTTTCTTGCGGTAGCTGTCCATGACTCATCTTTCCCCCATCTGGTGAAGTGTCCTCAAGAGGCCTGCATCGGTTCCTTCTACATTTCTTCTTCACAACGGTTTGCACTCTGCTCCTTAAACTGACTGGAGGAATTCTTGCACCTGCAGCTCATGGGCACCTTCTACTGTATCCAATGGTGGGAAAACTTACCTCCAGCGAACCAACCCCCAGTCGATCTACCAAGTCATCTGGGAAAATCTCAGTCTGGTTAAGTAATTACGAGTTTACCTCCCCCTGTTCTCCTTAGAATAAAGTTTGGTTATTCAATTCCATCACTTTTTGATCATCGAATCTATAAGCTTGTATCTGAAAGATAGGAATAATATTTTACGGACCAGTCACTTATAGAAATATCTTCGGGAACATTTGGAAAATGTTCACCTCCACAAGAACTTCTCTTACCATCTGTCCCCTCTCCTAAAATGAAGCTAACTTTTTCTCACAAAGCCCCACTCATCTTAGTGATTGGCTTCTAAACTTAGTGTATCATTTTTCTGAACTGGTTGTATTCTACTGCATTAGTACCACCTCTTCATTGAAACATAAAGGGTTCACATCTATGGGTGCAAGATATTTAGCTCTAAGGCCATATAATGGGCCACATTCCAGAACCAGGTGCCTTAGTGTCTCTAATTTCCCCATACAGAACAGCAACTAGCGGCATCTTTTGTTTTTTGCAACGTCCTTAGTTGGATTTCCCTAGTAAGTAGAAGGTTCCATCGTGCCCCAAGTAAAATTCCCAGATAGAATGTATTCGGGAATTGAGCCAGAATATTAGATGGAGATCCTCTACATCTATGTTCATTCACCAAATGATTCAGAGAAGGATAAGAAGGAAAGGCATCAGTAGTCTGGATCCAGTCAAATTCAAGTAGGGCCTTTTTGACATTCATAGGATTACAGACCAAGGTCTCCAAATTCACACCAATATCACAAGGAATGAGCTCTGATCTTTACCTTAGGGAAGTTAACACAGTAAAAGGACAAACCGGCGCATTGTACCCTTACCCAAATGGATGCGATACCTAATTCAAATTGTATGGCTGGTAACAGGACTGCATTAGGGACACCAAGGATTCTTCGCCACAGTTTGCCCTCGATTTTGATCTAAGAGTTTGTGCTTTTTGTCAGATTTTAATTCCAGACCATAGGTCAGTTTCGGTATAAAGTTCCCCTCAAACATTAGGGCAGGTTTAAGGGAGAATCTACCGAACGTACGGTCGATCTTAATCTGAGCTTACAAAAGCTTGGCCTTATGGAGCAGGGCCTCAATGGCTATATTGAACCCTTTATAAGCGGCAAAATTGAAGCCCAGATATCTGAAACTTTCAGAGAGTTTCAAAGGCATTCCACCAACACTACAAACGTGCCTACTGGTCTTCACCCTCGCTTTTCTAAAATAAAGCAGTTTAGTTTTGTTAGGGTTAATTATAAGCCCATTATTTTTGGTATAGGTCTGTTATTTTATGACTGCTGCAGACCAACCCTGGTTAGATCGAAGATCAAAAGGTCGTCTGCATATGCAAGCCAAACGATTTTCACCTGGCACACCTTGGATGCAATTAACTCTTCCTTCGCAAGGGACAGTGCAACATCCTAGAAGTATTGGTTGAACAACCAGGGGGCCAGAACACATCCCTGTCTGACCCCCCCGGGGAAGATGAAACTCTCCGGGTAACATCACCCTTTTGACGAAGGCAGACTTGCATCCCGCAATTCTCATACTCCACTGATGAGTCTCAAGAGCCCCCCCCTGGCAGGCCCAGTTTAGCCATAATCTGTCCTGGTCCATGCAATCAAATGCGGCTGAGAGATCACTAGAGGCCCTGTAGGTGCAACCTTTAGGTGACCTCTAGGCCTCTTCCTGCACGCACTGGAGGACAAGACTGTTAATGTTGGTGGAATGGCCTTCCTAAATCTGGTCTGGAATTGGTAAAGAGGATGGGCCATCCTAGCCCATTCTTAAAGATGTGAGAGTAGGAAAGCCGAAAAGATCTTTCAATCAGCATCAATCAGCGAAATAGGTTGATAATTGGTTGGATCCGTCCTGCTCCCACACTTGAAGATCGGTACAGCATGAGCAGTACTTCAGGAATCAGGCATTACCCCAGTTGTAACCATGTCCTTAAATTCCAAATATAGTAAATTTGCCCAGATATTTGGATCTTCTTAAGTGTTATTTGTTAGGCCATTAGGGCCTGGGGCTCTAGATATTTTACATTTATAGATCAGGGAGTAGATGGCATTAATATCCAAGTGGGGATCCCAGGTAGGGCCATCAGCCAAACAAACTACCTCCTCAGGGGTGATAGTAGGTGGCTCAAACCTACTTTCGAAAAACTGTAGCCATTCTTGCTCCGCAATTGAGTTGGGAGTCTAAATGGTTAGGATCCTGCCCATTCACCAGGTGCCAAAAGGCACTGACCTCAGCATTTATCAGAATCCCCAACATCTGTGTCTCATAAGAGGTTGTGCTTCAATGACTTGCAGTCATTTTTATAGGTCTACTTGATCTTCCTTGCCTGCTCATAGCGAGAATCCTCAACCAAGTTGGTACGATGGATGAGTCTCAGTTCCCTCATGATGTTTTTGCAGCAGCCAATGCCTCATTATAGCAGTGGGTATGTCTGTCAGGTCCCTTAGCCCCGTGTACTAGACCCAGCTGGGAACACAGCGACAAGGGAACTGATAAGTAGCTGAAACTTACTTGCATTGAAGTTATTTAGTTTCCACTCTAAAGTGGATAAATTGAGTGCATCCCTTAGTTTCTGGTTCAAGTAACAGATATTGATGTTTGTTCATTTTACTGCATTACCGGCCACATTGGCAACTACACACGGATGGAGACGGGATTCCCTGGAGTTCAATATCCAGTCAAAGCTTGCCGTTAGGATAGAATGGTCACTCCAAGCATTAATCAACACATCAAACGACACACAGCAGTTCATTAAAAACAAGTCTAAATAGATGTAATCCAAACGGGAGGAACTATTACCCCTATGCCAAGTATGCCAATCAGTTTCCGGGAGGTGATCAAACTTCTTCCCCACTAATGGCTGAAGGCTTCGTCCCCCTAGATCCATATACCAAACTTGCCCCGACTGTCGCTTCTCTGTTTGACCAGCGGTAATCCCATCAAGATCCCAAGGAGAGTGTTGGAAATCAGTCTGCATTCAGGTCACCCACCAATATTTCTACCATTCAAGAACCTATCAGACCAATCGTCTATAATATGGCATACTTTCTCTACAAATGCATTCACCAGGCGATGCCCTTGTGCCAATAGATATTGATGTCCAAGATTTTTACTGTGCCGTCTACAGACGAGAAATCCACCCCCAAGACACTAAATGGCAGATTATCGATAATTATCCCACTCGGACCCAAGGAATATTTTTATCGCAATAAACAGACCCCCAGAGGGCCTTCATTCTGCACTTTCTTGGCTGGTTGGGTAAAAATACTAGAACCGTCCAAGGTGGGTATAGAGGTCAACCAGGTTTTCTTGTCCGCATATACAGTTGGCTAATCGCAGGTTGTCCAAACAAAGTGAGTTGGAGAGGAGGTGGATATTTCCCCAAGTGTTCCATGATTTTAGGCACAGCCGCACATCACCCCATGTAGTGCCTACATGCTCTGGTACTCTACAGGACCAATTTCTGCCACAAGGAAGAGACTATGGTAGCCCAATCAATTTCTTTCCCACTCTTTTTCCATTACCAAAACCCACCTTGTCAGTGTCTACTTGCAAAGGCACAGTACTCTGCTTATCCCTATTAGAGCAAGAGTTCCCCCTTCTCCCCTTCCAGTAGCTCCACTTCAAATCCAAGATTCAGTAAGCCTTCCTTATGTGAGGATCAACTCCTTCACCAGCATAGAGTTTAGATAGATAGTGCAAATGTCCAGGTGGTCACTCTCAGGGAAGTCCACTCTCCCAGTATCAGTCGTGGCCACCAATGCCACAGAAACAATTTGAGAAAAAATAGATAAAATATTTGAGCGATTGAGGCATACCTGGTGGTTAGGGCCCAACATGCTGGTCATTTTAATTCGATGGAGCCCCTGATTAACACGTTTACCCATCAGCCTCGAACCCATTGCTCCCCTCATTTTTATACTGTGTGCGTCACCCATTCGTGGATTCAGTGGAGTCATGCGAGGCCCACCTACAGTTGGTGGCTGTTAATTAGGGGTGTCCTTCGGGACATGGGTAGTGGGGAAGTATAAACTGAGTCGGTGTAGAGTCGAAGGAGTCACTGGTGCGGAGACCTGTTTCCCTGCATTCTGTCTACACTGTCCCTTGCATTGTGGACGTACCTGCGTGCCTACGAAGACTCGATTCCCCCGCAGAGTCGGTGTAGAGTCGAAGGAGTCCAAGGAAGTTCAACGGAGCTCGAGGGGCCTGTTCGGTTCTATGCGGCAATGAAAGTTGCTTACCCCTCTAAAACACGCGTCTGGAAGCAGCGCTGCCAGCCAAACTAGCAACTCCAGCGACCGCAACCCTTGCAAACTGCGACACTTCTACCGGCCCGGATTATGTCCCTACAAATGAGCCGGTACCTTCTTTGGCCACCACAGAACTCCTAGATGAGCCTCAAGTAAGTGACACGAAAGTATGTAACCTCATGTCGGGAGTTACTGCCAGTTGTACGAATGTTTGTCCAGGAGGTACAGTTGGAAATAACGATGGAAACGGTTCTGGAAATGCCACAAATACGCACTCTGCTCGGGATTTTCACCCCATGCTCCCTCTGGTTGTAAATAACGTGTTCACGGGAGGAATACAGTCTGGTTTGCACCTTACAGGGGGGAGCGGGAGTACTGTGGGTGCGGTTGTGGCTGACTCCAGTAACAGTAATTAACAACAACGGCAGATTTCTGTCATGGTTCAACGGATAGCAACTCACCCGGCGCTGACAACCCTCCTGCGACAGCGAGTGTCAGGCGCCAAATGATCATTGCGTCTGGAAATGCGTGCCTGGCTCATTGTGTGGCGAGTTGCCACTGTATCAACTGTCCGTCACAAAGTCCTAAATCTACATTCACCTACAGTGGAGAGTTACTTCACGGCCGCTTTTTTAGTGCAGTGTCTACAATAGGATCAGTAGGCGAAGCTACACTTAGTTCCACTGTGCCTCTGATTGCGGCTCGAATTGTGAAAACGACGACGTGGTCTTTAAACACTCAGATGACTTTGTGGTAAGACAGCAACGTAATCTAGCAGACGCTCTTTGGACCGCAACATCAAGGGAGCCCGATCCTGCCTTGACCAATGCTAGTGTAGTTGGCATGGACCGCAGAAACTCACTTGAGGTTGCGATTAAAATGCTGGATTATCTTACACGCATCAACAAAGAATGCCGAAAGGCGACATGGGAACAACGTCGGACAGCCTAATAACCACAGATCCGTTGACTAGGCTGCCCCACGTTGAAAAGGCGTCTTCGCCCAACTCTGAGCAACTGAAATCGCATCGAGTCCGCTGCCTTGTCAAACGCCGAAGAAGGGATGAAAGCATCTCACCCAGTCTCAGATGCTCTCAAAACAAAAAGGCGAAAAGCTCTTATCAGAACGAACGATTGAACTCAGCTAACTCACTGGAAGAGTCGCAAATAGAACAAAGCGGGTGTGCAATACCTGTGTCAGCAAATGAGGACGACTCAGAAGAGCAGATGTCCTCTGAATCCTCTCTTATGGAACAACCATTCCCAAAGATCAGACACCGTGCCACTCGCAAAAACAGTGCGTGCCGTGGCGCGTTCAAGCAGCTGGCACAAGGAAACACACAACTCGCATGATCTACAAGCTCTGATAATGTCATCTATGTGTATGTCCATTGCACCGTTCCTCAAAATGTATGAGCAACTCAATGACAACATGAAAGACTTAGCTTTGCAGTACACACGTTGACAATCAACGTGTGTAAAATTGAACAGGAGTCCTTTGACTGCAAGGCGATACTGCAAGAGACGAACAAGAAGACAGATGCAACTTTTGCAGCTTTGTTAGACAATGTAAGGAACGCCAACATCGACAAAACACTGCTGGCTGAGGTTGCAAAAGAAGCTTTGAATATATTTCAAAAAGACAACACCGAATCATCAACTGTTGCTAAGTATCAGAGGTGTATTCCGGCCACTGTTCTAGACACTTCTCGCTCTTTTCCCAGATTAGAACACAGTAACCTATCCACCAATCCGGCATGCGCAGCAGCATTGCCTAAGAAAAATGTGGAACTCACGGAAAGCACAATTGGCATACAGGTCCCTCCTTCCTTTGGAACAGGTAGGGTCGACTGACCTAACCAGCAGTGCTGAACACAGTCTGCCTGCTTCTATCCCGGATAGGGATCCTTGCTCTGCCGTAGCAAGCGGGTTTGAGAAAGCTGTAAAAGAGGCCGAAGACGTGGCTAACTTAGCATTACTAAACCCTCAAAACACCGTCGACATCTGCAAGCAGTTTACACCAGGAGACGGTGTCCAAGGAACCACCTAGAGCGACGGTGGACGCTGCCGAGCAGTTGGCCATCATATATGACCTCTTCAAGATCCCAACTGATACACACAAAACAAATAAAAGTGACGAACATGCCTTAAGTGGTCCCGGTCAGAAAATCAAAAACTTACCTGCACGGAAAGCGAACAGAAGAAGCCACCAAGTCACACATTCTTACGCAATCTTAAAACCGTGAATGTCACAGTTAATGGTCTGTTACCTAAAAGTAAACCCTTGGAAAGCAAGCAGACGGTGAAAGTGTCCAAGGCGTCGTCGATAGTCCTGGAACCCTCGCATACGTGCATTAGTGATGTCTCTGACTCGCTGATGAACATATCGACCTATGATGATGAACTGCCTACCAATGCCACTAATGCAACCACCTCCCAAGTGCCTTGTCTGCCGGCATCGGATCTACCGGATGCTGAGATTCACTCTGTGAACCCCTCTGACCGTGGTATAGCTAAGAAGGTTGTTTCTGGCCAGACGCCCTTGCCCAAAGTGCTGTCAGTAGCTGTGTCTGGCACAGACTCGGAGGCAAGGTTGACACAAGGCTCTCTATCGCGCATGCCTCAGTGTGACCAACAACTGGCAAACACTTTGGTTCCTGATATTATCATGAACCCAATCACTCCTGCAGCGTGTCTAACATCTGCAGGGCTAAAGCAAGTCGACGACAAAAGAAATCCGACGAGAGTTTGCCAACTGATTGATCCTCCCTGTGCTTGTTCCTCTGGGAAGGTGGACCAGTGCTCACACTTTTTAACCTTGGCTGACAAACGCAAACTGGCGGAAGCAAAGTTTTTAACAATTTATGTGCAGCACAAGGATCCGTCAATCCCGATCTCAAACTGAACGGCAAGGATCTGCTGGCTGGGAATAACAAGCCTGTGCTGCCTGGTCTACCGGGCCCATTTTGGGCCAACAATTTGGAAAGCGACACACCTGGATCTACTTTGAACCATAATGAGCACCAGAACAGACAAAAACATGCTAGAAGAAGCCAACGCATGGGCGAGAAAAAGGAGGAAACTTCACGGAGCAAATTCCAGGAAGGTTTACATCGCCTCCTACTAGAACGTATTGTATCCTCGGACGACCTAATTCTAAACTGCCACAACGTAATTTGGCTCTGGCACCTGATTCCAAGCCTAAGAGCAATCTCCTCCGAGGACTTTACAATTGTAGAAGTTTTCAATGAAATGAAAAACGATGCTGTAATTTTACATCTGCAGTCGAAACTGATTGCTGACGCCCTACTTGATGCCGGTCCTGTGCTGATGTCATTAGGGTTTGACATAATAAGGGTGGATCAAGGTACGTGGCTGCCTCCAACGAAAAGAGATAATAACTCTATAATAGAGCCTGAGAGCAATCGTGACCGACCTCAAGAGCTTGAACCAAGATCAACTGTCGCAATGACAAAGGCTCCAACAACGGTGATTCCATTGTTTGTGGATTGTGTGGGGCTGCCACACAAGGACGAACCGATAAGGATCACAATTAAGGGAGCCCGGAGTCCACCAATGTCAACGGCCATCGGCTTGCCAGCATCTAACTCTTCACACAGTGTGTCCGACTGGTCTTGGCTTGCGGCTAACCTAAATAAGGTTTCAAATAGCTAATGCCAGGAAGTGGAGCCCAGAAGTATCTACAGATTGGCCTCGTGGAACACCAGAGGCTTTAGCCATCTGTTCAATACCCCATGGGCAAAAAATCTGGGCCTTATTTGCCTAAAAGAGACATGGTTAAGTGAATGTCCGCTACTTGAAGGATTTGAAATCGCATTCAATCCTGCGATATGTCAGTCTAAGGGAAGACCAATGGCTGGTTTACTGACGGCAGTCAGAAAGGCCTCGGGGTTCAGGATAACTGAATCACTCAATGTGTCGCCTTACATCCAGTTAAGTACAATAAGTTTTTCACAGTCTGTGAATCGTAAGAGCGAGCAGCTACGTATCATCAATGTTTATTGGAACCACCAAGCAGTTGAAGCAAAAGGGTTCGCAGACAGTGACAACAGTGATTGACGAGTTACTTGAAAAGACATAGCCGCTGGATCTGATCTTATGTGGAGACCTAAACATCACATGCTTAAATGAGGAAAAAACACCTTGTGCCCAGAGCGTCCCAATGGTGCACAGAAATGGAATCCTGTGGAATGCATATGCTGAATGGGAACACTGTGAGTGATATGCCAGCTAAGCCCACATGGAGAAAGTTGAACCAAAACTCAGTGTTAGATTACATATTTGTTAGCGAAAATATCCACAAGAGAGTGCTGCACCTAGACATACTCGAAATGACCCAGAGCAACCACGAAATGGTGCAACTCACCCTTGAAAAACAGAACAAACACGCAAGTGCTTGCTGGCCATACGCCATCAGTACTGGGTCTAGTAGGATCCGACTAAACCTCCTCGACACTGAAGTAGAGGAGATAACAGCTAATTTCACGAGAAACACAGAAGGCCTTGAATACCAACATCTGTTGTCCGAATTTTGCAGAACGTAAACACAACCTAAATCAAGGCGAATTAAGACCAAAACACAAATTCGATGTGTGCTTTCTGCAACGGAAAAGACTTATGAGACAAGAAATAAGGAAGATTAAGGGGCCCGTGAATGGAAACACAAAACAGGGGATAAGAATACTTAAACAAAACTACAAGAACTGGCTCAAGTCCCATGCAGCAATCATGTTGCAAAATGACGCGGAGAACATGCTATCGAAAATTGAGGGGAAAAAATCAGCTCAATTTTGGAAACTGATAAACAGCAACTTAGTGCCTCAACATGCCCTCCAGGCCATCGCTGTGACCGAAGAAGCATGGGTAGAGAACTACTCAGCCCTATTTAGTAAAGGAGATCTACTGACAACTTGTGACCCACCAACCACAACAGAATGGGACCTGGAGTTTGAGAGAACAGATATCCTACTTGTAATCAAAAGTGCGCGAGAATCCAGAGCCCCGGGTCCGGACGGCTTAACAAATCATACGATTAAGCGTAACCCGGATTTATGGGCAGATTTTTGTGTCACTTTATTCAAGCGGATTGTCGTGAATCGAGCAACCCCGAGTTCCTGGAAGAGTGCCGTTGTGGTGCCAATATTGAAGAAGGGGGATCGTTCGAACCCGAAAAATTAGACCCATAGCGCTTCTTGATGTCTTGGGGAAAATATATGCAACACTGCTCCAACGGAAACTCCTGAAGTGGGCCAAAGACTCCAATCACATTGACCCCAGACAAGCGGGGTTTGTAAAGGGGGTTGGATGTGGCCTGAATCTACTTATACTGAACATATTAAAGATGGAAACAATCAGACTAAACACCAAGCTGTACCTGGCAATGATAGATCTTTCCCAGGCATTTGACAGTATCAATAGAGAGTTGCTGTGGAAGAAACTATTCAAGTGGGACTGCCCTACGAGCCTAGTGAGTGCAATTCGTGAATTGCACATGGAAACCTCCATTAAGATTCACCTTGATATGACAGGCACATTGTCTGCCAAAATAAAAACACATAAAGGTGTAAAACAGGGGTGCCCTTTGACTGTTACAATGTTTAACCTGTTCATATCAGACATACAAGAAGTCTTCTCTAATGCAAACACGTTTCCCCCAAAAATACATGGCACACCCATTGACTACCTGGTATACGCCGACGACCTCGTATTGATAGATCAGACCCCAATAGGGCTTCAACGCAAAATGACTCTAATAGACGCATATATAACAGCGAATGGACTATTAACAATCAAAAATGCAAAATTCTGATCTTAGAAAAACTACAAGGTTCTTGTGGCAGGGCCAAGAAACAATCCTGGTACATTGCCAAGGACAAAATTCAGCTTGCAAAACATTCAACATACCTGGGCATGAGAATTAGTGTGAGCAGAAACGACGGTCCTTGGGTTGAAGCAGCCAAAAACAAGTGTCATCAGTTAGCATCCCAAGCTTCCTTGATCAATAACAGATACAGGAAATTCTCTCTAAAACCAATCATTATGTTTTATCAACAGAAAGTGGTTCCTATTCTGATATATGGAGGAGAAAATGCATTTGGAGCCTCGAATGAGCTTTGGAATACACTAGAAAACATCTTCTGGTCACGAGTGCTGAATGAAATTACCAAAGGGTAGATCAACTACCTGTATACGTTATGAATTAGGGTTGATTTCGATGCACGCTAGAGTCGCTTGGAGTCTGCTAAACTTATATCATAAAACAATGTTGACGGACCCGGTACCCCAATTCGGCATTTTACACAGGCCTGATTTGGAAAACGCAAATACCATTCTTGCGAACTGGAATCGCTTGTCTCAAGCTCTACTCGAAGAGTACGATATCACCCTTTCTCTGTTATTGGACAATCCGGAGGCTGCTAAGAAGCTTTGGAAATTGGATTAGATCCAAACCTGTGACAGAAGAGCAGGCTCTTCACCAATGCTTGAAGTACCAGGTGAGGCTAAAGCATATGACCAACGTGCTAATTACCTAATGCGCCTTCCGAATCAGCATGCAAGGGCCTGATACATGCGTTTCAGACTAAATGTCTTTCCGACAAAAGATCGCATGGGAACTAGGTCTAACCAGACTAATTTCAACTTTAACTGTCGATTTTTCTAATGAGGCCAAAGAAACCTTGAAACATCTGACCATGTCTTGCCGGTCTCTGGAGCAACAAAGGGGCTGTTGCTTTGCTCCCGTGATCAACGCATACCGTACAAGGAGCACTGAAAGTGGTGGCAAGTTCTCTTTGAAGAACTTAATAGAGCAGCACTGTTTGCTCTAATAAACTTCTTACAATTCCTAAAAACTCGGCTGGAAGCAGAGTCACAGCCTAGTACTGTATGAGACGAAAGGAAGACTGTTTGGCCTGGCCTGATCCCAAAGCAGCCTACCTATAAGGAGGGTGGGAGGGAGGAAAGGGACATTCGTAAGGAAGTGATCTGTGTGCTGTTTAGTATTTTTTTAAAAAATTTTTTTAAAGGTTGAATAAACCAATAAACATATATAAAAAACAAACAAAAAAAGTATAAACGCTGTAGCAGGTCCTTCATCCCCGAGGCTACTCTGGGGTAGTTGGACCTTGGTGGAATGTCCGCTAACTCCTCCAATACCTTTGACTTGCCACTACCACAACCCACTGCAAAGTTCACATAACCACTCCGATGTTTACATTGGCGATAGGTTTTGAGAATTACGCGCCCCCATATCCTTTGTTAAATACAGCCAGCTAGGTACGGGCACTGGTCTTTCCCAAATTGGTCTCAGTACAGGTTGTTTCATCCCCTCGATTTCCCCCCCCCCCCCTGCTCCCCCTCACCCCCAGTGCAGATAATTCCGTTCACCAGATTTTTGCCCCGGGAGAGCCGAGGTGTAGACACACCTTCAGGTGTGCCCCAGATGGACTGAAACTGAGCAGAGATGGCCCCAAATGTACACGTTGTCTCGGGAGCCCCACCCAAGAATCTAGGGGGTTGTGAAAATACAAGTTTATCCCTTGGGTCCAGATCGATTCCCCCCCGCCCTTTGATCCAATGCGCGGAGAACAAGTCCAGCTGTAACATATATTCATAGGAGCCTTGGCCTGGAGGGGGTGGGGAGGGGCAGAGCCCACCTGGGTTATACCAGGATCAACACCACCCAGACGACCCATAGGATTAGGGTCTGTTTGAGCCGTGGAGCCAACGGACACTGCTTTGGATGGGGCCTCTAGATTTAAGGGTCCATGTTCAATGCCCGGAGACCATCTGGAGCAGAATAAAGTTCTGTGGGCCGCTCTGATGCTAAGAATATGGTACATTCTGGCCCCTGGTTTGCGCTTCCCTAATTTGCCTTATTTTTTTTTAACATTGCTTGATTTGGGGGATGATGGAAGAGCCATAGGAGGTATTGCCTTCACCAGATCATTCACTACCCTCGCATTCGCTCCCCCCAGCAAAGGTAGTTCATTAGTTAGATCAATCACTGGGGGGGGATTCGGGGGACCCAAGACACCAAGGGGACTGGAACTTATTGAGGATGAGCTCACGCTAAGCCCCAGATTGGAAATGGGGTGGCTAGGCAGATCCTCTGTAGGCACATTGTCAGAGATTTCAATTATATCCACTGTTACAATGGGTTGTGGGAGGTTAATAAAATGCCCGCTCCAGCACCCACCTCTTTTAAGCGCTTACCACCATTCCCAAACCGTATTTCCGCCCCAATCTCCTCTAGTTTGATAGTTACATTTGCCAACACTGCATTAGTTGATTTTAATTCTGCCCAAATGTTATCATACAGGAAACAAATGAACCCAAGACCATGTTCAGTGCAGATACGGTGGGATGAGGCAAACTAATGCATTCGTCAATTTCCCTCAGCGTATGCTGAAGGGCCAGAAAGTCAATCTGAGCACCAAAGGCCTGCAAGGTTTGAGATTGGGCATGAGTCTTGTTCGTGGCTAATGTTGGATCTGTCAACTAGATTAGTAAGGGCCGTTGGTGAGTCCAATGATGAGACATCACATGTTTGCTGTACCACACTTTCAGTATGATTTCCCACAGGTGGGTCATAGTTTGCCTCCTGTTCTTCTGCCTTATCGGCAAGTTCAATTATGCTGATGTCCATAAGGTCTTTAAGTCCACAGCAGTTAGAATGTGAGTTCATGACCGAGTGGCCTAGCATCGCTTTGCCCTTCATTGCTGGAAAGGATCTGAGTTCTGTGCTGGTAGTGGCAGCCTTGATAAAGTAATGGTCCATAACCCGTTGTCCAAAGATGGGTCTAGAACCCAGCGTCGATCTAGGTGTTTTATTATGATCCACCAGCATATTGGTTACACCACTAACCACAGCCAGCTTACCAGAGGAATAGATATCCGCGTGTGCAGTCCGGGTAAGAGGAGGGGGGGCCAGGGTTAAATTGATGGTGGTCCAGAATTAACGTCAATTGTGGAACTGGCAGAGCTGAGCCCCTGGCATGGCACTCCCCCTGACAAACCAACACTTTTTGGGGGGGAGGGGGAGAGTTGGAGAAAATGCACACAGATGTTGATACCAGAGGGGGACCCTCATTCATAGAATCCAACATATCCAGGCCTCCGTCAACTTCTCGGATACAAGTACGGTTCCATCGCCAGACGGTAAGTCTTGCATTGCCAATGGATCTTGACCAGCTTGGCTGCGTAGCCCAGACCGCATTCTATCAATTGGGACTCACTCCAGTAACCCACAGATTAATGGGGGCCCATGCCGGTCCCAGGTCAAAGGGTGAGGCCAAGCAGCGACACCCCACAGTCCCCAGGCACACGGCAGGTAGTTGTACTCGTGCCTCCAACCAGCAATGTTCCGGCTTAATTTGAAGAGCGTTCAGAGTCAGAAAATGGTAGTTGGATATGAGAATCTTATGGAAAACCTATCAGCTAATGCTGCTAACTGCCAGTAACTGCCTCCAACACGGCCACAAACTCCGCTTCGCTCCGCGAGTTCGCTGAGTAATTATAGGCTCTTTCCACAATGCAGCTCTCAAGGAATGGACAAGGAAGACAGCCTCCTTCACATACAGCGTCCTGCCGGTAACTGCCTTGAACTCTGCCTTATATTGCTTTAGTGTACATTATGAAAGGTTAGTGTAGTCTCCAAACAGGGTCTCCAAAGTTCTCTACTTCTATACCTTTAAATGACGCTTACAATTTCATAAGATATTCTGTCTTTTTCTATGAATTGGAAAACATTTTAGGGGGGAATTGGCTTGTGGTAAGAGATGTAGTTTTGGGTCTGAATGTATTTGTGGTTGGCATTGAAACTGATACCAGGTTTTCTGTACCATAGGTGAAACTAAAGTATAATCTGTGCTAGTGAATAATATTTGCAGGCAAGTTTATTTTGGTAAAAGCGTATGTATTTCTGCTTCATACAATATTTTTTTCCTCCAGATGAATACACTAGACACACTTGGTCAAACTGCTTTGCACAGAGCTGCCTTAGGAGGTCACCTGCAGACCTGTCGTCTTCTTTTAAGTTATGGATCAGACCCGTCCATAATCTCCTTGCAAGGATTCACAGCAGCACAGATGGGAAATGAAGCAGTTCAGCAAATTCTAAATGGTGGGTTCATATTTAAACATTGTTATGTAATCTTTCTTCATGACCTTTCATAAGACCAACCAAAGCCGTTGAATGTTATGTAATCGGTTGCAATCTTTGGAATGTTCATAAACCTTTTTAAAAGTTTCAGGTTTGCCTTAAATAGGAAGGATGAGTGGGGAAGAATTGCTCTTTTTAAAAAACAGAATTTACATTTTGCAAAAGTAGACTTATGTGGAATGCTATGTGCAAATATTCAACATCCTGCTGTTAATCCGCATCCTTGAATCAAGCTCCCAAAGTGAATTTTGAGTTGACATGTATGTTCCCTGATCCATTGTTCAGGCTGCTTTTAGATTTTGTTGTGTTAAGGAAATGAGTCTTAAAATAAGCTCCTGGAATGGTTTTAAGTGTACATTATGCAAACCTTGGTCTTCATGCTTTGGTGGTTGCTTGTGGAGGAGACTCCTGCTGATCACAGGTTTTCTACGTTCCATAACCGTACTAAAATAATTCACCACACAGTTGAGCCTTAATTGTGTGATCTACAATACTAAAATGGAATCTGTAGAAAGTCTACTTCTCCAGCATGGGGTCTAGCATGGATTCTCATGCTCATGAATATTCCCCGTCTTCAGGCTGGGAATCCTCGGCAAAAGAAATCAGACTGTCTTTCTCCTATAATCCAATCACTGAGCTCTGGGTCATACTACCCAATGACTGCCTTCTACCTAAGCCCCTCCTTTGGCAGCCATCTTCAGATTTTTACCGCACGTACAAGTTCCTGCGCTTCCTCGTAGAAGGGAAGCACTACCAGTTCAAGGTTCTTCCCTTCGGACTGAAGTCGGCACCCAGAGTCTTCACCAAGTGTCTGGCTCCGGTGGCTGCCCATCTGCGACTACAGGGAATTCATGTGTACCCATACCTCGAAAAAACGTGCTCATCCGTGCCTAGTCAAAGGACATCACCTTTGATCATACGGAGAGGACTGTGCAGTTTCTGGCGGATCTGGGGTTCTCTGTGAACTATTGAAAATCCTGCTTGACTCAATTGCAGAATGCCCTGTTCCTGGGGTTCATGCTCAATTATGGTATCTTGCCTAGCGGCTAGGTTGGAGGAGAGGATAGCGGCCATTTTGGGCAAGGTGCAACGGCTGTTAGCACTGAAGATCGACGCAGTGAGGACCATCAACTCACTGCTCGGCATGATGTCATGTATCTACCTGGTTCGATTCCGCAGGTTGCAGATGCGTCCACTGCAGTTATTCCTGGACTCCTGTTGGATTCAGGTGTCCGGAAGCTTCAAGGACAGGATTGTGCTCGATGAGGAGTTCAGTTGAGCGATAAGGTGGAGGGGCATGCTCTCCAACATCGTGGGGGGTGCAGACTTCCAGAGCCCTCGATACCAGGAGACTGTCAAGACGGACGCTTCCCAAGAGGCGTGGGGCGCACACACCGGACGTCTCCATGCCAGAGGCCTGTAGCTGCCGGAAGAGAAGACGCTACCATAAACGTCCTGGAACTACGGGTAGTATTTTGGTCCCGCAAGTCATTTCTTCCGTCCCTCAAGGGCAAAGTGGTGAGGGTCTTCACGGACAATACCACCACAATGTTTTATATCCAGAATCAGGGGGGCACCAGAGAAGCGCAGGTGGTGTGGCACTGGGCCGTCACCCAGGGGATGTTACTCATTCCTTTCCACCTGGCGGGAGTCAAGAACACAGTTGCGCACTCCCTCTGGGAGCGGCGCCCTTGCCAGAAGTGGACGCTTCAGCAGGATTAAGTGGACAACCTCTTCCTTAGGGGTGGGGCAGACCCCAGATCGATCTGTTTGCAATGGTGACGAACACCAAGTGCTGGAGGTTCGTCAGCAGGTTGCCCCAGCTGGGGAGCATGGTGGATGCCTTCTCCTTCCCTTGTGAAGGCCTGTTGCTGTATGCGTTCCCTCAGTTGCCGCTGCTACGAGTCATCCGTCAACTCAGATGGTGCCGGTGCAGGATGATTTACCTCACGCCAGCGTGGCTGAGGCAAATCTGCTACACAGACCTTCTCAGCTTGTCAGCGTCCCCTCCAGTCAAGCTACCAGTGGTCACGGATCTTCTCTCCAGGGAAGGAGGCGCAATCCTGCAACACAACCCAGGATCGCTGAACCTGAAGGCCTGGCTCCTGCAGCTTCAGAGTTCAGTGGTTACGAGCTGCCTGCGGACTGCAGGTAGGTCCTCGCCAAGGCGTTGTTGACTCTGAAATGTTAGACACAAATGGAAGCGTTTCGCTAGTTGGTGCAGGCCGCAGAAGATTAACCCTCTGAGGGTCACAGCTCTCCAAGTCCTCACGTACTTGCTGTCTTTGGCTAAATCGGGGCTGGTGCATGTCTCCAAGGTGCATCTGGCGGCTATCTTCCTCTACACCAGGTCTCCGGGACAGTCTTCTCTTTGGTCGCACAGTCTAGTGAAGGAGTTCATCAAAGGGCTGTTCGGTTTGTTCCCGCCAGTGATGCCTCCTTCCCCGGCATGGGAACTCAATGTGGTGCCGACTAGGCTCATGTGGGGGCCCCATTCCAGCCGCTGCATCCAGCTCCGCTCATGTTCCTGTCTTGGAAGACATCTTCTCCAGCATGGTGTCTGGGATGGATTCACATGCTCATGAATATTCTGTGTCAGGCTGGGAATCCTCAGTAAAAGAAAAAACTGTTTTAAGTTTCGTTTCTAAACTGTCCTTCTCCTATAGACCAAACGCTGAGCTCTGGGTCATACTGCCCCCAGCCAATAACTGCCCTCTACCCAAGCCCCTCTGGCAGCCATCTTCAAATTTGTACCGCCCGTTTAAATGTTGCGAGTCCTTCTGTTTCGCTCTTCGAGCTTTCTGCGTTTTTTCGCTAGAACTGTTTTTGGTTCAATTGAACCCGTGTGCTCCATCGTTTATCCTTCCGATTAACGGGGACCTGTTTTTCGGCATCTTTCATCACCCCACAAGCGCAGAAATCATTGAGTGTTCTTCTTGGAAGCTTCCAGAAGTCTTCAGGCCTACACCGTGCCGGATCATGTCAGAAGGGAAGGACAGAGCTTCCCTCTTCAAGCTGTGCAGCAGCTGCAGTTTGTGGAATGTTTTTTCAGATGACGAGCATTCCCAGTGCCTGTATTGTCTACACCCGGCACATAAAGAAGATTATGAGAGCTGCCGTGGCTTCACCAAGCGTGGCTCAAGACCAGGGCCTCTATCCCGGGTGATTCTCAGGGGCAGGAGTCTTCTGGATCCAGCCAACCTGAGCAAGCTTCTAAGTCCTTTGAGGGCGCTCCATCCATGGTGTCCCAACACAAGGACAAGCACCACGAGTCCACTTCAGTTGGGGTTGCAGCGCAAGTGGGTCCTGCGACGGTCAGGGCGCGTTTGTCGGCCTCGATCTTTAGCGATCCAAGAGGAAGTCAGCTACCCAGGAGAAGCTGCGGGAGACACCGGAGAAGGCTTGACAGGGCAAGGTGTTCGAGCTCCCCGTGAAGGCGGCCAAGATGGCCGACCTGCCTGTGAAGGCCCAGGTGGTCCAGGCCAAATCTTCATCATCTTCCTCTATTGAGATGGTGGCCTCTTTCGAAGGCAAAAGGGGCGGACTGCGTGGAGGGTGCCCTGGCGGCAGCCAGAGTGTCTCTCCTTGCCAGGCGAGAGTCTTAGTTCAAGCCAGTAGAAAAGACTCTGGAGAAGAGTATGCCAGAGCTTAGCCTGGGACTGAACCCTCAGGACCCAAAGAATGGGGGCAGAGGGTGGAGAAGAACTCCAGGGCACGGACATTTCTTCGTGCGACTAGGAGGAGATACTTTCCGTCAACACCATCCACAGTGGTGACGATGGGACGATGCCCTTCGGAGGCGACAACGTCGATACAGTCGACGTGGACACCATGGGCGCTGGGCCCAGCGACTCTGTCCCCCAGGTAACCTCTACAGACTTATCGCAGGATATCCTCTCGTCACTCCATGTGCTGGTGTCGGAAATTCAGAGGAGGTGGCCGACAGTAGCACCACTGGTGACCCCGTTGGCACCGGGGGAACCACCGGCTAAGTGGAAGAGGAGACACCCTATGCCTCCATTCCAACCATCACTGCCCCCCAATCCATGAGCATTACCTGTAACTGTTGTTCTCCAGCATGGGTCTGACCTGAGCTCACATTCGAACCCTCCCGCCTGCCCCTCTACGGCTCTTCTCTTGGTCCTACTGCCACTTTACGTGCTACCAAATCTGAAGATAGCTGCCAGAGGAGGGGCTTGGGGAGAGGGCAGTCATTGGCTGCGGGCAGTATGACCCAGAGCTCAGTGATTGGTTTATATAGGAGAAAGACAGTTTATAAAAGAGTGAAAGTTTTTTATTTTAACCAGGATTCCCAATCCGACGACGTTGAAAATTCATAAGCATGTGAATCCATGCCAGACCTATGCTGGAGAACAACAGTTAAAGGTAAGTAACTTGTTACTTCTTACCCTCTTTTGGAATTACATACCTTTTTATTTGCTTTTGTTCTGTGATGCTTTGACCATTTTGACAGCGAGTTCTGTATAGATATCACTGGGTATGCAAATCTTTAATGTTTGACCCTTTTGGGACCCATATGGCCCAGAGCATTGGAGGGTATTGTCAAGGATGCACTTTTGTTTCCCCGGGTCAGTTATCTGACCCTTTAAGTTTACTGCAAAATATTGAGTGCACACATTTTAACTATTTTGCACACAGGGAAGTCTTTTATTCCTGAAGGGTGTGAAGTGGAGTCTCTATTTGTTTTAAATGCAGTAAGGAAAATGCACTATGGTGCCCTTGAGTAGGAATGGTTGGAGAATGGGCATTGCCCTGTAGGGTCTTTCCTGACATGTCCTTCGGCTGGGAGCTCACAAAGGACGTTGGGGGTGTGACAATGCATGCCTGAGGGGCTGGTTATATAGATTCCTCTGGAACAAATGACCCTTGACTTTGCCTGATAGAATACCCAAGAAGGTTAGTGTGTTGTGGTCAGCACTGATTGACTGCCTGCCTAATGTTTAAATACTGCAATAGTGTGTGATTTGTGGTTGGGGCCACCCTCCACTCTCTGGTTTGGCATAAAAGCTTGCACTCTGCACCAGGAATTAGTTGCTGTATTTAATATATATGGTTTTTACAGCACAAACCTAGCTGAGGAGCAACTTTGCGCTGTACAATGATAGATTTACAGTAGGGTGTACAAACACGGTATGGCTTGGGTCTGTAGGCTGAGCCTGGATGGATAACTCTTTAGATCTATCCTGAGCTGAAGCTGGGTCAGACCGTGCTGCTTGAAATAGGGATTTTCCAGTTACCTGTGGAATTAATTGCATGGGAATGCTGGTTCCCTTTTTTTGTTTACCTTGTGGGCTAACCTGTTCCAATACCTGGAGATGTGGCTGCTAGTGCTGCACAAGCAGTCAGAATTGGAATTTCCACAGAAGGGTATGCTGGCATCTGGGTGTTCAGAGCCTTGTATGTGCTGATTCTAGTCTTGAGAGCCATATTCTGAACAGAATGGCCAGCCAACTGGATTGTTTTAGGATTGTAGAGCCATATTTTTTGCTTCTGGCGATTAAGCATGTGGTAGAGTGCTGGACTACCTTTTAAGGGATGATCTAAGGTTCCATCTTGACTATGGTATTTGCACTACCTAGGTGTGAAACCTCGTTCTTGGGCCTTAGCCTGTGTTGGAGGTCAGAAATGATCTGGGCACAAGGTTGTCATGTTTTCGTACAAAGACATTTATTAAATAAAATAATAGGTTGGAAAATGCCTCTCGGACCCTATGCTAAAGAGGAACTTCCCTGCCTAAAAGAAACTAAGGATCGGTCTGGCTCAGGATTTTAATAACTGAAAGCGTCCTTGTTTCCAAAACCTCCCTTCAATGGATTGCCTTTCTCCTGCAGATTCCTCATCTGATGGAAATTCTCTCCAGTTCTGCTACTTTGGACAATTTTCGACGGGGGGGGCATAGTGGACCTCGACCTGGCCATCGATCCGTCATGCTCTGCATCTGGTTGTTGGCTCCGGACATGCCAGGCGTCGTATAAATACCTTGTCACTACTCCCCACACCTCAGTTCTTTTTTTTCATGCGCTAACACACTGTTTGGGAACAGAGGCGAGTCTTCGACTCACTGAGGGTTTTGATGAGAAAACATTTTGTTTTTCAAATTCCTCAACACGAGATGTCGGTCGCTCGGATATCGGGCTTCAAACAGTGTTCCGACTGTTGCACCAAGAAGTCACTCAATGACCCACACAAGTTGTTGCTGGTGCCTTAGCACGGGTCACGGGACTGACTGGTGTCTGTCGTGCGCCAAAATGCAGCCCAAATCCCTTTGCTATCGAGCAGCTAAACTCACTCCTGGTCAGCTGCCCTCTCAGTCACTGTTGCGGTCGACGGTTCCGTCTTTGGAGGCCGAAACCGAGGAGCACACCCCCAAAAAAGAACATACGTGGAAGATGAAGCCACCAGGAGCCATTATTCTTCATCCTAAAAGAAAAGGTGTCACCGCCACCGCCGGGGACTCGGATTAGTCGACAGATGAAGGTAAGCCCTCAGCAGGGCGTTCTCCCCGCCAAGAATGGGAGGATTTAAAGTGCTCTATGCTTGACATTTTACATGTATAAAAAGCATGCTGCAGTCGGCACGGCCAACCCCCCTTTACCCCCCCAAAGTCAAGAGCGGCGCTGAGCATTTCCAGACCCCTCTAGTGCCCCAGTACCGACAACATCAGTTCTGATATAACTTTTGACACTGAAATGGATCCAATGGAAGCTGGGTCAACCATGTGCATCCAAGGATGTCGACGCTATGACGTCTCTAAACCGACGTCCACCATATCAGTGCCGAAAGAGACCCTCTATGTCGACTGTTGTGGAGATGACCATCACACCACAACTCGGACCTTCACCCAATAATGGCAGTTATCTTTTTAAAAAAAATGTGTTGATTTATTCAAACACAAACAAAACAGACGACACACGCAGTGTATGCATCAAAAATACAAATGTTCGAGTTATTCTGGTCACTGCTACCCTCATCCCTCCCCCCTTACGAGCCTATTTGTTCCACGCACTCTGTATCTGCCTCGCGTGGTGGGGTCTCACACTCCATGGATCCTGTCAGGTCTTGTACCGTTCCAAACAACTCCGCTATTAATGATCTCCATGCCATCAAGCTTCCCGCCTCCTCCTCTCCCCCTACATTGCTCGCCTCTTGCCACACCATGGTTTCTGCCTCCGCCCACTTCTGCAAATCCTTCCACCACACCTCCACCCGTGGTTTGACATGTCTTCCATCCCATGGCAATCCTTCTTTTTGCGAGCACATATGCTAAATCTTTCAATTTACTAACATGCTTAAGTTTCTGCGATCTGGGGAACCCCCCACCCCCCCCAGCAAGCAAGCCCAAGCTGTATTTACAACCATTGTGACCCCCTTTTCCTCTAGGTTTTGTGCTACTTCACCCCAGAAGTGCTCAATTACTGGGCATGCCCAGAACATGTGCACCATTCCAGCCTTTTCTTCATCGCATTTGGGACATGCTTGTCTCCCAGCATCCTTGAACTTGGATATCCTTTCTGGTGTCATGCAAGCTCTATGCGTAATATATAGCTGTATCTGTTTCAGTCTCGCATTCCTTGACACCTTCTTGTGATATCCCAAAGCACGTTCCCACATCCCGTCCTCTAGCGGGGCGCCCACCTCCGCTTCCCAGTCTAGTCTCAATTGTGTTAACTCCTTCCAACCTTGGACATAATCATCATCTCATACAGTCTGGAGATCTCATGCCCCCCCTCTGTCATCATATATCATGCCTACAGTAGCACCTGGTTCTCCCTCCAGTACCGTTTCAGGCCATGTTCTTCTGATTCTCTGGATCATCCTGTGATATGTAATATACTGGCCTGTGTAACCCCATCTCTTCCCCCAACACTTCCAACTCTATGATGGTTCCGTCTCGCCAGATATCCCCCATTGTCACCACCCCAACCGCCTCCCAGTGGTTCCTAAGTATCATCCTCAGCTGCTCATCTCCCCCCGCCAGTGCGACTAGTGGTACCTGCGGGGAGCATGGGAATGGGTTTTCCATCATCTGGCACGCTCGGCGCCACATCTCCCACCCGAGCTTCATCATCTTGGGGCGTCCTTCCATTTCTGTCTTGGGCAGCCAGATCAATTCTTTCAGATAAAATGGGGCACAATCGTGTCCAAACAACCTAGATTCGGGGTCAGTTCATCTGAGAGCCATTTAGCTATATATTGCAATTGGCTTGCTACATAATGGACCTCATAATTGGGCAGTTTTTTTTTCTTTTTTGTAAAAGTCCTGCAGCTTCCATAATGCCACTCTGTTCCGGGTACCATGCCAAAGGAAATCCCTACACATGCTATTCATTTTGGTGAAAAATGTCTTGGGTATCAGATAGTGCAGGAGCCTGGGCAGGACCACCATTTTAAGCATCGCCCCTCGTCCCATCATTGCTAGGGGCAACTTCTCCCAGAATTTCATGCACTTCTCAATTCTCTCATTGGCTCTTTCGGTATTGTCTGTGCTCCTCTTCCACTGTGTGGTACACATTTATCCCAAGATACCTAAATGTGCTAACCGCCCATGGTGTTTGTTGCACTGGTAACCTCCCCATGGGGATTCCCTTATAACTACCCAGCGGGAAGATACTAGATTTGTAGGGATTCACCGCTATGCCAGACAGCCCCGTGTATTTATCCATCACTTCTAGATTGTACTGGAGATTTTCCTCCGGATACCTCAGGTACAGCAGCAAGTCATCGGCATACAAGGAAATCAGGCGACGTTCTCCCCCCCACCTCGATACCTATAGTGTCATATTGTTCCCTAAGGTATATTGCTAAGGGCTCCAAGGCTAGTATATAGAGCATTGGGGACCATGGGCACCCTTGTCTGGTGCCTCTACTTAGTTGCCATCTTTCAGATATCACCGATCCTGTTCTGACCCTAGCTAACGGTTCACTATATAGCATCTTTGCCCACCTTATGTATCCAGGCCCCATTCCGTAACTCGCTAAGGTGGCAAGCAGCCATGGCCACTTGACTGAATCAAAAGCCTTAACCGCGTCTAAGAACACAATTGCCATTTCACCCTCGTTCATGCGCCCCCACTCAGCCACCCGATGGAGTCGTCTATGATTATGAGTTATATTTCTATTCGGGACATAGCCCGTCTGGTCAGGGTGTATTAGTTTGCCAATAACTCTGATGCCTCCCCGTCTTTTGTACTGGGGATGAAGGGGTCAGCTGCGCTTTTGCAAAGGCATCCATAGTGGGTTGCTTACTCCTGGACTTCAGTCCTTTCACCGACATCCTGCAATCTCGCTATGTTTTATATTAGCTTCCCTGTGTCGCTGTGGCTTCACCAGTTCCAATCAGTTTTCGGGTGACCCCAGTGGGCCGACTGCAAGGCCGCGCACAAGGTAAATCTTGGAGTGGGCTGTGTCCTCCCACGTCCCTCGTTTAAGCAATGTTTTTAGTAGCGTGTTTCCGGGACCCCCTGTCCGCAGTCCGCGTTATTCATTCTGAGTGGCACAGATTCACAGCTGCTTTCCACACTAAGCAGCGCACCACATCATGCTCCCTCAGTACCTGCAATCTTAGTCTAATGTCCAAGATAGCTTTGTCGTTGGTGTGGCAGTACTGACTCTATGTCCCTCCTTTTCTCCAGCGAGTCCCCCTAAGCTCAGCTTGGTACCTTTGGAGTACCCGTATGGAACATATGCGATGTGCTTTGTCTTTGAGTGGGTTATATCCTCCCACGTGTCGAGTTGACTTTGTCTATTCTGAAGTTGCGCTATGCCAGTCTCCTTTATGCCCATCACAGCACAGCTTGCCAGGCACTGATCCGCTTAACAGTGTTCCATACGTTTTTGTTGATTACTTTAAATTGCTCTGTGTCAGTCTGTCTCACCCATTCTTCCCATAGCACAGCTCGCCAGTCGTTAATTATTCTCCAGGACCGTGGACTGTTTAACAGTGTTCCTGAGTCTTGTTGTTTATTTTGAAACTGTGCTGTGCCAGTCTCGTATATTCAGCTCCTAGCGCAGCTTGCCAGGCGTTGATTTTGCACTAGGACAGTGGTCTGCATAAGTGTTCCTCAGGCAGCTGCAGCCGTGTGCTCGGTGAATTCAGTGTTAATTCAAGGCTGCACCGCCTCCTAGCCGCTCTTGCACTTAACTAGTGCTTGGCTCAAGAGCTCATTAGCCCCAGCCGATTCACACTAATATCAGACTTGCATGGCTGGGGGCACCCCGTGGGAATGCCCATGCTTTATGTATTCACTGGCGTTATGATGGCGCTTAGTAGCAATAACATGTCGTGTGCTCCGCCCACAGTACGGGTAAAATGCTCGGCTGGCCGCGCTGATCCAACGCTATATTCGATCAGCTTCCTGATGTTTACTGCAGGGCCGTGAGCCTGCCGCCAACAGTTCTCCCTGCCCGGTTGCCAGCCTATGTATTAAAGCGCCTGACGCGCACACACGGGACCTCCGTTCCGGCCCTGTGCCCGGCGACTGTCCAGCAAGCGGGTCCTCCGCCGCACCATCGCTTCTTGTATGCAGCCCCCCGCTGCGACTGTATTTTCTCCAGCAGGCAGCGGGAGCCGCACGCTCGATCGTCTGGTGTAGATGGGGGGGGGGGGGGGCTGCCCTGACTCCAGGCTCCGTTTCTCCCGAGCCTTACATGCGGCTGTTGTCCACACACTCTGGGTCTGCTCGTCTCCGTGCCCCTCATACACTCACGTCTTCCTTGCATTCGCCGCTCACCGTTTAGGGGGCAGGGATCAGCACGCCTTCCTAGGGGCAAAGTCTCCTTGTTTGAGTCACGCTCAAGTCCGTATGGCCGCTCCCACGGCAGTTTCTCCTTTGTTCACTGCCATCTTGGGTACATTGTATCGGGGCAGCCGGGCGCTTCAAAGTCAATTACCCTTCAATTGCTTGCACAAAGGGCTTTAGTTTCTGTAGTCATGGTAGGGCATGTATTCCCACACACGCGTTTCCATTTTTAGAGCAGTTTGATAGTTTTCAATGTGTGTTCATAAGGGTCAGAGTCAGATCTTCGGAGCAGCTCTCGCAGGCACATCCTAGTCCATGGCTGGTTAGCCACGCCTTGGCAGGTATCTTTGACGGTAGTGACGCCGATGATCGCAGGGATGTCGACCCCATTAAGTTGGGTACAGGAGGGGTCGATTAATTTGAAGACCAAAATCGGCTTTTACTGCTAGTTTAAGGCCTGGGTCTGGACACCCTCTCCAGACCTCAAATTTCAGCAATCCCAGCCCTGTGTTCATAATGTCTAAATTCAGGGCATTAGTAGAACTGGTTATTGATACCCTAGGATTGCATTCATCAGAGGTGCAGATGCAAAGTTATGACCTGAACGATATTTTAGATGAAGACCACACCACAGAGCGTAATATGCCTTTAAACCGTGCCATTGCTGATCCTTTAACCATTATGTGGCAGCATCCTTGTTCTATTCCTCCCGTCTGCTCCACCATTTCCGGGAAATATAGGCCAGCTAGAGGAGACCCTTCATTCCTCTCCTCTCACTCTTCCCCAGAGGGGCTTGTTATGCAGGCTGCCACTGTCTAATCTAGACCTGCATCTTCCACTTCCACTCTGCCTCCCAACAGGTAAGCAAAACGAAGTTGATGCCTTAGCAAAAAAGCATTCACTTTGTGCAGTGTGGCCGTTATGGCTACACATGTGGCAAGCAGTTTTGCCAAGTACTCCTTTGGTCGGCAGTTGAAAATGTTGTGCAGTACGTCCCAGGAGGAGAGATGCACAAGGGCTTCCTACAGCTAGTGGAGAATGGGAATGAGGTGGCCGGGCAGCCGCTGCAAACGCGCCTGTACATTGCCGACTGTGTGGGCCAATCTATGGCGTCAGCAGTAGCACTAAGAAGGCAGGCATATTTAAAAACCTCTAGTTTCTCGCCTACTGTCCAATCCAAGTTAAACTTCTGGACATGCCCTTCGAAGTTGATTGTGTTCGGCCAGAAATCTGATGATTCCTTCGAAAAATGTAAGGAATCCAAAATTGCTGCAAAGTCTTTAGGCTTAGCTGCGCAGTCGGCCAAACCTGCCTTCAGCTTCGCCTCTAGGGCACGGGGCTACAGGTGGGTATGCTCCTTATGGCAGGAGAATGCAGCTCCCGCCGGCCAGGCAAAGGCAGAAGTGTTTCTCTCGCACTCTTGAAAGGGCAGAGGGGCTTCCAGAGGGCAACAAGCCGCATCAGCGGCGGGGCCGACCTAGCTTCTAAAGCCGCTTTGATTTAGCCCGCACAGTGCACCGGTTGACGGAGTATTTGCTCCAGTGGCAGGGAATTGCTTCCGATATATGGGCTCTTCAGCTCATTCAGTGAGGTTATTGTCTGATATTTGTAAAGAAACCACCGGACAGACCCCCTTGTCAGGGAGAATTCTCATTTCTGTGCTAATTCCCTTCAACCTTAGAGAAACCCCATCCGTTTTGCTGGACTTGGGACTTTTTAATTTTAACCCTGGAGTGAGTGCAAGTTTTCTCACTCTTATATATTTTGATCTGGCTTGGCTATGTGTTTCCTTTGTTTTTGTAGTCCGATAAACTCGATGGGCATCTACATTTTGTATGGTGACGCACAGCACCTTCAGTGCAGTGTCAGAGAAATCCTTTAGGTTTCTCCATAAGATTTAAATACCTTTTCTTGGATGAACTACAGTTCTCTAGAATAGTAAAGTGAAATTGACTTTACTTTTTCTCTTTGTAGGTCAGCACACCCCATTTTATGTGGAATGCTGGGGGGTTACTTGGTAGCCCCTTTTCCTACTTGCTTGTATATCTTTTTTTTATGTTACCTTCACTACTTTAAATGGCTGGTGGCAGTTGTTTAATTTTCCTACCATTTTGCTTTTGTACCGCAGGCTGAATCCTCAGCTGTAGTATAGCACCCATGGGTGACCATTTTGTCAAAATGGCCCCAGTCTTTTTTCACCATTTATTTGGTGCAAGATCTTTCTTGGGTTTTACTCTGCGCCCCAAACCAGGTTTGAGCCCTTTGTTCGTTTTGTCTTGTTTGGCGGGCCTTAGTACTGAAACCTGTCTCTGGCTCCAGTGTATCTGTAAGGGCAGGAAGTGTGGGAGGTGCCCGAAACTCCCCTGTCCTTTATCTCCTTTGTTACCTGAATGCATCCAGTCCTGATTGGCTGGCTGTCCTTGCAAGAATGGGAGAAACCGGTTTAAAAGGCGAGGCTTCTTGGACTGAAGGCAGTCGACCACTGGGAAGAACACCCTGATGAAGAAACTGTGAACAAAGCTTGCTGCATCCTCCTGGACGGTTGAATTTCCTGGTAAGGCCCTGCTGCTGTGCTGAATCTTTTTTCTGATCGACAAGATAAGTTCCAGACGGAACAACTTCTTCTCTTGGGCTAGTGGGACCAACTAACCCTGAGACAAACTTTGCTGGTAGACCTTCCCCAACTGGCTGTACTTCGTTGCTGCTGCTGGAACAGAGTGCCAGGGGTAGAGTAATCTGTAGTTAAGTGCGATGTCTGTAAGCTGGCCAAAAGCTCCAGGAGTCTCCTGAGGACCTCCTGAAACAGGACGCCTGAAGCTCGAGTCCCGTAAACCACAGTGCTGGACTCAAGGAGGGAAGGCAGCCCAACAGGTGCCCAAGAACCGCAGTGGTGCTATTTATAGAGCGCTGAAACCACAAAGTGCCGCTGATCCGAAGAACGCCCGTAGCTGCTGCCAACCTTTTAAATTGCTGTGCACAAGTCCTACAGGCATCCACCCTCTTGTCCCCACAACTGAGGCCCAGAAACACAGGATCTGCATCACTGCAAGCAGACGGAAGCTAGCTGGATCCTCTTAGTCTAAACAAAGGTACCGGTCTGACTTTGGTGTTCTGAACTCATTGTCTGAAGCCTGCTCTTCTCAGTTGAGACTTGCAGTAGCTGCGTTTTTTGGAGTTGATTATAGCTCTAACTTTCACAAGTTTAACAGCTCGTGACCCAACCGTGATTTCTTCAATAAACTCTAACTTTATGCAAGACTTTTTGCTATCTCAGTGCCTCAGCTCCATAGACTTCTCTCCATCCATTGACTTTGATTTTTACTGTCTCACATAGGTGATAAATTGGTTCTTAACTATTATTGCTGGGAAAGGTTTTTATCTAGATTGCGTTGGACGATTTAAAAGTGCTCCCATACTCGGAACCTGTTTAACCTTTTTCCTTCCCTTTCTGCCAACCTCAGAATTTACCAAGTACAGAAGTGATATATTAATGCATAGTTAGTGAGGTCACCTCAGGGTGTAGGAAGTGAAGCATCTCTAAAGAGAATATATTTGCTTGACTTGATTCTGAGAAAGTATTTTGAAGTGTATTTTTATTGTTGCACATTGCCCTTACTTATGTCCCGTCACCTTTCTTCCATACTGTATAGGTGTCCCTTCCAAGGGACGGGAGACTAAACTTTTTTCACCAAAAAAACCCTTCTTCCCCTTTAAATGTAGAGACTCGCGTGGGCGCGGCCCAGGGAGCATGCGCTGCCTTGACTCTGCCGTCCGGTGCCACACCTCAGTCCCCTTTTCCGCATCGATGGGAACGGGCCGAATTCACCAGTGCTCCTGGGTTTGGCTTCAGCCATGTAATTCCACGCGCGGATACTTTTTCTTTGTCTTTTCTGTCAGGTACTCTGTCTTCAGGTGTTGTACTCCTCCCTGGCACATGTCGACTTCTACAGGGTTTAGCAGTTATCCATCCTGCAATGGGCTCTTCCAAACTTCAGACCCTCACTCCCTCTGCCTACATTGCCTTGGCCCAGACCACGGTTGGCAATCATGTTCAGCGTGTGACACGCTCCTCGAAGGCTCTGAAGAACAGAATAGCCAGGTGGAGGGAGCTCTTCCAGAAGTTGCCTCCATAGGATCTCAAGAACTTTGTGAAGCATTGTCCCAGGTCCAAGGTAGGGCCAATATTTGCCAGCACACCCCGCAAGGGAGACTCCTTCCCAAGACTCTCCCGCGTGGTAGGGACCGGCCAGGTCCATCTACCAGCACGTGCGCACAGAGGCTGCTAAAGCTACCAGCCCTCGGGTCAGGGGGTCCTCGGATCCTCCTGGACGCAGTGTGGAGGGACCGGAAGGTTCTGGTACTGGGCTTACACCCGAGGGGCTCTGCCCTTTTACCGGCGCGATGGCCAAGGGGCTACGCCGCAACACTGGCAATATGTCAGAGGGGGGCGCCTATACATAGCTCTACCGACCTCTGGGTTGAGGGTGTCATACATACCGGGCGAGACCCGAGGAGCAGCGTAGGCCCAGTGATCCACACGCGAAAGTCTTGGACGAGGCCGGACCCAGCAGGCTGGGCATCACGTTGCAGCCACGTTGCAGGCACGTGGCAGGCAGCTCGACAAAAAGGCTGCTGCGCCAATCAGGAACACCCGTCCAATGCCATTCCATGAATTCGGCGAAGAATGAGTGTCAAGGAGCGACTGGTCGCAACCAAGTACGTGGCCTTCAGTCTACCCTTCATATGCACAGGGCAGCTTTCCCATGCGTCCATACGGACTGGGTATGCAGCAGCTCCAGCAGTCACCCGCTACCCCTGTCGGTACCCCATACCACCTCTTCGGCCAGAGAGGAGGTGCTCTTCTACAAATTTCTCGGCCTCATGAGGTCTCTGCTGATGGGGGTTATCAAGGATGCAGTCAGGAAAGTCCTCCCTGCCATGCGAACGGCACCAGACTCCATCGGGCTCGCTGACCCCATTGCAGCTGCCTCCTCCGGCTCCACAGCCAACTCTGCAACCTCCGCCGGCTCCTCAGCCTCTGGCTGTGGTCTCTGTGCCCCAGCCTCTGGCTCCATCTACCCCTCCTCCAAGATCCTCCGGATCCGCAGGACACAGATGAAGAGGAGGATCCGGAAACGCCATCCTCAGCTAGGGCCTTCCATGAACGTCTTGCTGGCCTGGCAGAATACCTGGGCTTCACTCAGCCCGAGGTCGAACAACCGTCAGGGTTCTGGCTTAATTCTTCACAAGACACCCCTCTGCCAACACAGGGATTCCACTGCAAACCGATGTAGTCTCCCTGGCCAAGAAGGGTTGGCTCAAGCGCACTCAGTTCAGCCGGTTTACCAATGCCTGGACGCCAAGTACAGGCATATGGAGGGGGGGGATACACTCTTGCTCTCGACCCATCCTCGGCCACACTCCTCGGTGATCACTACGGTATCACTATATTCCAAGCCTCCGTCGTCCTCAGCCTCCTCCTCGACGGCGCTGCTAGGCAAGATGGAGAAGATTTTGGAGGCTTACGGCAAGATAATCTACTCCAACACCTCCTTGTACCTGCGTCAGGCCAATGCTGCTGGCTGCCGCCAACCAATGGTTATGGCGGGAAATTGCGGACTTCCTCCCAGAACTCTCCTCCCAATGCCAATCTCACTTTAAGGCAGGGCTAGCGGAGGCCAAGCTCGTGGTGCATGACCTCATGGAATTAACAGTAGCGCATATTGATACCTCGGGCCGTGCCATCTGCATTGCTATGGACATGAGGGGCACGGACTGGCTCCGGGTGACGAAATTCAACCCAGACATCCAGGAGCGCATCCTAGATCTGTAGTTCAAGGGGGGACGACCTCTTCCACTCCTAAGGACGAAGAGCTGGACAAGAACAGCTCAAACGGCAAAGCCCACGCCCAAATATTACACCCAATCTCAGCAGCGCTCTGAGAAGGGTTGTACATATGGAATGTTCGTGGCTTCCAGGAACGCAGATCCAGGCAGCGGGACCACTCGCCGTCCCAGAGCCGGCGCAAACAACAAAGGCAGGGGGTATTAAGGGCTTTTTCCAGTCCCCCTGCTCCGCTTCAGCCTCCGAGGGAAAGAAGGCATGACGCACCCCTTCGGGTTCACGTGTCTCCGGTGGGAAGCTGGCTTGCTCTTCACGCACATTTCTGGTGGCAGAATTTCACAGACCCTTGGATCCTCTCTGTAGTATCCGTGGGGTACCGCCTTGCCATCCCAGCCTCTCCTCCACTCCCACAGGTTGGAACAGCAACTCTTTCGGCGGAGATCCGGTCGCTCGTAGAGAGCCAGGCAGTGGAGGAAGTTCCTCCCAGCGAGGCTTTGGCTTCTACTCCGGGATTTTCACCATTCAGAAGGACCACCAGGCAGTCCTGAGAGTAATGCTGGACCTGGACCTTTCCACCCTCAACCTCTCCTTAACCCTGCAAAAATTTAAGATGATTACGCCAGCTTTTATAGCAGAGACATTGGACAAGGGAGACTGGATGTGCTCTCTAGACCTGAAGGACGCATACTTAAGCATCCCAATTTGGCAGCCCCATCATTCTTTCCTACGGTTCAGAATCATGGGCTTCCATTTCCAATACAAAGTCCTTCCATTTGGCTTCATCTCAGCCCCAGGGTCTTTACCAGGCTCATGAATGCTGCAATGGCCCTCCTCAGATCGCAGGGCCTCCACATCTAACCAAACCCCTATGACTGGCTCGTCAGGGCTACATCTCCGGAGGCGGTTCACCACTCGTCCCATGCCCTTATGAACACACTGCGCGACCTGGGCGTCTCGCTCAACCTCAAGAAGTCACAGCTGCTCCCTACGCAGACAGACATTCCAGGGACTCATTTGGGACACGTGCTCCGAGAGGGTTTTCCCGTCGGAAGACAAGATCTCGGTCATCAAGAGGGCCACTGCCCACTTCCTCAGCAGAGAAATGACATTGGCATGGTGGTACTAACATCTCCTGGGTCTATTAGCAGCGGTTCTATTAGCCAATGCCGCACACAAGACTAAGCATGAGAAGGATTCAGCTGCACTTTGCGGCCTCATAGAATCAGGAATGGGGCTCACAATCCGAGATCATCAACGTTCCTCCATCTCTCCACCCGGACTTAACTTGGTGGTCCATGGACTGCAACCTACGGATGGGCAAGCCCTTTCGCCCCCCCCCCCCCTCTCCTCCGCAGGCCACCATCGCCTCACTCCTCGCTAGAGGGATCCACCCTGGAGAATATCTCGGTCCACAGCACCTGGACCCGACAGGAGCAGGTATACCACATCAATTGGTTGGGTGCTTAACACCATCTGGCTAGCGCTCAGAGCATTCCTCCCACTCCTCAGGGGCAAGGTTGTCCTCATCCAGACACACAACTCGACCAGCATGTACTACGTCAACAAGCAGGGAGGCACCAGGTCCCCTCCTCTGTGCTGACTGGCGATCAGCATGTGGGAATGGGCCTTGGAAAACAAAATTTACCTCTCGGCAGTCCACCATCCTGGAGGCGGACAGGCTCAGCAGGCTGGGAGTGGACAATTACGAGTGGCAGCTAAAATGACCTTGTTACTCAGGAGATCTTCAGCAGGTGGGGTCATTTCCACGTGGATCTCTTTGCCACCTGGCACAACAGGAAGTGCCCCAGTTCGCAATCTGGCAAGGTCAGGGCCCCAGCTCGCTGGGTGACGCATTTCGCCTACAGTGGACCACCATGAAAGCCTACACCTTACCGCCCCCTCCTCTGATACAGAGTAATTTGCAAGATCAAGGAGTCTCACCGACTCCATTCTGGTTGCTCCATGGTGGCTGGCCAGACCATGGTTTTCGGAGATCCTCAGGCTCTTGGAGGTGCCACCTATACACCTTCAGACGGGCCCAGCACTACTTCTGGCACAGCAGGGGGCAGAATCATCCACCCCATGCCAGGGAAACTAGCCCTCACAGCGTGGTACCTGAGCAGGTAACGCTTTGGCACCTTAGCCTCACACAGGCCAATCTGGAGATCATACAGGGTGCCAGGAGCAAAGCCATCAGTGCCCAGTACAAGAGCAAATGGGCTATGTTCTGCCACTGTGCAGACTCCAAGGGAATTGACCCCTTGGCCTTGCCATTTGGACGATGTGCTCTCCTTTTCGGCGCACCTCGCTCATTCGGGAGTACAGGTCGACACCTGCCGTACATACCTTGCAGCCATTGGGGGCTTACAGGAACTCTGAGGAAGACATTTCTTCCTCCTCCAACCCTATTGTCAAACATCTGATGGGTCTTTCTAGGCTCTACCCTCCCGTCAAGGGACCGCACCCTGTGTGGGACCTTAATATAGTCTTGGGCGCCCTTGCGCACAAACCATTTGAGCCAGTAGCGTTAGTGGACATAAGGCTGGTCACCATCAAGACGGCCTTACTAGTCGGTCTTACCTCAGCTCGCAGAGCCAGCGAGATTCAGGCGCTGGTCGCCTCTGAACCATATACCACCTTTCACAAGGACAAGGTAGTCATGCGGATGCACCCAGCATTTCTGCCTAAGGTTCCATCAGCATTTCACCTGAACGAGGAAATAGTCCTGCCTACGTTCTTTCCCGATCCCAAGGATGATGCACAGATTGTGCTGCACTGCCTGGATGTTGGGCGTGCCCTAAAATTCTATTTGGACAGGACCAAGGGCTTCCGCAAGTCGGACGCCCTGTTCGTCACGTTCAGCGTCTCGAGGCCAGGCTATCAGGCTTCCATATCCCGCTGGATGGTCTCTGCCATCAAAGAAGCGTATGAGGGTCAACACAAGCCGCTCCCGGCCAACATGCATGCCCACGCAGTCAGGGCCAAGGCAACGGCTATCGCATTCCAATACTATGTCCCTTGGCAAGTCATAAGCAGGGCGGCCACTTGGACCTCTCCCTCGGCTTTCTGCAAGCATTACTGTTTGGATGCCGGCTCTAGATCTGGTGCTGCTTTCAGACAGGCGGTTCTCAGGAACCTATTTGCTTAAGGAGGGTCTCCTCTCCACCCTGGGCCTACAATCAGTTGTAATCGCCCATACAGTATGGAGAAAAGGGGACGGGATGTAAGAGTAATTATAAGTTAGTCACCGTAGTGACCAGTGTTCCCTCTAAGCTGTGCGCATGTGCGCTTGCCCAGATTCCTTCTGGGTGCCGCTCAGATTTTTAGCAGCGCACAGACACAATTCTAACCTATGCAAAAAGATATAATAAGGCACAAGCCACAGCAATGACTTGAAATTGTCTCTCTTAAAATAAGCAACTAGTCTTGATATTCTGCTCATTTGCATTACAATACTATGCAAGGGTGGCCATAAACACCTAAAATCCCTAACAGCAAAATACACACATAAGAGGTTAAAAACTAACATGAAAAACTGGCTCATGAACAGAAGAATCTAACCAAGATATGCCTGCACACATTAACCAAATAATGTTCCCTCCCCACACATGACTCCTAAGATTGATTCTACCACACTTTTACCTTCTGACTCGAACTTCTGCCCCAGAACACGTTAAGATAGTATCAGACAACCTTGACTCTTCCTCTCTTGGCTCTGCGAAAAGCTAGCAGACGTGTGCCTACATCCACTGGTTTTATGTTTGTTGTAATATGAATAACATGATTAACGTTCTTGTGACAGAATTTCTATTACTCATTGTGCCTTACCAAAAGCGTCTCCCACACGATACACTCAAACTACCAGCTCAAATATCGGATACTGACTGTAAGTAAGCAGGCTACCTGGATGTGTAACCTTATCCTATACTTCCTCTTCTTTGTACATATGTCACACAAGTGCTTTGAAGCAGCCTCCTTGCAAGTAAATGCATTATAAAACCAATATTAACTTGCCCTGTAAGGATTTTGAGAAGACCAATGTGATGCTCAGTGCCTCTTACTGTTGCCTTACTAACCTTACCCTATATGTGGAGAGCAACATTGCAATATCATTTACTTTGCCTACAAGGGATAATTGGTAGGGACTATGCCTGGGATTACTCATCCATAGTATCAAGGCACAGGATATTCAGACAGGAGAATGTTTTTCACACAAACTGCCTAGTTTCCAAACGGTTTCACTGTGCACTGTGTAATCCTACACAATGATATACAGGTGGGGTATGTTGCAAACTATCTTGTATGCACTGCAAAAGAATTGCGTACATGCAGAGTCATGACATTCTTAAAATGCACATATGTAGAAGCATTAAATATGCCTTGCTTGCAAAGTATTGTGGATCTGCAAATATCCCATTGAGTGTTTACTGCTACAATCCTTCACTTTTTACAGTACTCTATCAACTAGTTATGGAGGCTAGCACAGGGGCAGGGGAAGGCTATGGGTGGAAGAGCACAGGTCATCACTCCTTGCGGGGGATTAACAAAACATCACATTTCAAAAACCAAGTCTGACATTTCAGCAGTACACTAAAGGAAATGTGTTGCTTGTTTGCTAAAGGATAGGAAATTCTAGTACCTGTCTAGACAACAGCACCTTAGTTTTCTTTCTATGCTCAGCTGCTGAAGGATTTTCAATATAACCATGTGTTCTGTGTGTATAATCTTTATCATCCCTCCGCATCTTATTTAATAGATAACCAAGAATTACAGAAGAGGGATCCATAGTTACAGAAGAATGCACTCAGTCAGTTGTATCTCTGATGAATTGATGCTATTAACTTAAAAGGCATATATGTTATTTTCTTCAGCACGGCTCCATAATAAACTCAGTAAGGCACTTATTTAATTGTATCTAGGCTGCAGTGCAGAAGGGTGGGCATAACTTTAGACTTTATTATGTGACCTGTCAATTAACTTCCTATGTCAGGGGTATAAGCAGTGCTGTAATCGAATTTTGCGCCCGAATTTGAGGCAAATGCGTTTTTACGGAGTAAAAAAGTAATTGGCTTTGCCAAAAGAGATACTTTCTACTTATTAAAAGATGTTCTTCCCCTTAAAATTCCTGTTGAGATCAGCCATTAATATTATTAGAGCTCTACTTGTCACTAATTCGAAGAAATATCAGTGGAGCTTTGTGGGTTGAATTAACATTTTCATATTTTCTCCTTTTTGTAGGGCACATTTTCATTTATTTAGGGAGTACAAATGGATGGTGCATATGTCTCTTAGCTGTAAGGCTGGTTTATCACTACTCACAGGACAACGAAATGTGGATAGTAAGCACAGGCACAGAAGTATGGTATCCTGGCCCTTGAATTACTTCATTAAAGTGGCACTAGAACTCCTATCAGCATGTTTTTTGACACCTTGCTTTTAATTGCCATTAATCCATTGTCAAATGTTGAATTCTGTCTGAATTTCTTGACAGCCACATCAGTTTATGACAAAAGATATTTGTGTTTTGTAGTACATATTAGTGATTTTTCCAGTGGCATAAAACGTTTGCAAGGTACTTTGGCAGATGTTGAAATCTTGGACTGGTTGATGAGTTTTCTGTTTAATCACATATGACATTTTATTTTAGCCTATGTGTTTGGAAAAGGTGTTGTAGGATTTGTCAAGAACTGCAGTGGCTCAGAGTAGGAAATTGCTTTCCAAACTCTCTTCTGCACTAAACATGCATGCTCACAAAGTGGCTTACCTCTTTAGTCAGTTGCGCACATGGAAACTAATGTGCGCCAACAGCAAACCAGTTCCACACATGGGGGGAAAAAATATTTAGAGGGAACATTGGTAGTGACGAACATACTCTTTGTCCAAAGTCCCTTTTCCTCCATACGTCCCACCAACCTCCGCCTAATAATACTGGTGTCATTAGGCAATGTCAAATCTATTGTCGACGCATCAATGGTGAATGAGGTGTGGCGCCGGAAGGCGGAGTCAGGGCTTTGCATGCTCCCTGGGCCTTCCCCCTATGCGCCTCCAAATTTAATGGGGAAGGTTTTTTCTGGTGAAAAGGTTTGTCTCCCGACCCTTGGAAGGGACGCCCATACAGTATTGAGGAAAGGGGACTATGGACTAAGTACGTTAGTCACTTCAGCGAGTAACTTAAAATTTTCAAAGAATGCTAATTTAAAACTGACAGTTAAATAATTTTCCTAGAAAACCTTGACTATTTGGATACTTATATTTGTGAATTTTGATGCTACAGCTCACGTTTACCCCTCTTGAGATAAGTCTGGCTGCTCAGTCACACTACCAGCTTTTGTAGTACAGACCTATTCGAATAGGTGTGTTATCTAATACCAAGAGGACAAGACTGGTGTAGTCTCCTACAGGGTTACTACATCAATTCTTGCGTAAGAACCCTCCACCCAATTCAACCGGGACAGAAGCTCCAGGAAGAACTGAGAGCCCTGTTGTTGAAGGATGCTGTGGAAGAGGTATCGCCCAAGCAGAGAGGATAGGGTTGGTGTTCCCAGTATTTCCTGGTACCCATTCTGGAACTCAGGGACTTGAACAAGTTCTTAAGGAAAAACAAAATCAGGATGGTGATGCTGAGAGAGATTCTCTGCACTCTCAAACTTCAGGACTGGCTTCTGTCCATAGACCTACAGGACGCCAATTTCCATGTGCCAATCCAGCGAAAGCACATGAAGTTCCTAAGGTTCACCATAGGAGATATGCACTATCAGTTCCATGTGGTTCCCTTTGGTCTTATCTCCGCCCCAAGGGTCTTCACCAAGCTCATGGCGGTAGTTGCGGCTTACCTCAGGAGATCCGGGGTCCACGTATTTCCATATCGGGACTGGCTGATCCGAGGTAAGTCTACAGTGCAGGTCTTGTCCCATTGAGAGGACCACCCGCTTGCTGCTGCACAAGGTGGGCTTCTCCCTAAATGTAAAGAAGTCTAATGAAGCCAGTCCAGAGGCTTCAGTTCATTGAGGCACTCCTAGACACCTGGGTGGGGAAGGCCTTCCCTCCTCCAGAGAGTAGCCAGGTTGGAACCTTTCTGCCTCCTTGGCTTCAGATCCTAGTGGTCATGGATGTATCTCTGAAGGGTTGGGGCGCTCACTACAAGGTTTTGCAGGTGAGTAGCCTCTGGTCAGCAACGGAAGCCAAGTGACCCGCGATCAGGCTTACCCTGAAAACATTTGTCCAGTCTCTGCATGGGAAACATGTCCTCGTTTTGACAGACAACACAGTGCTATGAACTTTCTCCAGCATGGGGTCTGGCATGGATTCACATGCTCATGAATATTCCCTGTCGGGCTGGGAATCCTTGGTAATAGAAAAAACTGTTTTGTTATGAAACTGTCTTTCTCCTATAAACCAATCACTGAGCTCTGGGTCATACTGCCCCAGCCAATGACTGCCCTCCCCCTAAGCCCCTCCTCGGCAGCCATCTTCATATTTTTACCGCTCGTTAAAATTTTGGGAGTCCGTGTATTTTGCTCAGAGCTTTTCTGCATTTTCGAGTTTTTTCGTTAAAATTTCCAATTTGTGTCAAATAGAGCCTGTGTGCTCCTTCCTTCTGTTGGCTGGCGTTCAGGTATCTGTCATCGTCTTTCGTCGCCCCTTCAATTGTTGAGTGTTCATGAAAGATTCCAGAAGGCCATTGGTCCTAGACCGCATGTTGGAGGATGATGATGGTCCCCCCTGCATCTGAGCTCTTCCAGCGGACGCTAGAAGAGACCAAAAAGGAAGGGGTCCTGTACCAGCGCTGACTGGCTAAAAGGAAGACAATTCTGGCAGTGCCTCTCCTGGACGACGTTTGGGATGAGGTCCTGGCGCTGATAAAAAATCCTGCCTCAGCCCTGGCTAAAAGAGACCGGTTGGAGAAGTACCAGGTGCTCGAGTCCACACCCAAGTGCCAGCGATCGCAACCTTCCCCAGACTCGGTCGACTCGGTGGCTGCGAGGAAGAAGTCCTCTAATCCATAGTCTTCAGCCTCCGTTCCCCTGGACAGCGAGGGGGAGAAGGTGGACACCATGGACCAACAAGTGATATGCTCTGCGACAACAACGGTCAAGGCAGAGAATGCTCTTGCAATTATGCCCAGGTACGACAGGGAGCTGTAGTACAAGATGGCCGTAGCTGGAATTCCTCCCCGATGACAAACTGGTAGAGGCGCTGGAGAACCTACAGGAGGGTGAAGTGGCAACGGACCATGCCATCACCGTGGCCATTAACATCGCAGACACAGGGTTCTGCCAGATGGAGAACAGTGTCTGCCTCTTTCTTCGTGGCTGGTATAAAGCCACCAACTTTTCGGCAGGCCATTAACATCGCAGACACAGGGTTCTGCCAGATGGAGAACAGTGTCTGCCTCTTTCTTCGTGGCTTGTATAAAGCCACCAACTTTCGGCAGGAAGTTCATATGCAGTTCGACAGGGACAATCTGTCGATGAATCGTTGTAAGCCATCAAGACCGACACAGATGGCCCAGGCCCTAGGCACGCTTCAGCAACATCGCCCTTCCTTTCGTGCCTTAGGACGCAAGTCCGGAAGATCGACAAATGATTTTGGCGGCGGATCGTCCTCTTACCATCAACCCTCACGTTCCAGGACCCAGGAGGGCTACAGGGGTCGGTCCATGGCTTTCGGAGGCAGCCGCTGTTATCATTCCCGAGGCGAATGCAGGCCCTTAAGCAGGTGTGAACTGGCCAGGACATCGGGCCCCCACCCATGCACCCCTGAGGGGAGGCTGGCTAGTGGGCTTCATCAGCGAGTGGAAGATGATCTCCACCGACCGATGGGTGTCTCGCCCACGGACACTCTAGAATTCCAGCAGAGGTGTTTGTTTTATTTACTTATATAGCACACGGAACCCAGAGTTATCTGGGCCCATTTCTTGATTAAATTGTTACAATGATTATACAGCATACAGTAATACATGCAGTACGAATTTACAGAGGTAGAACAAAGTATTATGCAGTTCAATGCATAGTGGAGGCTACTTATAATATCTAACATACAAGGAAATTATATAAATGCAATAGTATTTACAGTAGGTAGTACAGTGTAGTATTATACAGATCTTTACAAGATAGACTATATACAGTATAAATAAATTCGTAGCAGAGTTTAAGCTGTAGGCGGTGCTAGCCCTAAGGCGTTTCCGAACAAAGCTATGGCATGTCAGGGGAGATGGCTAGGTCAGGAAGTCACGATAGCACAAAGTAGCTGTAGTACAGTAGGTTTGCTTCCGAAAACAGCCAGTTATTTTACTTTATTCTTGAATGAGAGGAACATGGGGTCATTTCTGAGATCAAGCGGTAGCTCTTATGCCAGGTCTTTGCAGCAAGCACTGAGAAGCTAGATCCTCCAGCTTTGAGTTTAAATTTTGGAATGTTGAGGCAGAAGGCATAGTTGTATCTGGTCGGTCTAGTGGACGCTTTTCTGGAGAATTTGTCTGACAGATATTTGGGCGCTGAGTTGTTTAGGCATTTGTGAGTAATCATGAGCATTCTGAAGGTGATCCTATCTTGGAGAGGGAGCCAGTTGGTGTTTCGATGGGTTTGTGAGATAGGATTAGATCTGGGGATACCTAGGGCAGTTCCGAGTACGTTGTTTTGTAAAACTTGAAGCTTCTGAGGTTCTTCTGGCTAGTACCGAAGTAGAGTATTACAATAATCCAGTTTGGATAGTATAAGGGCTCGGGCAAGGGTAATACAGCTGTTAGTGGTCAAGAATGGTCTACATGTGTTTCTGATGCTTGTTAATCTGCTTAGCATCACATGCTGTGCATACAGTCCGACATCCAGTGATAACTGCATAGTATTGCATCTTGTCATTCGAGAATCGAAAGGTGACGTCGACATGGGCGTGCCTGTAACACTGTCCCTGCGTGGCGTGTAGTGTACCCAAAATACCTTGCGCGTCTAGGTCCCTCAGATAGTTTTTTTCCTCTGAGCACACTGGTCGCCTTATGCGGAGCTTGTTCAGAGACATTATCCTTTCGACCCTTGGTCGTATTAGTTATTGAATATTACCTACCATTCCTTTCTTCGATGGCTGTTTCCTGATCTATGCCGAAGATGGTTCTACGGACCTTCAAAAGACAGTGTTCCAGTGGGTGCTGCCGACCACGTGGCCGGGCCTTCTGGCCAGCCTACACAGTTGGGAGAGTGGGGTCGGGGTGGACATTTCCTTTTCTAAGGATGCCTTTCCCTTTCCTCTTTGCTCCCTGGGTCCTTTTGTCACTATATTTTTCCTCAGCTATGGAGAGGATTCAGTTAGGGTTTTGTCCTTCTTGTAAGGCCAAATTTTCTTGGAGGGATAAACACCGTAAGTGTAATAGGTGTTTGCCCCTGAATCACGACAAGACGGCTTGTGCGGCTTGCAAGCTCCTGCGTCCAAAGACACTAAAGGAGCGCCCACGGAATGTTGCAGGCCGAGTCTAGTTCTCCCGCTGCCACAACCGCTGATTGTGACAAGAGGCTAAGTGACGATCAGGCCTCCGATTCCGATTCCGAGGCCATTGACCTCTCGGCGGAGCGTTCCCACTCTGTGTCGTCTGGCCCCTCCAGGCAAGACTCAGGTCCTGCTATGGGGACTGTACACCCCGGCGACAAGGACGCATATCTTTACACACTAAGGACACAACCCCCGGGACGTGTTTGAAAGTCGAAGCGCCCCAGAGCTCCAACGGTCACACTGGATATTTTGCCCGTGCCCGCCGATCGTCCGGATCGCCAGCCCTCCCCCCAACCGCAGATGCGCCTTGCGACCGGGCTTTCCAAATCAAAGGGTGCTGCCCCCAATATTTAGGAGACCGTCGAGACGCATTGGAAGAAGGCGTCCACGGTTGAGAAGGCCCCGGTTCGGCTGAAAACTGTGCACCACAGGCCTGAACTAAGCACCTTCCCGCCTCTGAAGAGATTAACAAAAGCATCACTAGGATTATTTCGGTGGATAGTCGGAAGCAACGGTCCAAGGATTCATCTATACCTAAGGACAAACCTAGTGATTCGTCGGAATCGAGGGATAGGCCAGAGAATTCATCGGAACCCACTCAGAGGCCGAAGGACAAACACAAGAACACACAACCGTCGGTCCCCCTAAAGGATTTTTCAGAAAGCACTGGAGGGATTTTTTCGTTAAAGGAGAAATATCGACATTCTGCGACGGAAGATCCATTACAAGAGCCTTTTCCACCCCTACACTCCTCTGGTTCATCTATTTGGACCAGGGAGAAGTTTGAGGGCTGTATGGACAGGTTAGATAGGGTTTGTACAACTCTCAGAGAAGACCATGCCCAAAAGGCCTAGAAAGAGGGTCCCTTTTCCCCCTGTGGCAACATCAAAAAGTCTTTGATCATTCTCAAGAAGAATATACACTTATGACCTCACAGAGGATGAGGTTCCTGTGGACCAATAGAATCGGGATGAATATCCCTTTGCTCACACTGAGGATGTTCAGATGGACTCCACAGAGGGTTGGGGGGGGACAACTCCTACCTGGTTGATCCTCTGCCTTGGCAGTCATCTAATCCAACACCGGAACGTGATGCCTTGTTCATGGATTCCGACCACACCCACTCGACAGGCCGCCATATTAAGGAAGGAAGCGGAACATTTCCAGATTGCTATCCAAGAAGCTGTACCAGAGGCTGATTTTGTTGAGGACATCTTAAAAGGGAAACCACCGGCAAGCCAAGCTATTGCTCTGTTAAACTCGATCAAAAAGTGGTTGGCTCCTTCATTACTGACACCTGCCTTAACTAGAGCAGTAAATCCTAGAGTAGAAAAATAGCTTTGACCTCCCCCCTCTGATCGCCTTTACATCAGGGGCCATGCTACTCCAGACTCACTGGTGGTAACTACAGCCAGGAAGAGAGTGAGGGTCCCCCTATCAACTGGGGAGACACCCCCTGACCAGGAGTACAAGAGGCTATACGCTCTAGGGAAAAGGGTCACGGCTTCCGCAGCTTTTTCCACTTGCATCGCAAATAACACGACTTTGTTGGCTAGCTATGCTGACGCACAATGGGCCATGCTACAGGAGGGCCTTCAAGAAGTCCCTGATTCACTGCGGGCTCGCCTGCTCTCCACGGTAGCAGAAGGCAGACAGGTTAATCAGAGTATCCTAAAAAATAGTTTGGATGCGGCAGAGACAGATGGCAGGTCCTTGGCTCAGGGTACCCTCCTGAAGAGGCATGCATGGTTATGAATCTCTGGTTTCCAAGCTTGACTAATAAATAAGCCGGTGGAGGAGACTAATTTATTTGGGAAGGCAGCTGACGAAGCACTCGACATTGCTAAGAAAGATCATGACCCTCTCGACTCTGGATCAGATCACCCAGAAGCCTTCCCCAAGTAGGGGGAGTGGATCTAGACGTTCCTTTCGTGGCCAACGTTTCCCTCAGAACCAATACGGCTCTGGAAATAATTGGTTCTCTACGCAAGGAACCAGCAGCTACACCACCTCGTGTCTCCCAAGAGGTCAACGACGTGGAAAAGGAAGGGGCTGGAATTCTGCCCCTCGAAGCCCCCTGGCCTCAGGCCAAAAATGACCCGCAGATCTGCGTGTCCTCCCATGCCTCCCCGGTCGGGGGCCGGCTAACATCTTTCCTTCAAGCATAGGAGGGGTTAACTACAGACCAATAGGTGCTTAAGACCGTCGCCCACAGGTACTTTATAGAATTCTGCCGGTCCCCCCCCCCCCAATTCAGACGCCCACATCCAGGATGCCTGACGCCAGAACATCTGCGCATCCTGCTACAAGAAGTCGAGACCCTGCAGGAAAAGGGCGACATAGAAGTCGTACCGCTTCTACAGGTAAACAAGGGTATTTATTCAGTGTGCTTCCTTGTACCCAAAAAGGATCACACCATGCGCCCTGTACTAGTTTTGCGCCCAGCGAACAAATTTACCAAACATCAAGTTTTGTACGGTCACTCTGCAGGAGGTCATCCCCCTGCTAACACAGGCAGATTACATGGCAACATTGGACATGAAAGATGCATACTTTCATATTTAAATGTTGACGGAGCACAGAAAATGGATCTGGTTCATGATACAGGACAAACACTATCAGTTCTAGGTTCTACCCTTTGGCATAACCTCAGCACTGAGGGTATTTACAAAGGTACTGGCAGTGTCAGCAGTACACCTTCACAGGCTATCTATCCCGATTCATCCTTACCTCGACGACTGGCTCAGAACGGGGGACTCCTACGAGACATGCCTGTCAAATTCCCAAAAGACAATAGACCTTTTATTCAGCCTGGGATTCTCCGTCAACGAGAAGAAATCCAGTTTAGACCCCAGTCAAGTCAAGCAGTTCTTGGGGGCTCTAATTGAACCAAGGACGGCCTAGTCTTCCCTTCCAACAAGAGGATCCAAAACATGTTTCAAATCCCTCAATATGTAGCCAGTCGAGAGGTGACGGTATGCAAGGCTATGCGACTGTTAGGAATGATGGCGTCATGCATTATTTGGTTCCTCACGCGCGCTTGCGCATGTGTCCAATGCAGGAGTGGCTCAACAGCCAGTGGTGTCAGGCCAGCGGACAATGGGGACGATCTTGTGGTTGCCTCGCCAGCCCTCGTTCTCTCGCTGCAGTGGTGGTGGAGGGAGCACCTCTTGAAGGGAAAATCCTTCACCACCCCCGCAGTGGGGGCCACTCTCACTACAGACGCATCTCTCACAGGTTGGGGAGCTCACCCGCTTCAACAGACAGCGCACAGTTTTGTCGTCTGACATAGCATCCAACCACATAAATCTGTTGGAACTGTTAACAGTATTCAAAGTACTGAAAGCCTTTCAGACACAACTTCAAGGGAAGACAGTCTTAATCCTCACAGACTTTCATGGCCATGGCCATGGCCATGTACTTTCTGAACAAACAGGGGGACACTCTCGCTCTCCAGGGCTGTCCAAACTGTCCCAGAACATTTGGAAGTGGGCTCTCAAACACATGTTCCTGTTGTCACAACATGTTCCAGGGGAACTCCATCTTCTGGCAGACGTACTCAGCAGAGATTTCCCTCTACCCATGGGGTACGAATGGCAATTACACAAAGACATCGTCTCCAATGTTTTCGCAGAATGGGGCTTCCCAGAGATCGACTTATTTGCAAATCTGGAGAATGCTCAATGCTAAGACTACGCCTCCAGGTACTCCCAGAACTGTTCCAAGGGAAGCTGGCTCTGGATCACATGGTCAGGGAAATGTGTTTATGCCCCCCCCACTCCCCTACTCAACAAAATAGTGCACAAGATGCACCAGGAACCAGTCACCATGATATTGGTGGCCCCCATGTGGGCCCGCCAACCCTGGTTCGCTCATCTGATGGAGATGTCTCTTATCTCCCCCAGTGAAACTACCTTGCCCGTACAACATGTTGTCTCAGGACAAAGGGGAGACACTCCACCCATGCCCACAGACATTGAACTTGGCGGTCTGGCTCCTGAGGTCATCGAGTTCGGACACCTGCATCTCCCTCAGAGATGCATGGACATACTTAGGGAAGCGAGAAAACTGAACACCTGATATTGCTATTCCAGTAAATGGAAACACTTTGCTTTCTGGTGCAATACCAAAAGCGTCGGCCCCATTGACTGCTCTCCCACGCACATTGTGCACTCACTTACTTGACTCAGGGCTGGTTTTTAATTCCCGTTAGGTTCACTTAGCTGCCCTCAGCCTACACTACTTCACATCAGAAGGTGTTGTGGTGAAAGATACCGGTTATTAAGGCTTTCATCCCCCCATTTCTAATTCCGCTCCCGGATGGGACCTGATTGTGGTATTACCAGGAGTTATGGGGTCTCCATTTGAACCTATGCATAAGGCAAGTCTCAAATATCTTGTCTATAAGACAGCCTTCCTAGTGGCTAGCACTTATATTAGAAGGGTTAGTGAACTACAGGGCCTTTCAGTTCTAGACCGTTTTGTTACAGTACACAGAGATAAGGTGGTTCTGCTCACCCTCGATTTGTGCCTAAATTGATCAAGTTTCATGTGAACCAATAAATAGAACTGCCTACTTTCTTCCAGAACCCTACTAACATGGCCGAAAGAAGCCTACACACATTAGATGTGCGTAGGGCAGTCATGTTTTACCTGGACAGAACTAAACCACTGAGAGACATTTTTCGTTTCAGTGGCAGCTGGTAGAGAAGGGGATCCCGTCTCTAAATCGGCAATCTCAAGGTGGATTGTCAAATGCATCACATTGTTTCTCTCTTGCTAAGAGGTAACTGCCCTTCAAGCCTAGAGCGCATTCTACTCAAGGCACTGGGGCTTCCATAGAATTCATTGCAAATGTTCCCCTAGAGTTCACTTGCAAAGCGGCAACCAGGAGTTGTGTATACACCTTTTACAAAACACTATATTGCCCAGACACTCATTCTAGGTCTGATTCTCAAGTGGGACAAGCCGTACTAAGACATCTTTTCAGTACTGTTCCATCTCACAACCCACCTCCAACTCTTGCTAGTCTATGCACAGCATGTGATTATAAAGAGATTAACAAGCATCAGAAGCCATGCATTACTTACCGTAAAAGCATTTCTGATGATTGTATCTGCTTAGATTCACACGCGCCCACCCTTCCTCCCTGCTCGGTTGGAAGGAACATAGACTTCTTACTACTTTCTATCTTTTTCTGTACTCGCTCACGATAGTCCTAAGGCTCCCTCACGGCAGAAAAAAATTCAATCAGCGAGAAATCGACGTGCGAGGGATTTTGGGTACACTACACGTCATGTAGGGATAGTGTTACAGGCACGCCCATGTTGACGTCCCCTTTTGATTCTCGAAAGACGAGATGCAATACTCTGCGGTTACCACTGGATGTCGAACTATATTCACAGCATGTGAATCTAAGGAGATACAATCCGAAATGCTTTTACGGTAAGTAATCTGTCTTCTACGTTTTGAAGTGTAGACGATTGAGGAAGATGTGGCATTGATTTGTCTTTGAAGGGTTAAGGCTGAGTCTAGATAAAAGCCTAACGTTTTTGCTTCCTTGTCAACTTTAATGATGTTGCCGTCAATGTTGAACGAGGAGTATTTGGGACCTAGCTTGTTCAGTCTTAGCTTGGAGCCGATGAGCAAGAGCTCAGTTTTGTCATAGTTTAGATATAAGCCATTTTTGACCATCCAAGCTTGAATTTTGCTGTAGATTTCATTGAGTGTGGAGTCAAATTGGTAGTTGCCAGAAAGAGTGAGTATTTGTGTAGTTCGTATATATGCCAAGGTCATCAAGGTGGTCAAACAGGAGCTTCGTGAATATGTTGTAAAGGGTAGAGGAAACACAGGAGCCTTGCGTGACTCCACATGTTATGGGGGAAGCGGTCAGCTGAAGCAATTTGGGGAAAAGGCCCTCATGGATCTGTCTGTCAGGAAGGAGTTAACCCAGGCTGCTGCTTTAGGGGATTAGGAGGCGGCTGTTGTGAGATGGTTGGTTAGGATGTTGTGGTCGACTAAGTCTAACGCTGCTGACAGGTCAAGTAGGAGGAGAAGAGCAGGCTTCTCGTTGTCACTTGCCTCGTCCATTTGTATTTTCAAGTCCAGGAGGGCAGTTTCTGTCCCATGCCTTGGTTTTAAGCCAGATTGTTTGAGGCCCAGGAGATTATTGGTCTCGAGGTGTTGTTGAATCTGGATATATGCAGCCTTATCTAGAATTTTTAAGAGAAGGGCACTGTGGTGATGGGTCTGAAATTTGCGAGGATATTGAGATCTAGATTAGGTTTTTTGATAATGGGCATGAGCTAAAAGTCTTTGAGGTTTTTGTGAACCGTGCAGGATGCGAACGAGGCGTTAATGAAGGAGATGATAAAAGGTGCAAATTCTTTGGCTCCTTTTATGATAGAGGCTGGGCAAATGTCTCCTTGGCACTTCTTTTGATGGCTTCCACCTCTGCGTTAGTGACAGGTGAATTCAAAGACATTGTTTTGGTTAGTTGAGGCGGTGGGTTTGGAGCTTGGATTAGGTGTCTTGTCTAGTTTGCTAGTTTTGGCAGTGGTCAATAGGCTATTTCTTTTAGCTTCTATTTTTGTTTGAAGTAGTGACATTTTATTGAGTAGGGCTTTTTGGATGTTGGTACACCATTGTATATCCTTCTTACAGGATTCAGGAGGGGTGATAGGAGATTACAGTTCTTTGAGAATGGTAAAAAGCTCCTTGGTGCTAGATTTGGCATTGGATAGTCTATTATTGTAATTTTCTCTTTGTTTCTATGATGGAAGTCTTGTAAATGGCAGAAGCAGTTAGGAATTTATGCTTGTTCTGCCTTGAAGGAATTTCTTTCCAGGACTACTCTGCGTTTTTAGTTTGATGGAATGTTTTTAGTTCAGTAGTGAACCGGTTGTTCAGATGTGCTAAGGGCTTGGCTTTCCTTAGTTTGAGGGGGGCTAGTTGGTCAAGTGCTTTTAGGAGGTTCTGATTATAGACATGTACCATGGTGGTAGTGTCTTAGTTTGAGGATGAATGGTGATGGGTGATGGGGTGGACCAGTGGAAGTATGCTTTCTAGGGAGATAAGGTGGTTATTTCAAGAGAGATGACGTTATGGTCTGCCCATGTGTAAGGCGTATTTGAGAGAATTGTGTTGCAGTTAAGGTCTGCTATCCAGTCCAGGACTCTGCCTTTACAGTGGGTAGGGTCAGAAATCCGTAGTGAGAAGCCAAGTTTTGATATAGTGTTTTGGATGGTTAAGGCATTAGGGTCTAGGTTATCATGTATGCCGAGGTTCAGGTCGCCTAAGAGCAGGATTTGTGAGACAGGTTTTGTATTGAGTGAGAGGAGGCCATTTATGTCTTCCTCAAAGGAGGATAGTTGGCCTGGTGGTCTATAGAGGATATGGGTGAGGAGTGTTTGCTCAGACGAGAGTGGGAGTTTCACTGAGGAGTTCTCCCGAGGGCAAGGAGGAGCTGTCACTTTCTCTAATAGCTAGATAATGTTTAGTAATGATAGCTACCCCGCGTCCCCTTTTGGTAATTCTGTCAGATCTGATGTTATACTCATCAGGGACGGCTAGAAGAAGAGCAGGACCTGCAGCTGGCTGAAGTCAGTTTCTTTGATGGCCCGAAAGTCTAGTTTATCGGTAATGAGGTCTGATATGTCTAGGCATGAGCAACTAGAGATCGGGCATTAATAAGGGCTCCTTTAATAGTGATGGCTTCTGGTTGTGGTAGGGTGGCTTTGAGTGTGATTTTGACATGCACCAGCTAGTGAGGTGCAGGAATGTATTACTGTCCTGTCATGTGTAGAGGTTTTGTGCTGTGCAAAGTGTTTGGCAGAAGTGCAGGATCCAAGATGTTTGTTTCTATCAGTGATAGTACAGGGTAGATACATGATCATTTGTGTTGTCTCGAGCGTGGAAGAATGAGGATTCAGTTCGTGGTGCAGAGTGTCAGGGTCCTGCTGGGCTAAAGTCAGCAAGTGCGTAACAGGGTATATTGTTTCACTAGTGGAGATGAGATGCAGTATACAGATCAACAGAATGTGGAGGATAATCCAATGAGTGCAAGATTCTTTTCTACAGGTCGCCATGGGGGTTGGCAGGCTATTGTGTCATGAGGCTGCAGGTAATCGGGGCCCCGTAGATTAATATGGTGAGACGCAATTAGTATTTAAATATGGCATAGTTTGACAGTGAGAGTGCTAGTAAGGTACGCTCGCTAACATGCAGAGAATAGGAGAGTATGGAGAGGAGGGTCCACTGTGTGTCAATGTGAGAGAGCCCTAAGTGTTTTGCATTGATTGATTAGGCACATATCACATGGAACAAAGGGTACTGGTAAAAAACAAATTGCTATGTTAGCATGTATCTCAGAGACATCTCAGGTTGGAGACCGAACGTGCTCATGCCAGGTGCTTACAGGGAGGCATGGTATGTACCGGAATTTGCTAGTTGATGTGTCTGTGGATGCACAGTAGATGGTCACGTTTCAAATCGAGGTAGCTCATTAAGCATATATTGCAATGTTAAATTAAACCTATATTCTCCAGCATGGGGTCTGGCATGGATTCACATGCTCATGAATATTCCCCGTCGTCAGGCTGGGAATCCTCGGTAAAGAAAAAACCAGTATCAGTTTCGTTTCTGATCTGTCTTTCGTAGTAATAACCAATCACTGGTCTCTGCGTCATACTGACCACAGCCAATGACTGCCCTCTACCTAAGCACCGCCTCTGGCAGCCATCTTCAGATTTTTACCGCACGTTCATGTGTTGGGATCCTCGTGCTATTGCTCTCGAGCGTTAGTGCTATTTTTTCACGTTTTTTCTCAAAAACTTCGTTTTTTCGGTCAAAAGAGCCTCAAGCTCCACCGACTCTCCATCCGATCAACGGGGACCCGTGTCGGATTCGTCTGCGCCCCTCAAGGGTGAAGATTTCCTCGAGCTACGCTTTTGGAGGACTCCAGAAGTTTCTCAGGCCCGGACATGGCCCAGGAGAAGGGAAGCTCGACGCCCGGAAAGCTGTTCAGGATCTGCCCTGGATGCCAGCTCCAGAACGTCTTTAAGGAGGACGAACACTCCTTTTGTCTCTACTGCCTGCATGAGGACAAGACGCACGTGGAGAAGGACTGTGCGTTTTGCGGCAACATGTCGGAGCGGACCATGTAGGACCGCCATCAACGTCTCGCCAACTGGCTGGAAGGGAAGAGGCCGTCGGGCGAGAAGAAGAGGAAGAAATCCGAGCGGGCTTCTAAGACCTTTGAGGACGCCCCGGCGACGGGGGTCCAACACAAGGCCAAGCACCGCAAGTCCGCTGGCACCGGGAGCGCCGAACGGTCGGGCTCTACGGGCGCCAGGCAGGGCGCACCCTCCCCGGCACCTTCAGCCACGAGCCAACGCTCTGGGTCGGGTAAGAGGAAGGGCGAGCACCCGGCGAAGCTCCTGGAGAGGCCCCGGTCGAGCTCGAAGGCCCCATCGGAGGGGGAGCGAGGCAGTGTCCCCCCCCCCTCAAGGATAAGGCAGTGAGCACACCTAAGGTGGTGAAGGCCTTAATCCATCCGGCCAAGCCCTCTATCGATACTGTCGCGGCGGCCCTGGCTCAGCCTGTGGAGGCTACGCCAGTGGTGGCGACCTCGGGGCTCAGAGTCTCCCTGCCACCTCGGAGGGAGTCCTCTTTTGTGCCCATCGATAGGACCCCCGTGAAATCCCCCTTGGGGAAGAAAAGGGGGGGGCAGGGCATTGTCGTAGATTCGGCCTCAACCTCGGAGGAGGAGCTGGTCGAAGTCTTAAGCCACGGCCTCCGCCCGACGAGATTGGATCGTTCCACTCCATGATCGCCAGGGCATCCGAGCTTTTCCAACTCTGCCCTGAGGAGAAGGAAGGAAGGTTTCCTTTATCAGCGGCGCGAGGCCACGAGGAAGACGGTCCTCGCAGTGCCTCTATTGGACGACATTTGGGATGAGGGCCTCACCCTCCTCAAGAACCCTTCCACGACGCCAGCTAGAAGAGACCGGTACGAGAAAAAGTACCGGGTCCCGGACACGGCCCCCCTGTGCCTCCGGGCGCAGCCTACCCCGGACTCCGTCGTCTCCGCGGCGGCCAGGAAAAAAGCGGGGGGGGGGTGCGGCCTCCACTTCGACTTCCCCACCGGACGGCGAGGGAAAGAAATTGGACGCTGTGGGACGCAGAGTCATCTCGCCTGCAGCGACGACGATTAAAGCTGCCAACGCCTTGGCTATCGTGGCCCGATACGACAGGGAGTTCTGGTACAAACTGGCTCCCCTGCTGGACTTCTTGCCGGACGACAAGAGGGCAGAGGCCCTGGAGATCCTGCAGGAAGGTGAGGTGGCTTCGGACCACGCCATTACCGTTGCGACGGACATCGCCGACACTGGGTTCCGCCAGTTGGGCAACGGCGTTTGCCTTAGGCGGCGTGGATGGCTCAAGGCCACGGACTTCCGTCAAGACGTTCAGACCAGAGTCCTGGACATGCCCTTCGATGGGAACAACCTGTTTGGGAAAACAGTGGACGATTCCCTTCAGGCCATCAAAGCGGACGCCGAGACGGCCCGGGCCCTTGGAGTTCTGCAACAACGACGGACGCCCTTTCGGAGCAGCGGAGGCAAGGGCGCCTCCAAAGGTTCCGGCGGCGGTTTCTCCTCCTACCGTCAAGCGGCCCGCTCGTCCTCTCAGGAGGCCTACAGAGGACGAGGCAAGTCTGGCGGCCCCCGCCGTCGTCACCAAGGACAAGGCGGCAAAGCCTCGTCGAAGCAGGATTGAACCGGCCGTGGGGTCGGGCCCCCACCGAAGCACCCCGGTGGGAGGCCGGCTGGCAAGCTTCGTCAGCGTGTGGGAGTCCATCTCCACCGACCGTTGGGTGCTGGACGCCTTAGCCCGGGGCCACGCGCTCGAGTTTCAAAGAAAGTGTCCGCGCGTCCCCCCCGTGGCCAGGAAAGAACTTCACATCCCTCAACTTCTCCTGGAGGTAAAGGCGATGCTCAGGAAGGGCGCCATCGAACTCGTCCCAAAGAGGCTTCGGGGCTCCGGAGTTTACTCGAGATACTTCCTCGTGAAGAAGACGACGGGGGGATGGCGCCCCATCCTGGACCTGCGACGTCTGAACAAGTTCATCAAGGCGCAAAAGTTCCGGATGGTCACCCTCCAGCACGTCGTGGGTCAGCTAGAGGAAGGAGACTTCCTGTCGTCGTTGGATTTGGAGGATGCCTACTTCCATATTCCCATCCTGAAGGGGCACCGAAAATTCCTCAGGTTTGTGGTCCAAGGGCGTCATTACCAGTTCAAAGCCCTCCCCTTCGGACTACGGTCGGCACCCAGGGTGTTCACCAAGTGCCTCGCACCGGTGGCGGCGCAGCTGCGCCGCGAAGGGATCCACGTCTACCCCTACCTGGACGACTGGCTCATCCGAGCCAAGACAAGGGAGCTCGCCGTGGTTCACACGGCAAGGACCGTCCAACTTCTCACGGACCTCGGATTCTCCGTGAACTACGCCAAATCCCACCTGGTACCCGCGCAGGACGCTCTGTTTCTGGGAGCGAGGCTCAACACAGTGTCCCTTCTGGCCTCCCCGTCGGAGGAGAGGACCAGGACCATCCTGGGCAAGGTGCAGCGGATGTTGGTGGCCGACGCGGCCAAGGTGAGGTCCATCAAGTCCCTCCTCGGAATGATGTCTTCCTGCATCTACCTCATTCCCATGTGCAGGCTCCGGATGCGCCCGTTGCAGGAGTTCCTAGACGCGCGCTGGATCCAAACGACGGGCAGCTTCGAGGAAAGGATCACACTCGACGAGTGTTTCCGACGAGCGATCCGGTGGTGGGGCACCCGCGCGCATCTGACGGTGGGCATGGACTTCCAGACCCCAGCCCACCAGGAGACAGTGACCACGGATGCCTCCCTGGAAGGGTGGGGAGCGCACACCGAAAATCTGCACGCAAGAGGCCTTTGGCTCCCGACGGAGAAATCCTTACATATCAACGTCCTGGAGCTCCGTGCAGTGTTTTGGGCCCTCAGGTCCTTCCTTCCGTCCCTCAAGGGCAAGGTGGTGAGGATCTTCACCGACAACACCACCACCATGTTTTACATCAGGAAACAGGGCGGAACCAGGTCCCCAGCACTGTCCAAAGAGGCGCAGGACCTGTGGCATTGGGCAGTCGCCCAAGGGATGTTTCTGGTGCCGTTTCATCTGGCAGGGATAAAAAACACCATCGCCGACTCACTCAGCAGGGAGCTGCGCTCGTGCCACGAGTGGGAACTACGGCAGGATCTAGTGGATCGCCTCTTCCGATGGTGGGGCACACCCCAGATCGACCTGTTCGCGACAGCGACGAACTCCAAGTGCCGGAGGTTCGCCAGCAGGTTTCCCCAGGCGAGGAGCATGGGCGATGCTTTCTCGTTCCCCTGGGAGGGCCTGTTCCTCTACGCGTTCCCTCCTTTGCCACTGCTAATCCGGCTCGTCAACCAGCTCAAGAGGTCACGGTGCAGGATGATCCTCGTCGCACCTGCGTGGCCGAGGCAGATATGGTTCCCGGACCTTCTGGACTTGTCAGCGTCCCCGCCAATCAAGCTGCCGGTGGACGCGGATCTACTCTCCAGGGAAGGAGGCGCCATCCTCCACCACGACCCGAAATCGCTGAACTTGCAGGCCTGGCTCCTGCAGCGCTAGAGTTTGGAGGATACGACATACCGGCCGACTGCAGAGAGGTTCTTGCAAAGGCCAAGGCGTCCTCGACTCTTAAATGCTACGGACACAAATGGAAGAGGTTTTCTGTCTGGTGCCACGCACAGAAGATTAACCCTCTACGGATTACGGCTCCCCAAGTACTGCCGTACCTGCTGACGCTGGCCAAAGCTGGACTGGCACACGCGTCCATCAAGATTCATCTTGCTGCGATCTCCCGATACACCAGAACCACGGGCCGGTCGTCCCTGTGTTCTCATCGTCTGGTGAAAGAGTTCATGAAGGGACTGTTCAGATCGTTCCCGCCGGTGAAGGCTCCGGCCCCGGCGTGGGAGCTCAACGTGGTGCTGACCAAGCTCATGGGACCTCCGTTCGAGCCTCTGCACTCGGCCCCGTTGAAGTTTCTGTCGTGGAAAACAGCGTTTCTTGTGGCCATCACCTCCGCACGACGGGTGGGAGAGATCCAGGCCCTTTCGTACTTGACTTTTCACGACACGAGGGTAGTGCTCAGGACGCACTCCTCCTTCATGCCCAAGGTACCGTCGGACTTCCATCTCAACGAACCCTTGGTGTTGCCTGTGTTCTTCCCGTCGCCTTCGTCGCCGGCTGAGAGGACTTTGCACTCGCTGGATGTGGCTAGAGCGCTGAAGTTCTACGTGGACCGCACGAAGTGTTTTCGGAAGACGTCACAACTCTTTGTGAACTTTGGACCTGTCAATCAGGGGAAGGCTCTCTCGAAGGCTTCCATTTCCAGATGGCTCTCCGGCTGTATCATGTACTGTCATCGGTTGGCGAACCGACCGCTGCCTGGCCGTCCGAGAGCCCATTCCACCAGAGCGATCGCAACTACCACGGCGTTCCTTTCTGGTGTGACCCTGCTGGACATATGCAGGGCTGCTACGTGGAGGTCGACGCACACCTTCACGAAATTCTACTGCGTCGATCGGGATTCCAGGGAGGAGTCCAGGGTCGGCCAAGCAGTGCTGCGCAACCTGTTCGCCTGAGGTGAGCCTGGTGAGGAGGTAAGATGCTTAATGTTGAGTTTGATGTAATGCTTAATGTTGAGCCTTTGCCACCTCCCGTGGTTGTGCATGTGTGTACTGCTATGTATTCTTTATTTATGAGCATGTGAATCCATGCCAGACCCCATGCTGGAGAAGGAACAAGTTACTTACCTGTAACTGTTGTTCTCCAGCATGGGTCTGGCATAGATTCACATGCGAACCCTCCCGCCTACCCCTCTGCGGCTCTTCACTTGGTCATACTGCCACTTCTCGTGCTTCCAAATCTGAAGATGGCTGCCAGAGGCGGTGCTTAGGTAGAGGGCAGTCATTGGCTGTGGTCAGTATGACGCAGAGACCAGTGATTGGTTATTACTACGAAAGACAGATCAGAAACGAAACTGATACTGGTTTTTTCTTTACCGAGGATTCCCAGCCTGACGACGGGGAATATTCATGAGCATGTGAATCCATGCCAGACCCATGCTGGAGAACAACAGTTACAGGTAAGTAACTTGTTCCTTGCAGATAGAGGTAGCTCGTTAATTTAACATATATTGAAATGCTTCAGGTAGAGGCAGCTTGTAAATGAATCCTAAATTGCAGCGCTTAAAGTAGATGTGGCTCATTTATTAATCCTATACGGCAACTCTACAAGTAGAGGTAGCTCATTAACTAAACGTAGTGTGAGGCCGCCAGCATTTCAGTTGATGGCACAACAAAGGTGACAGTAGGCAAATAAAGTAATGCAGCACATGTCGGCAGCTATCCACTGATGCCACTGGTGGCCCGGCAGGAGCAACACATCCTGCAGCTCATGCAGGAAGTACAGGCGATGCTAAGAAAAGGGGCGATAGAGCGGGTTCCAAAGCGACTGTGGGGCGCCAGAGTTTACTGCAGATATTTCTTAGTAAAAAAGACCACCGGGGGCTGGAGGCCCATTCTCCATCTGCAGTAACTAAACAAGCCCCTCAAGTGCCAAAATTCAGGATGGTCACGTTTCAGCACATTCTCGGCCAACTGGAGGAAGAGGACTTTCTAACGTCGCTGGATCTAGAGGACTCTTACTTCCACGTCCCCATTCACGAGAAGCATCAGCAGTTCCTGTGCTTCGTCATACAGGAAACCACTACCAATTCAAGGCCCTTCCCTTCGGATTGAAGTCGGCGCCCAGTGTGTTTGGGAAGTGCCTGGCACCAGTGGCTGCCCATCTACGTCTGCAAGGCATACATGTGTACCTGTACATCGACTGTCTCATCCGGGCCAAGTAAAGGGATATTGCCACCGACCACAGGAACATGACTGTCTGGCTGCTGACGGATGTGGGATTCTCCTTGAATTATCCGAAGTCCTTCTTGATTCCATCGCAGGACGCTCTGTTCCTGGGGTCCAGTATCAACACGGGCTCCTGCCTGGTGGCCCCCTCAGAAGAGAGGATCGCTGCCATTTTGGGCAAGGTGCAATGGCTGTTGGCACTGAAGATCACCACGGTGTGGGCGATCAAGTCGCTGCTCGGAATGATATCTTCATGCATCTACCTGATCAGACTCTAAAGGTTGCGGATGCGACCCCTCTGGGAATTCCTGGACGCTCAGTGGGTCCAAGTGTCCGGAAGCTTCATGGACAGGAATGTTCCATCAGGCGATAAGGTGGTGGGGCGTGCGCTCCAAAATCTTCTGCCGGGAGCACGGATTTCCAGAGTCCCCCATACCAGGAGACGGTCACCACGTGCGCTTCCCTGGGGTACTCGGGAGCCAACACCAGACGTCTCCTCACCAGAAGCCTGTGGCTGCCGGAGGAGAGGGATCTCCACATCAATGTCCTTGAACTACGAGCATTGTTCTAGGCCCTCAAGTCGTTCTTTCCATCGCTCAAGGGCAAGGTGGTGAGGGTCTTCACGGACAATACCACCATGATGTTCTACATCGGGAAGCAGGGGGGCACCAGATCACCAGCTCTCTCCAGAGAGGCGCAGGACTTGTGGCACTGGGCCGTCACCCAGGTGATGTTTCTCATTCCTTTTCACTTGGTGGGGGTCAAGAACACCTTCGTTGACTCACTCAGCAGGGAGCTGCGCTCTTGCCACGAGTGGGAGCTTTGGCCGGATCAAGTGGACAGCCTCTTCCTCAGGTGGGGCAGACCCCAGATCGATTGGTCACCTCCAGTCAAGCTGCCAGTGGTTGCAGATCTGCTCGCCAGTGGAAACTCAATCCTGCACCATGACCCATGATCGCTGAACCTTAAGTTCTGGCTCCTGCAGCCTTTGTGTTCGGTGGGTACCATTTACCGGCAGACTGCAGGGAGGTCCTTGCCAGAGCGACAACTCTTAAGGGCTGCGGGCACAAGTGATATGATATGGCATTTGTAATGCGCCCATACACAAGTGTTTAAAGGCACGACGAGGGAAGGAAGGGCGTACAGAGGGAGGACAGTCAGCAATTTTACTAGGCCAAGTGACATTGAGATTGCTCGAGTGCAGGGGATGGGGGAGAGGAAAAGTGCCAGGGGAAAGAGGAGTGGGGGCAGTGCTGTACATGGTATCAAAACAAGTGCGGCCAACAGGTGGCAGGTGCAAGGGTAAGTGCAGACAGCAGGGGTCCAAAAGTGGAGGTAGGACGACTGTGGGCTTACAGATACAGACCCAAGTGCAAGGGTTGCCAGGAGGCAGTGCAGGTGTGTATCTGGGCAGGCAGGGACCTTGGCCGAAATTAGAGGGTAGCCAGGTGACCAGTGCAATATCGGACAGGAAATCAGCAGGGGAGAGGAAGAGAGAAGGCAGAACGAAAGAGGAAAGTCTTGAGGTGCTTCCGAAGACGGTTCTCAAGTTTCAAAGAGGTAGGGAGGCTGTTACAGAGGGAGGCCCCGGCTGAAAAGAGATCTACCACCAACTCGTTGCTTGGAGAAGCGATAGACCCTGAGGGAGTTGGAGGAGTGAAGAGCTCGAGTAGGAAGGTATTTATTAAGAGAAAGTTGGAGTTATTGAGGACCCATGCCCCAGAAGGCCTTGTCGACAATGCAGTGGGTCTTGAACCTAATACTTGGAGCCAATGCAGAGATGTCAGTTCTGGTGAGATATGATCCCTGGGCTTGAGGCCAAGGACAAGTCTTGCAGTCCTGTTCTGGATGAGTTGCAGAGAGTAGAAGCAGGCAGATTTAGAAAGAGGCTGTTGCAGTAGTCCAGCTTAGAGAGAACCAGAGCTCTAGAGACATTGAGCTTCTGGGGAGAGGAGAGGAAAGGAAACATACCACTGAGGAGGTGCAGTTGGTAGTTTGACTTGGGGACGTCAGAGATGTGAGGAGAAAGAGGGTGTGGAGCCGAAGATGACCCAGAGTTTCTTAGCCCCACAGGTGGGAGCAGGAAGAAAGCCAAGGTAGGCCAGCAGAGAGTGACAGGAAAGGAGGGTGCAGGTGTGCCGATTAGGAGAATCTGTCTTACTAGCATTAAGGCAGATTGTTGGCGGCACACCACTCCTGGATAGCAGACCGTCAGAGATGAGGTAGGGAGAGGAGGTGGAAGACGGGAGCCTGAAAACGAGCTGAGTCATCCGCATAGCACTGAAAGTTGGAGCAGAGAGTGGCAATGTGGTGGGCGAGAGGTGCTAGGTATTAGTTGAACAGCCAGGGAGAGAGTTTAGACCCTTGGAACACCACAGGTAGAGAGTGATATAGAGGACAAGAACCCATGTTGGACCTGGGAGGGTCGATCAGAGTGGAACAAGGTCGGCCAGGCCAGGGCCTGATCGGTGATAACCAGGTTATCACAGACGATTAAGCAGGATGCCATGGTTGACCATGTCAAAGGCAGAGGAGAGATTGAGTAAGATGAGGACGAGGAGAGATTAGAATCAAGGATGGATAGCAGGTCTTCACAGATGTTCAGGAGAGCAGTTCCCGTGCTTCTGGCTGCTCTGAAGCCAGACTGATGGTCATGTTATGTTACTTGGCATTTATATAGCACTCCATCATTGGTATGACCTCAAAGCGCTGGTAGGGTGAAAGCCCTCGGGAACCGTAGTTCAGGTCAGTAGAAAGAGAAGGTGTCATATGGTGCTTGGGTGCACCTGTTATGTGGGCAGCTGATGTAATTGTCTGATGGTAGCTGCATCCTAGCGTTAGGTGCGGCATTGAAGATATTAGTTGAATGTGTTTGCAGTCTGTTGGGTGAACATGCAGACTGCGTTTGGCTGCGTTAGGCCTGAAGACGCTTATGTGAGCAGCTAGGCCGGACTGTCATGGGAAAGCTTCGTTTTATTACGGTGATGAGGTGTTCATGGGGTAGTGTTCGTATGTGAACAGCTAGGCCAAATTTATCAGGGGTATAGCTGTGTTCTAGTTGTGTGATGGTGCATAGACGAGAGTAGGTGTAGTGATGTGATATGGTATGATGGTTCATCTCTAAAGTGCCCGTGACCAAGCACGTGTACAGGATGGCAGGGAATACATTGATATAGTGACACACTTCAAGAGTGGCTTGGTTTTATGGTGACAGGAGGTGGGCATACGGGTACAAAGCAACAGCATGGGGGACAAGAAAGCAGAGGACAGTGACATATGGACACTCATGGTGACAAGAGGGTTGGGTAATACATTGGGATACATAGCGACATCACGGGAACAAGTTGGCAGGGAGCACAGCTGTTGGGCAATGTTTGAATGTCATGCCCTCTGGGAACACTACAAACAACTATGACTACAGGTATAGGCAACCTAACCTTTGGTATAAGCTTGTACTACACAGTTTTGGTAGCGTGTTGAGCAGCCAGGCTTATCTCAAGGGGGGAAATGTGAGCTGTAGTGGAGTTACACAAAGATTCATAGTTACAGGTATTCGAAAACTCTTACACTCAAGGTTTCTTGCATACACAATTATTAATTTGTCAGTAATAAAGGCTTCTTTAGAAGGGAGCAATATACTAGTAACACACAAATGCACTTCAATACTCTACACTCTTAGTTTCTAAATCAGTAAAGACCCTTTTGGATGACCAGCAGACACGACCTGCACCCACAGGTGACTTCAATAACAAGGGTGCTGGGGACATTAATATCTTACTGTTGGCATGTAGAATACTTTTAGAAGTTGGTAAAAGGCAAAGGTTATTAGAACACAAGAGATCACACATATTCTTAAGCAGGGCAAATACTTTTAGATCCTCTTAGAGTCATACAATTCAATAGGCTAAGCCAAAGTCAATGGGCAAAAGTCTTTTATATGATGAAGCACTTCTGTTAAGTAAATGGAAAGGTCTTTGCACAAGTTCTTAGGAGTCTTTGATGAGAAGAAGAATCAAATGTATGGCCACAAGCTGATTAGACTTGTGAGTTGTGCAAGTTATAAGAACTTCTACAGTAAGAGGTAAGTTCTTAGACTTGTTTTACAGTACCTTAGCAATGAAGAAAAAGATGCAGCTGATGACTTCTGTTCCTGTGCAGCTCTGCAGAACTCACTGTTCCTGGGCCTCAGTCGTGGGGTCAAGAGGGAGGACGTTGGGGACTGTTGCAATGCACTGGGACTGTCAAAACTTGCAACTGGCAAACTTCACTTTCAGTTGCTTTCGTGTTTCTGCTCCTTGCGTCTACGGCAAATAGCAATACCGCGGTTCCTGGCTGTTGAGGTGGACTTTCCTTGCTTCTGGGGTCCCGCACTGTGTTGAGGGGTCTCAGGCTTGGTCAGTCCTGCTTCCTGGGAGTCCAGAGGATCTTCCAAAAGCTCTAGGCCAGCTTAAAAGTAACGCACACAATCTGGTGTTCCTCTCCCTGGCTATACGGTTTCCAGCAGCAACTCTGTGGAAATTCAATCAGCTCCGAGATGGATGTCCAGGTGGCTTACTTTGGAGTTGATTGGCCCCACCAACTCAAAGGGAGAAGTCATCCTTGCAGGGGCTTCTCTGTCGATACAAACTTGGCGTTTCTGCACTGCAGCAGGGCTTCACCGGGGAAACCAACGGTCCAGGAATTGCAGCAGGTGTCCTCTTCAAGCTCTTCTTCAGTTCCTTCGTCCAGTGTTCGACTCTGCCTTCCAAGCCAGAAAGACTTGCCTTTTATTCAGTTATCTCCCATTCATTCCAGCCTAGCTGGCACTCACCCTGCAGGGTGGCTGTCCTTGCCAGACAGCCAGCCAATCACCACAGAGTGCATTTGGGTCTCCTAGGAGACTAAGCACAGGGAGTTTCAGGCACCTCCCTCACTTCATGCCTGCCCCCAGACACTCTGGAGCCAGAGGTGGGTTTCACTCCTGAAACCAGCCAAAGGTGAAATGAACAAAGAGACCAAACCGGGTATGGCGCACAGAGAAAATCTCTAGAAGGACCTTTCCACAAAGAAATGGTGAATGAAAATGACTGGGGGGTCATTTTGTCAAAATGGCTCTGTGCCATTTTGAAAGATGGATCCTGCGGTTGCTTTACCTGTCATCACCAGCCAGGTTCCAAATTAAGTCTATGGGTCCTTGGGTTTAACCTTGTTAAGGGTATTGAGAGGTCCTGCTGTTAAGTCAGATTTGTACTGAAAGTAATGGAAGTTCATTTCCCTCAATGGCCGCCAGGTTGTGCCATTGAGAAAGCTAACATTACTAGTCTAGTCTTTGACCGATCTCTGTTAGAAGTAGTCGTTTCCTGAGGGGACTCGCGCTTTGCGTTGCTGACTGCCCCGCAGTACGGACGCTTACCGCAGTCGTCACAGAATTCCAGTCACAGCATTTAGGCCCTCCTGTTTTAGTCTGTTGCCTTATTTCCTCAATCTCCGAAGTCTTGCCCTTATTCTGTTATTATTCTTCCCTCCCATTTATAGCACCCTGTCCCGTTTACGGTTATTTTATTTTCTTGTCACTCGTTCCTTATTCCTCCTCAGAGGTCCTGACTGAAAATTGCTGTTCCTCACGCAAGTACTGTTTCGAGTGTTTTTAGATGATTTTGGGTGGCACTCGTGAGAGGTTGTATCTATTTGTCACAGAGGTTGTTGGTAATTCAATAATTACATTTTCATTTGTTTTGCCCGTAGTGTCCGCATTATCGTTGCTTCGCGCACGCCTTGAATAAAGTTTCCTTCTGCTTAGGTCTTGTCACACATTGTTCAGTTATTTCATGCCCCTTTTTTTTTCTTTTCTATATTTTGTTTAGGTATTTAGTGCGATAGTGATTATTAGAGCCTTACTCTCCATTCCAATCGTTAAAACATGTTAGAAATTACTGCTGCTACCAGCCGCTCAGTATATTGGGCACAATTTGGTTATTCATTATATTCCCCTTTCAGCTAGGTTCCACGTCAGTCATATTATATTAGAGTGCCCTATTGTTTGTTCTCTCCTTCGTCTCCACTCTTCAGGACATGCGCCCTTCGTGACGCAGGATGGAGAGCTCACACAATTAAACATTAAGGTGAGCTTTTATCGTTATTGTTACTTCAGTCACCAAATGGTGTGAGGTTTTCAGAGAGAGAGCAGTAGTTAAGAAGGGAAATTGTTCTCTTGACATTGCTACAGAAGTTGGTTCTTGTCAGAAGTTCCAGAGAGTTTTCAAGGGCGTCCCCGCAGAGTTCACAGGTAAGTGTTACATTACCAGAGCCGCGAACACAGCCTGCAGTAAAGACATACCATGGCAGTTCAAACGAAGCCACTGCCATCAGCCATTCAGTAAGGAAAAAGTAACATAAAAATGTTACATGAGAAGCTAGGCAGCTTTAATGTAAGATGGTGTGCTGGGTCTAGGAAGTTGCAATTCTAAGTAAAGTCCATTTCACTCTACTGCTCTGGGAAACAGTAGTTTATCCCAGAGAAGGTAATTAAACCTTTGGGAAATCTGGAAGACTTCCCTGTGTCACTGCACTGAAGGTGCTGTGTGACACAATATAAAATGATGCCTATTGAGTTTGTCAGACTTCATAACCAAAAGAGGAACAGTGTAGAAAATCACATTAAAATACATGAGTGAGTGGGGGGAAAAAAGGGTCAGACAATCTCCAGGTTAAGTCCTCAAAATCCAGCAAAGTTTTTGGGGGTCTCTAAGGTGAAGGGAATTGGCACATTCCTGAGAATTCTCCCCAACAGTGACACAAGGACACACAGTTACAGGGGCTGGGATTACAGCGATAGGATGGGACATAGGGATATACAGCAACAGTATGGGGGACAAGAAGGCAGGGTATAAAGACATGTGTAAGGTGGGCACATATGGGGATTATCCATTTCATCGATGAATAATTCTATTTCTTCCATTTCTTCATCCAATCGTTCAATTTATCCATTCAGTCAGTGCATCCATCCGTTTTTCATTTCTTCATCTATCCATTCCGTCTATTTGTTCCATCCATCCGAGGCCTTCCGTCACTTCTATCCATTCCATTACTTCCCTTCAGTCCATCCATTCCATCTATTCCATCCATGTGCATACATTCCAATCGTTCCATCCATTCCATCCATCAATTCCATATACATACATTCCATTCATTCCACATGTATCCATGCCATCCATTCCATCAATGTCTGCGTGTCCATCCATTTTATTCATTCCATCCTTTCCATCCAAGGCTTGAAATAAGCAGAGTCGCAGAGCAATTTTCTATGCAATTCTGTAGGTTTGCTATTTAAATTGGCACTTGGGTAGCAAAGTTAGCTATTTAAGTTACTGTTCAATGAAAGCACAGCTCACTCTGCATTCCTCTCTTGCCTTCAGAGCTCTCAACACCCTCTTTTCTCTGTTCACTGCAAGTTCAAAGGGGCTAATGGAGAGAGAGTGCAGCAGTAATCATCCCCTTCACTCATGTGCCAAACGGCCTGTGTGGAAGTGCTACGCACACTTTATTTTTCAAATAATTGCAAACCAGAAATAATCTGGATGTACTTTTAAGCTAACTCTATCCTGTCTGCCAAAGACCAGTACGTGTTAGTTATTTGTTTTAAAAAAAGGCTTTCCATTCCTTTTCTAAAAATGTAATGGGTTACATAATGCATAATTACAGTATTGCTAATGTAAAACACTGCATTGTCTCCATGCTTTTCAGTGTCAACTAGATTTAATTTTGTTGGCGAGGATGCATCATATTGATGAGTGGACACTTTTGAAAATGTGCATCACCACGCGGCCAAATGCTTTGATGACAAACCTAGTCCTGTGGCCTGCTGGTTACATACAGCTTGCAACTGGTGCTCAGCCCATTAGCCTATCCCATACTCCTTGACCTTTTATCTTACCATGTTTGTTTATACCCTCTACCCTGATGGCCACAAACTACAATATTCTGCCTAGTTTGCCCAGTTCTCTGCCTGCTATGCCATCCACTCTGCTTAGTCTTTTACATAATGAATACACAATGCTAACTTGATATTTACTTAAAGTAGCGATCAATAGTGTCATCCAGTCTGTATATCTACAGACCTACTGCAAATCTGTAAACTGTAGTTGGCCTACAGAGCTCATTTTGCTCTATGGTTACATTATATATTTGCACCTGCAGTAGACAGAGCTGGCCAAACTGTTTTAAGGTCCTTTTTTACCATATCTATTTATTTGTCTCCATTCATGCAGCTAACCTTTTTACAGACACTCATCCAGGACTCTCAAAGTGCATCTGCCCACTCGCATAGTCGAGTAGATTTGAAGAAAGGGCAGTACCATTTGCAGTGGATGTTGGAAACTTTTATTTAAACTTCACTTTGTTTGCAGCAAATGTCAAATGTTTCACTGTGCATGGCTGGCCTCTAGGTGGCAACAGTGTCAAACTTAAGTGGGTTTGTGGTGACATGCACCATTTTACAGAACGAATTTGCAAGGCCTGACTTCTTTCACTAACCTCTTACTTCAGTGGTATCCAAAACTGCTGTATTGTATTGTTCCTCATTTTATATCATCAGTTCAAGTATCTTCTGGTGACGTTAAAAACATTAGTACAAAATTGCTAATCAGATGGGTTTGTTTGTGAATCAAGAAAAATGTGATTAGCCTACTCTGTTAAGCAATTTGTGAAAACTAATTTATTCCGTGACATCATCCATTCCATCCATCAATTCCGTCCATTCCATCCATTCCATTCAACCATTCCATATACATATATTTGATCCTTTCCATCCATCACTTCCATATACATAATTCCGCATGTATCCATGCCATCCATTCTATCCATTTTTCGCATGTGTCCATCCATTTTACTTGTTCCATACTTTCTATCCATTCCGTCCCTCCATCCAATCCATCCCTCCATCCAATTCCATCTCATCCATTCCATCCATTTAATCCATTCTATCATGGAGACAACCGATTCAGTGTGAAGATTAAACTAGGAAATGGCTTGCTTTTGCAGGAGTTTGCCCAGGTAAGGAGTGATGTAGATCGGGCGATAGTTAACTGGGCAGAAGGGGTCGGCTGATGGTTTCTTGTGAAGAGGGTGCATAAGAGTGCTTCAGGGTGAAGTGAAGGTTCCAGTGGCGAAGTAGTGGTTGCAGAAGTCAGCCAGGGCAGGAGCGAGGGTGTCAATGTGGCCCTTGATGGTTTTGGAAGAACAGGGAAGAACCTGTTTTGATAAGACTTTCATAAATCGGACTTGTCCAGAAACCTTGTCGGGGGACAACAGAGGAAATGAAGAGAAAGAGGGAGGAGAGGTGGCCTGGGGGGGGGGGTGGGTGGGGAAGTGGGCGGAGGTAGAGGAGAGTAGCGTGAGAAGGAGGAGAGGACAAGAGGGTGGACAGGATGTCCTGGGTTTTAGAGATAAAATGAGAAGTCGGGGCCATGCAGAGGGCCTGGGAGGGAACAGGAGAGGTAGAGACTGTAGCAGGATTGGCCGGCTCCTTGCAGATTCTAAAGAGTTCGGACGGGTTGTTAGATGCCTCATAGATTCAGGCTTTGATGTCTGCTCTTAGTGCGGACAGAGAGCCGGTATTGTCTTTGGAGCAGGCAGCAGGCCAGTTTGTCAGAGGATGCACAAGCTAGCCATTGCCTCTCAGCCACACTGCACTTGTGTTTAAGGGTGACTAGGTCCGAGTCATACCAGAAGTTGCACTTGGCTTTGAGCTTCAAGTGGATCTTCATGATAGGGGCAAGAACACCAGGAGTATCAGAGATACAAGAGCGGAGCATGGAAAAGGCTGTCAGGATGGGAGTCGGCCAGAGCAGGGGGAGAGAAAGTGGCAGCAAAAGCCTCAACTGACACACGCTTCATGGGTCGGATGACCGAGAATGTAGGTGGCAGCGCTGGAGTTGGTTTGGCCTGAGGGATTGAGAGGGAGTGGGAGCGGAAGAGTTTCGCAACTTGGTGCCGGTCGCAGAAGACAACCCTCCGATTGTCACAGCCCCTCAGATCCTTCCGTACTTGTTGTTGTTGGCCAAGGCGGGGCTGGCACACGCCTCCATCAAAGTGCATCTGGTGGCTATCTCCCGCTACATCAGGTGTCTGGGACGGTCTTTTTTGGTCACACAGTCTAGTCAGAGTTCCTCAAAGGACTGTTTCGATCGTTCCCGCCGGTGAAAGCGCCTGCCCCGGCGTGGGAATTCCACATAGTACTGACGAGGCTCATGGGGGCGCCCTTCGAGCCTATGCATAAAATTCCTCTAAGGTTCCTTTCGTGGAAGGCCGCTGATCTCATGGCCATCACCTCTGCCAGGAGGGTTGGTGAGATCTAGGCCCTGTCCTGCATCCCAAAAGACTGGTGAACACCGAAACCAAAAGGTCCAGATTTACCAACAGGGACTCGCTTTTAACACCCAGGTCAGAATCAGACGTACACAAAGAAGAAAGACTAACGTGTGCGATTACCCACGGTCCAAATATGTTTGATTTTAAAAAAGTGATCAGAAAATACTGGCCCATAGTCGGACTACAACTCATTGACGAACCCATACCCAGATTCGCTTTCAAAAGAGCGAGGAACATTTGGGAATATTTGGTTCACTCCTCATTTACCCGAGTTCCACCGCATACAGGTCTTTGGAATTTACATAGTCACTTGCCATTACCCTTGCGGGTCTTGTTCAGTGTGTAAATTCACCAAGAAAACGCAAACATTTAACATTGGCGACAGGCATTGGGTCTTAAACATCCAATTCAACTGCAAGAGCAGCCAAGTTATATACTGCATTGAATGCCCAAACTATGCGCAGTGTATGCACCTGGATTTCAGAGCATAGCTCCAGGATCCGGTGTAAGAACATTACCTCTCCGTTGGTCTCACATTTTTTGGCCAATCATAACACCCCGGATGACATTCTTTGGTGGGTACTTGACGGGATCCAAATGGGCCAGAATAAACAAAATCGACTCCTTGAGCTGGAAAAGAGATGTCTACCGACTTGACTCCTTGGAAAATGGACTCAACGAAAAGTCCCCTTCTTAAAACTGACTTTACATGTGTGGATCAGGCCCACACATCGTCAGCCCCCTGACCCACGCAACTTACAGCACCCTTTACACTAGGGACCTTGATCAATTACAGGTTAGGGATTTTTGTTTTCTCCTGCCCAACCCCATTCCCTACCCAGCTCCTCTCTCTTCGGGAGATCGCAGCATTAACCATTCTGGGGTCCCCATCAGGTCTTAATAGAGCTTCACTTATTCTGTTATTTCCAGGCTTGCATAGCAATCCACACCCGCAGCCATCACTGAGTCTTTCAATACTTACTACTTCAGTCAATCACTGGGCGATACATACTTCCCAGCCAACTGCCTTTCCACCCACTGCTAGTATGCTGTGGTCTTTACCTGTTTCTCCCTACCTTTCCAGCCATGTTCCGGTCTCACGTGAACCGCTGGATTTTCTTACGGGACTCAGGCATCCCGCGCCAATTTAAATCCCTCCCTCTCGGGCCACGGCCCCTTTCTTCCGTTAGATCGCTCGGGCCACGCCTCTAACAGCCGGTGGCTCTGCCAGATGATCATCACCCGTTTCATGGGGTTTCCTAATGTTTATTTGGGAACGGCACTGGGACGTGCCCCTCGTTTCCCACCCCACCTTGCCACTATTGGCTGGTTGGGACACACACCCACTTGTCATTTCTGACTTGGATGTACCTCATTGGTTGCCTAGCATGCAACAGGCACCAGTGCACGCGCCCAAACCCTACGCGTCATGCCGTTGCCCGAGCAACGTACCCTTTTTCTGCCGCATTCCCGCTTCACACTCATAGCGGAGGTCTCAGCGCAGCACGATTTCAGCCGACTAGCTGACTCCTCTCCTTCTCGCTTGATTCACAGGCCACGGAGGATTACTCTCCTAACCCACAGGTACGAATGCACAGATTCCCTTACCTCTGTGGATGTTTTTCGCCCGGCCGTCTGCATACATTGTCAGACCTTTATACAGGAAGTTTCACGCCCGGAGCTCATTTCATTTTCGGGTCACGGTTTGCTTTTCTGCAGAGTCACTAATTGGAACACAACAGTGGGGACGTTCAGACTGATGACTTCATCAACAGAAGCTGACTGTGTATAGGATATAGTCTTCCCACCTCCTGCATAGGCGGTGTCATTTCCTAGGACTTATTGCAGGTAATCTTCTTAGTATTTTTCCTGCACCCTCTCGTACGTTACTGTGCTGCACATGGCCACATCACTTGGTTTTAGATTATTTATTAGACTTCTTTGACATTCTAATGGTTACACCTTCCTCCTAGGTTCCAGGCACTCTATTATCTTGTCTGGTCATGACGATATCTGGGATACACAAGCATTTCAGCTCCTGCTGGTCTCATCCCATGTGAATAAGCGCATTTTTCATATGCACCCGGAACTGCCCAACGGCGAGCGGTTCTATTCTCCATTACTTGCAGAGGTAAGTGGTTCACAGCTCATCACGCGCTCTCTGCCTCCTTCACCCCTACTTTGCGGTTTTTGGACCTGTGGGGGGTGCACTCGGACCCATGCGTTCTATTTTCTAAGGGGACCCCTTGCCATTATCCTTATTTCCTTAGGTGGGGACCCATCGGTATTGTACCAGAGGATCCCCCACCCATCAGGATATTTAGACGTGGCTTTGACGTAATATGCAGACATGACCACGTTCGTTGATCTGCACCTTGACGACTGCACCTTGTCTACATGTAGATTTCCCTGTATAGATTATTCCTTACACCTTGTTAACTCAATATTTTTACCCCTTTTAATCATTAATATTCTTTTCCTTAATCCTTTTTTTTCCCTCCTCTTTGACACACACAAGGTCCTGCTAACTACTGCCCTGATGAAGGCGGAGTACTTTCTTCAGCAGTGAAGAGCATCTTTCCACTTACTACTTTCCGCCGAAACGCATTACTGCTCAGAGGGGATTGGAGGTCCTCTTCAGAATATTCTATCCAGTTGGGACCTCACATTTTTTTATTTAACCGCCCACCTATTGCCAAGGATGCTTCATTTTGGAACTCTTTTGACTTTTTGTTCCCTCTCATGCGTTGGCAGACCCAATCCCAATGTACAATAAGCTTCACCTTGGGATTTTACTTTTATTGAATGACTATATAAATTTAAAACAGCATTTTTCATTCTTTCAACCCTTGAATTTACACCAACAACACAGTCAGAAACATTGTACTTGATTGTCAAAGTAACTTTATTTTTTGTTGTTGTTTAGATAGGACAAACCGAGTACCAAAGTGACCATCAAAAAATGTTTTGTTGATGTTTAGATTTGTTTTGTTTTCTTTGTCCTTTTCATGTTTTTTCCATGCTTTGGTTTCTGCACATGTTTTGAAGGATTTCATATTTAACTCTTTGAATGTGTACAATGTGTTAATGACTATATATGCCCTCACATGTTGGGTTTCACCAGGTGCACAATCTTTTGATATAAAAAAAAAGTTGTTACAATTCTAGCGATCTCCTATGTTTTCTTTGGTGTAGTGTTTGGATATATACAATTACATGCCAGCTTGCCCAGACTCTCCCAGCGTTCGAGTTCTTGAGACTGCTCGGCCTCATGGCATCCTGCATTCTTCTGGTGCCAGAGGCCAGGTTGCGGATGAGATCTTTGCAATGGGCACTCAAGCTCCAGTGGTCCCAGTCCTCCGGCAGGATGTCCGACCCTGTTCAGGTGCCGTCTTCGGTCGCCCAGGACCTTCTGTGGTGGGCCAACGAAGGCAATCTGATGAGGGGGGCTCCATTTTTGGCTGCCCTGGCCAGAGGTGACGATCGTGACAGATGCACCCCTCAAGGGATGGGGAGCTCATGCCAACGGGTTGACAGTCAGCGGTCGTTGGTCTCCGTCGGAGTCCAGACTCCATATCAATCTGTTGGAGTTGAGGGCCGTCAGGCTAGCCCTGAAGGCTTTTCTGCCGACTGTGCGAGGAAAGAATGTTCTGATCCTGACGGACAACACAGTGGCCATGCACTACCTCAACAAAAAGGGGGGGGCAGGGTCACTTCCTCTGTGCAGGGAGGCGATGCAGCTCTGGTTCTGGGCAATCCGGCAGGAATTTTCGATCTCGGCAGTTCATCTGGCAGGAGATGAAAACGAGACGGCGGACGCTCTGAGCAGGCAGTGCGTGATCTCTCACGAGTGGGAGTTGGCTCAGGAGATTCTCCTGGAGATCATCGCCCTTTGGGGGACCCCTCAAGTGGATCTCTTCACCTCCAGTGTCAACCGGAAGTGCGAGAGGTTCTGCTCGCGGGAAGTTCCTTTAAACGGAGTCTTAGGAGACGCATTTGTGGTGGAGTGGTCATTCCCACTGCTGTACGCGTTTCCTCCAGTCCCCGTCATCCCGCAAGTACTGCGGAGGTTACGGAGGTTCGGTTCCCGGATGATCCGCATTGTTCCGGCGTGGGCCCGGAGGACGTGGTGCCCGGACCTTCTCGACTTGTCCATCTGTCCTCCACGTCATCTTCACTACCGAGACGATCTGCTCTCACGGGAGCGGGGATTAGGTTCTCCATCCAGAGGTCAGGTCCCTCAACCTTCACGCTTGGTTTCTGAAAGGTTGAGGTATAAGGATTGGGACCTCCCTGAAGATGTGATGGAGGTATTGCTTTTCGGCCAGAAGGCCTGCAACAAAGTCCCTGTACAGTTACCGTTAGAATAAGTTCTGCGACTGGTGCAGGGTTAAGAATGTGGATCCTTTTGCATGTGAAATTCCATTGGTTCTGTCTTTTTTGCTTTCTTTGGCCCACAGAGGCCTTCAAGTGGGTACCATTAAAGGTTACCTGGCGGCGCTGTCCATATTTAAGCGCTCGTCTGAAGTGTTCCTATTTTAAAATTCCTTTAATTTGTCAGTTTCTGAAAGGGCTCACTAATATGTTCCCTCCGTCACCTTTCCAGGTGCCCGGTTGGGATTTGAAAGTTGTTCTCAAGTTTCTGATGGGTGCTCCGTTTGAGCCTTTGCATTCATGCCCTTTGAGACTGTTAACTCTGAAAACTGTATTTTTAGTTGCGGTCACTTCCGCTCGCAGAGTGAGTGAGTTACAGGCACTTTCAGTTAAACCACCCTTCACTGTGTTTCATAAGGACAGGGTTGTCTTTAGAGTTCGTCCTTCTTTTCTTCCGAAGGCTGGTGTCGGAATTTCATTCAGGCCAGAAGGTTGTTATTCTGGCATTTTATCCTCCTCCACATCCTGATAAGGAAGAGGAGAGGCTCCATAGGCTTGATCCTAGGAGAGCGTTAAGCTTTTGTATTTCACGCATTTCCCGGGTCAGAGTGGACGATCAGCTCTTTATTGGTTACGCTGGAAAGCGTTTGGGACAGGCTGTGACGAAAGACTTTGTCTCGCTGTATTATTTTGGCTATCTCTGAGTGTTACCGCTTGGCGGGTAAGTACCCCCCGGTCGGCTTACGGGCCCATTCTACCAGGGGTATGGCTGCCTCTACTGCCCTGCAGAGGGGTGTTCCTATTCGCAACATTTGGGATGCAGCCACCTGGGCTTCGGTACCAAAGTATGCACATCACTATTCCCTCGATTCCATCCGGGGGCAGGATCTGGCCTTTGGCAAGGCGGTCCTTTACTCTGCAATTTGATTGGGCATGCTAAATTTCTGTTTTCTAAATTCTTTTCCCACCTCCTTGCATTGGTACTGCTTTGGGTGTCTGTCATAGATATGGAATACGTCGGAGGACCCAATCCCCTCGAAGAACAAGTTACTCTTACCTGGTAACGTTCTTTTGATGGGATGGTCCGACGATGTATTCCATATCACTCCCTCCCTACCTTCCCCGCTACAGAATTTCTTATGCGATTGCAGCTTACGTTTCCACAAGGCTTTGTGTGTCAGACAGGCAGAAGACTGGTGGCACACGTTCTGGGAAAAAAAACAACTGAGGCTACGGGCGTCGTGCGTCCTACTTATCACATCGGGTGACGTCGGCCGTCGGAGGAGGTCCTTGAGGACGGCTCATCGATGAATGACGCAGACGCCGAAAATTTTCCAAATCAGCACAGCTGTGGCGATTACTGTCATAGATATGGAATATGTCGTCGGACCATCCCCTCGAAAGAACGTTACCAGGTAAGAGAGTAACTTGTTCTTCTTCCGACGCCTTAGTCACTGGATGTGGCGCTTGCTCTGAAGATTTATGTGGCATACACAAAGAGTTTCCTGAGGAGGTCTCAACTTTTCGTGAACTTTGGTCCTGTGAACCATGTGAAAACTTTCTCCAAGGCTTCTATTTCCAGGTGGCTCTCCGGCTGTATCACACACTGTCACCTATTGGTAAACCGAGCCCTGCCCTGCTGTCTGAGAGCACATTCCAACAGATAGATCGCTGCAAAGACGGCGTTACTGTCTCGTGTGGCCTTGCTGGACATCTGCAGGGTTGCTACTTGGAGGTCTACACACACCTTCACGAGATTCTACTGCGTCGACAGGGATTCCAGAGAGGAGTCAAGAGTCGGCCAAGCAGTGCTACGCAACCTGTTCGCTTGAAGGAGCGCCTGTTCCAGAGGCAAGAGTAATTGCTCCTGTTGAGCCTTTGCCACTTCCCGTGGTTGTGTATTAACGTACTGCTATGTATTCTTTATTCATGAGCATTTGAATCCATGCCAGACCCCATGCTGGAGAAGTTAAAAGGTACTTGCCTGTACCTTGTTCTCCAGCAATGGTCTGGCATGGATTCACATGCAAACCCTCCCTCCTGCCCCTCTGCGGCGGCTCTTGGTCGTACTGGCACTTTAAGTGCTTCCAAATCTAAAGATGGCTGCCAGAGGAGGGGCTTAGGGAGAGGGTAGTCATTGGCTGGGGCAATATGACCCAGATCTCAGTGATTGCTTTATAAAGAAAGACAATTTGTAAGTGAAAGTGAAACTGTTTTTTCTTTTACAGGGAATTCCCGGCCTGACGACAGGGAATATTCATGAGCATGTGAATCCATGCCAGACCCATGCTGGAGAACATTTACAGGTACATAACTTGTTCAATCTCAACAAACAAGGTGGCGTGCCCTCCTGCTTCCTCTGCACGGAGGCGATGTTGTTTCAGTTCTGGTTGCCAGTGAACCGGATCTCAGTCTCTGCAGTTCATCTGGCGGGCACAGAGAACAACGTGGAGGATGCTCTGAGCAGGCAGGGCACGGTCTCGCACAAGTGGGAAGTGTGCCATGAAGTCCTAGAGTTGGTCTTCCTTCTGGGGTACCCCAGCAGTGGATCTGTTTGCTACCAAATTCAACAGGAAGTGCAGACCGTTTTGCTCTAGGGAATTCCCAGCAAAGGGTGCACTGGGCGACACGTTTCTGGGGAATTGGACCTTCAATCTCCATTACGCGTTCCCTCCGATTCCCGTCATTCCATGGGATCTCCGGAGGTTTAATAGGTTTCGAGCGACCATGATCTTGATCATCCTGCACTAGGCGAGGAGAACGTGGTGCTTTGACCTCTTAGATCTGTCCACCTCACCGGCTGGATCCAGTCGGAAGGTTGGATACTCCACCCGACCCTGGAGTCCCTCAACTTACATGTGTGGCTCTTGAGAGTACGAGGTATGATGACTGCGACCACTTTTAGGAAGTACTTGAGGTGCTGCTGACTGCACACAGACCATCTACAAGATCTTTGTACGTGTGCAGATGGAGAAGATTTGTGGCATGGTGGAGTGAATACGAGATTGACCCCATCTCTTGCCCCACCAGTACAGTGATGGAGTTCCTTCTGTCACTGGCCTCCGCAGGCCTTCAGGTCACCACAATGAAAGGTTATTTGGTGGGCTTGTCTGTTTAAGAGATGCCTGGATCAAGGTTCTTTTTTTACGATCTAGGTGATGGCACAATTCCTGAAAGGTCTTGTAAATAAGTTTTGTGAACTCCCTTTTTGTTTTCCCAGATTTGGACCTTAATCGGGTACTGACATTGATGGCAGCTCCTTTTGAGCCTGTGCATTCTTGTCCCTTAAGATTTCTCCCTTTGAAACTGCCCTTTTGGTGGCTATTACATCTGCTAGGCTAGTGAGTGAACTGCAGGTCTTGTGCTGTAAACCACCCTTCCTGCGTTTTTCCAGGAGAAAGTCTCACTTGGGGTAAGGTTTCTTCCTCCCCAAGGTTGTCTCAGAATTCCACCTGTCGCAATCCATCGACCTCCCGGTCTTCTACCCTCCTCCACACCCTTCTAAGCAGGAGGAGCGGTTACATCGCCTAGACCCGAAAAGGGCGTTGAGTTACATGGCGAGGACAGCTGATTTCAGAAGAGCTGACCAGCTCTTCGTGTCCTTTTCCTTAGCCCGTAAGGGCCTGGCCATAACTAAGCAAACTTTATCCCGCTGGATAATTTTCTTTATAGCGGAATGCTACCAGTCCGCTGGAAAGGAATTTCCGGCGGGCATTAGGGCCAATTCGACAAGGGGAGTATCGGCATAAACAGTATTACAGAAGGAAGTCCCGGATATTTGTTGCGCTGCGACATGGTCATCCCTTCATAACTTTAATAAGCACTATAGCCTGAATGTGGCTTGTTCAACTGATGCGTGTTTTGGCAGGGCAGTGCTGCAAAACTTCTTAGTATAACTTTCTGCCTGCCTCCATCTACTGCTTTGGGACTCTATTCAATGAGGAACTGTGGGCGAAAGGCAATCCATTGAAGGAGAATTGTCTTACTGTAATGTTTTTTCTATGTAGTCTTCTGCAGGTTCCTCATCTCCCCTCCCATCCAGCCCCGCTCAAAAAGTCAGTGCTTGGTGCTGATCTTCTCTTTCACGTTGACTTGGTGATAGTCCTCTGTGTCAGTTTTCTGTCTTCCTGCCACAGATTGAATTTTTCTTTTTTAAATCTGATGCTACTTGTGTGTTTTGCAATTATTCCTCCTTCGGAAGTATATAGTTAAGGGCTCATTAGCCCGTTTGTTCTGTTTTCCTATGCAGTGTGTGGTGCTCCGGTTGGGGGGGGGGGGTTACTGAGATTGGGGCATAATGACGTGGTATTTATAAACGCCTGACGTCCTGTCCGGAGCCGACGACCAGACGCTGAGCAAGACGGATAGACTGTCGATGGCCGGGCGAAAATGTCGGCATAGCTGGAGTGAATATTTCTCAGATGAGGAATCTGTCGGAGAAGAATCCATAGAAAGATCATTACAGTCATTTCTCCATCCACCCTGTGAAGAGTCTTGATGACGTCTGCAGTGCGAAATTCTGCATTCATCATCATTCTGGTATTGTCTCTTGAAGTTGGACCGGACCAGAAGCACTCAAATCTGCAACCCTTGGAAACCCCCCTCAATCGAACAAAGCACCAAAGATTGTGTCCCTTGCTTTCCGGGACGATCCACTGTGTCCTGGGACAATCTGAGTCAGGGGGGTGGGAGGGTAAGTAAACCCAACTGCTATCCACCTCTGCTCTGTGTTCCATAGTGTAACATTGGGTGCAATGACCCATGTCCCCTGACTCCGTCTGTGCTTACCTTGGTCATTGAACCAGGGTCAGGTGGTATGTCCCTGGGCTAGCCTTGGGACTGGTATAGAGGCGAACATGCCTGTCTTTGGACAAATACTTTCCAAACTTTTAAATAGTTTGGATCGGTTTTAAATCGCCCCCACGGCATCCTTTGTGAGCATACCTTCCCTGGAGAAACCTGCACTGAAACCTGTGACTTTTCAGCACTTGGCTCCATACATTGTAGGGCTGGACTTCTTAAGTAACAGGGATTTGGGGTCATTTTTTATCTGCATCCAATTTCTTAACTGGTTAATTCATTGCATTGTAAGTGTACCTACTGGTGAATGTACATATTGCGATGTATGGGTTTGAGTGATACTACCTGCTAGTTTCCTTTGTATTTGTATACATTGACTGTCTAATCTGAATTGTGTTACTCTCTGAGGCCCTAGACCACTCTCACTCCCTCCCAAGACTAAGCTTTGACTGCTCTTCCACGTACCTTGAATGGATTTTGGCTATTCTCCTACATCCCGCCCCCTTTCCTCCATACTTATGGGACATTCCTCCGTCCTGTGGGACGGGACCGGAGCACTTTGAAAAAGCATCCAAAAATGTTGCAAACAATTTTAGTCTTTCCTCTTTCTGCGTGGGGCACAGCACGCAGCCGTAACCCCGCCCATCTCGGCTCCGCCCCGCGCATTGCCCATCATTCCTTTTCTCTGCTCGTTCGGGACTGGACGCACTTGCATCTGCGGAAGACTTTCTTCCTTTTTCCTCCTCTCTGGTTCTCGGTAGCGATCGTGTACTAGTCTGCCTATGTTGTTTAAACTCGACTTTCCATATTGCTCTTCGTGTCATCATCGCTTCGCGAGGACGGATACGCATCCTCTTTGTTTAGAGTGTTTGGGTCCGGGTCACCGTTGAGACTCCTGTTTCTATTGTGATTCCCTTTCGGTCCGGGCACTTCAACATTGGTTAGAGCAGTGGGAGGAGGTGTTCCAGCATACGCCTCCTTCGCATTTTCAATCTTTCATCGACGAAAAGAAACAACGCCTGGTGAGTACTTTACTTTTCAGAGCACCCTGGCCGGGGGACACCTTCCCAGGTTCTTCGCGGTCTGGAGGAGCGTCGACCGCTCTATCCCCGGGGCTCTCCCCAGAGTGCCTTCTGGGCCTAATAAGTGTACCAGAGTTTTCTCCAAGGGTCTCCGTAAGGGGCCTGTGGATACCGGAGTACGCTCCGAGGCCCCTCCTGTGGGGGCTGCTTGTAGACCTAGTTCTACTGAGTCGTGGGGTACCAGAGCTCGCTCTGAGGCCTCTTTATCGGCTTCCCTCAAAAGTACCGGGGTGCGCCCCGAGGCCTCGGCTGGGCTTGGTGTTACCGAACGCGTGTTCAAGGCCCGCTGTGGAAAGGCTGCGACCTGACTGGGGTCCGAGGTCCCTTGTTCAGAGGCTAAGGAAACCAACATTTCTGAGAGGCCTGGGAAGGCCTTATCGGTGAAAGCGGTTTCTCACCGGTCCCGCTCTTGTGGCAACGCCAGAACTGTTGAGGGGGCAAGGAATGGAAGTTCCTCCTATACCGGGAGTGCCGAGGTCCTTCCTGTGAAGGGTAATTCGGCTATTGGGATGTCGCAGAAACATTCCAGGCCACACAGTACCGGCTCAGCCGAGGTTCCTTGCGTAAAGGCTAAAATGAAGACCCCTGATCCACTGACGGGGACCCCTGCCTCACTTCCACATGTGCCGCAGTTCCCCTCGGGTGACGGCAAAATGGCGGCCGTTCCCGCCACAACCACGGTGGCCATTTTGGGTGTTTCCCCCACAACTATGCCATCGGCCTCAGGTGTGGGGGCGGTTCTCTAGGTGAACATAAGGTTCCTTTTGCGCACCCGTTCCGTCCAGTTTACGACTGGAACGCTCGGATGCCCCTTCGGCATAACATCTCACTGCCTGTGGGTTCGGCATCCTTGATTTATGTGGACATCTCAGGGGATGGGCCGGCTTGGCAACTCTCCCCTCTGCGTCCGTGGAATTATTCCCCTCATGAGAGGCCTTCTCCGGCAGCTCCAAAGCTTTCTCTGCAGGACGCTTTTTCGGCAAATTTCAGGTAGTCGTGCATACTGACCCCATGAGGGAGTATTTCAAGGGTCGTTTTAGGGAGATATGCCCGTCTCCGGCTCCACCCACGCCTCTGGTGGTTCCGCCGGCGCCGCCCTTGCCTACGGTGCCTCCCCCGTGGACAAGGCAGTGCCCAACATGGTTCAGCAGGACCCTGACCTGTCGGATGATGCACACGGCGATCAAGACAGCGAAGACCAGCCCCGCTCTATTAGAGCTTTTCACAACCGGGTACTGGACATGATGTGCCTATTGGATGTTCCAGTGCCTGAGGCACCCGCTCTGCAGGAGGGTGTGCTTTCGGGGGCATTCACCTTGTCGCCTTCGAAGTGTACTGGCCTGTTCTTGCAGAAGGACGTTTTGGCCAAGGTCCGTAGAGTCTAGGAAAAACCACACTCTGGGCTTTTCGTCAATAAGAAAATTGACGCGCGATACAGGCTGCATTCTTCGGAAGAAGTGGCCCTAGCATCTTGTCCGCCCCCCTCCTCCACGGTGGTGGCTGCAGCCACTTTACAGTCCAGGCCTGCAGCATCCTCTTCTATGACGGCTATTCGGGTCCTGGGGAAAGAGGACCAGCTCCTTGACTCCCTTGGGAGGAAGATTTTTGCTAACTCTGCCCTGCAGCTCTGGCAGGCCAACACAGAACTGGTGTTAGCAGGGGCGAATATGAAGATGTGGAAAGGTCTGTCGGAGTTTGAGGAGTTCATTCCGGTCGAGAAGCTGGAAGACTTTAAGGCGGGATTGTCCGATGCCAGGATCTTGGCCCAGGATCTGCTGGAGGCTGCGGCTCATCACGTCGACACTTCGGCCTGGGGCCTTATGCTGGGAATTGATACCTCTCGACAGGCGTGGTTGCATGCCACCAAGTTCTCAAAGGAAGTGCAGGACAAGGTGTTGGACCTGCCGTTTGACGGCAAGGAGCTTTTCCTTTTCACAACGGATGTGGAGCTGACCAAAACGAAGGACAGCACCCAGACCCAAAGTCTGTCCGTCCTGGTTAAAAATCCTTTTAGAACCCAGAGACCGTTGTCGCAAAGCCAGCCCTCCTCTGGTTGCAGAGGGTTTCTAGATCAGAAATCCAGCAGAGTGGATACCCCTTCGGGTAATTCCTGCTGCAGGCAGCAACGGACTCGGTTTTTCTCCCGCTCCTCAGCCTCCTCAGGTGCAGGTAGTAACACCACTGAAAAGGCTGCCAAATGAGGGTTCTCTGCGCTCGCACAAGACCCCGGTGGGAGGACGCATTGTGTCTCATTGGGAGGCGTGACAGACCATCACCGACGATAGATGGGTCTTGTCAGTCACTCGGGCGGGCTTCCGCTTATCCCCTACCCCACCCTTCAACCTTCCTTTCCAGCAGTCTGGGTCGTCCTCCCTAAAAGCCGAGGTTCAGAAACTGCTGGACCTCAGAGCTGTGGAACCCGTTCCCCTTTGGGAGCGAGAGGAGGGCTTCTACTCCTGGCTGTTTACGGTGCCCAAACCCAACCAGGCTGGCCTGCGCACCATCCTAGACTTTTCCCAGTTCAATCTTTTCCTACCCCAAGTGAAATTCAAGATGACGCCCGGCCAGATTCGGTCCTCTGTTGGCCATGTGTCGGATGTTTGCACAGTCGGAGAGCATGTCGACCTGGTGGTTCCAGAGGCTTCAGGGGCTCATGGCCTCGTGCGTATTGGCTCTTCCTCTTGCTCGTCTCAAGATGAGGCGGACTCAGATGGCTCTTCGGAGTTCTTGGCGTCAGGCTGTGGATCCGGTCTCCAAGTTGATAATGATTCCGGCTTCCATGAGAATGGACCTGGAGTGGTTGTCGTCTCTCAGCAACCTGTCGGTTGGCTGGTTTTCAGGACCCAGCCCCTATGGTAAGGGTCACGACGCGGACTCCTCCCTTCTGGGGTGGGGTGCGACGTTGGATCGTCTTCAGGTCTCGGATCTTTGGTCGCCTCGGGACAAGCTCCTCCACATAAATCACATAAATCTGGAGCTTCTGGCGATCTTCCTAGCGCTCAAGGCGAAAGTGGTCCGTGTCAATGTATTACATCAACAAGCAAGGGTGCACCAAGTCTCCCCCTCTCGTGGACCTGTCCATCCAGATTTGGGAGTGGGCGGTTCGGCATGGTGTCTGGCTTGTTGCAGTACACATTATGGGCCAGCTGAATGTCACGGCGGATGCCCTCAGTCGGCGGACGATGGTCAGCTACGATTGGGAATTGAAGGCGGAGATCCTCTCATGGATTTTCCTGCGTTGGGGCACTCCGGAAGTGGACCTCTTTGCGACAGCGGAAAACAAGAAACTTCCTCTGTATGCCTCTTGAAACAAGCTGGGAACCTCCTCTCTGGGGGATGCTCTCGAGATTCCATGGCACAACATGAGGGCCTATGCTTTCCCGCCTCTGCCTCTGATTCATCGAACTATTTGCAAGTTGAAGAACACAGTGAACTGTTCTCTTCTGCTCATAGCCCCGTGGTGGCTGGCCAGGTTTTGGTTCTCAGAACTTCAACACCTGTCAGTGTATCCACCGATCAGGCTACCAGTGGGTCCCGATCTGCTTCACCAGGGGGATCAACAGTTGTGGCACTCCTCCCCACAATCGTTCCGCTTAGCGGCATGGTGCCCTAGTTCAGGTCTTTAGAACATCTCAACCTGTCTGTGAATAACATGTGCATTATTGAGGCAGCCAGGAAACCCTTGACTAGGTCTCAGTACAGAAACAAATGGCTTAGGTTCTGTCATTGGTGTTTGCACAAACAACTGGACCCAAGAGTGGCTACGATTGACACAGTACTCTCCTTTGTATCCTACCTAGCGGAGTCGGGAATTCACGTTCTGTCATGCAGAACTTATCTTTCGGCGGTGTCCGCCTATCTATAAACGGACCAATGCTCTTACTCTGTCTAATCCAGTGGTTAAGAGACATTTCGCAGGTTTGACACGCCTTTATCCCCCGGTTCTTAATCCGCACCTGCCGTGGGATCTAAATGTGGTCCTTATGGCGTTGTGCCATAAACCCTTCGAACCAATGGCCACGGTGGAACTCGAGCACCTGTCGTGGAAGGTGTCCTTTTTGGTTGCTGTTAACTCAGCAAGGCGTGTGAGTGAGCTCCAGGCTTTGTTGGTGGAGCATACCGTCTTGGTTTTTCACAAAGATAAGGTGGTCCTACGGACAAAAGCTTGTTTCCTGCCGAAGGTGGTCTGATTTCCATCTAAATCAGTCAATCTCCCTGCCGGTTTTCTTCCTGAACCCTGCTTCAGAAGTGGAAAGGGCTCTGCACTGCTTGGATGTTAGAAGGGCTCTTAAGTTCTATCTGGATAAAACATCTGAATTTAGGATCTCTTCTCAGCTGTTGGTAACCTTTTGTAATCCACAAGGTAAGCAGGCCTCTAAGGCGACTATCTCCAGATGAATCGCTGCCTGTATTACGGAGTCTTACACTGTTCAAGGACTGCAGCCTCCTACAGGTATTTATGCACACCTGGTGCGGGGCAAGGCAGCTACAGTTGCCTTTCAGAAATATGTCCCCTGGGAGACCATTGCAAAGGCGGCTACCAGGGCCTCCCCATCAGCGTTTTGTAAGCATTATTTTCTAGATCTGCCGATCTGATGCTCAGTTTGGCCAGGCTGTGCTGAAGAACCTTTTTCAGTAAGGTTTTTTTTTCCATCCACCCGTAGTTCCTGTGAGGAGTGCTTCAGAATCTCCCCCAAGAATGGAGGAAAGGGGACGGGACATAGGATCATAACCAGGTTACTCACCGTAGTGACCACCTTACTCCTAGTCCATAGCCCCCTTTCCTCCATACGCCCGCCTGCCGTCCCCTCTAATAAGGTTCCTGTTATTGCTTAAAGATCTCTGACCTGGCGATAAAAAAGGACTTATGGGCGATGCGCGGGGTGGAGTCGAGATGGGCGGGGTTACGGCCGCGTGCTGTGCCCCGCGCAGAAGGAGCAGGACTAAAAATGTTTGCAAAATTTTTGGATTCTTTTTCAAAGTGCTCCGGTCTTGACCCACAGGACGGAAAATGTCCCATAAGTATGAAGGAAAGGGGGACTATGGACTAGGAGTAAGGTGGTCACTACAGTGAGTAACCTGGTTAAACTCTGTTCACCATAACCAAATCCAGGAAAACTAACTAGGGTGGCCCCCTAAAATCTTCACACTGGGTTGATTTTGGAAATCCAGTTCCTCACAGACCTTTTATGAAGATATGCTTTATTTTTTGTTAAAGGGAAGTAAAGCTGTTGGAGTAGAATACAGGGAAGTGATTCATTTCCCAAAGGTCTGTAGGGTTACTCATACACCCTACCCCTATGGCTAGCTTTCACACCACCCTGGCAAGTAGCAATTGATAATGACCCAAAAGCTACCTCTAGATTGTTTGCTGACTTAGTTGTGATAGTCTGTTGGACCCTTGAGCTTTCTGCAAGTGACTGGACTGTGTGACGATGGTCACAGCAAAGTGTTTATTATGTAATGCAATCCTTTCCGGTATTGCAGTGTCTCTGTTCTTGCAATGGGCACGGTGCAGGAGGTCCCAGTGCTCAGTAACAAAGTAACAAAAATGTTAATGCACCTCAGTGGGCTGTCATCAGATGTTGCACATAATTTGCATTGCAGGCTGCTGTTTGTTTTCCTGCTGGCTATGCACCAGGTTAAGCTTTGTAACTGCAGTTCAGTCTCAGTTTAAGGGCCTCTTGGTGCATGCCTCTTTCTGGAATAAGACTAATGGGCAGGTTAAACAAGGCTACTTGCGATCACATTGTTCGAAACTCGGGATTCTCCTGTACATGTTGGGTCAATGGATTGCCTGCTCTCGCTGGTCTCTAGAGGTTGAGCGTCTGCAAATACCAGACAAAAACTTTACTGTGCGTATTATTTTTAAAATGTATTTGCATTTATTTCAGCGCACAAAACCCTCAGTCATCTAGGTGCTAGTTACAGAAAGTGCATAGTACATTGGTGAAGTGCAAGAATAAGCATAAGGTTACAGACATACAATGGCGTGTGTACAAAGACTGGCAAAGCCTCGCCTCATGATACAGGGGGCAACATCAAGGAGACTGGTAGCATATGAGTCAAATGGGTACAAGTACACGGACTGGCAAGCCTCACCTCATGGAGAGAGGGGCAACATCAAGGAGACTGCCGCTCAGTAAGGACTCTGTGAAGAATAAGCAAAGAGGGAAGCACTCGTCCACATGAATGGCACTCAAAGGCCCTCTAAGCACAAAAACGAAAATTATTTCACAGAACTAAGAACACAAATTCGATTTTCTTACGCAAGGCACTCTATGGCATGTCTAACATGGTGGTGATAAGGGTATTGGTTGACGGGAAGCTGATGATGGGCAGGTGGGAATAAAGCATTCTTGGAAGTGTGCAGGAGACATCTTTTGTGTGTTCATGCTTCTCTCTAGGTTTCATCTAGGTGACAATGGAGACCCTTTGGTTAATTAGTAGATTGCACTCTGAATGGTGGTGGCAACTGAACTCTTACTTAGAGCCACCCAATAAGACTGGGTTTTCATAATCCATTGGCTTTCCTTGGATTTCCCCCTGACTGTGTAGGGTAAGACTTGAATCTAGACACCACTCACAAAGCTCTAATATCCAGTTATGGCACTTGTAGCCCTCAGCAATTGGAAGCAAAGTCAATGTATTTGTTGACATCAATAATTCTCTATTGTAGAGATGTTTGTCCTGTGTACACTATTGTATTTATGCAGGGGGACCCTGTAGACCTGAACACTATACCTCAGTTGAAATCGACTGCTATTCGTTTATAGAGTCTACCAAGCTGTGCAAGACCTACACAGAGAACGGTTTGATCTCCCTAACAAGGAGTGATTTAGGATCTCTCCAGGACACAATTGATGGTTACTTCCCTGGTAAGGGTACCTTTATGTGAAGTTGTTTAAGTCTAGGAAAATCAAAAACCTTCAAGGGCACACACCGGAAGTGGAGGATGGAACTTTCGGTCCAAAAGTATGTTCCTCCTATTTGCTGGTTTCATTTACACTCTAAATGTTCTATAGTGGTCAACATTTCAAGTTGCAAGCTACTAGCCAGTCGTAGCCTCAAACCATCTCAATAGGCAGCACTCCGTATTTTACTAGCCATGAGTTAAATATAATTTCCCAGTGGCTAGTAGCAAGTGACAACTTTGCACCCGGTGTTCCATCACTATTCTTGTATTTATATTTTTCTTTTTCTACTGAAGAGGAAATTGAAACCCTCTGGATTTCTGTTGTACATCATTGCAACTTCTCATTACAAACTACCAGTGAACACTCACAATATTCTTTTCATGAAATACTATGATTCTCTATTAAATTACTTAGACACACATTAGACTGATATCAAGCTGATATCAAATTATTGTTACATAGAAATAACTTTTCCTCAGACCTTGAACACTGTCCTATGACTATTTTTTGTGGCTCTGGAATATTTGATTTGATACCCTTAAGTGTTTGGAGTTTTTTGTTTTGTTAAGCATAACATAGTATATTGGAAGTGCCTTGTGTGTATCTGTACTCCTATTTCACTACAAGAACATAGCTTTAAAAACGAACCTTTCATTTTATAGAAAGCACTCCTGTACGCACTTCTGATGTGGATTATCGGCTACTAGAAGCCTCTAAAGCAGGCGATTTGGAAACTGTAAAGGTAGGCTATTTGAATTTAACCATATACTATTTGAATGCTCTGAAATACATGTGGATGCAATATTTTCAATAAGTCTTTACCTCCCCACCAGAATGGTTGCATTCCTTAGGAATTAACATTGTCAGCTCATCCCATTCAACAGCCAAAAGTGCAGATGTCTCCTTATGTCGCATTTGTGTCTAGAATTTGCCCCATTAACGGTGTTTCTTTTCAAAAGGTCACCCACCGATTTTGGTGGGAAATCAATGAAAGGAAATATACTTTGTAAAATACTAGTTGAATTCTTTTATTTGCAGAATATACATTGATGGTTTGTCCTATCACAGAATCTTGCTTTGAAATGAGTTTGAAAAAGCTTGATTGGCACATTTTAACTACGGACAAATAACCTGCAATCATTGCCTTCTCTGCCAGTAATTGTCTTATTAGAGCAAATACTCACTTACATTGTTTCTGCAGAAAATAAATATCTGCAAGCCTTTATTTTTAGCATAATTGTTCTTGGCCATGGTGGTTCAGAATATTCCCGCAAACCAAGATAGTTCAGTTTTTGTCTACGGGTAGAAGTGTTTCCTACTCTGTTATTGTGGTGCAATGCTTGTTGGTAATGGTGATACCTTTGCTGCAGTTCCTGGTAGCACTTTTAATTGCCCTTTGCACTGCTCCTGTTCTTTATAGCACATTTGTAACTTGTTCCAGAGTACTTCATTGCCAGTGGATACTGGTACCAGGCAGTTGTACTAGCTCATAGAGCATTAGCAAGGACTAGTGTATATAATCAGATTTCTTGGAAAGAAAATCATTCTCTACACGTGTATTAAACATCGGTTCCAAGCAGTAGATTTTTCTTTTGTGGCACTGACCGGCAGCAGCACGCCACATTTTCAGTACACAGCATGAAGTTCTCCTCTTTCAGTAATGAAGGGTAGTCAAGCAGGCAGTCTAAAACGTAACCATCTTGATGTTTTCTTTAGAAAACACAGTGTTTTTCCGTTGAAGGTGCTAAAACCTGTTTCAGAGGAGCTTTATTATTTTCTTTTTTTTACCGATTCTCAAGCAGTTACTGCATGGGATGGTTAGATTCTTCCTGAAGACTTAAGAGTATGTTTATATTGCCAGATCTTAGGCAATAAACCACATCAGTGTCTGGTTGTATTGATTGAGCAGCTTTTAAAACCTTTTCGACTCCAGACAGCCTATAGCCCGATCCTTAATTTTTGACTCCAAAGGCTCTTATTTGGGTTCAGCAAAATCCAGTCAAAATGCCTCTGGTCTCTGGTACCATTATACAGTATCCTTTTCCCTAACAAGAGTGTTCCTTTTCTGAGTCGCATTTATCCTTTACCGTCTGTTCATACAGAATCCGGGTACCTTTTGAGTAGATCCGCTCTAGTGAAATTCCTGTATATTTTCCCTCATGATCTGGCTAAATCCACACCATCGTGCTTTAAGCATCTATCGTCCCAGTTTTACAGTATCTGCACTGGCATTTTTGCAGTGGGAACCTGAAATACATTCACATGTTTTGCATCATCCTTGTAGTAGTTGGGTCTAGGTTTGAAAGTATTGTTAAACTCTAGGTTTTGTTAGGATACATTTTCCTTTTTGTTGCTTTCACACCCTCCTATGATATAAGCATATTTTCTCTTTCTCACTCGTTAATTTTAGCTGGCAAATTAACTTCTTTTGCCTCGCCACTTGCCAATGCAACTCCTTTACGCTGGGCAGCACTGAATAATCCTTATGGATGTGGGCACAGTGGACCCTGTCCCTGTTGCAACATTTTTATATAGCGACACCCAGGGTGGATCATTCCCCTGGCCAGCATGTTCTTGGCAGTTTTAAAATTCTTTGGATATATTTTAGGTGCACACGTCGAAAAATCCTGGTCTTTGTGAAACCCTGTTGCCTTTTGTGAGCCACTTGCTTTGTTGGCTATTCTGCCCATAGTCCGAGGTAGGACTAGCCATACTTTGTCATGCCAGGAAGAGCACCTGTGTGCTTGGAACTAGTTCTGACTGGGTTGTATGGGGGCTCAGACAACCCAGTCAACATCCTGAGTAATCGAAATGGTGCATTTCAGCTGACTAGCCAGGAAGTGATACCCGCTGTGTTTGAATGCTGCATGTTTCGTAGGTAGGTTGGGGTAGTCGTCCCTCTCCTCGTCCCTGCATTGTGTGGGTCTGGCAAGGTTTTGGAGTCATTAGACGGTCAACCACTGCAACCTGTATTGAAAGGACGATTCTGGGATACAACTACAATTGCCAAAGCCAACTCCCATAAGGCAAAGTTCAGTCCCCTCGACGGAGGAATGTTGTCAAGTTGTCTCCCTCCCTTGAACAAGTGAGTACAATTGGTTCACCATTTGAGCCCTCCGCTGGCATCTTCCTTAAGCTCTTGGAAACCACGGATCTGCCCCAATCTAGAATGTCTGCCTATCCAAAGTGAGGGGCTCCTCCTTGATCTGCACATAGTATGCTCTGAATACTGCTCCTTCACTGGTTACAGCACTGAGGGAGATTTTTGCTCATAGCTCTGCTGCTGCTTTTCATTACCATGCTGAGCTACCTTGCTGGAGCAACGTCCCTGTTAAGGAGAATTCTCATTTTGAGTGGATTGTGTCCTTCAACGTATTCCTCATCTTAGATGTAGTCCATCCAGCTTTGCTGCTCTTCGGAAATTTTTTCGGCAGAGGGCGCAGTGCGTCGACATCGAATCGATGGTCCCTCGAAGGCCTCCATCGAGCGTGACGTCATTGGGTGTATTATTAGCACGCGCGGCGGTCGTTGGGCTTGGTTCCGTTTTTCCGCAGTATACGTTGCTTCGGACATTCGGCGTGCCTAGAGTTCTGTGAGAATATATAATAACGAAATATGTCCTCATCGACGCCGACCACGACCCCGAAATCGGGATTCAAAAAGTGCAAATCGTGCAGGTCAAAAATGTTGATCACGGACCCGCATCGAGAGTGTGGTGCCTCAGAGAAGGCCACGACATGGAGGCCTGCACGTAGTGTCAGGCGATGACGGGGAAGGCCTTGCGAGAGAGGAGAGGAAAGCTACAGGTAGGTCGAAAAACCGATGGAAAAACCGATGGAAAAACCTCTAGCGTCGAGTCGAGATCCCGTGAGGAGAATTCTCCTCGACGCGAAAAGCATCGATCGAGATCCCGCAGCGATTCCCATCGCTCGTCGTCTTCGTCAAAAAGATCGAAGAAACGACGCCACAGGTCTCCCTCCACCTCGTCGTCAGGCGAGTCTCCAAAAAAGATTAAATGCCCCACGAAACATTTGTCTACCGAAGAGTGGTAAGCATTCAGGGTCAAAATGATGGAGGTGTTTGAAAAAGCAAAGACTCGGTCCGCGCCTTCTTCGGAAGCCGGCCGGGAGCGTCATCGCTCCGACAACGCGCGCCTTCAAGCCCGGGTGATCGAAAAAGGAAGGATAGGGAACATTCCAGGACGCCGAGTGAAAAACACTTGAGTCGAGTCGACCGCTCGAGGTCATTGACGCCGTCCGAGTCCCATCATACCTCGAAGGGAAAAATCTTCGAAGGTCGCCTCGACGCCCTTGAAGCAGACCCTGTCGACGGCCACGGTGTCGTCGACGCCGAAACCCTCCGCGCAAAAGGCTCCAGCCAAGCTAGGGAAGCCAGAAAAAGAGAAGGATAAGGTTACAAAACCTATATTGTCCTCAGAGCCAGGTACTAGACCTCTTCCTCCTCCTCCTCCTCTCTCAGAGAAGGTTTTCAAGCCTCTCCCCAGAAAGGAGTTTTTCAAATCCCTGACCTCCATTTTTGAGGAACAGGAGAGATCTGATGAGGAGAATGTACATTTTGGGCTGGAATATGGCACCCCAAATGTCCCAGAATGCTTGATTTCAGGATTTCAGAAGAAAGCAGAATGAGGGACTTGGTGGAATCATTACACAATGCAAGTGGCATTGACACATCACCTGAAAACGACTTTGGCAGACCAGAACCAGGAGAGCATGCCAGTCCATCATACCGTCAATTAATGACAAAGGTAGTAGATTACTTAGGATGGGCCAAACCATCAGCCCAATTCATCCAGGATGATTTAACAGATATATTGGACCATGGTCCCACCGAAGACCCAGTACTACCCTTTCATGCAGCCCTGCAAAATAGGGTGGCCAAGAATTGGGAAACTCCGGAATCTATTTGTCCGGTAAATAAATCCCTCACCTCAAAATACCGCCCGGCCAGTAGCGACCCCGGCTATCTGTCTAAACACCCAACTCCCGAAAGTCTGGTCATACAGGCAGCCACAGCGTCTAACAAACTTGCATACCCGCCTATCCCTCCAGACAGGGACGATAAGCGTGTGGATGGTTGGGCACGAAAGGTATTTTCAGCCGGGAGCATGGCATTAAAATCTGCCAACTCCACATGTGCCTTGGCAAAATTTTCGTACACTCTGTGGGAGTGCATGGCGGCGGAGCACATACCAGACGGGGAAGAAAGGGAAGGGTTCCTAGCCATCGTTAGAATTGGAAAGGAAGCCATGCAGGAATCCCTTCACTATGGACTGGACACTGCAGATAGTGTAAGCAGGTCCATGGGCCCTAGCACGGTAATGCACAGATTTGCGTGGTTACGGAAGTCTGGTTTTGCACCGGACGTACAGAACTGCCTTCTGAACATGCCTTTTGACGGGTCTCACCTTTTTGGCAACAAGGCTGACGAGAGACTTGAGAGTTTGCAGACCTCAAAAGCAGCTGCCAAATCTTTAGGAGCTGCTATTAAGCAACCTCAGCCTTTTTGTGCGCAAGGACGGTCATGGAGGGGACGATCCTATCGTTACAACACCTCATATGGAAAGGCGAGAGGAATGGCCAGTCAAAGGGGCCAGAAAAAGGCCACTCGTGGTGGACGAAGAAAACATGCTAAACCAGCACCAGCTGCAGCCTCTCTGCCATCAGCGGCTGCAACATCCGCCACAAAACCACTTTGAGGACTTGCATCACAAAACACCTGTAGGGGGCAGGCTGTCACAGCATCTGCAAAAATGGCGAGCCATTACTTCAGATGTTTGGGCTCTAGAAATAATAACCCAAGGTTACTGCCTTCCTTTCCTAACGCAACCTCAAAGCAATCCACCAGGAAGACACCCGTTGAAGTCTTCAAACCCGCTCCTACAGCAGGAAGTTTTAACCCTACTGGAGAAAGGTGCTATAGAACCAGTATCTGCAGCGGAGAGGAACAAGGGATGGTACTCCCCGTATCTTTTGATCCCCAAAAAGGACGGAGGCCTGAGACCCATCTTGGACTTAAGAAACTTGAACAAGTTCCTCAGAAAGGAAAAGTTCAAGATGGTTACCCTTTCTCAGATCCTTCAGGCCCTTCAACTTCAGGACTGGTTGGTGCCATTGGACCTTCTGGATGCTTATTTTCATGTGCCGATTCATCTCAAACACAGAAAATACCTTAGGTTCGTAGTTGGCGACTCACATTATCAGTTTCGAGTCCTGCCTTTCGGGTTGACCTCGGCCCGAGGGTCTTCACCAAGTTAATGGTAGTGGTGGCAGCGCACCTCAGGAGAGGGGGGGGATTCATCTCTACCCCTACCTGGACGATTGGTTGATCAGAGCGCGTTCTGCCGAGCAAGCACTGGATCATCTGAAAGTCACCTGCCACTTCCTCCACAAACTGGGCTTCTCCCTCAATTTCAAGAAGTCACAGATGACATCTTCCCAACAGCTTCAGTACATAGGAGCTGTATTAGTCCTTGGGAAAGAGCTTGCCTCCCAAGTCGAGGGCTCAAGACATTCTTCAGATGGTTTCCAAATTCCAAAATGCACAAAATCTCCAGGCTTGCGACTTTCTAAGGTTGCTCGGCCTCATGGCATCCTGCATTTTTCTGGTGCCAGAGGCACGCTTGCGGATGAGATCCTTTCAATGGGCCCTAAAGACTCAGTGGTCCCAGTTCTCGGGTCAAATGACGGATCTTCTTCAGATTCCGAACAAGGTCAGACAAGACCTTCTATTGTGGATCTGTACAGAGAACATCCTAAAAGGAGAACCCTTTTGGCAACCATGGCCAGAGATCACAGTAGTGATGGACGCCTCACTACTGGGGTGGGGAGCTCATTCCAATGGTTTGACAATCAACGGTCGTTGGTCTCCATTGGAGTCCAAACTACATATCAACCTTTTAGAGCTGAGGGCAATCAGACTAGCGCTGAAGGCCTTCCTGCCATCTGTCAGGGGAAATAATTTTCTGATGATGTTTGACAACACAGTGGCCATACACTACCTAAACAAAAGAGGTGGTGTGGGGTCACTACCCCTGTGCAGAGAGGCAATGCAGCTCTGGTATTGGGCGATTCAGGAAGGAATCTTTTTAACGGCAATTCATCTAGCCGGGGAAGAGAATGACGGCTGATGCTCTGAGCAGGCAGAGCACGGTATCCCACGAATGGGAACTGGCTCAGGAAGTCATTCAAGAGATCTTTGCCCTTTGGGGAACCCCTCAAGTAGATCTGTTTGCAACCGGAATCAACCGAAAAATGCGAAAGGTATTGCTGAAGGGAATTTCCCCCCCCCGAGTAGAGCCCTGGGGGATGCGTTTGTGGTGGAGTGGAATTTCCCACTATTGTACGCGTTCCCGCCGATTCCTGTCATTCCTCAGGCCATCAGGAGGCTGAGAAGATTTCAGAGCCGCATGATCCTAATTGCCCCGGATTGGGCCAGGAGAACGTGGTACCCGGACCTTCTAGACATGTCCATCTGTCCTCCAGCACGTCTTCCTCAGAGAAATAACCTTCTCTCTCAAATGGAGGGTCAGGTTCTCCATCCAGAGATCAAAACGCTCAACCTTCATGCTTGGTATCTGAAAGGCTGAGATACAGGGATTGGAACCTTCCAGATGACGTAATGGAGGTGTTGCTTTCGGCAAGAAGGCCAGCAACAAAGTCTCTATACCGTTGCCGTTGGAAAACGTTTTGCAACTGGTGCAGAGAAAAGAATGTCGATCCTTTCCTATGTTCTATTCCGGAAGTATTATCTTTCATTCTGACCCTAGCACATGGAGGTCTGAATATCGGAACAATAAAAGGTTACCTTGCGGCACTTTCCATTTTCAAGCGCTCATCGGAAGAATGCTCCTACTTCAAAATTCCTTTGATAATACAATTCTTAAAAGGACTCGCTAATGTGTTTCCTCCTCACCCATTTCAAGTACTGATCTGGGATCTAAATTTAGTCCTAAAATTCTTAATGTGTGCTCCTTTTGAGCCTATGCACACGTGTCCATTAAGATTACTAACGTTGAAAACAGCCTTCTTGGTTGCTCTAACATCAGCAAGAAGAGTGAGCGAATTGCAGGCACTGTCTTGTGGGCCACCCTATACTGTGTTCCATAAGGACAGAGTTGTGTTTAGGGTAAAACCATCATTTTTACCGAAAGTAAGATCTGATTTTCATTTAAGTCAGAAAATTCTTACCCGCATTCTGTCCTCCACCCCATCCTTCAAAGGAGGAGGAAAGATTACACAGGTTGGATCCGAAAAGAGCTTTAAGCTTTTACATCTCTAGACTTTCCAGACTTGGAGTGGACAACCAGCTGTTTATAGGTTATACAGGAAGGAAACTGGGTCAATTGGTAACAAAACAGACAATTTCACGCTGGATTGTGCTTTGCATTTCCGAATGCTACAGACTAGCTCAAAAAGTCTACTAGTCATATTTAAATGCCATTACTGTCCTAGTTGGTGTAGTCACCTCAGGGTGTAGGAAGTGTGTAAAAAGCATCTTCAAAGAGTATCTACTAGCTTTGATTTGCTTCTGGAAAAGTATATTGAAATATATTTGATTGTTACATATATTGTCCTTATTAAAGAATTCTTATTTAAAAACTGATAAGTAAATATTTATAACTGAAACCTTGAGTATAAGTGTTAATTGGCTACTTGTATTTGTGACTGGCTGGACTCCGTCCTGGCGCTTTTGCCGCCAGGCTCATAGAGATGTGATCAGGAACACTTTATTTCAGTGCAGGAGTGCTTTTATTCTACAAGAACTTTCCAGGAGCTGAAAGCCTTTATTCCAGAGAACATCCTCATGTGCTGACTCATCGGGTGTGGCAGGCAGGCTGAACCTGGTGGGCGTGGCTTCAGAAGCTCAGATATATAAGCTGCTCCATCCTTAAGGACGGTGCTTCGTGTTACTGATCGCTCGCGTGCAACGTGACGCTCACCGCCGCTTGGACCAGTTTACTTACCTTTGAAACCAGGCTTTCTCCTGCGTACTCACCTGCGGGAAACCGGTGCTTCATCGCTTCATCTGCATCTCCTGACATCAGTGATCTTGATCCCGACGCCGCAGCACCGCACTAAGCATCCGCGAACTCTGACCCTGTGAAGAAGACCAGGTTAGAACATCCGTTCTAGGGCCGCGCCGCATTTGAAACCTGCACGCCCCCTAGTTAACAATTTACCAGCTACTGTACCGCTGCAGCTTCGTTCCTCATTCCCTCCGGCTGCCGCCTCGAGCTCCGCAGCTTCTGCCAGGCCGGCAACATCACCTGCAAGGGACGAAAGCAAAAGAGAAAACACCAAAAGTGGAACGGACAGCAATACAAGATAACAAACTTTACAATACAACAAAAACAGACGAGGAAAGACAGGCAAACAGGAACACTTACCTGAAGTATAGTGGCTTAGTCGCAGCAGGGCTGGACTACCCACATGCAAGGGACCAGTGAAGGAACTCGGTCCAGATCATACAAGTGCCCCTGCCAGAAGCAGCAGGACGGAGTGTTCGCCAAAATTAATAAACTGGTGAGCTTTCCAGGGACAGCGCATCCCACGGGTACCACAGTTTGGGAGAAGGGGTCTGGAAGGGAATCAGGCTCACAAGCTGGCATACTCATGCCCCCTATTCTCCACGCAGGAGCAGTACCGAGCAGCATCACCTATTACCACCATTCACCACATAAGCACAGAGGGCGAAGTCTGACCTGAGCGAATACACCCCCGGAAGGGCTGCAGCCATGCCTCAATGCAGAGACTAGGTGAGCCTAACAGACTTTTCCATTTAACTACCTGAACCCTTTTTACAGATCTGTGATCACTGCACCGCCCGTAACTGCGACGGCCAAAATACTGACGCCAGTTAGGGCGTGGCACAGTGATCATATGGATCACTGTGCCCCCTTCCCCTGCCCTGCATTACCCCTCGTAACCCCCCCCCCCCCCACTCCACTTACCTTCATGGCAGCACACGTAGAAGTCTGCTGCCTGTACTCTGCGATCCCTGCAGTGTCAGCTCCTCCCACTAATGTGGGTTGGAGCTGATGCCGCAGGGTGCTTTTATTTATTTTTTTTCTTGCGTGCCCCCCCTGCTTTCCGAAATGGTAAGCAGGGGACACCCCTACAACACCCAACCCCCATTACTGCACCCAGGAAGAGGGGGGGGGACACCACTGCAACCCCCACTCTGCTTGGATGCACCCTCATTTTGTGCACCTCCAAAGTCTCTGACTGCAGGGGTGCACAAATGAGGGCGACATTTTTGTACAATACCGTTTTTACTGATACAAGACTCTGGCCCATTGACTTTGGCCTACCTATTGCATTGGATCAATTCCTCTGGTGAACTCAAACTATTTGCACTGTTTAAGAATAACTACTATTTGTTTTTATTAACTTATGCATTTTTGCTCCTACTTCAAATGCTCTAAATGCCATTTTGCTCCTCCTTCAAAGTTGTTTAAATGCCTCAGAACTGGATAGTGTGAAGTACTGTAGAATATTTTTGTGTGATATTGATAGCCTCCTTTTAGTGAATGTTTTCAAACTGTGTAATAAATTAATAAGTGTTTTACCAAGAAACCTTGAATAGAAGTCTATTTGTATACTTGTGATTGAAGACCTCTGTGTAACATTACATCTCACATTCCCTTTTGAGATGAGCCTGGCTGCTTAGCTCGCTACCAAAAACTGTATGGTACAGACTTATACCAAAGGTTGGTTAAGCTTACACCTGTAGTCCTAGTAGTGTGTAGTGGTCCCAGAGGGTACTGCATACAAACTCTGCCTAAGAAGGCCTTGTGGACAATGCAGAGGGTTTTGAACTTAATCCTCACCGCCACTGGGAGCCAGTGCAGAGATTTCGGTCCTGGAGAGATGCGATCCCTGGGCTTGAGGCCAAGGACAAGTCTTGCAGTCCTGTTTTGGATGAGTTGCAGAGGACAGAGAGTAGAGGCAGGCAGATTTAGAAAGAGGCTTTTGCAGTAGTCCAGCCTAAAGACAACAAGAGCTCTGGCGACAGTTTCTGGGGGAAGGAGAGGAAAGGAAGAATACCTCTGCGGAGGTGTAGCTGGTAGTGTGACTTCTTAGAGACGTCGGATGTGAGGAGTGAAGGAAAGTGTGGAGTCGAAGATGACCCCAAGGTTTTAAGCCTCACAGGTGGGAGCAGGAAGAGGGCCAAGAGAGGCTTGCCAAAGAGTGACAGGAAAGGAAGGAGCAGGTGTGCAGAGGAGGTGAATATCGGTCTTACTGGCATTAAGGCAGAGATCATTGGCGGCACACCACTCCTGGATAGCGGACAGACAGATGAGAGGAGGAGGCTGAAGGGAGCCTGAAAATGAGCTGAGTCATCCGCAAAACACTGAAAGTTGGGGTAGAGAGAGGCAATGCGGTGGGCAAGAAGTGACGGGTATTGGATTAACAGCCAGGAAGAGAGGCTAGACCCCTCGGGAACACCACAGGTAGAGATAGAGGAGAGGAAGGACCCGAGTTGGACCTGGGATGGTCAATCAGAGAGGAAGGAGGTCAGCCAAGCCAGGGTCTGATCGGTGATACCCAGGTTATAACAAAGACGGTTGAGCAGGATGGCATGGTTGACTGTGTCAAAGGCAGAAGAGAGATCAAGTAAGATAAGGACACAGGGGGTGTTGGAATCGAGGGTGGAGAGCAGGTCTTCACGGATGTTCAGAAGAGTAGTTTCCGTGCTTCTGGCAGCTCTGAAGCCAGACTGATGGTCATGGAGACAACAAACAGATTCAGAGTGAAGATTAAGCTGGGAGATGGGACAGTTTTTCCAGGAGTTTGCCCAGGAAAGGAGTGATTGCGATTGAACGATAGCTGGAGTCTGGCCAGAGGGGAGAACAGAGAGCGAGAGTTGCAAAGGTCACAATAGTACAGAGGAAGAACGGGAAGCATCCAGGTGGATGTTGAAGTCTCCAAGGAGTTGAGTGGTTGAGACCAGGAGGGAGGAGAGGAGGTCCGCCCACTCAGAGAGGAAGGAGATCTGACCAGGTGGCCGATGGATGGTAGCCACAGTAAGGGAATGGCCAGGAGAGAGAGCCTGCAGATGAGGCATTTGAAAGAATGGGCCTGCGTAGGGAATGACAGGGGCAGGAATCCACTCAGGGAAGATCAGGGATACACCCCTTCGGAACGGTTGGATCTGGGTGCAGAGAGGATCTTGTAGCTGTTAAGACGGATTTCTGAACTCTGTCCTGGAGGGGCAGAGGTTCAGAAGGCCAGCTTAGTTTCTTGGAACAGGGTAACCTCTGGACAAGCCAGACCAATCAAGGTAGCGATCGCGGCAGTCAAGACTAGGTCTCGAGGGGTGAGGGTGACTGAAAGCCCGCAATGAGCACACAAAGCAAGGACACTTACAAATTACTCCAAGCAGGTGTTATATTAAAAATATATACACATTTATTACAAGGCCTTTGTAACATTGACCGTAGCGAGAAATCACAATAAAACTCAAGTAAACCAACACATACCAAACCAATACAATATATATATATATATATATATATATATATATATATATATATATACAAATACAAACGAGTCTTAATGAGTTAGACGCACGAAATGTGTAGACCACCTAGATGGGGAGGAAAACAGGCAGTGCGAATAATAATTAGACCCAGTCCGCCTTCAGAGGCACCTAACTAAAAGGAAGTCCAAGCCCTACGAAGAGTGGAGCCTTGTGCTCAAAAGTACCTGCACACGCTGGTGCCAACGGGCAAAAAGGAGAGTCTCTTCGAGGGAATCAGGCAGTTAAGTTCGGTGAATAAATGAAGTTGAACAGAGCTCCGCGACTCAAGCGCAGCCTCCACTGTGGGCAGAAGCAGAGCGCGAGTACGGAAAGGCGTGCTGTTAGACACAGCGGGGAAAAGCTATAGGCTCCTGCAGGAGGGCGACCAGTTCCTAGCGATGCTACTCACCGGTCCCCGATGCAAGCAGACCCAGGCTTCTCCGCATCAGTTTCAGTGCTGGCAGGTTCAGATACGACCAGGGGATGTCTCAGCATCATGTAGATTCCGCAGCAGCAGAAGTTGAATTGAGGATGTCCCAAACGCAGTGAACCCGCACAGTTTACCACAGAAGGATAACGGAGCGCCCGGGTGTATTTCAGCCAAATGTACACTACTCACTTCAGACCTGGGAATGCCAAGTGTACGAATCGTGTGAGAGTGACAAGGACTCGTAATACAACACAACCTGACGGCGGTTACAGAGCAAGACTCCTGGGTAGGCTGGTCAGTCTGCTGGATGGCCCAGAGACACTTCCGAAGGCTTACGTGCAGGAGATGGTGAAGATGCCGAGAATAGTTGTTCCCACTATTCCAAGGGTCGAAGTACCAGTACAGGCCTTCTCGTTCGATCCGAGGTAGAAAGGGTTTCACAAAGCGACAGCAGTGCAGAGGAGCAGTCCTTCAGCGGGTCACCAGCGATTCCTCGATTCAGCCTCGTGGTTGCAGGATACTTGGCTCCTGTATTCCTTTGTTCGTGAGAACTCAGGAGATCGACATGGTAGTGGTGTTTCCAGCCCCCTCTTATCCAAAACGGAGGGGACCCAATGGGAGATCTGCTCACAAAACACTCGCACCATACTTGGACCTATCACGGACCACGGAGGTCCCAGGCATTCACACCATCCTAGACTCTCTGGCGCCCAGGATGTGTATTGGGACCAGACATCCCAGCCCACATCCTGGAGGCACACACAAGGCCTGTAGAAGCCCGCGAAAGCATCTGTGTTTCATGGGAAAGTACATGCCCAAATAAGGAAGGCCCTGGGTCAGCTCGACCTGGGGGACGGTGAAGGGGGCAAGACGGTCAGCGGACAGGACAAAGAGCCTCGTGGTCTGGCCATTTTGGGAGCCAGGCCACCATTTTGGGCTAAGCGCAAGAAACACGCTTAAACGCCAAAAGGAGCTCAAAAACACAATCGCTGCCACCAGTCCCGTCCGTGATTCACTTGCACCGTTCATTTTCAATCCAAAGAGAGTATCTAGGCCTGTAGAAGACTAGAGACCCAAGAGAGCAGTAACTTAGCTTAGAGTGCCCTCTTGTGCCATGTTGCGCAAAAGCTGCAACATGATAAAGAAACTACGGAAAACAAAGTTTCCCGGTACTGACTGTCTTAAGCGCATGTCAGTTTCCCCGTAAGAATGGAGCGAAAGCCCAGAGGAGTGCGGCAGAAGGCTGCACTTCTCTGGCAAAGTCTAGATCCTGGTGAAAACAGCAAAAAGTTTAGGGGTTGCCACATGGAATGAAAATTACCCACAATTAAGAAATCTTTCCTAACAGTAGCCATCCAGGAGGAGTGTGTCAAAGCTTATGACAGAGCTGGCCTTGAACCATGTCTCGGTGTGCCGAAGTCAAGTTCCTCCAGGAACTGCAGATGTCAGAGGAGTGTTTGACAACTGAGCGAGAGTTTAGAGTGGCAATATGAAGAAAGTTGCCGCCCTTGAAAGACTTCTGGGGAGGTGTACAAATCGGAGGTGTGCCCTGCAGAGGTGTAGAAGTAGCCTGAGGGGGGCAGAAGAGGAAGGAGGGGCAAGGTAGCCAAGGCGGAGACAGCTGGGGAAGGTGAGGGCAGGAATCCACTCAGGAATTCCGATTAGGAATCTCCATAAACGAGAAAGTCTAGTGTCAGCCAAGTAAAACAATTTTTGGGAGCACTAATCTGTACAAAATACAGCGTGGTCTTTCCCTCCGAGATGGTACAAAACAAGCTATTTCAAACCCTGAAGTACATAGCCAGTTGTCAAGTAACCTTGCAGTGTGCAAGCAAGTGGTCTATGGGACGATCTAGTGGTGGTTTTGCAATTTATGGTTTGATTGCTGCAGTGGTGGTCCAAGAACAACCTAGTAAAGGAAAACCTTTCAACACACCAGCAATCAAAGCCACTCTTAATACAGATCCATCACTAACGAGAAGTGGAGCACACCTTCCATCACACTGCACATAGGGGATGGACACGAGCATTAACCAAGAAGCAAATCAACCTTTTGAAATTGCTTGCAGTCTTCAAAACACTTCTAGCTTTCGAGACACAGCTAGTACACAAGACAGTCTTCATCCTGACACAGCACCACAACCATGTTCCACATAAACAAATGGGGCAACACATTCTCCAGAAGGTGCCTGTAATTAAAGCGTTTATGGAAGGAGTCAAGAGATTATACCCTCCAATTTCAAATCATACTCCCGGGTGGGGACCTAAACATTATACTTACAAGATTCGTCTGCGCCCCTTTCGCGTTTATGCACAAAGCCAGTCTTAAACATCTCACTTATAAGACAGCTTTTCTTGTGGCTATTGCATCTATTGGAAGGGTCAGTGAACTGCAAGCACTATCAGTACAAGATACTTTTGTTACCTACACAGACAATGTAGTTCTGCTCACACCCCCACGGTGCTCACCAAAATGCATCTCAAAATTCCATGTGAACCAGTCCATAGAGCTGCTTGAATTTTTTCCAACGCCCCACAAACGCAGCAGAAAAAAATGCCTTCATACATTAGATATAAGGACAGTAATATACTACCTACAAAAGACTCAAGCTATCAGAAAAACAGATTGTTTTTTGTATCCATAACCACAGGAAGGCAAGGTGACCCTATATCTAAATCAACAATTTCTTAATGGATTGTTAACTGCATCCAACCTTTGTATGCTCTTGCTTTCAGAAGATTGCCATTCAAGCCTAGAGCACACTCTGGGCAACTTTAACTTTCATAGCATATGTCCCCTTAGATACCATTTGCAAATATGCTACTTGGGAGTTCAATTCACACTTTCACCCAACATTACTGCTTGGACACACATTCTAAGGGTGATAAACAAGTGGGACAAGCAGTGTTAAAACATCTGTTTGCAGCACTACCTTTAAATAAACCACCTGCGTCTTCAAGTACTGCTCTCTAATCTATGCAAAGCATGTGTGTTAGGTAAGATTTGCACAGAACTGGTAAATCCTCCTGACCTGGGTCAATCCCAGAACTTTTTGCTTTACTAGTGGGATATTTTTCCATAATACCTCAGTGAGTGGGAACCTTTTTTCCACACTCACATAATTTTTTACTCTTTTTATGGGTATCATTTTTAAGACTCTCCATAGTCTCTTTTAAAGTTATCCTCTTTAACAACTTATTGGCAATAAGTGCTTGTTGTTGCTGGGATGCCCTAGGGGCTCCCCTTTTAACTTTCTTTTGCTAACCTTTAGTGAACTACAGTTTCCAAGGGTAGAAAGGATCTTTGGATCCCTTTTACATTGTATTGTGTGCAGCCAGCATACCCCACTTTATGTGAAGTGCTGGGGAGATGCAATGTATTCCCTTTCACATTAAAACTATGACAATTCTGTTACAGGGACAAGCTTACCTTCAATGGCTGGTGGCAGTGGTACCTTGTATTAATTTGGTGCACCTTTACCGCGGGCTGTGTTCACAGCTGCACTAAATGCACCGAAGGGTGCTCATTTTACCAAAATGGCTCCTGTCTTCTTTTTTCGCCATTTTAGTGTTTGTTGATGTTCCTTCCCCTGACATCCAGGAGGGGAAATTCCTTTGTGTGGTTTTATCTTCGGCGGGAGTCCCCTGGACTCCCTGCCCAGGCACAAGTCTGTGAGAGCAGAAGGTGAAGGAGGAGTCCAAAACTCCCCAGTTTGATTGGACAACCAGACCGCCCCTTCTTGTAAAATGCGGGGAGAGAATGCAGTGGCTGTGATGTCCAAACCTAGAAGCTGAAGAAAAGTAGACCACTGAAACCGAAGAGGAAGATGAAGGAAAAGCGTCCGAGGCGATTTCCACCGACTGGGGAGCCTGCTGTGTAACCAGAGCCTGCTGTAGCCCTTCCTTCCAATTGAGCTGGGGACTCCAAAAATGACGATCCCCGAGGCAGAGCCTGGCGAGACCCACTAGACGCAAGACCACCTGCATTTTGAGCCATGCCACGCGTTGCTGCGACCTTGTGTAGTTGCAATATCCTGGGACCTCAAGTCATAGTGCAGTGCACGGTCTTCCGAATATCGCGGAAACTTCGCGAAGTCGAAGGACTTAGTAAAATCATCCAACTGAGACAGTACAAGTCTCCACTCTTAGTATAAGCCTGTACCACCTGAGTATATGGTAGCGTAGACCGAACAACCAGGCTTATTTTAGGAGGGAGAGAGGTGCTGTAGGAAGGTACACAGAACTTGTATTTTTCCAAGGGTTCAACAAACACTTACACCAGAAGTATTATTTAAAAAAAAATGTATTATAAATGCAGTTAGGCCAAGGTAAGTCTTGCGGTAAGTGCTTTGTCATTGCCATAAACACATTATAAAAACACAACACAAGGCTTGAAGGTACACAGACCAAAGCGTAAGCCTAGTTAAAAAAAAAACTAACAGTATTTCTAGGCAGGTCAGACCTTACACATTTAACATTGCACACACCTATTCATTTGGAGTAAAACCATAATTTACTGCAGTAGAGCCTAGCAGTTGCGCAGTGACACTGTTAAGAAATCACGTAGTAAACCAACCTGCAAGTATACTTTTCTGTATAGTGGAACACTCATTCAAGGAACAGTAGAAACCTATGACCACATTCAGGATAAGTTATACTAGGTCAGTAAGACCTTTTGCGCGTCCACATGTGGAATGAAGGGTAGACCGAGCAGTGGCATTGCCATTGCTCTAGACACCAATTTGCTCCTCGTCGACTTTGGTTTGCGGGCGAAGACATCCTAGCAGTGCATGCCTGTTTTTCTGAGGCAGTTGGGGGATGTCTTGTTAATTATACTAGAACCTAGCCAAATATTCCATCACTGCTTTCACTTTTGTCATATGTATTTGAGTCCTGGCTGACGGGGGGGTTATCGGCAAATTATTGTGGGGGGGAGATTTTAATGCCCTCTGTGCATAGGGCAAGGGCTTTAATCTCCTCCTATTCCAAGAGTGGGTACTCAAAAACTCACCACAGGGGTTGGTCTGGGACTCCTTTATGTCGACTTGGAATTTGCAGCAATTGGAAGCTATCCATGATTTGGGTATGCCTCTTTAATCTTGGCACGGGGGTTCATCAGTATCATGGATAAACAATTTCTTTGTCTCATCGCTTCTTAAAATCGGATGGAATTTGTCTCTTGTTGATCTAGGTGCTAGCGATCATTTGATGAACATTTCATTGAAGTGTTTGACCGCCAAGCACACGCTTTCCGGCGCTGGTACCGATAATATCTGACAGGAAGGGACTTACTTGTAGTTGGGATATGAAAATGTATAGCAAACACATGAACCACATTCTGGAAGATAGCACTTTGTGCACGTTATGGCGAGCAAGTGTGGTTAAGTCGGGTAGGCTGACTGACTAGGCTGCAAACCCTTGGATCTACACATCAATGATTGTATTAAGAAGGTGCGCTTTGACACTGGGGTTCGATCCAGGGGGTCTTTTTCCCCATTGGTTTGACCTAAAGAGCTATGATTCCAAAAGGGCTAGATGAGCGTCTATTAGCCTACTAAGGGGGAAGGACTTGTCCAGGGAGGAACTACCTAAACTAAAAAAATGTGAGTGTCAACGACACAGTAGTTTTATTAGATCTCTTGGATTTGATCTTCACCTAAAAGATAATCAGGCTATATTGAAGTTTCTGATGAATGCTAGTACCAGACAATTCTGGCTTTGCATCAATAAGAAAATAGCTGGGGCTGCAAAATCCCCAGGGGATGCAATTCAGGAGAACATCTGGGTGTCTATTTTTTACAGAAATATAGTATTCGTGTCCATCTGGATCAACAATCTGACCCATTGAATAATCCTGTTTTTGATGGTCCTTGTCGGTGGCAAATCGAGGATATCTTTTGGGCGATTAATAGATTGAAACCATCTATGGTTGCTGGTCCTGACGGATTACCACAGTTTCTTTTGAAGAAGGACCCGGTTGTGTGAGCATATTTTTTAAAGCCATATTTTGATCCTATATAAGTTTCTCATATAGTTCCATATTCCTGGAGACAATCTATTATTCCCATCTGTGATCCTAATGACCCAGGCAATTATAGGCCTATTGCCTTGATGGATTCCTCTAGTAGGGTTTTCTCCATTTTGCTTCTCAGACTTGAATAGCTTTCTCAGTAAAAAAATAACTCCATTCCAGGTGTGATTTCGATAATCTATGGGTACACTGAGTAATGCGACCTTAATTAAACATCTGCTGCTTAGTGCAAATGCCATCCAGGGGTGAGATATTTATATGGCCTACCTGCATTTGTCCTCTGCGTTTTTGATTGTGTGGTGCACCAGCGGTTATAGGGCAAGCTCCTGGGGATTAATGGTCCTAGGAAATTGATAGTTAATTGCTGCGCTGCATGAAAACTCATCGATCCGTATTCGCCTCAACAGGGAAGGGCTGTTAAATAGGTCTTTTTCTGTACAATTGGCCCTCTTACAGCGGTGTACTTTGGCCACTACACTCTTTAATTGGTATCTTTGTGATATTGAGGAGCTGTGGGTTCACATGATTTGATATTTGAGAATCCATTGGCTGGCCTTCACAGATATTATTTTCGATCAGACTCCCCAGGGACTTAAATGGAAGCTCAACATTTTTCAATCTTATGCCCACTGTAACAATTTGGTGGCAAAGAGGGCAACATCTAAGGTGGTGCTATGGGTACCAGGCAGGTAGTTGGGGGTAAGATGGGTGGAGGCTTGGCAGGCCTGGCATAGGCACACAAAGCCCATAGCAGATACTTTCTTTTCATTCCTTCCTGGTGTTCATAGTAACTTCCTGGTTACCATTTCCTGTTGCCAAACAGGAAGTGCATGATAAATCATGATCTCTCTAGTGTTTGGGTGTGGCTGGCTATATAAGCCACACCCAAGATTCTTCCAGTGCTTCGTGTTGCTTACTGTGAGCTGCATCAGCAACACACTCGCCGTGCTCCGGATCAACCTGCTGCTGCTTGCCTGCTCCGGATCAACCTGCTTCTGCTTGCCTGCTCCGGATCATCCTGCTTCTGCTTGCCTGCTCCAGATCATCCTGCTTCTGTTTACCTGCTCCGGATCACCCTGCTTCTGTTTACCTGCTCCGGATCACCTTGCTTCTGCTTACCTGCTCCGCATCTACCCTTGTGCTTTCTCCACGCCACAGCCTTCTCCGGTCAAGAGGGGAAATCCTACACCAGCACCTGTAAGCACAAAGAACTGGTTAGCGTGCACACTTCCATAACGCAGCGCATACTCAACGAATCTTCTTACTACGCTAGAATCCAGGTCAGTAGTCCGAGCGCTCAAAGCCCGGCAAAAGAAAGAGACATTATTCATTGCACTTGCTCCAATAATGCGGAGGCATTATTCACTGCGCACTCTCCAATAACACGGTGCGTTCTTACCACAGTTTCTACTTACCAGACCAAGTCTCCAGAAGCGCTGAACTCAGTCTCGAGGCGCTAGCACTCCATAAACCATTCCTGCAAGGTAAAGGAGAGACATTAGCTGGTGCGCTCGAACCTATGACACTGCGCATACCTACCGCTGGCTGACTTCTACACGCAGCACTACTCACCCAAAACATACCTTGGCAACTAAGGACAATACAGACAATTCTGGACACTCAACATCCACCGTGCAATGTTCACTTTGTGGAAAGGACTATTTAGCTAGTGAAGAAATTGGCATATTGGACACTCTGCCTCGCTGTGAAGGCACATAAGTGTGTGGCATCAGAACTCCGCCAACAGATATTGGCACCATCCCTACGAGTGAATCGCGCCCCCTGCGAGTGCAGGATGGAGTGCACACCATACTAAAAATCAAGGTAAGCCCCTTAAGGGACATCACAGCACAAAGAGAGAGAAGGGAAGGGCCCAGGGGAATCAGGTGAATTCTGGTCTGAGTGTACATCTTGTATTTGACAGGCGTTCTTCCGGGCGAAACAGGCGAAGTAAGAACTCTGGGTCAAAGGAGGCTTATCCATCGCTCCTGCAGAGAGACAGGTGAGTGTGACAGGTGGTAGTTTGTTTGAGGGAGCTAAAACCGAAAGGTATGAAATGGACACTGGGGGCTGAATCCCTGGAGTAGGTGGCATCTATTCGCTAACTGTGCTACAATTTATCCAATACATCATCTACACATGTGGAGAATGGCACTGATAGGCAAGATGGCGCCACTATTAACTCGTATGAAGTGATTTTTTACAAACTGTGCAGATTCTCTATGCTTCCTGTGTTGAGATATTACTTGGGTAAAATTGAGCTAGTGCTGCTTTACAGGTTAGACATGGCATCTATAAATCTGGGCCGTTGTCTGGACTCGATGCAGGGCCTACTCTGGAAAAACGTGCTTGGGCTTTAAAGTTCAGTCCCAAACATGATAGTTCGCCACACATTGAATTTTCCTTCCCTACAGGCCAGATAACATTGGAGACAGCTAAAGATCCATTTTAAGTTTCTGAAACCCCTGCCCAATTCTCTATACTGATGTGCATAATATTTTGAATAACTGCTCTGTTAAATCTATTACTGCTTACAGGGCAAGTATGTGCAATCTGCTCGAGCGGATTGGATCTACTGAAAAGGTACTGTCGGACAATCCTGATCTTGTCAAATTAAAATTGTTTAGAGATGATTGGCGAATGATGTTGGAAGCTTTAATAACTTACTCCACATATCTGCAATATGCCATGTTTCCTCTTAGGAGGGGTCAGCTGCCTACTTAAGTGTTTTCCGTGTGAGAAGGCACGTCATGCAGTGCTCCAGATAAGGTTTTTAGATGGGAGTATTTTACTCCCTATTTTTAAAATTTGAGAGTAAATGTGATTTCAAGAGAGTAAAAATAACTTTTATCCTTTGCAAGAGCGTAAAATGTATGTGACCTACAGCCGACGTGTGCAAAAACTGTATGGAAATCATAACCATGCAGCAGCTTTCTGCATTGTAAAAGAATACACCTTTCATTATTTCCGTAAGGTTGATCTCTCCTGTATTAAATGTTGAAAACACAAAAACCTAGCCAATTACATAGTAAAGCAAGCATGAATTATATTTTGTGTTTTGAGGTTCGATAGCAGAATTGTCTTTTGATGGTTAATGAAAGTCCTTGTTTCCTGGAACTATTACAACCTAATGGTATGGCAATGTTAAGATACAACAAACAGTGCAGAGAGGCAAAGACTCCATGCTAAATTCTATATTTATTGTCTCGGGAGGATAGCACAGGGGCAACATGCTCGCATTGGAAGCAAGACGACACAGAGAAACGCACAGGTTTGATCCCCAGGTCCGTGCTTAGAAACCTCTGAGTATTAAGCGCATTATATCGCTTTTGGCAAAACGCTGTACATAGAACATATTTTTCGAGGGGATTGGGTCCTCCGACGTATTCCATATCTATGATAGGTAATGTCCACAGCTGTGCTGCTTCGGAAAATCTTTGGCTCCTGCGTCGATGCGCCGTCCCCGAGGACCTCCTCCGATGGCCGACGTCACCCAATGTGATAAGTAGGACGCACGACGCCGATAGCCTCAGTTCCGTTTTTTCCGTGAACGTGTTTGCTTCGTGAAGCTCGGTACGCCTCGACTCGTTGGAGTTTGCTGTTTTCTATTCTCGGTTTGTTGAACCTGTTCGGTTTGTTGTGAAGACCTATTCCTGGTGATGTCTTTCTCATCTTCGACCCCGCGTCCGGGCTTCAAGAATTGCGGGGACTGTGTGTCCAAGATGTCGGTCACTGACTCGCACGACGCCTGCCTCTGGTGCCTCGGGGAGGCCCTCGATACGGACGACTGTGTCGACTGCCAGTCGCTCACTGCAAAGGCCTTGCGGGAACGCAAGAAGAAGCTGTCGGTAGGCCGGGTGTCTAAGCCCCGGAAGTCTAGGTCTGCGGGGCTTTCGACCGATGACTCGAGGGGTGACTCTCCGCGTCATCGTCGGAAGTCTGGTGGGTCTCCTTCCAGGAGTCAGTCTCGCCACTCCTCCGCCTCTTCTAGACATTCCAGGAAGCGCCGGCATAGGTCGCCTTCACCGTCCTCTTCTGAGGACTCCGCCCGTCGGCGGGTCGCTTATCCCTCCATGCAAGCGACAACGGAGGAATGGGCTTCCTTCGGGAAGCAGATGCTAGCGATTCTGGAATCGCAGGGCACGGCTCCGTCCGTGCCTCCGAGTGGGGTCGGGTGGTCGGCACGGCTCGCGGGAGAGGTCCCGCTCAGAGACAAGGGTAGCCGTTCTTGCCATGCCCGTTCCAGGTCCTGGTCCTCGACGCGCTCGAGACCGCGTGATCCTGTGCCGTCTTCGAAGAAGACGATGCCTATGGCGCCGAGGTCGTCTACGATTTCTCTTGAGGCTCTGCCTCCGAGGGGTGGACGACGCCGTTGGCGCCCAGGTTGTCGAGACACACGCTCGGAGCTCCGGCTTCGAAGACTGTGTCGACGCCGCCAGCGCTGCAGCTGATGATGCCGATTCGCTTGACGTCGGCGCCTTTTCTGTCGACGCCGACTCGTTCGGCGCCCTCGACGCCTTTTGAGGCAGTGGTGTCAGAGGGGCCCCGTGGCACGGGGTTTGCCCCTAGAAAGGCTATGGCTAAGGTCCGGCACTGCTTTGGTCCGCAGAGGTCTTCCTCTCCCCGCCTGGAGTACATTTCAGAGGGTGATTAAGGCTCTGATGGCGGCCTGGTTCCGGGTACAATTCCAGATGACCTTATCTCGGGCCATAGCTAGTTTGATGACCTGAGGCAGTCACTGCATGATGCCAGTGGACTGGACACCTCTCCGGAGGTGGAGTTTTGTCGGCCGGAGCCTGGCACTCATGCCGATTCTTCATATCAGCGCCTTATGTCTCGGGTTACCGAGTACTTGGGTTGGTCAGCTCCCCTAGGGGAGTTGGTTCAGGATGATCTCACAGACATCCATGATCTCGGTCCACCCACTGGCCCGGTTTTGCCTTTTCATATGGCTCTGCAGAGAAGGGTGGCAGCGGCTTGGACTGCTCCGTAGAGTCTCCCGGCAGTGGGCAAGTCTTTGTCGCGAAAGTACCGTCCAGCCAGTAGCGACCCCTGCTACTTGTCTAGGCACCCCCCGGAGAGTTTGGTGGTGCAGGTGGCTACGGTCCCGGCAAAGCAGGCGTCAACCTCCGCCTTTTCGTCCTAGGGGACAGCAATGGAGGGGTGGTTCCTTTCGCTATTACTCGTCCTTCAGTAAAGCGAGGGGAGCTAGCGGTCAAAGAGGCCATCGTAAGAGTGCCAGAGGTGGAAATAAAGGTACTCGAGGTGCCAAGGCTGCTCGGGCAGTTGCCTCTTTGCCCTCAGGCAACGCCGCAGCCGCTACCACTCAGTCATGAGGCCAGGACCCATGGTTCGCCGGTTGGGGGAAGGCTGGCACAGCATCTTGTAGAGTGGCAAGCCATTACTTCGGATGTGTGGGTTCTGGAGATCATAACCCACGGCTATTGTCTTCCTTTTCGGCAGAGGCCTCGCGAAAATCCACCAGGGAACCTCTCTTTGAAGAGTCTGGATCCGCTCCTTGCGCAGGAAATGCAAGCCCTACTGGAGAAAGGCGCCATAGAACTGGTGCTTGTAGCGGAGAGGAACAAGGGATGATATTCTCCTTATTTTTTGATTTCAAAGAAAGACTGGGGATTGAGACCCATCATGCATTTGCGCGGTTTGAACAAACTCCTCAGGAAGGACAAGTTCAAGATGGTGACTCTTTCTCAAGTCCTCCAGGCCCTTCAACTTCAGGACTGGTTGGTGTCTCTAGACCTCAAGGACGCTTATTTTCATGTGCCGATCCACCCCAAGCACAAGAAGTACCTGAGGTTCGCAGTTGGCGACTTGCACTTTCAGTTTCGGGTCCTGCCATTCGGATTGACCTCCGCCTGAGGGTCTTTACCAAGCTCATGGTGGTGGTGGCAGCGTATCTCAGGAAAGGGGGGGGGATTCACGTCTACCCCTACCTGGACGATTGGTTGATCAGGGTGCACTCTCCTGAGCAAGTCCTGGATCATGTGTCGGTCACCTGCCACTCCATTCACAAGCTGGGCTTCTCAGTCCCACTTGATGCCAACTCAGTGGCTCCAGTACATCGGAGGAGTGCTTGACACGTCCCTGGGGCTGTTTTCCTCCCCAGGTGAGGGCACACCACATTCAGCAGATGGTGCACAAGTTTCAACATGCCCAGAGTCTCCCAGCGTTCGAGTTCTTGCGGTTGCTCGGCCTAATGGCATCCTGCATTCTTCTGGTGCCAGAGGCCACGTTGCGGATCAGATCTCTGCAATGGGCTCTCAAGCTCCAGTGGTCACAGTCCTCCGGCAGGATGTTGGACCCCATTCAGGTGCCGCCCTCGGTCGCCCAGGACCTTCTGTGGTGGGCCGTCAAAGGGAATCTGATGAAGGGGGGCTCTGCTTTGGCTACCCTGGCCGGAGGTGACAATTGTGAAGGACGCGTCCCTCACGGGATGGGGAGCTCATGACAACGAGCTGACAGTCAGCGGTCGTTGGTATCCGTCGGAGTCCAGACTCCACATCAATCTGTTGGAGCTGTGGGCCGTCAGGCTTGCCCTGAAGGCTTTTCTGCCGACTGTGCGAGGGAAGAATGTCCTGATTTTGACGGACAACACGGTGGCCATGCACTACCTCAACAAAAAGGGGGGGCAGGGTCACTTCCTCTGTGCAGGGAGGCGATGCAGCTCTGGTTCTGGGCCTTCCAGCAGGAAATTTCGATCTCAGCAGTTCATCTGGCCGGAGACGTTAACGAGACGGCGGATGCTCTGAGCAGGCAGAGCGTGATCTCTGACGTGGGAGTTGGCTCAGGAGATTCTCCTGGAGATCTTCGCACTTTGGGGGACCACTCATGTGGATCACTTTGCCTCCAGTGTCAACCGGAAGTGTGAAAGGTTCTGCTCGCGGGAATTTCCTCCAAGAGGAGCCTTAGGAGATGCGTTCGTAGTGGAGTGGTCCTTCCCACTGCTGTATGCATTTCCTCCAGTCCCCATCATCCCGCAATTGCTGCAGAGGTTACAGAGGTTCGGTTCCCGGATGATCCTCATTGCTCCGGCATGGGCCTGGAGGACGTGGTACCTGGACCTTCTCGACTTGTCCATTAGGCCTCCACGTCGTCTTCCCTACCGAGACGATCTGCTCTCACAGGAGGGGGTCAGGTTCTCCGTCCAGAGGTCAGATCATTCAACCTTCACGCTTGGCTTCCGAAAGGTTGAGGTATAAGGATTGGGACCTCCCTGAAGACGTGATGGAGGTGTTGCTTTGGGCCAGACGGCCGGCAACAAAGTCCCTGTACCGTTGGCGTTGGAGAAAGTTCTGTGACTGGTGCAGGGTTCAGAATGTGGATCATTTTTCATGTGACATTCCTGTAGTTCTGTCTTTTTGGCTTTCTTTAGCCCAAAGGGGCTTGCAAGAGGGTACCATTAAAAGGTAACCTGGCGGCGCTGTCCATATTTAAGCGCTCGTCTGAGGAGTGTTATTTTAAAATTCCTTTACTTTCTCAGTTTCTGAAAGGGCTCACTAATGTGTTCCCTCTGTCACCTTTCCAGGTGCCCAGTTGGGATTTGAACCTTGTTCTCAAGTTTCTAATGGGTGCTCCATTTGAGCCTTTACATTCTTGTCCTTTGAGACTGTTAACCCTTAAAACTGTATTTTTAGTTGCGGTCACTTCTGCTCGCAGAGTGAGTGAGTTACAGGCACTTTCAGTTAATCCGCCCTTCCCCAAGCTTCATAAGGACAGGGTTGTCCTTCGAGTTCGTCCTTCCTTTCATCCCAAGGGGGTGTCGGAATTTCATTTAAGCCAGAAGGTGGTTCTTCCTGCATTTTATCCTCGTCTGCATCCTGGTAGGGACGAGGAGAGGCTCCATCGGTTAGATCCTAGGAGAGCTTTAAGTTTCTACATTTCACGCATGTCCTGGGTCAGAGTGGACGATCAGCTCTTTATTGGTTATGCTGGAAGGCATTTGGGACAAGCTGTGACTAAGCAGACTTTGTCTAGATGGATTATCTTGGCAATTTCTGAATGTTACCGCCTGTGATGCAGCCACTTTGGCTTCGGTCCATACTTTTGTACGTCACTATTCCCAAGATTCTTTCCATGGGCAGGATCTGGCCTTTGGCAAGGCGGTCCTTTACTCTGCAATTTGATTGGGCATTCTAAATTTGTATGTTCTAAATTCTTTTCCCACTTCCTTGAATTGGTACTGCTTTGGGAGTCTGTCATAGATACGGAATACATCGGAGGACCCAATCCCCTCGAACAAGTTACTCTCTTACTGGTAACGTTCTTTCGATGGGATGGTCCGACGATGTGTTCCATATTGCTCCCTCCCTGCCTACCCCCGCTACAGAATTTCTTATGCGTTTGCAGCTTACGTTTCCGCAAGGCTTTCTGTGGTCATAATGGCAGTAGATTGGTGCCACACGTTCTGGGGAAAAAACTACAACTGAGGCTATGGGCGTTGTGCGTCCTACTTATAACATCTGGTGACATTGGCTCGACGGAGGCCCTCGAGGACAGCGTATCGACGTCATTGACGTAGGACGCCGACGCCGAAAGATTTTCTGAAGCAGCACAACTGTGGTGATTACTGTCATAACACGTTGTCGGACCATCCCATCGAAAGAATATTTCCAGGTAAGAGTAACTTGTTCTTCTGTTTCAGAGGTGTTTATACATGGCTTGCAATTACCTCCATGCAGATAAAAATCAAAAGAAGCGTTCTGGTTTCTGTCAAGTAACCTGACCTTTGCACTGCCCTCTGCTTTAAACGTGTGTAAATGTGCACAGGAAAATAATAAAGTTGACGTATTTACAAGATTTTAATGCGTGAAAGGGCCTGGTACGCACCTTATTTGAAGGCCTGACGTCATGTGTATTTGAGATTTAGGCTGAACCAAATTCATACCAATGAAAGGATTAAGCATTGGAATACTGTATCTACTGAGGGGGTTTGCACTATGACATGTCGCTTTTGTAGGGGTAATTCTACTACGGAAAACTTTAGACACTGGATTCTCAACTGCCTCACTTTGTTCGATCAGAGTGACCTCCTTCATAAGGAATGTGGTTGTTTTTCTTCATGCTATTCTAAGGAGCTGCTTCGGTCGCAGCTTATGTGGGGCGAGAATATACCTTTTACTATTGCTCTTGTTGGTTTTTTAAGGGAAATTGAGTGGATCTGTTAAAATTGTATATTTTTTTTCTTTATATATGGAATGATTATTTTTTCTGGTCCTTTTATTATTTGTTCTTTTAGACCTTTATGTACTGTATTGAACAGTGTTTAAGTTTTTTTTGTAAACCATGGCACATTAGATAATGAAAAAAAAATGCACAGTTGCTTTTCAGCTCAGTGGAACTCAACTAAGGTAAACAAGAACTCTTTACGCTAATTTTGGATTGCATTAGGCAGACCAAGATCAGCTACACAGACCACTTTTTAAGAATGGCACACATCTATCCTAGGCTGGTAAAACCTATTATTGTAATATACAATTAGAGTTGCTTTTCAGGTCAGTGGAACATAGTCTAAGGTAAGCTATAACTTTCTAAATTATTGTAGAATGGCCCAAGGCAGACAGGGGTAAGTAAAACCTGTATACTTTTTAAATGGAGCTATCGGCAACTTAAAGATGGGTATAAACCGAAGAATGTTTGAGCATCTGTACAACACATACCAGGGAAAGCAAAACCCAATGTTACACTTTAAGAATGGCTCAATATTATCCCAGGTAGGTAAAACCCAAGGCAGACAGTTTCGACGGGCTGTACAGCAGGTCAGGGGAAGCAAGACCCTGTTGGTGAACTTACACACTAATATTCTGGAAGAAATAGTTAAGTGAAACCAACAGCATTACTTTTGGGAAGAGGCACAACCAATTCACAGGTGAGTAAAACAACCTTAATTATACTTTTCAAAATGGCACAACACACATTCAAGTTAAGTAACAACTTTTGTAGTGGTTCACTATCAGAGTTTGTTACCAACAAACCTCTTCACAAGTACGTACATTTTAAAACATGTTATACTTTTCATGAACAAAAATCCTTTATTTGTCCAGTCCTTCCCTATTCTATAACATGAGCTCTCTCAGGGGCAGAAGAGGTACCCTAGTGGTATAAGTGCCAACTGTATGCATGGCGGGATAGGGTTCAGTTGCAGAAAGTCAGTTCCTGTGGACGACTGTTCAAACAAGTAAATAGTTCACTTTAGAGTTAGTTCGGTTCCAGGGACTTCTGAGAAGACACCCAAGGAGGATTCCAGCAGTGTCCCTGGGTGAATTGGATGAGATGACACACAATCACAAGAAACACTCCAAAGCTGTACTGGAAAGAGAGGTTTAGGTTAGGTAAATACCCCAGCCAAAACAGTACCCTACCAGGACAGCCAGCCCCCCACTGGGAGTGTGTTCCTTCCAGGCAAAGGTGAAGGACAAAGGGCTGCTGAGTTTTGGACTCCTCCCTTGCTTTCCAGATGCTCTGAAGCCTGGGCAGGGAATCCACAAGATTCCCGCCAAAGACAAAATAGCCACTGAGGTTGTTCCCACCTAAAATGGCAGGGGAACACCTCAAACCGCAAGCACACAAGATGCGAAAAAGGAGCCCACCATTTTTGCAAAATGGTGGCCCTTCTGTGTACTACTGAGGCTGAATTAACCGCCTGTGAGTAATGAAGACTAAAACGTCATAAAAGTAGTTACACTGCCACCAGCCATTCATGGAAACTTGAAATTGTAACAAATGTTACCAAGTAAGTAAAAAAGGGGATATGTTGTCCACCCCCAGCACTCCGCATAAGGTGGATGTGCTGGCTCACTATAAAATGTAAAGGGGGATGAATATCCCACTTAATTATTTGGGAACTGTAGTTCACCCAAGTAAATGAAAGAGAAATTAACAGGGGAGACCACAGGAGCAACCCAGCCTAAGCCCAAAGGTTGTAGGGAACAAACTTCTCCAGAATGGGGTCTGGCATGTATTCACATGCTCATGAATATTCCCTGTCAGGCTGGGAATCCTCGGTAAAAGAAAAAAGTTTCACTTCCACTTCTCCTTTAAACCAATCACTGTCCACTGGGTCATACTGCCTGTTAGGACAGTTTTTCTCTGAAGCCCAAAAACCATTCAACGGAGGAAGTACAAGACTTCACTCTTAGTATGAGGCTGTGCCACCTGAGTTCATGGTAGCGTAGCCTGAGCAGCCAGGCTTATCCTATGAGGGAGAGGACTGTAGACCGGTACAAAGAATCTATAACACAAATGAATCTATAGAAACATTGACAACCAGAAGTATTATAAAAAATAAAGTTTATTTTATTAGGCCAAGTTAAGTCTTGGGGTAAGCACTTGTCAAAGTCGATAAACCCATTTTAAAAAAAAATACACAATGCTTGAAGGTGCACAGACCAAAGCATATAACCTTATTGTCATGATGCCTACCTCCAAGGAGCCAGGTCCGACCCAGCAACCCCAGAGGCAGGCATCATTCCCCCCAGGGAAGTGCCAGCGGGCCCAAGCTGGGGCCCTTTGGACACAGTCCTGGCGCCTTAGGCGCCAGGCTCATGTTGGACCCCTGTCCTGGCGCCTAAGGCGCCAGGCTCATAAAGCTAGACATGTGTTCAAGTGTTTTAATGTGCACTTACCTGATGCAGACCATGCTGCTACATCCAGGCCCTCTTGAGGCCTGAATGGAACTACTTTACCTGTGGGACTACTTTCCACCTGGGTGTGGTCGGGGAAGGATACATACCTGATCGGTGGAAGGATACATACCTGGAACTTCTTCCAAAGCTATTTAAACCACGCCCGATCAGCAACTCACGCTTCGCGTTGTTCTGCTCCTCGCAGCTGGACGCTCACCGTGTCAGCTCCTGCATCTGGACTTCAGCCACGCCTGTCAGCATCCTGGGTCACCTGCAAAGGGAGATAAGAGAGAATTGGAGAGAAAGAAGACCTTACCTGCTAAAGCTGCATCACGGAGACATCACACCGATCATCCTGAAAGGGAAGATATCATTTTTAAAAGCATTTTGCTTCGATCGCTGCAGCGCTGCATTTCACTCACCTTTCCTGGGCACCTCCATCTTCAGCAGCGATCATCCGGATCCGCAGCCACTTCCCAGAGCCTAGAGAGAAAAAGACAAGAACACAAGGTGAGAGAAAGAAGGCAATAGGAAAAGCTCAGTTTCCTTCCAAGACTTACCTGTTGGGTCATTCCCATTTCATTTCGGGTCCTGCCGCTTCCTGGCATTCCGGACCCCGGCCCCTATGGGGAAAAAAAGACAGACATTGAATGAGCGAATGCAAAGACATTACCCGAACGCTCATCCAGAACTTACCTGTCATTTACTGGAACTGCACGTTTCACTTCGGGTCGGCGCCATATCTCCGGCATTCCGAACCCCGGCCCCTAAGGGGAAAAAGACATAAGCTTAGCGCTTGCTGCAATAAGACAATGAACATTATTATTAAGCTTGAACTTTTGAACTTGCAACAGAACTCTTACAGCGCCTCATCTGAATAGTCAAGCTTATTTTGAACTCCCATCAAACCTCAATCCAGTGAAGTAACTGTGTTTCAACGCGCCCCTGCATCAGAAGCAGGATGGAGAACTCATCCTTCCAGACCCTAAGGTGAGACTTCATGGGGAATCATGGAAGGGTATCGTGGAGGGTTGGAAGGGAGTGGGAGGCTTGAGCATTATTCCGTCAGTAGGTAATACTCCCTTTTCACGCACAGGGGAATATTCCTGCGTGCCAGAAAAGCCAGAGTAGAGGGGCCCTTCCTGTCCATCTTCAGAGTCCTGCGCTTCACCATTGAAGAAGCATCAGCACTCGAAGCCAGACCTGCGCCTCCGTGGGAATCAGGTGAGCGTGACACTTATTTGGAACACCTAACAGTAGTTCTTGGGAAGTCTGACCTTTTTTAAACACATTGAGTATAGGACACACCTATTCTTGGGGAGTAAAACCAATGGTTACCTTCAGATTACATTCAGTAATACCTGGGTAGTAGACCCTAACAGTTGTACCGCAATGCTCAGCAAGAAATTACATAATAAATCAACTGGACAATAAACGTTTTGTGAATAGTGGACACTTATTCTAGGTACAGTAAAAACCTATAACTACATTTGTGTTAAGGTATACTAAGTGAGTAAAACCTAAAGATGTAATATTCAATTACAGGTGCTTTTGAGATCAGTGAAAAACAGATTGATATAAGCAGTAACTCTCAACTTATTTTTGGATGGCACACAGCTAACTCAAGGCAAGTAAAACCCATATACCTTTTCAAGGAGCTATCAGCAACTTGGGGCAGGTGTGAACCTAAGACTGTTTGTGTGTTTGTCTAAAACAGAACAGGGAAAGCAAAACCCTGGGTTACTCTTTATACATGACTCGAGGTTATTCTAGGTAAGTAAAACCTAATGCAGACTTATTCCGGACAGGCTAAAAGTAAGTCCGGGGAAGCAAGACCCAGTTGGGAAACTTACACGCTAATGTTTTGAAAGAAATAGTTGGACAGGCTAAAAGTAAGTCCGGGGAAGCAAGACCCAGTTGGGAAACTTACACGCTAATGTTTTGAAAGAAATAGTTGGACAGGCTAAAAGTAAGTCCGGGGAAGCAAGACCCAGTTGGGAAACTTACACACTAATGTTTTGAAAGAAATAGTTAAGTGAAGCCAACCGCATTACTTTTGGGCAAGAGGCACAACCAATTCATAGGTGAGTAAAATAACCTTATCTACTTTTCAGAATGGCAGGACATTTCTAAGGTAAGTAAACCAACCATATATACTTATAGAAAGGTTAGAACATACTTGGTTATAATGTGAAGACTGTTTGAATCCTCTAATAAAATCTGGATAAGCCTTTTAGCAGTAAAAGTGTTCAACTAATTAAAACTTATGAGGGGTCAAGCAATGCCACAGCCAATAGATTCAGGATGATGCATTTAAGGAGCCAGGACAACCAAAGTCAAATGGACAAAGTCAATAGTTCTGATGCACTTCTTCTTGGATAAAGTCTTTCACAAAGTCAGTTAACAAAATTTACTGGAGGAGCACAATCTGTTAAGCCTGTGCAAGGAGAGTTGAGATCAACCCCACAAGGTAAGCAAGTGCCCTTTTCCAGTAAGCACAATTTATGACAATAAGGTAAGTAACCCCAAGCCCTTACAGTACCTCTGGTTTGAAGAAATTGTTCCAGCTGGATTCCTCCTTGCTACAATCGGGAGAGGACTTAGTCAGTGACGGATTCCCCTCAATTCAGCAGCTTTGTGGTTTCTCCGCCTTTCAGACAGCACTGATGAAGAACTAAATTGCCGGTCGGATTCTCATCATTGCAAAGGTCCAGCACTCTGGTAAGGGGCTTTTCGGACTTGAATTGTCTCTGGATTTCCAGCAGGATGCCCACAAAGCTTGTGAGATTTGGAATTCGGAAGACTGTGCACTGCCAGATGGCTTGAGGTGCCAGGGTATTAAGGTATTGCAGCCCCACAAGGGCGCAGCACAATGTGGGATGGCTCAAAAATGCAGGTCTTCTCGAGTCTAGTGGGTCTCACCAGGCTCTGGATGGAGGTCATCGTTTTTGGAGTCCCCAGGTTAGTGGGAAGGAAGGGCTACAGCAGGCTCAGGTTACACAGCAGGCTCTCCGGTCACTGGAAATAGTGTCAGCTGCTTTTCCTTCATCTTTCTCTTCGGTTTTGGTTGCAGTGATAGACTTGTCTTCAGATTCCATGTTCGGAGTATTTAACAGGAGCTACGGCACAACTTATGCATTCTCTCCCTGCATTTTACAACAAGGGGCGGTCTGGTTGTCCAATCAGGACAGCCAGCCCCTCACTGGGATTTGTCCCCATTCGGGCAAGGAGGAAGCCAAAGGGCTGTGGAGTTTTTGACTCCTCCCTTGCTTCCTGCCTTCACAGACAGACTGGATCCTGGGCAGGGAGTACATGGGACTCCTGCGGAAGATAAAAATCACACAAAGGAATTTCCCACCCTGGATGTCAGGAGAAGGAAGGACAAGAAACACTAAAATGGCAAAAAAAGAAAGACTGGGACCATTTTGGCAAAATGAGCACCCTTGTGTGCCTTTACCGCAGCTGTGGAAATAGCCCGCGGTAAAGGTGCACAGAATTAGTAAAAGGTATCATTGCCACCAGCCATTAAAGGTAAGCTTGTCCCTGTAACCGAATTGTTAGTCTTTGTGTGAACAAGGGGATACATTGTATCACCCCAGCACTCCACATAAGGTGGGGGTGTGCTGGTTTCACCAAATATGTAAAAGGGATCCGAAGATCCTTTCTACCCTTGGGAACTGTAGTTCTCACAAGGTTACTGAACCAAAGAAAAAATGATTGCTGCGCCCGAGGTTGGTTCAAATGGGTTAAATTATTTGGTAACCTAAACCTCTGCAAACCCAAAAGTTCTTATATATTACATTCAAACATTTGACAGGAAAGGAAAACACCTGGTAACCAAGAACTCTGAATTGTTTCTGTATTCAGTTAAGCAAACATGTGGCTGTTAGACAGATACAATAAGAGTCAAATAGGTACCATTGCATGGATTGACAATTTGTTAAAAACATCTAAATACACATGTTCACAATTCAAGTAGTGTTAAACTGAAGCAGAAAGGGGAAATGAAAGGGAAGAGGGAACAGGCATGTAAAAGGGCAAAATTAACAAGTACATTGAAGACCTAAAGTAAAAAAGACAAAAAAAGGGGGAGACCAAACAAGTAAGTCATTTCTATGTCTAGTTAGTACACAGTATATAACAGATATTCTAGGTTGTCACTTGTCAATCCTGATTGTGTTGTGGACATAGGTTCAAAAATAGAGAATCAAAAGACAAAAGTTATTTTCTCTCAAAGTCTTTTTCTTATCTGAAGAACAGGGGTAGTAGACAGATTCAAATCGTGAATGTGCCTCGGAGACACCTTTGTTTTCCGAAATCAAATCCGCCAACGCAGTGGGGGAAATGGATAAAAACAAGGTCTTGTGTATTAATGTAAGAGCTGTATTCCTAAATCCAACGAATACAGTCTAGGTATGTAGAAAAAAAAAAAACCTTTGAGCCCCTCCCAAATATTGCGTTTCGGCTGGAAGAGCAAATTTATGGAAAGTAAAGGGTTCTGCCTTAATCAGGGCATCAGTCAGGGGACCCTGTGATATAAACAGAAAAGAGAAAATGGTGAATCATGAGTCAAGTTGTCGTGGGTGTTTTTTAAAAAACCTGCCAATAGTATGTTTAGCTTAGTAAAGAAGAAAACATGTCTCTAGAAAGGATAATAACGAATGCTCAACCCCATGCTCTCTACAGCCTTGCCCACAGGGAGAGAGAGAAATGGAGTTGGCACTTCTTTCTTGACACCCATTCACCGGTGCCCCACCACCTGTGTTGCCCACCAAGGGCTGCATGTCTCGTTGGCCACCATGCATGCTGAGGTTCAAATAGTGTTAAAGGTAAAGTACCACCTATTCAGGAGTTAGGAAACGAAGACTCATCTTCGAATGCACCTAATGCATAGTCTGGGAAGGGACAAACTCAAGGCAGCCGCCTATAACAGTGCGAAATGCCGAAAGCACTCTGTCGGGACAGCTGGGTGTCTGCAACTCTGCATAAATCGCTGCGGGCAAAAGTGACAAATAATTAAATAAAACTGGCTGGTGGGTCCCAATTAGACATTGTGTTTGCATAACACAAAATTGTAGTGAAGGGGTCCAATCCGGTCGCTAATTACCTGGATATGGTCTGAGCCCGTATATTCTTGTCTCCCATGGGGACGCCACACTTTGAGAATTTCCCAGGGGCCGTGGAGAGAAGAAAGGTGGGGTAGGAGTCCCTCAGCAGTACATCCCATTGAGGAGAAAAACCTGCAAGGTGGGGAAAATAAGAGTGGCATGGTTGTGCTTTTTTTTAATTTTTTTTTTTTTTTTAAAGAATATGTATGTGCCGGTACTCCCCTTGCTGTGCATGGAGCCGGTACTGTTGTTCCCCCATAGGGAAAAATTGAGAGGGGAAGAAATGGATAGTTTACCTTGTGCATGAATGCTGTCGTCACTTCTCTGCAGCAGTCTCTGCTGGTCACGGACTTCCCGCAGCCTGGTGTTCTGCGGAAGTGAGCTAAGCAGACGGTGTATGGCAGCAGGGAGAAAAGGGGGGGTGCGGTCGGAATCCAGTGGCCCCATTGGTGCGTGTCACTCCTGGGAGGGACTTGTAGTGTCATTGTACACCGCCCATTGCAACGGAAGATGTACATGGGCTGTGCCATACATCACTTGCATGACATTTATGGCGGCACCAAAGGGCTCATTTGCTCACAAGGTTAGCCAGAGAAAGTTAAAAGTGGAGCCCCTAGGGCAACCCAGCACCAATAGCCAGTATGTGCCCACTGATAGAGGATAAAATTAAAAAGGCACTATGGAGAGCCTAGAAAATGACACCAATAAAAAGAGTAAGACTGAGCGTGGAAAAAGGTTCCCACTCACTGAGGTGTAATGAAAAATAATCCACCAGCAAACCAAAAAAGTTCTGGGTTTGACAAAGGTCAGGAAGCTGTATCATTGCTATGAAAATCTTGACCTCCATCCAATGACGGTCCTCTCCCTGAGCCCCTCCTCTGGCAGCCATCTTCAGATTTTTACTTCATGCTTCAGTGTGGGGAATCCTTGACTTTTGCTCTGTGAGCTGCTTCTATTTTTATTTTTCAGACGGAAAAAGATTCTATTTTTGTTCTAAAGGAGCCGGTCTACTCTTCTCTCTATTTAACGACAGCAGGGATCCGTTGTCAGTGAGTTTTACCACCCCTCAAGGGTGAAGATCGTTGAACTTCTTGGAAGTTTCCAGAAGGCCATCGGGCCTATTTTGCGCCCTCCGGCCATGACCAAGTGCAGGCCATGGAACGTGTTTGTGGAGGAAAAGCACCTCCAATGCCTCTACTGTTTTCATCTGGGCCACAAGGAAGGAGAGTGCGAGATCTGCCTCGGCTTCTCCAAGTAGACTGCGAAGGATAGGCACAGTACACTGGTGACGTGCCTGAATGCCAAGGTCGCTGCCCCGTGCTCCGAGCATGCCGGAGAAGAGGATGCCATCTCGGGGGGGGGGGGGGGGGGGGGCGTGGGGGTGGACTGTGGGCTGTGGGAAGGTGCGGGGTAACAGGCAAGCGCCCCGGACCAGCCCCAGGCCATGTCCCAGGCCATGGAAGTTTTGTCCACGGACGGGTACCTGAAGTGCTTACACACGGTCCACAAGGATGTGGACGACTACGACGGCGCTAGGGCCTAGTGTTCGGATCATGCAAGCTCATCCGACAGATGCATCTCTAGACATCCTGACGACCTGCCTCACTTTGGTGTCAGAGATCCAGAGGAGGATGCTGTAGGGCCCGGTTCCTATGGTGCCCCAGGCTCCAGATCAGCCTCTGGCAAAGAGGAAACTTCATCCGATTCTCCCGTTTCGGCCTCCACATCTGCGTAGGACACCCTCTTCCCCCGGTGGACCCGTACACAGGGACGAATAGGGCGAAGATTGACACCGACTATGACGTCGCCGCAAGCAGCAAGTCTCCGCAGCCACGGGCATCCCCACCGGATGAGGTGGTCATGCCATTCCATGGTCACCAGAGGGGCGAGACCAGGAACACGACGTGTGGGAGGAGACCCTGGCCCTCTTGAAGAACCCTTACATGGCTCGGGCCAAACTGGATCGGCTGAAGTACTGGGTGGCGGAATTTGCACCCAAATGCCTGAGGTCGCAACCATCGCCAGATTCGGTGGTTTCGGCGGCCGTGAGGAAACAGTTGGCCAACCCATCCTAGTCTTCTGTCCATCCGGACAGTGACAGCAAGAAGATGGGTGCCATGGGTGGAAGGTCATTTGCACTGCAGCGTCCACCATCAAGGTAGCCAACGCACTGACGATCCTGGCCAGGTAGAACAGGAAGCTGTGGTACAAGCTGTGCCCGATTCTAGAGTTCCTCCCTGATGACAAGAGGATGAGGCGATAGCTCTCTTCCAGGAGGGGGAGGTAGCGGTGGATCACGCCATCACAGTGGCATTGGACATTGCTGATACAGGGTTCCGGCAGATGAGGAATGGCATCTGCCTTCGTTGTCAAGACTGTTTGAAGGCCACAAATTTCCGCCAGGAGGTCCAGACACGAGGTTACTGGACATGTCTATCGACGCAGATAACCTTTATGGTAAGCTCGTTGACGAGTCCCTGCAGGCCATCAAGGTGGATATGGAGACGGCCCGTTCCCTGGCGCACTCCACCAGCACTGCTCTTACTTCCCTCCTCCAGAGGGAAGTCGAGCATGTCGTCAAAAGGTCTTTCCTCGTTGAACCGTCAGCCTTCCAGGTCCACGACTCGGGAAGCCCAGAGTCCGTTCTCAGGACTACGGTGGAGGCGGTCAGTGCTGTTGTTGCTCACAAGGCAGCACGCCGGTGACAAAGCAGGCTTGAACTGGCCAGGACATCGTGCCCCCACCCGTACACCCCGGTGGCAGGCCGGCTGATGGGATTCGTCAGCAAGTTGGAAAAGATCACCACCGACAAATTGGTGCTGAATGCTCTTGCCCAAGGACATACACTGGAGCTTCAGCACAGGTGTCGGCAGATCTCTCCGGTGGCCAGACAGGAGCAGCACATCCCTCGGCTCTTAGGCGGTACGGCCCGTGCTACGAAAAGGGGCGATGGAGCTGGTTCCCCAAAGACTCCAGGGCCCCGGAGTCTATTCTAGATACTTTTAGTCAAGAAAGACTGGGGGCTGGAGGCCCATTCTAGACCTGCGACATCTGAACAAGTACATCAAGTCCCAAAAGTTCAGGATTGCCATGTTGCAGCACATGCTCGGCCAACTGGAGGAGGGAGACTTCTTGATGTCGCTGACCTGGAGGACACCTACTTACATGTCCCCATCCACAAGAAACACCGAAGGATTCTACGCTTCAGTGCCGGGACAGCACTACCAGTTCAAGGCCCTTCCTGTCGGCTTGAAGCCATCTAGAGTGTTCACGAAGTGCCAGTCACCAGTGGTGGCCCATCTGCATCTACGGGGGATACACATGTACTTCTACCTCAATGACTGGCTAATCCGGGCACGCTTGCGAGAGTTGGCCATCAGGCACATGGGGACGACCGTCCAGCTGCTGACAGAACTGGGATTCTCCATCAATTATCCAAAGTCCTGCTTGACACCATCGCAGAATGCACAGTTCCCAGGAGCCAGACTCAGGATGGTCTCCTGCCTAGCGTTGCCCTCGGAGGAGAGCATATTGTCCATTCAGGGGAATGTGCAACGACTGTTGTCAATGAGGACTGCCTTGTTGGCGCTGCTCAGCATTATGTCCTCTTGCATCTACCTTATCCAGCTCTGCTGGTTGCGGATGTGACCTCTTCAGGAGTACCTGGACACTTGCTGGATACTGGTGTCCGGAAGCTTCGTGGCCAAGATCCCGCTCGACAAGGAGTTCCATTAGGCAATAAGGTGGCGGGTGGTTCACTCGCAAAATCGCCCACGGTACATTATTTCAAATCCCCCCCCCCCCCCCCCGCACCCATATTAGGAGATGGTCACCGCAGATGCCTCCATGGAAAGCTGGGGCGCCTGCACTGGAAGTCTGCACGCCAGAGGCTTGTGGCTGCCAGAAGAGAAGCATCTCGTTATCGGTCTCTACCATGGGGTCTGGCATGGGTTCGCATGCTCTTGAATATTCCCCGTCGTCAGGCTGAGAATCCTCTAAAGAAATCAGTTTCAGTTTGATTTCTGAACTCTTTCTGCTAGCAATCAATCACTGGTCTCTGGGTCATACTGCCCCAGCCAATGACTGCCCTCTATGTAAGCCCCCTCCTCTGGCAGCCATCTTCAGATTTTTACCGCACATTCAAGTGTTGGGAGTCCTTCTGTTTAGCTCTCGAGCTTTTACTGCTTTTTTGCGTTTTGTTAGTTTACTCTATTTTTTGGTCAATCGGGCCTTGTGCTCCATCGATCAACTTTGATTAACGGGGACCCGTATTCGGATTCTTCAGCGCCCCTCAAGGTTGCATTTCGTCGACTTTCTTCGTGGAGGCTTCCAGAAGATTCTCAGGCCTACGCTGCGTGGACCATGTCGGAGGAAAAGGATTCGGATACCCTGTTCAGGATTTGCTCCGGCTGCGGCTTGCGGAATGTCTTTTCGGATGACCAGCATTCCAAGTGCCTCTGCTGCCTGTACCCAGCGCACAACGAGGAGGATTGTGCTTTTTGCCAGGAGAAGGCCCCGCGCATGATGTGGGATCGGCACAGGCGGCTGAACGAGTGGCTACAGGCCAAGGCACCTGCCCTGGGTGGGTCCCAGCAGCATGCCTCCAAGTTCCAAGAAGGCTGAGCGGGCTTCTAAGTCTTATGAGGGTGCCCCTCCCGTGGGGGTCCAACAGAAGGCTAAGCACCGAGAGTCCACTGCCACCGGTAGCGCCGTTGCGACAGGCTCCTCGGCCACCATGGCGCCTTCGACATCTCCAGCTCAATCACCAGTCAACGCTCAGGATCTTCGGCCAAGAGAAAGTCAGACCATCCGGGCAAGCTCCAGGAGTGGCCCAAGTCAGTCCTACAAGAGAAGCCCAAGGGGGAGCGGGGCTCGGATCCTCCCTTTAAGGAAAAGGACAAGGCGCCTGCCCTGACCGTTAAGGCCCAGGTGCACCCGCCGAAGGCCCAGCCTTCCATCTCTGGTGAAGGCTGCCAAGATAGCCCCGCAGGATGCAACCCCTAAGGCCAGGGTGTCCTTCCTCCCAGGAAGGAGGCCGCATTCCGGCCCATAGAGAAGACCCTGGAGAAGATGCCAGTCATCTCCCAGAGACTTTCACCGCTGGAAACAATGAAGGGGAGTGTGGGGGTGCGGTGGCCCTCCAGGGTACGGATATCTCCTCTGAGGAGGAGCTCAACGGTCTGCAAACCATCCAGGAGGAGGGAAACGTAAGAAGTATGCCCTACGGCGAGCATGCCAACGAAGGCGACAACGGCGAGGACACCGTCGAGGAAGAGCAGTAAGGTGACGATGGCCTGGGCTTCTAGCCGGGTGCCCAGCAGCCTATTCTGCCTGCATCTCAGCTGCCACCCCCACCTCAGGCACCTCCTAGAGACCTTTCAGTGGACATCCTTGCGGCATTGCATACGCTGCTATCAGAGATACAGATGAGGAAGCCTATTGCGCCGGCGGTGCCAGCGACGACTCTCACACCCACGGGGGAACCCCCCGCCAAGAAGAAGAGGGTGCACCCTCCACCTCCTCACCACCCTTCACCCCTGTGGCCATCCCCCCCCCCCTCTCGTTCACACCCCCCAGAGGGATGAGATGGATCCGGATACAGCGACGATGGGCACGGATGACAGTGGTTTATGGGATCTCCTGTTACCGCAGCCCAGATCTTCGCCGCCAAACGAGATTGGATCGTTCCACTCGATCTCCAGAGCATCAGAACTTTTTCAGCTCACGCCGGAGGAGGAGAGCTTCTTATATCAGCGCAGAGAGGTGAAGAGGAAGACCATCCTCTCGGTCCCACTCCTGGGTGACATTTGGGACAAGGGTTTGGCCCTCATGAAAAACCCTTCCACGGCTCCGGGGAAGAGGGTTCGCCTCCAGAAGTACAGGGTGCTGGACTCCATGCTTCGACGAATTATGTAGTGTCTGCATCGGCCCGGAAGAAGTCCTCGGTTGGTTCAGCCTCGACGGCTGCCACCCCACCGGACAGCGAGGGCAAGAAGTTAGATGCCATGGGTCGGCGGGTCATCTATTCGGTAGCAGCTACCATCAAGGCTGCCAACAACCTCACCATAGTGGCTCGTTACGACTGGGAGTTGTGGTTCAAGATTACTCCCATCCTGGACTTCCGTCCTGACGTCAATAGGTCGGAAGTGTTGGAGATTCTGCAGGAAGGTGAGGTGGTGTCGGACCACGCCATCACGGTGGCCAAGGACATCGCCGATGCAGGGTTCTGCCAGATGGGCAACAACGTTTACCTCAGTTGTGGCTGGCTCAAGGCCACCAACTTCTATCAGGAAATTCAGTCGAAGGTGCTAGACATGCCCTTTGATGGGGAAGGCTGTGGATGAGTCTCTCCAAGCCATAAAGATGGACACAGAGACGGCGCGTGTCTTGGGCACTCTTCAGCAACGGAAGCGGTCCTTTCGAACCATTGGGCAGCAAGTCCCAAGGATCCTCAAAGGGGTTCAGTGGGGGTTCCTCTTCGTAACGCCAACCGTCCCACTCTTCGGCCCAGAAGACCTACAGGGGCCACTCCAAGCCCTTCGGTGGATGACGTTGCCAGGGTCCTCAAAGCGGCCCTTCAACGTCCAAGCAGGATTGAACCAGCCGTGTACCCCTGTGAGAGGCAGGCTCTCGAACTTCGTCAGCGTGTGGAAGTCCATCTCCACTGACCTGGACGCTCTCTCCCACGGACACACCCTGGAATTTCAACGGAAGTGTCCCTGAATACCACTGTTGCGCCAGCAGGAAAATCGCATCCCTCAGCTGTTGTTGGAGGTGCGTGCCATGCTAAGGAAAGGCGCAATACAGCTCGTCCCACAGAGGCTTCGGGGCTCCGGAGTGTACTCACTGTACTTTCTCGTCTGGAAGAAGACCGGGGGCTGGAGGCCCATTCTCGACCTGCGTCGACTGAACAAATACATCCGGTCCCAGAAATTCTGGATGGTTAATCTTCAGCACGTGCTTGGACAGCTGGGAGAGGAGGACTTCCTGTCATTGTTGGACTTGGAGGAAGTGTACTTTCACATCCCCATTCACAAAGGCCACTGCAAGTTCCTGCAGTTTGTGGTGCAAGGGAAGCACTACCAATTCAAAGCCCTTCCCTTTGGACTGAAGTCCACACCAAGGGTCTTCACCAAGTGCCTGGCACCAGTGGCGGTGCAGCTGCGGCTACGAGAGATTAAAGTCTACCCTTATTTGGACGACTGGCTCATCTGGGCCAGCTCGAAGAAGATTGCTGTCGACAACACAGCGGAGACTGTGCACCTGCTGACAGAGCTGGTGTTCTCGGTGAACTATGCAAGGTCCTGCTTGATTCCATCGCAGGGTGTGCTGTTTCTGGGATCCCGACTCAACATTGTGTCGTGCCTGGCTTCTCCGTCGGAGGAGAGGATAGCGGCCATCTTGGGCAAAGTATAACTTCGAAGGGATTGTGTCCTCCGACGTATTCCTCATCTTAGATAGCTCCTTCCAGCTCTGCTGGCCTCGGAAAATTTTTTCTCTAGAGGGCGCTGCGCGTCGACGTCCCTCGAGTCGATGTCCCTCGACAGCCACCGTATCGACGCTCGACGTCATCCTGCCTATAAAGGCCGCGCGCAGCGTCCGTTGCTCAGTTCCGTTTTTCCGCGCTTACTCGGTGCCTCGGAATACCGTTGCTCAGTTCTTAGTCAGATTAATCCTATTTACCTCGAGTTATTCGATCCGTACTCGATGGCTTCCTCGTCGAAACCGACAACTCCTCGATCCGGCTTCAAAAAATGTCGAGATTGTGGGAAAAAGATGTCGTTGACCGATCCTCACAGAAATTGTCTCTGGTGCTTGGGAGCTGAACACCATTGTTCGGAATGCGAGGACTGTATGTCCATGACAGCTAAGGCCCTGAAGGAGCGTAGGGGGAAGCTAGAGAAAGGTAAGACTTTTAAAGCTTCTTCTTCGTCGACGAAGTCGAGACATTCGTCTCCTCGTCACCATTCGCGCTCCAGGTCTCGGAGTGGGTCTCATCACTCCTCGATCGAAGCACTCGAAGAGGAGACGTCGAAGATCCCCTTCTGCGTCTTCCTCTTCCTCTGTTTCGCCAAAAAGAATCCCTTGCCCCTCGAAACATAGTTCCCGGGCTGAATGGGAGGAATTCCGAAAAAATATGATGAGCGTCTTCGAGAAAGCGGCCTCGACTCCCTCGAAGACTGCCGAGAGCGATGCTCTGGTCGAAAGACCCGAAGGTCAAAAACGCCGCGAGTCGCAGTACCCGGCGAAAGAAACCTCTTGAGCGCGTCTCGAACCCTCGAGCAGGACTATGACCTCCAAACCTTCCTCGAAGGTTCCGTCGACGAAGGTTCCGTCGAGGTCGATGTCTTAGACGCCGTTGTCGAAGGGACCTTCGACACACGGGTCTGTCGCCTCGACACTGGCGTCGACGCCAAGAAAAGTCACGGTGACCACACATCCAGTGACTATCCCCAGGCCCTCGATGTCGATGGCGTCGATATTGTCGAGTAGAATTCCAATTCTGTCGAGGTCCTCGAGGCCTCCACCTCTGTTTTCGACGCCACGCTCGAAGCCTTCGGCATCGACGTTTTCGAGGCCAATAATGACAAGTTCGGCACCCTCTGCCTTGGAAATGGGATTTACTCCCTTTATGAGTTCAGAACAATTGAGAACTATATCCTCAATTTTAGAAGAGGGTGATTTGTCTGAACAAGACTCATTTGAGTTACAGGGACCTGTAACCCCAGTTAGAGAGGAATTTTCCTCTGAAGAGCGCAGATTAGGATCTTCATGATTCTTTACATGAGGCAAGTGGGTTAGACACTTCCCCTGAGGTGGATTTTGCTAAGCCAGACCCGGGGGAGCATGCTGAAACCCCCTACAGAGCCTTAATGGCCAGGATTAGAGTTCATGGGGTGGTCTGCACCTTCACAATCTTTCTAGCAAGATGACCTCACGGATATTCTCGACAAAGGCCCACAAGAGGATCCTGTGGTGCCCTTTCATAAAGCTCTTCAGAGAAAGATCATGACAAACTGGGAAACCCCAGATGTAATACCAGCAGTAAATAAAAAACTGTCTGCAAAGTACAGGGTATCTTCCACAGACCCAGAGTTTTTGTCTAAACATCCATCCCCAGAAAGTCTGGTGGTACAAGCAGCATCCTCTACCGATGTCAAGACTGCTTATCCTACAGTCCCACAGGACAGGGACGATAAAAAATATGATGCTATGGCAAAGAAAGTCTTTTCAGCATGTAGCATGGCATTAAAGTCTGTTAATGCTACATGCACCCTTGCTAGGTTCAGCCATACACTTTGGGAGTGTGCTTCTACAGCGGCTGACTGCATCCTGGAGGGAGAAGAAAGGGATGCGTTCCTGAATATTATACAGGACGGTAAAGACGCTATGTGCGAATCCCTCCAGACGGGCATTGATTCGGCTGGCAGTATCAGCAGAGCAATGGCGGCAAGTACATCAACCAGGAGATTTGCTTGGTTGAGAAAGTCGGGTTTTGCCCCAGATGTGCAAGCCAGGCTCTTGAACATGCCATTCGATGGCTCTTCTTTGTTCGGCAAAAAGGCGGATGACAGTTTAGAGAAACTGCAAACTTCAAAAGCTGCAGCAAAATCCCTAGGAGCTGCAATCCGTCAGACTCCTTTTCGTCCCACAGGAACCTCTGCGAGGGGCAAGTCCTTTCGCTTCTACTCCGCTTTCGAAGAGGTAGAGGACGACCGGCTCACAGGGGTCAAAGAAGAACTACCCGAGGTGGACGGGGTAGATATTCTAAAGCCGCAGCAACAGCAGGTGCCTCTTTACCATCGGCATCTGCATCAGCCGCCCCAAAACCACTCTGAGGACTCCCCTCACAGGACACCTGTAGGAGGCAGGTTGACTCAACATCTGACGGTATGGCAGGCTATCACGTCAGATGCTTGAGCATTGGAAACAGTCGCCCAAGGTTACTGCCTGCCTTTCCTACGTATACCTCAGTCATCCACCGGGGATCAGCTCTCAGAAAGCTCCAGATCCGCTCCTCTTGCAGGAAATTTTAGACCTGCTAGAGAAAGGTGCCATAGAACCGGTACCTGTAGCGGAGAGGGACAAGGGCTGGTACTCCCCTTACTTTCTCATTCCGAAGAAAGACGGAGGACTGAGACCCATCTTGGATTTGCGAGAATTGAACAAATTCCTCAGAAAAGACAAATTCAAGATGGTCACTCTTTCTCAGATCCTCCAGGCCCTTCAGTTTCAGGACTGGTTGGTATCTCTGGACCTTCAGGACGCTTATTTCCATGTGCCTATCCATCTCAAACACAGGAAATACCTGAGGTTCGCAATTGGCAACTCTCACTATCAATTTCGACTACTGCCATTTGGGCTGACCTCTGCCCCGTGGGTCTTCACCAAGTTAATGTCGGTAGTGGCTGCAAGTCTAAGGAGGGAAGGGATTCACGTCTACCCCTACCTGGACGATTGGCTGATCAGGGCTGTTTCTCCGGAGCAAGCTTAGATCCAGCTAAATCACGTGTGCCATTTCCTTCACAGACTGGGCTTCTCCGTCAATTTAAAGAAGTCACAAATGATACCATCGCAGAGACTCCAGTTTATAGGAGCGATCCTGGATACTTCCCTGGGAAAAGCCTCGCCACCAGAGGTGAGGGCTCAAGATATTCTACAGATGGTTACCGAGTTCCAGCATGCCCAACGTCTCCCAGCCTTCGACTTTTTGAGGTTGCTAGGCCTCATGGCATCCTGCATTTTCCTAGTGCCAGAGGCTCGCCTGAGAATGAGATCCCTCCAGTGGGCACTGAGGACTCAGTGGTCACAATTCTCAGGGAGAATGACAGATCTTCAGGTTCCCGGCAGGGTGGCTCGAGACCTTCAGTGGTGGGCCTGTCAGGAGAACATTCTGAAAGGAGAACAGTTTTGGCAACCCTGGCCGGAGATAACAGTAGTCACGGATGCCTCACTCACGGGGTGGGGAGCCCACGCCAACGACTTGACCATCAGCGGTCGTTGGTCTCCATCGGAGTCCAGACTACACATCAACCTGTTAGAGCTGAGAGCCATCAGACTTGCGTTGAAGGCTTTCCTGCCAGCTGTACAAGGGAATAACGTCCTGATAATGACGGACAACACGGTGGCCATGCATTACCTCAACAAAAGAGGAGGCGTAGGATCACTACTCCTGTGCAGTGAGGCGATGCAGCTCTGGTTTTGGGCAATCCAAGAAGGAATCTCTCTATCGGCAGTTCACCTAGCCGGAGAGAAGAACTTGACAGCGGACGCTCTGAGCAGGCAGAACACAGTCTCCCACGAGTGGGAGCTAGCTCAGGAAGTCCTTCAAGAGATCTTCGCCCTTTGGGGAACCCCTCAGGTAGATCTGTTCGCCACCAGCCTAAACAGGAAATGCGACCTGTTCTGCTCAAGGGAATTTCCTCCGAGAGGAGCTCTGGGAGACGCGTTCATAGTGGACTGGGAGTTTCCGCTTCTGTACGCGTTCCCACCGGTCCCTGTCATTCCTCAAATGATCAGGAGGTTAAGAAGATTCCGGCGAACCATGATCCTAATTGCCCCGGATTGGGCCAGGAGAACGTGGTACCCGGACCTTCTAGACTTGTCCATCTGCCCTCCAATTCGACTTCCTCTCAGAGAGAACCTACTCTCACAGAAGGGAGGTCAGGTTCTCCATCCAGACATCAAAACCCTCAACCTTCACGCTTGGCTTCTGAACGGCTGAGGTACAAGGATTGGGACCTCCCTGATGATGTTATGGAGGTGTTGCTTTCGGCAAGGAGGCCAGCAACAAAGTCTTTATACCGCTGCCGTTGGAACAGATTTTGCAGCTGGTGTAGAGAACAGAATATCGACCCATTTTCATGTGGTACACCAATGGTTTTGTCCTTCCTACTATATTTGGCAAATTCAGGCCTTCAAGTTGGCACCATTAAGGGCTATCTCGCAGCGCTATCTATCTTTAAGCGTACTGCGGAAGAACCATCCTATTTCAAATTACCCTTGGTAATACAGTTTCTAAAGGGGTTAACCAATGTTTATCCCCCAAGACCATTCCAAGTTCCCCTATGGGATTTAAACTTAGTACTAACTTTCCTGATGGGTACACCTTTCGAACCTCTCCATTCTTGTTCGTTAAGATTCCTTAACCTTAAAACTGTTTTATTAATAGCACTTACATCTGCTAGAAGGGTGAGCGAATTACAAGCTCTTTCTTGTAAACCCCCTCATACAATCTTTCACAAAGACAAAGTTGTCCTGCAAGTGAAGCCTAATTTCCTCCCAAAGGTGGTTTCTGAATTCCATATCACTCAGAAGATTACCCTACCATCTTTCTATCCTCCTCCTCACCCGGGGAAAGAGGAAGAGAGGTTACACAGACTAGACCCTAGGAGGGTTTTAAGTTTTTACATTAGTAGACTAGCCAGGATAAGACAGGCAGACCAGCTGTTTGTAGGTTACGCAGGTCACAAGCTGGGGTTACCAATAACTAAGCAGACCATTTCCAGATGGATCATTCTAGGCATTCTGGAATGTTATAAACTGGCAGGGAAAGAGCCCCCTCAAAACCTTAGGGCTCATTCGACCAGAGGTATTGCAGCTTCTTCGGCCCTCAAAAGAGGCGTGCCGGTTAAAGACATATGTGCGGCCGCTACATGGTAGTCTGTCCATACCTTTACACGTTTTTACAATCTGGATTCCTCCTCCAGTCAAGAGACTAGGTTTGGAAGGGCTGTACTGCATTCTATTCATCAATAGAAGACAGCGTGAAGTCAGTACTCCCTCCTCCGAATATAGAATACTGCTATGGGAGCCTATCTAAGATGAGGAATACGTCGGAGGACACAATCCCTTCGAAGAACAAGTTACTTCTTACCTTGTAACGTTCTTTCGACGGGATGTTCCTCCGACTTATTCCTCATCGACCCTCCCATCCATCCCCGCAGTTCTACTTCCCTTGTTGTTGCAGCTTACGCTCCTTCAGGGTGATTAGTTTAGTCCAGACAGTAATACTGTAGGCTACAAAACTGAACTGAGCAACGGACGCTGCGCGCGGCCTTTATAGGCAGGATGACGTCGAGCGTCGATATGGCGGCTGTCGAGGGACATCGACTCGAGGGACGTCGACGCGCAGCGCCCTCTAGAGAAAAATTTTTCCGAGGCCAGCAGAGCTGGAAGGATATATCTAAGATGAGGAATACGTCGGAGGAAAATCCCGTCGAAAGAACGTTACAAGGTAAGAAGTAACTTGTTCTTCTTGAGTAAACAATTATTAATTTATTTACCAGTCAGTTATAGTAAGCCTTCTTCAGAAGGGAGCAATATAAAACACACAAATACACTCCAAAAATACACACTCTTAGTTATCTAAATCAGCAATTACCCATTTGGGATGCCACACAGGCACTACCTACACCCTCAGGTGACTACAATAGCTAGGGTGCTGTTGGCATTAATATATCACTGTTGCATTTGGAATATTCTTTGGAGTAGTGTTAAAGAGCAGAGAGTTCAGAATAAAACAAGTATTCAGTTATTTTTAAGTAGGTAAGTACTTTCAATACAACCCCCAATGCAAAGTTAGTTAACCCTTTCCTGGAAGGAATGCAAAACACATAAGCAGAAGAGAGACGAGTCATTCAGGGAGCCAGGCCAGCCAATGTTAAGTTAGCTTAAGTCAAGGTGAACTGGAGCACTTCTTCCAGATAAGTAGAAAGTATTTTCCAATGTTTGAAACGTCTTGGTAGAATAGAAGAAAATCAAAGTAGGGCCACAAGCTGATTAGGCTTGTGAGGTAAATAATCTGGTAGCAACTCTACACATGCAACCAAGCAAATATCCAACGAGGACAAGTGGCTACACAACAAGAGGTAAGTTCTCTTAGACTTTACAGTACCTCTAGGTTGAAGAAAAAATGCAGCAGATGACTCCTGTTCCTTTGCAGCTCTGCAGTTCTCGCTGTTCCTTGGCCTCAGTCGTGGGGACAAGAGGGAGGACTTCTGGGGACTTCTGCACTGCAATGGGACGGTCCACGCTCGCAACCGGCAAACTTCAACCAAGTGGCTTTTTGGTGTTTCAGCTCCTTGTGTCTACCGCAAATAGCACCACTGTGGTTCCTGGCTGTCGAGATGGGCTTTCCTTGCATCTGGGGTCCCGCATTTTGTTGAGGGGACTCCGGCGCGGTCACTCCCGCTTCCTGGCCGTCTAGAGGATCTTCCTGCAGCTCTTGGCCAGCTTAAAAGCAACACACAGAAACTGGTGTTCCTCTGTGATTTTCCGGTTCCAGAGAGACTGCAGTGAATACTCGACCAGCTTTGATAGGATGTCCAGGTGGCTTACTTGGGAGTTGATTGGCCCCACCAACTCAAAGGGAGAAGTCGGCCTTACCGGAACTTCTCTGTCGCTATGAATTTGGAGTTTCAGCACAGCAGCAGGGCTTCACCAGGCAAACCAGTGGTCCGAGAGTTGCAGCAGGTGTCTATTCCAAGAAGTTCTTCGGATTCCTTCGTCCAGTGGTCAACTCTGCCTTCCAAGCCAAAAAGCCTCGCCTTTTATACTTGTTGCTCCCATTCATTCCAGCCTAGCTGTCAGTCACCCAGTAAGGTGGCTGTCCTTGCCGAACAGCCAGCTGGCCAATCACCTTTGAGTGCATTCCTGTATCCTAGGAGACAAAGCACAGGGAGTTCCGAGCACCTCCCTTTTTTCCTGCCCTTGCCAGACACCCTGGAAACAGAGGTGGGCTTCACTCGTGTATCTCACCGAAGGCAAAATTAACAAAGGGACTAAACCTGGTTTGTCGCGCAGAGTAAATCTTAAAAAGGGTCTTGCCACAAAGAAATGGGGAAAAAATAAAACCAGGGCCATTTTGCCATTAATGGCACCCATGGGTGCTTTACCGTGTCTGCGAACGCAGCCCATGGTAAAATCTCATGATGGTAGTAAAAATTAAACCACTGCAAACCAGCCATTCAGTGAGGAAAGGGTAACATAAAAATGTTACATGAGAAGCTAGACAAAGGGGATACTAAGTAACCCCTCCAGCACTCTATTGATAAGATAGTGTGTGCTGGGTCTAGAAAGTTAGAAATGTAAGAAAAGTCAATTTCACTTACTGATCTGGGAAACAGTAGTTTATCCCAGAGAAGGGATTTAAACCTTTGGGAAATCTGGAAGACTTCCCTATGTCACTGCACTGAAGGTGCTGTGTGACACAATGTAAAAGAGGATGCCTATAGAGTTTGTCAGACTCCACAACCAAAAGAACGGTGTACAAAAATAACATTTAAAGTACATGAGAGAGTCGGAAAAAGGGTCTCGCTCTCTCCAGGTTAAAAAATAAAATCAAGTCCTCAAAATCCAGCAAAGTTGCTGGGGGTCTCTAAGGTAGAGGGAATTAGCACATTTCTGAGAATTCTCTCTAACAGAGGGCCACCATGTATACCCATACATGGACTACTGGTTGGTCCGGGCGGCATCCCCAGTGGAGGTCGGGAATACTGCCTCCAGGTTTAGTGATATCCTTTTTGAGCTTAGGTACTCCATCAACCAAACCTTGATCTTCCTGGGTCTGTTGTGGGATACAAGGGAGCAGAGTATCTTCTCCACCATGGAAAAGGTGACCGCCATGAATACAGCTATTTGTCACTTCTCAGCAGACCGGTAACATCAGCCTGGTCGTACCAACGTCTGTTGCGTATTATGTCAGTTTGCCTACTGGCGGTCCCACATACAGGCTCAAAGCGAGGAGGGTGCAGTTGCGCCTATTGGCCTCCTTGAACCAGGAGGCAGGGTCCCAAACGGCATCTGTATCCATTCCAGCCGAGTTCCACCTGGACTTGATTTGGTGGAGACAGAACAACAATCGTTTGGCGTGCAGGCCATTCAGGGAGCCCCTACCCCATTGTACTATCACAACAGACTCCTCCCAGGAAGGGTGGGGAGCCACTCTGGACAACCACAGTGTACCTGGTCTGTGGATAAGGGAGTACCAGCAGAACCACATCAACTTCCTCAAACTGAAGGCCATACAAATGGCCCTCAAGGCCCTCCTACCAGTAATTAAGAACAAATCAATGTGTGTAGACAGAGAGCTCCACCTGCATGTACTGCATCAACAAACAAGGGGACACCATATCGCCTCCCCTGTGCCGGCTCACCATCGAGCTATGGTAATGGGCGACAACCCACAAATTATGGCTGTCTGCAATCCACCTTCCAGCAGAGTCCAACTTGGAGGCGGACAGACTTAGACTGGGATTCGACAACAAGTGGCAGTTGAAAGATCACGTCCTGCTGGAGATCTTCAGGATGTGGGGCCAGCCACAGAGCCGAACCAGCATTGTCAACAGTTTGCATCATGGCTGGGAGAGGGTGCGAGATCGCTGGGGGATGCCTTGCATCTTCAATGGAGCGGGATGTGGGCTTACGAATTTCCACCTACTCCAATAATCCAGAGAGATCAGAGAATCGTCAGACTTGCGCCTAATTTTGATGGCACTGCAGTGGCCAGTCGGACCATGTTTTTCAGTCCTCATAAGGCCCTCACCGCAGGGTCTCGTGCCTCTCCTAGTAGGGGGGACGCTGCTCCTCTCCCAGCAGGGTGGGGGGCGGCACAGTGGTGCTCCCCTCACCAGAGGGGATTATCCCTAGAAGCCTGTTTCCTGAGCATTTAACCATGCAGCACCTAATGGACCAGGTTTTGCTTCTGGGGCCAAGGAAAGAGGCATAGACCCACTGTTGTGCACACTGGATCAGGGGCTATCGGTCCCGGCACACCTGGCAGAGTCGGGGGTTCACGTTGATACATGCCGTACCTACCTAGCTGCCATTGGTGCATACAAAAATTCAAACAAATGATCATTCTCCATTTCCAACCCAGTGGTCAAGAGGCATCTGGCAGGGGCGACGAGTTTGTACCCCCCTATCAGACAGCCACATCCGGTCTGTGACCTCAACGTGTTTGTGGGAGCCATGCGCTTAAACCTTTTGAGCACATGGTGTCAATTGACATCAGATTGGTCACCATCAAGACAGCGAGAGCCCTCACATTCTACCTCAACAGGAGCGCAGGGTCTTCCGCAAGTCTGAGGCTCTATTTGTTGCCTCTGGTGTATCAAGGCAAGGCGGCCAGAGATCAAAGGCCTCGATAGCCAGGTGGATGGTTGAGGTAATTCAGGAGGCCTACAAGGCTCAGCAAAAGGAGATGCCAGTAAATCTTGACGCTCATGCAGTCTGGGCCAAAGCGATTTGTGGGATATATTTATCCACTCAGCAGTACTTCCCCCACATCAACAAAGGTGCATTTCAGCCGAAATAGCAAAATGGCTGCACTGGCTCCTTTTGGGGCCACTACCTCACACCAAAATTGCATTTTTGCAGCAACAAAAGCAGGGCTGCACTGTTTTGCTAAGCACCATTGGGCAAGATGGAACAGGAAGCACCACGAGAAAGGCTACTAAGGTGTGTTCTTGTTTGTCTTAAAGAAATGGAGTGAAAAAGCAGCGCTGCTTTGCTGCAAGCCCAAAGTTCCTATTGAAAAGCAAATCTTTCACCTTTAAAATGATGCTGCTCTGATGCTATTTTTCCCTGTTTTCACCAAACTTCTTTTATCAAAAAGACCCTGTCACGCTCAGCCATATTCACATTGTGCTCCATCAGAAAAGTACCTTATTCCTGAATGACCGGCTGTGCCAGCCAAACCTGGAAAATCAGCAAAAGCTTTCCTTCAGCTACACGGAAAACACTTACATTTTGCTACAAAATGTCAATCACTGCTTGAAAAGAAAATCATAACTTTCTGTGCACGTGTCAGTTTCATGAAGACTTTTGCCTTGTACAGACTGTTGTGTAAAACAAGCTGACTACAGCTACAAAACCATGTGGGAATCAAGATGGAGAGCAAAACCGAATTTGGAAGGAATATGCCAGCTCTCACCCCATGTGTCACAATGGGCTTTTACAAACCAGAGGAAAACAATCCCTGTTTTTAAAAAGTACAATGTTGAATGAAAGCTTGTCCGTGCCTAGCAAGGTAAAGGGGCTTTGTTGCTGGGGAAATATATATAGGCTGTTTTATTCAACAGGCTGTTTTGATTCAGGAGAAAATAAAATAAAACTGTTAAACTGCTTGGGCTGGATTTTGCAAGCTCCCAAAATAGGTTATTCCTGTTGGCAGAGCTAAGGCTTCCCCCAAAAAAAAGCAACCACCATAAACTTCGGGAACACCTGGCCGATAATTGCAAGGTTGGAAAACTTCGACTGACCAGGACAAAGAAACTTCACATACTCATCAGATTTTGGTCTGGGCAGAGCCATTTTACAATGGAACCTCTAGGATACGGATGTGTGAAGTGAAAAATCACATCTACTCATGACTTTTACAGGACGCTGCAAAGGAAATCTCTGACAACCCGGGATTGAGGGGGTAGCCTTGGAAGCTATCCCCGTATATGGGGAACAATACTGAACATTTGTTTCCCAATACTGTTCTACAAATAAAACTTGTAAAACCTTTATCTCTGCAACATGACTTTGCAAAAATGTGAAATGTTAATAGTTTCAATGTGATTTTATGGGCTTTCATTTAAGACGTCGTAGACTTCACTGACACATGGGGAATAGAAATGGCAGAGAATTCGATATTATAAGTAAAGTATCCATGATGCCATTACACATTTTAATTCTTGCATGCCTAATGATGATCCACACCCATTTATAAAGTTATAGAATTGTAAGTAATATAATTCTTACTGAAAAGTGTGAAAAACTGGTAGAAGGGTGAAACAAGGTCCCAAAAACGTTGAGGATTGGACTGCTATGCGCTACATACAATATGTAATCTGCCGATGTGATTTGTTAAAGTGCCACAAATGTAGAAATGTGTAAATTAGGTTGACTGATTTTTGGCAAAAAGGACTGAGATGGCTTTTTACCTCATAAAATGCAACCTCATAAACTGGGACTCCTACTCGAGGCGGCAACCAACATCGATTGTCCTATCTGCTTCTTGGAGGTAGGCCTAGCTCAGTTCTGCCCACCAATACTTCTGTGATGTCAGCATGCCCTATAAATAAGAGTTGTTGACGCGGCTCCAGACACCCACTCTCTCAATTTCCAGCGGCTGTGTTCCTGATCTGCTCCATTCATCTTGCTGATTCCAGATTTCACTACAAGGCCAAAGCATTGCTGACCCTACTCCAGCAATGCCAAAGCTTGCTGATCCTGTCCCAGCAAGGCCATTGATTCAGAAAAAAACACTAAAATCCCATTTAAAAACAAAAAAAAGGGGAAAAGCAGTGGTACCTTTTGCATCCTGAAATCGGACCGCCTTGCTGCCCACTACCTGCATTGGTGCTGCAACCCTGCCATTCGGTGACCAGAATTGCCCAGATGTTTGCTGTAAGGGGCGCCCGCCGTGCGGTGACCAGAACCAGTTGGCTCTTCCAAAATTCCAAACCTAAGCATGGAATGTGAGTATCTCCCCATCACGGAGAAACACAGTCTCCCCATCTTGACCCTTTTGTTTGTATTTCACCCTCTAAGCAATCATATTCATACCCTGGTAACTTGTTAAAGACTGTTAGAATTCTCTGTGCACCATGTCCTTGATTTCTAAGTGCTAGCTCCATCTCTTAACATTTCTGTCTGGTGTAAATCCTAAGCCCTTAGTTATATTTTGAGGAAACTAATTTCGAGTTAAAGTTGAGCACTGTGGGGGATTCGATTAACCTCGCGAATCAACCTTGGAGCTTACTGTGTTCCTCTTTTATAATATAGTCTAGATAAGTTAAAGTAACATTAGCCTTTCCTTCAAAACCAAAGTTTTCATGTTAACTGCTCTATTTTTCCTAAAACTGAACCCCATTCCACCCTGAAAATCCAATTCAAATCTTCAGCTACCAGCATTGTTTCACTTTGATATTGTCACTGTGATATACATCTGTCCCCCAGACCAAAAACCGCATTGCGATTTTCAGTATTTCACCCGTTTTTATAAAAAGCAGTTTGGGTCATTTTAAACAGGAATTGAAAGGAAATGCTATTTTCCCATGTGTTATTCGGCTGCAGTATGTTTAAACTTTCCAATCGTTTTCGAATTGCAGGCTCTTGCTGATCCAATGCCTTGTGACTTTCTATCCACTCAGAATATGATTAATTGTGGGTTGAGGGAACATTTCAGGGGAAAATCCTAACTTGGGTGCTATCTATCCTAATTAAAAAGTGCTCCTATTCACTTGTGCTTTGTATATGTTCTACTAAAAGGTTAACCAAGTAAATTGCTTCCATTTTCATTGTAATTATCACCCCATTGGTTATTACTGCCCCATATTAAGTTTATGATTTCTTTTGAATTTGAAAAATAAATAAATATTGCAATTTCACCAACCGGCCTGGTTCATGGTCCATTGTGACCCGGGGTATTTGAAAAAGGGGGTGTGAGACGAGTTGTGTACCATCTCAAATTGAAATTGCATAAAATAAAGAGAAAGGCATCTCATTTGTGTGCTACATACTAGGTTGAGACCAAGGTGTGTGTTGCCTGATTGAAATCCTTAAATGCCAGTCACCTTCCAAAGGAATGTGCCTTAACAGACCATCAGCAGGTAGGCTACCTGGGCAACTCCCTCCTCATTCTTCATGTGCTATTGTCTAGATGGCAGTGCACGATTGGACAAAGCCTTCAGGCAAGCGGTCCTGAGGAACCTGTTTTCTTAGTCTTCAACGTCTCACCTCTCTGGGGCTTCAATCAGTGGTAACTGGCCATACAGTATGGAGGAAAGGGGCAGGATGTAGGAGTAATTATGTGTTTCTCACTGTATTGACTAACGAACTCCGGGTCCATAGTCCCCTTTTATCCATTCGTCCCCCCTTCCCCAATAAGCAACGTTTTGAGGCAGTTTAATCTAGCCGACACGTGAAAGGAAACTGAGGTGTGGCACCGGAGGGCAGAGTCAGGGGATCGTATGCTCCTGGTGCCGTGCCCAGCGTGCAACTAAATTTAAAGGGGAAAGACAATTTTTTGGGGGTGAAACAGTTTGTTTCCGTCCCTAGCGAGCGACGCCCATACAGTAGGGAGGAAATGAGACTGTCGACTAGGAGTAAGTTGGTCACTACAGTGAGTGACTTATTATCTGTTCAAAAGGCAACTATTAGTCTCCATTTTTGGCTCTAGCTCGGCTCCTGAAAGAGTCCACCAAAGTTTCGGGCGAGTTTGTTCACAGGAAGATGATGCACTGCAGTATGGTTGCAGATCCCCGGGTATTGGGGTTTACAGCCCAAAAAGGTCTTGGCACGTCGTGGGATGGCTCAACTTGCAAGTCCTCTTAGGACTGATTTTCCCCACTACGGTTCTTCTGTTCCGGTGGTCGACTTGTGTTTTGCCTCAGGATACTCGTCTTTGATCCAGGAACCTAGCCAATCAACAGTTATGCATCATTCGAACTTTGGGTCGTGGTTGTCCTTTCTGGACAGCTAGTCTCCCAGTAGGAACTGGATCCAGGCAGGCATGCCAGAAGAGAAAGGACTGCGGTGCTTCGGACTCCTCCCTTCTTTCCGGTCTGCAGACACTCTGGAGCATTGGCAGGCTTCCTAAAGGATTCCCGCCGAAGACAGAATTCAAACCAGGATCTCCCCCACCCAGGTTGGTTAAAGACCACGAAGGACAAGCAAACAATAAATGGTGAAAAGTAGGGGGCGGTGGCACCCTTTTTGGTCAATTGTGACCCTTCTGTGCACTTCCACGGCTGTGAACAGGGTAGGAAAAATGCACAGAAAACGTTAACACTTCCGCTGCCACTAGCCATTTAGGTATGCCTCTCTCTGTAACAGAAATGTTACAGGAGCAGTGAGAAAAGGGATACAGCATTCCACATAGGGTGGTGTGTGCTGATCTCAAAAGCAAAAGCTCAGAAGGATAAAACACATCACCTAACTTTGAACAGTACGTCTTAAGGAAAATAAAAGAATATAAAAAACCTAGCCCAAATGGCTGCCAGCAACACTGCACAAAGGTGTGCACCAAAAGTGAAACACAGATGGAGGAAAGCATGACTCCATAAACCAACATAAAAACATAATTAACAGGGTTCCCATGGTCAGAGCAAAATGAATGAATCGGGGGGGAAAAGGGGTTCCCCTTAAAGTCCAGAAAAAAGTGCTGGGGAGTGTCTGATGGGTAGAGGATTTGGCATAAAAATGAACAATCTTCCAGGGGACTTTGGGTGATATCAAAGGAAAATATAAATGTCAGCAGCATGTTTGAGTGCGTCTGATGCTCAATCATTTTAACTAATGCGCATTCTATGGTAGTCTTTGACTTGTTTTCACCTATTTGACTTGATCTTGACTTAAAAATCATCAAAAGGGGCATAACTGAAGCTCGCTCTGCCTCTTAGGATGAGAAATATTCTTAAACCTGATATTTTTTTAAATATTAAGATGGCTACATTAAAATGATTGTGGGCTAAGTGTAGTGCCTTTATTATATTCGTGGGGCCGAGGGAGATTATTATTAAAACGTAGTATTCTCAAATTCTATAGCTAACAATGTCCTTTGTTAACTGCTATTCCTGCTCACACATTTTGTACATACATTAACTTATCATGGTCTCATAGTTGCCATAATGTTCAAATAAAATGTGCACTGAGAACAATCTAGCTTTCTTATTTCTCCCTCCTTTTTTATTTTATTGTCCAATAGCAGCTCTGTAGCCCTCAGAATGTTAATTGCAGAGACCTGGAGGGACGGCATTCAACTCCTCTGCATTTTGCAGCAGGGTATAACCGTATTTCTGTAGTTGAGTATTTGCTGCATCATGGGGCTGATGTGCATGCTAAAGACAAAGGGTAAGTAAACGTTGGATTGTTAAATGTGGCATTTACATTATGTTTGCATTGCGCTGTTCATTTGTTTTTGTTTTTTTATCTTTAAGGAAGAGTGCTCTTTAGGTGCAATGTAACCTAAACTTTTTATCTTGGTACTTTACTGCTACTGCAGTTGTTTGACAATATAGGCCAGTGTACCTTCAATTCTACTTAAGACATTAAGAGTTACCTTGTTGCATTAGCTATTAAACCAGATGTTCACAGGACATGCATGTCATCAAGAGTCTTGGAACTGTTTCATACCTCCCTTTTTAATACATCCGTCTGTACATCCCTCCGACGGGTCTATCTCGAGAATGCACGTGCTTGAAAGAGTCCCCACCAAGTACTGGTCCATGAGTGGCCCTTAGTTCTCACTGCTTGTAGTCTACTGATGTGCCCCTGGGTAACAATCTTGTCAGCAGCGATGGGCCAGTGCAGCTCTCTCCATAAGCTACATTGTGTAGTTTCCCCTGCTGCCAACCTCTCCACTTCAATTCCCCTTTTAGTTTTTGCTATTAAGTGGTACTTTTCCCTCACCTATAATCCAAATCCACAGTACAGATAAGGAGATGGAGTGTGAGGAGGACCGTAGCCTGGGTGTTTGCTTATTTAGCCACTGTGGTAGGTTAAGCGTACACTCTAGATAAAAAATTAGGGTTGTTAGAACGATGGTCTTTAGTCATTTATTTCACACAAGGAAATTGTTAGATAAACCACTATAGGGTCTATCAAGGGTTCTCTATAAATTCTTAAGGGTTTACTATTGAAAATATTGTCAATGGTGGATGAAATTGAGTTTCGAGCTGCCATACGAAATCATAAAGTTGAAACCCACTGATATTGAAATGTAGAATTATCCTGCGCAATTTTTCCTCTAGTTCTCTTTGGCTGTGCGCCAAGGGATAGTTCTGTGTAGGTGTGTGCAACTGAGTGATTTGGTAGCGGTCAGCGCTGTCTGCTCACCAGTGAGCAAGTGTTTAGTGTTCCACACTGTGCAAGGGAGGGATGCGATTTTGCGGCACAAGCAGCTCTACTTCAAGGGACATTTGGGTGTTCTATTCTCCTTCTAAGACTTTAACTCATCTGAAATTGTCTTTTTACATCTCAAAATATTAGCAAGATCTTTTTTAATGATGGATTGGTAAAAGAAGGAAGTCTGGTTCTTCTGGTGGAACACAGATTCTGCCTCACAAATTAATATTAGCAGTAGTTCCTGCATTCTCCTTTCACTAAACATATGTAATATAAAGTAAATGCTTTCTATTGGTTGAAGGAAATAAACCAAACATGATTAATGATGAAGACCACTAAAGAGAGGGGAGTATGGACGGACGGTTAAATACCACTAATTCATGTAATGTCGGATTGTTCCGGAAGTCAAACCAACAGTCTGTCTGTCGAATATGGTAAAAACCGCATCATAAAAGAGGACATTTAGTCACTTGTACATACAAAGCAGAGGTCCATCAAGAGGCAACACTCTAACAAGGAACAGTTTAATATATTATTTTTACTTTTTTATACATCATGAAAAATATAAAGATCTTGGAACTTGGGAAGGGGGGGGCTAGTAGCAGGTAGCACATGACAAAAGAAATTGTCTTGCAGCCAAGAAAATAAAACTTTAATGTAAATAATACAGAAAACCTACATTTTTCTCATCAGATAGGAAAGCAACAGGACAGACGGCACCACCAGTTTTGCCCTTTATTTTTATTTGAATTACTACTCTACACATTTTCATTTAAATGAAGGGATGTGTGAATACCATACCCGTTAAAGTATCAGAAACGTTTTAACAGCATAAACAGGTTTACATTTGAAGCTCCTTTCTAATGAGCTTTTGTTTTTAAAAGGCTAAGTTCTCTCTCAATGAGCAAAGCATATCAATCTCTAAAAGTCACTTTGTGAGAAGTAATGTCCAAACAGTTTCTGCATTGATCAGGAGAAGTGAACAATGGTTATCTTTTCACACTTCAGTGGTGCTAACACTTGCAATGGCACTACTACAGCTGTAGTCTTTGAAACTCTCAGAACCCAACCTCCCCCACCTTGATTCACATGCTTCTCTCGCCTGTCTTTGCTGCTCTTTCAGTGATGATGCACATCTTCAAGATTTACTTTATTATGTAACAGATTTGCCCTTTGTTCCCATGAGCATGTCTAGGTGACTTTCTTCCAGGCAATTTGGTCTTGATGCTGTTCATGAGACTGAGCCCTCGCTCACTCTGTGATTGAGGTTTGAAATGTGGTGCATGTGTCCATGAGCTGTGCCACTACATTTTACTCCATGGCATTGTGAAGTTCGCCATATGTTGAAAACATTTAAAAGAACCACATTTGTTCCTCTATGCTACTGCATTTTTCAAGAAATTGTATTGCATAACAATGGAATCCACCACAAGCATGGTAGTGTCTATTAGGGTAGTTTTCCTAAGGTCCGCTTGAGGTAAGGCTCTATAAAACTCCCTTGGCATACAGGTCCCCAACTTAGTATAAGTCTGTACTACGCAGATGATCTTGGTAGAATGGCAGAGCAGCCAGGCTTATCATAGGAGGAAGATGTGAGCTGTAGGTAAGTACACTGAAACCAGTAAATACAATAGTCCATAGAAGCACTTACACAGTAAACGTTGTATTACAAATCTACATTTATTCTTATTTACACAAAGAAGGTAGATAAATACTTATTTCAATAACCAACACACAGGAATTCTTAATACTTTTCAGAGGGGATTACTACAATAGTAGTTTGCGGTTACAATTGTTAGTTTGATACTATTGAAAGTTCTACTGTATTATTGGTACTACCACACACTTATTCATTTACATATAAATAGTAATTGCATTTCGTTAGCAAAACGACATCAGATAGTCTTTAGGACGGAAAAAACGTTGGTTATACATACATTAGCAAATCTTAACATTATAGTGACACTTTTCAGAGCTTCTAATGCTTTTAAAGTCCAATCCCTAACTATACGAAAAGTCATTGTAGGAGTGGAGCCAAAGTCTAATGAAGTAGCAGAATAAGCAAAGTTCCTCGGGATACTGTCCGTCACTAGAAAAAGATGCTCTGCAATATAACACACGTTGGGGGACCCTGCAATAGACTTCCTAAAGGACACAAGCTGACAAACCTGGACCAGAGTTATGGGTGGAAACCCAAACACCTGTTCACGCCCTACAGTCACACTGGAGCGACTCTTCATTTTACAGTAAGTTCTACCTTTAGCCCTGCAGTACCTTAGGTTAGAAGAAGCCAATGTAGCCGGATTCTCTCCTGTGCAGCAGCGACAGACACGGTCTGCTGCTTCCTAAGTGTGGTGACGAAAGGACAGACTCTGAACGGGATGTCACAGCAGCAGTCGCGAGAGAGAACGCTCCGCAAGGATTTCTTTGGTCTGCTGTTAGTCTGCGGTTTTGGCGCCTTTTTATCAGCTCCAAACTTTTCTTTAATATATATTGCGCAACAGGTGAACTATTTCCAATAGGATGCAGAGGAGATACATATAGGAAAATCAGCCAAAAATTATCTAAACATTAGGGTCATCAGTTTCTTTCACAGTTGCTCAGTCGATGTCACTATTGGAATATCTGGTAGGTAGAGCATTGCTTACCTTAGGATCAGCAAGATAAGCTCCTTTCATGGTCTGCGTAAGCTGGTATTAATAGCTGATTAGTATGATTGGACCACAAATCTTGCACATGATTTGTGAATCAGTAATTTCCTCAGGTATAAAGGGCAGACGCCTGTCAAACATCTGTGGGTCATAACTAGTAAGCAAAAGTGTAGTCTTGCTTCAATGGGAAGCCAGTGCTGACTGCACTTCATCAGAGACATGATCTCGTCTTTTTAAGCCAGTGATCACCCTGACTACATTATTTTGTATAGTTTGTAATCTTGCACACTTCATTCGCAGAACAAAGGACGTTTATGGCACATGTTAGGGAGAATTCTCAGAAATTTGCCAATTCCTTTCTACCTTAGTCCTAGCTCTTTTGCTGGACTTCAGGACTTTTAATTTCTAACTTGGAGAGAGTGAGCACTTTTTCTCACACTCTCGTGTATTTTTATTGTGATTTGGACTATGTGTTTCTTGTTACTTTGGAGTCTGACAAACTCCATAGGCATCTTTACATTGTGAGACAAAGCACCTTCAGCGCAGTGAAATGGGGAAGTCTTAGATTTCCCAAAGGTTTAAATACCTTCTCTTGGTGAAACTGTTTCCAAGAGCAGTGAAGTGAAATGAACTAATTTTGTAGCATTCTAGACCCAGCACACACTATCTTACAATAGGGTACTGGAGGGGTTACTTAGTAACCTCTTTGTCTAGTTTCTCATGTAACATTTTTGTTACCCTTTCTACAATTAATGGCCCGTGGCAGTGGTTTACTTTTTATAACCATTGTGTGTTTTTACCGTGAGCTGCATTCGCAGCTGCAGTAAGGCACCCATGGTTGCTGCACGTTCAACTGTTGGGAGTCATCGCGTTTTGCTCTTCGAGCTTTTCTGCGTTTTTTCGCTTTTAGTACTAGAGAATTCTATTTTTCGGTCAATCGAGCCCTTGTGCTCAATCGATTAATATTTCTGATTAACAGGGACTGGTTTTTCAGCATCTTTCATCGCCCCTCCAGGGCAGAAATCGTTGTGTTCTTCTTGGAAGCTTCCAGAAGTCTTCAGGCCTACATCGCACCGGAGAAGGACAGAGCTTCCCTCTTCAAGCTGTGCACAAGCTGCGGTTTGCGGAATGTTTATTCTGATGACATTCCCAGTGCCTGCATTGTCCACACCCGGCGCATAAAGAAGATTGTGAGATCTGCCGTGGCTTCACCAAGCGCACGATGAAGGATGGACACGTCCGGTTGGCGGCGTGGTTCTCCAGCATTGGATCTTTCATAGATTCAGATGCTTGAATATTCCCCGTCGTCAGACTGGGAATCCTCTGTGATAAAAATTATTATACAAAAAAAAAATATATACACACATTGCTAATGGCAATGCAAGTACATAGCCCATTATGGCCTATGAGCCATTTTATTGTGTAGTCCCTCCACCTCACTTTGGTACTTTATGACCCCAACCAATGAGGTGGCAGGGCTTAAGCTCCGCCCCAGGCAGCCATTTTCAGATTTTTCACCACAGTCTAATTGACACAGGGAATCCTCAAGCTCCGAGCTTTTTTTTAATATCCTTCTATTTTTACAGTAGTTTATATTTCTATATACTCTACCACATTCCCCTGGCTAGGGCCTATCTCTACTGGTTTTTGGGATTTCAAAAAAACTTTATTTTGATCCAGAATTCGTCGAGTGAACTTTCTCTTCAGATAGCTGAACTTCAGCCAACCAAGAAACCTTCCCTGTTCAGGGATTGCACGAGGTGCAGGAGAAAGGTGGTTTACATGAAAGACCCCCATGATCACTGTATATACTGTCTATATCCTCATGACATCCAGAAATGTCACATTTGCAAGTCTTTTTCAACTAAGACCCTACAAGACAGACATAGAAGACTTCTTCTGCATTCTGCATCTGGAAACCAAGGAACTTTCTTCAGACTATGAATCTGTGAAGACAGCTCCTGTTCACTCCAGTAAATCATCTGAGAAGCAAATTTCTGAAAGTGTAAAGGGTTTCCTCTCCCACTCCCAAGATTTTTTTTTAACTTTGTTTATTTTAAATCAAGGCAGGATGACAATTACAAACATTATAAGCAGTGATTATTTAGGCATGTTGATCCCCAGTCCTTTATCCCCCCCCCCCCTGAGTTTCCTCCCTCCCTCCTCCCTTTGGTCCCTCTGTCCCTTAGGCCTTGTAGGCGGAATCTTCCCTCCTGGGCTGTCCAGTTTGCGCCTCAGCGTCTATGTATCTTCCTCAGGGATCTCTTGGTTTTTCAGGATCCAGCGGGCCCTGGTAGGTTTATAGGTCAGGGCGGGGAAGCGCTGGTCGAATTCCAGCACTGGGGCCCAGATATTCTGGAAACGATGGAGAGTTCCCGCTTGTGCTGCCGTCACCTTCTCCGCTACCAGAATGTCCCAAAGTTTGGTCCATCATTGGGCTATGTGAGGGCCTTCCGGGGTTTTCCAAGCTCGGGCCACCACAGTTTTCCCTGCTAGTAGGTGGTGGGTTAGTAGTTTCGCTCTGGTCCCGGAGCGCGGGTAGGTCCCGGGGATTGGAGCTCCCAGCAAAACTGGTTCTGGTTCCAGGGGAATTGTTGTTCCGGTAATTTGTGTGATGGACCCCAGGCATGATTTCCAGAATTGTTGGATCTTTGGGCAAGCCCACCACATGTGGAAGGAGCAGCCTGGGTGGCCGCATCCTCTCCAACAAGAATGATCCACCTGGGGGTTCATATGGTGAAGTCTGAGGGGCGGGTAGTACCACCGCAGCGTGATCTTGTACGCACATTCCCTATTGGTAATGCAGGTGGAAGAGGTGTGTGTTCTGGTCCATATGTCCACCCAGGTTTGATCCTCTATTGGGTGACCCAGGTCCGCCTCCCATTGGGCCATGCAGCGGGTTTTTGTGGTCAGGAAGTCACTTAAGAAGCGCCTGTATAGGGTGGATACTCTGCCGCGGGTTGGAAGGTCTCCCAGAGTGAGTTCTAGGGCAGTAGGAGGGCGTGTCGCTGCTTGCAGAGTTTGGGGATGTGAGCACCAGTGGCGTAATTGAATGTAGGTGAATCTATCCCTTTCCTGGAGTTGCAATTTCTCCTTGCATTGGGCGAATGTGAGAGGTCTCCCCCCCCCCCCCATATACAGCTGGTCTATGGTCTCCAGCCCCCCCTTAATCCAGTTACGAAAATTGTGCGGATTCGTTCCCGGTGCAACCTTGGATTCTGGAAGACCGGGGAGCGTGGGCTCAGTCCTCTTGGCACTCCCTTTCGTTTTAGCGCCCAGTCCCAGGAGCTAAGGGTGTGTTTGGTTGATAGCAAGAAATCTCCCCATTGAGTCCTGAGGGGGGGTGGGATGTGTGGTAGAAATCGTAAGGGTAGGGGCACTCGTGATTGTTCCAACTCTACACATCTAGGGCGGTTTGTCGTATTTTGCCATGCCTGGACCTGTGCCAATTGAGCTGCCACTCTGTAGGCCTGCAAGTCTGAGACCCCCAATCCTCCCAGTTTGGAACTCCCCAGCATAGTTCTGAGAGGGATTCTCGCTTTCTTACCTTTCCAAATAAAGTTCAGCATTTTTCTCTGGATCCCTCGAAGAGTTGGTGTGGGGATCGCTACTGGTAGGAGGCACAGGCGTATAGGAACCTCGGAAGGAGGTTCATCTTGCATGCAGTGATGTGCCCGAGCAGTGAGATTTCTTGGGTCTCCCAGTGTTTCAAGTCGCCTTCCAGTTCTTTAAAGAGTCGGGGGAAATTGGCTTTGTATGTGTCTCTTGGGTCAGCCGGGATGTGGACCCCTAGATTAGGGGATGGCTCTTTTTTCCCCATGTTATCGGGCACATCTTAGTCAGTGGTTCCCGTTCTGTTGGGTTGAGGCCGATACCCAGGGTGGATGATTTATCGAAGTTTATGGTGAGGCCTGAGACCTCGCCATAGCTGGCGATTTCTCGTATCGCGTGTTTTAGAGATGAGTGGGCCTCCGAGATCTTGAGCAGAATGTCGTCTGCTTATAGGGCGATTTTGTGATGCGTGGGGCCACTTTGTATGCCCTTGATTTGGTCGTTTCGCCTGATCTTTTGTGCAAAGGGCTCCATGGTGAGTGCGAAAAGCAAGGGTGACAGTGGACAGCCTTGCCGGGTTCCGCATGATAGGGGGATTGGAGCCGAGCTGCGTCCGTTGATTCTCAGGCTAGTTTTAGGGCTATTATAGTTGGCTAGAACCATTGTTTGGAAAGTTGACCCGAAGCCGAAGGCCCCTAGGGTGTGTCTCATGAATGCCCAATCCACCCTATCATATGCCTTAGCTGCGTCGAGAGCCACTAAGACTAATTTTTGGGCGTTCCGGGAGGCAAGGTCCACCAGGTTCAGGGTTCTCCGGATGTTGTCACCTGCTGTCCGGTGTAGGATGAAACCTGCCGGGTCGGGGTGGATGATCTTCGGCAAGATGCGATTTAAGCGGGTTGCTAGAATTTTTGAGTATATGTTCGCATCAATGTTTAAAAGTGCGATTGGTCTGTAGGACGTTATGCTTCTCGGATCTTTTCCAGGTTTGGGCAGGAGGATGGTGGTTGATTCCTGCATCGATGGGGTCACTGCTCCCGTTTCCCTGAAGGAGTTGAATAGGGTAACCAGGTGGGGGGTCAGTTGTGCTCTGAATAGTTTGTAAAACCTGGTTGAAAAGCCGTCTGGGCTGGGGGGCCCGTGTTTTAAGTGATTTGATGGCTTCCTCAACTTCCTCCCCTGTAATGAGCTCCTCCAGTTCGTGTCTCGCTGCGTCGGAGAGACGGGGCACTGCTGCCTGCTGCAGGTATTCCTTCTGTTGTGATAAGTTTCGTGGGGTTGTCTTCATGATTTGGGTCAGATAATCTATTGCGAGTCGTTGCTTTTCGGGCTCTGAGTATAGTGTGACCCCGTTGGGATCATGCAGACCAGTGATCGCGTTGACGCGTCTCTGCTTGGCTAGCTTGGCCACCAGGAACTTGTTCGCCTTGTTACCCTTCGCGTAATATGACTGTTTGGCCTTCGCCATTAGTTGGGCGGTTTGTTCCGCATAGTGGGCTTCCAGTTTTTTCCTTGCCGTACGAATGATCCGTTGGGTTTTGGGGGACCAGCCTTTCTCCTTGTGGAGTGCCTCGGCCTCTCTTAGTTCGTTCTCTAGAGCCGTCCGGGTCTGACACCTGTCTCGGTGGTAGGGCACAGCTTGGGCAATTAGGGATCCCCTGATTACTGCCTTCATGGCGTCCCAGTTGTTCGCTAACGAGGTGTCCGAGGCTGGATTTTCGTTAAAGACATTTCTTATTCCTGTTGCGATCTTGTCTCTGGTAGCCATGTTGTTAAGGATCGGGTCGTACAACGTCCATTTACGTGGGTTATTGAGGTTAGGGTTCTGAACCCGGAGTTCCAAGAGCACTGGGGCGTGGTCGGATATCGCTCTTGTGCCGATGGAGACTTCTTTGACTGAGGGGAAAGTTTGCGGGGAGATCAGGAACAGGTCGATGCTTGAAAAGGTGCGATGGACGAATGAATAAAAAGAGAAATCTTTTTCGTCAGGGTGGAACACCCGCCATGAGTATATTATCTCCAGGGTCCTGAAGAGTTGGAGGAGGCTAAGTGCTTGGGTGAAGTCGCTTGGAGTCGGGGGGGGGGGGGTGTGACCGGTCTTTGGTGGGGTCGGGAACCCCATTGAAGTCCCCACCGACTATTGTTTGGCCCTCCACAAAGCTAGCAAGAGATGTGCCCAAGGAGTCCTAGAAGTGTGATTGTCCAGTGTTAGGGGCGTACACCGAGACAAGAGTATATAGATCTCCCATTAGGAGGCATTTGACTGCTGTAAATCGGCCTTCTGGGCAGATTTTCTTTTCCAGAATCTGTGGGTTCAAGTCTTTCCTGAAGAGGATCGCCGTACCTCCTTTTTTGTTTGTGCCAGAGGCAAAGAATTGGAGCGGGAATAACCGGGACCGGAGCCGGGTCACATCTACCGGCAGCAAGTGAGTCTCTTGGAGCATGGCTATCGCTGCGTCTTCGTCCCAAAGTTTCAGTAGAATTGCCTTTCGCTTGTTAGGGGAGTTCAGGCCATTAACATTCAGGGAGAGGATCCGAAGCGTCTGGAGGTCCGCTAAAGTCTCACTCTCCTTTCCTTGGGTTAGGGGGGGGGTCGTGGGGCGGTGATTCAGCTGCCATGTCTGTTGGGGAATCTCTTGATATCATCCTGCACTTGAGGTTTTAACGCGGAACCCCAATGGGGGGCCGCAACTTTAACTGGAGGGTAGACCGACATTGTAAGTACGGGCGTACCCTCGGCCAACAGGGCCAACTGTCGCATTGCGTATTGTGTACTGTGGGTTTCCAAGGAACAAAGGTTGGAAAGTATCCTTGGAGTGCGTATGAACCATGGGTATGGCCCGTCGCCACCGCCTTCAAGGTTCCTTAGTTCGAGACACAGGTGGCGGGTCCTAATTTAGGTAAGGGCACCTGCGTCCAGGCTAAATTGCTGACAGAACCTGGGACCGTGGAAGCGTCCTCGTTCATCTCTTTCTGTTGCTCCGCTGGGTTGACGACCATGACGTGTGTTTGGGCTTTGGGGAAGGAGGCGGTCCAGAGTCCTCGGTCCTCTCTGGTTTTGGCGTGGAAGGATCTCGGGGCGAGGCTGGATGTAAGATTTTCTCTGCGTCTTCCAGGTGGCTGATTCGGCGTAGGGTGCCTTTATATGTAAACTGGAGAGCTGTCGGAAACAGCCACCTGTAACGGATCTGTTGCTCCTGAAGGAACACTGCCAGAGGCTGGAGTGCTCTTCTTCTTTTCTGAAGAGTAAGTGGTGAGAGGTCCTGGTATATTTGAAGTGGGGTGCTCAGAAAAGTGATCTCTTCTCCTTGGTGACTGATCGCTGATATTGCCTCTTTGATTGTGAAGAAGTGGACCCTGGTAATAACATCTGGGGGGGGTCCGAATCTGTCCCTCGGCGCGGGCGGAGTCTGTGGGTCCGGTCCAGCAGGAGCTGAGATTTGTCCAGATCCGGGAGCAGGGCCTCGAAGAAGCTTCCCACGTAATCCGCTAACTTGCTGTCAGGGACAGAGGTTGGGACGCCCCGAATGCGGAGGTTGTTGCGACGTGCCCTATTTTCAAGGTCTTCATGTTTGAACTCCAGGATCTCGCATTTGTGGTGCAGGGAATCGATGGATCTTTGCACTTCCCCCAGCGTGGTAGTGTGGTCCTGAGAATGGTCCTCGATTTCTCCGAGCCTCTGTTCGATTTCTGTGACCCTTTGGTCCGTCTGTTCAATTTTAGCGGTGAGTTCCGAGAGGCAGGCGCGAAACTCTGATTTAATATCCGCCATGAAGGCTATCAGGTCTCCTTTGGTAGCGAGGGCGCCCCTGTCCTCTTGTGGCTTCTGTGGGGTCAGTTTAGGAGGATCTTGTTTCTTGGGTTTCTCCGGTGCAGTAAACATGGCGGAGATATCTGTGCCCTTGCTCACCTTTGTTTGCCTAGACATGCTGTATCGCTCTCGACCCCCTCTCTGGTCCAGATATGGGCGAGTGGGCAGGGGCCCCAGGAAGTGTTGGTGTTGGGCGGGGGGGGGAGGGGTCTCAGTGTTTCGGGAACGGTGCAGGATGGCCGACTGTTGCGTGAGTGGGGGTGGGTATATCGCTGTGATGAGGCCCACGGGCTCAAGGCCTCTCTGGATGAAAGCAGTTCTCTCGCTGCTTCCCGCGCCCCTCCTCAAGTCATCGGTGGTCCTTCGCTGATGGAGGTCCCAGGTGTCTCTGTGAACCTCCCGTGTGCGGTTCTGTAATGTCGGCTGTCGCTGACTCGTTCCGCGTAGCGGGGGGAGGGGTGGAAGCCCGTTCTCCCGGTCCCTCGGAGTGTGCATCTGGTACTCAGGCCCCAGCAGCCGAGGATGCACTCGTGTGCATTCCGGGCAGCCTTGGTATGAATCGGATGGCTCTGTGCTGGAGTCTGCTCCCCCTCTCCAACTCCCCGGCGCTCTAAGACCCTGTTACCACCAGGTGCGGAGTGTGCTGCTGGGTTCCGGCTTGGCGGCCATCTTGGTTTCTTCGGCTGTAGACTGGGGAGAAGTTCGGCCGCTGAATTCTGGTAGAACGCCTCTTCGGTCGAAGGTTATGTTTGGCCAGGTTGTGCCATGTCGGTTCCGGTCACCTTAGATGGCATTGGCGACACGGAAACCCGCTTAGAACCGCCGGGAATTGACGGCGGCGGCGGGCATCCCACGGGCGGCCTCAGAGGAGCGACCACATCGATGGCGCTCCAAGCCACACCCCCCCACTCCCAAGATTAGGATGCCAGAAATTATATCTTTCCTACCTCCGCTGGACTCTACAAGCCATAAGATAAAGCATTCTACGGCAAAAACTACCTCCAGAGGTAAGGAGGAGTTTGCAAAAAATGGGGGGGAGGGGCAGTCTTGCACAGAGAAGCCGTCTACGAGCGGCGGTAAAGATAGAGGCCTGTCGTCCACAAACCTGTTGACGAGACCCTCATCGACCACCACGCGCAAACTGCTTTGTCCAGAAGTAATTCCTCATCGCGAGTTTATCATTCTGGAAGCAATTGTTGACGAAGGAAGCTCATCATTCGTCCACGAAGCACTCGTCCATGAGACATTTGTCCACGAAGCACTCGTCGACGGATAAGGTGCCATACACGAAATCTTCATCCACTCACTCGTTGACGAATAAAGTCAAGTTTCCGTCCATGAAATCTTCGACCACAGCTCCATCGATGGCACCGCGAGCTCACTTACTGACAGCGGATTTAGGGCCCAAAACGCCCTTCGCTGACGCCACTGTTACACCATCCAATGAAGACAGTTTTCCTGAGTCTATAGAAGCGCCACCTCAGTTTGTAGATGCTCTCGAACCATAGGGAACATAATTATCTCCCTTAGGAGAAATGCCAGCGCTACCTGACGTCATCCTGCAGGAAGAGTTTTCAGACACTGAGTTTGTTAAAGAACAGCATTGTCTTATACCTAAGGAACACAGTCCTCCTGGGCAACCTACAACAGAGGTGCCTGCTGATCCTTATGATCCTGTGCTCATGTTATCAATGCAAAGGATCATTGAGGAGTTCAACAGACGTCAAAATGAAAAAAGCAAGTCAGCTGTACCGAGGGAGCCAAACCCCCCGCAGAGGGATTTTTCACCTCGACAAAGCACGCCAAGACATTCGCATCCAGGAGTAGGCCAGAGAAAAGTGTGCGTTCACCGGAACCGCCACCCAGATCTAGGAGCAGGACAAGGGTCCCTTCTCCAGCATCGTCACATAGAACAAGATCTCCAGTTAGATATCGAACGATTGTACCATCCTCTGGTTCGGACTCAGACTGGCGGGAAGATCCTTTCAGAGAATTTTCTGAACCGGAAGAAGGCGATATGGCGCAGGATCCTGATACTAGTGAATGGGACGATTACATTGTCGAAAAGCCCAGGAAGAAAGATTCTCCGGGTGGCTCTTCACCACTGGATGATCTAGTCTCCTTTCATACTATCATTGGCAAAGCCGCAGAATTGTTTCAGTTACAGGTCACATCGAAAGGAGATCTGTTACTACCATTCCTCTCCTCAACACCATGTGAGTCCAGATCCAAGATAATGTCCACACCCCTATCCACTCCGGCTCTAGTTTCCAGGCCTGAGAAAAAATTAGGCCCCTGAGTCTGCACCCCTTTGTCTACGAGGTCCTAAAAAAAACGGACTCGGTCATCACATTAGCAGCTAAGAGAAAGTTGGCCAATCCATCACCTCTATAAGCCCCACCGGACAAGGACGGTCACAAACTGGAGGCGATGGGCAGGAAAGTATCCGCATCAGCATCGCTTACCATCAGAGCGGGCAACGCACTGGCCATGACGGCGAGGGAAGACCGCAAGTGTTGGTTCTGCATGTCTAAGCTGACCAAAAAGCTACCTGTAGAACTCCAGGAGGAAGCCAGGATGATCACTAATGGGGACGCAGCTTTGGATCACATGATTGACGCAGCAGTGGATGTGGCGGAGTCGGGTTTCCGGCAGATGGCCCGCGGCACAGTGCTGAGAAGGCAGGCCTGGAGGAAGGCTTCCAATTTCAGACCTGAGGTCCAAGCTCAGATATTAGACATGCCCTTTGATGGTCAAGAACTCTTTGGGGAAAAAGATTGATGACCACCTCAAAGGAATCAAAACTGACACGGCATGTGCCATCAGCTCTTTGAAAGATAAAGACAAAGATCGCCAGTCTTTTCATCCTTTTTGAGGTTCATCCTCGAAGTACAGAGGTTTTAACCATCTTTCCTACGGTCAGAAGTCACAAGGTAGTTCATACCAGGACACCAAGTACCAGTCTTCCATAAATACAGCCAGAGAGGGAGGCGTGACACCGCTCAACAAAACTGACAGTCCAGCTCCTTCCCCCTCAATGTCACACCCCGGTAGGGGGGGGGGGGGGGGGAGGGTGAGCCAGTTCTACCAAAGCTGGCAGTCAATAACATCAGACAAATGGGTGTTGCAGGTGGTCCGCGAGGGACACACCTTGGAATTTCTAGACCAGCCTCCTTCCTTGCCCCCGACTCTGCGCAAGGTGCATATGTTAAAACAAGTCATGGCTGAAATCCATACGTTGCTGCACAAAGTAGCAATAGAGCCAGTAGCTTACTCTCTAAGAGGAAAGGGTTTCTACTCCCGCTTCTTCCTCGTCAAAAAGAATGGTCAATGGCGACCCATCTTGGACCTGAGAGTGCTAAACAAATATATCAAGCGCATCAAATTCAAGATAACTTTGCAAGGAGTGCTTCCTTGGTTAAAGAGGCACGATTTTTTGGCCACTCTAGACTTGGAGGACACATACTTCCATGTACCAATCCACCCAGCACACAGAAAATTCCTCAGGTTCACGGTGGGCGATCTTCATTTTCAATTTCGAGTGCTCCAGTTCGGTCTGAGATCGGCACCGAGAGTTTTTACAAAATGCCTGGCACCAGTGGCTGCAAAATGCAGGAGGACAGGAAAAGAATTCTTTCCATATCTGGACAACTGGCAAGTTCCGCCTCAAGCGCCCGCTTGGCAGTCTCAAAGACGACAAATCTCTTAAGAGGGTTAGGTTTCGCCATAAACTACACAAAATCCTGCCCAGTTCCCAGCAAGACAGTCTCTTTCCTGGGAGCCGAGCTCGACACCAACATTCCCAGGGGGAGACCGTCGGCAGAAAGAGCAACAGCAATTCTCCGCTTGACATCGTGGTTCTTAGGGAGAGAAACGACATTGGTGCACTCTTACAAATCCCTCCTGGGCATGATGTCCTCATGTATATTCCTCATACCAAATTGCAGGCTTTGCATGAGCCCTGTCCAGGAGGCACGTGACCACCAATGGAAACAAGCTCTCGGCTCTTGGGAGGACATCGTCCAGATTCCAACGACGCTGCACAAAGCTCTTCGATGGTGGAATGCTCCGCAGAACCTATTACAAGGGATGCCATTTCAGGCACCAACGTCGACGCGTCTTTCGGGCTGGGGTGCTCATCTTGTGGACCTATAAACCAAGGGCTCCTGGTCAATCCAGGAGTCCCAACTCCACATCAGTGTGTTGGAACACAGGGCCATGCGGTCGGCACTGAAAGCTTTCCTTCCGGCAGTGGCAGGACAGGTACTCACTGTACAGACAGACAACACAACCTCCATGCACTACGCAAACCAGCAAGGAGGCACAAGGTCAGATCGTATCTCAAGAAGCTCAACTACTATGGGCATGGGCATTGCACTCGGAGTCCAAATCAAAGCGGAACACCTTCCGTGGTTGGACAATGTCCTAGCGGACAAACTAAGCACAGACTACATGTCCTCCCACGAGTGAGAGCTGGACGAGAAGGAAGCCCAACGGATCTTCGCCTTATGGGGCCATCCACATTTTGATCTTTTTGCCAACAAGAAATGCAAAATGTTCGCCTCCAGATACCCAGAGAGCCAGTCAATAGGAGACAGGTTCTCAGTGGATTGGATGGGGAAATTCCTATATTCCTTCCCCCCCCCCCATTCTGTCCCAATGGCCCCTGATTCGCCTCAAAGCGCATCAGTATCTATTGAAGCAACAGAACCGCAGGGTCCTCCATCACGATCCAGCGAGCCTGTCTCTCAAGACTTGGTTCATGAGCAGCGTAAGCTGATGAATCTCAATCTGCCTACTTAGTGCTGGGACATAATCAGAGCCTCAAGGGCTCCGCATCACTTACACTAGGAAATGGACTTGTTTTTCCAAGTGGTGTGAGGCATATGCTATTGATCCTCATCGCCTCGGTTGAGCAAGTACTTCCCTACTTATTGCACTTAGCCAAAGCAGGTCTTTCACTGTCTTCGATCAAGGTCCACCTATCAGCCATTGCGGCATACACAACGGCCCGGAGACGGTCCTTACTCTCCCTTCCGGCCGTTAATGTCTTCCTTAAAGGACTTTTGCGTACATTCCCACCTACTCCCACGCCGGTTCCATCCTGGAACTTGAACACTGGAGCCTCGTTACAAGCCCATTCACAGGTGCGACTTAAAATTGTTGTCATGGAAAACGGCTTTCTTGATAACCATTACTTCTGCCAGGATGATCAGTGAGTTGCAAGCCTTGTCTGAACCCCCCCTTCACCTTGTTCCATAAGGACTTTCATTTTGAGACCACGCCCTAAGTTCCTTCCGAAAGTAGTATCGGAAATGACGCTCACAGAATGCATTGTTTTACCAACTTTCTTCCAGAATCATTCTTCGGAAGCAGAACGAACATTGCATTCTCTGGACATAGCAAGAGTTTTAAAGTTTTATTTGCAAAGGAGTGGAGAGTTCCGTTCTTCAAATAGACTGTTCATTGCCTTCTCTGGCCATACAAAGGGCCAGCATATTTCCAAACAAGGTCCGACACTCTGGGTCTCTTCTTGTATCACCCACAGCCATCTAACGAAAGGCGACCCCCCCTTCCCAAACCGCCCTCAGCGCACTCCACCCGAGGGAGAGCGGCTTCAACAGCATTCTACGCAGGGGTGTCCTTTAAGGACATATGCAGAGCCGCCACATGAAGCACTCTGCACACGTTCGCTAAACACTATTGCCTGGCTGAAGATACCAACAAAGAAACTGCAGTTGGACAGGCAGTGCTCCGCCACCTCTTTGCATAAGGTAGGACCAGCCTCCTTTACCCACCTTTCCCTGAGTATGTAACCGTTGTTTCTCTCCATGGTAAAGGTTTGATCAGAAATATTTTTTCTGTATTTATGCATATGTATACCGATGGTGGCATGTTTTTAACTGCTTGGTATTCTATTCAAGCATCTGAATCTATGAAAGATCCAATGCTGAAGAAGTCTTAGTTACTTACCTGTAACTGTATTTCTCCAGCATTGGTATCTTTCATAGATTCACATGCGCCCTCCCGCCTCCCCCAAGAGGCTGCTCCTACGCTTGGCACCCATCATACTGTAATTCCTACGGTTCAAAATCTGAAGATGGCTGCCTGGGACAGAGCTGAAGCCCTGCCACCTCATTTGTTGGCGTCATAAAGGACCAAAGTGAGGTGGAGGGACTACACAATAGAATGGCTCATAGGCCAGAATGGGCTATGTACATGCATTGCTATTAGCAATGTGTGTATATTAAAAAAAAAAAGAATTATTATTTTTATCACTGAGGATTCCCAGTCTGACTGGGAATATTCAAGCATGTGAATCTATGAAAGATACGAATGCTGGAGAAATACAGTTACAGGTAAGTAACTAAGACTTCCTGACCAAGACCTTTACTCCTGAGCGGTGTGTCTAGTCCTTTCAGGGCGCTCCATCCGTGGGGGCCCAACTCGAGCACCGCGAGTCTGCTTCTGTCTGAGTCGCCCTCCTGCGGGTCCTGCAACGGTCAGGGCGTGTTAGTCGTCTCCATCGGCCTCGATCTCCAGCCACTGCTCCAGCTTTATCCAAACAGAAGTCAGCTACCCCAGGGAGGCTACGGGAAACACTGGATAAGGCCAAACAGGGTAAGGTGTCCGAACCGCCTTTGAAGGAGAAGGGCAAGCAGGACAAGTGGTCCGAGCTGCCCATGAAGGAGAAGCTCAAGATGGCCTACCTGCCTATGAAGGCCCAGGTGGGCCAGGCTCTTAGGCAAGATTGTATACAGTACCCTTTGGGTGCACTACAAAAACCCTGACCTCTTGGCAATAGGAACCCAACCTTTGGTAGAAGTCTGAACTACACAGGTTGGTAGCGTGTTGAGCAGCCAGGCTTATCTCAAGAGGGGTCAATGAGAGTTGTAGAGGAGTTGCACAGAAATTCACAGTGACTAGTATTCAAATAAACTCTTATACGCAGGATTTCTTGATTCAATAATTATTAATTTAGCAGTCAAGAGTAAGCCTTCTTCAGAAGGGGCAATATAACAGACTCAAATACACTTCAAAAATACACTCTTAAGATTTCGAAATCAGTAAGTAACCGTTTGGGATGGCGCACAGACACTGCCTACACCCTCAGGTGACTTCAATAGTTAGGGTGCTGGGGACATTAATATATATCACTGTTGATTTAAGTATCAGATTTAGGAATATGTCAAAGGAAATAGGTCCTTTAGAACAAAACAAGAGATCACACAAATATTCTGAAGCAGTTAAGTACTTTTTGTAACCCCAATGCAAACTTAGTTAACCCCTTCCTGGAAGGAAGACACAACACCTAAGCAGAGGAGAGAAGTCATTCAGGGAGCCAGGTCAGCCAATGTTAAGTTAGCAAAAGTCAAGGTGATCTGAAGCACTTCTTACAGGCAAGTAAAAGTCATGCACAATGTTTTAGAAGTCTTTGTAGAATACAGAAATTCAAAGTAGGGCCACAAGCTGATTAGGCTTATGAGGTAAAGAAGCTGTTAGCAACTCTACATAGGCAATCTAGACAAGTCTCCAACGAGGACAAGCAAAGTGGCACAACAAGAGAGAAGTTCTCTGACACTTCACAGTACCTTTAGGTTGTAGAACATAGTAGCAGATGGCTTCTGTTCCTGTGCAGCTCTGCAGATCCTGGTGTCCCTGGGCCTCCGTCATGGGGACAAGTGGGAGGACTTCTGGGGTCTCCTGCACTACAATGGGACGGTCACTGCTCGCAACTGGCAATCTTTAAACAAGTGGCACTTCAGTGTTTCAGCTCCTTGCATCTACTGCAAATAGCACCACTGCGGTTCCTGGCTGTCGAGATGGGCTTTACTTGCATCTGGGGTCCGCACTCTGTTGAGGGGTCTCAGGCTCAGTCAGTCCCGCTTCCTGTCATGCCTACCTCCAAGGAGCCAGGTCCGACCCAGCAACCCCAGAGGTAGGCATCATTCCCCCAAGGGAAGTGCCAGCAGGCCCAAGCTGGGGCCCTTTGGACACAGTCCTGGCGCCTTAGGCGCCAGGCTCATGTTGGATCCCTGTCCTGGCGCCTTAGGCGCCAGGCTCATAAAGCTAGACAGGTGTTCAAGTGTTTTAATGTGCACTTACCTGATGCAGACCATGCTGCTACATCCAGGCCCTCTTGAGGCCTGAATGAAACTACTTTACTTGTGGGACTACTTTCCACCTGGATGTGGTCGGGGAAGGGTACATACCTGATTGGTGGAAGGATACATGCCTGGAACTTCTTCCAAAGCTATTTAAACCACACCCTATCAGCAACTCGCGCTTCGCGTTGTTCTGCTCCTCGCAGCTGGACGCTCACCGTGTCAGCTCCTGCATCTGGACTTCAGCCACGCCTGTCAGCATCCTGGGTCGCCTGCAAAGGGAGATAAGAGAGAATTGGAGAGAAAGAAGACCTTACCTGCTAAAGCTGCATCACGGGGACATCACACTGACGATCCTGAAAGGGAAGACATTTTAAAAGCATTTCGCTTCGATCGCTGCAGCGCTGCATTTCACTCACCTTTCCTGGGCGCCTCCATCTTCAGCAGCGATCATCCGGATCCACACCCACTTCCCAGAGCCTAGAGAGAAAAGACAAGAAAACAAGGTGAGAGAAGAAAGGGAAATAGGAAAAGCTCAGTTTCCTTCTAAGACTTACCTGTTGGGTCATTCCCATTTCATTTCGGGTCCTGCCGCTTCCTGGCATTCCGGACCCCGGCCCCAATGGGGAAAAAGACATAAGCATTAGCGCTTGCTGCAATAAGACAATGAACATTATTATTAAGCTTGAACTTTTGAACTTGCAACAGAACTCTTACAGCGCCTCACCAGAATAGTCAAGCTTATTTTGAACTCCCATCAAACCTCAATCCAGTGAAGTAACTGGGTTTCAACACGCCCCACCATCAGAAGCAGGATGGAGAACTCATCCTTCCAGACCCTAAGGTGAGACTTCACGGGGAATCGTGGAAGGGTATCGAGGAGAGTTGGAAGGGAGTGGGAGGCTTGAGCATTATTCCGTCAGTAGGTAATACTCCCTTTTCACGCACAGGGGAATATTCCTGCGAGCCAGAAAAGGCAGAGTAGAGGGGCCCTTCCTGTCCATCATCGGAGTCCTGAGCTTCACCATTGAAGAAGCATCAGCACTCGAAGCCAGACCTGCGCCTCCGTGGGAATCAGGTGAGCGTGACACTTCCTGTGAGTCCAGAGGATCTTCCAAGAGCTCTTGGCCAGCTTAAAAGCAATGCACACGATGTGGTGTTTCTCTCCCTGGTTATTCGGTTCCAGCAGCGACTGCAGTGGAATTTCAACCACCTCAGAGAGGATGTCCAGGTGGCATATTTTGGAGTTGATTGGTCCCACCAACTCAAAGGGAGAAGTCGTCCTTGCAGGGGCTTCTGTCAATACGAATTTGAAGTTTCAGCACAGCAGCATGGCTTCACCGGGCAAACCAACGGTCCAGGAGTTGTAGCAGGCGTCCTCTTCAAGTTCTTCTTCGGATTCCTTCTTCCAGTGGTCGACTCTGCCTTCCAAGCCACAAAGCCTCTCCTTTTAAGCAGGTTTCTCCCATTCATTCCAGCCTAGCTGTCAGTCACCCAGCAGGGTGGCTGTCCTTGCCGGACAGCCAGCCGGCCAATCACATAAGAGTGCATTCCTGTCCCATAGGAGACTAAGCACAGGGAGTTTCGGGCACCTCGCTTGCTTCCTGCCCCTGCCAGACGCTCTGGAGCCAGAGGCGGGCTTCACTCGTGATTCCCGCCAAAGGCAAAATGAACAAAGGGACCAAACCTGGTTTGGCGCACACAGTAAATCTCAAGAAGGACCTCTCCACAAAGAAATGGCGCAAAAAGACGACCAGGGCCATTTTGCCAAAAAATGCACCCTTTGGTGCTTTACTGCAGCTGCAAACGCAGCCCGCAGTAAATGCACATCACAGTAGTTAAAAGTAAACCACTGCCACCAGTCGTTCAGTGAGGAAAGGGTAACATAAAACATTACATGAGAAGCTCGACAAAGGGGATACTAAGTAATCCCTCCAGCACCCTATAGTAAGATAGTGTGTGCTGGGTCTAGAAAGTTACAAAGGTAACCAAAGTCAATTTCACTTCACTGCTCTTGGAAACAGTAGTTTATCCAAGAGGAAGGTATTTAAACCTTTGGAAATCTGAAAGACCTGTGCCACTGCACTGAAGGGGCTGTGTGACACAATGTAAAAGATGCCTATGGAGTTTGTCAGGCGCCATACCCAAAAGAAACAGAGTTCAAAATCACATTAAAATACATGAGAGAGTGGGGTAAAAAAGGGTCTCACTCTCTTCAGGTTAAAAAGTCAAGTCCCTAAACTCCAGCAAAGTTGCTGGGGTCTCTAAGGTAGAGAGGAATTGGCACATTTCTGAGAATTCTCCCCAGCACAGGCCAAACCACCACCATCATCCTCCTCCTCGATCGAGTTGGTAGTGGCCTCCTTTTCAAAGGCAACAGGGACATATCCTGTTCAGGGTGCCCCGGCGGCAGCCAGAGTGTCTCTCCCAGCCAGGAGAAGGTCTTCTTTCAAGCCAAAAGACCACACAGAAGAGGTTGCCGGGCCTCAGCCAGAGACTGACCTCTTAGGACCTGAAGAAAGGAGGGGTGAAGAACTCCAGGGCACGGACATTTCTTCATCCACGGAGGAGGTCCTTACCGTCCACACGATCCACAGTGGTGAGGACGACGATGTAAACGTCGAAGAGATGCCAGACGGTGGCGATGACTACGTTGATACAGTAGACTAGGGCGACCACATGGGCGCTGGGCCCGACGACATGGGCGCTGGGCCCAGTGACCCTGTTTCCCAAGTGCCCCCAAGGGATTTGTTGCAGGATATCCTCAACACTCCACACGCTGGAGTCGGAGATTCCGAGGAGATTGCTGATGGCTCCACCAGCACCAGCTGCGCCACCTGTGACCCAGAGGCAGCCACCAGCGAAGAAGAGGACGACGCACCCTATGCCTCCATTCCAACTGTTGCTGCTCCTTAACCCCTCCCCACCGACGAGGACGGGCACGACGACAGATACGGATGATGACACAGGGCTGGGATACCCTGCATCACCAGCACTGAGAGCCTTTTTTCGCCGGACGAGGTAGGATCTTTTCATTCCATGATTGCCCGGCCGTCAGAGCTTTTTCAGCTCACCCCGGAGGAGATTTTCCTGTACCAACGCCGGGAGGTGAAGAGGAAGACTATCCTATCGGTACTGCTCCTGGACGATGTCTGGGATCGCTGAAGAACCCTGCTTCAGCCCCAGCGAAGAGTGACCGGCTGGAGAAAAGGTACTGGGTGCCGGAGTCTACACCCAAGTGTCTGCGGTCTCAACTGTCGCCAGACTCTGTGGTCTCGGCGGCCCCCAAGAAGTAGTCATCAAGTTAATTGTCATTTTCATCTGAACCCCTGGACCATGAGGGGAAGAAATTGGATGCCATGGGTAGAAAGGTGATATATTCGGCGACGACAGTGAATGCAGGCAACGCCCTGGCAATCATGGCATATATGCCCGGGAGCTTTGGTACAAGATGGCTGCGCTCCTCTATTTCCTCCCCGATGACAAGCGGGTTGAAGCTTTAGAGATCCTCCAGGAAGGCAAGGTGGCGTTGGACCACGCCATCACAGTGGCAAAGGACATTGCAGACACAGGCTTCCGCCAGATGGGCCACAGGGTTTGCCTTCGCCTTCGTGGCAGGCTAAAGGCCACCAACTTCAGGCAGGAGGTCTGGACATGCCGTTTGACGGAGTCATCCTTTTCAGGAAGGCTGTCGATGAATTCCTCCAGACCATCAAGACCGACACGGAGACAACCCGTGCTTTGGGCACCCTGCAGCAACATCGGCCGTCCTTTTGTTTCTCAGAAGCGAAGTCCAGCAGGTCTTCAAAGGGTTCCGGCGGGGGCTCATTTTTCCGCCAACCCTGCAGTTATTTCGACCCAAGAAGCCAACAGGGGTCGCCCCAAGGCCTTCGGAGGTGGCCGTCAACGGCAAGGGCCCCACAGCAGTCTGGCGACCTCCAAGCAAGGTTGAACCAGCCAGGACGTCTGGTCCCCACCCATACACCCCGATGGGAGGCTGGCTGGCAACCTTGGTTGGCGCATGGAAGACCATCCCCACTGATTGATGGGTGCTAGACTCTCTCGCCCACAGACACACTTTGGAGTTTCAACGAAAGTGTCCGCGAATACCACTGGTGGCCCAGCAGAAAATCACATCCCTCAGCTGCTATTGGAGTTTCGGGCCATGTTACAAAAAGGGGCGATAGAGCTGGTTCCAGAGCGATTCCTGGGCTTCGGAGTCTCGAGATACTTTCTCATAAGAAAGAAGACTGGGAGCTGGAAGCCCATCCTCGACCTACGACGACTCAAGTACATAAAGTCCCAGTTCAAGATTGTCAGGCTGCAGCACGTGCTTGGCCAGCTGAAGGAGGGCTATTTTCTGTCGTCGTTTGATCTAAAGGACCCGTATTTCCACATTCCGATACATATCGAAAGTTTCTGTCCTTCGTCGTTGAATGGAAGCAATACCAGTTCAAGGCTCTTCCCTTCTGACTAAAGTCAGCACCCAGAGTCTTCACCAAGTGCTTGCCGCCGGTTGCGGCCCATCGAAGACTGCAAGGGATCCACGTGTACCCTTTACTTGACTGGCTCATTCGGGCCAGGTCAAGGGACATCGCAGTCAACCACATGGCAGGGACTTTCTGGCTGCTGGCAGAACTAGGGTTCTCGGTAAATTATGCTCTGTTCCTGGGATCCATGCTCAACAGTGTCTTGCCTGGCGTCACTGTTGGAAGAAAGTATATCTGCCATCTTGGGCAAAGTGCAAAGGCTGTTGGCACTGAGAGTCACCACAGTGAGGACCATCGAGTCTCTAATCGGCATGATGTTGTCGTGCATATACCTGATTCGGCTAAGCAGGTTGTGTATGCGCCTGCTGCTGGAGTTCCTCAAAGCCCATTGGGTCCAGGTGTCCAGGGACTTCCAGGACAGGATCACGCTCGACTATGCGATAAGGTGGTGGGGCGTGCACACCAATGTCGCTGGAGGCATGGATTTCCAGAGCCCCCGTACCAAGAGTAATGCTTAGTAATCGGTATTGTAGTATAATTTGTGTGTGATATTGGTTGCCTCATTTAGTGCATGCTTTATAAATGATTGTGTAATAAATTAAGCAGTGTTTTACCAAAAAATCTTGAGTATAAGTGTTTATCTGAATACTTGTTATTGTAGACTTTTGTGTAACACCCTTACAAGTTCACATTCCCTCTTGAGATCAGCCTGGATGCTCAGCTCGCTACCAAAAACTGTGTGGTACAGACTTATACCAAAGGTTGGTTTTGATTACACCTGTAGTCCTAGTTGTGTGTAGTGGTCCGAGAGGGTATTGCATACAAAATGTGCTTATCACCTGCATTTTGAGCCATCCCACGCATTGCTGCAACCTTGCGTTGCTTCAATACCCTGGGACCTCGATCCACTGGGTATCCTAGTGGATCTCCAGAGACACGAATCAAGTCTTGAAAAGTCCCCTCCGCAGAGTCTGGACCTTTAACGGCGAGAACTCAACTGCGATGTTCTTTTGTCTTCTGTGCTCTTTGAAACAACACCAAATCTGCAGAACCACATTCAGCCGCGAGGGAAACCTTGCCTAGAGCCTTCATCGATCCCTGCTGCAAAGTTCCTTTTGAGGTCTTGTTTTCAGTCACTACGACAAGGAATCCACTGACCAGGTATATGGCTGCAGACCCTGAAGTCGTCCTGCTGCAAAATCTTCAATGCTGAGGTACTGTGTTGGCTTGGGTATGTACTTAACTTAACCCTGTTAGCATTTCTGTGTAGCTGTGCGTTGTTTTCTTTGATGGGGAGGCCTCTCATCCAGTGAACCCAGTCCCACTGCTAAAATCCTGCTAGGGTGTCTTCTGCGAAGCCCCTGGACCCTCTTCTAACCCTAGAAGTAAAGTACTCAGTTGCCCAGTTTTCATAAATAACTGACTTTTGCTACTAAAGAACCAATCCTGACACTGCCTGTTGGTCACTAGTTCTATTTACCCCTCCTTCTGCCACTGAGAACACTCCCGCTCCAAGAAAAAGGGAAAACCTTTTGAAGGGATTGGGACTTTTGCCTAGAAAAGAAAATAATTGTTTAGAAGTTACTTGTAAAGAGTCGGTTGGTAACTGTAATTCCAAGCGTGAACAAAAGTTCTTACTTGGATGTTTGATGCACTATTATTAAAAGTATGGTTAACATATTTTTTTCCTTAGGAACTGTTTTGCCAGTCTAATAGGATGTAGATGTAAAGGTATTTTACTCTCCTGTGATTAGGTTGTGCCTCTTCAAAGTGTTGGTTTCACCAGATTATTCCTGCAGGTTAATTGTATGAGTGTCATCCAACTGGGTATTGCTTCCCCTGACTTGCTGTTAGTCTGTCCAGAATAAGTCTGTGTTAGGTTGTAGCCTACCTAGAATAACTGAGTCATTCAGTAAAGTGTAACATTGGGTTTTATTTTCCCTGTGCTATCTAACTTGGAGTCTGTGGTTCTAACTGTCCCCGATAATTCATACTTCAGTTATCCTTACAGCTGGGAAAGATCTAACCTGGACTGCTTGTGAGATATAAAAAGTATATGGGTTTTACTTACCTTTTGTTAGCTGTGTGCCATCCAAAAATAAGTTGCACAAGTTACTGCTTACCTGAATCTGGGGTTCTCTGATTTCAAAAGCACCTGTAATTGTATTACATCCTTAGGTTTTACTCACCTAGTATAACTGTGCGTTATCACAAAAGTAGTTATAGGTTTTTACTGCACCTGGAATAAGTGTTCCACTTTTCACAAACCGTATATTGTCCAGTTGACTGATTATGTGATTTGAACGGAGTCACTATACAACTGGACAGGTCTACTGCCCTTGCATTACTGAATGTAATTGTGAAAAACATTGGTGTTTACTCTAAAAATAATAAAACAAACTAACTCCCCAAGAATAGGTGTGACCTATACTGAATGTGTATGAAAAGGTTTTGACTTTCCTAGAACTACTGTTGGGTATTTCAAATAAGGTGTATACTTGGGTCTGTGTGCCTTCAAGTATAGTGTTGTGTATTTTTAGAATTGTGATTTCATATAATGTTTTGGTGCATATTTACCTCTAGATTTATCTGGGCCTACCTGTACTTAAATAAATCCTCTATTTTTACATCGTTTTACAGTGTTTCATTGAACCATTTGTATGACTATTTCACTTGTACTGATTATACTGCCCTCTCCCTCCTAAAATGAGCCTGGCTGCTCTGTGTGCGCTACCATGTACTCGGGTGGTACAGCCTTATACTAACAGTGGAGTCTTGTACTGCCTCAGTTGAATGGTTTTACTAAGCAAAAACGGTCCTAACACCAATAGCCAGAGTCATCCATGCACTGCCCTCTTCCTCCTCACCCCCACGCCCATTGCCAAAGGCAGTTTTGCTTTGCTGCCCACCCTTGCCTTTCCACAAATAGCAATGCACTGACATCCCCAGCTCTTATGGTCGGACAACTCAATCCTTGGTGGTGGACATGAAGGAGCAGGCAGATCAATTGGCAGCAGAGATTGTTATACAAGACATTCAGGGGGAGTTATACACACGGTCAGAACTGAAAGGGCCATTGTTTTAGATGGGATTAATCATGGACAGGAGATGCCCTTCAATGCCTGGATCTGGTGTTGGTTCTGCCCTGGCTACAAGGTCTACACTGGTTGGGGAATCTGTGACAGGGGTTTGGTCACCAATCCTGGAGCTAGACAATTAACGGGATCCCAGAATGTGCAAACATTTTTTTTATCATAAACCACCGGATTTAAGCAATAATCCCTTTCACTGCAACCTTACGGAAAGACAAATGGAAAGGCCCTGTGAAAGCCAAATCAGGAAATATAACATGTGCGCCCCCTCATTTGTGCAAAGGGTAATGTACAGGGCCTGCCCGTGCCATCACCAGTGCCACTGCCCACTAGGGTATGGGCCTGAAAAAAGGCTGGAGCACGACTGCACGAGCGATTACAGGTTCACAGCCCAATACACTGGAGAGCTCCAACAAAGGTGCCACACCTTATGCACTTGGACCATCGGGGTGGGAGGCCGGAGCAACCGTGCTTTATTGGCTGTAGCAGCTCAGCACGTGCAGCAAGCTCCGCTACAACCAGTCAATGTGCCACCTCAAATTTTTGGGCTGTGAGAATCCTGTGAATAGCATGGTGTGAGTAATTGTGCAGCCTAGGTCTGTGCCGTGAGACGGCCTGATGATTGGATGAAACAGTATACAGTGTACACCATCGTAAACCTATGCGTGCGCGGCTTCATAATCAAAGGTGTGCTGCTGCACACCTTTCGGGGAACATTGCTCCTGGGATACCCTAGTTTGCAAATGTCCAAACAAATTAGCCAATCGAAGTTCAACCTGCCCTTTAAAAGTCCTTAGAATGTTCGCTCCCCTACGTGAATAACACACATGTTCCAATGCTTGCCAACACAAGTTCCCAAAAACTATTTTGAAAAGTCTGTCCTGATCTATGCCAACAGGGTGACACACCAAATGGTTCCTGGGAAGGTTCCCTCAGGGGTTATTCAGTTTGGGCTTAATTTATCCACTCTGCTTTCACCTCTGATTCCAGTGCCAATAGAGGGAAGGTTGATTCTCACTGGCTTTTTAGTGGACTGTACAAGTTTAGACTTTAGTAATCTGTTTCTTCCCCTCTTGGATTTTTCGTTTCACAAACGTCTCTCTCAGTATTGAGCACTTGTTCTGAAAGGTTTTATCTTGCTCCTTCCCTCCATTGATTTAAATGGACACCCTTCTTTTTGCTGTTTTTTTTAACTCCTCTGAATTTTTTCAGGGAAGCAAGCCTTCAGCTCCACTTCCCTTTTGCCAATTGTTTTGTGGAAACTGGCTAGTCCTTCAGACTGTCAGTGCTGAGAAACTGTTTCTCTTTGTATTCTTGTATTTTGGCAATTTCACACAACATTTTACAGTGCAGGGCAACAGGGATACTTGGTATCCTCCTAACATTTCATCTTTTGGGTTTTTGTCACTTTTTATATGTTCCTAAATGAAGCTGGTGGCAGCAAGAATGAACAGCTTTTTTACCTTAATTGTGCACTTTCACGTTTACCGCAAATGGCTAATAAAGGTGGCTATCACCCTAAAATGGCCATGCCACAGAGTGTTTCACCTGTTCTTTGGCTATATTGTAGATTGGCCTTCTTCCTGCCTTCACAGGTCAGAAAATTCCATATGGTAGTGCACTTGCACAGAAAATCTGCTGCTTTTATGGGCTAGTTGGTCTTTGTGTGAGAGCCCAAGGGAGGGGTCTGGGACTGTCTGGTCCCAGTGCGCATTACTTGGTGCCAGAGAGTCTGCTGCTGGGCGAATGTGAATCCAGAAGTTATCCCTGATTGGACAACTGCTGGATGTTCGAATGTAGCAGATCCTTTTCCTTGGTGGGCTTGAACTTGCTTCGAGATCTGAATCTGGATAAGAAGACTCCTGCTGCAGACATTCTTCCGAGCTATGTTGGAGCCAAGATTCCTGTGAAGAAGAGCAGCCTGCTGACGACCCAAGGACAGCTTCTGCAGTTGACCAGCATCCTCTCCAGTCACTAGCCAGGTGGAGTCCTGCTCCTTTGCAGGATCTCAGAAGACCCTTGTCGGTGCTTCAGCCCTTGGACTAGTGGGACCAACTAGTCTCAACGCCTATCCGAGTTTGCATGCCCCAAGAGCCTTCGAAAGTGTCTCTTGACTGCCCGGGGGACTGACCAGCTCCCTCATGGACTAAGCCGCGAGAGACGTAGTTCCGCTTTCAAGCGTGGAACTTTGGTGTTCGCCAGTTTATGCCATAATTCAGCTTCTCCTGCTATGATGGCTTCCTTGCACCAAGGGAATATGTCCTGGAGCTGCTTCTGCGAACGCAGACTGTCTTCGCCTGCAATGGGCGGCCGTTGTTGGAACTCATTACTCCATCCCGTAAAGTGTCCTGAATGGGTATGCACAGTGAATGATGGCATTATTCATCCTCTGGTGTTGCATCTTGAAGTAGGACCTGACTAGAAGAAGCACTCTAACTTGCAACTCCTGACCATAACTCTACAAACCAAGGCGGGAAGATTCTGTAACAACCCCCTCTCCCACCCTCCCAGTTGATCCATTGTGTGACCTGGAAAAATCAGTCAGGTGGGTAAGTGATCACAACTGTTCCTGTCCGTGTTACAAAACCACCCTCCCTAACCCTCCACCCCCAGTCCCCCAAAGTATAACATTATGTGCAAAGCACTTTGTCTCCTACCGCCCTCTTTACTTAATTTTGGTCGTCGACCCTAGGTCACGTATCCTACCCCTTGGCTAGCCTTGGGACTGGAAGGGATAGGAGAACTTGCCTGTCTTTGGACAAATAGTTAAATTTTTAAATAGTTTAGAAATGTTTGCAATCACCACCACAAGTCCATTTCATCTTTTCAGAGAATAACTTCACTGGAGAACCTTGTCTTGGAACCTGCGATTGTTGGGCACTAGGCCCCATACATCTCAGGGTTGGACTTTTAAGTAAAAATAATTGTACTTGTGATCAGTTCTAATCATTTAACTGCATCTGAATGACTTACCTGGTTAAATTGATGCATTGAAATTGAATTTACCGGTGAAAGTATTCATTTGTCATATATGGTTTTGTGTGAAAAGGCCATCGGCTAGTTTCATTTCAATGGATTGCCTTTCTCCCGAAGATTCCTCATCAGGTAGATATCCATTCCATCGTCAGCTGCTCAGAAAAAAGTTAGACAGGGGAAATAGTGCACCTCGACTCGGCCGACAATCCATCTTGCTGCAATACCTTGGTCGTCGGCTCTGGGCGGGATGGTGGTCGTTGTACATATACTGCTTCACTGCACACCTGTAGCTCGAGTTCCTCTTTTCTGCGCGCTTTGCATGCTGCGCGAGTTACACTGCTAATACATGGCATTTAAATTCAACAAATTTGTTGCTGTTTTTCAACCCGAGTTCGACCCATGTCCGCACCCAAGGTATCCGGGAATCAAACGCTGCAGGGACTGGAGCTCGAAAATGTCCATTATGCTCAAGATATATGCGTGTCTTGTCTTGATGCTGGTCACGTCCTAGAGGGCTGTGGTTTGTGTCGAAAAATGAGCTCTAAGTCCCTCGGGGAATTGGCGGCGAAAGTAGAGATGGCCCGACCTCCTTCAAAATCCCTAGCACGGTCGATTGTTGGAAGCGAGCCGGAGAGGTCGACTTCTGAGAAGGAAGAGAGAAGTCACTCCACTTCCTCCCACTAGAAGAAACAATGCGATTGGCATGGGTCCGATTCTTCAGACGACCCTGGTAAGTCGTAGGCGGGGGTGGACGTCCAGGGCCGAGTGTGAGGTTTTCAAGCAATAGATTATGGATATGTTCCGTAAGGCTGCTGTAGGTATGGGGGCGCCCTGCGATGCAGCAGGCCTTATTAGTTCTGGCTGCGCCCTGTAACTCCATCCCCATAGTGAACACCATTACGACTCCGTTGTCGTCCGCAGAGCTGTCGGACTCAGCGCTGTGTAAGGTCGAGCTGCCTTTCGGCGGCAACACTTGCCAGTGCACCCCCGCCACCAATATCTTCCAATGCGCTTCTGAAGCCCCTTTCGCCGCCGATTGCAAAACCATCAATGTCGGCTGCCATTGAGTAGTCTTTTGCTCCTAAGTAAAGGGTCAAAGTTTTTCGGCTCCGTGGCTGATATTTTCAGCGCTGCCGATGACTAACATAGTGGTTTTGACCCTGCGTATGCAGGTGCTGAAGGGGCAGATTTTTTTTGTCAACCAAGCAGATCTGGTCGCACTGCTTGAAGGGTCTTCATGACGCCAGTGGGCTGGACACGGAAACACATCAGCTCCATCCTTAGCCATGCTAACGCCAAATATCGGGCTTTAGTTGACAGGGTGGTTGATACTCTGGGATTGCATGCTCCAGCCAAGCCTTTGTCAGGCTATGACCCGATATCCTGAATGAAGGACCTTGTATGGAAAGGGCTATTGCTGACCCCACTCCACTTAATTAAGAAGTACAAGCTGGCAAGGGGGGGACCCACCATATATCTCCACCCACCTGACACCAGAGAGGATAATGGTGCAGGCAGTCAGTGTCTAACAGATTTTCCGTGTCAATATTCCAACTGATAGGGAGGGTAAGAAAGTTGACACTTTAGCTAAACTCTTCTCTTCCGGCAGCATGGCCGACAAGGTGGCGAAAGCCGCTTGTGGGTTTGCCAAGTATTCTTTTGGTCTGTGGATGGCTATTGGTGAGGTGGCCCAGCATATTCCCGAAGAGATGTGTGAGTGCTTCCAAAGGCTGGTAGATGATGGCAAGGCGGTGGCCTGGCAGTCATTGCAGACTGGCCTGGATGTCGCAGACTGTGTCAGCAGATCCATGGGGTCAGCTACAGTGTGAAGGAGTCAGGCTTATCTTCAGGCATTTGGGTTCTCGCAGAAGGTTCGCTACAAGCTCCTGGACATTGATTTTGACAGATAATCTCTTCGTCCCGTTGTCTCTCTTTAGAGAAATTCAAGGAGTACAAGCTAGCTGCCAAGTCGATGGGCCTAGCTGTCCAACAGCCATCCACACCGGCCTTTAGCTCCGCCTCAAAAGGTAAAGGCTACCAACTCAATGTCCCTTTTGGCATGTAGGCTCAGCTCCCGCAACCCAGGCATGGGCAGAGGAGTTTCTCATACTCCTGAAGGGGTTGGGTGGGGGGGGGGGGTGCTTCTAGAGGCCAGTAGACAGGGGCAGCAGTGGTGTGGGGGCCCTCAATGCCTCTTTGCGTTATCCCTCCACGATTCACCGGTTGGAGGACTGCTAACAGAGCACTGGAGCCAATGGCGAGAGGTTAGCTCAGACACCTGTGCTCTCAATCTCATTCAGTGGGGTTACTCTCTGCCTTTGTTAAAAAGACTGCCAGACGGACCACCACCATCACCACCTCCTCCTCAACAACCGGAACAGAAACTCGAGGAAGAACTGCACGCCCTGCTTTTGAAGGCTGCCATGAAGAGGTAACTCCCGAGCAGAGAGGATTGGGCTAGTATTTCCGGTAATTCCTGGTACCCAGGAAAGGGTTAGGATTTGGTCCCATCTTTGACATCAGGGCCTTCAACAAATTCCTGCGTAAAGTTCAAGATGATGACGTTAAGAGGAATTCTCCAACCTCTCAACTTTAAGAACTGGCTGATGTCAATAGATCTCCAGGATGCATATTTCCATGTGCCGATCCACCAGAAGCACAGGGAATTCTTGAGATTCCTCTTAGAGGACAAGCACTACCAATTCAAGGGGCTCCCCTTTGGGCTAACCTACGCTCAAAGGGTCTTTACCAAGCTCATGGAGTTAGTCGCAGCTCACCTGAGATGTTATGTTAAAGGCTCTTATGCCCTGCACTGTTGCCACCTGCGTGGTCCCTTGGCGCTCTGGCATATCTGTAAGGCAACGAGGGAGGCAGTTAAGTTAGTAGAACTGAGCGGGAAAAAAGAGCAAGAACTGTGATGTTCTGTTTGCAGCTTCAGTTTGGTGACACCATTCACTAATCGTAGGTGTTTTTTTTTTTTATTGGTAGTCGCCATGTTATGTTGGGCGAGAATGTGTGGTTTTGTTTCGTTGTTAAGTGCGTGCGTTTGTTATGCTGTAGAGGTATGGTTGTGTTTAGTTCAGTTTGAGAAGGTGTATACATAACTGAGTTTTTAGTAGGGTTTGTGGCAGTAGCCAGGGTCTGTAGCCAGAAAAAAGCGCCTTTTGTTAATTTTGCCTTTGGCGGGCTTCTGTACTGAAATATGCCTCTGGCTCCACTGTGTCTGGCAGGGCATGAAGCGAGGATGGTGCCTGAAAATCTGTCCTTGGTCTCCTTAGTTACCTGAATGCACCCAATGCTGATTGGATGACTGTCCTTGCAGGACAGCCACCCTGCTGTCGTGCGAATGACAGCTAGGCTGTGCATGAATGGGAGAAACCTGCATAAAAGGCGAGTCTTCTTGAACTGAAGACAGTCGACCACTGGAAGAAACATCCGATGAAGGAATTGTGAAGAGAAGCTTGCTGCTATCTATTGGACCGTTGAACTGCCCAGTGAATCCCTGCTGCTGTGCTGAAAATGCTTTTCCGAATTGACAGGAGAATCTCCGGAGAGGATGATTTCTTACCTTGGGTTAGGGGGGGCCAAATAATCCCAAGACTAACTTGGCTGGAGGACCGTCCTCAACTGGCTGTACTTCTTCTATGCTTACAGTGCCTGGGGTCGAGAAATCCATAGTCTAGTGCAGTGTTTTTAAGCCGGACCAAAGCTCCTGGAAGATCCTGAAGACCCTCCCAAAGCAGGACAATCCAAGCTTGAGTCACCTCACCAGAGAGCTGCACTCGAGGAGTGAAGGAAGCCCATCCAGTGTCCACGATCTGCTTGGTGCTATTTTCCGGTTGCTGTAACATAAAGTGCAGCTGAACTAAAAAGAGCCCGAAGCTGCTGCTGAACTTCGAACTGCAGTGCAGTAGTCCTCCAGACGTCCTCCCTCTTGTCCCCACGACTGAGGCCCAGGAACCCAGGATCTGCATCCCTACAACCAGAACAGAAGCCAGCTGGATCCTGTTCTTCTAACCTAAGGTACTGTGTTGATTAAGGGGTACTTAGCTCTTTTGTCTGTAGCTTGCATTCTCACTTGAGACTTGCAGTAGCTGCTTTTTGAGGAGTTGATCTCAGCTCCAATTTTCACAAGCCTAACAGCTTGTGGCCCAACAGTGATTTTCTACAAACTCGCAATACTTTGTGCTATCTAAGTGCCCCAGCGCCATAGACCTTTTTCAAATTTACTTTAGCTGCCCTGGCTCCCTACAAACTCTTCAGACCCATTGACTTTGATTCTAACTGTCCCTCATAAGGTGGTACATTGATATTTAACTAATATTGCTGGGAAAGGTTTTATCTAGACTTCATTGGGAGATTGGAAAGTGCTCACAGGCTCTGAGAACCTTTTAACCTTTTTCGTTCTATTAACCTTCCCTCCTTTACCAATCTCAGAGTTACAAAGTAAATAAATGACATATAACTGCCAGTACTGTCCTAGTAATTGAAGTCACCGAGGGTGTAGAAAGTGTGTACGAAGCATCTCGAACGAGCGTCTACTTGACGTGTCTTGATACCGAGAAAGTATTTTGAAGTGTATTTTTATTGTTGCTCATTGCCCTTTTTTTTGCTTATTTAAAACTTGCTGTTAAATAATTATTTTACTAGAAAATCTTGAGTGTAAGTGTTATTTGGATACTTGTATGTGTGGATTTCGATGCTGCATCTCACATTTACCTCCCTTGAGATGAGCATGGCTGCTCAGTCACTCTACCAACTTGTGTACTTGTGTAGTACAGACCTATACCAATAGGTGGGTAACCTAATACCAAGAGGACAAGGCTGGTGAAGTCTCCCACATGGTTAATGCATCAAATCTTGCCTAACGGGCTCAAATCAAGATATGACGGGCTGACTTATGATTGATCTAGTAGAAAATAAGAGTGATGGGGATTTAATGGATTACAGTAATGACAGTACTCCCTGCCCAGGCCACACTTGCCTCATAAATCACTGCTGGTGTTCTGCGGCAGGCTTCCCAGTTGAACACGGGCAAACAAGGCCTGGAGCTGCTTTTTCAGGAGCTGCCCTTTGCTTTGTGGCCCTTAGACGGTGGCTGCACAGCCAGAGGCTGCTCAAAGTAGTGGTCTTAAAAGGGCCTTGCAGGCCAATCGGTGGCGGGTGGGGAGGAGGGGACAAGGCAATCCAGGAAGCGGGTATTGAAGGTATTGGGGATGGGGACATGAGCACGAGATTTCCCCCAAAAAAGAAATTGCATTTCTTTTTTTTTTTTTTTTTAAAGTGCAGATGCAAGGTTGTGGGTTGCAGGAGCACAACGAGGCCGAAACATGTTTGGGGGGATGCTTGTGGTCTCTTGTAGAAGGGATGTTACCAAGCAGTTCTGACTGGACTGCCCTGTTTTGGGGGTGGGATTAAGCATGATTTGCACATGGTCTTTTCTCTTTTGTAAAGGCTTGGCAGGTGAAGAATGGTGGTCTGGAGTGTTGCCCAGAGCGCCAGAGGTTACGATTAATTCAAAACCTTCGAGCCATCACCTCCTGTTTTGCTGTTCTCGCAGTGGCACAGGGCACACCTGGCCAGGGTCTGTAGCCAGCAAATAAACGGCATCAATGTGTTCCCATACCTGGACAACTGGCTGATCTGAGGGAAGTCGACATAGCAGGTGTTGCCAATCTCAAGGACACCTGCTCTCTACTCCACAGGCTGGGCTTCTCACTGAACTCTCAAACGTCCTGCCCGACACCAGCACAAAGGCTCCAGTTCATCGGATCAGTCCTGGACACTCTGGTGGGGAAGGCTATTCTTCCCGTGGAGAGAGTTGCCAGTTTCAGACAGATGGTCCAGCTCTTTCAGAACCACACCACCTTGTCAGCAGATTCCTTCCTCCTCCTCTTGGGTGTCATGGCCTCCTGCATTTTTTGGGTGCCAGAGGCCTCCTGCATTGGCCTCCTGCAATGGCTCCTGCGGGGTCAGTGGTCCAAGTACGTCGGCACTTGTTCTCAAAGTGTCCTGGTGAGTGGCCAACAATCTCTCTTCTGAGGCCTTCAGCCACAAAATGTTTGGGAGGGGGAGCCTTTCTGTCTCCGTGGCCCCAGGGTGGTCACGGATGCATCCTTGAATATTTGGGGCACTCGCTGCAATGATTTGCAGTTGAACGGCCTTTGGACAGTGATGGAGCCTGATGGCACATCAACAGGCTAGCGGTATAAGCCCTCCGGTTCGACCTGAAGGCATTTGCAGCCTCTCTGAAAGGGGAGCATGTCCTGATTATGACAGACAATACAGTTGCCATGCAGTACCTTAACACGCAGGGTGGTGTGCCATCCCTTCACCTTGGCAGAGAGGCGATGCAGTTGTGGTTCTGGCTTTTGGAGAATCAGATCTGTCTCAGCAGTACTTCTGGCACAGCGACTGGTTTGGCTGATGCTCTGAGTAAGCAGAGCACATTCTGACATGAGTGAGAGGTGTCCCAGGAAGTCCTAGAGGAGGTCTTCTCTCTTTGGGGTACCCTAGTGGTGGATCTGTGTGGCACGGAGTCCAACAGGAAGTGCAGACAGTTTTGCTTGAGGGATTTCCCAGTTAACGGTGCACTGGGGGTTGTTTTTCTGGTGGAGTGGACCTTCACCCTCCACTATGCCTTTCCCCAGATTACTGTTGTTCTGTGGGTTCTGAGGAGGTGGAAGAGTTTGGAGCAACCCTGGTCTTGATCACCCTGGATTGGGCGGGGAGAACATGGTACTCTGAGCTTCTGTACTTGGCCATCTGCCCACCGCTCTGGTTGCCTCATCGGCTGGATCTGCTTTCCCAGTCGGAAGGTCTGGTGCTTCACCCGAACCCAGAATCTCTCAACCTACATGCGTGGCTCTTGAGAGAATGAGATAACTGAACCTCTCCAACAAGGTGCTTGAGGTGCTGCTGGCTGCATGCAGACTCAACAAGATTGCTGTAAGCATGCAGGTGGAGAAGATTTGCGGCATGGTGTTGGGAAATGGAGGTTGGCCCCATCTCTTGCCCCACCATTCCGGGGATGGAGTTCTTCAGATCACCACAGTCAAAGGGTACTTGGCAGCCTTGTCATTGTTCAAAAGGTCTCTGCATCAAGTACCTTTCTTTACGATCCTGGTTATGGCCCAATTCCTGAAGGAGCTTGTGAATACATTTCCTCCTATTCCCTTTTTTGTTCCAGACGGGGAACTTAATTTGATTCCCACCTTATTCATGGTGGCTCCCTTTTGAGCCTTCGTATTCACGTGCTTTGTTTAATCACCTAGAAGACCATGTTCTTAGTGGCCAGCACATCGGCAGGTCTCGTCTTGCTCGCCACCTTACCTTTGCTTTTTTTGGGAGAAAGTTTCCCTGAAGGTACAACCTGGATTTCTGCCCAAGGTGGTATCAGAATTTCAGATGTCCCAGGCCATTGACCTTCCTGTCTTTTAACAGCCTTTACCCACCACAACACACCTCAATGGAGGAGGAACAGTTCCCTGGGCTGGACCCGAAAAGAGGACCAAGTTTTTATGTTGCCAGATCAGTGTAATTCATGAAGGTGGATTAGTTGTTTGTGGCCTTCTACGTGGCTAGTAGGAAGGGTTTAGATGTTTCAAAGTAGACAATCTTGCAGTGGATCGCGCTTTGCATTTCCGAATGGTTCCACAATGCGGGGAAAGATCTGCCTCTGGGCATCAGAGCCCTCTCCACTAGAGGGGTGGCTACCTCAACAGCTCTACAAAGGGTAGTACTGGTGAGGACAATTTGCCGGGCAGTAACCTGATCCTTACTGCATACTTTTACCAAATACTACAGCCTGGATGTGGCCCGTGGGGCTGACATGCGATTTGAGAGATCGGTTTTGCAGAATTTCCTTCTGTAAGTGACTTTCATCCCACTTCCTTTACGAGTACTGCTTGGCGACTATATATGAGGAGGAATCTGCAGGAGAAAGGCAATCCATTGAAGGAGAAATTACTCACCGTAATATTCTATCTATGGATTCTTCTCACGCAGATTCCTCATTACCCTCCCGTCCATCCCTCCCATCCATCCTGCTATGAAAGTGATTGCAGTCACTGGCTGCCTTTTTCTTGAGACAAAGAGGTGAGGTCTTGTTTCGAGGACTACCGTCATCTTCTGGTTTGGTGCTGCATTCCTTCTGCAGTCTTTATTTTTCCCTCACAAAAACAAGTTTGTTTTATTTATTTATTTCCCTTCACTTTCGATTATTTGGCCATATCGTCTAGTTTTCCTCTGTAATGGCCAAACTGAGATGGGGAGGAAGTTTGAGGGGGGGGGGTACTGAGGTAGAGGGGGCGTAGTGACACCGTATATGTACGACGACCATTGTCACATACAGAGCCAATGATTGAGGTAAAATTGATTATTGGCGAGTCGAGGTGCACTACGCCACATGTCAGTTTTCTGAGCAGCTGACATTGGATTGGATATTGTTAGGCAGAATCCTGTGCAGTGCCCTTAGGAACCACTACACACAATTAAGACCACAGGTGGCAATACAAGTTTTACCTTTGGTACAAGCCCGTACTACTAAGTTATAGTGGTAGCAGCAGCAGAGCAGCCAGGCTTATCTCAAGAGTATATGAGCAGTAGCAGAGATTACACAAAGGGACCACAATTACTGAAGCTCAAGCAAACACTGACTCAAGGTTTCAGGTAAACAATAGAAGTACATTTTTAAACCATCAGTTATAAACACAACACCTCTATTAAACTTTAAACCAAACCACACGTTAAATATACAACTAACCAACTCACTTTGTATAGTAAGTCTCAAGGTAAGTACCCTCTTTTAATGAACCGGTGTTATGAACAAAACAAGATACTGCGGATATGGTTGCGATCACTTTTTGACAGTTCGGTCTACTCAATAAACGCGTATCTGTGACATGAAATGTTACCGGGGCAAAAACACACTTAGCACCTGAGATACCCAGAGGGAGTTGGAGGCAAAAATCACAGGCAATATTTAGGTTAGGCAGACAGTATCGAGAAACACTCAAACAGGTGTTCAAAAGTCAAAGGGTCGGAGCCAGGGTTAAGTGACACCGAAGACCTGTTGCTGAAGATCACATCGTTGGACAGTTCAAGATTCAGTGTAGCCAAGAGTACTTTGATATTGTCAATGTTCTGAAGCCAAAGTTATAAGAAGGAGGGAAGACAAGGGTGAGCCTTGAAGATGAAAAAAAGGGATTCACCGAGTTTCCTTGAGTAGAGCATATTACCTTATTCTAATGATGCAGCTGGTGCCCTGGCAGTTGTTCCTGTTGGTTTCCCGCAGACCCACAATTCCTGGAGCTTCGTTGGTTTCCCGCAGACCCACAATTCCTGGAGCTTCGTTGAGAAGGACGATGTCTGAGGGGGTCTGCACCACAGGGATGAAGCCGGCAGCAGCGACAACGAATAAAAGGTGCGCTCCTTGAAAACCGTAGAGACTCGGAAGGTGGCTATCTGGACCACTACAGCAGTGTGCAACAATTTCAACCACGGCAGAGATCTCTGGCTGAAGAAGATGAGCTGGTTATCCCCACCAGGCTCAAGGGATGAAGACTCCAGACTGGATCTCCTGTGTCGTTGAACGGTAGATAGCGCAGGACTGCAGCAGGGCTTCACCGGGACGTTCTCTCCGCTTCTCTTCGGTTCCTTGTAGTTCCTTGTAGTTCCAGAGGCGACTGACTTCTAGCCCAAGAGACCTGCCTTTTATGTGCAAAACCCCCATTCACACAGCCTGGCTGTCAATCACACAGCAGGGCGGTTGTCCAGCCGGGACAACCACCTCAGCCAATCATGGTAAAGTGCGACTTGGGTTTCCTAGGATACCCTGTGCAGGGGGTGACTACACCCCTCCTTCACATTCAGCCCACCTAGACACCCAGGTGCCAAGAGGAGGGCTTCTGTGCAGAAGCCCGCCAAAAGACGGTGAACAAAGAAGGCAAACCTAGTTTGCCGCGCAAAGTAAAACACAAGAAGGACTTTAACAAAAAGAAATGCGAATAAACCCAACCGGAGCCAAAAGAGAGAAGATTTGGTCAAGCGGGTTTATGTTTGAGGCTAATAGAACAGCCAAGAACAGTACCACGTTTTTCTAATATAATCGCGGTAGAAAAGTTAGGGTAGATACCACTGCCACCAGCCAAGTCTAAATGCTAAAAGAGTGAAACAATGCTCAGAGGTACAGACAAAAAAGGGGTACAGATTAGCCCTTTCCAGTACTCCATGTAAGATGGGGTGTACTGGGTCTGTGGTAAAAATGGCAACTTTACCTTTCTCTGGGGGAACAGTAGTCAGCCCCAGTGAAATGGAGTCGGAGGGAAGTCTTAAAGACAACCCTGGGTTACTGCACTAAAGGTGCTGTGTAACCCATACAAGAACAGGGGCACCTCGAGTGGTGTGCTCCAGTGCCCAAGATCACACAGTGAGTAAAAACACATAGGCCAAAACACATGTAAGAGTGGAAAAAGAATGTACTCTTACCAGGTGGAAAAAATAAACTCCCGAAATCCAGCAAAGCTGCTGGGGGGGACTCACTAGGTGAGGGAAATTAGCCCTAGAAGGAGAATTCTCCCTAACAGATATCTACCTGATGAGCAATCTGAGGTAGCAGAATCCATCGAAAGAAAATTACGGTAGGTAATTTCTCATTCTTGGTGTGTTCTAGAAGGCCTAATTTTTTTTATAAATACTAGCTAACATGAATTATTGTGTTATTCTGTGTGAACTAATTGGGGCCCTATACTACTCTAACTCACTCCTAAGATTAAGCCTTGCCTGTTCCTCCACGATACCTTAATTGGCTTTTGCCTAATCTCTTGGACTCCTCGTTAACCATAACTAGGGTTCCCACCTGCCCCTCCCACCGACCCCGGTTGGTTTTTAACAAAGCTTAAGCAGTGTTATTGGTCTTCCCTGGACCCTACCCTTTTCAGGTCTTTATGAACAGACCTTAACTTCAGACTTTTTACTACTGGACCTTAGCTTCTAGATTTATAACCAGTCCCTCTTAGATCTTGTCTTCAGGATTTGCAATAACTTCAATGGGTTTCCCCCCAACACACACAAACACATACATATATTTTGGGTCCTTGTCAGTCGATATTCTGTGATCCTATTTTCATTGATCAGTGGGGTTGCTGGTGGTAAGTCCTAGGATAGGGGTCACAAGTGTACCTTGTAAGTAGTGAGAAGAAGTTGCTGGAAGGTTTAAAGAGTATCTTAGTGCGATACGGTCTGTATTTTAGTTGACATTACGTGGTCTGGTTAGTTCTACCTGTCGTAGCGTGCAAGCATAAGAGTTAACCCACTTTACTCTTGTTCAATTTAGTGTAAAAAAGATGCTGCCACACTTTCTGCGCCAGTTTACATATATGCTTTTATTCACGGGTCTAGTTACCAGTTTGCATATATGGTTTCATTCACTGGTGTAGTTCATTAGTATTTGGTCACAGATGGTGTCCAGTATACGACACGTGTTTCAGCCGGTGACCTTCAGAACTGGACTATGAATAATTATACATTGTCACTCAATTTAGGAATTCTAAGTAAGCTACCGACACTAGTGCAATGGTGGTGTACTGGTGTAAAATCACCATACCTCGTCCATGGAGTTCTGTTCTCCTTGCGTGTGCCTCAGAGTTATCCTCTTAACCTACCTCTTATCTGCCTGCTACCCAACATTTTATCCTCTCCACTAACCTGCCTCTTTTCCTGACTTCCTCTGCCTCCACATTAGCATTTCACCCATCCTGTTCGCATCCGGCGATTATCTGGCTGTACTGCCTACCTGGACTTAAAACTGTCCAATATTGGTTGTCCCTATTCAGTGTATTGTCCCTGGTGACTGTTCCATTTACTCCCCTCCAAAACCTGGTCAGGTTGTCCGTCAAACTCACCCCTTTGTAAGGAGCTCATTGCTTCCCATCAAATCTGATTTCCTATCTATTGTGCGTTTGTTTGTGATCAAAAGAGCTTTGTTCCGCCTGTATATCAATAAATATACTGTGTTCTTCCATGTATCTGTGACCTTCTCAAGGCTTTCTGCTTCTCATGGAGCGTAGTAGCTCTGTCCACCTGTGCCCCACTCATGTGGTTCCCCTTTGTATCAAGGGAATGCTATTCCACATGTCTGCTTGCACTGGGATTTTCCACCCTTCTGATATTTCCCAACTGTTTTAAAAACCCAGTGTTGGAGTTTTTTCAACACTATTTCTGGTTTATTTTCTTGTTTGAATCTTTGCAGGGGAATTGTAATCTCTTTTTGATTTCAGTATTGACCTTATTATGTAGTTAGCCAAATCTCTTCATTGTTTAATCACCCGATAGAATAACTGTCTAGCAGTTGGTGACGGTGAGACTTTAAGTGTCAGTAGCAATCTGTGCCATCTTGTCATTCATTCCCTCGCCTGGAGGTTTGCAACTTTTGTAATGGTTCTCCCATTTGCAGTTCTACAAAAAGTTTCAGGCAGCTCCATCCCGCATACACCATTAGGACAGACTCCTCCGTAGAGGGTTGGGGAGCCACTTTGAACAACCACAGTGTGCACAGCATATGGTCGAGAGGACCAGGACAGGCACATACATTTACTCGAAATTATGCCTATATGGCTAACTCTGAAAGCTTTCTTTTCGGTTATCAGCAACAGCCCAAACGGGGGGGGGGCACCAGATCTCCTCCTCTGTGCAGGCTAACTATCGATTTATGGGAGTGGGCTTTAGCGAACAACATAATTCTCTTGGCCATCCATCTGCCGGGGGAGTCTAAGATAGAGGCGGACAGGCTCAGCAGGCTGGGGATCCGCAGTGGCAATTGAACAAGAGGGTCCTAAGGAAGATCTTCAACAAATGGGGTCATCCACAAGTAGACCCATTTTCCACCTTGCTCAACAGGAGGTGCACCAGTTCGCGTCCTGGATGGGTCAAAGCAGAGCTTCACTGGGGGATGTGCTGCAGATTCAGTGTGATGGTATGTGGGTATACGCATTCCCACCTACTCAGTTAATGCACAAGGTCATCTACAAGGTCAGGGAGGCACATCGACTAAGTCTCATTTTAATAGAGCCACAGTGGCCTGCCAAACAATGATTTTCAGAGCTGTTATGACTGTCTAATCAGCCACCAGTTCTCCCAGTGGTGCCGGATCCACTTATCCCAACAAGAGGGGGGAGGGGGCCAGTAGTCCACCCCTACCCAGAGAAGTTAGCCCTAGCAGCCTGGTTCCTGAGCATGTAACCCTGCAGCACCTCAATTTGTCAAAGGACAACTTGGACATCATCCAAGGGGCAAGAAGCGCTTCCACTAGGAGCCAATACAGAAGCAAATGGACCAGGTTCTGCAATGGAGCCAAGGAAAAAGGGCATAGACCCATTGTGATGCACCCTAGACCATGTGCTGTCCTTTTCCCCACATCTGGCACACTTGGGGGGGTGTGGGGGGGAGGGGGGGTGAAGGTGGACATGTGCCGCACCTACCTGGCAACCACAGGTGCATACAGAAACTCTGGCAATAACGTTTTCTCCACCTCCAACCAGGTGGTCAAAAGTCATCTAGCAGAACTAACCAGGTTGTTCCCTCCGGTCAGGCTTCCACACCCGGTCTGGGATCTCCGCGTGGTTCTGGGCGCCTTTGCCCATAGACCATTTGATCCCATGGCATTGGTCGACGTCAGATAGGTCACTATTAAGACCACACTCTTGGAGGGGCTTACCTCGGCGCGCAGGATCAGTGAAATTCTGGCCTCTGTTATCCAAGCCATATACCACGTTCCATTGGGACAAGGTGGTGCTATGGACACAACCTTCATTTCTCCCAAAGGTTATGTCTTCATTTCACCTCAACGAAGAAATAGTCCTCCCTTCCTTCCCAAATCTAAAGGATGAAGCAGAAAAGGTTCTGCATTGTCTCGATGTCAGGAGAGCGCTCAGGTTCCACCTGGACAGGACTAAGGGTTTCTGCAAATCAGATGCCTTGTTTATCACTTTCGGAGGCTCAAAACCTGGGAGTCGGGCCTCCAAAGACTCAATAGCCAGGTGAATGGTTTTGGCCATCAAGAAAGCTTATGAGGGGTAACACATGAAGTTGCCAGCAAGCATGCACGCTCATGCGGTCAGAGCCAAGGCTTCTACAGTGGCGTTCCAAAGACATGCCATGGCAAACCATCAGCAAGGCGGCCACATGGGCCTCCCCATTGGCCTTCTGCAGGCACTATTGCTTAGATGCCAGTGCCCGATCTTACTCCGTATTTGGCCAAGCAGTCCTAAAAAACATGTTTTCCTAAGTTGCCACGTCTCTCCTCCCCAGTGCTTCAAACTGTAGAAATTGCCCATCTAGTATGGAGGAAATGGTATGGAGCGTATGTGTAATTAGAAGTAACTCACTGCAGTGACTAACATACTCCTAGTCCACTTTCCTCCATACAGCCCACCATCCTCCCCCTTTAAAAAAAAAAACGGCGTTAGTAGGCAAACATAATACAGCTGACTCATCAAAGGGGACTGAGGTGTGGTGCCGGTGGGCGGAGTCAATGGAGCGCATGCTCCCAGGCCCGCATAGCTGCACGCAACTACATTTAAAGTTGTACGAAACATTTTTTTCAGGTGAAAAAGATTCTGTTCCCGTCCCTAGCGAGGGACGCCACATGCAGTATGAAGGAAAGGGGGACTATGGACTAGGAGTGTGTTGGTCACTACAGTGAGTAATTTTTATGTCTTTCACAAAACACAAGTTCATCCATCAAGGCAATTCTCCTCAGGATGTAATTAGCATTTCAAACATATTCTTCCAAAGGAATTCTTGTGTCAGGATAGCACAGCAACTACCTTTGATGATGCAACAATTTGCCAAAATGATTACAGTTAACAGGTTCTTTCCACCACACTCTTTTGTCACAACCCTACTTCAACACATCTTCTTTCCTGGTGTACATGCCTGCCAGGACTAAATGCTACAGTTGATCTTAGTGTTATAAGATTCTTCAAACGAGTATACCATGTGAGGAGGGCTGAACAATTGCTGCCTCTTTTTAGTCTCTTGACACTGTGGGTTACAAGTTTCCCCAACTGGATACTCAATGGAGAATTGTGCCCAAGCCGCCTCTGTACGGCTTCTTTACGTCCTCTTGGCTGTTGGCAATGCGGATTACAGGTTTCCCCAGTTGATCTCCCGTAAAAGGGGAATTTTGCCCTTGTTACCTCTGTACTACTTTATTTGCTTGGTATTCAGAATTATGGTTTACCTGCCAATTGTCCTGTTTGGGTCAGCTGTAACTTCAAACCAACTCCGTTGACTTCTTTGGTGTCTCTGCTTTACTGTCTGCTGCGGCGGACCTCTTGCGCCCTTCCCACTCCATTGCCAGCTGCCGCGTACCTTCAGCGGACTGCGCAGCTTTTCTGAGGAGCTCTGCCAGCTATGTTGGTCCTCTTGGTCCTCTTCGTCCTCTTGCACACAGAGGTACTACACGGCGGCATGGGAGCACGTCTTCCCTTTCAACTGGGCTTCTCTTCCCGATGCCATTTCCTGCTGCACGCACTGTGCAATGTCGCACGCCTTCACCGCTCACGTTGGCAGCAGATGGCATTCTTGATTTGGCTGCAATACCAGCACTCCGGACTGCTTCTGCCTCTGCTGCTACTCCTGCATCTCTCTCCAGCCGCAACTCATTCCTAAGTTTAAATGTCCCTCTCCGGTGTCTTCCTCTACAATAACTAGACCGCACATTCTGGTCAAAAGAACATTTGATCCTTACTAACTCTGAGCCCCTCTTCCTTGTCCCAGTACCACAGGCATGGATCCTGAAGTCCATAGTGTACTCTTATGTGATGTCCCCTTTACCCCATACTGCATGGGCGTCCCTTCCAAGGGACGGGAGACAGAACCTTTTTTCACAAAAAAAAAAAACACCCTCCCCATTTTAAATTTAAAAGCACGCGGGGGTGCAGCCCTGGGAGCATGCCCTGCTCTGACTCTGCCCTCCAGCGCCACACCTCAGTCCCCTTTTCCGGGTCAACTGGAACAGGCCGAATTCACCAGCGCTCCTGGGTTTGGCTTCGGTCATGTAATTCCACACGCGGATACTTCTTCTTTGTTTTTTTAATCATTTTATCATTCAGGTACTCTGCCCTCAGGCGTCACGCTCCTCCCTGGCACATGTCGACTTCTACAGGGTTCAGCAGGTGTCCATCCTGCGCCAGGCTCTTCCCGACTAAAGACCCCAACGCCCTCTACCTACGGTGCCTTGGCCCTGACCATGGCTGGCATACTTGCACCGCGTGCAACGCGCTTTCCTCGAGGTCTCTGAAGAACAGACTAGCCAGGTGGAGGGAGCTCTTCCACAGATCGCCTCCAGAGGACCTAAAGGACTTAGTCTATCATTGATGCAGGCCCAAGGTAGGGCCGCTCTTTTCCAGTGCACCCCGCAATGGCGACTCCTTCCCAAGGACTCGCAGGCACGGGAGGGACCGCCCATGTCCTGGTACCAGCACAAGTACTGAGGCTGTATCAGCTACTGGCCGACAGGCCGAGTGATCTGTAGATCCTCCCGGTGGCGGTGCTGAGGGACCCAAAGTTTCTTTTACAGGCTCTTTACCTGAGGGGCTACCCCATAGTACCGGCAGCATGTCGGAGGGGTTGCCTTTATACATTTCTACTGGAAGATCCGCCAAGGGCGGAACACCTACTGGTCCTCGCCCTGAGGAACAGGATAAGCCCCATGATCCACACTCAAGAGTCCTGGGCGGGGCCCAGTGAGCCGAGCAACAAGACAAAGGCACGTGGAAGGCAGCTCGACAAAATGGCTGCCGCACCAGAAAATCCAAGCATCTGGCTGACGCTGATCCAAGGAAGGCAGTTGGAGGACTGTGCGTAGAGGTTGGACTGGTGTCAACCAGGTATGTGGCCTACTGCTTACCCCTTCCTTCACGCAAGGCAGGTGCCTTGCTGCGTCCATATGGGCAGGGCACGCAACGGCTCCAGCAGACGCCCGCTACCCGGTGAATATCGCCTACCACCAATCCAGCCTTCGAGGACAGGTTCTTTGAAAACTTCCTCAGGCTCATGAAATATCCCCAGATGGGAGTCATCCTCAGGGACGCCATCAGGGACTTGCTCCCTCCAATGGCACCTCCTCCGCAGGCCCCAGGACAGCCTCCTCCAGTCCCCGTAGTGCCTAAACAGCTTGCTCCGGCCCATCAACCAATTGCGCCGGCGATTCTGTACCAGCCTTCGCTGCAGCCTCCGGCTCCGCTCCCCGCACTTCAGCCCTCGGGTCCTAGCTCCCCTCCTCCGGTGCCGGACCAACCGGACCCACAGGTAGACACATATGAGGAGGATGCTGACAGGCCTTCCACGAACGTCTGACAGGGCTGGCCAGAGTATTTGGGCCTTCCTCAGAGTTTGAACAACCAGCAGAGGGGGTCTTCGCGGAAGCCCTCACGCTACTTCCCGTTGCCAGAACGGCGATCCCGATGCAGAAGGACGTAGTTGCCAAGCCCCACTCAGCCTAGCCAGTAAATAAACACCTGGACGGCAAGTACAAACAGATGGCGGGGGGATACACTCTTGCTATCGGCCCAGCCTCCGCCACACTCCTCTGTGATCGCTGCGGCATCACTGTACTCCAAGCCTGAGTCGTCCTCAGCCTCCTCCTCGGCAGCGCTGCTAGGCAAGGAGATCATTGAGGCATACGGGAAGAAGCTGTATTCCAAAACGTCCTTGCACCCGTGTCAGGCCAACGCTGATGCCATGCTGGCAGCCGTTAACCAGCGATTCTGGCATGAAATTGTGGGTTTACTCCCAGAGTTTCCGGCACAGAGCCAATCGCGATTCAAGGCGGGATTGGTGGAGGCCAAGATTGTGGCGGAGGACTTCATGGAGTCCTACGTGGCCCACATTGACACCTCTGGCCATGCAATCTGTATTGCCATTGACATGAGAACAACGGCCTGGCTCCGTGCCACGAAATTCAACCCGGATGTCCATGAATGCATACTAGATCTTCCGTTCGGGGGTGACCTCTTCCACTCCACAACGGACGAGGAGCTCGATAAAAAGAAAAACAGCTTTCAAATGGCCAAGTCTTTATCCATTCTTACAAAGACCACACCCAAACTGTACACCCAGTCACAGCAGCTTATGAGAAGGGGCGTACGTATGGAGGGTTCCGCGGCCTCCAAGAGCAGAGGTCCAGGCAGCCTGACCGTTCGCCGTCCCAGCATCGGCGCAAACAAAACAAAGGGACAGTGGGGAGAGTAAGGGCTTTTTCCAGTCCCCCTCCTTCACAACAGCCTCAGAGGGTAAGAAGGCATGATTTACCCCTCCAGGTCTACGTGTCTCCATTGGGGGGCAGGTTTGCTCTTAATGTACATTTCTGGTGCCAGAATTTTTCGGCCCCCTGGATCCTCTCGGTATTCTCCACGGGGTACCACCTCCCTAGCCCAGCCTCTCCTCATCCTCCACTCCCACAGGTTTTGACAAACTCTTTTGGCAAAGATCCGGTCGCATGTCGAGAGCCAGGCAGTTGAAGTCCCAGCGAGACTTGGCCTTTTACTCCAGGATGTTCACGATTCAGAAGAAGAACCAGACGGGCCAGAGAGTTTTGCTGGACCTTTCCACCCTCGACCTCTCCCTACCGCTGCAAAAATTCAAGATGGTTACGCCAGCTTTGATAGCGGAAACATTGTGCAAGGTTGACTGGATGTGCTCCCTGGATCTGAAGGATGTGTACCTGCATATCACCATCTGGCAGCCTCATTGTTACTTTCTATGATTCGGGATCATGGGCTACCATTTCCAATGCAAGGTGCTTCCTTTCGGCCTCAACTTGGCCGCCAGGGTCTTTACCAGGCTGATGGACTGTGCCAGCCCTCCACGTCTAACCATACCTCGTCGGCACTACATCTCTGGTAGCAGTGCACCATACTTCCCACGCTCTTATGAACACACTGCATGAGCTGAGTTTTTCACTCAACCTCAAGAAGTCGCAGCTGCAGCCCACGCAGAGACTGACCACCTTAGGCCTCATTTGAGACTCGTGCTCCGAGAAAGTTTTTCCCTCAGAGGACAATATCACGGCCATCAAGATGGCCACGATCCACTTCCTCAGCAGAGAAGTGACTTTGGCCTGGTGGTACCAACACCTACTGATTCTCATGGCAGCAGTCCTCTTGGCCGTCCCACACACGAGACTCGGGATGAAGAGGATACAGCTGCACTTTGCAGCATCTTCGAACCAGGAATGGGGCCATCAGTCGGAGATGATAAACGTTCCCCTTTTGCTGCACCCAGACCTCACATGGTGGTCCAGGGACTGAAACCTGCGGACGGGCAAGCCTTTCCGGCAACCTACTCCACAGGTCACCATCAACACGGACTCCACTCTCGAGGGTTGGGGGGGCCACTCTGGACAAACACTGCATCCACAGCACCGGGACCCGGCAGGAGCGCCACATAAATTGGCTGGAATTGAAGGCCATCTAGCTGGCGCTCGGGGCCTTCCTTCCGGTTATCTAGGGCAAGGTCGTCCTCCTTCAGACAACTCAACCAGCATGTTCTACGTGAACAAGCAGGGAGGGATCAGATCCCCCGCCACTGTGCAGGCTGGTAGTCAGCATGTGGGAGTGGGTGCTGGAGAACACCACCTGCCGGGGGATTCCAACCTGGAGGCAGACCGGCTCAGCAGACTGGGAGCAGACAAGTACGAGTGACAGTTGAATGACCTAGTGCTGCAGGAGATCTTTCGCGAATGGGGTCACCCTCAGGTGGACCTCTTTGCCTCCTGGGGCAACAGGAAGTGTCAACTGTTTGCCTCCTGGCAGGGTCAGGGCCCAGGTTCCCTGGGTGATGCCTTTCAGATCAGGTGGGACGGAATGACCGCGTACGCCTTTCCGCCCACTCCCCTGATTCACAGGGTGATATGCAAGATCAAGGAGTCTCACCTCCTCAGCATCATCCTAATGGCTCCATGGTGGCCAGCCAGGCCATGGTTTTCAGAGCTGCTCAGCCTCTCGGAGAGGCCTCCCACAACGCAGGGTCATCCACCCCGCACCAGAGAAACTAGCCCTCACAGCGTGGTTCCTGAACAGGTCACGCTAGGACATCTCAGCCTCTCTTAGGCAAATATAGAGATCATACAGGGCGCCAGGAGCAAATCTACCAGGGCCCAGTATAAGAGCAAGTGGATCAGACTCTGTCACTTGGCAGACTCAAAGGTCTTTGACCCTCTTGAATGGTCCCTGGATGACATGCTCTCCTTTTCGGTGCATCGCGCCCATTCAGGCGTGCAGGTGGATACTTGCTGCACCCACCTGGCAGCCATTGGGGCGTACAGAAACTCTAAGAGTTTTTCCTCTTCCTACCGAATTGTCAAGAGACATTTGACTGGTCTCACCATGCTCTACCCACCCATCAAGAGGACGCACCCCGTGTGGGACCTCAACACAGTCCTGGGCGCCCTGGCGCACAAACTATCCGAACCAATGGCATCTGCGGACATCAGGCTGGTCACCATTAAAACGGCTTTGCTAGTAGGCCTCACCTTGGTTCGCAGAGTCGGGAAAAATCCAGGCACCTCTACCCAACATGCATGCCCATGCAGTCAGAGCCAAGGCAACTGCCATCGCATTCCAGCTGCATGTCCCCTGGCAGGTCATAAGCAGGTTGGCCACCTGGGCCACCCCTTCGGCTTTCTGCAAGCATTACTGTTTGGATGCCGGCTCTAGATCAGACGCGGCTTTCGGACAGGCGGTTCTTAGAAACCTGTTTGCCTAAGGAGGGTCTCCTCTCCACCATGGGGCTATATTCAGTTGTAATTGCCCATGTAGTAGTGACTAACGTACTCTTAGTCCTTAGTCCCCTTTCCTCCATACGTTCCCACCATCCTCCCCCCTAATAAAACTGGTGTCATTAGGCAATATTATTCAATTGTCGACGCATCTATGGGGGCTGAGGTGTGGCGCCACAGGGCGGAGTCAGGGCAGCGCATGCTCCCAGGGCCACACCCCCACGCGCCCCTAAATTTAAAGGGGAAGGTCTTTTTTCTGGTGAAAAAGGTTCCGTTTCCTATCCCTTGGAAGGGACGCCCATGCAGTATGGAGGAAAGGGGACTAAGAGTATGTTAGTCTCTACGTTGAGTACCTTATAATGTTTTGGTCCTTTTCATATTTAGTTAATTTTGAATGATTTGTGCACTGAGAGTTGTCAAAGCTTAGGGTATGTTGTGAAAAGGGTTTGCGATTTAACATTGAAGCTAGGACCTCTCTACCTAATGCAGAATTAAGACAATCGGAGGATTTTGTATTTAATTCCTGAACTCCCAAGTTACAAACCTTATTCCCTTTAGTTGACTTTCCATAGCATGTACTTTGGGTAGTTTCATGGGAGGTATTGTTGCAATGACGGCATACCATTAGGTATTGGGGAATTATGGGACACATCCTCACAAGATGAATACTGTGTCCCTCCCGAAGAAGTCCCCGATTCCCCTTGACAGCCATCTGCTCTCATGTTACCACCCCCAGGATTAGGATCAGGTGGTGGCTGCCTTCCCCTGGCCACATGAGAGGAGATCCTAGACTCTGGTTCAGTGATGACTCCACAGGATTCATATACTAGGCTTTAGGAGTCCTTATCTAGTTCAGTCTCTTTCACAGTCAGATTGGAGGTCAAAAAGGCAGGCACAAGCTGTAGAAAAGTCGAATTCCTGTGGAAATCTTCTGTAGCAGGTAAGTAACAGTTTTTGGGGGTAAAAGGATTCAGGTACTACAGAGAAAGCTCCTTGAATGCGCACCACTGTTGGGCCTGGGCGAACTTGTATGGGGGAACTCCCAAATGTACAAATCTTTACCTTAGCCCCACAGGAGCAGCTGAATGACTCTTGGTAAGTATTACCTCGAGTCTCTCAGTACTTTAGCAGTGAAGATGTTGCAGGTGTACACCCTCACGATGCAGCAGTTACAGGACCCGGTCACCAAATTTTTAGTTTTCAGATGAAAGAAAGGACACAAAGGGATTTTGCATCAGCAGTCGAGTGGAAATGCTCCAGCAAAGGATTTTTCGTTGGTTGTCGAAGCTCTGATTTTCACACCTTTTCCAGGACACTAGATGGACAGTTGTAATCAGATTGATTTGCCTTGCTTTCTCGGTCGAGCATTCTGGTGAGGGGACTTCATGGAGTGGAATCCTGCCTCTGGAGGTTCGGGAGAAGTCAACTAAAGTTTCAGGAAGATTTGTTCTTCAGCAGACGGTGCACAGCTTGATGTGCCAGTTTGCAGCCCAGGAAGGTCGCAGCTCGTTGTGGGATGGCTCGAAATGCAGGTTGTCAAAAGGCTGATTGGTCCCACCAGTTCAAGGGAAGGAGATGTACTCTTTGTATCTCCTCAGTCGCTTGGAAGAAAGGGTCAGCACAATAGCGGTCGCTCAGCAGGCAACTCCTGTCATTGAAAGTAGGCGGCGTCTTCTCTTCGTCTTATTCCGTTCCAGTTGTCTACTTGATTTCAGCGTCCGGATTCAAGCTGTTTATCCAGGAACCCAGCCATTCAGCACTCATGCAACATTCAGACTTTCGTGGTTGGCTGTCCTTTTTGGACAGGCAGCCTCCCAGTTGGAACTGGTTCCAGGCAGGCATGCCAGAAGACCAAGAACTGCAGACTTTAGGACTCCTCCCTCGTTTCCTGTCTTCATACACTCTTGTCTTCAGCGGGAATCCTTTGTGAAATCTGCCAAGTCTCCAAAGCCAAACCATCACCTCTCCACCCACCTCGGCAGAAGGACCAAGAATGGACTAGCACACAAGAAATGAAAAAAAAATAGTCACCATTTTGAGTCATTAAAGGACCAGTGAGAAAGGGTATACAGTGTAACCCCTCAGCACTCCACATGGTTGTCAATATAACATGTAGAGGATAAAAAGTATCCCTCTACCTTTGGGAACATATGTCTGTACAAGGAGAAAAAAATAAGAAGGGAAGAATGACTGGTGGCAGTGGATGTGTTCTACAAACGTTTGTGTGAGTTCTACCAGCAGGCTGTGCTCAATGCAGAGAAGTCAGAGGGGCTCCCCAGGAACACTGCATAGAAAGTGTTGTGGGCTGCAAAAGTAAATTACAGATGCCTATAAAGTTGGAGGAAAGTATGACTCCAAAGTTATGGAGAGACACAAAAGGTGAGTGGGGGAGAATGTTCCCATTCACCCTGGAACATAAACAAAGCACAAATCTAACGAAGGTAGCTGGGGGCGGGTCTGACTGATGAAGGAAATTCTACCTCACAACCATAATTGGGGTAACATCCTAAAATGTGTCCACCTGCCCAGATTTGCGAAATCCATATAAACCGTGGGAACAACCCATCCCGGCTTCTGCTTGAAGATCCGGCCACTGGAAACACTCTGAAAAGTCTCAGAAACATCCTATTAGCCAGGCGTCTTCCTGGGCTGCTTCTCTTCAATGCTTGCTATCCCATGTTGAGCCTTGGGATTTCGTAGATCCTCCCTATGGCGCACACAAAATGTCTCTGTAGTTACAGCTCTCCACCATGAAGAGGGGTCTTGCAGAGCCAGCGTGTTTGTTCTCTCGACAAGAGTCGTCTTCGGCATTTTGTTCAAGTGGGCTTCGCTGCTCGCCACCTGTCGTGTACCCTGAGTTTGTTGCCAGAGTGGTGGTCCCGAAGTCTGTGTTTTGTGTCCAGCCATACAGAATCCTATCCTTTGGAGCATGGAACGGCAAACTAGCCATACCCAAGAGCAAGTGATGTCTGCAACCCTGGCCCCAGGGCTTCCTCAAATGGAACCAAGGCACAAATCCAAAAGGCACAGCGATTTCAGGATGCCTAAGCTTGGTCCCGGAGTGAATCAGCGTACTGTGGGTGAGGAACATACAAGCTTTTGCCCCTGTCTCCGTAGGCTTCTATGGGTGTAACATCTTGGCTGTATCTTTCCCTTGTTTCCTACCCACGGTCTCCCACTCTGTCCTGAGCCCAGTGCATCACTGGCTAGCGCTACCACTACTACAGTCTCCCGGGTACCACGTGGATGGGGATAAAGTGACTGAAGAGTCGCCTCCCCCCGAATTCATGCGCAGACACTGCTGCACCACTGTTGGAGGTAGGATTAGAGCGAGGCTGACTGCAGCAGCTCATGCGGGCGCATTGAGATGCACTGCAACTCAGCGAGTTTGCTGAGGCTTGTTTGAGCACTGGAGGCAGGGGTCCAGGGTGCGACTAGGGAAGAGTGGTTACCCATTCCCACCCCCACCATGTGAGCAGAGCAACTGAGCCTGCAGCAGTGTGGCTGCCCTCTCTCCCCTCCCCTTCCCGGCGGGTCACTGAGCCAGCCGAGGGAGCGTTTTTTGCTGAGGGTCACGCAGCCCCCATCTGAAGACCTGTAGAAGCAGTCCATGGAGAGCGGCGGCTCGCCACCTGAAGGTGAGGCTGGGAGTGTGGCACAGCGCTTCACCGACGGGGACCTGGGGAGGGAGGGTAAGTGAGGAGCAGTCCCAAGGTGGTGCAAAAGAAGAAAGTGTGCCTGAAGAGAGGAGACTCCCGGCGAGTCCTGCTGGGAGTAGGCTGGAGGAGAGGTGCCCCAACAGAGGCCAATGGAGGAGAGCGGAGCGGGCCTGGGAAGGCTGCCCCATTGTTTCACTGTGGCATGGAGGGGGGCGGTGGTTAAAGGTCCCCAACGACCCCTGAAGATACTGGAGGATACTGTGAGGCACAGCTAGGGGTGTGTAACCCCAGGGATCAGGAGCCACAAACTACAAGGCGCATCAGAGCTCTTGAAGGGGCCAAAGCACGCAGATGCGCGGAGTAAAGGGGAAGGGTACACTGGCATGATCAAGGAAACTCCCGCTTCTCAGGACAACCGGAGAGGTGCTGGAAGCTGCAGGCATACTGGGTAGTCGGCTCCCCCGAGGAGTGACGCCGAGAGCGACGACCTGGACACTGAGGACGCCATTGCCGTCGGCAAAGAAGATTTGAAGGAATGCCTAAGGGACTTGGAGGGGAACAGAGGGGGGTGAATGAGGGCCACCTTCCGGAGCAGCTCCCCTCCCTGAAAGAGGACCTAAGAAGCTCACTGAGAGAAATTAGAGAAGAGGTTGGGAGCCTAGGGGAAAGGGTTGAAACCGTGGAACAAGCTCTGATGGACGTTTTGGAGGAAGTAAGGCAAAACAGTGAACTGTTCGAGCAGGTGGCTCGGGTAACCCAGAACTTTGAAATTCAGATGGTGGACCTGTCGCACCCATCCATCATAGGAGTAAAGGGCCTTGGTGAGACGGGTCAAGATGTGGACCTGCAAGCAACTATTCAGCAATTCTTCAGGGACCTACTAACAGCTACTACATCAGCGGCAATAGGAGTGGAATGAATCAACATAGTAGGTCCCAGGCGGATGGAACCAGGAGCGAGGCCACGCAATGTCCTGGTCGCAGTGTCATAATTTGTGCAGGAGAACATCCTGAGAGCAGCCTGTGGCCAGGCGAGCATAACTGTGAACGGGTCAACAATCCAATTGTTTCAGGATTTGGTGCTGACCCTGCAGAATCCTAGAGCCATAGGGCCGATGAGACGACTGAATGCGAAACGGATTAGGTATAAATGGACTTTTCCCCATTTGGACTACTTTTTACTCTTGTTGGGACACAGCACTGCATCACAAACTGGTGAAGGGCAGGCCCTACTATACCTCGAGGATGAGGCTCACGAGCCAGTAGTACAGCCTAATCGATCCCTGGGCCGGGGAGCAGACAATGGCAATGGTCTTGGTGGCTCTCTGCCCTAAAGGGAAGGGGGGGATGCAATTAAGAGGGCCGTCTGCAAGGGCCAATGAAGGCCCCAACTGATGGGAATGAAGTTGCTTAGATGGTTAGGCGTCGATATTGAGCACTAGGGGGAAGTGGGGGGGCCCTCAGAAGTGGGATGGAGGGAGAGGCTGAGAAGCTGGGTGGAGAGGGAAAAGCATAGTGAACAGCATAGGTAGTGACTGTGGGGAGGTTAAGTGGAATGCATAGCTCTCGCACTATACTTGGCGGGTAAGCAGCCCAGAATGGAGGCTGGTGGGACAGGGAGGGTTTGGAGATTTTGGAATCCGAGGGAGGTTTAGGTATCCTGTGCATGGTTTTGACTCAAGTAGTTTCTCGAATCAAAGCCACGGGGCGGCCTCCCCGTGGGTATTGTAGGAAGTCTGGTTCAATCCTGGGTGGGGGTGAGGGAGGGATGAAGCGGGCGAATGGTTGGGGGTGGGGAGTGTTTGGTATACAGTTGAGGGGCCACAGAAGGGAATCGCCCAGGGCATGTTGAAGGTACTATTCCCATCATGGAAGTGGGCTGAACTACCAGGCAAAGAAAGAATGTGCATATTCTAATGCCTCAGGAAACTCATATAAGGAAGGTAGACAAAGCTAAGATCTGGTTGAGGGAATTCTCCAGGGTGTACCATGCCAACACCCAGGGGAAGACGGAGTGGTGGTGATGGCCTTCAAAGATTTGGTTACTGTACCAATGGCACATTCCCTAGCCGACGTGGAGGGCAGATACCTATTCTTGCAGGTACATATAGAGCAACGAAAATTTACACTGGTGACAATATATGTACCAAATGTAGGACAAGATGGGTTCCTGCAGGATGTGACTGCCAAAGTGGAGCAATTTGCAGTGGGTGAGGTTATACTCACTGGGGATTTCAACTTAGCATGGGCATCTCACCTCAACAGGAGCTCAGAGGGGTGCGCCGGGACCCACCTGCTTGTTAGTGTAATGCTTTGAAAACGTAACCTTCCGAGATGTATGGCGGGTCGGGGGTTATACATGCTTCTCCCATGTCCACCAGTCACTGTCGAGGATAGATTGTGTGGGTAACAGCTGGGGGTGGGAGGCGTGGGGGAGATGGAGTTGGGATCGATTTCCCTGTCGGACCATGCCCATGTCAATATCATGGTTCAGGCGTGGGGGGAGGGGCACGGGCAGAGGGGGTGTACAGAAGGGCCAGTGGGGGTTCCTGGGGAACTATTGAAAGACAGTGTCATTACGGCCACTCTGAATGAGAAAATTGACCTATAGGATAACGACACCCTGGAAATCAGCCAAGAGGGATTGTGCGATGCCTTTAAAGCAGTGATGAGCGGGGAACTTGTTGGACTTGGGGCGCAGAGGGAGAAACAATGAGGGAGAATGGAAGAAAAGTTGGAGGCACATCATGCAGGCCCTGGTGGAGAAACGCACCAGAGCTTTATATGGGACACAAACATGTCTGGGGCCAACTCGACCTAATGCGAACCCGAAGGGCCGAAAATGTCCCTACTACTGGCCAAGCGAGATACTGAGGGCAAATAAAACCGATCGCTGCAATTAAGGTCTGCAATGGCCGCCCCGACCATTCTCCTGATAGCGTGACAGAACGGCTGGATGGCACCGGATATAGAGGCTATAGTGGGTATGTTTGCTGATTTTTATGAGTCTGTGTATACACCGGTGTAAAGGGACAACGGGGGAATACGGGAAAATCTAGAAGTCCTACAAATGTCAAAGCCGACACCCATAGAGAGTGAAGGGCTAGAGGAGGCAATACGAATGGAGGAAGTGGAGGCAGCAATCCAGGCTCTTCCACTGAATAAAGCGCTCTGACCAATGGGTTCCCGCCAATATTCTACAAAACAATTAGAGGCGAACTAGTCAGAGGCTCAACAAACTGTTTAAATCAATTACGGCCTCAGTGTCCGTCATGCCATCTATGACAGAGGCTACGATGGTAGTGTTCAAGAAACCGAACAAAGATCTGACTAAGTGCAGGTCGTATAGGCCCATGGCACTTATAAATATCGACGCCACGCTAAATATGGGTATTCTGGCGGCTAGATTGTCTCCATTGCTCCCGAAATTGATCAATCATGATAAATCTGGGTTCATTGTGGGTCGATCGAGCTTTGATAACGACAGACGGATATGACACCTGCTGGAAAAGATATCAGAGACGGATCGCATTGCTGCTGCTTTTATTGGATGCTGAAAAACTGTTCAAACTCGGCGAATGGTAGTATTTGTTTCCTGCAATGGAGCACATGGGGGTCAGTGCCAACTTTTTGTGGATGGTGGGGGCTCATTCTAGGAACCCTACAATACGACTTTCCGTGAATGCCCAGCTATCAAGGTGCATCCAGATTCTGCGCTGGACTGGAAAGGTGCTCCTGTTGTCCATAGTGCAATACACCCTTTACCTGGAGCCGTTGCTCATAAGACTAGGCTTAACCTGGAAATGAGGTGCACATTTTGGGGGGATATCCTAAAGTGGCCTTATTCTGTAACAATATGTTAATGACCCTGACAGCTCTGTAGTCCATATCGGCACCAGTTGTGCAGTTGCGATGAGTGGAATGGGTAGGAAGACTTAAAATGAATATGCAGAAATTGAAACTGTGGGGGTCTGGCACTCAACGCTGGCACAGAGGGACTCCCTTGTGGGGTACACTCCCTTTGCCCATGCTGACGGTTCTATAAAGTATCTGGGGGTCAATATAGTGAGCACCTTATTGCAGCTCTGACAGGAACTATCCGGAGGTGCTGTGACGGATTAAGGAGGACCTGGGAAAGTGGAACCCGCTCTATTTCCTGGTTGGGCTGTATCGCGGCTATGAAAATGGTCCCTCTGCCAAGAGTATTGTACTATTTTCAGGCCTTGCTGGTCTTGGTTCCGAGAGCTTTCTTCTTGGCGCTGAACAAGCTGATGTTAGCGTTCGTATGCCAAAATAAATGCCCATGGTTTGCCTTACCTGTTGATGGCTCCTAGGGATAAAGGGGGCTTAGGGCGTCTGAACTTTGTCAAGTATTATGAGGCAGCCCAGCTGAGTGGTTTAGAGTATTTCTCAGGGTATAGATCCAAGCCATGGGCCCGAAGGATAGAGCAGTGGCGGGAAGACCCTTGGAAGAGATTCTGTGGATTTGAAGGCAGGATAGGCCTCAGAATACCCGCCTAAATCGAGTGCTGGCGGTGGTGTGAAACATTTGGGATCAGCAGCTGGGGCAGGGTGCCCAATCTTCATACTTCTGTTAATGTTGCTATTTGGGGACCCCCAGTTCTGCCCAGGATGGTGCAGGGCTCCTTCCGGCAATGGCATAAGGTGTAGTGTAGGGAGCTGGGAGACATGTTACAGGATACTCAAGTTTGAGGAGTGCAAGAAATCCTTGGGGCTTACGGAAAGAGACCTAATAAGGGTGCTATCAACTGAGGTACTGGCTATTGGATCCCACAGTCAAACATGCAGCAACCAGGAAACTAACTCAATTTGAAAACTAGATCTTTCTCCAGCATGGGGTCTGGCATAGATTCACAACGTCATGAATATACCCAGTCAGGCTGGGAATCCTCTGTAAAGGAAAAAATCAGTTTGTTTAATTTCTGAACTGTCTTTCTCCTAATAACCAATCACTGGTCTCTGGGTCATACTGCCCCTAGCCAATGACTGCCCTCTACCTAAGCCCCTCCTCTGGCAGCCATCTTCAGATTTTTACCGCTCGTTCAAGTGTTGGGAGTCCTTGTGCTATAGCTCTCGAGCGTTTACTGCGTTTATGTGATTTTTCTAAGCGTTTACTCTATTTTTTTCGGTCAGTCGAGCCTCAAGCTCCATCGATCCATCATCCGACTAACGGGGACCCGTTTTTCGGAACCTTCTACACCCCTGAAAGGTGATTTTTCATCGATGTCCCTTCTTGGAGGATTCCAGAAGATTCTTTGAGGCCTACCCCACGTGGACATGGCTGAAGATAAAGGACACTCAATGCCTCTTTCAGGATCTGCCCTGGATGTGGACTACGGAACCTTTTCCTGGACGATGGGTACTCTGTGTAATTACTGCCTACATTCCGACCAAACACACGTGGAAGAGACCTGAGCGTTCTGGAAGGATATGGTGCCCCGCACCATGAAGGACCGTTGCAAGCGGGTCTCCAAGTGGCTTCAGACGAAGATCCGAGCTGCGGTTGAGCCCCGAGCTTCACCCATCAAGAGGAAATCCGAGCGATCTTCTAAGACCTTTGAGGGCGCTCTGGCGATGGGGGCCCGACATAAGGCAAAGCACCGGGAGCGCCGTTGGGACAGGCTACTCAGCAGCCTGGTCGGGAACAGCATCTCCGGCACCCGTGACCACGAGCCAACGCTCCGGGACAGCAAAGAAGGGAAAGTCGGACCATCCGGGTAAACTTCTGGAGAAGTCCCAGCTGACTCAGATGGAGAAAGCCAAGGGGAGCGGGACTCTGACCCTCACCTACGGTGAAGGCCCCAAGCGCGTCCAAGATCATGAAGGCTCGGGTTCACCAGGCAAAGTCTTCTACGGAAGGAGTGGTGGCGTCCCTAGCGATGTCCGTGGATGCAGATTCGCAGGAGGCGGCTCCTTAGACTAGAGTCTACCTGCCTGTGGGAATGGAATCTTTTCTACCCATTGAGAAGACCCCGTTGAAGACGATGCTGATCATCTCCCCTAGACCGTCCCCGCTGGTCAAGCAGAAGGTGGGGGGGGCCTGTAGTCCTACAGGGCTCGGACTTCTCCTCCGAGGAGCAGCTTTCTGGCCTGAAGGCCGTACTGGACAAAAATTTGGTCGAGGCCAGGTCCTATGGGAAGGACCCCGGCGAAACGGATGTGGTGAGCAGCTATAATACCGACTAGGAGCAGCAGGGTGGTGAGGAGCCAGAGGACACCACACCACTGCCATCACCCCCTTTGCAGCCACAGCATCTGCCACCACCGCCAGCGGACATGTCGGCGGACATCCTACAGGCACTGCACACCTTGTGTTCAGAGATCCGCACAAGGATGCCCCTGTCACCGGCTGGATTTCCGCGGCACCTGGGCCATCGAGGGAACCCCACACTGGCAAGAGGAGAGTCCATCCTCCACCTCCTTGCCATCCCTCGCCACCATCCCCTCCTCCGAGGGACGATACGGAACCAGATATGGTGATGACTGGTACAGACGACGACGGAGGGGACCTACTGTCGCCGGGGCCCAGAGCCTTGCCACCCGACGAGATTGGCTCCTTCCATGCCGTGATTGTTAGGGCCTCAGATGTTTCAACTGGCACCCGAGGAGAAGGAAGGCTTCCTATACCAGCGCCGGGAGGCGAAGAGGAAGACCGTACTTTCGAATGGATAGTGTCCTCCCACGTATTCCTCATCTCACGATAATTGTATCTCGCCAGCTTTGCTGCTTTGAAAAAAAACATGTCGGCAGAGGGCGCTGTGCACGACGTCATGGCGCCCGTGTCCCTCGACGGGCTCCGTACCGTGTCGTCACCATCAGTAGAAGTAGCTTGTGCCACGCCTGTTGGCTTCAGTTCAGTTTTTCCAATTGCTTTGCTCTCGAGTTAACGGCGCGCTTAAAATTTTCTTCGAGAACATTTCTTCTTCTACGCCTTCTACTCCCAAGACGGGGTTCAAAACAGGTGTCGACTGTGGATCTAAAATGTCGATCAGACCCTCACTGCGATTGTCTTTGGTGCCTGGGTTCGGACCATTGGACTGGCGACTGTGGCTCCTGTCAGTCGATGACTATGAAAGCTCTTCGTGAGAGAAAAGGTAAACTGGTGGTGGGAATCTTCCTGGAGAGGTCGTTCCTTTCGATACTACTCCTCTTTTGATACAGGCCATACAAAGAGGTAAAAGAAATGTCCCTCGTAGTGGACGAGGAAGAGGTGCGAAACCAGCCTCAGGAACGGCATATTTGCCCTCAGCTGCTCCTGCAGCCGCCTCCAAGTCACTCTGAGGCCTTATCACACAAGACCATGGTGGGAGGCAGAATCTCACAGCATCTGAACGAATGGTGGGGCATTACTTCAGATGCTTGGGCACTGGAGACAGTAGCTCAAGGTTACTGCCTTCCTTTCCTAAAAAGGCCTCAGAACCATCCACCGGGAGCCAATTCTACCACGATTCCAGATCCGCTCCTTCTGCAGGAAATAATGCTGCTAGAGAAAGGTGCAATAGAACATATACCTGTAGCGGAGAGGAACAAGGGTTGGTACTCCCCTTACCTTCTCATTCTAAAGAAGGACGGATGTTTGGGACCCATCTTGAACTTAAGAAATTTGAACAAGTTCCTCAGGAAGGACAAGTTCAAGATGGTAACCCTTTTTCAGATCCTTCAGGCTCTCCAACCCCAAGACTGGTTGGCATCATTGGACTTTCAGGATGCTTACTTTCATGTGCCAATCCGTTGCAAGCACAGAAAGTACCTGATGTTCGCGGTTCTCACTATCAGTTTAGAGTTCTGCCAATCGGGCTGACCTCCGCCCCAAGGGTTTTCACCAAACTGATGTCGTTTGTGGCAGCGAGTCGCAGGAGAGGGGGGCTTCACGTCTTCCCATACCTGGACGATTGGTTGATTAGAGCGCGTTCTCCCAAACAATCTCAGAATCATCTGTCAATCACCTGTCCCTCCCTTCACAGACTGGGCTTCTCCCTCAATTTCAAGAAGTCCCTCATGATACCATTCCAGGGACCGGAGTTTCAACAGGCCAACATACTCCTCCCAAGGTTTTAAGCGTGCTGTCCAAGCGACGCGAAGAGGCCGAGACTACCAGGCTTCGAGGAGGATATTCGTCGTCCACCAAAGGCAAGCAGTCAAGGTCCCAACAATGACGAGTTTCAGGACATCCTGGGAGGCAGTGTCCCGTCGACGAATGGGAAAGGATAACATCAGACCGTTGGGTGTTGGACACGGTAAAACTAGGCCACTCGTTGCAGTTCAAAAAGACACCATCACCCGTTTGTTAGGCAGAAACCTGTGCAGTTCCCTTAGGGACCACTGCAAAAGATTTAAGACTACAGGTGTTGGCAGTAAACCCACTTGGTAGCAGTCCGCACCACCCAGATTTACCTGGTAGCTGTGGCTGTGCAGTCAGACTTCCCTCAAGAAGAGTTAGGCAGTATGCAAAGTATACACAATAGGCACTCAGATACAACAATACAAGCAAACACTGACCAGAGCTTTGGTATCAAAGTATATAATTATTTATTTAAAAACACACTGTTGAAAACACTCCAGCACTCTTATTGTAAAATATTCTAAACACAGTTACTATTATAATATATACACCCCTTTTCCCTTATCAGATAAGTCACTGTAAAACACCACTTATTTTCATACAAAGGTGAGCGCTTAACTAGATGGCACTCCAATAAGTTTGTGAGAAAGGGAGGGAAAAAGACCGAATATGGAAAGGTACACCACTCTAAGATTCAGGAAAACTGTTAGCAAGGCAGAAAAGCAAAAGTCACTGGTGAGCCAAAGTCCAAAGGCTGGGCCCACTCTTAGAGAGAGCAGAGCACAAATGCGCCCAAGATCACACAGTTACAATAGGCTTAGAAAGTCTTGCAGAGGATTCAAAAAGAGTTTAGAGAGGCTTAGGAAAGTTTAGCCCCAGAGTGCCCCAGGCTAACCCAGGTTCGAAAGCCGGGGGCTAAATCTACCCCGTACAGTCGGTAGCAAGGGAAGCCAGGCGGGACACAGTACCTTAAGTGGGAAGGATCCTCCAGCGGTGGCAGTTGTTCCTGGTAGTGGGTGCAAGTTGCGTCGTCGTCCAGGGGAAGAGAAGATCTCGACTTGGAGGAAAGATGAAGGTCGTTGCACTACCAGGGAAGAAACCAGCCGTGGAGTTTTCCGGTTAAAGGTGGTACTTTGTTTCGCGGTCGTGGTAAAACGTGGTGTCCTGGTTGCCGGGGTGCTTGGCACAGGCAAGGCAGCCACGAGGTACTTCGGGAAGGCGAAAAGACGGTGAAACTGGTTATCCCCACCAGTCAAAGGAAGAAGACTCTGCGGCGGGAGATCTCCTCTGTCGTTGGGAAAAAGTGGTGAGACGGTCCAGCAGGGCTCCACCGGTGGTGGTGTCGTGGCAGGTCGGCTCAGCTTCTCCCTCGTCGGATTCTTAGGTCCTGTGGCGACTTCTGAAGTTCCAGTCCCCAAAGCCCTGCTTTTATGCAGCAAACCCCCATTCACTCAGCCCAGCTGTCACTCAAACAGGCCGGCTCACCACTTGGGCCAATCAGGATGGAGTGCGACTTGAGTTGCCTAGGCAACTCAGTCCAGGGTGCCTAAATTCCCCTCCACCCCTCCTAAGTACCCCAGACAGAGTGGCACGCCTTTGGAGGGCTTCTGTGGAGAAGCCCGCCAAAAAGTGGAACAAAGGGTTCGACTTGGGTTGGAGTCACAGAAGAGAACACAAACGCCATTTTAGAATCAAGTTTTGGCAAAAAATACCAACCGGAGGATTAATATTAATTAAATAAACTGGCAGTGTTTGAGGCTACCGTAAATAATTAAAGATAGTAGCCTAAAACAATGGGAAATCCACAGGAAAATATTCACGATTGAATATAAAAAGTAGTATCCACTGCGACCAGCCAAAACTCGATCAGGGGGGACGGAGACGTGCCCCCTCGACTAACAAACCCTGGGGCAATCGAATTGCCCCAGCCAGTACGTCCACAATATGATGGTTTGTACTGGTTCTGTTCAGAATTTAAGACTAGTAAAGTCAATGGTGACTTTACATGCCCTGGGAGACAGTAGTCAGTCCCAGGGTATGGAGTCTATACTGGGGGGTCACTATGACACCCCTGTGTCACTGCACTGAGAGTGCTGTGTAACACGGATCACAAAACACATGAAGCCCTATGGGGTAAAAGACCCCATAGCCCATTAAACACATCTAGATCCAAAGAAACACAGTGAAATCATGTCCAAGAGTGAGGGTAAAAGAGTCTCACTCTTGGCAGGAGAAAAAAAGAAACGCCAAAAATCCAGCAAAGCTGCTGGGGGACTCACTAGGTTAGGAAATTCAGCCTAAACAGAGAATTCTCCCCAACACCGTTCCACCTGTGTATTCGGCGAAACCCCATCTTCACATATTACAACAAGAAGTGGTGCTTATGCTGTAAAAAGGGGCTATAGAATTCGTTCCTGTGGCCTAGAAAGGTCTGGGAGTTTACTCCCGTTACTTCCTGGTCACAAAACCCAATGACAAGTGGTGACCCATTCTGGACCTTCGAGCGCTCAACAAGACTCTGCAAAGCCTGAAGTTCAAAATGCTTACGCTTCAGGTGGTCATCCGATCTATACAGCCTGGAGATTTTCTGGTGTCGTTAGACCTACAAGACGCATATTTCCAGATAACCATGCGTCAACGACACAACGTTTCTAAGGTTCGTAGTCGGTCAGTCATTACCAGTTCAAGGTACTTCCTTTCGGACTAAAGTAGTCTCCCAGGGCGTTCACAAAATGGTTGGCTCCAGTGGCAGCATGGCTACGAGGAAAAGGTCATCACGTTTACCCTTAAATGGACGATTGGCTGGTAAGGGGTTCGTCGCTGAAAATGACACAAGCAAGCTTAGAGGCCACCAGGCAACTTCTACAGGAAGTTGATACCATTCCAAAGGCTCCAGTTTATTGGAGCAGTCTTGGATACTTCCTCAGGCCAAACCTCGCCTCCTGAGGTGAGAGCTCTCCACATTCTGCAGATGGTAAAACAATTCCAGAATGGCCAGCATCTGCCGGCATTCGATTTATTTTAATTTTTTTATTTCTTTTTATTTTATTTTTTAGGTTGCTCGTCCTCATGGCATCCGGCATTTTTCTGGTGCCAGAGGCTCGATTGAGGATGAGCCCTTCAATGGGCTCTCAGGACTCGGTGGTTCCAATTCTCGGGGAATATGTCGGATCTTCTGCAAGTTCCAAGCACAGTTGCTCAAGACCTTCTTTGGTGGGCTTGTAACGACAACATTCTCAAGGAAGAATCTTTTTGGCAGCCATGGCCGGAGATAACTGTAGTGACGGATGCCTCACTCACTGGGTGGGGAGTCCACACCAACGATCTGACAATAAGCGGTTGTTGGTCTCCATCGGAGTCCAAACTACACATCAACCTGCTGGAGCTGAGGGCAATTAGACTAGCGCTGAAGGCCTTTCTACCTCTGTACGTGGGAAAGAATGTCTTGATAATGACGGACAGCACAGTGGCCATGTACTACCTCAACAAGAGAGGAGGCGTAGGGTCACTACCACTGTGCAGAGAGGCAAGGCAGCTCTGGTTCTGGGCAATACGAGAAGGAATCTGTCGGCAGTTAGGGAAAATTCTCATTCTATGGCTAATTTCCCTTACCTATAGAGCCACTCAGCAGCTTTGCTGGATTTGAAGGGTTTGTTTTTTCTCCTGCTAAGAGTGAAACTCTTTTTCCCACTCTTAGACAGATTATTGATGTGTTTTTTTAGGCTTTTTTTGTGCTTATGGTCTATGGGGTTTTTCTCAGGTAGGCTGACAGGCTTTGCTGCATACCCTTTCCTAACCCCCATTTTATGAGGGGGGGGTTACCCTCTAAGCTAGCTTGGCAGTGGAAGGATGACTGTCGGTGGATCCTGGAGCCTAATTACACCGCACATAAGGGGAATCCTTACAACTGGAAGAATGAAGGACCCATTTGACCCTGTGGTGGACGAAGAAATGCCTTCACACCCTCCAAGGTAAATATACGATGGTAATTTCAAAATAACTATTGTACATAAATTCTCCAGCATAGACTCATTCATGGATTCACATGCTTAGAATATTCCCCGTCAGGCTGGGAACCCTCGGTATATTTATTAAGATGTTTTCCATAGGAAAAATGTCGACACCTCTGTATCCTATCTACGACCCAATAGGATGTAAGGTCTAAATAGCCCCGCCCCCGCGGCTCCCTTCAGATTTCAACCGTCTCCAAAGTAGTGGGAGCACCTCGTGTTTTTTCTACTTTACAAGGTTGAGTTCTACTCTTTACAAGTCTTTCTTTCACAATGTCTGGAAAGGCGTTGTTCCGCCCGTGTGCCACGGGCGGACTTAAGAAAGTCTATGAAGGAGATGGGCACATGGATTGCCTGTATTGTCTACACCCACATCACTCTGCGGACAGTTGTAAGATATGTAAGGGCTTCTCACAGAAGACGCTGAAAGATCGGAATAGGCATTTGGTGATGTGGCTAAATGAAGGGATCTGCCCTTCATCGGAGGTAGGATCTGCACACACCTTTTTCCCTTGTGTTCATTTTCGAGAGGGTACGGTACAGTCCTTCTCTCAAAGGTTTCTGGCTGGTGGCAGTGGTTACGAATGTAAATATTCGTCCGCAAATATTTTCCTATGGGATTTTCCCCATTGTTCGAGGCTACCACTTTTACTGACAGCCTCTAACGAACCGCTTGTTTATATTTTTATTAACACTAATCCGGTAGGGTTTTTCTGCAAGAACTTTAATAATATTTCTTTCTCGTGTCTTTCTCTGAAATCCTAACCCAGGTCGGGGATCCTTTGTTCGTCCTTTTGGCGGGCTGCTGCCAAGAACCCCTCCTCTTGGCGCCACTGAGCGTGGGGTAGACCCATTGTTTGGGAGCGGGAGTAGGCACCCTGGACAGGTTTGCCTAAGCAACCCAAGTCGCACTCTGCCCTGATAGGCTGGAGGGTCTCCCGCCAGGATGACCACTCCACTGTGTGAGTGACAGCTAGGCTCTATGAATGGGGGTTTTTCTGCATAAAAGCAGGGACCTGAGGACTGGAAGAGCAAGACGTCGCCACTGGAACTAAGAAACCGAAGAGGAGAGAAGCTGAAGACATCTGCAACGACTGAACCAACGGTGAAGCCCTGCTGCAGATCCTCACCATTTTTCTCCAATGACAAGAGAAGAGCTTCACCTGCAAGAGCCTTCTTCCCTTGTGCTGGTGGGACCAACCAGTTTGCCAATCGCCTTCCAGGACCTGCCTTGGTCGAATCGCCAGTGCTCTGCACTCGGAGACCGGATAGCCAGGCACCTGTCCACCACGACCGCGATTTAAAGGAGCGTACCTTTTATTCAGTTTCGGCATCACCACAGCTGGCTTCTTCCCTGGGCAGTGCATTAAATCGAACCTTCCTCCACAACGAGAGTCTCTCTTCCTCTGCTGGATACCACGAACTGCAGGAACTGCCAGGAATCACCGCCACTGCAGGATCCGCTTCCACTTTTTCAGGTACATTGTTCACCAGGCCTCACTTTTCGAGGGGTACTGCTAAAGGTGTTTGAAACCCTTTACTTACCTCCTGGGTTGGCCGCCCCTATCGACTAACATTGTCTTTTACCTTCTGCACCCTCCGTTTGAATCGTTAACCAAAGACTTGACTGCAGCTACTGGAACAGTTTGATCCTGGGCACATTGCCCTGTACCACTAACTCTGGCACAGGCCTATTGACTTTGGCTAAATCTGTTACAACTGCCTTCTCTAGATTGCTTTTCATCACCAAAAGTGTTGGTGCACCAAAAACTCTTATAACCACCCTTCCTTCCCTCTCAAGTATTGCTGAAGTGCCATTTGCTGGGGTGTTTGAGAACTTAAACCTGTATAACGTGTGCTTTCCCTCCCTCTGCTTAGTTTACACTGTGCCATTTTGCTCAGTTTTCACTCTTGCTCAAACTTGTCTCCAATTTAAATGGGGAGTTGTGTATACTTTTCTTGACTGTTTTAACTTGCTTTAATAATAGTGATTTGTGTGTTGAACTAGAAGTGTGTAAAATATATATATATAATATATATATTCTTTTTGATACAAAGCTTTGGTCAGTGTTTCCTTGTACCATAATACTGTAGTCCTATTGTGTAAACCCTGAATACTGCTCATCTCCCTCTTGAGATAAGTCTGACTGCTCAGCCACAGCTACCAACTAAATATTTGTGGTACAGACTGATACCAAAGGGGATTTATTGCATATACCTGTAGTCCTAATCTTCTGTAGTGCTCCCTAAGGGAACGGCATAGGATTCTGCCTAACAGCAGTTCACCTAGCCGGAGAGCAGAACTGTCCCTGGACTCGGTAGTGTCTGCGGCGGCAGCGGCAAAGAAGTCTTCTGGATCCTCTGCGTCAACGTCGAGGGAAAGAAACTAAACACCTTGGGGCGACGGGTCATCTCGATCAAGGCGGCCAATGCCTTCGCCATCGTGGCCGTTTGACAGGGAGCTGTGGTTCAAGATTGCGCCCCTCCTGGACTTACTTCCCGACGACAAGTGAGCGGAGGCGCTGTAGATCCTGCAAGAAGGCGAGGTAGCATCGTACCATGCCATCATGGTGGCCACGGACATCGCCGACACGGGCTTCCGTCAGATGGGCAACAGCGTTTGCCTCCTCAGGCAGGGTTGGTTGAAGGCCACTAGCTTCCACCAGGATGTACAGTTGAGGGTGTTGGAAATGCCTTTTCGACTGGAACAACTTATTTGGCAAGGCAGTGGACGAGTCACTTCAGGCCATCAAGGCGGATACTGAGACAGCTCGGGCGTTAGGCACGCTCCAGCAGTGACGGCCGTCCTTTCGGGCCCCCGGATGAAAGGCCCAGGGATACTCCAAAGGTTTTGGTGGCGGCTCTTCATCCTACCGTCAACCGTCCCACTGGTCTGCTCCGCAAGCCTACAACGGCCACAGCAAGTCCGGAGGAGGTCGCTGTCGTTGTCGAGGTCCCCAAGGTGGCGCCCCCACAGCGAAGCAGGATTGAACTGGCCGCAACGTCGGGCCCCCACCCACACACCCTGGTAGGTTGCCGGCTGGCGAACTGTCAGCGTGTGGAAGTCCATCTCCACCGACAGTTAGGTGCTGGATGCCCTGGCCCATTGCCACACCCTGGAATTTCAACGAAAGTGCTGGCACATTCCACCAGTGGCCAGGAAGGAAAACCATGTTCCCCCAAGTCCTGCTGACGGTATGGGCCATGTTGAAGAAGGGCACGATGGAACTCATTCGAAAAAGGTTGTGGGGCTCCGGAGTGTACTCCAGGTACTTCCTCGTCAGAAAGAAGACTGGCGGTTGGAGACCCATACCAGACCGCCGCCTCAACAAGTACATCAGGTCCCAGAAGTTTCGGATGGTACCCATTCAGCACGTGCTGGGACAACTTGAAGTGGATTTCCTGTCATCGCTGGACCTGGAGGACGCCTATTTCCACATCCCTATGCACAAGGGACACCGCAAGTTTTTGCACTTCGTGGTCCAAGGGCAGCATTACCAATTCAAGGCCCTTTCCTTCGGATTAAAGTCTGCACCATGAGTTTTCACCAAGTGTCTGGCGCCAGTGGCGGCGCGGTTACGCCTGCAGGGGATGCATGTCTACCCCTACCTGGACGATTGGCTTATCTGAGCAAAGTCGAAGGAGACCGCCGTCGAACACACCGCGGGGACCGTCCGGCTACTCACAGAACTGGGGTTCTCGATAAACTTTGCAATGTCCTGCTTGGTGCCATCGCAGGACGTGCTGTTTCTGGGGTCCCGGCTCAACAGTGTCGTGTCTGGCGTCCCCGTCGGAGGAGAGAATAGCGGCTGTTGACCCTGAAGATCGCAAGGGTGAGGTCCATCAAGTCCCACCTTGGCATGATGTGCATTTACCTTGTGCGCCTGTGCAGGCTGCGGATGGGACTGCTGCAAGAGTTCCTCGACGCCCGATGGAACCAGGTATAGGGAAGCTTTGAGGACAAGATCACCATCGACGAGTTTCCATCGAGCGATTCGGTGGTGGGATGTCCGTGCGCATCTGTCGGCGGGCGTGGATTTCCACCTCCCCCCCCCATCAGGAGACGGTCACCACGGACGCATCCCTGGAAGGATGGGGGGCACACACTGGTCATCTCCACGCAAGAGGCCTGTGGCTACCGGAGGAGAAGACGTTGCACATCAACATTCTGTAGCTTCGGGCAGTGTTTTGAGCCCTCAAGTCTTTCCTTCGTCCCGCAAGGGCAAAGTGGTGTGGATTTTCACAGACAACACCACGATGTTTTACATCCGGAAGCAGGGGGCACCAGATCCCCAGCGCTCTCCAAAGAAGCGCAGGACCTATGGCGATGGGCCGTCGCTCAGGAGATGTTCCTCGTCCCATTTCATCTGGCAGGAGTGAAGAACACTGTGGCTGACTCTCTCAGCAGGGAACTGCGCTTATGCCTTGAGTGGGAGCTTCGACGGGACCAAGTGGATCTGCTATTCCAACGATGGGGCAATCCCCAGATCGATCTGTTTGCGACGGCGACAAACACCAAGTGCCGGAGATTCGCCAGCAGGTTTCCACAGCCGGGGAGCATTTGGGATGCATTCTCCTTCCCCTGGGACGGCCTGTTCCTCTATGCGTTTCCCCAGTTGCCCCTGCGACTCCTCAATCAACTCAGACGGTCCCGGTGCAGGATGATCCTCGTTGCACTGTTGTGGCCGAGGTAGATATGGTACTAGGACCTTAGTCCAGCTTCCGGCGGACGCAGACCTTCTCGCCAGGGAAGGAGGTGCGATTCTGCACCACGACCCAGGGTCGCTGAACTTGCAGGCCTGGCTCCTGCAGCGCTAGAGTTTGGAGAATACGATATCCAGATGGACTGCAAGGAAGTGCTTGCCAAGTCCAGTGCTTCGTCTACACTGAAATGCTATGGCCATAAGTGGAAGAGGTTCGCCATCTGGTGCCGTGCACAGAAACGCAATCCTCTAAGGATTACGGCTCCGCAGGTGCTGCCGTATTTACTGTCGCTGGCCAAGGCAGGGTTGGCACATGCTTCCATCAAAGTTCATCTGGCGGCTATCTCACGCTACACCAGAACTATGGGGCGGTCGTTAAGGTCAGACCGCTTGGTCAAGGAATTCATAAAAGGACTTTTCCGTTTGTTACCGCTGGTGAAGGCTCCGGCCCTGGCGTGGGAGCTGAATGTGGTGCTGACTAGGCTCATGGGTCCCCCGTTCGAGCCTATGCATTCGGCACCGCTGAAGTTTTTATCGTGTAAAACAGCATTTCTTCTGGCCATCATCTCCGCACGATGAGTGGGACAGAATCAGGCCTGTCTAGTAAACCACTGTACTTGACATTCCACGAGACGGGGATGGTGCTGCGGGTGTACCCCTCTGTCATGCCCAAGGTGCCGTCAGACTTCCATCTCAACAAGCCCTTTGTGTTACCTGTTTTCTTCCCGTCGCCTTTGTCAACGCCTGAGAGGACTTTGCACTTGCTGGATGTGGCTAGAGCACTGAAGTTCTATGTGGACCGCACATAGTGTTTTTGGGAGACATCACGGCTGTTTGTGAACTTTGGCCCTGTGAACCAAGGGTAGGCCCTCTCCAAGGCTTCCGTTTCCAGGTGGCTCTCCGGCTGCACACATGTACAATAAAAAGATTGCGGGGAATAATTTACTGGCCTCGAGATTCGTCCCCCCCCTAAACAACTAGCGGAGGCTGCTTGACTTGGGAAACCCGTTGCCCTTATGCTGAACCTTAACGGACAAACGACAAACACCACTGGGTACAAACACCCTCAGACATTAGAAAATAGCATTTAACTACTAACACCATGTACTTGTGCATTACAAAAATGACTTTATTAAGACAATATATTTTGTTAAATGTATTAAATCATCTTCAATAAAAAACATTCTTGCAGACTACAAGTTGCCTACAATTCATATTACAATTCAATAAAACAAAGTGCAAAAAGTGCTTTCTTACACACCGCACACCATTCATTCTCTGCCTGACTCATACTCCAATCACCATTCACGGAAGTACTTACACCTGTTGAATATAACAGTACAGAAAGCTCTCAGGATTCTGAGATACTCTCTCTCGACCCCCAATGTCCTGGTTAGGCAAATCCTTGCTACTCAAGGTTCTTTTTAACTTAATAATCTGCTCATCAAAGTTGCCTTAATAAATGACAACAGTTTAGTCCAACATGTTTCGTTCTACAACATACAATTACAACAATATTAGAACTTCTTCAGGGGAGAAAAAACATTAGTCATGCTAGTTTTCTTTCTCTTTCGTTCGTCGTGGTGATAATGTTAATCTGTGGCTCTATAAAAAACAGCATAAAAAACAACCTTGATTGTTGCTGTTACCAATTCTCTCACTACCCCACTATAGAGCTACAAGTCTCTTGTGGTTGGCTTACCGTGGTAGCTATAATAAATAATGCTGTCCACGGCGTATTAGGCGCGTCTTCCTGGTAACACAGCCCTCTGTGATAGTGACCATCACACGCAGTCAGAAACCTCCGTCACAACTCTGCAAAAAACGGATAGATTTACAACGGTGGCACACCTCGGTGCACTACATACATCTAGTTGATACCAAGCCCCAACTGATTACTGCATACTTGGCTCATGGTCCAGCCTCGCAGCTGAACCAAATGAAATATCACACCCCAATTCTATGTAAAGCAATAGAACAACTTGTTGCACCTCAATTTTTAAGGAACAGAAAAAGCAATCTGCAAGGGGATATATCAGAACAAAAGCTCCATTGTCTAACTGCATTTTGTTAAAGCATGGTCATCTCGTGAAAAGTAACCTACTCGGGATACATGCAAAAAAACACACCTACGGGACTGTATGACTATCTAAATCGCCCCGTTAGATGCCCATACACTCCGCCCCAATACTTAAACAATGTGATTACTCACTCGTGGGCAATGCAAAAGCCGCTCTTTAGGGCCTTGCTAAAATGCACGCCTCCGTTGGTATGTCGCTGCCCTTTTGGTCCGCGACGTTTACGCTCAGTGCAACATTGTTCCAACTAGCATCCCGAACTGTTGCTTGAAAAATACTGCGGGACACAATGGAAAGCCATTAGCAACCCGATCTGACTAGACGCCAAAGCGGCAAAACACTTACTCCGAGTGACAAATACCCTCCGTATACAAAGAGAAGAGACGGTATAACATCCCCCATCTCCGCTTAGCTTCGGGCGGTAGTCAAACTCACAAATCACTTAAACCTTTACGTCCCAACACACTTACTTCCTAGAGGCTCCGTATCTGGCTACTCCATTTCCGGCGTTCTGTCTGTAACGTAACTGTCACCTGATTTTAAACCTCTGCCACCATACTACCCTTAAGTAGTTTGTCGGAGTGACGCAGCTGCTGAAGTTCGTCCCAATTGGATGATTGTGTTTTCTTCAACAGGTAAGAGACCCCATGTAAGTGTATTCACAAACTCAGCTGCAAATTAGTAGCGCGTCTCTAAACAACTTGTAAATCCTATGTCATCGCCGTAGAGAACGCGGGGAGACGCCATAATATATTCACTGCTCCCGCTCGTCATGACAAGTGCATTAAAACCTGTTCAGGTCAAGTGTATTCAAAAAACCTGGTCAGCACCAAAACTAGAACGATGGAAGAGAAACAAAGTTTTATTTTTTGTTTATTTGCCCCCTGACGCCACGTGACCCTTTCGCATTATAGGGTTATAAAAGAGGGAACGGAAGGTCCGCAATGGGCCAGGAACTATTTTCAACCAATATTATTCCAGGCCACAGCTTCATTCAGACCGGTTACAGCTGTTTGGCATAAAAAAAGAAGCCAATGTTCTTTTACTTGTAACCTCTTAGTTTCAAGAAAATGTTGGCTCTGGATATGGAGTAATACTGACCATTTAAGGTCATTACATCCATGGTCCATCTTCAAAAAATGGTTGACATCGGGGCTGTAATGACCCTGTTCTTAATACAGCTCCTATGTTCTGAAACCCGGACTTTCTGGCTGCATCACCCATTGTCACCGGTTGGCAAACGGACCATTGCCTGGCCGTCAGAGCCCATTTGACCAGAGCGATCGCTGCAACTACAGCGTTCCCGTCTGGTGTGCCCCTGCTGGACATCTGCAGGGCTGCTACGTGAAGGTCGCCGCACACCTTCACGAAATTCTACTGTGTTGACCGGGATTCCAGGGAGGAGTCCAGAGTCGGCCAAGCAGTGCTGCGCAACCTGTTAATTTGAGGCCAGACCGTTCCAGAGGTGAGTTTATTGCTTCTGTTGAGCCTTGCTACCTCCTGTGGTTGTGTAGATGGTACTGCTGTGTAATCGTTATTCATGAGCATGTGATTCCATGCCAGACCCCAAGCTGGATAAGGCATAAGTTACTTACCTGTAACTATTGTTCTCCTGCATGGGTCTGGCATGGATTCACATGCAAACCCTCCCTCCTTCCCCTCTGTGGCTCTTCTTGGTTCATATGATCACTCTACGTGCTTACCAAATCTGAAGATGGCCTCCAGGGGTGGATCTTAGGGAGAGGACTGTCATTGGATGGGGGCAGTATGACCCAGAGTACAGTGATTGGTTTACAGGATAAATAGTTTTCAAGCGAATGTGAAACAGTTTTTTCTTTTACTGAGCATTCCCAGCCTGACTGGGAATATTCATAAACGTGTGAATCCATACCAGACCCATTCTGGAGAATAATAGTTATTGGTAAGTAACTTCTACCTTATTAAGTAAGGATGCCCTCTTTGGTCTCAAAGTGATCAAGACTTTGTAGATAGCAGCTCCTCGCTGTATACCCTCTTCCAGTATTCATACTGCTTTGGCAGTCTTTCTTAAGATGTGAAAGGAACTAACTTCCCAATCAGAAGAAACATTATTGAAAGTAATTTATTTCACTTATATAAGAGCCAACACTATTTCCTTTGCTAGTATTGATTTTGATTTCCTTTTTATTTTTTCCCAATGATCTGTGCTTTTATTCACCAATTGTGCATATACAATCAAATGTACGTAAGCAATGGTTTTGTTTTCACAACAGCAGTTGTTGCACACATACATGAATTGATAATAAGGCATTACTAAGATTGAAACAATAGCTGACATTTTTAAATTAATTTTGGTTTATTTCAGCAATTTCTTTGAAAGAATTAGAAATGTATGCTAAATGTTTCCCTGCTTCTTTATTTCTTTCTGCCAATGTGCATTCTATCATTTTTATAAATGTACAGCATGTTGAGCATTTCTGAACTGTTAAAAACATAGTTCTAGCGGGGTTCAATTTACACTTGCCACTAGCCAATGGCTAGTGATAATTGACGCGTGGCAAGTAAGAAATTGTTTGCTGTGCATGTGTAGAATTGAGTTGGTGACTGACTTTTTATGCCTGTGTAGTAGCTTGCAGCTTGAAATGTTGCCATCAGTTTTTAGTATGGCGATAAACCATTCAAGTGATCATTATTTTCTTGAGCATGTATGTGTGTAATGGTTTTGGCTTCAATTAGTTTAGGGTCCACATTTTTTCATTTTCTAACCTTTTAAATATCTGTTTTTTTTTTTTGTCTAGTGGTCTGGTACCTCTGCACAACGCTTGCTCGTATGGGCATTATGAGGTGGCAGAGCTACTAGTGAGACACGGTGCATCTGTCAATGTTGCAGACTTATGGAAATTCACCCCTCTGCATGAGGCAGCTGCTAAAGGAAAATATGAAATCTGCAAACTTCTTCTAAAAGTATGTAATTGAACATTTTGCCTTACAGAAGGCGTTCGTCCTATTAAATTATATTTTGCATGTATAAGCTACAACAATGCATAGGGATTCACAGGTGAATTACTATGCTTGGGTATTCACTTAATCTTCCAAAAGTGCAGCTAACCTTCTGTGGGCTTCATTTGAGTCTCAAATGCAATTTAACAATGGTAATAAGCTGTTCCGAAGTAATGGAACACATTTTTTCATATTACAAAGCAAACAAACTTTTTTTGGTCTTTTTTCTAGCTCACAGGGTAATCAATTCAGTAGTGCGCTTAAGAAATGTATTGAACTACCATTCAGATAAAACCATTGTTGAATGGTTTGAAAAAGCCAGCAGTGCAATGTATCTCCATCTGTATTTGTGATTATGCTCAACAGCAACCTATAATACTTAACCTAAAGTCTAATTTCTGTGGAGGACCACTGACATTTGACTTTAGGTTAATTATTCTAGTTTTGTCATTGTAATAGAAGTAAAGTACCAGGCAAGGTGGAAGGAATGAGATCAGATGAGAGAGAAGGCAAGACTAAGAAAAAAGTGAACAATTCTAGAAAGCAAAGACGAGGAAGAAAGTTGGGAAGTAAGATGAGATGAGAAAGGAGGCTAGACGGAGCAGTGAACGTGGCTAAAGTGAATGCAAGGAAACAAGGTGACCGGCTTGGGTAGTGTTAGGGAGAATTCTCAAATGTGTTATTTCACTCCACCTTACAGACCCCCAGCAACTTTGCTGGATTATGAGGACTTGATATATATTTTTTTTAACTTTATTTTTCCGACTGACACAAACTTGACTTACACAACAACGTAAATTGCATGGTACAATGAATTACAATTGAAATCACACGTAGATGTTAACAGCAGAGAACACTAGATGCGAAATGTGGATTAGCTCCAAGAGACCCTGTTAAACCAGTGCTGTAGTGGGTTGGTCTGTCGTGCTTAAGTACCACCTCAGAGAGGCCCTTATGTCTTTAGGCCGGTTGGTAGGTGTACTCAATTTTGTGAAACCTTCTTCAGTCATATGTACCAATCAGGTCTCTGAACCATCCGTGAATTGTGGGGGGGGGTCTACGCTTTAGTGTCGAAGGATATTGCGTTTGGCAACCGCCGTTGCCACTCTTGTTTGGGGGTTTGGGGCTTTGCCTATGTCTCACAGAAGGTATTTTACAGGTTTTGCCGGGATACGGATCCCGAGGATGGTGCTGAAACAGTCTTGATCTATTAATTCTACTATGAATGGGTGGGTAGGAGGCTCGGTGGGGAACGATGGCCATTGGTGTTTCAGGGCTGCCTTCAGGCGGTGGTATTGAAGGCTAATAGTGAGCCCCTGGCCGGCTATATTTTGAACCTCTGCCAGTTTTAGGAATTCCCCATTTGGGCACAGATCGCCCAGTTTCATGGCTTTCCTTGGGTCACTTCTCCTCTGCAATGTGGTGTGAAGCAGGGGGGTGAGGTGTGGGTGGTGCCACAGAAGTGTGTGGCTCCAGTAGGGGTGTGTGCATCCTACCCTGCGGAATAATGCTGCCCAGGCCCGACTAGTGCAGGTCACCGGGTTCAGGTCCATCGAGCTTCCGTGTTTCACAGAAAATATACAGGACCGTACATCCGAAGGGGCAACCATTAGCTTTTCCACATGTATGTGTGGGTATGCCTCCGTGTCGTGGCACCAATACTTGGCATGGTGCCCCTGCGCCACATAATAGTACAGGCTGAAGTCAGGAGCTGACCGTCCCCATTTGTCGATTGGCTCGCTTAATTTGGGCCAGCTCTCTGTCTGACCATCCTCCCCAGACAAAGCCTGAGGCCAGTCGTTGCAGATTGTTGAAGGTTTTACCTGGCCAGATAGGGATGTTACTGAATAAATAAACAAGCTTGGAGACAACAACCATATTCAGGAGGGCAATGTGGCTGTACATTAAAATGGGGAGTTTACTCCAGAACATTATTTTGGTTTCTAGTTGTGCAATTAAAGGGGCATAGTTGGCTTTATATAGCGGTTAGGCAGAATTATATGCAGTACCCTTTGGGAACACCACACACAATTAAGACTACAAGTGACAGTACACATTCACCTTTGGTACACGCCTGTACTACACAGTTAAAGTGGTAGCGATGGCTGAGCAGTCAGACTTCTCAAGAGTAAGTGAGCAGTATCAAAATAGTTACACAAAGGACAGCAATTTCTATGATTCAGGCAAACACTGACTCAAGGTTTTCAAGTAAAAGAATATACATTTATTTCACTCTTCAGTTGTATAACATTTCACTATTATAAGCAGTATAAAAATCACACTCTCAATACACCACACCACTCCCAATAAGTTCCAGACAAGTTAAGCTCACAAAATGAAGTGGTAGCAAAATGGCACTCTACCAATTTAAAAGGGAGGGAAAAACAAAGTGAATAGAAATTGAACCACACCAACAGGTAAGTACTCTGGGCAATTGAGCAAGAGGAACTACAGTGATAGAATCAGGTAGAAAAGGCTTAGGGCCAAAATCAATGGGTCAAAAGTCTTTTGCTCAAGATCATACAGTTCAGGGTGGTTAGCAGTAAAGTTTGTGCCATGGATTCCGGACGAGGTTGGTTGTCAGAAAAGTTAGTTCGAAGAGAAGGACAAGCCCTCGGTTTGGAGAAAGATTTCAAACACTTTCACCGCGGCTGAACGAAACAGACAACCGGATTTGCACAGTACATTAAAAAAGAGAGGGAGCTGTAGCTGAGGCAGACGTTCCTGGTAGTTCCTGCAGGCTCACGGTTCCTGAAGCGACTGTTGGACTGACAAGAAGTAGGAAGACTGGAGGGTCCTGCACTACCCAGGGATGAAACCAGCACAGCACAGCAGTGCAAAGCAACAAATAAAAGGTGTGCTCCTTAAAACCCGAGCAGGGTCTGATCTTCCTGGCTATCCAGCCCGCTGTAGCTCCGTACAGCAAATTCGACCAGAGGGGTCCTGGCTTGCAGTTTGGGTGAACTGGTTGGTCCCACCAGCTCAAGGGAAGAAGTTTCCTGGTGGATCTTCCGTCGTCGGATTCTGAAGATTCGGACCTGCAGCAGGGCTTCACCAGGCTGTTCAGTCGTTGTGGCGGGTCCTCTTCCATCAGCTCCTCGTTGGTTCTTTCGTTCCAGTGGCGACTCTGCCTTTGCAGTCCCAGAGACCTGCTTTTTATGCAGTTTTCCCCCATTCATAAAGCCTGGCCCGAAGACCCCTCCCTCACATCCTGCCTACCAAGACTATCAAGCGCCTTAAGGAGGGCTTCTGTGCAGAAGCCCGCGGAAAGACGGCGAACAAAGGAATCAAACCTGGTTTGGTGTGCAGAGTAAAACACGAGAAAGACATTTGCAAAAAGAAATGGCGAATAAACCCAGCCGGAACCGTGATAAAATATATATGGTCAAGCGGGTTTATGTTTGAGGCTAATAGCCTATAACAATACCATGGTTATATAAGATAACCGCAGTATAAAAAATAGGGTAGTTACCACTACCACCAGCCAAGTCTTGATGTAAAGGGAGAGAAACAATGCTCCAAGAGACACAGACAAAAAGGGATAAGAATTAACCCTTTCCAATACTCCATGTAAGATGGGGTGTACTGGGTCTGTGGTTTAAAGTGACTAAAATAGTCTCAGACAACCCTGCGTCACTGCGCTGAAGGTGCTGTGTAACACGCATGAAAAATGAGGCCATGGAGTAGGTGAGGCTGCAATGCCCATGATCACACAAAGTGAAAACACACACAGCAAAACACATGTAAGAGTGGTAAAAAGGCTCACACTCTTACCTGGTGGAAAAAAATAGAAATCCAGCAAAGCTGCTGAGGGACTCATTAGGTAAGGGAAATCAGCCATTTATGAAAATTCTCCCTAACAAAAGCGTATCTCTATCTGTGGCAGTAATTATGCCAAAATAGCGGGCAGTGCTTGGGGACCAGCAAAACTGTGTCATGGCTTCCGACCTGGTGGCCATCGTGTCAGGGGAATTACCAGAGATTTGGGTTTATTTATTTTGTCCCCTGAGAATTTGGCAATACACTCTGTGATGTCTTGCATGACCAGTGGTAGTTTGACATCTGGGTTTAGTAGGTATAAAAGGGTATCATCCGTGTAAAGCGAGACGATCTGCCGGGGGCCGCCTGTTGGGATGCCGTGGGTTGCATGCTTGTGGCAAAGTAGTGGAGCCATACCCTCTATCGTGAGGGAAAATATAAGCGGGGATAGCGGGCAACCCTGACGTGTACCTCTTTGCAGGGTAAAGACCGGGGACAGTGTTTGGTTAGTCCGAATGTTGGCTCTAGGAATTTTATACAGTAGCCGGATGAAGTTTTGGAACTGGGGGCTGAAACCCATATTTTGCAGATTGCATACATATAGCGCCATGACAGTCAAATACGTTTTCAGCGTCCAGTGTTACTGCTACCGCTGCGGTTTCTGAGTTCAGCTTCGCTATTATCGCAAATAGTCTCCTGAGGTTCAAGGACGTGGACCTGGAGGGAATAAAATCTGATTGATCAGGGTGTATCAGCTTGCTCATATGGGGAAGAAGTCTGTTCGCTGTGGCCTTGGCATAGATTTTGGTGTCTCTGTTAATTAATGAGGGGGCGGTATGACTTGGGGTCCTGTGGGGTTTTATGTGGCTTCAGCATGACAGTTATTGTAGCTTCCCTTAAGGACTCCGGGAGCGAGCCGGCATCTAGGGCTTCTTCCCAGAGTGCTAGCAATCTGGTGGACAGTACCTCTGCAAAACATTTGTAGAAATCGGCTGGGAGGCCTTCCGGGCCCAGGGCCCTAACAGCCGTCAAGTCTTTGATGGCCTGGACAATTTCCTCAAGGGTAAGTGGGCTCTCAAGTAGGGTCCTGTCGTTGTTTTCCAGCCTGAGCAGTGGAATAGCTACTGTGCCGTAACCTGGTCGGTATTCATGCACAGGTTTGAGTAGAAGTCCTGTAGGATTTTGTTGATCTTGGCCGCGCTTGTGTGGATCAAACCGTCTGCTCCGCTGATGGACGTAATCGGCTTGAACCCCTGCTCTAATTTGATCAAGTTTGCCAGCACCTTCCCGGATTTGTTACCCTCACCATACCGTCTGGCTCTGGCTGGTTGCATGATGTATTTTATCTCTCATTCCGCCAGGGTTCTGTATTTGTCCAGCTGTTCCTGTAGTGATTTATGGGATTCCCTACTCGGTGCCATTAAGTGTGCGTTTCCAGCATCCAGAGGTTGGTTTCCAGTTGGTTGAGGTCGTCCCTGATGGATTTGAGTGTGCCCACCGATTTGGAGAGGAGGTGGACCCTGGACCACACTAAATGTTTCCCAGAGCGTGGCGTGTGAGGCCACCGAACCCTCATTTATGTTGAATTCCATAATCTCAAATCTTAGTGGCTCTGATTGATTCGTCCCTGAGGAGGGATGGCGGCATCCGCCACTAGCGATGTCTTTCCGGAGGCTTCCAAGTTTATGTCCAGTAGAACCAGTAAATGGGCTTGCATCGTTCATGGTAGGATGGTGCAGCTGCTCACCCATGGTACCACTTCTGAGGAGAGGAGCCAATAGTCTATCAGTGAACTAGTGGAGTGTACTGTTGAGTAGAATGTGAACTCTTTCAGCGTCAGATGCAGCTCCCTCCACATGTCCACCAGTGGAATTTCAGCGATTCCATATTTTATGGTTATGGCCGCCTTGGAGTAGGGTCTCTGGTTGCTGCCGATCTAGAATCGTATTGAATTCCCCCCACATAAGATTAGAGCTTCGCCCTGAAGTGACACCTGCGACATGATCTGGAGGTAAAATTCAGGGGTGTCTATGTTCGGACCATATGGGTTTACCAGAATTGCTTCCGGTTTTTGAAGTATGCCCCATATAGTTACATATCTCCCTTCTGAGTCAATGCTTGTTTTGGTGATCTGGAAACCTGTATGTCGATGTATGATGGTGCGCACACCTTTTGATTGTGAAGAATAGCCTTTGCCGAACCTCAGAGGGCCCCATTCGCGGGCAAATGAGTCCACTTCACCTGCTGTAGCATGCGTCTCCTGCAAGAATAAGATATCAACCCTGTACCGCCCAGCATAAGCCAATATCTTCATGGCCTTTATAGAGTTTGCTAGCCCCCGTATGTTCGGAGAGGTGCTTCACTTTATGCGTTGAGCCAGTTGGTACCATGCTGAGTTGTTTTGTGACCTGTTGATGCCTGTTATCCATGCTATGTTGTTCCATGCTTAGTTCCTGTGTCAGAATTATTCACCTTTAACAACCCTCTTTTCCTCCCACCCTCACCATCCTTCCAACTGTATAGTGTAGTACCCCAACTCAGAACAGTCTTACAAAGTGGGTTCCTGTGTGCAGCCAACACGTGGAATACTGGAACTTGCCGCTTATGCGCTCGTCGTAACCCTAATTTGCAGAGGAGTGGGTGCGCCTGGTTTTCCATTAGGGAGCTCAGGCTTGTGGATGTGATCTTGGAGTTTAATTACCGGTTAATACTGTCAGCCATTATTCTGGGCTTCCAGGATGTGCTGCTCAATGTAGGTCATTGCTTCCCCCGGTGTATTGAAAAAGTGGGATCTCCTGGCATGTTGAAGCCCTAATTTGGCAGGGAACAGCATTGCATATGGTACTTTCCTTTCACAGAGTGCCTTATTCACATGATCGAACGTCTGTCTGGCTGCCTGGACGCCATTAGAGAAGTCTGGGTAGATATAGATCTGGCTAGAGTTGTATGAGAGGGCGCCCTTCTCGCGCACCATGCGAAGCATTAGGTACCGGTCTCAGTAATTGAGGAGATGGGCTATTGTGTGCAGAGGTGCTCCTGGTTTGAGTGGTGGGGCCAGGGATCGGTGGGCATTTACCACCAGAAAGTGCTGCGAGAACTGGGCCTCTGGGAATAGTGATCGAAGGACTTCCTCCAGGAACTGTTCCATTGGCGTGTTTGTGACCTTTTCCGCCATCCCGACCACTCTGATGTTAATGCGGCGGGATCTGGATTTGAGATCCTCGCATTTATCATGCACTGCTTTAAGGGTTTTTTGGATCTCTTTGATTGCTTTACCGTGGTTGATCGATGAGTCTTCCAGGGTGCTCTACCCTCTGCCTCTGATACCCTAGAGTTCACTCTCTGTATGATCTTGATGCTATGGTACTCTCAATATCGTTCAATCTTGTGTTGACAGCCGCAGACCCAGTTTGTAGTGCACTCATGTATTGATCCGTGCTTGTGTCAGCGTGTGGTTGGGAGCTAACAGGAGAGCTTGGGGCGGAGCCCTGTGTGGTATCCATGCTGCTTGCATTTGTGAAGCTGTCCATGGGCCCCCTCTTATTGCCCCTCGCCCCTCGAGTCATGACCTTGCCAAGTGTGCTGCTCTCTCTTTCCGAGTCAGGGTGGGGTCTGCCCCTTGTTACTGACATGCTCACAGGCTCTAGTGGGGTATTCGGTGGGGTGGTGTGAGGCCGAGGGTGGGCTGGGGGGGCAGACAGGTCGTGCCCAGGCGCGTCTGTTCCTCAGGAGGTTGCTCCAATAGGGTGGATTAATGTGCACCAGTCTGCCCACGGTTCAGTGAGCCATGTGCACCCTCTCGTTCGGAACCGGTGGCCGTGGGGTAGAACCGCTCGCCCCTATGCCCCAGCAATTAATTGGCTAGCCCGTGTGGTCCGCGTGCGGAATCCAGGTCCATGGGGTTGCACAGTGTGATGAAGGCTGATGATCCTGTGGCGTAATGGGCTCTTACCCAGGACTTGGAGTGAATACGGTGTGCACCGGGGCCCCTGCAGAAGGTCTAGTCATTTGTTAATGGGTGGCAGAGAGCAGGCTGACCCCACCTGCAGGATCTTGGCTCAGAGATCGGGCAGGGCAGCCCCAGGCAGGGAGGCCAATGACACTTGGGAGGGTGTAGCGGGGCTTAGCCAGACGTCCTGATCACTGCGGGTGTCTCCAGGAGTGGGCAAGTGCTTGTGCTCGGTGCTCCTCTGTTTGACTGTTGCCTGCTGTTTTTTGGTCAGGATCTCAGGGGTTACGGAGCTATCCCTTCAGGCGGCCATCTTTGCTGGCGCACAACAGCGCACTCCCCCTCCCACCGCTCTGTTATTTTTTTAACCTGGAGAGTGAGAGATCCTTTTTCCCACTCATGTATTTTAATGTGATTTTTATAAACTGTTTCTTTTGATTATGGAGGCTCACCACCTCCATAGGCATCATCATTTACAATTGTCACACAGCACCTTTAGTGCATTGTTAGACAGAATCCTGTGCAGTGCCCTTAGGGACCACTACACACAATTAAGACTACAAGTGGTAATACAAGTTCACCTTTGGTACAAGCCTGTACTACTATGTTAAAGTGGTAGCAGTAGCGGAGCAGCCAGGCTTATCTCAAGAGTATATGAGCAGTAGCAGAGATTACACAAAGGGACCACAATTACTGTGACTCAAGCAAACACTGACTCAAGGTTTCTGGTAAAAAATATAAGGACATTTATTTTTAAACCATCAGTAAAACACAACACTTCTATAATTTCAAAATCACACGAAAAATACACTACAAACAACCAATTCTCTTGGCACAGAATAGCTCAAGGTAAGTACCTTTTAGGTTTTGGCGGACTGGTGTTGTGAAACAAACGACGTTACCGGGCATACACATGCAATCACTTTTTGATAACTTGGTCGTATTAACGAACGCGTATCCGTGGTAAGAAACATTACCTGGGCAAAAACACACTTAGCACCTGGGCTAACCAGAGAGTTGGGGGCAAAAAATCATAGGCAATACTTTTGTCAAGGCAGACAGAATCCGAGAACACTCGCTGACAGAAATACAAAAGTCAATAGGCCGGAGCCAGTGTCAAGTGGAACCGGGTTCATGTTGTTGAGGATCACACAGACAGTTCAAGATTCAACATAGCCAGGATTACTTGGATATTGTCAACAGAGGAAGCAAAAGTTATAAGGAGGAGGGAAGACGAGGCAAGCCTTGGATGAGGAGAAAAGGGATTCACCCTGGTTCCTCGAAGCAGAACACAGTACCTTATTCAAAGAAGAAGCTGGTGCCACAGCAGTTGTTCCTGGTGTTTCCTGCAGACCCACGGTTCCTGATGCTTCAGTTGTGGAGACGAGGACGACGTCTGGAGGGGCTGCACCGCACAGGGATGAATCCAGCAGCAGTGACGGTGAATAAAAAGTGCACTCCTTTAAAACAGGAGAGGCTCTTCAGATGGCTATCCGGACCACTAAAGCAGTGTGCAGCGATTTCTACCACAAAGAGGATCCTCTGGCTGTGGAAGATGAGCTGGTTGACCCCACAAGGCTCAAGGGAAGAAGATTCAGGACTGGATCATCTCTGGTCGTTGAAGGGTAGAGAGCTCAGGACTGCAGCAGGGCTTCACCGGGACGGGGTAGTTGCAGCAGCCCTCGTCTTCTCCGATTCGCTTTGGTTCCTTGTAGTTCCAGTGGCGACTGACTTCCAGCCCAAGAGTCCTGCATTTTATGCAAAAATCCCCCATTCACACAGCCTGGCTGTCAATCGCGCAGCAGAGGGTTTGTCCAGGCCGGACAACCACCTCAGCCAATCATGGCAAAGTGCGACTTGGGTTTTCTAGGATACCCTGTGCAGGGGGTGACTACACCCCTCCCTCACATTCAGCACACCCAGACACCCAGGCACCAAGAGTGGGGCTTCTCTGTAGAAGCCCGCCAAAAGATGGTGAACAAAGAAGGCAAACCTGGTTTGCCGCGCAAAGTAAAACAAAAGAAGGACTTTAACAAAACGAAATGGCGAATAAACCCGACCGGAGCCAAAAGAAAGAATATTTGGTCAAGCGGGTTTATGTTCGAGGCTCATATAATAGCCTAAAACGCTACCATGTTTATATAGTATAATCGCGGTAGAAAAGTTAGGATAGATGCCACTGCCACCAGCCAAGTCTAAATGTTAAAAGAGCAAAACAATGCTCAGAGACAGACAGGTAGAAAGGGCTACGGATTAACCCTTTCCAATACTCCATGTAAGATGGGGTGTACTGGATCTGTGGTTATTTGACTATGTAAAGTTAATGGCAACTTTACCTGTTTCTGGGGGACAGTAGTCAGCCCCAGGAAAAGGAGTCATTGGGAAGTCTTAGAGACAACCCTGTGTTACTGCACTGAAAGGTGCTGTGTAACACACACAAGAAGTTGGGCTCATGGAGTGGTGTGCTTCAGAGTCCAAGATCACACAACAAGTAGAAATGTATATGACAAAACACATGTAAGAGTGGGAAAAAGAGGCACACTCTTACTAAGTGGAAAAAGTAAACTCCAGAAATCCAGCAAAGCTGCTGGGGGACTCACTAGGTGAGGGAAATTAGCCATAGAATGAGAATTCTCCCTAACATGCAGTGCCACAGGGAAGTCTTTCAGATTTCCAAAGGTTTAAATACCTTCGCTGGGATCAACTACTCTTTCCCAGAACAGTAAAGTGAAATTGACTTTACTTAGTGTGTGCTGGGTCTAGAAAGTTACAATGCTATCTTCCAGTAGAGTGCTGGAGGGGTTACTTAATATCCCCTTTGTCTAACTTCTTATGTAGCATACTATGTCACCCTTTCCTCAATTGGCTGGCTGGTGGCAGTGGTTTTGTTTTGAACTACCTTGGTTTGCATTTACTGTGACCGTTCGCGACTCCGATAAAGTAACCACGGGAACCATCTTTTTCAAAATGGCATACAACCATCTTTGCTAAAATGGTGCCCGGTCTTCTTTTTCCGCCAGGTCTTTGTGGGAAGGTCCTTCTCCAGCATTGGATCTTTCATGGATTCACATGCTTAGAATATTCCCCGTCGTCAGACTGGGACCCCTCGGTACACATATATAGCCTTTTCCAAAGGAAAACTTTCGACACTTTTGTGTCCTATCTACGTCCTTCCAGGATCCGCCTACGCATGCTCCGCAGGCCGTGCTAGCATAAGAGGCACGCCCCCGCGGCTCCCCTTCAGATTTCAAGTCTCCTAGAAGACCTGAATTCACTCTGTGATGATTGGCTGGCTGACTGTCCGGCAAGGACAGCCACCCTGCTGGGTGAGTGACAGCTAGGCTGGAATGAATGGGAGAGAACTGAATAAAAGGTGAGTCTTTTGGCTTGGAAGGCAGAGTCGACCAGTGGACGAAGGAACCGAAGAAGAGCTTGAAGAGGACGGCTGCTGCAACTCCTGGACCTTTGGTTTGCCCGGTGAAGCCCCGCTGCAGGTCCGAATCGCCAAGTTCGCATTGACAGAGAAGCCCCTGCAAGGACGACTTCTCCCTTTTTGAGTTGTTGGGACCAATCAACTCCAAAGTAAGCCACCTGGACACCCATCTCGGAGCTGGTTAAATTTCCTCAGTTGCGACAAGAAACCGTATAGCCAGGGAGAGGGACACCAGATTGTGTTACTTTTAAGCTGGTCTAAAGCTTGTGGAAGATCCTCCGGACTCCCATTAAGCAGGACTGACCGAGTCTGATCCCCCTCAATCGAGTGTGTGACCCCAGAAGCCAGGAAAGTCCACCTTGACAGCCAGGAACCACGATTATTGCTATTTTCTGTACCGCAAGGAGCTGAAACGCGAAACAGCCACTGAAAGAGAAGTTTGCCGATTGCCAGTTTTGACAGTCCCTGTACATTGCAGGAGTCCCCCGACGTTCTCTCTTGTCCCCACGACTGAATCCCAGGAACAGAAGTCATCAGCTGCATCTTTTCTTCTTTACCGAGGTACTGTGAAATAAGTCAAAGAAAACTTACCTCTTACTGTAGAAGTGCTTGTAACCTCCACAGCTCACAAATCTAATCAGCTTGTGGCCCTACATTTGATTCTTCTTTTTTATCAAGGACTCCTAAGAACTTGTGCAAAGACTTTTCCATTTACTTACCTGATGTGCTGCATCCTATACAAAGACTTCTGCCTATTGACTTTGGCTTAGCCTATTGAATTGAGTGACTCTTCTATTTACTATCGGAAAGTATTTGCCCTGCTTAAGAAATTGATGTTCTCTTGTGTTATAATAATCTTTGCCTTTTACCAACTTTTAAAGTGTTCTGAATGCCAACAGTAAGATATTAATGTCCCCAGCACCCTTGTTACTGAAGTCACCTGTGGGTGCAAGTTGTCTGTGGGTCATCCCAAAAGGGTCTTGTTGTTTCAGAAACTCAGTGTACAGTATTGAAGTATATTGTGCTACTAGTATATTGCTCCCTTCCAAATAAGGCTTTATAACTGACTGATAAATAAATAATTGTTTGTTAGAGAGAATTCTTTGTTTAGGCTGAATTTCCTAACCTAGTGAGTCCCCCAGCAGCTTTGCTGGATTTCTGGAGTTTGTTTTTTCCATCCTGCCAAGATTGAGACTCTTTTTCTCCCACTCTTGGACATGAATGTGTGGAATTCCTTTGAATGTCAATGTGTTCTATGGGCTATGGGGTCTTTTACTCCATAGGGTCTCATAGGTTTGCTATGTGTGTTACACTGCACCCTCCGTGCCGTAGCACTGGGGCGTCCTAGCGGACCTCCATCATAGACTCCATACCCGGGGACTGACTACTGTCTCCCCGGGCTTGTAAAGTCACCATTGGCTTTACTAGACCTAAATTTACTAACAGAGCTAGTACAAACCATCCTATTGTGGACGTACTAGTAGGGGTAATTCGATTAATCCTGGGTCTGTTATTCGAGGGGGCACTGTCCCGTCCCCCCTCGTCGAGTTTAGGCTGGTGGCAGTGGAAACTACTTGTTATATTCGACCCCGAATATAACCCTATGGGATTCTTCCCATTGTTGGAGATTGATACTTTTTCTCGTTAATCTCTAACGTACCACCGATCTACTTATCTTAAATAAGTTTATCGGATGGTATTTTCTGCCAGAACTCGGTTTTCGTCTCTGTGACTCCTAAACAAAAGGTTGAGCCCTTTGTTCCACTTTTGACGGGCTTCTGTACAGAGACCCTCCAAAGTGGTGCCATTCTGTCTGGGTTACCAGAGGGGTGTGGGAGGGGGTTTAGGCACCCTGGACCGAGTTGCCTTGCCAACTCCGGTCGCACTCTGGTGTGATTGGCCCAAGTGGTGAGCCACCCCGCTCACCACTTAGCGTGTTTTGATTGACAACTAGGCTGAATGAATGGGGGTTTTCTGCATAAAAGCAGGGCTTTTGGGACTGGATCTTTAGAAGTCGCCACAGGACCTAAGAATCTGACGAGGGTAAAGCTGAGCCGACCTGCAACGACGACACCTCAGGTGGAGCCTTGCTGAACCGACTCACCACTTCCCGACAACAGAGGAGATCTCCCTGCCGGAGAGCGTCTTCCCCTAACTGGTGGGAACAACAAGTCCCCTTTGCTTTTTCTTCGCTCCAGGACGCAGTGGTCGAATTGCCCGTGCAGAGCACCCCGATAGCCACAAACCCTGTACCGCGACCAAAAGGTGGTGCCTTGTGACGGAGCACTCCGCGGCTGGTCTCTTCCCTGGTGGCGCACCGGACTTCACTTTTCTTCGACAACATCATCTCTACTCTTGGCAAAGACCCGACGTGCATCCACCACCAGGAACAACTGCCCCTGCCGGAGCGGTCTCTCCACAAACAAGGTACCGTGTCCGCCTGGCTTCCCTTTCTGCCGGATAGAGTGAGGTGTCTTAATCCTCGCCTTTCCATTGGGTGGACTCCAAGCTTTCTTTAACTTGTTTTTCTGAACTGGTCCAAATCTTTCCATAACAATTTGCGACAAAGACTCGAAGCGCATTTCCACTGAGACACTTTTTTGGGACATATCGCCTTGTCTCTCTCTGAGTGGGCCTGGCCTCTGAACTTTGTGATCTGCAGTAGGCCCTGCCTTACTTGCCTTGCATTTGTCCGTAAAGTAGTGGCACCGAGTTGATTTCATAACCTGCCTTACTTTTCTCTCCCGTCCTAACGAATACTAGAGTGCCATCTAGGTTAAAGCATACACCTCTGTCTGCAAATAAGTGATGCCGGTGAACCTAGACTTGTCGAACTATTGTTAGGGGGATTGATCTTTTTCTTCGTATAAGTAATTGTGATTGAAGTTGTTTGCCGTATTAGTGCCAGAGTGTTTTCCATAGATGTGTGTTATAAATAAATACCTTTATATCTTTACACCGAAGCCTTGTTCCGTGTTTGCTTGTTCTACTGTGTAGATTGCCCTATTTTGTATACTCCACATACTGCCTAACTCTTCTTGAGGGAAGTCTGACTGCTCAGCCACCGCTACCAAGTGAATCTGTGTGGTAAAGACTGCTACCAAGTGGGTTTACTGCCAAACACCTGTAGTCCTAAATCTTTTGCAGTGGTCCCAGAGGGAACTGCACAGGTGTCCGCCTAACATTGTTTATGCAAGAAACCTTGAGTGTAAGAGTTTATTTGAATACCTGTAACTGTGAATCTTTGTGACAACGCCATTACAGCTCCCATTTCCCTTCTTGAGGTAACCCTGGCTGCTCAACACGCTACCAAATCTGTCTAGTACAAGCTTATACCAAAGGTTCGGTTGCCTATACTGTAGTCATAGTTGCTTGTAGTGTTCAGAGGGTACTGCATTCAAACTTTGCCTAACAGGTAGCAAGATTAATTATTTTTAAGGCCAAGGACTATTAAGAACAACAAAGAAACTGTAGTGAAACCTTAGATGCAACATATTACACAAGCTTGACGGTTAGGGAGAATTCTCAGAGATGTGCCAATTACCTTCTACCTTAGAGAGCCATAGCTCTTTTTTGCTGGATTTCAGAACTTTTAATTTCTAACCTGGAGAGAGTGAGCCCTTTTTCTCACCCTCATCTATTTTTATTGTAATGTGGTCTCTGTTTCTTTTAACTTTGGAGTTTGACAAACTCCATAGGCATAATCTTTTACATTGTTTCCAAGAGCAGTGAAGTGAAATTGACTTTGCTTACATATTGTAACTTTTTAGACTCCGCATACACCGTTTTACCATAGGGTGCTGGAGGGGTTACTTTGTATCCCTTTGTCAAGTTTCTCATGTAACATTTTTGTTACCCTTTCTACAGTTAATGGCTGGTGGCAGTCGTTTACTTTTTACCACCATTGTGTGTTTTTACCGCGGGCTGTGTTTGCAGCCACAGTAAGGCACCCATGGGTGCCCATTTCATCAAAATGGCTCAGTCTTCTATTTTTGCTATTTCTTGTTGGAAAGGTCCTTCTTGAGATTTACTCTGTGCACCAAGCCCGGTTTGGTCCCTTTGTTTGTCTTTGGTGGGATTCACGAGTGAAACCTGCCTCTGGCTCCAGTAGGTCTAGCAGGGGCAGGAAGTGAGCGAGGTGCCCTAAACTCCCTGTGCTTAATCCCCTTGGTTACAGCAATGCACCCAATGGCGATTGGCCGGCTGGCTGTCCTGCAGGGACAGCCACCCTGTTGTGTGATTGACAGCTAGGCTGGAATGAATGGGAGAAAACTGCATAAAAGTTGAGGCTTTTTGGCTTGGAAGGCAGTTGACCACTGGACGAAGGAATCTTAAGAAGAACTGGGAAGAGACGCCTGCTGCAGCTCCTGTACCGTTGGTTTGCACAGTGAAGTCCTGCTGCTGTGCTGAAACTCCGAATTCCCCTCGACCAGAGAAGACCTGCAAGGACGACTTCTCCCTTTGAGTTGGTGGGAACAATCAATTTCAAAGTAAGCACGTCTGGACTTCCTCTCGGAGCTGGCTGTACGTCCACTGCTGCTGCTGGAACCGAACTGCCAGGGAGAGGAACACCAGATGGCGTGCATTGCTTTTAAGTTGGAACCGAGCGCCTGGAAGATCCTTCGGACTTCCCTAAAGCAGGACTGACTAAGCCTGAGCCACCTCAACAGTGTGTTGGACCCCAGATGCAAGGAAAGTCCAGAGTGGTTTCTGTGAACCATATTGTTGCTATTTGCTATCAGATGTGAAGAGCTGAACCACTGAAGGACCGCTGAATCGAAGTTTGCCCATTGCTACCTCTGACTATCCCATTGCAGAGCAGGAGTCCACGGTCGTTCTCCCTCTTGTCCCCATGACTGAGGCCCAGGAACAGGATCTGCAGAGATGTACAGGAACAGAAGCCAGCTGGGACCATTTCTTCTAACCAGATGAACTGTAAAGTCTAAGAGAACTCACCTCTTATTCTGTAGCCTTACTTGCTCTCAGTTGAGACCTGTCTTGGTTACCTTGCAGAGTTGCTAAAGCTTTGCCCTTCACAAGCCTAGCTTGTGGCCCTTCAAGTGTTCTATTTTCTACAAACATTTCTAAACATTGTGCAAGACTTTTTACCTACCTGCAAAGAAGATCTTCAGCTCCCCTAGACATTGTGCAATTAACATTGGCTGTCATGGCTCCCTGAGCGACTCTTCTTACCTTTGATTCTGTGCTTTACCTTTTCCCCAGGAAAGGGTTAAACTTATTTGGCATTGGAAGGTTTTTAAAAGTACTTACCAGTTTGTGAATTATTTGTTAACCTTTGTTTTATTCCTCTCCTCGATCTTTTACACCAAACTCAGTATTGCTCTAAATGTACCAGTGATAAATCGATATCCACAGTATCCTAGCAATTTAAGTCACCTAAGGGTGTAGGAAGTGTGTGTGCCATCCCCAATGGGTATCATCTGATTTAGAGAAACTAAGAGTGTGTTTTGAAGTGTTTTATAAGTGTTACATACATTGCTCCTTTCGGACAAAGACTTGTATAACTGACTGTGAAATAAATTAATAATGGTTTTATCAAGAAACCTTGAGTGTAAGAGTGCATTTGAATAAAGGTTACGGTGTCACAGCATTACTGCTCACATTGACCCCTCTTGAGATAAGCCTGGCTGCTTGAGCCACACTACCAACCTGTGTTCAGACTTCTAACAAAGGTTGGGTCCCTATTGCCAGGAAGTCAGGGTTATTGTAGTGCACCCAAAGGGTACTGCATACAATCTTGCATAACGCTTACCATTGGTGAACCTGGGTGAGCTTTCAGTGCCATCATTGAATAAAATGACTCCTGCAGCCATTCCACAGATCATCATTGGAGCCGAGCCCTCTGCAAAAAAAGGTCAGCAGCTGACGACCTGAGGACGACCTTTTCAGCAGACCACTTCAACTCCAGTGAAGTCCTGGTAAACCTGCTCCTCTGACTGATCTCAAGACCCTAGTCTGTGTTTAGACCCATGGACCTGTGCCAACATTGTCTTTACGTCCTGCTTTAGGATCAATGCCTTCTAAGCCTTTGTAATTGTCCCTGGATCAAACTGGTGGACTGACAAGCTTTTGCCTGGGCTATCTCGCTGCAGCAGTCACTATTCAGAGTTAATACCTGGAACTTGGCAGATCTACATCTTGTACTACAAGACGCCTGCTCTGACAATTTCAGCCTTCTGGCATCAATGGAAGCCTTGTAGGATCTGCTCCTTTTTCGTCCATTGAAGATCGCCTATTGCCGCCTGATCATCGTGACTCCCGTTGCATCTGTCAGCTCCTTGGAGGTCTCCTGTTCTGCTGAAGTATTCATTTCGTTCTAAGGGTGTTCAGCTGCAAGGTACCTGGAACCGTGATTTAAGCACCTCAACTGAAAAAGGAAATCTTGTCTCTGAAACTGACCTCTGCATCAGCAATCCCTGGGTGCCTCTGGTTAGAGCGAGCACTGGTGGTGTCCTCAACCGATTCTGGAACCACAGAAGTGGTCTCAGAAGAAATTTGAGTAAGGAAGGTAAGTTGCCACACATGTTACTCCCACCCCTATCCTCCACAAAGTTACCTAGGTGCAAAGTCCTATCTCTCTACTGACATAGATCAGTGATGGTCTAGTAAAGAAACTCCCCGCCCCCCCCTTTATTTAGTGGGATTAAGAGAGTTACTTACCTGAATTCTCCTTCACTTTGGACCAGGTGATGACTGAGTTACAAGTGGGAAGAGAACTTCAATAATTGGTTAATGCCGAGTGGACAGCTAAATGTTCTCATGGGTCTCACATTTTTCAGTAGGCAAGCGCATGGACAGTGACCATTTCCCACTCCTTTTAGACTTTATGCACCCTAGTTAGCTTTGGAAACTGGGTGCTGATTGCCAAGTTTCTACTCAGATAACCCCTGGTTGGATGAGTCAAACAGTTGGGGAATATTATTTCCTCTATTAAAATCAGGGACTATATTAATGATTTCAACTTTGCCAGATGTTGGTATTGATGTGACAAATATAAGAATTTGTCTAATAGCTATACTGGAACTGCCAGGACTCTGTGAAGAGCGCACAGTGGTTTGATCTTGAGTGTAGGAACATGAAAGGGGTGATCAACAAAGCAATTAAGCGTGAATGCAGGCCAGCGATATGCACTCGCATGATCATAAAAACGTTTGAGGCAGAAACGGGGAGAGCTTGCTCTGAAACAATGGGAGCATATGGAGAAGGCTGTCTCATCAAAAGACTGCAAACTTTTCTGGGAGGTTAGTTGCCAGAGAATTTGAATTAGCGGGCAAATTTGACACTGGTAGGTGGGCATCTAATTTTTCGAATATCTTGTATCCCCCTGCTGGGGGTGGGGGGGGGGGGGTGTTAGGCAAACTTTGTATGCAGTACCCTTTGGGACCACTACACACAACTAGACTACAGGTGTTAGCAAAACCAACCTTTGGTATAAGTATGTACTACACAGTTTTGGTAGCGTTGCTGAGCAGCCAGGCTTATCTCAAGAGGTCAATGTGAGCTGTAATGATGTTACACAGAGGTCTACAATCACAAGTACTCAAATAGACTCTTACACTCAAGGTTTTTGGTAAAACACTTATTAATTTTATTTCACAGTCAGTTATAAAACATTCACTAGAAGGAGGCAATCTATATCACACACAAATATACTTCAGTACTTTACATGGTACTGGTCTGAGGCATTTAAACTACTTTAAAGGAGGAGCAAAATGGCACAGGTTAATGAAAAGAATATTACAGTTACTCTTAGACAGTTCACCAGAGGAGCCAATGCAATGGGTTAGGCCATAGTCAATGGGCTATATTCTTGTATAGGATAAAGCAGTTCTGGTAGTTAAATGGAAAAGTCTTTGCCAAAGTTCTCAGAAGTAGTTCATAAAAGAAAGATTCATATGTTTGTTCACAAGATGACTAGGCCTGCAAGTTGCAAAAGTTCCAAGCACTTTTGCAGTGAGAGACAAGTTCTCTCGGTCCGGGTTTCACAGTATCTTACAATGAAGATAAAGATGCAGCTGAAGACTTGTGTTCCTGACAGTTCCTGCAGATCTCGCTGTTCCTGAGCATCAGTCGTGGGGACAAGAGGGAGGTGTTGGGGGACTCCTACACTGCACTGGGACTGGTCGCAAAGCTGGCAACTGGCATATCTTCAATTCGGGTAGCTGTAGTCCAGCACACAAACTGGTGTCCCTCTACCTTGTTATTCAGTTTCCTGCAGCACTCTGAGGGAAATACAACCAGCTCCAAGAATGGTATCCAGGTGGCTTACAGTTAGTTGATTGGTCCCACCAACTCAAAGGGAGAAGTCATCTTGCAGGGCTTCTCTGTCGAGATGAACTTCCCGTTTTGGACCTGCAGCAGGGCTTCACCAGGCAAACCAATGGTCCAGGAGTTGCAGGAGACGTCCTCTTCAAGCTAGTCTTTAGTTCTTTCGTTCCAGTGGTCGACTCTGCCTTCCAAGCCAAGAAACTCGCCTTTTATCCAGTTTCCTCCCATTCATTCCAGCCTAGCTGCCACACACCCAGCAGGGTGGCTGTCCTTGCCGGACAGCCAGCCAATCATGCCAGAGTGCATTTGGGTCTCCTAGGAGACTAAGCACAGGGAGTTTCGGGCACCTTCCTCACTTCCCGAGGCCCGCCAAAGGCGAAGGAACAAAGGGACCAAACCTGGTTTGGCGCGCAGAGACCTTTCAAAAAAAAAATGGTGAAAAAAGAATTCTGGGACAGGTTAAAACAAAGGAGGCTCAGACGCCATCTTGAAAAATATGGCTCCCTTGATTTAACGCTACCAGTCTTCGCGGTCAGGAAAAACCATGGTAGTTCATTGTAAAACCACTGCCACCAGCCATTTCGAGAAGAAAGGGTAGCATTTGACTACTACATGAGTTTCTAGACACAGGGGAAACTAGGTAACCTCTCCAGCACTTTATAGTAAGATAGGGTGTGCTGGATCTAGGAATTTGAAAAGACAAGTAAATTCAATTTCACTTCACTTTACTTTCTCTGGGAAAAATTAGCTTATCCCAGAGAAGGTATTTAAACCTTGCGAAAGCCTGGAAAGGTTTCCCTGTGTCACTGCACTGAGGGTGCTGTGTGACACACATGTAAAGATGATGCCTATGGAGTTGTCTAAAACTCCATAACCAAAGAAAACACAAGAGTAAAAACACATTCAAAATACATGAGAGAGTGGGGCAAAACGGCTCACACGCTCTCCGGGTAAAAAGTCAAGTCCTCAAAATCCAGCAAAGTGTCTGGGGGGGCTCTAAGGTGAAGGGAATTGGCACATTTATGATAATTCTTCCTAACGGGGGGAAGGACACCTTGGTAGACGGTGGAGCCAGAGATATTGTGTTTACCAAAGAGGAGATATTGGCCTATGTTAAGGCTCTTTTATCAGGAAAAGCTGCCAGCCCACGTGGATTGAGGTCAGACTACCTATGATGGGGCCCGGGATGGTGGGCACATATTCTGGTTAAACTTTTCATTGCTACCTCTTGGTATTGTGTAATCCCATATTCCTGGAAAAATGCTCTAATACTCCCAATTTTTCACAAGAAATATATTAATTACCCACATTGTTACCGTCCCATCTCGCTGCTAGACCTAATAAGCAACCGTTTCAATAAGTGCTCGAAAACTAGGCTGATGGAATGGGCATTAATATTTTACAACTTCTGCATGGAGGTTTTCAGGGAAGGATTTTCAACAATGGATCATTGTTTAATTCTGAATGCTTTAATTGAAAAATATTTTTGGGGCATTAGGGGTAGATTTGTTGCCTTCCTGGACCTTGAGCAAGCCTTTGACTGTGGGAAGGGAGGCTATGTGGCTAAAGATGGACATGAATGTCCCCCCGGCACTGTTCAAAATAATGTTAAATGTAAGTAGTAGTCCAGGGGAGTAATGCAGGGAGTTTAAGAAATGAATGTATTACAAATCAGGATGTTAGGCAGGACTGCTCTTTAGCACCCTTTTATTTTATTCTTGGCGGATTTTTAACCCTACCACCGGGTATAAAGTCTGCCCACTTGCAAATTTGTCCACCGACAAGTACCTCGTATGGCGTATTTAACACTTTGCCCTTGCTCAAACGTCCGTCGAACCTTTGTTCAGATTTGATCTCTTGCACATGCCAGACTAAAGCGCTGGCATCAACAGGCTACAGTCTCTAACATTGAAACATGCTGTTTTTGTAATCAAACACAAGAGACGTTAAAACACCTATTTTTATACTGCATTTATTTTGAAAACGCTCGATGCAAAACGATAGACTACTTTTTACATGCAAATACGATCATAGCAAGAGAATGGATCTGGACGAAATGCATGTGGGGCGATACAAAAGTCACCTTCATTAGAACTACGAGGTTAGTAAAAATTATCGCGCTTGAAATTGAAAGAGACCGATAATCATGACACTTTCGAGATGAAAGTTAGCTTGCCAATTAATTTTGTTTAGATTTCAGAGGAATCCACTTTTGAGATAGTTTATTTTTAGTATGCTGTGTGTAATCGTTTTACCTATGTTTTATGGTTGATGTCTATCTGCTGTTGCGCTGGTTTTTAATTTGTATTTGTGTATTTTATAATTAGTAACTTTAACAATCTTTTGAGTTGAAATATGAAATATTTGTAACGGTCTCGATTTGTATCTTGACTAAGAACAAATAAACAATAAAAAAAAAAATAGTCTGCCCACCTGGTTTACTAAAAACTCCTTTTGCATCCTTGTTATATGCTGATGATACAGCCTTAATGGATTAAACACCTAAGGGTTTGCAGCAAAGTTTAAACTATGCAGAGAACTATTGTAGAAGCAATAATCTAAATTTGAATATGAACGAAACTAAAATAGTTCATGGGAGAGGGAAAAAGAAAATGAATTATTCCTGGTTTCTAAATGGCAAGAAAATGGAGGTTGTGGACTCCTTTTCCTATCTAGGTGTTGTCTGCAAAAATGGGAATTGAACAAAACTTCTAGATATGTTCTGTGATATAGCCCGGATGGGGGGGGACGTTTAAGATTTTATCATAGATTTGGGAGGCATATCTTCGGGACTGTTCTGTTATATGGGAGTTGAGTTTGGGGGCATTTAAAATGCGCCAAGCTTGGTTGTACAGAATACCCTTTAAAAAAAAGTGCCTGGCCTCCCATTGGGTACACCAAACAGTACTCTGTCTTGAATTAGGGGTGCCTAAATTTGAAACACTTGCACGTATTAGGCTTAGTTCCTTTTTATATGAACATTTTTATGGGGGAGTCCGTTAACCCAAACATCCAAAATGCATTAGGGGAATTTGCAAGGCCCCCATACCTGCTTTGGTATAGGTGGTATAATGAAGGTTGCAAGCTTGTCAGGAAGCGGGGGGGCTAATTCATGCAAGTATTTTGAAGCAAACAAACTATACATCCAAAACTACGGAGTTTCGACATATGTAATGTAACAGTACTTATAAAGTGCTACACTAAGGCCTGAAGGCATCTAGGCACTAAACAGCCAGTGAGATAAAGCCTCTGTGTGAACAGAAAAAAAGACAGAAACCAAAATAAAAAAATATAAATTTTCAGAACTTTCCGAAACCCAGGTGGTCACTCGCCTCCCGTAACTGAACGAGGAGAGACTTCCACATACATGGTGGAAGTGTTGAGATGGCACAGGCTCCCACCCGTGCTCTGCGAAATCTTGGAACTGTCAGGAGTTTCTGACAAGCAGGCCAAAGTAACCTGGGTGGTACATAAGGGGTCTGTTTTGCTTGCTTGCAGATACTCGGCACCAGAATAATGAATTGCCCGGTTGGCAATGCAAATTAAATGTAATGCAACTGGTCACTGGAAACCAGTGAAGCTGCTGGAGAAGACCCTGAGAATTAGAAAGACTGTTAGCTCCAAGTGCCAGCTGAACTGCGACATTTTGAAGTAACTGTAACCACTGAATTAGAAATGCTGGTTGTTCTAGTTGGATACCGTTACAGTAATCTAGGACCACAAAATAAATGCTGTCACCACTTCAGCTTAAGATTCAGCTGGAAGAAAAGGCAGCGTTTTTAAAGAAATTTCAACTTCAGGAAACCTGAATGCAAGTAGATAACATTTTAACACCCAAACCTTTAACTGATACACTAGGTTTGGAGCATGGCCACAACTCATTGGTCCATGCTGCCTGTGTTGTCCCCTACTGCCACCAGACAACTTCTAAACTTTGGGGTGGGGGAGGTGGTAGTTCCAGGTGAGCCCAGACAGAAGAGCAGCTGAGTATAATCGGCATATGTATAGAACCGTACCTTGTGCTCATGAATAAGATCTGCAAGAGGATGTAGATAAAGATTAAGAGAAAGCAGAGATAGTGAGGACCCCTGTGGTGTGAGAGAGCCACCGGTAGGAATTGAAACCGAGATAATGTAACAATTTGGGCATGCCCCGAAAAGAACAATGTGAACCAGATGGGAGGGGGGACCTGAGATTCCTGCTTTTTCCAGGCATCAAATCAAAATGTTATGATCAATTGTATCAAAAGACACGTAGAGGTCACAGAGAATTAAAACACTGACCTATCTGTGTTCCTGGAGTAAGGCAAGCTCATCCAGAACAAAAATCATCACTGACTCTACCGCTAGAAGGGCAAAAGGCAGCTTGGAAAGGCTGTAACACAGCCTGGGATTCAAAGTAACCAGAAAGTTAAGTGTTAATGGTAACTTCTCCAGCATTGGATCTTTCATAGATTCAGATGCTTGAATATTACCTGTCATCAGACTGGGAATCCTCTGTGATTTAAATAATATAAAAAATGAAATATATATACATTATTGCCATAGAAACACAATGTAGATTGCCCATAATGGCCTGAGAGCCATTCAGTTGTGTAGTCCCTCCATTTGGTCCTTTATGGCCCTAACCAATGAGGTGGCAGGGTTTAAGCTCTGCCCCAGACAGCCATGTTCAGATATTTCACCGCAGTCTAACAGAACAGAGGGAATCTTCAGCTCTCTGAGCTTTTGTTTTTTCCTTCACTGTTAGAGCTGTTTTTTGAGAAAAAAGATTAAAGCTATCTTGATCAATTTCTTCCTGCACAGTGTTTCTGGGCTCAGAAAACACTGTTTCACTGGAAATTCATCGAGTGAATCTTCTCTTGACACCATATCAGAGGAGCAAACTGCCAAGAAATCTTCCCTTTTCAGGGACTACGTTAGATGCCAGAAAAAGCTTGTCTACATGAAAGACCCTCATGAGCAGTGCATATACTGCCTCTATCCTTAAAACATTCACAAATGTGATATTTTAAAACCTTTTCTAACAAAACTCTCCAGGAAAGACCTAGAAGACTCCTCCTACATTTGGAATCGAGAGCACACTCTTCTGATGAAGAACTGTACTGTCTATGAAACCTTCAGAGAAGCAAACTTCAAAAAGAAGGGCCTCCTCTGTGGAAAGATGCTCTTCTCCTTCACATAGGAACAAGAAAAAGGTGGAATTGACATCTTCCCTTGGTTCTGGAGACCAAAAAGCACCCTGATGAGAAAACCTCCTCCAGAGGTAAGGAGAGGTTTTCAAAAATTCCAGGGGGGGGGCAATCGTCATCGAAAACGCTGTCATTGAGCGGCACCAGCGATAAAGGCCCGTCGACGAGCAAGCCGTCAACGAAGCCTAAGACATCAACGACGACGCTCCAAACCACATTGTCGTCGAAATCGGCCACAACTAAGCAATAGTCGATGAAGGAATCTCACCGCTCGTCAACAAAACTCTTGTCGATGGAGAAGAAGCCATCATCGTCCACGAAATCTTCTTAGTCACCCTCATCCACGAAGCTACCAACTAAACCACTGTCGACGAAAATACCGTTTACGACAATCCCTCGTCGACGGAGAGGAGTAAGTCCAAGGCTCTGTCCACGGATACTTCAGGCACGCCGCCCAAGGAAAACGAGTCATCCAAACTAAAGGACACGGACCTCGACACCCCGGAAGCCCTCAATCTGCCAAAAGGAGCCAAACTGTCTCCCTTAAGAGAGCTGGCAGAACCTCCGGACGTCATCCTACAGGAGGAGTTTTGGGATTCCGAACTCATTTCTGAGCAACTGATCCTCACTGCCAAGGAGAACAGTCCTCCCCGTCATCCCACCACAGAGGAACTCGCAGACCCAGATCATCCAGAACTCATGCTTTCAATGCAGAGGATCATTGACAAATTTAATAGACATCAAAGACAAAGGCATCGATCTTCTACACCGATGGAAAGATCGCCTCAGAGGCAGGTCTCACCGCCCCATAATTCTCCAAGAAGCTCTCTTAACAAAAGCAGACCTCATAAGAGAGCACACTCACCAGAACCACCTCCCAGGTCCAGGAGCAGGACCCTCAGTGCTTCGCTGCAAAGGGTCTCACCTGCAAGATCACCTGTGCCAAGAACAAGGGACCCCACAAGTCCACCTAAAAGGGAAACCACAATAGTTCATCCACCGCATCAGTTTCCGACTGGCAAGAAGATCCTTTCAGGGAATTTTCAGACCCTGAAGAAGGGGAGATTACCCAGGAGCCAGACACGCAAAGCGAGTGGGACGATTACATTTTAGAGAAGCCTAGGGAAGACTCCTCAGGAGACACTTAACCACCCAACGATCTGGTGTCTTTTCTTACCATAATTGGTAAGGCAGCAGACCTCTTAAATTTGCAAGTGGCATCAGAGGAGAAAAAAATTGGTCCTCTGAGCATAGAGACCAACATAAGACAGTCACTACGATCCCTCTTTTGGATACGATATGGGACACAAGTGAAGATTTTGACTACATGTCCACACCGGCACTCGTCTCAAGACCGGAGAAGTAGTATAAGGCACCAGATACAGCACCGATATGCCTAAGAGGGCATACTAAACCCGATTCAGCCATAACTGTTGCAGCCAGAAAAAGGTTGGTCAACCCATCGTCGCCCCTTTCTGCTCCACCTGACAAAGAAGGGCGTAAATTGGATGCCATGGGCAGGAAGGTATCTTAGTCAGCCTCTCTTACCATTAGGGCTGGAAACTCTCTTGCCACGACCGCACGGCTGGACCGTGAGTTGTGGCTCTGCATGTCCAAGTTGACCAAGCACTTGCCTACGGAACTGCAAGACGAAGCCAAAGCAATCGTCTGATGGTTAGGCTACCTCAGACCATATGATCGACATGGCGGTGGACATAGCGGAGGAAGGTTTCAGACAAATGGCCCATAGGACAGTCTTGAGGAGACAAGCCTGGATGAAGGCTACAAACTTTAGACCAGAGGTTCAGGCTCAGATACTAGATATGCCCTTCGATGGGCAAGACCTCTTTGGTAAAAAGATTGACGACCACCTCAAGGGTATAAAGGCGGACCCCGATACAGCACGAGCCATCAGTTCCCTTAAAGACAAGGTCAAAGATCGTCAATCCTTTTGAGGTGCATCTTCCAAATACAGGAGTTTCAGCCGCCCCTCCCACAACCAAAAAACAGAGGAACACATTTCAAGACAGATACCATCAGTCAACAAGCAGATACACCCATGGTTCTATACAGGCCAAGACCCAGAGCAAGCACAATTGACAATCCCTCTCCCATGATGCACCCCAGTGGGAGTAAGAGTAAGCCGTTTAAGATGACATCCCTCCAGAACGTTCTCCTGTGGCTCAACCAACACGACTTCCTGGCCACCCTCGACTTGGAAGATGCTTATTTCCACATTCCCATTCATCCTGCCCACAGGCAATTCCTCAAGTTCGCAATAGGGGAGTCACATTCAGTTCTGTGTCCTCCCATTCAGTCTAAAATCAGCGCCAAGAGTATTTACCAAGTGCCTTGCACCGGTGGCGGCAAAGCTCAGAAGATCGAGACCAGAGGTCTTCCTGTATTTAGACGACTGGCTAATAAAGGCGAGGTCATTCAAATTTGCGAGCATTGCAGTGGTGAAAACAATAAAACTCCTGAAAGACTTGGGTTTCTCGATAAAAAAGGAAAAATCCTGCCCCGTTCCCAGCAAGACAGTGCTTTTCCTGGGAGCAGAACTCAACACCAACATACCTAGAGTAAGACCGTTGTCAGACAGAATATCGGCGCTAATTCATCTGGCTTCATGGTTTCAAAGCAATGGGATAGCCACGGTCTGCTCCCTCAAATACCTTCTGGGCATGATGTCCTCATACCAAATTGCAGGCTTCACATGAGACCAATTCAGGAGACCCGGGACCGCCAATGGAAGCAGGCAGTCGGGTCATGGGAGGATACCATACAACTACCTGCAACCTTTCACAAGGCCCTCCGATGGGGGAGCACATCTCAAAAGCTGCTACAGGGAATGCCTTTCCAAGCTCTGTTAGGCAGAAACCTGTGCAGTTCCCTTGGGGAACACTGCAAAAGATTTAAGACTACAGGTAGAGCAGTAAACCCCTTTGGTAGCAGTCTGTACCACCCAGATTTACCTGGTAGCTGTGGCTGAGCAGTCAGACTTCTCTCAAGAAGAGTTAGGCAGTATGTAAAGTATACACAATATGTACCAAAACACAATAGCACAAGCAAACACTGACCAGAGCTTGGTTTCAAAAGTATATAGTTATTTATTTAAAATACACATAAGTTAAAAACACTCTAGCAAAAATATAGTAAAAGCACTTCAACACAGTTATAATGAAAGTAGATTCAATCCTTTCTCCTATCTAGACAACTCTAAGTAAACACCACTTAATTAAAACAGAGGTGAGTGCTTAACGTTAGATGACACTCTAGTAGTTTCCAAGAAAGGGAGAGAAAAAGCAGAAATGGGTTAGACACACCACTCTAAGGTCCAGAGCACTTGCAATAGGCTTAAAGAAGAATAAAGTCACAGGTGAGCAAAAGTCACTAGGCAGGGCCCACTCTTAGAGTAGCCGGAGCGAAAATGTGCCCAAGATCACACTGTTAGTTAGAGATTCAAAGTCTTGCAAAGAGTCAAAAAGAGGTTAGAGTGGCTCAGAAAGTTTAGCCAAAGTGTCCCAGGCACTCCCAGGTTCGAAAGCCGGGGACTAAATCTACCCCGTACAGTCGGTAGCAAGGGAAGCCAGGCAGAACACAGTACCTTAAGCGGAAAGGATCCTCCAGCGGTGGCAGTTGTTCCAGGCAGTGGCAGCAGGGCTCGACGTCGGTCAGGGGAGAAGAAGTTCTCGCTGAAGAGCAGAAGAAGAGGGTCGTTGCACTGCCCGGGAAGAAACCAGCCGCGGAGTCCTCCGGTTAAAGGGTTGGTACCGACTTTCGCGGTATGGGGGTAAAGTGTGGTATTCCGGTTGCCGGGGTGCTTGGCACAGGCAAGGCGGCCACGAGATACCTCAAAGAACGGAAAGAAGGCGAAAACTGGTTGTCCCCACCAGTCAAGGGAAGGAGCCACTCCGTTAAGAGTTCTCCTCGGTCGTCGGGAAAAAGTGGTGAGACGGTTCAGCAGGGCTCCACCGGGTGGTGTCGTCGAAGCAGGTCGGCTCAGCTCTTCCCTCGTCGGATTCTTGGTCCTGTGGCGACTTCTGAAGTCCCAGTCCCCAAAGCCCTGCTTTTATGCAGCAAGCCCCCATTCACCCAGCCTAGCTGTCACTCAAACATGCTAAGTGGTGAGCCGGGCGGCTCACCACTTGGGCCAATCAGGACGGAGTGCGACTTGAGTTACCAAGGTAACTCAGTCCAGGGTGCCTAAATCCCCCTCCACCCCTCCTAAGTACCCCAGACAGAGTGGCACCACTTTGGAGGGCTTCTGTGGAGAAGCCCGCCAAAAGTGGAACAAAGGGCTCCACTTTGGGTCAGAGTTACAGAGGCGAACACCAACGCCATTTTAGAATCAAGTTTTGGCAAAAAGTCCCAACCGGAGTTATAAAAAGAAATATATAAACCGGCGGGATGTTTAAGGCTACCGTAAATAAATAATTAAATGTGTTAGCCTAAAACAATGGGAAATCCCATAGGGAAATATTCGCGGTCGAATATAAAAAGTAGTTTCCACTGCCACCAGCCAAAACTCGATCAGGGGGGACGGAGACGTGCCCCCTCGACTAACAGACCCTGGGGCAATCGAATTGCCCCAGCCAGTACGTCCACAATATGATGGTTTGTACTGGTTCTGTTCAGGATTCAAGACTAGCAAAGTCTTTGGTGACTTTACATGCCCTGGGAGACAGTAGTCAGTCCCAGGGTATGGAGTCTATGTTGGGGAGTCCCTAGGACACTCCTGGGTCACGGCACAGAGGGTGCTGTGTAACCCACATCACAAAAATACATGAGGCCCTATGGAGTAAAAGACCCCATAGCTCATTCAACACAAGGTTTAACCAAGAAAACACACTTCAACATGTCCAAGAGTGAGGGTAAAAGAGTCTCACTCTTGGCAGGAGAAAAAAATTAAACCCCAGAAATCCAGCAAAGCTGCTGGGGGACTCACTAGGTAGGGAAATTCAGCCTAAACAGAGAATTCTCCCTAACAAGCTCCAACTTCAACCCTTCTCCTCAGGACAGATGTGTAACTAGCAGGTTGGGGGGGCACGCTTGGCAGATCTGCAAACAAAGGGCACCCAAGAATCCCAACTACACATCAATGTTCTGGAGCTCAGGGCGATACGGTGTGCGCTGATGGCCTTTCTACCAGTGCTAGCAAGGCAGGCAGTGACCGTCCAAACAGACAACACAACCTCAATGCATTACACGAAAAAACAAGGGGCAATGAGGTCAGTTGTTCTCTCAGGAGGCACAAAAGCTATGGACCTGGGCTTTACATCACAAGGTCCACATCAAGGCAGAGTGCCTACCAGGAGTGGACAATGTCCTGGCAGACAAGTTAAGCAGAGACTATTCAGCATCCCACGAATGGGAGCTAGACGAAGCAGAAGCCCTACGGATATTTCACTATTGGGGACATCCACAGCTCAACCTTTTTGCCCCCAAGGCCAACAGGAAATGGCACAGGTTCGCCTCCAGGTATCCAGAACACCTCTCGATGGGGGATGCATTCTCAGTGGACTGGACAGACTACTTCCTTTATGCCTTCCTTCCGATCCTGCTCCTATCGAGAGTGCTACGCAGATTGAAAGAACAGGCCTGCTAGTCCGGTTTGGTACCCAATCTGCATCACCTGTCCCTATTACCCCCGATTCGCCTCAAAGTTCATCAGAGCCTCTTAACGCAACCAAATCAAAAGGTGCTCCACCACGACCCAGTGTGCCTATTGCTCCATGCATGGTTCCTGAGTAGCAAAAATGATTTAACCTGTATCTTCCTGCAATATGCTGGGACATAATCAACGCCTCTAGGCCCCTTCCACCCAGACCACTTGTATTCTAAAATGGACTTGTTTTACCAAGTGGTGTGAAACCTCATCAGTGAACCCTCTCTCTGCATCCATCGAGCAAATATTACTGCACCTGTTGCACCTAGATAAGGAAGGGCTTTCCCTTTCATCCATAAAGTTGCATTTGTCCGCCATATCGGTATACACGACTAATCCAGGTCGACAATCTTTGCTCACCAAACCAGCTATCAAAGTTTTCTTCAAAGGATTGATGCATACTTTCCTGCCAACTCCTACACCGGTCCCTGCATGGAGCCTGAACACGGTCCTGGCAGCGCTCATGCAGCCACCATATGAGCCTATTCATAGGTGTGACATAACATTTTATCCTGGAAAGCAGCTTTCTTAGTAGCTATCACGTCAGCCAGGAGGATTAGCGAATTGTAAGCCCTTTCTTCAGAACCTCCATTCACCTTGTTACTTAAGGGCCGCGTCATCCTGAGGGCGCATCCGAAATTCTTGCCAAAGGTGCTGTCCGAAATGACACTCACTGAGCGCATAGTGCTTCCAACATTCTTCATGAAACGCACGTCTGATGCGGAGAGATCATTACGCACTCTGGATGTGGCAAGGGTTCTAAAATTCTACATACAGAGAACTAAGGAGTTCCGCTCCTCGACTAGACTTAATCACATTTGCTGGCTAGACTAAAGTGCAGCACATTTCAAAGCAGAGTTTGGCGGGTTGCGTTTCCCAATGTAAGTCACTGCCGCCAGTCTAAATGCGATCCACTCGCCAGACCTCCTTCAGCCCACTCCACCAGAGGGAGGGCAGCTTTGGTTGCATTTTACGCTGGAGTACCATTGAAAGACATCTGCAGAGCTGAAAACTGGAGCACTCTGCAAACGTTTGCCAAGCACTACTGCCTGGCAGAAGATACCAGCAAAGAGTCTGCAGTGGTTCAAGCGGTTCTCTGCCATCTTTGTGTAAGGTAGGAGCAGCCTTCTCTTCCTGACTTCCCTGGTAATGCAACCTGTTACTTGGTGTATAGTAAGGCAAGCAGAAGGATCTGCAGAACGTACATAAGGTATGGGCATGGCCTAACTGCTTGGTATTCTATTCAAGCATCTGATTCTATGAAAGATCCAATGCTGGAGAAGAATTAGTTAGTTACATGTAACTGTATTTCTCCAGCATTGGTATGTTTCATAGATTTGCATGCACCCGCCCGTCTCCTCTGAGAGGCTGCTCCCTCTCCCAGCAGCCATCAATTCATGTAGTCTTCTACAGCTCAAAATCTGAACATGGCTGTCTGGGGCAGAGCTTAAACCCTGCCACCTCATTTTTTAGGGCCATAAAGGACCAAAGTGAGGTGGAGGGTCTACACAAGTGAATGGCTCTTAGGCCATTATGGGCAATCTACATTGTGTTTCTATGGAATTAATGTATGTATATATTGTTTTTATAATTAATTAAATCACTGAGGATTCACAGTCTGACGGGGAATATGCAAGCATCTGAATCTATGAAAGATTCCAATACTGGAGAAATACAGTTACAGGTAAGTAACTAAAACCTCCAACTTCATGATACATGCAAGAAGTGGGAGAGGACGATAATTGGCTGCAAGGACAGTATCAAGCTGTGGTTTCCTCGGTAATGGAGAGACAAGCCCTGCTTCAAAGCAGAAGAAATTAGCCCTGTGTCAAACGAGGCATGGTGCTGCTGTAAAAAGCAGAATAACTTTACACTGCAGAGACTAGTTAACCCAAAGTGGAATCGGGTCAGCCGGGGAGGCTGATTTCAATTTTTTGAGGGCCCCCATGACAATGTCATCCGTGATAGGTTTGAGCGGAAAAATCCTTGGGTCATTTATTATCTTCAGAGGTTGCTCTAAATAACTCTCCTCTGGACAACCTGCCCTACTATTGGAAATGGATTGTGAAATCTTCTGAATCCTTTCGTTAAAAATGAATTGATTGAATCCATTGTGTTTGTGAGCGTAGTGGATCAATTAAAGGTGAAACAGAAGAGTTCCTTGGCTACTCTGAATTGCTCGCCTGCTGAACAGGTGGGGTGGCTGACAAAATGATTGGCATAGTGCTGAAATTTAGCTTGATTGCCTTGATTGCTTCCTATTATCGGGGCACTGACTATATATATATATATATATATATATATATATATATATATATATATATATATATATATGCATATATATGCATATATATGCATATATATATATATATATATATGCTCACAGCGACGACAAGCTTGCATAAGGGCCCTTAGGTTGGGGGTAAACCAAGGCGCTGAGGGTTTAGCTCGAATGTAACTGACCTTAGCCGGTGCAAAAATCCTTGCTGTGTCTGCCATGGCATTCAACAGAGCATTACAAGAGTCTTGCTTGTCCTTCGAAATTAGATAATTTGTGCTCGTCACAAGATAATCAGCTACAGAGGCAGGGGAAACAAAGAGCTCTGTGTTGATCGGGAGGACAGGAGAGCTGTATGCACTTTGGATTCGCTGAGATTGTTTGCCACCATGAGAAGCTATATGCTGATGGGCGGGGCGGTGTCATATTCTCCAGCATGCAGTCTGGCATGGATTCACATGCTCATGAATATTCCCCATCGTCAGGCTGTGACTACTCGGTAAAGAGAAAATCAGTTTTTCACTTCTGAACTGTCTTTTTCCTAACAACCAATCACTGGTCTCTGGGTCATACTGCGCACAGCCAATGACTGCCCTCTACCTAAGCCTCTCCTCTGGCAGCCATCTTCAGATTTTTACTGCATGCTCGAGTGGTGGGAGTCCTCGTGATTAACTCTCAGGCTTTTTACTGCGTTTTGCGCTTTTTTCCAGAGTTTTACTCTATTCTTTGATCAATTGAGCCTCACATCGACCCATCATCCGATTAATGGGGACCCGTTTTCGGATTTACCAGTGTCCCTCAAGGGCTGAATTTCGTCGAGTTAGTATTCCAGAAGATTCTCCGTCGCCTACTCCGTGCGGACATGGCAGATGAGAATGAAGACTCAACGCCTCTGTTCAGGGTTTGCCCAGGATGTGGCCTACGGAACATCTACTTGGAAGATGGGCATTCCCTGTGCCTCTATTGCCTACATTCGGACCAAACGCACATGGAGGAAGGCTGTACGTTTTGCAAGGAGTTGGTCCCCCGTACCCTGAAGATTTGGCGCAGAAGTCTCACCCAGTGGCTCCAGGCCAAGGCCCCTGCAATGGGTGAGGCCGGGCAGCATGCCTCCCCCACAAGAAGAAAACTGAGCGGTCTTCTAAGACCTTTGAGGGTGCTCAAGCGGCGGGGGTCCACAATAAGGGTAAGCACCGCAAGTCCACGGGCACTGGTAGCGCCGTTGGCGAGCTCAGTGTCTCCAGCACATTTAACCACGAGCCAATGCTCTGGTTCGGCGAAGAAGAGGAAGTTGGACCATCCAGGTAAGCTTCTGGAGAAGTCCCGGAAGGGCCAGTTGGAGAAGGCCAAGGAGGTGCAGGGTGCTAACCCTCCCCCGAAAGTGAAGGCCTGTAGCTTGACCAAGGTCGTGCAGGCCCAGATTCACCCGGCGAAGCCTTCCATTGAAGGCGTGATGGCGTCCCTAGTGAAGGCGGGTTTGCAGGGTGCGGTCCCCAAGGCGAGAGTTAACCTGCCTGCCAGGAGGAAATTGTCTTTTCAACCCATAGAGAGGACAACAGAGAAGGCGATGCCCATCATCTCCCCGAAACAGTCTTCCCTGGTTGCAGAGAGGGGGGGCACAGTAGTCCTGCATGGTATGGACATCTCCTCTGAGGAGCTTTCTACCCTCCAGACCATTTTGGACAAGAAGTTTGTTGGGGCGAAGTCCTACGGGAAGATCCCGACAAGGGAGACGTCAAGAGTGGCGGCAAGTCCGACGAGGAGCAGGCCGTGGAGGAGTTGGAGAACCCTACACCGCTGCCTCCGTCGCTCCCACTTCCCCCACCTCAGCAACCATCTCAATCCCCAGCAGACATTTCGGCGCATATTCTCCAGGCACTCCGCACCTTGTGTTCGGAGATTCGGACGAGGATGCCCACTCCGCCGACAGAAGATCCTGCGGCACCGGGTGCATCAGGCGCGCCCCCTACCAAGAAAAGGAGAGTTCACCCTCCACCCTTGTCACCCGTCGCTACCCCTCAATTCTCCCCCCCCCCCCCCTCCACCGAGGGAGGATACGGACCTGGTCACGGCGACAACGGGAGGTTAGGAGACCTCCTGTCTCCGCCGCCCAGAGCCGATGAGATAGGCTTGTTCCATGCCATGATCTCTAGGGTCTCACACCTGTTTCAGCTGACACCCGAGGAAAAGAAGATGTCCTGTGCCAACGCTGCGAGGCAAAAAGGAAGACCGTGCCGTCGATCCCTCTGTTGGACGGCATTTGGGCCGAGGGGCTGTCCCTTATGAAGAATTTGTCCTTGGCGAAGAGGGATCGGTACGAAAAGTACAGGGTGCCGGACTCTGCACCCAAGTGTTTGAGGTCCCAGTCTTCCCTGGATTTGAAAGTCTCAGCGGTGGCGAGGAAGAAATCTTCTGGCTCTTCCTCGTCAACAACCTCCATCCCCCCTGTTTACACCCCCACTCCCCCCAGTGGACAGCGAAGGGAAGAAGTTGGACGCCATGGGACGAAAAGTCATCCCATCAGCGGCGACGACCATCAAGGCGGCCAATGCCCTCGCGGCGCGCTAAGATAGGGAGCTCTGGTTTAAAATCGCTACACTCCTGGACTTCCTTCCCAATGACAAGAGATCGGAAGCGTTGGACATCCTGCAGGAGGGCGAGGTGGCATCGGACTATGCCATAACAGTGGCCCCGTGGCCATATTGCCGACATGGGGTTCCGCAAAAAGGGAACCAGCATTTGCCTTCGGCGAGGTTGGTTAAGGGCTACTAACTTTTGCCAGGATATGCAGTCGAGGGTATTGGAAATGCTCTTTGACGTGGGCAATTAGTTTGGAAAAACCGTGGACAAGTCTCTTAAGGTCATCAAGGCGGACACTGAGATGGCTTGTGCCTTGGGCACGCTTCAGTAGCCACGGCCGTCCTTTCATGATTTCGGGGGTAAACCCCAAGGTTCCTCTAAAGACTTTGGTGGAAGTTCATCGTCCTACAGTCAACCGTCCCGCTCTTTGGCCCAGGAGGCCTACAGGGGTTGCAGCAAGACTGGAGGAGGTCGCTGTCATCAACAAGGACCCCAAGGCGGCGCCTCCACGGCGAAGCAAGATTGAACAAGCCGTGACATCTGGCCCCCACCTGCGCACCCCGGTGGGAGGGCGGCTGGCGAACTTTGTCAGTGCGTGTGGAAGTCCATCTCCACTGACCGTTGGGTGTTCGATGCTCTGGTCGACGGACACACCCTGGAATTGCAACAAAAGTGTCCTCGCATACCACCAGTGGCCAGGCAGGAAAACCACGTCCCTCAGCATCTGCTGGAGGTGCGGGCCATGCTGAAGAAGGGTGCGATAAAGCTTGTTCCAAAGAGTACTCTCTGTACTTCCTCGTCACGAAGAAGACAGGCGGTTGGAGGCCCATCCTAGACCTCCGCCGTCTGAACAAGTACATCAGATTCCAGAAGTTTCGGATGGTCACCCTTCAGCACGTGCTAGGACAGCTGGAAGAAGGGGATTTACTATCATCGCTGGACTTGGAGGATGACTAATTTCACATCCCCATTCACAAGGGACACTGCAAGTTTTTGCGCTTCATGGTTCAAGGGCAACATTACCAGTTCAAGGCCCTTCTCTTTGGATTGAAGTCGGCTCCAGGGGTTTTCACCAAGTGCCTGATGGCAGTGGCGGCGCGGTTGCATCTACAAGGGATCCGCGTTTATCCCTACCTGGACGACTGGCTCATCCGAATGAAATCTAGGGAGATCACCGTCGCGCACACAGCGAAAACTGTCCAGCTGCTAACGGAGCTGGGGTTCTCAGTGAACTATGTGAAATCTTGCTTAGTGCCATCGCAAGACACTGTTTCTCGGGTCTCGGCTCAACACGCTGTGCCTGGCATCTCCGTCGGACAAGAGTATAGCAGCCATCCTGGGCAAGGTAGAACGGCTGTTGACCATCACGATCGCAAGGGTGAGGTCCATCAAGTCCCTTCTCGGCATGGCGTCATGCATATACCTCATTCGGCTGTGGAGACTGCGGATGCGGCCACCGCAAGAGTTCCTCGACACCGGAAGTCTCCACACAAGAGGTCTGTGGCTACCAGAGGAGAAGTCGTACTGGAGCTGCGGGCAGTGTTTTGGGCCATCAAGTCCTTCCTTCTGTCCCCCAAGGGCTCGGTGATACGGGTCTTCATGGACAACACCACCAAGATGTTCTACATCCGGAAGCAGGGGGGCACCAGATCCCCAGAGGCGCAGGACCTATGGCACTGGGCCGTTGCCCTGGGGATGTTCCTCCCGTTTCATATGGCAGGAGTGAAGAACACCATCGCCGACTCCCTCAGCAGGGAGCTGCGCTCTTGCCATGAGTGGGAGCTTTGGCAGGACCAAGTGGATCTTCTGTTCTGTCGATGGGGCAATCCCCAGATCGATTTGTTAGCGACAGCGACGAACACCGAGTGCCAGAGGTTCACCAGCAGGTTTCCCCAGCCGGAGAGCATGACGCATTTTCATTCCCCTGGGACGGCCAGTTTCTGTATGCGTTCCCTCCGTTGCCGTTGCTTCTTCAACTAGTCAATCCACTCAGACGGTCTCGGTGCAGGATGATCCTTGTCGCACCAGCGTGGCGAGACAGATATGGTACCCAGACCACCTGCACTTATCAGCGTCCCCTCCAGTCAAGCTTCCGGCGGCCGCAGAGGAGCTCGCCAGAGAAAGAGGTGTGATCATGCACCATGACACAGGGTCGCTGAACTTGCAGGCCTGGCTCCTGCAGCGCTAGAGTTTGGAGGATACGATATTCCGGAGTACTGCAAGTAGGTGCTTTCCAAGGACAGGGCTTCGTCTACACTGAAATGCTACGGACATAAGTGGAAGAGGTTCGCTGTCTGGTGCCATGCACAGAAGATAGACTCTATGGATTACGGCTCCGCAGGTGCTGCCGTATTTGCTGTTGCTGGCCAAAGCGGGGCTGGCGCATGCCGCCATTAAGGTTCATCTTGTGGCTATCTCCCGGTACACCAGAACTCGGACGGTCGTTAAGGTCACACCGCCTGGTCAAGGAGTTCATCAAAGAACTTTTCTGTTTGTTCCCGTCAGTGAAGGCCCCAGCATGGGAGCTCAGTGTGCTGCTGACTAGGCTCAAGAGTCCACCATTTGAGCCTATGCGTTCTACGCCGCTGAAATTTTTGTCGTGGAAAACAGCGTTTCTTGTGTCCATCACCTACGCACGACAGGTGAGAGAGATACAGGCCCTCTCTTGTAAACTACCTTACTTGACATTCCACAAGATGAGGGCGGTGCTGCAGACGCACCCCTCCTTCATGCCCAAGGTGCCGTTGGACTTTCATCTAATAGAGCCCTTGGTGTTAACTGTATTCTTCCCGACGCCTTTGTCACAGGCTGAGAGGACTTTGCAATCGCTAGATGTGGCTAGAGCGCTGAAGTTCTACGTGGACCGCACAAAGAGTTTTTGGATGACGGCGCAACTTTTTGTGAACTTTGGCACTGTGAACCATGGAAAGGCACTCTAAGGCTTCCAGTTCCAAGTGGCCCTCCAGCTGCATCACCCATTGTCATCGTTTGGCGAACTGACCCTTGCCTGGCTGTCCGAGAGCCCACTCGACCAGGGAGATCGCTGCAACTACAGCGTTACTGTCTGGTGTGCCCCTGCTGGACATCTGCAGGGCTGCTACATGGAGGTCGACACACACCTTCACGAAGTTCGACTGAGTCGACAGGGATTCCAGGGAGGAGTCCAGTCTTGGCCAAGCTGTGCTGCACAACCTGTTCGCTTGAAGGTGAGCTGGTGAGGAGGTAAGAGAAGTGCTTAATGTTGAGATGTTTAATGTTGAGCCTTGCCACCTCCCGTGGTTGTGCATGTGTGTACTACGATGTATTCCTTATTCATTAGCATGTAAATCCATGCCAGACCCCATGCTGTAGAAGGACCTGTTGTTCTCCAGCATGGGTCGGGCATGGATTCACATGCGAACCCTCCCCCACTACCACTCTGCGGCTCTTCTCTTGGTCCTACTGCCACTTTACGTGCTACCAAATCTGAAGATGGCTGCCAGAGGAGGGGCTTAGTTAGAGGGCAGTCATTGGCTGGGGGCAGTATGACCCAAAGACCAGTGATTGGTTGTTAGGAGAAAGACAGTTCAGAAGTGAAACTGATTTTTTTCTTTACCGAGGATTCCCAGCCTGAGGACGGGGGAATATTCATGAGCATGTGAATCCATGCCAGACCTATGCTAGTAAACAGTTATAGGTAAGTAACTTGTTCCTTTCACATGTTTGAGATTTGTTCTGATGACTCGTTTAAATGTGCTCGCCTTAAATGCTTGTATTAAATGGGGAAAGGGAAAATTGATTAATCTTATTATGAAATGGCTGTTCCGGAGTATTTATGCCATATTATTGATATGCAAGTGCTACACGGATTTGCACAAGGAATTATTAAAACCATATTTTATTAATAACATCTGGAACTGGGGAGTGGCACTGAGGTTTATTATGAATTGCAATGATATAGATTTTGTTTATAACCTGTGTGAAAGTTAGCATTGCTATGATCACCATCCAAGACATTTAAAAGACACGGGCAATTTTCTTTTAGTCAATCAGCAGTATGCGCGTGTCCAGGGGCATGAGTGTTAAATACCGTGATTTTACTATTACTGTTGTAGGGTGATTTAAGACAGATTTATCTTTTCCCTTTATGCTGTGTTTGTACGAGTAATCTTTGTAATGTACGTTTTACTGTTAATGGAGAAATACAATTTAATGATTTGAACTTGTACTCATTAGTATTGAAGCCTTAGATCGAGCAAGAATATTTAAGTTCTATTACCGAAGATAGCTTGACTACTCGCCCAAGGCAAATTATCACTAGCGAATTTCTCTATTTAGCATCCCTATTTTTAATAGTCTCCCTGCTTTGGCATATATTGTGTAATAAATATAAAATAAATTAAAAAAACACTAGCTTTCATGGTGGAGAATATTCCCTTTAAATGTTGCCACACCTGTAACAAACAATTCCCCTGGAACGACATACGGTGCATAATTATTGCCACTCTCGGGAACACCGGAAGAAGTATTAAGCATGTAAGCTCTTTAAACCAAAGGCACTTAAAAACAGACTGTTGAAACACTGGGTGGCAAATGCAATGCAGGCTGAGGCATGCATCGAGCACTCTGCAGTCGCAGCGGATGCCCAAGCAGAGCAGGACAGTCCCGAATTCGAAAGCGAGAGGAACCCACTATAGGGGAACCTTTTGGATTCCCATGAGTCCATTTTCTCCGCTCTGAAGGCTGGTGTCAAGCACAGCTATGGAGTACACCCCTGGCAACATGAAGGCCAAACACATTGTTAGGCAAGAATTGATGTACTAACCCTGTGGTAGACTACACAACCCTTGTCCTCTTGGTATTGGGTAACACCTTTTTGTATAGGCCTGTACTACACAAGTTGGTAGTGTGACTGAGCAGCCAGGTTTATCTCAAGAGGGGTAAATGTGAGCTTTAGCAATGAACGCCACCAAAACAAAAGGCCAAGTAACACTTGCACTCAAGGTTTTTGCTATACATAATTATTTAGCAGTAGTTTTTAAATAAGCATTCTTTAAAAATGGCAATTTGTATAACCATCAAATATACTGTACTTAAAATACTTTTCCAGAATCAACACAAAGCTACTAGATACTCTTTAGAGATGCTTCTTACACACTTTCTACACCCGGAGGTCACTTCACTAACTAGGACACTAATGGCATGTATATATCCCTAGTACACTTTGTAGACTGAGGTTTGTAGAAAGGAAAAGTTTAAGGGAAGGAAAAAGGTTAAACAGGTTATCAGAGCATGTGAGCACTTAAATCTTCCAATGAAGTCTAGCTAAAAACCTTTCCCAGCAATAATAGTTAAAACCCAAGTTATCACCTATGAAGGACTGTAGGTATCAAAGTCAAATCGTCTAGAAGAGTCTGCAAGGTGCCAGCAGAACCAAAGTCAATTGGAGCACAGTCTATGTAGCTGAGGCACTTCTTAGATGAGTCTTGCAAAATGTTAGTTTGTTGAAGAAAAATCACTGTAGGGTCACAAGCTGTTAGACTTGTGGAGGGTAGAGCTGAAAATAACTCTAGCAAGATAGCTACTGTGTGTCAACTGAGAAGAGCAAAGCTAAAGACACTAAGTACCCCAAGTCAGAACAGCACCTTTTGTTAGAAGAAGAGTGGTCCAGCTGGCTTCTGTCTGGTTGCAGTGATGCAGATCCTTGGTTCCTGGGCCTCAGTCGTGGGGATGAGAGAAGATGTCTGGGGACTCCTGCAGCAGCAATTGAATTCAGAGGTTGGCGGCAGCTACTGGCTCTTTTTGGATCAGCAGCACTTTGCTGTTTCAGTGCTCGGTAAATGGCACCATGGCAGATCTTGAATACCGTTTGGGCTTCCTTCACTCCTTGAATCCTGCACTCTGATGAGGGGTTTAGAGCTCTGGTCATCCTGCTTCTAGAGGGTCCTGGGGAGACTCCTAGAGCTAATGGCCGGATCAGACGTTGCACTCGACCATGGATTTCTCGACCCCTGGCACTCTTATCCTGCAACAGCAAAGAAGTACAGCCAGCCGGGGAAGGTGGTCCAGTGGATTTCGTCTCGGGGTTAGTTGGTCCCACTAACCCAATGGAAGAAGTTCATTCCGGAGCTTCTCTTGTTGATTAGAAAAAGGAGTTTCAGAACAGCAGAATGACTTCACCGGGCAATTCAAAGGTCCAGGAGGATGCAGCAAGCTTTGTTCACGGTTTCTTCGTCTGTTCTTCCCAGTGGTGAACTCGGTCTTCAGTCCCAAAACCCTCACCTTTTAAGCAGGTTTCTCCCATTCATGCGCAGCCTAGCTGTCACTCACACCTTAGGGTCAGGACTGGGTGCATTCATGCATTCCGAAAGTCAAAGGACAGGGGAGTTTCGAGCACCTCCCTCACTTCCTGCCCTTCCAGACACACTGGAGCGAGAGGCTGGTTTCAGTACTGAAGCCCGCCAAATGCAAAACGAACAAAGGTCTCAAACCGCGTTTGGCGCACCGAGTAAAACCTAAGAAAGACCTCACACAGAAAATGGCGAAAAAAGACGACCAGGGCCATTTTGACAAAATGGTCACCCATGTGTGCTATACTGCTGCTGAGGATTCAGCCTGTGGTGGAAAAAAAAACAATGGTAGGAAAATTGAAACACCGACACCAGCCATTTAAAGTAGAGAGGGTAACATAAAAAATGTTACATGAGTAGGTAGGAAAAGGGGCTACTATGTAACCCCCCAGCACTCCACATAAGCTGGTGTATGTTGGACCTACAAAGAGAAAAGGTAAGTAAAGTCAATTGCACTTTACTATGCTTGAGAATAGTAGTTCACACAAGAAAATGTAATTAGACAAAGTATTTCTCTGCGACGCTGCACTGAAGGTGCCGTGTCACAATACAGAAAGTAAATGCCTGTGGAGTTTCAGACTCCAAAAACAAAGGAAACCTATAATCCAAGTCAGGGCAAAACACATGTTTGAAAAAGGGCTCACTCCAGGTTTAAAATGATAAAGTCCAGCAAAAGAGTTGGGTGGGGTCTCTAAGGTTGAAGGGAATTGGCACCGAAATGAGAATTCTCCTGAACGTGCATAAAACACCTGCACGTTACACACGAAGAACGGTCTGGATTGGCTCTCAAGTTGGGAGCGGCGAGTAAGTCAAAACGTCTCAAACCACACTCCACACCTGTTTTGACACATTTGTCAAGAAAGAAACCGTAGACTGAAATCAGCCTAGAGTGGTTCACACTCCTCTGCCACACAACTGTCTCACATAAAACTGCATCTCAGACGTCAAAACATACCATTTCCGCACCTACAAAACACATTCACATAAAGCCATACAGAAGGTTCTCCTCACTCGAGGCTTTGAAGAATGTTCCTACCCGGGTTGAGGAATATGAAGAGGACCATATTGTTTTCCCCACCAAAGACTTCCTCTTCATGGACAAAGGAAAGGTTTGAGAAGATCATGGCTAAAATGTCCGCTTTTATGGACTTCATTGATGGGAATTCCATTAAAAGCAAACCTCTAGTTACAGAGGAAGTCACACTATTAGGGAACACTTTCTTTGTGCAACTTTCTCACCATAGTTTTACCTGGAATTCCGTTAGTTTTGCGGTTTTTAATCCTGCCCTTGCCTTTTGCTCCCTTTTTATGGGGGGGATCTGGTCAGTTCTTCTGACTACCATTACTGGGAAACTTTAGTTACCTTTTGAATTCTAGAATTTTTTAACATTGCACATAGCATATTACATTGCGGTGCATTGGGGATACTTTTGTATAACCCTATTTTTTACACAGAGGATTTTTGGTTACTTTTATATGGCAGTAGTTAGATTTTTGCTATTTTTGCATTATTGTTGGTGTGCATGTTAGGTAAGATTTTTATATTTGATATATCTTCCTGACCTGTGTCAACCCTAGAATGTTTTGTTTGGACTTAGCAATTACATTTTCTTGTCCCTAGGTGATTGGAAATCTTTTTCCCCCCTCTAACCTAGTCTTTTACTGCTTTTATGGGTGACCTTTTTATGTCTCCATTGTGTGTGATAGTTTCCTATAACTTTTGGGCTTTGGCTGGATTGCCTCTTAAGGCACCCTTTTGTAATTTCTCTTAAATCTGCTTGGGTGAACTACTGTTCCCGAGGGGTAAAATTGGATTTCCATCCCTTTACATTTCATATAGGGAGCTAGCACACCTTACCTTATGTGGAGTGCTGGGGAGATCCAATGTAACCTGGTAACATTTGTGTTACAATTGCAAGTTTACTTGAATGGCTGGTGGCAGTGAAACTACTTTTTATGACTTTTAGTCGTTATTACTCTCAGGCTGTCAAATCAGCCGATGTAATGCACAGGAGGGCCACGATGCTACTAGAATGGTGGGCTCCTTTTTTCGCCATTTCTTGTTTGCTGCTTGTTGTTTGGGTCTTCTGCCATCCCGGGTGGGAAAGACCCTGGTTAAAGTTTTCTTTGGCTGGAATCTTTTGTATTCCCTGCAGAGGCTCCAGAGTGTCTGAGAAGGCAGGAAGCGAGGGAGGAGTCACTCTGCAGCCCTTTTTCTTTCACCTTTTCTGAAAGGAACCAGTTCCCACCGGGATTGCTTGCTGTCCTGATTGGACAGCCCCTTTCAGTAAACTACAGGGAGAGTTTGCTGAAGTTGTGTTGTAGTTCCTGATAACTACTCCGAACATGGAAGCTGCAAAGTCAACCACTGGCACCAAATCCAAAGAGGAAGATGCAGAAACTTCTGATGGCTATAATTTACAGCGACCGTAGAGCCTGCTCTGTAACTGGAGCCAGATGTAACCCTTCCTTCCAAGCGACCTAGGGGTCCCGAAGGCAACGACTGCTACCCAGAGGCTGGTGAGATCCGCTAGTATTGAGAAGACCTGCAAAACGAGTCATCCCTCGACATGCTATGGCCTTGCTGGGCTGGAAACCTCGGAATACCCACGGATCTCTAGCCAATGTACAGTGCATGGTCTTCCGAAGTCCGATTTTGTCCGAAGCCTTGGGCTTCTACTGGACCGCCAGAGGCACGATTTGAATCCCTGATCCCCCCTCACCAGAGTGCAGGACGGAGAGAGTGAAGATAATCCGACCACCAGTATTCATCCTTCATCTGGCTCCTGTAAAAAGGGTGATAAATCCACTGAGCCGTGTGAATCCGAGAAGAATCCTTTGTTGGAAGCCTCCCCCATTGATGACTGCTGCCAGTTTTCCTTCAGTGACCATTTGTTCAGTCTGCAGACCAAGAACCAGATCCTATGCTGCTGCATCCTGAAGGAATCCACCCCGAATATCTTTTCTTCTCCTATGGTACTGTGTTGGCTTGTGTGATACTTCAGGTCTAGTGTGCATCCTGTGATTCTGAGTGGGTGATTCATGGGGTTGGTAGTTTGCCCACACCATTGGCCCAGGCCTAATGCTGGAGCGCTGTTAGGCAAGATTGTATGCAGTACCCTTAGGGTGCACTACACTAACCTTGACCTCCTGGCAAAAGTATAAGTCTATATTACACAGGTTGGTAGTGTGGCTGAGCAGCCAGGCTCATCTCAAGAGGGGTCAATGTGAGCTGTAGGGGAGTTGCACAGAGATTCAGTGACTAGTATTCAAATAAACACACAATGTTTCTTGACTAAACAATTATTAATTTATCAGTCAGAATAAGCCTTCTTCAGAAGGGAGCAATATAAAAGCAACACACAAATACACTTCAAAACTGTACACTCTTAAATCAGTCAAGACCCTTTTGGGATGGCCCACAGTCACAGCCTACACCCCCAGGTGACTTCAATAGCTAGGGTGCTGGGGACATTAATATCTTACTGTTTGCATTTAGAAAACTCTTCGAAATTGGTTAAAGGAAAAGGTTGTTAAAACAACAAGGGTTCACAAATACTCATAAACGGGCACTTTTGGATCCACTAAGCAGAGTCAATCAGTATAACAGGCTAAGCCAAAGTCTATGGGCAAAAGTCATATATGGGCTGTAGCACTTCTGGTAGGTAAGTAGAAAAGTCTTTGCGCAATGTGTTTTTTAGCAGTCTTTGAAGAAAATAATGAACCCATGTAGGGCCACAAGCCGTTTAGAATTGTGAGTCATAGAAGATGCAAGCAACTCTTCAATGAAAGCTAAGTTCTCGCAGACTTTACAGTACCTTTGTATTGAAGAAAAAGTGCAGCAGATGACTCCTTTTCCTGTGCAGCTCTACAGATCTGGCTGTTCCTGGACCTCAGTCGTGGGGACAAGGAGGACTTCTGGGGACTCCAGCACTGCAATGGGACGGTCACCGCTTGCAACCAGCAATTTTTCCATCAAGTGGCACTTCAGTGTTTCAGCTCCTCGCGATTACCCCACATAGCAACAGAATGCATTTAAACCTTTGGGAAATCTAAGACTTCCCTGTGTCACTGCACTGAAGGTGCTGTTTGTCACAATGTAAAGGTGATGCCGATGGAGTTTCAGACTCCAAAGTCAAAAAGAAACAGAGTCCAAATCACTGAAAAATATATGAGAGAGTGGGGAAAAAGGTCTTGCTCTCTCCAGGTTAGAAATTAAAAGTCCTAAAGTCCAGCAAAAAGAGCTTGGGGTCTCTAAAATAGAAGGCAATTTGCACATTTCTGAGAATTCTCCCTAACACTGATCCTGACAGACAACGCAGTGGCCATGCACTACACCAGTATGCAAGGTGGTATGGAGTCTTTGGCGCTATGCAAAGAAACAATATGATGGGTTCTGAACTCTGCAGAACGTCTCTTTGGTGGCTGCCTATCCTGCCGAAAGAGAGAATGTCGCGGCAGATGCATTAAGCAGACAAACATCTGCCTCCCTGAAGTGGTAGCCAGGACGTTGGAGATTTTCTCCTTCTGGGGGATTGCTTAAGTAGGTCTTTCCTTCCAGTGCGACTTTTCGTGCCTAGAAACACTTGTGTACAGGCGCATTATAAATGACATATAACATATAAAGTGTGAGTTGTTCTGCTCCAGCGATGTACTGCCTTTATGCGTTCCGCTGATAGCTGTCATTCTGTTTGTTGTCAGGAGATTGCTTCTTTTAGCGACCACATTGATTCTGATTGCTCTGTACTGGACCTGGAGGATGTGGTAACCAGAGTTGCTCTACATGTCCAACGGCCCTCCTTGGTGCCTCGCGATGAGTTGATTTATTCTCCCAATCAGCGGAGATGTTGCTCGTCTACTGAGACGGTGAGAAACAAGGAGTTGGACAACGTCCTTGATGTACTCCTATCCGCACAGAGACCTGCAAGGATGTCCATTTATGCCTGCAGGTGGCATACATTTTCTTCCTGGTGCTAATGGAGGGATTCAGACCCTTTATCCTTAGTTATCCCAGAATTTTGATTTTTTGCTGCGCTTTTCCAGGCTAGCCAGCACATCTGCACTCTAAAGGGATACCTTGATGCTGCTTTAGTTTTAAGAGGTTACCGAAACAGGGCACATTCTTCACACATCCCCACTGTTATGCAGTTCTTGTGGGGTTTGTCTCCAGTTTCCGCCAGCAGTTTGTGGTTCCACCGTGGGCTTTCAATTTGGTTTTGACATTCCTTATGGGACCTCCTTTGGAGCTCCTTTTGAGCCCCTCCATTCATTAGGTTGCTCTCCCGAAGGCGATTTTCCTTTTTGGCATCACTTCCGTGAGATGGATGGGTGAGCTTCAGGCATTGTTAAACCTTCCTAACCCAAAGAGAAGGTGACATTGAGAATGAGACCCGGCTTTCTTCCAAATGTGGCCTTGGATTTTCATCTCTCTCAAAAGATCCATCTTAATTTGTTTATTTTTCCTTTGCCTCACCCTTCCAAGGCAGAGAATAGATTCCATCCGCCCAACCCGGTGCTGGCCCTTAGCTACTATGAGACGAGAGAGGCTAGGAAAGATTACCAGCTTTTCATTGGTTACTCTGGTGGTTGTTCTGGCAGGGCTGTGACTAAACAGAAGCTGTTGCGTTGGATCATTCTCTGCATCTCGAAATGCTATGATTTGGTTAGATACGGATGTGCTGAGGGTTTCTGTGCTCATGCTTCCAAAGGTGTGGCTGCCATCTCTGCCCTGCAGATCGTAGTCCTTGTCCTGGACATCTGCCAGGTAGCAACTTTGTGTCTGTACACGTTTGCTAAGCATTACTGCTCGTATTCCCTTTCAGATTAGGTAGTTTTTTTTGTTGTTGTATGGCAGTCCTCCATAGTTTTCTGGTATGTGGCATCCTTTCTTTCATAGTCTGTCATAGGTGAGGAATCCATGGGAGGAAGGAATCCATTAAAAGAACAAATAACTTACCTCTCTGTATTTTTCTTTCTGATGCATAGATCTTCCACCCACAGATTCATCCTCCTCCCTAACTGCCTCTCTTGTCTGATAGCGAGTACATCTGTACTGCTGTCCTTCCACATTAGAGTGCTGAAAAAAGGTTGGCACTGAGGTCACATGGTGCAGCACCTCAATATGTACTGCCTTGACCTCCTGTCCAGTGTCCCTGTTAGGGTACATTAAAGCTTTTTTTTTATTTTGTATGTGCAATTCAGTGTATATGTAAGCATTTTGTGCACCACATTTATACATAAAATTAATATCTTAAATAAATTATCGTGTGTGTGTGTGTGTGTGTATATATATATATATATATATATATATATATATTTGATATACACAAATACAATTATTCAAGATGGTTATAAAGTTAAAACAGATTGTCTAGCCCTCTAATCTTCTACGTAATAAAGGACGTAGATTCAGGGAGTGGTCTGTCTTCAGCTTCTAATACTTATCCTGCCCAATAATCTAACTTTACAAGTAATATTCCTGTAGGGCAGACCACCTAGAGAGTTGGCTGTCCCCGTGAAGGTTTATTCTTGCACCTCATAAGCAATGGCAAGATATTAAATTTGAGTTTTATTGCAAATAATCTCATCCAAGGATCTAGCCACAATATAACAATGTTTGAAGATGCAGAAATCTCTGGCCAATTTAGTTCTGAAACGTACATTTCCCCTGTAGATGGTCAATGTTGGCTATATGATCTCATTCATGCGCTTTCTTAATTCTATTCTTGAAAATGGTTTAGTGTTCTCCAGCATGGGGTCTGGCATGGATTCACATGCTCATGAATATTCCCTGTCAGGCTGGGAATCATCGGTAAAGAAAAAACCAGTATCAGTTTCGTTTCTGATCTGTCTTTCGTAGTAGTAACCAATCACTGATCTCTGTGTCATACTGACCACAGCCAATGACTGCCCTCTACCTAAGCCCCGCCTCTGGCAGCCATCTTCAGATTTTTACCGCACGTTCAAGTGTTGGGATCCTCGTGCTATTGCTCTCGAGCGTTAGTGCTATTTTTTCACCTTTTTTTTCTCAAAAACTTCAATTTTTCGGTCAAAAGAGCCTCAAGCTCCACCGTTTCTTCATCCGATCAACGGGGACCCGTGTCGGATTCGTCTACGCCCCTCAAGGGTGAAGATTCCGTCGAGCCACACTTTTGGAGGACTCCAGAAGTTTCTCAGGCCCATCTCGGACATGGCCCAGGAGAAGGGAAGCTCGACGCCCGGAAAGCTGTTCAGGGTCTGCCCTGGATGCCAGCTTCAGAATGTCTTTGAGGACGAACACTCCTTTTGTCTGTACTGCCTACATGAGGACAAGACGCACGTGGAGAAGGACTGTACGTTTTGCGGCAATATGTCGGAGCGGACCATGAAGGACCGCCATCAACGTCTCGCCAACTGGCTGGAAGGGAAGAGCCCGTCAGGCGAGAAGAAGAAGAAATCCGAGCGGTCTTCTAAGACCTTTGAGGACGCCCCGGCGACGGGGGTCCAACACAAGGCCAAGCACCGCGAGTCCGCTGGCACAGGGAGCGCCGAACGGTCGGGCTCTACGGGCGCCAGGCAGGGAGCATCCTCCCCGGCACCATCAACCACGAGCCAACGCTCTGGTTCGGGTAAGAGGAAGGCCGAGCACCCGGCGAAGCTCCTGGTGAGGCCCCGGTCGAGCTCGAAGGCCCCATCGGAGGGAGAGCGAGGCAGTGACCCTCCCCCCAAGGAGAAGGCGGTGAGCGCACCTAAGGTGGTGAAAGCCTTAATCCATCCGGCCAAGGCCTCTATCGAGACAGTCGCGGCGGCCCTGGCTCAGCCTGTGGAGGCTACATCAGTGGTGGCGACCTCGGGGCTCAGAGTCTCCCTGCCACCGTGGAGGGAGTCCTCTTTTATGCCCATCGACAGGACCCCCGTGAAACCTCCGACGGAGAAGAAAAAGGGGGGGCAGGAGGTCGTCGTGGATTCGGCCTCAACCTCTGAGGAAGAGCTGATCGAAGTCTTAAGCCACGGCGTTGGCGTGGAAGAAGACCAGCCCGTCGGGAGGGACCCCGACGTGGGAGACGACGATAACGTCGAGGGTGCCGACGGGGCCCCTGACCACCCGTCGGAATCTCCTCAACCAGTGCCGCAAGACAACTCGGCGGCCATTTTGTTGGCTATACAGTCCTTATGCTCGGAGATAAGGACGAGACTGCCGTTACCACCAGCGGAGGAACCGCTCCCGACGGGGGACCCGGAGCCAGGCCCTTCTGGGAGCCCTCCCCGTAAGAGAAGAATGATTCATCCTCCACCTCCTTTTCAGCCATCGCGCCCTGTTCAGCTCTCCTCCCCGTCCACGACTCGTGGGGATGATACGGGGACTGACACGGCCGCGACGGGTACGGACGACGAGGTTTACGACGAGGATCTGCCGTCGTCACCTCCCACCCGGGCTTCCCCGCCCGACGAGATTGGATCGTTTCACTCCATGATCGCCAGGGCATCCGAGCTTTTCCAGCTCTGCCCGGAAGAGAAGAAGGAAGGTTTCCTTTATCAACGGCGCAAGGCCAAGAGGAAGACGGTCCTCTCCGTACCTCTACTGGATGATATTTGGGATGAGGGCCTCGCCCTCCTCAAGAACCCATCCACGACGCCGGCTAGAAGGGATCGGTACGAGAAGAAGTACCGGGTCCCGGATGCGGCCCCCTTGTGCCTTCGGGCACAGCTGACCCCAGACTCTGTCGTCTCAGCGGCGGCCAGGAAGAATGCAGGGGAGGGGGCGCGGCCTCTACGGCGAGGGAAAGAAATTGGATACGATGGGACGCAGGGTCATCTCGTCTGCAGCAACGACGATTAAGGCGGCCAGCGCCTTGGCTATCGTAGCCCGCTATGACAGGGAGTTGTGGTACAAACTGGCCCCCCTGCTGGACTTCCTACCGGACGACAAGAGGGCGGATGCCCTAGAGATCTTGCAGGAAGGAGAGGTGGCATCGGACCACGCCATTACGATTGCGACAGACATCGCTGACACTGGATTTCACCAGTTGGGCAACGGCGTGTGCCTTAGGCGGCGTGGATGCCTCAAGGCTACTGACTTCCGTCAGGACGTGCAGACCAGAGTCTTGGACATGCCGTTCGACGGAAACAACCCTTCAAGCCATCAAGGCAGACACAGAGACGGCCCGGGCTCTTGGGGTTCTCCAGCAACGGCGGCCGCCCTTTCGGAGCGGCGGAGGCAAACAGGGTGCCTCCAAAGGTTCCGGCGGCGGATTTTACACCTACCGTCAAGCGGCCCGTTCGTCGTCGCAGGAAGTTTACAGGGGACGAGGCAAGTCAGGCGGACCCCGCCGTCGTCGCCAAGGAGGACAAGGCGGCAAAGCCTCGTCGAAGCAGGACTGAACCGGCCGTGGGGTCGGGCCCCCACCGAAGCACCCCGGTGGGAGGCTGGCGAGCTTCGTCAGCGTGTGGGAGTCCATCTCCACCGACCGTTGGGTGCTGGACGCCCTAGCCCAGGGTCACGCTCTTGAGTTTCTAAAGAGGTGCCCGCGCGTCCCCCCTGTGGCCAGGAAAGAACATCACGTCCCTCAACTTCTCTTGGAGGTAAAGGCGATGCTCAGGAAGGACGCCATCGAGTTCGTCCCAAAGAGGCTTCGGGGCTCCGGAGTTTACTCAAGATACTTCCTCGTGAAGAAGAAGACAGGAGGATGGCGTCCCATCCTGGACCTATGACGACTGAACAAATTCATCAAGGCACAGAAGTTCCGGATGGTCACCCTCCAGCACGTCCTGGGTCACCTGGAGGAGGGCGATTTCCTGTCGTCGTTGGATTTGGAGGATGCCTACTTCCATATTCCCATCCTAAAGGGACACCAAAAGTTTCTCAGGTTCGTGGTCCAAGGGCGTCACTCAGTTCAGAGCCCTTCCCTTCGGACTGAGGTTGGCACCCAGGGTGTTCACCAAGTGCCTCGCACCGGTGGCGGCGCAGCTGCGCCGAGAGGGGATCCACGTCTACCCCTACCTGGACGACTGGCTCATCCGAGCGAAGACGAAGGAGCTCTCCGTGGAGCACACGGCAAGGACCGTCCAACTTCTCACGGACCTGGGATTCTCCATAAACTACGCCAAGTCCCACCTGGTGTCCGCGCAAGACGCACTGTTTCTGGGAGCGAAGCTCGACACAGTGTTGCTTCTGGCCTATCCGTCGGAGGAAAGGACGAGGGCCATTTTGGGCAAGGTGCAGCGGATGCTGGTTGCAGACGCGGCCAGAGTGAGGTCCATCAAGTCCCTCCTCGGAATGTTGTCTTCTTGCATTTACCTCATCCCCCTGTGCAGGCTCCGGATGCGCCCGTTGCAGGAGTTCCTGGACGCGCGCTGGATCCAGACGACGGGCAGCTTCGAGGAGAGGATCACACTCGACTAGAGTTTCCGACGAGCGATCCGGTGGTGGGGCACCCGCGCGCATCTGACGGCGGGCATGGACTTCCAGACCCCTGGCCACCAGGAGACATTGACCACGGATGCCTCCCTGGAAGGGTGGGGAGCGCACACCGAAAATCTGCACGCGAGAGGACTTTGGCTCCCGACGGAGAAGTCCCTCCATATCAACGTCCTGGAGCTCTGTGTAGTGTTTTGGGCCCTCAGGTCCTTCCTTCCGTCCCTCAAGGGCAAGGTGGTGAGGATCTTCACCGACAACACCACCACCATGTTCTACATCAGGAAACGGGGCGGAACCAGGTCCCCAGCCCTGTCCAAGGAGGCGCAGGATCTGTGGCATTGGGCCGTCGCCCAAGGGATGTTTCTGGTGCCGTTTCATCTGGCAGGGATAAAAACCACCATCGCCGACTCACTCAGCAGGGAGCTGCGCTCGTGCCACGAGTGGGAACTACGACAGGATCTAGTGGACCGCCTCTTCCGACGGTGGGGCACACCCCAGATCGATCTGTTCGCGACGGCGACAAACTCCAAGTGCCGGAGGTTCGCCAGCAGGTTTCCCCAGCCGAGGAGCATGGGCGATGCTTTCTCGTTCCCCTGGGAGGGCCTGTTTCTATACGTGTTCCCTCCATTGCCATTGCTGATCCGGCTCATCAACCAGCTCAAGAGGTCACGGTGCAGGATGATCCTCGTCGCACCTGCGTGGCCGAGGCAGATATGGTTCCCGGACCTTCTGGACTTGTCAGCGTCCCCGTCAATCAAGCTGCCAGTGGACGCGGATCTTCTCTCCAGGGAAGGAGGCACCATCCTCCTCCACGACCCGAAGTCGCTGAACTTGCAGGCCTGGCTCCTGCAGCGTTAGAGTTTGGAGCATACGACATACAGGCCGACTGCAGAGAGGTTCTTGCAAAGGCCAGGGCGTCCTCAACTCTTAAATGCTACGGACACAAATGGAAGAGGTTCTCTGTCTGGTGCCACGCACAGAAGATTAACCCTCTACGGATTACGGCTCCCCAAGTACTGCCGTACCTACTGACGCTGGCCAAGGCTGGACTGGGGCACGCGTCCATCAAGATTCATCTTGCTGCGATCTCCCGATACACCAGAACCACGGGGCGGACATCTTTGTGGTCTCATCGTCTGGTGAAAGAGTTCATGAAGGGACTGTTCAGATCGTTCCCGCAGGTGAAGGCTCCGGCCCCGGCGTGGGAGCTCAACGTGGTGCTGACCAAGCTCATGGGACCTCCGTTCGAGCCTCTGCACTCGGCTCTGTTGAAGTTCTTGTCGTGGAAAACAGCGTTTCTTTTGGCCATCACCTCCGCACGACGGGTGGGAGAGATCCAGGCCCTTTCCTGCAAGGCCCCGTACTTGACTTTTCACGACACGAGGGTAGTGCTCAGGACGCACCCCTCCTTCATGCCCAAGGTGCCGTCGGACTTTCCACCTCAACGAACCCTTGCTGTTGCCTGTTTTCTTCCCGTCGCCTTCGTCGCCGGCTGAGAGGACTTTGCACTCGCTGGATGTGGCTAGAGCGCTGAAGTTCTACCTGGACCGCACAAAGTGTTTTCGGAAGACGTCACAACTCTTTGTGAACTTTGGACCTGTCAATCAGGGGAAGGCTCTCTCGAAGGCTTCCATTTCCAGATGGCTCTCTGGCTGTATCATGTCCTGTCATCGGTTGGCAAACCGACCGCTGCCTGGCCGTCCGAGAGCCCATTCCACCAGAGCGATCGCAGCTACCACGGCGTTCCTATCTGGTGTGCCCTTGCTGGACATCTGCAGGGCTGCTACGCGGAGGTCGACGCACACCTTCACGAAATTCTACTGCGTCGATCGGGATTCCAGGGAGGAGTCCAGGGTCGGCCAAGCAGTGCTGCGCAACCTGTTAGCCTAAGGTGAGCCTGGTGAGGAGGTAAGATTTGCTTAATGTTGAGTTTGATATAATGCTTAATGTTGAGCCTTTGCCACCTCCCGTGGCTGTGCATGTGTGTACTGCTATGTATTCTTTATTCATGAGCATGTGAATCCATGCCAGACCCCATGCTGGAGAAGGAACAAGTTAGTTACCTGTAACTGTTGTTCTCCAGCATGGGTCTGGCATGGATTCACATGCGTACCCTCCCGCCTACCCCTCTGTGGCTCTTCACTTGGTCATACTGCCACTTCACGTGCTATCAAATCTGAAGATGGCTGCCAGAGCGAGGGCTTAGGTAGAGGGCAGTCATTGGCTGTGGTCAGTATGACGCAGAGATCAGTGATTGGTTACTACTACGAAAGACAGATCAGAAACGAAACTGATACTGGTTTTTTCTTTACCGAGGATTCCCAGCCTGATGACGGGGAATATTCATGAGCATGTGAATCCATTCCAGACCCATGCTGGAGAACAACAGTTACAGGTAAGTAACTTGTTCCTTCTCAATAGTCCACTGCAAGACCTATTTTTTTTGTGGAATGACTCCACTGATGCATCTCATTCTTTCTTTCATTTGGTCACAGATAGCGGCTGCCCCCCATTGTTATATTGGGCATACTGCGTTACACCTATATCGTTAAGTATTTTATATTTCATTATGCTTCTCCTTATACCAAGGGTTGTGGTTAATGAGACCAACCCTAGTACTAGGCAAATGGACTCGAATGGGGTGCCTTGTGGAACGCTAAGATCCCGCCACCAGATGTAGTGTCTTGGGCCATAGTACTTCCTTTGCCTTAAACATTTCCAAGCCATATAAAATACTTGGAACCTGACTTGAGTGGTAGACCCATTTTGCCCTCCAACAGGCAGCTGGTCTTCATCGTGGTGAGTTTTTCTGGGAGTATTTGTTTGTTTTTTGAAACTCGAAATGGGCGTCGACACAGGGCGTGCCAGAAATACTATCCCTAGTGTGACGTCCACTGTACCCATGATCCCTCACACGTGTAGGACCCTCAGATTGTTTTTTTCCGCCATACTTGACGGAAGCATTCCGCTGAGTTCCCTGGCTTTCAGCCATATTTTGCTAAATATCATATTTCCCCGTTTCTTCCATGTCGAGTTATCGACGTTCGACACCGGCCCGGAGAAGAAACAACCGTTGACAGCTGCACGACGGACTTTGGGCCTCGGAAGGCCTCTGGCCTCGGCCCCGCAAGTAGGGAGACTGGGGGGTGGAAACATACTCTACACTCATATATATTTTCCTACACACACTAGCCCGCTGCCACAGGGTGCGTATCGAGGGTACCCCTTTCAAATTCTGCCCCAAGTGCAACCGCAAGTTTCCTTGGGTTGACAAACATGCCACCTGTAACCTCTGCTTGTCGAGGGACCACCCAGAGGCAAACTGTAGAGCATGTAGCCGGCTCAAGGCTAAGACACTAAAGGACCGCTCGACCAAACGTTGGGCCCACCACGCCAGGCAACGCGAGGCCATGGAAGCAGAGGGCACCTTCATTGACGGCAGCGACGTCGCACTTTCGGACGGCGAGGCCAACGAGGCATCAAAAGATGCCGAAGCGGAAGTCCTCGACCTCGGAAGGCTGTCCGGCAGGGCAGTTATGGGGAACACACCCGGTGACACGAGCGCTACCCACACCACTTCCACACCTAAACACTCTTAAGTCCAACCGAGACTCGACGCGTGTGTCGAGTTCTAGGAAAGAGACACACAAAGAGCGGTCTACCAAGTTGGTGTCCTCTGGGCGTTCTCGGTCAAGATCGCCTCACGACACCAGGCAACCATCCACAGTTGCCAAAAGTGCCTCACTCACCAAAGTCATGGAGGTACGCTCGTCAGAAGACGAAGCCGACCGCCAGCTCCAGGCCGCTCACCAGGACTTGGCATCAGCAGACCGTTCAGCGGCTGCTTCCGAATCCCGACGTCCTCACTCTAAGGAAAGGGACACTACCCACGAATCTCGACGCCAGGCCCCGAAAAGCACTGAGAGGGTGAAAACACCAGGGAAACACACTGCCACTCATGGGGAAGGGGTCAAACAGCAGAAGAAACCTTCTTACCCTTCTTCTGCACCACAGTTACATAAAGACATTTCTAAGTCTTCTGATAAACATCTAGCCAAGACCCCTGGACAAGCCCATAGGTCCAGTCAGGTCATAGAAGGGGAACCCTCTCAATAAAGGGTCATTCCCAGCTCAAAGAAATGGACCATTGAGGATATAGACAGGGTTATGACTAGAATGTCCTCCCTAGCAGACTTCTACGCCAAGAACCCAGAAAAACTTCCTCACCTATACCCCTGATGGTGCTACTCCCTCAGGTTCTAGGGACCCGCAGCCCCCTGGTAAGAAACATCGGTTTGAGACACCAACGCAAGGTCTGTCTTCAGACACTTTTCACATCCAGCCTTACACCCAGCATAGTGAGGATCCACTACAGGATGAGGATCCATACTTGGTAACGTTGGACGACCAAACTGGGGTGACATATTACGGGGATGACGAGGACCAAGAGGAGGAGGAAGATGACCCAGAAGTCTACAGAATAAACTCCCCGGTAGCAAAGAACCTGAAGTTACCGACTCTCCAGTTGACAACCAGCCCCTCCTGAATGAGGTCTTAACTAGAGCGGCAGAACACTTCCGCATAGACACTCAGGGTGCACAGGAGGAGAGGGACTTTGCTGAGGAACTAGTGGGAGAAAGGAAACCCATTGCCCAAGCAATTCCAATTCTCAAGTCCATCCAATGGAGAATTGATGCTTCTCTTCTCAATCCTAACCTCACCAGGGCAGTAAACCCCAGAATCTAGAAATTGTTCAGGGCAGCCCAATCAGACCCGCTTTACATAAGAGGTCCACTAAAGCCTGACTCCCTGGTAGTTAGTAATACCTGGAAGAGTGTGGGAACGCCTCTATCATCATCTGAGGCTTCCCCCGACAAGGAGAGCTAGAAAATCTACAGGTTGGGAAGGAAGGTAGCCTCCACTTCTGCTTTCCAGGCAAGGATTGCCAACTCCACCACTCTGCTAGTTACAACTGCCACCAGTGGGAGCCAGTTAGCTACCCTCATTGACTCCGCACCAGAACCTTTAAAGGGCCAGTTGGCCCAGGTCGCGTCGAAGGGGAGCGCCTTGTCTAGTTGCATCCTTAAAGCAACCTTTGATGCCACAGATAATGCCGGCAGGCTAATAGCAGATAGCACTGTCATTAAGAGGCATGCTTGGTTCCGACAGTCAGGGTTTAAACCCGAGACACAAGCATCCTTAATTGACATGCCGGTGGAGCCTAATCTACTGTTTGGCAAAGCGGTAGAGGACGCATTAAAGAATGCCAAAGAAGAGTATGATACTCTGAAATCCCTGGGACAGTTGACCAACAAACCCCCTAACCAAAGAGGCAATAGTAATGTTCGTCGCCCATGCGGCCAAAATTCACAAAGAGGCTCCAATTATTCACAGGGCCATGGCAGCAATCACTATCATATGCAAATTTGTGTAGTTGAGGAAGCCGGGGTTTGCATCTGATTTACGATCGAGACTCCTCAACATGCCCTTTAACAGCTCAAACTTATTTGGTAATACGGCTGACGAATACCTTGAGAAGCTGCAGACCTCAAAGGCGGCAACAAAGTCCCTAGGTTCTCCTATCTGGCAGTCAGAGCCTTTTCACCCCAGCGGATCATCTTGGAGGGGTAGTAGGTCTTTTTGCTACTACTCATTTGGAAGAGCCAGAGGACAGGCTGGTCAAAGGGGTCAAAGTAAATTGCCACGTGGTGGACGAGGGAGAGCTACAAAGCCTGCTGAAGCAGCTGCGTCTGTACCATCAGCCGCTACTTCTGCCTCAAATCTTCAGAGGTCTTGTCTCGCAATCCGTGGTGGGAAGCATACTACTGTCCCAGCAATGGAAAGAATGGCGAGGTATTACCTTGGATGCATGGACCCTGGAAACAGTAGCCCAAGGTTTCTGCCTCTCCTTCACACAGACCTCTCTGGATCATCCACCATGAAGCCATTAGATAAATGTTCCAGATCCATTGCTGTTGCAGGAAATGTTGACCCTGCTTACGAAAGGCGCTGTAGAACCAGTACCTGTGATGGAGAGGAACATAGGATGATATTCCCCAATCCCCAAGAAGGAAGGAGGGCAGACTGACCTTGGACTCGAGATGCTATAACAAGTTCCTCAGGAAGGACAAGTTCAAGATGGTCATACTTTCTCACCACCTTCAGGCCCTTTAGCTCCCAGATTGGATGGTATCATTGGACTTTCAGGATGCTTACCTTCATCTGCCAATCCATCACAAGCACAGGAAGTACCTGAGGTGTGCTGTTGGCGGTTCTCATCAGTTTCGAGTTCTGCCATTCAGGTTGACCGCCTCCCTAAGGGTTTTCACCAAGCTGATGGCGGAGGTGGCAGCGAGTCTCAGGAGAGGGGCAGGGGGGTACACATCTACCCCTACCTGGATGATTGGTGATCAGGGCACGTTCACCCAAACAAGCCCTAGAACATCTCAGTGTAACATGCCATTCCCTTCAGAGACTGGGCTTCTCCCTCAATTATAAGAAGTCACGCATGATACCATCTCAGACTCCAGTTCATTGGAGCAGTCCTAAATGCATCCCTGGGAAAAGTCTCGCCACCAGAGGTGATGGCTCAACCCATTCTACAGATGGTAGCCAAATTCCATGCCCAGCGTTTTCCCGTCTTCCATTTTTTTGAGGTTGCTCTGCCTCATGGCCTCCTGGTGCCACAGGCTCACCTGAGAATGAGTTCCCTTCAATGGGCACTCAGACACGTTGGTCTCGAATCTCAGGCAGGATGTTCGATCTACTTCAGGTTCAGCAGGGTTGCACAAGATCTTCTGTGGTGGGCCTGCTAGGACAACATTCTGTAGGGGTAACCTTTTTGGCCGCCATGGCCAGAAATAACAGTAGTAACGGACGCCTCACTCATGGGCTGGGGAGCACACGCCAACGATCTGACAATCGGCAGTCGTTGCTCTCCATCAGAGTCCAAACTACACAACCTTTTGGAGTTGAGGCAGATCAGACTAGCACTGGAGGACTTTCTGCCCTCTGTACGGGGAAAAAATCTCCTGATGATGACAGACAACAGTGTAGGGTCACTACTACTGTGCAGAGAGGCAATGCTGCTCTGGTTCTGGGCAATTCAAGAAGGAATCTCCCTATCAGCCGTTCACCTAACCGGAGAGGCGAACACTGAGGTGGACGCTCTGAGCAGGCAGAGCACAATCTCCCATGTGTGGGATTTAGCTCAGGAAGTCCTTCAACAGATCTTCATCCTTTGGGGAACCCCTCAAGTGGATATTTTTGCGACCAGTGTCAACTGAAGTACAGACTGTACTGCTCCAGGGAATTTCCCTCAAGAGGAGCTCTAGGAGACACGTTAGTAGTGGACTGGTAGTTTCCCCTCCTGTACGTGTTTCCTCCAGACCCCGCCATTCCTTAAGTAATCAAGAGGTTGAAAAAGTTTGGGAAATCGTGATCCTTATTGTACCTGGATTGGGCCAGGAGAACGTGGCACCCAGACCTTCTGGACATGTCCATCTGCCCACCAATACGTCTTCCACAAAGAGAGGACCTTCTCTCGCTTGAAGAGTCGGTTCTCCATCAAGAGGTCAAGACACTCATCCTTCACGCATAGTTTGAGATGTTGAAGTACAAGGATTTGGGCCTCCCAGATGATGTAATGGAGATTTTGCTTTCGGCCTGAAGGCCAGCAACAAATTCCTTATACTGCTGCCGTTGGAACAAATTCTGCAGCTGGTGTAGGGAGAAAGATGTGGACCCATTTCAATGCAATACACCTACGGTGTTACCTATTCTGCTGTATTTGGAAAATCTGGGTCTCCAGATTAGAACAGTAAAGGGTTATTTAGCAGCGCTTTACATATTCAAGCACACCTTGGAGGAGGCAGCCTACTTCAAAATACGCATAGCTCAATTTCTTAAAGGACTCACAAATGTGTTTCCTGCTACATCTTTATAAATTCCAATTTTGGACCTTAATTTGTTTTGAAAGTTTTTGACGTGTGCTCCTTTCGAGCCACTCGATTGCTGCTCTTATAGGTTGCTAACTTGCAAAACTATTTTATTAGTAACGACAACATCAGCCCGCAGGGTGAGTGAGTTGATATTGATATTTTATTTGTAACGCCCTTGTATACAAGTGTTTCAGAGTGCGACAAGGCAAGGGAGGGGTACAAGGGAGAACAAAAAAACAACCATCTGGCTAGGCCCAATGACATTGAGAATGCGCAAGTGCATGGGCGAGGGAAAGGGGAAAAGTGCAGGGAACTGGGGAGAAATGGAAAGTGCCGAGTAAAGCAAAACAAATAATAAATTAAAAGCAACACACAGTGGTAATGCAGACAGCAAGTAGCAAGTGCTGGGTTTGAGGCAAGACAGGGTGTGTCTGGCAAATGCAGAAAGAAGGGATGGGGGGGGGGGGTACTGTATGGTTAGATACAGACCCTAGTGCAAGGGATTGCCTGGAGGTAGTGCGGGTGGGTGGCAGGGTGATCAGGTACCTGGGCCCGGAAGTCGGAGGGTAGGTCAGATGCACAGTGCCAAGAGAGCAGATCAGTAGGGCAGAGGAGGAACAAATGCAGACGCAAAGAGGAGGGTCTTGAGGTGCTTCTGGAACCAGAGATGGTGGTACTCAAGTTTCAGAGTGGCAGGGAGGCCCCAGCCAAAGATGGATATCTACCCCAGCTTGTTTCTTTGAAAAACGACTGACCCTGAGGGAGTTAGCGGTAGAGGAGTGAAGAGATCGAGAGGGGAGGTATTTACAGAGGGACAGCTGAACAGTATTTTGGACCCAGGTCCCAGAAAGCCTTGTGGACATTGCAAACGGTTTTGAATTTAATCCTTGCAGCCCTGGGAGCCAGCCGAGAGATTTCAGGGCTGGAGAGATACGATCCCAGGGTTGAGGCCAAGGACAAGTCTTGCAGTCCTGTTCTGGATTAGTTGTAAAGGGCAGAGAGTAGAAGCAGGTAGATTTTGAAAGAGCCTATTACAATAGTCCAACCTAGAGGGAACCGGGGCTCGGGAGACAGTGAGCTTCTGGGGGAGGGAGAGGAAAGGCAGGAGTGCCAGGCCTTCTCCTGTAAACCTCTGTTTACCACCTTTTACAAGGATAAGGCTGTCCTTAAGGTCAAACCCTCTTGTATACCGTAGATTGAATTGGATTACCATTTAGCCCAGAAAATTGTACTTCCAGCCTGCTGTCCTCAACCTCATCCTGCCAAGGAAGAGGAAAGATTTAATAGACTCGATCCAAGGAGAGCTCTAAGCTTTTATGTTTCAACAAAGGCAAATTTGTGACACCATGACCAACCGGTCATTGGTTATACAGGACACAAACTAGGTCTGTCAGTTACCATACAAGCTCTATCCAGATGAATCATATTGGCTATTTAGTAGTGCTACAGGCTAGCTGGGACCGATCCCCCAGAAGGCCTAAGCGCTCATTGCACTAGGGGCATGGCAACTTCCTCTGCACTTCAAAGGGGATCTCCATACAGGGTATCTGCGAGGCAGCTACCTGGTACAACTGTTTACAAAGGATTATTTAGATGCCTCTTACAATAAGGGAAGATTTGGGAAGGCAGTTCTATGCTCCATTCCTGACAAACATTAACTCTCAAATTCTTACTCCTGCCTCCAGGAGAACTTAATACTGCTTTGGGAGTCTATCATAAGATTAGCGATATGTGGGAGCACACTATCCATTCGAAGAACAAGTTATTTACCTGTGATAACAGTCTATCAATTGGATGTTCCTAACACGTATTCCTTATCGCCCTCCCAACCTACCCACTGTAGAATTTCCAAGCTTTAGAGGTTGCGCTCTTTTAAGGTCTGATAATTAAAGGCACTTGTCAATGTTACAGACACTCATATGCTGACATCCCCTTTCGATCCTCGAAAGACACGATGCAATACTCTGCGGTTACCACTGAATGTCAGACCATATGCACAGCATGTGAATCTAAGCAGATACAATCATCAGAAATGCTATTACAGTGAGTAATGCATGTCATATGGGTGGTGAAAAAACAGAACTGAAGCCAACGGGCGCTGCGCGTGGTACATTTACTCGACAATGATGTCAACCGAGATGGAATCCCTCGAAGGACATTGGGTCGACTGTCTCGACGCACAGTTCCCTCTGCCGAGAAGAAATATTTTTCTGAAGCAACTAACAAACTAAGGTGAGGAATGCATGGTAGGAACATCCAATCGAAAGAATGTTACCAGGCGTAAGTAACTTGTTCATCTGTTTGCATAGTTTGCGATTAGCAAGGCTGTTTTTTCGATCTACAAAAATGAAGCCTGCAAGTCCACCTGATCAAGTACCACCTGTTTGTTCAATGCTGCAACTTTATAACACCAGCTATTACGATTCCCACTGTTCACTTTTGTTTGCCCTTGTAACATCAGTATTTTAATTTCATGTGCATGGGTTAATATAACCATGTGCATTTTGTGGTCCCTACAGGTAGTTTTTCTTAGGTCGAAGAGAGGGTCTAAAGTTCGACCCCCTTACTGGTTGATCCTATTTATCTGATATTTAAGGCACATTGTTCCCATAAAATAGAGCCACTTTGCACCCTGGGTTGTATGGCTGCTCTTTGGTGCAAGCTGTCGAGTCTTCTCTCAATTTGTTCAATTCGCGCTGCGCCTTATTGCAATTGACGTTTAAATCGCCTGTGATCAAGACCCTTTCCATCTTCCTAATCCTATTTTCACATACTTCATCTGCATTCTGGACTTCAATAACTTCCCCCTTGCTGACACATTCATATTGCTCTACGGTAGTCTCAGCCAGAGCGGCACAATTTATTCTTGCCACATGTTTATTTTTTCCTCGCTAGTGGTTTACCTTTTGGTTTTTCTTTTCCTATGGGCCCGCTTCTGGCCGTATTAAGATGTGAGGCTAGGTAGTTACTTTTCCCCTGAGTTGGTGGAAACTTTTCACAGAGGGTTGAATTACAAATGAGGCACCTGACGGGCTCCCATGCACAGCCTGTCGAGAGTTGTCCTTGTGTAACTTTTGCGAAATACTTGTACTCCCATTATCCACCACTGCAATTTCTATGATTGAGATTTGATCCCCATTTTGGCCCTCGAGCTATATCTTGTCTCTCCTTGCAGTAAATGTTGGCCCTCACTAGGCCCAGCAAAGGTTGAGGTAAGGAGCTCTAGGTGAACTCGTGATTTTTCTATGCAATGGATTTTTTCAATGCAAAGTTTTTTACCTGGGTATATTTCTGTGCCTAGCACCTGCATGGCTTTGAGTAGAGATTGCAGATCTTCTTGCACCAAGATTCACCTCATTCTAGCAGTATTATCAGTGGATGTCGAAGTGCTGAGCCCTGATGTCTCCAATGGAAGAAATGGGCTGGCTCACTCCAATGGTGTTCTCTGCCAGGGTACTGGTCTCCGTATCCATCAATATGGGAGTCACCGACAGTTGTTCGCCCCCCCGCTCTCACATTGTAGACTATAACAAAGTATTAATAGTGAGTTATTGTTGTCGATTAAAGGTGAGCGCTGCCGGGTGATGTCTTAATGATGCACCCCTTCCTTGTTAATGTTAGCAGTGGTCGAAGTGAGCGGGAGCGGTCGGGAGCGGTGCTCCTCTACTTTTTTAAATTATGTTTTACAGCTCCTATACTTTTATTTTAAAAAGAAACCGTTCCGGAATGGTTTCGTTTTAAAATAAAAGTGTAGGAAGACGTTGCAGCTTGCACTTTTAGTGCACTGCACTGAACGTTCCCTACAACAGGAGGTGCAATAGTTTGGGGATTTGGATTGTGTGTGGGAGGGCGTGTGGTGATGTGGTTTGTGTGGAGTGGGTGCAGGCCAGCAGGGAACATAGCTCCACTACTTCTTTTTGTACACTTCGACCACTGAATGTTAGGCAGAATCATATGCAGTACCCTTAGGGAACACTACATAGAATTAAGACTACAAGGGATAGTACAATTTCACCTTTGTTACAAGCCTGACTTCTCAATAGCAAATGAGCAGTAATCGAGATTACACAAAGGAATACAATTACTGTGACTCAAAAACACTGGCTCAAGGTTTCTGGTTAAAAAATATAAGTATATTTATTTTTAAACCACCTGTTCACAAAACACTTCACTTCTATTAAATAAAACCACACTCTAAATATACTACACACAATCAATTCCTCTTGTTCAGGTAAATTCAAGGTAAGTACATTAGAATTTGACACAAAGACGTTACTGTGGGTTAATACGCGATCACTTTTTAACAGTAATGACAGTTCGGTTTTATGAAAATAAAGCGTACCCGCGAGAAGAAATGCACCCGAAGTCAAACACACTTAGCACATAGAATTAAAACAAGGGAATAGTAGATAAAAATCATAGGAAATACTTTTGTCAAGGTAATAGAATCAGAGGACGTTTTCTAAGAGGCAGATAAGTCAATAGGCCTGCGCCAGTGTCAAGTGGATCAGGGGCTCTGTTGTCGAGGATCACACGGTTAGAATAGCGCACAATTAAAGTTGCCAGGAGTACTGGATATTGTCAAAGGGAAGCAAAAGTTATAAGACTGAAGGAAGAAAGGACAAGCCTTTGGAAAGAGAACGTGTTCACCCCGATTCCTCAAGGTCAGACGGAGAGAACGACCAAATGGATACAGTACCTTATTCGGATGAAGAAAGCTGGTGCTACGGCAGTTGGTCCTGGTAGTTCCTGCGGACTCACGGTTCCTGAAACTTCAGTCATGGGGACAAGAAGGACGATGTCTGGAGCGATCTGCACTACCTAGGGATGAAGCCAGCAGCAGCAAAGCAACGATGAATAAAATGTGTACTCCTTAAAAACATGAGAACGGCTCTTCTGATGCTTATCCGGACCACTACAGCTCTGTGTAGTGATTTCGACCCAGAAGAGGATTCTCTGGCTGTTGAAGTTGAGCTGGTTGATCCCAACAGGCTGAAGGGAAGAAGACTCTGGACTGGATCTTCTGTCGTCGAAGGGTAGATAGCCCAGGACTGCAGCAGGGCTTCACCAGGATCCAGGAGTTGCAGCAGCCGTCTTCTCCACTTCTCTTCAGTACTTGTAGTTCCCGTGGCGACTTTGACTTCCAGCCCAAGAGTCCTGCCTTTTATGCCAAAATCCCCCATTCACACAGTCTGTCAATCACACAGCAGGGGGGTTGTCCGGCCCGGACAACCACCTCACCCAATGGGCACAAAGTGCGACTTGGGTCTCCAAGGAGACCCTGTGCAGGGGGTTACTAAACCCCTCCTTCACATTCAACCCGCGCAGATGCCAAAGGATGGCTTCTGTGCAGAAACCTGCCAAAGGACGGCGAACAAAGAAACCAAACCTGGCTTGGTGCGCAGAGAAAAACACAAGAAGGGTTTTAACAAAGACATGGCGAATAAACCCAGCCGGAATAAAAATAAAACTTATTTGGTCAAGCGGGTTTATGTCCGAGGCTACTATAATAGCCTGGAACAATACCACGTTCATATAATATAATCGCGGTCGGACAGTTAGGGTAGATACCACTGCCTCCAGCCAAGTCTTAAAGTTAAGGGAGCAAAACCAGGCTCCAAGAGACGAAGACAAAAAGGGATATGAATGAACCCTTTCCAGTACTCCATGTAAGATGGGGTGTACTGGGTCTGTAGTTTAAAGTGACTATATAAAGTTAATGGCAACTTTACTGTGCCTCAGAAACAGGTAGTCGGCCCAGAAAATGGAGTCAGTGGGAAGTCTCAGACGACCCTGTGTCACTGTACTGAAGGTGCTGTGTGACACACAAGTACAAAGATGATGCCTAGCGAGTTGGTGACACTCCATAGCCCCTGAGCACAAAAAATACAACACACACACAAAATACACTGTTAGAGTGGGAAAAAGGCTCATACTTTTACCAGGTGGAAAATAATAAACTCCAGAAATCCAGCAAAGCTGTTGAGGGACTCACAAGGTAAAGGACATTAGCCATAAATGAGAATTCTCCCTAACAGTTAATAAAGGACATAACCTTTGAAAGGTCTTCTGTGAGATGTTCTCTTTCTGACAAGGTGGTATAGTATGCAGTGATCTTAACATTTAACCATATTTCCCTGACGGATCCTGCAAATGCAATGAGTATGTGCTGGTGTGGTCTCCAGGGGTCTTCTGGCAGAATCATGGGTATGTTTGCTTTGTACGGTCTCCCCTTCTTCCACTGCAGCTGTATGTTCCATCAATGTCTTGTGCGATAGTGTTGTGCTCGCCATGCCATCTGACCCCTTTTGTGGGTTTGTGTAGTGTTTGTAGCTGGACGCTTATGCATGAACTCTATATGAGAGGAATGAACTACTCAACAGCTTTTAGTAGATCGCTTTTGCCTCAGCAGTAGACAAAAGTAAACAAACTCGGGCCCACATACAGGGATACAAATGGAAAGTACAGTTGTGAGCAGTATGTAGAAAAGGCATAATCTAGGCACCACTTACCAATTGAATCCCATAGGCAGTCATGTCAACCAAAACAGAAGTTGGCAGTCTGTCGAGCGTATAACTTGTTACTGCACATGCTTTGCCCAGGTTTGTATACTAAGTTGTACAGGTCCCAATAACGGGTTCCAATAATTATGTTGCGCCTGGAAAGTTATGCAGATTCCAGTGTGATATGATTAGATGTTGGCAAGTAAGGAGGGGGGCAGAGTGGACGTTGTCATAGCAAAAAGTCGCAGCAAAGTGTCATTACGTTGCAGCACACTGCAGATTTCAGTGTCAGTTATTTGCTGTCAAATAGGGAGGGGAACGATGCTGGCATGGGCACTGAAAAATGTCACAACAAATGTCCATGCCTTGCAGCGTCACAGTACCTTGTCAGTAACTCTAGTTCGAATGGATTGTGTCCTCCAACGTATTCCACATCTTTGACATGTAATGTCCACAGCTGTGCACTACGGAAACTTTTTCGGCAGAGGGAGTCCTGCGTCGGGTCAATGTCCCTTCAAGGCCTCCATCGAGGGTGACGTCACTGGGTGTTATAAATAGGATGCACGGTGCCCATAGCCTCAGTTCAGTTTTTTCTGCGAACGTGTTGCTTCGTGTTACTCGGTGCGCCTCGTGTGTTCATCATTACAATGTCTTTCTCTCTGTCCCCTCTGACTCTGCTGTCTGGCTTCAAGACCTGCCGGGACTGCAAGTCCAAGATGTCGCTCACCGACCCGCATCACATTTGTTTGTGGTGCTTGGGTGAGTCGCACGACACCGGCGACTGCTCGAAATGCCAGACGCTGACTGCCAAGGCCTTGCGGGAGCGGAAGCTTCAACTTCAGGCAGGTAGGGGCTCTAAGCCTGTTAAGCCCCAAAAATCAAACTCCAAGGGGGTTTCCACAGATGACTCGAGGGGCGACTGCGCGTCGGAAGGAGTCCTGTGTCCGTCCGACCCAGACAGTGACCCTTTACCATCGTATCAGCCCACAGCGCCTTTGGTACCTGTCTCAACATCTAAGCCTTTGACGCTCACAACGTCGAGTTTGTCGACGCTCTCAGCATCGAAGCCTTCAGCGCTATCAGCGCCTTCAGGGATTTTTTTCTCAAAATTTGCTTTTTGGAGTACCCGGATCTCGTGGATTCTCCAAGGAAGGCTACTGGGAAGTCTGTGCGGCCTGTTTTGGCCTCCTGGGCCTCTTCTGTCACCAGGGCTGGGTGTCAACCCCCTCTGGATGACATTTATGAAGAGAAAGAAAGGTCTGAGTTTGAGGACCTTGGTGAACTTGATGAAGCTCCACTTTTTTCTGGAGACAGTCGGTTGGAGGAGTTGAGGCAGACCCTCCATGATGCCAGTGGGTTGGGCACTTTCCCGGAAGTGGAATTTGGTAGGGCCTGAGCCTGGGGCTCATGCAGAGTCGTCGTACAGGAGGCTCATGGCGAGGGTCTCTGAGTATCTGGGCTGGTCCAGTCCTCCTGAAGGCTTTGTGCAGGATGATCTAACGGACATCTTAGATCAAGGTCTGTCCTCTGACCCGGTTTTACCATTTCATCTCACCTTGCAGAAAAGGGTGCCAGCTGCTTGGCAATCCCCTGAATTTCTTCTGGCTGTTAATAAATCTTTGACAAAGAAATACCACCCTTCCGTTAGCGACCCCAGCTATTTATCTACTCAGCCCACTCCTGCTGGTTTGGTGGTTCAGGCGGCTATGGCCACCTCGGGTCAGGCGGTGTACCCTACTATCCCTCCGGATAGGGACAAAAAGCGATTCGACGGTTGGGCCCGGAAGGTATATTGTGCTGGGAGCATGGCATTGAAATTAGCCAAATCCACTTGTGCCTTGGCAAGGTTCTCACACACTCTGTGGAACTGTTTTGTTAGCGGCTGAGCATATTCCCACGGCGGAAGAACGGGATGGGTTCCTTGCTTTTGTGCTGGATGGCAAGGATGCCATGTGCGAATCCCTTCAGTCTTGTTTTGATACGGCCGACAGTGTTGGCCGATCCATGGCTGCAAGCACCGTCATGGCAGAGTTGCATGGTTACGGAAGTCGGGTTTTGCTCCGGATGTTCAGGCCCATCTTCTCAACAGGCCCTTTGATGGCGCACATTTGTTTGGCAGCAAGGCTGACTAGAGCATTGAGAGGTAGCAGACCTCGAAAGCTGCGGCTAAATCTTTGAGCGCAGCTGTGCGTCAACCTTTGCCTTTTCGTCATAGGGGACAGCAATGGAGGGCAGGTTCTTTTCGTTACTACCACTCCTTTGGTAGAACGAGAGGGGCCGCCAGTCAAAGGGACCCATGAAAAAGTACCCGTGGTAGTCGGGGAAATTGTGGTGCCAAAGCCGCTCAGGCAGCTGCCTCTTTGCCTTCAGGCACTGCCGCAGCCGATTACAGTCATGAGGCAATGTCCCATGGTTCGCTGGTTGTGGGCAGACTGTCTCAGCATCTTGAAGAGTGGCGAGCCATTACTTCAGATGCGTGGGTTCTGGATACCATAGCCCACGGCTACTGCCTTCCCTTCCTTCAGCGGCCTCATGACAATCCACCAGGGAAACTCTTTGAAGCTTCCAGATCTGCTCCTTGTGCAGGAAATCTTGTCCCTGCTGGAGAAATCTTGTCCCTGCTGGAGAAAGGCGATATAGAACTGGTGCCTGTAGCAGAGAGGAACAAGGGATGGTATTCCCGTTATTTTTTGATCCCAAAGAAAGACGAGGGATTGAGACCCATCATGGACTTGTGTTGGTTGAATAAACTTCTCCGGAAGGACAAGTTCAAGATGGACACTTTCTCAAGTCCTCCAGGCCCTTCAACTTCAGGATTGGTTGGTTTCTGTGGACCTCAAGGATGCTTACTTTCATGTGCCGATCCATCCGGCGCACAGAAAGTACCTGAGGTTTGCGGCTGGCGACTCGCACTTTCAGTTCTGGGTCCTGCCGTTCGGATTGACCTCGGCCCGAGGGTCTTGACCAAGATAATGGTGGTGGTGGCAGCGTACCTCATGCGGGGGGATTCACATCTCCTCCAACCTGGACAACTGGCTGATCCGGGCGCGCTCTCCCGAGCAAGCATTGGATCATCTCTCTCACCTGCCACACCCTCCAGAGGCTGGGCTTCTCCCTGAATTTCAGGAAGTCTCATCTGACACCTTCCCAACAGCTCTAGCACATTGGGGCTAATCACATTGTGCAGATGGTGGACAAGTTTCAACATGCCCAGAGTCTCCTGACTTTCGAATTCTTAAGGTTGTTCGTCCTTATGGCATCCTGCATTTTTCTGGTGCCAGAGGCCAGGCTGCGTATGAAATCCCTGCATTGGGTCCTCAAGATGCAGTGGTTGCAGTTCTCCGGCAAGATGTCAGATCCTGTTCAGATTCCACTCTCGGTCTCTCAGGATCATCTTTGGTGGTCCAACGAAGGGAACCTGATGAGGGGGAACAGTTTTGGCAACTGTGGCCGGAGATGACTGTAGTGACAGATGCTTCCCTCACAGGATGGGGCGCTCATGCCAACTATTTGACAGGCAGCGGTCGTTGGTCTCTGCCGGAGTCCAAACTCCATATCAATCTGTTAGAGCTGAGGGCCATCAGGCTAGCCCTGAAGGCTTTTCTGCCTTCTGTACGGGGGAAGAGTGTCCTGATCATGACAGACAACACAGTGGTCATGCATTACCTCAACAAAAAAGTAGAGTAGTGACTCCTATTATGCAGAGAGGCAATGCAGCTCTGGTTCTGGGCCATCCAGCAGGAGATTTCGATCTCGGCAGTTCATCTGGCCGGAGACAAAAATTAAGCGGCGGATGCTCTGAGCAGGCAGAGCATGATCGCTCATGAGTGGGAGTTGGCTCAGAAAGTCCTTCAGGAGATCTTCGCCCTTTGGGGAACCCCGCAAATGGATCTCTTCGCCACCAGTGTCAAACGGAAGTGCGAGAGGTTCTGCTCAAGGGAATTTCCTCTAAGAGGAGCCTTAGGAGACAGGGTTGTGGTGGATTGGTCATTCCCACTTTTGTACGCGTTTCCTCCAGTCCCCATCATTCCTCAAGTGTTGCACAGGTTCAGTTCTCACATGATCCTCATTGCTCCAGATTGGGCCAGGAGAGCGTGGTACCCGGTCCTTGTAGAGATGCTCATCTGCCCTCCACGCCCTCTTCCCTGCCGAGAGGATCTCTCTCTCGATCTTTCTCTTTTTCTCTTTTTCTCTTTCCCTTTTTCTTTTTCTTTGTCTTTTTCTCTTTTTCTTTCTTTCTCCCTCTCCCCCCACAGGTTCTCCATCCAGAGGTCAAACTCTCAACCTTCACGCTTGGTATCTGAAAGGTTGAGGTATAAAGATTGGGACCTCCCGGATGACGTGATGGAGGTGTTGCTTTCGGCCAGGCGGTGTGCAACAAAATCCCTGTACCGTTGGCATAAGTTCTGCGACTGGTGCAGAGATCACAATGTTGATCCTTTTCTGTGCTCCATTCCTATAGTTTTGTCTTTCTTACATTCTTTGGCCCACAGGGGCCTTCAGGTGTGGGTACCATTAAAGGTTACCTGATCGGCGCTGTCTATCTTTAAGCGCTCGTCCGAAGAATGTTCTTACTTTAAGATTCCTTTGATTTCTCAGTTTCTTAAAGGACTGACTAATGTATTTTCGCCATCCCCTTTCCATGTGCCGGGTTTGAAATTTCTCATGGGTGCTCGGTTTGAACTTTTGCACTCTTGTCCTTTGAGATTACTGTCCTTCAAGACTGTGTTCTTGGTTGCGGTTACTTCCGCTCGCAGAGTGAGTGAATTGCAGGCACTTTCATCTAAGCCACCCTTTACTGTGTTTCACAAGGACAGGGTTTTATTGCAAGTACATCCCTCTTTTCTACCTAAGGTAGTAGAGCTCTGAGCTTTTACATTACTAGGATGTCCAGGCTCAGAGTAGACAATCAACTCTTTGTGGGATATGCTGGACACCGATTGGGCCAGGCTGTTAACAAACAGACCTTGTCCAGGTGGATTATCCTCACCATTAGAGTTTTGACGGGTATGAACCCTCCTGAAGGATTGCAAGCTCATTCCGCTAGGGGCGTGGCTACTTCCACCGCCCTCCAGCGGGGTGTCCCTATTAGGAATATTTGTGATGCCGCTACATGTGCTTGAATCCACACCTTTGTTAAACATTATTCCCTGGATACAATCCATGGTCAGGATATGGTTCTTTATTCCGCAATCTAATTGGGTACTCTAAATTCTTTTCCCTTCTCCATTTACTGGTACTGCTTTGGGAGTCTGTCAAAGATGTGGAATGCGTTGGAGGACACAATCTATTCGAAGAACAAGTTACTGCCATGATTCCTGCCCCTCATGTCCCCAGCCCTCCAAGATGTCAGGCTGGAGCCAGGCCACGATCACCTACATGGCCCTTAAGGGCCTCTCCTTCCCTCCAAAGACCCACTTGGAGTCAGACTTGGCGCTTGTGGCACCAGACCCACTCACTCCCATAGGATGACATTGGAGATTGGACTTGGAGTGCATTGATGGGGACAAGATGGATGGCCCCACATATTTCGGTTCCCAGAACTGCATGTGCGGTCTAGTCTTTTGGGTGTGGTTCAGCCCAGAGACACCTGGGATACCCAGAGACTATTTAAGCCACACCCAGGCTGAGAAACATGCTTTGCGTTTTCTGCACCTGCAGCGTGACACTCGCCGTATTCGGATCGGTCTCCAGAAGGCTTGCATCTTTCTTTTGCGCTCAGCTCCTGCAAGAACACCATTAGGAACAGCCTTACCTTGCGGCGCTCTGCCCATCATTCATTGCTCCTTCTGTTCTGCGGGCATCTTCGGCGGTGTCATTCCCATCCCGGCACGCCACTCCCTAAGGGAAAAGAACAGAAAAAAGGCATTAGTAAGCATTTTGCAAATCTTCGCTTATTTTTAAATACTGTACTAGCTTCAAGCGCTTACCTGAATCCCAGCCGCTCTGGGGGAACTCTGTCTCCGGAACTTCTCATCCATCTGCAAGAGGGAAAAGACACTCCAGGTTAGCGTGGAAACATCTAGAGGCGCTGCATACCGCGCTTACCCACCGCATTCGTTCTTCATAACCGGATCCCCGCTGAAAACGTCGCACCACCTAAAAGACACTGAAAAAGAACTCGGCCATCGGCGCCCAGGCTGTCGAGACACACGCTCGGGGCTCCACCCTCGAGGCCTGTGTCGAAGCTGTCGGCGCCGCGCTCGATGTCGAGGCAGATTCCATCGGCGGCCTCGACTCCTTTCGAGGCGGCTTTGTCGGGGATGCCTCGTGTTGCGGGAGAACCCCCTAGAAAGGCTCTGGCTAAGGCAAAACATGTCTGTTCCTTTTTCGGTTCCCTCTTTCCAGCCTCTGGATTATACTTCTGAGGTGGATGAGGGGTCTGAGGAGGGTGTGGATCCTGCAGAGGTCCTTGATGACATTGTTTCTGGTCATGGCCAACTTGAGGACCTGCGCCAGTCATTGCATGACGCCAGTGGGCTCGACACCTCTTCGGAGGTGGAATTTGGTAGGCCTGAGCCTGGCACGCATTCCGACTCCTTATCGGCGCCTGATGTCGAGGGTCACGGATTATCTGGGGTGGTCTGCCCCCCCTGGGGATTTTCAGCAGGGTGACCTGACTGATATCCTGGACCATGGTCCACCAACTGACACGGTGCTGCCATTCCATATGGCCTTGCAGAGAAGAGTGGATGCGGCTTGGACTTCTCCGGAGAGTCTCCCGGCAGTGAGCAAGTCCTTGCCGAAGAAATATCGCACAGCCAGTGGCGACCCCTGCTACTTGACCACGCACCCCACTCCGGAAAGTTTGGTGGTGCAGGCGGCTACGGCCCCCGCAAAGCAGGAGTCATACCCTACCATCCCTCCTGATGGGGACGACAAACGTTTTGACGGCTGGGCAAAGAAGGTGTTTTCTTCTGGGGGTATGGCGCTTCAGGCTGCCAACTCAGTTTGTGCCTTGTCTCGTTTCAAGCACACTATGGAACTGTATTTCCCTAGCGGCTGATCATATTCCCGAAGGGGAGGAACGGGATGGTTTCCTTGGTATCGTGCAGGATGGCAAGGATGCCATGTGTGAATCCGTTCAGCCGGGTCTGGACATGGTTGATTGCATCAGCCCGTCCATGGCGGCGAGCACCGTAATACGCAGGTTTGCGTGGGTGCGGATGTCGGGTTTTGCTCCTGATGTGCAGGCCCGCCTCCTCAACATGCCCTTTGATGGTGAATGTCTTTTTGGCAGCAAGGCTGACGAGAGTCTTGAGAGGTTGCAGACTGCTAAAGCTGCAGCGAAGTCATTGGGCGCTGCAGTCGCCAACCTCCGCCTTTTCGTCCTAGGGGACAGCAATGGAGGAGAGGTTCCTTTCGATATTACTCTTCCTTTGGTAAATCGAGAGGAGCTACTAGTCAAAGGGGCAACTGTAGGAGTGCCAGAGGTGGAAAACAAGGTACTCGAGGTGCCAAGGCCGCGCAAGCAGTTGCCTCTTTGCCCTCAGGCACTGCCGCTTCAGCTCAGTCATGAGGCCCATGCTTCTTCGGTTGGGGGAAGGCTGGCGCAGCATCTTGTAGAATAGCGTGCCATTACTTCAGATGTGTGGGTTCTGGAGATCATAGCCCACGGCTACTGTCTTCCTTTCCGGCAGAGGCCTCACGACAATCCACCAGGGAGCCTCTTTGAAGAGTCCGGATCCGCTCCTTGCGCAGGAAATTCAATCCCTGCTGGAGAAGGTGCCTGTAGCGGAGTGGAACAAGGGATGGTATTCCCCTTATTTTTTGATTTCGAAAAAAGACTGAGGATTGAGACCCATCATGGACTTGTGCGGTTTGAACAAGCTCCTCAGGAAGGACAAGTTCAAGATGGTTACTCTTTCTCAAGTCCTCCAGGCCCTTCAACTTCAGGACTGGTTGGTGTCTCTCGACCTCAAGGACGCTTATTTTCATGTGCTGATCCATCTCAAGCACAAGAAGTACCTGAGGTTCGCGGTTGGCGACTCGCATTTTCAGTTTCGGGTCCTGCCATTCGGATTGACCTCCGCCCCGAGGGTTTTCACCAAGCTCATGGTGGTGGTTGCAGCGTATCTCAGGAAAGGTGGGATTCAAGTCTACCCCTACCCAGACGATTGGTTGATCAGAGTGTGCTCTCCCGAGCAAGTCCTGGATCATCTGTCAGTCACCTGCCACTCACTTCACCAGCTGGGCTTCTCTCTCAACTTAAAGAAGTCTCACTTGACGCCAACTCAGCGGCTCCAGTACATCGGAGCAGTGCTCGACACGTCCCTGGGGCAGTGTTTTCCTCCCCAGGTGAGGGCTCACCACATTCGGCAGATGGTGCACAAGTTTCAACTTGCCCAGAGTCTCCCAACGTTAGAGTTCTTGAGGTTGCTCCGCCTCATGGCATCCTGCATTCTTCTGGTGCCAGAGGCCAGGTTGCGGATGAGATCTTTGCAATGGGCTCTCAAGCTCCAGTGGTCACAGTCCTCTGGCAGGATGTCAGACCTCGTTCAGGTGCCGCCCTCGGTCGCCCAGGACCTTCTGTGGTGGGCCGTCGAAGGCAATCTGAAGACGGGGACTCCCGTTTTGGCTGCCCTGGCCGGAGGTGACTATTTTGACGGACGCGTCCCTCACGGGATGGGGATCTCATGCCAACGAGCTGACAGTCAGCGGTTGTTGGTCTCCGTCGGAGTCCAGACTCCATATCTGTAACGCTCACCTGATTCCCGTAGAAGCGCCGGTCTTGACTGGGCGTATACCGTATCTGCAAAGGTGATGTGTAACACACGCTGGCTCTTTGGGCTGGACCTCTGTGCACTCTATGTGTGACTTGAAGGGTAAGATGTCTGCAGATAGAAAATATGGGATTAAGGAACTGGGTTATTGAATGTCTCTCTCTTCTTCCCTTTCTCTTCTCCTGTAGAACCCCAAAGGTTAACGCTCTCACCATAAGTAAGTGAACGCCGTGCTCTCCATCTGCCTCGGGGCAGGGTGCTGTAACCAGTTTCTTCACTGTATAAGGGGAGCAGGCCTCTTGACTTCAGAGGACTGCTGTCCGTCGTTTACTGCACGAACGGTAAGTTTCGAGTAATTCTAATGTCTTTAAAGTCTTTAGTAATGATGTTTCTTGTTTTGCAGGGTTCCGGCGATGGCGGATGACGGGCTGAAGTGAGTTGAAGATGGAGCCCGTGTGATGAATAGAAGCGCCTGGAAGCACGTAAGTAAGCGCTTGTTGCCTGCTTCACGATGCGCTCTGACTGTCTTTTTATTTTGCAGGTACAAGTTCGGAGCAGCTGCAGGGTGCCGGAATACCCACTGGGTTAGATGTGGAAAGGAGTAATGGCACGTGAGTATTAAAGTTCCCCAATGTCTTTAAACGCACCTTGTTTTGTCTTTCAGATGCGGGATGCAGCGCCGAAGGCCTCCGGAGCGTGCGAAGAGTTGGTAAGCTTTTGTCTTTCAGATGCCGGAATGCAGTGTGAAGACCTCCGGAGCGCACGAAGAGTAGGTAAGCCTTTGTCTTTCAGATGCCGGAATGCAGCGCGAGGCGTTGGTGACAGCCGATGGACCAGGTAAGTGAAGAGCTGTCACTGAAGACCGTAATGCTAACCTGTTCTTTCTTGTCTTTATATGTGTTGCTGAAGACTGGATTCAGGATGGTAAGCCTTTTTCCTTAGGCTCAGGATCAGATGCAGAAGACACGATGAGCGTTCTGCTGCAGAGGATGCAGAATAACGCAAAGCAAGATTCATCCATCGGGTGTGGTTTAAATAGCCTCCTGTAGTGCTTAGGTATCTCCTTCCACAGCCACGCCTAGGTAAGAAAAGAGTTCCTGCTTTCCAGAAGAGTTCCAGTGTTTTGAATCTAGGGAGTGGCTCCTGCCCCACCCAACAGGAAAAGTAGTTCCAAACAGAAGAGGATCAGAGGCTCAACTGGCAGGCAAGTAAGCAGCATGGTCTGCTGCAGGTAAGTCCACCCAAGCATTATGAGCCCGGCGCTTCCAGCGCTGGGACTGGGCATCTTTATGAGCCTGGTGCCACTGGCGCCAGGACTGGGTCCAAAAGGTCCCAATTGGGACTGGTTGGCACTCAGAACCTGGGTTATGGATCTGCTTCCAAGGGAGTTGGGAAAACCCTGACCTTTTGGAAGCAGAGATCATGACAATATCAATCTGTTGGTGCTCGAGCTGAGGGCCATCAGGCTTGCCCTAAAGGCTTTTCTTCCGATTGTGCGAGGAAAGAATGTCCCGATTCTGACAGACAACACAGTGGCCATGCACTACCTCAACAAAAAGCGGGGGGGGGGCAGGGTCACTTCCGCTGTGCAGGGAGGTGATGCAGCTCTGGTTCTGGGCCATCCAGCAGGGAATTTCGATCTCGGCAGTTCATCTGGCCAGAGACGAAAACGAGACGACGGGCGCTCTGAGCAGGCAGAGCGCGATCTCTCACGAGTGGGAGTTGGCTCAGGAGATTCTCCTGGAGATCTTCGCCCTTTTGGGGACCCCTCAAGTGGATCTCTTTGCCTCCAGTGTCAACTGGAAGTGCGAAAGGTTCTGCTTGTGGGAATTTCCTCCAAGAGGAGCCTTAGGAGACGCATTCGTGGTGGAGTGGTCATTTCCACTGCTGTACGAGTTTCCTCCAGTCCCCATCATCCCACAAGTGCTAGGGAGTTTCGGTTCCCGGATGATCCTCATTGCTCTTCCATGGGCCAGGAGGATGTGGTACCCAGACGTTCTCGACTTGTCCATCTGCCCTCCACGTCGTCTTCCCTACCGAAACGATCTGCTCTTATGGGAGAGGGGTCAGGTTCTCCATCCAGAGGTCAGATCCCTCAACCTTCACGCTTAGCTTCTGAAAGGTTGAGGTATAAGGATTGGGACCTCCCTGAAGACATGATGGAGGTGTTGCTTTCGGACAGACAGCCGGCAACTAAGTTCCTGTACCGTTGCCGTTGGAGAAAGTTCTGCGACTGGTGCAGGGTTCATTCAGAATGTGGATCCTTTTTCATGTGACATTCCTGTATTTCTGTCTTTTTTGCTTTCTTTAGCCCACTGGGGCTTGCAAGTGGGTACCATTAAAGGTTACCTGGTGGCGCTGTCCATATTTAAGCGCTCGTCTTGGAGTGTTCTTATTTTAAAATTCCTTTTAATTTCTCAGTTTCTGAAAGGGCTCACTAATGTGTTCCCTCCGTCACCTTTCCAAATGCCTGGTTGGGATTTGAACCTTGTTCTCAAGTTTCTAATGGGTGCTCCATTTGAGCCTTTACATTCTTGTCCTTTGAGACTGTTAACCCTTAAAACTGTATTTTTAGTTGCGGTCACTTCCGCTCGCAGTGGGAGTGAGTTACAGGCACTTTCAGTTAAGCCACCCTTCACTGTGTTTCATAAGGACAGGGTTGTCCTTAGAGTTCGTCCTTCCTTTCTTCCGAAGGTGGAATCGGAATTTCATTTAAGCCAGAAGGTGGTTCTTCCGGCATTTTATCCTCCTTCGCATCCTGGTAAGGATGAGGAGAGGCTCCATAGGTTAGATCTTAGAAGAGCTTTAAGTTTCTACAGTTCATGGATGTCCCGGGTCAGAGTGGATGATCAGCTCTTTCTTGCTTATGCTGGAAGGCGTTTGGGTCAAGCTGTGACTAAGCAGACTTTGTCTAGATGGATTATCTTGGCAATTTCTGAATGTTACCGCCTGGCGGTAAGGACCCTCCTGTAGGCTTACGGGCCCATTCGACTAGGGGTATGGCTGCCTCTAATGCCCTGCAGAGGGGTGTTCCTATTCGTAACATCTGTGATGCAGCCACTTGGGCTTCGGTCCATACTTTTGTACATCACTACTCCCTAGATTCTATCCATGGGCAGGATCTGGCCTTTGGCAAGGCGGTCCTTTACTCTGCAATTTAATTGGGCATTCTAAATTTGTATATTCTAAATTCTTTTCCCACCTCCTTACGTTGGTACTGCTTTGGGGTTCTGTCATAGATATGGAATACGTCAGAGAACCCAATCCCCTCGAAGAACAAGTTACTCTCTTACCTGGTAACGTTCTTTCGATGGGATGGTCCGACGTATTCCATATCGCTCCCTCCCTGCCTTCCCCGCTACAGAATTTCTTAAGCGATTGCAGCTTACGTTTCCACAAGGCTTTCTGTGGTCCTACTGGCAGAAGATTGGTGGGGGAAAAAACTACAACTGAGGCTACGGGCATCGTGCGTCCTACTTATCACATCCGGTGATGTTGGCTCGATGGAGGCCCTCGAGCACAGCGTATCGAAGTCATCGACGCAGGACGCAGACACCGAAAGATTTTCCGAAGCAGCACAGCTGTGGTAATTACTGTCATAGATCTGGAATACATCGTCGGACCATCCCATCGAAAGAACGTTACCAGGTAAGAGAGTAACTTGTTCTTCTGTCGTCACCTGCTTGTAGAGTTGGAGAAAAGCCGAAAAATGCACAGTTCAAGTCTTAAGGGCACAACTGCTAGCTTACACAGCTCGCCAGCGCAAACCACTCGCACGGCTCTGGTATTTTTAAAGGTCCGCTTCCTTCTCCAACAGCAAGGTACACCTTCAAGAATAAGCATGAAGAAGTATTATAATACTTTGGTATTGTAGTCAGCAGCTTCAGTAACCACTGCAGACCACTCCCACATCTCCTCCACATGCGAGTACACAGGATTTTTGGTCTGTTCCCCTGAGAGTGGGAACCTGTTTCCACACACTCATTCTCTTACCCTATCTTTTGGGATACTTTGTATTTCTTTTTGTAACTCTCTTGGAGAAATGCTTTCCTCCAAGTTGTATGGCGTCTGTCATTGAAATTTGCTGCACACAGCACTCTGTGCATTGTCTGTGAGCCCCTTAGGTTATTTTCCTTGTGAGAACTTATGTTCACAAGGGCAGGGGGATATTAAGTACCCTTCCTAACTGCTATATTTTGAGATACGTACACCCCACCTTGTGTGAAGTGCTGATGGGGTTACACTGCATCCCTATCTCACTGTTCCTCATTGGCTTAGGACATGGAGGGGATGGGGGGGACAAACCCCCCCACAATTTTACGTGGGGGATATAATAGCTTTTACCCCCTCAGATATTGTATCACTGCTGTAAAATACGACTGCAGCCTGCAATGCAGGCTTCAGTTGTCATGTAAGCACTGGTGTAACTGGGGCCCCTGCACCCCCTGTGGGGCACGGGGCCCCATCCATATCCTGGTAGGGGCCCCTCAGACAAAACCTTTTTTTTTTTTTACAAATAAAATTAAAAAACAGAAAAAAACGTTTTTTTAAGTCACTCTGCCTTCATAAAGATTTTTTTTTTTACATAAATAATTTATTTTTGAAGGCATAGTGACTAATAAAAAAGATTCTATTCTTTATGAAGTCCGAGGGCTCCCCCACCTCATGACGTGGATGCCTAAAGGCTAGTGGCTTCCAAAGCATGGGGTGGGTAGCCCTATGACTTCAAAAAGAAATAGGGCCTCGTTACGAGGTCGGCGGTAAACCGCAGGTGTGACCGGCGGGTTGCCGCTGACCTTGTAATACCATTTCCGACACCTAGCTTCACAGTGCTACCGGGACATTACAAGTCCTGGCGGACTGGAAAGGTAGGTGCCGGAAAATGTTAGTCCCCATGGGTTCACGGAAGCACCTACACTGCCACTAATGGTGCCTCTGCTTCTGTGATGAGTCTGCTGAATGGGGCGGCTGCACCCGCCAGGGTCAGACCTGTCAGGTGCAGCGGTCCCAGCAGGCATACTCTTGAGTGTGGCGGTCCTGAAACAAGGGTGCCAGAAAGTTTACCAGCACCCTTTTTTCAGGACCGCCACACTTATGAAGCCCATAGTTTGTTTGCAGTAACTCTGCCATCATAACAAAATTATTTCTGTTCCGGTTTGGTCCTTTAACGGAAATAATTTCTTTATGAAGTCAGAGTGATTGAAAAAAGAAACAATTTCTTTTTGAAGTATTGGGACTCCCCTCCACCCCATGACACGGGGGGCCCTCCTGATTCTCTGCAGATGACGGGAACAAGCATTCCTGGCTACTGCAGGGAGCAGAAGGTCTCGTTCCCTGGACCAACGGGTTAAAGGTAAGAAAATGAATTTTCTTTAAATGTGTGCGTGCATTTAAGTGTGTGTATATGTATGTATATAATGTAATGTGCATTAATTAGAGAGCTTAATGTGGCCTGGATATGCCTGTGTGAGTATGGTGAAAGTGTGCACACTCAAATGTATGTGTGGCTTGGTGTTCGTGTGTGCATGTATGTGCATGGTGTGGGTGCTTGTGTTCATGGGCTCAACAAAACCTACATTTTGGGAGACCACTAACCCTTCAAATGTTGGGAGAGGCGGTAACTTCACAAGCTGTGGGGGAGTGGCACATTTATTTGTGTGTGGTAATCGAACTTCTTTACGCATTCTAATGAGACTATTCTAGTGCAGCTTCAATGTTACAAGCAATTACCTCTCTCCTTTAAGTCTGAAAGCACCCACTTATGGACTGCTGTGAGAATGAGCGGTCTCCTGTCCCCTCTCTACCCTTCCAATAACTCCCCAGTCATGCAAGTACTAAACTCATATCATGATTTCAACTGCCTAAAAACAAACCTTGAAATGCTTTACGCTAGTATTTGCTGGGCCTTTAGGAACAAACGCAGGCGCCGGTTAACATCTGATTTCTGTTCTGTCCGGCAATGGATTTGTAGGTCAGCCAGGTCAAGTCAACAGCCCAAAATTTCAGGGGGTGGGTGAAGAGGACTTAAGCCCAGTCAGATCAATGGTGTTGTGCCACTGCTCGTGTTTAATGCCATGATTACTTATTGATAATCTTCATTACTCGTATCCCGAGACACTTTGCCTCATACACAAGTACTGGGATGAGGTAGCAGGGCATGGAGGTAATACCTGGCTTAGTTACCTGTAATTTTCATTACTTCTAGCCCCACTCTTCCTCGTCCTTGTACTTATCTTTGAGGGAAGGTGCCTCATACGTCAGCACTGGGACAAGGAAGAGGAACGCAGAGGTTATTGTGGGCCGATGTGCTGATTTTGGGGGTTGGAGCAGGTGGTTGGAGGGAGGGGGATGTGTGGGGGGGAAGGGATTGTGGGATAAATCGTAATGGCAATTCATCTCCAGGCTAAGCAGGGATGATGTATGGTATTATTGGCTAGAGAGGAATTTTGGTGCAGCCAGTCTAGTCATTTCAGGTTTGGCTTGACTTTCTTTAACTGGGCATCGCTGATTAAGCAGTTCTACTTATTGTAATTACCTGGCTAGACTGGCTTTTGGTTGCTGCCAGTCTAGCCGTTTCTTACTGTGGCATTGTATATTTTTCTGGGCATCTGTGATAAAATAACCATGATAAGTGTTATTGCTTTGACTGCCATTTTGGTGCAACCAGTCTAGGTATGTCTAAATGTTCCCTTTCATTCTTTACTGTAATGTTATTAGTTGTCTAGACTAGTCTGCATTGTACAGCCAGTTGGACATGTTTTCATTGTGGCATGTCATTTTTAATAGCAAAGCATTCCATTAATGAAAGCATTAATGTTCCTGTGCACTGTTGCTGACATGCATGTATTGGATTTTTGGACTGGTTACCCAACAAAACAATTGCAAATGCTCTGGCTTTTTAGCTAATTTTTATCAGAAAGTGTGCTGTTTAATGCATTAAAATGCACACTGATGTATGCTGCTCCAAGCAGTGTGCAGCGTACCCTTGAAGCAGCATGCTTGTGCATATTGCGCAATCGTGATCTAGGCCAGCCCAGAGTGTGGCACGACCCATGATTTGTTGCCGAACTGGAGGGGGCCCCCTCAGCATGGCTTGCAGGGGGACCCCCAAAGGTAGTGTTACACCACTGCATGTAAGCTTGCAAAAGTTAAAGTAGAGTCTACTTTTACTTTTGCAAGCTTACAATAGACTGTCTGCAACCGCTGCTGCTGCCCCGCGCCTGCGCATAATGAACATGCCCAGGCCGGGGAACAAACAAACTGCACTTGCCCTGCCTGCGCAGTGCACTGGTGCACAGCCTCAGCCTTCATTTTTCAGAACGAAGGAGAAGCCAGGCAGCGACGCGTGCTGCAGTGACTCTGTGCCTATGACAGCGTGCGTGTCATAGAGGGAGACGGAGTGAGAACAGGCTGAGCAGGCAACAGCTACCTTAAGGTAAATCAGTCAAGTGCCCCCCCCCCCCCCCCCTCCTCTCCGAGGTTCAGGGCGGCATGGGGAAGATTTATTGGAGGGAATGTGCGTCTGTGCCAATGTCAGATATAGTTTCTAAACACGCGCAGTGCTAGGCCAGGATTCCCTGATCAGTTTGCAACATGCCGCATGTGTTTAACTGTATCTGAAGTTGGCAGTGGATTTATTTGGGGTGAATTCAATGGGCCAACGTCAGATATACAGTTTTGGAACACGTGCAGTGAATTGCAAAACTCAGGGAATCATGGCTTCTTAATGTTTCAATGAAACATTAAGAGGCCAGGATTCCTTCATCAGTTTGCAACGTTCCGCGCATGTTTATAAACTGTATATCTAATTTTGGCAGTGGCACACTTTCATGAATTGAAAAACCTGAGGCTCTGCCAGTGCTGCCCTCATGTTTTTCAATTCATGAAAGTGTGCAAAAGCCCCTGCCAAAGAGGAACATTACATTTGCATACTTGCAAACATTCTTTGACCAAAAAGATGTAGAATTTTTCAAGTTTGAAAAATAATTCCCATAACAATGACATCACAGGAAAATACAAAACATACAAACAGTACAACATGGAAAGATGTTAAAAATGTTTAATTCTAAACGCTAACACCAAATTGTCGGCAGATGCTCTGTGATGGTGTTACACTCTGCCACTTGCTTTCACTGCTGGTTCACCTAAGGGCTGTACTGGCAAGAGTGCATGAGAGAGTTGTGTAGCTGACTGTTAGGCAGAATCCTGTGCAGTGCCCTTAGGGACTACTACACACAATTAAGACTACAGGTGGCAATACAAGTTTTACCTTTGGTACAAGCCTGTACTACTATGTTAAAGTGGTAGCAGGAGCGGAGCAACCAGGCTTATCTCAAGAGTATGAGCAGTAGCAGAGATTACACAAAGGGACCACAATTGACCACAATTACTGTGAGTCAAGCAAACACTGACTCAAGGTTTCAGGTAAAAAATATAAGTACATTTATTTTTAAACCAATTGTTATAAACATGACACTTCTATTAATTCAAAGCCACACGTAAAATATACTACAACTAACCAATTCACTTTGTAGGGCAGAACTTCAAGGTAAGTACCCTGTGTTTGAGCGGACCGGTGTTATGAAACAGACAATGTTACCGGGAATACACTTGCGATCACTTTTTGACAGTAATAACAGTTCGGTCTTACTAAAGAAACGCGTATCCGCAGCAAGAAATGTTACCGGGGCAAAAACACACTTAGCACCTGAGATACCCAGAGAGTTGGGGGCAAAAATCATAGGCAATACTTTTGTCAAGGCAGACAGAACTGGAGAACACTCTTAGACAGAAATTCAAAAGTCAATAGGCCGGAGCCAGTGTCAAGTGGAACCGGGTTCCTGTTGTCGAGGATCACGCTGTCGGATAGTTCACGATTCAACGTAGCCAGGAGTACTTGGAATTTGTCAACAGAGGAAGCAAAAGTTATAAGAAGGAGGGAAGACAAGGGAAAGCCTTGGAGGCGAAGAAAAGGGATTCACCCAAATTCCTCGAACGGAACACAGTACCTTATTCAGTGAAAAAGCTGGTGCCACAGCAGTTGTTCCTGGTTGTTTCCTGCAGACCCTCGGTTCCTGGAGCTTCGATCCGAAGGAGGTCTGGAGGGGTCTGCACCACGCAGGGCTGAAGCTGGCAGCAGCGACGGTGAATAAAATGTGCGCTCCTTAAAAACAGGAGAGGCTCTTCAGATGGCTTTCTGGACCACTACAGTGTAGTGTGCAGCGATTTCGACCACAAAGGGGATCCTCTGGCTGTAGAAGATGAGCTGGTCATCCCCACCAGGCTCAAGGGAATAAGACTCCAGACTGGATCTTCTCTGGTCGTCGAAGGGTAGATAGCTCAGGACTGCAGCAGGGCTTCACCGGGATGGGATAGTTGCAGCAGTCGACTTCTTCTCCGCTTCTCTTCGGTTCCTTGTAGTTTCAGTGGCGACTCTCACTTCCAGCCCAAGAGTCCTGCCTTTTATACGAAAATCCCCCATTCACTCAGCCTGGCTGTCAATCATGCAGCATGGGGGTTGTCCGGCTCGGACAACCACCTCAGCCAATCATGGCAAAGTGCGACTTGGGTTTCCTAGAATACCCTGTGCAGGGGGTGACTACACCCCTCCCTCATATTCAGTCCACCTAGACACCCAGGTGCCTAGAGGAGGACTTCTTGGTAGAAGCCTGCCAAAGGACAGTGAACAAAGAAGGCAAACCTGGTTTGCCACGCAAAGTAAAACACAAGAAGGACTTTAACAAAAAGAAATGGTGAATAAACCCGACCGGAGCCAAAAGAAAAAGTATTTGGTCAAGCGGGTTTAAGTTTGAGACTAATATAATAGCCTAAAGCAATACCACGTTTATATAGTATAATCGCGGTAGAAAAGTTAGGGTATATACCACTACCACCAGCCAAGTCTAAATGTTAAGAGCGAAACAATGCTCTAGGAGGTACAGATAAAAAGGGCTAAGGATTAACCCTTTCCAGTACTCCTTGTAAGATGGGGCGTACTGGATCTGCGGTTAAATGACTAAGTAAAGTTAATGGCAACTTTACCCTTTTCTGGGGGACAGTAGTCCCCCTCAGAAATGGAATCGGTGGGAAGTCTAAAAGACAACCCTGTGTCACTGCACTGAAGGTGCTGTGTAACACACAGAAGAAGGGGGCTACGGAAGTGGTGTACTCCAGAGTCCACAATCACAAAAACAGATGAAATTCACATGCCAAAACACAGATAAGAGTGGGGAAAAGAGGTACTCTTACTAAATGGAAAAAATAAACTCCAGAGATCCAGCAAAGCTGCTGGGGGACTCACTAGGTAAGGGAAATTAGCCGTTGAATGAGAATTCTCCCTAACACTGACGGGTCAGTGGGTTGGTCTGAGCCCAATCAGTGATCACCTACTAGCCCACTGTACAGACAGGCTAATGCGTTGCATGCTTTCTCCTGGGCTGGTCTCAAGCAGTCTGCCTTAGAATCACATAAATTACTTGCCACTATAAAAAGCAGTAGGATCTGTCACTGAAATCTGTAGGCGGTAGGGTTGCTTCAAAAGCAGTAGACTACTGCCTAAACCTGTAGCGTTGGCAAGTATGCATTCGGAACGGCTCTTTGTTCGTGCATTACTGATGGGCAGCCAGGGCTCACATTTAAGCGCCAAGCATTGGCCAAAACGGGCTTGCAAGTCCGCCCAAAAAAAATAGAGGCCATTCACTTATACAGCAGAGGATCAACGGTGCACAATAGGAGCCGGTAGATAGTGACATGTACATGCAGTTTCTATACAAATGCCACAACACTGTTTAATATATTATGTATTGCCTTTTTTAAGGAGAAGAGCGTGACGATTATTTTTGCTGCTTGCACTATACTAGTGCCCCTAAACCGTCAGGTTACTTTGAGATTGTTTCTAGTTTATTTCCTTAGAGTTGGATCACACTGACTGCACCTGATAAGTTTCTCTGCAAAAAAACATGACACATTCTATGCATCTATAACTGCTTCCCAAAATGAGACCCGGTCCCCCAGCTGGAGGTGACATCTATTGCTGTGACACTTTGTCCTTCTTCACACTCACTCAACATGCTTAGCATACATGGAGCAACAAGAAACTGTTAGAACATTTACGATTGAGGCATTTCGTTATAGTGTACACTGCCACCTGAGTCACTTCTAGGTGATCCCAAGTAAACCTATATAGAAAATAATGCACAGTGTGGAGGTCACAAGAGTCGCCCAGGATCACACAATCTGGGAAAGACTGAATGTTCTCCTAGATGTCCATGTACCCCAGGCCTTGCTTGCAAAATGCAGACACTGCCTGAGGTATCAGCCTGACATTGTATACAAAATCCTCATGAAACTATATTAAGTAGCCAATCCCAAGAAGGGCCACCAGGTGGGATGTGTGCTCTTTTCCATAGTAATGTCGAAGCTAGGCAAGGGAAAACACTTGATGTACACTCTATCAGTAGGCCTCACTTAAGGCACACCCCTCCACATCTTCCCACCAACTCATACCTGCTTGAAGTTTGGATGGTACCACACCCAAAGCTTGGTCTGTGACATGAGGGCTACCTGCATTTTGCTAGTTCAAACCCAGCAACAGGGTCCACTTAACTTTTCATAAATTCAGTGTTCAAATGAGGGTAATAATACCCGTTATTACATTGCCTAGAAGCTGAAAGCATCTAGCATGAAGCTCTATGACCAAAGTGTTATTATATTCCATAAAGCAAACTATTACCAGCTTAGACTTGGACTCTGTCCCTGCCCAAAATAAACCATGTGTTGAAGGCTATCCTGCGCATCTCTTAAAATAAATCAAGTGCTAATCTTATGTAGGTCTTGGCTAAGCTTCATCCTGTTTTATTTTGCCTGGCTGTTTGTCAGCATACTTGAGTGGTTGCAGTGCGATCAGATTTTGGGAGTAGAGCATCGGCAGTATGTGGATTTAGTGCCTTCTGTTTCTGTCCCCCCTTCCAAATATGCATGCTCCTGACTATTTCTTAAGAGTTAATGCTTGCAGGTATCAATGGGCCCTTTTTAAGGTCATGGATCTGGCATGCCTGTTTCAGCTTATTCTGAGAAGCTATATGGAGTGGTTGGTCATGCAAGACGTGCAAGAGAAAACCTGTGAAATGTAAGCCAGGATATCGAGGGTGCTTCGAAGACTGACGAGAAAATCCTGTGAAAGTGTAGATGAGAGTTGTGGGGGGCTGGCCATGGGGGAATGGGAAGCAAGGGATTGGGGTGCAGTAGAGTGTGGGACTGCAAAGTGAAAAAGGGTAGATGGGGTGCAGAGGACAGAAAGAGGGGAGCAAGGAAGGGGAGAGATGCGAACAAGAACCAAGTGCAGATGAAAGATGGGGATGGTTTGCAGCACAAGGTGACCAGTGTGTGCAGGGGGGAGAGAGGGGTGCAGGAAAGACCAGAACACAGGTAGAGTGGTGTAGGGCAGAAATGGCATAAGAGGTGCCTCGTGTTTTGCAAATGGGAAAGAGGTACAGACAAGTGAGAAAGTGCAGAGGGCAGTGTGTCAGAGGAGTAACTTGGTGTGGGGTGCAGGGAGGTACAGAGGGGAGATTTATACAAGGAAGAAAAGTGCCTCACCTCATGTTCCCAGACAAAGGGTGCAGTCACACATGCGTCTTCTTCTAACGCTTGATCCATGCTCCCGAAGCCTGCACGAGGATGTTTAGAAGTCGTTTGTTGAAATAATTGCAGATATATACACTACACCATATCTGTCTGCACATTGATTGGGCCTGATGATGCACAAAGTGGCTCCCCTCTCCCAGGTGCAGGCTTGTATGGGGAGGATTTTTTAGAGGGAACGTGGGAGCTCGGGCTTGGTGCTCTCCCACTGCCCCAGTGTCATCTGCGCTGCTGTCTGGTTCCTCTACAGGAAGAGACAGTCACAGCAGGCTGTTCCTGCATCAACTCACTTTTCACTCAATCCTACCTGCAGCCTAAGTCTGAAGCCAGGACTAACCTTAAATGAGGTATATATTTCACCTCTGACCTGTCCTGTAGTGGGAGCTCGTGCCAGGGTGCATGGCATCTTGCCTTGCGACACGGCATCATGTTTTTTGGGCTATCTTAGCAACTTTTATTGGTATTGGATGGATGGATGGATGGATGGATGGATGGATGGATGGATGGATGGATGGATGGATGGATGGATGGATGCCATGCGGGCCGCAGACTCATTTTACGCTATAATCTATTCCTTTAAAAAAACACTAGAATGATCTAAAAAGGGCACGTAAAGGGCCAGTTCTGGTTTAGATAAAACCACTGATTTAGGGATGCTTACTACAAAGCCATGTGTAGTTAATAACTTAATTGGAGCTGGGAACATACTTTTGGTGTAATAACAAATGTCTTATCCAGGGATGTCGTCATCCACTCCTTTTCTCTTTAATTGTTCATTGCACTTGCAATATCTGAAATGTTGTCAGGCTGATTATGATGGTTATTCTTCACATTCTTAATTGTTTCAAGGACCTGTAGGAATGTAACTGTATTTCTCCCATGCCCCCCCACACCCCCTTGCAGCGCTTTGAAACACATTGTGCATAGGTGCTATACAAATCAATCAAAAATCAATCGATCGCTCTATTAGCACTATGCATTTCCTTCACTGAAGTCCTGCTAAAAACTAGCAATGGCAAGTGTTTGCTTGTCTTTACGTATTGGGCATCTGCCAGGCACTGCTATTAAATGTTCAGGTACTTGCGCCATTTTGCAGCTGCTACCATCAGTGGGTATCTAATACCACTATGCCGGTGCTTGGCAAGGGCCTTTTCCATGCCTACATTAGAGCTCAAATGGTTGGCGTTGCCAACGCTGGTTTTAAAATGGGGATGCAACTGCATTTTTGGGACCCACCACCAGCTGAATGAGTTGTAGGCAAGTTTTAATGGAGTCCACCATAAGCCATCTGGGTGACCCAGAAAAAAATAAAGCGGAGCCTTGAGATTCAAAACTGCACTAGTTCAGCTATCCATGTAAATCCAGTGAATACCCTGGTGCCGAGGTATGATTGCACCCCATACACTGCTGTAAAGGGGCACACATGTTTCATCATTGAGGGTTCAAGTGGAATAGGATAGTAACGGTTGGCGAAACTCCATGAAGCATCTACACTTAAATTGCAGGTGAGAGTATTATAAAAGATCTCTCTAAAGGTCCATCGCTGGGAGGAGTTTATACTCTGAACTGCTTTTCTTTTTCTTAATTTTCTTCAGTTTTCTTTGCTTCTTTTCTCTTGTTTTATACAGTGATGAGATATGTAATTTTATACATACTGCTATTTTAATTTTGTGTAAAGTCGAGTTCTTTAACTAAAACACAACAAATAAATAAAAAAACAAAGTCCCCAAGGTGTCCTGTGTGCCCCCTGCAGATTTTATGGGTCTCCTATGCCCCTGCTGCTCCTGTAAATGTTGGGTTACAGTGACAGGCAAATCTGAATGGCTGGTGGCAGTAGTTTTATCCTACCTAATTTTGTGCAGTTTTTACTTCCAGGCTGTTTTAACAGCTGCAGTAGTGCACAGAAGTGTCACCATTAACCCAAAATGCTGGCTGTATTATTTGTTTCTCTATTTCTCTTTTACTTGTCCCTTCCTGGTCCTTCTTTCGTCGGTGGGCAATGTTCTGGTTTGTTCTGAAGGAATCATTTGTGAAGACCGCCAAGACTCTAGCGTGTGTGCAGACAGAAAACTGAGGAGTTTGAAATGCTGCAGTTTTGTGTCTTCTGGTGTGCCTGCCTGGAACGAGTTCCAACTGTGACGTTGGCTGTCCTGAAAAGACCAACACCATCCAGAGTTTGAATGTTGCAGGGTGCCAGTTTGACTAAGTTTGTGCATAAAAGACATGGCTCTTGATGTGGAAGACAAGATGTCTGCAGCCACTTCCAGATGACCAGAGAAGCCCTCAGAGTAACTGCTGAGTAGCCGTTGCTGCTTGATGCCTTCCAAGCATCTGGAGAATTCTGAAGACGACTCTCCCCTTTAGACTAACCGGACTAATCAGTTTTGAGACAAACTGCATTTCAAGCCATTGCACGATGGGCTGTGACCTTTACGGGCTGCAAACCGCCAATACCTTGGGATCTGTGGCCACTACGCAGTGCATCGTCTTCCAAAGATCGAAACCTTCTGAAACGAAAAAGGCAAGATTCCACTCGAAGTTCCCTCACCAGAGTGTAGGACCGAGATGGGTGGCTATCTTTCTTGACTGGTGCTTCCCAGTAGGTGCCAAAATCACAGAACTGAGAAGAATCCGTAGTTGCTGTGGGGTCCGCTCCAGTGTCCCTTTTTTTCGTCTTCTTGGCCAAAAATCCGGTGACTGGTTCTGCTGCTGCAATTTATTTACCCCTACGGTACTGAGAGACTTGATACAACTCAACTAGAGTTGCTTTGCAGCTCCTGTGTTGCTAGAGTGCAGATTTGCACATTTGGTAGTTTGCCTATACATGTTAGCCCAATCCGAACGCCTGTGAGCCTACAGGGAAACATCTCCAATGTCCCTAACCCTTTTTCCCCACAAAGTTACTTGTTACAGAAGACTTCCTCTGGAACTTTAGAACTACAGCTTGTGCCTTACCCGTTTTGCTCTCCAAACTGACTGAGACGCTCATAAATAGTTAGGGATGGACATCTAAAGTTTTAGGCCTCCGTGAAATTATTGGCAAGTATTTACTTGTGTTCGTTTGTTTGATTTCTTACCTGAAACAGTTATTACAAAAGTCTTTTACTTGGCTTTAAATTGCATACTGCCATTCTAAAAATTATTACAAAGTGGTTTACTTACTGTGAATGTGTTGGTTTTCATAAAGTAGCTTATCGTGTGTTTTAGTACTTACCTTTTAAATTTACCTCAGGGTTCAACTTTCAGTCTCTGTTCCTTTATCTTATGTGTATACTCTTAGTTTATTGTACCACCTACAGCCCTGTTCTCCCTACTAATATAAGCCTGGTTGCTCAGCTATTGCTACCTGCATACTTGTGTGGTTCAGGCTCATACTAAGGCCCTCGTCACGAGTTGGGCGGTAGCCTTTAAATCATGCAGGTAACGATATTAGTGCTGCCAATACCTCTCTGCTGGATCACGACTGCAATCCAGCCGGCGCTAATCCAGCCTGACGCGATCACAGCCATCTGTAATAGCGCAGGCTGTAATCGCGCCAACATCACAACGCGCTATCACAAGTAGAGTATCGGCGCTACTAGCGCCGCAAAACCGGCGCTAATGGTGCTGAAAATACCCCCGGCCAAATGGTGGAGATAAAAGAACACAGGTGAGAGTAACAAAGCCACAGGTGGAAACAATGCATACAAGAGGCCTACAAAAGACCCACCCATGCCCCAAACACCCTTCCCAACACCAAGTTGCCATTAGGAGCAGGGAGGTGAGGGCAATAAAGGCACAGGTGCAAATAATGCACAGAAGAGGCCTATAAAAGACCCACCCATGTCCCAAACACACTTCCCAACAACGTGTTGCCATTTGGAGCCTGGACCTCTACATGCTGCGCCAGGAGCTACAGATGCCGGACATCCAGCCCAGGGCACAAGGGGGGCATGGGATGGGAGAGGGGGGAGGTAGAGACAAGCCCCAGCAAGGTGGCCAGCCATCCACAGGGTCAGGCCAACACCCTGTTCCCTGACTGATGGTCAGTTGGTAGCAGAGTACAGGCTGGACAGGGTTACCATCACCCAGTTGCTGGACACAATCCAAGCTGACATTGGTAGCATGATTGCCATCGACACTGCTGTGCCCCCACTCGTGAAGCTGTTGTCAGTCCTACAATACCATGCGGCGTGCAGCTTCCAGCACACAGTTGCCATTATGCATGGCATGGCCCAGTCCACATTTAGTGTAGTTCTGGGCCAGGTGCTGGATGCACTGCTGCACCATGTGAACTAACACATTGCATTGCCCACCACCAAGGCACAGGTGAATGAACTGAAGGTACTGTTCTATGCGACTGCCCAAGTGACGAACATGATAGCAGCTCTAGACTGCATACATGTTGCACTGGTTGCACCCCGGGACCATGGGGCCGCATACAGGAATCAAAAGCATTTCCATTCATTGAACGTGCAGATGATCTGTAGCCCAGACCTGACAATCAACCAATGCTGCACCCACTACCCTGGATCCACAACAGCACACTGCCAGCCTACATGGAGAGGCACAAAACCCAACACACATGGATAGTGGGTGATTACAAACCCTGCCTGAAATGCATGCCAAAGTACAATAAATGTAAGGGGGGGGCAGAGCCACAGGAAGGCTTGCATGCCGGCAGGAGCCACAGCCAGCACCATCACCGCACCAGTACCATATTTGTGGCACACAAGGACACCTGCACACGGCCACCACACCTGGCCCCTCAAAAGGTGATGGCCACACACACACACTTCTCAAAACACCATAACACATGGGACCACAACAACCAGAATGCACCTTGTCTGTGTATTGCAGTGCTGCTTTACATCCTGACACGCAAGAGTAACCTCACCCAGGGCACCACACAGGGATGCAAAGTGAGAGGAATGCAATCCACATCCATTGAACCACTGTAGATGGTCAGGATCAAATCTGAACATTAACATCCCTGAAAGTGACCCATGAATGCACATTTACATGCTTGTGAAACAAAACAAAAACTGTTGCCATGTAGATAAGTTCCACCATCCACTGAGACAGCCACAACCAAATACAAATCACCACTGCCCCTGAACAGCCAGTCATGACGGGAACCTCCTCCTGACGGTATGGATGCACCACTGTGCCAATCAAACCCAGGGAGCAGTGCATGTATAAGGTGGGCTACAAGGGACATGGCGCACATTGCAGAGCAAACCTGTTAAACATGAATATTCCATATTGAAAGGACAAGTGGTTATTAGTGTTGCACACAATCCCATACACATAGGGCCCACGGGTCTGCAACCTTTGGCTCCCAGATGTGTTTGGACTACCATTCCCATCCGGCCTGTACAGCATAGTCAATGTCAGGAGATCATGGGAGTTGTAGTCCGAAACATCTGGAAGCCACAGGTTGCAGACCCCTGCAGTAGGCCATCATCCACTGGTGCAAGTCCAATAATCCCATGTGCAGGCAAATGTAATCTGCCACAGGACAGCCCACTCAATCACACGGTGCATCTCCGGTTCAGATGCTGCATGGCCTGAATGATGATGATGTTTTCCAATCAGCCAGTCTCATTGCTTGTCCCTGTTGCACACTAAGATGACAACAGTGCATAGTGTATTGATGCTTATTCCTTGCACACGTAGTGAAGTAACCTGGGCCTTAAGTACACATTTCATCCCATGCATGTGATTCAGGATACCAGCAGCTCACCTGGCTGATAACCCCTATGTGGAATCCACAAACTCGGGCAGAACTGGCATACAACAATGCCCACAGTAGGACCCACAAATGTGTAGCAAGGTCATTTGGGTTGTTGAAGGCACGGTTCCAGTGCCTGGACTGTACTGGAGGGGCACAGATGTATGGGCCAGAGAAAGTTGACAAGATTGGACTCACTTGTGCCATGCTGCACATCATCTGCTGCTGTAGGAATGTGCCACTACCCCTGATGCAGACGGGCACCACCCAGGGGATGTTAGTGATGATGACCATGTGCACGTTGCCGGGGCTAATGCAAACGGGGATGGGGTGAGGGAGGGGAGGTTGAGAATGGTTTCTGAATTGGTGGGTGGGCACATGTCACGAAGAGCACTCGTAAAGTAAATTACGCAGTGACCTATGCCTGGATGACCCATATAGAGAGTCCTCTTTGGGGGTGGTTGAGGTGGATGGCACCGATGCAGCCAACTGTAGCTGCTGGCAGGAGATTTGCTTCACGCATCTGTTCGGCATGCGCAGATTGCACCTTGCATTATTCATGTACTCGCTGGCCAGACACAGTGTGCCACATTGCTTCCCTCTACAACCTTACGTGTGCGGTCATCATTATGCGCGATGGTTTTGGCAGCCCCCTAATTGCACTACTAATGGCCTTGATGTGGCTGTTGTGTTGGCCATGCCCTCTATCCTCATCTGGCATGCCTCCATCACAGCCAGGCATGCCATGTCTGCATTGGCTGGACCTGTTCTGTCTCCCGTGTGAGTCTGCTGTGCCTGGCAGTTCTATGCAGGGTAGTGAGGCCGCAGTGCCTGGCAGGTCTACGTGGGTTAGTGGGGCTGCTGTGCCTGGACAGGCTGCGCGGGGTTGTGGGCCTGCTGTTGCTTGTGGTGCTGGGCTGTCTGGTGGGGCTGCTGTGGAAGGAGGAGCGGCCAGCAGATGACCCAGCGGTGGCGTGCACATACATGTGGGCTGTGGCTGTGAGTCTCCACATGCTACGGGGTCTCTTCTGGTGTGTTCATTTGCTGTACTTGACTGTGTGTTGCCGTTGTGACAGGTACAGCATGCTGCTCTTCACCAGATGAGGCACCCTCATCTGGGGTGGTCGCACTCGTGGCAACTTGAACATTCTGTGAGTTCCTGGTGGCTTGGGATGGACATGGTGAGACCCTGGTCTCTTTTGTGCACCGAGGTGGTGAGCCCCGGGTGGCTTTTGTGTGCCAAGGTGGTGAGCCCCTGATGCGGTGGGGTTGGGTGGGTCCTCCGCCTTGGCGTGTCCTGCCAGGCCCCTCGCAGAGTGGTGGTGCTGGTACGTCTGGGCAGACGTTGGGATGGGCCTGCCTCCTCGTCCTCCACGTTGCGCTCGCATGATGCCTGCGTGCCTGTAGGGGACATATGGTATGGCATGAGGACAGAGCACCTCCCATTAATTTCATGCATTTCAAGGCTTACAGGGGATGTTGGGGTGTTGTACAGGACAGTTGTCTGGCATGGATTCACATGCTCATGAATATTCCCCGTCGTCAGGCTGGAAATCCTCGGTAAAGAAAAAATCAGTATCAGTTTTTCGTTTCTGATCTGTCTTTCTTAGTAGAAACCAATCACTGGTCTCTGGGTCATACTGCCCCCAGCCAATGACTGCCCTCTCCCTAAGCCCCGCCCCTGGCAGCCATCCTCATATTTACCGCACGCTCAAGTGTCGGGAGTCCTCGTGCTATAGCTCTCAAGCTTTTACTGTGTTTTGCGCTTTTTTCAGAGAGATTTATCTAATTTTTCAGTTTAATCGAGCCTCAAGCTCCACCGTTTCTACTATCAGATCAACGGGGACCCGTTTTGGATTTATGGATCTACGTCCCTCAAGGGTGAAGTTTTCGTCGAGTTACGCTTCTTGGAGGATTCCAGAAGTTTCTGAGGCCTACCTCGTGGACAAGAAGAACATGGCCCAGGAGAAGGGAAGCTCGACTCCCGGCAAACTGTTCAGTATCTGCCCTGGATTCAATCTACAAAATGTGTTCAAGGAGGACGAGCATTCGAAATGCCTTTACTGCCTCCACGAGGACACATCTCACGTGGAGAAGGACTGTGCGTTTTGCTTTAACATGTTGTATCGGACGATGAGGGATCGCCGGACCCGTCTCTCCAACTGGCTGGAAGGCAAGAGCCCAGCAGGTGAGAAGAAGTCCGAGCGGTCTAAGTCCTGTGAGGACGCCCCGGCGACAGGGGCCCAACAGAAGGCAAAGAACCGCAAGTCTGCGGGCGCCGGGAGCGCCGAACGGTTGGGCTCCTCGGCTGCCAGGCAGGGCGCACCTTCACTGACGCCATCACCGCGAGCCAACGCTCTGGCTCGGGTAAGAGAAAATCCGAGAACCCGGCTAAGCTTCTGGAGAGGCCCCAGTCGATCTCGGAGGAACCGGCCGAGGGGGAGCGAGGCGGTGACCCTCCCCCTAAGGTGAAGGCCTCAAGCACGCCCAGGGTGGTGAAGGCCTTGATTCACCCGGCTAAGGCCTCTATCGAGGGAGTCGCTGCAGCCCTGGCAAAGCTATCCCAGTGGCGGCGATCTCGGGGCCCAGAGTTTCCCTGCCTCCGCGGAGGGAATCCTCTTTTAAGCCCATCGAGAAGACCCCCGTGAAGACCCCGGTGGAAAAAGAGGGGGGGGTTGTGACAGTTACGGACACAACCTCCGGGGAGCAACTGACCGAGAATTTGGAGGAGGCCCAGCCCACCAGGCGGAATCCCGAGGAGGGGGACGACGAGAGCGAGGGTGCCAACGACGACGAGGTTCCCGTGGAGGAACAAACGTTGCTCCCGGCACGCCTGTCGCAACCCGAGCATCAGGACAACTCGCTGGCCATTTTGACGGCAATCCAAGCCTTATGCACGGAGATGAGGACGAGACTACCCCTACCCCCGATGGACGACCCAGCTGTACAGGGTCCGTCGGGAAGCCCTCCGAGCAAGAGGAGAATTCATCCAGTGCCCCTTCAGCCCTCACGGCCTTCTCAGCCTTTGTCGCCTTCCCCGATCCCAAGGGACGACACGGGAACGGACACGGCCACTACGGGGACGGATGACGACTGAGGTGACGAGGGGACTGGCCTCCCGTCTCCGATTCCTCGTGCGTCCCGGCCCGACGAGATTGGCTCCTTCCACGCCATGATTGCCAGGGGATCCAAGCTTTTTCAACTCTGCCCTGAGGAGAAGGAAGGCTTCCTCTACCAATGGCGCGAGGCCAAAAGGAAGACGGTCCTCGCGGTGCTGTTGCTATATGACATCTGGGACGAGGGTCTTGCCCGCCTCAAGAACCTGTCCACGACACCTGCCAAGAGGGACCGGTATGAGAAGTAGTACCGGGTCCCCGACCCCGCCCCTCTGTGCCTTAGGGCGCAGCCGACCCCAGACCAGATTCGGTTGTCTCAGCGGCGGCCAAGAAGAAAGCAGGGGGGGGGGGCATCGGCTTGATCCTCAACTTCCCCACCGGACGGCGAGGGAAAGAAGCTGGACACTGTGGGACGAGTCATCTTGTCGGCGGCGACCACGATTAAGGCGGCCAACGCCCTAGCGATTGTGGCCCGCTATGACAGGGAATTGTGGTACAAGATCGCCCCCTGTTGGACTTCCTCCCGGACGACAAGAGGGCAGAGGCCCTGACGATCCTACAGGAGGGTGAGGTGGCTTCGGACCACACCATAACTGCGGCCACGGACATTGTCGACACCGGTTTCCGCCAGTTGGGCAACAGCGTTTGCCTTCGACGGCGGGGGTGGCTCAAGGCGACGGATTTCCACCAGGACGTGCAAGCCAAGGTTTTGGACATGCCCTTCAATGGGAACAATCTGTTTGGAAAGACTGGATGAGTCGCAGGCCATCAAGACCGACACAGACACGGCTCGGGCCTCGGGAGTTCTGTAACAACGGCAGCCGCCATTTCGGAACTCCAGAGGCAAGCAAGGTGCCTCCAAAGGATTAGTCGGCGGCTCCTCGACCTACCGTCAAGCGGCCTGTTCCTCATCGCAGGAAGCCTACCAGGGACGAGGCAAGTCCGGTGGATCTTGCCCTTGTCGCCAGGGAGGCCAAGGAGGCAAGGCTGCTTCCAAACAAGACTGAACCGGCCGTGGCGTCTAGCCCCCACCGAAGCACCCCAGTGAGAGGCCGGCTGGCGAAGTTCATCAGCGTGTGGGAGTCATTCTCCACCGACCGTTGGGTGCTGGATGCCCTGGCCCATGGACACACTCTGGAATTCCAAAGGAAGTGCCCCTGCATTCCTCCAGTGGCCAGGAAGGAAAACCACGTCCCTCAACTGCTGTTGTTCAGGGAGATGCTCAAGAAAGGAGCCATCAAGCTCGTCCCAAAGAGGCTCCGGGGCTCCGGAGTACACTCAAGATACTTCCTCGTCAGGAAGAAGACAGGAGGTTGGCGTCCCATCCTGGACTTGCGTTGGCTAAACAAATACATCAAGGCACAGAAATTTCCGGATGGTCACCCTCACGCATGTGCTGGGACAGTTGGAGGAAGGCGACTTCCTAGCGTTGTTGGATCTGGAGGATGTGTACTTTCACATCCCCATCTTAAAAGGACACCGAAAGTTTCTCAGGTTCGTAGTCCAAGGGCAGCACTACCAGTTCAAGGCCCTTCCATTCGGATTGAAGTCGGCGCCCAGGGTGTTCACCAAGTACCTGGCACCAGTGGCGGCGCGGCTGCACCTGCAGGGGATCCACATCTACCCCTACCTGGATGACTGGCTCATCCGAGCAGGGACAAGGGAACTCGCCGTCGAACACACTGCAAAGACCGTCCGGCTGCTCACGGACCTGGGATTCTCAATCAACTTCCCCAAATCCCACCTGGTTCTGTCGCAGGTTGCGCTGTTTCTGGGAGCCAAGCTCGATACAGTAGCGCAGTTGGCATCGCCGTCGGAGGAAAGGACGCAGGCCATCCTGGGCAAGGTACAGCGTCTACTGGCCACTGACGTGGCCAGAGTGTGGTCCATCAAGTCCCTCCTCGGGATGATGTCCTCTTGCATCTACCTGGTGCGCCTGTGCAGGCTTCGGATGCGTCCTCTGCAGGAGTTCAACGCCCGTTGGACACAAGCAACGAACCGCTTCGAGGACAAGATCTCGCTCAACGAAGTATTCCGCCAGGCAATTCGATGGTGGGGCACCCGCGCGCATCTCGCCATGGGCATGGACTTTCAGACCCCAGCATACCAGGTGACGGTGACGACTGATGCCTCCCTGGAGGGGGTGGGGAGCGCACACCCGAGATCTTCACGCAAGAGGCCTGTGGCTCCCGGAGGAGAGGACGCTCCACATCAACATACTGGAGCTCCGAGCAGTGTTCTGGGCCCTCAAATCATTCCTCCCGTCCCATAAGGGCAAGGTGGTGAGGATCTTCACCGACAACACCACCATGATGTTCTACATCCGGAAGCAGGGAGGAACCAGATCCCCAGCCCTATCCAAGGAAGCCCAGGATCTGTGGCACTGGGCCGTTGCCCAGGGTATGTTTCTGGTACCTTGTCATCTAGCAGGGATAAAAAACACCATCACCGACCCGCTCAGCCAGGGAGCTGCGCCCCTGCCACGAGTAGGAACTACGCCAGGATCAACTGGATCAACTCTTCCGGCGATGGGGCAATCCCCAAATCGACATGTTCGTGACGGCGACAAACTCCAAGTGCCAGAGGTTCGCCAGCAGGTTCCCCCAGCTGAGGAGAATGGGCGATGCTTTCTCGTTCCCCTGGGACGGCCTGTCGCTGTATGCGTTCCTGCCGTTGCTGCTCAGGCTCATCAACCAAGTCAAGAGGTCCCGGTGCAGGATGATCCTAGTCGCACCGAGGTTCGCCGAGAGAGATATGGTTCCCGGACCTTCTGGACTTGTCAGCGTCCCCACCAGTCAAACTGTCAATGGACGCAGATCTTCTCTGCAGAGAAGGAGGCGCCATTCTTCATCACGACCCGGAGTCGCTGAACTTGCAGGCCTGGCCCCTGCAGCACTAGAGTTTGGAGGGTACGATATCCCGGCTGACTGCCGAGAGGTTCTTGCAAAGGCCAGGGCGTCCTCAACTCTCAAGTTCTACGGACACAAGTGGAAGAGGTTCTCTGTCTGGTGCCGTGCACAGAAGTTTAACCCTCTACAGATTACAGCCCCTGAAGTGCTACCGTACTTACTGTCGCTGGCCAAAGCTGGACTAGCTCATGCTTCCATCAAGATACATCTGGCAGCGATTTCCCGATACACCAGAACTGCAGGACGGTCGTCCCTGTGGTCTCATCGCCTGGTGAAGGAGTTTATGAAAGGACTGTTCAGATCGTTCCCGCCGGTGAAGGCTCCAGCCCCGGCGTGGGAGCTCAACATGGTGCTGACCAGGCTCATGGGCCCGCCATTCGAGCCCTTGCATTCGGCTCTGTTGAAGTTCCTGTCGTGGAAGACAGCGTTCCTTGTGGCCATCACCTCTGCACGACGCTTGGGAGAGATTCAGGCCCTTTCCTGCAGGCCTCCATACTTGACTTTCCACAAGACAAGGGTGGTGCTGAGGACGCACCCCTCCTTCATGCCCAAGGTGCCGTCGGACTTCCATCTCAACGAGCCCTTGGTGTTGCCAGTCTTTTTCCCGTCGCCTTCGTCGCCGGCCGAGAGGACTTTGCACTTGCTGGATGTAGCTAGAGCGCTGAAGTTCTACGTGGACCGAACGAAGAGTTTTCGGAAGACATCACAGCCTTTTTTTGAACTTTGGTCCTGTGAACCCGGGGAAGGCTCTCTCGAAGGCTTCCATTTCCAGATGGCTCTCCGGCTGCATCATGCACTATCATCGGTTGGCAAACCGACCGTTGCCTGGCCGTCCGAGAGCCCATTCGACCAGAGCAATCGCTGCTACCTTGGCGTTCTTGTCTGGTGTGCCCCTGCTGGACATCTGCAGGGCTGCTACATGGAGGTCGACGCACACCTTCACGAGATTCTACTGCGTCGACCAGGATTCCAGGGAGGAGTCCAGAGTCGGCCAGGCAGTGCTGCGCAACCTGTTTGCTTAAGGTGAGGAGGTAAGAGATGCTTAATGTTGAGTTTTATGTAATGCTTAATTTTGAGCCTTGCCACCTCCCGTGGTTATGCATGTGTGTACTGCTATGTATTCTTATATTCATGAGCATGTGAATCCATGCCAGAACCCATGCTGGAGAAGGAACAAGCTACTTACCTGTAACTGTTGTTCTCCAGCATGGGTCACATGCGAACCCTCCCTCCTTCCCCTCTGCGGCTCTTCACTTGGTCATACTGCCACTTTATGTGCTACCAAATCTGAGGATGGCTGCCAGGGGCGGGGCTTAGGGAGAGGGCAGTCATTGGCTGGGGCAGTACGACCCAGAGACCAGTGATTCGTTTCTGATCTGTCTTTCTTACTAGTAACCAAACAAACTGATTTTTTTCTTTTCCGAGGTTTCCCAGCCTGACGAATGGGAATATTCATGAGCATGTGAATCCATGCCAGACCCATGCTGGAGAACAACAGTTACAGGTAAGTAACTTGTTCCTTTCAATCATGCTTGGGCCTGACCTGTTTGGTTTTCACAAAGTTGGTATTCCTGGGGATTACTATGTGAGGGGGGACACAGTTCTGAATTGTTGGCATAGCCTTTTCATGCATATGCACAGCTGGCATGCCGCTATCGGTGAGTGGGGGGGATTTAAACATGCTCACCTGACATTGAGGTGCCCCTGCCATGGATGTGTGCCATGGTGCTTGCATGTGTCCATTGGCTGCCCTCCTCACAACTCTGGAACCGTGGGGTCGCCTAGGTGCACTGGTACAAGGGTGCAGTTGTGGGTGGCTGTGGTCACACGCACTGCATCCACGCACAGTGCCCGGCTGTTTGGCATTCACACTGGGGATGGAGTGGTGGCCTATTTACAATGCACTTTGCAGGGGGTGGAGGTCTCAACCTCCAGCCTCCTGGGTGCCAGTGCTTACCTCTGCTCCTTTCACTCCCTCAATGGATGCCATGTCAATGAGGGTGGTGCACTGCTCCGCCCATGGTGCCAGCTCCGATGGTGGTGGCGGCCCTCCACCAGTCACCATGGCCTCACTCCTGTGCTGTGCCAGGAGGCCCCGAACACGGACCTGCGGGTCGTTAAAATTGCTTGCAGCAGTCCTCTCCATTCCTGGGGCTATGGCCTGGCGCAGTGACCTTCTGGCTGATGTCCGCCCAGATGTGGTTACGCTCCTTTGAGCCCGTCTTTTTCTTTTGGTGACCATAGAGTACATCCTGGTGGGAAATAACCTCCTCCACCAGTATTGCGAGTTCTGAGTCAGAGAACTTGCGCACCCTGTCCAGGCAGACTTGCCCCTCACACGCTCCTGAGACATTGTTTGAGGTTTGTTGGAGTGGATGGCTTCCAGGGGCTCTGATTTTTAGGTGGATTATGATTTCCAAAATGGCCGCCACTTTATTTCCCGTTCCGCCGCCATTAGCGTGTGCTAACAGCGCAAGACAGTGGCAGTAATGCAATTTTCGCTGAGTTTTCAGGTTTTTAGCCACTATTCCCACCACTATTCCCGCCAAACGCTATTTGCGTTAACGCCCGGGCGTATGCGCGCGCTCGCCAACTCGTGATGGGGCTTAGTTTTCGCCACAAATCACTGCGATAATGCAAATACCACTCTGTGGTATATGCAGCCGGATACCGCCTAACTCATGATGAGGCCCTAAGAGCTGGAGCCCTGTGCCCCAAGTGAGTCTTCTAAAGTCTTGCTTAAGGTGGAGGTTTGTAAAACTCCCTAACAGAGCATTATGTAGAAGCATTGTACGGAGCCACGCTATGCATCTAGGTGGCTGAAAAGTTTGCAAAGAACTGCTGCGCTGTGGACAGGATTAGCATAGATGAGGCATCATGGGAGGTCTATGTAAAGATTTCTTTTTGTCATTTTCCCTCCATAGTTTTCTATGGAACCAAGGTCCCTGGTCTGCATGAGATCGTACAGACCGAGGGGTTTTATTCATTCACCCCCCACCGGAACCTAAAGAATGGAGCCCGCTGAGAATTTAAGGTATGCCCACTTGGGCTTATGCTGGCTTTCACAATAATTATTCTCCAGCATGGGTTCTGGCATGGATTCAGATGCTCATGAATATTCCCAGTCGTCAGGCTGAGCATCCTCTGCTTATTCCCTGTTGTCGAGCTGGGAATCCTCGGTAAAGAAAAACTAAGTTTGTTTCATTTCTGAACTGTCTTTCTCCTAACAACCAATCACTGAGCTCTGGGTCATACTGCCCTCAGCCAATGACTGCCCTCTACTTAAGCCCCTCCTGTGGCAGCCATCTTCAGATTTTTATCACACATTCAAGTGCTGGGAGTCCTCGTGCTTCTCTCAAGCTTTTACTGCGTTTTTTGCTTTTTGGAAGAGTTTTACTCTGTTTCAGTCAATCAAGCCTTGTGCTCCATCGATAACCCTTCCGATTAACAGGGACCCGTTTTTTGGATTCTTCAGTGCCCCTCAATGGCGAATTTCGTTGAGTTTCTTCGTGGAGGCTTCCAGAAGATTCTTCAGGCCTATGCCGCATGCACCACGTCGGAGAAGGATTCCACCGCCCCTTTCAAGCTTTGCTCCGACTGCATTTTACAGAATGTTTCTCAGACGATAAACATTCCCAGTGCCTTTACCGCCTGTACCCGACGCACAAGGAGGATGATTGTGCATTTTGCTCTGACTTCTCGACAGTCCCGTAGAAAGATCGACGGAAGCGGCTGAATGAGTGGCTGCAAACCAAGGCGTCTGCACTGGTTGGGGCCCAGGAGCATACCTCTCTTGGTTACGGAAAAGCTGAGCAGGCTTCGAAGTCCTTTGAGGGCGCCCCTCACGCGGGGGTCCAACAAAACGCCAAGCACTGCGAGTCCACTGCCACCGGGTGCGCTGTTTCGGCGGGCTCCTTTGCATCCAGGGCGTGTCCAACATCTCCAGCAACTTCGGTCACCAGCCAACGCTCAAGGTCTTGATTCAACAGGAAATCGGACCATCCGGGCAAACTCAAGGTGACTCCGGAGACGGCCAAGCAGACGTCCAAAGCCAGCTTGCTCTCGATGGAGAAGGGGGGGGACAGAGCCTCCGCGCTCCCCCTAAGGAGAAGGCCAAGCAGGACAAGGCGTCCGGGGGGGCATCGAAGGCCAAGTAGAACATGGGATCAGTCCTGACCGTGAAGGCCCAGGTACACCCGACGAAGGCTCCGCCTTCCATCAAGGTGGGGGCGGTGTCCCTTTCGAAGGCCGCAGGTGCGGACCCGCAGGGCGCACCTCCGAAGGCAAGAGTGGCGCTCCCTGCCAGGAGAGATTCTTCATTCCAGCCCGTTAAGACCCTGGAGAAGATGATGCCGATCATTTCCTTGAGACCGTCCCCTCTGGACGCAAAGAAAGGGGGGGCATGGAGGTCCTCCAGGGCACGGATATCTCTTCAGAGGAGGTGCTAGTCTAGCTTCAGACAATCCAGAAGGACAAAGACGAGGGAAACGTCGGGGTCAGGCCCTACGACGAGGGCACCGACGAAGAAGATATCGTTGAGGAAGGCGACGGAAAGTCCCAGAATGATGAGGGCCTTTGCTCTCTTCCTGCGCCCCAGCCTCCTATTTGCCCTCTGCCTCAGCTGCCCCCTAGAGACCTCTGTGGACATTCTCTCTACTCTACATACACTGGTATCCAAGATACAGAGGAGGATGCCTGTTACGCCGACGGCCCACCCGCGGCTGTGTCGACGGCCGACCCTCTGCCAATGCAGGAACCGCTGGCAGAGGAGTAGGAAGAGGCACCCACTGGCTCCTTGCCACCCTTCGCCGCCCTCTCCCGAGGGATGAGACGGATCCTGACAGTGATGACGGGCACGGACGATGGTGGAATGGGGGACCTCGCATCGCCGCCACCCAGATCCTCCCCTTCGGACAAGATAGGCTTGTTTCATGCGATGATCTCCAGAGCTTTGGAGCTCTTCCAGCTCGTGCCAGAGCAGGAGGGCGGCTTCTTCTACCAACGAGGTGAAGAGAAAGACCATCCTTTCAGTCCCCCTCTTGGATGACATTTGGGACGAAGGCCTGTCTCTCATGAAGAACCCTTCTACGGCCCCAGCAAAGAGGGACCGTCTAGAGAAGTACAGGGTGGCGGACTCTGCGCCAAGTGCTTGCGGGCCCAACCGTCACCGGACTCGGTGGTCTCTGCAGCGGCAAAGAAGAAGTCGGCGGGCGCTTCTTTCTCTGCAGCGTCCACCTTTATGGACAGCGAGGGGAAGAAGTTGGATGCTATGGGACGACGTGCTATCTAGTCTGCAGCGACGACCATCAAGGCTGCCAACGCCCTCGCTATTGTAGCGCACTATGACCGGGAGCTGTGGTTCAAGCTCTCTCCCCTTCTGGACTTCCTCCCCGACGACAAGAGGTCGGAGGCGTTGGAGATTCTGCAAGAAGGTGAGGTGGGGTTGGACCAGGCCATCACGGTGGCCACGGACATCGCTGACGCAGGGTTCCTCCAGATGGGCAACAGCGCTTGCCTTCGTCGTCGTAGCCTGATGAAGGCCATCACATTTCTACAGGACGTCAAGACGAGGTTTTTGGACATTCCCTTTGATGAAGACAATCTCTTCGGAAGGGCTGTAGATGAGTCTCTACAGGCCATCAAGGCGGAGACGGCACGTACCCTAGGCATACTACAGAAGCGACGGCCATCCTTTCGATCCCCAGGAGGCAAGTCTCCCCGTTCTTCGAAGGGTTACGGCGGGATCTCCTCTTTGTACCGCCAGCCCTCCCGCTCCTCGGCCCCGTCCCTCAGCTGCTTTTTTCCTTCCCCACTGCTCCCTCTATAAATAGGCCTCCCTTGCCCCCCCCCTCTCCTTCCGCCCGTCTCTCCCCCTTCTCATCCATAGCACAGAATGAGGAGACCAAGACGGCCTGGTCTATGAACGTCCCGTCCAAACAGGTGCTCCCCTGCTCCTCTAGAACTATCAAGGACAACATTGCCTCTCTAGCCCCCTTCCTGGCTTAGTTCTGTAACCATTCTTTTGCCACTGGCTGCTTTCCTTAACCTCTCAAGCGCTCCTTTCCTTCACCCCTCAAGCACTCATTTGTGCATCACATCCTTAACAAGCAGTCTGCTGACCCTTTCTGCCTGGCTAACTGCTGCCCTATCTCCACTTCCCCCTACTTGGGCAAACTTCTGGACAAGTTGGTTATCTCCCAAATAATCCACCACACAATCTGTTGGTTGCCTATGACCACCAGCCTTGCTTCGGAGCTGCCAAAGGCACAGCAACTGCTCACCTGAAAACCCATGATGACCGGCTCTCAAATCTTTACTCAAACTTCCCTTCTGTTCTCATTCTCCTCGATCTGTCCTCCGCCTTTGACACAGTCAATCATTCCACCCTCATAAATCGGCTGTTTGATACCCTTGGCATCACTGACTGGGCACTGGATTAGTTTATCTCCTTTCTCTCAAACAGGCCCTCCCAAGTGCAACTCGGTCAGTTTCTCCTCTATCTTACTCTCCACCTGGAACATCCCTCAGGGATCTGTCCTCCTGCCGTGGCTCTTCAACATTTACCTTGCCCCTCTCGCCTACCTGATGTCCACCTTCTCTCCTCATTTTCAATGCTATGCTGTTGACACACAGCTCTCCTTTAAACTTCCCCCTCTTCCTCCGCTCCATCCCCTCTCATTCAGACTGTCTGACTGCTATCCAGACATGTGCTTCTAACGATTGCTGCTTTAATGCCAGTAAGACAGAGAGCCTTCTCTTTGGGACTCCTGCCCCCTCCTTTCCTCGTACTCTGGCCTCCCTCCTTAGGCCCTCACCCTCATATATGAGGCAAAAAACGTGGTTGTCATCTTGGACTCCTCTCCTTCGCACCTCCCATCGCTGACATCGTCAAGAAATCTCACTTTCAGCTCCACCTCCTCAGAGCCCTTCTTCCTTTCCTCACCTTCCCCAAAAACTCAATGTCTCCAGAGCTCAGGTTCTCTACAGGTTTGACTACTTTAGCAGCCTCCTCCTTAATATACCGCTTTCCTCCCTCCACCTTCAACTAATCCAGAATAGGACTGCAAGATTTATACTCTAGCCCTTAAATATCTCCAATGTCTCCCTGTGGCAGCAAGGATCACATTCAAGATCCTCTGCATCATCCACAAGGCTTTCTTGGAACTCACTACATCCAACTCTCTATCCCCCAAATACCTTGCTGCTAGAGTTCTTCGGTTCTCTAGCTCTAAGTCTCTGCAAGTCAAACGCTTCTCCAAGCAGAGTGTGGGGGGTAGATCTCCCTCTTCAAAAGGAGCCTCCCTCTGGAATGGCCTTCCTTCCCCTCTCCATCTTGAGCCGGATCTCTTAAAATTCCTGCTCAAGACCTTCCTCTTTTCCTTCTCCCTCACCCCTGCTAGTTCCACCTGCCTATGTCTGTTTGCCAGTCTCCCTCATAAGACTTACTGGGTCCAGGCCCTCCTTTGCCCAGTCTCCCCTCTCCCCCCACCTGCACTTGCCCTCAGGCACTCTTCTCGGACTAGCCTGAGTCTGCTGAACCCCCTCACCCACCCTGCACTTGTTGACTCCCTTCCCTTTTTCCCCTTGTACAATCCGAATGTCACAAGGTCTAGTAGGACAGCTACTGTAATATTTTGTTCCCTCTGCCCCACCACCTCCCATGTCTTGTGGCACCTGGAAACACTTGCTGATGTATAGGCGCCATACACGTTCAATAAAATAAATGAACCCCATTCTTTTTGCTTTGTTTTTGATCCTTTCCTGACTTTTTGATGGGAAGTAAAGCCTTCAGCTTCTGTTCACTTTTGCTCATTGTGCAATGGGGATACATTTCTTTTTTCCTTTTAACGCGCTACCTTTTTACGCATTGGTTCATTTTATGATACGCCTAAAGACAAGCTGGTAATAGCAGTTCGTGTTGGGGAGAATTCTCGTTTCTGTGCTAATTGCCTTCAACACCATAGACCCCTAGCTCTTTTGCTGGACTTTAGGACTTTTACATTTTTACCCTGGAGTGAGTGAGCCCTTTCTCTCGTACTGTCATGTATTTTTTGATCTGATTTAGATTCTGTGTTTTCTTTGTTTTTTGGAGTCTGACAAACTCCAAAGGCATCTACTTTGTGTATGGTGACACAGCACCTTCAGTGCAGTGTCAGTGTAAGGTTTAAATACCTTTTCTTGTGTGAACTACTGTTCCCAAGAATAGTAAAGTGAAATTTACTTTACTTACCTTTACTCTTTGTAGGTCCAGCACACACCATCTTATGTGGAGTGCTGGGAGGTTTACTTAGTAGCCCCATTTCCTACTTACCCATGTAGCATTGTTTGTTACCCTTATGACTTTAAATAATATGATCTGATATGGCATATATAATGCACCTCTACACAAGTGTTTCAAGGGGCGACGAGGCAAGGGAGGGGGAACGGAGGGAGGACAGACAACGATCCTACTAGGCCAGGTGTCATTCAGATCGTGCAAGTGTGTGGGCCGGGGGGAAGGGACATTGCAGTACATGGGAATAGATGATAACAATAAATAGAAGTATCGGCCAGCAAGTGCAAGGTAAGTACAGACATCGGGTGTCAAGTGCTGGTAGGGGGACTGTAGTGATACAGAAACAGTCCACCAGTGCAGGGGTTGCCAGGCAGGCAGTGCAGGTGTGAGACTGGCTGGGGAGGGACCTGGAACCGAGATCCAAGGGTGTCCAGGTAATCCAGTGCCGATCCGGTAACAGCCAGGAGGTCGTTCGGAGAGAGGAGGAGAGAAAGTAGAAGCAAAGAGAAAGGTTTTGAGATGTTTCCGGAACCGGAGATGGTTCTCAAGTTTAAGGGAGGCTGTTACAGAGGGAGGCCCCAGCCGAAGAAAGAGATGTACCACCAACTCGTTGCTTGGAGAAGCAAATGACCCGGAGGCAGTTGGAGGCGGATGAGTGAAGAGCTTGAGAAGGAAGATATTTAGGAAGAGGGAGCTGAAGGTATTGAGACCCCGTGCCCCTGAAGGCCTTGTGGATTATGCTGGTGGCAGTGGTTTAATTTTCCTGCCATTGTGCTTTGCTACCGCGTGCTGAATCCTCATCTGCAGTACAGCACCCAGGGGTGACCATTTTGTAAAAATGGTCCTGGTTGTCTTTTTTCACCATTTTCTGTTTGAGAGGTCTTTCTTGGGTTTTACTCTGGGCGCCAAACCAGGTTTGAGCCCTTTCTTCATTTTGCCTTTGTCAGGCTCCAGTGTGTCTGGAAGGGCAGGTAGTGAGGGAGGTTCCCAAAAACTCCTGTGCTTTGTCTTTAGGAATGCCTGAATGCACCCAGTCCTGATTGGCTGGCTGACCTTATATGACAGCCACCCTGCTGTTTGAGTGACAGCTAGGCTGTGCATGAATGAGAGAAATCTGCTCTAAAGGCGAGGGTTATGGGACTGAAGACAGTCGACCACTTGGAAGAACAACCAAACGAAGAAACCGTTAACAAAGCTTGCTGCATCCTCGTGGACCGTTGAACTGCCCGGTGAAGCCCTTCTCCTGTGCTGAAACTCCTTTTTCTGATCGACGAGAGAAGCTCCGGAAGGGACAACTTCTTCCCTTGTGTTAGTGGGACCACTAACGCCGAGACGAACTCTGCTAGAACACCTTCCCTGACTGGCTGTACTACTTTGCTGCTGCAGGAACTGAGTGCCAGGGATCGAGAAATGCATAGTCTAGTGCTTTCCTGTAAGCTGGCCAGAAGCTCCAGGAGTCTCACCAGGACCCTCCAGAAGCGGGATGCTCAGAGCGTCCTCTCACCAGAGTGCAGGACTCGGGCAGTGACGGAAGTCCAACCGTTATCCAAGAAAGTTGCCACTTATCTGAAAAGAGCCCGTAGCTGGCATTGCCACAGGGCAAGAACCAAAGCTCCACTAGGCTCATGAGAAAGTGTGCTCTGCACACTTTATTTCTGATGCACTTGCTATTTTCTCCCCTGCAGGGCCCCCACGTGCCTCCAGATCGGGCGTGGCCATAGGAGTGCGTTGGGCTGCACGTGCAGCATCTTCTGAGAGTGGCAGGGTGGGAGCCACAAGTCGGAACAAATGGGCGTGGCCGGGACCAGGCTATTTAAGCCTGCCCCGCCCACATGCAAGCGCTTCGCGTTCGTCTTCTTATAGCAGCGTAACGCTCACCGCCGCCTGAAGTGCATCTTACCTGATTCGAGCAATAACCATCGCCTGAAGCGCATCCTTACCCGATTCCAGCAGCAACTGCAGTCGGAGCGCATCCTTACCCAATTCCAGCAGCAACCACAGTCGGAGCGCATCCTTACTGATCCAGACTTCCAGCCTCAACGCTTACTGGGGAGTCCATCTTCGGCCAGCATCATGGCATCCTTCAACAGCTGGCAGATCTTTGGATAACAGCATCCAGTCTGAATTCGCCAGGCCATCCCTGCAAGAGAAAAGGATAAACAAGATTCGAAAAACTATAAAGACATTACGCTAAGGTCGCGCTCAAACCACTCCCCACGCTGGACCTAAGAACCAAACTTACCACCTATTGGGACATCGCAAACTCTTTTTCTCCATTGGGGCTCACTTCTTGCACCACAATTCTGCTGGGCCTCATATCACCTATTGGGAAGAAGGAAAGACATTGCAAGAGATACGGACAATAATCATTATCGAAGGATACTTATCTTTTGAAATGGTTCAGCCACAGCCAGTCTGGGCGGCCACGCACATGGACCAGTGAAGAAACTCGGTCTATCGAAAAGTGCCCCTGCAGTGAGAAGCAGGACGGAGAGCTCGCCATCATAATTAAACAGGTGAGACTATATGGGTAGGCGCATGCTCACCACATTCTGGGAAGAAGGGTTTGAGTGAGACCACATCCATATCACAGCATTCTCACGGCCTCTCGTATTCTTGCAGGGGCAGTACCAACACAGTCCACAACACGGGAGCAGGGAAAGAACCCTGACCAAGGGGAGTCGCTTCCAGGGAGAGCTGCAACCATGCCACAACATCCCTGCAGAGACCAGGTGAGCGTAACAGTAGCTGCCGCAGACCTTTGAATTGCTGCTGCAGGAGACCCCAGACACCCTCCCTCTTGTCCCCACGACTGAGGCCCAGGAACACAGGATCTGCATCGCTGCAACCAGACAGAAGCCAGCTGGAACCTCTTCTTCTAACCAAAGGTACTGTTCTGACTTGGGGCACTTGCCTCTGTAGCTTGCTCTTCTCAGTTGAGACTTGCAGTAGCTGCTTTTTCTAGATTTCAACTCTAACCTTCACAAGTGTAACAGCTTGTGACCATACAGTGATTTTTTCTTCAACAAACTCCAACTTTGTGCAAGACCTTACTCTTACGTCCCGTCCCCTTTCCTCCATACTGCATGGGTGTCCCTTCCAAGTGGCGGGAGATGGGACCTTTTTCACCAGTAAAAACCTTCTTCCCCATTAAATTTAGAGGCGCGCAGGGTGTGGCCCTGGGAGCATGCGCTGCCCTGACTCCGTCTTCCGACGCCACACCCCAGTCCCCTTTTCCGCGTCGACAAGAATGGCCCGAATTAACCAGCGCTCCTGGGTTTGGCTTTGGCCATGTAATTCCACACGCGGATACTTCTTTGTCTATTTGTCTTTTTACCATTCAGGTACTCGGCCCTCCGGTGTCCCGCTCCTCCCTGGCGCATGTTGACTTCTACATGGTTCAGCAGGTGTCCATCCTGCAACGAGCCATTCCCTACTAAAGACCCCCACGCTCTCTTCCTATGGTGCCTTGGCCCTGACCACTGCTGGCAAGCTTGTACTGCATGCAACGCACTTTCCTCAAGGTCTTTGAAGAAAAGACTGGCCAGGTGGAGGGAGCTCTTCCACAGATCGCCTCCAGAGGACCTAAAGCACTTTGTCTACCATCGATCCAGTCCCAAGGTAGGGGCGCTCTTTTCCAGTGCACCTTGCAAGGGGAGACTCCTTCCCAAGGACTCGCCCGCGCGGGAGGGGCCTCTTAGGTCCTTTTAGCAACACAAGTACCGAGGCTGTATCAGCTACCGGCCTCGGCCCGAGGAACAGGGTATTCCCCATGATCCACACTCGAGTCCTGGGCGGGGCCCAATGAACCGAGCAACACAACGCAGACACAAGGAAGGCAGTTCAACAAAACAGCCGCTGTACCAGAAAATACAGACTTCCGGTCGACGCCTCTCCATGGAAGGCAGCAGGCGGAGGAACGTGTGTCGGGTGTCAACCAGGTACGTGGCCTACGGCTTACCCTTCCTTTGCGCAAGGCAAGTTCCCGCTGCGTCCATACAGGCAGGGCACACAACGGCTCCAGCAGCCGCCCGCTACCCCTTCAGTACCCCCTACAACCAATCCAGCCTGCGAGGACAGATTCTTTGAAAAGTTCCTATGGCTCATGAGGTCTCCACAGATGGGGGTCATCCTCAGGGACGCCATCAAGGACCTGCTACCTCCAGTGGCTCTGGCGCTGCATGCTCCTGTACGGACCCCTCCGGTCCCTGTTCAGCCTCAGCAGCCCGCTCCGGTCCCCCAACCAAATGTGCAGGCGGTTCCGTACCAGCCTCTGCTTCAGCCGGCTCCGGTCCCCGCACCTCAGCTTGCTGCTCCTCGTTCTCCCCCTCCGGTGCAGGACCCTCCCGACCCAAAGATGGACACAGATGAGGAGGACCCTGACATGTCATCCTCCGCCAAAGCCTTCCAAAACATCTGGCAGGGCTGGCAGAGTATTTGGGCCTTCCTCAACCCGCAGACGGGGGTCCTCGCAGAAGTCCTCAGGCTACGTCCCGTGGCCAGAACGGGGATCCCGATCCAAGAAGGGTTGGCTCAAGCCCCACTCAGCCCAGTTGGTGAATAAACACCTGGACGGCAAGTACAGGCAGATGGAGGGGGGATACACTCTTGCTATCGGCTCATCCTCAGCCACACTCCTCATGGTTCAGTGCATCATCCCTGTACTCCAAGCCTCAGTCGTCCTCATCCGCCTCCTCTGCGGCGCTGCTAGGCAAGGAGAAGATTTCGGAGGCGTACAGGAAGAAGCTGTATTCCAACGCTTCCTTGGACCTGCGTCAAGCCAACGCGGATGGCATGCTGGCAGCCGTTAACCAGAGGCTCTGGTGGGAAATTGCGGATTTCCTCCCAGAGCTTCCGGCGCAGAGCCAATCACGATTCAAGGCGGTATTGGCAGAGGCCAAGATTGTGGCGCAGGACATAATGGAGTCCTCCATGGCCCATATCGAAACCTCTGGCTGTGCCATCTGTATTGCCATGGACATGAGAAGAACGGCCTGGCTCTGCGCTACGAAATTCAACCCGGATGCCCAGGAGCGCATTCTAGATCTTCCGTTCGAAGGGGGTGACCTCTTCCACTCCACAACGTACGAGGAGCTGGATCAAAAGAAAAACATCTCACAAATGGCCAAGTCAAACATCCTTACAAAGACCGCACCCAAACCGTACACCCAGTCATTGCAGCGCCCAGAGAAAGGGCGTACGTATGGAGGGTTCCATAGCTTCCAAGAGCGGAGGTCCAGGCAGCCTGACCATTCGCCGTCCCAGCATCGGCGCAAACAACAAAAAGGGGGCAGGGGAGTAAGGGCTCTTTACAGTCCTCCTCCTCCGCAGCAGCCTCAGAGGGTAAGAAGGCATGACACACCCCTCCAGGTCCACCTGTTTCCAGTGGGGACAGGCAGGCTTGCACATTTTTGGCAAAACAAAAGGTTACACTGGCACACCAATTTTCAATAGGAATTCAATGAAACAGCGACAGTATATGTACTTAAAATGAGGTAGTAATGTTCGAGGTGCAGGGGAGAAGGAGAAAGCCTTGGTATCTAGGCCGGGATACAATAGAGAACAAAAGAAATGCAAATTATAGATAACTGCTTCCCCTGCACACTTTCTGAGAAGCAAAGAGCCTAAATGGGTTAATCAAACAGATTTTAAGGTTTCTTTGAAATGAAATTAATGTCTCTTAAGATACAAGGTTCAAATGTGTAAAAGTTCCAAAGAAAGTTCAATAGTCGGTTTTCTTTGCCTCTCAAAGTGTGCAGGGGATGCAGTTATCCATAATTTTGATTTCTTTTGTTCTCTATTGCACATTTCTGGCACCAGAATTCCGCGGACCCCTGGCTCCTCTCTTTAGTCTCCACCTGGCACCACCTCCCTATCCCTGCCTCTCCTCCCTCAGCCCCTCCACTCCCACAGGTTGAGACAGCAACTCTTTTGGCGGAGAGCCAGCCGCTTGTCGAGGGCCAGGGAGTGGAGGAAGTCCCAGCCTCCCAGCGAGCCTTGGGCTTTTACTCCAGGATTTTCGCCATTCAGAACAAGAACTAGGTGGGCCTGAGTTGTGCTGGACCTTTCCACCCTCAACCTCTCCCTACCTCTACTAATATTCAAGATGGTTACGCCAGCTTTCATAGCGGAGACATTGTGCAAGGGAGACTGGATGTGCTCCCTGGATCTGAAGGACGTGTACCTACACGTCCCGATCGGGCAGCCTCATCGTTCCTTTCTACGATTCAGGATCATGGGCTACCATTTCCAATACAAGGTGCTTCCTTTCGGCCTCAACTCAGCACCCAGAGTCTTTACCAGGCTGATGAACACGGTGGCAGCCCTCCTCAGGTCGCAAGGCCACCACATTTACCTGTACCCAGACGACTGCCTCATCAGGGCTACATCTCTGGAAGCAGTGCACCATACTTCCCACACTCTTGTGAACACACTGTACAAGATTGGTTTTTCACTCAACCTCAAGAAGTCGCAGCTGCAGCCCATCAGAGACTGACATTCTTGGGCCCCATTTGGGACACGTGCACCCAGAAAGGTTTTCCCTCGGAGGACAAGATCATGGCACTCAAGAGAGCTGCGGCACACTTCCTCAGCAGAGAAGTGACCTCGGCCTGGTGGTACCAACACCTACTGGGTCTAATGGCAGCAGTCCTCTTGACCTTTCCCCACACGAGACTCGGGATGAGGGGGGGGATACAGCTGCACTTTGCAGCATCCTAGAACCAGTAACGGGGCCATCAGAGATGATCACTGTTCCTCTGTTGCTTCACCCAGACCTCACATGATGTTCCGGGGACTGCAACCTGAGGACGGACAAATCTTTCCGGCAACCTACACCACAGGTCACCATTACCACAGACTCCTCTCTCAAGGGTTGGGGGGCCACTCTGGACGACCACTGCGTCCACGGCAGCTGGACTTGACAGGAGTACCACATCAGTTGGTTGGCGCTCAGGGCCTTCCTTCCGGTCATCGAGGGCAAGGCTGTCCTCATTCAGACAACTTGACCGGAATGTTGATTGAGTCTCAGTAGTTGTAGTCCTTTGTGTAATCTCTACTGCTGCTCATTTGCTCTTGAGATAAGCCTGGCTACTCTGCTACTGCTACCACTTTAACATTGTAGTTCAGGCTTGTACCAAAGGTGAACTTGTATTACCACGTGTAGTCTTAATTGTGTGTAGTGGTCCCTAAGGGCACTGCACAGGAATCTGCCTAAAAGGGTATCGGGCATCTATGGCCTCCATCGCCCGGTGGATGGTCTCGGCCATCAAAGAAGCCTACGAGGGACAGCATAAGCCACCTCCGGCCAACATGCATGCCCACGCGGTCAGAGCCAAGGCAACTGCCATCGCCTTCCAGTGGCATGTCGCCTGGCAGGTCATAAGCAGGCCACCCCTTTGGCTTTTTGCAAGCACTACTTTTTGGACTCCGCCTCTAGATCAGATGTGGCCTTCGGACAGGCAGTTCTTAGGAACCGGTTTGCTTAAGGAGGGTCTCCTCTCCAGGCTGGGGCTACATTCTGTTGTAATCACCCATGCAGTATGGAGGCAAGGGGACGGGACCTAAGAGTAATTACAAGTTAATCACCGGTCCTTAATCCCCTTTCCTCCATACGTTCCACCATCCTCCCCATTAATTAAATGGGTGTCATTAGGCAATGTTAAACTATTGTTGATGCGTCTGAGGACTGAGGTGTGGCGCCGGAGGGCGGAGTCATAGCAGCGCATGCTCCCAGGGCCGCACCCCCGTGCGCCTCTAAATTGAAAGGGATGAAGGTTTTTTCTAGTGAAAAAAGTCCTGTCTCCCATCTCTTGGAAGGGACGCCCATGCAGTATGGAGGAAAGGGGACTAGGACAAAGAGTACGTTGTGAATAACTTATAATTTACTATCGAAGTGCCTCAGCTCAATAGACATTGCTCCAATTGACTTTCTGTCCTGGCTTCCTGCAGACTCTTCTATTCAATTTGACTTTGATACTTTCTGTCCCTCATAGGTGATGCATTGGTTTTAAACTAATATTGCTGGGAAAGGTTTTTATGTTGACTTCATTGGAAGAAAGTTCACATGCTCTGGAAACCTGTTCAACCTTTCCTTTCTACAAACCTCAGAATTTACAAAGTGTACTAGTGCTATATAAATGCAATTACTGTCCTAGTTAGTGAAGTCCCCTCTGGGTGTAGCAAGTGTGTAAGAACCATCTCTAAAGACTATCTACTGGCTTTGTGTTGATTCTGAACAAGTATTGTAAATTGTATTTGATTGCTACATATATGGCCCTTTTTAAAGAATGCTCATTTAAAAATGACAGATAAATAATTATTTTAATTAAAAACCTTGAGTGCAAGTGTTACTTGGATGCTTGTATTTGTGGATTTCATTGCTACAACTCTACAGCTCACATTTACCCTTCTTGAGAGAGGTCTGGCTGCTGTGTCACACTACCAACTTGTGTAGTACAGAGTAAACAAAGAGAAATGTCCTCTGCTTGCTGCGCTCTAGACCTGTATTTGTTTGTGTTCAAAGGAGGTGATACAATTGCAATTTTCAGCCTATTTGGCTCTATTTGTGATAAACAGGTGTGGAAATTAAACATTTGGGGATGGGTTTTCTCAGACTGTTTAACATACAATGCATTGAATAGCATAATCAATTGAAATCCCAAAGGTTTTCTAACAAAACATCAATTTAAGGTGCGCAAAAAACCTGAATCACAATAATTTTGAATCAGAACTTCCTTGGTCTGATGTCTAGGGTTTTCCTCAGAGTATCAATTGGAAGTAGGCAGATTTAAGACACTGATGACTGCTGACACGTGTTTCAACCTACTAAGGTCGTCATCAGGGCTGAGCATTTGTAATCAACACATTGTATTGTCCAATACATTAAAGTAACCTGTTGCATGTGTTGCAATTCAGTGCAGATGGAGAGATGTGAGACCAGGGACGGGAAGAGGGAGGGGGGGGAAACGGAAAGAGGTCTAACAATAGGTTAGACAGTTTGAAGTGACCTTTTGTTACATGAAAACTGTCATGAAATTAGTGAACATGCTAGCCATTTACTAAGTTGATACTGAGCAGTGATTGTTTAATACCGTGCAGGCGTTCAGCAAAGGAATACGCTATGGGCTTGTTTGTTTGCATTGTCCTAATCCTGAGAACCAAAAATAGTGTTTGGAGCACAGATCTAGACCAACGTCAAAGGTATGTATGACTCATGTTTCAAAACTGAGAATTAATTTTGTATTTGAATAAATTTAAAAATCGACTGTTAACCTACTATTGGTAACTGGCGTAGTACAAAGCTAAATATCTAAACGGGCACATTGCGTATCGCAGCCATAAAATCGCAGCATGAAACTGCACATTTTGTTGACCGTGCAAGTTCTATTCATTAGCATGAATTATGGGTTTTTGAATGCCGATTCATATTACCCAATTGTGTAAGTGCATCTTTCTGGGGAAGCATATGCTTTAGGCTGTAGATTTAATGAAGAGGCTTACCTGTCTGGTTTTGGTAATGGTCGCACTCGTGCTGTTGTAAGTGATGCGTATAGGGGTTGTCAACACATTAGTTTGATACAAATTCTGTTGGAAGATAGAGTAGTATGCCTATATTTGTATGTGGCTCGTTTATTTACTTATTGGTCTGATCTGTGAGAATTAGCGAGCAGCGAGTGACCGAAGATCGTTTTCCTTACTAAACCTTAAATAGTAGGCACACACAGAGTGAGCTGCTTTTAATGCAGACTGTGGCGTTCCACACGGCAACGTGGGGGGCGGATCCTTCAAATGTCCTGATATTTCTGCTTAATCTTAGAGGGGTTGCCAGCCCTAAGCCCCTCTTTCCTCAAAACTGACAGCACCGGACAGATAACCTAGTTCACTCCACAGACCAAACCGGTAGGCTTTTATAAATGTGGAACATGCAACTTTTGTCAGTTCGCCTTATCACTCACCAAAGTCTTACGCTTCCATCGAGGGCAACAAGTAGTTATCACTGATTTCATTAATTGTCATACTAAATACGTGATATCTGGAATTCAATGTGTATGCAACAAAATCTATATGTGCAGCACCATCAGAGAAATACGCGTGAGAATCTGAGAACGCCTATCTAACCTTCACAGTCAGGATCCAAGACTTCCCTTTGGCCAGCATTGGCAGACACAACATCAGCAACAACACATCAAGGACATACGTTTTGTTGGACTCAAACCTATCAAATCACACACATGCCAGAGGAGGAGACAGACAATTGCAATTGTCAATGCGAGGCCCGGATGATTTGTAAGCTCTGTTGCCTCAACCTTGGCCTCAACAGTGAACATGAGTTTTTTTTTCCTGTAAAACCATCTCCCTCTCTGAAATGCCTATGCATTACTCTCAAATGTCATTGCTATTACTGTTGAGCAATACCTTTCAAGACTCTCTTAACACCTTTCTCTTCTGGCACCAGTAACCCATTATGGGACTTGAAACTTATGCATGGTAGGGTCTTGATGGATTTATTTAGCTTAAGATTGTTACTCTGGACCTTATCCCAACAAACTTTGAGTGCTTAACCAATCTCGCAAGTATTCAGATAGTGACTTCAGCAACTAAATCACGTTATCATTTTACACAGACCTCCCCCAAATTTCAAACATTACACACCAAAAATGTATTTCGAGGGGATTGGGTCCTCTGATGTATTCCATATCTATGACATGAAATCACCACAGTTGTGCTGCTTCGGAAAATGTTCGATGTCTGCGTCCTGTGTTGATGACGTCGATACGCCGCCCTCGAGGACCTCCTCCGACGGCCGACGTCACTGGATGTTATAAGTAGGACGCACGAAGCCCGTAGCCTCGGTTCCGTTTTTTCAGCGAACATGTTCGCTTCGGAGATCTCGGCGCACCCCGATTTTTTGAAGTTTCTGTTCTTGTTCGGTTCTTCAAACCTGTTCGTATTGTGAAGAATTTCTTCGTGAAGATGTCTACCTCGTCTTCCACCCCACGTCCGGGCTTTAAGAAGTGCGGGGACTGTGGGTCCAAGATGACGGTGATGGACTCGCACAACGCCTGCCTCTGGTGCCTCGGTGAGGCCCATGATATGGATGACTGTGTCGACTGCCAGTCGCTCACTTCCAAAGCCTTGCGGGAGCTCAAGAAGAAGTTGTCGGTAGGTAAGGTGTCCAAGCCACGGAAGTCCAGGTCTGCGCGGCTTTCGAAGGACGATTCGAGGGGCGACTCTTCGCATCGTCGTCGGAAGTCCAGTGGGTCTCGGTCCCGGGGTCTGTCCCGCCACTCCTCTGCCTCTTCGAGGCACTCCCAGAAGCGCCGTCATCGGTCGCCTTCCCCATCCGAGGACTCCGACCGTCGGCGGGTTGCTTATCCCACCAAGCATGCGACACCCGAGGAATGGGCTTCCTTCAGGAAGAAAATGTTAGCGATTCTCGAATCGCAGGGCACTGGTCTGTCCGCGCCTCCGAGTGGGGTCAGTCGTGATCGGTCAAGAGACACCGCTCGCACGCCTTCGGGTGGTTGGCACGATTCGCGGGAGAGGTCCCGCTCGGACAAGGGGAATCGTTCTGGTCATGCCCGGTCCAGGTCCTCGACGCGCTCGAGACCGTGTGCACCTGTGGTGTCTTCGAGGAAGACGTCGACGCCGGTGGCGCCGAGGTCGTCGACGGACTCTTTCGAGGCCCCGCCTCCGAAGAAGTCGACGCCATCGGCGCCCAGGCGGTCGAGGGACATGCTCTGGGCTCCGGCCTCGAGGCCTGTGTCGACGCCATCGATGCTGTCGGCGCCGCGTTCGGCGTCAACGCCGATTCACTCGACGCCTTTCGAGGCTGTTTCGACGGGGATACCCCGGGGCTCGGTGGAACCTCCTAGAAAGGCTCTGGCCAAAGTCAAGCATGGCTTTGTTCCACATTCTGTGCCTTCTTACCGGCATCTTGATTTTATTTCAGAGGTGGATCAGGGCTCTGATGATGGCATGGTTCCTGATACGGTGCCAGACGAGATTCTCTCGGACCATAGCCAGATTGAGGACCTGCGGCAGTCCCTGCACGATGCCAGTGGGCTGGACACCTCTCCGGAGGTGGAGTTTTGTAGGCCTGACCCTGCACTCATGCCGACTTCTCTTACCGGCGCCTTATGTCTAGGGTCACTGAGTACTTGAGATGGTCTGCTCCCCTAGGGGATTTTCTTCAGGATGACCTTACGGATATCCTCGACCAAGGTCCACCAACTGACCCGGTACTGCCGTTCCATATGGCTCTACAGAGGAGTGTGGTGGCGCCTTGGACTGCACCGGAGAGTCTCCCGGCAGTGGGCAAGTCTTTGCCGCGAAAATACCGCCCAGCCAGTAGCGACCCCTGCTAATTGACCAAGCACCCCACTCCGGGGAGTTTGGTGGTGTAGGCGGCTATGGCCCCGGCAAAGCAGGCGTCATATCCTACCATCCCTCCTGATGGGGACGACAAGCGTTTTGACGGCTGGGCGAAGAAAGAGTTTTCTTCAGGGGGTATGGCGCTTCAGGCGGCCAACTCCGTATGTGCCTTGTCACGTTTCACGCACATTCTGTGGAATTGTTTCCTGAGCGGCTGAATATATTCCCGAAGGGGACGAACGGGATGGTTTCCTTGCCATGGTCCAGGATGGCAAGGATGCCATATGTGAGGCCATTCAGTCGGGTTTGGACATGGCAGATTGCGTTAGCCGTCCATGGCGGCGAGCACTGTGATACGCAGGTTTGCGTGGTTGCGGAAGTCGGGGTTTGCTCCTGATGTGCAGGCCTGGCTCCTCAACATGCCCTATGACGGGGAACATCTTTTTGGCAGCAAGGCTGAAAAGAGCCTTGAGAGGTTGCAGACCTCAAAAGCTGCAGCGAAGTCGTTGGGCGCTGCAGTTCACCAACCTCTGCCTTTTCGTCCTAGGGGACAGCAATGGAGGGGAGGTTCCTTTCGTTATTATTCATCCTTTGGTAAAGCGAGAGGAGCTGCCAGTCAAAGGGGCCACCGTAGGAGTGCCAGAGGTGGAAAACAAGGTACTCAAGGTGCCAAGGCTGCTCGGTATGTTGCCTCTTTGCCCCCAGGCAACGCCGCAGCCACTTCAGCTCAGTCATGGGGCCATGTCCCATGGTTCGCCGGTTGGGGTAAGGCTGGCGTATAATCCACGGCTACTGTCTTCCTTTCCGGCAGAGGCCTCAAGACAATCCACCGGGGAATCTCTCTTTGACGAGTCCGGATCCGCTCCTTGCGCAGGAAATTGAATCCCTGCTGGAGAAAGGCGCCATAGAACTGGTGCCTATAGCGGAGAGGAACAAGGGATGGTATTCCCCTTATTTTTTGATTTCCAAGAAAGACTGGGGATTGAAACCCATCATGGACTTGTGCGGTTTGAACAGACTCCTCAGGAAGGACAAGTTCAAGATGGTTACTCTCTCTCGAATCCTTCAGGCTCTTCAACTTCAGGACTGGTTTGTATGTCTCGACCTCAAGGACGCTTATTTTCATGTGCCAATACATCCAAAGCACAAGAAGTACCTGAGGTTCGCGGTTGGCGACTCGCACTTTCAGTTTCGGGTCCTGCCTTTCGGATTGACCTCCGGCCCGAGGGTCTTCACCAAGCTCATGGTAGTGGTGGCAACGCACCTCAGGAAAGGGGGGATTCACGTCTACCCTTACCTGGACAATTGGTTGATCAGGGCGCGCTCTCCCGAGCAAGTCCTGGATCATCTGTCAGTCACCTGCCACTCCCTCCACAAGCTGGGCTTCTCCCTCAACTTGAAGTCCCATTTGACACCAACTCAGAGGCTCCAGTACATCGGAGCTGTGCTCGACACGTCCCTGGGGCAGTGTTTTCCTCCCCAGGTGAGGGCCCATCACATTCAGCAGATGTTGCACAAGTTTCAGCTTGCCCAGAGTCTCCCAGCGTTCAAGTTCTTGAGATTGCTCGGACTCATGGCATCCTGCATTCTTCTGGTGCCAGAGGCCAGGTTGCGGATGAGATCTTTGCAATGGGCTCTCAAGCTCCAGTGGTCTCAGTCCTCCGGCAGGATGTCCGACCCCGTTCAGGTGCCCGCCTTGGTAGCCCAAGACCTTCTGTGGTTGGCCGTCAAAGACAATCTGATGAAGGGGGCTCCATTTTGGCTGCCCTGGCCGGAGGTGACGATCGTAACGGACGCATCCCTCACGGGATGGGGAGCTCATGCCAACGAGTTGACAGTCAGCGGTCGTTGGTCTCTGTCGGAGTCCAGACTCCATATCAATCTGTTGGAGCCGAGGGCCGTCAGGCTAGCCCTGAAGGCTTTTCTACCGACTGTGCGAGGGAAGAATGTCCTGATCTTGACGGACAACACGGTGGCCATGCACTCCCTCAACAAAAAGGGGGGGGCAGGGTCACTTCCTCTGTGCAGGGAGGCAATTCAGCTCTGGTTCTGGGCAATCCAGCAGGAAGTTTCGATCTCGGCAGTTCATCTGGCCGGGGACAAAAACGAGACGGTGGACGCTTTGAGCAGGCAGAGCGCGATCTCTCACGGGTGGGAGTTGGCTCAGGAGATTCTCCTGGAGATCTTCGCCTTTTGGGGGACCCCTCAAGTGGATCTCTTCGCCTCCAGTGTCAACCAGAGGTGCGAGAGGTTCTGCTTGCGGGAATTTCCTCCAAAAGGAGCCTTAGGAGACGTGTTTGTGGTGGAGTGGTCATTCCCACTGCTTTACGCGTTTCCTCCAGTCCCCGTCATCCCGCAAGTACTGCAGAGGTTACGGAGGTTCGGTTCCCGAATTATCCTCATTGCTGCGGCGTGGGCCCGGAGGACGTGGTACCCGGACGTTGTACCCGGACGTTCTCGACTTGTCCATCTGCCCTCCACGTCGTCTGCTCTCACGGGAGGGGGCGGGGTCAGGTTCTCCATCCAGAGGTCAGATCCCTTAACCTTAACGCTTGGTTTCTGAAAGGTTGAGGTATAAGGATTGGGACCTCCCTGAAGATGTGATGGAGGTGTAGCTCTCGGCCAGACAGCCCGCAACAAAGTCCCTGTACCGTTGCCGTAAGTTCTGCGACTGGTGCAGGGTTAAGAATGTGGATCCTTTTGCATGCAACATTCCCATGGTTCTGTCTTTTATGCTTTCTTTGGCCAACAGGGGCTTGCAAGTGGGTACCGTTGAAGGTTACCTGGTGGCGCTCTCCATATTTAAGCGCTCGTCTGAAGAGTGTTCCTATTTTAAAATTCCTTTAATTTCTCAGTTTCTGAAAGGGCTCACTAATGTGTTCCCTCCGTCACCTTTCCAGGTGCCCGGTTGGGATTTGAACCTTGTTGTTAAGTTTCTGATCGGTGCTCCGTTTGAGCCTTTGCATTCATGCCCTTTGAGACTGTTAACTCTTAAAACTGTATTTTTAGTTGCAGTCACTTCCGCTCGCAGAGTGAGTGAGTTACAGGCACTTTCAGTTAAGCCACCCTTCACTTTGTTTCATAAGGACAGGGTTGTCTTTAGAGTTCGTCCTTCCTTTCTTCCGAAGGTGGTGTCGGAATTTCATTTAGGCCAGAAGGTTGTTCTTCTGGCGTTTTATCCTCCTCCACATCCTGGTAAGCAAGAGAAGCTCCATAGGTTTGATCCTAGGAAAGCGTTAAGCTTTTATATTTCACGCATGTCCCGGGTCAGAGTGGACGATCAACTCTTTATTGGTTACGCTGGAAAGCGTTTGGGACAATCTGTGACGAAACTGACTCTGTCTCGCTGTATTATTTTGGCTATCTGAGTGTTACCGCTTGGCGGGTAAGGACCCACCGGTCGGCTTGCGGGCCCATTCTACCAGGGGTATGGCTGCCTCTACTGCCCTACAGAGTGGTGTTCCTATTGTAACATCTGTGATGCAGCCACCTGGGCTTCGGTACATAATTTTGTACGTCACTACTCCCTCGATTCCATCCGTGGGCAGGATCTGGCCTTTGGCAAGGCGGTCCTTTACTCCGCAATTTGATTGGGCATTCTAAATTTCTGTTTTCTAAATTCTTTTCCCACCTCCTTGCATTGATACTGCTTTGGGAGTCTGTCATAGATATGGAATACGTCGGAGGACCCAATCCCCTCGAAGAACAAGTTACTCTCTTACCTGGTAACGTTCTTTCGATGGGATGGTCCGATGACGTATTCCATATCGTTCCCTCCCTGCCTTCGCCGCTACAGAATTTCTTATGCAATTGCAGCTTATGTTTCCACAAGGCTTTGTGTGTCAGACTGGCAGAAGACTGGTGCCACACGTTCTGGGAAAAAACTACAACTGAGGCTACGGGCGTTGTGCGTCCTACTTGCAACATCCAGTGACGTCGGCCGTCGGAGGAGGTCCTCGAGGGCAGCGTATCGACGTCATCGACGCAGGACGCAGACGCTGAAGATTTTCCGAAGCAGCACAGCTGTGGTGATTACATGTCATAGATATGGAATACGTCGTCGGACCATCCCATCGAAAGAACGTTACCAGGTAAGAGAGTAACTTGTTCTTTGGAAACACCAGGCATCTCAACGTTTAGGAGGCGTCAAATCAAACGTGCAGGCTGCCATCAGGAATCTGGTTTAATGGCAATAATGAACTCAACATGCAAGCTACCTTTTTTGGAAGGTAACACACCAACTTTCCCTAGTATTTTCACTTAGACACTTTTTCGAGGCGCTCAACCTAGAGAACGCCCACGGCTTATCTAATCCAAGTAAAACTCCATTCATAACTACAGCTGAACGCATTATTTACAACCATGCTTCGAATGGATTGTGTCCTCCCACGTATACCTCATCTTATATATGTTCGGCAGCTTGCTGCTTCTTTCGGAAATTTTTTCACCAGAGGGCGCTGTGCTCGAGGCCGCGTAGCTTTGTCCCTGGCCGAGCGTCAACATCCATCGTATAAAGGGCTCGAGCCGCGCCCGTTGGTTCAGTTCCGTTTTTCTGAGCTTCTGCTTCGTGTATCTAAGGGCGCGTCAGTTTTCCTTCTTCGAGAATGTCGTCTTCATCAACCCCGAATACACCCAAGACGGGTTTTAAGAAGTGTTCCAAATGCGGAAGAAAAATGTCCATTACGGATCCTCATTGTAACTGCCTTTGGTGCCTTAGTCCTGACCACTGAGTCGACGAATGCGGGTCGTGTCAGGCAATGTCGAACAAGGCTCTTAAGGAAAGCCAAGATAAGCTAGCGGTCGGGGAAGAGTCTTTCAAGTCTGATAAAATACTCGAGAGAATCGAGACCTAAATCTCGTCATAAGTCGAGGCGATCGAGGTCGAAAAGTCGCTTGAGGAGGTCTTCTTCCTCGTCATCCAAAAGATCAAAAAAGCGACATCATAGATCTTAGTCTTCTTCACCTGACAGAAGATGAATTCCTTGTCCATCAAAGCATGATTCCCTAAAAAATGGGAGGCCTTTAGGGCTTCAATGCTAAAGATTTTTGAGAAGGTGGCCCGACCCCCCTCAAAAAAGATACGTGGAGAGCATACCGCTGTTCACTCTAAAGGTGACGGAGGGAAATCCAAAACGTCTCGCTCTAAATCCGACAAAAAGTCAAAGGTGTCCTCGGACGATGATTCTCCAGCGCCTCATGAGACTATACAAAAACCTTCGGTGCATAAATCGAGATTACCTGAAGACAAAATGGTGTCTTCAGCGTTGAAGTAGACTATCGACTCGATGCATCCGTGGAAGCCCAAAATGGCGTTGATACCTTCGGCCTCAGCGTCGAAGCCTCACTCGACATCGAAACCACCCTCGATGCCTTTGGGGTTTACTTCGAGTGCGTCGAAGCCATTGTCGATTCCGTCGACACCTTTGTCGGGGAAATCTCTCATGCCAGTTTCCAAAATGACAACTTCGACTAAACCTAGGCCTGTTCCACCTATGCCAGAAAGTCTTCCACCCTCAGGCCAGGCAAGAATTTTTCAAATTTGTCTGTTTGAGGAACAAACCTCTGATGATATTACTGCTGGAGTTTGATTCGGGACTAGGGAAGTCCCTGAGGAACTTGTAGATCTAAATTCAAAAATCTCAGATCTTTATGATGTTCTACAATCGGCCATGGGCCTAGATACCTCACCTGAGGTAGATTTTGAAAGACCTGACCCCACAGACCATGCTGAACTGGGGTATAGAAACCTCATGGGAAGGGTAATAGATTTTATGGGGTGGAAATCAGTGTCCCCAAGATATGACCAGGATGACTTAACAGATGTCATAGATGAAGGACCTCAGAAAGACCCAGTCCTTCCCTTCCATAAAGCTCTCCAAAAAGAGTTATGACAAATTGGGAAACACCTGAATCCATACCAGCTGTGAATAAGAAATGTATAGGGAAGTAAAGACCTGCTCCCTCGGATCCAGAATACCTATCAAAGCACCCCTCGCCCGAAAGTTTGGTGATCCAGGCTGCGACTGCGAACAGACAGTTGGCTTATCCCTCTATGCCCCCTGACAGGGACGATAAAAAGATTGATGCCTGGGTAAGGAAGGATTTTACTTCTGCTGGTAGTATGGCTCATAAGTCTACTAATGTGACTTGTACATTAGCTAGGTTCACTTATACCCTGTGGAGCTGTTTAGATGCAGCGGCTGATCACATACTGGAGGGAGAGGAGAGGGATGGTTTCCTGGCGATAGTTAAGGACGGAAAGGAGGCTATGGAGGAGTGCCTCAAGTCAGGACTGGATACTGCAGAGCATAAGCAGATCCATGGCATCTAGTGCAGTCCTGCGTAGATTCGCATGGCTAAGCAAATCTGGTTTTTCATCTGATGTACAATCCAGATTACTTAATATGCCCTTTGACGGCTTGAGGTTGTTTGGCAGCAAGGCAGACGAGAGCTTGGAGAAGCTGCAGACCTCGAAAGCGGCAGCAAAATCACTTGGCGCCGCTATAAGACCACCTCAGCAGCACTCTTACGTAGGGTCATCTTCCTGGAAGAGTCACCCTTTTTGCTTTTATTCCTCTTTTGGAAAAGGGAGAGGGCAGGCCAGTCAGAGGGGATAACAAAGAAAACCATTTTGTGGTGGAAAAGGGAGAGGTGCTAGATAAGCCATAGCAGCGGCTACTACCGCCTCGGCCATTGCTGCAGCCGCTGCAAAGCCACTTTGAGGCCTTAACCCACAAGACCCTGGTGGGAGACAGAATCACTCAGTATCTGGACGAATGGCGGGGCATTATGTCAGATGCCTGGGCACTAGAGATAGTGACCGATGGTTACTGTTTTCCTTTTCATCAAAGGCCTCAAGATCATCCACTGGGAGCCAACTCTGTAAAAATTCCATACCCGCTCCTTGTGCAGGAGATTTTAACCCGGCTAGCGAAAGTTGCAATAGAACTTGTACCTGTAGCGGAGAGGAACAAGGGTTGGTACTCCCCTTATTTTCTCATTCCCAAAAAGGACGGAGGATTGAGACCCATCTTGGACTTCAGAAATTTGAAAAAATTCCTCAGGATGGACAAGTTCAAGAAGGTGACCCTTTCTCAGATCTTTCAGGCTCTTCAGCTTCAGGACTGGCTGGTTTCATTGGACCTTCAGGATGCTTATTTTCATGTGCCTATCCATCTCAAACACAGAGTACCTGAAGTTCGCAATTGGCGGATCTCACTATCAGTTTTGAGTTCTGCCATTTGGGCTGACCTCCGCCCTGAGGGTCTTCACCAAACTAATGGCGGTAGTGGCAGCGAATCTCAGGAGGGAGGGGATTCACATCTACCCCTATCTGGACGATTGGCTAATTGGGGCAAGGTCACCCAAACTAGCCCAGGGACATCTGGCCATGACCTGTTACCTCCTACACAAATTGGGCTTCTCCCTCAATTACAAGAAGTCACAAATGATTCTGAGCCAAAGACTCCAATTCATCGAATCGGTCCTGGATAACACCTCAGGGGAAAGCCTTGCCTCCCGAGGAAAGAGCTCACGACATTCTGCAGATGGTTACAAAATTTCAGAATGCCCAACATCTACCGGCTTTTGACTTCCTAAGGTTGCTAGGTCTCATGGCATCCTGCATTTTCCTGGTGCCAGAGGCCAGATTGAGGATGGGATCCCTTCAATGGGCCCTCAGGACTCAATGGTCCCAATTTTCAGGGGAGATGTCAGACCTTCTGCAAGTCTCGACCAAGATGGCTCAAGATCTCTTACAGTGGACCTGCAAGGAGAATATCCTCAAGGGGGAACCTTTTTTACAACCATGGCCGGAAATAACGGTAGTGACGGACGCCTCACTCACGGGGTGGGGAGCCCACACCAACGATCTGACAATCAGCGGTCTTTGGTCTCTATCCGAGTCCAAACTACACATCAACCTTTTGGAGATGAGGGCAATCAGACTGGCGCTGAAGGCCTTTCTAGCCTTTGTACAGGGAAAGAATGTTGTGATAATGACGGACAACACAGTCGCCATGTTCTACCTCAACAAAAGAGGAGGCGTAGGATCACTCCCACTGTGCAGAGAGGCAATGCAGCTCTGGTTCTGTGCAATGCAAGAAGGAATCTCTCTATCGGCAGTTCACCTAGCCGGAGAGCTGAACACGGCGGCGGACGCCCTGAGCAGGCACAGCAAAGTCTCCCACGATTGGGAACTAGCTCGGGAAGTCCTTAAAGAGATCTTCGCCTTTTGGGGAACCCCTGAAGTAGATCTGTTTGCGACCACGGTAAACCGGAAATGCGAACTGTGTTGCTCAAGGGAATTTCCCCCGAGAGGGGCTCTAGGGGACGCTTTCGTAGTGGACTGGATATTTCCACTCCTTTACGCGTTTCCTCCAGTCCCCGTGATTCCTCATGTAATCAGGAGGTTGAGAAAGTTCAGGAGAACCATGATCCTAATTGCCCCGGATTGGGCCAGGAGGACATAGTACCCGGACCTTCTTGACATGTCCATCTGCCCTCCAATACGTCTTCCACAAAGAGAGGATCTTCTCTCGCAAGAGGAAGGGCGGGTTCTCCATCCAGAGGTCAAGACAAACCACTTCACGCTTGGCTTCTGAAAGGTTGAGATATAAGGTTTGGGACCTTCCGGGTGATGTTATGGAGATTTTGCTATCGGCCAAGAGGCCAGCAACGAAATCCTTATACCGGTGTCGTTGGAAGAAATTCAGTGACTGGTGCAGGGATAAGAATGTGGATCCTTTTCAATGTACCACTCCCATTGTGCTTTCCTTTCTATTACATTTAGCCAACTCGGGATTGCAAGTTGGTACTATTAAAGGATACTTGGCAGTGCTTTCCATATTCAAGCGCCCCTCAGAAGAAGTTTCATATTTCAAAATGTCTTTAGTTATCCAATTTCTTAAAGGGTTAACAAATGTGTTCCCTCCTACACCTTTCCAAGTTCCCGTTTGGGATTTAAATTTAGTTCTAAAGTTTCTTGTGTGCCCCGTTCGAGCCTTTACATTCTTGCCCTTTAAGGCTACTGACTTTAAAAAGCGTGTTATTAGTGCCTCTAACGTCAGCCCGCAGGATGAGTGAGTTGCAGGCGCTATCTTATTTGTATTTATTTTATTTATAAAGCGCGGCCAGGCCCAAGGGCATACGGGCGCATAAGTTAGATCTGGTTACAATTGCAATTGAAGGCATTCAATAGGGTTACGTTACAATGCAGTTACAGGTGGGTACAAACTTAGTCATGCAGATGCATATATACAAGTCTAGTATAATTATATTAATTACCCGAGTGTATAGTGACAGTTGATCATGCTAGGATCAGGCAGTTAGGCTGTCATAGAGTCCATGTTGTGAAGCCAGCGCTTAGTGTTATGTTTAAATAGGTTAAATGAAGGTTCTGCTCGCAAAAGTGCTGGTATTGTGTTCCATAATTTGGAGGCTTGTACAGGGAAGCTAGCACCGCCCGAATTGTGAAGTTTAAATCTCGGTATGGACATAGTGTTAGCTTGTGCTGCTCTAAGTGGTCTTGATGAAGTGTGAGGTGTAAGTTGGTTGGTGAGGTAGGCTGGTGCAAGGTTGGCCCTGGCTTTATGTGTGAGGGCAAGAGTTTTAAGGGATATTCTGTGCTTGACTGGAAGCCAGTGTAGCTTGCGTCTGGTCTCCGAAATGTGCATTTTTTTGGGGATGTTGAGGGCGGCTCTAATGGCATTATTTTGAATTACTTGTAGTTTGTTGATATTCTTGTAGCTAGTGCCTAAGTAAAGGGCATTACAATAGTCTATCTTGGAAAGGACTAATGCTCTGGCAAGAGTAATGCAATTGGGTGAGGAGATGAATGGCCTACATGCAGTGATCAACTTACAGGTGTAAGCGGCTGATGATGCCACTGCATTAGTTTGTTTGGATAAGGATAAGGTGGCATCGATGTAGACCCCAAGGGTTTTAGTGTTATTTGACACGGGGATGAGATTGCCATCAATGGTGAAGGAGTTAAATGCAGGATTGAGCTTTTTGAGTTTGGCGTGAGTGCCAAGGATGATCAACTCGGTTTTTTCGTCATTAAGACATAGTCCGTGAAGTGCCATCCAAGCTTGAATTACTGAGTAGATTTCATTAAGGGTTTTGCTGTCTGTTTCATAGTTCCCCGAGATAGGAATGAGTATCTGGGTATCGTCCGCGTAATTGGTATACGTGACACCCAGATAGTCAAGGATATCAAAGAGAGGCTTTGTGAATATATTATAGAGTGTCGGGGACACGCAAGAGCCTTGCGGAACTCCGCAGGGTACTGGAGAGGGTTCAGCAGAATCAGTGGGAGAGAAGACCCTCATGGTTCTATTCTCCAAGAAGGAGCTGATCCAGGCTGTGGCTGCGTCTGAGAAGTGTGCTGCAGTTTTCAAGTGGTGGCAGAGTGTTTGATGGTTGACCAGGTCAAAAGCTGCTGACAGATCAAGCAATAAGAGGAGTGCAAGTTTACCATTGTCTTTCAGGATTTGGATCTGGGTAGTGAGATCTATTAATGCAGTTTCCGTACCGTGTCTTGGCCGGAAACCTGACTGCCTAAGTCCTAGGAGATTGTTTGATTCTAAGTAGGCCTATATTTGTAAGTAGGCTGCTCTATCCAATATTTTTAATAAGAAAGGTACAGTTGTTATCGGTCTATAGTTAGACGGGTTGGCTGGATCAAGAGTAGGTTTTTTTAGGAGTGGGATGACCCAAGCATCTTTTAGGTTATCAGGCACTACTCCAGATTGGGCCTTGGTGTGTCCAAACTATATCCAGATGGATTATCCTAGCAATATCCGAATGTTACAAATTTGCTGGGAAGGAGCCTCCATTTGGTTTAAGGGCTCATTCAACCAGGGGTATAGCAACTTCCACGGCTCTTCAGAGGAGTGTCCCGGTGCAAGACATTTGTGCTGCGGCCACTTGGTCATCTATGCACACTTTTGCGAAACATTATTGTTTAGACACCACTTCTTACCAAAGAGGCCTTTTTGCAAAAGCCGTCCTCCATTCTGTGCATGATTGAAGAACTACGGTACTCTCTCCTCCTCTAAATTACAACTGCTATGGGAGTCTATCTAAGATGAGGAATACGTGGGAGGACACAATCCATTCGAAGAACAAGTTACTTACCAACTGTAACGTTCTTTCGACTGGATGTTCCTCCCATGTATTCCTCATCGACTCTCCCAACCTACCCCTCCGTACAGTTCTTACGCTTGTTGCACTTGTACTTCCTTAAGAGCCCGACATCTGCAGACACAAAGCATAACTGATGTGACCATGAACATCGAAAAAACAGCTCGAGCCCTTTATACGACGGATGACGTCGACGCTGAAAGGCGGCCTTCGAAGGACCAAGCTACGCAGCCTCTAGCACAGCGTCCTCTGGCGAAAAAATTTCCGAAAGAAGCAGCAAGCTGACGAATATATCTAAGATGAGGAATACGTGGAGTTACATCCAGTCGAAAGAACGCTACAGTTGGTAAGCAATTTGTTCTTCTAGATAGATATCTCTTCAGAACATCATTATTCAACATGATCGTTATTAGCCATGTAGCTAAACACCATTTACCTTTCAAATGCACTCTAACATGCTGACGTGGAGCTTTAAGTTACCATGGTAACCGCATCACTTGACTAGTCACGTCTCTAAGAGAAAGTGGAAATATCAGGACGTTTCAGGTACCCGCCCCCTATTTTCGCCGTGTGGATCGCTTCAGTCTGCATTTGAATCAGTTTCTTTGTGTGCCTACTATTTGAAGTTTAGCAAGGTAAGCTTTCTCATGTCACGCGTTGCTCGGAACTCCTTACTGATCAGACCAATAAGAAAATACATGAGTCTGATACAAATATAGACATACTACTCTATTTTCCCACAGATCTCGTATCATACCAATGTGCTGACAACCCGTCTAAGAGTTAGCAGAAATATCAGGACATTTGAAGGATCCGCCCTCCACTTTGCCATATGGAACGCCACAGTCTGCATTAAAAGCAGCTCACTCTGTGTGCCTACTATTTGAGGTTTAGTAAGGTAAGCGCTCTTACGTCACCCGCTGCTCGCTAATGCTCACATATCAGACCAATAAGTAAACGAACGAGTCAGATACAAATATAGGCATACTACTCTATCTCCCAACAGAATTTGTATCAAACTAATGTGTTGGCGACCCCCTATACGCATCACTTACAACCGCACAAGTGCGACCGTTCCCAAAACCAGACGGGTAAGCTTCTTCATTAAATCTACAGCCTAAAAGCATATGCTTCCCCAAAAAGATGCTCTTACGCAATTGGGTAATGTGGATCTGCAATCAAAAATCCAGAATTCATGCTAATGAATAGAACTTGCACGGTCAACAAAATGTGCAGTTGCATGCTGCGATTTTATGGCTACGATACGCAATGTGCCTTTTTAGACATCTAGCTTTGTACTACGCCAGTTACCGATAGGTTAACATGCAATTTTTTTAATTTAATCAAATTTATTTCTCAGTTTTGAAACATGTGTCATACATACCTTTGACGTTGGTCTAGATCTGAGCTCCAAACACTATTTTTGGTTCTCAGGATTAGGACAATGCAAACAAACAAGCCCATAGCCTATTCCTTTGCTGAACGCCTGCATGATATTAAACAATCACTGCTAAGTATCAACTTAGTAAATGGCTAGCATGTTCACCAATTTCATGACAGTATTCATGTAACAAAGGTCACTTCAAACTGTCTAACCTATTGTTCTTTTGTTTCCCCCCTCCTTCCTCTCACATCTCTCTCTATCTGCACTGAATTGCAACACATGCAACAGGTTGCTTTAATGTATTGGACAATACAATGTGTTGATTACAATTGCTCAGCCCTGATGATGACAGTAGGTTGAAACACTTGTCAGCAGTGATCAGTGTCTTAAATCTGCCTTCTTCCAATTGATACTCTGAGGAAAACCCTAGACATCAGACCAAGGAAGTTCTGATATGAATTTTTTGTGTGATTCAGGTTTTTTGCGCACTTTAAATTGATGTTTTGTTATACAACATTTGGGATTTCAAATGATTATGCTGTTCAATGCTTTGTATGATAAACAGTCTGAGAAAACCGTCCCCAAATGTTTAATTTCCACACCTGTTCTGACTGTATCACAAATAAATTGAGCCACATAGGCTGAAAATTGCAATTGTATAGATTCCTTTGAGCACATAAACCTAAATGCCGGTATAGAGCGCAGCAAGCAGAGGACAACACTTCTTTGATTACTCTGTTACAATAGGTGACCTAGGGAAGTCGCTAGATCACCTGCTCCTGCAGCATATCAAAATTCCTCGTAATTACTTTCTCTTTTCAGATAAATAACACAAGTATGTGCACTCCTGTTCAGGTTCCCTTCCCTTTGTGTAGTACTGACCTATACCTAATACCAAGCGGACAAGGTTTGTGTAGTCTCCCACAGGGTTACTACATCAGTTCTTGCCTAACACCAACTTGGGGCCTCCCTTCTTTTTTCACCGTTACTAGCGTGGTTGTTCTTTGTCAGCCCTTCTACCGTCCAGGGAGGGGGAGGCCTGTTTGTTTTGCCTTTGGCAGGAACCCTTGGCTTTCCCCGCCCAGACTCCAGAGTGTCTGGGCAGGCAGGAAGTGGGGATGAGTTTTCCACTCCCCTGGCCTTTGTCTGCCGGAGTGCCTGAATCGGACCAGCTCCCACAGGTTTTCTGTCTGTCCTGATTGGACAGCCAAACGCCCCTTACTGTAAAATGCTGAGAAAGATTGCAGAGGAATGCGCTGGAACTGTATGAACGGTGAGGTACCTGGAGTGAAAGTCGACCACTGGAAGCTGGAGTAACCGTAAAAGATGATGACCAGAGATGCCTGCCGACCCTTTGCAACACAGTGAAGCGACCGCTGCTGTCCTACTCCCATTTTCTGTGCGACAGGAGCGCCAAAAAGGACCCCTCCTTCCCTTTGGCTGTTGGTAACAACCAGCTACAAGACAAACTTTGTATTGAGCCATCTCATGAGGTCCTAGGAGTTTCCAGAAGTGCGGAACCCCAATACCAGGAGACCAGCTGCCCGTTCCGAGTACATCTTTGTGGAAAGGCTGAATTCGTCCAAATCTTTGCGGAAACTGTAAGGACACTCCAGAGATCCGATCCACCTCACCCAGACCCCCTCATCAGAGCGTGGGACTGCAGGAAGCGAAGAAAACTGGCCGGCCGATGCATGTCCTTTGTTGGTGCTGCAGAAAAGGCGCCAAAATCGCAGTGTGAACCAAGACATTGCTAAAAGTCGTGCTACAGGTCCTGCATCGAGACTGCTGCTTAGCGATCCCGTCCATTGTTCTGCCTTCAGTCATCTGACCAATGAATCCGGAGGTCTGGTCCAGAGTTGCAACATCGCGGAGCATCCAGCACAAACATTTTCTTCTAACCTAAGGTACTGTTGGGGGGGGGGGAGGGGGGTCGGTATTGCTTACCTGATTCCAAGAAGTCACTCCAGAGTGTGGGAGTGCACGTAGAGCTGTCCAGGGCAACCCCCTCTTAACTCTGACTCAAGCCGCTGCTTGTGTCATTCTTCGAGTCCCTTAAAAGGTCTCCCTTGTTAGTTGTTAACTTGCTGCTTCAAGAAATTTAGATACTGGAAGAAATCCACAGGAACTCTTTGCATTCTGCTGCTTGTCTTTCAGCCCTCTCCGAACTACCTTTAGCTATGGTTGCGTTTATGGAATCAACCCTTTCTAGAACCTTGAACCATGCTTATGCTACACTAACCGTTTTCCTCCATTTAGGTGACTTTACTATGTGTTCACAGAATAAATGCATTACTGTGTAAACTGTTAAACTGCATGAGTGCTCAATAACCAATAATACAATAGCATTGTCTTTTCCCTATCTGACATTGCTACAAATGTAACCATGAACAAACACAATAGTGAAAGTGCCTTTTGAAGTGTATTCTCACGTATTCTAGTGTAAACTTCTAAAGTAACTCTGGTGTTAATATAATAAATATAAATATATACTTCGAATGGATTGTTTCCTCCAATGTATTCCTTTGATATTCCCGTCCAGCTTTGGCTGCTTTGGAAAAATGTTCTCGGCAGAAGGCGCCGTGCGTCGATGGCGTCAAGTCGATGTCCCTAGAAAGGCCTCCGTCAAAGGTGACGTCATCGGGTGTACAAGTAGCACGCACAGCAACCATTGGCCTCATTTCTGTTTTTCCGCAGACCGTGTTGCTTCGGAGACGAGACTCGGTGTGCCTCGTTAGTATATTTCTACTACGTAGATCGTTCTTTGACAGAAAATCGAAGATGTTATCATAATCAACCCAGACTACCCCTCGCTCAGGTTTCAAGAAGTGCAAGGAATGCAGTTCAAAAATGTCGATTAACAGACCTGCATTGATCGTGCCTGTGGTGTTTGGGAGTGGGCCACGACACAGAGGCCTGGTCTAAGTGTCAGTTGATGACGGGTAAAGCCCTGCGAGAGAGGAAGGTGAAATTACAGGTGGGTCGTAAAACCAAAACCGACTGATCCTCGACCGTCGAGTCTGTAGTTCAGACTCCTTGACGCAAGAGTGAGGAAAAAAGGTTGAGATCCCGAAGTGGCTCCCGCCACTCAGTCTTCGACGAAGAGATCGAAGAAGCAGCACCACCGGTCGCCATCCTCCTCATTGTCGTCAGACGAATCCCCCAGAATATGTAGGTGTCCCACCAAGCATTCTTCTGCAGAGTGGGAGGCATTTCACCTAAAAATGCTTGAAATGTTTGAGAAGGCCAAACCTCTGTCTGCGCCTTCTTCAGAAGCTGGCCGAGAGCGTTCCCGTTCCAACACTCGTGCGTCCTCGAGCCCGGGTGATCGAAGAAAAACCCATCGAGAGCCTTTGAGGTCTCTGATACAAAAGAGACACTCGTCGCGACAAGCGCTCAAGGTCTTCGCCGTCCAAGGCTCCTCATACTCCGAAGGTGAAATCTTTGAAGATGGTTGTCGAGGCCTTGACACCATCAGTGCCATTTACATCAACGCCTTTGTCGACGTCCACACCAAAACCATTGGCGCCGAAGATTTCCGAGGTTTCAGCTCAGCCCTCTTAGCATGTTGCTGCAAAAGAAAAAGCTACTAAGCCAAAGCCTTCCACAAAACTGACTCCACCTCCTGAAAAATCTTGCACTACTTTGTCCAGTAAGGAGTACTTTAAATCCTTGTCTTCAATATTTCAAGAAGATTAAAGATCTGAGGAAGAGGAGGTACCTTTTGGTCTAGAGTTTGGTACTCCTAATGTGCCAGAGTGTCTAATCTCTGAAGAAAGTAGAATGAAATACCTTATTGACACACCACTGCACAGTGCTAGGCGCACATGCAGGCTCTTCTTATCGATCACTAATGTCAAAAGTGGTAGAGTATTTAGGCTGGGCCAAACCACCAGCTCAGTTTATTCAGGATGATCTTAGACATTCTGGACCAAGGTCCATCTACAGACCCAGTTTTACCCTTCCATGTGGCCTTGCAAAATAAAGTGGCCAAGAATTGGGAGTCCCCGGATTCTATTCCTGCTGTGGATAAATCCCTCACTAGAAAATACTGCCCTTCCATTAGCGACCCCGGCTATCTGTCCAAACACCCCACTACTGAGAGTCTGGTGGTCCAGGCAGTCACAGCTACATTTAACAAAGTGCCATACCCTACCATTCCTCTGGATAGGGACGACAAGTGTGTGGATGGATGGGCACGCAAGTTGATTTTCAGCTGGCAGTATGGGCTTGAAGTCGGCCAACTCCACTTGTGCCGTAGCCACATTTTCGTACACTCTGTGAGAGTGCATCTCCATGGCAGGGGAGCACATCCTAGAAGGGGAGGGGTTTCCTAGCTATCAATAGAGATGGAAAGGAGGCCATGCGTGAATCCCTTCAGTCTGGATTGGAACTGCAGATAGCTTCAGTAGGTCCATGGCTGATAGAACGGTTATGCACATATTTGCGTGGTTGCGGAAGTCTGGTTTCGCACCCGATGTGCAGTCCCATCTTCTGAACATACCATTTGACGGGTCTCCCCTTTTTGGCAACAAGGCTGACGGGAGCCTGGAGAGGTTGCAGACCTCTAAAAGCGGCCGCCAAATCTTTAGGGGCCGCTGTTGGGCAGCCTCAGCCTTTTCGTTCATCAGGATAATCTTGGAGGGGGCGATCTTATCGTTACTACTCCTCATTTGGAAAGGCAAGAGGAATGGTCAGTCAAAGGCCAAAGGAAAATCCCTTGCTTATTAGCTATTAGCAGCTGCAGCAACCCGGCTCAAAACCACTTTGAGAGCTTGCGCCACAAAACACCAGTGGGGGGGGGGGGCAGATAGTCTCAGCATCTGCAAGAATTGCGAGACATTACTTCAGATGCCTGGACTCTGGAAACAATAGCCCAGGGTTAATGCCTTCCATTCTTTTAAAAAAAAAAAAAAATGAAACTTTATTTTAAGATTATTACAGTAACAGGAACAAAACAATTAAAAGAACAAATTAGCTCACAGCATGTAACCTGCACATATTTACTAAACCTCCCTCTCCCCCAAGCAGGGTTAACATCAAATCATCAATTAGAAATCAATACATTGCGAGGAATCTCCCCCACATCCTTTCAAATACAAGAAGCTTCCTGTTCCTGCGAAATATAACCCTTTCCATCTCAGCCATATCATGCATTTCATCAATTCAAACTTCTATCAGAACAGGATTTGTCGTCTTTCACCCTCTCAAAATAATTTTTTTACCTTCGCACCTCGATAGACCCACTTTTTTTTTAGAATGATTGATACTCGGTAGCAATGTTCTTTTGGAGGATCTAAGTCTTAAAATCAAAGTTTATTTTCTCACCCTGCTTCACAAATCCTACCAAATTCAAACCAAAAGCCCTGCACTCTGATGCACGTCCAAAGCATATGCTCAAATGTACCCATATCATGAACACACGACCAGCAATCTGAGTTGTCTGACATTCCTCTATTGAACAGCCTTTCAGGAGTCCAGTATTGATGATTTGAATCTGTCGGGACCTCTGCGCTAAGCTTAAAAGCTTAAAGAGCATAGTCTTGTATTAGCACAAATACGTAACCAGTGATCTTCTTCAATAGCACTCCCAATCTTTCTACTCCATTCCTCCCTCAACAAAGCATTGCATTCAAACTTTCCTGCAATCAAACCATAGATTCGACTCACCAGACCACCTCCACCTACTTTAGGTTTCTGCCATAACAAGGTAACGTCCAGACTTCGCTCTAAGTCAATATCTCCAACAGCTCTTCTGATTTTACGGTAATCACTCGCACAGAAACGTGAAATATTGAATTTTGATTGCAATGCCCTTGCAGTCAACCAATTTCCATTCTCAAAGAGGTCGCTCACCCATTGCACTCCCGCCAGAAACCATTCCGATCAAAACAAGGTTTTCCCATCACATCTAATACCTGAATTCAGCCGACTTGAAGCATTAGGATCTTTCAAGGCGTCGTACCCCAAACAATCATTCAGACTCATCCATGAACTATGCAGGCATTTTGTCAAGGGGTCAGCTACACCCGGTAATTTTGATATAGTTGTCAACAGAGCTCTAGGGAGTAAAGGACCAAAATGACTACTCTCGGCACACAGCCATTCATCCGGATTTGGCTTAATAAATTCATACCATTTTGTGATGATAACTTTGTTACACAGTGGGGATTTAAGTGGTGTACAAGTAAATTGCTGTATTTGGGAGTATGGATTTTACCGAATATATATGAATATGTAACGGAAAACATGAATATGGTCTGTACGGCATATACGTTTGATTTAGAGAGATGGAGTGCTTTACATTTGTTCTTGTGGGGGAACGTTAACGCACTGGAAATGGTCTCCACATCAAGAATTAATTATGGACTTGGCATGATCCCCCTGGATATTTGGAAGACATTTTGGAAGGAATTGGATAGGCTAACCCAGGGATTTTTATCGGATCATAAAATGCCGAGGTTGAAGCTATTTAAATTACAATTGCCCCTGGAAAAGGGTGGACTGGGTGTGCCAAATTATAGATCTTACCACTTGGCTTTTATGTCGCATACTGCCTTCAATTCTTATCACAACAATCCACCGGGAAAACACTTTGATGATTCCAGATCCGCTCCTACAGCAGGGGATATTAACCCTGCTAGAGAAAGGTGCTATAGAACTGGTACCTGTAGCGGAGCGGAACAAGGGTTGGGATTCCCCATATTTTTTGATCCGCAAGAAAGACTGAGGACTGAGACCGATCTTGGACTTGAGATACTTGAACAAGTTCATCAGGAAGGACAAGTTCAAGATGGTTACTCTTTCTCAGATCCTCCAGGCCCTCCAACTTCAGGATTGGCTGGTGTCATTGGACCTTCAGGATGCTTATTTTCATGTGCCAATCCATCTCGAGCACAGAAAATGCCTGAGGTTCGCCGTTGGCGGCTCGCACTATCAGTTTTGAGTCCTGCCATTCGGGTTGACCTCCGCCTGAGGGTTTTCACCAAACTGATGGTGGCGGCGGCGTATCTCAGGAGACGGGGGATTTATGTCTACCACTACTTGGATGATTGGCTCATCAGAGCACGTTCTCCCGAGCAAGCCCTGGATCATCACGTCACTCCCTTCACAAACTGGGCTTCTCCCGCAATTTAAAGAAGTCACAGATGACACCTTCCCAAAGGCTCCAATACATCATAGCTGTATTAGACACATCCTTTGGAAAGAGCTCACCACTCAAGGCGAGGGCTCAAGACATTCTTCAGATGGTTTCCAAATTTCAAAGTGCCCAGAATCCTCCGGCCTACGATTTTTTTGAGGTTGCTCTGCCTCATGGCATCCTGCATTTATCTAGTGCCAGAAGCCCGCCTGAGAATGAGATCCCTTCAATGGGCTCTGAGAACTCAATGTTCCCAATTGTCAGGAAGGATGACAGACCTGCTCCAGGTTCCAAGCAGGGTCGCACAGGATCTCATGTGGTGTGCCTGCAAGGACAATCTTCTGAAAGGAGAACATTTTTGGCAACTGTGGCCGGAGATTACAGTAGTGAAGGACACCTCACGGTGTGGGGAGCCCATGCCAACTGTCTGACAATCAGCGGTCCTTGGTCTCCATCGGAGTCTAAACTGCACATCAACCTTTTGGAGCTGAGGGCAATCATACTATCCCTGAAAGACTTCCTGCCCGCTGTACGGGGAAAGAATGTCCTGATAATGACGGACAACACAGTGGCCATGCATTACCTCAACAAAGGAAGTGCTGTAGGGTCACTACCACTGTGCAGAGGGACAATGCAGCTCTGGTACTGAGCAATTCAGGAAGGAATCTCTCTATCAGCAGTTCACCTAGCCATGGAGGAGAACGCGACGGCAGACACTCTGAACAGGCAGGGTGCAGTGTCCCACGAGTGGCAACTAGCTCAGGAAGTCCTTAAAGAGATCTTTGCCCTTTGGGAAACCCCTCAAGCAGACCTGTTTGTGACCGGGGTCCACCAGAAGTGCGAAAGGTACTGCTCAAGGGAATTTCCTCCGTGGAGCTCTAGGAGACGCGTTTATGGTGCATTGGGATTTCCCACTAGTATATGCGTTTCCTCCGATTCCCCATCATTCCTCAAGTAATCAGGAGGCTGAGACAGTTTGGAAGCCACATGATCCTAACTGCCCCAGATTGGGCCAGGAGAACGTGGTACCCGGACCTTCTAGACATGGTCATCTGTTCTCCGATTCGTCTTCCGCAGAGAGAGGATCTTCTCTCACAAAGGGAGGGACAAGTTCTCCATCGCTTGGTTTCTGAAAGGCTGAGATACAAGGATTGGGACCTCCATTATGATGTCATGGAAGTTTTGCTTTCGGCAAGAAGGCCAGCAACAAAATCTCTGTGCCGTTGGAACGAGTTTTGCGACTGGTGCAGGGAAAAGAATGTTGAACCTTTTCTATGTTCAATTCCAGAGGTGTTATCTTTCCTCTTATCATTGGCACACAATGGTCTCAATGTTGGGACCATCAAAGGTTACCTAACGGCGCTTACCATCTTCAAGTGCTCTTCGGAATAGTGTTCCTACTTAAAAATTCCCTTGGTGATTCAATTATTAAAATGGCTCACAAATGTGTTCCCACCTTCTTCTTTTCAAGTCCCAGTTTGGGACCTTAATCAGATTCTAAAGTTTTTAATGTGTGCTCCATTTGAACCCTTGCACACATGTCCATTGAGGTTATTAACCTTCAAAACCATATAAGTCGCTTTGACATCTGCATGTAGTGTGTCCGAGTTGCAGGCACTTTCTTCCAGTCCACCCTATACTGTATTCCATAAGGACAGGGTTGTGTTTAGGGTAAAACCCTCCCTCCTTCCTACCTAAGGTTGTATCTGATTTCCATCTAAATCAGAAAATTGTTCTGTCTGCGTTCTAGCCCCGCCGCATCCCGGTAAAGAGGAAGAAAGGCTCCATAGGTTGGACCATAGAAGACCTTTAAGATTTTATATTTCTAGGTTCTTTAAACTCCGAGTGGATGACCAACTCTATTGGATATACCGGAAGGAAATTGGGTCAAGTTTTTCAAAACGGACATTATCAAGGTGGATTATTCTTGGCGTCTCCCGTTGTTACAAATTGGCAGGCAAGGACCCGCCAGAAGGCGTAAGGGCTCATTCCATCAGAGGTATAGCCTCTTCGGCAGCCCTTCAAAGGGGCGTTCCTATTAAATCGTTCTCTGATGCAGCAACTTGGTCGTCTCTGCATACATTCACAAAGTATTACTGGCTAGATGCTGCCCACTCTCAGGGTGTTGCCTTTGGTAAGGCGGTACTGTAGTTGGCTTTATAAAATGCAGACCATCTCAAATTCCACTCCCTCCACCAAATTCTGCATACTGCTCTGGGAGTCTATCAAAGATGAGGAATATGTTGGAGGACACAATCCATTTGAAGAACAAGTTACTTACCAACTGGTAACATTCTTTCAATTGCATGTTCCTCAGTGTTCCTCATCGCCCTCCCATCCCTCTGTAGAATTTCCTATGCTGTTAAAACTTCAGCTCTCGCACGGCAGTCTACTGCCTGCCTACACTAACCACCAACACAAACAGGAGGGAAAAACAGAACTGAGGCCAACGGGCGCCATGCGTGCTACTTGTACACCCCATGACGTCGCCCTCGACAGAGGCCTTCGAGGGACATTGACTCGACGCCATGAACGCACGCCACCCTCTACCGAGAAATTTTCAGAAGCAGCCGAAGCTGGACATGAATATCAAAGATTAGGAATATGTTGGAGGAACATCCAGTCGAAAGAAATTACCAGGTGGTAAGTAACTTTTTTTATATAAATTATAAGTGCAAGTGCTTCTTTTACTGTGCATGTCTGTTTGGGAGAATTCTCATAAAAGTGCCAATTCCCTTCACCTTAGAGACCCCCAGCAACTTTGCTAGAATTTGAGGACTTGATTTTTTTACCTGGAAAGAGTGTGAGCCTTTTTTCCCACTTTTTTATGTATTTTGATGTGTTTTACATTTGTGTTCTTTGATTATGGAGTTTTAAATAACTCCATAGGCATCATCTTTTCGTGTGTTACGCAGCACCTTCAGTCCAATGACACAGGGATGTCGTTTTAGACTTCCCAAAGGTTTAAATACCTTCTCTGGGATAAACTACTGTTTCCCAGAGAATGTAAAGTGAAATTGACTTTACTAGTCTTTCCAAATTCATAGACCCAGCACACACCATCTTACAATGGAGTGCTGGAGGGGTTATATAGTATCCCCTGTGTCTAAATACTAATGTAGCAGTCAAATTCTACGAACTGCTGTGATTTTTCCTGATTGCGAACACTGGTAGCTAAGAATCGCAGGAGCCATGTTTTTCAAGATGGCGCCTTAAGCTCCTTTGTTTAAAAGGGTGCCTGTCGTCTTTTTTCGCAGTTTCTTTTTGGAAAGGTACTTCTAGTGTTTGTGTCTGCGTGCCAAACCTGGTTTGGTCCCTTTGTTCGTGTGCCTTTGGCGGGCTTCAGGACTGAAGACCACCTCTGGCATCTAAGTGTCTGGGCAGGGCAGGAAGTGAGGGAGGTGCCCTAAACTCTCTATGCTTAGACTCCTAGCAGATCCAAATGCACTCTGGCGTGATTGGCTGGCTGACTCCCCAGCATGGACAGTGACAGCTAGGCTGGAATGAAAGGGAGAAAACTGTTTAAAAGGCAAGTCTCTTGGACTGGAAAGCAGAGTCGACCACTGGAACGAAAGAACCGAAGACGAGCTGGAAGAGGACGGCTGCTGCAACTCGTGGACCGTTGGTTTGCCCGGTGAAGCCCTGCTGCAGGTCCGAATTGCCAAACTCCATTCGACAGAAAAGCTCCTTAAAGGACGGCTTCTTCCTTTTGAGTTGGTGGGACCAATCCACTCATAAGACACCTGGATACCATTCTGAAGGCTGGTGAGGATTAACCAGGGAGAGGGACACCAGTTTGTGTTCTTGAATCTACAGCTACTGGAACTGAAGTGACTCCATATTGTTTGCTTTCTTCAACGATCCCGTGCAGTGCAGGGGTCCCCCGATGTCCTCCCTCTTGTCCCCACAAATGAGGCTCCGGAAAAGCGAGATTTGCAGGACCTGCCAGGAACCACGACTTAAGCAACATTTGTTTCTTCTTAGAAAGGTACTGTGCCAACCCGATTGAGAGAACGCCACTCTCGCTGTGAAAGTTTGTGAAACTTTCCCAGCTTGCAGGCCTAATCAGCTTGGGACCTGACAAATTATCCTTTTTCGTCTAAACTACGTCTGAGAACTATTGCAAAGACTTTACTGTTTGATACCGAAACTGCTCTTTCCTATCCAGAACACTAGCCCATTGACTTTGGCCTAGCCTAGTGACTTGAATTGAGCAACCCTGGTGAACAAACTATTTGCACTGCCTAGAAAGTATGTGATCTATTCTACTTACGTTTGTCCTTTTTGCTCACTGTTAAGTAACTGAACTGTCATTTAGCTCCTATTTTAGGAGAGCTCAAACTGTCTCAAAAGCTTACAGTTTTGTATTGCAGTGTATGGGTATATAATATTAAGTTGTCTTCTTCTAGTGAAATGTTTTCTAAATGATTGTGTAATAAATTACTAAGTGTTTTTACCAAGAAACCTTGAGTATAAATGTCTACTTGAATCACTGTGATTGAAATTCCTCTGTGTAACTACTTGTACTGCTCACATTCACTCTTGAGATACGCCTGGCTGCTCAGCTCTCTACCAAAAACTGTGGTACAGACTTATACCAAAGGTTGGTTTGGCTAACACCTGTAGTCCTAATTGTGTGTAGTGGTCCCAAAGGGTACTGCCTGAAATTCTGCTTAACATTGTCTAACTATATTGTACTTACCTATAGCTTGCATCTTCCTCTTAAGCTAAGCCTGACTGCTCTGCCACTCTACCAATGTCTTGAGTTAGTACAGACAGAAACTAAGAGCTGGAGATTTACCACCCACTTAGATGGCTTACTAATGTCTTGCTGATAAGACCTGGAACGCGCCTCTATCAAGGTGCATCTAGCTGCCACATCCCGGTACACCTGGGCGCATGGCAATCCCTCCCTGTGGACACACATGCTCTTCAAGGAGTTCCTCAAAGATCTCTTCTGGAATTATCCGCCAATGAAGGCTCTGGCTTGGGAGCTCGATGTGGTTTTGGCTAAGCCCATGGGCCTCCATTTGGCCCAATGCATCAGGCCCCTCTGCAGTTTCTCTTGTGGAATTCTTCTTTCCTAGTGGCCATCACCTCGGCCAAGCGGTTCGGGAAGATCCAGGCCCTCTCCTGCAAGCAGCCATACTTGACTTTCCACGCTACAAGGATGGTGCTGCGTACCCACCCAACCTTTATGCCAAAGGTTTCCTCTGAGTTCCATCCCAACAAGCCTTTGGTACTGCCAGTTTTTTCTTTCCAAACCCTTCTTCGCCTGCTGAAAAGGCGTTGCATTCGCTGGACGTTGCTCGTGCCTTGAAGTTTTATGTGGCAAGCACAAAGGATATTCATAAGACCTCTCAATTGGTCCTCAATTTTGGGCCTGTGGGTCACGGGAAGGCCCTGTCTAAGGCTTCCATATCCAGGCCACTCTCCGGCTGTATCATGCACTGTCGTCTGGCCAACAGACCTCTTTTAGGCCGGACGAAAGCCTATTCCACCAAAGGCTTTGCAGCAACAACAGCTTTTCTCTCTCGTGTTCCCCTGCTCGACATCTGCAGCGCTTCTAAATGGAGGTCCACCCACACCTTCGTGAGATTCTACAGCGTTGACCGGGATTAGTCCCGGGTCGACCAAGCGGTGCTATGCAACCTGTTTACGTGAGTCTGTTCCAGGAGTAAGTGTATTGCTTCTGTTGAGCCTTGCCCCCTCCCGTGGTCAATTATATGTATCCTGTGTTCTCCAGCATGGGTTTTGCATGGATTCGCATGCAAACCCACCCTCCTTCCCCATCCGTGGCTCTTCTTGTTGCATACTGATGCTTTAGGTCCTCTACCAAATCTGAAGATGGTGTAGGCGAGGCATGGTATTGCAAGTATGACACTGACACAAAATGTTCAATTTGTAAAACCTTTATTCAGCTCTGTGGGTTTGGAAAAACTCTTGCTCTGCACTATAGCTTGGATGGAAGTAGTCTCTACCATCAAATAATAAAGAAAACACAGTCCTAGTCAGTCTGTCAAATCAAAATGGCCTATACTAACAATACCTTATGCCTGCCCTATCTCTTACACAAAATGTGTAAAGGGGAACATGTATGCAAAGGAAAATCGGTGTTAGAATACAAAGAATCAAAGTGGCTGAGTCAGCTTTCTTCCCCACGTTGGACAGCACGGGGTAAGGCAGTCCCTGTAGACAGGATGCCACACTCTGGTTCAGGTTCTCGAAACAAAGTAGCTAGAAACATGGATTGAGGGTGGTTAGGGAGAATTCTCAGAAATGTGGTAATTCCCTTCTACCTTAGAGACCCCCATCTCTTTTGCTGGACTTTAGGACTTTTTATCTCTCATGTAATTTTAATGTGATTCATTTTCTGTTTCTTTTGACTTTGGAGACTGACAAACTCCACTCCATAGGCATAATCTTTTCATTGTGTCACAGCACCTTCAGTGCAGTGGCACAGGGAAGTCTTAGATTTCCCAGAGGTTTAAATACCTTCTCTTGGTGAAACTACTGTTTCCAAGAGAAGTGAAGTGAAATTGACTTTACTTGCATTTTTTTATCTTTCTAGACCCAGCACATACTATCTTACCATAGGGTGCTGGAGGGGTTACTTAGTATCACCTTTGTCTAGATTCTCATGTAACATTTTTGTTACCCTTTCTACAATTAATGGCTGGCGGCAGTGGTTTACTTTTTACTACCATTGTGTTCTTACCACGGGCTGCGTCCGCTGCCACAGTAAGGCATCCATGGGTGCCCATTCTGTCAAAATGGCCCCGGTCTTATTATTTCAGCATTTCTTGTTGGAAAGGTCCTTCTTGAGTTTTACTCTGCACGCCAAGCCAGGTTGGTCTTTGTTCGTTTTGCCTTTGGCGAGATTCACGAGTGGCTCCAGTATGTCTGGCAGAGGCAGGAAGTGAGGGACGTGCCCGAAGCTCCCTGTTCTAAATCCCCTTGGTTACAGGAATGCACCTAAAGGTGATTGGCAGGCTGAATGTCCGGCAAGGACAGCCATCCTGCTTTATGATTGACAGCTAGGAGGCTGGAATGACTGGGAGAAACCTACATAAAAGGCAAGGATTTTTGGCTTGGAAGGCAGTCGAAAACTGGATGAAGGAATCCGAAGAAGAACTTGGAAGAGATGCCTGCTGCAACTCCTGGACCGTTGGTTTGCCTGATGAAGCCCTGCTGCTTTCATGAAGCTCCGAATTCGCCTCTACTAGAGAAGCCCTTCAAGGACGACTTCTCCCTTTTCGTTGGTGGGACCAATCGACTCCAAAGTAAGCCTGTCTGGACATCCTCTCGAAGCTGGTTGCATTTCCACTGCTGCTGCTGCTGGAACCGAAGAGCCAGGGAGAGGAACACCAGATTGTGTGCGTTTCTTTTAAGTCGTACCCGAACGCTCGGAAGATCCTCCGGACTTCCCTGATGCAGGGCTGACCAAGCCTGAGCCACCTCAACAGTGTGCTGGACCCCAGAAGCAAGGAAAGTCTGAAGTGGTAAAGGCTGAAACATGTCTGGGGATGCTTGTGCAAAAGGGATGTGACCTAGCAGTTCGGGCTGGACTGCCCCTTTTGGGGTGGGACCAAGTCTGATTTGCATATGGTCTTTCCCTTTCTGTAATGGCTTGGCAAGCGAAGAACGATGGTCTGGGGCGTTACCCAGAGCAGCCGGAGGTTGAGATTGATTCTAATCCTTCCACCTCCACCCATCACCTTAGTTTTTACTTTGTATATTTAAGTGTTACCTATTCTGCTCCCTTTCCGAAGAAGGCCTATAACTGACTGGGAAATAAATTAATAATTGTTTTTATCAAGAAACCTTGAGTATAAGTGTTTATTTGAATAACTGTACTGTGAAACTGTGTCACAACATTACTGCTCTCATTGACCCCTCTTGAGATGAGCCTGGCTGCTCGATGACACTACCAACCTTTGTAGTTCAGACTTATACCAAAGGTTGGGTCCCTATTGCCAGGAGGTCAAGGTTATTGTAGTGCACCCAAAGGGTACTGCATACAATCTTGCTTAACAAGGGCCGCCTGGTCTTCCACGTTAAAGTCACTTTCCCAGCATTCCAATCATTCTTTCACAGTTCAGTCAAATGTTCACGTAGGAATCTTTCTGGCGGGCTCTACCTCAGTCACAGCACTTGTAGAGGGTCCCTTTCCCCAAGCTTTATTCATATTCGTTGGGTTTTCCCGTCCCCTAACTTATCACACTTCGGTCTGGCTCAGACCTTTTCCTGATGTCAGACTTTTGAATGTACGAGACTTTTAAAGTTAATTCAGTTCATTGCTTTATAACGAGCATCTTCACCTTTTGCGTAAACCTTAGTGTGGGCTACTTCCTTTCGCAGGACCACTCTGCTCTCTGTATAAATGGCTTCACAGTTATCAGTAATTTTAAAGTTCACCACAGGTCTGCCTTTCTTCGGGTCTCATCCACGCGCGTGCAGCCTTCAATTGTAAGACATATTGTTGGCACTTAAATCTTTCCTTAACACACACCAGTCTTTCATCTGGCTCGCCAACTCACCACTGTTTGCATTCCTTTCTCATATTTTCCGTTTCAATTCACTAGTCCAGGTTTAATAACACAGGCTTGGCCTTGCCTCCCCAGCTCTGTCATTCACCTGTGAGGGTTGCGGGTAGCCTTTGAAACACAATGCAGTCTTTTTGTCTGGGATTAGGCTTTCTCCACGTAACTTACGGTTCTTTGGCAGCAATGACCTCCTGCATGCATCTCCTAAATTTCTTTACCCTGGATTCTCGTACCCCTACCTGTCTTTCTGCTCCAGTAGGTCAGCCTTTGCCCCATAAATTCTGCTGCTTCTTGTGCTCCACTTTGCTCAGTGTGTCCATATGTTCCGCCTTTTATACGTGTGGGGAGAGCTAATGGGTATCAGATGTATGTGATTAAAGTCAGGTGCCTGACTTTGCCTGACCCGATTAGTGGGACATGTCCAGTGAGATGTATAAGAGTTAGGCTTTTTACTCTGTCGTCCTCTTGCTCAGCCAAGTATTTGTGTAGGAAAGCATGGGGGGAGGGGTTGGGACATCAGAGAATACCATGAAATGGGAGGGATCATGGGTACGGGAAAGGGGGGAATAACAAGTCTCACCATCTGTCGCCTCACTCCTACTCCCCGAAGACCCCTCACCCAGGCGATCCTCCAGCACTGATCCATCCCCAGCGTCTGGATCCAAAGGCGATGGCCATGCCCTGGCCACCTGAGAGATCCCCGGGGACTAGTAGGAGAGCCACCCTTTGGTTTCTCAAAATGGCCACCAGGGGTGGAATCTAGGAAGAAGTGTCATTGGCTAGGGGCAGTATGACCCTAAGGACAGTGATTGGCTATAGAGATGAGCAGTTTTCAGTCTGAAGGGAAACTTTTTTTTTTACTGAGGATCCCCGGCCTGACAGGGAATATTCATGAGCATGGTAATACATGCTAAACCCATGCTGGAGGACAGGAGTAACAGGTAAGTAGCTTGTTCCTGCTCCTTATCTATTAAATATGGATGATTGGAACTTTTCAATGGCAATATGCACTTTTATCCTGTGTCCCCCACTTGAGAATAAAGGTGTGATACATTCTGTTCCCTCCAACTGCCTCAGTTTTTGCAAGTTCAGGAACACTTAGTACAAATTGAACAATGCTGTTCAGAGTTTTAATCGGATAATCTACTTGAAGGATAATTGAACATGTATTTTGTGTGGAGTCCTATTTAGCATGGCATATGCCATTTGTCTGGCCTCTTGGTGCTTGGAGTCTAGCACAAGGTGGGACAGGGTGGTTAGATGGAGGACCGTGGAGTTTCTGAAGTTAATAAAAGGGTGGCGTAAAACACCTTGAGAAAATCTTGAGAAAATGGGGGTTGAAATTTCCCGGATCTAGGGGGCTACATAGCTCCTGATTGTAGCCTTGAAGGCCCTAGTTAACTTGAGTATGTGTGTTTCAGAATGTCTAAAGGTGGGTTAGGGCACATATAGAAGACATTGGAAGCCTATTGGGCCATATATAATAGACAAGTACTATTTGTTTTATTTGCTTGTATAGCGTGGCACCCTGAGGTATCTGGGCTCTTTTACTTGGTGTACAACACAGGTTACAGCAGGGACAATGAAATCCAGTGACCAGTTTTACATGGTAAATAACAGTGGTTGCAAGAAGAACCAAGAAATGCTATTACGGGATGGGTGGCAGGAAGTAATGACAAATATGGTCCGTGGTTGAAACCACATGTTAGGCTTGCGTTACAGATCAAGTCGTACGATTGCAGCAGGAGAGTTCGAACATGGTATTCTACCTGCAATGTATAAGAATAATACCTATCTAATGTACCGATACCGAGAGAGGTATAGGGAGAGGAAGAGTACAGTGCCGAGCGCAGGTCTGTGATTTGTGGGACAAATCAGGTAGCAAGTTTGAAGAAGATGTATACAAAGTTTTATAACCTAGCTTTTGGACAATCGGATGGTCACCTGGTGATACATATCTAAGCTATGGGCAAGGTCCGGTCACGCCAATAGGTCAAAAATATTGATATTACATTGTGGCGGTTAATTAGATTTTGAGAACAACCAAGTTTTTAACCTTATTTCGGAAGGAAAGGAACACTGGTTCTGTCCTTGGGGCAGGTGGTAAGGTATTCCAGGACTTGGCTGCTAGCACTGGGAAGCTAGTTACTCCAGCTTTAGTCAGTTTGAATTTAGGTATGTTGAGGCAGTGGGCATAGTTGGCTCTAGTGGGTCTAGTAGAATCCTTTCAGGAGAATTTGTCGATCAGGTACTTGGAGGCTCAGTTGTTTAAACACTTGTGGGTGATTAATGTTCTGAAAGTAATCCTGTCTTGAATCGGGAGCCAGTTAGTGTTCCAGTGATTTTGTGAGATATGGTTGCAACGAGGAATATTTAAGGCTGTTCTGAGAGCATTGTTTTGCAATACTTGTAGCTTGTGAAGGTTTCTCTGGCTAGTGCCTAGGTAAAGAGTATTGCAGTAGTCCAGTTTGGAGGATAGAATTGCCCTTTCCAGGGTAATGCAACTGCTAGTGGACAGGAATGGTCTGCAAGCTTTTATCAATTTGGATGTGTAGGCCGTTGATGACCAAGTGGCGTTGACTTGTCTGTGGAGAGACTAGGCGGAATCCAAGTAAAAATCTAGGCTTTTGCCTTCCTTGTCGACTTTGATATTTTTACCATTGATGTTGAAGGAGGAGTGTTTGGGGCCTAGCTTGTTGAGTCTCAACTTGAAGCCAATGAGTAGGAGCTCTGTTTTGTTGTCATTAAGACCTAATCCATGATTGGCCATCCATGCTTGGATTTTACTGTAAATTTCATTTGAGTATTGAGTCAGAGTAGTAGGCACTTGAAAGTGTGATGAGGATTTGTGTATCATCTGCGTAATTCGTATATGATATACCAAGTTCATCTAGGCGGTCAAACAGGAGCTTTGTGAAAATGTTAGAGGGTAGGGGAGACACATGAGCCTTGTGGGACTCCACGTGTGATTGGAGAAGGTTCAGCGGATGCGGTGGGGGAGAATACCCTCATCGATCTATCGGAGGAAGGAATTGACCTAGGCTGCGGCTTTGGCGGAGAATGCAGCAGCTGTGGAAAGGTGTTTAGGTAAAATATTGTGGTTGACTGCTGCCGACAAGTCAAGTAGGAGTAAGGCCAGCTTTTCATTGTCCCTCGTCTCTTTCATTTGGATTTTTAGATTCAGGAGGGCTGGCTCAGTCCCGTGTCAAGGTCTGAAACCGGATTGCTGGAGGCCTAGAAGGTTGTTAGCCTGAAGATGGTTTTGTATCTGAATTTTGGCTGCTTTATCTAATATTTTTAGAAGAAAAAAAAAATGTGGTGATTGGTCTGAAATTGGTAAGGATATTGGAGTCTAGGTTAGGCCTCTTGATGAGGGGCTTAACCCAGGCATCTTTGAGATTTTTTGTAACGGTGCAGGAGGCAAATGAGGAGTTGAAGGATGTGATGAAAGGGGTGAATTCTTTAGCTCCTTTTATTATTGAGGCTGGACTGATGTCCCCTTGGCATCTGGACGGCTTTATGCTCCCAATGATGAATTATACCTCTTTCGTAGTCACTGGAGTAAATTAGAAGACTTTGCTTTGATTAGGAGTCGTGCGGTACTGGGTACTAAGTTTGGGCTGTGTGCTGTCTGTCACAGGATGTGGCCAGGGCAGCCAGGTAGGACCTTTTTGCTTCAATTTTTGCTTGAAGTAGTGAAAGTTTTTCCAGAAGGGCCTTGTCTGTTGGTGCACCAGAGGGCGTCTTTATTGCACAAGTCTAGTGCAGGAATGGGTGATTCCAGTTCTTTAAGGATATTGAATAGCTCCTTAGTGTTGGATATGGCATTATGGATTCTATTGTTGTAGGTCTCGCTTTTTGTTTTCAGAATGGCAGTTTTATAGGCCGTGGAGGAAGTCATGACATTTTCCTTATTCTGAGTTGCTGGATTTTTTTCCAAGACGCTTATGTGTCTTTTAGTTTTACGTAAGGCCTTGAACTTGGATGTGAACCATTTGTTGAGATGTACCAGTGGTTTGGCTTTCCTGAGTTTGAGGGGCTAGTTGGTCGAGGGCGTTGAGTAAATTATGATTGTATGAGTCCACCAGTTTAGATGGATCTAGGTTGGTGGCCAACTGTTAGTTAGTGATGGGTTGAATTAGGGGGAGTATGCTTTTGCTTTCTAATGTGATTAGGTGATTATTTCTGGTTAAGGCTGGGGGGGGGGGCTTGAAGATCCTTTATGGATGGGTTGTTTAGAGTCCTGGCTTTCGAAGGAGATTACATTATGATCTGACGAACCACATGGAGAGTTGGAAATAATTTTTGTATTGTAGTTAGAACTGCTACCGAATCTAGGGCTCTGCCTTTGCAGTGTGTTGGGTCTGATATACGCAGTGAAAAGCCTAATTCTGTGATAGCATTTTCTATGGCTATAGCATTGGAATCTAGATTGTCATGAAGGTCTAAGTTCATATAACCTAGAAGCATAATTTGAGAGTGAGGTTTGGTGTTTTGTGAAAGCAGGCAGGTGATGTCTTCCTCAAAGGAGGCAATCTGGCCAGGTGGTGTGTATAGAATGTGGCAAAATAGTGTGCACGCAGCTGAGAGGGAGTTTAACGGAGAGTTCTCCTCCAGAGGGGAAGCTGAAGCTGTCACATTCTCTAATGCCCAGGGTATTTTTGATGATAATTGCGACCCCACCCCCTCTACAAGTGGTTGTGTCAGCTCTGATGAGGTTGAAGTGTTTTTGGAACTGCTAGCATGAGGGAGGGTCCTGCTGCTGGGTGGAGCCAGGTTTCTGTGATAGCTAAGAAGTCTAATTTGTTGGAGGTAATGAGGTCTGCAATATCTAGGGCATGTGCAATTAACGAGCTGGCATTGATAAGGGCCCCTTTAACATGGTGGACTTCAGGCTGTGATTGTGATGAAGGTTGGTTAGGCGTGGATGATTGAGGTGGCTGCTGCGGGGGGGGGGATGGTGGTGGTGGTGGTGGTGGTGGTGGCGGCGGTGGTGGCGGCGGTGGTGGTGGCGGCGGCGGCGGCTTTGGAATTAGGCCGATGGATCTTGTGGTGTGTAAGGCTTTTTGTGGAGGTGCGGGAGCCAAGTCTCCCGTTCCTGAAGGTGGTGGAACAGTGTCGATTCATAGTATTGTTAATGGTCATGTGCACAGGGAGGTGACCTAGCTTGCAAGGGTGAAGGTTCCTCTTAAGGTCTATAGTACTTGGAGATTGTTGTACTGTTCTGGGCAAGTACATGAGTGGGGGTTATTTTGCTTGCGTTGGAGTGGTAGTAATATCATCAAGGTTTAGAGGACACTCCAGAGGTTTGCCATAAGTGTAAAGGTGTCCACTTGCTGTTTGCTGGGAACCGGGGATTAGACATCCTAGTAAGTGACAATGAGCAATCGGCTTTATTGGGCAACTGTCTTAAGTAACTAAATCTAGCAGGTTTGTAAATGCAAACATTTATAATTCAGGATAAGTGTACATATATTGGTGCGTGTGGCGAACTGTGAATGCGCTGCGTGATATTTAAAGGCAACAGGCGAGCCTAGACACACATCATGAATGACAAGCAATGACTAATAAGTGTACAACAATGGATAGTTGTCAGGCGGTCATCAACAGTTATAGTGCGCTGAGTTTAGAGGCTAACAGGTGAACAGCAACAAGTAGCATACATGGATGGTGCTGCTTAAGACATAGATGATAACAGGCGTGCAGCTTTGAAGGCTGTTGCAAGCTATAGGGGGACAGGCTGAAGCAGAGAGTTCTGGTAGGCTAACAGTTGTTGTAAGGTAGGTTGAATACAGCAATGCTGTTAAACACAATGGTATGTGAGTAGGCTAGCCATGTTGCAAAGGGCAGCAAGCAGTGAAGCTTGGTGACAAGCAGAGTTATATGAAATCCACTAGATGCGTAGTTCACGATAGATCGCCAAGGAGGGGGACAGTCGAGATAAAAAACAATAGTGAGGGTAGGCGTTATTGTGGTTGATAAAGTACAGCTTTCAAAATGTGTGGAATGCTGGAGGGAGAGTACCATGTAATTTACCAGCTGACTGGTATGTGTAGCAATAATCACTGTAGGGGTAAGCAAATGCTTCAGAGTGGGATGAAAAGTTACATATGGGCACATAAAACACAGGTGCTCTTACCACACGTTACTAGATGCCGAAGGGAGTTCAAGTGCAAGAAATCCAGGTCAGGAATGTAGATGAAGTACGGTAGAGTTAATCGGGATCCAAGACTTTGATGTGTAGGTACAGGTGAAGCCTTGGTAGCAACGTGAGGTTGGGAACCTGACGTGTCCTACGTCCGTATCGGCCCAGACAGGCACAAACGGGCTTAGCCTTGTGCTCTGGTTGCCTTAGGCGGAGGGTGCCCGGCTAACACCTTCCGGTTGTGTTGGCGGCCTATGAGCTCACCTGCAGAGGTTGCTAGGCAACTGTAATCCACAAAACCACAAGGATTACGGCGCCCATTTTAGGCTGGAACAAACATGGAAATTAAATTGCTGGCTCCTCGTGGCTGATGGCGATGTGGGAGAGAAGCCCAGGCTCGGTGGGGATGAGCAAATGAGTAGGGTAATCAACATATGCAGCCTGCTGGAAGCGGGCTTCACGTGTACAGGGTTGCACTCTGCATCGGGACCGGCGTCAATGTGTTCCGATGGGGCTGCTCAGGGGGAGCTGCTCCTGCAGCTACCAAGATGAGGGTTCTATCCTGGTGGAGTGGCGACGCAAGTGGTGAAACTATAGTTTTCCTTTCAATTGAAAGCTTATTTGCAACCAGCTAGGTATTAGCCTGATGTTCCGTGCCTATGTAAGGCCCAGTCACACAGAATAGCATACAACTTTCATGTAGAACCTCACTCCCGCTCATCCCAAAGTCATGTTTTTGCCTTGATGTGCCATGCCATATTATGCTATCTGCCTTAGCTATTTTATGCTAAATTTGAAACAATGTGATGCCTGTGACCTTGTGCTAGGTTAACAATGTTTGTAATGTTGGCATGCTTTATTTTATTGACTAGTAACAAGCACTCAGTCTTATACCTCAACTGTAGGGATGTCAGGGTATTGATTTTTCAATGTTATAATAGGCTTTTAATGTGTATTATCAAGTTATTGTACATTATTTTAAACTAAAAATATCAGTATGTTAATAAGAGCAGCTGAAGTGGTGTTCTTTATTTGCATACTTGAAGAAGGTGCCAATCAGCTGTTGACAAACGTGCTGAATCTTATCCAAGCTTGCGTTTCATCCCCGGACTGGCACCTCCCTCCCAGAGTCCCTGTTTCGCCAACATGTTGTGGTGCCCTTCCCACAACACCCACTCTTGCCAAAATCTTCCCTCGCCCCTTTCCTACCTAAATTCCCAAATATTCCCAGCCCACTTAGTTTCTTTGCCAACCCTCCTCCCCTGCTTAGTTTTCCTTTATTATTTTGGATCTCTGACCTATTTTTGTAGCCAGAGAGACTTACTGAAGTCCTCCTGTCCGTGCAACTGTGTTTGAGTACATGTTCCAATGGTAGCTGGGGGGAGGGTCCGGGACCTGACCCTGTCAAGATGGAATGGGGACTCATCCACTTGGGGCAGGAGACCCATCGGAGTGTTTGCCAGAGTCAGTCCTCCCCCAGAGGTGGGCTTGTGGTTACTGGGGGGTGGGGGGGAGCTCCAGTCTGTCCCTTAAACTTTTGCTTGGATACAAATATCAAGCGTCATAACCCCATACTTGCCGTTCCCTGTTCTGGTTAGTGGTGATTTTTACTTTTGTTTAGAATTGCAGATCCCAGAAGTCCTTGCAGTGGAGAAGGACGAGCTACCAAGCTGGGAGTGAGCGGGCGATGAACCTCAGTGCTGGAGACGGGCAACCTGGAAGCTCCAAGACATGCAATCAACAGTTTTGGGACTGTTTGCCGTGGGTTGCCATTGCCAAACTCCAACGGACCCATGCTTGATTAGGTGGTGGGGCTTCAGAGGCCTTTTAAAGTCTTGTACCTTTGACACAACTCACGGGGAAAAACAGGGTAGAGATTGGCCCAGAACACTAGTTGGGCTTTAGGACAAATGCGAGAGGGGAGCATAAAAGGGTACATTGGAATTGAGGCAATGTGGGTTGCTCGGGTGAGGTCAAATGAGGAAGAGGCCAAGAGGGGAGAGGACAGTGCAGCAGAGTGGGGATGAATTGCAAACAATGTGGGTTAAGGGGATGGGTTGGTGAGAAAGTGGTACTTGGGTGAGAGGTGTTTGTATGGTGAGTGAAGAGTGACTGAGATTATATAGTGAGTGATATTGGGTGAATGAGGTAATGGAAGAAAGGTGACTCTAGGAGGAGCAGCAGCAGAGGGGAGAGTAGTGGGGAGGGGGCCAGAGTGGAGCGGGGGCAGGGTAGCAGGTGGAAAAAGGAGAGTGGTAGAAAGGTGAGAATGTCAGGTAGAGGAGTGCAAGGGTGCAAAATGGAAAGGCTAAGGGAGACCTGGGTGGTTGAAATGCACCCCTTAGGTTTTTTGTTTTGAGGGACCCTGGGAAGGATCCAACTAGAAATTCTGAGAGGGAACCAGATGGCGACATAGTTTGTATTTCAGCAATCACAAGTAGCCAGCCCCCCTGTGCGCAACTACTTCATTTTTCATGCATTTTGCCTGAAACAATATCTGACGAACACATGCATCTGTCAGTCTGGGATACTGTGTCCACTTACTTTGTGTGAGAGTGAGAGCCCTTCTTGAGTGCATGGGTGTATCCAGAGGGATATTCTGCGATTGACTGGCCATCCTTCTACCCTATCCACAGCTAGACCTCTGTACCTGCACTTCTGCAAGTCCCTGTTCATGGATGGACTGAACCTTTACCAGCATTCTTTGATGCGCCACTGAGTCACACAGCAAAGCTCTGCTTCTCTAAGAACAACAGAAGAAACCAATTGCAGCGCTCCACCACCCCCGCCACCCCACCCCTATGTGATCTGGTGGGGAAAACTGAATCATAGCTTCTGCTTGCAACCTTAAGTCTGTCTGAAACTCCGGACCATTCCTGATCCAGACGTGGGAGTTCCTTGGCCTCCAAGACCCTGAAGAATCTCCATACCAAACCATCAGTTTGTTCAAGGTCATCATCCCTGTGGTACATCTCCCACCATCTGGGATGGTTCCGAGGGTTGTGCTCCACTTTGTTTTGCAACCAGACCTCCTTGGCTCCTCTCGGTGTGACTTTATCTTTAATAATCTATTTTCCCCAGGTTCCTTCTCAAGGAAATTCCAGCCTCCAAATCCTGACATTATGGTAATGAAGGAATCTGATAATGCACCTGCAGCATCTCCGCCTTTCAAAACATGTAGCTTGGGGCCAATGACCTGGGAACCACTAAACCACAAATTATCCTTCCTGCGGGTCATGGGGTTCCACCTGCACTGGTTTGTCATCGCTGGAACCAATAGTGATTCCCAAACAATGTGCACAGTGAACCGCTTCTGGAAGCCACAAAACCGCCTGCTGCAGGATTACTTTTTGGGCCAAGGTATTGCTTGCCTGAGCTTCTCGCCCTTCCTTCACTTGACATCTCTTGGTCCCCTCTTCATCACCAGGGTTCTTCTGTGGCTCAAAATCTATTGGAACTCTAGAAACCTATAGTTTGAACCTTTTTATCAAAACTTAATTTGCAAATGAGTGCCAAAATCTCCACAGCCGGTCCCCTTGATCTCTTCTCAGACTTACTGGCCTATATAGGGTAAGTGTTTTACATGCAATTGCATATTCCCTTTTAGTCAAGCCTCTTTATTGATCTCTTAAGAACTCCTTTTGAACTGTTTTACTTACCTGTTAATGTTTCTAATTTGCTTCATGAGGTTAACTAGTAGTGTAGGTCTATTGCCTTTTTGTTGCATAAAAATTAGATTTAATAAGAATATATTGTGCGGAAATTCTCATTTAGTATTTTTGAAAAACTAACCACCACACCACCTGAGTGCTAGGCTTGAGCTGCTCTGCCACTCTACCCCTTAGAACGTCTGTTGAGTTGGAGGCTATCACTGGTGCCCCAAGTAAGAAAGACGTACCGTAAAACCCTTACCCCAACACCCTCTCCAACCCCAATATGTTTGGTTTGCCATTGGAATAGTCCACTAATGTCAACATTTAGGCTGGGGAACTTCTTGTTGGAATTATATTATGGGGAAAGTGAGGGTGGTGAAAAGACATCAAGTGGCAACCAAGTATGTCTGGTTTCTATCTGAAATCTATCTTTGAAATGTCTGAGTAACATCACGTACGAATATGTTGGTAGTCTAGTTCTAATCGTTTAAGGAACAAACCATGCCAGATAAGTAAAAATGAAATCTTTGACGAGTTCTCAAGTCTAGTCATCTTCCTTCGATTTATAGGTGCCCTCCCAACTTCCACTGGTAGGGTTCCAGTGTAGTGTGGCATTGCAGTGCTATAGGTCAATATTTGGAAGACCAGAGTGTTATATCTTTACATCATTGGCAAACTGTTTTTTAAAAGATGGGGACTGATAGTAAAGTTGACATTTTTCAAGATCTGCCTTTCCTGTCTAAAAGTGGAGCCCCACTTATACAGGTAATGAATGCAAAGATCATTCTGGCATTGGAGATGTTCCAGTACAGACCAGAAACATCCTTATAGTAGAGCATGTTTTCCCATCGCCATCGCTTTCTGAACTAAATCAGTCGATGCCTTTGTTCGACTCCAGTCTTAAGCAGCATAAAATAATACACATCATAAATATAAATGAGTCGACAATTTGCATCACAAGGTAACATGTTGAAATAACAAATACTAAAACACCTTAAAAAGCAGTCCTACTTAATTCTCCCTTAAAGGGCCAATCGAGGTTGGTAAGGATTTAATGTGCTTGCAACAAAGAACCTACTTTTCATCGTCCTGCACTAGCAGGCCAGCTAGTGTCTCCTTATACTTAACTAAATATGGCGAGGCCCATACATTTATCCAATATAATACAGGTTTTAATACCATTTCGTCTGTGTACATTTCTAGTTTATTTCTGCATGAAGCATGTACTTGGCCATCATTCTTCTCAAACACCGCCAGTTTAACATACTGCTGAAGGCCCCAAAAATCTGATCCGTACATCACACTAGGATTGAGCTGCGAGTTATGTACATCAAGCGTTAAGATGTATTTCTAGAATCTTTTATTATGATGGTATTTGAGTGCGGGCCTAGCTTTGAAAAGCAACTGAGTGCTTTACAGGTATACACCAATACAGATACATAATGGAGTGCTTTACAGACGTGTACAACATTGCAGATACATAACGGAGCGCTTTTCAGTGGTAACAGAACTGATATACAGCGGACGGTAGGATACAGAGTGGTGCAGAAGAGGGCTACTAGACACACAATGTGGGTTGCCACATAGTGGTACAGCTATGGTGGGGGACTATTATAATGAAAACAAAGAATCCAAAAAGCTTTATAGTGAATCTAAAATTAAATCCTCATACTTATTCTAAGATGGTATCGAAAGATATCCTTATTTTAAATTGCCCTTTTAAACAAAATTTACTTTTAAGAGCGAAATAGAAAAACCAAAAAGACTGGTGGATGAGAAATAATACTGTATTTCATTAAATGTGATAGTAAGCAAAAACTCATGGAAACATTGAAAAATGTAGTCTTGTGTATGTTTAGACAAATAATTAAATAGTCATCAAAAACAGCTTCAGAACAGAAAACAAATGAAATGCACAGTGATGAATAATGCGAGTGTTGCAGCTGTAAAATCAATTTACAAGTCTGAAACAGAGAAAATACATTGCTGAAATTAATGAGTGTGCCTCAATACAAGTCTGCCAGTACATGAATCTTGAAAGAACAAACAATAAACGTCAAAAAACAGGTCTGCAGAAGAGGGCTACAGCTGTACTGGGCAAGAGAGGGGCAAGCGGCATCTAATGCATCAGTTGGCCTGAGGGGCGTCGCAATGGCCTGGTGGATGGATTTTTGGAGGCCACCCTAGTTAAAGTGAACAGGGTAACCGAGGTAAACCAAAACCCAATCAAGCTTAGCATGGAGCGCAGTCGAGACGATTTTCAGGAGTGTGGAGGAAAGGGGTTGTTAGGCAGAATCCTGTGCAGTGCTCTTGGGGACCACTACACACGATTAAGACTACAGGTGTCAATACAAGTTTTAACTTTGGTACAAGCCTGTACTACTAAGTCAGAGTGGTAGCAGTGGCGGAGCAGTCAGGCTTATCTCAAGAGTATGAGCAGTAGCAGAGATTACACAAAGGGACCACAATTACTGTGAATCAAGCAAACACTGACTCAAGGTTTCAGGTAGAAAAATGTAAGTACATTTATTTTTAAACCATTCGTTATAAACGCAACACTTCTATTAAACTCAAATAAAAACCACACATTAAATATACTACAACTAACCAATCCACTTTGTACAGTAAGTCTCAAGGTAAGTACCCTGTGTTTGAATGAACCAGTGTTACGAACAAAACACGTTACTGCGAATACGATTGCGATCACTTTTTGACAGTTTGGTCTACTAAACAAACGCGTATCCGTGACATCGAATGCTACCGGGGCAAAAACACACTTAGCACCTGAGATACCCAGAGGGAGTTGGAGGCAAAAATCACAGGCAATATTTTGGTTAGGCAGGCAGAATCAAGAAACATTCAGAGACAGGAGTTCAAAAGTCAAAGGGCCCGAGCCAGGGTCGAAAGACACCGGGGCCAGTTGCCGAAGATCACACGGTCAGGCAGTTCACAATTCAACGTAGCCAAAAGTACTTAGATATTGTCAATGTTCGGAAGCAAAAGTTATAACGAGGAGGGAAGACAAGTGCAAGCCTTGGAATTGTAGAAAAAGGGATTCACCCAGTTTCCTCAACAGAACACAGTACCTTTTCCAATGGTGCAGCTGGTGCTCTGGCAGTTGTTTGTGTTGGTTTCCCGCAGACCCACGATTCCTGGAGCTTCGTCGTGAAGGACGACGTCCGAAGGGGGTCTGCACCACACAGGGATGAGGCCGGCAGCAGCGACAAGGAATAAAAGGTGCGCGCCTTAAAAACAGGAGAGGCTCTTCAGGTGGCTATCCGGACCATTACAGCAGTGTGCAGTGATTTCAACCACGGAAGATGATCCTCTGGCTGTCGAAGATGAACTGGTTATCCCCATCAAGCTCAAGGGAAGAAGACTCCGGACTGGATCTTCTGAGTCGTTGAAGGGCAGATAGCTCAGGACTGCAGCAGGGCTTCACCAGGATGGGGTAGTTGCAGCAGTCGTCGTTCTCTCCGCTTCTCTTCGGTTCCTTGTAGTTCCAGTGGCGACTCTCTGACGTCTAGCCCAAGAGACCTGCCTTTTATGCAGAAAACCCCCATTCACACAGCCTGGCTGTCAATCACCCAGCAGGGGGGTGCTCCAGCCCGGACAACTACCCTGGCCAATCATGACAAAGTGCGACTTGGGTTTCCTAGGATACCCTGTGCAGGGGGTGACTACCCCCTCCCTCACATTCAGCCCACCTAGACACCCAGACGCCTGGTGATGTGCTTCTGAACAGAAAGTCCGCCAAAAGACAGTGAACCAAGAAGGCGAACCTAGTTTGCCGCGCAAAGTAAAACACAAGAAGGACTTTAACTAAAAGAAATGGCAAATAAACCCAACCGGAGCCAAAAGAAAGACTATTTAGTCAAGCGGGTTTATGTTCGAGGCTAATATAACAGCCAAGAACAGTACCACGTTTATCTAATATAATTGCGGTAGAAAAGTTAGGGTAGATACCACTGCCACCAGCCAAGTCTAAATGTTAAAAGAGCGAAACAATGCACTAGGAGGTACAGATAAAAAGGGATACTAGTTAACCCTTTCCAGTACTCCATGGAAGATGGGGTGTACAGGATCTGTGGTAGTTTGACTAAGTAAAGTTAATGGTAACTTTACCCTTTTCTGGTTGACAGTAGTCGCCTCAGAAATGGAGTCGAGGGAAGTCTCAAAGACAACCCTGTGCCACGACACTGAAGGTGCTGTGCGACACACAAAAAGAAGTGAGCTACTGAAGTGGTGTACTTCAGAGTCCACAATCACAAAAAACAGGTAGAAACACATAGCAAAACATAGGGAAGAGTGGGGGAAAAGCTCTCTTACCAAGTGGAAAAAAATAAACTCCAGAGATCCAGCAAAGCTGCTGGGGGACTCACTAGGTGAGGGAAATTAGCCATAAATGAGTTCTCCTTAACGAGGGGTTTTGGCAGGGGTTAGGGGTCTATAATGAGTCAATGCAGTGAATTACACAATAATTCAATTTAGACAGTGAAGTACAAAAATATTTTTTTCCTTGGCGCAAAACACATGCTAGAAAACAAGCGGGTGATATTTATTGCTTAACACTTTTACAGAAACCAAAACGAAGCAAACCCCTCGCACTCCTAGTGTGATTAGACCTTGTAAAAGTATTTTGTTAAATTTCTGGTGGCTATTTGTGGAATTATTAGGTGCAGAGGAGATGAGAATCAACCCTGGCATTGGGTTGTAAAATGAACAACAACAGAGAGTAGTTCCCAATTAGGGAACGTCCGTCTCCTGCACACTTTCAATGGCCGAATGTTCAAGCCAGTCTAGCGAGTAGCTTAGAGAATATTTTAGTTTTGTTCACTGTTTTTTTACTATTATATTTCAATAATTCATAAACAATTCTGTTTCTTACTACACTTAACAAATAGGTTATGATTTCATATACAATTTATTAAAACAAGTAGTGTGGCCCAAAGCGTTTCGAGAATTCTCTTCAGGGTTGAATAATATTTTCCAATTTAATCTACAGAAACAAATCAAACATAAATTACAATTATAGTGTCTATCATTTCAACAATTGGTTATACCATTAATGTGCTATTTTTGGAATTTCAAAATAGCTCTATTAATTAGCATGACCCCTCATTTTAGACCGTGTGTTCTGGACCATAACCATCATTTGTACATAGATAGCCCAACAACATTTTGACATTTTAACACATTTCTAATCATTCCTATCTATGTAGGAGTACCGTAAGTGGTTTATGATTACACTAGTACAAAGGTTACTAACCATGCCTCCTATATAATAGTGAGCTAGTTGATCCTGTTGGATGGTAGGTTTTTCTTTTGTAAATTCCTCATACTATAACATCCGAATCCTGCGTGTAGGTCTAGTTTGTTTTATTCCTTTATTTGCAACAGCAACGTCATGTACGTTTCAGCGTAATGATGTCCCTAAGAACGACGATGTTGGGTTATCTCAACACTATCTTGTTGAAATGGTCTACAAATGATGATTATGGTTCAGAACACATGATCTAAAATGGGGGTCATTGTAAAGACTGGAGGTGATGCTGGCTGGTTCTTAAGTACAGTGTAGTCCCCAAGCGCCTACAAAGGAATGTCCACACATTGTTAGTGAAAACAGTCTTTATATACTGGGCCATTGGACAAAAGATGTTCCTCTTCACCTTTTGGGAGTCAAGAACACTATTGCACACTCCCTCAGCCGAGAGTTGTGCTCTTGCCACGAGAGGGAACTTCGGCAGGACTAGGTGGACCGCAAATCAAGTGGGGTCAGGCCCCAGATCGATCTGTTTGCGATGGTGGCAAGCTCCAAATGCTAAAAGTTTGCCAGCAGATTCCACCAACCAAGGAGCATGGGGGACACATTCTCCTTCCCGTAGGAAGGCCTGTTTCTGTACGCGTTCCCGCAGTTGCCTCTCCTGCTACGAGTCCTCACCCTCAAACAGTGCCACTCACCACGGCATGGCCGAGGCAGATTTGGTACCTGGACCGTCTAAGCCTGTCGGCATCGCCTCCGGTCAAACGTCCAGTAATCGAGGATCTTTTCACTGAGGAGGCGGTGCAATCCTGCATCACGACCCAGGATCACTGAACCTGAGGGCTCGGCTCCTGCAGACTTGCAGTTTGGAGGATACGAGTTGCCAGTGGACTGCAGGCAGGTCCTTGCTAAGGCTGGAGCATTGTTGACTTTGAAATGCTTTGATCACAAGTTTGGCTATGTGGTGCCGGTCGCAGAAGATCACTCCTGAGTGTCACGCCCCACAGATTCTTCCTTACTTGTTATCCTTGGCCAGACTGGCTCACGCATCTATCAAGGTTTATCTGGCAGCTATCTCCCGCCACACCAGGTCTCCAGGACGATCTGCTGTTTGGTCTCAGCGTCTCGTCGAGGAATTCCTCAAAGGACTGTTTCGATCTTTCCTGCCATTCCTGCCCTGGCGTGGGAACTCAACGTGGTGCTGATGAGTATCTGGGGGAGAGGGGTGCAGGTAGGGTGGGTCCCTTCCAGTGTATGCATCAGCTCCTCTCAAGTTCCTCTCGTGGAAAACGGCTTTCCTTGTGGCCATCACCTGCGCCATGAGGGTGGGTGAGATCCAGGCCCTATCAGGGTGCTGCTGCGGATGCACCCCTCTTTCATGCCGAAATTTCTGTCGGAATTCCATCTCAACAAGCCTTTGGTGTTACCTGTGTTTTTTCGAAGCCTTCTTTACCTGCTGAAAGGGCCTTGCACTCGCTGGACGTTGCTCGTGCTCTGAAGTTCTAAGTGACATGTACAAAGTTTTCAGAAGACTTGCTCAACTGTTTGTGAACTTTTGTCCTGTGAACCATGGGAAGGCCTTGTCCAAGGCCTCCATCTCAAGGTGGCTCTCTGGCTGCATCACGCACTGTCATCGGTTGGCGAACCTACTGCTGCCCGCCATCAGAGAGCCCACTTCATCAGAGCGATCGCTGCGACAATGGCGTTCCTGTCTGGTGTCCCTGCTGGACATCTGCAGAGCTGCTATGTGGAGGTCCACGCACACCTTCACTGCATCGATAGGGTTTCCAGAGAGGAGTCCAGAGTCGGCCAAGCAGTGCTACTCAACCTGCTCACTTGAGGTGAGTTTGTTCCCCCCCCCCCGCACCTCTTCTTGGTCATACTGCCACTTTATGTGCTTACCAAATTGGAAGATGGCTGCCAGAGTAGGGGCTTAGCAAGAGGACTGTCATTGGCTGGTGGCAGTATGACCCAGAGGACAGTGATTTGCTTAGAGGAGAAAGAGTTTGTAAGTGAAAGTGAAAGTTTTTTTTTACCGAGGATACCCGGCCTGACTGGAAATATTCATGAGCATGTCAATCCATGCCGGAGAACAGTAATAGTTAAGTAGCTTGTTCCATATAAGGTACCGCCAAGCCGCCCACGCCCTTGCCTGCCATCATTGTGTGTCTAACCACCATTGGTAATTTCCTGGAGTAAGTAAATTGAAATGCATTCGACTGCAAGTCTTTTTGCGCCGCCCTGGGAATCCAAATGGGTAATTCTTGGAATGCATATAGTGGACGTGGTATCTGGGTAATCTTGACCGCTGTTATTCTCCCCAGCCTGGAGATTTCAGAATCTCCCCATCATCCCAAATCTTGGCCTTACCAAAAAGTGGCAGAATATTGACAGCTTACAGATCAGTATAGAGCGCCGTTAAATGCACCCCAAGTATTTCAGGAACCTTGAAGTCCATGAGCAGGGGAAGATTGCTTTCAGCTGTCGCACCTCAGGTGTTTCAGATATATTAAGTATTGTGGATTTGGTGAAATTAATCTTAAAACTGAGACCCTATGGAACCCTTCAAGTAGCAACACGATATGTGGTAACGTGGCCCTAGAATCTCGCATATAATAAAGGTTGTCTGTGTATAACACCAATTTATGTTAGTTGCCTGCTATATCTAGTCCTCGAATATCTCCTGATGAGCGTACCAAACAAGTCAAAGGCTCCATAGACGGAGTGAACAGGAGTGGGGACAATGGACTCCCCTGACACGTCCTTCTAGGAAAACTCGCTGAGTCCGAAGGAACCCCGTTCACCTTAATCCTGGCAGACGGAAGCACAAAATCAGAGCGCTCCAACCTAAGAAACCTCGGCCCGAAACCATCCTTCTAGAACATTGGACAAGTATGTCCAATCACTCCAATCGAATGCTTTCTCAGTGCTGATTGAAAGCAGAGCCATTGGTGTTTGTGTTTCAGTGCCCAAGACAAGATATCTATTTTGCGTTCAATGTTATCAAATGCTTGCCGTCTGGGAGCAAACCCTGTCTGGTCTGCTGTTATGAACTCGGGCAGTATTGCAGCTTGCTGTTTGGCTAAAATCTTCGAGTACATACGGGAGTCATAATTAAGTAATGCAATTGGCCCGAAGGAGGAGCATAAGGCAGGGTCTTTATCATGCTTAGCAATTAGCGTTGGTGTGGATTCTCCCATGGTAAGTGTGATGGACCCTGTCTCTGCAAAATAATGGAACAACTCTGCCAATCGAGGAGAGAGCTCTCCGGAAAATGTTTTATTAAAAACGGCTGAGAACCGGTCCGGCGATGGGGCCTTGTTGCCTGGAAGAGAGTGAATAGCTTGTGCAACCTCATCCACTGTTATGGGTGCGTCCATCCAGTGCCTTTGGGCTGCCCATATACAGGGAAGCTGGGCTTCTCGGATAAATGGTTCCTGCTGCGGGCCATTAAAGTAGTCTGCTGCAAAATGTTCTGTATAATATTGCGACAATATTCATATTTTCTCAGTCTAGACTAGTCTTCATGAAGGAGACCCTGCTTATCTTTCACACCCCTATTATGGAACTGTTCTTCTGGGCCTGGAGTTTCTAGGGAAAAATGTGACGCCTTATTACATGTACTGTAATAGAAGTGCTTTGTTCGAAGCAGCTTGTGCGAGATGATTTCAGCCCACAGTGCCTTTAATTCCACCCTAGTCACTTGAAGTTGTCTACGTTTTTCTGTCCCTGTCCCGCTTATACTGAGCTTCCCATACCCGGACCTTCTCTTCAACGCAGGCTCGTTGGGCTGTAAGGTTTTTTTATGTGCTGATGCTATAGTGATCAGCTCCCCCTCAATGTAGGCTTAAGGGCCTCCCACATCCCTGATACTGATACCTCATCCTTGAGGTTTTCTTTAAACTTTTGGGTGATCCTGTCTGAGATGGCCGCACATACGGCCCGATCAGCCAGCAATGAGTCGTTCAATTTCCATCCCACCCCCAAGACCAAACCTGTCTTACAGTAGAGTGATGGGAGAGTGGTCTGAGACTAGTGCAAACTCTATGGTGGTTGAAGTGATCACTGGAGTGGGGGCTAGGAAATGAGGAAATAATCGATTGTGGAGTAGGCGCTTTGAACATATGAAAAATGAGTAGTCGTGGTGGTGGGGTTGGAGGTGTCTCCAAACATCAACCAACTGCATGTCCGCCATAGGTTGCTTAAGGGAGATTGTCTTGGAGGTGTCAAATGGGGTCAGCAGGCCAGACCTATCATTTCCACCCTCCCAACACCTCATTAAAATCTCCACCCACCACCAGTTCACCGCCGTTGAAAATGTGCTATATGCGGCAATATTTGGGCAGAAAACTGACCTTGCTGCTGATTAGACCCATATACCGACACCAGGGTAAGATCTCTCCTGGCTATATGCAAATTCAGCCCATCATTCACAACTGAACCTCGCTCAAAGTGTAAGGGTGTAGCTATCAAGATTGCAACCCCAGCCTTTTTCATCGGGGAGGGTGCAAAATACAGATGGGGGGGGGGGGGGGGAAACCAGCGACGCCACAATCTTGGCCGGTCCTGCTTCAGGAGATGGTTGATATCTGTCTTGAGGTACACCAATTTTGAGCATATGCTCTTCCGTTTTCTCAGAGTTTAGTCCCTTCTACTTCTAAATGCAATTTGGGAATTTGGATTTTTAGGGGAGTTTTCCTAAAGTCTACCAATGGGTAAGACTCTATAAAACTATCTCTTGGTATACAGACCCCAACTCTTAGTAGAAGTCTGTACTACCCAAACGTTTGTTAGAATGGCAGAGCAGCCGGCTTATCTTATGAGGAGGATATGAGCTGTAGTTAAATGCAATGAACTCGGTTACAAAGGCCCAAAGAAACTCACACAATTATAATAAAATAGACATTTATTATATATACACACTGCAAAGTTATATTCAGGTAGATAAGTACTGTTTAAACTAATCAAAACAATGGAAACCATCAGAAATACCTTTTAGTTGAGTAAACCAGTAGCAGTGGAATGTACCAGTCATGTACACAGTTCATTGGTAAATCAATTCACTTATTAGTCACTCAGTGTTCTGTTGTAAGGAATAAGTTTTATTCAACACCAGCAATAGTAATCTACTACTTTGTAATACTTTTCAATGATTCCAATACTTTAGCAGTCCATCCCTAACTAGTTAAAAGTTCTTCAGAGTCATTTGAGGGGACTGGGGGTGGGGGCAAAGTAATGTGCAGAAAAGGTAAAGTGGGATACTTCAATTACTTTCAGGTGGGAAGCTTTGGTGGAATTTCCATTCATCCTCTGTAAATTTTCCCTTCAATTTACAGAAAGGAACGGGTTGCTGTTCAATCAGGACAGCCAACCCTCCCCCTGCCCCCCCTTCACTCCCCCCCCCCCCCAGGTGGGAACTGTTTACTTTCAGGTACATCAGCAGACAAAGGATGCATCAAGACCACCCCGTCCCAGGATCGCAGAAGAAGGGTCAAGAATGAACAACCACACAATAAATGGCAAAGAAGGAAAGGGGCCACCATGTTCGATCATAGGAGACCCTCCTGTGCATAGCCGCAGCTTTGAATACAGCCCACGGTGGAAAATTGCACATAAGTCTGGAGAACACATCCATTGCCACCAGCCATGACTATAGGGTTGTTACTGTAACTAAAAAGTTACACGAGCAGAGAGAAAGGGGATACTAGGTATCCCCGCAGCACTCCACATAAGGGTGTTGTGCTGATCTCTTAAGAAGAAAAGCTAGAAAGGATAAAAAGTATCCCTCTACCCTTAAGAACAGTAGTTCTTTAAGGAAAACTAAAGAATATATGAAGGAGAGCCCAGCGGGCTCACAGAAACACTGCACATAGGGTGCTGTGAAAAGTGAAACACGAATGACTTTGAAAGGTATGTAAGAAAGCAAGACTTCATAAAGTAAAGTAAAACATACAGAACAGGGTTCCTATGATTAGAGCAGAAAATAATGAATGTGAGTGAAAAAGGTTCCCCCTCATTCAGGAGAGCAAGAAAAAGGTCCAGAAGTTCCAGCAAACAGTGCTGGGGGATCTCACTAGGAGAGGGGTTTAAGTATAAAGCTGATCTCCCTAATAATGGGTGGAAGGCCATACTTTGGTTTTCCTCTATTAATCTCCAGACCATAAGCTTTGCATCCCTCACTAACTGCCAGTTGTTTCTTGAGCCCCATTGGTGTCAAGGAAATGAGGATTGTATTCTATGCAAAGAGTAACATCCTTACTTGTTGAGATCAGCATTTCTACTTATTTATTAAAGTGCTAAACAGGGTGGCAGGAATGACATTGTTGTCTCAGCCAAACTCCAACGAACCAAGGCCTTATCCTTGTAAAGGAATTTAATTGCTCTGAGGAGACACTGGTGTACTTGTGTTCTTCAGTGTTGCCCATAGTTTTGCTCTCGTCTCCTCTCGCAACCCTCACTGTCAAATTCTATGTTTAAGTCAATAAAATCAACATACGCTGACTTGTCTCAAGCCTACATATTTTTGTAGCAGGGTGTGCAAGCAAACTTTAATCAATAGTGAGTTTCTATAACTGAAAGCCGGCTTGGTAATGGCTAATATTATATGCTACCCAACTCAACAGATGATGTAGCACGGCTTTGGAAAATATCTTCCCTGTTCAGTCGAGGAGACCTATTTGCCGGTAGTTAACCAGAATGTCTGTTGCCTTTTTTAAATAAAGTGGAAATTTGAGCCATGGTCCACGATTCTGGCACCTCAGGTAAACCTACAGCGGTAAAGATCTGAAACACGTTGGGAGTTAAGATATCTAGGTCAGATTTAAATAAATCTATGGGGATCTTATCTGCCCAGAGCTTTTCCATGTTTTTGGCTAATACAGGCATCTTACTTAATGGTAAACAACGCAAAGTTCTGATGTCAGAAATCTTTACTCGCTTTACAGCTTGGCGAATCTGCTAACCAAGCCCCCCTCAGTGATACTATTGTGTATGACGTTCCTTCAGTGTTTGCTAAGCTTACTAGTCTCCAAACCAATTTACTATCTTAGTTTGTAGCTGCTTTGTGGAGTTAATTCCATCTCCCCCACTCGTACACCTTCTTTGTCTTCCAGATTAGTGATTTAAGTGTGCACATCTGCTAATGTCCAAGGCTCGGCATCTTTTTAACCCCAGCAGTTCTTGTCTCTTTACTGTACACTCTGTCTAACCTTGTCACATTGTGGATGGTGTTCTTCTTGGTTTTGGTGTACGTCTACTTGTACAGTAGACCATGTCCTCCTAGGCTGCTAGTATAACTTTATTATCTCATTTTATCTTGAGAGTTAAAGAGCTCTATTGGCTCCAAGAACTCCACATAGACATTTGAGTTATTGTATGCAAACTTGGCCCATTGCACTGCACGTCTGGTGTTCCCTGAGATTAAAACTGGAGAATTAACTACTGTGCACGATTGGCTGTTTAGCGGGGGCTGCCACTTGTTCCACACTGAGTCTATAGGGAAAGGGGATCGCTTTTATATCTTGTCTATAATTTTAAGCCTCAATATAAAGGAAATCTCTGATGGGAACAAATACCTAATATTTCTGAATTGCATTGGAAATGTTTTAAGGAATCCATGTCTTTGTAGCACATGACATTTCCTTAACATGATTTTGACAATTTACTGGACAGTAGAATTTTGGGACAGTGATCTAGGAAGTCATTGGCTCTAGTGTTAATGGTTTTCTTTGGATTATCTTTTCTGTGTAGCATGGGGCAGATCCTACCAAAAAGAACAGAGATGGTAACACACCATTGGACTTAGTAAAAGAAGGTGACACTGACATTCAGGACTTATTAAGGGGAGATGCTGCTTTACTTGATGCTGCCAAAAAGGGGTGCTTGGCAAGAGTGCAAAAGCTGTGTACCCCAGAGAACATAAACTGTCGAGATACACAGGGAAGAAATTCAACCCCACTTCATCTAGCAGGTAAGGCATCTCAAAGTGTTCTTGTTCGTTTTCTTAAGCAATGTTTTAAACATCTGTTGAGTTAAATCTGTTAGTGGCCTTAACAAAGTATGGTGTGGACTCTATCTTTGAGACCATCTTTCATAACTTTTGAATAATCTATGCCGATGACACAGATAATGTAACAGTGACATTAAAAAAATTCAATGTTCATGGATTCATATGCTCTTGAATGTTCTCCATAGTCAGGTTGGGAATCCTCAGTAACCTTAAAGCCATTTACCTTTACATTTCTAAACTGCTTGTCACTTTAGTGCTCTAATGGTAATTTTGGGTCATACTTCCCACAGCCAATTAGACACATCCCCTTACCCTTGTGGCCATCTTCAGATTCTTTTACTGCATGTTAAGTCCTCAAATCTCTTAAAGATATTCAATTATTTTTTGTCAATTTTTGGTTCTTTTTTGTCATATTCGGTTTGGTGTTTATCTTCCTGCCGACTGGTGAAGGTTCGGCCCACTCCATCACCTCTGGGGTTGCTGTACACCTTCAATAGTCTGTGGATGACATGACAGACACAAGGAAGAAAACCCTGTTCAAGGCGTGCTCGAAGTGTAACCTTAGGAACATGTACATTGAGGATCTTCATTATCGATGTCTGTACCCAGAAAACGACTTGGAACTGAACCATCTGCCAGTTTTTTCGCTTAAAAAAAAAGAAATTGCCCCCAGATGTTAGTGACTTGGTTGGAGCAAGGTGCTAGGGGGCCCCAACTCAGCCTGGCTGCAGTTATGCTTCTGCCAGGTACAGCAAACCCATTGAACACACTGCCTCATCAGGTTGAGGTCCCGTGAAGTATCTTCCTGTCGGAAGAAGGCAAAAAGGGTCATGGTTTGCATGCTCGGTCTGCCCCTTCTTTGACTTCTAAATCTACGGTCACCTTGTTGACTACTATGGTGGGGAGAACGCCTTTGTTGGCAGCTTTGTCATCTAGGCACTCTTCTGAGAAGTGATGCTTATCCACGATTACAGTTCTTCAGTCTACGCCATCCTCGTAGATGGCTCAAGTCCTCTTAGACCATCACCCTATCGACGTCCAAATCAACTACGTGAGTGATCAAATCCATTACACCGGTCACATCGACCAAATCCTCTTTGACCAAATCATAGTCTACGTCTGAGTCCACTATGCCAACTGCTTTGTCATCTAGACCTCCTCAGTCACCGGGCATGTCTTCATCGTCCACAACGCCTTCTCAACGGCTCTTGGTTTCCTCTTTCCAAAGGGAGTTGCTGTGGACAGGAATGTGTTGTCTGCATTCTTACATCCTTAGGCCAACTCATGCACCACCTGATGTCCCCTGTCTGACCATGTACCCGCCTGACCTGCTACAGCGGGGTGCTCATTCTGACTACGAAGGCACCCGAGGGAGTATTCTCTTGATGACTAGGAGGAGACCTTGCCTTCTCTTGCTGACATGCTGCCATGGGCTCCACCAAAGCAAGGTCCTTCTCTACCTAAGCAAGGCCATGCACACCCTTTTCAAGATACCTGTCCCAGTGGACATACCTTCCGGACCTCCTCACGCTCCTGCAACCCTCTGGCTCAAGGGACGGGGTCTATGGACATCTTGTCCATGCTACAGACACTGGCTTCGGAGCACCAGCAGCGGCTTACAGCTCCATCTTTTTTGTGCAAAAGGTTTGGTTCCTCCACCCTCCAGACCCTCTACAGGTGCCCCTCTTTTGCCATCAGTCGCCCTTACAGATACAGACATTGATGACTATCCGACGGACGGTTCTCCACACCCTCTCATTATTCAGACGAGTCTTAGCATCTAATGCCAGGGGACGGTTCGCCATCGGGTCTACGCCCAAGAGATTCAACTCTGGATGAGATTGCCTCCTTTTAATGCTCTCATGTCACGAGCAGCAAAGCTATTTGGTCTCCTCCCAAAGGAGCAGAAAAGGGGGGAGTTCCTTTATCAAAGGAGGGAATCAACCAGAAAGTCAGTAGCAGCCATCCCAGTGCTTGATGTTTGGGAAGACAGCCTCCTACTGAAGAGGAATCCATTTTCAGCACCACCCAAGAAAGATTGCTTCGAGAAGAACAAAGTCGCAGATTCAGCAGCCAAATGCCTGCACACAGCCATGCCCAGACTCTTGTCGCGGCAGCCGCCCGTCGGTGTTCTGCTAATCCATTGTCCCCTTTTTCGCTACCTCCAGATAAGGATTGCAAACAAATGGACTCTTTTTGGCAAGAGCATCATCTCTACAGCCGCCATGACCATCAAGTCGGCTAACTCACTGGCAATTCTCTTCTGCTGCAAACCCGGGAACTCTGGTTCAAGCTGGGACCAATCCTAGCTTTTCTTCATGACAAGCGGGATGAGGCACTTACACTGTTGCATGAAGAAGCTGCATCAGATCATGCCATCTCCAGTGCTCTCTGCATCGCAGACACAGGATTCTGCCAGATGGGTAACGGTGCAGTGTTAAAAATCAAGGTTGGTTTAAGACCACACATTTTTGGCCAGAACTCCACTCCAAGATCATTAATATGCCTTTTGACGGCATTGATCTAATTGGCAAGACCAGCGAGATAGCTCATTCGTTGGGTACTCTGCAACAGCATTGCCAGTCCTTTCGCTCATGCAAATCAAGATTTGTATGGACTTCGAGTGATTATAGATCCTCCTACCGTTCGCAGGTGTCCAGCACCACCAAGAGGGTTACAAGGGAAGATCCGTCTTATCGAGGAAACAAGCGACGACGCAGAGCTTCCTCCAGAAGTCAAGTGCCGAAGCAGGCCCGACCAGGCTCCGGCCTGGCCCCCACCTGCTCACCCCCCAATTAAATCACTGGCACATGGGTGCTATCCATCATTCAATAGGGTCATGCGCAGGAGGTCATTGTTCCATGCCCCACCTTACCGCCTGTCCAAGGTAGGGGCACTTTTTTATTCGCACCTAGAGCATGAAGGACTTTTCAGGTACTTGTACCAGTGCATGTACCGAGGCTACTACAGCTACCGGCTGGCAGGCCGAAGGGTCGCCCGAGCCTACCAGACACTGCACTGAGGGGCTGCAAGGTCCTATTACCGGGTCTTCATCCGAGGGGCTATGCCCTAGTTCCGGACAATTGTTTGAGGGGGGGCGCCTGTACACACCACAGACCCTGCAAAAGCGACTCACTCCCCAGGAAACGTAGGAGTGTGAAAGACCTTTCAGGTCCTGGTACCAGGGCAGGTACCAAGGTGGCTACAGCTACCAGCCGTCAAGCCTAGGGGTCGGGTGATCCTAACTGGGACCGCGCTGAGGAGCCACGAGGCTCAATTACCGGGTCTACACCCGAGGGGCTATGCCCTTCTACCAGACAGATGTCAGAGGAGAGGGCGCGGCTGTACGCACCACGCACTCTGCAAAGTTGTCTCCGTCCAAGAGGCACAAGCACAGGAGGGACCTTCCAGGTTCAAGTACCAGTGCAGGTACAGAGGCTGCTACTGCTACCGGCCTCCGGGCTGAGGGGTCGCAAGACCCTACCGTTAACCGAGCGGAGGGGCCGCAGGGTTCTATTACCGGGGATAGGTCTCAAGGACTACCACCTAGTACCAGACTTTGGTCTGAGATGGCGCTGATACGTAGCACTACCAGTGACCTCGCCAAAGCCAATCAGCTTACAAGGCCCCGCCCTGAATTGCAGGGTAGGCCTCAACCACAACCACCGCCAGGAGTCTTGGAGGAGGCGGGGCCCAACGCAGCAAGCACCTCGACACAGCCACGCGGTATGCCGCCTGACAAAATGGCCGCCGGGCCAGATAAAATGGCGGCTCGTCTGACACCATCCCCTTTGGGGGCACAGGTAGAACGAGTTTCCAGGTGGGACTGGTCTTCACTAAGTACAGGTCCATGGTATAATTGTCGTTGGGGCCCATACACCCCGCAGACAGAAGGCAAAGGGGGTTCAGGCTACAGCGCCCTCAAGGCCCCGCGCCTCCAAGCGGTTCACCGGCCTGTGAAGACGGGTTTTCGTGAGAAGCCATGACCCTCATGAGGTCCCCACAGATGGCTTTCATCCACAGGGAGGTGATCAGGGACATACTCCCTCTGGTTCTGTCGCTAGCACCCACGGCCACTCCGCCCCCGGTTCCAGCGCCTCTGGCTCCCGTGCAGCCCCAGCTGCCCATGCCAGTACCCACAACACCGGCTCCCAGGCCTCCAACGGCCTTGGCAGCCCCACAGCTTCCTTCACAACAGCCGGTTTGAGTAAGCACAGCTTGGACACCATTCGGTGTAGCCTTCCAACAGGCACCTCAAAGCCAGGTTTAGGTGGCTGGAAGGCCCCCCCTTTGCTGTTGGTGCTCTCACAGCCACACTCCTCAGCCTCTTCCGGTGCAGCGCCAGGCACGCTCCAAGGTAGGGCTGGCGGAGGCCAGAATTAGTTGCGCAGGGCACAATGAAGTCAACAGTCGCACTCATTGACATAACTGCTGGACTACGGGCGACCAATTTCAACCCGGACTCCCAGGAACGCATACTGGACCTTCCCTTGAGGGGGGTGGGTGACCTGTTCCGTTCCATTATGGATTAGGAACTTGATAAGAGGAGGAACAGTCCCCTGGCTGTGAAACCGTCATCTATCCTCACCTAGGCACCCCTAAGGCATATAGCCAGACACACGCCATGCTGGTGCATGAGGTTCGCGGACCCCTGGATTCTCCCTTCAGTGTACTTGGGCTACCACCTACCGACCCCTCCTTCACCTCTCTCCTCTCTCCCACAGATTGGGACAATAACTCTGTAGGCAGACATTTCCTTGCATGAAGAGAGTCAGGCAGTGGAGGAAGTCCCAGCCTCTGCGCATGGTCTGGGCTCCTATTCATGGATTTCTGCCATACATTGGTTACCCCAGCACATATTGCTGAGACATGGTGCACGGGAGTCTTGATTTACACCCTGGATCTGAAGGAGTCTTACCCTCATGTGCCCATCTGCAGCCCTTCGATCCTTTCGTAAGGTCAGGATCAGGGGCTTCCATTTCCTATACTAAGTTCTACCCCTTGGTCTCAATTCGGACCCCAGGCTCTGTACAGGGGGGGATGAACGCGTGGCAGCCCTACGGGGGTGGGAGGGACAGGGTCACCACGCCTACCCAGGCCTAGACTGGCTCATTAGGACAAGGTCTCTGAAGGCAGTCCCCCACTCTGCCTCAGCCCTTATGCTTCCACTACACGAGTTGGGATTTTCCATTAATATCTCAAGAACTCATAGCTGGAACCCAAGCAGAGTCGAATGTTCCTGGGTCTCATCTGGGAAACAAGCTCTGAGAGAAATTTCCCCTTCAAAGGTCAAGATCAGTCGTTGGAGGCCCCTGGGGCGTTTTCTCAGCAGACACCTCGGGTGGGATCCCAACATAGTGTTGAGCACCCTGGTGTATAACCCATTGGGCCAGTGGCGTCCGTGGACATCAGGCTAGCAACCATTTGGTCAACCCTCTTGGTGAGTCTTACATCGGCATGCTGTGTTAGCGAGCATCAAAGCCATACACTACCCTTCACAGGGACAGGGTGGTCCTCCGAACGATCACACATGCTTACCTGAGTTTGTCTCTGCGTTCCATGTAAATGAGGGGGTGGTACTCCCTACTTTCTTCGCAGACCCCAAGGACCTTGCTCAGAGGGTTCTGAGCTGTCTTCTTGGTAAACTAGTGCCAAAATTCTATCTGGACAGGACCAAGAGCTTCCGCAGGTCTGAGGCTCCATCACCTTCGGCGTGTCAGGCCCAGGATGTCAGACTTCCAAGGCCTCCATATGAAGGTGGATAGTGGCCTCCGCAAGGAGGCCTAGGAGGGACAACACAAACCACTTCCGGCAAGCATGTTCGCCCTCGCAGTCGGAGTCCAGGCCACTATGGTCGCTTTCCAGAGACACGTACCGTGGCAGGTCATCAACAGGGGGGCCACTCTAGCCACTCCCTCTGCTTTCTGCAAGCACTACTGTTGGTGTGCCGGCTCCAGGTCAGATGCGGCATTCCGGCAGGCAGTATTAAGGAACTTGTTTTCTTAAGGAGGGTCAAATCTGTACCCTGGGGCTACATTCAGTTGTAATCGCCCATACAGTATGGAGAAAATGGGACGGGACATAAGAGTAATTACAGGTTACTCACTGTAGTGACGAACGTTCTCTGTCCATAGTCTCCTTTACGCCATATGTCCCACCATCCTCTGCCCTAATAATACTGGTGTCACTTAGGCAATTGTAATATTGTTGACGCCTCAATGGGGACTGAGGAGTGGCGCAGGTGGGCAGAGTCAGGGGAGCCCATGCTCCCAGGGCAGTGCCTCTAAATTTAAAGGGGATGAAGGTTTTTCTGGTGAAAAAGGTTGTCTCCGGTCCCTAATGAGGGATGCCCATACAGTATGGAGGAAAGGGGATTATGGACTAAGAGTACGTTAGTCACTACGATGAGTAATTTGGAATGACTTTTTGGTGAACCAATCAGGCGGTCAGAGACCCGTACTAGACCCTCAGAAGACTCGTCAAATTACTCAAGTCTCAAAAGTTTCACATGGTGACACTGCAACACATCTTGAACCAGTTGAAAGAAGGGGGGATTTCCTCTCCAGACCTAGCGGATGCATAGTTCCATATTCCCATTCATAGGCAGCACAGGCGTTTCCTCTGATTCAAGGTTATAGGAAATCGCTACCAATTCAATATCCTGCCTTTCGGGCTCAAAATTGCACCAAGGGTGTTCACCAAATGCCTGGCTCCGGTAGTGGCCCACCTCCAGTTTTCAGGCATTCACGTTTACCCGTATCTGGAGAACTGGTTGGTGCGTGCTGCTTCGCTAGTGGAAACAATGGAACACACCAACAATATAATTCTGTGTTGAACACTGGGTTCTTGGAAGAGTCTTTCTTAAATCCTGCACATAATTCTCTGTTCTTGGGCTCATGCCTTAAAACACTCACGTGTCTCTTCTCCATGCCTTCAGAGGAATAGGGTGAATACTATATTGAGCAAGATCCTGCGGCTGTCATGCCTACCGAGTGCTTTATTCCACGCTCGCAAATGCCTCCTGAGAATGATCTCATGCATTCCATTGATCCCAATTTGTATACTCCAAATGAGACCACTTCAGGCGTTCCAGGAATCTTGCTGGCAACAAATATCAGGTTCTTGGGAGGGATGAGCTTCTGCTCATGCCCTCGTTTTTTTAAATGCCTCATGGTGGAATCATCTTAACCTCACTCAGGGCATCCCCTTTCACCTTTTGGCACGTAAAGTCAGTAACCACGGATGCCTCCTTGGAGTGGTGGGGATCCCACGTGGGAGAATTTCACTCGAGTCCTGTGGTTGCCCGAAGGAAAAGCCCTACACATCAATTTTCTGGAGCTGAGGGCGGTGTTGTAGGCCCTGAAGGCATTCAAGCCACTATTGTGGAACTGGGTGGTTTACGTCATCACTGGCAGTGCCATCATTGTTCTATATTCGCAAGCATGTTGGGGACCTGCTCCCCGATTCTGTCTGCAGAGGCACAGGCACTGTTGACATGGGCGCTGGCACACATGTTGCTGCTTCACTTCAATCTGCCAGGGATTCACAATACCATTGCGGATGCCACAAATGGAAACTTCACCAAGGTCAAGTTCTCTCTTCTCTGAGTGGGGTCTTCTGGAGATAGACCTGTTTGCTACAGCAATCAACAGGAAATGCACCAGGTTTCTGAGCAGATTTTCTCATGGGAAGGACTGTTTTGTGCTTTTCCCCCCTGATTCTTCTGCTACCTGGAGTTCTCTGTACACTTAAACAGAACCGCACACTGTTCGATCAAAGTGCATTTAGCAGCCATTTCGCCCTCTACACGCATGCCTTGGGTACACCTTCCGTTTGGTAATACAGGTTGGTGATGGAATTCCTCAGTGAGCCATGTAGCGCTTCCCCTGCATTCAGAGCCCCTACTCCAGCTTCAGAACTCAATGTGGTCCTTTGGAAGCTGAGTCCATGTTTCAAGGCGCTACACAGAACCCTCCTTCAAACTACTCTCCCAGAAGACTGCATTCCTAGTCGCCATTACTTCAGCCGGACTGCTGAGCAAACTGCAGTCCCTCTCCTGCAAGCCTCCCTGCTTGACTTTTCATCAGCCTAAGGTGGTCCTTCGTATGAACTCATCCTTCATGCCGAAGGTTACTGCTGCATTTAATTATAGTGATTCTGCCAGTGTTCATTGGCTCTGTCTCTGAAAGAGCATTTCTTAGATTCCCTGGACGCCACCTGAGCCCTCACATTTTATTTGGCTTGCACTAAGGAGTAGCAAAAGTCATCACAATTGTTGCCTTCAAAACTGTTGGCAAGGGCAACGCCCTTTCAAAGTCTTCCATTGTGAGATTTCTGTCAGTGTGTATTTCCCACTGCCATAGTCTGACCAACCGGCCCCTTCAGGAAGATCAAGAGCACACTCGAAGGCTGTGGCTTCTACTATGGCGTTTGTGTCCGGTGTTCCACTGCTGAACATCTGTAGGGCAGATGCCAAGTTCTGCTGTCCATACTAAGTTCTACTGCATCAATACAGATTCCAGGGAAGGAGTCATGAGTCGCAACCTGTTTGCATGATTCAAGTGTCAAAGGGGTGAGTTGGTTACTTCTGTTGAGCTGTGCCTCCACCCGTTTTGGTTGTGTTTGTGTTCTGCTCTTTCTGATGTTTGTTAATCTCCTTAGAATCACATGCTGTGCATATGGTCCAGCATCCACTGGTAACCGCGGCGTATTGCATCTGGTCTTTCGGGGACCGAAAGGGGACGTCTGCATAGGCATGTCTGTAAGACTATCCCTATTGTGATGTGTAGTGTACCCAAAATCCCTCACGCGCCGAGGTCCCGTCGATTTTTTTTTTTCTTTTTTTTTTCCCCACCCATAGGACTGGTCGCCCTATAACAGAGCTCTTTATAAGAGACATTGTTTATCTTTATACCAACTTTGTCAGTTATTTCCCCTTAAGTCACTTTGACAGCAATTCAAGCAACTTCGACAAAGACTGCGGGAAGTTTCGACGGCGGTGGATTTCGGTGCCTAAGATCCGGCGGCTGAGCCATCCACGTGGCTGGGCCCTCTGGCCGGCCTACACAGTAGGGAGAGTGAGGTCGGGGTGGCCATATCTTTTGTTATGTCTCTCCTCTTTCCCCCTCTTTGCCCTCTAGCTCTGGTCATCTTTATTTCTACCTTTTGCTATGGAAAGGACACCATTTAGGTTCTGCCCCAAGTGTAGGGTCAGGTACCCGTGGAAAGACTAGCACACAATGTGTAATTCTTGTCTACCCCTAGATCACGACGAGAATTGGTGTGCGGCTTGTAAGTTCCTTCAGCCTAAGACCCTTAAGGAGCACTGTGTAAATCGGTGGGCCGCGTACAGTATGTCGCGGGCTGAACCCTCTTCTCTCCCCTCCCCCCCCCACCGCCACACCCGACAAAAGTGACGGGGGGCACTGATGACAGACATCCATGTCAGATGTTATCGACCTCGAGGCGGACGCTTCTAGGTCTGCCACGCCCGTCCCGACCCCTCTAGGCCGACATAAGTCTCGCTTCGGGGACAACACCCAGCGACAAGGGTGTACAGAAACCACGAAACACTAAGCACACAACCCCACCACCGATTTTGACAGTTCCTCCTAAAAAGGTGAAAACGCCAACAGGACAGCCGAAAATTTTGACGCGTACAGTATGTCGCGGGCTGAACCCTCTTCTCTCCCCTCCCCCCCCACCGCCACACCCGACAAAAGTGACGGGGGGCACTGATGACAGACATGCATGTCAGATGTTATCGACCTCGAGGCGGACGCTTCTAGGTCTGCCACGCCCGTCCCGACCCCTCTAGGCCGACATAAGTCTCGCTTCGGGGACAACACCCAGCGACAAGGGTGTACAGAAACCACGAAACACTAAGCACACAACCCCACCACCGATTTTGACAGTTCCTCCTAAAAAGGTGAAAACGCCAACAGGACAGCCGAAAATTTTGACGGAATCCTCTGATCTGGTAGATCAGCAGCCTTCCCCGCAGCAGCGTCTTGCGACTGGGCTGCCTCTAAATCGGGTTTACACCCCGAAGCGCGATCATCTGATGCTCCGTGCCCCAGAAGGCCCCAGTAGGGCGGAAACCTTCTCCTAGCCTTTCCACCGGTGAAAAATCTACCACTAGGCCCTCTGATGCCACGGTAGGTGGTAAATCTACTGCTGATCCGTTGAATCACACCGATCACGGAGATTGAGGATAGTATCCCAAGGATTACTTCAGCGGTTGTGCTGACGCCTATGACAGTCGAAACTCATGGAGCGCGTTGCAGACGTGTCTAAAGACACGCCATGGTGCCTCAGTACTCGCGAAACGTACGAGGACAGTCGGGAACCTCTGTCCAACACCCTTGGGGACAAATTTCAACGCCAAAGAGAGGAAGACAACGTTTTTCCACCTTTTTTGGGCCCTTCTTGTTCATCTAAGTGGACCAGGGAGAAGTTTGAAGGTTGCATGGACTGTCTCGAAAGGATAGTCTCGCGTTATGAGCATCCTTCCCCTAAGAGATCTTGTGAAGACCCTCTTTTGGGGGCAGCTTCACTTTTCCAGGAAAACCTTGACTCTCAGCCTTCGGTCCACTATAAAAAAGTGGTCCAGTTCGACACTTACCATGACATCTACGACGAGGAATATAAGACCCTTCCTTCCTGCAAGACTACCCCGATGACCAGGCAGATGCCATGGACAACTGTGAGATAACACAGCAAGTAGAGACAGAGCCATGGAAGCTCCCCATGCAAGATCAGGACACTGATGTCCCATGCCTGGATTCTCCTCCCACCACTCCGGCCCGCCAGCTCTCGCCTGTAGACGATCAAATGGCCTTCAATGCCATTTTAAGGAAGGCAGCAGAGCACTTTTCAGATCACCACCCAGGAGGCGGTACCCAAAAAAGATTTTGAGGAGGACATTCTCAAAGAGAAACCCCCCTCAAGTCAGGCCATTTCCCCTCCTGAGCTTTAAGATGGTCGGCCCCCTCCCTATTCACGCCAGCTCAGACCCGGGTAGTGAATCCATGCACCCTCAATTTATTAAAGGCCACGCCACCCATGACTCCTTGGTAGTCACTACCACCCGGAAACTGGCCGGGGTACCCCTTGCTACAGGGGAGGCACCTCCGGTTGAGGAATCTAAAAGGTTGTACGCCTTAGGTAAACGTGTTACCTCGGCAGCTGCATACACCACACGCATAACGAATAACACTACGCTGCTTGCCAGTTATGTAGACGCACAATGCAACCTTGTACAAGGTGGTCTCCAGGAGGTTCCTGAACCCACTAGGTCCAGACTTCTCACCATCGTGGCCGAGGGTAGGCAGGTAAATCAGTATATAATCAAAAACACTCTGGACACTGCTGAGACGGCAGGCAGGTCCCTGGCCCAGGGCACACTACTCAAGCGGCATGCTTGGCTCTTTGCCTGATCTTGGCCTGCAAGAGTCTTCTTCCCTTGAGCTGGTGGGGCCAACCAGTTCAATCGCCTTCCAGGACCTGCCTTGGTCGAATTGCCAGTGCCCTGTACTCGGAGACAGGATAGCCAGGCACCCGTCCACCACGACCGCGATTTAAAGGAGCGTACCTTTTAATCCGTTTTGGCATCACCGTGGCTGGCTTGTTCCCTAAGCAGTGCAGTAACTCGAACCTTCCTCCACGAAAAGAGCCTCTCTAGATCTGCTGGACAACACGAACTGCTGGAACTGCCAGGAAACACCGCTACCGCAGGAGCCGCTTCCACTTCTTCAGGTACATTGTTCCGCCATGCCTCCCGTTTCGAGGGGTACCGCTAAAGGAGTTTGAAATCCTTTACTTACCTCCTGGGTTGGCCCCCCCTATCGACTAACTTTATCTTTTACCTTCTGCACCCTCCTTTTGAATCGTTAAACCAAAGACTTGACTGCAGCTACTAGAACAGTTTGATCCTGGGCACATTGCCCTGTACCACTAACTCTGGCACAGGCCTATTGACTTTGGCTAAATCTGTTACAACTGCCTTCACTAGATTGCTTTTCACCCTCAACTGTGTTGGTGCACCAAAAACTCTTTCAACCACTCTTCCTTCCCTTTTAAGTATTGCTGAAGTGCCATTTTGCTCGGTTTTCACCTTTGTAGGGCTATTGCTAAAGTGCTACCTTGCCTAACTTGTTCACAATCCACTTGGGAAGTGTTGCTCGTGTGTTTAAGAGGTAAATCTGTATAACGTGTCCTTTCCCCTCCCTTTTGAGAAATTACTAGAGTGCCATTTTTACTTGGTTGACCCAGTGCCATTTTGCTCAGTTTTCACTCTGGCTCAAACTTGTCTATAATTTAAATTGGGAGTTGTGTATACTTTTCTTGACTGTTTTAACTTGCTTTGATAATTGTGATTTATCCATTGAACTAGAAGTGTGTAAAATAAATATATTTCTGATGTTTGTTAATCTGCTTAGAATCACATGCTGTGCATAGGTCCGACATCCAGTGGTCACTGCGGAGTATTGCATTTTGTTTTTCGTAGTCGAAAAGGGGACGTCGACAAGGCGTGTCTGTAACACTATCCCTACAGTGACGTGCGTTGTACCCACAATCCCTCACGCGTCGTGGTCCCTCAGATTGTTTTTTTCCGCCCAGCTACTAGTCGCCTTTATGCGGAGCTCCTCGAGAGACATTGCCAAATAATTTCTTCGACCTTTGGTCGTTTGTTATTAATATCAATAACGTAATCCCTCCCTCGACGCAGAACTGTTTCTCCGCCGAGCAAGATCTTCGACGGAAGGACGAGCGGAGGGGATCCTTCGGCGCTGCCGAACACGTGGCCAGGCCTCGCCGGCCATACACAGTAGGGAGAGTGGGGTTTTGTGGCCTTTCTTTCTTCTCTTTAAGAATGCCTTTCTCTTTACCCTCCCTCTCTTTCGAGGTCGTAGTCACACTTATTGCCCTCCGCTATAGAGAGGACGCTCTTTAGGTCTTGCCCGCTTTGCAAGGGTAAATATACCTGGAAGGATAAGCACAAACGGTGCAACCGTTGCTTACCCCTCGATTACCAGGAGGGCGGCTGTGCGGCCTGTAAATTACTAAAGCCCAAAACTCTAAAAGACCGCAGGGTCAAAAGGTGGGCGGCCTACGCCATGTCTAGGCCTGACTCCTCGCCCGCTGCCGCCGAGTGTGACGAGGACAGTGACTACACGGCCCCCGTAACGGAGGCTGTAGACCTCTCAAAGGAGCGTTCACGCTCCTCGTCGTCCGTCCCCGGCCCGACAAGCCCGGCTCACGCCCATCTTATGGGGATGAACACCGCGGCGACAAGGACGCACACGGAAAAACACCAAAGCACATACCCCCCGGCACGCATTCGTCGAAGACGAAGGCAGCCATAGCGCCAACGGGGACGCCGGGCCCACTGGCGTCTTCCGCCGACCGTAAGGGTCGTCAGCCCTCCCCGCCACCGCTTCCGCGACAGGCGACTGGGCATTCTAAAAATAAGGGCGCTAACACCAAAATCTCCGCCGACGCACATCGCAAGAGCGTACACGTTGCCAACAAGGACTCGACGGGCAAGGACTCGACGGGCAAGGACTCGACGGGCAAGGACTCGACGGGCAAGGACTCGACGGGCAAGGACTCGACGGGCAAGGACTCGACGGGCAAGGACTCGACGGGCAAGGACTCGACGGGCAAGGACTCGACGGGCAAGGACTCGACGGGCAAGGACTCGACGTTACATAGCGCGACGGCGACCGATTCCCTCGGAAGAGAGAATGATTGCCGAAAGCCTTGCGCGCATAGCATCTAAGGACAGCCAGAGACGTATGGCGAGTGAGACGCCGAAAACCATGCATAAGGCCAAAGATACGCCAAAAGCGCCGGAAAACAGATCAGGCCAGTTCCCGACGCCGACAGAAGGCCCTAGCCAGCGAGAAGGCTACTCAGAAGGTGAAGGCTCTCTTTCTTCGACGTTATGGGACAGAACCAGACAATTACAGGAGGAAGAAACTCCTTTTTCATTCCCAGACCGTCCTGGCCGACCTCGGTGGACCTCTGAAAGGTTCCAGACCTGTATGGATAAACTAGACAGGTTTATGTCCACCCAAGAGACCAAGGGAGGCACCCCTGGAGAGTCCAAGGACTAAATACCAAAAGTTTTATAACCCCATACAGGAGGACCCCATACAGGAGGACATATACTCTCACAATCCCACTGAGGAAGATACCTTCTTCCAGGAGGAAGATGAGTTCACCTATGTTGAAGACCAACAAGAAGAGGAAGGTTTTCACGAGGAAACTAACCTATGTGAGGAGGGATTCCAGGAGGACACAGGCGAGGGCGACCCAAATCCCTGGCAGTCACCGGCTAGATGGACAGACACAGACACAGGCAGTAGCAGTATAGTCATCAGGTCTACTGAAACTACACCAGTCAGGAACCCTTCGCATGTCGATGATCAACCCACCTTCAATGCACTGCTGAAGAAGGCAGCAGTACATTTCGAAATTGAAACTGGGGAAGTCACCCCAGACACCGATTTCGTGTAGAGGATTATCAAGGAAAAACCCCCCACTAGCCAAATTATACCCATCCTCGCCTCAGTTAAGAGACGTATTACACCTTCTCTTTCCACTCCTGCATTGGTGAGAGGGGTCAATCCGAGGATTGAGAAACTGTTCTCTCCCTCTCAATCAGATCCATTATATATTAAGGGTCACTCAATCCCGGACTCCCTGGTCGCGACCAACACCAGGAAAAGGGCAGGAGTCCCACTATCTACCAGTGAGACACCCCCAGATAAAGAGGGGAAGAAGCTGTATGCCCAAGCCAAGAGAATCACTACCTCGGCAGCATTCTTTACCAGAATCGCCAATAATAATACCCTACTGGCAAGCTATGCCGATGCTCAATGGGCTAAGCTCAAACAGGACATCGAAGAAGTTCCCGAACCCCTAAGGACTCGTTTGCTGGCTACAGTTAACGAGTGCTCTCTGGTCAATCAAACCATCGTCAAGAACACCCTCGATGCAGCAGAGACGGCTGGCCGCACTTTGGTACAAGGAATTTTACTGAAGCGTCACGTCTGACTTCGCAATTCCGGTTTTAAGGCGGAAACACAAGCGTCCCTTATTAATAAACCCATAGAGGAGTCCAACCGCTTTGGGAGAGCAGTGGATGACGCGCTGGAGAACGCGAAGAAAGAATTTGACACAATAAAGACCTTAGACCAAATTTCAAAACCCCCCTAACAGGCGGGGATTTGGTAATAAGCGCTTTTTTCATGGACAACGCCAGCAACAAAACCAACAACAGTATTCTGCCAGCAACTACCAGAGTAATAGCGGCCAGTACAATCAGAGGGGTCAACGCCGTGGCAAAGGAAGAGGCCGGGGTTCCACCCCCAGAAGCTCCCAAGCCGCCAACACCACCAAATGACATGAAGATTCGCGTCCCCTCCCATGCAACGCCGGTCGGGGGCCGGTTTACATCCTTTCTTCCAGCATGGGAGGGAATAACATCAGACCGCTGGGTACTTTCCACCGTAGCCTGCGGCTACTGTATAGAGTTCAACAATTCCCCAACATACAGACCCACGAGGTGACGCCGCATGACACCAGAACACCTCGCCATCCTTCTCCAAGAAGTGGACCAAGGGCTGTAAAAAGGAGCCATAGAGGTCGTGCCTCTATCTCAGGTAATGCAAGGTATTTATTCAGTGTACTTCCTTGTACCCAAAAATAATCTAACCATGCGCCCTGTATTAGATCTGCGCCCAGCGAACAGGTTTGTCAAACCCCAAAAGTTTCGTATGGTGACCTTACAGGAAGTGATCCCACTGCTATCACAGGGAGATTACATGACAACACTGGACATGAAAGATGCATACTTTCATATTTTAATGTTGCCAGCGCACAGAAAATACCTCAGGTTCATGATAGAGGGCAAACACTACCAGTTCAGAGTGCTACCCTTCGGCATAGGATCTGCACCAAGGGTATTCATGAAAGTACTGGCAGTGGCAGCGGCCCACCTGCGCAGGTTATCCATCCCAGTATACCCTTACCTCGACGACTGGCTCATAACAGGGGATTCTTACGAGACATGCTTCTCAAACACCCAAAAGACTGTAGGCCTTTTGTTCCAACTGGGCTTCTCCATCAACAAGAAGTCGTCCAGCTTAGACCCCAGCCAAATCAAACAATTCCTAGGGGCTCTAATTCGAACAAAGGACGGCCTCGTCTTCCCCTCCAACGAGAGGGTCCAAAACATGCTGTTTCAGATCCCCCAAAATGTGGCAGGTCGAGAGGTGACGGTGCGCAAAGCGATGTGCTTGCTAGGAATGATGGCGTTGTGTATTTACTTGGTACCTCACGCGCGCCTGCGCATGCGCCCAATGCAAGAGTGGCTCAACAGCCAGTGGTGTCAGGCCAGCGGACAATGGGACGATCTAGTGGTGGTCTCGCAGGCCTTGGTTCTCTCGCTACGGTGGTGGACAAAGGAAAACCTGATAATAGGAAAACCCTTTGCCACACCCGCGGTGGAGGCCACTCTAACCACGGACGCATTCCTCACAGGATGGGGGCTCACCTATCCCATCAGACTGCTCACGGAGTGTGGACTCCGAGCATAGCATCCAAGCACATAAACCTACTGGAGCTACTGGTGGTGTTCAAAGCACTAAAAGCCTTCCAGGAACACCTACAAGGGAAGACAGTGATGGTCCTTACAGACAGCACCACAGCCATGTACTACGTCAACAAGCAGGGGGGCACCCATTCTCCAGGACTGTCCAAGCTGTCCCAGAATATATGGAAGTGGGGTCTCGGACACATGTTCCTACTGTCACAACACGTACCAGGGGAACTCAATCTGCTAGCAGACGAACTCAGCAGAGACTTCCCCCTGCCCGAAGATTACGAATGGCGATTGCACGAAGACATCGTCTTAGACGTCTTCACGCAATGGGGATTCCTGGAAATAGACCTGTTCGCAACTCTGGAGAACTCACAATGCCAAAGTTACGCCTCCAGGTACCCCCAGAACCAGTCCAAGGGGAACGGTCTGTCGATTCAATGGTCAGGGAAATTTGTCTACGCCTTTCCCCCGACTCCCCTTCTCAACAAAGTTGTGCACAAGATGCACCAGGAACAAGTTACCATGATACTAGTGGCCCCAATGTGGGCCCGGCAGCCATGGTTCGCGCACTTGATGGAGATGTCCCTATCTCCCCCAGTGAAACTTGCCTGCCCGTACAACATGCTGTCACAGGACAAGGGCAGGACACTGCATCCATGCCCTCAGACCATGAATTTAGCAGCCTGGCTCCTGAGATCATAGAATTTGGACATCTACAACTTCCGCAGAGATGTATGGACATCCTCAGGGAAGCCTGAAAACCTAATACTCGCCACTGCTATTCTAGCAAGTGGAGAAGATTTGTCATCTGGTGTAGAGGTAAGAGCATCAACCCGGTTGACTGCTCTCCCACACATATTGTTCTGTACTTGACCCATTTACTGGATTCAGGTCTAGTGTCCATTAAAGTCCACCTGGCAACACTTTCTGCATACACCACTTCCCAATTTAAAGTGTCGTGGTGGAAAATACCAGTTATCAAGGCCTTCATGGAGGGGGTAAAGAGAATACACCCTCCGATAGCAAACCCAGCTCCCAGATGGGACTTAAATGTGGTACTTTCCAGACTCATGGGCTCGCCATTTGAACCCATGCACAAAGCAACTCTTAAAGACCTCACTCTTAAGACTGCTTTCCTAATAGCTATCACCTCCATTAGGAGAGTAAGTGAACTACAGGCTCTTTCTGTTCTAGACCCCTTCGTAACAGTTCACAAAGATAAGGTGGTTCTACGCACACACCCAAGGTTTGCACTGAAATTCATCTCGAAATTCCATGTAAACCAGTCAATAGAACTACCAACATTCTTTCAAAACCCTTCCAACTTGGGAGAAAAAAGTCTGCATACACTGGATGTACGCAGAGCTGTCATGTTCTACATGGAAAGAACCAGGCCACTGAGAAAGACTAATCAGTTCTTTGTCTCGGTGGCAGCAGGAAGAGAAGGAGATGCAGTCTCAAAGTCCACTATATCTAGATGGATTGTTCAATGCATCACTCTCTGTTACACTCTTGCTAAGGGAGAACTACCCTTCAAGCCAAGAGCACATTCTACTCGAGGCACTGGGGCTTCCATAGCTTTCATTGCAAATGTTCCCCTTGAGTCCATCTGCAAAGCGGCTACCTGGAGTTCTGTGCACACCTTTACAAAACACTACTGTCTAGATGCACACTCTAGATCTGACTCCCAGGTGGGACAGGCACTATTAAGACATCTTTTCTCTACTGTTCCTTCTCATAACCCACCGCCAACTCCGGGTACTGCTCGCTAGTCTATGCACAGCATGTGATTCTAAGTAGATTAACAAACATCAGAAGACAATGCATTACTTACCGTAAAAGCATTTCTGATGGTTGAATCTGCTTAGATTCACATGCACCCACCCTTCCTCCCCGCTCGGATGGAAGGAACATAGACATCTTTCTACATCTCTCTTTTCTGTACTCACTCACGTATAGAAGGCTCCCTCAGGGCAGGAAAAATACAAACAGAGGGACCTCGACGCGTGAGGGATTGTGGGTACAACGCACGTCACTATAGGGATAGTGTTACAGACTCGCCTTGTCGACTTCCCCTTTTCGACTACAAAAAACAAAATGCAATACTCCGCAGTGACCACTGGATGTCGGGCCTATGCACAGCATGTGAATCTAAGCAGGTACAACCATCAGAAATGCTTTTACGGTAAGTAATGCATTGTCATTTTCTTTTTGATACAAAGCTATGGTCAGTGTTTCCTTGTACCCTAGTGCTGTAGTCCTAATTGTAAACCCTGAATACTGCTCATCTCCCTCTTGAGATAAGTCTGACTGCTCAGCCACAGCTACCAACTAAATCTTTGTGGTACAGACTGATACCAAAGGGGATTTTTTTGCATATACCTGTAGACTTAATCTTCTGTAGTGCTCCCTAAGGGAACTGCGCAGGATTCTGCCCAACACCGCCTCATCATGCCGGAGAAGGCCAGGTCGTCGATGCACCGAGGAGCATCCACTGGTGGGTTTCCCGCCAGCCAAAGACCACAGACGCCGACGACTCAACCCCCTTGCTTGGCCATAGTTCTTCAAACTCTTTGTGGTCCTGAACTATCGACACCGAGGTGCCCCGCACGCCTCTTCCTGGCAGGACGTTTACGCTTCCCCGTCAACGAGCACCGCTAGGAAAGAAGCTGCCACTTCACCGTCGTAGCTCACCCTGTTCTCCGTCGGACGTTCGACCCGTCTCCTGCCTTAAAGGGAGGGCACTCAAGAAGGGCTGTCGATTCCCCCGACGAGGAATGCTACAACGCCAGGTACTTTGGGGTTGCAAAACTGTTGGAAAGTCTCTTGTGAACAATATATGGACTGGGTTTGTGATATATCTTTATTCTACAGGTTGCCCGGGTTGGGGGCGGGGGGAGGGGGGATCTCCACACAGAACTGAGTCGAGTGGTAGGGGCCAGTATTTTGCCAATTGTTCTAACCAACTGCTTTCCTCTTATATCTATTGTTGGTTTCTTTTACAAACTGATTTGTGTGCCATTTTACCGTAAAGTTGATGCACTTTAAAGCAGTCTAATAGTAATTGTGGTACCACGTAGAACTGTATATTTGCCATTATAGATAACTGAGTACAAAGTGAGTTATTGTGATATTGTACATAACCTTGAATATTATATAAAGACTGTGTTTTAACTAATAGTGTGTGGACATTCCTTTGTGGGGGCTTGGGGACTACACTGTACTTAAGAACCAGCCTGCATCACCTCCTGAGAAGCTAGGCCATGATTGCTCGACCACGTACCAATAATAGAGAATCTTGTCTGGGGTCCTCTGTGCCTCTCCATATAGAGAGCAGAAGTACAGACACCCCCCTCCAGTCTTTACAGTTAACATCCATGGAAGCGACGACGAGGGGCTTTATGACGAGGGCCCTGGACCTAGCTCTCCTACACCGCAGATAACGCAGATGGGTCTTTCGCTGGGCATTCTTTTGCCCCTCCACACACTGGTGTCGGAGATATAGGAGGGTGCCAATGGCCCCTCTGCCAGCTCCACCCGCGGCGCCAGTGCCGGCCACCCCATTGATACCGGGGGAACGGCCGGTCAGGAAGAGGAAGAACCCTATGCCTCCATGCCACCAATTGGCCCCCCTCTCCTCCGAGGGAGACTGAGTCGGACAAAGTGACAATGGGAACGGACGACGATGGCGGGATGTGGGGTCCTCCCGTCACCTCCGGCCAGAGCCTCCCCGGAGGATTAAGTAGGATCTTTCCATGCAATGATTGCCCGAGCCTTGGAGTGTTTCCAGCTCATGCCGTAGGAGAAGGAAGGCTTCTTGTATCCGCGCCAGGAGGCGAAGAGGAAGACCATCCTTTCCATCCCGCTCCTGGACGATGTTTGGGATGAAGGGCTGGCTCTGCTAAAGAACCCCCTCGACAGCACCAGTGACGAGACCGGCTAGAGAAAAAGTACAGGGTACCGGACTCTGAACCCAAGTGCTTGCGGTCTCAACTGTCGCTGGACTCGGTGGTCTCGGTGGCAGCCATGAAGAAATCGAGCTTGGCTTCTTCCTCTTCCACCCCTCCGGACAATGAGAGGATGAAATTGGATTCTATGTGTAGAAAGGTTATCTACTCAGCAGCGATGACGGTCAAGGCTGCCAACGCCCTGATGATAGTGGCCAGATACGACCAGGAGCTGTGGTATAAGTTGGCTCCGCTGCTGGACTTCCTCCCCGCTGACAAGGAGGTAGAGGTTTTGGAGATCCTTCAAGAAGGCGAGTTGGAATCGGACCACGCCATCACAGTGACTCTAGACATCGCGGACACTGGATTCCGCCAGATGGGAAACAGTCAGTCTACGCGACTGGCTCAAGGCCACCAACTTTAGACAGAGGGTCCACACAAGGGTTTTGGACATGCCCTTTTGATGGGGACAACCTGTTAGGGAAGGCTGTGGATGGATCCCTCCGGACCATCAAGACCGACACACAGACGGAACGTAACCTGGGCACTCTACAGCAACGACGACCGTCCTTTCGTTCCTCAGGAGGGAAGTCTATCCGGCCTTCGAAGGGTTTCGGATGGGGCTCTTCCTCATACCGCCAGCCCTCCTGTTTCTCAACCCAGGAAGCCAACAGGTGTTGTTCCAAGGCCTTCGGGGGCGTAAGCCATCGTCGTCGTAGATCGCAAGGCGGCCCGTCTACCTCCAAGCAAGATAAAACCAGGCCAGGATGTCTTGCCCCCCACCCCCTCACCCATGCACCCAGTGAGAAGCTGGTTGGCGAACTTCGTCGGCTTGCGGGAGACCATCTCCACCGAAAGATGGGTGCTAGAAGCTCTCGCCCATGGACACACCTTGGAGTTTCATCGAAAGTGTCCATGAATACCACTGGTGGCCCGACAGGAAAACCACATCCCACAGCTGCTGCTGGATGTTCAGGCCATGTTACGAAAAGGGCGATAGAGCTGGTTCCACGGCGACTCTGGGTCTCGTTTAATTAAGATACTTTCTCGTAGGAAAGAAGACCGGGGGTTAGAGGCCCATTCTCGCCCTATGACGGATCAACAAGTATATAAAGTCCTAGAAGTTCAGGATAGTCATGCTGCAGCACGTGCTCGGCCAGCTGGAGGAGGGAGACTTTGTCGTTGAATCTGGAGGACGTGTACTTCCATGTCCCCCATACACAAAGGACACTGCAAGTTTCTGCGCTTCGTCGTTCAAGGGAAGCATTATCAGTTCAAGGCACTTCCTTTCGGACTGAAGTTGGCACGCATGGCGCTGGTGGCGGCCCCTCTACAACTGCAAGGGATCCACGTTTACCTCCTAGCTGGACGACTGGCTCATCCGGGCCAGGTCAAAGGACATCGCTGTCGAACACTCCACACAACACGGACCGTCTGCCTGCTGACAGAACTGGGGTTCTCGGTTGTTAGGCAAGATTGTATGCAGTACCCTTTGGGTGCACTACAATAACCTTGACCTCCTGACAATAGGAACCCAACCTTTGGTATAAGTCGGAACTACACAGGTTGGTAGTGTGGTCGAGCAGCCAGGCTTATCTCAAGAGGGGTCAATATGAGCAGTAAGGTTGTGACAGAGTTTCACAATACAGTTATTCAAATAAACACTTATACTCGAGGTTTCTTGCTAAAACAATGTATTTCAGTCGGTTATATAAGCTGCCTTTAGAAAGGGAGCAAAAACATTCAACACATAAATATACTTCAAAACACACTTAGTTTCTCTAAATCAGATGATACCCATTGTGGATGGCACACAGTCACTTCCTACACACTCGGGTGACTTAAATAGCTAGGACACTATGGACATTGATTTATCACTGGTACATTTAGAGCAATACTGAGTTTGGTGAAAAAGATGGAATAGAGGAATAAAACAAAGGTTAACAAATAATTCATAAACCGGCAAGTACTTTTAGAAACCTTCCAATGCAGAGTAAATTAGCCCTTTCCTGGGGAAAGCGAAAGCACAGCGTCAGAGGTAAGAAGAGTCACTCAGGGAGCCAGGACAACCAATATTAATTGCACAATGTAAAGGGGAGCGGAAGATCTTCTTTGCATGTAGGTAAAATGTCTTGCACAATGTTTGTAGAACTATTTTCTACAAACATAACACTTGAAGGGCCACAAGCTGGGAGGCTTGTGAGGGGCAAAGCTTTAGCAACTCTGCAAGGTAACAAAGACGGGTCTCAACTGAGAGCAAGTAAGGCTACACAACAAGAGGTACCTTTTCATAGACTGTACAGTACCTCTGGTTAGAAGAAATGGTTCCAGCTGGTTTCTGGTCCTGTACAGCTATGCATATCCTCTTGTTCCCGAGCCTCAGTCGTGGGGACAAGAGGGAGGACGTCTGGGAACTCCTGCTCTGCAATGGGATGTTCAGCTGCAGCAATGGGCAAACTTCAGTTCAGCGCTCCTTCAGTGTTTCAGCTCCTCACGTTTGCCAGCAAATAGCAACACTGCGTTTCGCTGATACCACTTCAGACTTTCCTTGCTTCTGGGGTCCAGCACTCTGTTGAGGTTGCTCAGGCTTAGTATGTCCTGCAGCAGGAAAGTCCGGAGGATCTTGCTAGCGCTCGGGTCTGACTTAAAAGCAACACACACAATCTGGTGTTCCTCTCCCTGGCTCTTCGGTTCCAGCAGCAACTGTAGTGGAAATGCAACCAGCTTCGAGAGGATGTCCAGACGGGCTTGCTTTGGAGTTGATTGGTCCCATAAAACTCAAAGGGAGAAGTAGTCCTTGCAGGGCTTCTCTAGTTGAGGCGAATTCGGAGCTTCAGCACAACAGCAGGACTTCACTGAGCAAACCAACGGTCCAGGAGTTGCAGCAGGCATCTCTGCCAAGTTCTTCTTTGTCCAGTGGTCGATTATGCCTTTGAAGCCAAAAAACCTCGCCTTTTATGCAGGGTTCTCCCATTCAATCCAGCCTAGCTGTAAATCACACAGCAGGGTGGCTGTCCTTGCCGGACTGCCAGCTGCCGGCCAATCACGTTTGGGTGCATTCCTGCAACCAAGGGGATTAAGCACAAGGAGTTTCGGGCACCTCACTCACTGTCTGCCCCTGCCAGAGATACTGGAGCCAGAGGTGGGCTTCACTCATAAATCCTGCCAAAGACCAAACAAACAAAGGGACCAAACCTGGTTTGGCGCACAGAGTAAATCTCAAGAAGGACCTTCACGACAAGAAATGGCGAAAAAAGAAGACGGGGACCATTTTGACTAAATCTGCACCCATGGTGCCTTATTGTGGCTGTGAACGCAGTCCGTGGTAAAAACACAATGGTAGTAAAAAGTAAACAACTGCCACCAGCCATTAATTGTAGGAAGGGTAACATAAAATTGTTACATGAGAAACTAGACAAAGGGGGATACAAATTAACCCCTCCAGCACCCTATTGTAAAATAGTGTGTGCTGGGTCTAGAAAGTTAATAAATGTAAGTAAAGTCAATTTCACTTTACTGCTTTTGGAAACAATAGTTTCACCAAGAGGAAGGTATTTAAACCTTTCGGAAAAAGACTTTCCTGTGCCACTGCACTGAAGGTGCTGTGTGACACAATGTAAAGATGCCGCCTATGGAGTTGGTCATACTCCAAATTCAAAAGAAACAAAGAATAAATCACATTAAAAGTACATGAAATTAAAAAGTCCAGCAAAAGAACTGGGTGGTCTCTAAGGTAGAAGGGAATTAGTATATTTCTGAGAATTCTCCCTAACATCGGTGAATTATGCAAAGTCCTGCTTCACTCCATCGCAGGACGTGCTGTTTTTGGGATCCAGGCTCAACACGTTGTCGTCCCTGGCGTCACCGTCGGAGGAAAGTATATCGGCCACCTTGGGCACTGAAGATCGCCACAGTCAGGACCATCAAGTCTCTACTCAGCATGATGTCGTCGTGCATATACTTGATTCGGCGCTGCAGGTTGCGGATGCGCCCGCTGCAGGAGGTCCTTGACGCCCGTTGATTCCAGATGTCTGGAAGCTTCCAGGACAGGATCATGCTCGACGTGGAGTTCTGCCGAGCAATAAGATGGTGGAGCGGGCGCTCCAATATCGCCGCGGGCACAGATTTCCAGAGCCCCCCGTTCCAGGAGAAAGTCACGACGGGTGCTTCCCTGGAAGGATGGGGAGCCCACACCAAACGTCTACACGCCAGAGGCCTATGGCTGCCGGAAGAGAATATGCTACACATCAACGTTCTGGAGCTACAGGCTGTGTTTTGGGCCCTCAGGTCGTTCCTGCCGTCCCTCAAGGGCAAAGTGGTGAGGTGCTTCACGGACAATACCACCAGATCCGGAAGCAGGGGGGCACCAGATCCCCAGCGGCTCAGGCCTTATGGCACTGGGCCATCGCCCAGGGGATATTACCCATTCCGTTTCTCCTGGCAGGAGTGAAGAACACTGTTGCCGAATCTCTCTGCAGAGAACTGCACTTGTGCCACAAGTAGGAGCTTCGTCAGTATCAAGTGGACAACCTTTTCCTCAAATGGGGCAGTCCCCAGATGGATCTGTTTGCGACGAACACCAAGTGCCGGAGGTCGTCAGCAGGTTCCCCCAGCCGGTGAGCATGGGGGGGACACATTCTCATTCGCCTGGAAAGGCCTGTTTCTGAATGCGTTCCCTCCGTTACCGTTGCTTTTTCGAGTCCTCAATCAACTCAGACGGTAACGGTACAGGATGATCCTCATCGCACCAGCATGGCCGAGGCAGATCTGGTACCCGGACCTTCGCCACATGTTGGCGTCCCCTCCAGTCAACCTGCCAGTGGTCGTTTATCTTCTCGCAAGGGAAGGAGTCGCAATTCTGCTCCACGACCCGAGGTCTCTTAACCTGAAGGCCTGGCTCCTGCAGCATTAGTTTTGGGGCTGCGATCTTCCACCAGACTGCAAGGAGGTGCTCGCCAGGACGTCATTACTTGAAAATGCTACGGACCTAAATGGAAGCGATTTGCAGTTTGTTGCCGGTTGCAGATCATCAACCCTATGAGGGTCACAGCCCCTCACTTCTTTCCGTATTGGTTGTCATTGGCCGAATCTGGGCTGGCTCACGCCTCCAAGGTTCATCTGGCGGATATCTCCCGCTACACCAGATCTCAGACGGTCTTCACTGTGGTCTCACTGTCTAGTTAAGGAAGTCATCAAGGGACTGTTTCGCTCGTGTTAAGACGGATTTCTGAACTCTGTCCTGGTGGCGCAGAAGTTCAGAAGGCCAACCTAATTACTTGGAACAGGGTAACCTCTAGACAAGCCAGACCAATCAAGGTAGCGATCGCGGCGGTCAAGACTAGGTCTCAAGAGGGGTGAGGGTGACTGAAAGCCCGCAATGAGCACACAAAGCAAGAGCGCTTACAAACTACTCCAAACAGTTGTTATATCAAAAATAGACACATTTATTTTAAGGCCTTTAAAACAATGACTGTAGCGAGAAAATCACAATATCACAATATTAAACCAACACATACCATATCAACACAATATATATACAAATACACAGTCGCAAGCGTTTAAAGCACGAAATATGTAGTCCACCTGAAAGGAAAGGAAAACAGGCAGTGCGATAACGCTTTAGACTCAGTTCGCCTTCAGAGGCACCTAACTAGATGGAAGTCCGAGCCCTGCGAAGAGTGGAGCCTTGTGCTCAAAGTACCTGCCACGCCGGTGCCAACGGGCAAAAGGGGAAGCTCTTCAGAGGAAGTCAGGCAGTTCGGGTTAGTGCACAGCAGAAGGAGAACAGGTTCCGCAACTCAAGCGCAGCCTCCACAGCGAGCAGAAGCAGAGCGCGAGTACGGCAAAAGGGTGCTGTTTTTACACAGCAGGGAAAAGCAATGGGATACTGCAGGAGGGCGACCAGATCCTAGCTAAACTACTCACCGGTCCCCGAAGCAAGCAGACCCAGGCTTCTCCACGTTAGTTTCAGCAGCTGGCAGGTTCAGAAGAGCAGGGAACGCCTCGTAGTCGTGTAGAGCAAAAAAAGTCCCAATCGACGAAACCAGCACAGTTTGTTGCCGCAGCAGGACAAAGGAGCGGCCGTGTGTATTCAAGCCAAATGTACACTCTTCCCTTCAGACTTGGGAACGCCAAGCGTACGAAGCATGGGAGAGTGACCAGGACTCGAAATACAACACAACCTGGCGGCGGTTACAGAGCAGGACTCCCTTGTAAGCTGGTCAGTCAACTGGATGGCCCAGAGACACTTCCGAAGGCTTACTTGGCAGGAGATGATGAAGTCGCCGGGAATAGCTGTTCCTGCTATTCCAAAGGTCGAAGCACCAGTACAGGCCTTCTGGTTCGATCCAAGGAGGAAAGGGCTTCACAGGACGACAGCAGTGCAAAGGAGGATTCCTTCAGCGGGTCACCAGCGATTCCTCGGTCCAGCCTCTTGGTTGCAGGATACTTGGCTCCTGTATTCCTTCGTTCGTGAGAACTCAGGAGATCGACATGGTAGTGGTGTTTCCAGCCCCCTCTTATCCACGGTTCCCTTCGCGCCAAAACGGAGGGGAGCCAATGGGAGATCCGCTCATCAACACACATACCATACGTGGACCAATCACGGACCACGGTGGTCCCAGGCATTCACACTACCCTAGACTCTCTGGCACCCAGGATGTGTATTGGGACCAGACATCCCAGCCCACACCCTGGAGGCACACAAAAGACATGTAGAAGCCCGCGAAAGCAACCACGTTTCGCGGGAAAGTACATGCCCAAATAAGGAAGGCCCCGGGTCGCCCGACCTGGGGAAGTTGAAGGGAGCAAGACGGTCAGTGGACAGGACAAAGGAGCCTCGTGGACTGGCCATTTTGGGAGCCAGGCCACCATTTTGGGTTCAGTGCGAAAAACGTGCTCAGAACGCCAAAAGGAGCTCAAAATAAACAAAACGATCGCTGCCACCATTCCAGTCCCTGAATGACTTGCACCGTTCAAATACCATCCTAAAAGAGTATCTAGGGTCTGTAGAAGGCTAGAGACCCAAGAGAGCTGTAACTTAGCTTACAGTGCCCTCTTGTGTCATGTTGCACTAAAGCCGCAACATGATAAAAGAAACTACGGGAAACAGCGTTCCCCGGTACCGACTGTCTTAAGGGCATGTCAGTTTCCCCGTAAGAAAAGGAGCGAAAGGCCAGAGAAGTGCGGCAGAAGGCTGTACTTCTCTGGCAAAGTCAAGAACAAGGTTAAAAACAATAGCAAAAAGTTTAGGGGTTGCCACATGGAAGGAAAATTCCCTACAATTACGCAATCTTTCCTAACACTCGCCCCTCCCAGACTATGGACAGGGGGAACTAATCCACCCCTGGATGAGTCTCTTGTTCAGGTCGGTTAAACATTCTGGACAACCCATCAGCATTGCTATGTTGGACACCTGGCCTATGCTCAATAGTGAAGTCGAAGCCTTGTAGACTTATGGACCACCTAAGCAACTTTGGATTCTCCCCCTTCATGTTCATTAGCCACTTTAACGGCTTATGGTCAGTCTGCACAGTGAAGTGGGTCCCATAGAGGTAGGGCCTCAGCTTCCTTAGGGCCCACACAACAGAGAAACATTCTTTCTCTACCGTGGACCATCTGAGCTCTCTGTCCTTAAGCTGGCGACTAATAAAACCGATAGGGTGTTCCTTACCCTTCTCATCTACTTGTGATAGTACAGCTCCTATCCCAGTGTCAGAGGCATCCGTCTGCACGATAAAAGGTCTTTGATAATCAGGGGCCCCGAGCACAGGGGCCTGGCCCAAGGAGTCTTTTAAGCCATTGAAGGCCTTCTCACACTCGTCGGTCCAAGTTACCTTCTTGGGTTTCTTCGGAGTTGTGAGGGCAGTCAGAGGAGCAGCTATGGTGCCATAGTCTGCCACAAAATTGCGGTAATACCCCGTGAGTCCTAAAAAGGCTCTCACTTGGGTTTGCGTAGTGGGGGTAGGCCAGTCTTGTACTGCTTGTACCTGACTGAGTAGAGGCTGTCTCCTCCCTCCACCTACTTCATGTCCAAGGCAAACCACTGAGCCTTGTCCATTTTGGTGAGGGGCCACTCGGACACCCTCAAAAGAGCTTTCTGAAGGACTGCTTTGGAACAGGTCAGGGAGAGGTTCAGACTCCTCTTCCTCAACGTCTGAAGCCAATAGCAGTGCTGCGATTTCGCCGCTTGGGACGAAAGCCTTCAGCCTATTCCCGTGAAACACTTTTGGAGCCTGTCCAGGCCTTCCAAGGTCCACTGAATAGTTAACCTCACCCAGGGGCTCCACCACTGGGTAAGGGCCTGACCATTTGTCCTGTAAAGCTCGAGGCCTTATGAGATTCATGATCAGGACTTGCTGACCAAGTGTAAAGTTGATGAGGGAAGCTTTCTGGTCGTACCAATGTTTCACCAGCGCTTGCCCTGCCTTCAATTTATCACTAGCCAAGCCCATCAGAAGTACCATCCGTTTTCTGAGCCCTAGCACATAATCAACTACATTGGTAGTAACAGGGGGAGTGGGCATCTCCCATCCCTCTTTGACGATGGCTAAGGGTCCCCGTACGGGATGACCGAACAGAAGTTCGAAATAAACAAAACGATCGCTGCCACCATTCCAGTCCCTGAATGACTTGCACCGATCAAATACCATCCTAAAAGAGTATCTAGGGTCTGTAGAAGGCTAGAGACCCAAGAGAGCTGTAACTTAGCTTACAGTGCCCTCTTGTGTCATGTTGCACTAAAGCCGCAACATGATAAAAGAAACTACGGGAAACAGCGTTCCCCGGTACTGACTGTCTTAAGGGCATGTCAGTTTCCCCGTAAGAAAAGGAGCGAAAGCCCAGAGAAGTGCGGCAGAAGGCTGTACTTCTCTGGCAAAGTCAAGAACAAGGTTAAAAACAATAGCAAAAAGTTTAGGGGTTGCCACATGGAAGGAAAAGTCCCTACAATTACGAAATCTTTCCTAATAGCTCGTCACCCACTGGTGAAGGCTGCGGCCCCGGTGTGGGAACTGAATGTGGTGCTGACTAGGCTCGTGAGGGCCCATTCAAACCCATGCATTCAGCTCCGTTCAAGGTTCTGTTGTGGAAGACAGCTTTCATCTTAATGAGCCTTTGGTTATCTGTTTTTTTTCCGACGCCTTTGTCGCCGGCTGAAAGGATTTTTCACTCGCTGGACGTGGATAAAGCACTGAAGCTTTACGTGGCCCGCGCGAAGAGTTTCCGGACAACCTCTCAACTTTTTGTGCACTTTAGTCCTGTGAACCATGGGAAGGCCCTGTCCAAGGCTTCCACTTGCGGGTGGCTCTCAGGCTGTATCACTCTGTCACCGGTTGTCAAACAGACCGCTGCCTGGCTGTCCGAGAGCCCACTCTACCAGAGCAATTGCTGCTACTATGGCGTTCCTGTCTGTTGTGCCCCTGCAGGATGGTTGCAGGGCTGCTACGTGGAGGTCCATGCACACCTTCACGAAATTCTACTGCGTCGACAGGGATTCCAGGGAGGAGTCCAGAGTCGGCCAAGTAGTGCTGCGCTACCTGTTCGCTTGAAGGTGAGCCTAGTGAGGAGGTAAGAGATGCTTATGTTGAGCCTTGTCACCTCCTGTGGTTGTGCATGTGTGTACTACTATGTATTCTTTATTCATGAGCATGTGAATCCATGCCAGACCCCATGCTGGAAAAGGAACAAGTTACTTCCCTGTAACTGTTCTCCAGCATGGGTCTGGCATGGATTCACATGCACACCCTCCCTCCTGCCCCTCCGTGGCTTTCTTTTCTTGGTCCTACTGGCACTTTGTGCTACCAAATCTGAAAATGGCTGCCAGAGGAGCAGCTTGGGTAGAGGGCAGTCATTGGCTGGGGGGCAGTATGACCCAGAGCTCGGTGACTGGTTAATAGGAGAAAGACAGTTTAGAAAAGAAACTGACACTGTTTTCTCTTTTACCGAGGATTCCCAGCCTGACGGGGAATATTCATGAGCATGTGAATCCATGCCAGACCCATCCTGGAGAGCAACAGTTACAGGTAAGTAACTTGTTCCTATTCAAGCGCTCCTCTGAAGAGGTATCTTTCTTCAAGATTCCACAGTTAACGTTTTTGAAACTATTGACAAATGTTTTTCCTCGGGTCCTTTTTCAAGTCCCGGTTCGGTATCTCAACCTAGTTGTAAAATTTCAAGTGTGCTCCTTTCAAGCCTATCCACTCCTGTCCTTTAAGTGTGTTAACCTTAAAGACCATTTAGCTCTTACATCAGCCTGTAGTGTGAGTGAACTTCAAGCCTTGTCCTGCAAGCCTACTTGCAGTCTTCTTTAAGAATAGAGTGGTCTTTAAGGTTAAACCTACCTTCGAATGGATTGTCCTCCCACGTATTAATTATCTTGGCTCTTTCCAATATCCAGCTTTGCTGCTTCGAGAAAAAAAAATTCGTACAGCGAGGGCGCTGTGCGTTGATGCATTTCGATTCGATGTCCCTCTGATGCCTCAGTCTCGATGTCGACATCATTGTAGGTATATGCAGCACTCGCAGCGCCCGTAGGCCTCAGTCTTGTTTTTCTGCACTTACGCTTTGGTTCAGTATCCCTCTTTCCTTGACATGAATAGCTTTGAATACTTAAAAATGTCTCCATTCTTCAAGTAATAACATAATGGTTTCGTCTTCGGAGTCGTCCACCCAGAGATCAGTCTTCAAAAAATGCAGTGACTGCGGTGCGAAGATGTTCTTAACAGACCCTCACAGGATCTGCCTGTGGTGCCTGGTGTCAACGTACCCGTCATCGGAGTGTGAAGACTGCCTTTCCATTGTAGCCAAGGCCCTGAAAGAGCGTAGATGAAAGCTGGCGGCAGGTAGGACCCAAAAATCCCCTTCCACTCTATCAAAAAAAAGCAAAAAACTTCAGACGAGTAGAACAGTTTCTCCTCGTCGAAGAAAGAACAAACGTTCCCAGTCACTAAATGGCTCACAACACTCATAGACCTCGGAACACGGAAAGAAACAACGCCATAGATTGCCATCTACCTCGTATAGAAGTTGATCACCGGAACGTGTCGTTTGCCCCACTAAATCTTGTTCACCGGTCCAGTGGGAAGAGTTTCGATTACGGATGTTAAAGGTGTTCGAGAACGCAGCCTTTCCCCCCTCGACTACACCCAAAACACATGCTTGGGTTGAAAGGCAGAAGGACAAGTACTGTGCATCTTCGGACGCGGAGGATAAGACTCCTCGAGAGTGATCAAAAAATTCCTCGAGTCGAGAGAAAGTACCTCGAGGACTGAACCATCAACGCCGAAAGACTCGACACCATCATGTTAGAAAGGTGCCTCATCAGCGCCTATATCTTTAGAGAAGACATCTATTCTTCGAGCGTCGACCTCTTTGACGCCACATAAGCCCAAGTCATGGGCGCAGCCGTCGAAGCCTTCGGCACAGCCGTCGAAGCAGTCGACGTCCACTAACTCGACGATTTCTGCTCCCCTAACAACAAATATCATGACAACTTCACTGGAGAAGACATGCACACATTTGCCACAATCTGATTTTTTTCAAATCCCTCTTCTGTTTATGAAGATGCAGAGAAATCTTCTGATGAAGCCAGACCTTTTGGATTACAATATGGAGCACCATCAGTACCTGAGGCATTAATTTCAGAAGATTCACGGATGATTAACTTAACGGAATGCCTTCATGAGGCTAGTGGATAGACTCCTCACCAGAGGTTGAATTTGGCAGGGCAGACCTGGTGACCACGAAGAAGTGACATACAGGCAACTGATGTCAAGAGTGATGGAGTACATGGGGTGGTCAAGACCTACACCCTTCTTTGAACAAGACAATCTCACTGATTACTCTTGTGTCCCGTCTCCTCCATACTGCATGGGCTTCCCTTCGTAGGGATAAGAGACAGAATCTTTTTCACCAGAAAATCCTTCTCCTTTAAATTTAGAGGCGCGCAGGGTTTTGGCCCTGGGAGCATGCCCTACCCTGACTCTGCCCACCAGTGCCACACTTTAGTCCCCTTTTCCGCATCAACGGGAATGGGCTGATTTCACCAGCGCTCCTGGGTTTGGCTACGGCCATGTAATACCACATGCTCTTCCCCGGATACTTCTATATTTTTGTCTTCCTTTTGTCAATCAGGTACTTGGTCCTCCAGCGCCACGCTCCTCCCCGGCACATGTCGACTTCAGTGGGCTTCAGCAGGTGTCCAGTATGCGAGGGGATCTTTCCTACCTCTGACCCCCATGCTTTTTGCCTCGGCTGCCTTGGCCCTGACCACGGCTGGGAAGGTTGTACCGCTTGCGGCACACTGACTCCACACGCACTGGAGAACAAGCTAGCTTGGTGGATGGAGCTCTTCGAAAAGGTCACCTCCATAGGACTTTAAGGACTTGGTCAGACTGAGATCGAGGCCCAAGGGAGGGCCGCTCTTTTCCGTCACACCCTGTAAGAGTGGCTCCTTCCCAAGGAAGCACCCGAGCGGGAGGAACCGCTCGGGTTCTCGCACACGTACTGAGGCTAGTCCAGCTACTGACCTCATGGTCGAGGTGTATGTAGATCCTCCCCGAAGCTGTGCAGAGGGACTGCAAGGTTCTTTTACCAGGTGTTTGCCTGAGGGGCAACGCCCTAGTCCCCACCTAATGTCTGAGGGAGCACCTGCACGCAGCACGACCGATGACACTGCCAAGGGCAATACGCCTTCCAGTCCTCAGCCTGAGGTGCAGGATAGGTCTCATGCTCCACCGCCAAGAGTCTTGGAGGAGGCTGGGCCCATGGAGCCAAGCACCACGACTTTGGCATGTGGCACGCTGCTCAACAAAATGGCCACCGCACCGGACAACATGGTTGCTTGTCTGATGCCACTCCTAGGAACGGAGTAGGTGGGAGAACGAGTTTCAACGTGGGACTGGTGTCAAGTTTATCCATCAGCAGCGCAGGGCAGGTTCCCTGTGCAACCGAGACAGAGCGTTCCCTCCCCAGCAGCCTCCAGTCACTCAGTCAATATCATCTGCCACCTCTTAAGCCTCTGAAGACAGGTTCTTCGAAAGTTTTGTGGCGCTGATGCGAACCCCTCAGATGGGTGCCATCATGTAGGATGCAGTTAACGACTTGCTCCCTCCGGTCACTCCACCGGCACCCATAGTCATTCCTCCTATGACTCCGGTGCCACAGGCCCCAGCGCAGCGACTGCTGCCCATGCCGGCTCCTTCGATGCCGGCTCCCCTGCCTCCCACAGTACAGGCAGTTCCACGCCAGCCTCCGGCTCCGGTCTCCACACCGCATCCCATGGCGCACAGCACTACTCCTCCAGTGCCGGACCAGCCGGACACACTGGTGGACACCGACAAAGAGGAGGACCCTGACACGCTGATGTCGGCAAAAGGCTTCCACTAACGGCTTGCAGGTTTGGCAGAATATTTGGGCCTGCCTCAACCACAGGTCGAGCAGCCCGAAGAGGGGGTCTTGGCGGAAGTCCTCAACCTACGACCTCCTTCCAAAACGGGTACCCTGATGCAGGAAGATGTCATCGCCTTAGCCACGAAGGAGTGGCACATGCCACAATCGGCCCAACCTGTACATCGGTGCCTCGACGCCAAGTATTGACAGATGGAGGGGGATCCACTCTTGCTGTCGGCGCACTCTCTTTGGTGATCGTTGCAGCGTCATTCTACTCTAAGTCTGTCATCCTCGGCCACCTCGTCCTCAGCGCTGCTAGGCAAGGAGAAGATCTTGGAGGCGTACGGGAAGAAGCTGTACTTGAACGCCTCACTGCACCTGCGTCAATACAACGTGTATGCCATGCTGGCAGCTGTTAACCAAAGGCTTTGGTGGGAAATAGTTGACTTCCTTCCAAAACCTCCGGTGCAGAGCCAAGCACGCTTCAAGGCGGGCTAGGAGAACCCAGGCTGGTAGCACAGAACATCATGGAGTCCGCCGTGGCCCACATCGATACCTCTGACCGGGCCATATGTGTCACCACGGACATGAGACGGCTTGGTTTCGGGCTACTAAGTTTAACCCCGATTTCCAGGAACGCATATTGGACCTTCCATTCGAGGGTAGTGACCTCTTTCACTCTACCACTGATGAGGAATTGGATAAAAAGAGCAGCTTGCAAACTGCAATGTCTTTATCCTAAAAAGGCCACGCCAAAGGCATACACCCAGTCGCACCAACGCTTCCTCCAGGGGCGGTCGTTCGGTGGGTTCCAGGGCTTCCAGGAACATAGGTCGAGGCAAGCCTGACCACTCTGTCAGCACCGGCGCAAACAACAAAATGGGGGCAAGGGCTTTTTCCAATCCCCGCTCCTCCGCAGCATTCTGAGGGAAAGAAAGCATGACGTGTCCCTTCGAGTCCATGTATCTCCAGTGAGGGGCAGGCTTACCTTTTGTTAGGCAGAATCCCGTGCAGTGCCCTTAGGGACCACTACACACGATTAAGACTACAGGTGGCAATACAAGTTTTAACTTTGGTACAAGCCTGTACTACTAAGTCAGAGTGGTAGCAGTGGCGGAGCAGCCAGGCTTATCTCAAGAGTATATGAGCAGTAGCACAGATTACATAAAGGGACCACAATTACTGTGATTCAAGCAAACACTGACTCAAGGTTTCAGGTAGAAAAATAGAAGTACATTTATTTTTAAACCATTCGTTATAAACACAACACTTCTATTAAACTCAAATAAAAACCACACGTTAAATATGCTACAACTAACCAATTCACTTTGTACACTAAGTCTCAAGGTAAGTACCCTGTGTTTGAATGAACCGGTGTTACGAACAAAACACGTTACCGCGAATACGGTTGCGATCACTTTTTGACAGTTCGGTCTACTAAACAAACGCGTATCCGTGACATGAAATGCTACCGGCCCAAAAACACACTTAGCACCTGAGATACCCAGTGGGAGTTGGAGGCAAAAATCACAGGCAATATTTTGGTTAGGCAGGCAGAATCAAGAAACATTCAGAGACAGGAGTTCAAAAGTCAAAGGGTCCGAGCCAGGGTCAGAAGACATCCGTTGCTGAAGATCACACGGTCAGACAGTTTACAATTCAACGTAGCCAAAAGTACTTCGATATTGTCAATGTTCGAAAGCAAAAGTTATAAGAAGGAGGGAAGACAAGGGCAAGCCTTGGAAATGAAGAAAAAGGGATTCACCTAGTTTCCTCAACAGAACACAGTACCTTGTTCCAATGGTGCAGCTGGTGCCCTGGCAGTTGTTCCTGTTGGTTTCCCGCAGACCCACGATTCCTGGAGCTTCGTCGTGAAGGACGTCTGAAGGGGGTCTTCACCACACAGGGATGAGGCCGGCAGCAACGACAAGGAATAAAAGGTGCGTTCCTTAAAAACAGGAGAGGCTCTTCAGGTGGCTATCTGGACCACTACAGCAGTGTGCAGCGATTTCGACCACGGAAAAGGATCCTCTGGCTGTAGAAGATGAGCTGGTTATCCCCATCAAGCTCAAGGGAAGAAGACTCCGGACTGGATCTTCTGAGTCGTTGAAGGGCAGATAGCTCAGGATTGCAGCAGGGCTTCACCAGGACGGGGTAGTTGCAGCAGCCGTCGTTCTCTCCGCTTCTCTTCAGTTCTTTGTAGTTCCAGTGGCGACTCTGACTTCTAGCCCAAGAGACCTGCTTTTTATGCGAAAAAACCCCATTCGCACAGCCTGGCTGTCAATCTCCCAGCAGGGGGGGTTGTCCAGCCCGGACAACTACCCTTTTCCAATCATGACAGTGCGACTTGGGTTTCCTAGGATACCCTGTGCCAGGGGGTGACTACACCCCTCCCTCACATTCAGCCCACCTAGACACCCAGGCGCCTGGTGGAGGGCTTCTGAACAGAAAGCCCGCCAAAAGACGGTGAGCAAAGAAGGCAAACCTAGTTTGCTGCGCAAAGTAAAACAAAAGAAGGACTTTAACAAAAAGAAATGGCGAATAAACCCAACCGGAGCCAAAAGAAAGACAATTTGGTCAAGCGGGTTTATGTTTGAGGCTAATATAATAGCCAAGAACAGTACCACGTTTATCTAATATAATCGCGGTAGAAAAGTTAGGGTAGATACCACTGCCACCAGCCAAGTCTAAATGTTAAAAGAACGAACCAATGCTCTCGGAGGTACAGATAAAAAGGGATACTAGTTAACCCTTTCCAGTACTCCATGGAAGATGGGGTGTACTGGATCTGTAGTAGATTGACGAAGTAAAGTTAATGGTAACTTTACCTTTTTCTGGGGGACAGTAGTCGCCTCAGAAATGGAGTCGAGGGAAGTCTCAAAGACAACCCTGTGCCACGGCACTGAAGGTTCTGTGCGACACACAAAAAGGGAGCTACTGAAGTGGTGTACTTCAGAGTCCACAATCACAAAAACAGGTAGAAACACATAGCAAAACATAGGGAAGAGTGGGGGAAAAGCGCCCACTCTTACCAAGTGGGAAAAAAACTCCAGAGATCCAGCAAAGCTGCTGGGGGCGACTCACTAGGTGAGAGAAATTAGCAATACATGAGAATTCTCCCTAACACCTTTCAAGTGCAATTTTGGCACCAGACCTTTTTGGACCCCTGGATCCTCTCTGTAGTATCCTCGGGGTACCGCCTAACGGTGCCTCCCTCTCCTCCCTACTCTCCTCGTCCAGATTGGGATGGCAACTCTGTTGGTGGAAATTCTCATCGAGAGCCAGGCAATGGAAGAAGTCCCAGCCTCCCAGAGAGGATTGGGCTTCTATTCCAGGATTTTCGCCATACAAAAGAAGAACCCGGCTGGCCTAAGAGTTGTTGTTGTTACCCTCAACCTCTCTCTTCAAAAATTCAAGGTGGTTACGCCATCATTCATTGCTTCCATTTACAATACAAGGTACTACCCTTTGGCCTCAACTCAGCCCCCACAGTATTTACCAGGCTCATGAATGCAGTGGCAGCCCTCCTCAGGGCACAGGGCCACCATTTCTACTTGTACCTGGACTGGCTTGTCAGGGCGAGATCTCTGGAGGCGGTTATCCACACTTCCTCCGCACTTATGAACACACCCCACGACCTGGGGTTCACCATCAACTGCAAGAAGTCTCAGCTGCAGCCTACGCAGAACCTGATCTTCCTGGGCCTCATCTGGGATACAAGCTCCAAGAGAGTCTTTCCCTCGGAGGACAAGATCACGGCCATCAAGAGAGCTACTCCTCATTGCCATACTAGAGCAGTGTCCGTGGTCTGGTGGTACCAACACTTTTTAGGTATCATGGCAGCGGCCCTACTGGCCGTGCCCCATATGAAACTCAGGATGAGATCATCACAGGTGCACTTCGCAGCCTCATGGAATCAGCGGAGCCAGTCAGCATCCCTCCTTCTCTCCCATCGGACCTCACATGGTGGTCCAAGTACTGCAACCTGTGGACGGGTAACCTCTTACGGCCTCTGGCTCCGCATGTCACCATCACTACGGACTCCTCCCTGGAAAGCTGAGGAGCCACTCTGGACATCCAGTGTCCATGTAGTCTGGACCCGGAAGGGGCAGGATTCTTGTGTCAACTGGCTGGAGCTCAAGGCCATCTGGCTACCTCTCAGAGCTTTCCTTCCGCTCATTGGGGTGCAAGACCATCCTTATCCAGACCGACTACTCCACCAGCATGTACTATGTCAACAAGCAGGGGGTACCGGGTCCCCGCCACTGTGCATCCTAGCGGTCAGCATGTGGGAATGGGCTCTGGTGGTGTCAGAACCATATACCATTTTTCACAAGTATAAGGTGGTCCTGCAGACACACCCCACCTTCCTACCTAAGTTACCCTCTGCTTTCCATCTAAACGAGGAAATAGTCTTACCTACGTTCTTCTCTGACCCTAAGGACGAGACTCGGAGTCTTGCACTGTCTGGATGTCAGACACGCTCTGAAATTCTATGTGGACAGGACCAAGGGCTTCCGCAAGTCTGATGCACTGTTTGTCACCTTCGGGGGATCCAGGCCCGGGTATCGGGCATCCAAGGCCTCTATTGCACAGTGGCTGGTTTCGGCCATCAAGGAGGCCTAAGAGGGGCAGTGCAAGCTGCTGCCAGCTACCATACACGCCCCGCTGTCGGAGCCTAAGCCACGGCCATGGCATTCCAACGGCAGGTCATCAGTAGGGCGGCCTCCCGGGTCACCCCTTCGTCTTTTTGTAAGCACTACTAGTTGGACGCCGGCTCGAAGTCAGATGCGGCCTTCGGACAGGCGGTTCTATGGAACCTATTTGCTTAGGAAGGGTCTCCGCTCCACCCTGAGGCTACATTCATTTGCAATCGCTCATGCAGTATGGAGGAAAGGGGACGGGACGTTAGAGTAATAGTTACTCACCGTAGTGACTAATGTACTCTTAGTCCATAGTCCCCTTTCCTCCATACATCCCACCATCCTCCCCCTAATAATACTGGTGTCATTAGGCAATGTTAAATATTATCGACGCGTCAATGGGGACTGAGGTGTGGCACTGGTGGTTGGAGTCAGGGTAGCGCATTTTCCCAGGGCCGCACCCCCACGTACCTCTAAATTTAAAGGGGAAGAAGGTTTTTCTGGTGGAAAAGGTTCCATCTCACGTCCCTAGGAGGGGACGCCCATGCAGTATGGAGGAAAGGGTACTATGGACTAAGAGTATGTTAGTCACTTCGGCGAGTAACTATTAATATCTTGGACAGGGGGCCACAAGAGGACCGAATTGTGCCTTTTCATCAAGCCTTACAAAGGCATGTAGCTACTAACTGGGACGCACCAAAGGTCATTCCGGCTGTCAATAAGAGGTTGACAGCAAAGTACAGTGTGTCAAGCTCTGACCTTTTTTACCTGTCCAAGCACCCTAAACCGGAAAGTCTGGTGGCTAACTCCACGAGTAGTCAAAATGCCTATCCTATAGGGACGACAAGCGTTACGACCCAATGGGCAAAAAAGATTTTTCGGCCGCAAGTATGGCCTTGAAATTGCCCAATGCTACGTGCCCATTAGCAAGGTTCACACACCCATTGGGAGTTCATTTCTATTGCGGCTGACTAAATCCCCGAAGGGTAAGAGCGAGACGGATTCCTAAACATTGTCAAGGATGGGAAAGATGCAATGTGCGAATCCCTACCTACTGGTCTCGACTCTGTTGACAGTATCAGCAGAGCTATGGCGGCAAGTACAGTGTTGCGCAGATTTGCCTGGTTGGCAAAGTCAGGATTTGCCCCAGACGTACAATCCAGGCTACTCCACATGCACTTTGACGGCACACATTTATTCGGGAACAAAGCTGATGTGAGTTTGGAGAAGCTGCAAACTCGGACAACCTCCCAACTGCCCCACGGGTACTCTCTGGAGGGGTAGGTCCTTTTGCCACTACTCCACATTTGGAAGGGGCAGAGGACAGCCAGCTCAAAGAGGACAAACAAGATTTCCCTGCGATGGATGGGGAAGAAATACTAAGACCGCAACAGCAGTGGCTACCTTACCTTCAGCCACTGTGTCAGCCGCTCCAATGCCCTCTGAGGTCTTCATTCACAAGACTGCAGTAGCAGGAAGGTTGTCAGCATCTGATATAATGGCAGGCTATTACTTCAGATGCATGGGCAATGGAAACAGTTGCCCATGGTCACTGCGTCCTTTTTCTGCAAAAACCTCCGTCATCCACCAGGAAACAACTCCTTGAAAGTGCCTGACCTGCTCCTTATGTAGGAGATTTTAACCCTGTTAGGGAATGGTGCTACAGAACCAGTACCTGTAGCGGAGAGGAACAAGGGTTGGTACTCCCCCATACTTTCTAATTCCAAAGAAGGATGGAGGATTGAGACCGATCTTGGACTTAAGAGACTTGAAAAAGTTCCCCTGGAAGGACAAATTCAAGATAACACTTTCTCTGATCCTTCAGGCCCTCCCGCTTCAGGATTGGATAATATCATTGGACCTTCAGGGTGCTTACTTTCATGTGTCCAATCCATCTCAAGCACAGAGAGTACCTGAGGTACGCCATTGGTGGTTCTCATTATCAGTTTTGAGTTCTGCCATTTTGGCTGACCCCTGCCAGAGGGTTTTCACCAAACTGATGGCGGTTGTGGCAACGAGTCTCAGGCGGGGTGGAATTCACGTTTACCCCTACCTAGACTGTTGGCTGGTCAGGGCCAGTTCTCCAGAACAGGCCTTGGATCATCTCAGTTATGTCTGTCACCCCTTCACATACTGGGCTTCTCCCTCAACTTCAAGAAGTCCAACATTATACCATCACAAAGACTCAGTTCATCAGAGCAGTCCTGGTTGCATCCCTGGGAAAAGCCTCGCCACCAGATGTGAGGGCTCAAGACATTCTGCAGATGGTGATCAAATTCCACAATGCCCAGCGTCTACTAGCCTTCGTTTTTCTAAGGTTGCTTGGCTCATGGCAACCTGCATTTTTCTGGTGCCAGAGGCTCACCTAAGGATGAGATCTCTCCTGTGGGCTCTCAGGACTCGGTGGTCACACTTCTCAGTAAAGATGTCAGACCTCCTACAAATCCTGAGCAGAGTCTAACAGGAACTTCGGTGGTGGGCCTGTCGGTAGAAAATCTTGAAAAGGAGAACCTTTTTGGCAACCATGGCCAGAGATAACGGTAGTGACAGATGCCTCACTCACGGGGTGGGGAGCCCAGAGCAACAATTTGACAATCAGCGGTCGTTGGTCTCCATCAGTCAAAGCTTCAGATCAACTTTTTAGAGCTGAGGGCAATCGGACTAGCGCTGAAGGCCTTTCTGCCTTCTGTACTAGGAAAGAATGTTCTGATAACGACTGACAACACAGTGGCCATGTACTACCTCTTCAAGAGAGGTAGTGTAGGGTCACTACCACTGTGCAGAGAGGCAATTTAGCTCTGGTTCTGGGTAATACAAGGAGTCTCTCTGTCGGCGGTTCATCTGGTCGGAGAGAACACGACGTTGGACGCTCCGAGCAGGCAGAGCAGTCTCCCACTCGTGGGAACTAGCTGAGGAAGTCTTGAAGAGATCACCCTTTAGGGAACCCCTCAAGTGGATCGGTTTGTGACCGGTGTCAAACGGAAGTGCAAACTGTACTTCTCCAGGGAATTCCTCCAAGATGAGCTCTAGGAGACGTGTTTGTGGTGAACTGGGAATTTCCACTCCTGTACACCTTTCCTCCAGGCCCCGTCATTCCTCAAGTGATCAGGAGGTTGAGAAAGTTTTTCTCCGGATTGAGCCAGGAGGACGTGGTACCCGGACCTTCGCGACATGTCTATCCTCCAATACTACTTCCACGAAGAGGACCTTCTCTCGCGAGAGGAGGGTTGGGTTCTCCATCCAGAGTTCAAGACTCTCAACCTTCACGTTTGGTTTCTAAAAGGCTGAGATGCCAGGATTTGGACCTCTCGGATGACGTATTGGAGATTTTGCTTTTGGCTAGAATGCCAGCAGCAAAGTCTTTGTGCCACCTGAATAGATTCTGCAACTGGTGCAGGGAAGAATGTAGATCCTTTTCTATATAAAACACTATGTCCTATCCTTTCTATTATCTTAAGCCAGTCTGGGGCTCCAGATTGCTACCATTAAAGGATATTTGGTGGCGCTGTCCATCTTTAAGCGCTCGTCAGAGGAATGTTCATACGTCCAAATTCCACTGGTGACACAATTTCTAAAGGGGCTCACTAATGTGTCCCACCTTCCCCCCACCTCTGTTCCAGTTGGGGACCTTAATATGGTTCTAAAATTCCTAATGTGTGTGTACCTTTAGAACCTTTACTCTGTCCCTTAAAACCATTCTATTGGTAGCTCTAGCCTCAGCCTGTTGAGTGAGCGAGTTGCAGACACTTGAGTCCAAACCTTCATTTTTACCAAAAAGCATTTCTGATTTCCACATAGGACACAAAATTGTTCTGCCTTGTTTCTATCCCCCCCCCCCCATCCTAACGAGGAGGAGGAGACACTACATAGGTTGGACCCTCGTAGAGCTTTAAGCTTTTATGTATCTAATGATCTAGAATGTCAAAACTCTGTATTGCTGACCAGCTGTTCATTGGCTATACGGGCCATAAATTGGGTCAGGCTGTCTCTAAGCGGACCTTGTCCAGATGATCATTCTGGCCATTTCAGATTGCTACAGGTTGGCAAGGAAGGATCCTCCGGAAGGATTAAGGGCCCCTACTCTTACGTCTCGTCCCTTTTCCTCCATACTGAATGGGCGTCCCTTCCAAGGGACCGGAAACAGAACTTTTTTAACCATAAAAAACCTTCTCCTTTAAATTTGGAGGCGCGCAGGTCCGAGTCCTCTTTTCCGCGTCGACGGGAACAGGCCGAATTCACCAGCGCTCCTGGGTTTGGCTTCTGCCATGTAATTCCACGCGCGGATACTTATTCTCTTTGTCTCCTTCCCGGCGCATGTCGACTTCCACAGGGTTCAGCAGGTGTTCATCCTGCAACAGGCTCTTCCCAACTTCAGACCCCCACGCTCTCTGCCTACGTTGCCTTGGCCCAGAGCACGGTTGGCAAGCTTGTACAGCGTGTCGCTCGCTGTCCTCGAAATCGCTGAGGAACAGACTAGGCAGGCAGGTGGAGGGAGCTCTTCCAGAAGTCGCCTCCAGAAGACCTCAAGAATTTCGTGATACACTGCGCTAGGCCCAAGGTAGGGCCGCTATTAGCCATCGCACCCCGCAAAGGAGACTCTTTCCCAAGGACTGCGTGGGAGGGGACCGTTCAGGTTCCTGTACCAGCACGTGCACCAAAGCTGTTGCAGCTACCAGCCTTCGGGCCGAGGGATCCTTGGGTCCTCCTGGTGGCAGTGTCGAGGTACCGGAAGGTCCTTGATATCCAAGGGGCTAAGCCCTAGTTCTGGCAATACTGCTGGGGGGGGGGGGCGCACCTAAACGTAGCTCTATCGACCCCCGGGTCGACAGTGTCACACCTATCGGGTCTAGGCATGTGGAGCAGGGTAGGCCTCATGATCCACACGCAAGAGTCTTGGAGGAGGCTGGGCCCAGCGAGCCGAGCAACACGTCCCAAGCACTTGGGAGGCAGCTTGACAAGATCACGGCCACGCCAGACAGAGGTACCCGTCCGACGCCATTCCAGGAGTTCGCCAAAGAACGAGTGTCATGGTGGGACTGGCCTCAACCAGGTATGTCGCCTACAGCCTATCCTTAGGCGCAGGGCAGCTTCCCACTGCGTCCATACGGGCAGGGTATGGAGTGGCTCCAGAAGCTCCTGGCTATGTCGTCAATGCCCCCTACCACCTCTCCGGCCAGTGAAGAGGGGTTCTTGGAGAGGTTCCTCTGGCTCATGAAGTCACCTTGGATGGGGGTTATCCTCAAGGACTCCATCAGGGAGGTCCTCCATCAGGGAGGTCCTCCCTACGATTCTAGCGGCAACACAAACGCCTCCGCTGGTGCCCCCACCCCCAGCGCAGCTGCTGCCTCTGGTCCTCCAGCCGATTCCTCAGGCGGTTACGCACCAGCCTTGGCCTCCTCCTCAGCCTCCGGTTGCGGTCACTGTACCCCAGCCTCCGGCTCCAGCTACTCCTCCACTCCCACAGGCTCCTCCTGATCCACGGGATCTGGATGAGGAGGAGGATCCGGACACGCCATCCTCAGACAGGACCTTCCACGAACATCTTCCAGGGCTGGTGGAATACCTGGGCCTACCACAACCTGAGGTTGAACAGCCGCAGAGGGGTTTCTGGCTCAAGTCCTCACTCAACGCCCCTGTGCAAAAACGGGGATTCCGCTACAAACCTATGTCTCCCTGGCCAAGAAGGGTTGGCTCAAGCCCCACTCCGTCCAGCCGGTCAATCGACACCTAGACGCCAAGTACAGGCAGATGGAAGGGGATACACTCTTGGTATCGGCCCACCCTCAGCCACACTCCTCAGTGATCACTGCGGCATCCCTATACTCCAAGCCACAGTCGTCCTCAGCCTCCTCCTCTGCGATGCTGCTAGGCAAGAAGATGATCTTCAAGGCTTACGGGAAGAAGCTGTATTCCAACACGTCCTTGCATCTTCGTCAGGCCAACGCCGATGCCATACTGGCTGCCGCTAACCAAAGGTTATGGCGGGAAATTGCAACTTCCTCCCAGCACTCCCTACGCAGAGCCAATCACGTTTTAAGGCGGGACTGGCTGAGGCAAAGCTGGTGGCGCAGGACTTCATGCAACCCACTGTGCCCATATTGACACCTCTGGCCGTGCCATCTGTATTGCCACGGACATGAGGACTGCCTGGCTGCGGGTAACAAAATTCAACCCGGGCATCCAGAAACACTTAATAGATCTGCTGTTCGAGGGATTCCGGGGGGGTGAGGACCCTCTTCCTCTCCTCCGCGGACGAAGAGCTGGACAAGAAGAAAAACAGCTCACAAACGTCCAAGACTATCCACCTTGACAAAGACCACACCCAAGTCATACACCCAGTCACAGCAGCGCTCCGACAAGGAGCGTACGTACGGAGTGATACGTGGGTTCCAGAAACAGAGATCCAGGCAGCCTGATCGCTCGCTGTCTCGGAACCGGTGCAAGCAACAAAAGGGACAGGGTTTGGGGGTTGTTTAAGGGCTTTTTCCAGTCCCCCTCCTCCGCGACAGCTTCCGAGGGAAAGAAGGCATGACGCATCCCTTCGTGTCCATGTGTCTCCAGTGGGGGGCAGGCTTGCTCTCCATGCACATTTCTGACGCCAGAATTTCGCGGACCCCTGGATCCTCTCTGGTCTCCACGGGTTACCGCCTCCCTATCCCAGCTTCTCCTCCCTCCTCTGCACTCCCACAGGTTGGGACAGCAACTCTTTTGGCGGAGATCTGGTCGCTCGTCAAGAACCAGGCAGTGGATGAAGTCCTAGCCTCCCAGCAAGGCTTGGGCTTTTACTCCAGGATTTTCACCATTCAGAAAAAGAACTAGGCCGGGTTGAGAGTTGTTGTGGACCTTCCCACCCTCACCCTCTCCCTACCTCTACAAAAATTCAAGATGGTTACGTCAGCTTTGATAGCGGGGACACTGTACTGGATGTGCTCCCTGGATCTGAAGGACGCTTACCTACATGTCCCGATCTGGCAGCCTCATCGTTCCTTTCTACGATTCAGGATCATGGGCTACCATTTTCAATACTAGGTGCTCCCTTTGGGCCCCAACTCGGCCCCCAGGGTCTTTACCAGGATGAACACGTGGCGGCCTCCTCAGGTCTCGAGGCCACCACATTTGACCGTACCTGGACGACTTGTTCGTCCGGGCTAGAAGCAGTGTACCATACCTCCCTCGCTCTTATGATCACACTGCACGAGCTGGGTTTTTCACTGAACCTCAAGAAGTCGCAGCTGCAGCCCACGCACACTGACCTTCTTGGGCCTCATTTTTGAAATGTGCTCCGAGAAAGTTTTTCTCTCGGAGCACAAGATCACTGCACTCAAGAGTCACGGCGCAGTTCCTCCACAGAGAAGTGATCTCGGTCTGGTGGTACCAACACCTACTGGGTCTCATGCCAGCAGTCCTCTTGGCCTTCCCCCACGTGAGACTCAGGATGAGGAGGATACAGCTGCACTTCGCAGCATCCTAGAACCAGGAACGGGGCCATCAGTCAGAGATCAACGTTCCGCTAACACTTGACCCTGGCCTCACATGGTGGTCAGGGGACTGCAACCTGAGGACGGGTAAACCTTTCCGGCAACCTACACCACAGGTCACCATCACCACAGACTCCTCTCGAGGGTTGGGAGCCCACTCTGGATTACGTCCATGGCACCTGGACCCGGCAGGAGCAGGAATACCACATCAATTGGCTCGAATTGAAGGCCATCTAGCTGGCGCTCGGGGTCATTTCTCCTGGTCCGCGAGGGCAAGGTCGTCCTCATACAGACAGATAATTCTACCACCAAGCTCTAAATCAACAAGCAGGTAGGTACCAGATCCAGATCCTCCCCCCTCCTCGCCCCCACTGTACCGGCTGGCAGTCAGTATATGGGAATGGGCCCTGGAGAATATCTTGCTCACAGCGGTCCACCTGCCGGGGGAATCCATCCGGGAGGGGAGGCAGACAGCCTCAGCAGACTGGGAGCGGACAACTACGAGTGGCAGTTGAACAACCTAGTGCTGCAGGAGATCTTTCACATATGGGGCCACCCCCAGGTGGACCTCTTTGCCTCCCGGGGCAACAAGAAGTGCCAACTGTTCGCCTCCTGGCAGGGTCAGGGCCCGGGTTCCCTGGGCTATGCCTTTCAGATCAGGTATGACATGATATTACATTTACAATGGGCCTATACACAGGTGTTTCAAGGCGCAACGAGGCACGGGAGGGGAAACAGAGGGAAGACAGACAACGATCCTACTAGGCCAGGTGTCATTCAGTTCGTGCAGGGGAAGGGGGAAAAGAAAAGTGCGGGGGGGGAGTTTTGGATGGAATGACAGCATATGCCTTTACACCCACTCCCATGATTCTCAGGGTGATATGCAATTTCAAGGAGTCTCGCCTCCTCGGCATCATCCTAATAGCTCCCTGGTGGCCAGCCAGGCCATGGTTTTGGAGATGCTCAAACTCTCGGAGAGGCCTCCCTTTCGCCTGCCTACAAGCCCAGCACATCTTCTGGCACAGCAGGGGGGGGCAGGGTTATCCACTCGCACAAGAGAAATTAGCCCTCACAGCGTGGTTCCTGAACAGGTCACGCTAGGACATCTCAGCCTCTCTAAAGCTAATCTAGAGATCATACAGGGCACCAGGAGCAAATCTACCAGTGCCCAGTATAAGAGCAAGTGGACCAGGTTCTGCCACTGGGCAGACTCTAAGGGCATTAACCCTCTGGCATGTTCCCTGGACGACGTGCTCTTTTTTTCGGCGTATCTCGCACCCTGGCTACCTGTCTGTTAGGGAGAATTCTCTCTTTAGGCTGAATTTCCTAACCTAGTGAGTCCCCAAGCAGCTTTGCTGGATTTCTGGAGTTTGTTTTTTTCCCCCTGCCAAGAGTGAGACTCTTTTCCTCCCACTCTTGGACATGATTTATGGTATTCCTTTGACTGGTAATGTGTTTTATGGGCTATGGGGTCCTTTACTCCATAGGGTCTCATGCGTTTTTCCTATGTGTGTTACACAGCACCCTCCGTGCAGTAACACAGTGGTGTCATAATGACACCCCACCATAGACTCCACACCCTTGGACTGACTACTGTCTCCCAGGGCATGTAAAGTCACCATTGGCTTTACCAGTCCCAAACTATTAACAGAAACCAGTACAAACCATCATATTGTGGACGTACTGGTCGGGGCAATTCGATTGCCCCGGGGTCTGTTAGTCGAGGGGGCACGTCTCCGTCCCTCCTGATCGAGTTTTGGCTGGTGGCAGTGGAAACTACTTTTTATATTCGACCGCAAATATTTTCCTATGGGATTTTCCCATTGTTCGAGGCTACCAGCTTTCATTATTTAATTCTCATAGCCTCGAACATATCACCGGTTTATTTAATTAATATTAATTCTCCGGTTGGTATTTTTTGCCAAGACTCGATTCTAAAATGGCGTTTGTGTTCTCTTCTGTGACTCCAACCCAAGTCGAGCCCTTTGTTCCACTTTGTGGCGGGCTTCTCCACAGAAGCCTCCAAAAGTGGTGCCACTCTGTCTGTGTACCACAGGGGGTGTGGGAGGGGGTTTAGGCACCCTGGACTGAGTTACCTTGGTAACTCAAGTCGCACTCTTGTGTGATTGGCTTAGCATGTTTGATTGACAGCTAGGCTGAGTGAATGGGGATATGCTACATAAAAGCAGGGCTTTGGGGACTGGAACTTCAAAAGTCGCCACAGGACCTGAGAATCCGACGAGGGAGAAGCTGAGCCGACCTACCATGACAACACCACCGGTGGAGCCCTGCGGAACCGACTCACCACTTCCCGACGACAGAGAAGATCTCCCGGCTGGAGAGACTTCTTTCCCTGACTGGTTGGCACAACCTTTCTTTCTTCGCACCCCAGCCCGGTTTGTGGTCGAACTGCCCGTGCCAAGCACCCCGGCGGCCGGATAGCCACTCACCACTGAACCGCGAATCAACGGACCGCTTCTTGTACCTGAGAAACTCTGCGGCTGGTTTCTTCCCTGGCAGTGCAACGGGCCCCTGTCTTCCTCCACGACGAGATCCTCTCTTCCCCTGGACGAAGCACCGACTTGCACCCGCTGCCAGGAACAACTGCCCCCGCTGGAGCGTTCTCACCACTTTAAGGTACCGTGTCCGCCAGGCCTCCCTTTCTAAAGATTGCAACAAGGTAATAATAACTCCTTAACCTTCTGGATTGGGCTGGCCGCCTTGACCCTCTAACTGGTCCCTTTTCTTTGATCCAACTTCTTTTTGAACCATTACAAGACTTTTGTGCACTGCAACCATGTGACCTTGGACACATTTTGGTGGGATCCTCTTAAAGTGGATCTGGCCTACTAACTCTGAATTCACGGTTTTACTTTGCCTTCCTCTCTTGCTATGTTCTTGTAAAAGTGTTGCGATCTGTTTCAATTTGTTCTCTGCTTTTCTCTCCCTTTTTAAAAACGAACTATTAGAGTGCCATCTACGTTAAGCACTCACCGCTGTCTGAAAATAAGTGGGGCTTTACTTAAGACTTGTCTAATATTCTTTTAAGGGAGTGTATGTCTTTTAGTGACCGTGTTTTTGAATTGCTTTCTGTTAGTGCCTGTGTGTTTTTCTAGATGTGGTTTTAAATAAATAATTATATCTCTTTTACACCAAGCCCTGGTCAGTGTTTACTTGTTCTATTGTGTGCTCTTGACCTATTGTGAATACTCTGTATACTGCCTAACTCTTCTTGAGGGAAGTCTGACTGCTCAGCCACAGCTACCAAGTGAATCTGTGTGGTACGGACTACTACCAAGTGGGTTTACTGCCAAACACCTGTAGTCCTAAATCTTTTGCAGTGGTCCCAGAGGGAACTGCACAGGTTTCTGCCTAATACTGTCAATACATCCAACTCCGGAAAGTCTAGTAGTGCAAGCAGCTACATCTGCCTCTAAGCAAGCTGATTATCCAAATATACCCCCTGATGGAGATATTAAACGAGTTGACTCATGGCCAAAGAAAGTCTTTTCTGCTAGCAGCATGGCTTTAAAGTCTGCTAACTCTACATGTGCTCTTGCAAAATTCACATTCACCCTGTGGGACTGCATAGCTATAGCGGCTGATGACATCCCTGAAGGCGAGGAAAGAGACGGCTTCTTGAACCTGATAAGGGATGTTAAGGTCATTTGTGAGTCTCTGCAATCAGGTCTGGACACTGCTGACAGAGGGCCATGGCAGCAAGCAGTGTCATATGCAGATTTGCGTGGTTGGGTATGTCGGGGTTTGCACCTAATTTACAAGCTAGACTCCTCAACATGCCCTTTTGACAGCTCACTCTTTCTTGGCAATAAGGCTGATGAGAGCCTTGAGAAGCTGCAGACCTCAAATGCAGCAGCCAGATCCCTGGTGCTGCTGTCAAGCAGCCACAGCCTTTTCACATAGCAGATCTTCTTGAAGGGGTAGGTCCTTTCACTAGTACTCCTCAGTTGGAAGAGCGAGAGGACAGGCTGGTCAAAGGGGGTCAAATAAAACTCCTGAATGGTGGACGAGGATGAGGTGCAAAGCCTGCCCAAGCTGCGTCTGTACCATCAGCTGCTGCTTCAGCCGCCTCAAAACCTCTGAGGTCTTGACTCATGACACACTGGTGGGAGGCAAACTGTCACAGCAACTGAAAGACTGGCAAGGTATTACTTTGGGTGCATGGGCACTGGAAACGGTAGCCCAAGGTTACTGCCACCCCTTCATACAGAGACCTTGGGATCATCCCCCGGGAAGCCATTCACCAAATGTTCCAGGTCCATTCCTGTTGCAGCAAATATTGACCCTGCTAGAGAAAGGTCCTATAGAACCAGTACCTTTGATGGAGCGGAAAAAAGGATGCTATTCTCGCCATTTCCTAATACCCAAGAAGGAAGGAGGGCTGAGACCTATCTTGGACTTGAGATACTTGAACAAGTTCCTCAGGAAGGGCAAGTTCAAGATGGTCACACTGTATCATATTGTTCAAGCCCTCCAGCTCAAGGATTGAATGGTATCATCGTACCTTCAGAATGCTTATTTTCATGTGCCAATCCATTGCAAGCGCAGGAAGTACCTGAGGTTCACCGTTGGCAGTTCATTATCAGTTTCAAGTTCTGCTGTTCGGGCTGACCTCTGCCGAAGGGTTTTCACCAGGCGGATGGCGCAAGTCTCAGGAGAGGGGGGATTCACATCTACCCCTACCTGGACGATTGGTTGATCAGGGCACGTTCACCTGAACAAGCCCTGGAACTTCTCAGTGTAATTTCCCACACCCTTCACAGACTGGGCTTCTCCTTCAATTAGAAGAATCCCCACATATAACATCTTAAAGACTCCAGTTCATTGGAGCAGTCCTAGATGCATCACTGGGAAAATCCTCGCCACCACAGGTGAGGGCTCAATACATTCTGCAGATGGTAACCAAATTCCAGAATGCCCAGCGTCTTCCATCCTTTGACTTTTTTGAAGTTGCTCGGCTTCACGGCATCCTCCATTTTCCTGCTGCCAGTGGCTCGCCTGAGAATGAGATACCCTTAATGGGCTCTCAGGACACAGTGGTTTCAATTCTCAGGCAGGACGTCAGATCTACTTCAGGTTCCGAGCAGGGTCGCACAGGATCTTTTGTGGTGGGCCTGCAAGGACAACATTTTGAAGGGAGAAACTTTTTGGCAACCATGATCTGATAGAACAGTAGTAACGGACGCCTCACTCACTGGGTGTGGAGCAAACGCCAATGATCTGACAAACAGCGATCGTTTGTCTCCATTGGAGTCCGAACTACACATCAACCTTTTGGAGCGGAGGGCACTCAGACTGGCGTTGAACTACTTTCTGTCCTCTGTACGGGGAAAGAATGTCCCGATAATGACAGACAATGTGGCCATGTACTACCTCAACAAGAGAGGTGGTGTAGGGTCACTACCGCTGTGCAGAGAGGCAATGCAGCTCTGGTTCTAGGCAATTTGAGAAGGAATTTTCCTATCTGCAGTTCGCCCAGCCCGGGATGTGAACACAGAGGCAGACGCTCTGAGCAGGCAGAGACGGTTTACCACGAGTGCGAACAAGCTCAGGAAGTCCTTCAAAAGATCTACACCCTTTGGGGAACACCTCAAGAGGATCTGTTTGTGACCAGTGTCAACTGGAAGGGCAATCTGTTCTACTTCAGGAAACTTCCCCCAAGAGCAGCTCTAGGAAACGCCTTTGTAGTGGACGGGGAGTTTCAACTTCTGTAAGAGTTTCCTCCAGTCCCTGTCATTCCTCAAGTCATTAGGAGGTTGAGACATTTCGAGAACCCATGATCCTTATTGTCCCGGATTGGGCCAAAAGGACGTGGTACCTGGACCTGTCCATCTGCACTCCAATAAGTCTTCCACAAAGAGAGGACATTCTCTCATGACAGGAGGGTTGGGTTCTCCATCCAGAGGTGAAGACACTCAGCCTTCACGTATGGTTTCCGAGAGGCTGAGATACAATAATTGGGACTTCCCGGATGACCTAATGGAGATTTTGCTGCTTTCGGCCAGAAGGCCAGCAACAAAATCCTTATACCGCTGCCGTTGGAAGTTCTGCAGCTGGTGTAGGGAGAAGGATGTGGACCCCTTTTTTTAATGCAATATACCTAGTGTTATCGTTTCTGTTTAACCTAGCAAATCTGGGATTCCAGATTGGAACAGTACATGGTTATCTTGCAGTGCTTTCCATATTCAAGCACACCTCAGAGGAGGAATCCTACTTCAAAATACCCTTAACTCAATTTCTCAAAGGACTCCCAAATGTGTTTCCTCCTACACCTTTCCAAACTCCAGCTTGGGTCCTCCTTAATTTGCTTTTAAAGTTTTTGACGTGTGCTATTTTCGAGCCACTTCATTCTTGCCCTTTAATGTTGCTAACTTAAAAACTATTTTGTTAGTAGCGATATCAGCCCGCAGAGTGCGTGCGTTACAGGCTTATCCTGTAAACCTCCCTTTACCACCTTGTACAAGGATAAGGTTGTCCTTAAGGTTAAATCCTCTTTTCCAACTAAGATTGTATCAGATTGCCATTTAGCACAGAAAAATGTGCTTCCAGCTTTCTATCCTCCATCTCATCCTGGTAAGGAAGAGAAAAGATTTCATAGACTCGATCCAAGGAGAGCTCTAAGCTTTTATGTTTCAAGGATGGCCAAGTCGCAAGAGCATGACTAACTTTTCATTGGTTATAGAGGACATAAACTAGGTCTGTCAGTTACCAAACAAACTCTATCCAGGTGGATCATATTGGCTATTTCGGAGTGCTACAGGCTAGCTGGGAAAGACCCCCAGAAGGTTTAAGGGTTAGTTACACCAGGGGCATGGCAACTTCCTCTGCACTTCAGAGGGGAGTTCCAATAATGGGTATCTGCAAGTCAGCTACCTGGTCCACAATCCACATGTTTACAAAACATTGTTTAGACACCTCTAACAATGAGGGAAGATTTTGGAAGGCAGTTCTATGCTCCATTCTTGACCCAAATTAACTCTCAAATTCTTACTCCCTCCTCCAAAAGAACTTCGACTCCCAAAGCAGTATTAGCATAAGATGAGGAATACGTGGGAGAACACCATCTATCCGAAGAACGAGTTGGTTACCCCTGGTAACGTTCTTTCGACTGGATGTTCCTCCCACGTATTCCTCATCGCCCTTCCAACCTACCCCACTGTATAATTTCTGAGCTAAAGACTTTACTCTTTTTTTTTTTAAAGGCCTGATAATTCAAGCCACTTGTCAATGTCGGTAATTCTGCATATGGGTTGCGGAAAAACGGAAATGGAGCCAAGGGGCGCTGCATGTGGTATTATGTACTAGACAATGTGAACCAAGATGGAAGCTCTTGAGGGACATCTGGTCGACCGTCTGGCCGCACTGCGCCCTCTGCCGAGAAGACAATTATTTCCGAAGCAGCTGAAGCTAGAAACAGAGTTATCATCAGATGAGGAATATGTGGCAGGAACGTGCAGTTGAAAGAATGTTACCAGGGGTAAGTGTCTTGTTCTTCTGATTCTGCTAGGAGGGTTAACTAGCTGCAAGCTTTGTGCTGCAAAACTCCTTTTCTAAGGTTCTTTCTTGAGAAAGTCTCTCTCAAAGTCAGGCCTGGGTTTCTTCCTTGGGTGGTTTCAGAATTTCACATAGAAGTCTATTGATTTGACTGTCTCTTATCTTCCTCCACATTCCATCAAGGAGGAAGAGCGGTTCCACTGCCTTGACCACAAGAGAGCATTAAGCTTCTATGTCGCTTGCACATCTGAGTTTTGGAAGTCAGAGCAATTGTTCGTGGCCCATTCTTTGTCTCAATGGTCTTGCCATAACCAACCAAATCATGTTGGATTATTTGTATGCGTATCCGAGTGTTACCACTCTGCAGGCAGTGAGCTTCCAGCGGTCATCAGGGCTCACTGTACCAGAGGGGTTTCGGCCTCTACAGCCCTCCAGAGAGGGGTTCCTGTTGGGGACATATGTCGGACAGCTACTTGGTCATACTTGCATACATTCACCAAGCACTATGCCGTGTATGTTGCACAGGGAGCTTATGCATGGTTTGGTAGGGCCGGTCTACAGATTCTACTTGTTTAAAGCATTCTACCCTCCGCTGGTATTCGAACTGCATGGGAGGCCTATCAAGATCAGGAATCCGTGGAAGAAAGGCAATCCATTGAAGGAGAAATTCTTCACCCACAGATTCCTCATCAACCCCCCCATCCATCCCTGCTCAGAAAGTTATGTGGCTTGTCGCTTCTGTTCAAATGAGAAGGCATCTGGTGATGGCTCTTGGATGAACGGATCCGTCTCATTCAATTCCCCCAACAACAAAAATATAATTGTTGTGTGGGATCACCCTGTTGGGAAGTATCCTTATGTTTTTCACCGGCTTATCAGCCTTCCCCTGTGGTTTTTCCTTCTGCAGCGATCATGCGCGGGGATAAAGGTAGGAACTGAAGCATGGGGTGCAGTGACGTGCAAAATATACGCCGCCTGACATCCCTTCCGCAACCGATGATCGAGAGCCGAACAAGAAAGATCGACGGCTGAGTCGAGGCCCACTACGCCCCCTGCAAAATGTTCCCAAGCAGCAGAGGTGGATGATGGATATCTATCAAGATGAGGAATCTGCAGAAGAAGAATCCACATAAAGATCATTATGGTGAGCAATTTCTCCTTTGGGTGTACTGCGCCCCAGCCAATGGGACATTGGGTATCTAGCTCCACCCAAGAGGCCGTCTTCAGATTCTAATCACACATTGTGCTTGTCCTCTGAAGCTATCTCCTGAGAGAAACTTCTTTTTCATAAATTTGAGAACATCTTGACAACATATACTACAGAGTTTTCTTGCTTCAAATTCTCCTGACAGATGAGTGGGGTGGCCCTAAACATGGAGCAAAAGGCAAAGAAATCCTTGTTCAAGGCATGCCAAATATGTGGCATCAAAAATGTCTCTGAAGGGATTAAGCACACTGAGTATTTACTACCTAAAATGTGTAAAGGGGAAAAATCTATTCCGTTCGACCAACCATCAACGGCATACCCGACAACGAAACAGTCAACGAGCGACAGGAAGAAACCACCATCTAAAGCTTTGTCACGGCCTCTATACCGGCCACGATGACTCCTTGAAGGATTTTAAATCCTTGTCTATGACCTAACCTCTGGCAACCCACTACCCGCAATGGTCAGGACCGTGTTGACAACTCTATGGAAGACTCAGTCGACAGCGGTGACGAACACATCGACAACTGGGGCACCTACTACTGCAACTCTGTCTCCTGTTCTACATTAACGACCAAAAATGTAACTGAAAAAGGGGTCATTGCGATGACTTCATCAACGATCATGATTGAGAGCAAGCTCTCCGTTGACGCTATAAGAAAAGCAAATTGGGCCCCAGTCAATGAAACAGTCAACAGAATGTCAAAAATCACACAATGTCCAGAAGCCGTAAATGACAACCTAGGTAAGAGAGCTTCTGGTAGGCAAGAAAAAACCAAGGAGACCCCTACTGAGGAGCCATATTGGCCGTTACTGAGCAGTCTATAGTAATGAAAATCCCTCTAAATCGTTCTAGCCTACCAAGACTGGTAGGGAGCAACAACAATCTGCTAAAGAAATTGAGACCCCAACCACAGGTAGGGAGTCAACCGTCCATCTCACCAGTCTCCTCAGTGCCACTGTAGCAAATCCTGGAGAACCATATAGATTGAGTTTGAGCAGGGTTATTCACCCTAAATCTCAGAGGATGATTATTCAAGCCCAAGTCCTCAGTCTCCATGAAGGAAACCAGTACACTTGCCAATGCACTCACTGGTGCTTCCTATGCCATGTTCACTGTTAGGCAAGACTGTATGCAGTACCCTTTTGGTGCACTACAACAACACTGACCACTTGGCAATAGGAACCCAACCATTGGTAGAAGTCTGTACTATACAGGTTGGTAGTGTGGTCGAGTAGCCAGGCTTTTCTTAAGAGGGGTCAATGTGAGCTGGATGAGAGTTACAGATTCACAGTGACAAGCATTTAAATAAACTCTTACACACAAGGTTTCTTGGTTAAACAATGCATTTATTCATCAGCCAGTTAGAATAAGCCTTCTTCAGAAGGGAGCAATATAAAGCAACACACAAATACACTTAAAAAAATACACACTTAGTTTTCTAAATCAGTGGATATCCATTTGGGATGGCTCACAGACACTACCTACACCCCCAGGTGACTTCAATTGCTAGGGTGCTATGGACATTAATATATCACTCTTTACGTTTAGAATAGTCTTTGGAAAAGTGTTCAAAGAAAAGAGGGATCAGAATAGCACAAGTATTCAGACAATGATTCTCAAGCATGTAAGTACTTTCAATAACCCCCCAATGTAAAGTCAATTAAGCTTTTCCTGGAAGGAAGGCAAAAAAACTTAAACGGAGGAGAGACGTCATTCAGGGAGCCAGGCCAGCCAATGTTAAGTTAGCAAAGGTCAAGGTGAACTGAAGCACTTCTTGCAGTCAAGTAGAACGTTTTTCACAATGTTTAAAAAGTCTTTGTAGGATAGAAGAAATCAAAGTAGGGCCACAAGCTGATTAGGCTTGTGAGGTAAAGAAGCTGATAGCAACTCTACACATGCAACCAAGCAAGTCTCCAACGAGGACAAGTGGCTACACAACAAGAGGTATGTTCTTAGACTGTACAGTACCTTTAGGTTGAAGAAAAAGTGCAGCAGATGACTTCTGTTCCTGTGCAGCGCTGCAGATTCTGCTGTTCCTGGGCCTCAGTCCTGGGGACAAGAGGGAGGACGTCTGGGGACTCCTGCAATGGGACGGTCACCACTCGCAACTGGCAATCTTCAAACAAGTGGCCCTTCGGTGTTTCAGCTCCTCGCGTCTACTGCAAATCGCACCACTGCGGTTCCTGGCTGTCGAGATGGGCTTTCCTTGCGTCTGGGGTTCTGCACTTTGTTGAGGGTGCTCCGGCTCGGTCAGTCCTGCTTCCTGTAGCTCTTGGCCAGCTTAAAAGTAACACACACGAACTGGTGTTCCTCTCCCTGGCTATCCGGTTCCAGCAGCGACTGCAGTGGAAACACGTCCAGCTTTGAGAGGAAGTCCAGGTGGTTTACTTTGGAGTTGATTGGTCCCAAAATGAATTTGGAGTTTCAGCACAGCAGCAGGGCTTCACCGGACCAAACCAACGGTTCAGAAGTTGCAGCAGGCATCCTCTTCAAGTTCTTCAGATTACTTCATCCAGTGGTCAACTCTGCCTTCCAAGCCAAAAAGCCTCGCCTTTATGTAGCTTGCTCCCATTCATTGCAACCTAGCTGTCAGTCACCCAGCATGGTGGCTGTCCTTCTCCGACAGCCAGCCAATCACTTAAGAGTGCATTCCTGTCTCCTAGCAGACTAAGCACAGGGAGTTTCGGGCACCTCCCTTGCTTCCTGCCCCCGCCAGATACCCTGGAGCCAGAGGCGGGCTTCACTTGTGAATCCCGCCAAAGCCAAATTGAACAAAGGGACCAAACCTGGTTTAGCGTGCAGAGTCAATCTCAAGAAGGACCTTTCCACAAAAATATGGCGAAAAAAGACGACCAGGGCCATTTTGACAAAAATGGCACCCATGGGTGCTTTACCGTGGCTGCGAACGCAGCCTGTGGTAAAATCCCATAATGGTAGTAAAAAGTAAACCACTGCCACCAGCCATTCAGTGAGGAAAGGGTAGCATAAAACGGTTACATGAGAAGCTAGTCAATGGGGATACCAAGGAACCCCTCCAGCACCCTACTGTAAGATAGTGTGTGCTGGGTCTAGAAAGTTCAAAAAAAGTAAAGTCAATTTCACTTTACTGCGCTGAAAAATAGTAGTTTATCCCAGAGAATGTATTTAAACCTTTGGGAAATCTGAAAGACTTCCCTGTGCCACTGCACTGAAGGTACTGTGTGACACAATGTAAAATATGCCTATGGAGTTTCAGATTTCACAACCAAAAGAAACACTTTGCACAAAATCAACATTAAAATACACGAGAGAGTGGGGGAAAAGGGGTCTCACTCTCTCCAGGTTAAAAAATCAAGCCCTCAAAATCCAGCAAAGTTGCTGGGGGTCTCTAAGGTAGAGGGAATTAGCACATTTCTGAGAATTCTCCCTAACTTATACGAACCCTGTTGGCCCTGCCTCAGCGAATCCCACAGCCGCAGGCACCCACTGGGCCTACACTGCTGCAGCTACCAGTCATCAACCCACAGGTGTTACTGTCTCACCAGGTGTTAGCCCCGCTGCAGTCGCTAGTGGATCAACTAGACAAGTGTCTACCTTCCAGGCAAGAGCAACAGAATACCTCATATGAGGATCTTTTTGGTCCTTCAAGGAGTTACCGGATTCCCTGTTGAGAAAAAGAAAAGATACCACTGAGAGAGGAGGTGGAACACAGATGAAACATCTAGGTGAAGTAGGTTTCCTCAAAGGCAGTTGCCGCTCACGCGAGCAGCTCCTCAGTACTGGGTAACATCAAAAAGACCCATAAGAACATGAGAATCCCCTCCACCAAGGCCTATGGAATGTCTCAAGAGTCCAGTCAACACATCTCTCTGCTCGTTCCAGCCAGTTCTCCAAAGCAAGGTGGTCAGGGTGTTGACAGACAACACCACAACCATGTAGTATGTACGAAAGCAAGGGGGCACAAGACCCAGGACATTATCACAAGAAGCCCAGCAATTGTGGCACTGCACGAACCAAAACCCGCTCCAGGCATTTCACCTTCCAGGAAAACAAAATGAAATGGCAGATGAACTCAACAGGGCCATCAATCAGTCCTGCAAATGGCAACTAGTTACCATACAGATCAATAAAATGGGGGACACCATCCATCAACCTGTTCGCAACATGGGAGAGCAAAAAGTGTCCAATTCCCCAGCCAGGTATCCACTGAAAGAATTGCTGGGTGAGGCCTTCATGCTATCGTCGGAAGGAATGTTTGCGTATGCGTTTCCGCTGATACCGGTTGTACGCAGTGTCCTACAAATGATCACAATTTACTATTGCAAGATCATCTTAGTAGTGCCTGAATGGCTGAGACAGCCCTGGTTCTCAGACTTCATTCATTTGTCTCGTGACCATCCAATTCCTCTAGGGAAGGATCCAAACCTGCTCTCGGTGTGCAACCAGCAAGTTCTGCACCACGATCCAGTGTCCCTCAACTTAAAGGCCTGGCTCCTGACTTCATAGAATTCAGCCATACCCCGATTTAATTAGAATGCAGACACATTTTAACAGCAGCCAGGACAGACTCCAAACCCGTCATAGGGATCTAAATGGGACTACTTTTGCAGGTGTGATGTCAAATAACTGGACCCCTAAACATTGCCCCTCGTGAGCTAACATTTTTGCTGAAACAAGCCAACAATGGGCTATTGCTCTCGTCCCTCAAGGTGCACCTAGCAGCAATTTCAAGATTTAATTTGAGAGAAGATAGCCCCTCTCTGTTGGGAACGGATAGTCAGGCATTTTGTGAGCAGTTCGTACCTACCCTCAGCAGACAAAAATGCCTCCACAATGGAGCCTAAATACCATCCTTGTGGCACTAATAAATGCGCCATTCGAGCCCATGGCTACCACTGAAATCAAATAGGTTGCTTGGAAGACAGCGTTCCTGATAGCAGTCATATAGTTCTGGCGCATGTCGGAGATCCACGCATTGTCCTTCAAGCCACCCTACCTCAGTTTTGAAACGTAGTTTTAAGGGCAAATGTTATCTTGACAGAACTAAAGGTTGTTGGGAAACTTCACAGCTGTTTATAGCTTTTGGGCCCCTTAACGGTAGCCAGTCCATTTCTAAACAAGGCATTGCCTGATGAGTGACATCAGCGTTTACCAGGGCGCATAAACAAGCAAACCGGCTCCTACAGGACACTATACAGATGCTTTCTGCAAGCGCAATAGGATCCTCAGCGGCATTATGGGCTAGGATTCCTCCTCCTGACATCTGCCGAGCAACTACCTGGGCAGTACTGCACATCTTTGTGAAACACTACTGCATGGAGGGAAAAAGTGAATTGGAAGCAAGGTTTTGTAGAGCATTGCTGCAACGCCTATTTCAATTGGGTATGCATTTCTCCCCTACCACCTCAGGTTCATTTTCTGACAACTGCTATGTACTCTGTTCAAAGCATGTGAATCCATGAAATATCCATTGCTAGAAAAGGAGTATGTTGCCTACTTGTAACATCTGTTCTCCAGCATTGGTAACTTTCATGTATTCATGTGCGCCTGCCATCCACCTCACAGGGAGCAAGGCTGCAAGGTTGTGGCTCAATTCTCTCTGTGGTTAGAATCTGAAGATGGCCTCTTGGGTGGTGCTAGATACTTGGCGTTTATTGGCTGGGGCACAATACACCCAAAAGGACCGTGATGGGCTACTAAAGTGAGCTTAAAACGTATATAGTATAATACTGAGGTTACAGGTTACGCAGCCCGTCTGCTGAAAATATTCAAAGCATGTGAATCCATGAAAGATACCAATGCTAGAGCAGGAAGTAACATACTTTTGTACCTTCAAGTTATTCCTGAAACGTAATAACTTACAAAGTATTGCAAAGTTATTACTCTCCTTTTAATTGCATAAGGAAATTCTGAAAAGTAATTGTTCGGTTCTTACTTGGCTTTAAATTGTCTACTATTCCAAAAAGTAAGTGTTTTTTTACTTAACTTGAATTGCATACTGCCATTCTACAAGTCTTTTACACTGTGGTTCACTTACTAGAAGTATTGTGTTGGTTATTCATTGTGTTTCCTTATTGTTATAGTACTTAAATAATGAGAAATTATCTTCACATGTGTACTTATATAATTAACCAGTATTTCTTGCATAACTTTTGAGCGTATGAGTGTTACTCTTACGTCCCGTCCCCTTTCCTTCATGCTGCATGGGTGTCCCTTCCTAGTGACGGGAGATGGAACCCTTTTCACCAGAAAAACTTCTTCCCCTTCAAATTTAGAGGTGCGTGCGCTACCCTGACTCCGCCCACCTATGCCACTCCTCAGTCCCCTTTTCCGCCTCAACGGGAACAGGCTGATTTCACCAGCGCTCCTGGCTTTGGCCCTGCCTGTAATTCCATGTGCTCTTCCCCAGAGTTGTCTTCTGTCTTTTTGTCCTTCAGGTACTTGGCCCTCCGGCTTCACGCTCCTCCCCGGCACATGTTGACTTCAGTGGACTTCAGTAGGTGTTGAGCCTCTGGGGGGCTCTTTCTTTCATCTGACCCCCACACTCTTTGCCTCCGCTGCCATGGCCCCGACCACGGCTGGGAAGGTTGTAATTCGTGCAACGCACTGACTTCACGTGCACTGAAGAACAGGCTAGCAGGTGGAGGGAGCTCTTCGATGGGTCACCTCCATAGGACTTGGAAGAAATTTGAAGCCCAAAGGAGGGCCACTATTTTCCATCGCACCCCGTAAAGGTGACTCCTTCCTGAGGAAGCGCCCAAGCGGGAGGAGCCTCTCAGGTTCTTGTACCAGCAAGCGCACCAAAGCTAGTCCAGCTACGGGCCTCACAGCCGAGGGGTCGTCGGATCCTCCCGGTATCAGTGCTGAGAAACTGCTAGGTTCTCTTACCGGGTGTACACCCGAGGGGCAACGCCCTTGTACCGGCTCTGTCCGAGGGGGGACACCTGCATGCAGTACTATCGACAATGCCGATGGCAATATACCTTCCAGGCCTAGACATCAAGTGCCGGGTAGGCCTCATGCTGAAACACCAAGACTTTTGGAGGAGGCTGGTCCCAGGGAGCTCGGCAGGCAAAGCCGGCCCAGTGAAACAAGGCTGACTCCTGTCCCAGCCGCTACACCATTCCCCCCTTCCTCTTCAGTGGAGCAGGAGCTCCCGTGACCCTGCAGGAGCAGTGGTCTACCAAAGGGAAGGCACCCGGAATTTTACAACCTTTTCCGGTAAGCGCACCTCCAAATTGTGCAAAACGGATTCTCCGCATCACAATATCCCAGCTACGATGCCCAGATGCCCTTGCTGTCCCTGCAACTGAAATCTGCTTTGGCGCTGTGTTTCCGGCCGAAATTACGACCGTGTGCATGCTTCCACCATTGCTCACCATGTGGTGCCCAGCACACTCAAAGATGGCCGCCCGGCACCCATTTGAGGCATCCACTGCCTAATCCACCCAGCAGACGCTGCTGAGTCCCGATTGGCTGGTGACCCTTCTTCAGCTACCTATCGGGAGCCGGCAGGCGAAGCCGGCCCAGTGAAACAAGGCTGACTCCTGTCCTAGCCTGTCCTCAGCCTTACTCGCCGTTCGCCTGGACACTATGCCCTTTTTCTCCTCGCACTAATGCCTGCTTGTGGTTACACAGCTGACTCTCCTCCTCATGAACCTATGGACTAGTGCTCTCCTCATCCTGAAAGTAAGACTGGTAACGTTCTCAACTATTCCAGCTTCCGAATGCTATGCTTATTCCCACAAGCTCGATACCTAGTATAGCTATATAAGCTGTCCACTCTGTGCCTACTGCCCTACAAGCATTTATCTTGCCTGTTGAACTTGCTGACATACTATCTATCCTGATGTTGGTAATGCCTTTACTATGCTAATATAATCACAAACGCCACTTGACAAGCCGTAGCAACCTGCTCCATGCACACCCCTGTACTAAGTCTGCACATCTATTACGAGCGTCCTGACTTTAATCAACTGAGCCGACTACATATTTGAGCCCCTAGTCGCTACCTATTCGCGGTTGCTTACCACTAAGTGATCGCACCATTTCAGCGCCTTATTTGCTTGCATTGCCTATGTCTGTTCTCATTGCCGCCCAGCCCATACCTTCGCATTACATGACCACGGCACCGCTTTCATTTGCGGCTCTGTTCGCCTGTGCTTGCCTTGAAACTACTATGCTATCAACCCCATGCTCGCTTTTGAAATAATTGAGCTCTTTCTCAGAACTGCAACTTGGACCCACTTGTTAGCTCCATGATGTATGCTACCCTGCCTGCCTGATACTCATTGTGTATTCCCAATTTTGCTGCGCCACACTTTGATCTATGCCTGCATATGTTGCACCGCTCCGCGTAAGACATGTCCACATGATCTAAGCTAATTCCAGGGTACCTGCCTTACTCTGCCGTGCCGTTCAACTTGACATTTACCTGATCTGCCAATGCTTGCTGCCAACACTAGAATGTCTTCTCTGCCTGAATTGTTGCACCATTACAATTAGATCACGCCTCTTGCATTCTGCATTGTTCCCTGCCTAACATGCTAATGTATATGCAAGCTTTGGTATTTGCTTTGCCTGTGTACCCTGATCTGATGCACCCCCATTGCTTGACTCTGAATAAGTAGACTTAACCTGTCTTAAACTCATTAGCCTGCATTGCTCGTACAGAGCATGCACTGCCTAGCCAAATAGTGCCTGTAACGCTTACCTATAACTGCCTCACAGACCCAGCAGCCCTTCCTCTCTAACCTCGGTAACATGCTACCACGCTGGTCCACCCTAAGGTCACTGCTCTCCTCATTACAAGTACTACTCTGTGTGGTCAATTACCAGGTCATCACACCTACCACCTCCCGATTTAGCTGCACCTAGCCCCTTGCACACCTCATCCATGGCCTCCTCTCACAGATCTCCTGATACCTACCAAAGTACTGCACATCAATACCACATCTACCTCAACAATCCGGCCCTATGGCTTGACCATTTCGCCAAAAAACCCTCACCTAACCAACCATGTCCTATCACTCTTAGAAACCTAAGATTAGGATCTAGACTTATGGGTAAGAAGGGACACCCCATGTACCTGAGTTCATACCTCAAAACTCATACGCACAGCCCGCCTCCACAAACGGCCACCTCACCCACGCCCCATCACACTCAAACCATCACAGCTTCATCAAGCAAAGTTGGTTTAATTAAAGCTGCCCTGATTAACGCAAGATCCCTAGCTGCGCACGCTCTAGACATTGCTGATCTTATCAAAACTCAGGAACTCGACTTCATCGCCATCACCGAGACCTGGCTGCACGCAGCTTCCGGCCCGGCACTCTCATTGGCCATCCCCACTGATTACTCCATCATCAGATGTGATCGCACCTCGAGAGGTGGAGGAATTGCTTTCATCGCTAGAAACTCATTAGGACTTAGAACCATCCCAAGCACTAAGGTGGAAACTGCAGAGTTACTCTCTGTCAAGCTTGGACTCTCAGCTAACCAAACGGCTACCATCCACCTAATATACAGACCCCCTGGTCCACCCACATCCTTTGTGGATGATATCTCTACGTTAGTACTCAACAATGCTAAATCCAGGGGGGCGTGGCCAGCAACGGGACGATGAGGACGTGAGCTCCTGGTGCTCCGACGGCCGCAGCAAACAGCCTGAATAAATAGCCTGCTACGAGTGGCAAATCCTTCCAAAAAGCATACCCTCCTGAAGGCAAGTGCCCCTGGCACATGCAGGGAAAGTTCCGGGCCGAAACGCACCACTTTGAGCGAGTTCGGAGCGGCGGAAAGGAGGCGCCGCGTGCGCGGCGTCGCACGATCAAAATGGCCGCCCTCACCGGAGCGAGGCGGGAAGGCGTTCTGAGGGAATACCGCGACCATCCACCGCAAAACGTACAGCAAAACGCCCTATACGCTACATATAACGACAATCTGCTCGGCGGCTCTGGACGACGAGGGCAAGACTCTTACTGCACGCCCCGAGCGGCACGCCAGGGCCAGTGGAGAGGAGCCCGAGAACTGGTCGAGGAGGTGAACTGGTTGCCCGCCACACACCGCGGCGAACGAGGAGAAAAGGCCCCGCCGAGTGGAGCATAGAGAACTACCCCGGTGCCAAGACCGGTGGAAAGTGTTGCCGCCACCCTTTTACAGCAGTCTGGACTGCAATACATATCGGCATCCGGCATGGGCAAAGACAAATCCAGAAGATTGATATCCCAGAGCAGGATTGATCAATTTACTACGCCAACAACTAACGGCCAACCAGAACAAGTGCATGACCAAACGGAGGCCATGGCGGAAACAGAGGGCACGATCTCCCTAAAGGACATCATGGCGGCCATAGCTGACTCGCATGCTTCCATGGAGCAGAAAATGGACGGCATCAGCGTGGACGTTTCCCTCCTGCGACATGACCTCCAGAAGCTGACATCGCGCACCGGCGAGGCAGAATGTATTTCGGGTGCGGAGGATGGAATAAGGAACATAGAACAGCAGTTGGCTAGAGTTACAACACGATTGAAAACCATGGAGGAACGGGGGGATGAGAGTGAGGGCAGATCCAGGCGAAATAACGTAAAGATCCTGGGGCTGCCGGAAAAAGCGGAAGGCCCACATATGGAGCTGTTTCTGGAACAGTGGCTTACAGACATGTTTGAAGACAATACATTCTCCAATTTCTTTTCCATTGAACGAGCCCACCAAGTGCCGACGGGTCGTCCAATTCCGGGCGCCCCGCTTCGCACAGTGATCGCCAAACTTGCGAACTATCGTGATCGCGATGTGCTGATCCAGTCCGCAAGGGCGAAAGGCACCCTCACCTATAACGGATCCAAAATAGCATTCTTCCCAGATTACACCAGGGAAGTGCAAAAGGCTAGACAATCGTTTGATCCATTAAAAAAACAACTACAAGCCCTCAAAGTAAAATATGGCCTGATGTTCCCTGCCCATTTTAAAATCTACCATCGAGGCACAACAGTCCACTTCACCGACCCCGGAGAGGCGAGGAGATGGGCGGAACAACATATCGAGGGAGACTGGCAGGCAGCGAGGGGCAACAGACAGAGCACCCCGCGCCCGACCGGGTCCTGACCCGCCAGATCTACCACCGCCTGCACCGGGAATCGCACCACAACTGCAGGGATAACAGCACCGACTCCCAGAAAAGATGCAAACAAATTCTCGAGACCTGACCATGCCGGGCCTAAGGTACTGTACAAGAACCTTATACTGACCACGTTTATGGACTAGCCGTGAGGAGACACACAGCTAAGCGGCCAGTCCAGATGGTAGAGCCCCCCCCTCTCCTCTGGTGCGACCGGAGCCTACACAACTCCGAATAGTTTATTTGTTCATTTGTTAGCTGGCGCACTCAGCCACGGTTAGCTGAGGCTTGTTTCGTTGAATGTTCGGGCGACAGATGCTTCGAGTTAGGAGTATAGGGTGGGGGATGGGAAGTTTGTTCAATTACGGTTTTCTTCAGAAAAGGGTCCAAAGCTCAAACCTAGAACGCCATGCCACAACACCATCCGCAAACGGCATGTGCATCTGGTGCTATCAGCCGATGAGCAACCTGCACTCTTTACCAGATGGCCTCCATTAACACTGATGTCAAGACCCTACGACTCCTAACCTGGAATGTTAATGGGATGGGAACAGGAATCAAGAGACAACTTATCACACAACTCCTAAATCGCCTCACACAAGACATAGCCTTCCTTACAGAAACCCACCTAGCAGGCACTACATGTACCCTATTTAAACGCACCAACTATAGAATTGCAATACATGCTGGGTTCACCACGGGCTCCTGGGGGGTGCTTATCTTAATACATAAACGATTACCCCTGACCATGACACGGGTGACTCAAGATACCGGCGGCAGATCACACACTCATTACTGGAACACTATGGAACCAGACGATAACTTTACTCAGGGTTTACTCGCCACCGACAATGCTCACCACCCTACTACAGGACATTACACCCCTGATCTCGAGTGATAACTCAGACCTACTAGTAATTGGGGGTGACTTCAACAAAGTCATGGAGGTGGGGATGGACCGCTCACACTTGAGGAAGAAATCCCACTGTTCGCACCAAATTAGCGGCGTTCACCACAGCCATGGGACTGCAGGACGTGTGGCGCGACCTGCACCCGGATGCAAGGGAATACTCCTTCCACTCAGGGGCACATGCCTCATTATCGCGATTAGACTACTTCTTCCTGCCCGGGCCAGAGGCTCACAGGGCCACAAAGGCAACTCTGCTGCCGCGCGGCATATCAGATCACTCCCCCCTGCTAATTGAGCTTAACATGGCTAGGCGACGCCCGCCCCCCTCCTGGCTCTTAAATAACTATTACTTGGGCTTCCCAGACTTTCTGGAGCAAATACAACGAACGACTGAAACCTATTTTGAGTTAAACACAGGATCAGTAGATGATCCGGAGATCCTGTGGGAGGCACTCAAACCAGTGCTGAGGGGTGAGATCCTAGCATGGTCCGCTGCACACCGTAAGAAACACCAACAGAAATTGGTGGAAGCCGAAGCACAAGTGACCCAGGCCGAACTTAACCACCTAGCACTAGATCAGCCAGAAACAAATCGAGCACTAACACTTGCACAAAAACGTTTACAGAATATTGCATTAGATAACGCTAGGCAGGCACATATGACGACGAGAGCTAGAATATATGAGACCAGCGGTAAAGCCGGCAAAATGCTGGCATGGTTAGAGAAATGTGAGACAGGCAACGGCCAGGTCAGGGCGCTAAGATCAGAAGGAGCTGAACCCTTACGGACCGTGAGCGATATAGCCGAGGGCTTCGCGGTTTACTATACGGAACTTTACAGGTCACCCACATCGCCCATCAATAGATCGGTGCTAGATGACATAGCCCTGCCCACTCTAAGCGCTGAGCAGCAAGCTCTACTTGAGGAAGATATCAGAGGAGGAACTGATAGTGGCCATGTCAGAAATCCAGACGGGAAAGACACCAGGGCCAAATGGCTTCCCGATTGAGTTGTGGCGCAAACTCGGAACAAATGTGATTGCCCCCCACCTACTGCAAATGTTCCTACAGTGCAAGGAGAGAGGACGCCTACCGGCAGATCTCCGGAAGGCCACAGTGATGGTGATTCCCAAAGCAGACAAACTGCCGGACCTCTGTAGCTCATACCGACCAATCTCACTCATCAATAGTGAGACCAAAATACTAGCGAAAGTACTAGCTAACCGATTACAAAAGGTCATCACAACACTAATTCATCCCGACCAGTGCGGTTTCATGCCGAAACGGTCGACCCGCATGAACATCCACAGGCTACACACTGTAATAGAGAAAGCGCACTCCACCCGAGGCCCCCTGGCTGTACTAGTGATTGACTTCGAAAAGGCTTTCGACTCGGTGCACTGGGAGGCAATTTGGGAAATAATGGGCCGGATGAGGTTTGGTCCCCAGTTTCTGAGCTGGGCGCAGCTCCTATATGAATCCCCCAAGGCACAAATGAGTGAATGGGTGGCCATCGCACACCTTTAAGCTTGGGAAGGGAACTAGACGGGGATGTCCATTATCCGCCATGATATTTGCCCTGGCTGTGGAACCGCTAGCTGAGGCATTGAGAACGTCACCGGCTTGGTGTGGTATCCAGTGGGAAGATGGGCGGGAGGATAGGGTCTCCCTATACGCGGACGACTTGCTTCTCTACTTAAAAAACCCACATCAGGCCTGCTCCACGATCATAGCCATACTAGAGAGCTACAGTACTTTCAGCGGGCTAAGAGTAAACTGGCCCAAATCAATACTATTCCCAATAGGCACCACTACTCTCACTCCACCAGCTGACTGTCCCTTCCGCCTAGAAACCGAACAGTTTAAATACCTTGGCATACAAGTTACTAACGACCTGAGCAGGTACGTGGCTAATAATCTTCACCCGATAACGACCAGGTTCATAGAAGATGCTAGGCACTGGGTCTCCTTCCCACTGACCCTACTGGGAAGAGCGGCATTGTTTAAAATGATGGCTCTCCCACGCTTCCTATACATTTTACAAAATGCCCCGCTACACGTCCCGGCGGAAGAATTTAAAAAGATAGATAATACACTGAGGAAGCTACTGTGGAACAACGGACATCCACGTATTGCGTTGGGTACTCTACAACGCTCCATCTGGGAGGGAGGGATAGGGCTCCCCCGCCTACAGTCCTACTACTGGGCTAGTCAAATGGCAGTTGTCAACGACTTGCTGCACGGGGACACTACGTTGACGCACAATAGACTGGGGAGGGCCAGTGAACGCACTAGACCACAAACTGAACTCCTTTACAAAGCGTCTTGTAACTCAGCTCCACAAACAATGCTCTCACACATCGCCCGAGTATGGACAGACACGCACACGTTCCTGGGATGGGAGGGGAAGATCACTCCACTACAGCCCCTGTGGAACAACAGAAACTTACCCGAGGTAAACAAACTGCCGAGATGGCGTACATGGTTACAGTGTGATATCAGCACGGTGGGTGATATCGTAGAAGGGGGCAAATTGGTGTCCTTCGAAACACTAGAGTCCAGGTTCCACCTCCCTGACACTGAACGGTTCCAATATACACAGATGCAACATGCCCTACAAGCCCATCTCCCGGCACTTAAAGATATGGCCGAAAGCACTCCCCTCGAAACAAACATAGTGGAGACAAGCATAGAGGCCAAAGTAACGTCTACCATGTATACCGCCATCACTTCTTTTGCCACCACTGAACTAAACAGCCTAAGGGGCAAGTGGGAAAGGGACCTAGGACTCATACAGCCAGAAGACTGGGTGGGAGCCCTCATGTACCCCCGGGAGGTGGCCATTTCGGCCAGGCTTAGACTTGTACAACTGAAAATTCTACATAGAATTTACTACCCCAGGGTGGCATTATATCGTTGGGGGAAGACATCCGACCCACACTGTCTCCGATGCAAGAGGGAAGAGGGAACCTTTTTTCACATACTATGGGACTGCACCCATATAAGACAGTACTTGCAAAAATGCTGCGATGAACTTTCACGGGTACTGGGGAGAATGTTACACAGAGACCCAAAGCTACTCCTGCTCGGGATAGAGGAAGAGGGAGAGGCATCTAAATATGAGAAGCTGCTTTTATCGACGGCCTCGGCGATTATTAAAAGGAACATTGCACAATTATGGGGTTCGGAAACCACGCCACAGTACGAACAATGGGTGACGGACGTCAACATATGCATCGCGATGGAAAGGAGAGTATATGCGGCCAGGGGATGCCCGAAGAAAGCAGATAAGATATGGAACAGTTGGGAGGAGGCCCAGTGACTGCAATAACCTGAATAATGGACGGTAGGGCACAATGTGCATTGTGCAAGAGTACTCTGATCTGGCATGTAGCGTGAGAAACAACGGACACCACAAGACCCTTTTCTCCTCTTTCTTCCTTTCTTCTTTTTCTTCCTTTCACATTTTCTTTTTGCCTGGCCAAGGACTGTTCCACTGGTCATACAGGTTGTATGTTTATAAGAAGAATGTATGTTTTATGATGTTGATCCTAAAATAAAATGTGTTATCAAAAAAAAAACAATGCTAAATCCAACTCCCAAACCATCATTCTTGGCGACCTCAATCTAGGACACCAAGACCCTAATGATCCTGCGGCCCTCGACCTAGCTAATACCTTAACAGATTTAGGTTTCACTCACCACATACAGGAACCCACCCACATTAAAGGGCGATCCCTTGACTGGCTTAGTGACACCAATTGCAATATTAGCGTAATCTCCAACGCCCCTTGCTTGTGGTCTGACCACCATGTCATCACTTTCAGCATTGAAGCAGCCCCAGCACCCAGGCCTTTGGTCTCCCCATCCACCCTCACTAGAAATAAAAAGAACATTACAACAGAAAAAATACTCCCCCCTTATCCTTCCCACACTAAATAACGCTCCTGACACTTGCTCAGACCCCACCAACCTAGCCGACATGTATAACTAGTCACTGCGTGCAGCCATCAACTCTATCGCTCCGCTCAAACTGAGGAAACCCAAACAACGAGCACACCTTAACTTGTGGTTTACTCCCCAGTTTAGAGTGTTACGCAAAGAGAAACGCTCAGCAGAGTCACGCTGGAAAAGTCACCACTCCGACGCCCACAAGGACAGTCTTCTGATAGCCACCCTTAACTATAAAGAAGCTGTACTCCAGGCAAAAAAAGATTCTTATAATAACCGCATTATGTCAGCCCAGTCCAATACTAAGGAACTCTTTAATATCCTTAAGGAACTCAAGATACCTGCAGCCCCCCCCTGACTCTTGCTCAAAAGACAACACTTGGTGCACCAATATTCAGTCAGCACTCCTGGGTAAAATTGCTACCCTCCAATCTAAAATCAGGGACAAACAGAAATCCCTACAGCTTGACCAACCACCGACCACACCTACACTTAATACACATTTAACCTATCCGCATAAACCTTTCTCCTTCTCCCCACTCACTACTCTCGAAGTAGAAAACATCATAAACAATTTAAAACCTTCCAATTGCCAAGGCGACCCCTGCCCAGCACCTACTATCAAAGAAGCATCTCATGAGCTAGCCCCGTTCATTACAGCATTCATAAATGCTTCTTTCAAGACGGGTATTGTCCCCGACAACCTAAAGGATGCATGGGTTATCCCACTCCTCAAAAAACCCTCCCTTGACCCTAATATCCCAACTAACTTCAGACCTATCACTACGGTCCCATTCCTGCTCAAGATCCTGGACCACGCAGCCTACCTGCAGATTCAGGATTACCGCGAACTAAACAATCTCCTGGGCTTAAGACAATCAGGGTTCCGCCCTAAAAATGGCACGGAGTCAGCTCTGATCGACTTGAAAACTCAGATGGAGTCACTGAAGGACAATGGGAAGCTAGCTCTTCTCCTCGATCTCTCCGCGGCTTTTGATCTGGTCAACCACCAAATACTCTGCCAGCATCTCAAATCCGCAGCCCACTTCTCCGACTCTGCCAATGCCTGGATCCACTCATTCCTGAGCAATAGATCCATGAGGGTCTTCTCACTGCTGGCATCAGCGGATCCCTCCCCCATTCACTGTGGCGTTCCTCAAGGCTCGTGTGTATCCCCTACGTTGTATAACGTATTCCCCAAGCCCCTCTTCGATGTGCTTGACTATCTGGGTGTCTCCTACACTAACTACGCGGACGACACCCAGATACTCATCCCTATCACAGGAGACTAGACAGCTGACACCAAAGCCCTCAACGATGTTTACTCGGTCATCCAGGCCTGGATGGCACAGCACAAACTTTGCCTTGACGATGATAAGACTGAGCTCTTACTTTTAGGATCAAATCATTGGCTCAACAAACTAGACCAAACCTACAAGTCCTTCATTATTGACGGCAATGACATTAAAGTCTCCAAAGATACTAAGACGCTAGGGGTCTATCTTGACTCCTCGCTTTCTCTGAACATACAAATAAATGCAGTTAGGTCAGCTTCGGCCTATACCTGCAAATTTATCACTGCCTGTAGACCCTTCCTAAACTCCCCCAACTGTATCACACTCGCCAGAACTCTTGTTATGGCCAAAATCGACTACTGTAGTGCTCTCTACCTAGGGACCAGTCAGTCTAACCTTAATAAATTGCAAACTGTACAAAATAATGCCTTAAGGGCAGCCTTAAACATCCCGAGACACTCTCATATCTCCTCCGTCAGATTGGACTTACGCTGGCTCCCGGTAAAAAAGAGAATTGCCCTGAAAACCCTAGCTTTGACTCACAAATGTCTGAACAACAACGCCCCACCTTACCTGTCCACTCGCTTCTCACGCCACACCTCCACTCGACCTACCAGAGCAGCCCAAACTCGCAGCCTCATCGTGCCTAGATGCAAACTCCAAAAAGCTGGTGGGGTGAGCTTCCCCGTCCTGGCCTCCAAACTCTGGAACACCTTGCCCACACCTATCAGAATTGAACCATCATTCCACTCCTTCAAGAACAATGCTAAAACATGGCTGCTCTCCCAAGTCTCATGAGACCCTGACACAGTCCAGACTCCATGTGGGGTACAGAACTGAATATACATTTTCTCTCTGCTCTGTCCCTGTATTATACGCTGTCAATGGTACCCTTTGGTACATATATATATGCTGTATATTTTTGTAACTCACTGTAACTACTGCTTTTTGTAACATGTTTAAGAGTATGCGCCCGGTTGCCCCTGGGTCTGGTTTTTTTGCGCTTTATAAATAAAATAAAATCAAATGCACCACGACTTTGGCACGCAGCTCGACAAAATGGCCGCTGTGCCAGACAACATGGCCTCTCGTCCGATGACACTCCTAGGAACAGAGCAGGCGGGTGAACGAGTTTCAAGGTGGGACTGGTGTCAACCAGATATGTGGCCTACAGTTAATCCATCTGCAGTGCAGGGCAGGTTCGCCCTGCAACCTAGAGTGTGCGCTCTGGCCCCAGCAACACTCAGTCATTATCTCCTTCCTCCTCTTCTGCCTCTGAAGACAGGTTCTTCGAAAGGTTTGTGGCGTTTATTTGAACCCCCAAGATGGGGGCATCCTATGGGATGGTGTCAGGGACTTGCTCCCTCCGGTCACTCCACCGGCACCCATAGTCTTTCCTCAGGCCCCAGCGCAGCCCCTTCTGGCTCCTGCGATTCTGTCTCCCTGCCTCCCACAGCACAGGCGGTCCTGCACGAGCCTCCGCAGCAGCCTACGACTCTGGTCTCCACACCTCAGCCCACGGCGCCCAGCACCCCTCCACCCGCTCAGGATACGCTGGTGGACACGGACGAGGAGGACCCTGACACGCCGTTGTCAGCAAAGACCTTCCATGACAGGCTTGGCAAAATATTTGGGCCTTACTCAAACCGGGGTAGAGCAGCCCGAGGAGGAGGATCTTGACAGAAGTCTGCACCCTAAGACCCCTACCAAGTCGGGTATCCTTATGCAGAAGGACGTTGTGGCTCTGGCCAAGAAGGGGTGGCCCAAGCCGCACTCGGCCCAACCTGTCAATCGGCGCCTCAATGCCAAGTACAGACAGACAGATGGAGGGGGGGGGGGGAATGCACTCTTGCTGTCAGTGCAAACCAAGCTGCATTCTTCTGTGATCTCTGCAGCGTCACGCTACGCCTCGGCCGTCCTTGCCCACCTCGTCCTCGGCATTGCTAGGCAAGGAGAAGATCTTGTAGGCGTACGGGAAGAAGCTGTATTCCAATGCGTCCTTGCACCTCCGTCAAGCCAATGCGGATGACACTCTAGCAGCCACTAAAGAGAAGCTTTGGCAGGAAATAGTGGACTTCCTCTGGGAACCTCTGATGCAGAGCCAGGCACGCTTCAAGGTGGGCCTAGAAGAAGCCTGGCTGGTAGCGCAGGACATCATGGAGTCCACTGTGGCCCACATCGATGCCTCTGGCCGGGCCATGTGCATCGCCACAGACATGAGAATGATGGCCTGGCTTTGGTCTACTACGTTTAACCCTGATGCCCCAGATCGCATATTGGACCTTCCGTTTGAAGGGAGTGACCTCTTTCACTCTACCGCTGATGAGGAATTAGAGAAAAAAAAGAACAGTTCACAGACTGCAAAATCTTTATCCTGACGAAGGCTGCTGCCAATGCGTAAAACCTGTCGCATCAACACTCCGACCAGGGGCGGGCGTTTGGCTGGTTCGGGGGATTCCATGAACGGAGGTCTAGACAGCTCCATCTTGATAGCTCCTTGGTGGCCGGCGAGACTGTGGTTCTCTGAATTGCTCCGCCACATGGACTGACCACCCATTCACCTTCAGCTGGGTCCAGCACACCACCTGTTCCAGCAAGGGGTGAGGGGGGCGGCATGTTCTCCAGCTCGCTCCTCAGAAGTTAGCCCTCGCAGCGTGGTTCCGGAGCAGATCACACTCAAGCATCTGAGCCTATCGCAGGCTAACCTGGAGATCATCCAGGGCGCTAGGAGCAAGGCCACCAGTAGCCAATATAAGAGTAAATGGAGCAGGTTCTGTCACTGGACTCTAAGTAGATCGACCACCACCCCCCCCCCCCCCCGACTTGCACACTGGACAATGTGCTCTCCTTTTTAGCACACCTTGCGCACTCGGGCGTACAGGTGGACACATGCCGCACCTATCTGCCAGCCATAGGGGCCTAAAGAAATTCAGAGGTCGTCTTCTCTCTCAACTCGATAGTTGAGAAACATCTGGCAGGTTTGTCCAGACTTTACCCACCCATCAAGAAGCTACACTCCGTGTGGGTCCTCAATGTGGTCTTGGGCGCCTTGGCACACAAGCCATTCGAGCCAATGGTGTCTGCGGACATCAGGCTGGTCACCATCAAGACAGCTCTGCTAGTAGGACTCCCCTCCGCTCGCATAGTCGGCGAAATACAGGCTCTGGTAGCATCAGAACCCTATGCCACTTTCCATAGGTATAAGGTAGTTGTCAGGATCCGAGTTGCCCACGTGGTGTAGTGGACGAGTTCTTCCACCTGATGCACCCCTCTTGCTGTGTAATCAAACAACCAGAGCAGCAAATCAGAGGAAAGAAGAGGATACCAGATGAGACCAGGATGTCGCAATAAGAGACAAATGCCACAGGTTCGAGGCCGTCAAAGCAGGTGTCAAGAGGATACGACAATGTGCGTAGGACAGAACACACAGTAACCTACAAACAAAGTGCAAGGTTACTCACAACATGTATATGCAGGGCAACCACTCTTTCTCTTGAAAACTAAGTACAGACAGTGTATACAGTTTTCTACTGGGCAGGTGAAACATGCTATGCTAAGTCAATCTACCTTAGCCCCCTCCCCTTAACTAGATATACCACAACAACCCCTTGAAGTCTTACCATCTCAATGGCATTAGGGTCTATGGAAGTTCCAAGCAGCAAGGCCAAGTGAGGCAGGTCCGGATTCCAAGGAAAAAGAAAAGCACAGCCTAACCCGACGGCACAAGGACGCCTATGTACACTTGTGGCAGTCTCTAGTCCATGTACAACATGCCAGAGTCACAGTTCCCAGAGAATCCAACGATCCAAGATAATCCCAGAGTCTGTGGTTTTCAATACCCAAAGCAGTGGTTGATGAAAGACACCGTTCAGGCACGGCCAGGTTCAAGAAGAACGGCACAACAATCCAGGCGAAGGCAAGGCAGTCCTTTTAGCGGTCCAAGGTCATAAACATTAATCCGCCAGAAAGTTAACAAAAGGGTAATCCAAAACTCAGTATCCAATATTCGGTCCGGGTCAAGGCAAAATGCAGTTCCAAGACAAGGAGTGGGGGGGGGGGGGCAAGGAGGAGGCGAAAACAGGAACAGAGGGTCCAGGAACAAGGAAGGGAATGGGCAAGGAAACAAGGGAGAACAAGAACGAACGGGCAGCTCTCCGTAACGCCACTAATTCAAAATCAGAAGCACCGGACAGCAAGTGGGAGGTGCTTAAGTACGAGTCACGTGACGACGTTATGTGCTACTTGACATTGCCGGCACCTGGATGAGGGAAGGACGGGACGCCAGCGTTGCCATGCCAACTTCCAGGCACCTGGCTGCAACGTCCTTAAAGGGCTATACGCGTACGATCAGGGAACGATCGTACTCGTAGACATGACAGTAGTCCTGCAGACTCACCCTGCATTCCTACCTAAGGTACACTCCGCTTTCCATCTAAACAACAAAATAGTCTTGCCTACATTCTTCGCTGACCCCAAGTACGAGGCTCAGAGAGTCTTGCACTGTCTGGATGTCAGCCATACTCTGAAATTCTATCTGGATAGGACCAAGGGCTTCCACAAGTCAGACACTCTTTGTCACCTTTTGGGGCTCCAGACCTAGTCATCGGGCATCCAAGGCTTCTATTGCACGGTGGATGGTTGCCGCCATCAAAGAGGCCTATGAGGCAGCAGAAGCCGCTGCTAGCCAACATGCACGCTCACATGGTCTGAGCCAAGGCCCACAGCCATCGCATTCCAGCAGCAGGTTCCGTGGTAAGTCATAAGCAGGGCGGCCACCTGGGCCACCCCTTTGGCTTTCTGCAAGCATTACTGTTTGGACACCGGCTCGAAGTCAGGCGCAGCCTTTGGAAGGCGGCTCTACGGAACTTGTTTGCTTAAGGAGGGTCTCCTCTCCACCCTGGGGATACATTCAGTTGTAATCGCCCATGCAGTATGGCGGAAAGTGGACTCTGGACTAAGAGTATTAGTCACTACTGTGAGTAACTTATCATTTCTTTGGACTATATGTATGTTCCTACAGCCCTCTCTCCCTCCTAAAATGAGCCTGATTGCTCTGACGTAGCTACCATTACCTTGAGTGGTACAGGCTTATACTAGAAGTTGGAGTTCTGTATTGCCAAGTAGAGAGTCTTAAAATGTCTTTTGGGTCGACTTTAGAAAAAACTCACTAAAACCTTCCGGATCCCACAGCAAAAGTTAATTTTATCGACATCATTTTCAGTAAAGTAGTTGGTAAGTGTCTTTAATATGGAGTCTCGTGGCAGTGTCTTTTAAGAAAGTCTTTCGGACACCCGGGCCATCTCCGCTGCTGGGGGGGCATATTCCCAGAGCTAAAGAGGCTCACTGTTGCGTGATCAGAAAGAACCTGTGGCAGGATTACACTTGCTGTGACTTCGGGGATCAGGGTGTTGGATATGAGGGCCACGTCTAGTCTAGAGAAACCCTTGTGGACTAGAAAGTCTACTCACATTCATCTGGATGAAAATCTCCAGGTTTCTATCACAGATAGGTCCCTCAGTTATTTTTGTCATGGACAGAAAGTTGCGTTTATCGGCATTCGTCGGTGGAATCATTTTATCATTATTGGGGTCTATGACGCTATTGAATTCTCCTGCTAAAACCAGTTCCCCCATCGGCAAAACCCAACTATGAAAGCCTTCTGATCAGTGTTTGGGGCATAGACTTTTTCCAAGGTCAGGTCATGACCCTCCATCCTGGTATTAAGGGCTAGGTATCTTCATTTGATATCCCCAAGGATTTCCTTGACCTTCGTATGAATCACTTCCCGAACCAGAATAGCAACTCCCTTTGTCTTAGTACCACTAGAGGTGAAATGTATTGAAAGGTAGCCCAATTTACAGTGGTACCCCTTAAGTATACGGGTACCCCTAATCACGCTCACGCCAGATTAAAGTTGAGCCCTCTAGGAAATTAAGGCCAGGAGTCTTTATCTTGCAAGCATAACAAGTTTAATCTTTACAGAGAATGAGGATGGGCAATGAACTCTGCTCCCTGAATGGCATTCTGTCCCTCACCGTTCCAGGCTCCTGCAGACTGGTGCCAAGCAGGAGCCTTATATACTGTTAAACTTGGTGACTGGATACTGGCATGGCTCATCCAAAACTGTCGTTCCTTTACAAGGGATGCTGCAGTCTTCCTTCCTGCATGGCCGGGTTTCTGTTTAGGGCAAACTACTTAGCATACTGCTAGCCTATGCCAGAATACATTGTAGCTCCTGTTTATCATTTTGCTATATTATAAATATTTATATACAAACACATCTTCCAGTCATACTCTCCATAGTTCACTCGATATACTCCTATTTTATCTGATCCAGTACTTTTACATTGTGTATATGAGCCCCAGCCTGCCTGGGTTTTTTGGTGGACAGGAAACAGCTGCTAAATTACGTGCTGGCCTGCCAGTGCTAGCAGAGCACCACAGTAATGCCTTTAGTCTATTTTGAGCACAGGCTGCATTCTTTCCGGGAAAGGGGCGGGGGAGGGTGGTAGAGTATTTTTGACTCGTACCATGCGAAGAACTGCATACGTTTTAACATTTACAAATTCATTCAGCTAATGGTTATATGCACCTTATATTTAAATAATATCTTCATTTAGTGGCCACCCATGTCTGTGTAATTATATTTGCATGAAAGGCTTTCTCAGTGCTATAGTGCTTAGAGAAGTCTTGCCTAATTGCAATTGTTGAACAGAATGTTGGGGTAGACTTTGCATGCAAACCTTGACTCGTCTCAAGGGAGTAGATGGGTTTCCCGGAGGAACAGTAGCACTGAATTTAGCACTTTAAAGCCTCTGCATAGTAGCTTTACGTTTTATTGGTGAATTAAGCCCTTTAAAACGTTTAGTGTTTAAAAATGAGCACTCCTGGAATCCTGTTCCAGTGTCTACCTTTTAGTTTTGATGTGCTAAGCCTGGCTATTAATCAACCTCCTTTATATTTAAGTAAGGGTCTATGCCCTGCTTTAAGGCTCCAGGTTCAGTATTTTAAAGAGAAAAAATGTGAACCTCCCCAAAAATAAACACCTGTATAAACTTTACAATCAAAATCTATGAATCCTAAAAGTAACCTAAAACAGAAAACACCTCCACAACTTAACATCCTTGTCGCCTTATGGGGCAGTGTACCGGGTTAGACCCTTGTAGGCCCATTTAACTTTTTACCCATATGCCCAACATGATAAATCTCACCCTTGCTAACTGAGAACTATTAACCCAACTGAGAGCTGTTAACAGTTCAGATAAACATTCACTCAGTGACCTCGCTCCTAGAAGAAATCGTAATTAACATAAGTCACTCCCCTTCGGGTGGAAACATATCAAATTCTTCACAAAGCTGGGATAGGAATGTTCGATTATCTCTAGGTCGTGGGACTTTCTTCCTTGATCGACTGCATCTTTTCAAAGTAGCCCACATAGGTCTCCTAGCAGGTTATCGGTTTGCCTCACTATCAGCTCCACGTGTCTGCAATGTTTCGCCTTTCAATTCTGCTCCATCTATGGCCGTCCTCGCCTTCATAAGGCTTGCCACCTCTTCTGACGAGATTGTATGTCTCTGGTTTCAGAGTTCTCCAGCATGGGGTCTTGGATGGATTTACATGCTCATGAATATTCCCAGTCAGACTGGGAATCCTCGGTAAAAAAGAAAGCAGTTTAGATTTAAACTAAAACTGGTAGTCTCTATATCCTATCTGTGTCTTTTGGGTCATACTGCCCCCACCTAATGATGCTCGTCCTAAGCTCCACCCCTGGTGGCCATCTTCAGATTTTATTGCATGTTTCTAGTGTTGGGAGTCCTTGTGCTTTGCTCCTCAAATACTTACTTTTCAATAGATTGCTTTTCCCGCAGATTCCTCATCTGATAGTTCTCCAGCATGGGATCTGGCATGGATTCACGTGCTCATGAATATTCCCAGTCAGGCTGGGAATCCTCGGTAAAGAAAAAATCAGTTTTGTTTCTGAACTGTCTTTCTACTAATAACCAATCACTGGTCTCTGGGTCATACTGCCCCCAGCCAATGACTGCCCTCTACCTAAGTTCCTCCTCTCGCAGCATCTTCAGATTTTTACTGCATGTTCAAGTGTTGGGAGTCCTCGTGCTATAGCTCTCGAGCTTTTACTGCGTTTTTGCGATTTTTCAAAGAGTTTAACCTAATTTTTGCGGTCAATCGAGCCTGCAGCTCCACCGATTCTACTTCCGATTAACGGAAACCCGTTTCGGAATTTTCTACGCTCCTCAGGGTGAAGTTTTCGTCGAGTTTCACTTCTCGGAGGATTCCGGAAGATCTTTGAGGCCTACACCGCGTGGACATGGCTTAGGACAAAGGAAACCCGACCCCTGGACCCAAGCTCTTTAGGAGCTGCCCTGGATGTGCACTACAAAATGTCTTCAAGGAGGATGATCATTCCTGATGCCTCTACTGCCTTCATGAAGACAAACCACACGTGGAGAAGGACTGTGTTTTGCAAGAACATGTCCGAGCGGTCGATGAGGGATTGTTGTACCCGCCTCACCAACTGGCTGGCGGGGAAGAGCCCAGCAACGGGTGAGAGGAAGAAGTCATCTGAGCGGTCTTCTAAGGCCTTTGAGGGCGCTCCGGCGACGGGTGCCCAACAAAAGGCTAAGCACTGCGAGTCCGCGGACACCAACAGCGCTGATCGGTCGGGCTCCTTGGTTGTCGGGCAGGGCGCATTATCACAGACGCCATCAACGACGAGCCAATGCTCTGGCTCAGGGAAAAGAAAATCAGAGAACCCGGGTAAGCTTCGGGAGAGGCCTCGGTTGATCCCGACCGAGAAAACCAAGGGGGAGCGAGGCGGCAACCCTCCCCCCAAGGTGAAGGCCTCAAGCACGTCCAAGGATTCATCTGGTTAAGGCCTCTATCGAGGGTGTCATGGAAGCCCTGGCGAAGCCTACGGAGGCTACCCCAGTGGAGGCGACCTCGGGGCCTAGAGTTTCCCTGCCACCGCGGAGGGAATACTCTTTTCAGCCCATCAATAAGACCCCTGTGAAACCCCGGGCGGAAAAAGAGGGGGGGGGGGGGGGGCGGTGGCAATTACAGACACAGATTCCGCCTCCGAAGAGGAACTGGCTGGCGTCGCAAAGATCCTGGACAAGAAGTTCGAGGAGGTCCGGTCCTACGGGAGGGATCCCAACAAGGCGGACGAGGAAAGCGACGGCGGTGCCGACGGGGAACCACGCGCCGTGGTGGGGATGGATCCTACTCCGCAACCGTCGCTCCCGTCGCAGCCGGTGCCGATGCCACAAGACCACTCAGGAGCTTTCTTGATGGTGATTCAGGCTTTGTGTACGGAGATAAGGACAAGGTTTCCCTTAGCCCCAATGGACAATCCAGCCGAGCCTGGACCGTCGGAGAGTCCACTAAACAAGCGAAGGAGAATACACCCCCCCCCCCCCTCCTTTCCAGCCTGCACGGCCCTCACAGCCCTCATCTCCTTCCCCCGTTCCGAGGGATGATACGGGAACAGAGACGGCGGAGACGGACGACGGTGGTGACCACGGAATGGACCTTCCATCACCACTCGCTTGGGCTTCCCCTCCCGACGAAATTGGCTCCTTCCACACCATGATTGCCAGGGGATCTGAGCTCTTCCAGCTCTGCCCCGAAGAACAGAAGAAGGAAGATTTCCTCTACCAACGGCGTGAAGCCAAGAGGAAGACGGTCCTCTCAATTCCACTGCTGGACGACATCTGGGACGAGGGGGCTCAACGCTCATGAAGAACCTGTCCACGGCTCCTAAGAGGGACCGGTACGAGAAGAAGTACCGGGTCCCAGATTCCGCCACCATGTGCTTTAGGGCGCAGCCATCCCCGGATTCGGTTGTCTCGGCGGCGGCCAAGAAGAAAGCAGCGGGGGCGACGGCTTCAACCTCGGCTACCCCGCCGGACGGCGAGGGAAAGAAACTGGACGCCATGGGGTAATGCATCATCTCGGCGGCAACGTCGATTAAGGCGGCCAACGCCCTCGGGATTGTGGCACACTACGACAGGGAGCTCTGGTTTAAGATTGCTCCCCTGCTGCCAAGGAGGGCAAGGCTGCGGCTAAGCAGGACTAAACCAGCTGTAGCCTGGGCCCCCACCTAAGCACCTCGTTAGGCCGGCTGGCAAACTTAGTCAGCATGTGGGAGTCCATCTCCACTGACCGTTGGGTGCTGGAGGGCCTGGCCCGCAGGCACACACTGGAATTTCTAAGGAAGTGTCCCCGTATTAAACCTGTGGCCAGGAAGGAAAACCACATCCTGCAACTGCTACTGGAGGTACGAGCGATGCTAAAAAAAAAAATAAATAAAAAAAGGGGAGCCATTGAACTCGTCCCAAAGAGGCTCCGGGGCTTTGGAGTGTACTCTCGATACTTCCTCGTAAGGAAAAAGACCGGCGGTTGGCGACCCATCCTGGACCTTCGTTGTCTAAACAAGTACATAAGATCCCAGAAGTTCTGGATGGTCATCCTCCAGCACGTGCTGGGACAGCTGGAGGAAGGTGACTTCCTATCGTCGCTGGACTTGGAGGATGCCTACTTTCACATCCCCATCCTAAAAAGACATCGAAAGTTCCTGCGCTTCGTGGTCCAAGGGCGACACTATCAGTTCAAGGCCCTTCCCTTCGGACTGAAGTCGATGCCCAGGGTGTTCACCAAGTGCCTAACACCAGTTGCGGCGCAGCTGCTTCTGCAGGGGATCCACGTCTACCCATGCCTGGACGACTGGCTCATCCGGGCAGAGTCAAGAGAACTCGCTGTCGATCACACAGAGAAGACCGTCCAACTGATCACGGAGCTGTGATTCTCGATCAACTTAGCAAAATCTCACCTGGTACCGTCACAAGTCGCCCTGTTCCTGGGAGCCAAGCTCGACACAGTGGCACGATTGGCCTCTCCGTCGGAGGAAAGGACGAAGGCCATCCTAGGCAAGGTGCAACGGCTGTCAGCCATGGACGTGGCCAAGGTGAGGTCCATCAAGTCCCTGCTCGGCATGATGACCTCCTGCATCTACCTCGTGCCCCTGTGCCGACTGCGGATGCGACCACTGCAGGAGTTTCTCGACGCCCGTTGGATGCAAGCGACGGGCAACTTCGAAGACAGAATCTCACTCAACGAGACCTTCCGCCAAGCGATCCAGTGGTGGGCCACCCGCGCGCATCTGGCGGCGGGTATGGACTTGCATACCCCGGCCTAGCAGGAAACGGTGACGACAGATGCCTCCCTGGAGGGATGGGGGGGGCTCACTCCGGAGATCTCCATGCAAGAGGCCTTTGGCTTCCGGAGGAGAGGTCACTACACATCAATGTCCTGGAGCTCCGAGCCGTATTCTGGGCCCTCAGGTCGTTCCTCCCATCCCTCAAGGGCAAGGTGGTGAGGATCTTCACCGACCACACCACCACGATGTTCTACATCCGGAAGCATGGAGGCACCAGATCCTCAGCCCTATCAATGAAGCCCAGGATCTGTGGCACTGGGCCGTCGCCCAAGGGATGTTTCTGGTACCCTTCCACCTGGCGGGAATAAAAAACACCATCGCCGACGCACTCAGCAGGGAGTTGCGCTTTTGCCGCAAGTGGGAACTGCAGAAGGATCAAGTGGATCTCCTTTTCCGACAATGGGGCAATCCTCAGATCAACCTACTCGCGACAGTGACGAACACCAAGTGCCAGAGGTTCGTCAGCCGCTTTCCCCAGCCAGGGAGCATGGGTGATGTCTTCTCATTCCCCTGGGACGGCCTGTTCCTGTATGCGTTCCCACCGTTGACGTTGCTGCTGCGACTCATCAACCAACTCATACGGTCCTGGTGCAGGATGAACCTCGTCGCACCGGTGTGCCTGAAGCAGATCTGGTTCCCGGACCTTCTGGACATGTCAGCGTCCCCCCCAGTCAAACTGCCGACGGATGCGGATCTTCTTGTCAGAGAAGGAGACGCCATCCTCCACCACGATCCGGGGTCGCTGAACTTGCAGGACTGGCTCCTGCAACGCTAGTGTTTGGAGGGTATGATATCCCGGTGGACTGCAAGGAGGTGCTTGCAAAGGCCAGGGCGTCCTTGTCCCTCAAGTGCTATGGACACAAATGGAAGAGGTTCTCTGTCTGGTGCCGTGCACAGAAGATGAACCCTCTGCGGATTACGGCCCCTCAAGTGCTGCCGTACCTACTGTCGCTGGCCAATGCGGGGCCCGCTCATGCCTCCATTAAGATCCATCCAGCGGCGATTTCCCGCTACACCAGAACTCTGGGGCTATCATCGCTGTGGTCCGATCGCCTGGTGAATGAGTTTATGAAGGGACTGTTCCGGTCATTTCCGCCGGTGAAGGCTCCCGGCCGGGCGTGGGAGCTCAACGTGGTGCTGAGCAGGCTCATGGGGGCCTCCATTCGAGCCTCTGCATTCAGCAACGTTGATGTTCCTATCGTGGAAGACAGCATTTCTTGTGGCCATCACCTCCGCACGACGAGTGGGAGAGATCCAGGCCCTCTCTTGTCGATCAGGCCCTCTCCTGTAAACCTCCATACCTGACATTCCACGAGATGAGGGTGGTGCTGAGGACGCACCCCTCCTTCATGCCGAAGGTGCCGTTGGACTTCCACCTCAACAAGCCCTTGGTGTTACCTGTTTTCTTCCCGTCGCCTTTGTCGTCGGCTGAGAGGACTTTGCACTCGCTGGGTGTGGCTAGAGCGCTGAAGTTCTACGTGGACCGCACAAAGAGTTTTCTGATGGCATCACAGCTGTTTGTGAACTTGTTAGGCAGAATCCTGTGCAGTTCCCTTAGAGAGCAATACAGAAGATTAAGACTACAGGTATATGCAATAAATCCCCTTTGGTATCAGTCCGTACCACAAAGGTATAGTTGGTAGCTGTGGCTAAGCAGTCTGACTTATCGCAAGAGGGAGATGAGCCATATTCAGGGTTTACACAATAAGTCTACAGTACTATGGTACAAGGAAACACTCACCAAAGCTTTATATTAAAAAGTATATATTTCTCCAGCATGGGGTCTGGCATGGATTCACATGCTCATGAATATTCCCCGTCAGGCTGGGAATCCTCGGTAAAGAAAAAAAAAACAGTATCAGTTTCGTTTCTGATCTGTCTTTCGTAGTAGTAACCAATCACTGGTCTCTGCGTCATACTGACCACAGCCAATGACTGCCCTCTACCTAAGCACCGCCTCTGGCAGCCATCTTCAGATTTTTACCGCACGTTCATGTGTTGGGATCCTCGTGCTACTGCTCTCGAGCGTTAGTGCTATTTTTTGTTAACGTTTTTTCTCAAAAACTTCGTTTTTTCGGTCAAAAGAGCCTCAAGCTCCACCGACTCTCCATCCGATCAACGGGGACCGTGTCGGATTCGTCTGCGCCCCTCAAGGGTGAAGATTTCGTCGAGCTACGCTTTTGGAGGACTCCAGAAGCTTCTCAGGCCCGGACATGGCCCAGGAGAAGGGAAGCTCGACGCCCGGAAAGCTGTTCAGGGTCTGTCCTGGATGCCAGCTGCAGAACGTCTTTAAGGAGGACGAACACTCCCTTTGTCTCTACTGCTTACATGAGGACAAGACGCACGTGGAGAAGGACTGTGCGTTTTGCGGCAATATGTCGGAGCGGACCATGAAGGACCGCCATCAACGTCTCGCCAACTGGCTGGAAGGGAAGAGCCCGTCAGGCGAGAAGAAGAGGAAGAAATCCGAGCGGTCTTCTAAGACCTTTGAGGATGCCCCGGCGACGGGGGTCCAACACAAGGCCAAGCACCGCGAGTCCGCTGGCACCGGGAGCGCCGAACGGTCGGGCTCTACGGGCGCCAGGCAGGGCGCACCCTCCCCGGCACCTTCAGCCACGAGCCAACGCTCTGGGTTGGGTAAGAGGAAGGGTGAGCACCCGGCGAAGCTCCTGGAAAGGCTCCGGTCGAGCTCGAAGGCGGAGGGGGAGCGAGGCAGTGTCCCCCCCCCTCAAGGATAAGGCGGTGAGCGCACCTAAGGTGGTGAAGGCCTTAATCCATCCGGCCAAGCCCTCTATCGATACTGTCGCGGCGGCCCTGGCTCAGCCTGTGGAGGCTACACCAGTGGTGGCGACCTCGGGGCTCAGAGTCTCCCTGCCGCCTCGGAGGGAGTCCTCTTTTGTGCCCATCGATAGGACCCCCGTGAAATCCCCGGCGGGGAAGAAAAAGGGGGGGCAGGGCGTCGTCGTAGATTCGGCTTCAACCTCGGAGGAAGAGCTGATCGAGGTCTTAAGCCACGGCCTTGGCGTGGAAGAAGACCGGCCCGTCGGGATGGATCCCGACGCAGGTGACGACGACATCGTCGAGGGTGCCGAAGGGGCCCCTGATCGCCTGTCGGATTCCCCTCAGCCAGCGCTGCAAGACAACTGGGCGGCCATTTTGTTGGCTATACAGTCCTTATGCTCGGAGATAAGGACGAGACTACCGTTGCCGACGGAGGAACCTCTCCCGTCGGGGGATCCTGAACCGGGACCTTCTGGTGTTCCCCCGCCCAAGAAAAGAAGGATTCACCCTCCACCTCCTTTTCAGCCGTCGCGCCCTGTCCAGCCCTCCTCCCCGTCCACCCGAGGGGATAATACGGGGACTGACACGGCAGCGACGGGTACGGACGACGAGGTATACGACGAGGATCTACCGTCGTCACCTCCCACCAGGGCTTCTCCGCCCGACGAGATTGGATCGTTCCACTCCATGATCGCCAGGGCATCCGAGCTTTTCCAACTCTGCCCTGAGGAGAAGAAAAAGGAAGGATTCCTTTATCAACGGCGCGAGGCCAAGAGGAAGACGGTCCTCGCGGTGCCACTACTGGACGACATTTGGGATGAGGGCCTCGCCCTCCTCAAGAACCCTTCCACGACGCCAGCTAGAAGAGACCGGTATGAGAAGAAGTACCGGGTCCCGGACGCGGCCCCCTTGTGCCTCCGGGCGCAGCCTACCCCGGACTCCGTCGTCTCCGCGGCGGCCAGGAAGAAAGCGGGGGGGGTGCGGCCTCCACATCGACTTCCCCACTGGACGGCGAGGGAAAGAAATTGGACGCTATGGGACGCAGGGTCATCTCGTCTGCAGCGACGACGATTAAAGCGGCCAACGCCTTGGCTATCGTGGCCCGCTACGACAGGGAGCTATGGTACAAACTGGCTCCCCTGCTGGACTTCCTACCGGACGACAAGAGGGCGAATGCCCTGGAGATCCTACAGGAAGGTGAGGTGGTGTCGGACCACGCCATCACTATTGCGACGGACATCGCCGACACTGGGTTTCGCCAGTTGGGCAACGGCGTGTGCCTTAGGCGGCGTGGATGGCTCAAGGCTACAGACTTCCGTCAAGACGTACAGACCAGAGTCCTGGACATGCCGTTCGATGGGAACAACCTGTTTGGGAAAACAGTGGACGATTCCCTTCAGGCCATTAAAGCGGACACTGAGACGGCCCGGGCCCTTGGGGTTCTGCAGCAACGACGGACGCCCTTTTGGAGCAGCGGAGGCAAGGGCGCCTCCAAAGGTTCCGGCGGCGGTTTCTCCACCTACCGTCAAGCGGCCCGCTCGTCGTCTCAGGAGGCCTACAGAGGACGAGGCAAGTCTGGCGGACCCCGCCGTCGTCGCCAAGGAGGTCAAGGCGGCAAAGCCTCATCGAAACAGGATTGAACCGGCCGTGGGGTCGGGCCCCCACCGATGCACCCCGGTGGGAGGCTGGCTGGCGAGCTTCGTCAGCGTGTGGGAGTCCATCTCCACCGACCGTTGGGTGCTGGACGCCTTAGCCCGGGGCCACGCGCTCGAGTTTCAAAGAAGGTGCCCGCGCGTCCCCCCCCGTGGCCAGGAAAGAGCTTCACGTCCCTCAGCTTCTCCTGGAGGTAAGGGCGATGCTCAGGAAGGACGCCATCAAACTCGTCCCAAAGAGGCTTTGGGGCTCCGGAGTTTACTCGAGATACTTCCTCGTGAAGAAGACGGGAGGATGGCGCCCCATCCTAGACCTGCGACGTCTGAACAAGTTCATCAAGGCGCAGAAGTTCCGGATGGTCACCCTCCAGCACGTCCTGGGTCAGCTGGAGGAAGGAGACTTCCTGTCGTCGTTGGATTTGGATGATGCCTACTTCCATATTCCCATCCTAAAGGGGCACCGAAAATTCCTCAGGTTTGTGGTCCAAGGGCATCACTACCAGTTCAAAGCCCTCCCCTTCGGACTATGGTCGGCACCCAGGGTATTCACCAAGTGCCTTGCACCGGTGGCGGCGCAGCTGCGCCGCGAGGGGATCCACGTCTACCCCTACCTGGACGACTGGCTCATCCGAGCCAAGACGAGGGAGCTTGCCGTGGAGCACACGGCAAGGACCGTCCAATTTTTCACGGACCTGGGATTCTCCGTGAAATACGCGCAAAACGCACTGTTTCTGGGAGCGAAGCTCGACACAGTGTCCCTTCTGGCCTCCCCGTCGGAGGAAAGGACCAGGTCCATCCTGGGCAAGGTACAGCGGATGTTGGTTTCCCACGCGGCCAAGGTGAGGTCCATCAAGTCCCTCCTCGGAATGTCGTCTTCTTGCATCTACCTCATTCCCATGAGCAGGCTCTTGATGCGCCCGTTGCAGGAGTTCCTGGACACGCGCTGGATCCAAACGACGGGCGGCTTCGAGGAGAGGATTACACTCGACGAGAGTTTCCGCCGAGCGGTCCGGTGGTGGGGCACCCGCGCGCATCTGACGGCGGGCATGGACTTCCAGACCCCAGACCACCAGGAGACAGTGACCACGGATGCCTCCCTGGAAGGGTGGGGAGCGCACACCGAAAATCTGCACGCGAGAGGCCTTTGGCTCCCGACGGAGAAGTCCCTCCATATCAACGTCCTGGAGCTCCGTGCAGTGTTCTGGGCCCTCAGGTCCTTCCTTCCGTCCCTCAAGGGCAAGGTGGTGAGGATCTTCACCGACAACACCACCACCATGTTTTACATCAGGAAACAGGGCGGAACCAGGTCCCCAGCACTGTCCAAGGAGGCGCAGGACCTGTGGCATTGGGCCGTCGCCCAAAGGATGTTTCTGGTGCCGTTTCATCTGGCCGGGATAAAAAAACACCATCGCCGACTCACTCAGCAGGGAGCTGCGCTCGTGCCACGAGTGGGAACTACGGCAGGATCTAGTGGATCGCCTCTTCCGACGGTGGGGCACACCCCAGATCGACCTGTTCGCGATGGCGACGAACTCCAAGTGCCGGAGGTTCGCCAGCAGGTTTCCCCAGGCGATGAGCATGGGCGATGCTTTCTCGTTCCACTGGGAGGGCCTGTTCCTCTACGTGTTCCCTCCTTTGCCACTGCTAATCCGGCTCGTCAACCAGCTCAAGAGGTCACGGTGCAGGATGATCCTCGTCGCACCTGCGTGGCCGAGGCAGATATGGTTCCCGGACCTTCTGGACTTGTCAACGTCCCCGCCAATCAAGCTGCCGGTGAACGCGGATCTACTCTCCAGGGAAGGAGGCGCCATCCTCCACCACGACCCGAAATCGCTGAACTTGCAGGCCTGGCTCCTGCAGCGCTAGAGTTTGGAGGATACCACATACCGGCCGACTGCAGAGAGGTTCTTGCAAAGGCCAGGGCGTCCTCGACTCTTAAATGCTACGGACACAAATGGAAGAGGTTCTCTGTCTAGTGCCATGCACAGAAGATTAACCCTCTACGGATTACGGCTCCCCAGGTACTGCCGTACCTGCTGACGCTGGCCAAAGCTGGACTGGCACACGCGTCCATCAAGATTCATCTTGCTGCGATCTCCCGATACACCAGAACCACGGGGCGGACATCTTTGTGGTCTCATCGTCTGGTGAAAGAGTTCATGAAGGGACTGTTCAGATCGTTCCCGCCGGTGAAGGCTCCGGCCCCGGCGTGGGAGCTCAACGTGGTGCTGACCAAGCTCATGGGACCTCCGTTCGAGCCTCTGCACTCGGCCCCGTTGAAGATTCTGTCGTAGAAAACAGCGTTTCTTGTGGCCATCACCTCCGCACGACGGGTGGGAGAGATCCAGGCCCTTTCCTGCAAGGCCCCGTACTTGACTTTTTACGACACGAGGGTAGTGCTCAGGACGCACCCCTCCTTCATGCCCAAGGTACCGTCGGATTTCCATCTCAACGAACCCTTGGTGTTGCCTGTGTTCTTCCCGTCGCCTTCGTCGCCGGCTGAGAGGACTTTGCACTCGCTGGATGTGGCTAGAGCGCTGAAGTTCTACGTGGACCGCACAAAGTGTTTTCGGAAGACGTCGCAACTCTTTTTGTGAACTTTGGACCTGTCAATCAGGGGAAGGCTCTCTCGAAGGCTTCCATTTCCAGATGGCTCTCCGGCTGTATCATGTATTGTCATCGGTTGGCAAACCGACCGCTGCCTGGCCGTCCGAGAGCCCATTCCACCAGAGCGAACGCAGCTACCACGGCGTTCCTTTCTGGTGTGCCCCTGCTGGACATATGTAGGGCTGCTACGTGGAGGTCGACGCACACCTTCACGAAATTCTACTGCGTCGATCGGGATTCCAGGGAGGAGTCCAGGGTCGGCCAAGCAGTGCTGCGCAACCTGTTCGCCTGAGGTGAGCCTGGTGAAGAGGTAAGATGCTTAATGTTGAGTTTGATGTGATGCTTAATGTTGAGCCTTTGCCACCTCCCGTGGTTGTGCATGTGTGTACTGCTATGTATTCTTTATTCATGAGCATGTGAATCCATGCCAGACCCCATGCTGGAGAAGGAACAAGTTACTTACCTGTAACTGTTGTTCTCCAGCATGGGTCTGGCATGGATTCACATGCGAACCCTCCCGCCTACCCCTCTGCGGCTCTTCACTTGGTCATACTGCCACTTCACGTGCTTCCAAATCTGAAGATGGCTGCCAGAGGCGGTGCTTAGGTAGAGGGCAGTCATTGGCTGTGGTCAGTATGACGCAGAGACCAGTGATTGGTTACTACTACGAAAGACAGATCAGAAACGAAACTGATACTGTTTTTTTTTTTCTTTACCGAGGATTCCCAGCCTGACAGGGAATATTCATGAGCATGTGAATCCATGCCAGACCCATGCTGGAGAACAACAGTTACAGGTAAGTAACTTGTTCCTTATTTTACGCACTTCTAGTTGAACACATCAATCACACAGGTATTAAAGCAAGTTTAAATCAGTCAAGAGAAGTATACACAACTCCCTGATTAAATTGTAGACAAGTTTGAGCAAGAGTGACAACTGAGCAAAATGGCACAGTGACAACCAAACACAAATGACACTCTGTAACAATTTCTCTCACGGGAGGGCAAGAACAAGTTCTACAGGAATATACACCCTAGCAGCACTTCCCAATAAGATTGTGAACAAGTTTAGGCAAGGCAGTACTTTAGCATGTATAATACCGAGGTGAAAACCGAGCAAAATGGCATTTCACAAGTTTAAAGAATGGGAAGGAAAGGGTAGTTATAAGAGTTAGGTGCACCAACACATTTCTAGGTGAGAAGCAATCTAGAGAAGGCAGTTATAACAGAATTAGCCAGAGTCAATAGGCCTTGCCAGAGTCAGTGGTACAGGGCAAAGTCCCTAGGAGCAAAATGTTCTTGTAGCTGCAATCAAGTCTTTGTTAAACGATTAGAAAAGGAGGTTGCAGAAGGCGAAAGACAATGTTAGATGATAGGTTCGGCCAATCCAGGAGGTAGGTAAAGGATTTCAAACACCTTTTAACTGTACCCCCGAAGCAGGAGGCCTGGTGGAACAATTTACCTGAAAAAGTGGAAGCGGCTCCTGCGTTGATGGTGGTTTCTGGCAGTTCCTGCAGTTCGTGTTGTCCAGCAGAGGAAGAGAGGCTCTCGTCATGGAGGAAGGTTCGAGTTACTGCACTGCCCAGGGAAGAAGCCAGCCGCGGTGCTGCCGAAACGGATTAAAAGGTACGCTCCTTTAAATTGCGGTCGTGGTGGACGGGTGCCTGGCTATCCGGTCTCCGAGTGCAGGGCAATGGCGATTCGACCAAGGCAGGTCCTGGAAGGCGATTGGCAAACTGGTTGGCCCCACCAGCTCAAGGGAAGAAGGATCTTGCAGGTGAAGATCTTCTCTCGTCGTGTGGAGAAAAGTGGTGAGACTGAGACGCTGCAGCAGGGCTTCACTGGTGGTTCAGTTGTTGCAGATGTCTTTGGCTTCTCCCCTCTTCGACTTCTTAGTTCCAGTGGCGACGTCTTGCTATTTCAGTCCTCATGACCCTGCTTTTATGCAGAAAGACCCCCCATTCATACAGCCTAGCTGTCACTCACACAGTAAAGTGGTCATCCTGGCGGGAGACCCTCCAGCCTATGAGGGCTGAGTGCGACTTGGGTTGCTGAGGCAACCCTGTCCAGGGGGCCTACTCCCCCTCCCACACAATGGGTCCACCCCAGACTCAGTGGCACTGAAAGGAGGGCTTCTTGGCAGAAGCCCGACAAAAGGACAAACAAAGGATCCCCGACCTGAGTTAGTATCGTTGAGAAAGACACGAGAAAGAATTATTATTAAAGTTCTGGCAAATACAACCTACCGGAGTAAAGTTAATATAAAAATAAACCGGCGGTATGTTAGAGGCTCAGTAAAATTGGTAGCCTCGAACAATGGGAGAATCCCATAGGGAAATATTCGCAGTCGAATATTTACAGTAGTAACCACTCCCACCAGCCAGATACTTTGGAGAGAGGGACTGCACGGTACCTAATGAACACGAGGGAAAAACTATTAACCCTTTCCAGTACTTCCATAGTAAGATGGTTTGTACTTGTTTAGTTCATAAAGATTGACTATTAAAGTCAATGGGGACTTTACATGCCTTGTCAGCCCCAAGGTATGGAGTCTATGTTTGGGGGTCAGTATGACACCCCTGGGTTACTGCACTGAGGGTGCTTTGTAACAGATGTGTATAAAGATGATTCCTATGAGCGTGAGAAAAACCCCATAGACATTAAAACACAAAATGGCCTAGAACACACATAGCAAACATGCCTAAGAGTGGGAAAAATAGTCTCACTCTTAGCAGGAGAAAAAAACAAACCCTTCAAATCCAGCAAAGCTGCTGGGGGACTCTATAGGTAAGGGAAATTAGCCATAGAATGAGAATTCTTCCTAATAGAACTTTGGTCCTGTGAACCAAGGGAAGGCCCTCTCGAAGGCTTCCATTTCCAGATGGCTCTCCGGCTGCATCATGCACAGTCACCGGATGGCAAACCGACCGTTGCCTGGCCATCCGAGAGCCCATTCAACCAGAGCGATCACTGCTACCACAGCGTTCCTGTCTTGTGTGCCCCTGCTCGACATCTGCAGGGCTGTTACGTGGAGGTCGACGCACACCTTCACGAGATTTTACTGCGTCGACCGGGATTCCAGGGAGGAGTCCAGAGTCGGCCAGGCAGTGCTGCGCAACCTGTTCGCTAAAATTGAGCCTGGTGAGGAGGTAAGAGATGCTTAATGTTGAGTTGTGGAAATGCTTAATGTTGAGCCTTGTCACCTCCCGTGGTTGTGAATGTGTGTACTGCTATGTATTATTATATTGATGAGCATGTGAATCCATGCCAGACCCCATGCTGGAGAAGGAACAAGTTACTTACCTGTAACTGTTGTTCTCCAGCATGGGTCTGGCATGGATTCACATGCGAACCCTCCCGCCTACCCCTCTGCGGCTCTTCTCTTGGTCCTACTGCCACTTACATGCTACCAAATCTGAAGGTGGCTGCCAGAGGAGGGGCTTAGGTAGAGGGCAGTCATTGGCCTTGGGGGAGTATGACCCAGAGACCAGTGATTGGTTATTAGTAGAAAGACAGTTCAGAAACGAAACTGAAACTGATTTTTTCTTTACCGAGGATTCCCAGCCTGACGACAGGGAATATTCATGAGCATGTGAATCCATGCCAGACCCATGCTGGAGAACAACAGTTACAGGTAATTAACTTGTTCCATATTCCATCTAGCTTCGCTAATGCAATATTTTTTTTGGACGGGTTGTACTGGACCTCAACTCGGCCGTCAATCCATCTTGCTGGGCATTGATCGTCGGCTCTGGAAGCGACATATGGCATCTTTAATATACTTCGTCACTATGCCACACACCTCGGTTCCTTTTTTCCATCCGCTATCGTTCCGTTTGGGAACACAAGTGAGTCTTCGACTCCAACGTTTTCGGCAGAAAACGTAATTTTTTTTTCAAATTCCTCGACGCAAGATGTCAGTTGCTGGGGTTTCCAGCTTCAAGCAGTGTACTGATCGTGGCACCAAGAAGTCCATCGCTGACCCATATGAGTCTTTTCTGGTGCCTCGGCACAGGTCACAGGACGGAAGGGAGTCTGTGGTGCACCAAAATGCATTAGAAATCCATTTGCTATCGAGTAGCTAATCTTGGTTGGATGGCCGACCTCTAAATCTCTGGCGTGGTCGAAGGTTCTGTGCTCAGAGGCCGAAACCAAGGGGTACACCCCTGAGAAAGAACATGGGCGGACGAAGAAATGGTCCAAGTCGAGGATCCATTTTTCCTCGTCCCAAAAGAAGAGGTGTCACCATCACGTCTTTATCTGATTCATCAACAGAAAAGAGTAATCAGTCGGCTGGGCGTACCACCCGCCAAGATTGGGAGGATTTTAAGACCTCTATGCTCGACATATTTAAACAGCATGCTGCACTCGGTGCGGTTAATACCCTGATGCAGCAGGCCTTGGAGCCAAGAGAAGCGCCTCCCATTCCTGACCCCTCTCGCGCCCTGGTATCAAACCATCGTTAAACCCTTCAACACTGAAGGAGGTCCACTGGCCCTCGATCTGACCAGCCCCGTGCTCCCAAAGATGTCGATGCTACGGCATCTCGTCATCGATCAATGGCCACTCTATCTGTGCCTAAAGACAAACCATTGTTGCCGATGGTTGTCGGTAAGTCTTTTACCCCACACTCCTGGTCTGAATTTTTCCACACCATGTTGAGTATTTTCGGTGCCGATGACGCGGGGGACCAAAGATGTGTCGACCCCATTTACATGGGCACTGAGGGGTCTACTATTTTCCACAATCAGCTGTTAGAGCTGGCTCAAGACCTTCATGAAGCCAGTGGTCTGGATATCTCACCAGACCTGGATCTCAACAAACCCAGCCCTATACTCCTAATATATCCAAATTCAGGGCTTTAGTAGGAAGAGTCATTGACAACTTGCAATCCTCAGCAGCGCCAGTGCAGGGGTGCAACCTCACAGATATTTTGGATTAAAGTCTGGCGAAGGAGCGCAATATGCTTCTAAACCCTGCCATTGCTGACCCTCTAACCACTCTGTGGCAGCATCCGTGTTCTATTCCCCCGCTTAGCTCCACCCTTTCCGGGAAGTATAGGGTGGCTAGATAAGATCCTTCATTACACTCCACTCACCCTTCCACTGAGCGGCTTGTTATGCAGGCTGCTACAGTCTCTTCCAGACCATCTTCCTTAACTTCCACTTTACCTCCTGAAATGAAAGCGAAAAAAGTTTGCCTTGGTCAAAAAGGCATTTACTTTAGGCAGTATGGCCCTGAAAGCTATCAATGTGGCAAGCAGCTTTGCCAAGTTTCATTTGGTCTTTGGCAGCAGTGAAGACTGCTCTGCAGTACGTCCATGAGGGGGAAATGCACAAGGGCTTCCTACAGCTGTTGGAGGATGGGAAAGAGGTGGCCAAGTAGTCGCTGTGAACAGGCCTGGACATCGCAGACTGTGACCAGTTATATGGCATCAGCAGGAACGCTGAGGAGGCAGGCCTACTTAACGTCAGGCTTTTCGCTTAATGTCCAGGTTAGATTGCTGGACATGCCCTTCGAGTGCAATTTTCTCTTTGGCCAAAAAGCTGCCAATTCCTTGGAGAAATTTAAGGAATCCAAAATCGTTGCTAAATCTTTAGGCCTAGCTGCGCAGCCGACCACACCTGCCTTAGCTTTGCCTCTAGGACAAGGGGCTACAGGCGGTATGCTCCTTGTGGCAGGAGAGTGCAGCTCCCACCGGCCAGGCAAGAGTAGAATAGTTTCTCTCGCTTTGAAGGACAGGGGGACTTCTAAAGGCCAACCAGCAGCAGCCGGTAACCCAGCTTCCTAAGCCGCTTTGAGTTCCCCTCCCACAACATACCGGTTGGTGGAAGTTTGACGGAGCACTGGCGCCAGTGGCAGGAAATTACTTCCGAAGCCTGGGCCCTGCAGCTCGTTCGGTGGAGTTGTTTGCCATTCTTAAGAATACAAGCGGACATACCCCCACCCCCTTCAATCCAAGCAGGACAGGAGCTCCCGGAAAAATTGCCAGCCCTGTTTTTGTAGGGTGCCATGGAAGAGGTACCTGCAGAACAAAGGTTCTGGTTGGTTTTCCCGGTATTTCCTGGTACCCAAAAGGGAGGTGGTCTTCGTCCTATTCTGGACCTCGGGGCCTACAACAAGTTTCTGAGGAAAGACAATTTCAGGATGGTGATGCTGAGAGACATTCTCCACGCTCTCGAACTGCTCGACTGACTGGTGTCAATAGACCTACAGAACGCTTATTTCCACATGCCGATAAATTGCACTTGTTCGATTCCTCTCCTTGAAAACAGCCTTTCAGGTGGCTGTTGCATCCGTGAGATGGGTGAGCGAACTACAGGCTTTGTCGCAAACAGCCCTTCCTGCCATTTTCTTGGGAGAAGTCTTGCTCAGGGTGAGACCTGGCTTCCTACCCAAAGTTGTCTTGAGTCCACCTATCGCAATCCGTTGACCTGCCGGTCTTCTATCCTCCCCCGCTCCCTTCTAAGGAGGAGTGTTCTCATCTCCTTGTTAGGCAGAATCCTGCGCAGTGCCCTTAAGGACCACTACACACAATTAAGACTACAAGTGGTAATACAAGTTCACCTTTGGTACAAGCCTGTACTACACTGTTAAAGCGGTAGTAGTAGCAGAGCAGCCAGACTTATCTCAAGAGCAAATGAGCAGTAGTAGAAATTACACAAAGGACCACAATTACTGTGACTCAAGCAAACACTGACTCAAGGTTTTTGGTTGAAAAGTAAAAGTACATTTATTTCTAAACCATCTGTTGGTAAAACAAATACTGCACACAACCAATTCTCTTGGCACAGAACAACTCAAGGTAAGTACCCTATGTTTTGACAGACCAGTGTTGTGAAACAAAAGGCGTTACCGGGAATACGTATGCGATCACTTTTGGTCTTACTAAAGATACGCATATCCGCGGCAAGAAATGTTACACCCTTAGCACCTGGGTTAACCAAAGAGAGTTGGGCGCAAAAATCCTAGGCAATACTTTTGTCAAGGCAGACAGAATCAAAGAACACTTGCTGACAGGTAAATAAAAGTCAATAGGCCTGCGCCAATGTCCAGTGGAACCGGGGTCCTGTTGTTGTCAATAGAGGAAGCAAAAGTTATAAGAGGGAAGGAAGACAAGGGCAAGCCTTGGATGAGGAGAAAAGGGATTCACCCTAGTTCTTCGAAGCTGGACACAGTACCTTATTCAATGAAGAAGCTCGTGCCACGGCAGTTGTTCCTGGTAGTTTCCTGCAGACCCACGGTTCCTGGAGCTTCGGTTGTGGAGACGAGAAGGAGGGCGTCTGGAGGGGTCTGCACTACTCATGGAGGAGGCCAGCAGGAGTTACGGCGAATAAAAGGTGCACTTCTTTAAGACAGGAGAGGCTCTTCAGATGGCTATCCGGACCACTACAGCAGTGTGCAGCGATTTTGACCACGAAGAGGATCCTCTGGCTGAGGAAGATGATCTGGTTGACCCCACCAGACTCCGGACTTGATCTTCTCTGGTCGTTGAAGGGTAGATAGCTCAGGACTGCAGCAGGGCTTCACCGAGACGGGGTATTTGCAGAAGCCGTCTTCTTCTCCACTTCTCTTAGGTTCCTTTTAGTTCCAGTGGCGTCTCTGACTTCCAGCCCAAGAGTCCTGCCTTTTATGCGAAAAAACCCCAATCACGCAGCAGGGGGGTTGTCCGGCCCGGACAACCACCTCAGCCAATCATGGCAAAGTGTGACTTGGGTTTCCCTGTGCAGTGGGGTGACTACACCCCTCCCTCAAATTCAGCCCACCTAGACATCCAAGCGCCAAGAGGAGGGCTTCTTGGCAGAAGCCCGCCAAAAAACGGTGAACAAATAAGGCAAACCTGGTTTGCCACGCAAAGTAAAACACAAGAAGGACTTTAACAAAAAGAAATGGCGAATAAACCCGACCGGAGCCAAAAGAGAGTATTTGGTCAAATGGGTTTATGTTCGAGGCTAATATATAATAGCCTAAAACCACACCACGTTTATATAGTATAATCGCGGTAGGAAAGTTAGGGTGGATGCCACTGCCACCAGCCACGTCTAAATGTTAAAAGAGCAAAACAAAGCTCAGAGAGGCACGGACGAAAAGGGGTAGCAATTAACCCTTTCCAGTACTCCATGTAAGATGGGGTGTACTGGGTCTGTAGTTTAAAGTGACTATGTAAAGTTAATGGCAACTTTACCTATTTCTGGGGACAGTAGTCGGCCCCAGAAAACTGGAGTCGGAGGGAAGTCTCAAAGACAACCCGGCGTTACTGCACTGAAGGTGCTGTGTAACACGCACAGAAAAAGGGGGGATGGGGTCCTTGAGTGGTGTGCTCCAGAGCCCAAGATCACACAAACAGTAGAAACACACATGGTAAAACACTGGTAAGAGTGGGAAAAGGTGCCCACTCTTACCAAGTGGAAAAAAGAAACTCCAGAAAAGCTTTTGGGGGACTCACTCGGTGAGGGAAATTAGCCATAGAATGAGAATTCTCCCTAACACTCCTAAATCTGAAAAGGGCGCTAGGTTACTACATTGCAAGGACATCTGAGTTCAGAAGAGCTGACCAGCTCTTTGTGGCTTTTTCTTTAGCCCATAGGGTCCTGGCTATAACTAAAACTTTGTCCTGCTGGATCATCTTCTGTATAGTGTAATGTTACCAGTCCGCCATAGTGGAATTACCGGCAGGCATCGGGGCGCATTTAACTCTGTGAGGGGGGGGTCTCGGTATCAACAGCATTACAAAGAGGAGGCCCTGTTCGAGATCATCCCTTCATACTTTTGCTAAGCACTATAGATGTGGCTCGCACAGTGGATGCACGTTTTGGCAGGGCAGTGCTACTAAATCTTAGACTAACTTTCTGCCCACCTCCTTAATCTGCTGCTTTGGGAGTCTTATCAGATGAGGAATCTATGGGAGAAAAGCAATCCATTGAAGGGGAAATTACTTGGCGTAATGTTCTTTCTATGGATTCTTCTCATGCAGATTACTCGTCTCCTCTCCCATCCATCCCTGCTCAAAAATTCAGTGGTTGGTGTGCATCTCCTCTTTAACGATGACTTGCTGATGGTCCTTAGTGACAGTTTGTGTCCTTCCTGCCGCATGTGACCACCCCCGATTTCCCACCCCCTCCCCGCCCCCAGGATTTCAAACCGTACTTAGTTGGTCATTTCATTTGTTTCTGTTGGCTTATTAGCCTGTTATCATCACTCTGTTTTCCTATTCCAGGCTTGTGCCTACCCCTCGAGAGTTTGACCGTGGCGGACCACAAAGAAAAGCCTCTTCAGAGCCTTTGAAAGCTGCAGCCTGAAGAATAGTAATTGACGATCGGCACCTAGTGGATTTACTGTCTTCATCCCAACAGTCACGAACGGATGCTCAATGTGTCCATCCTTTCCGTCCAAGACTCGAAAAGGCCGCCACCTGAGTTTGTCATGCACCGAGGAAGGTAAGGCCACTGAAGCGGCCTCAGAACCTAATCCTTCCTCTTCCAGGGCAGGCAGGTCGACTGAGCGGGCATACTCTGGTAGGAAGAGGGCGAGGTCCCTGGAAGATGCTTCCCTGGCAAAGATCCAAAAGGTGAAATCAAATGCTCCATCCACTTATTCTTCAACTGTGCCTGTGGCTGTTAGACCCAGTTCTGAGAAGGGTTGGTCGCTTACTCGGTCAACTGTTATCCTTCCGGCTGGTGAGTTACCGCCCTCTGTGAGAAAATCACTGGCCTCGTCATCCAAGAATAGGTTGTCGTAGACGAGCAAGTCATCCAAGGACCCGTCTCTGGTTCCACCGTCAACAAAAGCCTCGTTGACTGCAGCGTGGATACATGCCACTAAGTTTACATCTGATATGCAAGAGCGGATTGTTAGGGATAATTCTTAATCTATGGCTAATTTCCCTTACCTATAGAGTCCCCCAGCAGCTTTGCTGGATTTGAAGGGTTTTGTTTTTTTCTCCTGCTAAGAGTGAGACTCTTTTTTCCCCACTCTTAGGCATTTTTGCTATGTGTATTCTAGGCTATTTTTGTGTTTAACGTCTATAGGGTTTTTCTCACCTCCATAGGAACCATCTTTATTCACATGGGTTACACAGCACCCTCCGTGCAGTGACCCAGTGGTGTTGTAGCGACCCCCAAACATAGACTCCATACCCTGGGACTGACTACTGTCTCCCAGGGCATGTAAAGTCCCCATTGACTTTACTAGTCAATTTTTATGAACTAAACCAGTACAACCCATCTTACTATGGAGGTACTGGGAAGGGTTAATAGTTTTTCCTTTGGGTTCATTTTCGAGAGGGTACCGTACAGTCCCTCTCTCAAAGGTTTCTGGCTGGTGGCAGTGGTTACTACTGTAAATATTCGACCGCAAATATTTTCCTATAGGATTTTCCCATTGTTCGAGGCTACCACATTTTCTGACAGTCTCTAATATACCGCTGGTTTATTTTAATATTAACTTTACTCTGGTAGGTTTTATTTGTCAGAACTTTAATATAAATTCTTTCTCATGTTTTTCTCTAAACTCCTAACACAGGTCGGGGATCCTTTGTTCATCCTTTTGGCGGGCTTCTACCAAGAAGCCCTCCTTTCGGCGCCACTGAGTCTGCGGTGGGTCCATTGTGTGGGAGGGGGAGTAGGACCCCTGGACAGGGTTGCCTCAGCAACCCATGTCGCACTCTATCCTGTTAGGCTGGAGGGTCTCCCGCCAAGATGACCACTCCACTGTGTGAGTGACAGCTAGGCTGTATGAATGGGGCTCTTTTTGCATAAAAGCAGGGTCCTCCTCAAGATGTTGCCACTGGAACTAAGAAGCCGAAGAGGAGAGAAGCCAAAGACATCTGCAACGACTGAACCACCGGTGAAGCCCTGCTGCAGCGTCTCACTACTTTTCTCCACACGACGAGAGAAGATCTTCATCTGAAAGAGCCTTCTTCCCTTGAGCTGGTGGTGCCAAACAGTTTGCCAATCGCCTTCCTGGACCTGCCCTGGTCGAATCGCCAGTACCCTGTACTTGGAGACCGGATAGCCAGACACCTGTCCACCCGGACCGCGATTTTTAAAGGAGCATACCTTTTATTGGTCGGGCATCACCGCGGCTGGTTTCATCCTTGGGTAGTGCAGTAACTCGAACCTTCCTCCACGACGAGAGCCTCTATTCCTCTGCTGGATCTCCCGAACTGCAGGAACTACAAGGAACAACCGCCACCGCAGGACCACGTCTTCATTTTAAAGGTACATTGTTCCGCCAGTCCGCCCTTTCTGCGTGGTAGAGCTAAAGCTGTTGTAAATCCTTTACCTACCTGTTGGGTTGGCCGCCCCTCTTTTAACATTCTTTCATCTTCTGCATCCACCTTTTCAAATCGTTACCCAAAGACTTGACTGCAGCTACAAGAACATTTTGCTCCTGGGCCCTTGCCTGTACCACTGACTCTGGCTAAATTTGTTAGAACTGCCTTTTCTAGATTGCTTCTCAACTAGAACTGTGTTGGTGCACCTACTTCTTATTACTACCTCTTTCTTCCCACTTTTAAACCTTGTGAAGTGCCATTTTGCTCAATTTTCATTTAAGTATTTTCTATACTAATGTACTGCCTTGCCTAAACTGGTCCACAAACTTATGGGAAGTGTTGCTAGGGTGTATAAGAAGATATTTCTGTGTAACTTGTGCTTTCCCTCCCTAGTGAGAAATTGCTAGAGTGCCATTTGTGTTTGGTTTTCACTGTGCCGTTTTGCTCAGTTTTCACTCTTGCTCAGACTTGTCTACAATTTAACTAGGGAGTTGTGTATGCTTTCTTTGACTGAATTTAACTTACTGAATAACTGTGATAAATGTGTTGAACTAGAAGTGTATAAAATATATATATATTATTTTTACTACAAAGCTTTGGTCAGTGTTTCTTTGTGCCATAGTACTGTGTAAACCCTGAATACTGCTCATCTCCCTCTTGAGATAAGTGACTGCTCAGCCACAGCTACTAACTAAATCTTTGTGGTACAGACTGATACCAAAGGGGATTTATTGCTCTCACCTGTAGTCCTAATCTTCTGTAGTGCTCCCTAAGGGAATTGCACAAGATTCTGCCTAACACGGATCTTGGATCTGCCCCTTGAGGGCATTCACCTCTTCCATTCGTCAACCGATGACGAGTTGACTAAGAAGAAAACCTCCACTAAAGCGCCAAGTACTTGGCCATCCTACAAAGCCAGGGCAGAAGTCCTTCCCTCAGTCTCGGGGCAGGAACGAATTCAAACCCCACACTCGCCGGCTTCAAGGGATTTCGGGACTGCGGTACGCAGAGTCCTGACTGGTGGCCTAGCGAAAACAGGAGGAAGCAGCAGAGGACTTTGCTTAGGTTTTAATGCACCTCCTCCCTCCCCCCCCACCTACCCCCCTTCCAACCTCCAAGAAACTGCGATGTCACGGTGGGGAAACACAGCTGGCTCTTTTCCAGGACAGATGGAAGCGACTTTTCAAGAATCCTTGCATCCTATCCAGAGTCTCCATAGGCGTCAGTCTTCCTCTTCAGTTTGCTCTACCCTCCTCTCCACCTAGTCCGATCTGGTCCCCGGCACTTTTACGGCAGGTCCTTTCGCTCTTGGAGATGCAAACGGTGGAACCGGTTCCTCAGACAGGGGCTCTGGTTTCTACTCCAGGATTTTTGCGGCATCCAAGAACAACCGGGCTACCCTGAGGGTAGTCCTGGGCCTGTCATTTCTCCATCTGTCTTTACCGCTAGAATGCTTCAAGATGATTACTCCCGCGCACATAGTCTGTGTGCAGGGTACTGGATGTGTTCCCTAGACAGCAAGGATGCGTACCTGTATGTCCCCATCTACCAGCCACATTGTCGTAGCACTTCCAGTACAAGGTGCTGCCTTTCGCCCTGAATTAGGCCACTTGTGTCTTCAGAGTTGATGAATGCAGTGGCGTGTCTCCTCCGCTTGGAGGGCCATTGCCTATAGAATTATCTGGACGACTGGCTGGTGAGGGCATGTTCTCTCAAGGGGGCAGGGTAGTACACTCCTGTCAGATATTGACAGACATTCTCCCTCAATCAGAGGAAGTTGCAGTTGTGCCCCTCTCACTATCTGGTCTTCCTAGGAATGCGTTGGAACTCGGCCATTCAGGGCGTGTTCCCCACGTCCGAGCGGCTCCTCTCCCTTCGCAAGGCACTTTCTGGCCAACTAGACCACCTCAGCATGGTAGTTCCAGCATCCTCTGGTGCTGATGTCCTCCTGCATGCTCACTGCAGCGTGCTCGCCTCAAGGTGAGACGCCTCCAGCTCCACTTGGCGGCCAGTTGGGACCAGCAGGAGACTGGGTCTCAATCAGACAGGACCCCAACACCCAATACCACGCCTCCTGCCCGATCTGTGCTGGTGACAGATGGACAGCAATGACTCTGTGGATGCCCCCTTTACCTGACCAGAGCCTACCCTGGTGGTGATGACGACAGACTCCTCTATTTCGCGCTGAGGGCTACTCTGGGGGGGGGGGGGGCATGCGTTTCATGACGCATGGTTCAGGGAGGAATCCCTCCTGCATATCAATCTGCTTGAGCTCAGTGCTGTGGGCCTGTCCCTCAAGGCGTTTCTGCGTCTAATCATGGACGGGTCAGTTCTGGTCAGGACGGACTATTCCACTGTTTTACCTGAACAAGCAGGGTGGCACCAGTTTCCCTACCCCCCTCCCATTTTTGCGTAGAGGCAGTAGCTATCTTCGAATGGGCCTTGATGGAGGGAATTTAGAATGCAGCAGTCCACCTTCCGGAAGTGGATCAGCTGAGCCACTTGGGTTTCAACACCTACAAGTGGGAGTTTTACACAGTCTTTGTTACCCATGTTCCAGCGTTGGTTGTTCGCGGACCTGGATTTAGACGCATCTCCTCAGAATTCCAAGTGCCTCAGTTTGTGGGCCTGATCGGGTCGGGGGTCTGTGGAGACGCCTTCCAGATCGGTTGGCACGGCTGCAGGTGTTATGCCTTTCTGCCTTCCTGCTGGCGGCCTGGTTCCTGACAAGCTAAAGCTTCAGCATGCTCAATTTTTAGATGACAACTGGGACATCATTCAACGGTCCAGGAGGCCCTCTACTTGTTCCCAGTATAAGAGTAAATAGACTAGGTTCTACCATTGATCTTGTGACAAGGGTCTGGATCCTGTCACCTGTCCTCTGGATATCAAACAAAAGGGGTCTCCCTTGTCAACGGGAACTAAAGGGAGCAATCGAACATAGACAAACCAAAGGGGGGGATACACTTTAAGTGCGACTCAAAAGGCATTCAGCATAGGAACAATCAAAAAGACTTAATCATCTAATTCCTAATGTACCTGACATGCATGTAAATTCATAGTGCAACAAACGATGCAAGAAATGGACCATGGGATAGAACAGTGATTTGTTTTTATTATTCAGAAAGTCAAAAATGGGTACTTGACTCAATTCTAAAAAATCAAAGCTAGAGAATGTGCATGACATAACATCACAAATACAGGGAAATAAAAAACTAAATAAATGTTTAGGTATATATAGACATGATCACAATGAAACAAATAAAAGCTTATGAGTACTAGGACGGAAAAAAACGGAAAGATGCAAAACAGGGAAAAGTTGTCAGTAAACAAATTTGAGTGGTGCAATAAATCTTGCGCAGTAACTGACTTGCCTTAACTAAGTTTAGTATGAATCAATTTATAGTCAATTTGTTTTTCAGATGACCAACATTCAACCAATATTATGCTTATTGGAACTGAAGTACAGATATGGTTTAATATGAGTATTTATTGGGACTAGAATATGAATATAATCAAGGTTGGGTCAACGCCATCCGCCATTGCAATGACCTAAATGTACATGTGGTTCAAACTCTGCATGTACAGCAGAAATCGCGTTTTAGCGGAATGTTCAGTTAAACTGCCTCCTTCATGACAAAATGTGTCTTACAGGCCCCTAGGACAATAGAGTAACATATACAGATTGGTTACTAAATAAACCTGGAACTCCAATTTCCATAGATCGTATTACCAATATCATGTACAGTACCAAAAAGGGGGTTCTCAATACACCTCGTGACAGGGAGCATCTCGAGTGTGAAAACAGCAGACTTCCACCGTCCTAGTACCTAGAGTCTGCCAGTGTCCCGTCACCAGAAAGGACTCAGTCGCAGAGAAGAGTGAAACACGACACCAAACAGTCATAAAAGTGAAAAATGTGTGTAAAGGGGAAGAATTTGTTCTGGGAGAACCCTATATGACTACTGTGCCGAGAGCCTAATGTGTAAAGGAAGCAGATATCATGAGCAGTCTTACCTATGCTCTAACACGTATTCCTTTACTGCTTTTCCTGCAGCCACCAACTAAGGAGGAGCCGGACGACACTCCTTGTTAGGCAGAATCTGCAGTACCCTTAGGGAACACTACAGACAATTAAGACTACAAGTGATAGTACAATTTCACCTTTTGTTCAAGCCTGTACTACACAGTTAGTGGTAGCAGTAGCAGAGCAGCCAGACTTTATCTCAAGAGCAAATGAGCAGTAATAGAGATTACACAACGGACCACAATTACTATGACTCAAGCAAACACTGACTCAAGGTTTCTGGTTAAAAAATATAAGTACAGTTATTTCGAAGGGATTGTGTCCTCCGACGTATTCCTTATCTATGATATGTGTATCTCCAGCTTGCTGGCCTTGGAAATTTTTTTTCCCAGTAGAGGGCGCTGTGCGTCGTCAGTCGAGTAGGTGCTCCTCGATGGCCACCGTATCGACGCCGACGTCGTCATGCCTATAAATGGCCACGTGCAGCGTCCGTTGCTCAGTTCCGTTTTTCCGCGCTTCGTGTGCCTTGGAATACCGTTCCTCAGTTCATCAGTCGATATATATTCATATTTCCTCGAGAAAACCGACTCGTACTCGATGGCTTCCTCCTCCGACCCGACGACTCCTCGGTCTGGTTTGAAAAAATGCTGAGACTGTGGGACGAAAATGTCGTTGACGAATCCTCACAGGATCTGTTTGTGGTGTCTGGGAATCGAACACCAGTGTTCGGAGTGTGAGGAATGCCTATCCATGACGGCGAAAGCCTTGAAGGAACGTAAGGGGAAGCTCGAGAGAGGTAAGTCAATTTTAACTTCCTCGAAAGTTTCTGCAGTAGAGTCGAGACATTCGTCTCCTCACCGTCGAAAGCATTCTCGGTCTAGGTCTCGAAGTGGCTCCCACCACTCGTCGAGGTCTAGACACTCGAAAAAAAGACGAAGAAGATCCCCTTTATTGTCGTCTTCTGGTTCCCCTGAAAGAGTAAATTGCCCCACTAAACACAGCTCTCAAGCTGAGTGGGAGGAATTCAGAAAAAAGATGCTAAGCGTCTTCGGCCTCGTCCCCCTCGAAGTCAGCTGAGGGTGATACCCCGGGTGAAAAGCCCAAAAAATCTAAACGCTGCGAGTCGAAGCACCCGGCGAAAGAGTCGACCCGAAAGCGCCATGAGCCATCGGGAAGTAAAGCATCTTCGACTCCATCATCAAAAGCCCCTTCGAAGCGTAGATCGGCGCCATCGACGCCGTTATCGAAGGGTTCTTCGCATCCGTCGATCGAGTCGACGCCGATTAAAGAAAGACCCACAGCTACTCCACAGCCAACGGTTACACCGAGAGCCTCCGATACGACGTCGAGAACGTCGTTGACATCCTCGAGCAGGATTCCAATCTACTCGCGTGCTTCGAGGCCTCTTCCAGTTTTCTCGACGCCTTTGTCGGCGCCTTCGAGGATTTTTACATCGGCGTCATCGACATCGACCTTTTCAAGGCCACTGATGATGGCTTCCTCTGCCTTAGAGATGGGCTTTATACCATTTCACAGACCAGCGCATCCCCCCTTAACTACACTTTTTGAAGAAAGGGAAGATTCTGATCAAGAAAGGCCTTTTGGGCTGCAGAGGACCACATTACCTGAACCAGAGAATTTTGCCTCTGAGGAAAGAAGATTGAAAGACCTTCAGGATGCATTACAGGAAGCAAGTGGCCTAGACACTTCCCCAGAAGTGGAATTTGCCAAACCAGTCCCAGGGGAACATGCTGATACCCCTTATAGAACCCTAATGCCAAGAATTATGGAGTTCATGGGTTGGTCTGCGCCTTCACCTGTTTTTCAACAGGATGACCTCACAGATATTCTGGATAAAGGTCCACAGGAGCATCCTGTGGTTCCCTTTCATTCTGCTTTACAAAGAAAGATTTTAACTAACTGGGAAACCCCTGAAGTTGTCCCTGCGGTTAACAAGAAGTTGTCAGCGAAATATAGGGTATCTGCTGCTGACCCCGAATACCTATCTAAGCACCCTACTCCAGAGAGTCTTGTGGTCCAGGCTGCAACTTCATCAGGCAGTACTTCTGCTTACCCCACTGCTCCTCAGGATAGGGATGAAAAAAATATGATGCCATGGCTAAGAAAGTCTCCTCAGCCTGTAGCATGGCTTTAAAATCTATTAATGCAACTTGTACGCTCGCTAGGTTCAAACACACTCTTTGGGAGTGTGCTTCATCGGCGGCTGACTGCATACCGGAAGGAGAAGAAAGGGACGCATTTTTAAATATCATCAGAGATGGTAAAGATGCAATGTGTGAGTCCCTTCAAACTGGCATTGATTCTGCTGACAGTATCAGCAGGGCCATGGCGGCAAGTACCACAATCCGCAGGCATGCGTGGTTGAAAAGTCCGGCTTTGCTTGTGACATACAGGCCAGACTTTTAAATATGCCCTTTGACGGTTCTTCCCTATTTGGTAAAAATGCGGATGACAGTTTGGAAAAACTACAAACATCTAAAGCAGCAGCTAAGTCACTAGGAGCTGCAATCCGACAAACTAATTTTCATCCTTCAGGATCCTCTTGGAGAGGAAGGTCCTTTCGCTATTATTCTTCATATGGAAGAGGCAGAGGACGGCCGACTCAAAGAGGCCAAGGAAAATTTACCCGTGTTGGACGGGGTAAAGGAAAGAAAGCCGCATCAGCAGGAGCAGGAGCCGGTTTACCTTCGGCAACTGCATCAGCCGCTCCCAAACCACTCTGAGGTCTCCCATCACAAGACACCTGTAGGGGGCAGGTTAACTCACCATCTGACGGAATGGCAGGCTATTACGTCAGATGCTTGGGCATTGGAGACAGTTGCCCAAGGTTACTGCCTGCCTTTCCTACGCATCCCTCAGAGACATCCACCGGGGAACAGCTCTCTGAAAGTGCCGGATCCGCTCCTCTTGCAGGAAGTTCTAGACCTGCTAGAGAAAGGTGCCATAGAACCGGTACCTGTAGCGGACAGGAACAAGGGCTGGTACTCCCCCCTACTTTCTCATACCAAAGAAAGACGGAGGACTGAGACCCATCCTGGACTTAGGAGAATTGAACAACTTCCTCAGGAAGGACAAGTTCAAGATGGTAACTCTCTCTCAGATCCTTCAGGCCCTCCAGCTTCAGGACTGGTTGGTATCTCTGGACCTTCAGGATCCTTATTTCCATGTGCCAATCCATCTCAAACCCAGGAAATACCTGAGGTTCGCAATTGGCGTCTCATTATCAATTTCGAGTTCTGCCATTTGGGCTGACCTCTGCCCTGAGGGTCTTCACCAAGCTGATGTCGGTAGTGGCGGCGAGTCTAAGGAGGGAAGGGATCCACGTCTACCCCTACCTGGACGATTGGCTGATCAGGGCTGTATCTTCGAAACAAGCGCAGGCCCAGCTAGATTATGTCTGCCGCTTCCTTCACAAACTGGGCATCTCCGTCAATTTAAAGAAGTCACAGATGATACCATCACAGAGACTCCAGTTCATTGGAGCGGTCCTGGACACTTCCCTGGGAAAAGCCTCGCCACCAGAGGTGAGGGCTCAAGATATTCTACAGATGGTCACCAAGTTTCAAAATGCCCAACGTCTCCCAGCCTTCGACTTTTTGAGGTTGCTAGGCCTCATGGCATCCTGCATATTCCTTGTGCCAGAGGCTCGCCTGAGAATGAGATCCTTTCAGTGGGCACTGAGGACTCAGTGGTCACAATTCTCAGGGAGGATGACAGATCTCCTCCAGATTCCGGACAAGGTAGCCCACGACCTTCAATGTTGGGCCTCTCCAGAGAACATCTTGAAAGGAGAACTGTTTTGGCAACCATGGCCGGAGATAACAGTAGTCGCAGACGCCTCACTCATGGGGTGGGGAGCCCATGCCAACGACTTGACCATCCGCGGTCGTTGGTCTCCATCGGAGTCCAGACTACACATCAACCTGTTGGAGCTGAGAGCCATCAGACTGGCACTGAAGGCTTTTCTGCCGTCTGTACGGGGGAGAAACGTCCTGATAATGATGGAAAATACAGTGGCCATGCACTACCTCAACAAAAGAGGAGGCGTAGGGACACTGCCACTGTGCAGAGAGGCGATGCAGCTCTGGTTTGGCAATTCAGGAAGGAATCTCTCTATCGGCAATTCACCTAGCCGGAGAGAAGAACTTGACAGCGGACGCTCTGAGCAGGCAGAACACAGTCTCCCACGAATGGGAGATAGCTCAGGAAGTCCTTCAAGAGATCTTCGCCCTTTGGGGAACCCCTCAAGTGGATCTGTTCGCCACCAGTATCAACAGGAAGTGCGACAGATTTTGCTCAAGGGAATTTCCCCCGAGAGGAGCTCTAGGAGACGCGTTTGTAGTGGACTGGGAGTTCCCACTTCTGTAAGCGTTTCCTCCGGTCCCTTTCATTCCTCAAATGATCAGGAGGTTGAGAAGGTTTCGGAAGACCATGATCCTAATTGCCCCGGATTGGGCCAGGAGAACGTGGTACCCGGACCTTCTGGACATGTCCCTCTGTCCTCCAATTCGTTTACCGTACAGAGAGGATCTTCTCTCGCAGAAGGGGAGGTCAGGTTCTCCATCCAGCCATCAAGACCCTCAATCTTAACGCTTGGTATCTGAAAGGTTGAGGTACAAGGATTGGGACCTTCCAGATGACGTCATGGAGGTGTTGCTTTCGGCCAGAAGACCAGCAACTAAGACTCTATACCGCTGCCGTTGGAATACATTTTGCAGCTGGTGCAGAGAAAAGAATATCGAACCCTTTTCATGTGGTACACCTGCGGTGTTATCCTTCTTACTTTATTTGGCAAATTCGGGCCTTCAAATTGCCACTATTAAGGGCTATCTCGCAGCGCTATCGATCTTTAAGCGCACTGCAGAGGAGCCATCGTATTTCAAAATTCCATTGGTAATACAATACCTGAAAGGTCTAACTAATGTTTACCCTCCAAGACCATTCCAAGTTCCCTTATGGGACTTAAATCTAGTTTTAAACTTCCTAAAGGGTGCTCCTTTTGAACCACTCCACTCTTGTTCATTGAAGTTTCTCACCCTCAAAACTGTTTTATTGGTAGCATTAACATCTGCTAGAAGGGTTAGCAAGATACAAGCCCTGTCTTGTAGACCTCCTCATACAACTTTTCACAAGGACAAAGTAGTGCTACAGGTGAAGCCTAACTTCCTCCCAAAGGTAGTATCGGAATTTCACATTACTGAGAAGATTAGTCTACCTTCATTCTATCCTCCTCCCCATCCGGGGAAAGAGGAAGAGAGACTACACAGGCTGGACCCTAAGCGAGCCTTGAGTTTTTATATCAGTAGACTTGCTAAAATTAGACAAGCAGACCAACTCTTTGTAGGTTACGCAGGACATAATTTAGGATTACCAATAACCAAACAAACCATCTCCAGATGGATTATTTTAGCCATTCTGGAATGCTACAAACTGGCAGGGAAAGAGCCCCCTCAAAATCTAAGGGCTCATTCGACCAGGGGTATCGCAGCATCCTCAGCTCTTCAAAGAGGAGTACCAATTAGAGACATATGTGCGGCTGCCACATGGTCGTCCGCACAGACCTTTACCAAATTTTATAGCCTGGATTCCTCCTCTAGTCAAGAGACTAGATTTGTCAAAGCTGTGTTACACTCTGTTCATTCTTAAAGGGTAATATGGAATCTCTTACTCCCGTCTCCAATCACATACCAATGCTATGGGAGTCTATCATGGATAAGGAATACGTCGGAGGACACAATCCCTTCGAAGAACAAGTTACTTCTTACCTTGTAACGTTCTTTCGATGGGATGTTCCTCCGACGTATTCCTTATATCTGAAGGTGCTGTGTGGCACACAAGTACAAAGATGATGCCTAGGGAGTTGGTGACACTCCATAGCCCATGAGCACAAAAATTATAACACACACAAAAATACACTGTAAGAGTGGGAAAAAGGCTCACACTCTCACACTCTTACCAGGTGGAAGAAATTAACCCCAGAAATCCAACAAAGCTGCTGAGGGACTCACTAGGTGAGGGTAATTAGCCATAAACTCCTCAAAGAAAATAAACTCCTGTATGGCTTGGTATAGAAAATGTGATAGCTAATGAGCTGTATAAAGAAAAAGCCCAAGTGAGACATACGGACGGCTACCATTCGTACATAAATGCTGCCATTAATTTTACCTCTCGCTCCACTGGCCGACATGGAGTGGAAGAGAATTCATAAAGAAGCGAGCCAGTGTGAAGTCCCGACTGGTTAGGACTGTGCAGAATGCAAGTGCTCTCCAGCTGCACGGAAGCTGTCGTGCAGCGTATGTACGCCAGGCAGTAGCAGGCTCAGTTTAACTGCAGAGTGAGTGCTGTGGCTGCAACAGAAATGAATGCAGCCTAATTGCAGTCCAAGAAGTTCCTGAATTCAGGTGGATACTTGGCGCACTTCGTTGACAGCTATCAGGGCTTATAAGAATTACTCTGAGCATGTTTTCGGCAGCCACCACAGTGGTTAAGGCCCACCTCAAAGGGTCATCTAGGCTTTTTCCTCCATTGCATAGGCCACATCCAGTCTGGGAACTCGTTGTGGTTCTTGCAGCTTTGCAACACAAACCCTTCGAGCCGATAGCATCAGTGCACATCCTGCTGGTAACACTAAAGACGGTTCTACTAATAGCTCACCTCTGGGTGCAGGCCAGTGAGCTGCCGGCGCTGTCTTCGTACGAGCCGTTCACCACGTTTCACAGCAACAAGGTCATCTTGCGCACTCACCCACATTTCTTACCCAACGTGTGGTCTCCATTTAATCTGAATCAGGAAATCTGCCTGCCGGTTTTCTTCCCGAACTCAGTCTGAGGCGGAGAGGACCCTACATTCCTTGGACCTCAAGAGGCTCCTCAAGTTTTACCTCTCTTGGACGAAGTCCTTTCAGAAGTCTGATGTCACTTTTGGGAGCTCCTCCTCAGTTCTCAGGATTCCATCACCCGTTGGATGGTTCAGACCCTTTCGAAGGCGTGCAAACCTGTCCCTGGGGGGATCCATTCTGATGCGGTCTAAGCTAAGGCCACGGCCGTCGCGTTTCAGAGACATGCTTCTCGAGATGTTATCAGCAAGGCGGTTGCTTGGGACACCCTGTTGGCCTCCTGTAAGTACTATTCCCTGAATACCAGCTCCAGGCTCGATGCAGAGTTCATTCAGGTGGGTCTGAAGAACCTTTTTGCTTCATCATAGATATGCGGCACGTTGTCATGGCTCCACCTTATGGTTTTTGCTCGGTGGAATCACCCACAAGGATGGAGGAAAGGGGACGGGACGTATGAGTAATGTTACTCACTGTGGTGACTAGAGTACTCATAGCCCATAGTCACCTTTACTCCATTCGTCCCACCCACCTTCCCCTGCTTTTATGCTAGGGGCTAGTGTGTATTAATTCTAGCTAGGTATCTAAACATCCAATGTGTTCAAAGGGGACTGAGGTGAGGTTCTGGAGGGTGGGGCTTTGGTGGGGCGTTCCCATACCCGAGGCTGCATCCGGCAAGCTATACTAAATTTAAAGGGGAAGCTCAATTTTTTGCTGCCTAAGGTTCTGGTACCGTCCACATGTGGAGGGATGCCAACAAGGATGTTGGAAAGGAGTCTATGCACTATGAGTACTCTAGTCACTGCGTCGGCTAGTAACTTTAATAACTCAATGCCTCCAGGAGGAGAGTGATTTGAGCATGAATCTTTAGTGGGACAACCTTCCAGCACCTTTCCTAGCAAATCCCACTGTTACTTTCAGAGGGCCATTGGAAGTGTGACTTTAGGGTTGTTGTCCACACCTACTAATCCTTCAGTACAGTTTAATGTTAGACATCTCGAACAATGATCCCTCATGGGAAGCCCTTCTGCCCTTGTATCTCGGATATGGGCATTCTGTTCAAGCCGCTTGGGAGAAGACCATGTTGGTCTGTACTGTAGATAGTGACCTTGCTAAGAAACATTGTCCAGTCCCCTCAGATCCAAGTTTCTCCAGCATGGGGTCTGGCATGGATTCACATGCTCATGAATATTCCTCGTCGTCAGATTGGGAATCCTCAGTAAATAAAAAATCTGTTTGATTTCTGAATCTCCCAACAACCAATCCCTGCGTTCTGGGTCATACTGCCCCCAGCCAATGACTGCCCTCTTCCTAAGCCCCTCCTCTTGCATCCATTTTCAGTTTTTTACTGCACGTTCAAGTGTTGGGAGTCCTCGCGTTTACCCCTGAGCTTTTACTGCGTTTTTTCGGAAGAGTTTACTATATTTTTCGGTCAATCGAACCTTGTGCTCCATCAATCCAACCTTCCGATTAACGGGGACCCGTTTTTTTGATTCTTCAGCGCCCCTCATGGGCTGATTTCGTCAAGTTTCTTGATGGAAGATTCCAGCAGTTTCTTCAGGCCTGGATTCAAACCCACTTTTTCAAGCTTTGCTGCGGCTTACCGAATGTCTTCTCAGACAGGCATTCCCAGTGCCTTTACTGCCTGTACCCAGCGCACTAGGAGGAAGATTGTGTTTTGCCATGATTTGGCTCCTCATGCGCTGAAGGATCGGCATAGGCAGCTGTAAGAGTGGCTACAGGCCAAGGCCCCCTACTCTGGGTGGGTCCCAGGTGCATGCCTCCCCCGGTTCCAAGAAAGCTGAGCAGGCTTCGAAGACATTTGAGGGTGCCCCTCCCACAGGGGTCCAACAGAAGGCTAAGCACTGCAAGTCCATTGCCTCTGGGAGCGCCGTTGCAGCGGGCTCCCCAGCGACCAGGGCGTGTCCAACCTCTTGACTTCGGTCACCAGTCAGCGTTCTAGATCGTCGGCCAAGAGGAAGCCACACCATCCGGGCAAACTCCAGGAGAAGCCCAAGGCAGATCTGCCGGAGAAGGCCTGGGGGGAGGAGGGGGGGGGAAATCAGGTTCGGACCCTCCCCCTAAGGAGAAGGCCAAGCAGAACAAGGAGTCCGGGAAGCCCAAGGCCAAAAAGTGTTAGGCAGAATCCTGTGCAATTCCATTGGGGACCACTGCAAAAAGATGAAGACTACAGGCGTAAGCAGTAAACCCAATTGGTAGCAGTCTGCACCACCCAGATTTACCTGGTAGCTGTGGCTGAGCAGTCAGACTTCCCTCAAGAAGAGTAGGGCAGTATATAGAGTATACACAATAGGGCTGAAAACCCAGCAGAGCAAACCCTGACCAGAGCTTTGTATAAAAAGTATATAATTTTCTGAAGCTTGTGGAATCTGCTTAGATCGCATGCTTTGCATAGGCCGACATCTAGTGGAAGCTGCGGAGTATTACAGTTTGTTTTTCGAAACTCGAAAATGGGCGTCGATATAGGGCGTGCCAGTAATATTATCCCTAGTGTGACGTCCACTGTACCCATGATCCCTCACAAGTCTAGGACCACTCAGATTGTTTTTTTCCGCCATACTGCTCGGAAGCATTCCGCGGAGTTACCTGGCCTTAGCCATACTTTGGCTAAAATATTGTTATATTGCCCCATTTCTCCACCCCAACGTCGAGTCATCGAACATCCACACTCGACGCCGGCCCGGAGAAAGAATCGACCGTCGAGAGCTGCACGACAGATTGGGCCTCGGAAGGCCTCTGGCCTTGGCCCTGCAAGTAGGGAGAGTGGGGGTGGACATGCTCTACACTCTTTTGGTATATAGGTACATTCTTATATATTCCTACACTTATTAGCCCGCTGCCACAAGGTGCGTATGGAGGGTACCCCTTTCCAATTTTGCCCCAAGTGCAACCGCAAGTACCCTTCGGTTGACAGACCCGCCACGTGCAATCTCTGCTTACCGAGGGACCACCCCGAGGCTAACTGCAGAGCGTGTAGTAGGTTCAAACCGAAAACGCTCACGGACCGTTCTATCAATCGTTGGGCCCACCACGCCAGCCGTCAAGAGGCCATGGCAACAGAGGGCGCCTTTTGATCGATGGCAGCGACGCCGTGCTTTCGGACGGCGAGGGCAACGTGGCGTCAATTGACAGCCAAGCGCAAGTCCCCGACCTCGGAAGGTCGTCCGGCAAGGCGGCTAAGGGGAAGACCCCCGGTGACACAAGCGCTACCCACAGCACTTCCACAAAACACATGAAATCCAACCGAGACTCAACGCGCACGTCGAATACTCGGAAAGAGGCACGTAGAGAACGGTCCGAATCGGTGTCCCCTGGGCGTTCTCGATCTAGATCGCCCCATGAATCCAGGCAACCATCCACTGTTGCCAAGAGTGCCTCGCTCCCCGGTAACGGAGGTTCGATTGTCGGAATACGAAGCCGATCTCCATCCCCAGACCACACTCCAGGAGTCGGCGTCAACAGGCCGCGCAACGGCTGTTCCCCAGTCCCAACCTTCACACTCAAGAGATAGGAACACTACCCCCGAACCTCGGCGCCAGGCGTCGAAAAGCTCAGAAGGGGCGAAAAAACAAGGTAAACACTCTTCCACCCACGGGGAAGGGGAAAAACAACAAAGGAAACAGTCTCAGCCTCCTTCCACACCTCTAAAACGTTCTACTCCACATAAACAGATGGACAAGTCTCGGTCTTCTGTTATCCCAAAGACCGCTGTTCAAGCCAGTAGGTCTAGTCAAGATAAAACGGGGAAAGGCCTCTAAGAAAGAATCATTCCCAGTTCAAGAGAATGGTCTAGTGATGACATAGACAGTCATGTCAAGGATGTCATCATTGGCAGATTTCTACGCCAAAAACCCTGAACACGTTCTCTCTTATACCCCCGACGGGTCAACTCCCTCAGGTTCTAAGGATCCTATACTCCCAAGTAAGAAGTCCGGGTTGACACTCCTACTTCAGACCCCTTCGGTATACAGCCCTATTCTCAATATCGGGGAGATCCATCCTTTTGTGAGGATCCAGATTTGTGCATGTTGGAAGAACAAACTGGGACGGGCTACTATGGGGATGACGAGGACCAGGAGGACCAGGAGGACCAGGAGGATCAGGAGGACCAGGAGGACGAGGAGACGACCTACAGGCTAGATTTCCTGGTAGATAAAGAACCCCCGGTTACCGACTCCCCTGCCGACAACCAGCCTCTCTTGAATGAAGTGCTGTCCAGAGCGGCAGAACACTTCCACATTGACACCCAGGGTGCTCAGGAAGAGAGGGACTTTGCTGAGGACTTAGTGGGAGAAAGGAGACCTGTTGCCCAGGCCATCCCTATCCTTAAGTCTATACAAAGGATAGACCCTTCCCTTGTTAATCCCAATCTCACTAGGGCGGTAAACCCCAGAGTTGAGAAGCTTTTCAGGGCAGCCCAAACAGACCCACTGTACATAAAAGGGCATCTGAAACCGGACTCCCTGGTAGTTACAAACACCCGTAAGAGGGCGGGAACACCCTTGTCATCGGCGGAAGCGCCTCCCGACAAGGAGAGCAAGATTTATTGCTTGGGCAGGAAAGTAGCCTCCACTTCCACCTACCAGGCAAGGATTGCCAACTCCAGCACCCTGCTGGTGAGTTACAATTGCCACCAGTGGGACGAAGTCGTGGCACTCATAGATTCCGCCTCAGAACCCTTAAAAAGCCAATTGGCACGAGTTTCGGCGGAAGGAAGAGCCGTGTCCAGTTGCATATTAAAAGCAACCTTTGATGCCGCGGATGCCGCCGGCAGACTGATAGAAGGTTCTATTATCAAAAGGCATGCTTGGTTGCGACAGTCTGGGTTCAAAGCCAAAACCCAAGCATTGTTGATAGATAAACCGGTGGAGCCGGATCTATTGTTTGGAAAGGCAGTCGATGACGCGCTGAAAAATGCCAAGGACGAGTATGAGACACTCAAATCCCTAGGCCAACTAACCAATAAACCCCCAAACCAGAGAGGGAATGGCAATTTTCGTTGCCCACGCAGACAAAATTCCCAAAGAGGATCTAACTATTCCCAGGGGCAGGGTACACAATGGAACAGCAGCCAGCAGTCTACCCAGGGTTATGGCAGGGGTAATAGGAGAGGACGTGATAAAGGTAGAGGCAGCCCCAGTAGAGGCGGCGGCACGCCTCTACCAAAAGAGAGACGCTCCATTAAGGGTCCCTTCTCAAGCATCCCCAGTAGGGGGGGACGCATTTCCAACTTCACCCAAGCTTGGGAAGGGATCACATCAGACAGATGGGTGCTGTCCATAGTGTCCGCAGGATACTGCATAGAACTGTTTGAGCGTCCTCAAAACCACCCTCCACGACAAAGAATACATTCTTTCCACCACCAGAAGATCCTCCTCGAGGAGATCGTCAATCTTCTAGCAAAGGACGTGGTAGAACTCGTCCCGGGACACCAGGTAAACAGGGGTATTTGTTCAACTTACTTCCTTGTGCCAAAAAAAGATTTGACAATGCGCCCAGTATTGGACTTACGGACTGCAAACAAGTATGTCAAGCCCCAAAAATTTCACATGACTACTCTCCAAGAGGTAATCCCCCTCCTAAAAAAGGGGGATTACATGGCAACATTGGACATATTCCCATGTTCCCAGCACACAGAAAGAACTTGCGCTTCAAGGTGGACAGTTGGCACTACCAGTTCAAGGAACTGCCCTTCGGGATATCCTCGGCTCCAAGGGTATTCACCAAGGTACTGGCGGTGGCGGCAGCACACCTACGCAGGGAGGCAATCCCGATGTACCCTTACCTGGACGACTGGCTCATCACGGGGGAGACCCCAGTAATTTGCAGAACAAACATTCAAAGGACGATCGACCTCCTCTTCGAATTAGGTTTCTCAATAAACGAGAAGAAGTCAAGTCTGGTGCCAAGCACCTCCAAACAGTTTCTAGGAGCTATCCTAGACACGCAAGAGGGGTTGACCTTTCAATCAGAGGAAAGAATTCGGAATATACTGCTGCAAATTCCGCAATATCAGGCCGGTCGCCAGATAACGGTACGCAAAGCAATGCGTTTTCTGGGCATGATGGCGTCATGTATTTACCTGGTCCCCCACGTGCACCTGCGCATGCGTCCCATGCAGGAATGGTTGGCGAAACAGTGGTCTCGGGCAAGTGGTCAGTGGGACGATCTAGTGGTCGTTTCACCAACACTGGTACAAAGCCTTCACTGGTGGACAAGAGAAAATCTGTCCAAGGGGAAACCCTTTTACGATCCCGAGATACAGGCGGTAGTCACAACCGATGCATGCCTGACAGGGTGGGGAGCTCACCAGCTCCACCACACAGCTCAGGGTCTGTGGTCTCACTCAGTGGCCAAGAATCACATCAACTTGCTAGAGCTTCTGGCAGTATTCAGAGCGCTTAAAGCGTTTGCGCCCTACCTGCTGAATCTGTCAGTGCAGATCCGGACAGACAGCACTACAGCCATTTTTTACCTGAACAAGCAAGGAGGGACTCGTTCGCCAAATCTGTCCAAGCTTGCCCAGAAAATTTGGATATGGGCACTCAGACGGGCGATCTTCCTGTCATCTCATCATGTTCCAGGGGATCTCAATTCTCTGGCGGATGCTTTGAGCAGAGATCCCCTCCCAGAGGAACACGAATGGTGTCTACACAGAGAAATCATAGAAGATATCTTCTCTCAGTGGGGTTTCCCCACTATAGACCTATTCGCCACAAGCGAAAACAGACAGTGCCCAGGAATTGCATCCAGGTTCCCCCAGCCAGACTCCCAGGGGGAACGCCCTGTGGATGAACTGGTCAGGGAGGTTTGCGTACGCTTTTCCACCAACACCTCATCAGGAAGGTGGTCAACAAGATGAACAGAGAATCAATGACGCTCGTCCTAGTTGCTCCCATGTGGGCGAGACAACCGTGGTTCCCACACCTACGTAGACTAGCGGTGTGCGAACCCATCAAACTCCCGGGCTGGTACAACCTACTGTCCCAGAACCAAGGTCAAACAGTGCATCCTCAACCCAACTCAATGAACCTAGCAGCATGGCTCCTGAGGTCATAGAGTTTAGACATCTCAAATTACCACAGAGATGTATGGACATCCTAAAAGAATCTAGGCACTGCTACTTTGACAAATGGAAACAATTTGTTATCTGGTGCCAGAATAACCCAGTTGATTGCACTCCTTCCACAATTGTCACATACATGCTCCACCTGCTGGATGCAGGACTAGTATTTAACTCACTGAAGGTACACCTGGCAGCGCTGTCAGCATACACCACCTCCCATAACAAGGTGTTGTGGTGGAAGATACCAGTGGTTAAAGCTTTCATGGAAGGAGTAAAGAGACTTCACCCTCCTATTTCAAACCCACCACCAGGATGGGACCTTAACGTGGTGCTATCTAAACTCATGGGCCCCCTATCCGAACCCATGCATAAAAGCAGTCTCAAACACCTGACTTATAAGACAGCCTTCTTAGTAGCAATAACATCTATAAGAAGGGTCAGTGAAATTCAGGCTCTGTCAGTGCAGGATCCATTTTTTACAGTTCATAAAGATAAACTGTTTTTATGTACACACCCTAGGTTCTCACCTAAATTTATTTCTAAATTCCACGTGAACCAGTCCTTTGAGCTTCCGGCTTTCTTCCAAGGCCCACAAAGTTCGGCTGAGGTGAAACTACACACCCTAGATGTGCGTAGGGCGGTCCTCTACAATGTAAACAAAACCAGACCGCTAAGGAAAACAGTTTGTCTCCGTAGCTACAGGCAGAGAGGGAGATCGCGTCTCTAAAGGTGCCATCTCTAAGTGGATTGTTAACTGTATCCAGCTGTTACTCTTTCTGAAAAAACTCTGCCTTTCACGCCAAGAGCCCACTCTACAAGAGGCATTGGGGCCACTATGGCTTTCATTGCAAATGTACCCCTTGACACCATTTGCAAAGCAGATACTTGGAGCTCTATTCACACTTTTACTCAGCACTACTGCATTGACACCCATTCCAAGACGGAAACTCAAGTGGGACAAGCGGTTCTAAGACATTTATTTGCTCATGTCCCTTCTCACATCCCACCTCCTTCTAACACTGCTCGCTAATCTATGCACAGCATGTGATCTAAGCAGATTCCACAAGCCTCAGAAGGGATACATTACTCACCGTAATCGTATTTCTGATGCTTGTATCTGCTTAGATTCACATGCGACCCACCCTTCCTCCCCTCTGAGAGAAGACGCATGGATGCTTGTAGTCTTATCTATCTGCTTGGATTATCTGTACCCGCGGTACTCCTCATGTTACCTCATGTCAGAAAAAATACAATCTGAGGGTCCTAGATGCGTGAGGGATCATGGGTACAGTGGACGTCACACCAGGGATCGTATTACTGGCACGCCCTGTGTCGACGCCCATTTTTGATTTTCGAAAAGCAAACTGTAATACTCCGCAGCTTCCACTAGATGTCGGCCTATGCACAGCATGTGAATCTAAGCAGATACAAGCATCAGAAATAAGATTATGGTGAGTAATGTATCCCATTTATTTAAAACACACTTTAGGCAAAATACTACCACTCTAAATCAAAAGCAAGTTAAAATAAAGTCAGGTAAAGTATACACTGCTCCCCTATTAGACAAGTCAGAATTAAAACACCACGATTTGTTAAACGGATGTGAGCGCATAACCTGATGGCACTCCAATAGTTAAGTTAAAGGGAGATAAAAATGCAGAGTTCTCAGCAAGGGAATAAAGGCAGTATAGACTGTTGAGCCAAAGTTCATAGGCCAGGCCAACTTAAAAGGGAGCAAAGCAAAATGTGCCCAGGATCACACGGTTTAAAAAATGCACTAAAAGTCTTTGTAGAATGTTCAAAAGAGGTTGGGGCGATTCAAGAAGGTAAAGTTAGGTCTGGGGCCAACCCAGTTGGCAAGCCAAGGATTTAAGAGTCACCTTGGGCAAACCGAAGAAAGGGAGCTCCAGGCAGGACACAGTACTTTAAACGGGGAGGAAGCTCCAGCGGCGGCAGTTGTTCCTGGCAGTGGTTGCAGTTTGTTGTTTCTACCAGGGGAAGAGAGGATCTCGTCGAGGAGGAAACGTGGAGTCGTTGCACTGCACAGGAATGAAACCAGCCGCGGAGTTTGTCTATAAAAGGAGCGTTCCTTTTATTCGCGGTCAAAGTGGTGAAGCTTGGCTATCCGGTCGCCGGGGTGCTTGGCACAGGCGATTCGACCAAGAGACTTCTTTGGAAGGCGAAAAGGGTGAACTGGTTGGTCCCACCAGCTCAGAGAAAGAAGACTCGTCCAGCAGAAGATCTTCTCTTGTCGTCGGGCAAGTGGTGAGGTATTTGCAGCAGGGCTTCACCGGTGGTGTCATCGTTGCAGGTGGCTCAGCTTCTTCCCTCTTCGGATTCTTAGGTCCTGTGGTGACTTCTGAAGTTCCAGTCCCAAAAGCCCTGCTTTTATGCAGAAAACCCCCCATTCAACAGCCTAGCTGTCACTCAAACATTTTAAGTGGTGAGCCGGGCGGCTCACCACTGGACCAATCAGAACAGAGTGCAACTTGGGATGCTAAGGCAACGCAGTCCAGGGTGCCAATTCCCCCACCCACACATCCTGTGGAACCCAGGCATAGTGGCACCAGTTGGAGGGCTTCTGTGGAGAAGCCCGCCAAAAAGTGGAACAAAGGGCCCGACCTTGGTTGGAGTTAGAGACGGACACGAACGCCATTTTAGAAAAGAGTTCTGGCAAAAAGACCCAACCAGGGATTTAATATTAAATAAATAAACCGACTATCTTTAACATTGCACCAAAAAGTGGTGCATTTAAAATCCATGGGAAAAACCCATAGAGTATATTCCGGTGGAATATTTTGCGTGGTAACCACTGCCACCAGCCAGAAACTCGACAAGGGGGGACTGGACAGTGCCCCCTTGAAAACAGACCCAGAGGCAATATAGTTAACCCCTTCCAGTACTTCCACAATATGATGGTTTGTACTGGTTCTGTTCGCAATTTAGGACTAGTAAAGTCAATGGTGACTTTACATGCCCTGGGAGATGGTAGTCAGTCCCAGGGTATGGAGTCTGTTTGGGTGTCACTATGACACCCCTGTTTTACTGCACTGAGGGTGCTGTGTAACACACACATAAAAAAATAGATGATACCCTATGGAATAGAAAGAAAACCCCATAGCCCATAAGCACACACAGTCAAAGACACTCAAATCATGCCTAAGAGTGGGAGGAAAAGAGTCTCACTCTTAGCAGGAGAAAAAAAACAAACCCCAAAAATCCAGCAAATCTGCTGGGGGACTCACTAGGTTTTGGAAATTAGCCTTATAAGAGAATTCTCCCTAACACTCGGGACAAGGAATCGGTCTTGACCGTGAAGGCCCAGGTACACCCGGCGAAGGCCCAGCCTTCCATCGAGGGGGTACGGCCTCTCTCGCAAAGGCCGCTGAGACGGTTCTGCATGGCGCAACCCCAAAGCCGTGTGTATCCCTTCCTCCCAGGAGGGAGGCTACGTTTGGGCCCATGGGGAAGACCCCAGAGAAGATGCCGGTCATCTCCCAGAGACTGTCCCCCTCTGGAATGATGAAAGGGGGGGTGCGGAACACCTCCAGGGTACGGATATCTCCTCAAAGGGGGGCCTGGGTGCCCTGCCGGTGCCCCAGCTGCCTATTCCACCAAAGCTGCCGCCCCCGCCTCAGTTTCCGCCTAGAGATCTCTCGGTGGACATTCTCTTTGCACTGCACACTCTTGTATCGGAGATAGACATGGATGCCATTCGTGCCGGTGGACCCGTCCGTGGCGCCGGCGACGGACAAACCACCAGCCAAGAAGAGAAAGAAGCACCCTCTGCCTCCTTGCTACCCCTTTCTTCCTTCCCTCTTCCCCCACCCTCCAGGGATGAGACATCACCTGATGGGGCGACGGCTGGCTCTGACGACGATGACGGTGGGATGGGGACCTCCCGTCGCCTCCCCTCAGTTCCTCCACGCCAGACGAGATCGGCTCTTTTCACTCCATCTCCCGAGCTCTTCCAGCTCGCTCCCGAGGAGGAGGAGGGCTTCTTATACCAGCACTGCGAGGCCAAGAGAAAGACCATCCTCTCGGTCCCAATCCTGGATGACATTTGGGACGAAGGCTTGTCCCTCATGAAGAACCCTTCTACTGCCCATGTCCATTTATAATAATGTACCCCATTGCAAGGTTGAATGGCTGTGAACTAGACCGTGCATAGTCATCATTTGACACTGTTTTTGTAATTGGAGTGTAAATTAATAAGTGTAAAAACGATATGCCGCTGCATGATTATGCACACAACTCCGGAACTCTGAAAAATACAACTGTGTAATATTGGTGTGCTTTCACTACAAAATATTAATTCTCAATTGCATCTTAGTTTTCCATCTTATTAATTATACAATCCTAAAATGCTAGGAAAATAAATATGCACAGTGTTTCTGTTTGCTCCAAACACATACCACAGCAGAAGCTGAATGGAAAGAAACCATTCCTTTTATCACGGTGTCCAGTTTATTTGTTTGAAAGGCTTCAGAGAAATTAATTCTGTTTCAGAGACTTTTATCCATGGCTTGAATTACATCGATGTAGATAAAAAATCAAAAGAAGCGTTCTGGTTTCTTTCAAGTAACCGGACCTTTGCACTGCCCTCTTCTCTAAACTTGTGTGTAAATGTACACAGGAAAATAATAAAACTGTCGTATTTACAAGATTTTCATGCGTAAAAAGGCCGAGCACGCACCTTATCTGGAGGCCTGCATGAGCATGTGAATCCATGCCAGACCCCATGCTGGAGAAGGAACAAGTTAATTAACTTTAACTGTTCTCCATCATGGGTCTGACATGGATTCACATGCGAACCCTCACTCTTGCCCCTCTGCAGCTCTTTTCTTGGTCCTACTGCCACTTTACGTGCTACCAAATCTGAAGATGGCTGCTAGGGGCTTAGTTGGAAGGCAGTCATTGGCTGGGGGCAGTATGACCCAGAGCGCAGTGATTGGTTTATGGGAGAAAGTCAGTGTGAAAACTAAACTGATTTTTCTGTTACTGAGGATTCCCAGCCTGACTACGGGGAATATTCATGAGCATGTGAATCCATGCCAGACCCATGCTACAGAACAACGGTTACAGGTAAGTAACTTGTTCCTTATTTTCCCCCAAGATTTTTCTGGGCCTAATTGTATTTAAATAAAACATTAATTTTTTACAATGCATAGTGTTTCAGCGTTTATTTGGACCATTTGTACTACAATTGTACTGTTTCTACAGCCCTCTTCCCCCTCCTAAAAATGCCTGGCTACTCTGTCTACGCTACCCTGAACTCAGGTGTTACAGCCTTATACTAAGAGTGGAGTCTTGTATTGCCTCAGTTGAATGGTTTTACAACGCTCTTAGATTCACTTCAGAAAAACTGTTGTAACAATCAATACTGGTGTTGTAGAACTTGGATTTACATGCAAATAACTTTGCCCTATTAATGTGTTTTTATTTTGCTTCCTGTTTTGATTTTTTTTTAACAGCTAAACCAAATCTTATTTCATATTATTTCTTCCTGATAGCTGGTTATAACAACCTGGAGGTGGCAGAGTATCTTTTAGAACATGGGGCAGATGTTAATGCTCAAGACAAAGGTGGTCTGATTCCTCTACACAATGCTGCATCCTATGGGGTAAGCAACCTATACGTGTGTTCATTTGAAACACTTTTGGGCCAAGACTGTGTCAAACATATTTTAGATCTCTCACTAAAACTTGCATGCATTTACAAAGGTATTCCTATATTTTGAGGCAACATTTGCTAAAAACTTTTTCTCAGCAAGTTGGTGACTTCACACTACCCATTTTAAATCTGATGTAGTGTTTCAACAGTGCCATGAATTGAAAGTGATTATGCATTAAAAGCTAGAGAAGTTGAGAGCATAATCAAATCCTGACATTGTCTGCGATCCGCGTTATTGAGACTTCCTTTAATTTGTCTCAAGACCTATATTCACCCCACCAGCTTCTTTGGTCCTTTTAGACCTTAGCCAATGATGTGGCAGGGCTTAGGCTGCACCCCAGTCAGTAATTGGAGGATTAATAATGGTTTTTAGAGAAGCCCCCAGTAGAGATGGCCTTAAAGTACATTTTGAAATGCATTCACAATCAGTTATGCAAAAACCTATTGTATGAAACGATGGGAATGTCTTTTCTCGGAGGCCCAGTGATTCAGGATGCAACACTTAAGAAAAATCATCAGTCAGCTACGAAGTGAAAGTAATATCCAAAGAGTATATTATTAAGCCAACAAGGCAAAGTGTAATCTCAATAATATACACTCAAGGGCATAAATATAAAAAATCTTTGCAGACATACGTTATCCTTTTAATGGCGATAATCCTTATTGATTTTCGATTGTCTAGTTGCTTGTCATAAAGCCCAAAAATGATTGTTTACTTCTATGTAAAGCATTGGGTAGACACTGTATTCAAAATGTGGTTTGACAAACGCCTTTCTAGACTTGTGGTTCAAATTAGAATCATTGTATACATTAATATTGACGTCAACTCTTTAATTATTCTATAATTGTTTGTGCACTGAAATTGTCGGGCATCAATTTAATGTTTGCATACTGTAAATTCACGCCCACAACTGTAAATTGATTCATGCATTGTGTAAATGTCCTTGTAACTGACTCATGCAATGTGTTTGTCTATGTAACTGCAAGAAATGTGCCCAGGTGCCCAAGGGCTTGGCGCACTATATAAAGAAAATACAATACTCCATTTATTCATCAGAACGTGTAGAAGAATTATAATAAATCAACTTATTGTCTATGCTGTTTGTTTGCTTAGTAGCTCAAGACCTCATGTGATATGATAGTCCGGTTCATGAAAGCTGCACGTGGATCGGAGTACAGCTTTCATGAACCTGTTCCATCATATCCATAATACATCAAAGTATTCTTGTTTGTCGTTTGTATGCTTAGTAGCTCAAGACTTTGTGTGTTTAATAACTCAAGACCTCTATGCACGCGTTTCACCAGTATCTAGTGGCTGGTCATGAGGATTTGTTTGAAATATCATTTGGGCATAGTCATTCTGATGTGATGCTGTCACTGTGCCTTAATACAAAAACACATTTCTTAATCTTGTTAAACTGGGTATGATAGTCCAGGTTCAGATAAGCTGCACACCCATCTACGCAAATGTAGCCTGTTGGAAAGATTGTTTTTTCCACTTTTCTGTCTATAGTTTTCTTTGAGACAGAGGTTAAGCAGGATCTCTAAAATCGGGCCTGGTCGACTATAATGTAAGAGGCCACCCTAGTTCTGAAAGCTCTGGAAGTTTAGCCAGAACTGAATCAAGGTAGTGTTTAAGAGTGGTCAAGACTTTGTCTGAGGATTGTGTGTGTGTGTGTGTGTGGTTAGAGGCCCTCGATGAGTCCTCATAGAATAACAAACAATAATTAAGCTTAGATGATTGTTAGGGCGTTTTCCTCCGACTGGTAGTAAGACTTTAGTAAGCTTTCACAGTGGTTTGTAGATTCCCCTCACCCCCCCAACTCTTAGTATCAGTCCATAGGATTTCATGTGTTTTTGGGATGTGTTACACAGCACCCTCAGTGCAGTAACACAGGGGTGTCATAGTGACCCCCAAACATAGACTCCATACCCTGGGGCTGACTACTGTCTCCCAGGGCATGTAAAGTCACCATTGGCTTTATTAGTCCAAAATTTGTGAACAGAACCAGTACAAACCATCATATTGTGGAAGTACTGGAAGGGGTTAATTAGATTACCCCTGGGTCTGTTTTCAAGGGGGCATTGTGCAGTCCCCCCTTGTCGAGTTTCTGGCTGGTGGCAGTGGTTACCACGCAAAATATTCCTTAATAATATTTCCTATGGGATTTTCCCATTCATTTTAAACACATCACTTTTTGGTGCAATGTTAAAAATACCGCCGGGTTATTTATTTAATATTTATTCCCCGGTTGGGTCTTTTTGCCAGGACTTGGTTTTAAAATGGCGTTTGTGTTCGCCTCTGTAACTCCAACCCCAAGTCGAGCCCTTTGTTCCACTTTTGGCGGGCTTCTGCACAGAAGCCTCCCAAAGTGGTGCCACTCTGTCTGGGTTTACAGGATGTGTGGGAGGGGGGGTTTAGGCACCCTGGACTGAATTGCCTTGGCAACTCAAGTCGCACTCTTGTATGATTGGCCCAGTGTTGAGCCGCCTGGCTCACCACTTAGCATGTTTGATTGACAGCTAGGACTGATGAATGGGGGTTTTCTGCATAAAAGCAGGGCTTTGGGGACTGGGACTTCAGACGTCGCCACAGTACCTAAGAATCCGAAGAGGGAGAAGCTGAGCCGACTTGCAACGGCGGCACCACCGGTGGAGCCCTGCTGAACCGACTCACCACTTCTTCCAACGACAGAGGAGATCTTCAATCCGAAGAGTCTTCTTCCTTTGACTGGTGGGGATAACCAGTTTGCCCGCCTTTTCGCCTTCAAGGATCATCTCGTGGCCGCCTTGCCTGTGCCAAGCACCCCGGCAGTTGGGATACCACGTTTTACCACGACCGCGAATGAAAGGGTAGTATCTTTTAACCGGAGAACTCTGCGGCTGATTTCTTCCCTGGCAGTGCAATGACCTTAAGCTTTCCTCCACGTCGAGATCTTCTCATCCTCTAAACGACGCTGCGACTTGCACCCGCTGCCAGGAACAACTGCCCCCGCTGGAGGATCCTCTCCACTTCAAAGGTACTGTGTCCGCCTGGCCTCCCTCGCAACGGTTCGTGTGGGGTGTCTTAAATCCTCCTCTTACCACTTGGGCTGGCCCTAGGTTGGCTAACTGAAGTTTTCTGAACTAAACCTCTTCCTTTTGAACTCTTTGCGAGACTTTTCAAGACTTTTAAACTGTGTGATCCTGGGCACACTTGTGTCCCACTCTCTCTAAGAGGGAACCGGGCCTCTGAACTTTTGGCTCACCAGTAGACTTTGACTTTCCTGCCTTGCTGAGCATTTCTAAAGTTGTGTTGTGTGCTTTCTCACTTTCTGCCTTTTCCCTCCCTTTTTGGATAACTTATTGGAGTGCCATCTTTAGTTAAGCGCTCACCTCTGTCTGGAAATAAGTGGTGTTAACGAAGACTTGTCTAATAAGGATTAAGGGAGGTGTATATACTTTTAAGTAACTGTGTTTGGAACTTGCTTGCCATATTAGTGTTAGTGTATTTTACAAGTGTGTTTTTAAATAAATAATAGTATACTTTTATACCAAAGCTCTGGTCAGTGTTTGCCTGTGCTACTGTATTTTCTGTACCTAATGTGTATACTCTACATACTGTCTAACTCTTCTTGAGAGAAGTCTGGCTGCTCAGCCACAGCTACCAGGTAAATCTGGGTGGTACAGACTGCTACCAATTGGGTTTACTGCCAACACCTGTAGTCCTAAGCCCTTTGCAGTGGTCCCTAAGGAAACTGCACAGGTTTCTACCCTGCTGCAGTCCTGAGCGATCTACCCTTCAACGACAGAAGATCCAGTCCGGAGTCATCTTCCCTTGAGCCTGGTGGGACCAACCAGCTCGCCTCCAACAGCCAGAGGATCCTCTTCTTGGTTGAAATCGCTGCACATAGCTGTAGTGGTCCGGATAGCCATCTGAAGAGCCTCTCCTGTTTTAAAGGAGCGCACCTTTTAGTCACTGTCGCTTTGCTGCTGCTGGCTTTATCCCTGGATAGTGCAGATCGCTCGAGACGTCCTCCTTGTCTCCACGACTGAAGCTTCAGGAACCGTGAGTCTGCAGGAACTACCAGGAACTACTGCCGTGGCACCAGCTTTTCTTCATTCTTCATATGAATAAGGTACTGTTTCCAGCTTCAAGGAAATTGGGGTGAACCCTTTTCTCCTCACCCAAGGCTTTCCCTTGTCTTCCTTCCCTCTTATAACTGTTGCTTCCCCTTTTGACAATATCCAAGTACTCCTGGCAATCTCGAATCATGAACTGTTCTAACTGCGTGATCCTCGACAACAGGATAAATGATAAATTAATAAATTAATAATTGTTCATGCAAGTAACCTTGAGTACAAGAGTTTATTTGAATACCTGTAACTGACTCTTTGTAACTCCACTACAGCTCACATTTCCCCTCTTGAGATGAGGCTGGCTGCTCAACACCCTACCAAAACTGTGTAGTACATTCTTATACCAACAGTTGGGTTGCCTTTACCTCTAGTCCTAGTTGTTTGTAGTATTCCCATAGGGTACTGCATTCAAGCGTTGACTAAAATTGTGGACCTTCTCACATTTCTAAATGCCGGGTAGAACAATAGCAAGTGTCTCCGGTACTCTCTTGCTGCCCAGCAGTCTGGACAGCTCAGATTATTAGAGGACCCGGACCACTTTTCATATTCCCCCTCAGCTTTAAACAGTTAAATTTGGCCCGCGTAATCAGCCACCGGTCTCTTTAGAACTCCACACAAGGTATAGCTGAATCTTATTTTCCCTGCTTATCACAGCGTGAGTTCTGTCAGAGTTTGACAAATTCCATACTTTGCCACTTCTCCCTCACTGCCCGATGCAGGATCTGCTTATAATCTTTTGATTGCCTTATAAACAGCAAACTGTCTGGGGGGGGGGAGAGGGTCAAAATGTTAATAGTGGACAATGCCTCATTGACATGAGCTAACCAGGGAATTTTAACCAGTTTGCCTTAACCTTGAGGCTCCTAATAACAATATGGCACAATCTGGCTCACTCCTTAGACCACAGGCGAAGCCAGAAGGTACTAGGTGCTAGAATCCATTGGTCTTCCCCAGTACTCCATCCCAAGTTCCCTATGAACCATGACACACAGGATGAGCCCAGGAGTTCCAGGATCTGCCTGAAAAATGTATTTTCCTTCACCTGTATCTTGGCTGCATTCAAATGCCCCCACAAAGGTGCTCCAAACAGGGTAGCCGCCTTTGTCTGTGCAGCATATATCCTTAAAACCAAACTCAAGGGTTGCCCCTGACAACAAGACAAAAGGCAAAAAATCCCACCTACCTGCTGGATCATCCTCTTGGATTGCTTATGTAAATGTGTGATGCCCGTAACTAACTCTGAAAATCGAACGCCAAGATGAACAAATTCCCCAACTCTTGGCATGATATCCCCATTACACACCATGGGGCACATTTGTGCAGTCCCTTTCCTTTCTACGCACCCCATCACTGCTGACTTGAAGGTATTCATGATTAGCCCTAAGTTTTCAATGAAGCCCGCATAGGCATCCATCGGGATCTGAAGGGCCCTTGGGGTTCTGGCTATTAATACTGTATCATCAACATAAACCAGAACCAGGAAGGCCACACCGCCCTCCCGGTTCAGCCAAGCTTAGTGGGGCGTAAAGTGTGGCCTTCCCCTCCAACTAGCCCCCTTAATTTCAGACCTATGGGATTGTGGTTACTGCTGGGATCCACCACTACTTCAAAACCAGCTACATTTTCCCACAGGTGCAGTGAAAGGCAAAAATAATCTATTGTAAAAGAACCCAGGTGCTAATGGAAAGTCAGGTTTCCTGGGATATCAGGTTTGATACAACCATTTCTCCAGCATGGGGTCTGGCATGGATTCACATGCTCATGAATATTTCCCGTTGTCAGGCTGGGAATCCTCGGTAAAGAAAAAATCAGTTTCACTTTCACTTCTGAACTGTCTTTCTCCTAACAACCAATAACTGGTCTCTGGGTCATACTGCCCTCTACCTAAGCCCCTCCTCTGGCTGCCATCTTCAGATTTTTACTGCACATTCAAGTGTTGGGAGTCCTCGTGCTATAGTTCTCGAGCTTTTACTGCATTTTGTGATTTTTCTAAGATTTCTACTCTATTTTTCCAGTCAATCGAGCCTCAAGCTCCATTGATCCCTGTTCCGATTAACAGGGATCAGATATCGTATTCTTCAGCGTCGCTCAAAGGTGATTTTTCGTTGTTTCATTTTTGGAGGATTCCAGAAGCTTCTTCAAGGCCTACCCTGCGTGGAGATGGCAGAGGCGAAGGAAGACTCAACGCCTCTGTTTAGGATTTGTCTCGAATGCGGCCTATGGAACATCTACTTGGATGATGGGCACTCGGTGTGCCTCTGCTGCCTGCATTCAGACCAAACGCATGTGGAGGATGACTGTGCGTTTTGCCAGGAGATGGTCCCCTGCACCATGAAGCACCGGCACAGGCGTCTCACCGAGTGGCTCCAGGCCATGGCCCCTGCTACAGGTGAGTCCCAACAGCATGCCCCAGTCACAAGAAGAAATCTGAGCAGTCCTTTAAGACCTTTGAAGGCGCCCCAGCGACGGGGGCCCAACATAAGGCCAAGCACCGCAAGTCTGGGAGCACCGTTGCGATGGGCTCCCCAGCGGCCAGGGCGAGCACAGCGTCTCTGGCACCTCGAACCACGAGCCAACGCTCCGGTTCGGCAAAGAAGAGTAAGTCGGACCACGCGGGTAAGCTTCTGGAGAAGCTCCGGATGGACTAGTCGGAGAAGGCCAAGGGGTGAGCGGGGCACTGACCCTCCACCCAAGGTGAAGGCCCCTAGCTCGACCAAGGTGCTGCAGGCCCAGATTCCCCTGACGAAGCCTTCCATTGAAGGTATGGTGGCGTCCCTAAAGACGGACGCGGGTTCGCAGGGTACAGTACCGAAGGTCAGAGTTTGCCTGCCTGTCAGGAGTGATTCGTCATTTCAGCCCATAGAGAAGACACCAGAGAAGGCGATGCCCATCATCTCCCCGAAACAGTCTCCTGTGGTCGAAAAGAGGGGGTGGGGGGACGGTAGTCCTGCAGGTCACAGACGTCTTCTCTGAGGAGGAGCTTTCTGCTCTCCAGACAATTCTGCAGAAGAAATTAGTCAAGGCCAAGGCCTATGGGAGGGACCCCGACGAGGGAGACGTCGAGAGTGGTGACAAGACTGACTAGGAGGAGCAGGCTGTGGAGGAGTTGGAGAACCCTACACTGCTGACTCCGTCGCTCCCACTTCTGCCAACTCAGCAGCCACCTCAACCCCCAGCGGACATTTCGGTGGACATTCTCCAGGCACTCCGCACCTTGTGTTTGGAGATTCGGACGAGGGTGCACCTTCCGCCGACAGAAGATCCTGTGGCACCGCAAGATCTTGCGGCACTGGGGCCATCAGGTGCGCCCCCTACCAAGAAGAGGAGAGTTCACCCTCCTCTGCCTTTTCACCCCTGCCTCCCTCCACCGAGGGAGGATACGGACCCGGCGACAACAGGACCGGGCACGGACGATGGCGTGCTAGGAGACCTCCCTTCTCTGCTTCCCAGAGCCTCCCTGCCCGACGAGGAAACGAAGAAAGAGTGTTTCCTGTACCAACACTGTGAGGCAAAGAGGAAGACCGTGCTGTTGATTCCTCTGTTGGACAATATTTGGGACGAGGGGCTGTCCCGTATGAAGAACCCATCCTCGGCCCCGGCGAAGAGGGACCGGTACGAAAAGAAGTAATGGGTGCCGGACTCTGCACCCAGTGTTTGAGATCCCAGCCTTCCCCGGATTCAGTAGTCGCAGTGGCGAGGAAGAAATCATTGGTCTCTGCTGCGTCAACAACCTCCTCTCCCCCAGACAGCGAGGGGAAGAAGTTGGACAAGTCATCACATCGACAGCGACGACCATCAAGGCAGCCAACGCCCTCACCATAGTGGCACGTTACGATGGGGAGTTCTGGTTTAAAATTGATCCCCTCCTGGACTTCCTTCCCGATGACAAGGGAGCGGAAGCGTTGGAGATCCTGCAGGAGGGCGAGGTGGCATCGGACCATGCCATTAGTGGCCACGGACATTGCCGATACAGGATTCCGCCAAATGGGCAACAGCGTTTGCCTTCGGCAGGGATGGTTGAAGGCCACCAACTTTCGCCAGGAGCTAGTCAAGGTTATTGGACATGCCCTTCGATGAGAATAATTTGTTCAGAAAGACCGTGGGTGAGTCCCTTCAGGCCATCAAGGTGAATACCGAGACGGTTCGTGCATTGGGCACGCTTCAACAGCGACAGCCGTCCTTTCGGACTTCCAGAGGAAAATCCCAAGGTTCCTTCAAGGGCTTTGGCAGAAGCTCATTGTCTTACCGTCAACCGTCCCATTCTTCGGGCCAGAAGGCCTACAGGGGCTGCAGCAAGTCCGGAGGAGGTCGCTGTTGTCGCTAATGTCCCCAAAGCAAGATTGAACCAGCTGTGTTGTCGGGCCCCCACATTCACACCCCTATGGGAGGCCGGCTGGCGAACTTAGTCAGCGTGTGGAAGTCCATCTCCACCGACCGTTTGGTGCTAGACGCTCTGGCCCACGGACACACCCTGGAAATTCCAACAAAAGTGTCCTCGCATACCACCAGTGGCCAGGCAGGAAAACCACATCCCTCATCTGCTGGATGTGCGGGCCACGCTGAAGAAGGACACGATAGAGCTCGTCCCAAACAGGCTTCGGAGTTTACTCTCGGTACTTCCTCATCAAGAAGACGACGGGGGGTTGGAGGCCCATCCTAGACCTCTGCCATCTGAACAAGTACATCAGATCCCAGAAGTTTCGGATAGTCACCCTTCAGCACATGCTAGGACAGCTGGAAGAAGGGGATTTCCTATCGTTGCTGGACTTGGATGCCTATTTTTACATCCCCATTCACAAGGGACACCACAAGTTAATGCGCTTTGTGGTTCAAGGGCAACATTATCAGTTCAATGCCCTTCCCTTCGGATTGAAGTCGGCGCAAGGGGTTTTCACAAAGCGCCTGGCGCCAGTGACTGCGCAGCTGTCTACGAGGGAACCGGGTTTACCACTACCTGGGCGGCTGGCTCATCCGTGCAAAAATCAAGGTAGATCGCTGTCGCACACATGGCGGAAACCGTCCAGCTGCTGACGGAGCTGGGGTTCTCGGTGAACTATGCGAAATCTTTCTTGGTGCCATCGCAAGATGCACCGTTTCTGGGGTCTCGACTCAACAGTGTCATGCCTGGCGTCTCCATCGGCGGTGATGATAGCGGCCATCCTGGGCGAGGTGCAACGGCTCTTGACCCTGAAGATCGCAAGTGTGAGGACCATCAAGTCCCTTCTCAACATGTCGTCATGCATATACCTCATTCGGCTGTGCAGGCTGCAGATGCATCCACTGCAAGAGTTCCTCGACGCCCGTTGGATCCAGGTATCGGGAAGCTTCAAGGACAAGATCTTTCTCGACAAGGATTTCCATTGAGTGATGCGGTGGTGGGGAGTCTGCGCTCATCTGTCGGCGGGCTCGCACTTCCAAACCCCACCTCATCAGGAGACTGTCACGACGGACGTCTCCCTGGAAGGATGGGGCGCACACACCGGAAGTCTCCATGCAAGAGGCCTGTGGCTACCAGAGAAGTTGTTGCATATCAACATACTGGAGCTACGGGCAGTGTTTTGTGCCCTCAAATCTTTCCTTCCATCCTTCAAGGGCAAGGTGATACGGGTCTTCACGGACAACACCCCCACGATGTTCTACATCGAAAGCAGGGGGGACACCAGATCCCTAGCACACTCCAGAGAGGCACAGGACCTATGGCACTGGGCCGTTGCCCAGGGGATGTTCCTTGTCACGTTTCATCTGGCAGGAGTGAAGAACAGTCGCTGATTCCCTCAGCAGGGAGCTACGCTCGTGCCACGAGTTGGAGCTTTGGCAGGACCAAGTGGATCTTCTGTTCCGATGATGGGGCAATCCCCACATCGATCTGTTTGCGACAGCGACGAACACCAAGTGCCGGCGGTTCGCCAGCAGGTTTCCACAGCCAGGGAGCATGGGGGATGCTGGGACAGCCTGTTTCTGTATGCGTTCCCTCCATTGCCATTCCTTCTGTGACTAGTCAATCAACTCAGACGGTCCCGGTGCAGGATGATCCTCGTCGCACCGGCATGGCTGAGACAGATCCGGTACCCGGAATTTCTGGATTTGTCAGCGTGCCCTCCAGTCAAGCTTCCGGTGGTCGCAGATCTTCTTGCCAAAGGAGGAGGCGCAATCCTGCATCACGACCCAGGGTCGCTGAACTTGCAGGCCTGGCTCCTGCAGCGCTAGAGTTTGGAAGATACAATGTCCCGGCGGACTGCAAGGAGTTGCTTGCCAAGGCCAGGGCTTTGTCTACACTGAAATGCTACAGACATAAGTGGAAGAGGTTCGCAGTCTGGTGCCGTGCATAGAAGATCGATCCTCTACGGATTACGGCTCTGCAGGTGTTGCTGTATTTGCTGTCGCTGGCCAAAGCAGGGCTGGTGCATGCTTCCGTCAAGGTTCATTTGGTGGCCATCTCCCACTACACCAGAACTCTGGGATGGTTGTCGCTGTGGTCACACCGCCTGGTCAAGGAGTTCATCAAAGGACTTTTCTGTTCGTTCCCGCCGGTGAAGGCCCTGGCATGGAAGCTCAATGTGCTACTTTCTAGGCTCATGAGTCAACCATTCCAGCCTATACATTCGGCACCACTGAAATTCTTATTGTGGAAGATGTTTCTTGTGGCCATCACTTCCACACGAGTGAGAGAGATCCAGGCCCTCTTGTAAACCACCTTCTCCAGCATGGGGTCTGGCATGGATTCACATGCTCATGAATATTCCCCGTCGTCAGGCTTGGGAATCCATGGTAAAGAAAAAATCAGTATCAGTATCAGTTTCGTTTCTGATCTGTTTTTCTTAGTAGTAACCAATCACTGATCTCTGGGTCATACTGCCCCAGCCAATGACTGCCCTCTCACTAAGCCCCGCCTCCGGCAGCCATCCTCAGATTTTTACTGCACGCTCAGGTGTTGGGAGTCCTCGTGTTTAGCTCTCGAGTTTTATTTACTGCGTTTTCATGTTTTTTCGGGAGAATTTCTCATTTTTTCGGTTTAATCGAGCCTCAAGCTCCACCGTTTCTACTTCCGATAATGGGGACCCGTTTCGCAATACTTCTACGCCCCTCAAGGGTGAAGTTTTCGTTGAGTTTACACTTCTTGGAGGATTCCGGAAGATCTGCGGCCTACCTCAACGGACATGGCCCAGGACAAAGGGAGCTCGACGCCCGGATCCAAGCTGTTCAGGAACTGCCCTAGATAACATTTTCAAGGAGGACGAGCATTCGTGATGTCTCTACTGCCTCCATGGGGACAAGACGCACGTGGAGAAGGACTGTGCGTTCTGCAAGAACCTTTCGGAACGGACCAAACAAGATCATCGTTCCCGCCTCGCCACCTGGCTGGAGAAGGGCACAGCAAGTGAGAAGGCGAAGAAGTCGTCTGAGCGGGCTTCTAAGTCCTTTGAGGGCGCCCCGGCGACGGTGGCCCAACAGAAGGCCAAGCACCGCGAGTACGTGGGCTCCGGGAGCGCCAAAATGTCGGGCTCTTCGGTTGCCAAGCAGGGCGCTACTTCCCCGGCACGTTCGACCATGAGCCAGCGCTCTGGTTCAGGGAAAAGGAAGTCCGAGAACCCGGGTAGGCCGCTGGAGTGGACCCGGTCGATCTCGAAGTGGGAGCATGGCGTTGACCCTCCCCCCAAGGCGAAGGCCCAGGACGAACCTAAGGTTGTGAGGGCCTTGATCCACCCTGTCGCTGCAACCCTGGCAGAGCTGGCTGAGACTATGCCAATGGAAACGGCCTCTGGGCCCAGAGTATCCCTGCCGCCGCGGAGGGAATCCTCTTTCCAGCCCAAAGCTAAAACCCCTGTGAAGCCCCTGGCTGAAAAAGAGGGGGGGGTAGCCGGGGGCCATTAGACTCGGAATCAGCCTCTGGGGAGGAACTGGTGGAGACCGAGAAGGGCCTCAACGAAAGGTCCATAGGCCTCAACGAGAGGTTCATAAACCTCAACGAGAGGTTCGAAAAGGTTCAATCCCAGGGGACGGTCCCTGCTGACGTGATCGAAGATAACGATGAAGAGGGCCCAGTGGAGCAGCCATCCCATCCGTCGCAGCCATTGCCCAAGCCCAAGGATAGCTCGGTGGCCATTTTGTTGGCAATCCAATCCTTATGTACCAAGATAAGGATGAGATTACCACGCACCCCGACGGAGGAGCCAGAACCAGGCCCGTCGGGAAGCCCTGCGAACAAGCGGAGGAGAGTCCACCTCGCTCTGCCCTTCGTGCCTGCGAGACCGGTGGACCCCTCATCCTCCTCGCCGGGAGAGGATACGGCGACGGACGATGACGGTGGCAATGACAGACATCCCGTTGTCACCCCCCTACCCCCCACGGGCATCCCCAGCCGACGAGGTTGGCTCTTTCCACGCCATAACCAGGGCATCCGAGCTCTTCCAGCACTGCCCTGAAGAACAGAAAAAGGAGGGGTTTCTGTACCAACGACGAGAGGCTAAGAGGAAGACGGTCCTCGCGGTGCCTTTACTCGACGACATCTGGGACGAGGGGCTTGCTGTCCTCAAGAACCCTGCCACGACACCCGCCAAGAGGGACAGGTACGAGAAGGACCCGCCCCCTTGTGCCTCAGGGCCCAGCCCACGCCGAACTCGGTCGTCTCGGCAGCGGCTAAGAAAAAGGCAGCGGACGCGGCGGCTTCAACTTCCACTTCCCCGCCAGACAGCGAGGGTAAGAAGTTGGACTCTATGGGACGACGAGTCATCTCGTCGGCGGCGACGACGATTAAGGCGGCCAATGCCTTAGCGATCGTGGCCCGCTACGACAGGGAGCTCTGGTTCAAGATAGCACCCCTGCTAGATTTCCTGTCTGATGACAAAAGGGCGAAGGCCCTAGAAATTCAGCAGGTGGGCGAGGTGGCGTCGGATCACGCCATTACGGTGGCAACGGACATTGCCGATACCGGATTTCGCCAACTGGGCAACGGAATTTGCCTCCGACGATGAGGATGGCTCAAGACGACAGACGTTAGCCAGGACGTCCAGACCAGAGTGTTGGACATGCCGTTCGACGGCAACAACCTCTTTGGTAAGGCGGTGGATGAGTCTCTACAGGCCATCAAGACCGACTCGGAGACGGCCCGGGCCCTTGGGGCACTTCAGCAGCGACGGCCCTTTTGGAGCCCTAGAGGCAGACAGGTTGCCTCCAAAGGATCCAGCGGTGGCTCCTCCACCTACCGCCAGGCGGCCCGCTCCTCTTCTCAGGAGGCCTACAGAGGTTGCGGCAAGCAAGGGGGGGGTCCCCCGCCGTCATCGCCAAGGCGGCAAAGCCGCTTCCAAGCAAGACTGACCCGGCCAGGTTGTCAGGCCCCCACCGAAGCACCCCAGTGGGAGGCCGGCTGACGAAGTTCGTCAGAGTGTGGGAGTCCATCTCCACTGATTGTTGGGTGTTGGACACCCTGGCCAACGGGCACTCACTGGAATTCCTAAAGGAGTGCCCTCGCATTCCTCCCGTGGCCAGGAAGGAGAATTACGTCCCTCAACTGCTGTTGGAAATAAAGGCAATGCTCAAGAAAGGTGCCATCAAGCTCGTCCCCAGGAGGCTCCGGGGCTCCGGAGTATACTCAAGGTACTTCCTCGTCAGAAAGAAGACCGGTGGTTGGCGCCCCATCCTAGACCTGCGTCGGTTAAACAAATCAAGGCGCAGAAATCCAGGATGGTCACCCTCCAGCACGTCCTGGGACAGCTGGAGAAAGGCGACTTCCTATCGTCTTTGGACTTGGAGGATGCTTACTTCCACATCCCCATTCTAAAAAGGCACAGGAAGTTCCTCAGGTTCGTGGTTCAGGGACGCCACTACCAATTCAGAGCCCTACCGTTCGGATTAAAGTCTGCACCCAGGGTTTTCACCAAGTGCCTGGCACCAGTGGCGGCGCGGCTGCGCCTGCAGGGGATCCACGTCAACCCCTACCTGGACGACTGGCTAATCCGGGCAAGGTCAAGGGAACTCGCTGTCGATCTTATGGCGAGGACCGTCCGGTTGCTCACAGAGCTGGCGTTCTCCATCAACTACCCCAAATCCCACCTGGTTCCATCGCAAGTAGCACTGTTTTTGGGGGCGAAGCTCGATACAGTGGAGCAATTGGCCACCCCTTCAGAGGAGAGGACCAAGACCATCCTGGGCAAGGTGCGCCGCCTGTTTGCCACGGACGTGGCCAGGGTGAGGTCCATCAAGTCCCTTCTCGGGATGATGTCCTCATGCATCTACCTTGTGCCCCTGTGCAGACTTCGGATGCATCCGCTACAGGAGTTCCTCGACGCCCGCTGGTTTCAGGCAAGAGGCTGCTTCGAGGACAGGATCCCCCTCGACGAGGAGTTCCGTCGGGCGATCCTATGGTGGGGCACCCGGGCTCACCTCACGACGGGCACAGACTTTCAAACTCCGGCGTTTCAGGAGACGGTGACTACGGACGCCTCTCTGGAGGGTTGGGGGGCCCACACCGGAGATCTCCACGCAAGAGGCCTTTGGCTCCCGGAGGAGAGGTCTCTTCACATCAACATCTTGGAGCTCCGTGCAGTGTTCTGGGCGCTCAAGTCGTTCCTCCCGTCCCTCAAGGACAAAGTGGTGAGGATCTTCACCGACAACACCACCACGATGTTCTACATACGGAAGCAGGGGGGCACCAGATCCCCAGCCCTATCCAAGGAGGCCCAGGATCTGTGGCACTGGGCCGTCACCCAAGGGATGTTTCTGGTTCCCTTACACCTGGCAGGAATAAAAAAACACCATCGCCGACTCACTCAGCAGGGAGCTGCGCTCGTGCCACGAGTGGGAACTGCGCCAGGAACAAGTGGATCGACTCTTCCAACGATGGGGCAAACCCCAGATCGACCTGTTCGCGACAGCGACGAGCTCCAAGTGCCAGAGGTTCGCCAGCAGGTTCCCACAGCCGAGGAAGCATGGGCGATGCTTTCTCGGACCCTTGGGACGGCCTGTTTCTATAAGTGTTCCCTCCATTGCCGTTGCTGCTCCGCCTCATCAACCAGCTCAAGAAATCCAGGTGCAGGATGATCCTCGTAGCACCGGCGTGGCCGAGACAGGTCTGGTTCCCGGACCTTCTGGACTTGTCAACGTCCCCGCCAGTCAGGCTGCCGGCGGACGCGGATCTTCTCTCCAGAGAAGGAGGCGCCATTCTCCACCACGACCCACGGTCGCTGAACTTGCAGGCCTGGCTCCTGCAGCACTAGAGTTTGGAGGGTACGATATCCCGGCTGATTGCAGAGAGGTTCTTGCAAGGGCCAGGCCGTCCTCAATTCTCAAGTGTTACGGTCATAAATGGAAGAGGTTCTCTGTCTGGTGCCGTGCACAGAAGATTAACCCTCTGCGAATTACACTCCCTCAGGTGCTGCCGTTACCTGCTGTTGCTGGCCACGGCTGGACTGGCTCACACCTCCATAAAAATACATCTGGCTGCCATCTCCCGATATACCAGGACGACGGGACGGGTGTCCTTGTCGTCTCATCGCCTGGTGAAGGAATTTATGGAGGGACTATTCCGATTATTCCCACCTGTGAAGGCTCCTGCCCCGGCGTGGCAGCTTAATGTGGTGCTGACCAGGCTCATGGGGGCCCCGTTCGAGCCTATGCATTCAGCGCCTTTGAAGTTCCTGTCATGGAAGACAGCGTTCCTCGTGGCCATCACCTCTGCACGACGAGTGGGAGAGATTCAGGCCCTCTCTTGCAAGCCTCCATGCTTGACTTTTCATGACACGAGGGTGGTGCTGAGGACGCACCCCTCCTTCATGCCCAAGGTGCCGTCGGACTTCCACCTCAACGAGCCCTTGGTGTTATCAGTTTTCTTTCCGTCGCCTTCGACGCCGCCCAAGAGGACTTTGCACTCGCTGGATGTAGCTAGAGCGCTGAAGTTCTACGTGGACCGCACAAAGAGTTTTCGGAAAACGTCACAACTGTTTGTGAACTTTGGGTCTGTGAATCAAGGGAAGGCTCTCATTTCCAGATGGCTCTCCGGCTGCATCATGCATTGCCACTGGTTGGCAAACCGACCGCTGCCCGGCCGTCCGAGAGCCCATTCGACCAGAGCGATCGCTGCTACCACGGCGTTCCTGTCTGGTGTGCCCCTGCTGGACATCTGCAGGGCTGCTACGTGGAGGTCGACGCACACCTTCACGAGATTCTACTGCATCGACCGGGATTCCATGGAGGAGTCCAGAGTCGGCCAAGCAGTGCTGCGCAACCTGTTCGCTTAAAGTGAGCCTGGTGAGGAGGTAAGAGATGCTTAATGTTGAGTTGTTGTATTGCTTAATGTTGAGCCTGTTGCCATCTCCCGTGGTTGTGCATGTGTATTCTGCTATGTATTCTTTTATTCATGAGCATTTGAATCCATGCCAGACCCCATGCTGGAGAAGGAACAAGTTACTTACCTGTAACTGTTGTTCTCCAGCATGGGTCTGGCATGGATTCACATGGGAACCCTCCCACGTACCCCTCTGCTGCTCTTCACTTGGTCATACTGCCACTTGGCATGCTACCAAATCTGAGGATGGCTGCCAGAGGCGGGGCTTAGGGAGAGTGCAGTCATTGGCTGGGGCAGTATGACCTAGAGATCAGTGATTGGTTACTACTAAGAAAGACAGATCAGAAACGAAACTGATACTGATTTTTTCTTTACCGAGGATTCCCAGCCTGACGACGAAGAATATTCATGAGCATGTGAATCCATGCCAGACCCATGCTGGAGAACAACAGTTACAGGTAAGTAACTTGTTCCGTACTTCTCATTCCACGAGATGAGGGTGGTGCTACGGACGCACCCCACCTTCATGCCCAAGGTGCCGTCGCTCATTTTATCTCAAAGAGCCCTTGGTGTTACCAGTTTTCTTCCCGTCGCCTTAGTCACCGGCTAAGAAGAATTTGCACTCCATGGATGATGCTAGAGCGCTGGAGTTGTACGTGGACCGCACAAAATTTTTTTGGTCACAACTATTCTCCAGCATGGGGTCTGGCATGGATTCACATGCTCATGAATATTCCCCGTCGTCAGGCTGGGAATCCTCGGTAAAGAAAAAACCAGTATCAGTTTCGTTTCTGATCTGTCTTTCGTAGTAATAACCAATCACTGGTCTCTGCGTCATACTGACCACAGCCAATGACTGCCCTCTACCTAAGCACCGCCTCTGGCAGCCATCTTCAGATTTTTACCGCACGTTCATGTGTTGGGATCCTCGTGCTATTGCTCTCGAGCGTTAGTGCTTTTTTTTCGCGCTTTTTCACAAAAACTTCGATTCTTTCGGTCAAAAGAGCCTCAAGCTCCACCGATCCTACATCCGATCAACGGGGACCCGTGTCGGATTCGTCTGTGCCCCTCAAGGGTGAAGATTTCGTCGAGCTACACTTCGGAGGACTCCAGAAGCTTCTCAGGCCCGGTCTCGGAGATGGCCCAGGAGAAGGGAAGCTCGACGCCCGGAAAGCTGTTCAGGGTCTGCCCTGGATGCCAGCTGCAGAACGTCTTTAAGGAGGACGAACACTCTTTCTGCCTTTACTGCCTTCATGAGGACAAGACGCACGTGGAGAAGGACTGTGCGTTTTGCGGCAACATGTCGGAACGGACCATGAAGGACCGCCATCAACGTCTCGCCAACTGGCTGGAGGGTAAGAGCCCGTCTGGCGAGAAGAAGAAGAAATCCGAGCGGTCTTCTAAGACCTTTGAGGGCGCCCCGGCGACGGGGGCCCAACATAAGGCTAAGCACCGCGAGTCCGCTGGCACCCGGAGCGCCAAACGGTCGGCTCTACGGGCGCCAGGCAGGGCGCACCCTCCCCGGCACCATCAACCACGAGCCAACGCTCTGGGTCGGGTAAGAGGAAGGCCGAGCACCCGGCGAAGCTCCTGGAGAGGCCCCGGTCGAGCTCCAAGGCAGAGGAGGAGCGTGGCAGTGCCCCCTCCCTCAAGGATAAGGCGGTGAGCGCACCTAAGGTGGTGAAGGCCTTGATCCATCCGACCAAGCCCTCTATCGAAACGGTCGCGGCGGCCCTGGCTCAGCCTGTGGAGGCTGCACCAGTGGTGGCGACCTCGGGGCCCAGAATCTCCCTGCCTCCTCGGAGGGAGTCTTCTTTTGTGCCCATCGATAGGACCCCCGTGAAACCCTCCGTGGGGAAGAAGGGGGGGGCAGGGCGTCGTCGTAGATTCGGCCTCAACCTCAGAAGAGGAGCTGATCGAGGTCTTAAGCCACGGCCTAGGCGTGGAAGAAGGCCAGCCCGTCGGAATGGACCCCGACGCAGGTGACGACGACGACATTGTCGAGGATACCGACGGGGCCCCTGCTCGCCCGTCGGATTCCCCTCTGCCAGCGCCGCAAGACAACTCGGCGGCCATTTTGTTGGCCATACAGTCCTTATGCTCCAAGATAAGGACGAGGCTACCGTTACCGACGGAGGAACCTCTCCCGTCGGGGGATCCAGAACCGGGACCTTCTGGTGTTCCCCCTACCAAGAAAAGAAGGATCCATCCACCACCTCCTTTTCAACCGTCGCGCCCCGTCCAGCCCTCCTCCCCGTCCACCCGAGGGGATGATACGGGGACTGACACGGCAGCGACGGGTACGGACGACGAGGCATACGACGAGGATATTCCGTCGTCGCCTCCCGCCAGGGCTTCTCCGCCCGACGAGATCGGATCTTTCCACTCCATGATCTCCAGGGCTTCCGAGCTTTTCCAACTCTGCCCTGAGGAGAAGAAAAAGGAAGGCTTCCTTTATCAGCGGCGCGAGGCCAAGAGGAAGACGGTCCTCGCAGTGCCTCTGTTGGACGACATTTGGGATGAGGGCCTTTCCCTCCTCAAGAACCCTTCCACGACGCCAGCTAGAAGAGACCGGTACGAGAAAAAGTACCGGGTCCCGGACACGGCCCCCCTGTGCCTCCGGGCGCAGCCTACCCCGGATTCCGTCGTCTCCGCGGCAGCCAGGAAGAAAGCGGGGGGGGGTGCGGCCTCCACATCGACTTCCCCGCCGGACGGCGAGGGAAAGAAATTGGATGCTATGGGACGTAGAGTCATCTCGTCGGCAGCGACGACGATTAAAGCGGCCAACGCCTTGGCTATCGTGGCTCGCTACGACAGGGAGCTCTGGTACAAGATAGCTCCCCTGCTGGATTTTCTGCCGGACGACAAGAGGGCGGAGGCCCTGGAGATCCTGCAGGAAGGTGAGGTGGCCTCGGACCACGCCATCACCGTGGCGACGGACATCGCCGACACTGGGTTCCGCCAGCTGGGCAACGGCGTTTGCCTTCGACGTCGTGGATGGCTCAAAGCTACGGACTTCCGGCAGGACGTCCAGACCAGAGTCCTGGACATGCCCTTCGACGGGAACAACCTGTTTGGGAAGACAGTGGACGATTCCCTTCAGGCCATCAAGGCGGATACTGAGACGGCCCGGGCCCTTGGAGTTCTGCAGCAACGACGGACGCCCTTTCGGAGCAGCGGAGGCAAGGGCGCCTCCAAAGGTTCCGGCGGCGGTTTCGCTTCCTACCGTCAAGCGGCCCGCTCGTCGTCGCAAGAGGCCTACAGAGGACGAGGCAAGTCTAGCGGACCCCGCCGTCGTCGCCAAGGAGGTCAAGGCGGCAAGGCCGCGTCCAAGCAGGATTGAACCGGCCGTGGGGTCGGGCCCCCACCGAAGCACCCCGGTGGGAGGCCGGCTGGCGGGCTTCGTCAGCGTGTGGGAGTCCATCTCCACCGACCGTTGGGTGCTGGACGCCCTGGCCCGGGGCCACGCGCTCGAGTTTCAAAGAAGGTGCCCGCGCGTCCCCCCCGTGGCCAGGAAAGAACTTCACGTCCCTCAACTTCTCCTGGAGGTAAAGGCGATGCTCAGGAAGGGCGCCATCGAACTCGTCCCAAAGAGGCTTCGGGGCTCCGGAGTCTACTCGAGATACTTCCTCGTGAAGAAGAAGACGGGAGGATGGCGCCCCATCCTAGACCTGCGGCGTCTGAACAAGTTCATCAAGGCGCAGAAGTTCCGGATGGTCACCCTCCAGCACGTCCTGGGTCAGCTGGAGGAAGGAGACTTCCTATCGTCGTTGGATTTGGAGGATGCCTACTTCCACATTCCCATCCTAAAGGGGCACCGAAAATTCCTCAGGTTCGTGGTCCAAGGGCGTCATTACCAGTTCAAAGCCCTTCCCTTCGGACTACGGTCGGCACCCAGGGTATTCACCAAGTGCCTCGCACCGGTGGCGGCGCAGCTGCGCCGCGAGGGGATTCACGTCTACCCCTACCTGGACGACTGGCTCATCCGCGCCAAGACGAGGGAGCTCGCCGTGGTCCACACGGCAAGGACCGTCCAACTCCTCACGGATCTGGGATTCTCCGTGAACTACGCCAAATCCCACCTGGTGCCCGCGCAAGTCGCACTGTTTCTGGGAGCGAGGCTCGACACAGTGTCCCTTCTGGCCTCCCCGTCGGAGGAGAGGACCAGGACCATCTTGGGCAAGGTGCAACGGATGTTGGTGGCCGACGCGGCCAAAGTGAGGTCCATCAAGTCCCTCCTCGGGATGATGTCTTCCTGCATCTACCTCATTCCCATGTGCAGGCTCCGGATGCGCCCGTTGCAAGAATTCCTGGATGCGCGCTGGATCCAGACGACGGGCAGCTTCGAGGAAAGGATCAAGCTCGACGAGAGCTTCCGACGAGCGATACGGTGGTGGGGCACCCGCGAGCATCTGACGGCGGGCATGGACTTCCAGACCCCAGCCCACCAGGAGACTGTGACCACGGATGCCTCCCTGGAAGGGTGGGGAGCGCACACCGAAAATCTGCACGCAAGGGGACTCTGGCTCCCGACGGAGAAGTCCCTGCATATCAACGTCCTGGAGCTCCGTGCAGTGTTTTGGGCCCTCAGGTCCTTCCTTCCGTCCCTCAAGGGCAAGGTGGTGAGGATCTTCACCGACAACACCACCACCATGTTTTACATCAGGAAACAGGGCGGAACCAGGTCCCCAGCGCTGTCCAAGGAGGCGCAGGACCTGTGGCATTGGGCCGTCGCCCAAGGGATTTTTCTGGTGCCGTTTCATCTGGCAGGGATAAAAAACACCATCGCCGACTCACTCAGCAGGGAGCTGCGCTCGTGCCACGAGTGGGAACTACGGCAGGATCTGGTGGATCGCCTCTTCCGACGGTGGGGCACACCCCAGATCGACCTGTTCGCGACGGCGACGAACACCAAGTGCCGGAGGTTCGCCAGCAGGTTTCCCCAGACGAGGAGCATGGGCGATGCTTTCTCGTTCCCCTGGGAGGGCCTGTTCCTCTACGCGTTCCCTCCCTTGCCTCTGCTAATCCGGCTCGTCAACCAGCTCAAGAGGTCACGGTGCAGGATGATCCTCGTCGCACCTGCGTGGCCGAGGCAGATATGGTTCCCGGACTTGCTGGACTTGTCAGCGTCCCCGCCGATCAAGCTGCCGGCGGACGCGGATCTACTCTCCAGGGAAGGAGGCGCCATCCTCCACCACGACCCGAAGTCGCTGAACTTGCAGGCCTGGCTCCTGCAGCGCTAGAGTTTGGAGGATACGACATACCGGCCGATTGCAGAGAGGTTCTTGCAAAGGCCAGGGCGTCCTCGACTCTTAAATGCTACGGACACAAATGGAAGAGGTTCTCTGTCTGGTGCCACGCACAGAAGATTAACCCTCTACGGATTACGGCTCCCCAAGTACTGCCGTACCTGCTGACGCTGGCCAAAGCTGGTCTGGCACACGCGTCCATCAAGATTCATCTTGCTGCGATCTCCCGATACACCAGAACCACGGGGCGGACGTCCTTGTGGTCTCATCGTCTGGTGAAAGAGTTCATGAAGGGACTGTTCAGATCGTTCCCGCCGGTGAAGGCTCCGGCCCCGGCGTGGGAGCTCAACGTGGTGCTGACCAAGCTCATGGGACCTCCGTTCGAGCCTCTGCACTCGGCCCCGTTGAAGTTTCTATCGTGGAAAACAGCTTTTCTTGTGGCCATCACCTCCGCACGACGAGTGGGAGAGATCCAGGCCCTTTCCTGCAAGGCCCAGTACTTGACTTTCCACGACACGAGGGTAGTGCTCAGGACGCACCCCTCCTTCATGCCCAAGGTACCGTCGGATTTCCATCTCAACGAACCCTTGGTGTTACCTGTGTTCTTCCCGTCGCCTTCGTCGCCGGCTGAGAGGACTTTGCACTCGCTGGATGTAGCTAGAGCGCTGAAGTTCTACGTGGACCGCACGAAGGGTTTTCGGAAGACGTCACAACTCTTTGTGAACTTTGGACCTGTCAATCAGGGGAAGGCTCTCTCGAAGGCTTCCATCTCCAGATGGCTCTCCGGCTGTATCATGTGCTGTCACCGGTTGGCAAACCGACCGCTGCCTGGCCGTCCGAGAGCCCATTCCACCAGAGCGATCGCAGCTACCACGGCGTTCCTATCTGGTGTGCCCCTGCTGGACATATGCAGGGCTGCTATGTGGAGGTCGACGCACACCTTCACGAAATTCTACTGCGTCGACCGGGATTCCAGGGAGGAGTCCAGGGTCGGCCAAGCAGTGCTGCGCAACCTGTTCGCCTGAGGTGAGCCTGGTGAGGAGGTAAGATGCTTAATGTTGAGTTGATGTGATGCTTAATGTTGAGCCTTTGCCACCTCCCGTGGTTGTGCATGTGTGTACTGCTATGTATTCTTTATTCATGAGCATGTGAATCCATGCCAGACCCCATGCTGGAGAAGGAACAAGTTACTTACCTGTAACTGTTGTTCTCCAGCATGGGTCTGGCATGGATTCACATGCGAACCCTCCCGCCTACCCCTCTGCGGCTCTTCACTTGGTCATACTGCCACTTCACGTGCTTCCAAATCTGAAGATGGCTGCCAGAGGCGGTGCTTAGGTAGAGGGCAGTCATTGGCTGTGGTCAGTATGACGCAGAGACCAGTGATTGGTTATTACTACGAAAGACAGATCAGAAACGAAACTGATACTGGTTTTTTCTTTACCGAGGATTCCCAGCCTGACGACGGGGAATATTCATGAGCATGTGAATCCATGCCAGACCCATGCTGGAGAACAACAGTTACAGGTAAGTAACTTGTTCCTTCATGAACCTTGGCCCTGTGAACCAAGGGAAAGCCCTCTCAAAGGCTTCCATTTCCAGGTGGCTCTCCGGCTGCATCACCCATTGTCATCCGCTGGCAAACCGAACGTTGCCTGGCCGTCCGAGAGCCTATTCGACTAGAGCGATCGCTGCAACTTCAGCATTCCTGTCTGGTGTGCCCCTGCTGGACATCTACAGGGCTGCTACGTGGAGGTCGACGCACACCTTTGCGAGATTCTAATGCGTCGACCGGGATTCCAGGGAGGAGTCCACAGTCGGACAAGCAATACTGCGCAACCTGTTTGCTTGAAGGTGAGCCGGGTGAGACGGTAAGAGATGCTTAATGATGAGATGCTTAATGTTGAGCCTTGCCACTTCCCTTGGTTGTGCATGTGTGTACTGCTATGTATTTTTTATTCATGAGCATGTGAATCCATGCCTGACCCCATGCTGGAGAAGGAACAAGTTACATACCTGTAACTGTTGTTCTCCAGCATGGGGCTGGCATGGATTCACATTGCAACCCTCCCACCTAGCCCTCTGCGGCTCTTTTCTTGGTCCTACTGCCACTTTACGTGCTACCAAATCTGAAGATGGCTGCCAGAGGAGGGGCTTAGGTAGAGGCCAGTCATTGGCTGGTGGGCAGTATGACCGAGTGATTGGTTGTTAGGAGAAAGACAGTTCAGAAGTGAAACTGGTTTTTTTCTTTACTGAGGAGTTTCAGCCTCTCTGGGAATATTCATGCGGATGTGAAACCATGCCAGACCCATGCTGGAGAACAAGTTACAGGTAAGTAACTTGTTCCTTACTGATCGTATCCCCCATTCTATTAGCCATGCACAAGGCTGGAGTCTATCTGCACACTTTTTGGAATGTTCAACGACAGATCCTCCAGAGGGTCGCAGAGATCTCCTGGTAATCCTGGGCACATTCGAAGATTGAAGTTGCCACCCTATACAAACCTAGCTGGCAGATGCCCACCCTTCCTTAGATAATCATCCAATAAAACCTTGACTTTCCCCAAACTATTAACCTCTGCCTTATGCGGCCTGTTATAAAATGTATGAGAGCTACCTGGGCCCCTCCACCCATGTTATAACAAGATCAGCATCTGCAAAAAATTCAACTTGGTCTCTTCCACCTTGATCCTACAGTTCAGTGAGGCGTTGTTCAAAACGGCAATTGCCCAAAAACATCTGCCCCTGGACTTTTTCCTTGCTGGTATCCCATACGATACATACCCATCTAAAAGAGGGATATCCATGGCCCAAGTTTCTTGAAAGAGAATATCATGAGACATGAGGAGTTTGAGAATTTTCACCATTTCCAATTTCCCCCCAGCTTCATCTATATTCCACAACAATACCCCCTCTACAGTCGATGCCTCCCCTAACCCTAAGGAGCCTTCTCTCATCTCTGTGCAGGTGGCTCCCCCCCACCACCTCCCCAACTCGGACTCTACCAAGGGCTTGCGGGGTGGCTCACTGTCAATCCAACTCATCTATGGTGGAAAAAGATCAAACCGATTGGAGGTTCTCGTTCCAAAACTGACGTCCTCCCTTCATTTCGTAGAGATCGGACCAAGGCTAGTGCCCTTTTGGATCCCGCAGTTGTCATTTGGGTAATGCGTCTCATTCACACTCGTGCAGCCTTCAATTGTAAGACTTATTGTTGCCACTTCAGTCTTTCTTTAACTCACACTGGTCTTTCATCTCTTTAGCCAACTCACCGGCTGTGTGCATTCCTTTCTCGTCTTTTATGTTTCAACTCAAGAGTCAAGGTAAATACCACAGGCTTGGCCTCACCTCCCCAACTGTCGTTCACTGGGAGGGTCGCAGGTTCCTTTGAAACACAATGCAGTCCTCTTGTCTGGATTTGGCCTTTTCCACGTTTTAGTTCTTTGGAGACAACAGCAATCTGGAGGGAACTCCTGAGTTTCTTTACCCTTGATTCTCGTCCCTCTATCAATCGTTCTGCTCTAGTAGGTTTGTTTTCGCCCCAGAGGTTTGGCTGCTTCTCATGTTCCACCTTTCTACAAATGGTTGCCATGTTCCGCCTTTTATCCATGTGGGGAGAGCTAATGGATATCAGATGTATGTGATTAAAGTCAAGTGCCAGACTTTGCCTGACCCGATTAGTGGGACATGTCCAATGAAATGTATAAGTGTTAGCCTTGTTACTCTGTCGCCCTCTTCGTCGGCCCAGTATTTGTGTAGGAAAGGGGGGGGGGAGTTGGCACATCAGAGAATCCCATATACTAGGAGGGATCATGGGTATAGGAAAGGGGGAATATTGTGTCTCACCACCGGTTGCCTCACCCCCATTCCCTGAAGACCGCTCACCCAAGTGATCCTCCCGCACTGGTCCACCCCAGGGTCTGAATCCAAAGGCGATTGCCGTGCCCTGGCCCCCTGAGATCCCCGGGGACCAGTAGGTGAGACATCCTTTGGTTTCTCACCCATATAATAACAAAAGCACACTGGGTTTGATACACGCTACTTTTTGTTTTTCCTATCAAGTCTCCCTAACAAAGCTTTTGCAAATATCAAGCATATATATGTTTGGCCATCAAAGACTTTAGCTATCAGAGTGGATTGACTGCTAACAGCTCAACATTACTCGCAGTGTTGTGGATCAGCCAGACTAGGAGAAACAAAATTGGCATTATATTTAAAAAAAAAAAAATTGTAAATGCAAAATAAATTGCAATAAAAAGATGCTCCTCTGGCTATCTGCTGCCCTAGGCCTGGGCCTAGTCTGTCTTTGTTAGGGAGACTTATCATTTTTGTCCTTCATCCCCTCTCCTAGTGAGACCCCAGCACATTTTGCTGGACCTATGGACTTTGTTCTTTATAGCCCTTTTCCACTCATTCTTTCTTTTGGGCTCTACCTTTTGGAACTCTATTTTGCGTTTTAATTTTTCTATGAAGCCTACTTTCCTCCATATCACTATTAAGGCATCTGTATTTTACTTTGGCAGCACCCAGCTCCTTATAGGCAGTGTTGCTGGGTATCCTTTGGGTTCCCCTTTGGGATTCTTACTGTATCCTTCATTTCTACAGTTCTTGTATCTCTCCTAAAACTTCATATTCTGAGAGATTGGCACACTGCCATACATGGAGTGCCAAGGGGGTACTCAGTATGCCCCTTCTCTCTGATCCTGTGACTTTTAGTCACATAGAGAAAATGTTAGTTATGGCTGGTGGCAGTGGACATCTTCTATAGACTATTGTGATATTTAAATCACAGACTGTATTCACAGTCCCGGTTGTGCACAATAGGGGCACCTGTACTCACTTGGGGCATCTTTCTTTTTTTGCCATTTGGAGCGTGTTTATTAGTCCTTCTACCATTCTGTGAGGGGGAGGTCTGTTTGGTTTTTTTGCTTTTGGCGGCAATCCTTGGGTGTCCCCACCTAGTCTCCATTGTGTCTGGGCAGGCAGGAAGTGTGGGAGGAGTTTCCATTCCTCTACTCTTTGTCTACCAGAGTGCCTGATGGGAACCAGCTCCCACTGGGGGGGGTCTGGCTGTCCTGGTTGGACAGCCACCCGCCCTTTTCTGTAAACTGCTGAGAGAAATTGCAGATGAGTATGCTGAATAAAAAAAAGTGAGGTTCCTGAGGTGAAAGGCAAGTCGACCACTGGAAACTGAAGTAACCGAATAAGACGGCCAGAGATGCCTGCAGACCCTTTGCAACACTGTGAAGTGACCACTGCTGTCCTGACCCCGTTTTCTATGCGACAAAGGTACCAACAAGCCCTAAGACTAACTACAATCTGAGCCATCTCCTGCGGTGTCGAGGCCTTCCAGAGCTGCAGACCGCCAATGCCAGGAGACTTCCTACACAATTGTAGTGCATAGTCTTGCCAAGGCCGAATCCGTTCAAGTCTTTGCTGAGATCCAGGTGAACCTTCAGAGACACAATCCAACACATCCAAGTCCCTTCACCAGAATGCAGGAATCAAGGAAGATTGACAGTGAATCGTGTCCTTTGTTGGTGCTGCAGAAAAGTCACCAAAACCACAGTGACACCAGAGAAGCTGATGAAATCCATGCCAGAGTTCCTCCCTTGAGACTGCTGCTGAGAGATCCCGTCCATTGTCCTGCCTTTCGTCACCAGACGAAGGAATCTGGAGCTCAAGTCCAGCGCTGTCACATCAAGGAGAATCCAGCCACAAACATGTCTTCAAGCTCAAAGTACTGTAGGGGAAAAAGGTATTGCTTACTTAAATCCGAAAAGTCTCTCCAGAGCGTTGGAGTGCACATATAGGGGTCCAGGGTTATCCCCCCTCTTACCTCCCACCCAGGCTGCTGCTTGTGTCCCTTTAGCAAGTCCTTTAACATGGTCTCCAATGTTGGTGTGGTCCTCTTGCATCTTTAAGACTAGGGACTAGAAAATATCCACTGGAGTTTTTGTTCTGCGTCTTTACTAGACTTTGAACCTCTCCGGCCTTCCTTTTAGCTAGGGTTGGGCTTTGGACTTTAAAATCTTTGCTGTGCAAAGAAACTGCCTCTGGAACCTTAAGCTCTGCTAGTACTTACCTAACCAACTTTTTTCCTTCCAAAAAGACTACATCTTAGGTGGTTTTGCGAAGTAAATGCAATTGTTGTATATCTTTGTGTGCGCATGAGTGCAAGTTATTACCGATAATATGGTAGAACTGTCAGTTTCAAAATGCTGTACCAATTGTAACTGCAAGCAACTACAAACTAAGCAGTGGCCTTTGAAAAGTAGCTACAAGTATTCTAATGCGTTCTGGTTCAATGTACGAAGTATTTAAACGTATAACTTTTGTGAATATAACTATTTGAAAATACATTTGTGTTAGTTTCTTTGAATTGCATTACTAGCTAGCTTCAGTGTACTTACCTACAGCTGTGAGACAGACATGGTATCAAGAGACATGGCACAGATAACAGAACTCAAGTTTCAACATGCTTTATTAAAATGTCAGGATGGTGTTAAGACCTAACAAGCACTATAACTAATATGTGGATTTCTATATCCTAAAGAAAACTAAGGAAAGTCCAAATCAATCTGTGTGCCAAAACCTATTCTTGCCCTCACATCTATAAAGTGCAGGATTTCTCTTAACCAAAATAGTGTTCAAATTAAAGTCTTAGCTGCTCTCAGCTCACTTCAGGCTTAACATAGTTCCAAAAGCTGTTGGTCTAAACAATGTTCTCCCAAATCTTTAGCTTCCCTTCCCCAAGTTCAATTTAGCATAGTTCATAAAAGGTGGTCTTGAGGTTCCCTTCCCCAAGACAGCATTTCTCAGTTCTTTATGTTCTCAGGATTCTCTTCCCCAAGATTGCAATGTTTTACATTGATTTGCCACACAGCTTCAGGCTTCTCACCATTTAGAGCCCCCTGGTCTTGGTACAGTTTTTGGATCACACGGTCCACCCATCAGAGGTCACGCAACCATGATTTCCTCGCCTTTTTCACTTTTGTACATCAGTCCTTTGCAAGTCTTTTCCACATTGGTTTAACGCCCTCCTTGCTTTCGTTGTGTGCAATACTGCTTTTGCTCAGTCTGACACTCCTTGTCAGTTTATTTACCAATGTTCGCTCAGTGTTTAATATGCCTGTATTTAATATGCCTGGGCTTTACTTCAAACGATACTTTCTCTCCTGCTCGGTATTCAATATTGGATCTTTTCATTCACACTGTGCTTATCAAAACACTTGTGTATGAGCGCGATACAAATAAAATATCATATATCATATCACTCAGTTCAGTATGTAAATCTTTATATTTACTTTCAAACAATATTTTTCGTTCAGTTTTGTATTCAAGATTGAGTAATTGCATTCAGACTGTGTCTTTCGTTAAGTTCAAACTTTTTGTTCAGTTCGGTATTCAGAATTGAGTACTTGAATTCAATTCTGTGAACCACTACTTCCCTGCAGTTCCCTGGAAGTGCTCTAGTGCCTCAGTCCTCTGACACTCACCAGCTCTTCCTACTCCACCGTGACGATCCCTGCAGCTCTGAACTCCTGGCGAGCCAGGATGCAGACTGCTTTCGCTTCTCCTCCTTGCTAGACACTTCTCTGCACATGCCAGCAACCGGAGCGGCTACCTTGTTGCAGCTGTTGTGCTTTCCTTTTAGCTTGACAGCTCCCTCTGTCCTCTTTCACTGCAATAGGTACCCGGTCCTGCACACACCATGCAACTCACTCGCTTCTAGTCTTGTGGGACCTCCAGGATAGTGGCAAGTCTCCCGACCTCCGGATCCTTAGTTACCAAGGTCGCTCTCTCCCTGCACCAGGGCTGATCTCCCCTCCTGCACCCCGGCAGCTCTCTTCCTCTGCGCCCAGGCAGCTCTTTCTCCTTGTACTGATTTGGGCTCCACCTTTTGTATACTGTGTCTCGGTGGGGGGGTTTGGTGGGTGTATGTTGTCAGTTGCTATTGCCTGACCATACCAAGTCCAATTATTATGACATGCCTGACCTTCCGTAGTGGATGGTTGCATACTCTTCTTCGTTCCAGTACTATAGTTTCACTTAGGAAGTGTTACTCCTAGTCCCTGCTTCTTCGTCTGAGTACCCCATGCGGGTGAATAGGTAGTTATGGTTTGGGATATAACATCTCTTTGCTGCCGTTTCTTTGCACATCCAACTATCATGGCTACACTCCACGTCACATTATGTAAAGTGGTAGACCTGCCCAGGTTGGCAGATCCTTTTCGATCTGCGAAAAAAAGATGTAGTACTCCATAATTACCACCAGATGTCAGACTACATGCGCAGCATGGGAATCTAAGCAATCCAAGCACCAGAAATACGGTTACAGTGAGTAATATATGTCATATTGTGTGTTCTGATGCTTATCTGTTTAGAATCGCATGCTGTGCATATGGTCCAACATCCAGTGGTAACCACAGAGTATTGCATCTCGTCTTTAGAGGACAAAGTGGATGTCGGCATAGGCGTGTCTGTAACACTATCCCTATCATGACGTGTACTGTACCCAAAATCCCCCATGCGCCGAGGTCCCTCAGATTCTTTTTTCCGCCAAGATAACTGGTCGCCCTATAGCGGAGCTCTTCATATGCGACATGGTTTATCTTTATGCCGACTTTGTCGGTTATTTCCCCATAAATCACTTCGAAGGCGATTCAAGCGACTTCCGCGAAGACTGTGAGAAGTTTCTACGGTAGTGGATTTTGGCACCTAAGATCCGGCAGCTGAGCCATCCACGTGGCCGGGCCCTGTGGCCGGGCCCTCTGGCCAGCCTACACGGTAGGGAGAGTGGGGTCGGGTGGCCATATCTTTCGTTATGTCTTTCCTCTTTCCCCCTCTTTGCCCTCTAGGTCTGGTCATCTTTGTTTATACCTTTCGCTATGAAAAGGACACCATTTAGGTTCTGCCCTAAGTGTAGGGTCAGGTACCTATGGAAAGACGAGCACAGAAGTGTAATTCTTGTCTTACCCTAGATCACGATGAGAGGCGGTGTGCGGCTTGTAAGCTCCTTTGGCATAAGACCCTTAAGGAGCGCCATGTAAAGCAGTGGGCTGCCTACGGTATGTCGCGGGCTGACCCCTTTTCCCCCACTGCCACACCCGCTGAAAGTGATAGGGTCACTGATGATAACCAGACATCTGTGTCGGATATGATAGACCTTGAGGCGGACATTTCTAGGTCTGCCATGCATGTCACCGACCCCTCAAGGCCTGACGCAAGTCTCGGCTTCAGGAACTACACCCGGCGACAAGGGCGTACAGAAACCACGAAACACTAAGCACACAACCCCGCCATCGATTTTTGACGGTTTTGTCGAAAAAGGTGAAGCGCCAACAGGGCCGTCAAAGTTCGACGGAGTCCTCTGATCGGGTAGATCAGCAGCCTTCCCCGCATCCGCAGCAGCGTCTTGCGACTGGGCACATCAAAAACAAGGGCACTACCTCTAAATCTGGTTTACACGCCGAAGCACGGTCATTCGATGCTCCGGCAGGCCCCCTAAGGGCCCGTTAGACTCGAAGCCTACTACTAGGCCTCCTAGTCTTTCCACAGGCAAAAAAATCTACCGCTAGGCCCTCTGACGCCGCTGTAGGCGGTAAATCTATTGAGAGGCCTTCTGACCCGTTAACTCACACCGATTTGGCAGAGATTGAGTAAAGTATCGTGAGGATTACTTCGGTTGGGCTGGTACCTAAGATACAGTCGAAACGCATGAAGTGTGCCGTGGACAAGTTTTAAAGACACGCCATGGTGCACCAATACTCGCGAAACCTACGAAGACAGTCGGGGGCCTCTGTCCAACACCCTTTGGGAAAAATGTCAACGCCAAAGAGCGGAAGATGACGTTTTTCCACCTTTGGGCCCTTCTGGTTCATCTAAGTGTACCAGGGAGAAGTTTGAAGGGTTCATGGACCGTCTTCAAAGGATTGTCTTGTGTTCTGAGCATCCTTCCCTTAAGAGATCTTATGAAGACCCTCTTTTGGGGTCAGCTTCACATTTCTAGGAAAATCTTGACTCTCAGCTTCTGTCCACCATGAAGATGTGGTCCAAATGGACACCTACCAGGACATCTACAGCGAAGATGACCCACCCTTCCTGCAGGATTACCCTGAGGACCAGGCGGATGCCATTGACAACTGGGAGGAAACCCAGCAAGTGGAAACGGAGCCATGGATGCTCCCCACGCAAGATCAGGACACTGATGTTCTATTCCTGGATTCTCCCTCAACCACCCTGGCTCGCCAGGTCTCGCCTGTAGACGATCAAATGTCCTTCAATGCCATTTTAAGGACGGCAGTAGAGAACTTTCAGATCACTACCTAGGAGGCGGTACCTGATCAATACTTTGTGGAGGGCATTCTCAAGGAGAAACCCCCTCAAGCCAAGCCATTCACCTCCTAAACTCTGTTAAAAGAAGATTGGACCCCTCCCTGGTCACACCAGCTCAGACCCAGGCAGTGACCCAAGAGTGGAAAAGCTATTTCCGCCAGCTCCTTCGGACCCTCAATATATTAAAGGCCACGCCACTCCGAACTCCTTCGTATTCCCTACCACCCGGAAACGGGCAGTGGTACCCCTTGCTACGGGGGAGGCACCAGATAAGGAATCCAAACGGTTGTACGCCCTAGGTAAGTGTGTTACCTTGGCAGCTGCATACACCACACGCATAGTGAATAACACCACGCTGATTGCCAGTTATGCAGATGCACAATGGAACCTTGTACAAGAAGGTCTCCAGGAGGTTCCTGAACACGCTAGGTCCAGGCTTCTCACCATCGTGGCTGAGGACAGGCAGGTAAATCAGAATGTTATCAAAAACACTCTGGACACTGCTATAAGAGCAGGGCTCTGGGCCAGGGCACTCTACTCAAGCGGCATGCTTGGCTTCGCAACTTGGAGTTCAAGCCTGAAACATGGGCCGCTTTTATCAGCAAACCCATAGACGAGACCAATCTCTTAGGGAAAGTGGTCGACGATGCCCTGGAGATGGCCAAGAAAGAGCATGAGACCTTGCAACAAATAACTCAGAAGCCCCCCCCCACCCCCCAAAGGGGAGGCAGTTCTCGTCAGTCCTTTTGAGGGCAATCCAGTGCAGGTCAAAACTACAATACGGGAAACTCGAACCCTGGACAAACATCCGGAAGCCCCGCCAACTACCCATCTAGGGGTCAACGACGCGGCAAAGGCAGAGGCACCAACCCCAGAGGAGCCGCAGCCTCTGGTCAGAAATGACCAACAGATCCATGTCCTCCCCATGTCACCCCGGTCGGGGGGAATTTAACATCTTTCCTTGCAGCATGGTAGGGGATAACTTCAGACCAGTGGGTTATAAAGACGGTCGCCCACATAGAGGGCACTAGAGCGCGACCAAGATGGCGGCTCTTGTGTGAGCTCCGGAGCGCACCGAATAAATCTTTAAAAATAACGCGTCCAGGGAGCCATCAGACCCCCCTCACCCCCCTCCAGAGACAGGGCTGACTTCCCTGAACGAGGCGCATCGGTCTGTGGCCCAGCAGCTGCGGTGGGATCTCCTGCGACCGTCTGGCTGACTCGGGGCCTGTGAGGAGCGGGGCCCGCCGGAGCGGCTCTTTGCGGGTGCATCCGGGGAGAGGCAGCGTGACAGAGTGGTGTGCGGGTGCTGCCCGTGCCGTGACAGGCGGCACCCAGAATCTGGACCGCGAGGAACTGCGGCGTCCCTGAAACCCCCCCTCCCCCAAACCACCCCTGCGGGAGCCGCGGCTGCCGTGCGGCCGTGAGGAAAGACCACACGTGGTGGCTCGTGTTGGGGGGGCCCCCATGGGGCAATCCGGCTGACGGAGCTTGAGCGCGTCACGCCGATCAGCAGACCCCGGGGCACACCAATCGAGAGCCCGCCCTGCAGCCTTCTTCCGACACCCGGACTCGCCCAGCAGCACGGGGGCCCAGACAGCGTGGTAGAGAGGCGGCGGTGGCAACTGCCACTTCAGGTGAGCCAGCCCTCCCCCCAACGAACTCCAAAAGAGCACAAAGAGCTCCGGACACGGGGCAGACCATAACAATATTACCTGGGTCCACCATAAGGGGGTTCCCCTGGCCCCCCACCCTGGTCACACAGGCCCCACAGTGGGGGAAATCAATGGGGGCTACATAAGGCCCACCTGAACTTTAGTGGACTTGCCAGCCTGGAGGCCACAACCACATACCAGGCAACTGACACCCAGCAAACCCTCACCGTAACGAGGCACAAGGCAGCTGCCAACAGAAACTCCCCTCTGACCGCAGAACAACACAAGGTGGCAAGGTCCCGCTGAATGGTGGCCTCCCTCCCCCGCCACTATAACTGCCCCTCTCGGGGACACACCACATGGTTAGAGAATCTTTGGTGAACCCACAAACCGCGATCACCAGCAGTCACCATCTAGAGGTGAAGGAAATAAGGGGGAACCCTCATGGACAGTGCATCACACTCAATCTGGGAACAACAAAGCTGCCTAGATGGGGAAATCCGATAAATCACAAAGGAAGCTGACATTCGAGCCAGGAGCCATAGTCAAAACCCCAAAAGCAACAGATCGACTGGAGAGCCCAGAGGGGTACATGCCTCAAGACGACGACCCCGCTCCAACTTCTGACATCAGGGAGATCATCCTCAAATTAAAGGCCGGCATTGGCAATAGCGACAGTAAACTTGATTCCCTATCTACAAAAGTCGACCAGCTACAACATCGCTTAGACAAGCATGGAGACAGACTAGACACCGCAGAGCAACGAATCTCCGACATCGAAGATAACGCGGTCTCCGTGTCCACCAAGGTGACAACATTGGAAACCCAAATGAAAGCCGTCATGGCTAAAAACGACCTCGAAGGGTGCTCTCTCCAGAACATTAGGATCCTAGAGGTGAGAGAGCACCAAAACACGAGGAAAATGGAAAACTTTGTGGGGACCTTATGTAAAGAGTTATTTGGAAGCCCCGCGCGCTCCAACATATTTGTAGTGGAAACAGCCCACAGGGTCCCGGGACAGCTCCTTGGCCAATAATAGCTAAACTACTCAACTTCAAGGACCGGGACACGATCCTCGCAAGGGAGAACGGGAATCTACATCACGACAGAGACGACATCCAGTTCTTCCCTGACTTCTCCCTGTCATTCCAAGCGCTACACAGAACTTTCACCGGAGTGATGTGCTGGCTACAGGACAACAAACTGCTAAATTCCATGCTTTACCCCGCCAAGTTGCGAATCCAACATGATGGCAAATCTCAATTCTTTAACACACCCGAAGAGGCAAATTTATTTCTCGACAAGCTGGGGTGTGAACAAGCCATTGGCAATCTGAGACCCCAAAGAGACCAGGCTGAAAGAGATACGCCGTGATACCCACTCTTGCTCATCTCTAGGGCACCTGACACCAACCAAAAGAACCCCTGGACTTCACAACTACGTTGAACTTCAAGGTGCGCCCAACCTTGGAAGTTCCCTAGCGCCCCAAGTGCAGCTCAGTTATGTTCTGGGAAATTGGGTGGGGAAATTTGATGGGCAAGTTGGGGGTTGCCAGTGACTGGGAGGGAATCAGTTTAATGTTATGGAAGTGTTCCTACCTGGGGTCCGCACCCCCCCCTGCCTGCACCCAGGATCACCCAGTGGATGCACTGAAACTAGATCTCGACCAGGAAAGCAGAAACCTGGACACAACACCGCAGCAATCTGGCCTGACACAATCAACCGTCACCTTGACCCAAAGTTAACCAAACAGTTCACCACCAACAACATTCAAGTTAGATACCTGGAACATTAAAGGGGGCAATAATCCGATCAAAAGGAGAAAGATGACACAGTATCTCTGGAGGCACAAGGTGGACATAGCTCTGATTCAGGATCCCACCTCCTCCACAGAACAGAGAACCGTTGGGACCGAGATTGGGGCTGTCATAGATACTGCGCCTCATACACCCGAGGGGTGGCAATCCTTATACACAGATCCCTAAAATTCAAACTACTCTCTGTCCAAAATGATGAGGAGGGAAGGATGCTCCCGGTACAGGCGATCCTGGAAAACACAGAATTCATCATTATAAACTCATATGGGCCAAACACAGACGGATACAACAACTTTGACTGGGTAATGACGCACCTGGGAGAAGCGAGGTCCGCAACAATCATATGGGCAGGCGACATGAATACTGCATTAGTCCCACACTGGGACAGGTCACACTCGCCGTCCACAACGGTCCCTAAAGCAGCCCTCCAGGTGCTCGAAATCTGCAAAGCATTTGACTTGGTAGACATCTGGAGACACCAACCCGGCAAGACCCGAGACTACTCCTTCCACTCCTGGGTCCACAAGACCAGCTCCCGCCTTGACTATATAATGGTCTCCGCACACAGCCACGTCCAGTAGTTAGACAGCCAAATTCTGCTTAATCTTTGTCAGACCACTCGGCAGTCAGTCGTATGTGCCCCATCAGAGGGGAGAAGACACTGGAGATTCAAACCCGGATCCCAACAGGACCAGGTGTTCACTGACAAACTCCTCAGAGATTATCTCCTTCGTTGAACTCAACCAGGGCTCGGTGACATCCTCCGGTACCCTGTGGGAATCCCTGAAATGTTACATCAGTGGGATTTGCTTAACCGAAAGAACAAGGTATTCTCAAACTCATAAGACGTGAGCTGGCCTCAAGCGAGACCCGACTAAAAGAGCTCGAGCACTTGCAGACCACAGCACCGGAACCACACGTGCTAGCATCACTGAAGGAAAAGCTAGACAAGTTCAGAGCGACAGCGGACCGTGAACTTCAAATTTCTGTCACATGGCCATCGCATCCGCCAATATGACCCTCCTCGCCAGATTGATAGCAGCTGACCAGAAACCAACACAGATAGAGCGAGTCAGAAACCCTCAAGGCACCCTAGAACATGCAGACAAGGAAATAGCCAAAATATTCTGTGCCTTCTATCAAAACTTATACAAGGCCAACTTCACTGCCACTCAAGAGGAGCTAAAGCAATACCTGGCCGATATAGAAGTGTACTGGCTGGACGCCACGCTGAGAGAACCCCTAAACCTACCCATCGCACTAGAGGAAATCCTCCAGGCCATCAAAGAGCTACCAAGCACCAAAGCACCTGGCCCCGACGGGCTAAATGGTGAGTTCTATAAATCATTTGCACCAATCCTCGCCCCACTCCTACTAGAGGCTTTTGAGGAGGCACTCGAGACTGGTTCACTACCCCCGACCCTCCGCAAGGCGAATGTGATCCTACTATACAAAGCCAATAAACCCCCCGAAGAGTGCGGCTCGTACAGACCAATCTCATTGATCAACTTCGACAATAAAATATTGTCCAAGATCCTGGCCTCCAGACTCATTCCCCTGATGTCCGCACTGGTGCTCGCAGACCAGGCCGCATTTGTACCAGGCCGCAAGTCTAAATTTGGCATCAGACGCATGTTTGGAGTAATGGAAGCACTAGATCCCTCGCATCAAGCGATAGCGGTACTCCTAGAAGCCGAAAAGGCTTTTGACTCCATAGAATGGCCCTTTCTCTTTGAGGTCCTTCAACAAATGGGTCTCAGCAAACGATTCATCCAGTTAACTGCCCTCCTGTACAACCAACCCAAATCACACAACACCGGGGAAGACCAGATTGTCGGCAATGGACCTCCAGCGGGGAACCAGACAAGGGTGCCCCTTATCCGCCTTGCTCTTTGCGCTAGTAATGGAGCCCCTCACCTCCGACCTTCGAGCCAGACACATGCACAGAGGCCTCACCTTCGGTCCCCACAAACTAATAATTTCCCTGTATGCGGACATCGCTCTTTACATACAAGACCCGGCGACAAACTTGAACCCAGTAATACGTGATCTCATCAAATTCGGCAACTTCTCAGGCCTAAAGATCAACCACAGCAAGTCCATTATATTCCCGCTAACCCCAGAAACCCAAGAATTCCCAGATGACTTGGGCTTCAAATGGGAACACAACGACGTCCGGTACCTAGGCATCCAAATGGCCAGGGACCACCAAATCCTATTTCTAGACAACTACGGTAAAGTAATTCAAATACTCCAGGGGAAAATCGACAGATTGAAGTCACTACCACTCACCCTCTGGGGACGAGTGTCGATTGTGAAAATGGTGATACTCCCCAAACTCTTCTTATCTCTTTGTAAATCTCCCCCTATTGGTGCCCCAGGAACATGTCCAACGCCTGCAGAGCCTAGTCCTAGAACTTCTATGGGCGGGCAAACCAGCCAGAATCACATAGAAGTCACTAATCCAACCAGTAAAAAAGGGCGGCATGGCACTCCCTGACTTTGAGCGTTATTACTGGGCGGCCCAAGCCCAATTCCTGGGCCACTGCTACGCCACGCACTTAATACGGCCTCATGTCCAACTAGAGCGAGCTCTCGCATCCCCTTACCTGCTCAGAGAAGTTATTTTCAACCAAACACACACTCCACACATCACTCTAAACACGGTCCTCTCCACCATAGCAATATGGAAAAGAATTGCGCAAAAATGTGACATCCAGACCAGGTTCTCTCCTCTCCTTCCGATAAAATTAATTCCTGGAATCCCCCCAACTACAGAGAAAGTTTATGTAAACTGGGTCGACAAAATAAAATTAAAAACCATGTGAGACCTGTTCCTCGAGAGGAACTTTCTCACTCCCCATCAGGCCAAAACCTGCGGAGCTACTACTGCACTTGATACATTTATCTATTTCCGCCTCAGACGCTCCCTCCAAGCTATACTACCCTCGTTCCCACGACAGCCCGCAACATGACAGCTATTGCACGAGGTCATCCAGTTACAGGGGGAGGGTAAACTAGTGTCAGTGCTGTACAAATCACTGCTAATGGAAACACCCAGAACCCAATAACACCCAAGGTGAGATGGGGGCGAGGGGGAGCCTTTCAGATGGTAATTCCAGACGAAGAATGGAAATATATCCTAGCACAAACCCAGAAGGTATCGCTAAACACAAGATATAAACTAATGCACCTAAAATTCATTCACCAAGCGTACCATACCCCTGTCAGAACCCATCACTACCACCCCTCACCCCCCCCCCTGCCCCCACCTCCGACATGCGCTCGCTGCGACGCCCCATTGACAGACTTTCTCCACCTCGCATGGTCCTATCCAGCCATTCAACAATTCTGGGAAACAATACCTGAAAAGACCGTAGCAATCATAAGCGTACCCATAGAACCCGACCCCAAGATCACTCTCTTGGGACTCACTAAACAGGGGGATCACATGGCAACATTGGACATGAAAGATGCATACTTTCATATTTCAATGTTGCCAGCGCACAGGAAATATCTAAGGTTCAGGATAGAGGACCGGCATTACCAATTCACGGTACTCCCCTTTGGCATCGCCTCGGCACCAAGGGTGTTTACAAAGCTCCTGGCAGTAGTGGCAGCACCAGAAAACCGGAGTAACAGGGGATACCAGGCGTATCTCAATTCTGTGATCTGGCCTGGATAGCACCGTTATATTTAATTCATCAACAAAGATCATAGAATAAGTGATTCTGAGAGGAGAGCCCAAACACAATGTATACATCTACAACACCATTATCTCATGATGACAATATAAAAAGAAAAATGAAGAAAGTGTCTGTATACAACAAATAATTGAGATGAAAGCATTCAATTCACTGGACACATTGAGGTAGTTAACATTTTATTCAAATATCGAAAAAACACCACACTAAAATGATATGATTATTCTAAAAATAATCAGCAGTGCCATTATTAATACATTTCACAACCAGTCCGAAAAACAAATGGCCTAACAGGTTGGGCACAACATTCTTATATCATCCCCAAAAAACATGTACACCAGACATACCTCATTCATCCTCAGTCAGACAACCTAACATCACAACTCAATTCATTAAATTCTAACATTTACATCTAAATTATAAAATATCATTCTAAAATACAATCTCTGTAGTGTCAGCACTCCTGTGCAGATTATCCGTTCCGGTTTAACCTTACCTCGACGACTGCCTCATAACAGGGTACTCCTACAACACATGAATTTCGAACACCCAGAAGACTGTAGACCTTTGTTCAGTCTGGGATGCTCCAACGAGAAGAAGTCCAGTTTAGTCACCAGTCAAGTAAAACAATTTCTGGGTGGGTCTAATCCGGACGAAAGATGGCCTTGTATTCCCCTCCATCGAGAGGGTTCAGAACATGCTTTGTCAGATCCTTCAATATCTAGCCAGTTGTGAGATGACGGTACGCATGCCGTCATGCATATGCTTGGTTTCCCACGCACGCTTGGGTCCCATGCAAGAGTGTCTCCACAGCCAGTGGTGTCAGGCCAGTGGACAATGGGAAGATCTGGTAGTTGTCTCGCTAGCCTTAGTTCGCTCTCTGCAATGGTGCTCGAGGAAAAACCTCTTGAAGGTGTCCTTCACCACCACACAGTGGAAGCCACTCTTATGACAGATGTTTCTCGCACGGGGTGGGCATCTTACCTGCATCAGCAGACAGCGCATGGAGTGTGGTCCCACAGGTAGCATCCAACCATATACATCTGTTAAAACTGCTAGCGGTGTTCCAGGCACTGAAGCACTTTCAAACACAGCTTCAGGGGAAGACCATCCTGGTCCTGACAGCACCACAGCCATGTATTACCTAAACAAAAAAGGGGGCACACACTCTCCAGGGCTATCCAAGCTGTCCCAAAATATTTGGATATGGGCTCTCCAACACAAGAGGTTTCTGTTGTCCCAACATGTTTCAGGGGAACTCAATCTTCTGGCAGACGTGCTCAGCAGAGATTTTCCACTGCCTGAAGAATATGAATGGCGTTTCTAGGTACCCCCAGAACCGGTCCAAGGGGAAAAGACTCTGGATAACATGGTCTGGGAAATTTGTCTAGACCCGCCCCCTGACCCACCTCCCCCCACCCACGAAATTGGTAGCCCGGCTGTCGGCCCGCTAACCATGGTTCGCTCATCTAATGGAAATGTCCCTCTTCCCCACCAGTGAAACTACCCTGCCAGTACAAATTGTTGTTGCAGGACAGGGGGGACACCATACACCCATGCCCACCAACTCTGAATTTAGCAGCCTGGCTCCTGAGGTCTTAGAGTTTTGACGGTTATAGGTCAAAGTATTGAATCAAAAGGATCGAATGACAAAAGGGTCGAATCAAAAGGACCGAAAACAAAAGGTTCCCAAAAAATATATAATATAATAATATATATAACCCCTGTTTTTGTGGTAAAAAAACACTTTTGTTACCTAAACGAACACCCCCAAAAAATATATAGTTTTAAAAAAAAAATGGAACCTTTTGTTTTTGATCCTATTGACTCACCTTTTTGCATTCGATCCTTTAACCGGACACCGGTTTGGACACCTACAGCTCACTCAGATGCATGGACGTACTCGGGGAAGCTAGACAACCTAACACCCGATATTGCTATTCCAGTAAATTGAAATGCTTTGTCATCTGGTGTAATACCAAGGGCGTCAATCCCATCAATTGCTCACCGACACACATTGTGCTGCACCTAACCCATTTGTTAGACGCAGGACTGGTCTTCAATTCTCTAAAGGTTCATCTTGCGGCTCCCTCAGCCTACACCACGTCACAACAGAAAGTGTCATGGTGGAGAGTACCAGTTATTAAGGCCTTTATGGAAGGGGTTAAGAAAATCCATCCCCCCATTTCTCACCCAGCTCCTGGATGGGATCTTAATGTGGTTTTAACCAAAATCATGGGATCTCCCTTTGAGCCAATGCATAAAGCAAGTCTAAAAGACCTTACTTACAAGATGCCCTTCTTAGTGGCTATCACTTCCATTAGAAGGGTTAGCGAACTACAGGCCCTTTCTGTCCTAGACCCTTTTGTTACAGTCCACAGGGATAAGGTGGGTCTGCGCACTCATCCCAGATTTGCACCTAAATTTATCTCGGATGTTCCATGTGAACCAATCGATCGAACTACCCACTTTCTTCCAGAATCCCACGAGCATGGCCGAAAGAAGCCTTCACACACTAGATGTGCACAGGGCAGTCATGTTCTACCTGGAAAGAACTAAACCACTGAGAAAAACAAACCAATTTTTTGTTTCAGTGGCAGCTGGCAGAGAAGGGGATCCTGTCTCTAAATCAGCTATTCTCAAGGTGGATTGTCAAATGCATCACACTGTTTCTCATTTGCTAAGAGAGACCTGCCCTTCAAGCCTAGAGCACACTCTACTCTGGGCTCTGGGGCTTCCATAGCATTCATTGCAAATGTTCCCCTTGAGTCCATTTGCAAAGCGACAACCTGGAGTTCTATACACACCTTTACAAAACACTATTGCCTAGACACTCATTCTAGATCTAACTCTCAGGTGGGACAAGCAGTATTAAGACATCTTTTCTCTACGGTTCCTTCTCACAACCCACCTCCGGGTACTGCTCGCTAGTCTATGCACAGCATGTGATTCTAAGCAGATTAACAAGCATCAGAAGACGTGCATTACTCACTGTAACAGCATTTCTGATCATTGTATCCGTTTAGATTCACATGCGCCCTCCCTGCCTCCCCACTCGGGGTGGAAGGAACATAGACGTCTTACTACTTCTCTCTTCATGTAATCACTCACAATAGCCTTGGGCTCCCCCATGGCAGAAAACATTCAATCGGAGCGCCCTCTGCGCGTGAGGGATTTTGGGTACACTACACGATGGGGATAGTGTTACAGACACGCCTATGCCGACACCCCCTTTCGGTCCCCGAAAGAGAAGATGCAATACTCTGTGGTTACCCCTGGATGTCGGACCATATGCACAGCATGTGAATCTAAGCAGATACAATCATCAGAAATGCTATTACAGTGAGTAATTTTAATAAGTGTATTGGTGTATATTCCTGTGTTCACTCATTGAAGGCCCCTAACCACGCTCACACTAAACCTTGATGCCTCTCCATTGCTACCTTAATTTGGTGCTGGCTAAACTCTGAGCTCCATGTTAACCGTAACTGGGGTGGGCTGATTTTAGGAATTCATCTCAACAATCACTCTGGCTGGTCAAGATGCCCGCTTTGGCACAGCTGTTCTGCAGCATGTTGTGATTTCACATCAGCTAAGTTTGCTTCACCCTTCTGTTTTAAGGTATTGCTATAAGAGTCTAAAGTGAGGAATCCGTTGGGGGACACAATTGTTTAGCTTAACAAATTACTTATCTTTTGTTATCTTCTTTCTGATGGATGTTCATCCCACGGATTCCTGTGGCATGACCTTTTTAATGGACCTCCAACCATGACAGCATATGTTATTACTTGGCTAGACTGACAATTTGGTGCGTGTCAATCCATTTTCTTTTTACGTGTCATGGCAATTCTTTCTGGACATCTATGGTAAAGTAAGCATTATACGTGTTGTTCATGGTTAGCGTGGCATTTTGGTGCAGCCAGTTTGGACATTCTTATTGTGGCATAGCATTTTTAATGGCAAGGCCAGTAGGGGTGTGTACTTAACTGTGGATCTTGCCATAGATTGGAAGGGCCAACCTGGACTTCTGTTCTTATAGTAACATTACTGGCATTGTGCGCAAAGCAAACATGAGTATATACTTATATTTGAATATTGACATATATTGCTGCAGCAATTAAGATTTTCTTTTAGCACCCTTCCCTCCATAGATTTCTATGCAACACCCTTCCTTTTGCTTTTTTGTGAACTCTGTCCTGCCTTTTTGAAGCGAAGTAAAGCCTTGAGCTTTACTTCCCTTTTGCTGATTGTTATGGGGAAACTTACTAGTCTATAAGATTGTCAGTACTGAGAAACTTAGCTTATCTTTTTGGAGTTCTTGTATTTTACAATTGCATACATCACATTCTATTGAAGTACAATTAGGATGCTTAGTCTTCTTCTAACCTTTTTAAGCCTCAGAACTTTGGTGGTCGCCAGCTTGTGCCATAAGTCGCTTTCTGGGGAAATGCAATACTATATGGGTTTTCCTGACCTCAGAGGGTAAGAAGGCCAAACTACAATATAGCCAAAGTACAAGCGAAAAACCTTGTGGCATTGCCATTGTTATGTGATGGCCACATTTTGTAGCCTTTTTCCATAAACGTGGAAGTGCACGAGTAAAATAATATAATAACAGTAAAACTATTACTGCTGCCACTGGCTTGTTTTAGACATATATTAAAAGTAATCAAAACCCATGAGAACAAAGGTTCAGGTGATATAAAATAACTGCGTTGCACTGCACTATAGGGTGCTGTGTGCAAATGACAAAATACAGTCTGCTGAGAAACCATTCAGTCTTATTAGACTCGCTCACTTCTTGCACCTCACAGGCATATTTAAAAGCAGTTAACCAATCTATGGTATTCTTTTCATCATACATACTCGGCAGATCCTTTGGATTTCTTGGATGAAAGAACCCACACCCACTTCCAGACCCTCTGAAGTAGCCTTGATACAATTGTAGTCTGGTCAACTCCAGCTGGAATTTCGCTGTCCTGTTTCACAGCTCTATCAAGTTTCATCTTGGCCAAGTTAATGTCAAAGTTTTCCTCTGAACCTCAGTTTATCCTTTTAGAATGCATAGATAACTTCAGCCTGATAAGTGGAAATAGAGGTTCGAGAAACCCCCTCTTTGAATGGATTGTGTCCTCCCACGTATTCTTCATCTTATGATATCTCCATATCCAGCTTCAGCTACTTCGGAAAAACATTTCAGCAGGGGCTGCTGCACGTCTATGTTTGTCGACTTGATGTCTCTCAAAGGCCTCAGTCTTGGAATCAATGTCGTTGATGGTGTATAAAGCGCGTGCATCGAACGTTGGCTTCAGTTGTGTTTTTCTGCGAGAGCTACGCTTCTGAAGATCGGCACGCTTCGGTTCCTTGACAAGAACATTTCGTTTAGTGAAATGTCGTCGGCATAATCGACTCCTAGATCAAGGTTTTAAAAAAATGGCCCGACTGTAGGGCGAAAATGTCCCTTACGGACTCTCATCGGATGTCTGTGGTGCCTAGGATCCACTCATTTAACATCAGAGTGTGGGTCCTGCCCATCAATGACAGCAAACGTTCTGAAAGAGCATAGGGGGAAGTTAGCTGCAGGTAGGGTGAAAAAGCCACGTAACAAACCCTTGGAAAAAAGTGATCCTCCTAGTCGAGAGAACTCTCCTCGTCGGAACAAAGCTAAAATGGTCCGATCACACAGTGGCTCACACCACTCGCCATCCTCATGGCGGTCGAAGAAAAGGTGATACTGATTACCTTCTTCGTTGTATAGTTCCTCACCGGAACGGGTGTCATGCCCAACCAAAATCGGCCTCACCGGCTGAGTGGGAGAGTTTCAGACTAAAAATGCTCAAAGTATTCGAGAATGCGGCCTTGACCCCCTCGAAGAAAGATAAGAGCCATGCCCATGTCGACTATGCCAAAAAGAAGGCAGGAGACAAAACCTGTGCGCCCTCGGGCCCGGGTTTCCAGGAGAAAACTCCTCGGGAGCCCTTGAAGGTTCCTTCGAGTAGAGAAAAGACTCATTCGAAGACCAAATAATCGACTCCATCAGCGCCGAAAAACTCCACATCAGTGTCTAAAAAAATCCTCGACGCAATAGCTGTCTAAATCCTCCTTTGTCGACGCAAATAACTAAACCCTTGAAGGATTTCGAGAAAACATTCACCTAACTGTCTGTGAAAGACACTCCTTTTGGTTAACAATATGGGGCACAAAATGTTCCAGAAGCCTCAATTTCAGAGGACTTCAGAATAAAAGAACTTAATGAAACCCTGCAATCTGCAAGTGGGTTGGAAACTTCCCCATAAATATTTTGGCAGACCAGATCCCTTAGACCATGCCAATGGATCTTACAGAAAAGATCTTAGACAACTGGTGTCTAGGGTCATAGAATGTCTGGGATGGAGTAGGCCTGCACTACTTTTTGTGCAGGACGATCTGACTGATATTTTGGATAAGATGCCCCAGGAGGACCCTATTCTTCCTTTCCATGTAGCTCTACAAATGATAGTTAATGCCAATTGTGAGATGCCAGTTTCTCCCCTTCTCACCTGTTTCTCCTTACTTGCAACCTTCTTGGAAGTGGCTTCCTTACTGTCCGAGACTTGTATAGGCCTGGGCACGGGTCTTCGGATTCCAGCGTGAGTTCTGTTGCCTTCCACTAGGAAGCGTTCAGTATCCAGGACGTGGAATCAGGAGGGAGATAATCCAGGCTTGGAAGGAACCAAAGTGCCGTAGGACCGAGCACAAGATTAATCCAGGAAATGAATCACGAAAAGGGAAAGGAAGGGGACGAGCGAGTACCAGGAAGGAAGGGAAACGAAGTAATCAAAGGCGCACGGAACGGAGTGGACTTTGATAACGCTGCTGCTTGGTGTAGTTAGACGTGCGTTGAGACGCGCGGCGCAGCGGGGCATGGATGCTTTGTAGGAAGTAGAGTGTAACACAGAAGGGCTGGTGTGCAGCGTTTCGGATCTGTCGGCCATGTTGGTAGAATCACGGAGTTCATACCGTGGTGCATAATGGACCATGAAGTCCAGAATGGACGAATTTGGCGGTTCATGACACTGTGCACTGGCCAAATTCACTTTCACCTTTATGGGATTACGTAGCTATGGCTGATGAACATATCCCTGAAGGGGAAGAATGAAGGGGCTTCTTAAACATTGTCAAGGATTGGAAAGATGCAATGTGCGAATAACTGCAAGCTGGTCTCGACTCTGCTGACAGTACCAGCAGAGCAATGGCGGCTAGCACTGTAATGTACTTTTTTGCCTTGTTAAAAGCATGGTTTTACTCCAGATGTGCAATCTGGACTTCTTAACATATCCTTTGACGGCACGCATTTGGCAACAAGGCTGACGAGAGCCTGGAGAAGCTGCAAACCTCCAAAGCAGCAGCCAAATACCTTGGCGTAGCAATCAGACAGCCACAGACTCGTACCACTGGTACACCTTGGAGGGGCAGGTCCTTCCGCTATTACTCCTCAGTTGAAAGAGGGAGAGGACTGGCGAATCAGAGGTCAGAGAAGATTCCCCTGTGGTTGGCGGAGAAGAGGTGCCAAGACCACCCAAGCAGGGGCTACTTTACCATCAGCTACCTCAAAACCTCCGAGACTATAGTGCAAAAAACCTAGTGGGAGGCAGACTCTCAATGCATCTGAAAGTATGGTGTGGTATTACTTCAGATGCATAGGGATTGCAAACGGTAGCCCAGGGTTACTGTCTTCCCTTTTTTAAAAGGCCTCAGGATCATCCACCAGGGAACAACTCTTTCAAAGATCCAGATCCGCTCCTTATGCAGGAAATCTTGACCCTGCTAGTGAAAGGTGCTATAGAACCAGTACCTGTAGCAGAGGGGGACAAGGGTTGGTACTCCCCTTACTTTCTAATCCCCAAGAAGGACGGAGGATTGAGACCTATCTTGGACTTAAGAAACTTTAACAAGTCCCTCAGGAAGGACAAATGCGATATGGTTAACCTGTCTCAGTTCCTTCAGGCCCTCCAGCTTCAGGACAGGATGTTATCATTGGACCTTTAGGGTTCTTACTTTCATGTGCCAATCCATCACAGGCACAGAGGTACCTGAGGTTTGCCTTTGCGCGGTTCTCATGATCAGTTTTGAGTTCTGCCATTTGGGCTAACCTCCGTCCAAGGGTGTTTATCAAGTTGATAGCGGTGGTGGCAGCGACTCTCAGGAGAGAGGGGTAGATGTGAATCCCCCCATCTGGACGATTGGCTGATCAGGGCCTGCTCTTCTGAACAGGTCCTGGAACATCTCAGCTACACATGTCACTCCCTTCACAGACTGGGCTTCTCCTTCAACTTCAAGAAGTCCCTCATGATACCATCTCAAAGGCTCCAATTCATCAGGGCTGTCCTAGATTCTTCCTTTGGAACAGCCTCACCACCTGAGGTGAGGGCTCAAGACATTCTGCAGATGGTCACCAAATTCAAGTGTGCCCAGCGTCTTCGAGCCTTCGATTTTCTGAAGTTGCTCGGCCTCATGGCATCCTGCATTTTCCTGGTGCCAGAGGCCCGGCTGAGAATGAGATCTCTCCAATGGGCTCTCAGGAATTAATGGTCCCAATTCTCGGGAAGGTTGTCAGACCTTCAGGTTCCAAGCAGAGTATCACAAGACCTTCTGTGGTGGACCTGCCAGGAAAACATTCTGAAGGCAAGGTATTGACGGACGCCTCACTCACGGGGTGGGGTGCCCACTCCAACTATCTGACAATCGGTGGTCGTTGATCTCCATCAGAGACCAAAGTACACATCAATCTTTTGGATGGTTGGGCAATTAGATTAGCACTGAAGGCCTTCCTTCCCTCTGTAAGGGGAAACAACATCTTGATAATGACGGACAACACAGTGGCCATGTACTAACTCAACAAGAGAGATGGTGTAGGGTCACTATCACTGTGCATAGAGGCAATGCAGCTCTGGGCAATTCAAGAAGGAATCCCCTTATCGGCAGTTCACCTATCCTGAGAGGAGAACACAGCGGCGAACGCTCTGAGGCAGAGAACCCTCTCCCACGAGTGGGAACTAGCTCAGGATGTCCTTCAAGAGATCTTCACCCTTTGGGGAACCCCTCAAGTGGCCCTGTTTGCGACCAGTGTCAACTGGAAGTGCCAATTGTACTGCTCCAGGGAATTTCCCCCTAGACTAGCTCTAAGGGACGTGCTTGTGGTGGAGTTTCCGTTCCTGTACGGGTTTGCTCCAGTCCCCGTCATTCCTCAAGTCATCAGGAGGTTGAGAAAGTTCAGTAAAACCATGATCCTAATTGCTCCAGATTGGGCCAGGATGACGTTCTACCCAGACCTTCTGTACATGTCCATCTGCCCTCTAATACGTCTACCACAAAGAGAGGACCTTCTCTTGCGAGAGGAGGGTCGGGTTCTCCATCCAGAGGTCAATTCCTTATGCATGGACTGCATCAACATCCCTGTCTCCAAAGTCGTCAGTACCCTAGGCGTCTATATTGACTCCTCCATAACATTGACAAAACAAGTGAATGCAGTAGCCTCCGCCACAGCTTACACTTGTAAGTAAATGAACGCCTATAGACCTTTTCTCTCCCCCACAAGTTGCTCCACCCTAGCTAGAGCGTTGATCCTTTCCAAACTCGATTATTGCAACATACTTTACCTTGGAACTAGCAACAGAAATCTAAACAAACTTCAGGTCCTCCAAAACAATGCCATCAGAGCAGCCTTTAACATACCTCGATCCCACCACATCTCTGAAACTAGGAGGAATGCCGGCTGGCTGTCCACTAACAGAATCTCGCTGAAAACACTTACCCTCACTCATAATTGATTATCGAACTCTGCTCCAAACTACCTGGTCTGCAGATTCACACAAAAAACAGACCCACCAGATCAGCCCAACTACACTGCCTCAAAATCCTGAGGTATAACCTTCATAAATCTGGAGGTACTAACTTCCCTGTATTAGCTTCCAAACTTTGGAACTCTATACCTACATAAGAACTGTACCTGCTCTCACCCAATTCAGGATAAGCGCCAAAAAATGGCTTACTACTCGTGAAACTAACCAACCACAAGGGCTGCACCTGCCGCTTCCTATCCTGCCTGCACACAATGGCTTGTATGATCTCCTGCTGATGCAAAATGCCTATGCTGTAAATATTATCATGTTTCCTTTTGTAACCTAACTGTAATCTGTAACCTTTAACTATATCTTGTACAAATGTAACTGAATAATGCACCCAGATACCCAAGGGTTTGGCGTGCTATACAAAAGACACTCGACCTTCACGCATGTTTTCTGAGCGGTTGAGATGAATTGGTACCTCCCGGACGACGTAATGGAGATTTTGCTTTCGGTCAGGCGGCCAGCAACGAAATCCCTATACTGCTGCCGTTAGAACCAATTCTGCAGTTGGTGCATGGATAAGAATGTGGACGCTTTTACATGCAATACCTATGGTGTTACCATTCTTGCTACACCTGGCCACTGTGGGGCTCCAGGTTGGCACAATTAAAGGGTATCTAGCAGTGCTATCTATTTTCAAGAGCTTCTCTGAGGAGGGATCGATCTTCAAGATTCTACTGGTTATATACTGGTTATACAGTTTTTGAAAGGATTGACAAATGTTTTTCCTCGGTCCTTTTTCAAGTCCCGGTTTGGGATCTCAAACTCTTTCTGAAATGTCTGTGTGCTACATTCAAGCCTATCCATCCACTCCTGTCCTTTGATTGTTCACTTTAAAGACCATCCTTTTAGTGGCTCTTACATCAGCCCTTAGGGTGAGAACTTCAAGTCTTGTCCTTAGTCCTTAAGGTTTAACCCACCTTTCTACCGGTTTCCTTTTACCCAAAAAAACATGCTACCTTCTTTCTATCCCCCACCACATCATGGAAAGGAAGAGGAGAGGCTACACAGGCTTGACCCAAAGAGGACACTTTTCTACATTTCCAGGATGTCTAAATTAAGACAAGACGATCAACTTGTTGGTTACACGGGCCATAATTTGTGTATGGCGTTCTCAAAATAAGCATTGTCTAGGTGGATCATCCTAGGAATCTCAGAATGCTGCAGATTAGCTGGAAAATATCCTCTTGAAGGTCTCGGAGCACATTAGACCAGGGGCATGGGTACTTCCTCTGCTTTGCAGAGGCTAGTCCCAATTAAGGATATTATTGCAGCAGCAATATAGTCCTCAGTCCACACTTTCACCAAGCATTATAGTCTGGATTCTTTCTCCAGCCGGGAAGGTATTTCTGGGAAGGCAGCATTACATCAGTACACTTTGACCAATAAGAAACTCTTAAATTCTAATTTAAAACTGTACATTTTGACTCCCTCCTCTAAAAATGCAAATACTGCTTTGGGAGTATATCATAAGATGCGGAATACGTGGGATGGCACAATCCATTAGAAGAACAAGTTAATTACCTCTGGTAACCTTCTTTCGACTGGATGTTCCTCCCACGTATTCCTCATCGCCCCTCCAAGCCTACCCCACAGTAGAATTTCCATGTCATGGAAGTTTACGCTCTTTCAGGGTGAGTAGCTGACTGGCATAGGATAAACCAATACACGTTAATAACGGAACTGAAGTCAATGGCTGTTACGGGCGCTATATACCATCGATGACATTGACGCCGAGACAGAGGCCCTTGAGGCACATAGTGGACCGTCATTGACGCACAGCACGCCCTGTTGAAAATTATTTCCGTAGCAGCGAAAGCTGAAAATGGAGATATCATAAGATGAGGAATACGTGGGAGGAACATCAAGTTGAAAAAAAGTTACCACGGTTAAGTAACTTGTTCTTCTTCGTCACTAGTGTTACCACTAGACGTCTTTGCCTCAAGATGATTTCTACTTCTAGGCACTGCCCCAGCATCGACTGAATTACTAGCCACAAGTAAAGGAATAATCCTCGACTCTTGCTGATCCATTAATCTCTGTAAAAGATCAGCTTTTACCCCAGCGGCGGGCAACCCCATCTCTATAGACATTTTCAAGCTATCCTTTTTGAGAGCAACAAGAATTGTCTGTGAATGTTCCCATTATGTGATAAAGGGAGCTAACTTTTTGCAGCCTATTAACATCTTGGTGTTACGTACAATCAGAAATCTAGTAATACTCCAGTGAACTACTGTGTACCCAAGACCTTATTTATCCTCATTGTTGAGCACCAACTCGTTAAGATTCATTTCTCAAATCAACCCCGATGGATGGATTTTAGGAGGCACAGACGTGCTACTTCACTGATGCTCTGTTTCCCCTTTGAAGACCGATACACTATATATTTTCGTTCCTACAGTGTGGCTCCTCCTACTTGCTTCCACCTACCAATACAAAGGCACGCACGCTTATGCGCTTCTACAAGAGTGCCTGCCGAGAGCTGTTCGGCTGACAGCCGACACCCCTCGGCAGTAACATTCTTGCTGTGTTTACGAGTTAAGTTCAAACTTCAAATGAGCATTTACACACTGAAAACGAGCATGCCACTAAACCCTTTGAAAGGAAGGCCCGAAACAGGAATTACATAATCGGCTGCTCTGCGTTTATCCTGCTGAAAGAAATAAAGTAAAAAATAACCAAAAATTGAATCGTCAATGTCTCTATCCTCTGACATCAGACAGCTGTGGTTTTCGAATAACCAGACTCTTAACACTAGTGCTCTCATACCTAAAAAGCTTCTGTGCGAAACTACTGTAGTCTGCGAACCAATAGTAACTCATAGGCAATTTGCTCCGTCACTATGTAACCCAGAAAACACCATCACAGACCATGAGATATTGCACTGCAAGATGCAGCCTGAAACGGAACTAACAATGGACACAATAAATGGCAAATACTCAAGCTCAAAACCACTACCACACAGTGATTAAATGAAACCCCATTGCATAAACAAAATATACCAACCTAACCCCTCATGCGCAGACATAATAAAAAATGCCTCACAAAAGTATCGGAAACTGAGTCACATTAAGTAACAATGCTGAAGCTGAACTCTCAACAGTCTGGAAGCCCAAACCAAATGTTAACACTGCAAACCTAATCAACCTGGAAGTGGATGGGAATAACACAATTGTGAACTCTACAATATCTCCAATTCACTGTAATGCAATAAAACCAGTGACCTATTTAGAGCAAACTACAAATCACATGCAAAAAGACCTAACAGCCTCTCAAAACTCGAACCTTTCTCAATCACCAGTGCTATTTGAAAACAGGAATATATCCTTTGTCAGTAGTCCAACTCACTCTGAAACTAAATTTGTGAAACCTATGGCACGACAGTCATTTGGAATGCGACCAAATTTGAATCCTTACTACGAGATGACCATAAATACGGCATTGTTTAGTTTAACGAAACTATACAAGAACCTGGACAAGAAAATGATCATTCAAATAATATGCTCAAGGTTGGAACTGTTACAATCTTTGTCATAAAAACAAAATTCAATGGAAGAAAAGCTGATTAACCAACTAAGAATAAGTCAAGATTTGCTAACGAAATGTGATCAAACCATAACGTCTAAATCACTTGGTGACATTTTGCCCACTCCACTCATTAACATTTTGAACCGAAATTTAACATGCCAAGCAAAAAGGCGCAAGCATGGATACATTCGTCATATGTGATGACGGAAATGATTCCAGTGCTCTTAAACATCCAATACCAAGCCCTAAAAATTGTGGATCTAAAGAGAATTCTGTCGCTACTCCACACGCACTCTGATGTATTTTCATGCACGAAAGGTAAACAAAAACAAAGTAATGCTGCCATCTAGCACCCACCAACAAATGAATCAAAACAAAAACCATAATAAAAAAAGAAACCCAAAAAAACCACAAGAAAAAAAGCACGAACTCTAATACAAAAAGTTTAGTAAACAAAATAACTGTACCAGGTGATATTGTGGAGACATTATATTAAGCAACACTGAAAACAGCCAGATGTTAGCAAAAAATGTGACGATAGACTGATTCAAAAAAAGAAAAAAACAATACCACAGACTGCTGCAAATCAAACAGATGATCTATTGTTCATTAACAACTCTGACACATTATTGAATCTATTGACATACTCCACAAATACAGTACCAGAAGCAATTGAAAATGTTAGACCCTCCTCTAGTGAAGAGGGTATTCTTGAAAGATCCAGTATTGAAAGACACACACAGGCTAAAAATCCATCAAATGCCAAACTTAAAACCAAAACCAGACAGCATTCTTGTGCTTGAACAAAGAAAACCAAAGACCAGATCCTCACATATGGAGGAAACAATAGATACAAAGGAAACGACTAAAGCTACAAATGACAAAATTAAACTAAAACCAACTTGCTCAAGAAACATGGATGTAAATAAGAGCCTGAAATTGAAACCGAGCATAACAAGATCACCCTTGAAAAATTAAGTAAAGCTGATACCGTAGTACTAACCATGATTGATCAAGACATGACCCATTCCCCAACCGAACCACCATATTGACAAGCTTTTGGGTGACTTAGGAATTGAGAAAAACCAAATTGAGAGATATCGAAGCAATACATATTAAAAATAACAGAAAAATGGAAACAGCAACTTTGACAATTCCTTCTTATATTGTAAAAGAAAAAATATGGACATGTAGAGATGCCATGACTGCACTTGGTTTTGAGATAAGTGCTGAAAGAGCGTACACCAGCACATACATCAGAAATAAAAATCAAGGCGCCTACGAAAAGAAAGACTTCAGAGAGCAACGTTTACAAATACATTGTGAAGGCTTGGGATGAAACCTCCAGAGAGAAGTATATTCTGAACCGAATCTTGAAAGAACGCCAACACCAAAATGGGACTGTCTCAAAAGAGCTAGAGCCAACCAGAATTAAAACAATTTAAAGTACTGATATGGAACACAAAAGGATTCACTAATTTGCAAACAAAAAATCATGAGTGCCCATTAGAAAACTATAACCTATTATTGCTACAGGAAACTTGGATCACTGTGCAGCCTGTTATTCCAAATTACGAAATTTGCTGGAGTACAGCCATAAAGAAGAAAAAGGAAGGCCAATGGCGGGTCTGCTAGCAGCATTGCGTCTTGGCTCTAGGGGGCGGGGGGTGGGAATAACGCCATGGCTTAGCCCCCACCCCTGTATTCAAGCAGTGAAAATCGAATTTGAGCCTAAAAGTCACTCTACCTGCAAATATCTAGCAGTTTTAAATATATACTGGAACACAGTGCTCATTTCTGATACTGCTTTCCTAAACCACATAATGGACATATTGGATAGTATTCAAAACGAACCTCATCACTACACAACATTAATAGTGGGTGACTTAAACACAACCTTTGGCTAAGAATGTCAACCTATTACCTCATAAAGGAAAGGCCTGGATGAGTTTAATGAAAGAAAGAAGCATGACCATCCTTAACGGCACGATCTCCGGCATATTGGGTCTAAAACCTACTTGGAAAACGAGAGTCAAACTCCATATTTGATTATGGATTTATATCCTCCCAAGACCTAAATGACATTGAATCATTTAAAATAAAAGTATCATCACTGAGTGACCACAATATGCTTGAAATAACCTGGAATACTCAAAATGACACTCCAGCCACTCTATGCCGGTAAATTGACACTGAATAATGGTTGAAACAGAATTAACTGGTCGCCTGCAAAGATAAATCAATTGTCCAAATTATGAGCATAATGCGCAAACAACCAATGACCACAAACCAAGAGGTGCAGTTCCCTCAACCACTTTTTAGCGCTATTTCAAGAAAAAACTTGGTCCTACACCCGTAAGGATTTTATCCACAAGCATATAGCGGATCTGAAAATCTAAATCTTTAAAGGACAAATGAAACTGGAAATAAGAAAAATATCCTGCCTTCAAAAAGAATTATGCCTGAAAAAAAATCAAAGGATAAAATCAAGATACAAAAATGGTATAAAACAGATAAGAGCTGAACGTAAACAAGAAAACAATGAAAATATGCTCAGAGCATTATGTTCAAAATGTAGTGCACGGATATGGCATCTGATAAAAAGTACAAGTAGGAACGGAAACAAATCACTTCTTTTAAGCGCAATAATTCGTAAAAAAAAAAATGGTCCGAGCGCTGTAACAAATTGTTTTAGGACACAAAAATCATACACAACTGACTAATCCGGTTGACCTACTGGAACTGAAAATTGATCGACTCAATGTCCAAATTGAAATAAAAAAACTAAGCACATCTCGCACTGCAGGACCCAATGGGATCTCCAATTAAATCATTAAGGAACACTCTGATCAATGGACTGAAGTACTCTAGCATTTTCCAAACAGTGATAAAAACTGGAGTAATACCCCCAATATGGAAGGAGTCCATATTGATCCCAATATTCAAAAAAGTAGACGGGGATAACCCAACAAATTATAGACCACTAGCTCTCCTCGACACAGCTGGGAAAATGTTCGCAAGATTCCTACTTGGAGATCTAAAAAAATGGCTTACTAGAACAAACCACTTTGATCTCTACAAATCGGGATTCATAGCTAGTATAGGAACCAGCGCTAATCTAATACTCAAATCAATTCTGAAAGTACAAGCTATAAAAGCGCGATCACCTCTTTACATTTCGTTTGTTGACTTTGGCTAGGCATTAGATTTTGATATCCAGAAGCAAATTGTGGAATAATTTTTTTAAAGCAGGCTGTCCAAACTACATATTAAGCACAATTATACAATTTTACGCAGGAACCAGCATAAGAATCAAACTAGACGAAAAAGGTAATCTGTCAGAACTGATATCCACTTCGCTAGGTCTAAAGCAAGGCTGCATGCTTGCAGCTACTCTTTTCAAGTTTTATAAGTGACATAGACCATGATCTAAAAGAGAACCTTTCCTTCCCGCCAAAGATTGGGAAACACATAATGTTGTACCTATTATATGCTGACTATTTAATATTACTTGACAAAACTCCAATTGGCCTGCAGCGCAAAATATTGTCACTACAGGAATATGCCCAGAACAATAGCTTGAAATAAATACGCAAAAAACAAACATCTTGAGAATGGAAATTACAAACGGTTCCCTAAAAACCACAACTTTTAAATGGTACATAAAGTCCCACTGGAACCAAAAATTGATATTTAGGTGTTAACATTAATAATACCAGATGTGACACTCCTTACAAGAAAGATCAAAACCAAAATGAAATCATTAGCTTCGCAAGGAAAAATGATAATCAATAAAACAGTATATAATATATTAGATGCAAAAAGTGACTCCTACCATCATATATGGAGCGGAAGCCAAATTTCCTGAATTGCAACCTATTTGGAATTACATTGAAGGCGTCTTCTGGAAATCATTACTACCTGTTCCTTGCAGCTTTCCCATACAAATCATAAGATACGAGCTTGGTTTGATATCGCTCCAAGGAAGAGTTTGGTGGAACATACTTTCCTTACATAGAAAATGCTTGATGCCTGAAAAATATAACTCCTCTGTAATATCAATAACAGCAGACATCATATCAATGGAACGAAAATCTGTATTAACAAACTGGAAGAAGCATTGCAAGATACTCATGGGAAAGGCAGGCGTAGCGAAAAATACACTAATCGAAAACCCTGAACTAGCGAAAAGGAAATTATGGGATTATGATTTGATACAAACACTTGAACAAGCAAAGAAATACAAAGTTCGCAATCATTTCAAACTACAAATGAAGAGGAGAGGTCAACTTCCCAAATACTTCTCTAAATTTCCAGTCCCAAGATACCATGCCCAGGTGATGGGATTAAGATGTGATTTCTGGCCAACTAAACAGCTACTAGCCCAATGTAATGGAAAGATGGAACTGGCGGAAAGCTGCCGGTTTTGTAACATAAAAGAAAACCGACATTAGAACATCTATTGACTAAATGTGAAACATTGATGAACTTGCGTGCACAATACTATTTTAACTATTTTAAAGAATACAGAAGTCTACAGAGCAAAGGTATGTGGAACATAATTAATGCAGTATCGATATCCCTAAATATCAATACAATGAGTTTCCTAGATGAACTAAAATTACAAATGTAAATCACTGTAATTGATGAAGACCACCTCATGTAACCATATCTGCTTACAAATATGTGACATATGTAATTGTAAAAATAGTTTTATGAATAGAATAGTAATATTCCTACGTCCCGTCCACTTTCCTCCATACTTATGGGACATTCCTCCGTCCTGTGGGACTGGACCGGAGCACTTTGTAAAAAGCATCCAAAAATGTTGCAAAACGTTGTCCTTCCTCTCTTTCTTGTGCGGGGCCCGGCACGCGGCCATAACCCTGCCCATCTCAGCTGCGCCCCGCGCATCAACCATCAGTCCTTTTCTCCGCTCGTTCGGGACTGGACACACTTGCATCCGCAGAAGATTTTCTTCCCTTTTTTCCTCTCTGGCTCTCGCTAGCGATCGTGTACTAGTCTTTGTCATTCAAACTAGACTTTCCAGATTGTTCATCGTGTCACTGACGCTTCGCGAGGGCGTACCCCTATCCTCTTTGTCTAGAGTTTTTGGGTCCGGACCACCGTTGGGACTCCTGTTTTTATTGCGACTCCCTTTCGGTCCGGGCACTTCAACGTCGGTTGGAGCGGTGGGAGGAGGTGTTTCAACGGACTCCTCCTTTGCATTTTCAAGCGTTCATCGGCGAAAAGAAGAAACACCCGCTAAGTTCTTTACTTTTCAGAGCACCCCAGCCGGGAGACACCTTCCCGGGTTCTTCCGGATCCGGGAGGAGCGCTGATTGCTCCTTCACAGGGATTGCACCGAGGTGCCTTCTGAGCCTAATAATTACACCTCAGTTTTCTCTGAGGGTAAGGGGACTGTTTGTAGACCAAGTTCTACGGAGTCCTGGGTTACCGGAGCTAGCTCTGAGAGGCCTCTATCGGCTTCCCTCAAAAATAAAACCGTTGTACGCCCCAAGGCCTTGGTTGGGCTTGCTGTTACCGAACGGATGTTCGAGGCCAGTGCTTGTAAGGCTGTTACCAGACCTGGGTCCTAGGTCCCTCGTACAGAGGCTAAAGTTACCAACATTTCTGAGAGGCCTGGCAAGGCCTTATCAGTGAAAGTAGTTTCTCACCGTTCCCGCTCTTGTGGCGATGGCAGAACTGTTGAGGGGGCAAAGAAAGTTCTTCTTTTACCGGCAGCGCCGAGGTCCTTCCTGAGTAGGCTAATTTGGCTATTAGTATGTCGCAGAAACATTCCAGGCCTCATGGTACCGGGTCAGACAAGGTTCCTTATGTTAAGACTAAAGTTAAGATCCCTGGTGCATCGACGGGGACCCCTGCCTCACTTCCTCACGTGCCGCAGTTCCCCTCAGGTGATGGCATAATGGCGGCCGTTCCCGCCACGACCATGGTGGCCATTTTGGGTGCTACCCCTACAACTAGGCCATCGGCCTCAGGTGTAGGGCTTGGTTCTGTGGGTGAACGTAACATTTCTTGTGCGCAACCCTTTTGCCCAGTTTACGACTGGAACGCTCGGATGCCCCTTCCGCACAAGGTTTCGTTGCCTGTGGTGTCGGCACCGTTGATTTTTGTTGATAATTCGGGTTATGGGCCTTTGTGGCAACCCTCCCTGCTGCGTCCCTGGAATTATCCTCATGAGAGGCCTCCTCCGGTACCAAAACAGTCCCTGGAGGACGCCTTCTGTGGCAAATTTCAGACGCTCATGCGTACGGACCCCATGAGGGAATATTTCAAAGGGCTTTTTAGGGAGATATGCCCACCTGCGCCTCCGGCTCCATTTGCTCCTCCAGTGGCTCCACCGCCTATGGTGCCTTCCCCGACCCTTCCGCCATTGTCAACACTGTCCCCTGTGGACAAGGCAGTGCCCGACACGGTTCAGCAGGGTCCTGACCTGTCGGATGAGGCACAGGGCAATCAGGACAACGAGGACCTGCCCCGCTCTATTAGAGCCTTTCATGACCAGGTACTGGACATGTGTATTTTGGATGCTCCGGTGCCCGAGGCACCCGCTCCGCAGGAGGGTGTGCTTTCTGGGGCGTTCACCCTGTCTCCTTTGGAGCATACTGGCCTGTTCTTGCAGAAGGACGTTCTGGCCGAGGTCCGTAGGGTCTGGGAAAAGCCACACTTGGGACTTTTCGTCAATAAGAAAATTGACGCGCGGTACAAGCTGCATTCTTCGGAAGAGGTGGCCCTGTCGTCTTGTCCGCCCCCCTCCTCCACATTGGTTGCTGCGGCCACTTTACAGTCCAGGCCTACAGCATCCTCTTCTATGACGACTACTCAGGTTCTGAAGGAGGACAAGTTCCTAGACTCCCTTGGGAGGAAGATTTTCACTAAATCTGCTTTGCAGCTTCAGCAGGCAAATACAGAACTAGTGTTAGCGGGGGCGAATATGAGGATGTGGAAAGGTCTGTCGGAGTTCGAGGAGCTCATTCCGGTCGAGAAGCTGGAAGACTTTTTAAGGCGGGGATTGTCCGATGCCAGGGTCTTAGCCCAGGATCTGCTGGAGACTGCGGCGCACCACGTAGACACTTCGGCTCGGGGCCTTATGCTGGGAGTTGATACCTCCCGACAGGCGTGGTTGCATGCCACCAAGTATTCAAAGGAAGTGGAGGACAAGGTGTTGGACCTTCTGTTTGATGATAAGGAGCTGTTCCGGTCTACAACAGATGTGGAGCTGACCAAGATGAAGGACAGCACCCAGACAGCTAAATCCTTGTCAGTCCTAGTTAAAACTCCCTTTAAGACCCACAGGCGTTATCGCAAAGTCGGCCCTCCTCTGTTTTCAGGGGCTTCCTAGACCGGAAATCTCGTAGAGTGGATACCCCTTCGGGTAATAACCGCCGGAGGCAACAGAGGACTCGGTTTTTCTCCCGCTCTTCAGCCTCCTCCTCAGGTTCAGGTGGCAATGCCACTGAAAAGCCTACAAAATGAGTTCTCCCCGCTTGCACGAGACCCCGGTGGGAGGACGTATTGCGTCTCATTGGGAGGCGTGGCAGACCATCACCGAAGACAGGTGGGTCTTGTCAGTCACTCGGGCGGGCTTCCGCCCACCCTTACCCCCTACCCCCACCCTTCAACCCCCCTTTCCAACAGTCAGGGTCGTCCTCCCTAAAAGCCGAGGTTCAGAAACTGCTGGACCTCAGAGCTGTGGAACCCTTCCCTTCGGAACGAGGGGAGGGCTTCTACTCCAGGCTGTTTACGGTGCCCAAACCCAACCAGGCTGGCCTGCGCACCATCCTAGACCTTTCCCAGTTCAATCTTTTCCTACCCCAAGAGAAATTCAAGATGATCACGCCTGGTCAGATACGGTCCTCCTTGCAGATGGGCGATTGGCTCAGCGTGGTGGACCTTCAGGATGCGTACATGCATATTCTGATATGGAATCCACACAGGAGGTATCTCCGTTTCTCTGTGGGAGAGGAGCACTGCCAGTTTCGAGTGCTTCCTTTTGGCCTCAGCTCGGCGCCACGTGTCTTCACGAAGATGTCGGTGATTGCGGCCTATCTTTGTCTGCAGGGTATCCACGTGTATCCGTATTTGGACGACTGGCTCTTACGCAGCCCTTGCCTGTTGAAAGCCACGTGCAATCTTCTGTCTCTCCTACAGCTCCTGTTCCGTCTTGGGCTGTCGGTGAACTGGCGGAAATCTTCCATGACGGTCTCGCAGGACTTGATTTTCCTGGGTTTTCGTTGGAACACGATCGACTGCAGAGTGTACCTGACCGGTGACAGAATGGCGGATCTGTTGGCCGCGTGTCAGATGTTTGCACAGTCAGAGAGCATGTCTGCCTGGTGGTTCCAGAGGCTTCTGGGCCCCATGGCCTCGTGCGTATTGGCTCTTCCTCTTGCTCGTCTCAAAATGAGGCGGACTCAGATGGCTCTTCAGAGTTTTTGGCGTCAGGTTGTGGACCCGGATTCCAAGTTGATAATGATTCCGGCTTCCATGAGAGTGGACCTGCAGTGGTGGTCGTCTCTCAGCAACCTGTCGGTGGGTGCAGGGTTTCAGGACCCAGCCCCCTATGGTGACGGTCACGACGGACTCCTCCCTTCTAGGGTGGGGTGCAACGTTGGATCTTCTTCAGGTCTCAGATCTTTGGTCACATCAGGACAAGCTCCTCCACATAAATCATCTGGAGCTTCTGGCGATCTTCCTAGTGTCCATGTATTACATCAACAAGCAATGGAGAACCAAGTCTTCCCCACCCCCCCCCCCCCCAGTGGACCTGTCCATCCAGATTTGGGAATGGGCTGTTCTTCATGGTGTCTGGCTACTTGCAGTACACATCCCGGGCCAGCTGAATGTCACGGCAGATGCCCTCAGCCGGCGGACAATGGTCAGTTACGAGTGGGAGTTGAAGGTGGAGGTCCTCTCATGGATTTTCCTGTGGTGGAGCACACCAGAAGTGGACCTCTTCACTACCACGGCAAACAAGAAGCTTCCTCTGTATGCCTCCAGAAGCGGGCTGGGAGCTTCCTCTCTGGGGGATGCCCTCGAGATTCCATAGCACAACCTGAGGGCTTATGCTTTCCCGCCTCTGCCTCTAGTTCACCGGACGATTTGCAAACTGATGAACTCAGTGAACTGTTCTCTTCTACTCATAGCCCCGTGGTGGCCGGACAGGTTTTGGTTCTCAGAACTTCAACACCTGTCGGTGTATCCGCCGATCAGGTTACCGTTGACCCCCGATCTTCTTCACCAGGGGGAACAGCAGCTGTGGCACCCCTCCCCACAATCTCTCAGATGCTTGGCGGCATGGTGCCTAAGTTCAAGTCTTTAGAACATCTTAACTTGTCTGCGGATAACATGCGTATTATCCAGGCAGCCAGGAAACCCTCGACTAGGTTCCAGTACAGAAGCAAATCGCTCAGGTTCTGTCATTGGTGTTTAATCAAGCAGTTGGACCCAAGGGGGGGCTACAATTGACACAGTACTGTCCTTTGTATCCTTCTTAGTGGAGTTGGATGTCCACGTTCTGTCATGCAGAACTTATCTTTCGGCGATTTACGCTTACCTTTCTACGGACCAATGCTCTTACTCTCTGTGTAACCCAGTGGTTAAGAGGCATTTTGCAGGCTTGACGCGCCTTTATCCCCTGGTTCGTAGTCCGCACCCGACGTGGGATCTAAATGCGGTCCTGACTGCGCTGTGTCATAAACCTTTCGAACCGATGGCCACGGTGGACTTCAAGCACCTGTCGTGGCAGGTGTCCTTTTTGGTCGCCGTTACTTCAGCAAGGTGTGTGAGTGAGCTCGAGGCTTTGTCGGTGGAGCATCCCTCCTTGGTTTTTCACAAGGATAAGGTGGTCCTACGGACAAATCCTGCTTTCCTGCCGAAGGTGGTATCTGAGTTCCATCTGAACCAGTTGAGCTTCCTGCTGGTCTTTTTTCCAAACCCTGCCTCAGAGGCAGAAAGGGTTCTGCATTGTCTCGATGTCAGAAGGGCTCTTAACTTCTATCTGGACAGAACATCAAGCTTAGGAGTTCTTCTCAACTGTTTGTGACCTTTGGTAACCCACAAAGTAAGCAGGTGTTTACGGTGACCATTTCTCGGTGGATCGCTGCCTGCATTACGGAGTCTTACACCTTCCAAGGGCTGAAGCCTCCTAAAGGTATTCATGCACACCTGGTACCGGGTAAGGCAGTTACGGTTGCCTTTCAGAAATATGTCCCCTAGCAGACCATTGCGAAGGCGGCTACTTGGGCCTCCCCATCTGCTTTTTGTAAGCATTATTGTCTTGACACGAGCTCTAGATCTGATGCTCAGCTGTGCTAAAGAACCTTTCAGTAGGGGGGGTTCCATCCACTTATAGTTCCTGTAAGGAGTGCTTGGGAATCTCCCATAAGTATGGAGGAAAGGGGACGGGGCGTAGGAGTATAACAAGGTTACTCACCGTAGTGACCACCTTACTCCTAGTCCATAGTCCCCTTTCCTCCATACGCCCGCCCGCCGTCCCCTCTAATAAGGTTCCTTTGTTATTGCTAATAGGTCTTTAGACCTGGCGATAGAAAAGGACTGATGGGCGATGCGCGGGGGGAGCCGAGATGGGCGGGGTTACAGCCGCGTGCTGAGCCCCGTGCAAGAAAGAGAGGAAGGACAAAATGTTTGCAAAATTTTTGGATGCTTTTTACAAAGTGCTCCGGTCCCGTCCCACAGGACGGACGAATGTCCCATAAGTATGGAGGAAAGGGGACTATGGACTAGGAGTAAGGTGGTCACTATGGTGAGTAACCTGGTTATTAGTCATAAGCAACGTAAAAACACAAATATGTGAAAGGTTTTTTCAAAGGGATTGGGTCCTCTGACGTATTCCACATCTATGACAGGTAATCACCACAGCTGTGCTGATTGCCTGTCATAGATGTGGAATACGTAGTTGGACCATCCCATCAAAAGAACGTTACCAGGTAAGAAAGTAACTTGTTCATTAAAACCAAAACACTAACTAAATAAATAAAAACAAATTAAAAAACAGGGAAACTGAGAGGTTAGCCAAAACCCAATCCAGGTAGCAATGTAGAGATTCAAGACTATTCTCAGGACAGTATGAGTCGGGTCAGGGGTCCACAATGAGTCCACATAGTGAAGCACACAATAATTCAATTTAGACAGGAATGTATGTTTTTATTCTAGGCCTCACACAAACTAAAACATTATACAAGCAGGTGAGATTGCACAACACTCAATAATAAACAGTCACCATAGGTTCTAAAATGCATTCAATGACTTGAATCAATAAAAGGTCAGTAAGTGATGCAGTAAGATGGATCCAAGTCAAAAGAAATATGCCCTAGTTTCAGAAGTCCAATCTGTTTGAAGAGTGGGGCCATGTGCCCAAGTCACAATGCTTCGAGGGGATTGGGTCCTCCGACGTATTCCATATCTATGACCGGTAATCACCACAGCTGTGCTGCTTCGGAAACTTTTTTTGGCTCCTGCGTCGATGACGTTGATGCGCCGTCGTCGAGGACCTCGTCTGACGTCATCCGATGTAATAAGTACGATGCCCGTAGCCTCAGTTCTGTTTTTTCCACGAACATGTTGCTTCGTGAATCTCGGTTACACCTAGACTCTTTGGAGTTCTGTTCTTCGAACATGTTCGTTTTTGTGCGAAAATCCTTCGTAAGAAGATGTCTTCTACTTCGTCTTCGACCCCGCGTCCGGGCTTCAAGAACTGCGGGGAGTGTGGGGTCCAAGATGTCGGTGACGGACTCGCACAACGCCTGCCTCTGGTGCCTCGGGGAGGCCCATGACACGGATGACTGTATAGACTGCAAGTCGCTCACGTCCAAAGCCTTAAGGGAATGTAAGAAGTTGTTGTCGGTAGGTCGGGTGTCCAAGCCCCGGAAGTCGAAGTCTGCGGGGCTTTCGACGGATTATTCGAGAGGTGACTCTCTGCGTCGTCGTCGGAAGTCTCGTGGGTCTCCTTCTAGGAGTCGGTCTTGCCACTCTGCGGTCTCTTAGAGGCATTCTTGGAAGCGCCAACAGCGGTCGTCTTCCAGGTCCTCTTCTGAGGACTCTGCCCGGCGCGTCGCTTACCCCACCAGCCGTGCGACGCCGGAGGAATGGGCTTCCTTCGGGAAGAAAATGCTGGCGATTCTCAAGTCGCAGGGTACTAAGCCGTCCGCGCCCCCGAGTGGGGTCGGCCGTGAGAGGTCGAGAGACACCGCAAGAGTGGTCGGCACGAGTCACGGGAGAGGTCCTGTTCGGACAAGGGGACTCGTTCTCGACGTACCCATTCCAGGTCCCGGTCCTCGACGCGTTCGAGACCATGGGCACCTGTGATGTCTTCGAGGAAGACATAGACGCCTGAGGCGTCGAGGGCGGCGACAGGCTTTCTCGAGGCTCCGAGGAAGTCGTCGAAGCCGTCGACGCTCAGGTCGTCGAAGGACACGCTCGGAGCTCCGGCTTCGAGGACTGTGTCGACGCAGTCGATGCTGGCGGCGCTGCATCTGACGTCGACGCCGATTTACTCGATGCCGATGCCTATTCTCTCGACGCCGGCGCCGATTCACTCGACGCCTTTCGAGGCCGGGGTGTCGGAGGTACCCAGTGGCACGGGGGGGGAACCCCCCTAGAAGGGCTCTGGTTAAGAGCAAGCACTCTCGGGTGCCTTCTTTTCACCACCTGGAATATATTTCGGAGGTGGATGAGGATTCGGATGGCCTGGTTCCTAGTCAGGTTCCAGATGAGATGGTCTCGGGCCATAGCCAATTTGACGATTTGAAGCAGTCACTGCATGATGCCAGTGGACTGGACACCTCTCCGGAGGTGGAGTTTTTTAGGCCTGAGCCTGGCTCTCATGCCGATTCCTCGTACCGGCACCTTATGGCTAGGGTCTCCGAGTACTTGGGATGGTCTGCTCCCCCAGGGGAGTTTGTCCAGGATGATCTCACGGACATCTTTGATGTTGGTCCCCCAACTGACCTTGTACTGTCGTTTCATATGGCTCTACAGAGAAGGGTGGCGGCGGATGGACTGCTCCGGAGAGACTCCCTGCGGTAGGCAGGTCCTTGTCGCGAAAATACCGTCCAGCCAGTATCGACCCCTGCTACTTGACCAGGCATCCCACTCCGGAGAGTTTGGTGGTGCGGGCGGCCACGGCCCTGGCAAAGCAGGCATCGTACCCTACCATCCCTCCTGATGGGGACGACAAACGTTTTGACGGCTGGGCGAAGAAAGTGTTTTCTTCTGGGGGTATGGCGCTTCAGGCGGCCAACTCCATATGTGCCTTGTCTCGTTTCACACACACTCTGTGGAACTGTGTTGGTTAGCGGCAGAACATATTCCCAAAGGGGACGAACGGGATGGTTTCCTTGCTATGGTCCAGGATGGTAAGGATGCCATGTGAGTCCGTTCAGTCGGGTTTGGACATGGCTGAATGTGTCAGCAGGTCCATGGCGGCGAGCACCGTGATACGCAGGTTTGCGTGGTTGTGGAAGTCGGGGTTTGCTCCTGATGTGCAGTCCCGGCTCCTCAACATGCCCTTTGACGGTGAACACCTTTTCGGCAGCAAGGCTGACGAGAGCCTTGAGAGGTTGCAGACCTCCAAAGCTGCAGCAAAGTCGTTGGGCGCTGCAGTTCGCCAACCTCCGCCTTTTCGTCCTAGGGGACAGCAATGGAGGGGTGGTTCCTTTCGCCATTACTTGTCCTTCAGTAAAGCGAGAGGAGCTAGTAGTCAAAGAGGCCAACGCAGGGGTACCAGAGGTGGACGACAGGGTACCCGTGGTGCCAAGGCTTCTCGGGCAGTTGCCTCTTTGCCCTCAGGCAACGCCGCAGCTGCTACCACTCAGTCATGAGGCCAGGTCCCATGGTTTGCCGGTTGGGGGAAGGCTCGCGCAGCATCTTGTAGAGTGGCGGGCCATTACTTCGGATGTGTGGGTTCTGGAGATCATAACCCACGGCTACTGTCTTCCCTTTCGGCAGAGGCCTCACGACAATCCACCAGGGAACCTCTCTTTGAAGAGTCTGGATCCGCTCCTTGCGCAGGAAATTCAAGCCCTGCCGGAGAAAGGCACCATAGAACTGGTGCCTGTAGCGGAGAGGAACAAGGGATGGTATTCCCCTTATTTTTTGATTTAGAAGAAAGACGGGGGTTTGAGACCCATCATGGACTTGCGCGGTTTGAAGAAACTCCTCAGGAAGGACCAGTTCAAGATGGTTACTCTCTCTCAAGTACTCCAGGCCCTTTACCGTCAGGACTGGTTGGTGTCTCTCGACCGCAAGGACGCTTACTTTCATGTGCCGATCCATCCCAAGCACAAGAAATACCTGAGGTTCGCGGTTGGCGACTCGCACTTTCAGTTTCGGCTCCTGCCGTTCGGATTGACCTCCGCCCCGAGGGTTTTCACCAAGCTAATGGTGGTGGTGCCAGCACATCTCAGGCAAGGGGGGATTCATGTCTACCCCTACCTGGACGATTGGTTGATCAGGGGGAGCTCTCCCGAGCAAGTCCTGGATCATCTGTCCGTCACCTGCCACTCCCTTCACAGGCTGGGATTCTCCCTCAATTTAAAGAAGTCCCATTTGACGCCAACACAGCGGCTCCAGTACATCGGAGCAGTGCTCAACACTTCCCTGGGGCAGTGTTTTCCTCCCCAGGTGAGGGCTCTTCTCATTCAGCAGATGGTGCACAAGTTTCAGCATGCCCAGACGCTCCCAGGGTTAGAGTTCCTGAGGTTGCTCGGCCTCATAGCATCCTGCATTCTTCTGGTGCCAGAGGCTCGCCTGCGGATGAGATCTTTGCAGTGGGCACTCAAGATGCAATGGTCGCAGTCCTCCGGCAGGATGTCGGACCTGGTTCAGGTGCCGCCCTCGGTCGCCCAGGACCTTCTGTGGTGGGCCGTCGAAGGCAACTTGATGAAGGGGGCTCCGTTTTGGCTTCCCTGACCAGAGGTGACGATCGTGACGGATGCAGCCCTCACGGGATGGGGAGCTCATGCCAACGAGCTGACAGTCAGCAGTCGTTGGTCTCCGTCGGAGTCCAGACTCCATATCAATCTGTTGGAGCTGAGGGCCATCAGGCTAGCCCTGAAGGCTTTTCTGCCGACTGTGCGAAGAAAGAATGTCCTGATCCTGACGGACAACACAGTGGCCATGCACTACCTCAACAAAAAGGGGGGGGCAGCAGGGTCACTTCCTCTGTGCAGGGAGGCGATGCAGCTCGAGTTCTGGGCCATCCAGCAGGAAGTTTCGATCTCGGCAGTTCATCTGGCCGGAGACTAAAACGTGACGGCGGACGCTCTGAGCAGGCAGAGTACGATTTTCCACGAGTGGGAGTTTGCTCAGGAGATTCTCCTGGAGATCTTCGCCCTTTGGGGGACTCCTCAAGTGGATCTCTTCGCCTCCAGTGTCAACCGGAAGTGCGAGAGGTTCTGCTCGAGGGAATTTCCTCCAAAAGGAGTCTTAGGAGATGCGTTTGTGGTGGAGTGGTCATTCCCACTGCTGTACGCGTTTCCTCCAGTCCCCGTCATCCCGCAAGTGCTGCGGAGGTTACGGAAGTTCGGTTCCCGGATGATCCTCTTTGCTCCGGAGTGGGCTTGGAGGACGTGGTACCCGGACCTTCTCGACTTGTCCATCTGTCCTCCACGTCATGTTCCCTACCAAGACAATCTGCTCTCACGGGAGGGGGGCCAGGTTCTCCATCCAGAGGTCAGATCCCTCAACCTTCACGCTTGGCTTCTGAAAGGTTGAGGTATAAGGATTGGGACCTCCCTGAAGACGTGATGCTCTCGGCCCGAAGGCCAGCAACAAAGTCTCTGTACCGTATGTTCTGCGACTGGTGCAGAGTTCAGAATGGGGATCCTTTTGCATGTGACATCCCCATTGTTCTGTCCTTTTTACTTTCTTTGGCCCACAGGGGCTTGCAAGTGGGTACCATTAAAGGTTACCTGGCGGCGCTGTCCATCTTTAAGCGCTCGCCTGAAGAGTGTTCCTACTTTAAAATCCCTTTAATTTCAGTTTCTGAAAGGGCTCACTAATGTGTTCCCTCCGTCACCTTTCCTGTTGCCCGGTTGGGATTTAAACCTTGTTCTGAAGTTTCTTATGGGTGCTCCGTTTGAGCCTTTACATTCTTGCCCTTTGAGGCTGTTGACTCTGAAAACTGTGTTTTTAGTTGCGGTTACTTCCGCTCGCAGAGTGAGTGAGTTACAGGCACTTTCAGTTAAGCCACCCTTCACTGTATTTCACAAGGACAGGGTTGTCCTTAGAGTTCGTCCTTCTTTTCTTCCGAAGGTGGTTTCGGAATTTCATTTGAGCCAGAAGGTTGTTCTTCCGGCGTTCTATCCTCCTCCACATCCTGGTAAGGAAGAGGAGAGTCTCCCTAGGCTTCATCCTAGGAGAGCTTTAAGCTTTTATGTTTCACGCATGTCCCGGGTCAGAGTGGACGATCAACTCTTTATTGGTTACGCTGGAAAGCGTTTGGGACAAGCTGTGACGAAACAGACTTTGTCTCGCTGGATTATTTTGGCCATCTCGGAGTTTTACCGCTTGGCGGGTAAGGACCCACCGGCTGGCTTGCGGGCCCATTCTAACAGGGATATGGCTGCATCTACTGCCCTGCAGAGGGGTGTTCCTATTCGCAACATCTGTGATGCAGCCACCTGGGCTTCAGTACATACATTTGTACGTCACTATTCCCTCGATTCCATCCGAGGACAGGCTCTGGACTTTGGCAAGGCAGTCCTTTGCTCTGCTATTTGATTGGCAATTATAAATTTTGATTCTAAATTCTTTCCCTCCTCCTTGCTCTGGTACTGCTTTGGGAGTCTGTCATAGATATGGAATACGTCGTGGACCCAATCCCCTAGAAGAATAAGTTACTTTCTTACCTGGTAACGTTCTTTCGATGGGATGGTCCGACGACGTATTCCATATCGCTCCCTCCCTACTTTCCCCGCTGCAGAATTTCTTTTGCGATTGCAGCTTACGTTCCGCAAGGCTTTGTGTCTGACTGGCAGTAGACTAATGTCACACGTTCTGGGGGAAAAAACTACAACTGAGGCTACGGGCGTTGTGAGTCCTACTTATCACATCGGATGACGTCAGACGTGGTCCTCGACAACGGCGCATCGACGTCATCGTCGCAGACGCCGAAAAAAGATTCCGAAGCAGCACAGCTGTGGTGATTACCTGTCATAGATATGGAATACGTCGTCGGACCATCCCATCGAAAGAACGTTACCAGGTAAGAAAGTAACTTGTTCTTCTCCCCAGAATGTATCTGATGCCGGTAAAGTACTTATGTTGGTGTTTGATCAAGAAAAGAGATGCATCAAAATTGCTGGTAAGTCAAAGGATGTTCTTAACTTTCAGGTTTCAATGCCCAGGTGCGATGACCAAAAAGCAATTGAATTGAAGGATACAAAGAGACTTAATCTCAATGTTATCCTGTGGAGGACAATGGGAGGCCAATGCTTTGCGTAAACTTATCCCGCTAACTGTTTTTCACAGAGGACTTGGTTAGTGAACTGGGGATCGCTGGAGTTTTGATTGCCTGATGTTGGTTCCAGTGAGAGTTGCCCAGAAGCTGAAGGTGCAAAGATTCTTCTGGTCAGGTCCAGGAGCAGAGTGCAACCTCTGGAGATAGAGAAATACAGAAAACATTGAAGCAGACCTCTTCAGGACACGTCACAGGACGGGGTAAGGTGTGTTCCAACGACGGTCACTGCACACAGACGGCATGAGTCCTTCCAGTTGAGTTTGTAGAAGTCCTTCCAGAGCAGGATCCCTTGAAGCTGGGAGGATGAAATTCATCAGGAAGGCAACACACAGCACAAGCTGGCAACCACTGAAGTTCCGGTTGCAAACGCCGAATAGCGACTCTTGTATCAAGGTAGCCAATTGGAGAGCTCGTTAGTCCACTGATTGGCCCAAGGACACTTCTGACGGCTCAGGCCAGCTGGATCCTCGAACACGTTGACTGTTGCCCCTCCCAGAGCCCAATGCCGCACAGGCGAGAACCTTTACTCACTAAGGCAACCATATCACACATATCCTGAACAAGTGCAAAAGGATATGAACACACTAAGCTAAATATGGTGAGAATAAATATTCTGACAATGAAAGGCCACACATCCATCCATTAAACATGAAACGCGTGCACTCAACCCAAAGAAAACGCAGTAGGTCAAATATGCACTTATGCACACAATCGATTGCATCCATTTAGACTTGAAGAATATTAACATAACCAATGTATTAGCTGAATGCAAAAAAAACAATATGCATACATAGCTTATTAACATAGAAACGCGCCATTACTAAGAAGCCAACTTTACTAAATGGAAACCGTAGCACGCTTTGAAGTAAACGAAAGGCATCAAGGCTTCGAGAGAATATAAAATGCTCAAGTCACAAACGCAGCTCCGTGCAGGGCTTAGACAGTAGTTAGGAAAATAGGCCAAGGTTACTGGGAAATTAGGAAGGTTCTCAACGTTGTATGAAAAGGCACAAGAAGAATTTCCAGAACAAGTAGTATACTCCTGAACTAATTAAAGTCTGGAAAAGCACACCTCCCATTGTGAGCCAGATAATCATAAGCTAAAAGATTATATGAAGAAGTAAGCTCAAACAAGTCCCTAGTGGTTGAGAGAACGAACATTTGTTTTGATAGTAGGTAAAACACTCGTAAATGCAAGGTAAAATAATTCATAACGCAGTCCTCGCACACGTGGCCCAAAATTAAAGAACACTATCTATTCATTAGTATAGATAAGACACATGCTTTACTCCCTCTGCCTATTGCCAGACATTAAGGCATCATACAAGGTTAACTATAAAGAAGCTGCTCTGGTTTATGGCCTAGAGATAAGGGAGAGTATTTTTTTATTGAAGTGAAAACAGTTCACAGACCTTTGTCCTTACTCCCATCCGGCTCATGTCTTGACCTGTCAGTTGTTCAAGGTTGGTCAGCAAGATGCCAACCAATGAAACCCTCCTACCCCCAATACCAGGCCACCCAGTACATATTAAACTAACCAATCATTTCCTGTAAAGAGGATGGCTTATTTTTTATATCAATTTAGAGGTGGTGCCAGGAAGAGCCAGTAGATAAGTTAACCAATTAGAAGTTTAACTGTTATTGAAATGTATATGTAGTTTATCTTCTAACCAATCCCTTCACCCAGTAGGTTTTGTATTCCGATATTGTCATTATGATGTGTTTTTGATAATAAAATACGATGTTAAGTATGAAGAGCTTCGAGAGCGACCGTTAATCTGTTTGTATGCTGTCCCTTCTTTATGTTGGATTGTTAATAAAGCAAGTTCTTCAGCATGGGATCTGGCATGGATTCACATGCTCATGAATGTTCCCCGTAGCCAGGCTGGGAATCCTCGGTAAAAGAAAAAAGTTTCCGTTTAGTTTCTAAACTGTCTTTCTCCTATAAACCAATCACTGAGCTCTGGGTCATACTGCCCCCAGCCAATGGCTGCCCTCTACCTAAGCACCTCCTCTGGCAGCCACTTTCAGATTATTACCGCATGTTGTTGTGTTGGAAGTCCTTTCGTTTTGCTCTTCAAGCTTTTCTGTGTGTTTTTTGCTTTTGTGATAGGAAAATTCTGTTTCGGTCAATCGAGGCTTGTGTGCTCCATTGCTCATTGTTCCGATCAATGGCGATCCATTTTTCGGCATCTTTCATCGTCCCTCAAGGGCAGAAATCGTTGAGTGTTCTTCTTGGAAGCTCCAGAAGTCTGCAGGCATACACTGCGCCGGATCATGTTGGAGGAGGAGGGACGGAGCTTCCCTCCTTAAAGCTGTGGTTTGCAGAATGTTTTTTTCGGATGATAAGTATTCCCAGTGCCTGTATTGTCTACACCCGGCCCATAAATAATACCTAGTTTTCATATAGCCCTACAAACCTGCAGGTATCAAAGCGCTGCAATAATATTAATATCCCACCGCGTGGTTCTCAATTTATCGACCTCGGAAGCATGAAAGGCTGAGTTGGCCCTGCTGGGATTCGATCCTGCGTCAGCAGGCTACGCATGGATGTCAGAGCGAGTGCTCATCTCGCTGTCCTATCTGACCGGCTAAAGAAGAACATTGAGAGATCTGACGTGGCGTCTCCAAGCGCACGATGATGGATCGACACATACGGTTGGCAGTGTGACTCAAGACAAGGGCCTCTGCCCCAGATGATTCACAGGGGCATGCCTTTTCCAAATCCAGCCAACCTGAGCGGGTTTCTAAATCCTTTGATGGCGCTCCATCCGTGGGGGCCCACCACAAGGCCAACCATTGCAAGTCCACTTCCGTCGGGGTGGCGGCTCCAGCAGGGCGCATTCTTAGTCTCCTTCGGCCTCGATCTCCAACCACCACTCCAGCGCTTCATCCAAGAGGAAGTCAGCTACCCCAGGGAAGCTGTTGGAAACGCTGCATAAGGCCAAACATAGTAAGGTGTCCTAACCACCCGTGAAGGAGAAGGCCAAGCAGGACAAGGTGTCCAAGCTGCCTGTGAAAGAAAGGTCCAAGATAGCCACCCTGCCTGTGAAGGCCCAGGTGGTCCAGGCCAAATCATTCTCCTTGATCGAGATGGTGGTGGGCTCCCTTTTGAAGGCGAAAGGGGCGGGCCCCATACAGGGTGCCCCAGCGGCAGCTAAAGTGTCTCTTCGTTCAATTTGATAGAAAAGACTCCGGAGAAGAGGATGCCGAACCTCAGCCTAAGACCGACCGACCTCAGGACCCGAACAAAAGGGGTGGGGGGGGTGGGTGTAGAATTCAAAGGACATCGAAATTTCTTCATTGGACGAAGAGATACTTTCCATCTACACCATCCACGGTGGTGGCGACAGTGGCAACTATGGGAACGTTGAAGAAATGCCCGCCAGAGGCAAAAACGACATTGATACAGTCGACGGGGACAACATGGGTGCTGGGCCCAGTGACCCTGTTCCCCAGGTGCCCCCTAGAAATTTGTCGCAGGATATCCTCTCGACACGCCACACTCTGGTGTCGGAGATTCAGAGGAGATTGCCGACGGCTCCACCAGCTCCAGCGGCACCACCGGTGCCACAGTTGACACTGGGGCAGCCACTGGCGAAGTAGAGACACCCTATGCCTCCATTCCAACCGTCGCTGCACCCTAACCCACCTCCCAGGGGACGGGGACGGCGACAACAGATCCGGATGATGACGCAGGACTGGGAGACCCTGCATCACCGGTGCCGTGAAGCCTCTCCACCGGTCAAAGTGCCATCTTTTTATTCCATGAATGCCCATGCGTCAGAGCTTTTTCAGCTCACACCAGAGTAGGAGGGCTTCCTGTACCAATGCTGGGAGGCGAAGAGGAAGAGTATCTGGTTGGTACCGCTCCTGGACGACGTCTGGGATGAGGGGCTGGTGTTGCGGAGGAACCCTGCTTCAGCCCTGGGCGAAGAGAGACCGGCTTGAGAAAAAGTACTGGGTGCCGGAGTCTGCGCCCAAGTGCCTGCGGTCTCAACCGTCGCCGGACTCTGTAGTCTCGGCGGCTGCCAGGAAGTAGTCTGGTTCATCGTCGTCTTCATCGGTACCCCCGGACAACGAGGGGAAGAAATTGGATTTCATGGGTAGAAAGGTAATCTACTCTGCGGCGACAATGGTGAAAGTGGCCAACGCCTTAGCGATTGTGGCCAGATACGACCGGGAGCTTTGATACAAGATGGCTCCGCTCCTGGATTTCCTCCCTGATGACAAGCGGATCGAGGCTTTGGTGATCCTCCAGGAAGGCAAGGTGGCGTCGGACTACGTCATTACGGTGGCACTGGACATTGCGGACACTAGTTTCCACCAGATGGGCAACAGGGTTTGCCTTGGCGGTCATGACTGGTTTAAAGCCAAGGCACCAACGTCAGGCAGGAGGTCCAGACGTGGGTCCTGGACATGCCATTCGGAGACGACCTGTTCGGGAAGGCTGTTGAAAAATCCCTCCAGGCCATCAAGACGGACACCGCCCGTGCCTTCGGTACTCTGCAGTAACACGGCTGTCTTTTCGTTCATCTGGAGGGAAGTCTAGCAGTCCTCCAAGGGTTTCGGCGGGGGCTCTTCCAATTAGCGCTAACCCTTCCGCTCCTCAACCCAGGAAGACAACCGGGGTCGCTCCAAGGCCTTCAGAGGTGGCTGCTGTCGTCAAGGTTCCCAGGGCGACTTGCTGACCGCCAAGCAGGACTGAACCGGCCAAGGCATCGAGCCCCCACTGTTAGGGAGAATTCTCAATAAATGGGTAATTCCCCTTACCTAATGAGTCCCTCAGCAGCTTTGCTGGATTTCTAGGGTTTATTTTTTTCACCTGGTAAGAGTGTGAGCCTTTTTCCCACTTTTACATGTGTTTTGCTATGTGTATTTCTACTTGTTGTGTGATCTTGGGCACTGGAGCATCATATTCTCCAGAGCACCACTCTTCAGTGCAGTGACACAGGGTTGTCTTTGAGACTTACCCACTGACTCCATTTTTCTGGGGCTAACTACTGTCCCCCAGAAACAGGTAAAGTTGGCATTAACTTTATATAGTCACTTTAAACCACAGACCCAGTACACCCCATCTTACATGGAGTACTGGAAAGGGTAAACGCTTATCCCTTTGTCTGTGCCTCCTTGGAGCCTTGTTTTGCTCCATTAACATTAAGACTTGGCTGGTGGCAGTGCTATCTACCCTAACTTTTCTACCGCGATTATATTATATAAACGTGGTATTGTTTTAGGCTATTCTAGTAGCCTCGAACATAAACCAGCTTGACCAAATACATTTTATTTTGGCTTCGGCTGGGTTTATTCGCCATTTCTTTTTGTTAGTCTTTTTCGTGTTTTTCTCTGCGCGCCAAACCGGGGATGATTCCTTTGTTCGCTGTCTTTTCGCGGGCTTCTGCACAGAAGCTCTCCTTAATGGGCCTGATCGTCTAGAGGGGCAGGATGTGAGGGACGGATCTTCGGACCCCTGCCATGGTTGTCTTGGCAACCCAAGTCACACTCTTGTCTGATTGGCTAGGGGAATGTCCTTGCCAGGCCAGCCACCCTGCTGTGTGATTTGACAGCCAGGCTGTATGAATGGGGGAAAACTGCATAAAAAGCAGGTCTCTGGAACTCGAAGAGCAGAGACGCCACTGGAACGAAAGAACCAACGAGGAACTGGAAGAAGAGGACATCCACTATGACTGAACCGCCCGGTGAAGCCCTGCTGCAGGGCCGAATCTCCAAATCAGACGACAGAGAAGATCCTCCAGGAAACTTCTTCCCTTGAGCTGGTGGGACCAACCAGTTTGCCCAAACTGCAAGCCAGGAGCCTCCCTCTGGTCGAATTCGCTGTACAGAGCTACAGTGGGCCGGATAGCCAGGAAGGTCGGATCCTGCTTGGGTTCTAAGGAGCGCCCCTTTGATTCGTTGTTTTGCTCTGCGGCTGGTTTTTTCCTGGGTGGCGCAGGACCCTTCAGTCTTCCTACTTCGTGTCAGTCCGATAGATGCTTCAGGAACTGTGAGCCTGCAGGAGCCACTAGGAACGACCGCCTCAGCTACAGCTCCCTCTCCGTTTTAAGGTACTGTGCAAATCCAGTTGTCTGTTTCATTCAACCGCAGTGAAAGTGTTTGAAATCTTTCTCCAATCCAAGGGCTTGTCGTTCTCTTCTCTTTGAACTAACCAACCAACCTTGTCCGGAATCTGTGCCACAAACTTTACCACAAACTACATTGAACCCTATTTTCGAAGGGATTGTGTCCTCCGACGTATTCCTCATCTTTGATAATACGTTTGCAGCTTGCTGGCCTCGGAAATTATTTCTGTAGAGGGCACTGCGTGTCGACGTCCGCCGAGTCGATGTCCCTCGACGGCCACCGTATCAGCGCTGACGTCACCATGCCCATAAATAGCTACGCGCTGCGTCTGTTGCTCAGTTCCGTTTTTCCGCGCTTCGTGGGGCCTCGGAACGTCGTTGCTCAGTTCAGTTAGGATAACTATATCTACTCGAATAATACCTATTCGTTCTGGATGGCATCTTCATCGGAACCGACGACGCCGCGATCTGGCTTCAAGAAATGTCGAGACTGTGGTAAAAAAAATGTTGATAACGGATCCACACAGGATCTGCTTGTGGTGCTTGGGAGCCGAGCACCATTGTTCGGAGTGCGAGGACTGCATGTCCATGACGGCGAAAGCCTTGAAGGAGCGCAAGGGGAAGCTCGAGAGAGGTAAGTCAGTCCAAACCTCCTCGAAGATTTCTTCGACTGAGTCGAGGCATTCGTGTCCTCGCCGTCAAACATTCCCATTCTAGATCTCGAAGTAGCTCCCACCATTCGTCGAGATCAAAACACTCAAAAAAGAGATGTCGAAGATCCCCTTCCTCGTCTTCTGTTTCCCCAGAAAGGGTCTCCTGTCCCACAAAACACAGCTCTCAGGCTGAGTGGGAGGAATTCAGAAAGAAAATGTTAAGCGTCTTCGAGAAAGCGGCCTCGACCCCCTCGAAGACAGCTGAGGGTGATACCCCGGGTGAAAAACCCCAAAAATCAAAACGCTGCGAGTCGCAGCACCCGTCGAAACATTCCACCCGAGAGCGCCATGAGCCATCGGGTAAGAAGGCACCATCTTCGACGACCCTTCGTCGAAGATTCCTTCGACGCATGGATCGGCACCATCAACGCCGTTGTCGAAGGGTTCCCCGACGCATCGGTTGATCGACTCGACGCCATCGTCGATGCCGACATCCACACAGATGAAAGAGAAGACCAAGGCTACTCCACAGCCAACGGTGATTCCAAGGGCCTCCGGCACGACGCCGAGACCGTCGTCGATGTCCTCGAGTAGGATCCCGATCCTCTCGAGTTCTTCGAGACCCCTTCCAGTTTTTTCGGCGCCTTCGAAGCCTGTCACATCGGCGTCGGCGACATCGACGTTTTCTCGCCCAATAATGACGAGTTTGGCTCCTTCTGCCTTAGAGATGGGTTTTACACAATTTCAGAGGTCAGAGTACCCTGGACTATCTTCAATTTATGAAGAGGGGGGAAGATTCTGACCAGGAAACATTTGGGTTACAGAGGACCACACTGCCTATTTCAGAGGATTTCACCTCTGAGGAAAGAAGGTTGAAGGACCTACAGGAATCACTACAATGAGGCAAGTGGGCTGGACACTTCCCCAGAAGTGGAATTTGTTAAGCCAGACCCAGGGGAACATGCCGAAACACCCTATAGAACCCTTATGGCAAGAATTATTGAATTTATGGGTTGGTCTGCGCCTTCCCCTGTTTTTCAACAGGATGACCTAACAGACATATTAGAGAAAGGTCCACAGGAGGACTCTGTGGTCCCCTTCCATGCAGCCTTACAAAGGAAAATCACATCTAATTGGGAAACTCCTGAAGTTATCCCTGCGGTCAATAAAAGATTGTAAGCCAAATATAGGGTAGCGGCTGCTGACCCTGAATACTTATCAAAACACCCGACTCCAGAGAGCCTGGTGGTTCAAGCGGCAACTTCATCTAGCAGTAGGACCGCTTACCCTACTGTCCCACAGGATAGAGATGACAAGAGGTACGATTCTATGGCGAAGAAAGTCTTCTCTGCTTGTAGTATGGCGTTGAAGTCCATCAATGCTACCTGTACGCTCGCCAGGTTCAGTCACACACTGTGGGAGTGTGCTTCATCAGCGGCTGACTGCATACCCGAAGGAGAGGAAAAGGAAGCCTTCCTTAACATTATTAAAGATGGCAAAGATGCCATGTGCGAATCACTTCAAACTGGCATTGATTCCGCTGACAGTATCAGCAGGGCCATGGCGACAAGTACAACAATCCGCAGGCATGCATGGTTGCGAAAGTCTGGCTTTGCTCCAGATGTTCAGGCCAGACTTTTGAATATGCCCTTTGACGGCTCTTCACTATTCGGAAAAAAGGCTGATGACAGTCTGGAAAAGTTGCAGACTTCTAAAGCAGCAGCAAAATCTTTAGGAGCTGCTATCCGCCAAACTCCTTTTCGCCCCTCAGGAACCTCTGGGAGAGGAAAGTCCTTTCGCTGCTATTCTGCATTCGGGAAAGGCAGAGGACAGCCGGCTCAAAGAGGCCAAAGGAGATCCACCCGAGGTGGACGGGTCAAAGGTACTAAGGCCGCCGCAGCAGCAGCAGGTGCCTCTTTACCCTCGGCATCTGCATCAGCCACCCCCAAACAACTCTGAGGCATTTCCACACAATACACCTGTAGGGGGCAGGTTAACTCACCATCTGACGGAATGGCAGGCTATAACGTCAGATGCTTGGGCATTGGAGACAGTTGCCCAGGGTTACTGCCTACCCTTTCTACACATCCCTCAGAGTCATCCACCGGGGAACAGCTCTCTAAAAGTTCCAGATCCCCTCCTCTTGGAGGAAATTATAGACCTGCTAGAGAAAGGTGCCAGAGAACCTGTACCTGTAGCGGACAGGAACAAGGCTGGTACTCCCCCCTACTTTCTCATACCAAAGAAGGACGGAGGACTGACACCCATCCTGGACTTACAAGAATTGAACAAGTACCTCAGGAAGGACAAGTTCAAGATGGTAACTCTCTCTCAGATCCTTCGGGCCCTCCAGCTCCAGGACTGGCTGGTATCTCTGGACCTTCAGGATGCTTATTTCCATGTGCCAATCCATCTCAAACACAGGAAATACCTGAGGTTCGCAATTGGCGTCTCATTATCAATTTCGAGTTCTGCCATTTGGGCTGACCTCTGCCCTGAGGGTCTTCACCAAGCTGATGTCGGTAGTGGCGGCGAGTCTAAGGAGGGAAGGGATCCACGTCTACCCCTACCTGGACGATTGGCTGATCAGGGCTGTATCTTCGAAACAAGCCCAGGCCCAGCTAGATTATGTCTGCCGCTTCCTTCACAAACTGGGCTTCTCCCTCAATTTAAAGAAGTCACAGATGATACCATCACAGAGACTCCAGTTCATTGGAGCGGTCCTGGACACTTCCCTGGGAAAAGCCTCGCCACCAGAGGTGAGGGCTCAAGATATTCTACAGATGGTCACCAAGTTTCAAAATGCCCAACGTCTCCCAGCCTTCGACTTTTTGAGGTTGCTAGGCCTCATGGCATCCTGCATCTTCTTTGTGCCAGAGGCTCGCCTGAGAATGAGATCTCTTCAGTGGGCACTGAGAAGTCAGTGGTCGCAATTCTCAGGGAGAATGACAGATCTCCTCCGGGTTCCGGACAAGGTAGCCCGCGACCTTCAATGGTGGGCCTATCCAGAGAATATCTTGAAAGGAGAACTGTTTTGTGTTTTGGCAACCATGGCCGGAGATAACAGTAGTCACAGACGCCTCACTCACGGGGTGGGAGGCCCATGCCAACGACTTGACCATCAGTGGTCGTTGGTCTCCATCCGAGTCCAGACTACACATCAACCTATTGGAGCTGAGAGCGATCAGACTAGCGCTGAAAGCTTTCCTGCCATCAGTACAGGGGAGAAATGTCCTGATAATGACGGACAACACGGTGGCCATGCACTACCTCAGCAAAAGAGGAGGCGTAGGATCACTGCCACTGTGCAGAGAGGCGATACAGCTCTGGTTTTGGGCAATCCAAGAAGGAATCTCTCTATCGGCAGTCCACCTAGCCGGAGAGAAGAACTTGACAGCGGACAGTCTGAGCACAGTCTCCCACGAGTGGGAGCTAGCTCAGGAAGTCCTTCAAGAGATCTTCGCCCTTTGGGGAACCCCTCAGGTGAATCTGTTCGCCACAAGCACCAACAGGAAGTGCGATCTGGGGAATTGCCCCAGAGAGGAGCTCTAGGAGACGCTTTCGTAGTGGACTGGGAGATTCCACTCCTTTACGCGTTCCCACCAGTCCCTGTTATTCCTCAAATGATCAGGAGGTTGAGAAGATTCCGGAAAACCATGATCCTAATTTCCCCGGATTGGGCCAGGAGAACGTGGTACCCGGACCTTCTAGATATGTCCATCTGTCCTCCAATCTATCTTCCACTCAAAGAGAATCTTCTCTCGCAGAAGGGAGGCCAGGTTCTCCATCCAGACACCAGAACCCTCAACCTTCACGCTTGTTTTCTGAAAGGGTGAGGTACAAGGATTGGGGTCTCCCTGATGACGTCATCGAGGAGTTGCTTTCGGCCAGAAGGCCAGCAACAAAGACTTTATACCGCTGCTGTTGGAACAAATTTTGCAGCTGGTGTAGGGAAGAGAATATCAACCCTTTTTCATGTGGTACACCAGCGGTGTTATCGTTTGGCAAACTCAGGCCTTCAAGTTGGCACTGTAAAAGGCTGTCTTGCAGCGCTTTCTATCTTCAAGCGCACTGCGGAGGAACCATCGTATTTCAAACTTCCTCTAGTGATACAATTTCTCAAGGGATTAACTAATGTTTATCCTCAAAAACCATTCCAGGTTCCTTTATGGGACTTAAATTTAGTCTTAAACTTCCTAATGGGCACTCCATTCGAACCACTTCACTCTTGTTCGCTGAGATTTCTCACGCTTAACTGTCCTATTGGTAGCACTAACATCTGCTATGAGGGTGAGCAAGATACAAGCTCTCTCCTGTAAACCCCCACATGCAATTTTCCACAAGGACAAAGTTGTCCTACAGGTGAAGCCTAATTTCCTCCCAAAGGTGGTTTCTGAATTTCATATTACTCAGAAAATTACCTTACCTTCGTTCTACCCTCCTCCCCATCCGGGGAAAGAGGAAGAAAGGCTACATAGGCTGGACCCAAGGCGAGCTCTCAGCTTTTACATCAGCAGAATGGCTAGGATCAAGCAAGAAGACCAACAGTTTGTAGGATACTCAGGTCACAAGTTGAGACTAGCCATAACAAAACAAACCAAACCCAAGGGGATTATTTTGGCCATTCTGGAATGTTACAAACTGGCAGGGAAAGAGCCACCCCAAAATCTCAGGGCTCATTCAACCAGGGGTATCGCAGCCTCTTTGGCTCTCCAAAGAGGGGTACCGGTCCGAGACATATGTGCGGCTGCCACATGGTCGTCCGCACATACATTCACAAAATTTTACAATCTGGATTCCTCCACTAGTCAAGAGACCATATTTGGCAAGGCCGTATTACATTCGGTCCATCCCTAAAGGGATACATAACATTCTCACTCCCACCTCCAATTACATGCCACTGCTATGGGAGTCTATCAAAGATAAGGAATACGTCGGAGGACACAATCCCTTCGAAGAACAAGTTACTTCTTACCTTGTAATGTTCTTTCGACGGGATGTTCCTCCGACGTATTCCTTATCGCCCCTCTCATCCATCCCTGCAGTGATACTTCCCTTGTGGTTGCAGTTTACGCTCCTTCAAGGTCAATAACCAATTCAGGCATGACTTTTCTTATGCTACAAAACGGAACTGAGCAACGGACGCAGCGCGTGGCTATTTATGGGCATGGTGACGTCGGCGCCGATACGGTGGCCGTCGCGGGACATCGACTCGGCGGACATCAACGCGCAGCACCCTCTACAGAAAAAATTTCCTCCGAGGCCAGCAAGCTGGAAACGTATTATCAAAGATAAGGAATACGTCGGAGGAATATCCCACCGAAAGAACGTTACAAGGTAAGAAGTAACTTGTTCATCTTGAGCAAAACACTTTTGAACCATTGACTTTGGCCCCAAGCCTTTTCTATCTGATTTTAACCCTGTAGTCTCTCTTGTTCAATTGTCCTGAGTACTTACCTGTTGGTTTTGCCTATTTTCTTTCTTTCCCTCGCTTTTAAATTGCTGGAGTGTCAGTTTGCTCCCACTTCATTTGTGAGCTTAACTTGTCTGGAATTTAAGGGAAGTGGTGTGGTGTATTTATGATTATGATTTTTTAACTGGCTTATAATAGTGAAATGTTTTACAACTGTTGAGTAAATAAATATATATTCTTTTACTTAGAAACCTTGAGTCAGTGTTTGCCTGAACCATAGTGATTGCTGCCCTTTGTGTAACCATTTGTACTGCTCACTTACTCTTGAGATAATTCTGGCTGCTCCGCTACCACTATAACTGTGTAGTACAGGCTTGTACCAAAAGTGAAATTGTACTGTCACTTGTAGTCTTAATTGTGTGTGGTGTTCCCAAAGGGTACTGCATACAATTCTGCCTAAAACCCACCCCTGCACCCTGGTGACAGGCTGGCTGGCGATCTTAGTCAGCGTGTAGGAGACAATCTCCACCGTTCATTGGATGCTGGACTCTCTCGCCCATGGACACACTTTAGAGTTTCAACGATGGTGTCCTCGAATACCACCAGTGGCCCGACAGGAACAACACATACCTCAGCTGCTGCTAGAAGTTCGGGCCAAAAAGACTAGTGCCAAAGCAACTCAGGGGCTCCAGATTTTACTCAAGGTACTTTCTTGTAAGAAATAAGACCGGGGGCTGGAGGCCCATCCTCGACCTACGACGGCTCAACAAGTACATTAAGTCCCAGAAGTTCAAGATGGTCACGTTGCAGCATGTGCTCAGCCAGCTGGAGGAGGGGGGGAGACTTTCTGTCATCGTTGGATCTAGAGGATGCGTATTTCCACATCCCCATACACAAAAGGACAACGCAAGTTTCTGCGCTTTGTCATCCAAGGGAAGAATTACCAGTTCAAGGCTCTTCCCTTAGGACTGAAGTCAGCGCCCAGTCTTCACCAAGTGCTTGGCCCCGGTGGCGGCCCACCTACGACTGTAAGGGATCCATGTGTCCCCTTACCTGGACTATGGGCTCATGCAGGCCAGGTCAAAGGACATCGCTGTCGACCACACAGCGAAGACTGTCCGGCTGCTGACGGCGCTGGAGTTCTCCGTGAAATATGCAAAGTCCTGCTTCACTCCATTGCAGGACGCGCTGTTCCTGGGATCCAGGCTCGAAACGGTGTCCTGCCTGGCGTCGCTGTTAGAGGATAGGATATCGGCCATCTTTGGCAAGGTGCAATAGCTGTTGGCACTGAAGGTCACCAGGTTGAGGACCTTAAAGTCTCGGCACGATGTTGTCATGCATACACCTGATTCGGCTCTGCAGTCTGCGGATGCGCTGCTGCAGGAATTCCTCAACTCCCGTTTGGTCCAGGTGTCCAGAGGCTTCAGGACAGGATCACGCTCGACAAGGAGTTCTGTCAAGCAATAAGGTGGTGGTGCGTGCGCTCCAATATAGCCGGAGGCATGAATTTGCAGAGCCCCCTGCACCATGAGACGGTCACGACGGATGCTTCCCTGGAGGGATGGGGATCCCACACCGGATATCTTCACGCACAATGCCTGTAGCTACCGGAGGAGAAGACACTACACATTAATGTTCTGGAAACTACGGGCTGTGTTTTGGGCCCTGAAGTCCTTTGTCATCCCTCAAGGGCAAAGTGGTGAGGGCCTTAATGGGCAATACCACCACAATGTTTTACATCCGGAAACAGGGGGGCACCAAATTACCAGCGCTCTCCAAAGAGGTGCAGGACTTGTGGCACTGAGCCATCGCCCAGGGGGATGTTCCTGATTCAGTTTCACCTGGCGGGGGTAAAGAACACTGTTGCCAACTCCCTCAACAGGGAGCTGCGCTCTTGCCACGAGTGGGAGCATCAGCAGGATCAAGTGGACAACCTTTTCCTCAAATAGGACAGTCCCCAGATCGATCTTGTTTGCTACAGCGACCAACACCAAGTGCTGGAGGTTCGCCAGCAGATTCCACCAGCTGGAGAGCATGGGGGACACATTCTCATTCCCTTTTGGAAGGCCTGTTTCTGTATGCATTCCCTCCATTGCCGTGACTTCAAGTCATCAGTCAACTCGGGCGGTACCGGTGCAGGATAATCTTGTCGTACCAGTGTGGCCGAGGCAGATTTAGTACCCGGACCTTCTCAGCATGTTGGCGTCCCCTCCTGTCAAGCTGCCAGAGGTCCCGGATCTTCTAGCCAGGGAAGGAGGCGCAATTTTACACCATGGCCCGGGGTATCTGAACCTGAAGGCCTGACTCCTGCAGCATTAGTTTGGTGGCTATGATCTGGCGGACTGCAGGGAGGTCCTTGTCAAGGCCACGGCGTCATCTATGTTGAAGTGCTACAGGCACAAATGGAAGCTCTTTGGGACTTTGTGTTGTTCGCAGAAGATCAACCCTCTCAGGGTCATGGCCCGTCAAGTACTTCCGTATTTACTGTCATTGGCTAAATAGGGACTGCCTCATGCCCTCATCAAGGTACATCTGGCAGCTATCTCCTGCTACACCAAGATCTCCGGGACAGTTTTTACTGTGGTAGCACCGTCTAGTGAAAGAGTTAATCAAGGGATGCCCTTCCCCCTCCCAGTAAAGGCTCCGGACCTGGCGTGGTAACTCAACGTGGTGCTGACTAGGCTCCTAGGGCCCCCACTCGAGTCAATGCATTCAGCTCCGCTGAAGTTTCCATTGTGAAAGACGGTGTTCCTTGTGGCTATCACCTCTGCACGACGATTGGGTGAGATCCAGGCCCTGTCATGCAAGCGGCCCTAAATGACTTTCCACAAGACGAGCGTTGTGCTGCGGACTCACCCCCTCCCTCATGCCCAAGGTTCAGTCGGAATTTCATCTCGGCAAGCCCTTGGTTTTACCTGTGTTTTGTCCGAAGCCTTCGTCGCCGGCTGATAGGACTTTGCACTCGCTAGAGCGCTGAAGTTTTTTGTGGCCTTCATGAAGAGTTTCAGGAAAACCTTTCAGCTTTTTTTTTTTTCAACTTTGTTCCTGTAAACCATGGGAAAGCCATGGCCAAGTCTTCCATTTCCCGGTGTCTTTCTAGCTGTATCACTCACTGTCACCGCTTGGCAAACTGATCACTGCCTGGCTGTCTAAGAGCCCATTCTTCCAGAGTGATCGCTGCCACGACTGCATTCCTGGCTGGTGTGCCCCTGCTGGACATTTGTAGGGCTGCTACATGGAGGTCGAGTCACCTCTTCACAAAATTCTAATAAGTCGTCAGGGATTCCAGAGAGAAGTCCAGAGTCAGCCAAGCAGTGCTGCACAACCTGTTCATTGAAGGTCAACCTGGTGAGGAGGTAAGGGATTGCTTCTGTTGAGCCTTGCCACCTCAGTGGTTGTGTAAGTATGTACTGCTGTGGATTCTATATTCATGATCATGGGAATCCATGCCAGACCCCATGCTGTTGATGGAACCAGTTACTTAAGTGTAACTGTTCTTTTCCAGCATAGGTCTGGCATGGATTCACATATGAACCCTCCTGTCTGCCACACTGTGGTTCTTCTCTTGGTCCTATTGCCACTTTGTGCTACCAAATCTGAAGATTGCTGCTTGAGGCGATGCTTGAATTAGAGGGCAGCTATTGGCTGGGGGCAGTATGACCCAGAGCTCAGTTATTGGTTTATAGGAGAAAGACAGTTTAGAAACTAATCTAACTTTTTTCTTTAACAAGGATTCCCAGCCTGATGACGGGGAATATTCATGAGCGTGTGGATCCATGCCAGACCCACGCTGGAGAACAGTTACAGGTAAATAACTTGTTCCTTTTTGTTTTTCCACGTTGATTATTTCTGTTATTGAGTGCAGGATTTCCCAGCCTCTCGTTTCATCTTAAAACTGGGGCTTTTCAAACCATCTTAACTGGTTGGTCCCACCAGTCCAGGGCTTGAAGCACCTCACAGGGCCTTTGTAGAACAGATAGTCAAACAGTGCTTCACCCGGCCAGGCGTAGCAAGGGTTGTCGGGCGTCTTCAGAAGTGATCTTCAGTCAGCTGTTCTTCTTTGGTTGATTCTTTGCACCATTCATCCAGCCAGTAGTTGTCCAATCCGGGACAACTACTGGTTTCACATTTGCCTCACACCCAGACTTTCTGGCACTAGAGATGTGGAGTGACACTAGACAGTCCCACCCCTTTCCTCTGCCACATACACACAAAGGCATCACTAACCAGAGAAAGCAGAATATTTCCCGGGCAAGTGCATGACCTTATAAGGAATTTCCTGACCTGGAAAGGTAGGAAGCAATCCAAACAACAATATGGCGAAAGAAGCAAGTGGAAATCTTGTTGCACTGACATAGCCACGTTTAGTAATCATGCAGGGTAATCGCAAATGTGCACAGGAAATCTAAAGGTAACATTTTAAAAATGTAACTGCTGCTACCAGCTTGTATTTACGCACATATAGAAGTAACCACAAATCCCAAGTGTAAAAAGGTAGGCTGTTTAAAGTAGCCCCATGGAACAGCACTCTAAGGTGCTGTGCGCAATGTAAAAATACAAGACTTCAAAAGGGAAACAGTTTCCAGGTACTGATAGTCTGAAGGACTAGCCCGTTTCCCCATAACCAGTGAGTGAAAGGGAAGTGAAGCTGAAGGCTTTACTTCCCTTCAATGTGTCAGGATAGGATCAAAAATGAAACAAAAAGAATGGGGTTCCATAGAAAACTATGGAAGGAAAGTTTAAAAGAAAAAATAATTCCTACCAATATGCATTAAGCATTCCTTCTGCAGGGTGGGAGTTTGGAAAACAATTCTCCTTTGTGCAGTGCTGGTATCCTTTACCTTGCTTTCAATCAGGGATGCAGCTATGGTCGCTCCTGTCCCCCTTCTGCCAATTGTGAGGGAGACTTGTTCTCTCTTCCCATTCCTGGTATTGTGGGAAGGAAGTGGGCCCCTCTGTGTGTCCATTAACTGTATGGAGTGATGACTGAGGTTCAGTCTTCCACTCTGGATATCAAATGGGGAGGGGTGCATGTTCACCAATACTGACCTCTTTGGGGTGGTGCAAAATACTTCTGTAGGTTGCCCCAGTCTTCCATGATTTCCTAAATCCAAATCAGAGTTTTTCTACTCTAGTTTGGGCTTCCCTTGTGTGAGATGTACAGCTTTTCTTGTTATTTTGGTAACATGGTTTAGGCGGACTGGGGCAGGGACTAGTTTGCCAGCCTTCTCCCTGGGCTTAGTGAACTGACTGGGTCATTTCTATGGTCCATCCCCTCCCAGATGCAAAATTCCATTCCCTGGATCTAGTCCGGGTTTTGGTTTTGTTCAAGAACGTGTCATCTTTTGCAAATGGATTGATCTATGCTGGGGGGATGTTTGCGTTTACCACAGACAGCTGCTGTTGTAGACCTAGGGATAGAATACCCAGGTTGATGTGGGGAAGTAAATGTGGTCACGTTGCCATAAAATCACATCCATTTTACACGAACAGTAAAAGCAGTCCAATTAATGAAACTAGAAACTGTGAGCAGTAAAAGTGAAGAAACTGCATTTGAACCATAAACCACATTTCTGATGCTTGTTAATCTGCTTAGAATCACATGCTGTGCATATGGTCCGACATCCAGTGGTAACCGCAGAATATTGCATCTTGTCTTTCGGGGGACCGAAAGGGGACGTCGGCATAGGCGTGTCTGAAGCACTATCCCTATCGCGACGTGTGTAGTACTCAAAATCCCTCACGCGCCGAGGTCCCTCAGATTGTTTTTTTCCGCCCAGATAACTGGTCGCCCTATAGCAGAGCTCTTCATGAGACATTGTTTATGTTACCGAATTGTCGGTTTAATCCCTGTTAAGTCACTTCGCCCATCAAGAACATCTTTGACAAAGACTACGGGGGAATCGTCTACGGCTGAATCGTCTACGGCTGTGGGTTTCGGCGCCTAAGATCCAGTGTTCGGACTTCCACGTGATCGGGCCTTCTGGCCGGCCTACACAGTAGGGAGAGTGGGCTCGGAGTTTGCCATACTGCTATGATGTCTTTCCTCTTTTCCACTGCTTTCCTTTTTGGTCTGGTCACCCTTCCCTTCTGCTATGGAAAGGACTCCATTTAGATTCTGCCCTGTGTGTAGGGTCAGATATCCGTGGAAAGACGAGCACACGTCGTGTAACGCTTTTCTCCCCCTAGAGCACGACGAGAAGCGGAGTTCGGCGTGTAAACTCCTTAAACCCTTAAGAAGCGCCGGTTGAAGCGGTGGGCTGCGTACGGAATGTCACGCGTGGAGCCTCCCTCCCCTGCCGCGTCACCAGCCGAAAATGATGGGGGTATATCGGATGACCAAACGTCCAACGTCGATGTTATAGACCTTGAGGCGGACTATTCTAGAGCCGCCACGCCTGTCCATGACCTTTCCAGGCTCGACTCCGGTCTTGCTACAGGGACCACACCCGGTGACAGGGGCGTACAATCACACCGCACAAAGCACACAACCCAAGCGCCCTCCTCGACGACTTTGTCGAATAAGGCGAAAGCACCATCGGATCGATCTGATCCGAAGCCTTCACCGCATCCGCAGCAGCGCATGACGACTGGGCATAACAAAAATAACAAGGGCGCTACTCCCCAAACTACACACTCCGCAGTTTCTGAAAAAGAAACTTTGATGGGTTCCAAGGTTTCCAAGGCCCGTACAGGCCCGAAAACTGCGAGTAGGCCTCTACCCGAGAAGCCATCTGCTGGCCCTACTGGAGCCGCGGAAGACATTTTCACTGCCGACACATCATCAGAGGAGTTGTCTCCCGAAGATTCGGTGACTATCCGTAAGAGCATCAATAGGATTGCTGCGGCAGTGGGCCTAGTACCGGTTCCGCCCACAGTTATGGGCCAATCCGCCAAAAGGTTTTCCACGGATTTGGAAGACGATCCCAAAGACTCTTAGGAAGAAAGCCAGGTACCCCTCAAGTACCCTGAGGAGATCCTCTCAACGCCTTAGGGCGGAGAACCCGGTTCCTACTCAGCTAGGTCCATTTGGGTCATCCAAGTGCACCACGGAGCAATTCGAGGGGTGTATGGATCGGCTGGAGCCGTTTTTCAGGGCTTCTGATCAACCTCTGCCGAAAAAAGCTCAGGTAGACCCTAACCCTCAAACACAAGATGCCCAACACCTAGATGTCCAACACCATGTTGACTATCAAGAAGATGTCCAGATGGACACGTATAGAGACATCTATACAGAAGAAGAGGAGGCTTCTTTTCTGGACAACTATGGGGAAGATCAAGGGGCAACGGACAACTGGGAGGACACCCAGCAAGATGATCACAATTCTGATATCGTTTGCCTCGACTCTCCCCCATCCACCCCGATTCGACAAGCTTCCCCGATGGATGATCAAATGGCTTTCAACAACATGTTGAAAAAAGCAGAGGAATTCTTTAAAATTGCCACGCTTGAAGCCTTGCCCAAACAAGATTTTGCGGAGGACATTATTAATGAAAAGCCTCCGGCAAGCCAGTCTATCCCTCTCTTAAGCTCTGTAAAGAGACGGCTGGCCCCTTCCTTACTCACACCCGCTCAGACTAGGGCTGTGAACCCAAGGGTCGAAAAAGTTTTCCGGCCCTCCCCCACCGACCCGCTTTATATCAAAGGACACGCAATCCCAGACTCGCTGGTGGTGACCAACACTCGCAAGAGAGCAGGGGTTCCCCTTGCCACGGGAGAGTCACCCCCGGACAAGGAGTCCAAAAGGTTGTATGCCTTAGGCAACCGGGTTACGCCGGTGGCGGCCTATACCGTCCGGATTGCCAATAACACAACGTTACTGGCAAGCTATGTCGATGCCCAATGGAACCTACTCCAGGAAGGCCTTCAGGAGGTTCCGGAACCAACCAGAGCCAAGCTTCTCGCCATTGTCTCGGAGGGCAAACTTGCCAATCAGAATGTTGTAAAGAATACCCTGAACACCGCAGAGACAGCAGGCAGGTCTCTCGCACAGGGTACTTTCCTAAAGAGACACGCGTGGCTGCGCACATCGGGCTTCAGGCCTGAGACCCAGGAATCCATTATCAACAAACCCCTCGAAGAGGTCAACCTCTTTGGGAAGGCGGTAGACTATGCATTGGAGACATCCAAGAAGGAGCACGGGACTATTAAGTCGTTGCACCAGATTTCCCAAAAACCCTCTTCACAGATTTCTCGGCGGTCCTTTCGAGGACAAGCCCACGCCGCTCAAAATAATTTCGGCACGGGCAACTTCAACTCAAGTCAACCTGCTGCAAGCCCCACTTACTACCCCCAGAGGGGTCAGAAGTGCGGAAAGAATAGAGGCAGAAGCTCCAATTCCAGAGGAGCATCAACTTCGGGTCAGAAATGACCACCAGGTTCAGGTCCCTCCCATATCTCCCTCGTCGGGGGGCCATTAACATCTTTACTCATGGCATGGGAGGGGATAACTTTAGACCAGTGGGTCTTAAAGACGGTCGCCCACGGTTACTGCGTGGAATTCGCCCGACCTCCACAGTTCAGACCGCCGAAACATCGACGCCTTTCACCGGAACATCTGCAGATCCTTATCCAAGAGGTGGAAACGCTGCTGGGAAAGGACACCATAGAAGCCGTCCCGATTCTTCAGGTAAACGAGGGTATCTATTCAGTGTACTTCCTTGTACCCAAAAAGGATCTCACCATGCGTCCTGTTCTAGACCTGCGCCCAGCGAACAAGTTCATAAAGCCCCAGAAGTTTTGCATGGTAACACTGCAAGAGGTGATCCCATTGCTAAAACAGGGGGACTTCATGACAACATTGGATATGAAAGATGCATACTTGCATATTTCAATGCTGCCAGCGCACAGAAAATTCCTAAGGTTCGTGATTCAGGACAAACACTACCAGTTCAAGGTACTCGCCTTCGGCATATCCTCGGCGCCAAGGGGGTTTACCAAGGTCCTGGCAGTGGCAGCGGCACACCTGCGCAGACTTTCAGTTCCAGTTTACCCTTACCTCGACGATTGGCTCATCACGGGGGACTCGTTCGACGTTTGTTTTTCGAACACCCAAAAGACAGTAGACCTACTGTTCAGCCTGGGATTTTCTATCAACGAAAAGAAATCCATTTTAGTCCCCAGCCAAGTAAAACAGTTCTTGGGGGGCTCTAATTCGTACGGAAGACGGTCTAGTCTTCCCTTCCAGAGAGAGGGTTCAGAACATGCTCTCTCAGGTGCCTCAGTATGTAGCCATTCGAGAGGTGACGGTACGCAAAGCTATGCATTTGCTAGGGAAGATGGCGTCATGCATATACTTGGTTCCCCACGCGCGGCTGCGCATGGGTCCCATGCGAGAGTGGCTCAACAACCAGTGGTTTCAGGCCAGCGGACAATTGGAAGATCTGTTAGTTCTCTCGCCAGCCCTCGTTCTCTCTCTGCAGTTGTGGCCGAGGGAGAACCTCTTGAAGGGGAAAACCTTCACCATCCGTGCAGTGGAAGCCACTCTCACGACAGACTCATCTCTCACAGGGTGGGTGGCTCACCTGCTTCAACAGACAGCGCACGGAGTGTGGTCCCCTCAGGTAGCGTCCAACCATATAAACCTACTGGAGCTACTAGCAGTGTTAAAAGCATTGAAAGCCTTTCAGGAGTAACTGCAAGGGAAGACAGTGCTGGCCCTAACCGACAGCACAACAGCAATGTATTACCTGAACAAACAGGAGGGCACTCACTCTCCAGGGCTATCCAAGCTGTCCCAAAACATCTGGATATGGGCTCTCAAACACAAGAGGTTCCTGATATCTCAACATGTTCCAAGCAAACTCAATCTTCTGGCAGACGTCCTCGGCAGAGATTTTTCTCTGCCAGAATAGCAGGAATGGCGACTGCACGGAGACATTGAATCCAACGTCTTTGCAGAATGGGGGTTTCCAGAGATCGACCTGTTCGCTACTCAGGAGAACGCCCAATGCCAAGATTACGCCTCCAGGTACCCCCAGAACTGATTCAAGGGGAACGGTCTCTGGATATCTTGGTCGGGGAAATTTGTCTACGCTTTTCCCCCCCCCCGAGTCCCCTTCTGAACAAGATAGTACACAAGATGCACCAGGAAACAGTCACCATGATTCTGGTGGCTCCCATGTGGGCCTGCCAAACTTGGTTCGCGCGCCTGATAGAAATGCCCCTCTCCCCAACAGTCAAGCTGCCCTACCCGTACAACATGTTGTCTCAGGACAGGGGGGAGACTCTGCACCCATGCCCACAAACTCTGAACTTAGCAGCCTGGCTCCTGAGGTCATAGAGTTTGGACATCTGCAACTCCCTCAAAGATGCATGGACATACTGAGGGAGGCAAGAAAGCCTAACTTTATTGCTATGCCAGCAAATGGAAACGTTTTGTCATCTGGTGCAGTTCCAAAGGCGTCAATCCCACCGATTGCTCGCCTTCACACATTGTGTTATATCTAACCCATCTGTTGGATTCTGGGTTAGTCTTCAATTCCTTAAAGGTTCACCTACCGGCGTCGTCAGCCTACACCACGTCACAGCAGAAGGTGTTGTGGTGGAAAATACCTGTGATTAAAGCCTTTGTGGAAAGAATTTATCCCCCATCACTCACGCAGCCCCTGGGTGGGATCTAAATGTGGTTTTAACTAGGCTCATGGCACCCCCTTTGAGCCTATGCATAAAGCTAGTCTGAAAGACCTGACTTACAAGACAGCCTTTCTAGTAGCTATCACTTCTATCAGAATAGTTGGCGAACTACAGGCCCTCTCGGTTTTGGACCCCTTTGTTACAGTCCACAAAGATAAGGTAGTTCTGCGCACTCATCCCAGATTTGCGCCGAAATTTATTTAGAAGTTCCATGTGAACCAGTCAATCAAACTACCCACATTCTTCCAGAGACCTACTAACATGGCGAAAGAAGCCTTCACACACTAGATGTGCGCAGGGCATTCATGTTCTACATGGATAGTACTAAGCCACTGAGGGAAACTAAACAATTCTTTGTTTCATTGGCAGCTGGTAGAGAAAGGGATCCTGTCTCTAAATCAGCAATATCAAGGTGGATTGTCAATGCACACTATGTTACATTCTTGCCAAGAGAGAACTGCCCTTCAAGCCTAGAGCACATTCTATTCGAGGCACTGGGGCATCCATAGCATTCATTGCAAATGTTCCCCTAGAGTCCATTTGCAAAGCCGCAACCTGGAGTTCTGTACACACCTTTACAAAACACTATTGCCTAGACACTCATTCTAGGTCTGATTCTCAGGTGGGACAAGCAGTACTAAGACATCTCTTTTCTACTGTTCCTTCTCAAAACCCACCTCCAGCTCCGGGTACTGCTTGCTAGTCCATGCACAGCATGTGATTCTAAGCAGATTAACAAGCATCAGAAGACATGCATTACTTACCGTAAAAGCATTTCTGATGATTGTATCTGCTTAGATTCACATGCACCCTCCCTGCCTCCCCGCTCGGGGTGGAAGGAACATAGACTTCTTACTACTTTCTCGCTTCATGTACTCACTCACTATAGCCTTGGGCTCCCTCATGGCAGAAAAAATACAATCGGAGGGACCTCGGCGCTTGAGGGATTTTGGGTACTACACACGTCACGATAGGGATAGTGTTTCAGACACGCCTATGTCGACGTCCCCTTTCGGTCCCCCGAAAGACAAGATACTCCGCGGTTACCACTGGATGTCGGACCATATGCACAGCATGTGAATCTAAGCAGATACAATCATCAGAAATGCTTTTACGGTAAATGATGCATGTCATACTGCTATATTTCATATCTGGTAAGTAGGCCTAGGGCTTTAAGAGTTAATTTTTCTAGTAAGTAGCTAAGTAGGGAGCAGGAAGTCTTAGAAGTCCCCCAAGATCAAGCTTTGCCAAAGCCAACAGGTGAGTACAGTTCAGAATAAAAGCACTTTGAGAGTTTGAAGGTAAGTAAAATAGATTTGGAGGCACTCTACCAATCCCAGCACACACAAGGTTACCCTGCATCTGGCTTATTATGCAGTCATCTGGACTGGTTGGTCACTCCAGTCTGTTGGAGCACTAACAAGGGTCTTTAAGGATCACAGCAAGAGAGGCAGAGCTTCCCTGGGACTTGGCTTTGGCAATGCTGGTCATTTTTACCAGCAGTCAAATGGTTCCTTCACACAGACTTTTCTTCGGGGTATTGACTTGGTTGGTTAATCATAAAAACAGCTACGGGGCTACCTTTCTTATCTCAAATTAGGGCAGGTGGGTTGCCCCAGCCGACCATTTGCAAGGATCTGCACCATTCAAATATGCAAGGACTGTCCCTTACATGCAACACCTCAAATCCCACATCTGCCCAGCAACCCACATGCCTTGGGTTGGTATGTGGATTTGGACAAAATCCTACCAGCCTCCATCTAGCTGCCAGGTTGCATGTGCCCTCACTTTGCCCGGGAATTGTTAGGTTAGATTTTTCTAAATGTGATACATCTTCCTGACCTGTGTCAACCCCACAACATTTTGCTTGGACTTGATTATTTTTCCTTTTCCCTGGGTGAGTGGGTATCTTTTTCCTCTCGCTCCTGATCTTTTACTCATTTTATGGGTCACTTGTGTATGTCTCTCTATAGTGTGTGATTAGAGTTATCGTTTCGATATAATTTTGGGGCGGACTGTAATGTACTATGGCAGCACACATCATTTAAATGCAGTTTTCCTGGGTTGCCTTTGGGCTTCCCTTTTTAATTGTCTTATTAGCTCTTGGGTACTGTTCCAAAGAAGTAAAGTGGGATTCCCATCTTTTTTATTTTTTTTTATTTTTATTTTTAATGCGGTTTATTCACATCAAACCTTCCTTCATTATTTCCCTTAAATCAACTGATTCATCGTTCCATTGACAAGTCCTTATTTAGTCTCTGGTTCTAGATTGTTAAACAAAAAACCATGTATTTATTCAAGTCTAGTACTTGTGGCTAATATCGAGTCTCTTTCATCTTACAAGAAGGACAGAGCGTAAATCAATTTTCGATCCTTTCCAATAAACCTATTTTGCCACTAGTTCTCAGCACTTAGCGATTGCTGCTTTCTGAGAATTGTTCCCAGATGTTATTTCCTTTGAGCTTGAAGAGCACTACAGAATAATACAAGGTGTTGTAGAGTTTCCTCTTGTTGAATGCAGAATCTACAGGTTAGATCCATCCCATAGTTTTCGCCCAAATACTCAATCTTTCTTTAGTTTTAAATGCGTTCAATCGAAAGCTCAGATACTAAGCTCTTCGATATTGATCCGGAAAAAGTTCCACAAAGTTTGGAAGCTTATTGAATGCTCTGGCTTCGCAAGGCGCATCCTTCATTATTCTGTCATATTTTTTGTTCTCCAGTTGAGATACAGTCGAAGCTCCAAAGTTTGATCTTTGCTAGGTTTGGATTGCAATGTAAGGTTATGTCAATTTCTAGATCTTCAAGCAAGACCACACATAGTCGGGACCATAAAACTAGTAGACTCTTTGCATTGCCATTCCCAGGGTTATGCAATATTTGAAATTGAGGCGCAACGTCTTTCATCATTGTTTTGCGTAAGAGTGCTAACATGTTCCAACATACCCGGGCGTTGATGGATATCAGCCCTAGCTCATATCTTATACACGCCGTTGGAATGCCCTTGGGTAGCTGTAGCACCTTTACCCAAAAGATGTTTTCCAATGACGCCCACAAATCATGTGAGCATCCAAAGGCACTTTCAGCACCAAATATCAGGGCCGGGACCACTTTTTGGTTATAAAAGTTTATCACAGGTCTTGGTGGAAATTTTCCATGTTTTTTGTTAAGGATGGTTGTCTGGCATGCTAGCTGCCGACACTTGATTTTAGCCTTTTCAGCCCATGGACCATCGTTAATATGGGAACTGATCTTCATTCCCAAGTATCTGGTGTTATTTACAATGTTCAGTTTTTCCTTTCCCAGAAATCACTCAGATATTTTCCCATTATTTCTTTTGATGTTCCTTAGGTTTTGTAGAACCAGTATATCTCACTTTTTTTGTTGAATTGTAGGCCATTGTTTTTGACGTATACTTATACCGCGTCCAACTTTCGCTGTAATCCGATCAGAGTCTCATCAAGATATAAGCGTATAAGAGCCAGCTCACGTGTCCCATGTACTTTTGGTGGAATTGAGGAAACATCCTCAAAGGCATGTCCAATATCAGAAAGGAACATATTAAAGATGTTGGAAGCCAACGGGCAACTTTGTTTGATGCCGCAATAGGTACCAATGGCGGCCGAAAAGAGTGCCTGCCTGGTCTAAAAGATTATTATTTTCTTTTTAAATTTATTTTTCTAATTTTCAACATTGGTCCCAGTCTGTAATTCCTTGATTGCCGCCAATAAGCTTGATGAAAACTCCCACTTTTTCATCTTGGACCACAAGATTTCTCTGTCTATGCTGTCAAATGCGTGTGAAAAGTCTATGAAGGCTAAGTAGACTTTACCCCCAGTTCTTATTGCCTCCATTTTGACAAGATTTAATATTAGCAAGTTCAATCCACATCCGACGCCCTTCACGAACTCGGGTCTACATGCTGAGATTCTGTAATCCAATTGAGAATCTTTTGTTAAAGTGTGGCGTAGACTTTTCCTAGAAAGTCTAAAAGTGCTATTGGCCTGTAATCTTTAGGATTGACTCTGTTGCCTTTTTAAAAAATATTTGTACAATAGCAGCGCTTTTCCAGGATGTTGGGGTTGCGTATTTGATAATTGTATTAAATAGGACATAGCATAACTAACTACACCCTCAGATATGCAATCGGGCACAGGGGCCCTAGACGAGCTCACCCTTTTGATCATGTCTAAGCTGTCATTTTTCTCAAACTAAGTTCCAGTGATAGAGTGGGCAAGGCTGGTTCTCTGATGCTGCCTTTTATTGCTGTATAGCTTGCTATAATACGCTAGCCATGCTGTTTCGGATACTATACTGGTCTGCAGTGCTGTTTGTGATGCACTCTCATTGTTAATTATTTTCCAAAACTCACAAGAATTTGTTTTTTTATTTGGTCATAGAGTTCCGAATCTTTCTGTAGCATTAGCACTTTGTGGGCTTTGACCCAATTCTTGTATTTATGTTTTGCAGCTCTTTATCTCTACAAAGCTAATTCTCTCCTTGCTTTGTGAGTTTCTAATTTCACTGCGCATTTGCCGTTTTTTCTTCAGGATTTTTAGGTCGAATTTGTTTGGGTGCAAATTTGCAGTTCTTTAGCCCTTGGTTCTTTCCGTGAATTGAGTTAGTAGATGACCATATTCAACATCATCTTGTTCGTTGCAGCATTTCCTTGCGATTAGGTTTACATCCGTGTCGTTGAGTTGTAGCTTCACTCTGTTGGATTTGACTTATACTGTGATTCGATCCTGGATTTGTCGGGTCTTTAACCATGTTTAATTTTACCTTCACCATATTGTGATCGCTGTATGGCCCAGCAATTACCTGCATATATGCTACTCGTTCGTGTATACTTTCCGACACAAAGAAATAGTCCAGAGTTGATTTTTGTCCAATTCTGCTCCATGTAAATTTGGCAGGAATGTCACCTCTGGTATTTCTGTTAAGCATCTGCATGTTTCTTGAATCTATTTCCAGGCACCACCTGGCCGCTGTCTGATCGTTCATTCCCTGAACTGGGTTTAGACAGTTGGTGTTCAAGTCTCCACAGATAAGTCCCGGTGTGCTAATCTCTTCATATGTGTTATCTATTAGTGATGACACTTGATCAATAAAGGATGATGTCCCTGCCGCTACGTGATGCCAGTAAAAGTTGATGACATAGATTGTTCCATGTTTGGTCGTTTTAATCAGTTACTTGTATGTATGGCTATGTGTTCCATGATTTCATTTTTCATAGGCCAGAGCTTTTTCTAACGAAGGCCATAGGCCTTTCCATTTGGTCTTCCTATTGCCGGATTTATGGCGACTTTGAATTCATCAGAAAGAGGGCAATCCTGAAGCCATGTTTCCTGTCAACACATTAAGTCTATGCCAGTCAGTCAGTTGTTCTGAAAAAGATGCCGAAAGCCTCTGGTGTTCCAGGATCCAACCACTATCGTGGTCTCCTCCTTTTGAGCTTGGCATTAGTTATAGCTGTTCTTTTGAGTGTTTGCAGTTAGTATCTTAGCCAACCACTGCCAGTCATTGGCCACCTCAGCTATGTTCTGAGTTTCAGCATGATCTTGACTGCCAACCTTCGTCCTGTTTCCACATCCAAGTTATTTTAATTTGTTCCTTGGTCTGCCAATAATTCGATGGTTTGCTGCCATTAGTGTCTCTCCCTTCTGTTTGGTTTGCCTAATTTTGAGTCCCATTCCTTGATGATTTCACTTCCCATGGACTCGCAACCATCCGGCGTATGCCTCTGCATTTGTACCTTTTGTCATTTTACTATTGTTTATCTCGTCTTTTGGGAAACCACGAGCATCTAACAATATTTCAAAGATGTCAAAGCCCAGAGACATAAGCACAGGAGCTGCATCCAACATGTTATATATGATTTTTGAGTTCAGGTGCAAAATCACATTGTCGTTTTGCACTTCTTCCGCAAACTCCACAATTTTTAGGTCATTAGATTCGATGGTTCTGAGGCTAGGCACATAGTGGAGCAAACATAGGACATTGTTGCGATTCAGAATGAGGTTGTCAATACGTTCCAGCCTGAGTCTAAAGGGCGCCTGTGGTTTTCTATTAATTGTTTGTGATTTTTTTAGTCACAGGACCCCACCCAGACGCCTGAGGACCTATCAAGAATCTGGGGCCATTTGTAGAATTCACCACAGCGCTTGGTTCTGTGCTTGTGCGGGCTGATGCTGTTGCAGAGCTCCCTTTGCCTGAAGTCAACGCCCGTGGTTTTCAAGCCAGTCTTTCCCATTTTTTGTTTAGTGTGGCCAAGGTTGGACTAGGATTTGGCAGTAAGCCCAAGTCCACAGACGTCAGTAGGATCAGTGTACATAATCTTTCTGATGAGGCTGTTTTAACTCTCTGCCCATGTTCACTTTTTGGTGGTATTATATTTATTTTTGTATTTGATGCTGTGGGGTGTGATTGTACGACCTGGTCTTCCATATTCAGCTCATTGACGACATCCACGTCATCATTATTTGAGGATACTTTGGTGTCAGTGGCCTTTGGGGAGGAGGGCTGTGCGTGTGCATCCTTGGGGTCATCTTCGTAGGTGGACATGTCATCAAGTCAATTGAGACTTCATCGCTGTCCACTGCCTCCACCAGCGATTTAGCTTCAGTCTTACTTTGTTTAATTTCTTTGTTTATTTTTTTATTTTTCCGCACTAAGTCACTATTGATGTTTACAGTGATATTTACCGTCTTGATGATGCGTAGGAATTTCCTAGAGTTGTTACAAGGGCGCGGCTTTTTTGTGCTTTGATTTTCAGTTTTTTTGCCAGCCTTCATCCTTGGCTTCAAGTTACTTTCACTAAATATGGCGAATATCCCATTGATCTACACTCTTTTTCCGGAGCATTCACCATTGCCTCCATTTGGTTCATGTCTGTGAACTGCCATGTTTCCTGAGGTGGTAGGCACTTGAAAGTCTTGTATTGTAAGATTTTCTTTCGCCATACTACTTTCCATCACGCTGGAGAACGAGGCGCTCATTGTTAGTTCCTGGGATGTTTTAGTTGTTGCAACAATGTCATCTGTTATAGTGATTGTAGAACCATGTGGCCTTGCGTCCAATTCTTTCCGAGATTTTGAGGAGTTGGATTATTTTTCTTTGATACTTTCCAAGTTCACCATTCCACTACTTATTTTTAGACTAGTGTCAGGGTTCTCGGTGTTCCTTGATGCGACTGCCAACTCCGGTGCAGTCCTCCCCCAAGGTCCACATTGCTACTCAAACTGAAGCTTCAAACTGCGCCTTGAGGCTTACCTTCGGGGCTATAATCTTTGTTTACACAATTACATTCCTCTTGTGGCAACATGTCGTCTTTGGTCTGTAAGCATTGGCATGCTTGACTGTCCTGTTTGGTCAGGAGGCCTGATGTTGATTTTCCTATCTTTAGCATGGCCAGTGCTTCTCTTGCCACTTCCACGAACAGTTTAATGTCAATGTTACAGCTTTTCTTTTGTTCAGTTAGTGTGTTTAAAGAGCCATCAATCCTTTTGTTCAGTTTGTGGTAAGTGTGTTTGGACAGGGCGTTATCGCTTTCAAGATTTAATACTTTTGAATTTATTTACGCAGCCAGCGTTGTTGGATCTTTTGATGTTGTCATTAATTTGTTCATATAGCTTGCTGAAAGGAGAGATGGTTATAGACACTGTGGATATCAGGATGGGTTGCAGATCATGTATTATCTTTTTGGTTTTTTCCTTTTCCAGCTCGTCGTGCCTCACACAAGCTCTGAACTTTGATCGCCTTATCATTGGATATTCACGCTCCATTATCGATGAATCAGTTGAAGATCGTTTGGAGGTCAAGAGACCCTTTCTTGTGTCTTATCGTTGATTTTGTTTATATAAGGCAGTTTTGGCAGGGTGCGTATTTTGTTGAGAGCAACTCATACTAGCGGGCGTTCTAAGTTCTACCCTTCTTTGTTTGTGTAGTCCGCTTTGCCGCCACTTATTGGGCGAGGTCTCGGGAGAGAGGGTTTTATCACTATTGGTCGATACACTAGGCTCTGTAAGGTCTTTTTTGTCCTCTTTGTTTTTATGTGCCTTGTTTAGTTGTGCGAAGTAAAGTAGTAGTTTTATTGACTATTTCTAATGAATTCAGTCCCCCCTGCACCTGATGTGGGTAGTGGCCCCACTACTCCAGCGTCTTCAAGGAGCAAATGGGGTAGGCGAGCACAAAATAATCATCTTTTTCACACATTACTGCAGGCTGAGGGTCCCCTGCTTTCTGTTCTAACGCAGAGTCCTGCCGCTTTTTGAATGAATCTAAAGCAATTGCTTTTGGATCACAACACGCGTCCATATTCATGGTTGAATCTGCGAATACTCGATCAGTACACAGTTTGTTTAGACTATTTCAGTACTCGGATGTTCCAGTTAGTTGGTCCAGTTGATTACAATCGCCCCCTCTCAAAGCTTGTTTAGCGCGCAATGCATACACGCATAGCTGTGGCATCTGGGTTGTTTTTCCTGATTGCGCAAAAGGTAATAAAAAGCAATCTACAATCAGGCACACATCAGTGAGGTCAATAGCAATGTCATTAGACACCTCTTGAACGAGGTCATCATGTGTGGAGCGCTATTTGTCATTCAAGATTTTAACGCTCTGGGTACGCTGAGCGAGCGCTTCGGAAAGCGGGCTACTACCATCCAGTGATATGGCGATGCATGGGTCAGCTAAGGCTGCGCCAGGTAGCTGAAGTACAGGCGTGGGGACAACGCAAACGGTTAAACTACTTAGAGTCTTTAACAATGCCAGATGTCACCGACGGGTCCGCTCCCGGTTCTGCAAGCTCTGCAGGCTCCTAGGACTCCAAAACCTCTGCTCGTCTCCGCGACCGCTCTGTGGTGCGAGACAGATTTTAAGAGTCACGTCCACGTTCAATGGAAACTGCAAAGGTACTCCAAACACTGCTCACTCTGCTCCAAAGACTCTGCTAGACTCCGCCATCTCTTTTTTACATTTTTATATAGTGAGCCTGCACACCCCACCTTATGTGGAGTATTGGGGAGATACCAGGTAAGTGAGAAAGGGAATACAGTGTAACACTTTTGTTACAGTTACAAGTTAACTTGAGGGGCTGCTGGCAGTGAAACTACTTTTATGCGTTTTAGTCTATATTACTCAAAATCAGCTGTGGTAATGTACAGTTGGGTCACCATTCTGATAGAATGATGGACTCCTTCTTTTTTCACCATTTCTCGTTAGCTTGTTGTTTCTTTGGTTGTCTTCCACCGTCGTAGGCCGGGAAGACCTTGGTTGAAGGTTTGACTTCGCATTAATCCTTTGTATTCCATGCTGAGGTTCCAGAGTGTCTGTGGAGGCAGGAAGTGAGGGCGGAGTCCAAAACTTTGCAGCCCTTTTCTTCCACCTTGCCTGAAAGTAACCAGTTGCTACTGCGGGGGGGTGGCTGTCCTGATTGGACAGCCAGCCACCCCTTTTTGTAAACTGCAGGTAGAGTTTGCCAAAGTTATGCTGTAGTTTCTAAAATGTAGTCCAATCCTGGAAGCTGCTGAGAAGTCGACCACAGAAACCAAATCTGAAGAGGAAGATTAAGAAACGACAGCTGTAACCATTTCCAGCAACCGAAGAGCCTACTGTTTAACCGGAGCCTGAAGTAACCCTTCCTTCCAATCGACGTACGTGTCCCAAATGAGATGACTCCTACCCAGAGGCTAGTGAGATCCACTAGTCTCAAGAAGACATGCAAAACCAGCCATCCTTCGACGTGTTGTGAACTTGCTGGGCTGCAAACCGCTGATACCAGGGGACCTCGAGCCTGAGTGCAGTGCAACGTCTTCTAAAGTCAGATTCTTGCTGAAACTTTGTTGTACTCCTGCTGGACTTCAATGATTCAAATCGTGTCTCTGGAAGTCCCCTCACCCGAGTGCAGGACCAGATTAGTGAAGAGAACCCGATTAGTGATATCATCAGGTACCTGTAAAAGGGTGCCAAATTCATGCAAGCCTCCCGTGTTGTTGATTCCTGCTTCCAGATTGCCTTCAGTGTCCATTTCTTCAGTCTCCAGGCCAAGAACCCGAGGACTGTCCTGTGCTGCTGCATCCTGAATGCATCCACCCAGAAGCTTTTCTTTTCTGCTGAGGTACAGTGTTGCCTTGGATAATTCTGATCTTAAGTCTTGTGTGAATCCTGGGAGGCTGAGGGGGAAATTAGTGTAGTTGGGAGTTTGCCCATACCATTAGCCCACATCTAATGCTGGAACACATATAGGGAGCCTTTGTTAAGTCCCCAACCACTTTTCAAATTCTGAAGAGATTTCCTCTGGAACGCTGACTTTCCTGCAACTGAAACCTATCCTGGCCTGCCTACAAATGGCTCCTAGACCACTAGTGTCTGTAGGAAAGTACTGGTATCAACAATAAGACGGAAACAAGTGACCACAGTTCAAGGGTGTTTATTGAACTTTCACAAGGGTGAGATAAACACCTATCTAAACGTAAATCTACAGATGGGAGCAAGCTACGACCATCACATAATAATGCAGTGCTAGTGGAGTCTTGTCAAATTAAAAGGGCCTGTACTAAAAAAAACCTATTACCAATCTTTACTACTAATTTACAAATAATGTGAGGTGATGGTCACGAAAAAGAAAAGTGTTCCCGCAATAAGTCAGGATTTTCAGGCCTTTTGGCCTCCATTCCCCACGTTTTCGGCATAGGACAAGGCGGTTCCCTCGAGCGAAGCACACACTGTGGCTTCTGCGGCATAAGGATACAGTTCTGTTACCAGCATTGGGACCTTCCGTGTCCAAGTGTCTTTACTGCTTAAGTCACTTGACTTAGTGAGTCTGATGTACAAACAAATAAGATGCAAACAGTTCCTTTTCTTTTACCAGTATTCAATGTAGGTGTTCACCCTGGAACCCGCTCAGCCAGGCTTTGATCCCTCTCAAACAATTTTCAGATACATTTCTAGGGTGACTCACGGTTCACCCCGGATCCCTTTCTTTCACTCTCCCTCAGCCGGGCTCGAACCAATTGTGAAAAGTCTTTAAATTATCGAAGACTCTTATGAGTGTGCACAGGGTTTAGCTTGACCCGTTGCATGACCCACTCATTCTCAATATTCCTTTTTCTCACACTCCGCATCAGTTGGATACCTAACAGACTTTCGAATGAGGATCCACGTGGCGCCGGACCACTCTGTGTATGTTATCATTTCTTGACCTCCCAAAGTTCCAATATAAAGTCCAATTACTCTTTTGTTTCCAATCATATTTGTGTCGCTCTTTGCAAATGCTTCACACACTGTTCTCTTTATAAAATGTTGCCGCTTGCAACCTTGTTTCAAAACACAAGCTGTTTCGGTATCGGTCTCGCCGACTCACCAACTGTGCTGTTATTTTATGCCACTTTGTTGTAGGAGCCAAGGAAAGTATCACAGCGGCAATCGCGCTTCCCTGCCTGGGTTATCGACATGGGAGTGCCCCAGGTACCTCTTATACACTGTGCAGGCTAGATCAGCCTTCGTTCCTGGTCTTCAGTTTCTTACTTTCCAAGGCTCACGAAAGTAAGTCTTTCGAGGTCACAGGTACTTCCCTCCTTGCAACTCTCTGGTCTCTTCTCTCTCCTTGTATTAAACTTTTATCTTGGAACGGCTGCTTCCTTGTGTGTTTGGCCTCGCTCAGAGTGTGCTTTCGTGCTCTGCCTGCTATCCGTGTATGGAAGTGTGATGGAAGTCAGGTGTGTGTAATAATCTATAATTGCCTGACCTTGCCTTTCCATGGTGTTGGGACATGTCAGGTATACAGCTCTGGTTAGTCCCTTGCCACTGACGGTGAACTGTCTGTGAGAAAGTGTTTGTCGGATAAGGGGGCGGGTTTAATTCCTAGGTATCCTACCTGGTAGGATGGGGTAAAGTTATTGGGAAGGAGATACCGTGTCTCACCCTCCGGTGTCCCACTTCTACTCCCTGAGGACCTGTCATCCTGGTGATCCTCCCACACTAGTCCACCCGCAGTGACGGGATCCAAAAGCGATGGGCGTGTCTTGGCCACCTGGATGACAGATCTCCGGGGACTATGCTCTAGAGTTAGGGAAGGACTTTGATGATAAGGCATCTGTGTTGAAATCTATAACAAGTGTCGAAAGTACCTACTTGTAAATGGGTTGTTGAGTAACTTTGGTTCTTATACAGAATAAGTTGCAAAGTGTCCTTGAAGTTGATGCTTAACTTTTTAAGTTGCCTGTTGCTTCTTTAGAAAGTATACAAGTTATTTTACTAGCTCTGAATTGTTTCACTCTTCTAAAAAAGTAATAGTGTTGGTAGTGTTTTATAATTTCTAAGTGAATGAGTGCCAAAGCTTACCAATAGGATGTACCCACCTTGAAATAGATTGGGCCTCATTACGATAGTGGCGGTAAGGCAACAACGGCGCCGGTAGTGCTACCGGCGCCGTTGTTACCATGCCACCACATCAAGAGTTCTGGTCGCCGGTGCCGCTCTGCACGCCTCGTCTGACCAGGCGTGCAGAGCGCCACCGGCGACCAGAACTCTTAATGCCGTTGTTGCCTTACCGCCACTATCGTAATGAGGCCCAATGTATTTCAAGGTGGGTACATCCTATTGGTAAGCTTTAGAAATTATAAAACGCTATCAACAAGCAGAACATGATGGTAGCAACAGTACTGTTATGAACGGTACCGCTGCTACCATCCTCCCCATTCCCATTGAGCCCTATGGGCGCTCAAATGGGAATGGGGACATACCGGCTCTGGGTCCAGCTCAAGGGGAATTACCGGGCCCGCCAAGGTCTGAATGGCCCGATAATTCCCCTTTCGTGGGAACCGGAGCTACACCCGAGTTTGGGGGGTAGCCATGCCAGTATAAACGGCATGGCTACCTCCAACCTCGTAATGAGACCCATTGTCTCTTTCTAAATGTGTTATTGGGTTTTGCTTTCCCTGATCTGCTTTAGTGCATTTCTAAAACAGTCTTGAAATTAATACTGGTCTTTGAGTTGCTTTTCACCCCTCTCAAAAGAATTAGTTCTTTCTTAGCTGTGAATTGCTGAATGCCATTCTTAAAAGCATAATGAGTTCCATACTTGAATAGCTTTGCCATTCTTGAAGTGTATGGTTGGGTTATGCTTTCCCTGAAGTGCTTCAGAGAACTTCTAAAACAGTCGTAAAGTTCCTACTTAACTTATATTGCACTTCTGAAAAGTATCATTGGTTAAACTGTCCCTTGCTGTAATAGGTTATACTGACCTTGAATAGCTGTTGCTCTTCTTAAACTGTATTTGGGTTTTGCTTTGCCTGAATTGCTTAGTGCACTTCTAAAATAGACTGTGTTCATACTTCTCCATTAGAAGCTGAATGCCCACTAGAAAGTATGAGTTACCTTACTAGCTCTGAATTGTGTTCTTAAAAGTAGTTTAAGGATTTTAATTCAAGCCACACGCACTTTGTTCTCGGCCTAGTAGGTAACGCACAATTCAGATGCTTTTCTCCTTATCTTATGCAGATTCAATTTTGAGATGGTACACCACTCATATCACACCTTTTCAAATACACCGGGTCACAATGGACGATGATCCTGGCTGGTTTGTAAAATGCAATATTTATTAATTTATTTTAAAATTCAAAAGAAATCATACAATTTTTAATATGGGGCAGCAATCACCAGTGGGGTGATAATCACAATGAGAATGCGAGCAGTGCACTGCGTTTAACCTTCTAGTGGAACAGATACACTGCACAGCGGAATAGGAGCACTTTTTGGTTTAGGAAAGATAGCACCCAAGTTAGGATTTGCCCCTGCAATGTTCCCTCAAACCAAAAAAAATCCATTCTGAGTGGATAAACGGAAGCAGCAGGTAATCGGGATTAAAAAACAGGAAATGGAATCCAAATCTGACCTTCCCTGCCCAAATAAGAGAGAAACTGATTTTAAACCCCTTGCAATGTTATGAAATGATACTCGGAAATTGATAAATAATGAATGTGTGTTAAAAACCTTGAAGCAAATATAATTCCTCACTAAAGCAACAATGCAAAGACACTAACAATCACAAAGAATGGATTACCGAAAGCATACAGGTCGAAAATGAGTGGAAAGTTTAAAACCGATTCCAACGTGTCATTTTTCTGCAAACTTTGCAATTTACCCTATTCCCGCTTTAAATTACCCAAACAGTGTTTACTAAAAACAGGTGAAACACACCGTTTTGGAGAAGCGTTTTTGGCTAGGGGGGTAGAGGTATATCACAGGGATATTCTAGAAGGGAAAGTAAGTCTCTAGCTGGTAAATTGGAGGAGTTATACAAGATATAAAAAGGTGCTCGGAGTAAAATGAAGCCACGAAATAGGAAAGGAAACCAGTTGTGACAAGAATAGTTTTACTCTAAACTAGAGTATTTAGGCTGGGCCACCAAAGATGGACACAGTACAATCTAGGGTTGATTCGCGAGTTCAACCCTATCACCCAACCCTGGCAGAAACCAGTCCGATTACTCGAAATAGGACTAATGCCATAGGATTACACAAGACAAAATTGAAAAGACAAATGACGCTAGCACTAAAAATCAAGGGCACGGTTGCACAGATAATTCTGTCTGACAGTTTTAACAAGCTGTCACGATACGGCTAGGATGACTTAGAGAGTGAGTTAAGGACCAAGGCAAGGCAAGACAAGGTATACTATGGATTTCTATGGGGTGGTGATTTATTCTTACAGTCCACTTTTAGTTTTAGGATTTTTGGACTGTCATTGGTTCTGGTTACTACACAGCAGCACGCCTGGCAAACAGCTGGGCAGTTCTGGTCACCGGACGGCAAGGACTGGAATGGCTATTGTGGTCACTGGATACTAAAGGTCAGCTGGATGGCAGAATTGAAGCGGGCATGCAGTTAGTGGGCAGCAAGCTAGGCTTGTTCAGGAGGCAAAAGGTACCACCGCTCTCCCCTTTTTTCATGGGAGATTAGTGGGTTTTCAGAATTGAGGCCTTGCTGGGAATGGGATCAGCACTGCTTGGTTTTTGCAGTGGCCCCTGCAGTAGGGTCAGCAATGCTTTGGCCTTGTAGTGGGGTCTGAAATCTGGATGATGATGATGAATGGAACAGGAACGCAGCGCAGGAACTTCAGGAAGAGTGTGTCTGGAGTCTTGTCAGGGTCTCTTTACATAGAGCATGGTGACATCATAGACTATATTGCTGGGCCGGCTTAGCTAAGCACGCCTCTAAGCAACTGGATTGGACAATCAATGTTGGCTGCCTCCCCTAAGATGTGACTCAGTTTAGGAGGTTGCATTTTATAGTGTAAAAAGACTTCCCACAAACCTTTTTGACAAAAATCAGTCATAACAGAATGTACACATTTGTACATTTGCAGCACCTTAATAAATGGCATAATCAGGTTACATATTTTATGTAGAGCATAGCAGTCCAATCCTGCAATCTGTGAGACATTGTTTGACCCGTTTAATACTTTTTAGTAATTTTGATTTTGAGTATGAAAGATTCGGCCTAAAATTCCATAACTTTATACACAGGTGTGGTTTATCATTAGGGATGTATGCATACAAATTTGCATTGGTATCATTGATACTTTTCTTATAATCCCCAATACTTTTCCATTTCTATTCCCAAGGTGTCGGCGACTTCCACAATGTCACAAATTATAAAACACAAAATCACTTTTAAGCTGCGAGATTTGTACATTTTTATAAAGTCTTGCTGCAGAGAAGTCTTTAAAGTTTATTTATAAAAGTATTTGGAAGCAAATGGCAGTCCTTTGTCACTGGACCATTTTTTCTTTCTTCAGCTGCCACCAACTGCCACTTCCCCCAAAGGGAGGATGGGTTTATCCAGCTTGTTTGAAGGTTTATTGCCCCTTATCCACTTTGTACTTTGATGTCCCAGAATTTTTATTGAAAGAGGCCCTTGCCCAGACTGAAGTCTGATTAGCATGTGAAGTTTCTTTGTCCTTGTCAGTCAGTTTTCCAACCTAGCAATTATCACTTTTGTGTCCTGGAAGTTTATGGTGGCTCTCTTCTTTGGGGGAAGCATTAGCTCTGCCAACTAGAATAACTTGTTTTTGGAAGCTTGCAAAATCTAGCCATAACCTTTATTTTATTTGGTCCTGAATCCAAAAAAAAAGCCTGTGGAATAAAAATAGCTCATATTTGTTTCCCAGCAGCCAACCCCTTCTCATTTCTAGGCAAAGATGAGATTTCATTCAACATCGTACTTTTCCTTTAAAACTGGCATTTATTTTTCTTTGGTTTGCAAAGCCCATTTTACACATGTGGTGAAAACTGCTAGCATTTCCTTTCATATTCTATTTTGCCATCTGACTTCCGAATATTGTCTTGCAGTCACACAACATTCTGTACTAGGCAAAGGTCTCCTGGAATGGACATGTGCACAGAGCTATGATTTCTTTTGCAGGGTTCATTCCTGTGACACTTTATAGAACAAAATACATTGTTTCCCGTGCACGGCAGAAGTTTCTTGGGCCTTTTTTTCCAGATTTGGCTCAACAGAGCCTATCATTCAGGGGTCATATTGGTTTTGCTGAAGCACACTGGGGATATGAATGTGCATGGCAGGGCCTTATTAATCACAGTGGTTTAAGAAAGAACAGATGTAATTGGCATCAAAGTAGCATTTTTTTAAGGTGAAGTTTCCTTTTCAATGGGGATTTTGGAGTTTTCAGCAAAGCAACACTGCTTCTCCACTTTCTTCCTTTTGTATATATCAGAACAGACTGGCACGCTCTGTGTGTTCCCTGGTTCCATCCTGTCTGCTTGGCAGGACGGTGCAGCCATTTTTTTTTTTGTTGCTACAAAACGCAGTTTTGAGGCCATGATGCTCACAGGAGCCAGTGCAGCCATTTTGCTGCATCTGCGCAAATGCAGCTTGGTGATGTGGAGAAATACTGTTGAGTGGGTCAACATATCCTACAAATACTGGTGGCATAACGGTATCCATTCATAATAGAAGAAAGTTACATATGTTGCATGATAGCCTTGTGACAATGTTGGTCTAATTAAGTGATTCTGTAACTGAATAACACTGTACTTCAATTGTTAATTGTAATCTACAAATAACTAACCTGTTCTTATCCCCCAAGAACAGTATATTGCTTTTCTGAACGTATATCTTTAGGTTTGACTCTCCTTGAACTGCATATTGCCATTCTTAATAGTGTTATACTTTTGTTTGTATAAATGTTTATAACTTATGTGATGGTACTTCCCCAGGATTTATCTTAGTCTACTGTATTTAAAATAAACAAGGTTTTGTTTACAATACTTAGTGTATCAGTGTTTCTTTGAACCATATACATGCTACAATTTCTTTGTACTGACCTACAGCCCCCTCTCCGTCCTAAGATCAGCCTGGCTGCTCTTCGTTTTTATTATGGTATTTATTGAGCGCAGTAACAAGAAAGAGGATTCAACTTGGGAACCCTCCCATCCCCTGCACACTTTCAAATGTTTGGATTAATCCAATACAGTTGTTCAAATTGAATTATACGCATTGTACATATTTTTGTTTCTAACAAATATAGTCTGACACAGAAGTGTGAGATAAAAAATATATATTTATTGCCAAGCTATCTTATTTTCAACAAGAATTATAGTTCAGAGACAGATTATTTACAGTGCATAGAAACAAAATGGAATCAATAGATGAAGCTCAAATTGAGAAAAAAAGGAGTCCAAATTAAATGACGACGCATTTTAAGGAAGTTCTCCTCTTCTTCAAAAGGCCAAACCTGGACTCTTAAGGTAAAAGGTAAAACACAAATTCAGTAAAGAAAATATTGTAGACACAATTCATAACATATTCAATTTTACAATTTAGAAAATTTAGTGACCTTTGTTGTAACATGTCATAATATGCGTTGTAATACATGCAACATTATAAGATGAATTATGTGGTCCATGTTTGAGAGAGAAACTGAAGGTCAATTGATATACCCCTTCCTGTGAAATAGACAGTAAAACATACATCATATTATAGTTCAGTGGAATGATCCCTCTAATGGGACTTGTCAAGTGGATGGTGAAACATAAGCTAAAGTGAATATATAGGGAAAAAAGTTAGTAGTTCCTAAGCTCAATCGATCTAGTGTGGAAGTAATGCGAAAGTCGCTACCTTTGTGAGTGGAAAGTGCCGGAAACACAGAATCCGACAGTGCAGGAAAAATAAGTAGACAGACTGTCTTCGTATAACAGTTAGTTCCTAGAGACACGGCCAATTCCCAAAAGGGTACTAGAAATCTGTAAATAACATAGCCTGATCAGTGTCAAGTTCAATGTTCAAAGGAAACGGACATTAGTATGAAACAAATTGAATAACATACCTAACCAAAATGTGGATGACGGTAAATAGTCAAAAGAGGAACCCACGTATAGTGTGGACCTCGAATATCCCGCTGTTGCTGCAGTAGTGCCTCAGACTGCGGGAGCTCTGTCACGCAAATAAACAAGCTCAACAGGAATGAAGTCCTGATTAGTATAAAATACTCAGCAATCTGATATGGAGTAGTGAAAGCGTAACGTGATGTTTAATAAAGGCAAACTGAAATGTTAAAAATTACCACGATAAGGATGTGCACATGGCACAATTCTTGAAGCTGATGTCAAGATAGTGCAGCCGGTCAACAGCTGAAGAATCTGGCAGTGATGGGTTAGGTAGAGTATCAACTAAAGAAAGTGTAAGGAAAAAAGAATAATGAGACTAAGGAACTTTATCCCTGGTCCCTAGATAGACAAATGCTAATGCATTCGCGCTTACCTGGAGCGTGGGGAGACAATCCTGAACAGGGTCTGTCCAGCCGAGCGGTTTGTTGTTCACGAACCATGGAAACAGCATGTGACCATGGAGCTAAATAGAGGGCTAGAGTTATAGATAAAGAAGAGGGACTAATAAGCAATCAGGCCGAAAGGATTGGCCATCTTGAAACGAGGTTATATGTTGTGATATTGTATATCTAGAGGTTCATACTCTAACTGGGAGTCATTTTAATCGAAAAGCGCAAAAGTGTGAAATAAGATCGATTGAAACAAAAAATTCATGCGGTGGAGATACCTAGTGTAAAATATAAATCGGGCATTACAAATCCTAATCCGCACATAGTAGAAGGGGAGAGGAAAGCTAAAAATGTTTTTGGGGGTTTACCGTGTGAAATCGAATTGAAATAAGTAATGGAAAAAAGGGGTCATGAATTGGACAGAACACTCTGATCTAGGAGGGAAAAATAAATATAATTATCAAATCAAAGTAAGGTTACTGAATGACCGTGTGTAACCTCTCAGTCTATAGGAAGTGGAGGATATAAATTCACATTATACACGAAGAGGGAGACTAACCCTAGATCTTTTTCACATGGAAGACATAGTACAATGTGACAATCTCAGTCGGATAAACGCATTTAATTTACAAAAGGTCAAAATTTAATGTGATAAGTTTAAAAGAAGTGACATGCATAAGAGTAAAGAATAAGAAAAACTTTTACATTGAATTTGCAGGCAATGATTTTTATGTCAACCATCTATTAGTCTCAACAAAGTAGTGCCTTAGATCACAGTCAGACACTAGAATAGTAATGTAACTTTCAAGTTTATGTTGTTGAAGATCAAGCATTCCTTATGGACAAATTAAAATCACAAAAAACAGTTCAATGTGAAATCTTCATTTAAACCCCAGGGCTGTAAAGAGCTTAACTTGTCAATCCAATACGCCACTCTTTGTAGTAAGAGTGACTGGTAGTCACCTCCTCTTGTGGGTCGTTTGACAACTTCTAGCACCTGGTATTTTAGTTGGGCAATTGAATGTTTCTGCATGTTGAAGTGGAGGGCTACCAGTGAGTATTGGTTATTACATCTTATGTTCGACTTGTGTTCAGACAGTCTTGATTTGACAGGTCTTTTGGTCTGTCCTACGTACACTTTGCCACAAGGGCACTTCAACATATATATGACACCTGATGTCAGACACGTGGAGTAGTCTCTTAATTTGATTTTTTGACCATTCCTAGGGTGAGTCACTACATTACCTTTGATTGTGTTATTAGTGTATACACCCTAAACCGGGGAAGGTGCCTAGTTTTTTGGTGGCTAGGAAAGGTTTTCTCTTTTGGTACTCTTTCAGCTTTCACCAGCTTGTCTTATATTTTTACCCCTTTTAAAACACATCATTGGGGGTGTGGGGAACAATTTGAATAGAGCTTGATCATTGTGAAGGATATTCCAATGTTTCTTTATACTTTTTGTGATCTGAAAACTCTGTCTTGATTTTTTTGATATGTATAGAAGTGGGGTATATTTAACATCAGATTTAGGTTTCAATAAATCCGTACGAGAGATCTCTGAAGCTCTCTCTTTGGCAATTTCCAAAGTTTCCTGTGGGTAGCCTCTGTTCTGAAATTTACCAACAAGATTTGTGCATTCCTTATCTAGAATTTCTGGGTCAGAAATTATCCTTTTCAAGCGTAGAATTTGAATATAAGGTAGACTTTGGAGCATCACCCTTGGATGGAAGCTGGAATAGTGAAGCAAACTATTAACAGCAGTCTGTTTGTGGTATATAGACGTAGCAATCTTATTGTTCACAATGCTCAAGTTAACGTCAAGAAAATGTAGATGAGGGTTACCAATCTCAATAGGAAATTTGATCCTGGGGTGCACTGAATTAAGGTATTCAAAAAACTGATCTAGGTCATCTTGTGTGCCACACCAAATGCAGAACATGTCATCAATAAACCTCTTCCAGGTTAAAATGTATGCAGCCCATTTGGGGTGTTCCAGTACATGCTGACTCTCGAACTGAAACATAAAAGTATTAGCGTACACGGGCGCCATCGATGATCCCATCGAGGTACCTGATGTTTGTAAAAAGTATTTGCCCTGATATCTAAAATAGCTATTGTAAAGGATTAAATTGAGTAGCTCCAGAACGAACTGAGGATTACCTTTCACACCTGAATTAAGTAGCAACCATTCAACAGAATCTATACCTTCACTATGGGGTATTGAAGTATATAAACTACATACATTAAGGCTGAATAGTATGCAGTCTTCACTGATAGCTGAGAAATCTTGAAGTCCATTAAGAAAGTCTGTTGTGTCCTTTAGGTATGTTGATGCCTGTATAAGTGGCTGTAATAATCTGTCAATATAGACTGCCAGTGGGTCGAAGATACTCTGTCCCAGCAACAATCGGACTAAGGGGTGGATTTTGTTTATCTTTGTGAATTTTAGGGAGCCCATAGAAGACTGGTGTAATCAGACGGGATTTAGTGAGATATTGATGTGTTCTATCATTAATCCATTCGTTCTCTTTAGCTTTTAACAGAGTATTGTTAATCAGTTCTCTGATTTCTGGTAGCGGGTCCCTATCTAGTATGGCATAGGTGTCTGTCGTTGAGGAGTTCAATGCATCTTTTGACATAGAAGGATGTATCCATGATAACAATTGCTCCACCTTTGTCGGCTAGTTTAATGGTAATGTCTTCACTTTTTGCCAGTTCATCTATTAGATCTAGTTGGCGGTTTTTGATATTAATATTTATTGAGCGCAGACCTAGCTTCAAGAAGCATTGGATAGCTTTACAGAGGAATACATCAATACAGAGGCATGACAGAGCGCTTTTCAGTGGTAACAGAACAGATGTACAGCAGGGGACAGAGGAGGGGTACAGCTGTGGCGGGGAGGAGAGTTGTGGCTGGCGTCTTGCTAGTCAGGTGGTGCGGGGACGTGACAGCCTAGGTGTTGAGGAGGAGAGACTCCCTGAAGAAGTCGGTCTCGAGTTCATTTCTGAATTGGAGCAATGTGGGGATAATGCTGATGGTGACTAGGTTCCATAGTCTTGGGGCGTAGGCAGAGAAGGCTTGTTTTCTGGTCCTTGTGCAGCGGCGGGTTTCAAGTCTGCATGTGTCATGGCTTCTGATGATGCGCTGTCCACCGGATATGCAGAGTTTCTCAGTAAGGTAGCTGGGTAACTTTAGGGCGACTGCTTGTTGATGCAGCAAGACTTGAAGGTGGTTTGTATATGCAGTGGGAGCCAGTGAAGGTCGATGAGGCCCGGTGCGATGTGGTTTTATATGTGTAGACCCTTTATGAGGTGTCTGGACGCGTGTAGAACACTTTTGGGGCACAAGGGAGGACGACGGACAGCCTTTGGGGGAGTGCCTTGCCCCCATCCAGGTGGGGTAGGACCAGTACTTGAACAGTGGATCAAAAACTGTCCTGATAGAGGAAGGGCTTGACCTTTCACAGGAGGGAGAGCAGATACCAAACTGTCTGGGTTTTCTTAGCTATGTGTGTCTTGAAGGAGAGGGGTTTGTCGATGTGGAACCCAAGGTACTTGGCGCAGGAGGTGAGGTCGGGTTGAGGGCCAGGCCTGTATGTCTGGGTGTTGGGTGGTGTTGGTGAGGAGTAGAAATTCGGTCCTGGGGGGGGGTTGAACTTCAAGTATGCACTGGACAGCCAAGACTGGGTCAGCGAGACTCAGGTTTTGAGCCTATGGATGTCCTTGATGGAGTTGATCTTGAGGTATATCTGTGTGTCATTGGCATATTCGTGGATGCAGTGTTTGGCTATGAGGGCTCCATGTATAGATTAAAGATCACTGGGGAGAGGATGGAACGCTGCGGGACTCCACAGGTGATTGTTCGCATTGGCAATCTAGAGGAATCCATCTCAACAAACTGCTTGCGGTTGGCGAGGTAGGACGAGTTTGCTGATCCCCCCCCCCCCCCCCATCTGCAGATGTAGGGTGTCCTTAAGCGCCTCGTGGTCTACTGTGTCGAAATCGGCTGAGAGGTTGAGTAGAGCCTGGAGGTGCAGGGGTGGCCATCGTCAAGGATGTTGAGGGTGTTTTCTACCACCTGTATCGTTGCTGTCTGCCTGCTGCATTTGGGTCTGAATCCGGATTGGTAGGTTTGGAGGAGATTGTTGGTGTTGATGTGTTGCTGGATTTGTGCGGCTTGTGCTTTCTCGATCTTACCCAGGAAGGGAAGTTGGGCGATGGGGCGATAGTTACCTAGGTTGTCGGGCTCCAGAGTGGGTTTCTTTAGTAGACTGAAGATTTGTCCTGTTTTAGGGTTGATTGGAAGGTGCCTTGAGTTAGGGAGCTGTTGATGATCTCCAGGTAGGGAAGGAGAGCTTCTGTGGGGAGGGTCTTCAGGATGTATGCTGGGAGGATGTCATCTGTATACGATGTGGCTTTGAGGGCAGCCAGGGTTTTCTACCATGTTCTCTGTCGAGATTGTCTTGAATGTTGTCCAGGGTGTGAAGGTTTTGCGGGGAGACACACGAGGTGGGTCTGTGGAGGCAGAGCTGGCGTCTTATCTGCTGGCAAATCTTGCTGATGTTGTCGACAAAGGTGTTTATGGCTGTGGATTTCTCGATGGAGTGAGGATATGGCAGGGTTGGGTAGCGTGTTGAAGCACTGCTTGACTACTTTGAGGGGGACTATGCTTTTGTTGCCCGCTTCTGCTATGGTATTCTGATAGTCTGAGGCCTTGGCTGTGCTGATTGTCGGCCGGTTGCTCGGAGTTCCTTGAGGAGCGCCAGGTTGGACTGAGTCCTGGAGCACCGCCAGGTTTTCTCTTATTTCCTGATGACTCTTTTGCTAAGGTTGAGTTCTTGCATGTACCAGGGTGTTGACGGTTTTGGTTTGCAGGTGCGTTGTTTCAGAGGCGTGTGTTGGTCATTGGAGGCCGAGAGTGTGGCGTTGAGTGCTTCCAGTAGAGTGCCCAGTTTGGATGTGGGTGTTCGGTCCATGCAAGGTGTAGGTTGACAAGGTCTTCTGTGAGGGCTTCCACTGGGAAGTTGTTGAAGGACCTAAAGGTTTGTCTGTTGCATTTCTGCTGGAAGTGCTTGACTGGGGTGTTGTGCAGAATGTTGAAGGGCACGGCTAGGTGGTCAGACCAGTCAAGCGGGAGAGGAGTGCTGTAGTGGAGGGAAGACAGTACGGTGATGATTAGGTCGAGGATGTTACTTTTCTCGTGTGTTGGGTCTTGCGTGTTTTTTGTGAGGCTGAGGGTGTTAAGAAAGTTGAGGAGAGCTTCCTTCGTTTTTGGTGGCCTTGCTGCCTGGGAGGTTAAAGTCTTCTAGGCAGATGATGTTTGCATGCATGAGGGACCTGATGGTGACATGGTCGGTGAAGCCTCCCATGAATGCGGTGTTGGGTCTGGGTGGTCTGTAGATGAGATGAAAGGTGACTGTCTGTTGGGTAGAGCAGGAAGTGGCAGGAGGAGACTTCGAAGGAGCCTGTGTTGTCGACATCATGTCTGGTGCAGGGCCACAAGGTCTTGTGTATGACTTAAAGGCCTCCGCCCGTCTTGTTCGGCCAGTCTGTTTGGTGTTAGCCGTCGGTGACAAGGACGTCTAGGATGTGGGTCAAGGTGGGTGTCAAGCAGGTCTTGGTGATGAAGATGGCGTCAAGGTCATGTGTAGTGATGAGATCAGCAATGTCTGCTGTATGGGTGATAGCTGAGCTGGCGTTAGCGAACATCAACGTTTGTGTTCTGAACGGTGAGGTAGGGGTGTCACGGTATTAGTTTTATGACGGTACAATAACCTTCTTGCCAAATGACGGTATATCATGGTTATCATGGTATAGCAACTGGAGTTAACTAATCTTAACAAATATTTTCTAAAAGGTCAAATTGTCAGATTTATCATCACAAACAAAACCAGGCACCCAGAGCCAGAATTGGGCTTTTCAACATACTTTCCACTGAAATGCCACCCCTTGCTTCCACCAAACACACGTGTGGAGAGGAGGGGGGAGGAGAGCCCTGCTGCGACTGGCAAAGTGAACTGACTAGCTTTTCTTAGGTTGTCATTTAGGCTTTTAGCTCCCCCACTGGCTACTGGTGAAGATGAACATGTTGCCATCTTGATAACCTGCATGCCACAGATTAATGGAGTCTGATGGTAGTATACGCTTGTGCGCATGCACGCACGCACGCACGCACGCCCGCCCGCACTCTTTACGTTGCAGCCTTTAGTTTACTTCCGGGCCAAAAGGTGTTCAGTAATCAGAGACATGTTACCCTTTGGTATGGCAGCAGGGAATACCCACAGAGATGAGTAAATTTCGCAGTGTGATTTATTATATGTAAATTCAATGATAGAACCAGGGAAATCCCCATTGTCATATGTTTAGAAAACATTATCCATTATAAATATATAAACCCCCAAAGCCGCCAAACCAAAGTCCCGGGAGTATAGCTTAGCGGCAACGTGCGCGCATTGGAAGAAAGACGACACGAAGCAGCACAGGTTCGATCCCCGGGTCCGCGCTTAGAAACCTCTGGGTGTTTAAGTGTCTTATAAATATGCAACTAAGACAAAAACAATTTCTTTAACAGCGCCTCGATGCCCGCAGGCTGTGTGAGCGCTTTAAAAGAAAAATGTAAATAAAAAAAAAAGTAAACACTTTACCTTCTTGGCACTGTATTTATTCTTCCTATTGCTAACATACTGATTTTGTGTCAGGCACGTGTGGTTTATGGAATGGCATTAAAAACTGCTCAAACTGAAACTACTTGGCAGACGGCACATCCAACAGTGCAAGACCAAGACTGCGCAGCACTTGCTTACTGCAGCCTTTCCAAATCAGATTGAAAAGCACACTTAACGGTATGAACGGTATACCGGTATAAACAATGTGACGGTTATTGTTCAATTAAGTGGTTTACGGTATCTTTAACTGTATACCGTAATACCGTTACATCCCTACGGTGAGGAGGTGCTGTGGGGGTTTGAGGCTGATGTGGGAGAGGTTGCTGCATTGCAGAGTCCATGCCTTAGAGAAGGGGTAATTCGTTGGCATTGCCTGGTGATGGTGGGGGTGGCCTGTGGGTACGGAGGGAGAAAACGCATGTCAGAGCATGCTTGCCAGTGTCTGAGCAGGGGTTCGGGCCCTGGGTCCTGCCGGTCAAAACAGGAGTTTCCCTTTTCTTCGCCTGCCCGTCACTGACAACTGGGTGAGAGACGACCTTGATCGAAGAGTTAAGGGACGAAAGGAAGAAGCAGGGCTGAGGTGGTGTGTGAGGCTTAGGCCAGGTGACCTAGATCCCCTTGCACCTGCTCACCAAATGCTCTATCTACGCTACCAAATGTTCTGAAGTGGGAACAGCCTTCTACTAAGAGTGGAGTTTTGTACTGCCTCAGATATGGTTTTAGAAGTGCTTGGACTTTAGGAAAACTTTCCTAACGGGAATCAAAGCTCGATCCTGCGAAAGTGAATGCCTTATGTGACATTTTTTAAACTAAAAAGGTCAAAGAACAAGTTGGCCAAAGGACGGAGAGCGAAAACCACATCTCATAGCCGTTTTTTCATTATATTGCTCTACAAATGCCATTATGCAACAAAATGGTAGTCCAATGAAAAATACAGTAGAACTTAATCCAATGCCACCATCCATCTTTGGCTCCTCAACGGCTTGTGAACGGAGGATAGCACAGGGGCAATGCGCTGGTCTTGGAAGCAAGACCACGCAGAACAGATGTTCGGATCCGCGCTTAGACACCAAACTCGGGTATGGTATAAGGCGCGTTATAAAAAAACTATTACACAAATAAAAATATCACATTTTAGTAGAGAAAAGAACACAACCCTTGCAGTATTTTTTTTTAAATTCTTTATACATTTTGTAGAATAACAAAACAGTCACTAGCAAAAAAAAAGAAAATTAGAACATATGCCTTGCAGTAATTTTTCATGCATACTACGATGGAAACTCAGTGTACAGAGCCCCTGCACTCATATGGGCTGTCCAGTGCCCCCAAAATGGGGGATTTGAGCGAGGGAAATTTGCAAAAGAAAAATCATTCCTAACTACTTGCCTGTGAGATTAAACTCCACATGACCTGCCATCTTGTGTTGCAAAAGGCCAGGTGATCGTGGAGCACGGGCTGTACAGGTAATGTCATTCATGTCCAAGATGAGCATTCTGCTTGTTAGATTTAAGTAATATGATCGAAGCAAAAAACATTGGCCTTCACTGATGTATGCTTTATTTTTGCAGCATGTCGATATTGCGGCTCTGCTGATAAAATACAACACATGTGTTAATGCAACAGATAAATGGGCATTCACTCCATTGCATGAAGCTGCTCAGAAAGGAAGGACACAGTTATGTGCGCTGCTGCTAGCACATGGAGCAGACCCAACCATGAAGAACCAAGAAGGTCAAACGCCCTTGGATCTTGCCACTGTAAGTAATAATGCCATCAAATTATTAATGGGAAATTAGGATATGAAAGAATTATAATTACATAGTTAGATGTTTTCTTAACGGAAAAGAGCCAAATACATTCACATGTTTTATGCAACATAGCCTATCCACATTATACGTTTGAGTACTGTGAATCAAAATTGTCGATTTTCATTGTCTACTGTTACCCTGAATACCTTGTGTGGTTTGCGCTCTCAAACACCAGTTTGAGATCCCCTCTTATGGAGACCTGGTCCTGACCTCTGATAGCACTATTGCAGTTTTGATATTTATATTTGAGTATTTATAAGGCGCACTGTACAACAAGAAGTGTTTCTAAGCGCCACAAGGCAACAGAATGGGGGGGGAGCCTGCGGGGGTGCAAGGAATGTAAACCGTAACGGTCCTACTAGGCCTTGTTGTGACATTCATATCATGCAAGTGCAGAAAACAAGTGCAAGAGTAGAGAAACGGGAGGGTGGGTGGTGGGGAGGCATAATGCAGGGCCATAACAGGGGGGCAGAGGGCCTGGGCCAGGCAAGTGCTTGGGCGGGGGGCCAGGGAGCGGAGTCTGAGGGGAGGGGGCAAGTGCCAGGGGGGGATGGACCACACTCAGGGGGTGGGGGTGCTAGAAGCATGCCGCCCAGGAAGGTCAGGGATGTGACCCAGGAGGTTAGGTGGGTGCTGGTTCAGACTGGTCGGGAGGGCCTGGTGCACTATATGACTCATGAATGAGCCATCCCGCTAGTCAAACGGCAGGGGGCCTTTAGGGAGGGGGGGGAGGAGGTAGAGAGAAGCATCTTGAGAAGCTTCCGGAACTTAAGGATGTCCGGCTCAAGTCTGAGAGGGGCATGGAGGCAATTCCAGAGGAATGCACCTGCAGAAGAGACAGCTACCCCCACTCTGTTTGGAGAAACGTCTGATCAGCAGAGAGTCGGAGCTAAAGGGCCGAAGGATTCTAGCAGGGAGGCATTTAGGAAGAGAGTATGATGTAGCAGGGTCCCAAGCCCCTGACTGCCTTGTGGATGACGCAGAGTGTCTTGAATGTGATCCTTATAGCCACCGGGAACCAATGGAGAGATTTAAGGGCTGGAGAGATGCAGTCCCTGGGCTTGAAGCCAAGGATAAGTCTTGCAGTCCTGTTCTGGATTAGTTGAAGGGGGCGAACAGTGGAAAGAGGTACATTGAGGAAGAGGCTGTTGCAGTAGTCCAGCCTAGAGAGAACCAGATCCCTGGAGACATTGAGTTTCTGGGGAAGGTAAGGAAGGGGAGAATACTTCTGAGGAGGAGAAACTGAAAGTGGGCCTTCTTGACAAGTTCTGTGATATGAGGGGAGAAGGAGAGAGGGGAGTCAAGATGGTGACAAGGTTTTTTTGCCTCACTGGATAGTATTTGTGTACTTTAAGTACACTACTAAAACAAGGCATTTATACAGCTTCAAAGTTTAAGATTAATAGATCTTTCTTACATGGTGTACTTAATCTCTTTGAAAGAATAGAAAGGACCTAAGTGGCGGTGTCCTGTCAACAATAGAATCCATGCCTGGAAACAAATAAAGGTAAGTGGGGCCCAAGTTTGTGGCCAAGTCGTTGGTCCCCACGCAGGTTTTTGAAAGATGGCCATAACATGCAACAGGCCTCGTCCCGGTCGGTTCTGCCAACTCCTGTTGAAATGTTATTTGCAAGAGTCCAGCTATTAAACGAAAACACATTTTTTACAATAATCATATGCATACTTTGTCCATAAGAATGTTTTTAGGAAATCCTCTAGTGATGATTCTTGACTTTACATTTGTTTTGCTAAGGCCACCAAGCAAGTATTTTATTTTTTGTTTTTTTTAACATTTATTTTATTCCCGCAATCCTCCCCACCCCCCCGGCAGCCCCAAGGTTTTGCACCATGTGTTTCTGTTAAGTGTACACAGGGGGGGGGGGGTGCTGCATGGCAAACATATAGGTGTGTGGGAATAATTGAAAAATGTATTTAGTATCTGTTGAAGAGAAGTTTAAGACCCCATTCAATTTTTGGGGTTTTCATGTCCCTTAACTTTTTGTATTTTCCTGCTGGCTTTCCTGGATCTTTGACCACTTTCCTGCGAACAGAGGGACTTCTACTGAAGTACTGTTCCCTCTGCAGCCCTTTTCATTTGCTATTTTATGGTAGCATTCAACCTCTCCTGGCGCAGTCTAAAACCTGGAACTTTAACTAGTGTTCCAGTGGGTTAATTACTCTTTGGCTGCACCTGTGGGATAGAACTGGTGCCATCCGGGCTTCAACCCATAACCACTCATGGCTATATATTTTAACGCTTATTCCTAAGGGGCAACATTTTACAAACGTTTGGACTCCTCCAAAGTGACGCAAATTATACTTACCTGACTTTTGGCTTGTTTACCCCCTCTTCTTGGGCCTCTGCAGTTTCTCACCAAAGATCACTGCACACCTGTCCATAGATTGTTACTTGAATTCTGTCTCAAACTTTTATTGTTTTGTTCCCAGCTATTTTTAAAACTGCCTTAACGCTACTTCCTTATTTTTTCTTATTTTTTTGTGTGGCCCTTTTGGGCATGGTTTAAATAGTTTAATCCTTTCATTCCTACTAGGTGCAGTACTTCAGTATGTGGCGCTATCGGTTTTAATGGTTACCATAGTTTGAAATACAGTGACTGTTCATATATTAGAAATGCTATGAAAAGGTTTGAACGTTTCTTTTTGCACCACTGAACAAAAGATAAATGTGAGATTTTAGATACTAGCATGTAGTAGACTTGGTTACACCACTCAAACCAAACTCATCTATTGAAAATAGACTTATTTATCTTTCAAATCTCATGCACTCTTCACATTAATATCTTGACATTATCTAGGTTAGTGCCAGTCTACTGTAAGCAATATTCATATCCTTTATTCCATGTACAATTTTCTGATACATTAATATATTGTTTAAATGCATAAATCACACAAACTTCTGTCCTTGTAAATTCTCGCAATTTGCTATTCAGAATCAATGATACTGTAGACAGTTAAAGTTATCAACTGTAATTATCTATTTGATACATATCTCAAGTTGTGAGCCTCTGTAAGCCAACACATGTTTCACCCTCTGTGGACTTTCTCAAGGCTGTCCTACAAAACAAATTAAAAAGAATTAGAAAAAAAACACCTTGCCCCAATGAAAATTATTTAGAAGTGAGATACAATGACAGAAGAAAAAAATGCAACTGGTAAAAAGTAAATGTTTGTACATTTTATTAGTATTTTTAAATCTATGCGTATATTTGCATTTAAAAAAACATGTTGCCTCATTCTTTATTTCATTAAAAATGTCCGGTTCATCCTTCATAGTCAATTGTGTGATTTGAGTACAATGTAAACAATTCTCTGGAAGGTTTTAAATACAAAATTTGAATGGTTATTCTTTTTTTTGTTGTATTTGGTTTAAAAAACCTTTCACAAAAAACATCAATAAAATTGACAAAACTGTATTTCAATCACCATTATTTAGAAGATTTCCGACATCACCTAAAAATTCTAAACTAAAATCTAATAAAATTCCAACTCAAATGACAATCTCTCCGTTTCTCAACAAGCCCAAACCAGTTCCCCAATTTGGCGATTGGATAGCACAAACTACCCAGAGACCCCTAGAGGACAGCAAATTAATATCAACTTAAAATACTATATTACATCTTTCTAGCATCTGAACCACAGCTATTGTCAATTCCTGTGAATGCCCGGAGATCATCCTTTCCCAGAGCATTTCCAATATAAAGTGCACAGATCCAAATCTTTCAAAGAGCAAGGAACTTACATCCCATGTACCCTCACAGTCCATTAGGAGATTTGTTACATTGCACTTCTGGTATTTAACACACATTACACAATTGAATAGCAGTCTCCCAGCCCCCTTCTCGCGAGGACCTCTGCTGTGTGCATTACATTTGATCTTAGAATCAAAGTTCTTTATATTCCTCCAGTCCGGGAATTTCACAAAATATTTTTCTAAAAATCCCTGTTTTTGATCGGCCTTCAGCAATGGATTTGGGTTGGCAACGGAGCACACTTCATCAATTGTATTAATCCAGTCCATTTCGTCACAGGATGTTTTTGCTTTCGCCTGGTTCTCAATTAGGGTTTGAATGTCTAGATCAGCCTTATCCAACCATTCTTTCACACTGGTGCATAGATTTGTTAACATTTTGGATCTACTATTGTCCAGGTGAGCCTTCACGTCTAAATACAATGTCCCTTCTTGAGCTAAAATTATGAGCCGAAAGAGGGAAACTACCTTCCAACCTGCTTGAGCCTTCTTAGTCCTAATTCAAATCTGATATTTGAGATAGGGAAACACATTGGCAACCCGAGAACATTCTTCCAAATCAGTCCTTCCCATTTTTGCCGATTCCCATTCCATAGGAGGGGCTTTGCTTCCAGATCATAGAGGATGATTGGGATTACCTTTGCGTGGTAATATTTAATTAATGGCAGGATAGAGAATCTACAATACCTCATAAGAACTTTTTTCATCTGGGAGATCAATTGTTATTTTCATGTGAGAGTCCTGCCCCACTTTACAAACTGCCAGGGAGGTGTAGATTTTATATCCCAAATAGGGCAATTCCTCTACCTTTGGAATGCATTGACCTCCAATCTCCCACTGGGGTAATATGATTTTTTATTTCCTATGTCTGAAGATCATTATCTTAGATTTATTAGGATTCAGAGCGAGTCCATTTTCCTCAGCATAACGCTGTAATTTGCTCAGGAGACGCTGCAGCCCTACTGCCGTCTTGTCAAGCACGACATCATCGGTGTAGGCAAGCCAGTGGATCTGAACTCCAACACTGGGCTTGCCAATGCTGATGAAACCAGGTACTCTTCCAAACCACTAGAAAGAAATTGAAAAAGAGGGGTGCCCCCAAACAGCCCTGCCGAAACCCCCCTTTTTACCTCCACTTGCTCGGATAGGTGGCCCTCCTCATCAAGGCTGACTCTCACTATAGTATTCTTGTTATGTTCAATTAGCATTCCCAGAATACCTTCTGGGATGCCCCTAGATCTTAGCTTCGACAAAGCCTGCTTCTATCCACCTGGTCGAACGCTTTGGAGAATTCCACCCAGGCCCCAAAACGCTGTTCCTTGTGTTTTCACTCATGAGGTTTATTACTACTCCATTTAGAGCTGTACAGAGACCTTTCCTAAAACCCGTTTGACATTTTGATAGGACCTTCGCTTTCTTTTCCGAACATTCAAGTTCCCCCAACAAAAGCCTCATGAACAATGTGCTTTCTATATCAAGGAGAGCGATCGGGCGGTAGTTTGCTGCCGCGGACCGTTTACCCTCCTTGAATAACGGTATTGAGATTGCAGACTTCGACAAGGGAAGAGGGTTCCCGTCTTGCCAGAATCTCCCTAAAGAGCCAATACAAAAGTCTGGCTCATAAAAGGGGATTTTTTCTCAACACTGAGACCATTTGGGCCTGCTGCTTTCGAGGTCGAGCTATTCCCAATTAGATCTATAAGGGTCTGTTCATCAAAAATGAGGCTCCAAACCACTTCCTTATTATTCTGAATGTTTTTTTTTTGTTGTGGGTTCCCAAATACGTCAGTTAAATGCTTGATCCAGCCTCTTTCCGAGACTATATTACATTGTGTTTTTTTTTAATTTCACTCTAGTTGGTGTATAACTGACCAAAGCTGTCTTGAGTCTCTATTCCCAATTAATTTCAGCATATGTTTGCTGTCTTGCTGAAGTCTCAACATCTTTCTGGCCACTGACCAAGATTTATAATTCTGCAGAAGGGATCTAGATTCACTTCTGCGAGCCCCCTCACTCATGGTATCTTTTTTCAACCTTCATATCATTTTGTTCAGATTTTCTTTCTTCAGCAAAGTTTCCTCATTGAATGTATGGCGATGTATCGGTTTCTCCCCTGCCCCCCCGCGCCCCAGGAGCCCCCACCCCCGCTCTCAGACAGGGGACATATTGACCAACGAATTTGATGAAGCTGTCAGGCTGACATATCTCAAATTGAATATTTTCTGGAATCCCCAAAAGGCAGTTGTTCAGCTCCTTCCCTTCCCATTTATATTTATGTAGGCTCACTCTGCCTTTCCTACTATTGATAGCCTGATTGAATCTTGGGGTTCAAAGAGGATTTCTGGGAAGATCAGTTCTGGACGTAAATGATTACTGCCACCACCCTGTGCAACATTCAGAGTGACATTTTGCGCAAAAAGCCCTGTCGATATAAAGAAATAATCCAGGGTTGAGATAGCCGACCACTGATATCGGGTTTGATTTGCTGGAATATCACCCTGTATCTTCCCATTTGCCATTTCCAAACCCTAGCCTGCAAGGCCCTCCACCCAAACTCGGCCCTTCTCCGATACTCTGCGTGCTGTCTGTTTCGTTATTTCTTTTGAAAGTTGAGTGCATTGTGAATTTAAATCCCACCCCTTCGCCCAAAATTATTAGGGCACCCCATGCATGACCATAATTTTTTCAAACAATGTTGGTAAATCGGCAAGAAAAGCCTGCTGAGTGGAGCAGACGGCATTCCAATATATATTGATAAAAATCATCTCCGAGCAGGTCCCTTGCTGTTTTAGAAAAACTTTACAGGCTTGAATTCCCATATTGTTGTTTGAAATCATTGTGGCATCTTGAACTGTTCAATTTTTGAAAGCCAACAGCATACCTCCACTGGGTCTGCCCTTGGCTTTTTGAAGTGCCGAAAGGGTGAATATTGAATACCCTTCCACAATTATCAGATTAACCAGCCAGGTTTATTGCAGCATCAGGGCATCCCCTTTTCTAAAAAGGTAGTCTTTCATTTTCTTGGAGGTGAATGTATTTGGATCCTGCATGTTCCAGCAGATCACCTTTAGGCTTGGTTGGTTAAAGAGGTTTCTGTCCCACCCCCAATCTTTGAAGGACCTCTGTCAATATTTCTGGGAACATAGATACGAAATGTACTTGCAAATGTTCCCCAGTGGCCTCTGGCCTTTTTTGTGATGTATTGGAGTTCAAACTGATCGCCTTCTGAAGCTCTGCCCTGGAGACCCATTTTGGTGCTAGTACGGGTGTCTTTGCATTACCCACTGGTTGGGAAGTGGTAACCAGAAGATCTTGTTTTCCTAAATTGCTTCCAGCCCCCAATATTGCCGCAAATACTTCACTTGACGACACTTACTTCTGTCACAAATTGGTCGTCGTGATCTGGGAACCAAACAAACTCAATATCTTGTGACTTCAGAAGGTACAAGCTGGGCAGTTTTTTCAGCATGGATAGGATCACTCCCCTGCACAAAGATTTTCTTCTTTTTGTTTGATGTTAAAGTTAGCCAAATTATTGGCATTGCGATTGCTGAACTTTCTTTAACCTTCCTTTTTCCTTGAGATTCTTCATACATCTGATGCTTCTGTGTATAATCCTTCAAATTGAGCGATCCCTCCATTCTTGTTTATTTCTCTTCTCCGTTGGAGTTCATTTCCAGCATGCTGAACTTCTCTTCACCCAATCTGATTTCTTCAATTACATTCAATGTTTCTGGGATGCATTTCAAAAATATTGGTGCAATTTTCTGATTGTCCTTCAGAATTGCCTCTCCAACATCTTTAGTGTTCGACCCTTCTGTCCCAGATTTCTGTTTCTTCGTCAGAAATATTGGGGCTAGCGGTATTGAGCCCTTAGTCGTTTGCTGACTTGTGTTGGAGTTTAATTGGACCCTTAATTTGGTCCCACGCGAGTTTCTTTGGTCTCCTTAATGATTTTCACTTTTTTTGAGAGGGCTCAGATTTCTAGGAACTCTCCTATCTGTTCGGAGTCTCACACTCATATTTATGATTCCTTCTGACAAATAAGCAGATGAAGTCAGCTCCTTTTCATGTTGAGTTTTTTTCCCTAGCTCAACCTTTGACTTCTTAGTGAGGTTTCTCTTAGATCCCTCATTGAGGTGGTGGTAGAGTTAATAACTTCTTCTCTTTCTATCGCGATTGCCGATGGAGCCTTGGATGGAGATCTCAGAAAGGCGTTTCTCTGATTTTTTAGCTTTCAGAGTTTTTTGTTTGTTCTTTTTTTTTTCTGATTCGCTTTAAGTGCTGACAGTTATTTAAGTCTTCTCTTCCTTTGTGCTTCTTTCTCACTCTTCTTCTACTCAAGGATTGGCGAGGGTTAGTTTCTACTGCCTCTAGTGAAGAAGGATCCTTATCTTGTTTTGGGAGTCCTCCCGATAGCAGCAGTGTGGTGACCCTTCCTCTTGGGAACCATCCCCCACATTTGCCAATCTTCTGAACTCTTCCAGTACTGATTCTGACAATGCTGTATCATCGAAGTGGGGATTGGACTCTTCCACTCCAGTTCTTTCTCTATCTTCCCTTGCTCCTGGATCATACAACTTAATTGAGATGAGATATTCTGCATAAGCACAGTGCATGAGTCGTCCTCTTTCCTTTTGGTAGCAAGGGTTGTTGGATTGCTGAGAGATCTAGACCTTGTTTGGTTATTTCAATAATGAGTTCCTTCAAGCTGGGTGCTAATGTACAGTTTATTACATTGCTGCAACCCCACTACAGAAGACTCCAGAATGGCTATTTCTTTGGTTAGTTCCAGAAGAATGCCAACTTGAGATTGTACTTCACCTCTCAGCAGTTAAAAAACGGACACTAGAGAGTTTAAGACGTAGTTGAATGATGAGAGCGTGTTTTCATTTGCTTGAGTTTCAGACACGGTTTGAGAGTTGATCTCTGAGGCGGGCATGATTCTACTTCTTCCCCACTTCTTTCGGTAATGGTCGAATTAGCCATGGAGCAGTTACTTGAACCCATACCCATGGCCGAAATGTCCCTATTCCTGTCTCCACTGACATTTCATTAAGATGAGGAGGATTGGGATTTGCCACTGTCGCTTCTATCTCTCCTTATTGGAGGCTTTTCATTTTGATTATTTAGGGCCACCTCATCATTTACACTTTTACTTCTCTTTTGTTCCAAATTGGTCTGCGATTTTCTTTGGATTTTTTTGGTGTATTCTAGTCCTCTTTTCCATGCGTGTGCGATGAGGTTTGGTTCTGACTCCCAACACCAATCCCATCCCAGAAGTCTGGGTTACTGGCTCTGCATGTACTTGAGCTTGTATGTTTTGATTAGTTGACGGGGCACAATTGACACCTTCCGCCTGAAGGGCCAATCCACTTTGTTGCGCTCCCGAATTAGTGGACTTCAATGACGGCTCGTCCCTGTAAAGACTGGAGGGGTTGTCTGTACTCCTGCTCTCTATATGGTAGAGGAGAGGCACAGAGGACCCCAGCCAAGATTCTCTATTACAGTAGCAATGGATGAGCAATCAAGGCCTAGCTTCCCAGGAGGTGATGTGGGCTGGTTCTGAAGTACAGTATAGTCCCCAAGCACACACAAAGGAATGTCTGCACACTGTATTAGTTAAAACCCAGTCTTTATATAATTAAGGTTCAAGGTTATATACACAACCACAATAACTCACTTTGTGCTCAGTTAATCTACAATGGCAAATATATACAGTCCTAAGTGATACTACACTTATCAGATTTCATTAAAGTGCATCAACTGTACTCTGGTGAAATGTCACACAAATCAATTAATACAGGTAACCAGCAATAGACCTAGGAGGAAAGCAGTTGGTTAGAACAATTGGCAGAATACTGGACCAGTTACCTAGACACATTTCTGTGTGGATCCACCCCCCCCCAACCTGAACAACCTGAAAAATAAAGATATGCTAGTCCATATATTGTTCAATAAGTCTTATTTCCTTCTACAATGTTTCTACCTCCCCAATGTACCTGGAATAGCAGAGTTCGATGACGGGTCCTCGACAGATCCTTCTTGAGTGGCTCCCTTTAAAGCAGGAGCCACGGATCGTCGAGATCCTACGAATAAAAGGGTGAACAGCGCTGAGGTAGCAGCTCTGGTCCTGGCGGTGCTCGTCAATGGCGAGTCGAAGACGTCCTGCAAGGATGAGGCGTGCGGGGCACCTCGATAGTTCAGGACCACAAAGAGTTTGTGAAGAACTGTGGCCCAGCAAGGGCGTTGAGGAGTCCGGCGTCTCTACGGTCTTTGGGTGGCGGGAAACCCACCAGCGGATGCCCCTCGGCACGTCAACGGCCTGTCCTCCTCCGGCCAAGTGGACGAGTGCGTCCAGGAATCAAATGTCTTAATCAGTGCAGCGGTGCGGCTCGTCGTCGACTGCACAGCGTCAAGCAGTCCTGCTTCTGGGCAACTAACTTCAACAGGCCTCCAGCAGGTATAGCAAACCTGCGAAACTTGGTTGTCGAAGGTGGACGGCTGTCCAGTGCTTCTTTGTTTCTTGTTGGCGGTCCCCGTCTCCGGCTGACAGTCTTTCGTAGGCTGACTTCAGGGCGCTACAGCGAAGGTTAGCAGTGCACGATGGGCCCTCGTAGCTCGGGAAGAGGGCGCCTAATCAGGTCCTCTCTGGATCAGTCCTGAAAGCTGCTGCGTCTTCAAGATCGACGAAGTAGAGCAGCAGCACTAATTCTCTTCCAGCAGAGCTTCAAGGTTTAAGCTTCAGTTTCAATGTCAGTTTTTAACTCAAGCTTCTGCACGATATCTAGCAGAGAGGCCCCCGGATATACTGTTGATCTCCCATTCATTCTGCTGGGTCACACTCAGGAAACCAATCACTCAGGAGGGCCTACAGACACTCACAACACAGAATGTGGATTTGGACTAGTACCACGCCATTCAACACTACACACTACATTCATACCAGTTTCGGGCAGGGCTGTCTCGGTCATTGTGTCAAACACCAGATACTAGACATCCACAACACAGAATGCATATTCGTCACACACTCCATTCACCCAGGTCCCACCCACAGGCGTACCCACAACTTACGTTGGGAAGGCTCCAGCCAGTCTGGTCGCCACTTCCCCCACACTACTATATATGGAACTTCTACCCAACAGCCAGTCAGGGGGAAGGGACAGAGTTGGGGCTTCCCGGGACTTCGGTTAAACCAAGGTAACAGGCGATGGAAGGCAAGAGGCCACAGGGGTCATCTTGTATCCATCAGGGGGCCTGGGCATCCCAAAATGGAGGATACTCAGAGCACCTGTCAAATTCAGCATGGAGCTGACACCTGCCCATACCCTGCTATGTGGGCCACACACAGGTGCCCAGCAACATACACTAGGGGCACAGGTTTGTACGCCCACCCATGGGTGCCATAAGGGTATTCCATGGGCCTGTACACCAAACCAAAAGAGAGCTGCACCGCCTGGAGTCCCACATGAACTCTTGGGACCTTGTCATCTTGTAAAAGGGTACTGCGCAGTTTCATTGTTGTGGTATTTATTAAAGTAACACTTTGCAAAACACTCGCCAGATGTACCCATTGCCACTTCAGTCCTTAATATTTTGGCACGTTTAGCGTGTTAAAATTGTGCTCCTCCCTTTGCTGCCTTTCTGATCTTTCTTTGAAACTTTTGAAGTCTATTTGTTGCTTTCTTTAGTTAAATAAAGTAGTTTGTTTGGACGAATTTGAGGACAATTTAACCTGTGCACTCCTTCACAGTAAATGTTCGACTTATAAATTGCCCTCGTGCTGACGATTTATGTCCGTTCTAATTCCCTACAGATTCGAACGAGTGCACCCGGTTTTCCCCAGCCGCCTCTGATCTTGATGCTTGCGGGCTCTATCGAGTGTCGGCGAATGTTTACAATTCTAGGCAGGATCAAAGGGAGTATGTCCCAGCAGTCTCCTGTTTTGATTGGCTTGATCGTTATGAGTATTATGCTTTGATTCTGGGTCTTTTTGCCACGATACCAGAGGAGTATTGAGTCTTTTCTAGTTAATAATCAAGTGGCCTCAACTACCACATTTATTAAATTGTCATAGATGAAGCAGGAAATGTATGCAGGATCAAAGGGGACACGCCACAACAGTCTCCCTCTTAGCAACTTCAAAGAACTAAAGTTTTAAAACCACGTAACTTGGCTCGGCTTAACAGTCTGCAGAAGAGGACCGTATTCCAGCCTTGAGTCCTCGAGCAAAATGGTTTTGATTACCCGACTCTCCGGCCCTGACGGTCCACGACAGACCACTTATGCCTCCACTTGCTTTCCACCATATGAATGGTTATTAGAATTATCTAATAACTAAGCTAAAAGCTTTCATAATCTTATGATCAAACTCTTAGTTTATTTACCTGAAGATTCGGAACTTGTTTGCCTAATGTAATACATCGTCAATTCTTTCCTTCTCCAGTCTTAGATTTCTATATCTTGTAATATTTCAAACTTGTCTGAGCAATCTTGTCTATAATTGGAGAATCATTAGTCTTAAGTGATGATAAACAATGTGTTAATGTGTCATGCACATGGAATAATATATTACTATTTCTAAAAGTAGACGGACACTAAACTAGATAATGTCTGGATATTAATCGGAAGAGTGCATGATATTTGCAAGATAAATATGCCTATGTTCATATATAAGCTTTGTTTTTTCACTACTTGAATAAGTGATGTGTGTTGGTTGTGTCGAGGTATCTTTTTCTCCGTACCCCTTACCCTTCACATGTACTGATATTCCAACTGGGTACAGGGTCTACATTTAGCTTAAGGTGTGTAGTGTTGGCCTAGGCACTTTATAAACTTTTTTTAAAAAAAATATTCTCTTGTAGTTTATCCAACTAAAGTACTTACCTTTGTGTGATTTGTGTGCAGCCTTAAAATCAACTGTGCATTTTTCAGTGTATCTGTGTGCATCTGCATTTGTCTTGGCTATTGGGACTAACTGTCTGTCCTTTTGCCTTCTTTTCTTCCTGGAGTGAAATGGGACTTCTAATGGATTGTCCTCCCACGGATTACTCATCTTTGATATACCCTTCTCCAGAATGGGGTTGGCATGGATTCACATGCTCATGAATATTCCCAGTCGTCAGACTAGGAATCCTCGGTAAAAGATTAAAAAAAGTTTGTTTTGTTTCTAAACTGTTTTTCTCCTATAAACCAATCGCTGAGCTCTGGGTCATACTGTCCCCAGCCAATGACTGACCTCTACCTAAGCCCCTGCTTAGGCAGCCATCTTCAGATTGTTACCGCACGTTTAAGTGTTGGGAGTCCTCACGTTTTGCTCTTCGAGCTTTCTGCGTTTTTTGTCAATCAAGCCTGTGCTCCATCACTTATCAATCTGATCAACGGGGACCCGTTTTTCGGCTTCATTCTTTGTCCCTGAAGGGCTTAAGTCGTCGAGTGTTTCTTCTTGGAAGCTTCCAGAAGACCACCAGGCCTACACTACGCCGGACCATGTAGGAGGAGGAGGGCGGAGCTTTCCACTTCAAGCTCTGCACCAGCTGTGGTTTGCGGAATGTCTTCACGGATGACAAACATTCCCAGTGCCTGTATTATTTGCACCCGATGCACAAGGAGGAAGATTGTGAAATTTGCAGTGGCTTCACCAAGCGCACGATTAAGTACCGGCAGGCCAGTCTGATGTTGTGGCTCAAGGCCAAGGCCCTTACCCGGAGTCAGTCTCGGGGGCATGCCACATCCGGATCCGGCCATCTTGAGTGGGCTTCTAAGTCCTTTGAGGGCGCTCCATCCGTGGGGGCCCAAGACCGGGCTGAGCACTGCCGGGTTCGTGGCGCAAGCGGGTCCCCCGATGGTCAGGGCGTGCTCATCGTCTCCATCTGCTTCGATCACCAGCCATCGCACCGATTCTTCGTCGAGAAGGAAGTCGGCTACCCCAGGGAAGCTGCAGGAGAAGCGGGTGGGATTGTCCTTCCGATGCTGACCAAGGTAGTCTAGACCAAGATGTCCGTCCTCTCGGCTCAAGCTACCCCAGTGGCAGCCAGAGTGACGCTTCTTCCCCGGTGGGAGGCTTCGGCTAAACTGGTGGAGAAGACTCCGGTGAAGAGTATGCCGGACCTCTGCCCTAGGCCGACGACTCAGGACCTGAGAAAGGTGGAGTGGGGGGGCGAGTGGAGGAGCTTCTGGGCACGGATATTTCATTTTACGATGAGGAAGACAATTCCGTCCACACCAGGACATGGGTGACGTGAATGCCGATGTTGCCCGCCAGAGGCGGCGACAACAGAGCAAGGAACGACGATACAGGCGCTTGGCCCAGCAATCCTGTTACCACCCAGGGACCCGTTGCAGGATATTCTCTCGACCCTCCACACACATGGTGTTGGAGATTCAGAAGAGGATGCCGACGACACCACCGGCGACAACCCTGTTGACAATGGGGCCACCTCCGCCTGAGAAAAGGAGACACCCTACGCCTCCATTCTAGCCATCACTGCCACCCCCCACACCCCTAGGGACACTGGGACGGACATGGTTTAGACGGGCACTGACAGTGGCCTCTCAACAGCACCAAGGGCTTCTCCACCAGACAAGATGGGATCCTTTCATTCCATGATAGCCCGTGCGTTTAACTTTTTCACCTTGCCCCAGAAGAGAAGAAAAAGGAACGTTTCCTGTACCAACGCCGGGAGGGGAAGAGGAAAACCATTCTGTCAGTACCACACCAGGACATCATCTGGGACGAGTGGTTGGCGCTCCTGAAGAATCCTTCCTCAGTGCTGGCTAATAGACCAGCTAGGGAAGGAGTATTGGGTGCCGCAGTCTGCACCCAAGTGTCTAAGGTCGCAACCATCGCCAGACTACGTGGTCTTGGCTGTGGCAAGAAAGAAATCACCCGATCTGTCGTCAATATCTGTCCCCCAGACAGAGAGGGGATGAAGCTGGATGCCGTGGGATGGAAAGTAATTTATTCAGCGGCGACGACTGTGAAGCCAGGGTTCGAGATGGCTGTGATCCTGCACTTCCTCCCGAGGACAAGCAGGTAGAGGCAGTGGAGATCCTTCAGGAAGGCGAGGTGGTGTCGGATTACATCATCACCATGGCCCTGGGGAACAGCGTTTGCCTTCGTCGTCGTGGTTGCGCATAGTCAGATTACAAAACATTTTCCTTCTTTCCCCTCTTTTAATCGACTAGGCCACGCCTCAGATTAATTTTCATGCTCTACCAAAAGATAGTACCATGCCATAACATCAAACTTAGGAGGCGCTGTATTTTTGGAAATACCTGACTTTCTGCTCATTGTCAGGAAAGAATATGCATTTCAAACTGTTCCTTCTTTATGTAGCCAGATTACTTGAGCAACACTCATGATCAGGAAATATATCTAAAAGAGCACTGTTTGTTGCTCACAGGCCACTCAATCGGGTATTGGTTGGATTCTTTCGCTTTCTGAGTCCCGCTCTTCATGTCTACGAGGTTCACCCCCGGTTTTGTCTTTTGTTTTCTACCCACCAATGTTTGGGATAAGTTTACATTAGGACATAAGTTGAGTCTAATCAATCAAAAACTTTTTATGCAATTCAACATGTCACCTACGTCCAAATGTAAATATATGTAACTCTTTGACACTTTAATTTTGTTTTTAATTTCAATGTTTTTATCTGCGTCCCTGTAGTGGTACTTTTCGCCCTGAGGAAGGCATTTCTTTTCAAGCCAAGCAGGTGGCTTGTCGAAACGCATTTGGCTGTTCCTAGTATGAACTTTAAAACATTTCTGAGAACACCCTAAAGGTGTAAATGACTTATGTGCGTAGGCAGACCTGCAACAAACAATTAACTTATGTTTCTGTTGATTTTTTTATCTGATTTGATTTGATCCAGCTGTTTTGTCATTCTTTCTTTGGTTATCCGTTTTTCTTCATACCGAATATTTATTTCTGGTGTGTAGGTAGATTTGCAAACATTTATGAATTCATTTTTTGATTTATGTCTGTACAACGTATTAATAATTGTTTTTCTTTGTCAAACCAGCTTTTGATTGTCTGTTCCAAATAAAATGTATTCAATAAAGATACAAATTGTTTACAACCATCAGGTTCACACCTGTTTTTTATGATAAAAAAACGCTGTTTTTCAACAATGTTATATTTACATTTGGACTCTTAAAAATGTATGAAAAGGTTAATTAATATTTGGAGGTCCACCTAAGGGATTCCACTATTAGAACTACTAGGATTCAATCCAGTTCAGTAAATCAGTTTGTCTGCAGCTTTTGGAAATATTTGTTTTGTATTTTTCGTTTTGGTTGGCTGAAGGCCACCAACTTCAGACAAGAGGTCCAGACCAGTATCCTGGACATACCGTTTGACGCAGACAATCTCTTTGGTAAGGCCGTTGATGAATCTGTTAAGGCCATCAAGACCATCAGACTGCCTGTGCCCTGGGCACACTTCAACAACTCCGTTCTTTGGTTCCTCAGGAGGGAAGTTGGGCAGATCCTCTAATAGTTTCGGCAAAGGATTGTCCTCTTATGCCAACCCTCGCATACCACGACCCAGGAAGCCTACAGGAGTCGTTCGGCCTTCAGAGGTGGCCACCGTCATTGTCAAGACTCCCAGGGTAGCGCACCAGCCTCTAAGCAGGACTGAACCGGCCCCTGCACCCCAGTGGGAGGCCGGCTGCCGAACTTCATCATTGTGTGTGAAAACATCTCCACTGATCGATGGGTGCTAGATATTCTCGCCCCCAGATACACTGGAGTTTCAGCAAAAGTGTCAGAGAATACCGCTGGTGGCCCGACAGGAACAACATATCACTCAGTTAATGCTGGAGGTTCGGGCCATGTTAAAAAAAAAAAAGGGGGGCCATGGCGCTGGTTCCGAAGCGAATCCGGGGCTCTGGAGTTTACTCAAGATACTTTATAGTAAGAAAGAAGACCGGGGGCTGGAGGCCCATTCTCAATCTACGACTCAACAAGTACATCAAGTCCCAGAAATTCAGGATGGTCACGTTAGAGCACGTGCTGGGCCAACTGGAGGAAGAAGACTTTGTCGTCGTTGGATCTAGAGGACGTGTGCTTCTAAGTCCCCATTCACGAAAAACATTGTACATTCCTGTGCTTCGTCGTGCAAGGGACGCACTACCAGTTTAAGTTCTCCCTTCGGACTGAAGTCGGCGCCCAGAGTCTTCACAAAGTGTCTGGCTCCAGTGGCGGCCCGTACTGCGATTACACAGGATTCACGTGTAACCATACCTCGACGACTGGGTCATCCGGGCCAAGTCAAGGGACATGGCCGTCGTTCACACTGTCATCCTGACAGTCCGGCTGCTTGTGGATCTGGGGTTCTCAGTGCACTGTGCAAAGTCCTGGTTGATTCCATCGCATAACGCACTGTTCTTGCGATACAGGCTCAACACGGTGTCCTGTCTGGCGGCTCCCTCCGAGGAGAAGGTAGCGGCCATTTCGGGCAAGGTTCAACAGCTGTTAGCACTGTAGGTCGCCACGGTGAGGACCAACAAGTCATTGCTTGGCATGATGTTGTCGTGTATCTAACTGATCCAGCTCTGCAGGTTGTGGATGCGACCGCTCCAGGAATTCCTCGGTGCCTGTTGGATCCAGGTGTCCAGAAGATTTAAGGTCTGGATGGTGCTCTACGATGAGTTCTGTCGAGAAATAAGGTGGTGGGGCTTGCGCTCCAACATTGCCAGGGGCACAGACTTCCAGACCCCCCATGCCTCCTGTACCAGGAGACTGTCACGATGGACACTTCCTGGAGGGCTTGGGAGCCCACACTAGACGTCTCCACGCCAGAGGCCTGTGGGTGCCGGAGAAGACGCTACACATCAATGTCCTGGAAATACAGGCAGTCTTTTGGGCCCTAAAGTCATTTCTTCTGTCCCTCAAGGGCAAAGCGGTGAGTCTCTTCACCGACAATACCTCCACAATGTTTTACATCCGGAAGCAGGGGGGGTTGCCAGTTCCCCAGCGCTCTCCAGAGAGGCGCAGGAATTGGCGCACTGAACCGTTGCCCAGGGGATGGTTCTCATTCCTTTTCACCTGGCGGGAGTCAAAAACACTGCGCTCTTGGGAGCTTCGGCAGGATCAAGTGGACAACCTCTTCCTCAGGTGGGGCAGTCCCCAGATCGATCTGTTTGCGACGGTGACGAACAATAAGTGCTGGAGGTTCGCCAGCAGGTTACCCCAGCCAGGGAGCATGGTGGACGCATTCCTGCAGTTGCTACTACTACTACTACTACTACTACTACTTCTACTAGTAATTGGTCAACTCAGACAGCGCCGGTGCAGGATGATCCTAGTCGCTTCAGCGTGGCTGAGGCAAATCTGGTACACAGATCTTCTCAGCATGTCAGCGTCCTTTCCAATCAAGCTACCAGTGGTCTCAGATCTTCTCGCCAGGGAAGGAGGAGCTATCCTGCTCCATGACCCAGGATCGCTGAACCTGAAGGCCTAGCTCCTGCAGCGTTAGTTTGGTGGTTACGAGCTGTCTGCGACTGCAGGGAGGTACTCGCCAAGGCCAGGGCGTTGTCGACTCTGAAGTGTTAGATACAAATGGAAGCGTTTCGCGATTTGGTGCTCATCTCAGAAGATTAAACCTCTGAGGGTCACGGCCCCTCGAGTCCACCCGTACTTGTTGTTGGCTAAGTCTGGGCTGGCTCACGCCTCCATCAAGGTGCATCTGCCAGCTATCTCCTGCTATACAAGGTCTCCGGGACGGTCTTCTTTTTGGTTCCACAGTCTAGTCAAAGAGTACACCAAGGGACTGTTTCGATCGTTCCTGCCGGTGAAGGCTCCTACCCCGGCATGGGAACTGAACGTTGTGTTGACCAGGCTCATGGGGGGGGGGGGCATTTGAGCCTATGCATCAAGCTCTGCTCAAGTTCCTGTTATGAAAGACAGCTTTCCTCATGTCCATCACTTCTGCCAGGAGATCTTGGCCCTGCCCTGCAAGCGGCCTGATTTGACTTTCCACGAGACAAGGGTGGTGCTGCGGACGCACCCCTCCTTCATGCACAAGATTCTGTCGGAATTTCAGCTCAACTAACCCTTGGTGTTGCCTGTGTTTTTTCCGACGCCTTCATCTCCGGCTGGCAGGACTTTGCACTCGCGGGATGTGGCTTGAGCGCAGAAGTTTTATGTGGCCCGCACAAAGTGTTTCTGGAAGGCTTCTCAGCTTTTTGTGTACTTTGGTCCTGTGAACCATGGGAAGGCCTTGTCCAAGGCTTCCATCTCTAGGTGGCTTTCCGGCTGCATCACTCATTGTCGCCATCCGAGAGCCCGTTCTACCAGAGCAATCGCTGCAACGACTGTGTTCCTGTCTGGTGTGCCCCTGCTCGACATATGCAGGGCTGCTACATGGAAGTTGATGCACACCTTCACGAAATTCTACTGCGTCGACAGGGATTCCAGGGAGGAGTCGAGTCCGCCAAGCAGTGCTACGCAACCTGTTCGCTTGAAGGTGAGCCTGGTGAGGCGGTAAGAGTAATTGCTTCTGTTGAGCCTTGCCACCTCATGTGGTTGTGTGTGTGTGTGTGTGTGTGTGTGTGTGTGTGTGTGTGTGTGTGTGTGTGTGTGTGTATATATATGTATATATATTTCTGAGGCTTGTGGAATTTGCTTAGTTCACATGCTGTGCATAGGCTGACATCTAGTGGAAGCTGCAGAGTATTAGTTTGTTTTTCGAAAATGGGCGTCGACACAGGGCGTGCCAGTAATACTATCCCTAGTGTGACGTCCACTGTACCCAAGATCCCTCACGCATCTAGGATCCTCAGATTGTTTTTTTCCGCCATACTGGTCGGAAGCATCTTGCGGAGTCCCCTGGCCTTAGCCATACTTTTGCTAAAATTTGAAATTATTAACCTATTGACATCCTTCCCCACCCCAACGTCGAACTTCGACACTCGACGCCGGCTGGAGAAGAAATCGACCGTCGGCTGCTGCACGCCGGATTTGGGCCTCGGCCCTGCAAGTAGGGAGAGTGGGGGGTGGTACATACTCTACACTCTTGGTATATAGGTACACCTTATACATTTCCTACACTTAAGAGCCCGCTGCCTCAAGGTGCGTATGGAGGGTACCCCTTTTCAATTCTGCCCCAAGTGCAACCGCAAATACCCTTGGGTCGACAGGCACACCACGTGGAATCTCTGCTTGCCGAGGGACCACCCCGAAGCGAACTGCAGAGCGTGTAGTAGGTTTAAACCTAAGACACTTAAGGACCGTTCGACGCGTTGGGCCCACCACGCCAGGCAGGTGGCCATGGCAGTGGAGGGCGATGGCAGCGACGCCGTACTTTTGGACGGCGAGGGCATTACGGCGTCGAAAGACAGCCGAGCGCAGGTCCCCGACCTCGGAAGGTCGTCCGGCAGGGCGGCTATGGGGAAGACCCCCGGCGACGCAAGCGCTTCACATACTACACACACTAAACACACTAAGTCCAACCGAGACTCGACGATGTCGAGTTCTTGGAAAGAGGCACAGACAGAACGGTCCGATTCGGTGTCCTCTGGGCGCTCTCGATCAAGATCGCCGCATGACTCCAGGCAATCATCCACTCTTGTCAAGAGTGCCTCGCTCCCTAGGCTAACAGAAGTTCGATCGTCGGAAGACGAAGACGACTTCCACCCCCAGGCCGCGCTCCAAGAGCCGGAGCCCGCAATTAAAGCCAGCGAGGCCCCACGCTCGAAGGACAGGGACACCTCTCCCGATCCTTGACGCCAGGCGTCGTAAAACTCCGGAGCCACTAAGGGACAGGGAAAACATTTTTCGACACACGGGGAGGGGGGGGGGGCAGCAGAAGAAACTACCTGTACATTCTTCCACACCTGTGAAACACTCCACCCCCCCTAAACAGACAGACAAGCCCAGGTCTGCTGATAGGTCCACAACCAGCAAAGCTACTCAAGATAAATCCCATAGACTTGCTGAGAGAGTCATTCCCAGTTCCAAAAAATGGTCCAGTGAAGACATATATAAGGTCATGTCAAGAATGTCTTCTTTGGCTGATTTTTATGATAAAAATCCAGAACATGTCCTCTCGTATGATCCACAAGGGTCCACACCCTCAGGCTCTACTGATCCTATCCCCCCCGAGTAAAAAGGCCCGGTTTGAAACCCCGCTGAGGTCTGAACCCTTCGAGGTACAACCTTACGCAACACCATACTCATGGTATCAAGAAGAGGCTTCCTTTTGTGGAGACCAAGAATTTGGTGTGATAGAAGAGCAAACCGGGACGGGCTACTATGGGGATGATGAGGAACAGGAAGAAGAAGAGGATAACCCGGAAACATACAGAGTAGATTCCCCGGTAGAGAACGAAGCCCCGGTTACCGACTCCCCGGTCGATAATCAGCCCCTCCTAAATGAGGTTCTCGCTCGCGCAGCAGAACATTTCCACATTGACACCCACGGTGTACAGGAGGAAAGGGACTTTGCAGTAGAGTTAGTGGGAGAAAGGAGGCCAGTTGCCCAGACCATCCCTATCCTTAAATCCATTCAGCGGAGAATAGACCCATCCCTGGTGAACCCAAACCTCACCGGAGCAGTCAATCCCAGGGTTGAAAAACTTTTCAGGGCAGCTCAGTCTGACCCTCTCTATATAAGAGGGCATCTGAAGCCAGACTCCCTAGTTGTTACCAACACTCGTAAGAGGGCTGGGACACCCTTGTCTTCGTCAGAAGCTCCTCCCGACAAGGAGAGCAAAAAACTATACGGTTTCGGCAGGAAGGTAGCCTCAACGTCCGCCTATCAAGCAAGGATTGCGAACTCCACCACCCTGTTGGCCAGCTACAACTGCCATCAGTGGGAAGTAGTCGCGGCTCTCATAGCCTCTGCTCCTGAACCGTTAAAGGGCCAATTAGCTCGGATTTCCACAGAGGGTAGAGCCGTGTCTGGTTGCATTTTGAAAGCGACCTTCGACGCCGCGGATAACGCAGGCAGATTGATAGCAGAAGGTACTGTTATCAAGAGACATGCGTGGTTACGGCAGTCTGGGTTTAAGGCAGAAACTCAGGCATCATTGTTAGACAAACCGGTGGAAGCTGATCTGTTGTTTGGTAAGGCGGTCGAGGACGCACTGAAAAATGCCAAGGACGAATACGAGACACTCAAATCCCTTGGCCAGTTAACCAATAAACCCCCTAACCAGAGAGGGAATAGTAATTTTCATCGCCCACGCGGCCAAAATTCCCAGAGAGAAGCTAACTATTCCCAGGGGCAGGGTACACAGTGGAACAACAAACAGTCTACCCAGGGTTACGGCAGAGGTAATAGGAGAGGTCGTGGTAAAGGCAGAGGCAGCCCCAGCAAGGGAGGCGGCACGCCTCCTACAAAGCAGTGACACTCAGTTCAGGGTCCCTTCCCTTCTCACGCAACCCCAGTAGGGGGACGCATTTCAAACTTCACCCAGGCTTGGGAAGGGATCACATCAGACAGATGGGTGCTGTCAACAGTATCCACGGGATATTGTATAGAGCTACTGCAGCGTCCCCGGAACCATCCTCCACGACAAAGAGTACACTCCTTAGAACATCAGAAGATTCTCCTCGAGGAGATCGCCATTCTTCTACAAAAGGACGCGATAGAACTCGTCCCGGGACACCAGGTAAACAAGGGTATTTATTCAACTTACTTCCTTGTGCCAAAGAAAGACTTGACAATGCGCCCAGTATTGGATTTACGGCCTGCCAACAAGTATGTAAAGCCCCAAAAATTTCATATGACCACGCTACAAGAGGTAATCCCCCTCCTAAAAAAGGGGGATTACATGGCTACCTTGGATATGAAAGATGCTTATTTTCATATTTCCATGTTCCCAGCGCACAGAAAGTACTTGCGCTTCAAGGTGGACAGTCGCCACTACCAATTCAAGGTACTGCCCTTCGGGATAGCTTCAGCACCAAGGGTATTCACCAAGGTACTGGCGGTGGCGGCTGCACACCTACGCAGGGAGGCAATCCCAGTGTACCCTTATCTGGACGACTGGCTCATAACGGGGGAAAGTCCAGGAATTTGCAGGACAAACATTCAAAGGACTATCCACCTCCTCCACGAATTAGGCTTCTCAATCAACGAGAAGAAGTCAAGCCTGGTGCCAAGCACCTCAAAACAATTCCTAGGAGCAATCCTGGATACCCAGGAGGGGTTGACCTTTCCTTCAGAAGAAAGAATTCGGAATATACTTCTGCAAATTCCGCATTATCAGTCCGGTCAACAAATAACGGTACGCAAAGCAATGCGTTTACTGGGCATGATGGCGTCATGCATTTACCTGGTCCCCCACGCGCGCCTTCGCATGCGTCCCATGCAGGAATGGTTGGCGAAACAGTGGTCTCAGGCAAGTGGTCAGTGGGACGATCTAGTGGTCGTTTCGCCAACACTGGTACAAAGCCTTCATTGGTGGACAAGAGAGAATCTCGCAAAGGGGAAACCCTTTTACGATCCCGAAGTACAGGCAGTAGTCACTACAGATGCATGTCTGACGGGGTGGGGAGCTCACCATCTCCACCACACAGCTCAGGGTCTCTGGTCTCACTCAGTGGCCAAGAACCACATCAACCTGCTAGAGCTTCTGGCAGTATTCATAGCGCTTCAGGCGTTCGAGCCCCATCTACTAAACCTGTCAGTGCAAATCTGGACGGACAGCACTACAGCCATGTTCTACCTGAACAAGCAAGGAGGGACTCGCTCGCCAAATCTGTCCAAGCTTGCCCAGAAAATCTGGATATGGGCACTCAGACGGAACATCTTCCTGTCATCACAACATGTTCCAGGGGAGCTCAATTCCCTAGCGGATGCTCTGAGCAGAGACTCCCTCCCAGAGGAACACGAATGGGTTCTTCACAGAGAGGTCGTAGAAGATCTCTTCTCTCAGTGGGGTTTCCCCACTATAGACTTATTCGCCACAAGCGAAAACAAACAATGCCCAGGATTTGCATCCAGGTTCCCCCAACCAGACTCCCAGGGGAACGCCCTGTGGATGAACTGGTCAGGGATATTTGCGTACACTTTTCCACCAACTCCTCTCATCAGGAAAGTGGTGAACAAGATGAACAGGGAATTGATGACGCTCGTCCTAGTTGCTCCCATGTGGGCAAGACAACCGTGGTTCCCACACCTACGCAGGATGGCGGTGTGCGAGCCCATCAAACTTCCAGCCTGGTACAACCTACTGTCCCAGCACCAAGGTCAAACCGTGCACCAGCAACCCAACTCAATGAACCTGGCAGCATGGCTCCTGAGGTCATAGAGTTTGGACACCTCAAATTGCCACACAGGTGTATGGACATCCTAAAGGAATCTAGGAAGCCAAACACAAGGCACTGTTACTTTGACAAGTGGAAGAGGTTTATCTGGTGCCAGAGTAGACAAATCAACCCAGTTGATTGCACTCCTTCCACTATTGTTACATACATGCTCCACCTGCTAGATGCAGGATTGGTTTTTAACTCACTGAAAGTACACCTGGCAGCTCTCTCGGCTTACACCACTTCCCATAGCAAGGTGTCGTGGTGGAAAGTACCAGTAGTTAAAGCCTTCATGGAAGGAGTAAAGAGACTTCACCCTCCTATTTCAAACCCACCGCCAGGGTGGGACCTTAATGTGGTGCTAGCCAGGCTCATGGGCCCCCCTTTCAAACCCATGCATAAAAGCAGTCTCAAACACCTGACTTATAAAACGGCCTTCTTAGTAGCTATTACCTCTATAAGAAGGGTCAGTGAAATTCAGGCTCTGTCAGTGCAGGATCCTTTCTTTACTATCCATAAAGACAAACTGGTTTTACGCACACACCCTAGGTTCTCACCTAAATTTATATCTAAATTCCATGTAAACCAGTCCATCGAGCTTCCGGCTTTCTTCCAGAACCCGCAAAGCTCGGCTGAGGTGAAACTACCCACCCTAGATGTGCGTAGGGCGGTCCTCTACTATGTAAATAAAACAAGACCGCTAAGGAAAACAGATCAACTGTTTGTCTCTGTAGCTACAGGCAGAGAGGGGGATCGCGTCTCTAAATGTGCCGTCTCGAAGTGGATTATTTACTGTATCCAGCTGTGTTACTCACTCTCTGAAAAGACTCTGCCTTTTACGCCAAGGGCCCACTCTACTAGGGGCATTGGGGCCACTCTGGCTTTCATTACAAATGTTCCCCTCGACACCATTTGCAAAGCAGCTACTTGGAGCTCTATTCACACTTTTACTCAGCATTACTGCATTGACACCCATTCCAAGACAGATACACAAGTGGGACAAGCGGTTCTAAGACATTTATTTGCTCATGACCCTTCTCACATCCCACCTCCTTCTTCTGGTACTGCTCGCTAATCTATGCACAGCATGTGATCTAAGCAGATTCCACAAGCCTCAAAAGGGATACATTAATCACCGTAATCGTATTTCTGATGCTTGTATCTGCTTAGATTCACATGCGACCCACCCTTCCTCCCCTCCGAGAGAAGGCGCATGATTACTTGTAGTCTTACCTTTCTTTCTATCTGCTTGGATTATCTGTACTCACGCTACTCCTCATGCTACCTCATGTCAGAAAAAATACAATCTGAGGATCCTAGACGCGTGAGGGATCTTGGGTACAGTTGACGTGACACTAGGGATAGTATTACTGGCACGCCCTGTGTCGACGCCCATTTTCGAGTTTCGAAAAACAAACTGTAATACTCTGCAGCTTCCACTAGATGTCGGCCTATGCACAGCATGTGAATCTAAGCAGATACAAGCATCAGAAATATGATTATGGTGAGTAATGTATCCCATATATTTCTATGTAGTCTTTATTCCTGAGCATGTGAATCCATGCCAGTCCCCATGTTGGAGAAGGAACAAGTTACTTGCCTGTAACAGTTGTTCTCCAGCATGGGTCTGGCATGGGTTTACATGTGAACCCTCCCTCCTGCGCCTCTGCGGCGGCTCTTGGTCATACTGCCAAAATCTGAAGATGGCTGCCAGAGGAGGGCCTTAGGGAGAGGGCAGTCATTGGCTGGGGCAGTACGACCCAGAGCTCAGTTATTGGTTTATAGGAGAAAGACAGCTTATAAACAAAAGTGAAACTGTTTTTTTCTTTTACTGAGGATTCCCAGCCTGACGGGCAATATTCATGAGCATGTGAATCCATGCCAGACCCATGTTGCAGAACAGCAGTTACAGGTAAGTAACTAACTTGTCCCTTCTCTTGCTTCACTGTCAACGGGTGCCGGAGGGGTAGGTGTCTCCTTTTGTAGAGTTTGACTTAATTCAGGTGAAGACATGCATGTCTTCCTTGAATCTTCACGGCACACAAGTCACCTCCTCTACTAGGTACAGTGCTTCAAAACAGCGACTTGTGCCAAGTGCAGACAAAACTTTTGATGCGCACTCGGTCACCAGGATACAAACTAAGTGCTTTCAAAAGTTCAATAGGGTTAGTCGTTTGGCGGTCTTTTTCAATCCTCTTGAACCCTTTCCTCCGATTTTTGATCTGTTGGGATATAAAAAAAAAACTGGCGGTCATATTTGTCTAATAATCATGCAATTCTTAAGATATCTATAGCCTTGCTACAGGAGACTCGCCTGCTAGCAGAGGGGCAAAAACAACTGTCGCGATGGGGCGGGACTGGAAATGGTTCCACCTTCACTGTTTGCCAGAGGAGTTCTTATATGGGTGGAGGAGACGGTCCCGTTTCAACTACTGGAGGTGATGACAGATAAAGAAGGGTGGTATGTTCTCCTGCGCAGCTACTTGGGCCATAGAGAGGTATGCATTATAAACTTTTTCCCGAATAATAAGATCTGGCACACATACACTCACTGAGCAGCAAAGTTGCATCGAGGAGGGATGCGTTGTTGTTGTTGTTGTGGGGGCGGGGGGTGATTTTAATTGTGTGCGATATGTGCTCCTGTCCTGATCCTTTCCCCTTTTAGGGGGTAACCCTTCTACACACGCTCAGAATTTTGTCATGTCGGAACTTGCTTTAGTGGACATTTGGAGAGAGCTACACCCGAATACTAAGGGATATTCCTTCCATTGATCACCTCATGGCCTACACACCAGAATTGATTGCATGTTTGTAGGAATTGAACACTTGGAAGAATTCATTAATGCTGAATACGTGGGGCGCACAATGTCAGATCACTCTCCATTGATGATCACATGGGAAGATCGGCAGGCCCAGAGCCCCTAGCCCCACGTGGCACATGCCTGTAGAAGCTCTCCGGCACAGCCTTTTCAGGTAATCGATACACAACTCTGGAGCGGTATCTGGAAACTAGCATTGGCAGTGGTGATCATATCAACTGCGGGGGGTATCCGCAGACAATTAAGGGCAGACCAGGAGGCAATGGAAGACTAGATCACCAGGGGGGAAGCCAGGAGTATTGAGACGAAAATGTAAGGGGGGGACTTGCTGAATTAAGAATGCAACCTGCACAGACTTGGGACAGGCTTCCCAAATTTGACTACGAAGCACGGGTGGCGCAGTTGCACACTGGAGGGGACAAGTCTGGGGCAGTATTGGCGTGGTTGTGTAAAAGGGAGTGGCCCAGGGTTATGACTACGCTGTTGCTTGATGAATGTGGGGCCCCTTGGCGGTCCCAGACGGCTATCAACATCTTCACTGCTTTTTATACCCAATTATATAGACACGACACACAGATATGCTAGGACAAGCTTGAGGCCGCTTATAGCCAGATTCGGCTCCCGCAGCTTGCAGAGGATCAGGCAGCTGTTCTAGACCATCCCATTTCTAGGGAAGAGGTGGAAGAGGCAATTGCTGCACTTTCCACAGGCAAGGCCTCGGAGAGTGATGGAATTCCGGCAGAATTTTACAAAACATACAGCTCGTTACTAACACTGCCACTCCTGAGGGTCTATGAGGAAGCATACAAGAAGGGCATTCTTCCGCCTGGCATGAGGGAAACACTGGTAATTCCTATCCTTTAGGCAGGAAAATCCATGGAGAGCTACAATTCCTACTTCCCATTGGCCATGCAGAACTATGATGCTAAAATACTTATCACCATACTGGCGGGCTGTCTGTGCAGGGTCATAGCCTCTTTAATACATGCTGATCAGTCCGGGTTTGTACCTGGTCGCAGCTCCTTTCGTAACCTTTGCAGGTTGCAGCATGTTACAGACCAGACCAATCGGCAACACGAACAACTGGTGGTTGCGTCACTCGATGATATTAAGGCCTTTGATTTGATCTACTGAGAGTGGATGTATGTGGCATTGAGAGACTTTGGTTTTGGAGAGAAATCCGCTGGGTTTAACTACTATACACTAGCCCGGTAGTGAGAGTGAAGTCTGGGAAACTGGGACATACGAGGGGGGAACCGGGGGGGGGTGAGATCTCTCCGATTATTGTACATACCGGCGCTGGAGTTCTTGGCAGTATATCTATGGCAGGAATACCTGGAAGCGGGGGTAGACGTGGGAGCACTTAGCAATCTAATATCGCTTTATGCCAACAGTGTACTGCTATATTTATGCAAGCCGGCACACAACCTCCCTATTATTCTAGATAAGCTAGATGACTTTGCAAGATTGTCAGGGATCGCGTTCAGTGGAATAGTTGTGCCTCTTCGCTTTGACGGGACTTAGGCGGGCAGCCAATGCGGACCTTCTGGACTTTGGGCTGATAATGGAAACGTCCACTTTTAAATATTTGGTGTTCAGATAACACACATGCCCCAGGATACACATGTGCGCAGCATAGTCAGAACGGTGGACGGGATCAGGAAATCCATGACATTTTGGTCCCGCTTGCCACTCTCGCTTATGGGAAGGTTCTTTTTAACTAAGACGATTATTTTCTCGAGACTACTGTATGCATTCACAAATGTGCACTTTTACGTAGTCAAGGTTCTTCCGAGGCCTCAAGGCTTTAATCGGAGACTTCCTGTTGGGGTGGATGCCATAGGATTGCGCTTAAACCACTTAACTTGCCATATAACGATGGCAGAGTGCAGCACCCAAACTTGGAATTGTATTATCTGGCTGTCCAGTCGCAATACGTGACAATGTGGCTGTCTGACGAAGTCACACCTGAAACTGGCCTTCTACAGATGACCGTGAAACCGGCCAGAATCAAAGAATTACTGTGGGTCCCTAGATGCTTTAAGGGCCTCGCAAAGCCTACTAGTAGACCTGGGTAGATGGATTTGGGTAAGGGTGCTAAAGTGGGCACACCTACCACACCCATATTGCCGAAACGGCCCCATTGTAGCAGATGCATGCATGAGTTGGATAGAACAAACGGAGGCCAGACGGTGGGAGACATTGGGTATAGTAACCCGGGGGATATGTTCGAGAATGGTAAATTTAGAGAACTGGAATGCTTGATGCAGAATCGAGGATTGCCCCACTCCCACCTTCATCGGGAGATGGAACTCTTCACCCACAACCATCTGGAAGCAAGGTAAGCCTCATGGCTTGCACAAACGAAAATGTGCGCTCGTGCATGAATTTTGAAAAAATGCCATTAATATTCTACCTTCACCAAAGCCTGCGCTGTTGTTAGGGAGAATTCTCTGTTTAGGCTGAATTTCCCTACCTAGTGAGTCCCCCAGCAGCTTTGCTGGATTTCTGGGGTTTAATTTTTTTCTCCTGCCAAGAGTGAGACTCTTTTACCCTCACTCTTGGACATGTTGAAGTGTGTTTTCTTGGTTAAACCTTGTGTTGAATGGGCTATGGGGTCTCTTACTCCATAGGGCCTCATGTATTTTTGTGATGTGGGTCACACAGCACCCTCTGTGCCGTGACCCAGGGGTGTCCTAGGGACTCCCCAACATAGACTCCATACCCTGGGACTGACTACTGTCTCCCAGGGCATGTAAAGTCACCAAAGACTTTGCTAGTCTTGAATCCTGAACAGAACCAGTACAAACCATCATATTGTGGACGTACTGGCTGGGGCAATTCGATTGCCCCAGGGTCTGTTAGTCGAGGGGGCACGTCTCCGTCCCCCCTGATCGAGTTTTGGCTGGTGGCAGTGGAAACTACTTTTTATATTCGACCGCGAATATTTCCCTATGGGATTTCCCATTGTTTTAGGCTAACACATTTAATTATTTATTTACGGTAGCCTTAAACATACCACCGGTTTATATATTTATTTTTATAACTCCGGTTGGGACTTTTTGCCAAAACTTGATTCTAAAATGGCGTTGGTGTTCGCCTCTGTAACTCTGACCCAAAGTGGAGCCCTTTGTTCCACTTTTGGCGGGCTTCTCCACAGAAGCCCTCCAAAGTGGTGCCACTCTGTCTGGGGTACTTAGGAGGGGTGGAGGGGGATTTAGGCACCCTGGACTGAGTTACCTTGGTAACTCAAGTCGCACTCCGTCCTGATTGGCCCAAGTGGTGAGCCGCCCGGCTCACCACTTAGCATGGTTGAGTGACAGCTAGGCTGGGTGAATGGGGGTTTGCTGCATAAAAGCAGGGCTTTGGGGACTGGGACTTCAGAAGTCGCCACAGGACCAAGAATCCGACGAGGGAAGAGCTGAGCCGACCTGCTTCGACGACACCACCCGGTGGAGCCCTGCTGAACCGTCTCACCACTTTTTCCCGACGACCGAGGAGAACTCTTAACGGAGTGGCTCCTTCCCTTGACTGGTGGGGACAACCAGTTTTCGCCTTCTTTCCGTTCTTTGAGGTATCTCGTGGCCGCCTTGCCTGTGCCAAGCACCCCGGCAACCGGAATACCACACTTTACCCCCATACCGCGAAAGTCGGCACCAACCCTTTAACCGGAGGACTCCGCGGCTGGTTTCTTCCCGGGCAGTGCAACGACCCTCTTCTTCTGCTCTTCAGCGAGAACTTCTTCTCCCCTGACCGACGTCGAGCCCTGCTGCCACTGCCTGGAACAACTGCCACCGCTGGAGGATCCTTTCCGCTTAAGGTACTGTGTTCTGCCTGGCTTCCCTTGCTACCGACTGTACGGGGTAGATTTAGTCCCCGGCTTTCGAACCTGGGAGTGCCTGGGACACTTTGGCTAAACTTTCTGAGCCACTCTAACCTCTTTTTGACTCTTTGCAAGACTTTGAATCTCTAACTAACAGTGTGATCTTGGGCACATTTTCGCTCCGGCCACTCTAAGAGTGGGCCCTGCCTAGTGACTTTTGCTCACCTGTGACTTTATTCTTCTGTAAGCCTATTGCAAGTGCTCTGGACCTTAGAGTGGTGTGTCTAACCCATTTCTGCTTTTTCTCTCCCTTTCTTGGAAACTACTAGAGTGTCATCTAACGTTAAGCACTCACCTCTGTTTTAATTAAGTGGTGTTTTACCTAGAGTTGTCTAGATAGGAGAAAGGATTGAATCTACTTTCATTATAACTGTGTTGAAGTGCTTTTACTATATTTTTGCTAGAGTGTTTTTAACTTATGTGTATTTTAAATAAATAACTATATACTTTTGAAACCAAGCTCTGGTCAGTGTTTGCTTGTGCTATTGTGTTTTGGTACATATTGTGTATACTTTACATACTGCCTAACTCTTCTTGAGAGAAGTCTGACTGCTCAGCCACAGCTACCAGGTAAATCTGGGTGGTACAGACTGCTACCAAAGGGGTTTACTGCTCTACCTGTAGTCTTAAATCTTTTGCAGTGTTCCCCAAGGGAACTGCACAGGTTTCTGCCTAACACTGGTGTACAGCGGTGGGATTTGTATTGAGTATACATTTTATTGTGCTTTAGATACCTTAGTGCAACTAACCACAAAGCTTAGCACTGAAAAAGTAAAACCTCTAACATGTCAGTTATAGAAAGCTATAGTCAAGAGTCCCTTGCAGCCAAAACTGCTGATTGTTTAAGAGTGCTCTGTAAACATAAGGATCTCCTGACTAAGGGCAAGAAAATGGAGCTGATTGAAAGATTGTTAGCTAACCAAAGTCTGGGTGATGGTTCAGAGGAACCTACCACTCCAGCGACTGTAGATGACAGTGTTGAAGTTAACATGGAGCAAAATGTTGATGTTTCTGAGGAAGAGTCAGAAGAGGAGGGTGAGGCTGTTGTAACTGTCCCCCCTAGGCCTCTGCCTGCTCTACCTGCTGTACCTACTGGACCTTTACCAGGTCCCACATTTAGTCCTCAGTACTTTGAACTGGAGAAAATGAAGCTAGAATTGGAGTATAAGAAACTTAATGCTCAAACTGACAAAGAACTAAGGCTAAGGGAAATGGAGCTCAAGTATGACTTAGAAATGAAGAAATTATCTGTTGAGAATGTTTCTCTCTCTGGCTCCTCTAGAAGTTCCAGTCCTAAAAGACCCCGGATGCCTAAAGAATTGGTTGGTATGTATGAGCCTAAGTTGGATGTGTTGGATTGGTTGTCTCTGTTTGAATATAATCATGGGCTCCAGAACATCACAGGAAATGACTTACTCACCTGGTTGTTCTCTAGGCTTCCCCCTGTTGCAACTGATGTGGTAATGGAGATGGGGGAGGAGGATAGGAAGGACTATGAATGTGTGAAACTAGCTTTGATAGCTAGGTTTGGGAAGACCCCTTCCCAGTATCTTAAGAGGTTTAGGAGCCTCAAAAAGCATGATGGTACCCCTTGGGCTACCTGGGTGAATGAATGTTTGAAAAACTTAGAGGGATGGATTAAGGGTTACAAGGTGAACACTTATGAAGGTATGAAGAATTTGTTTATGTTGGAGACTATTTATGATGCCTGCTCTCCTGAGCTCAGACAACACTTGGCTGATTCCAGGGAATTGGATTCCCGGAAGCTAGCTAAGGCTGCTGACTTGTGGGTTGCCAACAGGGCCACTCACAAGGATTCTGGGGTAACTCAGAAGAAGGATGGGGAAAAACAGTCTAAGAAGGACTCCAAAGAGAATTCTAATACTACAAATTCCAAAGAGGGCCCCAAACAAAACTATAAGGGTAAGCCACAAGGGAAACCAAATCAGGCTAGTGTACCTTCTGGTCCCAGACCAGAAGGAGGTCAGAACAAGCCTCCATTCCAGCGAGCCTTTGGCTCATGCTTTGTTTGTAAGGCTACTGACCATGTGAAAGGAGATCCCAGATGTAAGGGTAAACCTTCAGGGGTCCAGCTTGCCTCCTTAGCCTTCGCTCCCGAAGAGGAAGTACCCATGGCAAGTGGAAACTTTCTATTACTAGCTGATGAACCCACTGGAGTCTCAGCTAGTGTTTCTTTAGTCTCTCTGGGGTTGTGGGAGCAACAGAATTTAGATGTCTATAACTCTATCCCAGATAATACTAAAGAGTATTATAAGGACAGTGTCCAGGTGAATGGTCAGGAGACTCCTGCCATTAGGGACACTGGAGCCAGCATAACTGTGGTGGATGAATCATTTTTCAAGGCAGAGGATGTTGCTAAGGCACCCAAATGCCTCACCAAGTTAGCTGGTGGGCCTGTGCAGATGTGTCCCCAGTTACCAGTTCTCATCCAATGTAATGATATGGCTGTAAAAATACCTGTCAGTGTACAATGTGAAGTGCCAGGTAGGGTTCTGTTGGGTAATGACCTCAAAGCTCTTGGAGTTGTATCTCATACCCCCAGACCTCCTAGCAAAAGGTTTCAGGAACTCACAAAACCTGCAAGGGAGAAAACCCTGAGAGGGTTATCTCAGGAGATGATGACAGAAATCACTCCTCTACCACTGGAGCAACTTACTGCAGTAACTACCAGATCAGGAGCAAAGGGGCAACCCAAGACTCCTAGGAAAAAGCCAGCAGCAAGCACTCCAGTGCTTCCAACAAGGACTTCCCCTAGGTTGTCCAAAGTTACACCTGTAACTCCACCTCCAGCTGAGGCTGAGAGGGAGGTACAACCCTGTGTGGTTGAGCTAGACTCTGAGGAAGAGCTAGAAGGAGGCCCCAACCTTATTGGAGATTTGGACCCTGAGGACCATCCTGAGCTGCAGTCTTTACTGGCAGAAGGTGGGCCTAGCAGGGCAGCTTTTCGTAAGGGGCAAAGAGAATGTCCAACTCTGGAGGGTCTCCGCCACCAGGCAGCTTCTCAAGCTGATGGGCAAGAGCCTGGGAAGTATAGGTTGCACTGGGAAGATGGCCTCTTCTACAGTGAACCCACTGAGTCTGAACCTGGAGACTACAAACGCCTTGTAGTCCCACAGGAAAACAGACAACAGTTCTTACAACTAGCCCATGAGATACCTTTGGCTGGCCACTTGAGTTTCAAGAAGACCAAGGAAAGGCTCTCACTCTACTTTTATTGGCCAAAGATGGGGGCCGAAGTAGATAGATATTGTAAGAGCTGCCATACCTGCCAGACTTCTGGTAAGGTTGGTTCCAAGAATGTGGCACCTTTAGTGCCTCTCCCAGTTGTGGGAGTCCCATTTGAGAGGGTAGGGATTGACATTGTTGGTCCCCTTGATCCTCCAACCTCCTCAGGCAACAGGTTTATCCTTGTTGTAGTAGACCATGCTACTAGGTACCCGGAGGCCATTCCTATGAGGACTGTTACAGCTCCGGCTGTGGCTAAGGCCCTCCTTGGTATTTTTACCAGGGTTGGGTTTCCTAAGGAGGTAATCTCTGACAGGGGGTCAAACTTTATGTCCCACTACATGAAGGCCATGTGGAAAACCTGTGGAGTTACCTACAAGTTCTCAACCGCCTACCACCCTCAGACAAACGGGTTGGTTGAAAGGTTTAACAGAACCATGAAGAGCATGATAGGTGCTTTGGAAGAACCCCTTAAGAAAAAGTGGGACCTTCTACTGCCATGCCTTCTCTTTGCTTATAGAGAAGTCCCTCAGGAGGGAGTAGGTTATTCTCCCTTTGAGCTTCTCTATGGCCATCCAGTCAGAGGTCCATTGGCCCTGATTAAGGAGGGGTTGGAAGGTGCTCCTCCCCTCAAGCCAGTCAGAGTGACTGACTATGTGATAGGTCTCCGGAGGAGAATGTCACACATGATGGCAGAAGCAAGTGACAACTTGAAAGCTGGTCAAGCCCTGGTCAAACATTGGCACGACCAGAAGGCTAACATGGTTGAGTTTACTCAAGACCAGCTTGTTCTAGTTATGCTCCCAACAAGGCAGAGGGCCTTGCAAGACAAATGGATGGGACCCTTCAAGGTTGTGGGAAAACTTGGAGAGGTCAACTATCTGGTGGATCTGGGCAGACCCAGGGAAGCTCCTAGAGTCTTCCACACCAACCGACTAAAAGCCTACATCTCCAGACCTGATGTAGGAGCCTTGCTCCTAGCTTCAGCTGCAGAGGAGGAAGAGAGTGAATCTCTCCCTGATCTCCTCAGAGGTGTACCTTTAGATGAAAAAGTTGAAGGAGTCAATCTCTCTTCAGACCTGACACCTGAGCAACAAGAGGAGTGCAAATCTATGTTAAATCAGTTTGCCTCCCTGTTCTCACTGTCACCAGGCTTGACCCCTTGGGGCCAGCATGAGATACTCACTGGTGACTGTCTGCCAGTCAAAAGCAGAGGATACAGAATGTCAGAACATATCAGAGCCCACATCAAAGGAGAGGTCAAGAAGATGCTTGATCTCGGGGTAATAGAACCCTCTACTAGTCCATGGTCTAGCCCAGTTGTGTTAGTACCAAAGGCAGGATCCAAAGACTTGAGATTCTGTGTGGACTATAGAGCTCTAAATGCAGTCACCAAGACTGATGCCCACCCTTTGCCCAGGACAGATGAGTTGGTGGATAAACTTGGTGCAGCCAAGTACCTCAGCACATTTGACCTGACGTCAGGCTATTGGCAAATAGCCCTGACAGACCATGCCAAGGAGAAAACTGCATTTTCAACCCCAGTTGGCTTGTACCAGTTTAAGGTCATGCCTTTTGGACTGAAAAACGCACCTGCCACATTCCAAAGGATGGTGAACCAAGTTCTGGCTGGGATGGAAGATTTCTGCATGGCATACTTGGATGACATTGCAGTCTTCAGCCACTCCTGGGAAGAACATGTGAACCACCTAGGCCATGTGTTGCAGGCTCTGAAACAGGCCCATTTGACAATCAAAGCCAGTAAGTGCCAGATTGGTCAAAGTAAAGTGGTCTACCTTGGACATGAGGTAGGAGGTGGAGAAATAAGGCCTTTGCCCAGCAAGATTGAAGCTGTGCAAAATTGGACAACACCAACTACTCAAACCCAAGTGAGAGCTTTTCTAGGCCTCACTGGGTATTACAGGAATTTCATTGAGAACTATGGGACCATAGCTTCTCCACTGAATGTAATCTCCTCTCCCAAATTCCCTAAAAAGGTAAAATGGAATGAGGAGTGCAATCAGGCCTTTGAAAAACTGAAGAGAGCTCTTTGCCAGGCTCCAGTATTGAGAGCTCCTGACTACCACCAACCTTTCATTGTACAAACTGATGCTTCCAATGTAGGTATAGGTGCAGTTCTAAGCCAACTGGATGAGAAGGGTAGGGAGCACCCCATTTGCTTCATCAGTAGGAAACTGAAGGATCCTGAGACAAGGTGGGCAACTATCGAAAGAGAATGCTTTGCTATTGTGTGGGCACTGAAGAAGTTTAGGCCATACTTGTATGGTTCTACTTTTGTTATTCAGACTGACCACCAACCCTTGAGATGGTTAATGCAAATGAAAGGGGAAAATCCAAAACTATTGAGATGGTCAATCTGCCTGCAAGGGTTTGATTTCACCATTGAGCACAGGTCAGGGTGTCACCATCAAAATGCTGATGGACTCTCTAGGATGTATATCATCGACTAGAGGTATGAGGTTCATCCAGGAGTGGATTAAATCCTCCTGTCCCTTAGTCTGGGGGGGGCGAGTGTTAGGGAGAATTCTCTGTTTAGGCTGAATTTCCCTACCTAGTGAGTCCCCCAGCAGCTTTGCTGGATTTCTGGGGTTTAATTTTTTTCTCCTGCCAAGAGTGAGACTCTTTTACCCTCACTCTTGGACATGTTGAAGTGTGTTTTCTTGGTTAAACCTTGTGTTGAATGGGCTATGGGGTCTCTTACTCCATAGGGCCTCATGTATTTTTGTGATGTGGGTCACACAGCACCCTCTGTGCCGTGACCCAGGGGTGTCCTAGGGACTCCCCAACATAGACTCCATACCCTGGGACTGACTACTGTCTCCCAGGGCATGTAAAGTCACCAAAGACTTTGCTAGTCTTGAATCCTGAACAGAACCAGTACAAACCATCATATTGTGGACGTACTGGCTGGGGCAATTCGATTGCCCCAGGGTCTGTTAGTCGAGGGGGCACGTCTCCGTCCCCCCTGATCGAGTTTTGGCTGGTGGCAGTGGAAACTACTTTTTATATTCGACCGCGAATATTTCCCTATGGGATTTCCCATTGTTTTAGGCTAACACATTTAATTATTTATTTACGGTAGCCTTAAACATACCACCGGTTTATATATTTATTTTTATAACTCCGGTTGGGACTTTTTGCCAAAACTTGATTCTAAAATGGCGTTGGTGTTCGCCTCTGTAACTCTGACCCAAAGTGGAGCCCTTTGTTCCACTTTTGGCGGGCTTCTCCACAGAAGCCCTCCAAAGTGGTGCCACTCTGTCTGGGGTACTTAGGAGGGGTGGAGGGGGATTTAGGCACCCTGGACTGAGTTACCTTGGTAACTCAAGTCGCACTCCGTCCTGATTGGCCCAAGTGGTGAGCCGCCCGGCTCACCACTTAGCATGGTTGAGTGACAGCTAGGCTGGGTGAATGGGGGTTTGCTGCATAAAAGCAGGGCTTTGGGGACTGGGACTTCAGAAGTCGCCACAGGACCAAGAATCCGACGAGGGAAGAGCTGAGCCGACCTGCTTCGACGACACCACCCGGTGGAGCCCTGCTGAACCGTCTCACCACTTTTTCCCGACGACCGAGGAGAACTCTTAACGGAGTGGCTCCTTCCCTTGACTGGTGGGGACAACCAGTTTTCGCCTTCTTTCCGTTCTTTGAGGTATCTCGTGGCCGCCTTGCCTGTGCCAAGCCCCCCGGCAACCGGAATACCACACTTTACCCCCATACCGCGAAAGTCGGCACCAACCCTTTAACCGGAGGACTCCGCGGCTGGTTTCTTCCCGGGCAGTGCAACGACCCTCTTCTTCTGCTCTTCAGCGAGAACTTCTTCTCCCCTGACCGACGTCGAGCCCTGCTGCCACTGCCTGGAACAACTGCCACCGCTGGAGGATCCTTTCCGCTTAAGGTACTGTGTTCTGCCTGGCTTCCCTTGCTACCGACTGTACGGGGTAGATTTAGTCCCCGGCTTTCGAACCTGGGAGTGCCTGGGACACTTTGGCTAAACTTTCTGAGCCACTCTAACCTCTTTTTGACTCTTTGCAAGACTTTGAATCTCTAACTAACAGTGTGATCTTGGGCACATTTTCGCTCCGGCCACTCTAAGAGTGGGCCCTGCCTAGTGACTTTTGCTCACCTGTGACTTTATTCTTCTGTAAGCCTATTGCAAGTGCTCTGGACCTTAGAGTGGTGTGTCTAACCCATTTCTGCTTTTTCTCTCCCTTTCTTGGAAACTACTAGAGTGTCATCTAACGTTAAGCACTCACCTCTGTTTTAATTAAGTGGTGTTTTACCTAGAGTTGTCTAGATAGGAGAAAGGATTGAATCTACTTTCATTATAACTGTGTTGAAGTGCTTTTACTATATTTTTGCTAGAGTGTTTTTAACTTATGTGTATTTTAAATAAATAACTATATACTTTTGAAACCAAGCTCTGGTCAGTGTTTGCTTGTGCTATTGTGTTTTGGTACATATTGTGTATACTTTACATACTGCCTAACTCTTCTTGAGAGAAGTCTGACTGCTCAGCCACAGCTACCAGGTAAATCTGGGTGGTACAGACTGCTACCAAAGGGGTTTACTGCTCTACCTGTAGTCTTAAATCTTTTGCAGTGTTCCCCAAGGGAACTGCACAGGTTTCTGCCTAACAGCTGTGCAAGCGGATCTGCGCTATTTTGGGGTTATTTGCTGGATTTAAGGCACTGCAGTGCCTTTCCTGATCGATTTGGGGTCCCGCATCGCCATTCCAAGATGGCCGACCCGCATGCACTGGAGTGCCTCTGCTGCTGTTCTCCTGCCACTTTGCCCTTATTGGCTGATGCCTAGTATGTCATGGCCTATGGGAAAGCCGGCAGGCTTGGCCGCCCCTCCCTCCAAGGCCCACTCCTAAGGCCTGTCTACCCCTGTCCACCACAGTACGCCACCCCGCCCCTTGGTTGTCCGTGTGTGTATGCCCCTGTCTCCCCCCCCCCCCTTGTCAGTGTGTGTATGCCCCCTGACCCCCCACCCCACCGGTCGTCAGTGTGTGTATGCCCCCCCTTCCCCCTTGGTCGTCAGTGTCTCTTCTCCCCCCCGCCCCCTTAGGCCCGCCATGTTGCCTATGATTTTTTGACTTACGCACTGCATGTTTGTGCCACCCTACAAGAGTGGCTGGCCCTCATGCCTTGCCACCTATCTTTGACACTATGCTGCCACACTGATTTTGACACTAAGCATTGTATGTTTGTGCCACCCTGCAAGAAGGGCTGGCCCTCATGTTCTGCCAACTGTTCTGACATTATGCTGCCAGCGATTTTGACACTAAACATTGTATGTTTGTGCCACCCTGCAAGAGGGGCTGGCCCTCATGTTCTGCCGCCTATCTTTAGACTATGATTCCACCCATTTGACACTATGCATTGTATGTCGTCGCCCTTCCTGAGGGGTTGGACCTCATGCTTTGCCACCTTTCTTGACACTATGCCTCCAAAGACTCTGACATTATTCATTGTAGGTTTGCGGCCACCCCTCAAGAGGGATTGGCCCTCATGTTTTTATGCCACCTATGCTGACTCCATGCACTTATGTAACCAAGCAAGTTTTCTTAACAGTGCCACGATGCCCGAGGGCAGTTGTGCGCTTTACAAATGCAAATAAATAAAAATAAGGATTGCTTGGAGGCCAATTTCTAAGGTACAAGGTACATGAGGGTGGCAAAGGTGGCTTAACAGAAGTGGGGGGAGTGGCCCACTGAAACAGCAGAGGAGGCATTGTTAACCCTACTGTGGGGCCTGGAGGATGGTTGGCGACTGACATCCCGGATTTATGGATGCCTGGTGGGAAAGGTCAGTGCAAGGAGCGAGCGATTGAAAAGTAAATGGGAGAATGATATGGGGTCGCAGATCAGAGTCACAATGGGAACAGGCATTCATTTTTATTAAAAATATGTTACGGAATGCACTATTCCGTCTTGTTCAGCTCAGTGTATTATACCATACATGTATGGCTCCTAACAGGGTGGCTAAATTTGAAATCGGAAGTGACCTCAACCTGTCCTTGGTGTGGTGTAGATGGAGCCGACCTGATGCATTTGCTTTGGAAATGTAATCCAGTCCGGACATTCTGGTTCAGTATTGAGCAGGCATGCAGAAACGTCGGAATTGTTAGGTTTGAATGGAACCCGTTAGAGTGTCATTTGGGAACATACCCCAGGCCAAACCAATATATACACATAACTAAGTTCATGGCCTTAGCGTATGTCCTTGCGAAAAGACTTATAGCCATGCCATGGAAAAACTAGCAGGATCCTCCATATAGTCAATGGCATAAAGAATTTGAGTGCTGTTATCTAGCAGAGACGTAAGCATGGGCTGGATTTATGCAGGGAATAGAGGAAGAATTAACGGACACATTTGAGGCCTGGAAAAGTCTTAATGTTGCAATGTTTCACCTCTCTGACGACAACCACCCTGAGGCGGTGGATCTAATGTAGTAAAGACTGTATGAGGCAAATGTTATAACTATAGTTGCTTTGCACTGTCCCACTTACAATGTGCCTAAAAGAGACACCAACATGTTTGCTTAAATCGTGACCACCGCCCCCTCTGACATGCGCATTTGTGGAGGAAGATAATTAATCTGAGCTCTTTGTTTTCTGTTATTTGTAAAGTTTCTTTCGCTGCTTGTGTTTTGTTATACGCAAAGAGACGGGTGGTGCACATGTATTTTAATGTGATAATACAACCTTCTATCCTTAACGTGCTAAAAAGCTGATGCCACTGTCTAATATTTCTGTTGCATAGATGTGACAATTTTGTTGATGTACTTTAAGAAACAACAATATAACAAATTTGAAAAGAAAATCATGCATCTCATCCCCTAATGTTTTTGCTAAACTATGGACGTCCGTTTTTATTTGAGAGGGAGGAGCAAGGGGGTACTTCCATGCAGCGTCCAGTCACCAACTCATGAGGGGTCGGGTGGTGATCTGAGCCAGACTGGTTTCTTAATGCAAATAGGGCAAGGGGTAGGCAATATAGCCATCCCTTCTTCAAAGCAGCTTTATCTTGGCTATCCTCTCTTTCAGTCGGTTTAAACGCTCGCAAATAAAATTCGCCTGTTGGTGAGAACCAGATGAAAATGTATGCTTTGTTTAATCAGGTATTTGTTCAAACACCTCATTTACAAAATGTGGCCCATTATCAGACTGTCGACTTTGCATACTCCCCATCTAGGAAACACCTCACTTATGCAAAACTTGGCAGCACATGTGGCATCGGGGTGTGTGCATGGACCTGCCTCAATCCATCAGGAAAAGGGACATACTACCACTAACATATATCTCTAGCCATTGCATGTTTGCAACATATCCAAATAAACAATATGCAGGTGCTGAAAAGGACCATTGGGACGGGGTTTTGCTCCTCTCACTGTTAGCACATTGTGCCCTGCTGCACATTTCCGACAGACAATACAGTTCACAATAAACTGCAACGTGTTCTAACAAATTTGGAAGAAACAGTCTTCTGCGATCAGGGCCGCAAGATTTTATCTAGTTATATGTGCGGGATAGTGAAGCGGATCCAGCGCAACCTGCAATAATGCTAGTGGCATTACTGGCTTTCCAGTACTGTCTCGTCTCCATAAAGCTTCTGTGGCGGATAAAGAACACCCCTGTCTTTTCCATAAAGCTTTCTTCCTGTGAAGCTAGACCTTCCAGCTCAATTAACTGTATAATGGTTAACATATTAAACCCTTCGTTCATCCTGCATCGTTCTGACATTTGCTTAACACTTTCTACTTCAAAATTTGAAATGTTGACAAATAGGCTGCTCTTTTTGCTTCAATGTCTGTGGCTTAGTTACTGCAAGAAATCATGTCTACCCTTTTAGTGTGGGCTGCTCACTTCACCACAGGGATAGCCAATGGGAGCTTTAAGTTTGTCCAATAGCGCCACATATATTGCACTGGCATGCCGTCTGCACGGAAGATGCCCCTCCTTTTCCAGCTTGACAATTCCTGTCTGGACGGTTGACGTCACATAGGCGGAGTCAAAGTACACTTTCACTTCCTCATACCTCTGAAGTGCAGCGATAAGCATCACTAATTCTGCAACCTGTGCTGAACAATGTGAAGGCGATCTTGCACTCATCACTACTTCAAATTCACCATTCTGTTTTAACTTCACTGCTGCCGATCCTGTGTCGGTCTCCTGTCCTTTGATCAATTTTCAAAGAAACATCAATGAATAGAATCCCCCCGCCCCCCAGAGCATTTTCTTTAACATGGGGAATATCATCATAAAACTCAGTATACATTGTGCAATCATGAACATAATCCTCCTTTTCTACTGGTTCTGTTATAAATGTTGCTGGATTCACTACTCTACATCTAACAATTTTGTTCGCTGGATTTGAAATGATCACTGCATATCCTGATGCTCTTCGTGTAGTCAACGTGCATTTAGGTTTCTCCAAAATGGCAAATATGGAATTCTCGGCAAATCACATCCTTAAGCACCCCATTGTAATACTTGCTACTTTTTCAATTGTGAAAGCAGCAGCATCAGCGAAGTCTTGTTCACAGAGGTAATACCCTCTCATTACTGGGACTAAAACCCCACTGTAATAAGCTAATGTTTTAAGTCAATGTCCTAATGTCTTCTGCGTAAGGACTGCTGTCATCACCACTCCGTTTAAATGCGAAAATAAGTAGAACTCCTCATTATTGTCTTGAATCCTTAACACAGGGGCTAAACAAATCATCCTTTTTAACTCTTCAAATCCTTCTGTCATCTTGTCTGTCCACACTATCTAACTTTTAGTTGTCTCCGCTTCTTTGAGCCCTTTTGAAAGTGGTCCAATATATGTATGTAATCAAAAACCCAGGCCCTACAATAATTGCATTGGCCTTAAAATTGCTGCATTACCCTCACTGTCTCTCAGGTCTTAATGTTTGTGTGATTGCTTCTGCTCTCTCGGGTGTCACTTTATTCCCTTCTTGAGAGATTAGCGGCCCTATATACAGAACCTCTTCCTGACAGTACTGTAGTTTTTCCTTGTCTACTTTGTATCCTTTTTCTGCTAATACTGTCATTAACTGGACTGAATCCTCTCTGCATTTTTCTTCTGTCTCACTGCACACGGTCATCTACATACTGAATTATTGTGCTTGCATGTTGTATTTTGGCTAGGTCCTTCTGAAGGATCCTATTGAAGATTCATGGGGACTCACAGTACCCCTGTGGTAATCTTGTATGTTTCCACTGCTGGTTTCTATTCGAAAATGAGGTTCCATTTTGGGAGTTCTCGTGAGGGGGAATGTTAATGTTAAAGGACATTTGTACCGCGCACTGGTCAGCACCGGAGTGGTCCCTTGGTGTTCTGGCGGCTCTGAAAAAAGGGAGGGAGGGCAGGTTAGTGGGAGGAGGCTGGAAAAATGCAAGAGTGCAGTGATGTGCTGTTGGTGGCCTCAGCCTGGTGGGTCAGTTGGCTGGGCCTGGGGTGTTTGCGGCCAGTAGTCGTCGTGTACTGTTGTGCGAGTCTGTGTTTTGTTTTGTTGTGGTGTAGTGAAGTTTGTGTGGTTAGTTGTGCTGTAGGTTTGTGGTTATTTGGTTTGGAGTTTGAGAAGTGTATGCAGAGGAGGAAATTGTTAGTGGAATTGGTTAGTTGGCATCTCTATCCTGAATTGACGGGTTGGGCTTACATAATCTCTCCAGAGGGTACCGTGTGCCTCTGGTTTGGTCTGGGCCCGTTCTGCATTCGAGGTCTTTCACATCTCGCTGCCACCTCCACTTGCCTCCCTAACAGCCCTGCATGTTCCCCCCCCCCCCCACCTACGTAGCCAGTGCACCTGCCAGAGTCCACAACTCAGTGTGGTGATTGGTAGTATCTCGACAATTCCACAACACAGTGGTACCTACTACCAGCTATGGGGTTGGTGAAGATGTTGAAAGGAATTGGCAGGGGTTGTGGACTCCGTCTACTTGGGTGTCGCCTGTGTTCCACTCTGCCCGACGTCACTCGTCCAGGTGCCGTGGGTGCTTCTCAGTCGGTTCTGGGAGCTTGTTAGTGTTCTTTCCAGTTTAGTCAATTCTTTCCTTTCTGTTTCAGTTTTCAGTTTGTCTGTGGTGTTGAAGAGCCAGGTTTTTAGTAATTTTCGGAATTTTAGGTGATCTTTGGTGTTTTTCTTTTGGGATGTTCCAGGTTTTTGCCGCTAAGTGGTAGAAGGCGGTGCTTCTGAGTTTTTTCTTAATGTATGGTGTTAGTTCCAGGTGGATTTGGTTGCTTGACCGGAGGGGTCTCGTTGGCTTGTAGATCATTTTCTTTTGTAGGAATTCTGCTCCTTGTCCACAGATTGCCCTGTGCATTATGCACATTATTTTGAAGGTGGTGCGATGTTCTACTGAGAGCCTGTGTAGTGTTTTTAGGGCAAGGGTGATGTGGTCTCTTCTGGATAGTTTGAGGAGTAGTCTGGCTGCTGTATTTTTGATCCGTTGTAGTTTGTTCAGGAGGTATTCTGGTATTCCAAGGTAGAGGCTGTTTGCATATTCGATGCTGGACATGAGGGTGGCGATAGTGAGTGTTTTGTGCGTGAAGGAGAGGAAAGGTAGGATTCTTCTTGCCGTGTGGAGGAGGAAGAAACATTCCTTCACTGATGCATTTATTTGTGGTTCTAAGGTTAGGGTGTTGTCCATCAGGACTCCCAGATTTTTTACTACCTTAGATAGTTATGGTGCGGTTCCCATTTCTGTTGGCCACGGGATGGCGGTTTCGTTCTCTTGGTCTTTGGATATGATCATGATTTCCGTTTTTCCTGGGTTAATTTTCAGGTTGTTGGCATTCATCCAGTTGAAGACTTCTTTTAGACAGTTGGTTATGTTTGAATGATCGGCTAGGGTGTCTTTGATTTGTAGATTTGAGTATCACCTGCGTAGTTGTAGCATGTAATGTTGTATTTCTTGAAGATTCTGATAACTGGGTTCTGGTAGATGTTGAAGTACAGTGGTGATAGTGAGGATCCTTGTGGCACTCCAGTCATTGTCTTGTGGGGTGCATTTGAAGGGTTCAATCCATAAGGTTTCTGTTCTGTCTGCTAGGAATGATTTAGTCAAGCGTAGTGCTGTCTGTTACGCCCATGTCTTCTCCTCTTTTGGTGAAGGTGGTTGGTTATGGCTAACTGTGTCGAAGGATGCAGCGAGGTCGAGCAGAATAAGTCTGAGGTTGTACTAGAGTATGCGTTAATTTTTAGGTCGTTCCAGATGGATAGTAGTGCTGTTTCCATTCCTCTTGTGGGTCTGAAGCAGACTTGAGCTAGGTCTAGAAGGTGGTGTTTTTCAACGTGTTCTTGTGTTAGTTTGTATACGTAGATTTCCAGGAGTTTTGCCGGGTAGATGTTTGAGATGGGTCTGTAGTAGGAGAGGTCATCTACGTCGCCGCTTGTGGTGTTTCAGAAGTGGTTTGATGTATGCTGATTTGAAGTTTCTCAGTACAGTTTATGTTGCTAGTGATAGATTTAGGAGGTTTCTGTAATATTCTGCTGGTGTTCCTTGTGCGAGGATTGATTTGTAGATGTCCAGTGCACAGGGATCCATGGGTGAACCAGCTTTCTTGCTCTGTTTTACCAGCATTGCGAATGCCTCTGCTGATATTTCAAGAAAGTTTTTGAGTTTGTGCTGTGGTTCTGAGTTAGGTTTGTTTGGTTGTATGTTGTGGTTGGTTGGCCTCTGTTGAATGATTTGTCGGATTTCATTGATTTGTTTCTTGAAGTGGTCTGCCAGGTCGTTGCATAGTTTCTCCGAGGGATTTGGGGTGTTGTCATACAGCCTGTTGGGTTTCTCATTTCTTTAATGATATAGTCCTTCTCTGTGTGCATCTTGTCCTCATGGAGACAGTAGAGGCATAACGAATGCTCGTCCTTGAAAACATTCTGAAGCTGGCATCCAGGGCAGGTCCTGAACAGCTTCCCGGGCGTCGAGCTTCCTTTCTCCTGGGCCATGTCCAGGGTAGGCCTCGGAACTTCTGGAAACCTCCAAAAGCGTAACTCGACAAAATCTTCACCCTTGAGGGGCGTAGAAAACTTCGAAACGGATCCCCGTTGATCGGATGTAGAAACAGTGGAGCTTGAGGCTCTATTTAACCGAAAAATGAGAAAAATCTCCTGAAAAAAGCGCGAAAACGCAGCAAAAGCTCGAGAGCTACAGCACGAGGACTCCCAACACTTGAACGTGCAGTAAAAATCTGAGGATGGCTGCCAGAGGCGGGGCTTAGGGAGAGGGCAGTCATTGGATGGGGCAGTATGACCCAGAGACCAGTGATTGGTTACTACTAAGAAAGACAGATCAGAAACGAAACTGATACTGATTTTTTTCTATACCGAGGATTCCCGGCCTGACTGGGAATATTCATGAGCATGTGAATCCATGCCAGACCCATGCTGGAGAACAACAGTTATAGTTAAGTAACTTGTTCCATAGTTCGCTAATCCTTTTCCCTATCCCTTCTGCTTCATGCTCATCAGCCCATGTTGGTACTCTAGGTACCTCGTGCAGCTCCCTGCGGGCTGTTGTGACCTCTTCTTCCCATCGTTCTCGTTCACCAACTGGTATTAGACATATATTAACGATGTTATCTATTTCGTCATCCCTTTGTCCTCTACTACTTCTCATTTCCTTCTTTTCTTCCTCTTCTCGTCTCCCTTTTCTCATCCTTAAACTTTCTTCCAATCATTTTCATTTCCTCCCGCTTCTTTTTCTCCCATCTTTTCTCTCCCTCCTTTATCTGCTAGTTATACCTTCTTCCTTTCATTTCCTTTTTCTTCTCATCTTTGTATGCTCTTTCTAGTTCCTTTCTCCTCTTTCCTTAACATTATCAATACCCTTGCCATCTAATTTGAGTAATAACTCTTCCTTCCATCCACTCATTCAGTACAATTGTCACTTGGCTAGCTTTATCGTTTTCTCCTTTTTGTCTTAGTCTCTTCCATCTTTATCAGTCTGTCCCTACTCTTGTTACGGTTCTTATATTTACTACATCCGGACATGTATTTGTGTTCTTTAATCTTACTTTCTAATGTACTATCTTCAATACTATCAGCGGGGGGTGCATATATCTGATTAATATACCCTGCTGCTGCTGCTTTTAACTCCTTTAGAGGATAAAATTCCTGTTTCTCATTGGTCATACTATTGTCTTCAGAAGGAGAACGAGGAGCCAAGGGCGTTGTCCTCCCCTACATTCTGATTTAGCATCCACTCCTTCTCAGGTGGGTCTTCTTTCTCGCTCCAATATATTTTCCATAGCTCCAAAATAGCTAACCTTTTTCTGTAACCTTTTCCCTGCTTCTTTTGCTCTTTGCTTCTTTTGTTACAGGTATATCGATTCTCACGGTCCTGCTGATTTATTATTGACAATCTAAGAATTTTATTTTGCTATGTTTTTTTCTTAAGTTAGCTTCCAATGATTACCCTCAATCGCTTGTTTTTAGGGTCTGATGCGTCAAATTATTACTAGCGTTCTATCTTTCCAGTCTACAAACTAAATTATCACAATAAAAACCACATGTATTTTTTCAAAGATAGCAACTTCTTACACCAACATATTCATAACCTTAACAAATGTGCACAAAATATTCTACGATCTTTCTTACTTTCTCTAGTAAAATTATAACATTTCCATTTTTACCCCATTTTGGTGTGTGTAACACATCCTTCATGTTGACCACTTTCTTCGGCGACCCCAAGGATTAGCCTCAGAGTGTCTTGCACCGTCAGGATTTCAGATGTGCGCTGAAATACTGCCTAGACAGAACCATGGACTTCTGCAAGTCGGACGCCTTGTTTGTCACTTTCGGTGGGTCAAGGCCTGGCTATCGGGCCTCCAAGGCCTTCATAGCAAGGTTGATGGTTGAGGCCATCAAGGACGCCCATGAGGGGCAGCACAAACCACTGCCAGCTAACTTACATCCCCATGTGGTCAGGACCAAAGCCACAGCCATCGCGTTTCAAACGGCATGTGCCGTGGCAGGTCATCAGCAGGGCGGCTACCCGGGCCACCTCTTCAGCCTTCTGTGCATACTACTGTACGGACGCTGCCTCTAGGTCAGACACAGCATTCGGGCAGACGGTTCCAAGAAACCTATTTAATTAGGGAGGGGCTCCTCTCCACCCGTAGGCTACATTCAGTTGTAATCCTCCATACAGTATGAAAGAAAGGGACGGGACGCAAGAGTAATTAATAGTTACTCACGGTAGTGACTAACGTACTCTTAGTCCATAGGCCCCTTTCCTCCATGCGTGCCTCCATCCTCCCCCTAATAATACTGGTGTCAGGCAATGTTAAATATTGTTGGCGCGTCAATGGGGACAGGAGTGGCGCTGGGGGGGCGGAGTCAGGCGAGCACATGCTCCCGGGACTGCGCCCCTGCGTGCCTCTAAATTTAAAAAGGAAGATTATTTTTCTGGTGGAAAAGGTTCTGTCTCCCGTCCCTCACGAGAGACGCCCATACAGTATGGAGGAAAGGGGACTATGGACTAAGAGTACGTTAGGAGAAATGCGCGAGGGCTTCCTACAGCTATTGGTGTATGGGGAAAAAGGTGGCCAGACAGTTGCTGTGAACGGGCCTGGACGTCGCAGTCTCAGGGCTGATCTATATCGTAAGCCTTGACACTATGGCAGGCCTACTTAACCTCTAGTTATTTGCCTAGTGTCCAAGTCAGGCTTCTGGACATTCCTTTCGAGGGCGATCTTCTTTTTAGCCAGAAAGCAATCGCTGCCAAATCCTTAGGCCTAGCTGCGCAGCTGGCCAAACCTGCATTTAGCTTCGCCTCTAGGGCACAGGGCTATAGGAGATATGCTCCTTACGGCAGGAGAGTTCAGCTCCCACCGGTCAGGCATGGACAGAAGCATTTTTCCCGCTCCGGAAGGGGCAGAGGGCCTTCTAGAGGTCAACGAGCAGCATCAGCGGCAGGAATGACCCAGCCTCCGAAGCCACTTTGAGTTTCCCCTCACAGCAGACCCGTTGAGAAAGCATTTTCTCCAGTGGCAGGGAATTGCTTCCGATGCTGGGGCTCTACAGCTCATTCAGTGGGGTTGTCTGCCGTTTGTAAGAAAACCACTGGACAGACTGCACCCCCCTCCAATCCAACCGGGTCAGGAGCTCCAGGAAGAGCTGAGAGCCATGTTTCTGAAGGGTGCCGTGGAAGTGCTAATGCCCGCGCAGAGAGGATCGGGTTGGTATTCCCGTTATTTCCTGGTACCCAAGCAGGGAGGAGGTGTCCGTCCCATTCTGGACCTAATGGCCTTTTAACAGGTTCTTGAGGAAAGACACATTTAGGATGGTGACGTTGAGAATGATTCTCCACTCTCTCGAATTACAGGACTTGCTGGTGTCGATAGACCTAGAGGACGCTTATTTCCATGTTCCAATCTATTTAAAGCACAGGAAGTTCCTAAGTAAATTTCACCATAGGAGATATGCACTATCAGTTCAAGATGCTTCCCTTTGGTCTAACCTCTGCCCTACGGGTCTTCACCAAGCTCATGGTGCTAGTTGCGGTTCACCTCAGGAGATCCAACGTCCACGTGTTTCAATACCTGGACGAATAGCTGATCCTAGGGAAGTCTGTAGTGCAGGTCTTGTCCCATTTAGAGGACATATGCTTGCTGCTGCACAAGCTGGGCTTCTCCCTAAACTTAAGTCGCAGCGGCTCCATTTCATCGGAGCAGTCCTAGACAGCCGGGTGAGGAAGGCCTTCCTTCCCGAGGAGAGAGTAGTCGGCTTGATATAGATGGTCGGCTTGTTCCGGAACCATGTCACTCTACCATCAGCTTTCTTCCTCCACCTCGTAGGCCTCAGGGCCTCATGCATTTTTCTAGTGCCAGAGGCCAGGTTGCGCATGAGATCCCTACAATGGCTACTGAGGGATCAGGGGACTCAGTACCTCGGCTCTGTCAGATCTCCTCAGGGTGTCTGCATCAATGGTCATTTACTTGTCCTGGTGGGCGAACCGGCAAGTCTTTTGGCGGGGCAACCCTTCTGGCCTCCATGGCCGCAGACCTGAATGGTCACGAATGCGTCTTTGAAGGGTTGAGGAGCTCACTGTGAGGATTTGCAGATGAGCAAGCTCTGGTCAGCAAAAAAAGCCAGGTGGCACATCACCAGACTGGAGCTGCGAGCTGTCAGGCTAGCCCTGAAAGCATTTGCTCCTTTGCACTCCTGCCCCTTCTGCACAGAGGCGATGATTCTTTGGTTCTGGTTGCTGGAGAACAGGATCTTGGTCTCTGTAGTTCATCTGGGAGGCACAGAGAACAATTTGGCAGATTTTCTGAGCAGGCAGAGCACGGTCTTGCACGAGTGGGAAGTGTGCCAGGAAGTCCTTGAGGAGGTATTTTCTCTCTGGGGTACCCCAGCAGTGGATCTGTTAGCGACGGAGTCCAACAGGAAATCCGAACAGTTTTGCTCGAGGGAATTCACAGCGAACAGTGCACTGGGGGATGTGTTCCTGTTGGATTGGACCTTTGCTCTCCTTTATGCATTCCCTCCGATTCCCGTCATTCCATGGGTTCTCCGGGGTTAAAGAGGTTTCGAGCGACCATGATCTTGATGCCCTTTACTGAGCAAGGGGAACCTGGTATTCTGACCTCTTGGATCTGTCCACCTCACTGGTTCCCTCGACGTCCGGATCTTCTAACCCAGTCAGAAGGTTGTATACTCCATCCGACCCTGGAATCCCTCAACCTACATACGTGGCTCTTGAGAGGATGAGATATGCTGACTGGGACCTCTGAGGAAGTACTTGAGGTGTTACTGGCTGCACGCAGACCATCTACAAGATCTTTGTACGTGTGCAGATGGAGAAGATTTGAGGCATGGTGCAGGGAATCCGAGATTGACCCCATCTCTTGCCCCACCACTACCATGATGAACTGGCCTTCAGGTCACCACAGTCAAAGGATATTTGGTGGCCTTGTCTGTGTTTTAAAAGATCCCCGGATCAAGGTTCATTTTTTTACGATCCCGCTAATGGAACAATTCCTGAAAGGCCTTGTAAATACGTTTCTGACAACTCCCTTTGTTGTCCCGCCTTGAGATCTTAATCTGGTTCTGACATTTCTGATGGCGGCGCCCTTTGAGCCTATGCACTATTGTCCCTTATGACTTCTCTTTGAAATCAGCCTTCTTGGTGGCTATTAAATTCGCTAGGCGGATGAGTGAACTACAGGCCTTATGCTGCAAGCCACCCTTCCTGTTAGGACAGTTTTTCTGAAGTCCAGTTAAGGGCCTAGTAAAACCATTCAACTGAGGCAGTACAAGACTCCACTCTTAGTATAAGGCTGTACCACCTGAGTACATGGTAGCGTAGGCAGAGCAGCCAGGCTTATCTTAGGAGGGAGAGAGGGCAGTAGATACAGTACAAGTGAAAATTGTAATACAAATGATCCAAAGAAACACTGAAACACTATGTATTATAAAAATAAAGGATTTATTTAAATACAAGTAGGCCCAGATAAATCTAGGGGTTAAGTAAATACTGAAACATTATATGAAATCACAATATAAAACACAACACTATACTTGAAAGTACACAGACCCAAGTATAGACCTTATTTGGAATACCTAACAGTAGTTCTAGGGAAGTCAAAACCTTGTTATACACATTTAGTATAGGCCAAGCCTATTCTTTGGGAGTAAAAGACCAATGGTTACTTTTAGATTACTTTTGGTAATACAAGGACAGTAGGCCCTTCCAGTTGTACAGTGACTCTTGGAACAAATCACCTAAACAGTCAACTGGACAATATACTTTTGGTGAATAGTGAAACACTTATTCTAGGTGCAGTAAAAACCTATAACTACTTTTGTCATAACACAGTTATACCAGGTGAGCAAAACCTAATGGATGTAATATACAATTACAGATGCTTTGGAAATCAGGGAACCCCAGATGGAGATAAGCAATAACTCTTGTAACTTGTTTTGGATGGCACACAGCTAACACAAGGTAAGTAAAACCCACTTACTTTAAATTCACAATGAAGGGAAAAGTAAAACCCAATGTCGCACTTTACAGAATAGATATTCTAGGTAGGCAACAACCTAATGTAGACTTATTAACGACAGCTAGCAGCAAGTTAGGGGAAGCAAGACCCAGTTGGGGGACAGTTATCCTAGCAGGACTAACCTGGTGATACCAACACATTACTTTTGTAAAGAGGCACAACCTAATCACAGGAAAGTAAAATACCTTCACATCTACTTTCTTTTAGACTGGCAAAACAGTGGCTAAGGAAGGAAAGATGTTAACCATACTTTTAAGAATAGTGCATCACACCTCCAAGATCAGTAAGAACTTTTGTAACTGTTCACTCTTAGAATTACAGTTACCAACCAACTCTTTACAAGTAAGTAAAAACACTTGATTTCTTTTCTAGGCAGAAGTCCCAATCCCTTCAAAGTCTTTCCCTTAGAGCATGAGTGTTCTCAGTGGCAGAAGGGGGTCACTAGGACTAGTGACCAACAGGCAGTGTTAGAATAAGTTCTTTAGTAGCAAAAGCCAGAGTTTCCTTAGGAAAACTGGGCAAACAAGTGAATACTTTACTTCTAGGGTTAGAAGAGGGTCCAGGGGCTTCACAGAAGACACCCCAGCAGGATTCTAGCAGTGGGACTGGGTGTACTGGACGAGGGACCTCCCAATCACAGAAAACACCCCAGGACTACACAGAAATCCCAACAGGCTTAAGGTAAGTATATACCCAAGCCAACACAGTACCTCAGCAATGAAGAAGAGATTGCAGCAGGAGAACTTCAGGGACTGCAGCCAAATACCCGGTCACTGGATTCCTTGTCCTGGAGACTGAACACAAGACCTCAGAAGGGACTTTGCAGCAGGGATCGATGAAGAAGGCTCTAGGCAAGATTTCTCTCGCAGCTGAATGCGGTTCTGCGGGTTTGGCGCCTTTTCCAGGAGCACAGATGAAGACAGAAAATCGCGGTTGAATTCTCGTCGTTTAAAAGGTCCAGCACTCTTGTGAGGGGACTTTTTGGACTCGATTCGTGTCTCTGGAGATAGACCAAGATGCCCACGAAGTTTCAGCGAGATTCGGAATTCGGAAGACCGTGCACCGCACAGTGGCAGGAGGTCCCAGGGTATTGGGGTATTGCAAGAACGCAAGGTCGCAGGAACCCGTGGGATGGCTCAAAATGCAGGTCGTCTTGAGTCTAGTGGGTCTCACCAGGCTCAGGGTTCGGGTCGTCGTTTTCGGAGACCCCAGGTCGATCGGAAGGAAGGGCTGCAGCAGGCTCCGGTTACAAATCATTCCCGCCGCGTTTCCTTCGTCATCCTCTTCGGTTTTCAGTTCCAGTGGTCGACATGACTTCAGCTTCCAGGTTTCCAGTATTTATTAGGAACTGCAACACAACCTCTGCATTCTCTCCCCGCATTTTACAAGAAAGGGGCGTTTGGCTGTCCAATCAGGACAGCCAACCCCCCACTGGGATTTGGCCCAGTTGAAGGAAGACCTAAGACAAAGGAGGGGGAAGTTTGGGACCCCTCCCCCACTTCCTGTGCTTACAGACTGCCTGGAGCCTGGGCGGGGTGTCCAGGGGACTCCTGCCGAAGACAAAATTCAAACAAAGGATTTTCCCGCCCTGGATGTCAGGGGAAGGAACAAGAAACGACTGTGATTACAGCATGCGGTAAAGGTGCACCAAATTAGTAAAAGGTATCACTGCCACCAGCCATTAAAGGTAAACTTGTCACTGTAACAGAATTGTTACAGTTTAAATGTGAAAGGGGATACATTGTATCTCCCCAGCACTCCACATAAGGTGGGGTGTGCTGGTTTCACAGAAGTAAATGTAAAAGGGATCCAAAGATCCTTTCTACCCTTGGGAACTGTAGTTCACTCAAGGTTAGCACAAGAAAGTTAAATGGGGAGCCCCTAGGGCAACCCAGCAACAACAGGCACTTATTGCCAATAAGTTGTTAGACATGATAACTTTAAAAAGACACTATGGAGAGTCTTAAAAATGGCACCCATAAAAAGAGTTAAAGACAGGTGAGTGTGGAAAAAGGTTCCCACTCACTGAGGTATTAATGGAAAATATCTCACTAGAAAAGCAAAAAGTTCTGGAGTTGAACCAGGCAAGGAAGATTTACCAGCCCTGTGGAAATCTTACCTAACACTTCCTGTGGTTTTTCCGGGAGAATCCCTCACTCAGGGTAAGGCCTGGCTTCTTCCCCAAGGTTGTCTCAGAATTCCACCTGTTGCAATCCATCGACCTTCCGGTTTTCTACCCTCCTCTGCACCCTTATAAGGAGGAGGAATGGTTACATCGCCTAGACCCGAAGAGGGCGTTGTTATATCGCCAGAACAGCTGATTCCAGGAGAGCTGACCAGCTCTTCGTGGCCTTTTCCTTAGCCCTTAAGGGCCTGCCCGGCATTTATCCTGATGGATAATTTTCTGCGTAGATGAATGCCATTAGTCCGCTGGGAAGGAATTGCCAGCAGGCATCCGGTCCCACTCGACAAGGGGAGTTTTAGCTTCAGCGGTATTGCAGGGGGGGGCGGGGGGAGTCCCTGTCCGGGATATTTTTTGCGCTGCTACATGGTCACCCAAGCATACCTTCGCAAAGCACTGCAGTCTGGATGTGGCTCGTACTAGTGATGCGTGTTTTGGCAGGGCAATGCTGCAAACATTTCTTGGTATAACTTTCTGCCTGCCTCCTTTATTTACTGCTTTGGGAGTCTATCAGATGAGGAATCTGCAGGAGAAAGGCAATCCATTGAAGGAGAAATTACTTACCGTAATGTTCTTTCTATGGGTTCTTCTCCCTTAGATTCCTCCTCCCTTCCATCGCTGCGGAGGTTGGCGCACATCTTCTTTCACTTTGACTTGGTGATCCTCCTCTGTGTTAGTTTTCGGTCTTCCTGCCACCATTTATAAAAATGATTTTTCTAAGGCTATTTGTAGTGTTTTTTTCAATTGGAGGTCAATAGTTCTCCAGCATGGGGTCTGGCATGGATTCACATGCTCATGAATATTCCCCGTCGTCAGGCCGGGAATCCTCGGTATAGAAAAAATCAGTATCAGTTTTGTTTCTGATCTGTCTTTCTCAGTAGTAACCAATCACTGGTCTCTGGGTCATACTGCCCCCAGCCAATGATTGCCCTCTCCCTAAGCCCCACCCCTGGCAGCCATCCTCAGATTTTTACTAAACGTTCAAGTGTTGGGAGTCCTCGTGCTTAGCTCTTGAGCTTTTGCTGCGTTTTCGCGCTTTTTTCAGGAGATTTTCTAATTTTTTCGGTTAAAAGAGCCTCAAGCTCCACCGTTTCTACTTCCGATCAACGGGGATCCGTTTCGGAGTTCTCTACGCCCCTCAAGGGTGAAGATTTCGTCGAGTTACGCTTTTGGAGGATTCCAGAAGTTCCGATGCCTACACCAGACATGGCCCAGGAGAAAGGGAGCTCGACGCCCGGGAAGCTTTTCAGGACCTGCCCTGGATGCCAGCTTCAGAACGTTTTCAAGGAGGACGAGCATTCGTTATGCCTCTACTGTCTCCATGAGGACAAGACGCACAAGGAAAAGGACTGCGCGTTTTGTGGAAACATGTCGGAGCAGACCATGAAGGATCGCCACCTTCCGTCTAGCCAACTGGCTGGAAGGTAAGAGCCCGCCAGGCAAGAAGAAGTCAGAGCGGTCTTCTAAGTCCTGTGAGGGTGCTCCGGCGACGGGGGCCCAACAAAAGGCTAAGTACTGCGAGTCCGCGGGCGCCGAACGGTCGAGCTCCTTGGCTGCCAGGCAGGGCGCACCCTCCCCGGCGCCATTGTCCACGAGCCAACGCTCTGGCTCGGGTAAGAGGAAGTCCGAGAACCCGGCGAAGCTTCTGGAGAGGCCCCAGTCGATCTCAAAGACTCCGGCAGAGGGGGAGCGAGGCTCGGACCCTCCCCCGAAGGTGAAGGCCCCAGGCGTACAGAAGGTGACGTTGGCCGTGATCCTCGATTGAGGATGTTGCCGCGGCCCTGGCTCAGCCTGTGGAGGCTACACCAGTGGAGGCGCCCTCAGGTACCAGAGCCTCCCTGCCACCGCGGAAGGAGTCTTTCAGGCCCATCGAGAAGACCCCCACAAAGTCCTCGTTGGAAAAAGGGGGGCAAGGGGATACGGACACGACCTCTGAAGAGGAGCTCCTCCAAGTCGTGGAGGAGACCCAGCCCATCGGGAGGGATCCCGACGAGGGCGACGACGAGGGCGACGGTGACGCAGGCGAGGCTCCTCAAGAGCCCTCACGCCCGTCGTTTCCGGTGCCGCAGGACACCTCGGCGACCATTTTGTCAGCCATCCAGTCCTTATGCTCAGAGATAAGGACTAGGTTGCCCCTTCCCCCGACGGAGGAGCCTGAGCCAGACCCGACGGAGGATCCGGAGCCAGGACCTTCGGGGAGCCCACCGCCTAAGAGGAGGACGACGCCTCCTAGGCCTCCTCTCCCGCCTTTGCGGCCTTCTCTGCCTTCCCCCCCGGTCCACTACCCACGGAGATGATACAGGCATGGACACGACTACGACGGGTACGGATGACGACGAAGGCGACGACGGGACGTGCCCCCCGTCGCCCCCTGCCCGGGCGTCCCCGCCCGACGAGATTGGATCCTTCCATGCAATGATCTTCAGGGCATCCGAGCTCTTCCAGCTCTGCCCCGAGGAAAAGGAGGGGTTCCTCTACCAGCGGCGCGAGGCTAAAAGAAAGACGGTCCTCGCCGTACCGCTTCTAGATGACATCTGGGATGATGGGCTCGCCCTCCTCAAGAACCCTGCCACGGCTCTTGCGAAGAGGGACCGGTACGAGAAGAAGTACCGGGTCCCCGACGCTGCCCCCTTGTGCCTTAGGGCACAACCAACCCCTGACTCGGTCGTTTCGGCGGCGGCCAAGAAGAAAGCGGGGGGGGCCATCGGCCTCGACTTCAACCTCCCCTCCGGACAGTGAGGGTAGGAAACTGGATGCGATGGGACGACGGGTCATCTCATCTGCAGCGACGACCATCAAGGCGGCCAACGCCCTGGCCATCGTAGCCCTCTACGACAGGGAGTTGTGGTTCAAGATCGCCCCTCTGTTGGACTTCCATCCGGATGCCAAGAGGGCCGAGGCCCTGGAAATCTTGCAGGAAAGTGAGATTGCCTCAGACCACGCCATTGCAGTGGCCACGGACATCGCTGACACCGGTTTCCGTCAGTTGGGCAACAGCGTTTGCCTGAGACGACGAGGATGGCTCAGGGTGACGGATTTCCGCCAAGACGTTCAGACCAAGGTTTTGGACATGCCCTTCGATGGGAACAACCTTTTTGGCAAGGTGGTTGATGAATCCCTTTAGGCGATCAAGACGGACATGGAGACGGCCCGTGCACTGGGTGCGCTCCAACAACGACGGCCGTCCTTTCAGAGTTCCAGAGGCAGACAGGGTGCCTCCAAGGGAGCCGGCAGCAGCGCCTCTACTTCCCGTCAAGCGGCTAGGTCTTCGTCGCAGGAGGCCTATAGGGGACGCGGCAAGTCAGGTGGATCCCGCCGTCGTCGACAAGGTGGTCAAGGAGGCAAAGCGGCCTCCAAGCAGGATTAAACCGTCCGTCGGGTCGGGCCTCCGCCGACACCTCGGTGGGAGGCCGGCTGATGAAGTTCGTCGGCGTGTGGGAGTCCATCTCCACCGACCGTTGGGTGCTGGACGCCCTGGGCCACGCCCTCAAGTTCCAGAAGAGGTGCCCCCGCATTCCTCCCGTGGCCAGGAAGGAAAATCACGTCCCTCAACTGCTGTTGGAAGTACGGGCGATGCTCAGGAAAGGTGCCATCGAGCTCGTCCCGAAGAGGCTTCGGGGCTCCGGAGTTTACTCAAGCTACTTTCTCGTGAGGAAAAAGACAGGAGGATGGCGTCCCATCCTGGACCTGCGACGACTAAACAAATACATCAAGGCACAGAAGTTCCGGATGGTCACCCTCCAGCACGTGCTGGGACAGCTGGAGGAGGGCGATTTCCTGTCGTCGTTGGACTTGGAGGATGCGTACTTCCACATCCCCCTTCTAAAAAGACACCGAAAGTTCCTCAGGTTCGTGGTCCAAGGGCGGCACTACCAGTTCAAGGCCCTCCCGTTCGGATTAAAATCGGCGCCCAGGGTGTTCACCAAGTGCCTAGCACCGGTGGCGGCGCGGCTGCGCCTGCAGGAGATCCAAGTCTACCCCTGCCTGGACGACTGGCTCCTATGGGCAAGGACAAGGGAGCTTGCCGTGGAACACATTGCGAAGACCGTCCAGCTGCTCACGGACCTGGGGTTCTCCATCAACTTTCCAAAATTCCACCTGGTCCCGTCGCAAGTCGTCCTGTTTCTGGGAGCACAGATCGACACAGTGGCGCGGCGGGCCTCACCGTCGGAGGAAAGGATAAGTACCATCCTAGGAAAGGTGCAACGTCTACTGGCCACGGACGTGGCCAGAGTGAGGTCTATCAAGTCCCTCCTCGGAATGATGTCGTCCTGCATTTATCTGGTGCCCCATTGCAGACTTCGGATGCGGCCCTTACAAGAATTCCTCGACGCCCACTGGATCCAGACGACGGGCAGCTTCGAGGACAGGATCTCGCTCGACAAAACGTTCCACCAGGCGATACGATGGTGGGGTGTCCGCGCTCATCTGACAGCGGGAACAGGCTTCCTAGCCCCGGCCCACCAGGTGACTGTGACGACGGATGCCTCCCTGGAAGGTTGGGGAGCGCACACCGGAAGCCTCCACGCGAGAGGCCTTTGGTGCTCGGAGGAGAAGACCCTCCACATCAACATCTTGGAGCTCCGCTCAGTGTTCTGGGTCCTCAGGTCCTTCCTTCCGTCACTCAAGGGCAAGGTGGTGAGGATCTTCACCGACAACACCACCACAATGTTTTACATTTGGAAGCAGGGCGGAACCAGATCCCCTGCCCTGTCCAAGGAAGCCCAGGATCTGTGGCATTGGGCCATCGCACAAGGGATGTTTCAGGTACCCTTTCATCTGGCAGGGATAAAAAACACCATCGCCGACTCACTCAGCAGGGAGCTGCGCTCGTGCCACGAGTGGGAACTGCGCCAGGATCAAGTGGACCGACTCTTCCGACGATGGGGCGAACCCCAGATCGATCTCTTCGCGACGGCGGCGAACTCCAAGTGCCGGAGGTTCGCCAGCAGGTTTCCCCAACCGAGGAGCATGGGCGATGCTTTCTCGTTCCCCTGGGACGGCCTGTTCCTTTATGCATTCCCGCCGGTCAACCAGCTCAAGAGGTCCCGGTGCAGGATGATCCTCGTCGCACCGACGTGGCCGAGGCAGATCTGGTTCCCGGACCTTCTGGACTTGTCAGCGTCCACACCAGTCAAGCTACTGACGGACGCGGATCTTCTCTCCAGAGAAGGAGGCGCCATTCTTCACCACGAACCAGAGTCGCTGAACTTGCAGGCCTGGCTCCTGCAGCACTAGAGTTTGGAGGATACGACATCCCGGCCGATTGCAGAGAGGTTCTTGCAAAGGCCAGGGCTTCCTCAACTATCAAGTGCTATGTGTTAGACAGAAACCTGTGCAGTTCCCTTAGGGACCACTGCAAAAGATTTAAGACTACAGGTGTTGGCAGTAAACCCACTTGGTAGCAGTCTGTACCACCCAGATTTACCTGGTAGCTATGGCTGAGCAGTCAGACTTCCCTCAAGAAGAGTTAGGCAGTATGCAAAGTATACACAATAGGCACTCGGATAAAATAATAGAAGCAAACACTGACCAGAGCTTTGGTATCAAAGTATATAATTATTTATTTAAAAACACACAGTTTGAAACACTCCAGCACTCGTATTGTAAAATATTCTAAACACAGTTACTATTGTAATAGATACACCCCTTTTTCCTTATCAGATAAGTCACAGTAAAACACCACTTATTTTCATACAGAGGTGAGCGCTTAACTAGATTGCACTCCAATAAGTTTGTGAGAAAGGGAGGGAAAAAGACAGAATATGGAAAGGTACACCACTCTAAGATTCAGGAACACTATTAGCAAGACAGAAGAGCAAAAGTCACTGGTGAGCCAAAGTCCAAAGGCTGGGCCCACTCTTAGAGGGAGCAGAGCACAAATGCGCCCAAGATCACACAGTTACACTAGGCTTAGAAAGTCTTGCAGAGGGTTCAAAAAGAGTTTAGAGAGGCTTAGGAAAGTTTAGCCAGGGTGTCCCAGGCTAACGCAGGTTCGAAAGCCGGGGGCTAAATCTACCCCGTACAGTCGGTAGCAAGGAAAGCCAGGTGGGACACGGTACCTTAAGTGGGAAGGATCCTCCAGCGGTGGCAGTTGTTCCTGGTAGTGTGTGCAAGTTGCGTCGTCGCCAGGGGAAGAGGAGATCTCGACTTGGAGGAAAGATGTATGTCTTAGCACTACCAGGGCAGAAACCAGCCGCAGAGTTTTCCGGTTAAAGGTGGTACCTTTGTTTTGCGGTCGTGGTAAAACATGGTATCCCGGTTGCTGGGGTGCTTGGCACGGGCAAGGCAGCCACGAGGTACGTCGGGAAAGCGAAAAGACGGTGAAACTGGTTATCCCCACCAGTCAAAGGAAGAAGACTCTCCGGCGGGAGATCTCCTCTGTCGTTGGGAAAAGTGGTGAGGCAGTCTAGCAGGGCTCCACCGGTGGTGGTGTCGTGGCAGGTCGGTTCAGCTTCTCCCTCGTCAGATTCTTAGGTCCTGTGGCGCCTTCTGAAGTTCCAGTCCCCAAAGCCCTGCTTTTACGCAGAAAACCCCCATTCACTCAGCCTAGCTGTCACTCAAACATGCTAAGTGGTGAGCCGGCCGGCTCACCACTTGGGCCAATCAGGACGGAGTGCGACTTGAGTTGCCTAGGCAACTTAGTCCGGGGTGCCTAAATCCCCCTCCACCCCTCCTAAGTACCCCAGACAGAGTGGCACCACTTTGGAGGGCTTCTGTGGAGAAGCCCGCCAAAAAGTGGAACAAAGGGCTCGACTTGGGTTGGAGTCACAGAAGAGAACACAAACGCCATTTTAGAATCAAGTTTTGGCAAAAAATACCAACTGGAGAACTAATATTAATTAAATAAACCGGCGGTATGTTCGAGGCTACCGTAAATAATTAAAGATAGTAGCCTAAAACAATGGGAAATCCCATAGGAAAATATTTGCGGTTGAATATAAAAAGTAGTATCCACTGCCACCAGCCAAAACTCGATCAGGGGGGACGGAGACGTGCCCCCTCGACTAACAGACCCCGGGGCAATTGAATTGCCCCAGCCAGTACGTCCACAATATGATGGTTTGTACTGGTTCTGTTCAGAATTTAAGATTAGTAAAGTCAATGGTGACTTTACATGCCCTGGGAGACAGTAGTCAGTCCCAGGGTATGGAGTCTATACTGGGGGGGTCACTATGACACCCCTGTGTCACTGCACTGAGGGTGCTGTGTAACACACATCACAAAAACACATGAAGCCCTATGGAGTAAAAGACCCCATAGCCCATTAAACACATCTAGATTCAAAGAAACACACTCAAATGATGCCCAAGAGTGAGGGTAAAAGAGTCTCACTCTTGGCAGGAGAAAAAATAAACTCCAAAAATCCAGCAAAGCTGCTCGGGGACTCACTAGGTTAGGAAATTCAGCCTAAACGGAGAATTCTCCCTAACACTATGGACACAAATGGAAGAGGTTCTCTATCTGGTGCCGGGCACAGAAGATTAACCCTCTGCGGATTATGGCCCCTCAAGTATTGCCGTACCTACTGTCCTTGGCCAAGGCGGGCCTATCTCACGCTTCCATCACGGTACATCTGGCTGCCGTCTCACATTACACCAGAACTACAGGACGGGCGTCCTTGTGGTCTCATCGTCTGGTGAAGGAATTTTTGAAAGGACTGTTCCGATCATTCCCGCCTGTGAAGGCCCCTGCCCCGGCGTGGGAGCTCAACGTGGTACTAACTAGGCTCATGGGGGGCCCCGTTCGAACCTATGCATTCAGTGCCGTTGAAGTTTCTGTCTTGGAAGACACCAATCCTCGTGGCCATCACCTCTGCACGACGAGTGGGAGAGATCCAGGCCCTGTCTTGCAAGCATCCATACTTGACTTTTCATGACACGAGGGTGGTGCTGAGGACGCACGCCTCCTTCATGCCCAAGGTGCCGTCGGACTTTCATCTCAACGAGCCCTTGGTGTTGCCAGTTTTCTTCCCGTCGCCTTCGTCGCCGGCTGAGAGGACTCTGCACTCGCTAGATGTAGCTAGAGCGCTGAAGTTCTACGTGGCCCGCACGAAGAGTTTTCGGAAGCCATCATAGCTGTTTGTGAACTTTGGACCTGTGAATCAAGGGAAGGCTCTCTCAAAGTCTTCCATTTCCAGATGGCTCTCCGGCTGCATCATGCACTGTCACCGGTTGGCAAACCGACCGCTGCCCGGCCGTCCAAAAGCCCATTCGACCAGAGCGATCGCTGCTACTACGGTGTTCCTGTCTGTGTGCCCCTGCTCGACATCTGCAGGGCTGCTACGTGAAGGTCGACGCACACCTTCACGAGATTCTACTGCGTCGACCGGGATTCCAGGGAGGAGTCCAGAGTCGGCCAGGCAGTGCTGCGCAACCTGTTCGCCTAAGGTGAGCCTGGTGAGGAGGTAAAAGTTCCTTAATGTTGAGTTGTTGTATTGCTTGATATTGAGCCTTGTGCCACCTCCCGTGGTTGTGCATGTGTATACTGCTATGTATTCTTATATTCATGAGCATGTGAATCCATGCCAGACCCCATGCTGGAGAAGGAACAAGTTACTTACCTGTAACTGTTGTTCTCCAGCATGGGTCTGGCATGGATTCACATGCGAACCCTCCCTCCTATTCCTCTGCGGCTCTTCACTTGGTCATGCTGCCACTTCACGTGCTACCAAATCTGTGGATGGCTTCCAGGGGCGGGGCTTAGAGAGAGGGCAGTCATTGGCTGGGGGCATTATGACCCAGAGACCAGTGATTGGTTACTACTGAGAAAGACAGATCAGAAACGAAACGAATACTGATTTTTTTCTATACCGAGGATTCCCGGCCTGACGACGGGGAATATTCATGAGCATGTGAATCCATGCCAGACCCATGCTGGAGAACAACAGTTACAGGTAAGTAACTTGTTCCTTACTTCTTTTTTTAAGGGCTCATTAGCCTGTCTGTTAGGTTTTCCTATGCAGCCTGTGAGGCTCCGGTGGGGGGAGGGGGAGGAACTGAGGTTGGGGTATAGTGGTCTGGTATTTATACCACGCCAGATGTCACTTCCGGAGACTATGACCAGACGCTGAGGAACGGCCGGATCTAGGTCCACTACGCCCCCCGCTGGAGAAGAATCCTTAGAAAGAAAATTACTGGAAGTCATTTCTCCTCAACGGCTAGCCGCAGCCTTTGTCAGGCTCCGGCCTTTGCAGTAGGGAGAGTGGGGGGTTTCAACATTCTGATACTTTCTTAAAGAAGGTGTGAGGGGTCAGTAATGTGAGGCAGACAACTGTTTGATGATTTATCAAAATATGCCTTTTTATTCTCAAAAGAAATACGATCCAAAATGTGTCACTATCGTTACTCTGAAGTTTGCCCTGCCTAACCAAAGCTAAGGGGGAAACACTCTTAGCACAGGATAACTGTCCTTCACTCTAAACAACAAACACAAAGAACGCTCTGGTTCGGGTAAGAGGAAGGCCGAGCACCCGGCGAAGCTCCTGGAGAGACCCCGGTCGAGCTCGAAGGCACCATCGGAGGGGGAGCGAGGCAGTGACCCTCCCCCCCCCCAAGGAGAAGGCGGTGAGCGCACCTAAGGTGGTGAAAGCCTTAATCCATCCGGCCAAGGCCTCTATCGAGACAGTCGCGGCGGGCCTGGCTCAGCCTGTGGAGGCTACACCAGTGGTGGCGACCTCGGGGCTCAGAGTCTCCCTGCCACCGCGGAGGCAGTCTTCTTTTATGCCCATTGACAGGACCCCCGTGAAACCTCCGACGGAGAAGAAAAAGGGGGGGCAGGAGGTCGTCGTGGATTCGGCCTCAACCTCTGAGGAAGAGCTGATCGAAGTCTTAAGATACGGCGTTGGCGTGGAAGACGACCAGCCCGTCGGGAGGGACCCCGACGTAGGAGACGACGATGACGTCGAGGGTGCCGACGGGGCCCCTGATCGCCCGTTGGACTCCCCTCAACCAGTGCCGCAAGACAATTCGGCGGCCATTTTGTTGGCTATACAGTCCTTATGCTCGGAGATGAGGACGAGACTGCCGTTACCACCAGCGGAGGAACCGCTCCCGACGGGGGACCCGGGCCCAGGCCCTTCTGGGAGCCCTCCCCCCTAAGAGAAGAAGGATTCATTCTCCACCTCCTTTTCAGCCATCGCGCCCTGTTCAGCCCTCCTCCCCGTCCACGACTCGTGGGGATGATACAGGGACTGACACGGCCGCGACGGGTACAGATGACGAGGTTTACGACGAGGATCTGCCGTCGTCACCTCCCACCCCGGCTGCCCCGCCTGACGAGATTGGATCGTTTCACTCCATGATCGCCAGGGCATCCGAGCTTTTCCTGCTCTGCCCGGAAGAGAAGAAGGAAGGTTTCCTTTATCAATGGCGCGAGGCCAAGAGGAAGACGGTCCTCTCTGTACCTCTACTGGACGATATTTGGGATGAGGGCCTCACCCTCCTCAAGAACCCATCCACGACGCCGGCTAGAAGGGATTGGTACGAGAAGAAGTACTGGGTCCCGGACGCGGCCCCCTTGTGCCTTCGGGCACAGCCGACCCCGGACGTCTCCGCGGAGGCCAGGAAGAAAGCGGGGGGGGGGGGGCGCAGCCTCTACGTCGACCTCCCCGCCGGACGGCGAGGGAAAGAAATTAGATACGATGGGACGCAGAGTCATCTCGTCTGCAGCGACGACGATTAAGGCGGCCAACGCCTTGGCTATCGTAGCCCGCTACGACAGGGAGTTGTGGTACAAACTCGCCCCCCTGCTGGACTTCCTACCGGAGGACAAGAGGGCAGAAGCCCAAGAGATCTTGATGGAAGTAGAGGGGGCGTTGGACCACGCCATTACGATTGCGACCGACATCGCTGACACTGGATTTCGCCAGTTGGGCAACGGCGTATGCCTTAGGCGGCGTGGATGGCTCAAGGCTACGGACTTCCGTCAGGACGTGCAGACCAGAGTCTTGGACATGCCGTTCGACGGAAACAACCTGTTTGGGAAAACAGTGGACGATTCCCTTCAAGCCATCAAGGCAGACGCGGAGACGGCCCGGGCTCTTGGGGTTCTCCAGCAACGGCCGCCGCCCTTTCGGAGCGGCGGAGGCAAACAGGGTGCCTCCAAAGGTTCCGGCGGCGGATTTTCCACCTACCGTCAGGCGGCCCGTTCGTCGTCGCAGGAAGCTTACAGGGGACGAGGCAAGTCAGGCGGACCCCGCCGTCGGTGCCAAGGAGGACAAGGCGGCAAAGCCTCATCGAAGCAGGACTGAACCGGCCGTGGGTCGGGCCCCCACCGAAGCACCCCGGTGGGAGGCCGGCTGGCAAGCTTCGTCAGCGTGTGGGAGTCCATCTCCACCGACCGTTGGGTGCTGGACGCCCTAGCTCAGGGTCACGCGCTCGAGTTTCTAAAGAGGTGCCCGCGTGTCCCCACTGTGGCCAGGAAAGAACATCACGTCCCTCAACTTCTCTTGGAGGTAAAGGCGATGCTCAAGAAGGGCGCCATCGAGCTCGTCCCAAAGAGGCTTCGGGGCTCCGGAGTTTACTCAAGATACTTCCTCGTGAAGAAGACTGGAGGATGGCGTCCCATCCTGGACCTACGACGACTGAACAAATTCATCAAGGCACAGAAGTTCCGGATGGTCACCCTCCAAAACGTCCTGGGTCAGCTGGAGGAGGGCGATTTCCTGTCGTCGTTGGATTTGGAGGATGCCTACTTCCATATTCCCATCTTAAAGGGACACCGAAAGTTTCTCAGGTTCTTGGTCCAAGGGCGTCACTACCAGTTCAGAACCCTTCCCTTCGGACTGAGGTCGGCACCCAGGGTGTTCACCAAGTGCCTCGCACCGGTGGCTGCGCAGCTGCGCCGACAGGGGATCCACGTCTACCCCTACCTGGATGACTGGCTCACCCGAGCGAAGACGAAGGAGCTCGCCGTGGAGCACACGGCAAGGACCGTCCAACTTCTCACGGACCTGGGATTCTCCATAAACTACGCCAAGTCCCACCTGGTGCCCGCGCAAGACGCACTGTTTCTGGGAGCAAAGCTCGACACAGTGTCGCTTCTGGCCTCTCCATCGGAGGAAAGGACGAGGGCCATCTTGGGCAAGGTGCAGCGGATGCTGGTTGCGGACGCGGCCAGAGTGAGGTCCATCAAGTCCCTCCTCGGAATGATGTCTTCTTGCATTTACCTCATCCGCCTGTGCAGGCTCCGGATGCGCCCGTTGCAGGAGTTCCTGGACGCGCGCTGGATCCAGACGACGGGCAGCTTCGAGGAGAGGATCACACTCGACGAGAGTTTCCGACGAGCGATCCGGTGGTGGGGCACCCGCGCGCATCTGACGGCGGGCATGGACTTCCAGACCCCCGGCCACCAGGAGACAGTGACCACGGATGCCTCCCTGGAAGGGTGGGGAGCGCACACCGAAAATCTGCACGCGAGAGGCCTTTGGCTCCCGACGGAGAAGACCCTCCATATCAACGTCCTGGAGTGCAGTGTTTTGGGCCCTCAGGTCCTTTCTTTCGTCCTTCAAGGGCCAAGGTGGTGAGGATCTTAACCGACAACACCACCACCATGTTCTACATCAGGAAACGGGGCGGAACCAGGTCCCCAGCCCTGTCCATGGAGGCGCAGGATCTGTGGCATTGGGCCGTCGCCCAAGGGATGTTTCTGGTGCCGTTTCATCTGGCAGGGACAAAAAACACCATCGCCGACTCACTCAGCAGGGAGCTGCGCTCGTGCCACGAGTGGGAACTACGACAGGATCTAGTGGACCGCCTCTTCCGACGGTGGGGCACACCCCAGATCGATCTGTTCGCGACGGCGACGAACTCCAAAGTGCCGGAGGTTCGCCAGCAGGTTTCCCCAGCCGAGGAGCATGGGCGATGCTTTCTCGTTCCCCTGGGAGGGCCTGTTTCTATACACGTTCCCTCCATTGCCACTGCTGATCCGGGTCATCAACCAGCTCAAGAGGTCACGGTGCAGGATGATCCTCGTCGCACCTGCGTGGCCGAGGCAGATATGGTTCCCGGACCTTCTGGACTTGTCAGCGTCCCTGTCAATCAAGCTGCCAGTGGACGCGGATCTTCTCTCCAGGGAAGGAGGCGCCATCCTCCATCACGACCCGAAGTCGCTGAGCTTGCAGGCCTGGCTCCTGCAGCGTTAGTTTGGAGGATACAACATACCGGCCGACTGCAGAGAGTTTCTTGCAAAGGCCAGGGCGTCCTCAACTCTTAAATGCTACGGACACAAAAGGAAAAGGTTCTCTGTCTGGTGCCACGCACAGAAGATTAACACTCTACGGATTACGGCTCCCCAAGTGCTGCCGTACCTACTGACGCTGGCCAAAGCTGGACTGGCGCACGCGTCCATCAATATTCATCTTGCTGCGATCTCCCGATACACCAGAACCACGGGGCGGACATCTTTGTGGTCTCATCGTCTGGTGAAAGAGTTCATGAAGGGACTGTTCAGATCGTTCCCGCCGGTGAAGGCTCCGGCCCCGGCGTGGGAGCTCAACGTGGTGCTGACCAAGCTCATGGGACCTCCGTTCGAGCCTCTGCACTCGGCTCTGTTGAAGTTCTTGTCGTGGAAAACAGCGTTTCTTGTGGCCATCACCTCCGCACGACTGGTGGGAGAGATCCAGGCCCTTTCCTGCAAAGCCCCGTACTTGACTTTTCACGACGCAAGGGAAGTGCTCAGGACGCACCCCTCCTTCATGCCCAAGGTGCCGTCGGACTTCCACCTCAACGAACCCTTGGTGTTGCCTGTTTTCTTCCCGTCGCCTTCGTCACCGGCTGAAAGGACTTTGCACTCGCTGGATGGGGCTAGAGCGCTGAAGTTCTACGTGGACCGCACAAAGTGTTTTCGGAAGACGTCACAACTCTTTGTGAACTTTGGACCTGTCAATCAGGGGAAGGCTCTCTCGAAGGCTTCCATTTCCAGATGGCTCTCCGGCTGTATCATGTACTGTCATCGGTTGGCAAACCGACCGCTGCCTGGCCGTCTGAGAGCCCATTCCACCAGAGCGATCGCAGCTACCACAGCGTTCCTATCTGGTGTGCCCTTGCTGGACATCTGCAGGGCTGCTACGTGGAGGTCGACGCACACCTTCACGAAATTCTACTGCGTCGATCAGGATTCCAGGGAGGAGTCCAGGGTCGGCGCAAGCAGTGCTGCGCAACCTTTTTGCCTAAGGTGAGCCTGGTGAGGAGGTAAGAATTGCTTAATGTTGAGTTTGATCTAATGCCTAATGTTGAGCCTTTGCCACCTCCCGTGGTTGTGCATGTGTGTACTGCTGTGTATTCTTTATTCATGAGCATGTGAATCCATGCCAGACCCCATGCTGGAGAAGGAACAAGTTACTTACCTGTAACTGTTGTTCTCCAGCATGGGTCTGGCATGGATTCACATGCGAACCCTCCCGCCTACCCCTCTGCGGCTCTTCACTTGGTCATACTGCCACTTCACGTGCTACCAAATCTGAAGATGGCTGCCAGAGGCGGGGCTTAGGTAGAGGGTAGTCATTGGCTGTGGTCAGTATGACGCAGTGATCAGTGATTGGTTACTACAACGAAACACAGATCAGAAACGAAACTGATACTGATTTTTTTCTTTACCGAGGATTCCCAGCCTGACGACGGGGAATATTCATGAGCATGTGAATCCATGCCAGACCCATGCTGGAGAACAACAGTTACAGGTAAGTAACTTGTTCCTTGTCTCCCAGTACTCCACTTTGTTTCGGCTATTTCAATATTGCATCTACTGACAACCAGATATCCGAACACAGCTTCAGCACTTTGGACTACTACCACAGCTTTAGTGATTTGTACTTATAGACCGGCTTCGACAAGATATACCTTAAAGTACTTCAACACCTTCAAGTAGCGAAGTCACTCGTCCTCTGAATAACTCTCTTCAAAAGGGGCAGACTCTTTTGTCTGTCTGCCACAATAACAACCTCTGTTTGCCTTTAAGACTCAGTTCTCTCCGTCTTCCCCAGTCTCTGACACTACAGGTTGTGTCAACTTCAAAAATAGTCTTTGCCTTCCCCAACCAGTTTCCCTTCCCCAACTTTACCTGCACTGTTCTGCCAGGTATTAGCCCAAGAAACTACCCAGACGCCTTGGTGCCCCTCTTAGCTTCAGGTAATGCCTGTACACTTGTATCTTAGACCAACTGAACTGTTAACTTCACAGTATAGTTGGATTACTTTTTCACTCTGAGAAAGGCTGGTTTCACTATTAATATGGGGAGACTCTTGGCTTGGGCAGTGCTTGTTCTCCTTCAATACTATATAGATGGTCTTCCTGTATAGGAAAGGTATGCCACTTTAAAGTAAAGAATAAAGTTCAGTCTTTCTTTAGAAATCACAGTTGGGTACATTATTTAATGTAGTTTACACAGTCTTAAGATTGGTATTGACTTGTATTCCCATGTGAAAGTGAAGGAGAAAGTTCAGTCCTACTTTAGGCATCACAATTAGGCACACGCGACCACTCTTTGTAGTTTTTTTACAAGTTAAAGGTTTCAACAATTGTGTTACCAAGGTTATATATTCAGTAATGGTCTTCGCAATGTTCACTCTTATTAATTGGTGACCCGATCACTCCTTCAGACAGTAAGTCTTTTGAAGTTGAACAATGGACTTAAGCAGCAGTTGCTTTCTGAGAGCATAAAAGGACTTTCAAATGCAGCGAGGGCTGCATTTCCATTGTTCAGATATTTCGGCTTAAACTAACCACTTCAACTCGCTTTAAACGATACATGAGTGAATAGGGAACTGGCTACTGTTGGCGGCAATGCTTATGCAAGCTATTAGAACAATGTACTTCACTCGCTGGCTTCTTCAGCACTTGCTCCGAGGGTTGCACTGCTTCCACGACTTCTGCCACAACTTCTACTGCTTCTGGTTTCTTAGCGACCCACACCCTTTCTCTGTGAAGGTGTCTCCAGTCTGGCCACATGTTTATGGTGCCCCTCTTGCTCCTAAATCCCACGGCTTGACAACTGCTTCTCGCCTCGATCTCCAGCACATTCACTATGCAGCGACTATGACAGTCAGGCTCACATGGGGAAAACCAGCTCTCCTGCACGTCTTCCGCTGTGCAGCCTCTGCACTTTTTTGGGGGAACACGGCCCTCTCAGAACAAGCAGGTGAAATCTGCTGTCTCCACGTTCCAGGCTCTCTCTTGCTCTCCCACTTCTACTTGGTTTGCCAGCCTTGTTCCTTCTTCCTTCTGCTACCACTGCTCACATTACAGTCACAGTTCCAGCTCCTTCCAATTGCCTGCACCTGAAGGGGCCTTTTATTCCTCCTAGGTTCCTTCAGGTGTGGGCAATTAGGCTTACTTGCCTGACTACTGCTTCAGACCTCTTCCTCGTCCCAGTATGTATGGGATTATGATACTTTTAGTCCCTTTCAACAAAGTTAGCTCTTAACAATTGAGTTAATCTTAAGGGCAGATTTTCCTCCCTTAAACTCATTAAAAGATTGTGTTCGAATTGGTTGTTATAGAGGAAAACATTAGATGTAAAGCATTTTCTCCAGCTTCTTTTATACTATACCTTAGGGAGTAACCAGGGTATTTAATTCTTAAAATATCCTTCTGTTGGCAAGGCTTGCTTAGATTTAACAGGGCTTGTACCACGGGTCACAGATTTTATGTGGGTCAGGAACAGTATAATGAAAATATGCCATTTTTGCCAACCCAGAAAGACACTTACTTTCAGAGGACAAATACAGCGTCTCATCCCACAGGATCTCCTCACCACGCCTGGGCCCATCCTCCTCTCAGCTGATCCTCCCACAGTATACCACCCCAGGGTCAGTTTTAGGAAGCATCTACCTTTCCTTGGCCGCTTGGGAGGAGACTTTAGGCAGGGTTTCAGTGAAGGATCTGTAGAAAATGCCTCTTCTCACTTTCTGTTCTACTTATATTTGTCTAGCTGCCGTTAGATTTGCATGTAAAAATGTCCTTCCTGTAATAAACAAATTCCCCTGGAAAGACACTCATACAGTGTGTAATAATTGCCTTGCCCCTGATCACTTGGAACAGTGTTTTAAGTCCTTCAAACTGTTTCGGCCTAAGACTCTCAAATAGTGGCATACCAAGCGCTGGGCAGCTTACGTTAAGCAGGCCGGATCCTGATCATCCGCCAGCGCTGTTGCCTTGAACAAGGAAGATCTCTGCAGCTATGGCTCCCTTTGTGGATGCAGATGACATTCAGGAGGAGTCCCACTCCTACATGTCTGTCCCCAGCCCCATCAGGCGAAGCGGAAGCTCTGCTACAGGTAAATCTTTTTGTGTCAGGGACACACACACACACACATGTGCATACATATCTGCACAAACCCAAGCTCACCTTCAACGGGACCGTCTAAGGAGTCTCGTGCAGCAACTACAGTAATGTTGAAACATTTCTAGAAATCTGTCGACCCACCATGTTGGAAGCCCACTGCGCTTTTGCACTTACATCAAGCGCATGGCTCCAAGACAAAGGAAACTGGAGTTGCCTCGTATACACCCTAGACGGCTGCCGTTTCCGTACTCATACAGTGGAAGAAACACAAACACTGCAGCAACTTCCTACACTGGCTACGGCTGCTGGGTCTCCTATCATTACACCAGCAACTACCTCAGGTTACAGTAAGGCAACTGAGACATTGTTCCAAGCACTACAGAGTAAAAGTTACATTGTTTGACCCAGAAGAGACCTTAAGCCGAATCTCCAATAAACCATATGTTCAACAAGGGGTTTTGAACAGCTGCCATTTCTTTCGCTCTCAAACATTTTCTCGAACCACACAATCCAGGTTCTTCTCAAGTTCTTCTCCCTGCTACTCGTCACAAGGAGCATCGTCCAAACCTCAGAACGACAAGGTATCGGGCAAGGGTCGAGGTAGGAGCACAGCCTCTAGAGGATCTTCTACCCCTGCCAATAAATAAATTGCCCTTCAAAGACCCCATTACCGACCGCCAAGACTGAGGAAGATGTTGCAAGAACACCATCTCATCCTACAAACAGAAGTAGAGACCCTACTACAAAAAGGAGTGATGGAACGCATTGCTGTTCTATGGGCAAATTAGGATATCTATCCACTGTACTACCTTATACGCAAAAAGGACATAACCATGCATCCTGTTAGATCTACGTCTTGCAAACAAGTATGTTGAGCCACAAAGATTCAGGGTGACAACTCTGCAGGATGTAATCCCTCTTCTGAAACAAGAAGATTAAATGACATAATTGGATTTGCAAGATGCATACTTTCATATTTCAATGTTGCCAGCGCACAGGAAACTTGTAAGGTTCAAAGTAGGAGATGCTCGCTACCAATTCAAGGTGCTTCCCTTTGGCATAGCCTCAGCGCCTATGGTGTTCACCAAGGTTCTCGCAGTAATGGCAGCCCACTTGCGCAGCCAGTCCATTCCAGTGTACCCTTATCTGGATGACTAGCTCATTACAGGAGACACCTCAGGCATGTCTAAACACCCAAGATGGAATCAACCTGCTGTTCCAAATAGGGTTATAAATCAAAGAGAAAATCCAGTCTCGTTTCCAGCCAATTAAAACAGTTTTTTGGGGCTCTAATTCAGACAAAGGACAGGCTTGTCTACCCCTCCGATTAGAGGGTCCGAAACATGCTATTCCAAATACCACAATATGTACCCGGTTGTCAGGTGTCCGTACCAAATGCCATGCGTCTGCTCGAAATGATGGCTTCCTGCATTTACCTAGTACCACATGCCCACCTCTGCATGTGTCTGATGCAAGAGTGGCTCCAAGACTGTGGTCTCAGGGAAGCAGTCAGTGGGACGATCTAGTGGTTGTCTCGCAGTCCTTCATCTGCGGTGGTGAACAAGAGAATCTTTTGAAGGGAAAATCATTCACCACCCCCACAGTAGAAGCCACTCGAACCACGGACGCATCCCTGCCAGGATGGGTGGGTGCACTTTCTTCACCATACAGCGCACTTTGTGTGGACTTGGTCATTAGGAGACCAGCACATGAACGTTTTGGAACTGCTAGCCGCGTTCAAAGCCCTCAAACCTTGAAACACTAGCTGCAAGATAAAACAGTCCTTGTGGTGCGTACATCTAAGATCACCACCTTGAATGTCACAATGTCTCCTTAGCCTACATCGCGGACTTCGAGTCCAGTGTTTTCTGACTTATCATCCGCTGCTGCCCTTATTCCTGCGCTGTTGCATCAAGTAACTTTCATAGCCTGAGAAGTTTCACCATTGACTATTCATACATCTCGTGACTCTTGTCATCCTCTGTCGCACCCATCCCGCCCCCTGCCCCCCCAATAGTCCCCCACCTCCTATCTCCCATGTAGGTGCCTGAACAGGAGGCAAACCTAATGGCCCTTAACTTTCTGGATACTGGGCTCTCCAAAAGCATTCCGGTAATGGCTACCTCAGCTAAGGGTTTGAGGCCCTCTACAGTTGATAACCAAAGGTTTCAGGAGGGGGCGGCCTGGACAAGTGGCACTTTAAGTATGCCTCTGTTGATCAAGGCCCAAGTGCATAATAACTTGCGGGTTATGGGACATTTACCTTTGAACCCCCCTCGTTCCACACAAGGGTGCTCTCTAATAATGAACCGGATGAAGATGCATTAACTGTGTCTCCTATGACCACACTCTCCAACAGCAGTACGTGCCCAGGCCTTGCCTGTCAGGATGATGTGGCCAAACGCATTTCAGGGGTGGTTGCTGGGGCACTGGCTCTTGGTGGATCAGACCTCGAGAGCGCCTCTCTTTTGATTAGCACAAGCCTGGTACTTAACCATCTTGGTGCAAAGATTCCACGTAGTACATCTAAAGTACAAGCAAGTGATATGGCGGTGGGATGCCTGGCTGAAAAAAAGTTGGCTAAGCTACCTTTAAAATCGACATGCAAAGATCGCACATTTCATAAACTTTTAAAACGTGGCACTGCTTCAGGCCCAAACGTGCCTTCAATGTTCTCTAAAAAGCTGATTGTCTCCACTTTCGAACCCAGCCCTGGTGATCTATCAGACGCAGATCTCCTGGAGGGTATAGAATCATGGAGGTTGCCCGACAGACTTACAGGGCTCCACCAAAGACCATGCATTGAATCCTAACTTAATTACCCTGTTCAACTTCACTGCATCTAACATCAGGACTAAACAACTGCTGGCCACCCCTCATTGTTAAGCCCAAACAAGCAAAGTGGTTACTGGACTTCAGGCAACAGAGGCAGGTTACACACCCTCAAATTTGTGGTCCCACTATATTTGGGGGCTGTCAGCCCCTGGAGACTCCTCTCACGATTGGGCCCACAACTACAGGCTCTCCCTGGGAGATGGAGCTCCTGCAAAGTACGGAAAACAACGTGGGGATCAATGGTCGGCAGACTAGGTTGCCACTGTCTGGGGGCCATCGTTCAGCCGCCTCATCCAACCAGATGGAATCAGAATCGGCACCAGATTCAGCCTTGTCATGTGAAGAAGAAAGTTGTCATTGGTGAAAGAGCGGGTTTGAAAATGGACAATCTTATTCCCACGCTCTCTGTTCCGGAGACTCGGACGGATCCTCCTCCTGATGAACAACCAACAACTTCCCCTCGCACAAGAGAAAAACTCTACTTATTTTCAATCCTGTCAACGATCACCATTGCCTTGGCGCCATTCAACAAGTTGTATGAACAGTTAAATGATACCCTTAAAGACCATTCCACTTTATTGGCCATGTCACACACAAACTCATGTATCTGGAGGGCTTCTTCACGGCACATGAAAACTTGGTTTCAAGGGAGAATTTCCAATGCCACAACGGTAGCGTGTCTGGTCGCAAAGAATGTGCGACCAGCACAAAGTCCATCCAGACCACTAACCTGTCATTGCCAGTGGCTTGACAAAAGAATGTTTAAAGCGGCCAGAGATATCTAGGAACTTACAAAGCGAAAAAAACTCTTCTTAAAACTTTGGAGAAGGTTTCAAACATCTGCAATGACGAGACACTAAATAACATTCTGGTGGCAGACGACATCAAATGAGCCTCTGGCAATTTGGCTTTTTCAATGTACAACCAGCAAAACATCCTGGGGATCCCTAAACAAGACAACAGTATTTATTTTACTTTTTTAAAGCTCTCACACAGCCCGCAGGCATCGAGACACTGTTACAGGAATGTTTTTGTTTTTGTTACGTAATTGTTTTTTGTGTCTTAGTTGTGTATTTATAACACGCTTAAACACCCAGAGGTTTCTAAGCGCAGACCCGGGGATCGAACATGTGGTACGTCGTGTTGTCTTGCTTCCAAGACGCCACGTTGCCGCTCAGCTATCCTCCTGGGACAACAGTAGTACATCTACTAAAGATAATCAGTCACATCATCTAAATACAATGAGAGCTCTGCGACGGTAGTACCAAAATCAGCTGCACGACAGAAGGTCACCAAGCCAAGTTTCAGAGGCCACACAGGCTCGTCTAGGCCACCTACTGATGTTGGTGTCAAATCTTCAGCGAGCCATCCTTCCATCAAGCCTCTCAATCCAATTTCATCAGCGTTGTTACTTTTGTCAACATACTCTTTGGACGTATCCACAAGTTCTCAGCCCCCAGCTAGGACACCAGCTGCTTCACTAAAGGAATCTAAAGTCAATGTTGATGAAGAGATAACAATAATCTCTCTAGGCCCTCCTCCTTTCTTGAGCCTGGCCGAGAAGAGACAGAGAGCAAAAACGAACAAACGCCTAGGTATCTCTAGGGACTACAAACATCGTGACCAGTCTGCTCTTCAGTATAAAGGCTTTGACAAATGAGTCTGTAGGGCGTTACAATAGTCGGGTTGCAGAGAGATGTGGCCATAAAAACCTTCTAACCCGCACACTTAAACTAGAGAGAGTCCTTAGTTGTCACGAGTTGATTATTTTTAACCGTCGCACACTCCTGGACCTCCTCACTTCTATTCCAAACCTGACAGTTGCAATCCTCCGATTTCCCACTGGTCAAATTCTGTGATGAAAGACAGTTGGATGCTGTGTTCCTGCATATTAGGTCGCCTGTAGTTAAAAGCGAGCTGCTTGAGGCGTCCAAGAGTTTATCAATCTTGGGGTGTGACCCGACGGCTGGAACTTTCCTGGACAAGACACCATTAAATTGCCCAAAACTCGCATCAGAGAAGAAAAACATCTTTAATGGCAACGTAGGTCGTTCACCAACAGAGAATAGAACACCTTGCCCAACCTTATTAACTAACTATGAGGACCCTTTAGATATAGGTAGGGTCCCGTCTGGTCCAAGACTGAAAATAAATGTTACTTTCCAACAAGAGCCCTTGGCTTGACAAGTGGGTTGCGCTGAGCTGCGGGTGACTCCAAAAAAAGCCTTGCCTGGTTTCAGCTGACTAGGCTTGGCTTGCAAGAGCTTTATCGACCCATAACAACTGCTAGCAACCCAACAATCTCCTTCAAGGACAAAATCAGGAGGCGAGGCATTGCCTATAAACACTTTGTCATCTACATCAAAAGCCCTAAAGCTGCCCTCTTGGAACACCAGGGGGTTGGTCAGTTGACCAAACCGAGTGAAATAAATCTGGGGGGTTTTTGGCCTGATTTGCCCACAGGAGACCTGGCGGAGGTCAAATCCGGTTTTGGATGGCTTCGAAATATCGATAAGCCATGCTTCTAAAGGATCTGCTGGGCGTCTCTCTGTGGGTCTCGTGACTGCGGTGAAATCAGGCAGTTCTCTATCCCTCCTAAATTCCATGTCAACAAATCTTTGAATGCAACAACTAGTCGTTGGCTGGAAATTTGAGGCAGCATCTAAGGGGACTGAAGTTTTGAGCAAAATTATAATTTTTTATTGGAACCCTGCATTGACTACAACTTAAGCGTTCATTCATCAGGTCAGTGACCTACTGGATGACGCTTTCATGAATCAGCAGTGCACTCATATTGTTATTTGTGGGGATCTCAACATTCTGGATCTGGTTAACATAAAAAAACAGGGTGGTGCATGCAATCGTGACGACCCCCGGTACATCAGGCAAAACTTCTGGTCTCTCCTCATGACCTCCAGAGATATGCAACTGCTTAACGGAAACTCTCATGGTGATAGTCCATCCCAAACGACGTAGGAGCAAAGGGGGTTAACGTCAGTCTTGGACTGAAATAATGTCTCCGACAACTTCATGCCTCTGGTAAAGAAGTTTCAGGTTATAAAGACAACAAATAGTAACCATCTTTTGTTGTTGCAATGGCCAACACCAGTTTCCCCTGCCCGGGACCGAATGCTGATACCTCTTGACACCTGTAACAGCGGTCTGCATTTGAAACTATCCACTACAAAATATCAGCCCCGATCTTGGACGAATAGGTTCTTCTGTAGAATACTCAACACTTTTGGAACAATTCTGTTATTGCCCCAAGAATGTTAATTCGGCTCAAAATCACCAACACACTTTTGACATTGAAGTGGTATCTGGGAGAAAAGAGGTGCGAAATCTGTTACAAACAGCGACAGTCTGGTTTAGCCAAGGATTATCGTAGATCTTTTTCTGCCAAGTCAAGGTACACAAACTGTCTCTTCTTCTAAACATCAGCGGTACCAGTACGATTCAGAATCCATGCACTGGTTGGTAAAGATCCCAAGAAATTCTGGTAATTGTTAAAACCTGAATAGTCAGCCTCTAAACCAGACCAATATAATCCCATCAGTGAGGCAACTTGGAATCAACCACTTTAGTAGCCTCTATATGCAGAATCGTGACACTAATGAAATTGATTCCACCGATTGTCCCAAACCATGGATATCTTTAACAAATGAGTGTGACATTGTAAGACGAATTAAAACATTGAAAGGTTTGAGAGCACCAGGACCTGATGGGTTGTCAGACCTCACGCTCATGGAGTTTCCTGACGAATGGGCTACTTTCATTTCTATTCTGTTGAACCAAATTGCCATTTCTCATCAGTTGCCGAGTTCCTGGAGGAGAGTGATGGTAGTACCTATTCACAAAATAGGTGTTTGGGGTAACCCAAAGAATTACAGCCCTATTGCTCTCCTCGATGTTATTGGCAAACTTTACAGTTCAATTATCCTTCAGCCCTTTCAAACATGGTGTGAGGAAACCAGATGTTTTGACCCATTTCAAAGCAGCTTTAAGAGTTTGGGCACTGCAGTGAATATTCTTTTACTACGAATACTTAAGGGCAACTCAGGAAAAAACAAACCAAGAACATGTATGGTTTTTGTGGACTTGGTCCAAGCGTTTGACCAAATTAATAGATGTAAACTTTAGTCGTAACTGACAAGGAGAGAATTCCCAAAAAGAATACTTAATCCTGTCATGTTAATGCATTCTGACACCTTTTTAAGGGCCAGATTGAACAAGACAGGGACCCTTTCCAATGAAATACCTGCGAGAAGAGTCGAGCAGGGGTGTCCCGTGGCCACAGCTCTTTTTAATTTCATCGTGGAGCCTTTGTGTCCAATGCCGCACTTAGCATGATTTGTGAACATTAGCCTGCGTCGCATCTGGATAGAATTGTCAATGTTCGCAATGCCGCACTTAGAGAAAATTGTGAACATTAGCCATCACCAGACCCAGATAGGATTGTGAATGTTTGCAATGCCACACCTACTTAGAACTGTGATCATTAGCCTGCACCAGACCCAGACAAGATTGTTAATGTTAACAATGCCGCACTTGGTCACAGTTGTGAACATTAGCCTGTTCCAGACCCATACTAAATTGTGAATGATGGTAATACAGCACTTAGTTAGAATTGTGAACATTAGCCTGCACCAGACCATGACAGGATTGTGAAGGTTAGCCTGAGTCGCTTCTAGTTAGAAATGCAAATGTTGGCATGTCCCACACTTGAGTGGAGCTGTGAACATTAGCCTGATTCGCAGCTGGATAGAAATGCAAATGTGGATGTTAACATGCCCCACACGTGTATCACTACGTACTCTGCTTTCCTGTTCCCCATGCTGTTGCTATATATCTGTATCCACCCCTCCTGTCGCTGTAAGCCCAGCTCCCTGTCTGTGTCCGTGTGTCGCTCTGTTCCCTGACATGCTGTTCACGTGCCTGATCTCAGGCGCTTTAAAGATAACCATCATATCACATCACTACGCTTACTCTCTACTATATACCATCATTCATCTAGAACGCAGCTATACCCCAGATTAATTCGGCCTAGTTGGTCACATAAGAGTATGACCCCATGAACACCTCATCACTCTAATAGAACGCAGCTAACCAAGCACATTCCGGCCTAGTTGCTCACAAATGCGTCCTTTCAGGCCTAACGTAGCCAGAGCCCAGTCTGGGTGTCCACCCACCAGACTGCACACATCCAACTGATATCTTCAGGACCACACCTAACGCTAGAATGCAGCTACCATCCGGCAATTACATCAGCTGCACACATATCTAGTGCACCCTCACACCCTACAACACGATCTCCCTTTACTGACCAGAACTACGGTTTCTGAGGGCGTTCAACCTACCAGCACTTTGAGGTCATACCATTGATATATAGAGCGCTATATAAATGCCAAGTAACATAACTAGATCATTCCCCCCCTTTATGGTCAGAGAAGACCAGCTGCCTCGTCTTTTATACGCGGATGACGTTCTATTAATTGACCAGACCCCAGTTGGTCTTCAAAGGCAACTGGACGCTTTACAACATTACATCTAAAAGAATGACCTTGAAATGAACGAGGGGAAAACTAAAACCATGTCTTTTGGCAACCGTGCTCGGGGGAGAGGGTGCGGGGGGGGGGAACTGCTACTCTCTGTACCTAGATGGAGAGAAAACTGAACAGCTACTATCTTTTAAATACCTGGGTGTCTGGTTGAGCAACTCTAAACCCGAAGTTCCCTTGAGAACTCATCTCTTGGAAAAAATGAAAACATCTACTAGTTAAACTTGTGCGCTGAACAGGAGGTTTGGTAATTTTTCTATTTTACCAGTTGTAAAATTCGACAGAGCCAACATTGTCCCTGCAGTGATCTATGGGGTGGAGGCCATGTTTAACATCCCAGACACACTCTGGAACCGCCTTGAGGGCACCTTTTGGAAGAGAGTCCTAGGAGTCCCCCTGTCTACACCGATTGCATTCTTCGAAGAGTACTGGGTTTGAACTCCCTGAAGTGTATGGTAATTTGCAACAGGCTTGCCTTGTTTGCGAAATTCAGCAGTCCTTCACAATCTGTGATTTTGGAGATGATCCACAAAGAAATGTGGTCTAACTCTAATCCATCCTTGAATGGATGGTGCCTCTCCATGATAAACCTAGAAGTGATTGGCAGCTCCTTGGAGCACTTAATGTCTAACCCACTATGGCTCAAAACAAAACTTCATGACTGTGACTGGATCTCAAAGTTGGGAGTGTCTAGTAATTACCACTTTGTAGCTCATCTTCCTCTAGAAGGCTGGAAACTTAATTCACTGTGCAAATATTTGAAGCAATTTCCAGATAAAAAGGTCAGACACCTATTTCTGAGGGCCCGCTTGAACCTGCACCAGACCGAGATTCGAGCAACTTGGGGTCAATCATTGTCGGTATTGTAACAATGAAACTTAAATCGAATCTCTGTTCTACATAATGACATTGTGCCCGGCATTGAGAGCCACACGCTCTAAACATTTAAGACCGCTCTTCTCAGGTTTTGAAATTTCCGACTGTGATGGTTGGTGGAAGTCTTTAATGATAGCACATCGAATTAAGCATATCATTGCAGTAGTTAAGTTTTTGATTGAAGTCTTTCCAGAGATTGGAAGTGTAACATTTTCTTAATTGGCTTCTTCTTCTTTTGTGATATTCTTTTCTTTTCCTTAATTATTTACTTCTCTTGTTTCTGGTTTTTACATATTTAAATATTTATTTCGTTTATGGAAATCTTGTTTTGCTAAAAAAAATGTTGATTCAATTTTAAAGCAAATAAAAAAAAAAGTCTTGAAGGAAGTGAACACTTGGAATCTATCTTGGCTCCTCACTGAGTCTGACCAGACAAGTCAACGATACAGCCTCTGCCACAGCCTATACATGCAAACTAATTAATGCCTACAGACAATTCCTGTCAACAACAAGCTGCACTTCCCTGGCAAGGGCACCTATACTATCTAAATTAGATTATTGTAATGGCTTGTACCTGTTGACTAATGAGCAAAATCAAAACAATTTTTAAATTCTTCAAAACAATGCGCTAATAACTGTGCTCAACATCCCAAGAACCCATCATATATCGACAGCAAGACGCAATGTCCATTGGCTGTCAGTCAAGGACAGAATCGCTTTCAAAACATTAGCACTCACTCATAAATGCCTCACCAATTCAGATCCCAAATACCTGGCATGTAAATTCACAAGAAACCTTTCTGACCAACCCTCTAGGTCCCTACACTCGCACTGCCTCAGGGACCCTAGATTCAAGTTACAGAAAGCAGGGGGCAATAGCTTTCCTGTACTAGCAGCAAAATTATCGAGCTCCTTGCCTGTAACCTTAAGAGCAGAACTGTCATACTATTGCTTCAGGAAAAATGTTAAAACGTGGCTACTAACACAGGAGACAACATAAATGTCTTGCTCATCCTGTTAACCTGTACTTGTCTGCGACATTATAATTGTCTTGCTCATCCTGCACTTGTAACAATTTCCATGTACTGTTTCTTACCTTGTCTGTCACGCAATTTCAATGTGTAACCTTACGTAATGCGTCTAGATATCCGAGGGTTAGGTGCGCTGTGTAAATGAACAAATAAATAAAACATACATATATAATCACTAGAGTAGGGCAAAATCCATTTAAAACCCCTGTAAAGGAAGGTAAGTAATAGTGTGCAGCACTACAGGACATAGCGGTACAACACTAACCTTAGATGTCCACCCCAAAGATGTATGGGGCCTTGTTCCACACAGATTTGTGAAATGAGAAAAAAATAGTATTGCGTTTCTGGGGTCCAGTGAAGAGTTCCAAGTGGTAGACAAGTTTATTTAACTAATAAAAGTACATCCAACTTTCGGAGTGCTTGCGTGAGCAAGCAATGGCAAAGCCAAACTGTTGTAAAAGTTTCTAAAAGTTATCAAACTTTTTAAAAGGCACTTTTGGGTTCAGGTTAAGTATTCTTACAACTCACCTCCCATACTTTGTTTCGTCTTAGGACTTGGCAGGTCTTCTGAAGAGGGTCCGAGGTCTCTTTTGACCCTTTCCTCTCCGGCCCCTGATGCCCAGTGGTTGCAGGATTGAGCACTTCTTGCACACGCATTTGTCACTGACCGTAGGTCTTCGGGTTGGAGAATGCAGTAGAACTCTATGCAAGGCCCATCTCAGCACAGGATTGGATGCAGGAAAGTGTTTCGGTCGACAGCCACTGGTGTACAGTGATGCAGGGGGACACACTTGTTGCGGTCAGACTTTGCCTCTTATCTCGGATCCCCTTGGTGCTGGAACCACAAAAGTTGGCAGCAGTGGGTCCTAGCGATTCCCCCAAGTTCCAGGCCTCAATGTGGAACAGTGAGGTCTGGAGCACAGTAGCCCAAACTCTGAGCTGGTCATCCATTGGGTAGTCCAGGGGCACTTCGGAAGGCTCTTCTTCGCAGGAATACAAACTGATGTCGAGGATGGATGTTCTCCCCACTCCAAGGGTTGCAGTTTCTTTGCAGAACTGCTGAAGATCTTCACATAAGGGACACACTCTTGATTGGATTTCCACTTTAAATCTTAGTCTTGCCAATCAAGAGGTGCTGGCGTGCCCTTGGTCCGATCATCCCTGTATTCATTTTTTAATCCAGACGGATTATTATGAAAAGAGAACTTCTCTCCCTAAAATATCTATTAAAAATCGAAACAGCAGGAAGTTAAATCTTACATACCTTGCCGATTGGGCCTCATCGCTTAACAATCAGATCACTATCATGGACAATCTATATGAAATGTCCACCATTCTTTTGAGGCGATGGGCTCAATTACAGAAAAATGGGCACCACTAAAAAACAAATTACTACCTGCGGAGGTTCGTAATGCATGGTTCAACAAAGAACTTCAAACACTTAAATCTAAGAAAACCAACCTTCTTAATATCTGGCGAAAAAATAAAAACTTCATGGATCTTGATGCTTATAAAAAAGCCGCTAAAGTTTATAAATCAGCTATCTATTTAGCTAAGAAAGAGTCCTTTGATACCAGAATGATAGAGGCTAAATCGGACAGTGGGGAATTGTTTAAAATCTTAAAAGGACAGGCACAAGCTCCTAGACCTGCTCAAGTTACTTTTACTAAGGATGAGGCATGGTGTACGGAGATTCAATTTGCCTTATCCAATAAACTTGAGAAAATTAGAGCAGTGATTGAGTTGAAGAAACGTAACTTACCAATACAGTTTTCAAAGAACAGCCCCTTGCCCCCTATTAAAAAATTGGAGGGTCAAGCCATATTTAACTTTCAGTCTATCTCAGAGAAAGAACTGGCCAAAGTGATCTCCAAGCTAAAAAGTACAAGCTGCAAAGGAGACCCCTGCTCTTCTCTAATAATCAAAGAATGCTCTTCTGTCCTTATTCCAGCCCTGACTAAGTTTGTTAATGCCTCTCTTATAGCGAATGAAGTACCAGGCAACATAAAAAAGGAGTGGATTACTCCATTGCTGAAAAAACCCAATCTTTGCCCCCTTACTGCTTCCAATAATAGGCCCATTACTAACACTCCTTTTTTGTTGAAGATCTTGGATAGAGTTGCCTATGATCAGATTGCCACTTTTTTGGAACAAAACCAGATCTACCATAAATATCAATCGGGGTTCCGCTTGAATCATGGTACGGAGACGGCCTTGTTAGCCCTCAAATCCCATCTCCTTCGATGGATGGATGGATGGATGGATGGATGGATGGATGGATGGATGGATGGATGGATGGATGTCATATCTCACTCCTCATGATTCTGGACTTGTCTGCTGCCTTTGACCTGGTGGACCATACCATCTTGTCCACCAGGTTAAATAGGAATGCTAATTTCTCTGATGAAGCAATAAACTGGGTCATCTCTTTTTTGAAGGACAGGCAAAATAGAGTAGCCAGTGATACTGCTGAAGCAAAACCGTCAGTGCTTACGTATGGTGTCCCGCAAGGAGCCTGTGTGTCGCCTTGCTTTTATAATATTTTCATGATCCCCCTTCTTCCAGATGTTGGAGAAAGAGGGGATCATATTCGCAAACTATGCGGATGACACCCAATGTGTCATCCCCATATCCGGATTTCATGTGGAAGATGAGCGCAGAATTAATAATCTATACAAATATTCAGGACTGGATTATGCTGAATGGCTTAGCCATCAATAGCTCCAAAACAGAGCTTTTACTGATTGTTTCAGAGCCCAAACTGGAGAAGCTAAGACCCAGTTATAAGTCATTCCTCATAGATGGCTGCCACATCCATGTTTTGAGCAAAGTGAAAACTCTTAGCATATATCTTGATAAAAATTTGAATATGAATGCTCAAGTGAACAGTCTTGTTTCTTCAGCCTCATACTTCCTTAAGTTGTTTCGTTGTCTTAGACCCCTTATTTCAGAAACAAATTCTGAAACACTTGCAAGGGCTATAATTGGTTCAAAGATCAACTATTGTTGTAGTCGCCTTGTTGGGCTGCCGCTGTTGGACGTTCATCGGTTGCAGGTTATACAGAACGGTGCAGTTAGGGTAGTGAAGGGTCTATCTAGAAGAGACCATGTGTCAGAAGCCCGGCGTAGTTTACACTGGTTACCCGTGTAGGCCAGGGTTGTGTTTAGGCTTCTCCTTATTACTCACAAATGTGTACATGGAGTTATGCCCCTTTACTTGAAAGATTTAATCATGGTAAAAAACATTCGATCCCTTCGATCGGATGATGCTAATAACCTGGCGATGCCACGCCTAAAACCAAAAAAATCCAGGGACTCAGCATTCATTTCGGCAGCCCGCTACAAATGGTACTCTCTTGCACCTAGATTGAGGACCACCTCATCTATGGAAATTTTTAAGAAGGGACTGAAAACTACACTTTTTGCATAAATCGTCCCTGCCTTATGCCTGACCCTGTCATTGTACGACTTCCGCTCTCAGCCAATTTGTGGATTTGGCCTTGTCTTCTGTCATTGTTCTGTTTTATTGTTTTACGTTTCACAGTGCCCTTAAGCCTTAGGGTACCCGGTTGCGCTATACAAATGTTAAACATAAGCATAAACATAAACAAGACAGGGCTCTTCCAGGGCAGCAGCAGATGTTGGTTGCTAGGCCTTCTTCCAACTGCTCCATGGTCTCCTTGAACGTCTTGCAGCTGGATAGGATATTTGGCTCCTTCAGATTTTTCGAGGATCTCTGAAAAAAACGGGTGATGGGGTCCTCTTATCCAAAAAGCCAGGTAATTGCCGAAACTCAAAGATCTGTCCCACACACACACACACACACACACACACCCCAGCAGTGGTCCAATCAGGACCACTGGTGGTCCAACTCATTAATACCAACGCACACAAACAGGTTTGTGGATTAGGGCCAGGCAGTCCCAACCCACTTGCTGGCAGCAAACACACATGGCCCTAGACTAGCCAGTGAAAAGCCTCTTTTCTCGGGCATTGGACATCGCTATAAGGATTTTCCTGGCCTCAAGACCAGAAAGAAGGGTTAGTGACAAGATGGCCAAGGTACAAACGAAAACCCTTGTTACACGGCCGTGTTTGGACACTAGTCACAGTAGGTAGCCAAACGTGGTAAAGGTGGCAAGGCTAAAGTAAAATGCACTTTAAAACAAAGAGCAAAAAGTAACTGCTGCCACCAGCTGGTCCCTTAGGCAACCCTAAAGTGACCAAAACCAACAGTGATAACAATGAAACAAGACCATTACTGACATCCTGAAGGGCATGCCAGTGTCTCCATGACAAATTAGCAAAGGCCAGCTTAGTGAAGCTGAAGGCTTCACTGCACTGCAAAAAGACCAGGTCAGATTAACAAATGAAAGCAAACCTTTTGGGAGTCCATAAAATTAAGGCAAAGGTGCAGTAAAGAACATTCTTTCCTAACAGTAATTCTGAGCGGCTGGCGGCAGTGGAAAATGGTCTACCGACTTTTGTGTATTTTACACGCAAGCTGCTATCGCAGCTGCGTAATGGACACATGAATCACCATTGACCTATGTGCCTATCTTTTTTTTGCCAACTCGTGATGGCTTGCCCATGCTTGAGCCTGCCTCTGCTAACCTAGGTTGGGGATGGGTGGGGAGCCTTGCTCACTCCTTTGTCTTCGACTGGCTCCCATTGAGAAGCCCAACCGGAAGTGCTAGTGTCTGGGAGGACACCAAAACTCTGCAGGTCTTTGTCCTCCATTATGTCTGCTTAGATCCAGTTCTGACTGGGCTCCTGGCTGTCCCTTTGGGACTGCCACCACCCAAAGTTTGAATGTTCCATGCATGCTGATTGACTGGGTTCCTGCATAAAAGACAAGGGTCTTGATGCTGGAGCCGGAGTTGACCACTGAAGGAACCATTCCAAAGAAGGACGTCTGCAGCTATCCCCAATGACTTCCAAAGCCGATTAAGGTGCGGCTGCTGCTGCTCAAGCCCTTTCTTCTGTGCGACAGGGAAGATCCAGACTGGACGACTTCCTCCCTTGGACAGGTGGGCCTAATCCGTCTCAATACCAACTTCAGTTTGAGCCAATACTCGAAGTGCTGCGACCTTCCTGGCCTGCAATACATGAATACCCTGGGATCTTTGGCACTGCTGAAGTGCATTGTCTTGTCAAGCTCGGTTCCAGCTGCAAACTTGTTGGCATCTGTCTGGGCCTACAGAGACTCAAGCCTGATCGTAGAAGTCCCCTCATAAGAGTCGAGGACCGAGAGAAGGAAGAAAGTCTGCCGGGTGATCGCTAGTGCTGCTATGAAGCCTGTGTCGAGCCTCCACATCAAAGTGCTTTGCAGATTGTCTACTGGGCATCCGTTGGACTGAGTCTGACTGACTGCTCTCACCAAAAGTTCCTCCGCCAGCCACCAAGGCCAGAGACCCGAACAGGAGCTGCTGGTGTCTACCTGCCAGTGACATTGGTGTTCTTCATAGAAGGTACTGTCTGACTCCTGGGCACCTACCTGAGCAGTTGTGTTGCTGTTCACTCCTCCTGATCTTCCTGAGTCAGGTTGGGTTGGACAACCCAACCCTGTTCGCCCAGTCCTAGAGACATCCGCCCTAGAGCCAGCAATCCTTCAGGTGGCCTTTCTAGCCCCCCTGAACCCTTTGAGTACAATGTCATTACTTGGTACTAAAACGCGTCTTCTAAAATATGACAACTTTGACAGCAGCTGACGCAGTTTGTTCTGCCGCTAGTGGGTCACTGTTCCCCCAGAGCCTCCACCTGACTTTTGAGACTTGCATTCCCCAGATAGGGCTGGTGTTCTAAGGTCTAGGGTTACACAGTTATCTAACTTGCCAGTATTGCGGTTTAGTAAATGTTTGTTGATGAATGATTTGCAAACCGTGATACTTAACCGTTTCTCATCCAGAGGTCTACTATTGAACTGAGGATTGCAACAGCAACTGTCTAATGTATATATCTATCTGTGTGAACTATTTTTACTTAACTGAGCTGTAGTGATTTTAACATTGTCCTAGTATAGATAATAACCATATTTGTATATAACTACAGTGTGTTTCCTTGAGCTTAAGTGTGCTCAAATGTCCTTCTACTCATCTACAGTCCTCCTCCTTCCTAGACTAAGCCTTGATGCTCGACCACATCTACCAAACATTTTGGGTCACTCAGGCCAGACCTAATAGTTAGAGCCCTGTAACTCTAAGAGTGAGTCTTCTACAGGCATACCACAGGTGGACTTTAGTAAAACTCCCTAAAACAGTCAATAACATGGTTTTGATATAATTAAACCATGCTCAATCTCCCACACCAAATGTTAGCTTAAGATCATGTGTGGCTTTACAATAAGGCTCAAGATTCACGCAGTACCAAATCTTAACCCATTAAACAAGTGGCTTTAGTCTCAGTGCATGAACAATGCCGTAAAGTCTGAACTCCATCCTTAGTGGTAAAGAATGGGAACTATAGGGGAGCCCTAGCAATATCTTGAAGATTTTCTTTTTACTTTCAGTGTATGTATCTTACTGTGCACCCATAGCTCACCACCCCATAGAGATGCAGATATTGCCAAAGCTCTGCAAACCTCCAGGGCACTGGATAATGCCCCGTCACCATGTTTTGAGAACTTTAGAACTGCTTCACCCATACAGGCTAACCTTTTACAACTCTTCTCTAGTTGGGGTTTTCAGCTGACTGAACTATTTATTTTTATACCCAACTAATCGTATGCTTGAACAATAAAGTATTCCAGAAACTTTAATTATTTGTTGGGGTACCTAACTCTTGACGGTTCACAAACCATAGCCTTTGTCTTGGAGGTATTCAATGTTGGGTCCTCTATACTGTCACATGTTGCACAGTTATTTCAAAAATGAATCTGGCTACTTGTCACATTTTCAATATTGCATCAAGTTTCAAACGGACTGATCCCTCATCCTGCTGGCCTTTTTAGATTCACAAACCCAGCACGTGGATGACTGTTCCACCACAGATCTTTCTAAAGGATCAGCCGGCAAATGGCTTTCTCTATTTCTGTGCGACCACCCTTTTAGAGGTTAATGTTTGTAGAATATCTAACATGATGCATCATGGTTAGTCTAATTGCAATGTCCACATGTATTTCTTATGGTCTCATTTCTGCCTTTTAATGGGTTCGCTCACCAAGTAACATTTCAGCAAACCTAGATTATATTAATTTGACTACTCCACCCAAAGTTATTGCCCTGTACACACTCAATGTATGAAATATTGTAATTGTGTTGAAATTCTTTTTGCTATTCAGGCAGATGATATCCGAGCATTATTGATAGACGCCATGCCACCAGAAGCTTTGCCTACTTGTTTGAAACCACAAGCTACAGTGGTCAGTGCCTCATTAATATCACCAGTATCTACACCATCCTGCCTTTCTGCTGCCAGCAGCATAGATAACCTCACAGGTCCCCTTGCAGACCTAGCTGTAGGTGGTGCATCTAATGCTGGTGATGGAGCAGCTGGAACTGAAAGGAAAGAAGAAGGTAATATAGATATTGTGTTGGGTATGTTTTGAAATAAAGCTACATTACAATGTCTTAATAATTATATGATTAGTCCACAAACCTTAGATGTTGTCTGGATGAGTATGTTTGTTCTATATGTACAGCAAAATACATGAGCATTCGAACTGTTTGGATTATAACAGAAAGATCCCATTTCAGATGCTTGATAAATTAACACATTTGTTTATAAATGTGTTGAATCAGCTCTGTTCTATATGCTGCCAGAATGTGCAAAAGTACATTGTAACTATACATTGTCCCTCCTGTTGTCTAATATATGGATATCAAATGTTTACAAATATATTTAATGCACTGGTTTTAACACAGCGGTCAGTAGAATGTGTTGTAAAAGCACAACATTGTACTTCTTAACATTGTGAATTCAAATGTCTAAGCCAACATAACTTAACCACTAGAAGGGGTTGTATTAAAGTGTGCCCTCTTCTCTACTCTTGTAATCATCCACTGTTGCTGTGGGGGCGTATTCAGTTGTCTGCATGCACTCCTTTACGTGGTGGTCTCCTCCAAGGCAAACATCTTCATGTCCTTATTTTGAGCCATTGAGGCACTCGGACATATGGCTTTTTCTGTTATTCTTAGCATAAAATACTTTTGAACAATCAAGATCTGAAGGAAATACCCTCATTGTCCACCGCTTGGTATGTAGCCACTAATCAGCATGACAAATAAGGGCGTCTTTTCAGGAGTGAGATTATACATTTTCAGGTTGACTTTGCGCTAGACGATGTTGGTAAATGGGCGCTCTGCGTGAGGATAGAATGCTAACCTGTTCTCTGGATTTTTCCCAATGTAGGCACCTGTGTCGAGGACAATGCTTGATGCATCAGTTGTACTGTTTTAATTTTCCATGTACCATCTCTTAAGAGTAGCATGAGGCTCCTCCTAGAGTATGGTTGTAATCTGGGACTCCACCAACTCTGTTGGGATCCTTCTAAATTGTGTCTCAAAGAATGTTTCTGCCAATCCCATAAGTGACTGGTTCACTAACCACTCTGTCTACTGTGAATGCCCATGAATGTCTGCTGAATATGAAACCACACATTCTTCAGTTTTGTCTGTTATTTATTCACATATTGTGAATATTTTCAGCCATAAGAAAAACAAGTATGTTTTACTTTGTAATAATTACACTTCATGGAAAAGGCTTACATGCCCAAACCGTGGCTACCACCCCAAGAACCCAGGAGCTTCGGAGGTAGTCCAATTCTTCTTAACCAGTGCTGGATAACCTAGCCATATTCCTAGAGAGGCTCGTTTTAGATTTCACCCCATCGGTAAAAGAAATCCCTGAGAACAGGTCCAGTTTCAGCTCAATGTATTGAAAAGGTTTTCCACATGGAAAACAACAGTGGTCAGTTACTGCAAAATATCTAATCCTTTTAAAGGTGTTGCCCATTTCAGATCTCGAGCCTCTATTGCTTTGCTACCAATCAGGCCAAAAGTTGAAAAAAAAAGAATCGTAGGTTTTCTAGTCTAAGAAAATGTTGTTAGGGATGATAGTCGCTAGAAGTGTTTACTGCTTTCCCCTTTTTAATGCAGACACTTGTATTTAAGGATTTCCCTTTCAGGAATCCTAGAAAAATAAGTAATTTACAGTAGTGTATCCAGCTTCTTATTCATGGAAGGAGAAATACCAGTTTCTTCCCTAAATTGAAGGGTCATCGGTACAGCCATGGGGAGTATGGTCATTGGAAGGCTTATGTAACACAACACGTAGGTAGGAGCCACCTCCTTCAATTGCCTCTTGATAAATGTCTGATCTTAATTGGCAGTGTTACCATTTCATTTACATTTGAATATGCATCGTCCCCTGGAAATGGCTGATATTTTAATGTAAAGACTTAAATTCCCCAAGAAACATCTATTTAGCATCCTCGTCCTGACAAATGTGGGAAAAGAGTAACAATGTTCTCAAACTCTTGCTTTTACCATAGTTGTGTCGATTAGTTGGGTTACAAAATACAAAGCACCCAAATGGTCCTTAAAATGTTTCAAAAACAACTCTCATTCTATCCTTTTAATTGACTTATTGTCATAGGATATCCTGTGAAAGGGAGTCCAAGAACACGGTTTCATTGGGCAAGAGTTTATTAAATCTGTAAGGTAGATGGTCCACTTTTTACCCGGTTTGAACCCCATGGACATTTTTCTGTCGTCTTTGATGTGATCATTTTTCCATACAGTGTCTCCATATAGGACACGCTGGGAATGGATCTCTGTATGTGCCCCACTGTCCGGATCCATGCCAAACAGCACAAGCAACATACCCTGTGCCGGTGATACCGTGCCGGTAGCCTAAGGACCTTTTACAATGGAAAGCGCAAGGACTCCATGTCCCATCAGCCTGCGGTGCCAGGAGACTGTGATGTCATCACATCTTTCACACCGCTTCCAGAAGCCTATGATCTCCAGTACAAAGATTGGTGGAAGAACGTTGTTAAGGATTCATTTTCTTTTTGCCACCTTGCCTCCATTGTTTTCTATGGTATCTCATTCTTTTTGCTCCGTTTTTGATCCTTTACTGACTTTTTGAAGGTAAGGTAAAGCCTTCAGCTTCACTTCCATTTTGCTAATTTGTTATGGGGAAACTCATTAGTCTTTCAGACTAGAAGTACCTGGAAAATGTTTTCCTTTTATCTTTTCCATTTTTTGAACTTTTTTAAGATTGCACACAGCATCTTACAGTGCAGTACAACAGGGATACTAGGACTCCTCCTCCTGCAGCTATTCTTCAGATCTACGTTGGAGCCAAGAATCCCTGGAAGAATAGCAGCCTGTTCCTAACCCAAAGATGGTCACTTGCCCAGCATCCCCTGCAGTGTCAGGCCGTGGAAGCCTTACTCTTCTGCTTGATCTCTGAATACCCTGAGTGGTGCTTCAGCCCTTGGACTAGTGGAACTAATTATTCTCTGCGCCTTCTGGAGGCTCTGAAGGGCTAGATCTTCGAGAAGTGTCCCTAGACTGCCCTGTGGATTGACCAGCTGTCTCGTGGTCTGGTCCAGAAGCCAAGAACAAGAAGGTCTGAGCTAAACATGGCCACCCGATGAGAAATGTTTCTGAGATATTCAATGGCAGGAAATAATATCTAAGGTGAGTGATCAGTGGGAGGAACTACCATCAGAAAGAAGATTATCATGGGTAAGTAATTTGTTGCTTGACTCTGGGGAAAATGGAAAACTACATGGGTATAAAGTATGCCAAACGTCTGGGTTTTCCAGCAGTATCAAAACCAGTCCTCAAACAGTAACCGCAATTAAGGGTTCTCTTTTGACCTCCGGCATGGTGATTGAGCAAACCTCAGACATACTAATGCAACACCGCCATGAGCACCAGGAAATCTTATTCTTTGGCCTAATAGCAGCTCCCCAATTTGGTATAATTCTCAGCATTTTGTGGCTGCAATGCCATAAACCCCAGGATCGACTGGTCCGCTAGAACCATTTGCTTTTTGTCAGAGTTCTTTTGGCAGCATTGCTTCATTCGACATCTTACAGAATTACCCAGTGCGGCTTTAGTTAGGTGGCTCGCCTCCTTAGAGGCAGTAACCTGGGGAACCAATCGTATGCTTTCGGAAGAGTACCATGATCTATCAGGACAAAAAGTAGGCAGAACATACGATGGTATATGTTTACGTTATTAAATTGATACCCGACATAAAGATCCCTACAGACTATATCTATTCATTATCGCAAAAAGAGGATGAGGTCCTCAAAGCATACATTGAAGAGGCTCTGAATAACTGCTTTATACGGCCAACCTGTTCTCTGGCAGGTTCACATTTCTTTTCTACCAAAATAGGATATCTTCTTTAGTGTATCGACTACAGAGAATTCAAATACCATTACCATCAAAAACATCTACACAATACCTCACTTACTGGGGGTGTCCAGCTTGGTTCGTATGAGAGAGGCAAGGAGTGGAAAACTTAATTCAAGACCAAACGTGGGCTTTTTGAATATATTGTTATGCCGTTCGCTTTATATAACTCCCAGCAACTGTTCAATACTACATGAACTATGTTATCAGGGACTTGATTGACCATTAAGTATTTGATTACTTAGACTGGTAAAATGTATTTCTAGAATCCTATCTGATGGACAGATTTTAGTAGGACACCCTAGTTATAGTGAACAGCAGAACTCATGAGGTTAGCCAACACCCAATCAAGGTAAGTGTGGAGAGCAGTCAAGGCTATTCTCAGGAGAGTGAGAGTGGGGGGTCATGGCTTCCCAGTAAAGCGCACAATAATTACATTTAGACAGGAATGTATAAAAATACAGATATTCTAGGGCTTTATCCACGCTAAAAAAAACTAGCAGGTGATATTATCACACACTACTCAAACATGTATACCTTCAACGTAGGTTCTTAAAATGCATTTAAATGACTTTATATAAGAGATGAGCAAATTGATGTAGTAAAGATGGAACCAAGTGAATTCCTCGACTTCAGCAGTCCAATTGCTAAGAACAATGTGTCCTCGTGCCCAAAAGTCACTGGAGCCCAGGCCCGGCTCCAGCCAACCCCTACCCTTCTCCCCCGCCCCCCGATTAGAAAGGAGGCCATGTCAGTGGTGTTATACACCACAGGTAACCAAGGGAGTGGCTGGTGGATGTCACTCTAAACGTGCTGCAGCAACCTCAGAGACATCAATCTGAGAGGCTGAACTACAGGAGGCCCGGCCAGAATTTGCTTTCTTGCCCCAGACAATGATTTATGCCCCACAGCCATAAAAGTAGAAATGACCAGGGAGACAGAGGGCCATTCATACCGCTGCCTCCAACTATTTTGTCAAACCTTAAATCACATTTTTTAAAGTACGTTTATTTTGTGTGAGAATATAGTGGTTATTCAGATCATGCTTCATAAAATGGTTAACTATATCAAACAATATAAATGACAAGTAAAGTTGCTTGAACACAGATTTCTTCAGAAGGTGCGTCAACTGACTGGGGGACCTTACAAATTACATTCTAAATATATATTCTGCTGCATTAACTACTTGAGTATAAGTGAAAGATAAGGTTGGTAGTAACATGCATTTAATTCTGGAGGGGAGAGTGTAGTAAAATCAAAAAGTGATAGATGCAAGACTTCGAATTAAACATTACCACTACCGTTGCTCTGCGCAACATTCCATGGCATAATTCTGTAGTATGTCTAGAAGGGGACAAGCCATTAGCAAACGACTTTTGGTGCTGCCACCAAAAGATGCAGTTGCATCTCATTTGCTAGACTGTGTTCCATCTGCACTGGAACACAAGCAACCACATGGATTTTTAGGCCCTGTGGTCTAGCAGTTTGGGGCGGGCTTCTGATATTAGTCACAGGGCCAAGACTGATATGCAAACAATGGTAGGGAAAGCTGGCCAGAGCAATGATTTTGGTTCTAATTGATTCAGGGACTTTTTTTTACCTATTAGGTGCAACCAGAACGCATGCAGTGGGACACAGATAGGATGGCGATATAATGTGAGGAGAAACACGCATCCTATGGGTGTCTTGTAATTTACCCACCTAATGACTAGCCATGGCTATGTTAATGCCTCCCCACCAAAACCTAACCTTTCTAAAATGCTTTGAGGAAGCTCTATCACAAAGTAACACCAAACATGTTGCTGTATAGGGCCTGCTAGTGTTATATCTAAGCATTCTTTTGAGTGTTTAATTACTTAATTGCCTCTATAAATGCTCTCCTGGTGTGATAAAATTCTCTTAATGTGAGTCTTCAGCCAGTTGATTTTATAAGCAATATATTTGTCAGTGCCTCTGTGACTTGCAATGAAGTCCTGATTTAAACAAGCAATCACAAAGCCATCAGTTTTGGCTTGCGTATAGGTGTTAGCAGACATTTGCCAGGCAATGCCATCACATGCCCATTTACTGGCACAATTTTCCAGCCGTTCCCATCTTATGGCCAGGTGGTACCCTTATGGCAATGCCTGGCAAAGTCCTATCAAAGCCTAATCAAAAGCCCAAGCTTTTGGCTTTGCCACTGCATGTTGTCGTCTTTTTGTCTCCCTAAGTGAATGTGTATATGCCCAGATGTGGGTGTCTTGCTTGCTACGCCTAGGTAATCAAGCTGCACCTCACCGAGCTGGTCCAACAAGGCCCTACCTAAAAATAAGACTAGGTTGGCAAGTATTGACCAGTTTGAGATCTTCTCATGCATACTTAGCAGTGGGGTTTTGACCTAAATAGAATGTATCTTTGTTGGGAAACCTAATCTACTCTGCCAGAACGTTGTTTCATGATTCAGACTGATAAGTACTGACTTGATAACTTCATTCTGTTTGAGAGACTTTACAGATTTTGCATGCAAACAGAATAGGTCATGCGTGTTGTGGGATTTGTTTGCAAAGTATGGTGTGAATCCTGGGTGCTTGGTGTTTAGGCAGTGCCGGAAATTAAACATGAAAACCCGTAAAATAACAAAAAAGAGCTTTTTCTATAATGTTGCGGGCAAAGTATAAAAGGTGTACATCTTTTATAACTAAAAAGCAGCATTTAAATATTTTCTAAAGCGTGCAATCGGAGGTGGATTTAACATTTGGACAAGGGGCAAACTCCAATGCCCCCCCGCCCCTGCTCTCCCCTCTGCCCTCAAATACAAACAGCAGGGCTGAACAGTTTTCAGATTGTATCTTTATAACGTGTCTCAGAGGCATATTATTTACAACAGAAAGTGCCATGCCAACTATGCTGATGATACTCTGTGTCTTTTCCCTTTATTAGGTGACCACTCCAAAGACACTGAGGTCATTAATGCCACATACAACCAAATCTCGCTCTGTATGCTGTAAAATGGCATAGCTCTGAATAAATCAAAAACTGAGATTATTATCCTGGACACCGACCCCAAGTTGTGCCAGCTTCATCAGTCCTATTTATTCTTTCATATCGCAAACTGTCTGCTCCCCACCTTGAAAAAAGTAAAAACCTTGGGAGTCACTATTGACCAAGAGCTTGCAGTGAGGTCCCATATCAGTTGCCTAGTGTCTAACTCGACATACTACATTACACTTTTGGAACAAATCAGAGCATTCCTTGAGACCTCCAGTTGTGCCACCCTAGCCAGGGTGATCATTGGGAGTCGCCTGGTCTACTGTGCCAGCAGTCTACTTGGGTTAGGTAAACGAGAACTCAATTGTCTGCAAGTTGTCCAGAACAACGCATTGAGGGTCATTATGGGTATACATGAAACAGATCCTATCTCAACAGCATGCAGACCATTACATTGGCTCCCCATTACAAAGAGCATCAAGTTTCGTACCCTTTGCGTTGCACATGCTTGCATGTATGGAATAAGGCCTTCTTATATGGCAGCACAGTTGAAGTGGCTATCTAACAGGCATAATCTAAGATCCAATAACACAGGGTTGCTTTTCACCCCAAAGGCCAAACTGTTACCGGTGCAAAATGGATGCTTCCAAGCCGCAATACCTCAATTCTGGAATACTCTTCCGCCTGATTTGATGCTGTGCATTTAGCGCCACTGTTTGAGCTGCAGGATTTTGTATGATTTGACATGAAATAAATAAACTTGATGTAGCAAACTTGAAATACACCTAACAAGGGGGGGCCTTAAAAAGGCCCTCCTGCCAAATCAGATTGGTATTCCACCAGCATATATTTTTACGTTGGCAGAAAACCAATGGATTCCTATGGGATCTGCCTGTCTTTTACACCTGGTAAAAGCGGACAGAGTCCAAATGAATCCATTGTGGATGGCTCCTACAATCGTTAATTGTGTTAGACTTTTCCAGACACATAGTGGTGAAAGAGGAAAGGCCATTTTCGCCTGTGCTTTACTCTTTGCTTTTCGAGTACTTGAATGATGAATATTTTGTCAGGTTGGTTTATCATGTGACGTGTGCATTTTTAAAGTAATCTGCATAAAATGGAGTATTATTTTAGCTATTCAAACCCAAACTTCAACACACATTTGTACCTACTTGAGTTCAGCAGATGTGTGGTCAAGTATCTAAATTTCAGGCTAACCTGGAATTACGGCTTTACCACTTAACGAAAGTGTGTGATCCTGAGCATATTTTTTAATTTCTCTATGCCTTGCCTGTTAAAATTAGGTGCCCATAGATGTGATTCAGGTAGCATTGTGAGCTAATCAAAAAGCCTCACTCATGGTTTTAATAGATGGGCAGCACAGGTATTGGGGGGGACACACATGCACATCTAACTTTGACAATATCTGGGCCCCATTTATTGAACAAAATTGTGTCATTATTCAATACCAAATCAAAGTAAACACATCAAGCAAAGCATCATCCTGGACAATTTCATATTATAACCAGTATGTAAACAGTATGTACCAGAAGGTGATGTACAGGGGCATGGCAGGGGAGCAATGCCCTATCCTTCATGCCACGCCCCACCAGGAGCTATACCAGGAGGCCGTAAACCCCTCAACTTGCACCGTCTGCCTCCTGGTGCAGCCCTTATAGCCCTAGACTGCCTTGCACTCTCAACTCAATAAAAATGTGCTACAAAAATGCAACAAAAAATAACATTTTGTTTAAAATGTAATTTTGGACATGAACCACTGATGGGAGACATTCAGAATGGGACTACTGTAGGGGTTCAGTTGTAAAGGAGGGGGGTTGTGCAATGGGTGGGCGAAGGGAGGATTGTATACATGTGTATGTTATTGGAGGATATGCTGTTGTGCTCTAAATATTGTTAAAATCAACAAGACTACCTGTATAGATTGGGCATGGTATGTTCGGTTCTTGAAATAAAAAGTTTGAAAAAATTTAATTTTGTAGGGAAAAAAAATCTCCTATTCCTTGCTTCAGTATTCTGGGGTGGGGTGGGGGGCTGGGAGGTCTATCTTTCACAACTAGATGGAAGGAGAACAAGCATCTCCTCAGAGGCCTGATGGGAGTAGCCACAGTGCTCAGGAAGGTATTGTTGGGCAGACACCATCTGAGATGGTACAAAGACTGAGGGTCTCACTGCTCGGCCCTCTCGGAGGACGAGGAGGCTGCATCACCCTCAATTCTCCCACTCCAGGCCAGGAAAGGCATGCTGGGTGCTGCTTTGAATAGGTGGGAGGGTAGGTAAATGGGAACATTGGTTAGGGCAGCTCAAGGAAGGTGTCTGGAACGGTGAAAGGTGAAGGAGGATCAGATATAACAGAAAGGAGAGCAGATGGGAAGGGAAGATAGGTAGACTGATGTTGCAACACTATTTTCCTTGCGTCTCTTTTGCTATGTGCTTTTTTTTTATAGACGGTGCAAAATGTATTTTTGCAGAGCTGGGAAAACAATTTGTTGGATCACGGATCTGGGAAATCTAGATCAACGCCAGCACTTTTGTTTAGGGTATTCCTAGACCCAAACCCAATGAAATGTGAGCCCCCCTGATCACAAACCTTGCCCATCCAGATGAAAATTCCTGGAAGCTGCAATGCTTTTCCCTACAATGTAGTCTCTGTAGATAAGTTACAGTTGTACTTGGGTTGGTGGGTTCAAAGAAGATATTCAACAAGATTACTAGGTAAGTAACTGGCCCCATCTTTCAGATGGTACTACCCAGGCAGTGGAACTGAATGTTAGGATACAAAGGCACTGATTCCCAAAGTTATCCTAACTTGACCGGGGGAGGCAAATGCTTTGCGTTTACTTTCCCAGGCAAGTGCATGACCTTATGAAGGATTTCCTGACCTGGCAAGGCAGGAAGATGGCTGAACTACAATATGGTCAAAGAGCAAGCGAAAATCTTGTGGCACAGCCATTTCAGGGCAATAGCCATGTTCAGTAGCCATAGGTGGTAAACGTGATTGTGCACTTAAAGCAAACATGTAATTGCCAACATCAGATTGTCTTTAGGCGCATATAGAAGCATGGTTCAAAATTGAGGGGAGCTGGGGGCTATTTAGCTCTTGATTGTAGCCTAGAAGAGCCTGTTTAGCTTCATGTCAATAGCACCCACAAGCTACCTTTGGCTCCCCAGGCCAATTGATGCCAAAGAAACACACCTATATGAATTTAACTGTGCATTTGGGACAGTCTTAACTTAAACCTTGGGATACATCTATATACCATTTTGAAAGCATAAGGCAGTCATAAATTATTAACAAAATAAGTTTGTATATCTTCTGTGGAAGTTACATTAGCAGAATGTTTGTACTATCTTTTCGTTGCAAAGTGGTAGCACCCGGCCCGGATTAGTCTGGATACCCAGGAGATGCTATAATCTCCTGCTTATGCAATCTAAATTTCGATCCCTGAAAAGTAAGCAAAAATCCCAAATATAAAGTTTTAGCGAGGTAAGTTTGCCCACCTAATTCCAGAATGCCTGCAGTGTCACATGGAAGAATTGGGGGTTGAGGGAAGGTGTGTAAGCAAACGCACCTGTTTCTGTCTCCCATAGGGTAACATTGGAGGGAAAGCCTTTGTCCTTAAACTCCCTCTTACCTCACCTTTCATCTTCTAACCTGGGTCAAGGATCTGCTCCTAAGACTTGCCTTTGATACAGGATAGAGATGGGGTACATGCCTGATTTGAAGTTAATACTTAACTTACTTTAAATAACATTTCCATCTCCACTACAGCCCACTGCATCCGTTTTGAAATAGCTTGCCTGGACAAACCTAAGTCGAACTTGTGACTCTGGGTACAAGGCCCCATACATTTTAGGGCTGGACTTCATAAGACTGAGGGAACTGGGGATGTGATTATTCGATCTAGCCTGTTTTTACTGGTATGTAACCTTGTCTCTAAAAGGTGAATGTGTATGTATAGGATATGTTTTTATTAGTACAATACTTACCTGTGATTATTTTTTTTTAATGATTTAGTGTTTGGAAAGGCCTAATAAATAATTGTACTTTTGAGATGCTTACTAATTGAAAATATCAGTGTTGTGTGGACAGATTTTAGTACTCCCATCTTAAAAGCCAGACTCTTCTTTATGCATATCTTAAGATTGTTTGGGCTCCCCTCCATTATGATCAGGGACCAGTTCATGGCACTTCTGGCGCACACTGACATCGAGGCTGGGTTTTCGTTACCCTACTGCTCTAAAACAAATGGCCAAATGGAAACAGTTGATGACATTATAGAACAGTATCTACGCTGCCTATGCCTGCAAGATCAGTATGTTGTGTGTACCAATTCAACGGACAGTACCACAATGGTGTTCTGTTTTTTGCACTGAACGGCCAACACCCTTAATCATTACCAGTTGTCCCACCGACACCCATAATTGCAATTGCATAAAACATAGTGCAAGTCCATGACGCAAAACACTGACCTCTACTTACTGCTCAAACCATGAAATGAGTTGCAGTTAAGCAAAGAACGCAGGCTCCTGAATACTCTGTACATTCTTAAGTGTGGGTCTCTGCAAAACAGTTCCATATACCAGGAATGAAGTAGTTGCTCCCCTCCTATATTGGCCTTTTTAAGGTCACAGCATGTTATCAGCCGAGTTACTGTGCATATTGCTCTACTGTCCTGATGGCGCTTGCATCCAATTTTTCATTTAAGCCTACTGAAGCCATGCCATCCGGGTGCACGCTGCCTACAAGACCCAAACCGGTTCTGGTTCAAGAAGGTATGGGTATGTGGTGCGAGCCATCCTGCATTTCTGAATACAACAATCTACTTGTTATATAGTCGATTGTAAAGACTATGGTCTAGAAGAATGTACCTAGGAACATGTACATAACATTTAAGCCCTGCACCACCTCGTCCATATCCCCGTCCGCTTCTGTTAAGTTCACAGAGATTGCAGGCTTTGTGGGGTGAGCCTGATTGGATCCGTTCCAAACTGCACAAACCATGTTACCCTGTGCTGGCAACAAGTGGCAGTTGACTTGGTGCCTATCGTAACAGAGAGTGCAAGTACTCCCTGTCCCATAAGCCTGCAGCATCAGGAGACCACCATGAATTCACATCTGTCACGCCCCTTCCAGAAGCCCACGGTGTGCGGTACAAGGACCGGTGGAAGAGCATCTCCGACAGCTTTCCATTAAATGGGTTGTGAGTGGTGTGATATCCTGTTTGTGTCCATTTTTTGTGGATTTTGGCTAGGGTTTTTCAACTTCCAACTTCTGGATCTTCCTTTTGATTAACTTTGCCCATTAGTTGCACGAACCCTGCCTGTCCCTGCACTGCCAGTGCCAGATTAATTGGATCCCTTACTGTCCGCTAGGGCCCCTGACACATGTATTGGGGTTGCCCAGGGCCTGGACTGTGTGAAACCGTACTATTATTAATTGTACTTGTTTTGGATTGTCCCTCCTCTGAGTTTCCCTGGTGTTCATAGACATTACTTGCATTCTCTGGATATGTATTAGATTGCCCTTGGTTTACCGATTTTCTACATGGCTTCACGGATACTGATCTCTTACACAGCATCCTTTTGCTGTCTGGGTTAGGCGTTTGTTAATTTTTTTATTTTCTCATACTCGTACGTTCCGTCCCCTTGACTCCATCCGTGTGGGTGTCCCCCAACACAGGAACAGTACCGTAACCTTTGGCAGCGAAAAATTGACCTTCTGCTTTCAATTTAGTATAGTGTGCAGGTCATGGCCTCGGGCGTGTGAACGCCCAGTGAGGCTCCACCCCCTGGCGCCTCACCTCAGTCCTTTTAGTTCGGCATGGACTGTGTCTGACCTGGCAACCAGCGCAGAGACTTTATTGGGTTTATACTTGCTCCCCCTTTCTGTTTTTTCAATCTTATTTAACTTTCCTTCAGTGCCGTGCCTCCCTGGCGCATGATGGCTGCAGGAGGAGTCACGAGATGTGCTTCATGTGACCGCTTGTTCCCAGCCTCGGACCCACATGCACTCGGTCTTGAGGGTTTGTGGCCCGACTACCAGTGGGATGCATGTTGGGTCTGCAGCGCTCTCGGTCACGGGACATTGAAGAATCAGTTGTCGCGGTGGAGTGCCATCTTCCACACTTCCTCTGCCCCACCTTAAGGACTTCAACTCCGGGGACCTCTCATCAAGACAAGGTAGGCCCTTTGTTCAGCACGGCTCCACAACATGGCAACTCCTTCCCTGTGGTTCCCACGGAAAGCAGTTCCTCGGATTCCAGTTTTGGCAGGCCCGAGGTCTCTAAAGCTACTGACTCCCAAGCCGAGTGGCCCGGGGGGCTCTTCCGGGAGCTCTGGGGGCAGACCTGAGGTATTCCAGGCTACCGGCTCAAAAGGTGTGGGGCTCAGGGGCCCTACCGCGCTGTCCTTGGAGGGACTACCAAGTTAGTCATCCTCTTCGACCAGAAGCGGTAAGGGATCGTCAAGTACCACCTCCAAGAGTATAACCTCTGCATGATCCAGCACGGCTACCGGCACAGGTGCCGACGGCATCCAGCCTACTAGAGATTGTTCCAAGGTTGTGAATCGGGGCGTTAACTACTGGCCAGCCGGCTGAGTGCTCAGCACCTATCAGTGATCTGAGGTCGACTCTTCTGCTGCAGGTGCAAGACCAAAGTTGTATCCTCCTATGTCTGAAGCCTCTCGTGGCTCAAGGCCTTCGCGCCCTCCAGTCCAGTGCATGGCGCAAGGCTTCAAAATGGTAGAGAGGCACATGGCAGAGCCTGCCAGGCTGGGAGCCATCTTGGATCCAACTGAAGTCTGCCCATGGAATGGGCTCTGCAGGAAGATCCCAGTCCCCACTTACCTCTGGGCAACCAGATTGTACAGTACAGGCATTTGGTCTCCTCATGGTTCCATTTACCCATTGCAGCCTTGTTAGACAGAATCCTGTGCAGTGCCCTTAGGGACCACGACACATAATTAAGACCACAGGTGGCAATACAAGTTTTACCTTTGGTACAAGCCTGTACTACTAAGTTATAGTGGTAGCAGTAGCAGAGCACCAGGCTTATCTCAAGAATATATGAGCAGTAGCAGAGATTACACAAAGGGACCACAATTACTGTGGCTTAAGCAAACACTGACTCAAGTTTCAGGTAAAAAATATAAGTACATTTATTTTCAAACCATCAGTTATAAACACAACACCTCTATTAAACTTTAAACAAAACCACGCATTAAATATACTACAACTAACCAATTCACTTTGTACAGCATGTCTCAAGGTAAGTACCCTGTGTTTGAATGAACTGGTGTTATGAACAAAACACCATACCACGGATATGGTTGCGATCACTTTTTGACAGTTCGGTCTACTCAATAAACGCGTATCCGTGACATGAAATGCTACCGGTGCAAAAACACACTTAGCACCTGAGATACCCAGAGGGAGTTGGAGGCAAAAATCACAGGCAATATTTAGGTTAGGCAGACCGCATCGAGAAACACTCAGAAACAGGAGTTTAAAAGTCAAAGGGTCGGAGCCAGGGTTAAGTGACACCGGAGACCTGTTGTCGAAGATCACACCGTTATACAGTTCACGATTCAGCGTAGCCCAAAAGTACTTTGATATTGTCAATGTTCGGAAGCAAAAGTTATAAGGAGGAGGGAAGACGAGGGTGAGCCTTGAGGATGAAGAAAAGGGATTCACCCAGTTTCCTCGAGTAGAGCACAGTACCTTATTCTAATGATGCAGCTGGTGCCCTGGCAGTTGTTCCTGTTGGTTTCCCGCAGACCCATGATTCCTGGAGCTTCGTTGTGAAGGATGACATCTGAAGGGGGTCTGCACCTCACAGGGATGAAGCCGGCAGCAGCGACAACGAATAAAAGGTGCGCTCCTTAAAAACAGGAGAGGCTCGGGAGGTGGCTATCCGGACCACTACAGCAGTGTGCAGCAATTTCGACCACGGCGGAGATCTGTGACTGAAGAAGATGAGCTGATTATCCCCACCAGGCTCAAGGGAAGAAGACTCCGGACTGGATCTTCTCTTAGTCGTTGAAGGCTCAGGACTGCAGCAGGGCTTCACTGGGACGGGGTAGTTGCAGCAGCCATCGTTCTCTCCGCTTCTCTTCGGTTCCTTGTAGTTCTAGAGGCGACTCTGACTTCTAGCCCAAGAGACCTGCCTTTTATGCGCAAAACCCCCATTCACACAGCCTGGCTGTCAATCACGCAGCAGGGGGGGGTTGTCCAGCCGGGACAACCACCTCAGCCAATCATGGCAAAGTGCGACTTGGGTTTCCTAGGATACCCTGTGCAGGGTGCGACTACACCCCTTCCCCACATTCAGTTTACCTAGACACCCAGGCGCGAAGAGGAGGGCTTCTCTGCAGAAGCCCGCCAAAAGACAGTGAACAAAGAAGGCAAACCTAGTTTGCAGCGCAAAGTAAAACACAAGAAGGACTTTAACAAAAAGAAATGGCGTATAAACCCAACCGCAGCCAAAAGAAAGACGATTTGGTCAAGCGGGTTTATGCTTAAGGCTGCAAAAATAGCCAAAAGTATTACCACCTTTATCTAGTATAATCGCGGTAGAAAAGTTAGGGTAGATACCACTGCCACCAGCCAAGTCTAAATGTTAAGAGCGAAACAATGCTCAGGAAGGTACAGACAGAAAAGGGGTACAGATTAGCCCTTTCCAGTACTCCATGTAAGATGGGGTGTACTGGGTCTGTAGTAAAAATGACTATGAAAAGTAAATGGCAACTTTACCTTTATCTGGGGGACAGTAGTCAGCCCCAGCGAAATGGAGTCAGAGGGAGGTCTTAAAGACAACCCTGGGTTACTGCACTAAAGGTGCTGTGTAACCCATACAAGAACAGGGACACCTGGGGTGGTGTGCTCCAGTGCCCAGGATCATACAATGAGTAAAAACACATAGGCCAAAACACATGTAAGAGTGGAAAAAGGATGTACACTCTTACCAGGTGGAAAAAATAAACTCCAGAAATCCAGCAAAGCTGCTGGTGGACTCACTAGGTGAGGGAAATTAGCCCTAGAAGGAGAATTCTCCCTAACAAGCCTTACGGCTACACGTCTCAGCGCTTTGACCTAGAGCCGAGGCCCAGTACCTCGGAAGGCTGGGTCCCTAGGGAACCGTCTGCTTGCGAGGAAAGCTTTTTCGAGCGATTCTTCTTCCTTGTACGTTCCCCTCCGATGAAGGGGCCCCTCAAGGAAATGGGGAAGGACATCCCACAGGTGGCACCTCCCCGCACCCTCCTCTGGGGTACCCATCCTGTTCCTCCAGCACTGCCAGTTCCAGTGCTGGTCCCTCCCCTACCAATTGTTCAGACCCACCCCACCACTTCCTGTACCACCAATGCCTCCCCCTCAACAGCCGTTGGAAGGGTCTTCGGATCTGGACTTGGAGGGGTCCCAGGGCCTGCACTCCCCTCAGTCTGTGAAAGGGGGGGGATGGCACCCAGGACGATGAAGCCTTGGCATCCATTAAGGCCTTTAATGACTGCCTTCAGGGCCCGGCAGAGTTCTTGGGGGTCCCTCTGCCTGAGGAAGCCCCCCCCAGGAGTCTGAGGTGCTAGCAGAGGTTTCGGGTAAGCTCACCATGGTCAGGTCTGGCATCCCTCTCAAGATGGATATCCTGCAAGTGGCGTGCAAACGTTCTGGGAGAAGCCCAGGGCCAACGGCCAGATGACCAAGAAGCTGGACAACAGGTTTAGGCTGACTGACTGAGAGCCAATCCTTCTGGCCTCCCACTTTTAGCCACATTCTTCAGTGTTGGCTGCGGCCCCATTATATTCTAAATCATCGTCTTCATCGTCTTCCTCCACAGGAGCCACCTCCAGGTCCTCGAGTCTTCAGTAAAGCTCTGTTATGCCTTCTCAGGAGTGCATCTGCGGCAAGGAAACGCGGGCGCCCTCTTGGCTGCCGATAACAAGAAGCTGTGGCAGGAGCTCAGGGAATCTCTGCCCCAAACTCCCTTTGGACAAGCAAGCCTCCTTCAAGGCTAGTCTGGCAGATGCCCGGGCCATTGTGCAGGGCCTCATGCAGTCTTCGGTCTCCCACATCGACGCAGACTGCTGTGCCTTGGTTCCGAGATGAGGACGGCAGCGTGGATGCATGCCGCTAAGTTTTCATCTGACGTGCAGGAGCGGATTGTGGAGCTGTGCTTCGAGGGCGTGGACCTTTTTCCATTCATCAACCGATGACGAGTAAAAAAAATAAGAAAACCGCCAAGTTCTTGGCCATTCTGACAAAGCCTGGACAGAAATCCTTCCCTCAGTCCTAGGGCAGGGCCGATTTCAAACCCTGCTGTTTCTCCGGCTTCGAGGGTTTTCAGGACCGTGGTACACAGAGGCCTAACAGGTCACTCCGCAACAGGAGGAAGCAGCAGAGGACTTAGCAGGTTTTCCCGCTCCCCCTCTTCTGCCCCTGCCTCTGACTCAAAGAAGCGGTGACGTCGAGGTCAGGGAATGCAGCTCTCCTGTGGCGAGCCATTTGGCACTCTTCCAGTACACCTGGAAGCATCTTTTCAACAACCTGTGGTTTTTAATCCATAGTCTCCACAGGCTTCAGTCTTCCTCTTCCTTTCCCTCTACCATCGTCGTCGTCCTTCGTCAGATCGGATCCTCTGCTCTTTTACGGGAGGTCCTTTCGCTCTTGGAGATGCAGGCGATGGAACCGATTCCTCTTTCAGGCTGCTGCTCCGGGTACTATTCCAGGATTTTCGCAGTACCCAAGAACAACCAGGCTGTCCTGAGGCTTCTCCTGGACCCGTTGCGTCTAAATATGTCGTTAGCACTGGAAACTCCCACGCACATGGCAGATTCTGTGTGCAGGGGGATGGGTTCCGTGGACCTCAAGGATACAAATCTGCATGTACCCAGCTATCAACCGCATCAGAAGTTTCTGCAGTTCACAATTGTCATACCACTTTCAGTACAAGGTGCTGCCTTCAGTCTGAACTTTGCCTTCTCCCCTTGTGGGCCATCATCTGTACCTTTATTTGGACTGGCTGATGAGGCTGGGGTCGCCCAAAGGGTTGTTGCACTCCTGCCAGAGATTGGCGGATAACCTTCATCAGCTGGGTTTCTCCCTCAGCCAGAGGAAGTCGGTTGTGCCCATCTCAGGATCTGGTCTTCCAAGTGGTGCATTGGAACACCACTTTTCAGCGGGTGTTCCCTATGCCAGAGAGGCTCCTGTCCCTCTGCAAGGCGGTAGGTGACTTTCTGGCCAACCCGACCGAATGGTGGTTCCAGCACATTCTGGGCCTGATGGCCTCTTGCATGCCCGCTGTACAGCACACTCGCCTCAACATGAGGCGCCTCCATCTCCACTTGGTCGCCAATTGGGATCAGGAGGCGGGGCCTCACTCTAGCAGGAACCCAATACCACCGCTCCTAATGCTGATATTCACTGGTGGATGGCAATGTTTCAGTGGGAGCCCCATTAACCCCACCAGAGCCTATCCTGGTGGTGACAGCGGACTCCTTTCAGGCTGTGGGGCTACTCTAGAAGGCTACCTGATTAACGGTGCATGGTCCAAGACGAAAGCCCTCCTGCATATCAATCTGTTCGAGCTCAGGGCAGTGGGCCTGGCCCTCAAGGTGTTTTTGCCCCTCATCAGGAGTCTGTTCTGGTAAGGACGGACAATTTTATATTACAATGTTTTAGCTTGACAAGCAGGGCAACGCCCGTTTGTCCCCTCTGAATGCAGTCCGTATCTATCTGGGAAGGGGCCCTGGTGGAGGGGATTTGGATTTCAGTAGTCCACCTCCCGGGGGACAGCACTGCAGAAACAGACCAGCTGAACCACTCGGGATTCAGCACCTATGAGTGGGAGTTGCACACCAACTCCTTGTTGCCACTGTACCATCGATGGGGTTTCGTGGACCTGGATTTGTATGCATCCCCTCTGAATTCCAAGCGCCCCCAGTTTGCTTTATGGGCAGGACGGGGTTGGGTGGGGGGGGTCTCTCGGAGATGCTTTCCATATCTGTTGGCAGAGCCATAGGTGTTGGGCGTTCCGCCCACCGCTCTTCTCCAACAGAGCTTCCGCAAGTTTGTCTTCAGTGGGTTGCAGCCTCATCCTGATTGCCCCCCATCTGACCTTCGAGACCCTGGTTTTCGTAACTACTGCAGTTGTGCTCCCACCTTCCGATCTCTAGCAGGGGCTTCCTGATGCTGCAGGGTGGGGCAGTGGAACATCCGGACCTGGGCAAGTTGGGCCTGGAGACTTCAGCATGCTAAATTATTTGGATGGGACATCATTCAGGAGGCCCTCAAATCGGTCCAGTATAAGAGCAAATGGACTAGGTTCTGCCATTGGGCTTGTGACAAGGGTCTGGACCCAGTTACCTGTCGTCCTGGATGACGTACTGGCTTTTGCAGTACACCTGGCTCGCTCTGGAGTCCAGGTGGATACTTGCTGAATTTTCTTGGCGGCCGCTGCATTTTCTTGGCGGCCATTGGGTCTTAAAATAATTCTGCAGATCATGTGTTGTCTGTGTTCCACCTTAAGAGGGGTTGTCTAGGCTTTTTCCTCTGGTGCATAGGCTGCACCCGGTCTGGGACCTCAGTGTGGTTCTTGCGGCTTTGCAGCGCAAGCCTTTCGAGCCAATGGCCTCTGTGGACATCCGCTTGGTGACGCAAAAAAAAAGTTCTACTGGTGGCCCTCTCCTCTGTGCACAGAGTTAGTGAGCTGTAGGCATTGTGTTTGTCCGAGCCCTTCACCACGTTTCACAATGACCAGGTCATCTTACGCACTCACAATTCTTGCCCAAGGTGGTCTCTCTATTTCAATCTGACTCAAGATATCTCTCTGCTGGTATTCTTCCTGAACCCACAGTTGGAGGCAGAAAGGGCCCTACATTCCTTGGACCTCAAGAGGGTCCTCAAGTTTTATCTCTGACAAAATCCTTGGGCAATTGAGGCATTGTCGTGACTTTTGGGGACTCCTCCCGCGGCTTTCAGGGCTTTCAGTTCCTGTCGGATGGTTCAGGCCATTTCGGAGGCACACACGGCAAAGGGCAAACCTGTACCAGAGGGGATTCATGCTCATGCGGTCAGAGCTAAGGCAACAGCCGTGGTGTTTCAGAGACATGCTTCTTAGGATGTCATCAGCAAGGCCACTACTTGGGCCACTCCGGCGGCCTTCTGTAAGCACTACTCACTGGACACCATCTCCAGGCGCGATGCAGAGTTTGGTCAGGCAGTTCTGATTAACTTTTTTTGCTTCAGCCTAGATATGAGACGGGTTATCACAGCTCCCCCCTATAATCTTGGTTGGTGGAATCACCCACAAGGATGGAGGAAAGGGGATGGGACGTATTGGTAATTAAAGTTCTGATGCTTATTAATCTGCTTAGAATCACATGCTGTGCATATGGTCCGACATCCAGTGGTAACCGCAGAGTATTGCATCTTGTCTTTCGGGGACGTCGGCATAGGCGTGTCTGTAACACTATCCCTATCGTGGCGTGTAGTGTACCCAAAATCCTTCGCGCTGAGCTCTTACTAGAGACATTGCTTATCTTTACCGAATTGTCGGTTATTCCCCGTTTAATTACTTCGCCCAACAAGAACATCTTCGACGAAGACTTCGGGGATTCGTCTACGGCTGTGGATTTCAGCGCCTAAGATCCGGCGGCCGGATTTTTCACGTGGTCTGGCCCTCTGGCCGACCTATACAATAGGAAGAGTGGGGTCAGAGTGGCCATATTGTCAGTCTGACTTTCCTCCTTTCCCCTCTTTACCCTTCTGGTCTGGTCATCCTTCCCTTTAGCTATGGAAAGGACTCCTTTTAGATTCTGCCCTAAGTGTAAGGTCAGATATCCTTGGAAGGACGAACACAGGATGTGTAACGCCGGTCTTCCCCTAGAGCACGATGAGAAGCGGTGTGCGGCGTGCAAACTCCTTCGGCCTAAGAGCCTTAAGGAGCGCCGTGTAAAGTGGTGGGCCGCGTACGGTATGTCACGCGTGGAACCCCCACACCCGCTGAAAGTGACGGGGGTACTTCGGATGACCAAACGTCTGTCACGGATGTTATAGACCTTGAGGCGGATGCTTCTAGGTCTGCCACGCCCGTCCCCAACCCCTTATGGCTCGACTCCGGTCTTGCTACAGAGACAATACCCGGCGACAGGGGCGTACAAGCGCATCACACTAAGCACACAACCCCTATGCCGATTTCAACGTCTTTGTCGAAAAAGGCAAAAGCGCCAACGGGGCCGCAGAAAACTTCGCTGGTTCCCTTGGATCGTTCAGATCCAAAGCCTTCCCTGCATCCGCAGCACCGTCTTGTGACTGGGCAATCTAAACCAATTAAGGGCGCTACTCCGAAAACTACATGCGTCGAAGCGCGGGAGCCCGGCATTTCGACGATTTCTAAGGCCGCGGCAGGCCCTAAAACTACGGCTAGGCCTCTACCCGGAAAACCTACCGCTCGGCCCTCTAGCGCCGCGGAAGGTATTACACCTGCCGATAAATCATCGGAGCCACTGTCTCGCGACAATTCAGCATCTATCGTAAGCAGCATCGAAAGAATTACAGCCGCGGTGAGTCTTACCCCGGTTCCGCCTAAGGTTATGGGACAAGCCGGGGAAAAAGTTTTGGCGGATTGGGTTCCCGATTCTGACGATGCTTACGAGGATAGTCGAGGGCCTCTTTCCGACACCCTAAAACTCCTTTCGACACTGCAAAGCAGAGAATGTCGTTTCTCCTCACGCAAGCCCGTTTGGGTCCTCTAAATGGACTACAGAAGAATTTGAAGGTTGTATGGATCGGCTAGAGCAGATTATCCGTTTTTCTGATCATCCTCCCCCCGAAAAGGGCTCGGCTAGACCCTAACCTTCAAATTCAGGAAGATCAGTCTCATGTTTTCCAACAGGAAGACGTGGTTCAGATAGACACATAAATAGACATTTATAATGAGGAAGAAGAAGCTTCATTTCTGCAAAGCTATGAGGAAGAACAGGATACTACGGACAACTGGGAGGAAACCCAGCAGGAAGGTCAGGACCCATGGACACAGCAAGATCATGTTTCGTGCCTAGAGACTCCTCCGTCCACCTCGGCTCGCCAGGCCTCTGCTGTAGATGACCAGATGGCATTCAACTCCATATTGGAAAAAGCAGCTGAATACTTTAAAATTTCCACTCAAAAGGCGGTACCCGAGCAGGATTCTGTGGAGGATATCATTAAGGAAAAACCTCCAGCAAGTCAATCCAGCCCCCTCCTTAACTCTTTTAAGAGAAGGGTAGCCCCGCTCATTGGTGTCACCAGCTCAAACACGGGCAGTGAACCAGAGAGTCGAAAAACTATTTTGCCCTTCCCCTTCCGACCCTCTATACATCAAAGGGCACGCCAACCCAGACTACCACTCAGAAGAGGGCAGGGTACCCTTTGCCACGGGGGAATCACAACCAGATAAGGAATCTAAGCAGCTATATGCCCTTGGCAAAGGTGTCACATCAGCAGCCACATACACTATATGGGTTGCTTATAATACTACTCTATTAGCAAGCTATGCTGATGCCCAATGGAACTTGCTCCAGGAAGGCCTCCAAGAGGTCCCCCAACCCACCAAGTCAAAGCTTCTCTCCATTGTAATGGAGGGAAGACAAGTTAACCAGAATGTGGTGAAGAAAACCCTGGACACTGCAGAAACTGCAGGCAGGTCTCTTGCACAAAGGACCCTACGGAAAAGACACGCTTGGCTGCGTACATCAGGATTTAAACCTGAGACTCAGGCCTCCCTCGTTAATAAACCAATTGAGGAGACTAACCTCATCAGGAAAGCGGTGGATGAGGCTTTGGAAACAGCCAAGAAGGAGCGTGAGACTCTAAAGTCTCTGCAACAAATTACACATAAACCCTCCTCCCAGAGGGGTAATAACTCTCAGCGGTCCTTTCGAGGGCAAGCCTGTGCTGGTCAAAACTACTACGGCACAGGTAACTTTAACACAGGACAAACATCTGGAAGCCCCACTTACTACCCCGCAAGGGGTCAGAAACGCGGCAAAGGTAGAGGCAGAGGCCCGAATCCCAGAAGAGCCACGGTCTCTGGTCAGAAATGACCACCAAGTCCAGGTCCCCCCCCATGTCACCCAGGTCGGGGGCGATTAACATCTTTCCTCATGGCATGGGAGGGGATAACTTCCGACCAGTGGGTCTTAAAGACGGTCGCCCACGGTTACTGCGTGGAATTCGCCCGACCGCCACAGTTCAGACCGCCACGCTCACTGCGCCTTTCACCGGACCATCTGGAGATTCTGATCCAAGAGGGGAAGCACTGCTGGGAAAGGACGCCATAGAAGCCGTCCCTATTCTTCAGGTATACAAGGGTATTTATTCAGTGTACTTCTTTGTACCTAAAAAGGATCTCACCATGCGCCCTGTTCAAGACCTGCGCCCAGCGAACAAGTTTATAAAGCCCCAGAAGTTTTGCATGGTAATACTGCAGGAGGTGATCCCTTTGCTGAAACAAGGGAACTTTATGGCAACATTGGACATGAAAGATGCATACTTTCATATTTCAATGTTGCCAGCGCACAGGAAATATCTAAGGTTCATGATCCAGGACCAGCATTATCAATTCAAAGTACTCCCCCTTCGGCATCGCCTCGGCGCCAAGGGTGTTTACCAAGGTCCTGGCAGTGGCAGCAGCACACCTGCGCAGACTATGTCCCAGTTTACCCTTACCTCGACGACTGGCTCATCACGGGGGACTCGTTCGACGTTTGTTTTTCGAACACCTAAAAAACAGTATATCTCCTCTTAAGCCTGGGTTTCTCAATCAACGAAAAGAAATCCAGTTTAGTCCCCAGCCAAATGAAACAATTTTTGTGAGCTCTAATTCAGACGCAAGACGGTCTCGTCTTCCCCTCCAACGAGAGGGTTCAGAATATGCTTTTTCAGATCCCTCAATATGTAGCCAGTCGGGAGGTGACTGTGCACAAGGCCATGCGCTTGCTAGGAATGATGGTGTCATGCATATACTTGGTACCCCACGTGCGGCTGCGCATGCGTCCCATGCAAGAGTGGCTCAACAGCCAGTGCTGTCAGGCCAGGGGGCAATGGGAAGATCTGGTAGTTGTCTCGCCGGCCCTCGTTCTCTCTCTGCAGTGGTGGTCAAGAGAAAACCTCTGGAAGGGGAAGACCTTCACCACCCCTGCAGTGGAAGCCACTCTCATGACAGACGCATTTCTCACGGGGTCGGGAGCTCATCTGCTTCAACAGACAGTGCACGGAGTTTGGTTGGTTCCTCAAGTTGCATCCAACCATATAAACTTACTGGAGCTGTTAGCGGTGTTCAAGGCTTTGAAAGGCTTTCAGGTGCATCTACAAGGGAAAACAGTGCTGAATCTAACGAACAGCACTACAGCTACGTATTACCTGAACAAACGGGGGGGGGGGCACTCACACTCCAGGGCTATCCAAGCTGTCCCAAAACATTTGGATATGGGCTCTCAAACACAAAATGTTGTTGTCCCAACATGTTCCAGGGGAACTCAATCTTCTGGCAGACTTACTCAGCAGAGATTTCCCTCTGCCCGAAGAATACGAATGGCGGCTGCACGAAGACCTTGTGTCCAACGTCTTCGCAGAATGGGGTTTCCCAGAGATCGACCTGTTCGCTACTCAGGAGAATGCCCAATGCCAAGACTATGCCTCCAGGTACCACCAGAACCGATCCAAGGGGAACGGTCTCTGGATAACATGGTGGGGGAAATTTGTCTACGCTTTCCCCTCTTCCCCGACTTCCCTTCTCAACAAGATAGTCACAAAATGCACCAGGAACCAGTTACGATGATACTGGTGGCCCCCATGTGGGCCCGCCAACCCTGGTTCGCTCACCTGATGGAAATGTCCCTCTCCCCACCAGTCAAACTACCCTGCCCGTACAACATGTTGTCTCAGGACAGGGGGGAGACCCTACACCCAAGCCCACAAACTCTGAACTTGGCAGCCTGGCTCCTGAAGTCGTAGCGTTTAGGCACCTGCAACTCCCTCAGAGGTTCATGGACATACTCGGAGAAGCGAGAAAGCCTAATACACGTTACTGCTATGCCAGCAAATGGAAACGTTTTGTCATCTGGTGCAACTCCAAGGGCATAAATCCCATCGATTGCTCACCCTCACACATTGTGCTGTATCTAACCCTTCTGTTGGACACTGGGTTAGTCTTCAATTCCCTAAAGGTTCATCTGGCTGCTGTCAGCCTTCACCACATCACAACTAAAAGTATCGTGGACAATACTGGTGATTTAAAGCCTTTAAGGGAAGGGGTTAAGAGGATTTATCCACCCATTTCTCATCCAGCCCCGGGATGGGATCTGAAGGTGGTTTTAACCAGGCTCATGGGCGCTATTTTTGAGCCTATGCATAAAGCAAGTCTGAAAGACCTGACTTATAAGACAGCCTTCCTAGTGGCTATAAAAATAAAAAATAAAAAAAATCATTTATCACTTCTATCAGAAGGGTTAGCGAACTACAGGCTCTTTCTTTTCTAGACCCCTTTGTTACAGCCCACAAAGAGGAGGTAGTTCTGCGCACACATCCCAGGTTTGCGCCTAAATTCATCTCAAAGTTCCATGTGAACCAATCTATCGAACTACCCACTTTCTTCCAGAACCCTACTACCATGGCGAAAGAAGCCTTCACACACTAGACGTATGCAGGGCAGTCATGTTTTACCTGGAAAAATACTAAACCACTTAGGAAGACAAAACAATTGTTTGTTTCAGTGGAAGTTGGTAGAGGAGATCCTGTCTCTAAATCAGCTATCTCAAGGTGGATTGTCAAATGCACACTGTTACATTCTTGCCAAGAGAGAACTGCCCTTCAAGCCTAGAGCACATTCTACTCGAGGCACTGGGGCATCCATAGCATTTATTGCAAATGTTCTGCTTGAGTCCATTTGCAAAGCGTCAAGCTGGAGCACTATTGCCTAGACACTCATTCTAGATCTGATTCTCAAGTGGGACAAGCCGTATTAAAACATCTTTTATCTACTGTTCCTTCTCACAACCCACCTCCAACTCCGGGTACTGCTCGATAGTCTATGCACAGCATGTGATTCTAAGCATATTAACAAGCATCAGAAGACATGCATTACTTACCGTAATAGCATTTCTGATTGTATCTGCTTAGTCGCATGCGCCCTCCCTACCTCCCCGCTCGGGATGGAAGGAACATAGATGTCTTACTACTTTTTCTCTTTCACGTATTCACTCACTATAGCCTTGGGCTCCCTCATGGCAGAAAAAATACAATAGGGGGGACCTCGGCGCATGAGGGATTTTGGGTACACTACACGTCACGATAGGAATAGTGTCACAGACGCGCCTATGCCGATGTCCCTTTCGGTCCCTGAAAGACGAGATGTAATACTGCGGTGCCAGTTACCGTTGGATGCCGGACCAGATGCACAGCATGTGAATCTAAGCAGATACAATCATCAGAAATGCTATTACGGTAAGTAATGCATGTCTTGCTGTAGTGACTAGGGTACTCAAGTCCTTAGTACCCTCTCCTCCATATGTCCCACCTGCCTTCCCTTTGCTAGTATGCCAAGGGCTAATATGTACTAGGAGTATCCAGGTAACTAAGCGTCTGATGTGTTCAGAGGGGACTGAGGTGAGGCGCCGGATGATGGGGCCTCGATAGGGCGTTCCCACACCTGAGGCCGCGCTCCTGCACAATATACTACATTTTTTTCCCATGTTTTTTTTATTAAAATCTCAACAACATATGAGGTTCAGTTGATGAAACAGACATAATGTACCATTAATATACCCTTGCATCGGAACTTCATTTTTAAACTTCTAACTGTTTACCCGTTTTGCTTAGAACAATTAATCCAAATGTGAAGACAGGTTAAGAATTGTCAGGGTAGTATAAGGAGGGAAAGAGGAGGTTCACTAAACGACCTTTATGCCACTGATATAATCTCGTGCAGCCCTGCCTCATGAATATGCTTCTTGTTTTTTGTTATCTTTGTCCTGTAGTGCCCTCACGCCTTCGGGTTCATGGTCGCGCTATACAAATGTATTAAAGTAAAAGAAGGGGGAAGAAAGAGGAAAAAAAAAACACGCCGCCTCATCAAGTGCATCATTACAACGCGCCTACAGCGGGTGCATCATATTAATCAATACAGGTTCAAAAGGTACTTCAATAGTCTTGGCTGAAAAAACATTGTTTTCTTTCTGCCACATAGTCTTAACAGCGGGCCCCAAGCGTGGGGAAACTTAGGCAGTTTCCCCTCAACCGTGGCTGTAAGCTTTTTCATCGCTGGTAATTCGCAAACTTTTACCCACCAGTACGCTATTTGTGGTCCCTTGACGTCTTTCCAAAAGCGAGCCCGTGTGAATCGGGCTGCCGAGAGCAGTTAAGACCAATTCAGCCTTGGGACCAGACATCGGGAAGGAACCATCCTCGGGAACATCGCCTAAGAAAAGAATTTGTGGGTCCATGGGGATCAAAGTGCGAGAGATCTCTCTAATCTTGGATCTTTCCTCTAACCAAAAGGATTGTATGATTGGGCAGGGCCACCAAAAGTGGCTTAGGTCGCCATGTCCCCTGCACCCATGGCAGTATTTTTCTGGGTAATCTGGATTCATTGCATGCAGCCGATGTGGGGAAAGATACCAGCAAAAACAAAGTTTCGAGGGGATTTGTTCCTTCTACGTATTCCACATCTATGATAGGTAATCACCACAGCTGTTCTGCTCTGGAAAAAAACGTCCTGCTCGATGACGTCGATGCGCTGTCATCGAGGGCCTCCGTCGAGGCGACGTCACCGGATGTTATAAGTAAGGACGCATGACGCCCGTAGCCTCAGTTCCGTTTTTTCTGCGAACGTGTTCGCTTCGGAGATCTCAGCGCACCTTGGTTCTTCTTATTTCTATCGGTTCTTTGATCTTGGGTATTTGTGAAGATATGTCTTCGTCTTCTTCTACCCCGTGGTCGGGTTTTAAGAAGTGTCGGGACTGCAGGTCCAAAAGTGTTGCTCTTGGACCCGCATGACGTCTGCCTCTGGTGCCTCGATGAGGACCACGCCACCGATGAATGTGACGAATGCCAGTCTTTGACGTCGAAGGCCTTGCGGGAGCGGAAGAAGAAGCTATCTGTAGGTAGGGTGTCCAAAAGTCGAAATCCGCTGGGCTTTCGGCCGGCGATTCGAGGAGCGACTCTCCGCGTCGGCGTAAGTCCAGGGGGGGGGGGGTCGAACCCAGAGTGGGTCCCTCCATTCTTCTGACTCTTCTAGGTACTCGCGGAAGCGCCGGCACTGGTCGCCTTCCCCGTCCCCGGGACTCAGCCAGACGGCGGGTAGCTTGTCCTACCAAGCATTCCTCTCCTGCGGAATGGGACGCATTTCGTAAGGAAATGATGGTAATTTTCTAATCGCAGGGCTCCGTTCCGTCCGCGCCTTTGAGGAAGCCGGCAAGGAATGTGCTAGGGCCACCGCTCGCACGCCTTCGGCCTCGGGCGGTCGCCGCGATCATCGGGAGCATCGAGGTCTCGATCGGACAAGGTAGATCACTCTAGCCATGCCCGGTCCTCGACTCCTTCGAGACCGTCAGAGCCTGTGAGGTCTTCTGAGAAGACGTTGACGCCATCGGTGCCATGTCCATCGAAGGACTCTCTCGAGGCTCTGCCGAGACCATCGAAGGACACGCTCGGGGCACCGCCCTCGAGGCCTCTGTCGAAGCCACGCTCAATGCCAATTCTGTCAGCGCCCTTGACGCCTTTTGTGGAGGCTTTGCCGGAGGTACCCCGTGCATTGGTGGAAACTCTGAGGAAGGCCCTGAAGAAGTCAGTGAGGCCTGTATTTGAACCTTTTTCTGTGCCCTCATCCAGGGATTTATTCCAGCATCTGGATTACATCTCTGAGGTGGATGAAGGGTCTAATGAAGGTTTGGTTCCTGATGAGGTTCCTGATGAACTCTTGTTTGGTCATAGCCAGTTGGAAGACCTGCGTCAGTGTTTGCACACGCCAGTGGTCTGGACACCGCTCCGGAGGTTGAGTTCGGTAGGCCTGAGCCTGGCATGCACGCTGAGTCTTTGTCACCTTCGACATGAGACGCCGGTATGGAGTACTTGGGGCTGGTCTGCGCCACCAGTGGATTTTCTGCGGGATGACCTGACCGATATCCTTGACCAAGGTCCACCCACTGACCCGGGGCTACCATTTCATATGGCTTTACAGAGAAGGGTGGCGGCGGCTTGGACTGCTCCGGAGAGTCTCCCGGCAGTGAGCAAGTCGTTGACGAAAAAATACCGTCCAGCCAGTAGCGACCCCTGCTACTTGACCAAACCCCACTCCGGAGAGTTTGGTTGTGTAGGCGGCTACGGCCCCAGCAAAGCAGGCATTGTACCCTACCATCCCTCCTGATAGGGACGATAAACGTTTTGACGGCTGGGCGAAGAAAGTGTTTTTTTCAGGGGGTATGGCTTTACAGGCAGCCAACTCCGTGTGTGCGTCTTGGCACGTTTCACTCACTCTGTGGAATTGTGTGTCTTTGGCGCCTGAACATATTCTTGAAGGGGAGGAACGGGATGGTTTTCTTGCCCTCGTTCAGGATGTCAAGGATGCCATGTGTGAATCTGTTCAATCGGGTCTGGACATGGCAGACTGTGTCAGCCGGTCCATGGCGGCGAGCACCGTGATGCGCAGATTTGCGTGGTTGGGGAGAATTCTCTGTAAAGGCTAATTTCCCAAACCTTTTGAGTCCCCCACCAGCTTTGCTGGATTTTTGGGGTTTAATTTTTTTCTCCTGCTAAGAGTGAGACTCTTTTTCTCCCACTCTTAGGCATGATTTGAGAATGTCCTTTGACTTTGTAATGTGTTTTATGGGCTATGGGGTCTTTTACTCCATAGGGCTGCATGTGTTTTTGGTAAGTGTGTTACACAGCACCCTCAGTGCAGTAACACAGGGGTGTCATAGTGACCCCCAAACATAGACTCCATACCCTGGGACTGACTAATGTCTCCCAGGGCATGTAAAGTCACATTGACTTTACTAGTCTTAAATTGTGAACAGAACCAGTACAAACCATCATATTGTGGAAGTACTGGTAGGGGTAATTCGATTGCCCTGGTTCTTTTTTTCAAGGGGGCACTGTCCAGTCCCTCCTTGTCGAGTTTCTGGCTGGTGGCAGTGGTTACCACGCGAAATATTCCACCGGAATATTTCCTATTGGATTTTCCCATTCATTTTAAACGCAACACTTTTTTGGTGCAATGTTAAAGATACCGCTGGGTTATTTATTTAATATTTATTCCCCGGTTGGATCTTTTTGCCAGGTCTCGGTTTTAAAATGGCATTTGTGTTCGCCTCTGTAACTCCAACCCAACCCAAGTCGAGCCCTTTGTTCCACATTTGGCGGGCTTCTGCAAAGAAGCCTCTAAAAGTGGTGCCACTCTTGTCTGGGTCTGCAGGATGTGTGGGGGGGGAGGGGAATAGGCACCCTGGACTGAGTTGCCCTGACAACTCAAGTTGCACTCTTGTGTGATTGGCCCAGTGGTGAGCCACCCGGCTCACCACTTAGCATGTTTGATTGACAGCTAGGCTGATGAATGGGGGTTTTCTGCATAAAAGCAGGGCTTTGGGGACTGGAACTTCAGAAGAGTCCACAGGACCTAAAGAATCCGAAGAGGTGAGAAGCTGAGCCATCTACAATGACGACACCACCGGTGGAGCCCTGCTGTACGAAACTCGCCACTTTCCCAACGTCCGAGAAGATCTTCTTCGAGGAGAGTCTTCTTCCCTTTGAGCTGGTGGGACCAACCAGTTCTCCTTTTTCAGCTTCCTGGATCGTCTCGTGGTCGAATCACCCGTGCCAAGCACTCTGGCGTCCGGATAGCCATGCTTCACCACTACCGCTAATAAAAGGGTAGTACCTTTTAACCGGGAAACTCTGTGGCTGCTTTCTTCCCTGGCAGTGCAACGACTTCCAGCTTTCCTCCACTTCGAGATCTTCTCTTCCCCTGGACGAAGCACCGACTTGCACCCGCTGCCAGGAACAACTGCCCCCGCTGGAGCTTTCTCACCATTTCAGGTACTCTCCCGCCTGGTCTCCCTTGCAACAGACTGTTCAAGGTGTCCCGTAAATCCTTGACTCTCTATCCTGGGGTGACCTCGGACCCGTTAACATTACCTGTCTAACTTGATCCAACCTCTTTTTGACTTTCCTGCAAAGACTTTTAGTGCATTTCCACTGTTTGATCTTGGGCACATTCCGCCTTGCTCTCCAAGAGTGGGCCTGGCCTATGAACTTTTTGCTCTACTGTAGACCCTGCCTTTCTTGACTTGCTGTGGTTCTTTAAAAGTGTTGGTATTGTGTCTTTTTCCTATTTCTGCCTTTTCTCTCCCTTTTTAAAATTAATTATTGGAGTGCCATCTATGGTTACGCGCTCACCTCTGTTTTGCTAAATAAGTGGTGTACTAACCTAGACTTGTCAAATAATTAAGTAGGGAGGTGTATATATTTCTAGTGACTGCGTTTGAACTTGCTTGACATATTAGTGCCAGTGTATTTTTACAAGTTGGTTTTTAAATAAATAATTATATACTTTTATACCAAAGCTCTGGTCAGTGTTTGCTTGTGCTACTGTATTTTTGGCCCTATTATGTATACTCTATATACTGCCTAACTCTTCTTGAGAGAAGTCTGACTGCTCAGCCAAAGCTACCAGGTAAATCTGGGTGGTATAGACTGCTACCAATTGGGGTTACTGCTAACACCTGTAGTCTTAAACTTTTTGCAGTGGTCCCTAAGGCAACTGCACAGGTCTCTGCCTAACACTGGCGAAGCCTGTGGAGGCTACATCAGTGGAGGCAACCTCGGGGCCCAGAGTTTCCCTGCCACCGCGGAGGGAATCCTCTTTCCAGCCCATCGACAAGACACCCGGTGGAAAAAGAGGGGGTGGGGGGGTGGTGGCCATCACGGACACGGATTCAGCCTCTGAGGAGGAGCTGGTGGAAACCGTGAAGAACCTCAACGAGAGGTTCGAGAAGGTACGATCCCACGGGAGGGACCTCGAAGTGGTGGTCGAAGAAAGCGACCGTGGCGCCGACGAGGCCCCAGTGGAGGACCAGCCTTCCCTCCCGTCGCAGCCATTGCCCGAGCCTCAGGACAACTCGGCGGCCATTTTGATGGCAATCCAAACCTTATGCACGAAGATAAGGATGAGATTACCACGAACCCCGGCGGACGATCCAGAACCGGGCCCGTCGGGAAGACCTCCGAACAAGTGGAGGAGAGTCCATGCCCCCACGACCTGTGGAGCCCTCATCCCCCTCACCGGACCCCAGGGATGACACGGCGACGGATACGACGACAGAGATGGATGATGACGGTGGTGACGGGGCGGACCTTCCATCACCACTCCCTCGGACTTCCCCGCCCGATGAAATTGGCTCCTTTCACGCCATGATCGCCAGGGCATCCGAGCTCTTCCAGCTCTGCCCCGACGAACAGAAGGAGGGTTTTCTCTATCAACGGCGAGAGGCCAAGAGAAAGACGGTCCTCGCGGTACCGTTACAAGATGATATCTGGGACGAGGGACTTGCAATCCTGAAGAACCCGTCCACGACGCCTGCCAAGAGGGACAGGTACGAGAAGAAGTACCGGGTCCCCGACGCCGCCCCTTTGTGCCTCAGGGCTCGACCTATGCCGGATTTGGTCGTCTCAGCGGCGGCCAAGAAGAAGGCGGCGGCGGGGGCGACAGCCTCAACCTCTACTTCCCCACCTGACGGCGAGGGAAAGAAATTGGACGCCATGGGGCGACGGGTCATCTCGGCGGCGACAACGACAATTAAGGCGGCCAACGCCTTAGCGATTGTGGCCCGTTACGACAGGGAGCAATGTACAAGATAGCTCCCCTACTGGAGTTCCTACCAGAGGACAAGAGGGCGGAGGCGCTGGAGATTCTGCAGGAAGGTGAGGGGGCGTTGGACCATGCCATAACGGTGGCAACGGACATTGCCGACACAGAGTTTCGCCAGTTAGGCAACGTTGTTTGCCTTCGACGACGTGGCTGGCGCAAGGCGACCGACTTATATCAGGACATGCAGACCAGGGTTTTGGACATGCCGTTCGACGGCAACAGCCTGTTTGGGGAAAACTGTGGATGCGTCGCTGCAGGCCATCAATGCCGACACAGAGATGGCCTGAGCCCTGGGAGTCCTTCAGCAACGATGGCCCTTTCGGAGCACCGGAGGCAGACATTAGGCCTCCAAGGGATCAGGCGGTGGCTCCTCTACGTACCGCCAGGCGGGCCCGCTCCTCGTCCCAGGAGGCTTAGAGAGGTCGCGGCAAGCAAGGAGGATCTCAGCGTCGTCGCCAAGGAGGACAAGGCGGCAAGGCCGCCTCCAAGCAAGATTGAACCGGCCGTAGCGTCGGGCCCCCACCGAAGCACCCCGGTGGGAGGCCGGCTGGCGAAGTTCGTCAGCGTGTGGGAGTCCATCTCCACCGACCGTTGCGTGCTGGATGCCCTCGCCCACGGGCACACTCTCGAATTCCAAAAGAAATGTCCCCGCATTCCTCCTGTGTCCAGGAAAGAAAATCACGTCCCTCAACTGCTGTTGGAGGTAAAGGCAATGCTCAAGAAGGGTGCCATCGAGCTCATCCCCAAGAGGCTCCGGGGCTCCGGATGTGATAGAAGGGCCTCAACGACCGGTGGGGGGTGTCTGTACTTCCACTCCCTATATGGTGGAGGAGAGGCACAGGAGACCCCAGCCAAGATTCTCTATTCGGTAGCAATGGTCGAGCAATCAAGGCCTAGCTTCTCAGGAGGTGATGCAGGCTGGTTCTTAAGTACAGTGTAGTCCCCAAGCCCCCACAAAGGAATATCCACACTCTGTATTGGTTAGAACACAGTCTTTATATAATCAATATTTAAGGTTATGTACATTTATCATAATAACTCACTTTGTACTCCGGCAAAATCTACAATGGCAAATATTTACAATCCTAAAGTGGTACCACCCTAGATCTCATTAAAGTGCATGAACAATACTGTACAATGTCACACAGACCAATAGAGTGAAACCAGCAATAGCGAGAGGAGAGAAAATAAGATGGTTGAGCAATAGGCAGAATACTGGCCCCTACCACTGGACACAGTTCTGTGTGGAGATACCCCCACCTGGGCAACCTGTAAATAAAGATTTAGCACAAGCCCAGTCCATATATTGCTCTGCAAGTCTTATTCTCTCCTATAATATTTTTACCCCCCCAATGTACCTGGTGGAGTTGAGCTCCTTGAAGAGACGTCGACAAACGTTGAGGAACTCGCTGTTCGGCGACGGGGAATCGACGGCCCTTCTTGAATGCCTTCCCTTACAAGCGGGAGGCACGGGGCGTCGAACGTCCGTCGACAAACGAGGTAGAACGATGTCGATGAGGCGGCAGCCTCGTCCGAGCGGTGCTCGTCGGCGCGTCGGCGTCCTGCAAGGCGGAGATGTGCGGGGCACCTCGATGACGATAGTTCTGGACCGCAAAGATTGTAGAGACGGAGGCCCAGCAAGGGCGTCGAGTCGTCCGAGTCTTTGAGGTCGTCGGGTGGCGGGAAACCCACCGGCAGGTTTCTCCTCGGCGCGTTGGTCGTCCTCGACTTTCTCCGGCAGGATAAGTGGTCGACGATGCGGTCGAGAGAGTCCTTCGATTGAATGTTCTTAGGCAAAGGAGCGGACGGCTCCAGTCGTCGGCGGAACAGCGTCGAGTGGTTCCCACGGCTGGGCAACACAACTTCGACAGGCCTCCAGCGGTTACACAAACCTGCGAACCCTGGTCGACGGCAATGGACTTCGACGGCGTCGATGTCCGGGTGCTTCACTTCGATCTCCTCAGCGGTCCCGTCTCGGGTCGACAGCCTTTCGAGGGTCTGTCTTCCAGGGCGCTTCGGCGAAGATGGAGCGGTGCTCGATGGTCCCTCGGAGCACGGGAAGAGGGCGCCTTACCAGGTCCTCTCTCGGGTCAGCCCTCGACGATCTCGTCAGCCTTCAGATCGGTCGAAGCAAATGCCACAGCAAGTCTTCTTCTTCCAGCTGGACGTCGAGGATCAGCAGTTCCAGTTACTCGTAGAGTGGAGACTCAGCTCCCTGGCTGCTTTAGGAGCACAATGGTCACTTCTCAACCAATGGTTCCTTCTGAACACTTTTCCAGTGGTGAGAGGTCCCCAGATATACTATCCTCTCTCTCATCCACGCTGCTGGCACACACTCAGCAGCCAATCATACTGCAGGGCATTCATGCAGTCAGTCAGCCAATCAGGCACACAGTGCATTCAGGCCACACTCCTCCCTTCCAGACACTCACAACAGGGAATGTGGATTGGGACAAGTACCCAGCCATTCAACACTACACACTGCATTCATGCCAGTTTCGGGCAGGGCTGTCTCAGTCTTTGTCTCTCATGCCAGAAACCAGACAACCACAACAAGGAGTGTATATTGGTCACACACTCCATTCACCCAGGTCCCACCCACAGGAGGTACCCACAACATACAGTCACTGAGAAGGCTCCAGCCAGTCTAGCTGGGCCTTCACAACAATACCATACATGGAACTTCCACCCAACAGCCAGTCAGGGGGAAGGGACAGAGACAGGGCTTCCCAGGACTTTGGGAAAACAAGATAACAGGCCATAGAAAGCAAGAGGCCACAGGGGCCATCTTGTTTTCTATCAGGAATCAACTGATCCCAATGGCAGGGCCAGGGTATCCCAAAATGGAGGACACCCGGAGCACCTGTCAAATTCAGCACGGAGCTGCCACCAGCCCATACCCTGCTCTGGGGCCACCCACAGGTGCCCAAAAACATACACTAGGGGCACAGGGTTGTACCCCTACCCATGGGTGCCATAAGGGTATCCCATGGGTCTGTTCACCAAACCAAAAGAGAGCTGCACTGCCAGGAGTCCCACATGGACTCCGGGGCAGAAAACATAACAGATCACACGGTAAAAACAGTAATAGGACAAGGATTCAGAGGCCCTGCCCCTCAGATGCATTTCCAGCATCACACCGGAGTATACTCGAGATACTTCCTCGTCAGAAAGAAGACAGGCGGTTTGCGCCCCATCAATGACCTACGTCGGTTGGACAAATACTTCAAGGCACAGAAGTTCAGGATGGTCACTCTGCAGCACGTGCTTGGACTGCTGGTGGAGGGCGACTTCCTATTGTTGTTGGACTTGGAGGATGCTTACTTCCACATCCCCATCCTAAAAGGACACCGAAAGTTCCTCAGATTCGTAGTCCAAGGACGCCACTACCAATTCAGAGCTCTGCCATTTGGATTGAAGTCGGCACCCAGGGTGTTCACCAAGTGCCTAGCACCAGTGGCGGCGCGGCTGCGCCTGCAGGGGATCCACGTCTACACCTACCTGGACGACTGGCTCATACGTGCAAGGACAAGAGAACTCGCCATCGAGCACACGGCGGAGGCTGTCCGCGTACTCACGGAGCTGGGTTTCTCCAACTACCCGAAATCCCATTCGGTTCCGTCGCAGGTGGCACTGTTTCTGGGAGCGAAGCTCGATACAGTGCAACGATTGGCGTCTCCGTCGGAGGAAAGGACAAAGGCCATCTTAGGCAAGGTGCAGCGCCTGCTAGCCACGGATGTGGCCAGGGTGAGATCCTTAAAATGCCTCCTCGGTATGATGTCCTCATACATCTATCTAGTGCACCTGTGCAGGCTACGGATGCGTCCTCTACAGGAGTTCCTCAATGCCCGCTGGATGCAAGCGGCAGGCAGCTTTGAAGACAAGATCCCGCTCAATGAGATTTTCTGTCGGACGATTCAGTGGTGGGGCACCCGTGCACACCTCACGGCGGGCACAGACATCCAGACCCCGGCACATCAGGAGACAGTGACGACGGACGCCTCCCTGGAGGGATGGGGTGCACACACCGGAGATCTCCACGCAAGAGGCCTTTGGCTCCCGGAGGAGCGGTCTCTCCACATAATCTTGGAGCTCCGCGCCGTGTTCTGGGCGCTCAAGTCGTTCCTCCCGTCCCTCAAGAGCAAGGTCGTGAGGATCTTCATCGACAACACCACCACGATGTTCTACATCCGGAAGCAGGGAGGCACCAAATCCACAGTCCTATCCAAGGAGGCCCAGGATCTGTGGCACTGGGCCGTCGCCCAGGGGATGTTTCTGGTTCCCTTCCATCTGGCAGGAATAAAAAACACCATTGCCGACTCACTCAGCAGGGAGCTGCGCTCGTGCCACGAGTGGGAACTAAGCCAGGATCAAGTGGATCGGCTTATCCAACGATGGGGCAAACCCCAGATCGACCTGTTCGCGACGGCGATGAACTCCAAGTGCCAGAGGTTCACCAGCAGGTTCCCCCAGCCGAGGAGCATGGGCGATGCTTTCTCGTTCCCCTGGGACGGCCTGTTCCTGTATGAGTTTCATCCATTGCCGCTGCTGCTTCGACTCATCAGCCAGCTCAAGAGGTCCCACTGCAGGATGATCCTCTTCGCACCGGCGTGGCCGAGACGGATTTGGTTCCCGGACCTTCTAGACCACTCAGCGTCCCCACCAGTCAAGCTGTCGACGGACGCAGATCTTCTCTCCAGAGTGGGAGGCGCCATTCTTCATCACGACCCGGAGTCGCTGAACTTGCAGGCCTGGCTCCTGCAGCACTAGAGTTTGGAGGGTACGATATCCCGGCTGACGGCAGAGAGGTTCTTGCAAAGGCCAGGGCGTCCTCAACTCTCATTTGCTACGGACATAAGTGGAAGAGGTTCTCTGTCTGGTGCCGTGCACAGAAGATCAACCCTCTGCGGATTACGGCACCTCAAGTGCTACCATACCTACTGTCGCTGGCCAAAGCTGGACTAGCTCACGCTTCCATCAAGCTACATCTGGCAGCGATCTCCCGATACACCAGAACTGCAGGACGGCCGTCCTTGTGGTCTCATCAACTGGTGAAAGAATTTATGAAGGGACTGTCCCGATCGTTCCCGCCGGTGAAGGCTCCAGCCCCGTTGTGGGAGTTCAACGTGGTGCTGACCAGGCCACCAATCGAGCCTTTGCATTTGGCTCCGTTGAAGTTCGTCGTGGAAGACAGCGTTCCTTGTGGCCATCACCTCCGCACGGCGCGTGGGAGAGATTCAGGCCCTATTCTGCAAGCCTCCATACTTGACTTTTTACGATACGAGGGTGGTGCTGAGGACGCACCCCTCTTTCATGCCCAAGGTGCCGTCAGACTTCCATCTTAACGAGCCCTTAGTGTTGCCCGTTTTCTTTCTGTCGCCTTCGTCCCCGGCTGAGAGGATTTTGCACTCGCTGGATGTAACTAGAGCACTTAAGTTCTACGTGGACCGAACAAAGAGTTTTCGGAAGACATCACAGCTATTTGTGAACTTTGGACCTGTGAACCAAGGGAAGGCTCTCTCGAAGGCTTCCATTTCCAGATGGCTCTCCGGCTGCATCATGCACTGTCATCGGTTGGCCAACCGACCGTTGCCCGGCCATCCTAGAGCCCATTCGACCAGAGCGAACGCTGCTACTACTGCGTTCTGGTCTGGTGTGCCCCTGCTGGACATCTGCAGGGCTGCTACGTGGAGGTCGACGCACACCTTCACGAGATTCTACTGCGTCGACTGGGCTTCCAGGGAGGAGTCCAGAGTCGGCCAAGCAGTGCTGCGCAACCTGTTTGCCTGAAGGTGGGGCTGGTGAGGAGGGAAGAGTTGCTTAATGTTGAATTTATGTAATGCGTAATGTTGAGCCTTTTGCCACCTCCCGTGATTGTGCTTGTGTGTACTGCTATGTATTCTTATATTCGTGAGCATGGGAATCCATGCCAGACCCCATGTTGGAGAAGGAACAAGTTACTTACCTGTAACTGTTGTTTTCCAGCATGGGTCTGGCATGGATTCACATGCGAACCCCCCCCGCCTACCCCTCTGCGGCTCTTCTCTTGGTCCTACTGCCACTTTACGTGCTACCAAATCTGAAGATGGCTGCCAGAGGAGGGGCTTAGGTAGAGGGCAGTCAACGGCTGGGGGCAGTATGACCCAGAGACCAATGATTGGTTATTAGTAGAAAGACAGTTCAGAAACGAAACTGAAACTGATTTTTTTCTTTACCGAGGATTCCCAGCCTGACGACAGGGAATATTCATGAGCATGTGAATCCATGCCAGACCCATGATGTAGAACAACAGTTACAGGTAAGTAACTTGTTCCTTACAGTGTGGTTTTATTTATTAGAAGTTAAGTGTTTTTTGAGCTGGTGGTTTAAAAATAAATGTACTTATATTTTTTTAACCAGAAACCTTGAGTCAGCGTTTGCTTGAGTCACAGTAATTGTGGTCCTTTGTGTAATCTCTACTGCTGCTCATTTGCTCTTGAGATAAGTCTGACTGCTCCACTACTGCTACTGCTCTAACTGTGTAGTACAGGCTTGTACCAAAGGTGAAATTGTACTACCACCTAAATTGTCTGTAGTGTTCCCTAGGAGTACTGCAGAGGATTCTTCCTAACATTGCCCAATAACTGCCAGCATTCGATTTTCTAAGGTTGCTAGGCCTCATTTCATCCTGCACTTTTCTGGTGCCAGAGGCCAGATTGAGGCCTTCAATGGGCCCTCAGGACTCAATGGTCCCAATTTTCGGTGGAGTTGTCAGATCTTCTGCGAGCCCCGGCCAAAGTGGCTCAAGATCTTCTATGGTGGGCTTGCAAGGAAAATATCCTCAAGAGAGAACCTTTTTGGCAACCAGGCCGGAGATAACAGTAGTGATGGACGCCTCCTGGTGTGGGGAGTTCATGCCAACGGTTTGACAATCAACGGTCGTTGGTCTCCATCGGAGTCCAAAGTACATATCAACCTTTTAGAGCTGAGGGCAATCAGACTAGCGCTGAAGGCCTTCCTGCCATCTGTCAGGGGAAAGAATGTCCTGATAATTACGGACAACACAGTGGCCATGCACTACCTAAACAAAAGAGGTGGTGTGGGATCACTACCCCTGTGCAGAGAGGCAATGCAGCTCTGGTATTGGGCGATTCAGGAGGGAATCTCTTTAACGGCAATTCATCTAGCCGGGGAAGAGAATGACGGCAGATGCTCTGAGCAGGCAGAGCACGGTGTCCCACGAATGGGAACTTGCTCAGGAAGTCATTCAAGAGATCTTCGCCCTTTGGGGTACCCCTCAGGTAGACCTATTCGCAACCAGTACCAACCGAAAATGCGAAAGGTATTGCTCAAGGGAATTTCCCCCGAGAGGAGCCCTGGGGGACGCGTTTGTGGTGGATTGGAATTTCCCACTATTGTACGCTTTCCCTCCGATTCCCGTCATTCCTCAGTTCATCAGGAGGCTGAGACGCTTTGGGAACCACATGATCCTAATTGCCCCGGATTGGGCCAGGAGAACGTGGTATCCGGACCTTCTAGATATGTCCATCTGTCCTCCAGTACGTCTTCCTCAGAGAGAGAACCTTCTCTCTCAAATGGAAGGTCAGGTTCTCCACCCAGAGGTCAGAACACTCAACCTTCATGCTTGGTATCTGAAAGGCTGAGATACAGGGTTTTGGAACCTTCCAGATGATGATATGGAGGTGTTGCTTTCGGCAAGAAGGCCAGCAACTAAGTCTCTATACCGTTGCCGTTGGAAAAAGTTTTGCAACTGGTGCAGGGAAAAGAATGTCGATCCTTTTCTATGTTCTATTCCGGAAGTACTATCTTTCCTTCTGACCCTAGCACATAGAGATCTGAATATCGGAACAATAAAAGGTTACCTTGCAGCGCTTTCTATTTTCAAGGGCTCATCGGAAGAATGCTCTTATTTCAAAATTCCTTTGATAACACAATTCTTAAAATGTTTCACTAATGTGTTTCCTCCTCGCCCATTTCAAGTACCGATTTGGGATCTAAATTTAGTCCTAAAATTCTTAATGTGTGCTCCTTTTGAGCCTATGCACACGTGCTCATTAAGATTACTTTACTAACATGGAAAACAGCCTTTTTAGTTGCTCTAACATCGGCAAGAAGAGTGAGCGAATTGCAGGCACTGTCTTCTGGCCACCGTATAGTGTGTTCCATAAGGACAGGGTTGTATTGAGGGTTAAACCATCTTTTTTTTTACCAAAAGTAATATCTGATTTTCATTTAAGTAAGAAAATTGTTTTACCCTCATTCTAACCTCCGCCTCATCTTTCTAAGGAGGAAGAAAGATTACACAGACTGCATCCAAAAAGAGCTTCAAGCTTTTACATCGCTAGACTTTCTAGGCTTAGAGTGGACAACCAGTTGTTTATAGGCTACACAGGAAGGAAACTAGGTCAATCGGTAACAAAACAGACAATTTCACGCTGGATTGTACTTAGCATTTCAGAATGCTACAGACTAGCACAAAAAGACCCACCAGAAGGGTTGAGGGCTCATTCCACCAGAGGCATTGCCACTTCCATGGCCCTTCAAAGAGGTGTCCCAATAAGGTCCATTTGCGAAGCAGCATCTTGGTCTTCACTTCACACCTTCTCAAAATTCTATAGCCTGGATGCTTCCCAGTCTAGAGAGCTGACTTTTGGAAAAGCAGTGCTTTATTCCGCCATCTAAAGGCATTGATTAAAAAAACAAAAAAACAAAATCTGACCCCTCCTCCAGAGAAAGTAACAAAATACTGCTTTGGGAGTCTATCTAAGATGAGGAATATGTTGGAGGACACAATCAAGTTACTTACCAACTGGTAACGTTCTTTCGATTGGATGTTCCTCCAACGTATTCCTCATCGCCCTCCCAACCTACCCCTCTGTAGATTTTTCCGGGTTATTGCCATCTCAAATCTCGCGAGGCTGATACCTATCTGCCGGCACAATCTACACAGTACAAGATCACAGGCAAAAAAAGGGGGGAAAACAGAACTGAGGCCAACGGCGCCACGCGTGCTACTTATACATCCAATGACGTCCCCCTCGACAGAGGCCTTCGAGGGACCATCGACTCGACAACATTGACGCACGGCGCCCTCTGCCGAAAAAAATTCCGAAGAGCAGCAAAGCTGGATGGAATACATCTAAAATGAGGAATAAGTTGGAGGAACATCCAATCGAAAGAACGTTACCAGTTGGTAAGTAACTTGTTCTTCTGACATATGGATTTAATTTTAACTTTATTATCGAAGTCAGTATCAAGCAGTTGAACTTGTCTGATAAGTTTGCGTGTGTGAACCTTTTCATTAGCCAGCTCCTGATCAAACCTATGGACATAAACTCTTTTGGAGTTACCCTTCTTGAGTGAATCATAGATGCTACTTTGACACTTTCTTGAATGCTCTTCAAAGTGTAGTGTTAAAAACCACTTGTTTCCACAGGAGCGAGGAATGGTTAAATGAGGAGATGAGTTGGCAATTGAGGAGATTAATATTAGCCCACGACCAATGTACCCCAGTGTCAGGAAGTGCGGTTGGACGCTGTGGAAGCAATGGAGGCATTAGACTCGTACCTTTTTCCCCGCTCTAGTCCTCCTTCATTACGGCGGAGCCACGTATAAATACAGACTCTGCCCATTGCTCAGAGCGTTGCATTTGTGTTCTACCCTTTGCACAACGCTCCGTTGCTAATCTGAAATTTCTTCTCTTGTTCACTCGTACCAGCCCTCCTTGTATTCCTGCTTTTTATTCCGCTACGGTCCTATTCTACTCTTCGTACTATCCTTTTTCTGGCGTTCATTCAGCTTTAACTTACTTTCTATCCTCTCACGCGACTCTCGCATTTCCCTTTTTTACTTTCGGTTTCTTCCGGTGTTCTACCGCGATCGTTCGTGGCATGTTCGGAGAGTCGCACATCCTTCCGCGACCCTCCGTACCTTCCTTCCTACTGTCGGCTGTCTATTGCATTTTAACTGCAACCTTTCTTATTCTTTCTTTCTGGGTACTTTTTGTGACTTTTCCCGAGTCACCGTTACCTCTTAGGCGGCTCTCGCCTTTCCTTTCTTGTCACCCTTTCTACCTCCATACTGGACTCCTGAAGACTACCCTTCTATCTCGCTGGTTATTTCTTTAACATAGCAGGTTTCCTTTTCTGACCTAACCTATCTTTTGTCGCCCCACTCTAAGCAATCTCTGGCAGTCCTTCTTTTTATACTTTCCGTATTCTTCTCCCTTTGTACTGTGAATAGCGAATCCTTACCTTCTCCTTGCTTCGAAATACTTAACTTCGTTTCCTGTTTGGGGATCCATAGCTACTGGACATGGGACTCGGAAGAGTGTCTTCTTCTGGCTGTGTCTCGCTCCATATCATTCTTCCAGCTCTACCTGCCTGGTCTACAGGTTCTCCATCTGTTACACCGTTAATTCAGGGTTTTTTCTGCCTGTCGGCTTTTTCCCTGATTTTGGGGCTGGCTCCCCAGGGTCCCATCTCTGTCAAGGGGGCCTCCGGGGGAGCCAGACCCTATTTACACGACCGGAAGGACCACAAACCCAAGGATAAGCCGGCTACGGAAAAAAGGTTGAGTCGCAAGACCCCTGTCAAGACTCCCACAGAAGCATTATCCGAATAATCAGGTGAGGAGAATTGGGAGGGTGAGCCCGCACCTGACACCCAGTCCCTTGGCCCATGGTTTGTAGATGTCGTGGACCCCCAGAGGACAGTGTCTTCATTGAGAGGAAAAAGAAAACAAAGGCACATGATCACTCCAGGGGTTGAAAGAAACCTGGACCTCAGACGAAAGAGAAGACAGCGAATGATCTACGAAGACATAGGGCCTCATTACGACCCAGGCTCTGGACCATGGTGCTATTAGCGCCATGGTCCATGCCGGTCTCCGGCATGGTGGATGGCGGAATTATCGCCCCCATCACAAGGTTGGCCGGGGCGGTAATTCCCCATTCACCATTTGCCCTTCCCCATTCCGATTTTGCCCCATAAGGCATAATGAGGATGGGGAAGGCGCTAATTACGGCACCGTAAATTACGGTTGTCGTAATTAGCTCCAAGGTCCCTTGGCGGGTTGGATTTTAACGCCTGCAAAAAGCAGGCGTTAAAGCCTCCAACCCGCTAAGGGACCTTGTAATCAGGCACTAATGGTTTAACGGCGCCGACGCTCTTTACGGCGCCATTAAAGCATTAGCGCCAAGGTCGTAATGAGGCCCTTAGTCTATAGTAGAGGATGACAATCCTCTATGCCAGGTGGAGCGAAGAGGGAGAGTGGAATCATGGGATCCATTCAAACATATTAGACCCAGCGATTCCACAGAGAGATTCCACAGTCTACCCCAGGCAAATTTCGGACCTCTCCGATTATCATCCTCCAGATCCTGTCCCAAATCGCCATAATTGGCCTCAGATGATAAAGAGCAGTCAGAATTGAGATCTCCAGCCAGGATCACTTTCCCCCTGGTATGCAGAGATCTCCAAGCGAGAACCAGATCAGTTAAACTTTCCAAAAAAGGCTCAAGGGCGGCAATGCCTTTATGCCAATATATGTTAATCATAAGGATATTAACGAGGCCCTCTCTAGAAGCAGACTACAATGCTAAAAAAAAACAGATGACTTGTCCGAAAGAACCACAATCCTAAGGCCAAGGGAAGCTCTTATCCCAATGAGAAGACCCCCTGAAGCCCTCCCTCCTAAACTAGGTTTAGCATTTTGTTAGTAAATTTCAAAACCATCAATAATGGCTGAGGATAAAAGCCAGGTTTCCTGTAAATAGAAGCAGTCATAACCATCAATCATTGCTGCTGTGTCAGTATTAGTTATTGTTTATTATATAGTTAAGTAAATTACCCCTGGAATTCCAAGACAAAAAAGTGAATTTGTCAGGGGCCATATTAGTTACTGTATCCAAACTCATAGGGGAATACTCATTTCCACAGGCCAGAGGTAACTTGGGCCCAATTTCTGGCATCTCCATTGTTTCTGGCCGTAAATATCCTCCGTTGAGGCTGCAAAACCTTTTCCGGGTGATAAACCATAGTAAGCTTTCCCCTGTACTCTTCAGATTCACCATGCTTATCGGGGAACTGACTGGATTTTAGCAATCGTATTTCAAAACCAAGCTGCATTAGGCCCTCTTTTTGACCCATTATTAAGTCCAACACCACTCTTGATTTCAAAACAATATTGCTCAGATCTACACGGTCCTTAGAGGGGGAAAAAATCCTTTCCATATCATAGCTAGAGATAAGAGAAAGAGGTGTCAACTGGTGAAAAATGTTCAGGATATAACCACGGTTCAAACAAATGGGCATATCCTGACCCCATAGACTAGTAAGTTGCAAAATCTCTAATGGATCTGTGTCCCCCAATGGTTGGGGAAGTGAGTCAGCAATATGTTTAGTAAATTGGGTTAGAGAATCGACTTCCAAATCAGGACCTCTTGCAGGGCCCCCGTTTGATGGTTTTAATTGAGCGGGGTTTAAAATATTAGAAACATAGAGATCCCCACAGTCCTAAGTCCCATAGCACGTTCCCCTGCAACCGAATCTTTAGAGACCATATGTCCCTCAGAAGAAATGGACGATTGGCCATCTGTTGAAAGAAAGCTAGTTGTTGCAGCAGTGGCCTGAGCTAAACCTAAAGTCGGGTGAGTGTCCACCAAAGAGGGGGGCTTTGTTCTATAGAGATCCTGTAGTAATTGTTTCGCTATATCGAGATTAACCAGGGTCACAGATACGGGAGTTGTTGTGGCCAGAGGATGAGTAGAGTTTAAATATGGTAGCAGATTATTTGGAATTGTAAGGGGCTCTCTAGCCAAAGAGGGAGCCACAGAGTTACATTCTGTTTGAACATTCAAAATAACTAGAGCACTGTTATTTATAGGCTCAGAAGATCTAGGAGTTACTTTAGGACTACAGATGACATGGGTGTCCTCAACCAAAACGGCATTCCGCGCCACTACAAGGGCACTATTGTCACTTGGCATAAAACTAGTAGCCAATGCATCTGTCTGAATGCCTACAGCTATATAAGTAGGGGTTAAAGTAGCCACAACAGGAACAGGGGCAGCATTAGAGATAGTAGTAAGATAAAATACTCCTTCCACCAAGATATGAGCCCCCTTAAAACGGGTGACGGTGGTTACGGGCGGGGAAGCAGTTGGCAGGACCAGATTTTTATAAAATTGATTAGTAAATGAATTTTATTTTTTTCACATTTTTCTGATTTTTAGTTTTCTTAATTTGTTGAATAGCTTTTTTTGTTTTACCCAAAGGAACAAAGCCCTTTAAGTGTACTGCTTGTTTAGTAAGATCAATGAAATCGGAAGATTTCTCCAAATTAGGGTGGGGTTTAAGATCTAAAGTAGGGACACCATTATCTCCTTTATTTTGTTTATCATTTTCTAGTGTATTGGAATCACAGGCAAGCAAGGGAGAAGGACCATGGGAATAGACAACCAACCCATCTAGAACTACTCCCAAGGGGGTATTGGGGGTCACCTTTTCAGGATTAATTAATTAATGATTTTACACCTGAGCCGCGAACCGAGAGAACTCCCTCATTCTTCAGAGAGGAAGTAGGCAAGATTTGAGGACAAATTCCCTTCTCTGGAGAAAATGAGGTGGTTGAGAAAGAGGTCTTATTCAAGTCTTCCCCAAAAGCACTAGCCCTTTCCACATTAGGGCCCAACTTAAATAACAGCCCTTCCGTAATTAATTGGCTTGGCACAGCCGATTCAGGGTATAATTTAGTTATAGATTGGTTATCTTCCTTAATAATTTTCACCAACTCTTCAAACTTATCAACTCCCTCTAACCTGGCGTAAATCTCAGAAAGAAGAGGAGAATGGGATCTAACCTCTGCCCAAATATTGTCATAGAGGCTAACAAAGGAACTTAACACCTACTGAGGGCGGACATTGTAGGTCGAGTCAGTCTTATCCTATCATTGGCCTCTTTAAGAGTATGGTGCAATATAGAATCACTGGCAAGTTCATTTTTCATATCTGGCAGTAGGCCCCTTTCTCTAAGCCAGTTTTGCTTCTCTGTGTACTCATCAATAAAATTAGTGAGTTCAGAGGGAGAACCCACAAGAGAAGCATCACAAGTTTGTTGGGTTACATTGTTGGTCTCAGAAGGATTGGGTTCTAACTCACTCTCAGCTATTGCCTTGTCTGCACATTCAATAATACTGATATCATCAATATCATTGTGTGCAGGATCATCAGTCTCTAGTTTCTTTACTACATCTGCCAAATGCAGATGATCCAGAGTAGCCACTGTCAGAGCTGAGTGGGGGAGGCAGGGGTTTAATAAGAGTACTGGTTGCTGTTCTTTTCCCAAAATAATTGGAGATTTTATTTTCCCCTGAATTGGTTCCCCTAATGTACCCATTTTAGATTTTATTTTGTGAGTATTAAACAGCGGTTTCATTAGGGGAGTTTTGAAAACTGTAGCTTTCATAGTAGGAGTGACCGCATTGCCAACAGAAGTAACAGAGATTCACCTGAATAGAAGAGGTATGATTAACCACCCCACCAGAAGAGGGCACTTCCACAGATTAGTTAGGAGAAATAGTGTGGTTATTATTACCCTCTGATAAGGAAAATTGCAAGGCAGTGACATCATTAGGGGCAGCAGATGGTTTTATAGAATTAAGGCCAAAACCATCCACCATGGAGCCAGACAGAAGCAGTTTTATTGTGACGAAGTGGGAGTCAGATGGATAGTATTCACCATATTATTGTTCGCACAATCAAAACTGGGCCTTACCCTTAACAAACTCCCCCCATCATCTAAATTGAAAGCTATAGTAGCTGCTAGACGATCTTCTTGAGTATCAATGGAGATATCCTGTTCCCCATTGAAGATGCAGCTATTGTCGTCTAGAGTACGTGGAATAATGCCTGTGATGTTAAATACCTCACTCCTATCTTGAGAGTGGATTTGAGCTTGGACCGTACTTTTCAGAACAGTAGAGTCCAAAGGATCAGGCACTTGTGTATAGGAGGGCTTGTCCGGAGAAGTAGGACAAGAATTCAAGGGAAGGACAGCTTCTTTGGAATCAGGTGAGAGGACCTCCATGGCAGATTGCATAGAGTCCAGAGAGGCCTCCGTAACTAACTCCTAAGGCCCTTACATGTCATCTGAAAATGGAGGCTGTGCCTAAAAACTCAAGAGCCGGAAAGAAAGAAGTAACAGGAGAGGAAACAACTCTCTAGGTAACAGAGGCAGAGTCTCACTGCTAGATAGATAAAATCAATATCGAGATAAAAATGCACTGAATAGAACTGATAACTGAAGTAAATCAGTAGATAAAAATTCAATATAAACTACCACTAAAATACATTAGAACACACAATTATGAATCTTATACTAAGGTCAGGAAATACATAGGGAGGTGTGTATTATTAAACATCAATAAATTGATGGTATATAGAGATTATGAAGGAGCAAGAGTCCCACAAATCTTTAAGTGTCCAAATAGGTCCAAAGTCACAGGGTAAGGAACGCCCGACCGCTTAAGGAGCTGCCAGAGTCCGACTCTCCCCCCCCTCACCCTGATGACTGATATAAATTAAAGCGACCAGTAGAGCAAACCCAGACGTATAATACTCACTGAGTCACTATTAGTGAATGGAATGTCCGTTAGACCAGGAGACAGCAAAACGGAAGCTCCAGCCCTTACTGCCTCCAGGGTTTACGCCGCAAGGGTGGTTGGGCTGCCAGTTTATGATGAGAATAGGTCACGTGATCAGTCACGTGTCTGTAAAGGGCTCCGCCCCCTCCAGGAAGCACATGGAGCTGCAAGAGCTCTGCTCGCAGTGCTGCTGTGAGTAATTGCATGCAGGAGTAAACGTTCTGAAAACAAAGCGCTCCTTCAAAGTTTCAGAATACACCTGGACCTTCTGGACATGTCTGTCTGCCCTCCAATAGGTCTTCCACAAAGAGAGGATCTTCTCTCGCAAGAGGAAGGTCGGGTTCTCTATCCAGAGGCATGACACTCAGCCTTCACGCATGATTTCTGAGAGGCTGATCTATAAGGATTGGGACCTCCGGATGACGGAATGGAGTTCTTGCTTTCGGCCAGACGGCCAGTAACAAAATCCTTGTATTGGTGTCATTGGAACAAGTTCAGTAACTGGTGCAGGGATAAGAATGTGGATCAATTTTTATGTAATACTCCTACAGTACTTTCTTTCCTCTTACACTTAGCCAATTTGGGTCTCCAAGTTGGTACTATAAAAGGATATTTGGCAGCGCTATCTATCTTTAAGCACTCTTCGGAAGAGGTGTCATATTTTAAAATCCCCTTGGTCATTCAATTCTTGAAAGGGCTGACAAATGTGTACCCTCCGACACCTTTTCAGGTGCCCATCTGGGATTTGAATTTAGTCTTAACATTTCTTGTGTGCCACTTTCAAGACCTTACGTTCTTGCCCCTTAAGACTTCTCACTGTAAAAAGAATTTTGTTAGTGGTTATAACGTCAGCCCGCAGGGTGAGTGAGTTGCAGGCGCTCTCTTGTAAGCCTCTTCACACCATTTTCCATAGGGACAAAGTTATTCTAAAAGTCAAACCATCCTTCTTGCCTAAAATAGTCTCTGATTCACCTCTGTCACGGAACATCTCTTTACCTTCTGTTTAGCCTCCTCCAGATGCTAGTAAGGAAGAGGCAAGATTGCACAGACTGCACCCAAAAAGGGCTCTGTTTCTATATTTCTAGAATGGCTAATTTTCGACAATGTGACCAATTATTTGTTGAGTATACTGGACACAAATTGGGCCTTGGAGTGTCTAAGCAAACTCCTATCCAGATTGATAATTCTATCAAATCGGAGTGCTATAAATTGGCTGGGAAAGAGCCTCCAGGGGGGCTAAGGGGTCATTCAACCAGGGGCATGGCAACTTCTACAGCTCTTCAGATGGATGTCCCGGTGCAGAATATTTGTTCTGTGGCCACCTGGTCATCAGTGCACACTTTTGTGAAGCATTACTGCTTGGACTCTACATCGTATCAAGGAGGACTCTTTGCAAAAGCTGGCCTTCATTCAGTCCATGATTGAAATTTTTGGGTGGTACTCCTCCAAATTCTTACTGCTTCGGGAGCCTATCTAAGATGAGGAATACGTGGGAGGACACAATCTATTTGAAGAACAAGTTACTTACCAACTGTAACGTTGTTTCGATTGGATGTTCCTCCCACGTACCAACCTACCCCTGTACAGTTTACGCCAGTTCCACTCAAACTTCCTTAAGAGCCTGAGGACTTCAAAGCCTGATCAACTGATGCGACCATGAATACCGTAAAACAGAACTGAGGTAATGGGCGCGGCTCGAGCCCTTTATACAGCGGATGACGTAGACGCTCTACGGCGGCCCTCGAGGGACTACGACTCCGCGGCCTCGAACACCGCGCCCTCTGGTGAAATCTTATTTACAAAGCAGCAAAGCTGGGAGACAAGATATCTAAGATGATGAATACATGGGAGGAACATCCAATCGAAACAACGTTACAGTTGGTAAGTAAATTGTTCTTCTGCATTCACCTAAATGCAATGGCTACATTCTGAGCTCTCCTGGACTTCATAGAGTGGCTGCATTTGCGAGGACTTGGAATGAAATGATGGCTACTTTACATGGGTACCAAGAATCAATACACTGGCTGTATTCTTCATTCACCTAGATTTGGGCTGGTCCATCAAACAATGTAGCCCCCTGTGATTTCCATTAAATGGTCTTGATACATTTTAATATTGGCCACTAAGTGTATAACATATAAACAATCTAAGCTGACATTTATGGGGTTGAGAATGTTAAAACAGCTCTTACGGTGTATAGTTTAATCAAATTGAGTGTCTCATGTACCAATGAAACTAAACTAAAAAGCGAAGAACTCACTCTGGCTTTTCTTGCAGTCACTGCTCTTGATATAAACATCAATCAATTTTTGAAAAGCCTTGGCCTCGAACATCTTCGGGACATCTTTGAAACAGAACAGGTAAGAGACAAACGAAGCCTTGTTTCTATATATGTTGTCCTTGCAGTAAATCAAGGGGTGTAATTGCTAAAGCCATTTTTCTTCTGTAGTAAAATAAAATCCTTGTTTCAGAAATGTCATGCTGCATAAGTGTAATGAAAGTTTTTTATTTTTCCTTTTGCCCGTCAGAAGACTGATGAGAATAATAGGTCATTTGATTTTCTTTTATCTACATATGCTTAGATATTTATCATTGTACCTTGAGTGTTAGGGAGTAGTTAGTGTTACGACATTAAATTCCCTGTTGCCTACATGAAGAAAATGTAATCGGCTAAGTCGCTAAAAGGAAATATCAACATCCCTGTTAGGAAAGAATTTGTTTTTGCAACTTTCGTTCCAAAATGTTCTATGCAATCCCATTCTTTTTACTCCGTTTTTGATCCATGTCCTGACATTTTGAAGGAAAGTAAAGCCTTAAACTTCACTTCCCTCCCTTGCCTTTTGCTCATTTGTTAGGGGAAACTGATCAGTCCTTCAAACTATCAATACTGGGAAACTGTTTCCCTTATGAATTTTTGAATTTTGACATTGCACACAGCACCTTACAGTGCAATGGGGATACTTTTGTTTACCTTAGCTTTTTACACATGGTATTTTTGTTTACTTTTATGTGCCGGTCCACAAGTCTGCTACTGGATTGGATGTAAACTCGTAGTTGTCCCTGATTGGACAACTACTGGCTATTTGAATGGTGCAGATCCTTACCCATTGGTTGGCTTGGCTTGCTTCAAGTTCATATTTTGGATTAGAGGATTCCTGCAGCCAGACTTCAGATCTACTTTGAAACCAAGAATCTTTCGAAGAAGAGCAGCCTGATGATGGCCAGAGGACAACTTCTGCAATGGCCCAGCAACTAACCAGCTGAAGTGCTGCTCCTCTTCCTAATCTCCGAAGACCCTCGTCTGTGCTTCAGCTCTTGGACTAGCGGGACCAGCTAGTCTTGATGCCTTCTTGAGGATCCAGCCCCTCTGAACCTTCGGAAGTTTCCCTGGAATGCACAATGGACTGTCAAGCTATCTCGCCAGTACAGTTCCCCATTGAAGCCCAGAACCTTGGTGGTTGACCGCGTGCGCATAAGTCGCCTTCTCCCTGAATTTCAGCTTCCTATCTTCAAGGGAACGGTCCTGGAGCAGCTTCTGAGACAATCATTTGAAGGGTGCTTGTCTGCAAACTCAATGTTGCTGACACACTCCTTCCTCCACCCAGTTAACTGTCCTAAAGAAGTCTGCATCGTTGGAATCTGCATTTCATCATCTATTCGGATTGCATCTTGCAGTCGCACCTGACCGGAAGATTCCTCGATCCTGCAACTTCTGTGCTGCAGGAGTCCACATCTTATCCAGAATTCAAGCCCAGGAAGGGGGGTGGGGGGGCCTCTAGTCCCAGTGCACTTTCTTGGTGCCAGTCTGCAACTGGGGCAGATGTGAAATCAGTAGTCCCCTGAGTCTTGGATAAAAGGAGGACCTCTGCAGCTATTTTTCAGATTGATGTTGGAGCCAAGAATCCCTCAAAGAAGAGCAGCCGGCTGAAGTTCTGAAGACTCCTCGTGAAGTTGCCCAGCATCCGTTGCTTGTCCGGCTTGGTTAGGCCCTGTACCTGATTTCTGAATACCCTGAGCAATGCATTAGCCCTTGGACTAATGGGTCCCATTAGTCTCTCTGCCTTCTTGAGGATCCAGCCCTTCAGAGCCTTCGGAAGTGTCCTTGAACTGCCTGGTGGACTGACCAGCCCTCTGATGAGCTACTTCACCAGAAAGGTCGTTCAGAATTGAGGTCCGGAACGTTGGTCACCAGCTTGTGCCACAAGTCTCCTCCCTGAATTTCAACTTCCCACCTTCAAGGGAACATGTCCTGGAGCAGCTGCTGTGACTCCGACTGGAAGGATGCCTGTTGTCACCTGTAAACTATGATCGTTGCTTGAACTTAACTTTCAGAATCCAGTGATGTGTCCAGCAGAGACCTGCATCATTGAATTCAGCATTTCTTCACGGCCTGGGCTTGTATCTTGAATTTCCGAACAGAAGAATCCCTGAAACCTACAACTCCTGGGCACCCCTCACCAGAAACAAACTGCAGAAGATCAAGTCCACAGGTGTTCCACAAAGACATCTTGGAAGGGGTGTGGGAGCAAGAATCATAGTCGAGGGTAAGTGCACCTGCCCCCACCTGCCAAAACTCCCCTTGTCCTCCATAGGATAACATTGGGAACAAGTCCATTTGTCTTCTGTCTGCATTCCATTGAACATTGATTTTAGGATTTGGATTTCTCTATTTAGGATATTGTTCTTGTGATTGGTTCCCATTATGTACTGCATTTAACTTACCTGCATTGCTTAAGTTTTCCGATGTCATTTATGTGAACAAAATGGTGATTGTATACATCTGTATTATAGAGTTTTGTGTGATGGTACTACTTGCTAGTTTCATTTTTCAGTGTGTTATAAATGCCTAAAATGAAGAGCTATATTTATTTTTTATAACTGACGGTTTAAAATTAATTGTGTTCTACTCTATGTGAACTCTTTGAGGGCCCTTACCCTACATGGTCTCTCCTGAGACTAAGCCTCGACTTCTCCACCACGTAACTTGATTGTGTTTTGTCTAACCTCTCGGAGCTCCCTCTGGTGTACTAAAATGTCGCAATGCCCTACCTAGGAGAGCCACATCATTGGTTTCCCCACTGCCCCCACCATGAAAAATTGTGCTTTGGAGGGGAGTTGGTTCCTGGTTACCAAAAACAAGACTACAGCTACCAGAATTCCTTGAGACCAATTTGTAACACCTGAAAAGACAGCCTCCCTGAAGATTGTTAGAGACTTGAAAGTGCTTGGAGAAGAACAACAACTTGAAATGCAGCAGGTATTCAACACTGGGAACTAGAGTGTGCGCCTCACCCACCCTCTGTTTCTCTACATATTGGTGTCCTAAAATATGTCGTCCATTCCAGATTCTAGAAATCCATCCTAAAAGTCCCCATCTCTACAGAGAAAGCCACGAGGCATACTCTGTCAAATACTGGCCACAGAAAAGCTGGAGACAAAGCCACTCCTTCGGGGCAGAAGCAGACTAAGGAAGCGGTGTCCAATCATTCTCTAAACAAGCCAATTGTGTCCAAAATGCAACAAACATTTTTCACCAGAGAATAGTCCTGCTAACACCATAGTACCCAAAGAGGTAGGGGGTGGGAGGCAGGCACTGTGCCTCCAGAATGGACTTCAAGCACAGTCACTGGGTGCAAAAGAAAAAAGTACAACACACAGAAAAACAGACCACATTCAACAGCTGTTGAAACACTGGCTGAACACATGACGTACAAACACACAAAGCTAGACATGGCGTAGAGTAGAGCATACTGATATAACCATGCAGGCGAAAGACTGGGCGCTGATGCACCAAAACAATGCAAGTAGTTGAAATAAAGTCCAACACTGAGAAAAAAATGGAGGGTACATGGTGGGCCTGTTAGGCAGAATTGCAGGCAGTACCCTCTGGGATCACTACACACAATTTGGACTACAGGTGTTAGCCAAACCAACCTTTGGTAGAAGTCTGTACCACGGTTTTTGGTAGCGATCTGAGCAGCCAGGCTTATCTCAAGAGTGAATGTGAGCAGTACAAGTAGTTGCACAGAGGACTTTCAATCACAGTGGTTCAAGTAGACACTTACACTCAAGGTTTCTTGGTAAAAAAACACTTAGTAATTTATTACACAATCATTTAGAAAAATGTCACTAGAAGAAGGCAACTTATTATATACCCATACACTTCAATACAAAACTCTAAGCTTTTGAGACAGTTTGAGTTCCCCTGAAATAGGAGCCAAATGGCAGTTCAGTTACTTAGCAGTGAGCAAAAAGGACAAACTTAAGTAGAATAGATCACATATACTTCCTAGGCAGTGCAAATATGTTATTCAGAGGAGTTCAAGTCAATAGGTCAGGCCAAAGTCAATGGGCTAGTGTTCTGGATAGGAAAGAGCAGTTCTGGTATCAAACGGTAAAGTCTTTGCAAATGTTCTCAGAAGTAGTTTAGACGAAAAAGGATCATTTGTCGGGTCACAAGCTGATTAGGCCTGTAAGTTGGGAAAGTTTCACAAACTTTCACAGTGAGAGTAGCGTCCTCTCAATCAGGTTGGCACAGTACCTTTGTATGAAGAAACAAATGTTGCTGAAGCCGTGGTTCCTGGCAGGTCCTGCAGATCTCGTTGTTCCTGAGCCTCAGTCTTAGGAACAAGAGGGAGAACATCGGACTCCTGCACACCACACGATCGTTCAAGAAAGCAAACAAGATGGAGTCTCTTCAGTTCCAGTAGCAGTAGATTCAAGAACACTAACTGGTGTCCCTCTCCCTGGTTAATCCTAACCAGCTTTGCGAATGGTATCCAGGTGTCTTATGAGTTGATGGGTCCCACCAACTCAAAGGAAGAAGCCGTCCTTGAAGGAGCTTCTCTGTCGAATGGAGTTTGGCAATTCGGACCTGCAGCAGGGCTTCACCGGGCAAACCAATAGTCCAGGAGTTGCAGCAGCCGTCCTCTTCCAGCTCGTCTTCGGTTCTTTCATTCCAGTGGTCGACTCTGCTTTCCAGTCCAAGAGACTCTCCTTTTCATCTGTTTTCTCCCTTTCATTCCAGTCTAGCTGCCACTCACCCAGCAGGGTGGCTGTCCTTGCCAGACAGTCAGCCAATCAAGCCGCAGTGTATTTGGGTCTCCTAGGAGATTAAGCACAGGGAGTTTTGGGCACCTCCCTCACTTCCTGCCCACCCCAGACACTCAGACGCCAGAGGCTGTCTTCAGTCCTGAAGCCCGCCAAAGGCATACGAACAAAGGGACCAAACAAAGTTTGGCGCGCAGAGACGAGCACTAGTAGGGCCTTTCCAAAAAGAAATGGCAAAAATATCGGGACCTGTTTAAACAAAGGGGCTTAAGGCGCCATCTTGAAAAACATGGCTGCCGTGATTTTTAGCTACCGGTGTTTGCGGTCGGGAAAAATCATGGTAGTTTGTTGTAAAACCACTGCCACCAGCCTTTTCAATAGGGAAGGGTAGCATTTGACTGCTACATGAGTATTTAGACACAGGGGATACTATGTAACCCCCTCCTCCAGCACTCCATTGTAAGATGGTGTGTGCTGAGCCTAGGAATTTGGAAATACTAGTAAAGTCAATTTCACTTTACATTCTCTGGGAAACAGTAGTCTATCCCAGAGAAGGTATTTAAACATTTGGGAAGTCTAAAAAGACATCCCTGTGTCACTGCACTGAGGGTGCTGTGTAACACACATGAAAATATGCCTATGGAGTTATATAAAACTCCATAACCAAAAGAAATAAACACAGAAAACAAACACATTTAAAAAGTACAGAGTCCTAAAGTTCAGCAAAAGAGCTGGGGGTCTCTAAGGTGGAGAGGAATTAGCACATTGGTGAGAATTCTTCCTAACAGGGCCAAAATGTCAGATCCTGGAAAATCATCAATGTCCATAAGAATGGGTTTGAGTTAACATCAATGGTGTTTCATACACCAATCCTACATATTAGTCCAGCTTTATAGAGTACGGTACAAGAAAATATCCCTAGAAACATGTCTCACCTGGGTCACCTGGCTAAGCCCGTGCCTGCACTCCCAGTCTCCTTCTCTGTCATTTGACCTATGGAGCGAGTGCTAATTGCTGCTTTTGCCGCCACCTTCACTTCCCCTCCTACTCCTGCCACTGACTCTCGATCTGATACAGCCCTTACCAACCTTCAACTCCATCTCCAACACTCTGGACATCCTTGCCCCTGTCTTGAGGATCTGCATGAAACCTGCCTCCAAAAGCAACTCCTGGTATGTTTCCGACCTGGCCGCTCTGAAAGACAAGGGCAGAGCAGCTGAGCAGAAGTGGTAGGCTTCGATTATTTCCTCTAACAAACCGGCCTGCTGCCTACTCCAAAGGCAATACAGACTCACCCTTCTTGAAGAAGAGGGCCTGCATCTCTGCGGCCACTAACGCGACTGAGCTTTTAAAAGTCTGCAAGGAACTTGCCAATGCTACTGCAGTCTCCACTTCTCCTCTGACTTCCATGACACTCTGCACCTCTCTGGCCTCTCACTTAATTTCTAAAACTCAGGACATCTTGTCCTCACTCTCGTCTATTCTTCACTATTCTCCCTCACCCACTCTCCGGCCTCCCTTGGACCCCCTCACCGCCTTTGCCCTCCTTCTCTCTCCCATAACACCTGGTGACGTTTCTAACAAGAGAAAGAGGATCCAAAGGTAGAATCCTCCCGTCCCCTGCACACTATGAAAAACCGTCAATGACCGTTAATTCAAAAAAATGTTTAACAAATGCAATTGCATTCAATAAATCAGGCAAAATGTACTCTAACCAATGTTGTAGATAAAATTCACAATTTTTATTATGAAGAGTTTTGGGCAAAACAATCTACATGTCTGGTTTCTATTGCTGACGCATTTCGAGGACTAAGCCTCTTCTTCATGAGCCTTAACGGACTGCGGAAAAAATATCGTACAAATTGACACTTTCAGTATATTGTAGATTCTGTCAATTAAATATGCATATAATCAGAACTGATGAACACCTCAGTCTAATAGTGGGGGGGGGGGAAGGAGATTTGGCACAATAGCAAATAAACCAATAATATGTACAAGGAGCCAAATGGCTGTATCCCAGTTACTCCAGCATGGGGTCTGTCATGGATTCACATGCTCATGAATATTCCCCGTCGTCAGTCTGGGAATCCTCGGCCAAGAAAAAATCAGTTTAACATCTGAACTGTCTTTCTCCTAACAACCAATAACTGGTCTCTGGGTCATACTGCCCCTAGCCAATGACTGCCCTCTACCTAGCTCCTCCTCTGGCAGCCGTCTTCAGATTTTTACTGCACGTTGAAGTGTTGGGAGTCCTCATGCTATAGCTCTCGAGCTTTTACTGCGTTTTTGCGTTTTTTTAAGCTCCATCAATCCATCACCCCCGCCAGCCTGCCTTAACCCCCCACTCCCCCTCCCCCCACCCCCCCGGTGAAGGCCTTGAGCGCACCCAAGATCATGAAGGCCCAGGTTCACCAGGAGAAGGCTTCCCTTGAAGGAGTGGTGGCCTCCCTAGCGAAGGCCGCGGATGCTGGTTCGCAGGAGGCGGCCCCTAAAACGAGAGGTTCCCTGCCTGCGTGGAGGGAATATTCTCTTCTGTCCATCGAGAAGACACCGGTGAAGACTATGCCGATCATCTCCCCTAAACCATCCCCGCTGGTTGAGCAAAAGGGGGGACGGCCCTGTAGTCCTGCAAGGCTCGGACATCTCCTCCGACACGATACCCTAGGATACCCTGTGCAGGGGGAGACTACACCCATCCCTCACATTCAGCCCACCTTGACACCCAGACGCCAAGAAGAGGGCTTCTTTGCAGAAGCCCGCCAAAAGACGGTGAACAAAGAAGGCAAACCTGGTTTGCCACTCAAAGTAAAACGCAAGAAGGACATTAACAAAAAGAAATGGCGACTAAACCTGACCAGAGCCAAATTAAAATGTATTTGGTCAAGGGGGGGTAGATGGTCGAGGCTAATATAATAGCCTGGAACAATACCACGTTTATATAGTATAATAGCGGTAGGAAAATTAGGGTAGATACCACTGCCAACAGCCAAGTCAAAATGTTAAGAGAGCAAAACAAAGCTCAGAGACAGACAAAAAGGGGTAGGAATGAACCCTTTCCAGTACTCCATGTAAAATGGGGTGTACTGGGTCTGTAGTTTTAAAGTGACTATGTAAAGTTAATGGCAACTTTACCTGTTTCGGGGGGACCAGTAGTCAGCCCCAGAAAAATTGAGTCATTGGGAAGTCTAAGAGACAACCCTGCATTACCGTAATTAAGGTGCTGTGTAACACTCGCAACAAGTTGGGCTCATGGAGTGGTGTGCTCCAGAGCCCAAGATCACAAAAAGTACAACACACACAAAAATAAACTGTAAGAAGCTCACACTCTTACCAGGTGGAAAAAAATAAACCCCAGAAATCCAGCAAAGCTGCTGAGGGACTCGCTAGGTAAGGGAAATTAGCCATAAATGAGAATTCTCCCTAACAGTCCGGCTGCTCACGAACTGGGGTTCTCGATAAACTTTGAAGTCCTGCTTGGTGTCACCGCAGGCCGCGCTGTTTCTGGGGTCCCGGCTCAACACAGTGTCGTGTCTGGCGTCCCTGTCGGAGAAGGGAATCGCAGCCATCCTGGGCAAGCTACAACGGCTGTTGACCCTGAGGACCGCAAGGGTGAGGTCCATCAAGTCCCTCCTTTTCGGCATGATGTCGTCATGCATTTATCTCGTGTGCCTGTGCAGGCTGCGGTTGCGACCACTGCTAGAGTTCGATGCCCGTTGGATATAGGTATCGGAAAGCTTTGAGGACAAGATCACCCTCGATGAGAGATTACGTCGGGCGATTCGGTGGTGGGGTGTCCACGCATCTGTCAGCAGGCGCGGATTTCCAGAGCCCCCGCACCAAGAGACGCTCACAACGGACGCCTCCCTGGAGGGATGGGGTGCACACATGGGGCTTCTCCACGCAAGAGGCCTTTGGCTACTGGAGGAGAAGTCGTTGCACATCAACGTTCTGGAGCTACGGGCCGTGTTTTGGGCCCTCAAGTCTTTCCTTCCGTCCCTCAAGGGCAAGGTGGTGCGGATTTTCACAGACACCCCCACAATGTTTTACATCCGGAAGCAGGGGGGCACCAGATCCTTGGCACTCTCCAAAGAGGTGCAGGACCTATGGAGATGGGCCGTCGCGCTGACAATGTTCCTCGTCCCGTTTCATCTGGCAGGAGTGAAGAACACTGTGACCGACTCAGCAGGGAACTGCGCTTGTGCCACGAGTGGGAGCTTTGACAGGACCAAGTGGATCTGCTATTCCGATGACGGGGGAATCCCCAGATTGATCTGTTTGTGACGGCGACAAACACCAAGTGCCAGAGGTTCGCCAGCAGGTTTTCCCAGCTGGGGAGCATGGGGGATGCATTCTCCTTCCGCTGGGACGGCCTGTTCCTCTGTTTTCCCCGTTGTTGTTGCTTCTGCGACTCATCAATCAACTCCGACGGTCCTGGTGCAGGATGATCCTCGTCGCACCGGCGTGGCCGAGGCAGATATGGTACCTGGACCTTCTGGACATGTCAGCGTCCCCTCCAATCAAGCTTCTGGTGGATGTAGATCGTCTCGCCAGGGAAGGAGGCGCGATTCTGCACCACGACCCAGAGTTGCTGAACTTGCAGGCCTGGCTCCTGCAGCGCTATAGTTTGGAGGATGCGATGTCCTGGCGGACTGCAAGGAAGTGCTTGCCCATGTCAGGGCTTCGTCTACACTGAAATGCTGCGGCATAAGTGGAAGAGGTTTGCAGTCTGGTGCTGTGCACAGAAACCCGATCCTCTACGGATTACGGCTCTGCAGGTGCTGCCATACTTACTGTTGCTGTCCAAAGTAGTGTTGGATCATGCTTCCATCAAGTTTTCTCCCCCTACACCAGAACTCCAGGGCGGTCGTCCTTATGGTCACACCACTTGGTTAAGGAATTTATAAAAGGACTTTTCCGTTCATTCCCGCCTTTGAAGGCTCTGGCCCGGCGTGGGAGCTCAATGTGGTACTGACTAGGCTCATGGGTCTCCAGTTCGAGCCTATGCATTCGGCTCCGCTGAAGATTTTTTCGTGGAAGACAGCTTCTCTTGTGGCCATCACCTCTGCACGACGAGTGGGAGAGATTCAGGCTCTATCTTGTAAACCACCGTACTTGACATTCCACAAGACAAGGGTGGTGGTGCTGTGGACGCACTGCTCCTTCATGCCTAAGGTGCTGTCGGACTTCCATGTCAACGAGCCCTTGGTGTTACCTGTTTTCTTCCTGATCGCCTTTGTCGCCAGCTAAGAGGACTTTGCACTCGCTGGATGTGGCTAGAGCGCTGAAGTTCTGTGGACCACACAAAGTGTTTTCAAAGACATCACAGCTGTTTGTGATCTTTGGCCCTGTGAACCAAGGGAACGCCCTCTCCAAGGCTTCCATTTCCAGGTGGCTTTCCGGCAGCATCACCCTTTGTCACCGGTTGGCAAACCGACTGTTGCCTGGCCGTCCGAGAGCCCATTCGACCAGAGCGAGCGCTACAACTACAGCGTTTTTGTCTGGTGTGCCCCTGCTGGCTATGTGGAGGTTGATGCACACCTTCACGAAGTTATACTGTGTCGACAGGGATTCCAGAGAGGAGTCAAGAGTCGGCCAAGCAGTGCTGCGCAACCTGTTCGCTTAAAGGTGAGCCTGGTGAGGAGGTAAGAGATGCTTAATGTTGAGCCTTGCCACCTCCCGTGGTTGTGCATGTGTGTACTGCTATGTATTCTTTATTCATGAGCATGTTAATCTATGCCAGACCCCATGCTGGAGAAGGAAAAAGTTACTTAACCTGTAACTGTTGTTCTCCAGCATGGGTCTGGCATGGATTCACAGGCGAACCCTCCGGCCTAGCCCTCGGCGGCTCTTCTCTTGGTCCTACTGCCCCTTTACGTGCTATCAAATCTGAAGATGGCTGCCAGCGGAGGGGCTTAGGTAGAGGGCAGACATTGGCTGGGGGCAGTATGACCCAGAGACCAGTGATTGGTTGTTAGGAGAAAGACAGTTCAGAAGTGAAACTGAAACTGATTTTTTCTTTACTGAGGATTCCCAGCCTGACTGGGAATATTCATGAGCATGTGAATCCATGCCAGACCCATGCTGGAGAACAACACTTACAGGTAGGTAACTTGTTCCTTCGTGAAAGTACTCGTAAATACATTTCTGACAACTCCCATTGTTGTCCTAGATTGGGACCATAATCTGGTTCTGACATTTCTGATGGCGGCTACCTTTGAGCCTATGCGCTCTTGTGCCTTACGTCTTCTGTCTTTGAAAACAGCCTTTTTGTGGCTACTACATCTGCTAGGCGGGTGGGTGAACTGCAGGCCTTTTGCTGAAAGCCACCCTTCCTGTGTTGATTCCGGGCGAAATTTCACTTGCTGTAAGGCCTGTCTTCCTCCTCAAGGTTGTCTCAGAATTACACCTGTCGCAGTCCATCGACCTTCTGGTCTTCTACCCTCCTCTGCACCCTTCTAAGGAGGACTAACTGTTACACGGCCTAGGCCTGAAAAGGGTGAAGAGTTTATATTGCAAGGACAGCTGATTAGCTCTTCGTGGCCTTTTCCTTGGCCCATAACGGCGTACCCACTAACTAAGCCGAGTTTATCCTGCTGGATCATTTTCTGTGTAGTGTAATACTACCAGTTTGCCGGAAAGGACCAGCAGGCATCGGGGCCCATTCGACAATGGGAGTCTCGGCATCAACAGCATTACAGAGGGGTGTCCCTGTCCGGAGATTTGTCATGCTGCGACATGGTAATTCCTTCATACATTTGCTAAGCACTATAATATGCATGTGGCTCGTATAGCTGATGCGCATTTTGGCAGGGCAGTGCTGCAAAGTTTCTTAGTATAACTGTTAGGGACAATTCTCATTCTATGGCTAATTTCCCTTACCTATAGAGTCCCCCAGCAGCTTTGCTGGGTTTTAAGGGTTTGTTTTTTTTCCTGCTAAGAGTGAGACTCTTTCCCACTCTTAGACAGATTGCTGGTGTGTGTTTTAGGCTATTTCTGTGTTTAATGGCTATGGGGTTTTTCTCACCCTCATAGGAACCATCTTTATACATGTGTTAAACAGCACCCTCAGTGCAGTAACACAGGTGTCGTAGTGACTCCCAAACATAGACTCCATACCCTGGGACTAACTACTGTCTCCCAGGGCATGTAAAGTCCCCATTGACTTTACTAGTGAATAGTTATGAACTAAACCAGTACAAACCATCTCACAATGGAAGTACTGTAAAGGGTTAATCATGTTTCCCTCGTGTTCATTTTCAAGGGGGTACCGTACAGTCCCTCTCTCCAAAGTTTCTGGCTGGTGGCAGTGGTTACTACCGTAAATATTCGACCGCAAATATTTTCCAATGGGATTTTCCCATTGTTCGAGGCTACCACTTTTATTGACAGCCTCTAACGAACCGCCGGTTTATATTTTTATTAACTTTAATCCGGTTGTTTTTTTTTTTTTTTGCCAGAACTTTAATAATGTTTCTTTCTCGTGTCTTTCTCTGAGATCCTAACCCAGGTCGTGGATCCTTTGTTCGTCCTTTTGGCGGGCTTCTGCCAAGAAGCCCTCCTCTCGGCACCACTGAGTCTGGGGTAGACCCATTGTGTGGTAGGGGGAGTAGGCACCCTGGACAGGGTTGCCTAAGCAACCCAAGTCGCACTCTGCCCTGATAGGCTGGAGGGTCTCCCGCCAGGATGGACCTCTCCACTGTGAGAGTGACAGCTAGGCTGTACGAATGGGGGATTTTCTGCATAAAAGCAGGGACCTGAGGACTGGAAGAGCAAGACGTCGCCTCTGGAACTAAGAAACCGAAGAGGAGAGAAGGTGAAGACATCTGCAACGGCCGAACCACGGTGAAGCCCTGCTGCAGATCCTCACCACTTTTCTCCAACGACTTCACCTGCAAGAGTCTTCTTCCCTTGAGCTGGTGGACCAACCAGTTCACCAATCGCCTTCCAGGACCTGCCTTGGTCGAATCGCCAGTGCCCCGCTCTCGGAGTCCGGATTGCCAGGCACCCGTCCACCACGACCGCAATTTAAAGGAGTGTACTTTTTAATCTGTTTCGGCATCACCGCGGCTGGCTTCTTCCCTGGGCAGTGCAGTAACTCAAACCTTCCTCCACGACGAGAGCCTCTCTTCCTCTGCTGGACAACACGAACTGCAGGAACAGCCAGGAACCACTGCAGGAGCCGCTTCCACTTTTTCAGGTACATTGTTCCGCCACGCCTCCCGTTTCGAGGGGTACTGCTAAATCCTTTACCTACCTCCTATGTTGGCCGCCACTATCTACTAACATTATCTTTTACCTTCTGCCCCCTCATTTTGAATCGTTAAACCAAAGACTTGACTGCAGCTACTAGAACAGTTTGATCCTGGGCACATTGCCCTGTACCACTAACTCTGGCACAGGCCTATTGACTTTGGCAAATCTGTTACAACTGCCTTCACTAGATTGCTTTGCACCCTCAACTGTGTTGGTGCACCAAGAACTCTCATAACCTCTCTTCCTTCCCTCTTAAGTATTGCTGAAGTGCCATTTTGCTCGGTTTTCACCTATGTATGACTATTGCTAAAGTGCTACCTTGCCTAACTTGTTCACAATCCACTTGGGAAGTGTTGCTCGTGTGTTTAAGAGATTACATCTGTATAACTTGTCCTTTCCCTCCCTTTTTGAGAAATTACTAGAGTGCCATTTTTGCTTGGTTGACCCTGTGCTATTTTGCTCGGTTTTCACTCTGGCTCAAACTTGTCTATAATTTAAATGGGGAGTTGTGTATTCTTTTCTTGACTGTTTTAACTTTCTTTCATAATTGTGATTTATGTGTTGAACTAGTGTAAAATAAATATATATATTATTTTTAATACAAAGCTTTGGTCAAGTATTACTGGCACGCCCTGTGTCGACGCCCATTTTCGAGTTTCGAAAAACAAACTGTAATACTCTGCAGCTTCCACTAGATGTCGGCCTATGCACAGCATGTGAATCTAAGCAGATACAAGCATCAGAAATACGATTACGGTGAGTAATGTATCCCATATTATTTTTAATACAAAGCTTTGGTCAGTGTTTCCTCCATTAGTACTGTAGTCCTAATGTGTAAACCCTCAATACTGCTCATCTCCCTCTTGAGATGAGTCTGACTTCTCAGTCACAGCTACCAACTAAATCTTTGTGGTACAGACTGATACCAAAGGGGATTTCTTTGCATATACCTGTAGTCTTAATCTTCTGTAGTGCTCCCTAAGGGAACTGCACAGGATTCTGCCTAACAGCCACAGCTCTGGATTGGATCCCATAGACTTAATGGAGGAGTCCATCGACACTTGTGTGTCTGTCCCTCGCCCTGATAAGCATGCTGCCAGTAGTGTAATGGGGAGTTCACACCCTGGCTACACACACACACACCACATTCCCATAAAACCAAACGTACAACCCGTTTGGCCTCATTCGACGGACCTGTCAAAGAAGCCACTGACACCCATAGGCCCACCCAAGACCTTGACAGGGACTACTGCACCTTGTAGTTCAGGGCCATCTGTGCCCTCGTCATCTCGGCTGGCTTCAGCCTTCCCTGGCACCTTCCATAAAATGTTGCTGCGCCGAAACATGCATCTCTCAAAAACACTTCCAAAGCTTTGGTAGAAGCTTTCCAAAGCCCATTCTCATGGCTCCCCCCTTAAGAAGGCCTCTCCTTTACTTGAGGGATAGTCTCAAGCCTCTCCCCCTTTATCTTGGGCCCCACAGCAGAATCCTATTACAGCTGCTCTATCGCTCCCTCCCATTGATGAATCTTCTTCCTCATTTTGGACCAGGGAATAATGCGAGGCCTGCATGGACAAAATGTCTGATTTCATAGACCTTTCAGCTAAATTTGATGACCTTTTTAAAAGTCCTCGGCCTATGGACTATTGCCCCAGACCTTCCAAGACACCACTTCCCTTGTGCTAAATGTTCATCTCCCCCTAGACATGTGCCTGAAACTCGTGTGAACTTATTCCAGGAGCCTCAGGATGAGCAGGATGATGACATCTGTTATGTCAGACCTCTCAAGATCCAATTCTTCAAGCTCCAGATACCTGGACCTCTCCGACCAGGGTACTTGGCCCAATAACCTAGCCTGTGATTCGGACCCGGATAATATCTTCCTGGATGCTCCTTCTGTCGCTCAACCACAGGAGACTTCGCCTGTCGACGATCAGATGTTGTTCAACTCACTCCTCAGGAAGGATGTTGACCACTTCAAAATTGTCTCACAGGAGGCAATTACCCGATTTGGATTTCGTTGAGGACATCCTCAAAGAGAAAGTCCCAGTCAGTCACGCCATTCCTCTTCTGAATGCAGTTAAGAAGCGCCTTGTTCCCTCCTTGCTTACACCATCGCTCACTCGGGCCATCAACCCAAGAGTTGGAAAAAATAAAATCTGTCCAGCACCCTCTGGCCCTTTATAAATCTGAGGACATTCCGTTCTGGACTCCCTGTTGTGACAACCACCAGGAAACATGCAGGAGTCACCTTCCGACAAGGACTGCAAGAAGCTTTATGCTCTTGGGAAATGTATTTCCACCTCAGCTGCTTTGAGCACTCATAGAGCCAATAACACTACTCTTCTGGCTAGCTATAGTGATGTACAATGGGGGATGGTGCATGAAGGCCTGCAAAACGTCCCAAAGCCTGCTCGATCCCAGCTTCTGGCGGTGGTAAATGTAGGGCATCAGGTGACGCAGAATATATTAAAAAATGCTCTTCATTCAGCAGAAACAGCAGAGCGTGTACTAGCAGAAGGGACCCTCCTAAAACGCCAGGCATGGCTCAAGAACTGTGGCTTTAAGCCCAAAACAAAGGCTTCACTAATCAATAAATCTGTGGAAGACACTGTACTCTTCGGGAAAGTGGTTGACGAGGCCGTTAACTGCTAAAAAAATAACATGAGAGGCTGAAGTCACTGAACCAAATCTCAGCAAAATCTTTTGTCCAATGGGGAGTTTTAAACACCCTCTGTCGTTTCACGGATAACCCTTTTCCCGCTCCCCTCGAGGGGCCTACAGGAAAGGAGGTTCTACTTGGTACTGCAGCCAAGGCACTTTCAGTGGTTTTCAAACCCCACGACTACAAGGATTTCGACAAGTCAAGGATTGGGAGACAAACTCTGCAGCCAGAGACTCCCTGGCCCCTGCAAGCGAATGACTTAGTGGTGCAGGTCCCCTCCCATGTTTCCCCGGTAGGGGGACAATTAACATATTTTACCCGCACGTCATAGGGCATCACCTCGAATCAGTGGGTCCTCAGTACAGCAGCGGTGGTTATTGCATAGAATTCCTGCAACCACACTGATACCACATGCCGAAAAGCAGATGGCTGTCGCCGGAACATCTACACATCCTGCTAGAAGAAGTGCAGATCCTACTGCAGAAGGGAGCGATCGAAGTATTCCCAGATCTTAGGTGAACAATGGTATTTATTCAATATATTTCTTTGTACCCAAAAAGGATCTAACCATGTTCCCTGTTTTAAGTCTGCGTCATGCAAACTAATATATCAAACCTGGAAGTTCAGGATGATAAATCTGTATTAGTTAATACCACTAATACAACAAGGGGATTACATGGCGACCTTGGATATGAAAGATGTATGCTTTCATATTTCAATGTTGCCAGTGCACAGAAAGTACCTCAGGTTTAAGATAGAGGACACTCAATATCATTTCAAAGTACTACAAAGGTACTAGCAGTGGCGGCGGCCCACCTGTGCAGGCAGTCCATTCCAGTGTATCCTTATCTCAACGACTGGCAAATAACTGGAGACTCGGGCCAGACTTGTCTGGAGCCCAAAACACAGTATACCTTCTTTTCAATCTGAGGTTCTCCATCAAAAAGAAGTTGTTCCGTCTGGTCCTCTGTCAAGTCATACAGTTTCTAGGAGCATTAATTCAGACAGAAGTGGGGCTCATCTTCCCCTCCAATGAGAGGGTCAAAAACATGTTCCAGATCCCTCGGTATGTAGTCAGTCGTTGGGTAACCATATGATAAGCCATGTGGCTATTGGGGAGGATGGCATCTTCCTAGTTCCACATGCCCGTCTGCGCATGCCTACTATGCAGGAGTGTCTCTCGAGCCAATGGTACCAGGCATGCGGTCACTTGGGCGATCTAGTGGTTGTCTCAACAACACTTGTTCAGTCTCTGCCGCGGTGGTCCAAGGGGCTACTTCTGAATGGAAAATCCTTCACTACCCTCGCTGTGGAAGCCACTCTCACCAGACGCATCCCTGTCAGGATGGGGAGAACACCTCCTAGAACAGACAGCACATCTCATATGGTCCCATCAGTTGCAGCTAAGCCCATCAGTCTGTTGGAACTACTTGCTGTGTTCAAAGCTATCCGCTTTTGTTAGGCAGAATCCTGTGCAGTTCCCTTAGGGAGCACTACACAAGATTAGGACTACAGGTGAGAGCAATAAATCCCCTTTGGTATCAGTCCGTACCACAAAGATTTAGCTGGTAGCTGTGGCTGAGCAGTCAGACGCATTTCAAGAAGGAGATGAGCAGTATTCAGGGTTTACACAATAGGCCTACAGTACTATGGTACAAGGAAACACTGACCAAAGCTTTGTAGTTATATATTTATTTTATAAACTTCTAATAAAACACATGTATCACAGTCATCAAGCAAGTTAAATTAAGTCAAAGGAAAAATATACACATTCCCAAGTTGAATTGTAGACCAAGTGAACCAGAGTGAAAACTGAGCAAAACAGCAGTGACAACTACACACAAGGGATCCTCTAACAATTCCTCACAAGGGAGGGAAAACACAAGTTATCTAGAAATAGTTTCCTATACAACCTAGCAACACTTCCCATCAGTTTGTGAACCAGTTCAGCAAGACCGTGCATCAGTATAGGCAATACTTAAAATGAAAACTGAGCAAAATGGCATTTCACAATATTTAAGAATGGGAAGAAAAGGATAGTTCAAAGAAATAGGTGCACCACACGATTCTAGCTAAGAATCAATCTAAAGAAGGCAGATCTAACAAATGTGACCAGAGTCAGTAGGCCTGTGCCAAAGTCAGTTGGCACAGGGCAAGGGCCCAGGGGCAAAATGTTCTTGTAGCTGCAGTCAAGTCTTTGGTTAACGATTTTGAAAAGGTGTATGCAGAAAGCGAAGGGCGGCCAACCCAATAGGTATGTAAAGGATTTAAAACACCTTTAGTGCTACCGCGAAGAAAGGACGGCCTGGCGGAACAATGTACCTTAAATTGAGAAGTGGCTCCTTGCGGTGGCGGTTGTTTTCTGGTAGTTCCTGCAGTTCGGGGTATCGAGCAGAGGAAGAGAGGCTCTCGTCGTGGAGGAAGGTTCGAGTTACTGCACTACCCAGGGATGAAACCAGCCGCGGTGATGCCCGATGAATAAAAGGTACGCTCCTTTAAATCGCGGTCCGGGTGGATTGGTGCCTGGCTATGTGGCCTCCGAGTACAGGGTACGGGAGATTCGACCAAGGCAGGTCCGGGAATGCGATTGGCAAAATGGTTGGCCCCACCAGCTCAAGGGAAAAGCTCTTGCAGATGAAGATCTCCTCTTTTCGTGTGGAGAAAAGTGGTGAGACGCTGTAGCAGGGCTTCACCGGTGGTTCAGTCGTTGCAGATGTCTTTGGCTTCTCTCCTCTTCGGCTTCTTAGTTCCAATGGCAACGTCTTGCTCTTCCATTCCTCAGGACCCTGCTTTTATGCAAAAAGAGCCCCATTCATACAGCCTAGTTGTCACTCGCACAGTGGAGTGGTCATCTTGGCGGGAGAACCTCCAGCCTATCAGGATAGTGTGACATGGGTTGCTGAGGCAACCCTGTCCAGGGGTCCTACTCCCCCTCCCGCACAATGGACTCACCCCAGACTTAGTGGCGCCGAAAGGAGGGCTTCTTGGTAGAACCCTGCCAAAAGGACAAACAAAGGATCCCCGACCTGGGTTAGGAGTTTAGAGAAAGACACGAGAAAACATGTATATTAAAGTCCTGGCAAATAAAACCTACCGGAGTAAAGTTAATATTAAAATACACCGGCGGTATGTTAGAGGCTGTCAGAAAATGTGGTAGCCTCGAACAATGGGAAAATCCCATAGGGAAATATTTGCGGTCGAATATTTACGGTAGTAATCACTGCCACCAGCCAGAAACCTTTGAGAGAGAGACTGTACGGTACCCTCTTGAAAATGAACACAATGGAAAAACTATTAACCCTTCCCAGTACCTCCATAGTAAGATGGGTTGTACTGGTTTAGTTCATAAAAATTCACTAGTAAAGTCAATTGGGACTTTACATGTCCTGGGAGACAGTAGTCAGTCCCAGGGTATGGGGTCGATGGGACACCCCTGGGTCACTGCACGGAGGGTGCTGCGTAACCCATGTGAATAAAGATGGTTCCTGTGGAGGTGAGAAAAACCCCATAGACATTTAACACAAAAATAGCCTAGAACACACATAGCAAAAATGCCGAAGAGTGGGAAAGAGAGTCTCGCTCTTGGCAGAAGCAAAAAAAAAAAACTTCAAATCCAGCAAAGCTGCTGGGGGACTCTATAGGTAAGGGGAATTAGCCATAGAATGAGAATTCTCCCTAACAATAGGGACTCCCCTCTTCAGAGCCACGGAAGTAGTCATACCCCTCGTCGAATGGGCACGAAGTCCATCCCGGCTAGTCTATAACACTCCACAATGGTCAAAGTAATCCAGCGGAATAGTTTGCTTTGTTACCCCTAATCCTAATTGGTGTACAATATAACCTACGATAAATTGGTCATCCTAGCACAATTTTGACATTCTTGTAATATAAAAAATACTGAGTCCTTTTTGGGCCAAGTCTGTGTAATTGCTCCTCTTCCTTGCCCAAATGAGGAGGAGGGTAAAAAGTTGGAAGTGTTATTTTCTGTGACGAATGAAAGTCAGAAACTACTTTCGGTTAGAACGAAGGTCTCACTCTAAGAACAAGTAGTGTACGGAGGTTTGCATATGAGAACCTGTAACTCGCTAACCCTGCGGGCTGGTGTTAAAGCCACAAGAAGGACTGTTTTAAGTGTTAAGAGCCTTAAAGGACAAGAGTGTAAAGGCTCGAAGGGTACACAAGTTAAGAATTTCAACACCAGATTCAAATCCTAAACCGGGACCTGGAATGGTACTGGAGGGTAAACATTGGTGAGCCCTTTCAAAAATGGTATAATCAATGGAATCTCGAAAAAGAAAAGCTCTTCCGAGGAGCTCTTAAAAATAGAAAGCGCCGCTAGGTATCCTTTTATTGTCCCCATCTGGAGCCCCAGATTGGCTAAATGTAACAAAAAAGACAGCACCATAGGAGGACCACTTTCAGAGTCCACATTCTTATCCTTGCACTAGTTACTGAACTTATTCCAACAACACTGGTACAAGGATTTAGTTGCTGGCCTTCTGGCCGAAAGCAAAATCTCCATTACGTCGTCTGGGAGGTCCCAATCCTTATATCTCAACCTCTCAGAAACCATGCGTGAAGGTCGAGTGTCATGACCTCTAGATGGAGAACCAGACCTTCATCTTGCAAGAGAAGATCCTCTCTTTGTGGAAAACGTATTGGAGGGCAGATGTACATGTCCACAAGGTCCGGGTACCACGTCCTCTGGGACTGGGGAAAACGTGTACAGAAGTGGAAACTCCCAGTCCACCACGAATGTGTCTCCCAGAGTGCCTCTCGGGGGAAATTCCCTTGAGCAGTATAGTTCACACTTCCAGTTGACCCTGGTTGCAAACAAATCCACTTGTGGGGTTCCCCAAAGGGTGAAGATCTCTTGCAGGACTTCCCGAGCTAATTCCAACTCGTGGGACACTGTGCTCTGCCTGCTCAGAGCTTCCGTCGCTGTGTTCTGCTCTCCAGCTAGGTGAACTGCCGACAGAGCGATTCCTTCCTGTATTGTCCAGAACCAAAGCTGCTTTGCCTCTCTGCACAGTGGAAGTCGCCCTACGCCTCCTCTCTTGTTGAGGTAGTACATGGCCACCGTGTTGTCTGTCATTATCAGGACATTCTTTCCACGTACAGAGGGCAGAAAGGCTTGTAGCATCTGTCTGATTGCCCTCAGCTTCAAAAGGTTGATGTGTAGGTTGGACTCTGATGGAGACCAACGACCACCGATTGTCAGATAGTTGGCATGGGCTCCCCACCCCGTAAGGGAAGCGTCCGTCACTACTGTTATCTCTGGCCATGGTTGCCAAAAAGATTCTCCCTTGAGGATATTGTTGCAAGCCCACCATAAAAAATCCTGCGCAACTGTGTTTGGAACTTGCAGGTGATCCGACATATTCCCCGAGAACTGGGACCACTGTGTCATGAGCGCCCATTGAAGGGATCTCATCCTCAATCTGGCCTCCGGCACCAGAAAAATGTAGGATGCCATGAGGCCGAGCAACCTCAAACTCTTATGCCGGTAGACATTGGGCATTCTGGAATTTTGTTACCATCTGCAGAATGGGAAGGGCTCTCACCTCGGGAGGCAAGGCTTTCCTCGAGGAAGTATCCAGGACTGCTTTGATAAATTGGAGTCTTTGAAATGGTATCATATGGGACATCTTGTAATCTGGGGAGAAGCCCAGCCTGTGTAGGGAGTGGCAGGTGATTTAAAGATGTTCTTGAGCTTGTTCGGGGGAACAAGTCCTTATCAACCAATCGTCCAGGTAGGGGTAGACATGAATCCCCCCTCTCCTGAGATTTGCTGCCACAACCGCCATCAGCTTGGTGAATACCCTCAGGCGGAGGTCAGCCCGAATGGCAGAACTCAAAACTGATAGTGAGAACTGCCAACTGCGAACCTCAGGTACTGTCTGTGCTCGAGATGGATTGGCACATGAAAGTAAGCATCATGAAGCTCCAATGATACCTACGAGTCTAAGTTGGAGAGCCTGAAGGATCTGAGAAAGGGTAACCATCTTAAACTTGTCCTTCCTGAGAAACTTGTTCACATTTTCTAAGTCCAAGATGGGTCTCAATCCTCCGTCCTTCTTTGGGATGTGAAAGTAAGGGGAGTACCAACCCACCTTTCTCCAGCAGTGAAAATATCTCCTGCAGAAGGAGCGGATCTGGAATTTTGACAGTTGGCTCCCGGTGGGTGGTCCTGAGGCCTTTTTGGGAAAGGAAGGCAGTAACCTTGAGCTACTGTTGCCAGTGCCCAAGCATCTGAATTAATGCCCCGCCATTCGTTCAGATGCTGAGAGATTCTGCCTGCTACCGGGGTCTTGGGTGATAAGGCCTCAGAGTGCCTTGGAGGCGGCTGCAGGAGAGGCCGAGGGCAAAGATGCCGCTGCTGAGGCCGATTTCGCACGTTTTCCTCGTTCTCCACGAGTAAATGGTCTGTCCTTTCTGCACAGCCTGTCCTCTTCCTCTACCGAAAGATGAGTAGTATAAAAAAAAAAAAAATACCTCCCCATGAAGATGTGCCCGAATAAGGTTTTTGAGGTTGTCTTATAGAAGTGCTTAGGGACTTAGCCGCCGCTTTGCAGGTCTGCAGTTTCTCAAAGCTTTCGTATGCTTTACTGCCAAACAACCTCGAGCTGTCGAAAGGTATGTTGAGAAGTCTGGCCTGCATGTAATGTAGCATCACAGTTGATGCTATGTTACAGCACTCTGACGTCGACAAACATCACAAGAATGTACCACCAGAACCATACCATGCAGGGAGCCCGATCGGGGGCAGTGGAAGTCTCTACTATAACTATGCCCATTAAGGTAACTCATGGGGGTTGGATGACAAAAGGGAAATCGGACTCCTCACATGGAATGTCAAGGGCCTCAATTCCCTGGGGAAACGCAGGTCAGTGGAGCACAAGATCAATCAGTTGGAGGGAGACAGTGTTTCTCCACGAGACTCACCTGCTCCAGTGTAATGAGAAACGGGCTAGATTCAAAAGGTTTAAGAAAATGTTCTTCGCCACCTCTGGGGGGAGGGGCAGGCAGGTGGGAGAGGGGTGGCAATCGGGCTGAGTGAGAGGGCCCCTATTACTAGAATTTCATTTTGGAAAGACCCGGGGGGGGGGGGGGGGCGGTAGACTCCTTGGTGAAGGGGCTACTAATAAAGCAACCAATTACTCTGGTTGCAGTTTACTGCCCAAATGCCGCCCAGGACAAGTTTCTACCGAACCTAATTCCAACAATCCTGGCATTCTCTGGGGGGATATCTAATTATGGGTGGGGATTTCAATTTGGTCCCTGACCCTGAAGCAGATAAAACTCTTCCTCCAACTATATTGGACCATACATTGGCGCTATCTCTGGCTAGGCTACTTGGGGAAACGGGAACGGTCAATGTATGGAGGCTGGCTAATGAGGGGGTCAGTTGCTATACCCACTACTCGCATGCACAGAGGTTTTTCAAGAATGTACCTATTGTTAGTTACAGATGCAATTTACCCATGCTTAGACAAGGTGGAGATACACGCGCGGGCAATCTCGGATCATGCCCCAGTACCGGCTGACGTGGGTATTAATGCCCCCCTTCCACCCCTCCCCCCAACCTCCCCCAAAACACCCAGTGAGGTACTGGAAGCTATGCGACTCCATGCTGCTAGATGCAAACATAAAACTACTTTCGGGAAAACGCGGCAGAGGTCCCCCCCATTAGCGTAGTTTGGGATGCCATGAAAGCAGTGGTGAGGGGGACACTCATCAGTGCTGGGGCGGAGCAGCGAAGGATATCGCAAATCCTAGTGTCCAAACTAGAGGGGACTGTAGCCTCGCGGGAAAAAGATCTGCAATCCCACTGGACAAGGAAGGGGGTAAAGGGCACTACGTAAAGCCAAAATAGCACTGGAGATGCACTGGGTGCATCAATCGGCGAAATCACTGGCCTACACAAAACACTTACTACAGTAAAAGTAACAAAGCAAATCATATTTTAGCATACAAATTGAAGAAAACACACACCAGGAACAATATATCTTGCCTTAGGAACGTGAAGGGTCAGGTCCAATACAGGGAGCGGGACAAGATTGAGGTGCTGGTTAATCACCATAAAGCCATAACGACTGGCCTACCAACATCCCTTGATAATCTGGCCAGGTATCTGCGAGCCTGCAAAACCCTACAATATAAAGCCCTACTGACCTCCTTAGACGATCCGATAACTCAGGAAGAAATGGTGGAAACCATAAAATCGCTGAAAAACTCAGCACCGGGGCCGGATGGGCTAAATGCGTCATTCTACAAGTCATTCTTGCACATTTTAGCTCCCCGACTGACCAATTTATTGAACTCCTTTCAGAACACAGGTACTATCACAAAATCAATGGCAGAATCGCTGACGATTCTCGTTCACAAAACGGGTGAAAGATCGCTAACACCCAGCCTCATACAGACCAATAACCCTATTGAACAATGATATGAAAAATGTATTTGAAAGTACTAGCGGCCAGGCTAAAAACATATCTCCCACACATTATAGCCCGAGATCAAACGGGTTTCATCCCAGGGAGGGAGACTCACAATAATATCAGGCGTACCATAGACCTCATTGAAGTGGGACTGGAGTTTGACCCAACAATCTGAGGTATCTGAGAACCAAGGGCAGGGCGGCGACCGCAGCACTACCAAGATGAAGCGCAGCCGCTGTGCCTCCTTGACTTTGCAGATGACCGTGTATCAACGGGGTCGGGGGGGAAAGCGTATACCCACATGTTGTTCCACTGAATCTGCAATGCATCCCCCAGTGAGCCTCTGCCCGGTCCCATTCAGGACGCAAACTGGTGACATCTCCTGTTGCTAGTGGTGGCGAATAGGTCAATGTGAAGATGGCACCACCTGTTGAAGATCTCCCTTAGGACATGCTCATTCAACTGCCACTCCTAGATGTTGACCACCCAGCCTGCAGAGTCTGTCCGCCTCTAGATTCGACTCCACCAGGAGGTGGACGGCCAACCGATATAGGTTGTTCACCAGTGCCCACTTCCATAAGTCGACGGACAACCTGCAGCGGGGAGGAGTCCTGGTGCTCCCCTCCCCCCCCATTTGTTGAGGTAATACATGCAGGTGGAGCTGTCTGTCTGAATGCAGACGCGGTTGTAGTTGATGTTAGTGAGAATTCTCATTTATGGCATATTTCCCTTACCTAGTGAGTCCCTCAGCAGCTTTGTTGGATTTCTGTGGTTTTATTTTTTCACCTGGTAAGAGTGTGAACCTTTTTCCCACTCTTGCATGTGTTTTGCCATGTGTATTTCTACTGTTTGTGTGATCTTGGGCTCTGGAGCACACCATTCCAGGAGCCCACCTTTTTGTGTGTTACACAGCACCCTCTGTGCAGTGAGACAGGGTTGTCTCTAAGACTTCCCACCGACTCCATTTTTCTGGGGCTGACTACTGTCCCCCAGAAACAGGTAAAATGCCATTTACTTTGTGTAGTCATCTAAACAGCAGACCCAATACACCCCATCTTACTTGGAGTATTGGAAGGGGTTAATTTCTACTCCTTTTTTCTGCACCTCTTGGAGCTTTGTTTCGCTCCCTTAACACTGAGACTTGGCTGGTGGCAGTGGTATCTACCCTAATTTTCTACCGCCATTATGCTATATAAACATGGTACTGTTTTAGGCTATTATATTAGCAGCGAACATAAACCCGCTTGACCAAATACTTTTTCTTTTGGCTCCGGTCGGTTTAGTCGCCGTTTCTCTTTGTTAAAATCCTTCTTGTGTTTTACTGCGTAGCAAACCAGGTTTGCCTTCTTTGTTGGCCGACTTTTTGGCGGGCTTCTACGAAGAAACCCTCCTTTAGCGTCTGGGTGTCTAGGTGGGCTGAATGTGAGGGAGGTGTTTAATAACACCCTGCGCAGAGTTTCCTTGGAGACCCAAGTCGCACTTTGTGTCCATTGGCTGGAGGGGTTGTCCGGGCTGGACAACCCCCCTGCTGTGTGATTGACAGCCAGGCTGTGTGAATGGGGGATTTTTGCAGAAAAGGCAGGACTCTTGGGCTGGAAGTCAGAGTCGCCACTGGAACTACAAGAACAGAAGATGAAGCGGAGAAGACGACGGCTGCTGCAGCTCCTGCGTCCCGGTGAAGCCCTGCTTCAGTCCTGAGCTATCTACCCTTCAATAACGGAAGATCCAGTCCTGAGTCTTCTTCCCTTGAGCCTGGCGGGATCAACCGGCTCACGTTCTACAGCCAGAGAATCCTCTTCTGGGTCGAAATCACTGCACAAAGCTGTAGTGGTCCGGATAGCCATCAGAAGAGCCCTCTCCTGTTTTTAAGGAGCGCACCTTTTATTCACTGTTGCTTTTGCTGTTGCTGGCTTCATCCCTGGGTAGTGCAGATCGCTCGACGTCGTCCTTGTCCCCACGACTGAAGCTTCAGGGACTGTGAGTCTGCAGGAACTACCAGGCACAACTGCCGTGGCACCAGCTTTTCTTCATCTGAATAAGGTACTGTCCCCATTTGGTCGTTCTCTCCGTCTGACCTTGAGGAATCGGGGTGAAACCTTTACCTCTACGAAGGCTTGTCCTTTCTTTCTTCCCTCTTATAACTTTTGCTTCCCTTTTGACAATATCCAAGTACTCCTGGCATCTTGAATCTCGAACTGCTCTGATCGTGTGATCCTCGACAGCAGAGCCCGGCTCCACTTGACACTGGCGCAGGCCTATTGACTTTTATCTGCTTATTAGAAAGTGTTCTCTGATTCCGTTGCCTTGACAAGTATTGCCTGTGATTTTATCCACTATTCCCTTTTTTTTTATTCTATGCGCTAAGTGTGTTTGACTACGGTTACATTTCTTCCCGCAGGTACGATTTTCTTTAGTACGACCAAACTGTCATTACTGTCAAAAAGTGATTGTGTATTAACCCACGGTAATGTCTTTTGTTTCACAACACCGGTCTGTCAAATCCTAATGTACTTACCTTGAATTGACCTGACAAGTGGAATTGGTTGTGTGTAGTGTATTTTAAAGTGTGGTTTGATTTAATAGAAGTGAAGTGTTTTGTGAACAGATGGTTTAAAAATAAATGTACTTATATTTTTTAACCAGAAACCTTGAGTCACTGTTTGCTTGCGTCACAGTAATTGTAGTCCTTTGTGTAATTCCTATTACTGCTCATTTGCTCTTGAGATAAGCCTGCCTGCTCTGCTACTGCTACAACTAGAATTGTGTAGTACAGGCTTGATTTGATATGATAGGTTATTTATAACACTCTTAATACCCAGAGGTTTCTAAGCGCGGACCCGGGGATTGAACCTGTGTTGTTCCGTGTCGTCTTGCTTTCAAGGCAAGCATGTTGCCACTGAGCTTTCCTCCAGAGACCAAAGGTGAAATTTTACTGCCACTTGTGGAGTTAATCACCTGTAGTGTTCCCTAAGGGTATTGCAGAGGATTCTGCCTAAGAGTTGACAATAGGGAGGAAGGCTTTGAGACCAAGCCAGATGGCCATCATGTCAAGTCAATGGATGTGTTCTAGTTCCTGCTTTGACCAGTCCGTGGACACTGAGCTCGTCCAAGGTGCCCCCCCTCATCCTTCTAGGGACGAGTCCGTGGTAATGGTTGCAACTGCCTGAATGGCCTTCCCACTAACAGGTTGGCCTCTGTTTGCCACCATGTAAGGATCCTGGTGTGGGATTCGGTGGTGAGACGATTAGAGCCGTTTGGGAGCAGGTTTCCTGATTCCAGGAGGCTGAGAAATGTAGCTGCAGCCTCCTCATTTTGAGCCTTGCGTGTGGCACTGCCAGGAGACATGCCGCCATGATCCCCAGCAGGTGCTGGTACGACCATGCCCAAGTTACTGACCTGCTTAGGAAATACCCTGTGGCAGTCCCGATTGCCATGACCTTGTCCTCGGAGGGGAAGATCCTCTCTGCCCTCGTATACCAGATTAGTCCCAAGAATGTAAAGGACAGGGTGTGATGTAGCTGTGATTTCTTGAGGTTGATTGAGGACTCCAATTCATATAGCATGTGCATAAGCCTGGCTGCCGTGGGTTGGACTCCTCGGGAGACTGCTCGTACAAGCCAGCTGAGGTATGGACAGAGGTGGTGTGCCCCTTTGCTCTGAGCAGAGCTGCCACTGCATTCATTAGTCCCGTAAAAAGACTGTGGGCCAAATTGAGACCAAATTGGAGGACCTTGTATTGGAAGTGGAAGCCCATGATCCTGAAGCGTAGCAAGGAACGATGGGGCTCCCAAATCCTTCAGATCCAGTGAGCACATCCAGTATCCCCCCACACAGTGTTTCCGCTATTAGATCTTGCGTAACCATCTTGAACACTTGGAGGGGAAGAGAAAGGTTCAGTGTTGAAATGTCCTGGACAACTATCAGGCCAGTCTGGTTCTTTTTCTGTATGGCAAGTAGAAACCCATGCCTCACTGCGAGGGTGGGACCTCCTCCACTTCCTGGCTCCCTATAAGCGAGCAGATCTTCGCCAGAAGAGATGTCGTCCCAATCTGTGGGGGGTGGGGAGTGTTAGGGAGAATTCTCAGAAATGTGCTAATTCCCTTCTACCTTAGAGACCCCCAGCTCTTTTGCTGGACTTTAGGATGTTTCTCTCTCATGTAATTTTAATGTGATTTATTCTCCGTTTCTTTTTACTTTGGCGTCTGACAAACTCCACAGGCATCATCTTCGCATTGTGACACACAGCACCTTCAGTGCAGTGACACAGGGAAGTCTCTTGGATTTCCAAAAAGTTTAAATACCTTTTCTTGGTGAAACTACTGTTTCCAAGAGCAGTGAAGTGAAACTGACTTTACTTACAATTTATAACTTTCTAGACCCAGCACACACTATCTTAGCATAGGGTGCTCGAAGGGTTACTTAGTATCTCCTTTGACTAGTTTCTCATGTAACATTTTTTGTGTTACCCTTTCTACAGTTAATGGCTGGTGGCAGTGGTTTACTTTTAACTACCATTGTGTGTTTTTACTGCAGGCTGCGTTTGGAGCCACGTGCCCATTTCATCAAAATTGCCCCGGTCGTCTTTTTTCGCCATTTTCTGCTGGAAAGGTCCTTCTTAAGATTTACTCTGCACGCCAAACCAGGTTTGGTCTCTTTGTTTGTTTTGTCTTTGGCGGGATTCACAAGTGAAGCCCGCCTCTGGCTCCAGTATGTCTGGCAGGGGCAGGAAGTGAGGGAGGTGCCCGACCTGTGCTTAATCCCCTTGAGGTATGCACCCAAATGTTGATTGGCTCGCTGGCTGTTCCAGCAAGGAGAGCCGCCACCCTGCTGTGCAATTGACATCTAGGCTGGAATGAATGGGAGAAACCTGCATAAAAGGCGAAGCTTTTTGTCTTGGAAGGCAGTCGACCACTGGATGAAGGTATCCAAAAGAAGAACTTGGACGAGACGCCTGCTGCAACTTCTGGACCATTGGTTTGCTCGGTGAAGCCCTGCTGCTGTGCTGAAGCTCCAAATTCCCTTCGACTAGGGAAGCCCTGCCAGGACGACTTCTCCCTTTAAGTTGGTGGGACCAATCAACTCCAAAGTAAGCCCATCTGGACATCCTCTCGAAGCGGGTTGCATTTCCACTGCAGTTGCTGCTCGAACCAAACAGCCAGGGAGAGGAACACCAGATTGGGTGCATTGCTTTTAAGTCAGACCTGAGCGGACTTCCCTGATGCAGGACTGACCAAACCTGAGTCACCTTAACAGAGTGCTGGACCCCAGGAGCAAGGAAAGTCTGAAGTGGTATCCGAGAACCGCAGTGTTGCCATTTGCTGTCAGACACAAGTAGCTGAAACGAAGAAGGACCACCCAATTGAAGTTTGCCTATTGCAGAGCAGGAGTCCCCAGACGTCCTTTCTTGTCTACACGACTGAGGCACAGGAACAACAGGCTCTGCAGAGATGCACAGGAACAGAAGTCAGATGGAACCATTTCTTCTAACCAGAGGTACTGTAAAGTCTAAGAGAACTTGCCTCTCTGTGTGTAGCCTTACTTGCTCTCAGTTGAGACCTGTCTTGGCTACCTTGCAGAGTTGCTAAAGCTTTGCCCTCCACAAGCTTCCTAGCTTGTGGCCCTTCAAGTGTTCTATTTTCTACAAACATTGTGCAAGACTTTTTACCTACCAGAAAAGAAGATCTTCAGCTCCCCTTGACGTTGTGCAATTAACATTGGATGTCCTGGCTCCTGAGAGACTCCTCTTTACCTCTGACTTTGTGCTTTGGAAGGTGTTTTAAAGTACTTGCCTGTTTAAGAGTTATTTCTTGAACTTTGTTTTCTTCCTCTATTCTATCTTGTTCACCCAACTCAGTATTGCTTTAAATGTACCAGAGACAAATTAATGCCCACAGTGCCATAGCTATTTAAGTCACCCAAGGGTGTAGGAAATGTGTCATCCCCAATGGGTGGCCTCTGATTTAGTAGTATATTTAAGTGGTACATGTCTAGCTCCTTTCTGAAGAAGGCTTATATAACTGACTGAAATAAAATAATTGTTTTATCAAAAAACCTTCAGTGTAAGTGTTTATTTGGATAACTGTTTTGTAAAACTCGGTGTCACAACATTACTGCTCACATTGACCCCTCTTGAGATAAGCCTGGCTGCTCGACCACACTACCAACCTGTGTAGTTCAGACTTATACCAAAGGTTGGGTCCCTTTTGCTAGGAGGTCAAGGTTATTGTCGTTCACCCAAAGGGTACTGCACACAATCTTGCCTAATGGGGAGGTATACGGAAGCCCGAGGAAACCACAGAGAATCCACAGGTCCGCGAACCTTGTCCGCTAGGGCTGAATGTGAAGGGCAAGCCTGCCCCCACGGGAGAAGAACAAATTACTTTCTTACCTGGTAACATTCTTTCGATGGGATGTTCCGACGAAGTATTCCACAGGTAATACCCACAGCTGTGCTGCTTCGGAAAATTTCCTGCGTCAATGACGTTGATACTGTCCTCGAGGGCCTCCTTCGAGCCGACGTCACCGGATGTTATAAGTAGGATGCACGACGCCCATAGCCTCAGTTGTAGTTTTTTCCCCAGAACGTGTGGCACCAATCTTCTGCCAGAATGACTACAGAAAGCCTTGCGGAAACGAAAGCTGCAATCGCATAAGATATTCTGTAGAGGGGAAGGTAGGGAGGGAGCGATGTGGAATACGTCGTTGGAACATCCCATCGAAACAACGTTACCAGGTAAGAAAACAACTTGTTCTTCGAAGGGATTGGTTCCTCAGACGTATTCCACATCTATGACAGACTCCCAAAGCAGTAACAACGTATGGAGGTGGGAAAAGAATTTAGAAATGTAGTATGCCCAATCAAATTGCAGAATAGAGGACCGCCTTTCCAAAGGCTAAGTCCTGCCCATGGATAGAGTCCAGGGACTATTGTTTTACAAAAGTATGGACAGAGGCCCATGTGGCTGCTTCACAAATGTTACGAATGGGAATACCTCTCTGCAGAGCAGTGGAGGCAGCCACACCCCTGGTAGAACGGGCCCTCAAGCCTACCGGACGGTCTTTACCCGCCAGACGGTAGCGTTCTGAGATGGTCAAGATAATCCATCTGGACAAGGTCTGCTTAGTAACAGCTTGACCCAAACGCCTTCCAGCGTATCCTACAAAGAGCTGATCGTCCACTCTGACCCGGGACATGTGTGAGATGTTGAAGCTTAACGCTCTCCTAGGATCCAACCTATGGAGCCTCTACTCTTCCTTATCATGATGCGGAGGAGGATAGAATGCCGGAAGAATGACCTTCTGACTTAAATGAAATTCCGACACAACCTTCGGAAGAAAAGGACAAACCCTAAGGACAACCCTGTCCTTATGGAACACTGTGTGAAGGGTGGCTTGGCGGATAGTGCCTGCAACTCACTCACTCTGCGAGCGGAAGTAACCGCAACTAAAAATATAGTTTTAAAGGTCAACAGTCTCAAATGACAAGAATGTAAAGGCTCAAACGGAGCTCCATTAGGAATTTTAGAACCAGGTTCAAATCCCAACCGGGCACCTGGAAAGGTGACAGTGGGAACACACTAGTGAGCCCTTTCAGAAATTGAGAAATTAAAGGAATCTTAAAATAAGAACACTCCTCAGACGAGCGCTTAAATATGGACAGTGCCACCAGGTAACCTTTAACGATACCCACTTGCAGGCCCTTGTGGGCTAACAAAAGCAAAAAAGACGGAACCACAGGAATGGCACATGAAAAAGGACCCATATTCTTAACCCTGCACCAGTCACAGAACTTCCTCCAACGGCAGCAGTACAGGGACTTTGTTGCGGGCCTTCTGGCTGAAAGCAACACCTCCATCACGTCTTCAGGGAGGTCCCAATCCTTATACCTCAACCTTTCAGAAGCCAAGCATGAAGGTTGAGGGACTTGACCTCTGGATGGAGAACCTGACCCCCCTCCCGTGAGAGCAGATCGTCTCGGTAGGGAAGACGGCGTGGAGGGCAGATAGACCTGTCGAGAAGGTCCGGGTACCACGTTATCCGGGCCCTTACCGGAGCAATGAGGATCATTCGGGAACCGAACCTCCGCAGCACTTGCGGAATGACGGGGACTGGAGGAAACGCGTACAGCAGTGGGAAGGACCACTCCATTATGAACGCTGCCCCTAAGGCTCCTTTTGGAGGAAATTCCAACGAGCAGAATCTTTCGCACTTCCGGTTGACACTGGTGGCTAAGAGATCCACTTGTGGGGTCCCCCAAAGGGCAAAGATCTCCAGGAGACTCTCCTGAGCCAGCTCCCACCCATGAGAGACCATGCTCTGCCTGCTCAGAGCGTCCGCCGCCACATTTTCATCTCCTGCCAAATGAACTGCCGAGATCGAAATTTCCTGCTGGATGGCCCAGAACCAGAGCTGCATTGCCTCTCTGCACAGAGGTAGAGACCCTGCCCCCCATCCTTTTGTTGAGGTAGTGCATGGCCACTGTGTTGTCTGTCAGAATCGGGACATTTTTCCCCTGTACAGCCGGCAGAAAAGCCTTCAGGGCTAGCCTAACTGCCCTCGGCTCCATCAGATTGATATGGAGTCTGGACTCTGACGGAGACCAACGACCACTGACTGTCAACTCGTTGGCATGAGCTCCCCATCCCGTAAGGGATGTGTCCGTCACGATAGTCACCTCCGGCCAGGGTAGCCAAAATGGAGCCCCCTTCATCAGATTGCCTTCGACGGCCCACCACAGAAGATCCCGGGCGACCGAGGGCGGCACCTGAAAACGATCCGACATCCTGCCGGAGGCTTGCAAACACTGCATTTTGAGAACCCACTGCAAAGATCTTATCCGCAGCCAGGCCTCTGGCACCAGAAGAATGCAGGATGCCATGAGGCCGAGCAACCTCAAGAACTCAAACGCCGGGAGAGACTGGGCACGTTGAAACTTGTTCACCATCTGCAGAATGTGAGAAGCCCTCACCTGGGGAGGCGCAAACAGCCCCAGGGATGTGTCGAGCACTGCTCCGATGTACTGGAGCCGGTGGGTCGGTGTCAAGTGAGACTGCTTTAAGTTGAGGGAGAAGCCCAGCTTGTGAAGGGAGTGGCAGGTGACTGACGGATGATCCAGGACTTGCTCAGGAGAGTGCGCCCTGATCAACCAATCATCCAGGAAGGCGTAGACGTGAATCTCCCCCTTTGCTGAGATACACTGCCACCACCACCATGAGCTTGGTGAAGATCCTCTGGGCGGAGGTCAATCCGAACGGCAGGACCCGAAACTGAAAATGCGAGTCGCCAACCGCGAACCTCAGGTCCTTCTTGCGCTTGGGATGAATCGGCACATGAAAGTAAGTGTCCTTGAGGTCGAGAGACACCAACCAGTCCTGAAGTTGAAGGGCCTGGAGGACTTGAGAAAGAGTAACCATCTTGAACTTGTCCTTCCTGAGGAGCTTGTTCAAACCACGCAAGTCCATGATGGGTCTCAATCCCCCGTCTTTTTTCGGAATCAAAAAATATGGGGAATACCATCCATTGTTCCTCTCCGCTACAGGCACCAGCAGGGATTTGATTTCCTGTGCAAGGAGCGGATCTGGACTCTTCAAAGAGAGATTCCCTGGTGGATTGTCATGAGGCCTCTGCCAGAAAGGAAGACAGTAGCCGTGGGCTATGATCTCCAGAACCCACACATCTGAAGTAATGGCACGCCATTCTACAAGATGCTGCGCCAGCCTTCCCCCAACCGGCGAACCATGGGACATGGCCCCATGACTGAGCTGAAGCGGCTGCGGCAGTGCCTGAGAGCAAAGAGGCAACTGGCCGAGCGGCCTTGGCACCTCAAGTACCTTGTTTCCACCTCTGGTACTCCTATGTTGGCCCCTTTGACTTGCAGCTCCCCTCGATCTACCAAAGGAAGAGTAGTATCGAAAGGAGAGCTGTACCCAGGACGAAAAGGCGGAGGTTAGCGAACTGCAGCGCTCAACGACTTCGCTGCAGCTTTGGAGATCTGCAACCTCTCAAGGCTCTCATCAGCCCTGCTGCCAAAAAGATGTACACCGCCAAAGGGCATGTTGAGGAGCCGGGCTTGTACGTCAGGAGCAAACCCCGACTTCCGCAACGACGCAAATCTGTCATCACGGTGCTCGCCGCCATGGACCGGCTGACAGTCTGCCATGTCCAGACCCGACTAAACGGATTCACACCTGGCATCCTTGCCATCCTGAACGAGGGCAAGAAAACCATCCCGTTCATTCCCTTCGGGAATATGTTCAGCCGCCAAAGACACACAATTCCACTGAGTGCGAGGAAACCGTGCTAAGGCACACACAGAGTTGGCTGCCTGTAAATCCATACCCTGTGAAGAAAACACTTTCTTCGCCCAGCCATCAAAACGTTTTTCGTCCCTATCTGGAGGGATGGTAGGGTACAACGCCTGCTTTGCTGGTGCCTTAGCCGCATGCACCACCAAACTCTCCGGAGTGGGGTGCGTAGTCAAGTAACAGGGGCGGTACTGGCTGGACGGTATTTGTATGGCAAAGACTTGCTCACTGCTGGGAGACTCTCCGGAGCAGTTCAAGCCGCCGCCACCCTTCTCTGTAAGGCCATATGAAATGGCAGCACGAGGTCAGTGGATGGACCTTGGTCAAGGATATCTGTCAGGTCATCCTGCAGAAAATCCACTGGTGGCGCAGACCACCCCAAGTACTCCATCGCCCTCGACATTAGACGTCGGTACGAAGACTTGGCGTGAGTGCCAGGCTCAGGCCTACCGAACTCAACATAACTAAGTCATTGCAAGTAACAGCGCCTCAATGCCCCTGGGCTGTTTGGGCGCTATATAAATGTAAATAAATAAATAAATAAACCTCCGGAGGTGTGTCCAGACCACTGGTGTCTTGCAAAGACTGACGCAGGTTATCCAACTGGCTATGACCAGACAAGAGTTCGTCAGGAGCCTCATCAGGAACCAAACCTTCATCAGACCCTTCATCCACCTCAGAGATTTAATCAAGAGGCTGGAATAAATCCCTGGATGAGGGCACAGAAAAAGGTTCAAAGACGGGCCTTACTGCTTCTTCGGGGCCTTCCTTGGAGTATCCACCGATGCACGGGGTACCTCTGGTAAAGCCTCCACAAAAAGCGCCGAGGGTGTCGACGGGATCAGTGTCGACATCGAGCGAGGCGCCGATGGCTTCGACACAGGCCTTGAGGGCGGTGCCCCGAGCGTGTCCTTTGACGGCCTCGGCGCCGATTACTTCCTCAGAGCCAGAGCCTCGAGAGAGTCCCCCGACAGACATGACGCTAATGGCGTTGACGTCTTCTTAGATAACCTCACAGGCTCCACCAGTCTTGAGGGCGTTGAGGACCGGACCTGGAGCGGGCATGACTAGAGCGATCCACCTTGTCCAACCAGGACCTCGAAGGTTCCCGGAGATCACGCCGACCGCCCGAGCCCGAAGGTGTACGAACGGTGGCCCTAGCACGTTCCTTGCCAGTATCTTTCGACGGCGCGGACGGAACGGAGCCCTGCGACTTGAAAATCGACATAATTTCCTTATGGGATGCGTCCCATTCTGCAGGAGAGGCATGCTTGGTAGGACAAGCTACCTGCCGTCTGGCGGAGTCCTCAAAAGGCGACCAGTGCCGGCGCTTCCACGTGTGCCTAGAAGAGGCAGAGGAATGGCGGGAAGCCCTCCGGGACCGAGACCCCCTGGATTTATGCCGATGGTGCGGAGAGTCGCCCCTCGAATCGTCGGTTGAAAGCCCAGTGGATTTCGACTTTCGGACTTGGAAACCCTACCTAACAGCTTCTTTCGCTCCCGTAAGGCCTTCGACGTTAAAGACTGGCATTCGTCACAGTCATCTGTGGCGTGGTCCTCGTCGAGGCACCAGAGGCAGATGTCATGCAGGTCTGTAAGTGACATCTTGGAAACGCAGTCCCGACACTTCTTGAATCCCGACCGCGGGGTAGAAGAAGACATGATATTCTTCACAATAACTAAGTTCGAAGAACCGTAGAAACCAGAAGAACCGAAGCACGCCAAGATCTCCGAAGCGAACACGTTCGCGGAAAAAACGGAACTGAGGCTACGGGCATTGTGCGTTCTACTTATAACATCCGGTGACTTCGGCTCGAGGGAGGCCCTCGAGGACATCGTATCAACGTCATCGACGCAGACACCAAACATTTTCCGAAGCAGCAGCAGTGTTGGCTGGGGTACCTGTAAGGCTGCCAAATATGGCGTTCCTGGAAACACCTGAATCTGCCAAAGGTACGACCTCTGTCAGCACGTGGATGACTCTGGCTAAAATGCTTGGCTGCAGGCTCTGTCAATATTGCCAGGGACTTTGCTCTTTGGGAGTTGTTTTTCTTCTGGTCTAGCTCCACATGTCGGTGGCCACACATACAGCCTTGCCTCTAGCGTCTATATGTGCCACTATCTTTGCCTCTGCAAGACCTGCTTTCAATCGAGCTGGACTGTGGGCCGGAAGGTTGGGAAGGAATTCTGCCATCTCCCGCCATAGCTTTCGGTAGATGGCAGCTAGCATGGCGTCCGCATTAGCCTGCCGCAAGTGGAGAGTAGCATTTGAATATACCTTTTCCCCATAGGCCTCTAGGAGTTTTTCCTCCTATCCTAGTAGGGCCAAAGAAGATGCCGATGAGGAGGTTTGTAGTTTTGCTGATTGGTGCACAGACGGACGAGGGAACCCCCCCTCAGTCTGCCTGTAGTTGGCATCTAAGGGCTTGTTTGTAGGCTGTATAGAGTGCGGTTTTACCCAGCCCTTTTTTGTCAGGGACTCCACATCCTCCTGCAACGGTATGCCAGATCTGATGGTCGAGCGTATGGTAAGCACCTCTGCTAAGACCACTGCCTCCGGCTGTACAACATGGGGGTGTGGGAACCCCAAGTACTCTGCCACGCCAGTCAGCTTTTCATGGAAAGCCCTAGCTGAGGTGGTATATTGATCCTCCTCGCCCGTGTCCCCTGCTGTGTCCTGCAGGTCCGTGCCTGCTGGTGGGGTTGCAGGCAGCTGCGGCGTGCTGATGGGCTGCACCTGAGACGCTGGGCACCTTGGTGATAGGCACCTGGCGTTGCGTAGGAATCTGGGCCTGCACTGATCTGTGTTGAAACCAAGACCAGGGTTGCATGGGCGCAGGAGGGAGCATGTCTTTGATGAACCCGCCCCCCGAGTGTATGTTCCCCTTTTGAGGCGACCTCATGAGCGTGAGAAATTTGTCAAAGAAGCAGTCCTCGCATGCCGCTGAGGCGCATTCCTGCGAGGATACGCGGCCTTGGGCTTGTACCTGCAGCTGTGCTCATGGCGCACCTCGCCTGAGGTAGCTAGGGTCTATGTATCGCCCGTGCGTAGATGTGGTAGGGTACAAGGTGCACCAGGTTACCGGAGGAGACCACTCAAACCTTGGCGCGTGGTCCGGATCCTGTGCACTCTAATGGGGAGACTCAGGATGCGCCATTTTGTCTGGTCGGGTGGCCATTTTGTCTGCTACTGCGCCACATGCTTGTTGCTTGACTGCTGCCATACTGGGCCCAGTCACTGTCTGCTTGCCTGACCGCCAAGGGTCGGACCATCCCTCTACCTCAGGCGAGTGCCTGGGAGGCGGATTGCTCTGACATGTTGCCAGTAGTGCACGTGGTACTGCATTCTGGCGCCCCCTCGGGCTTGGGCCCGGTAGAAGAGCCAAGCCCCTCGGGGAGTTCCTCAGCAGGACTGGGGAGGGGAGGGGTCCTTTGACCACTCAGTCGTGTGGCTGGTTGCTTGTAGAGCCTCGATCCCCTTGCTGGTATTAGGACCTATAACCGGCGGTATGTGAGAGGCTGTCAAAAAATGTGGTAGTCTCGAACAATGGGAAAATCCCATAGGGAAATATTTGCAGTCGAATATTTACGGTAGTAACCACTGCCACCAGCCAGAAACTTTTGAGAGGGGGACTGTACGGTACCCTCTCGAAAATAAACCCAAGGGAAAAACTATTAACCCTTCCAGGTACCTCCATAGTAAGATGGGTTGTACTGGTTTAGTTTATAAAAATTGACTAGTAAAGTCAGTGGGGACTTTACATGCCCTAGGAGACAGTAGTCAGTCCCAGGGTATGGAGTCTATGTTTGGGTCGCTACGACACCCCTGGCTCACTGCACGGAGGTTGCTGTGTAAATCATGTGAATAATGATGGTTCCTATGGAGGTGAGAAAAACCCCATAGACATTTAACATAAAAATAGCCTAGAACACACATAGCAAAAATGCCTAAGAGTTGGAAAAAGAGTCTCACTCTTAGCAGGAGAAAAAAACAAACCCTTCAAATCCAGCAAAGCTGCTGGGGGACTCTATAGGTAAGGGAAATTAGCCATAGAATGAGAATTATCCCCAACACTGACAACACCACAATGATGTTCTACATCCGGAAGCAAGGGGGCACCAGATACCCAGCCCTATTCAAGGAAGCGCAGGACCTGTGGCACTGGGCTGTTGCAAAGGGGATGTTCCTGGTACCCTTCCACCTGTCAGGAGTAAAGAACACCGTCGCCGACTCGCTCAGCAGGGAGCTGCACTCTTGCCACGAGTGGGAACCCCAGCAGGATCAAGTGGATCTACTATTCCGATGATGGGGCAGTCCCCAGATAGATCTATTCACTACAGCGACGAACGCCAAGTGCCGGAGGTTCGCCAGCAGGTTTCCCCAGCCGGGGAGGATGGGCGATGCATTCTCCTTCCCCTGGGACGGCCTGTTCCTGTAAGCGTTCCCACCTTTGCCGTTGCTTCTGCTACTCATCAGTCCACTCAGACGGTCCTGGTGCAGGATGATCCTCGGATATGGTGCCCGGACTTTCTGGACTTGTCAGCTCTCCCCCCCCCCCCCCCCGTCAAACTGCCGACAGACACGGTTCTTCTCACCAGGGAAGGAGGCGCCATCCTACATCATGACCCGGGGTCGCTGAACCTGCAGGCCTGGCTCCTGCAGCACTAGAGTTCGGAGTCTACAATATCCCGGCGGACTGCAAGGAGGTCCTTGCAAATGCCAGGGCGTCCTTGAGACTCAAATGCTACAGACCTAAATGGAAGAGGTTCTCTGTCTGGTGCCGTGCACAGAAGATCAACCCTCTGCGGATTATGGCCCCTCAAGTGCTGCTGTACCTGCTATTGCTGGCCAAGGTGGGGCTGGCACATGCCTCCATCAAGATCCATCTGGCGACTATCTCCCGCTACACCAGAACTCCGGGGCGGTCGTTGCTGTGGTCTCACCGACTAGTGAAGGAGTTCATGAAAGGACTGTTCTGCTTTTTCCCGCCAATTAAGGCCCCGGCGTGGGAGCTCAGCGTGGTGCTGACCAGGCTCATGGGCCCGCCATTCGAGCCTCTGCATTCGGCACCTTTGAAATTCCTATCTTGGAAAACAGCGTTTCTTGTGGCCATCACCTCCGCACGACGAGGGGGAGAGATCCAGGCCCTCTCCTGTAAACCTCCATACCTGACATTCCACGAGACGAGGTAGTGCTGAGGACGCACCCCTCCTTCATGCCCAAGGTGCCATCGAACTTACATCTCAACAAGCCCTTGGTGTTACCCATTTTCTTCCTGTCGCGTGCTGAGAGGACTTTGCACTCGCTGGATGTGGCTCGAGCCCTGAAGTTCTACGTAGACCGCACAAAGTTTTCGGAAGACATCAGTTGTTTGTGAATTTTGGACCTGTGAACCAGGCGAAGGCCATCTCGAAGGCTTCCATTTCCAGATGGCTCTCTGGCTGCATCATGCACGGTCAACGGTTGGCAACGGCGTTCCTGTCTGGTGTGCCCCTGCTGGACATATGCAAGGCTGCTACGTGGAGGCCGACGCACACCTTCACAAGATTATACTGCGTCGCCCGGGATTCCAGGGAGGAGTCCAGAGTCGGCTAGACAGTGCTGCGCAACTTGTTCGCTTGAAGGTGAGCCTGGTGAGGAGGTAAGAGATGCTTGATGTTGAGTTGTTGAAATGCTTAATGTTGACCCTTGCCACCTCCCGTGGTTGTGCATGTGTGTAATGCTATGTATTCTTGTATTCATGAGCATGTGAATCCATGTCAGACCTCATGCTGGAGAACTCTTGTTCTCCAGCATGGGTCTGGCAGGGATTCACATGCGAGCCCTCCCTCCAACCACCCTGCGGCTCTTCTCTTGGTCCTACTGCCACTTTTCGTGCTACCAAATCTGAAGGGGCTTAGGTAGAGGGCAGTCATTGGCTGGGCACATTATGACCCAGAGACCAGTGATTGATTACTAGTAGAAAGACAGTTCAGAAACGAAACTGATTTTTTCTTTACTGAGGATTCCCAGCCTGACGGGGAATATTCATGAGCATGTGAATCCATGCCAGACCCATGCTGGGAAATAACAGTTTACAGGTAAGTACCTTATGTTTCGTCCTTCACTGGATGAGGGTAGTGAACATATAAAGAAACAATTCTGAAAAGGTGCATAATCTTCACTTTTTCGCACTTTATTTTTTTTGCGTTTTGGTCAAAATAATATTGATCTTTTACACTTTAATAATTTAGTTCATGTTTGTGTCTGGTTCCAGCTATGACTGCCACAAAACAGCAGGTGAAAAAAAAATAGGAGTTATTCTGAAAAGACCAAATCGACATGAAGCGCTGCCCTGCCAGCGGGAAGGTCACTCTGCTTCTGTGGGGGAAGGATAGTCATTAAAGAACACTGTATGAACCTTGCCTTTCCATGGCTTTATTTTCTGCTACTGAAATCATCTGGCCACACTCCCTCTTTGCAAAACATGCACTGAAATCTATTCCAGCTTACAAGATAGTGGGGCACAGACATTTATTACATTTATAAAGCGCCTTTCGCCAAAGACGCTGTACAATAAAAGAATCCCAAAAACAGTACAATCAAAATGATCAAATGAATACAAATTTACATCAGAGAAAGATATTTTGTTTGTTCTTTTAAAAAACTAGAGATGCAAGAAGGTGGAGTTTAAGATTAGGTTGGAAAATACCAAGAGATGAGGAGGAGCTAAGTGAGAGAGGGAGGGCGTTCCAGTGTTGAAAAGCTAAAAGAGAAAAGGAGCGGAAATGAGGCAAAGCACAAGGTGGCTTATGAACAGTCAAAAGAAATTGATTCTGACATCGCAAGGGGGACATAGAACGAAGGTAAAGGAGAGATAAGGGGGGGGCAAACTGTGGGTATACTTAAACAATTGAGAGAAAGTGATATAAAATACGTGATACAAAGGGAAGTAGTGAAATGGAAACTAAAGCAGTAATAAGGGAACAATGGGAGGTGAGAAAAAAGGAGGCGGACGGAAGAGTTATGAATAGAACGAAGAGGGAAAAGATGACCAGCAGGGGATACCAAGGATTAATGATGAATAATAGTCAATGCGAGAAAAGACCAGCGAAAAAAGTAGTCGTTTATTGGTGCGAAAAGAGATAAGTACGAGCATGACGAATGTTAAACAGAGCATAGTGGCAAGAGCAAGCGAGAAAGGTGATATGGTGAGAAAAAGAAAGACGGATAAAAGATAGCACACAGGTTGTGTGCTGAGGGAGAAAATAGTAGATGGAGGAAAGGAAATAGTGGAAAAGGGAAAGAACAGAACCTCAGTTTTTGATGTATTAAGCTGTAGGAAGTTAGACGACATCTGGTTCTGAACAGCTGAGCGACAGTTTGAAACAGTAGAATGTAGGACAGAATCAGGAGAGAGGGGACAGTCTGGGTATCGGCATAAAGATGAAAGGAAAGGTTAAAAGAGGAGATAAGAGCAGAAAGAGGAGCAGTGTAGAGAGAAGTGGACCCAGTACTGAACCTTGCGGTACACCGTAAAGAAGAGGAAGTGAAGCAGTGTCCAGCCCAAGTAACAGAATAAATATGTTGAGAACAGTGGTTGAAGTGAGCGGGAGCGGTGCTTCTCTACTTTTTTTAAATAAAGTTTTACAGCTCCTATACTTTTATATTAAAAAGAAAACGTTCCAGAATTGTTTCGTTTTAACATAAGTGTAGGAAGACATTGCAGCTTGCCCTTTCAGTGCACTACACTGAACGTTCCCTTAAACAGCAGGTGCTAGTGTTTGGGGGTTTGTATTGTGTGTGGGAGAGGGTGTGGCGATGGGGTTTGTGGGGAGTGGGTGCAGGTCATCAGGGAACATAGTTCCACTACTTCTTTTCGTACACTTCGACCACTGGTTGCGAAAGTTGAGCGGAAACATTTGAGAACAGACCACGAAAATACTGCAAGTGAAAAGAAAGGAGATAAGGGTATAAAGTCTTTTCACCTAATTAATTTTCCTCAAACTTTTTTTACCTAAAACCTTTCATTTAATGTATTTTTCACTGAAAAACTTTCCTTGAAGTTTTAACATCAAAACATATTCATTGAAAAGTTTAAGGTAAAAAAGCTCTTGAGGAAAATTAATGTTTGGGGTGTTTGTAAATGTGCAAAACAGGGGTGGGGGGTGGATGCAATAAAAGAAGTATGCAATCTAGTTCAGCACTGGACAGCTCCCTCTGACTTTATGCTCGTTTTGCCGATTGATTTTTACATAAACTGCATTTTCACATTCAAAAAATGAAGTGTTTATATAACAAAACTCCTTACGGTAAAAGTGTTTCGGCATACAAACTCTCTTCACTTTATGTATGTAAATTCGGTGAAACAGTTTTCTGCAGCAAAAAAAAATAGGTTAAACATGACGTTGATGTATATTTTTCAAGGTAAAGAAAGACATGTAACCGGAGTTGAGAAGGAGTGATCCAGTGTCAAACATGAACTAGACATTGCCAACCAGCCCAGTGTCATCAGCAACATCTTGCACAGTCCTGGAGTTCAATTTGCATCAGTTGGTATGCAGGGACTTTCAGGCTTTCACTTACAATCGAAATATTAAAAACTACAAGCCCCAGCATACCAAGTGATGATCATGAAAACACAAGACTGAAAAAATATGTACTTGATGTATTTGGGCCAGTTGTGAAGGTCTATTGTTTACACAGTGAACAGTAATTAGTAGACTTTATATATTTTTGTATATGTGTAAACTTTTTCCATCCTGTGCTACACAAACAGTCGAGCTGTAATATCACCTATGCCTTTTTATTTACATGGACATTTGTTCAATTAGGGTTTCTTGATTGTATACTGTCTTTTCCGCTGTTGCAGTTTACAAGAATAATTTAGGAGACCCGGGGATGTGCAGGGTGGGGCTTTAGACACATTGTAATGGATCTGTGCCATTCATATTTTCCAGGACGAAAACAAAATGTAATTTTGCTAAACATTAGAACATGCCCTTTCAAAATCACAACAGATTAAAACACCAAAGGAAGACGTGCCCAACGTTTCTCAGTGATTGCAAGAGAGAGTAGGCCGGTCAACTGAGTAAAAGAGGGAGGCTGCATTTAAAATATAACATATAATCAGAGGGTATGAAATATAAGTTGGTCACTTACAGAACCAGACCCCCACCCCTTTATTTTTATGACGAGCTCTAATGGTGGAAACAGCAGCGAGGATGGCATTACTGTTTCATGATGTAAGGGGAGGTATTGTTTCACGGCTCAGTTTCCACAGAAATGTACCCAGGCCGTCTCGGTTGAAAAGCTCCCCTGGCTAACTGCATTGATGGCAGCCTTCCACTGCATGAGCCAATGTCAGCAGCCCCTCTTCAGACACCAACGCCGCTGAGAGGAGGAAGCAACACAGCAAACGGCCCTATCGGGACCTGCCGCTTCTTTCAGAAGCAGTCACTTTATGCTATGCCTGCTCACTGCTCCACCTTGTTATCGCTCGGCGACACTCCCCACAGCCTTCCTGCATTTGTAATTATATGCTTACTTTGTTTTCGCTGCTGGTTGTTCCGGGCCCCTGTGGAAACCCTGAATGGGGTGCAACACATAATGATAGCCTTCTCCCTTTACTCCCCTTCTGATGCCACAACAAGAAGCTAATGAGCCAGTGCCCCTGCCGGGCATAGCGGAGGGGTGCCACTCACTATCCATAAGGACGATGAGCACTGGGTGCCGACGGTTTGGCACGGCCGATTCGGCGCGGGACTATTTGGCGCGTCCGGTTTGGCGCGGCAGCGGGAAAGTAAAACGGGGGAATGTAGCTTAAAAGCTCTTCCAGGCTGCTGCAAACAACCTTAGCTCTCACAACGCTGTTCGCAAATTGTGTTTTCCCTTACGTGCCTTCTGCATAGGCGCTTTATAAATAAACATTACCCACCCAATAGAATTTTGCACATGGGGGAATTCATAACTACCCATGCTCCCGCTGCCATTACCTCTACTATTGTGACAACAGTGATCCCGGAGAGAACAGGCTGTTCCGAGGATGGAATGCGTGTCCCTGGGTGGCCAACACTGGCGATAAACCTTGCTGCCCCAGCTCTCGGCTGTCAGAAGCAGCTATGGCTGGCTGCACGGGGACATTTTCAGTTACAGGACCCTCATTCAGGTTGGGGCGGCCGGTTCGGCGCTGGCACGCCAAAACATCCCAGCGCCGAACTGGCCGCGGAAATCGGCCGGCGCCGAAACGGGGTGTACCGTGGAAAATGGCGTTCGTTCGTTCATGGCAAATACTTTTTAATTCCAGCTCTATGCCCACCGCTAGGTGTTGCACTTGTGCCTCTGGAAAAAAAAGTAAGCTTGCACCCGCCGTGACCTAACGAGTGGGGGGGGGGGGAGCAGAAGCAATAATAAAAAGTTGAACGAAGAAAACAAACAGCCTCTCCCTTCGAATCTCCCAAAAAATAGCTACTTCGTGCAAACACAAATGGATCCTTGAGCCAATGAAATCCTACTAACATCACTAACACACTGCGCATCCAGTTGGGTACTGCTTACATCCCAAAACACTCAGCCAACACCCACACGTACACACATGGAAATTTAAGAATAAAACATATGTATATTGCTTTTCAATGCTAAGTTGGGCATTTTTGTAAAAAAAAAACGAGGTTTATTACAAAACTTGCATGCTCTAACATATATATTTTAAAGCCGAAAACAAATAAAATAACTTTTTAAACACTGCATATACCAGCCACCATTTTGAAAGTAAACATGGCTGCCAAATTCAGCACACAATACAAATGCAAGATAAGAGTGTGTGGTTTTGGGTGGGAATGGGTGGAAAATCACAGATTTCACTTACTAACGGGCGTTAAATGTGTGGACACATGACCAAACACCACCTAGAGACTATCCATCCTTGTATGTCCTCTCCAATGGAAAGCATTACAGACCCTCATTCTTAGCTCTACTTTGAAGCTCTTATTTTAATGACAAGAAGTTTCTTCTTAAAGGTAGTGCTTTCAGTGCCATCTAATTGCCAAAACTAAAAATGACATGGATGACCTACAGGGCAGGTGACTCAATTAGGGCTCCTAATGTTTTTGGTTTGTTTTTGGCTCCTAATTTAGATCGCTTCTTTGAAGCTTGCCACTTTATTTAACACAGCTTCATTTTGCCTGACTAGGTTTCCCAGTTGGTTTGCTGCTTTGAAGCTCACCAGCGACTGTGTTCTGCCGCACTTGTATATTGTCTGACTAGTACTCCTAACTTTAAATGCTACTTTAGACCTCGGCACTGTTTGTGTTTTGCCATGCTTAGGTTTTTTTTTCAGTCTTCCAATGGTAGGTAAATTGCTGTGAATCCTCCCCACCCCCTGTATTTAACGGACACTCATGCGCTGCATCCAGCTGTTCACATAGACGCACACTATTTGACTACACCCTACACTAGACAAACTTCACCCTTAGTCTGAGCGCCACCACCAATAGGATACAGCAAAGTCCCATGCAAAATTTGGTCCACTTGTTCACATAGCTTGACGTTCGTCAATTTGACACAGCATCGCTCTCAAACCTGATAATATGGGCTCCTGTTAGGGACCTAGCAACACCCTACCTACCTTCGATCAGGCTATAAATGCACTCGCGCATTTACCACTATGAACTTGGACTACGTATGAACTTGGACTACAGTCTTCCAAAGGGTGTTGGTCTTCAGAGTGCTTTGGCAATAGGCGCTATACAAATGCCAAATAACATAACATGAATGTAATCATCTTACCTTTGACTCAACTAAAGAACACAGAATACATATATATCTCGTAGGGATGCAAGAACTGACCTAAAAATATGCTGAAACCTTTAACTTTTGCTAACTTTCTTTGCTAATACCTTTTGACTCACTGGACGTATCTGACTGAGACTTTCCTACAAGAAATGCCTGTGTGGGGCACATCTAAACTGAAAATTGTGAGGCAAATTAGTCAAACGGTTCAAAAGCTTTTAAGCATAGAAAAAGAGCTAAGAGCGGTTTTTGGACAGTTCTCGTTCATTTTCCCAGGGATGTCGTGGGGGTCACTAGGGGTCGCAGCTGCAATCCCTGCTGCATTCCTTAATACCCTTGGCCAAAAAGAAAATATTAATTTTATTTAAACTGTCTGCCGGGTGGCCCGCGGGCCCTCTGATCCTTTTGTCTTTTTAGGGAGGAGAGCATTAAGTCAACTGGTGCATAAATAATCAAATAAAACTCATAAGCTGTGTCTCCCTCCTCACATGTAATCTTCCTATAAGAAAGTTGTTTCAGCTTACAAGTGGCACATAAGCACCACCTTAGATTGTGTTGTGTTACTCTTGTGGAAGAGCATTCATGAAAGGCATGGAAATGGTGGAATCTCACTTACCATTGTATATCTTTTGGATCATTCAAGTATGTGCCTAAACAATCTAGCCTAGAAGGAGCACTGTGCTTATCCATTCCCCATGAATTGGCAGACATGCAGAGCACAGTCTCTGGGTGCTATTAGGGAAGAAAAGGGGCCACCTGTGGGAATCGCCCATGAGAGAGAGGATGCACAAACTGTACTCCTTGTGTAGGCTCTTCACTCTTCATTCCCACCCCCACTATCTAAAGGGTACTGGTGCCTCTGTACTGAAGAGTGAAAGCTCTGAGACTCTTTATTGTACCCTGCTGCACTCAGGAGCTCCATTTCTTTTACAAGTCCAAGAGCTGTATGTGCGTGTGTGTGTCGCCAGGAGCAGATGGAATTTAGTTAATCCTTGTGCAAATATAATTTTACTCCTACAACCATCCCCTTTCCTCCATACTGTATGGGCGTCCTGGGAGCATGCGCTCCCCTAACCCCGCCCACCGGCACCACACATCAGCCCTCTTTTCCGCGTCGACGTTAACAGATCGCTTTCACCAGTGGTCCTGGGTGAGGCCTCAAGCCTTGTAATTTCCATGCGCTTTCCATAATCTTTTTGCTTTTTTTCCAATTTCCAGGTTGGGAACACCATCCACCGGTGCCCTAGACCGTCCCCGGCGCATGTCAGCGGATGGCTTCAGCAGGTGCCGTCGTGCGATGGTTCCTTCCCGACATCAGGTCTGCACACGCGTTGCCTCTGATGCCTTGGGGAAGACCACGGATGGGAAGGCTGTTCAGCGTGCAACACCCTCACACCCCGATCCATAAGAAACAGGCTAGAGCAGAGAAAGAGTTGTTCTCCAGGACACCACCGGAGAGCATTAAGGAGTACATATGCAGTAAGGCCAAGAAGCTAAGCGTACTCCTCTCAAAAGCACCCCGGAGGGGCGACTCCTTCCCGTGAAGCCTACCGACGGAAGGGGTCAGTCAGACCCTCGCACCGGCAGCAAGAACATCAAGGCTCCTGTAGCTACCGGCTTAACGACTGAGGAGTCTAAGAGCTCCAACGGGTTCCTCTGCAGATTGCCTACAGGCTCTGATACCGGCGCACGTCCTGAGGGGCCTAGCTCTGCTACCAGACTCACACCCGAGGGGGTGCCTACACGCAGCACAGCCAGCACTTTTGGCCAATTGACTACCAGGTGCAGTGGACTGCGGGGGAGCAATGCCGGTGCGTCCAGGCATGCAGGCCGAGCCCAGGCCCATGTCGTCCACTGCACGAGGGGAAGGCGCAGACAAGATGGGGCCCAGGACAGAAGCCCGCCAACATGCTGAAGTGCAAAGGTGAGAGCCTGTGGCCAGGAAAGATTGGGGTTCTATGGACCACGTCCTACCAGACATTCTCGGGTCAGTCGAGGCACCAGGAGTGCATGTACTCGCAAGGAGGGAGCAGACTGCTGGCCTTTACTGCACCTCAGCCAGCGCTAGTGCAGGATCGCACCCAGCTCATATGCAAGGATTGTTTTTTTGACAAATTCTTGACCCTCATGCGGTTCCCACAGATGGGGGAACATCCTCAAGGGCATAATCCAGGAGATGCTGACTCCCACACTGCTTCCTCAGCCAGTGCCTGCGCAGGCTTTTCCTCCTATGCCTGTTGGCCATGCCACCGGTAGTTCCGGTAGCAGTGCCTACACCCCCAGTGTCGGCACCTGGGCTTTCTTCAATGGTAGAACCGACCCCTGCATACCCTTCTAACACAGGTAACCAACAAGACACCGACGACGAGGAGCATGACACGCCTTACTCTTCTAGGGCATTCCATGACAGGATTGCCGGGTTACAGACTACCTGGGCATTCCCCAACCACATCGGGGGCCGCCAGAGTCGGGGTTACTGCCCGAAGTGCTCACTATCAAAGCTGAATCCAGATTGGGCATTGCTTTACAGAATGATGTGGAGGCCCTTGCTTAAAAGGGATGGCTCAAGCACCATTCCACTCAGCCAACAAACAAAAGGTTGGATGCGAAGTTCTGGCAGCTGGAGGGAGACTCTGCTCTTGTCAGTACACCCCCTGCCACTGTTTTCAGTAATTGCAGCAGCGTCCATGAATGCCAAGCCCCAAACCTCTACTACGAGCACCGCAACTTCAGCCTTGCTGGGCAAACGAGATAATGCTTGAGGTCTACAGGAAGGTCTACTCAAGCCCGGCACTTCACGAGGCAAGCCAATGCCGGCGACATCATGGCAACAGCTAATCAACAGCTGTGGAGAGAGATAGTCGATTTCTTGCTGGAAATCCCGGCTGATAATCAAGCCTCTTTCAAGGTGAGTCTCGCAGAAGCAAAACTTGTAGCACAGGGCATCATGGAGCCCACGGTGGCGCACATAGATACTGCAAACGGGGCTATCTATGTGACAACAGACATGAGGACAGCATGGCTCAAGAACGCTAGATTCAATTCTGATGTCCAGGACAGGATCCTAGAGCTACCCTTTGAGGGCGGTGACGTGTTCAATTCCTCCACTGACGAGGAACTCGATAAGAAAAAGAGCATCTCACAGGCAGCCAATCCCTGGCCATTCTCATCAAGCCAGCATCTAAGAACTTCTCACAGGGCCACACTCGCTCAGACAGAGGGAAATCTTTTGGTGGCTTCCACGACCACCTGTCCAGCCAACCAGACCGATCACCCAGCCAACACAGGCGAAAACACCAGTAGTCTTCGCACAAGGGCTTTTTTCAGTCCCCCTCAGTCTGCAGCATCCCAGTGGGGGGCAGGCTGGCCCTCTACAGTCACTGTTTGTGGACTCATGAGTGACTTCAGTGGTCTCCTCGGGTTTCCAACGCCCCCTTCCATACCCCCCTCCTGTCTGCCCCTCAGACTTGCTCACTCTTGGCGGAGATTTGTTCCCTGGTGGAGAGCAAGGCAGTGGAGGATGTTCCTCGAACTCAGCAGCGGCAGGACTTTTACTCCTGCATATTTGCCATTCAAAAGAACCACCGGGCCGGCTGTTGGGGAGAATTCTCATTCTATGGCTAATTTCCCTTACCTATAGAGTCCCCCAGCAGCTTTGCTGGATTTGAAGGGTTTGTTTTTTCTCCTGCTAAGAGTGAGACTCTTTTTTTCCCACTCTTAGACATTTTTGCTATGTGTGTTCTAGGCTATTTCTTTGTGTTTAATGTCTATGGGGTTTTTCTCACCCTCATAGGAACCATCTTTATCCACATGTGTTAACCAGCACCCTACCTGCAGTAACCCAGGGATGTCGTAGCGACCCCCAAACATAGACTCCATATCCTGGGACTGACTACTGTCTCCCAGGGCATGTAAAGTCCCCATTGACTTTACTAGTCAATCTTTATGAACAAAACCAGTACAACCCATCTTACTATGGAGGTACTGGGAGGGGTTAATCGTTTCTTTCCTTATGTTCATTTTCGAGAGGATACCGTACAGTCCCTCTCAAAAGTTTCTGGCTGGTGGCAGTGGTTACTACTGTAAATATTCGACCGCTAATATTTCCCTATGGCATTTTCCCATTGTTCGAGGCTACCAATTTTTCTGACAGCCTCTAACATACCGCCTGTTTATTTTTATATTAACTTTACTCCGGTGGGTTTTATTTGCCAGAACCTTAATATAAATTCTTTCTCGTGTCTTCCTCAAAAATCCTAACCCAGGTCGGGGATCCTTTGTTCGTCCTTTTGGTGGACTTCTGCCAAGAAGCCCTCCTTTCGGTGCCACTGAGTCTGGGGTGGAACCACTGTGTGGGAGTGAGGGGAGTACGACCCCTGGACAGGGTTGCCTCAGCAACCCATGTCGCACTCTGCCCTGATAGACTGGAGAGTCACCCGCCAGGATGGCCACTCCACTGTGTGAGTGACAGTTAGGTTGTATGAATGGGGATCTTTTTGCATAAAAGCAGGGTCCTGAGGACTGGCAGCGCAAGACGTTGCCACTGGAACTAAGAAGCCAAAGAGGAGAGAAGCCAAAGGCATCTGCAACAACTGAACCGCGGTGAAGCCCTGCTGCAGCATCTCACCACTTTTCTCCACACGACGAGAGAAGATCTTCATCTCCAAGAGCCTTCTTCCCTTGAGCTGGTGGGGCCAACCAGTTTGCCAATCGCCTTCCCGGACCTTCCTTGGTCGACTCGCCAGTGCCCTGCACTAGGAGATCGGATAGCCAGGCACCCGTCCACCCGGACCTCGATTTAAAGGCGCGTACCTTTTATTTGTTTGGTTTCATCCCTCGGCAGTGCAGTAACTCGAACCTTCCTCCACGACAAGAGCATCTCTTCTCCAGCATGGGGTCTGGCATGGATTCACATGCTCATGAATATTCCCCGTCGTCAGGCTGGGAATCCTCGGTAAAGAAAAAACCAGTATCAGTTTCGTTTCTGATCTGTCTTTCGTAGTAATAACCAATCACTGGTCTCTGCGTCACACTGACCACAGCCAATGACTGCCCTCTACCTAAGCACCGCCTCTGGCAGCCATCTTCAGATTTTTACCGCACGTTCATGTGTTGGGATCCTCGTGCTATTGTTCTCGAGCGTTCGTGCTATTTTTTCATGTTTTTTTCTCAAAACTTTGTTTTTTCCTGTCAAAAGAGCCTCAAGCTCCACCGACTCTCCATCCGATCAACGGGGACCCGTGTCGGATTCGTCTGCGCCCCTCAAGGGTGAAGATTTCGTCGAGCTACGTTTTGGAGGACTCCAGAAGCTTCTCAGGCCCGGACATGGCCCAGGAGAAGGGAAGCTCGACGCCCGGAAAGCTGTTCAGGGTCTGCCCTGGATGCCAGCTGCAGAACGTCTTTAAGGAGGACGAGCACTCCTTTTGTCTCTACTGCTTACATGAGGACAAGACGCACGTGGAGAAGGACTGTGCGTTTAGCGGCAATATGTCGGAGCGGACCATGAAGGACCGCCACCAACGCCTCGCCAACTGGCTGGAAGGGAAGAGCCAGTCAGGCGAGAAGAAGAGGAAGAAATCCGAGCGGTCTTCTAAGACCTTTGAGGACGCCCCGGCGACGGGGGTCCAACACAAGGCCAAGCACCGCGAGTCCGCTGGCACCGTGAGCGCCGAACGGTCGGGCTCTACGGGCGCCAGGCAGGGCGCACCCTCCCCGGCACCTTCAGCCACGAGCCAACGCTCTGGGTCGGGTAAGAGGAAGGGCGAGCACCCGGCGAAGCTCCTGGAGAGGCCCCGGTCGAGCTCGAAGGCCCCATCGGAGGGGGAGCGAGGCAGTGTCCCCCCCCCCCCTCAAGGATAAGGCGGTGAGCGCACCTAAGGTGGTGAAGGCCTTAATCCATCCGGCCAAGCCCTCTATCGATACTGTCGCGGCGGTCCTGGCTAAGCCTGTGGAGGCTACACCAGTGGTGGCGACCTCGGGGCTCAGTCTCCCTGCCACCTCGGAGGGAGTCCTCTTTTGTGCCCATCGATAGGACCCCCGTGAAATCCCCGGCGGGGAAGAAAAAGGGGGGGCAGGGCGTCATCGTAGATTCGGCCTCGGAGGAAGAGCTGATCGAGGTCTTAAGCCACGGCCTTGGCGTGGATGAAGACCGGCCCGTCGGGATGGATCCCGACGCAGGTGACGACGGGGCCCCTGATCGCCCGTCGGATTCCCCTCTGCCAGCGCCGCAAGACAACTCGGCGGCCATTTTGTTGGCTATACAGTCCTTATGCTCAGAGATGAGGACGAGACTACCGTTGCCGACGGAGGAACCTCTCCCGTCGGGGGATCCTGAACCGGGACCTTATGGTGTTCCCCTGCCCAAGAAGAGAAGGATTCACCCTCCACCTCCTTTTCAGCCGTCGCGACCCGTCCAGCCCTCCTCCCCGTCCACCCGAGGGGATGATACGGGGACTGACACGGCAGCGACGGGTACGGACGACGAGGTATACGACGAGGATCTCCCGTCGTCACCTCCCACCAGGGCTTCTCCGCCCGACGAGATTGGATCGTTCCACTCCATGATCGCCAGGGCATCCGAACTTTTCCATCTGCCCTGAGGAGAAGAAAAAGGAAGGATTCCTTTATCAACGGCGCAAGGCCAAGAGGAAGACGGTCCTCGCGGTACCTCTACTGGACGACATTTGGGATGAGGGCCTCGCCCTCCTCAAGAACCCTTCCACGACGCCAGCTAGAAGAGACCGGTACGAGAAGAAGTACCGGGTCCCGGACGCGGCCCCCCTGTGCCTCCGGGCGCAGCCTACCCCGGACTCCGTCGTCTCCGCGGCGGCCAGGAAGAAAGCGGGGGGGGTGCAGCCTCCACATCGACTTCCCCACCGGACGGCGAGGGAAAGAATTTGGACGCTATGGGACGCAGGGTCATCTCGTCGGCAGCGACGACGATTAAAGCGGCCACCGCCTTGGCTATCGTGGCCCGCTACGACAGGGAGCTATGGTACAAACTGGCTCCCCTGCTGATCTTCCTACCGGACGACAAGAGGGCGGATGCCCTGGAGATCCTACAGGAAGGTGAGGTGGCGTCGGACCACGCCATCACTATTGCGACGGACATCGCCGACACTGGGTTTTGCCAGTTGGGCAACGGCGTGTGCCTTAGGCGGCGTGGATGGCTCAAGGCTACGGACTTCCATCAAGACGTACAGACCAGAGTCCTGGACATGCCGTTCGATGGGAACAACCTGTTTGGGAAAACAGTGGACGATTCCCTCCAGGCCATTAAAGCGGACACTGAGACGGCCTGGGCCCTTGGGGTTCTGCAGCAACGACGGACGCCCTTTCGGAGCAGCGGAGGCAAGGGCACCTCCAAAGGTTCCGGCGGCGGTTTCTCTACCTACCGTCAAGCGGCCCGCCCGTCGTCTCAGGAGGCCTACAGAGGACGAGGCAAGTCTGGCGGACCCCGCCGTCGTCGCCAAGGAGGTCAAGGCGGCAAAGCCTCGTCGAAACAGGATTGAACCGGCCGTGGGGTCGGGCCCCCACCGAAGCACCCCAGTGGGAGGCCGGCTGGCGGGCTTCGTCAGCGTGTGGGAGTCCATCTCCACCGACCGTTGGGTGCTGGATGCCTTAGCCCGGGGCCACGCGCTCGAGTTTCAAAGAAGGTGCCCGCACGTCCCCCCCGTGGCCAGGAAAGAGCTTCACGTCCCTCAGCTTCTCCTGGAGGTAAAGGCGTTGCTCAGGAAGGGCGCCATCGAACTCGTCCCAAAGAGGCTTCGGGGCTCCGGAGTTTACTCGAGATACTTCCTCGTGAAGAAGAAGACGGGAGGATGGCGCCCCATCCTAGACCTGCGACGTCTGAACAAATTCATCAAGGCGCAGAAGTTCCGGATGGTCACCCTCCAGCACGTCCTGGGTTAGCTGGAGGAAGGAGACTTCCTGTCGTCGTTGGATTTGGAGGATGCCTACTTCCATATTCCCATCCTAAAGGGGCACCGAAAATTCCTCAGGTTTGTGGTCCAAGGGCGTCACTACCAGTTCAAAGCCCTCCCCTTCGGACTACGGTCGGTACCTAGGGTATTTACCAAGTGCCTTGCACCGGTGGCAGCGCAGCTGCGCCGCAAGGGGATCCACGTCTACCCCTACCTGGACGACTGGCTCATCCGAGCCAAGACGAGGGAGCTCGCCGTGGAGCACACGGCAAGGACCATCCAACTTCTCACGGACCTGGGATTCTCCGTGAACTACGCCAAGTCCAACCTGGTACCCGCGCAAAACGCACTGTTTCTGGGAGCGAAGCTCGACACAGTGTCCCTTCTGGCCTCCCCGTCGGAGGAAAGGACCAGGTCCATCCTGGGCAAGGTACAGCGGATGTTGGTTTCCGACGCGGCCAGGGTGAGGTCCATCAAGTCCCTCCTCTGAACTATGTCTTCTTGCATTAACCTCATTCCCATGTGCAGGCTCTGGATGCGCCCGTTGCAGGAGTTCCTGTACGCGCGCTGGATCCAAACGACTGGCGGCTTCGAGGAGAGGATCACACTCGACGAGAGTTTCCGCCGAGCGGTCCGGTGGTGGGGCACCCGCGCGCATCTGACGGCGGGCATGGACTTCCAGACCCCAGACCACCAGGAGACAGTGACCACGGATGCCTCCCTGGAAGGGTGGGGAGCGCACACCGAAAATCTGCACGCGAGAGGCCTCTGGCTCCCGACGGAGAAGTCCCTCCATATCAACGTCCTGGAGCTCCGTGCAGTGTTCTGGGCCCTCAGGTCCTTCCTTCCGTCCCTCAAGGGCAAGGTGGTGAGGATCTTCACCGACAACACCACCACCATGTTTTACATCAGGAAACAGGGCGGAACCAGGTCCCCAGCACTGTCCAAGGAGGCGCAGGACCTGTGGCATTGGGCCGTCGCCCAAAGGATGTTTCTGGTGCCGTTTCATCTGGCAGGGATAAAAAAAAAATCATCGCCGACTCACTCAGCAGGGAGCTGCGCTCGTGCCACGAGTGGGAACTACGGCAGGATCTAGTGGATCGCCTCTTCCGACGGTGGGGCACACCCCAGATCGACCTGTTCGCGACGGTGACGAACTCCAAGTGCCGGACGTTAGCCAGCAGGTTTCCCCAGGCGAGGAGCATGGGCGATGCTTTCTCGTTCCCCTGGGAGGGCCTGTTCCTCTACGCGTTCCCTCCTTTGCCACTGCTAATCCGGCTTGTCAACCAGCTCAAGAGGTCACGGTGCAGGATGATCCTCGTCGCACCTGCGTGGCCGAGGCAGATATGGTTCCCGGAACTTCTGGACTTATCAGCGTCCCTGCCAATCAGGCTGCCGGTGGACGCGGATCTACTCTCCAGGGAAGGAGGCGCCATCCTCCACCACGACTCGAAATCGCTGAACTTGCAGGCCTGGCTCCTGCAGCGCTAGAGTTTGGAGGATACGACATACCGGCCGACTGCAGAGAGGTTCTTGCAAAGGGCAGGGCGTCTTCGACTCTTAAATGCTACGGACACAAATGGAAGAGGTTCTCTGTCTGGTGCCACGCACAGAAGATTAACCCTCTACGGATTACGGCCCCCCAGGTACTGCAGTACCTGCTGACGCTGGCCAAAGCTGGACTGGCTCACGCGTCCATCAAGATTCATCTTGCTGCGATCTCCCGATACACCAGAACCACGGGCCGGACGTCCTTGTGGTCTCATCGTCTGGTGAAAGAGTTCATGAAGGGACTGTTCAGATCGTTCCCGCCGGTGAAGGCTCCGGCCCCGGCGTGGGAGCTCAACGTGGTGCTGACCAAGCTCATGGGACCTCCGTTCGAGCCTCTGCACTCGGCCCCCTTGAAGTTTCTGTCGTGGAAAACAGCGTTTCTTGTGGCCATCACCTCCGCACGACGGGTGGGAGAGATCCAGGCCCTTTCCTGCAAGGCCCCGTTCTTGACTTTTCACGACACGAGGGTAGTGCTCAGGACGCACCCCTCCTTCATGCCCAAGGTACTGTCGGACTTCCATCTCTACAAACCCTTGGTGTTGCCTGTGTTCTTCCCGTCGCCTTCGTCGCCGGCTGAGAGGACTTTGCACTCGCTGGATGTGGCTAGAGCGCTGAAGTTCTACCTGGACCGCACGAAGTGTTTTCGGAAGACGTCACAACTCTTTGTGAATTTTGGACCTGTCAATCAGGGGAAGGCTCTCTCGAAGTCTTGCATTTCCAGATGGCTCTCCGGCTGTATCATGTACTGTCATCGGTTGGCAAACCGACCGCTGCCTGGCCGTCCGAGAGCCCATTCCACCAGAGTGATCGCAGCCACCATGGCGTTCCTTTCTGGTGTGCCCCTGCTGAACATATGCAGGGCTGCTACGTGGAGGTCGACGCACACCTTCACGAAATTCTAGAGGAGTCCAGGGTCGGCCAAGCAGTGCTGCGCAACCTGTTCGCCTGAGGTGAGCCTGGTGAGGAGGTAAGATGCTTAATGTTGGGTTTGATGTAATGCTTTATGTTGAGCCTTTGCCACCTCCCGTGGTTGTGCATGTGTGTACTGCTAGGTATTCTTTATTCATGAGCATGTGAATCCATGCCAGACCCCATGCTGGAGAAGGAACAAGTTACTTACCTGTAACTGTTGTTCTCCAGCTTGGGTCTGGCATGGATTCACATGCGAACCCTCCCGCCTACCCCTCTGCGGCTCTTCACTTGGTCATACTGCCACTTCACGTGCTTCCAAATCTGAAGATGGCTGCCAGAGGCGGTGCTTAGGTAGAGGGCAGTCATTGGCTGTGGTCAGTATGACGCAGAGACCAGTGATTGGTTATTACTACGAAAGACAGATCAGAAACGAAACTGATACTGTTTTTTTCTTTACCGAGGATTCCCAGCCTGACGACGGGGAATATTCATGAGCATGTGAATCCATGCCAGACCCATGCTGGAGAACAACAGTTACAGGTAAGTAACTTGTTCCTTCCTCTGCTGGATCTCCCGAACTGCAGGAACTGCCAGGAGCCACCGCAGGAGCCTCGTCTACATTTTAAGGTACTTTGTTCCGCCAGGCCTCCCTTTTCGTCCAGTAGGGCTAAAGGTGTTTTACATTTTTTACCTACTTGTTGGGTTGGCCGCCCCTATACTCTAACCTTGTCTTTCACCTTCTGCAACCGCCTTTTCAAATCATTTAACAAAGACTTGACGGCAGCTACAAGAACTTTTTGCTCCTAGGCACTTTGCCCTGTACCACTGACTCTGGCACAGGCCTATTGACTCTGGCTGAATTTGTTAGAACTGCCCTCTCTAGATTGCTTCTCAACTAGAACTGTGTTGGTGCACCGAACTCTTATAACCACCTTTTCTCCAGCATGGGGTCTGGCATGGATTCACATGCTCATGAATATTCCCCGTCGTCAGGCTGGGAATCCTCGGTAAAGAAAAAACCAGTATCAGTTTCGTTTCTGATCTGTCTTTCGTAGTAATAACCAATCACTGGTCTCTGCGTCATACTGACCACAGCCAATGACTGCCCTCTACCTAAGCACCGCCTCTGGCAGCCATCTTCAGATTTTTACCGCACGTTCATGTGTTGGGATCCTCGTGCTATTGCTCTCGAGCGTTAGTGCTATTTTTTCGCGCTTTTTCACAAAAACTTCGATTCTTTCGGTCAAAAGAGCCTCAAGCTCCACCGATCCTACATCCGATCAACGGGGACCCGTGTCGGATTCATCTGTGCCCCTCAAGGGTGAAGATTTCGTCGAGCTACACTTCGGAGGACTCCAGAAGCTTCTCAGGCCCGGTCTCGGAGATGGCCCAGGAGAAGGGAAGCTCGACGCCCGGAAAGCTATTCAGGGCCTGCCCTGGATGCCAGCTGCAGAACGTCTTCAAGGAGGACGAACACTCTTTCTGCCTTTACTGCCTTCATGGGGACAAGACGCACGTGGAGAAGGACTGTGCGTTTTGCGGCAACATGTCGGAACGGACCATGAAGGACCGCCATCAACGTCTCGCCAGCTGGCTGGAGGGTAAGAGCCCGTCTGGCGAGAAGAAGAAGAAATCTGAGCGGTCTTCTAAGACCTTTGAGGGCGCCCCGGCGACGGGGGCCCAACATAAGGCCAAGCACCGCGAGTCCGCTGGCACCGGGAGCGCCGAACGGTCGGGCTCTACGGGCGCCAGGCAGGGCGCACCCTCCCCGGCACCATCAACCACGAGCCAACGCTCTGGGTCGGGTAAGAGGAAGGCCGAGCACCCGGCGAAGCTCCTGGAGAGACCCCGGTCGAGCTCTAAGGCAGAGGAGGAGCGTGGCAGTGCCCCCTCCCTCAAGGATAAGGCGGTGAGCGCACCTAAGGTGGTGAAGGCCTTGATCCATTCGACCAAGCCCTCTATCGAAACGGTCGCGGCGGCCCTGGCCCAGCCTGTGGAGGCTGCACCAGTGGTGGCGGCCTCGGGGCCCAGAATCTCCCTGCCTCCTCGGAGGGAGTCTTCTTTCGTGCCCATCGATAGGACCCCCGTGAAACCCTCCGTGGGGAAGAAAGGGGGGCAGGGCGTCGTCGTAGATTCGGCCTCAACCTCAGAAGAGGAACTGATCGAGGTCTTAAGCCACGGCCTAGGCGTGGAACAAGACCAGCCCGTCGGAATGGGCCCCGACGCAGGTGACGACGACGACATCGTCGAGGATACCGACGGGGCCCCTGCTCGCCCGTCGGATTCCCCTCTGCCAGCGCCGCAAGACAACTCAGCGGCCATTTTGTTGGCTATACAGTCCTTATGCTCCGAGATAAGGACGAGACTACCGTTACCGACGGAGGAACCTCTCCCGTCGGGGGATCCAGAACCGGGACCTTCTGGTGTTCCCCCTACCAAGAAAAGAAGGATCCATCCACCGCCTCCTTTTCAACCGTCGCGCCCCGTCCAGCCCTCCTCCCCGTCCACCCGAGGGGATGATACGGGGACTGACACGGCAGCGACGGGTACGGACGACGAGGCATACGACGAGGATTTTCCGTCGTCGCCTCCCACCAGGGCTTCTCCGCCCGACGAGATTGGATCGTTCCACTCAATGATCGCCAGGGCATCCGAGCTTTTCCAACTCTGCCCTGAGGAGAAGAAAAAGGAAGGCTTCCTTTACCAACGGCGCGAGACCAAGAGGAAGACGGTCCTCGCAGTGCCTCTGTTGGACGACATTTGGGATGAGGGCCTTTCCCTCCTCAAGAACCCTTCCACGACGCCAGCGAAAAGAGACCGGTACGAGAAAAAGTACCGGGTCCCGGACTCGGCCCCCCTATGCCTCCGGGCGCAGCCTACCCCGGACTCCGTCGTCTCCGCGGCAGCCAGGAAGAAAGCGGGGGGGGGTGCGGCCTCCACGTCGACTTCCCCGCCGGACGGCGAGGGAAAGAAATTGGATGCCATGGGACGCAGAGTCATCTCGTCGGCGGCGACGACGATTAAAGCGGCCAACGCCTTGGCTATCGTGGCCCGCTACGACAGGGAACTCTGGTACAAGATAGCTCCCCTGCTGGATTTTCTGCCGGACGACAAGAGGGCGGAGGCCCTTGAGATCCTGCAGGAAGGTGAGGTGGCCTCGGACCACGCCATCACCGTGGCGACGGACATCGCCGACACTGGGTTCCGCCAGATGGGCAACGGCGTTTGCCTTCGACGTCGCGGATGGCTCAAGGCTACGGACTTTCGGCAGGACGTCCAGACCAGGGTCCTGGACATGCCCTTCGACGGGAACAACCTGTTTGGGAAGACAGTGGACGATTCCCTTCAGGCCATCAAGGCGGATACTGAGACGGCCCGGGCCCTTGGAGTACTGCAGCAACGGCGGACGCCCTTTCGGAGCGGCGGAGGCAAGGGCGCCTCCAAAGGTTCCGGCGGCGGTTTCGCTTCCTACCGTCAAGCGGCCCGCTCGTCGTCGCAAGAGGCCTACAGAGGACGAGGCAAGTCTGGCGGCCCCCGCCGTCGTCGCCAAGGAGGCCAAGGCGGCAAGGCCGCGTCCAAGCAGGATTGAACCGGCCGTGGGGTCGGGCCCCCACCGAAGCACCCCGGTGGGAGGCCGGCTGGCGGGCTTCGTCAGCGTGTGGGAGTCCATCTCCACCGACCGTTGGGTGCTGGACGCCCTGGCCCGGGGCCACGCGCTCGAGTTTCAAAGAAGGTGCCCGCGCGTCCCCCCCGTGGCCAGGAAAGAACTTCACGTCCCTCAACTTCTCCTGGAGGTAAAGGCGATGCTCAGAAAGGGCGCCATCGAACTCGTCCCAAAGAGGCTTCGGGGCTCCGGAGTCTACTCGCGTTACTTCCTCGTGAAGAAGAAGACGGGAGGATGGCGCCCCATCCTGGACCTGCGACGCCTGAACAAGTTCATCAAGGCGCAGAAGTTCCGGATGGTCACCCTCCAGCACGTCCTGGGTCAGCTGGAGGAAGGAGACTTCCTATCGTCGTTGGATTTGGAGGATGCCTACTTCCACATTCCCATCCTAAAGGGGCACCGAAAATTCCTCAGATTCGTGGTCCAAGGGCGTCATTACCAGTTCAAAGCCCTTCCCTTCGGACTGCGGTCGGCACCCAGGGTTTTCACCAAGTGCCTCGCACCGGTGGCGGCGCAGCTGCGCCGCGAGGGGATTCACGTCTACCCCTACCTGGACGACTGGCTCATCCGCGCCAAGACGAGGGAGCTCGCCGTGGTCCACACGGCAAGGACCGTCCAACTCCTCACGGACCTGGGATTCTCCGTAAACTACGCCAAATCCCACCTGGTGCCCGCGCAAGTCGCACTGTTTCTGGGAGCGAGGCTCGACACAGTGTCCCTTCTGGCCTCCCCGTCGGAGGAGAGGACCAGGACCATCTTGGGCAAGGTGCAACGGATGTTGGTGGCCGACGCGGCCAAGGTGAGGTCCATCAAGTCCCTCCTCGGGATGATGTCTTCCTGCATCTACCTCATTCCCATGTGCAGGCTCCGGATGCGCCCGTTGCAAGAGTTCCTGGATGCGCGCTGGATCCAGACGACGGGCAGCTTCGAGGAAAGGATCAAGCTCGACGAGAGTTTCCGACGAGCGATACGGTGGTGGGGCACCCGCGCGCATCTGACGGCGGGCATGGACTTCCAGACCCCAGCCCACCAGGTGACTGTGACCACGGATGCCTCCCTAGAAGGGTGGGGAGCGCACACCGAAAATCTGCACGCAAGGGGACTCTGGCTCCCGACGGAGAAGTCCCTGCATATCAACGTCCTGGAGCTCCGTGCAGTGTTTTGGGCCCTCAGGTCCTTCCTTCCGTCCCTCAAGGGCAAGGTGGTGAGGATCTTCACCGACAACACCACCACCATGTTTTACATCAGGAAACAGGGCGGAACCAGGTCCCCAGCGCTGTCCAAGGAGGCGCAGGACCTGTGGCATTGGGCCGTCGCCCAAGGGATTCTTCTGGTGCCGTTTCATCTGGCAGGGATAAAAAACACCATCGCCGACTCACTCAGCAGGGAGCTGCGCTCGTGCCACGAGTGGGAACTACGGCAGGATCTGGTGGATCGCCTCTTCCGACGGTGGGGCACACCCCAGATCGACCTGTTCGCGACGGCGACGAACACCAAGTGCCGGAGGTTCGCCAGCAGGTTTCCCCAGACGAGGAGCATGGGCGATGCTTTCTCGTTCCCCTGGGAGGGCCTGTTCCTCTACGCGTTCCCTCCCTTGCCTCTGCTAATCCGGCTCGTCAACCAGCTCAAGAGGTCACGGTGCAGGATGATCCTCGTCGCACCTGCGTGGCCGAGGCAGATATGGTTCCCGGACCTTCTGGACTTGTCGGCGTCCCCGCCAATCAAGCTGCCGGCGGACGCGGATCTACTCTCCAGGGAAGGAGGCGCCATCCTCCACCACGACCCGAAGTCGCTGAACTTGCAGGCCTGGCTCCTGCAGCGCTAGAGTTTGGAGGATACGACATACCGGCCGATTGCAGAGAGGTTCTTGCAAAGGCCAGGGCGTCCTCGACTCTTAAATGCTACGGACACAAATGGAAGAGGTTCTCTGTCTGGTGCCACGCACAGAAGGTTAACCCTCTACGGATTACGGCTCCCCAAGTGCTGCCGTACCTGCTGACGCTGGCCAAAGCTGGTCTGGCACACGCGTCCATCAAGATTCATCTTGCTGCGATCTCCCGATACACCAGAACCACGGGCCGGACGTCCTTGTGGTCTCATCGTCTGGTGAAAGAGTTCATGAAGGGACTGTTCAGATCGTTCCCGCCGGTGAAGGCTCCGGCCCCGGCGTGGGAGCTCAACGTGGTGCTGACCAAACTCATGGGACCTCCGTTCGAGCCTCTGCACTCGGCCCCGTTGAAGTTTCTATCGTGGAAAACAGCTTTTCTCGTGGCCATCACCTCCGCACGACGAGTGGGAGAGATCCAGGCCCTTTCCTGCAAGGCCCCGTACTTGACTTTCCACGACACGAGGGTAGTGCTCAGGACGCACCCCTCCTTCATGCCCAAGGTACCGTCGGACTTTCATCTCAACGAACCCTTGGTGTTACCTGTGTTCTTCCCGTCGCCTTCGTCGCCGGCTGAGAGGACTTTGCACTCGCTGGATGTAGCTAGAGCGCTGAAGTTCTACGTGGACCGCACGAAAGGTTTTCGGAAGACGTCACAACTCTTTGTGAACTTTGGACCTGTCAATCAGGGGAAGGCTCTCTCGAAGGCTTCCATCTCCAGATGGCTCTCCGGCTGTATCATGTACTGTCACCGGTTGGCAAACCGACCGCTGCCTGGCCGTCCGAGAGCCCATTCCACCAGAGCGATCGCAGCTACCACGGCGTTCCTATCTGGTGTGCCCCTGCTGGACATATGCAGGGCTGCTACGTGGAGGTCGACGCACACCTTCACGAAATTCTACTGCGTCGACCGGGATTCCAGGGAGGAGTCCAGGGTCGGCCAAGCAGTGCTGCGCAACCTGTTCGCCTGAGGTGAGCCTGGTGAGGAGGTAAGATGCTTAATGTTGAGTTGATGTGATGCTTAATGTTGAGCCTTTGCCACCTCCCGTGGTTGTGCATGTGTGTACTGCTATGTATTCTTTATTCATGAGCATGTGAATCCATGCCAGACCCCATGCTGGAGAAGGAACAAGTTACTTACCTGTAACTGTTGTTCTCCAGCATGGGTCTGGCATGGATTCACATGCGAACCCTCCCGCCTACCCCTCTGCGGCTCTTCACTTGGTCATACTGCCACTTCACGTGCTTCCAAATCTGAAGATGGCTGCCAGAGGCGGTGCTTAGGTAGAGGGCAGTCATTGGCTGTGGTCAGTATGACGCAGAGACCAGTGATTGGTTATTACTACGAAAGACAGATCAGAAACGAAACTGATACTGGTTTTTTCTTTACCGAGGATTCCCAGCCTGACGACGGGGAATATTCATGAGCATGTGAATCCATGCCAGACCCATGCTGGAGAACAACAGTTACAGGTAAGTAACTTGTTCCTTCCTTCCCACTTTTTAAACTTATGAAGTGCCATTTTGCTTGGCTTTCATTTTAAGTATTATACATGCTAAAGTAATGCCCTGCCCTGCTCTGCCTAAACTTGTTCACAAACTTATGGGAAGTGTTGTTAGGGTGTTTAAGAATATATTCCTGTATAACTTGTGCTTTCCCTCCCTTGTGAGAAATTGATAGAGTGCCATTTGTGTTTGGTTTTTACTGTGCCGTTTTGCTCAGTTTTCACTCTTGCTCAAACTTGTATACAATTTACTAGGGAGTTGTGTATACTTTTCTGGACTGATTTTAACTTGCTTTAATAACTGTGATAAATGTGTTTAACTAGGAGTGTGTAAAATAAATATATTTCTGATGTTTGTTAATCTGCTTAGAACCACATGCTGTGCATAGGTCCGACATCCAGTGGTCACTGCAGAGTATTGCATTTTGTTTTTCGTAGTCGAAAAGGGGACGTCGACAAGGCGTGTCTGTAACACTATCCCTATAGTGACGTGTGTTGTACCCATAATCCCTCACGCATCGAGGTCCCTCAGATTGTTTTTTTCCGCCCAGCTTCTGGTCGCCTTACGCGGAGCTCCTAGAGAGACATTGCAAATACTTACTATCGGACCTCGGTCCTTAATTATACTTATTATATTGTTAAAGATCCCTCCCCTCGACGTTAGCTGTGAAGCTGTTTCTCCGCCGAGCAAGTTTTCGACGGAGGGGAACAGACGGAGGAGATCCTTCGGCGCTGCCGAACACGTGGCCTGGCCTCCCCGGCCAACATACAGTAGGGAGAGTGGGGGTTCGAACTTTTATCTTCTCTTTGAGAATGTCTTTCTTTCTCGCCTATCTTTCCCTTGGGGCTTTTATCACCAGTTATTATTGCCTCAGGAGAGGACACCTTTTAAGTTTTGCCCACGCTGTAGGGGCAAATACACTTGGAAGGACAAACGCAAGCTCTGTAATCGTTGCTTGCCCCTCGATCATAAGGAGGACAGCTGCGCGGCCTGTAAGCTCTTGAAACCAAGAACTCTAAAAGAACGCAAAGTTATGAGGTGGGCGGACTACGCTATGTCGAAGTCAGTTTTCCTCACCCGCCGCCGCTGTTACAGAAAGTGACGATGAGGGTGATAACTCGACGTCCGTTACGGAAGTCATTAACCCCCAGAAGGAGCACTCGCACTCCTCGACGTCCGTCCCTGGCCCCGACGGGCTCGACTCACGCCCTGCTCATGGGGGTGAACACCCCGGCGACAAGGACGCACACAGACCCCATAGGCCTAAGCACACAACCCACGGCTCTTCTTCGTCGAAGACGAAGGATCCATCAGCGCCGTAGGGGACGCAGGGCACTCCGGCGTCTACCTCAGACCGTAAGGGTCTCAAGCCCCACCCGCGACCAGCGATTGGGCTTTCATCAAACACTGGCGCTACCCCCAAATCATCCGACGTAACGCTCCATAGAGCGGCCGTCGAGGAACAACGCGTAACGCAGGCAACGTCGACACCAGAGTCCTCTACTGACAAACTCGTTGTCGAGAGCCTGGCGAGAATTGTTTCCGAAGACACACGTAAGCGGACGACGAAACAAACGTCGAATACCGCACAAAAAGCTATAGAAACGCCGAAAAAGCATAAGAGTAGCCAGGAAGTGCCCCTTTCATCTAAGGGCACGTCGGAACTACCAGAGGGCTTTTCAGACGCGACGGAAATGTTTCTTTGACGTTGTGGGAGCGTTCTAAGCGTTTTGAAAGTGAAAACACTGATTTCCCCCCTCTAGACTATTCAGGGGTCCCCCATGAGACCCTTGAAAGACTCCATTCTTGTATGGAGAAAATGGAAAGGTTTTTGGGAAACCAAAACCCACCCACACCCAAAAGACTAAGGGAATGGCCCCAGGATGACCCTAGGGTCAAAATTCCTAGGCTGTTTCCCCCTTCTACAGACGTATATGACCTCACGGAAGAGGAGCAATACCTCCAGGAGGATGATGAGTGTTTGGGTGGAGAGGAAGAACATGAGGAAGAGGGGTTTGAAGAAGATCCTTACACTAGTGCAGGAGCTTTCGAAGAAGATACAGCTACCTCGCAGCCTTGGCAATCCCCATCAGTGCACTCAGACCCTGATGTCTTTCACCCTTCTCCTCCCAAGGATTCACCTATTGGAAACACCTCTCCCATAGATGACCAACCTTCACTTAATGCACTATTGCGCAAGGCAGCAGCGCATTTTGAAATAGACACAGGGGAGACTCTTCCTGACATAGACTTTGTATAGAAAGTTATTAAAGAAAAAGCCCCTGTTAGTCAGTCTATTCCGCTCCTGGCTTCTATAAAGAGAAGAATAACTCCTTCCCTTTCCAATCCTGCCTTAGTCAGAGGGGTCAACCCTTGGATAGAAAAGCTCTTCAGCCCTTCGCCCTCTGACCCGTTGTACATCAGAGGCCATTCTATTCCGGACTCCCTCGTAGTTACTAATACAAAGAAAAGAGCAGGGGTACCACTATCCACTAGTGAGGCACCACCTGACAAAGAGGGCAAAAAGCTCTACGCACTTGGGAAGAGAATCACGACGTCCGCCGCCTTTTCAACTAGGATTGCAAATAACAATTCCCTACTAGCTAGCTACGCAGATGCACAGTGGAGCAAGCTGCGCAGCGAAGCAGAGGACGCACCAGAACCACTGCGTTCACGCCTGTTAGCTACAATCTCAGATGGAACTCTTGTAAACCAGGGCATCGTAAAGAACTCCTTAGATGCCGCAGAGACGGCTGGCCGTTCCCTGGTTCAGGGAACACTTCTCAAACGCCATGTCTGGCTGCGCAATTCGGGATTTAAGCCGGAAACCCAGGCTTCCCTGATAAATAAGCCCATAGAAGAAACACATCTGTTTGGGAAAGCAGTTGATGAGGCCCTAGAACATGCAAAGAAAGAGTTTGATACCATCAAAACTCTTGACCAAATTTCTAGGCCCCCTAACAGACGCGGCTATGGCAATAGACGCTCCTTTCGTGGCCAACGCCAGCAGCAAAACCAACAGCAATTTTACTCTGCTACCAACTGGCCCTCTAACCAGGGTAACAACACCCAGTTCAGTCAAAGAGGCCAACGCCGTGGCAGGGGAAGAGGTCGCGGCTCCAGCCCCAAAGGTTCCACGCCCAATACCAACAATACCAACTATCTCAGGTAACAGAAGGTATTTATTCAGTGTACTTCCTTGTACCCAAAAAGGACTTAACCATGCGCCCTGTATTAGATCTGCGCCCAGCGAACAAGTTTGTCAAACCCCAAAAGTTTCTTATGGTGACCTTGCAGGAAGTAATCCCACTGTTATCACAGGGGGATTACATGACAACACTGGACATGAAAGATACATACTTTCATATTTTAATGTTGCCAGCGCACAGAAAATACCTCAGGTTCAAGATAGAGAACAAACACTACCAGTTCAGAGTACTACCCTTCGGGATAGCATCTGCACCAAGGGTATTCACGAAGGTAGTGGCAGCGGCCCACCTGCGCAGGTTATCCATCCCAGTATACCCTTACCTCGACGACTGGCTCATAACAGGGGATTCTTACGAAACATGCTTCTCCAATACCCAAAAGACCGTAGACCTTTTGTTCCAACTGGGCTTCTCCATCAACGAAAAGAAGTCCAGCTTAGACCCCAGCCAAATCAAACAATTCCTAGGGGCTCTAATTCGAACAAAGGACGGCCTCGTCTTCCCCTCCAACGAGAGGGTCCAAAACATGCTATTTCAGATCCCCCATTATGTGGCAGGTCGAGAGGTGACGGTACGCAAAGCAATGCGCTTGCTAGGAATGATGGCGTCATGTATTTATTTGGTACCTCATGCGCGCCTGCGCATGCGCCCAATGCAAGAGTGGCTCAACAGCCAGTGGCGTCAGGCCAGCGGACAATGGGACGATCTAGTGGTGGTCTCGCAGGCCTTGGTTCTCTCGCTACGGTGGTGGACAAAAGAAAACCTGTTATTAGGGAAAACCTTTGCCACACCCGCAGTGGAAGCCACTCTAACCACAGATGCATCCCTTACAGGATGGGGGGCTCACCTATCCCATCAGACTGCTCACGGAGCGTGGACTCCGAGCTTAGCATCCAAGCATATAAACCTGCTGGAACTACTAGCGGTGTTCAAAGCACTGAAAGCCTTTCAGGAACACCTACAAGGAAAGACAGTGATGGTCCTCACAGACAGCACCACAGCCATGTACTACCTCAACAAGCAAGGGGGCACTCACTCTCCAGGACTGTCCAAGCTGTCCCAGAACATCTGGAAGTGGGCTCTCAAACACATGTTCCTACTATCACAACATGTACCAGGGGAACTCAATCTGTTAGCAGACAAACTCAGCAGAGACTTCCCCCTGCCCGTAGAGTACGAATGGCGGTTACAAGAAGACATTGTCTTCGATGTCTTCACACAGTGGGGTTTCCCAGAAATAGACCTGTTCGCAACTCTGGAAAACTCTCAATGCCAAGATTACGCCTCCAGGTACCCCCAGAACCAGTCCAAGGGGAACGGTCTATCGATTCCATGGTCAGGGAAATTTGTTTACGCTTTTCCCCCAACTCCCCTTCTCAACAAGATAGTGCACAAGATGCACCAGGAACAAGTTACCATGATACTGGTGGCCCCTATGTGGGCCCGACAGCCATGGTTCGCTCACTTGTTGAAGATGTCTCTATCTCCTCCAGTGAAACTGCCTTGCCCGTACAACATGCTGTCACAAGACAGGGGCAGGACACTGCACCCATGCCCTCAGACCATGAACTTAGCAGCTTGGCTCCTGAGGTCCTAGAATTTGGACATTTACAACTTCCACAGAGGTGCATGGACATCCTCAGAGAGGCCAGAAAGCCTAACACTCGTCACTGCTATTCTAGCAAATGGAAAAGATTTGCATCTGGTGTAGAGGGAAGAGTATCAACCCCGTTGACTGCTCTCCCACACAAATTATTCTGTACCTGACCCATTTACTGGACTCGGGTCTAGTATTCAATTCTATTAAAGTACACCTGGAAGCGCTTTTGGCTTACCCCACTTCACAACTCAAAGTATCGTGGTGGAAGATCCCAGTAATCAAAGCCTTTATGGAAGGGGTAAAGAGAATACAGCCTCCAATAGCAAACCCAGCTCCTGGCTGGGATCTAAATGTGGTACTCTCCAGGCTCATGGGGTCACCCTTTGAACCCATGCACAAGGCAACTCTTAAAGATCTCACTCTTAAGACTGCTTTCCTAATCGCTATTACCTCCATTAGGAGAGTAAGTGAACTACAGGCCCTTTCGGTTTTAGACCCCTTTGTGACAGTTCACAAAGATAAAGTGGTTCTACGCACACACCCAAGGTTCGCACCGAAATTCATCTCCAAATTCCATGTCAACCAGTCTATAGAACTACCAACGTTCTTTCAAAATCCTTCAAATCTAGGAGAAAAAAGCCTGCATACACTTGATGTGCGCAGAGCTGTCATGTTTTACATGGAAAGAACTAGTCCACTGAGAAAGACTAATCAGTTCTTTGTCTCGGTGGCAGCAGGAAGAGAAGGAGATGCAGTTTCAAAATCCACTATATCTAGATGAATTGTACAATGCATCACTCTCTGTTACACTCTTGCTAAGAGAGAACTACCCTTCAAGCCAAGAGCACACTCTACTCGAGGCACTGGGGCATCCATAGCATTCGTTGCAAATGTTCCCCTTGAGTTCATCTGCAAAGCGGCAACCTGGAGTTCTGTACACACCTTTACAAAACACTACTGTCTAGATGCCCACTCTAGATCTGATTCCCAGGTGGGACAAGCAGTATTAAGACATCTTTTCTCTACTGTTCCTTCTCACAATCCACCTCCAACTCCGGGTACTGCTCGCTAGTCTATGCACAGCATGTGATTCTAAGCAGATTAACAAACATCAGAAGACAATGCATTACTTACCGTAAAAGCATTTCTGATGGTTGTATCTGCTTAGATTCACATGCGCCCACCCTTCCTCCCCGCTCGGATGGAAGGAACATAGACATCCTTTTCTATATCTCTCTTTTCTGTACTCACTCACGTCTAGAAGGCTCCCTCAGGGCAGAAAAATACAAACAGAGGGACCTCGACGCGTGAGGGATTATGGGTACAACGCACGTCACTATAGGGATAGTGTTACAGACACGCCTTGTCGACGTCCCCTTTTCGACTACGAAAAACAAAATGCAATACTCTGCAGTGACCACTGGATGTCGGACCTATGCACAGCATGTGAATCTAAGCAGATACAACCATCAGAAATGCTTTTACGGTAAGTAAATCATTGTCATATTCTTTTTAATACAAAGCTTTGGTCAGTGTTTCCTTGTACCATAGTACTGTAGTCCTATTGTGTAAACCCTGAATACTGCTCATCTCCCTCGTGAGATAAGTCTGACTGCTTAGCCACAGCTACCAACTTAATCTTTGTTGTACAGACTGATACCAAAAGGGATTTATTGCTCACACCTGTAGTCTTAATCTTCTCTAGTGCTCCACAAGGGAACTGCACAGGGCTTGCCTAACACCGGCCTGCGAGTGGTCCTAGATCTTTCCTTCCTCAATCTATACCTACCTCTACAGAAGTTCAAAATGGTGACGCCAGCACTTATAGCGGACACGCTTTGTGGGGGGGACTGTTCGTGCTCCCTGGATCTGAAAGATGTATATTAACATTTCTCCAGCATGGGGTCTGGCATGGATTCACATGCTCATGCATATTCCCCATCGTCAGTTCAGGAATCCTCAGTAAAAGAAAGTTTCACTTTCACTTACAAACTCTTTCTCCTATAAACCAATCACTGAGCTCTGGGTCTTACTGTCCCCAGCCAATGACTGCTCTCTTCCCCAAGCCCCTCCTCTTGCAGCCTTTACTGCACGTTTGGAAGTCCTCGTGTTTTGCCTCGTAGAATCTTTCTGCGTTTTCGAGTTTTTTTCGTTAAAATTACCAAAGTTTGTCAAATAGATCCTGTTTGCTCTTTCGTTCTTTTGACCGGCAAGCGGGGTATCCGTTTGTCAGCGTCTTTTGTTGCCCCTGAAGGGCAAAAATAGTAGTTTTCATCGCAGATTCCAGAAGGCCATCGGGCCTACGCCGCACCATGTCGGAGGAGGAGGAGGACAGAGGTGTTCTCTCCAAGCTCTGCTCCAGCTGTGGATTAAGGAACGTGTTTGTGGAAGACAAACACTCACAGTGCCTCTGTCTTCATCCGGATCACAAGGAAGCGTATTGCGAGATTCCCCAAACGCACCATCAAGGATCAACACAGTAGAATGGCGGCGTGGCTCAACGCCAAGGCCTCTAACCCATGCGGCAAAGCAGTGCCATGCCTCACCCAGGACCAGTCGGTCAGAGGAGCGGGCTTCTAAATCATTTGAGGTCACCCCATCTTTGGGGGTCCAAGGCCAAGCACCGCAAGTCTGTTTCCGTTGGGGTCTCTGGGCAATGCACGCTCATCATCGCCATCAGCCTACATCTCAAGCCATCGCTCCAGCTCCTCCTTAAAAATGAAGTGGGCTAACCCGGGGAAGCTACGACAGAAGCTGGAGAAGGCCTACCCCTGAAGGCCCAGGTGACCCAGGCTACATCATCCTCATTTGAGCCCATGGCATCCGTCGACATCTGATTGGTCACGATCAAAACACCACTCTTGGTGAGCCTCACTCCAGTGCGTAGGGTTAGCGAAGTTCACACTCTCGTGGCCTCAGAGCCCTATAACACGTTCCATTAAGACATGGTGGTGCAATGTGTACTATTGGTCCAAGCATATCAATTGAGCTGTGTGGGTGAAAGCAGGAACACAAGGTCCTACGTGTCTGACAATTTTTTTGTGAGGAGTATTTTTTTACTCCCTATTTTTATTTTTGGGAGTATTTGCCTAATTGTTTGGAGTGAAAGTGGCTGATACACCCCTTATCTGTAGGGCTGCTTATTTGAAACTAGCAACATTATTGATATTGAATACAGAAGTGACACCGACAGAGCTGTGTGCTGCAATAATAAATTGCAGATGCCTTAAAAGGTGGAGGAAAGCATTACTCCCAAAAGATGCAATCAAAAGAGGTAAAGTTTCCCAAAGCTAGAGTAAAAGACTGAGTGTGGAAAAAGGTTCCCACTCACTCAGGAAAACTGAATAAAAATCCACGAGTCCAGAAAATAGTGCTGGGGGACACATAAGTGGGGAAAACATTGCACAAAAATTAAATTCTACCCAACAACATTTTATCCACCGCCTTACTATTCTAAGGATGAAGATGTTTCACATACTTAACCTGAAAAGGGCTCTAAGCTTCTACAGTTCTAGAATGGCAAATGTCAGACAGGATGACCAACTATTTATTGATTACACTGGCCACAAGTTGGGCCAAGCCAAACTCTATCACGTTGGATCGTGCGATGCATTTCAGAGTGGTACCCCATTGCTGGAAAAGATGTCCCTGAAAATCTAGGGGACCATTCCACCAGAGGATTGGCAAACACTTCAGCTCACCAGGTGTACCAGTACAGGACATTTGCAATGCTGTAACTTGGTCCTCACTCCACACTTTTTCAAAGCATTACTACTTAGACACGTTGTCGGGCCAGGATACTTGCTTTGGAAAAGCGGTTCTGCACAATATTACATGCTCATCAAAATTTTACAAAAATCCACTTCTCCCACCTTCGTTTTTTATTTTTTTTAACCTATGTTTATTAATTTTAGCAATATATACATACCACCAGAACATATGGATTTCTGTTACATTCATGGGGTGCAGACTGCAAAATATGTTAGTCACAATATTATAACATCCACCCACCTCTAAACTAACCCTATGAACTTATACTGTAAACTCTTGACCATATTGTAGTCATCTCATATGTAATCCAATGTAAAAATTAATCTGACAAGTTAACACACAGACAACACAACAGTATAAAGACAAACAGAATTTTTTTTCATTAATCATATAAATTATTAAAAGGACTCCTTAATGAAAGGTAATCCTCCACCCGATCCTTATTTTCAAATGCTACTTTCTCATATTTAGATAGTATCTACATTTCCACCAACTAATCTCCACCACAGGCTTTTTCCTACTTTTCTAGACTCTTAGGAATCAACTTAACAGCAACCATCAAAGCTTTGTCGATCCATGCCTAAAAAATTCCCTTGCAATGAGACATCTTCCCCTATGGAGTAGAAGCATCACACTCACTGCCGTCCTAGGAATTATTATATTTAAGATGAGATCCACTCTGTCCAAAACCACCTTCCAAAATATCTGCACCCTTGGGCAATCCCAGAATAAATGCAGTAATGTCCCTCTATTCCTATCAGAGCTCCAACACATCTTATCTGCCAACAATGTATGTTTATGCATCTTTTCTGGGGTCCAATATATTCGGCCAATGAGTTTATCGTATGGCCCGTAAGCTTGTATCCATTTTTATTTTGGATCCCACTATCAGTAGATCCTCCCATTCCTTTTCTGTTATCTCGAAATGAATGTCATCCAACCAACATTTTATAAGAAATCCTTTATAGTATTTAATAAGATCCGGATACCCAAACCCCCCTTCCTGCACTACAACGAATAACATATATCTCGGGAAACGTGGTTTTTTTACTGATCCCCCTTAAAAAGTTCTGAAAAACCTTTTCAATTTTCTGCAGAATTTTTTTTTAACTAATAAAGGAAGTGATTGTAAAAAATACAGTACTTTGGGTAATAATACCATCTTCATTGCCTTTATTTTAGCCCATAAATTCAAGGACAAATGTTCCCATTTCATAATATTCATTGACATTTTTTCTATTACCTTATCAATATTTAGTTTCACAATTTGTTTAAGTCTCTAAGAATATGAATCCCTAGATGGCTCACTCCACTTGGGGACCATTTGCAATTCCAGGATTCTAATACACTTTTATTCTATACAACTGAAAGGTGGAAAGATTCTGTTTTATTCCAGTTGATCTTATGACCTGACAGTTTTCCACACCTCCTCCCACATTTCTCTCAGAATTGGACCACACACTGACTGGTTTGAAAGAAGAATAGTCATGTCATCTGCATAAGTTAATATTTTCAGTTCATTACCTCCTATTTGAATTCCCTTTATTCTTTTACATTGCCTTATATATGCTGCGAGCGGGTCCAGTGCTAAATTGAATAAGAATGGTGACAAAGGGCACCCCTGCGTGGTACCCTTCGATGATGAAAATGCTCTGATTATTAAACCATTGATTTGCACCCTTGCTGTTATGTTCATATGTATGCAATTAACCGCCTGGATAAAATGTGGTACAAACCCCCTAGCTTTTAGTGAATATTCCAAATAGCTCCAGTTAACCATATCGAAAGCCTTCTCAGCATAAAAAAAACAAATGGGGCATCCGACTCTTTATTATTATGTGAGCCTATTACATTCAGAATTGTTCTGCTATTGTCATAACCACACCTCCCTGGAATGAAGCCCGCTTGAGATTTGTCAATTAAGTATCCTGTGTATCTGCATAATCTTAACTATTTTAGTGAATATTTGCAAGTCCACATTCAATAACGATATCTATCTATAGTTCTCACATTTACGATGATCCTTATCCTGTTTTGGGATTAAAATTATTAATGCTTCTGTCATTGAATCACACAAAGTCCCTGACAGCAAAACATTATTGAACACTTTACATAATATTGGCGCCAACTGATCTACAAAACACTTCTAAAATTCTGGGTTGAACCCATCTGGTCCGGGTGATTTCCCTCCATTCAGTTCTCTGATCATGCACTAATTGAAATGCAAATGATCACGGATCTGAAAATAAAAAAAGAGATGGAGATTACAAGCAGGTGTGTTAAAAAGATCCAGCAGTTACTAAGGGGCTGGCGAGAACTTTATGAATAACTACTTTGATGAAAACATAGGAAAAGCGGATATACAAGTGGTTTGGGATTGTTTTAAGGCAGTGATGAGGGGTGAACCAATGAGTAGATCTGTTAATGCTAGGAAGAAGAGTTTGATGTAATTAAATAAAATGGAGGAAGAGGTTAGGGACCTGCAGATAAAATGCACATATACTAGAACAGATCAGATCAGAACAGATCAGAACGGAGAAGGTTGGCGGGGGAGATGATAAATCAAATAGATACAATGGCCGATAAGGGGATCTTTTATACTAAACAAAAATGTTGGGTGTGTGGAGAGAAAAATTGTAAAATGCAAGCGAACAAATTAAAGGGAATTGCAGAAGAAACATGTGTTAACTCTATAATAATTGAAGAAGGGACCACATTGATTAAGAACACAGATGTTTGATAACTTTAGAGAGTTTTATTCAAGACTATATATTGAAGATATTTTTCCAGTAATGAAGACTTGAATGTCTTTTTTGATAAAGTTAAGCTCCCCAAATTATTCTCCAGATGGATATAGCAGGGTTGAGGGATATAGCAGGGTTGAGGCAGATATTACAACTGATGAAGTAGTTGAAGCAATAAACCCACCTTCATTTATAAAACTGCTATTGGATTCCATCTACGATGAGGAATCATTAGGAGGACAAAATCCATTAGAAGAACAAATTACTTACCCATGGTAATGTCCTTTCTGATGGATTATCCTTCCACAAATTCCCATCACCCTCCCAGCCTACCCCCCTGGCTTAATTTGTTTACTTCTGTCTTTTAATGCCCAAGCGGGTTATCTATTCCTCAAGACGGCTGCGCAGAGAGGGGGAAAAAACTAAGAAAAGCAACTGGTGCGTTGCATGCTATTTATACTGTCATCGACAATGACGCAGCGCCCCCTGCTGTCAGACAATTTTCCAAGACTGCAAAGCAGGATACAAATACATCTAAGATAAGGAATCTTTGGGAGCGAAGATCATCAGAAAGAACATCAGAGATAAGTAATGTGTTCTCCTGACATCTTCCTCCCACAGATCGCTCATTGGCCCTGCCTCCTCATTCAGAATTGCTTTGATAATGTACTATTACTTTTTCATTTGCATTGTTTTTTGCATCTGTGACAACCTTAAACAATTGGAGGATAAGCTATTACGAAAGTGTGTGCTCAATCTCCAGGTTCTTTCCTTCTAGATAACCTTGGATGTGTTGGCAGATATGGGCCATGAGGAGTTAAAAGAAATTGGTATTAATGCATATGGACACCGTCATAAGTTGATTAAAGGTGTGGAGAGGCTTCTAGGAGGACAGCAAGGTAAGGCGCAATATAGTTTTTGATATTGGAATACCAAAAATGTTACTGAAAAATATAAAGATATTAATTTTTAAAGTGTAATATGAATGAATGGCTGTGATCAAGAGGCACAAACATTGTAAGAATCCCCTTCAGATCATTGTTTAAAGCATTTTAAAGAGCTCATTGACATTAAGAGTAAGTAGACGTCTAATGGATTCCTTCTGGCTGTAAATTCCTCATCTTAAAACTATCCTCCAGGCATCAGACTGCCTTACTTCAGCCCACAGAATCTCCCTGCAGATCCCTGTCTGCATTGTTGGCATCCATGACCCCAGATGTTACATTTTTGGGGAAGATTCTTCTTTTTGCTACTTTCCCCTTCATTGTGAAACCCTACCTTTTTAGCTATTTTGAAACTTTCCTGACTCTTGGAGGGGGAAGTAAATCCTTTGTGCTCCACTCACCTTGCAAAGTGAATCTGTTTTGGGAGCACTCATCAGTCCCTATGGCTATCCATTGTGGGGCTGCATTGACCCACTGAACACAATTTCTCCAAAACCAAGCTGCGCTTCAGCAGAAACAGCAAAATGGTTGTGCTGTGTCCAGTGAGCACCATGGCCTCAAAACAAACTGCGTTTTGCAGCGACAAAAAGATGCCTTCACCATCTTGTCAAGCACATATTGGGCAGGATGGAACAAGGGGACACACTGAGGGAGCTTGCCAGTGTGTTCTTAGATGTACAAAAGAAATAGTGGAAAGGCAGCACTGCTTTGCTGAAAGCCCAAAGTCCCCATTGAAAAAGGTAGCATTTCACCTTTAAAAATAATGCTGCTCTGATGCTATTTTCATCAGTCCTTCCTCAAACTACTGTTATTAATAAGGCCCTGCCATGCCCATTCATATCCCCATTGTGCTTCAACAAAACCAAGCATCGCCCCTGAATGACAAGCTCTGTCAAACCAAATCTGAGAAGAATCAACAAAGAAAGTTAATTTACCCGCACAGGAAGCACGTTCATTTTTGGGTTACAAAGTATCAAAGATCAGTTGTTCAAAGAAACATCAGCTATCTGGGCTATGTCAATTTCAGTGCATCTGTACTTCAAATAAACTACTGCCGACAAGAAAATAACTATGGCTGCAAAACAGTGTGGGAATCCGGGTGGAAAGTCAAAACCGAATTTAAAAAGCAAAGTGCCACCAGCTTGCACCACATGTGTAAAATGGGCTTTACAAACTAAAGAAAAAAAATACCTGTTTTAATGAAAAGTAAAATGTTGAATGAAAGCTTGTCTGTGCCTAGCAATGAGAAGGGGTTGGCTGCTGGGAAACACATACGGGCTGTCTATTCAGCAGGCTTGTTGTTTTGATTGAGGACCAATTAAAATAAAATAAACGTTTTAAACTGCCTTGCGCACTGTGGGAAGTACAGAGGAAGTACTGTTAACTGCCGTGCTTTGGATTAATATCGAGCATTTTCTCCATTCGCTGCTCATAAGGAATTACGTGCTTCAATTGGCATTCCGGCAGGAGGAAGTCTTTCTGCTGAACACCTTGGACTGCCTGATCTAGTGGCATGAGAAGAAGGTGACTTTATAACTTCCTGTGCGCATAACAGGCGAGCTTGGCGGGCCATCGTGCACGTGTGAACCGCGTATACTTAGAGTACATTGTGTGCCTAGCTTGTCTGTCTAGTGGTGCCTTCGTGCACGCGAGAAGTGCGTTAATGCTGTGTCTTTGTGGATTGAAATTATAGTTTACTGATTGGTTGTTTTGTTTTGTCTCCTTCTCTGAAAGGACTGTTTTGGCTGGGCTCCGCCCTCTGTGACGCCCACTCCTCTTGGCAACCTCCTACTTATACCGAGCAGCCAGTGCACTCGCACGCGCACCGTGGGAAGTACAGAGGAAGTACTGTTAACTGTTCACTGTGCAGTGTGCGGTGGGCTGGCTGCTGGGAGGTAAGCTGGGCTGAGTGTATTAATAGTAAACTCTAGGCGTTGAATTGGTTACTTAAGTACAGGGTAATCACCAAATTCCTTGTTGATTGATCATGGTGAATGGTCTCCGTAGTGGGCGAAAAATACACAGTAAGATGAGTAATGATATGAATGATACCATGATAACACACACAGATAATGAGGAAATGGGGGACTTTGAGAGCGAAGAGAATGATTTATCGAACAAGGTGGGAACATCGGCGTGTGTAGAAACCCAGGGGGATAGGTCTGGCAAAATAACGCTGCCCGAGACATCAGTGGAAAGCACTCACGAGAATAATTCTGAATCGACACTAGAGACCTTTAAACTCAAAGCAATGAACCACGATTTTGATAATGGGATTCTAGGTGAAACCTTAGAGTATGGGAAAGGTGAATTACTGACAAAAATGGGTATCACTACCACAAAGCCTAGATTCTCCGATGTATCAATTATTGCTCCTGCTATTGAGGCATTGTTGGATAGGAGGATGCGTTTTTCTAGAGGGCCCTCCACCCCAATTAAAGCCAATAAGTACTGCATGGAGGATGTACATGTGCACATTGACTCTGATCTAGTACCTCATATGAAGGCCCAGGGACATATTCTATTCGATGACCAAATTGGTAATAATGATGCGAATAAGGAATTCAAAAATTCAGAGACTAGCTCTCCCTCAGAAGTAGAAATTCCCCCTGAAGGGATTCCGAGGATGTCAGGATTTCCTCCAGCACTTATACCCTCCCCTGTTGAACCACAAATACCTTTATCGGTTCTAGAAGGTGAAGCAGAACGTAACCTAATTGAGCCCTCAGATATCGGAGTTGAGTTTCCGGTATTGTCCAGGATCCTTAATTTACTAAGTGAGGGACATGGCCAGACTCGCATCCAACTTGGATATTCACACAGCATGCTAACTGACCTGCTTACTAAGGTCAACAGAATAGAGGGGTTCTCCAGCATGGGGTCTGGCATGGATTCACATGCTCATGAATATTCCCTGTCGTCAGGCTGGGAATCCTCGGTAAAGAAAAAACCAGTATCAGTTTCGTTTCTGATCTGTCTTTCGTAGTAATAACCAATCACTGGTCTCTGCGTCATACTGACCACAGCCAATGACTGCCCTCTACCTAAGCACCGCCTCTGGCAGCCATCTTCAGATTTTTACCGCACGTTCATGTGTTGGGATCCTCGTGCTATTGCTCTCGAGCGTTAGTGCTATTTTTTCGCGCTTTTTCACAAAAAAACTTCGATTTTTTCGGTCAAAAGAGCCTCAAGCTCCACCGATCCTACATCCGATCAACGGGGACCTGTGTCGGATTCGTCTGCGCCCCTCAAGGGTGAAGATTTCGTCGAGCTACACTTCGGAGGACTCCAGAAGCTTCTCAGGCCCGGTCTCGGAGATGGCCCAGGAGAAGGGAAGCTCGACGCCCGGAAAGCTGTTCAGGGTCTGTCCTGGATGCCAGCTGCAGAACGTCTTTAAAGAGGACGAACACTCTTTCTGCCTTTACTGCCTTCATGAGGACAAGACGCACGTGGAGAAGGACTGTGCGTTTTGCGGCAACATGTCGGAACGGACCATGAAGGACCGCCATCAACGTCTCGCCAACTGGCTGGAGGGTAAGAGCCCGTCCGGCGAGAAGAAGAGGAAATCCGAGCGGCCTTCTAAGACCTTTGAGGGCGCCCCGGCGACGGGGGCCCAACATAAGGCTAAGCACCGCGAGTCCGCTGGCACCGGGAGCGCCGAACGGTCGGGCTCTACGGACGTCAGGCAGGGCGCACCCTCCCCGGCACCATCAACCACGAGCCAACGCTCTGGGTCGGGTAAGAGGAAGGCCGAGCACCCGGCGAAGCTCCTGGAGAGGCCCCGGTCGAGCTCTAAGGCAGAGGAGGAGCGTGGCAGTGCCCCCTCCCTCAAGGATAAGGCGGTGAGCGCACCTAAGGTGGTGAAGGCCTTGATCCATCCGACCAAGCCCTCTATCGAAACGGTCGCGGCGGCCCTGGCTCAGCCTGTGGAGGCTACACCAGTGGTGGCGACCTCGGGGCCCAGAATCTCCCTGCCTCCTCGGAGGGAGTCTTCTTTTGTGCCCATCGATAGGACCCCCGTGAAACCCCCCGTGGGGAAGAAGAAGGGGGGGCAGGGCGTCGTCGTAGATTCGGCCTCAACCTCAGAAGAGGAGCTGATCGAGGTCTTAAGCCACGGCCTAGGCGTGGAAGAAGGCCAGCCCGTCGGAATGGACCCCGACGCAGGTGACGACGACATCGTCGAGGATACCGACGGGGCCCCTGCTCGCCCGCCGGATTCCCCTCTACCAGCGCCGCAAGACAACTCGGCGGCCATTTTGTTGGCCATACAGTCCTTATGCTCCGAGATAAGGACGAGGCTACCGTTACCGACGGAGGAACCTCTCCCGTCGGGGGATCCAGAACCGGGGCCTTCTGGTGTTCCCCCTACCAAGAAAAGAAGGATCCATCCACCACCTCCTTTTCAACCGTCGCGCCCCGTCCAGCCCTCCTCCCCTTCCACCCGAGGGGATGATACGGGGACTGACACGGCAGCGACGGGTACGGACGACGAGGCATACGACGAGGATATTCCGTCGTCGCCTCCCGCCAAGGCTTCTCCGCCCGACGAGATCGGATCTTTCCACTCCATAATCTCCAGGGCTTCCGAGCTTTTCCAACTCTGCCCTGAGGAGAAGAAAAAGGAAGGCTTCCTTTATCAGCGGCGCGAGGCCAAGAGGAAGACGGTCCTCGCAGTGCCTCTGTTGGACGACATTTGGGATGAGGGCCTTTCCCTCCTCAAGAACCCTTCCACGACGCCAGCTAGAAGAGACCGGTACGAGAAAAAGTACCGGGTCCCGGACACGGCCCCCCTGTGCCTCCGGGCGCAGCCTACCCCGGATTCCGTCGTCTCCGCGGCGGCCAGGAAGAAAGCGGGGGGGGTGCGGCCTCCACATCGACTTCCCCGCCGGACGGCGAGGGAAAGAAATTGGATGCGATGGGACGTAGAGTCATCTCGTCGGCAGCGACGACGATTAAAGCGGCCAACGCCTTGGCTATCGTGGCTCGCTACGACAGGGAGCTCTGGTACAAGATAGCTCCCCTGCTGGATTTTCTGCCGGACGACAAGAGGGCAGAGGCCCTGGAGATCCTGCAGGAAGGTGAGGTGGCCTCGGACCACGCCATCACCGTGGCGACGGACATCGCCGACACTGGGTTCCGCCAGTTGGGCAACGGCGTTTGCCTTCGACGTCGTGGATGGCTCAAAGCTACGGTCTTCCGGCAGGACGTCCAGACCAGAGTCCTGGACATGCCCTTCGACGGGAACAACCTGTTTGGGAAGACAGTGGATGATTCCCTTCAGGCCATTAAGGCGGATACTGAGACAGCCCGGGCCCTTGGAGTTCTGCAGCAACGACGGACGCCCTTTCGGAGCAGCGGAGGCAAGGGCGCCTCCAAAGGTTCCGGCGGCGGTTTCGCTTCCTACCGTCAAGCGGCCCGCTCGTCGTCGCAAGAGGCCTACAGAGGACGAGGCAAGTCTAGCGGACCCCGCCGTCGTCGCCAAGGAGGTCAAGGCGGCAAGGCCGCGTCCAAGCAGGATTGAACCGGCCGTGGGGTCGGGCCCCCACCGAAGCACCCCGGTGGGAGGCCGGCTGGCGAGCTTCGTCAGCGTGTGAGAGTCCATCTCCACCGACCGTTGGGTGCTGGACGCCCTGGCCCGGGGTCACGCGCTCGAGTTTCAGAGAAGGTGCCCGCGCGTCCCCCCCGTGGCCAGGAAAGAACTTCACGTCCCTCAACTTCTCCTGGAGGTAAAGGCAATGCTCAGGAAGGGCGCCATCGAACTCGTCCCAAAGAGGCTTCGGGGCTCCGGAGTCTACTCGAGATACTTCCTCGTGAAGAAGACGACGGGAGGATGGCGCCCCATCCTAGACCTGCGACGTCTGAACAAGTTCATCAAGGCGCAGAAGTTCCGGATGGTCACCCTCCAGCACGTCCTGGGTCAGCTGGAGGAAGGGGACTTCCTATCGTCGTTGGATTTGGAGGATGCCTACTTCCACATTCCCATCCTAAAGGGGCACCGAAAATTCCTCAGGTTCGTGGTCCAAGGCCGTCATTACCAGTTCAAAGCCCTCCCCTTCGGACTACGGTCGGCACCCAGGGTATTCACCAAGTGCCTCGCACCGGTGGCGGCGCAGCTGCGCCGCGAGGGGATCCACGTCTACCCCTACCTGGACGACTGGCTCATCCGCGCCAAGACGAGGGAGCTCGCCGTGGTCCACACGGCAAGGACCGTCCAACTCCTCACGGACCTGGGATTCTCCGTGAACTACGCCAAATCCCACCTGGTGCCCGCGCAAGACGCACTGTTTCTGGGAGCGAGGCTCGACACAGTGTCCCTTCTGGCCTCCCCGTCGGAGGAGAGGACCAGGACCATCTTGGGCAAGGTGCAACGGATGTTGGTGGCCGACGCGGCCAAAGTGAGGTCCATCAAGTCCCTCCTCGGGATGATGTCTTCCTGCATCTACCTCATTCCCATGTGCAGGCTCCGGATTCGCCCGTTGCAAGAATTCCTGGATGCGCGCTGGATCCAGACGACGGGCAGCTTCGAGGAAAGGATCAAGCTCGACGAGAGCTTCCGACGAGCGATACGATGGTGGGGCACCCGCGCGCATCTGACGGCGGGCATGGACTTCCAGACCCCAGCCCACCAAGAGACTGTGACCACGGATGCCTCCCTGGAAGGGTGGGGAGCGCACACCGAAAATCTGCACGCAAGGGGACTCTGGCTCCCGACGGAGAAGTCCACGTCCTGGAGCTCCGTGCAGTGTTTTGGGCCCTCAGGTCCTTCCTTCCGTCCCTCAAGGGCAAGGTGGTGAGGATCTTCACCGACAACACCACCACCATGTTTTACATCAGGAAACAGGGCGGAACCAGGTCCCCAGCGCTGTCCAAGGAGGCGCAGGACCTGTGGCATTGGGCCGTCGCCCAAGGGATTTTTCTGGTGCCGTTTCATCTGGCAGGGATAAAAAACAACATCGCCGACTCACTCAGCAGGGAGCTGCGCTCGTGCCACGAGTAGGAACTACGGCAGGATCTGGTGGATCGCCTCTTCCGACGGTGGGGCACACCCCAGATCGACCTGTTCGCGACGGCGACGAACACCAAGTGCCGGAGGTTCGCCAGCAGGTTTCCCCAGGCGAGGAGCATGGGCGATGCTTTCTCGTTCCCCTGGGAGGGCCTGTTCCTCTACGCGTTCCCTCCCTTGCCTCTGCTAATCCGGCTCGTCAACCAGCTCAAGAGGTCACGGTGCAGGATGATCCTCGTCGCACCTGCGTGGCCGAGGCAGATATGGTTCCCGGACCTTCTGGACTTGTCAGCGTCCCCGCCAATCAAGCTGCCGGCGGGCGCGGATCTACTCTCCAGGGAAGGAGGCGCCATCCTCCACCACGACCCGAAGTCGCTGAACTTGCAGGCCTGGCTCCTGCAGCGCTAGAGTTTGGAGGATACGACATACCGGCCGACTGCAGAGAGGTTCTTGCAAAGGCCAGGGCGTCCTCGACTCTTAAATGCTACGGACACAAATGGAAGAGGTTCTCTGTCTGGTGCCACGCACAGAAGATTAACCCTCTATGGATTACGGCTCCCCAAGTACTGCCGTACCTGCTGACGCTGGCCAAAGCTGGTCTGGCACACGCGTCCATCAAGATTTATCTTGCTGCGATCTCCCGATACACCAGAACCACGGGGCGGACGTCCTTGTGGTCTCATCGTCTGGTGAAAGAGTTCATGAAGGGACTGTTCAGATCGTTCCCTCCGGTGAAGGCTCCGGCCCCGGCGTGGGAGCTCAACGTGGTGCTGACCAAGCTCATGGGACCTCCGTTCGAGCCTCTGCACTCGGCCCCGTTGAAGTTTCTATCGTGGAAAACAGCTTTTCTTGTGGCCATCACCTCTGCACGACGAGTGGGAGAGATCCAGGCCCTTTCCTGCAAGGCCCCGTACTTGACTTTCCACGACACGAGGGTGGTGCTCAGGACGCACCCCTCCTTCATGCCCAAGGTACCGTCGGACTTCCATCTCAACGAACCCTTGGTGTTACCTGTGTTCTTCCCGTCGCCTTCGTCGCCGGCTGAGAGGACTTTGCACTCGCTGGATGTAGCTAGAGCGCTGAAGTTCTACGTGGACCGCACGAAGGGTTTTCGGAAGACGTCACAACTCTTTGTGAACTTTGGACCTGTCAATCAGGGGAAGGCTCTCTCGAAGGCTTCCATCTCCAGATGGCTCTCCGGCTGTATCATGTACTGTCACCGGTTGGAAAACCGACCGCTGCCTGGCCGTCCGAGAGCCCATTCCACCAGAGCGATCGCAGCTACCACGGCGTTCCTATCTGGTGTGCCCCTGCTGGACATATGCAGGGCTGCTACGTGGAGGTCGACGCACACCTTCACGAAATTCTACTGCGTCGACCGGGATTCCAGGGAGGAGTCCAGGGTCGGCCAAGCAGTGCTGCGCAACCTGTTCGCCTGAGGTGAGCCTGGTGAGGAGGTAAGATGCTTAATGTTAAGTTTGATGTGATGCTTAATGTTGAGCCTTTGCCACCTCCCATGGTTGTGCATGTGTGTACTGCTATGTATTCTTTATTCATGAGCATGTGAATCCATGCCAGACCCCATGCTGGAGAAGGAACAAGTTACTTACCTGTAACTGTTGTTCTCCAGCATGGGTCTGGCATGGATTCACATGCGAACCCTCCCGCCTACCCCTCTGCGGCTCTTCACTTGGTCATACTGCCACTTCACGTGCTTCCAAATCTGAAGATGGCTGCCAGAGGCGGTGCTTAGGTAGAGGGCAGTCATTGGCTGTGGTCAGTATGACGCAGAGACCAGTGATTGGTTATTACTACGAAAGACAGATCAGAAACGAAACTGATACTGGTTTTTTCTTTACCGATGATTCCCAGCCTGACGACGGGGAATATTCATGAGCATGTGAATCCATGCCAGACCCATGCTGGAGAACAACAGTTACAGGTAAGTAACTTGTTCCTTATTGTTCACTTGTGACATGTTAGCGGCCCTCTCTAATGGTAAACAAAGGGGGAGCCCCTTACCGAAGAATAAAGCTTCTCAAACGCCCGCTGACCCACTATTGGGACCTATGGCGACAACTACCTTTTTGCAGCAGTTACTGCTGGTGATCCTACCAAAAATGATACACCAGCTGCAGCAGAAACCAAACATCTAACTGAGATGGTATTGGCTAATGCAGCGGCCTTGCAACAGATACTAGCCACTATAACAAGGAGCAGTCCAAGTGTACTACCTGTGGATGCTCAGATGACTAGTGATGATGTGATCGCCGCTCCGATCCCAGCGATACCTAAGTTAGCAAAAGAGGAACGTTTGGATAGTCCCTCAGCTTTAACCAACTTGATTGACTTGGAAGATTATGTCGGCACGATTTGAAAACGCTCACCTGTCCTGTCAAGGAAGCAGAAAAAAATGCTGCTGAGAGCAACAAAACGTAAAATCAATCAAGCAAAAAACATAAAATTAAAGAATCATCAAATTCTCCTTAAAGTCACTTTAGACTCATTGAAAGTCGATCCAAAGAACTTGTCCAATGAAGAAGAGAGGATTGATCTATTGCAACTAAATAAAGAGTCAAGGGCAGTATTGAATATTGATGTAACACACAGCCCTGGCAACTCTCAGATGTCGCCGATTAAAAACAACACAGGAAGAGATTTGGGGGGGATTGCTGTGGGAGAGCATGGTTGTTCGCCCAAACAAAAACAGACAAGGTAAGCATACTACAATAATGGACCTGAATACGTCTAAAGTAGAACCCCCCAAGCCAGATTTATGAGGTCTACTCTGTATCCTATCCTAATGATCAAATGGCAAAAAAAGACGGAATGTTCCTAACCCCCGAGATGCCACCTATTATGGGATGGGAAAGCAAACAACTAAATTTTCCAAAAACGAGCCTAAATCGATATGCAATGCTAAAGGCCTTTCAAGAAATCCCAGCATTACGTACTATCAGAAGCAACTATATTGACTGGGTTCGTTTGGCACACAACAATCCTACGCGGATGATATGTGGCTATCAGTCACATATCATCACAAGTCTGATTTGGGCTCAGCGAGAAGATCTGGAATTATTGGGACTACATCCTTGTCTCTTTAATACCAGTGAACTCGTGGAAATTTTCATTGCAACTATTCCTGAATCCCCGCAAATACCTAATTCAGTGGGTTCTCAACCACTGATTAATGAGGAGGTGCTGAAGCAATTTATGAACTTAGCAGCATCCCTTGCGGGTATGAGTATGGGGGCGTTGACTCCATCTGCCCCGCACACAAAATTGGGAGGCAAATAGGATGAAAATCTGGGGATTGGGATACTTTCCTGGAACTCATGCGGTAGTGCTAATTTAAGGTTATGGAATGAGTCTTTGGATAGGGATAGTCGCCCAGGGATCTGTTTAATACAAGAAACTATGTCCATTGGAAATCTAGTCGTAGAAGGGTTTGATTTATATTGGAATGAGGTCACTGTTTCTTTTGAAACAATTACTAATCGACTGAACTATATCTTTGAAAAGGCTTTGATACATAAATTAACGTTGAAAGTAATAATTGGTGGGGATTTCAATTCCACTTGTGTATTCATAGATAAGAATGGGAAATATGCTAAGCATGATTCGAAAAAAAAATCCCAGGTAAATGGCTTAAAGTGGCTGGAATTCATTCTCTCATGGGACATTCAATGTGTTCCGTTCAAAATGGGAAGCTCCCAGTATACCTGGGCTAGAGGTACCTGCGTGTCACTTATTGATTTCATCCTTGTTTCAACGGGGCTGTTAGAACTAATGGACCCCATAGCAATTCACAATCTTGGGAGGGGAGATCATTTATCTTTGAATTCTAAGCTTAGATTAAATGTTATGATTTTCGATAATATCCCTATGCTTGATGCCATTGAATTCGATCGCGTAGGTGCCACACTCAAGTGGACTTCTAGCACCTGCAATGAAGTTACCAACACAATTGAAAACGATACCTTGATTAATAGGTGTTGTGTGTCTAGTGGAATCTCGTGTGTCATCGCTGAGATCCAGAACTCCATTAGAGTTGCACTTCACATGGCTCGTTTGATGAAATGTAAGGCCATTAAGCCTACATTTACACATCGTCATCAGTTTAATCTAAAAGTAGTTGCATTGAGGAAAGAGAAACGTCTACTGCTTAGACAACTTGCCAAAACTAATTTTACAACTAGTGAATTTAATCAAAGCAAAGCTCAAATCAATATGACCTATAAAAGACAACTAAAAATGATGAGGTATGAACTGATAAATAGGGATAATCAGCATCTAATTACTCTATTATTAAAGAACAACACGAGACAGGTGTGGGCCACCATGCGTACCCTGTTTGATAATACTGAGTCAATCAGAGAATCGGCAATATCTGCAGTAGTTTGGATGGCATATATCAAGGCTAAATTTACCAAACCTACTGCCTTTTGTGGTTATGTGGATATCTTAATTTTTAGGCCAACCCTGTGTGGTTGTCCTTGGATGACAGAAGATATAAATACGATCATTAAGAATTCTAAAGGATCTAGAGCCCCAGGTCCGGATGGGATTCCTCCTTGTCTGATGAAACTTAACCCGGATTTGTGGGCAAGGATTCTCAAAATAAAATTTGATGCGATTTACTCCCTGGGCTACATTGCGTATTCGTGGTGTATGGCCAATATCATCCCAATTTACAAAAAGGGCCAATTGAATGAACCGGCCAATTATAGGCCGATAGCTTTGATGGATGCTGCAGTGAAGATCTTTACTAGCTTGTTACTCCAACATATTAATCAGCACATCATAAAAATCAATCTTCCATCGAAATATCAAACTGGTTTTCGACGTCATATGGGATGTCAACTTAATGCGACGCTTATTGCTCATGTATATCAACAGACGAAATCTCATAAGGCAGGCCCGGTATACATGGCGTCACTGGATGTTACCACTGCATTCGACTCCGTAATTAGACATATTTTAATGTACAAAACTGATCAAATTTGGTTTTCCAGAGCAGCTTGTTGCTATCATTGCTGCTCTACATAAACAAGCCACTTATCGTATTCGTTTGACAAGAAATGGGGCATTCACCGATAAAATTTCCACCAAGATCGGCCTCAAACAAGGATGCAACCTTGCTGCGGTCCTATTTAACTTATACTTATTAGACTTGGACGAGCAATGGAAGGATGCCATCATTTTTCCTGTTAAACTGAGGGTAACTGCGATGAATTGGTTGAGTTTTGCAGAGGATTCATTTTTTGATAGGATCCCTTTTGGGTTACAGACAAAATTGGCCTTATTGAATTCCTTTGCAAGTAAACACAATCTAGAGATCAATCTAAAAAAATCCTTCATAATAACATTTATTGAAGGTCGGAAAAACACTTTTAAATTTGATTGGGGTCTGAATGGAATTGCTATTCCTACATCTACTGCCATCCGCTACTTAGGTTATCAACTGCTAGTTCATATTCTTTGGAGGGGTGGAAGACAATTTTGTCTAATAAGGCAAAAATGCTAACAACGCAGATGAAAATGATTCATCATCTGGGGAAATACTCAATGATCCCTTTAATGAAATGTTATGCTCAAAAGATTGAACCAATTTTATTGTATTCTCTAGATATGTTTGCTGGATGTAGAATCTACTCTGGATGTGATTCAAGGTAAAATGTTGAAAACTGTATTGGGTTTGGCTCTCTCCACCCCGAATGCTATTGTGTGTCATGAACTGGGCTTATTACCATTATCGGTGAAATGGGACTGGCGACTTCTTGTGCACTATGGAATAATGCTAGCGCCCCCTAAAGATTCACTTTATGAAGATCTTGAAATTATGATAAAGAAAGGATACCCTCCGTCGTTTCTAAAATTTAGGACTAAGATGGAGGAGTTGTTAGCTAGTGCCATGATCCCTCGGGATGATCTGGTACTGCGCTTGCCTTCGTGCAAACTTAAAAACTGTAGATACCATTGGTGCCTATTGATTGATTGATAAAATTAATGAATACCAAACCTTTGGTGAATATGCGAAATTTACATGGCAGTGGGGACATCGACCGAAGTACCAGGCCATCTTTCCTTGTGAATGAGCCAGGAAGACGTATCTGAGATTTCGTTTGAACCAGTTACTTACGAATGAGCGACTGATGTCCTGGAAATCCTATAATAACTCATCTAACAATGGTCAATGTAGATTCTGTAATGGGAATAGTACTATGGAAACACTGGAACATCTTACAGTCTACTGTTAATTTTTTGAACCCATCAGAACCCACATACTTGGTAAATACCTTTACATAGTATCTAGCCTAAGCAGAGTGTCCCTTTGGGAAAGATGCATGGCAGGTACAAACCAAAGTCTCATTATGTGTTCAACAAATTTTTTAACTTTTTAATAATTCTTGAGCAAAAACTATCTGAAAAGCTACTAATTGCACCTGATCAATTACCATGAATTGCACATTAAGATTGCCTCAAAAGAGGAATATTATGATTGTCTTAAACCTTTGTGGCAGCTTGGTCAGCGCATCCTAAAGTAGAATTCTTAAGTAAATGTTGCGTTTCCAATTGGGTCTAGTAAAGTGGCGACTATGTACAATATGAAATGAATAGAGGATTATATTTCTACTAAGGTCCATCGAGTGAACCTTATAGCTTTATTCATGTAAGATAGTGATGTCTAACTATAGACTAAGTTAGGCTATCTGCTATTTGTGATGTTAATGTGTAAGCAATTGTTTTTATATTTTATGGAACTATACTATGCAGTGACGCTATGTAATTTTACTATGTGATGGATTGTGTTTGCTATGATCTAAGTGTATTATTTGAAATATTGTATTGTCTTTTTGTCTTGTTTTTAAAAGAATTTTGTAAAGGTTTGAAAAAAACCATAAACAATAAAAAAAAAAAAACTGCCTTGGCTAGATTTTGCAAGCTTCCAAAAACAGGTTATTCCAGTTGGCAGAGCTAAGGCTTCCTCCCCAAGAAAGGGAACCACCATAAACTCTCAGTAGATACTAACACCTACGTGGTCATTACTAGGTTGGACAGAATCTGGTCTGGGCTGAATCCTCTAACTATTGAACTCCCAGGACAAGGAAGTGTGAAGTGGGGAAGGAGCAATAAACTTTCAATCAAGCTGGGAAAACCTCACCTCACTCTGGAGGAAATGACAGTTGGTGGCAGCTGAAGAAGAAATTAAATGGTCCAGTGACAAAGGACTGTCATTTGCTTCCAAAGACTATTTATTCATAAAAATGTAAAGACTTTTATCTCTGCAGCAGGGCCTTGTGAAAATGTAAACATTTTGCAGTTTGAAAGTGATTTTGTGGTTTATAATTGGAGACATTGCACAATTCACTGACACCTTGGGAACAGAAATGGCAAAGAATTGGGGATTATAAGGAAAGTTTCCATGATGCCATTGCGAATTTTAATACTTACCTACCTTATGATAATCCACACACGTGTATACATTTACAGAATTTTAGGCCGAATCTTTCATACTCAAAATTACCAAAAAGTATAAGACGACAATGTCTCACAGATTTCAGAGTTGGAGTGGAATGGTCTCCATAAAATATGCAACCTGTTTATGTAAGTTGCTAAGAGACTTCAACTGTATAAATGTACCATTTGTGGCAAAATCGGATTTTAGCTAAAGTAACTGTGGGAGGTTTTTGAACATTGTAAAACTCGCATCATAAATCTGACATTTTGCCTTGAAATCCAACCAGTTGAGAGCGAGGCGGGGACTAGCACCCCTGACCAATACAGTCGGTTAGAGGTGTGCTTAGTTAAGCTTGCACAGCCATATACTTTGATGATGTCACTATGCATTATAAATGAGTCCCTGACAAGACTCTAGACAGACCCTCTTCCTGAAGTTCCTGATCTGCTCCATCCATCTTGCTGATCCCAACTACAAGGCCTAAGCATTGCTGACCCTTCCAGCAAGGCCTCAATTCTGAAATCCCACTAAAATCCCAAATAACCAAAAGGGAAAGCTGTGGTATTCTTTTGGGAAGCATCCTGAACCAGCCTGGCTGACTGCCCATTACCTGCATGCCCACTGCAATCCTGCCATTCAGCTGTCCTTTGCCAGGAGAATTACCATCCATTGACCCGAGTTGCCCAGCTGTTCGCTACCCGGTGACCAGACCTTGCCCAGCTGTCTTTTGCCAGGTGCGCCAGCCGTGTGGTGACCAGAACCTGGTGACTGTCCAAAAATCTCAAAACTAGAAAGTGGACTCAGAGTATAATCCCTACCCCATAGAAATACATAGCCTACCCTGTCTTGCCTTTTTACCTAAGGAATCCTATCTTACCCCGATAACTTGTTGAAACTGTTAGAATTATCCTCGCATCCTGTCCTTAATTTTTAAGTGCTAGCACCATCTCTTTTCAATTTTGTCTTGTGTAATCCTGAGCCATTAGTCATATTTCGTGTGGTCGGACTGGTTTCCACTAGGGTTGGGCACTGGGGTGACAGGGTTGAATTCGTGAATCAACCTTTGATCTTACTGTGTCCGTCTTTGGTGGTTTCTTCTGAATACTCTAGTTTAAAGTAGGACTGTTCTTGTCGCAACCGATTTCCTTTCCTATTTCACAGCTTCATTTTACTCAAAGCGCACCTTTTTATATCTTGCCTAACTCATCCAGTTTCATAGCTAGAGACCTATTTTCAACTCTATAGTGTCCCTGTGATAAATATCCACCCCAGCCCAAGAATCGCCTCCAAATTAGAGTATTTCATCCGTTTTTATTAAAAACCATTTGGGTAATTTAAATCGGGAATTGAGAAAATTGAAAGTTTTCCCACGTGTCATTTGGCTGAAGCATGCTCTAAACTTGCCACTCATTTTCGAATTTAATGCCTTTTTCTGATCCATTGCCAGTGATATAACATGCATGCTGTTGTGATAAAACATATTTATATTATTTAACCACACATTAATTATTTGCCAATTCCGAGTGTTATTTTAGGCCTTTGTTAAGGGTTTAAAGTCTTTTTGCCTCTTATTCTGTGAGGGAATGTCGGATTTTTATTCTATCTTCTGCCTCTTATTCCTGATTGCCTGCTGCTTCTTTCTATCCACAGAATTCGATTATATGTGGGTTGAGGGGACATTTCAGGGGGAAACCTTAACTTGGGTGTTATCTTTCATAAAGCAAAAATAAGTGCTCCTATTCAACCGTGCCCTATATACTTTCTAGAGGAAGGTTAACCAAGTGCATTGCTTTCATTTTCATTGTAATTATCACCCCATTGGCGATTGCTAACCGATTTTTAAAAATGGTATGATTTCTTTTGAGTTTTAAAATAAATAAATATTGCATTTCACAAACCAGTCTGGTTCATGGTCCATTGTGACCCATGGTATTTTAGAAAGGGGGTGTGATACGAATTGTGTACCATCTCAAATTGAATTTGCATAAAATGAGTAGAAAGGCATCCCAGTTGTGCGCTACATACTATGCCGAGACCAAGGTGTGTGTCGCCAGATTGAAATCCTTAGCACCATGCAGGAGACCTCTGTTCTTCACAGTAAAATTACATGTTTGTTTTGATCTGCACACATCACCTTATGTTAAGTAAGGTAGGGCCACATTGTGTGTCTTGCTTTTTTTGAAGTTTGTGGTTGCTTGCATGGGTCCAGGATGGGCTAGTGGCAGAAGATACTTCGATAGTGTTTTTTTATATATTGTTTTGTGCAGCACATTTGCATTCTTCTGCTTAATGCCAATTAGAGTACATTTACTCTAAAATGACTGTGCCAATAGATGTTTGCCTGTCCTTTGCCCATCTCGTAGCTTAACCTTCTTCCTGCCCTGGAGTGGCCAGTTTTTCTATATATAGTAAGCTTTCCCAGGAAAAGCTCCAGCTTTCGAGGCAGTCACAGCCTGTGTGTGTAGCCTGATGTGTTGACTGGCTCTGTCTGGGCCCAGTGCACATCCATCCCAGCTATGTCTGTTATTGGGCAGATACAGTGGCCAGGGGCTTGGATTGGACAGCCCTTGCCAAATGCTAATGGTACAGATCCTTGCCATTGGTGGGTTGGGGGCAACTGTAGCCTGGATTGTGGATAAGAGAGCAGCTCCTACAGGCTTTAAGATCATCATTGGAGCCAAAACCCCTACGAAGGAGAGCACCTCACTGAAGACCCGCAATTCATTGTTGGATAGCCAGCAGCTCTTCCTTCACTTTCCCGGCAAAGTCTGGTCTCTCTGTGCATCTCTTGAAAGACTTCCTTGGTGCTTCAACCCCTGAACCTGTGGGAACAACCAGAAACCAAACTCTGCACTGAGATAGTCACTGAAAGCTCCCAGAACAATCCTATAGACTAGCAGGACATCCTGAGCTACTTCACTCCAACAGTCTCTGTCCCTATTTGAGACTTAGGACTCGGCAGATTCTGAGTCTGTGGAACAAAAAGCATGTCCTTGAAGTTGCAGCTCTCCACACGAAGAGCAACCTTGCAATGTTAGTTTGTTTCGACCAGGCCATCGCTGTTCACTACCTCCATTGCGTCCTGGGAGTCCTCTGATGTTGTCGACTGAGTCAAGGTCCAGTGGTTGGCGTTTCCTGAATGTCCAGCTGTCCATTGTCCAGATACGGTCCAACCGAGCCTGGAACCATGAATTACCCACACACAAAAACCTGACTCCTGAAGTGAACTCTGCACCTGAGGCCCATAGACTTTCGCCAGTGGAACCAAGACACAAATCCAGAAGGTTCTTCGATTTTAGGAAGTCCTGTGGTCATCCGTGAGTGAATCAGCGTACAGGGGTTCATACAATGTACCTGTTTTGCCCTACCCCGCACCTCCATAGGGTTGCATGGGCTTAATGTCCTAGCCCTCTCTCCCTTGATTATCCTGGCACTGTGGTGTTCTGGCCTGTTTTCCTCCCTGGTTCTCTGCTAAGGTGGTTGGATTGTGAGAGTGTTGAAGACTTTCTTCCCATTTTTTACTGTACTTTGAAAAACCTAAAAAGGTCCTGTTTGCTCAGGCAAACGCTTGTTCAATCTTCCTAAATCTTGGCCTCCAGAAAATACTTATTGGGACCTGTCTCTACAGGCTCCTGACCCTTTCCTTTCCAGGGAAGGACGTTTAAAGATTGTAAACCTACATAAGTAAGCTGCTAACTAATTTATTCTCAACCTATTAGTTCTCAAAGTTTTGATTACTTACCTGGTTCTATTTCTTTATTCACTTGCTTTGATAAACTTTCAGTATTTTGAAACGATGTACTGTGTTTAACTGTGTACTGTTAACAGGGGGACAAAAATTTAAGTTGCAAGCTACTAGCCAGCCAGAAGTCACTTGCCACCTCAATGCTATACATCCACACCATTTCCTACTTGCCAAGAATCAAATATCACTCGCTAATGGCAAGTGTACATTTTAAATCCTGTTGTTAATGCTTTTAGCAGAGTACATATAAGCGAATGCGTAAACCATTCTAGTGAGTGCTTGTGTTCTGCTTACCTGTGGTGTTTCATTGAGTTTGTCAAGGCATGAATAAATAACTATTGCAGCGGACTGAATTCTCCCACAGATGTCTCATTTTGATAGCACATTCCCTCTGTGCCAGCTGCTAGAAAAATTCTGGCAGGTGTTGTAGTGCGGCTCTGTGTTGTCTTAACCTGTGGTAGCCTCGACTGCACCACTTGTTCCAGATTTGACATTGTTTATACATATAGCACCTCATTATGCCCCATACCTCAGTCTTTATTTCTGCATGCTGTTTCGGAACACTGCCCGACAACATTTATTTTTCTGGAAATTCTTTTGCCGCCAATATGTCGGGTTTCAAGCGTTGCAAGGACTGCAGCTCGAAAATGTCCATCACTGACCCACACAACATCTGTGTGTGGTGTCTCGCGGTGGAGCATGTCACCCAGCAATGTTGTTCCCGTCAGCACATCCATGCGATGGCTCTCTTGTGAGCTATCGGTGAAGCTGTCAATTGGGAGGCCTCTTTGGAGTCCAGGGACAATCCGCCACCAAATCCTCGGGTGCGAAGACTTAAGAGCTTGCGATAAAAAATAAAGAACGCTATCGCAAAAAGTCGAAAGACATCTTGCTCTTGCAGCATATCCACCACTCTTCCTCCTCATCCTCACACAAAAAGAAAAGAAGCGCAAGCTGTTAGTTTTCTTTTTTCTTTTTTTTGCAACTCCATCCCTTCCCACCCCCATAAGAGCTCCATGCTCTTTGCTTTGTTTTTGATCTTAACATGACTTTTGTAGGGAAGTAAAGTCTTCAGCTTCACCTCACTTTTGCTCATTTGTTATGGGGAAACAGACTAGTTTTTCAGACTGTTAGTACTGGGAAACTTTGTTTCCCTTTTACATTTTTTTAATTTTTACATTGCACACATCACCTTGCAGTGCAATGGGCATACTTTTGTTCCTCCCTAGTCTTTTACACTTTGTATTTTTGGTTACTTATGTGTGCCTAAGGACAAGCCGGGGACAGCAGTTACATTTTTTAAATGTTTGCTTTATTTTTCTTGTGCACATTCATGTTTACTGCATATGGTTACTAAATGGCGCTAGTGCCCTGAAATGGCCGTACCACAATATTTTTAGCTTGTTCTTTGGCCATATTGTAGTTTGGCTTTCTTCCTGCCTTCCCGTGTTAGGAAATCCCATATATATGGTTATGCACTTGCCCTCTGTCTAGTAAGCCTTTGTGTGGCCGAGGAAGGGGGCTGGGACTTTCTAGTCCCAGTCCACCTCCCTGGTGGCAGAAAGTTCTCTGCAGGGGCGTTTATGAAACCAGTAGTTGTCCCTGAATTTTTCAGTGTTCTAAAGTCCTAAATAAATAACGATTTGTATTACTGACTGTCCAAGCTGAATTATTGTTATTCTATGAGGACTCATTGAAGGTTCCTGGCCCTACTCTCACGTTCCTGAACTAAGACTTCCCTTGTCCCCATTGCTACCTTTATTGGCTTTTGGCTAAACTTAGTTTCACTGTTCTCTATTGGATCTGTCAAATTCACATGCTGTGAATATTCCCATAGTCGGGGTTCGGCAAGATTGTATGCAGTAACCCTTTGGGAGACTGCACCATCCTTGTCCTCTTGGCAATAGGTTTCCAAAACTTTGGTATAGACCTGTACTACACAAGTTGGTAGTGTGGCTGAGCAGCCAGGCTTATTTCAAGATGGGTCAATGTGAGCTATAGGGTTGCAACATAGAATTTCACAGTATCCAAATAACACTTATATGCAAGGTTTCTTGATTAAACAATTCTTTAGAAAGGAGCAAATATGTAACACTTAAATATACTTCAAAATACACACTCTGTTTCAATTAATCAGTAGGTACCCTTTGGGGATGGCACACAGACACTTCCTACACCCTGAGGTGACTTCAATAGCTAGGACACTGTGGTCATTGATATATGACTGGTACATTTAGAGCAATACTGAATTTGGTGTCAGAAAGGAAAAGGTTAGGGAAGGAAACAATGGTTAACAAGTTTCTCAAACAGGTAAGCATGTTTGAACCCCCCGATGCAATGTAGATTAACCCGTTCCCAGCTATACAAGTAAGGAATGTATGACTTTTTGGAGGGACAGATCAAAACACAGTCAGAGGTTAGAAGAGTCTTCAGGGAGCCAGGACAGCCAATGTCAATTGAGCAGAGTCAAGGGCAGCTGAGGCACTTCCTGAAGGTAAGTAAAAAGTCTTGCACAATATTAATTTTGTTGAAAACAAAATCGCTGTTGGGCCACAAGCTGGGAGGCTTGTGAAGGGCAAAGCTGCAAGCAACTCTGCAAAAAGGCAGCAAATGCAAGTCTCGATTGGGAGCAAGCAAGCTACACAACAAGAGGTAAGTACCCCTTAGTTTACAATGTATTAGGTCTAAAGAAATTGGTTCCAGCTGGTTTCTGTTCCTGTTGTAGTCTGGCAGATCCTGTTGTTCTTGGGCCTCAGTCGTGGGGACAAGAGGGGGGGGTGTCTGGGGACTCCTGCACTACGGTTCGAAGGTCGGCGGCAGCAATGGACAAAGTTCAGATCAGCGGCACTTTGTGGTTTCAGGTCACGAATAGCACCACCGTGGTTCTCTGATACCTTGTGGGCTTTCGTTGCTTCCGGGGTCCAGCACTCTGTTGTGGCTCAGGCTTGCTTCGTCCTGCTTCGCGGGAGTCCGGAGGATCTTCCTGGAGTTCGGTCCGACTTAAAAACGATGCACTCGATTCTGGTGTTCTTGTGCCCTGGCACTCAGTTCCTGCAGCAGCAATGGAAGTACAGCCAGCAGAGAGGTTTCCTGTCGAGTTCATCTTGGGGTCGATTTGGCCCACCAACCCAAGGGGAGAAGTCGTCCTTTGCTGGGCTTCTCTTGTCGAGGTGAATTCGGAGCTTCAGCACTGCAGCACGGCTTCACTGGGCAAGCCAACGGTCTAGGAGTTCCTTTGTCCAGTGGTCGACTCTGCCTTCCTTGCAAAAGACCTCGCCTTTTATGCAAGTTTCTCCTGTTCATAGGCAGCCTAGCTGTCACTCGCACAGCAGGGTGGTTGTCCTGCAAGGACAGGCAGCCGGCCAATCACCTTTGGGTGCATTCCTGTAACCAATGAGACTAAGCACAGGGAGTTTTGGGAACCTCCCTCGTTTCCTGCCCTGCCATACACGTTGGAGCCAGAGGTGGGCTTCACCAGTTAACCCTGCCAAAGACAAAACAAACAAAGGGATCAAACCTGGTTTGGACCGCAGAGTAAATCTCAAGAAGGACCTTAACAACATGAAATGGCAAAAAAAGACGACCGGGCCATTTTGTCAAAATGGGCACCTATGGGTGTTATGCTGCAACTGCGAACGCAGCACGTGGTAAAAACACTTTGCCAGTAGTAGGAAAAAGTAAACCACTGCCATCAGCCATTCATTGTAGAAAGGGTAACATGAATTGTTATATGAGAAAAAAGACAAAGCGATACTAAGTATCAAAGTTGGCTACCAACCTTTGATTTATAGGATACAACACACTAGGCAAATCACGTTATTGGTATGTACATTTGTTCCTCAATATGCAGGCTATACATTAAAAGGAATAATGCTCCTACATTATCCTTGGTTTGTTCCCGTCGTGTCCTATGGCCTTGCAGTTCTTACCCTTAGAAATTTGTCCTGGTTGGATAAGATGGGTTTCTCCTGGCAGACTATATTGAGCTTGCCCCCAACATGTCCCATACAATATATAGGAGCAGAGTTTGGCTTGACGTCATTAAAAGCAATGATCTAATGCCAGAGAGCCTTACTGCCTTTGAAAGCATTGAGTCGTCCAATCAGCCAATTGCTTAGAATCATTGGGAAGGATGTAATTGTCTTTAAATCTAACAATGGTACAAGTAATACCAATGATGCACTGTGTATTGCATCTTATATTGATCTGAATTGGTCCCTGGTGCGATCCAAGTCTGGGAGATTTAAAGCCATCAAAAGGGCCTTTAAAAACAGAGCATGGCCCAGAGACTGGGAGAATAACTTCGTATACCTAAGTGGATTGCGCAATTAGAAGTACTTGGAAGGTATTCATCATAAGTATCTCAGCCCCCAGTTGTACTTGGATGTCCAAATCATAAAGTGCGCAGATTTCGATTACTCATGCACCTTAATCTACTGCCTGTGAGAGCCGCTTATGGTTCTCAATGGAAACTTACACAAGATCAACTTATGTGTTGCATGTGTTCAATAGATCGTAACCTGCAGACAGACATGTTCTTACTGAATGTACAAGAATGGAATTGCTTTACAGAAGTAGATATCATCGCTATTACCATCACTTTGACCCTGTAGCAACTGTCCATTTTTGGAATTTATCTAAATACATTTTCTGAAGTTTTGATTATCGCACTTTATAATGTGTGGCAAGTGGCATCAGCAGTGTTGAATCTACCTGTTGATACTTTATGTATAACTACTGACTGCTAGATTAATATCTGATAACTGATAGTTTTTTTTAAAAAAAACCATTTTATTAATTTTATTCAAACACCAAATAACAAACCAAACTGAACTTACAGTGGGTACATAATTTGCTCATAAATACACATACATTGTTACATTTTCGCCCACTGTATTTCCCGTATCTCCCCCCTCCCGAGCCTACTTTCTCCCATTGTCAGTCTCCACCTCTTGTGGTGGGGAGTCCTCGTCCGCCAAGCTTATTGAGTCATCATCGCTTGGTCCACCATACAAAGGCCCAAATAGTTCTGCAATTAGTTATCTCCAACCCACTAGGGCTCCAGCTTCGCCCTCTATGTCCCCTCTACACGCTTTCTGCCATGCCACTGTTTCTGCCTCCGCCCACTTCTGCAAGTCCCTCCACCACGTTTCCACTTTGGGCTTGTGACATGCTTTCCATCCCATCGCAATCCTTCTCTTCGCCAGAACATATGCCAGATCTTTCAATTTACTCACATGTTTAAGTTTCCGCGATCTGGGGAACCCTCCTAACAAACAAGCCCACACAGTATCCACCTTCATGCAGATTCCCTTGTCTTCCATTTTCTGTGCTATGTCTCTCCAATATTTCGCTATCAGAGGGCATGCCCAGAACATATCTACCATTCCTGCGTTTTCCTCATTACATTTGGGACACACTTGGCTTCCGGTGTTCTTAAATTTGGCTATCTTTAGTGGCGTCAGGTATGCTCTGTGAGTTATATACAACTGTACCTGTTGCAGCCTAGCATTTCTCGATACTTTTTTATGATACCCCTGAGCCCTTTCCCACATCCCGTCACTCATCAGGTCCCCTACTTCTTCCTCCCAGTCCAGTCTAAATAGCACCACTTCCTTGCCCACTTGAGTCATCATCATCTCATATACTCTAGATGTTTCATGCCCCCCTTCCGCTATATCATATATCATATCTAGTGTGGTGTCTGGTTCCTCTGCTAGTTCCACCTCGGACCAGGTATCTTTGATTCGTTGCACCATCCCATGATACGTAATATATTGCCCAGCACTCAACCCCGTTTGTTCCACCAGCTCCTCAAATTCCAATATTTTCCCTTCTTGCCACACATCCCCCCCAACGTTGCTATTCCTACCGGTTCCCAATACTTCCTAATCATTAACCTTAGTTGCTTCTCTGTTCCCTTCATTGTAACCAATGGGATTTGTGAAGAGCACAGGGCCAGCTTGTCCATCAACCGGCACGCCCTCTGCCAGATCCCCCACCCAAGGCCCAACATCCCCGGACGACCTCTCAGTTCCCGCTTGGGTAACCATATGATTTCTCTCAGAAAATATGGGGTGCAATCTCCTTGATGCAGCCTATGCTCTAAGGTAGGCTCCGCAGAGAGCCATTTGGCTACATGTTGCAATTGGCTAGCTACATAATATACTTCCCAGTTTGGTAATTTAATGCCCTCTTTCTCATGCGGATTTTGGAGTTTACACAGGGCTACCCTGTTACTCATCCCGTGCCATAGGAATTCCCTGCATATGTTGTCCAACCTAATAAAGAATTGCCGGGGTATGGAGTATGGGATGTTCGCGAAGCAATGCAACAGTCTGGGCAATTCCACCATATTGAGCATCGCCCCTCGCCCCATCATTGCCAAGGGGAGTTTCGCCCAGACTTCATGCTGTTTTCCAGTTTCTGAACCGTTCTTTCTGTATTATGCCTATGTTTGGCTTCTACTGTTTGGTATATGTCTATCCCAAGATATCTAAAGATTGTGGCCTCCCGCGGTATCTGTAGTACCGGCAGATTCTCCACCAAGAGCCCCCTATATCTGCCCAGCGGGAACACACAGGATTTACTGGGGTTCACAGCTATACCTGAAAGTTCTGCAAACCTCTCTACCACTTCTAACTATTGTCATATTGCTGCCTTAAATAAATCACCAGTAGCTCCAAAGCCAGAATATACAACATGGGGGACCAGGGGCATCCCTGTCTGGTTCCTCTACCAAGTTGCCACCTTTCAGAGATCACAGTTCCTGTCTTCACTCTCGCTAATGGCGCACTATATAGAGGTTGTACCCAGTGAAGATATCATGGCCCCATACCGTAATTAGCTAGGGCCGCCTTCAGCCAGGGCCTCTTGACCGAGTCAAATGCCTTGATCGCATCCAGTGATACTATCGCCATTTTGCTAGTATCTCCTCCGGTATGTTCGACCACTCGATGGAGTTGCCTCAAATTATTCGAGATATTCCTATTTGGGACATATCCTGTTTGATCAGGGTGTATTAATTTATTGATGACCTTCTTTAGTCTGTTTGCTAGAACCGCTGTTAAAATCTTACTATCTTGGTTCAACATCGATAGGGGCCTATAGGATCCGCAGTCAGTACCAGGCCTATTGGGCTTTGGGAGTGGTATGATAACCGCTTCGCGCAGTGATTCCGGTAGTCTCCCAACTTCATATGCTTCATTAAGCATTTCCAGCAGTGGGGGGGGGGGGGGAATCTCTGCTTTATATGTCTTATAAAATTCGCTTGGGAGTCCGTCGGTTCCCGTGGTTTTTACACGTGGGCAGCTGCCTCACGACGACTTCTAGCTCCTCTAGGGTGATCGGGGCATCTAGCTCCTCCCTCTCCTCTACAATAATTTGGGGTAGTCCAATATCTTCCAGTATGTCTCCTATTTCCCCCCTGTTGCTCCCAGTCTCATCCCCATACAAGCGGCTATAATCTGCAAATTCTTGATTAACCCCCTCTTGCGTATCCACTATGTCGCCATTGTCTTTCACTATTATTCTGATTGGGGGCCTAGAAGTCTTGTTTTTGTAGAGCCACGCAAGGAGACTTCCTGGTTTGTCGCCTCTAGCATGTTGTCATTCTATGTATTTTTTATGGTTAAGATTACATAATCGCTCCCAATATCCTGCACATTTCTGCTGCAGGCCCAGTGCCATTTCTATATCTGCCTTCGTGTTGCTGCCCCGTTCAAATACCCTCTCCAGTTCCTTTTCCGAGTCCTGCAATTTGGTCAGAATCCCATTCTGCAGTCCTTTAGACTTTGCTATAGCAATTCCCCTCACTACTACTTTAAAGGCTTCCCAGAGTGTGCCCGCTGTCTTAACACTGCCAGTATTTATCTTGAAATAACTTATTATTTCCTCTTGCATATCCTCCCTGAATACGCTATCTTTAAGCGCTTCTGCACGCAATCTCCATGTTGGTATCCTCCCCCTTGGGGGTCGATATCGCCACACTAGCAGCAGTGGCGAGTGGTCTGAGAGGACTCTAGCTTTATATTCCGCTTGCGGTATTTCGGTCTGTAATTCCTGCGTGACAAATACATAGACCAGTCTTGTATATAGGCTCTGTGGGACTGCATAAGGTGAATATTGTCTATCCTGCGGATGACGTGTTCTCCATACATCTGTCAGCCCAAAATCCGCCAGTAGTGCATGCAGTGCCTTTGCAGCCAGGGTGGGTCTAACTATTTTAGTGTCTGATCTATCTATGTTGGGGTTCAACACACAATTAAAATCCCCCCCCACAATATAGCGCCCCCTCACGCTGCCACTGAGTTTAATATACAGGTTCCTAAAATACGCAGCTGTATCTTGGTTTGGGGCATAAGTATTTACGATGCAGATCTCTCTATTTTCCACCATCCCTTTCATGATCACCATCCTACCATTCGCCTCTACCAGCGAGCTCAGCAACTGGAACGGAACATGTGGGGCCACCCATGTGATTACCCCTCTTGCATAGGCAAAGTATGCCCCCACCATTGTCCCCCTCCACTTTTTCCGTATCACTTCCAGTTTATCTTGCGTTAAATGAGTTTCTTGTAACAGGGCTATATCCACTTTCTGTCTGCGCAGGTACATCATTACCTTGTTCCGCTTCAGATAACTATTGAGCCCCTTGACGTTCCATGTGACTATCTTAAGGTCTCCCATGGTTCGTCTCGTTTCCCTGAGGTGTAGGCTCCCCCCTTAACTCTTCCCCAACTATAACAAACCACAGCAAACAACCCCTTCCCTCCCCCCTCCCAACCCTACCCCAACAGTTGCCCAGCTCCATCCCTGGATCTCAGGCTCCCCGCGTTTGGGCCTACCCTGGTACCCCGAGCAAGACCCCAGCAGGGTGTCGCTGCACTATCGGCGACCTAACTAAACTCTAAATGGGGGATGTAAAGGTTGGTCCTGCAAAGCTCCTTGACAAAGTCATGATCGCAATATTCGTGGATCATGTGTTTCCCCCTGCCTGATCACACCATTTACCAAGCTGCTTCAGTGACTATAATCAAGTCCCATAGTCTTAAGTTCTGACACCCCCCGGTGCCCCTCTCGCTCATTACTTATCCGCATCACCTCCTTTTCCCGTCCGAACGTCCGACTCCTGGGGGCAACCCTGCGTGTCGAGCCATCCCATAGCTTCTTCCGGAGTTTCAAAAAACAAAGTTCTGTGCTTGTGAAAAAACTTTTAGCTTAGCCGGGTACAGCAACATGTACTTATGTCCCGCTTCTCGCAATCTTCTCTTGACTGCCCCAAAGTTCATTCTGCTCCGCTGCACCATCAGGGTATAATCCGGGTAAGCCGTTATGTTTGCCGACCCTTTTTGTATTGTCCCGCCTTTGCGAAAGTGTTCCAGGATCCTTTCTCGATCCCTATAGTTAAGTATCTTGGCGATCACCGACCTAGGTGGGCTCCGTGGCGGTGGTTTTCTCGCTAAGGCCCTATGCGCCCTTTCCACCGCAAACCCCTGAGACAGCACTCCTCCAGTGATTCCCTGTAACAACATTGTTTCAATGGGGTTATGGCCTTCTGTTCCTTCCGGCAGTCCAACCGTATGGATATTATTCCTCCGGGCTCATCCTTCCGCCGCCTCCGCTCTACACTCCAAATTACCCACTCGCTGTACCAGGGTGTGAAGCTCCGACCGGTGGGAAGCACAGTCCGCCGTGTTCGGACCCATCTCCTTCTCGAGGTTCTCCGTGTGCTCCAGAGACCTAACGTCTTGCCGTAGTAGATTCACGCCCTCTTGCAATGCCCCAACCTGGAGCTCCATCGCTGTTTTTAGTTCTGTCACCGCCAGTTCAAGCTTGGTCTCCCAAGCCACCTTCAGATCGGCGATCGCATCAAGGACCTCCTGGTTCGTGCCCATGGTGGCACTGCTCCCAACTTGGGCTCTGTCTTTGCTCCTGGCTCCCTCCGGGCCGGGCGGCGTCTTAGTGTATTTGTCTAATGTGGGTTGCTTACCCTTTAGTCTTGGGGGTTTATTAGACATAGCGCTGTGTCTGTGAGTCGTGGGTCAGTCCCTTCACCCGTGGTCTTCAGTCCCAGCAAGGGTGGGTTCTTGCTATCCCCAAATGGCCGATGGTATCTGCTGGATCCCTTGATCATCCGTGCTCCGCTCCCAGGGCACTCCACCAGCGTCTCTCCCTTTTGCTTCACTGGGAGTATTGTCACTGCTGTACCCAGCCGTTTGGGAGCCGCTCACCGCCTTAATAGTGCACACGGGCCCTCTCGATCGGTATGCCTCCTCCATTCGTCAAGATCCTCGGCTGTGCAGGTCGGGGACCCTCTTTCACTGCAGCCGCCCGGATTGGGCAATGTAATAATTTCGTACCGCTAGCGATCCGCCTCTGCTGTTGTCGAACAAAGACAGCTCCTCCATCACAGGGGTGCGCCCCTCGGAATCTTTGTTCTCGGCCGCGGCCATTTTGATGTCCCTTTCGCGGCCGGCCTCTCAGTACAAAGTATCAAGCCGACTGTTCCTCCACTATAAACGTGCAGCCAGCCTGCTCATGCTCTGCTCTGTGTCTTCCCACGCCTGTACATACTTTTTGGGATGCTGCTGATCAAATAAATATGCGTTTCTTGGTCAGATCACGGAGCTCACAGGGTTCCCAGCCTATTCCATGGCTGCCAAGCCACGCTCCCTAACTAACTGATAGTTATATGCTGGAACGAATAGCCAGAATGAATGTAAATGTTATGAATGAAAAGATGAAATTAAACGTTTTATTTTTGTTAAATGTGCTGCTATTTTGATTTAACTGTACTTCCCATGAATTGTAGATGTAGATGACTGAGGTAAATATGTGATGATTAATGTAAATGCTTTACTGTTGTAGAAGTTTATATGAACTAAAAACAACAATAAATAAAAAAGATACTAAGTAACCCCTCCAGCACTCTGTGTGTACTGGGTCTACAAAGTTAAAAAGGTAAGGAAAATCAATTTAACTTTACTACTCTTGGAAACAGTAGTTATTCAAGAGAAGGTATTTTAACCTTAGCAGAAATCCAAAGGAATTCTCTTTGCCACTCCACTGAAGGTGCTGTTTCACAATGTAAAATGATGATTCCTATGAAGTTTGTCAGACTCCAAAACTAAAAGAAACAGTTTTGAAATCAAAGAAAAATACATGAGAGTGGGAAAAAGATCTCACTCTCTCCAGGGTAAAAGTCCTAAAGTCCAGCAAAAGGGCTAGGGCGTCTCTAAGGTAGAAGGGAATTAGCATATGTCTCAGTCACGTTTCTGCTCTAGTATAGTGATTTTGAGCCATGCTGCTCACAGCCACTTGCAACAGCTCCCTTCGCTCCACCTCTATGGCCATCTTTAGATTTCTTTACTGCAACTTCATGTTGGGAGTCCTCAAAAATCTCTCTACATCCATTACTTTTGGAAACTCATATTTCATCTCGTTTTTCAACTTCAATAACATCCTTCGACAAGTCTACACCCGCGACAGCATAGATGGTGGCTGAAACCGAGAGAGACAGCCTTTTCAAGGCATGTGCCCATTGTGGATTCAAGAATGTCTTTATAGAAGATCATGGTCAGGATTGCGCATATTGCCTGCATCCACACCACGTAATGCAGGAATGCAGTATTTGCCGATCCTTTCAAGCGAAACCCTCGGATTGTCACCAAAAGTTAGTTGCGTGGCTCAAGGATGCCAGTGGGGCCTCTGACTCTGCTTCGGTACATAGGTATGCTTCACTTAGGCAAGGTCGGCCGACACAGCAAACCACTGTTAGGGAGCATTTTCATTTCTGTGCTAATTCCGTTCAACCTTGGAGACCCCCAGCTCTTTTGCTAAACTTGAGGCTTGTGGCTTTTTCCACCTGAGTGAGTGGGACCTTTTTCTGCTTTTCTTGACTAGGATTTTTGTGTTTTACTGTTATATGGAGTCTGACTAACTGCATAGGCATCTGCTTTTTGTATAGTGACACACAGCACCTTAGGTGCAGTGCCACTGAAAAGTCCCTTGGACTTTTCTAAATGTTTAAATACATTTTCTTGGGTGAACTACTGTTCTCAAGAATAGTAAGATGATCCCGGTCTTACTTTTCTCTTTGTGGGACCAGCACACACCACCCTATGTGTAGTGCTGGGGGTTACTTAGTAATTTCGTATCCAACTTCTAATGTAAACCTTTTTGTTACACTAACTTACTTTAAATGGCTGGTGGCAGTGGTTTAATTTTACTACCAGTGTGCATCTTTACCGCAGGCTAAACCCTCAGCTGCAGTACAGCACCCATCGGTGCCCATTTTCCCCAAAATGGCCCCTGCTATCTTCCGCCATTTTATGGGTTTTTACTCTGTTGGTTGAAACTGGTTTCAGCTCTTTGTGTGTTTTGCCTTTGGCGGGCTTTAGCCCTGAAGGCCGCCCAGGCTCCAGTGTGTCTGGAAAGGCAGAAAGTGAGGGAGGGTCACGAAACTTCCCTATCTTTTGTTCTCTAGGTGTGCCTAAATGAGACAAGTCCTGATTGGCTGGCTTTCCACAGCCGCCCTGATGTGTGATTGACAGCATAGGCTGTGAATGAATGGGAAATCGCATAAAAAGCAAGGTTTTTGGGACTAGAGGCAGTCTACCACTGGAGAGGAACATCCGAAGATGTGATGAGATGCCAGCAGCATCCTCCTGGACCACGAAGCGGGCGGTGAAGCCCCGCAGCTGTGTTGACCCTGTTTTCATATCGACTTGGAAGACCCGTACGGGACGACTTCCTCCCTTGGGCTGTTGGGACCAACTAGCCTCAAGACGAGCTTCCATTTTGCGCAACCTCCGACTTGCTGTGCCTCACCAGAGTTGCTAAAGCCCAATGCCAGGGGTCCTGTGACCATTGACGAGTGCAACGTCTTGCGAAGACCGAATCTGGTCAAATCTTTGCGGGCATCCCGAGGACCCTACAGAGACAGGAAATCTTGATCCAGAGTCTAGGACCGAGGGTGCAAGCTTCATCCAACCGCAGATATTCGTTCTTAATTGACGCAGAGGAAAAGGTGTCAAAACACTGAGGTGCTGCTAAAACAAAGGAAATCCGTAGTTGAGGAGTCCCTCTACAAACTGCTGCAGGAGCCCGCCAGGCGTCCTTCCTTTTGTCGCCACAACCAAGGTCCAGGAACAAGGGTCTGCCAAGCTGTAGCAAGGAGGAATCCAGCTGGAACATTTTTCTTCGATTTACAGGTACTGTTGGGCTGGGGGTGTTAACCTTTTAGCCTAAGTTGTGCTTCCTATCCTACGAAGGGCTTTTGTTCCACTTTAGAGTTGATACCAGTTCACCTGCACTGCCCTAACAGCTTTTGCACTCTATAAAGTAGCTCACTTGAGTTACTGTGATGTCTTCTGAACTTAATAACGTATTCAAGACTTTATCCAAGAAGTGCATTAGAACTATTGACTTTATCCATTGACACTGGCTGTCCTAGCTCCCTAAAGGCACTCTTCTGAACCTACTAACTTTGGCAATACTTGTTCCCTCGTAGGTTATAATTGTGATAACTATTATTGCTGGGGTAAAAGTTTACTAGCCTCACTTTAGGAGATGGTAATAGTTGTACAAACTGTTGAAAGTATGTTCTCAGTCTTATTCTAACCTTTCATTCCTTTACAAACCCAATAACTGAATAGGTAACTGAAAATAAGTGCAATACTGACTTTAACTGAAGTCTGTGTGCTGGAAAATGTGTTTGCATAAAGTATTTGCCAACTGGTATTGTCTTTTACAAACTGAATCCAAACTTTGAATCTTACTAGTAGATCCATCTTTTTAAACCTTGTGTATACTATAAATACATACTTGTATATAACTTCCCGTGTGCAAGTGTTACTTGACTACTTGTACTTGCTGATTTCAATTGTACAGCTCTACAGCTTACATTACCTCTCCTAAAATGAGCCTGGCTCCTCAGTCATACTACCAGATTGTGTAGTACAGGCCTATATTAAAAGGTGGGTTACCTAATGCCAAGCAGATAAGTCTTGTGTAGTCCTCACCAGTTGGACTTCACTAATTCTTACCTAACCACCTTGAGTAAGATGTCAGACGCATGATGGGCCATCCAGTAACAGAGTGCACGAGGAGCCGTCCATGGACAGGCCTCGTACACCGGCAGGGTCCTTGAAGGTACCCGATGTCTGTGAACCCTCCATGGCAAGGGATGGCACCGCCTTCACGTCCACCGTCGTCATTGCCTTTTTGGTCACCAAAATGTCTCCCGCTGTCTACCACCACGAAAGCAGCATAGTCCTCCTCACCATTGATGACCAAGCCTGTCTCATCGTCCACGATGATCAAGACCTCCATTTCGTCCATGACATACTCCTAGTCAGCGACAAGAACCCTGTCAATGGGAAAGACCAAGGACGTCAATTACTGGTTTTGCACCGTCGATCATAAAACCCAAGACCATGTCGACCACAACTAAGACGTAGTCTACAACTACATAGTCCGTTCTGACATCAAAGGAAGCCGCTGTGCCAGTGGCAGTACTGGATCCCGTACCAGTTTCCACAGAAGAGGAGGAAAAGGAGGGTGTAATGTCACCTCTCAGAGCCCCCCCATTCACCCTCAAGCTGCTGCAATTCACACACACAGCACAAGTCTGTTGATCCTCATCAGGCACGAGATCAGCCTGGGGTATGGGACAGGCATAGGGTACTGCCTAATGCACCACTACAGGCACCTGACAAGTCTGTGGCTCCACGCCTTCAACAGGTTACAGTTACACCTAGGACATCGCTATTCGCATTTGCTCCTATGGCACCTATTCCTACAACACCGACTTCTAGAGATCTCTGCATAGAGATCCTCAACTTTCTACGTTAGTTTCTACTCTTCAGAAAAGATTGCTGGCCCTGTTCCCCACCAGCTCCTATACTTCCTGTTAGGGAAATGTATCAGTTTAATGCTTAATCTCCTCTCCTAGTGAGACACCCAGCACTTTTTGCTGGACTTCTTTTTCTTTCTATCTTGAATGAGGGGAGGCTTTTTCCCCTCCTTCCTTATTTGCTCTGACTTTTGTAACTCTGTTCTGTGTTTTGCCCGACCTATGGAGTCTGCTTTCCTCCATATCTAAGGCTTCTGTGTTTAACGTTCGCAGCACACATCACCTTATGTGCAGTGTTGCTGGGGACCCCTGGGTCCTCCTTGGAGATTCTTTGACTATCCTTAAAAACTACTGTTCTGAAGGGTGCAGGGATACTTTGTATTCTTCCTAAAATGTTATCCTATGAGAGATTCATATACACCACCCTATGTAATGTGCTAAGGGGACACCTAGTACCCCTCTTCTCTCTGCTCCTGTGAATATTTAGTCACATAGACAACCCTATAGTTATGGCTGGTGGCAGTGGATGTGTTCTACCAACTATTGTGCTATTTTCTACCACAGACTGTATAACAGTCTCGGTTATACACAATAGGGTCACCCATGTTCTAACATGGTGGCTCCTTTATTTTTTTGCCATTTCGATCCTGGTTGTTCTTTGTTAGCCCTTATTCTACCATTCTGGGAGGGGGAGGTCTGTGTGGTTTTTGCCTTTGGTGGGAACCCGTGCTGGAGCTTCTTCACTTTGGTCTCACTGGCTGGTTAAATAATTTCTATGAGGCCTTTTCATGGCATTTCCGCCTGTAAAGCGACCAGCCCCAGCTTGGGAACTCAATGTTGTCCTGTCGAGGCTAATGAGGCTGCCCTTCGAGCCTTTGCACAGCTCATCTCTTTTTTTAGTGAGCGTAACATCAGACCAGAGAGTGGGTGAAATCCAAGCTTTATCCGTCGGCGCACCTTACCTGATGACGTACAGATCTAAAGTCATCCTGCGCACAAACCCTACATTTTATGCCTAAGGTGCTGTCTGCATTTCACCTCCCTGATGCAGCAATTATTTCAGTATTCTTCGGCTCTCCTACCTCTTTTTTTGCATTCTTTGGACGTGGTTCGCCTTTAAGTATTAAGTCACCCATACGAAGGCCTTCCGGCAAACCTCCCATTTCTTTGTTACATTTGGGCCTGCTGGTGCTGCAAAGGTTTTTATTGAAGCCTTCAGTTTCCAGATGGATCTCTGCATGCATCACTTTCTGCCACCAACAAGCTAGCAGGCCTCTCCTGGGCAGACAACGACCACCAGGGTGGTGCCAGCTACTACTGATTTCCTCTCTGGGACTTCACTGCTGGACATTTTTAGGGAAGCTACATGGAAGTTGATTCTTACATTTACCAGATTTGACTGTGTCGACAAGGATTCTGTGGCAGAATTCAGTGTTGGTCATTCTGTCATTGGTAAACCTGTCTGCGTGAGGTTAGTAGGTCTTCAGTTTGAAGTTACTGCTACAAGCATGCCTCTGCCCTTTTTTAAGGTTATAATATTGCTTTGTAATCTATTCACAGGATGTGAATTATGAAAGATCCATTGCTGGAGAAGGAAAAAGTTACTTGCATGCAACTCCTGTTCTCAAGAATTGGTATCTTTCATGGATTCACATGCGACCCTCCCACCTACCCTACTGGCTCTTCTTGGCTCATACTGCCACTCAAGTGCACTTTCCAAAATCTGAAGATGGCTGATGGGGGGTCTAGGTAAGGGAGCTGTTCCAATTGGCTGTCGGCAGTATGACCCACAATTACTATACTAGAGCACTAAAGTGAATGAAGTTTCAAGTTTAAACTGCTCTGTTACTGAGGATACACAGTCTGACTACGGGGATTATTCACAGCATGTGAATCTATGGAAGATACCAATGATGGAGAACAGGAGTTACAGGTAAGTAACTTATTCCTTCACCATAACTAAATTGCTCTCCTAAAATCTGCCCAGCAGGGTTGATTTCAGAAATCCATCTTCACCCAAGCATAGGCGCTTCTCTGACGCAAAGGGATAAGTCACGAGTATGATTGAGGAGTGGGAGGAATTTAAACAGATGCCCCAAATCTTAGAGAAACTGCTGGTGGATTCCAGGTTGCAGTTTTTCGAATCTGAGATTCATCTTCGATGGAGTGATCTGGAGGGGCGCCATCCCTTTTGGGATGGAGCCCATACGAGTGCAGATTTGCACCACGTGCCTGATTTATTAACAGGCCATGCAGACCTGTTGGAGCACGCCCCGGGATTGTACAGCATGAGGTTTTGCATTGATTCACATGCTCATTATTCCTCAGCGTCCGTCTGGGAATCCTTGGAAAAAAAAGAAAGCAGTTTAGCTTTAAACGAAAACTGCTAGTCTCCTCTTTAGCTTATCGGTGTCCTTTTGGTCATACTGTCCCCAGCCAATGACAATTGTCCTAAGAGCCAACCCTGGCAGCCATCTTCAGATTTTACATCACATTTCTAGTGTTGGGAGACGTCCTGCTTCGCTCCTTGAAAATAGTTCATTTTTTGCAATTTAAAAAAAAAAATTATGCAACTCTTCATCATGGGGACCTTTTGTCTGCTTAGATCATCAATCCACTGTCTGATCTTCAGCCTGTGGCACCACAGGCCCAGGCTTGGCCTACACCTCGACCATGGCGAATGCCATGAAGAAAAGCCTCTTCAGGTCCTGTGAAAGCTGCGGCTTGAATATTTTCAATGCTTGGCAGCACCGCAAGTACATTTGTCTTCATCCCGTCCACGATGTGAACAGATGCTCAATGTGTCAATCCTTGACACAGGGAGGTGTTGGAGTACAGCTTTTTCCCCGTACGCCTCCAAGATCTCCTCCTTGCCTAACCGCGCCAAGGACAAGGTGGCCGAGGACGACTGAGGCTTATAATAGAGTGACACTGCAGCGATCACCGAAGAGTGCAGTTGGGGGTGTGTTGACAGCAAGAGTGTATCCCCCTCCATCTGCCTATACTTGGCATCCAGGCGCTGATTGACCAGTTGGGCGGAGTGTGTCTTGAGCCACCCCTTCTTGGCCAGAGCAACAATGTCCTTCTGCATCGGGATCCCTGTCCGGTTAGGGATCTTAGGGAGAGGACCTCTGCCAAGATCCCGCCCGCCTCGGGTTGCTCTACCTTGGGATGAGGAAGGCCCAGATATTCTGCCAAACCTGCAAGCCTGTTGGGGAAGGTCTTTGCTGACAACGTGTCAGTGTCTTCCTCCTCTTCTGTATCCACTCGAGTGTCCGGCTGGTCGGCAGCAGGAGGAGGGGTGCTGGGCGCCGTGGGCTGCGGTGTGGAGGCCGGAGCTGGAGGCTGCTGTGGGGGCTGGCTTGGAACCAGCTGCGCTGGTGGCGGATCCTAAGGATCCAGCAGCAGAGGCTGCGCTAGGGCCTGTGGTGCCGGAGCCATGGGAGGAATGCCTATGGGCACCGGTGGAGTGACCGGAGGGAGCAAGTCCCCGACTGCATCCCGTAGGATAGCCCCCATTTGGGGGGTTCGCATCAGCCCCAAGAACCTTTCGAAGAACCTGTCTTCGGAGGCCGAAGAGGTGGCAGGAGATATTGAGGGAGTGGCTGGGGGCTGCTGAAGCCAGAGCGCACTCTGTCTGGGTTGCAAGGGGAACCTGCCCTTTGCTGCTGATGGATTAACTGTAGACCACGTACCTGGCTTACACTAGTCCCACCTTGACACTCATTCACCCACCTGCTCTGCTCCTAGGAGTGGCATCGGACGAGCAGCCATGTTGTCTGGCGCGGCAGCAATTTTTCCGGGCTGCATGCCACGTGCCAGTGGTGTTGGAACAGGTCTATCCCGCACCTCAGGCCTGGACCTGGAAAGCGTATCGCCCTTGGCTTTGCCACCGGTAGTGCTGCGTGCAGGCGCCCACTCGGCCATGGTGCTGTTATTAGGGCATAGCCCCTCCAGTGTAGACCTGGTAGAAGAATGTTGCTGTCGCTCAGCACTGAAACCGGTAGGGTCCGGAGACCCCTCGGCCGAGAGGCCGGTAGCTGGATTAGCCTCAGTGCTTGTGCTAGAAACAAAACCAGAGGGGTTCCTCCCGCTTGGGCGTTTCCTTGGCAAGGAGTTGCCCTTACGGTGTGCAATGGAAAATAACGGCCCTCCCATGGGCCTCAAGCTCTGCTTGACAAACATCTTCAGATCCTCTGGAGACGACGCCTTGAAGAGCTCCCTCCACCTAGGTAGCCTGTTCTTCAGTGTGTTGGGGAGAATTCTCATTCTATGGCTAATTTCCCTTACCTATAGAGTCCCCCAGCAGCTTTGCTGGATTTGAAGGGTTTGTTTTTTTTTCTCCTGCTATGAGTGAGACTCTTTTTCCCACTCTTAGGCATGTTTGCTATGTGTGTTCTAGGCTATTTTTTGTGTTTAATGTCTATGGGGTTTTTCTCACCCTCATCGGAACCATCTTTATACAAATGTGGTACAAAGCACCCTCAGTGCAGTAACCCAGGAGTGTCTAGTGACCCCCAAACATAGACTCCATACCCTGGGACTGACTACTGTCTCCCAGGGCATGTAAAGTCCCCGTTGACTTTACTAGTCCATCTTTATGAACGAAACCAGTAAAAACCATCTTATTATGGAAGAACTGGAAAGGGTTAATAGTTTTTCCCTTGGGTTCATTTTCGATAGGGTACCGTACAGTCCCTCTCCCAAAGGTTTCTGGCTGGTGGCAGTGGTTACTACCGTAAATATTCGACAGCGAATATTTCTCTATGGGATTTTCCCATTGGACGAGGCTACCAATTTTACTGACAGCCTCTAACATACCGCCGGTTTATTTGTATATTAACCTTACTCCGGTGGATTTTATTTGCCAGAACTTAAATAATAATTCTTTCTCGTGTCTTTCTCTACGATCCTAACTCAGGTCGGGGATCCTTTGTTCGTCCTTTTGGCGGGCTTCTGCCAAGAAGCCCTCCTTTCAGCGCCACTGGGTCTGGGGTGGCCCCATTGTGTGGGAGGGGGGAGTAGGCCCCCTGGACAGGGTTGCCTCATCAACCCAAGTCGCACTCTGCCCTGATAGGCTGGAGGGTCTCCCGCCAGGATGACCACTCGACTGTGTGAGCGACAGCGAGGCTGTATGAATGGGGGTCTTTCTGCATAAAAGCAGCGTCCTGAGGACTGGAAGAGCAAGACGTCGCCACTGGAACTAAGAAGCCGAAGAGGAGAGAAGCTACCGGTGAAGCCCTGCTGCAGCGTCTCACCACTTTTCTCCAAACGACGAGAGAAGATCTTCGTTTGCAAGAGCCTTCTTCCCTTGAGCTGGTGGGGCCAACCAATTTGCCAATCACCTTCCAGGACCTGCCTTGGTCGAATCGCCAGTGCCCTGCACTCGGAGACCAGATAGCCAGGCACCCAGCCACCACAACCGCGATTTAAAGGAGCCTACCTTTTAATCCGTTTTGGCAGCACAGCGGCTGGCTTCTTCCCAGGGCAGTGCAGTAACTCGAACCTTCCTCCACGACGAAAGCCTCTCTTCCTCTGCTGAACAACATGAACTGCCAGGAACCACTGCAGGAGCTGCTTCCACTTTTTCAGGTATATTGTTCCGCAGGCCACATGTGTCGCGGGGTACGGTTAAAGGTGTTTGAAATCCTTTACCTACCTCCTGGGTTGGCTGCCCCTATCTAACCTTGTCTTTCGCCTTCCGCAACCGCCTTTTCGAATCGTTTAACAAAGACTTGATTACAGCTACAATAACATTTTGCTCCTAGGCACTTTGCCCTGTACCACTGACTCTGGCACAGGCCTATTGACTCTGGCTAAATCTGTTATAACTGCCTTCTCTAGATTGCTTCTCACCTAGAAATGTGTTGGTGTACCTAACTCTTACAACTACCTTTTCCTTCCCATTTTTTAAACTTGTGAAGGTCCATTTTGCTCAGTTTTCACCTCCGTGTTATACATGCTAAAGTACTGCCTTGCCTAAACTTGTTCAGAATCTCATTGGGAAGTGTTGCTAGGGTGTGTAAGAGTATATTCCTTTATAATTTGTTCTTTCCCTCCCTTGTGAGAAATTGTTAGAGTGCCATTTGTGTTTTGTTTTCATTGTGCCATTTTGCTCAGTTTTCACTCTTGCTCAAACTTGTCTACAATTTAATCAGGGAGTTGTGTATACTTTTTCTTGACTGATTGCTTTAATACCTGTGATTGATGTGTTGAACTAGAAGTGTGTAAAATAAATATATATATTCTTTTTAATACAAAGCTTTGGTCAGTGTTTCCTTGTACCATAGTACTGTAGTCCTATTGTGTAAACCCTGAATACTGCTCATCTCCCTCTTGAAATAAGTCTGACTGCTTAGCCACAGCTACCAACTAAATCTTTGTGATATGGACTGATACCAAAGGGGATTTATTGCATATACCTGTAGTCTTAATCTTCTGTAGTGCTCCCTAAGGGAACTGCACAGGATTCTGCCTAACAGCCACAGCTCTGGATTGGAGCCCATAGACTTAATGGAGGAGTCCATCGACACTTGTGTGTCTGTCCCTCGCCCTGATAAGCATGCTGCCAGTAGTGTAATGGGGAGTTCACACCCTGGCTACACACACACACACCACATTCCCATAAAACCAAACGTACAACCCGTTTGGCCTCATTCGACGGACCTGTCAAAGAAGCCACTGACACCCATAGGCCCACCGAAGAGTTTGTCAGGGACTACTGAAACTTGTAGTTCAGGGCCCTCTGTGCCCTCGTCATCTCGGCTGGCTTCAGCCTTCCCTGGCACCTTCCATAAAATGTTGCTGCGCCGAAACATGCATCTCTCAAAAACACTTCCAAAGCTTTGGTAGAAGCTTTCCAAAGCCCATTCTCATGGCTCCCGCCTTAAGAAGGCCTCTCCTTTACTTGAGGGATAGTCTCAAGCCTCTCCCCCTTTATCTTGGGCCCCACAGCAGAATCCTATTACAGCTGCTCTATCGCTCCCTCCCATTGATGAATCTTCTTCCTCATTTTGGACCAGGGAATAATGCGAGGCCTGCATGGACAAAATGTCTGATTTCATAGACCTTTCAGCTAAATTTGATGACCTTTTTAAAAGTCCTCGGCCTATGGACTATTGCCCCAGACCTTCCAAGACACCACTTCCCTTGTGCTAAATGTTCATCTCCACCTAGACATGTGCCTGAAACTCGTGTGAACTTATTCCAGGAGCCTCAGGATGAGCAGGATGATGACATCTGTTATGTCAGACCTCTCAAGATCCAATTCTTCAAGCTCCAGATACCTGGACCTCCCCGACCAGGGTACTTGGCCCAATAACCTAGCCTGTGATTCGGACCCGGATAATATCTTCCTGGATGCTCCTTCTGTCGCTCAACCACAGGAGACTTCGCCTGTCGACGATCAGATGTTGTTCAACTCACTCCTCAGGAAGGCTGTTGACCACTTCAAAATTGTCTCACAGGAGGCAATTAACCGATTTGGATTTCGTTGAGGACATCCTCAATGAGAAAGTCCCAGTCAGTCACGCCATTCCTCTTCTGAATGCAGTTAAGAAGCGCCTTGTTCCCTCCTTGCTTACACCATCGCTCACTCGGGCCATCAACCCAAGAGTTGGAAAAAATAAAATCTGTCCGGCACCCTCTGGCCCTTTATAAATCTGAGGACATTCCGTTCTGGACTCCCTGTTGTGACAACCACCAGGAAACATGCAGGAGTCACCTTCCGACAAGGACTGCAAGAAGCTTTATGCTCTTGGGAAACGTATTTCCACCTCAGCTGCTTTGAGCACTCAGAGCCAATAACACTACTCTTCTGGCTAGCTATAGTGATGTACAATGGGGGATAGTGCATGAAGGCCTGCAAAACGTCCCAAAGCCTGCTCGATCCCAGCTTCTGGCAGTGGTAAATGTAGGGCATCAGGTGACGCAGAATATATTAAAAAATGCTCTTCATTCAGCAGAAACAGCAGAGCGTGTACTAGCAGAAGGGACCCTCCTAAAACGCCAGGCATGGCTCAAGAACTGTGGCTTTAAGCCCAAAACAAAGGTTTCACTAATCAATAAATCTGTGGAAGACACTGTACTCTTCGGGAAAGTGGTTGACGAGGCCGTTAACTGCTAAAAAAATAACATGAGAGGCTGAAGTCACTGAACCAAATCTCAGCAAAATCTTTTGTCCAATGGGGAGTTTTAAACACCGTCTGTCGTTTCACGGATAACCCTTTTCCCGCTCCCCTCGAGAGGCCTACAGGAAAGGAGGTTCTACTTGGTACTGCAGCCAAGGCACTTTCAGTGGTTCTGCCTAACTCAGTGTGCGTGGAGCCAGAGCATTGCGCGCAGTGCAACCTTTCCAGCCGTGGCCAGGGCCAAGGCAGCAGAGGCGAAGAGCGTGGTGGTCAGTTATGGGGAAGGGTCCCTCGCAGGCAGGATGCCTGCTAAAACCCACTGAAGACAACATGCTCCGGGGAGGACCGCTGCATCAGAAGACCAAGTACATAGATGATAAAAATAAAAAGAGAAGAGAAGAATCTAGGTAAGAGCGCGTGGAATTACATGGCAGGGCTAAACCCAGGAGCGATGAAATAGACACATCCTGGCGACGCGGAAAAGGGGACTGGGGAGTGGCGGCGGTGGGGGGAGTCAGGGTAGCGCATGCTCCCAGGGCCACACCCACGCGTGCCTCTAAATTTAAACGGGAAGAAGGTTTTTCTGGTTAAAAGGGTTCTGTCTCCCGTCCCTAGGAAGGGACGCCCATACTGTATGAAGGGAAGGGGACTATGGACTAAGTTACGTTAGTCAATATGGTGAGTAGCACATAATTTATTGGGGTATTTATCATTCTCTCATAACTGAGGCAGCAGAAACTGTAGCTGATGAAGTTTGGTTCTAGAGGACAGCTGCTTTCACCAAGTCCTAAGGAAGCAAACTAGGCACTCTTGTATGCATCCAAATCATGTACAAAGACCGGCATATAAAGACCTTTTGGTTTTCACATCCTGGGCAGGAGCTCTGCCACAAGCAGCAGCTGTGCCCCCAACCATCCTGCGAAGCTGCAGCAGCAGCTGGACCCCGTGTGCCACCTCCAGAATCAGAGCGAGACGCCCGCCATCTGCCGTTGCCTCGTGGATGCAATTGGCATCATATTGCACCACGGCACGACCTGCAAGGACCCTACGCGCCCTCCCTCCATCAGCACCTTTGCTGCCAGTCAGCCATGAGGAGCCGCCGAAGCGAAGCTGCAACGTAGCTGCATACAAAATGGCCGCTGCTATCCACAGGCCTATTTTGTTTATTCGGGTTGCCTAGCAACCATCTTTGCCGCACGGCCATAGGAAGTGAGGCAAGCCGGAGGCGGAAGCCGGCCCACCTCACCTAAGGCCCCTCCTTCTCGTCTGCCCTTGTCCGCACCTGCGCCATAGCGCCGGACGCTGCTCCGCGGAGATCCATATCCTCGCACATGCTCCTGGGACTATATTTGCACATAAGCGACTAACATTCAGCCCGAACATTCTGCTACATCCTCAGTCCGGTAAGAATCACAAAGGGCATCGCCATTTGCCTACCATTCCCAATACGGCTCACTGCGAGTTATTGAGTGCCCTCTGATACAACATGCTTCTGAGCCTACTTAGCCTCATTGTAGCTATCGTGCCACCCCATCCTAATAACTAATGACACTTATTGTTTGCAGGGGCTACACCCCTCATGTTTCACACTCATGCCGAGTTGTATGATGCATGTCTCCCTCTGCTGCTCCATTATTCCTGCCCTCAACATGCTGTTATTGTTCTAATACCATAACTCGGAAGCATGCATTGTACTGTGCTAATTGTTTGCTGCTTGAATTTCATTGCACTGCCACAATACTGACTGTCTATAACACTCTGTATTAGCGCCCTCGCGCATGCTTGAGGTCCACCTTTAGCTTGATTTGTGCTAATTACCTGTTATCTGAGAACTGCATTGCTGCTATACCGATTGCCTAGAACATTTTTACCGTAGCACCTCATGTTTGCTCGAGGACCTTTCAGCCTCTACTGTATAACCTGTACTGCTACATTGCCTATGAACACGCACCACTGTGTCTCCACCAGACCACATACTATCTAACCTAATTATAGTGCTCCTGTGTCGCAATATGCCGCTGTGTGCCCTTGCCAGCCTCCTCGCACACCTTGTCACCATCTTGCCATTAGTCGGCACACATTGTGTACCACATACCTTTACCTTTGAGACTCTCTCACCACTCCTGCACGCACTCCCCCACAATGATCCACAGCACCATACCACTGATTCACCACCTTTCCTCACCCTTCACACCCACTCATAACATCATGACTAACTCCCTCACTGACCACTCCACCAATCCTTCTCAATGCACCTGCCTTGTGGCTTCAACATTTCGCCACTAAACCCATACCCAATCAACCATGCTCACTCCAACTTAGGAATTCTAGACTCAGATCCAGACTGCCTCACATACCGTGCGCCCAGCGTACTATGCACCATCACCATACTACTAGCCCGTTCACACCTACGCAGGCTCATCCCAGCCACCCTGTGGCCTCTACTAACAAAGAATTAAAGGGAGCCCTCATTAATGCTAGATTCCTCACGGCCCACACTCTTGACTTTGCAGATCTCATCACTGCCCAAAACCTTGACTTCATTGCCATCATGGAAACTTGGCTGCATGCTGCCTCATCTCCGCTCTTGGCCCTTGCCATCTTAGATGGATTCTCCATCCTCAGAAATGACCGTCAATCCAACCTCTCCACAGGTGGCGGCATTGCGTTTATACACAGGGATAACATTAATGAGACCTATTCCCAACACTCAACTTAGCTCGGCCAAATCTCTATCAGTTAAACTCTCTCTCACTGACTAACACTGCATCACTGCACCTTATCTACAGACCCCCATGACCCCTCACTTCCTTCTCGGAGGACATTATATCCATCCTTACTGACAAAACCAAACCTAATTCCCAAGTGCTGCTACTGGGCTACCTTAATCTTGACCTATCAGACCTCAAGGATCTCCAGGCCATTGAGGTTGCCAGCAACATTTCAAACGTAGGTTTTTCGCATCGCATTCTCGAGCCAACTCACAACAAGGGCAGAATGCTCGATTGGATTGCAGATCTAAACTGCAACACGTCGATAAGCTCCAATTCCGCATGCGCTTGGTCCGACCACCACATCATCTTCTTTCACATATCGGCTAAAAACCCATGCCCCAAACCCAACATATCTCCCCCTATTCCTACAAGAAATAAAAAGGGCATCACTAGGGACAAATTACTCCCCCTCATCTTACCAATTCTCAACAAATGTGCCTCACAGTACAACGACCCCACAGTCCTAGTGGACACCTTTAATCCAATCTTGCTTTAAGCCATCAATATCATAGCACCCCTCAAACTACGGAAAGCTAAACAACAAGCTCAATTAAAATCATGGTTTACTCCACAATTGAGAGCACTACGCAAAGAAAAACGCAAGGCCGAAGCTCTATGAAAAAGTCTCCCTTGCGAGACTAATAAAGGCAACCTCTTCACTGCTGCCCTTAATTACAAGGAAGCGATTGTACAAGTAAAAAAAGAGACCTACAACTTACACATCTCGCAAGCAGAATCCAACACGAAAGAGCTATTCAAAATTCTTAAAGAACTAGAATCCCCCTCTCCCATCCTAGACACATGTAGCAAAGTCAGTATATGGTGCAACAATATTCAAAATGCCCTCCTCACTAAATCACTCTACAAACTAAAATTAATGCCATACAAAACTGCCTTCTTACCTCTTCTCAAACCAAACTTCTGGCATCTAAGACGGCCACACCCTCCTTTACTCATACCCTCTTGAGTTTTGTACCTCTCACCATCCCAGAGGTTGAAAACATCATTAGCAAGCTAAAACCCTTCAACTGCCAAGGTGATTTCTGCCCTGCAGCCATCATTAAGGAATCCGCACACAACCTTGCCCCTTTCGTCACCTCCTTTATCAACTCTTCATTTCATTCTGGCATCATCCCTGACAATCTCAAGGACTCCTGGGTCATCCCCTTGCTGTTAAAACCTACTTTGGACCCATACATACCTTCCAACTATAGACCCATCACTACAGTCCTGTTCCTTCTAAAAATACTAGACAGAGCAGCTTATTTACAAATCCAGAAGTACTTGGAAACTAACAATTTACTTGGTACGAGACAATCTGGCTTTAGACCGAAGCATGGGACAGAAACAGCCCTATTAGATCTCAAAACTCAAATTGAGGGCTTAAAAGACAATGGCAAACTGGCAATCCTACTACTACTTGACCTCTCAGCAGCTTTTGATTTGGTCAATCACCAAATCCTCTGCCGTCACTTGAAATCAGCTGCCCACTTCTCTGAAAAAGCCACTAATCAGTCAGTCGAATGCGGACGCCATGCTCGCAGCCATTAACCAAAGACTTTGGCGGGAAATAGCAGACTTACTTCCGGAACTTCCAGTACACAGTCAAGCCTGCTTAAAGGCGGGGCTGGCAGAAGCAAAGATGGTGTCTCAAGACATTATGGAGTCCACAGTGGCACATATTGACACCTCAGGTTGTGCCATCTGAATAGCCACGGACATGAGAAGGACTGCCTGGCTACGGGCTACCAAATTCAACCCGGATGTCCAGGAACGCATATTGGACTTTCCATTCGAAGGTAGCAACCTCTTAATTCCACCACCAATGAGGAATAGTTCCCAGACTGCAAAATCCTCATCTATCCTCATGAAGTCCACGCCCAAGACGCACAGCCAGGCACACAAGCGTTCCGAAAAGGGGCGTGTCTTCGGCGGGTTCCGAGGCTTCCCGGAACAAAGTTCCAGTCAGCCGAACCGGTCTCCAAGTCAGCACCGCCGCAAACAGCACAAGGTGGAGGAAAAATTGCTTCGTTCAGTCCCACTCCGCAGCCCCAGCCTCGGAGGGAAGAAGGCATGAAATTCCTCTCCAGGTCCATGTGTCTACGGTGTGGGGGAATGGGGGGGGGACAGGCTTGCCCTCCACGCACAGTATTGGCACGCCAGGTTCGTGGACCCCTGGATCCCATCACTAGTATCCTCCGGCTACCGCCTTCCACTTCATCCCTCTCCTCCACTCCCACAGATTGGGACAACAACACTATTAGCAGAAATTCAATCGCTCTTAGAGAGTCAGACAGTGGAAGAAGTCCCAGCCTCCCAGTAAGGTATGGGCTTCTACTCCAGGATTTTCGCCATACACAAGAACCAGGCTGGCCTGAGAGTTGGGTTGGACCTATCCACCCTGAACCTTTCCCCTCCCTCTTCAAAAGTTCACGATGGTTACCCCATCGCTTTTTGCAAGACTCTCTGCAAGGGAGCCTGGATGTGCTCCCTGGATCTGAAGGACATGTACCTACACGTCCTGATTTGGCAGCCTCATCAGTCCTTCCTGAGGTTCAGGATCATGGGCTTCCATTTCCAATACAAGGTTCTACCCTTTGGCCTCAATTCAGCCCCCAGGGTCTTCACCAGGCATATGAATCCACTGGCAGCCATTCTCAGGGCCCAAGGTCACCATATCTACCCATACCTGGACAACTAGCTTGTCAGGGCGAGATCCCCGGAGGCAGACCATCACACCTCCTCCGCCCTCGTGAATACGCTACACGAATTGGGATTTTCCATCAATCTCAAGAAGTCACAGCTGCAGCTGACAGTCTGGCGTTCCTGGGCCTTATCTGGGACACCAACACCGAGAGAGTTTTTCCATCGGAGGACAAGATCACAGCCGTCAAGAGGGCTACGGGTCATTTTCTCAAAGCGGTGACCTCTGTTTGATGGTACCAGCACCTCTTTGGTATGATGATGGCATGTCTACTTACACAAGGCTCAAAATTAATGTTTACAGCTGCACTTCACAGCCTCATGGAGTCAGGAGCGGTGTTCCCAGGCATAACATGTCAACATTCCTCCCTTTCGCCACCAGGACCTTCTCTGGTGGAGCACGGACTGCAACTTGAGGATAGGCAGACCCTTCCGGCAAGCAGCACCAAAGATTCTTCCTTGGAGGGCTGTGGAGATACCCTGGACAACCAAAGCGTCCATGGAGTTTGGTCCTTTTCAGGAACAGGAGGCTTGTATCAATTGGCTAGAGCTGAAGGCGATCTGGCTCACTCTCAAAGCCTTCCTGCCGCTTATCAGTGGCAAGATGATCCTCATTCAAACGGACAATTCCACCAGCATGTATTACATCAACAAGCAGGGTGGCCAGAGTGCCTCCCAGCCGCCTGAGGAGCCGGAGCAGGTGGCCACCAGGGCGGATCTGAGGGACCTTCTGACCGCCCTAACCAGAGAAATCCAAAAGGGCATAAAGGAAGTGACAAAGAGAATCGACTCAGTGGACAAGAGGGTGGAAGCAGTGGAAAGCCGCACAACAGAGGTGGAGGATGCATTGTGTGATCAGGCATTCGAGCTGGAGAAAGGCCAAGCTAGACTGACAGCGCTGGGTATGCGATGCGAGGCGATGGAATCGGATTTCCTGGGGAAACGTAGGTCGGTGGAACAATCACTCAGTCAGATGAAGGGAGACATCGTCTTCCTGCAGGAGACACACCTGCTCCAGGCCGATGAAGCTCGGGTGAGATTCAACAGGTTCAACAGGTTCAACGGAAGATTCTTTGCCACCTCCGGGGGGAAGAAAAGAGGAGTAGCCATCCTGTTAAGTGAGCAAATTCCTCTGACGAGAATCACTGTAAAGCGGGACCCAGAGGGGAGATACATATTGTTGAAGGGGTGGCTGATGGAACAACCAATTACTTTAATCTCCATTTATTGCCCAAATTCTGGCCAGGACAAATTTTTTAGCAAAGCTCACTCCACTAATTTTGACATTCTCGGAGGGACACCTAATTATTGGGGGGGACTTTAACGCTGTTCCCGACCCCAACATGGACAAAACGCTATCACCGTCCAAGCTAGATTTTGCTTCAGCACTAGCCTTAACCAAATTATTCAGGGATACGGGGACGGTGGACGCATGGATGTTGGCCAATGGGGGGGGGGGGCCGAGGCTTCACACATTATTCTCATGCCCATAAAGGATTCTCTAGAATTGACCTATTACTGATCACAGCCACAATCTACCCATGCCTAGAGGGGGTAAGGATTCACTCGGGGACAATCTCGGACCATGCATCCGTATCGGCGGATATGGGCATCCAGGGTTCCCCCCCTCCACCAACGAGGTGCTGGAAGCTATGAGATTCCCTATTGTTAGACGCAAATGTAAAAAGGGAAACAGAGGAAGCACTAAAGAACTACTTCTCCAAAAACCTGTGAAGGATACCTCCATCGGGGTTGTTTGGGATGCCATGAAGGCGGTGATTCAGGGATCTCTCATAAGTGCCGGGGCAGAACTACAAAGGGTCTCAAGGATCCTAGGAACCAAACTAGAGGGGATAGTCGCCTCATTAGAAAAAGACCTACAAGGTCGACGGTCCAGGAAGGGGGAAAGGGCACTACGCAAAGCTAGAATAGCGCTAGAGATGCACTGGGCGCATTGTTCTGCGAAATCCCTAGCATTCACCAAACAGTTTTATTACAGCAGATCTAACAAAGCGAACCGCATCCTCGCATACAAGATAAAGAGAGTCCACGCTAGGAATAATATAGCCTGCCTGAGGGACAAGTCGGGTCAACTCCATTATGATGACCGGGATAAAATGAAGGTGCTTTTAGAGCACCATAAAGCGATTGTCAGCCCCCCCCCCCCACAGTCCTCAAGGGGCTACCGGAATTTCTTAGAGCCAGCAAAACTCTGGACCATCTGTCCAGATGGAGTGCCTTAGAAAGCCCAATCGCAGTGGAAGAAACGGCCAACGCCATTAAATCCTTGAAAAATTCCTCCCCTGGCCCGGACGGAATAAGAGCCAAATTTTGTAAACGCCTTCTCCTACATTTTGGCTCCACAACTAACTGGGCTATTCAACTCATTCCTGGAGACAGGGACTATCACCAAATCAATGGCAGAATCGGTAACGGTTCTCCTGCACAAGCCGGGTAAAGACCCTGAGGACCCTGCGTCATATAGGCCTATTTCCTTGCTGAATAATGACAGCAAACTTTTCTCAAAAATTCTGGCAGTTAGACTGAACGCACACCTCCCGCACATTATAGATCAAGACCAAACGGGATTTATCCTGGGAAGTGGAACACATAATATCAGGCGTATTTTAAACCTCATCGAATGTGCCACCAAAATGGGGGAAGGGATGCTGGTTATATCACTGGATGCCGATAAAGCGTTTGATCTGCTGGATTGGGGCTCCATCCGGACCATTCTGCAGCACTGGGCTTTGGCGGGAACTTAGCCATCACCCAGGTTACAAACTTCCAATTCCCTACAATGCAACTGCGGGTCAATGGGACTAGGTCAGAGACGTTAAATCTCTCCAGAGGCACGAGGCAAGGCTGCCCCTTGTCACCTTTGATCTTCGCCCTCTTCATGGAGCCATTTGCGAATAGGATCCGGGAAAACTTGGGGATTCGGGGGCTCTCGGTGTGAAATCGGGAGTACAAAGTGGCACTATACGCAGACAACGTCCTGCTCACGATTACTGATCCTCTCCCTTTGCTGCCCCCACTTTGGAGTGAAATTGAAGTATTCGGCCAGCTTTCAGGATTCAGGGTGAACCTTGACAAATTGAAAGCAATGTCAATCAACCTCACCAAACTGCAGAAGGCGGGCCTGCATCAGGCCCGCCCAATCCCATTGGCCACTTCTTCCATAGGGTACTTGGTTGTCCAGATCCCCAGAGTTGCATCCTTAGCCATACCAGTGCAACTTCCCTCGGCTAAACTAGACTTAGAACAATGGCAAACGCAGGAAATCTCATGGTTCGGCTGCATAGCCATGGTGAAGATGAACCTGGTCCCTAGGTTGCTATACTACTGCACTGCCCTGCCAGTGTATATCCCAGACAAGGAACTCATGGCCCTGCAAAGGAATGTACGAAAGTTTGTATGGGGAGGGAAAGGCCCAGAATAGCGAAGAAAATCTTGCTCCGGGGTAGGAGCTGAGTGACTTGGGGGGGGGGGGGGGGGGGGGGGGCGGATGCGCATAGGTATGCACTAGCGGCACAGCTGTCCCATGCGTTTGCCTGGGTTCTCCCTTCAGACTCTCCCCGGTGGAGACACATAGAAGAGGCCTGGAGCCCAGTGCCTTTAGCGGATCTCCCGCACCTTCCACCTATCAAAATCCAGGGTATACAAGGCCCGTTAGCATCTACCAGCAACACAGTGTGTAAATGGAAAGCCGCAGCCCGCAAATGGGGTTGCAATGCCTGGCTAGGCCCACTGACTCCTTGGTGGAACTATCCTGAATTCACCCCTGGAATCCCCCCACATGGTTTCGCTGCATGGCAGGTGGGAGGGCTCCGGATCCTGTCTGACTTCCTGGAGGAGGGCCACCCCCTTTCCCATGAGAGGTGTAAGGAGACATTCAGGGTCTCAGAAGTAGAGAGGTTTCGATACTCCCAACTCCGGCATTGGGCCTCAAATAGGGTGGCGAAGGAAAAGGGTGAGTGAGCCCTTTCGGCTCTGGAGCTCACTCTTACAGTCCCGAAATCCAGGGGGGGAAGCTGTCCTCGCTCTACAATCTCCTAGATAGGACCGACCCGGCCACCAAGGAGAGATACATATGGGAGTGGGATCTCGGACGTGAGATAGATGCCACAGAATGGGGTAAAATTTGGTCCAGGTTACATAAAAGCACCCAGTGTGTCACGAACAAAGAAAGCGGCTACAAGATGTGCTATAGATCTTATATAACGCTGGTTCAACTTAACAAACTCAACCCGGGCATCTCCCCGAACTGCTGGAGAGGCTGTTCTGAAAAAGGTTCCTGTTAGGCAGAATCCTGTGCAGTGCCCTTAGGGACCACTACACACAATTAAGACTACAAGTGGTAATACAAGTTCACCTTTGGTACAAGCCTGTACTACAAAGTTAGAGTGGTAGCCGTAGCGGACCAGCCAGACTTATCTCAAGAGCAAATGAGCCGTAGTAGAGATTACACAAAGGACTACAATTACTGTAACTCAAGCAAACACTGACTCAAGGTTTCAGGTTAAAAGATACAAGTACATTTATTTTTCAACCATTGGTTCACAAAACACTTCACTTCTATTAGAATAAAACCACACTTCAAATATACTACACACAACCAATTCCCCTTGTGCAGAACAATTCAAGGTATGTACCTTTGGATTTGACAGACCGGTGTTGTGAAACAAAGAAGTTACCGGGGGTTGTTACGCAATCACTTTTTGACAGTAATGACAGTTCGGTCTTACTAAAGAAAAGCGTGCCAGCGGGAAGAAATGTTACCGTAGTCAAACACACTTAGCACATGAATTAACACAAGAAAATTGGGGATAAAAATCATAGGCAATACTTTTGTCAAGGCAGATAGAATCAAAAGACACTTTCGAGGGGATTGTGTCCTCCGACCTATTCCACATCTTTGACGGGTAATTACCACAGCTGTGCTGCTTCGGAAACTTTTTCGGCGTAGGCGTCCTACGTCGATGCGCTCCCTCGAGGACCTCCTCCGACGGTTGACGTCACTGGATGTTACAAGTAGGACTCACGATGCCCGTAGCCTCAGTTCTGTTTTTTCCGCGAACGTGTTCGCTTCGAAATCTTGGCGCGCCTCGGGTCTCTCTTGTGAATCAGCTCTTCGAATATGGTTGTGTTTATCGAGAATATATCTTCTGCTACCCCGAAGTGGAGCTTCAAGAAGTGTCGGGACTGCGGTTCCAAGATGTCTCTGACGGACCTGCACAACATCTGCTTTTGGTACCTCGGTGAGAGCCACATGTGAGGACAGTTTTCCTGCAGTCCAACTAAGGGCTTAGTAAAAGCATTCAACTGAGGCAGTACAAGACTCCACTCTTAGTATAAGACTGTACCACCTGAGTACTTGGTAGCATAGGCAGAGCAGCCAGGCTTATCTTAGGAGGGAGAGAGGGCAGTAGACACAGTACAAGTGAAAATTGTAATCCAAATGATCCAAAGAAACACTGAAACACTATGTATTGTAAAAATAAAGGATGTATTTAAATACAGGTAGGCCCAGATAAATCTAGGGGTTATGTAAGTACTAACACATTATATGAAATCACAATATAAAACACAACACTATACTTGAAAGTACACAGACCCAAGTATAAACCTTATTTGGAACACCTAACCGTAGTCTTAGGGAAGTCAAAACCTTGTTATACACATTTAGTATAGGTCAAGCCTATTCTTTGGGAGTAAAAGACCAATGGTTACTTTCAGAATAGTTTTGGTAATACAAGGGCAGTAGGCCCTTCCAGTTGTACAGTGACTCTTGGAACAAATCACAAACAGTCAACTGGACAATATACTTTTTGGTGAATAGTGAAACACTATTCTAGGTGCAGTAGAAACCTAAGGAAGTAATATACAATTACAGATGCTTTGGAAATCAGGGAACCCCAGATTGAGGTAAGCAATAACTCCGGTAACTTGCTTTGGATGGCACACAGCTAACACAAGGTAAGTAAAACCCACATACTTTAACTTTACAATGAAGGGGAAAGTAAAACCCAATGTCACACTTTACTGAATAGTTATTCTAGGTAGGCAACACTCAAATGTAGACTTATTAAGGACAGGCTAGCAGCAAGTCAGGGGAAGCAAGACCCAGTTGGAGGACACTCATACAATTACCCTACAGGAATAATCTGGTGAAACGAACACATTACTTTTGTAAAGAGGCACAACCTAATCACAGGAGAGTAAAACACCTTTACATCTACTTTCTTTTAGACTGGCAAAACAGTGGCTAAGGAAGAAACGATGTTAACCATACTTTTAAGAATAGTGCATCACACATTCAAGAGCAGTAAGAACTTTAGTAACTGTTCACTCTTAGAATTACAGTTACCCACCAACTCTTTACAAGTAAGTAAAACACTTGATTTCTTTTCTAGACAGAAGTCCCATTCCCTTCAAAGTCTTTCCCTTATTCTTGGAGCATGAGTGTTCTCAGTGGCAGAATAGGGGTCTGTAGGACTAGTGACCAACAGGCAGTGTTAGACTAAGTTCTTTAGTAGCAAAAGTCAGTTTCCTTAGGACTTTACTTCTAGGGTTAGAAGAGGGTCCCGGGGCTTCACAGAAGACACCCCAGCAGGATTCTAGCAGTGGGACTGGGTGTACTGGACGAGGGACCTCCCAATCACAGAAAACACCCCAGGACTACATAGAAATCCCAACAGGCTTAAGGTAAGTATATACCCAAGCCAACACAGTACCTCAGCAATGAAGAAGAGATTGCAGCAGGAGAATTTAAGGGACTGCAGCCAAATACCCGGTCAGTGGATTCCTTGTCCTGGAGACTGAACACAAGATCTCAGAAGGGACTTTGCAGCAGGGATCGATGAAGAAGGCGCTAGGCAAGATTTCCCTCGTAGCTCAATGCGGTTCTGCGGATTTGGCACCTTTTCAAGGAGCACAGAAGAAGACAGAAAATAGCGGTTGAATTCTCGTCGTTTAAAAGGTCCAGCACTCTTGTGAGGGGACTTTTCGGACTCGATTCGTGTCTCTGGAGATACACCAGGATGCCCACGAAGTTTCAGTGAGATTCGGAATACGGAAGACCGTGCACCGCACAGTGGCTGGAGGTCCCATGGTATTGTGGTATTGCAAGAACGCAAGGTTGCAGCAACCCATGGGATGGCTCAAAATGCAGGTCTTCTCGAGTCTAGTGCGTCTCACCAGGCTCTGAGTTAGGGTCGTCGTTTTCAGAGACCCCAGGTCGATTGGAAGGGAGCGCTGCATCAGGTTCCGGTTACACAGCAGGCTCTCCAGTTGCTGGAAATCATTCCCGCCGCTTTTCCTTTGTCATCCTCTTCGGTTTTGTGTTCCAGTGGTCGACATGACTTCATCTTCCAGGTTTCCAGTATTTATCAGGAACTACAGCACAACCTCTGTATTCTCTCCCTGCATTTTACAAGAAAGGGGCATCTGGTTGTCCAATCAGGACAGCCAGCCCCCCACTGGGATTTGTCCCAGTTGAAGGAAGGTGTAAGACAAAGGATGAGGGAGTTTTGGACTCCTCACCCACTTCCTGTGCTTACAGACTGACTGGAGCCTGGGTGGGGTGTCCAGGGGACTCCCCCCAAAGACTAAACTCAAACAAAGGAATTTCCCGCCCTGGATTTCAGGGGAAGGAACAAGAAACGACAAACACTAAAATGGCAGAAAAAGAAGAGGGGGGGCCATTTTGGTAAAATGAGCACCCATAGGTGCCTTTACTGCAGCTGTGATCACAGCCCGCGGTAAATGTGCACCAAATTAGTAAAAGGTATCACTGCAACCAGCCATTAAAGGTAAGCTTGTCACTGTAACAGAATTGTTAGTTTTAATGTGAAAGGGGATACATTGTATCTCCCCAGCACTCCCCATAAGGTGGGGTGTGCTGGTTTCACAGAATAAAATGTAAAAGGGATTCAAAGATCCTTTCTACCCATGGGAACTGTAGTTCACTCAAGGTTAGCATAAGAGTTAAATGGGGAGCCCCTAGGGCAACCCAGCAACAAGGGGCACTTATTGCCAATAGGTTGTTAGACATAACTTTAAAAAGACACTATGGAGAGTCTTAAAAATGATACCCATGAAAAGAGTTAAAGATTAGGTGAGTGTGGAAAAAGGTTCCCACTCACTGAGGTATTAATGAAAAATATCCCACTAGAAAAGCAAAAAGTTCTGGAGTTGAACCAGGAAAGGAAGATTTATCAGCTCTGTGGAAATCTTACCCAGCACCACGCCACTGATGACTGCCACGAATGCCAGTCTTTGACGTCAAAGGTCTTGCGGGAGTGGAAGAAGAAGCTGTCGGCGGGTAGGGTTTCCAAACCCCGTAAGTCGAAGTCCGCTGTACTTTCTACCAACGATTCGAGGGGCGTCTCTCTGCGTCAGTGTAAGTCTAGCGGGTTTTGTTGCAGGAGTGGGTCCCGCCATTCCTCGGCCTCTTCGAGGCATGCACGGCAGCGCCGTCATCGGTCGCCTTCCACGTCCTTGTCTGGGGACTCCGCCAGACGGCGGGTTGCTTGTCCCACCAAGCATTCATCTCCGGCGGAATGGGACGCCTTCCGTAAGGAGATGGTGGTGATTTTTGAATCACAGGGCACCATTCCGACCGCGCCTTCGAGAGAAGCCGGCACGGAACGCTCTAGAGCCACCGCTCACACGCCTTTGTGCTCGGGCAGTCGGCGCGATCACTGGGAACCTTTGAGGTCCCGGTTGGACAAGGAGGATCACCATCGTGCCCGCTCCAGGTCGCGGTTCTCGACGCCGTATAGACCGTCGGAGCATGTGAGACCTTCGAGGAAGGCATCGACGCCATCTGCGCCATGTCCGTCGAGTGAATTTCCCGAGGCTCCGAGGAAGCCATCGATGCCATCGGCGCATAAGCCGTTGAAGGACACGCTCGGGGCTCCGGCCTCGAAGCCGCTGTCGAAGTCGACGGCGCCTCGGTCGACGTCGACGCCACTCCCATCAGCGCCCTCAACGCCTTTTGAGGAATTTTTGCCGGAGGTACTCCAGAGAGCTGTGGAAGCTCCTAGGAAGGCGCTCAGCAAGTCTGTGCGGCCCATTCTCGACCCATACTCTGTTCCTCCTCCCAGGGTGGACTTGTTCATACCCTTGGAGTACATTTCAGAGGTTGAGGAAGGGTCTGAAGATGAGGTGCCTCCTGAGGTTCCTGATGACTTGTTGTCGGGACATAGCCAGCTGGAAGACCTGCATCAGTCTTTGCACGATGCCAGTGGTCTTGATACCTCCCCAGAGGTTGACTTTGGCAGGCCTGAGCCTGGTACGCATGCTGACTCATCGTACAAGTGCCTCATGTCGAGGTTGACGGAGTATCTGTGGTGGTCTGCTCCACCTATGGATTTTCTGCAGGATGACCTGACAGATATCCTTGACCAAGGTCCACCCACTGACCCGGTGTTGCCATTTCATATGGCCTTACAAAGAAGGGTGGCGACGGCTTGGACTACTCCGGAGAGTCTTCCGGCAGTTAATAAGTCATTGCCGAAAAAATACCGTCCAGCCAGTGGCGGCCCCTGCTACTTGTCCACAGACCCCACTCTGCAGACTTTGGTGGTACAGGCGGCTACGGCCCCAGCAAAGCAGGCAGCGTATCCTAGGATCCCTCCCGATAGGGACGACAAACGCTTTGACGGTTGGGCGAGGAAGGTATTTTCTTCTGGGGGTTTTGACTTTAAAGGCAGCCATCTCCGTTTGGGCCCTTGCAAGATTCACGCACACTCTATGGAATTGTGTGTCGTTGGCGACTGAACTTATTCCCGAAGGGGATTGTTTTCTTGCCCTCGTTCAGGATGGCAAGGATGCCATGTGTGAGACCGTTCAGTCGGGTCTGGATGTGGCAGACTGTGTATGCCGGTCCATGGCGGCAAGCACTGTGATGCGCAGGTTTGCGTGGTTGCGAAAGTCAGGATTTGCTCCTGATGTACAGTCCCGGCTTCTCAACATGCCCTTTGATGGTGTCCATCTTTTTGGCAGCAAGGCTGACGAGAGCCTTGAGAGGTTGCAGACCTCCAAAGCTGCAGCGAAGTCGTTGGGCGCTGCAGTGCGTCAACCTCCGCCTTTTCGGCCTGGGGGACAGCAATGGAGGGGAATCTTCTTTCGATGCTACTCTTCCTTTAGTAGATCGAGAGAGGCTGCCAGTCAAAGGGGCCAACTTGGGAGTACCAGAGGTGGAAAACGACGTACTCGAGGTGCCCAAGCCACTCGGGCAGTTGCCTCTTTGCCCTCGGGCACTGCCACAGCCGCTTCTGCTCAGTCATGAGGCCATATCCCATGGTTCGCTGGTTGGGGGAAGGCTGGCGCAACCTCTTGTAGAATGGCGTGCCATTACTTCAGATGTGTGGGTTCTGGAGATCATAGCCCACGGCTACTGTCTTCCTTTCCGGCAGAGGCCTCATGACAATCCACCGGGGAAGCTCTTTTTGAAGTCTGGATCCACTCCTTGCGCAGGAAATCAAATCCCTGCTAGAGAAAGACGCCTTAGAACTGGTGCCTGTGGCGGAGAGGAACAAGGGATGAAATTCACCATATTTTTTGATCCCGAAAAAAGACGGAGGATTGAGACCCATAATGGACTTGCATGGTTTGAACAAGCTCCTCAGGAAGGACAAGTTCAAGATGGTTACTCTTTCTCAAGTCCTCCAGGCCCTTCAACTTCAGGATTGGTTGGTGTCTCTCGACCTCAAGGCTGCTTACTTTCATGTGCCGATTAATCCCAAGCACAGGAAGTACCTGAGGTTCGCGGTTGGCGACTTGCATTTTCAGTTTCGGGTCCTGCCGTTCAGATTGACCTCCGCCCGAGGGTCTTCATCAAGCTGATGGTGGTGGTGGCAGCATATCTCAGGAAAGGGGGGATTCACGTCTACCCCTACCTGGACAATTGGTTGATCAGGGCGCGCTCTCCCGAGCAAGCTCTAGATCATCTGTCCGTCACCTGCCACTCCCTTCACAGGCTGGGCTTCTCCCTCAATTTAAAGAAGTCCCATTTGACACCTACCCAGCGGCTCCAGTTCATCAGAGCAGTGCTCGACACATCCCTGGGGCTGTGTTCGCCTCCCCAGGTGAGGGCTCATCACGTTCTGCAGATGGTGGACAAGTTTCAACGTGCCCAGAGTCTCCCGGCGTTCGAGTTCTTGAGGTTGCTCGGCCTCATGGCATCCTGCATTTTACTGGTGCCAGAGGCCAGGCTGTGGATGAGATCTCTGCAGTGGGCACTCAAGATGCAGTGGTCAAAATTCTCCGGCAGGATGTCGGATCCTGTCCAGATTCTGCCCTCGGATGCCCAGGACCTTCTGTGGTGGGCCGTCAAAGGAAATCTGTTCAAAGGGGCTCCGTTTTGGTAGCCGTAGGTGACTATCGTGACGGACGCATCCCTCATGGGTTGGGGAGCTCATGCCAATAAACTGACAGCCAGCGGTCGTTGGTCTCCATCGGAGTCCAGACTCCACATCAGTCTGTTAGAGCTGCGTACTGTCAGGCTAGCTCTGAAGGCTTTTCTGCCGTCTGTACGGGGGAAGAATGTCCTGATTGACGGACAATACGGTGGCCATGCACTACCTCAACAAAAAGGGGGGAGGGCAGGGTCACTCCCACTGTGCAGGGAGGCGATGCAGCTCTGGTCCTGGGCCATCCAGGAGGAAATTTCGATCTCGGCAGTTAATCTGGCCGGAGACGAAAACACGGCGGCGGATGCTCTGAGCAGGCAGAGCACGGTCTCCGACGGAGATCTCTTTTGGAGATCTTCGGCCTTTGGGGAACCCCGCAAGTGGATCTCTTCGCCACCAGTGTGAACCGGAAGTGCGAAAGATTCTGCTCGCAGGAATTTCCTCCAAGAGGAGCCTTAGGGGACGCGTTCGTTGTGGAGTGGTCCTTCCCACTGCTGTACGCGTTCCCTCCAGTCCCCGTCATTCCGCAGATGTTGCAGAGGTTGATCCTCATTGCTCCGGCATGGGCCAGGAGAGCATGGTAACCGGACCTTCTAGACATGTCCATCTGCCCTCCGTGCAGTCTTCCCTTTCGAGACGATCTGCTCTCACAGGAAGGGGGTTGAGTTCTCCATCGAGAGGTCAAGTCTCTCAGTCTTCATGCATGGTATCTGAAAGGCTGAGATATAAGGATTGGGACCTCCCTGAGGACGTGATGGAGGTGTTGCTTTCGGCCAGAAGGCCCGCAACTATGTCCCTGTACCGTTGCAGTTGTAAGAAGTTCTGCGACTGGTGCAGGGTACAGAATGTGGATCCTTTCCAATGTTCCATTTCTTTGGTTTTCTTTTTTGCTTTCTTTAGCCCACAAGGGCCTACAAATCTGTACCCTTAAGGGGTACCTGGCGGCGCTGTCAATATTTAAGTGCTCGTCTGAGGAATGTTCTTATTTTAAAATCCCTTTGATATCTCAGTTACTGAAAGGGCTAACTCGTGTGTTTCCACCGTCACCTTTCCAGGTTCCGGGTTGGGATTTGAATTTGGTTTTAAAGTTCCTGATGGGAGCTCCGTTCGAGCCCTTACATTCTTGTCCATTGAGACTGTTGTCCTTTAAAACCATTTTTAGTTGTGGTTACTTCTGCACACAGAGTGAGTGAAGTTGCAGGCACTTTCTGCCAAACCACCCTTCACTGTTGGTGAAAAAAGGTTCTGTCTCCCGTCCCTGGAAAGGGACTATGGACTACCGTGAGTAACTTAGAATTTCTGGTACCCAAGAAAGGAGGACTCCTCTGTTCCATCCTGGGCCTAGGGGCTTGAACACGTTTCTGAGGGAAGGACAAGTTGAGGAGGGTGACATTGAAAGAAATTATCCAGCCTCTACAACTCCAGGACTGGTTGGTGTCACTGGACATTCAGGACACTTATTTCCATATGCTGATCCATTGGAAGCACAGGTAGTTCCTGAGATTAGTCAACGGGGACACTCGCCTTTGGTTCAAGGTGCTCCCCTTTTTGCTTAACCTCTGCGCCCATGCTTTTCACCAAGCTGATGGCGGCTCATCTTGGGCGATCTGGTGTCCGCGTATTCCCATACCTGGACAACTGTTTGATCAGAGGAAGGGCTCCATAGCAGGTATTGACTCAGCTGGAGGAAAACTTGCTAGCTGCTTCATGGTTTGAGCTTCTCCTTGAATTTCCCTGTTGTTCCTCGTGACACCAACTCAGAAGCTCCAGTTCATCAGAGCAGTCCTGGACACACGGGTGCGGAAGGCTTTTGCTCCTGAAAAGAGTCACCAGTGTCAGCCAAAAATGACAGGCTACCCGTGGCTTCCTTCCTCCACCTCTTGGGTCTAATGGCTGCCTGCATTTTTCTGGTGCCAGACTACAGACGCCCCCCTCCCCATCCCCCCCCAAAGGTGGATATATGTGTATATGGTAATAGGTGTGATATTACTTATCCAAGGTTTTCATTGCTTGTAGTTTATCTTAAAGACCTAAGAAATAAGTGCATATTTTTATACTTCTGAAAATCCATCTGAACTGTCTGTAGGGCTTTCAGATCGGCTACACCAGTTTAAAAGCACAAACCAGGGTGGTGATCTGAGCTTTGGATGAGCCTCTTCATGCCTCATTGTGTGCACCGCAGAGGCAAGGCTTAAACAATATTTTAGTACCCTAATGGTTACCACATATGTGCATTGGGGTACTAATTCAGTAAAAGTACCTGCCATCCTTATGTAGTAGATGAAACTAAATAACAGATTCCTCCTGCCTACTCCACAACACACTTGAGACCAAAATGTGGTTCTTAAAAAACATACCTGCCATGGTTCTTTGTGGGCTACGAAGGGCCGCACACCAAAAAGGGTTGCAGTGACAATGGAATAGAAGTGCCCCTAGTCACAGACGTAAAGTTGGAAAGTATTGGCCAGCAAATGTTTAGGGGACCCACAAAGTTGGGGAACAGGATCCCAAGAGTTGAATTCTTCCTCAACAGTAATCATCTCATTTAGTTTGTGCTAAGCCAATTTTCTCTGCTCTCACATTTCACTGTTTTTGTTTTTAAAATTGATTTTTACTGATAGTTTATTTCATTACCCATAATGTATGAATTACAAACTGTTTGTATTAGCACACTAATTGGGTGTTTTTTCATCTTCTAAATTCTAGGCACCAACCCTTATCTGACTTTTCACTGTGTTAGCCAGGGGACTGTTCTATTAGATCTCGCTCCCGATGATAAAGAACATCAATCCGTGGAAGAGGAGGTAAATTGGGTGATAGTGTTTCCTTGTACTTTGCAAGGCATGACAAAAACTGATGAGCTATAACTGTACAAAAAGATGAATTTATTAATTCACAAAACATTTCAGTTATACATTAATAGGGCTTGCTGCATGGTGAATGATCCCTTAGTTTGTTAGCTGGTCTCTACACTTGCGCTGTACGCTTACAGGGTCACACAAAAAGCAATGCTCAACTGACAGCTTCAAATGTAACTGTGAAATCATTTTTCCTGAAACACTAATTGCTCTGTGGGTAACCAGAAGTTCCTTCTCACATTCTTTTGCTGGATGCTTTTAAATCCTTTGAGATGCAAGGGCGTTGTTGTTCAGTAAAGGGGCTACTTTTTGAAATACTAAAGAAAAAGCCATGTCTTTACATTTTTATGGATGGTTTAGTTGGCCTGCAAGTTGGTTGAAATAGAGATCCATAGCAGGGAACGCTCTGCAAACAAGGGTGTATTTCCTGAGCAGAGACTGAGCATCATTAGATGGTTCGCTGTGACAGAGCAAAGGGATTTGCTGGTGGTCTTAATATTTGCTCAATCTGCTTTCATTCCAAATGCGTTTGATGGTACTATTAATCGTGTCACAACTGCCTTCCTTCGTCCTTACTTGAAAGAACCTGAAAATGTGCTTGAGGACATTTGATTTCTCTTTGCCATCTAAAGTACTGTAACCCCCATTCTCCAGCAATGCGGTCTGGCATGGATTCACATGCTCAGGAATATTCCCAGTTGTCAGGCTAGGAATCCTCAGTAAAAGAAAAAACAGTTTCACTTTCACTTTAAAACGGTATTTCTCCTCTATGCCAATCACTGTCCTCTGGGTCATACTGCCCCATCCAATGACAGTCCTCTCCCTAAGCCCCGCCTCTGGCAGCCATCTTCAGATTTTTACAGCATGCTTCAGTGTTGAGTCCTTGAGTTGTTCTCCAAGCTATTTGTAATTTTTGTTTTCCGATGAGAAATTTCAATTTTTGTTTCAAAGAGCCTGTGTGCTCTTTTCTTCATCTGCCGACCACAGGGATCCGTTGTCAGTGAAGTTCTGCACCCCTCAAGGGCGAAGATTCATCGAAGATTATCTTGAGCCTACTTCACACTCTGACCATAACTGAGAAGAAGGGAAGCTCCCTCTTCAGGCCCTTCACCAAATGCAGGCTGCGGAATGTGTTTGTGGAGGACAAGTATCTACAATACCTCTACGGCCTGCACCCGGACCATAAGGAACTAGAGTGCAAGATATGCCTTGTTTTTTCTAAGAAAATGAAGGGCAGGCATAATAGGCTGGCGGCATGGCTTAACACAAACAAGGCCTCTGACCCATGTTTCAAGCAGGGTCATGCCTTGTCCACGACCGGCCGCTCCGAGGAGCGGTCTTCTAAGTCCAATAGCTACATTTCTGATGCTTGTTAATCTGCTTGGATTCATATGCTGTGCATATAGTCCGACATCCAGTGGTCACCGCAGAGTATTGCATCTTGTCTTTCGAGAATCAAAAGGGGATGTTGACATGGGCGTGACTGTAACACTATCCCTAACGTGACGTGTAGTGTACCCAAAATCCCTCGCGCGTTGAGGTCCTGCAGATTGTTTTTTTCCACCCAGCATACTGGTTGCCTCAAGCGGTACCATTGTTGTCCCATCGACCTTTGGTCGATATTACTATTATTAAGATCACCCTGACCGTCCTTCCTATCGACGGCAGTTAAGGATCTGCACCGAAACCTCCAACGGACCTTCGACGGGTGGTGATCCAGTCGGTGTTGCCAACCATGTGACCGGACCTTCCAGCCGGCCTACACAGTAGGGAGAGTGGGGTCGGGGTGGACATTTCTGTAAAATCTGAGAATGCCTTTCCCTTTCCTCCCGCTTTATTCTTTGGTCGTTGTCACTTTCCCTATCCTCCGCTATGGAGAGGTCTCCATTTAGGATTTGCCCGATTTGCAAGGGCAAATTTCCTTGGAGAAATATGGATGGTATTACCGTTGCTTGCCCCTCGATCACAACAAACAAGGTTGTACGGCTTGTAAGCGCCTCCGTCATAAGACATTAAAGGAGCGCCGTGTCAAGCGGTGGGCGGCCTACGGAATGTCAAAGGCCGAGTCAAGTTCTCCCGCTGCTGCAACCGCTGAGTGCGACGAGGACATCAGTGGCGAGCAGGCCTCCGACTCTGAGGTTGACTTTTCGTCAGAGCACTCCCGTTCCGCGACGTCTGTTCCCAGCCCCGCCAGGCACAGCTCAAGCACTGCTATGGCGACCAAGACGAACACTTGCAACTTACTAATCACACAACCCCCGACCAGTCTTCAAAGTCGAAGCAGTCCACAGCGCCAACGGGCACATTGAAAGTTTTGGCGGTCCCCGCCAACAATCAAGATCGGCAGCCCTCCCTGCAGCCGCAGATGTGCCTAGCGACCGGGCACTCGAAAGTGAAGGGTTCTACCCCCAATATTCCAAAACCTGCAGACACGCATCGTAAGACAGGGTCTGCTGACAACAAGGCCCCGGTTCCGCCAAAAACTGTACAACCGCAGGCCCAGGCTACACGTCTCCCTATTGCAGAGGACGTTACTGAAAGCATTTCGAGAATTGTTTCAGCGGACGCTCAGAAGAGTCAGTCAAGGGATTTGTCAACCACGGGAAAGCCCAAGGATTCATCGAAATCCAAAGATAGGCTGAAGGAAATACCGGAACCCTCTACCGAGCAGGAGGAGAAGCACATGGACACGCAACCTCATTTGGTCCCCCGGGAGGAGTTTTCAGAAGGCGAAGAAGGTATTTCTTCGGCATTGAGACAAAAATCTCAATGTTTAGCGTCAGAGGATTGTAATCCAGATCCCTTTCCACCTCTAGACCCCTCTAGGTCTTCTGTTTGGACTATGGAAAAATTTGAAAATTGTATGGAGAGGCTTGATAGTTTTGTAAACCTCTCAGAGCTGTCCACCCCTAAAAGACCATAGGAAGAAGCCCCTTTAAACCCTCTGGCTAAATTTCAAAGACTCTTTGATCCCTCTCATGAGGCGGATGTGTACACTTACGACCTCACTGAGGAGAAGGTTCCTGCCGACACTCAGGGTGATGATCACTTCATTGACACTGGAGATATGCATGACCCCATAGAGCGGTGAGAGGAAAACGTGGGTGACCCTCAGCCTTGACAGTCTCCAAATCCTTCTCCATATCCTGATGCCGTGTGTTTTAGATTCCCCACAGACCACTCCCACTAGACAGCCCTCTCCAGTGGACGATCAAATGACGTTTGCCATGTTGCTCAAAGCAGCAGAATATTTCAAAATCGCCACCAATGAAGCTGTTCCTGAGGCTGACTTTGTGGAGGACATTCTTAAAGAACAACCACCGGCCAGCCAGTCTATTCCTCTTCTTAACTGTATTAAAAAGCATCTGGCTCACTCGTTATCAACACCTGCACTCCCAAGAGCAGCTAATCCAAGTATTGAAAAGCTATTTCGACCGTCCCCCTCTGATCCCTTTCATATCAGAGGTCACTCCACCCCAGACTCAATGGTGTTGACCACTATAAAAAAAAGGGCAGGGGTTCCCCTGTCAACCATGGAGCCACCTCCTGACAAAGTGTGTAAAAGACTCTTTGCCCTAGGGAAGAGGGTCACGGCTGCAGCAGCCTTTTCTACGCGTATTGCTAACAATACTACCTTGTTAGCCAGCTACACGGACTCTCAATGGGCCTTGTTACAGGAAGACCTGCAGGGGGGTTCCTGAACCGCTACAAACTTGTCTTCTGTCCACGGTAACCGATGGCAGACAAGTAAACCAAAGTATACTCGAACACTTTGGATTCTGGATTCCCCTGAGACAGCGGGCTGATCGTGTGCTCAGGGCAACCACCTAAAGAGACAAGCGTGGCTAAGAAATTCTGGGTTCAAGCCACAAACTCGAGCTTCTCTTATTAATAAACCCTTGGAAGAATCCAACCTATTTGGAAGAGCGGTCGAAGAAGCTCTCGAGACCGCAAAGGAGCATGACACCCTGAAGACGCTAGATCACATCACACAAAAGCTCTCCACAAGGCGTGGAACTGGGCCCAGACGCCTTTTTCATGGCCAATGCTTTCCCCAAAACCAGTACACCTCAGGAACCAATAGCTCTTCTCCACAAGGAACCAGCGCACCAGCCCGTATCCCCAGAGGGTTCAGCTTTTGGGGAAAGGAAGGGGCCGCAACTCTACCCCCAGTGGCTCCCTGGCCTCAGGTTCAAAATGACCCGAAGATCCGGGTCCCCTCCCATGCCTCCTGTAAAGACTGGAAGGAGGGTCTGTACTAGTTTTCTCTATATGGCAGAGGAGAGGCACAGAGGACCCAGCCAAGATTCTCTGTTATTGGTATCGTGGTCGAGCAATCAAGGCCTAGTTTCTCAGGCGGTGATGTAGGCTGGTTCTTAAGTACGGTGTAGTCCCCTAGCACCCACAAAGGAATGTCCACACTCTGTATTAGTTAAAACACAGTCTTTATATAATTGAGGTTCAAGGTTATATACACAATCACAATAACTCCATTTGTGCTCAGTAAATTTACAATAGCAAATATATACAGTTCTAAGTGGTACCACAATTATTATTAGATTCCATTAAAGTGCATCAACTGTACTCTGGTTAAATGTCTCACAAATCACTTAATAAAAGTAACCAACAGTAGACATAGGAGGAAAACAGTTGGTTAGAACAATTGGCAGAATACTGGCCCCTACCACTAGACTCAGGAGATTCCCCCCCACCTGAGCAACCTGTAAAGTAAATATATTTCGAGTGGATTGTGTCCTCCAACGTATTCCTCATCTTAGATGTAATCCATCCAGCTTTGCTGCTCTTTGGAATTTTTTTCGGTAGAGGGCGCCGTGCATCGATGTCGAGTCGATGGTCCCTCGAAGGCCTCCATCGAGGGTGACGTCATCGGGTGTATAAGTAGCATGCGCGGCGCCCGTTGGCCTCAGTTCCGTTTTTCCGCAGTTACGTTGCTTCGGACATTCGGCGCGCCTCGAGTTCTGTCAAGAAATATAACGAGAAGTAATTATGTCCTCGTCATCGACGCCGACCACGACCCCGAGATCGGGTTTTAAGAAATGCAAGTCGTGCGGCTCAAAAATGTCGATCACGGACCCGCACCGCAAGTGTTTGTGGTGTCTCGGGGAAGGCCACGACATGGTGGCCTGTTCGAAGTATCAGGCGATGACGGGGAAGGCCTTGCGAGAAAGGAGAGGAAAGCTACAGGTAGGTCGGAAGGATCGTAAAGCCTCTAGCGTAGAGTTGAGACACCATTGGGAAAAATCTCCTCGACGCGAAAGGCATCGATCTAGATCCCGAAGCGATTCTCATCGCTCGTCGTCTTCGTTGAAAAAGTCGAAGAAACAACGCCATAGGTCTCCCTCCACCTCGTCGTCAGAGTTGGAAGCATTCAAGATCAAAATGATGGAGATGTTTGAGAAGGCGAAGCCTCGGTCCGCGCCTTCTTCAGAAGTCGGCGGGGAGCGTCATCGCTCTGACACTCGCGCGCCCTCGAGCCCGGGTGATCGTAAAAGGAAGGATAGGGAACCTCCCAGGACGCCGAGCGATAAACGCTCCAGTCGAGTCGACTGCTCGAGGTCACCGACGCCGTCCGAGACCTATCACACCTCGAAGGGGAAACCGTCGAAGGCCGCCTTGACACCCTCGAAGCAGACCCTGTCGACGACCACTATGTCATTGACGCTGTCGACGCCTTTATCGACGTCGACGCTGAAACCCTCGGCGCCAAAGGCTCCAACCAAGCCAGGGCAGCCAGAAAAAGAGAAGGAGAAAGTTACAAAACATGTAGTTTCTTCAGAGACTGGTACTACACCTCTTCCCCCTCTTCTTCCAGAGAAGGTTTTCAAGCCTCTCCCTAGGAAGGAGTTTTTCAAATCCTTGACCTCAATTTCTGAAGAGCAGGAGAGATCCAAGGAGGAAAATGTACCTTTTGGATTGGAATATGGCACCCCAAATGTCCCAGAATGCTTGATCTCAGAGGAAAGCAGAATGAGGGATTTGGTGGAGTCTTTACACAATGCAAGTGGCATTGACACCTCTCCTGAGAATGACTTTGGTAGACCAGATCCAGGAGAGCATGCCAGTCCATCTTACCGTCAGTTAATGACCAAGGTGGTAGATTACTTGGGATGGGCTAGACCACCAGCCCGATTCGTCCAGGACAATTTAACAGACATATTGGACCATGGTCCTACTGAAGACCCAGTACTACCTTTTCTTGTAGCCTTACAAAACAGGGTGGCCAAGAATTGGGAAACTCCAGATTCTATTCCTCCGGTAAATAAATCCCTCGCATCAAAATACCGTCGAGCCAGTAGCGACCCCAGCTATCTGTCAAAACATCCAACTCCCGAGAGTTTGGTCATACAGGCAGCCACAGCTTCCAACAAACTTGCGTACCAGTCTATCCCTCCAGACAGGGACGATAAGCGTGTGGATGGTTTGGCATGGAAGGTATTCTCAGCCGGGAGCATGGCATTAAAATCTGCCAACTCCACATGTGCCTTGGCAAAATTTTCGTACACTCTGTGGGAGTGCATGGCGGCGGAGCACATACCAGACTGGGAAGAAAGGGAAGGTTTCCTTGCCATCGTTGGAGATGGAAAGGAGGCCATGCAGGAATCCCTTCAATCTGGATTGGACACTGCGGATAGTGTAAGCAGGTCCATGGGCACTAGCACGGTAATGCACAGGTTTGCGTGGTTACGAAAGTCGGGTTTTGCACCGGACGTACAGAACCGCCTCCTGAACATGCCTTTTGACGGGTCTCACCTTTTTGGCAACAAGGCTGACTAGAGCCTTGAGAGGTTGTAGACCTCAAAAGCAGCAGCAAAATCTTTAGGAGCTGCTATTAGGCAACCTCAGCCTTTTCGTGCGCAAGGGCAATCATGGAGGGGACGATCCTATAGTTATTACACCTCATACGGGAAGACGAGAGGAATGGCCAGTCAAAGGGGCCAAAGAAAGGCCACTCATGGACGAGGAAAATGTGTTAAGCCAGCTCCAGCTGCAGCCTCTTTGCCATCAGCAGCTGCAACATCCGCCACAAAACCACTTTGAGGTCTTGCACCACAAAACACCTGTAGAAGACAGGCTGTCGCAGCATCTACAAGAATGGAGAGCCATTACGTCAGATGTTTGGGCTCTAGAAATAATAGCCCAAGGCTATTGCCTTCCTTTCCTAAAGCAACCTCAAAGCAATCCACCAGGGAGACACCCGTTGAAACTTTCAAACCCGCTCCTACAGCAGGAAGTTCTAATCCTGCTGGAGAAAGGTACTATAGAACCAGTACCTGCAGCGGAGAGTAACAAGGATTGGTACTCCCCGTATTTTTTGATCCCCAAAAAGGACAGTGGACTGAGACCCATCTTGGACTTAAGAAACTTGAACAAGTTCCTCAGGAAGGACAAGTTCAAGATGGTTGCCCTTTCTCAGATCCTTCAGGCCCTTCAACTCCAGGACTGGTTGGTGTCATTGGACCTCCAGGATGCTTATTTTCATGTGCCGATTCATCTCAAACACAGAAAATAACTGAGGTTCGTAGTTGGCGACTCACACTATAATTTTTGAGTCCTGCCATTCGGGTTGACACTGGATCATCTGAAAGTCACCTGCCACTTCCTCCACAAACTGGGCTTCTCCCTCAATGTAAAGAAGTCCCAAATGACACCTTCCCAACCGCTTCAGTACATAGGAGCTGTATTAGACACATCCTTGGGAAAGAGCTTGCCTCCCAAGATGAGGGTTCAAGTCATTCTTCAGATGGTTTCCAAATTCCAAAATGCCCAAAATCTCCAGGCTTACGACTTTTTAAGGTTGCTCGGCCTCATGGCATCCTGCATCTTTCTGGTGCCAGAGGCACGCTTGAGGATGAGATCCCTTTTTCTCCCACTCTTAGACATGATTTGAGCTATCCTTTGACTTTGTAGTGTGTTTTATGGGCTATGGGGTCTTTTACTCCATAGGGTTTCATGTGTTTTAGTGTTTTACACAGCACCCTCAGTGCAGTAACCTAGGGGTGTCATAGTGACCCCCAAACATAGACTCCATACCATGGGACTGACTGTCTCCCAGGGCATGTAAAGTCACCATTGACTTTACTAGTCTTAAATTGTGAACAGAACCAGTACAAACCATCATATTGTGGAAGTACTGGTAGGGGTAATTAGATTACCCCAGGGTCTGTTTTTCGAGGGGGCACTGTGCAGTCCCCCTTCATCGAGTTTCTGGCAGGTGGCAGTGGTTACCACACAAAATATTCCCCAGGAATATTTCCTATGGGATTTTCCCATTCATTTTGAAAGCACCACTTTTTTGGTGCAATGTTAAAGATACTGCCGGGTTATTTATTTAATATTTATTCCTCGGTTGGGTCTTTTTGCCAGGACTCGGTTTTAAAATGGCGTTTGTGTTCGCCTCTAACTTGAACACAAGTCGAGCCCTTTGTTCCACTTTTTTGGCGGGCTTCTGCACAGAAGCCGCCAAAAGTAGTGCCACTCTGGGTCTACAGGATGTGTGGGAGGGGGTGAGCCGCCCGGTTCACCACTTAGCATGTTTGAGTGACAGCTAGGACTGATGAATGGGGGTTTTCTGCATAAAAGCAGGGCTTTGGGGACTGGAACTTCAGAAGTCGCCACAGGACCAAAGAATCCGAAGAGGGAGAAGCTGAGCCGACCTGCAATGACGACACCACCGGTGGAGCCCTGCTGAACCGTCTCGCCACTTCCCAACGACAGAGAAGATCTTCATCCCGGAGAGTCTTCTTCCTCTGAACTGGAGGGGATAACCAGTTCGCCCTCTTTTCGCCTTCCTGGATCGTCTCATGGTCGAATCGCCCGTGCCAAGCACCCCGGCGGCCGGATAGCCACGCTTCACCACTACCACAAATAAAAGGGTAGTACCTTTTAACCGGGAAACTCCACGTCTGGTTTCTTCCCTGGCAGTGCAACGACCTCCAGCTTTCCTCCACGTCAAGATCTTCTCTTCCCCTGGACGAAGCACCGACTTGCACCAGTTGCCAGGAACAACTGCCCCCGCTGGAGCTTTCTCAACATTTCAGGTACTGTGTCCTGCCTGATCTCCCTTGCAACAGACAGTTCAAGGTGTCCCGTAAATCCTTGACTCTCTATCCTGGGATGACTTGGGACCTGCTAACTAACTTTTTCTGAACTGATCCAACCCTTCTCGAACTATCTGCAAAGACTTTTTAAAGTAGTATTCAACTGTGTGATCTTGGACACATTACGCCTTGCTCTCTCCAAGAGTGGGCCTGGCCTATGAACTTTCTTGCTCCAACAGTAGACTCTGCCTTTCTGACTTGCTGTGGTTCTTTTTAAAGTGTTGGTATTGTGTACTTTCCTAATTCTGCCTTTTTCCCTCTGTTTTTAACCAACTTATTGGAGTTCCATATTAGGTTAAGCGCTCACCTCTGTCTGCAAATAAGTGGTATTTTAACTAAGACTTGTTCAATAAGTAATCAGGGATGTATATATATTGATAGTGACAGTGTTTGAACTTGCTTGCCATATTAGTGTTAGTGTATTTTACAAGTGTGTTTTTGAATAAATAATTATATACTTTTATACCCAAGCTCTGGTCAGTGTTTGCTTGTGCTACTGTATCTCTGTACCTAATTTGTATACTCTTTATACTCTCTAACTCTTCTTGAGAGAAGTCCGACTGCTCAGCCACAGCTACCAGGTAAATCTGGGTGGTACAGACTGCTACCAATTGGGTTTACTGCCAACACCTGTAGTCCTAAGCCTTTTGCAGTGGTCCATAAGGGAAGTGCACAGGTTTCTGCCTAACACCCACGAATGGGAATTGGCTCAGGAAGTCATTCAAGTGATCTTCGCCCTTTGGGGAACCCCTCAGGTAGACCTATTCACAACCAGTACCAACCGAAAATGCGAAAGGTATTGCTCAAGGGAATTTCCCCCGAGAGGAGCCCTGGGGGACGCGTTCATGGTGGATTGGAATTTCCCACTATTGTACGCGTTCCCTCCAATTCCCGTCATTCCTCAGGTCATCAGGAGGCTGAGACGCTTCGGGAACCGCAGGATCCTAATTGCTCCGGATTGGGCCAGGAGAACGTGGTATTCGTACCTTCTAGATATGTCCATCTGTCCTCCAGTACGTCTTCCTCAGAGAGAGAACCTTCTCTCTCTCAAATGGAAGGTCGGGTTCTCCACCCAGAGGTCAGAACACTGGACCTTCATGCTTGGTATCTGAAAGGCTGAGATACAGGGATTGGAACTTTCCAGATGATGTTATGGAGGTGTTGCTTTCGGCAAGAAGGCCAGCAACAAAGTCTCTGTACCGTTGCCGTTGGAAAAAGATTTTGCAACTCAACTGGTGCAGGGAAAAGAATGTCAATCCTTTTCTATGTTCTATTCCAGAAGTACTATCTTTCCTTCTGACCCTAGCACATATGGGTCTGAATATCGGAACAATAAAAGGTTACCTTGCAGCGCTTTCCATTTTCAAGCGCTCATCGGAAGAATGCTCCTACTTCAAAATTCCTTTGATAACACAATTCTTTAAAAGGTCTCACTAATGCGTTTCCTCCTCACCCATTTCAAGTACCGATTTTGGATCTAAATCTAGTCTTAAAATACTTAATTTGTGCCCCTTTTGAGCCTATGCACCCGTGTCCATTAAGATTATTAACATGGAAAACAGCCTTTTTAGTTGCTCTAACATCAGCAAGAAGAGTGAGCGAATTGCAGGCACTTTCTTCTGGGCCACCCTATACTGTGTTCAATAGGGACAGAGTTGTATTGAGGGTTAAACCATCATTTTTACCGAAGGTAATATCTGATTTTCATTTAAGTCTGAAAATTGTTTTACCCTCATTCTATCCTCCTCCTCCTCCACCTCCTCCTTCTAAGGAGGAAGAAAGATTGCACAGACTGGATCCAAAAAGAGCTTTAAGCTTTTACATCTCTAGACTTTCTAGGCTTAGAGTGGACAACCAGTTGTTTATAGGCTACATAGGAAGAAAACTGGGTCAATCAGTAACAAAACAGACAATTTCACGCTGGATCGTGCTTTGCATTTCAGAATGCTACAGACTAGCACAAAAAGACCTACCAGAAGGGTTAAGGGCTCATTCCACCAGAGGCATCACCTCTTCCACAGCCCTTCAAAGAGGTGTCCCAATAAGGTCCATTTGTGAAGCAGCAACTTGGTCTTCACTTCACACCTTCTCAAAAATCTATAGCCTGGATGATTCCCAGTCTAGGGAGCTGACTTTTGGAAAAGCAGTACTTTATTCCGCCATCTAAAGGCTTTGGTGGGAAAAAATCTGACCCCTCCTCCAGAGAAACTATGCAAAATACTGCTTTGGGAGCCTATCTAAGATGAGGAATACGTTGGAGGACACAATCCACTCGAAGAACAAGTAACTTAGCAACTGGTAACGTTCTTTCGATTGGATGTTCCTCCAGCGTATTCCTCATCGCCCTCCCAACCTACCCCTCTGTAGGTTTTTTCCGGGTTATTGCCATCTCAAATCTTGCAAGGCTTATACCTGTCTGCGGGCACAATCTACACAGTACAAGATCACAGATACAAAAGAGGGGAAAAAAAGAACTGGGGCCAACGGGCGCCGCACGTGCTACTTATGCACCCGAGGACGTCACCCTCGACTGAGGCCTTCGAGGGACCATCGACGCACGGCGCCCTCTGCCGAAAAAATTTCCGAAGAGCAGCAAAGCTGGATGGAATACATCTAAGATGACGAATACGTTGGCGGAACATCCAATCGAAAGAACGTTACCAGTTGGTAAGTAACTTGTTCATCGCCAGGGGACCACTCCGGTGGTGATAGTGCGCGGTACAAATGACCTTTAACATTAACAAGCCCAGTCCACATATTGTTCTTTAAGTCTTATTTCCTTTAATAATGTTTCTACCACCCCAAAATACCTGGAATAGCAGACTTCGACGACGAGTCGTCGACGGATCCTTCTTGAGCGGATCCCTTTAAAGCAGGAGCCATGGATCGTCAAGATCCCTCGAAGAAAGTGAACTCGGCGTTGAGGCGGCAGCTTCGGTCCCAGCGGTGCTCGTCAACAATGGAGCGCAGGCGTCCTGCAAGCAAGAGGAGTGCGGGGCTCCTCGATGTCGATAGTTCAGGACCGCAAAGAGTGTGTGAAGAACTGTGGCCCAGCAAGGGTGTCGAGTCTTCCAGCGTGTCTGCGGTCGTTTGGTGGCGGGAAACCCACCGGCAGATGCTTTTCCGCGCATCGACAGCCTGGCCTCCTTTGGCGTGATAAGGCGGGCGGCAGTGCGGACGAGTGCGTCCGTGAATCAAAAGTCTTAGGCAAAGGAGCGTGCGGCTCCGGTCGTCGGCGGCACAGCGTCAATCGGTCCCCTCTTCTGGGCAACACGGCTTTGACGGGCCTCCAGTGGATACAGCAGACTTGCGAAAACTTGTCGACGACGGTGGACGTAATGTCCAGTGCTTATCTTTGTTCTCCTCGGCGGTCCCAGTCTCCGGTCGGCTGCCTTTTGAGGGTCTGACTTCCAGGGCACTTCAGCAAAGTTTAGCGGTTCTCGATGGTCCCTCGGAGCACGGGAAGAGGGGGCCTAACCAGGCCCTCTCTTGGATCAGTCTCGACATATTTCGGATTTCGGCGAAGAGACAGCAGTCCACCTTCTTCAGGCTCGGCTTCGGGATTAAGCGTCAGTTTCAGCTTCTGAACAAATTCTAGCAGTGAGAGACCCCCAGATATACTAGTTGATCTCCCATTCGTTCTGCTGGGTCACACTCGGGCAACCAATCACTCAGGGCATTCAGCAGTCAGCCAATCAGCCATACAGTGCATTCAGGCCACTCTCCTCCCTCTCAGGCACTCACAACAAGGAATGTGTGTTGGGACAAGTACCCAGCCCTTCAACACTACACACTGCATTCATATTATCACAGATCAGGCTGTGACCTGGCTGACCTCTTTCCTCTCTGATCGACCCTCCCAAGTACAACTTGAGGCCTTCCTATCTTCTATCTCCCTCTCTACCTGTGATGTTCAACAGGGGTCTAACCTCTCGCCCTGGCTTTTCAACCAATACCTGGCAACTGCATCCCAATTTTCTGCTCAAATTTCCAGTGCTATGCTTATGACACCAAACTCATTTTCAGGCTTCTTTCAGCCACCACCTCTCCTTCCCTCATCTCTAATTGACTAATCAGCATTCTAAATCAGTGTGCCGCCAATGATCTTGCCAACAAGACTGAGATCCTCCTCATTGGTACACCTTCACCAACCTTTCCCCTCACTATCTGGCCGGCTTCCCTTGGCCCTCCTCCTGTTCCTACCTGCGAGGCTAAGAACCTCAGTTGCATCTTTAACTCCACACTTTGCTTCTCCGCACACATCTCTGACGTCTCCAAAAAGTCAAGCTTCTTACTGTACCTCCTTAGAGGTACTGTGCCTTTCTCTCCTTCCCTCAGAAGCTCACTGTCTTCCCAAGCTCTGGTTCTCATCTCTCCAGCTCTAAAATCCCTTCATTGGCTCCCAGTGGATTCAAGGATTACATTTAAAACCCTCTGCATTTTCCACAAGGCTTTCTGGGCCCTGGGTCTAAAATACCTTCAATTATTCCTCTAATACCTCCCCTCTCGAGCCCTTTGCTCCTCTACGTCTAACTCCCTCAGGGTCAGTCGTTTTCCAAAGAAACAAGCTGGGGGTAGATCTGTCTTCGGTTGGGGCCTCCATTTTGAACAGCCTCCCTGACACTCTGAAACTTGAGGAGAACCATCTCCAGTTCCGGATGCACCTCAAGACCTTCCTCTTCGCTTCTGCCTTTGCCCCTCTTCTCCCCTGCTGATTTGCTTTCTCTCTCGGCACCATGCATCTGGCCACCCTCTGTCTTTCGGGCCCAGGTACCTGCTCACCCTGCTACCCTCCTACACTGCCTCCGGGCCCCCCCCTTAAACTGGGGCCTGTATCTGTACCCATACAGTCCCCCACGCACTCTTCTTCTGCACTTATCAGATACACCCTATCAGACTAACCTAGCACTTTGCCACTTGCTGGCTACACCACCACTGTTTATCACCTTTATTTATTTTACTTATTATTATTTATTTTGTTATCGCCTCTGTTCTGCATTTTCCAGTTTCTCCCCCCTTCTATGCACTGCACGTTTTCAATGTCACTGGGCCTAGCAAGATCATTGTTCTCTCCTGTTCCCCTCCCTTTGCCTGGTCGCGCTCTGAAACACTTGTATACGAGCGCGATATAAATAAAATATCATTTCATTGGCAACGTCATCCACATCTACCACTACAGCAGCCTGCTAAGGGTGCTGATCCTATGTGGGTGGCTCCCCTAGCGCAAAAGGTGTCCCTGCCTCCACGACGTGATAATGCCACAGAGGCTTTGACAAAGTCTGCAGGCACTCTAGAAGGGGTAAAGGTACCGGCCCAGTCCTGGTTCAGACCCCTCAGTTAAGGAAAGGGGGGGCAGGGAGACCCTGAAACAGGCCTCCCACGTCACTGTTCGACCCATGGATGTCACGTCCACAGACGCCGAGCAAGATTCCATGCATACGGTCCACGAGGACAACGGTGCAGGGCTTAGTTTTCCCTTCTTACCTTCTCGGTCAAGGGACAATTCCTTGGACATTCTATCAACTCTCCACACCTTGGTGTCGGAGATCCAGATGAGGTTGCCCCCGGAACCCGGAGTAGCCTCCATCCAATAGAGGAAGCTTCATCTGACGCCCCGTATCAACCTCCTCCACCACGCGGGGACCCAACTCACCCAGCGTACCCGGAGACTGGGTACTAGGACAGATACGGCCACGAGGATGGACGAAGATGAAGACTTCGTCCTAGCAGGCAATGAATCGCCACAATTGGTTGCTCCTCATAGTTCTGCACATCAACATCCTCGAGCTACATGCAGTTTTCTGCACCTTCAAGTTGTTAATACCGTCTCTGAATGGCAAGGTGGTGAGAATCTTCATGGACCTCCACCACCATCAGGAAGCAAGGGGGAACTCGATCCCCAGCGCTCTCCAAAGAAGCACAGGACTTGTGGCACAGGGTTGTCGGTCATGGGACGTTCCTCGTCCCTCTCCACCTGGCAGGAGTCAAGAACACCATGGCAGACTCCCTCAGCAGGGAACTGTGCTCCTGCCACGCGTGGGATCTTTGTTAGGATCAGGTGGACTATTATATCAATAAGTAGGGTGCCCCTGTGGGCAGCTGTGGTTGGGGTCGTAGAACTAAAAACATAATGTTAAAGGCCATGCTGCTAAATGATGAAGTTAGGAAATTATTTAGGATCAGGTGGACTTCATGTTCGTCCAATGGGGAAGACCCCAGATCGATCTCTTTGCCACAACGGCAAACTCCAAATGCCAGAAGTTTGCCAGCAGATTCCATCAGCTGAGTCGTCTTGGGAACATGTTCTCCTTCCCCTGGGAAAAGCTGTTTCGAGGGGATTGTGTCCTCAGACGTATTCCACATCTTTGACATTGATTACCACAGCTGTGCTGCTTCAGAAAACTTTTTCGGCGTAGGCGGCCTGCGTCGATGACGTCGACCAGCTCCCTCGAGGACCTCTGCTGACGTCACCGGATGTTATATGTAGGACGCACGACGCCTGTAGCCTCAGTTCAGTTTTTTCCATGAACGTGTTCGCTTCGAAAATCTCGGCGCGCCTCGGTTCTCTCTTGGTGAATCGGTTCTTCCATCGTTGTATTGTGTGAATGTCTTCGTCTTCTGCTACCCCGAAGTCGGGCTTCAAGAAGTGTCAGGACTGTGGTTCCAAGATGTCTCTGGTGCCTCGGCGAGAGCCACACCACCGATGACTGCGATGAATGCCAGTCTTTGACGTTGAAGGCCTTGCGGGAGCGGAAGACGTTGTCGGCAGGTAGGGTTCCCAAACCCCGTAAGTCGAAGTCCACTGGCCTTTCGCCCGACTATTCGAGGGGTGGCTCTCCGCGTTGGCATAAGTCCAGGGAGACTTGTTCCAGATGTGGGTCCCGCCATTCCTCTGCTTCTTCGAGGCGTGCACGGAAGCGCTGTCATCGGTCACCGTCCTCGTCTGAGGACTCCACCAGATGGCGGGAGGCTTGTCCCACAAAACACTCATCGCCGGCTGAATGGGAGGAATTCCGCCGGCAGATGATTGCGGTTTTCGAATCGCAGGGCACCGTTCCGTCCGAGCCTTCGAGGGAAGCCGGCAAGGAACGCGCTAGAGCCACCGCTCGCATGCCATCGGGCTCGGGCGGTCGGTGCGATCATTGGGAACCGGACCCGATCGGGTGCCGTGCCCGCTCCAGATCCTGGTCCTCAGCGCCGTCGAGACCGTTGGAGCCTGTGAGGCCTTCGAAGAAGGCATCAATGCCTTCGGCGCCATGTCCGTCGAGGGACTTGCTAGAGGCTCCGGCTCTGAGGAAGTCATCGGCACCGAGACTGTCGAAGGACACACTCAAGGCTCTGTTGTCGAAGTCCTCGGCACCTCGGTCGACGTCGATGCCACTCCCAACGACGCCCTCGATGCCTTTTGATGAGAACTTGCCGGAGGTGCCCCGGAGAGCTGTGGAAGCTCTGAGAAAGGCGTTCAGCAAGTCTGTGCGGCCTGTGTTTGACCCATTCTCCGTTTCTCCTCCCAGGGTGGACTTGTTCCAACCCTTGGAGTACATTTCAGAGATAGAGGAAGGGTCTGAGGAAGAGAGGGTTGTGCCTCCTGAGATTCCGGATGACCTGTTGTCTGGTCATAGCCAATTGGAAGACCTGCGTCAATCTTTACATGATGCCCAGTGGTCTTGATACCTCCCCAGAGGTTGAGTGTGGCAGGCCTGAGCCTGGTACACATGCTGACTCCTCGTACAGGCGCCTCATGTCTAGGGTGACGGAGTATCTGGGGTGGTCTGCTCCACCTGTGGATTTTCTGCAGTACGACCTGACCGATATCTTGGAACAAGGTCCGCCCACTGACCCGGTGTTGCCATTCCATATGGCCTTACAAAGAAGGTTGGCGGCGGCTTGGACTGCTCCGGAGAGTCTCCCGGCAGTGAATAAGTCGTTGCCGAAAAAATACCGCCCAGCCAGTGGTGACCTCTGCTCCTTGTCTATCACCCTACTCCGGAGAGTTTGGTGGTGCAGGCGGCTACGGCCCCAGCAAAGCAGGCTGCGTACCCTACAATCCCTCCTGATAGGGACGACAAACGCTTTGATGGTTGGGCGAAGAAGGTATTTTCTTCTGGGGGTGTGGCTTTAAAGGCAGCCAACTCCGTTTGTGCCCTTGCAAGATTCACGCACGCTCTGTGGAATTGTGTGTCATTGGCAGCTGAACATATTGCCGTAGGGGAGGAACGGGATGGTTTTCTTGCCCTTCTTCAGAATGGCAAGGATGCCATGTGTGAGACCGTTCAGTCGGGTCTGGACGTGGCAGACTGTGTCAGCCGGTCCATGGTGGCAAGCACCGTGATGCGCAGGTTTGCGTGGTTGCGGAAGTCACGGTTTGCTCCTGATGTGCAGTCCCGGCTTCTCAACATGCCCTGTGATGGTGTTCATCTTTTTGGCAGCAAGGCTGACGAGAGCCTTGAGAGGTTGCAGACCTCCAAAGCTGCAGCAAAGTCCTTGGGCGCTGCAATACGTCAACTTCTGCCTTTTCGTCCTAGAGGACAGCAATTGAGGGGATGTTCCTTTCGATGCTACTCTTCCTTTCGTACATCGAGGGGAGCTGCCAGTCAAAGGGGCCAACATAGGAGTACCAGAGGTGGACAGCAGGGTACTCGAGGTGCCAAAGCCGCTAGGGCAGTTGCCTCCTTGCCCTCAGGCACTGCCGCAGCCGATTCCGCTCAGTCATGAGGCCATGTCCCATGGTTCGCCGGTTGGGGTAAGGATGGCGCAGCATCTTGTAGAATGGCGTGCCATTACTTCAGATGTGTGGGTTCTGGAGATCATAGCTCACGGCTACTGTCTTCCCTTTCCAGCAGAGGCCTCGTGACAACCACCGGGGAAGCTCTTTGAAGCGTCCGGATCACCTCCTTGTGTAGGAAATCCTATCCCTGCTAGAGAAAGGTGCCATAGAACTGGTACCTGTAGCGGAGAGGAACAAGGGATGGTATGCCCCATATTTTTTGATCCCGAAAAAAGACGGAGGATTGAGACTCATCATGGACTTGCGTGGTTTGAACAAGCTCCTCAGGAAGGACAAGTTCAAGATGGTTACTCTTTCTCAAGTCCTCCAGGCCCTTCAACTTCATGATTGGTTGGTGTCTCTCGACCTCAAGGATGCTTACTTTCATGTGCTGATTCATCCCAAGCACAGGAAGTACCTGAGGTTCTTGGCTGGCGACTCGCATTTTCAGTTTCAGGTCCTGCCGTTCGGATTGACCTCTGCCCGAGAGTCTTCACCAAGCTGATGGTGGTGGTGGCAGCGTATCTCGGGAAAGTGGGGATTCACGTCTACCCCTACCTGGAAGATTGGTTGATCAGGGCGCGCTCTCCTGAGCAAGCCCTGGATCATCTGTCCGTCACCTGCCACTTCCTTCACAAGCTGGGCTTCTCCCTCAACTTAAAGAAGTCTCATTTGACACCTACCCAGCAGCTCCAGTACATCGGAGCAGTGCTCGACACATCCCTGGGGCAGTGTTCGTCTCCCCAGGTGAGGGCTCATCACATTCTGCAGATGGTGGACAAGTTTCAACGTGCCCAGAGTCTCCCGGCATTCGAGTTCTTGAGATTGCTCGGCCTCATGGCATCCTGCATTTTACTGTTGCCAGAGGGTAGGCTGCGGATGAGATCTCTGCAGTGAGCACTCAAGATGCAGTGGTCGCAGTTCTCTGGCAGGATGTCGGACCCCATTCAGATTCCGCCCTTGGTTGCCCAGGACCTTCTGTGGTGGGCCGTCGAAGGAAATCTGTTCAGAGGGGCTCCGTTTTGGCAACCGTGGCCGGAGGTGACGATCGTGACGGACACATCCCTCACGGGTTGGGGAACTCATGTCAACGAGCTGACAGCCAGCGGTCGTTGGTCTCCGTTGGAGTCCAGACTCCACATCAATCTGTTAGAGCTGCGGGCTGTCAGGCTAGCCCTGAAGGCTTTTCTGCCGTCTGTGCGGGGGAAGAATGTCTGGATTATGACGGACAATACAGTGGCCATGCACTACCTCAACAAAAGGGGGGGGGGCAGGGTCACTCCCACTGTGCAGGTAGGCGAAGCAGCTCTGGTTCTGGGACATCCAGCAGGAAATGTCTATCTCGGCAGTTCATCTGGCCGGAGATGAAAACGCGGCGGCGGATGCTCTGAGCAGGCAGAGCAGTCTCTCACGAGTGGGAGCTGGCTCAGGAAGTTCTATTGGAGATCTTTGCCCTTTGGGGAACCCTGCAAGTGGATTTCTTCGCCACCAGTGTCAACCGGAAGTGCGAAAGATTCTGCTCACAGGAATTTCCTCCAAGAGGAGCCTTAGGGGACGCGTTCATAGTGGAGTGGTCCTTCCCACTGCTGTATGCGCTCCCTCAAGTCTCCGTCATTCCGCAGGTGTTGCGGATGTTCGTTTCCCAGATGATCTTCATTGCTCCGGCATGGGCCAGGAGAGCGTGGTACCCGGACCTTCTAGACAAGTTCATCTGCCCTCCACGTCGACGATTTGCTCTCACGGGAAGGGGGTCGAGGTCTCCATCCAGAGGTCAAGTCTCTCAGCCTTCATGCTTGGTATCTGAAAGGCTGAGATATAAGGATTCAGACCTCCCTGAGGACGTCACGGAGGTGTGGTTTCGGCCAGAAGGCCCGCAACAAAGTCCCTGTACTGTTGCTGTTGGAAGAAGTTCTGCGACTGGTGCAGGGTACAGAATGTGGATCCTTTCCAATGTTCCATTCCTTTGGTTTTATCTTTTTTGCTTTCTTTAGCCCACAAAGGCCTGCAAATCGGTACCATTAAGGGGTACCTGGCGGCGCTGTCTATATGTAAGCGCTCGTCTGAGGAATGTTCTTATTTTAAAACCCCTTTGATTTCTCAGTGTCTGAAAGGGCTAACTCATGTGTTTCCACCATCACCTTTCCAGGTGCCGGGATGGGATTTGAATTTGGTTTTAAAGTTCCTGATGGGAGCTCAGTTTGAGCCCTTACATTCTTGTCCATTGAGACTGTTGTCCTTTTAAAACTGCATTTTTAGTTGTGGTTACTTCCGCACGCAGAGTGAGTGAGTGAGTTGCAGGCACTTTCCGCCAAACCACCCTTCGCTGTGTTCCATAAGGACAGGGTTGTCCTGAGGGTACGGCCTTCTTTTCTTCCGAAAGTTATGTCGGAATTCCATCTGAGCCAGAAGGTAATTCTTCCGGCATTCTATCCTCCTCCACATCCTGTTGAGGAGGAGGAGAGGCTCCATAGGTTGGATCCTAGGAGAGCTTTGAGTTTATATCTCTTACCGATGTCTCTGGTCAGAGTGGACGATCAGCTCTTTATTGGTTACGCTGGAAGGCATTTAGGTCATGTTGTTTCTAAGCAGACCTTGTCTAGATGGATCATTTTGACTATCTCTGAATGTTATCGTTTGGCGGGGAAGGACCCTCCTGTAGGTTTGCGGGCCCATTCTACTAGGGGTATGGCTGCCTCCACTGCACTACAGAGGGGTGTTCTGATTCGCAATATTTGCAAAGCGGCCACATGGGCCTCTGTCCATACTTTTGTAAAACATTATTCCCTGGACTCTACCCTTGGGCAAGATTTGGCCTTTGTTAAGGCAGTCCCCTATTCTGCAATTTGATTGGGCATTCAAATTTTTCTAAATTCTTTTCCCACCTCCTTACTTTGGTACCTCTTTGGCAGTCTGTCAAAGATGTGGAATACGTCGGAGGATACAATCCCCTTGAAGAACAAGTTACTTTCTTACCTGGTAACGTTCTTTCGATGGGATGTACCCCCGACGTATTCCACATCATACCCTCCCTCCCTACCTACCCCTCTACAGAATTTCTTATGCGATTGCAGCTTCCGTTTCCGCAAGGCTTTCTGTAGTACTACTGGCAGAAGATTGGTGCCACACGTTCTAGGGGAAAAAACTACAACTGAGGCTACGGGCGTCGTGCGTCCTACTTATAACATCCGGTGACGTCGACTGTCGGAGGAGGTCCTTGAGGGAGCGTGTCGACGTCATCGACGCCTACGCCGAAAAAGTTTCCGAAGCAGCACAGCTGTGGTAATTCCCTGTCAAAGATGTGGAATACGTAGGAGGAACATCCCATCGAAAGATCATTACCAGGTAAGAAAGTAACTCGTTCTTCTCCAGCATGGGTCTGGCATGTATTCACATGCAAACCCTCCCCCCTTCCCCTCTGTGGCTCTTCCTAGTTCATACTGCCACTTTACGTGCTTACCAAATCTGAAGATGGCCACCAGGGGTGGAGCTAAGGGAGAGGACTGCCATTGGTTTCGAGAAGTACAGTTTTAAAAAGAACATTTTTTCTTTTACCGACGATTCCTAGCCTGACAACAGGGAATATTCATGAGCATGTGAATCCATGGCAGAGAACAATAGTTACGGGTAAGTAACTTAAACCATCTAGATCGGAGCCAAGAATCCCTGGACTTCTAAAGTTGCTGTTGTACTTATGACTGGTTCCCCTCGTTTTAATGTATCTACTGTACTGATCTGCATTTGATGTCTATTAATTGAACCTAATGGTGCTTGTATATATTTGTATTAGAGTTTTGTGTGATAGTACTGCCTGCTAGTTTCATTTTTCAGTGTGTCCTAAAGTCCAAAATAATTAACTGGATTTATAGAGCTGACTGTCTAAGCTGAATTGTGTTCTTTACTTTGTGGACCCCATACCGCAGTCAGACTCTCCTTAGAATAGGTTTGACGGCTCACCACTGCTACCTTGATTCGCTTTTGGCTAATCTCTAAGAGTTGCCCTGTTAGCTATTACTAGGGTGACCTCCTAAAAATGTGTCCATAAAGGACTGATAGTCTGAAGAACTGATCAGGTTCCCAATGACAAATGAGCAAAAAGGCCAGGGGAAGGATTCACTACTTTGTAAACAAAAAAAAAAAAAAAAAAGTCAGGGCATGGTCAAAAACAAAGCAAAAGGTTTCGGGGCTCAATAAATTATGGAGGGATAGTTACCTAAAAGATAAATCTTTCCTAGCACACAGATGCCAATAAAACGCACACAGCAAGCAGTAGGTGTATGCATACTGCCTCCTCTACTTGGAGAGAGATTCTGCAGCGTTAGCTGCACGTCGCTGATCTAGAAGGCAGGAACAAGTGTCTGGGGTTGCTGTTGGTGCTCTTTTCCAGCAGATACTTACCTACCGTATTGGACCAGATTTTCCTTGTGGGTGCCACTGATGGGTAAATAGATATTTCGAATGGATTGTGTCCTCCCACGTATTCCTCATCTATGATGGTTGCATCTCGCCAGCTTTGCTGTTTCAGGAAAAAAAGGGCGCTGTGCACGAGGTTGGGGCATTGATATCACTCGAGGGCCGCCGTGTCGACGCCACCAGTACAAATGACTTGTGCCGCGCTCATTGGCTTCAGTTTCGTTTTTCCGAGCTTCACTTCGAGACAACGGCGCGCTTCGTTTTTTCCTTGAGAAAACATTTCCTCTTCATCTACCCATTCGACCCCCAAGTCGGGTTTCAAAAAGTGTCATGACTGTGGGGCAAAAATGTCCATCACAGATCCTCACTGGGTTTGCCTTTGGTGTCTGGGTAAATACTATTGAACTGACTGCTGCGGCTCCTGTCAGTCTGACTGAAAAATCTCTTTGCGAATGTAACTTGGCGGTGGTGCGGGACGCTTCGAAGGGCTTTTCGAAGAAATACAAAAAAACGGGGAGTCCAGAGACTCCACTCGGCACAAACATCCGAAGAGGTCTCGATTGAGGAGTCAGTCGAGACATTCTTCGGCTTCTTCTAAGAAGTCGAAAAAAAGACGTCACAGGTCTCCATCTTTGTCATCAGACACCTCGACGGAGGTTATACGATGCCCGACATTGTCGGATTCACCCAGCAAGTGGAATGCTTTCAGGGTGGAAATGATGCAAACCTTTGAGAACGCTGCCTCGACCCCCTCAAGAGCCTTGCAAGAGTCAGACCCCGGTCGCTCTATTGGACGAAGCAGGCACGTGAAGAACTACTTCGGCAAGTAGTAAGTCAGAGACTCTACATTCTCAAGCCAACACCAAGACGTGGAAGGCTTCGACCTGGTAATCAAGTCGATCCCAGGTTCCGTCGAAGAAACATAAAACTTTGAGACCATCAACGACTTCATCAGCGCCGATTGCTTCAACGCTGAAGTCAAAGGCATCTCCATCGAAGAAACCATTGATGCCTTAGGCGGTTCCTTCGAATCCCTCGAGGCAAATTCCGGTACAGGAAAAAATCTACAAACCTGTACCGATGTCTGACTCTTTAAAGTCCATGTCCTCTATTTTTGAAGAGGAAAGTGCCTGTGAGGGGGGATATCTCTCCGTTAGGAGTAAAATATGGCTCTAGAGAAGTTCCTGAGGAACTAATTGACCCAGAGTCAAGGTTGAAAGACCTCTGCGACTCCCTCCACTCTGCCAGTGGTCTTGATACGTCACCAGAGTTGGAGTTTGCAAAACCTGACCCTTCAGAACACGCTGATTCAGAGTACACAAACCTTATGAACAAGGTGACTGAATTCATGGGTTGGAGTAGGGCATCGCCACCCTTCGAGCAGGATGAGATGACAGGCATCCTGTATCAAAATACCCAGTTCTACCCTTCCATAGGGCCCTACAAAGGAAGGTAGACGCCTGATTCTGGTTCAGCTTTTAATACCTGAAAGTATAGACCATCTTCCAGCGACCCTGATTATCTCCGGAATCACCCTACACCAGAAAGCCTGGCGATCCAGGCTGTGACTTCTTCCAGACAGTCAGCCTATCCCTCTATTCCCCCAGATAGAGAGGATAAGAAGGTGGACGCTTTAGCCCGCAAGGTGTTTACCCCGGGTAGTATGGCACTCGAGTCCACAAATGTCACCTGTACCCTGGCCAGGTTTACCCATACCCTGTGGGAATGTATTAAAGGGGCGGCTGAACACATTCCAGAAGGCAAAGAAAGGGAAGGCTTTCTGAATATAATCAAGGATGGCAAGGAGGTGATGGGGGAGTATCTCCAAGCAGGGCTGGATACTGCTGACAGCACCAGCAGATCCATGGCTGCAAGCACGCTACTGCGCAGATTTGCGTGGTTGAGAAAGTTTGGGTTTGCACCGGACGTGCAGGCCAGGCTTCTCATCATGCCTTTCTATGACTCGAGGTTGTTCGGCAGCAAGGCAGACGAAAGCTTGGAGAAGCTTCAGACCTCCAGGGCGGTGGCTAAGTCACTTAATGCTTCCATTTGGCAACCTCAGCAACCTTATTCGAACTCATCTTCCTGAATAGGTCATTCTTTTCGTTACTACTCCTCCTTTGGTAGAGGAAAAGGACATGCTGTACAGAAAGGACAAAGGAAATTCCCTCATTGTGGACGAGGAAGGAGTGCTAAATCTGCCTCAGCAGCGGCATCTTTGCCCTCAGCCGCTTCTAAGCCACTCTGAGGCCTTAGCCCACAAGACCCCGCTGGTAGGCAGAATCTTTCAGCATCTGAACGAATGGAGGGGCATTACTTCAGCTGCTTGGGCACTGGAAACAGTATCCCAAGGTTACTGGCTTCCTTTTCTAAAGAGGCCTCTGGATCATCCACCGGGGGCCAGCTCTGTCAAAATTCCAGATCCGCTCCTTGTGCAGGAGACATTAACCCTGCTACAGAAAGGTGCAATAGAATTTGTACCTGTAGCGGGGAGGAACAAGGATTGGTTTTCCCCTTATTTTCTCATTCCCAAAAAGGACAGGGGACTGAGACCCATCTTGGACTTGAAAAACTTCCTCGGGAAGTACAAGTTAAAGATGGTCACACTTCCTCAGATCCTTCAGGCTCCATCTCCAAGACTAGTTGGTATAATTGGACCTTCAGGATGCTTGCTTTCATGTGCCAATCCATCTCAAGCACAGAAAGTACCTTAGGTTTGCGGTTGGTGGCTCTCATCAGTTTTGAGTTCTGCCATTCGGGCTAATCTCTGCCCTAGGGTTTTCACCAAACTGATGTCAGTGGCGGCAGCAGGTCTCAGGATGGGGGGGTGGGGATTCACATCTGCCCCGACCTGGAAGATTGGTTAATCAGGGCTTGTTCTCCCGAGCAGGCCCAGGAACATCTGAGGATCACCTGCCACTTCCTTCACCAACCGGGCTTCTCCCTCAATTACAAGAATTCCCATATGATACCATTCCAAAAGCTCCAGTTCATCGGAGCGGTCTTGGATACTTCCTCGGGGAAAGCCTCGCCTCCCGAGGTGAGTGCTCAACACATTCTGCAGCAGGTAACAAAATTCCAAAATGCCCAGCATCTACCGGCCTACGTTTTTCGAGGTTGCTCGGCCTCAAAGCATCCTGCATTTCTCTGGTGCCAGAGGCCAGATTGAGAATGAGATCCCTTCATTGGGCCCTCAGGACTAAGTGGTCCCAGTTTTCTGCAGGTTCCAAGCAGAGTTGCTCAAGACATTCTATGGTGGGCTTGCAAGGACAATACTCTCAAGGGAGAATCTTTTTGGCAGCCATGGCCGTCGATAATTGTAGTGACGGACAACTCACTCAGGGTGGGGAGCACACACCAATGATCTGACAGTCAGGGGTAATTGGTCTCCATCGGAGTTCAAACTACACATCAACCTTTTGGAGCTGAGGGAGATCAGACTAGCGCTTAAGGCCTTCTTGCCGTCTGTACGAGGGAAGAATGTCCTGATAATAACGGACAACACATTGGCCATGTACTTCCTCAACAAGAGAGGAGGGGTAGGGTCACTACCACTGTGCAGAGAGGCAATGCAGCTCTGGTTCTGGGTAATAAAAGAAGGAATTTCTCTGTCAGCAGTTCACCTAACCGGAGAGCAGAACACAGCCGTGGACGCTATGAGCAGGCAGAGCAGTGTCTCCCACGAGTGGGAACTAGCTCATGAAGTCCTTCAAGAGATCTTCTCCCTTTAGGGCGCCCCTCAAGTGGATCTTTTCGTGACTGAGGTAAATTGGAAGTGCAAACAGTATTGCTCAAGGGAATTTCCTCAGAGAGGAGCTCTAGGGGACGCGTTCGTAGTGGACTAGGATTTTTCACTCCTGTACGCGTTTCCTGCAGTCCCCATCATTCCTCGTGTAATCAGGAGGTTGAGAAGGTTGGTTCTAATTGCTCTGGATTTGGACAGGAGGACGTGGTACCCGGACCTTCTGGACATGTACATCTGCCCTCCAATACGTCTTCCACAAAGAGAGGATCTTCTCTCGCAAGAGGAAGGTCGGGTTCTCCATCCAGAGGTCAAGACAATCAACCTTCACGCATGGTTTCTGAGAGGCTGAGATATAAGGATTGGGACCTCCCAGACGACGTAATGAAGATTTTGCTTTCGGCCTGAAGGCCAGCAACAAAATCTATGTACCGGTGACGTTGGAATAAGTTCAGTAACTAGTGCAAGGACAAGAAGGTGGATCCATATCAATGTGGCACTCCTATAGTGCTGTCCTTCCTGTTGCATCTGGCCAAACGAGGGATCCAGATTGGTACAATAAAAGGATACTTGGCTGCGCTTTCCATCTTTAAGTGCTCCTCTGAGGAGGTTTCTTATTTCAAGATTCCATTAGTTATCTTATTTCTGAAGGGACTCACTAACGTGTGCCCTCCAGTACCATTTCATGTCCCGACCTGGGATTTAAATCTTTTGTTAATGTTTCTAACAGGCATACCCTTTGAGCCTTTACATTCCTGCCCATTAAGGCTCTTGACATTAAAAACTGCAGTTCGTGTGGCACTAACATCAGCCCGCAGGATAAGTGAGTTGCAGGTTCTTTTATGCAAACCTCCTTATACTATTATAAGGATAAGGTAGTTCTTAAGGTTAAACCATCTTTCTTGCTGAAAGTAGTTTCTGACTTTCACCTGTTGTAAAAAATACTTCCAACTTTCTACCCTCCCCTCTCATTTGGGCAAAGAGGGGGAGAGGTTACATAGACTGGACCCAAAAAGGGCTCTGAGTTTTTATATAACGAGAATGGCGAAATTACTCCAGGATGTACAACTGTTTGTAAGTTACACTGGTCCTAAATTGGGATTAGCGGTGACTAAGAAAACTATTTCCCGCTGGATTACTCTAGCTATTGTGAAGTGTTACAAGTTAGCGGGGAAGGAACCGCTGGAAGGGCTTAGAGCTCATTCTATGAGAGGCTTGTCTACTTCTGCGGTTCTTCAGAGGGGAGTTCCTGTAATTGACATCTGCTCAGCTGCAACTTGGGCGTCAATTCATACTTTTGTAGTACTGCTTAGATTCCTCATCTTCCCAAGATGGCCTATTTGCAAAAGCAGTACTTCATTCCATCCATGATAAAGCTAAATAGTACTCCCACCTACTATTTCCTTACTGCTTTGGGAGGCTATCATAGATGAAGAATATGTAGGACGACACAATCCATTCGAAGAACAATTTACTTACCAACTGGTAATGTTCTTTCGACTGGATGTTCCTCCCACGTATTCCTCATTGCCCCACCCAACCTACCCCCCTGTACAATTTACGTGATTTACACTTTGCGTTGGCGAAGAGCTTACAGTCTGAGGCACGCCAGGAAGGTTCCTCGTTTTATAATGAAAAAACAGAACTGAAGCCAACAGGTGGGGCACAAGCTATTTGTACTACTGGTGATGTTGACACGCAATGGCGGCCCTAGAGTGACATTGACGCCACAACATTCTGCACAGTGCCCTCTGCCAAAAAACTTTCCGAAGCAGGGAAACTGGTGATATATACGACTATCGTGTATGAGGAATATGTGGGAGGAACATCCAGTTGAAAGAACGAAACCAGTTGGTAAGTAACTTGTTGTTCTCCCTTGGTGCGACAGTGATCTATAACTGGATACAAGACCTGCGTTGGTGTGCACAATCCCTTAGCGTATATTGGGCTTTTATGTTTTCACCCACTGCAAGAGTTGCACGCTTTGACAGGTAAAAATGTGCCTTGAGGAGGTTTTAATTACACTGGTGCACACAATGCCTCACACTGTAAGAAAAACATGCAACGACTGATGCCCACAAGCAGGGTATGAAGTACGCACACAGGTGTAGTAATCGGTATAGACACAATGGAACCGGCATATGCAAACCTAGAATGGTAATTATGCATACCCAAGCATATGCAGACAAAGTTCAGGCTACTGCCCAGCATTTCATTAGTTTATAGAAGTACATGTTGATGTTATTTTTTGCCTCCTTTGTCATACTGCCTGTCAATACTAATTTTGAATGGACTGTCTTCCCATGTATTCCTCATCTTTTGATATCTCCAATATCCAGCTTCAGCTGCTTTGGAAAAAGAATTCACCAGAGGGCGCTGTGTGTTGATGCAGTCGACTTGATGTCCCTCGAGGGCCTCCGCCTCAAGGATGTCGTCAAAGGCATATCGAGCCTGCGCAGGACCTGTTGGCTTCAGTTCTGTTTTTCTGAGTAAGCTTTTGTTTCCTGAGCTACAGCGTGCTTCAGAAATTTCTTCTAGAAATATCAAAACATTTCGGTCTTCGACTCTGACAACCCTGAAGACCGGGTTTAAAAAGTGCCAAGAAGTCGCTGACCGATCCACATCGAGTATGTGGTGTCTTGTGTGGAGCACAAGACATCGGCCTGTCAATTGCATCAACCGATGAGTGGAAAAGCTCTGAAGGAGCGTAAAGGGAAATTGGCGGTAGGTAGACTCCCCAAATAATCCTTTGACTACAACGTCGAAAAAACGGTATTCCGCCGAAGCGAGAGGCGAACCTCCTCGACAGAAAAAGACAAAAAGGTCCAGGTCACGGAGTGGCTTCCACCACTCCTCGTCCTAGAGGAAATCGAAGAAAAGGCACCACAAATCGCCTACTTCAACATCCTCATCCCACTCCTCCCAAGACAGGACTATATCTTGTCCCACTAAGGCCTCTACTACAGCTGAATGGGAATCATTCAGTCAGGAAATGCTCAAAACCTTCGAGAGCCAGAAACCCTCAAAGAAAGTAGGCATGCTTCTACCATGCCTTCTGAAGCCGGTAAGGAAAGAGCTTGAGCTAAATACTGCGCCTTCTCGAGTCCGGGACGAAGGCCAGATTCCCATCGAGAGCCGTCGAGGCTTTGACATGATGAAAAGTCATTGAGGAATCCTTCGAGCCATCAAAGTCTGTCAAGGACAAGTCAATGTCACAGTAATCAACGCCAGCTGCACCATCGATGCCACAGGTGCCATCAACATCTAAAACATCTACAACAAAGATATTGACGTTTCCATGGGCATCTGGCTCAAAACCTTCGAAGCCATCGATGCATTTGCCTGAAATTCAGAAAACCTTAACTCTTTTACCAAAGAAGGATTTCTTTGTCACTCACTTCCATTTATGAGGACAATGAGCCGTCTGGTGGTGATGCACTGTTTGGATTGCATTATGGCACTACAAATGTCCCTGATAGTTTCATATCGGAGGAATCCAGGTTAAGGGACCTCATGAAAATTTGCAGACAGCCAGTGGAGTGGACACCTCACCAGTATTGGATTTTGGAAAGCCAGAATCAGATGAGCTTGCAGATGCTTCTTACAGGCAATTAATGACCAGGGTAGTTGATTATCTGGAATGGAGCAGTCCTGTCCTCCCTTTTGAACAGGATGTTACCTCACAGATATCATGGACAAAGGTCCTCGAGGGGATCCTATCGTACCCTTTCATGTTGCTCTTCAGGAGAGAGTAAGTGCTAATTGGGAAGCATCGGAATCAAGACCGGCAGTAAATAAAAACTTGACAAAGAAATACTGACCGTCAAGTAGTGACCCCAGGTACTTGTCAAAACATCCTACCCCAGAAAGTCTGGTGGTGCAGGCAGCAATCCTTACTTCCAAGCTGGCTGCTTATTCGATCATCCCACCAGATCGGGATGACAAAAGTATAGGTACTGGTATAGAAAACTCTCTTCTGCTGGGAGTATGGCTCTCAAATCAGCCAACTCCACATGTGCCCTTGCGAAATTCACGTACACTCTATGGGACTGTATATCCATGGCGGCTGAAGACATTCCGAAGGGGAGGACAAGACGGCTTATTGGCCATTGTAAAAGATCCCAATGAGGCTATGTGTGATTCTCTTCAGTCGGGTTTGGATTTTGCTGACAGCATAAGCAGAGCCATGGCGTCAAGCACTGTGATGTTGCCTGGTTAAGGAAGTCTGGATTTGCACCGGACGTGCAGTCTTAATATGGCTTTGGACAGGTCTCATCTTTTTGGCCGCAAGGCTGACAAAAGCCTTGAGAAACTGCAGACCTCGAAGGCGGCACCCAAGTCTTTAGGTGCCGCTATTAGACAACCTCAACCTTTTCCCTCCAGTGGAACGTCTTGGAGTAGTAGATCTTGTCACTAATACTCAGTTGGAAGAGCAAGACGAATGGCTGGTCAAAGAGGCCAAAGAAGATTCACTCGTGGTAGACGAGGGAGAGGTTCAAAGCCCGCCCAAGCAGCAGCTTCTTTACCTACAGCCACTGCTTCAGCCGCCTCAGAATCTGAGGTCTTGACTCATGACACCCCAGTGGGAGGCAGACTGCCTAAGCATCTGAAAGAATATTGGGGTATTACTACAGATGCTTGGGAATTACAAAGGGCATTACAAACCAGAGCTCAAGGTTACTGCCTCCCCTTCATTCAGAGAACTCTGAATCATCAACCGGGGAGCCATTCTTTAAGGGTTCCAGATCCGTTCCTTGTGCAGTAAATTTTGGCCCTGCTAGAGAAAGGTGCTATAGAGGCAATACCTGTACCGGAGAGGAACAAAGGTTGGTATTCTCCATATTTTCTAATCCCCAAGAAGGGTGGAGGATTGAGGCCCATCTTGGACTTGAGATACTTGAACAAATTCCTTAGGAAGGACAAATTGAAGGTGGTCGCACTTTCTGAGATCCTTCGGGCCCCCCCAGCTCCAGGATTGTATGGTGTCATTGGACTTTCGGGATGCTTATTTTCATGTGCCAATGCATCTCAAGCACAGAAAGTACTTGAGGTTTGGCGTTGGCGGTTCTCATCCCTTTTGAGTTCTGCTGTTTGGCTGACCTCCGCCCCAAGGGTTTTCACCAAACAAATAACGTGGTGGCAGCGAGTCTCAGGAGGAGGGGAGGGGGGGTTCATGTCTACCCCTACCTGGACGATTGGCTGATCAGGGCGCGTTCTCCCAAACAAGTCCTGGATCATCTCAGCGTGACCTGCCACTCTCTCTACAGACTGGACTTCTCCCTCACTTGCTAGAAGTCCCACATGATACCATCTCAAAATCTCTAGTTAATCAGAGCTGTACTGAATACATCCTTGGGAAAGACTGCGCCACCCGAGGTGAGGGCTCAAGACATTCAGCGCATGGTCCCCAAATTTCAGAGTGCTGTTAGTCTCCTGGCATTTGACTTTTTGAGGTTGCTCGGCCTCATGGCATCCTGCATTTTCTTGGTGCCAGAGACTTGTCTAGGAATGAGATCCCTTCAATGGGCTCACAGGACACAATGGTCTCAGTTCTCGGGCAACATGACAGACCTACTTCAGGTTCCAAACAGGGTCGCACAGGATCTCCTATGGTGGACGTGCGAGGACAAAATTCTGAAGGGAGAAATATTTTGACAACCATGGCCGGAGTACAAGTAGTGACAGACCCTGCACTCACGGGATGGCAATTCCACACCAACAATCTGACAATCAGCGGTCGTTGGTCTCCATCGGAGTCCAAACAAAACATCAATCTTTTGGAGCTGAGGGCAATCAGTCTAGTGCTTCACTCTGTACGGGGAAAGAATGTCCTGATGATCGCAGACAACATAGTAGCCATGTACCACCTCAACAAGGGAGGTGGTGTAGGGTCACTAGCACTATGCAGAGAGGCAATGCAGCTCTGGTACTGGGCAATTCAAGAAGGAATCTCCCTGTCGGCAGTTCAGGGGAGGAAAACGCGGTGGCAGACTCTCTGAGAAGCAGAGCAGTGTCTCCCACGAGTGGGAACTAGCTCAGTAAGTCCTTCAAGAAATCTTCACCCTTCGTGGGACCCCTGAAGTGGATCTGTTTGTGACCAGTGTGAACCGGAAGTGTGAACTGTACTGCTTCAGTGAATGTCCCCCAATAGGACCTCTAGGAGAAGCGTTCGTAGTGGGCTGGGAGTTTCCACTCCTGTAGGGTCTCCTCCAGTCCCTATCATTCCTCAAGTCATCTGGAGGTTGAGAAGGTTCAGGAAAACCATGATCCTAATTGCCCCGGATTGGGTCAAGACGACGTGGTAACCGGGCCTTTTGGACATGTCCATCTGCCCTCCAATACGTCTTCCACAAAGAGAGGGCCTTCTCTCGCTAGAAGAAGGTTGGGTGCTCCATCTAGAAGTTAAGATTCTCAGCCTTCATGCATGTTTTCTGAGAGGCTGAGGTACAAGAATTGGGACCTCCCGGATGACGTAATGGAGATTTTGCTTTCGGCCAGAAGACCTGCAGCAAAGTCTTTGTACTGCTGCTGTTGGAACAAACTCTGCAGCTGGTGCAAGGACAAGAAAGTTGACCCTTTGCTGTGCAAAACACCAGAGGTATTATCTTTTTTGCTGTACTTGGTAAATCAGGGGCTCCAGGTTGGGACCATTAAAGTTTATTTAGCTACACTTTCCATCTTCAAGTGCTTGTCTGTGGAAACATAATATTTTAAAATAGCCTTGGTGATACAATTTCTGAAGGGACTCACTAATGTGTTCCCTCCATCTCCTTTTCAGGTTCCTGTTTGGGACCTTAATCTTGTTTTAAAGTTTCTCACGTGTGCACCATTTGAACCACTCCATTTATGTCCCTTAAGACTGCTAACATTCAAAATCATCTTGTTAGTAGCGCTAACATCGAACATCGGCCGTAGAGTGAGTTGCATGCACTACCTTCTAAACCACCTTTTGCGGTATTTCAAAAGGACAAGGTCCTCCTTGAGGTCAAACCGTCATTCCTACCTAAGGTCATCAGATTTTCAGTTGGGACAAAAGGTAGCGTTACCTACTTTCTACCCTCAACCTCATCCTGGCAAGGAAGAGGAGAGGCTACACGGACTCGACCCACGAAGGGCTCAGAGTTTCTACGTTTCAAGGATGTAAAATTTGCATCTGGAAGACCAACTGTTCATTTGCTACACTAGTCAAAAGTTGGGACAGGCTGTAACCAAACAGACCTTGTCCAGATCGATTATTTTAGCTATTTCCGAATGCTATAGGCTAGGATGGCTGGTAAAGATCCCCCAGGGCCATGGCTGCTACGTCTGCTCTGCAAAGAGTTGTTCCTATAAAAAACATTTGAGAGGCAGCCACTTGGTCTACAAGTCACACTTTTACTAAGCGTTACTGCCTTGATGCCACCTCAAGGCCGGATAGGAGCTTTGGGAAAGCAGTCCTTCATTCCATGCATGACAATCCCTTATTACAAAAAAAGTCTTCCTCCTGCCTCCAATTCAAACACTGCTTTGGGAGTCTATCAAAATATGGGGAATATGTGGGAGGACACAAACCATTTGAAGAACAAGTTACTTAACCCCTGGTAATGTTCTTCTGACTGGATGTTCTTCCCACGTATTCCTCTTCGCCCCTCCCAGCCTACCCCGCAGTAAAATGTCCATGTTATTGCAGCTTGCGCTCCTTCAGAGTCCAGTATGGTCAAATCTGCTTCAATGTGGGTGATTCCACTTAAGAATGACACAAAAACACAGAACTTAAGCCAACAGGCGTTGCGCATGCTATGACGACATCCTCGAGACAAAGGCCTTCGAGGGACAGTCGAACCTATCGATACACAGAGCCCTCTGCCGATAATGTTTTCCGAAGCAGCTGAAGCTGGATATTGCAGATAGCAAAAGATATGGAATACTTGGGAGGAACATCCAGTCGAAAGAATGTTACCAGGGGTAAGTAACTTGTTCTTTGATTCTAGAACTTATAAAACTTTCCAGAGCTGTAATTGTATTCTTTCATTTTCTTCCATTTGTTGCAGATGCAAAATTCTATCCGAGAACATAGAGATGGTGGCAATGCTGGTGGAGTCTTCAACAGATACAACGTCATCAGGGTAAGCTTAATGGATCACACCACACAGCCAAAATATGACAGTACCAGTCTACATCAAATGAAGTTTATCCAGTATAATGTATTGAAACTTTTCAGGATTTTACAGAAAACCTGTTCCAAATGGTTTTAATCGGACTTTGCTCAAAATAATTCTTGTAATGATATCACTCATACGTCCTGTCCCCTTTCCTCCATCTTTGTGCGCGTCCCCCAACATGGGGACGGTATCAGAACCTTTGGCAGCATAAAATTGAGCTTCCCGTCTAAATTTAGTTCAGGGTGCGGCCTCGTGCATGGAAACGCCCTGCCCTCCGGCACCTCACATCAGTCCCGGTCAGACTTGCGCAGAGACTTCTTTTAGCTGTCCGTGTGCTCCCCTTCTTTTTCAGTCTTCTTTAACCTCCCTTCGTTGCCTCACCTCCCCCGGCGCATGTCGGATACAGGAGGATTCACAAGATGTGCTTTGTGCGACGGTTCGTTCCCAGCCTCTGACCCTCATGCACTCTTATCTTGAGTGCCTGGGGCCCGATCACCGCTGAGACGCGTGCGCCGCCTGCAGCACTCTCGGTCACAGGTCATTGAAGAATAGATTGTAATTTTGGAGGGAGATATTCTACACTTCTCCTCTGGCGCACCTTAAGGACTTTGTCTCCAGGACCTCTCATCAAGACAAGGTAGACCCTCAGTGCAGCGACTCCGTCCCGAGAGTGCCCACACGCAAGGGTTCCTCGGATTCAAGGTCTGGCAGGCCTCTAAGGCTACCGACTCCCAAGCCGAGGGGCTTAGGGTCCCTACCGGGCTGTCCTGGAAAGGACGATCAAGTCCATCCTCTTCTTCAACCCCAAGGTGTAAGGGGATAGTCAGGTGCCCCCTCCAAGAGTCTGTCCTCGGCATGATTCAGGACTACTGGCACAGGTTCCCGAGGGCACACTTCCTATTGGACCTCGCTTGGAGGTCATACGTCAGGGTGTTACGGCTACCGGCCAGCCGGCTGAGGGCTGGGCACCTACCGAAGTGTTCTCTGAAGTTGACTCTTATGCTTTGGGTGCAGGGTCCAAGCTGTATCCTCCCATGTCTGAGACGTCTGGTGTCTTGGGGCCTTCGTGGTCTCCCTCCGAGGGCGTGGTGCAAGTTCTCAAAATGGCGAATAGTCACATGGCTGAGCCTGCTAGGCTTGCAGACATTTTGGATTTCGACTCAAGACCCGCCCGTGCTCTCGCCCATTGAATGGACGTTGCACAAAGGTTCCAGTCCCCTTCCCTCTGGAAGCGGCAGCAGACTGTATGGTACAGGCATCTGGTCTCCTCAGGGATACATCTACCCATCGCAGCCATACGGCCTCAGGCGCCTCAGCACTTTGACCAGGAGCAGAGACCCAGCCCCTCGAAGGGCTGGGCGCCTAGGGATTCGCCGACTAGCGAGGACCACTTCTTTGAGCGCTGCCTTCTCCTCATGATTTGCTGCTGAAGGATGTAGTGAAGGTGATCCCACAGGTGGTGCATCCCCAGGCCGCCTCCTGTGGGCGTTCCGGTTTTCCTCCAGCCCGGCCAGTGTTTGTGCCTCCCTGGTCCAGGCCCTACCGGTTGTTCAGACCGCTCTGCCGCCTCCTGTACCACCAATGCCTACCCCCTCAACAGCCATTGAACCTGTCTTCAGCTACGGATCCAGGGGGACACCGCCGGTGTCGCAGGGCCTGGACTCTCCTCGGTCTGTAGAAAAGGAGAGGGGAACGATGGTGATAACTGCAGTGACGCCGAGGACGACAAACCCTCTTCGTCTGTTAAGGTCTTTCATGACCACTTTCAGGACCTGGCGGAGTCCTTGGGAGGTGGTGGGGCCCTCTGCCCGAGGAATCCCCCCCCCCCCCCCCCCCCAGGAGTCGGGAGTGCTAGCAGAGGTTTTGGTCAAACGCACCACGATCCGGTCTGGAAACCCTCTTCAGAAGGATGTCCTGCAGATGGCGAGAAAGGTATGGGAGAAGCCATGGGCCAACTCCCAGATGTAAAAAAAGTCACATTCTTCAGTGGTGGCTGTGGCCTCACTATATTCTAAACTGTTTTTCGTCTTCTTCCACAGGTGCCACCTCGAGTTAACTAGGTCCTTGAGTCTTTATGCAAGCGCTGTTCTGCCATTTCAGGACTGCATCTGCAGCAAGCCAACTGCAACGCCCTTTTAGCCGCTGCTAACCAGAAGCTGTGGCGGGAGTTCGGGGAGCTTCTGCCTGACCTCACTTTGGAGAGGCAAGCCTCCTTCAAGGCTGGTCTGGCGGATGCCTGGGCCTCTGCACCGGACTTCATGTAGTCCTTCGGTCTCCCACATACACAGCCAACAGAGGGCTGTGTCTGGGTGTTGATATGAGAAGGGTGGCTTGGACGCATGCCACTAGGTTTTCATCTGATGTGCAGGAGTGGATCCTTTATCTGCCATTTGAGGGCGTGGACCTCCTTTTTTTTTTTCATCAACCGATGACTAGTTGACAAAGAAGAAAACCTCCACTCAAACCGCCAAGTCTTTGGCTATCCTGACAAAACCAAGCCAGAAATATTTCCCTCAGTCTCAGGGCAGGACTGAATTCAAACCCTGAACTTTCACTGTTTTCAAGTGGTTCCTTAACTGCAGTATGTGGAGGTCTGATAGGGCGCCCAGTGAAAACAGGAGGAAGCAGCAGAGGATTTTGCGCACGTTTTTCTGCTCGCCCTCCTCTGCGCCCGCCGCCAAGAAACAGTGATGTTAAGGTCGGGGAACACAGCTCTCCTGCACAATTGCTGGAAGCGTCTTTTCAATAACCCTTGGATCCTATCCGTAGTCTCCACCGGCTTCAGTCTTCCTCTACCAATCGTCTCCTAGTCTTTGTCAGATCAGATCGCCCCTTTCGCTCTTGGAGATGCTGGTGGTGGAACTGGTTCCTCAACTGGACATGGGCTCCGGCTTCTACTCCAGGATTTTTGCGGTACCCAAGAACAACCAGGCTGGACCGGAGGGTTGTCCTGGACCAGTCATTTCTCAATCTGTCTGTACCGCTAGAATGCTTCAAGATGATTACTCCTGCGCACATAGTCTTTGTGTGCAGGGGAATGGATGTGTTCCCTAGACCTCAAGGATGTGTACCTGCATGTGCCCATCTACCAGCCACATCAGAAGTTTCTGTGGTTCACGATTATGTTGCACCACTTCCAGTAGAAGGTGCTGCCTTTCGGCTTGATCTCGGCCCCTCGTGTCTTCAAGGAGTTAAGGCACACAGTGGCGGGTCTCCTCCGCTTGGAGGGCAATCACCTATACCCCTGTCTGGATGACTGGCTGGTGAGGGCAGCGTTGCGCTCCTGCCAGAGATTGATGGATGTTCTTCATCAGCAGGGGTTCTCCCTCAACCAGAGGAAGTCACAGTTGTGCCCCTCCCATGATGTGGTCTTTCTAGGGGTGAGTTGGAACACGGCCGTTCAGTGGGTGGTCCCCACGCCTGAGAGGCTTCCCTCCCTTCGCAAAGTAATAGGGCACTTTCTAGCCAACACAACCACCTTGACATGGTGATTCCAGAACCTTCTGGGGCTGATGGCCTCCTGCATGCTCACTGTACAGCATGCCCTCCTCAAGATGAGGTGCCTCCAGCTCCACCTGGCGGTCAATTGGGAGCAGGAGACTGGGACTCAGTAGGACATGATCCCAATACCCCCTCCTTCTGCCCGATCTTCACTGGTGGTGGATGGACACCAATTTTTCAGTGGGAGCCCCCTTAACCCGACCAGAACCTACCCTGGTGCTGATGAAAGACTGCTCTTTCAGGCTGTGGGGGGCAACTCTGGAGGGCTGCGCGATTCATGGCGCATGGTCCAGGGCAGAAGCCCTGCTATGTATTAATCTGCTCGAGTTCCGGGCAGTGGTCCTTGCCCTCAAGGAATGTCTGCCCCTCATCAGGGACAGGTCTGTTCTAGTCAGGACGGACAATTCTACTACAATGTTTTACCTGAACAAGCGGGCTGACACCCGTTTTCCCCCTCCTCCCCTACCCCCTGCATGGAGGCGGTATTGATCTGGGAATGGGCCCTGACGGACAGGGTTTGTATGTTAACAGTCCAGCTCCCGGGGACAGCAATGCAGAAGCAGACCAGCTGAGCCGCTTGGGGTTCAATCCCTAAGAGTGGGAGTTGCACACCGACTCCTTGTTGCCCCTGTTCCAGCGTTGGGGGGGGGGGGGGGGGTTGCTGCCCTGGACTTGTTTGCATCCCCTCAGAATTCCAAGTGCCCTCAGTTTGCTTCATGGGCAGGTTGGGGTTCTCTGGGAGACGCCTTCCAGATCTGTTGGCACTGCTGCAGTATGCATTCCTGCCACCCCCTCCAATGGACACTCTGCAAGTTCTGGGCTTTGGTAAGCTCCAGCCTCATCCTGATTGTCCCCCACTGGCCTTCGAAAGTCTGGTTTTCGGATCTACTACAGTTGTGCTCCCAGAGCCCCGTTCACCTTCGATCCCCAACAGGGGCTTCCTGGCGCAGCAGGGCGTGGCGGTTGTACATCGAGACCTGGCTGGGCTGGCGGCCTGGTTCCTGACCAGCTAAAGCTTCAGCATGCTCAATTTTCATATGACAACTGGGACATCATTCAACAGGATAGGAGGCACTCTACTCAGCCCCAGTATTAGAGAAAATGGAGTAGATTCTGCCATTGGGCTTGGACAAGGGTCTGGATCCTGTCACTTGCTGTCTGGTTGACATACTGGCTTTTTCAGCTCAGCTGGCTTGTTCGCTAGTTCAGCTGGATACTTGCGGGACTTATCTGGCGGCCATCGGGGCTTAAAAGAATTCCCCTGAGCATGTGTTTTTTGAGGCCAACTCTTTAGTTAAGGCCCACTGCAAGGGGCTGCCTAGCCTGTTTCCTCCATTGCATAGGGCACATCCGGTCTGGTTCTTGCAGTTTTGCAGCACAAACCTTTCAAGCAGATGCCCTCTGTGGATGACTGGTAAAGCTGAACACTGTTTTACTGGTACCTCTCAACTCTGCGCGCATTTTTTAGTGTGCTGCAGGCATCGTCTTCGTGCGAGCCCTTCACCTCATTTCACAATGACAAGGTCGTCTTGCGCACTCCACCAAACATCTTGCCCACATTGGGCTCTCCATTTCATCTGAATCAAGAGATCTGCCTTCCGTTATTTTTGTCAAACCCACAGTCAGAGGCAGAGAGGGCCCTTCATTCCTTGGACCTCAAGAGGGTCCTCACGTATTGCCAAACTCAGATGAAATCTTTCAGGAAGTCTGGGGCATTGTTTGTCATTTTTAGCGGTTCCTCCCCCGGCTCTGACTTCCAAGGCATCCATCACCCTTTGGATAGTTCAGGCCATTTTGGAGGCCTACACGGCCATGGGCAATCCTGTCCCCGAGGGATTCTATGCCCATGTGGATGAGGTCGGAGAAAAGGCCAATGCCGTCACGTTTCAGAGACGTGCTTCTTGACCACTCCGGCCTTCTCTAACCACTATTCCCTGGATATCAGCTCTAGGCGCTATGCAGAGTTAGGTAAGGCAGTTATGAAGAACATCTTTGCTTCATCGTAGATATGAGGTATGTTGTCACGGCCCCACGCTATGTTCTTGTTCGGTGGAATCGCCCACGAGGATGGAGGAAAGGGGACAGGACATATGAGCAATTAAAGCTACTCACTGTAGTGACTATAGTACTCCTGTTCCATAGTCCCCTTTTCCTCAATACGTCCCACCCACCTTCCCCCCTTGTATGCCAAGGGCTAATATGTAATGAGTGTAGCCAGGTATCTAATTGTTTGATGTGCTCAAAGGGGACTGAGGTGAGGCGCCAGAGGGCGGGGCCTCGGCTGGGTTTTCCCATGCCAGAGTCTGCACCCCTGCGCACTGCACTACATTTAAAGCTGAAGCTCAATTTATTTTGCTGCCAAATATTCTGGCACCAGCCCCATGTTGGGGGACTCCCACAAGGATTGAGGAAAGGTGACTATACACTGAGTACTCTTCAACTATAATTTTAAGAATAAAAGCGTGGTCAATTATAGTAAAACCTTTTCTAAAACCTTCTTGAGAGAGAAATCGTGATCTGTTGACTGGGAACGTGGAGTGCCACCTTTAGACCTCAACACGGGACTGAAACGGCTCTGATTGATTTTAAAAAGCCAGATTGATGAATTTACAGACAAAGGTAAAATGGCAATCCTGCTCCTCCTTGACTTTTCGGCAGCCTTGGACTTGGTTGACCACAGAGTTCTCTGCAATCACCTTGTCACGGCAGCATACTTCTCCCAAACGGCTATGACATGGATAGAATCATTCCTTAACGATAGGACCATGCAAGTCTTCTCACCGTCTGCAGCAGCTGACCCCATCCCTATCTCATGTGGAGTGCCCCAGGGTTCGTGTGTATCTCCTATCCTGTATAATGTCTTCACAAAGCCGCTATTTGATAAGCTGGACCGTCTAGGTGTCACCTACACAAATTACGCTAATGAAACCCAGATCCCCCTCCCTCTAACTGGCATCTATGACTCTTGATGTACAGCTTGTGAACAAAATGTATCTAATCATTCAGGCATGGATGGCCATCCATGGCCTCTGCCTGAATGGTGATGGAACTAAATGTTTGTTGGTAGGATCATCAACTAAGATCAGCCCAAATTATGCCTCTTTCAACATAGATGGGAACAACATCCAAGTAGCCAAACAAGTAAAAACACTAGGCTTTTACCTCAACACTACCTCCAACCTACATAAACAAGTCAACTTGACCGGCTCAGCCACCGCCTATACGGATAAACTAATAAGAGCCTGCAGACCACTACTTTCTACAGAAAGCTGACTCACGTTAGCCAGAGCACTTATACTGTCCAAACTGGTCTATTGTAACGGATTCTATTTAGGTGCGAGTAAGTTTGTGCTCAATAAACTGCAAATAATGCAGACCAATGCTCTGTCGCCTTAAACATCCCTAGGAATGAGCACATCTCTGCAACAAGAAGACAATACAAATGGCTTTCTGTCAAGGAAAAGATTGAGTTGAAAACTTTCTTACATTCACATCACTGAATCACACATCCCCACCTTAACCAACGGAAAAATTCACCATTAGATATTCCAGCTAGGTCACCAGGTCAGCTAACACGTCCTCTCGAGTGGGCCCGAGGTCTAGGCAGTACAATTATGGAATACCCTCCCACCATCCATCAGGTCAACCAAGCTCTTTACCAACTTCAGGAGAAACACCATCTCTTGGCTAGTCAGCAAGTAATAATTGCACTAAACCAATTGTATCTAATTTCAAATGACTATCTCTGTAACAACTGCATTACTATTATGTCTATTTCTATAATTGTAACAATTGCAACTGTAATGTTCACTACCTGCTTATGCCTGTAATTTCTTTACTGTATTCAAAAGTGCCCAGATACCTCTGGGTCAGGTGCGCTATAGAAATAAATAAAACAAACCTACCTCCAAAAAGAAAGTCTAACTGCCAGACATTTAGCAAAAATCTTTGCGCTGTCCAACAAAGAAATGGGACGGAAACAGTGTGGATCAGCATGTAAGCCATTCTTAAAAACTGAGTTATTACTCTTATACCATGTAGCAGGAAAGACTGTAAACATATATAAATTACGTACTATTATTAATAGCACACAAAATCACTTGCAATCAAAACAAATTATTATAATTCTCCAGCATGGGGTCTGGCATGGATTCACATGCTCATGAATATTCCCTGTCGTCAGGCTGGGAATCCTCGATAAAGAAAAAATCAGTATTCGTTTTGTTTCTGATCTGTCTTTCTTAGTAGTAACCAATCACTGATCTCTGGGTCATACTGCCCCCAGCCAATGCCTGCCCTCTCCCTAAGCCCCGCCTCCGCCAGCCATCCTCAGATTTTTACCGCACGTCGAAGTGTTGGGAGTCATTGTGCTTTAGCTCTCGAGTTTTTGCTGCGTTTTTTGCGCTTTTTCAGGAGACTTTCTCATTTTTTCGGTTTAATCAAGCCTCAAGCTCCACCGTTTCTACTTCCGATAACGGGGACCCGTTTCGGATTTCTTCTACGCCCCTCAAGGGTGAAGTTTTCGTCGAGTTTACGCTTCTTGGAGAATTCCGGAAGATCTGCAGCCTACCTCAACGGACATGGCCCAGGACAAGGGAAGCTCGACGCCCGGATCCAAGCTGTTCGGGTGCTGCCCTGGATGCGGATTACAAAATGTTTTCAAGGAGAGGACAAGCATTTGCGATGTCTCTACTGCCTTCATGAGGTCAAGACGCACGTGGAGAAGGACTGTGCGTTCTGCAGGAACCTTTCAGAACGGACCAAACAAGATCGTCGTTCCCGCCTCGCCGCCTGGCTGGAGAAGGGCACAGCAGGTGAGAAGGCGAAGAAAAAGTCTGAGCGGGCTTCTAAGTCCTGTGAGGGCGCCCCGGCGACGGGGGCGAAACAGAAGGCCAAACACTGCGAGTCCGCGGGCACCGGGAGCGCTGAAAGGTCGGGCTCTTCGGCTGCCAGGCAGGGCGTGACTTCCCCGGCACGTTCAACCGCGAGCCAGTGCTCTGGTTCGGGGAAGAGGAAGTCCGAGAACCTGGGTAAGCTGCTGGAGCGGCCCTGGTCGATCTCGAAGGGACCCGAGGGGGAGCGAGGCGCTGACCCTCCCCCCAAGGCAAAGGCCCAGGACGCACCTAAGGTGGTGAGAGCTTTGATCCAGCCGGCAAAGGCCTCTATCGAAGTGGTCGCTGCCGCCCTGGCAAAGCCAGCTGAGACTACGCCAGTGGAGACAGCCTCTGGGCCCAGAGTATCCCTGCCACCGCGGAGGGAATCCTCTTTCCAGCCCATCGTTAAGAACTCGGCGGAAAAAGAGGGGGGGGGCGGTGGCCATTACAGACTCTGAATCAGCCTCTGAGGAGGATCTGGTGGAAACCGTTAAGGGCCTCAACGAGAGGTTCGAGAAAGTTTGATCCCAGGGGAAGGAGCCTGCTGAGGAGATGGAAGATAGCGAGGATGGCGACGAAGGCCCGGTGGAGCAACCGTCGCTCCCGTCGCAGCCATTGCCAGAGCCTCAGGATAGCTTGGCGGCCATTTTGTTGGCAATCCCATCCTTATGTACTGAGATAAGGACGAGGTTACCACAGACCCCGGCGGAGGATCCTGAGCCAGGACCATCGGGAAGCCCCCCGAACAAGCGGAGGAGAGTCCATCCCGCTCCGCCCTTCGTGCCCACAAGGCCTGTGGACCCCCGAACCCCCTCGCCTGACCCTCGGGATGATACAGCGACGGATAAGGGAACGGACGTCGACAGTGGCGATGATACGACGGACATTCCTTCATCGCCCCTCCCCCCCAGGGCCTCACCGTCCGACGAAATTGCCTCCTTTCACGCCATGATAGCCAGGGCGTCCGAGCTCTTCCAACTCTGCCCGGAGGAACAGAAGAAGGAAGGCTTTCTTTATCAACGACGGGAGGCCAAGAGAAAGACGGTCCTGGCAGTGCCGTTGCTCGACGACATCTGGGACAAAGGGCTGGCTGTTCTCCAGCATGGGGTCTGGCATGGATTCACATGCTCATGAATATTCCCCGTCGTCACGCTGGGAATCCTCGGTAAAGAAAAAACCAGTATCAGTTTCGTTTCTGGTCTGTCTTTCGTAGTAGTAACCAATCACTGGTCTCTGCGTCATACTGACCACAGCCAATGACTGCCCTCTACCTAAGCACCGCCTCGCACCTGCCAAGTACAATCTAAGTACTGTTGGCTGTGGACTTGGACTGGACTGCCCTGTCCTTTGGATCTTTTTTTTCACAGCGCCGCCTTTGTTTCGCGCTGCACCGCGCTTCTTCCTTCGGTTGCCGTGTGTACGGCTTGGAGTCCCTGAAAGCCAGGAGGACGTCTCACTGTGTAACACACAGTTTGCCTGGCCCTCGATTGAGGAAAGGAGGTGACTGTTTCCTATTACTTGACTTGTCCTCCTTCATTTGATTTGTTCCCTGGGCAGGGAACCTTTCTCGCTACACTATCTTTTGCTGCCTTTCTGTTCGAAGTGTGTACATTCCTAGCGTTGCCCTGGAGGTGTGGATTAACGTTTTCCCTTTTGTGTTCCTCCCCCCTAGGTTTTCCTTTCAGAGGAGGCCCCGCCCCCTCGTGCCGTGTGACACCCAGGAAGCCTCTTCAAAACTCAGCCTCCTCGCGCACCCGCGCCGTGCACCTGCCAAGTACAATCTAAGTACTGTTGGCTGTTCGCGGTTCACGGGGAGCGCCGAGGGCGGAGGCGGCTTTCAGGCTTCCTGCAGCGTCTTACATGGCCTAGTGTGGCGAGTGCTCTGCTATTCTTTTTCCACAATCACAGTGCAATCCATTTGACATTTTTTGCTGCAAACTCCGTTACTGTGGTCTACCATTTTGAGAACTGGGGGGAGTTAGTCCCTGGGGAGGTTCCCGGTGTGGGGCGCTTTCTTCATTGAGTCTAAGACGAGTTATATGTGTAACTACACTGACATAATTCTAATATGTTACTTTTATGTGTTTAGAGGCTATGTTTACCCTTTGGTAAATCTCTTAGTGAATTTACAGAGGACATTTCTTGTAGTGTGGGCTTGTGTTATTACAGTACCTGGCACTTTGTTGTTTGGCACTACCCTTCTCCTTGGACAAAAAGGGGTGGGTTTTACTGTTTGGTTTTGGGGTGTGTACAGCGGCTGAGTATGAGCCCGACTTTAAGAAGTGGCTGTAAAACCGGCTCCTCTCCGCCAGAACCCTCTAAAGAGTCTGTTATTCACATCCAATTTACTCCTCTTCCTCTGTTTCTGGCAGCATCTGCACCTTCACTACCTATGTCTAGCCTCCTAATAGAGAGGGGGGTTGGGCTGGGCCAGGTGGGGTGTAATGAGACTGTCATATCGGCGGTACCATCATTGGTCATCCCCTTCTCTTCTCATGGACCGCCTCCATCCTTGGCTGCGTCAACATTCTCAGTCCAAGAAGCCAACGACTTTGTCGGAGATGAGGGTGTCGTGACTAGCCACGGCCTTGAATTGGATTGTTCTTCCATACAAGGCCTTCGAGGCCTTCCTTGTCTCGCTGACACGTCTATTTTGGCACCTACCATTGTCAGCGAATTAAGCAAAAGAGTGCGGCTCTCTTTGGGACCTTCGTCTCCTGCGTCGTCTGCGTTTCCCTTTCGTGAACAAGTTCACTTTCACCTCCCCTCAGAAACTAACAGTGAAAGGGTTTTGGAAGGGGGACCCGCCTCTCTTTATGACAACATTCAGACTGGCGACGAGATGTCGGTAGGGCCTTTCTCTGTAGGAGGTGCGGTCCCCTTCTCCTTAGTGAATGAAGAGGCAGACCTTGCAGCTCTAAAGGGAGATGTTAGATCGGCCTCTACCCCAGAGGACTCCTGCTCACATTCTCAGCTCAATGAACCCTTCAACTTTCCAGTAATTTCACGTATTCTCAACTTGCTGGACAAGGGGCATGAGCTGACACATTGCTCCATAAGAGAGATGCAGTCTTCATTATCTCTTATGAAAGACAAGATGGCCAGACTGGAAGGCTTTATTCTAGCTGAAGAACATTCCAGATCCTTCTATCTGGCCCAATTTGAAAAAATGCTGGAGAATATTCCAGCTAGAGCACCTCAGATCCCTACTTCTATTTCAACTTTCAATCAAGGTTCCCAGACTGATCCGGAAATGTGTTCCATAGTTTCCCCACAGACTTCTTGCTCCCAGGTCGTGAAAGGGGCAAACCCGGTTAAGTTGGAGCATGCAAATTTGGAGGTCATAGACTTGGTGGAGGTTCTCAAACTCCAGCATGAACGTCTATTACAGGTAGAGCAGCTTCTTTATAAGCTAGCTGTAACCCAACATCAACTGTACCCAATAGACTCCCTAAGAGAGGGATCCGATGCTACTCAAGGTTTTGCTGCTCCTCCGGACAGTCCCTCTGCCCTGACTGACATTATCGAGGCCCCGCCTAGTCCTGTATCGACGATGGCAGATTTATATTCGGACTTGGAGGAAGGACCTGTGGTGCATGAAGGAAGACACTTTGTCTCGCGTAAAGCAGGAAGTCCTTCCTTAGAGCTCAAAAACGCCTAAACCTTACTAAGGCTAGTCAAAAGAAAGCTATCTTTAAAACACCATCTCCGCTTTGTGCCCACTTGATCTCTGAATCTAAAGTAAATGTGGGTATTGGGAATTGCCACGATGACCTTGGTTTAGCCTTATGTGATCTTGACGAGGAAAGCAGGAAACATCTACAAATTGCAGCTTTGAAAAATGACAATACTCAGATCGCCCTTCGTGGCCCTCAAGGAACTCCCACGGTCAAGCTGCAATCTCAGCTCCATTTCTTCTTTCCCAACATCCAACCTAGAAAGGCGAGCACTACGATTCCAGCTGAGGCGACAGTGACACTTGCTGTGAGCCCAAGCAGTGCTCCCGTACAGTTGGAAGGGTCTTTGGTTGGTAAGGATGTAGCTGCTATTCCTTTAGCACCTCCTGTTGCCGTAAGTGAAGATCGCGCTTGTCCTCCTCTGCTTCCAGAAGCGCCGGTGACTTTGGCGTCTCCGGCAAGGCCTCCTAATGTGGAGGTTATGCACCTCCCGCATATAGCGGTTGGAAAATCTTTTCCTGACGCCTTGTCCTTTACGCACACACCAAAGGACATGAAACTAATCCTTGGTTGGACTAGTAATCTAGAGACAAATGGCCCGGCTCGTATAAATAGGTCATTTTTGATGAATTCGTTTTTTCAAATTCCAGCTCTTAGGAATCTCTCATCTAAGGACCTCGACTGGGTCAAATTGGCAACCCATAACAACCATAGAGCCCTCTGCAGAGTCCAATCGCAGATTATAACTAAAATGCTGTTGGAGTTTGCTGAGGATTTTCACTCCATTGGTCTTACACCTTGCCTATTTCCGGATATGGATAGTGCATGGGCTTTTTTTGACTGGGTACCTCCCACTTTGCCAGTATGTCCAGTGGGGCTAGCTATAGATTCGTCCGACTCTCAGGTTACTCAATTATCACTCCAATTGGCATCACTAACCCAAGTACTGAGTGGGCTAGCTTGGCTGGAACCTCTGATAAAAACAGCTGCAGCCATTAAGGGGCCCACTCCAGGTTCATAACTGGCCAGTCTGACTATTTCTTCCTGGAATTGTTGTGGCCTGGGCAACCTGGTTGAATGGCACAAGCGGGTTGTCCCTTACATGAAACCCGACATACTTTTCCTTCAGGAAACGATGTGCCTACATGAGATTTCTCTTGACGGGTATTCCAGTTTTTCTGTTCCAGCTAGCCGGCTACTTGCAGGCCGTCCTTCTGGGGGTATTGCTATTCTTATTAAAAATGGTCTAAAAACAGTGGCTTCTATTCTGGATACTTCGACATCATGCATCTTAGTGGAGCTTTCGTTTGAACACGCTAAGGTCTTGCCCTTGCTTTTAATGTCGTTGTATTGGAATCCTAAGTCAGTCTCCCTCACTTCTCTCTTGGAGGATCTTGACAGGATTTTGGGACATGCTTCAGTCTCGTGCCCCAATCATGAAATTGTGATCGGAGGTGATTTAAATTCATACCTCCAGTTTTCTAATATACTATGCTATCCTACTTCTTCCTCCTCTTATGCTCAACAAGCTTCTCATAGAGGGTATCAATTGTCAAGTTTCTTTGAAAAATGGGGCATTTACCCGATTCATTTTGCACCTCACTCTTTACATATTTCATGGTCACGGGGCAATGCCTCATCCCTTATTGATTATGTCCTTGCATCCAAAGTGTGTTCTGGGTTGCTTGAACCAATCTTAATTTTAGATCTGGGCCTGAGCGACCACCACATGCTGTGCTCTGAACTCCATATGGGGTGTGATGTCTATATGTTTTCACCTCCTGTCTGTTTGGCGGCTCCTGACAGAAACTCCATCTCTGTCAACTGGAATCCTGTTGTGTGTAGGAAACTGGCGTTCCTGGTGAATAGAGATCTCATATCATGCCAAGATGACCTCATATCGCTGGCGAATATTGAAAAAATTAACGAAAGAAACATCAATATGATTCAGACACATTTAATATCCTTAGTGAAGGACACTTTGGGTAAAGATATTTTTTTAGATGCTCATCCAAATTCGAATCAGATAGCAATCTTAAAAAAGCAAAAAAATCGAGAACTGGCTAATATAAGAAAAATGTCACTTAGTCCTCTCATCTATCATCGTGAAAAAAACGACATCATTAGGGGCTTTAAGCACCAAATAAAGCATCTTCGCCAGGCTGCCTACACTCTCGCTAATCAACATATGATTAGTCTGCTTTGAAAAAAAAAAACTCGAGAACTATGGGCCACTTTAAGAAACCCGTCAGGTAAGGTGGATACTCGCTCTGTAGCGACCATCTCGGGAACCGAATGGGAGAAGTTTTTTTCCCAAAAATATGCTTTGCCAACTATGCACTCCAAAAAAGAAAGTAGAAATATGTATTTGCCCTTTCCGCGAGTCTGTCCCTGGGACCTAAAAGATATTATATGGGCAATCTCCCAATTGAAGTTCTCAAAAGCAGCTGGTCCAGATGGGCTCCCCCCCCTTGTGTTCTAAAAGACGATCCTCATTTCTGGGCCAGTTATCTCCTTCCTTGCTACCAGTTGATCTACAAAACTGGCAAAATTCCGACATCATGGCTGTCCGCCATAATTATTCCAATACATAAAAAGGGTGCGTTAAACAATCCTCTAAATTTCAGGCCAATTGCCCTTATAGATACAGCTGCGAAAATGTTTGCACGATTGATCCTGTCAGAATTGGAAGTCTACATACACGACCTAAAAATTCTGTCAAAAGCCCAGGTTGGTTTTCGGAGAGCAATGGGCACCCAACTAAATGCTTCTATTTTAGCCCATCTCCTTCGGAATGCACATTCTAAGTCCAACGGCACCATATACATGGCGGCTTTGGACCTTTCGGCTGCATTTGACAATGTACTTCGCACGCGGCTATGGCAAAAGATGCTGGCTTATGGTATACCATCTCCACTAGTAGCGTTAATCGCAGCATTACACCAGAATACATCCTACCGGGTCCGTATTAATGCGGAAGGGCTATTGACTGACAACATACCTACGTACATAGGTGTTAAACAGGGCTGCAATTTGGCTGCAGTCCTATTCAATCTTTACCTTTCCGATATCGATAAGATTTGGCAGGGTTCCAACTCTTTCCCGGCTATACTGGGTTCTATGCGGCTCCATTGGCTAGCATTTGCCGATGACATTATAATATTTGATAGAGTGCCGTTTGGACTCCAAAATAAATTAAATCTGTTTGGCGAATATTGTAAGCTGAATAACTTGACCATTAATTCAGCTAAATCACATATATTGGTCTTCACTGCAAAAAAAAAAAGCTTCCGAGATTCAACCTTACAATAAATGCTCAGCTGATTTTGAGAAAAGAAGAGATTCAGTATTTGGGCTATCACTTATCGAATGGGACGTCTGCTAGCAAGTGGCGTACAGTGTTGAACGCAAAGTTTAACCCACTCCTGGCCCAAATGAGAATTATCTTTACCAAATATTGTCGTTATTCCCTCCTGCCTCTTATACAATACTATACTATGAAAATAGAGCCCATTCTCCTATATGCAATCGACATGTGCCTTCTGAACTTGGGGCCCCTCTTAAATCTCCTACAAGGCAAACTCTGGAAGAAGATATTGGGGCTTCCCGGATATCTACCCAACGCCATAATCATACATGAATTGGGCTTATATCCATTAGAAGACAAATACCTTTGGCGGACTGTAACTGCATTTTCTAAAATGATTTCTCCACCCCCAAACTCACTCTACGAGGACTTTCAGGAAATGCTTGCTGGAAAGTGTCCAATTTCGATCTCCAAGGTGAAAGAGATGACACATGCAATTTTAATTTCATTGAATATGACGCAGGATGATTTGATAAATACCCCTGCCAAAGTCAAAAGGCGCTTTTTCAAAAATTCCTGGGCTCATAATTCTGATCAGATTGGAAGCTACTCCTCCTTTACTGAATATGCCACTTTCAGGCATGCAGTTGCACCTCGGTTGCCATATATCTTATGCTTCCCGGACAAAGTAGCAAGAAGGTCCTATATGCGCTTCCGCCTGGACCTTATCCACACGGGTGCTCGTATTAGGAATTGGGATTGTTATAGGGAATTGGCAAAATGGGAGGGATGCAGATTTTGCCTAAATACATCTGAGCCCGAAACTCTGGAACATCTCTTTATGTACTGCAACTTCTTTCTCAAACAGAGGCAATGTTGCCTGGTCGCATATCTTACTTCTTTCTCTCTGTATGAATGTCATCTAGTATGGCTAAGATGTATGCAGGGAAATTCAAATTCCATTATACTAGCAACTGTTAGACTTGTTACATTGATTGAGGAGCAATTGTTTTCACTCAATAGGACCTTTTGGAGCGGGTAAACTTTGGGTGTCTGAGATTTTGTTTTTCTTATGATTGATGGTATTAGCCAACTGTTTGTGGGAGTGTTTAAGTTGGTGGAGGGCAGCGATGCCATACCATCATTGTTATCTTAGGTTAGGCAGGCTATCTGTTGTAGTTTTCCACTTGTGATTTTCGATTTTTGATGATATATTGGAATTATGCTCAAGTGTTTTTATTATCTTTTAGTTATTCAAGTATTGATCAACTTTGGCTGTTTTTGTTTTTTTTTAATGACTTTTATATGTCTTATATGTGTTATGTACTATTTGTCAAGGTGTAAATTAATTTTTGCTACCAAAACAAATAAAATAAATAAATATTAACATTGTAAGCACCGCCTCTGGCAGCCATCTTCAGATTTTTACCGCACGTTCATGTGTTGGGATCCTCGTGCTATTGCTCTCGAGCGTTAGTGCTATTTTTTCACGTTTTTTGGTCAAAAACTTCGTTTTTTTTCGGTCAAAAGAGCCTCAAGCTCCACCGACTCTCCATCCGATCAACGGGGACCCGTGTCGGATTCGTCTGCGCCCCTCAAGGGTGAAGATTTCGTCGAGCTACGCTTTGGAGAACTCCAAAAGCTTCTCAGGCCCAGACATGGCCCAGGAGAAGGGAAGCTCGACGCCCGGAAAGCTGTTCAGGGTCTGCCCTGGATGCCAGCTGCAGAACGTCTTTAAGGAGGACGAACACTCCTTTTGTCTCTACTGCTTACATGAGGACAAGACGCACGTGGAGAAGGACTGTGCGTTTTGCGGCAATATGTCGGAGCGGACCATGAAGGACCGCCATCAACGTCTCGCCAACTGGCTGGAAGGGAAGAGCCCGTCGGGCGAGAAGAAGAGGAAGAAATCCGAGCGGTCTTCTAAGACCTTTGAGGACGCCCCGGCGACGGGGGTCCAACACAAGGCCAAGCACCGCGAGTCCGCTGGCACCGGGAGCGCCGAACGGTCGGGCTCTACGGGCGCCAGGCAGGGCGCACCCTCCCCGGCACCTTCAACTACGAGCCAACGCTCTGGGTCGGGTAAGAGGAAGGGCGAGCACCCGGCGAAGCTCCTGGAGAGGCCCCGGTCGAGCTCGAAGGCCCCATCGGAGGGGGAGCGAGGCAGTGTCCCCCCCCTCAAGGATAAGGCGGTGAGCGCACCTAAGGTGGTGAAGGCCTTAATCCATCCGGCCAAGCCCTCTATCGATACTGTCGCGGCGACCCTGGCTCAGCCTGTGGAGGCTACACCAGTGGTGGCGACCTCGGGGCTCAGAGTCTCCCTGCCACCTCGGAGGGAGTCCTCTTTTGTGCCCATAGATAGGACCCCTGTGAAATCCCCGGCGGGGAAGAAAAAGGGGGGGGCAGGGCGTCGTCGTAGATTTGGCTTCAACCTCGGAGGAAGAGCTGATCGAGGTCTTAAGCCACGGCCTTGGCGTGGAAGAAGACCGGCCCGTCGGGATGGATCCCGACGCGGGTGACGACGACATCGTCGAGGGTGCCGACGGGGCCTCTGATCGCCCGTCGGATCCCCCTCTGCCAGCGCCGCAAGACAACTCGGCGGCCATTTTGTTGGCTATACAGTCCTTATGCTCAGAGATAAGGACGAGACTAGCGTTGCCGACGGAGGAACCTCTCCCGTCGGGGGATCCTGAACCGGGACCTTCTGGCGTTCCCCCGCCCAAGAAAAGAAGGATTCACCCTCCACCTCCTTTTCAGCCGTCGCGCACCGTCCAGCCCTCCTCCCCGTCCACCCGAGGGGATGATACGGGGACTGACACGGCAGCGACGGGTACGGACGACGAGGTATACGACGAGGATCTACCGTCGTCACCTCCCACCAGGGCCTCTCCGCCCGACGAGATTGGTTCGTTCCACTCCATGATAGCCAGGGCATCCGAGCTTTTCCAACTCTGCCCTGAGGAGAAGAAAAAGGAAGGATTCCTTTATCAACGGCGCGAGGCCAAGAGGAAGACGGTCCTCGCGGTGCCTCTACTGGACGACATTTGGGATGAGGGCCTCTCCCTCCTCAAGAACCCTTCCACTACGCCAGGTAGAAGAGACCGGTACGAGAAGAAGTACCAGGTCCTGGACGCGGCCCCCCTGTGCCTCTGGGCGCAGCCTACCCCGGACTCCCTCGTCTCCGCGGCGGCCAGGAAGAAAGCGGGGGAGGGGGGTGCGGCCTCCACATCGACTTCCCCACCGGACGGCGAGGGAAAGAAATTGGACACTATGGGACGCAGGGTCATCTCGTCTGCAGCGACGACGATTAAAGCGGCCAACGCCTTGGCTATCGTGGCCCGCTACGACAGGGAGCTATGGTACAAACTGGCTCCCCTACTGGACTTCCTACCGGACGACAAGAGGGCGGATGCCCTGGAGATCCTACAGGAAGGTGAGGTGGCGTCGGACCACGCCATCACTATTGCGACGGACATCGCTGACACTGGATTTTGCCAGTTGGGCAACGGCGTGTGCCTTAGGCGGCGTGGATGGCTCAAGGCTATGGACTTCCGTCAAGACGTACAGACCAGAGTCCTGGACATGCCGTTCGATGGGAACAACCTGTTTGGGAAAACAGTGGACGATTCCCTTCAGGCCATTAAAGCGGACACTGAGACGGCCCGGGCCCTTGGGGTTCTGCAGCAACGACGGGCGCCCTTTCGGAGCAGCGGAGGCAAGGGCGCCTCCAAAGGTTCCGGCGGCGGTTTCTCCACCTACCGTCAAGCGGCCCGCTCGTCGTCTCAGGAGGCCTACAGAGGACGAGGCAAGTCTGGCGGACCCCGCCGTCGTCACCAAGGAGGTCAAGGCGGCAAAGCCTCGTCGAAACAGGATTGAACCGACCGTGGGGTCGGGCCCCCACCGATGCACCCCGGTGGGAGGCCGGCTGGCGAGCTTCGTCAGCGTGTGGGAGTCCATCTCCACCGACCGTTGGGTGCTGGACGCCTTAGCCCGGGGCCACGCGCTCGAGTTTCAAAGAAGGTGCCCACGCGTCCCCCCCCCGTGGCCAGAAAAGAGCTTCACGTCCCTCAGCTTCTCCGGGAGGTAAAGGCGATGCTCAGGAAGGGCGCCATCGAACTCATCCCAAAGAGGCTTCGGGGCTCCGGAGTTTACTCGAGATACTTCCTCGTGAAGAAGAAGACGGGAGGATGGCGCCCCATCCTAGACCTGCGACGTCTGAACAAATTCATCAAGGCGCAGAAGTTCCGGATGGTCAACCTCCAGCACGTCCTGGGTCAGCTGGAGGAAGGAGACTTGGAGGATGCCTACTTCCATATTCCCATCCTAAAGGGGCACCGAAAATTCCTCAGGTTTGTGGTCCAAGGGCGTCACTACCAGTTCAAAGCCCTCCCCTTCGGACTACGGTCGGCACCCAGGATATTCACCAAGTGCCTTGCACCGGTGGCGGCGCAGCTGCGCCGCGAGGGGATCCACGTCTACCCCTACCTGGACGACTGGCTCATCCGGGCCAAGACGAGGGAGCTCGCCGTGGAGCACACGGCAAGGACCGTCCAACTTCTCACAGACCTGGGATTCTCCGTGAACTACGCCAAGTCCCACCTGGTACCCGCGCAAAACGCACTGTTTCTGGGAGCGAAGCTCGACACAGTGTCCCTTCTGGCCTCCCCGTCGGAGGAAAGGACCAGGTCCATCCTGGGCAAGGTACAGCGGATGTTGGCTTCCGACGCGGCCAAGGTGAGGTCCATCAAGTCCCTCCTCGGAATGATGTCTTCTTGCATCTACCTCATTCCCATGTGCAGGCTCCGGATGCGCCCGTTGCAGGAGTTCCTGGACGCGCGCTGGATCCAAACGACGGGCGGCTTCGAGGAGAGGATCACACTCGAGAGTTTCCGCCGCGCGGTCCGGTGGTGGGGCACCCGCGCGCATTTGACGGCGGGCATGGACTTCCAGACCCCAGACCACCAGGAGACAGTGACCACGGATGCCTCCCTGGAAGGGTGGGGAGCGCACACCGAAAATCTACACGCGAGAGGCCTTTGGCTCCCGACGGAGAAGTCCCTCCATATCAACGTCCTGGAGCTCCGTGCAGTGTTCTGGGCCCTCAGGTCCTTCCTTCCGTCCCTCAAGGGCAAGGTGGTGAGGATCTTCACCGACAACACCACCACCATGTTTTACATCTGGAAACAGGGCGGAACCAGGTCCCCAGCACTGTCCAAGGAGGCGCAGGACCTGTGGCATTGGGCCGTCGCCCAAAGGATGTTTCTGGTGCCGTTTCATCTGGCAGGGATAAAAAACACCATCGCCGACTCACTCAGCAGGGAGCTGCGCTCGTGCCACGAGTAGGAACTACGGCAGGATCTAGTGGATCACCTCTTCCGACGGTGGGGCACACCCCAGATCGACCTGTTCGCGACGGCGACGAACTCCAAGTGCCGGAGGTTCGCCAGCAGGTTTCCCCAGGCGAGGAGCATGGGCGATGCTTTCTCGTTCCCCTGGGAGGGCCTGTTCCTCTACGCGTTCCCTCCTTTGCCACTGCTAATCCGGCTCGTCAACCAGCTCAGGAGGTCACGGTGCAGGATGATCCTCTTCGCACCTGCGTGGCCGAGGCAGATATGGTTCCCGGACCTTCTGGACTTGTCAACGTCCTCGCCAATCAAGCTGCCGGTGGACGCGGATCTACTCTCCAGGGAAGGAGGCGCCATCCTCCACCACGACCCGAAATCGCTGAACTTGCAGGCCTGGCTCCTGCAGCGCTAGAGTTTGGAGGATACGACGTACCGGCCGACTGCAGAGAGGTTCTTGCAAAGGCCAGGGCGTCCTCGACTCTTAAATGCTACGGACACAAATGGAAGAGGTTCTCTGTCTGGTGCCACGCACAGAAGATTAACCCTCTACGGATTACGGCTCCCCAGGTACTGCCGTACCTGCTGACGCTGGCCAAAGCTGGACTGGCACACGCGTCCATCAAGATTCATCTTGCTGCGATCTCCCGATACACCAGAACCACGGGGCGGACGTCCTTGTGGTCTCATCGTCTGGTGAAAGAGTTCATGAAGGGACTGTTCAGATCGTTCCCGCCGGTGAAGGCTCCGGCCCCGGCGTGGGAGCTCAACGTGGTGCTGACCAAGCTCATGGGACCTCCGTTCGAGCCTCTGCACTCGGCCCCCTTGAAGTTTCTGTCGTGGAGAACAGCGTTTCTTGTGGCCATCACCTCCGCACGACGGGTGGGAGAGATCCAGGCCCTTTCCTGCAAGGCCCCGTACTTGACTTTTCACGACACGAGGGTAGTGCTCAGGACGCACCCCTCCTTCATGCCCAAGGTACCGTCGGACTTCCATCTCAACGAACCCTTGGTGTTGCCTGTGTTCTTCCCGTCGCCTTCGTCGCCGGCTGAGAGGACTTTGCACTCGCTGGATGTGGCTAGAGCGCTGAAGTTCTACGTGGACCGCACAAAGTGTTTTCGGAAGACGTCACAACTCTTTGTGAACTTTGGACCTGTCAATCAGGGGAAGGCTCTCTCGAAGGCTTCCATTTCCAGATGGCTCTCCGGCTGTATCATGTACTGTCATCGGTTGACAAACCGACCGCTGCCTGGCCGTCCGAGAGCCCATTCCACCAGAGCGATCGCAGCTACCACGGCGTTCCTTTCTGGTGTGCCCCTGCTGGACATATGTAGGGCTGCTGCGTGGAGGTCGACGCACACCTTCACGAAATTCTACTGCGTCGATCGGGATTCCAGGGAGGAGTCCAGGGTCGGCCAAGCAGTGCTGTGCAACCTGTTCGCCTGAGGTGAGCCTGGTGAGGAGGTAAGATGCTTAATGTTGAGTTTGATGTAATGCTTAATGTTGAGCCTTTGCCACCTCCCGTGGTTGTGCATGTGTGTACTGCTATGTATTCTTTATTCATGAGCATGTGAATCCATGCCAGACCCCATGCTGGAGAAGGAACAAGTTACTTACCTGTAACTGTTGTTCTCCAGCATGGGTCTGGCATGGATTCACATGCGAACCCTCCCGCCTACCCCTCTGCGGCTCTTCACTTGGTCATACTGCCACTTCACGTGCTTCCAAATCTGAAGATGGCTGCCAGAGGCGGTGCTTAGGTAGAGGGCAGTCATTGGCTGTGGTCAGTAGGACGCAGAGACCAGTGATTGGTTACTACTACGAAAGACAGATCAGAAACGAAACTGATACTGGTTTTTTCTTTACAGAGGATTCCCAGCCTGACGACGGGGAATATTCATGAGCATGTGAATCCATGCCAGACCCATGCTGGAGAACAACAGTTACAGGTAAGTAACTTGTTCCTTCTCAAGAACCCTTCTACGACGCCCACCAAGAGGGACAGGTACGAGAAGAAGTACCGGGTACCCGACGCCGCCCCCTTGTGCCTCAGGGCCCAGCCTAGGCTGGACTCGGTCTTCTCGGCAGCGGCCAAGAAGAAGGCAGCGGGTGCGGCAGCATCAACTTCCACTTCCCCGCCGGACAGCGAGGGCAAGAAGTTGGACTCCATGGCACGACGGGTCATTTCGTCGGCGGCGACGACGATTAAGGCAGCCAATGCCTTAGCGATCGTGGCCCGTTACGACAGGGAGCTTTGGTTCAAGTTAGCTCCCCTGTGGACTTCCTGCCGGACGACAAGAGAGCGGAGGCCCTAGAGATTCTTCAGGAAGGCGAGGTGGCGTCGGATCACGCCATAACGGTGGCAACGGACATTGCCGGATTTCGCCAGATGGGCAACAGGGTTTGCCTACGACGACGAGGGTGGCTCAAGGTGACAGACTTCCGCCAGGACGTTCAGACCAGAGTGTTGGATATGCCGTTCGACGGCACAACCTTTTTTGGAAGATTGTGAATGAGTCACTCCAGGCCATCAAGACCGATTCGGAGACGGCCCGGGCCCTAGGGGTACTTCAACAATGACGGCCCTTTCGGAGCTCCAGAGGCAGACAGGGTGCCTCCAAGGGATCCAGCGGTGGCTCTTCTACATACCGCCACGTGGCCCGCTCCTCGTCCCAGGAGTCCTACAGAGGTGGCGGCAAGCAGGGAGGATCCCGCCGTCGTTGTGAAGGAGGCCAAGGCAAGGCCTCCTCCAAGCAGGACTGAACCAGCCGTAGCGTCAGGCCCCCACCGAAGCACCCCGGTGGGAGGCCGGCTGACGAAGTTCGTCAGCATGTGGGAATCCATCTCCACCGACCGTTTGGTGCTGGACACCCTGGCCAACGGGCACTCGCTGGAATTCCAAAAGAAGTGTCCTTGCATTCCTCCCGTGGCCAGGAAGGAGAATCACATCCCTCAACTGCTGTTGGAGGTAAGGGCGATGCTCAAGAAAGGTGCCATCGAGCTCGTCCCCAGGAGGCACCGGAGTGTACTCAAGGTACTTCCTCATCAAAAAGAAGACAGGCGGTTGGCGCCCCATCCTGGACCTGCGTTGGTTAAACAAGTACACAGAAATTCAGGATGGTCACCCTCCAGCACGTGCTGGGACAGCTGGAGGAGGGCAACTTCCTATCGTCGTTGGTCCTGGAGGATGCTTACTTCCTCATCCCCATTCTAAAAGGGCACAAAGTTTCTCAGGTTTGTGGTTCAGAGCCCTGCCGTTTGGATTAAAGTCGGCACCCAGGGTATTCACCAAGTGCCTGGCACCAATGGCGGCGTGGCTGCGCCAGCAGGGGATCCATGTCTACCCCTACCTGGTGGATGACTGGCTAATCCGTGCAAGAACAAGAGAACTCGCCGTCGAACACACAGCGAGGACCGTCCGGCTGCTCACGGAACTGGGATTCACCATCAACTACCCCAAATCCCACCTGGTTCCGTCGCAAGTGGCACTGTTTCTGGGAGCGAAGCTCGATAGAGTGGGGCAATTGGCCTCCCCGTCGGAGGAGAGGACGAAGGCCATTTTGGGCAAGGTGCAACACCTGCTAGCCACGGACTTGGCCAGGGTGAGGTCCATCAAGTCCCTCCTCGGGATGATGTCCTCATGCATCTACCTTGTACCCCTTTCCAGACTTCGGATGCGTCTGCTACAGGAGTTCCTCGACGCCCGCTGGCTTCAGGCGACGGGCTGCTTCAAAGACAGGATCCCTCTCGACGAGGAGTTCCATCGGACGATCCTATGGTGGGGTACCCATGCGCACCTCACGGCAGGCACGGACTTTCAGACCCCAGCGTTTCAAGAGACGGTGACGACGGACGCCTCCCTGGAGGGTTGGGGGGCCCACACCGGAGATCGCCACGCAAGAGGCCTTTGGCTCCCGGAGGAGAGGTCTCTCCACATCAACATTCTGGAGCTTCGAGCAGTGTTCTGGGCGCTCAAGTCGTTCCTTCCGTCCCTCAAGGACAAAGTGGTGAGGATCTTCACCAACAACACCACCACGATGTTCTACATACGGAAGCAGGTAGGCACCAGATCCCTAGCCCTATCCAAGGAGGCCCGGGATCTGTGGCACTGGGCTGTCGCCCAGGGAATGTTTCTGGTTCCCTTCCACTTGGCAGGAATATAAAACACCATTGCCGACTCAGTCAGCAGGGAGCTGCGCTCGTGCCACGAGTGGGAACTACGTCAGGACCAGGTGGATCGGCTCTTCCGATGATGGGGCGAACCCCGGATTGACCTTTTTGCGACAGCGACAAACTCCAAGTGCCAGAGGTTCGCCAGCAGGTTCCCACAGCCGAGGAGCATGGGTGATGCTTTCTCGTTCCCTTGGGACGGCCTGTTTCTATACGCGTTCCCTCCGTTGCTGCTCCGTCTCATCAACCAGCTCAAGAAGTCCAGGTGCAGAATGATCCTCGTCGCACCGGCGTGGCCGAGACAGATCTGGTTCCCGGACCTTCTGGACTTGTCAACGTCCCCACCAGTCAAGCTGCCAGCAGACGCGGATCTTCTCTCCAGAGAAGGAGGCGCCATTCTTCATCACGACCCGGAGTCGCTGAACTTGCATGCCTGGCTCCTGCAGCACTAGAGTTTGGAGGGTACGATATCCCGGCTGACTGCAGAGAGGTTCTTGCAAAAGCCAGGGCGTCCTCAACTCTCAAGTGCTACGGACATAAGTGGAAGAGGTTCTCTGTCTGGTGCTGTGCACAGAAGATTAACCCTCTGCGGATTACGGCCCCTCAAGTACTGCCGTACCTACTGTCGCTGGCCAAAGCTGGACTGGCTCACGCCTCCATCAAAATACATCTGGCTGCCATCTCCCGAAATACCAGGACTACGGGACGGGCGTCCTTGTGGTCTCATCGCCTGGTGAAGGAATTTATGAAGGGACCATTCCGATCGTTCACGCCGGTGAAGGCTCCAGCCCCGGCGTGGGAGCTTAATGTGGTGCTGACCAGGCTCATGGGGGGCCCCATTCGAGACTATGCATTCGGAACCTTTGAAGTTCCTGTCGTGGAAGACCACGTTCCTCGTGGCCATCACCTCCGCACGACGAGTGGGAGAGATCCAGGCCCTATCTTGCAAGCCTCCATACTTGACTTTTCACGACACAAGGGTGGTGCTGAGGACGCACCCCTCCTTCATGCCCAAGGTGCCGTCGGACTTCCACCTCAACGAGCCCTGGTGTTACCAGTTTTCTTCCCGTCGCCTTCGACGCCGGCCGAGAGGACTTTGCACTCGCTGGATGTAGCTAGAGCGCTGAAGTTCTACGTGGACCGCACGAAGAGTTTTCGGAAGACGTCTTAGCTGTTTGTAAACTTTGGGACTGCAAATCAAGGGAAGGCTCTCTCGAAGACTTCCATTTCCAGATGGCTCTCCGGCTGCATCATGCACTGTCACCGGTTTGTCACACCGACCGCTGCCCGGCTGTCCGAGAGCCCATTCGACCAGAGCGATCGCTGCTACCACGGCGTTCCTGTCTGGTGTGCCCCTGCTAGACATCTGCAGGGCTGCTACATGGAGGTCGACGCACACCTTCACAAGATTCTACTGCGTCGATCGGGACTCCAGGGAGGAGTCCAGGGACGGCCAAGCCAAGCAGGGCTGCGCAACCTGTTCGCTTAAGGTGAGCCTGGTGAGGAGATAACAGATGCTTAATGTTGAGTTGTTGTATTGCTTAATGTTGAGCCTGTTGCCACCCCCCCCCTGTGGTTGTGCATGTGTGTACTGCTATGTATTCTTTTATTCATGAGCATGTGAATCCATGCCAGACCCCATGCTGGAGAAGGAACAAGTTACTTACCTGTAACTGTTGTTCTCCAGCATGGGTCTGGCATGGATTCACATGCGAACCCTCCTGCCTACCCCTCTGCGGCTCTTCACTTGGTCATACTGCCACTTTACGTGCTACCAAATCTGAGGATGGCTGCCGGAGGCGGGGCTTAGGGAGAGGTCAGTCATTGGTTGGGGGCAGTATGACCCAGAGATCAGTGATTGGTTACTACTAAGAAAGTCAGATCAGAACCTAAACTGATACTGAGTTTTTTCTTTACCGAGGATTTCCAGCTTGACGACGGGGAATATTCATGAGCATGGGAATCCATGCCAGACCCATGCTGGAGAACAACAGTTACCGGTAAGTAACTTGTTCCTTTTACTATTGAAACCACTAGGTTGCCAAACCACAAGTGGAACCGGAGCTGCCGATTTATACAAAATAGGCTTGTAGTGGGATACACACTCCGATGGTGAGATTAAACTTCCATCCACTGGTGGACAACCCAAAACCATGGGCTACTAAGTACCAAAGTACCAAAATCCCCTTACATAATTTTCCTTAATCATCTTTGCCAGAAGGTCCCATCGCAACACAGCAGAATCTTTTTACTTCTTAAGTGTTTGATTTTCTACAGCTGATCCGCTGACAGCTTGTTGTTCTTGGATGCAGCCCACAGTGTGGCTGTAGCCTTACGGCAGTTGCTGTCAAACCAAGCAGCATCTTTGTGCTCGCCTAACCAATGGCATGAAGGAATGCTAAGACCCCAGCGGTATTTACGAGCAATGAACGTAATTAAGTTCTCATAAACCAGAATGGACACTACTGAGGCCTTCTAGTGAACTTGAGAAAGCTTGCCTATCGGACTCTGTCTCTACTAGAATAGAAGTTAACTTGTCCTTGGGTTTCATTATACAAGAGGCTTGAAAAGGAACTGCTAAAACAGACGGGCATGGGTTTTGTGAGGCTATGCTCCACAGACGGACCAATGGATCATAATCCATTTCTGGGCGTTTGTGGACTGCCAAATCCATTACCCGATAAAACGACTATCCGTCTACCCGGCATTAGTCTTTTCAAGAGATTCTAATACCAGACTTGAAGGAGCATTCTTCAGAGAAGCAATGGAAGCAGGACTAAGTCGAGAACTAACGGAGCAAGGCTGGGCAGTGAAGACTAATTTCCTGAACTAGAACCCAGTCCAATGTAAGATGTCGCCACTTGTCAATGCCATTGTTGCAAACTGATGCCCACAATAGCTGACAATGGCTGTTTTCAGAATTCCAGATGTAGGCCCTAACTATCCATAGATGATTCCCCCATCCCCTCAACAGTGCATTGAATGGAAAGTGTGACTATCACGTTTCCATTCTTCGAATGCTGATGGCCTTGATGCATGTACTTTGGAGTACTGTTTGTAGTGTGTCCTCACTTAGAATAGCATTACGTTAAATATTTGACAGACATTACTGTACCAAACTTTATTGGACTTTACCCTGTCTGACAGGATGTATCCTTTACTCCAGCACAGGGTCTTGCATGGATTCACATGCTCATGAATGTTCCCCTTCTTTAGGCTGGGAATCCTCGGTAAAAGAAGAAAGCAGTTTTGCTTTAAACTAAAACTGCTTGACTCTTCGAATGGATTGTGTCCTCTCACGTATCACCCAGCTTTGTTGCTTCGGAAAAGAAATTTCACTCACCAGGGCACTGTGCTCAATGTCGTGGCATCGATGTTCCTCGATGGCTGCCGTCGTGTCGACATCATCCGTAGCATAAATAGCTCGAGCCGTGCCCGTTGGCTTCAGTTCTGTTTTTCCGAAAGCTTTGCTTAGAATGTGAACGGCGCACTTCAGTTTTCTATGGGAAAAGTCGTCTTCTACCCCTTCTGCTCCTCAGTCAGACCCTTCGAAACATAAATCGAAGGCAACGTCGAGTAAATCTGCGCTTCTGTCAAAACCTTTGTCAACACTGTTGTGAAAGGCTTCATCGACGTCATTTACCAAGAGCGTCATCCATGTCATTATCAATGACTGCGTCGACACCTTCGACGGTCACTTCGACCATTCCGTGGCCTCTGCCCTTGCCAGACAAGGATTTACGCCCAGGAAAAACTTTCAAGTCCATGGCCTCAATTTGAAGAAGAGCATCCCTCAGAGGAAGAAGCTTCTCCTTTTGGTGTGAGGTATGGCACCAAGAATGTTACTGAAGAACCTATTGATAAGGGCTCCAAAATGACTGATCTTTGACTGCCTTCAGTCAGTTAGTGGAATAGACACCTCGCCAGAACTAGAGTTTGGCAAGCCTGATCCAACAGAGCATGCAGATTCTGCATACAAAAGCCTCATGAATAGAGTGATTGAATACATGAGATGGAGCAGGAGTTATCTAACCTACAACCAGGATAATATGACAGATATACTGACCCAGTGCCCTCACAAAGACCTGGTGTTACCTTTTCATGCAGCTCTGCAGAAAAGAGTTTTGAAAAAACTGGGATACTCCAGAATCTGGACCTGCTGTGAATAAAACCTTTGCCAGAACATATAGGCCTTCCAGTATTAACAGACTTAACAAAACATCGTACACCCGAAAGCCTGGTGGTTCAGGCAGCCGCATCAACCGAGCAGTCGGCCTATCCATCTATTCCTCCGAATAGAGATGACAAGAGGGTGGATGCCTCGGCGCACAAGATCTTTTCATCGGGCAGTATGGCCTTGAAATCTGCTAATGTTACCTCCACCCTTTTGAGGTTTACTTACACCTTGTGGGACTGCATTAGTATGGCGACTGAACACATTGCGGAAGGTGAGGAGAGAGACGGCTTCCTAGCTATTGTGAACGATGGGAAGGAAGAAATGGGGGAGTGTCTCCAGTCAGGACTGGAACTGCTTACAGAATCAGCAGGTCCATGGCTTCTAGCACCATGCTACGTATGTTTGCATGGCTGAGAAAATCTGGCTTTGCACCGGATGTGCAGGCCAGGTTACTCCATATGCCCTTTGACAGCTTGAGGTTGTTCAGCACTAAGGCGGATGAGTCTGGAGAAGCTGCAGACCTCTAAGGCGGCGGCTAAATGAATTAGCGCCTCCATACGTCAACCTCAGCAACACCCCTACTCAGGCTCATCTTCCTGGAGGCGGCGTCCTTTTTGTTTCTGTTCCTCATTTGGAAGGGTAAGAGGGCAGGCTGTACAAAGAGAACAACAAAAAGATTCCCTCATGGTGGACGAGGAAGGGGTGCTAGATCAGCCCCAGCAATGGCAACTGTTTCTCAGCTGCTGTTGCAGCCGCCTCTAAGCCACTCTGAGGCCTTGACCCGCAATACCATGGTGGGAGGCAGAATCTCTCAGCATCTGAAAGAATGATGGGGCATTATTTCAGATGCTTGGGCACTGGAAACAGTAGCCCATGGTTACTGCATTGCCTTTCAAAGAAGGCCTTGGGATCATTAACCGGGACCCAACTCTGTCAAAATTCCAGATCTCCTTGTGCAGGAAATGTTAACCCTGCTAGAGAAAGGTGCAATAGAACATGTACCTGTAGCAGAGAGGAACAAGGGTTGGTACTCCCATTATTTCCTCATTCCCAAGAAGGACAGAGGATTGAGAACCATGTGGGGCTTAAGAAACTTGAACAAGTTCCTCAGGAAGGACAAGTTCAAGATGGTAACCCTTTCTCAAATCCTTCAGCTCTCCAACTCCAAGATTGGTTTGTATCGTTGGACCTTCAGGATGCTTACTTTCACATGTCAATCCATCTCAAGCACAGAAAGTACCTGAGGTTCGCGGTTGGCGGTTCTCCTTACCAGTTTCGGGTTCTGCAATTCGGGCTGGCCTCCACCCGAGAGTTTTCACCAAACTGATGGCTTTAGTGGCAGCGAGTCTCGGGAGAGGGGGGATTCAGGTCTACCCCTCCCTGGACGATTGGCTGATCAGGGAACGTTCTCACGAGCAGGCCCCGGAACATCTAGCAGCCTGCCACTCCATACAATTACAAGAAGTCCCATATGATACCATTCCAAAGACTCCAGTTCATCAGAGCGGTCTTGGACACTTCCTCTGGGAAAGCCTCGCCTCCCGAGGTTAGAGCTCAACGCATTCTGCAGATGGAAACAAAATTCCAAAATGCCCAGCATCTACCAGCCTATGATTTTCCGAGGGCCTCATGGCAACCTACATTTTTCTGGTGGCAAAGGCCCGATTGAGGAGGAGGTCCCTTCATGGGGCCTCAGAACTCAGTGGTCCCAGTTTTCAGGGAATTTGTCAGATCTTGTGCAAGTTCCGAGCAGAGTGGCGCAAGACCTTCTATGGTGGGCTTGCAAAGACAATATTCTCAAGGGAGAATCTTTTTGGCAACCTTGGCCAGAGATAACGGTAGTGACGGATGCCTCACTCACAGGGTGGAGCGCCCACACCAACGATCTAACAATCAGCGGTTGTTGGTCTCCATCAGAGTCCAACTACACATTAACCTTTCTGAGATGAGGGCAATCAGACAGGCGCTGAAGGCCTTTCTTCCCTCTGTACAGGGATAGAATGGCCTGATAATGACTGACTACAAAGTGGCCATGTACTACCTCAACAAAAGAGGTGTAGGGTCACTACCACTGTGCATAGAGGCAATGCAGCTCAGGTTCTGAGCAGTACAAGAAGGAATCTCTCTATTGGCAGTTCACCTAGCCAGAGAGAACACCACAGCAGCGGACACTCTGAGCAGGCAGAAAACAGTCTCCCACGAGTGGGAACTAGCTCAGGAAGTCCTTCAAGAGATCTTCACCCTTTGGGGAACCCCTCAAGTGGACCTGTTTGTGACCGAGGTAAATCGGAAGTGCGAACAGTGTTGCTCAAGGGAATTTCCTCCAAGAGGAGCTCTACTGGACCCGTTCGTAGTGGACTGGGAATTTCCACTTCTGTACGCATTTCCTCCAGTCCCCGTCATTCCTCACGTGATCAGGAGGTTGAGAAAGTTCGGGAAATCCATGATCCTAATTGCTCCGGATTGGGCCAGGAAGATGTGGTACTTGGACCTTCTGGACATGTACATCTGCCCTCTAATACGTCTTGCACGAGAGGCTCTTCTCTTCCAAGAGGAAGGTCGGGTTCTCCAGCCAGAAGTCAAGGCACTCAGCCTTCACGCATGGTTTCTGAGAGGTTGAGATATAAGGATTGGGACCTCCCGGGTTTGACATAATGTAGATTTTGCTTTGGCCTGAAGGCCAGCAACCAAATCCTTGTACCGTGCCGTTGGAATAAATCCAGTAACTGGTGCAAGGATAGGAATGTGGATTCATTCCTATGTAGCACTCCTATGGTGCTTTCTTTCCTCTTATATCTAGCCAATCTGGGGCTTCAATAAAACAATAAACGATAAAAGGATACCTGGCTGCACTTTCCATCTTTAAGTGCTCCTCTGAAGAGGGCTCTTATTTCAAGATACCCATGAATGTGCAATTTCTAAATGGTCTCACCAACGTGCTTCTGCCAGTCCCTTTCCATGTGCCTGTTTGGTATTTATATTTGGTATTGAAATCTCTCACCTGTATTCCATTCGAGCCATTGCATTCATGTCCTCTAAGGCTACTCACATTAAAGTCCTTCTAGTGGCTTTGGCATCAACCCGCAGGGCAAGTGAGTTATAGTCTCTCTTGTAAACCTCCTTACACCGTATTCTATGAAGAGAAGGTCATCCTCCAAGTCAAACTATCATTCCTGCCTAAAGTAGTCTGAGACTTCAATTTGTCGCAAAGGATAATCCTACCAGCCTTTTATCCTCCCCCCACATGCAAGCAAGGAGGAAGAAAGGTTTCACAGGCTAGATCCTAAAAGGGCCTTGAGCTTTTATCTCAAGACTTGCAAAATGTAGGCAAGATGATCAACATTTCATCAGATATACCAGCCACAAGTTGGGCCTGGCCATAACGACACAAAACATGGTCAAGCCTCGTGAACAAAATAATCTTACAATGCTTTTCATGATAAACAACCTCCTTCCAAAGGTATAAAGTAAAAGGCTCTAGCAAAAATGTCATACGTCCAATGTCTTCCTCTGTAATTACAAATTCTAAGAGTCCACCTTCTAATGATTAAAAGGGGGATGAATCTTCTCTTAAAATCAAACCAATACTTCAAAGACATAACTTTGTTGGATATTACAAGTCCCATAAGCCCATGAGTATTGGGATGAAGAAGAATGCAGTAGTCGGGCAATTAAGCTGAACAGCCCACACCTGAAGGAACCTGGGAGGCATACAAGGCCCCCTCAGGTGCAGGCAATGTGATGGACCTGGAACTGTGACTGGAGTGCAATCTGTAGCAGTAGAAGCAGAAAGGAAGAGGCTCAGAGCTGGCAAACCAAACCGAAGTGGAAGAATCGGATGCAGGAATGTGGATGCAGCAGATTTCACCTACTTGTTCTGAGAGGGTCCTGTTTCTCCCCCCCTCCCCCAAACTCTGAAGTGCAGAGGCTGCGCAGCGGAAGACATGCAGAGAGGCGGTCTTTCCCCTTATGAGCCTGATTGCTGTGGTTGCTGCGCTGAAAAACGTGTCTGAGACTGAAGCAAGGATCTGTAGGCGAGTTGCAGGTCTCAGGAGCGAGGGGGGGGCTCCATGGCCGGACCGGAGACACTCCAGCAAGGGAAGGGTGTGTGCGTTCCTGTGGGGCCAGAAGCAGTGAAATCTGTGCTCAAAGTCATGGAAGTTGAGTAACCTGCTGAACAAGGATCACAGAAGGCAGTGAGTCAAACCAGGTGTTCTGGTTCCTTGTGCGAGCACTGCCGGTAACAGTATCCACGCCAATCTTCACTTGCATAGCAGTTAAAGCGAGCAGACGTTGTTCATTGTATTAGTTAACAGGGAACAATGGAAAGTAGCAGTCTCATGTGATTGGAAATGTCTTTTTATTCGCCCGAAAGTAAATGCTACCGCAAGACATTTAAGAAGTGGTCGCGTGTCTCTTACCAAGCAGAACGAATGTTGGGGAACAAAATTGTTAAACACTTTGTTTTTAAAATCTATGAAGAGGTATTCCTGTCTCCTTAAATTCATTTCCCAAATGAAGATTGAACTTTCTCATTGTTGAAACAAATAAACATTGTACTCGTACGTCCCGTCCCCTTTCCTCCATCCTTGTGGTCGTCCCCCACCAGGGCACGTTACCAGAACCTTTGGCAGCCAAAAATGTAGCTTACCCTTTAAATTTAGTATAGTGTGCAGGGCATGGCCTCAGTCATGGGAACGACCTTGCCGAGGCCCTGCACTGCGGCACCCCAACTCAGTCCCTTTTTCCTCATGACGGTATCGGACCTAGCAGTCAGCACAGAGAGTTTCCTTTTAGCTTTCTTCTTGCTCGGTTTGTGTTTTGAATTCTTATTTCATTTCTCTTTGGTGCCTTGCCTCCACCGGCCCATGTCGGCCACAGGAGGATTCACTAGATGGGCCTCATGTGACCGCTCATTCCTGGCCTCGGACCCCCATGCAATCTGTCTTGAGTACTTGGGGCCCGACCACTACTGGACTCATGTTTGGTCTGCAGCGCTCTTGGTCAGAGGGCATTGAAGAATCGTTGGTTACAGTGGAGGGAGATCTTCCACACTTCTCCACCGCCCCAGCTTAAGGACTTTGTCTCCAGAACCTCTCGTCAAGACAAGGTAGGCCCTCTGTTCAGCACGGCTCCACAGCACGGAAACTCCTTCCCATGGTTCCCACGGATTTGGGTTCCTTGCATTTCATGTTCTGGAAGGCCCGAGGCCTCTAAGGCTACCGGCTCCTAAGCTTAAGGACCCATGAGCTCTTCCGGGTGATCCGGGGTCAGAACTGAAGCCTTGCAGGCTACCGGCTCTCAAGCCGAGGGGGATTACCAGGCTGTCCAGAGAAGGACTATCTGGCTTGTCCTCTTCTTCTACCCCAGGTGGTATGGAATAGTCGAGTGCCACCTCAAAGGGTCATTCTTCAGCTGCATCTAGCAAGGCTACCAGCACAGGTGCCGAGAGCTCCCAGCCTACCAGATTTCGTTCTGAGGCCGTCACCCAGGGGGTTTTGAATACTGGCTGTCTGGCTGAAGGCTCACGTCTACAAGAGGGATCTCCGAGGCGATGCCTCTGCTTTGGATGCAAGACCCAAGCTGTATCCTTCCGTTTCTGAGGACTTTCCTGGCTCGGAGCCATCACGCCCTCCCTCCCAGGGCATGGTGCAAGGTTTCAAAATGGCAGAGCGGCATGTGGCGGAGCCTGCCAGGCAGACGCCCATCTTGTTTCTGGCACATGGCCCGCCAGTGCTTTCGCCCATCGAGTGGGCTTTGTAGGATGATTCCAGCCCCCTTCCCTCTGGAAGCGGCAGCGGATCCTACGGTGCAGGTTAGGTTTTTGGTCCCCTCAGGGGTACATCTACCCATCAGACTTAGAGCTACACGCACCAGGCGCTGCAACGATTTGACCAGGAACGGAGGCCCAGCGCCTCGGAGGGCAGAGCCCCTAGGGACCCGGCGGCTAGTGAGGACCGCTTATTCGAACGCTTCCTCCTGTAGGAAATTGTGACAGTCATCCCCCAGACTGTGCCATCTCGGCCCCCTCCATAGTCTGTCGTCTTCCTCCATGGGAGCCACCTCCAGTTGCCTCTCCAAAGAGGACATGGTCCTTGAGTACTTGGGAAAGCACTGTTAGTCCATTGCAGGACTGCATCTGCGGCAGGCCAACGCGGACGCCTTCTTGACTGCGGCTAACCAAAAGCTATGGCGAGAGCACATGGAATTCCTGCCGACCTCCCTACGGGCAAACAAGCCTCCTTCAGTTGCCTGGCACATTATACAGGATCTCATGGAGTCTACGGTCTCCCACATCGACACAGTCAGGAGAGGACTGTGCCTTGGGTTCGAGATGAGAAGGATGGCGCGGATGCACGCCACAAAATTTTCACCTGAAGTGCCGGAACGGATTGTAGTTCTGCCCACAGATGACGAATTGATGACAAAAGCATCCACCCAGACCGCCAAGTCCTTGGCCATCCTGACAAAGCCGGGTCACAAATCTTTCCCTCAATCTCAGTGTAGGGCAGAGTTCAAACCCCAAACGTTCTCCGGCTTCAAGGCGATCAGGGACTGCAGTATGCATGGCCTGACAGGTAGCCCAGCGACAGCAGAAGGAAGCAGCATGGGACATTGCATGTATTTTTCCGCTCCCCATCCTCTACCCCGCCACTAATGCCCAAGGATCAGTGACGTTTGGGAACACAGCTCGCCAGTGAGGGGGCTGTTTGGCTGTGTTACAGGAAACCTGGAAGCATCTTTTCAGCAACCCCTGGCTCCCATCTGTGGTCTCCACAGGCTTCAGCCTTCCTCTGCCTTCCTCTCCTCCTCTTTATCAGATCGGGTCATCTGTCCCTATTGGAGATGCAGGCGATGGAACCGATTCCTCTTTGTAGACAGGAGCTCCGGCTACTATTCAATTTTGTTTGCGGTTCCAAAGAACAACCGGGCTGGCCTGAGGGTAGTCCTGGACCAGCGGAGTTCTGATTCGGCAAACACCATTAATTAAGAACGTTATTAGAGATAGTACTCTTTCTATCCTTTCTATTGCCGACCTTCGACTAACATCTTCGGCAGTGATGAGGACTAACGTAGTCCGACAAAGATCTTGACTCGACGACACTCCTTCGGCCGTGGAAGGCCGCACTGGGCTTCGGCTCAGACATTAGGGAGAGTGGGGGGTGGACATTTCTTAAGCCACTAAGAGAATGCATAGTCCCCTTTTTCCTCTCTATTTTCGCATAGCTGCCCTTCCGTCCAAATATGGAAAACGCACCATTTAAATGTTGCCCCAGTTGCAACAAGTGTTAGACAGAATCCTGTGCAGTTCCCTTAGGGAGCACTTCAGAAGATTAGGACTACAGGTGAGAGCAATAAATCCCCTTTAGTATCAGTCTGTACCACAAAGATTTAGTTGGTAGCTGTGGCTGAGCAGTCAGACCTATCTCAAGAGGGAGATGAGCAGTATTGAGGGTTTGCACAATAGGCCTACAATACTATGGCAACACTGACCAAAGCTTTGTAGTAAAAAGAATATATATATTTATTTTATACACTTCTATTTAAACACATTGATCACAGTTATTAAGCAAGTTAAATTCTGTCAAAGTGTACACAACTCCCTAGTTAAATTGTAGATTAGTTTGAGCAAGAGTGAAAACTGAGCAAAACGGCACCGTGAAAACCAAACACAAATAGCACTCTAGCAATTTCTCACACGGGAGGGAAAGCACAAGTTATACAGAAATATCTTCTTACGCACCCTAGCAACACTTCCCATGAGTTTGTGAACCAGTTTAGGCAAGACAGTACATCAGTATAGAAAATACTTAAATGAAAACTGAGCAATATGGCACATGACAGGTAATAAGAGTGGGAAGGAAAAGGTGGTTATAAGAAGTAGGTGCACCAACACATTTCTAGTTGAGAAGCAATCTAGAGAAGGCAGTTCTAACAAATTTAGCCAGAGTCAGTAGGCCTGTGCCAGAGTCAGTGGTACAGGGCAAGGGCCTAGGAGCAAAATGTTCTTGTAGCTGCAGTCAAGTCTTTGATTAATGAATTGGAAAGGTGGATGCAGAAGGTGAAAGACAATGGTAAAAGAGAGGGGCGGCCAACCCAACAGGTAGGTAAAGGATTTAAAACACCTTTAGCACTACCGCGCAGAAAGGGCGGCCTGGCGGAACAATGTACCTTTAAAATGAAGAAGTGGCTCCTGCGGTGGCGGTAGTTCCTGCAGTTCGGGGGATCCAGCAGAGGAAGAGAGGCTCTCGTCGTGGAGGAAGGTTTGAGTTACTGCACTACCCAGGGATGAAACCAGCCGCTGTGCTGCCCAACGAATAAAAGGTATTCTCCTTTAAATCGCGGTCTGGGTGGACTGGTGCCTGGCTATCCGGTCTCCGAGTACAGGGTACTGGCGATTCGACCAGGGCAGGTCCAGGAAGGCGATTGGCAAACTGGTTGGCCCCACCAGCTCGAGGGAAGAAAGTTCTTTCAGATGAAGATCTTCTCTCGTTGTGTGGAGAAAAGTGGTGAGACGCTGCAGCAGGGCTTCACCGGTGGTTCAGTCGTTGCAGATGTCTTTGGCTTCTCTCCTCTTCGGCGGCTTAGTTCCAGTGGCGGCGTCTTGCTCTGCCAGTCCTTAGGACCCTGCTTTTATGCAAAAAGAGCCCCATTCATACAGCCTAGCTCCAGCCTATCAGGATAGAGTGCGACATGGGTTGCTGAGGAAACCCTGTCCAGGGGTGGTCCTCCCCCCTCCCACACAATGGACTCATCCCAGACTCGGTGTGCCGAAAGGAGGGCTTCTTGGTAGAAGCCTGCCAAAAGGACGAACAAAAGATCCCCGACCTGGGTTAGGAGTTTAGAGAAAGACACGAGAAAGAATTTAAATTAAAGTTCTGGCAAATAAAACCTACGGGAGTAAAGTTAATATTAAAATAAACCGGTGGTATGTTAGAGGCTGTCAGAAAATGTGGTAGCCTCGAACAATGGGAAAATCCCATAGGGAAATATTTGCTCTTGAATATTTACGTTAGTAACCACTGCCACCAGCCAGAAACTTTTGAAAGAGGGACTGTACGATACCCTCTCGAAAATGAACACAAGGGAAAAACTATTAACCCTTCCCATTACCTCCATAGTAAGATGGGTTGTACTGGTTTAGTTCATAAAAATGGACTAGTAAAGTTAACCAGGACTTTACATGCCCTGGGAGACAGTAGTCAATCCCAGGGTATGGAGTCTGTTTGGGGGTCGCTACGACACCCCTGGGTCACTGCACGGAGGGTGCTGTGTAACCCATGTGAATAAAGATGGTTCCTATGGAGGTGAGAAAAACCCCATAGACATTAAACGCAAACATTTCCTAGAACACACATAGCAAAAATGCCTAAGAGTGGGGAAAAAGAGTCTCAATCTTAGCAGGAGAAAAAAACAAACCCTTCAAATCCAGCAAAGCTGCAGTGGGACTCTATTGGTAAGGGAAATTAGCCATAGAATGAGAATTCTCCCTAACAAGAAGTTGTTCCCTGGAAAGACAAGCACCTGGTGTGCAACCTCTGTCTTGCACAGGACCACGATGAGGGCCACTGTAGATCTTGTCATCTCTTCAAACCAAAGACCCTAAAGGACGAAAGACCAAACGTTGGGCCCACCACGCCATGCAGGCTGAAGTCAGCATGGACGTGGAGGGTGCATCCAGCGACGGCAGCAACAGCGTCTTTTTTTTTTAGGACGACCAAGGCGATAGGGAACCGACCGATTCCCACGTGCTAGCCCGCAACCCCATCAGACAGGCCGGCAGCGCTGTTACGGGGACGACACCCGGCAGCAGTAGCACGCACAAAACAGCCCACACAAAACATACTCCCAAGGCCGAAAGTCGACAACACCATCGACTACACAGCCACACAAGGTGTTGAGGGGTAGGTCCTTTAGTTCCCTGTCCTCTGGGTACTCAAGATCACGATGGCTGCACGACAGGCCCCCAAAGTTGCAAGACAAAGGCAATGCGGACACTTTGTCCAATACATCGGCTGAAAGTAGAGCGGCGGAAGACGCTGCTTCGGACCTCCCGTTTGCCAAAACTCGGCATTCTGCATTAAGGTTGAAATCTGCAAAAAGCACCAAGACTTCGAAAATTGCCCATTTGGTGCAAAAACATGTCCCGGAGAATCTCCTTAAATGGAGAACTTCGAAAAAACACTCCTCAAAGTCAAAATTCTCATAGGGAGAAAGTGAGTGCATCACACAAGGAGAAAGAAAGTGTTTCCAAGGGGAGGGTTCTGTAGCATCTGCTTTAAAGAACAAAGGCTAGCCTACCCCAGAAATACCTCACACTCCTACAACCATACCAAGTTTCTCTCAATGGTCCTCTGAAGACATTGATGGGGTGATGAGACGCATGTCTTTCATGGCAGACTTTTTTGGCAAAAATCCCCAGGCTATGGAAAGCTTACAGAACACGCCACCAACTAGTGGCACCACGTCTTCACAACACCCCAGCAAAGAGACCACATCCAGACACCCTTTTAGTTACCCTTCAGCAAGACCAAGTCAATATAATCTCAATACAGACTCTGAGGAGCAGGATACCCCAGGGGGGCTAGATCATTACTATGAAGAGGATGTTAACATCTTACCCTCTCCTGATCACCTTGACCCGCCGTTGGCAGACTCACCAGTGGACAACCAACTTCGTTTTAGCAATATGCTCATAAAAGAGCTCATTTTCCAGATCCAAACCCAGGAAACGCAATAGGAAAAAGATTTTGTAGAGGACATATTGGAGGACAAAAAAACTGTTACCCAATTTATACCCCTTCTACAGTCATTACAAAGGAGAATTCAACCCTCTCTAGAAACTCCAAGTCAAATGCGGCTGGTAAACCCACGCATTGAGAAAGTTCCGCCCTGAGCCCACAGACCCACTGTACATCAGGGGCCAATTGAAACCAGATTCAATAGTAGTGATCACTACACGGAAAAGGGCAGGAAAACCTCTAACTTTCCTCAGAAGCACCACCCGACAAGGAGAGCAAGAAGCTTCACACTCGGGAGAAAAGTGGTCACCTCAACGGCTTTTCAGGCTAGAATTGCCAACAATACCACCCTACTGGCAAGTTGTAACTGGCACAAGTGGGAGGAGATTGCAACTTTAATGGCCTCAGCCCCAGAACCTCTAAAGTCACAACTGTCCCTCGCAGTAGCGGAGGGAAAGGCGGTGTCAAACTGCATCCTAAAAAATAACTTGGATGCAGCAGATAATGCAGGAAGAATCATTGCAGAAGGGACACTCTTAAAAACACCATGCATGGCTTTGCCAATCAGGATTTAAATTGGAAACGCAGGCAACACTCCTCAATATTCCTATCGAATCGAATATCCTATTCGGTAAAGTGGTTGAGGATGCGTTAGTCTGCAAAGAAAGTGTTTTATACTCTTAAATCATTAGGCCAGCACACTAATAAACCACCAGGCCAAAGAGGCGGAAACCATTTTCATCCCTTTTGAGGACAAAACTCGCAAAGGGGTTCAGGATATGGCCAAAATCAGGTCTCATCCTGGGGTTACATTCCAGGGCAAGGCTCTCGAGGCTTCCAAAGGGGCCAACGTAGAGCTCCAGCCGGGGGAGGTCCTCCACTTCCAGAGGTGAAGCAATACCTCAGAAACAATGACCACCCGCTCCAGGTCCCCTCCCATGCCTCTCCACTAGGAGGGCGTATTACACACTTCACCCAGGCACGGGAGGGAATCACCTCGGGAGTTACTGCACCGACCCTCAAACCACACCTGTGTCAAAAATCAACCATGAAAGAGGAGCCAACGCATCCTTCTCAAAGAAGACTCAATGCTGCTGCTCAGGAACGTCCTCGACATCGTCCCAGCGAACCAGGTAAACAAAGTTCTGATGCTTTTGAATCTCCTTAGAATCACATGCTGTGCATATAGTCAGACATCTAGTGGTAACCGCAGAGTATTGCATCTTGTCTTTCGAGGATTGAAAGGGTATGACAACATGGACGTGCCTGTAACACTATCTCTAATGTGACGTGTAGTGTACCCAAAATCTCTCATGCATCGAGATCCCTTAGATTGTTTTTTTCCCCCTAGCTAGCTGGTCGCCTTATGTGGAGCTCTTAAAAATTGCAAAATTATATTGTTTCCCGACCTCCGGTTGTTTATATATTATTCGTGCCCCCTTCGATTACTTCTCAACCACCGCCAAAGACAGCGGAAGAATAGACTTGGTCGGCTGGTGCTCCACGTTTCCGGGCCTTCTGGCCGGCCTGTACAGTAGGAGTATGGTCTGGGGGTCTCTTTCTTTATTAAGAATGTCTTTCCTTCTCCCCTTTCTTTGCCCCTTTGGTTTTGCCGTTGCTTCAATACACTTGAGCTATGGACAGGACAACATTTAAATGTGTCCCTTCCTGGAAGTACACGCACCGGAGGTGCAATAAGTGTCTCCCTCGCGATCACCACGAGGCGTCCTGTCATTCTTGTCAGCTCTTGCGTCCTAAGATGATCAAGGAGCAGCGAGTTAAGCGGTGGGCAGCCTACACCATGATGCAGGCCGAGGGTAGCTCCCCCATCGCTGCAGGTGCCGTGGCTCTGATACGGATGCCATTGACCTCTTATCGGAGCGATCGCGTTCCGAACGGTCCGTCCCCACCAGACAGGATGATAGTTCTGCTATGGGGAATGTACACCCCGGCAACAGGGACACACCCGCTAATCTTAGAAGCAAGTACACAACCCCCAGTACCGCCTTGACGGATTTGTCGAAGCGGGCTAAGGTGCCAACGGGTATGCCAAGCTCCTTGTCAGCACCCGTCGATCCATCTGGTCGGCAGCCCTCCCAGCAACAGCGTAAGCGGCATGCGTCCGGGCACTCTACAGATGAGGGCGCCAGCACCAAAAGTCACAAGGCCTTCGAGACGCCTCCTACGAGCGTGCCGATGCATAAAGTTCTGGCTACGTCGAAGTCTATGGTGAAGCCACTTGAACAGCCTAAACCCCTCCTGGAAGCGCCGAACATCCGCCAGAGTTTCGCAAAGATCGTTTCGGTGGCCCGTAAACCCCTAGGTTTGACTATTCTGGGATGACTATTCTGAGAGGCCCCAGCCCTTATCCAGATCTCTCTCAGAAAAATCTCAGCGTTTTAGGCAGTTAGATCCCCAGGAGGTGCCCTTTCCCCCCCCTCTGGAATCCTCTAGCTCCTCTTTATGGACCAGAGAAAAATGTGAAGGCGGTATGAATAGGCTTGAAAAATGTGTGGACTTCTCTGAAAGGTTCCCACCTAAAAGGCCTAGTGAAGAAGACCTTTATCCCTCAGTGGCCAAATGCAGAGAACCTCTGGCCCTCTTCATGAGGAGTTCTCTGACCTGACGGATCAAGAGGAGGTTCCGATGACCCCTATTTACAAGAGAATGATCCCACTGACCAGGCTCCAGATTGGGGGGGGTAGGGGGGGTGGACAACCCACCAAGGCCGTCACCTACTCATACCCTGGATCCTGACACCATATGCATGGATCCTCCCTCCTCCCCACCTTTGCGTCAGGCGTCTCCTATAGATGACCAGATGGCGATTAACGCCATTCTGAAAAAAGCAGCCAAGCATTTCCAGATAGCCACGCAAGAGGCTGTGCAAGACTGATTTCGTGGAGGACAGCTGCAGTGCTGGGGGGCAAGGGGAGGGAAAATCCTGACTTGACTTTTGTCTTTGGTGGGAATCCTTTGTAAAGCCTGCCGAGGCTCCAGTGCGTCTCTGAGGACAGGCAGCAGGGGAGGAGTCCGAAACGCTGCTGTTTTTTGTCTTGTGGCATGCCTGCATGTAACCAGTTCCAACTGGGAGGCTGGCTGTCCTGCATAACTGTTGATTGGCTGGGTTCCAGGATAAAGGCAAGGATCCTGAGACAAAAGACCAGTCGATCGCTGGAACAAAAGACTACCAGAGACGCCAGCGACCAGAGAAGCCTGCTGAACTACTACTACTGCTGCTGTCCCACGACTTCCTCCCTTGAACTGGTGGGCATAATCAGTCTTAAGACTACCTTAAAGCCCATCCCACGATGAGCTGCGGCCTTCCTCGGCTGCAAACTGCCAATACCCTGCAACCTCTAGCCTGAGTACAGTGAATCGTCTTGCCAAGGACAAATCCTCCCAAAGCTTTGGTGGACTCCTGCCGGACCTCCAGAGATGAGATTCCCCTCCTCATTCACCTCAAGAGTGCAGGACCGAGCAAGCTTGATGAATTGATCAGACAAGGACCATTTTGCCATGGTGTCTGTGAAAAGGCACCAAAACCACTGATCTGCGTTGGAGCATGAAAAATCCTTAGCTAAGGGTCCCCTCTCTCGAATGCTGCTGCAACATCCTTCAAGAGTTCCTCCTTTTGGCACCATGACCAAGGAACAGGCGACCGGGTCTGCAGCTGCTACATCGTGAAGCCATCCAGTTAAATCTTCATCGCTACTCGGGTACTGCGGGACTCATGGTAATCCTTACCTTGCGTCATTCTGCCGCTCCTTTGTTGCTGTAGTGCTATTTCTGTTGTTTGGGTGTTCACCCTACACTGTCGCCCAGGCCTAACGCCTGTACACATTCAGGGAGCTTTTTCAGAAGTCCCTGAACGTTTTTTTTTTTTTTTTTTTTTTTTAACCAACAAAAGCCTGCTACTTACTTGCAACTAACGAATCCTCTTGAACTTTGCCTTTTCTACAGTTGTGCCTTACCTGCTACCCCTCCGATCTGACTTTGAAGAACTCATACCTAGATAGGGGGTGGACTGCGAAGGCCTTTAATCCTCTGAAAAGTATTACAAGTCTTTAAAAAAGTGCTTACCTGCTAATGTTGGTGGTGTACATCATTTGATTCCTTTCACAGAATATTTTGAGTTATTTAACAGTGGTTTTACTTACCTATGAATTGCATTAATTGGCTATGTACGTTTTTACTTTGTGGCTTACTCACCTGTATTATTGCATTAGTTTTCTATTGTGTTTTAGCTTTGATATAGTACTTGCCTATCTGACTATGTATTCTTTGCCTTGTGTATATACAAAATAAATAACTATTTTCATATAACGAAGTGTGTAAGTGTTTCTTTGGGCCTATGTATATTCGAAGTTCTCTGTACAGACCTACAGCTCACATCTCCCTCCCAAGATAAGCCTGGCTGCTCTGCCATACTACCAATACTTTTAGTGGTACAGGCCTATATTAAAAGTTGGAGCTCTGTATACCAAAGGGACAGTTTTGTAAAGTCCTACCACAAGCGCACTTGGAGAAAACTCCCCTAACACATCTTGTTTAACTGATAATAGGGAATTACAGCAGAGTGGGCTGTAGTTACCGAAGAAGGCATTCATTCTGCTGTACGTCCGAGCATTGCTGCTATTAACTCGAAAGGCAAATGTGATTTTCTTCAACGAGGTCATATAATGAACCTCAGTAAGACTCTTGTTGATTTTGGTCTAGGCTGTGGCGAGGAAGGGAGAGCAAAACTATAAGCTGTATTATGTGCCCTATCATTTAATTTCCTATGTCGGGTTTGCAAGCAGGGGTCTGCTAAGATGTTGCTGCCTACTTGGAATCAAATGATTAGTCGATAGAAATTACAGAAAAAAAGTGTTTGACTTGTACAAAAAGGTTTTAAATGCATGACACCAAAGGTTCCAACACCAAAAGTTCGAAACTTTGGTGGCATGCATTTAAAAAATAAAAAAGTTGCGGGTGTGTCCCAAACAGCACCCCGCTCACCATACTATACAGTATGGTGAGTGGGTGTTTTGCGGGGGACACCCCCGCCGCACTCCCGAGAAAAGGAAAAAAACTGGGGGCTGCAGGGGTGTTCCCCACAACACCCAGCTAACTATACTAGAAAGTATAGTGAGCGAGGGTTACAGGGGGAAACTCCTGCAGCTCACCGCAGAAAAGAAAAGGACCCTGCGGTGCCGGTTCCCATTCACAAAAGTGAAGGGGAACTTGTGCAAGGTAAGTAGGGTGTGCGTGTGGGTGGGGGTGTGGGTTTTGTAGTGTTTTTAGTATGTTTGCATGGGAAATGTTACGAACATTTTGTGTTTGTGCATTTCCCATGCAAACTTTTCTGTCGCGGTAAAAGAAGCCGCGGACGGATCACACAGATCCGATTATTCAGGGAGTAAAAACATAATTAGCTTTGCCAATAGGGATATGTTATGCTTACTAAAAATGTATTTTCCCCTTAAAAATCCTCTTGAGAGTGAGCAGTAATATTGGTAGTTCCATCCACTTCCTGTCCTTTGAGGCACTCTTAGAGAAGACTAAAGACCAATCAAGACCTTCCCCCGCCCAGGCAGGTAGAAGAAGGCTCCGGAAAGACCAAGTCATCAAGAACAGGGCTTTAAAAAGTACAGCCACCATTTTAGGCAAATGGCAACACCTGTGTCCCGTATCGCAGTTGTGAAGGCAACCTGTGACCAAAGTCCACAAAAACACGTGCAAAAAGGTACACTGCCACCAACCTGGCAGATGAACTTGTAACTTTAGCTAAAAGTTACTGGAACAGTGTGAAAAGGGAGACAATGTTTCCCCTCAGCACTTCATATATAAGGTGGGGTGTGCTGATCTCAGAATACAGGAGGGACAAAGGGGTGTCCCTGTGTCCTGGTAACATGTGTTTGACACCGGTAAAATATAAAGGAAAGCTCAAGGAGTTTCGAGCCACGTTGCACAGAAAGTGTTGTGTGCTGCAATAATAAAATGTAGATGCCAGAATACAAGAAGGAAAGCATAGCCCCATTCTAAAGTACCCAAAAGAGGCTCCCAAGGTTAGAGTAAAAGAATGAGCGAGTGTGAAAAAACATTCTCACTCAGGAGAATCAGTCCAATAATCCAGCAGAAATGCTGGGGGACTTATGAAGTGGGGAGAATTTCACTCAAGAAGGAAAATCTACCTAGCAATATTAATTACATTTAATATTCTGCTTTGAGGTCCAAATGATTTTGGATTACTGTTCTCCAGCATGGGGTCTGGCTTGGATTCACATGCTTATGAATATTCCCTGTCAGGCTGGGAATCCTCTGTAAAAGAAAAAAGTTTCACTTTCACTCAATCCAACGACAGTCCTCTCCCTAAGCTCCACCTCTGGTGGCCATCTTCAGATTTGTACTGCACGCTTCCTTGTTGGGAGTCCTCGAGTTGATCTTCAAGCTATTTTCGTGTTTTATCGTATTTTTATCCAAATAGTTAAAAATGTGACCTTTTTTAAAATTTGATTTTGCTTACATATCTTGGACGAAGAACAAGGACCGGCAGGAAGATCTTCATCCAGCGTCGGATAGTCTTGGAAGTTTCGAGAAAGCAGACCTTGAGCCTACTTTGCACCTTTACAATCATGAGTACGGGGAAGAAAAGGTTGAAGCCTCTTCAAACCCTGCCCGAAGTGTGGATTAAGGAAAGTCTTTGTGTAAGATCGGCATCATAAGTGCTGATATTGCTTTAATCCAGACCACGATGAGGGAGGGATGCGAAGTGTGCAGTGGTTTTCCAAAGAAAACCAAAAACAACTGCTACAGCAGACAGACGGCATGGCTCAAGTCGAGCAAGGCGACATGCCTAATCTAGAACCGGCCGAGAGGAGGTTGAGCTTCTTTGAGGACACCCCGCTCGCAGGATTTCAAGAGAAGGCGAAGCTTCGCACCGCTAGCGCTACTGGGTTTGCCACTGATGCAGGTCCTGAGTCGGGCAAAAGGCGATCGCCATCACCAATGACCTCCAGGGTGAGGCGAACATTGAAAGTGCCTTCAAAGAGGAAGTCACCAAACTCAGCAAAACTGTGTCTCTGCGTACCAGCTGATGGACGAGTCCGGGGAGGACTGGTCAAAGCTGGCAATGACACTGCAGGAGGCCACGCCAAAAGAGTCGACGACTACACCGTCGACAACAAGCTCGTCGTCTAAGTCAACAACGACCGCTGCTATAGCGCTGAACGACAGTGGATCATTAAAGGAGGTGGCAGCCACTGTGCGGGTGTCCCTACCCCCGAGGCGAGCTTCAGCTGCGAAGGCAGCAACAAAGACTGAAGCCAATCTGGTGTCGGGGATGGCCCCAAAAGCTGCAGGTATACAGCAGCCTCTTGAGAAGGAGACAGTCCTGCCGGTGGAGCTTCCCTGATACATGGATCGGGGTGCTGTCCCAGACAGACCAGAGCAGATCTACTCAAGTACTGATGACAATGATCTGCAGGTATACACGGGCCACGCGGGGTCACCTGCTCGTAAGAGGCAGCGTGTCAGGCCAGACCCAGCTCCACTGACCCAGTTCACCCCTAGACGTAGGAACGTGTTGCTGGATATTCTAACGACCCTGCACACACTGGTTACCGAAATCCAGCAGAGGATGCCTCCTGGACCTGCACCGCCACGGGACACACAGGAGCCCACAAGGACAAACTTGCTTTCCGCGAAAGAAGTCCAAAGGGGGCGCTGGTCAGAGCCATCATCCGACGACTCCTCCACCTTGTCGCGAAAGGACCCCCCTCAGAACCCTGGATCCAGACACCGGCACAAACGGCAACTTTGTTGCGGCTGACGTGCAGACACTGCATGCAGACGAGTCCCATAGGGCCTCCCCACCCGATGAAGTTGGATCCTTCCATTCCGTCATATGAAGGACCTCAGAGTTGTTTCAGTTAACCCCTGAAGAGACCAAGAAGGGATACTTCCTATACCAACAGCGCGAGTCGAGAAGAAAGACAGTCATGTCTGTTCCCTTCGTAGATGACATCGGGGGAGAGGGCCTGGCGCTGATGTAAAACCAGAGTACGGCCCCGACCAAGTAGGACAGACTAGAGAAGTACAAGGTCCCGGATTCAGCCCCCAGGTGCTTAAGGTCTCAGCGAACCAGTCGTCTGCAGTCATGATGCCTCTGGACCAGGAGAGGAAGAAACTGGATGCAATGGGCAAGAGAATAATTTACACGGCGGCATCTACCATCAAGGCAGCTAACACCCTAGCCATCTTGTCCTGATACGACTGGGAACTATGGTTCAAGTTGGGCCCTATGCTGGACTTCCTGCCAGATGGTCGAGGCACTGGAGCTCTTTCAGGATGGTGAAGAGGCCTTGCATCCCACTATCTGTGGCAGTGGACATCGCGCACCCTGGTCTCCACCAGATGGGGAACGATGTGTGCCTGCATCGTCAAGGTTGGCTGAAGATGACTAACTTCTGTCCCGACGTGCACACGAAGGTACTGGATATGCCGTTTGATGGGGAGAACCTCTTCGGAAAGGCTGTCGATGAGTTGTTGAATGTAATAAAAACCACCACGATCCCTGGGAGCCTTGCTGCAACGACTGTCGTCCTTTCGCTCTTCCAAAGGAAAACTAGGACAATCCTCCAAGGGGTGCAATACACCGTACCAGCAGCCTCCACGCTCCTCCTCATAGGAAGCATACAGGGATTGCTCTCAAGGCAGAGGAGGACAGTGGCGGTAACGCTGCCCGCAGGGCAGAGCCCCGACCCCCAACCAGACATAAACCGGCCATGACCTTGGGCCCCCACCTAGGCACCCCGGTGGGAGGCCTGCTGGCAAAGTTGGTCAGCATGTGGGTAAAGATTTCCACAGACAAATGGGTGCTGGATGTTCTCGGACTGGGTGTCATGGCCATAGGCCCCAGAACACAAAAACCACACCATCTAGTGATGGGGGCAATGGGTCACTTGACTCACTTATGTCCCTTTGGGACCCATAAACACAGGGGCCCTGGCTGGACTTTGTCCTGGCACCTTTGGCACCAGGCTCATATAGAGATGTGAGCAGGAACACTTTATTTCAGTGCAGGAGTGCGTTTAGAGAACTTTCCAGGAGCTGAAAGCCTTTTTATTCCAGAGAACATCCTCATGTGCTGACTCATCGGATGTGGCAAGTAGGCTGACCCTGGTGGGCGTGGCTGCAGAAGCTCAGCTTCAGAAGCTCAGCTTTATAAGCTGCTCCATCCTTAAGGCCGATGCTTCGCGTTACTGTACACTTGCGTGCAACGTGATGCTCACCGCCGCTTGGACCAGTTTACTTACCTTTGAAACCAGGCGTTCTCCTGCATACTCGCCTCCAGAAAACTGGTGCTTCGTTTCATCTGCAGACTCGTCTCTTGACATCCAGTGATCTTGGTCCCAAAGCCGCAGCACTACGCTCCGCATCCATGAACTCAGACCCTGTGAAGAAGAAGAAAGACAAGGTTAAATCATCCGTCCTAGGGCCACGCCGCATTTGAACCCTGCACGCCCCCTAGTTAACAACTTACCAGCTACTGTACCGCGGCAGCTTTGTTCCTCATTCCCTCCGGCTGCTGCCTCGAGCTCCGCAGCTTCTGCCGGGCCGGCAACATCACCTGCAAGGGAAGAAAGCAAAAGAGCAAGCATCAACAGTGGAACGGACAGCAATACAAGACAATGAACTTTACAATACAACAAAAACAGATGAGGAAAGACAAAGGCAAACCGGAACACTTACCTGAAGTATAGTGGCTTAGTCGCAGCAGGACTGGACTACCATGTGCTAGGGACCAGTGAAGGAACTTGGTCCAGATCATACAAGCGCCCCTGCCAGAAGCAGCAGGACGGAGTGCTTGCCAGTACTAATCAACAGGTGAGCTTTCCAGGGACAGCGCATCCCATGGGTACCATGGTTTGGGAGAAGGGGTCTGGAAGGGGATCAGGCGCGCAAGTTGGCATACTGACGTCCCCTATTCTCCACGCTGGAGCAGTCCCGAGCAGCATCACCTATTTCCACCAGTCACCAAATAAGCGCAGAGGGCGAAGTAGGACCAGAGCGACCTCACTCTGGGGAGGGCTGCAGCCGTGCCCCAATGCCTCTGCAGAGACCAGATGAGCGTAACACGGGGGCACACTGTGGAATTTCAACGCAGGTGACCACGTATCGCGCCAATTCAGCTGCTAGGAACAATGTGGACCAAAGCTTTGGCTGCAGGCCATGTTACAAAAAGGGGCCATAGAACCCGTCTCCCAGTGTCTCTGGGGCTACGGAGTGTACTCCAGATACTTTCTGGTTCAAAAGAAAACAGGGGGCGTGGAGACCAATACTAGGTCTTCATCGCCTCAACAAGTATCTAAAGTCCAAAAAGTTCTGGATGGTCATGTTGCAACACGTGCTCGGCCAGCTGGAGCAGGGGGATTTTCTGACGTCGTATGATCTAGAGGACGCCTACTTACACATAACCATTTACAAGAAACACTGCAAGTTCCTATGGTTCCTAGTTCAAGGTCAGCATTACCAGTTCAAGCCCCTGCCTTTCGGCCTGAAATTGACCCTGAGGGTGTTAATGAAGTGCCTGGCCCCGTTGGCGGTGCATCTTAGTCTGCAAGGTATACACGTTTGCCCCCCTACCTGGACAACTGGCTAGTTCGTTCCTGCTTAGGTGCTCTGGCGGATGACCATAAATCAAATACTGTGCGTCTGCTGACGGAGTTGGGGTTCTCCATAAACTATCCAAATTCTTGCGTGGCGCCATCTCAGGACGTGCTGTTTCTAGGCACCAGACTCAACACAGTAACGTGCCTGGCGTCCCCTTCGGAAGAGAGGGTGAGAGCCATACAGGTAAAGGTACAGTGTTTTGTTACTGATGCAGACAGACTGTTAGCCAGAATCCTGTGCAGTTCCCTTAGGGAGCACTACAGAAGATTAAGTCTACAGGTATATGCAAGAAAATCCCCTTTGGTATCAGTCTGTACCACAAAGATATAGTTGGTAGCTGTGGCTGAGCAGTCAGACTTATCTCAAGAGGGAGATGAGCAGTATTCAGGGTTTACACGTTAGGACTACAGTACTAGGGTACAAGGAAACACTGACCAAAGCTTTGTATCAAAAAGAATATATATATTTCTGATGTTTGTTAATCTGCTTAGAATCACATGCTGTGCATAGTCCGACATCCAGTGGTCACTGCAGAGTATTGCATTTTGTTTTTCGTAGAAGAAAAGGGAACGTCGACAAGGCGTGTCTGTAACACTATCCCTATAGTGACGTGCAGTGTACCCACAACCCCTCACGCGTCGAGGTCCCTCAGATAGTTTTTTTCCGCCCAGTTATTGGTCGCCTTTATGCAGAGCTCCTCGAGAGACATTGCAAAATCATTTCCTCGACCCTTGGTCGTTTATTATTATTAACTATCACATCGATCCCTCCCTCGACGTAGCTGCCAAGCTGTTCTTCGCTGAGCAAGATCTTCGATGGAGGGACGAGCGGAGGAGATCCTTTGGCGCTGCCGAACACGTGGCCTCGGCGGCCTAACACAGTAGGGAGAGTGGGGTTGTTGGTCATTTCTTTGTTTCACTCTGAGAATGCCTTTCTCTCTCCCCTCCCTCTCTTTCGAGGTCGTAATCCCATTTCATGCCCTCAGCTATGAGAGGTCGCCCTTTAGGTTTTGCCCGCGTTGCAAGGGCAAGTTTACCTGGAAGGACAAGCATAAACGGTGTAACCGTTGCTTGCCCCTCGATCACAAAGAGGACGGCTGTGCGGCCTGTAAGTTACTTAAACCCAAAACTTTAAAGGACCGCAGGGTCAAAAGGTGGACAGCCTATGCGATGTCTAGGTCTGACTCCTCGCCAGCTGCCGCCGAATGTGATGAGGACAGTGATTACACGGCCTCCGCAACGGAGGTTGTAGACCTCTCGAAGGAGCGGTCCCGCTCCTCGTCCGTCCCTGGCCCCGACAAGCCCGGCTCACGCCCCACTTATGGGGATGAAAACCCCGGCAACAAGGACGAACACAGAAAAACACATAAGCACATAGCCCACGGCACGCATTCGTCGAAGACGAAGGCAGCCATAGCGTCAACGGAGGCGTCGGGTCCACCGGTGTCTTCCACCGACCGTAAGGGTCGCAAGCCTTCCCCGCCACTGCTTCCGTGACCGGCGACTGGGCTTTCTGTAAATAAGGGCGCTAACCCCAAATCCTCAGGCGACGCACCTCGCAAGAGTGCGTACGTTGCCAGTAAAGACTCGGCACTGCCTAGCGCGACGGCGAGCGATCCCTCGACGGAGAAGCTGATGGCCGAAAGCCTCGCGTGTATAGCTTCTAAAGACGGCCAGAGACGGACGGCGGGTCACACGTCGAAAACCGCTCACAAGGCCAAAGAAATGCCAAGGACGCCGGAGGGTAGGCTGGGACAGCTCCCACCTTCGACGGAAGACCCTAGCCAGCGAGAAGGTTTCTCAGAAGGCGAAGGGACTCTATCTTCGACGCTATGGGACAGAACTAAGCAACTACAGGGAGAGGAAACTCCCTTTTCATTCCCAGACCGCTCTGGCCTACCTTACTGGACAGTAGAGAGGTTCCAGTCATGTATGGACAAGCTAGACAGGTTTATGGCCATCCCAGAAAATAGGGCACCCAAGAGGCCAAGGGAGGTACTCCAGGAGGGGCCATGGGCTAAATACCAGAAGCTCTTTAACCCCCTACAGGAAGACATGAACTCTTACGACCTCACTGAAGAGGACTATCACTTCCAGGAAGAGGATGAGTTTGTGAATAATGAAGACCAACAAGAGAAAGAAGGTTTTCATGATGACACTAACATAGGTGAGGAGGGCTACGAGGAGGACCCAGGTGAAGGTGGCTCACAGCCCTGGCAGTCGCCATCAGGGTCTACAGACCCCGACATTAGACATTTCTTCTCCTCAGACCACACCGGTCAGGAACCCATCTCCAGTAGACGATCAGTCCACCTTCAATGCGCTACTGAGGAAGGCAGCAGCGCATTTTGAAGTTGAAACTGGGGAGGTCACCCCAGATACTGATTTTGTCGAAAGGATTATTAAAGAAAAACCTCCCACTAGTCAAACTATTCCTATCCTCGCCTCGGTTAAGAGACGACTCACCCCATTGCTGTCCACCCCCGCGCTGGTAAGATGGGTCAATCCAAGAATCGAGAAATTGTTTTCACCCTTTCAGTCAGACCCATTATATATCAGGGGTCTCTCAGTCCCAGACTCCTTAGTGGTGACTAACACAAGGAAGAGGGCTGGGGTTCCACTGTCAACCAGCGAGGCACCCCCAGATAAAGAAGGGAAAAAGCTTTATGCCTTGGACAAAAGAATTTCCGCCTCAGCAGCGTTTTCAATTAGGATTGCCAATAATAATACATTGTTGGCAAGCTATGCTGATGCTCAATCGGGAAAGCTTAAGCATGACATTGAAGAAGCCCCTGAACCTCTAAGAACTTGCTTATTGGCTACAGTTACAGAAGGAGCTCTGGTCAACCAGAGCATCATTAAGAACACTCTTGTTGCGGCAGAAACTGCTGGCTGTTCTTTGGTGCAGGGAATTCTGCTGAAGCATCACGCCTGGCTTCGCAATTCCGGTTTCAAGGCAGAAACGCAGGCGTCACTCATTAATAAGCTAATAGAAGAGTCAAATCTCTTTGGAAGGGCAGTGGACGAAGAACTGGAAAATGTGAATAAAGAATTCGACACCATAAAGACCTTGGACCAAATCTCAAAGCCTCCAAACAGGCGGGGATATAGGAACAAGCACTTTTTTCGTGGCCAACGCCAACAGCAGCAGCAACAGCATTACACTGCAGGCAACTGGCCCTCTAATCAGGGTACCGGTAACCAGAATAACCAAAGAGGACAACGCCGTGGCAAGGGCAGAGGCCGGGGCTCCAGCCCCAGAGGCACCCTGGCAAGTAACACCAAATGACCCGAAGGTTCGGGTCCCCTCCCATGCGTCTCCGGTTGGGGGCCGGATAACATCGTTCCTATCAGCATGGGAGGGAATAACATCAGACCGGTGGGTATTGCCAACCGTAGCCCACGGGTACTGTATAGAGTTACATCGGTCCCCCACCTACAGACCTCCAAGGGGACGACACCTGTCACCAGAACACCTCGTCATCCTCCTGCAAGAAGTAGAACAGCTGCTACAGAAAGGAGCAATAGAGGTTGTGACCCTATCTCAGGTAATGGAAGGTATTTATTCAGTGTACTTCCTTGTACCCAAGAAGGCCCTAACCATGCACCCTGTATTAGATCTGCGCCCAGCGAACAAATTTGTAAAACCACAAAAATTTCGTATTGTAACATTACAGGAGGCAATTCCCCTGCTATCTCAGGGGGGCTACATGACAACACTAGACATGAAAGATGCATACTTTCATATTTTGATGTTGCCAGCGCACAGAAAATACCTCAGGTTCATGATGGAGGGCAAACACTACCAGTTCAGAGTGCTACCCTTCGGCATGGCGTCTGCACCGAGGGTATTCACAAAGGTACTGGCAGTGGCAGCGGCCCACCTGCGCAGGTTGTCCATACCGGTATACCCTTACTTCGACGATTGGCTCATAACAGGGGAGTCTTACGAGACATGCTTCTCAAACACCCAGAAGACAGTAGACTTTTTGTTCCAACTGGGCTTCTCCATCAACAAGAAGAAGTCCAGCTTAGACCCCAGCCAAATCAAACAATTCCTAGGGGCTCTAATTCGAACAAAGGACGGCCTTGTCTTCCCCTCCAACAAGAGGGTCCAAAATATGCTGTTTCAGATCCCTCAATATGTGGCCGGTCGAGAGGTGACGGGACGCAAAGCAATGCGCTTGCTAGGAATGATGGCATCATGTATTTATTTGGTACCTCACGCGCGCCTGTGCATGCGCCCCATGCAAGAGTGGCTCAACAGCCAGTTGTGTCAGGCCAGCAGACAATGGGACGATCTAGTGGTGGTCTCGCAGGCCTTGGTTCTCTCGCTACGGTGGTGGTCGACGGAAAACCTGGTTATAGGGAAACCATTCGCCACCCCCGCAGTGGAAGCCACTGTAACCACAGACGCATCCCTCACAGGATGGGGGGGGTTTCACCTATCCCATCAGACTGCTCACAGAGTTTGGACTCCGAGCATTGCTTCCAAGCACATAAACTTATTAGAGCTACTTGCGGTGTTCAAGGCACTAAAAGCCTTCCAGACACACCTACAAGGGAAGACAGTGATGGTCCTCAAGGGCAGCGCCACAGCCATGTACTACATGAACAAGCAAGAGGGCACTCACTCTCCAGGACTATCCAAGCTGTCCCAGAACATCTGGAAGTGGGATCTCGGACACATGTTCCTATAGTCACAACATGTACCAGGGGAACTCAATCAGCTAGTAGACAAACTCAGCAGAGACTTCCCTCTGCCCTCAGAGTACGAATGGCAGTTACACGAAGACATCGTCTTCGACATCTTCACACAATGGGGCTTCCCAGAGATAGACCTGTTTGCAACTCTGGAGAACTCACAATGCCTAGATTACGCCTCTAGATACCCACAGAACCGCTCCAAGGGGAACGGTCTCTGGATACCATGGTCAGGGAAATTTGTTTACGCTTTTCCCCCCCGACTCCTCTGCTGAACAAGATAGTGCACAAGATGCACCAGGAACCAGTCACCATGATACTGATAGCCCCGATGTGGGCCCGCCAACCATGGTTTGCGCACATGATGGAGATGTCCCTGTCCCCACCAGTGAAACTACCCTGCCCGTACAACTTGCTGTCACAGGACAAGGGCAAGACACTACACCCATGCCCATAGAACATGAACTTAGCAACCTGTCTCCTGAGGTCATAGAATTTGGCCATTTACAACTCCCTCAGAGATGCATGGACATTCTCAGAGAAGCTAGAAAACCCAACACTCGCCACTGCTATTCTAGTTAGTGGAAGAGATTTGTCATCTGGTGTAGAGGTAAGAGCATCAACCCAGTCCACTGCTCTCCCACACAAATTGTCCTTTACCTGACCCATTTACTGGACTCGGGTCTAGTGTTCAATTCTATTAAAGTCCATCTAGTGGCACTTTCTGCATACACCACCTCTCAACTTAAGGTGTAATGGTGGAAAGTCCCAGTTATCGGAGCCTTCATGGAGGGGGTAAAGAGAATACACCCTCCGATAGCAAACCCAGCTCCCGGCTGGGACCTTAATGTGGTACTTGCCAAGCTCATGGGCTCGCCCTTTGAACCCATTCACAAGGCAACTCTTAAGGACCTCACTCTTAAGCCTGCTTTCCTAATAGCTATCACCTCCATTAGGAGAGTAAGTGAACTACAGGCTCTTTCTATTCTAGACCCCTTCGTAACAGTTCACAAAGATAAGGTGGTTCTACGCACACACCCAAGGTGTGCACCGAAATTCATATCAACCAGTCTATAGAACTACCAACTTTCTTTCAAAACCCTTCCAATTCGGGAGAAAAGAGCCTGCATACACTCAATGTGCACAGAGCTGTCATGTTTTATGTGGAAAGAACTAGGCCACTGAGAAAGACTAATCAGTTCTTTGTCTCGGTGGCAGCAGGAAGAGAAGGAGATGCAGTCTCAAAGTCCACTATATCTAGATGGATTGTTCAATGCATCACTCTGTTACGCTCTTGCTAAGAGAGAACTACCCTTCAAGCCAAGAGCACACTCTACTCGAGGCACTGGGGCATCCATAGCATTCATTGCAAACCTTCCCCTCGAGTCCATTTGCAAAGCGGCAACCTGGAGTTCTGTACACACCTTTACAAAATACTACTGTCTAGATGCTCACTCTAGATCTGATTCCCAGGTGGGACAAGCAGTATTAAGACATATTTTCTCTACTGTTCCTTCTCACAACCCACCTCCAACTCCGGGTACTGCTCGCTAGTCTATGCACAGCATGTGATTCTAAGCAGATTAACAAACATCAGAAGACAATGCATTACTTACCGTAAAAGCATTTCTGATGGTTGTATCTGCTTAGTCACATGCGCCCACCCTTCCTCCCCGCTCGGATGGAAGGAACATAGACATCTTTCTATATCTCTCTCTCTTTTCTGTACTCACTCGCGTATAGAAGGCTCCCTCAGGGCAGAAAAAATACAAACAGAGGGACCTCGACGCGTGAGGGGTTGTGGGTACACTGCACGTCACTATAGGGATAGTGTTACAGACATGCCTTGTCGACGTCCCCTTTTCGACTACGAAAAACAAAATGCAATACTCCGCAGTGACCACTGGATGTCGGACTATGCACAGCATGTGAATCTAAGCAGATACAACCATCAGAAATGCTTTTACGGTAAGTAATGCATTGTCTTATTTTACACACACTTCTAGTTCAACACATAAATCACAATTATCAAAGCAAGTTAAAACAGTCAAACGTATACACAACTCCCTATTTAAATTATAGACCAGTTTGAGCCAGAGTGAAAACTAAGCAAAATGGCACTCTAGTAATTTCTCTTTAACACAAGAGCAACACTTCCCAAGTGGATTGAACAAGTTAGGCAAGGTAGCACTTTAGCAATAATCATACATAGGTGAAAGCCGAGCAAAATGGCACTTCAGCAATACTTAAGAGGGAAGGAAGAGTGGTTATAGGAGTTTTTGGTGCACCAACACAGTTGAGGGTGAAAAGCAATCTAGTGAAGGCAGTTGTAACAGATTTAGCCAAAGTCAGTAGGCTTGTGCCAGAGTTAGTGGTACAGGGCAATGTGCCGAGGATCAAACTGTTCTAGTAGCTGCAGTCAAGTCTTTGTTTAACTATACAAAAGGAGGGTGCAAAAGGTAAAAGATAATGTTAGTCGATAGGGGCAGCCAACCCAGGAGGTAAGTAAAGGATTTCCAACACCTTTAGCGGTACCCCTCGAAATGGGAGGCCTGGCGGAACAATGTACCCAAAAAAGTGAAAGCAGCTCCTGCGGTGGCGGTGGTTCCTGGCAGTTTGTGTTGTCCAGCAGAGGAAGAGAGGCTCTCGTCATGGAGGAAGGTTCGAGTTACTGCATTGCCCAGGGAAGAAGCCAGCCGCGGTGATGCCAAAACCTATCAAAAGGTATGCTCCTTTAAATCGCAGTCATGGTGGACGGGTGCCTGGCTATCCGGTCTCCGAGTGCAGGGCACTGGCGATTCGACTAAGGCAGGTCCTGCAAGGCGATTGGTGAACTGGTTGGCTTCACCAGCTCAAGGGAAGAAGACTCTTGCAGGCGAAGATCTTCTCGAGTCGTTGGAGAAAAGTGGTGAGGATCTGCAGCAGGGCCTCATCGGTGATTCAGTCGTTGCAGATGTCTTCAGCTTCTCTCCTCTTCGGTTTCTTAGTTCCAGTGGTGACGTCTTGCTCTTCCAGTCCTCAGGTCCCTGCTTTTATGCTGAAAATCCCCCATTCATACTGCCTTGCTTATCACACAAACAGTGGAGTGGTCATCCTGGCGGGAGACCCTCCAGCCCATCAGGGCAGAGTGTGACATGGGTTGCTTAGGCAACCCTGTCCAAGGTGCCTACTCCCCCTCCCACACAATGGGTCTACCCCAGACTCAGTGGCACCGAGAGGAGGACTTCTTGGTAGAAGGCTGCCATAAGGACGAACAAAGGATCCCCGACCTGGGTTAGGATTTCAGAGACACGAGAAAGAAATATTATTAAAGTTCTTGAAAAAAAAACGACTGGATTAAAGTTAATAAAAATGTAAAGCGGCGGTTCGTTAGAGGCTGTCAGTAAAAGTGGTAGCCTCAAACAATGGTAAAATCCCATCGGAAAATATTTACGGTCGAATATTTATGGTAGTAACCACTGCCACCAGCCAGAAACTTTTCAGAGAGGGACTGTACGGTACCCTCTTGAAAATGAACACAAGGGAAAAATGATTAACCCTTTCCAGTACTTCCATTGTAAGATGGCTTGTACTGGCTTAGTTCATAACTATTGACTAGTAAAGTCAATGGGGACTTTACATGCCCTGGGAGACAGTAGTCAGTCCCAGGGTATGGAGTCTGTTTGGGGGTCACTATAACACCCCTGTGTTACTGCACTGAGGGTGCTGTGTAACATAAATGTATAAAGATGGTTCCTATGAGGGTGAGAAAATCCCCATAGACATTAAACACAAAAATAGCCCAGAACACACATTAGGAATCTGTCTAAGAGAGGGAAAAAAGAGTCTCACTCTTAGCAGGATAAAAAAACAAACCCTTCAAATCCAGCAAAGCTGCTGGGGGACTCTATAGGTAATGGAAATTAGCCGTAGAATGAGAATTCTCCCTAACAGCGACGGTTCGATCCATCAAGTTGCTGCTGGGAATGACGTCCTCCTGTATCAGCCTCGTCCGGCTGTGCAGAATTCACATGAGGCCTCTCCAGGAGCTCCTGGATTCGAGGTGGTTGCGGGTGTCGGGGAATTTTGCAGACAAGATCTCGCTCATCGAGGAGCTCCATTGGGCGATCCACTGGTTTGGCCACACCTCATTCAGGGAGCTTTGTTACAGGATCCTCCTTATCAGGAGACGGTCAACACAGACGCCTCCCTAGAGGGATGGGGAGCCCACACCGTTCAGTTGCATGCCAGAGGCCTCTGACAACCGAAGGAGAACGACCTACACATCAGCCTCATGGAGCTTCAGGATGTTTTCTGGGCCCTCAAGTCTTTTCTGCTGTCATTGAAGGGCTAGGTGGTGAGGATCTTCAGACAACCCCATGTCCATGTTCGCAAACAGGGGCTGGGGGGGGGGTTCCACTCTCAGGCGCTCTCCAAAGAGGCCCAGGACCGGTGGCAGTGGGCCATTTGTCAAGTCATGTTCCTTTGTCCCATTTCACCTGGGGGAGTCAAAAACACCATTGCAGGCTCACTCAGCAGGGAACTACGCTATTGCCTTCAGTGGGAGCTTATCCAGGACCAGGTGGATCTCCTGTTGGACAAGTGATGACTGCCCCAGATCAATCTCTTCGCGATGGCGGTAAACACAAAGTGCCAGAGGTCCGCCAGCAGGTTCCCTCAGCGGAGGAGCATGGGGGGGGTGCATTCTTGTTCCTGTGGGGTGGACAGTTCCTATACACTACTTCTGTTTTCTCTCCTACTACGTGTAACACACACACAGTGCCACGGCAGGATGATACTCGTCGCCCCAATGTGGCCGAGACAAATCTGGTATACAGACCTGCTACGTCAGTCAGTGGCCCCGTCTTTCAGGCAACCGCTGTCCTCGGACCTTCTCACCAGACAGGGAGGGTGTGGGGGGCAGGGGTAATTCTGCATCACAACCCAGAGTCTCTGAACCTGAGGGCATAGCTCCTGCAGCCCTAGAGTTTGGGGGTTATGCTGTACCCGACAAATGTAAGGACATCCTGGCCAGGGCCTGGGCTTCGTCAACGTTGAAGTGCTACAGGCATATTCAACTTGCTGATGCAAGCATAAAAACATGCACCTCCACAAACCATAAAGAAGAGCATAACAATCCTATCGCTTCTCGCTTACTAACCAACCCCACCCACCTTTCTTACAGAGCCATGTGAGTGCCTGCAGCTCATGCAAATGGCAGCAGTGCACAGCATAAATCATCATAGCATACCTATGGTTGGCTTGTGTGTTGTGGATAGTATACATTATTGTGCAGGCCCATAGGGGGCCTATCTACTTGCTAGGTCCTGTGGTTCCTCGTTTCTTCCCACCCACTTGTTTGATGTTGACCTCTGGTAATTAGCCCACATATAAACATTGAGGGTTAGAAGAGTCATTGGATATACATGGCTGTTTTTATAATATGCACCTATCTTTTTAATTCAGTGTAGTATTACCCAGAGTACTTATTTCACCTGATAGTTTTATAGGTGTGACTTTAATATACATTTTTCAGTTTGTGTGGCCTATTTTCTAGAGTTCAGTCTGAATTATTTGCACCTCTATCATCCTACTTATCCCTACCCAAGTTATGCATTTTCTCTCTTACCATGTTACCTACACTGATTGGTTTGGCTTCATTTTCTCATTATGGTTGCCGCTAGGATTAGTGGCTGTAGCACTGTAAACAGTGGATGGCACATGTCAACGGAGGGTGGCACATTCTAAACATTGCCTGTTTTCCTTGGCTGGAGAGGAATCCTGTTTCTGTCATTCAGTCCTGCTGAGGTGCTCTTTGGTTCCTCCCTCCCTTCTTTTACAATAGGGCTTTGATAGTCTTCCAAAGAAGATGCATGTCTGGGTCTAATGCATCCATTAGAATAGCAAATCACTTACTTTTGATAGTGATCTTTCTAATGGACCCATTCTTCCACAGACCCGTCTCCCACCCTCCTTCCCCTCATATGGAATGCGTGTCATCTGTGTAGCAGTTTCTCAGCCTTGAAGTGCAGGGAAAATTGCAATGACTTTAGTCATGAGGCACAAGCGGCTCCATATAAACAACCCTGGACCTCACATCAGGAGCCAAGCACTCCAAAAGCTCTGAGGAGAGCAGACCTTGAGCTTCAGTGGGCCCTTTGGTGGCTAAACATTTCTGAAGCCAGTCTACTCTTTGGAGGCTGTTTCTACATTGAGTGATCTGTGTGAAGGAGGGGCTTACCCAACCTTAAAGAACACTACCAAGGGGAAATTATGTATTTTCCTTCTCAATATGACTTCATGCAGATTTCACTGCCCCTCCACCCCCCCGACCCCCTGTACCCCACAAACCCCGGTAACTGGATGCATTTCCGCCAGCAAATTAAAATACTTGGAGGGAATGCATTGAATTATTTAAATATTTTTGTTTATATTAGCCAACTTCTGTTTTTCTTTACTTTCAGATTCAGAAAGTAGTAAACAAGAAGCTGAGGGAACGATTTTGTCACAGGCAAAAGGAGGTCTCAGAGGAAAACCATAATCACCACAATGAACGCATGTTATTCCATGGTGAGTGTAAGAGAACACAAGAGTAACTAAAGCCCTCTCATACCCCATGTAGCTATGGTACTGTCACAAGTTTAAGATGTATGTACTAATTCGGGCTTCAATACTGGTTGCCTCTACAGACACAATGCACCATGATGTATTTTGGCTAAGAGCAATCAATGAATGACCCGTTTGCGTTGTTAGAATGTATTGCCTTGTACTCCTACGTCCCGTCCCCTTTCCTCCATACTGTATGGGCATCCCTCGCTACGAACGGGAAAGGGAATCATTTTCACCAGAAAACAAATGGTCTTCCCCTTTAAATTTAGATGTGCGCAGGTCGCTGCCCTTGGAGCATGCGCTTCCCTGACTCCGCCCACCGGCGCCACTCCTCAGTCCTCTTTTCCACGTCGACAGGAACGGACCACTTTCACCAGCACTCTTGAGTTAGGCCTCCGGCTTTGTAATTCCACGCTCTCTTCCCCCAGAAGATTTGTCTCTTCTTTTTTCTCTTATAGCAATTGTCCGAATTAACTTTCCTCTGGTGCCACGCTACGCCCCGGCGCATGTCGACAGCGGGTTTCAGCATGTGTCCGGCATTCAAGGGTTCCTTCCCCACGTCGGATTCCCACGCGCTCTGCCTACGGTGCCTTGGCCCTGACCACGGCTGGGAAAGCTGTTCTGCGTGGGATGCGTTGACCCTGTGAGCTCTGAAGAATCGTTTGGCCAGGTGGCAGGTGCTGTTCGAAAGATCACCTCCAGAGGACATCATGACATATGTGAGGTGGAAGACCAGGCCCAAGGTAGGTGTCCTGTTCTCCTCCGCACCCCGCAAGGGCGACTCCTTCCCAGGGAAGCCCCCAAGTGGGAGGAGCCCTCCAGGTCCTAAGACGAGCACGGGGGCTGAGGCTCCCAGAGCTACCGGCCAATAGGCAGATGGGTCGCAAGATCCTCCGGGTCCCACCGCTGAGGGGCCGCAAGGCTCTGGTACTGTGGTCTTCCCCGAGCAGCGTTGCATTACCGGCATCATGGCCGAAGGGCACTACATCTCCCAGGGCTCTACCTGAGGTGCAGGGAATTTCTGATATTTCTCTTTTAAGCATGCAGGCTGTCATGATCTCTGCTTCCAAAAGGTCAGGGTTTTCCCAACTCCCTAGGAAGCAGATCCATAACCCAGGTTCCGAGTGCCAACCAGTCCCAATTGGGACCTTTTGGACCCAGTCCTGGCGCCAGTGGCACCAGGCTCATAAATATGCCCAGTCCCAGCGCTGGAAGCGCCGGGCTCATAATGCTTGGGTGGACTTACCTGCAGCAGACCATGCTGCTTACTTGCCTGCCAGTTGAGCCTCTGATCCTCTTCTGTTTGGAACTACTTTTCCTGTTGGGTGGGGCTGGAGCCACTCCCTAGATTTAGAACACTGGAACTCTTCTGGAAGGCAGGAACTCTTTTCTTACCAGGAACTCTTTTCTTACTTAGGCGTGGCTGTGGAAGGAGACACCTAAGCACTACAGGAGGCTATTTAAACCACACCCGGTGGATGAATCTTGCTTTGCGTTATTCTGCACCCTCTGCAGCAGGACGCTCATCGTGTCTTCTGCATCCAGTCCTGGGCCTAAGGAAAAAGGCTTACCATCCTGAATCCAGTCTTCCGCAACACCTATAAAGACAAGAAAGAACAGGTTAGCATTCCGGCATCTGAAAGGCAAAGGCTTACCACCCTGAATCCAGTCTTCAGCAACACCTATAAAGACAAGAAAGAACAGGTTAGCATTCCGGCATCGGAAAGGCAAAGGCTTACCTACTCTTCGTGCGCTCCGGAGGTCTTCATACTGCATTCCGGCATCTGAAAGACAAAAGCTTACCAACTCTTCGCACGCTCCGGAGGCCTTCGGCGCTGCGTCCGCATCTGAAAGACAAAACCAGGTGCGTTTAAAGACATTGGGGAACTTTAATACTCACGTGCCATTACTCCTTTCCACATCTAATCCAGTGGGTATTCCGGCACCCTGCAGCCGCTCCGAACTCGTACCTGCAAAATAAAAAGACAGTTAGAGCGCATCGTGAAGCAGGCAACAAGCACTTACTCGCGTGCTTCCAGGCGCTTCTATTCATCACACGGGCTCCATCTTCAACTCACTTCAGCCCGTCATCCGCCATCGCCGGAACCCTGCAAAACAAGAGACATCATTAATAAAGACTTTAAAAAGACATTTGAATGACTCGAAACTTACCGTTCGTGCAGTAAACGACGGACAGCAGTCCTCTGAAGTCAAGAGGCCTGCGCTACCTATCCAGTGAAGAAACTGGCTACAGCACCCTGCCCCGAGGCAGATGGAGAGCTCGGCATTCACTTACCTAAGGTGAGAGCGTTAACCTTTGGGGGGTCTACAGGAGAGGAGAAGAGGAAAGAGATAGGGACACCCCAATAACCCCAGTTCATTAACCCCATATTTACTATCTGCAGACATCTTACTCTACACGTCAGGCATACAGTGCACAGAGGTCCAGCCCAAAGAGCCAACCGGGTGCTACACATCACCTTTGAAGATACGGTAGTCGCCCAGTCAAGACCGGCGCCTCTGCGAGAATCAGGTGAGCGTTACACAGGCAGAGAGTGGACACGGCTCATCTGGCAGCAGGTGCAGGGCATGATAAAATGGCCACCAGGCCAGCCAAAATGGCGGCTCACCCAGAGCCGCCTCCTTCCGGAGAGCAGGCATGGGACTGCACGTCTAGATGGGACTGGACAACGCAGCCTCCTCAGCAGCCCCCGGCACTGTCAGTCAGCACGCCACAGCTGCCTGCACCCAGCACGCTTCCGACAGTTCCTGACCTGCAGGACACAGCGGATGACAGACGAGAATCAGGATACTCCCTTGTCGGCTTAGACTTTCTACAAGAGGCTGGCTGGGGTGGCTGAATACCTAGGGATCCTGCAGCCACACATAAAACAACCTGAAGTGGGGTTTCAAATGGATTGTGTCCTCCCACGTATTCATCATATTAGATATATCCTTACCTTCAGCTTTGCTGCTTTGGAAATCTTTTCTCTCTCCACCAGAGGGCGCTCCACTCGAGGCGACGGCGTCGATGTCCCTCGGCGGCATCTGTCGATTGTCGACGTCATCTGTAGTATAAATGCCTCGAGCGCGCCCGTTGGCCTCAGTTCCGTTTTTCCGTTAGCTTCGCTTCGGATCAAAATAAAACGGCGCTTCAGTCTTAAGCAATTATGTCGTCTTCCTCGAACCCATCTACTCCGAAAACGGGGTTTAAGAAGTGTCTAAGGTGCGGCAGAAAAATGTCGCTGACCGACCCTCACCGTAACTGCCTCTGGTGTCTCGGGTCTGAACATCGGATCGATGACTGCGGTTCGTGCCAATCCATTACCCACAAGGCCTTGAAAGAAAGACTAGGTACACTGGCGGTGGGGGAGGAATCCTCGAAGTTTTCTTCGAGAGGGAAGAAAGACTCGGCTGAGTCTTTGGCAAAACACCATAAAAAATCACGATCGAGGAGTAGATCAAGGAAGTCCTTCTTCTTCGTCCAAAAAGGCGAAAAAGTGACGACACCGGACTCCCTCTTCTTCTTCCTCGACTTCAGAGGAAGTTAATACTTGTCCAACTGAACACGACTCCCCTAAAAAATGGGAAGCATTTAGAGAGTCCATGATGAAACTTTTTGAGAACGCGACCCAGACCCCCTCAAAAATGTCTGTTGAAGGTCATGCCTATAGTCACAAAAGTGACAAAGGAAGGTCTAAAACTAAGAAGTCCGACAAGAAATTTCCGAGGGTGTCTTCTAGGGACTCTTCCCAGACACCTAAAAAGACAGACTCTACGAAAAAGACTCTCTACGTCGATAAGTCATTAAAGACTTCGACGAAAACATCTTCGAAGCCTCTGTCGAAGGCTGTCGAGTATAAAGGGTCGACGACCCAACAGAAAAAAGTCACATCGAATATTTTATCGACGACCTCGAAGATTTCTTCGACGCCATTTGTAGTGCCTTCGAAAACATCGAAGAATACCTCGACAAAATCGAAAGTAACAGCCAGGACTTCGACGCTTCTGTCAACGTCAACACCAGGGTTGAAACATATTCCTGAAAAAATAGTTCACCCTGAAAACAGACATGATTTGTTCCATACTATGTCATCTGTATATGGAGAAATGTCATCCAGAAAATGAAGAATATGAAGAACAAGATGAACCTGAGGTTACATCAGCAGGGGTAAAATATGGGACAAGAGATGTTCCAGAGGAATTGATAAATCCTCAATCAAAAATGCAGGATTTGTATGAATGTTTACAGTCTGCAAGTGGAATAGACACATCTCCTGAATATGAATTTGAGAGACCAGATCCAGCAGAACATGCTGATCTGGGTTACAGAAAACTCATGAATAGAGTAACAGAGTTTATGGGGTGGGGTAATAATGCACCTGTATATCAGGATGATGACATGACAGATATTTTGTCAGGAGGTCCTCAACCAGACCCCATACTTACTTTTCATATTGCCCTGCAAAGGAGAGTAAATGCTGCTTGGCAAAGACCAGAATCTAGTCCAGCAGTAAATAAAAAAATATGTGGCAAAATACAGACCTTGTAACTCTGACCCAGAGTATTTGAGTAAACATCCTTCTCCTGAGAGTCTGGTAGTTTAGCCAGCCACATCAACAAAAAATGCGGCATACCCCACTATTCCCCCTGATAGGGATGACAAGAAAATAGATACTTGGTTGAAAAAGATCTTTACATCAGGGTGCATGGCTCTGAAGTCTACCAATGTATCTTGTACATTGGCTAGATTTAATTATACTCTTTGGGACTGCATGTCAGCGGCAGCTCAACACATCCCAGAAGGAGAGGAACGTGATGGTTTCCTATCCATAATTAAGGATGGTAAGGAGGCTTTGGGAGAATGCCTTCAAGCAGGTTTGGACACTGCTGACAGTATCAGCAGGTCCATGGCGTCTAGCGCAGTGCTACGCAGATTTGCGTGGCTAAGGAAATCAGGTTTTGCACCAGATGTTCAATCTAGACTCCTTAACATGCCATTTGATGGCTCGAGGTTGTTTGGCAGCAAGGCGGATGAAAGTTTGGAGAAGCTGCAGACCTCCAAGGCAGCGGCAAAGTCACTTAGTGCCGCTATGCGACAACCTCAGCAACGCCCCTACACAGGCTCATCTTCCTGTAGGGGTCGTCCCTTTCGTTTTTACTCCTCATTTGGGAGAGGAAGGCGACAGGCCAATCAAAGGGGGCAAATAAAATGTCCTTGGGGCGAGGAAGAGGCGCTAGATCTGCCCCAGCAGCAGCATCTGTCCCTTCAGCCGCTGCTGGAGCTGCCGCAAAACCACTGAGGTTTTGACTCACAAGACCCCAGTGGGAGGCAGTATCTAACAGCATCTGAAAGAACGGCGGGGCATTACTTCAGATGTTTGGGCACTGGAAACAGTATCCCAAGGTTACTGCCTTCCTTTTCTAAAGAAACCTCAGAATCACCCACCGGAATACAACTCTACCAAAAATCCAGACCCGCTCCTGTTGCAGGAGGTTTTGACCCTGCTACAGAAAGGTGCAATAGAACATGTACCTGTAGCGGAGAGGAACAAGGGTTGGTATTCCCCATATTTCCTCATTCCAAAGAAGGACGGAGACCCATCTTGGATTTGAGAAACTTGAACAAGTTCCTCAGGAAGGACAAGTTCAAGATGGTCACTCTTTCTCAGATCCTTCAGGCTCTCCAACTTCAAGACTGGTTGGTATCATTGGACCTTCAGGATGCTTACTTTCATGTGCCAATCCATCTCAAGCACAGAAAGTACCTGAGGTTTGCGATTGGCAACTCTCACTATCAGTTTCGAGTTCTGCCTTTCGGGTTGACCTCCGCCCCAAGAGTTTTCACCAAGTTGATGGCGGTAGTGGCAGTGAGTCTCAGAAGAGGAGGGATTCATGTCTACCCCTATTTGGACGATTGGATGATGAGGGCACGTTCTCCAGAACAAGTCCAGGATCATCTATCCAAGACTTGCCACTTCCTTCACAAACTAGGGTTTTCTCTGAATTTAAAAAAGTCAAACATGATACCATCACAGAAGCTCCAGTTTATAGGAGCAGTCTTGGATACTCGTTCGGGCAAAGCCTCGCCTCTGAAGAGAGAGCTCATCACATTCTGCAGATGGTGACAAAATTCCAGAATGCCCAGTATCTACCGGCCTTCGATTTTCTCAGGTTGCTCGGCCGCATGGCATCCTGCATTTTTCTGGTGCCAGAGGCCAGATTGAGGATGAGATCCCTTCAATGGGCCCTCAGGACTCAATGGTCCCAATTTGCAGGGGAAATGACAGATCTCTTACAAGTTCCAACCAGAGTAGCTCAGGACCTACAATGGTGGGTTTGCAAAGAACACATCCTCAAGGGACAATCCTTTTGGCAGCCATGGCCGGAGATCACTGTAGTGACGGACGCCTCACTCACTGGCTGGGGAGCCCACACCAACGATATGACAATCAGCGGTCGTTGGTCTCCATCGGAGTCCAGACTACACATCAACCTTTTGGAGCTGAGGGCGATCAGACTAGCGCTGAAGGCCTTCCTGCCCTCTGTACGGGGAAAGAATGTCCTGATCATGACGAACAACACAGTGGCCATGTACTACCTCAACAAGAGAGGAGAGGAGAGGAGTAGAGTCACTGCCACTGTGCAGAGAGGCAATGCAGCTCTGGTTCTGGGCAATACAAGAAGGGATCTCTCTATCTGCCATTCACCTAGCAGGAGAGCAAAACATAGCGGCGGACGCTCTGAGGAGGCAGAGCACAGTCTCTTGAGTGGGAGATAGCTCAGGAAGTCCTTATGGAGATCTTCGCCCTTTGGGGAACCCCTGAAGTGTTCTGTTCGCGACCATTGTCAACAGGAAGTGCAAACTGTACTGCTCAAGGGAATTTCCCCCGAGAGGAGCTCTAGGGGACGCATTTGTAGTAGAGTGGGAATTTCCTCTTCTATATGCGTTCCCTCCAGTCCCTGTGATCTCTCAGGTAATCAGGAGGTTGAGAAAGTTCAGGAAAACCATGATCCTAATTGCCGCAGATTGGGCCAGGAGAACGTGGTACCCGGACCTTCTAGACATGTCCATCTGCCCTCCAATACGTCTTCCAAAAAGAGAGGATCTTCTCTCGCAAGAGGGAGGTCACGCTCTCCATCCAGAGGTCAACATACTCAACCTTCACGCATGGCTTCTGAGAGGTTGAGATGCAAGGATTGGGACCTTGCAGATGATGTTATGGAGGTGTTGCTTTCGGCCAGAAGGCCAGCAACAAAATCTTTGTACTGGTGTCGTTGGAATAAATTCAGTAACTGGTGCAGGGATAAGAATGTGGATCCTTTTGAATGTGACATTCCAATGGTATTATCTATTCTATTACATTTAGCTAATCTGGGGCTCCAGGTTAAGACAATAAAAGGATATGTAGCAGCGCTATCTATCTTCAAGCGCTCATCAGAAGAAAGATCTTATTTTAAGATACCTTTAATAATACAATTTCTCCAGCATGGGGTCTGGCATGGATTCACATGCTCATGAATATTCCCCGTCGTCAGGCTGGGAATCCTCGGTAAAGAAAAAATCTGTATCAGTTTTGTTTCTGATCTGTCTTTCCTAGTAGTAACCAATCACTGATCTCTGCGTCATACTGACCACAGCCAATGACTGCCCTCTACCTAAGCCCTGCCTCTGGCAGCCATCTTCAGATTTTTACCGCACGTTCAAGTGTTGGGAGTCCTCGTGCTTAGCTCTCGAGCTTTTACTGCGTGTTTCGCGCTTTTTCAGGTGAACTTTCACATTTTTTCGGTTGAGTCTCAAGCTCCACCGTTTCTACTCCCGTTAACGGCTACCCGTTGCGGGATTTTCCTACGCCCCTCAAGGGTGAAGATTTCGTCGAATCAACTTCTTGGAGGATTCCAGAAGATTTGCGGCCTACTTCGAGATGGCCCAGGATGCGAGTTCGTCACCTGGACCCAAGCTGTTTCGCAGCTGCCCTGGATGCGGGCTGCAGAATGTGTTTAAGGAAGAGGAACATTCGCGATGCCTCTACTGTCTTCATGGGGACAAGACTCATGTAGAGAAGGACTGCCAGTTCTGCAAGAACTTGTCGGAGCGGACCATGAGGGAGAGTCGATCCCGTCTCGCAAGCTGGTTGGAGAATGGCTCGACGGATGAGAAGAAGAAGAAAGGGTCCGAGCGGGCTTCTAAGTCCTGTGCGGGCGCCCCGGCGACGGGGGCCCAACACAGGCCAAGCGCTGCGAGTCCGCTGGCTCCGGGAGCGCTGAAAGGTCGGGCTCTTCGGTCGCCAGGCAGGGCGCACCTTCCCCGGCACCGTCAACCACGAGCCAACGCTCCGGTTCGGGGAAGAGGAAGTCCGAGACCCCGGGTAAGCTTCGAGAGAAGCCCCGTCCGATCTCGGAAGAGGGGGAGCGAGGTGTCGCCCCTCCCCCGAAGGAGAGGGCCCGGGACGCAAGGTGGTGAAGGCCCCTACACAGCAGGCGAAGGCCTCTATCGAGGCTATCGTGGCGACTCTGGCCAAGCCGGCAGAGACACCGCCAGCGGAGACCGCCTCCGGGACTAGAGTTTCCCTGCCGCCAAGGAGGGAATCCTCTTTTCAGCCCATCGTCGTGGCTGCCATGATGGAAGAAGCGAGGGGGGGGGCACGGTGCCCTCCTCGAGCTCGGAGTCAGCCTCTGAGGAGGAACTGACCGAGGCCGTGAGGAACCTTCCCGTCAGGAAGATCCTCGGGAGATAACCGAGGAAGACGACGACGGTGAGGAAGAGCGGCCTTCCCTTCCGGCGCAGCCGGATCCTAGGCCTCAGGATGGCTCGGCGGCCATTTTGTCTGCCATCCAGTCCTTATGCTCTGAGATAAGGACGAGATTCCCACGGCCCAGGCCGGAGGACCCGCAACCTGGCCCGTCGGGAAGTCCTCAGAACAAACGACGGAGGACCCAACCCTCTCCTCCGCTCGCCCCCGTAAGGCCTACAGGTCCCTCCTCATCCTCCCACGAGTCGGGAGATGACCGTGCGTTGGGCTCGACGACGGGTTCTGAGGGCGACGACGACGGAACGGGTCTCCAGTCGCACGGGCCTCGCCGCCCGACGAGATTGGCTCATTCCACGCCATGATCGCCAGGGCGTCCGAATTGTTCCAGCTCTGCCCGGAGGAGCAGAAAAAGGAAGGTTTCCTCTATCGCCGCCGGGAGGCCAAGAGGAAGACGGTCATCGCGGTGCCCCTTATCGATGACATCTGGGAGGAGGGCCTGTTGGTTCTCAAGAACCCCTCCACAGCACCAGTCAAACGGGACTGGTACGAGAAGAAGTACTAGGTCCCCGAAACCGCTCCCCTGTGCCTCAGGGCCCAGCCAACGCCTGACTCAGTCGTCTCGGCGGCGGCGAAGAAGAAAGCGGCGGGGTCAGGAGCCTCGACGTCGAATTCCCCGCCGGACGGCGAGGGAAAGAAGTTGGACGCCATGGGGCGGCGGGTCATTTCGTTGGCGGCGACGACGATCAAAGCGGCCAATGCCCTGGCGATCGTGGCCCGTTAAGACAGGGAGCTCTGGTTTAAGCTGGCCCCCATATTGGACTTCCTGCCGGACGACAAAAGGTCAGAGGCTCTTGAAATACTGCAAGAGGGCGAGGTGGCGTCGGACCACACCATAACGGTGGCAACCGATACTGCCGATACTGGGTTCCGCCAGCTGGGCAACGGTGTTTGCCTACGACGACGGGGTTTGCTCTGGGCGACCGACTTCCGTCAGGACGTCCAGACCAGGGTGTTGGACATGCCGTTTGACGGCAGCAACTTGTTCGGGAAGGCGGTGGACGAATCCCTCCAAGCCATAAAAACGGACACGGAGACGGCCCGCGCCCTAGGAGCCCTTCAGCAACGACGGCCCTTTCGGAGCTCAGGAGGCAGACAGGGTGCCTCCAAGGGATCCAGCGGTGGCTCGTCGTCCTACCGCCAGGCGGCACGCTCCACGTCTGAGGAGGCCTACAGGGGTCGCGGCAAGCAGGGAACACCTCGCCGCCATCGGCAAGGTGGCCAGGGCGGCAAGGCCACCACCTCCAAGCAGGACTGAACCGGCCGTGGCCTCGGGCCCCCACCGAAGCACCCCGGTGGGAGGCCGGCTGATGAACTTCACCGGCGTGTGGAAGTCCATCTCCACCGACCGTTGGGTGCTGAATATCCTGGCAAGAGGTCACTCTATCGAATTCCTGAAGAAGTGCCCTCACGTTCCACCTGTGGCCAGGAAGGAAAATCACGTCCCGCAACTGCTGTTGGAAGTACGGGCGATGCTCAGGAAAGGCGCCATTGAGCTTGTCCCGAAGAGGCTCCGGGGCTCTGGGGTATACTCAAGGTACTTCCTCGTCAGGAAGAAGACGGGCGGCTGGCGCCCCATCCTGGACCTTCGTCGTTTGAACAAATATATCAGATCAAAAAGTTCAGGATGGTCACCCTCCAGCACATACTGGGACAGCTGGAGGAAGGCGACTTTCTATCGTCGTTGGACCTGGAGGATGCATACTTCCACGTTCCCATCCTCGAAAGTCACCGAAAGTTCCTCAGGTTCGTTGTCCAGGGACGCCACTACCAATTCAGAGCACTGCCGTTCGGATTGAAGTCGGCCCCCAGGGTCTTTACCAAGTGCCTAGCACCAGTGGCGGCGCGTCTGCACCTGCAGGGGATTCACGTCTACCCCTACCTGGACGACTGGCTCATCCGCTCAAGGACGAGGGAACTCGCCGTCGAACACACTGCGAGGATCGTCCAGCTACTCACAGACCTGGGATTCGCCATAAACTACCCAAAGTCCCACCTGGTGCCGTCGCAGGTGGCGCTGTTTCTGGGAGCGAAGCTCGATACAGTGAGGCACCTGGCGGCCCCGTCGGAAGAACGGACGAAGACCATTCTAGGCAAAGTGCAGCGCCTGCTTGCCACGGACGTGGCCACGGTGAGGTCCATCAAGTCCCTCCTGGGGATGATGTCCTCTTGCATCTACCTGGTGCGCCTCTGCAGACTACGGTTGCGCCCTCTTCAAGAATTTCTCAACGCCCGTTGGATTCAGGCGACGGGCACCTTCGAAGACAGGTTCCCCCTCAACGAGGTGTTCCGGCGGGCAATTCAGTGGTGGGGCATTCGAGCGCACCTCACGGCGGGCAAGGACTTTCAGACGCCGGCGTACCAGGAGACGGTGACGACGGACGCCTCCCTGGAAGGTTGGGGCGCCCACACTGGAGATCTCCACGCAAGAGTCCTCTGGCTCCCGGAGGAGAGGCTCCTGCACATCAACGTCCTGGAACTCTGAGCCGTGTTCTGGGCTCTCAAATCGTTCCTCCGTCGCTCAAGGGCAAGGTGGTGCAGATCTTCACGGACAACACCACGACTATGTTTTACATACGGAAGCAGGGAGGCACCAGATCCCCAACCCTATCCAAGGAGGCACAGGATCTGTGCCACTGGGCGGTCGCCCAGGGGATGTTCCTGGTTCCCTTCCACCTGGCAGGAGAAAGCAACACCATCGCCGACTCGCTCAGCAGGGAGCTGCGCGCGTGTCACGAGTGGGAACTGCGCCAGGATCAGGTGGATCAACTCTTCCGACGATGGGGCAAACCCCAAATCGACCTGTTCGCAACAGCGACGAACTCGAAGTGCAACAGGTTCGCCAGCAGGTTTCCCCAGCCGAGAAGCATGGGCGATGCGTTCTCGTTCCCCTGGGACGGCCTATACCTGTATGCGTTCCCTCCGTTGCCATTGCTGCTTCTACTCATCAGCCAGCTCAAGAGGTCCCGGTGCAGGATGATCCTCGTCGCACCGGCGTGGCCGAGGCAGATCTGGTTCCCGGACCTTCTGGACTTGTCAACGTCCCCTCCCATCAAGCTGTCGGCGGACGCGGACCTTCTCTCCAGAGAAGGAGGCGCCATCTTCCACCACGACCCGGCGTCGCTGAACCTGCAGGCTTGGCTCCTGCAGCGCTAGAGTTTGGAGGCTACGATATACCGGCCGATTGCAGAGAGGTTTTTGCAAAGGCCAGGGCGTCCTCGACTCTCAAATGCTACGGTCATAAGTGGAAGAGGTTCTCTATCTGGTGCCGAGCACAGAATATCAACCCCCTACGGATTACCGCCCCTCAAGTGCTGCAGTACCTGCTATCGCTGGCAAAGGCTGGGCTAGCCCATGCCTCCATTAAGATTCATCTGGCGGTGATCTCCAGATATACCAGAACCACGGGACGGACGTCCCTGTGGTCCCATCGACAAAGAGTTTATGAAAGGACTGTTCCGGTCGTTCCCGCCGGTGAAGGCCCCGGCCCCGGCGTGGGAACTTAACGTGGTGCTGACCAGGCTCATGGGGCCCCCATTCGAGCGGATGCACTCCGCACCGATGATGTTTGTGTCGTGGAAGACTGCGTTCCTGGTGGCCATTACCTCCGCACGATGAGTGGGATAGATCAGGCCCTATCCTGCAAGGCACCGTACATGACTTTCCATGCCTCGAGGGTGGTGCTTAGGACGCACCCCCCCTTTATGCCCAAGGTGCCGTCGGACTTCCATCTTAACGAGCCCTTGGTGTTACCTGTTTTCTTCCCGTCTCCGTCGTCGCCGGCCGAGAGGACTTTGCACTCGCTGGATGTGGCTAGAGCGCTGAAGTTCTACGTGGACCGCACGAAGAGTTTCCGGAGGACATCACAGCTGTTCGTGAATTTTGGACCTGTGAATCAAGGGAAGGCTCTCTCGAAGTCTTCTATTTCCAGATGGCTCTCCGGCTGTATCATGCACTATCACCGGTTGGCTAACCGACCGCTGCCAGGCCGTCCAGAGCGATCGCTGCTACTACGGCGTTCTTATCTGGTGTGCCCCTGCTGGACATCTGCAGGGCTGCTACGTGGAGGTCGACGCACACCTTCACGAGATTCTACTGCGTCGATCGGGATTCCAGGGAGGAGTCCAGGGTCGGCCAAGCAGTGCTGCGCAACCTGTTCGCTTAAGGTGAGCCTGGTGAGGAGATAAGAGATGCTTAATGTTGAGTTTTTTGTATTGCTTAATGTTGAGCCTTTTACCTCCCCCTGTGGTTGTGCATGTGTGTACTGCTATTTAATCTTATATTCATGAGCATGTGAATCCATGCCAGACCCCATGCTGGAGAAGGAACAAGTTACTTACCTGTAACTGTTGTTCTCCAGCATGGGTCTGGCATGGATTCACATGCGAACCCTCCCGCCTACCCCTCTGCGGCTCTTCACTTGGTCATACTGCCACTTCACGTGCTACCAAATCTGAAGATGGCTGCCAGAGGCGGGGCTTAGGTAGAGGGCAGTCATTGGCTGTGGTCAGTATGACGCAGAGATCAGTGATTGGTTACTACTAGGAAAGACAGATCAGAAACGAAACTGATATTGATTTTTTCTTTACCGAGGATTCGCAGCCTGACAGGGAATATTCATGAGCATGTGAATCCATGCCAGACCCATGCTGGAGAGCAACAGTTACAGGTAAGTAACTTGTTCCTTCTAAAAGGTTTAAACAATGTTTTTCCACCAGTACCTTTTCAAGTTCCTGTGTGGGATTTAAATTTGGTATTTACATTTCTGACATGTGCACCCTTTGAGCCTTTACATTCTTGTCCGTTAAGGCTTCTTACATTAAAAACTATACTTTTTAATTGCATTGACATCAGCCCGCAGAGTAAGTGGTTCTCCTCACACCATCTTTCATAAAGATAAAGTTGTTAAACCATCTTTTCTGCCAAAAATAGTTTGACTTTCATCTGTCACAGAAAATAATTCTACCTGCGTTCTACCCTCCTCACACGTGTAAGGAAGTGGAAAGACTGCATAGAAGGGCTCTAAGCTTTTACATCTCAAGATTGTCAAAGATATGTCAGTGTGATCAACTTTTTGTGGGATACACTGGCTGTAAATTGGGACTAGCCGTAACCAAACAAACATTATCAAGAAGGATAATTTTAGCCATAACAGTGTTATAGGCTAGCCGGAAAAGATCCCCCTGAGGGCTTAAGAGCCCATTCAACTAGGGGCATAGCAACTTCAACAGCACTTAAGAGGGGTGTCCCTGTGCAAGATATTTGTGCAGCAGCTACATGGTCATCCATGCATACTTTCATCAAACATTATGCTTTGGACTCAACTACATCTCAAGGAGGTTTATTTGCCAAATCTGTACTACATTCGGTACATGACTAAAAGGCATCTGTACTCCCTTCTCCAATACAAAACTGCCTTGGGAGTCTATCTAAAATGAGGAATACGTGGGAGGACACAATCCATTCGAAGAACAAGTTACTTACCAACTGTAACGTTCTTTCGATTGGATGTTCCTCCCACATATTCCTCATCGACCCTCCCATCCTACCCCACAGTAAAGTTTACGTGGTTTACACTCTAAATTCTTTCAAGGCTTGGGTCAATAAGAGGCACGCCTTTGTTTATAATACATGGGCTCTGATACGAAAAAACAGAACTGAGGCCAACGGGCGCGCTCGAGGCATTTATACTATGGATGTCGTCGACACTCGACGGATGCCGCCGAGGGACATCGTCGCCTCGAGTGGAGCGCCCGCTGGTGGAGAGAGAAAAAATTTCCGAAGCAGCAAAGCTGAAGGTAAGGATATATCTAAGATGAGGAATACCTGGGAGGAACATCCAATCGAAAGAACGTTACAGTTGGTAAGTAACTTGTTCTTCTCACTGAGGTCCTGGCCATTGGGCCCTGCCACAAGAACTGGCATAACTCTACAAAAGGATGTAGAATCACTGGTGAAGATGGGATGGGTGAAGCCACATTCCAAGCAGCCTACCAATAAACGCCTGCATGCCAAGTATAGCAGGCGGAAGGGGACTCCCTCGTTCTGTTGGTGCACTGAACCACATTCATCTGTTATCTCTACAGCCTCACTTTATTCCAAACTGCAGTCTTCTTCATTTGCACCCACCTCAGCACTCCTAGGGAAGGAGAAAAAGCTGCTGGAGCCCTACAGAAAAAAAATGTATTCAAATGCCACGCTCCATCTGTGCCAGGCCAGTGCTGACGCAATGTTGGCAGCAGTAAATCAAAAACTGTGGAGGGAGATTGTGGACTTCCTCCCAGAGCTCCCTGCGCATAGTTAGGCATGCTTCAGGGTTGGGTTGGCAGAGGCCAAAATTGTGGCATAAGATATCATGGATTCTACAGTGGCTCACATCGACACAGCAGGTATAGCTATCTATATCGCCACTGATATGAGGAGGACTGCTTGCCTTAAGTGGATCAAATTTAACCCTGATGTGCAGGAGCGTATTCTCAACCTGCCATTTGGGGGGCGGGGGTACTTGTTTCACTCAACCATCGATGAGTAACTTGACGAGAAGGATAGCTCACAAAAAGCTAAGTCCTTGTCAATCCTGACAAAATCTGTGCCCAAAGCCTACAGCCAAAGTCATCAATGCTTAGAAAGAACCCGTACCTTTGGTGGCTACAGGGGTTTTCAGGAGCGACATGCTAGACAGCCAGACCAGTCTCCTAGCCAGCACAGGCGCGAGCAACACAAATCCTCTCACAAGGGGTGTTTCCAGTCTTCCTCCGAGGCACCAGCCTCGGAGGGTAAAAAGTTGTGACCATGTCATCCAGATCCACAAGTCTCTGGTGTGGGGCAGGTTTGCCCTTCACATCCATTCCTGGCTGGCAAGGTTCACGGACCCATGGATCCTCACTGTAGTTTCCACTGGCTTCCGTCTGCCAATTCCTCAATTTCCTCTTTCCTCCCCTCCAGTCCCACAAATTGGAACGGCAACTCTTGGCGGAAATCCTCTCGCTCATCATGAGTCAGACGGTTCCAGCTTCACAGCAAGGCATGGGCTTCTATTCCCGGATATTCACCATTCAGAAAAAGGACCAGGCTGGCCTGAGAGTTGTTCTGGAACTCTCTTCCTTAAACCTTTCCCTACTCCAACTAAAATTCAAGATGGTTACTCCAGCACTCATTGCGGGGACTCTGTGTGGGTGAGACTGGATGTGCCTCCTGGGTCTAAAAGATGCTTACCTGCACGTCTCGATTTGGGAACCCCATAGTTCCTTCCTTAGGTTCAGGATCCTGGGGTTTCATTTTCAATACAAGGTCCTCTCTTTTGGCCTCGATTCAGCCACAAGGGTTTTTACAAGGTTAATGAACGCGGTAGCAGGCCTGCTCAGGGCACAGTGTCATCATGTTTATCCATACCTCGACGGCTGGCTAGTCTGAGCAGAGTCTCATGAAGCTGTAGAGAGCACAGCTTCAGCATTTATGCACATGCTATACGATCTGGGGTTCTCTATTGACCTCAAGAAGTCAGTTACTCCCCACTCAGTCCTTAACGTTCCTGGGGCTAATTTGAGATCCGAGGGTAATGAGGATCTTCCCCCCTCAGCAGACAAGATCATGGCAATCAGGATGGCCACCAGGCATTTTCTCAGCAGACCTGTGACCGCAGCATGGTGGTACCAGCACTTGCTTGGCTTAATGGCGTTTTTTTCCCTGCTAGTGGCACACACAAGCTGCAATTCTCAGCCTCTTGGAATCAGGATACTGGCTCCTAGGCAGCCGTAGTCCGCATACCGCAACACCTGCACCCGTACCTGGAGTGGTGGAATGCAGAGACCAACCTGTTAGTGGGAAGATCGTTCAGGCAGCCCTCTCCGGAGATCACCATCAGCCCGGACCTGTCCCTAGAGGGATGGGGGGGGCTACACTGGACAACCTCAGTGTCCATGGAGTATGGTCACAACAATAACAGCTAGAACACATCAACTGGCTCGAGATGATGGTCATCTGGCTTGCCTTCAAGGCGTTCCTGCCCATGGTCAGCAGCAGGTCTGTCTGCATCCAGACAGACCGCTCCACTTGCATGAATTACATTTAAGAGCAGGCAGGTATCGGGTCCCCTCCGCTCTGCTGGATGCCCATCGACATTTGGAAGTGGGCACTGTCCAACAGCATTTACTTATCGGCAGTCAACCTGCCGGGGGGAATCCAACTTTGAGGCGGACAGGCTCAGCAGGCTGGGGATCGACAACTACGAGTGTCAGTTGAAAGAAACTGTCCTAAGGGGGATCTTCGACAAGTGGGGCCAACCTCAGGTAGACCTATTTGCCACCATGAACAGGAGGTGCCCTCAGTTTGCTTCCTGGCTGGGGCAAGGCCAGGGATTGCTGGGGGACTTGTTGCAGATCACATGGAATGGCATGAATGCATACGCGTTCCCCCCCACCCAACTCTGCTGATTCAGTGTCATCTGCAGGGTCAAGGAGTCAAAGTCTTTGACTCATCTTGCTAGCGGCATGGTGGCCGGCAAGACCTTGGTTCTTGGAGCTCCTCTGTCGGACCAACCCCAGTACACCTCACGCAGGGTCCCGCCCACTTACTCTCCCAGCAGGGGGGGCACAGTGGTTTACCCAGCTCCACAGAAGTTAGCCCTGGCAGCTTGGTTCCTGAACAGGTCACCCAAAGCATTTACACTTATCACAGGACAGCCTAGCTATCATACAAGGGTCAAGATGCGACTCCACCGGGAGTCGATACAGGAGCAAGTGCACCAGGGTCTGCCATTGGGCCATGACAAACAAGTTTGATCCACTTACATGCTCGCTGGACGATGTGTTGGCACATCTGGCTCACTCAGGAGTGCAGGTGGACGCCTGCCGTACGGATCTGGCAGCCATAGGGGCCTACAAGATCTCAGACGACATTCTCTCCCCTTTGAATCCGGTGGTGAAGAGGCATTTGGCAGGACTGACCAGATGATATCCTCCAGTCAAGCGTCCAGATCCGGTCTAGGACCTTAACGTGGTATTGGGCGCGCTGGCTCACAAGCCCTTTGAACCCATGGCATCCGCAAACATCAGGCCGGTTGCTATCAAGACAGTTCTGCTGGTAGGACTCACTTCAGCACGCTGGATCAGCGAGATTCAGGCTCTGGTGGCTTCAGAGTCTTATACCACGTTTCACTGGGACATGGTGATACTGGGGACGCATCCTGTCTTTCTCTGTATGGTTGTTTCTTCCTTTCACATTAATGAGGAGATGGTTCTCCCAACGTTCTTTGTGGATTTAAAGGACGAGGTTCCAAATGTTTTGAACTGTCTGGATGTCAGGCGTGCACTAAGGTTTTATCTGGACAAGACAAAGAGCTTCTGTAAATCTGATGCCTTGTTCATCAACTTAGGCTGTCAAGACTTCCATAGCGAGGTGAATGGTTATGGCCATCAAGGAGACATATGAGGGGCAGCAAAGGCCTCTGCCAGCAAACGTGCATGCACACGCTATCAGAGCCAAGGCCACGGCAGTGGCTTTCCAAAGACATGTCCCATGGCAGACTATCAGCAAGGCGGCTACTTGGGCTACTCCATCAGCCTTTTGCAACCCCTACTGCTTGGATGCCGGTGCCAGATCTTGATGCTGCGTTTGGCCAGGCAGTTTTCAAGAACTTGTTTTCTTAGAGAGGCATCTCTCCTCCCAGGGCTGCATTCAGTTGTAATCAGCCATACATTATGTAGGAAAGGGGATGGGGTGAAGGAGTAATTATAAGTTACTCACCGTAGTGACTAATGTACTCCTAGTCCATAGTCCCCTTTCCTCCATACGTCCCACCATCCTCCCCGTAACATCTGTGTCATTAGGCAATCATCATATTTTCGACATGTCAAAGGGGACTGAGGAGTGATGTGCTGGTGAGAGGAGTCAAGGGAGCACATGCTCCCAGGGCCACGCCCCCACGTGCATCTAAATTCAAAGGGAAATACCATTTTTGTTCTTTTGGAAAAGGTTCCGTTTCCCGTCCCTAGCGAGGGACGCCCATACAGTATGGAGTAAAGGAGACTATGAACTAGGAGCAATTAGTCACATGGTGAGTAACTTCGAATATTTTGTGTGTTGAATACAATTTTAATGTTTTGCCTTTGTCTGACATTTAACATGTCCCCCTATGGTCACTCCTATCACAGTTTCCTAGTAACAGCTTGAGTGTTGCTTTTGGCAAAGCTGCAACATCAAGGTTTTGCCACCAACAGTGTGTATTGGAATCAGTTGTTTGCTAGATTTTTAAGGAATCCATGAACCTGTGACAGTCATCTCAGAACTGGGCTTGTTCAGTAGCATGGCATTGTAAACTATATTTGTGTTAAGGAGATTTAACATTGTTATGCTTTACCCCCTCTCTTAGTGAGACCGCCAGCACTTTTTGCTGGACTTCTGGACCTTTTTCTTTATATCCTGAATGGGTGGGGCCTTTTTCCACTCGCTCACTCATTCATTCTTATGGGCTTTACCTTTTGGAACGTGGTTCTGTGTTTTATATTTTTTTCTACTTTCTTCCATATCTCATTTAAGGCATCTGTATTTTACTTTTGCGGCGCACATCTCCTCATGGGCAGTGTTGCCAGGGACCCCTTTGGGTTCTCCTTGGAGATTCCTTCTTTATCCTTACTTTCTACTGTTCTTAAGGATAGAGAGATGTTTTTTTTATCTCTCCTAAAACTATTATTTGAATGGATTGTGTCCTCCCACATAATCCTGATATTTGACATATCCAGGTCTGCTTGAAGCTTGCTTTAGATTTTATTTCATAGGGTGAACCTTGTGCAGCGTGGAGTCATGGCCCTCAACGTCCTTGGTAGTGTCCTCTGCCGTGACGTTGACATTGGTATATGAAGCATGCGTGGTGACAGCTCAGTTCGTTTTTTTCCACATGGTAGCATGCTTCGGAGCGATCGCCTCATCAACATTTTTATTACATTTCACCTCAGAACAAAAGTCGATTCAATTGTCCTCTACACCGACAAGCGAGTTTAAGCGATGTGGTCACTGTGGGGGCAAAATGTCTATTACAGACAGGCACTGTGTCTGTCTGTGGTGTCTGAGGATGGGCCACAAAGTGGACCATGCCAATCAAGGCCTTGCGGGAAACGAAGGTGAAACTTGAAGCAGGTAAGCCCTCTACCAAATCCCACTCCATTACCGTGTCCACAAGAAAGTCGTCCTGACTCGTGGGATGTGTCCTCTGAGAAAAAGCATCCTAAACACCGGTGACTCTCCAGATCAAGGTCACAACGCTTGTCTCACAAAAAAGCAAGAAGCGACATCATAGATCCTTGTCGACTTCTTACTCCTCTCCAGATTCTTTCCCTAAAAAATCTTAGACTCCTGCAGAATGGGAAGATTTTCGCCAAAAATGCTTGATATTTTTCTGAGACAGGCTCTTCAGAGTGCCCCTAAAGGAGGTAGGGAAACCAAACCACCCCTGTGTCTAAAGACTAGTAGGGAGCCTCATGTGTCTCCTTCCCACGTGCCTAAGAGCCCGGGAAGAGAGGCCTCTCGACACAAGTCAAAGGAGTCTTCTTCGGCACATAAGATGACATTCATTTTCCTCATCGAAGGGCAAGGGTTCAGGGCCTTCAACTCTGGTCTCAACAGCTTTCTTCAAAGCTGGTGAGTACTTTACCTGAACCGTCAAGGCATATAATCAAGTTGAAGCCGTCAAAGCTTTTGAAGCAGTCTGCTCATTCACTGACCGCTTATTCGAAATCGTGGAGACCCTCAGTGCCCTCAATGCCATCACAGCATTCTGTGCCTTCAAAGCCTTTAAAACCTTCAACAGACTCGACAGAGTCTTACAAACCTTTACCTAGACCAGATTTCTTTAGGTCTATGGGGGTCCATCTTCGAGGAAGACCAAGCTCCATTTGGGTATGAATTTAGAACACCCAATGTCCCAGAGCAGCTTATGTCTCGAATAAAAAAATGCTAAATCTTGTAGACATTAAAAGAAAACAGCAGTTGGGAGACATCTCCTGAAACTGACTTTTGGAACCCAGAGGTGGCTGGCTATTCATCCTATAGGTCAGTGATCCATAAGGTCTCTGAACATCTAGGGCGGTCAAAATGTCTGCCAATGATACAATTGCCTTGGCAAAGTACACACACACACCCTCTGGGGTATGGCGGCCCTAGCAGCAGACCATATACTGTAAGGAGAAGAGAGGGATGGGTTTTTAAACCTAATCCGGGATGGAAAGGATGCCATGAGGCGATCTTTACAGTCTAGTCTGGATGCTGTGGATTCTGTGAGTAGATAGATGGCTGCTGTGTTGAGACGTATGGCATGGCTCAGGAGGTTGGGTTATGATGTCCAAGCATGTTTGCTTGACATGCCCTTCGATGGAACTCATCTTTTTGCTGAGAAAGCTAACAAGAGTTTGGCGAAGCTGCAAGCTTCAATGGCAGCAGCTAAATCTTACAGGTGGAAATCAGGCAACCAGTGCAATCCTCAGAACCCGGGTGGATATGACACCCTTTTTTCTATTCTTTCATCTCCAGAGGAAAAGGTCAGTTCTCACAAAGGGGTCAAAGAAAGGCTCATTGTGGAGGCAGAGAGGGTAGAAACTCCACATGCAACACACGCTGAATTGCCCTCAGCTGCAACTGGAGCAGCAAAATGACTCTCGCCCACAAGTCTGTGGTAGGAAGCAAACTGTCTCAACCTCTCGGGAGTTGGCGAAGCATAACTTCGGATGCATGGGTGCTACAAACTGTAGCCTACGGTTACTGCCTCCCATTCATAAAACCCCGGATTGCCCCCCCACCCCCCAAGAGCCAGATCTACCTTGATTGCAGATCCACTCCTCCAACAACAGATTCTCATCCTGTTCGAGAAAGGTACAATAGATCTGTTACCTACAGCAGAAAGGGGGTGGTACTCTCCCCATTTCCTAATCCCCAAGGAGGACTGAGGAGTGCGACCCATCTTGGACTTGAGATGCTTGAACAAGTTCTACAGGAGGGGCAAGTTCAAGATGGTAACTCTTTCACAAATCCTTCAGGCCCTTGGACTCCAGGATTGGTTTGTCATTGGACCTTCAGGATGCTTACTTTCATGTGCCTATCCATCAGAAGCACTGATTACCTGAGGTTGGCGGTTGGCGGTTCTCATGGTCAGTTTTGGGTTCTGCCATTCGAACTCGCCTCTGCCCAGAGCGTCTTCACCATGCTTATGACAGTGGTGGCAGCAAGCCTAAGGAGGGAGGGGATTCACATCTACCCCTACCAGGACAACTGGATGATCAGAGCTTGTTCTCTGGAACAGTCTTGGATTCACCTCAGTCACTTCCTCCATGAGCTGGGCTTCTCCCTGAACTTCAAGAAGTCCCACTTGGCACATTCTCAAAAGCTTCCATTCATTGGAGCAGTCCTGGATTCAGCCACAGGACACTGGATCGGGTGCTGATGTTCTCGGCGCACCTGGCAGAGTCGGGCTTCAGGTCGACACATGCCGTTCATACCTAGCAGCCATTGGTGCCTACAAGAGCTCTGGCAACGTCTTTCTCCACATCCAACCTTGTGGACAAGAGGCAGATAGTCCTTCCAACTGTCTTCATGAATCCAAAGGAGGAGGCAGAAAGTTTGTTCTACTGACCCGAGGTCAAACCCCTAAAAGTCGACCTGGAGGGGACAAAGGGCTTCCGCAAGTCAGATGCTCTGGTCGTCCCCTTCGGTGGTTCAAAACCAGGTTGTTCCGGTATCAAAGGCCTCAATAGCTAGGTGGATGGTCACTGCCATTCAAGAGTCCTACAATGGACAGCATTTGAAGGTACCAGCAAACATGCACGCTCATGCAGTCAGGGCCAAGGCAACGGCTGTTGTCATCCAGAGGCATGTGCTGTGGAAAACTATCAGCAGGGCTGCCACCTTGGCTACCCCTTCAGCTTTCTGCAAGCTTATTGCCTAGGCGGCAGTGTAAGATCAGACGCAGTCTTCAGGCAAGCGGTCCTGATGAACCCATTCTTTCTGGGGCTTCAATCAGTGCTAATCGCTCATACAGTATGGAGGAAAGGGGACGGGACGTGGGAGTAGTTATAAGTTACTCACTGTAGTGACTAACGTACTCCTAGTCCATAGTCCCCTTTCCTACAAAAGTGCCACCATCCTTCCCCCTTAATAAGCAACGTTGTTAGGCAGTTTAATCTAGCCAACGCGTGAAAGGTGACAGGGGTGTGGCTCCGGAGTCCAGGGTGGGTATGCTCCCAGTGCCACACCCCCACACTCAACAAAATTTAAAGTGGAAAAGACATTTTTTTTATGGTGAAAGATTCAGTTCCTTGCGAGGGACGCCCATACAGTATGAAAGACAGGAGACTTTGCCAAGGAGTACTACTCTTTTCACCGGAAGCCAGTGAAGCTGTTGTACCAGACAGTGTGAATGAGAGTCTGGTGGCCCCCAGGGTCAGACAGGCTGCAGTGTTTTGCAGAATCTGCAGATGTTGCAACAGAAAAGCCGGTTGTCCAAGATATATTCCGTTACAATAGTCCAGAGATCTCATAATGGAAGAGGTCACTACCTTAGCTCAGTCGATAGGAAAGGCAGAGTCGTCTTCAGAATTTTCAATTTAAAGAAGCCTGCATTGCATACCGATGAAATATGGGCTTCTCTTGAACACCAACACTTTTAACTGATTCACTGGGGGCAGGACACAGTCCCAGGGAGTCAGGCCAGTAATTGGTGCTCCAGGCTGTGCTAGGGTTGGGGGAACCGATCACAAGGATCTCGGTTTTGTCTCCATTTAATCTCAACCAGTTTCTGGTCATCCAGCTGCCGATCGCAGACAGACAATTTCTCAACTCCCTGTCCTTGATCTCTAAACCTAGCAGCCTGTTACCTGAAGAATTAACTATGGACATTTCAGGATTATCGCAATAGAACAGGAAAATCGATCAAGCCACCACAAAATAGCCCTCCTGTTTTTAATACCAAAGCAAGTATGCATTTTTGCCTTTTAGAAAAGATTGAACTCTATTTTACAGCTTGATCGATTTATCGTTTTAGTTTCACCTCGCTCAGACACCTGCAGAATTTACTTGGTCGTCATTGGGGCTTATAGAAATTCAGAAAAAAGTCCTCTGCAAACCTATAATTAAACATCATGTACGTGGGTTGCTCAGATTGTGTTCACTGGTCAAGAAACCTCATACCGTCTGTTGTTCTGTCTGCTTTCACTCAGTTTTCAAGGATTCAGTCGAAATCAGGTGGTCACTTGGAAGAGACTGCCTTTCTGGTTGCGCTCCCTACTTGTACGTGTTCCCCCTCTTCTGCCCCTCCCCCCCATCGACGGGGAACGTGCAGATTTCACCAGCGCTCCCAGGTTTGTCTTCGGCCATGTAATACCACGCGCTCTTCCCCAGGTTCTTCTATCTTTTTGTCTTCTTTCTGTCATTCAGGTACTCGGTTCTCCAGTGTCATGCTCCTCCCGGGCGCATGTTGCCTTCAGCAGGTGTCCAGCCTGCGCGGGGCTCTTCCCTAAGTCCGACTGCCACGTCGTTTGCCTCTGCTGTCTTGGCCCTGACAACGGCTGCCAAGGTTCTACCGCGTGCGACGCACTGACTCCACGCGCACTGAAAAACAGGCTAGCTAGGTGGAGGGAGCTCTTCAAAGGATCGCATCCAGTGGACTTGAAGGACTTCATCAAACAGAGATCGAGGCCCAAGGGAGGGCCGTTATTTTCCATCGCACCCTTTAAGGGTGACTCATTCCTGAGGAAACACGAGTGGGAGGAACCTCATGGGTTCTTCTACCAGCACACGCACCAAGGCTAGTCCAGCTACCAGCCTCACGACCGAGGGGGGTCATCAGATCCTTCCAGAATCAGTGCTGAGGGACCGCAAGGTACTTTTCCCTGGTCTTCACCCGAATGGCCAACGCCCTAGCACTGGTTCAATGTCTGAGGGGGTGCCTGCACGCAGCACTACCGGCGACAATGCAGAGGGCAATACGCCTTCCAGGCGTAGGCCTGAGGTACAGGGTAGGCCTCCTGCTCCACCTCCAAGAGTTTTGGAGGCGGCTGGTCCCAGGGAGCCATGCACCACGACTTTGGCATGCAGCTAGACAAAATGGCTGCTGTGCCAGACAACATGGCCGCTCGTCCGATGCCAGTCCTAGGAACAGAGCAGGCGGGTGAACGAGTCTCAAGGTGGGAGTGGTGTCAACTAGGTATGTGGCCTACAGTTTATCCATCAGCAGTGCAGGGACCCACCAGCTCCGGACCCAGCAGCCACCTGCCACTCTGTCAATATCTCCTGCCACCTCTTCTGCCTCTGAAGACAGGTTCTTTGAAAGGTTCCTAGCGCTGATGCAAACCCCCCAAATGGGGGCCATCCTGCGGGATGCAGTCAGGGACTTGCTCCCTCCGGTCACTCCACCAGCGCCCATAGTAATTCCTCCCATGGCTCCAGCGTCACAGGCCCCAGTGCAGCTCCCGCTTCCCCTGCCTCCCACAGTACAGGCTGTTCCACACCAGCCTCCGGTTTCCACACTGTTGCCCACAGCGCCTAGCACTCCGCCACCCGCTCCGGACCAGCCAGACACTCCGGTGGACACAGACGAAGAGGAGGACCCTAACACGTCACCGTCCGCAAAAGCTTTCCACGAATGGCTTGCAGGCTTGGCAGAATATCTGGGCCTTCCTCAACCTGGGGTACGACCCCCTACCAAAACGGGTATCCCGATGCAGAAGGATGTTGTTGCCTTGGCAAAAAAGGGGTGGCTCAAGCCACACTCGGCCCAACCTGTCAATCGGTGCATCGATGCCAAGTATAGGCAGATGGAGAGGGATCCACTCTTGCTGTCGGCGCACCCTCAACTTCACTCTTGGGTGATTGCTGTAGCGTCACTTTACTCTAAGCGCAGCCGTCCTCTGCCACCTCGTCCTCGCACTGCTAGGAAAGGAGGAGAATATCTTGGAGGCGTATAGGAAGAAGCTGTACTCCCAAGCCTCGCTGCACCTCTGCCAATCCAATGCAGATGCCATGCTGGCAGCTGCTAACCAGAGGCTTTGGCAGGAAATAGCAGACTTCCTTCCAGAGCTTCTGGTGCAGAGCCGGGCACGCTTCAAAGCGGGTTTAAGAGAAGCCAAGCTGGTAGCGCAGGATATCATGAAGTCCACTGTGGCCCACATAGATACCTCTGGGTGGGCCATCTGCATCACCACGGACATGAGGATGGCCTGGCTTCGGGCTACTAAATTTTACCCTGATGTCCAGGAACACATATTGGACCTTCGGTTTGAGGGTAGCAACCTCTTTCACTCTACCATTGATGAGGAATTAGATCAAAAGAACAGCAGCTCGCAAACTGTGAAGACTTTTTCCTAACGAAGGCCACGCCCAAGGCGTTCACCCAGTCGCATCAACGCTCCGACAGGGGGCGGTCGTTCGGCGGGTTCCGGGGCTTCCAGGAACAGTGGTCGAGACAACCTGACCACTCGTTCAGTCATCACCGGCGCAAGCAACAAAAGTGGGTGTGGGGGGGCAAGGGCTTCTTCCAATTCCCCTACTAAGCAGCAGCCTCAAAAGGAAAGAAAGCATGACATGTCCCTTTGGGCCCATGTGTCTCCAGTGGGGGGCAGGCTTGCCTTCCACGTGCAATTCTGGCGCCATAACTTTGCGGACCCCTGGATCCTCTGTGTAGTGTCCCCAGGGTACCACCTGCCGATCCCTTCTACTCCTCCTTCTTCCCCTACAGTCCCACAGATTGGGACAGCAACTCAGTTGGCGGAGATCTGGTCGCTTGTCTAGAGCCAGGCGGTGGAAGAAGTCCCAGCCTCGCAGAGAGAATTGGGCTTTTATTCCAGGATTTTCGCCATACAAAAGAACTACCAGGCTGGCCTGAGAGTTGTGTTGGACCTATCCACTCTCAACCTCTCCCTCCCGCTTCAGAAATTCAAGATGGTTACACCAGCACTCATTGCGGAGACACTAGACAAGGGAGACTGGATGTGCTCCCTGGATCTGAAGGACTCCTTTCTAATTGGAAACCACATTGCTCCTTCCTCCACTTCAGGATCATGGGCTGCCATTTGCAGTACAAGGTGCTACGCTTTGGCCTCAACTCAGCCCCCAGGGTATTTACCAGACTCATTAATGCGGTGGCAGCCCTCCTCCGGGCCCAGGGCCACCATGTCTACCCGTACATGGACAACTGGCTCGTCCGGGCGAGATCCGCGGAAGGGATTAACCACACTTCCGCCGCACTTATGAGCACTCTCCACGACCTAGGGTTTACGATCAACCGCAAGAAGTCTCAGCTGCAGCTTACGCTGAGCCTGACCTTCTTGGGCCTCATCTGTGACATGACCACCCATTCACCTTCTGCTGGGTCCAGGCCATCTCTTGTCCCAGTGGAGGGGCAGGGTCATCCACCCCGCACCGCAGAAGTTAGCCCTTGCAAGGTTGGTTCCTGAGCAGGTCACCATCAGGCACCTGAGCCTCTCACAGGCTAACTTGGAGATAATTCAGGGCGTCGGGAGCAAGGCTACCAAGACCCAATGCAAGAGTAAATGGACTAGGTTCTGTCATTGGGCAGACGCTAAGGAGATCGGCCCTCTTACGTACACACTTGATGACCTACTCTCCTTCCTGGCGCATTGCGCGCGCTCAGGCGTACAAGTGGACACATGTCACACTCTTCTGTTAGCCATAGGGGCCTACAGAAACTCTGAGGTGGAAGTCTTCTCGTCTTCCAACCCGATAGTCAAGAAAGATCTAGCGGGCGTGTCCAGGCTCTACCTGCCCATCAAGCGGCCACACCCCGCGTGGGACCTCAATGTGGTGTTGGGCTCCTTGGCACACAAATCCTTCGAGCCAATGGCGTCCGCGGACATCACCCTTGTCACCATTAAGGCAACTTTGTTGGTCGGACTCGCCTCCACTTGCATAGTCCGTGAGATCCAGGCTCTGGTGGCCTCAGAACCCTATACCTCTTTCCACAGGGATAAGGTGGTCCTGCAGACTCGGCATGCCTACCTAAGGTACCCTCTGCTTTCCATCTAAACAAAGAAAGTCTTACATACGTTCTTCGCTGGCCTCAAGGACGAGGCTCAGAAAGTCTTGCACTATCTGGATGTCAGACGCGCTCTGAAATTCTATCTGGACAGGGCCAAGGGCTTCCGCAAGTCGGACCCACTTTCTGTCACCTTCGGGGGCTCCAGACCTGGTTATCAAGCATCCAAGGCTTCTATTTAACGGTGGATGGTTGCAGCCATCAAAGAGTCTTATGAGGGCCAGTACAAGCTGCTGCCAGCCAACATGCATGCTCACGCTGTCGGAGCCAAGGCCACGACCATCACATTCCAGCGGCAGGTTCCGTGGCACCCCTTTGGCTTTCTGTAAGCATTACTGTCTGAACGCCGGCTCAGTCAGACGCAGCCTTCAGACCGGCAGTTCTAAGGAACTTATTTACTTAAGGAGAGTCTCCTCTCCACCCTGGGGTTACATTCAGTTGTAATCGCCCATGCAGCATGGATGAAAGGGGACGGGACGTAAGAGTAATTAGAAGTTACTCACTGTATTGACTAACATACTCTTAGTCCCCTTTCCTCCATACATCCCACCATGCTGCCCCCCCCCAATAATACTGGCGTCATTAGGCAATGTTAAATATTGTCAACGCGTCAATGGGGACTGAGGTTTGGCGCCAGTGGGCGGAGTCAGGGCAGTGCATGCTCCCAGGGCCGCACCCTCACACGCCTCTAAATTTAAAGGGGAAGGTGGTTTTTCTGGTGAAAGTCTGTTTCCCATCCCTAGGAAGGGACACCCATGCAGTATGGAGGAAAGGGGACTAAGGACTAAGAGTACTTGGAGAAGGGTCGGCGAAATTCAGGCTCTTTATAATGGATTCCCCCCACGGATTCCTCACCTATATATTGCATCTCCAGCAGAGCTGATTTTTTTTTTCACCAAGCACAGCATGGCTCTGATTGCCTCTAAAAACTTACATAACGTTGAGGCACTGCACCCCATGGTCTTGGTTCTTTTTTTCACCCCTCTCCATACTCTTTGGTAACACCATTGCAAAGACTTGCCTTCTGTATCATGCCCTTTTCTGGTAAGGCATCTGCTTTTAAATCCTGCATGGGTTTTGCGAGACAGATCCCCCCCCGTTTTTGACCCCCACAGGATTTCTCTTTATTGCTGTATGGAGGAACATGATTACTAATGGTGTCAATCTATGCAGTCGAAAACCTTGTGGGAGGGTGCTGTAAAGCTTTTCCCATTTTGTCACAGACAAGAGGACTCCTTCAAAGTCGCCAGACACAGAATAGTTTTGTGCGGTAGACCGGTCTCCAGGCCCCAATTCCCGAGTGATTCTTTCAAGCACAATTCTTCAACCTCTTCAAAAAGGGATGCCCACAGGTCCAGAGACTCCTCAGAGGATTTGGCCCATTGGGTACTGTTTCCAACCCAGTCCTTCACCACATAGCAATAGGAGACCTTTAGTTTGTAGATAACAGACATCTTTGCCAAGCCCCCCAGTTCTGGTAGCTTCTGCACCTTAGACCACTCTGAAAACCTCAACTGAATATCTACACGTTCGGCTCTAGCTATGATGGATTTGGTCCGAAACTGCGCCTGTTGGGAAAGATTTTATTTTTGCCGCTTTCCTCCCATAGACTTCTGTGGGGCACCTTTTCTTTCTGCTTTGTTTAAATTACTGACCTGACTTTTTAAAGATAAGTAGAGCGTTCTCCTTTTCTTCCCTTGTCTTTATGCGCATTATTATGGGGAAACTGATTAGTCCATAAGACTGCGTAAATAGCTTTGATTGTTACAATTGCTCACATCCTCTTAAAGTAAAATGTGGTTAGGGTACTTTGTATCCTTTAACTTTTTCAATGGCTTACGACTGGCGGACTACTGATTGGATATCCATCTCCCAGCATAGATGCTCTTTGGAAACTTTTCCGCTACCATGGACACAACATGGCTACACCCTGTGCCTATAGGCACCCCACGCCAGACATGGCGGCAGGGCCAGAATTTATAGAGACGCTGCGCCCCGTGACTTTAGTTCCTTTTTTCTGCACACTTTGCTCGATTTAGGAACGCTGCTCCTTTTGAAATTTTCTGGTTTCTTTGACAATATGCCGATTCCTGCTAAGTCCTCCGGGTTCAAACCCTCCAACTATGGGTGTCAAAAGTCAATTTCGGATCTCCACTGCATTTGCTCATGATGCCTCTGTATGGGACAAGACATGCAGGACTGCATGTTATGCCAGTTGATGCACGCCAAGGTGCTTCGGGAACAAGTGGCAAAGCTGTTTACCTTCCTCCACAAGGAGAAGGGTGATAAACTGACACATTTGAGGTAGCCCAGTGTTGGTCGCCGAAGCCTAAAATGGTCCCTTGTCCATAAGGATTAGAAAAAGCATCAGCACCGGGTGAGGTCTCGGCCTCCCGTTGTTTCTATGAGTCACCATTCTTCCTCGAAGAGGAACCACCACTCGAGGCAGTTGTTAGGCAGAATTCTCGTAAATGGCTGATTTCCCTTACCTAATGAGTCACTCAGCAGCTTTGCTAGATTTCTAGGGTTTATTTCTTTCACCTGGTAAGAGTGAGCCTTTTTCCCACTTTTACTTGTGTTTTGCCATGTGTGTTTTTACCATTTTGTGTGTTCTTGGGCTCTGGAACCTCACCTACTCCATGAGCACCACTTTTTGTGGGTGTTACACAGCACCTTCAGTGCAGTGACACAGGGTTGTCTTTTAGACTTCCCACTGACTCCACTTTTCTGGGTCTGACTACTGTCCCCCAGAAACATGTAAAGTTGCCATTAACTTTATGTAGTCTCATTAAACCACAGACCCAATACACCCCATCTTACATGGAGTATTGGAAAGGGTTAATTCTTATACCTTTTTGTCTGTTCCTCTTGGAGCCTTGTTTCGCTCCCTTAACATAAAGACTTTGCTGGTGGCAGTGGTAACTACCCTAACTTTTCTACCGTGATTATCTTATATAAACGTGGTATTGTTTTAGGCTATTGTATCAGCCTCGAACATAAATCTGCTTGACCAAATACGTTTTATTTTGGTTCCGGCTGGGTTTATTCGCCATTTCTTTTTGTTAGTCTTTCTCGTGTTTTTCTCTGCGTGCCAAACCGGGGATGATTCCTTTGTTCGCTGTCTTTTCGCAGGCTTCTGCCCAGAAGCCCTCCTTTGGCATCTGGGTGTCTAGGTGGGCTGAATGTGAGGGAGGGATTTAGTACTTATATTTTTTAAACAGAAACATTGAGTCCGTGTTTGTTTGAGTCACAGTAATTGCAGTCCTTTGTGTAATCTCTACTACTGCTCATTTGCTCTTGAGATAAGTCTGGCTGCTCAGCCATCGCTACCACTTGACTGTGGAGTACAGGCTTGTACCAAAGGTGAAATTGTACTATCACTTGTAGTCTTAATTGTATGTAGTGTTCCATAAGGGTACTGCATATGATTCTGCCTAACAGGGTGGGTTTTACCAACTGGAATATCATTTGCAAATTGTACTGTTATTGAACACTAGTTTTATGCCTGAATGTATCCGGAATAAAGTTTGTCATCACTTAAAATTAACTTGTCAGATTAACCAACTTCTTTTTCAATTGATTACAGGATCCCCCTTTATCAATGCCATCATACACAAGGGTTTTGATGAGAGACATGCATATATTGGAGGAATGTTTGGAGCTGGGATTTACTTTGCAGAAAATTCTTCTAAGAGCAACCAATATGTTTATGGAATAGGAGGAGGAACTGGATGTCCGACCCATAAAGATAGGTCATGCTACGTTTGTCACAGGTTAGTGTACGAGTTAAATGTTGAACCAAAAAATTATCTAATAGTGTTGTCCTGCCTTCAAACCAGTTAGATGCACTGCACCACTGATGATACCAAAAAAGCTTTTCTAAGACAAAGCTGTGATTTTAGGAGTTTTAGATTGGACGCAACTCCCTGAGCGCTTGGCCGGTTTTATCCATGCATCACAGTCAGTCATCCTTCAGCCATCCCTTGGACATGAGTTTCTCCTAACGTTTTCCCTTTTTTGGTTGGTGCTTTTTTTTTTTGTGGTCTCCCCTTTTTGGAAAGTGTTGTTTTTAAAATTAAATGTAATAGGCTATTCTTTTCTCTCTGCCTCCCTCACCATGCATGCCATCAATAACAGATTTCAAGTGATTCATTGGATCCAATCTCTATCCATGCTAAAACTCACAGCAAGTGTTTCTCCTCTTGGAAACTTTAATACAGTGAGTTTCTTTCTTGCACTAAAGCACAAAATGCATGTCTCCATGCTGAAAGGCCTTCAGCCACAGCGCATCTTGGACTTTGTGTTGCATCTCTTCAACTCTCTTGCGACTTTTCCAAAATTTTAACCCTGGAGTGAGTCAGTCCTTTTCTCACTGTCATGTATTTTTGATCTGATTTTGGTTTGTTTCCTTTGTTTTGGGAGTCTGACTCCATAAGCATCTACTTTTTATATGGTGACACACAGCACCTTCAGTGCAGTTTCACAGAGAAATCCTTTAGATTTCTCATAAGGTTTAAATACCTTTTCTTGGGCGAACTACTGTTCCCAAGAATAGTAAAGTGAAATTGGCTTTACTTACCTTTTCTCTTTGTAGGTCCAGCAGACACCATTGTATGTGGAGTCCTGGGGGGGGGGCGGGTTACTTAGTAGTCCCTTTTGCTACCTACTCATGTCAAAAATGTTGTTACCCTCTCTACTTTAAATGGCTGGTGTTAGGGGGTTTCATTTTCCTACCATTGTGCTTTTCTACAGAGAATCATCAGCTGCAGTATAGCACCCATGGGTAACCATTTTGTCAAAATGGCCCTGGTCTTCTTTTTTCACCATTTTCTGTTTAGGTGGTGTAAGAGGATTCAATTCAGCACTACAGCCAAGTCAACGCCTAGTCTAGAATACTGAATGAAAACCCTTATTGATATATCTTTATGTCCAGTTCATGCGTTCTGGATGACTACCCCTATATAACACCCCTCTCTCAGAATCCCCCTGACCCCACTGAGCCAAGAAGTAGTTCTGTTTTGCAAGTTAAAAGGTTTAATTGATAATTTAAACAATATATATATATATATATCACGCTTTATAATAAATTAATAATTGAATATCACAGTTAATCTGATATGATAAAGATTAACAACGGAGAATCTGGCACTAGCACACTTCTTTATAATCACTAAGGAGTTGACATGAAATGGATAAGATAGCAACAATACTTTTATGGTTTCAAATGGATGCAATGTGGAATGAAATGCAGTAAAGAAAATAACTTGATAGGATTTCAGCAAAGACAATGTAATCACTTTCTTGGACAATTCACCCCCCCTTTTATGCAATGCAAGGACAGGGAAGGAAGGCACACAATTCTCAAAAATGCAATTCAAATGTAATTCAGTTCACCCAGCAACTTAGACTACAGAAGTTGAAAACACAGGCAAAATGCTTTGATATGTGCTGGCAATGGAGGGAAAATATGTTAAAATGCTTTTAATTCCCTCCAGAGGTTCAGGGTGAGTGAAATCAAGTTAATATTAGTCCAGGCTCACTCTAGCAGTGATGTAGGGTGTAACTAGCAGGTTAAACGAATTTTTGGCAACTGAAAGGCAAGCAGCAGCAGATTTTTACACGTGGAGAAATTTGCAAATCGCGGCAAAATGTCAAATCGCGGCTAAATTTGCGAGCGCGATTACAGAGGAACTACACGGACTATCACTATCGTTTTGGGGTCCTAAGACAGCCCGGGATCTCAGCTTCCAGATGAAAGTTACTGCAAGTCTCTAGCACAAACGGTCACGGAGATATGAGCGATTAAATAAAGGTCGTTTTTCAGATTTTAAATTTTAAAGTTCAAAACGACAAGTGCAGCTTGCAACTAGAAAATGACAGGTGACAGCTTTGCAAATGACAGGTGACAGTTAGGAGACAGTTCTACTTAGATTAAAATAGGTTGAATTATATTATTTTAACTAAGAGATTGGTTCTGCACAGTTTTGCTATGTACTCACAATATATTTAGAAATATGTCTTGCCACGGATCTGGTCAGGTTTTGGACTGCACTCCGGTTCAGCTCTCTGCACTTCACAGTGATCTGGGTCAGCTCTCTCTGGTTCTGCTAACAGGTCAGCTCTACTCTGCTGGTCTGGGTCTCTAGTTCTCTGAAGGTTGATGGAGGTAAAGTATGGATTTTCCCGGCAGAGCGTCCCGCAGCAAATGGATTTGAAGGTCCCTATCTGTCCTGTCTGTCTGCTTTTATGTGTTTAGAATGTGGGTGTGTTCTAGCATCACTGACCCTACCTCTCTCTCAGCTTCTAATTGGTCAAACTTCCATTTCTCATTTGATTGGGGGAGCTAAGTTGTGTCAGAGTGATGTCATTTTACAGCCTGCAGAAAGTCCACTCCTCCTGTCAACTTACACACAAATCTAGATTTGAACCAAATACATATTTGCAGAGGTACATATTGTTTTAAAATTACACGCACCCTTCACATATCACAGGAGGTATACCCTGTCCAAATCTGCTCTTCCTGGGGGCTTGCATTCAAAAATGGCACATATTTCACTTTTTAACTGGTTTCGCAATTTCGGACATTAACCCAAATTTACACACATGTGCGCAAGGAGTATGGACATTAGTTGATGAAGTGTCAGATTTTTCACATGCACACATTTTGAGTAATATCCTCTTTTCCGCTAAAACCCCCCTGAACATGCCACCGGTTCTAAAAACCTCTTAAAATGTGGGCAGAAAAATCACAAGAATTATGGTGTCATTTATACAATTTTCACATGTCCGCTCTATGAGTTATTCATCTTTTTAGAGTTATGTTCTGGCCCCAAAGGGGTGTGGTTTTCCTCCAGCACAAGGTTGAATTTCTGGTTTTTCCAGTTCTACCAAGCCAGCTTGTTCTCACAGGCAGTGCCCCTCCCAGCTTCAGCCAAGAGGAAGCTGTTTTACGACCTCTGTAATAAACCATCTGCCTGGGTGAAGGGGGTTGCATTGTTCAGAGCTCCTGTGTTCTGTGGGGCTCCCCCTAATTCAATTATCAGAGAAATGGCATATCCTTAGTGTGGCCAGCAAAAGGCAGATAGGCCTGGGAACACAGCTGTGACTCAAGTTTCACTCGTGATGGGGGGTAGTTGCCAGGCAGAATTCAGTTCCTTAAGCCAAGTTTCAGATAAAATGTCACTTTTTGTTCCCCAGTTTCTGCATTCAAATAAAACTAAACATTTTCACATATGCAGCTAGAATGCTGATTCTAAGTTTAAAACAATTGCAATCTATGTGACATTCAAAGTAGGTCACTCAGTCAATTTAAACATTTTGATTTTTAGTGTCTTTCAGTCCAAATTTACTTAAACTGCTGAAATCCACAGCTCAGCCAGTCTTGTTATAAACCTTCAAGTCACTTCAGAATATAACCTTACATTGGATCCACCTCTTAAAATGTCTTTCTTTGGCATGTTTTGGGTTCATTTATTCAGTTTTATACAAAAAGTAAAATCTGGTGTTTTTAAAACGCCGGCTTTTGGATAGTGGTGAGTACTGGTACTGCACCCCTTTTTGGGATTTAAGAAAATGAATTCCCAACAGTTATGGGTTTGCTTTTGGCAATCAGCATTGCCACTCCCAATGGTTTCAGACTACTGTGTGGGTAGTCCACTGGTGGTTTTAGGCAGTGTCCTTCTGTGCCCATAACATCGGCAAAAATGAGTGGCAGCCTATTCTCCATGCATTTCCTTGTGCATTTTCTGGGAAGCTCTGGCCATCATGATGTTTTCCATGTCAGTACTGCACAGTTTTGAGGTAGGGCTCGGATGCATGGGTAAATACATCCCACAGTGGTCTTTCTTGGGTTTTACTGTGCGTGCCAAACCAGGTTTGAGCCCTTAGTTTGTTTTGCCTTTGGCGGGCTTCAGTACTGAAACCCGTCTCTGGCTTCAGTGTGTCTGGCAGGGCAGGAAGTGAGGGAGGATCCCGAAACTCCTCTTTTGTCTTTAGGAATGCCTGAATGCATCCAGACCTAATTGGCTGCCTGGCTGTCCTTTTAGGACAGCCACCCTGCTGTTGTGACAGCTAGGCTGTGCATCAATGGGAGAAACCTGCTTAAAAGGTGAGGGTTTTGGGACTGAAGACAGAGTCGACCACTGGGAAGAACCACGCGACAAAGAAAGCATGGACCCTCCAGAAGCAGGTTGATCAGAGCTTGAGTCCCCTCACCAGAGTGCAGGACTCAAGGAGTGAAGGAAGCCCATCCGGTATCCAAGATCGCGGTTGTGTGGTTTACCGAGCGCTGAAAACGCGAAGTGCTGCTTATCCGAAAAGAGCCATTAGCTGCTGCCGACCATCGAATTGCTGCCGCAGGAGTCCCCAGACGTCCTCCCTCTTGTCCCACGGCTGAGTCCCAGGAACACAAGATCTGCATCACTGCAACCAAACAGAAGCCAGCTGGACCCTCTTCTTCTAACCAAAGGTACTGTTCTGACCTGGGGTACTTACCTCAGTGTCTGTAGCTTGCTCCTCTCAGTTGAGACTTGCAGTAGTTGTTTTTCTAGTGTTGATCTCAGCTCCAACTTTCACAATTGTAACAGCTTGTGACCCTACAGTGATTTTTCTTGAACAAGCTCTCTAACTTTGTGCAAGACATATACAATCCAAAACGTGCCTCGGCTCCATAGACTTTGCTCCAATTGACTTTGGCTTTCCTGGCTCCCTGCAGACTCTTCTATTCCATTTGACTTTGATTCTTACTGTCCCTCATAGGTGATGTATTGGTTTTAAACTAGTATTCCTAGGAAGAGATAAAGTGCTCACATTCTCCGAGAACCCGTTTAACCTTTTTCCTTCCGCTAACCTTTCCTTTCTGTGAATCTCAATCTACAAAGTGTATTAGTGATATATAAATGCCATTACAGTCCTAGTTAGGGAAGTCACCTCAGGGTGTAGGAAAGGTGTAAGAAGCATCTCTAAAGAGTAACTACTAGCTTTGTGTTGATTCTGAACAAGTATTTTAAAGTGTATTTGATGGCTACATATATTGCAATTTTTAAAGAATGCTTATTTAAAAATAACCGTACAATATTTTACTCTTAAGTCCCGTCCCCTTTCCTCCATACTGCATGGGCGTCCCTTGGGAGCATACGCTGCCCTGGGAGCATGCGCTGTCGTGACTCCGCCCTCCGGTGCCACACCTCAGTCCCCTTTTCCGTGTCGATGGGAACGGGCCAAATTCACCAGCGCTCCTGGGTTTGGCTTCGCCCATGTAATTCCACGCGCGGACACTTCTTCTTTGTCTTTTTTTTGTCTTTCTTATTATTTAGGTACTCGGTCCTCAGGTGTCGCGCTCCTCTCCGGGACATGTCGTCTTTCACAGTGTTCCACAGGTGTCCATCCTGCAACAGGCTCTTCACAACTTCAGACCCCCATGCCCTCTCCCTACGTTGCCTGGGCCCAGACCACGGTTGGCAAGCTTGTACAGCGTGTGGCATGCTGTCATCGAAATCGCTGAAGAACAGACTAGTCAGGTGGAGGGAGCTCTTCCAGAAGTCGACTCCAGAGGATCTCAAGAACTTGGTGAAGCATTGAATCAGTCCCAAGGTAGGGCCTATATTCTCCTTGCACCCCGCAAGGGAGATTCCTTCCCAGGGACTCTCAAGCGTGGGAGGGACCGGTCAGGTCCTTCTACGAGCACATGCACCGATGCTCCTTCAGCTACCGGCCTTCGGTTTGAGGGATCCTCAGATCCTCCCGGTGGCAGTGTTGAGGGACTGGAAGGTTCTTTTACCGGGTCTTCACCCGAGGGGCTCCACCCTTGTACCGGCACCACGGCCGAGGGGCTACACCCTAATACCAGCAATACGTCCGAGGGGGCGCCTAAACGCAGCTCTACCGACCCCCGGGTTGAGGGTGTCGCACCTACCGTTCTAGGCCCAAGGAGGAGGATAGGTCTTGTGATCCACATGCAAGAATCTTGGAGGAGGCGGCGCCCAGCGAGCCGAGTAACACGGCAGGCAGCTCGACAAGATGACCGCTGCGCCAGACAGAGGCACTTGTCCGACGCCATTCCAGGAGTTCGGCGAAGAATGAGAGTCAAGGTGGTAGTGGCCTCAACCAGGTACGTGGCCTACAACCTATACTTCTTATGCGCAAGGCATTTTCCCACTGCGTCTATACGGGCAGGGTATGCAGTGGCTCCTGCAGCTCCCGGCTACCCAGTCAGTACCCCCTACCACCTCTCCGGCCAGTGAAGAGGGGGTTCTTCGAGAGGTTCCTCAGGCTCATGAATTCACCTTGGATGGGCATTATCCTCAAGGACGCCATCAGGGAGGTCCTCTGTACGATTCTACCGGCACCACAAGCTCCTCTGCTGGCGGTCCCGGCGCAGCCGCTGCCTCTGGCTCCCCAGCTGAGTCCTCAGGTGGTTCCGTACCAGCCTCTGCCTCCTCCTCAGCCTCTGGCCGCGGTCACTGTACCCCAGCCTCCGGCTCCAGCTACTCCTCCATCTCCACAGGATCCTCCTGAACCACAGGATCCGGAGGAGGATCCGGACACGCCATCCTCAGCCAGGGCCTTCCATGAACGTCTTGCAGTGCTGGCGGAGTACCTGGGCCTACCCCAACCCGAGGTTGAACAGCCGACAGAGGGGGTTCTGGCTGAACTCCTCACATGATGCCCCTCTGCCAAAAAAGGGGATTCCACTGCAAACCAATGTAGTCTCCTCTGGCCAAGAAGGATTGGCTCAAGCCCATTCGGTCAATCGACGCCTGGACACCAGGTACAGGCAGATGGAGTGGAATACATTCTTGCTATCGGCCCATCCTCAGCCACACTCCTCGGTGATCGCTGCGGCATCAGTATACTCCAAGCCTCAGTTGTTATCAACCTCCACAGCATCGACGCTACTAGGCAAGGAGATCTTGGAGGCGTACTGGAAGAAGCTGTATTCCAACGTGTCCATGCATCTTCATCAGGCCAACGCCGATGTCGTGTTGGCTGCTGCTAACCAAAGGTTATGGCGGGAAATTGCAGGCTTCCTCCTGGAACTAACTACGCAGAGCCAATCACGTTTTAAGGTGGTCAAGTTGGTGGCGCTGGACCTCATGGAATCCACAGTTGCCCATATTGACAACTCTGGCCGTGCCATCTGTATGGCCACAGACATGAGGATGACAGCCTGGCTCCGGCCTACAAAATTCAACCCGGACGTCCAGGAACGCATATTGGATCTACTGTTCGAGGGGGGGGAGAAGGGGAGGGGGGATCTCTTCCACTCCACTATGCACGAAGAGCTGGACAAGAAGAAAAACCACTCACAAACGACCAAGTCTTTGTCCATCTAGACAAAGACTACGCCCAAGTCGTACACTCGGTCACAGCGGTGCTGCGACATGGGGCGTATGTATGGAGATTTCCGCAGCTTCCAGGAATGGAGATCCAGGCAGCCGGACCGCTTGCCGTCTCAGAACCGGCGCAAGCAACAAAAAGGGGGGTCGAGGGGTAAGGGCTTTTTCCAATCCCCCTCCTCCTCGACAGCCTCAGAGGGAAAGAAGGCATGACATGCCCCTTCAGGTTCACGTGTCTCCAGTGGGGGCAGGCTTGCTCTCCATGCACATTTCTGGCGCCAGAATTTCACAGACCCCTGGATCCTCTCCATAGGATTCACGGGGTACCGCCGACCCATCCCATCGCAGCCTCTCCTCTCCTCTCATCCCCTCCCCTCCCTCAAGTTGGGACAGCAACTCTTCAGGCGGAAATCCAGTCGCTCGTTGAGTGCCAGGCAGTGGAGGAAGTCCCAGCCTCCCAGCGAGGCCTGGGCTTTTACTCCAGGATTTTCGCAATTCAGAAAAAGAACCAGGCAGGCCCGAGAGTTGTGCTGGACCTTTCCACTCAGCCTCTCCCTTACCTCTACAAAAATTCAAGATGGTTATGCCAGCTTTTGTAGTGGAGACATTGTGCAAGGGAGGCTGGGTGTGCTACCTGGATCTGAAGGCCACGTACCTACACGTCCCCATTTGGCAGCCCCATTGTTCTTTCCTACGGTCCAGGTTCATGGGCTCCCATTTTCAATACAAGGTTCTTACTTTTGGCCTCAACTCGGCCCCCAGGGTCTTTACCAGACTCATGAATACTCTGGCTGCCCTCCTCAGAATGCAGGGCCTCCACATCTACCCATACCTCGACGACTGGCTCGTCAGGGCTACATCTCTGTAAGGGTTCACCACTCTTCCCATGCCCTTATGAACACACTGCACAATCTGGGTTTTTCGCTCAATCTCAAGAAGTCGCAGCTGCAGCCCATGCAGATGGACATTTTTGGGCCTCATCTGGGACCTGTGCTCCGAGAAGGTGTTTCCATCTGAGGACAAGATCTCGTCCATCAAGAGGGCCACCGCCCACTTCCTCAGCAGAGAGGTGATCTTGCCATGGTTATAGCAGCCTCTCCTCGGTCTCCTGGTGGCAGTCATACTAGCCACCCCACACACAACTGAAGATGAGGATTCAGCTGCATTTCGCAGCCTCATGGAACCAGCAACGGGGCTCTCAATCTGAGATGATCAACGTTCCTCCATCTCTCCACCGGGACCTCACATGGTGGTCCCTGGACTGCAACCTACGGTCGGGTAAGCCCTTCCGGCCTCCCACCCCGCAGGTCACCATCTCCATGGACTGTTCGCTCGAGGGCCGGGGAGCCACCCTGGACGATCTCTGTCCACGACACCTGTACTCAACAGGCACAGGAGTACCACATCAATTGGTTGGAGCTTAACTCCTTCTGGCTAGCACTTAGAGCATTCCTTTCACTTTTCAGGGGCAAGGTCGCCCTCATCAAGACAGACAACTCTATCAGCATGTACTATGTCAACAAGCAGGGAGGCACCTCCTCTGTGCAGGCTGGCAATCAACATGTGGGAGTGGGCCCTGGAAAATGACATCTACCTCATGGCAGTTCACCTTCCAGGGGAATCCAACCTGGAGGCGGACAGGCTCAGTGGGTTAGGTGCGGACAATTATGAGTGGCAGCTAAACGGCCTTGTTATTCAGGAGATCTTCAACAGGTGGGGTCTTCCCCAGGTGGATCTCTTTGCCACCTTGCACAACAAGAAGTACCCTCAATTCGCCTCCAGTCAGGAACAGGGCCCCGGTTCCCTGGGCGATGCATTTCAGATTGAGTGGGACGGCATGACAGCGTACGCCGTCCCTCCCACTCTGCTGATTCACAGAGTGATTTGCAAGATCAAGGAGTCTCGCCAGCTCAGCATCATTCTAATAGCTCCATGGTGGCCGGCCAGGCCATGGTTCTCGGAGCTGCTCAGCCTCTGAGATGCCTCAGATTCACCTTCCGACAGGCCCAGCACACCTGCTGGTGCAGCAGGGGGGCAGGGTCATCCACCCCGCGCCACAGAAACTAACCCTCACAGCGTTGTTCCTGAGCACGTAACGCTAACGCACCTCAGCCTCTCCCAGACTAATCTGGAAATCATACAGGGCGCAAGGATCAAGTTTACCAGGGCCCAGTATAAAAGTAAATGGACCAGGTTCTGCCACTGGGCAGACTCCAAGGATATCGACCCCTCCCCTGACCCACGGCATGTACGCTGGATGACGTGCTCGCCTTCTCAGCGAACCTCACCCATTCTGGCGTGCGGGTGGACACCTGCCGCACTTGCCTCACAGCCATTGGGGCTTACAGGAACTCTGAGGAGGGGGTCTTCTCCTCCAATCCGATTGTCAAGAAACATTTGACGAGGCTCGCAAGCCTCTACCTGCCCATCAAGAGGCCACACCCTGTGTGGGACCTGAACATAGACTTGGGCGCACTGGCGCACAAACCACTCGAGCCAATGGCGTCCGCGGACATCAGGTTGGTCACCATTAAGACAGCCTTACTAGTCTGCCTCGGCTCGCAGAGTCAGCGAAATCCAGGCGCTGGTCGCTTCAGAACCATATACTGCCTTTCACAGGGACAAGGTAGTCCTGCGGACACATCCAGCATTTCTGCCTAAGGTGCCATCTGCTTTCCATTTGAACAAGGAAATAGTCCTTCCTACGTTCTTTGCCAATCCTACGGACGAGGCACAGATTTCTGCACTGCCTGGATGTCAGGCGTGCCCTGAAATTCTACCTGGACAGGACCAAGGGCTTCCGCAAATCAGATGCCCTGTTTGTCACTCTGAGGTGCAAGAGCAGGCCTCCAAGGCCTCCATATCCAGCTGGATGGTCTCTGCCATCAAAAAAGCATACCAGGGCCAGCACAAGCCGCTTCCAGTGAACATGCAAGTCCACGCAGTCAGGGCCAAGGCAACAGCCATCGCAATGTCCCTTGTCAAGTCATAAGCAGGGCGGCCACTTGGGCCACTCCCTCGGCTTTCTGCAAGCATTGTTATTTGGATGCCGGCTCTAGATCTGATGCAGCTTTCGGACAGGTGGTTCTCAGGAACCTATTTGCTTAAGGAGGGTCTTCTCTCCACCCTGGAGCTACATTCAGTTGTAATCACCCATGCAGTATGGAGGAAAGGGGACGGGACGTAAAAGTAATTATAAGTTACTCACCGTAGTCCTTAGTCCCCTTTCCTCCATACGTCCCACCCCCCCCGCCCCCTAATAATACTGGTATCATTAGGCAATTTTCTCCAGCATGGGGTCTGGCATGGATTCACATGCTCATGAATATTCCCCCGTCGTCAGGCTGGGAATCCTCTGTAAAGAAAAAATCAGTATCAGTTTCGTTTCTGATCTGTCTTTCTTAGTAGTAACCAATCACTGGTCTCTGGGTCATAATGCCCCCAGCAAATGACTGCCCTCTCCCTAAGCCCCTCCCTGGCAGCCATCCTCAGATTTTTACCGCACGTTCAAGTTGGGAGAGTTTAATCTAATTTTTTCAGTCAATCGAGCCTCAAGCTCCACCGTTTCTACTTCCGATCAACGGGGACCCGTTTTGGAATTTTGTACGCCCCTCAAGGGCAAAGTTTTCATCGAGTTACGCTTCTTGGAGGATTCCAGAAGATCTGAGGCCTACCTCATGGACATGGCCCACGACAAGGGAAGCTCGACGCCCGGATCCAAGCTGTTCAGGAACTACCCTGGATGCAGATTACAGAAAGTTTTCAAGGAGGATGAGCATTCGAGATGTCTCAACTGCCTTCATGAAGACAAAACGCACGTGGAGAAGGACTGTGCGTTTTGCAAGAACATGTCAGAACGGACCATGAAGGATCAGCGTATCTGCCTCACCAACTGGCTGGAAGGAAAGAGCCCAGCAGGTGAGAAGAAGAGGTCCGAGCGGTCTTCTAAGTCCTTTGAGGGCGCTCCGGCGATGGGGGCCCATCAGAAGGCAAGCACTGCGAGTCCGCTGGCACCGGGAGCACCGAAGGGTCGGGATCCTTGGCTGCCAGGCAGGGTGCGCTTTCACCGACGCCATCAACCACGAGCCAATGCTCTGGCTCGCGGAAGAGAAAATCCGAGAACCCGGGTAAGCTTCTGGAGAAGTCCCGGTCGATCTCGAAGGAGTCAGCGAGGGGGAGCGGGGCAGTGACCCTGCCCCCCAACCCCCCAAGGTGAAGGCCTCAAGCGCGCCCAAAGTGGTGAAGGCCTTGATTCACCCGGCGAAGGCCTCTATCGAGGGAGTCGTGGCGGCCCTAGCGAAGCCTGTGGAGGCGACCTCGGGGCCCAGACTTTCCCTGCCACCGCGGAGGGAATCCTCTTTTCAGCCCATCTATAAGACCCCCGTGAAGACCCCGGTGGAAAAAGAGGGGGGTTGGTGGCCATTACGGACACGGATACAGCCTATGAGGAGGAGCTGGTTGAAGTCGTGAAGGGCCTCAACAAGAGGTTTGAGGCCCTTCACGGGAGGAACCCCCGAGGAGGCGGACAAAGAGAGCAACGGTGGCGCCGACGAGGCTCCCATGGAGGAGGAGCAACCATCTCGCCCGTCGCAACCAGTGCCCGAGCCTCGGGACAGCTTGGTGGCCATTTTGATGGCAATCCAAACCTTATGCACGGAGTAAGGACGAGATTGCCTCTACCCCCAACGGACGACCCAGCAGAACCGGGCCCGTCGGGGAGCCCTCCAAGCAAACGGAGGAGAGTTCATCCCCCCCTGCCCTTCCATCCCTTGCGGCCCGCTCAGCCTTCATCTCCTTCCCCTGATCCTAGGGATGGCACGGGAACAGATACAGCCACGACGGGGACGGGTGACGACGGGATGGGCCTTCCATCACCACCCCCTCGGGCCTCCCCGCACGATGCATTTGGCTCCTTCCTCGCCATGATTGCCAGGGCATCCGAGCTTTTCCAGCTCTGCCCCAAAGAACAAAAGAAGGAAGGCTTCCTCTGTCAACGGTGGAGGCCAAGAGGAAGACGGTCCACGTGGTGCCGTTGCCTGACGACATCTGGGAAAAGGGACTTGTTATCCTGAAGAACCCGTCCACGACGCCTGTCAAGAGGGATCGGTATGAGAAATAGTACCGGGTCCCCGATTCTGCCCCTTTGTGCCTTAGGGCACAGCCGACCCCGGATTCGGTCGTCTCGGCGGTGGCCAAGAAGAAAGCGGCGGGGGCGACGGCTTCAACTTCAACCTCCCCACCTGACGGCAAGGGAAAGAAACTGGACGCCATAGGACGACGAGTCATCTCGTCGGCGGCGACGACAATTAAGGCGGCCAACGCCCTAGCGATTGCGGCCCGCTACGACAGAGTTGTGGTACAAGATCCCTCCCCGCTGGACTTCCTAACGGACGTCAAGAGAGCGGAGGCCCTAGAGATCCTGCAGGAAGGTGAGGTGGCATCGGACCATGCCATAACAGTGGCCACGGATATCGCTGACACCGGGTTCCACCAGTTGGGCAACAGTGTTTGCCTTCAACAGCTGGGATGGCTCAAGGCAACAGATTTCCGCCAGGACGTGCAAATCAGACATGCCCTTCGATGGGAACAACCTGTTTGGAAAAACAGTGGATGAGTCACTCAAGCCATCAAGGCCGACACGGAGACACCTCGGGCCTTGAGAGTTTTGCAGCAACGACAACCGCCCTTTCGGAACTCCGGAGGCAAGAAAGGTGCCTCCAAAGGATTCAGCAGTGGCTCCTCTACGTACCACCAGGCAGCCCGTTCTTCGTCGCAAGAGGCCTACAGAGGGCGTGGCAAGTCAGGAGTACCTCATCGCTGTCGCCAAGGAGGCCAGGGTGGCAAGGCCGCCTCCAAGCAGGACTGAACCGGCCGTAGCGTCGAGCCTCCCACTGGAGCACCCCGTTGAGAGGCCAGCTGGCGAGGTTCGTCAGCGTGTGAGTTCATCTCCACTGACCCTTGGGTGCTGGATGCCCTGGCCCACGGGCGCACTCGAATTTCTAAAGAAGTGCCCCTGCATTCCTCCCGTCGCCAGGAAGGAAAATCACAGCCCTCAACTGCTGTTAGAAGTAAGGGCGATGCTCAAGAAAGGTGCCATCAAGCTCGTCCTGAAGAAGCTCCGGGGCTCCGGAGTATACTCAAGATACTTCCTCGTCAGAAAGAAGACAGGCGGTTGCCGCCCCATCCTGGACCTGCGTCGGTTAAACAAATACATCAAGACCCAGAAGTTCTGGATGGTCACCCTCCAGCACATGCTGGGACAGCTGGAGGCAGGCGACTTCCTTTTGTCGCTGGACTTGGAGGATGCTTACTTCCACATCCCCATTCTAATAGGACACCGAAAGTTTCTCAGATTCGTAGTCCAAGGACGGCACTACCAATTCAAGGCCCTGCCATTTGGATTGAAGTCGGCGCCCAGGGTATTTACCAAGTGCCTAGCACCAGTGGTGGTGAGGCTGCTCCTGCAGGCGATCCACGTCTACCCCTACCTGGACGATTGGCTCATCCGAGCAAGGTCAAGGGAGCTCGCTGTCGAGCACACAGCGAAGACCGTCCAACTGCTCACGGATCTGGGATTCTCAATCAACTTCCCCAAATCCCACCTGGTTCCGTCGCAGGTCGCACTGTTTCTGGGAGCCAAGCTCAATACAGTGGCGTTATTGGCTTCTCCGTCGGAGTAAAGGACGAAGGCCATCCTGGGCAAGGTGCAGCGCCTGCTGGGAGGAACCAGGTCCCCGGCCCTATCCAAGGAGGCCCAGGATCTGTGGCATTGGGCCGTCGCTCAGGGGATGTTTCTGGTGCCCTTCCACCTAGCAGGGATAAAGAACACCATCGCCGACTCGCTGAGCAGGGAGCTGCGCTCATGCCACGAGTGGGAACTGCGTCAGGGCCAAGTGGACAGGCTTTTCCGACGATGGGGCAAACCCCAGATCGACCTATTTGCGGCGGCGGCGAACTCCAAGTGCCAGAGGTTCGCCAGCAGGTTTCCCCAGCCGAGGAGCATGGGCAATGCTTTCTCGTTACCCTGGGACGGCCTGTTCCTGTATGCGTTCTCTCCGTTGCCGTTGCTACTGCGACTCGTCAACCAACTCAAGAGGTCCCAGTGCAGGATGATCCTCGTCGCACCGGCGTGGCCGAGACAGATCTTGTTCCCGGACCTTCTGGACTTGTCAGCGTCCCCCCAGTCAAACTATCGACGGACGCAGATCTTCTTTCCAGAGAAGGAGGCGCCATCCCCCAACACGATCCGGGGATGCTGAACTTGCAGGCCTGGCGCCTGCGGCACTAGAGTTTGGAGGGTGTTAGGCAGAATCCTGTGCAGTACCCTTAGGGACCACTACACCTAATTAAGACCACAGGTGGCAATACAAGTTTTACCTTTGGTACAAGCTTGTACTACTAAGTTATAGTGGTAGCATTAGCAGAGCAGCCAGGCTTATCTCAAGAATATATGAGCAGTAGCAGAGATTACACAAAGGGACCACAATAATTGAAGCTCAAGCCAACACTGACTGAAGGTTTCAGGTAAAAAAATAAGTACATTTATTTTTAAACCATCAGTTATAAACACAACACCACTATTAAACTTTAAACAGAACCACACGTTAAATATACTACAATTAACCAATTCACTTTGTATAGTAAGTCTCAAGGTAAGTACCCTGTGTTTGAATGAACCGGTGTTATGAACGAAACAAGATACCGCGGATACGGTTGTGATCACTTTTTGACAGTTCGGTCTACTCAATAAATGCGTATCCGTGACATGAAATGCTACCGGGGCAAAAACACACTTAGCACCCGAGATACCCAGAGGGAGTTGGAGGCAAAAATCACAGGCAATATTTAGGTTAGGCAGACAGTATCAAGAAACACTCAGAAACAGGAGTTCAAAAGTCAAATGGTCGAAGCCAGGGTTAAGTGACACCGAAGACCTGTTGCCGAAGATCACACCGTTAGACAGTTCAAGATTCAGTGTAGCTAAGAGTACTTTGATATTGTCAATGTTCGGAAGCAAAAGTTATAAGAAGGAGGGAAGACCAGGGCGAGCCTTGAAGATGAAGAAAAAGGGATTCACCCAGTTTCCTTGAGTAGAGCACAGTACCTTATTCCAGTGATGCAGCTGGTGCCCTGGCAGTTGTTCCTGTTGGTTTCCCTCAGACCCACGATTCCTGGAGCTGGGTTGTGAAGGAGGACGTCTGAAGGGGGTCTTCACCACACAGGGATGAAGCCGGCAGCAGCGACCACGAATAAAAAGGTGCGCTCTTTTAAAACAGGAGAGGCTCGGCAGGTGGCTATCCAGACCACTACAGCATTGTGCAGCGATTTCGACCACGGCGGAGATCTCTGGCTGAAGATGAGCTGGTTATCCCCACCAGGCTCAAGGGAAGAAGACTCCGGACTGGATCTCCTCTTAGTCGTCGAAGGGTAGACAGCTCAGGACTGCAGCAGGGCTTCACCCGGACGTGGTAGTTGGAGCAGCCGTCGTTCTCTCCGCTTCTCTTCGGTTCCTTGTAGTTCCAGAGGCGACTCTGACTTCTAGCCCAAGAGACCTGCCTTTTATGCGCAAAACCCCCATTCACACAGCCTGGCTGTCAATCACGCAGCAGGGGGGTTGTCCAGCCGGGACAACCACCTCAGCCAATCATGGCAAAGTGCGACTTGGGTTTCCTAGGATACCCTGTGCAGGGGGTGACTACACCTCTCCCTCAAATTCAGCCCACCTAGACACCCAGGCTCCAAGAGGGGGGCTTCTCTGCAGAAGCCCGCCAAAAGACGGTGAACAAAGAAGGCGAACCTAGTTTGCTGCGCAAAGTAAAACACAAGAAGGACTTTAACAAAAAGAAATGGTGAATAAACCCAACCAGAGCCAAAAGAAAGACGATTTGGTCAAGCGGGTTTATGTTCGAGGCTAATATAATAGCCAAGAACAGTACCACGTTTATCTGATATAATCACGGTAGAAAAGTTAGGGTAGATAGCACTGCCACCAGCCAAGTATAAATGCTAAAAGGGCAAAACAATGCTCATGGAGGTACAGACAGAAAAGGGGTACAGATTAGCCCTTTCCAGTACTCCATGTAAGATGGGGATGTACCGGGTCTGTGGTAAAAATGACTATGTTAAGTCAATGGCAACTTTACCTTTCTCTGGAGGACAGTAGTCAGCCCCAGCGAAATGGAGTCAGAGGGAAGTTTTAAAGACAACCCTGGGTTACTGCACTAAAGGTGCCTTGTAACCCATACAAGAACAGGGGCACCTGGAGTGGTGTGCTCCAGTGCCCTAGATCACCCAGTGAGTAAAACCAAATAGGCCAAAACACATGTAAGAGTGGAAAAACGATGTACACTCTTACCAGGTGAAAAAATAAACTCCAGAAATCCAGCAAAGCTGCTGGGGGACTCACCAGGTGAGGGAAATTAGCCCTAGAAGGAGAATTCTCCCTAACAGAGGGTACACTATCCCGGCAGACTGCAAAGAGGTACTTGCAAAGGCCAGGGCGTCCTCAACTCTCAAGTGCTATGGACACAAATGGAAGAGGTCCTCTGTCTGGTGCCGTGCACAGAAGATTAACCCTCTGCGAATTACGGCCCCTCAAGTGCTGCCATACCTGCTGTCACTGGTCAAGGCGGGGCTGGCTCATGCCTCCATCAAGATACTTCTAGCGGCGATCTCCCGCTACACCAGGACTACGGGACGATCATCTTTGTGGTCCCATCGCCTGGTTAAGGAGTTTATGAAGGGACTGTTCCATTCATTCCCGCCAGTGAAGGCTCCGGCCCTGGCGTGGGAGCTCAACGTGGTGCTGACCAGGCTCATGGGGCACCTTTCAAGCCTGTGCATTTGGCACGGTTGAAGTTCCTGTCGTGGAAAACAGCTTTTCTTGTGGCCATCACCTCCGCACGACGAGTGGGAGAGAACCAGGCCCTATCCTACAAGCCTCCATGCTTGACTTTTCATGAGAAGAGGGTGGTTCTGAGGACGCACCCCTCCTTTATGCCCAAGGTGCCGTCGGACTACCATCTCAACGAGCCCTTGGTGTTACCAGTTTTCTTCCTGCCGCCTTTGTTGCCGGCCGAGAGGACTTTGCACTCGCTGGATGTAGCTAGAGTGCTGAAGTTCTATGTGGACCGCACGAAGAGTTTTCGGAAGACATCACAACTGTTTGTGAACTTTGGACCTGTGAACCAAGGAAAGGTCCCCTCAAAGGCTTGCATTTCCAGATGGCTCTCCGGCTGCATCATGCACTGTCACCGGTTGGCAAACCGACCGTTGCCCGGCCATCCGAGTGTCCATTCGACCAGAGCAATCGCTGCTACCACGGCGTTCTTGTCTGGCGTGCCCCTGCTGGACATCTGCAGGTCTGCTACATAGAGGTCGACGCACACCTTCACGAGATTCTACTGCGCCGACCGGAATTCCAGGGAGGAGTCCAGAGTCGGCCAAGCAGTGCTGCGCAACCTGTTCGCCTGAAGGTGGGCCTGGTGAGGAGGTAAGAGTTGCTTAATGTTGAGTTATGTAATGTTTAATGTTGAGCCTTTCCACCTCCCGTGTTTGTGCATGTGTGTACTGCTATGTATTCTTATATTCATGAGCATTTGAATCCATGCCAGACCCCACGCTGGAGAAGGAACAAGTTACTTACCTGTAACTGTTGATCTACAGCATGGGTCTGGCATGGATTCACATGCGGACCCTCCCTCCTACCCCTCTTCGTCTCTTCACTTGGTGATACTGCCACTTTATGTGCTATGAAATCTGAGGATGGCTGCCAGGGGAGGGGCTTAGGGAGAGGGCAATCATTGGCTGGGGGCAGTATGACCCAGAGACCAGTGATTGGTTACTACTAAGAAAGACAGATCAGAAACGAAACTGATACTGATTTTTTCTTTACCGAGGATTCCCAGCCTGACGGGGGAATATTCATGAGCATGTGAATCCATGCCAGACCCATGCTGGAGAACAACAGTTACAGGTAAGTAACGTGTTCCTTAAATATATTGTCTGCGCGTCAATGGGAACTGAGGTGTGGCGCTGGAGTCAGTGCAGCGCATGCTCCCAGGGCCGCACCCATCTAAATTTAAAGGGGACGTTTTTTCTGGTGAAAAGGTTCCGTCTTCCGTCCCTTGGGTGGGACGCCCATGCAGTATGGAAGAAAGGGGACTAAGAGTACGTTTTTCACTACGTTGGGTAACTTATAATTTATTCAACTCTTCAAATCCTCCCATTTCCTCAGTCCATTCTATTTTATCCTTGTTCACCTCTGCTTTCTTTAAAGCCGGCAAAAGGGGTCTTGTGTACGAACTATAAACACCCAGGCTCTTACGTAATTACCTAGTCACAAAAATTGTTGCATCTGCTTTACCGTGTGCGGTTTTGGCGTCTTCATAATCGCCTCGGCTCTTTCAGGTGTTACCCACTTTCCCTCATGCGAGATCAACTGGCCTATGTACAACACCTCTTCTTGACAGTACTGTAACTTCTCTTTGTCTACTTTATATCCCTTGTCTGCTGGGATAGTCATTAACTGAACTGAGTCGTGTCTACACTTATCTTCTTTAGTGCTACAAATTAAAATGTCATCTACATACTGTATCACAGCTCTCTTAAAATCAATATTGCCTAGGTCCATCTGCAGGACCCTATTAAAGATCGATGGAGACTCGGGGTACGCTTGGGGCAAACGAGTGTGTTTCAGACGATTTTGGCAGAACATAAATGAAGTCCAGTCTTGTGAGTCCTTGTGCAACGGAATTGAGAAAAGCACATTTTTCAAATCGATCACCATGAAATATCGAGTTTCTACTGGGATACGGCATAGTATCGTCGCTGGGTTAGGACCTGAAGGAAACTCTGCCTCTACAATCTGGTTAATCGGTCTCATATCTTATATAAATCTCCACGTCCCTCCCTTTGATATTTTTCACATGGTACAACACCGCAGAGTTGCACAATGATTCTGAAGGTACCAGGATACCTTGTTCCATCAGTGCTCAGATGGTCTTAAAAATAACCTCATCTGCCTCTCGAGACATTGGGTACTGTCTTGCTCAAGGTGAAATTGCTCCTGGCTTCAACTTTATCTCAACTTCCCCTATCCCCGTCAGTAGGCCTACTTCATAAGGGCCTGCAGTTCATAAGGTGCTTAGCACCTTCTCCAAATCTTCGTAAATAAAATGCTGGGCGCTGCCGCATTATCACCATTCGCTATGGTATCTACCTTTTCTCTATTCTAATCCAATATGTGATGCTCATAAAGAACACTACTTCATAGTCTGTTGGGTCATCTCTAAACATGATATTGTCATTGACGTCAGTCAACCTGTACCCTTCTCCAATAGCGATCACTGTTCTCCATGGCCTACCCCCCTCATCTGTTCTTACTATAGCTGCAGCTAATTCTATAGGGATGGTCTGTACCTCCCTCCCCCCCCCCCCCACCCTTTCGTCCAGGGGGTATCTTTGGTCTAAACAAGAACTCATCAGGTATTCTCGTAGTCCTTCCCACTATGCCAGGTAGCCATGTGAGCAGAATGCTCACCCCATACAGAAAAACCTTGGGCTCCATTGGAGCTCCTTGCAGAACCAACTGCCCTGTAAATGCCAGTATGAATTTGCCCACATTCATGTAATGTATTCCAGGAGTGGAACGCAGAATCCTCATGTTAAGATTGGTCATCAAATCTCTTCCCAAAATGTTAACTGTTGTCTGGTGTGAATACAACAATGGAACAGACATGTCACACTCTCCTATAGAGACTGGTAATTCATCAGTAAAAGGAACTCGACTTGTAGCTCCATAGAACCCTTGAACATTCATGGCAATTCCCACCATTGGATATGTTCCCTCTCGTATACATGAACGAGTAGCCCCAGTGTCTACTAAAAATGACAAAGATAGCCTCCTATAGTCTTATCGACCCTTAGTTCCTCTTGCGGTTCTGGTGTCACTGATGGCACTGAGCACATCAAGTAGCCCTCTGAGCTGTCCTATTGTGGATATATACATACCCCTGTACCCGTGAAAGGATTTCCTCCCACCACAGTGATGCTACCTATTCTAGGTGTCAAACGCTGTCCTGTGTTTACATTCTGCTGTATCTGCATAGGGGCTTGCTGCGACTGCCCTTGCGGTGGATTCATTTGCACTTGCTGTGGCTGCCGTGCCTGTTGCACTTGCTACGTCTGTGTCTGATGCACTGTCTGATCTTGGGAGAACCCTTCCCTAGCTTGTGAGCTATATGCTGGAGGATAAGCTGTCTCCCTCTTGAGAATTTGTCATTCTGCACATACCCTTGGCTGCCGCATACATGCGCAATGTGCTCTATCATCCCACATGTCCAACATACAGGAGATGCCCATCTGACTGCTTCCCCTTGGTTAAACGCTCCTTGCAGATTCTGATTCTCATTTTGTGCGTTCTGAAACCCACCTTGATTGTTTTGGAATCCACCCCTTCCTCTGTTGCCCATGCCTCTACCTTGTGGTATGAATCCATTTCCTCCTTAGTCCATCGGGCATTGATTATTCGCCTGCCATGTACCCGTTGCTTGCTGTACTCAGAGCCCTTCTCCGCTTGTCAATACCGCCCCTCCTATGGCATACTTTGACAATTTCTTCTGAACTAATTTAGCATCCTCAAGTTTCCTAGCCTTGTTTCTCTTGTTTTTCTCCTGCAAGAGCCAACAGTGATGCACTATCGTCAACTGTATTTCAGACCATGGATTTGCTTCCATGCCCACTTGTTTTTTCATGTGCCTCTGTACTTGCTCGAGCAACCCTTGACAAAATGTGGTAAAATATTGCGACTGTTTTTCCCACGGCTCATGCGTTTCAAGAATCCAGTGCTCTTTAATGTCCAGAATTTAAGGAAGAGCATCCTAGTCTTCTTTCATCGTACGTGTCATGATTGCGCCCATGTCTGATGTGTTAGGATATTGTACCCTGAGACCCCTCCGGACATCTGCTCTACAATTATTAAACGGCGCTCCATTGTACACTGTATTCTGTGCTCTCACACTTGAATAGCTTGCTCTCTTCCATATGTCAGCTCCTTTCCACAGGAATGGCTGCTAGGAGACCCTTAATATCCCCTATTGCCAAGATATTTCTTCATGTCATTTTTTCTAACTCGTAAATCTATTTCCCCGCACCCTCTGTTAAACTGGGGAGTTTACACCTTAAATTACTCTTGTCCATATGCGGCCATGGTATATACTGTGGTCTTGCTCCCCCTTTTTCCAATAAAGGAAACTGCATAAATCCTACCCCGCAATCAGCTCCCATCGTCTGCCTATCCATAGTGGGGACAATGGTTCCTGGCCGTCTCCTCCCTGGCAACGATCTTAACCTGCTCACGTATGGCGGTGATCCTCCTTCTCGCTATACGATCGTCCTTTGGGACGCTGTGAGTATGCTATAGGATCTGGCATCCTATCCTTAAGTTGCTCTAGATCAGACCATCTTACTTCCTTGTCTTCCTGCAGGTTTCCCTCTGGTGCACATTCACCTCCTCCCTCTTCCCCACGGAAGGATTCTCTCTCCTCGTCTGACATATCTAGTACCCAACTAGTGTGACTCTCATCCCCTTCACCCCTATCTAAGGTCAGTCGGCTTAAGGACAGGGCTCTATGCTGAATTGATTATTCTCTTTGCTTCATGATTGGAAGACTAGGGTTTGATCTCCCTTCCCTCGGCTTCCCGATTTACTACCTTCCCTTAATTCTTGATAGCCTTTATCGGTCCTATCTCTGCTTCCTATGTCAAAGTTCTCTTCTAAGGCTACTGTAGATGACCCTGACATTGCTCCCTGTAACAGGAGGAACTCCCCTATACTGCCCCATTGTGTTGCTTGACTTGGCTCCATTAACTCCTTTTGAATGCAGTCAATATTGCACTGCTGCTGTCTCCTCTTTCTTTCTATTCTAATTCGCTTCCTTGCTTCCCATCCAACTTTCCTCTTCCTGTCTTATTTCCTCTCTCTTTGCCCCTGCTTTCCTTTCTTCCTCTTCTTTCCGTCTCTGTATACGTTTGTCCCTTAATTTATGTGCTTCCTCCTGTTCTTTTCCTTTCTTGACTATCCTGTTCTTCTATTGCTCTCTGCCTATTGTCATGCTTCCTTTGCTCCTCTGCCCTTTCTTCTTTCTTTTGTTACTCTTCCTAATACATCTGTTCTCTACTGTCTGCTCTTCCTTTTATGCTCCTCTTCTCTTAATCTTTTCTCGTTCCCTGTCTTGTCTATCTTGTTTGTCCTGATCTTCCCTATGGCTTACTTCCTCAATGCTTTTCCCATCGAGCTTGAGTAATATCTGTCCTCCCATCGATTACTTCTGTACGAGTGTTACCTCGTCAGCTTTATTCTTCTCTCCTTTACATCTCTTTATCTCTGTTCTATGTATGTCCATACATTTGATCACTCACTTTTCTCTTCCTTGTTCTGCAAGATCTTAAAGATCTCCTCTTTTCTCTTACCCTCCTCTCGACGATCTCCACTGCTATAAGCCGGCAGTTCGTATATCAGATTACTATACCCCGTCACCGCTTTCAGTTCCTTTAACAGATATCCTACATCTTCCGTACTATGGCCGTTTATTTTTCAGTGAGCTAAGGGGAGCAGAAGGCTCGACACCTTCCTCCCTTCCCTGGTTAAGCAGCCACTCTTCAGGTGGCGGATCCTCAGTTTCTTCTTGGTACATCTTCCAAAGCTCTTAAATAACTAACCTTTTCTCCAGTTTCTTTCCCGTGTACGCAGCGTGCAGGTATGTGATCATGTGTTATAATACCGCTTTTGACAGTGATTCCCTTTTGTGGGCATGGCATGAACATCTTATCTGCTGTACCCTTCACCCATTCCACACTATAGTGTTTGAGCTTGGGCTTGTGTTTTGGCAATGCCTTACATAAATGCATTAGAGGAGTAATGTCTCCCATTGTGGTGAGCCTCAATTGACTGTCAATACTTACTAGCATTTACAAAATACTTTTATGAATACAACAAATATGAGCGTGCTCCAACAATTGCTGCTCAAATCCTTTTTCTCCAATCTCTGCCTACATCTGGGTTGGTATGTTGGTAGTTCACTAGATAAACAGTATTACTACTTAACTTTGTTTCGATTCTGGTACAACTATTTGTGTCGTTCAACACCTTAATTTGACACAAATACACAAACTAGTCGACTCTTCACATGAAAACTTTGGTGATCACCCTTTAGCCTCTTGCCCTTAATAATACCCTGATTTACAGAGTTCAGATTGTCACCTTATACGGACCTGTCCTGTACGTAGTTACTCCAGTTGGAGTGTGAGACAATGGGCCTCATTACAAGTTTGGCGGTAGCCTTGCCAGTAAAACCGGCAGACTGCCACCAAACTTGTGTTTTTTTTTTTTTTCCTCTACCCGCAAATGGGCAATTACCGGGTCATTGCAAACCTACCGGACCCGGTAATTGCCCATTTGCGGGCCCCAGATTTAAATGCTCCCCCTTCCCACTTGAGCCCCACAGGGCTCAATGGGAATGGGGAGGTCGGATGCACCGGCACCATTCTTGAAGGGTGCCGGTGCATCAGACATGCTGTGCTTGTGGGTGCCAGTACGCCCACCAGTTCAGACATGGCGGGCAGGCAGAGACCCGCGAGCACAACTTGTAGTTTGCCGGTCCAGTAGCAACGGTGCTGGTGGCTTACCGGCACCATTACTACCGTACCAGCAAACTTATAATGAGCCCTCATCTCTTCTAAAACCCATTGGGTTAGGACTTAGGCTAGGACTCGGGTTAGGACTCATGGGCTTTTTCTCTTTCTCGTTACACAAAAAAACTCTCCTGTTACTTTCTAAATTACCACAATCCCATCCACTCAGTTTGCCATTCACCTTTGTCTACTCACCATTCGCTCATTCAGCTCGAGGCCTTCGGTATCAACTTCCTCCTCCAATCAACCATTTTCGCCTAATGTCTGCAAAGCGCTTGTGGATACCGGGTTGGGATTTCATCAAAGATTGAGCTTCAGCTGTTTTCTTACTGAGACACACAGCCCCCCCGATCCTTCTTTCTCTATGGGTGGGTCTGACCTTACTAGATATGACACTGATGTCCAGAATTCTACATAATGGCGGCACCGCCTGCAGTCTATTCACTACATATAGCCAGCCTTTATGATTACTTAGTCTACTTGTATTACAGCATCTGTACAGTTATAAAACAGCTTCCATTTTCCGCAGTGCTCTTTACACGTGCAATCTTCATTCCGCATATGAAAGCCTTTTCGATTCTTTACTTCGTTATCAAATTCTATAAGGTCTATGCATGCTCTTCTTCAGCCACTCTTCTCAGTGCGTCAAGCTTGCTTCTTGTGACGTCACTAGCTTTTTCTCTCCTTTTCTATATTCATTCGGGAATATCCTCCTAGAGATTGTCATCTCTTTGGGGGTACATCATATAGGGTCTTCTCAAAGGATACCTTGTCTCAAAGGCTCTTCGTGGAATGGGCACCATCACTAGCGTTGCACATGTCGCAATTGGCTTCCAACATATAGGCAGAATGGGGGTGGGGACTTCCTGCAGAGGCATTAAGCTGCTCCTCTACACTTTCCTACAGCTAGTGGAGGATGGGAAAGAGGTGGCTAGGCAGTCGCTGCGAACGGGCCTGGACATCGCTGACTGTGTGGGAGGATCTAAGGCGTCAGCCATGACACTAAGAAGGCAAGCCTACTTAACCTCTGGTGTTTTGCCAAATGTCCAAGTCAAGCTTCTGGATGTGCCCTTCAAGGGCGATCTTTTATTCAGACCCAAAGCCGGCATTTTCCTTATAGAAATTTGAGGAATCCAAGATTGCTGCCAAATCCTTAGGCCTAGCTGCGAACCCCGGGCAAACCTGCATTTAGCTTCGCCTCTAGAGCACAGGGCTACAGGAGACCGTGCTTCTTAGGGCAGGATAATGCAGCTCCCAACAGCCAGGAAAGGGCAGAAGCGTTTCTTGCGCTCCGGAAAGGGCATAGGGGCTTATAGAGGCCAACAGGCGCAGCTGGTGCGACCCAGCCTACAAAGCCGCTTTGATTTTCCCCAACACAATGGACTGGTTGGAGGAAGGTTGAAAGGGTGCCATTGAAGAGGTACCTCCTGAGCAGAGAGGATCGGGTTTGTATTACAGATATTTACTGGTGCCCAAGAAAGGAGATTGTGTCCGTCCCATTCTGGACCTCGTGGCTTTGAACAAGTTTTTGTGGAAGACAAATTCAGGATGGTGTCTTGAGAGAATTTCTCCACTCTCTCGAACTTCAGGACTGGCTGGTGTCGCTAGACCTACTGGACACCTAGTTCCTTGTGCCAATCCATCGAAAGCACAGAAAGTTCCTAAGGTTCACCATAGGAGATATGCATCAGTTAAAGATGCTTCCCTTTGGCTTCCTTCCTCGGCCTCCTGCATTTGTCTAGTGCCAGAGGCCACGTTACACATGATATCCCTGCAGTGGCTGCTGAGGGATCAGTGGTCTCAGTACCTTGGCTCTGTCGGTTCTCCTCGATGGTGTCCGCATCAGTGGTCAATGACCTGTCCTCTTGGGCGGACTGCAACAGTCTTTGGCAGGAGAACCCTTCTGGCCTCCTTGCCCTCAGACACAAGTGGTCACGGATGTGTCTTTGAAGCGTTGGGGCACTCACTGCAAGGATTTGCAGGTGAGCGGCCTCTGGTCAACGGCAGAAACCAGGTGGCACATAGACAGGCTGGAGTTGCGAGCTCTCAGGCTAATCCTGAAAGCATTTGCCCATCTCTGCAGGGGAAACATGTCCTCTTTCTAATGCCAGCACAGTGGCAAGCAAGGTGGTGTGAACTCCCGTCCCCTCTGCATGGAGGCGATGATTCTTTGGTTCTGGTTGCTGGAGAACAGGATATCTGTCTCAGCAGTTCATCTGGTGGGTACAGAGAACAGCTTGGCGAATTTTCTGAGCAGGCAAAGCACGGTCTCACACGAGTGGGAAGTGTGCCAGGAAGTCCTAGAGGAGGTAACCCAGCAGTGGATCTGTTAGCAACGGAATCCACCAGGAAATGTGAACCGTTCTGCTTGAGGGAATTACCAGCAAACGGTGCATTGGGGAGCACGTTTCTGGTAGATTGGACCTTCCCTCTCCTTTACGCGTTCCCTCTGATTCCCGTCATTCCAGGGGTTCTCCAGAGGTTGAAGAGGTTTTGAGCGACCATGATCTTGATCGGACAGGGTGAAAACAACATGCTACTCCAACCTTTTGGATCTGTCCATCTGTATACCTCACTGGTTGCCTCGATGTCTGGATCTCCTAACCCGGTCGGATACTCCATACGACCCCGGAATGCCTCAACCTACATGCATGGCTCTTTATAGGATGAGATATGGTTACTTGGATCTTTCTGAGTAGGTTCTTGATGTGTTGCTGGCTGCAGGCAGACCATCTACGAGATCTTTGTGCGCGTGCAGATGGAGACGATTTGAGGTGCGATCCAGGGATCGCGAGATTGACCCCATCTCTTGCCTCACCACTACAGTGATGAGGTCCTTCTATCACTGGCCTCTTTGGCCTTCAGGTCACCACATGCAAAGGATATTTGGCGGCCTTGTTGGTGTTTAAGAGATCTCTGGATCAAGGTTTGTTTTTTGCCATCCCGGTAATGCACAATTCCTGAAAGGCCTTGTAAATAAGTATCTGCCAACTTCCTTGCTGTCCCAGATTGAAACCTTAATCTGGTTCTGGCATTTCTGATGGCAGCTCCATTTGACCCTATGCACTCTTGTCCTTTACGGCTTCTCTCGTTGAAAACAGCCTTGTTGGTGGCTATTACATCCGCTAGGCAGGTGAGTGAGCGGCAGGCCTTATGTTAAAAGCCACCCTTCTTGCGCTTTTTCCAGGAGAAAGTTTCACTCTGGGCCAGGCTTGGTTTCACTCCCAAAATTGTATCTAAATTTCACTTGTCACAGTCCATCGATCTACCGGTCTTTTTATCCTCCTCACCCTTCTTAGTAGGAGTAACGGTTCCATCATCTTGACCCTAAGAGGGTGTTGAATTACTATGCCGCCAGGACAGCTGATTTTATGAGAGCTGATCAGCTCTTCGAGGCTTTTTCCTTAGCCCGTAGGGGGCCTGCCCATAACAAAGCAGACTTTAACTCGTGGGATAGTTCCCTGCATAGATGATTGTTACCAGGCCTCTGGGAAAGAATTGCCAGCAGGCATCAAGGCCCATTCCACAAGTGGAAGTCTCTGCATCCACCGCATTAGAGGGGGGGGGGGTCCCTATCTGGGAGATTTGTCGCGCTGCAACATGGTCTTCTTTGCACACCTTTGCAAAAACACTGTAACCTGGATGTGGCTCGGACGTCTGCGCATTTTGGCAGGGCAGTGCTGCAAAACCTTGATATACCTTTCTGCCTACTTCCATTTGTTACTGCTTTGGGAGTATATCAGATGAGGAATCTGCGGGAGAAAAGCAATCCATTGAAGGAGAAATTACCTTGCCATTCCCGCAGATTCCTCACCCTCCCTCCCATTCCTCCCCGCTCAGAAATTTGGTTGTTGGTGCGCATCTTTCTATTTCATGTTGACTTGGTGATGGTCCAGTGTGTCCGTTTTCTGTCTTCCTGCTACAGTCCTAAAAGAAACATTTTTCTAACACTACCTTAGTGTTCATTTTCCATTGTTTCTTCTTTGGGGGTCTATATTACTTATTTTTTAAAGGGCTCATTAGCCCATTTGTTCTCTCTGTTTTCCTATGCAGTGTGTTGTGCTCTGGAAAAAAGGGGGAACTGAGGTTGGGGCGTAGTGACTCGCTATTTATACAACGCCTGATGTCCCCTACGGAGCCGACGACCAGACGCTGAGCAGGACGGATCGATGGTCGACGGCTGGGTTGGGGTCCGCTACGCCCCCTGTCAAAAGAACATTCCGAGGCAGCAATGCCGGAGGGAATATCTATCAGATGAGGAATCTGCAGGAGAAGAATTCATAGTAAGAACATTACGGTAAAGTACTTTCTCTGTCTCCTAATGCCCTTGTCTGCTTCTCAGGAGAGGGGGTATTGCTACACCCGTGGTAACAGTGCTCCTTCCTTTATCTTAATGTGAACAGCTCCCACCCTTTCAGTATTCCCACATCATGAGGTCCTGTAGTCCATACATCCTTGTGGACTTTTTCCAAATTCTCCTACATGTATTTTGTCTTTTTCACCAGTTGTCATATGGGCCACTGCTCTTTCCTATATCCGCACTGGACATGGTTATGCTCAACTGGAACACTATCTCCCCCCTCCTCTCCTTCTAGTGTAACAAACAATTGTGTCTGTCTCCAGTCCATGTTAGTGTGGGGATCGATGCACAGTATCGATCACCACTCCATGTTATAGTCATCTGTAGCAACCAATATAACCATGTCTTTCCTCACTAATCCTTCCTCTAGGTGTCTGTGTGTGTGTGTGTGTGTGTGTGTGTGTGTGTGTGTGTGTGTGTGTGTGTGTGTGTGTGTGTGCCCCCCTTGAGTGATGATGGAGGGGCACTGTGTTCTGAACAGGAACTCCTATGACAGTCAAAACACCTTCCCTTCTATCCCTGGGATTCATCCTAGCAGTACCTTTACCCCATACAAAACATCTGTTGTATGCGGGTGGGGGCGGGGGAAATCCCTCGCAATGTGCTGTGTGTGTAGTATGCCTGTTAGTGCACAGTACAAATATCCTTTAACATTATCACCGTCAGAGTGGTCCCCTGACGCTCTGACGGCTCTGAAAGAAAAGGGGGGGGGGGTTGGGGCGGTGAGTTAGTGGGAATGAGCTGGAAAAGTGCAAGATAGCAGTGATGTGCTGTTGGCAGCCTCAGCCCGGTGGTTCCGTTGGCTGGGCTTGGGGTGTTTTTCGGTCGGTAGTCGTTGTGTGCTGTTGTGCAAGTCTATGTGCGCTTTTGTTGTTGCAGTGTAGTGACGTTTGTGCAGTTTGCTGCGTTTAAGGCTTGTGGTTGTGTTTGGTACTAGTTTGTGAGGTGTATGCAGAGGAGTGAGATTGTCAATGGGTTGGTTATCGATTCATTATTGCACGTTTGGTCTAGGCTTGGCAGGAGAGTCGTATATCAGTCATTGAATAACATTTCTATCTAGATGCGACGCAGGCTACGTTGAGGATTCCATCCAAGTGCGGCGTATGTAACATTTACAATTCTATCTAGATGCGACGCAGGCTAACGATTATTACATCTGTCAAAGGGGACATAGGCTGATCTTGACAGTTCTCTATAGGTTAGTTAGCATTGGCTTTGCAGACCTAACAATGATATATAAAGCGCTATACAAATGCCAGGCAGTATAACATAACAGTATGTTAGTGCATAGTGCAGTGCATCATTTATAGTCCAGCCAAGAATGTATTTTGGTTGGTGGTCATTTATCTCTTTAGTATATATGTTGAAATTCTTTGATAGTCAACGTTATGGAGAGGCAGGTAGAATGGCTAGGGCTTTCTGGAGTAGAGTGATTGCTCTACTCCCCACCCATTCCACTCTTAGTTTTGTTGGTGTCTGTTGGCTGCTGGCTTCCCCTGCTTACACCTGCTGACACGTCTTGGAGCCTCCAATGTAGGAGCCGCCCTTAGCCACAGGGGCTGCCGGGCAGAGGGCTGCCCCGGTCTGGTACAGGATAAGTATGTATTTGTAATAAACCAAAGGTCATTTTGTAAAAGCAATGGGAACTAAGGCAATGAGATCACCTACTGCTCAGCAGGTTTCTTTGCCCAATGGCGGGTTGAAGAAGGGGTACTTTATTAGGGGGTAAGAAGGGCAATTTGCCAATGATTCACAAGAGCTCAACAACACACTGCCTGGCTTTTCGGCATTTACAAATCAGGCTACCATTAACTTGATTTGGGTGAAATCTGTTGTTAATATGAACCAAGACAAGAAAGCACATTAAAGCAAATAGACTAATCGCACAACAGTGACAAGTGCTTTTGTGAGAAAATATTACTTTGCTATCAGTGAACAATTATGTATCATGTTCTTCTCTACAAATATACCAAAGGATTCACCGGTTTCAACAATCTTGCCATCCTGATACCACAGCACCTGCATGTCCTGATTGATGTAGGAAGCCATGCATTGGAAAGGTAGACTCTCCTTCAAAGACAACTTGTCGATGTGATGGAGTCATATAGAAGGAAGGCAACTCAAGAGGAGGATCACATGTTAGCAGGTCAACATTGCACAATAAAGATTCTTCATTTGGCATATAAAGGTGGAGCCAACAGAATGTTCACTCTTTAGCTAGAAATAGATTAACAGCAGTTCAACAGTGGATACAGAAACACATCTAGGAATCCCAACCTAATCTATTCATAACAAGCACATCTAAAGATAAAATGCTAGAAGGAACAAGTTACTTACCTGTAACTGTTGTTCTCCAGCATGGGTTCGGCATGGATTCACATGCCCATGAACACTCCCTGTCGCCAGGCCGGGAATCCCCAGCAAAGAAAAAATCAGCCTCCGTTCCACTTCCGAACCCTCCCTTCACCAGCAACCAACCACTGGTCTCTGGGCCACACTGCCTCCAGCCAACGACCGCCCCCCACCCAAGCCCCTCTCCAGGCAGCCATCAACACTGCCAACCTGCCTGGGTACATCCCAGGTGTGGTGCACATCATATCTTTTTCTGAAAATTAAAATGTTGCGTTCAATTTGCTTAACAAATCTCTTCTCATATGTTAATGGGTGTGTATTTTGAATACAATAATGGTTCTATGATATACTGTGTCCCTATTGTCAATGGTAAATCTTTTGTCAGAGGAACCTCTTGGATGGTCCCCGAAAAGTCTTGTATGTCCAATTTTTGGTTGGATAATGGGAATACCCCTTCCTTTATACAGGATCTAGTAGCTCCAGTATCTATAAGAAAAGTCCCTCTGTCCTATTTGACCTGCTACCACAGGCTCCTCTTCAGGGTCATCAGTTAATGCTAGGACAGGACACAGTTGTACTTCCCGTTGGCACCCCTTTCGGAAAAGCATATTGCTGAAAGATGTAAATAGATTTCCTCCCATCACTGCCACTTTTGTGTAATGAGGCACCTCATTCTGCCCAAATAGTGTCCCTTTCCCTGCAGCGAGTGTCTGCGCTGGTGCCTGTAGTACTCTCACAGTACCCTGTGATTCTGCCCAAATAGTGTCCCTTTCCCTGCAGCGAGTGTCTGCGCTGGTGCCTGTAGTACACTCACTGTACCCTGTGATTCTGCTCCCCCTAGGACTAGTCCTTGTCCCTGTGTAGGCATGACCTGGTCTGGATAAGCTGCACTTGCATTTGTGGCTGCAGCACCATTAATGCCTGCTGAGGTTGTACGTATGTCTGTGTTTACTGCTCCTGTGGCTGCACTCCTTCCTGCTGTCTTGTTTGTTTATTGAGTGGGCATGTTTGTGCAGTGACTGAAAAGTCTGCAGGCAAACCTGTCCTCCAAATAGAGACCCCATGCCGATATACCCAAATCTTCTTCCCCTTGGATAATATCCCATTCCAGTCTGTTACTGTCCCATGGATGCGTTTACTTCCCACTGCGTGTGTGAACCCAGGCTGTTGCGTATTTATGTATCCGGGCTGTTGTTGTATTCCCCCCTGTGGGTTATGTGGTGCCTGTGTGTATCTCCCTTGCTGTACTACTGTTGTCACTGGAAGCCCCCCTTGTTGGGCGGGCGGAACGCTGACTGGTCCTGTGAGCACTGGCCCGGCCAATTTCTTTCTGCACAAGTTTGTTCTCTGCTTTTACTGTGTGGTCTACTGCCTCCTTTTCTTTTTCCTGTTTTCTTTTACAATAATGTGCAGTAGTCGCATGTTTCTTGGGCCATCCCTTTGCTTCGATCCCAACAACCTTTTCTAGGTAAGCTTGTACTTATTATCTTGTGTCCACATTTCTTGGATTGATGGCACGTATTCTGCAGGATCCTCATCTGGCTTCATTTTTCATGTTAATATTGATCCCATATCTGATGTATCTAGATGTGTGCTCTGTAATTATCAAAAGGTGCCCCATCATGTATGTTACAGCCTAACTTTATCCCAGCATATCCTGCTTGCTGCCAAATCTTGTCACTTTGTTCCCCCACCAATACTGCCAATAAGCTATTTTAAAAATAAAGCTTTCTTTGAGTGCTTGACATTACAACAGGGTGTATAGAAACATGGCAGTGTATATCAATAGTTTTTTTTAGCTAAACCACTTCTATATTTCATCACAACAATGTTTGTCAGATTTGGATAGTGACATCGGACTTTATGGGTTCCAGTCTACCAATAAGGATAAGTTTTAGGGCAGACAGTTGATATTCTGTATCAGACTTCTTCGCATGTAGAGACTGTAAATAAATGCAGAAAGGAGGCCATATATATCGGTTGGCTTACAATTCGCTGGTTGCAGAGAGGTCCATCACTCCTCTTGGTCGGAGTCTAACGTAGCAGCGCATAACCATTGTGACCACCTGGGACCCACGGGTCTCAACCAAAGCAGTAGTATGCACGGAGCGGCAAGCAACATAAAGAGGCTAGCAAGTTTATAGTAATTGCTTCGGAGTAGCGTAAATTTGTGGAATGAACAGGTCATCGGGTTCGGGACAATAGCACAGTCAAATATCTCAGGCTTGGTATTACAAACCCCCACCCAGAATTCCCTAAGTCTTGGGCATACCCATATCATGTGGAGATATCCTGCCCCGTCAGTGTGGCATCTGGGACAGTGGGAAAGGTGGTCTTTTGAAATAAGATGCAGTCTGGTATGCGTGTAGTGAAACCTGTGCAGTAATTTAAATTGTATCAACCGGGATCTGGGATTGAATAACCCAGTGTAGTTTTGTAAACACATGGCTTCCCAGATCTCATCAGTGATATCTGTGCCTAGGTCGCGGGACCAGGCCTTGCAGAATTTCGGTAAGGGTTTATTTCCACTGTTCTGTAACCAGTCGTATATCTTGGACACCCTGCTTTGAGTTGAACTTCCCTCCATCATAAAACCGAGTAATGGCTCGTCCCGGAGCAGCACAGGGAACCCTGTCCAGGCATCTCAGGTTGCGCGGTGGAGCCCAGAGTACTGCAGGCAACGTGAGGGGTGCATCTGCGGTGGCCCGATAGTACTTGTAGCGCAATAAAGGAGCCCCTGTCCAAACTTATTTCAGCATGGTGTAGCCACCTAGTGCCCAACCCGCTTATTTTTTGAAATGTTGCAATTCAGTTCTATAGTGGAAGGCCTCACTGGAATGGACTGGGGATATCTAGCAGCTTCCATATCTTATCCCACGCCAAGGCTGTGACGCCAGTTGGGTCAGTTATGCCGGTTCCCGTCCATTGTGGTGGCAACATCAAGGAGCAGACATTGCGAGTGTCGGCTGCAAGTTGCTAGACCTTGACATGTGGATGTGGGGCATCTTTATCAAACCACTAGGCTCCATATTGCGCCTGCGCCACCATCCAGTATTTTTCAAAGTCTGCTGCCGCAAGGCCTCCCTGATTCTATTGTCTGGTCAGTGTGTCCCATTTTAGTCTGACTGCTCCGGCATGCCACATAAAGTTGATTGCTGCTTTCAGTGTTTTAAAAACTCTGTTCCTGGCCAGGATGATCATTTTTAGGAGTGATACACACCCGGCTTTAGTAGTGGAGAGTTTTGCCCAGCCACAGAGTTTGTTTAGGAGTTGGGGCAAGCATGTCCCATAGTTGCGTTCATATAGTGCAGCCATGTGCGTAGTCACTGTGATTGCTAGGTATTTAATCTCCAGGGGGGACCAGGTAAATCCCATAAGGTCTTGTAGTGCGGCCGTCACATCAGTCAGTGGGAATAATTCACATTTAGTGCAATATACTCGAAGTCCAGACAGAGTCCCGAACGTGAGGACGTCCTGCATGATCGGGGCAAGATATGTGTCTGGATCTCGCACAAACAATAATGCGTTGTCTGCATATAATGATATGATGTCAGGCGTGCCAGAGCCTGATCCCTCTATGTGCGTGTTTGTGTTTAATCCAGTCTGCCAGGGGCACTATCACTACAGGGAATATCAAGGGTGAAGGCGGGCATCCCTGTTGGGTTCCCCTGCAAACGTCAATAAGTGTAGAAAGCTGCCCATTTGTACTAACCCTTGCCTTAGGAAGCGCATGTAATAGACGTATCCATGAAATGAATTGCAGACTGAAGTTACATTTGTTTAGTGCCAACCAGAGTGTCGGGGGGGGGGAATTCTGCCGGGGTCGGCCGGGCCGTCCGCAGACCTCCAGGCAGGGAGGCCCCAACTCCTCCCGTATATCCCAAAAGAGAGAGAGTATGAGACACACACAAGAAGCAAGGTGACTCTGCTGTTTATTAAATACAAACGGCAGGGATGGGTCAAGGATCATACGCGTCTGACCTGACACGCACACAATCGTGGGGCTCGCAGGCCCTTTTTACTGTAGTATGACGCGCTACTTGCGTCACTTTAGAAAGTTAACAAAAAAACCTATCGCCACTCTTAATTGGTTGCTCGAGTGGTAGGGTTAGTATAGCATACGTATAGAGAATAATATGAGTGAACAAGGGTTAGTCAGGTGATATATCTGGGTTGTCCCTACAATTAGATACATGAGAATTGTTACATGAAGACTCCTAATGATTGGTTAATGTTAATGGCGTCAGTGATAAGAGCCCCATGTTCTGATTGGTGCGCCCGTGAGCTTCCCAGCCTGGGACCATCGCTGTTCCTAGCTCTCGGTGTACCTGCAATTTGCAACAATGTTTCACTATGGGTACATGCAGACAATGTGAAGACTTATTCATGAGCTGGACGGCCGACTACTCCCACTGTCGCAGATGTCCATTGATCCTTTCAAGTGTATCTGCCTGTGTCTTGTAACGAGGGATCCAGACGCCTCCTTCCGCCTGGGCTTGGCATCTTGTCAGGTTCGGCTTGGTCACGTGAGGTGGGACCGTGTTTGAGGCAGAATTCTGCACAATTAATATTGTTTTTCCACTGTGTGCCTGGTTTAATTTGCAGGTGCGACTTTAATGTTGGTGCACGGCGTGCGAGGTTGCAACATCGTGCCCTTGATGGTCTGCTTTTGGAATGTGGGTTTGCAACATTACGACCTTGGCTGTCTGCTTTCGCCAGGCTCATTCTGCAGGATCAGCAACCTGACTCTTGTTCTGTTAACGTCCACGGGAGCTCTTGCTTGCGGCCTACTTAGGCCTGGTGTATAGGTGGAACCGTTTGGTGCACAGGCGCTTTAGGTTATAGTCTCATATTGTCTTATGACCAGTATCGTGTCTTCGTTATAATTCTCATTATGGCACCTAGGTTTAGAAGAAGCGTAAGCAAGCTCTTTAGATGAGTTCATGGTGCGTCTTGCGTTTCTGCATTTTGAGAGCCTATGTGGAAAATAATAAAGATGCACGTCCGTGAGTATGTCTGTCGCCTACGTCATAGCACTGAGTATATTCTTCGTGTAGATTGGTGCGGGAGTGTCCAGTGTGTATATTGGCACAGGTGTGCTGTCCGTTGGCTAGGTCGTCATGGCATCTCTAACGACGTATAGGTTTTAGTCTAGTTGATCCATACCGCAGGCATCGGCATGGGCAGGGCGGGCTGCTGGGCAGGCAGATGGACACATCCTTATGTTCCTGTACCAGGGTATCTGGTCGTCTGGTAGATGGGCAAACTCTTCTCGTGGCGGGTGCTTGGGCCGTGAACCTTTAGGCCAGGCGCGAGAGGGGGAAGATGGGAGCCTGTTTTTCCATTCTCCCACTTCAGTCCCCCCTCTGGTCGACTTGTCGACCACAAACGTATCCTTTTCATTATCTCCTCTTACTCTCCATATTTTAGTTATTCCTCCTAAATGTCCATAATGGTTAACATGATCTTCAAATGACCAATACATATATTCACAGGTTCCTCCAGGAGTACAGTATACCCATTTCCCTATGTAACTCCTGGGGTTTCTTGGGTTCTCGACCTTCACCGATGGTGGGTCCAGGTGGTTGGTGATGATCTGGTTGCGCAATTTTTCTCTCTTGTATTATTATGCCTGTGTGTTGGCCGTCATCTGCTGGCAGCAGTGAGTGCATACCGACCATTTCAAGCAACTCGTCAGTGGTGCGTGCCTTCCGGGCTTTCCAAAATCTTATTATGATCAGTGTAGCTCCAGCCAAAATAATACAACCAACTATAATTTTCAGTCCATCTGACAGCCAAGATTGCATCCATGACCATAATAGCGAAAACCAGCTCTCATCCTTTTTCACACCTTTACTTTCATCCACCATTTTGGAGTGCAACTGGGCCAATTGTAAAACTGCTTCTGTCAGTGTACCGTTGTCAGCATCGTTGGCAGGAATGAATGTGCAGCATGATTGTCCTATCTTTGCGCAAACTCCTCCTTCCATGGCAGTGAGGAGGTCCAATACATATCTGTTCTGCAGTGCTACCATCCTTATTGCTCGCAGCTCCTCTTTTATCGCGGTGAATTCGTTTACTGTAGAATTGATGGTCATCATAAGTTCCCAGCTAGTTATCTGGAGCCATTTTGCGTTTGCGTAAGCCTGTAGTCCTGGATGGATTATTGAGGAGAAGAACATTGCTGCTCTGCTGAATAGTCTGTGTTCTGGCGGGATTGAAGTGAGTGCCGTTTCCGACCTTCCCCATAGGTAATTTCCTGTCGGAGGTTCTCCTTGTCTTTTCCGTCTATTTAGGACAGTATCATTGCCGCTGGTCCTGTTCCCTGGCTCCTCCTGAGGTGGTGCAGATCTCTTATTTCTCTTGTCCCCTTCATCCATTTTGGGAAAGTTCGCCACATTCACATGCTTCTGGGGTACCACTAGCGATGGTACATTGACGTGAACCATCGTGCATACACCATTCCACAGAGGGGGCAGTGTATGATATGCCTTTTCTCCACAGGCCCAGTAATGGTCCATTATCACTGCTGTTCCTGCTCCCCCCTCAGGTAACTCCATCACGCTTCCACAATTGGTGTTGTATCCTACGTCCACCTCTCCTTTATGTTGGTAGCATACTTTAGGTGCAGTCAGCGGCAGTATTGTTATTGGGTCTTCATCCGTTTCTATCCATGTGAGCATAGGCACGTATTTGATCCAAGTCGCCCAACATCTGTGGTTGTGTGCATCGATAGTTGAAATAGTTTCTTTTGTTACCATGTTGCTGCCAACCACTCCTATCTCCCATTTGTTGTCCAAGCACACTTTCCCGTTATCGTCACCAGTGGCCTCTCCCAGCATCCTAGTTTACCAGGAACTTCAGTGGCGTACCAATCACATGATAAATACTGCAATGTTACTTTCTTTGTTTCTCCTTTTGCAGGACCACTTGTTATGTATCTGAATGCTTCAGCATGTAAACTGCTCTTGTGGTAACTCAAATAAGTCTTGAGGAAGTTGTTTTCGTATGGGTATGAGTCTCGTGTTTTCCACGTCATATGCACCACTGTCCCTTGAAATGTTCCTTTCGTTTGGAACAGTGCCAAGTATATTATGCATCGTGCTGTTTTTTCGTCTATTTCTGTGGCAACAAATGTTCGAGAAGCGCTCATGGCTCATGGATTATGGTATTAATGAGCAAACGTAGCAGCTGTCTTCTGTTGTCTGTTTACCAATCCGGGTCATGTGTTGATACCATACGTTGTTTGAGACGTGTGCTGAATCTTGTATACAATTGTCAATACCTTTATTATCTGAGTATGTGCTGCGTTGAACTCTATTTTGCTTGTGCGCAATTTTACTAATATCACCTGACGTAACACCTGTTGCAGCTGGGGATGGGGGTGTGTTAGGTTTGGGTACAGCAATAATATTGATAGCACAGCTGTACTGCCATACAGAGGCAGCTACGAACCCGGTGATTATCAAAATCCCTATTACTTTTATTACATATGCTAATTTCACCGGCATTTTGCTCTTACCTTGCTGCAGTCCGGCAGCGTATACTTGCGACGTTAGAGTTGCCCGCCTGAAAATTCTCAATATGCTGGTTATTAAATGTTAGTTGTTGTTTTTTAAGCTCTCCCTATCAAATAATCATTCAGTGCCCAGGCAAAGAGCTGTTCCCACGCTAATCTAAGCGATATATCTCTTAGGGCAGGCAAGTATGGGTGGAGGTGGGGCATCGAGTATTCTATGGCCAAAAGGAACGCTGTGTAGTAGACACGTACCCTTTTCCTTTTCAGGTACGTTGGCCTTTTTATTTCATATACAAATTGGTGTGACAATTCTTCTGGGTAATTATCGTCTGAGGGTTCCATCTACTCCTGGGCAGTGAATTTGTTAGTTATCTACTTTATTAGCAGTACAATAATACGCTGTTCCTGCATGTGCGAGAGAAAAGAAAAGAGAGCATTCACGTGTTTACATGTGTATTTGTGTAAGGCAATGTCCTTCAGTTCAGTTACTACTGTAATGGGGACAGGGGTCAGTGGATGGTGGGCAGGGGGTTTTTGGGCTTAACTGGTGGACTTGGCTTTTACTCTTTGAGCGTGTGATCATGGGGTGGGCTGTATGGGGATCACCCCTTTCTTCTTCAGTTATTGTCTCTGGGGAGTCTGGGGAGTGACAAGGTATGGGAATACTTGGGCCGCTGGCTGTGGTAGAACTTTCTTCCTCCGTTGTCGATGTTGTTGCTGTTCTCTCAATGGACCTGTCGGTGGCACTGGGGCGGGTCTGTAGTTTGTAGAGCTTTACGTCGTGTAGGTGGTTCCAGGCACGCTTGTCCTGTAGCTTTACTGCTCTTGTTGATACCTCCTCTACCAGATGGGGACCAGTAAAGCGTGGGCTGTTCCACTTCCTATTGAAGTTGCGAAGTAGTACGTGGTCACCTTTAGCAATCTTACACAGTCCTTCCTTTTCCAGTCCTTTATCCGCGTCTTCTTGTTGGCTTCTATTAGACCCGCCCCGTGTGCGCTCGAGCTGTTGAGACACAAACACTACACTAGTAATCAAAGAAGACACATATTGGTACATTTCATCACCAAGAACACTTGCTGTGCTTTCGTGGTCGGTAAATGCTCTTGACGTTGGCGTTAGGGGAAGGCGCATTTGACGTCCGGTAACCACCTCATGGGGAGTGAGGTGGTGGTCGGACCCTGGCCTATTCCTTAGCTCAAATAGGGCTAATGGAAGACAATATAACCAACTCCTCTTTGTTTGCTGTATCTTTGCAATTGCCTCCTTTAATAGGCCATTCAGGCGTTCACATACACCGTTGGCCTGTGGGTGGTATGCACATGCAAATTTATGTTTAATGTTCAGCAGTGATGTAATGTGCTGAAACATCTCGTTTGCGAAATGTGGGCCATTGTCTGACCTTAACACCTCGCACACTCCCCACCTGGGGAAGACCTCCCTCACTAGGAATTAAGCTGCTCTAAATGCATCTGGGTGTGAACAGGGCCCTGCCTCAATCCACCTAGAAAATGGGCATACTACTACAATCATATACCTATTTCCTTGACATATATTGATCATATCAACATAGTCAATATGGAGATGCCGGAAAGGTCCCTCTGGCCGGGGTATAGTACCTCTTATCACCTTTAGAGTGTGGCCGGCCGTAAACTGTTGACATGTGAGACAATTACTGATAAAATTTGACACATGCGAATTTAACTCAGGGCAGAACCAGTCTTCCCTAATTCGTGCTGCAATTACTTCCTTGCCTGTGTGGGCTGGATGATGTAGTTGGTTCAGGGCGGTGTTCAAAAGTGCCAATGGTATTACAACCTTTCCAGTGCCACCCTGGCGCCATAGTGCGTCGGTTGGTGACATTGTACATCCTCTTTTTACCCATATTTCTTTTTCGGCCATTGGTGCAGCCGCTTGTAACTCCATAATCTGTGTGGCTGGGAGATGGGTGTACCCTTCTCTTATCAACATCTCCTTAGCCATTCCCCTCCCTCTCCCTCTCTGTGACTCTGGGGGGGTTCCATATCTCACCAAAGTATGCAGCATACTTCACATGTGCGTCCGCTACTGCGTTTCCCTTCGAGACGTGGTCCTCACCATTGGTGTGTGCGGTGCATTTCACTAAAGCTAATTCTTGGGGGTCATTAATTACTTCAATTAGTTCAGCCAATAAGAGGGCATGTTGCACTGGAGTGCCATCAGCTCTCCTAAACCCTCCTCTTCTCCATTTCGACAGCCCTGAGTGGACAGTGGATGTAACATATGCGCTGTCGGAATATATGGTCACCCGTTTGTCAAAGCTTTCCTCCAACGCCAAGATCAGTGCGACCAGTTCAGCTGCTTGAGCGGAGTAATGCTGTGGTAATTGTACACATTTCATTGCCACACACACTGGTACCTCCATCATTTTTACCACCGCAGCCCCAGTTCTCCTCACACCATCCCTCTGATCGATAGTTGATGACCCATCAATAAATAAGAGCTCACCCCCCTCTAGTGCGTTTTCCTCAACTTTTCTAGTACATGAGTACATTTCAGTTATTTGTGTACAGTCATGGGCATAATCTCCCTCCTCAATTACTTCTGCTAGGAATCTTGCAGGGTTGACCGTGCTGCATCTAACAATTGATAGTTCGGCTCTGGATAGAATGATCTCATAACCTGATGCTCTTTGCGTGGTTAGGGTGGATTTAGGTTTATTTAATATCGCAAAAAGTGCATGTTCCACAAATAGTGTAGTCGGGCACCCCATGGTGATTGCTGATGCTTTTTCCACCGCAAAAGCAGCTGCGGCGAGACCTTGTTCGCAGGGGAAGTGGCCTAACATTACAGGATCTAAGTGGCCACTGTAAAATGCTACTGGTTTGTAGCCCATGCTTGTTTTTTGAGCCAACACTGCTTTCATTACTGCTGAGTCGCAATGTGAAAATATAAAAAATTGCCGCTCATAGTCTGGGGATGCCAGTACCGGAGCAGTTGATATCGCATCTTTTAATTCATCAAAAGCTTCTTTCATTTCCATCGTCCACCCCAGTTTTTTCTCCCCTTTATTAGCTTCCCGTAATGCCTCAAGCAGGGGTCCTGTGTACGAACTGTAATCAAATACCCAAGCTCTACAGTAGTTGCAGAGCCCCAGGAACTGCTGCAGTTCCCTTACAGTTTGTGGCATTGGAGTGGTCGAAATAGCTTGTGCTCTTTGTGGTGCGATCTTTCTTCCATGTTGCGATATAAGCTGACCAATGTAAAGTACCTGTTCTTGACAGTACTGTATCTTTTCCATGTCTACCTTGTAACCTTTGTCAGCCAATATTGTCAACATCTTTAAGGAGTCCTCTCTGCATGTTTTTTCGTTTTTACTGCAAATTATTATGTCATCCACATACTGCAACACTGTGCTTTCTACTTCAATGTTACCCAAATCCATCTGTATCACTCTATTGAAAATTGAAGGTGATTCACAATACCCTTGAAGCAATCTGGTGTGCTTCCACTTAGTGTTTCTGTAAGTGAAGCTCGTCAGATCTTGTGAGTCTGGGTGTAATGGTATTGAGAAAAAAGCATTTTTAAGGTCGATCACTGTAAATCGTGATGCTTCTGCTGGAATGCCACACAAGATTGTGGCCGGGTTTGCAGCTACGGGATATTCCGCTTCTACTATGTTGTTCAAGGGCCTGAGATCCTGTATAAAGCGCCAAGACCCCCCTTTAGCCTTGCGCACTGGGTACACAGCCGTATTACATGGTGATTCTGAGGGGACCAATATACCATTATTTATAAGGGCCGTTATGGTTTCATATATGCCCTCATCTGCCTCTTTTGATAGTGGGTACTGTTTTACTCTGGGGAGTATTGCACCTTTTTTCAAATTTATTTTTACTCCCCCTATACTTTTTATGCAGCCCACGTCATAGGGGCCAGTAGTCCACAATGATTTGGGGACTTTTGACATATCGTCCTTAAAGAAAGGGACCGGGGTGCATGCGGGTGCCTCAAGTGACATTGCAATTTTCTGTGCTACTTGTTTGTAGGCCACCCTTAGCCATATTTCCACACTCATCATAAACACCATTTCACCTTCCTCCTTTTCATCTGAAAACAGCTCCTCATCTGACACCTGGGTGAGCCTACATCCTTCTGCTAATGCTATCACTGCCCTCCATGCTCTTCCTTCTCTGTCTTGGGCATGTACAGCAATATAATCAGCTGTTGCAATAATGCTCTCAATATCCATTGAAACCACCTTCCCTTCTGGTTCATTAACAGGTGTTTTTGGTCTGAACAGATAGGCTGCTGGCCTTCTCCATATTTTCCCTTCTATCCCTGGCATCCATGCAATTGCCATGTCCGTTCCATACTGGAAGAGTTCACCATCTACTGGCTCCGCCCTAATCACTGTCTGTCCACAGTATGCTTGCATAATCTGTCGTGCCGTGAGCATGTTAATCCCCGGAGTAGAGCAAATTATGCCGTCCTCAGTAAAGGAGATCGTCATATTCAACCTGTTCATAATATCTCTCCCCAGTATATTTACTGGTGAGGCACTATAATATAAAAGTGGAACTGACAGATCGTAATCTCCAATAGATAAGGGAATGTTATCAGTAAAGGGAACCAACCCTCTAGCCCCAGAGAATCCTTGGGTGTTCATGGTCTCGCCTGACATCTTAAATTTACCTTCCTTTATGCAAGACCGGGTCGCCCCGGTGTCAACAAGGAATGATCATTTTTTGTCACCTATCGTTACCTCTATGCGTGGTTCCTCCGCACTATTAGGTGTTACTGACAGGATGGCACACACCAAGGCCGTCTGTGGGCTGTCCTATTGGGGGTACAACGACTGGCCATTTCCGGTATAAGGGTTGTGTCCCAAAACCGTCACCCTACCCAGTTGTGTTTGTGGTATTTGGGGTTGTTGTGTCATTGCTACCTGTTGTTGTGGCAGTGTTTGGGGCTGTTGTTGTGTTAATTGTTGTTGTTCATTTCCTTGTTGCAACCTTTGCTGTTGTGGTATGCCCTGCTGTACCTGTGAGGGCCTTGGTTGTCCCTGATCACTCCATGATGGTGTTCCTGGTCTAACTCTACACGTGCGTGACATGTGCCCCAATAGTCCACAGCTCCAACACACCGGTGGTTCCCTATTCTGCCATGGAAAGCTCCCTGTGTTGTCCTGGTATACTGGTTGCCCTGTGGGGTAGGAATTTCTAAGCCCTCCCACCTGCGGTTGGGTGCCATATCCGTACCCTCTCCCTCTCATAATTCCTCCTCTCCCCCTGTTATAATTATAATACCCAGCTCCTGGCATTGGGTATCCTCCTCCCATGTTGGGCGTGTATAGTTGGAGTTGCGGCACCTGTTGTGTTGTAGTCTGTGAAGGTGGTATTTGGGAGGAATCTTGTGCAGCCACTACTTGTATGGGGCTTTGGGTCATCATTGTAGGTGTAGTTATTAGTGCCCCTTCCTTTGTGTATTTAGTAAGCTTTTTCTGTACTAATTTAGCCTCTTCCGTTTTCCTGTCCTCTTCCTTTTGTTTAATTTTTCCTTGCCATGTCCTACAATGATGCACTATAGTCAGTTGTATTTCGGGCCATGGTTTTGCTTCCATTCCCACTACTTTCTTTAGTTGTTTCTGAACTCCTTCTGGGAGCCCTTGTACCAGTATATGGTAAAATATTGCTGGTGTTTTATCCCATTGTTCTCTAGTTTCCATGCGCCACTTCTCTTGGATTTCCTGGATATAATCAACAGGATCTTCGTTCTCATGCATCTTGCGGGATGTAATTGCTCCTGTATCTGATGTGTCTGGGTACTGTACCCTCAGTGCCTGCCATAGTGCATGTCTGCAGTTTGCAAACGGTGCCCCATCGTGCGATGTATTTGTTATTGTTACCCCATGAAATCCCGCTCTCTTCCAGATGTCATGCGCTCTATCCCCTAATATTGATATTAAAAGGCCCTTTACATCTCCTACTGCCAGCTTCTGTCCTGCGGTGTGTTTTTCCATTTCATATATCCATTTACCCGCACCTCCACTTAATGATGGGAGCCTACATTTTATATTTTCTTTATCGGTATGCTTCCAAGGAACATACTGTGGTCTAACCCCACCTCTCTCCAAAAGTGGCATTAAATTATGTCTCGTTTCACCCTTTGTGTTCCATAATATTGAGTCCTCACACCCTTCCTCCTCTTCCCTTTCTTCCACATTTTCACTTTCGTTTGTATTTCCCCTGCTCATACCTCTTTCTTCTCCATCTTTTCCCCTTCTTCCATCTTTCTCTGTATTTAATGTGGGCATGTGTATACCGCTTTCCTGCCTGCGACTAGGGAGGTCTCTAAGCCGCCATGTATAGGGTGTCAGTTCGTCGGTGAAGGGCGCTAGTTTTATTTTGCGTAACGAACGTGAGGTGGTTGAGCATGTAGGGTGCGATAGGGGAGGGCGTGATAGGGATGGGGATGTTGCGGCCTCATGTGCCCGCCTTTCCTCTATTCCTTGCTTTCCCTCCTCACTTCTCTCCACCTCATCCTTTCTCCTGCTGATCCATGGTGAGTCTAGGTTGGTCCGGGTGATGTATAGTTTATCTAAGCTTTCCCTTTCACTGTTTCTTCCTTCATTTTCCGCTCCCTCTTCCTTACTACAAAAGCTAGTCATAAACGGCACCCCCCACTCGGTCTTTTTCCCCTTGATCGTTATTGTTTGTAAATCTATTGGGTCCAGTTCTCTTCTTTCTCCTTTATCAACCGCTCCCCTTTGTGCTGATGTTGTTGCTACTTCTGTGTCATCATATACATCCCCCCATTCTCCACTCTCCCTTCCCCTATCTCCTCTTTCTCCTTCATACCTTTCCTCCATCTCCTTACTATTTTCCTCCCTTTTCCTTTTCAATTCCTCCATCACTTCACTTCTCATCTGTTCTAATATTCTTTCATCCTCTTTCTTCCTTTCCCATTTCGCCCTTTCTTTTTCTACTATACTCTCCATCACCCTCCCTCCCTTTGTATTTCTTAGTTGATTCTGATAGTAACCTCCTCCTCCATATTGCCATTTCTTTTTCTTCTTCTTCCCTTTTCTTTTCCCGCAGTACTACTCTTGATACCCTTTCTGCAGCTACTTTTACCCTGTCAGCTTCTCTCCTTTGCTCCTCAGTTCGTTCCCTTATTTTTTCCAATTCGTTCTTACCTTCTTTCCTTTTCCTCGCTCTCTCTCTCTCCTCCCTCTCAAGCTGCTTGATCAATTCATTCTGTTCATCCCTTAATTTTGCTAATCGTTCCTCCAAAATCTCTTCTTTTTGTCTTAACAGCTCTTCCCCCCTCAATTCACTCTCCCTGGCATTATCCTCGTCTGTTTTCTTTACTACCTCCTTCTCTTCTCCTGTTAATGAACCTCGTAATTTTAATAATATCTGTGCAGCTACCCATTCATCATTTCCTATTTCCACAGTCTGGTCTTCTCCAGTCCTCCCCTGCTGGCATTTTCCTATGAGCCACATATGGTGGAGGGCTGTATGTCGGGTTCGAGTATCCTTCAGCCGCCCTTAACTGTCCTCTTTCTATTTCTCCCTATTCTCTTAAAGGGTACAACCCCCCTCCCTCTGTTTTTACTCCCGTTGCTAGGGGTATATCATTGCTCGGTTCCTTTTTTATTTCATCTGCTTTATTATTCTTTTCTCCTCCCTCACCTCTGTTTCCCGTGTTCTTTGGGTCCTCATTCCCCTGTTTCCCATCCTCTCCTTCCTCCTTAATCTCTGTTTCTTCTTGTATTTCCCCCATAGTGAATATTCCATTTGGTCCTGGTCGGGACCCCTGGAACATCCTCCATAAGTTAAACACCTCCACGTGGTTTGCCAACTTCTTCCCTTTATATGTATTGTGCAGATGATTTAATAGTGAATGTTGGGCATATGGATCGAAGCTACCGTTAGGCGGCCACTGTGTTAGCATTTTGTTATCCGTCTCCTGGGTCCATTCTATGCTATACTTAATCAGTTTCTCCCTATGGGGTGGCAGTGTTGTGCATATGTATTGTAGTGGCGTGGTGAGGGTGTTCCCCCACCCTCCCGATCCTGTTCCATATGACATAGTAGCGCTCCACTTGCTACCCTTCCCTAATCTGGTATCAGTTTATCCCACTAATAGTTTACAATATGCAGCCTTATATCGTTACCTGGCCCCGTAAGTTTGGGGACTTACGATAGTCCGCTTAAGGAAAATTATAAAAATATAGTATGTTACATTTGTAGATTTTCCTCTGCCTTTCTTCCTTTATACAACACCCTTACGGCCCCCTGCAGCTGAGGCGTACGTGGCCCCCTGCGGCTGCGTACCCCTTATTACGTTCTTATACAGTCATCCTGTTTTCACGTGCTCCTCCCCCTTCTACACTTGCCGTGGCCGGCGTTCTCCGTGCGCAGCCACGTTCCCCGTTTCGCCTTTCCTCGATCAACTCGTTTACCGTTTATCTCCGTTTCCACTCCCTTACCACAGTTCTCTTCCCCACCACTCTCAAAACGAAGATGCCTCTTGCTTGCGATATCCTATGAAAACCCTACTGGTGACGTCACCGATCTCTTAGAGCTACTGGTAAGTTCTTCATATCTTCTTTAAATCCAAAATACACCTGCAATCTACCCCCGTTAACCCCACAGCTGTCTTCCTGTCACTCCTGGAACAAGGTAATCAAATCAATAATATAATCGGACTGCGCAGGCTGCGTCGCCTCGCGTGTGATACGCCCCTCGACAGGAGGGCTTAACCAGCCAATTATCTTCCGTATTGGGCAACTAACTAGCTACCGCCTACAGGGAAACGTCATCTACCTATCGAGTGTCTTGCTCGAACAATAGGGATCCTCATCTACTCATTGATCAATAAATGCCAAATCGTAGGAAACCACACACACACACACCCTTACACGTAGTCGCGACCTAGGTCAATCAGTGTCTACGAGCGGCCGCACGTGATGTTTTCGTGCTCCGCCCCCTTCTCTCGCGTTACGTAGCCAACTGCTCTCGCGCTTGTTCAACTACCATTCATTCTATTTCTAACACTAAATTGTCAAACCTTCGCCGTTCACCTGTGCAACACCTCCCTCCTCCCTCACGATTTCACATTGTTTGTTGTGCGTGGCATGCTCACCAAGTTCTCCTGATGCGGGGCCGCTCGACTGCGCACACCCCTCCGAGCGGCTCGTCACCTCCCCTCGTCTGGACCACGTCTGGACACTCGCCAACCGCGGGCGGGATAGTTCTCAACCGGCTCCCGAGGGCCAATATCCGGATTGCGCTGTCCGGTCTTCTCGCAGTTCCGCGATGGTCCTGTAGTCCTCAGAAGGGGGCGACGGCAGAGGGGGCCGCGCCGCCGGTCCTCCTCGCAACCGGAGTGCCTGGAAAAAATAAAAAATAAAAATGCCTATCTTAAACAGATCTCAGCAGTGCCTCCAACTTGTCGGGGGGAAATTCTGCCGGGGTCGGCTGGGCCGTCCGCAGACCTCCGGGCAGGGAGGCCCCAACTCCTCCCGTATATCCCAAAAGAGATAGAGTATGAGACACACACAAGAAGCAAGGTGACTCTGCTGTTTATTAAATACAAACGGCAGGGATGGGTCAAGGATCATACGCGTCTGACCTGACACACACACAATCGTGGGGCTCGCAGGCCCTTTATACTGTAGTATGACGCGCTACTTGCGTCACTTTAGAACGAACAAAAAAACCTCTTGCCACTCTTAATTGGTTGCTCGAGTGGTAGGGTTAGTATAGCATACGTATAGGGAATAATATGAGTGGACAAGGGTTAGTTAGGTGATATATCTGGGTTGTCCCTACAATTAGATACATGAGAATTGTTACATGAAGACTCCTAATGATTGGTTAATGTTAATGGCGTCAGTGATAAGAGCCCCATGTTCTGATTGGTGCGCCCGTGAGCTTCCCAGCCTGGGACCATCGCTGTTCCTAGCTCTCGGTGTACCTGCAATTTGCAACAATGTTTCACTATGGGTACATGCAGACAATGTGAAGACTTATTCATGAGCTGGACGGCCGACTACTCCCACTGTCGCAGATGTCCATTGATCCTTTCAAGTGTATCTGCCTGTGTCTTGTAACGAGGGATCCAGACGCCTCCTTCTGCCTGGGCTTGGCATCTTGTCAGGTTCGGCTTGGTCACGTGAGGTGGGACCCTGTTTGAGGCAGAATTCTGAACAATTAATATTGTTTTTCCACTGTGTGCCTGGTTTAATTTGCAGGTGCGACTTTAATGTGGTGCACGGCGTGCGAGGTTGCAACATCGTGCCCTTGATGGTCTGCTTTTGGAATGTGGGTTTGCAACATTACGACCTTGGCTGTCTGCTTTCGCCAGGCTCATTCTGCAGGATCAGCAACCTGACTCTTGTTCTGTTAACGTCCATGAGAGCTCTTGCTTGCGATCCTACTTAGGCCTGGTGTATAGGTGGAACCGTTTGGTGCACAGGCGCTTTAGGTTATAGTCTCATATTGTCTTATGACCAGTATCGTGTCTTCGTTATAATTCTCATTATGGCACCTAGGTTTAGAAGAAGCGTAAGCAAGCTCTTTAGATGAGTTCATGGTGCGTCTTGCGTACCTGCATTTTGAGAGCCTATGTGGAAAATAATAAAGATGCACATCCGTTAGTATGTCTGTCGCCTACGTCATAGCACTGAGTATATTCTTCGTGTAGATTGGTGCGGGAGTGTCCAGTGTGTATATTGGCACAGGTGTGCTATCCGTTGGCTAGGTCGTCATGGCATCTCTAACGACGTATAGGTTTTAGTCTAGTTGATCCATGCCGCAGGCATCGGCATGGGCAGGGCGGGCTGCTGGGCAGGCAGATGGACACATCCTTATGTTCCTGTACCAGGGTATCTGGTCGTCTGGTAGATGGGCAAACTCTTCTCGTGGCGGGTGCTTGGGCTGTGAACCTTTAGGCCAGGCGCGAGAGGGGGAAGATGGGAGCCTGTTTTTCCATTCTCCCACTTCAATAGGAACAGCCAGGACAATGAGTCAAAGGCTTTCTGGATATCTAGGGCTGCAGCAACCACCAGCACAGTCGGGTCTATCTGCGCAAGGATATTAAATAGAAAGCGAAAGTTGAGTGCTGTAGATTGGCCAGGGATAAAGCCAGCCTGGTCCGAGTGGACTACATATTTCATGTAGGGGGCGAGTCGAAGGACCAACACCTTTTGAAAATATTTTCACATTGGAGTCGATGAGTGAAAGAGGCTGATAGGATCCACACTGCGTTGCCGGTTTGTCAGGTTTAAGTAAGACCATTATAACCGCTACTCGCAGTTGGGGGAGTAATCTGCTCTTGCAGGACTCTTTCCATATGGCAGCAACTTGTGGGATTTGTAGTATTTAAAGAATTCTATAGTCTGGGCCGGGGGCCTTGCCAGAGGGGGGGGGGTAGAGCCTTGATGGCTCGGGATATCTCATCCGGCGTCACTGGGCAGTCAAGACCCTCTCTTGCCTCATCAGACAGCATGGACAGTGGTAGGCTATCTAGAAACGTCTCTATTTTGGGATTGGATGCCACATCGCAGTTTGCATAAATTGCTTCGTAAAAGGAGCAGAACACACGATCCACCTCAAGTCGAGTATTGACCATCCTCCTGGATGTGTCCTGCACCAGTGGAATGTGGTGGCTTCCACCTTCAGATCGTACAACCGTGGCATGTAACTTTCCTGGGCGTTCCCAATCACCGTATTTCCTCGCTAACCCAAGGTTGTGAAGGAATTTCCGTTCCCTGTTGGCGAAAGGTTGTTCAGTTTTACTATCACCTAGTGTGGTGGTTCTCGGAGTGTTGTGCACTGCTGTTCAAGCTGGCGCCGGGCAGTCTTGCTGTTATGTATATTACGCCTTATCGCTCTTAATATCCCAGATAATTTTACGGCCTGTCCCCTTTCCTCCATACTGCATGGGCGTCCCTTCCAAGGGACGGGAGACGGAACCTTTTTCACCAGAAAAAACCTTCTTCCCTTTTAAATTTAGAGGTGAGCTGGGGTGCGTCCCTGGGAGCATGCGCTTCCCTGATTCCGCCCTTCCGGCACCACACCTCAGTCCCCTTTTTCGCATCGACTGCAATGGGCTGAATTCACCAGCGCTCCTGGGTTTGTCTTCAGTCATGTAATTCCATGCGCGGATACAACTTCTGTCTTTTTATCATTCAGGTCCTTGGTCACGCTCCTCCCCGGCGCATGTCAACTTCTACAGGGTTCAGCAGGTGTCCATCCTGCAACGGGCTCTTCCCGACTAAAGACCCCCCACGCCCTCCTCCTACGGTGCCTTGGCCCAGACCATGGCTGGCAAGCTTGTACCGCGTGCAATGCGCTTTCCTCGAGGTTATTGAAGAACAGACTGGCCAGGTGGAGAGAGCTCTTCCACAGATTGCCTCCAGAGGACCTAAAGGACTTTGTCTATCATCGATCCAGGCCCAAAGTAGGGCCGCTCTTTTCCAGTGCACCCCGCAAGGGAGACTCCTTCCCCCAAGGACTCACCCACACGGGAGAGACCGCCCAGGTCCTCGTACCAGCACAAGTACTGAGGCTGTATCAGCTACCAGCCGAGAGGCAGAGAGATCTGCAGATCCTCCTGGTGAGGGGATCTGTAGATCCTCCTGGTGAGGGTGCTGAGGGACCGGAAGGTCCTTTTACCAGGTCTTCACCCGAGGGCTACGCCCTAGTACCGGCATCATGTCTGAGGGGGCACCTTAAACACAGTTCTACTGGCAGATCCGCTGAGGTCGTAACGCCTACCGGGCCTAGGCCTGAGGAACAGGGTAGGCCCCATGATCCACACTCGATAGTCCTGGACGATGCGGGGCCCAGTGAGCTGAGCAACACTACGCAGGCACTTGGAAGGCAGCTCGATAAGATGGCTGCTGCGCCAGAAAATCCAGACATCCGGATGCCCCTCCTCCAGAGAAGGCAGGCGGAGGACCGGGTGTCGAGGTGGGACTGGTGTCAACCAGGTATATGGCCAACAGCTTATCCTTCCTTTGCGCAAGACAGGTTCCCGCTGCGTCCATATGGGCAGGGCACGCAACGGCTCCAGCAACCGCCCACTACTCCGTCAATATCGCCTACCACCAATCCAGCCTGTGAGGACAGGTTCTTTTGAAAAGTTCCTCAGGCTCATGAAATCTCCACAGATGTGGGGTCATCCTCAGGGACGCAACCAGGTGTCCAATTGTTCCGCCGACGCCTCAGGCCCCAGTACAGGCTCCTCCGGTCCCTGTTCAGCCTCAGCAGCCTGCTACGGCCCCCCCAGCCGATTGCGCAGGTGGTCCCGCACCAGCCTGCACCTCTGGCTCTGGTCCCTGTACCGCAGCCCCCTGATCCTAGCTCTCCCCCTCCGGTGCCAGGCCCTCCGGATCTGTAGGTGGACTAAGGTGAGGAGGACCCTGACACGCCATCTTCAGCCAAAGCCTTCCACGAACGTCTGGCAGGGCTGGCAGAGTACTTGAGCCTTCCTCAGCACGCGGTCGAGCCACCAGCAGAGGGGGGGTCCTCGCAGAAATCCTCACGCTATGTCCCGTTGCCAGAACGGGGATCCCGATGCAGAAGGATGTAGTTGCCTTGGCCAAGAAGGGTTCGCTCAAGCCCCACTCAGGCCAGCCGGTGAATAAACGCCTGGACGGCAAGTACAGGCAGACGGAGGGGGATACACTCTTGCGATCAGCCCATCCTCAGCCACACTCCTCAGTGATCGCCGCGGCATCACTGTAATCTAAGCCTCAGTCATCCTCAGCCGCCTCCTCTGTGGCGCTGCTAGGCAAGGAGAAGATGATCTTGGAGGCGTATGGGAGGAAGCTGTATTCCAATGCATCCTTGCACCTGCATCAAGCTAACGCGGATGCCATGCTGGCAGCCATTAACCAGAGGCTCTGGGAGGAAATTGTGGATTTGCTCCCAGAGCTTCCGGCACAAAGACGATCATGATTCAAGGCGGGATTGGCAGAGGCCAAGATTGTGGCGCAGGACATCATGGAGTCCACCGTGGCACACATTGACACCTCTGGCCGTGCCATCTGTATTGCCTCGGATTTGGAACCGGGGCTGGAAGCAAATATCCAAAACTGCACTGGAGACAGTCCAGGTACGGCGCCCTCACCCTCACAACATCCTGCCGCAGCAGAAACGCTCCCTTTTGTTACTTTCACTCCCCGAAATCTTGTCCTTCTGACCCCCCCCCATTCCCCCTACCCCCCCACGCCAATCCTTTCCATTCCTGTACCTGCACCTGTCCCTAGTATGCCCCCCCTACCCTTCCACCCCTGTCGCCTTACCTTATGGCTGCAGCTCTACGCGATCAGAGGAGGAGATAGACGAGTCCTCTCGCCGCGTCCTTCGATCGCTGAGGAAAACCTCTGCACGCAAACATCATATGAGGAAGCGGGGCGGCCAAATTAGCGGCTTCCAAACGGGCCCCCAAGCGTGCAGCCTCCCTGGGGCCGCTGGTCTTGCTAACTCAGCCCATAGATCCGGCGATGATGCCGGCCGTTACATCGGCGTGCGAAGGAGCGCTACACGCTGACTCCTCCTCCTGCCTGCCTCAGTGTTTACACGACTACACCGGGCAGCTTCCAGGACAGCCTACGCCGTCCGGCTACTCAACAACGGAGGAGCGGTTGGCCCCGAACATTGTTCGAGAAGAGACGAGGATCCGGGTCCCTCTGTCTGGACTTGGGAATCTGGCAACTAGCGCTCCCAGCGTCAACAGTGGGGCGGTTCTCTTTTTTCAAGACCATACTGAGCCCCTTGCATGTTCAACCAAAAAACATCAGGACAAAACTGAAACTGAAACTTTATCTGAGCAATTTCATAATCCATCCATTTGAACAAAACACTCTGTACAATTGAAGTATATCCTACTCCAATTCTGAATGACTTGACGAGCCCGAAGGAGGCTCTCTATTCAGACCCGGATGCTAAATCCAGTCACCGTACGGCAAACCTGACATCTCTACCACCAGGTGTTGCTACCCTCAACGGTAGGGGGTGTGGGAGGTGCCCAGACGAAGCCAAGGAGACGGCTACTCGGTATGATCCATCTGTGCAACCGAAAAATTCTAAAAAAAAAGTGCCAGCTGAGGATCATCGGAACCTGACAACTATTACATACACCAAAAACCACCACCACATGAGCAATAAGTCCAGAAGAAGACAGACTGTGACACCTACTACGGTTTTGTTAAGTAAAAAAAAAGGGCCTTAGAAAATGCCCTGTCAAGAAATTAAAGAGTCGGTTGGATTTCCAACACAAACTCTCTTACACTGAAATTTTGGACAGCTTAATGCAACAAGAGTCAACTATGATCCCTACAATACTACCGACAGGGAGCCTCACCACAACATCACAGGCAGTTGAATTCCAATTGCCACCATTGTCGCTGCCAACTATTCTTTAAAAAACACAGACCGGGACCCCTATTACAACACCACGGGCTACGCAATCTCAATCTTCATCCCTGTCGACGGAAGGTCTCCCTCTTGTAAAATGGCACTGTACAAACAAACACCGTTAGCAGAAACGGTTTGTCAGTTGCCTAAGGAGACCCCCGCCGTGGCTGCAGCTTCGCCAACCATGGAAACAAAGTCTCAACGACATTATCTCGACACAAACTCAAATACAATGTCGCGATTCTTCAGAAACTAGTGTCAACCCGATTCTCCACAGCAGCGATCCAAGAAGTACGCCCACAGTTGAGGCTCAGGGGCCGGGTCTGTTTGCACCACCAAGTCTTTCTTCACCGGTGCAAACAACCATAAAGTCCCCGGTGGACAGGCAAAAAAGCTTTGATGCAGTAAAAACCAGTGGCCCAAACAGCTTCACCAATCTTCCTCACACCCCTATTCAATCGCGAAGACTGAGTGAAATTCACCACTCATCATCGCAACTGACACCTCCGCACAAAAAGGCGGATCTGATGTCTATCATGTTCACGGTGACGATTGCGCTGGCCCCTTTCAGTAAGCTGTATGAGAGCATCAATGATACTTTACATGACCAGACGTCAATAATAGCTCTGATGCAGTCAAAGCTGAACTACTTAGGTTGCATTGTTGGAACTGAGGGTAGCTTGACATCCAGAATAGATCAATCACTTAAATTGGCTCTTTCCGGAACCTTGCAATCCCCCCATGACATAGGAGGGGAAAATGGCAACAGAGTGACTAAACCGACCCAAACAAACGCGGACATTACACTGCTCGCAGCCTCAGAGCAACCCGACTCAGCCGTTCACCAACTCCGAAGTGACAACATTTTGGTATTTGACTGTTCACCGGACCCACTCGATGCTATAATCGCAATAATAGAAGAAGATGAAGAGATCAACCACAAAGACCTCCCAAGTGCAGCTACTGTAGGAACAAAAACATCAGTGTCTAATCCCTTTTCCTACACACAACTGGAAAGCCAGCAGAAGGTAAACACCCAAAGATCTTCTCCTATGGCATTTTCAACCAACAAAAAAAGTCGGCGGTCCATTTCCGCTCGAAGCAAAATAAAAAAAAAGACCAACACTGCAACGTACTTTAATTACAAAGAGCCAAACTAAACAGGCGGAAAGAACGCGAGATACAACACTTAAGCCTCAAGTTGAAAACCCTGCTCCGTTGAATCATCAACCCATCATAATAAATTCTCCGGAACAGGAGGAGGTGGCCTATCCAGTGACGACTGCAGAAGACTAATCTAATTGGAGTTCGATTACCATTGAAGAGACTGGCTCCGAAACCAGCACGAGAAAAATTCCAAAGCGAAAAGTCGACTAGGTATTTACTCCATCTACTAAACGGGAACCTCCTATCAAAGTATGATTGCATGAGCAGTCTCCACTCCAATCGCTGTCTTCGAAAAAACGTCCCAAAGACCAGTCTCGACCCACAGAAAACTCAAGGCACTGGATTGAAAATAAAAAAAGCGGTGACTCAATGATCGGGATACCAAATAACTCCAGGAGAAGATGCAGATCTCGGTCCGTAAACCTCCATCTCCGACACACCGATCTAAAAACTGACCAGAAAAATTCTAAATACATAGAGCAAGCAGGAGCCAGAGAAAGACTTTTATCCCTTTCTCAGAATCATCATGCAGCCACAAACATCAAAAATATGATAAGACAAGAGAGAGAAACGGACCCAAAGGCTCAATCAAAGCAAATTGTAAGCCATTGCATCATAAGGCTGAAAAGAATTGGTTTTAAGGCCGGAGGAGAAACACTGAACAGAACCAATATTCTGAAAGTCTTGGCTCAAATTCCAAGTCTGCGATGCATACAGAACAACGACCTATGAATGGTGGAACCCAGCACATCAGGAAGAAGCGATTACTCATACATTCATCTTAACTCAAAAATCATAAAATTTCAATTATTGAAAGAAACGGAAAGTCTGTCTTTCTTGGGCTACGAATTAACAGAAATGAATTGTTCAAACGCCCAAGTCGAATTACAGACACGATCCGACGTGGATTCCAGAGATTCTACAAATGCACCGACAAAGCCTGGTACTCATCGCACCCATTACATCAGCAAGATGGATCATCTGCGCACTCACCACAATGATCGGTCTAACGAGAGATCCGGAGAACCAACAACTACCGAGCCGGATTCTGCTCCTTCGACTAATCGATCTCGTAGGTTGGCCACGCCTGACCGATCTGCCGCCCGGCCTCATCGAATTCCACACCAACTGCAAAAACTGTCATCACGGAAAAACTTTGAAGGACTTGGGGGGAGGGGACAAGGGACGGCCCTGGACCTGGCACAAGTCCGACACGAACCAGAACCGGAAAGTCTAGCAACCACCCATTGAAGAGGCAACCAACTTATTAGACGGACAGAAACAGGAAAATGGATTTAAAACAACCTTAGGCAACCGCCTAAAATTAGGATGCTGGAATATGCGAGGTTTCAAACATTTATGTAAAGTGAGCGATGTCAACTTAGGCCATTTTGATATCCTGGGTTTGCAGGAGACATGGTTGATCTCAAAACCCCGATCGGATGGATATGAAATAATCTTTTCCGCAGCAAACAAAGGGGCTACAGGACGACCTTCGGCAGGACTCATAACCGCGTTTCAATCAGGATCCGGAATCGATGTGATTGAAGTCTCAATTTCATCCAACTGGATCCAGGCTATGATTCTAAACTGCCCAATCACGTCGGATGATTCCCTGCTCCGAAAAGAGGGAAATACCCTTTTATTGAACGTACTGGAATCCAGAAATAACATCTAATGAAGAATTCAAAACTGTCCTAACTTTGTTGGACGAAGCCGATGGAAAAATCCAGTGCCATACCACCATCATAAAAGGTGATTTCAACGCATTATGCAAAGGCATTGGTTGCAAACTCAAACGCCAAGATCAAAATCGCCCTTTGAGGCGACGAGGGAAACTTTTAGAACAACTCATGATATCCAGGTTCCTGCATAATCTCCACTGGCTTCAACCCACATCAAATCTAGTGATTCCTACGTTGGAAAGATGAGATCAACAAGGCATGATCGATCATGTATTTGTCTCTAAGGACCACCTTCCGGCGATCCACAGCTTTAGGGTCGAGCGGACGATGTCTAGTGACCACAACCACCTTCTCACCTAAGGCTGAAGTTTAGACCAAAATCTCTTTTGAACCGGTTAAGGATATCGGACAAAGGCCTGCGTGAAATCGACTTCCAATACTCCTCTTTTCAACACAACGTAGTGACCCGCGGAAAAATAAGCAGAGGTGACCTGGATTATACTCGATTACTGACAAGGTTTTTGATTCCGGTCGCAAAGTCTTCCAAACCTGCGGTTGGTCCTTCGCACTCATATAACAGCGAAAAAAGAAAGCTTCATCGACGCTTAAAGAAAATTTATCATAAATCACCCTTTTCAGAAAACTTCAACCTATGGGTATTGGCTGTCCATGACTATAAGAGTTGGCTCAGACACTATCGGTATAAGTTGTACCAGAGCGATGCAGAGCACATGTGAGCCATCTGTGGAAATAAACCGAAAGAATTTTGGAATTTTATCAAGGGGACCTTAAACAAAACGTCCAGGGACATCCAGAACAATGTAGGAGAGACTAAGTGGATAGCCTATTTCTCAAACCTGTTTGCGCCAACAGCAGACGACAACTCTCAGTTGGTCTTAGTTGACAACATCAGAACACGACCATGAACACTGGAACATCCCTGCTGATGACGCAACGATTTTACCTAAAATAAAAAAATTGAATAACTCGAGGGCTCCTGGGCCAGACGGCATTTGTAATGCGGAGCTCAAGAAACATCCAGAACTGTGGGCAACTATAATGAGCAAGATATTTGACAAATGTAATCATCTCCAGGATATTCATCCTTCCTGGAAAAAAGGCATCATTGTACACATCTTCAAGAGAGGCTCGACGGACGATCCCAGTCGTTATCGACCAATCGCCCTCTTGGATGTCATGGGTAAGGTGTTCGCATCCATGGCCTTGGATGCATTCCAAACTTGGATTCAAGACACCGACCAAGCGGACCCTTTTCAGAATGGTTTCGTCAAGAACTCAGAAACAACTACTAACATCCTCATCTTGAGTTCCCTGAAAACCAAAGTGGTGCAGGGTGAACCCTACCATCTATACAGCTTTCATTGACCTGGTCCAAGCTTTCCACCAGGTCAACAGGCAGTGCCTATGGGGAAAATTCAAAAGTACAGACTGCCCTCGAGCGATCTTGGTACCTATAAAAGCCTTACATCATGGCACCTCAATACTGGTGCGCCTTAGTGCCGAGGGTAGACTGTCTAATGAAATACAGACTTCAAGAGGCGGAAATCAGGGTTGTCCTCTTGCACCCGCCCTGTACAACGCTTACATTGCAGACTACGGGAAAGCAACGGACCTGGTCAGATGCTTTCCACCTTTGCTCGGAGGTTCCAAGATAGAGCGACTACTTTACGCGGACGATATTATCTTGATGGATTTACTCCCCTAGGCCTGCAACGCCAACTAGATAACCTAGTACGCTATCTGGCAGAAAACAACCTGAGATTGAACAACGACAAAACCAAAATATTAATGCTGGGAACTGCGGCCAAAAGAAAACGAAAATTTCTGTGGAGTTGTGGAGGGAGGAACCTCCAAACAGTCAGCGCCTTAAAGTATCTGGGCATTATGATCAGTAACGACAAGGAGGAACTGACTATACAAGACTTCCTTTGGTCAAAATTGAAAAACCTCACGGCACAAGCTAAAGGAGTGGACAGGAAACACAGAAGATTTTCCATCATTCCCATCATAAGATTCTACAAATCCAAGGTCGTCCCCGCTCTGATTTACGGCACCGACGCAATGCCTCTGATGCTGAATTCAATTTGGGCAAAATATGAAAGCTTCTTCTAGCGAGGTGTATTGGGCTTGGCTACTTCTACACCGATAGCCCTGATAAGAAGAGAACTTTGTCTAACTTCACTTTTGGCCCTAAAGATGAGAGCCACCCTCATGTTGTACCGCAAAATCAACAACGCTCCGAAAAATAAAGTCTTGGACCTTATTCGGAGAGAAACTGAGTGCGGTAACAACAGAATGCTTATTAGATGGGAGCAATCCAACCTTTCCATCCTGCAAGAACTTGACACCACTATGGAAACATTGATCCAAAACCCAAATCGGGTAACAAAGAAACTCTTCAAATGCTGACTGGATAAACACTTTCGAGGTTGCCAACAACTACCCACTAACAGCAAACTTTCGACCAGGTCAACAGGCAGCACCTATGGGGAAAATTAGAAAGTACAGACTGCCCTCTGATTTCAGCCTCCCAGCAAGTATTTTACTCAAGGATTTTCGCCATTCAGAAAAAGAACTAGGCGGGCCTGAAAGTTGTGCTGGTCCTTTCCACCCTCAGCCGCTCCCTACCTCTACAAAAATTCAAGATGGTTACACCAGCTTTGATAGCGGAGACATTGTGCAAGGGAATCTGGATGTGCTCCCTGGATCTGAAGGACGCGTACCTACACATCCCGATCTGGCAGCCCCATTGTTCCTTTTTACGATTCAGGATCATGGGCTACCATTTCCAATACAAGGTGCTTGCTTTCGGCCTGAACTCCGCCCCAAGGGTCTTTACCAGGCTGATGAACACAGTGGCGGCCCTGCTGAGGTCGCAATGCCACCACATTTACCCGCACCTAGACGACTGGCTCGTCAGGGCTACATCTCCGGAAGCAGTGCACCATACTTCCCACGCTCTTAACACTGCAGGAGCTGGGTTTTTCACTGAACGGCAAGAAGTCGCAGCTGCAGCCCACGCAGAGACTTACCTTCTTGGGCCTCATTTGGGTCACGCGCTCCGAGAAAGTTTTATCCTCTGAGGACAAGATCACGGCACTAGAGAGCCACGGCGCACTTCCTCAGCAGAGAAGTGACCTCTGCCTGGTGGTACCAACACCTACTGGGTCTCATGGCAGTAGTCCTCTTGGCCGTCCCCCACACAAGACTCAAGGATGAAGAGGATACAGCTGCACTTTGTAGCATCCTGGAACCAGGAACGGGGCCATCAGTCAGAGATGATCAACGTTCCTCCGTCACTTCACCTAGACCTCACATGGTGGTCGGGGACTGCAACCTGAGGACGGCCAAGCCTTTCCGGCAACCTACACTACAGGTCACCATCATCAGACTCCTCTCTCGAGGGTTGGGGGCCACTCTGGACGACTACTGCGTCCATGGCACCTGGACCCGCAGGAGTTCCACATCAATTGGCTGGAATTGAAGGCCATCTGGCTGGCGCTCGGGGCCTTCCTTCCGGTCATCAAGGGCAAAGTCGTCCTCATTCAGACAGACAACTCGACCAGCATGTTCTACGTCAACAAGCAGGGAGGTACCAGATCCCCCCCTCCACCTCCCCCACTGTGCAGGCTGGCAGTCAGTATGTAGGAATGGGCCTTGGAGATCATCATCTACCTCACGGAGGGCCACCTGCTGGCGGAATCCAACCTGGAGGCAGAAAGGCTCAGCAGACTGGGAGCGGACAACTACGAATGGCAGTTGAAGACCTAGTGCTGCAGGAAATCTTTCACAAATGGGGTCACCCCCAGGTGGACCTCTTTGCCTTCCGGGGCAACAAGAAGTGCCAGCTGTTCACCTCCTGGTAGCGTCAGGGCCCGGGCTCCCTGGGCGATGCCTTTCAGATCAGGTGTGATGGGATGACAGCATATGCCTTTCCACCCACTCCCCTGATTCACTGATATGCAAGATCAAGGAGTCGCGCCTCCTCAGCATCACCCTAATAGCTCCATGGTGGCCAGCCAGGCCATGATTTTTGGAGTTGTTAAGCCTCTGGGAGAGGCCTCCCATTTGCCTGCCGACGGGCCCAGCACGTCTTCTGGCACAGCAGGGGGGGCAGGGTCATCCACCCCGCACCAGAGAAATTAGCCCTCACAGCGTGGTTCCTGAAAAGGTCATGCTAGGACATCTCAGCCTCTCTCAAGTTAATCTGGAGATCATACAGGGTGCCAGGAGCAAATCTACCAGGGCCTAGTATAAGAGCAAGTGGACCAGGTGCTGCCCCAGAGCAGACTCTAAGGTCCTTAACCCTCTGGCATGTTCCCTGGACGACGTGCTCTTTTTTTCCGGCACATCTCATCCACCTGCACTCCTGAATGGGCACCTGCCGCACCTACCTGGCAGCCATTAGGGCTTACAGAAACTCGGAGGGAGGAGAGCTTTTCCTCCTCCAACCCAATTGTCAAACATTTGACGGGTCTCGCCAGGCTCTACCCACCCATCAAGAAGCCACACCCTCTATGGGACCTCAACAGAGTCTTGGGTACCCTGGCGCACAAGCCATTCAAACCAAAGGCGTCTGCGGACATCAGGCTGGTCACCATTAAGACAGCCTTTTTAGTCGGCCTCTCCTCGGCTCGCAGAATCAGCGAAATTCAGGCGCTGGTTGCTCCGGAGCCATACACTACGTTTCACAAGGACAAGGTAGTTCTGCGAACGCACCCAACGTTCCTTCGTAAGGTGCCTTCCACATTCCATCTGAACGAGGAAATTGTGCTGCCCACGTTTTTTGCTGATCCCAAAGACTAGGCACAGAGAGTTCTGCACTGCCTTGATGTCAGGCATGCACTGAAATTCCACTTGGACAAGAAGAAGAGCAAGTCGGATGCTCTATTCATTACCTTTGGAGGTTCAAGACCGGGGTATCTTGCATCCAAGGCCTCCATAGCCCAGTGGATGGGCTTGGCCATCAAAGAAGCCTATGAGGGACAGCATAAACCACCTCCAGCCAACATGCATGCCCACGCGGTCATAGCCAAGGCAACTGCCATCACCTTCCAGCGGCATGTCCCCTAGCAGGTTATAAGCAAGGCGGCCACATGGGCCACCCCTTCGGCTTTCTGCAAGCACTACTGTTTGGACACCGGCTCTAGATCAGATGTGGCCTTCGGACAGACGGTTCCTAGGAACCTGTTTGCTTAAGGAGGGTCTCCTCTCCACCGTGGGGCTACATTCAGTGGAATTGTACAATCGGACCAAAAAAAAAGGTCTGACCGTACAAAAAGTCAAAAAAATGCAACCACCAAAGGTTCGAACACCAAAAGTTTGAACCTTTGGTGGTAGCATTGTAGGTAAGTATAAAAAAAAGCTGCAGGGGTGTCCCCCGCAATACCCTGCTCACTATACTGTAAAAAAACAGGGGCTGCAACGGTATCCCCCGCAACACCCCTCTCACTGTACCACAGTATAGTGAACGAGGGAAACCCCTGCAGCTCCCGGGAAAAAAGAGGACCCTGTGGTGCCGGCACAGAAGTGAAAGGGAACTAGCGCTGCAGGGACACAGCGGGAAGAGAAGGTAAGTAGGGTTTGTTTATGTTGGGGGGGTGTCGTGGGTGTGTTGTGGGTGGGGGTGTGGGTATGTAGGGGTTTTGAACATGTGTTCGCATGGGAAATGTACAAACCTTTTGTGCTTCGTACATTTCACATGCAAACTTTCCGGCCACGTGGAAATCAGCCGCGGTCAGATCATGCAGATACTCATTCAGTTGTAATCACCCGTACAGTATGGAGGAAAGGGGACGGGATGTAAGAGTAATTATTAGTTACTTACCGTAGTGACAAATGTACTATTAGTCCCCTTTCCTCCATACGTCCCACCATCCTCCCCGCCCCTAATAAAACTGGTGTCATTAGACAATGATAATCTATTATTGACAGGTCAATGGGGACTGAGGTGTGGTGCCGGAGGGCAGAGTCAGGGCAGCGCATACTCCCAGGGCCGCACCCCTCTAAATTTAAAGGGGAAGAAGTTTTTTTCAGGTGAAAAAGATTCTGCCTCCCGTCCCTTGGAAGGGACGCCCATGCAGTATAGAGGAAAAGGGACTAAGAGTACGTTAGTCACTACGGTGAGTAACTTAAAATTTCTTTAGCCAGGGCCATACCATGGATATATACTTTAAAGGCTTCCCATAGAGTTGCGTTCGAACTGACTGAAACTGTATTGTTCTCAAAGTATTCCTCCATACACTTCACAATTTCAGCTGCAAATATCGAGTCGGACAGTGCATGCGTTTTAAGTCTCCATGGGCGTCTAATCTCTGCTACGGCTCCGAGCCCCAAAGGTTATCAGAAACTAATCACATATCAATGCGTGAATCGTGTACAGTGGAGTAGGAGTATGGGATGTCAGGTTTAGCAGTCTCCAAGCATCTACAACCCCTAACCTGGTAAAGCATTCCAATATCACTCGGATGGCTTTGGATAACTGCCGGGCCATGCACCCCGATCTGTCCAGGTCTGTGTTTACGATTGTGTTGCAGTCACCTCCCTATAGTATGGGCACAAGAGGATACAATGCAGAGATCCGCTGCCTGAGTGTAGAATTCAGGATTGTCTACATTAGGCCTGTATATATTCATCAGTAGAACTTCCTGACTCAGGTGTTCTTCATGCAGCAGTACGTGCCTAACCAGTGGGTCTAGGTTGTTAGACAGAATCATACGCAGTACCCTTAGGGAACACTACAGACAATTAAGACTACAAGTGATAGTACAATTACACCTTTGGTACAAGCCTGTACTACACAGTTATAGTGGTAGCAGTAGCGGAGCAGACAGACTTATCTCAAGAGCAAATGAGCAGTAGTAGAGATTACACAAAGGACTACAGTTACTGTGACTCAAGCAAACACGGACTCAAGGTTTCTGGTTAAAAAATATAAGTACATTTATTTTTAAACCATCTGTTCACAAAACACTTCACTTCTATTAAATAAAACCACACTCTAAAATATACTACACACAACCAATTCCTCTTGTTCAGGCCAATTCCTCTTATTCAGGTCAATTCAAGGTAAGTACATTCGGATTTGACAGACCGGTGTTGTGAAACAAAAGACGTTACCGTGGGTTAATACGCGATGACTTTTTGACAGTAATGACAGTTCGGTCTTACTAAAGAAAATCATACCCACGGGAAGAAATGTAACCGTAGTCAAACACACTTAGCACAAACAATTAAAACCAGGGAATAGTGGATAAAATCGCAGGAAATACTTTTGCCAAGGCAAGGGAATCAGAGAAAACTTTCTAAGAGGCAGATAAAAGTCAATAGGCCTGCGCCAGTGTCAAATGGAGCAGGGGCTCTGTTGTTGAGGATCACATTGTTGGGATAGTTCACGATTCAAGATGCCAGGAGTACTTGGATATTGTCAAAAGGAAGCAAAAGTTATAAGAGGGAAGGAAGAAAGGACAAGCCTTCGTAGAGGAAAAGTGTTCACCCCGATTCCTCAAGGTCAGACGGAGAGAACAACCAAATGGACACAGTACCTTATTCGTATTAAGAAAAGCTGGTGCCACGGCAGTTGTTCCTGGTAGTTCCTGCAGACTCTCGGTTCCTGGCGCTTCAGTCGTGGGGACAAGGACGACGTCTGGAGCGATCTGCACTACCCTTGGATGAAGCCAGCAGCAGCAAAGCAACAGTGAATAAAAGGTGCGCTCCTTTAAAATAGGAGAGGGCTCTTCTGATGGCTATCTGGACCACTACAGCACTGTGCAATGATTTCAACTCAGAAGAGGATTCTCTGGCTGTTGAAAATGAGCTGGTTGATCCCATCAAGCTCAAGGGAAGAAGACTCCGGTGTTATGGAGAATTCTCTTCTAAGGCTAATTTGCCTTACCTATAGAGTCCCCCAGAAGCTTTGCTGGATTTTAAGAGTTTATTTTTTTCTCCTGCTAAGAGTGAGACTCTTTTTCCCACTCTAGGACGTGTTGCTGGTGTGTGTTTTAGGCTATTTTTGTGCTTATGGTCTATGGGGTTTTTCTCACCCTCATAGGTATCATCTTTTTACATGTGTGTTACACAGCACCCTCAGTGCAGTAACACAGGGGTGTCATAGTGACTCCCAAACATAGACTCCATACCCTGGGACTGACTACCGTCTCCCAGGGCATGTAAAGTCCCCATTGACTTTACTAGTCAATAGTTATGAACAACACCAGTAGAACCCATCTTACTATGGAAGTACTGGAAAGGGTTAATAGTTTTTCCCTGGTGTTCATTTTCGAGAGGGTACTGCACAGTCCCTCTCTTCAAAGTTTCTGGCTGGTGGCAGTGGTTACTACCGTAAATATTCGACCACAAATATTTTCCTATGGGATTTTCCCATTGTTCAAGGCTACCACTTTTACTGACCGCCTCTAACGAACCGCCGGTTTATCTTTTTATTAACTTTACTCCGGTAAGTTTGTATTGCCAGATCTTTGATAATATTTCTTTCTCGGGTCTTTCTCTGAAATCCTAACCAAGGTCGGGGATCCTTTGTTCGTCCTTTTGGTGGGCTTCTGCCCAGAAGCCCGCCTCTCGGCGCCACTAAGTCTGGGGTAGACCCATTGTGTGGGAGGGGGAGTAGGCGCCCTGGACAGGGTTGCCTAAGCAACCCAAGTCGCACTCTGCCCTGATAGGCTGGGGGTTTATCCCGCAAGGAGAGCCACCCCACTGTTTGAGTGACAGCTAGGCTGTATGAATGGGTTTTTTTCCTGCATAAAAGCAGGACCTGAGGACTGGAAGAGCAAGACGTCGCCACTGGAACTTAGAAACCGAAGAGGAGAGAAGCTGAAGACATCTGCAACGACTGAACCACCGGTGAAGCCCTGCTGCAGATCCTCACCACTTTTCTCCAACGACAAGGCAAGAGCCTTCTCCCCTTGAGCTGGTGGGACCAACCAGTTGGCCAATCGCCTTCCAGGACCTGCCTTGGCCAAATCGCCAGTGTCCTGCACTCGGAGACCGGATAGCCAGGCACCCGTCCACCACGACCGCAATTTAAAGGAGCATGCCTTTTATTCTGCTTCGGCATCACCGCGGCTTGCTTCTTCCCTGGGCAGTGCAGTAACTTGAACCTTCCTCCACGACGAGAGCCTCTCTTCCTCTGCTGGACACCCCGAACTGCAGGAACTGCCAGGAACCACCACAGGAGCCACTTCCACTTTTAAGGTACATTGTTCCGCCAGGCCTCCTGTTTCGTGGGGTACTGCTTGAAATTCTTTACTTATCTCTTGGGTTGGCTGCCCCTATTGTCTAACATTGTCTTTTACCTTCTGCAACTGCCTTTTCAATTAGTTAAACAAAGACTTGACCGCAGCTATTAGAACTGTTTGATCCTGGGCACATTGCCTGTACCACTGACTCTGGCACAGGCCTATTGACTTTGGCTAAATCTGTTACAACTGCCTTCTCTAGATTGCTTTTCATCAAGAAATTTGTTGGTGCACCTAAAACTCTTATAACCACCTTTCATTCCCTTTCAAGTATTGTTGAAGTGCCATTTTGCTCGGTTTTCACCTAAGTATTGCTTATACTAAAGTACTGCCTTACCTAACCTGTCAACAATCCACTTGGGAAGTGTTGCTGGTGTGTTTTAGAGTCTAACCCTGTAGAACCTGTCCTTTCCTTCCCTTTTGAGAAATTGTTAGAGTGCCATTTCTGTTTGGTTTACACTGTGCCATTTTGCTCAGTTTTCACTCTTGCTCAAACTTGCCTACAATTTAAATAGGGAGTTGTGTATACTTTTCTTGACTGTTTTAACTTGCTTTAATAATAGTGATTTGTTTGTTGAACTAGAAGTGTGTAAAATAAATAAATATATATATATTATTTTTGATACAAAGCTTTGGTCAGTGTTTCCTTGAACCATAGTACTGTAGTCCTATTGTGTAAACCCTGAATACTGCTCATCGCCCTCTTGAGGTAAGTCTGACTGCTCAGCCACAGCTGCCAACTAAATCTTTGTGGTGCGGACTGATAACGAAGGGGATTTATTGCATATACCTGTAGTAACTTATCTTCTGTAGTGTCCCCTAAGGGAACTGCATAGAATTCTGCCTAACATCCGGACTGGATCTTCTCTGTCGTTGAAGGGTAGATAGCTCAGGACTGCAGCAGGGCTTCACCGGGATCCAGGAGTTGCAGCAGCCGTCGTCTTATATGCTTCTCTTCGGTTCTTGTAGTTCCCGTGGCGACTCTGACTTCCAGCTCAGTCCTGCCTTTTATGCCAAAATCCCCCATTCGCACAGCCTGGCTGTCAGTCACTCAGCAGTGGGGTTGTCCAGCCCGGACAACCACCTCAGCCAATCGACACAGAGTGCGACTTGCAGGGGGTGACTAAACCCCTCCCTCACATTCAGCCCACCTAGACACCCAGACGCCAAAGGACGGCTTCTGTGCAGAAGCCCGCCAAGGGACGGCGAACAAAGAGACCAAACCTGGTTTGGCACGAAAAGTAAAACACTAGAAAGACCTTAACAAAAAGAAATGGCGAATAAACCCACGCAGAACCAAAATAAAATGTATTTGGTAAAGCGGGTTTATGTTCGAGGCTAATATAATAGCCTGGAACATACCACGTGTATGTAGTATAATCGCGGCAGGAAAGTTAGGGTAGATACCACTGCCACCAGCCAAGTCTTAAAGTTAAGGGAGCGAAACAAGGCTCCAAGAGACAGACAAAAAGGGATAGGAATTAACCCTTTCCAGTACTCTATGTAAAATGGGGTGTACTGGGTTTGTAATTTAAAGTGACTATATAAAGTTAATGGCAACTTTACCTGTTTCTGGGGGACAGTAGTCGGCCCCAGAAAATGGAGTCAGGGGGGAAGTCTCAAAGACAACCCTTTGCCACTGCACTGAAGGTGCTGTGTGACACACAAGTAAAAAGATGATGCCTAGGGAGTTGGTGACACTCCATATCCCATGAGCACAAAAAGTACAACACACACAAATACACTGGAAGAGTGGGAAAAAGGCTCACACTCTTACCAGGTGGAAAAAAGAAATCCCAGAAAGCCAGAAAAGCTGCTGAGGGACTCGCTAGGTAAGGGAAATAAGCCAAACAATGGGAATTCTCCGGCATTGACTGGAATATGTTGTATAATGGCGTTGTGTGCCCCAGCGAATCTATTGCAGCCAGTTGCCAATGCATGCGTTTCTTGTAGTAGCAAAATTCAGACTTTGTCGCTCGGCATATAGTTGGAGTTTGGGCATTTTCACTGGATTGGCCAGTCCCCGCACGTTCCAGCTCATACATTGTAGTGTCCATAATTTGACCAATGCATTGTGTGTATCTTGAGCCCAGCCTGGGCGAAAAGAGAATAGATCACTGGAGTAGTCACCAAGGAACACTGCGTATCCCAACTATACCACACATGTCAAGCACATTTTCGTATTTCCCCCAAAGGTTTCCACCCCAATCCCCCTCCCAAACAGAGGAATGAGTACCCCAACATCGTTTGCAGGTTTTCATGGGGGGCTGTTTGCCGACTGCAACCCGACCTTCAACACAGCCTAACTTATATCACTTAAATCAATATGTAGATGCACCTTCCCAAGTAATCATGTCAATTATAGAAGCAGCAGGAAACTCATATCAAGAGTACCCCAATAATGAGGCACTAGGAATTCTGTAGATTATCTATTTCTCACCAGGGGGCCGTCTCTTGGGTTTTTGTATGGCTGATGGTCACTCTTAAGGCTTACCCAGGAAAGTGACCATCAAGGAATTTCATGGTCTCCTCAGGTATGGTAAAAAAAAAAAAAAATACCTTGCCTGTATGTTCGATCAGTAGCTTGGTGGGGTATAGCATCGCATTTTTGATACCCAAGTCTCAGTCTTTTTTGCTGCCATAAAGGATTTCTGCTTCTGTTGCACCACCATTGAAAAGTCGGGGTATAGGTGGATCCTGTTGGAGCCCATCAGCAACTTCCCTTTAGCTCTTACAGCCAGCAGCAGTGTATCTCTATCCCAGTAGTTAATAACTCAGGCTATTATTGGGCGGGGGGTGCCCCCGGTTTGGGTTTGGGAGCAAGTGACCAGTGGGACCATTGTATTGCGAACTGTGGCGACTGTTTAGGAGCATCCAGTAAGGACAGGCGTGTGCGTTCAATAAATTCATCCATGGGGCCGTCAATATAATTTTCAGATATCACTATTACTCACAAGTTGTTGCACCTTGAACAGAATTCCAGATCTTCGTTCTTCTTGTTGATCGTTGACACTCGTTTTGAGAGCGAGGCGATGTCCGCTCTGACCGTCCAAATCCTGTCCTCCGTACCCGGGCGTCAGTATTATCCATGCAGGACTTAATGGAGCTAATTTTGCCACTCATATCGTCGAGTTTAGTGTGTATGGCCGTGAACCCTTCACACATATACTCCATTCATGCGTTTTACTTCGCTGGGTTCCTCTGGTGGCAGCAGTCGACCACTAGCACCCTCTGCCCCCTCCTGTGTCCTAAGTGGTGTTGGCATACATGTTAATAGAGGATTGCTTTTTTGTCCCGGGGGATGGGGCGGGGATAGCTCAGGGGCAACGCGCTCTCCTTGGAAACAAGATGCAGAGCAACACAGGTTCGATCCCTGGGTCCGCTCTTAGAAATCTCTGGTATTAAGCGCATTATAAATAATTACAATTCCCTGCACCCTTGGCCATATTTGCACAGCTTTACGTCGGGGGACAGCAAGGGCTGTGTTGTGAGGCAGAAGGAGAGAGACAGAGATTTGCAGAGTCAGTCAACGTCTCTCTTCTCTGCTATGTCAGCCCACTACATAGGCTAGGGCTCCTACAATTAACACAGAGGCGGCAAGAGTAAATGAAGTTCAGAGAGAGTAAGCATCCGCCAGGTTCCTCAGGCTTATGTGGTATAGGGCATACACTATACACAGTAGAGGGGCCACAGTTGATGCAGGAGTGATCCCACAGCAGGTTCCAAAAGGGGATCTGAGAGCAGTCGGGTCGTGCGCTGTCGCCCGTAGTGGTAATACCTGCACAAGACTACCAGCAGGATCAGGTGTCCAAACGTAGGTGCTCACCCTGGCTTTCAGGAGCGTAATATGTATGCGCTGTGCGCAGACCTGTTCAGGGTAAATGGGCCAGTGTGTGCAGATACAGGGCCCAGTGTGCCGTGGGGTGGATCCCTGATCGCTGCAGGAGGCCATGTATGCCTGATTGGGGGGGGGGGAGCCTGCAACGAAGTGTGGGCCTAGGGGGCTCAGGTCTCCTCCGTTGATATGGTGGGACCTTGCTGGTCTTTGCATCAGTCAGTGGGGGAGGATGGACCAGCACGACGCACTAACAGTCTCCAACACAGCGAGAGGCCCAGGAGCAGTTTGGGGGCTCCGTTAACTTTCAATTTCTTCAGGCCGAGTGTAAAGGTGTTTCGCTGTTAAACTACTATTGTTTGTTTGCGGTGCACACTTGCAAAAGGAAGGTTTAGGCCACGCGAAGGTTCTGGGTTGCGGAGCTCTGAAATCCGGCGGTCATCTTCGATCGTGCACAATAGCGTCACCGCCAATAAGCTCTTAGTGTGTCCTATGGCCAATGGGATCCCTGCTGTCTCCTTCCCAAATGCATCTATCCTCTTGCTGGCCCCCTGCCATTAGTGAAGGCAGACCGTTGACCAAATTATCCCTGTCCATTGTCTGCCAGGGCACGTAATGCACTTCCCCCTTTGCCCTATGTAGAAAGGGCAGCTGTGTTCGTAATTGTTGCCTAGCCCACCTTTGTGGTCTTTTTACTACTGCCATCCTTGCTTTTCTACTTCGAAGCCAGTTTCCCCAGTCCCCTCTGTGTCCTCTTCCTCACCTTCTTTTCTCCTCCTTCCTCTATTCCCATTTGTTAAATTGCATATGTCAAGCTCGTCATCCCTGTTGTCACTGTTGCTGCTATCCTCCCAATCTGATGCAGTATGATATCCCTCCGTCCTATCTTCACCTTCTTTCATGTCCTGTCCCCAGTCCTCAATTTTAAATGTTCTCCAGCATGGGGTCTGGCATGGATTCACATGCTCATGAATATTCCCCGTTGTCAGGCTGGAAATCCTCGGAAAAGAAAAAATCAGTATCAGTTTCGTTTCTGATCTGTCTTTCTTAGTAGTAACCAATCACTGATCTCTGGGTCATACTGCCCGAGCCAATGACTGCCCTCTCCCTAAGCCCCGCCTCTGGCAGCCATCCTCAGATTTTTCCCGCACATTCAAGTGTTGGGAGTCCTCGTGCTTTAGCTCTCGAGTTTTTGCTGCGTATTCACGCTTTTTCAGGAGATTTTCTCATTTTTTTCGGTTTAATCGAGACTCAAGCTCCCCGTTTCTACTTCCGATAACGGGGACCCGTTTCGGAATTCTTCTACGCCCCTCAAGGGTGAAGTTTTTGTCGAGTTTACGCTTCTTGGAGGATTCCAGAAGATCTGCGGCCTACTCAGGGCCCAGGACAAGAGAAGCTCGACGCCCGGATCCAAGCTGTTCAGGTGCTGCCCTGGATGCGGATTACAAAATGATTTAAAGGAGGACGAGCATTCGCAATGTCTCTACTGCCTTCATGAGGACAAGACGCACGTGGAGGACTGTGCGTTCTGCAAGAACCTTTCGGAATGGACCAAACAGGATCGTCGTTCCCGCCTCGCTGCCTGGCTGGAGAAGGGCACAGCATGTGAGAAGGTGAAGAAAAATTCTGAGCGGGCTTTTAAGTCCTGTGAGGGCGCCCCGGCGATGGGGGCCCAACAGAAGGCCAAGCACCGTGAGTCCGCAGGCACCGGGAGCGCCGAAAGGTCGGGCTCTTCGGCTGCCAGGCAGGGCGCGATTTCCCTGGCACGTTCACCCTCGAGCAAGCGCTCTGGTTCGGGGAAGAGGAAGTCCGAGAACCCAGGTAAGCTGGTGGAGCGGCCCCGGTCGATATCGAAGGGACCCGAGGGGGAGCGAGGCGCTGACCCTCCCCCCAAGGCGAAGGCCCAGGATGCCCCTAAGGTGGGTGAGGGCTTTGATCCAGCCGGCAAAGGCCTCTATCGAAGTGGTCGCTGCGGCCCTGGCGAAGCCGGCTGAGACTACGCCAGTGGAGACGGCCTCTGGGCCCAGAGTATCCCTGCCACTGCGGAGGGAATCCTCTTTCCAGCCCATCGTTAAGACCCCCGTGAAGACCCCGACAGAAAAAGAGGGGGGTGGTGGCCATTACAGACTCGGAATCAACCTCTGAGGAGGATCTGGTGGAAACCGTGAAGGGCCTCAACGAGAGGTTTGAGAAAGTTCGATCCCAGGGGAAGGAGCCTGCTGAGGAGATCGAAGATGGCGAGGATGGCGACGAAGGCCTGGTGGAGCAACCGTCCCTCCCGTCGCAGCCATTACCAAAGCCTCAGGATAGCTTGGTGGCCGTTTTGTTGGTAATCCAATCCTAATGTACTGAGATAAGGACGAGGTTACCACGGACCCCAACGGAGGATCCTGAGCCAGGACCGTCGGGAATCGCCCCGAACAAGCAGAGGAGAGTCCATCCCGCTCCGCCCTTCGTGCCCACAAGGCCTGTGGACCCCTCATCCCCCTCGCCTGACCCTCAGGATGATACGGCAACAGGGACGGACGACGACGGTGGCGATGATATGACAGACATTCCTTCATCGCCACCACCCCCCACCCCCCCCCCCCCCCCTCTCGGGCCTCAACTCTGCCCGGAGGAACAGAAGAAGGAAGGCTTTCTTTATCAACGACAGGAGGCCAAGAGAAAGATGGTCCTGGCAGTGCCGTTGCTCAACGACATCTGGGACGAAAGGCTGGCTGTCGTCAAGAACCCTTCTCGACGCCCGCCAAGAGGGACAGGTACGAGAAGAAGCACCGGGTCCCCGACGCCGCTCCCTTGTGCCTCAGGGCCCAGTCTTTGCCGGACTCGGTCGTCTCGGCAGCGGCCAAGAAGAAGGCAGCGGGTGCGGCAGCATCAACTTCCACTTCCCCGCCGGACAGCGAGGGCAAGAAGTTGGACTCCATGGTACGACGGGTCATTTCGTCGGCGGCGACGACGATTAAGGCGGCCAATGCCTTAGCGATCGTGGCCCGTTACGACAGGGAGCTTTGGTTCAAGTTAGCTCCCCTGTGGACTTCCTGCCGGACGACAAGAGAACGGAGGCCCTACAGATTCTTTAGGAAGGCGAGGTGGCGTCGGATCACACCATAACTGTGTCAACGGACATTGCCGATTCTGGATTTCGCCAGATGGGCAACGGGGTTTGCCTACGACGACCAGGGTGGCTCAAGGCGATGGACTTCTGCCAGGACGTTCACACCAGTGTTGGATATGCCGTTCGACGGCAACAACCTTTTTGGAAGACGGTGGATGAGTCACTCCAGGCCATCAAGACCGATTCGGAGACGGCCCGGGCCCTATGGGTACTTCAACGACGACAGCCTTTTCGGAGCTCCGGAGGCAGACAGGGTGTGCCTCCAAGGGATCCAGCGGTGGCTTTTCTACATACCGCCAGGTGGCCCGCTCCTCATCCCAGGAGGCCTACAGAGGTCCCAGCAAGCAAGGAGGATCCCGCCGTCGTCAAGGAGGCCAAGGCAAGGCCTCCTCCAAGCAGGACTGAACCGGCCGTAGCGTCGGGGCTCCCACTGAAGCACCCCGGTGGGAGGGCCGACAGACGAAGTTCGTCAGCGTGTGGGAGTCCATCTCCACCGACCGTTGGGTGCTGGACACCCTGGCCAACGGGCACTCGCTGGAATTCCAAAAGAAGTGTCCTCGCATTCCTCCCGTGGCCAGGAAGGAGAATCACATCCCTCAACTGCTGTTGGAGGTAAGGGCGATGCTCAAGAAAGGTGCCATCGAGCTCGTCCCCAGGAGGCTCTGGGGCTCCGGAGTGTACTCAAGGTACTTCCTCGTCAAAAAGAAGATAGGCGGTTGGCGCCCCATCCTGGACCTGCGTCGGTTAAACAAGTACATCAAGGAACAGAAATTCAGGATGGTCACCCTCCAGCACGTGCTGGGACAGCTGGAGGAGGGCGACTTCCTATCGTCGTCGGACCTGGAGGATGCTTACCTCCACATCCCCATTCTAAAAGGACACAGAAGGTTTCCCCAGGTTCGTGGTTCAGGGTCGCCACTACCAATTCAGAGCCCTGCCGTTCAGATTAAAGTCGACACCCAGGGTATTCACCAAGTGCCTGGCACCAGTGGCGGGTCGGCTGCGCCTGCAGGGGATCCACGTCTACCCCTACCTGGATGACTGGCTAATCCGTGCAAGGACAAGAGAACTCGCCGTCAAACACACAGCGAGGACCGTCCGGCTGCTCACAGAACTGGGATTCGCCATCAACTACCCCAAATCCCACCTGGTTCCGTCGCAAGTAGCACTGTTTCTGGGAGCGAAGCTCAATACAGTGGGGCAATTGGCCTCCCCGTCGGAGGAGAGGGTGAAGGCCATTTTGGGCAAGGTGCAACGCCTGCTAGCCAGGGACGTGGCCAGGGTAAGGTCCATCAAGTCCCTCCTCGGGATGATGTCCTCATGCATCTACCTTGTACCCCTTTGCAGACTTCGGATGCGTCCGCTACAGGAGTTCCTCGACGCCCGCTGGCTTCAGGCGACGGCTGCTTCGAAGACAGGATCCCTCTCGACGAGGATTTCCGTCGGATGATCCTATGGCTGGGTACCCGTGCACACCTCACGGCAGGCACAGACTTTCAGACCCCGGCGTTTCAGGAGACGGTAACGACGGACGCCTCCCTGGAGGGTTGGGGGGGGCCCCACACCGGAGATCTCCACGCAAGAGGCCTTTGGCTCCCAGAGGAGAGGTCTCTCCACATCAACATTCTGGAGCTTCGAGCAGTGTTCTGGGCGCTAAAGTCGTTCCTTCCGTCGCTCAAGGACCAAGTGGTGAGGATCTTCACCGACAACACCACCACAATGTTCTACATACGGAAGCAGGGAGGCACCAGATCCCCAGCCCTATCCAAGGAGGCCCAGGATCTGTGGCACTGTGCCGTCGCCCAGGGGATGTTTCTGGTTTCCTTCCACTTGGCAGGAATAAAAAACACCATTGCCGACTCATTCAGCAGGGAGCTGCGCTCGTGCCATGAGTGGGAACTACATCAGGACCAGGTGGATCGGCTCTTCCGACGATGGGACGAACCCCGGATCGACCTTTTCGCGACGGCGACAAACTCCAAGTGCCAGAGGTTCGCCAGCAGGTTCCCACAGCTGAGGAGCTTGAGCGATGCTTTCTCATTCCCTTGGGACGGCCCATTTCTATACGCGTTCCCTCCGTTGCCGTTGCTACTCCGTCTCATGAAGCAGCTCAAGTTCTCCAGCATGGGGTCTGGCATGGATTCACATGCTCATGAATATTCCCCGTCAGGCTGGGAATCCTCGGTAAAGAAAAATCAGTATCAGTTTCGTTTCTGATCTGTCTTTCGCAGTAGTAACCAATCACTGATCTCTGCGTCATACTGACCACAGCCAATGACTGCCATCTCCCTAAGCCCCGCCTCTGGCAGCCATCTTCAGATTTTTACCGCACGTTCAAGTGTTGGGATCCTCGTGCTATTGCTCTCGAGCGTTAGTGCTTTTTTCGCGCTTTTTCTTAGGAACATTTTCTCTCTTTCGGTCAAAAGAGCCTCAAGCTCCACCGTTTCTTTATCCGATCAACGGGGACCCGTGTCGGATTCTTCTACGCCCCTCAAGGATGAAGATTTCGTCGAGCCACGCTTTTGGAGGACTCCAGAAGTTTCTCAGGCCCTTCTCGAGCATGGCCCAGGAGAAGGGAAACTCGACGCCCGGAAAGCTGTTCAGGGTCTGTCCTGGATGCCAGCTTCAGAATGTCTTTAAGGAGGACGAACACTCCCTTTGCCTTTACTGCCTGCATGAAGACAAGACGCACGTGGAGAAGGACTGTGCGTTTTGCGGCAATATGTCGGAGCGGACCATGAAGGACCGCCATCAGCGTCTCGCCAACTGGCTGGAAGGAAAGAGCCCGTCAGGCGAGAAGAAGAAGTCCGAGCGGTCTTCTAAGACCTTTGAGGGCGCCCCGGCGACGGGGGTCCAACAGAAGGCCAAGCACCGCGAGTCCGCTGGCACCGGGAGCGCCGAACGGTCGGGCTCTACGGGCGCCAGGCAGGGCGCAGCCTCCCCGGCGCCATCATCCACGAGCCAACGCTCTGGCTCGGGTAAGAGGAAGGCCGAGCACCCGGCGAAGCTCCTGGACAGACCCCGGTCGTGCTCGAAGGCCCCATCGGAGGGGGAGCAAGGTGGTGACCCTCCCCCCAAGGAGAAGGCGGTGAGTGCACCTAAGGTGGTGAAAGCCTTGATCCATCCGGCCAAGGCCTCTATCGAGACAGTCGCGGCGGCCCTGGCTCAGCCTGTGGAGGCTACACCATTGGTGGCGACCTCGGGCCCAGAATCTCCCTGCCACCGCGGAGGGAGTCCTCTTTCATGCCCATCGACGGGACCCCCGTGAAACCTCCGACGGAGAAGAAAAAGGGGGGCAGGTCGTCGTCATGGATTCAGCCTCAACCTCTGAGGAAGAGCTGATCGAAGTCTTAGGCCACGGCACTGGCGTAGAAGAAGACCATCCTGTCGGAAGGGACCCTGATGTGGGAGACGGCGAGAACGTCGAGGGTGCCGACGGGGCTCCTGATCGCCCGTCGGAACCCCCTCAACCAGTGCCGCAAGACAACTCGGCGGCCATTTTGTTGGCTATACAGTCCTTGTGCTCGGAGATAAGGACGAGACTGCCGTTACCACCAACGGAGGAACCGCTCCCGACGGGGGACCTGGAGCCAGGCCCTTCTGGGATCCCTCCTCTTAAGAGAAGAAGGATTCATCCTCCACCTCCTTTTCTACCATCGCGCCCTGCTCAGCCCTCCTCCCCGTCCACGACACGTGGGGATGATACAGGGACTGACACGGCCGCGACGGGTACAGACGACTAGGTTTACGACGAGGATCTCCCGTCGTCACCTCCCACCCGGGCTTCCCCGCCCGACGAGATTGGATCTTTCCCGCCATGATCGCCAGGGCATCCGAGCTTTTCCAGCTCTCCCCAGAAGAGAAGAAGAAGGAAGGTTTCCTTTATCAACGGCGCGAGACCAAGAGGAAGACGGTCCTCGCTGTGCCTCTACTGGACGATATCTGGGATGAGGGTCTCTCCCTCCTCAAGAACCCATCCACAACGCCGGCTAGAAGGGATCGGTACGAGAAGAAGTACCGGGTCCCGGACGCGGCCCCCTTGTGCCTTCGGGCACATCCGACCCCGGACTCGGTCGTCTCTGCGGCGGCCAGGAAGAAAGCGGGGGGGCACGGCCTCTACGTCGACCTCCCCGCCGGACGGCGAAGGAAAGAAATTGGACACGATGGGACGCAGAGTCATCTCATCGGCAGCAACGACGATTAAGGCTGCCAACGCCTTGGCTATCGTAGCCCGCTACGACAGGGAATTGTGGTACAAACTCGCCCCCCTGCTGGACTTCCTACCAGACGACAAGAGGGCGGAGGCCCTAGAGATCTTGCAGGAAGGAGAAGTGGCGTCGGACCACGCCATTAAGATAGCGACGGACATCGCTGACACTGGATTTCGCCAGTTGGGCAACGGCGTGTGCCTGAGGCGGCGTGGATGGCTCAAGGCTACTGACTTCCGTCAGGACGTGCAGACCAGAGTCTTGGACATGCCGTTCGACGGGAGCAACCTGTTTGGGAAAACAGTGGACGATTCCCTACAAGCCATCAAGGCGGACATGGAGACGGCCCGAGCTCTTGGCGTTCTCCAGCAACGACGGCCGCCCTTTCGGAGCGGCGGAGGCAAACAGGGTGCCTCCAAAGGTTCCAGCGGCAGATTTTCCACCTATCGTCAAGCGGCCCGTTCGTCGTCACAGGAAGCCTACAGGGGACGAGGCAAGTCGGGCGGACCCCGCCGTCATCGCCAAGGAGGACAAGGCGGCAAAGCCTCGTCAAAGCAGGACTGAACCGGCCGTGGGGTCGGGCCCCCACCGAAGCACCCTGGTGGGAGGCCGGCTTGCGAGCTTCGTCAGCGTGTGGGAGTCCATCTCCACCGACCATTGGGTGCTGGACGCCCTGGCTCAGGGTCACGCGCTCGAGTTTCTAAAGAGGTGCCCGTGCGTCCCCCCTGTGGCCAGGAAGGAACATCACGTCCCACAAGCTCGTCCCAAAGAGGCTTCGGGGCTCCGGCGTTTACTCAAGATACTTCCTCGTGAAGAAGAAGACGGGAGGATGGCATCCCATCCTGGACCTACGACGACTGAACAAATTCATCAAGGCACAGAAGTTCCGGATGGTCACCCTCCAACACGTCCTGGGTCAACTGGAGGAGGGCGATTTCCTGTCGTCCTTGGATTTGGAGGATGCCTACTTCCATATCCCCACCCTAAAGGGATACCGAAAGTTTCTCAGATTCATGGTCCAAGGGCGTCACTACCAGTTCAGAGCCCTTCCCTTCGGGTTGAGGTCGGCACCCAGGGTGTTCACCAAGTGCCTCGCACTGGTGGCGGCACGGCTGCGCCTAGAGGGGATCCACGTCTACCCCTACCTGGACGACTGGCTCATCCGAGCAAAGACGAAGGAGCTCGCTGTGGAGCACACTGCAAGGACCGTCCAACTACTCACGGACCTGGGATTCTCCATAAACTATGCCAAGTCCCACCTGGTGCCCGCACAAGACGCACTGTTTCTGGGAGCGAAGCTTGACACAGTGTCGCTTCTGGCCTCTCCGTCGGAGGAAAGGACGAGGGCCATCTTGGGCAAGGTGCAGCGGATGCTGGTTGCGGACGCGGCCAGGGTGAGGTCCATCAAGTCCCTCCTCGGAATGTCGTCTTCTTGCATTTATCTCATCCGCCTGTGCAGGCTCCGGATGCGCCCGTTGCAGGAGTTCCTGGACGCGCGCTGGATCCAGACGACGGGCAGCTTCGAGGAGAGGATCACACTCGACGAGAGTTTCCGACGAGCGATCCGGTGGTGGGGCACCCGCGTGCATCTGACGGCGGGCATGGACTTCCAGACCCCGGGCCACCAGAAGACAGTGACCACGGATGCCTCCCTGGTGGGGTAGGGAGCGCACACCAGAAACCTGCACGCGAGTGGTCTTTGGCTGCCGGCGGAGAAGTCCCTCCATATCAACGTCCTGGAACTCCGTGCAGTGTTTTGGGCCCTCAGCTCCTTCCTTCCGTCCCTCAAGGGCAAGGTGGTGAGGATCTTCACCGACAACACCACCACCATGTTCTAAATCAGGAAGCAGGGTGGTACCAGATCCCCAGCCCTGTCCAAGGAGGCACAGGATCTGTGGCATTGGGCCGTCGCCCAAGGGATGTTTCTGGTGCTGTTTCATCTGGCAGGAATAAAAAACACCATCGCTGACTCGCTCAGCAGAGAGCTGCGCTCGTGCCACGAGTGGGAACTACGACAGGATCTAGTGGACCGCCTCTTCCGACGGTGGGGCACACCCAAGATCGACCTGTTCGTGACGGCGACAAACTCAAAGTGCCGGAGGTTCGCCAGCAGGTTTCCCCAGCCGAGGAGCATGGGCGATGCTTTCTCGTTCCCCTGGGAGGGCCTGTTCCTATATCCGTTCCCTCCATTGCCGCTGCTGATCCGGCTCATCAACCAGCTCAAGAGGTCACGGTGCAGGATGATCCTTGTCGCACCTGCGTGGCCGAGGCAGATATGGTTCCCGGACCTTCTGGACTTGTCAGCGTCCCCGTCAATCAAATTGCCAGTGGACGCGGATCTTCTCTCCAGGGAAGGAGGCGCCATCCTCCATCATGACCCGAAGTCGCTGAACTTGCAGGCTTGGCTCCTGCAGCGTTAGAGTTTGGAGGTTACGACATACCGGCTGACTGCAGAGAGGTTCTTGCAAAGGCCAGGGCGTCCTCAACTCTTAAATGCTACGGACACAAATGGAAGAGGTTCTCTGTCTGGTGCCACGCACAGAAGATTAACCCTCTACGGATTACGGCTCCCCAGATACTGCCGTACCTGCTGACGCTGGTCAAGGCTGGACTGGCGCTCTCCCGATACACCAGAACCATGGGACGGTCGTCTTTGTGGTCTCATCGTCTGGTGAAAGAATTCATGAAGGGACTGTTCAGATCGCTCCCGCCGGTGAAGGCCCCGGCCCCGGCGTGGGAGCTTAACGTGGTGCTGACCAAGCTCATGGGACCTCCGTTCGAGCCTCTGCACTCGGCTCCGTTGAAGTTCTTGTCGTGGAAAACAGCGTTTCTTGTGGCCATCACCTCCGCACGACGGGTGGGAGAGATCCAGGCCCTTTCCTGCAAGCCCCCTTACTCGACTTTTCACGACACGAGGGTAGTGCTCAGGACGCACCCCTCCTTCATGCCCAAGGTGCCGTCCGACTTCCACCTCAACGAACCCTTGGTGTTGCCTGTTTTCTTCCCATCGCCTTTGTCGCCGGCTGAAAGGACTCTGCACTCGCTGGATGTGGCTACAGCGCTGAAGTTCTACGTGGACCGCACAAAGTGTTTTCGGAAGACGTCACAACCTTTTGTGAACTTTGGACCTGTCAATCAGGGGAAGGCTCTCTCGAAGGCTTCCATTTCCAGATGGCTCTCCGGCTTTATCATATACTGCCATCGGTTGGCAAACCGACCGCTGCCTGGCCGTCCGAGAGCCCATTCCACCAGAGCGATCGCAGCTACCACGGCGTTCCTATCTGGTGTGCCCTTGCTGGACATCTGCAGGGCTGCTACGTGGAGGTCGACGCACACCTTCACGAAATTCTACTGCGTCGATCGGGATTGCAGGGAGGAGTCCAGGGTCGGCCAAGCAGTGCTGCGCAACCTGTTCGCCTAAGGTGAGCCTGGTGAGGAGGTAAGAATTGCTTAATGTTGAGTTTTGATGTAATGCTTAATGTTGAGCCTTTGCCACCTCCCGTGGTTGTGCATGTGTGTACTGGTATGTATTCTTTTATTCATGGGCATGTGAATCCATGCCAGACCCCATGCTGGAGAAGGAACAAGTTACTTACCTGTAACTGTTGTTCTCCAGCATGGGTCTGGCATGGATTCACATGCGAACCCTCCCGCCTACCCCTCTGCGGCTCTTCACTTGGTCATACTGCCTCTTCACGTGCTACCAAATCTGAAGCTGGCTGCCAGAGGCGGGGCTTAGGGAGATGGCAGTCATTGGCTGTGGTCAATATGACGCAGAGATCAGTGATTGGTTACTACTGCGAAAGACAGATCAGAAACGAAACTGATACTGATTTTTCTTTACCGAGGATTCCCAGCCTGACGGGGAATATTCATGAGCATGTGAATCCATGCCAGACCCATGCTGGAGAACAACAGTTACAGGTAAGTAACTTGTTCCAAGTCCAGGTGCAGAATGATCCTCGTCGCGCCGGCGTGGCCGAGGCAGATCTGTCCCTGTTCCTTCCCTTACTCTTACGTCACATCCCCTTTCCTTCATACTGCATTGGCGTCCCTCACTAGGGACGGGAGACGGAAATCTTTTTCACTAGAAAAACCTTCTTACTCTTTCAATTAAAAGGCGCGCATCCCTGGGAGCATGCGCTTCCCTGACTGCCCCCACCAGCGCCACTTCTCAGTCCCCTTTTCCGCGTCAACGGGAACAGGCCGATTTCACCAGCGCTCCTGGATTTGGCTTCGGTCATGTAATACCACATGCTCTTCTCCGGATACCTACTATCTTTTTGTCTCTTTCTTGTCACGTACTTGGTCCTCCGGCGCCACGCTCCTCCCCGGTGCATGTCAACTTCAGCGGGCTTCGGCAGGTGTCCATCTTGCGAGGGGCTCTTCCCTATGTCCAATCCCCACGCTCTTTGCCTCTGCTGTTTTGGCGCCTGCCACGGCTGGGAAGGTTGTACCGCGAGCGACGCACATACTCCACGCGCACTGAAGAATAGGCTAGCTCGGTGGAGGCAGCTCTTCAAAAGGTCACCTCCAAAGGATCTGAAGGACTTCGTCAGACAGAGATCGAGGCCCAAGGCAGGGCTGTTATTTTTCCATCGCACCCCGTAAAGGCGACTCCTTCCCAAGGAAACGCCCAAGCAGGAGGAACCTCTCTGGTTCTCGCACTAGCACACGTACCGAGGCTAGTCCACGTATCGGCCTCACGGCCGATTGGTCATCGGATCCTTCTGGGCACAGTGCTGAGGGACCGCAAGGTTCTTTTACCGGGGGTGCACCCGAGGGGCAATGTCCGATAGGGCGCCTGCACGCAGCACTACCAGCGATTCAGCCGAGGACAATACGCCTTCCAGGCCCCAGTCTGAGGTGCAAGGTAGGTCTCATGCTCCACCGCCAAGAGTCTTGGAGTAGGCCAGGCCCAGGGAGCCCAGCTCCACGACTTCGGCACGTGGCACGCAGCCCAACAAAATGGCAGCTGCACCAGATAACATGGCCGCTCATCTGATGCCACTCCTAGGAAAGGTGGGACTGGTGTCAACCAGGTACGTGGCCTACAGTTTATCCATCAGCAGCAATCGGCATGTTTTCCCTGCAACCGAGGCAGTGCGCTCCGGCTCCAGCAACCGCCAGCCAATCCGTCAAGATCTCCTGCCACCTCTTCAGCTTCCAAAGACCGGTTCTTCGAAAGGTTCCTAGCGCTGATGCAAACTCCTCAGATGGGGCCATCCTTCGGGATGCTATCAATGACATTCTCCCTTCCGGTCACCCCACCGGCACTCGTTTTCATTCCTCCTATGGCTCTGGCGCTGCAAGCCTCAGTGAAGCCCCCGCTGCCACAGCCGGCTCCTTCGATTCTGGCTCCCCTATCTTCCACAGATCAGGCGGTTCCACATCTGCCTCTGCAACAGCCACTGGCTCCAGTTTCTACACCACAGCCTACAGCATCCAGTAATCCTCCAACAGCCCCGGACCAGCCGGACTCCCTGGCAGACAAAGATGAGGACGACGACGACCCAGGCACGCCATAGTCAACCAAGGTCTTCCACAAACGTCTTGCAGCTTTGCGGAATATTTGGGGCTTCCCCAACCAGAGTTTGACCAGCCGGTGGAAGGGGTTTTGGCAGAAGTCCTCACTCTACGTCCCCCTACTAGAAAAGGGATCCCAATGCAGAAGGTCGTTGTTGCTTTGGCCAAGAAGGGGTGGCTAAAGCCACACTCATCCCAGCCCGTTAACGGCGCCTCGACGCCGAGTATAGACAGATGGAGAGGGATCCACTCTTACTGTCGGCTCATCCTAAACCCCACTCTTCGGTGATTGCTGTGGCATCGCTCTACTCGAAGCCTCGGCCGTCCTCTGCCACCTCATCCACGGCGCTGCTAGGCAAGGAGGTCACCTTGGTGGCTTGCAGGAAAAAAGCTGTACTCGCACGCCTCTCTGCACCTGCGTCAATCCAATGCCGATGCCATGCTGGCAGCCGTTAACCAAAGGCTTTGGCGGTAAATAGCCGACTTCCTTCCAGTACAGAGCCCTCCCCTCTTTAGCTCTTCGCTCCTCTACCTCTAACTCCCTCCGGGTCAGTCGTTTTTCAAAGAAACAAGCTTGGGGTAGATCTGTCTTCGGCTGGGGCCTCCCTGCCACTCTAAAACTTGAGGAGAACCATCTCTGGTTCCTGAAGCACCTCATGACCTTCCTCTTTACTTCTGCCTTCGCTCCCCCTCTCCCTTTCAGATCTGTTCTCTCTTGGGACCGTGCACCAGGCCACACCTTGCACTGGGGTTTGTATCTGTACCCATACAGCCCACCCTTCTCTTCCTGTACCTATCAGACTTACCCTGACTGCTGCCTTAAACCCAGCACTTGCCAATTGCTAGCTGCACTACCACTGTTACCTTATTTATAGTTTCTCCTTTGCTCCGCTCTTTCCACTTCTCCCCCTTCGATGCACTTTTCCCCTCCCCCTCTCCCATGCACTTGCGCGTTCTCAATGTCACTGGGCCTATTAAGATCGTTGTTTTGTTCTCCCCTGTTCCCCTCCCCTCCCTTGCCTTGTCGCGCTCTGAAACACTTGTGTACGAGCCCGATAGAAATAAAATATCAATAACCTCTCCCTCCCTCTTCAAAAATTCAAGATGGTTACGCCAGCACTCATTGCGGAGAAACTAGACGGGGGAGACTGGATGTGCTCCTTGGATCTGAAGGACGCTTACCTACACATCCCGATTTGGCAACCACATCATTCCTTCCTGCGCTTCAGGATCATGGGCTGCCATTTTCAATACAAGGTGCTACCCTTTGGCCTCAACTCAGCCCCCACGATATTTACTAGACTCATGAATGCAGTGGCAGCCCTCCTCAGGGTCACCACGTCTACCTGTAACTGGACGACTGGCTCGTCAGGGCGAGATCTCCCGAGGCAGTTACCAACACTTCCTCCGCACTTATGAACACACTCCACGACCTGGGGTTTACCATCAACCTCAAGAAGTCCCAGCTGCAGCCTACGCAGAGCCTGATCTTCCTGGGCCTCATCTGGGACACAAGCTCAGAGAAAGTCTTTCCCTCTGAGGACAAGGTCACGGCCATCAAGAGAGCCACTGCTCACTTCCTACCAGAGCAGTGACCCCAGCCTGGTGGTACCAACACTTATTATGTATCATGGAAGTGGTCCTACTGGCCGTACCCCATATGAGACTCAGGATGAGGAGATTGCAGCTGCACTTCGCAGCCTCATGGAATCAGGAGAAGGGCTCCCAAGCGGAGCCGGTCAGCATTCCTCCTTCTCTCCACTCGGACCTCACATAGTGGTCCCGGGACTGCAACCTGCTGCGGGGCAAGCCCTTCCGGCAGCTGGCCCCACAGCTCACCATCACTATGGACTCCTCCCTGGAAGGCTGGGGAGCCACTCTGGACAGCCCAGCTTCCATGGAGTCTGGACCCGGCAGGAGCAAAGTATCAACTCGCTGGAGCTGAAGGCCATCTGGCTAGCTCTCAAAGCTTTCCTTCCGCTCATTGGAGGCAGGACCACCATTATCCAGACTGACAACTCCCCCCGGCACTGTGCATCCTAGCGGTCAGCATGTGGGAATGAGCCCTGGAGAACATAATCTACTTCATGGCCGCCTACCTTCTGTGGGACTCCAACCTAGAAGCGCACAGGCTCAGCAGACTGGGATAGGACAATTACAAATGGCAATTGAACGACCAGGTGCTGCTGGAGATCTTCAGCAGATGAGGGCATCCTCAAGTGTATCTGTTCGCCTGCTGGGCGAGCAGGAAGGGCCAACACTGCACGTCCTGGCAGGGGCAGGGCCCTGGCTCCCTTGGCGACGCATTCCAGATACAGTGGGACGGCACGACAGCATATGCCTTCCCTCCCACACCCCTGGTCCACAGGGTTATCTGCAAGATAAAGGAATCTTGTCACCTCAGCATCATTCTGATAGCTCCATGGTGGCTGGCGAGACTGTGGTTCTCCGAACTTCTTAGCCTCACGGACAGACCACCCATTCACCTTCCGATGGGACCAGCCCATCTCCTGGCACAGCAGGGGGGGGCAGGGCCATACAACCCGTCCCACAGAAGTTGGCCCTTGCAGCGTGGTTCCTGAGCAGGTCACGCTCGGGCACCTGAGCCTATTGCAGGTGACCCAGTAAATCGTTCAGGCTACCAGGAGCCAATACATGAACGAATGGACTAGGTTCTGTAATTGGGCAGACTCTAAGGCGATCGACCCTCGTACGTACACGCTAGATGACGTGCTTGCCTTCTCGGCACACCTTGCGCACTTGGGCATACAGCTGGACACATGCTGCACCTATCTGGCAGCCATGGGGGCCTGCAGGAATTCGGCAGAGGTCGTTCTCTGCCAACCCAATAGTCAGGAGGCATTTTGCGGGCCTCTCCAGGCTCTATCCGCAGATCAAGAAGCCACACCCCGTGTGGGAGCTCAATGTTGCATTGGGCGCCTTAGCGCACAAACCCTTCAAGCCAATGGCATCTGCGGACATCAGGCTGGTCACTATTAAAACACCATTGTTAGTGGGCCTCAGCTCTGCTTGCAGAGCCAGCGAGATCCAGGCTCTGGTGGCCTCAGAACCCTATACCACTTTTCACAAGGATAAGGTGGCCCTGCGGACTCACCCTGCGTTCCTACCGAAGGTACCCTCTGCTTTCCATCTAAACAAGGAAATTGGCTTACCTATGTTTTTTGCTGACCCCAAGGACGAGGCTCAGAGTCTTGCACTGTCTGGATGTCAGACACACTCTGAAATTCTATCTAGACAGGACCACAGGCTTCCGCAAGTCGGACGCACTGTTTGTCACCTTCGAGGGCCGCAGGCCTGGGTATCGGGCATCCAAGGCCTCTATTGCACGGTGGATGTTTCAGCCATCAAGGAGGCCTACGAGGGGTAGCACAAGCTGCTCCCATCTAACATGCACGCCCATGCTGTCGGAGGCAAGGCCACGGCCATTGCATTCCAACGGCAGGTCCCGTGGCAGGTCATCAGCAGGGCGGCCACCTGGGCCACCCCTTTGGCTTTCTGTAAGCATTACTCTTTGGGCGCCAGCTGTAAGTCAGACCCGGCCTTCGGACATGCTGTTCTAAGGAACATGCTTGCTTAAGGAGGGTCTCCTCTCCACCCTGGGGCTACATTCAGATGTAATCGGCCATGCTGTATGCGTGAAAGGGGATGGGACGTAAGAGTAATTAAGTTACTCACTGTAGTGACTAACGTAGTCCATAGTCCCCTTTCCTCCATACGTCCCACCATACTCCCCCCCTAATAATACTGGTGTCATAAGGCAATGTTAAATATTGTCGATGCGTCAATGGGGACCGAGTGGTGGTGCCAGTGGGCGGAGTCAGGGGAGCGCATGCTCCCAGGGTTGTGCGCCTCTAAATTTAAAGAGGAAGAAGGTTTTTCGGGTGAAAAAGGTTTGTCTCCTGTCCCAAGCGAGGGACGCCCATGCAGTATGGAGGAAAGGGGACTATGGACTAAGACTGTTAGTCAATACGGTGAGTAACTATTTATTTTTCTCCATTCCCCTCTCCACTGCCTTTTCTGCTTTTCTAAACAGTGAGTCGAGTTGCGGTTGTGTGCTTTTCTTAACATCTGCAAAGTATTTCTTTTTCCCTTTCTCGTCGTTATCCCGAAAGAGAGGTTCCAACTCTGCCTTGTTTTTCTTTATTTTCTCCCTGTCTGGGGATGCTCGCCTTAGGGTTTGTATATCCTGTAGCTGGTTTTAACAGTGGACATAATGCATAAGCGAGGGGGTGGAGCACTATTCTTCTTCTCCTCCTCCTCCCCTTCTACTTCTGTTTCTTTGTACAGCTTCCAGAGACCGAAACTATTGTCTCTGTATTTAAGGTTCACACTTTTGTATGTTTCCGACAAATAGGAATACATATTGTCGATTATGTCCTTTTGAAATGTTCACTCTCCGGGCCATTCGTGATAACATATTCCCACTGTGCCATTCACCTATTGAAAGTGATATTGTAATATTTTATCATGATATTGGGGCAAGTTTTTACACATGAGTATGTGGTGCATCCATAAAAACGGCTTACATTATTGCACCCTTTTATCCTAATTTCCCCCCCAAAAAATAGTACTTTCCCTTCCCCTTCTATTCACGACCGCTCGCACTTATATCTCAAAATACTTTTCCCCCTTCCTCACCCACCCACACACATTCAATCACTTGACATTGAACTCGCTCACCCTAGTTCGTTCAAACTGGCCTTCTCCTCAGGCCTTGCCCTTTCACACTGTTTAAGCACAATGACCCTCTCCAGAGGCCCCTCCTATTAGTTTGTTACTACACAAATAGCCTTCACCACAGGCCTGCCACCTTAAGAATTATGCCCTATGTTAATGTGCCTGGGGTTTGGTTGCTGCTCCCTTCTTTCAACTGTGCCCCTCGCATGTGCTGCATAGCTCCTCCGATATTTACATGTTCATTTGGCTCTGGCCCTTCTGCGACTTCCACAGCCACAATAAACTGAACACACTACACCTAATCACAATGCACTGATGCTGCTTCAACAAAACTCTAAAGCATATGCCTTTTCTCTTTTTCTTCACAATCTTCAATACTCTTCAAACCATACAAATTATGCAACAATACCAATTGCCTGCACTACACGCAATTCTCGTCTAACAACGTACGCCACTTTACTACGCAACCCTCTGCTCTAATGCAGATGTGCCACTGTCCACTCACTCCCTATCGGGCGAGTGGACCTAAAATGTACGACTACTATGGCCAGTTGCCCTGCACCGCTTGAGGGTGCGTCCTATACACCAAAAAAATAGCAACTCCCTCTCCCTGCCCGTTCATGCATGGGTACACTCACGTATGAAGACAGTAGAGGGACCCTGGACGTTTTGGCAAAATTCTGTTCAAGAGCCTTCTTCAATGGACTGGGATGGTCTCCCTACAGGAGAAACATATAAAAGAATTGGTGTTGGCCATATTCACTGTGTATTCACATATGTGCTTAGAGCTCAGTGACATTAAAATATGCAGAAATTCTGCTGACACAAAAGACAGTACTAGGAGGGTGATGGGAGGACACTGACCTTCAGTGTGCTGGGGCCTGGATCTCTCTCTCCAGGGTAGAATAAAAGGTTTCTAATTCTTTTGGGGACCAAGAGTAGTAGAGACTCCCATTTTGGAAATGTAGCGCTGTGGGAGATATATGGGGACATAGTTGAAAATACTATCCCGGTTACATTGTAGCATTGAAAGTAAAGGGTAAAGTGTCTAGATGTATTTAACATGCGTATTTGGTGGAAAAGAGTTCCCAAAGCGCTGGTATGCGAGCTGGTGCCTTCAAAGGGGACGGGGAGTCCTGCTTGCCATCTCTTGCTGAGCTCCTGATGTGTGGAGGGTCGAGCAGTCGGGGGCGAGATCCTATGGATATGGAAGGATCAGGTTAGCTATGCCAGGCCCTGTGGGGGTGGTTGTTGGCTCATATGAGGACAGGATAGGAGCTGCTTTCCTGGGCTGGCTGTGTAAGTGGGCCGCTCGAGTAGCAGTGCCGAGTGCTGCTTGCCACTCGGTGCTGTAGCCCTTTGAGATCTAAAATGAGCGTTGTCATGTTGGTAACGGGCGCATGCTCCGCAAGAGACGCATTACTCTGCGCCAATGCGTACCGTACTTGTGTGCACGGTGCCACTTGTTAGGGAGAATTCTCATTTATGGCTAATTTCCCTCACCTAGTGAGTCTCACAGCAGCTTTGCTGGACTTCTGGAGTTTATTTTCTTCCACGTGGTAAGAGTGAGAGCTTTTCCCCCACTCTTACCTGGGTTTTGCTATGTGTTTCTACCCGTTTTTGTGATTGTGGACTCTGAAGTACACCACTTCAGTAGCCTCCTTCTTTGTGTATGTCACACAGCACCTTCAGTGCCGTGGCACAGGGTTGTCTTTGAGACTTCCCTCGACTCCATTTCTGAGGCGACTACTGTCCCCCAGAAAAGGGTAAAGTTACCATTAACTTTACTTAGTCAATCTACCACAGATACAGTACACCCCATCTTCCATGGAGTACTGGAAAGGGTTAACTTGTATCCCTATGTATCTGTACCTCCTAGAGCATTGTTTTGCTCTTTTAACATTTAGACTTTGCTGGTGGCAGTGTTATCTACCCTAACTTTTCTACTGCGACTATATTAGATAAACGTGGTACTGATCTTGGCTATTATATTAGTCTCGAACATAAACCCGCTTGACCAAATCGTCTTTCTTTTGGCTCCGGTTGGGTTTATTCGCCATTTCTTTAAACCCGCTTGACCAAACCGTCTTTCTTTTGGCTCCGGTTGGGTTTATTTGCCATTTCTTTTTGTTAAAGTCCTTCTTGTGTTTTACTTTGCGCGGCAAACTAGGTTCGCCTTCTTTGTTCACTGTTTTTTGGCAGGCTTCTGCCCAGAAGCCCGCCCTCCTCAAGGCGCCTGGGTGTCTAGGTGGGCTGAATGTGAGCGAGGGGTGTAGTCATCCCCTGCACAGGGTATCCTAGGAAACCCAAGTCGCACTGTCATGATTGGCCAGGGTAGTTGTCCGGGCTGGACAAAACCCCCTGCTGGGAGATTGACAACCAGGCTGCGTGAATGGGGGTTTTTCGCATAAAAGGCAGGTCTCTTGGGCTAGAAGTCGGAGAGTTGCCACTGGAACTACAAGGAACCAAAGAGAAGCGGAGAGAATGGCGGCTGTTGCAACTACCCCGTCCCGGTGAAGCCCTGCTGCAGTCCCGAGCTATCTGCCCTTCAACGACTCAGAGAAGATCCAGTCCGGAGTCGTCTTCCCTTGAGCTTCGTGGGGATAACCAGCTCATCTTTTACAGCCAGAGGATCCTCTTCCGTGGTCGAAATCGCTGCACACTGCTGTAGTGGTCCGGATAGCCACCTGAAGAGCCTCTCCAGTTTTTAAGGAGCGCACCTTTTATTCCTTCGTGCTGCTGCCGACTTCATTCCTGTATGATGTAGACCCCCTTCAGACGTCGTCCTTCGCAACAAAGCTCCAGGAATCGTGGGTCTGTGGGGAAACCAACAGGAACAACTGCCAGGGCACTAGCTGCACCACTGGAACAAGGTACTGTGTTCTGTTGTGGAAACTGGGTGAATCCCTTTTTCTTTTCCAAGGCTTGCCCTTGTTTTCCCTCCTTCTTATAACTTTTGCTTCCGAACATTGACAATATCGAAGTACTTTTGGCTATGTTGAATCGTGAACTGTCTGACCATGTGATCTTCGGCAATTGGCCCATGTGTCTTTTGACCCTGGCTCCGGCTCTTTGACTTTTGACCTCCTTTCTCTGAGTGTTTCTTGATTCTGCCTGCCTAACCAAAATATTGCCTCTGATTTTTGTCCCCAACTCCCTCTGGGTATCTCAAGTGCTAAGTGTGTTTTTGCCCTGGTAGCATTTCATGTCACGGATACACGTTTGTTTAGTAGACCGAACTGTCAAAAAGTGATCGCAATCGTATTCGTGGTAACGTGTTTCGTTCTCAACACCGGTTCATTCAAACACAGGGAACTTAACTTGGGACTTACTGTACAAAGTGAATTGATTAGTTGTATATTTAACATGTGGTTTTTATTGAAGTTTAATAGAAGTGTTGTGTGTATAAATGTACTTATATTTTTCTACCTGAAACCTTGAGTCAGTGTTTGCTTGAGTAACAGTAATTGTGGTCCTTTTGTGTAATCTCTGCTACTGCTCATATACTCTTGAGATAAGCCTGGCTGCTCCGCTACTGCTACCACTCTGACATAGTAGTGCAGGCTTGTTCCAAAGGTAAAACTTGTATTCCTACATGTAGTCTTAATTGTGTGTAGTGGTCCCTAAGGGCACTGTACAGGATTCTGCCTAATACCACTGGGGCCGCGAAAAGTAGAATGGCCCTACTTGTGTGGGCCGTGGGCAAGGTGGATAGGGTCCTGCTGAGCCTGGGGGCCTGGCTAGATTGTGAAGCGCCAGGTGGAAGCGCTAGAAATGCTGTAGTTGGGGCGCTGTGTAGCCACAGCGAGCGCGTGCGGAATGCGCGGAGGAGAGGGAACTAGTCCCTTGCCGCATGCGCAATGATGTGGGTACTTGTTTCACTGTGGAGAAAGGGAAAGCTATGCAACACGGGCCCGGGGAGATGAATCTACAGGCCATGGGGTTACACTAGGTAGTGAATGGCTAATGATAAGAGGGCTCATGCTGGTAAGCCTATGAGTGGGCCAAGTAGGGAGCAGGTTAGTAATATGTAGGGCTCGGAGGTAAATGATGTTGGTGTTCAGAGGTTTCAAAGGGGGGAGAAGGGGTAACGCTCCCTGTCATACAAGGTGCTTGATGCAGAAGCTAGTTTTATGGACCGCTGGGCGATGCTTCATTCAGACCTTTATTTATTGTGTCAAGTTTAAATATCCACCAGGCCTCTTTATAGTTGAGGGCACTGGTGGTTTTAGAGGAGTTGGCAACCATGTCAAGGACCCACCACAGTATATCGTCAGGGCCATATTGGAATTCCACGTAGTGGGGTACCATAGGGGCTGGTAGGGTTCTGCATCTAATTTTGGACCTGTGCTCCCCTATTCTTTTGTACACATTTCTCTTAGTTTGGCCAACATATCTTAGTCCACATGGGCATTCTATGGCATAGATTGCGTTGGAGGTTTTACAGATGGAGAAGTGGTCACTATTCCATACCCTGTCTTGGATAAGGAAGGATGACATTTTTCAGGTGAACTTGCAGCAAGAGCACATCCCGCAGGGGTGGTGGCCTTTGATTTCCCTCATGTCCCAGGTTAGGGATCTGGTGGTGTGCTTACTCATTCTAGCATTGGTCAACATGTCCTTAAGATTTTTGGAGCGTTTTGAGTGCCAGTCTGGGGAATTTTTCTTGTGGTAGATTAAGTTGTACTAGTGGCCAGAATTTTTTGATCAGGCCGTTAAACTTTGTGGTTGTAGGGCCAAATGTAGACACGCAGGTCAGGACATAGTCTTCATCATTGGTGTGGATTTTGGGTGTCAGCAAGGATTCTCTAGGTGTGTACTTGGCTCTTTTTTTGGTGTTGCTGAGGGGCTTTTTGGGGTAACCTCTGGTATGTAGTTTTTGTTGCAGAGTGTTGGCATGTTTTTGGTCACGTGATACCTCTGTGCAATTTCTGCAGAGGCGAAGAAACTGTCCGTATGGAAGGTTGTCCCGGAGGATCTTAGGGTGATTGCTTTTATAATGCAAGATAGTGTTCCTGTCGGTTTCTTTGGAAAACCGAGTACATGTGAGGGCCCTATTGGATGGTTTAAATGCAAGGTCTAGGAAGTTTAACTCTGCATTACTGCTGGTCATAATAAACTTGATTAATTGGGTTTGTCTATTCAGCCATGTCAGAAAGTTGTTCAAGTATTGCTCTTCACTTTTCCAAATTAGGATGTCATCAATGTATCGGTACCAGTGATGTATCTTGTCGTGGAAGGGGTTGTCGTTGTTAAGGAAATTAATACTTTCGTATTCGGCCATAAATATTATAGCCATGCTAGGGGTGAAGGCTGCGCCCATGGCCGTCCCGCTGGTTTGTATGTAGAACGGGTCCTCGAAGAGAAAGTAGTTGTTAAGGACCAACTCCAGCAGTTCTATTATGAAACTGGTAGGGACCCTCCTCTGTTGCACATGGTGTGTCAAGTATTGCCTCATGCATTCCACCACAGCATCTTGGGGGAATGATAGTGTAGAGGCTGACAATATACATCGTCACTAGCAGCTCCTCGTTCATGTTGAAAGTTATGTTTTCAAACAAATAAATTGTGGCCATCGTATCTTTGAGATAGGTCAGAGTTTCTTGACGGAGAGGTTTCAGGAAGTGGTCAATAAATTTACAGATATGCTCCAAGATGGACCCGCAACCTGATACTATTTGTCTGCCTGGAGGTGTGAGTTTGTCTTTGTGTAGTTTGGGGAGTGCATAGAAAGCCGGCGTTCTTTCCTCTGACGTGGCCAGGAAGGCTGCCTCCTTGTCTGTGATCTAGTTGTGTTCAGTGGCGAAGGTCGTCACATCCTGGATCTTGCTCTTTATTTCCAATGTGGGGTCCTTTTTCAGCTTTTTGTAATTGGTTGCCTCGTTCAGGAGTTTCAGTACGATGGTTTTGTATTGGGTGGTGTTTTGGACCACTATGCCTCCCCCTTTGTCCGCTGGCTTTATGACTATTTTATTTTCTGTAAGGTTTTTGTGCGCAGTGCGTTCCCCCGGTGTCATATTGTGGCGTGTGGGTTTGCCTGTAGTGTTTTCATCCCTCCTTTGATACAATTTTCAAAGGTGGTGATGGCTGCTGGTACTTCGTTGTCCCTCGGGTTAAAGTCCGATTTTACTCTGAGGCCAGAATAAGGTGGTAGGCAGAAGGCAGTTCTTTAAAGAAGACTTTTATCCTGATGTTTCTGAAGAAATTGTAGAGTTCAGTATCAAGTCTGAACCAATCCGTGGGGTTCGTCGGGACGAATTATAATCCCATCGCTAGTACCGCTGTTTCATCTGTACTGAGCTATATCCCTGAAAGATTGAAAATAGGGATTTCTTTCAGTGTTGCCAGTTGTTGCGTCTCCTTCTGTTGGTCGGACGCCTCTAGGTTGGGTAATGGAAGAATTGTTGCATTGCTTGCGGTGGTGCTGGCAGCAGTGGGCCCAAGAATCATCCTCCTGGGACCCCCATGTCCTAAAAAAGGAACCATGGGAGGGTTTTGGTAAGGTCCTTGTGGGGGGTATCTATTGTTTACTTGGGGCTGGTCATAAGAGGATGATCCAGAACTTGATGTATCTGGAAAGGAGACCCATTTACATCTGTTCCTGTTTGTGCCGGTTAGGTTTGCTGTTCTTTCTCTCTCCTAGTCTTTATAGTCCGCCGAAAGGGCACAATCGACCAGAGGGATCTCTGCATCGATGGCCTTGCAAATGGGGGGGCCACAGTTAGGGATGTTTGCCTTGCTGCAACGTGGTTCTCACTCAATACATTTAACAGATACTATAGCCTGGATATTGCCCGTGGGGCTGATGCGTGTTTCAGCAGGGCAGTGCTGCAATATCTGTTACTGTGACCTTTCTGCCCGTTTTACTGCTTGGGGAGTATTAGGTAAGATTTTCATATCAATGATAAATCTTGCTGACCTGAGTCAACCCCAGAATTCTTTGCTGGACTGGTAGATTATTTTTCCCTATACCTCAGTGAGTGGGAATCTTTTTCCACACTCAGTCTTTTACTCTTTTTATGGGTGTCATTTTTAAGACTCTCCATAGTGTCTTTTAAAAGTTATCCCCTTTGACAACTTTTTCTGAGTATCCCCTTTCTCATTTTAAATGTAGCATTTATGTTACAAGGACAAACTTACCTTTAATGGCTGGTGGCAGGGAACTTTTTCATCAATTCGGTGCTCCTTTACTGCGGGCTGTTTCCATAGCCCCAGTAAAGGCACCTATGGGTGCTCATTTTACCAATATGGCCCCTGTCCTCCTTTTTTTGCCATTTCAGCGTTCCTTGTCCTTTCTTGTTCCTTCTCCTGACATCCAGGGTGGTAAATTCCTTTGTGTGGTTTTTATCTTCGGCAGGAATTCTGTGGATTCCCCACCCAGGCTCCACAGTGTCTGTGAAGGCAGGAAGAGAGGAAGGAGTTAAAAACTCTGCAGCCCTTTGTCTTCCAGCCTAACTGTGAGAATCCAGTTCAAACTGGAAGGCTGGCTGTCCTGAAATGACTGCCAACCCTCCAAGTTTGAATGTTGCCAGGCTGTTTGGTTGGCTCGGTTCCTGCATCAAAGTCCAATCCTGGAAGCTGAAGAGGAAGTTGACCACTGGAATCAAAACCGAAGAGGAAGATGAAACAGCAGCTAAGACGATTTCCAGCGACTGGAGAGCCTGCTGTAGCCCTTCCTTCCAATCGACCTGCGAACTCTGAAACGACAGCCCTGACCCGGAGCCTGGTGTGACACACTAGTCTGAAGACCTGCATTTTTAGCCATCCCATGTCATGCTGCGACCTTGCAGGCTGGAATACTCTGGGACCTCGAGCCATTGTGCGGTGCACAGTGTTCCAAATTCCGAATCTCGCTGAAACTTAGTGGGCATCCTGCTGGATCTCCAGAGGTATGATTCAGGTCCGAAAAGTCCCTCAACAGAATTCTGGACCTTGCAAACGTCGAGAATCCGACCAGCAATATTCTGTCTTCTTCTCTGCTCCTGAAAAGGCACCAAAACCACAGCTGCAAGGAAACTCTTGCCTGGAGCCGCCTTGTGTGATCCTTGCTGCAAACATCCATCCAAAGGCCTGTCTTCTGTTTTCTTCACAAAGGAATCCATTGACTAGGTTTTTTGCTGCATATCCAGAAGTATTCCTGCTGCAACTATTCTGTGCTGAGGTACTGTGTTGGCTGTGGTATTTTACCTACCTTAAGCCTTTGTGATTTCTGTATAGCTTTGGGTTGTTTTCTGTGATTGGGAGGCACTCATTCAGTTCGCTGGCACCTAGACCACTAGGGTCCCTCTACTGCTTGTGAGTGAACTCATGCAATCAAATATGGGAAGGACTGGATAAGAAAAGGGTGCTGCCTTGAAAAGAATAACAAGTGTTCAAAAGTTGCTTATTTGTAAAAGAAGTTGGTTGGTAACTGTAACTCCGAGAGTGAACAGTTGCAAAAGTTCATACTGATATTGAATGTGTGTTACACCATTCTGGAAAGTATATATAAGGTTAAGTTACTCACCTGTGAAGTGGCTGTGCCTCTTCCCCAAATGTAATTCTGTTGTCTTCACTTTACTATTCCTGTTAAGATATATGTATAAGTATACGCAATTGTGTCTTGCTGTTAGCCTGGCCAGAGTAAGTCTGCCTAAGGTTCTACTTAACTTTAGGTGTTCTGATATATTTTACTTACCTTGGGTTAGCTGTGTGCTATCCTAAAACAAGTTAGTTATAGCATATCTCAATCTGTTTTCCACTGATCTTAAAAAGTAACTGTAATAGGATATTACAACATTAGGTTTTACCTGCCTAGAATAACTGTGTGCCATTCCTGAAGTGTTCCTTTTAGTGTAGCTAACTCTGGTCTGCCTGGTGCATACAAAAGTAGTGTAAAGAGATTTTGCTCATCTTACCCTGTTTTCCACTGAGTTGAACAGCAGCTGTAATTGTATATTACACCACAAAGGTCTTAATCATCTAGTATAACTGTGTGCTACCACACAAGTAGAGTTGTATAGATACTGTTCCTTGAATCTGTGTTCCACTATTCAGTAAAGTATATTTGCAAGTTTGTTGACTGTGATTTCCTTGTTGAGTGTCACTGCATATAACTGACAGGGTCTACTACCCTTGTATTACTGTAAAGTAATCTGAAAGTGACTTATGGTTTTACTCCCCAAGAATAGGTGTGCCATATACTGAATGTGTATTCAAAGGTCTGACCTACCTAGAAATACTTTTAGGTGTTCTAAATAAGGTCAGTGTTGTGATCTGTGTATTTAAATCATATTGTTGTTTTTCTAATGTGTTTATTTGCGTTACGATAGTACTTAAAGGATAGTTCCGGGACTTTTTTTTTATTGTCCCTACGGGTCGGCCATGTGTTTGTAAGCATAAATCGGTAGATCGTAGGAAACTTTCCTATGGACCTTACCCGACTTTTCGCCCATTATCGCACTCGAAATCAGCCTCCATTTTGTGATAATCCTATCATTCCGCCGCATCGACCTGGCTCACCTGCCTTTGCGGCACTAAATCAAATCCCCCGCCCCTGAAACAGACTTTATCAAAACATTCATATTCCCCGCCTCTATCCGTGACGTGACTGAGCTGCGTAGGCAAACGCGCCCAGGCGTCTTCTACGCGACTCCACACAGACCCCGGAAATCAACACAGATCAGCTCACAATACAGCGCACCACAATTCGGAATATGAAACTGTACTTTGAAATCAAACCGCAAGATTGTAAATGTGGTAAAGTACATTTATTTGACATCAAATGTTTAGAGAATATTCAGCGATTTGCATTTTTATTTGCTCATGTTCCAAAAAGTTCGTATTGAGGAACGCGATGGTCCTTTGCTGTACACAGGGTCTTAGAGCATCTCACAATACAGCACCACAATTCGGAATGTGAAACCGTGGTTTAAAAGCAAACGGCAAGATTGTACATTTGGCAAAGTACGTTTATTGGACATCAAATGTTTAGAGAATATTCAGCGATTTGCATTTTTCTTTGCTCTCGATCCAAATTAGTTCGTCTTGAGGGAAGCGATGTTCGTGTGCAGTACACAGGGTGTTGGTTTACGATAAAAATAAGCTCTTCTGTCGCACTGATAATCGCATGGCTGTTCCAACAACGAGGCACTAGGCCACCACAACGGTAGGTATGTTGCATCTAACCGTTAGTACCGCGTAAGGGCATACTTGTACTTGGCGATCGTCCCATAAAATGGTCAGGGTGGTAACGTTGTTCACGCGGAGAAGCAACTGGCGGCTGTAGAAGCCGTCCGCCGGTGTCTGGTACTCGTGACACAGACAGTAGTGAATGATGTACCTAAAAACATAAAAAATGAAATTAGTCTCACCATCAGATCCTTATTAAAATTATTCATTTCATAGCGAGGACAGCGCTACTGGGTGTACACAAGTGTTTAAAGGCGTGGCGAGGCATGGAGGGGGGGGGGAGTGGAGTACAAGGTAAGTAGCATAAAATAATAAATAAATAGGGCCAGCTGGTGGCAAGTGCAAGGTAAGTGCAGAACAAGTGCTGGGAAGGGGGGGCTGTAGGATACTGAGACAGTCCCCCAGTGCAGGGGTTGACAGGGAGGCAGTGCAGGTGGAGAGTGGAAGGGCCCAGGACCGAGGTCGCAGACAGTGGACCAGTTGTAGCAGGGGAGAGGGAGAGAGAAAGCAGAAGCAAAGAGGAAGGTTTTGAGGTGCTTCAGTAAAAGCAGATGTTTCTCCTCCAGATAGTGCGCGGTAGAAAACACTATGCCACATAGAACGAACAAGTACAACTGAACCCGTCTTTAAAGCCACTGTATAGTAATGAAATTGCGGTATAAACTCATCAAAAGTTACTTACATTATATTTGCATTTTCCATTGTGTCTCTGTGTAGGGCAGACCCGAAACACCACTCCTTCTTTGCCGATGTTACTTCTTCTAATGAACGTGGCTCATGGTTTAGTTTCTGAAATTTTATTCATTATCTTTTCTTAGTCTTTCAGGATGGTCCCGGCCTGTCAAGGTCAAATCACAATAGAACCTTATATTGGGTCGTGGGCCGTTCCGCCACCCGAGCAAAACATCAAAGCAGCTGACCTTCACTTTGAGCGAGCACACATTTCTAGTTAGCTCCAGTTAGTGTAAGGGCATCTTGTCTGCGTGCCTTTTTTTTTATTGTCCCTATGGGTCGGCCATGTGTTTGTAATACGGAAACATTCTATAATTTTTGTAAAAATGATTTATATTACTGTTTGGTTTAATTGCAATGGGCCTGCAACATGAGGAGACTCGAGAGAACAGACAATCGAATTACAATCATTTAAACCGTGATGTGTATTTCTCAATGAGCTCTGCTTTAGGTGGACATGGAACAGAGGCAATGTTGGGTGGCAATGCAGTTGTCCCCTGCATAGGTTCGTTCACCACTCCATGTATGTGCCTATCGAGGACATCTACGATAAGTCTCTCAATAAACTCATATTGCATATCCTCAAACACTGGTTTGATCACCCATTGTTTACTTCTTTTAGTGAAGGCCTTATTGTAGCGAAGCGTCCCTAAAGTTCCGGTCGTCCTACTTTGTTGACGGCCAACATTATGGTTATGTGCCAAGACCGCTAGAAGAGTCCGATTTATCATGCCTTCCATGCCAAAATGCAATCTTTTGGGCCTGTACTTTAGGCACATATTGTGGAACACCTCCAAATCTCCTGTGTGGCAGAATTCCGTGAGTCCCCTCAAATCTCTTGTTATAGTTTTATCAAATACAATCTTTTCAATGGCCTTGTGAGTGGGTGATGAAGGAATCAACCACTTCTTCTTCCGTGCCTCCTCTGTGGACAAATGGCCATGTTCACATTTGTGGAAATGCTCATTTGTCGACCATCGATGTACGTTGCTACAGTGCAACATTACTGACCGCCATTTTTCCAGTAGAATTTCCAACGACCCTTCACATGTTTTTGAGCTCCACCAAAGATGGTTGCTGATTGACTTGGACCACTGTGAAATACCTTGCATATCTTTTTTTTTTCCTGCAGCCGACAATTTTTTATTGATTGATTTTGCAAGATGCCAAACGTCAAATTGGTGATTTATATTTTTGTACTGTTCTCTCATTGTCTTGGCAATTGAAACGTGTCTGTCCGTGGCTATCAGGTCGATCACCATTCCCCGCGATTGTAGTTCTTGCAATGATGCTACAAAGCCAACTTTCTCCATGGCCACTGAGGATGTACTTTGTGACACCTGCACGACCACCGAACTCACAATTTTCTTACTTTCCATGTCCTGAAAGTGGTAGGTGCAGTACTTGGCTGAAAATCCTGGACTGTCGCATTGTCCATCACCGGCTAGCCTGAAGCGTTTGCCCGCGAATGTACTTTCCATTGACATTTTTTCCATTCTCCAAGCTTCGCTGATGGCTGGAAATAGATAATCGGTTTGGTATTTGTAGAACTGACTTTTCGCAATGAAATGGATTCCCACAAACTGAAAGAAATACTGTAACTTTTTAAAACTTGAACCACTAAAAAGTGCGGCCGCTGCACAAAGTAGATTGCCTGCTGGCAGTTGCCCCAGCATGGGTTGTGCAGACCATGCGAACGGATGATATTGTGTACAGGTGGCATGTATTTTAAGGTTAGTGCCTCGAATTGCACGAGTCACATTAATCAATGGCTCCCCACATACTTCCCCACCAACCCAATGCCCACATTTCATCATCATAATAATATCCATCAAACAGCTATCGAATACAATGAATTTGGCCTCTTTCCTTATACTGTCACTCTGCATCCCAGCTGGTTCGGCCTGTAACGTTGAGGACATGTCACTCGCATGAAAGGTACAATCTCTGATATCGTCTTCCGCTATGCTGAGTGATATTGATGGTGTTTCATTGTCGTCCACTTCATTCTCTTCCATTGCAACATCTGTTCCTTGTCCGGAGATGGGAGAAAAAAACAATGTCTTCAACTTTCGCGTGCTCTTATTTTTTGCGGGTGTGGATTCTGTGAATTGATCTACGACTGCATCCAAACTACCAGGAGGACATTCACTATCAATGGCTGGTGGTGGTATAGCTCCGTTGTCAATCACTTCATATTCTTCCCATTGGCACGATGCATCTCCAGTCTCAAGTCCCTGCCAAAAGGTTTGACAAGCAACATCTCTCGTTCGCTTCACTGTCTGTGTAGATCTAGTTCTTACACCCACTCGCAACTAGAGGACAGATTAGAAAAGGGATGTTCAGTTTAAACACAACTTACAGTATTGAACTATTGACAGTGAAAGACAACATAATATAGTGAACAGGACACTAACCTTCTTTTGCTTTCTTTTCTTTGAAACTTTCTTTCCTCGAACTTCAACATCTGGACGCTGTTGCTCCGACTCGTGTGTGCATGTCTCCACTTCCTCTCGCGCTGCAACGACTATACTTTCATGATAAGCACATCCATCACTCACTGAGGCTCCATCGACTCGCTGAAACATAGAACTTTCATTAGTATGTATAATAATATTGAAAACACAAAATGTACTTGGGGACCAATACCCATACGTACATCTCAATAGCAAAACACGAATGAACGCATTGTGTAGAACATTCAAACGACAATAGTTCACGCATTGTTGATCTAGTTAGATTGAACTGTCAAGATCCATACCTCGGGCTCCGCATAGACTTCCATTGATGATATTATTGAAGATGACGCTTCAGCAACTCCCTGAAACACAGTAATTGCATTAGTATGGTTTTCTATTTTGTTTAAAAGAACATAAACTTTCTGCTCCCCCTTCCTCTTGGACTAATGCTCCATCGACTCCCTGAAACATAGGACTTTCATTAGTAATGAACACAATATTGAAAAAAGAAGACACATAGGAGGGCGACGACAGAAGGACATACCAATGGCTAAAAACGAAAGAAACATTGTGTGTAACAATCACGCTACAAGAATGCAAGATCTGATGATCTCCATCGATGGAACTGTCCGGAAACGTACCTCGAGCATCTGAGTGACATCTACGGTTGTCGTCAATGCGTTGGACTCCTCAGCATCTCCCTGAAAGACAGTACTTGCATTATTTTGGATAACAATAATTATAACTGAAAACAAAGACTAGAGGACGAGTACTGTGGTGTACCATTAGGTAAAATAATTACACGATCAATTAAAACTATTGATTTACATGCCTAAAACAAGTCAGTGTCAGAATAGCTAAGTAAGATTACCCGATAGGCGCTTGAAGTGGCTGATGACTGCAATAACGACACGGATGGAGAATCTTCAGCCTTCATATTGAGTGGATACATAAATGGGGAAATTATTGTTAGCTAATGCTACACACTACCGCAATGCCGAGAGATAAATACGTAAACTTGACTCACCAGTGGAGGGATGTGGACGAATAGAGTGGGAATAGCGGTTGAGAGCAATTTTCGCCTCGCTCGCGGTGTTTTCGTCCTTATTAGCAATGATGTGGAGTACATGTCTGGGCTAAAGTGCCTGCTGCAGATGCGGTATCGATCACCCCTCTTGTCCGCAAAGACTTCTAGGACTCTACTTTCTATCTCAGAGGCTGGATATCCGCAATATCGGACCCATTCTCTTATCTGATCTATTGTCTTAGGGAAAACATGCATTATAGTACCTTCAGATTTGTTATGGGTCTTCGAAGGGCAACCGCCAATGGAACAGGCAGGCATTATGGAAAGTTCTGAAAAGTAAAGATCAACAATTCTCTATGAATACCAATGTGTTAAAACATTAAATGACACATAAAAGGTTCAATGCAAGGTCCGTTTTGGTTCTTGGAACTATACATGTTATTCACATGCGGATAAGTATTTCAATAACTTTCAAAAAATAGAAAAAGTAATTTGACTAAACTCAGAACATGTGACTAGTTCCTTGCATGTACTGTCGTGAACGAAAAGAAAACATGGATGCAATTTGATGACTACTAGCAAATAGATATAAATTAAAAAATTGGACGCAAAATGATTATGGTACATGGACTTACCTTGACGAACAAACAGTTAGATGCAGGGATCAGAGTAGTTTCTTGTCGTAGAACAGGGAGCAGTTCACAGGTTGCAAACTGACGAGTTTGCTCAAAGTGGTCACGGAAGTTCACAGAGACGAAGAGCAGATAACCAGCACCTTCACGGGTTGACTAGCAAAGCGCAAAGAAGTTCTCATTAGAAATATGAAGTGGGTTATAAAGAATTCGAAACAGGGGTGTGTTTGTGAATGAATGACGTGTATATGTCGTGGCATTATGCGGTCTGCAGGGGGCCGTCCAGCGTGAGCGGGGATGCTTGGCAGGAGACACGGGGTCTGGAGGTAGACATGGGAACAACAACCCATGCTCTATAGACCACTTTGAAGTGTACATGGTCTTTGGCACCTCTTGGCCTTTATCGCTCCCTGACAGCTCCACTTGCCAGCACAAGTACCCCGGTGCGAACTGCCTTTGATAGGGCGGGGGGTGGATCGGGGCGGTGGTCGTGCAGACAAGACACAGGAAGACTCGTGAATGGAGACACACTTATGTGGATTGCAGGGGGCCGTCCAGCGTGAGGGGGGATGCTTGGCAGGAGACACGGGGTCTGGAGGTAGACATGGGAACAACAACCCATGCTCTATAGACCACTTTGAAGTGTACATGGTCTTTGGCACCTCTTGGCCTTTATCGCTCCCTGACAGCTCCACTTGCCAGCACAAGTACCCCGGTGCGAACTGCCTTTGATAGGGCGGGGGGTGGATCGGGGCGGTGGTCGTGCAGACAAGACCCGTTTGCCGCAGGGCCTCACCAAGGAGAGGCCATCTAACTGAATGTAAGAGGATGGCTGCAGGATCTACTACATGGAATGCAGGGGGGTGAGTTTATAAATACCTCACCCTCCCAGGAGAATATACACTAGATTCATTTAAAAAATCAAAACAACCATTGTTAAAATATATGTTGGGCTTTATTTTAGATTTTAATTAAACATAAATAATAAACATTACACATTGTAAAGTTGAGGTTGCAGCACATCGAGGGAAAATCCGCGGTATTGTCCACTGTCACTGGGGAAATGTTGTCTAATGGCAAGTACCGCACAGGCAGGTATTACTCTCCGAACGCGGTGTCCGAGCCTCCCGTGAAGCCACCAAGTGAAGCAACGATAGGCCACCAGCCTGTACCACCTGTGAAAAAAAAAGATGCAAACTGTATTAAACTGACCAAACTTTCTTATCAATGTCGATTCAGGTAACACATGTCATTTTTCTTAGAAAAAAATTATATCTAGAAAATGCACTATATGGAACAAATTTACATGCGTTCGAATGATATGTAAATGTAATTTTATATGTGGGAGACGACCATGAAATAGTGGTGGCATCACTGACATCACAAACCGAGTATACTTACTCGTTACTCGGATTACGCGGACGAACAGTGCCGCGAAGTTCGTGCATAAGCACCATCATCATCCTCAACACGGTCCGTGAGAGGCAGGCTTCCCTGAACTCTGGCAGCTCGGTGATGCATTGCGGACTTTGCTCGCCTTCCTGCAGACTTTGCTCGCTTTCCGAAATGTAGGCCAAGCACCCGGAATTTTCACGGCAGCAGCAGTTCTCCTCCTCAGTTGGCATTAGCTCGCACTGATTGCACGTGCACCAGGTGGAGACGCCGTCCATGCGACATGGTCCAGGCTCTTCATCCGTTGACTGGTCCTCCCAACTGCCGTCCGAATCCCCATCGTTTTCGCGTGCTTGACTTTCCAGTAGTTCTTCCTCGGTGTACTCGGGCTCGTACATATACGGCATTATTGTGGCCATTGTGCGGTAAAGATAGTAAAATAATTTACAGAGATGGTACAGGTGTTCACACGGGCTACAAGCGGCGAAGGTAGCTGACCAGAGCACTGAAACGAGTCACAGAATACTCAAAGTAACACAGAGAGAGGAATGGAATCGAAAATCTGCTGCTGTGTGTTGTGAAACGGTCTGTTTATACTTATTGGGGAAAGAGGCGTCCTGCCATTTCCATGGCAACACGTCAATAGCTGAGGCGCAGCGATTGTTGACACGAGACGTGCTTGAAATGGGCAGTACGCGTCTGCTGATGTCAGGCTCAGGGGCGGGGGATTTGATTTAGTGCCGCAAAGGCAGGTGAGCCAGGTCGATGCGGCGGAATGATAGGATTATCACAAAATGGAGGCTGATTTCGAGTGCGATAATGGGCGAAAAGTCGGGTAAGGTCCATAGGAAAGTTTCCTACGATCTACCGATTTATGCTTACAAACACATGGCCGACCCGTAGGGACAATAAAAAAAAAGTCCCGGAACTATCCTTTAATTACCCATGAATCTCTTGGTCCGCTTGTATATAATAAAAAAAACCTTATTTTTACAATGCATAGTGTTGGTGTTTCTTTGGACCATATGTATAATACAATTTCTTTTTACTGATTTTACAGCCCTCTCTCCCTCCTAAGATAAGCCTGGCTGCTCTCTCTACGCTACACTGAACTAAGGTGGTACAGCCTTCTACTCAGAGTTGAGTCTTGTATTGCCTCAGTTGAATGGTTTTACTAAGCCCTTAGTTGGACTTCAGAAACATGGTCCCAACAAGGAGTCTATCAAATGAGGAATCTGTGGGAGAAAGGCAATCCATTGAAGGAGTAATTACTTACCATAATGTTCTTTCCATGGAGTCTTCTTCCATAGATTCCTTGTCTCCCCCTTCCATCCGTTCCCGCTCAGAATGCTTTGCCGTGCGCATCTATCTTAGTGAGTAGACACTTGGTGATGGTCCTGGAGTAATCGTTTTCTTTCTGGCAAACATCATGTTCTCTCAATCAATCTTTCAATTATTATTTAACACATGATTCTGGCTACTGTGGAAGGTCTTTCACAGTTTTTCATCCCTTTGGGATGCTTGTTGTGTTAACCTCTTGTTGGCTGTTTACCCCTCCTCTCTCACTGTTTTCCTCTGCAGCGGTCAAGGGTGGGGGGGGGGGCAGAGCTGAAGTATGGGGCGTAGTGACATGGTATATATACGCCGCTCAGCGTCCCCTCCGGAGCCGACAATTGAGCACCGCGCAAGGGGGATCAACGGCAGAGTCAAGGTCCACTACTCCTCCTATTGAAGAACTTTCCGAGCAGCAAAGCTGGATGTGGATGTCTGAGGTGCTGCGCCCATTGGCTACGGAAGTGCTTCTGAAGTGCAGCTGTGCCGGTAGATGTATATCCAATATGAGGAATCCATGCGATGAACATCCATCTGAAAGAACATTACCGGGAGGTTGTCAATTTGTTCGTTTTTTTCCCTCTTTGTTTTTTAGGAACCCGGACCACTTTTTTGGGCCAGAGGTACTCCTACTGAAGTCCCTTTGCTGCTGTAACCCCTTAAAAGTATATGGCTCCTAACACCGGAGTACATTTGATGCGCCGATTTCTGGTCTCAGATTTTGTCAACCTACGTTGGTTTTAGAGCACAGGCTGGTGGCAGCTGAAATTTCGTTTTGGCTTCACATGGGGTGCAGCCGACATTACTGCATTATCTCACTTTACCTTTTTTGTAGCCATTGGAGCTTCTTTCTGTGCTATTTTGTTTGAACCATGCCTTTGTTTATTGAAAACATGAGGAAGGCCTGAATTGGTGCTTGTGTAAGCGTGAGTTCTGAGTCCAACTCTGTGCCCTGTTGTGGTTTGCACAGATTTATGCTATTACCTAGCACAAAATAGGCCAATACACACAGGCTGTGTGTGGGTGGACCTGGGTTCTTGGCAGTTTTAAGGCCCATTCAAATAGGCTGACTGCCAAAACCTATGTGAGAGGTCCCCACTTGTATGATTTGAGGCTGGTTTAGGCCAGCCCAGGAGTGTGCAAGCATAACTGAGGCTGTGACCCTCCCTCAATTCTGGCAGGATTTTAGTAGGTTGCTTAGTGGCCTGCTGGAGGATTTTTGCTTTGAAGCCATACTGCTGCAATTGTAGGACCTGGTCTGGACATGCTGGCTGGATCCTACATGCTTACCTTTCCCTCTGGTTTTCAGCTGCTGGACATCCTTCGTGGGCTGTCTTTGTTGCCCGCCCTGTTAGTGGTCCTGACTAGGCTGGGATTTCCATGATTGGACCAATTCTGGGCAGTTTTGCCACAGTCTTTGCTGTTCGTCGTTTGTCTCTGCCTAAGCGTCTACCGTAGTCCATAAGGGCACTACACCATCTCTGCTGTTTGTCTGGGACTGTCCTTGCTTTCATTGTTGGACTGTTTCCTGCTGGCTGCCCTGCTTTGCCCTTCATTACAGCTGAGCTAAAACAGCATAGATGGCTTTCCATGGACATGTTCCCATAGCAGACATCAACGCTTTCTGAAATAATTCTCTTGAGGTATCATCCAGGAAAGAGGTCTGCTTTTGGCCAGTAAGACTTTTCTCTTGAACCCTAGCCAGGTACAGGTATATTCTATCTACTCTGCCCAACATATTTTTCTTTTTAATACTTTCTTTATTAAAGCACTTGATATCACATTTCACATGTACAGCACATGATGAAACATAGTAGCAGTCAGTAGCAACAGGAACACAGTTGACAACCGGTTTGGCAATGTAGGGAGACATTATCCAAAACATAAGATGTTGGTAAGGTGATGCTGACATAGGCAAGTAGTCGAGAAAACTAGTGGGTGTACAGGAGGATCAAAGAATAAACCTATAGCGTTTTGTGTTAATAGTCTACATGAGTGTGCAGGAGGAAGGATCGAAAGGCCTGGCATACATCGCTGGGCTGTCTGCCCACCAGCTGCATGGCTGCCCATTCATTGGTCCTCGTTATCATTGGCCCAGGTGAATGCTCGCAGCCACTGTTTTAATCGGAATGGTGAGCTTAAGCCAGCACAGCAGCAAACACCTCAATGCTAATTATATGCATACACCAACAAGGTTGCACTGAGGGCCCACCAGGACCTCCAAAAATTTGGAACAGGCAATGCATGGGGGTGGCTTCCCGTCTCTTGTCAGTCATGTCACCCAGTGTAGCACATAACTCCTCCCAGTACCCACCAAGCTTGGGGTTTCTACACCATATGGAAATAGCCAGCATTCACCAGCATGGGGTCTGGCATGGATTCACATGCTCATGAATATTCCCCGTCGTCAGGCTGGGAATCCTCGGTAAAGAAAAAACCAGTATCAGTTTAGTTTCTGATCTGTCTTTCGTAGTAGCAACCAATCACTGATCTCTGCGTCATACTGACCACAGCCAATGACTGCCCTCTACCTAAGCCCCGCCTCTGGCAGCCATCTTCAGATTTTTACCGCACGTTCAAGTGTTGGGATCCTCGTGCTATTGCTCTCGAGCGTTAATGCTATTTTTTCACGATTTTTCTCAAAAACTTCGATTTTTTTCGGTCAAAAAGAGTCTCAAGCTCCACCGATTCTTCATCCGATCAATGGGGACCCGTGTCGGATTCGTCTACGCCCCTCAAGGGTGAAGATTTCGTCGAGCTACGCTTTTGGAGGACTCCAGAAGTTTCTCAGGCCCATCTCGGACATGGCCCAGGAGAAGGGAAGCTCGACGCCCGGAAAGCTGTTCAGGGTCTGCCCTGGATGCGAGCTTCAGAATGTCTTTAAGGAGGACGAACACTCCTTTTGTCTTTACTGCCTACATGAGGACAAGACGCACGTGGAGAACGACTGTGCTTTTTGCGGCAATATGTCGGAGCGGACCATGAAGGACCGACATCAACGTCTCGCCAACTGGCTAGAAGGGAAGAGCCCGTCAGGCGAGAAGAAGAAGAAATCCGAGCGGTCTTCTAAGACCTTTGAGGACGCCCCGGCAATGGGGGTCCAACACAAGACCAAGCACCGCGAGTGCGCTGGCACCGGGAGCGCCGAACGGTCAGGCTCTACGGGCGCCAGGCAGGGCGCATCCTCCCCGGCACCATCAACCACGAGCCAATGTTCTGGTTCGGGTAAGAAATTTAAGGCCGAGCACCCGGCGAAGCTCCTGGAGAGGCCCCGGTCAAGCTGGAAGGCCCCATCGGAGGGAGAGCGAGGCAGTGCCCCCCCCCCCCCCCCCAAGGAGAAGGCGGTGAGCGCACCTAAGGTGGTGAAAGCCTTAATCCATCCGGCCAAGGCCTCTATCGAGACAGTCGCGGCAGCCCTGGCTCAGCCTGTGGAGGCTACACCAGTGGTGGCGACCTCGGGGCTCAGTCTCCCTGCCACCGCGGAGGGAGTCCTCTTTTATGCCCATCGACAGGGCCCCTGTGAAACCTCCGACGGAGAAGAAAAAGGGGGGGCAGGAGGTCGTCGTGGATTCGGCCTCAACCTCTGAGGAAGAGCTGATCGAGGTCTTAAGCCACGGCGTTGGCGTGGAAGAAGACCAGCCCGTCGGGAGGGATCCCCGACGTAGGAGACGATATCATCGAGAGTGCCGACGGGGCCCCTGACCACCCGTCGGACTCCCCTCAACCAGCGCCGCAAGACAAATCGGCGGCCATTTTGTTGGCTATACAGTCCTTATGCTCGGAGATAAGGACGAGACTGCCGTTACCACCAGCGGAGGAACCGCTCCCGACGGGGGACCCAGAGCCAGGCCCTTCTGGGAGCCCTCCCCCTAAGAGAAGGAGGATTCACCCTCCACCTCCTTTTCAGCCATCGCGCCCTGTTCAGCCCTCCTCCCCGTCCACGACTCGTGGGAATGATACGGGGACTGACACGGCCGCGACGGGTACGGACGACGAGGTTTACGACGAGGATCTGCCGTCGTCACCTCCCACCCGGGCTTCCCCGCCCGACGAGATTGGATCGTTTCACTCCATGAACGCCAGGGCATCCAAGCTCTTCCAGCTCTGCCCGGAGGAGAAGAAGGAAGGTTTCCTTTATCAACGGCGCGATGCCAAGAGGAAGACGGTCCTCTCCGTGCCTCTACTGGACGATATTTGGGATGAGGGCCTCGCCCTCCTCAAGAACCCATCCACGACGCCGGCTAGAAGGGATCGGTACGAGAAGAAGTACCGGGTCCCGGACGCGGCCCCCTTGTGCCTCCGGGCACAGCCGACCCCGGACTCCGTCGTCTCCGCGGCGGCCAGGAAGAAAGCGGGGGGGGAGGTGCGGCCTCCACGTCGACTTCCCCGCCGGACGCCGAGGGAAAGAAATTGGATACGATGGGACGCAGGATCATCTCGTCTGCAGCGACGAGGATTAAGGCGGCCAACGCCTTGACTATCGTAGCCCGCTATGACAGGGAGCGGTGGTACAAACTGGCCCCCCTGCTGGACTTCCTACCGGACAACAAGAGGGCGGATGCCCTAGAGATCTTGCAGGAAGGTGAGGTGGCGTCGGACCACGCCATTACGATTGCGACGGACATCGCCGACACTGGATTTCGCCAGTTGGGCAACGGCGTGTGCCTTAGGCGGCGTGGATGGCTCAAAGCTACTGACTTCCGTCAAGACGTGCAGACCAGAGTCTTGGACATGCCGTTCGATGGAAACAACCTGTTTGGGAAAACAGTGGACGATTCCCTTCAAGCCATCAAAGCAGACACGGAGACGGCCCGGGCTCTTGGGGTTCTCCAGCAACGGCGGCCGCCCTTTCGGAGCGGCGGAGGCAAGGGTGCCTCCAAAGGTTCCGGCGGCGGATTTTCCACCTACCGTCAAGCGGCCCGTTCGTCGTCGCAGGAAGCTTACAGAGGACGAGGCAAGTCGGGCAGACCCCGCCGTCGTCGCCAAGGAGGTCAAGGCGGCAAAGCCTCGTCGAAGCAGGACTGAACCGGCCGTGGGGTCGGGCCCCCACCGAAGCACCCCGGTGGGAGGCCGGCTGGCGAGCTTCGTCAGCGTGTGGGAGTCCATCTCCACCGACCGTTGGGTGCTGGACGCCCTAGCCCAGGGTCACGCGCTTGAGTTTCAAAGAAGGTGCCCGCGCGTCCCCCCTGTGGCCATGAAAGAACTTCACGTCCCTCAACTTCTCTTGGAGGTAAAGGCGATGCTCAGGAAGGGCGCCATCGAGCTCGTCCCAAAGAGGCTTCGGGGCTCCGGAGTTTACTCAAGATACTTCCTCGTGAAGAAGACGACGGGAGGATGGCGTCCCATCCTGGACCTACGACGACTGAACAAATTCATCAAGGCACAGAAGTTCCGGATGGTCACCCTCCAACACGTCCTGGGTCAGCTGGAGGAGGGCGATTTCCTGTCGTCGTTGGATTTGGAGGATGCCTACTTCCATATTCCCATCCTAAAGGGACACCGAAAGTTTCTCAGGTTCATGGCCCAAGGGCGTCACTATCAGTTCAGAGCCCTTCCCTGTGGACTAAGGTCGGCACCCAGGGTCTTCACCAAGTGCCTCGCACCGGTGGCGGCGCAGCTGCGCCGAGAGGGGATCCACGTCTACCCCTACCTGGACGGCTGGCTCATCCGAGCCAAGATGAGGGAGCTCGCTGTGGAGCACACGGCAAGGACCGTCCAACTTCTCACGGACCTGGGATTCTCCGTGAACTACGCCAAGTCCCACCTGGTGCCCGCGCAAGACGCACTGTTTCTGGGAGCGAAGCTCGACACAGTGTCGCTTCTGGCCTCCCCGTCGGAGGAAAGGACGAGGGCCATTCTGGGCAAGGTGCAGCGGATGCTGGTTGCGGACGCGGCCAGAGTGAGGTCCATTAAGTCCCTCCTCGGAATGATGTCTTCTTGCATTTACCTCATCCCCCTGTGCAGGCTCCGGATGCGCCCGTTGCAGGAGTTCCTGGACGCGCGCTGGATCCAGACGACGGGCAGCTTCGAGGAGAGGATCACACTCGACGAGAGTTTCCGACGAGCGATCCGGTGGTGGGGCACCCGTGCACATCTGACGGCGGGCATGGACTTCCAGACCCCCGGCCACCAGGAGACAGTGACCAGGGATGCCTCCCTGGAAGGGTGGGGAGCGCACACCGAGAATCTGCACGCGAGAGCCCTTTGGCTCCCGACGGAGAAGGCCCTCCATATCAACGTCCTGGAGCTCCGTGCAGTGTTTTGGGCCCTCAGCTCCTTCCTTCCGTCCCTCAAGGGCAAGGTGGTGAGGATCTTCACCGACAACACCACCACCATGTTCTACATCAGGAAACGGGGCGGAACCAGGTCCCCAGCCCTGTCCAGGGAGGCGCAGGATCTGTGGCATTGGGCCGTCGCCCAAAGGATGTCTCTGGTGCCGTTTCATCTGGCAGGGATAAAAAACACCATCGCCGACTCACTCAGCAGGGAGCTGCGCTCGTGCCACGAGTGGGAACTATGACAGGATCTAGTGGACCGCCTCTTCCGACGGTGGGGCACTCCCCAGATCGATCTGTTCGCGATGGCGACGAACTCCAAGTGCCGGAGGTTCGCCAGCAGGTTTCCCCAGCCGAGGAGCATGGGCGATGCTTTCTCGTTCCTCTGAGAGGGCCTGTTTCTATACGCGTTCCCTCCATTGCCATTGCTGATCCGGCTCATCAACCAGCTCAAGAGGTCCTGGTGCAGGATGATCTTCATCGCACCTGCGTGGCCTAGGCAGATATGGTTCCCGGACCTTCTGGATTTGTCAGCTTCCCCGTCAATCAAGCTGCCAGTGGACACGGATCTGCTCTCCAGGGAAGGGAGGCGCCATCCTCCATCACGACCCGAAGTCGCTGAACTTGCAGGCCTGGCTCCTGCAGCGTTAGAGTTTGGAGGATACGACATACCGGCCGACTGCAGAGGTTCTTGCAAAGGCCAGGGCGTCCTCAACTCTTAAATGCTACGGACACAAATGGAAGAGGTTCTCTGTCTGGTGCCACGCACAGAAGATTGACCCTCTGCGGATTACGGCTCCCCAAGTACTGCCATACCTACTGACGCTGGCCAAAGCTGGACTGGCGCATGCGTCCATCAAGATTCATCTTGCTGCGATCTCCCGATACACCAGAACCACGGGGCGGACGTCCTTGTGGTCTCATCGTCTGGTGAAAGAGTTCATGAAGGGACTGTTCAGATCGTTCCCGCCGGTGAAGGCTCTGGCCCCGGCGTGGGAGTTCAACGTGGTGCTGACCAAGCTCATGGGTCCTCCGTTCGAGCCTCTGCACTCGGCTCCGTTGAAGTTCTTGTTGTGGAAAACAGCGTTTCTTGTGGCCATCACTTCCGCACGACGGGTGGGAGAGATCCAGGCCCTTTCCTGCAAGGCCCCCGTACCTCACAACACGAGGGTAGTGCTCAGGACGCACCCCTCCTTCATGCCCAAGGTGCCGTCGGACTTCCACCTCAACGAACCCTTGGTGTTGCCTGTTTTCTTCCCGTCGCCTTCGTCGCCGGCTGAGAGGACTTTGCACTCGCTGGATGTGGCTAGAGCGCTGAAGTTCTACGTGGACCGCACAAAGGGTTTTCGGAAGACGTCACAACTCTTTGTGAACTTTGGACCTGTCAATCCAGGGAAGGCTCTCTCGGAGGCTTCCATTTCCAGATGGCTCTCCGGCTGTATCATGTACTGTCATCGGTTGGCTAACCGACCCCTGCCTGGCCGTCCGAGAGCCCATTCCACCAGAGCGATCGCAGCTACCACGGCGTTCCTATCTGGTGTGCCCTTGCTGGACATCTGCAGGGCTGTTATGTGGAGGCCGACGCACACCTTCACGAAATTCTACTGCGTCGATCGGGATTCCAGGGAGGAGTCCAGGGTCGGCCAAGCAGTGCTGCGCAACCTGTTCGCCTAAGGTGAGCCTGGTGAGGATGTAAGATTTGCTTAATGTTGAGTTTGATGTGATGCTTAATGTTGAGCCTTTGCCACCTCCCGTGGTTGTGCATGTGTGTACTGCTATGTATTCTTTATTCATGAGCATGTGAATCCATGCCAGACCCCATGCTGGAGAAGGAACAAGTTACTTACCTGTAACTGTTGTTCTCCAGCATGGGTCTGGCATGGATTCACATACGAACCCTCCCGCCTACCCCTCTGCGGCTCTTCACTTGGTCATACTGCCACTTGGCGTGCTACCAAATCTGAAGATGGCTGCCAGAGGCGGGGCTTAGGTAGAGGGCAGTCATTGGCTGTGGTCAGTATGACGCAGAGATCAGTGATTGGTTGCTACTACGAAAGACAGATCAGAAACGAAACTGATACTGTTTTTTTCTTTACCGAGGATTCCCAGCCTGACGACGGGGAATATTCATGAGCATGTGAATCCATGCCAGACCCATGCTGGAGAACAACAGTTACAGGTAAGTAACTTGTTCCTTATCCTCCACACATCTAGGGCAACAGCCTGAGTTTGACTCAGAGATTAGGGGCAGTCGGAGTGAATTGATTCCTGTGCAATACTTTGAGTTTCATTAACCGGGAATTATAAGGAATTGCACTGGTTTGCATGCACATGCCCCTCCCCCCCAGACCTCGTCAGTTATGTCCAAGTTCATGTCTCGCGGCCATTTGGATCGGAGCATGTCCAAGGGCGTCGGGATCTGGCTCTGAATAAAACTGTATAAGGTGGAAACACAACCCTGTGTACTGTAGGCAGTCATAATGTAACCCTGTATAGGATTATCAGGTTCCAGAGGGAATTCGGCCCACTGCCTCCGAATGCTTTCCGCAGACCTATACATCTGATCATCTATGTTGCACAATGACGGAGATGCCGTCTGCCGCTAAAAAGTACCCCTCGAGGTAGAGGTCGCCCAAGTGCCTAAAACCGATCTGCTCCCATCGCCTCTTCATTGCCATGTCCACTCTGGGGAGGGTCAGTATACAATTCCACAGGTGGAGGTCGCTATGATGGGGATGGTCCCACCTCCAGCAGTTTTCATATTTTCCACCATGCCACAGTGGTCACACTAGCAGGATTGAATGAACATGAGTCTGAGAACTGAGTGGGGCAGGGTGTGGGGGAGCACAAGTGACCTAATATCACACCCTGTGTGTAATACCTCTCCAGTTTAAAATGCAGGTTGGATGCTGTGAGAAATCTGAAGGTGTCACCCGCTAGTCCCCGGGGGATCTGTCATCCAGGTGGCCAGGACATGGCCATCGCTTTTGGATCCAGTTCCTGGGGGTGGACAAGTGCGGGAGGATCACATGGGTGAGGGGTCTTGTGGGAGTGGGACAGCGGATGGAGACGCGGTATCCCCTTCCCTGTAACACCTTTACCCCATCCTACCAGGTAGGATACTTAGTAATCTAACCCCCACCCTTCATAACACAAACACTTTCTCACAGACGGCTCGCTATGAGAGAAATTGGACTAACACCCGAGCCGTATACCTGACATGTCCCAATGCGCAAGTCAGGCAGCGTCAGGCATTTACTGACCATCACACACACCTGACTTCCATTACATTTACACACACACGGATAAAAGGCGGAGCATGAGAGCACACTCTGAGCGAGGAAATGCACACGTGAAAGCAGCAGTTCCAAGATGGCAGTTCAATACATTATATGATCTATTTTATCTATATCGTGCTCATGCACAAGTGTTTCGGAGCGCGACCAAGCAAGGGGAGGGGATCAAGGGAGAACAAAAAATAAAAAAACAATCTTACTAGGCCCAGTGACATTAAGAACCCGCATGTGTATGGAGAAGAGAAAAGGGGGGAAAAGTGCATGGAAGGGGGAGAAGTGGAAAGTGCAGAACAGAGGAGAGAAAAGAATAAGTTGAATAAATACAGGCAATGAAAAAGTAGTAGTGCAGCCAGCAAGTGACAAGTGCATGATTAGTTAGATAGGGTATCCTTGCATCCATTGGGAGATAATAAAGGGATTTCAGAGCTGGAGATATACGATCCCAGGGCTTGAGGCCAAGGACAAGTCTTGCAGTCCTGTTCTGGATTAGTTGCACAGGGCGGAGAGTGGAGGCTAGTAGATTTAGAAAGAGGCCGTTACAGTAGTCCAACCTGGAGAGAACCAGAGCTTGAGAGACAGTGAGCTTCTGGGGGAAGGAGAGGAAAGGCAGAGTACCTCTGAGGAGGTGGAGTAAGAAGTTTGACTTTTTAGAGACGTCGGAAATGTGTGCGGAGAAGGAAAGTGTGGAGTCTAAGATGACCCCGAAATACGAGGCAAAAGATGGCAAAACAAAAGGGGATTGCAAGGAGGGAAGTGCTCTTGACCTTTTCGACGAGGAGCCGTTACTTTCACAAAACCTCGAATAGAAAGCGTAAGACCAGGAAACCAGGCTGAATAATCCTGCATTGTGTGATGATGTTAATCAAGGCGGGGAGAATCGCCTGCTGCCGTGGTATTGTCCTTGGCTCCTCAAATAAAGCAGCACCAGTGAAATTAACACAGCCGGTGAGTTGGGGAGGCCAATACCAGACCGGTCTGTGTTGAAGCCAAGGTTGCAAGCAGCAACATTGTATGTTGAACGCTGAAGCAAAAAGTGTATAAAGCGCATGTGATAAACAATGCGAGTGAAATTGGACAACAGATGAGTGATTGAACTCTAAAACCAAGATACACTTCCTTAGAGTGGTCTGGCACTGCGTGCATGCTCATTCAAAGGTCTCTGTAAGGTATCCAACTGAGAGATGGGAAAAGCAAAAGAGTGACAAATGATTGTGAATCGAAGTGTTCCTGCAACGGGTCAAGCCAAATCCTGTGCACAATCGAAAGTCTTTGATGTTAATAGAGTAAAGAAAGTTTGTGTTAAAGTAAATTAAAATTGGTCTGAGTCCGGCAGAGGGAGACTGATTGAACATTGTGTTGAAATGGATCCGAGCCCGGCTGAGGGGGATCCGAGATGAATAGTGAATCACCTAAGAAATTGAGTGCATGTGAAATCCTGAGAGGAAAATGATGTATTGTTTGTCGCACCAGGCCCTCTGAAAGAAGAGACTTTGAAAGGCAAAGAGACGTGTCCACAGAAGGCCCTGATGCTAATGTTAGAACTGCACCCTCGTGCTAGAGAAGCCAGAGACTGTGCTAAGTACGTCACCTTGTTTCCTGCTGAAAATTTGGGGAAGGGAGGCCAACGGCCTGAATATCCTTGTTAAATTGAATTCTAATTCAATGGCTAATCCCCCTTACCTAGTGAGTCCCTCAGCAGCTTTGCTGGATTTCTGGAGTTATTTTTTTTCACTTGGTAAGAGTGTGAGCTTTTCACCCACTCTTACCCAGGTTTTGCCATGTGTATTTCATCTGTTTTTATGATTGTAGACTCTGGAGTACACCGCTTCAGTAGCCCCCTTCTTTTGTGTGTTACACACCACCTTCAGTGCAGTGACACAGAGTTGTCTTTTAGACTTCCCACCAACTCCATTTCTGGGGCTGACTAATGTCCCCCAGAAAAGAGTAAAGTTGCCATTAACTTTACTTACTCATTTAACCACAGGTCCAGTACACCCCATCTTAAATGGAGTACTGCAAAGGGTTAATCCTTCGCCCTTTTTACCTGTACCTCCTAGAACATTGTTTTGCTCTTTTAACATTTAGACTTGGCTGGTGGCAGTGGTATCTACCCTAACTTTTCTACCGCGATTATACTATATAAATGTGGTATTGTTTTAGGCTATTATATTAGCCTCAAACTTAAACCCACTTGACCAAATACTTTTTCTTTTGGCTCCGGTCGGGTTTATTCACCATTTCTTTTTGTTAAAGTCCTTCTTGTGTATTACTTTGCGCGGCAAACCAGGTTTGCCTTCTTTGTTCACTGTCTTTTGGCGGGCTTCTGCCAAGAAGCCCTCCTCTAGGCGCCTGGATGTCTAGGTGGACTGAATGTGAGGGAGGGGTGTAGTCACCCCCTGCACAGGGTATCCTAGGAAACCCAAGTCGCACTTTGCCATGATTGGCTGAGGTGGTTGTCCCGGCTGGACAACCCCCCTGCTGCGTGATTGACAATCAGCCAGGCTGTGTGAATGGGGGATTTTTGCATAAAAGGCAGGACTCTTGAGCTAGAAGTCAGAGTCGCCACTGGAACTACAAGGAGGAAGTCGGCTGCTGCAACTACCCCTTCCAGGTGAAGCCCTGCTGCAGTCCTAAGCTATCTACCCTCCGACGACCAGAGACGATCCAGTCCCAAGTCCTCTTCCCTTGAGCCTAGTGGGGATAACCAGCTCATCTTCTACAGCCAGAGGATCCTCTTCGTGGTCGAAATGGCTGCACACTGCTGTAGTGGTCCGGATAGCCATCGGAAGAGCCTCTCCTGTTTTTAAGGAGCGCACCTTTTATTCACCGTCGCTGCTGCCGGCTTCAGCCCTGTGCGGTACAGACACCTCCAGGCGTCCTCCTTCGTATCGAAGCTCCAGGAACCGTGGGTCTGCAGGAAATTACCAGGAACAACTGCCGTGGCACCAGCCTCTTCACTGAATAAGGTACTGTTTCTGCTCGAGGAATTAGGGTGAATCCCTTTTCTTTGCCTCCAAGGCTTGCCCTTGTCTTCCCTCCTCCTTATGACTTTTGCTTCCTCTGACAATATCTAAGTACTCTTGGCTACGTTGAATCGTGAACTGTCCGACCGTGTGATCTTCGACAACAGGAACCCGGTTCCACTTGACACTGGCTCCGGCCTATTGACTCTTGAATTTCTTGTGTTTTCTGATTCTGTCTGCCTTGACAAAAGTATTGCCCATGATTTTTGCCCCCAACTCTCTTGGCTGTAGGTCAAAGGATCGAATCCAAAGGACCGAAATGCAATAGGGTCGAATCAAAAGGACCAAAAACAAAAGGGGTTGATTTTATTTATTTTTTAAAATTTTGTTTGGGGGGGGGGTCCTCCCCCAAAACCCCCTGTTTTGGTGTAAAATTTTTTTTTTTTTTTTTTTTTTTTTTTTACCATACGGAAACCAAAAAATATATATATATTTTAAAAAAACAATTCAACCCTTTTTTGTTTTCGGTCCTACTGACTCGACCCTATTGCATTCGATCCTTTTCGTGTCGATCCCTTGACCGGACACCACACTCTCTGGGTATCTCAGGTTCTAAGTGTGTTTTTGCCCCGGCAACATTTCTTGCCGCGGGTACGCAGTTCTTTAGTAAGACCGAACTGTCATTACTGTCAAAAAGTGATTGCAAGTGTATTCCCGGTAACGTCTTTTGTTTCACAACACTGGTCCGTTAAAACACAGGGTACTTACCTTGAAGTCATACCGTACAAAGTGAATTGGTTGTAGTATATTTTACGTGTGGTTTTTGAATTAATAGAAGTGTTGTGTTTATAACAAACGGTTTAAAAATAAATGTACTTATATTTTTTACCTGCAACCTTGAGTCAGTGTTTGCTTGAGTCACAGTAATTGTGGTCCCTTCGTGCAATCTCTGCTACTGCTCATATACTCTTGAGATAAGCCTGGCTGCTCCGCTACTGTTAGCACTTTAACATAGTAGTACAGGCTTGTAGCAAAGGTAAAACTTGTATTGCCACCTGTAGTCTTAATTGTGTGTAGTGGTCCCTAAGGGCACTGCACAGGATTCTGCCTAACAATCCTGACTTATCATTTCTTGGACACTTCTTTATTTTACATAACATTGTTTCCCACACTATCTGTAATTAGAGATAAGTATTGGCAATATGATGTTTTAGTATGGGCCCTTTTATTTTGACAAGACACCACTAGGACTGCGTTATGATGGTCGTAGCTTGCTCCCATCTTTAGATTTAGGATTAGAAAGGTGCTTTTCAAAACTTGGTTTAAAGTTCCATAAACACCCTTGAACTGTGGTCACTTGTCTGTCTTACTGTTGATACCATGCCTTCCTTGGAGTGGGTTGTGTTGAAACCAGTAGACAGCTAACTGCACCTGTGCCACTAGCCAGTATAATCGTAGGACAGGGCCAGCAAATCCCTCATGTACGTAGGAAAGCGACAGGGTGTTCCATTTAAGGCACACTGCTCCGGAGTGCCAGACGAATGCATTGATACAGACTTCAAATTCTTTAAAGAATTCTGCGCCCAGCCATATCTCAATGTTTTGAAGATCTAGAGGAATTTCAATTGATTGCTTTTCTGCCGCAGATTCCTCATCTGATACATATATTCCCTCAAACTTTGCTGCTTTTGAAAGTTTTTGCTAGGCGGCATAGTGGACCTCGACCCGGTCATCGAGCCGTCTTTCTCTGCATCTGTTAGTCTGCTCCGAACGTGATGTCAGGCATCGTATAAGTACCACGTCACTACACCCCAACCTCAGTTCCTTTTTTCAGCACGCTAACACACTGCTTGGAAACACAGAGCTTCGAATCTCTAGACGTTTTGGTCAGAAAACTTTTTCACCAAATCCTCAATGGTAGATGTCAGTCGCTCGGTGTCAGGTTTCAAACGGTGCCCCTATTGGGGCACCAAGATGTCCCTCACTGACCCACACGAGTTGTCTTTGGTGCCTCAGCACGGGACGGATAGTTGTCTGTTGTGCATCAAAATGCAACCTAAATCCCTTCGCGATCGAGCTGCAAAACTCGCTCTGGGTCGACCGGCCTCAAAATCTCTGGCGCGGTTGACGGGTTAGTCTTTGGAGACCAAAACTGAGGGGCATACCCCTGAGAAGCACCGGCGGAAGAAGAAACTGTCCCACTCGAGGAGCCACTCTTCCTTTTCCTGAAATAAGTCACCGCGATCGTTGGGATTCCGAGTCATCAACAAAAGGTAAGCCGTCGGCTGGGCCTACCAACCGATAGGAGTGGGAGGATTTCAAATCCTCTTATTGTAATGTTCAAGCAGCATGCTGCAGTCGACACGCCCCGCCCCCACGCAGGATGCTTCGAGCAAAGAGCAGCGCTTGGTGTACTCGACGCCTCTAGTGCCCCGGTACCAACAATGCTGCTGCCGATAAATCTTTCGACATCGAAAGAAATGCAATGGAAGCAGGATTACCCCCTTGCGTCCAAGGATGTCGACGCTACTGTGTCTCAATCGACACCAACTTGCACCATGCCGGTGCCGAAAGAAAAACCCTCGACATCGATGGTTGTCAAGAAAGTAATTGCTTCACAACCCTGGTCCGAATTTTTCGATACCATGCCGGGTAACTTCGGCGATCAGTACGCCAATGACCCGGGAGTTGTCGACCCGATGTACTTGGGTTCAGGAGGGGGTTGACTGTTTTGACGACCAGAATAAGCTTCTACAGCTAGCTCAAGGCGTCAGAGATGCCAGTTCTATGGACACTTCGCCTGGCCTAGAGTTTCAGCAGTCCCAGCCCTGTCTTCACAATACATCTTAATACAGGGCTCTGGTAGAAAGGGTTATTGACACCCTGGGATTCCACTCATCAGTGGCGCCTACACAAGGTTATGACCTTACCAACATCCCAGATGAAGGCCTTGCCACTGAACGCAATATGCCTCTGAAACCGGCCATTGCCAATCCTTTGGCAGCTCTGTGGCAAAACCCCATGTTCCATTCCTCTGGTTAGCTCCACCATTTCCGGGAAGTTCAGGCCGGTTAGAGGAGACCCTCCTCATACTCTCACCCTTCCCCGAAGGGGCTTGTTATGCAGGCTGCTACGGTCTCTTCTAGGCATGCATCTTCTACATCTACTCTGTCCCACAGACAGAAACAAAAAAAGTAGATGCCTTGGCAAAGAAGGCATTCACTTCAGGTAGCATGACCCTCAAAGCTACAAATGTGGCAAGCAGTTTTGCCAAATATTCCTTCTGTCTATGGACTGCAGTGGAAAATTCTGCTCAGTATGCCAAATGCGCAAGGCCTCCTGCAGCTAGTGGAGGATGGGAAAGAGGTCTTCTGGACATGCCCTTCGAGGGCGATCTTCTTTTCGGCCACAAAGTGGACAATGCCTTACAAAAATTCAAGGAATCCAAGCTCACTGCCAAATGCTTAGGCCTCTAAGGCACGGGGCTACAGGAGATATGCTCCTTATGGCAGGAGAGTGCAGCTCCCACCGGCCAGGCAAGGACAGAAAAGCATTTCTCACGCTTTGGGGGGGGCTTTCAGAGGCCAACAGGCAGCGTCAGTGGCAGGGGTGACCCAGCCTTGCAAGCCACTTTGATTTCCCTTCTCACAGCGCACCGGTTGGAGGACGGTTGACAGAGCATTTGCTCCAGTGGCAGGGAATTACTTCTGATGCCTGGACTCTACAGCTCATTCAATGAGGTTGTCTGTCATTTCTAAAAAAAGCATCGGACAGACAGCCCCGACATCCAATCCAATCCAACCAGGACAGGAGTTCCAGGAAGAACCGAGAACCCTGTTGCTGAAGGATGCCGTGGAAGAGGCACCTCCCGAACAGAAAGGATTGTCTTGATATTCCCAGTATTTCCTGGTGTCCAAGAAAGGAGGAGGTCGCCGTCCCATTCTAGATCTCAAGGCCTTGAACAAGATCTTGAGGAAAGACAAATTCAGGATGGTGACATTAAGAGATTCTCCCCGCTCGAACTTCAGGACTGGCCGGTGTCCATAGACCTACAGGATGCGTATTTCCATGTGCCAATCAATCGAAAGCACAGGAAGTTCCTAAGGTTCACCATAGGAGACATGCATTATCAGTTTAATGTGCTTCCCTTTAGTCTTACCTACGCCCCAAGGGTCTTCACCAAGCTCATGGCGGTACCTGCAGCTCACCTCATATCTGGATGACTGGATGATCCGAGGCAAGTCTGTAGGGAAGGTCTTGTCCCATCTGCAGGACACCTGCTTGCTGCTGCGCAGGCTGGGCTTCTCCCTAAACTTAAAGTCCCACATGACACCATTCCAATGGATCCAGTTCATCTGAGAAGTCCTAGATACCCGGGTGGGGGGGGAAGGCCCTCCTTCCCTCCCTCCCGAGGAGAGAGTAGTTAGCTTGACACATATGGTGGCCTTCTTCCGGAACCATACCACTCTACCAGCGGCTTCCTTCCTCTGCCTTCTAGGCTTCATGGCTCCCTGCATTTTTCTAGTGCCAGTGGCCAGGTTGCGCATGAGATCCCTGCAATGGTTACTGAGGGATCAGTGGTCTCAGTAGCTCGGCACTGTCTCGGATCTCCTCTGAGTGTCGGCATCAGTGGTCCACAACCATTCCTGGTGGACGGACCACAACAGTCTTTTGGCGGGGGAACCCTTCTGGCCTTCTTGGCCTCAGACCCGAGTGGTCATGGATGCATTTTTTACGGGTTGGGGCGCTCACTGCGAGGATTTGCAGGTAAGCAGCCTCTGGTCAACGACGGAAGCCATCAATAGGCTGGAGTTGCAAGCTATCTAGCCCCGAAAGCATTTGCCCCGTCTCTGCAGGAAAAGCGTGTCCTTGTTCTGACGGACAACACTGGTGACGAACAAGCAAGGTGGTGTGCACTCCCGCCCCCTCTTCACGGAGGCGATGATGCTTTGGCTCTGGTTGCTGGAGAACAGGATCTCGTTCTCGGCAGTTCATCAGGCGGGCACAGAGAACAACTTGGCGGATGCTCTGAGCAGGCAGAGCAGTATCTCACATGAGTGGGAAGTGTGCCACGAAGTCCTAACGGAGGTCTTCCACTCTGGGGTCGCAGCAGTGGATCTGTTCCCAACAGGGTCCAACAGGAAATGCAAGCTGTTCTGCTCAAGGGAATTCCCAGCGAACAGCGCACTTGGGGATGTGTCTCTGGTGGATTGGACCTTCCCCCCCTCCTTTACGCGTTCCCTCTGTTTCATGTCATTCCATCTGTTCTCTAGCAGTTAAACAGATATCGAGCGACCATGATCACCCCGAACTGGGTGAGGAGAACGTGATACTCTGACCACTTGGATCTGTCCACATCACCGGTTGCCTCAGCGTCCTGATCTCCTAACCCAGTTGGAAGGTTGGTTACTCCATCCGACCCCGGAATCCATCAACTTACATGCGTGGCTCTTGAGATATGACTTGGACCTCTCTGAGGAAGTACTTGAGGTGTTTCTGGCTGCACGCAGACCATCTACAAGATCTTTGTACGTGTGCAGATGTAGAAGATTTGAGGCGTGGTGCAGGGAACGCGAGATTGACCACATCTCTTGTCCCACCACAACAGTGATGGAGTTCCTTCTGTCACTGGCCTCTGCAGGCCTTCAGGTCACCACAGTTGAAGGATATTTGGCAGCCTTGTCTGTGTTCAAGAGATCCCTGGATCAAGATTTGTTTTTTATGATCCCGGTAATGGCACAATTCTTGAAAGGTCTTGTAAATAAGTTTCCGCCGAATCCCTTTATTGTCACAGATTGTGACCTCAATCTGGTTCTTGCCTTTCTGATGGCGGCTCCCTTTGAGCCTATGCACTCTTGTCCTCTACAACTTCTCTCGTTGAAAACAGCCTTCTTGGTGGCTATTACATCCGCTAGGCGAGTGAGTGAACTGCAGGCCTTATGCTGTAAACCACCCTTCCTGCGTTTTTCCTGGGTGATAGTAAGGCCTGGCTTCCTCCCAAAGGTCACCTGTCTCAGTCCATTGACTTTCCGGTCTTCTATCCTCTCTCCTCCTCCGGAGGAGGAAACGGTTAAATCTGAACCATAAGAAGGCATTGAGTTACTATATTGCCAGGACAGCTGATTTTAGGAGAGCTGACCAGCTCTTCGTAGCTTTTTTTCTCAGCCCGTCAGGGCCCATAACCAAGCAGAATTTATCCCATTGTATAATTCTCTGCATAGATGAATGTGTTAGGGGGAATTCTTATTTCTGTGCTAATTCCCTACAATCTTAGAGACCCCCAGCTCTTTTGCTGGACTTTAGGACTTTTACATTTTTATCCTGGAGTAAGTGAAACCCTTTTCTCATTTTCTCATGTATTTTGATCTGATTTGGACTCTGTGTTTTCTTTGTTTTTGCAGTCTGGCAAACTAGGCATCTACCTTTTTATATTGTGACACACTAGCTGCTTTTTGAAGAGTGGATCTCAGCTCTGACTTTTACAAGCCTAACAGCTTGTGGCCCAAAAATGATTTTCTACAAACTCTCTAACTTTGTGCAAGACATTTGTGCCGTCTAAGAAGTGCCTCAGCTCCCTAGACTAGACATTGTTCAAATTGACGTTGGCTGTCCTGGCTCCCTGCAGACTCTTCTCACCCAAACACTTTGATTCCAACTGTCCCTCATAGGTGGTACATTAGTTTAACTAGCATTGCTGGGAAAGATTTTATGAAGACTTCATTGGTAGATTGAAAAGTGCTCACATGCTCTGAGAACCTGTTAACCTTTTTCCTTCCCTTTCCACAACCTCAGAATTTTACCAAGTTCAAAAAGTGATATATAAATGCCATTACTGTCCTAGTAATTGAAGTCAACTGAGGCTGTAGGAAGTGTGTATGAAGCATCTCTAAAGAGTATCCTACTTGCTTATCGTGATTCTGAGAACGTGTTATGAAGTGTATTTTTATTGTTGCACATTGCTCTTTTTAAAGACTGCATATTTAAAACTGACAGTTACACTAAAGGTTTTCTAGTAAAATATTTAGGTGTTATTTTGATACCTGTGTGTGTGGATTTCGATGCTACAGCTCAAATTTACCCATCTTGAGATGAGTCTGGCTGCTCAGTCACTCTACTGAGTTACTGCATACAATCTTGCCTAACAGAATGCTGCCAGGCCGCTGGGAAGGAACTACCAGCAGGCATCGGGGCCCATTCCATACATGGGGTGAGGGGGGTCTCCGCAGCCACGGCATTGCAGAGAGGGGGGTCCCTGTCTTGGAGATTTGCTGCGCTGTGACATGGTCATCTTTGCATACCTTTGCAAAGCACTACAGCCTGGATGTGGGTCGTACTTCTGATGCACGTTTTGGCAGGGCAGTTCTGCAAAATCTTTTGGTATAATTTTCTATCCGCCTCCTTTGTTACTGCTTTGGTAGTCTATCAGATGAGGAATCTGCGGGAGAAAAGCAATCCTTTGAAGGAGAAATGACCTTACCTTAATGTTCTTTCTATGGATTCTCCTCCCGCAGATTCCTCATCTCCCCTCCCATCCATCCCCACTCAGAAAGTCGGTGGTTGGTGCACATCTTTCTATTTCACATTGGCTTGATGATGGTCCTCTTTGTCCGTTTTCTCTCTTCCTGCCACAGTCTTAAAACAAAGATTTTTCTAATGCTATTTGTAGTGTTCTTTTTCAATTCTTCCTCCTTTTGAGGTCTATAATTACTTTCCTTTTAAAAGGGCTCATTAGCCAGTTTGTTCTCTGTTTTCCTACCCAGTGTCTGGTGCTCTGGAAAAAAGGGGGAACTGAGGTTGGGGCGTAGTGAAGTGGTACTTATAAAACGCCTGACGTCACGCCCGGAGCTGACGACCAGACACTGAGTAAAACGGATCGATGGTCGGCGGCCGGGTCGAGGTCCACTACGCCCCCTGTCGAACATTTTCCGAAGCAGCGAAGCCGGAGGGAATATCTATCAGATGAGGCATCTGCGGGAGAAGAATCCATAGAAAGAACATTATGGTAAGGTAATTTCTCCTTTAGAAGGGCCATCATTTTGAGCAAGGCTATTTTACACGCAATAGATAATGGCAACCGTGCCCATGCCTGTAACTTAACAGCAAGTTGTGACATGTATTTGAAGTGGTTCCAGGCCAATAACGATGTGTGCTGTCTAGTTACCACAATCACTATTCTCACACAGACGTACCCCACTACAGGGTGTTAGACCTTCCTAAGTGGGAATATATGTATGCAATAAACCAAGTGAAGGTCTCAAGAACGCAGTCAAAATATGTACCCCATCTGATCCTTCTCCAGCATTGGATCTTTCATAGATTCAGATGCTTGAATATTCCCTGTCAGACTGGGAATCCTCGGTGATAAAAAAAATTATTCAAATATTTTCTCCCCTAGAGAATCCATGTAGACACTCCATTGTGGCTTATGAGCCACTCCATTGTGTAGTCCCTCCACCTCACTTTGGTCCTTTAAGGCCCCAACCAATGAGGTGGCAGAGCTTAAACTCTGCCCCAAGCAGCCATCTTCAGGTTTTTCACCGCAGTCTATCAGACAGAAGGAATCCTCCAGCACTCTGAGCTTTCAAAATTCTTTTCACCCTTGGTGTGTAGTATATATTTTCTAATATATTCTACTGTTTTCCCCACCTTAGGGGCTTTCTATTCTCAGTCTTTGGGCTTTGGGAAACTTTTTTGCTGGTACTTTTTCGTCGAGTGAAACTTCTCCTCAGCATGGCTGAGCTTCAGCCTGCCAAGAAGCCTTCCCTGTTCAGGGACTGCACGAGGTGCAGAAAGAAACTGGTCTACATGAAGGATCCACATGACAACTGTATTTACTGCTTATATCCACATGATATCAACAAATGTGACATTTGCAGGACTTTCTCCACCAAAACCCTGCAGGACAAACACAGGAGACATCTGTTACACCTAGAAGCCAAAGATCTGTCCTCTGACGAGGAGTCTGCCAAAACAGCTCCTGTATCGTCTACCAAGCCATCTGAGAGACAAACTTCTAAAAGAAGTGCCTCTTCAGTGGAAAGGAGTTCCTGTCCCCCTCATAAGGCTAAAAGAAAGTTGCAAGCCACTTCTTCTATGCCTCCGTTGGACCCAGGACACCACAAAACACGTCATCCTGAAGAAAAGATCACCTCCAAGGGTAAGGAGGTGTTTTAAAAAACCAGAGGTCTGGGGGAGTGGGGGGGCAGCCATCCACGAGCGGCAGCAAGATCAGGGACGCACCGTCGACCAAGCCACCGTCAATGACGACAACACTCCAAACCTCATCGTCCACGACAAAGTCATCGTCCACGAAGCAGTCGTCGAAAGAAGCACATCACTAGTCGTCGAAGCTCTCGTCGATGGGTCAACCATCTTCAAATACTTCGTCCACTGAACCACCATCGACGAAACCGTTGTTGATGAAACCATTGTCAACGAAAGTACCGTCGACGATTCCCAAAAATTCGGTGTCTTCTGAAGAAATAGAACCCACAACACCATTCGCAGACATCGCGGATAAATCCTCCAATGTGAGCAGTCTTCACAAGTCTTTGGGACCAGCGTCTACAATTCTAGTTACACCTGAGCCAGTTGGAGCACAACTGTCCCCTTTAAAAGAGATGACGGAACTTCCTGACGTCATTCTTCAGGAGGAGTTCTCGAACACGGAAATGCCTGGTGAGCAACCTTTCCTCATTCTTAAAAAAAAAAAAAAAAAAAACAACAGCCCTCCTTGGCAACCGGATTCAGAGGACATGGCTGATACTTATGACCCGGTGCTCAGGGCATCAATGCGAAGAATCATTGAGGAGTTTAACAGGCGCCAAGAGCTGCAGAATAGATCTTCTGTACCTAAGGAAACCCCCTGAGGGATCCTTCACCTCGGCATAGCAGACCCAGACACTCCCCTTCCAGGAGTAGACCACAGAAAAGAGCACGATCACCTGAGCCTCCACGTAGATCCAGGAGCAGAACATTCAGTGCTTCACCGACAAGAGTCCCATCTCCAGCATCTCCTCCTAGATCTCGATGACCAGTTCGAGACCCAACTACGCTACCTTCATCTGTGTCAGTATCTGATTGGCAAGAGGACCCGTTCAGGGATTTTTCGGATCCGGAGGAAGGAGAGATTACGCAGGAACCGGATGCTCCCAGTCAATGGGATGATTATATTGTCGAGAAACCCAGGAAGAAGGACTCACCAGGTGATGCGTCACCTCCAGACGATCTGGTATCGTTTCATACTATAATTGGTAAAGCTGCGGACTTGTTCAAAATACAAGTTTCTTTGCAACAAAAGAATTTGGTGCTCTACGAGCACAGGGACAAATGCAGAAGAACGGTTATCACCGTTCCGCTTCTCGACACCATATGGGAGTCTGGGTCAAAGATACTGGCCACACCCTTGTCCACACCTGCTTTAGTCTCAAGGCCCGAAAAGAAGTACATGGCACCTGACTCGGCTCCGCTTTGTTTGAGGGGTCATACGAAGCCAGACTCAGTTATCACAGTAGCGGCTAGAAAGAAATTAGCCAACCCATCATCACCACTATCAGCACCACCAGACAAGGAAGCTCGTATGCTGGAAGCCATGGGGAGAAAGCGGTCTTCCTCAACATCTCTCACTATCGGAGCGGGCAACGCATTAGCCATGACAGCAAGGTTTGCTGGCGAGCTTTGGCTTTGCATGTCCAAGCTGACCAAACACCTACCAGCAGATTTACAGGAGGAAGCCAGGTCCATCATTGTGGACGGAGAAGCCACTTCAGACCACATGATCGACGCAGCTGTCAATGTGTCGGAATCAGGTTTCAGACAAATGGCCCACGGCACGGTGTTAAGGAGACAGGCATGGATGAAAGCCACGAATTTCAGGCCTGAGGTACAGGCACAAATTTTAGACATGCCCTTCGATGGGCAAGACTTATTTGGCAAGAAGATAGATGACCACCTTAAAGGAATTAAAACGGACACAGATACAGCTCGAGCCATCAGTTCCTTGAAGGATAAATATAAAGACCGCAGGTCCTTTCGGCCCTTTCGAGGTGCAGCGTCAAAAGACAGAGGATACACACGTTCCTCCTATGGTCAAAAGTCACATGGTAACACATTTCAAGGCAACAGATATCAGTCCGCCAACAGGTATTCCCAGAGAGGAAGACGTGGCTCTTCCCAAGGAAAGTCCCAGAGCAAACAGAACTGACCATTCGATTCTCCCCCCTCTATACCAAACAACTGTGGGGGGGAAGGGTAAGCCAAGTTATTTCAATGCTGGTATTTGATAACCTCAGACAAGTGGGTATTACAGGTGGTTCGCAGGGGACACACCGTAGTATTCCTAGACCCTCCTCCTTCCCTTGCCCCCGCCCCTCACAAAGTTCAAATGCTGCAGAACGTCATGGCAGAAGTTCAAAAGTTACTGCACAAAGCAGCCATAGAGCCAGTCCCATATCCCCAGAAAGGAAAAGGTTTCTACTCCTGCTTCTTTCTAATCAAAAAGAAAAATGGTCAATGGAGGTCCATATTGGATTTAAGAGCACTCAACAAATACATCAAACGCATCCAATTCAAAATGATATCCCTGCAAGGCGTCTTACCGTGGCTGAACAGAAATGACTTCCTAGCCACTCTGGACTTAGAAGATGCATACTTCCACATTCCAATTTATCCTGCCCACAGACAGTTCCTCGTGTTCGCTATAGGAGACTGACATTTCCAATTTGGGGTACTCCTGTTCGGGCTAAAATCAGCACCGAGCGTATTCACCAAGTGTCTGGCGCCCGTAACAGCGAACCTCAGAAGGATGGGAACTGCGGTCTTTCCATATTTGGATGACTTGTTGATAAGGGCAAGCTCCCTCAGTAAAGCTCCATTGGCAGTGTCAAACGGTAAAACTCCTAAAAGAGTTAGGTTTTTCGATAAACATAAAATCCTTCCCAGTACCCAGCAAGAAGGTTCTTTTTCTGAGAGCCGAGTTCGACACCAACATTCCCAGGGTAAGGCCATCAGCGGACAGATTAACTGCCATCCTCCTCTCAACGACATTGTTCCTAGAAAAAGAGACGACCACGGTACGCTCTTTCAAATCCCTCCTGGGCATGATGTCCTCATGTATATTTATCATACCAAACTGCAGACTTCGCATGAGACCGATCCAGGAGGCCCTTGACCACCAATGGAAACGAGCCAAGGGTTCATGGGAAGATGTAGTCCAGATACCGACGGCAGTGCACAAGGCACTTCGATGGTGGAACCAAGGGATGCCATTCCAGGCAACAACATCCACTCTTCAGTTAAGGACAGATGCGTACCTTTCGGGATGGGGGGGGGGGGCACACTTGGCGGACCTGCAGACAAAAGGGACTTGGTGAGACCAACAATCTCAGCTCCACATCAGTGTCCTAGAGCTCAGGGCGATACAATGGGCTCTAAAAGCTTTCCTTCCAGTAGTGGCGGGTCAAGTCTTAACCATTCAGACAGACAATACAACCTCCATGCACTACACAAACAAGCAAGGAGGCATGAAGTCAGATCTTATCTCAGGAAGCTCAACTACTATGCTCATGGGCCTTGCACCACAAAGTCCAGATCAGGGCGGAACGTCTTCCGGGAGTGGACAATGTCTTAGCGGACAAACTGAGCAGGGAGGACGCGTCATCCCACGAATGGGAGCTGGACAAAAAGGAAGTTCAATGGATTTTCTCTGTATGGGACCAGCCACAGATAGACCTTTTTGCCACCAGAATCAACAGGAAATGTCAAGCATTCGCCTCAAGGTACCCGGAACATCAATCCGCAGGAGATGCATTCTCGGTGGACTGCACAGGAAAGTTCCTTTATGCCTTTTCCCCCCATCCCGCTCATAGCCAGAGTTCTGCGCAGAATAAAGCAGCAGGATTGCTCCATGATCCTAATAGCACCGGACTGGGCACGACAGATCTGGTACCAGACTCTGCAACATCTATCCCTGTGGCCTCCAATTCACCTCCAGGCTCATCAATACCTCTTGACTCAGCAGAACCACAAAGTCCTCCACCACGACCCAGCGAGCCTCTCCCTCAAAGCCTGAGCAGCGCAAACTCATGAACTTGAACCTTCCGGCGGACTGCTGGGACATAATCGGGGCCTCTAGAGCCCCCTCAACAAGGATCACCTACATGCGGAAATGGACCCGCTTTTCTAAGTGGTGTGAATCATCGGCAATTAACCCACTTACAGCCTCGGTAGAACAGATACTACCTTATTAAATTTGGCTAATGAGGTCTGTCCCTATCCTCAATCAAAGTTCACCTGTCGGTCATATCAGCATACACGACGACTCCAGAAGCACAGTCATCTACTCTCTCTTCCGGCCATCAAGATCTTCCTGAAAGGTTTGATGTATACCTATCCTCCTATGCCCTCATCAGTTCCTTCCTGGAGCCTGAATACTGTGTTAACGGCTCTCATGGAACCCCCTTTCGAACCCATTCACAGATGTGATATAAAATTCTTATCTTGGAAAACAGCCTTTCTGATAGCCATGACTTCGTCCAGGAGGATCAGTGATGTCATCTTTGATGTCCTGGGTGTTAGTCTTAGCAGTGCACCATGGTGGCTCGAGTTATGGTTGCTTAGCTTACCATAACTGGCGTATTTCAGGGGGGGTTTCGGTTTTTCGTGGAACCATAACATCCCTTTAACAAAGTTTTTTCATTATTGAATTTCATAGGTTTTTATTAGTGCAACTTAATCATAACATCCCTTTAACAAAGTTTTTTTCAGTGAATTTCATGGGTTTTTACCAGTGCATGCTATTTTCCTACAGCTTAGTAAAATCATACTTACCCAATATAGCAATATTTGTGCCCCATTTACAAAGTGTCACCTTAAAAAACTGCCATTTCCCACCTTCCGGAATAATTTTTAACACACTTTTTGCAACTAATTCAACTAGTTTTGCATCCGTAAACGTCTGCGAACATCTGACTTCATAGCGGACCTTCCGGACAGTGCCACATGACCATACGCTGGCGTGCGGCATGATGACCTGTCTGAGAACTCGTCCGCACTTCACAATAAGATCTCTGCTTCGCGGACAGTTCAGAACTGCATTTTCTACTGATCTAGGAACTTTCAACTTCAAAATTTCCCTTGCACAGCTCCAACTCCTATTCCTACTCATTATCCATTAACAATCTAGAACACAGTACATACTTTTAGCAAAAATGCTATATTTTAAGATGGCATCAGCTAATGCCATCCCTCCTCCACAAGAGCCACCATCATTGCTGTAATCAAGGAGCATGAGAAACATTGCCCCCCACCTTAGAAATAACACACGCGCAACATTTTCCCTTGTCCACCTACCCCTCCATATTAGTGTTTGGTTCCTCTTCCCTCATTTCCCTCCCCACCTTTCGTTCTCAGCTCTCCTGCCAAAAATAATACATCCAAAAACAACAAAAGACATATTCCTTTAGGAACCACCTTTCACAGTTAAAAAAATAGAACAAAAGAAATGTGTAGACTCCATCTACTTTATATTTCTCAGTAAAGTTCATAGACTCAATAAGATTTTCCAACATTTCCATTTACATTTTGTGTTATGCTAATGGGAATATTGTGGCGTTCATCCTCCGTTCCAGGGACTGGATTGGTGGATACCGGCCCAGCAGCCCAAGTTATCAGCCCAAGCGAAGCAAGGGTGGATAACAAGGTCCCTGGACCATTATCCCCCCCATTCCAGCCCCTGAAATCGGGGATGAAGGCCATTAGCACCCCAGGTTCCCAAATCGGGAACCCGGGGTGCTAAAATGCTAAAAAAGAGGATTTTTCTTCCTACACCGGGACGTAGGAAGGAAAATCCTTTTCCAAGATCGCCACCATGGAAAGGGAAGGCGAGAGTTCCATACAGGGCCCCTCTTCGCTTTCCATTGTAGCCTGCAGAAGGCAAAAAGAGAACCCTTTGCCCATATTACCACAAGCACATTTTTCTTCCCTTTCAGATGTATCCTAATTTCGAATAACTTTACTACAAAGCCAGCCCCAGGTGGACATGACCAATTGAACCTTATGTTTTGTCCCTTGTGGTCATGGCCAGTAGCTAGATTGTCCGGATCATGACCTTATTCCATGACCCGGACAATCTGGCCACTGCCAATGGCCACAGGCTACCCCTCAGTCACTAAAGGTATACCGCTATTTTTTGCAGCTACATTATGACACTTGTCAAATAATAAAACACTGGCACATTTGCAAAACCATCCTTGTAGGTCCTTGCCAATGCTCCCTACGCAAGTTCGCCGGAAATCCACCCATTTTTTATTTTTTCAAAAGTGTCAAATGTATGCACATACAATCGTCATATAATGTAGCCCCCACTTGACAAAATCCATTCAGACTTTACAAAAACATCTATATCTAGATCTATAATCGGTTTGCAAACCTTTTTGTAGATTTGTCAAATAACACCACATTTATAAGCCTTTACAATATTTTGGGATCCCCCCCTCTAATTTTGCTCCCTTTTGACAGAATCCCACCAAACTTCACAAAAACATGTATATTTAGATCTATTCTCAGTTTTTCAAATGAAGTGTAGATCTGTCAAATGGCACCTCATTTATAAGCCTTTACATTATTTTGGGATCCCCCTCTAATTTTGCCCCCTCAGGACAGAATCCCACCAAACTTTGAATACTCTCTCAGAATCAGGTCAGGAATATGCTTGCAAAATCTCATGCGGTTCCATTAAGTGGCGCCAAAGTTATAAGCCATCCAAGAACTGCATTTCACCAACCCTTTAATGATGAGGTGTCCGAACGGTTCGTGGACTTTTGCGGCAAAAAACCTGTTTTTTTGCTTCTTGCAGCCATATCCCATCCCATCCTCATCACCCCTCACCTCCCCAGAGATGATTTAATAAGTTTGACAAGTGCAATGTTGTGTTTTTTTATTTTTTTACCGCGATGTCCGCGGACAGCGGCGAAGTCCGCAAATCCAAGATGGCGGGCGTTTTCAAAAATCTCTTTACCATCCAATCAGCGAACACATCCCATGTCCGCGGACATCACGCAAACCCATTAGCCAATGGGGACACTGTCCGCGGACTGAACAGGGAAGTGTGTACGCGGACCGGACATAGATATCACAAATTTTTTGTGACCTACTTTTTTTTCCATTTTAAAAAAGAATACTTGACTGGTTTTCACCAAATTTACAAAAGCACGCTGTCGGGACCAAGCCGCTGCTCCTGGTCCAAATTTGGTGAAAATCCGTCCAGCGGTTTGGGCTAGACGTGCGCAAAGTTTTTTTCCCCATTCGGTCTATGGGGAAAAAGTTTTGGGACCCCCTCCCCCTATAACTTTGTTTCCCCCCTGGACCAAACATCACCAAACTTTGCAAAAAAAAATTCAGAGTGGGCCATATACTTTTTTTGCAAAGTTTCGTGAGGATTCGTCCAGGGGGAGCTAAGTTATAAGCCGCCCAAAAAGTGCTCTTCCTATGGGATTAGCAATTTAACCATAACTACATGGCCCCTACCGCAGGCCATGTAATGTGTGTGTGTGTGTGTGTGTGTGTGTGTGTGTGTATATGTGTGTGTATATATGTATGTATATAGTGGCAAGCTTTAACTGCTTCGTATTCTATTCAAGCATCTGTATATGAAAGATCCAATACTGGAGAAGTCTTAGTTACTTGCCTGCAACTTTATTTCTCCACCATTGGTATCTTTCATAGATTCACATGCGCCCACCCGCCTCCCCTGAGAGGCTGCTCCTATGCTCAGCACCCATCATACTTTAGTTCCTACGGTTCAAAATCTGGAAACTTGCTGCCTGGGGCGGATCTTATGCCCTACCACCTCATTGCTTGGGGCCATAAAGGACCAAAGTGAGGTGGAGGGACTACACAATGGAGTGGCTCATAAGCCACAATGGAGTATCTACATGCATTCTGTATGGGAGAAGGGATGTATATTAAATAGTTTTAATAATTAATTTTGATCACTGAGGATTCCCAGTCTGACGGGGAATATTCAAGCATGTGAATCTATGAAAGATACCAATGCTGGAGAAATACAGTTACAGGTAAGTAACTAAGACTTATGACCCTCTTCAACACAACCATGGAACAAATATAGGTTGACAGCCAAGGTTGCCTGGCATGGGGTCTGGCATGGAATCACATGCTCATGAATATTCCCCATCAGGCTGGGAATCCTCTGTAATAGAAAAAACTGTTTGTTTTGTTTCCAAACTGTCTTTCTCCTTTAAACCAATCACTGAGCTCTGGGTCATACTTCCCCCTGCCAATGATTGCCCTCTACCTAAGCCCCTCCTCTGGCCTTCATCTTCAGATTTGTACCGCACCTTCAAGTGTTGGGAGTCCTCATGCTTCGCTCTTTGCGCTTTTTGCTTAGTTTTTCGCTTTTGAGAGTTAAACTCTATTTTTCGGTCAGTCGAGCCTGTGTGCTCCATCGATCATCTATCCGGCTAACGGGGACCCGTTGTTCGTTTTTTCCAGCACCCCTCAATGGCTGTTTTCATTGAGTATTCTTCTTGGAGGCTTACAGAAGATTCTTCAGGCCTGCACCGCGTGGATCATATCTGACAAGAAGGACGGACTGCGGTTTTCGGAATGTGTACATGGACGACAAGCATTCCCAGTGCCTTTTCTGCCTGCACCCTTCGCATAAGGAGGAAGATTGTGTGATTTGCCGTGGCTTCACGAAGCGCACGATGAAGGATCGACACCAACGACTGGAGTTGTGGCTGCAGGCCAAGGCCTCTGTACCGGGTGGTACACAGGGGCATGCCTCTCCCGGATCCGGCAAACCTGAGCGGTCTTCTAAGTCCTTTGAGGGCGCTCCACTCGTGGGGACCCAACACAAGACCAAACACTGCGAGTCCGCTTCTGTCGCGCTCACTGCTGCTGTGGGTCCTGTGGCGGTCAAGGCGCGATCGTCATCCCCAGCTGCATCGATCTCCAGCCACCACTCTGGATCATTATCCACGAGGAAGTCCGCTACCCCGGTGAAGCCGAGGGAGAATCCGGAGAAGGCCAAGCAGGAGAAGGCCAGACAGGGTGCGGTGTCCGACCCACCCGCGACGGAGAAGGCCATTGTGGACAAGGGTTCCGACAAGGCCCCGAAGGAGAAGGCCAAGCTGGACAAGGTGTCTGACACGGCCAGGAAGGAGAAGGCCAAACCGGACAAGGGATCCAGCATTTCTGTGAAGGCCCAGGTGCACCAGGTGAAACCGTCGCCTTCCCTCGAGGAGGTGGTGGTGGAGGTGGCGTTGCTTTCGAAGGCTGTAGGGGCGGTCCCGCTGGGTACCCCAAGGATGGCCAGGGTGCCAGGGTGTCTCTTCCTCCCAGGAGGGGGGGCTTCGAGTAAGCCAGTTGAGAAAACCCTGGAGAAGAGTATGCCGGACCTCAGTCGGAGACCGACCCCTCTGGACCAGAAGAAAGTGGGGGGCGGAGGGGGGGGGCGGGCGGATGGCCTCCATGGTACGGACATTTCTTCGGCTGATGAGGATGAGATAATTTCCATCCACGCCATCCAGGAGGGTGATGACAATGAGGGAAATGCCGGGGACTCACCCCAGGGCGGGGCTGAAGATGGGGTTACCATCTATGGAGGCGACGACGAGGGCCTGGAACCTTGCGCCCCTACACCCCAGATGGCGCCTAAAGACCGGCCACTGAACATCCTCTCGACCCTCCACACACTGGTGTCTGAGATACAAAGGAGGATGGCCAGTGCCGGCCACCCCGTTGACACCGAGGGAGTCTCTGGCCAAGAAGAGGAGGCACCCTGCGCCTCCATGCCACCCATCTCCCCCACCCCTCTACCCCCAAAGGGAGTCTGAGTCGGACATGGCGACAACAGGCACAGATAATGGCGGACAGATGGGAGGACCTCCCGTCACCTCCGCCCAGAACCTCTCCGCCGGACGAGGTGTGATCTTTGCATACGATGATCGCCCGATCATCAGAGCTTTTCCAGCTCAAGCCAGAGGAAAAGAAGGAAGGCTTCTTATATCTGCGCCGGGAGGTGAAGAGGAAGACCATCCTTTAGGTCCCTGTCCAGGACGACGTTTGGGACGTAGGGCTGTCTCTGCCAAAGAACCCCTCTACAGCCCCAGCGAAGAGAAACCGGCTGCCGAAGAAGCATAGGATGCCAGACTCTGCACCCAAGTGCTTACGGTCTCAACCATCGGCAGACTCGGCAGCCACCAGGAAGAAATCGTCAGGCTAGGATGCTTCTTCTTCCTCCACCCCTTCGGACAACGAGGGGGACAAGTTGGGTTCGATGGGTAGAAAGGTTTCCTACTCGGTGGCGATGACCGTCAAGGCTGCCAACGCCCTTGCAATCGTAGCCAGATATGACCTGTAGCTGTGGTTTAACCTGGCTTTGCTGCTGGACTTTCTCCCTGATGACAAGCGGGTTGAGGCTTTGGAGATCCTTCAAGAAGGCGAGATGCGTCGGACCACGCCATTACAGTGGCCCTGGACTTCGCAGACACATGTTTCTGCCAGATGGGAAATGGAGTTTGTCTTCGCCGTTGTGGCTGCTCAACGCCATCAACTTTAGACAGGAGGTCCAGACAAGGGTTTTGGGCATGCCCTTTGATGGGGACAACCCGTTCGGGAAGGCTGTGTATGAATCCCTCCAGGCCATCAAGATGGACACAGACAACAACGATGACCGTCCTTTTGTTCCTCAGGAGGGAAGTCTATCCGCTCTTCGAAGGGTTTCGGGGGGGCTTGTTCTCTTACCGCCAGCCCTCCCGTTCCTCGACCCAGGAAGCCAGCAGGGTTCGCTCCAAAGTCTTCGGGGGCAGGCGTCGTCAGGGACCGCAAGACGGCAGGTCAACCTCCAAGCAAGATTGAACCGGCCAGGGCGTTAGGCCCCCACCCGTGCACCCCATTGGGAGGCCGGCTGGCGAACTTCATCAGCATCCGGGAGACCATCTCCACTGGCAGATGGGTGCTGGACACACTCACCCACGGACACACCTTAGAATTCCAATGGAAGTGTCCGTGAAAGCACCAGTGGCCCGGCAGGAAAACCTCCCTCAGCTGTTGCGGGAGGTTCGTGCCATGTTACGAAATGGAGCGATAGAGCTGGTTCCACGGCGACTCTGGGGCTACGCAGTATACTCTAGGTACTTCCTCAGAAGAAAGAAGACCGGGGGGTTGGAGGCACATCCTCGACCTAAGACGGCTAAACAAATACATAAAGTCCCAGAGGTTCAGGGTGGTCACGCTGCAGCATATGCTCAGCCAGCTGGAGGAGGGGGACTTTCTGTCGTCTTTGGATCTGGTGGACGCGTACTTCCACGTCCTCATACACAAACAACACTGCAAGTTTCTGCGCTTCGTCGTTCAGGGGAAGCATTATCAGTTCAAGGCCCCTTCCATTCGGTCTGAAGTTGGCGCCCAGAGACTTCACCAAGTGCGGTGGCGGCCCATCTGCAACTGCAAAAGATCCACGTTTACCCCTACCTGGACGACTGGCTCATCCGTGCCAAGTCAAGGGACACTGCCTTCAAACACAACAGAGAGGACCGTCTGTCTGCTGACGGATCTGGGGTTCTCGGTGAACTATGCAAAGTCCTGCTTAACTCCATTGCACGACCCACTGTTCCTGGGATCCAAGCTCAACAGTGTCGTGCCTGGTGTCACCGTTGGAGGAAAGGATATCGGCCATCCTGGTCAAGGGGCAATGGCTGTTGGCACTGAAGATCGCCTCGGTGCGGACCATGAAGTCGCTGCTCGGCATGATGCTGTCGTGTATTTACCTGATACGGCTCTGCAGGCTACGGATGTGGCTGCTGCAGGAGTTCGATGCCCATTGGGTACAGGTGTCCGGAAGCTTCCAGGACAGCAGGATCGCGCTCGACGGGGAGTTCTGATGAGCGATCAGATGGTGGAGCATGCACTCCAATATTGTCAGGGGCACGGATTTCCAGAGGCCACTGTACCAGGAGACTGGTCACAACGGATGCGTCGCTGGAAGGATGTGAAGCCCACACCGGACATCTTCACACTAGAGGCCTGTGGCTGCCACAAGAGAAGACCGCACATAAACTTACTGGAACTACGGGCGGTGTTTTGGGCCCTCAAGTTGTTTCTGCCGTCCCTCGAGGGCAAAGTGGTGAGGGTCTTCACAGATAATACCACCACAATGTTTTACATCCAGAAGCAGGGGGGTACCAGATCCCTGGCGAGGCACAGGACTTGTGGCCCTGGGCCGTCGCCCAGGGTTGTTCCTCATTCCATTACACCTGGCAGGAGTAAAGAACACCATCGCTGACTCTCTCAGCAAGGAGCTACGCTCTTGCCACGAGTGGGAGCTTCAGCAGGACCAAGTGGACAACCTGTTTGACAGATGGGGCAATCCCAGATTGATCTGTTTGCGACAGAGACAAACACCAAGTGCTGGAGGTTCGCCAGCAGGTTTCCCCAGCTGGGGAGCATGGCGGACACATTCTCATTCCCCTGAGACGGCCTGTTTCTGTATTGCTTCGAGTCATCAATCCACTCAGACCGGATGAGCCTCGTCGCACCAGCGTGGCCAAGGCCGATCTGGTACCCGGACTTTCTCAGCATGTCGGCGTCTCCTCCAGTCAAGCTGCCAGTGGTTGCGGATCTTCTCGTCACTGAAGGAGGCGCCATTCTGCACCACAACCCAGGAATGCTGAACCTGACGGCCTGGCTCCTGCAGCATTAGAGTTTGGGGGTTACAATTTTCCAGCGGATTGCAAGAAGGTACTTGCCAAAGCCAGGGCATCAACAACTTTAAAATGCAACAGACACAAATGGACGCGCTTCGCAATTTGGTGCCGTTCGCAGAAAATCGACTCGCAGAGTGTCACAGCCCCTCAGGTACTGCCATATTTGCTGACGTTGGCTAAATCGGGACTGGCTCACGCCTCCATCAAGGTTCATCTGGCGGCTATCTCCCACTACACCAGATCCCCAGGACGACCCTCCTTGTGGTCGCACCAGTTGGTTAAGGAATTCATCAAGGGACTGTTCTGCTTGTTCCCACCGGTGAAGGCACCGGCCCCGGCGTGGGAGCAAAATGTGGTATTTACTAGACTCATGGGGGGGGCCCCCGTTCAAGCCTATGCATTCTGTTCCACTCAAGTTTCTGTGGTGGAAGACGGCTTTTGTCGTGGCCATCACCTCTGCACGACTAGTGGGTGAGATCCAGGCCCTATCCTGTAAGCCACTCTACTTGACTTTCCACGAGACTAGGATGGTGCTGCGTACGCACCCCTCCTTCATGCCAAAGGTGCCGTGGGACTTCTAAATGAGCCCTTGGCGTTGCCTGTGTTTTTTTTTTTCTACGCCTTTGTTCCCGGCTGAAAGGACTTTGCACTCGCTGGATGTAGCTAGAGCGCTGAAGTTTTGTGGCCCGCACGAAGAGTTTTTGGAAAACTTCTCCGCTTTTTGTGAACTTTGGTCCTGTGAACCATGGGAAGGTTCTGTCAAAGGCTTCCATTTCCAGGTGGTTCTCCAGCTGTATCACTCACTGTCACCAGTTGGCAAACCGACCGCTGCCTGGCCATCCGAGGGCCCATTCTACCAGAGCGATCGCTGCTACTATGGCGTTCCTGTCTGGTGTGCCCCTGCTGGACATCTGCAGGTTTGCTACGTGGAGGTCGACGCACACCTTTGAGATTCTACTGCATCGACAGGGATTCCAGGGAGGAGTCCAGAGTCAGCAAAGCAGTGGTGCGCGACCTGTTCGCTTGAAGGTGAGCCTGGTGAAGAGGTAAGAGATTGCTTCTGTTGAGCCTTGCCACCTCCCGTGGTTGTGCATGTGGTTACTGCTATGTATTCTTTATTCATGAGCATCTAAATCCATGCCAGACCCATGCTGGAGAAGGAACAAGTTAATTACCTGTAACTGTTGTTCTCCAGCATGGGTCTGGCATGGATTCACATGCGCACCCTCCCGCCTGCCCCTCTGCGGCTCTTTTCTTGGTCTTACTGCCACTTTACGTGCTACCAAATCTGAAGATGGCTGCCAGGGGAGTGGCTTAGATAGAGGGCAGTCATTGAGTGGGGCCAGTATGACCCAGAGCTCAGTGATTGGTTTATAGGAGAAAGACTGTTTAGAAACGAAACTGAAACAGTTTTTTCTATTACCTAGGATTCTCAGCCTGACGGGGAATATTCATGAGCATGTGAATCCATGCCAGACCCATGCTGGAGAACAACAGTTACAGGTAAGTAACTTGTTCCATCAAACCGATGTTGCATACAAAACATTTGTCAATTTTATTTACTCGTACGTCCCGTCCCCTTTCCTCCATACATATGGGACATTTCTCCATCCTGTGGGAGGGGACGGAGCACTTTGTAAAAAGCATCACATTTCTTTTAAAAAAATGTGTCCTTCCGCTCGTTTTACGCGGAGTACCGCACGCGGCCGTATACCCGCCCTCCTTAGCTACGCCAAGAGCGTCACCCATCAGTCCTTTTCTCCCCTCGTTCGGGACTGGACGCACTTGCATCTTCGGAAGATTTTTTCCTCCTCTCTTGCTCTGGTTTAGCGGTCGCGTGATAGTCCATCTATGACGTTTCAGCTAGACTTTCCAAATGGTTGTTCTTGTCAGCGACAATCCATGGCCCCTGCTGTGGGGGCTATTTGTGGGCCCAGTTCTACTGAGGCATCGGGTACCAGAGCTTGCTTCGAGGTCTCCTTGACTGGAACTTCCGTAGAAACACCGGGATACGCCCTGAGGCCTCAGTTGAGGCTGTTCATACCGAACGGAAGTTCGAGGTCCGTTGTTTAGAGGCTTTTACCGGACTGTGGTCCGAGGTCCCTCGTTTAGAGACTAAGGTGACCAACAGTTCTGAGAGGTCTGTTAAGGTCTTGTTGTTGAGATGTGTTCCTCATCGTTCCCGCTCTGGCGGTGACTCCAGATCTGTTGAAGGGGCACAGAGTGAGGTCTTGGACCATAATCCCTCTGTTACCGGCAGTGCCAGGTCCTTCCTTTGAAGGCTTGTTTGGCTGATGGCATGTCACAGAAACATCCTAGGCCACACAGTACCGGCTCGGCCGAGGCTGCCTGTATTAAGGCTAAGATGAAGACCCCTGACCCGCCTGTGGGGACCCCTGCCTCACTTCCACACATGTCGGAGTTCTCCTCAGGTGCCAACAAAATGGCTTCTGTTCCCGCCAAGACCATGGCGGCCATTTTGGATACCTCCCTTACAACTATGCCATCGGCCCTAGGTGTAGGGAGTGGTTTTTCAGGTGAGCATCAGTTTCCTTGTGCACATCCATTTCGTCCAGTTTATGACTGGAACGCTCGGATGCCCCTACCGCACAATGTCTCGCTTCCTGCGGCATCAGCGCCTTTGATATATGTGGACACCAGTGGGGAAGGGCCCCCTTGGCAACCCTCTCCCTTGCGTCCCTGGAATTACTCTGCTCGTGAGAGGCCTCCTCCAGTCGCGCCTAAATCGTCAGAGGACGTCTTTTTCGGCAAGTTTCAAAGACTTATGCATTCCGACCCCATGAAGGAGTACTTTCAAGGCTTGTTTAGGGAGTGTAACGCTCACCTGACTCCCACGGGGGCGCTGGCCTGGTTCGCGCTGCTGTGACCTCGTCTAAGGTGATGCGCAGGGTTCGGAAGACAGACTGGACCGGGCCCCAGATCTGGCTTGTCTGACTCGCAGAAGTATCCTTCTGTAGGTGAGAATAGGGGGTTAACTGTCTGCGGGGTAATGCAATCGGCCTTCCACTTACCCCTCTCACCCTCCTCAAAACCCTTCTGTGCTTCCCCGTAGCGTCTCACCTTAAGGTCTGGAAGGACAAGCTCTCCATCCTGCCTCTGATGCAGGGGCGTGGTGGTATCCAGTTACGTCACTGGATTTTCGGATGGGTGAGAACCAAACTTGCTTGGCTTCCAGGTAAGTTTTTTCTATAAGTGGTTCCCCTTGTGTCCATGCATTAATGTTCTAATGCTAGTGTCTTTTTCCCCATAGGGGAAATGCAGATGCAGATTTAGCAGGTGAGGCCTTTGCCTTCTTCTGTTCTCTTGTTCCCTTCCTTTGCAGGTGATTCAGGATGCTGGCAGGTGTGGCAGAAGTCAAGATGCAGGAGCAGACACGGTGAGCGTCCAACTGCTAGATGCAGAACAACGCAAAGCACGTGTGGCTGATCGGGTGTGGTTTAAATAGCCTTGGAAGAAGTTCCTAGAATGTGTCCTTCCTCCAATCAGGTATGTATCCTTCCCCGACCACGCCCGGGTGGTAAATGAGTCCCACAGGTAAAGTAGTTCCTTTCAGGCCTCAAGGAGGCCGGGGTTCTGCAGCATGGTCTGCATCAGGTAAGTGCACCCAAACACTTTCATAATGAGCCTGGCGCCTATGGCGCCAGGACTGACATTTTCTATGAGCCTGGCGCCATAGGCGCCAGGACGCTGTCCAAAGGGCCCCTATAAGGGGTTGCTGGGACCTTCCCTGGGGGCTTCATGTCCGGTTTCGGGGACGCAGGGCCTGAGCCGGCTCCCCGGGAGCGGGCATCGTGACAGGGAGATATGCTCGCCTGAGCCGACTGTCCCAGCTGTGGTTCCTGTGGTTCCGCCGGCACCACCTTTACCGGCTGGACCTCCCCAACTCTTCCACCCCTGCCTCTGTTGTCCCCAGTGGACAAGTCTATTGTGGTGCCTGATGCGACTCAGCCTGATCCGGACCTGTCGGACGACACACAGAGCGATCGGGACAGCGAAGACCAGCCCCACTCTGTCAGAGCCTTTCAAGACTGGGTGATGGACATGTGTCTGTTGGATGTTCCAGTACCCGAGGCACCCGCTCCGCAGGAGAGCGTGCTTTCGGGGGCGTTCACCTTGTCTTCTTCGGAGCGTACCGGCTTGTTCTTGCAGAAGGACGTTTTAGCCGGGGTCCGTAAAGTCTGGGAGAAACCACACTCTGGACTGTTTGTCAACAAAAAAATTGATGCGCACTACAGGCTCCATTCGTCAGAAGAGGTGGCCTTAGCATCGTGTCCGCCCCCCTCCTTCACGGTAGTGGCTGCAGCCACTTTGCAATCCAGATCTGCGGCATCCTCTTCTACGACAGCTACACAGGTTCTGGCCAAAGAGGACAAGCTCCTTGACTAGCTCGGGAGGAAGATTTTCACTAATTCAGCCCTCCAGCTGCGTCAAGCCAATGTAGAACTGGTGTTAGCACGGGCGAATTGAAAATGTGGAAAGGTCTGTCGGAGTTTGAGGAGTTTATTCCCGCTGAAAAGCTAGAAGATTTCTAAACGGGATTGTCAGATGCCATGGTCCTGGCACAGGATTTGCTGGAGGCAGTAGTGCATCATGTTGCCACCTCGGCCCGGGCCTTATGCTTGGCGTGGATACCTCTCGTCAGGCTTGGCTGCATGCCACCAAGTTCTCTAAGGAGGGGCAGGATAAGGTTTTGGACCTGCCTTTTGATGGCAAGGAGCTCTTTCATTCAACAACAGACGTGGAGCTGATCAAAACTAAGGACAGCACTCAGACCGCCAAGTCCTTGTCTGTCCTGGTAAAACCACCTTTCAGTATGCAGAGATCGTTGTCGCAGCCTCAGCCGTCCTCTGGTTTCAGGGTTTTTTTAGATCAAAGATCCCGCAGGGTGGACACCCCTTCGGGAAATTCCCGCCGAAGGCAGCAACGGAGTCAGTTTTTCTCCCGCTCCTCAGCCTCCTCCTCAGGTTCAGGTGGTGCCGCCACCGAGAAACCAGCTAAATGAGGGATTTCTGCGCTCGCACGAGACCCCGGTGGGAGGACGCATTGCATCACATTGGGAGACGTGGCAGACCATCAGGCGGGCTTCCGCTTACCCCTACCCCACCCATCAATCCTCCCTTCCAGCAGTCAGGGTCGCCCTCCCTCAAAGCCGAAATTCAGAAATTACTGGATCTCAGAGCGGTGGAACCCGTTCCCCTAGGGGAGCGAGGGGAGGCCTTCTACTCCCAGCTGTTTACGGTGCCCAAACCCAACCAGGTTGGCCTGCGCACCATTCTAGACCTTTCCCAGTTCAATCTTTCAAGAAAGAAATTCAAGATCACGCCTTGTCAAATAAAGTCCTCTTTGCAGAAGGGCGATTGGCTCAGCGTGTTGGACATTCAGGATGCGTATATGCATATTCTGATCTGGAATCCACACCAGAGATACCTACGGTTTTCGTACGGGAGGAGCACTTCCAGTTCTGAGTGCTCCCCTTTGGCCTCATATCAGCACCGCGTGTCTTTACGAAAAAGTCCTTGGTTATTGCCGCTCATCTTCGGCTTAAGGGTATCATGTGTATCTGTATTTGTACGATTGGCTGTCTCGCCTTCCTTGCCCGCTGAAAGCCTCAAGCAATCTTCAGTCTCTCCTCCAGCTCCTGTTCCACCTTGGGCTGTCGGTGAACTGGTGGAAATCTTCCATGACGGTCTCTCAGGACTTGACTTTCCAGAGTTTTTGTTGGAACACGATCGACTGCAGAGTTTACCTGACCAGGGTAGAATGGCAGATCTGTTGGCCACGTGTCAGATGTTTGCGCAGTCGGAGAGCATGTCGGCCTGGTGGTTCCAGAGGCTTCTGGGCCTCGTGCGTATTGGCTCTTCCTCTTGCTCGGCTCAAGATGAGGCGGATGCAGATGGCTCCTTGGAGTTCTTGGCATCAGGCTGTGGATCCGGACTCCAAGATAATATTGATTCCGGCTTTCATGAGAATGGACATCGTGTGGTGGTCGTCTCTCAGCAACCTGTCGGTGGGTGCAGGTTTTCAAGACCCCGCTCCGATGGTGACAATCTCGACGGACTCCTCCCTTCTAGGGTGGGTTGCAACGTTGGATCTTCTTCAGGTATCCAATCTCTGGTCGCCCCAAGACAAGTTCCTTCATATAAATCATCTGGAGCTTCTGGTTATCTTCCTGGCTCTCAAGGCGTTCAGGCCGGTCATTGCCAACAAAGTGGTTTGTGTCTGCACGGACAATGTGGTGTCCCTGTTTTACATCAACAAGCAGGAAGGCACCAAGTCCCCTCCTCTTGTGGATCTTGCCATTCAGATTTGGGAACGTTACGGCAGATGCCCTCAGCCGACGAACAATGGTCGGCTACGAGTGGGAATTTAAAGCGGAGGTCCTCTTACAGATATTCCTGTGTTGGGGCACTCGGGATTGAAACTCTTCGCAACACCGGCAAACAAACTTCCTCTGTATGCCTCCAGACATGGGCTGGGAGCCTCCTCTCTGGGAGATGCTCTCGAGATTCCCTGGCACTGAGGGCATATGCTTTTCGCCTCTGCCCCTGATTCATCGGACGATTTGCAAGCTGAGGAACACGGTGAACTGTTCGCTTCTGCTCATAGCTCCGTGGTGGCCGGCCAGGTTCTGGTTTTCAGAGCTTCAACCTCTGTCAGTTTGTGCACCAATCAGGCTTCCGTTGGTTCCCGATCTGCTTCACCAGAGAGATCGGCAGCTGTGGCACCCCTCCCCACAATCCTTCAGCTTGGCTGCATGGTGCCTGAGTTCAGATCTTTAGAACATCTCAACCTGTCTGCTGACAACATGCGCAGTATTCAGGCAGCCAGGAAGCCCTTGACGAGGTCTCAGTACAGAAGCAAGTGGCTTTGGTTCTGTCACTGGTGCTTAGCCAAACGGCTGGACCCCAGGGTGGCTACGATTGACACGGTGCTGTCCTTCGTTTCTCATTTAGCGGAGTCGGGCATTCATGTCTTGTCATGCAAGACTTCTTTCGGCTGTGGCCGCTTACCTATCCACGGACCAGTGCTCTTTTTCACAGTCCAATCCAGTGGTTAAAAGGCACTTTGCGGGTCTAATGCGTCTTTGCCCTCCTGTTCGCAAACCGCATCCGACGTGGGATCTAAACGTGGTCCTTGGGGCCTTGTGCCATAAACCTTTTGAACCAATGGCTATGGTAGATCTTAAGCACCTTTCGTGGAAGGTGTCTTTCTTGGTCGGCGTTACTTTGGCAAGGCGTGTGAGTGAGCGCCAGGCTTTGTTGGTGAAGCATCCCTTCTTGGTTTTCCACAAGGATAAGGTTGTCCTAAGGACAAATCCTTCTTTCCTACCAAAGGTGGTTTCTGATTTCCATCTAAATCAGTCAATCTCCCTGCCTGTCTTCTTTCCAAACCCGGCTTCGGAAGCTGAGAAGGTTTTGCATTGCCTGGATGATAGAAGAGCTCTTAAGTTCTATCTGGACAGAACATCTGAATTTAGGAGTTCTTCTCAACTATTGGTGACCTTTGGTAACCCGAAAGGTAAGCAGACCTCCAAAGCGACTATCTCCCAGATGGATTGCTGCCTGTATTACGGAGTCTTACACTGTTCAGGGTCTCCAGCCTCCTAAAGGGGTTCATGCACATCTAGTACGTGGCAAGGCAGCTGCTGTTGCCTTTCAAAAGTATGTCCCCTGGGAGACCATCGCGAAAGTGGCTACTTGGGCCTCCCCATGGGCTTTTTGCAAACATTACTGTTTGGACCTGAGCTCCAGATCTGATGCTCAGTTTGGCCAGGCTGTGCTGAAAAACCTTTTTCAGTAGGGGGTTTCCATCCACCGTAGTTCCTGTGAGGAGTGCTTGGAAATCTCCTAAAAGTATGGAGGAAAGGGGACGGGACGTAGGAGTATAATAAGGTTACTCACTGTAGTGACCACCTTACTCCTAGTCCATTGTCCCCTTTCCTCCATACGCCCTTCCACCGTCCCCTCTAATAAGGTTCCTCTACTATTGCTTAAAGGTCTCTGACCTGGCGATAGAAAAGGACTAATGGGCGATGCGCTGGGCGGAGCTAAGGAGGGCGGGGTTACGGTCGCATGCGGTACCCCGCGTAAAAAGAGAGGAAGGACAAATGTTTTTTAAAATGTGATGCTTTTTACAAAGTGCTCCGGTCCTGTCCCACATGATGGAGGACTGTCCCATAAGGACGGAGGAAAGGGGACTATGGACTTGAACTAAGGTGGTCACTACGGTGAGTAACCTTATTATAATCATACATCAAAAACACCCAAAAATTGCAGGTATCGCCACTTGCTATTTGACATAAAAATGATTAGTTAAAAGCATATGCACACATCGGTATACCACATCTGATGATATGGTACTTGATAAGTTTCTGTCCTATATGGCTGCCACATGCCGGACATTTTTCAGGGGCAACAAATGTGTATCTTAAAGGTGGCAGGGTATCGATTCCACTGTTCTCAAGTCGTTTCCAGGGGGTCCCTGAATGTTGTCTGTTTCTTTGTATAATCAGAAGACAATGCAACCGTAAATGTTGCTGAAGCTGTTGTCACAATCTCAGCTTAACCTCAAACATGTCACCTTCATACTAGTAAATGGGAGGGTCCTTTCCTGTCGTGTTTTTATGAATCCGATTAGTCCCCACCTGTTGATTTTTGGGATAGTTTGTTATCGGGATTAATCACTTGCACTACCGGGAAGGTCTCCACCAACAGGTACCCGCCATTGATGTGCTCTTTTGACCCTCAGCTCCTTCAACTGGTAAATGCTCACAGGCATCTCAAACAATTTGCCAACATTTAGGGTTGCATTGTCGTCTGATTATACAAAGAAACGGACAACATTCGGGACCCACTGGAAACGACTTTGGAGAAAACAGTGGAATTGATACCCTGCCACCTTTTAAGATACACGTGTTGCCCCACAGGAATGTCTAGCATTTTGTAGTCATATAGGACAAACTTGTATAAGTTGGGCTAAGATGATCATAGTTTGTGAACGGGTGTAAAATAACTAACACTATGGTCAAACAAGTCATAGGGACTTGATTTTCTGTGTTAACCACTTACACAGTGTATCATTCTTTGCACAAATTGGAGTATCAAGTAGCATATCATCAGATGTTGTATATTGATGTGTGTGTGTGTGTATATGCTTTTAATAATCATTTTTATGTGAAATAGCAGGTGGTGATACCTGCCTTTTTGCCAAATGTTTTTTTATGTAACATCAGTTTCATACTTGGATCTTAACCTATATTTGTTCCATGGTTGTGTTGCAGAGGGTCGTAAGGACTAGATAGGGTACATTTTTAAACTGTGTTCTTGAGACCTTCATTTGGTTTATTGCATAGTTACCACAATCCCCAGGTATCGTATCTTAGTTGGGGCCCATGAGAATCCAAACAAGTCATATGTTTTAGCTACGGCGTCCATCGCAAGAAAATCCTCTGGCTTGGTGTAGTTAACACGCAGGCCAGACAGCTCCCCAAACTCATGAACGTCATGAATTATCGTGGCTAGGCTGTTCCCGGGGTCTCGGACATACACTAACGCATCATTGGCATAAAGTGATCGGGTCTGGTTCACCAGACAGTCGGGTGCCTCAGTGTCTATGGCGATGCCTGATGAGGTCTGCCAGTGGCTCTATGGTGATGGCGAATAATAGGAGAGGAAAAAGGGCAGCCCTGACGTGTACCCCTGGCAATGTGTAGCAGCAACGTATACAGCAGACGCACACCTGCTATAAAGTGGGGGCCAAACCTACTTCTCTCCAAGGTGATATACGTGAATTGCCAGGAGACCAAATTAACGGCTTTTTTGAATGTCCCGTGTGGCTGCCATTGCTTGAGCTTCCCGGGTCTATCTGTGCAAGGATAATAAAGAGTCGGCGCAAGTGGAGTGCCGTCGACCCCCCATGTACAAAGCCTGACTGGTCAGGATGAATTAAATGGGGCATATATGGCATTAGCCGCATAGCCAATCTTTTAGCAAACATTTTAACATCTGCATTTATCAACGAAAGGGGACACTAGAAACCACACTCCTCCACTGGCTTGTTAGGTTTCAGAACAGTGATGACCACTTCCGTCATGGTGCTGGGAAGTTTTTGCTATTCAAGGGCCTCAACCCACACCTTGTGTAGATGGGGAACTAGGATGGACTTGAAGTGCTTATAGATATTGGCGGTCAGGCCATCAGGGCCGGGGACTTTCCCAGTCGGTAAAGCCTTGATTGCCCAATCCATTTCCTCCAGGGAGATTGGGATGTCCAGCTGAGCAGTCTCCTCTGTGGACAACAATGTAAGTGGAAGACCGTCAAGGAATCCTGTTACGTAGGCTGGCAAGCATGTGTCCTGTTGATATATAGATCAGCGTTGAAGGTTTCAAAGACTTTAACATCAGTTAGCCTGTATAGTACGTCAGCGGAATTGTCTTTAATGAGCAGAATGTACCGGCTCCCATTCGCCTGGTGTACCACCCGTGCCAGCAGCCTGCCAAAGTGTTTGCTCCCCCCATAGTGCCCTGCTGCTGCCGGGCCATCCAGGAACTTGGGTTCCCTCTCCGCATGGGCTCTAAAAGTATCCAGCGCTTCACTGACTTAGGCAAGTGTAGCGAAAGGGGTTTGAGTGGAGTGCTGTTGCTCCAGGCGATGAAGAGTCTTCACTGTTCACAATGTCATGCCGGATAGTCTTAAGAACCCCAAACCCAGTGGCTAACTCTATCCCCGAATGTAAACCTTGAAGACCTCCCAATGCATGGCCATTGAAGTCACCGACCCCTCATTGGTCTGAAAGTATAGTAGGACATGATCCCGAAGGTTGGATTCAAAGGCTACATCGAGAAATGCCTGGGACTTAAAGCACCAGTTGGGACGGGGGGGACTAGGTAGTCCATCCCTCTGCAGTGTAAGTGGGACGGGGGAGTTATCAGCGAATGACCTAGGCAAGATGTATACTCCAGTAATCCCCCACCCCAAGAAGAACATCAGAGACAAGCCACAAATCAATCCGGGAGGAGGAATCATGCACTGAGTAGTAGAAGGAATAATACACTGAGGAGTAGAAGGAATATGCCAGAGAGTGAGGTTTAAGGGCCCTCCACGCATCTACCATACCCAGTTCTGTGACACTGCTGTGAATAATTTGAGCGGCTCTTGTGAGCACTCTAGGGCTGCGTAAATGTGTGCGCCCATATCTGTCCAGATCTACATCTAGAATGGTGTTAGTCTCCACCCCACTTTATGGGTACAGGTAGAGCGCCAACATATTTGAGTTCAGCATAAAATGCGGTTTAATCTACATTAGGACCATATACATTTAATAGGACAATTTCACTACCCGCCATCTCCCCACATACCAAAACATACCTTCCCAATGGATCTGTAATGGCTTGCTTATACCTGAATGGAAGAGTAAGATCATCACTCCCCTGGATTGCGTGGAGTACATAGTGTAAATCCTGTTTTTGCTCCAACATTTGGCAAATCCCTCACATCATGCAGCCAGGGACTGGGCCTCCTCTAGGAACAAAAGTTTAGCTTTGTGGCGTTCCACATAGAGCAAAAGTTTCCTCTTCTTAACCGGATTCCCCAGGCCCCTAACATTCCAACTCAGGCACTTGAGCTCACCCATACTCCTGATACAAAACATTTCTGCACCTCCACCACCAGCCCACCCGTAGAAGCCAAAATGTACCTCCCGTCGTTCCATTCCCTCCGTCCGTGATTTTAAAGTGCTGCTATAGTTCGAAGTGCATTTTGTACCCCAACTTTAAACCCACCACTCTCCTCTCCACAATTGGAAAGATGGAACCCCAAAACCAACACAACAAACACTGCAACATTGCTTAGGGATGCTAGCGCACGGGTGACGACGAGAGACCCGAGAAGGCCATTGAAATATGGAGTAGTACATTGCAGTATTTTACCTGAAGTATCTGATCAAATTAATCTAACATGGCGGTTCCATTACAAACATGGTGACGCCATTAAAGCATCTAAAGGTCATGTACAGTTTAACAAAATGTGGCCACCAAAAGGAAATGTGGAGAAATCTCAAACCAAACTAGGGTCTGCCCAACATATTTGATCTGTGCAATCAAATACTCAGCAAGTGTTCTCCAAGATTCTGGGAGGCTACTCAATTATGAGCAGGGAGACGGCATACTAGCCAAACCCAATTAAGGTAAGACAGCAGCGTGGCAAGGCTTAGTTTCAGGAGGGCTGTAAGAGTGGTCTAGGTCTACAAGGAGTCAACACCAGTTATGCAAGTTAGACGGGTACAAAAATATAAAATGATTCATTAGGCCTTTAAAATACACACTAAGCAAGTAAAACATCTGGTATCGAAACACTTACTATAAAACAGATATATGCATTCACCATTAGGAGAAGAAAGCTTCGAAGGGATTGTGTCCTCCGACGTATTCCTTATCTTAGATAGAAATCCTTCAGCTTTGCTGGCCTCGGAAAATTTTTTCGCCAGAGGGCGCTGCGCGTCGATGATCGCCGAGTCGATGACCCTCGACGGCCTCCGTGCCGACGTCGACGTCATCCTGCCTATAAAGGCCGCGCGCAGCGTCCGTTGCTCAGTTCCGTTTTTCCGCGCTTCGTTGTGCCTCGGAACACCGTTGCTCAGTTCTCGTCAAGATAACGTATATAATAACTACTATTTACCATCGATATCGATGGCATCCTCCTCCGACCCGACGACCCCTCGGTCCGGTTTCAAAAAGTGCCGAGACTGCGGGAAGAAAATGTCGTTGACGGACCCTCACAGGGTCTGTTTGTGGTGTCTGGGAATCACGCACCAGAGTTCGGAGTGTGAGGAATGCCTTTCCATGACGGCGAAAGCCTTGAAGGAGCGTAGGGGGAAGCTCGAGAGAGGTAGGTCAACTTTAACTTCCTCGAAAGCTTCTTCGGTAGAGTCGAGACGTTCGTCTCCTCACCATAAAAAACACTCTCGATCTAGATCACGAAGTGGCTCCCACCACTCGTCGACATCGAGACACTCGAAGAAGAGACGTAGGAGATCCCCTTCGTCATCTTCGTCGAGTTCTCCTGAGAGAGTTCATTGCCCCACAAAACGCAGCTCGCAAGCTGAGTGGGAGGAATTCAGGAAAAAGATGCTAAGCGTCTTCGAGAAAGCGGCCTCGTCCCCCTCGAAGACAGCTGAGGGTGATACCCCGGGTAAAAAACCCAAAAAATCTAAACGCCGCGAGTCGCAGTACCCGGCGGAAAAGTCAACCCGAAAGCGCCTCGAGCCATCGGGAGATAAAGCATCATCGACGCCATCGTCGAAAACTCCTTCGAAACAGAGGTCGGCGCCATCGACGCCGTTGTCGAAGGATTCATCGGCGCATCAGTCGATCGAGTCGACGCCGACGTCGACGCCGATATCGACGCCGGTGAAGGAAAGAACCGCGGCTACTCCACAGCCAACGGTTAGACAAAAGACCTCCGACTCGACGCCGAGAACGTCGACGTCGTTCTCGAGCAGGACTCCGATCCTTTCGAGTTCTTCGAGGCCTAGTACACATTTCTCGACGCTTTTCACGGCGCCTTCGAGTACTTTCACGTCGGTGTCGACGACATCGACGTTTTCAAGGCCTGTGATGATGGCTCCTTCTGCATTGGAAATGGGGTTTATACCATTCCAAAAACCAATGTATCCCCCTTTAACCTCGATTTTTGAGGAAAGGGAGGATTCAGACCAAGATATTGATTTACAGAGGACCACATCACCAGAGCCAGAGACTTTCGCCTCTGAGGAAGGAAGATTAAAAAATCTTCAGGATGCACTTCAGGAAGCTAGTGGCTTGGACACTTCTCCTGAAGCAGAATTTATCAAACCAGACCCAGGAGAACATGCGGAGACTCCATATAGAGCTCTGATGTCTAGAATCATAGAATTTATGGGTTGGTCTGCACCTTCTCCTGCCTTTCAGCAGGATGACCTCACTGACATACTGGACAAGGGCCCACAGGAGGATCCTGTGGTTCCATTTCACTCTGCTCTACAGAGAAGGATTTTGACAAACTGGGAAACGCCAGAAATTATCCCGGCAGTAAATAAAAAACTGTCAACAAAATACAGGGTGGCTAGTTCTGACCCTGAATATTTGTCAAAACACCCTACTCCTGAGAGCTTGGTTGTACAGGCTGCAACCTCATCAGGCAGCACATCTGCATACCCCACTGCTCCGCAGGATAGGGATGACAAAAAGTATGATGCCATGGCTAAGAAGGTTTTTTCTGCCTGTAGCATGGCGTTAAAGTCTATTAACGCGACCTGTACGCTCGCTAGGTTCAGCCACACCCTTTGGGAGTGCGCTTCATCAGCGGCTGACTGCCTCCAAGAAGGAGAGGAAAGGGACGCATTTTTAAACATCATCAGGGATGGTAAAGATGCGATGTGCGAGACCCTACAAACTGGCCTAGATTCTGCTGACAGTATCAGCAGGGCCATGGCGGCAAGTACCACAATCCGCAGGCATGCGTGGTTGAGGAAGTCTGGTTTTGCCTCTGACGTGCAGACCAGGCTTTTGAATATGCCCTTTGACGGTTCTACCCTCTTTGGAAAGAAGGCGGATGACAGTTTGGAGAAACTGCAAACGTCCAAGGCAGCAGCCAAGTCATTGGGAGCTGCTATCCGTCAGAATACCTTTCGTCCTTCGGGATCATCGTGGAGAGGACGGTCCTTTCGTTACTATTCCTCATATGGAAGGGGCAGGGGACGACCGGCTCAAAGAGGCCAAGGAAGATTTACCCGTGGTGGACGGGGTAGGGGAAAGAAAGCCGCACCCGCAGGAGCAGGAGCCACTTTACCTTCGGCAACTGCATCAGCCGCTTCAAAACCACTCTGAGGTCTCCCCTCACAGAACACCAGTAGGGGGCAGGTTAACTCACCATCTGACGGAATGGCAGGCTATTACGTCAGATGCTTGGGCTCTGGAGACAGTGGCCCAAGGTTACTGCCTGCCCTTCCTACATATCCCTCAGAGTCATCCACCGGGGAACAACCCTTTGAAGCTTCCAGATCCGCTCCTCTTGCAGGAGGTTTTAGACCTGCTAGAGAAAGGTGCCATAGAACTGGTACCTGTAGCGGAAAGGAACAAGGGTTGGTACTCCCCCTACTTCATAATACCGAAGAAGGACGGAGGACTGAGACCCATCTTAGACTTACGGGAATTGAACAAATTCCTCCGAAAGGACAAGTTCAAGATGGTGACTCTCTCTCAGATCCTTCAGGCCCTCCAGCTTCAGGACTGGTTGGTATCTCTAGACCTCCAGGACGCTTATTTCCATGTGCCGATCCATCCCAGGCACAGGAGATACCTGAGGTTCGCAATTGGCAGCTCTCATTATCAATTTCGAGTTCTGCCATTTGGGCTAACCTCCGCCCCGAGGGTCTTTACCAAGCTAATGTCGGTTGTGGCTGCAAGTCTAAGGAGGGAAGGGATTCATGTCTACCCTTACCTAGACGATTGGTTGATCAGAGCTGTATCTTCGGAACAGGCTCAGAGACAACTAGATTATGTTTGCCACTTCCTTCACAAGCTGGGCTTCTCCCTCAATTTAAAGAAGTCACAGATGATACCATCACAGAGACTCCAATTCATTGGAGCAGTCCTGGACACTTCCCTGGGAAAAGCCTTGCCACCAGAGGTGAGGGCTCGAGATATTCTGCAGATGGTCATCAGATTTCAGAATGCCCAATATCTCCCAGCCTACGACTTTCTGAGGTTGCTAGGCCTCATGGCATCCTGCATATTCCTCGTGCCGGAGGCTCGCCTGAGAATGAGATCCCTCCAGTGGGCACTGAGAACTCAGTGGTCACAGTTCTCAGGAAGGATGACAGATCTCCTTCGGATCCCGGTCAAAGTAGCCCGAGACCTTCAGTGGTGGGCCTGTCGGGAGAACATCCTGAAAGGAGAAATGTTTTGGCAACCATGGCCGGAGATAACAGTAGTCACGGATGCCTCACTCACGGGGTGGGGAGCTCACGCCAACGACTTGACCATCAGCGGTCGTTGGTCTCCATCGGAGTCCAGACTACATATCAACCTGTTGGAGCTGAGAGCCATCAGACTAGCGCTGAAGGCTTTTCTGCCGTCTGTACGGGGAAGAAACGTCCTAATAATGACGGACAATACAGTGGCCATGCACTACCTCAACAAAAGAGGAGGCGTAGGCTCACTACCACTGTGCAGAGAGGCGATGCAGCTCTGGTTTTGGGCAATTCAGGAAGGAATCTCTCTATCGGCAATTCACCTAGCCGGAGAGAAGAACTTGACAGCGGACGCTCTGAGCAGGCAGAGCACAGTCTCTCACGAGTGGGAGATAGCTCAGGAAGTCCTTCAAGAGATCTTCGCCCTTTGGGGAACCCCTCAAGTGGATCTGTTCGCCACCAGTATCAACAGGAAGTGCGACAGATTTTGCTCAAGGGAATTTCCCCCGAGAGGAGCTCTAGGAGATGCGTTCGTAGTGGACTGGGAGTTCCCACTTCTGTACGCGTTCCCTCCGGTCCCTGTCATTCCTCAAATGATCAGGAGGTTGAGAAGGTTTCGGAAGACCATGATCCTAATTGCCCCGGATTGGGCCAGGAGAACGTGGTACCCGGACCTTCTAGACATGTCCATCTGCCCTCCAATTCGACTGCCATACAGAGAGGATCTTCTCTCGCAGAAGGAAGGTCAGGTTCTCCATCCAGCCATCAAGACCCTCAACCTTCACGCTTGGTGTCTGAAAGGTTGAGGTACAAGGATTGGGACCTTCCGGATGATGTTATGGAGGTGTTGCTTTCGGCCAGAAGGCCGGCAACTAAAACTCTATACCGCTGCCGTTGGAACAAATTTTGCAGCTGGTGCAGAGAAAAGAATATTGAACCCTTTTCTTGTGGTACACCTATGGTGTTGTCATTCTTACTTTACCTGGCTAATTCAGGCCTACAGGTTGGCACAATTAAGGGCTATCTCGCAGCGCTATCAATCTTTAAGCGCACTGCAGAGGAGCCTTCATACTTCAAAATTCCATTGGTAATACAATACCTAAAAGGATTAACTAATGTTTATCCCCCGAAACCTTTTCAAGTTCCCTTATGGGATTTAAACCTAATTTTAAACTTCCTAAAGGGTGCCCCTTTTGAACCACTACACTCTTGTTCATTGAAGCTTCTCACCCTCAAAACTGTTTTGCTAATAGCATTGACATCTGCTAGAAGGGTTAGCGAGTTGCAAGCCTTATCGTGTAAACCTCCACATACAATCTTTTACAAGGACAAAGTTGTTCTTCAGGTGAAGCCTAACTTCCTCCCGAAGGTAGTCTCGGAGTTTCACATCACTCAGAAGATTATATTACCTTCTTTCTACCCTCCTCCTCATCCGGGGAAGGAGGAAGAGAGACTGCACAGGCTGGACCCTAAGCGAGCCTTGAGCTTCTATATCAGCAGATTGGCTAAGATCAGACAAGCAGACCAACTCTTTGTAGGTTATGCAGGACATAAGTTGGGCCTTCCAATAACAAAACAAACCATCTCCAGATGGATTATTTTAGCCATTCTGGAGTGCTACAAATTGGCAGGAAAGGAGCCTCCTCAAAATCTAAGGGCTCATTCTACCAGGGGTATCGCAACATCCTCAGCCCTTCAAAGAGGGGTGCCAATTCGAGATATATGTGCGGCTGCCACATGGTCGTCCGCACATACATTTACCAAATTCTATAGCCTGGATTCCTCCTCTAGTCAAGAAACTAGATTCGGCAAGGCTGTGTTACACTCTGTCCATTCTGGAAGGGTAACATAACTTTTATTACTCCCGCCTCCAGTCACAATACCACTGCTATGGGAGTCTATCTAAGATAAGGAATACGTCGGAGGACACAATCCCTTCGAAGAACTAGTTACTCTTACCTTGTAACGTTCTTTCGATGGGATGTTCCTCCGACGTATTCCTTATCGACCCTCCCATCCATCCCCGCAGTATGACTTCCTGTGGGTTTGCAGCCTATGCTCCTTCAAGGTGATTAGTCTAATCCAAAAACATTACTGGGGACTACAAAACGGAACTGAGCAACGGACGCTGCGCGCGGCCTTTATAGGCAGGATGACGTCGACGTCGGCACGGAGGCCGTCGAGGGTCATCGACTCGGCGATCATCGACGCGCAGCGCCCTCTGGCGAAAAAATTTTCCGAGGCCAGCAAAGCTGAAGGATTTCTATCTAAGATAAGGAATACGTCGGAGGAACATCCCATCGAAAGAACGTTACAAGGTAAGAGTAACTAGTTCATCTACTTCAATACCCAGTAAAACGCAGGTAAGAATGTATATCCATGAAATGTAGTAAAGTCACTTAGAATAACCACAGAATAGTCCCCCCAATACTTACTGAGATAAACCCAAAGATGATTTGGGGCTTTGTGGGTAAATTAAGACGTAGGAACCCCAGTTCTTCATAGCATTAAATGGGGCATGGGGGTAATAGAAACAGGAATGTTAGCTTAACTTCCCTGACTCTGATTTCTCCACCTGCTGAGCTTCTGGAATCGGTTGGAGACAATCTTCTGTGCTTTTTACAGTAGAGGAAGGTGCACTTTTCGGTGCAGGAATTGTTTTGGTTGATCGCAGTGCTTAGGAATCTGTTCAGACACCTTCCAGCTGAACACCCAAAGACAAGATGAAGACTTCTATGGTGCCGGCGGCCTAAGGACACTTAAAGGCTGTGAAGTAGGCTGAATGCAACAGGAGTCACCAGCCAGCCTGCGCAGGTGATCTTCTAGGGATAAACAAAGGAGCAGATCCTGCATGGCTTCCGCTGATGCAATAAGTCTAACAACACAAGCGCAGCTATTTTGTTGTACAGGCTGAAGATTTGAAAAGTTCCAAGTGCGCACTCGGAAGACTGCCCCCTATAGCGAGGTTACCCAAGAGAGTGCTGGCCAGTGCTCTGGTCGGTCCAGGGACATTTCCGAAGGCTCAGATGGCCTGGATCTTCAAGCAGGGGTTGCGAATGGTTGTTCCCACCGGTCCAGGGGTCAAAGCACCGACAAGGCTCTTCTTGAGATCAGGCAGAGGATCAGGGCTTCACCAGGATTTCACAGGTGTTGGTCCGCTTCAGGGGTTGTCTTCAGGTTGTCAACTTGCTGCTCCTCTTCATAGAGGCCTTGGCTCCAATGATCTGTGGAATGGCTGCAGGAGCGCTCCTTCGATCCAAGGCTTTGGCAAGGAGATTGCCCAAGCCCACCAATGGTAAGGATCTGTACTTTTCAAACTAAGTGTCTAGCCAGTCATGGATAGTCACTGGCCACATTATCTGCCCCCCAACAGACATTCAGTTGCTAGGAGGTGTACTGCCCCTCCCCCCACATCCAGGCTCACACACAAACCACCATTTTGCTTGCTAAAGCAGCCGCATTCCCCAGGAAAGCGCATTCCATATATGGAATTTCCTGACCTGAGAAGGCAGGAAGATGGCCAGAGGAACAATATGGCCAAATGACGAGCCGAAAACCTTGTCCCAGCCATCCTAGGAGCTAGCCAACCTTAGTAGCAATTTGAGGTAAATGCAAAAGTGCAGAAGTAAAATTACATAAACACAGTAGAAAAATATCAGTGGCCACCAGCTCATCCTAGGCACATTGTAAAAGTAACAAAAAAGCCATTGCAGAAAAAGATATTGGGGTACAAAGTATCCTCACTTCACTTTAAGGTAATGTGTGCAATTGTAAAAAAACACATTCACAAAGATAGACTTGGTGCTGATAGTCTTGTGAACTGATCAGTTTTCCCCCATTGGAATGAGCAGGTGGTCAAGGAAAGTAAAGCATAAGGCTTTAGTTACCTCCAAAACATCGGTTCTAGAGTCCAAACATAGCAAAAGGAGAGGGTGTCTTATAGAAGCCTATGGGAGAAAAGCAGCTAAATGAAAATCTTTCCCAATAACCAGTTTAGAAGGAGGAGAGAGCAGGATTCAAGAATAAGGAGAAAGTATCTTCATGGAAAGTTTGGTAATACATAATTGCTCTCCTTCCTTCACAAAACCCCCTCATGCAAACCCTGCAGCATTTAGTATGCACAACCTTAATTTTGGAAAAAACCTCTAAGAAATGAGTGATTGCAGTCTATCATTTACGGTGTTGGTCGAGGTACGTGTCCAGAGGGATATACAACATTTAGTGGCAGCATTGTTGTTCTATTATCTATTCTATTGTTGTCCTTATTCCAGCCAGTAGTAGCCATGGCGGTTAATCTAGGACAAAGAGTACTGGAATCGCCCTAATGGGCCACTTTACTCTTTTGGTGGTTGCTTCTTGGTTTTGTGCACTAGAATTGTATCTTTGGTAGATGTGCATGCTCTTTGGAATACACTCCATTGCAAGACTGAATCCTCAATGCTAGACATTTTCACATACATCTCACTTTAGACATTTTGGGCATATATGAAAACTGTCATTTAAAAAATTGATCACCCTAATTTGAGACTTTTTACTAGCAAACTAGTGGCTTTGTGTGCTGGCCTATTTCAACCAGTTCCAATATCCTTGTAAGGGTTGGTGAATTTTTTTAGTTGAAGTATGTACGTGTTTCCTACAAAGATGTGGTGGGCGACCAAGAGTAGCGACGCTGCCTGAACCAACTAAGAGTTTGAACATTTTTTTAAAATAATGGAGCAAAGTGATGCATTGGTCAGCACACTTATTTGTGGGTTAAAAGCCACACAATTTGCAATCCGTTTTGTAGGGTAAATAATGGACAAGTCTAATAGATGCAAGTCACCAACAGTGCAGAGGAGCATCTTCCAAGGCATTTTCATGAGGCCTTTTCCCACAATATATGCTAGTACAAAAATGTGTTCCTGCTGGCGCCCATAGATGTCCATGCTGGCTGCACCAATAGCTGCTAGCCTTCCCATATCCGTACATACTCCTTTTTAATGGACTCCTTCCTCGCATAGATTCCTCATCTTTGATATTTTGATACATCTCCCAGCGCTGCTGCTCTTCACAAACCTTTCTGCTTCTAGGGGGGTGCATCTTCTAGGGGGGGTGCACCTCTAGGTGCCTGTGCCAGACTTGCTGTCGATGCCAGTATATATAGAGGCACTGCACCCTGTGACCTCATTTCCTTACATCCATGCACATTGCTTGCTTTAGAAATACTGCTCTAAAATATTGTTTGTTTAACCGAATATTTTTGTGTTTCTTGAAATTGTTGCAATACTGAATACGACTAGAACTTCGGGGTTCAAACCCTGTGTGGATTGCATGCGTCAAATGTCAATTTCGGAGCCACACTGCCTTTGCCTTTACTGTCTTGGTGAAGGCCACGATGTGCAGGACTGCACACGTGCCAATGGATGTACCCAGAGGGGCTTTGAGAACGTAAAGCAAAACTTTTCACTTTCCTCCATGAAGAGAGAGGTGATAATCAGACCCTTTTTAGGTCTTCTGGCTTGGACTGGCACAGAGGAACGGTTCCCTGTCTGGAAGGACAAAAATAGAAACACTGCAAGAGGTTGAGATCCCCTGATGATTCTTCACACCATAATTCTTTGTCTAACCACTCTTAAGGACAACCGAGAGGAAGAGGGCTCACAGGTATCTTTTCCCACCTAGACATCTACCCCAGTGAAGTGGGAGGAGTTATGATTGAAGATGCTGTACTTATTTCTTCACCGCGCTGACGCTGCGGTGAAATTGCCGGCCCGGACACCAGTGGGCCATGGCTTGGCATGAACGACTTCGGCCAAGCCAACGGATCCCACTGCGCTTGACCGAGCCGGTAGGGACACTGCAAGCAGATGCAACAAGATCATGTCTAAGGGACACAGTGTTCCTTCTCCGGATGTCGGCCCCCTGAAAATGAGTGCATCAGCAATTGATAATTTGCTTCTAAGTCAGGTGGTTTGCTACTGCTGAGCTGATCTGCAATACGAATGGCTGTCATGAAAGTGACGTGACTTCACTGTGCGTGACGCCCTGAATTTTGCAATTAAAACTGGCAGAGCACGAGAGGCCCATGGAAGCACGGTTGCTACTGAAGAGCCGTCTCCTCTGCCCCAGAAGTGCTGCATGCTACCATGTTAGACTCTGCTGGCCTACATTGCCCGTACATTCGTGTAGTCTTATCATGCCGGGGGGTGCAGAGGATACTTGCTAGGCCTGTGACTGCTTGGCGATCATCGTGTTCTGTTTGTCATTTCTGAAGCAACTGTGCTAATCATTTTGAGTGTCAAGACTTGCAATGTGCCATTTAAAAATGATGGTTATAGGCGTTTTACTATTTTAACAATATATTGTGAAGATGCTAGAAATGTTTACTAATGCCTCGCACCAAAATTAAACAGATCTGCTGCACGTCTCTGTTCAGAATAGGAGTGTGCATTTTTTTAATTCCACATAAACATTCATTCTCTCCCTCATAAAAGTACTGCACACAACCCTTTTGAGAGTGAGGCTCTGTGGACTCCCAATTAATACTTATGAATGCAATATGCAAATGTGTGTCTCAAAAGCAAAAACACTTGCTAAACATAATTATCCTGACTCAGTACTTGACCTAACTATGTCCACAATACTTTTAAACATAATGAGCAGGCTGCCAAAATACTTGTGCCTTGCCCCAGACAATGTCTAAATGGCAAACTTGGTAAAAAGGAATGCACTGCTCGGCATAGGTGAAAACCCGTTATAGCACTGCAAAATAAAATGAATAGAAAATTAGAAAACATATTTTCTGCACAGATGGGGGGTCATTCTATGGCATAAGATATCTTTTGCTCTACCAAAGATACTGCTGAAATTCAGAGGCCAACAATTGGGTAAATGCAAATGTGGTCATTTGTAGTGCTTGTCTATCGTTAACACTTGTTGTAATCTGGACGGCATTGCCAGTAAAAAAAAGGGAACAAATCTAGGGAGGGAAAAAGCAAGTTTTCAGAAGCAGTTGCACACTGGTGGGACAGTTTTTCTAAAGTCCACCGAAGTAAGTTTATTGGGCAATACATAAACTCCAATATAGAGATGGGTATGGCAGAGCAGCCAGGCTTCTCTCTGGAGGGAGAGAGGGCGTGGGAAGGTACAAATAACATGTAGCATACATATGGTCCACAAAGAAACACTTATATACTCATATATGTAAAGATAATTTGTAGGAAAACAGAATTCCAGAGGATGTCATCTTAGAACAACTTTAGAGTTGGTAAAAGGGTTCAGGGACTTTGTAGAAGGCTCCCTGCATGTGTTCCAGCATTAGGCCTGGTTGAATTGTCTGGTTTAACTATACGAATCACTGCCTTAGCCACACAGGAGTGACACAACGACTTTAGGTAAGCATTACCTCAAGCCACACAGTACCTCAGCAGTGAAGACTTTTTAGACAGATGTCTTCACGATGCAGCAGCTACAGGACCCAGTCTCTGGATTCTGAGTCTTCAGCCGAAAGAAAGGACACTGGATGGGAATTTGCAGCGGTCGAGAGGAAAGGTTCCCAGCAAAGGATTCTTCGGTGCTTCTCACGGCTCTGTGATCTTGGCACCCTTTTCAAGACACCAGATGAAGAACGATTGTCATCTGAGCGATTTTCCTCACTTTCTCGGTCCAACACTCTGGTGAGGGGACTTCATGAAATCTTGCTTCTGGAGGTCCAGCAGGAGTCCACTGAAGTTTAAGCGAGCTTTGTTCTTTGGAAGGCGATGCACAGCACGCAGCCTCGACGTCCCAGAATATTGGTGGTTTGCAACCCAGGAAGGTCACAGCTTGTTGTGAGATGGCTCGAAATGCAGGTGGTCTTAGGATAAATTGGTCCCACCAGTACCAAGGGTCAGAGTCATCTTTGGGACTACTGTCACATGGAAGAAAGTATCAGCACAGGCAGTGGTTAGTCAGCAGGCATCTCCGGTCACTAGAAGTAGCTACAGGTGTCTTCTCGTCATAGGATTAAGCTCCCGTGATCGACTTGTCTTAAGCTTCCAGATCCAGGCAATTTATCAAAGAACCCAGCCAATCGTCACTCATGCTACATTCAAAATTTAGGGGGTGGCTGTCCTTTTAAGACAACTAGCCTCCCCATTAGGACTCCAAGTTAGGACTGGTTCCAGGCAGTCATGCAAGAAGACAAAGGACTGCATAGTTTTGGACTCCTCCCTCGTTTCCGGGCTTCACAAAGGATTCCCACCAAAGACAAAGTCAAACCTGGACCTCCCCCACCCAGGATGGCAGAGGAAGGACCAAGAAACGACAAGCACAGGAAAAATTGCAATAAAAGAACACAGCCATCATTTCTTGTAAATGGTGACCCTTGTGTGCATTGCCGCGGCTGTGATGACAGCCTGCGAGTAAAATTTACATAAGTCGGTAGAACATGTCCACTGCAACCAGCCGTGAAAATATGCTTGTCACTGTAACAGAAATATAACGGGAGCATTGAGAAAGGGATACTGTGTGTTAACCCCTCAGCAATTCCCATAATGCGGGGTGTGATCTCACAATATAAAATGTCGACAGGATAAAAAATATCCCTCTACCCTTGAACATGGGTTCTGACAAGGTAATTGAAGGCCAGTAACAGAAATGCTTCAGGAACAGTGAGAAGGGGGGATACTATGTTAACTCCTCAGCACTCCACATAAGGTGGGGTATGCTGACCTCACAAGGGGGATTGTAGAAAGGATAAAAATTATCCCTCTATCCTTCGTAAAATTAGGTCACACAGGGAAAATAAGAGAAAATGAAAAGGGAAGCCCAGGGGACTCCCTAGCAACACTGCACAAAAAGTGCTGCGAGCTGCAACAGTGAAGTGAAGTTGCCCAAAAATGTATATGAAAGTATGATTCCAAAAATAAAGTATGGAGACACACAAAAGAGACTCCCATAGATCGAGCAAAAGAAAGGGTGTGTGGGGAAAAAAGTTCCCACCCAGGAACATAGAAAAGAAATCTGCAAGTCCAGCAAGAAAATGCTTGGGGTCGCACAGGTAAGTGATTTGCCATAAATATGAAAATCTAACCTAATTTACATACGAGTTTTGAAGCGCCATTGATTTTCTTTTGTCCGCTAGTGCTCACCTTGTCTGCAGCATATCATCCTTTGTCCACACATTGAGCATAAGATAACCTCATTGGCCCTTGCACGCAGAGTTTTATTTATTTTGCAATTTGTATAGCCCACCCAACCGAGAGGCATCTTGGGAAGTTAAATTACAAGTTGCAATGAGTAAGACTAAAGACAAATAACTTTATGATGAAATAGGAGTATTCACTGATTCGCCAACATGGGTCTGGCATGGATTCACATGCTCATGAATATTCCCCGCCTCGGTAAAAGAAAAAAACACTTTCACTTACAAGCTGTATTTCTCCTTTAAATCAATCACTGTCCTCTGGGTCCTTAGGCTCCCATCCAGTGACAGCCCTCTCCCTAATCCCCCTCTCCTCCCCCCGCGCTCTGAAACACTTGTGTACGAGCGCGATATAAATAAAATATCATATCTATGGCATCAATCTTAAGATGTGGTAAGCACGTAAAGTGGCAGTATGACAAAGAAGAACCGCAGAGGGAGGGTTTGCATGTGAATCTGTGCCAGTCCCATGCTGGAGAACAATAGTAAGGAACTTTTTCCTTCTCCAGCATGGCATCTGGCATGGATTCACATGCTCATGAATAACAAATGCATACCAGTACAACATTACACAACCACGGGAGGTGGAAAGGCCCCACAGAAGCAATTCCATGTACCTCTGGAACAGACTCACCTCAAGCAAACAGGTTGCGTAGCATTGCTTGGCCGACTCTGGACACCTCCCTGGAATCCCTGTCGATGCAGTAGAATTTAGTTAAGGTGTGACTGGATCTCCACATAGCAGCACTGCAGATGTCGAAGCAGGGGCACACCAGACGGGAACGCCGTCGTCACAGCGGTCGCTCTGGTGAATTGGGCTCTTCTCGGACGGCCGGGCAGCAGTCAGTTAGCCAACCGAGGACAGTGTGTGATGCAGCAGGCGACCCATGACAAGGCCTTCCCATGGTTCACGGGACCAAAGTTCACAAACCGCTGTGAAGTCTTCTGAAAACTCTTTCTGCATGTGCCATAGAACCTTAGGGCATGAGCAACGTCCAGCGAATTCAAGGCCCTTTCCACCGGCGACAAAGGTTTTGGGGAAAAAAAACAGGTAACCCCAAAGGTTTGTTGAGGTGGAATTCAGACGGAACTTTTGGCATTAAGGAGGGGTGCGTACATAGCACCACCTTCGATTTGTGGAAAGTCAGGGTGGTGGTTTGAAGGATAGTGCCTGGATCTCACCTACCCTCTGAGCAGAGGTGATGGCCACCAGGAAAGCAGTTTTACATGAGCGGAACTTGAGCCAGGCCTGATGCAGAGGCTCGAAGGGGGCCCACATGAGCCTCATCACAACCACGTTGAGTTCCCACGCCGGGGCACTGGCAGAAAGCAGTCCTTTGAGAAACTCCTTGACGAGTCGATGGGACCAAGGCGAAGATCTTCCTGGTGTAGCGGGAGATAGCCGCAAGATGTACCTTGATGGAGGCATGCGCTAGTATGGCCTTGGACAAGTATAGCAAGTACGGCAGGATATGTGGGGCCGTGACCCTAAAAGGGGTAATCTTCTGTGACCGGCAGCACGTAGCGAAATGCTTCCACTTGTGACGTAGCACTTGAAGGTCGACAACGCCCTTTTATTTTGGAGGATCTCCTTGCAGTCCGCTGGCAACTCGTATCCTCCAAACTCTAGGGCTGCAGGAGGGTAAGCCCTCCTGTTCAGCGACCATGGGTGGTGATGTAGGATTGTGCCGCTTCTGGTGAGATGATCCAGAACCACTAACAGCTTGACCAGAGGTGACGCTGACAGGCTGAGGCGGTCTGGGTACCAAATTGGAGTATCATTCTTCACTGGCACTGTTTGACTCGTAGCAGGAGAGGCAACTAAGGAAACATGTACAGAAACAGCTCTTACCACGGGAAGGACAAGGTGTCCCCCGGGATCCTCGATTGGAGGAATCTGCTGGCAAACCTCCGGAATTTTGAGTTTGCCGCCGTTGCAAACAGATCGATCTCTGGCCTGCCCCCATTTGAAGAAGATGCAGTCCACCTAGTCCTGCTCAAGTTCCCACTCATAGCAGGAGTGCAACTCCCTGCTGAGGGAGCCTGCAATGGTGCGCTTCCTTGGAGAGCGCTGGGGATCGAGTGCTACCCTGTTTCCTGATGTAGAACATGGTGGTGGTGGTGGTGGTGTCTGTGAAGATCCTCACCACCTTGCCCTTCAGGGACGGCAGGAACTACTCGAGGGCCCATAGCACTGCCCGTAGCTCCAGGATGTTGATATGGATGAGCCTTCTCATCTGGCAACCACATGCCTCTGGCATGCAGACATGCGGTGTGGGCTCCCCAGCCTTACAGGGAAGCGTCCGTGTTGACCGTCTCCTGGTATGGAGGGTTTTAAAACCCGTGCCCGGGCAATGTTGGAGTGGACCCCCACCATCCTATCGCCCGATGGAATTCGTCGTCGAGTGTATTTTGATGGCGAAGCTTCTGGAAACCAGTATCCATCGAGCGTCCTGAAACTCCTGAAGAGGTTGCATTTGCAACCTGCAGAGCCAGATGAGGTAGATGCAGGATGACATTATGCAGAGCAACGACTTGATAGCCCGCACCGTGGCAGTTTATCAACGACAGTTGCTGCACCTTCCCTTGAATGGCTGCTACCCTCTCCTCCGATGGTGATGCCAGGCATGACACCGTATTGAGTGTGGCTGCTAGGAGCAGCACGTACTGCGATGGTGTTAAGCAGGAGTAAGGATAGTTGATTGAGAATCCCAGATCCATCATCAGCTGGACGGTCTTTGTGTGTCCGACGGCCAACTCCCACGAGCGGGCCTGGATAGAAGCAGATAGGCAGCTGCTGGCGCCAGGTATTTTTTGAACACTCAAGGGGCCGACTTAAATCCGAAAGATGGAGCATTGAACTGGTAGTGCTGACTCTGCACAACGAAACGCAGAAACCTCTGATGTGGACGTGGAAATAGGCGTCCTCCAGGACCAGCAATATTGGGAAGTCTCCTTCCTTCAGTTGGCCTAGCACGTGTTGCAATGGGACCATCCTGATCTTTTGGGACTTAAAGTATTTGTGCGACGTTGCAGGTCTTGAATGGGCCTCCAGCCCCCTGTCTTCTTTCTGACCTTAAAGTATCTGGAATAGACTCTGGAGCCGCTGAGTAGTTGGGGAACTAGCTCTATCGCCCCTTTTCACAGCATGGCCTGTACCGCTTCCAGGAGCTGAGGGATGTACTGCTCCTGACGGGTAAACGGAGGGAACAGAGGACACCTGCGTTGAAACTCCAGGGTGTGCCTCTGGACAAGAGCGTCCAACACCCATCTGTCGGTGGTGATCTTCCAATCGCTGACGGACGTAGTCAACAGGCCTCCGAGTGGGGAGCACGCATAGGGTCCGGCCCACTTCAGGCCTGCTTCGGAGCCAGCGTCCTGCCCTGCAGGCGACGACGCAGTCCTCCGCTACCGGAGGCCCGGGAACGACCTCTGTAGGCTCCCTGAGTCGTGGATCTGGAGTTCTGATGGTTCGAAGAAGAGAAAACTTTGGCAGACCTGCTCGACTTTCCCCTGGAAGAGCAAAAAAGAAGATTGATGCTGCTGGACAGAGGGCTATCTTTGTATCCGCCCTGATGGCCTGGGGGGACTCATTGACTACCTTCCCAAACAAGCTCTCCCTGTCAAAAGGCATGTCCAACACCTTTGCCTGGACCGACTGCCAGAAATTAGTGGCCTTCATCCAGCCTTGGCGACAAAGGCAGACACTGTTTGCCATCTGCCAGAGCCGTGTGTCAGCGACTTCCAACCCCACTGTGATGGCGTGATCAGACGATCCTTCCCCTCCCTGGAAGAAAGCGATTGTCTCCATCCTCGTATCTCAGGGGAGGAACTCAAGAATAGGCCCCAGCTTGTACCACAGCTCCCTGTCGTGCCCGGCTAGGATCGCCATTGCCGCCTGGCTAGTGGTGCCATGGTGTAAATCACCTTCCTTCCCATGGCGCCCATCTTCTTCCCCCTGCTGTCCGGAGGGACCGACAAAGACGGCTTAGCCAACCGTTTCCTCCCAGCCACCAACACCACCAAATCCAGCGGTGGTTGTGACCCCAGGCACTTGGGTGTTGAGTCCGGCACTCGACAATTCTTCTCCGACCGACCCCATTTGGCTGGAGTCTTGCAAGGGTTCTTCATATATGGCCAGGGCTTCTTCCCACATGTCGTCCAGAAGGGGCACCGCCATGATGGTCTTGCTCTTCTCCTCGCGCCTCTGGTACAAGAAACCCTCCTTCCTGGTTTTCTCGGGCACAAGCTGGAATAGCTTGGAGGCTCTGGAGATCATGCAATTGTTATTGGTTACTTATAACACGCTTAATACCCAGAGATTTCAAAGCACGGACCCGGGGATCGAACCTGCATTGCTCTGTGGTCTTGCTTCCAAGGTGAGCACGTTCCCCTGAGCTATCCTCCCAAGCAACGACCCCACCTCGTCCGGTGGGGATACCCTAGGTGGAGCATCCAAATGCAGAGACCTGCCGTCTGCTTCGACAATATCCTCCTCCTCCTCGTCCGTAGTCATGGCTGTATCTGTCCCATATCTGGGTCTGGTGGGGGAGAAAGGGCCCGATGCGGATATTGAGGCTGAAATGGGGGTGTCGGATGAGGCTTCCTCTTTTTTGTTGGAGGCTCAACGGGGAGCTGGGGTACCACCGGAACCGGGCCCAGGGGCATCCTTTTCTGGATCACCTACACCAAGATGTGCAGGTTTGACAATCTCCCGAGAGACGACCCTTGGCTGAGCTGGCGGCGATCGGAAAACTGGAGAACAATAGTTACAGGTAAGTAACTTAAAATTTATTATATTTTGTTCCACACTAGTCTATTCACAATTTAAATTTCTCCAATGGTGTACACTGTAACTTATTCAACTTTTAGTGCATCCCTACTTGTGGCTCTCAAATGAGGCACAGTGTGATGTGATATATGCCAAAGTTCACATACTTTAAACAGTGAAGCCAGTGTTTGAGCACAGTCTGTGATTTAGGCACTTTTAATATATGTTAATGTTTAGCTTTCAGGAGCTAAAACACTACTGTTCTGTGTCTTTTGAGAGCTTTAGTACTTTATTCATGTTTCCCGGAATGCAGCACCAAGCCTTTCTTTCTCACTAGGTCTAATGGATGGTTTAGTACTTTAACTGAGAACTTTTACCTAGTTGTCCCATAATGCTGTATCAGGGCCCTTTAGACTCTTTCATACTTTGACTACATTTTCCAGAATACAGCATCAGTCCCAAGTCATATATTTATAAGTTGGTTCATCATGTGATTTTCTAACCTTAAAAGTCAGGTCTAAAAATAGTTCATTTTAGTTCATGTAAGTCAAACATTCAGAAATCATTGCACATTGCCACACGAACAAGGAAATATTGTGGCTAAAATGAAGTCCTGAAATTGCTGACTGGGCCAAATCCCTGCTTTTCCACTTGTGTGTCATCCTGGCAATCTCATTTTATCTTGTAGCACACAATCTTTAAAAATATAATGTTGATTTTGTGTGTTCTAATTTAAAAAGCAATGTACATAGTTTTCAGTGCTACTTGCTGCAGTAATATATATGTCAGAGGCAGGTGAGTCACAATATTGTACAATTGTTTGTGTTTTCTCTTCTGGACTTGCACAGTCTACAAAATATATAGATTATTTTTCATGTGTACGCCACTCACCCTACCCAGAGCTTGCAGTGACCATTACTGACATAGGGTAGGGCCACAAAGGATTTACAATGGTCATATTGGCATAGATTGACTGCAGCATCAGTGGTTTATAATTCAGAATTTGCACACTATTTTAAACGTTTTTTCAGGCGCTGCCTCCACCACTGGCAGGCACATGATAATGTTACTGGCCACAAATAGTGGGGCAGGTATGTTTGTGGGCCAGGTATGTTTGGGGGCCAGGTGCAGTCCCCTTGTTTCTATGCTAGGTGAAATATGTATGGTTCCATAAAATAATGTACATCTTTCACTTAGTACAGCCCGTGGCGCCCAATGCAGCACCATAATCATCATGCACATTGCACTTGCATGGTTGCCCAGGCCAGCCCAAGCATCTGTGGTACCGCTTGAACTTCTCTGACAAGCTGGGGGGGGGGGGCTCAGCAGTGCGCACAGGGAGCCCCCCACATTTTGTTATGCCAATGATACAAGGCTGATGTTTTCAAACCATGCAGGCCCTATTATTTAACATTTTAGCCCAAATAGCTTTGCCTGAATCCCAAAGGATTTGAGGACTGCCAATATTTGAGATTTTGCTGAATGTTCACCCAGTATTGTTTACCTGTTTATTTAAGACGCATCCCTCAAGAGATGAAGCAGGAACAGAAATCCTTTTAGGCCATATACTTCTACTGAGGTATGAAAGGGAAAGCACCAAAGATTGTACTCTGGTACTTGCTAGAAAATCCAAGTGGGGCATGTAGCATTAAATAACTTATTCAGTGCCATAAACTTTAACCCACATCCTTTTTTCCTTTACTGTGTGCGACTCTATGAAAAACAAGAATCTAGCATATTCTTGCAGCTAAAGAAAGGGATGCCTGCCTTAATCACTTTGTCTCAGTCAACAACTGGATATGGTCAAGATGGTCAAAAGGAGCGAGTTGGCCTCAAAGTATAGATCAACCAAAAAGATGAAGCCAGTTCAGGGTGGGTCGAGTGATGTTGTCTATACCTAGATAGACTAAGTTTTCATACATGCACATTAGTTTTGTTAAAACATCTAGAACACTTGTTGAATCATGTACATCCACGTACTATAAAAATATACAAGTTATCACAGTTCTAACAGGGAATTCAATACAGTCCTACTTTTATTATCTGCAAAAATAAAGTACTCAAGCATTGGGGAACACTACAGGCAGATCAGAATAGTTCACCACCATAAACTGCTAAATAATAATTTGTGGTTTTTAATTGCATGTTATAATTATAAATTATTTAGGTCTTGCTTTTTCCCCCCTTTAGACAAATGCTTTTCTGCCGAGTGACACTGGGAAAGTCTTTTCTTCAGTTTAGTACAATGAAGATGGCACATGCCCCTCCCGGACATCACTCCGTAATCGGAAGACCAAGCGTAAATGGACTTGCATATGCTGAATATGTTATATACAGAGGCGAGCAGGTACTGTAGAAACATGCCATTGAAAAGCGTGTTATATACCCATATTAGTAAAAATAGGAGGCGGTTGATATCTGGGATCCTCAGAGAATCTGAATCGTTTTGACTTCAGTTTTCAAGAAGTGTGTTTTGTAGCACTTTTAATGGATACCGTTTGGTATAGAAAAATACTTTTTAAAAAAAAGGGGGGGTAAGGTCTCTTTTACAAAATGTGAAGTCTACAAACAGTAGTAATAATGTTAAGGTACAGACACTCACTCTGTACCACTACAAATTCAACCATGAACATAAAGGTATGAACATTCCATGACTGTTATGATAATGCTGTAACCTGCCCAATATTTAAAGTGAGTGTAAAGGTTGAATGTGTTGTAGAGTTTGTACCTTACCGTTTGCAGACTTTTTGTTAGATTAATCTTAACGAGTTGTTAATGTTGAATTTTATTTTTGTGTAGTGGTATGGCGTATGTTTGAGTTATGGATGTGGGGTGTAAGTGCTGGGCATTTAAAGAGGGCGTTTATGTGGAGACGTATAAGACATGAGTGTTTGGTGTGTAGATACAAGTGCATAGCGTATAAGTAGTATGAGTGATTGGTGTGAAGTGAAATGCACATTCCTCCTGCATATGAGCGCTCACATTAAAGTGGTTTGACTTGTGAGTTTCTGTATGTATAGGAGTGTTTTACATATGGAAACTGGCTTTTGATGCGAGTTTTCAAACATCTGTTGATGCACTAGTACAACATGTACTACATGTACTATTAATGTGGAAGATGCACATTTATTCTGCACATGTCTCATGTGTTGCACATGTGAAAGCTTTCATTAAAATGAGGTCTAAATTTCATGTGAATTTTTATACAGATCGGAGGCATATAGGAGTGTTGCATTTCAAACATATATGCAGTTTACATCTCCTATACTTGTCGGATACAGATGAAAATCACATCAATCAAGCCTGACTCTTCTCGTGTATATTAGTGTACAGGTCTCAAATGTACATCTACTTGTACATGTATAGTTTGTATAAAAGATGCACATTGGCTCTGCGAATGCATGGTCTAGAGAGATCTTAAAGTTGAATATCTCAATTTTTCAATGTACCAAATCCTGATAAAGATATGTAGGTGCATGCCAAAAGGCAAAGCAGCTCATTTTAAGGATATTTGGCCCTAAATATATATTTCTTTATTTTTACATATGGAGAAAACCCACATTGAAAGTGGTTCAAACTCAATAAAACACTTTTTCAAATGGGAAGCAGTCCGTAAACATTTTTGAAATAGTTTTACTTTGTGGGGCAGATGCCACCAACATGTACTGACTTTTTCAGAATTATTCATGGGAAGATGCAGAAGTTAAGAGTGATTATTTTCTAAAACTCCATAGACCATTCTAGTTGAACATAACGTTTTATTTCAACTTTATGGTGTTGATGTGGTTCCATGTGTTAATATCCCCACAGAAATATCGCCATATGGGGATACACCCCTGCAACCCCCGCTCCCATTTACCCCATAAATTATCCCCACAAACAATGTCGCCTATGGCCTTTACCGGCGACTATATATATATATATATATATATATATATATATATATATATATATATATATATATATATATATATATATTGACATTATTTGTGGCAATAATATTACCTGATACCATTGATGTTATGTGGCAAATACATGAGATGAATATTAAGGTTGGCTTTGTATTGGTATGGTGAGTGTTTGTACCTCAACTGTTATTCCTACTCATTGTAGACGTTAACTTTCTGTGAAATAAATATCAACTGTTGAGTGATTTTTTTTTTTTTTTATATATTTAATTGCAGTGTTTTTTGGGGAGTGTGCTGTATTCCCTAGGAGTGTATGTTGTGTAAGTGTATGTAGTTAGAGTGTTTCCTGTATGAGTGTACTGCGTATAAGCCATAGATTTACATTTTGTAGCTTTACCCAATTTGAATCTTGTATATGTCTTTTATACATGTGAAAATCAACATCCATTAATCCTGATATACGTCTTTATTCATATAGTAATATGCATGTACTTTTCATAAACTAACTTGTCAATTTAATTTAGCGTGTAATGTAAAATGGCATTTGTATAGGGCCTATTCCCATTGATGGGGCCTGCAAGTGCTGTATGTGAATGCCCTTGGGGGACCAAGGTCTGTGGTATGAAAGATTCCTCAGACGAGTTTAGAATGCATGTGTGCATTTTAATCAATACGAAGGTAGGTAAAGTCCCTGCTTTCAACCCATGTCCAGCTGGCTTTTGTGGGTGGGTGCTGTGAGGTTGCCTGGAGGGTGTGCAAGTCCAAGAGATTGATTTTGTGTCCAGCTAGACCGCATTTATGTTGTGGGATTTAGATGGATTCTGATGGCAGAGGTGTTGTCTTCAAGAGGTGTATGATTTCAGGTGAGTGTGTTGGTGGATGTGCCAATGGCCATATTCCATTGACATGGACTGCAATATGTACCAGCATGTCTTGGCTGGTTTCTAGGATTGTTTGTGTATCGCCAATCCTGGCCTGCCGTTTGCTAGGGTCCTTTCTCTGCATTGATTAGAACATTCTTGAGGATTTATTGCTGCCGCAGCCTTTCTGACTGGGGATTAAATTAACACGAGGGGTGGAATGGATTAGTCAGGATGCAAGGGGGATTGGGGAGGGGGACACGTTCTTGAGGGCCTTCCCGAAGGCAAGGTGATCCTCCAAGCAGCGGATGCTAAGGGAAATCGTGTTCCATATTGTGGGTGCATAGATGGAAAAGGAGGGCCCATGCCCCCCCCCACCTGCACCCCCTGTTCTGGTCGATTTTGATGGGAGGGATGACAAGGAGTGGTGCAGTGATTGATCTCATGTTTCTGTTGAGCTTGTAAGGGCTGATCTTGTGCAGTAGGTATTCTGGACCTGTATTGTGCACAGCGTGGTGTTGATGCACAAAGCTTTGAAAGCAGACCGTCGCCTTACAAAGAGCCAGTGGAGGACACAGAGGGCATGTGTGAGGTGCTTTCCAGGGCCATGAGCTAGGTGGAGCATCTCTGCAGTGTTTTAGACCATTTGGAGTTTACTGAGTTGAGATGCAGTGGTGCCCCGGTATTTGAAGTTAGCGTTTTCTAGGCGAAAAAGGATGCTAGTCGTGATTGCTCTGACTCTGGATGCAAAAGTGTAGATAGCACGATTTAGACACAGTTGATTTGGTGTGAAAGCATCAGCTCTGCGTCCATGGTACATCCAAGGTTCTTTACTGAATTGGATGTAACGGAAGCAGGGCGTAGAGAAGATGGCCTCAAGGTGGGTTGAGAGAAGAGGGCAGTCCATCCGAAAAATCATGCTTTCAGTTTTTCTGAGGAAGAGGTGGTTGGCCATCATCCAGTCGTCGATTTCTGTTGACCATGTGCAGTCTTGGACTGGCCTATAGGGCAATGCTGAACCAAAAACAAAAAATGCTAGTTTGGGCCTCTTTTTTGGCCCATGTGTGCCACTTTGGTAAGTTACTTCACCATACGGCTTGTAGTTTTGACCACTGTTGCTGAATAAATATTTATTTTAATTCACAATTTGCATCACATTGCAACAGTGGGACACCTTTTCATTGGTGCCCAAGACAATCGTATGCCCCAGCCCGACCCTGGATATGAAGCGAGGTCGTGGATAGGAAGGATTTAGAGATCTTGAAGATGATCTGCGTGTAATCTGCTTAGTTGTTGCAGGTTAGGCCATGTGAGTGAATAAGCACGGAGGGGGGAAATCAGGTAGAAGTTAGAGCAGGGGGATAGGGACGCACGTGTGGTACTTGGTTGGTGACAGGGCAGGGGGTGGGAGTCGATGGGCAATGAGGTCTATGATCGGTTGGAGAGGAAGGAGGATAACCACATTAATGCTGTATACCTGATGACGACTGACTGGTGTCTGTCGGTGAGGGTGCCGTGGTTGCTGGTGTCAAAGGCTGCTGAGACGTCAAGGAGGGCAAGTGCAGCACAGCCTTCTGAGACTGTGGTTCTTTTTGAGGTCATTCCAGATGCAGGGTCCGAAATTGAGGGGAGCTGGGAGCTGTTTAGCTCCTGCTTGTAGCCTTGAAGAGCCTGGTTAGCTTGACACCAACAGCTACCAGGAGCCACGTTTGGTTCCCCAGGCCAACTGATGCCAAACACAGCTATGTGAATTTAACGCTGTGGATTTGGGACAATCTACAAATAAACATTAAGATACATTTAAAGCATAATTGTTCATAAATAAATGGACAAATGAGGTTTCCATCTTATGTGGAAGTGAGATATTCGGAATGCTATGTACTAGCTTCTTGGTCCACAGTAGTAGCACCTGGCCACTGGTTGATGTCGCATACCCAGGAACAACATTTAGCTCCTGCTTATCCAATCTTAATTTTGAGCCCTGCAGATGGAGACTAGGGATGTTTTAGTTCCTGGTAGGGGTTTGAAGCTGGACTGGTTGCTGCTAGTCTAGCCCCAGTGGTGTGGTTTCTTTCCACTCTTATGTGGAAGTTGTCAGAGAGAGGGCATCAGAGTGTTTGGGAGTGGGGAGGTGAGGTGGAAGGGCAAGGGGTGCCCTTAAATTCAGAGACCTTGTAGAGGTCCCTGCTGGTGTTACGGGCATTGGAGCTTCTGTTCCAGTAGAAGAATGTACTGGCCTTTTGGATTTCTGCCTTTGTAGGCTTTGATCTGACAGGCTATGCAGCTTTATTCTGGGGAATGTTTCGACCCATTGTCTTTTCATAGGCGGCTTGGTGTCTTAAGAGCTGGTCTCTTAAGAGCGTATAGTGTAAGGCGTATGAGTGTCTGGCGTATTAATGTTTCTGATGCTTGTTAATCTGCTTAGATTCACATGCTGTGCATATAGTCCGACATCCAGTGGTAACCGCAGAGTATTGCATCTTGTCTTTCGAGGATCGAAAGGGGACGTCGACATGGTCGTGCCTATAACTCTATCCCTAACGTGACATGTAGTGTACCCAAAATCCCTCACGCGTCGGTCTCAGATTGTTTTTTTTCCACCCAGCTATCTGGGAACCTTAATGCGGAGCTCTTCATAAAACATTGCGTTGTATTTCCTGACCTTCAGTCTTATTGTCACTCTTCTCGGCGGTTGATTCCTGTGCCACCGCTGAAGACTGCTGACTACGGAACTTCGATGGCTGGTGATCAGGTTGGCGCTGCCGACCACGTGGCCGGGCCTTCTGGCTGGCCTGTACAGTAGTGACCGTGGGGTCGGGGTGGTCATATTCTTTACAAGAATGCCTTTCCTTTTCTCTTTTTTCCCTTGGGTTTGTCGTCCCTTTCACAATCCTGCGCTATGGACAGGACTCATGTAGATGTGTCCTTCCTGTAAGGCAAAGTTTCAGTGGAAAGACGAGCACTGTCGGTGCAATGGGTGTCTTCCCCTCGATCACAAAGAGGTGTCCTGTGCGGTATGTAATCTCCTACGTCCCAAAACTGTTAAGGAGTGCCATTTGAAGCGGTGGGCGGCCTATAGTATGTCGCAGGCAGAGAGTAACTCCCCCGCTGCCACAGCCGCCGAGTGTGACGAAGAGGTTAGCGATGACCACGGCTCCATTTCGGAGGCCATTGACCTTATGGCGGAGAGTTCTCGCTCCACAGCATCCGTCCCCAGCCTCGATAGGCACAACGAGAGTCCTGCTATGGGGAATGTACATCCCGGGAACAGGGATGCACCCGATTCCCACACAAAGCACACAACCCACGGTTCTGCTTCGGCGGTGCAGTCGAAGCCTCCAAAGCAACAATGGGCATGTCGGATTCTTTGGCGATGCCTGCTGATCTTTGATCGGTAGCCCTCCCGCAACCGCGACAGCGGAATGCGTCCGGGCAGTCCGAGAGTAAGGGCGCTAGCACCAAAACACACGCGGCCGTCGAGACGCCTCAGAAAAAAACGCCGACACCGCCGAAGGCCCCGGTTGCGCCGAAATCTGCTGCGCAGACACCGGCTCAACCTACACGCCCCCCTGTAACCCTGAGCATCAGCGATAGTATCGCAAGGATCGCTTCGGCGTTGAAACATAAAGCTCAAACCAGGGCTGTTAATCCCAGAGTAGAGAAATTGTTTCACCCTTCTCCTACCGACCCCCTCTACATTAGGGGGCATGCCACTCCAGATTCCTTGGTAGTTACGAGGAAGAGGGCAGGTGTCCCCCTGTCTACGGGTGAGGCACCACATGATAAAGAATCCAAAAAATTGTACGCACTGGGAAAGAGGGTTACGGCAGCTGTAGCATTCTCCACCCGCATAGCCAACACCACCACACTGTTGGCTAGCTATTCAGATGTTCAGTGGAACCTGCTGCAGGAGGGACATCAAGAGGTCCATGAACCAGTGCAGGCTTGTCTGCTTGCAATTGTTTCTGAGGGCAAGCAGGTGAACCACAACATTCTTAAAAATACTTTGGACGCTGCTGAAACAGCGGGCAGAACTTAAGCCCATGGTACCCTACTAAAACGGCACGCCTGGTTGAGGAACTCTGGGTTTAAGCCTGAAACTCGGGCATCCTTAAAAGCAAGCCGATTGAGGAAACCAACTTGTTCGGCAAGGCCGTTGACGAAGCACTTTAGACCATGAGCTAGATTACCCAAATACCTTTCCAACAGAGAGGGGGCGGCTCTCGTCATTCCTTTCATGGGCAATATTGCTCCCCTCACAACCAGCATGGATCATGAAACAACTGGTCCTCAGGACAAGGATCTAACACCACCACCACGTATCCACCAAGAGGACAACAGCGTGGGAAAGGTAGGGGCCAGAATTCCACCCCAGAGCCTCCCCGACCTCGGGTCAGAATTGACCCTCAGATCCGGGTCCCCTCCCATAACTCTCCGGTTGGGGGACGCCTAACATTCCTTCATGCATGGGAGGGGATAACAGACCAGTGGGTACTCAAGACAGTCGGCCACGGGTACTGCATAGAATTTTGCAGACCACCTCAATTCAGACCGCCGAAATCAAGACGCCTGACGCCGGAACACCTACGCATCCTGCTGCAAGAGGTCCAGATCCTGCAGGAAAAGGGCGCCATAGAAGTCGTCCCTCTTCTACAGGTAAACAAGGATATTTATTCAGTATACTTCCTTGTACCCAAAAAGGATCTCACCAAGAGCCCTGTGCTAGACTTGCGCCCAGCAAACAAATTTGTCGAACCTCAAATGTTTTGTATGGTCCCGTTGCAGGAGGTAATCCCTCTGCTGACGCAGGGAGATTACATGGCAACATTGGATATGAAAGATGCATACTTTCATATTTCAATGTTGCCGGCGCACAGAAATTACCGACGGTTCAAGATGGAGGACAAGCACTATCAGTTCAAAGTACTCCACTTCCGCATTGCCTTAGCTCCAAGGTTTACGAAGGTATTGGTAGTGGCAGCAGCGCACCTGCACAGAAAAGCCGTTGCGGTTTACCCTTACCTCGACGACTGGCTAATAACAGGGTATTCCTACAGAACATGCCTGTCGAACACTCAAGACGATAGACCTCTTATTCAGCCTGGGATTCTCCATCAACGAGAAGAAATTCAGCTTAGAGCCCAGTCAAGTCAAGCAGTTTCTAGGGGCTCTAATTCGGGCAGAAGACAGCCTCGTCTTCCCCTTCCAACGAGAGGGTTCAAAACATGCTGTTTCAGATCCCTCAGTATGCAGCCGGTCGGGAGGTGACAGTACGCAAAGCCATGCGACTCTTAGGAATGATGGCGTCCTGCATTTACTTAGTTCCGCACGTGAGTCTGCGCATGCTTCCCATGCAAGAGTGGCTCAACAGCCGGTGGTGTCAGGCCAGTGGACAATGGGATGATCTAGTGGTTGTATCGACAGCCCTCGTTCTCTCTGCAGTGCTGGTCGTGAGAGAACCTCTAGAAGGGGAAAGCCTTTACCACCACACAGTAGAAGCCACTCTCACGACTGACACATCTCTCACGAGGTGGGGGGGCTCTCCTGCTTCAGCAGATGGAGCACGGCTATTAGCGGTATTCAAAGCACTGAAAGCCTTTCAAACACAGTTACAGGGGAGGACAGTCCTGATCTTGACAGACAGCACCACAGCCATGTACTACCTGAACAAACAGGGAGGCACACGCACTCCAGTGCTATCCAAGCTGTCCCAAAAAATTGGATGTGGACTCTCAAACCCAGGATGTTCCTGTTGTCCCAACACGTTCCAGGAGAACTCAATCTTCTGGCAGATGTGCTCAGCAGAGATTTCCCACTGCCCGTAGAGTATGAATGGCGACTACACGAAGACATTGTCTCCAACGTTTTTGCAGAATGGGGCTTCCCAGAGATCAACTTGTTCGCAAATCTGGAGAACGCTCAATGCGAAGATTACGCCTCCAGGGACCCACAGAACCACTCCAAGGGGAACGGGCTCTGGATAGCATGGTCAGGGAGATTTGTTTCTGATGCTTGTTAATCTGCTTAGAATCACATGCTGTGCATAGTCCGACATCCAGTGGTCACCGCGGAGTATTGCATTTTGTTTTTCGTAGTCGAAAAAGGGGACGTCGACAAGGTGTGTCTGTAACACTATCCCTATAGTGACGTGCAGTGTACCCACAATCCCTCACGCGTCGAGGTCCCTCAGATTGTTTTTTTCCGCCCAGTTATTGGTCGCCTTTATGCGGAGCTCCTCGAGAGACATTGCGAAATAATTCCTCGACCTTGGTCGTTTACTATATAATACCATATACATAGATCTCCCCCCCCCCCCGACGTTGAAGCGTCTCCGCCGAGCAAGATCCTCGACGGAGGGACGAGCGGAGGAGATTCTTCGGCGCTGCCGAACACATGGCCGGGCCTCGCTGGCCTAACACAGTAGGGAGAGCGGGGTTGTGTGGTCATTTCTTTGTTTCACTCTAAGAATGCCTTTCTCTTTCCCCTCCCTCTCTTTCGAGGTCGTAATCACATTTCATATCCTCAGCTATAGAGAGGACGCCCTTTAGGTTTTGCCCGCACTGCAAGGGCAAATTTACCTGGAAGGACAAGCACAAACGGTGTAACCGTTGCTTGCCCCTCGATCACAAAGAGGACAGCTGTGCAGCCTGTAAGTTATTGAAACCCAAAACATTAAAAGACTGCAGGGTCAAAAGGTGGGCAGCCTATGCAATGTCTAGGTCTGACTCCTCGCCAGCTGCCCCGTCGCCGAATGTGACGAGGAAAGTGATTACACGACCTCCGCTACGGAGGTTGTAGACCTCTCGAAGGAGCGTTCCCGCTCCTCGTCGTCCGTCCCCGGCCCCGACAAGCCCGGCTCACGCCCCGCTTATGGGGATGAACACCCGGGCGACAAGGACGAACACAGAAAAACACACAAGCACATACCCCACGGCACGCATTCGTCAAAGACGAAGGCAGCCATAGCGTCAACGGAGGCGTCGGGTCCACCGGCGCCTTCCGCCGACCGTAGGGGTCGCAAGCCCTCCCCGCCACCGCTTCCACGACCGGCGACTGGGCTTTCTATAAATAAGGGCGCTAACCCCAAATCCTCAGGCGACGCGCCTTGCAAGAGTGCGCACGTCGCCAGTAAAGACTCGACACTGCTTAGCGCAATGGCGCGCGATCCCTCGACGGAGAAACTGCTCTCCGAAAGCCTCACGCGTATAGCTTCGAAGGGCGGCCAGAGACGGACGGCGGATAACACGTCGAAAACCGCTCACAGGGCCAAAGAAACGCCAAGGACGCCGGAAGGTAGGCTGGGACAGCTCCCACTGTCGACAGAAGACCCTAACCAGCAAGAAGGTTTCTCAGAAGGCGAAGGGACGTTATCTTCGACGCTATGGGACAGAACTAAGCAACTGCAAGGAGAGGAACCTCCCTTTTCACTCCCAGACCGCTCTGGCCTACCTTACTGGACTGTAGAGAGGTTCCAGTCATGTATGGACAAGCTAGACAGGTTCATGGCCATCCCAGAAAATAGGACACCCAAGAGGCCAAGGGAGGTACCCCAGGAGGGGCCAAGGGCTAAATACCCGAAGCACTTTAACCCCCTACAGGAAGACATGGACTCTTACGACTTCGCTAGAGAGGATCCTCACTTCCAGGAAGAGGATGAGTTTGTGTATAATGAAGACCTACAGGAGGAAGAAGGTTTTCATGTAAGTGAAGAGAGCTACGAGGAGGACCCAGGTCCCAGCCCTGGCAGTCACCATCCGGGTCTACAGACCCCGAAATGATAGACATTTCTTCTCCTCAGACCACACCAGTCAGTAACCCATCTCCAGTAGACGATCAGCCCACCTTCAATGCGCTACTGAGGAAGGCAGCAGCACATTTTGAAGTAGAAACTGGGGAGGTCACCCCAGATACTGATTTCGTCGAAAGGATTATTAAGGAAAAACCTCCCACTAGTCAAACCATCCCTTTCCTCGCCTCAGTTAAAAGACGACTCACCCCATCGCTGTCCACCCCTGCGCTGGTAAGACGGGTCAATCCAAGAATAGAGAAATTGTTCGCACCCTCTCAGTCAGACCCATTATATATCAGAGGTCACTCAGTCCCAGACCCCTTAGTGGTTACTAACACAAGGAAGAGGGCTGGGGGTTCCACTGTCAACCAGCGAGGCACCCCCAGACAAGGCGGGGAAATAACGTTATGCCCTGGGCAAAAGAATTTCCGCCTCTGCAGCGTTTTCAATTAGAATTGCCAATAATAATACATTGTTGGCAAGCTACGTCGATGTTCAATGGGGAAAACTCAAACAGGACATCGAAGAAGCCCCTGAACCTCTAAGAACACGCCTTTTGGCTACAGTTACAGAACGAGCTCTGGTCATTAAAAACACTCTTGATGCGGCAGAAACTGCTGGCTGCTCTTTGGTGCAGGGAATTCTACTGAAGCGTCACGTCTGGCTTCGCAATTCCGGTTTCAAGGCAGAAACACAGGCGTCACTCATTAATAAGACAATAGAAGTCTAATCTCTTTGGAAGGGCAGTGAACGACACGCTGGAAAATGCGAAGAAGGAATTCAACACCATAAAAACCATAAAAACCTTAGACCAAATCTCAAAGCCTCCAAACAGACGAGGATTTGGAAACAAGCTCTTTTTTCGTGGCCAGCAGCAGCAACAGCATTACACCTCGGGCAACTGGCCCTCTAATCAGGGTTCCAGTAATCAATATAACCAAAGAGGACGACCGCCGCGGCAAGGGCTGAGGCCGGGGCTCTAGCCCCAGAGGCACCCCGGCAAGTAACACCAAATGACCAGAAAGTCCGGGTCCCCTCCCATGCATCTCCGGTTGGGGGCCGGATAACTATCGGCATGGGAGGGAATAACATCAGACCGGTGGGTATCATCAACCGTAGCCCACGCGTACTGTATAGAGTTCAATCGGTCCCCCACCTACAGACTTCCAAGGGGAAGACACCTGTCTCCAGACCACCTCGTCATCCTCCTGCAAGAAGTAGAACAGCTGCTACAGAAAGGAGCAATAGAAGTCGTGCCCCTATCTCAGGTAATGGAAGGTATTTATTCAGTGTACTTCCTTGTACCCAAAAAGGACCTAACCATGCGCCCTATACTAGATCTGTGCCCAGCGAACAAATTTGTAAAACCTCAGAAATTTCGTATGCTAACATTACAGGAGGTAATTCCCCTGCTATCTCAGGGGGACTACATGACAACACTAGACATGAAAGATGCATACTTTCATATTTTGATGTTGCCAGCGCACAGAAAATACCTCAGGTTCATGATGGAGGGCAAACACTACCAGTTCAGAGTGCTACCCTTCGGCATGGCGTCTGCACCGAGGGTATTCACAAAGGTACTGGCAGTGGCAGCGGCCCACCTGCGCAGGTTGTCCATACCGGTATACCCTTACTTCGACGATTGGCTCATAACAGGGGAGTCTTACGAGACATGCTTCTCAAACACCCAGAAGACAGTAGACTTTTTGTTCCAACTGGGCTTCTCCATCAACAAGAAGAAGTCCAGCTTAGACCCCAGCCAAATCAAACAATTCCTAGGGGCTCTAATTCGAACAAAGGACGGCCTTGTCTTCCCCTCCAACAAGAGGGTCCAAAATATGCTTTTTCAGATCCCTCAATATGTGGCCGGTCGAGAGGTGACGGTACTCAAAGCAATGCGCTTGCTTGGAATGATGGCGTCATGTATTTATTTGGTACCACACGCGCGCCTGCGCCCAATGCAAGAGTGCCTCAACAGCCAATGGTGTCAGGCCAGCGGACAATGGGACGATCTAGTGGTGGTCTCGCAGGCCTTGGTTCTCTCGCTACGGTGGTGGTCGAAGGAAAACCTGGTAATAGGGAAACCATTCGCCACCCCCGCAGTGGAAGCCACTCTAACCACAGACGCATCCCTCACAGGATGGGGGGGCTCACCTATCCCATCAGACTGCTCACGGAGTCTGGACTCCGAGCGTAGCGTCCAAACACATAAACTTATTAGAACTACTTGCGGTGTTCAAGGCACTAAAAGCCTTCCAGACACACCTATAAGGGAAGACGGTGATGGTCCTCACGGACAGCACCACGGCCATGTACTACCTCAACAAGCAAGGGGGCACTCACTCTCCAGGACTGTCAAAGCTGTCCCAGAACATCTGGAAGTGGGCTCTCGGGCACAACATGTTCCTATTGTCACAACATGTACCAGGGGAACTCAATCTGCTAGCAGACGAACTCAGCAGAGACTTTCCTCTGCCCTCAGAGTACGAATGGCGATTACACGAAGACATTGCCTTCGACATATTCACACAACGGGGCTTCCCAGAAATAGACCTCTTCGCAACTCTGGAGAACTCACAATGCCTAGATTACGCCTCCAGGTACCCACAGAACCGCTCCAAGGGGAACGGTCTCTGGATACCATGGTCAGGGAAATTTGTTTACGCTTTTCCCCCGACGACTCTGCTGAACAAAATAGTGCACAGGATGCACCAAGAATCAGTCCCCATGATTCTGATAGCCTCGATGTGGGCCCGCCAACCATGGTTTGCGCACCTGATGGAGATGTCCCTATCCCCACCAGTAAAACTGCCCTGCCCATACAACTTGTTGTCACAGGACAGGGGCAAGACACTACACCCATGCCCACAGAACATGAATGTAGCTGCCTGGCTCCTGAGGTCATAGAATTTGGCCATTTACAACTCCCTCAGAGATGCATGGACATTCTCAGAGAAGCTAGAAAACCCAACACTCGTCACTGCTATTTTAGCAAGTGGAAGAGATTTGTCATCTGGTGTAGAGGTAAGAGCATCAACCCAGTCCACTGCTCTCCCACACAAATTGTCCTTTACCTGACCCATTTACTGGACTCAGGTCTAGTGTTCAATTTTATTAAAGTCCATCTAGCGGCACTTTCTGCATACACCACCTCTCAATTTAAGGTGTCATGGTGGAAAGTCCCAGTTATTAAAGCCTTCCTGGAGGGGGTAAAGAGAATACACCCTCCGATAGCAAACCCAGCTCCAGGCTGGGACCTTAATGTGGTACTTACCAGGCTCATGGGCTCATCCTTTGAACCCATGCACAAGGCAACTCTTAAAGACCTCACTCTTAAGACTGCTTTCCTAATAGCTATCACCTCCATTAGGAGAGTAAGTGAACTACAGGCTTTTTCTATTCTAGACCCCTTCGTAACAGTTCACAAAGATAAGGTGGTTCTACGCACACACCCAAGGTTTGCACCGAAATTCATATTGAAATTCCATGTCAACCAGTCAATAGAACTACCAACGTTCTTTCAAAACCCTTCCAATTTGGGAGAAAGGAGCCTGCATACACTCGATGTGCGCAGAGCTGTCATGTTTTATATGGAAAGGACCAGGCCACTGAGAAAGACTAATCAGTTCTTTGTCTCGGTAGCAGCAGGAAGAGAAGGAGATGCAGTCTCAAAGTACACTATATCTAGATGGATTGTTCAATGCATCACTCTCTGTTACACTCTTGCTAAGAGAGAACTACCCTTCAAGCCAAGAGCACACTCTACTCGAGGCACTGGGGCATCCATAGCATTCATTGCAAACCTTCCCCTCGAGTCCATTTGCAAAGCGGCAACCTGGAGTTCTGTACACACCTTTACAAAACACTACTGTCTAGATGCTCACTCTAGATCTGATTCCCAGGTGGGACAAGCTGTATTAAGACATCTTTTCTCTACTGTTCCTTCTCACAACCCACCTCCAACTCCGGGTACTGCTCGCTAGTCTATGCACAGCATGTGATTCTAAGCAGATTAACAAGCATCAGAAGACAATGCATTACTTACCGTAAAAGCATTTCTGATGGTTGTATCTGCTTAGATTGACATGCGCCCACCCTTCCTCCCCGCTCGGATGGAAGGAACATGGACATCTTTCTACATCTCTCTCTCTCTTTTCTGTACTCACTCACGTATAGAAGGCTCCCTCAGGGCAGAAAAAATACAAATAGAGGGACCTCGACGCGTGAGGGATTGTGAGTACACTCTACGTCACTATAGGGATAGTGTTTCAGACACGCCTTGTCGACGTCCCCTTTTCGACTACGAAAAACAAAATGCAATACTCCGCGGTGATCACTGGATGTCGGACTATGCACAGCATGTGAATCTAAGCAGATACAACCATCAGAAATGCTTTTACGGTAAGTAATGCATTGTCTTACGCAAAAACTCCCTTACTCAACAAGATCGTGCACAAGATGCACCAGGAAATGGTCACCATGATATTGGTGGCCCCGCCAACCCCGAATCTCTCATCTGATGGAGATGTCCCTCTCCTGTCCTATGAAACTGCCCTGCCCGTACAACATGTTATCTCGGGACAGGGGAGAAACACTGCACCCATGCCTGCATACTATGAACTTAGTGGCCTGGCTCCTGGTGTCATATAGTTCGGACACCTTCAACTTCCTCAGAGATATATGGATATACTCTGGGAAGCGAGGAAACCCAACACCTGATATTGCTATTCCAGTAAATGGAAACGTTTCGCTATCTGGTGTAAGGCCAAGGGCAGTCAATTCCATTGAATGCTCTCCTACTCACCTTGTTATTGTACCTGACTCACTCACTAGATTCAGGCCTGGTTTTAATTCCATGAAGGTGCATTTAGCTGCTCTCTCAGCCTACACTACGTCACAACAAAAGGTGTTGTGGTGGAAAATACCAGTTATCAAGGCTTTCATGGAAGGGGTTAAGAGTATTCATCCCCCCAATTTAAACCGAGCTCCCGGATGGGACTTAAATGTGGTTTTGACTAGACTCATGGGGTCTCCCTTTGCGCCTATGCACAAGGCAAGCCTTAAAGACCTTACCTAGAAGACAGCCTTCCAATTGGCTATCACTTCTATAAGAAAGGTTAGTGAACTACAGGCCCTTTCAGTACTAGACCCCTTCGTTACTGTTCAGAGATAAGGTGGTTCTGCGCACTCGCCCTCGATTTGCGGCTACATTTATTTCCAAGTTCCACGTGAACTAGTCAATAGAACTCCCCACTTTCTTCCAGAACCGCTCTAACATGGCCGAAAGAAGTGCACAGGGCAGCCGTGTTGTATCTGGAAAGAACTAAACCACTGAGAAAGACGAACCAATTTTTCGTTTCAGTGGCGGCTGGCAGAGAAGGAGGTCCTGTCTCCAAGTCAGTAATCTCAAGGTGGATAGTGCAATGCATCACATTTTGTTACACTCTTGCTAAGAGAGAACTGCCCTTCAAGCCTAGAGCACATTCTACTCGAGGCACTGGGGCTTCCATAGCATTCATTGCAAATGTTCCCCTATGGTCCATTTGCAAAGCGGTAACCTGGAGAGTTCTGTATGCACCTTTACAAAACACTATTGCTAGACACTCATTCTAGATCTGATTCTCAGGTGGGACAAGCAGTACTAAGACATCTTTTCTCTACTGTTCCTTCTCACAACCCACCTCCAACTCCGGGTACTGCTCGCTAGTCTATGCACAGCATGTGATTCTAAGCAGATTAACAAGCATCAGAAGACATGCATTACTCACCGTAATAGCATTTCTGATGATTGTATCTGCTTAGATTCACATGCGCCCACCCTTCCTCCCCGCTCGGATGGAAGGAACATAGATGTCTTACTACTCTCTTCATGTAATCACTCACAATAGCCTTGGGCTCCCTCATGGCAGAAAAAGTACAATCGGAGGGACCTCGGCGCGTGAGGGATTTTGGGTACACTACACGTCATGTTAGGGATAGTGTTAAAGACACACCTTTGCTAACGTACCCTTTCGATCCTCGAAAGTCAAGATGCAATACTCTGCGGTTACAACTAGATGTCGGACCATATGCAAAGCATGTGAATCTTAACAGATACAATCATCAGAAATGCCATTAGGGTGAGTAATACATGTCTTTCATAGCCGTTGGCAACTTTCTCCACAGAAACATCTGGCAGCGACTTATCTGTCCAAGGAGAACAAGATTCTTTAATCTTTTGGGAAACCAGTCTATCTCAACAAGGGCCTGCACCTTAGACAAGCAAATGCAGCTAATCAAAAAATGTTGAGAGATTGGGGACTTCCTTCCAGATATGCCTGTAGATCGCCAAGTGGCATTCAAAGCAGGATTGACAGAGGCAAAGGTTATAGCAAAAGAAATGCTAGAAGCATCAGTGCTTCGCATTGATACTGCAGGCAGAGGGCTATGTGTGGTTACAGTTACGAGACTCTCAGTCTGGATACTTGACACCAGGTTTACATCTGACGTCCAAGACAAAATATTGGATCTGCCCTTTGAGGGCACAGAGCTTTTTAATTCCTCCACCATTAAGAAAGAAAGGAGTACCCAAAAGACTAAAACGTTGGCCATATTTTCCAAACCTGCATCTAAAGGTTTCTCACAAAGTCGAAGCAAAACCGACCAAAGGCCCCAAACATTTGGAGGTTTCAAAGGGTTCCAGGAAAGGAGGGCCAGGCAACCGGAATGTTCCCCCATCGCAGGAAACAATGCACGAGCCCTAAGGGTTTCTTCTTGCCGCCCTCCTCCTCACAAGCCTCAGAATAAAAAAAAACGAATCAAGCATCCGGTTTCCAAAATAACCCAGTTGGGGGCAGGCTGGCTCTGCATGTGCTTCAGTGTCATCATCTTTTTCAGGACCCATGGCTACTATCTGTAGTTTCAAGGATTTTCAACTTCCCCTTCCCCCCGAAACCCTCCATCTCTCCCTGCCTTCAAATTGGTTCTTCAGCACTTCTCAAAGAAATTATGCAGTGGGTGCAAAGCCAGTCTGTGGAACCAGTTCCCCTTCCACTCAGGGGCCAGGGCTTCTAATCGAGGATCTTCCCAATCCACAAGACAAACCAGGTGGGCCTGCAAGTCGCCCTGGATTTATCGTACCACAATCTTGCGCTTCCCATGGAGAAGTTCAAGATAGTAGCACACATTGCCAAAGCTATCTGCATAGCAGAATGGATATGCTCCCTGGACCTGAAGGCGCTTGCTTGCATGTCTCAGTTTGGCAGCCACAGAGGCAGATGGTAGATTTCAGCGTTATGGGACATCATTTTAAGGACAAGGTCCTTCCATTTGGCCTAAACTCGGCCCATCAAGTTTTCATAAAGATTGACTGCAGTGGCACCCCTCCGCAGACAGGAGGGAACCCATTTATGTCCCTACTTAGACTGGCTAATTGAGTCCAGTTCTCCGGCGACAACAACAAGTCAGACACTTTTGAATATTCTATTCGACCTGGTATTCTCCATAAATCACAAGAGGGCGGCGCTTTGTGGTGGGCCAATATCACTACTAGTTCTTTCTTCGGCTCTCAGGGTTTTTACCAAGCAAGGGCAATGATGGAAGCTTGCCTGAGGAGGGAGGGCATTTATGTATTTCCCTACCTGGGCGACTGGCTCCTTCAAGCTCACTTCCCTGATCTAGTGTTGGAGCACTTATTCCACATATGCACTTTTTGCACAGCTTGGGCGTTTCCCTCCACTTCAAAAAGTCACAGGTTTCTCTGTTTCACTGTCTGTCACTCATATTTATCGGAGCAGTTTTGGGTAATAGCCTGGGCAGACATTCCCGCCCGAGGACCCAGTGGCAAACATCTTTCAGATGGTCAATGTCCTCCAAACCAAGACAAGTCCTGACTGCAGCCTTTCTACACCTTCTGGGCCTCCTGCATCCTAGTAGTCCCAGTAGCCAGGCTGTGCCAGTGGTTGCTGTTTTAGAGCTACATATCCGACCTTCTGCTGGTCTCTGACCAGGTGGCCCAGGATCTTGCCAGTGGTCTGTGAGAGAACACTTGCTGAGTCTCATTGCTTTGTCAACCTTGACTCCAGGTGACGGTGGCCAGTCACATCTCTGACTATTTGGGGTGCCCACTTGTCGTATCTCATAGTGAGCAGACTTTGGTCTCCTGCAGTCTTGGGAACACAACTTGCTGGAGCTAAGGGAGATAATGTCTGAAACGCGAGACTGTTAATACTGACTGACAACTCCGTGACTGTGCACTACCTCAACAAACAAGGTTGTGTGGGGTCCTTGCCTCTGTGCAGAGAGCAAGGCGATTGTGGTTCTGGGCTCTGGAGAACAGCAACACAGTTGCCAGTCCATCTGACCAGAAGAGATGAATCCTTGAGCAGGCAGATGTCGGCCTCACACGAATGGGAGCTTTGCCTGGAAGTCCTGGAGGAGATCTTCTCCTTTTGGGGGAACTCCTCAAGTGGAACTCTTCGCTCCCATTGTTAATTGGTAGTATGAGTTGTTCTGCTCCAGGAATTTCCTCATCAAAGAGCTTTGGGGGACCATTGACACTCATGTGGACTTTTGACCTCCTTTATGCGTTCCCACTGATCCACGTCATTCCGCTTGGTCTAATTAGATTGCACCTTTTCCGGAACCATGTTGATCCTGATCGCTCTGGGCTGGACCCAGGAGAGCATGGTATCCAGAGTTGCTGGCCATGTCCATCTGCCCTCCCTGATGCCTTCTGAGGAAGGTGCACTTGCTCTCCCAATCAGGGGGGTGGGTGTTTCACCAGAACGTCAGCAGCCTGAAACTTCTTGCTTGGCTACTGAGAGGCTGAGATACAGCGAGTGGGACTTGTTGGATGACATCCGTGATGTCTTCCTTTCAGCTTGGAGACCCACTATGAAGTATGTCTGCAGATGGCATACTTTATTGGCGTTGTGCCAGGAGAGGGATGTGGACCCTTTATCCTGTCCATTTTCCTCAGTTTGAGATTTGCTTTTCTTTGCCCAAGCGGGTTTGCAGATTGTCAGTTAAGGGATACCTCACTGCTATGTGTAACCAGTTTCGTCCACACCAGTTTGTTGTCAGTGTGGGATTTCATTTTGGTTTTGACATATGTGATTGTTTAAAAAGATGGAAAGCCTTATTAAATTTGTGAAAATTGATAGATCGAAAACAAATCAAGATATTGAGAAAATGGAAGAGCAACTGTTTTACATCGGAAGATGAAGATGGGTGTAAAAAGAGAATAGCATCATTGGAAAAAAAATCGAGAGAGATTTGAGCGATAAATGAGAGTATGTAAGCAATTAAAGTTGAAAAGAGGCAAGGATATACACCTTTGCCAAACGTTTTGATCAACAAAATGGTGTTTAGAGCAGCCAGAGTTCAGATCTAAACCTCAAGAATTAGAATCGGAAGATCCAAGCAGCTCAGATTTTGAATCTACAGATTTAGAAATCAGACCAACCTTGCCTCATCTTTTTAGAGGAATTCAAGTTGCGTCATCTGGATAGCAAGTTAGATCGGAGAACACGTGGCAGGCCACCAGGAAGAGGGGGTGCAGAAAGATAACATTCTTTGGGAGGGGGCAGAGAGAGAGAGAGAGGTTGAAGATGGGGGCATGAAGTGCAAATGTTTACAATATCTCCTCTAGGGCTTCAACAGCAAATGAAGAATCTGTTTTGAAATTGGGACTGCCATTTTCACCTACATATGAATTTGATATTACACAAGCTAGAATGGATTTATTTAAATTAATTTGTATCGTATACTGAGGCTAACTAAATATCAGGCTGTTAAATGTCCAGTTTCTCATTCGAAGTCTGATGTTGATGACCAAGAGATTAATCCATTAGCGGTTAAGGATTTAGCTGCGCTCACCTGTATCACACGTTTAGATAATCTTGAGAATGTAGGTGCAGTTGTTGAATGTCCTAGTAATGAGACATTATTCAAAGAGTATGGTATATTTACTAATGCCAGTATAGATAGTGGTTTAAAAGTGAAATGTAAATTTTGTCTTATGTGATTAATGGCAATATTGATGTGATTAAGGGCTTTAAACAACTAGCTTCACAAATTGATTACAATCAATATTTAACACGTGAACAACCTATAGTCATTAAGAATGGAGGATAGCACAGGGGCGCAACGTGCTGGTCTTGGAAGCAAGACATGGCAGAGCAGAGGTTCGAATCCCGGATCTGCGCGTAGAAACCGAACTCTTGTATAAAGCGTGTTATAAAAAACAATTAAATATATACATAAAATAAAAGAATCTACAAGAAAATTCAAATATTTGCTGAGCGGATAAAGGAGGAGGGATTTCCACCTGAAGAGAGAATGTTTCCTGTGCAAGTACTGTGGAATGTGGGAGCTGGCACTTATTTCATTATTATGCCTTTATATCCCTCTGCCTGCACTGTTTTGCTCCTTCTTCCGCTGCCCCAGCCACCTCAATTTTTGTCCGTCAAGCCATTGTGGTAGTAATATACAAAAAAAGGAAGACCAGTGGACCAATGCAGTGCATGCCGCCCAAGCTCATTTATAAATGGGGAAGAGAAAGCTTTAGCCAATAAAAAGTTACCACTGATGGGAGAACTAATACACCCGAATCAATGCAGATTGGTGCCAGGCAGGGCGACTAGAATTAATATCCGTCACTTGCACAATGCGCTAGATGCAATCCCCTCTTTGGAAGGCCCACAGTTGGTCATGGCAATGGAGGCAGAGAAAGCATTTGACTCCGTTGGGTGGTAATATTTATGAACCCGAATAGACAAATTCGGGTTACAGCCAAGATTTGCTGGATCTCGGGGCGCTTCCTGCTTCGGCAGGGGACGAGACACTGCTGCCCGCTGTCGCCGCTGCTCTTCCAGCTGGCCAAGGAGCTTGGTGGTGCAAATTTGATTAGACACTGTGGCGAAGGGGTTTAAGAAGCCTGGGGGGTGGGCGAGAAGACCGCATATCGTTGTATGAAGACGACGTCCTTATCTATATGAGGGATCCCAAATGTACCGGACCTAGAGTGATAAAGATCTTCTGATTTATTTATTTATTTTGTGGTAGTCAGCAAGCGGGCTCAGAATGAATTTGGAGGAATCGATTCTGGGAGGAATCTATTCTGTTGCCTGTGAAAGGAGGGGAAGAAGCGATTCCAGAGAGATGTCCCCTAGTGATAGAACGTTCCAACTTGAAATACTTGGGTGCCAAGGTGGAAGTAGGGAACATGCAGTACCTCAAGAATAATCTGGACTCTGTCTTGGACCGGCTACGGAGGGATGCGAAACACTGGACAACGCTTCCGCTGTCTTTGGTGGGGAGAGCTAACCTGTTCAGAATGATGGCATGTCCAAGGTTGCTGTACATCCTCCAAAATGCCCATGTAAGGGTCCCCTCTGGGGTTTTTAGGTTCATTGAGGGGCTGCAGAGGAAGATCATTGGAGGTGGTAAAGCCCCAAGAATAGCATTGTCGACGTTGTTCAGATCAATGTGAGACGGGGAATCCCAAATGTGCAACATTACTACTGGACATCGCAGTTGCTAGTGATCAATGAGTGGGTGTTGAGCGGGGTTGGGGGGGATGGACCACTCATTGCCTGGGACTTGTGGCAGGATGGGCATTACCCCACCCCTACAGGTGATCTATTGAGGCAGGGCTTCGCTGCAACTGGGATTACAGTATTGAAGGCCGTGGGATTGGGGGAGGGGTAGTAACCATGGAGGCACCTCTATGGATCACTGTAGACTTGCCAGAAGTGCTGAAATTAGGCTTATAGGAAAAAGGCATCACACAGGTAGCACATCTAGTATAACAAAACCAACGTGTGCCCTTTCGACAGCTGCAAGAAGGCCACAGTCGACATAAAGGGTCTGATATACAAGCATCAGGTTGTATCAAGCAATGTTCTGGGATGGACGGGTTACATGGGACCTACCAGACAGGTCGCCTCTAGAGGCCAACCTACTGTAAGGCGAAATCAAGGAAAAGGGAATCACGCGACTGTACCAGATGTTCAACAGCATCATGGCCAAACCTCTAATGAAATGATAGTTTATTTATATAGCACCTATACACAATGTGTTTCAAAGCGCTTCAAGACAAGGGAGGGAACAAGGAAAAATACAATTACATTCTTACAGGCCGTGACACAAATGTGAAATTAACTATCGTACTCAGCCTAGCGACATTTCAGATGGTGCAAGTGCTAAGACACAGATAGGAAGGAAATGGGAAACAGACAGGCGACTACCGTACTAGGCCTGACAACATTTCTGGCAGAGCTGGAATATAGCATGAGGGGAGGAGAAAGGAGGGAGAGGAACAAAACAAGCGACTATTGTACTTGCCTGGTGACATTTCAGATGGTGCTGGATGGGGCGGGGGAGGAGACAAACAATTGAACAAATGGAACTGAGGGCATCCTGGGAAGAATACGTTGGAAGCATGGAGGAAGAAGACTGGGTAGAGGCTTTGGCATCGCCATGGGAAGCAAGTATCATGATAAGCCTGCGTGATGCCATACAAAGTGTTGCACAGAGTCTACTACAGTAGGGACTGCTTGTATCAAATGGGCCAGGCAGAGGAACACATTTGTTTGAAGTGTAAAGGGGAACAGGTTCCTTCTTTCACATGGTCTGGGAGCGCCCTGTGGTAAATGCTTCTGAGATAAAGTGAGAGGGAAAATGGCGGTGCTGGTGGGAGGAATGATCTTAGAGTGTCCCAAGCTGGTCTTATTGAATGTGTGGGGAGGATCGGGCTTTAGTGCCAGAGAAAAATCATTGCTCCGGAAAGCCTTGACATTTGGTTAAAAAAAGACTGGCAAAGGAATGGGGCACCCCTACACATCCTAGTTTCAAGCATTGGCTTTAGGAAATTGACTATTGTGCTGAGCTCGAGAAAAGGGTATACAGACAACAGGGATGCCCCCGGAAATGTAAAAGTATTTGCCCAAAATAGTTGGAGACGGTTTAGGCTCTTATGGACAGGAGAGGCTCCAAGGGATAAGGGGGAGGAGGAGATGGGGGAATTATGGTATCGGGAATGGAGTGGCGGGAGGACAGATGGGGAGGGGTAGAAGGCAGGGAGAAGAGGGTTAGGGGGGGTTAGAGGGGAATGTCATGTTATGGATAGATTAATAATTGACCTGTCATTACAAAGGTTCGAATGTTTCTATTTGATGTTGGTGAAAATCAACAAAATCGCATTTAAAAAAGAAAATACACTGGGCACAACACCTCTGCCATTAAAATGAAGGTATCCCCATGCTAAAAATAAGTTCTAGCTGCACACACAATATTATTCTCACATTTTCTTCAGACTACCTCTCTGCACCCACCCACATGCCTGCTCAACATGGGTGACTAGCAGCGACTTGGCCACCCATATCTACCTTCGTATTAGCTAAAATGCACACAAGCATTGTATAACTCTTATTTCAAATGGATTATGTCCTCCCACGTATTCCTCATCTCGTGATATTTGTTATCGCCAGCTTTGCTGGTTCGGAACTTTTTTTCAGCAGAGGGCGCTGTGCTCGAGGTAGTGGTGTCGATTGTCCCTCGACGGACTCCGTTCCGTGTCGGCGTCACTGCTGGTATAAATAGCTCGAGCCGCGCCAGTTGGCTTCAGTTCCGTTTTTCCGATTGCTTCACTCTCGTGAATGGCACGCTTTGAGATTTTCTGTCAGAAAATGTCTTCATCAACCGCTTCTACACCCAAGACTGGGTTTAAGAAGTGTATCGACTGCGGGTCGAAAATGTCCATCGCCGATCCTCACCGTATCTGTCTTTGGTGTCTGGGTTCAGGTCATCGAACCGGCGACTGTGGCTCCTGTCAGTTGATGACAGAGAAGGCCCTCCGTGAGAGGAAAAGTAAGTTAGCGGTGGGGCGGGAGGCGTCAAAGGCCACTTCGAAGGCCTTGTCGAAAAGGCATAAAAAATCGTCCGATTTAAAGGAATCGGAACGTCCTAAACACTCGAAGAGATCCCGATCTCGTAGTAGATCGAGACGATCTTCTTTGTCTTCAAAAAAAACTAAAAAGGAGACATAGATCTCCCATTGTCATCATCCGATACTTCAACTGAATTGGTTCGATGTCCTACAAAATCGGATTCCCCAACAAAATGGGAAGATTTTAGGAAAAAAATGATGCAGGTCTTTGAGAATGCGGCCTCGACCCCCTCAAAGAAACCTCAGAAGAGCCAGACCCCGGTCGCTCCATTGGACGATGCAGGGAAGTTGGGAACTACTGCGGTAAAGCCCAGTAGTATGGGTGAAGCCCGTAAAACTCGAGTCGACAAGTCGTCGAGAATCGAGTGTTTCCCCGATCCCTCATAAAACGCACAAGTTGTCGAAATCAAGCGCAACTTTATCGGCGTCGACTGCTTCGATATCGAAGCCTAAACTATTTTTGACGCCTTTATCGAAAACTTCGAGTGTGTCGAAGGTTCCTTTAACACCTTTGAATAAAACACCTATTCCTTCGACAAAATATCAGGAGGAAGAGAGAAGGTTTACACCCTTACTAGGGATGTCACGGTATTAGTTTTATGACGGTACGATAACCTTCTTGCCAAATGACGGTATATCATGGTTATCGCAGTATAGCGGGTGGAGTTAACTAATCTTAACAAATATTTTCTAAAAGGTCATAAATTGACAGATTTATCATCACAAACAAAACCAGGCACCCAAGGCCAGAATTGGGCTTTTCAACATACTTTCCACTGAAATGCCTTGCTTCCACCAAACACAAACACACGTGTGGAGAGGAGGAGGGGGGGGGGAGAGAGCCCTGCTGCAACTGGCAAAGCAAACTGAATAGCTTTTCTTAAGTGGTCATTTAGGCTTTATGCTCCCCCACTGGCTACTGGTGAAGATGAACATGTTGCCATCTTGATAACCTGCATGCCACCGATCAATGGAGGCTGATGGTAGTACACGCTTGTGCGCATATACACACACAGACACACACACAGACACGCACACAGACACACACACAGACACACACACAGACACACACACAGACACACACACAGACACACACACAGACACACACACAGACACACGCACTCTCGTTACGTTACAGCCTTTAGTTTACTTGCGGGCCAAAAGGTGTTCAGTACTCACGGACATGTTACCCTTTCGTATGGCAGCAGGGAATACCCACAGAGATGAGTGAATTTCGCAGTGTGACTTATTATATGTAAATTCAATGATAGAACCAGGGAAATCCCCCATTGCCATATGTTTAGAGAACATTATCCATTATAAATATATAAACCCCAAAGCTGCCAACCCAAAGTAAACCCTTTTCCTTCTTGGCACTGTATCTATTCTTCCTATTGCTAACATATTGATTTTGTGTCAGGCACGTGTGGTTTATGCAATGGCATTAAAAACTGCTCCAACTGAAACTACTTGGCAGACGGCACATCCAACAGTGCAAGACCAAGACTGAGCAGCACTTGCTTACTGCAGCCTTTCCAAATCAGATTGAAAAGCACACTTTACGGTATGAACGGTATAATGGTATAAACAATGTGACGGTTATTATTGTTCAATTAAGTTTTTCACGGTATCTTTAACGGTATACCGTTATACCGTTACATCCCTAACCCTTATCGAAGTTAGATTTTCTTGGGTCCATGTCTTCATTGTTGAAGAATCTGGCTCGGAGGATGAAGATGTCACTCCTTCTGGAGTAAAATATGGCACTAGACAGGTTCCAGAGGAAGTTATAAACCCTGAATCTAAAATGAGAGACCTGTGTGAGACTCTACATTCTGCTAGTGGCATTGACAAGTCACCTGAATTAGTTTGCTGCACCTGATCCTGCAGAACATGCAGATTCAGGGTACAGGAGTTTGATGAACAGGGTGATAGAATATATGGGTTGGGGAAGATCCTCACCTACTTTTGAACAGGATGATATGACGGACATAATAGTTCAAGGCCCCCAGAAAGATCCAGTTCTCCCTTTCCATAGGGTGCTTCAGAGGACAGTCGAAAAGAACTGGGGAAAAACCTGATAACATTGCTGCAGTAGACAGAAATCTTCCAAAGAAGTATAAAACTTCTACTTCAGATCCAGACTATCTGAATAGACACCCTACTCCAGAAAGTCTGGTTATTCAGGCTGCTACTACTTCGAGACAGACAGCATACCCCAACCATACCTCCGGATAGGGAGGATAAGAAAGTTGATGCTTGGCCTCGTAAAGTTTTTACTTCAGGTAGCATGGCCTTGAAATCAATCAATGTCACCTGTACCCTGGCCAGGTTCCACACATACCCTGTGGGAATGCATTTCGGCGGCAGCTGAACATATTCCGGAAGGCGAGGAAAGGGAAGGCTTCCTGAATATAGTCAAAGACTGGAAGGAGGCAATGGGGGAATGTCTCCAGTCTGGACTGGATACTGCTGATAGTATTAGCAGATCCATGGCATCAGCCACAGTGCTACGCAGATTTGCGTGGTTGAGGAAGTCGGGGTTTGCACCAGATGTGCAGGCCAGACGTCTCAACATGCCCTTTGATGGCTCGAGGCTGTTTGGTAGGAAGGCTGATGAGAGCCTAGAAAAGCTACAGACCTCAAAAGCAGCAGATAAATCCCTTAGTGCCTCCATGCGACAGCCACAAAAACCCTATTCGGGCTCATTTTCCAGGATGGATCGTCCTTTTCGATACTACACTTCTGTTGGTAGAGGAAGAGACAGGCTTTTCAAAGGGGCAAAAGAAATGTCACTCGTGGTGGATGAGGAAAAACTACAAAGCCATCTTCAGGAACAGCATCTATGCCCTCAGCCGCTCCTGCAGCCGCCTCCAAATCACTCTGAGGTCTTATCATACAAAACACCAGTGGGAGGCAGAATCTCTCAGCATCTGAAAGAATGGCGGGGCATTACTTCAGATGCTTGGGCACTGGAAACAGTAGCTCAAGGTTACTGCTTTCCCTTCCTAAAAAGGCCTCACAATCATCCACCTGGAGCCAGCTCTACCAAAATTCCAGACCCGCTCCTTTTGCAGGAAATTTTAACCCTGCTATAGAAGGTGCAACAGAACATGTACCTGTAGCGGAGAGGAACAAGGGTTGGTACTCCCCTTATTTTCTCATCCCAAAGGATGGAGGATTGAGACCCATCTTGGACTTAAGAAACTTGAACAAGTTCCTCAGGAAGGACAAGTTCAAGATGGTAGCCCTTTCTTTCTCAAATCCTTCAGGCTCCCCAACTCCAAGACTGGTTGGTATCATTGGACCTTCAGGATGCTTATTTTCATGTGCCAATCCATCCCAAGCACAGAAAATACCTGAGGTTCGCAGTTGGGGGTTCTCACTATCAGTTTAGAGTTCTGCTATTCGGGCTGACCTCCGCTCTGAGGGTTTTCGCCAAGCTGATGGTGGTTGTGGCAGCAAGTCTCAGGAGATGGGGGATTCACGTCTACCCCTACCTCGACGACTGGTTGATCAGAGCACGTTCTCCTGAACAGGCTCAGAAACATCTGTCGATCACCAGCCACTTCCTCCACAACCTGGGCTTCTTCCTCAATTTCAAGAGGTCCAACATGATACCATCCCAAGAACTCGAGTTTATCGGAGTTGTCTTGTACACTTCCTCAGGCAAAGCCTCGCCGCCCGAGGTAAGAGCTCTCCACATCCAGCAGATGGTAACAAAATTCCAGAAAGCCCAGCATCTGCCGGCCTTCGATTTTCTGAGGTTGCTCGGCCTCATGGCATCCTGCATTTTTCTGGTGAAAGAGGTCAGACTGAGAATGAGATCCCTCCAATGGGCCCTCAGAACTCAGTGGTCCCAATTCTCGGGGAGTATGTCAGATCTTCTGCAAGTCCCGAGCGCAGATGCTCAGGATCTACTATGGTGGGCTTGCAACGACAACATCCTCAAGGGAGAATCTTTTTGGCAACCATGGCCAGAAATAACAGTAGTAACGGACGCCTCACTCACTGGGTGGGGAGCTCACACCAGCGATCTGACAATCAGCGGACGTTGGACTCCATCGGAGTCCAAACTACACCTCAACTTATTGGAGCTGAGGGGGCGATCAGACTAGCGCTGAAGGCCTTCCTGCCCTCTGTACAGGGAAAAAACGTCCTGGAAAGGACGGACAACACAGTGGCCATGTACTACCTCTACAAAAGAGGAGGTGTAGGATCACTACCACTGTGCAGAGAGGCAATGCAGCTCTGGTTCTGGGAAATACAAGAAGGAATATCTCTGTCAGCAGTTCACCTAGCCGGAGAGCAGAACACTGCGGCAGACGCTCTGAGCAGGCAGAGCACAGGCTCCCACGAGTGGGAGTTAGCTCAGGAAGCACTTCTGGAGATCTTCGCGCTTTGGGGAACCCCTCAAGTGGATCTGTTTGTGACCACGGTAAACCGGAAGTGCGATCACTATTGCTCAAGGGAATTTCCCCCGAGAGGAGCCCTAGCAGACGCGTTCGTGGTGGACTGGGATTTCGCCCTACTGTATGCGTTTCCTACAGTCCCCGTGATTCCTCAAGTAATCAGGAGGTTAAGAAAGTTCAGGAAATCCATGATCCTAATTGCCCCGAACCGGGCAAGGAGGACGTGGTACCCGGACCTCCTGGACATGTGCATCTGTCCTCCAATGCGTCTTCTGCAAAGAGAGGATCTTCTCTCGCAAGAGGAAGGTCGGGTTCTCCATCCAGAGGTCAAGACACTCAATCTACACGCATGGTTTCTGAGAGGTTGAGATTACAAGGATTGGTATCTTCCGGATGACGTAATGGAGATTTTGCTTTCGGCCAGAAGGCCAGCAACAAAATCCGTGTACCGGTGTCATTGGAACAAGTTCAGTAACTGGTGCAAAGATAGGGATGTGGACCCTTTGCAATGTGGCACCCCAATGGTGCTTTCTTTCCTGTTACATCTAGCCAATCTGGGGCTCCAGATTAGAACAATTAAAGGATATCTTGCTGCGCTGTCCATTTTTAAGCGCTCCTCGGAAGAGGTTTCTTACTTTATAATTCCATTAATCATACAGTTCCTGAAAGGACTTACCAATGTATATCCTCCAATACCGTTTCATGTTCCAACTTGGGATTTAAGCTTAGTTTTTAAATTCCTAACTTGTACACCATTTGAGCCTCTGCACTCCTGTCCATTGAGGCTTTTAATGCTAAAAACTGTCCTTCTTGTGGCATTAACATCAGCCCGCAGGGTTAGTGAACTACAGGCTCTCATGTAAACCTCCATATACCATCTTTTACAAGGACAAGGTAGTTCTTAAGGTTAAACCATCTTTCTTACTGAAAGTAGTTTCCAACTTCCATTTGTCACAAAAGATTATTTTACCAACATTCTATTCTCCTCCTCATCTGGGTAAAGAAGAGGAGAGATTGCATAGACTGGACCCCAAGAGGTGCCTCAGTTTTTACATTTCAAGAATAGCAAAATTACATCAAGATGAACAACTCTTTGTAGGTTACACAGGTCGTAAATTGGGGTTAGCGGTGACAAAGCAAACTATATCCCGCTGGATCATTCTGGCTATATTGGAATGCTACAGATTAGCAGGAAAAGACCCACCGGATGGGCTATGTGCTCTCTCCACTAGGGGAATGGCTACTTCTGCGGCTTTGAAGAGGGGAGTCCCTGCAAAAGACATTTGCTCGGCTGCAACATGGGCATCAATGCATACCTTTATCAAGCATTACTGCTTAGATGCCTCCTCCTCCAATGAGGGTTTATTTGCCAGGGCGGTACTTCTTTCCGTCCATGAAAATAAGAACTAGCACTCCCACTGCCAAATTGATCACTGCTATGGGAATCTATCACATGGTGAGGAATACGTGGGAGGACACAATCCATTTGAAGAAAAAGTTACTTACCAACTGTAACATTCTTTCGACTGGATGTTCCTCCCACATATTCCTCATCGATCCTCCCAGCCTACCCTGCAGTACAGTTTACGTTTTCTTACACTTTCCTGTCACGGTGGGCCTATCAGTCACAGCATACGCCTGGATGTTCCACAAGTATTTCCGCGAAAAAACAGAACTGAAGCCAACGGGCGCGGCTCAAGCTATTTATACCAGCAGTGACGTCGACACAGAACGGAGCCCGTCGAGGGACAATCGATGCCATGACCTCGAGCACAGCACCCTCTGCCGAATTTTTTTTTCAGAAGCAGCAAAGCTGCCGATAAGGAATATCACAAGATGAGGAATACGTGGGAGGAACAACCAGTCGAAAGAACGTTACAGTTGGTAAGTAACTTGTTCATCTCTCTGACGAATGTTCCCATACATCCCCATTACATTCCTTATGGGGGCTCAGTTTGACACCCTTTATTCTTATTTTATTAGATTGATCACCCTTAAGGTGATTTTCCTGGTGGCCATCACTTCTGTGAGACTGGTGAGTGAGCTCTAGGCATCTGTTGACCCCTTATTTGGTTTTCTCCAAAAGGGAAAGTGACTTTTGAGGGTGAAGCCCTCTCTTCTTCCAAAGGCAGTCTCTGACTTTTATCTTTTTCAAAAGATCCATCTTCCTGTGTCTTTTCCTTCGAAGGCAGAATGATTCCCGCGGCTGGACGGGGTGCAGGCCCTCCGGTACTGTGTCTCTTAGGTGATAGGAAGATGGGCAGCTTTTTGTTGGTTACACTGATGCTTGTGCTGGCAGGGCTTTGACCAAACGGACCCTGTCAAGGTGGATCATTCTCTGCCTCTCAAAATGCTATGATCTGTCTGGAAAGATGTGCCTCAGGGTCTCAGCCCATTCTTCCACTGGAGTCGTTGCCACTGCTGACCTACAGAGGGGAGTCCCTGTCGTGCACATCTGTCATGCAGCAACGTGGGCGTCTCTGCACACGTTTGCCAATTATCACAGGATGACTACTTTGGTAGGGGAGTGTCCCAGAGTTTTCTGGTCTGAGTTGTGTCCTTGCTCCCCTCCCTCCTCCAGATGTCTGTACTGCTTTGGCAGTGTACCACAAATGAGGAATCTGTGGGAGTAAGGAATCCATTAGAAGAACAAATTACTTTCATCTCGGTAATGTTGTTTCTGATGGATGTTCCTCCCACTGATGCCTCATCGCCCTCCCTACCTGCACCTCTTGGCGGATAGCTAGTACACCATTGATTCCACATCCGAGTGCCATTTACAAAGGCTAGAACTGAAATCATGGGGCACAGTGCCTCAATCTATACCTGCCCTGACATTAAACAGCAGGTAGCGATGTCGGGTGGAGCTGACACAGAGCAGTGTTGCACCCTTTGGCAACAGAAATGTTTCTGAGAACAGCTGCCCTGTGGATAGTATTATCATAGATGAGGAATTTGTGGAAGGAGCATCAGAAAGGACATTACTGACAGGTAAGTAATGTGTTCTTTTGATGGCTTCTCCTTTCAAGTCTTCACATTCATGTTCAGTTCAGTGTATGACTTTTGAAATTGTTTCTTGTAGCAACTACTTCTGCCAGGATTATTAGTGTGACGCAGCCTTTGTCATGTAAACTTCCTTTCCTAAATTTTGCAAAGGGAAATGTTACCCTTAAGGTTTAGGTCTTTGTGTTTGCCTTAAGTTGTGTCCGAGCTTCACTTTAATCGAAAGATTACCTGTGTTTTTCCCTCCCTCACCCACACAGGAGAGGATTCATAGACTGGACACTGAGAGGGCACTCCGTTTTTATGTATCCAGAACAGCCCAGTTCGGTCTGGACAACCCGCTTTTCATTTAGTCAGGTGGTTTGGGTTGTACGGTCAGCCCCAGGATAATTCAAAATTGCTTTTAGACTCCTTTCATCTGTGGTAGTTTTAGCTAGCTAGAAGGCTTCTTTAATAATCCTTGCTTTGTGGTGCGAAAATAGAAGTCTTACAAAACGCCTTCTTGGGTTGTTATATAGGGAACAAATACATTAAAAAATGTTAAGGATCGCTTTTCACGAAACAGTGTTTGCTCTTGTCTAACTGGCCATCCTTCCAATTGACTTCAAAGTTCTGCAGAGGTAAAATTCCCAATCTAAGTTTGACCATCAGGGTTGTTGCAGATTTTTGATATTGGATGTCTGAATATTTTCTAAAATAAAATCACATTTGACATCTAAATATTGTGCAACAATTTTCTAATCGGCATATGAATTATGTCTCTATAGTGCCATTGTTCTTGCGCATTTCTGAACACGGATCTATAATCCGGACCCAATTTATCAGGATTACTCCACGCAAGCAGTAAATTCAGTTTTGTTCTTGTTTCTTTAACGAGAACCAAGGGAGTCCCATAAGCCCTTGTTTAAGAGATTGCACAGGACCTCGTAGTATGCCGAAAGTTCATTGGTGTTCCATAATTTTAATCAATAGAGCAGAGTTTTCATTTATACTAAATATTCAATAACCCTCCAGCCTAGCTCAATATTAATGGGTGCATTAGGGGCACTGTTTGGGAGACAGAAAAGTAATTTAAGAATCCTGTTTTCTTCTCTGACCAGACCATTAAATGGCTGTGTGGTTCCCCCCCTCTTCTCCCCAATTTCTGCTCTATAAATTGCAGCTGGGGTGGCATGTATTGCAGCTCTACGCCTTCTTGCTAGCGCAGTCACTTAGTCTATATAGCTCCCCCATTTGGTGGAATTCTGTACTCGTAGGCCTAAATAATTATGCCCCACAACTTCTAATTTAGTCTCTCCAATTAATAATCTGGGTTTATGACCTTATAACTTTTTGTTTGAAGTAAAACACATTAATTTGGATTTTGTTATGTTAGTCAGAAGTTATTTTTTGTTACACTTGGCTAAAATGATACTTAATTGATTTTGTGAGCTCTTGAGGGTTTCTGAGACCAGTACCCACATCAGCATATAAAAGGATGCTCTGTTGTTTTCCCACATAATGTTGGAGCGTCCACTTCCATATTATTATTGGTGACTGCATTCTCATTTATAAATGAAGAAAACCAGTGGGGGGGTGAGGGGTTTGGGGTAAACATACCTTTGTTTGACCCCTTTTGTAATATTAACAGGACCAGTATAGGCAACAATAGATAGGGTCCCAGCGCACCACACAAAAATGATCGCAATATAATTTGGTCATTGCTCAGATCAGTGACATTGGGACACACATTTTCTAGCACTCCCCGTAGTTTGTTCCTGGTGACCGAGTCGAAAGGTGTCTAAGGAGCACACATCTCTGGCTCATCTCTGAATAGATCAATTGGCATATAATCGGACCCCGGAGCTTTGTTGGGTTTTTCTGTTTTAGCTCAAGCTGTACATCTTCTAATGTAAATATAATAGTATCAGCTGAGTTTTGAGGTCATGGCCGAATTAGTTGAGTGCATTGTCTGGACATTAGCCTCTTACATTAATCACATGCTTTTTCTGCAGAGTACAAAGTACGAAGATGTGCATATCACCCAGAGCCCACTATCAGGGTTTCCTCGGTCTTGGACAATATCCCTTGAAAAATGTACCTCCAGAAATCCCTCTAATTGTATTTGTGCCACTGTTTCTAGAGCTTATAATTGTTTCTCGATCAGAATTTCTTTTCTCCCATCTAATAGTGTTTGTATTCCATCATAAATCCTTTTCCCTGGGTTCTTCAATGCCAAGAGTAACTCTGTTTAAACTAGCCTACAATCTGGCATACCATTGAAGCTTATTTGCTTTTCTTATAGGAGTATTTGTTGCACATGTAACAGAGCTTGTGACTGTAGTGACTAATTTATCATAGAGGATCTTTAAGTACCCACATGATTTTCTATCAGCTTATTCGATTAAGAAAGGCAGTCGGTTATCATATAGAACTGGCAGGACAGATTCCTTATTCAACATATGCCACTTCAAAGGTTTTAAATTGACTAAAAACTATTGGGTATTCGGTATAGGATTTTAGTGATCATTGGTTATTTCACAAGGAAGTGTGCACCAAAAGATTATGAGCACTTTGTGATCTCTCAATAACTTCAATAAAATGACTACACTAAAACTCAAGATCGACCAAAATAAATTGATGTGCGTCTGAGTTTAATTTGTCCTAAAAGTAGGTTTGGCCGGGCTTTTGCCTCCTATACAGCCATTGCATGCCCTAAAACTTTGGGAGTTACTGATATTAGCGAACTATTTACTCAGTAGGTAGGGGCGCTACGGGAAGTGGGCAGATAGCTCAGGAATACCCCAGCAGTCCTCTTCAGAAGCATGTTCGAACGTTACTGAAGAATCTGGTTCATAATGATAATTAAAGTCCCCTATCACCATCACCTGTTCATAATTACTATAATTCCTAGTCTCCATTACAGATGCTGAAGTAATATCAAATTTCTCAACGGCATCTTGTGTTTGCCTAAGATAAACATTCAATAAATACAGTACCAGGCTTCCTATTGGGTTAAAAGTAATGCTGAACATATCCAAGGAAGACACATTCATCAGTTTATAGTTGGCATCGAGGCTTAAGTGAACCTATTTTTAACAACCCCTTATTCGAACAGCCTCTGGGGCCTTAAACAGGTCGAAAGAAAGTTTACTAGACCAATTTATAAACTGGTTCTATCGTCCAGGTCTCCTGGAGACACCTATTCCGTGCTTCATTGACACATTCATGCCAATCAAGATCTTCCTCCCTAGTGCCAAGCCCTCCAAGATTCCATGATAGGATTTTGATTAGTGTATTCAATGAGATTTTAACTGTAGTATTTGATAGTGATGCATTCACCAAATGGGTATTTTTCTGAACAGTTTTCCAAAACACAGGTCGCTGTGGGGGAGGAGGGAGGTGGTGTCAATCCAAAATTAGCAATGGCTGATCCTTTTCTGTAACTCCTTTTATTTTATTGTGCATTTGTAAGGTGCTTAACACCCAGGAATTGTGTTCCAAGCACCCTCAGGGCAACGGGTAGGCAACAAGGGAACAAAAGAAGACAATGGGCTGAATTAACTATGATGAGCAAAAGGCAGAGGTGGTTCCACTAGGCCTTGTGAACATTTGGAGTGTGCAAAGGCAGGTAGAGTGAAGGGACTGGGGAGTGGGAGTAAGTGCTGGAGGTTCCACACAGAGCGAAGTGCCAGAGAGCCAGTTGCAGGGCAACAGGTAAGTGCAAGGCAGTGATCACTTGGTAGGAGAGTGGTCACCTGCCAGTACAATATGTGCATGCCTGTAAGACAACACAGACCAGTAGGTGCCCAAAGACAAGTGCAGGGGGGAGGGTGAAGGCTGAAGGAGATTGGACAGAAGGCCAGGACCCAGAAGGGACACAAGGGCAAAGCCCACCAATCTTAAGCAACTGTGGGGTTTAGCACAGGGAGAGGGGGGAGGAGGAGGAGAGGGTGAATGTCTTGAGAGGCTTGCAGAATTTGAGGAGATCTGGCTCAAGAAGGAGAGGAAGGGGGAGGCTGTTCATGAGGAGGGAGCCAGCCTAGGCAAGATAACGGCCACCCGCTCACTGCTTATAGAAGCGCTTGACAAGCAGAGTTGGAGCCAGTGGATCGGAGAGATCTGGAGGATGAGCATTTCGTGAGAGCAAGCTGTACAGAGTGTGGTCCCCTGCCCCAGAAAGCCTTGAATTCCTAACTTAACTGAAGGTCTGCTTCTCAGCTGTATATTTGAGGTGGAAATGTTCTTTCTGATGCTTGTTAATCTTTTTAGAATCACATGCTGTGCATATAGACTGGCATCTAGTGGTAATCGCAGAGAGTTGCATCTTCCTTTCGAGGATCGAAAGGGGATGGTGCCATGGGCGTGACTGTAACACTATCCCTAATGTGACGTGTAGGTTACCCAAAATCCTTAACGTGTCGAGGTCCCTCAGATTTTTTTTTCCACCCAACTAGTTGGTCACTTTATGCAGAGCTCGTCCGTTTATATTGCAAAAATATTTATTTTGTTGTCCCACGGCCGATAGTCATTTAGTCTTTGACTTCTCTTCGGCTACTTCATGGACCCCTACGCCGACGTCCAACTGCTGTTCGGCGACTGGTGCATTGATCGATGTCTTTCAACTGCGTGGCCTCGGTCCTCCGGCCAGGCCTTTACAATAGGTAGAGTGGTGCCCTGGGTTGATTCTTTCTGAGAATGCATTTCCTTTTCCCCTCTTTCCTTTTCTGCTCTGGCTGCTGCCTTTCACCTCTGCTATGGAGAGGACTCCTTTTAAGTTTTGTCTGTCTTTCAACGGAAAATACCCTTGGAAGGACACCCATCGCAAATGTGATGAGTGCTTACCTCGTGACCACGACTAGCAATCCTGTATGTCCTGCAAACTCTTTCGTCCTAAGAGGTTAAGATAGGCAGACAAAACGGTGGGCGGCCTATGCAATGCAGGCTGAAAGTTGTTCCCCCGTTGGCACCGTCGCCTCGGATGACGAGGACTGTAGCGGCAGCCATGACTCCAACCTGGAGGCCATAGACCTTTTGGCGAAACCATCCGGTTCCCAGGTGCCTGTCCCCGGCCCCGACAGACCCACTACTGGTACTGTTATGGGGAGTTCACAACCCAGCGACAGGGAAACACACGCAATACTCAAGGATGAGCACACAACCCCCAGAGCTTCCTCGACGGATACGTCGAAGAAGCACTGAACGCCAACAGGCCCGCCGAACACTTTGACGGTGCCTGCCGAACCTCATCGTCCAGCGCCCTCCCCGCATTAGTATTCTCGGCATGCAACTGGGCATTCTACTCATAAGGGTGTCTCCTCAAGAAAGCACATGAGTACCGACATGCCATCTAAGAGCGCGTCAGCTCCTGAGGTTTCGGCTGAGCGATCACCGTGACGGCGCCTACAGGCACATCGAAATCCATCATACAGCCACCGATGTTACGCGAGAGTCTTGCGGCTATTGTTTCGGCGGCGGAATGACCCAAAAGCATCCCCTCTCGTCGAGAGGAGTACTCTGAAAACCCCCAGCCCCTCTATATGGCTTTAACTGGTAAATCTCCTCCCTCTGAAAGACCTTTCCGTCCTTCAGACACCTCTGCTTCATACCTGTAGACTAGACCGAGGTTTGAAAATTACATGGATAAAATGTCAGTTCCTAGACATTTCTGAAATGTTCAATACTCTCAACAGACCTAGGGAGGACTCATCCGTCCCCATTCTACCAAAGCTGCAGAAGCTCCCAATTCAGACGCATAGTCATCAGGAAGACGTATTTGGATTTTCTGACCCAGAGGAAACCTATGAGGATCCTTTTAGTCATGAGGACAATCCTTTTGGTCAGGACTCAACTGACCAGTGCTCAGACTGGGGACAAGATCAACCAGCAGATGAAGGGCCTTGGCTCTCACCCACTCCTATCCCTGACCCAGATGTTGTTTGTCTGGATCCTCCTTCCTCATCTCAACAGAGGCAGGCATCGCCAATTGATGACCAAATGGCATTCAATGCCATACTGAAGAGGGCTACAGACCACTTTCAAATCGCCACACAGGAGGCTGTTCAGGACTCTGATTTTGTTGTGGACTTTCTTAAAGAAAAACCTCCCACAGGTCAAGCTATTCCCCTGCTTAATTCCATTAAGAAGCACCTTCCTTACTGTCCCCTTCCCTTACAAGGGCTGTCAACCCTCGGGTTGAGAAACTGTCGCCCCTCTCCATCTGACCCTATGTACATTCGAGATCATGCCACACCAGACTCCCTGGTTGTTAAAACCACCACAAAGCTGTCTACTGCAGAGGCTCGCCCCGATAAAGACTGCAAGAAACTCTATGCCCTTGTCAAGCGTATCACCACATTGCCATTGTTTTCTACCAGAATTGCAAATACCATTGTTCTCACTAGTTACAGCGATGTGCAATGGAACCTGCTTCAAGAAGGCATCGAAGAGGTATCTGAACCCACGCGATCACGCCTGCTGGTGGTTGCCTCTGAGGGAAGGCAGGTGACCCACAACATTTTTAAAAACACGCTAGACGCTGCAGAGACGTTGGGACGCACACTGGCACAGGGAACTCTCCTCAAGAGGCACATGTGGCTAAAACATTCAGGTTTCAAGCCAGAGACTCGGGGCTCCTTGATAAATGAGCCTGTGGCAGCGTCTAACCTGTTTGGTAAGGCTGTGGATGATGCCTTTGAAATGGCGAAAAAAGAGCACAAGACACTAAAATCTCTCAATCAAATCACAGCCAAACCTTTTGAACAGTGGGGAGATGCACTCTCGCTGTTCCTTTCAGGGTCAGTCCTTCTCCCGATCTCCACACGGGCAGTATGGTGCAGGAGGTACCCCATGGTCCTCCAGACAAGGTTCAGCTGGCAGCAGCCAATACCAGCAAAGGGGGCAGCGCAAAGGCGTGGGTAGAGGCAGAATCTCCTCCCCAAGAGACTCCCCGGCCTCTGCATCAAAATGACTTGCCAGTCCGCGTCCCCTCCCATGCCTCCCCGGTCGGGGGGGCAGTTATTCATTCACGCATGGGAGGGGGAATCACATCAGACCAGTGGGTGCTAAAAACCGTCGTCGTCCACGGTTATTGTATCGAGTTCCACCGGCCCCTCAATACCATACACCACAGAGCAGACGCCTATCACCAGCACACCTGCAAATCCTGTTGGAAGAGGTGCAGTTTCTTCAGGAAAAAAGCGCCATAGAAGTCGTCCCCATTCACCAGGTAAACAAAGGTATTCATTTAGTGCACTTCCTTGTACCCAAAAGGATCTCACCATGCGCCCTGTGTTAGACTTACACCCAGCTAACAAGTATGTCAAACCGCCAAAGTACAGAATGACAACATTGCAGGAAGTAATCCCACTGCTGGTGCGTGGGGATTACATGGCAACATTGGACATAAAAGATGCATACTTTCATATTTCAATGTTGCCAGCACACAAAGTACCTAAGGTTCATGATGGAGGACAAGCGCGATCAGTTCAAGGTCCTTCCCTTTTGGCATTGCCTCAGCTCCACTGGTGTTCACGGAGGTACTGGCGGTAGTAGCTGCTCACCTGCGCAGGCAGTCCATCCCAGTCTACCCTTACCTTGACGACTGACTAATAACAGGGGATTTGTACAGAACATGCCTAACAAATACCCAGAAGACAATAGATCTCCTCAGCAGTCTAGAGTTCTCGATCAACGAGAAAAAGACCAGCCTAGACCCCAGCCAAGTCAAACAGTTTCTGGGGGCTCCAATTCGGACCAAAGACTGTCTCATCTTTCCCTCCAGCGAGAGAGTTCAAAACATGCTGTTCCAGATCCCTTACTATGTAGCCAGTCGCGAGGTGGCGGTAGGCAAAGCCATGCGACTGTTAGGGATGATGGCCACCTGCATTTACCTAGTTCTACACGCACGTCTCCGCATGCATCCCATGCAAGAGTGGCTCTCGAGCCAATAGTGTCAGGCCAGCTGACAATGGGACGATCTAGTGCTTGTCCCAGCAGCCCTCGTTCAATCACTGCAGCGGTGGTCAGGGGAAAACCTCATGCAGGGGAAGACCTTCACCACCCCCGCAGTAGAAGCCACACTCGCCATAGACGCATCTCTGACGGGGTGGGGGGGCTCACCTCCTTCCTCAGACGGCGCACAGCGTGTGGTCACTAGCGGTAGCAACCAAATACATAAACCTGTTGGAACTGCTAGCCGTGGTCAAGGCCCTGAAGGCATTCCAAACACCCCTCCAGGGAAAGTCAGTCCTAGTCCTCACTGACAGTACTAGGGCCATGTATTACCTAAACAAACAAGGGGCACTCCTTCTCCAGGGCTATCCAAACTGTCACAGAACATATGGAAATGGGCTCTGAAACAAGATATTCCAGGGGAACTCTGTCTTTTGGCAGACTTTCTCAGCGGAGCCTTCCCATTACCCGTAGAGTATGAGTGGAAAGTACATGCAGACATCATTTTCAACATCTTCACAGACTTTGGGCTTCCCAGAGATCGACTTGTTCGCAACTCTGGAGAACGCACAATGCCCAGATTACGCTTCTAGGTACCTGCAGAACCACTCCAAGGGGAATGGTCTCTGGATAACAGTGTCAGGGAAATTTGTCTGTGCTTTCTCTCCCCCCTTCCGCCCTCCCCCCGCTCAACAAGATAGTGCACAAGATGCACCAAGATCCAGTCAGGGTGATTCTGGTGACCCTGATGTGGGCCTGCCAACCGTGGTTCTCCCATCTGATGGCAATTTCAGTCTTCCCCTCCCAGCAAGCTACCGTTCCCCTACAACATGCTGTCGCAAGACAAGGGGGGGGGGGTGGGGGGGAAACACTTCGCCCATGCCCTCAAACTCTCAATTTATCGGCTTGGCTCCTGGGGTCATAGAGTTCGGGCACCTCCAACTCCCTCAGAGATGTATGGACATACACAGGAAATCATGGAAGCCCAACACCAGCTACTCCAACAAATGGAAGCGCTTTGTCATCTAGTGCAATGGCAAGATCATCAATCCAACTGAATGCACTCCAAAACACATGGTCTTGTACCTAACTCACCTGTTAGATTCAGGCCTAGTTTTCAATTTCCTAAAAGTCCACTTTGCTGCACTTTCAGCATACACAGCGTCCCAGAAGAAGGTTTTGTGGTGGAAAATTCCAGTAATAAAGGCATTTATGGAGGGGGTAAAGAGAATTCATCCCCCCTATTTCCACCGCAGCGCCCGGTTGGGACCTGAACATTGTTCTAACTAGACTAATGGGTCCTCTGTTTGAACCAATGCATAAGGCTAGCCTTAAAGCACTCGCCTACAAGACCGCCTTCTTGGTCGCAATCACATCAATAAGGAGTTAGTAAACTGCAAGCCCTTTCAGTTCAGTACCCATTGGTCACAATTCACAAAGATAAGGTGGTTCTACACACTCACCCACGATTTGCGCCTACATTTATTTCAAAGTTCTATGTGAACCAGTCCATAGAACTACCCACCTTTTTCCAGAACCCCACTAACGTGACGGAGAAAAGCCTCCACACACTAGATGTGAGGAGAGCGGTGATCTATTACCTGGAAAAGACAAGGCCACTAAGAAAGACCAACCAGTTTTTCGTGTCAGTGGCAGCTTGTAGAGAAGGGGACCCAGTCGCTAAATCAGCTATTTCAAAGTGGATAGTGAACTGCATCACACTGTGCTACACTCTTGCCAAGAGAGATCTACCCTTCACACCTAGAGCAGACTCTATTCGGGACACAGGGGCTACCATAGCATTCATTGCAAATGTTCCTCTTGAGTCCATTTGTAAGGCAGAAACCTGGAGTTCTGCACACACCTTACTCTTACGTCCCGTCCCCTTTCCCCTTGCATGCGCTGCCCTGGCTCTGCTCTCTGGCGCCACACCTCAGTGGTCTTTTCCGCGTCGACGGGAACGGGCCGAATTCACCAGCGCTCCTGGGTTTGGCTTCGGCCATGTAATTCCATGCGTGGATACTTCTGTCTTTTTTGTGCATGTCGAATTCCACAGGGTTCAGCAGGTGTCCATCTGCGACGGACTCATCCCAACTTCAGACCCCCATGCCCTCTGCCTACATTGCCTTGGCCCAGATCACGGTTGGCAAACTTGTACAGCGTGCGACGCCCTGTCATCGAGATCTCTGACGAACAGACTAGTCGGGTGGAGGGAGCTCTTCTAGAAGTTGCCTTCAGGGCCATCTTAAAACAATTTTGGGGCCCTGGGCACGGACATCTTTGAGCCCCCCTCCAACAAACCAACGGAATTAAGTGAGCAAGAATACTGGTTGCACCGCCTGCCCCCTCCTGTCACACTTACAACCTATTGGTTGATATTCTGTCTCGCAGTGTACAGGAGGGCGGGCCGACCTCTGAACGGGCCCATGAGATTCAGAACTCGCCCTCCAGTACCTTAAGTCGAGATAGCTGCACCTTGAGGAGGATGGGGTGCAGGATTCTCTTACTCAATGCCAATCAATAATGACAACTCAATGGTTTGGCAAATGGAAGTCTGTTTAATGACAAGTACAGAAAACGGGGAAACAAATGGAGATCATCAGTGCTGCGCCTGTCTCACTTCAACTTCCAAATTCTTCATGCAAACATTAACTTTTATAGCAAATTCTTGTCATCATTGATGTGTAAAACTCAAAAGTTTGACATGCAATTCTATTGGTTGGAAAAGGTAACTTAAGTATAGGTACTATATCTGTATATGGTAACGGAGTGTGAGGATAGGATAACTCCTATCGGGTGGGCGTCTAAGCCCATCCCTCTACGTCACTCATGCTGGACGTCACTAAAAGTGTGACGTCTCATTGGTTCGACTGGCTATAGGACCCTTGATTACTTGGTCCATTGTGATTGGGTCGGTTACATCCCTAGGCATAAATCTCCTCTTTAATGAGCAGCATGCAGAATGATCACCCAGATGCGGTGTGCCCCAGGATTCACCATGCCTCCCCTCCATCAATCAGTACTTGAGGGTTACGTGTCAATTAGTTGGCTGAATTTGGTCTCGAAACTGTAGCTTCTTATCAGGAAAAGTTATAGCACCCTCTGGTTCTGGATGACATCCGACGTGGGTACCTCTCTGCGCCAGGCTGGTCACATATTAGTTCACTGTGGATCTGCTTCATTTTCCTTCTATTTGCGTATTTGATTCTTTGTTCGGCCTTGCCACCTGCCTGGGCCTTCCTTATCTAAACCTTCATGTGGCAGGATGCTATGCTCTTAAGTTTCGATTCTTCGAATTTGCCGCTCTCCTCCCTTCCTTGAGTGACCTCGAATTCCTAGGCATGAGCTCTTTTGCTAAGTTTCGATTCTTCTCTTCCTTCTGGCTTGTGATGGTATATGAATCCTGGCTGGTTTGACCTTGCCGTTCTGAGCTTAATTCTGCTTTAGTAAAAATGGATTTGCACTTGTCTAATGTGCTTCTTTGAGGTAGATATATAGTTGGCACTTGCCGCTCTATTCTTCTACCAAGCATAGCAAGCAGTATCGTTTCCTTAGCTTCTTGCGTTTCAAGCCTATTTACAGGCATTACCTAGTTGCGTATCTTCATCCTGTTTTATGGTTACGTTTCTTTACAGTTCAGCATCGTTTCTCCCTTTAAGTCTATTACATTATTATTCCTTCCGTTTCGTCTTTGCGTGTCATCTTTTGTCGTTTCGTTCATCTGTACGTCTGTCCGGGCCCTTGTGTCGTCGTCATTCAGTTTCGATTACGGCCCTTTGGGTCTCTTCTGGGACAGTATGCAAGTAGCCTTCATTTCGTGTCAGCTGCTGGTACAGTTGTCTCAATGGATACCGTACTGCCCATGGTTGTCTGGTTATTGGCACTTCAACAGGTATTACTCTTCTGATGGGTACTGGGCAGAGCCTAGTGCTGCTCTTTGTTGGTTCATTTGCTCCTCATACGTCACATAGCTCGGTGTGACTGTTCCTGGTATTTCAAAATGGGTGACTGGCGTGCAGGCCATATTTGGGGCCTCCTCTACAGCAGTATAATAAGCATGTTTACTCCCTTTATGTCCCCTTACCATCTTCATTCTTGCTCAAATCAGAATCATAAACAAGTATCATTTGAAGACCAACATGAGTAGTCTACAAAGAGTTTACTGTTCTAGTACATACAGGATACTTTTTATCAATAGCATCTACGTATGTAAAAAGGTACATGTAACCCATAATAGACACAGAACTCACATTAGCTTACTCACAGAATGCAAAAATGCTCATGCATGTATAGAGACCACAAATTGGAAGGAAGGAGAAAGCTACACATACCGTAGCATGGATAGTGGATGCAGATTAGAAGCTACAAGGAGGTGTCTTTATCCAGACAGACTGAGATTAGAAGTGAGATATGGTTTTCAAATATTATTGCCATTGGATATCAAAAGAACAAATGCCTGTGGTGTGCGATATAAATATGCTCACTATTAAAGTGGAAGCAACCCTGTAGCCAGTGAAACCACGAATAAGGCTTTTATGAAGATCATACCCTGAGAAGGAAATAACTCTGAAGGGCTGACCATTTTGAAAGGTTTAGGGACTGGCAATATTGAGAGGTTAGGCAATACAAAATTAAATTAGATGCCCAGGATCACACATTGCTTAAGAGGTGAAGGGGTAAAGCTGGGATTTGTGCCAACTCTGCAATTTGTGCATTTGAACACTTTCTTTTCCAGTTCTTACCATGAACTAAACAATCTCATTTTATTGAAACAGACTTGGAAAGTACACAAATCCCATTACCAAACATGACAATTTTTAAACAAAATATTATAGAAGGGTGTTATACAAAATGGGAATGAGTCTAGCTTCATTCTGTCCACCATCAAGGAAGGTATATAAGTACCAGCATACCAATCGATGTGATTTAACTAATTTAATATGGGTTTGTCTTTTGTATTTTAAAGCTTTAAATACTTCCAAAACAATGGCTTGTGACATTTTCATTTATAAACGTGCATAAAAACCTTTGACTTTTAACAAAAAGCAAACCGTTTTTGTGTCAAACAAGCAGACCTTAAAATATGCTTGCAACATCTGGTCCGCTCTCTTCTGTCTACCAACTTTTCCACCCAAATGGCCTACATAAAAGGAAAGATCATGTAATGGGCTAAACGATACCAGTGGCATGCTAGAAGGCAAACCTCACAGAAGACAGCACAGTAATGTAAGATATATTAGATGATTTGACCAGGATCACTGTATAGTCTGCTGACAAATCCAGGATACAAGCATGAACTCTTTCGTTCCATAATCTTGAATTTGGATACTTATTCACCTCTTGGACTAACAGTTTATGCCATTGTTGGATGTGATTGCCTAGGTTTTACAACACCCCATCTGAACAAACCAATTTCTAGACCTTCACCATATGGATAATATGTTTGTTTTTATAGCAACCCCTATCTGGTGCAGGTACATAATAGCAGATGTTTGTTCTGCAAAACCAAGTACATGTCCAGGCAGGTTTAGAAACTTCAGACATAGGAAAGGCTCAGCCAGCCTTGCTGGAATGTGATATTCTAAATTTGCATACAAACACATATCTCTGCAATGGGTGCTTCACACACTGCGCTAACCTCTGAACCATTGTGGCACTCAATTTATCAATATGCATTTCGCTGTTGCCTATTGCACATGATCAACCTAATTTCACAGGAAGGAAAGAATGAATGCTGCAGAGCTGTGCCGTAAAGAACACACAAGCCATGTATACAACAGTGAACACAGAAAGCATTACATGATGAATTGATCAAGGCAGAATGTACTTGTCAAAACAGAAAGGCAATGGGTTTAGAGCCTCAGCAGCACCCCATAAAATATCCTGACTGTGCTATTTAAGACTGGTGAACAATGGAGTCTTACTTCTTCAGATCAGGCAACCCTGTGGGGCACCCCTCCAAGGTGGGGGCCCTGGGCAAGTGCCCCTTTTGCCCTCCCATAAAAATGTCTCTGGTCGCCTCCAGAAGACTTCAAGAACTTTGTGAAACATCGATCCATTCCCAAGATAGGGCTTTATTTTCCATCGCACCCCGCAAGGGAGACTCCTTCCCAAGGACTTGCCCGTGTGGGAGGGACTGCTTAGGTTCTCGTACCAGCACGTGCACCAAGGCTATTCCAACTACATGCAGAGATATCCTCGGATCCTGCCGGTGAGTGTTGAGGGACCGGAAGGTTCTTGTACCGGGTCTTCACCCGAGAGGCTCTGCCCTTGTACTGGCATCATGTCCGAGGGGCCACGCCCTAGTACCAGCAATACGTCAGGGGGGGGCGCCTAAATGCAGCTCTACCGGCCCCCGGGCCGATGGTGTCACACCTACTGGGTCTAGGCCGGGGGAGCAGGGTATGCCTCGCGAACCACACTCCAGAGTCTTGGAGGAGGCTGGGCCCAGCGAGCCGAGCAACATGATGCAGGCAGCTCGACAAAATGGCCACCGTGCCAGACATCAGCACCCGTCCGACGCCAGTCCAGGAGTTTGGTGAGGAACGAGTGTCAAGGTGGGACTGGCCTCAACCAGGTACGTGGCCAACAGCCTATCCTTTTGCGCAGGGCAGGTTCTTGTTGCGTCTGTATGGGCAGGGTGGGCGGCGGCTCCAGCAGCCTCCCGCTACCCTGTCTATATCCCCTACCACTCCTCCGGCCTGTGACGAGAGGTTCTTCGAGCGGTTCCTCAGGCTCATGAAGTCCCCCAGATGGGGGTTATCCTCAGGGATGCCATCAGGGACATGCTCCCTCCAATGCTTCCAGCGCCGCAGGCTCTTCCACCGGCGCCCCCAGCCCCAGTGCAGCCTCTGCCTCCGGCCCCCCCAGCCGATTCCGCAGGCTGTTCCGTACCAGCCTCCTCCAAAGGCTTTTGTCCCTGTACCCCAGCTGCAGGCTCCCGCTACTCCTCCACCATCGCAGGATGCTCCTAACCCACGGGACACGGATGAGGGTCCTGACATGCCCTCATTGGCCAAGGCCTTCCATGAATGTCTTGCGGAGAACCCGGGCCTGCCTCAACCCGTGGTTGAGCAACCAGCAGAGGGGGTCCTTGCTGAAGTCGTCACGCGATGCCCCTCTGCCAAAACAGAAATTCCACTGCAGACCGATGTATGTCTCACTGGCAAAAAAGGGTTGGCTCAAGCCACACTGTCCAGCCGGTCAATCGACACCTGGACGCCAAGTCCAGGCAGATGGATGGGGATGAACTCTTGTTATCGGCCCATCCTCAGCCCCACTCCTCGATGATCGATACAGCATTACTATTCTCCAAGCCTCAGTTGTCCTCAGCCACCTCCTCGGCGACGCAGCTCGGCAAGGAGGAGAAGATCTTAGAGGCTTACGGGAAGAAACTGTATTCCACCGCGTACTTGCATCTTCGTCAGGCCAACGCTAATTCCATGCTGGCTCCCACTTACCAAAGGTTATGGCAGGAAATTGCAGACTTACAGAACACCCTACGCAGAGCCACTCGCGTTTCAAGGCGGGATTGGCTGAGGCCAAGCTGGTGGCACAGGACCGCATGGAGTCCACCGTGGCCCATATTGACACCTTTGTCCATGCCATTTGTATCGCCACACACATGAGAATGACAGCCTGGATCTGTGCAACGAAATTCAACCCGGAAGTCCAGGAACGCATCTTGGATCTTCCGTTCGAAGGGGGTGTCCTCTTCAACTCCACCGGACGAGGAGCTGGACAAAAAGAAAAACGGCTCACAAACGGCCAAGTCTTAATCCATCTTGACAAAGACCATGCCCAAATCGTGCATCCAGTCACATCAGCACTCGGACAAGGGCCGTACGTACGGAGGGTTCTGCGGCTTCCAGGAACGGAGGTCCAGGCAGCCGGACCACTAGCCGACGCCAAATCGGCGTAAGTAACAAAAAGCGAGTGGGGGAGTAAGAGCTTTTTCCAGTCACCCTACTCAGCAACAGCCTCTGAGGGAAAGAAGGCATGATACGCCCCTTCGGGTCCACGTGTCTTCAGTGGGGGGCAGGCTTTGCTCTCCATGCACATTTCTGGTGCCAGAATTTCACGGACCCCTGGATCCTCTCCGTAGAATCGACGGGGTACCGCCTACCCTACCCATCCCATCCCAGCCTCTCCTCCCCTCCACTCCCTCAGGTTGGGACAGGAGATCTGATCGCTCGTAGAGAGCCATGCCATGGAGGAAGTCCCAGCGAGGCTTGGGCTTTTACTTCAGGATTTTCACAATTCAGAAAAAGAACCAGGCGGGCCTGAGAGTTGTGCTGGACCTTTCCACCCTCAACCTCTTCTTACCTCTACAAAATTTCAAGATGGTTACGCCAGCTTTTATAGCGGAAACATTGTGCAAGGGAGACTGGATGTGCTCCCTGGATCTGAAGGATGCGTACCTACACGTCCCGATTTGGCAGCCCCATCATTCCTTCCTATGGTTCAGGATCATGGGCTACCATTTCCAATACACGGTCCTTCCTTTTGGCCTCAACTCGGCTCCCAGGGTCTCAAACTCATGAATACTGTGGCTGCCCTCCTCAGAGCGCAGGGCCTTCACATCTACCTATACCTCGACGACTGGCTCGTCACGGATACATCTCTGGAACCGGTTCACCACTCTTCCCACGCCCTTATGAACACACTCCATGATCTGGGCTTCTTGTTCAATCTCAAGAAGTCGCAGCTGCAGCCCATGCAGACTCCTCTGGAATATGTGCTCCGAGAGGGTGTTTACGTCGGAGGACAAGATCTCGGCCATCAGGAGGGCCACCACTCGCTTCCTCAGCAGAGAAGTGACCTCGACCTGGTGTACCAGCATCTCCTCGGTCTCCTGGCGGCGGTCCTATTAGCCGTTCCTCACACGAGACTGAGGATGAGGAGGATTCAGCTACACTTCCCGCGTTCATGGAACCAGGAGCCGGGCTCCAAATCCGAGATGATCATTGTTCCTCGATCTCTCCACCCGGACCTCACATGTTGGTCCAGGCACTGCAACCTACGGACGTGCAAGCCCTTCCAGGCCTCCCACCCCACAGGTCACCATCACCACAGACTGCTCGCTCGAGGCCTGGGAAACGACCCTGGACGATCTCTCGTTCCACGGCACCTAGACTTGACAGGAGCAGGAATAACACAGCAGTTGGTTGGACCTGAACGTCATCTGGCTGGCGCTCAGAGCATTCCTTCCACTTCTCAGGGGTCAAAGTTGTCCTCATCCAGACCGACAACTCGACCAGCATGTACTATGTTAACAAGCAGGGAGGCACCAGATGCCCTCCACTGTGCAGTGGGAGTGGGCCCTGGAAAACGACATCTACCTCACGGCAGTCCACCTTCTGGGGGAATCCAACCTGGACAGGCTCAGCGGTTGGGAGCGGACAATTAAAAGTGGCAGCTAAACAACCTCATTATTCAGGAGATCTTCAACAGATGGGGTCTTTCCCAGGTGGTTCTCTTTGCCACCTGGCACAACAAGAAGTGCCCTCAGTTCGCCTCCTGGCAGAGACAGGGCCCCATCTCCCTGGGCGATGCATTTCGGATACAGTGGGACGGCATGACAATGTACGCCTTCCCGCCCACTCAGCTGATTCACAGAGTGATTTGCAAGATCAAGGAGTCTTGCCAGCTTAACATCATTCTAATAGCTCCATGCTGGCCGGCCAGGCCATCGTTCTCTAAGCTGCTCAGCCTCTCTGATATGCCATCCATTCATCTTCCGACTGGCCCAGCACATCTGCTGCGCAGCAGGGGTCAGGGTCATCCACCCCGTGCCATAGAAACTAGCCCTCACAGCATGGTTCCTGAGCAGGTAACGATAAGACACCTCAGCCTCTCCCAGGCTAATCTGGAAATCCTACAGGGCGCAAATAGCAAGGCTACCAGGGCACAGTATAAAGGTAAATGCACCAGGTTCTGCCACTGGGCAGACTCCAAGGATATCGACCCCTCCCTGGCATGTTCTCTGGACGACGTGCTCTCCTTTGCGGCGCACCTCACTGACTCTGGCGTGCAGGTGGACACCTGCCGCACTTACCTCGCAGCCATCAGGGTTTACAGGAACTCGGAGGAGGGGAGTCGTCTTCTCCTCCTCCTCCAATCCGATTGTCAAGAAACATTTTGACGGGGCTTACAAGGCTCTACCCACCCACCCATCAAGAGGCCACATTCCGTGTGGGACCTGAACATAGTGCAGGGCGCCCTGGCGTTCACACCATTTGAGCCAATGGCGTCCACAGACATCAGACTGGTCACCATTAAGACGGCCTTACTAGTCGGCCTCACCTCGGCTGATGATTGTATCTGCTTAGATTCACATGCGCCCACTCTTCCTCCCCTCAAGGAACATAGACATTTTACACCTTCTCTCTCTGTACTCACTGACTCTGGCCATAAGGCTCCCTCACAGCAGAAAAAACGCAATCGGAGGGACCTTGACGCGTGAGGGTTTTGGGTACACTACATGTCACGTTGGGGATAGTGTTACAGTCACGCCCATGTCGACATCCCCTTTCGATCCTCGAAAGAAAGATGCAGTACTCCGCGATTACCAGTAGATGTCAGACTATATGCACAGCATGGGAATCGAAGTAGATCCAATCATCAGAAATGCTATTACAGTAAGTAATGCATGTCATATTCTATATTGAGTAGGTCTTCAATCAACGACTGATTTGCCAGTACAGATTTTATCACATCACATTAGGGATTAAATGAATCGGATATGTTGGCATATCTCATGTCAAAGTGGGTAATGTTTGGGCAACCCCTCTTAAAACAAAGCCACTCTCTGCAATGTATTAATGAGTGACTCCGTGATCTTCCATGATGGATTTGGGAAGGACTGGCTCCCCATCTATTTCCACTTGTTTATGAATTACTTTTGCTCTCTCAATACGAGCCAGTGCTTCTCTAGATGTTTTAACAAAAGAGGCTTCATTGAAAATCTGTTGTCTAAAGAGAGGATACATTTCCATAGTTTCATTCCTTTATGAACAAGATTTTACCTTCTTGAGTATGATCTCTGTGAGGCCTTACCCTTGATACTACCCATGGGTAAATCTGTTATGCGACCAGATTACTCATTATTGGGAATATTTATTTGGATATCTGGCACAGCCCTAGAAATACTGCCAGTATGAGTAGATTGAGATGGGACGCAGATTGTGACTTTACCATGTATTTAACTGATTAGCTAAACGTGTGCTGCTTTTCGTTGCCCATATATTTTCAAAAGATTGGCAGCTCTGCAAACTTGCTGCTTTGCATTCTCTGTAGCTGTGCTTCCCTTTGGCTGCTGAGCACTGGGGGAGAACTGAAACATGGGGTCAGTGTAGTGTGTGCTCTTTATACATATGGCAATGGCACGTCCGGTGTGGATGAGATGGTTCAAAGGAGAGAAGAGTTGAGCTACACTATGCCCTGTGGTGAAGATTTCCACTACCATCTGGGGGATATCCAGCCAGAGGATGAATCTATGTAAGGAACATTACTGGTAAGTCATTTTCCCTTTGAAGCAAGACCTGGCATATTTATGCGGCACATGGAAATGTGAGCTTGTCCCAGGACAGATGATTGCTCTAGCCTGGGGGCCCCGAGACTGAAATTGGCATTAAATAAATGCTGAGCTCTTGAGTGAGTTTGACTGCTTTTTTCCACTCTGTTCATCTATATTGATGCCCTCGGTTTTGTAGCTGCTTGGAAGCCTTAGATATTGCTTTCTCAAATTTGTGCCGTTTATCATTTGATTTCCAGGCTTATCCAGAATATCTCATTACATACCAGATCATGAAACCAGAAATTCTTCCACAGGCCCCCACAACAGCGGAACAGAAGACCTAGTGAACTTCACCGCAGATTTCCAATGTTGGACTGAATGGAATCTGGTTGTTTTAGAAAAATGCCACCAATAAATTCCGGAAATCCAAGGCATAGGCTGTACATCTTTTATAAAGTATTGCTTTATTGTTAAAGAGAATGAGTAACCGACCGCAAACTCAATTTCTATTGTTCCTTTGTAAAGGAAATGTTTACAAGAACTGCCTTTCTGACAATGTATCTCAGGCTCATTTTCAGTTTGTAGTTATCTATGTATTTAATAAAACTGTTTTGCTGTCCTTTGGGAACAATATGGGAAATGTGGAAAAACCTTGCCACATGTAAGAATTTGGCACTACTGCTCAGATGCATTTGTATTTGTTACATGAGAAAACCAATAGCATAGTTTGCAACATTCTTTAAGACAATGTAATCTGGTAACTTGTTTTTTTTATATATCATATCTGTACAATATATATCAATAGATATAATATATAATATCTATATGATATTCTGAAAATGAGCCAGAACCTTCTTGGATATTGTTTTGCACAATGACATAGGGAATTATCTATAGCAATGCAATATACAGGTATTATCCAGGAAGTATTTTGTCTAGTTCTGATGTAAATTGTTGTTTGCACTTTTATGAGCACATTTTGCATTATGAAACATCTTGGGAGAGCTCGACAGACACAGAGTGTTGTGATAAGCCGGTGCAATGTCTTTGGACCACACTGACCAAAAAGCTGAGCGAAGAGAAGAAAAATACAGTTGGGCTTCATCAAGCTTTCATTGTCTAATGAGAAGAAACTCAGAATGGATAATCGCCCCCTGCTGCCTTGAGCACCATCTGATGAAAGTTAAAATACTTTGAACAGTCCACAGTGCATGATAAGTTGCAATACTGTGTACTTCTTTAGTGGCAGTGAAATGCCCTTTAAAGAGGATGAAAAATCAAACCTTGGTGTGTTGTATTGGTATTTGTACTTGTATGTTTTAGTGCAACAGGTGGTAAAGGGTGTGCAGGGATTTGTATTCTACTTGTCCCAAGTCTGTTTGCTATATAAAGGTCTTGAAATGACAAGGATATTGTTCTTTTGAAGAAACGCCATGTTTTTTAATCTTGTTTGGGCGTATAAATGTTAGTACACCCACCCTAATTCAATTTTCAAAACAGAATGTTTCACAAAATGTTACATTATTGTACACATCAGATATCGGCCTACTCTGTACAGTGCTAGTGCAAAGGTTTGACTGATTATACACAGCATTTCCTTCAGTCCTTAAAGCACACAGGTTCTTTCTTCAATCCTGCAATGTCTCAAAGGCCACAGTAAAGGTTCTTGCACTATTTGCAGTCTAAACGAACCGACTCGGCTCAGTCAATAACCTCTCCTTTCATAATTGTTCAGAGCCCAAGAAATAAGATACATTTTCCGTTACTTGACCATTCTTGCCAGAAGTTATCATTTCTTCTTGGGCACTTCATTGCTTCTTTGATTGCTGTCTCACCAGAGTTGTTTCAGTGCTTTGTTTTAATATTTGTATTGTACATTTGTAGCTACATCACATTTTTGTAAATGTCTCTTCTCTAGGCATTTCCATTATGTGCCAAGGAATTGACAGATAAGTTTACCCTGCATGTGTTTTTATTTTTCCTGGATGTTTAATATTATTTATTTCTACTCTACTTGTTTGTACTCTGAAGCAGGAATCCTGTCACAGAAAGCTCAAGCAACTGTGCCAGGGTATTGACTGTTTGGGCTCTGAGTGGAGGAGAGCTTACGTTTACTGTAGCTCTTGCTACAGTAAATGAGTAAGACCAAGGAAGCGGATAAAAGTAACACTAGATACCAGACACCACTCGCCTCTTCCCCAATATGAATGGTGTCTATTACAAGTTAATATACTGTTGCAACATTAATCTTATAGGTGCAGGCATTGGACCATTAGATTGTCACTTAGGCCTTATTCAGGAGTTCCAGTGAGACCCTAACCTGCTAAAACGTGGAATAAAATTCCAGCTGCTTAGGCATTAGTACTTGAAATTCATACAGAACTCCAATGGAATATGATTTCAGACTCAGGAGGCAGTGATACAATGGCATGTGATATAAAATCTCTGCCTGGCAGTCCACAACATTTTATCAAATTATCGGGAAATGTTTTCTCTGGTGGAAACGTGCAATTTAAAATGAGTCGCTTTTAAATATATTGATACATTGCATCCACCACTTATAGGGTAGAGCTGATCAGTTGCTGGCAAGTAGTTCATCTTAAGTCGATCATTAACTACTATAGTTTACTCACATGGAAACTAAAATAATGAGTTTGTGCGGAGTTTCATAGCTTCTGGCAGGCATGGTGAAGCCTTCTGTGATGCGGCATGCCAGCTAGCAGCCTACGGATTTCTCTCTTAATGTTAGTACATTTTTGCAGCCTTTGAAAGAGTAAGAACTGCAAATCTCCAGATAATATAATTGAAGTACCCAAAACTGCCAGAATAGATTGCCTTTCTGTGGAAATATGTTTTGTCCCACAATAAGAATTGTAGTGTTGTTCCCACTCCTGAAAACCTAAAAACAAAATTCATGGCAAGATTTGGATAATGCCTTTATCAGGGCCGATTTGAACCTGGGTTCTCAGAAGAACTGAAAGCTTTCCGCCTGAGGGTTAGACAGGTGGACCGTTGATGGCGCCGGACATATGGGCTAGCTGAAATGGTGTACCGCCATCTTACCAAAGACTATCATTTAGCCATTGTGGTAGCGAAACAAGCTTTTTTCAACTCAAAATATTGAAACTGTGCTTAATCAACCCTGTGAACTTTTCTCGATAGTCAAATCTCTGTCCTCTACTGCTGGTTTCACTCCTACAGTTGCCCCAACACAACTATGCTGCGATTACCTGGGCCAATTTGTCATTACAAAAATTTAAACTATTCGTTCTGAGATTAGCATCGCAGATCAAGGTAACAACTCTGTTCTGGCTGATGATGTTGCACTTGGCCCCTCTGCTAAATGGTCAGCTTTTCCCATATTTATCACTGAAATGGTGAGTAAAGCTGATATGCAGCTTAAATCTGCGGCTCCTTCTGACCAGGTACCATTGGATGTTAAAAGTATCATGCCAGGTATGATCATCTGGGTAGCCCATGCCATTGACCTTTCCTGTCAGTCTGGTTTTATTCCAATTGAACTTAAACAAGCTATTGCTGTTCTGCTCTTAAAGAAGCCGTCACTGCATTATTCTCTTTTGTAACTATCAACTTATTTCTGTCCTACCCTTTTTTAATAAAACTGCTGGAAGCGTTGGTGTCCCCTCTTCATTCCCCCTTTCTGGAATCTTCTCAAATACTTGACCCCTTTCAGTCAGGTTCCCGACCGGGGTGTGGTACGGAGAGTGTCCTGGTGTCTGTGGTAGACGACATGAGTAGGCTGGTGGAGGGTGGGTTCCCTGATCCTATTAGCTCTGTCAGCGGCTTTCGACGCTGTAAACCACTCTATCCTGCTGTCCCGCCTGGCCTTGGACAGCCCTCTCCGGGACCATCCTGTCCTGGTTTGCCTCTTTCCTGGCTGATGGGGGCCAAACCCGCTCTTCCTTGTTCATTAACCTGCAGTGTTCCTGCAAGGCTCCACGCTGTCCCTGTTGCTTTTTAACATCTATATCCAGCCTCTTGCCCGTCTTGTCCGCTCCTTTGGCCTCCTGTGCTATTCGTATGCCAATGACACACAGATCCTGGTTCGACTTGATCTTGCCGGGACAGAGGTGTCCTTGCGTTTGTTCCGTGCCTGGCGGCCGTGGGTCGGTGGATGAACAGAAACTGGCTGAAGTTAAAGGGGGACAAGAGGGAAATTCTGGTGTTGGGTTCCCCCAGCCCCCCCCCCCAACTGCCCCACCCCCTTAATCCCACTCTTTGGCTCCTTCTGGCATTCTGCTCTTGAATTTCCTATTCCAGTGAAGACGGCAAGAAACTTAGGGGTAACTTTAACTCCTACTTTGTCCATGGCCACCAAAGGTGGCGCAATCTGCAAGGCTGGCCACTAATATTCCGTAAGACTACCTTTTTTGCCTAGTTATTTACATCCTCTGGCTGTGGCCTCCCTTGTCCTTAGAAGATTGAATTATTGCAGCGCCCTGTTTTTGGCCCACCCTGCTGGGCTTATTCATAGTCTGCAGGTGTTGCAGAATTTAGCTGCTCAAGTGACGACTAAGTCACCCTATGGGATTCATATCTCTCCAGTGTTACAATCTCTTCACTGGCTACCAGTGCAGAGATGAGTAGAGTTTAAAGCTCTATGCCTGGATCACTTGGCCTACTATCAACAAGGGGCAGACTGGCTGTGCAATATGTTTACCCCCTATATTGCCGATGGAGCCCTTTGTTCTAGTGATGCATGCCTTTTAGTTCAGAGGTTTCGTCTCGCAAAAGCGGGAGGCCGTCTTTTTTAATCTCAGCTGCTAAGCTATGTAATGGGCTGCCACCTGCATTGAGACGCACCCAGAATCACTTCGAATTTAGACAGTGCTGAAAACTTTTTTTAAGCCAAATAGTTAGCAAGCCTGTCTGTGTATTTCCTGCGCCAAGATGCCCTTGGGCCTACTTGTGCTTTAGAAGTTCCACCAACATAATGGGGCAAGCAGACTTTCCACCAGGACAATGTATTGATATGGGGGAAAAAGACACATATGGGTTCTGAAATGCTATGCATTTTTATCTTGTAGCTTTACAGTTCTTCATTATAGCTGTCCTATGTTAAGGGTGCCTTTTAAACTCTTCATCGTGTTTGTATATGCAACATGTGGAAATAGTTTCACCAGGTAGCTAAGTTGTTATTCCATTGTTAAGGATACCATCGGTTATCAGGCTTCCAGTTTTTGGTAATATTTGAACTGCATATATTGGTTATCGACATTTTTTTGTTCTCAACTTTGGACTCGGAAGATGGCCCGTTTACATCTAAAGCAGGTGGCTGCAACCTTTGAATATCGAGATGATTTGAACTGCAAACCCCATCAGCCCTATGTCTGCATAGTGCAGAATGAGGGATTATGTGAGTCATAGTTCTAAACATCTGGAGAGCCACAGGTCGCAAACACCTGGCCTAAGCATTGTCTTATATTGTCTAGGTAGCATTCCTCTGTTCAACCAGCTAAATGTTAGCGTTTTGTACATGTTCTTTGAAAGAACAAGGGAAAGCAGGTCCTCAAAACAATTGTGTGCGCTTTTTCAATGTAAGGCCAAAGCTAAAAGCTGCCTCTGAGTAGATAATCAGGTGTATGGTCTACTGTGCTGCTTAATACTGCAAAGGAACACACCACTTGAAGGCTTTCAGGATCACCCAACAAGGAGCAAGCTGATCCACTGACGCATTCAGAAAGTTTATTTTGGGGATTTTGTTTGCTTTCTTGAAAGTATGCTGTCCTCTGTATAGCTGCATATGCCTTCTATTCACGGTTTCACCGAGCACTACTGCTTCGCTTTCGAATCCAAGGCTAGAACTGGTTATAATGTATACCGTATTTTTGTCTTCACTGCACCATCCCTTTTAGGCATTACTGTGGTGTTGGATTCCAGGGGTTGCACTCGGCTACAGTGTTCGTAGGAGTTTGGGAAAGTACATTTTGTTTAAGAAGCTGTAAAAATAAATGAGGTTTTTAAAAAAGAAAAGTGAGTATTGTCTCGATTAAAACGCAACTTTATGTAAGGGTCCTCTTGAACTATAACTGTTGGCAAGGGTTAGAAAATGTTACCCCCTGCCCAGGGAATCTTAAAAAGAGCTGAGAAGGAAAGGCAGATAATTTGGGTTATGGCTAGAAACGAAGGGGAATAAAACAGTATTTGTCATTTTATCTTGGCTTCCTTGACCATTCAACCAAGGTTTCGGGAAATACTCTGTGTGCTAAAGTGTCTTGAGATTCAACATTACAGCTTCCCATGATGTCTTCGCCGTAGGCTGATTACAAAATGGAAAATTCTTGCATTTGATCTTCTCTGCCATGCGTGAGCTCATTGAAGCTATGAGCACTGATAACTGATAATCTTTTATTAACCCAAGTGCTTGTATTTCTCTAAATGTTGGAAAGAGACGTGTAGAGTGGCGGCAATGAATGGCTGGATTGGCTAAAATGTTGTTAGTAAAAAAAAATGGACATAAAGTAGGCATTATGGATTTTCCACATGTTTTTTCGGTGCTAGAGATAATTGTTTTTTCATACACATTTATTGTATTAATATTGCTGGTCTTGTAACATCACCTTCCCCTAATAGTCCCCCAAAGCACACTTAACCCCCCCAAACAAGAATATTATTTATGCTTTAAACATACCACATAAAATACTTGAATGTCTAAAAGTATAAAACGTGAATAGTTCTAAGTGGTTACTATTTCAGATTTTTGTATACTTTCTTTTTTAAGAAAATCAAATCTACATTTGTCACCTCAGCAGTTGTGAAAGTGTTACTTCCCATCCTTTCAGTTAGCTATTTCTCACCTGTTAATTTTGCGTTTTCTCAGTAAAGCCAGTGATTCATTTGGGATGCACGTTTAAATACAGACATTTTCCTTTCTGATCGGCAACTGGGCATACGTGTTTTACCATTGTTGAATCAAGTACTTGACTTTGGAAGAATACACATGTGGTCCAATATCTTAACTGCCAGTGTTCTGTATCTGATGTATGTGCAGAGTAAAGGTGGTGTGTAAGGAAAACAATTCTTGTACTGTTTCTTTTCAGATTTACTGAAATGTGTTGTGGACAGAGGCTAAACCCTTTTTATAGAGCTTCTACTGAAAGGCCCTGATAGAATATTTGTGTGACTGGACTCTGTAAAATCTAAGAATTCCATGAAGGGCTGCAAGATGGCCCCAGAAATCATCAACAAGCTTCTGCAACCCCGAAAACACAACAAAGTGAGATTGAACCATTATACTCACCCACTGCCCCTTGCTTTCTCTAGAGTTCTGCCTTCAATGCCAGCAACTGTAAAAGCATCTCCAAAGGATGTCACTTTAGGAACTTTTTTGGGGTACACTGCTTACTGAGTATGCAACAATCACTGCACTGCTCCCCTTATTTCCGCATGTTAGTAGGGTGTATTTCGTCTTTGTACTAACGTTCACCCCTTTTTGGCTTTGATAGTTCTGATATGGTGCTGCTGCTCAGAAAAGGGGTTGATGCTACTCCAGGCCTACTCATGGCTTCATCCTTCCGAGGTCATGCATTTCGTACCACAAATGTGTATGATCATTAGTAACACCTTTGCCAAGCACTCCAATAAGAATTTCAGGTATGCAGCACTGTATAAAACACCAAATATTATATTTCTCCTTTTGCTTGAATCTAATTATTATTGCAGAATTTTCAATTTTGATGGACTTACATTTTCCAAACATTGCCTCCCTATTAATCGCATGCTGTTGACCACAGGGCATAAGCTATGCGTTTGGTGCTGTAGGCAGTCCTCTGTCGCCAACACTCAGTCTGCATGTGCTGTTTTATAGAATTTTCATCCAGTAAATTCCTTTCAGTTCTATGCCAAGGTTGCTGAGAACCAATCTCTCCTCCATTTTGGGGCGGCACATTCCAAAGACACTTTTTGGAGTTTGTAAAGCCGGAAGCTGGTGAGGGCACTTGAGGGCCTGGGGAGTGGTGTGAGGGGAAGCTGGAGGGCTCCAGAGGCTCCCCCCCACTCCATCTGCATTGGTCTGCACTTGAAGTCCTGGAGGAAGCCCCAGGATAGGGCCTTGTGGACAAAATGGCACAAAGAGGGGTGCCAGTTGATGACTCTTGCCTCTCTTTGGATGTCACTGCATAGATACCAGGGCAGCATAGATTTTGCCATAAGTGGAAAGGTTTGCATTAGTTATTTTGAAATTGGACCCCAGCCCACAGTGAGGCAAGGAGGAGCAGGGATGTTAAGATACCCCACGGATGTAACCACGGAATGGGAGCTTTACAGCAGGACAGCACTGCCAACAAGTGCCTATAACCAACACAGAGAAGTGAAGTATTCTGAAATTAGCTGACTGTTGGAACCTCTGACATACTAAATAAAAAGCAGAACTTGGCGAATTCCTCATCATTGCTGCCATCCATAGGGGAAATGTTGCGAAATCTCTGGATGCATTGCAGGATGACAAGAAAGAGGGTGCCTCCTTCTACCGCCTATGGAGGGACAATTTATGGATCTTCAGTCTCTTACCTGAACAGAGGGAGGAACTAGTGTGGGCAATAATACCATCATTGTGTTGGAGTGTTTACTTTTTTTGGGTGATGGGGGATAATTCAAGGGTGAGGCCCATGGGCCAAATCAGGCCCTTGAAACCCCTTCCTCTTGCCCTCCACACAGTGCACATTGTAGAGTAATGTGCTCCGACAGAGATCAGGCATTGCTCCTCAGCCACAGAGGTTTCATTTAAATGTGAGCGAAAAGCATTGTCACTAGTAGCTGATTCTCTGTAGAGCATCTAGGGTACAGAGTAACACTGTACTAAAAGCGAAACCAACTAAAAGAATGGACATTAAAATAAGATAACAATGCAATGACCAGTTAAAATGTAACCAGTGAAATAAATACACAATACTCGTAGATTTCTGATAGATTACTTCCTCCCACCGATTATCGTGGATGAGGAATATCCCAGTGGTTTTGATCTTCTAACCTTTCTGCCACCTTGGGGGGAAAGAAGGGGGGGTTCAGCTTGGCTCTGCCTGACTCATCTACACACCCTCTGCCGGACATGACGGTGGCGACAGTATAAATTGAGGTGCTGTGCCCCATGACCTTTGTTCCTTTTTTATGCACTCTGTCTTTATTTTGGGAATATGGTACTTAGTTCGTTTCGGCGACATGCCCAACTCTGCAAAGGCCTTGGTCTTCAAGCCCTGTGCTGATTCCCGCCGACTAATTGCGGTGTCCAACCCCTTAGGATCTGTTTATACTGCCTTGGGGAGGATCACCACACCAATCAAAAACGGTGGGTCATGCCAATACCTGCACCCTGCAGCCCTTTGGGAGTGGGTGGCAAAACCTTTTACCTTTTTGCACAAAACTATCGAGGTTGCAGGGCGCAGAAGACAGATCCCCAGCCTACAGGGAGTAGAATCAGCACCTTGAGGTTCCGCTCACCGAGCGGTTCCTCTCGGCACCACTCTTCTTTCTCTTTGAAGAAGAGGAGTGTCAGATCCAAGGACTTCTTGGTGGAAGCACAACAGATACAGTTTCTGCCCCAATCCTCCAACACGGAAGAATGTGTTTTCAGGCTGAAGAGGGGTAATATCTTCACTAAGGCTGCAGTATTAGGTGCGCCTAAACACCTCGTGAGACCAGAACTATGCAATAATGGTCAGCGGCCAGCCTGTGGGCAAAGACCCATCTGGGCACCGACAAACTTTGCCGTCGGGTGTTAAGTCTTCTGTGACAACTTCTATGACCCCCTTCAATGTCATCTACCCCACTATGCGCAGGAGGCGCAGACGCTACCCTTGATTCTCCAGCATGGGATCTGGTATGGATTCACATGCTCCTGAATATTCCCTGCCATTCCGGGAATCCTCAGTAAAAGAAACGCAGCTTCACGTTCACTTACAAACTGTATTTCTCCTCTAAACCAATCGCTGTCTTCTGGGTCATACTGCCCCCAGCCAATGACAGTCTTCTCCCTAAGCCCCTCCTCTGGCAGCCATCTTCAGATTTTTACTGCATGCTTCAGTGTTGGGTGTCCTCGTGTTTTGCTCCGTGAGATCGTCGTCTTCGGTCCCTGGGCAGCGAAGGAAAGAAGATGGACGCCATGGGAAGGAAGGTTATTTACACTGCGGCATGCACCATCAAGGCGGCCAACGCACTGGCGATCCTAACCAGGTACGACAGGGAGCTGATTCTGGAGTTCCTCCCTGACAAGAGGATGGAGGCGATCGCCCCCTCCCAGGAAGGAGGGGTGGCTTCAGACCATGCCATCATGGTGGAGCTGGACATCAGACACACGGTTCCAGCAGATGGGGAACGGTGTCTGCCTTGATCGTCAAGGCTGGCTGAAAGCCACAAATTTCTACCAGGAGGTCCAGGCGAGGGTACTGGACATGCCATTCGAAAGAGATCCTTTTTGGGAAGGTTGTCGAGTCCCTTCGGGCCATCAAGGCGGATACAGAGACCGCCTGTTCCCTGGACACACTCCAGCAGCAACGCTCTTCCTTTCGATCCTCCAGAGCGAAGTCGAGCAGATCATCGGAAGGTTTTTCCTCGTCGTGCCGCCAGCCCTTCAGGTCCACGACCCAGGAAGCCTACAGAGGCCATTCCCAGGCCTAGGGTTTAAGAAATCAGTGCCGCTGTTGACTGCAAGGATGCACGCCTGTGCCAAAGCAGCCCAGAACCGGCCAGAACGTCGGGCCCCAACCCGTGCATCTCAGTTGGAGGCCGGCTTACGGGATTAGTCAGAGTGGGGGAAGATCACCACCGACAGATGGGTGCTGGATGCTCTCGCCCACAGACATACCCTGGAGTTTCACCAAAGATGTCCGTGGAACTCTCTGATGGCCTGGCAGGAGCAGCACTTCCCTCAAATCTTGGAGTTGGTATGGGACATGCTACGAAAAGGAGCGATTGAGCTGTTTCCCCAACGACTCCGAGTCTATTCCAGATACTTTTTAGTCAAAAAGAAAATAGGAGGCTGGAGGCCCATTCTAGATCTGAGACGTCTGAACAAGTACCTCAAGTCCCAAAAATTGAGGATGGTTACGTTGCAGCACGTGCTCAGCCAATTAGAAGGAGACTTCTTGACGTCGCTGGATCTGGATGACGCCTACTTCCATGTCCCCATCCACTAGAAGCACTGAAAGTACCTGTGCTTTGTAGGGTAGGGACGGCACTACCAGTGCAAAGCCCTCCCCTTTGGTCGGCGACCAGGGTGTTCACGAAGTGCCCAGCACCGGCCCATCTGCGACTAAGAGGGATACACGTGTACCCGTACCTAGACTGGCTCCTCCAGGCCAGTTCGCAAGAGTTAGCCATCGGACACACAGAGACTACCGTTCATCTGCTGACGGATCTGAGATTCCCCATCAATTATCCGAAGTCTTGCTTGACACCATCGCAGAACGCTCTGTTCCTAGGAGCCAGACTTAATACAGTCTCCTACCTACCCTCGCCCTTGGAGGGCAGGGTAGCGGCAATGCTGGGGAAAGTGCAATGACTGTTGTCGATGAAGACTGCCACGGTGCGGACAACAAGTCGCTGCTCGGCATGATTTAATTTTGCATCTACCTTATCCAGCTCTGCCGGTTACAGATGCAACCTCTTCAGGAGTTCCTGGACACCTGATGGATACAGGTGTTTGCAAGCTTTGCGGACAAGGTCCTGCCCGATGAGGGGTTCCGTCGGGCGATAAGGTGGTGGGGGTGTTTGCTCCAACATCGCCCGGGGAACAGGGTTTCAAACCCCCCTCCCCCCAATACCAGGAAACTGTCCCCACAGACACTTCCCTGGATGGCTGGGGAGTCCACACCGGACGTCTGCACATCAGAGACCTGTGTCTGCCAGAGAAGGATCTCCACATCAATATCCTGGAGCTGCAGGCTGTGTTCTGGGCCCTCAAGTCATTCCTTCCATCTCTGAAGGGCAAAGAGATTTCTTCAGACAACCCCACATGATGATCTACATCAGGAAGCGGGGGGGCACTCCGTCCCCAGTGTTCTCCAAAGAGGCGCAGGACTTGTGGCACTGGGCCGTCAGACAAAAGATGTTCCTCGTTACTCTTCATCTGGCAGGAGTGAAGAGCCCCATCTCAGACTCCCTCAGCCGAGTGGGAACTTCAGCAGGACCAGGTGGGCCGCTCTTCATCAAGTGGGGCAGGCCCAGATCGATCTGTTTGCGACGGCGGTGAACTCCAAATGCCAAAGGTTTGCCAGCAGATTCCACCAACCGAGGAGCATGGGGGACACATTCTCCTTCCCGTGGGAAGGCCTGTTTCTGTACACGTTCCCATTGTTGCCTCTCCTGCTGTGAGTCATCAGCACACTCGAAACAGTGCTGATGCAAGGTGATACTCATTGCCCCAGCATGGCCGAGGCAGATTTGGTACCCGGACCTTCTCAGCCTGTCTCCGTCGCCTCCGGTCAAACTGCCAGTAGTCCGGGATCGTCTCACCATAGAAGGAGGAAGGAGGTGCAATCCTGCATCACAATCCAGGATCGCTGAACCTGAGGTCTTGGCTCCTGCAGCCCTAGAGTTTGGAGGATACAAGTTGCCTGTGGACTGCAGGGAGGTCTTTTCCAAGGCCACAGCATCGTTGACTTTGAAGTGCTATGGTCACAAGTGGAAGCATTTTGCTACATGGTGCCGGTTTCAGAAGATCACCCCTCTGAGGGTCACGGTCTTGCAGCTTCTTCCATACTTGTTAACCTTGGCCAGGGCCGGCTTGGCGCACACCTTTATCAAGGTGCATCTGACGGCTATCTCCCGCTAGACCAGGACTCACCATCTCGTCAAGGAGTTCCTCAAAGGACTGTTTTGATATTTCCTACGGGTGAAGGCTTCTGCCCTGGCGTGGGAACTCAATGTGGTGCTGACGAGGCTCATGGGGGGGGGGCCCCCTTCGAGCCTATGGATCAGGCCCCTCTCAAGTTCCTCATTTGGAAGATGGCTTTTCCTTGTGGCAATCACCTTCGCCAGGAGGGTGTGTGAGATCCAGGCCCTATCCTGCAAACTGGCATATCTTACTTTTCACGAGTCGAGGGTGGTGCTGCAGACGCACCCCTCTTGAATGCCGAAGGTTCCGTTGGAATTCCACCTCAACAAGTCTTTGGCGTTACCCGTGTTTTTCTCGAAGCATTCATCATCGGCTAAAATGGTCTTGCACTCGCTGGACGTTGCTTGTGCCCTGAAGTTATACGTGACACGCACAAAGAGTTTTTGGAAGACTTCTCAACTGTTAGTAAACTTTGGTCCTGTGAACCATGGGACGACCTTGTCCAAGGCCTCCATCCCGAGGTGGCTCTCCGGCTGCATCACGCACTGTCATCGGTTTGTGAACCAACCGCTGCCGGACCATCCAAGAGCCCACTCCACCAGACCGATCGCTGCGACGACATTCCTGTCTGGTGTGCCCCTGCTGGACATCTGCAGAGCTGCTGTGTGGAGGTCCACACATATCTTCACAAAGTTCTACTGCATCGACATGGAGTCCAGAGTCGGCCAAGCAGTGCTACATAACCATTTCGCTTGAGGTGAGTAGGTTACAGAGGTAAGAGCAATTGCTTCTGTTGAGCCTTGCCACCTGCTGTGGTTGTGTAATGTTGTACTGCTATGTATTTATTATTCATGAGCATGTGAATCCATGTGAAAATGCTGGAGAACAATAGTTAGTTAAGTAACTTGCTCCGCTGCCGAGGAGGACCTTTGTTATAGATGGGTTGCATCTTTGAGGAAGGGGACCTCATTGCCTTTGCGATGGAATCCCTGTGCAATGGAGAGGAGAGGGGCTCCCTGGGCAGAGGGGGGTTCTCTGTTGAGGGGGGAGGATTTGATGGGACTGGCAACAGATCTCCAGGAAGCCAGTGGCCTAGATACCTCCCCGGAGCTGGATATACTTCAGCTCCAACTCCAGGAATGTCCCAAGCATCTTTCCAACTCTTGATGGCCAAAGAGGTTGACACTTTAGGGTTGTTGGCTCCATCCAGAACTACAGTTCAGTACCAACTTACTGACATCCTGGATGAATGGCCAAAGGAAAAAAAACTTGCTGCTTGTCAATGTGGTAATAAAGGCTGAAGTGCTAAAGGCCTGGGGAGAAACCTGCAACACATTTGCTGTTTCCTTAGGGGTAGAGGCAGAGGTACCCAGAGACGATAGTGCCTCCTCCAGTCCCTTCAGCCGCCCCAAGTGCAAAGCCCCCTGTGAGAGGAACTTACTTTCTCTGAGCTGCCAGTGGGAGGGCGGATTTTCCAGTTTAGCTCTGAATAGTTATGCACCACATCTAACGATTGAGCCTTACAGTTTATTCAACAGTGTTACTGTCTTCTTTTCATTCAGCATTTTCCAGATGCCCTACTGTATGTGGAAATCTTTCAACTTCCGTCAAGGGGTGCAATCAAACTAGTTCCTAGTTCTGATCAAAGAATGGGTTGGTACTCTATTTTCTGGTTCCAATGGAGGGCTGGTGTTTGTGTCCCATCCTTGATCTGAGTATTCTGAATCTCTACCTATGCAAGGACAAACTCACAATGTCTGCCTCCATGACCACCAGTCCGGTTTAAGGGCTGCCAGAGACACCGAAACTGCTCTCCTGAACACCCGTGAAGACCTACTTTCCAGCCTGGACTCCAACTCTCCATCTGTTCTAATCCTCCTCAATCTCTCTTCTGCTTTTGACACTGTCAACCACTCCATCCTCCTAAACCATCTCCATGATACCCTCGGCATCATGGACAGAGCACTGGTGTGGTTTACCTCCTTCCTTTCTAACAGTCCCTCCCAAGTGCAAATGGGTCCTTTTCTCTCCTTTACCACTCACTCTACCTGTGGCGTCCCTCAGGGCTCCATCTTTTTTGCCTTCGCTTTTCAATATCTACCTGGCCCCTCTGGGCCTACCTTATATCCAATTTCTCTCATTTGCAGTGTTATGCAGACGACGACACAATTCTCCTTCAAGCTGCCATCCTCGACCTCCTTCATTCCGGACCCCTATTCAGACATGGTGCTCTGCCAATGATCTCCGCCTTAATGTCAGTAAGACTGAGATCCTACTCATTTGGACACCTGCTCCTTGCTTCCCCTCACCCATCTACGATTTCAAAAACCTTGGGATCATCTTCGACTCTTCGCTTTCTCTCCACATATCACAGACCTTGCGAAGAAGTCCAACTCTCTGCACCACCGCCTCAGGGGCATTCTACCTTTCCCCACCTTCCCCCAGAAGCTCAATGTCTCCAGAGACCTGGTTCTCTCTATGCTTGACTACTGCAACAGCCTCTTCCTCCATCTACCTCTTTCCGCCCTTCGCCCCCTTCACCTAATCCAAAATAGGACTGCAAGACTTATCATTGGCCTCAGCCCAGCGACCGCATCTCTCCAGGCCTAAAATCTCTCCACTGGCTCCCAGTGACCGCAACGATCAAATTCAAGACCCTTTGCATCATCCACAAGGCTGTCTGGTCCTCTGACTCCAGCTCTCTGCAGGTCAAACGTTTTTCCAAGCAAAGAGTGGGAGGTAGATCCCTTTCCTCAGCTGGCTCCTCCCTCTGGGATAGCCTCCCTCACCCCTCAGATTTGAGCCGGATCTTCTAAAGTTCCGGAAACTTCTCAATACTTTCATTTTCTCCTCTTCTACCTCCCGTGCTAACTCTCCCTCTGCTGCTGTGACTGGCCACCTCCGTGTCATACAGGGGCCAGTCCAACCCCTACCCGTCCCCCCTGCATCCTTTGCCAGCACTTGCTCTCTGGCTCCCTTTCTCTGACTAGCCCAACTTGGTCCTCCATGTCCCTGCACTCGTCCTCCATTTTCCCCTGGCACTTACCACCTTGGCCCAACCAACAATTCCCTGCCCACCTCCCCTGGGGGCACCCCATTCTTGCACTTCTCCCCGTAACCCCCACCCCCTGCACTTACCACTTCTCAAGCAGTTTAACGGTAGGATTGTCACATGGCCAATATAACTGTTATTTTTTCTTGCTCTACTGTATTGATTTCCATGCCCCTTCCACCCCCCCAAGTTTGTCTTGTGACGCCTAGAAACATTTGTGTATAGGTGCCATACAAATGTCCAATAGATAAATAGATAGTCCAAGCCCTCAAGGATGCAGGATTGGTTGGTGCCACAGGATCTTCAGGATGCCTACTTCCATGTGCCAATTCATGCAAAACTCAGGCTAAACCTGAGATTTGTTGTGGGCCAATGTCATTACCAGTTCAAGGGCTTCCCGGTCAGTCTTTCTTCAACACCCAGGGATTTCACCAAGCTGCTGGCAGTGGTGACGACTCACCTCAGGAGAAGGCGGCATTCAAGTCTTACGTTGCCTACTGCCTCATTTTAGCTCGCTCCTCAGACTAGGCATCGGAACATCTGTTCCACACATGCTGTTTTTTTCTGAACATCAAGTCTCAGGTTTCACCGTCTCAGTCCCTTTGGTTAATTGGTGTGGTCTTCGGCACTAACCTGGGAAGAGCCTTTCCACCTGAGGACAGTGTGGCGTCAATCTCTTATGGTTCAGGTACTCTAATCCCAGGGACATGTCACGCCTCAACTTTTCTACCCTGCTGGGTATCATTGCCTCCTGCATTCTGGTAGTTCCAGAGGCCCGGTTATGCATGAGATCACTTCATTGACTACTCTTGTGCCGATGGTCTCAGTTTCAGGGGAACATATCAGATGTTTTGCAGGTATCGAGTCATGTTTCTCGAGACGTTGCATGGTGGTCCCTACGAGACAACTTCTTCAGAGGTGCGTTGCTAAAACGACACGGGCCTCGGGTAACAGTGGTCACTAGTGCGTCTTGGAAGAGTTGGGGAGCACTCCTCTGTCAGATCTGACAATGAGTGGTTTGTACTCTATCTTGAGAGCACATCAGCTTTCTGGCGTTTAACCGACAAGTGGCCATGTATTACCTCACAAATAGAGGTGGTGCAGGGTGCTTCTTTCTGCTATGTAGAGAAGCAATGTGATAGTGGTTCTGGCTGACTGCTGCTCACCTTGCCAGAAAGAGAGTCACAGCAGATGCCTTGGGCTGACAGTTAAGTCCTGGGAGAGATTTTTTCCTGATGAGGGGCGACCGGGGGGAGGGAGTGCTCAGTTGGACCTCCTTGCTACCATTGTGACACTTGCTTCCATTGTGAACAGAAAGTACAAATTGTTCTTTGCCAAGGAATTTCCTCATCGGGAGCACTGTTTGATGCTTTGACAGTAGTCTTGGCATTCAATCTCCACAAGGCATTTCTTCCCTTCCCTCTCATTCCACCGGTTATCCAACGACTGCCCTTGTTCGTGTCCATGTTAATCTTGACAGCTGCAGACTGGTCTTGGAAAATGTAGTCCACCGAGTTGGTGGATATTTCCATGTGCCTTCCCAGATGCATTTGGCGGTAGGTGGACCGACTGCTTCATACCTGGCTGCTGAGATACAAGGAGTGGGACTTGTCAGATGATGTCCTTGTTTCAGCTTGGAGGCCTGCCACAAAGTCCAATTATGCCTGCGGTGGTGTAAATACTCAACTTGCTGCTGGAAGAGGGATCTGGAACCTTTATCGTACTTTTTAGATAGCTTGCTCTTTGGCACGGATGGGCATCCAGGTCAGCACTGTTAAGGGGTATCTGGCCGTTATCTGTTTTTAAAATGACCTTTAAGCAGGGCTCTTTCTTCACTCACAATTCCCATTACTATGTAGTTTTTGCTGGGATTTTGTAATGCATTTCCACCGTGCCAGTTTGTGGTTCTGGCATGGGATTTTAATTTAGTATTAACATTTCTTATTTGTGCTCCGTTTAAGCCCTTGAATTTGTGCTCTATTAGGTTGCTCACCGTTCAGATGATTTTGCTTATTTGTCACTTCAATAAATTGCCTTTCTCCTGAAGATTCCTCATCAGATTGATATCCCTTCCAGCATCAGCTGCTCAGAAAACTTTTCGACAGGGGGCATAGTGCACCTCAACTTAGCTGTTGAACCCTCTTGACTCGATACAGCCGTTGTCGACTCTGGACGTGACATTGGTCGTTGTACATGAACTGAGTCACTACGCCCCTGTACCTCTGTTCCATTTTACTGCACACTGCTCACGGAAACCACTCATGAGAATTTTCAACTGACGAATTTGTTGTTTTGCTAGACAGTAAGTCCACTCCCAAGGTGTCAGGCTTCAAGGACTTCACTTCCACAATGTCCATCATGGACCCACACAGCGTCTGTGTGTTGCCTTTGTGTCGATCACATCACTGAGGACTGTGGTTCTTGTAGAAAAATGAACCATAAATTGCTGTGGCAGAGGGCTGCGAAACTCAAAAGTAGGCAGGCCCCGCTCGACCGTCCGGTCATCAGAGCCTGATTCTGAGGGGCCTCCTTGAAAAGGAGGATAGGCAGAGAAAAAGGTCACACACTCGGAGCTATACCTCATACTTCTACATTAAAAAAAAGCCACGGATCCGGCTCATCGTTTGAACCCGGTAAGTCATCGGCTGGGCGTACATCCAGGGCCAAGTGTGAGGGTTTCAAAGAGCAGATGCTCGACATGTTTCAGAAAGCAGATATGGGTGATCCCTCAAAGCAGCAGGCTCTGGTGGCTCCAGTGGTGCCTGGTAATCCCGGCCCCAAGCGGACCACCTCGTTGTCGAAGCCCTCTGGCTTAGCACCATTTGTTGCTAGTTCTCCCCAGTGCCAATTGTTGCCAGTCCACCTGCCTGCATTGATTGTTGCCAGTGTGCCCCCAGCATCGGTGCTGATTGGCACGCGACAGTCTATTGGTGCCGAACTGAGACCGTTAGTTCGTCCCGCCGTCGTGAACCAGGTTTTTCGACACTATGGCGACAATCTCCGACAACACTGATGACCATATGTCTTTTGGCTTTGACCCTGCTTGTGTAGGCTATGCCGGCAGAGATTTATTACACTGACCAGGTGGATTTAGCTGCTTTGACTGAGGGCGTTCATGATGACAGTGGCCTGGACAGCTCTCCCGATTTAGAGACGCAGCATGCTCATCCTTATGGGCATTCAAATGCAAAATACTGTGCAACAGTGGATAGGGTGGTGGATACCCTAAGTTGGAGTGCCCCAGCCAGACCCTGGTCATGCACTGCTCTCGCCCCTCTGAATTCACACAAAAATATAGCCCAGCAAGGGGATGCCCAGTTAATCTCACCACTCATCCAACGCCAGAAGGGTTAGTGGTACAGATGGCTACTGTTAACGCTAGGCCAGCCACTTCCACATCTATACTTCCTAAGGATATGGAAAAAAGTCTATGCCCTAGCCAAGAAGGTGTCCTCGTCGGGCAGTATGACCCTTAAAGCATGCGTCCTGTGTGTTTGCGAAGTACACATTTATCTTGTGGACGGTTATGGGGGAAGCCTCTCAGTACATTTCCCAAGGCGAGAGGCATGAGGGCTTCCAGAGAATTATGGATGATCGTCAAGAGGTGGCCAAGCCGTTGTTGCTGATGGGCCTGGACGTTGCAGACTGCGACAGAAGGTCTATGGGGGTTGGTGACTGTCTTGAGGACACAGGCGTATCAGCGCACGTCCGAATTCTTGCCCAATGTCCAGAACAAGTTACTTGAAGACCAGAAAGTCCTTGGAGACGTTTAAGGACTGACTCAGTTTGCTGCCAAGTCTCTGGGCATAGCTGTACAGCTGGCAAAACCTGCCTTAGGCTTCCCCTCATGGGGAAAACTAAACAGATGATATGTCCCCTTTGGCACAAAGGCTTGTTTCCTGTGCTCCAAAAGGGGCATGGGGTGGCTCCCAGAGGCCAGCAGACAGTGGCAGCAGCTGCTGGAGCAGCACCGCCCTCAAAGCCGCTTTGATTTCTTCCTCTGCATTCTCCCCAGTTGGACAACGGGTTGGCGGGCACTGGCCCAATGGCGGGAATACCTGTGATGCCTGGGCGATCCAGCTCCTCCAATGGGGTTACTGTCTGCCTTTCTTAAAAGGCTACCAGACAGACCGCCCTCTCCTCTTCAGCGACAGATGCTCCAGGAAGAGCTGCAAGCCCTGCTTTTGGAGGGTGATGTGGAAGAGGTTACTCCCGAGCAGCGAGGATCAGGCTGGTATTCCTGGTATTTTCTGGTGCCCAAGAAAGGGGGGGGTCCATCCCATCTTGGACCTCAGGGCCTTCAACAAGTTACTTAGAGAAAACAAGTTCAACATGGTGACGTTGAGAGAAATTCTCCATGTCCCCAGACTTCAGGACGATTCTAAGTGATCCGGCCGCGGCTGATTTTGCCACGGCCGGAATGTTCGCATGAGAAAGGTGCAAACTACCAAAAGTTTGCACCTTTCTCATGCGAACACACTTACATACTACAGGGGCTTCCCCCGCAACCCCCCCCCCCCCCGCTCACTATACTATAAAGTATAGTGAGCGGGGTGTTGCGGTGGAAACCCCCGCAGTCTTTTTTTTTTTTTTTACTTACCTGCAATGCTACCACCAAAGGTTCAAACTGTTGGTGTTCGTACCTTTGGTGGTAGCATTTTTCGGTTGTTTTGTATGGTCTGACCTTTTTTTTCGGTCCAATCGTACAAAACCCTTCAGGACTGGCTGGTGTCAATAAATCTCCAGGATGCATATTTCCATGTGACGATCCACCAAAAGCACAGGAAATTCCTGAGATTCCTCATAGGGTACAAGCACTTCCAGTTCAAGATGCTCCCCTTTGGGTTGACCTCCACTCCAAGAGTTTTCACCAAGCTAATGGTGGTAATCTTGGCCCACCTCAGGAGATCTGGTATCCATATGTTCCCATACCTGGACGACTGGTTGATCCGAGAGAAGTCGACAGAACAGGGGTTTGTCCCATCTCGAGGACACTTGCATGCTACTCCAAAGGCTGGACTTCTCCCTGAACATACAGAAGTTTCACACAACACCAACACAAAGGCTCCAGTTCATCAGAGCAGTCCTGTACACTCGGTGGGCAAGTCTTCCACCCCCAATTCCTGGGGAGAGTCTTGCCAGTGTCACACAGATGATTTAACTGTTCCAGAGCCACACCACCATGCCAGCAGTTTACTTCCTCCGTCTCATGGCTTTCAGCGCTTTTCTAGTGCCATAGGCCAAACTGCAAACATGGTCTCTGCAATGGCTCCTGCAGGGGTCAATGGTCCCAGTATATTTTTTTAAAGGACATCCTAAAAGTGTCCTTTATGTGCCAGCATCGAGAACATTTTGGCAGTGGAACCTTTCTGGCTTCCGTGTTTGGGGCTCTCGCTGCAAGGATTTGCAGGTGAGCAGCCTTTGTTCCTCGATGGAAGCCCAATGGCACATCAACAGTGCTGCCTTCTCCTTTGCAGAGAGGCGATGCAGCTGTGGTTTTGGCTTTTAGAGAATTGGATCTCGATGTCATGATCTCTGCTTCCAAAAGATCAGGACTTGCCCGACTCCCTTGGAAGCAGACCCATAACCCCGGTTCCGAGTGCCAGCCAGTCCCAATTGGGACCTTTTGGACCCTGTCCTGGCGCCAGTGGCACCAGGCTCATAAAGATGCCCAGTCCCAGCGCTGGAAGCGCCGGGCTCATAATGCTTGGGTGGACTTACCTGCAGCAGACCATGCTGCTTACTTACCTGCCAGTTGAGCCCCTGATCCTCTTCTGTTTGGGACTACTTTTCCTGTTGGGTGGGGCAGGAGCCACTCCCTAGGTTCAGAACACTGGAACTCTTCTGGAAAGCAGGAACTCTTTTCTTACCTAGGCGAGGCTGTGGAAGGAGACACCTAAGCACTACAGGAGGCTATTTAAACCACACCCGATGGATGAATCTTGCTTTGCGTTATTCTGCATTCTCTGCAGCAGAACGCTCATCGTGTCTTCTGCTTCTGATCCTGGGCCTAAGGAAACAAAGGCTTACCATCCTGGAATCCAGTCTTCAGCAGCACCTGTAAAGACAAAGAAAGAACAGGTTAGCACTACGGTCTTCAGTGGCAGCGCATCTCTTACCTGGTCCATCGGCTGTCACCAACGCCTCGCACTGCATTCCGGCATCTGAAAGACAAAAGCTTACCATCTCTTCGCACGCTTCGGAGGCCTTCGGCGCTGCATCCCGCATCTGAAAGACAAAAGAAGGTGCGTTTAAAGACATTGGGCAACTTTATTACTCACGTGCCATTACTCCTTCCCACGCCGAATCCAGTGGGTATTCCAGCACCCTTCAGCTTCTCTAAAGCTCCGAACTTGTACCTGCAAGATAAAAGGGACAGTTAGTGCGCATAGTGAAGCAGGCTACAAGCGCTTACTTACATGCTTCCAGGCGCTTCTATTCCTCACGCGGGTTCTATCCTCAACTCTCATCAGCCCGCCATCCGCCATCGCCGGAACCCTGCAAAACAAGAGATATCATTACAAAAGACTTTTAAGACATTTGAAGTGCCCAGAACTTACCGTTCGTGCAGTTAACGACGGACAGCAGTCCTCTGAGGTCAAGAGGCCTGCACCCTTATCCAGTGAAGAAACTGGTTACGGCACCCTGCCCCGAGGCAGATGGAGAGCTCGGCGTTCACTTACCTAAGACATCTTACTCTTCGAGTCAGACATACAGTGCACAGAGGTCCAGCCCAAAGAGCCAACCGTGTGTTACACATCACCTTTGAAGATACGGCATTCACCCAGTCAAGACCGGCGCCTCTGCGGGAATCAGGTGAGCGTTACACTCGATCTTGACAGTACATCTGGCAGGGCCAGAGAACGGTTTGGCAGATACTTTGAGCAGATAGAGCCAGTCTCACATAAGTGGGGAAGTGTGCCAGGAAATCCTAGAGGAGATCTTCACTCATTGGGGTACCCTGACCTGGGATCTGTTTTCGACAGAGTCCTACAGGAAGTGTAAATGGTTGTGCTAGAAGGAATTCCCAGTGAGAGGCACACTGGGGGGGGGGTGCATTTTTGGTGCAGTGGGTGTTCAACCTCCACTATGCCTTCCGATTCTCGTCATTGCATGTGTTCTCAGGAGGGTTGAGGAGGTTCAGAGCAACCCTGATCGCCCCAGATTGAGTTAGATCGTGTTCCTCAGAGCACCTCTCCGGTTACCTTGTTGGTCAGATCTCCTATCTCAGTCGGAAGGTCGGGTACTCCACCCAAATCCGGAAAGACAGTCAACAAAATCGCTGTGTATGTGCAGGGGGTAAAGATTTGATACGTGGTGCAGGGAATGCAAGATGGACCCAATCTCTTGCTCCACCACTGCTGATGGAGTTCTTTTGTCACTGGTCCTTTAGGTTGCAAAAGTGAAAGGATACTTGGCCACTTTGTTTTCAAAAGATCTCCAGATCAAGGGTCTTTCATTATGATCCCGTTATGGGCCAATTCCTGAAGGGCCTGTGAATATGTTTCTGCCTGTTCCCTTTGTTGTCCCAGACTGGGACCTTAACTTAGTTCTCACATTCCTCATGGTGGCTCCCTTTGAGCCTTTGCATTTTTGCTCCATTTGTTTGCTTTCTCTGAAGACTGCTTTTTTTGGTAGCCATTACATCAGCCAGACGGGTCAGTGAGCTGCAGGCCCTGTCGTGCAAGTCACCATATCTATTTTTTGAGGGAGAAAGTTTCTCTTAAGGAACGACCAAGGTTTTAACCCAAAGTTGTCTGCGTTCCACCTGTCCCAGACTATTTACCTGCCGGTACTTTTACGTCCCGTCCCCTTTCCTCCATACTGTATGGGCGTCCCTTCCTAGGGACGGGAGACGGAAGCTTTTTCGCCAGAAGAACCTTCTTCTGCTTTAAATTTAGAGGCGCGGCCCTGGGAGCATGCGCTACCCTGCCACCGCCCACCGGCGCCACTCCTCCGTCCCCTTTTCCGCATCGACGGGAACGGGCTGATTTCTACAGCGCTCCTGGGTTTGGCTCTGCCATTTAATTAAAAGGCGCTCTTGCCTGGATTCTTTCATCTCTTTTGTCTTGTTATCTAGGTACTTGGTCCTCCGACGTCACGCTCTTCCCCGGCGCATGTTGACTTCTGCAGGTTTTAGCAGGTGTCCAGCCTGCGAGTGACCCTTCCCCACACCTGAACCCCATGCTATTTGCCTCTGCTGTCTTGTCCCTGACCACGGCTGGGAATGTTGCACCGCGTGCGATGTTCTGACTCCACGCGCACTGAAGAACGGGATAGCTAGGTGGTCGGAGCTCTTCAAGACGTCGCCTCCAGAGGATCTAAAGATGTTTGTCAAGCAGAGATTGAGGCCCAAGGGAGGACCGTTATTTCCCATCGCACCCCGTAAGGGTGACTCCTTCCTGAGGAAACGCCCAAGCGGGAGGAACCCCTCAGGTTCTGTTACCAGCACAAGCACCAAAACTAATTCAGCTACTGGCCTTACGGCCGAGGGGTCTCCTGACCCTACCGGTTTCAGTACTGCGGGACTGCAAGGTTCTTCTGCTGGGTCTACCGCTGAGGGGTTACGCCCGAATACCGGCTCCATGGTCGAGGGGGTGCCTGCACGCAGCACTACCGGTGGCAACGCTGAGAGCAATACACCTTCCAGGTCCAGGCCTGAGGTGCAGGATAGACCTCATGTTCCAACACCAAGAGTCTTGGGCGAGGTTGTATCAACAGGGCCATGCACCACGACTCTGGCACATGGCACGCAGCCCGACAAAATGGCTGCCGCGCCAGACAACAGGGCTGCTCGTCCAATGCCACTCCTAGGAACAGAGCAGGTGGGTGAACGAGTGTCAAGGTGGTACTGGTGTCAACCAGGTATGTGGCCTACAGTTTATCTATCAGTAGCGGATGGCAGGTTCCCCCTGCAACCCAGACAGAGTGTGCTTGAGCAGCCCCCAGCCACTCTGTTAATATCCACTGCCACCTCTTTGGCCTCCGAAGACGGGTTCTTCGAAAGATTCTTGGGGCTGATGCGAACCCCTCAAATGGGTGCTATCTTACGGGATGCAGTCAGGGACTTGCTTCCTTCGGTAACCCCACTGGCACCCATAGTCATTCCTCCCATGGCTCTGGTACCACAGGCTCAAGTGCAGCTTCTGCTGCCAGCTCTTTTGGATCAACCCCCAGCATTGCCGCTTCCAAGTCAGCCCCCACAGCAGCCTCCGGCTCCGGTCTCCACACCGCAGCCCACAGCACCCCTCCTCCTGCTGCGGACCAGCCGGACACTCAAGTGGATACAGACGAAGAGGAGGACCCTGACACACTGTTGTCGGCAAAGGCCTTCCACAACAGGCTTGCAGGTTTGGCAGAATATCTGGTCCTTCCTCATCCTGAGGTAGAGCAACCTGAGGATGGGGGGGGTCTTGGCAGAAGTCCTCTCCCTAAGAACCCTATACCAGGATGTCGATCCTGATGCAGAAGGACGTTATCGCTCTGGCCAAGAAGGGGTGGCTCAAGCCACACTTGGCCCAACCTGTCAATTGGCAGTGCAATGCCAAGTTTAGGCAGATGGAGTGGGATACACCCTTTCTGTCAACGCACCCCTAACCGCGCTGTTCGGTGATCGCTGTGGCATAACTCTATTTGAAGCCTCAGTCGTCCGCGGCCACCTCGTCCTCTGCACTGTTAGGCAAGGAGGCACAGATCTTGGAAGCGTACAGGAAAAAGCTGTACTCCCAACGACCTCCCTGTATTCCCAACAACCTCCCTGTACCTGCGTAAAGCCAACGCAAATGCCATGCTCGCAGCTGCTAACCAAAGGTTGTGGTGGGAGATAGCGGATTTCCTTCCGGAACTTCCCGCGCAAAGCCAGGCATGCTTTAAGGCGGGGCTAGGAGAAGCCAGGCTGGTAGTGCAGGACATCATGGAGTCCACAGTGGCCCACATTGATACCTCTGGCCGGGCCATCTGCATCGCTACGGACATGTGAGGGACGGCCTGGCTGCGGGCTACTAAGTTTAACCCTGACATCCAGGATCGCATATTGGACCTTCCTTTCGAGGGTAGGGACCTCTTCCACTCTACCACCGACGAAGAATTGGATAAGAACAGCTTGCAAACCGCAAAGTCGTTATCTAGTCTTAAAAACACCACGCCAAAGGGGTACACCAAGTTGTATCAAAGCTTCAATAAGGGGTGGATGTTGGGTCGGTTCCAGGGATTCCAGGAACGAAGGTAGAGACAACCTGGCCGCTCGCTGATTCAGCACTGATGCAAGCAAGAAAAAAGGGGGAGGGGCAAGGGCTTCTTCCAGCCCCCCAAACCCCCACACCCCTCAGCCTCATAACAAAAAAACAGGACACGTCCCTCCAGGTCCACATGCCTCCAGTGGGAAGGCTAGCCTCTCATGAGCATTTTTGGCACCAGAATTTGTGGACCCCTGGATCCTCTGTGGTCTCCACAGGGTACCGCCTCCCGATACCTCCCGCTTCTCCTTCCTCCACTCCCACAGATTGGGACAGCAACTCTGTTAGCGGAGATCTGGTCGCTCGTAGAGATCCAGGCAGTGGAAGAAGTGCCAGCCTCCCAGCGAGGCTTAGCCTTCTATTCCAGGATTTTCGCCATACAAAAGAACCACCAGGCTGGCCTGAGAGTTGTTGGACGTATCCACCCTCAACCTCTCCCTCCCTCTTCAAAAATTCAAGATGGTTTTGCCAGCACTCATTGCAGAGACACTAGACAAGAGAGATTGAATGTGCTCCCTGGATCTGAAGGATGCCTACCTACACATCCCGATTTGGAAACCCCATCTCTCCTTCCTACGCTTCAGGATCATAGGTTATTTCCAGTACAAGGTGCTACCCTTTGGCCTCAACTCAGCCCCCAGGGTATTTACCAGACTCATGAATGCAGTGGCAGCCCTCCTGAGGGACTAGGGCCACCATGCCTACCCGTACCTGGAAGACTGGCTCATCTGGGTGAGATCCCCAGAGGGGGTAGTCAACACTTCCTCCGCACTCATGAGTACCCTCCACCACCTAGGGTTTACCATCAACCTCAAGAAGTCTCAGCTGCAGCCCACGCAGTACCTCACCTTCCTGAGCCTCATCTGGGGTACCAGCTCCGAGAAGGTTTTTCCCTCGGAGGACAAGATTACGGCCACCAAGAGGGACTCCACGCACTTCCTTACCAAGCCAGTGACTTCGGCTTGGTGGTACCAGCACCTACTGGGTACATTGGCAGTGGTCCTCCTGACCGTGCCCCACACGAGGCTCCATGTGAGGAGATTACAGCTGCACTTCGCAGCCTCATGGAATCCTGAGAAGGGCTCCCAAGCGGAGCTGGTCAGCATACCACCTTCTCTCCATTCAGACCTCACATAGTGGTCCAAAGGACAGCAATCTGTGGACGGGCAGGCCATTCCGGCAGCCAGTTCTGCAGGTCACCATTACTACAGACTCCTCCCTAGAGGGCTGGGGAGCCACGCTGGACAGCCACAGCATCCATGGGGTGTGGACACGACAAGAGCAGAAGTCACATATCAATTGGCTGGAGCTCAGAGCCATCAGGCTAGCGCTCATGGCCTTCCTCTCACTCATCCGGGGCAGGACCGTCCTCATACAGACGGACAACTCCACCTGCATGTACTATGTTAACAAGCAGGGGGGGTACCAGGTCCCCTCTGCTGTGCAACCTAGCGGTCAGCATGTGGGAATGGGCCCTAGAAAACATCTACCTCAGGGCGGTCCACCTCCTGGGGGAGGCCAACCTGGAAGCGGACAGGCTCAGCATGCTGGGTGCTGACAATTACGAATGGCAACTGAATGGCCAGGTGCTACAGGTGGTCTTCAGCACATGGGGCCACCCTCAGGTGTGTTTATTTGCGTCCTGGCGGGACAGGAAGTGCCATCATTCTCCAGCATGGGGTCTGGCATGGATTCACATGCTCATGAATATTCCCCATCAGGCTGGGAATCCTCGGTAAAGAAAAAATCAGTATCAGTTTCGTTTCTGATCTGTCTTTCGTAGTAGTAACCAATCACTGATCTCTGCGTCATACTGACCACAGCCAATGACTGCCCTCTACCTAAGCCCCGCCTCTGGCAGCCATCTTCAGATTTTTACCGCACGTTCAAGTGTTGGGATCCTCGTGCTATTGCTCTCGAGCGTTAGTGCTATTTTTTCACGTTTTTTTCTCAAAAAACTTCTATTTTTCGGTCAAAAGAGCCTCAAGCTCCACCGTTTCTTCATCCGATCAACGGGGACCCGTGTCGGATTAGTCTACGCCCCTCAAGGGTGAAGATTTCGTCGAGCCACCCTTTTGGAGGACTCCAGAAGTTTCTCAGGCCCATCTCGGACATGGCCCAGGAGAAGGGAAGCTCGACGCCCGGAAAGCTGTTCAGGGTCTGCCCTGGATGCCAGCTTCAGAATGTCTTTAAGGAGGACGAACACTCCCTTTGTCTTTACTGCCTACATGAGGACAAGACGCACGTGGAGAAGGACTGTGCGTTTTGCGGCAATATGTCGGAGCCGACCATGAAGAACCGCCATCAACGTCTCGCCAACTGGCTGGACGGGAAGAGCCCGTCAGGCGAGAAGAAGTCGTCCGAGCGGTCTTCTAAGACCTTTGAGGACACCCCGGCGACGGGGGTCCAACACAAGGCCAAGCACCGCGAGTCCGCTGGCACCGGGAGCGCCGAACGGTCGGGCTCTATGGGCGCCAGGCAGGGCGCATCCTCCTCAGCGCCATCAACCACCAGCCAACGCTCTGGTTCGGTTAAGAGGAAGGCCGAGCACCCGGCGAAGCTCCTGGAGAGACCCCGGTCGAGCTCGAAGGCCCCATCGGAGGGGGAGCGAGGTAGTAACCCTCCCCCCCCAAGGAGAAGGCGGTGAGCGCACCTAAGGTGGTGAAAGCCTTAATCCATCCGGCCAAGGCCTCTATCGAGACAGTCGCGGCAGCCCTGGCTCAGCCTGTGGAGGCTACACCAGTGGTGGCGACCTCGGGGCTCAGTCTCCCTGCCACCGCGGAGGGAGTCCTCTTTTATGCCCATCGACAGGACCCCCGTGAAACCTCCGACGGAGAAGAAAAAGGGGGGCAGGAGGTCGTCGTGGATTCGGCCTCAACCTCTGAGGAAGAGCTGATCGAAGTCTTAAGCCACGGCATTGGCGTGGAAGAAGACCAGCCCGTCGGGAAGGATCCCGACGTAGGAGACGACGATAACGTCGAGGGTGCCGACGGGGCCCCTAACCGCCCGTTGGACTCCCCTCAACCAGTGCCGCAAGACAACTCGGCGGCCATTTTGTTGGCTATACACTCCTTATGCTCGGAGATAAGGACGAGACTGCCGTTACCACCAGCGGAGGGAGTCCTCTTTTATGCCCATCGACAGGACCCCCGTGAAACCTCCGACGGAGAAGAAAAAGGGGGGCAGGAGGTCGTCGTGGATTCGGCCTCAACCTCTGAGGAAGAGCTGATCGAAGTCTTAAGCCACGGCATTGGCGTGGAAGAAGACCAGCCCGTCGGGAAGGATCCCGACGTAGGAGACGACGATAACGTCGAGGGTGCCGACGGGGCCCCTAACCGCCCGTTGGACTCCCCTCAACCAGTGCCGCAAGACAACTCGGCGGCCATTTTGTTGGCTATACACTCCTTATGCTCGGAGATAAGGACGAGACTGCCGTTACCACCAGCGGAGGAACCGCTCCCGACGGGGGACCCGGAGCCAGGCCCTTCTGGGAGCCCCCCCCTAAGAGAAGAAGGATTCATCCTCCACCTCCTTTTCAGCCATCGTGCCCTGTTCAGCCCTCCTCCCGTCCACGACTCGTGGGGATGATACGGGGACTGACACGGCCGCGACGGGTACAGACGACGAGGTTTACGACAAGGATCTGCCGTTGTCACCTCCCACCCGGGCTTCCCCGCCCGACGAGATTGGATCGTTTCACTCCATGATCGCCAGGGCATCCGAGCTTTTCCAGCTCTGCCCGGAAGAGAAGAAGAAGGAAGGTTTCCTTTATCAACGACGCGAGGCCAAGAGGAAGACGGTCCTCTCTGTACCTCTACTGGACGATATTTGGGATGAGGGCCTCGCCCTCCTCAAGAACCCATCCACTATGCCGGCTAGAAGGGATCAGTACGAGAAGAACTACCGGGTCCCAGACGCGGCCCCCTTGTGCCTTCGGGCACAGCCGACACCGGACTCAGTCGTCTCCGCGGTGGCCAGGAAGAAAGTGGGGGGGCGCGGCCTCTACGTCGACCTCCCCGCCGGACGGCGAGGGAAAGAAATTAGATACGATGGGACGCAGAGTCATCTCGTCTGCAGCGACGACGATTAAGGCGGCCAACGCCTTGGCTATCGTAGCCCGCTACGACAGGGAGTTGTGGTACAAACTGGCCCCTCTGCTGGACTTCCTACCGGACGACAAGAGGGCAGAAGCCCTAGAGATCTTGCAGGAAGGAGAGGTGACGTCGGACCATGCCAATACGATTGCGACGGACATCGCTGACACTGGATTTCGCCAGTTGGGCAACGGCGTGTGCCTTAGGCGGCGTGGATGGCTCAAGGCTACTGACTTTCGTCAGGACGTGCAGACCAGTGTCTTGGACATGCCGTTCGACGGAAACAACCTGTTTGGGAAAACAGTGGACGATTCCCTTCAAGCCATCAAGGCAGACACGGAGACGGCCCGGGCTCTTGGGGTTCTCCAGCAACGGCGGCCGCCCTTTTGGAGCGGCGGAGGCAAACAGGGTGCCTCCAAAGGTTCCGGCGGCGGATTTTCCACCTAAAGTCAAGCGGCCCGTTCGTCGTCACAAGAAGCTTACAGGGGACGAGGCAAGCCAGGCGGACCCCGCCGTCGTCGACAAGGAGGACAAGGCGGCAAAGCCTCGTCAAAGCAGGACTGAACCGGCCGTGGGGTCGGGCCCCCACCGAAGCACCCCGGTGGGAGGCCGGCTGGCGAGCTTCGTCAGCGTGTGGGAGTCCATCTCCACCGACCGTTGGGTGCTGGACGCCCTAGCCCAGGGTCACGCGCTCGAGTTTCTAAAGAGGTGCCTGCGTCCCCCCTGTGGCCAGGAAAGAACATCACGTCCCTCAACTTCTCTTGGAGGTAAAGGCGATGCTCAAGAAGGGCGCCATCGAGCTCGTCCCAAAGAGGCTTCGGGGCTCCGGAGTTTACTCAAGATACTTCCTCGTGAAGAAGAAGACGGGAGGATGGCGTCCCATCCTGGACCTACGACGACTGAACAAATTCATCAAGGCACAGAAGTTCCGGATGGTCACCCTCCAACACGTCCTGGGTCAGCTGGAGGAGGGCGATTTCCTGTCGTCGTTGGATTTGGAGGATGCCTACTTCCATATTCCCATCCTAAAGGGACACCGAAAGTTTCTCAGGACGTCACTATCAGTTCAGAGCCCTTCCCTTTGGGCTGAGGTCGGCACCCAGGGTGTTCACCAAGTGCCTCGCACCGGTGGCGGCGCAGCTGCGCCGAGAGGGGATCCACATCTACCCCTACCTGGACGACTGGCTCATCCGAGCGAAGACGAAGGAGCTCGCCGTGGAGCACACGGCAAGGACCGTCCAACTTCTCACGGACCTGGGATTCTCCATAAACTACGCCAAGACCCACCTGGTGCCCGCGCAAGACGCACTGTTTCTGGAAGCGAAGCTCGACACAGTGTCGCTTCTGGCCTCTCCGTCGGAGGAAAGGACGAGGGCCATCTTGGGCAAGGTGCAGCGGATGCTGGTTGCGGACGCGGCCAGAGTGAGGTCCATCAAGTCCCTCCTTGGAATGATGTCTTCTTGCATTTACCTCATCCGCCTGTGCAGGCTCCGGATGCGCCCGTTGCAGGAGTTCCTGGACGCGCACTGGATCCAGACGACGGGCAGCTTCGAGGAGAGGATCACACTCGACGAGAGTTTACGACGAGCGATCCGGTGGTGGGGCACCCGCGCGCATCTGACGGTGGGCATGGACTTCCAGACCCCTGGCCTCCAGGAGACAGTGACCACGGATGCCTCCCTGGAAGGGTGGGGAGCGCACACCGAAAATCTGCACGCGAGAGGCCTTTGGCTCCCGACGGAGAAGTCCCTCCATATCCACGTCCTGGAGCTCCGTGCAGTGTTTTGGGCCCTCAGGTCCTTTCTTCCGTCCCTCAAGGGCAAGGTGGTGAGGATCTTCACCGACAACACCACCACCATGTTCTACATCAGGAAACAGGGCGGAACCAGGTCCCCAGCCCTGTCCAGGGAGGCGCAGGATCTGTGGCATTGGGCAGTCGCCCAAGGGATGTTTCTGGTGCCGTTTCATCTGGCAGGGATAAAAAACACCATTGCCGACTCACTCAGCAGGGAGCTGCGCTTGTGCCACGAGTGGGAACTTCGACAGGATCTAGTGGACCACCTCTTCCGACGGTGGGGCACACCCCAGATCGATCTGTTCGCGACGGCGACGAACTCCAAGTGCCGGAGGTTCGCCAGCAGGTTTCCCCAGCCGGGAGCATGGGCGATGCTTTCTCGTTCCCCTGGGAGGGCCTGTTTCTATACGCATTCCCTCCATTGCCATTGCTGATCCGGCTCATCAACCAGCTCAAGAGGTCACGGTGCAGGATGATCCTCGTCGCACCTGCGTGGCCGAGGCAGATATGGTTCCCGGACCTTCTGGACTTGTCAGCGTCCCCGTCAATCAAGCTGCCGGTGGACGCGGATCTTCTCTCCAGGGAAGGAGGCGCCATCCTCCATCACGACCCAAAGTCGCTGAACTTGCAGGCCTGGCTCCTGCAGCGTTAGAGTTTGGAGGATACGACATACCGGCCGACTGCAGAGAGGTTCTTGCAAAGGCCAGGGCGTCCTCAACTCTTAAATGCTACGGACACAAATGGAAGAGGTTCTCTGTCTGGTGCCACGCACAGAAGATTAACCCTCTACGGATTACGGCTCCCCAAGTACTGCCGTACCTACTGACGCTGGCCAAAGCTGGACTGGCCCACGCGTCCATCAAGATTCATCTTGCTGCGATCTCCCGATACACCAGAACCACGGGGCGGACTTCTTTGTGGTCTCATCGTCTGGTGAAAGAGTTCATGAAGGGACTGTTCAGATTGTTCCCGCCGGTGAAGGCTCCGGCCCCGGGGTGGGAGCTCAACGTGGTGCTGACCAAGCTTATGGGATCTCCGTTCGAGCCTCTGCACTCGGCTCCGTTGAAGTTCTTGTCGTGGAAAACAGCGTTTCTTCTGGCCATCACCTTCGCACGACGGATGGGAGAGATCCAGGCCCTTTCCTGCAAGGCCCCGTATTTGACTTTTCACGACACGAGGGTAGTGCTCAGGATGCACTTCATGCCCAAGGTGCCGTCGGACTTCCACCTCAACGAACCCTTGGTGTTGCCTGTTTTCTTCCCGTCGCCTTCGTCGCCGGCTGAGAGGACTTTGCACTCGCTGGATGTGGCTAGAGCGCTGAAGTTCTATGTGGACCGCACGAAGTGTTTACGGAAGACGTCACAACTCTTTGTGAACTTTGGACCTGTCAATCAGGGGAAGGCTCTCTCGAAGGCTTCCATTTCCAGATGGCTCTCCGGCTGTATCATGTACTGTCATCGGTTGGCAAACCGACCGCTGCCTGGCCGTCCGAGAGCCCATTCCACCAGAGCGATCGCAGCTACCACGGCGTTCCTATCTGGTGTGCCTTTGCTGGACATCTGCAGGGCTGCTACGTGGAGGTCGACGCACACCTTCACGAAATTCTACTGCGTCGATCGGGATTCCAGGGAGGAGTCCAGGGTCGGCCAAGCAGTGCTGCGCAACCTGTTCGCCTAAGGTGAGACTGGTGAGGTGGTAAGAATTGCTTAATGTTGAGTTTGATGTAATGCTTAATGTTGAGCCTTTGCCACCTCCCGTGGTTGTGCATGTGTGTACTGCTATGTATTCTTTATTCATGAGCATCTGAATCCATGCCAGACCCCATGCTGGAGAAGGAACAAGTTACTTACCTGTAACTGTTCTCCAGCATGGGTCTGGCATGGATTCACATGTGAACTCTCCCGCCTACCCTTCTGCGGCTCTTCACTTGGTCATACTGCCACTTCACGTGCTACCAAATCTGAAGATGGCTGCCAGAGGCGGGGCTTAGGTAGAGGGCAGTCATTGGCTGTGGTCAGTATGACGCAGAGATCAGTGATTGGTTACTACTACGAAAGACAGATCAGAAACGAAACTGATACTGGTTTTTTCTTTACCGAGGATTCCCAGCCTGACGACGGTGAATATTCATGAGCATGTGAATCCATGCCAGACCCATGCTGGAGAAGAGTTACAGGTAAGTAACTTGTTCCGTTTGCGTCTTGGCAGGGACAGGGCCCTGGCTCCCTGGGCGATGCCAAGCAGATTCAATGGGAGGGCATGACAGCCTATGCCTTTCCTCCCACACCCCTGATCCCCTAGGTACTCCGCAAGATCAAGGAGACTTGTCTCCTCAACATTATTCTGATAGTGCCTTGGTAGCCAGCGAGACCATGGTTCTCTGAAGTGCTCAACCTCTTGGTCAGAGCACCCATTCACCTACTGCTGGGTCCAGCACCTCTCCTGTCCCAGCAGGGGGGCAGGGTGCTCCACCCTGCTCCTCACAAATTAGCCCTCGCAGCATGGTTCCTGAGCAGATCTCCCTCAAGCACCTGAGCCTATTCCGGGCTAACCTGGAGATAATCCAGGGCGCTAGGAGCAAAGCCACTAGGAGTCCATACAAGAGCAAATGGGGCAAATTCTCTGGGCAGACTCAAAGGAGATCGACCCCCTGACGTGCACACGACGATGTGCTATCCTTCTCGGCACACCTTGCCCACTCAGGCGTACAGATGGACACATGTTGCACCTCTCAGCCGTACGGGCCTACAGGAATTCGGAGGAAGAGGTCTTCTCTTCCAAACAGATAGTCAAACATCTGGCGAGCCTAACCAGGCTTTACCCCCCCCCATCAAGAAGCCACACCCTGTGTGGGACCTCAATGTGGTTTTGGGCGCCGTTGCGCGCAAACCCTTCGAGCCAATGGTGTAGAGGAGGAGCCAAGTACCCCCCACCTCTACCTGTTCCTCCCCATTGCCTGCATGTTGGAAACCAGAGTATGTGACATACACGGAGCAGTTGAAACGACAAATCCAAAGAATCATAAGAAGTATGTAGGAAGATGGATCTATTGCAGTCCAAATGGACAATGCATGCTTTACCACACGTTCAAGTGTTGGGAGCCCTCATGCTTAGCTCTCGAGCTTTTACTGTGTATTGCATTTTTTCAAAGAGTTTACTCTTATTTTTTCGGTCAAATTGAGCTCCACTGATTCAACTTCCGATTAACAGGGACCCGTTTCGGAAATCTCTACTCCCTCAAGGGCAATTTTTTTTTTAATTTCACTTCTTGGAGGATTCCAGAATATCTTGGAGGACTACCCCTCGTGGTCATGGCTGAAGTCAAAGGAGACTCGACGCCTCTGTTTAGGATCTGCCCAGGATGTGGACTACAGAATGTCTTCTAGGAGGATGGGCACTCCCGGTGCCTCTGCTGCCTGCACGCAAATAAATCGCACGTCAAGGAGGCCTGTGCGTTCTGCAAGGACCATGTCCTCCCGGACCATGAAGGACTGTCACAAACGACTCGCTGACTGGCTGGGCGGCAGGTGAGCCCCGGCAATGTACTTCTCCCAAGAGAAAATCTGAGCGGTCTTCTAAGACCTTTGAAGGCTCTCCGGTGATGCAACATAAGGCAAAGCACCACGTGTCCACAGACACCGGGAGCGCCGTTGGTACAGGCTCCTCGGCTTACAGGCCAGGCGCAGCATCGCCGACGCCGTCAAACACGAGCCAACGCTCCGGCTCGACGAAAATGAAGTCGGACAACCCGGGTAAGCTTCTGGAGAAGGCCTGGTCTGTTCTGACGGAGAAAGCCAAGGGGGAGCGGGTCGGTGGCCCTCACCCCCCCATGCCGAGGACCGCAGACGCGCCTAGGGTCGTGAAGGCCCAGATTCACCAGGTTAAGGCTTCGATTGAGGGAGTGGTAGCGTCCCTGGTGAAGACCGCGAGGCGGCCCAAGTGGAGACAGCCCCCAAGCCAAGAGTTTCCCTGCCCAGCCACAGGGAATCGTCTTTCAGGCCCACTGATGAGACCCCCGTGAAGGGGGGGGCGGCGCACGATAGTCCTACCAGACTCGGATATCTCCTCAGAGGACGAGCTTTCGGGCCTCAAGTCAGTTCTTGACAGGAAGTTCGTCGAGGTCAGATCCTACAGGAAGGACCCCGACGAGGCGCATGTGGAGAGCGACGAGGGAGACGACGAGGAACGGCAGATTGACATGGAGCTGAAGACAATAAGCCACTGCCGATGCTCGCGTCGCAACTGGTGCCACCACCGACGGACAGGTCGGAGGACATCTTGCTAGGCTTGCACACACGCTGCATAGAAATAAGGACAAGGATGCCTTTGCCTCCGGTGGATGATCCAGCAGCGCCTGGACCGTCGGGAAGCCCTCCGTCCAAGCGAAGGCGGGTCCATTCACCCTCGCCCTGCCATCCTTCACCTCCATCCCTTCCACCGAGGGACGAGATGGAGACAGACGGCGGGGACGGACGACAGGAGCAACGACGGAACTGATCTCCCGTCGCCCCCACCCTGGGCTTCTCCTCCCGACGAAATTGTCTCCTTTCACGCCATGATCGCTAGGGCCTCAGAGCTCTTTCGGCTATGCCCCGAAGAGCAGAAGAAGGTGGGATTCCTTTATCAGCGACAAGAGGCCAAGAGGAAAACCGTGCTCTTGGTCCCGCTGTTAGAAGACATCTGGGACGAAGGGCTGGCCCTTCTGAAGAACCCATCCTCTTCCCCAGCGAAGAGAGACCGGTACGAGAAGAAGTACCGGGTCCCAGACTCTGCACCTATGTGCCTCAGCGCGCAGCCGTCCCCGGATTCAGTGGTCTCCGCGGCAGCCAAGAATAAATCTGCTGGGGCAACGGCTGTCACAAACCGTGGAAGCTGGCGGTTGTGGCCCCGTTGGCGTATGAGCCGCCATTGAGTATGCCGCCACGTTCCCATGCACCGTATTGTGACGGTCTAGCCTTTTGGGCTACGCCGTCGCAAGCCTTTTTTCCTTACGTTCAACCCGGAAGCCGACGCGTTGCACCCCTTCGCGTTTAGGCTTTCGGGTTAACACGCTGTTTTTCCTCTTGCTCTTGCTTGTTTTCCCTTCCCCCCTGTTTTGCCTTGCTTCTGCTCTGTCCCAGTGCTCCCCTCTCTCCTTCTGCCTTCTACCCCATTTTTCTCCGTATTCGCTTACCTGTATGCCTCCTACTTACCTCCCACCGCCTTGTGCATGTTTGCTGGAACGACCAGGGGACTCCTACATCGGAACACACGAATTCCTCCGGATCTTCTCTACAATTCACCAAGACAAGGTTTTTTTTATGCCATAAGGCTTTTTCCCTGGACCGGTCTGCTGCGGAAGGAGTGTCCCTCCTGGACCTCCTTTCAAAGGGTCAGGGTGGCTTCCTCTCACGGCCGACCTTATCTGCACAGCAAAGAAAAAACCTTGTGGCGAAAGAGGTTCGGAGCAAAACCGGAATCTGAAGCATCAGGTGAGGAGGAGGAGGAGGAGGAGGAGTGGGAGCGGGGTGACCAGGAATTGGAGCCATCTCAAACCGGGCCTGATAACGGCATCGACTTCCACTTCCCACCCAGACGGCGAGGGGAAGTAGCTGGACACCATGGGACTTCGGGTCATCTCATCGCGGCGATGACCATTAAGGCGGCCAACGCTCTTGCTATCGTGGCCCGCTACGATATGGAGCTGTAGTTTAAAATCGCCCCCCTCCTGGACTTCCTCTCAGATGACAAGTGGGCAGAAGCCCTTGAGATGTTGCAAGAAGGTGAGGTGGTCTCAGATCATGCCATCACGGTGGCCACAGACATCGCAGACACCAGTTTCCGCCAGATGGGCAAAAGTGTTTGCTTTCACCCGCGTGGCTGGCTCAGGGCCACCGATTTCCATCAGGATGTACAGACGAGGGTACTGGACATGCCCTTCGACAGGAACAACTTGTTCGGCAAGGCAGTGGACAAGTCACTGCAGGCCATCAAAGCAGACACTTAGACGGCCCGTGCCTTGGGCATGCTCCATCAACGACAGCGGTCCTTTCGGCCCTCCGGAGGCAAGTCACAAGGTGCCTCCAAAGGATTCGGCGGCAGCTCTTCTTCATACCGTCAGGTGGCCCGTTCTTTGCCCCAGGAAGCCTACAGAGGCCGCAACAAGGCCCGAGGACATCATTGTTGTCGTTGCCAAGGGGCCCAAGGTAATAAGGCCTCGGCGAAGCAGGACTGAACCGCCCGTGACCTTGGGTCCCCACCCGAGCACCCTGGTGGGAGGCCAGCTGGCGAACTTCGTTGGCTTGTGGAAGTCCATCTCCACCGACTGTTGGGTGCTGGATGCCCTGGCCCACGGACACACTCTGGAGTTTCAAGGGAAGTGTCCCTATTTTCCACTGGTGGCCAGGAAAGAAAACCACATTCCGCAGGTTCTGCTGGAGGTGCAAGCAATGCTAAAAAAGAGTGCAATAGAACTCGTCCCAAGGAGGCTCCGGGGCTCCGGAGTTTACTCAAGGTATTTCCTCGTAAGAAAGACCGGCAGTTGGAGGCCCATTCTAGATCTTCGCCGCTTCAGCAAATGCATAAAATCCCAGAAGTTCTGGATGGTCACCCTCCAGCACGTGAGGGGACTTCCTGTTGTTGCTGGACTTGGAGGATGCCTACTTCCACATCCCCATTCACAAAGGGCATTGAATGTTTCTGCGCTTCGTCGTCCAAGGGCGGCACTACCAATTCAACGCCCTCCCCTTCGGTTTAAAGTCGGCCCCAAGGGTCTTCACCAAGTGCCTGGCACCGGTGGCGGCGTAGCTGCACCTGCAGGGGATCCACATCTATCCCTACCTGGACGATTGGCTCATCCGAGCGAAGTCAAAGGAACTCGCTGTCGGACACACAGCGAGGAATTACATCACCCTTGTTTGACTACAGATTTACTTCTGCTCCACATTAGCCAACAATTTAATTAAAAAATTAAAATAAGTTCAGCACACTGAAACGCTGACTTATATCACCACAATTGAGTGTATGCTTGTATTTTTGCATACTTACACATTACATGGTATAAGTAATAATTGCCTACTAATGTTCTGTATTACAATTAATTAATTTGCACTAAACCACTTTGCAAATACCAAACTATTACAGGCAGGACGCCCCTCCCCTTGTTTGCATCTATTTAGAGCCCACAGTCCTGTTCTTGCATTGGGCCATCCCTCAAGTCAACCTTGGCCAAGGCGGGGCTGGAACACGCCTCTATCAAGATCCATCTGGTGGCTATCTCCTGCTACACCAGAACTCCGGGGCAATCGTCGCTGTGATTGCATCGCCTGGTTAAGGAGTTCATCAAAGCACTTTTCCGCTCGTTCCTGCCGGAGAAGGCTCCGGCCCTGGTGTGGGAACTAAATGTGGTGCTGACTAGGCCCATGGTTCACCCCCCACCTCCCCATTCGAGCCTCTGCATTCGGCACCTCTGAAATTCCTGTTGTGGAAGACGGTGTTCCTGGTAGCCATCGCCTCCGCACGACGAGTGGGAGAGATCCAGGCCCTCTCCTGTAAGCCTCCATACTTGACTTTCCACGCAACAAGGGTCATGCTGAGGATGCACCCCTCCTTCATGGCCAAGGTGCCATCGGACTTCCATCTCAACAAGCCCTTGGTGTTACCTGTTTTCTTCCCGTCGCCTTCGTCGCCAGCTGAGAGGACTTTACACTCGCTGGATGTGGCTAGAGCGCTGAAGTTCTACGTGGACCACACAGAGTTTTCGGAAGACGTCACAGCTGTTTGTGAACTTTGGCCCTGTGAAACAGGGGAAGGCCCTCTCCAAGGCCTCCATTTCCAGGTGGCTCTCTGGCTTCAACACGCACTGTCACCGGTTGGCAAACCGGCCGTTGCCTGGCCGTCCGAGAGCCCATTCGACCAGAGGGATCGCTGCAACTACGGCATTCCTGCCTGGTGTGCCCCTGCTGGACATCTGCAGGACTGCTACGTGAAGGTCGACGCACGCCTTCAGGAAATTCTACTGCGTCGACCGGGATTCCAGGGAGGAGTCGAGAGTCTGCCAAGTAGTGCCGCGCAACCTGTTCACTTGAAGGTGAGCCTGGTGAGGAGGTAAGAGATGCTTAATGGTGAGTTGTTGAAATGATTAATGTTGAGGCATGTACTGCTATGTGTTCTTTTATTCATGAGCATGTGAATCCATGCCAGACCCCATGCTGGAGAAGGAACAAGTTACATACCTGTAACTGTTCTCCAGCATGGGTCTGGCATGGATTCAAATACGAACCCTCATGCCTACCCCTCAGCGGATCTTCTCTTGGTCCTACTGCCACTTTACTTGCTACCAAATCTGAAGATGGCTGCCAGAGGAGGGGTTTAGGTAGAAGGCAGTCATTTGCTAGGGGCAGTATGACCAAGAGACCAGTGATTGGTTATTAGGAGAAAGACAGTTTAGAAACGAAACTGAAACTGATTTTTTCTTTAACCCAGGATTCCCAGCCTGACAACGGGGAATATTCATGATCATGTGAATCCATGCCAGACCCATGCTGGAGAACAACAGTTACAGGTAAATAACTTGCTCATTATCTATCATTCAGGTACTCGGTCCTCAGGCGTCACGCTCCTCTCCGTCGCATGTCGACTTCTACAGGTTTCAGCAGGTGTCCATCCTGCAATGGGCTCTTCCCAACTTCAGACCCCCATGCCCTCTGCCTACGTTGCCTTGGCCCAGACCACGGTTGGCAATCATGTTCGGCGTGTGACTTGCTGTCCTCAAAGGCGCTGAAGAACAGACTAGCCAGGTGGAGGGAGCTCTTCCAGAGGTCGCCTCCAGAGGATCTCAAGAACTTTGTGAAGCTTCGAACCAGGCCAAATATTCTCCATCGCACCCCTCAAGGGAGACTCCTTCCCAGGGACTCTCCTGTGCGGGAGGGACCGTTCAGGTCCTTCTACTGGCACGTGCACCGAGGCTGCTTCAGCTACCTGCCTTTGGGTCTAGGGCTCCTCGTATCCTCCCGGGCGCAGTGTTGAGGGACCATAAGGTTCTTTTACAGGGTCTACACCCGAGGGGCTCCACCTTTTTACCGGCACCATGGCCAAGGGGCTACACCCTAATACCAGCAATTCATCTGAGGGGCTATGCCCTAATACCAGCAATACATCTAAGGGGGCGCCTATACGCAGCTTTACTGACCCCCGGGTCGAGGGTGTTGCACCTACCAGACCTAGACCCGAAGAGCAGGGTGGGCCTTGTGATCCACATGCAAGACTCTTGGAAGAGGCCGGGCTCAGCAGGCTGAGCATCACATGGCAGGCAGCTTGTCAAAATGTCTGCCGTGCCAGAAAGGGGCAACCATCCAACGCCATTCCAGGAATTCGGCAAAGAACGAGTGTCAAGGTGGGACTGGCCTCAACCAGGTACGTGGCTTACAGTCTACCCCTCAGCTGCACAGAGCAGCTTTCCTTGGCGCCCGTATGGACAGGGATTGCAGCGGCTCCAGCAGCTCCCCACTACCCCGTCGGCACCCCCTGCCACCTCTTTGGCCATTGAGGAGGTGCTCTTCGAGAAGTTCCTCAGCCTCATGAAGTCACCTCAGACGGAGGTTATCATTAAAGACGCCATCAGGGAAGTCCTCCCTGCAATGCTAGAGGCACCACAGATGCTTCAGCTGACGCCCCAGGCCCTGGCGCAGCCACCTCCTTTGGCTCCCCAGCCTACTCCGCAGGGGGCTCCACTGCAGCCTCCGCCACCTCCTCAGCCTCCGGCCACGGGCTCTGTACCCCAGCCTCTGGCACCAACTACTACTCCTCCTCCCCCCAGGATCCTCCAGATCCGCAGGATGCAGATGAGGAGGAGGAGGATCTGGACACACCATCCTCAGCCAGGGCCTTCCACGAACGTCTTGCTGGTCTGGCGGAGTACCTGGGCCTCCTCCAAACCGAGGTCGAGCAGCCAGCATAGGGGGTTCTGGCTGAAGTCCTCATGCGACGCCTCTCTGCCAAATCGGAGATTCCTTTGCAGACCGATGTCTCCCTGGCCAAGAAGGGCTGGCTCAAACCCCACTAGGCCCAGACGGTCAGTCAACACCTGGACGCCAAGTACAGGCAGGTGGGGAGGGATACACTCTTGCTTTCGGCCCATCCTCAGCCACACTCTTCCGTGATCGCTGCGGCATCACTATACTCCAAGCCCCCCGTCGTTCTCAGCCTCTTCCTTTGATACGCTGCTAGGCAAGGAGGAGGTCTTGGAGGCATATGGCAAGAAACTCTATTCCAACGCCTCTTTACATCTACGTCAAGCCAACGCCGATGCCATGCTGGCTGCCCTCCAACCAGAGATTATGGTGGGAAATTGCAGACTTCCTCCTGGAAATAAACACCCAGAGCTAATCACGCTTTAAGGCGGGGCTTGCTGAAGCCAAGCTGGTGGCGCATGACCTCATGGAATCTACAGTGGCTCATATTGATACCACAGGCCATGCCATCTGTATTACCACGGAAATGAGAAGAACAGCCTGGCTCCGGGCAACAAAGTTCAACCCGGATGTCCAGGAGCGCATTCTAGATCTACCGTTTGAGGGGGGGGGACCCTCTTCCACTCCTACGGACGAGGAGCTGGACAAAAAGAAAAACCGCTCACAAACAGCAAAGTTTTTATCTATCCTTACAAAGACCACGGCCAAATCGTACACCCAATCTCAGAAGCGCTCGGAAAGGGGTCGTACATATGGAGGGATCCGTGGCTTCCAGGAACGCAGATCCAGGCAGCCGGACCACTTGCTGTCTCAGAGCCGGCGCAAGCAACAAAAAAAGGGGGAGGGAGTAAGGGCTTTTTCCTGCCCCCCTCCTCAGCGTCAGCCTTCGAGGGAAAGAAAACATGACACACCCCTTCGGGTCCACGCGTCTCCGGTGGGGGGCAGGCTTGCTCTCCATGCACAGTTCTGGCGCCAGAATTTCGCGGACCCCTGGATCCTATCTTTATTATCCACGGGGTACTGCCTTCTTATCCCAGCCTCTCCTCCTTCCTCACCTCCACTCCCACAGGTTGGGACAGCAGTGGAGGAAGTCCCAGCCTCCCAGTGAGGCTTTGGCTTTTACTCCAGTATTTTCGCCATTCAGAAGAACCACCAGGTGGGACTGAGAGTTGTCCCAGTCCTTCCCAACCTCAACCTCTCCTTACCCCTGCAAAAATTCAAGATTTTATAGTGGAGACATTGGACAAGGGAGACTGGATGTGCTCCCTGGATCTGAAGGACGTGTACCTTCACGTCCCGATTTGGCAGCCCCATCATTCTTTCCTACGATTTAGGATCATGGGCTACCATTTTCAATGCAAGGTCCTTCCTTTCGTCCCCCAGGATCTTTACCAGACTCATGAATGCCATGGCGGCCCTCCTCCAGAACGCAGGGTCTCCACATCTACACATACCTCAACGACTGGCTACATCTCCGGAGGCGGTTCACCACTCTTCACAATGCCCTTATGAACACACTGCACAATCTGGGCTTCTTGCTCAATCTCAAGAAGTCACAACTGCAGCCCACGCAGACTCTGACTTTCCTGGGCCTCATCTGGGACACATGCTCCGGGAGGGTCTTCCAGTCGGTGGACAAAATCTCAGCCATCATGAGTGCCACTGCCCACTTCCTCAGCAGAGAGGTGACCTCGGCAGGGTGGTACCAACATCTCCTGGGTCTACTCGCAGTGGTCTTTTTAGCCGTGCCGCACACAAGACTAAGGATGAGGAGGATTCAGCTGCACTTCACAGCCTCATGCAACCAGGAACGGGGCTCTCAATCCGAGATGATCAATGTCCCTCCATCTCTTCACCCGGACCTCACATGGTGGTCTAGGGACTGCAACCTACGGATGGGCAAGCCCTTTCGGCCGCCCTCCCCACAGGCCACTATCACCACAGACTCCTTGCTCGAGGGCTGGGCAGCCACCCTGGACGGCCTCTCGTTCCACGGCACCTGGTCTCGACAGGAGCAGGAATACCACATCGACTAGTTGGAGCTGAACGCCATCTGGCTAGCGCTCAGAGCATTCCTACCGCTTTTCAGAGGCAAGGTTGTCCTCATCCAGATGGACAACTCGACCAGCATGTACTACGTCAACAAGCAGGGAGGCACCAGATCCCCTCCTCTGTGCAGACTGGCGATCAGCATGTGGGAGTGGGCCCTGGAAAACGACATTTTATCTCGCGGCAGTGTACCTCCTGGGGGAAACCAACCTGGAAGTGGACAGGCTCAGCAGGCTGGGAGTGGACAATTATGAATGGTAGCTAAACAACCTTGTTATTCAGGAGATCTTCAACAGGTGCCGTCACCCCCATGTGGATCTCTTTGCTACCTGGCACAACAAGAAGTGTCCCCAGTTTGCATCCTGGCAATCCTGGCAAGGTCAGGGCCCCGGTTCTCTGGGCGACACATTTTACCTCCAGTGAACCGGTATGAGTCTCGCTGACTCCTCATTATTCTGATAGCTCCATGGTGGCAGGCCAGGCCATGGTTTTCAGAGCTACTCTGCCTCTCTGAGGTGTCCCCGATTCACCTTCTGACGGGCCCAGCACATCTTCTGGCACAGCAGGGGGGCAGAGTCATCCCCCCCTGCCCCAGGAAAACTAGCCCTCACAACATGGTACCTGATCAGGTAATGCTTCAGCACCTTAGCCTCTGACAGGCCAATATGGAGATCATATAGGGTGCCAGGAGCAAAGCCACCAGGGCCCAGTACAAAAGCAAATGGACCAGATTCTGCCACTGGGCAGGCTTCAAGGGTTATCGACCCCTTGGCTTGCACTTTGGACGACGTGCTCTCCTTTTCGGTGCACCTCGCTCATTCAGGCGTGCAGGTGGACACTTGCAGCCATTGGGGCTTACAGGAACTCAGAGATGGGCATTTTCTCCTCCTCCAACCCTATCGTCAAGAAACATCTGAGGGGTCTTGCTAGGCTCTACCCGCCCGCCAAGAGACTGCACCCTGCGTGGGACCGTTAACATAGTCTTGGGTGCCCTGGCGCACAAACCATTCGAGCCAATGGGCTGGTCACCATCAAGACGGCCTTGCTAGTCGGCCTTACCTCAGCTTGTAGAGTCGGCAAGATCCAGGCGCTGGTCGCCTCAGAACCATATACCACTTTTCACAAAGACAAGATAGTCATGCAGACATACCTGGCATTTTTGCCCAAGGTTCTGTCTGCGTTCCACTTAAATGAGGAAATGGTCCTTCCTACATTTTTTCCCGATCCCAGGGACGAAGCACAGAGAGTGCTGCACTGCTTGGATGTCAGGCGTGCCCTGAAATTCTACTTGGACAGGACCAAGGGCTTCCGCAAATCGGACGCCCTGTTTGTCACTTTCGGAGGCTAAAGACCAGGCTATCGGGCCTCTAAGGATTCCATATCCCGCTGCATGGTCTCTGCCATCAAGGAGGCATATGAGAGCCAGCAGAAGCCACTCCAGGCCAACATGCATGCCCACGTAGTTGGGGCCAAGGCAATGGCCATCGCATTCGAGCGCCATGTTCCTTGGCAGGTCATAAGCAGGGCGGCCACTTGGGCCTCTCCCTCAGCTTTCTGCAAGCATTACTGTTTGGATGCCGGCTCTAGATCTGATGCAGCTTTCGGACAGGTGGTTCTCCGGAACCTATTTGCTTAAGGAGGGTCTCCTCTCCACCCTGGGGCTACAATCAGTTATAATCGCCTATGCAGTATGGAGGAAAGGGAACGGGACGTAAAAGTAATTATAATTACTCACTGTAGTGACTAACGTACTCTTAGTCCATACTCCCCTTTCCTCCATACATCCCACCAACTTCCCCCTAATAATACTGGTGTAATTAGGCAATGTTAAATTTATTGTCGACGTGCCAATGGGGACTGAGGTGCGGGGGCGGAGTCAGGGCAGCACATGCTCCCTGAGCTTCACCCCCGTGCGCCTCTAAATTTAAAGGGGAAGAAGGTTTTTTCTGGTGAAAAAGGTTCAGTCTCCCGTCCCTTGGAAGGGACACCCATACAGTATGGAGGAAAGAGGACTATGGACTAAGAGTACGTTAGTCATTATAGTGAGTAACTTATAATTTTTATGCTACACTTGCTTATTGGGCATTGTCTCCCTCCACCTATGGCAGGTCTAAAATGTTTTTCTGTGTTCATCGTGTGGGCGCCATTTCACACTACCTAACCCACAAGTACTCAGTCTGGAGTATTTCAGTCCAGAACATTGTTGGGACATAGGTTTATTTTATTACACACTATGCCGGCGCCTCCTGCGTGGTGATCTTTGGTTGCTGCTTGCTTTCCCACTTTAGGGATTTCATTGACGAGAAGAGATTGAGAAAGGTAAGTAACTTTGTTTTCAGGGCACTCCATGAGTTGGCTTCCTCTTCCCAGGTATTGCCAGTGTTTGGAGGGACACTAGTGGTTTATGCAGTACCGGGGGAATTCTCAGGGCTCCTCCTTAAGAGACTAATTTGAAAACCGGTAGAATCCTCAAGGAGCCCTGCTTCAGGCATGAGCTGGTGGTTTCCCGTCACTGAGCTAAAGATGCCACCAGCCCTGCTGCGGCTCCCCACTTGGCTATAATCAGCATGGCAAGATTCACCTAATCAGGGGCTAAAATTCACAGTAGCTTGGCTGTGGCTCCCTATTTAGGGGCTAAATCTGCCAGTCCTATCTAAGATCTCAGTAAAGGGGCTAAGTTTGTTTGTTTGTTTGTTTATTTATTTATTGTGCGCACCAGACCCTAGGGTAGCAGGGCGCAAGAGAACAAGGAGGTTTACAGCTTAGTTAACGTTTACAGGTTACAGATTAGTTAACGTTACAGGTTACAGGCATAGTGGACATTTCGAGTCTGCAGGGTAGGGCAAGTGCAGATAGGTGTAGCTAAACAGTCAAATCTATGACGATCAAACAGTAAAAGCAGGTTAGTACAAACATTATAAGAAGACGTTACGTATAAAGTGACATATGCTATGTCGCATTCTCAATAAGCCATTTTATGGTGTTCTTTCTGAAGTTATTGAAGGTTTGGTCAGATCTGAGTGCAAGGGGTAGGGAGTTCCATAACTGTGCTGCCTTAACTGGGAAGCTGGAACCTCCAATGGTGGCTAGTTTGAATCTGGGCACTAGGAGGCAGTTGGGGCTGGCTGTCCTTGTGAGTCTCGTTGGATTTTTCCTGTTGAAGTGTTCTGAGAGGTATCGGGGAGCTTTGTTGTTTAGGCATTTGTGGATGAGGGACGCAGATTTAAGGTTAATTTTTTCTTGGGTGGAAAGCCATTTGTGTCTTCGTCTTATTTCTGAAATGTGTGCACTTCTGGGGATACTTAGGGCCGCTCTAAGTGCATTGTTTTGGAGCACTTGGATTCTGTGGATGATATGTTTGGTAGTCCCTATGTAGAGGGCGTTGCAATAATCTAATTTCGATAAAATGAGGGCTCTAGCTAGAATAAGACAACTGTCCTCTGAAAGGAATGGTTTCCCAGCTCGTATTAACTTGCATGTATAGGCAGTGGATGATGACAGTGAGTTCACCTGTTTGGTGAAAGATAGTGTCGCATCAAGGTAAAAACCTAGGGTTTTTACTTCTCTGGCGACCTTAATAGTGTTGCCATCGATGATGAAGGCGGAGTAGTTTTGGTTAAGTTTGGAGATACGGGCTGCCGTGCCCAGGATGATGAGCTCTGTTTTGTCATCGTTCAAGCATAGGCCATGGTTGGCCATCCATGCCTGAACGATGCTGTAGACTCTATTCACCAGAGCCAGGTCTTCGACGTAATCCCCAGTAAGTGGTAAGAGAATCTGAGTATCATCCGCATAGTTAGTGTAGGTGATACCCAGATTATCAAGATCGTCAAAGAGTGGCTTGGTGAAGATGTTATAGAGTGTCGGCGAGACGCAAGATCCCTGGGGCACTCCGCAAGTGATTGGGATAGGGTCTGCTGCCGCTGCAGGGGAGAACACCCTCATAGTCCTGTCACTAAGAAATGATTGAATCCAGACTATAGCCTCCTCTGAGAAGTGGGCAGCCGAGTCCAAGTGATTACATAGGACTTTATGGTCCACCAGATCAAAGGCGGCTGAGAGGTCTAGAAGGAGGAGGAGAGCTAATTTTCCCTCGTCTCTGAGTGAATCTATTTGGGCTTTTAGGTCGATAAGGGCAGTCTCTGTGCCGTGTTGCGGACGGAAACCGGATTGGCGGGTGCCGAGGAGATGGTTCATCTCAAGGAAGTTCTGGATTTGGGTGTATGCTACCTTGTCTAATATTTTTAGTAGGAAGGGAACCGTGGTGATGGGCCTGTAGTTAGTAGGAATGTTGGGGTCCAATGTTTGCTTTTTTAGGAGGGGGAGTACCCAAGATTCCTTTAGATTGCGGGGGATGGTGCCCGTAGTAAAGGAGGCATTGATAAGTTTTGTGATAAAGGGGGCTAAATCCCTAGCCGCATCCTTGATCAGTTGTGCGGGGCATTGGTCGCCTTTGCAGTTAGAAGGTTTGAGAGTCAAAATGGTCTTCTCTACCTCAATTACTGAGACCTTGGAGAAACGGAATTGGGTGGATTCTGGGTTGTTGGATGAGGGAGTATTGACTATCAAAGGTTGAGTTGGCAGAGAGGCTTTCTTTAGGGCAATTTTTGTTTGGAGGTTGGATACTTTGTTGGTTAGTGCCAGTTGTATGTCTGTGCACCAAGTTTTGTCTTTAATGGAGTCATCCTGTACTGTGATAGGAGTTTCCAATTCCTTTAGGATAGAGAATAGCTCCTTCATGCTGGAGTTGGATTGGGAGATCCTATTATTATAGGTTTCTTGTTTGGCCAGGATGATGTCTCTTTTGTATTGCGAGGAGATGTTAATTAGGTTAGTTTTATTTTCAGCGGTCGGGTGTCGGTTCCAAGCTGTTTCGCATTTTCTCTTCTGTAGTCTTAAGTTTTTTAGGTGGGGTGTAAACCATGAGTTCAAGTGCTTTTTGGGTTTACTGATCCGAAGTTTAAAAGGAGCAATACTGTCAAGAGCAGAGCACATGGCTGCGTTGAATGCATCCACTAGGATGCCTGGGTCAGAGTGGTCAGGTAGGGAATTTAGTTTGGGTAGGATGTGGGGCAGAATATTGTCGGCTGTAATGTTTTTCTTGTTTCTCGTTAAGGTGGGTGTGGCTGGCGTGGGTGTTAAGACTATGGGTCTTTTGGTGTTGAGGGTGAAAGAGATAAGGTAATGGTCAGACCATATTTGGGGGGTGATGGCTGTTATAGAGGGGTAACAGTTGTGACTGGCAATCCAGTCTAGTGTTCTTCCCTTGATATGTGTGGGAGTATTCACGCACTGCGTGAAGCCTAGCACTGACAGAGTATTGCCTGTGGCAGTAGCATGATGGTCGTTGGTATCGTTGAGCCCTAGATTGAAGTCTCCTAGTACTAGTGTTTGGGAGGATTCTTTTAGCTTCTCAGAGATAACAGTGGTGATGTCTTCAGTGAAGGTGCTGACGGGGCCAGGGGGTCTATAGATAAGGTGGATATTTAGTGTTTGGGAGTTTGCAGTCGGTAATTTGATAGAGAGAAGCTCGCAGGATTTGATGGAGGGTGTAGGTGTGATTCTCATAGAGAGATTAGATTTGGCGATAATTGCAATTCCTCCACCGCGCGAGTCTGGTCTGTCAGCTCTGAGTATGGTATAATTCTCTGGGACTGCTAGAGTGAGAGCCGGACCTGCTGCATCGTGGAGCCAAGATTCAGTAATGGCAATGAAGTCAAGGCTATTATCCCGTATGATATCTGCTATGTCGGTGGCATGGGCGACTAAAGATCTGGCATTGATTAGAGCAGCTTTTAGTTCAGGTTCTAGCTGTGCTGTGAGCGGAGGTTTGGCTATAAGTTTATTGATTTTATGGTGTGGTTGGTGTCTGAGAGGGGCGGTGATTACCGGTGGTCGGCATATTTTGGGTCGGAGGTGTTCTAGGTTAATGTTATATTTAGTAATAGGTTCGAATATTTTAGGTAGTCGAGCCCGGAGTCTAAGCTTCCTTTGTTCTAAGTTGCAGGGTTTAGAGATGAGTTGTATGTGGGCACCAAGGCCCTCTGTAGGCAGAACTGTAGGCATGGTCGTGTAGATGATGGTAAGGATAATTGTAAGTTTGGAGAATTGTGCAAGGTGAACTGGGTTGGGCATGTGGAAGTACATACTGTTACTAATAGCTGAACTAGGTGGGCTGGAATTGATTGCCGTGGATGGGTACGGGGCAGAGTTGGCAGAGTACAGTTCTCAAATACTTAGCGAGATTAATGCAGCAATGACGTACTAGTCTAGGAATAGCAGTCAGATACTGGGCTGAGTGCGACGGTCAGATGTGGGTCTAAAAACCGAGGTCAGATACTGGGCTGAGAGTGATAGTACAGTGGTCTCTGGGCGACTATAAGGCACTACACAATAATACAGTGGTCTCTGGGCGACTATAAGGCACTACACAATAATACAGTGGTCTCTGGGCGACCATAAGGCACTACACAATAATACAGTGGTCTCTGGGCGACTATAAGGCACTACACAATAATACAGTGGTCTCTGGGCGACCATAAGGCACTACACAATAATACAGTGGTCTCTGGGCGACCATAAGGCACTACACAATAATACAGTAGTCTCTGGGCGACCATAAGGCACTACACAACAATACAGTAGTCTCTGGGCGACCATAAGGCACTACACAACAATACAGTAGTCTCTGGGCGACCATAAGGCACTACACAACAATACAGTAGTCTCTGGGCGACCATAAGGCACTACACAATAATACAGTGGTCTCTGGGCGACCATAAGGCACAGCACAATTGCAGTGGTCAGTTAGCGAACAAAGGGCACGGCAAATAGCAGTCATGGGCATAAAGCACTAGGGGCTGAAAAAGACTGAACTATTAAAGAGGTGGCAGCAGTAACGCAAAGAGGCGGCGGAGTTGGAAGCATAAGCGTATGTATCAAACAGTTATCGATGGTGAAAGAAATCGAGTTCAAATGTTTATGAATGCGGAATAGCGGAAGACATACCAGAAAGCACAGTAGTGTAAACTGAGGGTATCCCCTTTACTCACAGAAGATTAAAGGTCCGAGTAGACACTGGCTCTGAGGCTCTACTGGGCTCATGCCCATGTCTCCTTATAGAAAGAAGGCCAGAATGACCAGCTCTTGTGGATTATCGGGATAGAGGGCATTTCATATATGTGCCTTGAAGGTCTTTCACTTGGATACTATGCCCTCGACTGGCAGAGCATTGTAATGCTACTCATCTGAGTCTCCCTATTAAGAGTAAATTCCTGTGATGGCGGTGATGACTGAGCAGGACAAAATAGTGGCTGCCCAATGCTTTGTCTGCCATTTTACTTCTAACCTGGTGACCAGATCTTTGGATCCGTGGTGATCTTCCCTTCTTAGGACATCCTGGGAGAGATGCGTTTGGACATAGTAGAGTGATTAGTACCAGCAAGGGTGCGTCTGCCATCTACTCTTTCCCACTAATTTGTCCCCACATGCCTGGTTGGTAGCTTTGTGAGCCCATAATCATTACTGGCTCCTCGGCCTGTGGCAGATGCCATGTTTTTCTCTTGGTTTCACGCCCTAAAGCAGTTCACACCAATGAAGTATGCATATCTTTTAAAGAAGGTCTAGCCATCTCAGCCTCCAGAAATTCCTCTTCAGTGTTAGCCTTCTGTTGCCCCCCCCCCTCAAGTAACTCGGGGCTGGTGGACCCTCTGCAAGGAGCACCTCCAATGCTCCTCTGCCACATGTAGACCCAGATGTGGTTGCAAAGTGCTAACGAAAGCTCCCTCTATTATGCCTAACAATAAGATTAATCTTTGTTATAAGCCAGCCATTTTGGAACAAATGTTCTTCATGGCTGCAGCCTTCCTCATTAGTAGTAGCTGTGGCCACTCTTTATTCAAAGCCTTCTTGATCACTAGTCTGCTATGGTGATGCTCAATAAGGAATACATTCAGGGGTGCACCTAAGGAAAGCAAAAGCAGACATTTTGCTGGCAGCTGTAAATTTAATTCTTTGCAGGAGCTTTGTGATTTTGAAAAGTTAATTCCAGTAGACAAACTTGAGTGGTTAGTCCGTTCTGGCAGACCATAACGTCATAGCCCAGTGTATGTTAGTCAGTGGCATCTCATATCAACACAATGGTCAGGGGTATGGCTTTAGGCCCCAACCTTTCTCCCTGGCTCTTTAACACCTAACTTTCTCCGCTTGCACACCTCATTTCCACCTTCTCCCCCAACTTCCAGTGTTATGCAGATGCCACACAACTCTTCAAACTCCCCTCTAATCCTCGCCTTATTTCCTCCATAAATTCTGACTGCATATCTGCCATCCAGTCCTGGTGTACCTCCAATGACCTCTGCCTCAATGCCAGCAAGACTGAGATCATTCCTATTAGGATTCCTGCTCAATCTTTCTTCCCCCTCACTCTGGCCATCCTTTATGGGCTCTCCCCCTTCTCCTTCATATGAAGCCAGAAACCTTGGAGTCATCTTTGACTCCTCTCTTTCCTTCCTCCCTCACATTCAGGACCTTGCCAAGAAGGCCCACTTTCAACTCCACCTCCTCAAAGGAATTCTTCCTTTCCTCACTTACCCACAGAAGCCCAATGTCTCTAGACCCCTTGTTCGCTCTAGGCTAGATTACTGCAATAGCCTCTTCCTTAATCTACCCTTTTCTTAACTGCGGCTGCTCCAGCTATTCCGGAATAGGGCTTGGAAACGTATCCTTGACCTCAAGCCTAGGGACTGCATCTCTCCAGCCCTAAATCACTTCACTGCCTCCCGGTTGCTGCAAGGATCAAATTCAAATCACTCTGCATCACCCATAAGGCTGTCTGTGGCCTGGGACCATTTTACCTACAACTGGCACTCACCCTCCATATCTTTACGTTCCTCCGGCACCAACTCTGTGTGTCAAGCGCTTCGCTAAACAGGTGCTCGTGGCTGTTGTCTTTCCTTGGCTGGCTCCCTTCTATGGAACAGCCATCCTCTTCGTCTTAAACCGGATCTCCTCAAATTCAGGAAGCTTCTCAATACCTTCCTTTTCACCTCTTCTTTCCCTTCCTCCCTCCCCTGCTAGACACCACAGTTGCTGAGATTGCTGACCAGGGCCTTTGTGTCCTCTTGGGTCCTGGCCTCCCACACCCAAGCCTCCTAAAAATAAACCACTAAAAAGCAGAAGCTTTATTATACAGTCATCCTCCGTTTCTGCTCCCACTTCAGGAGATTAGCCCAAGTGACTTCCAGGTCTGGTCCTTTGCTACTCCAGTGCAGGTCAGCTAACTCATACCATCAGACCTATGGGTTCTTCCTGTGGTGGGTCAGGGATTCCAACTTTCTATCCCTGCTACGTCTTACCCTCTCCCTTAGTGCAGATTGTCTCTTTTGGGGTAATTGAGAAGCTTCTACAAATGCTGCCCATCAAGCCTGTTCCTGCTTTGGTGAAGGGTTCAGGCTATCATACCTCTCACTTTATGGCACCAAATCCAAAACGGGCAGACTGGTTAGCCTGCACACAACTCGTAACCTACCCGGACTCCGTCTCTACCAACCCTTATAAAGATTGGTTATGTGCTGTAGTTCTGAAAGATGTATACCTCCACATTCCTGTTTGGTCGCTGCAGCATTGCTTTCTATACTTTTCATCAGGCGCCCACCATTTTCAATATAAACTATTCCTTTATTCTGATCTCGGCCCTGTGTCTCTTTACCAATATGATGGCAGAAGTAGCTGGTCCTCTCCTCCTTCAAGGAGTCTGTTTATCCTCTTGTGGATGACTGGTGGGCTGGGAGGGGGAGGTGCTTAGAGGAACTATTGCCCCCACAGGCTTACTGGGCATAAGCTGCAATATGTTCAGCATTTATACTGTGCCCATGACCACTTTAGTGATTTTAAGGCAATACGTAAAGAACATAATTGAAAAAGAAACAATTCTCAAAAATCTAGCTAGTTGCAAAGGAACGGAGTGCTGAGAGGCCTGCTGAACTTCTGGGTAGGTGGGGATGAGACACTGGTCTTCTTTTCAGCAATGTTCCAGATGTTCCTGGGCCTCCAGAATGAGTGAATGAGTGAGGACCGTAGGCAGCAGATGCATCTTCATACTGCCCAGCAGCAAATTACACTTTTAAGTGACTGCTTCTGGGTCCTTGGATGGTAATGTTGGCACCACTGTGGCTAAAACACCATTGGTTTGTTACCATTCTCAGCAGTTTCATGACTCCTTCTTACCAAGGGGGACCATATTTTTTAAGTTTGGCCTCTGATTCATTCTGTGAGAAGGATTCCTCTATAATCTGGTGAATTCCTTGATCACTGCTGAGTTCAATCCAAAAGAGTATAACAGCACCAATGGGTGTTACTTTATGGTGCTTATAGAATGGCTGTTGGATTGTTTGTGGTGCTCCTGTTTTTTTGGGCACATTTGAAAAACATGCACAGAAAGATGTACATTTCAGGTATTCATTAATAGACTACAAACTAGGGGTTGTGTGGGAGGGAGTCATTCAAAGTTAGGTGGAATTTGTTCATGAAATAATGCTGGAGAAAGTTACCACCACAGTGGGATTTCTGAAAATATGTCCAATTCAAGGTTTGCCACTGTCAAAGGTGGTACTTCTGGAAAATGTCTGAAGATAGTTTTGGAAATACCATACTCTTAAGTCCCGTGCCCTATCCTCCTTACTGTACGGGAGACAGAACCTTTTTAACCAGAAAAATCTTCTTCCCCTTTAAATTTAGAGGCGCTTGACTCTGCTGTAACGCTCACCTGATTTCCACGGAGGCGCTGGGCTGGACTGAGCTGTCGCCGTGTCTTCTAGTGTGACTCGTAGATCTCGGCCTTCTCCTAGGGCTGGTCACCTTCTCACGATGTACCGGACGTGTAGAGTGAGGTGTCTGCAGACGGAAGAACAAGGATTTAGGAACTGGATTGACTGAACTTCTCCTTCCTCAGTCCTCTTATTCGAACCAAGGGCGTGGCTTGCTCACCTTAGATATATTAAGGCCGGGCTCTCCATCCTGCGTCTTTGCAGGGGCGCAAGTACCAGTTACTTCACTGGTTCACTGACAATCCTCTTGATTGCAGAGGTTGATGTTGGAAGATACCGCCGTTTACCGCACGAGCGGTTTCTTGATAGTTATTGGAGCACCCTTAATTTAGTCCCTTGCTCAGTTTCAGGGTGTCAAGATTGAAATTGTAGAGGAATGATGCGGCGAGCAGGTGAGTAGGAAAGATGACCGGTTGCTGTCAACCTTTCTAATGTCTCTCTTTGTCCTGCAGGTTTAGGTGCAATGGACGCTGATAAATAAGTGCCCAGGATCGTGCAAGCGCGTATGTACGAAGAAGATGAAGCGCGGTGCACGTAAGTAAAATGACTGCTGTTTGTTTCAAAAGCACGCCTTAATGTCTCTTTTGTCCTTGCAGATCGTGGATGCAGAGAGCGTTGCTAGATGGATGCCGGCAAACGTGCGAGCGCGTAAGTAGAAAGTTTATGGTTGGTTTAGAATGCGCCTTAAAATGTCTCCCTTTGTTTTGCAGATGCCGGCATGCAGCGCTTCTTGAAGTTCAGAACGTGCGGAGCGCAGGTAAGCAATTCAAGAATGCAATGCTTAATCAAGTCCTTTTCTTTGCAGATATCAATGGGGAGCCGAAGAAAGCGGCGGAAGGCTTTGGAAGATGCCGCCGTATTTGGTAAGTAAGAGCGCTGCTCTCGAATTGAATTCTGCTAACCTGTTGTTTTGTCTTGGCAGATGCAGCTGAGGATCGGATCTCTCGCAGGTAAAGAATTCGTTTTCACAGGAACTGGAGCTGAAGAATCTCAGGAAGACTGGAGCTGACACGGTGAGCGTCCTGATGCAGAATAACGCGAAGCACGTTTCATTAATCGGGTGTGGTTTAAATAGCCTTCTGTAGTGCTTAGGCGTCTTCTTCCACAGCCTCGCCCAGGTAAGAAAAGAGTTCCTGTGTTCTGATTCCAGGGAGTGGCTCCTGCCCCACCCAGACAGGAAAAGTAGTTCCAGGCAGAGAAGGATCAGAAGACCATCGAGCTGGTAAGTAAGCAGCATGGTCTGCTGCAGGTAGGTCCACCCAAGCACTCTTAAGCATTATGAGCCCGGCGCTTCCAGCACCGGGACCGGTCATCTTTATGAGCCTGGTGCCACTGGCGCCAGGACAAGGTCCAAAAGGTCCCGATAGGGACTGGCTGATACCCAGGATCAAGGTTATGGGCCTGCTTCCAAGGATGTGAGGCAAGTCCTGACCCCTTGGAAGCAGGGATCATGACATCTGCCCACCGGCGCCACTCCTCAGTCCCCATTTCCGCATCAACGGGAACGGGCCGAATTCACCAGCGCTCCTTGGTTTGGCTTCAGCCATGTAATTCCACGCGCTCTTCTGCAGATATTCCTCTATCTTTGTCTTTTTTTCTCAATAGGTACTTGTTCCTCCGACACCAAGCTCCTCTCACTGGTGCATGTTGACTTCAGTGGGCTTCAGCAGGTGTCCAGCCTGCAAGGGTCTCTTCCCCACGTCCGACCCCCACGCCCTTTGCCTCCACTGCCTTGGCCCTGACCACGGTTGGGAAGGTTGTTCCGCGTGTGACATGCTGACTCCCCGTGCACTGAAGAACAGCCTAGCTAGGTGGAGGGTGCTCTTCCAGAGCCTCCGGAGGACCTGAAGGATTTCGTCAAACCTCGCTCGAGGCTGAAGTTAAGGACTCTATTTACTACTGCACACCGTAAAGGCGACTCCTTCCCAAGGAAGCGCCCGACCAGGAGGAACCTTTCGGGTTCTAGCACCAGCACACGTACCAAGGCTAGTACAGCTACCGGCCTCACGGCCGAGGGGTCTCCAGATCCTTCCGATGTCAGTGCTGAGGGACCGCAAGGTTCTTTTACCGGGATTACTCCTAAGGGGCAAGGCCCTAGTACCGGCATCATGACTGAGGGGGCGCCTTCACGCAGCACTGGCAGCAGCTCTGCCGATGGCAATACGCCTTCCAGGTCACGGCCTGAGGTGCAGGAAAGGCCTTATGTTCCAACATCAAGCGTCTTGGAGAGGGCTGGTTCCAGTGAGCCAGGTGCCACAACTTTGGCACGTTGCACGCAGCTCGGCAAAATGGCCGTCGTGCCAGACAAGATAGCCACACGTCCGATACCCCCTCTGGCAGAGCGGGTGGAGGAACGAGTCACAAGGTGGGACTGGTGCCAACCAGGTGCTTGACCTACAGTTTATCCATCAGTGGTGGCAGGTTTCCCCTGCACCCCAGGTAGAGTGTGCCCCGGCACCAACAGCAGCCGTTAGCCACTCCGTCTATATCACCTGCCACCTCTACAGCCTCCGAAGATGGGTTCTTTGGAAGGTTGCTAGGGCTGCTGCAAACTCCCTGGATGGGGGCCATCCTCTGGTATGGCATCAGGGACATGCTCCCCCAGGATCTCCCCAACAGCACCCATAGTCATTCCTCCTATCACTGCGGTGCCGCGGGCCCCAGCGCGACCACCACTGCTCCAGCCGATTCCGACTTCCCTGCCTCCCACAGTACAGGTGGTTCCATACCAGCCTCTGCAGCAGCCACCAGCTCCAGTTTCCACACTGCAGCCCACAGTGCCTAGCACTCCTCCACCAGTTCCAGACCCTCCGAGCACTCTGGTGGACACTGACGAGGCGGAGGACCCCGACATGCCATCTTCAGCCAGGGCCTTCCACAAACACCTTGTAGGTTTGGCAGAATATTTGGGCCTTCCTCAGCTTGCGGTAGGGCACCCTGTGGAGGGGGTCTTGGCAGAAGTCCTCACCCTAACACCCCCTACCAAAATGGGGATCCCGATGCAGAAAGACTTAGTTGCCCTGGCCAAGAAGGGGTGGCTCAAGCTGCACTCGGCCCAACCTGTCAATCGGTGCATAGACGCCAAGTATAGGCAGATGGAGGGGGATACACTCTTGCTTTTGGCGCATCCTTAACCGCACTCTTCCGTGATTGGTGCAGCATCACTCTATTCTAAGCCTCAGTCGTCCTCGATGCTGCTAGGCAAGGAGGAGAAGATCTTGGAGGCGTACAGAAAAAAGCTGTACTCCACTGCCTCCTGGCATCCCAGAACTTCCGGCACAGAGCCAAGTGCGCTTTAAGGCTGGCCTAGAAGAAGCCAAGCTGGTAGCACAGGGCATCATAGAGTCCACCGACGCCCACATCGTTACCTCTGGCCGGGCCATCTGCATTGCTACGGACATGAGAAGGACGACCTGGCTCCTGGCTATTAAGTTAATCCTGATGTCCAGCAAACGCATATTGGACCTTCCATTCGAGGGTTGTGACCTCTCCACTCCACCACGGATGAGGAATTGGTTAAAAAGAACAGCTCGCAAATCACAAGGTCTTTATTCTTAAGAAGGCCACGCCCAAGGCCTACATCCAGTCGCAGCAATGCTCGGACAAGGGGCGGGTGTTTGGCGGGTGCTGGGGCTTTCAAGGACAGAGATCCAGGCAACCTGGCCACTGCCTGAGTCAGCACCATAGGAAACAACAAAAGGGGCGGTGGAGGGCAAGAGGTATTTCCAAACCCCCTCCTCCGCACCAGCCGCATAGGGAAAGAAGACATGACCAAACACTTCGGGGCCACGTGTCTCCGGCGGGGGGCAGGCTTGCCTTTCACGTGCAAAATTGGGTGCCGGAATCTTTTTCGGACCCCTGGATCCTCTCCATAGTCTCCACGGGGTACCGCCTACCAGTACCTTCCTCTCCTCCCTCCTCTCCCACAGATTGGGACAACAACTCTCCTGGCGGAGATCCGGTCACTTTTCGAGAGCCAGGCAGTGGAAGAAGTCCCAGCCTCCAGGCGAGGATTGGGCTTCTATTAAGGATATTCGCCATACAGAAGGAGAACCAGGCTGGCCTGAGAGTTGTGTTCGACCTTTCCACCCTCGATATCTCTCTCTCTCTCCCTCTGCAAAAATTCAAGATGGTTAAGCCAGCTCTTATTGCAGAAACACTGGACAGGGGAGCCTTGATGTGCTCCCTGGATCTGAAGGACGCTTATCTACACATCCCGATTGGGCAGCAGCATCGTTCCATACTGCTCCGCAGGATCAGGGGCTGCCATTTCCAATACAAGGTGCTACGCTTTGGGCTCAACTCAGAGCCCAGGCTATTTACCAGGTTAATTAATACAGTGGCAGCCCTCCTCAGGGCCACCATGTCTACCCATACCTGGACCTGGACGACTGGCTCGTTTGGGCCACCTCTCTGGAAGCAATTCACCAGATCGCCTCTGCACTGATGAATACCACAACCTGAGGTCCACTATCAATCTCAAGAAGTCTTGGCTGCAGCCCACGCAGAGCCTGACCTTCTTGGGCCTCATCTGGGACACACGCTCAGAGTCTTTCCCTCGGAGGACAAGATTGAGGCCATCAATAGAGCCAAAGCTCACTTCCTCTCCAGGATAGTGACCTTGGCCTGGTGGTACAACACCTATTGGGTCTTATGGTAGCGGTCCTGTTGGTCATACCCCACACGCGGCTCAGGATGAGGAAATTACACTGCACTTCGCAGCCTCATGGAATCCGTAGAAGGGCTCCCAAGCAGAACCAGTCAACGTTCCTCCCTTTCTCAACTCAGACTTCCAGCGGTGGTCCGTGGACTGCACCCTGCGGCAGGGCAAGCACTTCTGACAGCCAGCCCCTCAGGTCACAGTCACTACAGACTCGTCCCTAGAGGGCTTGGGAGCCCCCTGGACAACCACAGCATCCATGGAGTCTGGACACAGCAGGAGTCCCACATAAGTTGACTAGAATGGAGGGCCATGTGACTGGTTCTCAAGGCCTTTCTCCCACTTATCGAGGACAAGACAGTTCTTATCCAGACAGGAGAACAACATCTACCTCATGTCGGTCCACCTCCCGAGGGAATCCAACTCGGCAGACTGGGGGCGGACATTTACGAGCTCCTGGCCCAGCAGGGGGCAGGGTACTCCACCCTACTCCTCACAATCTAGTACTTGCAGCGCTATTCCTGAGCAGGTCACGCTGAAACACTTGAGCCCATCTCAGGCTAACCTAGAGGTCATCCAGGGTGCTAGAAGCTACTAGGTGCCAATATAAGAGTGAATGGTCTAGATTCTGCCATTGGGCCGACTCTAGGGAGATCGACCCTCTTTACTGCACCTTGGACGACATGCTCGCCTTTTCGGCACACCTCGCCAACTCTGGTGTACAGGTGGACACATGCCGCACCTATCTGGCAGCCATAGGGGCTTACAGGAATTTGGAGGAGGGCCTCTTCTTCTTCTCCTCCTCCTCCTCCAACCCAGGGGTCAAGCGACATCTGGCAGACCTCCACAGGCTTTACCCGCCTATAAAAAAAAAAACACCCAGTGCGGTACCTTAACATTGTGTTGGGCGCCTTGGCGCACAAACTTTTTGAGCCAATGGCTGGTCACCATGCAGACAGCCCTGCTCTTGGGCCTCACCTCAGCTCGCAGCGTCAGCGAGATCCAGACTCTGGTGGCTTCAGAGCCCTACACTACCTTTCACAAAGACGTCCTGCGAATGCACCCTGCGTTCTTACCCAAGGTGACCTCCTCCTTCCATGTCAACGAGGAAATAGTTTTACCTGCTTTCTCCGCCGACCCCAAGGACAAGCCTCAGTAGGTCTGGCACCATCTGGATGTCAGACACGCGCTGAAATACTACCTGGACTAGTCTGACGCCTTGTTGACACTCTCAGTGGGTCTAGGCACGTTTACCAGGCATCCAAGGCCTCCATAGCAAGGTGGATGGTAACGGCCAGCAATGAGGCCTATGGAAGGGCAGCTCAAACCTGTGCCAGCTAACTTACATGCCCATGCGGTCAGAGCCAAAGCCACTGCCATCGCGTTTCAATGGCCGGTGCCATGGCATGTCATCAGCAGGGCGGCTACCTTGGCCTCCCCTTCGGCTTTCTGTAAGCACTACTGTTTGGACGCCGCTGCTAGGTCAGACGTGGCATTCGGACAGGCGGTTCTAAGAAACCGGTTTACTTAAGGAGGGTCTCCTATCCACCCTGGGGTTACATTCAGTTGTAATCACCCATACAGTATGGAGGAAAGGGGACGTGACGTGAGAGTAATTAGTAGTTACTCTCCGTAATGACTAACGTACTCTTTGTCCATAGTCCCCTTTCCTCCATACGTCCCACCATCCCCCCCCCTGAATAATATTGGTGTCATTAGGCAGTGCTGAATATTGTCGATGCGTCAATGAGGACTGAGGAGTGGTGCCGGTGGGTGGAGTTAGGCAAGCACATGCTCCTAGGGCCGCGCCTCTAAATTTAAAGGCTTTCTGGTGAAAAAGGTTCCGTCTCCCGTCCCTCGCGAGGGGCACCCATACAGTATGGAGGAGAGGGGACTATGGACTACGTTTTTTTTTTATTTTATACGGTTTATACAAACCTAATATTTTACAAACACATTAACAAGACAACATGTAACATGCGTCATTTTACACCATTTTGCATTTTCCTCACCCATCCTCCTTTCTCCATCGTTCAATTTGCACAGCCGCTGTTTGTTTCTTAAACAGCCTCAACCAGACTTAGACGTTCTTCAATTGTTTTTAAGGAGAGTATTAGAGGGATTAATAGTTTATAGTCAATACCATTGAACATGTGGCCCCACCAATCGTCCGCATCCAAGGAGGGATGGTTGACACTCCATGGGCCCAGATGTAAAGTTCTTTCGTTACAGAGTTTTGTACAAAAAAGAACCGAGTGCTTCAGTGTTTCTGGTTTACTTGTGCAGAATCTACACATAGGATTTATGTAATTGTTGCATTTCCACTTCTGTAAACGCTCTTTGGTTTTAAATAAGTTCATGCGAAATAACATGAAGCGTCTTCGCGCCTCGGGATCTGGAAAAAGACTGATGTAGTGTTGTGCCTTATTGAAAGCACGAGCTTCAGCTAGAACATGTTAAGCGACTTCAATTCAGCAATCCCACTAAGTCAGTGCCTCGTCTGGGATGCCCAAGGGAAGCCCTTATTTATATATTTTTATGACAAGTTATACTCTGGATAATAAACCCTTATTTAACGCCCCTCTCTTAGAATCCCCCTGACCCCACTGAACCAAGAAGTAGGTTTGTTTTGCAAATTAAAAAGGTTTATTGGAAAAATTAAACAATAGATATATATCACACTTTTATAATAAATTAATATTTGATATCACACTTAGACATATGACAGTGAGTGATCAACAATGGATGATGTTATACTAGCACACTGGTTTAATTACTTAGGAGTAGTATAGAGGATAAGATAGCTGAGAATGCGTTATATGGTACAAGGAAATGCAAGGTGGAAAAGAAGCAACACAGGAATAAACTTGATATGATTTCAGCAAAACATAATGTAATCACTTTTCCCCTTTTGGCAATTCACCCCCCCCCCTTTATGCAATGTAAGGAGATGGAAGTAACACACAGTCTTCAGGAATACAATCACAGTACAATACGAATTCAGTTCCCCATTAGTAAGCTTAGAGATACAGGGAAGATTTTAAACACAGGCAAAGTACTTTAAAGGTGGTATGCAAAGAAGGGAAAAATATGCTAAAAATGATTTTAATTCCCTCTAGAGGTTCAGGGTGAGTGAGCGATACTTTAAATCAGTTCAGGCCAGCCCTATCAATGATTCAGAGATGGTTACAGGTTGAAAACGGAATTCCGTAATGGAAGCAAAAGACAAATATTTTTAGACGTGGCTGAAATGAAACAAAATGTCAAATTGCAGCAATTTAGTTGCGTGCGTCGAGCGCCATTACGAAGGAACTATAAGGAGTAGCAAGTCGGAAAGCTTAGAATCTCAGCTTTAAAATAAAAGTTAAATCTCGCTTCTATCACAAACGGTCCAAGAGATACGGACGATTTTGTGAAGGTAGATTGTCAAAATAAAAGTAAAGCTCAGAATGATAGATGACAATTTTGCAGCTTTGAATCAACAGGAGGGACACGATTTCTATGATGCAGTTCTCAATAGGTTAAAATAGTTTGACTTAGATTATTTTAAACTAAGAGATTGGTTTTGCACAGTTCTGGCTGAGTACTACACTATATTTTGGACAGGAATGCAACTTCGTCACGGATCGGGTCAATAGGTTTAGCTGCGGTTCTCTCTGCTCGGCGGGTCAGTCAGGCACCGGTTCTGCTCACAGCGGTCTGGGTCTGGTCTGCGGTTCTGCTATCGGCACTTCTTTCTGGGTCTCCTACCGGTTCTGGCAAAAGTTCTTGGCAAAGAATTCAACAGCTCGCCCGGCTGTAGAATAGTTTGGTTGGATTGCTGGATTCTGAAGGCCTGCTGAAAAAGGATTTAGCTGGTGGTCCAGGCCTCTCTGCTTTAAGTTCTGGAGTTAAGTTCTGGTCTCTGGAGATTGATGGATTTGAAGTCTGGAGTCTCCCGGCAAAGCGTCCCGCAAGAAAGTGGAAAGTGAATGTCCCTGTCTGGCTTCCAGTGGCTCTTTTGAAAATGGGTGTGGATGCTAACTTTCTTTGCCCAACCTACTCACGATTTGATAGGTCAAGGATTTCTCTTTGACCTGATTTGAGAAGGGAACAGTGAGTCAGAGTGATGAGGTAGGTTTTTGGTCAGAGGATCCTCCCCTTGTCAAATTGCACACAAATCTATTTCTGATCCAAATACCCATTTATCTATGTAACATTTTTCTAATATTATATGTCCAGTTAACATATTTTCTGTAGCACCAAACCATCTGATCCCTGTCTTTGTAAGATGTTGTGTCCACTTTTGACAGAATTCTGCCCTTTTCATCCAGATAAAGACCTCTAAACTTTTCCAGATTTTACACAAATGTGCACAAGGGATATGGGTTTCAGATGATAAAGTGTCAGATTTTTAACTTGCATACATTTGGAGTAACAACCTTATTTCCCGCTACTACTCCCCAGAACATACCACAGAGTCCTGACACCTCTTAAAATGTGCACAGAAAAATCACAAGAATTATGATATTATTTATATAATTTTTACAAGTCCGCACTATGAATTATCCATCTTTTTAAAATTATGCTCTGGCCCCAAAGGGGTGTGGTTTTCAAAAGCACATGGTGGAATTTCTGGTTTGTCCACTTCCCCCAAGCTCAGCTTGCTCACAGAGGCACTTCTCCTCCCAAGAGGAAGCTATTTTACGACCCCCCCAATATAACATTTGCCTGAGCCCGAGACAGTGCTTTGTTCAGTTTCCTGCAGTCCCCAGGTGCCACTCCCCAAATTCAATCAGAGAGGTGTCATCTCCTTTTGGCAGGGGCAGTAGAATGCAACCCGGCCTGGGAACACAGCTGCTGATCAAGTTTCAACTCCTGTCGGGGGTAGTTGTCAGGCAGAATTCAATCTCTTTAAGCCAGGCTTCAGCTAAATGTCACTTTGGTTGCCAGTTTTCTACATTCAAACCAAACTTGCAATTTTTACACATGCAGCTAGAACACTGATTCTAAGTTCAAAACTATGACATTTAAACAATTGCAACCTATGTGACCCTCAAAAGTAGGTCACTCATTTATTCTAAACATTTCGATTTTAGTGGCTTTAAACCCAAATTCACTTAAGCTGCTGACATCCCCAGCTATTTTCAATACATACATTAGACAATTACTTCCTTCAAGTCATTTCAGAATATAGTTTTACATTGTATCCACCTCTTAGTAAGTCTTTCTTTGGCCTGGTTTGGTTCATTTGTTCAGTTTTACACAAGTGTCTGGTGTTTTTAAAACGCCGGCTTTCTGGTAGTGGTGAGCACCAGTATTGCATCCATTTTTGACATTAATAACAACAGATTTTGAACAGCACCATATTCCTTAGCACTGATGGGTGGCAGGTCAGGGGACCATTTTGCTGTGCGCAAAACTGCACGGTTCTCCAGGATTCTGGCGCAAATGTGGGCTTTTCCGCCCTCTTGGGTTTCCTAAGCCCACAGCACCAAGTGTTGCAGCATAATAGTCCAAACGTGGGTCAGGACACCCAAAAAACATTAATCATCAATTTCGCAGCAGCTCTTTGAGCGCAGGTTCGCTCCCAATCTATGCGCCATATTTTTGTTTTTGCAATGTTCGGATTTTCGTGTAACGTGAGATTCTTGATGTTAAATTCAATCAATAAGCTTTCGCATCTCCGTATCCACATAGCCACTAAGTTTTGCCCATTAACCGATGCATTGAGGAGGATTTCAAACTGCGGAATGTTTTCTTGTGCTCTGGTCTTGCGGAACAGGGATAACAGATTCCAGGTGATTCTAGCCTGAAGTGAGATGAGGGAAAGTTTGTATCTGATACAAGCGGTCTTTGTTCCTCTTGGGAGACCCAAGACTTTCATCCAGAATTGATTCTCAAGTGAGGACCACAGTTATTGTGTGCAACCCAGCGCATTTTCGGCCCCATAAATCAATACTGGAACAACCTTCTGTTGGTAAAACAACCTTAATGGATCGAGGGAGAACTTCCCGTATTTCTTTTTCATAATAACAGCTTGACTGGATAGCTGGACACATTTCCTCTTAATGTCGGCTATCCAGGGACCGTCGTCGATACAGGAGCTTAGTGTCATTCCCAAATATTTCACACTTTGCGATATCTTAAGTTGACTTCCACTCAAGGTCCATCTAAACTTTTTAGCTGTTTTCAAGGAACCTCCCTTCAAGTTCTTAAATGTTAGGATTTCACTTTTGTTTCAGTTGATCACCAGCCGGTTCTTATTTACGTAATTTTGGACGGCATCTAGTTTTCTTTGTAGTCCGATAGGCGTTAGGTCCAACACAACGAGATCATTGGCGTAAAGCAACCAACTTAAGTGCGATCCATTTATTTTCGGCGGGAAAGAACTTACTGCATCTATTGAGATGCCAATGTCTGATATGAACAAGCTGAAAATGGCAGCAGCCAATGGGCAACCCTGCTTTACCCCATGCCCGTAGTGACTGCCGTTGACAACCTTCCAGCTTGGTCCAAACGAATCTTAATCGATGTTTCCGTGTGTAGTTCTTGGATCGCAGAAACGAGGTCTTCCAGGCATCCCCACCGCCGGAGTTTCGACCACAAGAGGATGCGGTCTACAGTATCGAAAGCGCTCGAGAAATCTATGAATGCTAAATATACCGCAGTGTTGGTCCTTATAGCCTCCATCTTTACCAGGTTCAAAAGTAGTAGGTTTAAAGAACATCCAACTTGTTTGACAAAAGCTGCCTGTCGGGCGTCAACATGATCCGAGACCGAAGCCCATTGGACAAGTTTTTGTTGAAGGGTTGTGGCATAGACTTTGCCTAGAACGTCTAACAGGGCCACCGGTCGGTAGTTTTTCGGATCTCACCTGTCCCCTTTTTTAAAGATTGGCACAACTATTGCCGTTTTCCATGATTTGGGAGAGATGCCTAAGATGTTTATTCTTTCGAATAAGGCAACACAAATCGCAGCCCAGATCTCGGGATGTTGTTTTATGGTATAATTCGCTAAGCCATCCGGACCGGGGGCTCTTGAATTATTGGCCCGCGTTATTATATCCACGATCTCATCTTTACGGTATATAAGACTTCTGGGTGGAAATGTTGGCTTTACTTCATCACCTGCGGATATAGTCCTCTTGTAAAGTTCCTCAAAATGGGACATCCAAGCTGTTTCAGTCACTGGACATGTTTGCAGCGATTTTTGCGGGGCCTGCATATTGTTTGTGATCCTCCAAAAGTCTCTTGTATTTTTGTTCTTTAGAATGGATAGCATTGTCTCAGCATCATTTTGTATGGTCATGTGAACATGGGCCTTCGTCCAGTTCTTATAAGACTGCTTGGCTGTTTTAATTAGCGACTTTCTTACATTCAAATCTGATGATCGAGCCTGTCGAATTGCCAGTCGCATCTTCCGTTTCTGTTTCTGCATTTCAGGATCAAACCAATGTTTTCGAACCGAATTTGTTTTTTTCAGACCGGTGTTCTTGGTTTTGAATTGGAACAAGAGATGATCATATTGCAGTTCAGTACTGTCCTGACAATAGGCTGTTGACAGCTGAGTGACCTCTTGTTCATCGATACGCAGTCTTACCCTATTTGCTACTGCTGAGATAGTATGTTGCCATTTCGGAGATCCATCCTTTAATGCAGAAAGGAATTTTGTTATTAACATGTTGTGATCACTGTTTGTTTGGACCTTGATCTCGAAAGATTTTATTCTGGCATGCAGATCAGGTGAAACAAAGACATAATCAATTATTGATGCGGAATCGGACTGCTGCCACGTCGGGGCAGGTGGCATATCCCCAATCGTATTTCCGTTCAGTATTTGTAATTGTCTTATTTCCATCTCATCAAGCCAGTCATTGGCAATGGCCTTTTTGTCTTCAGTTGCCAGTTTAAAGAGATCAACGTTCAAGTCCACGCATATCAGGATATTTGCCCTTGCCCTCCCTTCAAGGATTGTATCCAGAATTTCTGCAATTTTCTCCATAAAATCACGTTTACCTACTTTCAGATGGTTCCAGTAAACATTTAAGAGTGTTATTTCATCGTCGGTCTCACAACTCAAATTCCTTTTAGTAAGTTGTTTCCTGGATGAACGGAGAATGGTTAATGGACTTTGAGATCCTAAAACCCGACGCCCTGTTTACCAATGTTAGCAGCCCTGCCATAGGTCGCCCTTTCATCAATTTTATTGCTGGGTTTATGGCCACTTCGAAATTGCTCACAAGAGGCATTTCAGTTATCCATGTCTCCTGCAGACATGCGACAGCTAGACCCTCTAGCCAATTTGTGGTGAAGAGATGTGTAAAACCTCGCGTGTTCCAAGAGGCCACTAAACACTAATTTAAAGTTGACTCTTCCTGGCATTATTGTCGACCTTTTGTGTTGAGCGTAGCGGCCAGCCAACCCCAATCATCCTTTTCCTTGCCTGTACTGATACAGTTGTACGTATTAGCCACAGGCATTTGAGACTCATTATTATCACTTATAGTGATTCTGGTTTCTGTTTTTGGTGCATCAGATATTCTCGGGTCATTCATCGTCTTAGGATTAGGATGTGAATCCTCGATTATGTTGCCTTCCTGTGTTAAGTTTAGCCATTGTCCGCTAACCTGCGACCTTCCTTCAGTCGTTTTGGTTTGTGAACACACTTTTTTTTTTAATTCAAGGAGCGCAACACAGTACTCTGATTCAAGCAGCTTAGCGCTTCTCCATTGTCCCGTGAGGTCGATGCGTCATGTCTGAGACTAAGAGAATCCACTATGTAGACTTGAAAACCCAGTGAAAATAGTGCGACATTTGCCTCGATGATTGTGTTCGCTATCAGAGAAGAGCCAACATGGAGAGTTACTTTGTCGTTTCGTTTTTTGTTTGGAAATTCAACAATCTTTAGGTCTTTAGACGTTATAGCACGAAGACTGGGAATCAAGTCAAATAACCTAGTGATGTTTGTGCAATTTAGGATCAGCCTATCCTTTGAATCAATCCTCTCAATCATCACCTTGAAACCTTTCTCCTTTTCATTCTTTCTTTTGGCCCTACCTCTATGATTCCCGTGGGGGTCCACTTGAGAGGCCGAATAAGCGACGATTGAAAGATTCTTTATTTTTTCGTTAAAGGATATGTCCACACCTACCACCTCTCTTCGAATGCCTTCGATGTTTTTCTCTCCACATTTCGTGGTGGTTATGGAGTTTTCTCTTTCACTTATTTGTGTATCTTTCAGTCTGTTACATAGATTAATCCTGTTTTCATGTAGAGTCACAAATGGCGGACTTCTCTGGGTTTTAAGGTCACCTTCTGGATTTACGGGCTCATACACAAGGTGACATGTTCTTAAAAGCTTTCCACTCGCCATCTGCGGGGTAGTGGCCTGGACCTTCGGGCCTAAGCCAATGGAAATTTCCTTCTCTGGTTCCGCCGGCCCGTCGTTAGATGAGTTCTTTTGTATATCTACAGGCGTTTTGTGAGGGCTTTTGTCTCGTCCTTTTGTGACCTCCACTTCGTCCATGTCATCATATGTAGACATATTCAAGAGTTCTTCAGGAATCTCAACCGTTGGTTTGACAGTCTCCTTCTCTCCTCCAGGAGAATCCACTTCCTTGGTTTGCTCTGGTCTATAGGTGTTTTCTTTCAATTTGGGTTTGTTTAACTCTTTCGTCACTATTTGAACGAAGTTTACGTTCCTCAAAAATGTTCTTGCTCCTGTGTTTTTGTTTGTTCTTTTGATTGTTAGGTTCTTTGATTTTTTTTATCATCTTTGTGGGTTTAGTTTTGGATACATCTGAGTTCTTACAGCTCACTTGAGTACCTCCAAAAATTGAGAAAAAGTTTAGCTTCTCTGCTCCCTTAGTAGCAGTTGTTGAGCTTCTTCCTTATTAGATTGTACCGCTGTGTTTGAAGTTGATGGTCTTTGATTTACAAAACCCATCTGCCTCTTGCAGGCCCTCGCCTGTTCGAAGGCAGTATTGAAGGAGATGTCAGTGATTTTTTCACCCTCAAGTGTAATGGTTAGATCCTGACCTTGTGGACTTGATGTGACGTCAACTGAGGTCACGTGAACTTGGCTTGCTTGAGACAGATCTTTGCCGTTGTTGAGGTCTATCACCTGTGTTGGAGCCACTAACTCTCGGCCGTTCAATTCTTGAGATCTGTTCTCCATTGTGGTTGCATCGCTACTAGCTCCAGCGTTCGATTGCTTTGTCTCAGGACAACGCAGTTAAAGGTGAGGTTAGACCACTATGTCGTGTGTCATTGCTGCTTGGGTTATTATCACAATGTGGTCCTTTGTGGATTAAACCTTCGTATTTAAATAGAGGTTCTCGGGCAACCTCAGCCAAAAGTGTTTTGTCCAAGGAGTCGTTTCTCTTTTGCTCACATAGGGCTTTAAGTGACGTATCCAGATCTTTTAGCCCTTCTTTGAGGTTACAGGTAGATTGGTTACATATTGGGTCCAAGTGAGCAACTTTAGTATTCAATAGGGCCATCAAGGTTGTAGAATCCTTAACTGAAACGTTCAAATTTTCGTAGAGCTTCATAAAAGGAGCTATAGAGATTGCAAGTGAAGATATTATGACTGCTTGCAAGTCTACTTTTAGACCGGTGTCACTGCCCTCAGTGTTCCTAGCATTGGAGATCTGCTTCTTTACTTTCCTTTGCTTAAAGAGTCTTCCCCTCCTTATTTTGGGGAAAGGACGTTCCATAAGAGACGTGTCAGACGAGTCATAGTTGACTGATGAATTCAAACAACAACTACTAGATGGTGAGTTTTGCCTATTCAATGGTATTCTTTCTGGTTTTAATCGTTTTGCAATAGGAGCTCTCTTCTGAGAATTCAATTAAATGACGAATCCTGCTGCACGGCCTCACTTGTCCTTTTGTCAAGAGCGCATGAAGCCTGTTTTACTCGTTTATACTGGATGTTTGGCCAAATGTCCTCATTTGGTTCTGTTAATTGGGTGTTCATCCGTTTTTGGGGTACTTTCTGCTTTTGGGGTATATCATCCTGCATATGGTTACCCTTTTTCAATTTGTTGCATATTTTATTCAGTGCTATCACATTATGCAGTATGTTGTTTACTACGTCTATGGAGTCTTGGCGCTCAACCCTTCTTAACTCCGCCGGGTTCTCTGTTTCAAGCATTCTTACCTGCCCTTCTGGTGTTCGGGGATCATTGGGAAGACCCGTTGAGGCGCAGAATACCTCATCGTTATACTCCCCAGCGGCAAGCCCTGTAGAGAGAAATTCAAGTTTTGCCTGTGAGCTACTCACTAAGAGACCAGTAAGAGGTCCTTCACACCGGGGCACACCCCCTCTCTCAGCTACACTCAATATTACTCCAGTGAGGTCGGCATCTTCAACCAAGACGTTCACTGACCCGGAGGGAGGGGCCATCCCTCTCCGGCCAACTGACACGCCTCCCTCGCAGATTGAGCAGCTTGTGTGACTGTCAGAAAGGTCACCGCACACGCTCACTTTGTCACTCGTGCGCAACTCCATTTGCGGAAATCGGCCGGTTTCGGCACCTTCCCCTCTCGCGGCTCCATCTCCAGCATAGCATCCTTACTGCACCGGACGCTGTAATACTTCCCTCTCCTCCAGCGCCGGCCCACACACGCCCAACAAGGTTATCGCACCATCGCGAACCAGCGAAACTCCAGGTAAGTGATGTCTAAGATTGGGCTTGTTCCCATCAGATATGGTGGAGCTCTGCCGGGGACCCTTCCCGCCCGTCTCCTCTCCATCACCAGAACCAGAAGTCGTGTTGCGAGAGGCGTGACTCAAAAGTTGTTCGCAACTAACGTTGCACAGTTTGGGATTAGACATTGAGGTCTTATCTGTTTCGGCGTTGTCTTCACAGCGTAATGTTAATTGGTCATGCAATACGACTGTGCTATGAGCAATTCTACTGGGTCTGTTAATGGTGATATTAACATTGGTACTATTGTTGGGGCCTTCACAAGGTTCCTCCGTAGTTGATGTACATGTATAAAACCGACTTACTTTTCTTGTACCAGACCGATTTAAATTGCTGCAGCCTCCAGGTCCAGTTACCTCTATATCACGTTTCGTCTGGGCTCGTGTCCTAGCTACCGGAGAGGCCATTTGTTGTCTGTGGTGACACCACTCGCCAAACAGCCTAACAGCTCTTCTGCCACCAGGGCTTACGCCGCGAGGGCGATTGGGCTGGCAATTAGTACTCTCCTGATGTCACGTGTGCGAGATAAGCCCCGCCTCCTCCAGGAAGCAGGGAGCAGCAAGAGCTCCTGCTCGCAATGCTGCTTGCCTCGGAAATGTAAGAATCACTTTTGCAAATGTTCGTTTCACAGAGCGCACCTTCAGCGTCCACAAAGTATGTTAGTCACTTCAGAGAGTAACTATTAATCTTTTGCCGATGGTAACATAAAAAGGTTTTTTTAAAACACTTTCTTATAGTCATTGTCACCTTCAATGTGACGGTGGAAATAAACAATGTTCAGTAGTGACTCATGCCTTGGAAGGGTAAGTGGGTGTGTGGTTCGTCAGATACCAAACCTTTCACCGCCTTAGCACGGCCAATTGTAAATGCTTTATTACAGCATTGAAAGAGCCTGCACTACCCTTCTATACAATGTTTATATTGGGGCAGATGTGCATATTTTTATTTTTAAACATCCCCTTTTGAGGTGGAAGTGAAAATAGGTAGATTTTCATCAGAATGGATGCCTGAAATACTAACACCGGTATTCCCATGAAATATTGCTGATTTTATTTGATCAAAACCTAAATTGGGTGGACAGTGAAATTACGGTTTTTGCCAGGTACCATGAATTTACCTTCCTTTAACAGAAATATTGTTTGCATGGAATACTGCTGATAGTATTTGATCAAAACCTAAATTGGGTGGGCACCATGAATTTACCTTCCATTAACAGAAATACTGTTATCACCCACGCCTAAATGATCCCCTAAATGTTTCATGTTTTCGTTTGGCCCAGAACACTTGTGATCAAGAAAAGACACACATTTATATTAACAGCATAGTGACATGAACAGATAAATCCTTCCCTGTTCACAAATTCACTCAAATGCACCACCGGGAAACAAACCGAACCTAAATACACACAGAGCGACCCACACACTCCACCTTTCATAAAAATGCAAATATGGAAGGTCGCTCTTCCTCTCTATCACCAGATCCAAGCCAGGCTCCCCTCTTCTTCCATGAACTGAAGTATGCAGCAGACATTCCAAGACCGTGCATTTGGGAGCCCAATAAAAGCCTCCAAGTCCCCTCAGGGTCTTTCACTCTGCATCATCTGAGAGAAGACCCCATAATAACAGCAAGACCCAATCACAGCCTCCTGTAGTGTCTGGTAGAAACTGCATAGCTTATCAAGGTCACCTACTGTCTATATGTGAACCAGGGCAATGGAAGGGAGTGGCAGACACATTGGTGACTGAACAATGTCAGCAAGGGAAGGGGATTGAGTTAAGGGATGGAGCAAAATAGGCATGGAAGTCATAGTTAATTGCAAGTAAGCGTGTGAGCAGGTACTGAGAATGTAATGGAAGGACACTAGAAGGTGATGAGTCAGTAAAATAGGGTAAATGAGATGGAGGTACACACCTGGAAAGGTATATCAGCATAATGAGTGACTGTTGCTGAGATCTGTGCCAGGCCTGCATGCCACTGCACCCAATTGTGAGACTGGCACAAACCATTCTTTTTTTCTGGCAAAGTGAAACATACTTGCTTTATGAACAGGTTTCAATTAAGGCTTCCATTTCTATCAGGATGCTTCATCATGTGACTGGGGGGGGGAGGGGTAATTCGTAGAATTCAGCGCACAAGTGGTGCACGCGGCTGGCGCACAGTGTGCCCTTGCGACAGTCTGTGCCAGCCGCGTGCGCCAAAATCCATTTCCGCGCACAGCGTATTCATGGATTTTAACATCCAAAACACGCTGTGGCGCAGCGACCCTGCAGCAGCGCCAGTTACACCCCCAACCCCTCCCCATGCGTCATGCACAGCGCACAAATCCCGTACATGGTGCACAGGCCAGTGGACCCGCATACAGCCCCCCCAACCACGAAAACGCCTGTAAAACTCCCCGTGCACCCCTCCGAATACATGTACACCCCTGCGTGGGGAGAATCACACGCAATTGGGCCTGTGCGAGCGGGGTACGTGTATCACTGGAGTTTGCGGGGAGTTTCACACGCGATTGGGCCTGTGCGAGCAGGGTACGTGTATCACTGGGGTTCGTGGGGAGTTTCACACGCGATTGGGCCTGTGCGAGCGGGGTACGTGTATCATTGGGGTTTGCGGGGAGTTTCACTCGCGATTGGGCCTGTGCGAGCGGGGTACGTGTTACTGGGGTTTGCAGGGAGTTTCACACGCGATTGGCCCTGTGCGAGCGGGGTACGTGTATTACTGGGGTTCGCGGGGAGTTTCACACGCGATTGGCCCTGTGCGAGCGGGGTATGTGTATTTCGGGGGTTCGCGGGAAGTTTCACACGCGAGGGGCCCTGTGCGAGCGGGGTACGTGTATTTCGGGGGTTCGCTGGAAGTTTCACACGCAATTGGCCCTGTGTGAGCGGGGTACGTGTATTTCGGGGGGTGCGTGGGAAGTTTCACACGCGATTGGCCCAGTGTGAGCAGGGTACGTGTATTTCAGGGGGTGCGCAGGAAGTTTCACCCCCGAATGGCCCTGTGCGAGCGGGGTATGTGTATTACTGGGGTTCGTGGGGAGTTTCATACGCGATTTTGCTGTCAGAGCGGGGTACGTGTATCCAGTGGGGTGCGTGGGAGTCCCACACGTGAATTGGCAGTGTGGGTCCTCCCAGGTGTGCCCTCTACCCCCTCCACGGCCCCTGCAGGCATCCCACACCACAGGGCACTACCCAGCACCCCTGGTCATGTCCCGCACGCAGCCCATCCACCATGGGCATGCCCCCCCAGCCAGCCCACATGCCACCTTGCACTAGCGATCACCAACTCATGTCCCCCAGCACCCCCACCCCCCAGCAGTAAGGCTCAGGCCCGACTCATGTCCCCCAGCACCCCCACCTACCCAGCAGTGAGCCTCAGGCCCTGACTCGTGTCCCCCAGCAACCCCACCCACCCAGCATTGACGGGCACCTGCCAGCAGGCCCCGACTCATGTCCCCCAGCACCCCCACCCGCCCAGCATTGACGGGCACCTGCCAGCAGGCCCTGACTCATGTCCCCCAGCACCCCCACCCACCCAGCAGTGAGCCTCAGGCCCTGACTCATGTCCCCCAGCACCCCCACCCACCCAGCAGTGAGGCTCAGGCCCGACTCATGTCCCCCCGCACCCCCACCCACCCAGCAGTGAGCCTCAGGCCCTGACTCATGTCCCCCAGCACCGCCACCCACCCAGCAGTGAGCCTCAGGCCCCGACTCATGTCCCCCCGCACCCCCACCCACCCATCATTGATGGGCACCTGCCAGCAGGCCCCGACTCATGTCCCCCAGCACCCCCACCTGCCCAGCTTTGACGGGCACCTGCCAGCAGGCCCCGACTCATGTCCCCCCAGCACCCCCACCCACCCAGCAGTGAGCCTCAGGCCCTGACTCATGTCCCCCAGCACGCCCACCCACCCAGCAGTGAGGCTCAGGCCCCGACTCATATCCCCCAGCACCCCCACCCACCCAGCAGTGAGCCTCAGGCCCTGACTCATGTCCCCCAGCACCCCACCCCCCAGCAGTGAGGCTCAGGCCCTGACTCATGCCCCTCAGCACCCCCACCCAGCAGTGAGCCTCAGGCCCTGACTCCTGTCCCCCAGTACCCCCAACCACCCAGCATTGACGGGCACCTGCCAGCAGGCTCCGACTCATGTCCCCCAGCACCCCCACCCGCCCAGCATTGACGGGCACCTTCCAGCAGGCCCCGACCCATGCCCCCAGCACCCCCACCCACCCAGCAGTGAGGCTCAGGCCCTGACTCATGCCCCCCAGCACCCCCACCCACCCAGCAGTGAGGCTCAGGCCCCGACACATGTCCCCCAGCACCCCCACCCACCCAGCAGTGAGCCTCAGGCCCTGACTCATGTCCCCCAGCACCCCCACCCACCCAGCATTGATGGGTACCTGCCAGCAGGCCCCGACTCATGTCCCCCAGCACCCCCACCCACCCAGCAGTGAGCCTCAGGCCCCGACTCATGTCCCCCAGCACCTCCACCCAGCAGTGAGCCTCAGGCCCTGACTCATGTCCCCCAGCACCCCCACCCACCCAGCAGTGAGCCTCAGGCCCTGACTCATGTCCCGCCAGCACCCCCACCCACCCAGCATTGAAAGGCACCTGCCAGCAGGCCCCAACTCATGTCCCCAGCACCCCGACCAGCCCAGCATTGACGGACACCTGCCAGCAGGCCCGACTCATGTCCCCCAGCACCCCCACCCACCCAGCAGGGAGCCTCAGGCCCTGACTCATGTCCCCCCCAGCACCCCCACCCACCCAGCAGTGAGGCTCAGGCCCCGACTCATGTCCCCCAGCACCCCCACCCACCCAGCAGTGAGCCTCAGGCCCTGACTCATGTCCCGCCAGCACCCCCACCCACCCAGCATTGAAAGGCACCTGCCAGCAGGCCCCAACTCATGTCCCCAGCACCCCGACCAGCCCAGCATTGACGGACACCTGCCAGCAGGCCCGACTCATGTCCCCCAGCACCCCCACCCACCCAGCAGGGAGCCTCAGGCCCTGACTCATGTCCCCCCCAGCACCCCCACCCACCCAGCAGTGAGGCTCAGGCCCCGACTCATGTCCCCCAGCACCCCCACCCAGCAGTGAGCCTCAGGCCCTGACTCATGTCCCCCAGCACCCCCACCCAGCAGTGAGCCTCCGGCCCTGACTCATGTCCCCCAGCACCCACACCCACCCAGCATTGACAGGCACCTGCCAGCAGGCCCCGACTCATGTCCCCCAGCACCCCCACCCGCCCAGCATTGACGGGCACCTTCCAGCAGGCCCCGACTCATGTCCCCCAGCACCCCCACCCGCCCAGCAGTGAGCCTCAGGCCCTGACTCATGTCCCCCAGCACCCCCACCTGCCCAGCATTGACGGGCACCTGGCAGCAGGCCCCGACTCATGTCCCCCAGCGCCCCCACCCACCCAGCAGTGAGCCTCAGGCCCTGACTCATGTCCCCCAGCACCCCCACATGCCCAGCATTGACGGGCACCTGGCTGCAGGCCCCGACTCATGTCCCCCAGCACCCCCACCCACCCAGCATTGACAGAACCTGCCAGCAGGCCCCGACTCATGTCCCCCCCAACATGTCGTCATGATCCACAATCATGGGCCACATGGCCGCCCAAATCCCCCCCATGCCACCCCTGTGCAAAGACCCAACCAAGTATCCCATCCACCCCACATTGAAATGCCCATTACATGATACAACCCAAATGGCAAGAATGTACATCAACACATATCTTTCTCCAGCATGGGGTCTGGCATGGAGTCACATGCTCATGAATATTCCCTGTCGTCAGGCTGGGAATCCTCGGTAAAGCAAAAATCAGTATCAGTTTCGTTTCTGATCTGTCTTTCGTAGTAGTACCCAATCACTGATCTCTGCGTCATACTGACCACAGCCAATGACTGCCTTCTACCTAAGCCCCGCCTCTGGCAGCCATCTTCAGATTTTTACCACACGTTCAAGTGTTGGGAGTCCTCGTGCTTAGCTCTCGAGCTTTTACTGCGTGTTTCGCGCTTTTTCAGGTGAATTTTCACATTTTTTCGGTTAATCGAGCCTCAAGCTCTACCGTTTCTACTCCCGTTAACGGCTACCCGTTGCGGGATTTTCCTGCGCCCCACAAAGGTGAAGATTTCGTCGAATCAACTTCTCGGAGAATTCCAGAAGATTCGCGGCCTACTTCGAGATGGCCCAGGATGCGAGTTCGTCACCCGGTCCCAAGCTGTTTCGCAGCTGCCCTGGATGCGGGCTGCAGAATGTGTTTAAGGAAGACGAACATTTGCGATGCCTCTACTGTCTTCATGGGGACAAGACTCATGTAGAGAAGGACTGCCAGTTCTGCAAGAACTTGTCGGAGCGGACCATGAGGGACCGTCGATCCCGTCTCGCAAGCTGGTTGGAGAAGGGCTCGACGGGTGAGAAGAAGAAGAAAGGGTCCGAGCGGGCTTCTAAGTCCTGTGTGGGCGCCCCGGCGACGGGGGCCCAACACCAGGCCAAGCGCCGCGAGTCCGCTGGCTCCGGGAGCGCCGAAAGGTTGGGCTCTTTGGTCGCCAGGCAGGGCGCACCTTCCCCGGCACCGTCAACCACGAGCCAACGCTCCGGTTTGGGGAAGAGGAAGTCTGAGATCCCGGGTAAGCTTCGGGAGAAGCCCCGTCCGATCTCGGAAGAGGGGGAGCGAGGCGTCGCCCCTCCCCCAAAGGAGAGGGCCCGGGACGCACCTAAGGTGGTCAAGGCCCCTACCCAGCAGGTGAAGGCCTCTATCGAGGCTATCGCGGCGACTCTGGCCAAGCCGGCAGAGACACCGCCAGCGGAGACCGCCTCCGGGACTAGAGTTTCCCTGCCGCCAAGGAGGGAATCCTCTTTTCAGCCCGTCGTCGTGGCCGCCATGATGGAAGAAGCGAGGGGGGGCACGGTGCCCTCCTCAAGCTCGGAGTCAGCCTCGGAGGAGGAACTGACCGAGGCCGTGAGAAACTTGAAGTCCAATTCGAGAAGGTTCGATCCCGTCAGGAAGATCCTCGGGCGATAACCGAGGAAGACGACGATGGTGAGGAAGAGCGGCCTTCCCTTCCGGCGCAGCCAGATCCTAGGCTTCAGGATGGCTCGGCGGCCATTTTGTCTGCCATCCAGTCCTTATGCTCTGAGATAAGGACGAGATTCCTACGGCCCAGGCCAGAGGACCCGCAACCTGGCCCGTCGGGAAGTCCTCGGAACAAATGACGGAGGACCCAACTCTCTCCTCCGCTCGCCCCCGTAAGGCCTACAGTTCCAACCTCATCCTCCCACGAGTCGGGAGATGACGGTGCGTTGGGCTCGACGACGGGTTCTGAGGGCGACGACGACGGAACGGGTCTCCCGTCGCACGGGCATCCCCACCCGACGAGATTGGCTCATTCCACGCCATGATCGCCAGGGCGTCCAAATTGTTCCAGCTCTGCCCGGAGGAGCAGAGAAAGGAAGGTTTCCTCTATCAGCGCCGGGAGGCCAAGAGGAAGACGGTCATCGCGGTGCCCCTAATCGATGACATCTGGGAGGAGGGCCTGTCGGTTCTCAAGAACCCCTCCACGGCACCAGCCAAACGGGACCGGTACGAGAAGTAGTACCGGGTCCCCAAAACCGCCCCCCTGTGCCTCAGGGCCCAGCCAACGCCAGACTCGGTCGTCTCGGCGGCGGCGAAGAAGAAAGCGGCCGGGTCAGGAGCCTCGACGTTGAATTCCCCGCCGGACGGCGAGGGAAAGAAGTTGGACGCCATGGGGCGGCGGGTCATTTCGTCAGCGGCAACGACGATCAAAGCGGCCAACGCCCTGGCGGTCGTGGCCCGTTACGACAGGGAGCTCTGGTTTAAGCTGGCCCCCATATTGGACTTCCTGCCGGACGACAAGAGGTCCGAGGCTATGGAAATACTGCAAGAGGACGAGGTGGCGTCGGACCACGCCATAACGGTGGCAACCGATATTGCCGATACCGGGTTCCGCCAGCCGGGCAACAGTGTTTGCCTACGACGACGGGGTTGGCTCCGGGCGACTGACTTCCGTCAGGACGTCCAGACCAGGGTGTTGGACATGCCGTTCGATGGCAGCAACTTGTTCGGGAAGGCGGTGGACGAATCCCTCCAAGCCATAAAAACGGAGACGGCCCGTGCCCTAGGAGCCCTTCAGCAACGACAGCCCTTTCGGAGCTCCGGAGGCAGACAGGGTGCCTCCAAGGGATCCAGCGGTGGCTTGTCGTCCTACCGCCAGGCGGCACGCTCCTCGTCTCTGGAGGCCTACAGGGGTCGCGGCAAGCAGGGAGCGCCTCGCCGCCGTCGGCAGGGTGGCCAGGGCGGCAAGGCCTCCACCTCCAAGCAGGACTGAACCGGCCGTGGTCTCGGGCCCCCACCGAAGCACCCCGGTGGGAGGCCGGCTGACGAACTTCGTCGGCGTGTGGAAGTCCATCTCCACCGACCGTTGGGTGCTGGATACCCTGGCAAGAGGACACTCTATCGAATTCCTGAAGAAGTGCCTTGACGTTCCACCTGTGGCCAGGAAGGAAAATCACATCCCGCAACTGCTGTTGGAAGTACGGGCGATGCTCAGGAAAGGCGCCATCGAGCTTGTCCTGAAGAGGCTCCGGGGTATACTCAAGGTACTTCCTCGTCAGGAAGAAGACTGGTGGCTGGCGCCCCATCCTGGACCTTCGTCGTTTGAACAAATACATCAGATCACAAAAGTTCAGGATGGTCACCCTCCAGCACGTACTGGGACAGCTGGAGGAAGGCTACTTTCTGTCGTCGTTGGACCTGGAGGATGCATACTTCCACATTCCCATCCTCAAAAAGTCACAAAAGGTTCCTCAGGTTCATCGTCCAGGGACTCCACTACCAATTCAGGGCACTGCCGTTCGGACTGAAGTCGGCCCCCAGGGTCTTTACCAAGTGCCTAGCACCAGTGGCGGCGCAGCTACGCCTGCAGGGGATTCACGTCTACTCCTACCTGGACGACTGGCTCATCCGCTCAAGGACGAGGGAACTCGCCGTCGAACACACTGCGAGGACCGTCCAGCTACTCACAGACCTGGGATTCGCCATAAACTACCCAAAGTCCCACCTGGTGCCGTCGCAGGTGGCCCTATTTCTGGGAGCAAAGCTCGATACAGTGAGGCGGAAGAACGGACGAAAACCATTCTAGGCAAAGTGCAGCGCCTGCTTGCCACGGACGTGGCCAGGGTGAGGTCCATCAAGTCCCTCCTGGGGATGATGTTCTCTTGCATCTACCTGGTGCGCCTCTGCAGACTACGGGTGCGCCCTCTTCAAGAATTTCTCGACGCCCGTTGGATGCAGGTGACGGGCACCTTCGAAGACAGGGTCCCCCTCAACAAGGTGTTCCGGCGGGCGATTCAGTGGTGGGGCGTTCGAGCGCACCTCACGGTGGGCAAGGACTTTCAGACGCCGGCGTACCAGGAGACGGTGATGACGGTGACGACAGACGCCTCCCTGGAAGGTTGGGGTGCCCACACCGGAGATCTCCACGCAAGAGGCCTCTGGCTCCCGGAGGAGAGGCTCCTGCACACCAACGTCCTGGAACTCCGAGCCGTGTTCTGGGCTCTCAAATCGTTCCTCCCGTCTCTCAAGGGCAAGGTGGTGCGGATCTTCACGGACAACACCACGACAATGTTTTACATACGGAAGCAGGGAGGCACCAGATCCCTAGCCCTATCCAAGGAGGCACAGGATCTGTGGCACTGGGCGGTCGCCCAGGGGATGTTCCTGGTTCCCTTCCACCTGGCAGGAGAAAGCAACACCATTGCCGACTCGCTCAGCAGGGAGCTGCGCTTGTGTCACGAGTGGGAACTGCGCCAGGATCAGGTGGATCTACTCTTCCGACGATGGGGCAAACCCCAAATCGACCTGTTCGCAACAGCGACGAACTCGAAGTGCAAGAGGTTCGCCAGCAGGTTTCCCCAGCCGAGAAGCATGGGCGATGCGTTCTCGTTCCCCTGGGACGGCCTATACCTGTATGCGTTCCCTCCGTTACTGTTGCTGCTTCGACTCATCAGCCAGCTCAAGAGGTCCCGGTGCAGGATGATCCTCGTCGCACCGGCGTGGCCAAGGCAGATCTGGTTCCCGGACCTTCTGGACTTGTCAACGTCCCCTCCCATCAAGCTGTCGGCGGACGCGGACCTTCTATACAGAAAAGGAGGGGCATCTTCCACCACGACCCGGCGTCGCTGAACCTGCAGGCCTGGCTCCTGCAGCGCTAGAGTTTGGAGGCTACGATATACCGGCCGATTGCAGAGAGGTTCTTGCAAAGGCCAGGGCGTCCTCGACTCTCAAATGCTACGGTCATAAGTGGAAGAGGTTCTCTATCTGGTGCCGAGCACAGAAGATCAACCCCCTACGGCCCCTCAAGTGCTGCCGTACCTGCTATCGCTGGCAAAGGCTGGGCTAGCCCATGCCTCCATTAAGATTCATCTGGCGGCGATCTCCAGATATACCAGAACCACAGGACGGACGTCCCTGTGGTCTCATCGACTGGTAAAAGAGTTTATGAAAGGACTGTTCCGGTCGTTCCCGCTGGTGAAGGCCCCGGCCCCGGCGTGGGAACTTAACGTGGTGCTGACCAGGCTCATGGGGACCCCATTTGAGCCGATGCACTCCGCACCTATGAAGTTTGTGTCGTGGAAGACTGCGTTCCTGGTGGCCATTACCTCCGCATGACGAGTGGGAGAGATCCAGGCCCTATCCTGCAAAGCACCGTACTTGACTTTCTATGCCTCAAGGGTGGTGCTTAGGACGCACCCCTCGTTTATGCCCAAGGTGCCGTCGGACTTCCATCTTAACGAGCCCTTGGTGTTACCTGTTTTCTTCCCGTCTCCTTCGTCGCCGGCCGAGAGGACTTTGCACTCGTTGGATGTGGCTAGAGCGCTGAAGTTCTACTTGGACCGCACCAAGAGTTTCCGGAGGACATCACAGCTGTTCGTGAACTTTGGACCTGTGAATCAAGGGAAGGCTCTCTCCAAGTCTTCTATTTCCAGATGGCTCTCCGGCTGCATCATGCACTGTCACAGGTTGGCTAACCGACCGCTGCCAGGCCGTCCGAGAGCCCATTCGACCAGAGCGATGGCTGCTACTACAGCGTTCTTATCTGGTGTTCCCCTGCTGGACATCTGCAGGGCTGCTACGTGGAGGTCGATGCACACCTTCACGAGATTCTACTGCGTCGATCGGGATTCCAGGGAGGAGTCCAGGGTCGGCCAAGCAGTGCTGCGCAACCTGTCCGCTTAAGGTGAGACTGGTGAGGAGGTAAGAGATGCTTAATGTTGAGTTTTTTGTATTGCTTAATGTTGAGCCTTTTGCCACCCCCGTGTTTGTGCATGTGTGTACTGCTATCTATTCTTATATTCATGAGCATGTGAATCCATGCCAGACCCCCTGCTGGAGAAGGAACAAGTTACTTACCTGTAACTGTTGTTCTCCAGCATGGGTCTGGCATGGGTTCACATGCGAACCCTCCCGCCTACCCCTCTGCGGCTCTTCACTTGGTCATACTGCCACTTCACGTGCTACCAAATCTGAAGATGGCTGCCAGAGGCGGGGCTTAGGTAGAGGGCAGTCATTGGCTGTGGTCAGTATGATGCAGAGATCAGTGATTGGTTACTACTACGAAAGACCGATCAGAAACGAAACTGATACTGATTTTTGCTTTATCGAGGATTCCCAGCCTGACGACGGGGAATATTCATGAGCATGTGAATCCATGCCAGACCCATGCTGGAGAACAACAGTTACAGGTAAGTAACTTGTTCCGTCACACACACACACACACACACACACACACACACACACACACACACACACACACACACACACACACACACACACACACACACACACACACACACACACACACACACACACACACACACACACACACACACACACACACACACACACACACACACACACACACACACACACACACACACACACACACACACACACACACACACACACACTGGGTGCTGGTGATTGGGAAAACCTACACCGTGACATGCATGAAACCAATGAGAGAATACCACACATCAAAGTAATAAACCAAAATGTATCGAACACAAAAAGAATGTAATCAAATGAAAACATTAAAAAAATGTTTGAAAAAAAGATGAAATGCAGCATGTCCAAAACACAAAAAGAAAAACATGAAGTCTGAATCCAAATAAATCGAAATGAAAATGTGTCCAAAGTCTCCGGCCACCAAATCAAATCTAAAGGAAATGGAAACAGTAAAATCCATTGCTCCATGGTGAGAAAAATAATAGATAAATCCACTGTTCAACTATGTACAAAGAAGTAATCCAGGGTCCATGAGCCCAACGAATTAAATGAAACCTAGCAAAAAAATGACCTAATAAAGAACTATATACAAAAAGGCGGGGCATAGTCCAAGCGCCCCAAATGAATGAAAAAGATAAAGGAAACCTAAAATTACAAACTATATACAATGGCGGCGGGCTAGTCCAACGGCTCCCTTCCCGATTTCCCGGGCCAGGGCACCATCGAACTCCTGCTCGATGTCCTGGAGGCGGTCCTCTTCCATGGCCCCGAGGGTTCGCAGGGACGATGCCATGTTGACCTCCAACTCCCTGCGAATTGCCTTCGAGGCACTCGGCCCACCTCAGTGCCTTCCACATGGAGTTCCCCGCCCTGACCATTGTGAGCCGTGCCTCTTCTACCCACCGCTGCTCCGCACCTATGGCCTGGCCCAACTGCTGCCACACGGAAGACACTTGTAATCCTGGGTCCTCCTGCCCTCTGCCCGATGCCTGCCCCTCGGATGTTGAAGGCCCCGAGCCATCATGGTCCCCACCTTGTTGCTGCTGCTGTGCCTGTGCCCTGGCTCTTGCTGCCTGCACGTCGTCCTCCGGCTGGGGTGCAGTTGTTGAGGTGGCCACCCCTGCTGGACGTCCGACTCCCGACTGTGGCAGGGATGTGGCCTCCACCAGCCTGGCCGCAGGGTCAGAGGCAGCTCCACAGGGTACCCAGGTGATACATGGGTGGGAAGATAGAATGGAGGACAACTGGCGCATAGGGGATTCAGGTGAGGAGGGGGTCGGAACAAGGTCCAGCATACGGAGGAATCCAGCCCTGGTGACCCGACCCAGTAGGTCAACGAGGCATCCGAGATGACGTGTAGTGTCTTCACGAAAACACTGCAGGTCACCTTGCATGCCCCGTTGACGCAACGACATCCCAGACAGGACAGGCTCAACCCGGTCACGGATTGCCACGTCTGGAGGGAGAGGAAGGCCAGTTGTTGTGCGCTCACCCCCTCCCTGAAAACGGGTCTGGACGTAGGCATCCCTGCTGTTGCAGGATGATGCAGTCACAGGGTCAGGGACAGGAGTACACGCAGGCACCTCCGCGGCGGCCTGTGCTGCCTCCTGTCCCTGCCCCTGCACTGCACCACTAGCACCAGTGGAATCCCCACCTCCAGACCCCGTGTGTGTCCCTTCCACGGCCGCCTCCTCCACCAAACCCCCCACCAACCTGGATGACTCCATGCCATCTTCCTCCATCGGACCCTGTGGGGTCTCAGCTGCCCCTTCTGCTGCCGAGGATTCCACCTCTGACCGCCGCCTCTTGGACATACCCTCGGCAGCTGCAGCCTGGGACGCGGCACCAGACTCCTCACTCCCCAACGAGATGACAACCTGGGAGGGGAGCCGGGCCTTGCGTCTCCGGCTGGTGGTGCGATCCCTGCCGCTTTGCTCCACAGCTCCCTCTCCGCCCTCTTCATCAGTTGACGCTGCAGACAGGGAGAGATAGAACACAGACATCAGGGCACTGTACAATGGACTGTCACACACATGACAGTTGCACATGAGTGGCAGTGTAAAACTACAGACATGGCATCACACTCCCCAACACACATGTCATTTCAACTCACACACATGAGCAAATCAACAGGAATCTTGCACCAGGCAGCACCGTCCAAACACAAACAACAGCACAAGCAGCCGAAGGTGATCCTGACGTCACATGAAACACGGGGAGTGCACAACACATGCACACACTCCACCAGGCTTACATGCATATGTACATCTCCACTAACTGTTGCAGTGATGAGATCGCCATCCATGTCACATCTGGCAATCAGCCTCCTACGTGTCAGTGTCACATGCATCCATGTTGCATCACAGTTGCACACTTGTCAAATACATACACATGTACACAGTGCAGATATATGCAGTTGGAACCACCATCCATGTGTGACACCACACCATGCCAACGTACATACACAGAAATTCAAACGTGTGCTCCCACACTTGCATTTGGCCAGCATGCTTAGCAACACATACACCATCGATGTGTCTCACACATGAGAGGACTCACATGTGGCAGCCTCACGCCCCTGTACATACACATCCATACATGGCACACTACTGGCACACCACAACAAGCACAGCGTCCAATCAGCATACAAGTCCACTTACCACTCGACTTCAGACAGGTCTGCCTCTCAAGGACCTGGACGTGGAGCGCTGGGCATATGCGTTCCAGGACCCTCATTTGGTGGTCGGACAGGTGGCCCCGGCGCACATCCGCTGCCGGCGCACCTCCGCATCCGCTGCCTTCAAGAGGCGCTGGACCTTGTCAAGGGTCCTGGACCTGAAGTCCTCCCAGCGCTTCCGGACATGTTTGATGTCGCAGACTGCTACCCCTTCCACGTTGATGGCAGTCATGATGTCCATCCAGATCCTGGTCCGTCCTTCATTGTCGGTGCACGAACTTCCAAAGAGGGCATCATACTGCCCCAGGACTTGCTCCACCAGGACACCAACTTCCCTGGCACTGAAGGTGGTGGCCCTCTGCCTCTCTGGCTGGGGGTTGCCAGTGGTGCCAGATGGTGTGCCCGACATGGCAACCCCAGAGGCAGATGTGGGTGGGCAACTGGGTCCTGGGGCTGGGCTGTGGAGCGATGGTATCCCAGTCGGGAGTCTTCAGTTCCAGCAGGGGTGGTCACAGCAACTGCACCCCTGGCTGACGTGCAGGCACCAAATAGCAGGGCACATGGGCAGCAGGCAGGCAGGCAGGCAGCAGCAGGTGGGAGCGTGCTTGGGGCTCTGGGGGGCAGTAATTCGGCCTTCTGGGCAGGAGCGTGGTCTTCTGTGTGTTGTTGCGTGGCCAGCTTGATACGCAGTGATTTGGCACGTGAAAAAATTGCACGTCAGCGTGTAATTCGAGGAAAGGCCCTTAGCGTGTAAGTGCGTCTGTGACGCGATGCGTTTCCCTCATAACGTGGGCATAATGGTTCAGCGCGCACGTGAAAAAACTGCACGTGCGCCTGTGAATGCGTGTAATCCGAGGAAAGGGCATACTCGCGTAAGTGACGCGACGCGCGTGGGTGTTTCCCTCAGCACAGGTTAAAGGTGAGCGGGGCCAGCAGTTCGCTGTACGTGCCTTTTGTGGAGACCGACGTGTGTTGCTACTTTGTGTTGTTTCGCGCGCCATCACAACTTCACAGCGGATCAAGGACGTATCTCTTCTTTTGGCTGGGGTATTGGCTATGCGTGTTTTTCATTATCACGCTAGTCAGACGGTGAGTCGCGCACGCTATTTTTCCCACTGCGGGTACCCCTGTGTATCATACCCGTTTTCGGGGTCATAGCCTGCGTGTCCCACGTGTACGCGTTTTCCGTGTTACTGGGTGCCACTGCGTACTGCGGGAGGTTAATTCCACGCACTTAGGCTGCAGGGTTGCGTGCACGGTTTTACTGCAGTTTTGGGGTGCCTGAGCGTTGCGTGACCCGTCACTACATCACCGGGGTCACATACAGCCTTGCAGGTGCAGGGGGGCTGTTAACATCTTGCATCCCACCCCCTTCACCTCAATTGCCCAGGACAATTGTGGTGTACACCTCCCATTGGCATTCCTCCATCTGTGCCGGCACTACTCATCTGTGCCATGGTTGGGAGGCCACCAAAGGTGAGGGGCGCCTCAGCTGGGCATCCTTCTCATGGCGGGCCTGGTCAGGGACATGGCCTGGGTGACCAGGGAGTAGGGGGACTCCAGGGTGGCCGCAGAGGCGGAAGAGGCAGGGGTGCGCCACTTGAGCACGATGTTGTGCCATGTGTCGGTGCAGTCATGCCACCACCCCCTGTGGTTCTGGGAGATGCAGCTTCTGCATCTGGCGCCTGTGTGACCCGGCAGTCTGTTTCATCGACTGCCACAGGCCCAAGGGTTGTGGTAGCTGCAGGTGCAGCTGTGGACACCACCACCCAGGCTCAGGGTCTGCCAGCGCAGGCTGCATTGGCACTTGAAGAGTCCTTGGAAGATTTCCATCAGGCCAGGAGGGAAACCATAGGTGCACGCAGGGCTGCCCTGACCAAGACACGTGTTCCTGGGGCAGTAATGTCATATGCTGCCCCGAACAGCCGGGTGTTGGCAGGTGCAGGGGCAGATGCAGCCAACAACACCCCGGTTGTGAGTCTGCCAACCAGGACAGTCACGGTCAATGACCCTGCCACAGCGGATGTTGCTGTGCAGGGTCCATTAGAGGGCACCCAGCTGCCACTGACGCAAGTCAGGCCTTTGGTCGTCCCTCCACCTGCCACTCCCTTGGCTCAATCCACCGGTGCCACTGGCCATACTGATCAGGGCGGCATTTGCCAGCCAGGGTCTGCGCCACAATCCAAGAGGAGGAAGGTTGCACCTGCAGCACAGGCTGGGACCCCACACACACAGCCACAACCTCCTGCATGTCGAGGAAGAAGCCTTTCTGCAACCAGGAACTGGACTTCCTTGTGGACTACGTGCGGGACCACAGCCGTGACATGCTAGTGGGTCCTAATTGTCAGACTACGGCTGCCCACCGTGATACCCACTGGAAGCAAGTTGCGGAACATGTGAGTGCATTCGGCCATGAGGTGCGCATGGCGCAAGAGTGCAAAAAGCGTTGGAATGACATCAAACGCAGCGCTAAGGCTAAGCGTGCCTCAAATTACAACTTTACTCTGGTGACTGGCAGTGGTCCTGCACCTGAGGAGGAAGACCTCACTCCGCATGAGTCACTCGTTGCGGAGTTCATACCATCTGAATCGGTCGAAGGAGTGGGAGAAATGCCGGACTTTGATGCCCAGTCCAGTGAGTGTTGCTGCGTGTTTGTTGAGGACATGTTTGTTTTACTTGTGTGATGTGTTGTGCATGACTGCCACTACATGTCACATGTACATGGTTCTGATGTGCAAGTGATGCAATGCTTCCCTGATGGATGGCTGCTCTGCTGGATGGTGGACATGTGGAGCGGACGGGGATTGTCCGCACATCACTATTGCACCCTTCTCACATGCTGGTCACCAGGATGCCCCTCCAGTCCATGTTCCAGCTCGCTGGCCCTTCTGCATGTAGCGTGGGGTGACCTTCCTCTCAGCCCAGGGAGTATGTCATAGCATGACTGACGTGCATGTGTCCTCTACCTGCATGCGGGTACTCCATGTAGGCATGCTCCCTTGCCCCTCCACCCCCCCGCTCTGCACCCCAATTCCACCTTTGCACTGGTCTGCTTCAATTTTGCCGTTGAGTACTTCCCTGTTCGGGCGTCCTGTGTACATGCTAACTTCCAGCGGCCAATATGCCAGACATATGCTGTGTGGTACATCCTTTGTACTTGATGCAGGGTGTCTCACTTGGACTGTGCAGAGGTCAGATGCCCCGCAGGGACACGAGTGCCCATTCATGCTCCATGTGTATTCCACGCATGCCCCTATGTGTCCTTGACTGGATGATCATTGTAGTACGAGTCCAGGGTGACCTACATTGCATGGCATTTCATCAGCCTTCCCATGTCCACTGTGGCTCAGTCCTGCGTCGCACACATGTTTAGGGTGTGACAGTCTGTGTGGGTCACGGGTCTCAGCCTGTTTAATGGCCAATGACTCTGTCCAACTGGTGTAGTGTCTCCTTCACACATGGGTGTACTCGAGAGGTTTCATCATGTGTCCTGCTTACTGTCCCATCATCATTTGCTGTGTTGTCACTTGACTCACATGATGCAGTTGATGCTAGTCAACACTGTCTGCAGGCACCCAGACCACGGTGGGGGTGGTTGGTTCGTGCCACTCCTGCGGCGCCTGTACACGGGAGCTGTGACAGTACACATCAGTTTGTGGTGCATCATTCTGTGTTATGTACCACACATGGAACACATCCTGTTTTGGCATTGTTTTACTGTGCTACCTTGGTTGTTACGTCATTGTGGTAGTACTTGGGATTTGTGATGTACTGCTACTTCAAGTCATCTACTGGAGGCTCCTCTGGTTTGTTTTGCTGCCTGCAGGCTGTTTGCTTGGCCTGCTTCGAGTTCTCTTTGATTTGGTGGTTTTGCAAGTGAAGGTGGCCTCTGAGGGTGCTATACACTTTTTACACACAAGGTGGAAGATGGTGATAAAGGGGAAGGGTGATCCTGTGGCCAGGTGAACTTCAAGGATGAAGGCTACATAACCCATGTGCAGTTGATTAGTGGGTCATGGTGATTTGTGAGGGGGGGGGGGGTGTTTTGTTGTTGCCTTGCCCTACAGTGTGATGCGCACCCTGACATTGTAATTGTGGTATCCTATGTACATGATGTATTCTGCTGATCAATGCCTGTTCATGTGCTGTGTTTACCTTTCGGGTGTGAGGGAATAGTTGTGGCTTGACATGCTGGGGTGTACACATGGTCAATATTCACATGTGATGTGTAGAGGACACTGATGGTCACTTGATTGCACATACATATATTGAGTGCATGTCCCTACTGACCCACACACTCGCACTATCATCCACTACATGTACAACCACCCTTCCATGTCCACATGTACACTCTGTTTGCCTTCTGGTGCCCTCTGTGTCCCTGCAGCACATGATCTATGACCAATTGTGGATCCTGTACATGCGTAATTTGCTTTTTGATGTAGTTTGTCGTTTAGATGTGATGCTCAGGGTGTGCGTTACACTCAATGGCTGTTCACTATGCTGTGCGCACTGGCGTAACAGGGGCCCCCGCAGTCCCTGCGGTGCGGGGGGGCCCGCCAGCACATGTCCCAGGAGGGGGCCCCACTGGAGAAAAAAGAATTTTTTTTTTTCAAATTTTATTTTCCAAATTTTTTTTTTCTTTTTGAATTCAGTCTTCATTCATAAAGAAATTATTTCTGTAACAGAAATAATTTCTTTATGAAGGCAGAGTGACTACAAAAAGAAAATGTATTTTGAAGTGTGAGGGCTCCACCGTCCCCATGGCATGGAAAACGCTAGGCTCGAGGCCCCCATGTCATGGGGTGGGTGGAGCCCTATGACTTCAAAAAGAAATTGTTTATTTTTGAAGTCACGCTGCCTTCACAAAAAAATTATTTCCGTTATGGTTTGGTCCTTAACGGAAATCATTTCTTTATGAAGTCAGACGGCCTCATTACGGGTTTGGCGGTAACCGTGATACCGGCAGGTTGCCGCTGGACCCGTAATGATTTACTGGTGCCCAACTTCCCAATAACACCAGGGGATTACAACCCCGGTGGTCCGGGAAGTCAGGTGCCGGCAAATGGTTAGTCCCAGTTCCCATCGAGTCCTACTGGACTCGATGGGAATGGGGACCACGGAAGCACCGGCACCGTTAACAATGGTGCCGGTGCTTCCATGAAAACTCTGCGGGTGGGTGCCATTCTGCCCGGCAGGTCTGACCTGCCGGGTGGGACGGCAACCGCCCTAGAGATGTAATATGCCTGTCCGGAACCAACTGTGCCGGTAAGTTTACCGGCACCGTTGTTTCCAGACGGGCATATTTATAATGAGGCCCAATTTCATTTTGAAGTATTAGGGCTCCCATTAACCCCATGATGTGTGCGTGTGTGAGTGTATGGTGAACGGGTGCACACTTAAAAGTATAGGTGGCTGCCTGTGTGAGTGTATGGTGAAAGGGTGCACACTTAAATGTATGGGTGGGTGCCTGGGTGTGTGTGCCTGTATGGTGAAAGGGTGCACACTTAAATGTACGGATGGCTGCCTGGTTGTGAATGTATGGTGAAAGGGTGCACACTTAAATGTATGGATGGCTGGGTGTGCGTGTGTGTATATGGTGATTGGTGTGTGTGTTTGCGTTCAGGGGAGCAACAAAACCTACATTTCGGGGTGGCTAACCCTTCAAATGTTAGGAGAGGCGCTAACTTCATAGGCGGTGGGGGAGGGGCAAACTTATTTGTTTGGGGGCATCTCATTTTAATGAGACTATTGTAGTGTATCTTCAATGTTACAAGCAGTTAACTCTCTCCTTTAAGGGTGAAAGCACCCACTTATGGACTGCTGTGAGAATTAGTGGTCTCCTGTTCCCTCTCTACCCTTCCAATCACTCCCCTGGCATGCAAGTATTAAACCCACATCACGATTTCAATTGCATAAAACATTTGGCATTTGAAAGCATGTACTAAGTGTGAAATTCTTTGTTAGTATTAGCTTGGCTCTTGTTAACAGGGAAACCCAGGTGTTATTTAACATCTGAGCCCGGTTCTGTCTGGCAACTGCTTTAAAGGTCAGCCAGGTCGAATCAACAAACATAGCCCAAAGTTTCAGGGGGAGTTCTGAATCCCAGTCAACTCAATGGTGTTGTACCAATACTTGTGTTTAACGTTTTGATTGTTCATTACTCCTAACCCTATTCTTCCTCTCCCAGTGGTGTGTATGAGAAAGTACTTGTGTATAAGGCACTCTGCCTCATACACAAGTACTTGGATGAGGTAAAGGTACATGGAGGTAATGCCTGACTTAGCTACCTGTACTCTTCATTACTCCTAGTCCCACTCTTCCGCATCCCAGTACTTACCTATGAGGCAAAGAGCCTCATACGTAAGCTCTGGGACAAGGAAGAGTGACATGGAGGTAATTCTGGGCCAAGGAGCTGATTTTGGAGGTTGGGGTAGGGGTGGTAGCGAGAGCGAATGTGTGGGGGCGCAGGATTGTGCAACAAATCATAATGCTGTCCATGTCCAGGTTAAGCAGGCATGATATGTGGTATTAGTGGCTAGAGAGGCATGTTGGTGCAGCCAGTCTAGTCATTCCTCAGTTTATTACTTTTTTTTAACTGGGCATTTCTGATAAAGCAGTCCTGCTAAGTGAATTACCTGGCTAGACTGCCATTTGGGTGCTGCCAGTCTAGCCATTTCTTATTGCGGCATTGTATATTTTTCTGGGCATCTGTGATCAAATGATATGATATAAGTAATTTATAACGCAATGGTACGCAAGTGTTTCTAGGTGCGACAAGCAAAGGGAGGGAAGATAGAGGGAGGACAAGACAAACAATCTTACTAAGCCTTGTGTCATTCAGATCATGCAAGTGCGAGAACGAGAAGTGCAAGGGGAAAGGGAGGAGGGAAGTGCAAGGGAGATGGGAGGGAAAAACAGGGCAGCAATGCTCAGAGTAAGTTCAGCCAGGGCAGTGTGGCTCTGGGTATTGCAAGGCGAACAAGGGACTGTAGGGTTACAGTTACAGCCCCTAAGTGCTTGGTAGGCCCAGAGGCAGTGCAAGGGTGACTGATCAAGAAAGAGTCTGGACTGTGTGAGACTCTGAGGGTAGCCAAGCAACCAGTTGGTACAGCGGACAGGTAGGTCAGGTCGGCCAGCAGGGGAGGGAGAGAGAGAAAGCAGAGGAGAAGAGGAAAGTTTTGAGCTGCTTCCGGAACTTCATGTGGTCCAGCTGTTTGAGAGGGACAGGGAGCCTATTCCAGAGGGAGGCACCTGCAGAGGAGTGAGATCTACCCCCACTCTCTGCCTGGAGAAGTGTCTAACCCTTAGAGAGTTGTAGGTAGCTTAGCGAAAGGCTTGAGGAGGAAGATATTTTGGAAGAGAGCGTTGGATGTAGTGCGGAGCCCAGGCCCAGAAAGCCTTGTGGACAATGCAAAGGGTGTTGAACTTGATCCTTGCAGCAACTGGGAGCCAGTGGAGAGATTTCAGGCCTGGAGAGATACGATCACAGGGCTTGAGGCCAAGGATAAGTCTTGCAGTCCTGTTCTGGATTAGTTGCAGAGGGTGGAAAGTAGAGGAAGGCAGATTGAGAAAGAGGCTGTTGCACTAGGCCAGCCTAGAAGGAACCAGGGCTCTGGAGACTGTGAGCTTGTGAGGGAAAATGAGAAAGGGAAGAGTTCCTTTGAGGATCAGCAGCTGGTAGTGGGACTTTTCGGCGACGTCTGAGATGTGAGGAGAGAAAGAGAAAGAGAGAGTGGATTCAAAGATGACACCAAGGTTGTTTGCCTCACAGGAAGGTCCCAAGGCGGGCAGCCAGAGAGACAGGGAAATCAGGGGAAGGAGTCCAAATGAGAAGGATCGCCATCTTACTGACATTAAGGCAGAGATCGTTGGAGGCACACCAATCCTGAATCGTGGATAGACAGTCAGGAACGAGCAAGAGAGTAGAGGAGTCTGAGGGGAGCCTGAAGGAAAGCAGAGTGTCAGCCGCATAGCACTGAAAGTTAGAGGAGAAGGTAGAGTTCAGGTGGGCCAAAGGGGCCAAGTAGAGGTTGAAAAACCATGGTGAGAGGATGGAGCGGAGAGAAAGGGACCAAGTTGGTCCTGGGAGGGGCTGTCCAAGAGGAAGGAGGTCAGCCACTCAAGGGCCTGATCCGTGATGTCCAGGTTCTCATGGAGTCGATTGATAAGGATTGTTCAGCAGGATGGCGTGGTTGACCGTGTCGAAAGCAGAGGAAATATCAAGGAGGATAAGGACAGAAGGAATGCTGGAATCAAGGTTAGGGAGCAGATCTTTATAGGTGTTCAGGAGAGCAGTTTCCGTGCCTCTGGCAGCTCTGAAGCCAGACTGAAGGTCATGGAGACAACCACCAGATTCTGTGTGGAGAGTAAGCTGAGAGATGGCCAGCTTTTCCAACAGTTTGGCCAGGAAAGGGGTGATGGAGATTGGGCGCTAGTTTGCCGGGCAGGCAGGATCAGCAGATAGCTTCTTGAGGAGTGGGTGCATAAGGGAGTGGTTAAGGGGAGAGGGGAACGTTCCAGTGGCAAAAGAGTGATTACAGAAATCAGCCAAGGCTAGAACGAGGGTGTCAATATGGTCCTTGATGGTTTTGGAGGAGCAGGGAAGCACCTGTTTGGATGACACTTTCATAGATCAGACTGGTCTAGAAACCTCTCTCAGGTGTTGTCAGAGAGAAAGAGGAGAAAGGAGGAAGAGAGGTAGAGATGGCCAAAGGGGGGGCTGAGAGAGGAAGAGGTAGCGGAAGAGGAGATGAAGGAAAGGAGTTTTAGCAGAGTTGTGAGATGACAGAGGGCCTGGGAGGGAACAGGAGAGGTAAAGTCTGCAACAGGATTGATCAGTTCCTTGCAGATTTTAAAGAGTTTGGCAGTGTTGTTAGAGGCCACAGGCTTGAATGTGTGTTCTCTTCTTGATGAGTGTTAATGCTTCCACTGACATTTTGACGCAACCAGTCTAGGTATGTCTAAATGTGGCCAGGCATGCTTTACTGTAACAATATTAAGTGTCTACACTGGTTTACATTGTGTAGCCAGTTGGACATGTTTTCATTGTGGCATGGCATTTTTAATAGCAAAGTATTAATGTTCCTGTGCACTGTTGGTGACTTGCATCTATTGGATTGGTGTTACCCTACAAAACAATATCAAACACTCTGGCTTTTTAGGCAATTTTTCTCAGAAAGTGTGCTGTATATCGCAATAAAACACATATTTATATCTTTCTCCTAGTGCAGTGTGTGGCATATCCCTTCAGCAGCACGTTCGTGCGTATTTCGCAAGCGTGATAAGCTATGCTGGCCCAGAGTTTGGCGCGACCAGTGATTTGTTGCTGAGTTGGGGGGGGGGGCCCCCTCAGCATGGCTCGCAGGGGGGCCCCCACATTTTGTTACGCCACTGGCTGTGCGCTGAGCAGTGTGTTGCAGGAGGTGGACATGGCACACAGAAGCTGCATTGTTGATTTTGCAATGCGCAATGTGCACGTTGACAGGCATTCATTGTTATGTTACAACTACAACTGTTGGAATGCATTTGGGTATGACTTATTTTGGGTGGGAGGTTTTTTTTTTTAAAAACTTTATTTAACAATTGTGGTGGTACACTTTACTTCACAGCATGACATTCCATAACTTTACACATTACACTTATCCAATTTCGGGACTCGATTCCAGTTTAAGGCTTCTGCACTCTCGGCACATTAACAGTACCCCCCGGGCTGCTTCCAGCCGACCCCGATTCACACAGGTATACCCTAAATAGAGCCCATATGTCCTTGGGTTTGCATGGGCTTGGCAAGGACATTACGTATTGTTCCTCACACTCATTTACATAGGTCAATTCTTTAAGAAAGTGGTTTGCGCTTGGGGCGTTTGTACTTTTCCAGTGCTGTAGTATACATTTTTTCGCCACTGCGCATGCTACATTGAATAATCGCCTAACCACTTCCGAGGTCTTGCCAATGTCACCAAACAAATATTTCTGAGGTGCTAGGTCCGCCGGGATCTGTGTGATATCTTCTAGGGTGGAGGCCACTTCGCCCCCGAACTTGTGTATGAGGGGGCAACTCCAATACATGTGGAATGAGTCGGCCTGCTCGCCCCCACATTTCAGGCACCTGTCTGAGCCATCTCATGTAAATCTTGCTACTTTCTGAGGGGTGTAATGTAGCTTGTTTAACACCTTAAATTGGATCTGGCGGAGGACTGCGTTGATGGAGACTTTTTTGGTTAAAGCACAGTACTTCCCCCATTTTTCGTCTGGGATCGTGAACCCCAGGTCGGTCTCCCATGTCGATCTGATCTTATTTGTTGTGGGTGTATGTACCTGCATTACTGCATATAGCCCCGTGACACTAACCCCTCCTCGGGTGGGCAGCCCAGCAAGGCATGGGTGGGTGAGTGGTTCCTCCGGAAACAGAGGCCATCTAGCTTTAAAAGACATTCGCATGCAATGGTATTGTAATATTTTCAGTGGATCCCTCCCCATCCCTACTTTAAATTCCTCCAAAGTTATAAACTTGCCATTAGGGTATATGTCCCGGTGTTCAAATTCCCCCTCTGGATCCCAGTTTGTGCGGATACCAGGGTCATAGGACGGTGTTATACCGGGGAAGTTCCAGAAGGGTGCTTCTGAGCAATAAGGAGCTGCAATCCCGAGCTTGCGGAAGAGTCTAGACCATGCGTGTACTGTGATACTAACCGGGTGGAATGGGCAGTCATCCTTATACTTATTGAAGATTATGGACCGTATATCGGTGGGGAGAGCAGCGTGCTTTTCGATAACAACGTGTGGGGATGTATCTAGCTCATCATACCAGTATTTGATAAATTGGGCCTGCGCCACTAGATAGTATAACTCAAAATCTGGTGCAGCTATTCCTCCTTTGTCATATGGCTCTACCATCTTTTCCCACTTCATTCTGGCTGTGCTCCCCCCCCAGACAAATTCCACCGCCAAGGATCGAAGGGTTGCAAAGAACTGTGCCCCCGGCCACAACGGAATATTAGTAAATATATATAGCAATTTCGGTAGTATTACCATTTTTAGTATGGCCACTCGACCAATGAGTGAGATGGGGAGTCGTGTCCATAACTTGAGTTTGGTTTTTGGTCAGTCATTTCATCTGATTCCATGTCGGGCATCATTGTCTGATGCCACTTTACATTTTTCACATGTCCATGTGTACCTTATTGGTACTGTGTTGGTGTATATCTATTGCTTGAAACATGTTTGGGGATGCTTGTGGTCTCGTGCAGAAGGGATGTGGCCTAGCAGTTCGGGCTGGACTGCCCCTTTTGGGGTGGGGCCAAGCCTGATTTGCATATGGTCTTTCCCTTCTGTAATGGCTTGGCAGGCGAAGAACGGTGGTCTGGAGGGTTGCCCAGAGCATTGCCAGTGGTTAAGATTAAGTCTAAACCTTCCAGCCATCACCTCTTTGTTTTTGCTATGTCACCCCGAGTGGGACGGGTATGCCCAGACGTGGGTCCCGTGCCTGCTGGGCCTAGAGACCCAGGCTACTCCTCACTGATGAGCCCCAACAAGGGCGAAACATGTTTGGGGATGCTTGTGGTCTCGTGCAGAAGGGATGTGGCCTAGCAGTTCGGGCTGGACTGCCCCTTTTGGGGTGGGGCCAAGCCTGATTTGCATATGGTCTTTCCCTTCTGTAATGGCTTGGCAGGCGAAGAACGGTGGTCTGGAGGGTTGCCCAGAGCATTGCCAGTGGTTAAGATTAAGTCTAAACCTTCCAGCCATCACCTCTTTGTTTTTGCTATGTCACCCCGAGTGGGACGGGTATGCCCAGACGTGGGTCCCGTGCCTGCTGGGCCTAGAGACCCAGGCTACTCCTCACTGATGAGCCCCAACAAGGGCGAAACATGTTTGGGGATGCTTGTGGTCTCGTGCAGAAGGGATGTGGCCTAGCAGTTCGGGCTGGACTGCCCCTTTTGGGGTGGGGCCAAGCCTGATTTGCATATGGTCTTTCCCTTCTGTAATGGCTTGGCAGGCGAAGAACGGTGGTCTGGAGGGTTGCCCAGAGCATTGCCAGTGGTTAAGATTAAGTCTAAACCTTCCAGCCATCACCTCTTTGTTTTTGGTATATCTATTGCTTGCCATGTCATATTGTGGTTTCGGTGACATAGCAGTGATAGTCATGGCCTGTTTTGCAGGTCTGTGTGATTCACACCTTGCATGTGTGCCTTTTGGTCACACAGGATTGCTTATGTTTAAGTAGCTAGGGATGCACACAATGTGGCACTTCCATGGCAACATTCTCAGGGTGGTAAGGTTGTGACAGTTGACTGTGTCTTTGTCATCATCGATTGTTACCTGGTATGTGCCAGGCCGGTGTGCACTCCGCAGGAGTGGGAGTTTAGGTGAAAAATGTGGCCACGAGCTGGGTCTGGGCTTCCCCGCCACGTGCCCTATTCCCCTCCCATGGGCAGCGCCTGTGGTTGGGGATGTGGGGGCACCACCATGTCCACCATACGCCCTGCCGTGTTGCAACATTGTGCAGGACACATGCTGCCACAATGATCCTGCACACTACTGGGGGTGCATAGAGTAGCTGCCCGCCAGAGCAGGCAAGGGAGCGGAAGCGTGACTTGAGCACTCCGAATGTGTGCTCCACTATGGCCCTGGTTGCAATATGCGCCGCGTTATATCTTACCTGGGGTGGTGTGGTGGGGTTCCGGATTGGCGTCATCATGTGGTTGCTCAGAGGGTAGGCACTGTCCCCTGGAGAGGTGATCATGGTTGTGATTATTGGGGTTTGTGTATTTATGTGTGTGTGACATGCATGCATGTGCACGGGCATTTGTACTCCCCTAGGAGCCATGTGTCACCATGCTGCCCAGCTTCCAGGGCCCGGCTCAGGGCGGACATTCTGTATATGAAACTGTCATGGGTGGAGCCAGGGTAGTTTGCATAGGCAGAGGTGATGATTCCCTTTGCATCGCATACCACCTGTACATTGATGGAATGCCAGTGCTTGCGGTTTCGGTAGGTGTGCTCAGTGGCCCTAGGTGGACGTAGGGCCACATGGGTGCAATCTATGGCACCGAGCACTTTGGGGAAGTGTGCCACCCTGTAAAAGTCCTGGACAACGGCCTGCCTTTCTGCGGGTGTTCTGGGCATGTATATGTGCCTGCGGACTGAGGGGCGCGCTGTCATGATTGGCCAGACCTGGTGTAGGCAGCGTGACTGCGTGGCCTGTGAGACCCACCCCCACCCCCCACTATGGCAGTAGTCCGCTGAAATGACCCAGTGGCCAAAAAATGCAGGACATTGAGCACCTTCTTCAAGGGGCTCAATGCTTGGGAGCAGAGGGTGGGGGAATGTAAGGTCATCTTCCCACTCCCTGACCAGGTCTAGGATGATACGAGGTGGAAACCTATACCTGCCGTAGACCTGGTTGTCAGGCATCCCAAAAAGGCTTGTCTGGGGTGAAAAAATGCGGGCCCTGGCTATTCTCCTCCTGCAGTGTCCCACGATCAGTGCTGCGACAAATGGGGCATTCATCGTAGCTGGATATACGTGTTTGTTGTTTGCGCGCACTTTTATACTGTGCGCGGGGACGCTTCCGCCTGCCTTCATGTGGTGGACGCGTTGACGCCTATGTGCGTCTTTTGCAGTGTGCGGGTTTCCCGTATTCGAATCCATGAATACAGTTTGTTCGCGTGCATGTGGGTGTTCCGTGTAGTTCCCTGCAGTACTTCCCCAGTTACGCCTTCTTTTTCACGCTTTGTTCCCCATTCCGCGTGTTACGCCCCGTGTCCCGCCCCCTTTTTGGTGTGTGCGCGGACGTTGTGCGCTTGCCCTGTGCGCGCCGCGCACGGCGTTCAGGATGTTGCAATGATGTGTGTGCCACGCACGGGTTTGGCGCACATTTCGGGAAAAAGACGCGCAGGAGCTTCCAAGATTTTCGGCGCACATTTGTTCCATGAATCGGCCCCTTGGTGTTTTCAAAGCCAGCTGTATTGAACAGTAAACTAGTTTAGCAATTGCAGATGGTTTAAGAGAAGAAGTCTAGTCTGCTGTCAAAATTGGAAGCTCTGGAACCAGGAAGCTAGGGTTCAAATCACTGCCTTCCACAATTGGCATAGTTTGCCATCCTAAGCAAATTACTTTCATCACTGTGCTTTCGTTTTTCTTGGCTGTTTGTAGGGAAAGCCTCATTGATATGGGTTTATAATGTATAGTGTTACTCGATAGATACATAAGAGCAATTTATATAATGTGCACTGGTCGGGAGGCAGGGTGCCAAGTAAGGTTCTTATGTTATGGGGGTGGCAGGGGAGATACATAGAAAGGGTGCCAGTTATGGGAAGGGTAGGCAGGAAGCCAGTTATTGATCATTTGCTATGCCAACATGGGTTTGGCTCTTAGAGCAAAGCCAGACCCCCACCTGACTCAGCTTTACAAATTCATTTTCTAGCTTCTTCACCTCTTTACATTGGTCTAAAACTCAAGATGGCATGGGATATAATGAGATGTAGTCTGCTGTCAAATTGCGATCTGGGACACAAGGAAATGTGCTCGGATCCCAGCTTTCCCGTTGCACCAAACTGTTATCCCGGTGAAATCATTTTACTACATTTGGTATATGGGGTGTTCTCTAAAAAAAGAAAAAACGCAAATCTTCATGAAAGAAGGAAATTCAATACCCAACTCTTCTCTCACCCATACATTCTCAAATATGTATATAGCAGACATTCTTGTTATTAATTGTTCTGGTGGTTGGGGCTGCTTCATTGTGTGCTTGGGCTGCTGCACCATGGGCCAGAGAATTGCACTTGCCACCCAGGCCACCTGTTGCCATTCCTTCTTGGCTTGTTTGTCAGAGCACCATCTTTCAAGGCAGCCAAACAGTAAATGCAGACCGTCAGCTCAACCTGGATCTTTCAGTAGTCTGCTTTGATGCTGACAAAGCAAACACTCCAAAATATCTGGTTTTCAACAGGTAATGGAGCCCGTTTATTTTCATTGCAACGCCTGGAAACAAACCAATAGTGTATCCCACGTCTAAACAAATGAACCCATGATTATACATGTATTCCCCCATGAACAGGGAGTAGTTGGAGGGTAGTCTCATGGATTGGTACAAAAAGAGACCTTAGTAGTTGATCACCATTCCTTGCCTGCACATACCTGTTTCTCTTGAGTAACATGCGATAATACCTTGCTTCAGACACTCGGCTGCACTTCACGTTGGCCCGCTGATCATGTGTTTTATACCCACCACCTCCTTTGTTTCTGCAGTGCCACATGCGTGCTACTTGCAAATCCCCTTTGGGCTTTTACTGTTCCAACAAACATGGCTGCCTTTCTAACTCCTTATTACACTGTGGTTCATGGTTCCCTGTCTACCTTAGTTCATGGCACTTAATATATACTTTTGTACCTTCAATGCCCTGTTAGCAGCTGATTTGTATAGTCTTTCCCTGGAACACTGCCCTAGTCAAGAGTCTTTCCCGTTACAGACGATTGGACCACACCAGTTTTCTAGAGTGAACCTCATTCCCAGATAGGTGCTGTCAGAGGCTGCTATGGCTTAAGTCATCTGGTGTTTTAACAAGTTCCGATGACCTTTCTGAACATGTGTTATTTCTAGGGACTTTCTCGTCTCAAACAATAAACCACCAGGCTATGATCTTGCAAGTTCCATAACCAATTCTACAGGATCGCAGTGACCCTGCTAGATCTCCAGAGCCATTTATTTTTATTTTCATTTTTAGATTTGTAAAGTGCACTACCAGCCCATGGGCATCGAGGCGCTGTTGCAGTAGAGTGTCTTAGTGACAGGTGATACTTATGATCCTTGGTTCTTGCAGGATTGCATCCACCATAAAAATGTGTATTCGAAATGTGATCTTTCTCGTGCTGAAGGCCTTCCTGGTGAACATCAGGAACAAGGAGGCTTGTAGTTAGACCATTCAGTGTTCTGTCACAAGTGGCAGGCAGATCCTCCTGGTGTTCCTGATGGGGGTGATGTGGGAGTAGGCGGGCAACCAGGGCATTCCTTTCCAGACTATTCACCTCTCTGCATGTGTCAAACGCTGAAGTTGACTATGAGTGACATCTTCACAAAGGAATCACAACAGAATTGCTTCATGTATGAAGATTTGCCCTGGTGGATCTTTATGCATCTCATGTAGACAAGCAATGTCACCTCTATGCCTGTAGAGGGTGGTGGGGGGGGAGGGGGAGATGGCAGGGGCCAGGCTCTCGAGATCTGGAGATGGCCAGGAGAATGAATTGGGAGGGATATCTGCGTATGTCTTACTCCCTTCTTTTTCCTTTTCCTCTTTTGCGGCTGACTGTTTACTTTAACTACAGAGGTACGAAAATAACTGGGATATCTAACGATACTCAACAAAAAACTAATTGAATTTATTGCACTATTTGCGCAAAATAATTTTGCTAGCGGCCTTTTGGAACCCCAATGTATATATATTGTAGAACCCAACCAAAAGCTGCATCACCGGGGGTATACCCCTCTTTTTTGTTATCATTTCTCCCTCTGCCCATCATCATCACTGGACATTTCAGAAATTTCACCTGACAAATCACTGTTCTGTCATCCTGATTGTCCCTTGGTGGCAGGCCAGGTTCTTGTTTTCAGATCTGATTTCGCTGACAACAGAACTGATAATTATTCTGCCTTTAATCAACTGACCCAGAGAGTCTCCTCTTCATCTGTCCCCTCAATCAATGTCTTTAGTGGTCTTGTTCCTGCAGAGGTAACCTAGGTCTGTCAGCAGAGATTATGCATATTATTTAGGGTGCAAGAAAAAAATGTGTGTGCACTTGGTACAAGCGTTAATGGACATGGTTCTGCTTTTGACCAGGGTAAAATCATTTTTAGTGTTTCTTGGAGAATGTGTTGACTGTCATTTCACAACTGGGTTCATACTGCTCTTGGATTCCTGTAGGGACCTACTTTGTGCGTATGAGGGGCATTCTGTAGCTTCTTTTTCGGTTTTGAATCTTGTTAAATGACATTGCTAATGGTTTGCATCCTCCCACAGATGCTTCATCTTGAGAAAGATCCTCCCATGCAATCTCTTTTCTTGGAAACGTTCAGCAGGGGGCATAGTGTAGCTCAGTGCTGATCATCTCTGAAGATCTTTTTCCTCGACCCTGGACAGAACTTGGTTGCCCCATAAATAGAGCAAACTGTGCCTCAGTTTTCTTGGTAGCTCTCAATATTTTTTTTTGCTGCTTCATCATGCCTGCTCCCAAGTATGCCGGGTTTAAGTGCTGCAGGGACCACAAATCTGGAATGTCCCCCACAGACACACAAAGTATGTCTGTGGTGTCCTGGGATGGATCACGATGTTGAACAAATTGTGTCGATGAGCCCCAAGGATCTCAGTGTGCTGCTAACTTGACCCTAGGCTCTCCTCCCTGAAAATCCCCGGCACTGTGTCCACGGAGGACCTTGGGGAAAGATACTGAGAAGGGTGCAGAAGGCTGACTCGCAAAAAGAAGGGGGACCTTCTAACAGCGAATCGCACCATTCATTCTCACAAGAAGAGGATGCACAGATCTATGGGGGTGGAGAGCGACGAATCTTGCAGTTCCCATATCAATATTGTTTCCTTTCCTTCTAGATATGCTTCTAGGGAGTAGTAAGAGGACTTCAAGAAGCAACTGTTGGATATTTTCCCTAAGGCGTTGATTGGTACGGCTTTGGCCTTAAAAAAAAAAGACTTCCAAATCGGGGGCCACTGATCCTGCTCAGTAGAGGCAACTGGCTTGACACTTCCTGCTTCTGCTAGGGACCACCTGTCTATGTATTCTTTATGCCACTAAAGCTCTGATTATTGCGAGCTATGTGCCCTAGCCGAGGCATTACTTTTTTCAGACTATGCAGACCGTTTTCGATGAGGGTGATCACTGACTTTGCTGGGTTTTCGTGGCAGATGAGGCAGGTATCCAAAACCTAGCTGCGTATTTGCATGATACCAGTTTACCTAGATACTTGGCAGCATTCGTAAATGCAACCGGCCATCCCAAAATGGGCACCCTTATGCACTCTACCAGCGGTCCATTAAGAAAGTGGCCTGGGCTTTGGAACTTGGGGCGCTGTTGATGCTGCTTGACCAGGATGAAATGGCAAATGTTTTAGGTAGGGGTCCACGTAAGGCACAGATCTGCCATTCCGTGCGTCATTTGCTGGCCCATTACTATTGTGGCAGGATCACTAGTCTACTCCTGCTGTAGTGAAGGGAATTACAAAAAAATACAAACCGTTACCTGGACATCGGATCTTCCTCCTGAGACACTTTCCAGCAGAGTGCTTGGTGGTGCAGGCAGCAGCAGCTACCAAGGTCCTCTTCACCTTTTCCACCTCTGCCTTGCGACAGCCAAAAAGTGGATGCACAGGTGAAGGCTATTTGCCTCGCGGAGCATCACCCTTAAGGCTGTCAATCCCGCCTCTGCTCTCACTAAGTAAATGCAGCTATTATGGTCAGTAGTTCCAGAGTCTAGTCTGTGTTTTTTGGAAAGCGAGCTCAGATACGGTTTCCTTGACATGGTGTCAATGGTAAAGCGGCGGTGCCGCAGTTGCTGCAGTGGAATGCAGCTGGTCAATGGGGATGGCGCTGGTGCGTCTGGTTTCGCTCCCATACATGCAGTATACGTTTTTGGATATACAGTTTGATGAGGTTAACCTTTTTCGTGGCAAAGCCGATGACTCGCTTGAAAATTGTAAGGAATCAAAAGTGGATGCAAAATCTTAGGATTTAGGCATTTTACTAGTTTTTCTCGCAGAGGAAGGGCACAATGTACCTCCATCAAACCTGTCCAGAGAAGGTAAATCTGTCGGGCATGGGCAAGTGAGCTCAGAAGAGCCAGACGCAGTGCAGTAACTTTGCTGAAAATGTTGGGGGGGACATGACATCTGAAGAAAAGGTGCCCCAGCCAAATGAATGGGGACAAAATGGTGTGCCATGAAAGTTGGGGGGGAGACAAACACCCCTGTCCCCCCTAAAATTACGCCCATGGCCAGACCTTTGGCGGCAGCGCCGTCGAAACCTCTGAGGCACCCACCCCTCATTCTGGTACCTTTTGGAGGTCGCATCTCCATGTTTTTTTTATTTAAAAAGATGTGGCGAGCCGCTGTCTCAGATGCTACAGTTGGTTCTGGGGGTCTATTGCCTTGCTTTGCTCAGAGATATAGGCAGGATGGTACTTATGATAGTTCCTGACCCGAAGAACATATTCCAGATGTGATGCTGAAGGAGCAGGGACTGGTTGATGTGACTGGACCTTCAGGATACTTATTTTCATTTTAATCCTGACATATATGTAATTGTTGAATAATGTCGAAAAAAATTAGATGCGTGTTTTATAATATTAACTTTGTTTCTTTAAAGTATTGACCTATGTTTACATTGAATAAAGACACACAAAAAATGTAAGAATCGGATGTGACTTCTCCAAGGATAGTGACAAGTTCCTTGGTCCTGCTACCTACATTATACTTTGTTAATCCAATACTTTTTAAATTTCATTACATTGCAATTGTACACTAATTCTTCCAATGAAACAGCCTTTAAAATGTATTGTATTGTGCAGAACGGATTGGTGTTTGCCTACGCGTGTTTCACTAAATAGGACATGCAAACTGACAGCCTATATTGAACTTCTTCAGGGCTATCTATTTGCAAACATAGTTAAATATCAACTACCCAAAAATGTATATATTTGTCAGTGTATACAGATGAAGTTACATAATTGAGCAATATGACCCTGGGGCATTACCTGAGTCGGTAATGCCCCCGCTGCTCGGGTCATATTTCTTAATAAATATTTGGAGATTCGTATTCTTTTGAAGTTATGGGTGCCAATCATTAGATTGGAGAGTGCAACGTTAGGGCTTGTAAGTTTAACTATACACTTGTGTCTGTACATTAGATCAGACCGGGTTTGTACCAAGCAGGAATACTTCTCTGAATCTTCGGAGGCTCCATTATGTTAAAGATAGAGTCCAGTCTCACGACGCTTCATATGCGGTGTCCTCATTGGATGCGGTTAAGGAATTTGATTCAGTATTTTGGACTTGGATCTACGCTGCCTTGTGAAAGTTTGGGGTTGGGGAGTGTTTTTAAGATGACTGCAACTGATATATACTGAACCTATGGCTAGAGTTGGAACTGGTAGATACATGTCAACGTCTTGGGTGGTGCGGAGAGGGACCAGACAGGGTTGCCCACTGTCACCAATGCAGTTTATTTTGGCGCTGGAACTGCTGGCGGTGTGGCTGAGGACTAAATCTGAGGAGGCCGGAATAATGGTGGGCAGATTGAGACACCTTGTTTCTTTATATGCAGATGCTATGCTTTTGTACTTGCAGGAACCTGAACATAACTTACCGCTTATCATAGTGGTATTTGATAACTCTGCTAAACTTTCAGGCATCTTGAGTAGAGTCAAATCATGTATTTTCTCGCTGGTTAGGTTACGTACGAAGTGTGTGGAAGAATTGCATCCTTAACCAAGCCCCTGCATCATGAAAATGCAGGATGCAATGAGGCCCAGAAGGCATTCTCAGAGGTCCTTCGGGTATCAAGGAAGGTCACCAAGGATCTTTGGTGGCATCGTCTGTGGCTGATGACATGAGGCCCAAATTGTCACAGACACGTCCTTTAAGGGCTGGCACACTCACCTACGGGATCTTGAGCTGATCTGGCATTGGTCCTGGGTTGAGTGCAGTTGGCACCTTCTACAGCTGCGGGCGATCAGACTATTCCATATGGGCTTACACCCCCCCCCCCCCTACACGGGAAACTTCTCCTGATCCTTACTGACATTATTGGCCATGCATTATCTTACTGAGATATGTTATTTCATTTGTATCCCACTCATACACAAGTGTTTCAGAGCGTGATGAGGCAAGGGAGGACAAAAAAACGATCTTACTAGGCCAAGTGATGTTGAGAACGCGAAAGTGCATGGGAGAGTGATGGGGGGGGGGAAGTGCAAGGGGGAGGGGAGGAGTGGAAAGTGCTGAGCAAGGGATAAAACAACAACTGGTAGCGCAGCCAGCATGGTGGCAAGTGCAAAGTTAAAGCGCAGACAAGGGGTGTGTAATAAGTGCAGGTAAGGGGACTGTAGGGTTACAGATACAGACCCAAGTGCAAGGGTTGCCAAGAGGCAGTGCGGGTGTGTGGCTGGGTGGGCAAGGACTTGGGCCTGAAAATCAGAGGGTAGCCGGATACACAGTGCCGAAACAGACAGATCAGCAGGGGAGAGGAAGAGCGAAGGCAGAAGCAAAGAGGAAGGTCTTGAGGTGCTTCCGGAACCGAAGATGGTTCTCCTAAAGTTTCAGAGAGGCAGTGGGAGGCCCCAGCCGAGGAAAGCATACTAGTTTCTTGGGGAAGTGACTGATCCTGAGGGAGTTGGAGGTGGAGGAGCGAAGAGCTCGAGTAGGAAGGTATTTGGGGAGGGAGAATTGAAGGTATTGTGGACCCAGGACCCAGAAAGCCTTGTGGACAATGCAAAGGGTCTTGAGGCCAAGGGCAAGTCTTGCTGTTCTGGATGAGTTGCGGACGAGTAGAAGCAGGCAGATTTAGGAAGAGGCTGTTTCAGTAGTCCAGCCTAGAGAGAAGCAGAACTCTAGAGGCAGTGAGCTTCTGGGGGAAGGAGAGGAAAGGAAGAATACCTCTGAGGAGGTGCAGTTGGTAGTTTGAATTCTCAGAGATGTGAGGAGAAAAGGAGAGTGTGGAGTCCAAGATGACCCTGGGGTTTTTAGCCTCACAGGTGGGAGCAGGAAGAGGGCCAAGGGTGGCAGGCCAGAGAGTGACAGGAAAGAAGGGTGCAGGTGTGCCGATGAGGAGAATTTCATTCTTACTGGCATTAAGACAGAGATCATTGGCGGCACACCACTCCTGGATAGAAGACGGTCAGTCAGAGATGAGAGGAGAAGAGGTGGCGGAGGGAAGCCTGAAAACGAGCTGAGTGTAATCCGCATGGCACTAGAAGTTGGAGCAGAGAGTGCCAATGCGGTGGGCGAGAGGTGCCAGGTATTGGTTGAAAGGCCAGGGAGAGAGGTTACACCCTGGGGATTACCACAGGTAGAGAGTGAGATTGAGGAAAGGAAGGACCCAAGTTGGACCTGGGAGGGTCGATCGGAGAGGAAAGAGGTCAGCCAGGCCAGGGCCTGATCGCCGATACCAAGGTTATCACTGAGAAGGTTGAGCAGGATGGCATGGTTGACCGAAAAGACATTGAGGAGGATGCAGACAGAAGGGATGTTCGAGTCGAGGGTGGAGAGCAGGTCTTCACGGATGTTCAGGAGAGCAGTTTCCATGCTTCTGGCATCTCTGAAGCCAGACTGATGGTCATGGGGACAACCAACAGAATCTGTGTGAAGATTAAGCTGGGAGATGGCTAGCTCTTTCAGGAGTTTCCCCAGAAAAGGAGTGATGGAAATCGGGCGATAGTTAGCAGAGCATGAGGGGTTGGCTGTGGATTTCTTGAGAAGAGGGTGCACAAGAGAGTGCTTCAGAGGGGAAGGCCCCAGAGGCGAAGGAGAGGTTGCAGAAGCCGGCCAGAGCAGGAGCGTCAATTGGGTCCTTGATGGTTTTGGACGAACAGGGAAGAACCTGTTTTGACAAGACTTTTATAGATTGGACTTGTCTGGAAATCTCGTCAGGGGAGAATAGAGGAAAGGATGAGAAAGCGGGGACGGCTGCAGGAGGGCTAGAGGCAGTGGAGAGAGAAGGGGGGAGAGGAGGAGAGGACGAGAGGGTGGACAAGATGTCCTGGGTTTAAGAGATGAGAGGCAAGGGCCATGCAAAAGGCCTGGTAGGCGACAGGAGAAGTAGAGACTGCGGCAGGGTTGGCCAGCTCCTTGCAGATTTTAAAGAGTTTGGCCGAGTTATTAGATGCCGCAGGGACGCAGCCTTGATTGTGGGTGCTTTTCTTAGTTCGGTCAAGGAGCCGGTATTGCCTTTGGAGAAGGCAGGCCAGTTTGTCAGAGGATGTACAGGAAGCCTGCCATTTCCTCTCAGCCACCCTACACTTGCGTTTAATGGTAGCTAGGTCGGAGTCATGCCAAGAGTTGCACTCTGCTTTGGGCTTCAAGTGGATCCTCATGACAGGGGCAAGAATATCAAGAGTATCAGAGATAGAAGAGTACAGCATGGAAAGGGCTACGTCAGGATGTGAGTCAGCCAAAGGAGGAGGAGGAGGGGGAGGGGGAGAGAAAGTGGCAGTGAAAGCCTCAACTGACACACGCTTCATGGGTCGATGACTGAGAAGGAAGGTGGCAGTGTTGGAGTTGGCTTGGCCTGAGGCGTAGAGAGGGACAGATCAATCCAGGAGAGAGGAGTGGTCAGAGCGATGGAGAGGGGGAGGTCAGAGGAGATTAAAACATCCAGTGTATGCCCTGCAGAGTGAGTCGGGCCAGAGGGGAGTATTCTCCCCTTTAGCCCGAAAGAGAACCCCAGAGGTCGCGAAAGAGTCCAGAAGAGGAACAGGGAGCCTCCAGATGGATGTTGAGGACCCCAAGAAGGAGGAGTTCATTGGTTGAGCCGAGGAGGGAGGAGGAGAGGTCAGACCACTCATAGAGGAAGGAGGTGACCTGACCAGGTGACCGATAGATAATAGCCACGGTAAGAATGAGTAGGAGAGAGAGAAAGCCTGCAGACAAGGCACTCGAAAGGGGAGTACAGGCACAAATCCACTCTGGGGAAAATCGGGGCTACACCACCTCCGGAATGGTTGGATCTGTGTGCGGACAGGATCTAGTAGCCATCAGGGAGTAGAGTGGCAAAGCTCGTGACCGAGCTGGCTGTGAACCATGTCTTGGTGAGACCGAAGACATCGAGGTCAAGTTCTTCCAGGAGGCAGCAGATGCCAGAGGAGTGTTTGACAGCTGAGCGAGAATTGAGAGTGGCAATATGGAGAAAGTTGCCATCAATGCAGGACTTCCGTGGAGGGCTACAAATCAGAGGTACACCCTGCAGAGGTGTAGAAGGTGTAGACGGAGCCCAAGGGGGGGGGGCAGGAGAGAAAGGTGGGAGAGGGCAAGGTAGCCAAGGAGGAGGCAGAGGGGGGACAGCGGGAGAAGAAAGGAAATTGATGAGGGATGGGAAGCATCTGTCAAAGAGGAGAAAGTTGGCCTGAGGACCTTGGATCAAGACAGTGCTATTCAGGTAGACATTAATGATGACCATAGAGGAGTGTAAGGGGGCCAGGAGGGCCTCCCAGCGGGTGCCACCATTAATGGCAGAAGAAGAGAAAGGAGAGAGCACAGAGACCATATGAAGAGTCCATAGATCTAGTGAAGGAATGACATAGAGGATGTCAGTGAGGGTCTGTCTAGAGGATGTACTGGTATAGGTGTCGGCGATAGGGAGACCAATGTTAGTGACCAAGATATCCTTTTTGAACTTCTTCCTGCCAGACTTAGTAAGAAGAGAAGGATAGTCAATGGAGAAACAGAGAAGATATGAGAAACAGAGAGCGCCATGGGTGAGAGAGAGCGAGAGAGAGAGAGAGAGAGAGAGAAAAAAAAAAGCAGAGGGGGATCTTTTCTGCGAAGATGGAAGTTTGAGCTCCACTATGTGTTTCCACCGAATCCAATCATCCATTGGGTTCTCAGGAGGTTGAGGAGTTTCAGGTCTTCAATGGTTGCGATTACCCCACATGGGATCTATGAATACTGTAATATTTCACAATGTGAGACTAAAATATCAAAAACTGAATTTTGTCTTTGCAAATAGTTATATATGCTAATAACAAAAGGATAGTGGAAAAACTTGTTTATTTGGTTTGCAAGCTGACAACAATGGTCAATGCATTTCGGGCCTCAATTGTTCCTCCTTCAGGGCGAAATCTGCATGGTACAACAAAAAGAACAGAAATAATAAGGCAGTGGTATTGAGATATATGGTGTATGAGAGATAAAAAGATGAAAAAAAATCAGAGAAACAATAAAAAACAATGCAGTGCCTAGCCTGTAGCAAAAAAGGGGGTGGAGGGTAGGCTACTACTTAACGCTGGGCCATCCTGTGATCTAGCATGGCAGAAGGAAAAAGAAACACTAAGTGGATAAACAGGGCTGTGCAGAATGTACAAAAGGGTGCCCAAAGAGGTGAGAGAAAACCAAAACGGTGTGGCATGCCTGTGGAATAAATGTCAAAATACTGGTTGAGTCATGTTTCAGGCTGTTGAAATCTTAGTCAACAGTAGCAGTTGCTTGCTAAATAACATACACGTGTGGCAGGCTCGCAATAGATCTGAGTGGCTTCTTGCAGCTTACCTCTAGAGGAATACCGAAGCTGCCTGTCTGTTACCTGGAACTGTCAGCATTGCACTGAACAGCATTGTTGTCGGGGTGCGGATATACACTTGTCAGACACGTACATTAAAGGAAGAGAGCGTGGGGTAACGATGTAAAGACGTCATTGCTACAGTGAGCAATGATGTGACAACCTACATATAGCCAGCAAAGTGGGAAAATAGGAACACAGATTACGAAAACGAATGCAAAAGACAACTGGACAATCATAATGTTTACGCTAAAATAGATCACGATCCGACCATGGAAATACTAAAAGATCTGGATGAACTTCTCACGAAAGCAGAAGAAAGAGAAATGATAACATATAAAACAAAGGCTTTTCTACTGAACTTAAAACCAAACATTCCTCACTTTTACTTGCTGCCCAAAATCCATAAAAGTCTTATCAATCCACCTGGAAGACCGATAGTAGCAGCCACAGGTGGGATTCTGCAACCACTAGGAACATACATAGATTTTTTCTTGAATCCTTTAATACAGAAGACATCAATGTATGTGAAAGACAGCACACACTTTCTGAACATCATAGAAGGAGTCCAATTTACAGAGAATGACATACTTTTCACCATAGATGTGGTAAACCTTTATACAAGCATCCCACATGACTTGGGGCAGGAAGCCGTAGAGTGGCTCCTGTTACAGGAAAATGATATAGGAGCAGCAAAAGAATTCATCTTATCACTACTCTCTTTTATTGCAATGAACTCATATTTTGAACATAAAAATGAATTTTACATTCAAACCTCCGGAAAAGCCATGGGAGCAACAATGGCACCAGCTTACGCAAATGCGTTTATGTACCAATTCGAGACGACTCATATCTTGCAAAAACCAGAATGGCAGAATAAATTGAAAACATGGGTGCGCTATATAGACGATATATTCGGCATCTGGCAAGGCACAAGAGAAGAACTTAATGAGTTCATAAGTTATATCAACAATATAGATCCCCGGATTCAGTTTACCTCGGAAATTGGCAATCCTGGAATCCATTATCTGGATATCCTGGTGAATGTAAACAACCAACAAATCACTACCTCTTTGTTCACAAAACCTACAGATAGGAACAATCTACTACACCATATGAGTTTCCATCCACAAAACACTCTGAAGAATTTACCTTATGGACAAATGTTGCGATTAAAAAGAATTATCAGTGATGATAGAGAGTGCGAACAAGAACTAGAAAAACTAAGCAAAAAACTTAGAGAGGGGATACCTGAACGAAGATCTACAGTCAGCAAAAGAAAAGGTACAAGCAATAACCAGAACCAGCACTCTAGTACCAAAGGACAAAAAACAATCTCCATCACTTGTATATGTGTCCAAATATTCGTCCCAAAGTATGCAGATCAAAAGATGTATAAATAAACATTGGACAATACTTAAAAGTGACGAAAGAATTAAAAATCTCTTCTCAGAGACTCTGTTTGCTTATCAAAGATCCAGTAACCTAAGGGATTATCTAGTTAACACAAGAGACACCAAAACTAAAAGGATTAAATCAAAAAAGACAGGAACATTTCCATGTTTAAATTGCAGTAATTGCAATAACACTATCAAAGGAGGACTGGTTCCGCATCCATACACTGGAGAAACAATCATGATAAAAAGCTATGGAACTTGCAATACTGAAAACTGCATCTACTGCATACGTTGCCCATGTGGACTTTACTATGTAGGTGAAACAGGTCGTAAACTGAGAATTCGGATGAATGAACATAAGTCATGCATACGCAATAAAAACACTAATTCAGCGGCAGCAAGACACTTTAATGCAAAGCATCATAACATCTCTCAAGTCAAGTTCCAAATTTTGGAAACCTTAGAAGTGACAAATATATATGCTGATTCGAAAAAAAGAAGGCAACAAAGAGAAGCCTATTGGATAGATCGGCTCGAATCCTTGGCACCACGAGGACTCAACAAGGAATTTGATCTCAACTGCTTCCTGTAATAACGTCACCATTTGTTCACCGTGCAATGTCAATAATGAACATGCTAGATCGTTACATGCTCATGTAAAAAGCATAAATCACCATCCGGTTTGTACATCAAGAAACAGTTTGGCAACGCCATTTGAATAATTGAGTCTATCCCAGACTTGCTAAGGACAATCCTAACTGGTACATGCATTAAGACAGTACACCACTAGGATAGTAACTAAGTTATCTTCAGATAGTTTTTGTATTATTTATTATTTATTTTGTATTATTTATTTATTCTGTATATGTTAATTATATATGTCAGATTGTACATCTATATGTAACATGCATACACATTTACATCAATGGCTAATTAGGCACCCTAATTCATGAGTCAGACAATGGATCTACATAAACTATCAGAACACACACGTGTTAGCCGCACAATATACAACACGCAGATATCGTGAGGCTTATAATCCTTTACATGCGCAATTAACACATTTACCCCATAATTTTTAAATTTACATTTTTTACATATACTAACTAAATTTCACACTCTATGCAATTAATGTCCTAGTATTGCCTCTACCAATATGGCCGACTTGGTATCACACGAACGTCCATTTTGTTTACATAACGTTGCCCAGGGCAACGACACGAACCGCGAGCCCCAGACGCTGTTCGGAGTTGATCAAGCAAGACGCTGCTCACAACGCTCCAGGTAAGCAATACATCTTTGCAGAATGAAACACGACGTGAGATCGCGAATAGACTGACAGCAGAAAGTAACACGTGGGAGATAACACGTTTGTTCTCTCCATACCAGGCAGTGCTTCATAGAGAAATACCACACGCGGGTTGCAAACTGGCACACAGGTTAGTGACATGCTAAATTAGCCACAGGCATTTACACAAAGTATAGCAAGACAATTAACACCCTGGCACAGTAAGCACACGCCGCTAGTTTGACCTTCAAGCACCGTAGTCATCACGAGGGATCACGCTGCTATTTTAGTATGTAGTTGACTAGTTCTATTAACCATTTGAACTATACAGTAAAATCATTATCTTTGTAAATGTTGCATTTTTATGATTTATAACGATGTATGCCTACTTGTTTGCTTTTTTCTTCTTTTTTCTCCAATTTCACTTTTATGTTAAATATTTGTCTGTCCCTGTGGGCGCCCTGTTCATTAATTATGATCATTTTTGTTGTTAATCATTGATTATCTGGTTGTTGTGCATGGTGCACGGATTAATTATGAACCTAAACATTGTAAACCTTCTAAATCCACACATAATGCATTATAACGTGTGCAGTATTAATCTGGCTGTGACGAAGGATACAATCCGAAATGCATTAGCCGGATGGGTTTTCTGTTTTGCCTTAACTGAGATAACTAGCTACATATTTTTGAATTATGATTGAAGTTGGACTTTATTAACTGAATAACGAGTACAAAAGAAATTGATTAACCCTTAGCGGGAATTTAGGGTGTGCGGCCCACACCGAAGGCATAATTGCCTAGGTCTCTCTTTCTCCAAAATATGTACACATGTCATGGAGGGGGAGGTTGTGTGGGGGTGAAGAAAATGTGGTCAGAGTGTACGTCGCTAAATGAAAGTTACAAAAAATAGTGAAAGGGGACCTTAGGGGTGGAACATGTACAAATGCAAAGTAGAAGATGAGCAGAAGCATAGAAGAAAATGAAAGTGCTGTCAAGTACTAGAAAGCTCAAAAACATGCATAAATGTGGTTTGCAAATCTAGATGAAATGCACATCTCATGAAAGCTATAAACACTGCAAACCTATTTTGATAAATCTGCAATTAGCCTACTCAGAATCTGAGGGATAGTGGCTACTAAAAGGATATTGTAATGGATTCTTTCCTCCCATGGATTCCTCCTCTGACGTCCGGGCCATAGGAAGACCACTTTTTGGGCGGCTTATAACTTTGCTCCCCATGGACGAATGTGGCTAAAACTTTTCCAAAAAAGTATATGGTTCCCGCTTGATTTGTTTGGAGAGTTGGGTGAGGTTTGGTGGTGGGGGGGCGCAAAGTTATAGGGGGGGACACACATTTTTTTTTTCCATAGACTGAATGGGCATATTTGCGGCAGGAGCGGGGGCTTGGTATCCGAACACGTGCTTTTGTGTGTTTGGTGGAAATCCGACCAGTACTTTTCTTGAAAAGAACTCAAATGTACATCTCAAAAAATTAGTGATAGCTGGCTCCGCGGACCCATTTCCCTATTCACTCCACGGACAAAAGTCTCATTGGCTTGCAGTATGCTGTGATGTCAGCAAGCATTGGATGCAGCCGGTGGTTGGCTGGAGGGAAGCTAGGTGTGAGTCAACATTTTTGGGAAACGCCACCATTGTGTATCAGAGGACAGTGAGGCGCTGAAAGGGCCTGGCAAACATACTTTATGCCATGTGGTTGTGGAAAGAAGGGATGGAAAGGGTGGGGGACTGAGAAGTGGTTCATCTGAGATATGTTATTAGGTGGAAGAAGATGGTGGTGTGCCTGCAGTATCCATGCATACTGCGGCAATTTGCGGGTCCCTCCACAGGCGACTACCATGTGTGGGGAATGCAGACAGCCTTCGTTATGGCACAGTAGCTTGTGCCGCGACCTCTTACCATGGTGATTGATGGCAGCTGAATTGCAGAAGGGGGGTGCATTGCACTTGACATAAACATTTTAACATAGCCCGTGCTATGCTGTGTTGCGTGTGGTAAGCCCGTAGACCCTTCAATGTATGGCTGGAGGCCTTGCACCGACAACTATGGGCCCTGGTTGCAAGTAGGTTTGACATTTTTGCCATGTGTGTGTGGTTTGTCAATATTGCATACATTGTTGGTTCGATGGGACCACCACAAGTGAGCTGACATGCGTATATTGTTGGTTCCATGGGTGTGGTCATTGTTAGAACATCCTACAGTTTTCAGTGTATGGCTGGAGATGGTGCAGGGCCACGTCCTGCAGTGTGCACACTGGGTGCAGTGTTGGAATACTGTCCATGTACAAGAGGGTAGGGCTCAAGTGCATCTTCTAAGTGCTTGGACACTGCAGTGCATCAACTGGGTGCAATGTTCTAATATTGGGTACATAGAAGTGGATAGGGTTGAAGTGCATATTTTATGGGCTTGGGTAGTGTCCATTGCGCAGAGTGCTGACTACTGTACTGCACTGTGAAGTATTGGTTTTGTGGACTGAATAGACTTTTGGGAGCAGGGCCACTGTTGTGAACAATTTTTTGTGTCCGTTGGCAGTAACAACATATGTGAATACAAGTGGGCATGGGTGCTGGAGGCTGTGTTATGTTTGTAGATTCTGCTAACTGTTGCATGTTTCCGTGTATAGCTGTATCACGGTGCAGAGATTGGGTAGGAGTTCCGGTGGCTGTGGTACGTTTGTGGATTCTGGTACTTGGTCACTTGTTGGCATGCATGGTTGCATTAAGTTGCGGTGGGTGTGTTCAAGGCCTAGACCCTTGGATGCATGGCCAAAGGCCGTAGACCGTAGGCCATGCACCCAAGAGCCAATGCCTTGAACACACCCACTGCAGCAATGCAGTTTGGACTCTGCATCAGTCAGAGGGTGGTGTCCTGTAAAGAATTGTTGAGGAGCACATTTTAGACTTGATAGAGCACCAGAAGTGTGCTGACCTGCAAACATTGTTGGTTCCATGGGTGTAGTCATTGTTAGAACATCGTACAGTTTTCAGTGTATGGCTGGAGATGGTGCAATGTCAAGTCTTACAGTGTGGCCACTCGGTGCAGTGTTGGAATACTGTCAGTATAGAAGAGGGTAGGGTTGAAGCGTCTCTTCTATGTCCTTGGATACTCTGCTTTGTGGGGATTGGTGGGAGTAGGGCCAATGTTGTGAAGATTTTGTAGTTTGGTTGACAGTGACACAATAATTAGTGAATGGAAGTGGGAGGGGTGCTGGAGGCTGTGGTATGTTTGTGGATTCTGCTAATTTATACATTTCTGTGCATTACTGTGTTATGGTGCTGGGGTTGGGTAGAAGTGCAGCTAGCTATGTTACATTTGTGGATTGTGGTATCTGGCCACATGTTATCATGCAAGGCTCCATTATGTTGTGCTAGGTGTGGGCAAGGCCTGGACTCTTGTGTGGATGGCCAAAGTCGTGATGGGTGCCACTCTGGATGATTTTGGATGGATGCTGAAATCGTGGATTCTTTTGCAGAACTTTATACTGGAGGTGCTTTGGAAGCACACGCGATGGGAACTCGAAGTGTGTAATGGTAAATATGGAGTGCTGTACAGAAATAATAGTGTTGGATGCAGAGGTCTTGGCTGTCATTGGTGCATGCGTGTGTGAATATTTCACAGTACCCAATGAGGGAGTGCTGGACAAAGAACAGTGGAAAGGGAAGAAGTAATGTCCCTGCTTTACTGGGGCCTGGCCCTCGCTGTAGCTGGTAAAGCGCACGTGCCACATCCTGCCATTCTGAGCAAGGTGGTCATGGAAATGGAACTGTGGGGATTATCCAATCGGGTGTGTTCAGGGTGTGATTGACAGGAAGGGGCGGTTCTAGTTTTTCACAATACTCTGTGTAGTGAGGTTGGTAGAGATGGAGAGACCCAAAGTGCTGATCGTGGGTGATACCTTTGTGCAACATCTGCACAGGTGTGCCGTGCAAAGAGGTGTTGCTGCTAATTTTTGAGTTGGAAGGAGTGGAAGCTTTGTGGAGCAGTCTCTATGAGTGCAGTTTCCGTGGGATAGTTCGCATTTGCAGATATGTGGCCTCTGTGGCTACCGTTAATGTTGTTGTGGTGCATTATGGAAGTCTATATTTGGGTTATATGTCGTGGGACGTTTTCTCCGTCACCTGAAGAAATTGATGAATTAAGTGATTCGGATTTCTCCCACTTCCAAGGTCGTTTTCTCATGCATAACACCAACAGGAGTACGGGACAATGCTGGTGTAATTTGTCCCCAGCCAGAGCTGGGAAGGTGCCTTATAAACAGAAGCATGTGTGAATTTATGCGCGCTGCTGCGATGTTCACCTATTATGAGATCCTGAAGTCGCACAATATGCAGTGGGACCATAGAGATGGCATTTATTTGACCTCCATTGGCAATGCCATTTTCTTTTACACTGTGCAAGAAGCGTTGACCAGAATTCAGTAAAAATGTAAGGAGAAGTAGAAAGGGAAGAAGGACTGGTCCTGCTTTACTGGGGTGCAGACCTCGCCGTACTTGACGAAGCGCACGTTCCACAGTCTGCGCTTTTCACCATGCGGGCCAATGGAAATGGGACTGTGGGGATTATCCAATCAGGTACTCAGGGTGTGGTTCACAGGAAGGGGCGGTAATACTATTTTTGATTAATCTCCATAGTGAGGAGGGCTGACTTGGAGAAACACATTGTATTGATTTTGGGTGATGCCTTTGTGGTATATCTGAACAAGTATGCCCAGGAAAGGCACGTTGATGGTGATTCTGGTTTGGAAGGGGTGGAGGCATTGTGGTTAACCTTTGCAGACAAGTGGCCAGTTTTGCTGCAGTGCACTTTGTCATTGTGCATTATGGCGGCATGCATTTAGGTTACATGACTTGTTCACATGTGTTCCATCAACCGAAGAGGATGATGAAGGCAGTGAAGAGGCTTTTTTCCACTGCCCAGCTGGTTTTCTCTGCCATAACACCAAGAAGAGTATGGGGCTATCCTAATGTATGCTGTGCCCAGTCAGAGGCTGGAAGGAGTCTCATCAATAGAAGCATGTGTGATTTTGTGTCTGCTCGTGGGATGTTCTTCTGCAAAAAATGACAGCATTAATTCTCGAAATGCAGTGTGTTTCCATGCAAATGGCATTTCTTTGTCCAACATTGGTAATGCTCTTTTGTTTGCCCATATACAGGAGGCGTTGAAAAGTTTATTGTAAGAATGTGAGGAGGAGAAGAAAACAGAAAACCCTATACAAATGAAAATAAAGATGTTTCTCTAGAGGCATCTACAAAAAAAGGCTCTTTTAAGAGCCACCACTGAAGACGAAATCCCCTACCCTGGTTGCAATTTATTCCCCCACGCCCGCACATAGCACGAAAGCCACATCCGGGGCTTTTGAGGATGGTGGGCATGGAAATGGGACTGTGCAGGGTAAGGGATTGCGCAATAAAATTTCTGAGTGTGGTGTCAACACAGAGGAATGCTGTTCAGAACTGATGGTGTTACCTGGTGAGCTCGTCACTGTGTTTGGTGGATGCATGTGTGACTATTTATCAGTACCGAATGAAGGGTTGCTGGAAAGAAGATAGTGGAAAGGGAAGAAGGGCTGTTACTGCTTTGTCTGGGCACGGCCCTAGCGGTACTTTGGGCAGCGCATGTGCCACATATTTCCGTTGTGAGCATGATGCCCATGGGAATGGGATAATGGGGATTATCGGTACTGAGGGTGTGCTTCTCTTTGTTACTGTGCGTAGTTCGCCTGGCTGACATGGTTGCAATTACTTGCAACGGTAATGTAGCATATCAGAAATTGTTCCAAACTCAGTTACAGCTCACAGCTATGTAGGCTGCTACTCTGTTCTAAAAAGCTACAAACAGAATGTAGAGCAGATCTGGGGTGTGACCTTTTATAGGGTTGCTGCAGAGACCTTGCAACCAGCAAAGAGACCTACATCATTGAACCAAATGCATACATGTGCAATGGCTCATTGTGGGGAGTTTGTAAGGGTGCAATTTCCAAATAACACTTCGTAGACCGCAGAACATGGCACTTTTCCACTGGTCGAGGGTCCGGATTGTGTCCACGCCACAAGGGCCTACGCGCAGCGTGGGTGCGATCCCATGGTGATATTGTGCATGTTCTCCATTGGGACCGCGTTTTGGGTGGAATATTTTGTGCGCATGTGCATAGGTGTCCTATGCACACTGTTGGGATCTCTGCAGTAATTAATAGTGCGACACACGTGCTCCAACCATTTTGGGAAACGCTGGGTGTTTGTAGGGTATAGTAGGTGGGATGTTTTTGTGTACAGCTACCTGTAGGACGTGGGTGGGCACCTCGACTTCCTACTTAGTTTGTCACAAGTATCTTCGCATATGCTGGACAGGGGAAGTGTTACCAGGAGATAATGTGCATGCGCATACTTGTGCAACAGACAAACGTCTGCTCCCACAACTAGTTATAGGCGGTTCTCAAGGTGCGGACATGCGGTTCGTAGTGGCGTGGTACAGTTGCCTCCATTGTGATAACGGATAGGCTGGGCAGGTGCGGTGTCAGTAGGACACCTCCCTTTCCCTTAATTGTGGTAATTCCCACCAGTACTGTGTGCCGCGGAGTCATAACAGCATTTTAAAACCAAAGGAAAAGGCACATGTACACTCCGCAACAACTTACTTATGAATTTTTACTTCCATACATTCATACGTGCAATTAGGAAAGGGAGGGCGTAGCAGAAGTGGATACTTATTGTGGGGAATTGGGGGTTTGCACAAGTTGGTCGTGGGGGGAGGAAGGGATTGAGGTAGGAGCGTAACGTCTCTAATCACATGATATTTTGATGGGATGGCGGGCTGTGAAATGGGGAAGGGGTACATGTGTAGGTCGGGCAGTGGTATTTTATTTTGATTTAAGGTGTCAAAATTGTTCACCAATTCCTCCATTTTGCCTTCGAGGGTGTCCAGTTTGATATTTACAGAGTTTCTTTCCTTTCCTGTGCCAGTATGCTGTTGTTGAAAGGGCACCGCTTGTGCTGCCTTGCTTTCCTTTCCAATATGTTCTCTTTAAGAAACAAACATCTGTTAGGTGTACATGAAGCAATAGTTATTACATATTTTACGTTTCAGACTGCAGTGCGTACCAATGGGGTTACTATCGTAAGTCATAGCGTCATGAGGGAAATTTCCTTCTAGCCACTCTAAGGTGCTTGCCATTGCTGCGTAAAAAAAGAAACGTTCTGCTTCTCAACTGTTGTATACTACATCATCTGTCCAATTATCAGACAAACGTCATTGTGCTTACTACGTTGTAGTGACGTTCAGGTCTTAGTACTTTCCAGTCCTTACTATGCCCGTTCGTTCTTTGTTACCATGTAAAGTAGCAGTGCGGTAAGATTGTTGAAGGCAGACGTCACTTCTCTTGTTGGTGCATTCCGTTATGGTGTACTCCCTATATGCCTTTGTGCTGTTTGTTTCATAAGTACACAGTTTGCAGACCTCCTCTATTTTCCCTTGCACGTCATGCACATGGTGCTGTTTGTATATGTTCCTTGGGTTTGGTGAATGGTACTACTACGTAGGAAAGCCCCTGCCTTTCTGAACAGGTTGGATGCCACCCGAAGTCCGCAACCAGGCGCATAGTCTGCGACTGCTGTGCGCATTAACATGGTGCCAGCAGTTTCAGTATGTTCTACAGTACATCTTTACAAACTAAAGGTATCCTACTAAAAACATATGAAATTCAGTGAAAAAACGTTGTTAAAGGGACCTTATGGTTAAGTTGCACTAGTAAAAACCTATGAAATTCAATGGAAATACGTTGTTACAGGGAAGTTATGGTTACAGGTAAAACCGGAAAACCCCAGAAATTCACCACTTATGGTAATCTAAGCAACCATAACCCGCACTACCACTGTGCACTGCAGGGACTAACACCCATGACATCAACGATGACATCATAAATGTCATTGAAGACATCACTGATGACTTCACATGTGTATTTAGTTTTCCCAAAAAGCCTCCACAAGGGATTGCCATTGTTAAACCAGTATATACCGCTAGACACCTTTTACTTAGGCCTTTAGAAAGGATACTAACCAAGCCTTTGACGAATTGGCGCCACTTAAGCCAAAAAAAAGTAGCAAGTCTTCCTCACTGAATAAATGGTTCTCTACCGACATTCGTGAAGCCAGAAGAGTCAAGCGTAAAGCAGAGCGTCTGTGGAGGAAAGATCAATCCGAGTCATCATTGCCACTTTATAAGCAAGCAGCTAAAGCTTATAAACTGCTTATCTTCCAAACCAAAACAGAACACTTCAATACTAGGATTCAACAAGCTAAATCGCAATCAAAAGAAATCTTTTCTATCCTCAAAAAACTGAAAGACCCCCCTGCTACGCTCTATGCTCAAGAAAGCGATAAGATATTCATGCAGGTTTTTCCAAAAATAACATAAACCTCAACAGGCCATTGAAGAACAGAAAAAACAGCTTTCAGAACATAAGGATATCCCTCCATTAATACTGATTAACAAGAGTGACACCCAGGACCATTACCCAAATCTCTTGCCTTTGAAGAAGTCACTCTTGAAGGGGTATTACATACACAAGTTATACATAAACTAAGGCCATCCTCTTGTCAGGGAGATACTTTCCCCGCCAATCTATTCAAGGAGTATCCAGACACCTTAGTTCCTTGGTTAGTATAATTTGTTAATCAATCATTAAAAGAAGCCTATGTCCCTGCAGACCTCAAAGAAGCTTGGATCACGCCTCTAAAAGGAACATTTAGATCCATCAAAAACAGGTAATTATGGGCATATAACTAATGTGGCGTTTTTACTCAAAATCATCTATAAGATTGCTTACCTGCAGTATCAGAAGTTTGTGGATACAAATGAGTTACTGGAAAATGAGCAATCCGGATTTAGGGCGAAACATGGAACGGAGACTGCACTCTTGGATCTCCAGGTTAACATTGCCAATATCATTGAAAAAGGAAATCTTGCCTTACTTATGTTGCTCGATCTTTCTTTGGCATTTGATCTCATAGATCATGATCTCCTGGCCGAGAGACTAAGAACAATGGGCAAATGTTCCTCATCAGCCATAAACTGGTTTAAATCATTCTTGGGACCAAGAATGGCTGCTGTCGTGGAGGGTAATTTTAGCTCCCTGAAAACGTTGTTGACATGTGGCGCAGGGATCGTGCTTGTCGCCGTTACTCTTTAATATTTTCTCCAAATTCCTATGTGACATGCTTAAAAATATGGGTGTCCAGTTAAACTATGCGGATGTCACCCAATTGGTTTTTCGAACTGACAGATTCATACGAAAAGGATGGGCAGAGAGTATGTAAAGTGTTCAATGCCATACAAAAATGGATGGCCAACAACTTCCTTGCCCTTAATAAGGCAAACACAGAACTGTTAATCCTTGGCACACCTCAGAAAACAGGCAAGTTAAACCCACAATTCAAAATAATTAAGATTAATAACAGCTTCATTGAAGTTTCAGAGCATGCCAAGACCTTGGAAATCTTTAAGAAATCTCATCTTTCTTATAAAAGACATGCCTGCTACCTAAAATTATCATGCGCTTATCACACCAACCTCATTTGGCAAATTCGACTTTACCTGTCTGAGAAAAACTTAGCACTGATCGCAAGAGCAATAATTAGTTCAAAGTTGGATTATTGCAACAGCGTTTTAAGGGGCACCTCCAAAGGCAACATCACAAAACTGCAGACCATACAAAACAGTGCGGTTAGGGCCGTGTTTGGACTAAATAAATGGGAAAAAAATCTCGGTAGCCAGAAGAAAACTTCACTGGCTACCGGTTCGACAGAGAATACAATTCAAGTGCTCGGTTATGATCTACAAGTGCTTGGCTGGGTCTACCCCAAGCTATCTTGTTAAGAGACTAACCAAGGCACCTGTACGAAGAAGTCTTCAATCAAATGGAAAACACAACTGACTACAACCATGAAAAACGTTCACTAAAGTTGGTGGTACCAATTTTGTTCACTGGGCTCCTACGATTTGGAACCCCATGCCCTTTCTGATTAAAGACAGTGGGCCTCATTACGACCCTGGCGGTATGGGTTTAACGGTGCCGGTAAAGGTGCTGGTGTCGTTAAACCCATATTGCCTCATTACGAGGTTCCCTCGCGGGACCCGCTCTGGACGTCTGGTCCTTTGCGGGTCCCGCGAGGGGACGAGCATGCTAACAACGGGCCCGTTACCAACGGGCCCGTTGTTAGCATCATCCCCATTCCCATTGAGCCCTATGGGGGCTCGAATGGGAATGGGGATGGTCCGGGTCCGCGTTCTCTGAATGGGGAAATACTGGGCCCTCCTAGGTTGGAATGGCCCAGTAATTCCCTATTCAGGCAACTCGGACCCGAGTTTGGAGGCAGCCATGCCCTTACTAAGGGCATGGCTGCCTCCAAACTCGTAATGATGCCCAGTGTCTCTCTCACCACATTTAAAAAAACTACTCAAGACACACCTTTCCGATGAAGGAGAAACCTAATAGCACTGGTTGCTGCATGGATGCTTGAGTCTTTTTTTTTGTTATATGTTGTCTGTTTTGTGAGCACCTTGAGGCCTATGGGCAATAGGGCGCAATACAAAAATCAAAACAGATAGATAGATAGATAGATAGATAGATAGATAGATAGATAGAAAAGTAGTCGAGATCATTGGAAGAACTATCATGACATGAATAGTTTAGAAACGTAGGCATTGTCTGCAGCATGCATCATAGAGTTGCAATATTCAAAATCTTCCCATGTTGGATAGTAAAATGATGATTGCTTTTGTTTCAGAATTTTGTGTACTGTGAAACATGCAATAAGTTGCTAAGAATGCCTCACTTACTACATAATTTTACTACTCTACACAAAACATAAAGACACCCCAACGCATACAAATATGAGCATATACAGGGCAAGTAAAGTAAGCACAAAAATAGCAGGACTACCAGAAAGTGTTCAGAACCTAACTGATTATCTTCATGCACAGAAATGATTGCTGTTTTTCATGCTGCCTTATTCCTCTATGTATAAGTATCATATGATATGCCTGAACCCTACGCAAAGTAGTGTAAGAACATATGAGAGAGGTAAGGTCTGCAAACGTAGTGCCTTTTACATTCTTACTTCCTGACTGTCAGAAAACCAGCTGGCCTAGATATGTCAGTGAACAAAAAAAGAGGATGGTTGCTTAGTTCACCATAACTGGCAAATTTCTGGGGGTTTTCGGTTTTACCTGTAACCATAATGTCCCTGTAACAATATATTTCCATTGAATTTCATAAGTTTTTACTAGTGCAACTTAACCATAACGTTCCTTTAACAATGCTATTTCACTGAATATATATATATATATATATATATATATATATATATATATATATATATATATATATATATATGGATGGATAGATATATGTGTTGCGCTGTGTGACCTCAGTTCCTTTTTTTGGTGCACTCTGTTCGCTAATCGGGAATACGCTTGTCGAGCTTAACTTATTTTTCTCTGTACTAGAGATGCTAGGAAAGATGACCAACTTTTCGTTAGTTATGCTGGTCCTCGTGCTGGAAGGGCTGTGACCAAACAGACCCTGTCCAGGTGGACCATTCTTTGCATCGCAGAATGGTACGATCTGTCTGGGGAGGAAGATGTGCCTGAGATTTTCACAGCTCATTCAACCAGAGGAGTGGCTGCTACCTCTGCCCTGCAGAGGTGAGTCCCTGTCCTGTATTTTTTCAGGCTGCAACATGGGCATCTGTGTACATGTTTGCTAAGCATTAGTGCTTGGATTGCCTTGTGGACCAGTGTGCCCGGTTTCGTAGGCCGGTCCTCCAGAGTTTTCTGGTTTAGTTGGTATTCTTGCTTTCTCGCTCCTCCAGGTTTGCATGCTGCTTTGGGAGTCTATCATAGATGAGGAATCGTTGGAGGAAGGAATCCATAAGAAGAACAAATTAATTACCTCTCGTGATGTTCTTTCTGATGGATGTTCCTCCCAAGGATATCCCATCACCCTCTTACCTGCCCCTCAGCTTCAGAGTGCCGTGAAACAGGGTGGAACTGAGGTCACAGGGCGCAGCGCCTCTATAAATACTGGCCTCAATGTCATAGCTGGGGTATTGCACATAGAGGCATCGGGCAGAGCCTTCGCTGAGCTGTGCCACGTGGCGGTGGAAAGGTTTCCAGAGAACAGCTGTGCTAAGATAGGGATATCATAGATGAGGAATCCCTAAGAGAAACATCCATCAGAAACAACATTATTGAGAGGTAAGTACATTTTTCAACACAATCATGGTCTTCTTGAATGTTGCCCTCAAATGTTAAGAGAAAACATTGTACATCAACTAAAACGTATCCTGAAAATGATTTTAACATTACGAGATTACTGTGATACAAATGCAACAAAGCCAAAACTGAGTTGAAAAGGTAATGATTTTTAAAAGGATAAACTCAGTGGCAGTGTCCATAGATGATGTCCTCTGATGTATAGAGAAAGCAATTTAAAACTTCTTTCTAATGTATTGTGTTCTCGTACGGATTCCTCATCTTGGATATATTTGTGTCCTGCTTTACAGTCTTGTAAGAAATTTCGACAGCGTGGGATGCTGTGCGTCATCGCGTCTGTGTCCCTTGACAGTTACGGTTCATGCATCCAGATGTGACATTGATGATGGTATAAATGGCACGCACTGCTCCCGTTGCTTGAGTTCCGTTTTTCCACATGCACGCACAGTGCAGTCTCGGAATGGTGCGACTTTCCATATCGAATTTCTTCAACAAATATAATCTTTTTGAATGTTTTGTGATTTCATCATAATGTGTATGCCGAAAACAGGCTTCAAGAGATGTGCAGACTGATTCGAAGATGTCGATCACTGATTTGCACAGAATTTGTCTCTCTGAAAAGAATGAAGTCATTTAATGCGGCTTCTGCCAATTGATGAACCGAAAGGCCTTGAAGGAGAGAAGGTCAAAGCACACCTGGGGTCGGATGGTCGATTTCGAAATTCACATCCTCCACCTCTTCAAAAAGAAAATTCTGTGAAGGTCGAAGTTCAACTGGAGAAAAGTCTCCAGAAAGGCGAAAAAAAACTCTCCAAACATTTGAATATGTTGAGATCCTCTTCATCATCTTCACAGAAGAAGAGTAAAACAATCATGCCATAGTTTGTCACCGGATTCTTCGCCCGATAGACATCTAGTACGTTTTTGCTGGAAGCCAGCCTCACCAGCCGAATGGGAACTTTCTGTGAGAAAATGTTGGCAGTATTTTGGAAGGTGGTCCCAGGAAAGAGCCAAAGAAGGCTGCTGATCCCACCGCGTCCTCCAAGCCTGGCAGGGAATTGATTAAGGCTTCTCAGATGTCTACGTGATTACCGTTGACCGCCGAGTTAGCATCGAAGAAAAAGGCTTCAGTGACATCCTCTTTGAAGGAGCCGAAGGGACCTTCGATGTTGACTTCAGAGTCCACTTCAAAATTGAAACCTCAATCGAAAACAGATTTCTTTAAATCCTTTGGATACTTTTTCGAGGAGGAAGATGTCATTCCCTTTGGTAATTAATGTTTTGTTGCACCAAATGTTCCAGAAGAGTTGATTTCAGAAGAATCACGGCTAGAAGACTTGGCCTCATGCTTTTTGCCTAAAAGATGCCAGTGGATTGGATACCTCCCCCGAAGTTGAATGACACACCAGATGTGTATTATCATCCTAATGCAGCCTATAGGACTGTAATGAATAGGGTGATATAATGTTTGGGGTCGTCCTGCAAAGGACGTTACCCAGGATGACTTAACAGACATCTTGGTCTAGGTCCTCCTAAGGAGCCTGTGCTGCCATTCCATAAAGCACAAAAAAATCCAATAATGTCTCTGTGGAAAATAACAGGCACCGCTATGGCTCTAAATAAGTAGTTGGTAAAAAAAAAAAAGTGCAAGCCTTCTTCCACCCTGACTTCCTGCCTAGGCATCCAACACCAGAGAGCTTAGTTGTTTACATCTCTCCTTCAGCGCCCATCTGGTGTATTTAATTTCTCAAGATAGCTGAGCATAAGAGGGGAAAAGTGGGACTTAAGTGTGTGCTATTTTATAATATCCTTATCAGCTATGTCTCGTCTGGACACGGGAATAGAAACTGTTGATGGATGCCAATGCCACACAGTGCCCCCTGCTATCAAACATTGTTCTGTGACTATAAAGCAGGATACAAATATATCTAAGATGAGGAATCTGTGGGAGGGAAAATCCATCAGAAAGAACATTACCAGGGGTAAGTAATTTGTTCTTCTTTTCTAATTGTTTCTTAATATCTCATCCTTTAACATGTTTTTTGTTAATAACTTCCAGAATTTGGAATCTCTGCACAATTGAATATCCATTTCCAGCCATGTTCCAATCAGTATCCCTGGTGCTTCAGCCCCCCATCCCCATCGATCTTCGTGCTTGGCTGTTGAGGGGCAGAGATACAGTGATTGACTGAGGTCCTTGAGGTACTGCTGTCTGCGTGCATGCCTTCTACGGAATTGGTCTATGCATGCAGGTGGAAGAACTTTGAGACCTGGTGCAGAGTTTGAGGTTTTGACCTCCTATTGTGTCTTTTTTTCCTGGACCTGAAGATTGCTGTCCTTGTCTAAATATAGAAGGCCACAAGTGTGCTGTCGGCTACCTTCTGATGCTCAAGTTACATTAGAGGTCACATCTAGGCCACTTGCTTTGTGAAGCCCTGACGTCAATTCCATAAGATCAGCCTGATTGGTCAGAACATCCTGCAGGGGATCAAAACCTGTTCCTGCTAAAGGTTGAAGACCGAAGGGGATAGGGTCCCCTTCATCATCGAAGATCTCCTCATTGATTGGAAATATTGAGCCCTTGACTCAGAGACATAGTCCAACAGTGGAGGAACAGTCGAGGTGGAGCCGGTGGTGACCACGTTTGAGCCTTTGCGCACATCCCTGATGCAGACTTTGGGGGGGCCGAGCTCAAGGGTGTGTGACCAGACGCTTGCACATTCTTACCGGCAACCATGGGTGTGATTGAGGGCGGGACCACCAACCTAGAGGCCTAAACCATACAGCAGCCTTTTCAAAAACAGCTATCTAGCATTTGGTCCCTAAATTACTCTCACCCCTGTCTGGACTTACTAACTCTTGTCCAACAAATGGGTATCATCCCCTCCTATCTATTCTTTATCTTATGGAAAGAGGAGTGGCGAGACTCACTACACAAATGAGATTGCGTTTTGGTCATTTCATGTTGCCTCACCTGCCTCTCATCCCAGAGCGGGCAGTCAACTTTTACAGGAGATGGCAGCCCATTCCCTCAAGGCCTTCAGGTTCATCGACTGACACCATCTTCACTGCTCCATGTCCTGGTCAGTCCCCAGCTGCCATAAACAGATTCTGTGCATGTCAAAGATAGACATTTTGGAGCTGCACGAGCAGCAGAACTTGAAACCCAAAGGTTTGGGACCAGGCATAACAGTGGCAAACAGATTTAGGGAAGACCTTCCAAGAAAACAGCATGCTGAGTGCACAGAAAAAAGGAAGTGAACAGAAGAGGGGGTCATAGAGCATACTATATAGCTACTGTAGATGTCATGCTCAGAGTTAAGGAGCACAAGATGGTATCTATCGAGCTACACTACTCCTGTTGGAATCTTCCGAGAACAGCAGTGCTGGGGAGTATCTATTACGATGAAGAATCTGTGTAAGGATGAACTCCATTGAAATTGCTGTCAAGTACCCTTTGACTGTTGCAATTTGTGAACCCTGTCTGGCCAAGGACAACAATCATTATAACACATAGTGGACAAGGAACCCACATTTATTTGCAAGTTTAATCAGATAAATTAACACTATGGGCCTCATTACGAGTTTGGAGTCAGCCATGGTGCCATTAGCACCATGGCTGCCTCCAAACCGGGCTCCGTTACCGGGTTCCTGCAATGGGGACTTACCGGGTCATTCCGACACAGGAGGACCCGGTAATTCCTCCTTGCAGGAACCATTCCCCATTCGAGCCCCCATAGGGCTCAATGGGAATGGGGAGGGAGGTAATAACGGGCACATTACAAGTGGCCTGTTATTACCTCCCTCTTCCCCTCACGGGACCTGGAAAAGACGTCGGGTTTTACCAGACATCTGATCCGGGTCCCGCAAAGGGAACCTCATAATCGGCGCTCCTGTAATGAAGGGGGCCGGTCCCGTACCGGCCCCCTTCATTACGGGAGCGCCATGGTTATAATGAGGCCCTATATCTCCCGCAGAAAGGCCAACTGTCCCCAAGCATGGAGCATTACCCTAGTGAGCGGTGGTGTGCTGTTTATCTATGAAAGGAATAGGAGCAAGCAGGTCCGTTTATTGGCATGGGCAAAGCGGGCAGCTGCCCGGGGGGCAATTGCCCTGAGAGGTGAAATTTCCCAGGTGGGGATGGGGTGCATATGAGCGATTGCCCGGGTCGTGTAGTGGCAGCAGCTTCTGGCTGTGCCTCTTCTGACCAGCATAGTTACGTGGAACTACATACGGATTGCTGGGTCAGCGGCTCTCTGTGCCCAGGCAACCACTTTTGGAAGTTGTGCACGCCTCTCGCTGGTGGCTGCCTTTGTTCCTCTAGTATGCTGCATGGAAGAGAGATTTGCGTAAGCAACTCAGCATTGAACCGCTGAGTGGGACTGAACAAAGGCAATACGCATGTTTCTAGTGTTACTTCTAAAATTCTGGACTCGGATTGTAGTACAGTCTCAATTGAAGTGTCCCCACCTGCAGTTTGTTGTCAATATTGATCATGATATGAAAGTAAATCCAGGGGTTCAGGAGAATGTCAAAAGCTGTCCGAATGATCGGAGAGAAGCGATTCTGCCAGAGCGGAAGGGTAAGGCTGGGGAACTGTCCACGCTGAGAGGGAGAAAGAAGATGTGTGAATAGGCCTCATTATGACCCAGGCGCTAAGTGTTTAACGGCGCCGTAAAAGGCTGCGACGCCGTTAAACACCTAGCGCCTAATTACGAGGTCCCTTTGCGGGACCCGACCTTAACGGCTGGTTTTACCAGCCGTCGATGTAGGGACCCGCAAAGGGACCTTGGTGCTAATTACGGTACCTCAATTTGCGGTACCCTAATTAGCGCCTTCCCCATTCCCATTGAGCCCTACGGGGCAAAAATGGGGAAGGGCCATGGCGGCATGGGGAATTACCGCCCCACCAACCTCGGAATGGGGTGGTAATTCCATGGCATGGGGTGGCATGGACCATGGTCCTAATAGAACCATGGTTTAGCGCCGGAGTCCTAATGAAGCCCAATGAGTCCTGCGACAGTTGCCAACCTACAACGCTGCTAGAAATTCCTGGCACAATCCGTAGGAGGATGTCTGACAAAAAGTTATAAGCAATGTTATCGACATAGCGAGTACATGAAGTCGTGGAGCAGCAGCTGACCTCTTTTATAAAAGTGTGTGGCCGTGTGTTTCCTGGATGTTGGAGGATGAGGAGAATGCTAGTGGGCATCCACCCAGGATGGAATATTTGGGATTTTGCTTTACAGGGAATATTTCAATATAGATTGCTGGATTGTTTAAAAGGTGTGCGCATTTTATACTTTGCTGGCAACGCTCTAGGAAAATCTTCTCTCTTGAGTTATTTTTCGAGTGGTGATTAATTTTCTGAAAGGCCAATGCCCCTTTGTCCTTTGCATTCCCATTTTTTTTTTTAAAGGACCAACTGAATTCAATTTGCAGATTTGACTTTAAGAGGTGTTCTCTTGCTGTATATATATGTGTATATATATATATATATATATATATATATGTGTGTGTGTGCCTTTACAGAAAAATCACAGGTGCAAACGTCCCACTACACTCGCACAGTGCCCATCCCAAGACTCTTCTATGGAGTATTCCGTATGGAGAATTTATCCGTATCAGACGGAATTGTAGCAAAATTCAGGACTTTGATCTAGCCAGCAGGGTAACGGCTCATAACTTCCTACAGCAACAGTACCCAAAAAAAATTATTGAAAGGGCATATCTAAAAGTCCGAGAAATGAATAGACATACAATGTTAACAACATCAAAGAAGGACCTAGCAAAAGAAGAGGAACAAAACACCAGCAGACTAATTTTAACATTTGGAAGCCATGCCAGTATCATCAAGCGGATAGTTAATAAGTACTGGAATGTACTAAAAGCTGATAAAGATATAGGCGGGATGCTACATAACTATCCTGATATCACCTATCGCAAAAGTGCCTCCATTAAAGACCGGTTGGTGAAAAGCTATATGGCTGTTGAAAGAAGTGATACAAATACCAATTGGCTCTCCTCAACAGGAGCTGGCTTCTTTAAGTGTACTAGATGCAAGATTTGCAAATATGCAAAGAATTGCAAAAGTTATGAACATCCTATATTGAAACATCCGGTTTTCATTAACAAAAGAATCACATGTGAATCAGAACTGGTGGTGTACGCTTTGATGTGCCCATGTCTAAAATGGTACGTGGGAAGCACAAAATGCAAGTTGAAAGTACGTATCTTGCAACATGTGAGAGCCATTGTTAACAAGGACTGTTCTTACCCCATGGCCAAACATTTTTCAGAAATGCATAATGCTGACCCGGCTTATATTACGTTCTTCGGCATACATAAGGTTATTCCTGGTCCCAGAGGCGGAGACAATGAGAAAATACGCCAAGAAGAGACTAAGTATATTTTAGACTTTGAGAGTAAGACGCCTCGGGCCATAACATTGATGAGGAGCTTTACACCTTCCTGGGGACATAAGCATTACATTGAATAGGATATGAGACCCCAAGTAGCCCACATATATGTGTATAACCTTATATAGTAACTTTATATGTTTGATTTGTTGGTGTGTTTCTATTTTTTCCTTTTTTACTTATCACTTTTAATCTTGTATTTTCCTTGGGGTGACTTGAAATTTGATCTAAATTCTGAACTGGTCGGGGAAAGTTATAAGCGTGGCTTTTCTTTTTATGACTCATTGATTGCAGTATAGTATTAGAATGAGGGAACTTCGACATATCTGTCAGACTATTTATTGTCTTTTGATTATGAACATAGGCTCGATTAGGGATTGTGACATTCCTTATTTAGAGTTTGCATTAGGTATCATAGAACACCTTCTTTTCTTTAACCTACAGTGCAACATCACTATGTTGAAGACATGGTTAATACACAATTGATAACATATATAGAAATTTACCATAGTAAAGGTACTATTAGAGATAGATAACCAGTATGTGATATTGCTAGATATTTTTGTGTTTAGCGTTATACTATACAAGAGATACACTTTTTTAACATATTGAAGTATTTTAGAAATTGTCAAAAAATATGCACTGTGCATTTTATAATGTGACATTATTTCTCTTTTCACTGTGAAAGTATTTTTATCATAGGACCGCATTTTTTTGCACACAAGCACTATGCACTTTACACTCTTGTAACAATTACTATGTAACGCGAAACCGTTATCATGTACATACATCCAAATTATGTGGGTGTCAAGTATTTATAAGAACTACCTCGCTTCAGGAATAGTCTTTACAAGATTATATAAGAACATGTTATCATTGTCCAGGTACTTTTACAGAGAAGAGAAGATTGTACACTTTTCGCTGCCTTTTTTCACATACTTGCAAATTCGATAACATTACGTTTGGAAAATGTTGATATGGATGTCTAAGAATTATCATTTTATTTCCCAATCAACTGTGTTACTATACATATCTGCGTATCCCAAAACATAATACTGCAACGCCATGATTTGTATGCATACCACTAGGGTTTTAAAGTCATGCTTTATTTGAAAAACATAGCTTTGCATTGTCAGCTACACGAACCAACAGCCCAAACCAAGATGGCTAACTACTGTTAGCTTTGGCTTAGAAGTCACCTTCTTTTTGTCTTTCACTGAGGTGGGTGTGTTTTTTATAAAAATTAACTCCCTGCAGGTGATGAGTGACTGTGAACAAGCCACTAGGAAGTGGTGAAACGCGTCAGGCTGCCGTTAGGCTTGAATACTCTCACTGGGAGAATTTTCCTTTTTTTAAACGCTGCAAAATGAAATAAAGGTTGTTTTACACATTACAACCGAAGTCGCAGGGTTTGCTACTGGCTTTCCGTGTATTTTTATATTAATGGAACACTTGTTGTGGAGTGCTGCTCGTTTGGACAGTTTTTTGTGGAGTTTTCTGTGGATGCCGTTCACATTTAAAAAAAGAAATATTTATATATATATGTATATATATACATACATATATATGTATATATATATATATATCAATGAGCCAGCCCCTCAACCCATGTCTTTTAGGGCTTGAGCCCTGTTGATTTTATAACAATCAATCAAATAACTTTATTTGGTCATCAGGCCATCAAAGTACATCCTAATACAATACACAAGAAAAAGAAAAACTAATTTACATTATCAGAGATTATTATACACACCAGGTCAAAATCCTTTATATTTTCACTTGTAGAATAAAGGACCCTCAATCCCTATACCGTGATGGTTACCCGTAAACCTTTTTCCCAATGGAATTATGTTTGGTCCCGAAAAGGTGGGATTTATATGGTTATTTTCCGAAGGGGGTGGGGAGGTACTGTTGAGGATAGGGAGTAAAAGAGATTGTACTGAGGGTTTTTCAACCATGGTTCACCCTGCTAGCCAGGACACAGTTGGCCACTCTCTGGCCCAACCTCACAGTCACTGTGGGTGTCCCCCTCATAGTGCAATCTGGAGCAATTCATTATAGTTTCCCGGGTTACAAAAGGACAACCCCTCATTGTCCGAAGCCAATGCGTGCATTTGTTTAAAAGCGCATCTCTTGGTTCTTGTAAATTGGGATGTAACTTTGGCACCCCTTGCAAGAATACAAATCCCCTCCTTGGACCCCCATAGTCTTTGCTGGTAGTCAAGCCCTCCCAGGTTCGAGATCTCTGAGCACTATAATGAGCAGCGTTGGGGCCATACCTTCCCACATTATTAGCAGCCCTAGAATCCCCAGGCACTTGCGTTATATTCACACAGGGTATTTTGTTGACTTCCGGCTGCCGGAAAATCTGCTCAGCTCGATTCCATGACCTAAGAGTAGACACTCGAGGCTTGCACTGAGTTGAGGCCTGGGATGTTATTTCAGTGATACATCTTTGTTTGTATATATTTTAGGCTCTGCTGAAGATTTGAAGGGCCCCGTGGCATCTACAGGGCCAGAGAGAAACCCTCCCTTGCCCCCCACACCCTCCCCCACCCTGGGCTTCAATCAAGACCAGATGGAGCCTTTTTATGTCTGCAAACTCATACAAAACTTGCTTGCAGGTCCATCCGTGGTCAGGAGATGGCTTCTTGGTGAGTACATGGGCTTAGTTGCTCGGGGGCACTGGCTAGGGGGAAACAAAACGGGGGTGGCTATTTTCTAGGCTCATGTCCAACAGATTCGTGCTCTGGATCCTTCCAGCATCAACAGGCCTTCCTTCGGGCTTTCCACCAGCCACAGTTTCCACCGGGACCATTAGTTCCGTGGGCTCTCGCTGACATAGACCACTGCAGGTGTAGGAAGATCCATGACCCAATGGTTCATGTTCGAGAGGGTCAAAGTCTCACAAACCACGTGGACAACCCTTGGGCTATTCTTTGCGGACACATCCCGCCCCCACACAATATCCAGAATGGGGGTTGGCTGGATGTAAGAACCGGCCCATGCCTGTGGGAGCCATCATCTTCCCCAGCGGGGGTACATAGCCAGACTCATCAACTGGTGACTGGGACATGACGGCGCTGGTGGAAACAGAGGGGGCAGCAGGATACTCAGTGGGCGGTGGTAGTTCCGCAGACAAAGTTGGCAATATGGATGGAGGATCAATACTGGCCCCCTGGCCCCGCCAGCACAGGTATTACTACTACCTGTAAAAGTTGAGAGATCCACATTCACTAGCAGGGCAATCCCCTCTTTAGAAGTAGCGCTATCCATTGGGATGATATGTACTCCACTGGGGTCTTGTGTACAGGTGGAATTAGTACAACGTTGGCGATTCTGTGACTGGAGAAAATGTTGTTGACGCATGCTCTGTTATATTGGCCTTGCATGAGCCAAGCCTCCCTCTATTGAATGGACCCTGTGACGTAGCACTATGGGTGTCCTCGGCTTCAGTGATTATACGCCACGTGACGTCCGGCGTGCTCCCAAGGAACTGATTGATCTCGTTTACCAGCTGATAAGCGTCTCCCTTGAGTATAGAGAGTCTTTGGGACTGCACTTTGGAGTTGGCGACTGAACTGAAGGGAGGCAATTTTCATTTAACAGTTAATATTTTCCTTCTTTGTTGGTCTAAAATCGGGAAGCTTTGTGAGGGTAAAAGGGCGCGGGCATCCCAAGGCTCCATTTCAGGCATAACTGACTTTCTAGGGGTGGAAAAAACCTGGGGCTACACTAATGTCGGGACTGGGGGCTAGCTAGCCTTTTGATTGCAGCTCCTGAGATTCTATCCAGGGCTACAACCAAAAGGCCAGGGGCTATAGACCCTTAGCCTCTCCCAAGCAACGCCTCTGGCTGATGGAAACAGCAATAGTCTTTTCAATGAACAATTCAAGCAGTTCAGTTCCATGAGTACCAACCACCTCCTCCCCAGCACTCCTCCTCACCTAAGCCTGCTCCCACTTTCCCACTCGAGCTGGACATGCTGAAACCACGGGTACTATTCACCCCGCCCCGCACCGAACACCCTAGTGGGAGCCAAACACCTGTGCCCTTGATCCACAAGCCTCAACCCTGCAGGTTAGGTCCAGGAGTCAAATAGCACATGGGGTGTGGCCAAGCAGTCCTGGGCCAGAAAACGGCAGCAAAGCGTAGCAGGACACCCGCGCCCTTGATTAACAACACATGAAGACCTTTGAAACTGCTTACTCTCACTGCCTCATAGCCGTTCTGATCAATGGGGTCTGATTCAATCACACTATATTTTGCCCTGTCCACCCCAGGCCCGTTCCCTGCGCTGACATAATTGAAACCTGCAGTCACAGCAGTAGACATTCTGTAGGTAGGTAGCTTGTAGGTGCCTTTCCCCGTCTTACTACGTGTGAGAGAAAAAGAAATAAAAAAACAGGCAAAACCCCTTGTCGGGGAAAGAGGCACTGAGACCCGGCTGCAAGAGTTTAAAGGATGGTTTATTTCTCCAGCTAGGAAATAACCCAAAAAACTCTCTCCCACATTTACATCAGTGCCAACATTTATATTAGTTAAATTAACTCTAACAAAAAATACGAAATGGACCCGATTGGCCAGACCGTGTGGTGCTGTAGGTGTGGGTAGCATCTCTTCCTCCTGGTTGGCTGAGTAGCTGACGGATGTGAAACATCTTGTGCTCCATGCAGGTCAGGGTCCGGTCACTGTGGTCACTACCTTAGTGTAACGCCCACCTGATTGCCGTAGAGGCGCCGGTCTTGCCGTATCTTCAAAGGTGATGTGTAACACACGGTTGGCTCTTTGGGCTGGACCTCTGTGCACTGTATGTCTGACTCGAAGAGTAAGATGTCTGCAGATAGAAAATATGGGATTAATGAACTGGGGCTATTGGGTGCCTCTCTCCTCTTCCCTTTCTCTTCTCCTGTAGAACCCCAAAGGTTAACACCCTCACCTTAGGTAAGTGAACGCCGAGCTCTCCATCTGCCTCGGGGCAGGGTGCCGTAACCAGTTTCTTCACTGGATAAGGGTGCAGGCCTCTTGACCTCAGAGGACTGCTGTCCGTCGTTAACTGCACGAACGGTAAGTTCTGGGCACTTCAAATGTCTTAAAAGTCTTTTGTAATGATATCTCTTGTTTTGCAGGGTTCCGGCGATGGCGGATGGCGGGCTGATGAGAGTTGAGGATCGAACCCGCGTGAGGAATAGAAGCGCCTGGAAGCACGTAAGTAAGCGCTTGTAGCCTGCTTCACGTTGCGCACTAACTGTCCCTTTTATCTTCAGGTACAAGTTCGGAGCTTTAGATAAGCTGAAGGGTGCTGGAATACCCACTGGATTCGGCGTGGGAAGGAGTAATGGCACGTGAGTAATAAAGTTGCCCAATGTCTTTAAACGCACCTTCTTTTGTCTTTCAGATGCGGGATGCAGCGCCGAAGACCTCCGGAGCATGCGAAGAGTAGGTAAGCCTTTGTCTTTCAGATGCCGGAATGCAGCGCGAGGCGTTGGTGACAGCCGATGGACCAGGTAAGAGATGCGCTGCCACTGAAGACCGTAGTGCTAACCTGTTCTTTCTTTGTCTTTACAGGTGCTGCTGAAGACTAGATTCCAGGATGGTAAGCCTTTGTTCCCTTAAGCCCAGGATCAGAAGCAGAAGACACGATGAGCGTTCTGCTGCAGAGAATGCAGAATAACGCAAAGCAAGATTCATCCATCGGGTGTGGTTTAAATAGCCTCCTGTAGTGCTTAGGTGTCTCCTTCCACAGCCACGCCTAGGTAAGAAAAGGGTTCCTGCTTTCCTGAAGAGTTCCAGTGTTCTGAACCTAGGGAGTGGCTCCTGCCCCACCCAACAGGAAAAGTAGTCCCAAACAGAAGAGGATCAGGGGTTCAACTGGCAGGTAAGTAACCAGCATGGTCTGCTGCAGGTAAGTCCGCCCAAGCATTATGAGCCCGGCGCTTCCAGCGCTGGGACTGGGCATCTTTATGAGCCTGGTGCCACTGGCGCCAGGACAGGGTCAAAAGGTCCCAATTGGGACTGGCTGGCACTCGGAACCGGGGTTATGGGTCTGCTTCCAAGGGAGTCGGGCAAGTCCTGATCTTTTGGAAGCAGAGATCATGACACTTAGCTAGTATTGTTGCACACTAAATGACAAATTATTTAAAACATTTTATGCTACTTGTCACATTTCTACATAAGTTACACACAATGATTATTGTCAGTACAATTGGGTCATTTGTGGCTTTAATTGAAGGCCTTGACCTTTATTGTGCATGTAAAAGAATCAGGCTATGTTCGCATCTCTTTCTAGGTTTCAAATTCATTAGTGCAAGTAAAAGCATATATAATAATGAAAATGCTTAAGGTTAGTCGTGGGTGTGTTGGGTGGGTTTCGCAGCACAGGCGAGGGTCTGGCACTTGAAAGAAATACCTTACAGGGGGTGCAGGGTCAGAATGGCAATAAATTGTTTAAATGGGGGTGGGTGGCTTGCACGTTTATGAGAACGAATCGAGCAGAAAGTGCTTATCTCATCTTGGTTCACACGCCGGTTTTCAGGCAAACAGTGATCTCAGAGGAAGAAAACTGTAGCATATTGATTGTTGCAACTTTTCTCCAGCTTCAGCGTGAGAATGGAAGCGCAGAGCTTTTCCTTCGCAGGGGGAGTGCAAGGGTGGGGGCCAGCCAGCTGCCTGCGTGCCTTGTGTGTGTGTGTGTGTCTGTCCTTGGCTGCTGCGGTGGAAAGGGGAGCTGAACATTGCTGTACTATCGCAATGAGGCCTGTTTACCCAAGATGGAGTCAAAAGGGGGCACAAAAAATAGATGCCCCGTGTCCTGCTCAGTAGTCCCATCTATGCAGCAGTCAACCGTGGTTAACTTTACATAAGGGCAAGGGGCAATACCACTACCGGAGGCACGCGGTCCAAGCCTTGTACTGAGGAGTGTACGACGCGAGGGGGCCTGAGGACCCCTCGCTCCCATACATTCCCCCCTTTTGTTACATCTAAAGTAACAAATTACTTTATCTCGTTCTTTCCATTCTCCCTTCGGTACCGCTCAGTTTCAGCCTTCAGCCACAGCCTCATCTCAAGCAGGTGTACCCTTTATTGGCATCCATGCTTTACACACACTTCTTAAGCTGTTACCCCTTCTTGCATATTCATCGGGGGTGACCATTAAGTATATCCCACCATCTCCATCTAAATCTATCCATACCTCATTATACCACAGCAAGTTATTTGGTTCTGTAATGGTAGTGTAATGTAGATTATCAACCACGTCCCCATACTGTCTATAGATGGCAGTCATCCTATACTGTGGTGTGGTGTATTCTCCGGTTTGTACTTGGGCATCTATCATGGTAGCCACCGTTGTCTGTCAGCCACTGTTACCATCATCATTGCTGAATTAGGCATATTATTTTCACAGCCTCTCAGTCCCAGTTGGCACACACAAAATATCAAAAGAAGAAAGACTATGATGGGAATGAGTATCTTTGCTGCGATGTTCACCCACGATGGTATCCAGCTGAACAGATCGTCGAACAATGTGTTGTTGTCTACTCCGCCTTCTGCTCTCATTCTTTCTCCTAAATTATGCACTGCTGTTATCACATGTGACAGTGTCCCGTTATCAGCATCGGAAGTTGGTGCGAACGTGCAACACGCCCCCCCAATTTTTTTGCAAACACCACCTTCCATCGCTGTGATAAGATCTAAGACATATCTGTTTTGCATCGTCAACAGGCGCAGTGGACGGAGCTCTATTTTTATGATGTTGAATCCTTCTTCAGTGTCGTTGGCCAATTGGATGAGCTCCCAGCATGTTATCTGCAGCATTTTCGCGTTTGCCCTTGCTTGAACGCCTGGTGCTAGGAATGATGCAAAGAATCTTTCTGCAGATGAGAAAAGCTTATACTGTTGTGGGATTTTAGCAAGGAGTTCTGACGATTTGGACGAAATATAATGTTTGCTGCGTGACAACTTGGTTTTCAAAGTTTCTTCTGACAATAGTTTGTATGCTGGGGGCTCTGTGATTGTCTCATCGGGCGCTGTCGATGGTTCAGCCGATTGCCCTGCTGCCGATGTACCAGTCGATTGGCCTGCTGTCGATGTGTCAGCCGAAGGCCTTGCTGTAAACTGGACGTGGCTCTCTGGTATCACCATTAGTGCCGAGTGAAGTGTGGCTAGGGCACAAGTGCCCCTCCAGGATGCTGGGAGATGCAGGTAAGCTCTTTTGCCACAGATCCAGTATATGTCCATTAATGCAGAAGTGCATTTTTTCATGACTGCCATTATTAAAGTCTTATTGCACTGCCGCACCGTTCCCATGTTCATCTTCCCTTTTCCATGGAAGCAAAGTTTGTGCTGTATTTCCTTTTGAATCTTTATGGGTCTCTCCAGGGGTGTGACCCATGTAATCTTGGTGATATGCTGTGTCCAGATGGGGATGCACGTTTCTTTTGCCCATTCGTATGTCTCATCTGGTAGCCCTCGAAGCCCCTCAGCTTTGCTTTCAATCGTTTCATCATGCCACTTGTCATCTGCATATCTTGTGCCTTTTATAACGAAAAATGGCTCTTGGAGGCAGATTACTCCTTGTCGTCTGCTGGTGCAAGTTTGTTTGTTTTCCAATTTTTTCATAGTGACTGTGTGTGCTTGAAATGTCTTTTTTATTCTACACAGCATCAGATGAATCAAACATTGTGCCTCAGACAAGGGTACTTCCTGTGGGATTAACATTTTTGGGGTTCCAGTTGCATGGGGAATAAGTGAGCCAACGTAACAACTTTCGTTACTTGCTTGCTTTGCTGCGGCGCTCATGTCTGAATACCATTTGTTTGATTGGTCAGGGTGTCGGGGGTCCTCTATTTCATCTAACCCCAAGTTATGATAAATATCGTATCTGTTTTTTCCCACCCCCCTTTTTCTCCTCCTTCTGTTTTTTAATTGGGTACCAACTGGTGAATATTGCAGCGGGAATATTCTAGACCATGCTTCATCTATGTTGTTCATTGTGACATGTGTGCATTCAGTAGTGGTTTCTGGTGCAGTGTGTGTACGCATGCTTGTATTTCTGGAATCATTTAACCAATAGTAATCATCATTTACATTCCATCCAAGCTCTATTTCCTTGGCTCCAGTATTATTCAACAATGGAATAGCAGTTTCGTTTACGTGCAATTGTAAAAGGGGCAATGTTATATTATTATCATTCAATTCAATGTTGTAAGTGTCCTTCAAAATAGCCGTTGCTTCAGTCCATATTAGTTTAGACCCTTGTTTTGCCATATCAGTTCCGCTCCCCCCTTGTTTCATTTCATTTGCCACATATAAAACAACATTATATCAAACAAGATAAAACATCATTATTGCAAATAATATGGCAGCATATTTTATAACACATTCCAAATTTTTTAATCTACTGGCCCTAGTGGCATCCCTATTTCTATCTAACATTTCAGCTTGCTCAGCCATTTCGTCTCATTGGCTCATGTTGAACCTATGTGGGCGAGTAAATTTGTTAAGTCACATGGAAGAAAAATAATTGCAATTATTCATTTCTTTTTCATGTCTTTACTCAGTTAGGCTTGTAACAATTCCTTTTCATTTCATCATGGAATAAATTAGGAAAAAATAGAAAAAAACACGATTTATATGAAAAGAAAAGAGAGAGAGAGAGAGAGAGAGAGAGAGAGAGAGAGAAATATATAAAACATTTGCTTTTCCCCTATCCTTTCCCTGTCTTAAGTTGCAATTGTTACCATATCAACCTGTGCCAGTGATGGCATCCACACAGTCAGTTTCATTTTGGGGAGGTAACACTGTGTGCCCTTCTTATGTCTGAGAGGTGCACCCAGTATTTTAACCCTGTGACCTTGACTGCAGTTGGGGTGCTGTACACCACTGTGTATGGACCATGAAATCTTGGTGAATTCCACCTTCTCACAAAGTTTCTAATGAGAATTTGCTCCCCTGGCATTAAAGGCCCCTCTGGGCTGTCTGCTGTCGGCATGGAGGTGTCTGTTGCTACATCTTCAGTAAATGGTGAAACAATTTGTTTTGCTATGCTGCGTACTGCGCGCGTTAGCTGTGTTAGGTATTCCTTAAATTCTTCTCCCAGCACTGTGGCAGCCCTTTGCGCATCAGACGCTCTCCTAACAGGGGAGAGCGGTGTGTGCATTCTCCTTCCCGTCACTATTTCTTGCGGGCTTAAATGATGGTCCTTGCATGGTTGGTTTCTGAGTTGGAACAGTGCTAGGGGCAGACAATATACCCAATTTTTTTTCAACGTGCTGCATAATTTCGATAATTTGCTTTTCAACAGCCCGTTGATCCTCTCCACAACTCCATTGGCCATTGGATGATAAATCGAACATAATTTGTGTTTCACCCCCAGAAGGGAGGTCACTTCTTTGAAGGGGTCATTTACAAAGTGCGTGCCGTTGTCTGAACGGATCATGTCACAGATTCCCCACCGTGAGAATACTTCTCGCACAAGGAACTTGGCAGCACATTTTGCATCAGGATGGGGACAGGGGCCCACTTCCACCCACCGTGAAAAAGGGCATACCACCACAATCAAGTATCTTGCTCCGTTACATCTTTCTCCCATATCGGCGTAATCGATATGTAATTCTCTAAATTGACCAGTAGGGCGTGGCAAAGTGCCACGCAGAGTTCGCAATGTCATTCCTGAATTGTAAGTTTGGCATGTAGTACATTCAATCACAAATTTAGTCAAGTATTCATGTACATTAGGAACAAACCAATCCTCTTGAATATCTGAGGCAATGTGTTGTTTTGCAACGTGAGCTGGAAAATGTAGTTGTTGAAATGCTACTTCTAATAATTCTACGGGCATCACCACCTTGCCTGTTGTTTCCTGTCTCCAAATGAGATCTGTGGCTGATTGCTTACACCCTTGTTTGCCCCACAACTCCTGCTCTTCCGGTGGGGCCCTTCTCTAAGTTCTATCAATTGTGCTATGGGCGTATTATTGTATGCATCTGTTGGTTGTTCTGCTGTGGTTGTTTTTACAATAAAACAACCCTACTGGGTTTTGTCTCGCCATGGGCTGTAGTGCGTTTTGCTGTTGTGGCTGCTGCTGCTGTTGCTGTGGTGGGGCTGGTTGTCTCTGTTGCATTTGGGGGTCATAGCAATATACTCGGATGTTGGTGTCTTATTGAAGTACGAGGCTTCTTTCGCTGCTGCTGTTGCTGCCGATGTGGTGGGGCTGGTTGTCTCTGTTGCATTTGGGGGTCATAGCAATATACTCGCATGTTGGTGTCTTATTGAAGTACGAGGCTTCTTTCGCTGCCGCGTCGGCTGCCGCGTTCCCCAATGAGACGTCGTCTGTGTTATGGGTATGGGCTTGGCATTTGACCACCGCTACTACCGATGGTTCTGCTAAAGCTTCTATCAGTTCATTTAGCAATGTGGCATGTTGTACAGGGGACCCGTCTGCTCTTCTGAACCCTCTCCTTCACCAACGTGACAGCCCTGAGTGAAATGTGGTGGTAACATAAGCTGAATCTGAATATCATAGCAATATTGATCCTGTTGTTCCCCCCTCCCCATTGGAGCTCCACAAGGGCTACCTGGGTGTGGGCAGCCCCACCCCTGTTCATTGTTCATGGGCTGTTGTTGCTGCTGTTGAAAATACTCTGATGGTCGCATTCTACAATCTCGTGAATAATGTCCCCATCTTCCACAATTCCAACACGACCCCTGTTGTCCTCCCCTTGGTCCTTGCCCACCATACCCTCTGTTTCCCATTCCTCTGTATCCTCCCCTTTGCCCGCAGTACCCACCTCTTCCTTGGGCCGGCCTTTCTGCCACTGCGATCCTTGGCATGGTTGTTCTTCTCCATTCCACTGTCCTTGGTCCTCTCCAACCCACTGTGCTGCTTTCCCGACGGGCCTTCCTCCTGCATTTTCTTCTCCTTCGTTTCTTCTGTCTGCTGTTGCACTGGCAGTAATGGTGGCAACCTTCACTAATTTCGTCTGTACTAATTTTGCTTCGTCAGCCAGCCTCTTTTGCGTGGCCTCCTTTTCCTTCTCTTTGATCCTCCTCCAGTGGTGTACAATTATGCTCTGAATTTCAGGCCACCCTTTGGCTTCGACCCGAGCTATTTTGTCCAAGGCCTTCTGCACCTCTTTCGGCACCCCTTTTTAATGATAAAATAGAATAACGCTGTTGATTGATTCCATGCCGTACCAGTTTCGCTTCTCCATAAATCTTGCACTCGTAAAAAGAATTGCGCAGGATCCTCGTTCTCCATCGTACACTGCATCACTGCATGTAAATCTGGAATGTCTGGAAATGCACGCCCCAATGCATCCCACACTTGTGCTCGAACATTGTTAAATGGTGATCCATTGTGTCGGTCACAGCTCATTGGTACTCCCGGGAACCCTGCCCTTTCCCAGATTGTGTCTGCTTGGTCCCCAATTGCTGAAACTAATAGACTTTTTACACCACCTATAGCTCACGGCACGCCTGCCGTGTTTTTCTCAAATACATGTATCCACTTACCTGCCCCTCCCGTCAGCGGGGGGGGGGGAGGAGTTTTAACAGATTGGTTTTGTCCATTTGGGCCCACGGAATGTAATTTGGCCTACCTGCTCCTTTATGTATCAGTGGCATCTGTAGTTTTTGTTTCTTTCCCGTTCTGCTTGTCTTCCCTTTTTTCGCTTTACTTACCAATATGTTTCCTATCCTCCCTGTTCGTTGTCTTAATCTACCTTGCCATAATGGTGGCGATAGTGTGTCTGGGTAACGGTGGTTTGGCAGCGGGGATCTCTCCGCGGCAGCTGCCTCTTCGTATTCATCTAATTCGTCCCATATTTCTTTTATTTCTGACTCTAACTCGTTATTATCCTCCCAGTTTTCCTTGGGTTCACTTCCTGGTCTTCCACTCCGGTCTCCACTTTGTTGACTCTCTGGTGTATCTGGGCGTATAATTCTCACTGGCTTGTTATTCAATTGGAACAGAAACTGTCCTGACTGCCCACTCTTGTTCTTGCCTCTGCTGTGATGACATCCCTTGCGATACTATAGACTGCCCTGATACCGAGGCTGCTGGGGTTGCATTGGTTGCTGCCCCGATCGGAGGTGTGAGATCTGCCAGTGACAGCGGGGGTACCTCCCCTCCCCTGGCAGCATTTGCCATTTGTCACATAAAGCTCTTAACCGTGTTATTTCCATTTGTGCTTGTGCTAGCTGACGGTCCAAATCACCTGTTAAACATGCTTTATCCACAGGAGGCGCACTCGTGGGGCCATACAGGCCTCCTTTATCATATGGTGGAGGTTCGGGGGCTGTTGCCCCGCTCTGGGCAGTGGCGGTGGGTGGATTATACAGGGGTTCACTAAACCCTACCACTGGCCTAGTCATTAAGGGATAGATTTTTGTTACTTAGTTTTCGGTTGTAGTCATTGAGCATTCCCCTTTTGGTGTCCCACCTACCTCTTCAGGGTTTTTCTGCTTTTCTGTCATTCTGTTTGTACCTACCTCTGCCGTGGGGCAAACTTCCTCAAACATTCGCCATAAATCTAACACTTCTCTCCGGTTCTGTAACTGTTTCCCTTTGTATTGCGCTAGCAAATGTGTTGATACTAAGTCCAACACTCTTTTGTCAAATGATCCTCCTTCTGGCCAAATTGGTGTAACTCCGTCTCACTTTATCTCAGTGATCCACTGATCGTGATACTTTTGTATCCTGTCGCTATAAAGTGGAAGGTGCTGGCAAATATGTGCTAGTGGTGTTACTCCCCCCCATGGCAATGTTTCTTTTCCTTTTTTGTGTATTCTAGTACCTTTGAATATCTTCCCACCTCTTACTTGGTATATCAATTACAATATGTAGAAATAATACATTCTTTATCTATGCTCACAATTACCATATGTCACATTAGCTTTCTGAGAGGTGTTACCTAATCACCTCTCACAGTTTATTTCTTCTGCTTTACCTTGTATCGATCACAAATTACTTGTGTTAAAATACTTTAGCGTGTTCAACAAGACATATACATAAAAGCAGAGCAACAAACATATAATCATGCAACATACACATGCACTGCCTGCGCGCGTTTGTCCTTTCCCTTATTCCCGTTACTGACCCAGTTTTTTCTTCTTCCCTATACTACCTACTATTTTGCATTCACTCCCCACCTCTTTATTATGTCTCAAGATTTCTTACTTCCACGGAAAAAGAATATTCTAAAAACTACTCCGAGCCTACACGAAACCCCTACTATTTTTCTCTTTATCTCTATTCTGCACTTGGTCGGGACAAATGCTACGCGGTGCCGCCTTCTACCCCCTACGGGCTAGGATACCACTTCTCTTCTTCTTCTCACTTCATACAACACCTAATGGCCATATAAAGGATAGATCAGAAAAGCCTCACCGTCACTCACACAGACCCTATTCTTGGCTACCTTCCCTTTATTACTAATTCCCTTCTTCCCGTATTTCCCCCTTACCTTTCTTTGGGGTCTTTTCAACCGGGACTCCACATGTTCAGTCAGGTACTCCGAGGGTCGCCGCTCGCAGCCGGACCTCGCTCAGGTCCGTCCCCCAACCAAGCCGTGGCCTGCCTTGGCGAGCAGCTTTTGATCGGGTATTCGTCAACCGGGAACCCTTGACCCTTTCTTCTTGGTGTGCACAGTCTGGTCAACCGCGGAGGCGATGGTTCTGCTGGGGGGCGCCCTGGATCTTGCTGCCGGGCGGCGCAGGCCTCAAGGCACCTCTCTAAATCACGTCGCGGGGGTCACCAAAATGTAGGTGCCTTTCCCTGTCTTACTACGTGTGAGAGAAAAAGAAATAAAATAACAGGTAAAACCCCTTGTTGGGGAAAGAGGCGCTGAGACCCGGCTGCAAGAGTTCAAAGGATGGTTTATTTCTCCAGCTAGGAAATAACCCAAAAAACTCTCTCTCACATTTACATCAGTGCCAACATTTATATTAGTTAAAGTAACTCTAACAAAAAATACTAAATGGACCCGATTGGCCAGACGGTGTGGTGCTGTAGGTGTGGGTAGCATCTCTTCCTCCTGGTTGGCTGAGTAGCTGACGGACGTCAAACATCTTGTGCTCCATGCAGGTCAGGGTCCGGTCACTGTGGTCACTACCTAAGCTAGTATTGTTGCATACTAAATGACAAATTATTTAAAACATTTTATGCTACTTGTCACATTTCTACATAAGTTACACACAATGATTATTGTCAGTACAATTGGGTCATTCGTGGCTTTAATTGAAGGCCTTGACCTTTATTGTGCATGTAAAAGAATCAGGCTATGTTCGCATCTCTTTCTAGGTTTCAAATTCATTAGTGCAAGTAAAAGCATATATAATAATGAAAATGCTTAAGGTTAGTAGTGGGTGTGTTGGGTGGGTTTCGCAGCATAGGCGAGGGTCTGGCACTTGAAAGAAATACCTTACAGGGGGGTGCAGGGTCAGAATGGCAATAAATTGTTTTAATGGGGGTGGGTGGCTTGCACGTTTATGAGAACGAATCGAGCAGAAAGTGCTTAGCTCATCTTGGTTCACACGCCGGTTTTCAGGCAAACGGTGATCTCAGAGGAAGAAAACTTTAGCATATTGATTGTTGCAACTTTTCTCCAGCTTCAGCGTGAGAATGGAAGCGCAGAGCTTTTCCTTCGCCTGGGGAGTGTAAAGGTGGGGGCCAGCCAGCTGCATGCGCACCTTGTGTGTGTGTCTCTGTCCTTGGCTGCTGCGGTGGAAAGGGGAGCTGAGCATTGCTGTACTATCGCAGTGAGGACTGTTTACCCAAGATGGAGTCGAAAGGGGGCACAAAAAACGGATGCCCCGTGTCCTGCTCAGTAGTCCCATCTATGCAGCAGTCAACCGTGTTTAACTTTACATAAGGGCAAGGGGCAATACCACTGCCGGAGGCACTCGGTCCAAGCCTTTTAACGAGGAGCGTACGACGTGAGGGGGCCTGAGGACCCCTCGCTCCCATACACCACCCCAGGCACGTTCCCTGCGCGGACATAATTGAAACCTGCAGTCACAACAGTAGACATTCTGTAGGTAGGTAGCTTAAAATAATAAAGGCATTGCTTTCTGATTCATAACAAATAATCCTCGTTTTTGTACATTGTTTTTGGGTGTCTCTTGTAGGGTACCCTTTCCTTTCTATAGCTCTCATTCCCTAAAGATGTTTCTGTATTGGGGGCGTGACATGCTCACACTGAGACCCATCCCCTCCACCTGATCTAAAATCCTCCAGAAACAAGAAGCAAAAGAGCCCTTTTACCCCATTTGAGTGGCTGATGTTGCAGCCAGTTTATACTCTCATCCAAAAACTTAAGCTGTCCGAAAGAGTATTTATAGTTGATGGTTACAAACATTTTAATGCTAGGGTGAGTGTTGTGAACAGTAGTGTGAGCACCAAGTCATTTGCATTTGTCTTGTGTATTTGGAGATTCACACATACAACCCTTTTGTTACATACTTGTTTACAAATATAAAGATCTCTGATCACTGTTATATTCCTGAAATGCTCTGTAGTTTAATGCAAAGCAGACAGGGACACTCATTGGTGCTATTTGTCCCCTTTCCCACTGTCATAGAGGTCATTTGAAAGTGTACATTGGGAGTGTGCATGACTATCCATCATGTAATGATAGCCTTCTAACAGAAAATAATTAATATGGTTAGTCAAGTATTGCCCCTTGCTAAATACAAGTGATGTGGTGGGAAAAGAACTCCTGCAACACAGGGCCAGTGGTCAGTGGGCTCTCAGACACTGCAGTGTGCCAGTACAGACAGTTTGAAACTGCATTCAGGCAAGGACTTTCCTAAGAGCAAGTGACAGAAGCACCATTTAAATGGGCAGCAACAGCTGCATTTTCACATTAGATTTCTTGTGTAAAGTTCTTAAATTACATTGTAATGAAACCAGCTTCATTTGTATAAAAATGATTTATTGATGAGGAGTGGTTTTGTCGCATAACACAAACGTGTAGTTTGGGAGTGATGTGTGCCTGTTGGTGGGGCGCCGCATTCGAGTGTTCACCATGGGTACCAAGTTGGCTACAAACTGCCCCGGTACAGAGAAGCAAAATGTAGCTATCTCACTCCTCAACCAAAGCATACCCGTACACACATTTTGTGCTCTTGCAGACTGGAAATAACAGGCATCTCCGAATACCAGAGAAGAAATCTGGTATTCGGTAGGGATCAGTACAAAAAAATATGCTTTGCGATTTTATTTTTATTAAACAGAAACATTTAAAACTGAACGGGAGGGTGTTAAGTGCAAACTTTATTGTTCCCCCAGCTCAGTTTCTTATAAAGAAGAGAACTTTCTCAGTTAAAAAAAGCAAAGGAGAAGCTTTCATTGAAAAATGAAGAAGAGCATCCAAGCATGTAACGATATCCCCCCTAAGGGTTGACCGGTTTCAGTGGCACAACAATTAATTTTGAATCACTTTCTTCAGGGCCAACAAGAAATATTATATTGTCTCACTATACTCTCTTGATTTCATAGTACTTTTGGGGTAACATTTCTTTGTTTGGCGTTTTTAGTTTGATCGGTGCTTAGTTTGTTTTATTTCTGTATGGGAAACAGAGAATATATATTGTGTCTACATTATCAACCAGTTAATTTGGTTATCCTCCTAAATGTGCAGTGCCTTTTCATTCACTTACATCTTTGGTTTTGATTGACTGTGATTGCTTCCCTTCTTGCTTACAAATCATGCAGATATTCTCAATCACCTGGTTGAGAAACACCAAACATTAATAGCGTGCCAGGTTTCACCTCTATCCATCTGATAAGGGCAGTGTACCTACTACAGACCACCCTCTTACCTAATCATGGTGCATGGACCAGCCTTTTTTTCGGCCGGTCTGTTATTTCGTCCGCGTCTCCTCAATATATTGTGTGCTAAAGGATGTCTAATAATGTCATGCTGTGCTTGAGGTCTGTGTAACATGGCGTACCATGTGATTCGCTCTGTTGTTCACCGGGCAGCATCTCATTGGTTGCTTCCCTACTGTTTGGATGTGGGTTGACCGGTAAGCACAAACTGCTTTAAGTGAAGGAACCGGGAAACTTGGTGGTCAACATGGCGGTTGACAATGGAACATTCTTTGTAGTGTCACCTGAACTTGCATATATAGAGCTATTATGGGGGAAATCTCCCAGGCTTATAACGTTGCAAGAGTCAGCCAGCTTATCATTTAATTTTACCCAGTGATGTCTGTTTGTAACCGGAAAATCCATTGGTGATCTCTTGCTAACAAAATGGCATCCAAGTCACCTCCTTGTGCAGTTTATTTTTTTACTTTATCTAGGATGTGCCATAGGATTACATTTAGTAAATTGATCAACCATTGGTGTAGTTCTTTTTTGTTTGTATGCATGATTTATGTTCAATTATAATTTTCTTCACTGATCTATTAGTCATGCCAATGTACTTAAGTTAGCAAGGACATGTAACTAGGTAGATAACATTTGCTGAGTTACAATTTGTGAAGTTTTTTGGATCCAAGGTGTGTGCCAGCTGATGTTGATTGATGTACTGTGTTTGGTTTGGTTGCATATGGAACATAACCTGCACGGCCTATGTCCGATTGGCTTTGCAGTAGACCAGAGGCCCTATTGCGGACTTACGTCTACTTGTCGGTATGTATGTACCAGAGTGTTTCATAAATTCTTCTGTCATTTATTGGCAAATCTGGGGCATGGAATAGTCATCCTCTCCACATTCAAGATGGGCCATAGTTTCTTGATTTCCTGTTTCAGCTTATTCATCAATGCCAATGGACATAGCCTGTGTGGGTTATGTTCCGTATTCAAACAAACCTAATGGAGCACATCACTCGACATCAGCTGTCACCCACCCTTGGGTGACACCACAAATTGTAACTCAGAAAATGTCATCTACCTAGTTACGTATTCTTGCTTGGCAATTTAAGTACATTGGCATGACTAATAGACCAGTGCCAGTGAAGAAAAGGATCATTGAACCTAAATCATACATACAGAAAAACAAAAACTAACAGCAACAATGGTTGATCATTTTACTAAATGAAATCCTTCTGAAAGTGAATTCATATGGACCATCATGGATAAAGGAAAAGAACCAGCATGTGGAAATGATATGGATGCCATTTTGTTAAACAGAGAACAACGGATTTTCCACTTAAAAACCAACATCACTGGGTTAAATGAAAGGATCAGCTGGCAGATTACTGCAATGTTATACAGCTTTTATGGGGGAAATCTCCCAGGCTTATTATATTCAGCATTTGGGGAACCTACTGCACTGTGAAACCTAGGCATCTCTCCCACTATACAGGACTCTCAAATCTACGGGTGTTCTCCATCTCTGTTTAATATATGGTAAAACCTACTGGATTGTGAAACCTATGCCCAATGATATTTGACTCTGAAATCTAGGCCTGTTTCCTTTGCTGCACTGGACAAAGATCGCCACAACCCGAAAAACTTCGAAGCTTATGGTACGTATACCTCACACCACCAGTGTTGACGCAGGCCGCAGGCATGGCCAAGCATCCATGCACGATAGAATGCTGCTATGGCTAAGCACATTCGGTCTAGCTTCACATATAGCCGTCCAGACTGAAACACCTGATGTACCTCAACACCTCTGCCACTAACATACAGCGACTACCATCCGAAAGGAACTCAGTACAGCTGGCCACACATCGACTCACCAACAATAGTAATCTATCACAAACCGCCAACGGCGCTCACCCACGTGCCTGACCTCTCTTCGGGCTGCCTAGTCGAGTCCTACACCGGCAACATGCACACATGCATCACCTAAGCTAAACTCCTTTGAATTTTCCACCACATCGACTACAGTCACCAAGGGCGTTTCAACCAGAAAAAAGCGCATTGAGGCCACACAAGTGGGAAAAGATAGCTATATAAATGACCAAATATAATACAATACAATAAGTGCGTGTTCAGTTGACACTTTGAAGATAGTTCTGTTGTTAACTGCCATATTAACCCCCCAAAGTGACTTACCTCCCAAAAGTCAGGTCACCGGCCAACAATAAGAAAAAAGAAAGGTTGTCCCATAGAAGTCTATCGGAGGTAAGCAGCAAAAAGAAAATATTTTCTATCACCCCTTTGAACCTAGCAAGGAGTCTGGTATGTCCTAGGTGGGTGGAATAGGACTGAGATCCGAAGTATCATGCATCCAGCCTTTCTAAAAATGAAAGGACTACACATTTGTAGTGCTACAAAAAAAATCTTCTGGCCCCATCCCCATAGGACAGACTGCCACAAAGTGTATTGGAATGGGGACTATGAATTAGGAGTATAGTGGTCACCATGGTAACATATTCTAAATAAGCAGTCCCCTACCACTTAAACAACTGTGATTGTAAGGAAAATCTTCATGGAATCTTTTTCTGCAGCCAACCCGAAAAACATTGGCACCTTTTCTAAAAACCTGAATTCAATTATTCTGAGGTTAACACGATAAACAAAAATACCCTATACAACTGCACTGGTGGTTGGGGCATGCTATTGCCAGAAGGTTGCACCTGAAACATTTTCAGTATCTGAAACCATGATGACTTTTACAATTATTAGATTGCCAACTTACATACTTTTAGGAGTCTACTCTACATCTTGGTGCAGTACAAGTGTACACCCCTGCATGTAAAAAGAAAACTGCTCAAGGAGGTTATGTTACATTAAAAACTGAAATCATAAACCTACCCATTATTAGTTTATATTCTTCTTATTTCTAATGGGATATAATTTGACAATAGACATTCAGGTGGGACAGGGCATACAGAGAGGGAGTAGGGAGGAAGGGGAAGAGAGCAAAAACTTATTTAGTTACGTTGGTGGAGATGTCCCACAAGAGGGGGCCAGCCAAAGTTTTAGATTAATGCAGTAGGCTGTTAGGGGTTACCAAGGTAGATGTGGTAAGAATTGTTAAAGGGTCTTATGGTCCGGAAGGGGGAGGTCCCTGTAGTAATATATGGTGGGTAATGGTGGATGTAGAGCCTGCGAGGGACAAAGCGAGTTAGCAAGCTAACACCTGTGTCATGCAAAGGAATTCTCGTGCAGCTGGCAGGGTGTCAGGTAAGGAGCCCAGGTACTGGTGAGGCATGGGGTTAAGGAAGCAATGCTGGGTGAATACACAGACATGCGGTTATCTAGGCAGCATGGTGCTTGAAAAGAGTCTGGTCCTCAGGGCGGTGGATAATATGGTTTGGCAAGGCCTTGTATGAGTCATAACGTGCCCATTTTACGATCGCGTGTCGCGTGCGTACTGACCCATGGCTGGGAGTGTATGGCTTACAAAGTGATCATGGCTGTCTAGAGTTGGAGGCCAGAAACCGTAAAGTGAGGAATTGGTTAAGCTGCCCGATTTGTAGTTTGAAGGAAAGTCCTCCGGAGATGCACCGTTGTAAAGTGAGGGGCAGTAACCCAATGCTGAGCGTGTGGGGGCGACCTGCACTTTTTAAATCCGGTCCCATATATGAAGAGTGGTTAGTGCAGGGGAGTGCCGAAGCAGTGCTTAAAGCATGGTTGCATGCCGAAAGTGCATATAGTGTATTCGGAAAATGTGCGCATAATCATGAAGGTCAAACACATTTCATCTGATCGCATATATTCGTGAAGGTAAAATTGGACCCATGAGTGAACGGAAAGCCATTAGGACAATGACATGACAAAGAAACAAAAACCTATGAGACACACGATCGTGTGGACTGTGGAGACGGAGGCAAGCCTCTTCCCCTGAATGTGGCTCGTACGGGTTCTGGTGGTAGGTCACACTGGTTACAGTGTCGGCCTCCCGAGCGCTTGTTCTTCTTCTTGCTGATAGATTTTTATCCATCAGCCGTGATTTTTGGATAGTGAGGTTTGAGCCTCATTACTCCATCTTCTCGGGTTGAGTATGTAGCCGTGGGTTTGTATTCTTCTTGGTCTGTGTGGTCTTGTCACAGTAGGGCTGGTTTCACACGGTCTTTGCAGTGTTAGGCAACGGGTAGCGGTCGAAGGGGTTTGCAGTGGTGGCAGTGAGTCTTCTGATCAGAGTGTTCGGGTTCTAATCCAGTCCTTGGCAGAAGTTCTTACTCAGCTTCGCTAGATGTTCGTCCAACATCTCGATGTCCAAGTCTCTGTGAAGGTCTGCTATCCTTGTGAAGATTGGAGCTCCAGACGATATCCGCAGGGCCTTGTTCTGGACTATCTGAAGACTCTTCCGGTGTTGCTCATGGCAGGTCATCTATGCTGGGGAGGCATAAGTCAGGGTTGGTCTGATGATCGCCTTGTAGACGCTGATCTTTGTCCAGAGGCTCATGGACTTGCTCTTCAGGAGTGGGTATAGCGCTGCCATCTTTCCTGTTGCCTTCTGCTGAGTATTCTCGATGTGGCTTTCCCAGTTGAGTTTGCTGTCCAGAGTCACACCGAGGTAGTGGCTGCTGCTCTCCCTCTCCCATGTCGGCCTCCATTTAAGCAACTGATTTAAATACACCGCAATTTCCATGGACGTGATGACGTGGCAGGCGGCTATTCGCTGGATGTGCATGTAGTTTGTATTGGTCCAGGTTTGTCCCAGGCTAGGCACTGAAGACGTGCTAGTAGATGCATAACGGTTAAAGAGTCATCCCTCTGGCTAGCCATTTGGAAAAAAGAGGGGAAATTCGTGGAATGCACAAAAATGTAAAGTGAAGGTGTGTTTGGGCAGAGGAGAAGGAGCTCTGGGGACATGGAGAAAATTGCAACAGGATCGATATGTGCATGTCTGAGCTAAGGCTGATTAAGGGACAGGCGCTGGCTCTGGAGAAGGCACACTGGTGTTGCAGAGTGCTAAGAAGCGAAGGGGGTGGGGGAAGGGAAAAGAACCAATCTTGTGTCCACTCCTAGTTGGAAGTGGATAGGGGGCAGAGGGCCCCCATTGATGGTTTTTGGTGTGTAAGAGGATTCAATTCAGCACTACAGCTAAGTTAACGCCTAGTCTAGAATACTGAATGAAAACCCTTATTGATATATCTTTAGGTCCAGTTCATGCGTTCTGGATGACTACCCCTATATAACACCCCTCTCTTGGAATCCCCCTGACCCCACTGAGCCAAGAAGTAGTTCTGTTTTGCAAGTTAAAAGGTTTATTTGATAATTTAAACAATAGGTATATATATCCCACTTTATAATAAATTAATACTTGAATAGCACACTTAATCTGATATGATAAAGATCAACAACGGAGAATCTGGCACTCGCACACTTCTTATAATCACTAATGAGTTGACATGAAATGGATAAGGTAGCACACTGGTAAATAGGAACAAAAGTATAATGTGGTAGAGGATGCTTTATGTAAGCTCAGGTGGATGCAATATTCAATGAATGCAGTACAGAAAATACTCAATATGATTTCAACCAAACAATGTAATCACTTTTCTCTGGCAATCCCCTCCCCCCCTTGATGCAATGCAAGGAAATGGAAGGAAGCACACAGTTCTCAGAAATGCAACCAACTGTAATTCAGTTCAATCCAGCAAGCTTAGACAACAGAAAACAGATAGGAGTTTTGAAATCACAGGCCCAAATGCTTTGATATGTGCTAGCAATGGATGAGAAATTTGCTGGAAATGCTTTTTAATTCCCTTTCAGAGGTTCAGGGTGAGTGGTATCTAGTTAATATTAGTCCAGGCTCACACTAGCAATGATGCAGGGATAGTTAGCAGGTTAAACGAATTTCTGGCAAATGGAAAGCAAACAGCAGCAGTTTTTTACATGTGAAGAAATTGCAAATCGCGGTAAAATTCGCGGATGCGTGTTCCGCGATTGCAGTAAAACTATAAGGGGTAGGAATGCGGTTCTTGGTGCGATTCAAAGCTACGATTCTAAGCTATCAGAGGAAAGTTACTGCAAGTCTCTAGCCCAAACAGTCGCGGAGATATGAGCGATTTAATAAAGGTCGTTTTTGGGTTTGCAAATTTCAAAAGCTCAAAATGACAAGTGCAGCTTGCAACTAGAAATGACAGGTGACAGCTAGGAGGCAGTTCTACTTAGGTTAAATAGATTGAATTAGATGAATTTAAACTAAGAGATTGGTTCTACACAGTTCTGCTGGGTACTCACACTATATTCTTGAATTAAATGGGCCTCATCACGGATCTGGTCAGGGTTTTAGACTGGACTCTGGTCTGGTCTGGTCTGGCCTCTGCGCTTCACAGTGATCTGGGTCAGCTCTCTCTGCTGGTCTGGGTCTCTCTGGGTACAGCACTGCTTTCTCTCTGGTCTGGTCTCTTAGTTCTGGATAGATTGAAGTCTCTAGTTTGGCTCTCTGGAGGTTGATGGAGGTAAAGTATGGATTTTTCCGGCAGAGCGTCCCGCTGCAGATGGATTTGGAAGGTCTCTATCTGTCCTGTCTGTCTGCTTTTATGTGTTTAGAATGTGGGTGTGTTCTAGCATCACTGACCCTACCTCTCTCTCAGCTTCTAATTGGTCAAACTTTCATTCGTCCCCTGATTGGCGAACTAAGTTGTGTCAGAGTGATGTCAGCCATTTATGATCTCTTGAAGAACCTCCCTTATCATCTGTGCACCCAAATCTATATATGATCAAAATACATACTTCAGAGTTACACAGTTGTTTGAAATTACATACCCATGTCACCTATCACATGAGGTATACTCTGTCCCAAATCTGCTGTTTCTAGGAGCTTGCATTCACAAATGGCAACTTCTAGCACTTTTTAAGGTGCTAAACAACATTGGATCTTCATTAAATTTTATACAACTGTTCCTCACATATCTACCCACATACCAATGCATTTTCGTTTGTCTAGCTGAAACAGGGAGTCTGTAATATTAATAAACAATGGGGTTTTGCCCCAGAACATCACACAAATTCGAGTTTAGTCTTGAATTAAAGGTACATTTTTTAAATTAAAGCTCTCAAAGTTATACATTTCTGTCATTTGATTACAAAGAGTTATCAGTGTTTTTGTAAAATATATATTTTACTTCCAATTCAGTCCTCAGAGTGTTGAGGTCCGCCTCCAAGACTTGGGTGGGTCAGTCCTCTGGGCAGGCAGGGCTTTGTTGACATTAAACAGACAAAATTAACATATTCCTTTCAGAGGAAAGGGTCCTTTGTGTGGTCTCTGGGAAGCTCCCAGCCAGTCTGCCTTCTATCAATCAAGAGGTCATGTGAGATTCTAACTCCTGGTGTGAAGCTCTTGAGGTGATAGGGTTTCCCAGGCTTCAGGCCTCTGGGAACAGCATGTGGCTAATTTTTAATTAAAATGCAGCCTTTGAAGTCAGCTAAGTCAAATCCCTTTGTCAGCTACTGCACTCAATTCTCCTGTCAGAGTTTAGACCGCCAGCGCCCCCTTGAGGATTTTGTTGGTACTGCATGCAATTTTGGGATTTTCTTGGATTAATGCATTCTAAACAGGAATGGTTCTTACATGGTAGTAAATCCTTGCTTAACATTGTTTTGATGGGGCTCCTTACAGTAAGATGGTTATGTGGAACCCCACAAAAAGGGTTGAATCTTTAAAGTGGTCCAATGAGTCACGATTTCAGCAACTTTTTGACATCAGTAAGAGTGGATTTTGTTAACAAAGACCTTTCTTTACACTGGTGGGTGGCAAGTTAGGTAACCATTTTGGTGTGCGCACAACTGCGCAGCTCTCCTGGATTCTGGGATGAAATGATGGGCGGCGACAGCGCATCCCCATCTTTACCCACTCCAATTATTTATTTTTGTTCTGGGGCAAAATGATGGGCAGCGACAGCTTAATCCCCATCTTTACCCCGTCTAATGATTCCACATGGGTCAAAACCCTCCACAAACCCCCCCGCCCGACTGCGCTTTGACTTGAGTCGAGGGGGAGTCGGTTGCAAGGGAGGTTTTGAACCCTGGCGCTGGTATGTCCACATTATCTTCTTCCAATTCTGTAGACGGCACAGTTCAGCATCTTCCTCTCCATCCGGTCAGATCGATCAGTTCTCCTCGCCGGTCCTGATGGGAAGATTGGGCGGTACCCCGGGCCCGTTGCGTCTCTGCTCCCGGTCTCCGGATCGTCCTCCTTGGCCCGTCTCCAGGTCTTCTTTCTCCTAGGACGACAAAGGAAGAGCGGCAATACCTACTCATAGACGTCTTTCCACCACTGTTGAGATAGTGGGGCAGCATATGCATTTTATCATCACGAAACATTACATTCTTATTTTGAAAAAATAAAAACAGTATAACTAAGAGACAGTTTCATGCAAATCACAATATTTTAGAGACTAGATGTGGTATGTTTTATGGTTGGAACTGAATTAGTCTGAGACAGTACCCGCTAGGATTTCAGAGGATTCCTCCAGTTGTTGCAGAGTGTGCCTGGGATGGCAACATTTCAACTGGTTTATGTGGACCCACTTGTCTTCCCCCTCTGCCGAACCGCCTTTGGGGATGTGGATTTTGTAGGCCACAGGGGAGATCTTGTCGATGATCTCAAAGGGTCCCTTCCATGTAGGCAAAAATTTGCGCTGCTTGGCCTGGTTTCTTTGGAAGTTGTATAGATAGACCCGGTCCCCCACCTGATATTCCTTCCTGGAAGTTTTCAGGTCATAGTGGGTCTTCATGCTATCAGCCGATCTTTCTAGATTCCGCTGAGCATAAGCAAAAGCATGTTGGAGGTGTTTCCTTAAATTCTCTACATACTCATGAGTAGTGGAGGCATTTATCAGTGTCTGCTCTTGGGTCCTGTAGAGCAAATGCTGAGGAAGCACCATCTTGCGCCCAGTCATCAACTCAAATGGTGACATTTTGGTTGCAGATGAAGGGGTAGATCTGATGGCCATTAGGACCAGAGGTAATCGGATATCCCAACTTGGCCCAGAATCTGCCACAAACCTTTTTAAGATGCTCACAATTGTCCGGTTATATCTCTCTACTGCCCCAGAAGAAGCTGGTCTATAAGCAATATGTAGCTTTCTCTTGACCCCCAGTATCTCCCACATCTTTGTCATTACTTCACTGGTGAAGTGGCTACCTCTGTCTGACTCAATCCTTTGAGGTAGACCAAAACGGGAAAAGATGTGGTTAATCATCAAGGCAGCTGCAGTTTCTGCCTTGCAATTTGGGGCTGGGAGACATTCCACCCACTTGGTAAACAAGCATGTCACAGTCAACATGTACTTATTCCCCCTAGCCGAGCGAATCACAGGGCCTACAAAGTCGATTTGTAAATCTGACCATGGCAGTGTCATTCCCCTCTTTTGTAAAGGCGCCCGGTGTGTGAGGGATGTCGGCTGAAATTGTGCACACACAAGACAACCCTTCAAATATTGGTCGAGGTCCTGCCCCATGTGTGGCCAGTATGCAACCTCTCTTAAGATTTCCAATGTTGTGTGAAACCCCCTATGACCGGCGGTGGCCGCATCATGGGCGTGACTTAACATCAGGCTTCGGAATGAGGTAGGAACCACCCACTGATCGTGGCCAGCTTTGGATTTCCTTACCAACAAACCGTCTTGGATCCGGAACATTTTTGGACATTTCATCAACACTCTTAGGTCCTCTTTCCCAATGTAATCGGTATCCGTCAGGGGAAAGTTCTCAGGGTCCTCAAGGTGCTGGTAAAATTTACCAATTATTGGATCCCCCTTCTGAGCGGTAATCAAATCAGCATCAGGGGTCTCCTTACTCCATTGTGCAATTGAAAGGTCGTTGTGAGCATTTGTCTGGGACCTAGTGATAGCAGTGACCTGGATTTCCCCCAACAGGGACTCAATCTCAATTAGATCTCCTTGGATGGCCCCGGTTTTGGCCAGCTGATCAGCTAAGTCATTTCCAGTTTTGTCTGGTCCCTCTACTTTGGAATGACCCTTGATCTTCTTCCAATAGATGGTCATCCCATTCGAGGTGACCAGATCATCAATGTTTTGGATCAACTTCCCATGTTTCAAGGGTTTGTTGTTAGCACATAACATGCCTCTGGTTTTCCAATTAACCAGGTGCTCCACGAACCCGTTCCGTACATAATCCGAATCTGTGATTATGACCAGTTCGTGGAGTTGATGCTGGACAGCAGTGAGGATGGCCTGATGCACAGCCATCAATTCTGCCACCTGACTACTTCGGGGACCAATTTTGTATCCAGCGGAGGGTTCTGGGGACTCATTCACCCATGCATTCCCTACGCCGGCCACCAATTCTTTCTCCCCGTTGTTGTCAACATGGTAAGAGCATCCATCCACATATACAGTGGGCATTCCCTCACACTTGTCTTCTTCAAAGACTTTGTGTGGGGAATTAAGGTATGCCTCCGTGTTGTCCTTTATTTTTAGACTTTCGTCCTCGAGACAGTTTTCTCTGGCACAATCATGCAAGTCAGCCAGACCTTGCGCGAGTGGACTCTTCTTGTTTTGGCCATATCGGACCTCCACAGGAAAGCCTTGCATTGACAGAATCCAGGAAGTAATTCGGGAATTACTCACATTTCCGGCCCGGATTCTGTCACTTTGGAGATATTGCAGAGGCTGGTGTGGAGTCTCCACTATGATGTGTTCCCCCTGGATAAACGGGCGGTAATTCTTCAATGCCCACACCGTTGCCAGGAGTGCCTTCTCACAATCGTTGAATTTTTCCTCCACAGAGGATAAAGTTTTGCTCGCATAGGAGATTACTTTATTGACCTTGTCATGCTTTTGATATAATACTGCCGTCAAGCACGTATTAGAGAACCCTGTCTCCAGGAAGAACTCCTTGTTTCTGACAGGGTAAGCTAGGCAAGGCGCTTGTGAGAGGCTTCTTTTGAGTTGTTTTACTGCCTCGGCTTGTTCTGGACCCCATTCCCACTTGACCCCCCCCTTCAGGAGATGAATCAGGGGTCTGGTGATCTCTGCGTAGCCCTCAATGAACTTTCTGCTGTAATTAGTCAGTCCAAGGAGGCTCCTTAGTTCTCGCAGAGTTGTGGGGTCTTTCAGTTTCTGAAGTGCTTCCACTTTCTTTTCCTGGGGACAGAGGCCCTGAGGAGTAATCTCATGCCCCAAGAAATTAACACGGGTTCTACACCACTGTGCTTTCTGAAAGGAAAGTTTTGCTCCGGCGGCCCTCAACTGTGTCAGAACATAACGGATCTCCGCTATGTGTTCCTCCACAGATGAACTTTTGATGAGGACATCATCTACATAAGCCAGGTTACCCCTCGCACCCAGGTCGGGCATGGCCTTATGTAGGAAAATGTTGAATTCATTGCCGGAGTTGAGGTATCCGAAGGGAGTCCGGGTCCATGTGTACTGCTGGCCCCCAAAGGTAAAAGCCAGTTTGTATTGGTCCTCCCTACTGACAGGCACGGTCCAGTACCCATTGGTCAGGTCTATTGCAGTGAATACCTGTGACCCCTGGATCTGGGCCAGCCCTTGGTCAATGTAGGGCAGAGGCCATCGGGAAGTATGGACCCGTTTGTTGAGCTCCCTGAGGTCGGCGCAGAGTCTCCACTGGCCGTTTGGCTTCAATATTCCCAGCACCGGATTATTGAAGGTGCTGTGGACTGGACGGATTATTCCCCGGGACTCAAGGTTCTTAATTACTTCGGTAAGGGACTCCATTGATGCGAGAGGCAAGCGATATTGCTTCACAAACACAGGAGTCATGCCAGGGTCCGTGGGGATTGTTGTTGTGTGGATGTCAGTGCGACCACAGTCATATGAGTCTACCGCAAAGAGATCTTGGAAATCCAAGAAAACTTGTTTCAACTTTTGCTTTTGTTCCAGAGTCACACAGGCATCAGCTAGGTTGACTCTCTCTTCCACCATCTGCCTGAAGCCTGGAAAGACTTCTGGTTTGGCTATTTCAGCGGCCTCCTCCAGCTGGGTGGAGAAGTCCCTGGTCAGAGTGCTGATTTGGACTGGAGGCTTTAGGTGGGAAAGGCAGCCTTCATGGACCTGGAAAATCACCTCATCCCTCCTGAAATCACACGTCACATCTTCCTTACCATAAGGGCAGGAAGTGTACACCAGGAAGTTCCCCCCATGCCGGGTAAAAATCCTGTCTGGTGTTGTATTGTCATCACTGTCACTGTCAAAACAGTCCTTGGGGATTGGTCCTAACAGTTCATTTACTAAGTCGATGGAAAAATGTCGGTCATCAACCGCCATTCCAATAATGGTGCCTGCGGCTAGAGTAATACTCTTTAAGTCGCTGTTATCCACCTCTATTGGAATGGTGTCATGTTCTATGTTGACTAATGGTGTTGGGTTTACCCCCAACCCCTGCTGTTGGAGAGAAGCATTTAGATGTATGTAAGCATCAGGGTTTTTCAACTCTTGTCCTCTTTTAACTTTCACTTCCAGGGAGAATTGTCGGGTCCTTTCTGGGATGGTGACTTCCTCTTTAACCTGAATTTCAACTGCATAAGGTAGCAATTGAGCTGACCTAAATGCTTTTTCTGGATCATCAAAGCCCATGGGATTATCCGCTAATCGGGACCAAGCTTTGAAGTTTATTAGGTCCAAACTAATGGCAAAGCGATTGAGAATGTCACTGCCTAAGTAAAAGGCGGCAGTGACGTCTCGCACGACCCAACAATTATGGACTATGCTCTTGTTGCCAATGGAGATTTTGAGCATACACCTGCTTGGCAGGAGATGTTTTGAATTGGGTGCTTCCAGGTCCATTTCCCATTTGTCTATCAGTTTGAAGGTGGGAATGGCTGGATCTTTTGGGAGTTGGCGAAACATGGCTTCGCTGATGAAGCTCTTACCGTTGTTCACACACACTCGAGCGAGAACAGAGTCCTTCCCATCATTTAACTGAAAGGGGATGAACAACTGCTCTCCAATTTGCTGAATCTCAGCCAGGCTCTGAGCTGATTTCACATCTTTCTGGACTATAGGAGTGGGAGTTTCTGATTGTGGATTAGTATAGAATTTCAGAGTGTTTCCTTCCAGCGTGGAATACCACTTTAGACTGGAAGGAAGGTTGATTTTCAGAAATAGAGAGGACCCCCCATCACCAGTCTGCTGTCCTACTGCTATTACTGTCACGTCTGGAATTTGGTTGTTCTGGAAGTGAAATTCTACTTGGTCAGATTTTTGTTCAACCATGTGGCATGTGCCGTTTAAACTAACATGGTTGACACTCTGTTTTAATTTTATTGGTCGGCTAGTCTGGGTCCAGAGGACCTTGTTTACACAATCTATCAGGGGTGACAACCTTCTCAGGAGGTCATTCCCTAGTAAACAAGGGGTGCCCTCTGGGGTCACAACTATGACCGGGTGTTTCAACTTATGTCGCCCAATTTTAATGTCCAAATCTGCAGTCCCCTCAACGGGAATTTCCTTCCCGTCAAAGTTCTGGAGTTGTCCAGGAAGTGAGGTGAGAGGAATTTGGTAATTCTCTCCCCTTCCTGCATTCAGTTCATCAAAGGCCCTTCTGGACAGAAGGGTAGCTTGAGATCCAGTGTCCACCAGTGCCGAGATTGTACCCTGCCCCTGTACTTGTACCGGGGCATAATATCTTCCCTCCTTCTCCTCAAGGGGGCACAGATAATGTACATTTTTGGACAACTGGTGGGCTAATTTTCTGGTTTTGGACATCGCGAGAGAAGAATTTTGGGCAGAATTCTGTGGAGAGCCTTGGGAATCTGAAAGAAAAAGTTGGCAACTGGAGATCAGAGCCATTGTGGGTTCCCCTGGTTCCGGTTCTGGGCCGCCCCCCCCTTTTTGGAGGCAGTCCCCAGGATGGGTTTGAACCAGGGGATTTTCTTGCTGTTGGTTCTGGGATGAGATGGTGGGCGGCGGTAGCTCAGTCTCCACATCTCCCCAGTCTGGATTTGCATCCCTAGGGACCCATTTTTCCTTGGGGGGAGTTCCCCCCTCTCTGAAGGAGAAGATCCTTTTCTCAGGATCCTCTGAGGATCCCTCTCCCTCAAATTGGAAGATCTGTACCTCCTCCTCAAACTGAGTCTGTTTGGGTCTTTTGTTTCTCCTACCCCCCCTCTGCTCCTTAGGAGGCAGACTTTCAGGGGCAAGAGATTTTGTTTCCGGTTCCGGGGTTTCCAGGGGCTGTTTACAAGTGAGGAAGGAAGCTTCCTCCAAGGCTTTACACCCCCCTTCCCTTTGTGCCTCCTCCCTGGGAACCGGTGAGTTATCGGGGTGCTGCCCCCGTCATTGTTCTGGAGCACCAGGTCCAGAGTTGGGTGCGTTCTGCGCCGGCACGCCCATCTGAGGGTTCTGCTGAGCCCTCAGTATATGACCCAGATCCCGCGCCATGTTTTGAACCTGGCGCTCTAACTGGGAAACCCGCTCAGGCTGATACGGGGCCCTGTTTTCTCCCCTGGGCTGATCCCGGGAAGGGTAGCTGTCCCTTCTTTGGTAGTACCCCTGGTTGGGAAGAGTTGGGTACCCCTCCACCCTTGGCCTCCCCTCTCCCGGATTCAGTGGTCTGGGCTCAGGGAATTGGGGAAAGAAGGATGGATGGTTTTGGGGCTGAAAGTCGGGAGGATATCTGGGGAAAAAGTTCTGCCCAGGGTTTGGTAAATTTCTGCCCTCCTGTGGGAAGTTTGGAGGGAAGTTCCCTGGGTTAGGTGCTTGGCTGGATCCCCCCCCCTTGGGCTGGAGGAGTCCACACATAACCCAGGATGGGTCGATTTCCCTTGTAACGTGGACTTACATAATCAGGAGAGCGAGGGACCCCATTTGTGGGGCTGCCTCCCTGGCTCCCTGTCTGTGACTGGCCCGAGGACCTTCTGGGCCTAGCATTATTAGGTGCAGGTAGGTTTTTAGGCCCCCCCATCTCCAAATCCAAAACGGGGGTGACCTTTACCTCTGCCACCTTGGCAGCAGCAGGGGTGCTGTTGGCTTTGGGGTTTTTCTGGGCATTACTTTTGCTATCTATCGGTTTCTGCACCTCATAGATCCGGGTAGCCTGTTCAATGACCCAGTCTAAAGATCTTTTCTCGTGAAAATCCCTCACGAGCTGGGTCATGATATATTTGGGCAAGGCATGAAAAAATGTATTAACGAATTCTCGACTGTCTGTGCGCACCCTTCTTGTGGTCTGTGCAAAAGCACGCTTTAACTCCTGCACAAATTCTTGTGGGGCCTGATCCTCCCCACATTGCAAATTGTAGGCTGCCTTGCGAGCCTCTTGAGGATTTCTGTGAACAGAAAAATGTTTCAGGATGGCCGCCTTATATGTGGACCATCTTGAATGATTTTGGTCCTCCAGCCCCGCAAAGAAACTGGAGTATTCCGGGGAGAAGGTCCACTTTACATATTGAATACAGCTTTGGCTGTCCTTCATATGGAAAGTCTCCATCATTTGCTCAAACAACTCTAAGTGCTCCCAAACAGAATACTTAGCGTTCTTATGGTAAGGCGTGATGACGCTCCTGATCGCCTTAATCTGCTTTAAAGGGTCCTTAAGCAAGGCCCTTTTTGCCTTATTGGCCTTTTTGGTTCGGGTAACCCTTGTCCATTCTTCCTCGGACTCAGAGGCACTGCTCCCAGAGGTTCCCGTCTGTTCTTCCAGGTTTTCCCGGATTCTGCGAGCCTGGGAATGGCTGGCAGAATGTGGGGACCTGGTCTCCTGTGTCCTGCGCAGTTCAGAGGAGTCTTCAGATTCCTCCTTGCTGCCAGGATTTGATGGGTACCCCCTCCACTGACCTAAATGGGCAGAGGTTTTCAGGATGCCCTTAATGGGCCTACTCTCCTGGGGTTCCCCATTGAACTGTACTGTACTTGGGTGCCCATACCCGGATGCCCACCCCTCCATTCCTGAGTGGTACTGGCCTACGAGCCCCATACTCTTAGCTGGATAGTAATCTGCCATCCCTGTGGCCCTGTGCTCATGTGCGCCAGGGGACATGGGGGTGGTAGAGTCCAGGGACTGGGGGAGATGAAGGCCCCTGGTGGTAGGGCTCCTGCGGTTATGGTCAGGAATCTCTCTTTCCCAGCGGACCTCATCTCTATCCGCCCCTGCTCCCTGTTGCAATGCAAGAGCCTGCATTTGTGCTTTCAGTTCCTCTGTTAAGGCCTTACTCGACTCTATCAGTTTCTCCTGCATCGCTACCTGTTGCTGGAGCCTATCATTGTGTTGACAGAGGGCCTCATTCTCCCTCTGTGCTTCCTGGTTGGTCCTGGAGAACTGGGCCAGTCTTTGCTGCAGGAGGTTTACCTCCTGGGCAATGTCCCTATTGGCCTGCTCCTTTCTTGCTAGAGCATCTTCCACCCTTCTGGTGTGCTCTACCAAGTTCTGGTTTTCTTTTTGGAGATCACCCAGCCCCTGGTGGGCCAGGTGATTTTCTTCCATTTTTCTTTTTAAATGGCAGACTTCCTGGCCTAAGGCGTCTCTTTCCTGACTAAGAGCCTGCATTTGTGCCGCCAGGTCGTCCCTTTGCCTTTGGAAGGCACCAGCTTTCTGGCGCTCCTGATCAAACTCTGCCTGGGTATCCAGGTCTTTCAGAATCAGTTTATTGCTCTCCTCCTTCACTCTATCTAGGTGGCCTTGCAGGGTGACTACCTGCTCAGCACATGCCCTATTGAAGTCTAGCTGTTGCTCCAGCTTTTTCTGGCTTTGCAGTAGGGAGTCCAAACCTTCTTGGTGTTCCTTCTGCAAGGCCAGAAATCTGGTATCCTGTTCTGACTTTTCCTTTTGCAGCACATCCATATCCTCCTTTATTTTAGTGATGTACTGTCTGGTCTCATTTTCTGACTCCTGGCTTCTGTGCAGCCTTTGCTCAGAAGAGTCCAGATCAGATTGGGCCTTCTCTAACGCCATCTGTTGCCTTTTTGCCAGATCATGGCCTTCAGCACATTTATTCTGTATGGCTCCCATGTATAAATATAAATATGCCGCTATCCTAACAATCTTGTCGTGCTCATCTTTGGCCTTAGGAGCCATATATAGTTCACTCAGGGCCACGTGTAATGGACCCTGATCTCTATATATATCTGACCCTGTTTCAGTGACCTGTTGCGTGATGGCCTGCAACCAGACTGTTTGGTCCTGGTGAGTCCATTCACCTCTCACAAATAGTTTGTGTAAGAAGTGCTCTCTGGCCATTTTCATGTCTACTAAGGTCGTCATTCTAGAGATTGGTCTCTGTCCTGACTTACAGAAGTTAGTATTTTAGTTTTGCAGAACAGAACTTTTCTTGGAGTGTCCCTTTTGAGGAATGCTTCACAGCGTAATGCAGCGTGGTGATCCGACTGGATGTATGTATCCCGTCAGTTAGCACACTGTATTAAGCTGCACAAGTGGTAAATCTAACCCAACGTCTCGGCTCGAGCCCCCACTTTGTAAGAGGATTCAATTCAGCACTACAGCTAAGTTAACGCCTAGTCTAGAATACTGAATGAAAACCCTTATTGATATATCTTTAGGTCCAGTTCATGCGTTCTGGATGACTACCCCTATATAACACCCCTCTCTTGGAATCCCCCTGACCCCACTGAGCCAAGAAGTAGTTCTGTTTTGCAAGTTAAAAGGTTTATTTGATAATTTAAACAATAGGTATATATATCCCACTTTATAATAAATTAATACTTGAATAGCACACTTAATCTGATATGATAAAGATCAACAACGGAGAATCTGGCACTCGCACACTTCTTATAATCACTAATGAGTTGACATGAAATGGATAAGGTAGCACACTGGTAAATAGGAACAAAAGTATAATGTGGTAGAGGATGCTTTATGTAAGCTCAGGTGGATGCAATATTCAATGAATGCAGTACAGAAAATACTCAATATGATTTCAACCAAACAATGTAATCACTTTTCTCTGGCAATCCCCTCCCCCCCTTGATGCAATGCAAGGAAATGGAAGGAAGCACACAGTTCTCAGAAATGCAACCAACTGTAATTCAGTTCAATCCAGCAAGCTTAGACAACAGAAAACAGATAGGAGTTTTGAAATCACAGGCCCAAATGCTTTGATATGTGCTAGCAATGGATGAGAAATATGCTGGAAATGCTTTTTAATTCCCTTTCAGAGGTTCAGGGTGAGTGGTATCTAGTTAATATTAGTCCAGGCTCACACTAGCAATGATGCAGGGATAGTTAGCAGGTTAAACGAATTTCTGGCAAATGGAAAGCAAACAGCAGCAGTTTTTACATGTGAAGAAATTGCAAATCGCGGTAAAATTCGCGGATGCGTGTTCCGCGATTGCAGTAAAACTATAAGGGGTAGGAATGCGGTTCTTGGTGCGATTCAAAGCTACGATTCTAAGCTATCAGAGGAAAGTTACTGCAAGTCTCTAGCCCAAACAGTCGCGGAGATATGAGCGATTTAATAAAGGTCGTTTTTGGGTTTGCAAATTTCAAAAGCTCAAAATGACAAGTGCAGCTTGCAACTAGAAATGACAGGTGACAGCTAGGAGGCAGTTCTACTTAGGTTAAATAGATTGAATTAGATGAATTTAAACTAAGAGATTGGTTCTACACAGTTCTGCTGGGTACTCACACTATATTCTTGAATTAAATGGGCCTCATCACGGATCTGGTCAGGGTTTTAGACTGGACTCTGGTCTGGTCTGGTCTGGCCTCTGCGCTTCACAGTGATCTGGGTCAGCTCTCTCTGCTGGTCTGGGTCTCTCTGGGTACAGCACTGCTTTCTCTCTGGTCTGGTCTCTTAGTTCTGGATAGATTGAAGTCTCTAGTTTGGCTCTCTGGAGGTTGATGGAGGTAAAGTATGGATTTTTCCGGCAGAGCGTCCCGCTGCAGATGGATTTGGAAGGTCTCTATCTGTCCTGTCTGTCTGCTTTTATGTGTTTAGAATGTGGGTGTGTTCTAGCATCACTGACCCTACCTCTCTCTCAGCTTCTAATTGGTCAAACTTTCATTCGTCCCCTGATTGGCGAACTAAGTTGTGTCAGAGTGATGTCAGCCATTTATGATCTCTTGAAGAACCTCCCTTATCATCTGTGCACCCAAATCTATATATGATCAAAATACATACTTCAGAGTTACACAGTTGTTTGAAATTACATACCCATGTCACCTATCACATGAGGTATACTCTGTCCCAAATCTGCTGTTTCTAGGAGCTTGCATTCACAAATGGCAACTTCTAGCACTTTTTAAGGTGCTAAACAACATTGGATCTTCATTAAATTTTATACAACTGTTCCTCACATATCTACCCACATACCAATGCATTTTCGTTTGTCTAGCTGAAACAGGGAGTCTGTAATATTAATAAACAATGGGGTTTTGCCCCAGAACATCACACAAATTCGAGTTTAGTCTTGAATTAAAGGTACATTTTTTAAATTAAAGCTCTCAAAGTTATACATTTCTGTCATTTGATTACAAAGAGTTATCAGTGTTTTTGTAAAATATATATTTTACTTCCAATTCAGTCCTCAGAGTGTTGAGGTCCGCCTCCAAGACTTGGGTGGGTCAGTCCTCTGGGCAGGCAGGGCTTTGTTGACATTAAACAGACAAAATTAACATATTCCTTTCAGAGGAAAGGGTCCTTTGTGTGGTCTCTGGGAAGCTCCCAGCCAGTCTGCCTTCTATCAATCAAGAGGTCATGTGAGATTCTAACTCCTGGTGTGAAGCTCTTGAGGTGATAGGGTTTCCCAGGCTTCAGGCCTCTGGGAACAGCATGTGGCTAATTTTTAATTAAAATGCAGCCTTTGAAGTCAGCTAAGTCAAATCCCTTTGTCAGCTACTGCACTCAATTCTCCTGTCAGAGTTTAGACCGCCAGCGCCCCCTTGAGGATTTTGTTGGTACTGCATGCAATTTTGGGATTTTCTTGGATTAATGCATTCTAAACAGGAATGGTTCTTACATGGTAGTAAATCCTTGCTTAACATTGTTTTGATGGGGCTCCTTACAGTAAGATGGTTATGTGGAACCCCACAAAAAGGGTTGAATCTTTAAAGTGGTCCAATGAGTCACGATTTCAGCAACTTTTTGACATCAGTAAGAGTGGATTTTGTTAACAAAGACCTTTCTTTACACTGGTGGGTGGCAAGTTAGGTAACCATTTTGGTGTGCGCACAACTGCGCAGCTCTCCTGGATTCTGGGATGAAATGATGGGCGGCGACAGCGCATCCCCATCTTTACCCACTCCAATTATTTATTTTTGTTCTGGGGCAAAATGATGGGCAGCGACAGCTTAATCCCCATCTTTACCCCGTCTAATGATTCCACATGGGTCAAAACCCTCCACAAACCCCCCCGCCCGACTGCGCTTTGACTTGAGTCGAGGGGGAGTCGGTTGCAAGGGAGGTTTTGAACCCTGGCGCTGGTATGTCCACATTATCTTCTTCCAATTGTGTAGACGGCACAGTTCAGCATCTTCCTCTCCATCCGGTCAGATCGATCAGTTCTCCTCGCCGGTCCTGATGGGAAGATTGGGCGGTACCCCGGGCCCGTTGCGTCTCTGCTCCCGGTCTCCGGATCGTCCTCCTTGGCCCGTCTCCAGGTCTTCTTTCTCCTAGGACGACAAAGGAAGAGCGGCAATACCTACTCATAGACGTCTTTCCACCACTGTTGAGATAGTGGGGCAGCATATGCATTTTATCATCACGAAACATTACATTCTTATTTTGAAAAAATAAAAACAGTATAACTAAGAGACAGTTTCATGCAAATCACAATATTTTAGAGACTAGATGTGGTATGTTTTATGGTTGGAACTGAATTAGTCTGAGACAGTACCCGCTAGGATTTCAGAGGATTCCTCCAGTTGTTGCAGAGTGTGCCTGGGATGGCAACATTTCAACTGGTTTATGTGGACCCACTTGTCTTCCCCCTCTGCCGAACCGCCTTTGGGGATGTGGATTTTGTAGGCCACAGGGGAGATCTTGTCGATGATCTCAAAGGGTCCCTTCCATGTAGGCAAAAATTTGCGCTGCTTGGCCTGGTTTCTTTGGAAGTTGTATAGATAGACCCGGTCCCCCACCTGATATTCCTTCCTGGAAGTTTTCAGGTCATAGTGGGTCTTCATGCTATCAGCCGATCTTTCTAGATTCCGCTGAGCATAAGCAAAAGCATGTTGGAGGTGTTTCCTTAAATTCTCTACATACTCATGAGTAGTGGAGGCATTTATCAGTGTCTGCTCTTGGGTCCTGTAGAGCAAATGCTGAGGAAGCACCATCTTGCGCCCAGTCATCAACTCAAATGGTGACATTTTGGTTGCAGATGAAGGGGTAGATCTGATGGCCATTAGGACCAGAGGTAATCGGATATCCCAACTTGGCCCAGAATCTGCCACAAACTTTTTTAAGATGCTCACAATTGTCCGGTTATATCTCTCTACTGCCCCAGAAGAAGCTGGCCTATAAGCAATATGTAGCTTTCTCTTGACCCCCAGTATCTCCCACATCTTTGTCATTACTTCACTGGTGAAGTGGCTACCTCTGTCTGACTCAATCCTTTGAGGTAGACCAAAACGGGAAAAGATGTGGTTAATCATCAAGGCAGCTGCAGTTTCTGCCTTGCAATTTGGGGCTGGGAGACATTCCACCCACTTGGTAAACAAGCATGTCACAGTCAACATGTACTTATTCCCCCTAGCCGAGCGAATCACAGGGCCTACAAAGTCGATTTGTAAATCTGACCATGGCAGTGTCATTCCCCTCTTTTGTAAAGGCGCCCGGTGTGTGAGGGATGTCGGCTGAAATTGTGCACACACAAGACAACCCTTCAAATATTGGTCGAGGTCCTGCCCCATGTGTGGCCAGTATGCAACCTCTCTTAAGATTTCCAATGTTGTGTGAAACCCCCTATGACCGGCGGTGGCCGCATCATGGGCGTGACTTAACATCAGGCTTCGGAATGAGGTAGGAACCACCCACTGATCGTGGCCAGCTTTGGATTTCCTTACCAACAAACCGTCTTGGATCCGGAACATTTTTGGACATTTCATCAACACTCTTAGGTCCTCTTTCCCAATGTAATCGGTATCCGTCAGGGGAAAGTTCTCAGGGTCCTCAAGGTGCTGGTAAAATTTACCAATTATTGGATCCCCCTTCTGAGCGGTAATCAAATCAGCATCAGGGGTCTCCTTACTCCATTGTGCAATTGAAAGGTCGTTGTGAGCATTTGTCTGGGACCTAGTGATAGCAGTGACCTGGATTTCCCCCAACAGGGACTCAATCTCAATTAGATCTCCTTGGATGGCCCCGGTTTTGGCCAGCTGATCAGCTAAGTCATTTCCAGTTTTGTCTGGTCCCTCTACTTTGGAATGACCCTTGATCTTCTTCCAATAGATGGTCATCCCATTCGAGGTGACCAGATCATCAATGTTTTGGATCAACTTCCCATGTTTCAAGGGTTTGTTGTTAGCACATAACATGCCTCTGGTTTTCCAATTAACCAGGTGCTCCACGAACCCGTTCCGTACATAATCCGAATCTGTGATTATGACCAGTTCGTGGAGTTGATGCTGGACAGCAGTGAGGATGGCCTGATGCACAGCCATCAATTCTGCCACCTGACTACTTCGGGGACCAATTTTGTATCCAGCGGAGGGTTCTGGGGACTCATTCACCCATGCATTCCCTACGCCGGCCACCAATTCTTTCTCCCCGTTGTTGTCAACATGGTAAGAGCATCCATCCACATATACAGTGGGCATTCCCTCACACTTGTCTTCTTCAAAGACTTTGTGTGGGGAATTAAGGTATGCCTCCGTGTTGTCCTTTATTTTTAGACTTTCGTCCTCGAGACAGTTTTCTCTGGCACAATCATGCAAGTCAGCCAGACCTTGCGCGAGTGGACTCTTCTTGTTTTGGCCATATCGGACCTCCACAGGAAAGCCTTGCATTGACAGAATCCAGGAAGTAATTCGGGAATTACTCACATTTCCGGCCCGGATTCTGTCACTTTGGAGATATTGCAGAGGCTGGTGTGGAGTCTCCACTATGATGTGTTCCCCCTGGATAAACGGGCGGTAATTCTTCAATGCCCACACCGTTGCCAGGAGTGCCTTCTCACAATCGTTGAATTTTTCCTCCACAGAGGATAAAGTTTTGCTCGCATAGGAGATTACTTTATTGACCTTGTCATGCTTTTGATATAATACTGCCGTCAAGCACGTATTAGAGAACCCTGTCTCCAGGAAGAACTCCTTGTTTCTGACAGGGTAAGCTAGGCAAGGCGCTTGTGAGAGGCTTCTTTTGAGTTGTTTTACTGCCTCGGCTTGTTCTGGACCCCATTCCCACTTGACCCCCCCCTTCAGGAGATGAATCAGGGGTCTGGTGATCTCTGCGTAGCCCTCAATGAACTTTCTGCTGTAATTAGTCAGTCCAAGGAGGCTCCTTAGTTCTCGCAGAGTTGTGGGGTCTTTCAGTTTCTGAAGTGCTTCCACTTTCTTTTCCTGGGGACAGAGGCCCTGAGGAGTAATCTCATGCCCCAAGAAATTAACACGGGTTCTACACCACTGTGCTTTCTGAAAGGAAAGTTTTGCTCCGGCGGCCCTCAACTGTGTCAGAACATAACGGATCTCCGCTATGTGTTCCTCCACAGATGAACTTTTGATGAGGACATCATCTACATAAGCCAGGTTACCCCTCGCACCCAGGTCGGGCATGGCCTTATGTAGGAAAATGTTGAATTCATTGCCGGAGTTGAGGTATCCGAAGGGAGTCCGGGTCCATGTGTACTGCTGGCCCCCAAAGGTAAAAGCCAGTTTGTATTGGTCCTCCCTACTGACAGGCACGGTCCAGTACCCATTGGTCAGGTCTATTGCAGTGAATACCTGTGACCCCTGGATCTGGGCCAGCCCTTGGTCAATGTAGGGCAGAGGCCATCGGGAAGTATGGACCCGTTTGTTGAGCTCCCTGAGGTCGGCGCAGAGTCTCCACTGGCCGTTTGGCTTCAATATTCCCAGCACCGGATTATTGAAGGTGCTGTGGACTGGACGGATTATTCCCCGGGACTCAAGGTTCTTAATTACTTCGGTAAGGGACTCCATTGATGCGAGAGGCAAGCGATATTGCTTCACAAACACAGGAGTCATGCCAGGGTCCGTGGGGATTGTTGTTGTGTGGATGTCAGTGCGACCACAGTCATATGAGTCTACCGCAAAGAGATCTTGGAAATCCAAGAAAACTTGTTTCAACTTTTGCTTTTGTTCCAGAGTCACACAGGCATCAGCTAGGTTGACTCTCTCTTCCACCATCTGCCTGAAGCCTGGAAAGACTTCTGGTTTGGCTATTTCAGCGGCCTCCTCCAGCTGGGTGGAGAAGTCCCTGGTCAGAGTGCTGATTTGGACTGGAGGCTTTAGGTGGGAAAGGCAGCCTTCATGGACCTGGAAAATCACCTCATCCCTCCTGAAATCACACGTCACATCTTCCTTACCATAAGGGCAGGAAGTGTACACCAGGAAGTTCCCCCCATGCCGGGTAAAAATCCTGTCTGGTGTTGTATTGTCATCACTGTCACTGTCAAAACAGTCCTTGGGGATTGGTCCTAACAGTTCATTTACTAAGTCGATGGAAAAATGTCGGTCATCAACCGCCATTCCAATAATGGTGCCTGCGGCTAGAGTAATACTCTTTAAGTCGCTGTTATCCACCTCTATTGGAATGGTGTCATGTTCTATGTTGACTAATGGTGTTGGGTTTACCCCCAACCCCTGCTGTTGGAGAGAAGCATTTAGATGTATGTAAGCATCAGGGTTTTTCAACTCTTGTCCTCTTTTAACTTTCACTTCCAGGGAGAATTGTCGGGTCCTTTCTGGGATGGTGACTTCCTCTTTAACCTGAATTTCAACTGCATAAGGTAGCAATTGAGCTGACCTAAATGCTTTTTCTGGATCATCAAAGCCCATGGGATTATCCGCTAATCGGGACCAAGCTTTGAAGTTTATTAGGTCCAAACTAATGGCAAAGCGATTGAGAATGTCACTGCCTAAGTAAAAGGCGGCAGTGACGTCTCGCACGACCCAACAATTATGGACTATGCTCTTGTTGCCAATGGAGATTTTGAGCATACACCTGCTTGGCAGGAGATGTTTTGAATTGGGTGCTTCCAGGTCCATTTCCCATTTGTCTATCAGTTTGAAGGTGGGAATGGCTGGATCTTTTGGGAGTTGGCGAAACATGGCTTCGCTGATGAAGCTCTTACCGTTGTTCACACACACTCGAGCGAGAACAGAGTCCTTCCCATCATTTAACTGAAAGGGGATGAACAACTGCTCTCCAATTTGCTGAATCTCAGCCAGGCTCTGAGCTGATTTCACATCTTTCTGGACTATAGGAGTGGGAGTTTCTGATTGTGGATTAGTATAGAATTTCAGAGTGTTTCCTTCCAGCGTGGAATACCACTTTAGACTGGAAGGAAGGTTGATTTTCAGAAATAGAGAGGACCCCCCATCACCAGTCTGCTGTCCTACTGCTATTACTGTCACGTCTGGAATTTGGTTGTTCTGGAAGTGAAATTCTACTTGGTCAGATTTTTGTTCAACCATGTGGCATGTGCCGTTTAAACTAACATGGTTGACACTCTGTTTTAATTTTATTGGTCGGCTAGTCTGGGTCCAGAGGACCTTGTTTACACAATCTATCAGGGGTGACAACCTTCTCAGGAGGTCATTCCCTAGTAAACAAGGGGTGCCCTCTGGGGTCACAACTATGACCGGGTGTTTCAACTTATGTCGCCCAATTTTAATGTCCAAATCTGCAGTCCCCTCAACGGGAATTTCCTTCCCGTCAAAGTTCTGGAGTTGTCCAGGAAGTGAGGTGAGAGGAATTTGGTAATTCTCTCCCCTTCCTGCATTCAGTTCATCAAAGGCCCTTCTGGACAGAAGGGTAGCTTGAGATCCAGTGTCCACCAGTGCCGAGATTGTACCCTGCCCCTGTACTTGTACCGGGGCATAATATCTTCCCTCCTTCTCCTCAAGGGGGCACAGATAATGTACATTTTTGGACAACTGGTGGGCTAATTTTCTGGTTTTGGACATCGCGAGAGAAGAATTTTGGGCAGAATTCTGTGGAGAGCCTTGGGAATCTGAAAGAAAAAGTTGGCAACTGGAGATCAGAGCCATTGTGGGTTCCCCTGGTTCCGGTTCTGGGCCGCCCCCCCCTTTTTGGAGGCAGTCCCCAGGATGGGTTTGAACCAGGGGATTTTCTTGCTGTTGGTTCTGGGATGAGATGGTGGGCGGCGGTAGCTCAGTCTCCACATCTCCCCAGTCTGGATTTGCATCCCTAGGGACCCATTTTTCCTTGGGGGGAGTTCCCCCCTCTCTGAAGGAGAAGATCCTTTTCTCAGGATCCTCTGAGGATCCCTCTCCCTCAAATTGGAAGATCTGTACCTCCTCCTCAAACTGAGTCTGTTTGGGTCTTTTGTTTCTCCTACCCCCCCTCTGCTCCTTAGGAGGCAGACTTTCAGGGGCAAGAGATTTTGTTTCCGGTTCCGGGGTTTCCAGGGGCTGTTTACAAGTGAGGAAGGAAGCTTCCTCCAAGGCTTTACACCCCCCTTCCCTTTGTGCCTCCTCCCTGGGAACCGGTGAGTTATCGGGGTGCTGCCCCCGTCATTGTTCTGGAGCACCAGGTCCAGAGTTGGGTGCGTTCTGCGCCGGCACGCCCATCTGAGGGTTCTGCTGAGCCCTCAGTATATGACCCAGATCCCGCGCCATGTTTTGAACCTGGCGCTCTAACTGGGAAACCCGCTCAGGCTGATACGGGGCCCTGTTTTCTCCCCTGGGCTGATCCCGGGAAGGGTAGCTGTCCCTTCTTTGGTAGTACCCCTGGTTGGGAAGAGTTGGGTACCCCTCCACCCTTGGCCTCCCCTCTCCCGGATTCAGTGGTCTGGGCTCAGGGAATTGGGGAAAGAAGGATGGATGGTTTTGGGGCTGAAAGTCGGGAGGATATCTGGGGAAAAAGTTCTGCCCAGGGTTTGGTAAATTTCTGCCCTCCTGTGGGAAGTTTGGAGGGAAGTTCCCTGGGTTAGGTGCTTGGCTGGATCCCCCCCCCTTGGGCTGGAGGAGTCCACACATAACCCAGGATGGGTCGATTTCCCTTGTAACGTGGACTTACATAATCAGGAGAGCGAGGGACCCCATTTGTGGGGCTGCCTCCCTGGCTCCCTGTCTGTGACTGGCCCGAGGACCTTCTGGGCCTAGCATTATTAGGTGCAGGTAGGTTTTTAGGCCCCCCCATCTCCAAATCCAAAACGGGGGTGACCTTTACCTCTGCCACCTTGGCAGCAGCAGGGGTGCTGTTGGCTTTGGGGTTTTTCTGGGCATTACTTTTGCTATCTATCGGTTTCTGCACCTCATAGATCCGGGTAGCCTGTTCAATGACCCAGTCTAAAGATCTTTTCTCGTGAAAATCCCTCACGAGCTGGGTCATGATATATTTGGGCAAGGCATGAAAAAATGTATTAACGAATTCTCGACTGTCTGTGCGCACCCTTCTTGTGGTCTGTGCAAAAGCACGCTTTAACTCCTGCACAAATTCTTGTGGGGCCTGATCCTCCCCACATTGCAAATTGTAGGCTGCCTTGCGAGCCTCTTGAGGATTTCTGTGAACAGAAAAATGTTTCAGGATGGCCGCCTTATATGTGGACCATCTTGAATGATTTTGGTCCTCCAGCCCCGCAAAGAAACTGGAGTATTCCGGGGAGAAGGTCCACTTTACATATTGAATACAGCTTTGGCTGTCCTTCATATGGAAAGTCTCCATCATTTGCTCAAACAACTCTAAGTGCTCCCAAACAGAATACTTAGCGTTCTTATGGTAAGGCGTGATGACGCTCCTGATCGCCTTAATCTGCTTTAAAGGGTCCTTAAGCAAGGCCCTTTTTGCCTTATTGGCCTTTTTGGTTCGGGTAACCCTTGTCCATTCTTCCTCGGACTCAGAGGCACTGCTCCCAGAGGTTCCCGTCTGTTCTTCCAGGTTTTCCCGGATTCTGCGAGCCTGGGAATGGCTGGCAGAATGTGGGGACCTGGTCTCCTGTGTCCTGCGCAGTTCAGAGGAGTCTTCAGATTCCTCCTTGCTGCCAGGATTTGATGGGTACCCCCTCCACTGACCTAAATGGGCAGAGGTTTTCAGGATGCCCTTAATGGGCCTACTCTCCTGGGGTTCCCCATTGAACTGTACTGTACTTGGGTGCCCATACCCGGATGCCCACCCCTCCATTCCTGAGTGGTACTGGCCTACGAGCCCCATACTCTTAGCTGGATAGTAATCTGCCATCCCTGTGGCCCTGTGCTCATGTGCGCCAGGGGACATGGGGGTGGTAGAGTCCAGGGACTGGGGGAGATGAAGGCCCCTGGTGGTAGGGCTCCTGCGGTTATGGTCAGGAATCTCTCTTTCCCAGCGGACCTCATCTCTATCCGCCCCTGCTCCCTGTTGCAATGCAAGAGCCTGCATTTGTGCTTTCAGTTCCTCTGTTAAGGCCTTACTCGACTCTATCAGTTTCTCCTGCATCGCTACCTGTTGCTGGAGCCTATCATTGTGTTGACAGAGGGCCTCATTCTCCCTCTGTGCTTCCTGGTTGGTCCTGGAGAACTGGGCCAGTCTTTGCTGCAGGAGGTTTACCTCCTGGGCAATGTCCCTATTGGCCTGCTCCTTTCTTGCTAGAGCATCTTCCACCCTTCTGGTGTGCTCTACCAAGTTCTGGTTTTCTTTTTGGAGATCACCCAGCCCCTGGTGGGCCAGGTGATTTTCTTCCATTTTTCTTTTTAAATGGCAGACTTCCTGGCCTAAGGCGTCTCTTTCCTGACTAAGAGCCTGCATTTGTGCCGCCAGGTCGTCCCTTTGCCTTTGGAAGGCACCAGCTTTCTGGCGCTCCTGATCAAACTCTGCCTGGGTATCCAGGTCTTTCAGAATCAGTTTATTGCTCTCCTCCTTCACTCTATCTAGGTGGCCTTGCAGGGTGACTACCTGCTCAGCACATGCCCTATTGAAGTCTAGCTGTTGCTCCAGCTTTTTCTGGCTTTGCAGTAGGGAGTCCAAACCTTCTTGGTGTTCCTTCTGCAAGGCCAGAAATCTGGTATCCTGTTCTGACTTTTCCTTTTGCAGCACATCCATATCCTCCTTTATTTTAGTGATGTACTGTCTGGTCTCATTTTCTGACTCCTGGCTTCTGTGCAGCCTTTGCTCAGAAGAGTCCAGATCAGATTGGGCCTTCTCTAACGCCATCTGTTGCCTTTTTGCCAGATCATGGCCTTCAGCACATTTATTCTGTATGGCTCCCATGTATAAATATAAATATGCCGCTATCCTAACAATCTTGTCGTGCTCATCTTTGGCCTTAGGAGCCATATATAGTTCACTCAGGGCCACGTGTAATGGACCCTGATCTCTATATATATCTGACCCTATTTCAGTGACCTGTTGCGTGATGGCCTGCAACCAGACTGTTTGGTCCTGGTGAGTCCATTCACCTCTCACAAATAGTTTGTGTAAGAAGTGCTCTCTGGCCATTTTCATGTCTACTAAGGTCGTCATTCTAGAGATTGGTCTCTGTCCTGACTTACAGAAGTTAGTATTTTAGTTTTGCAGAACAGAACTTTTCTTGGAGTGTCCCTTTTGAGGAATGCTTCACAGCGTAATGCAGCGTGGTGATCCGACTGGATGTATGCATCCCGTCAGTTAGCACACTGTATTAAGCTGCACAAGTGGTAAATCTAACCCAACGTCTCGGCTCGAGCCCCCACTTTGTAAGAGGATTCAATTCAGCACTACAGCTAAGTTAACGCCTAGTCTAGAATACTGAATGAAAACCCTTATTGATATATCTTTAGGTCCAGTTCATGCGTTCTGGATGACTACCCCTATATAACACCCCTCTCTTGGAATCCCCCTGACCCCACTGAGCCAAGAAGTAGTTCTGTTTTGCAAGTTAAAAGGTTTATTTGATAATTTAAACAATAGGTATATATATCCCACTTTATAATAAATTAATACTTGAATAGCACACTTAATCTGATATGATAAAGATCAACAACGGAGAATCTGGCACTCGCACACTTCTTATAATCACTAATGAGTTGACATGAAATGGATAAGGTAGCACACTGGTAAATAGGAACAAAAGTATAATGTGGTAGAGGATGCTTTATGTAAGCTCAGGTGGATGCAATATTCAATGAATGCAGTACAGAAAATACTCAATATGATTTCAACCAAACAATGTAATCACTTTTCTCTGGCAATCCCCTCCCCCCCTTGATGCAATGCAAGGAAATGGAAGGAAGCACACAGTTCTCAGAAATGCAACCAACTGTAATTCAGTTCAATCCAGCAAGCTTAGACAACAGAAAACAGATAGGAGTTTTGAAATCACAGGCCCAAATGCTTTGATATGTGCTAGCAATGGATGAGAAATATGCTGGAAATGCTTTTTAATTCCCTTTCAGAGGTTCAGGGTGAGTGGTATCTAGTTAATATTAGTCCAGGCTCACACTAGCAATGATGCAGGGATAGTTAGCAGGTTAAACGAATTTCTGGCAAATGGAAAGCAAACAGCAGCAGTTTTTACATGTGAAGAAATTGCAAATCGCGGTAAAATTCGCGGATGCGTGTTCCGCGATTGCAGTAAAACTATAAGGGGTAGGAATGCGGTTCTTGGTGCGATTCAAAGCTACGATTCTAAGCTATCAGAGGAAAGTTACTGCAAGTCTCTAGCCCAAACAGTCGCGGAGATATGAGCGATTTAATAAAGGTCGTTTTTGGGTTTGCAAATTTCAAAAGCTCAAAATGACAAGTGCAGCTTGCAACTAGAAATGACAGGTGACAGCTAGGAGGCAGTTCTACTTAGGTTAAATAGATTGAATTAGATGAATTTAAACTAAGAGATTGGTTCTACACAGTTCTGCTGGGTACTCACACTATATTCTTGAATTAAATGGGCCTCATCACGGATCTGGTCAGGGTTTTAGACTGGACTCTGGTCTGGTCTGGTCTGGCCTCTGCGCTTCACAGTGATCTGGGTCAGCTCTCTCTGCTGGTCTGGGTCTCTCTGGGTACAGCACTGCTTTCTCTCTGGTCTGGTCTCTTAGTTCTGGATAGATTGAAGTCTCTAGTTTGGCTCTCTGGAGGTTGATGGAGGTAAAGTATGGATTTTTCCGGCAGAGCGTCCCGCTGCAGATGGATTTGGAAGGTCTCTATCTGTCCTGTCTGTCTGCTTTTATGTGTTTAGAATGTGGGTGTGTTCTAGCATCACTGACCCTACCTCTCTCTCAGCTTCTAATTGGTCAAACTTTCATTCGTCCCCTGATTGGCGAACTAAGTTGTGTCAGAGTGATGTCAGCCATTTATGATCTCTTGAAGAACCTCCCTTATCATCTGTGCACCCAAATCTATATATGATCAAAATACATACTTCAGAGTTACACAGTTGTTTGAAATTACATACCCATGTCACCTATCACATGAGGTATACTCTGTCCCAAATCTGCTGTTTCTAGGAGCTTGCATTCACAAATGGCAACTTCTAGCACTTTTTAAGGTGCTAAACAACATTGGATCTTCATTAAATTTTATACAACTGTTCCTCACATATCTACCCACATACCAATGCATTTTCGTTTGTCTAGCTGAAACAGGGAGTCTGTAATATTAATAAACAATGGGGTTTTGCCCCAGAACATCACACAAATTCGAGTTTAGTCTTGAATTAAAGGTACATTTTTTAAATTAAAGCTCTCAAAGTTATACATTTCTGTCATTTGATTACAAAGAGTTATCAGTGTTTTTGTAAAATATATATTTTACTTCCAATTCAGTCCTCAGAGTGTTGAGGTCCGCCTCCAAGACTTGGGTGGGTCAGTCCTCTGGGCAGGCAGGGCTTTGTTGACATTAAACAGACAAAATTAACATATTCCTTTCAGAGGAAAGGGTCCTTTGTGTGGTCTCTGGGAAGCTCCCAGCCAGTCTGCCTTCTATCAATCAAGAGGTCATGTGAGATTCTAACTCCTGGTGTGAAGCTCTTGAGGTGATAGGGTTTCCCAGGCTTCAGGCCTCTGGGAACAGCATGTGGCTAATTTTTAATTAAAATGCAGCCTTTGAAGTCAGCTAAGTCAAATCCCTTTGTCAGCTACTGCACTCAATTCTCCTGTCAGAGTTTAGACCGCCAGCGCCCCCTTGAGGATTTTGTTGGTACTGCATGCAATTTTGGGATTTTCTTGGATTAATGCATTCTAAACAGGAATGGTTCTTACATGGTAGTAAATCCTTGCTTAACATTGTTTTGATGGGGCTCCTTACAGTAAGATGGTTATGTGGAACCCCACAAAAAGGGTTGAATCTTTAAAGTGGTCCAATGAGTCACGATTTCAGCAACTTTTTGACATCAGTAAGAGTGGATTTTGTTAACAAAGACCTTTCTTTACACTGGTGGGTGGCAAGTTAGGTAACCATTTTGGTGTGCGCACAACTGCGCAGCTCTCCTGGATTCTGGGATGAAATGATGGGCGGCGACAGCGCATCCCCATCTTTACCCACTCCAATTATTTATTTTTGTTCTGGGGCAAAATGATGGGCAGCGACAGCTTAATCCCCATCTTTACCCCGTCTAATGATTCCACATGGGTCAAAACCCTCCACAGGTGTATTCTTGGTCGTCAGGGATAATGCTGAGGGCCTGGTGGGCTGGTGCAAATACTGAATGGTTCAAGTGTGGTGGGTACATACAGCCACCCAAAAATGGGGCTTGGGGGTGATATGAACATAAACACCTCCCTAGAAAGTACACCAAATGCCTCTCCTGCCAGTTCAGAGGTTGACAGTAAACCCGAGAGCTCTATGTTAAGATGTATTTCTAAACTCTGGCCTGGTGGGCAGAGGTTTAGGAGGCCACGCTCGGTTTAGTGAAATGGGAGAATTCTGGACAACCAGACCAATCTAGGTAGCTTGGCAGGCGGTCAAGACTAAGTCACAGTTGGGGTGAGAGTGATCGGAACCCCGTAATGAGCACACACAGCAACGAACCACAAATTACTCTTAGACAAGTGTATTTGAAAAATATCTACACATTTATTGTCGGCCGGACCAAATAGACCTAAGTAACTTCATCACTGAGAAAAACAGTTATCACACAAGTCCTTACTCTATACAATATATATAAAATACAGTTCCTAATGCAATTTCAGTTAGATGAAATAACCACAACCTGTGAAGAGAGGATTAAGTAACCATACAAATGGCATTAGGTAATGCTTCAGACTTTGTTCCCTAGCTTTTGAGTCCATGAGGCAGTATGACTTCCAGGATCTTACGCATACTTTGTATACTTGTTCTGCCTTATTTATGCCATACCTGCACTATTGTAACTTACTGTATATACCTTTGTGATTCTGTAATAATACCTGTATTTTTAAACTCACTGTATATAGACCTGTGACTCTCCGACAATACATACACACAGCAATGTAACCACCGCTGTACCCCCATTTATAATCTGTAACCTGTAACCTAAGCTGAACAACCCTCTTTTGCCTTTGTGCCTGAATACCCCTGGGTCTGGTGCGCAATATAAATAAAATGAACAAACAAACCCTGTGAAGAGAGGATTAAGTAACCATACAAATGGCATTAGGTAATGCTTCAGACTTTGTTCCCTAGCTTTTGAGTCCAACCCTAAGAAGTGGCGAGCCTTGTGCTCAACAGTACAGCTGTGCGTAAAAACACACGATCTTGTAGATGAACAAAAAGCGGGTCTTCTTGCAGGGGCTGTAGCAAATCAGGAAGGGGCTTGAGGCGATGGAGAAAAAGTTCCCACTATTCGAGTAGGCCCTGCCCTTGGTGGCAAAGCAGTGATCAATGGCGAGAATAGCAAAGGAGCGCAGGCTAACCCAGCCAAGTTCGAATACCTTTAAGGGATACTCGTGTGTAAAAAGACTCGGCTGTGCCAGGGGGCTACCGGTAAGTTATGCAAGTACTCACTGACCCTCGGCACAGTCCAGACCAAACTTCACCTGTTTAGTCGAGGTCACTAGTAGGTTTGAGTCCTGCAGTTTCGCAGCACTTGGGATCTCAGCGGCTGCAGTGGGGAACAACCGTCTGTGACGGGACAGTTGCCTTTTCTCAGCTTCTGAAGGCGGTATGAAGAAAATGTCCCGGTGCATCTGGCTTCAGGGCACAGGAGAGCAGAGGAACTATAACGGGAATCATGGATATGGGCAGTGTTATGCACTCTCATTATTTGGGACCCAGAGGAGCTATGCCTGGGAAATTTGGCGGGAGAATGTACGGGACCACAAGCAAGCGATGTCCCAAGTCTTGCGTCTGCACTCGAGACGGTGGCAGTGCTGCAGATTCTCTAGAGGTAGATCTGGACAGTTCACTGGATGGCACAGGAACACTTACAAAGGGGCTCGTTCGGTGGGTAAGCAAGGGGTGCCTTGGCAAGCCTTCTTCATTGAAGAAGAAAGCATGGGTCTGACAGGATAGCAGAGGGCGAAATATGCCAAAGCCTTCCAAAGCGTCTCCGGCAGTTTCACAAGTCTGTTTCTTCATGTAGGAGACTTGGCTCCTTCTGTAGTTTGGTGAGACCACAGGTGGTTGACCTGGTATAGCTGCAGAGCCCCTCCTCTTATCCAAGATTAGCTTTGCGCCAAAATCGAGGACTTCCAATAGAAGATCTGCTCTCTTGCAGGCATCCCAGACGTGGACGAATCACGGCCGCTGATGGTCTGTCATTCAGGCACTCCAGACATCCTGGCACCAGCAGTGTGGATTGGGACTAGACAGTCCCAACCCTCTTCCTGGGCACACATACATGACAGGCAGAAGCTCACGAAAGAGATCGGTTTTCGCAGGAGGCTGCATGCCCAAATAATGAAAACCCGGGTTACTCGACCTGGGTGAAGGCAAGGGACAACATGGCCAGAGACTACTTCAGTATCATTGAAACAGGTTCTATTTTGATCCAATCTGGGTAAATTTGAAAAGACCACGCTGTTCTCTTTCTGTTTATTCTAAAATGTACACGAGCAATAGGAGGCCCAGGCCTGACAAGAGGAAAATAGGCTTTAATTGCTGGTATGTTGATGTTGTTTTTGAGTTGTCGTACACAGAAAGACTATCAGGCCATCTCTTGAAGTAACTGTTATGATCTAATGTGATGGAATTCTTTTTTGAATAGCTCTGTGTAATGTAAATTATCATATACTGCGACACTTAAATGTTTTCCTTTTTTTTGTAGAAATTGTATGAAAATGAATGAATGCCCCTGATGAAGAGTAAGATTAACTCGAAACGCGTTGGGCCGGTTGCAACAAATAAAAACTGAATATCTGTTAACAAAACTCAAAAAATGTCAAAACGTAATATCAGCTATTGTCTGAATTACCTTGGTTGTATGAGGTTATATATTGTCAAAATTCAACAAAAAATGTTTTTAATTAGAGGTTCGCCAGGTCAGTTGTCTCAGTTTTGGTAAATTCTGACCTTAGGCCAACCCATTTATATACATATTTAGGCCCAGGCCAAACTGAAAGTGTGCAGGAGATGCAGTTTTCCTAATTTTGTTTGTTACAAAATGGCCATGCGACAGAACAAAAGACTTTGTGGCTCAGCCATTTTCGAAAATGGCCACAGTCTTGAGCCAAACGCGGTAAACACGGTTTATCTCAGTAAAAATAAGTAAAACATTATTAAAAGTAACTGCTGCCACCAGTTCGTCCCAGGCACACTCGTACAATCACCAAAAAATCATTTGAGTATGTCTAGGGCCATAAAACAAAAAGGGACCCCAGAGCACGGTACTGGAAGGTACATTGTGCACTGTTAAAAAGTTACCAAGAAATGGCAACATAGTCAAAGACTAAAAGAAAACATTTTTCCCAGTACGGACAGTCTGAAGGACGTGTCAGTTTACCCTAACAAGTGAGTAAAAGCCCAGGGGAGTTCAGCTGAAGGCTGGGCTCCACTGGAAAAAGCCAGGTTAGGATAGCCACACAAAAGCAAAACGTATAGGGGAGGTCCATAAATGGAGGGAAAATTGCACATAAATGAAATCTTTCCTAACACTCGCCCCTCCCAGACTAAGGACAGGGGGAACTAGTCCACCCCTGGATATCCTCAAGTTCAGATCGGTTAAACATTATGGACAACCCATAAGCATTGCTATGTTAGTCACCTGGCCTGTGCTCAATGGTGAAGTCAAACCCTTGTAGCCTTATGGACCACCAGAGCAACTTTGGATTCTCTCCCTTCATGGTCATCAGCCACTTTAAGGGCTTATGTTCAGCTTGCACAGTGAGGTGGGTCCCATAGAGGTAGGGCCACAGCTTACCTAGGGCCCACACTTCAGACATAGAAACATTCTTTCTCCATGGTGGACCACTGAACTCTCTGTCCTTAAGCTGGCGAATGATGAATCCAATTGGGTGTTCCTTGCCTTTCTCATCTATCTGTGATAGTACAACACCTATCCCAGTGTCAGAGGCATCTGTCTGCACAATCAAAGCATGTTTGTTGTCAGGGGCCCTGAGGACAGGGGCTCTGAGGACAGGGGCCTAGCAAAGAGAGTCTTTTAAACCATTGAAGGCCTTCTCACACTCCACAGACCAAGAAACCTTCTTATGCTTCTTTGGAGTAGTGAGTGCACTCAGAGGGGAAGTTATGATACAATAGTCTACCATAACATTTCGGTAGTACCCAGTGAGTCCTAAGAATGCTCTCACTTGGGCTTGTCTAGTGGGGGTAGGCCAGTCTTGTACTTTACTGGGCAGGGGCTGACTCCTCCCTCCACCTACATCATGTTCAAGGTAGACCACTGATCCTTGACCAATCTGGCACTTGCTGCCTTTATGGTCAAGTGGACCTTCTGATGAGCCTGCAGCACAATTCTGAGGTGCTCTACATGCCCCCCCCCAAGTGGCACTAAATACTGATATATCATCCAGATATGCTAAGCAGAAATCATCCATCTAATTTAGAACATGGTTTACAAGCTGTTGAAAAGTAGCAGTTGCATTTCTCAACCCAATGGGCATTACCCTCAATGGGTAATGGTCTTCTGGAGTAGTGAATGCTGTCTTCTCCTTGGCATGCTCTGCTAAGGCTATTTTCTAATAGCCAGCAGTGAGGTCAAATGTGCTGAGGTACTTGGAGGCACCCAAGGTATGCACCAGCTCATCAAGTCTAGCTAGGGGCTAAGCATCTGTCCTGGTGACAGCATCATTCAGAGCCCTATAATCCACACAGAACCTAATTTCAGAGGTGCCAGCCTTTGGCACTAAGACCACAGGGCTTGACCAGGGACTACTGGAAGGCTCAATCACTCCTAGAGCCAACATCTTGTTGACCTCAGCCTTGATGTAGGATCTTACCTTGTCTGACATTTTGTAACCCCAACTTTTGGTAAGTACACTATGTTCCATGGCAATCTCATGTTTACACCACAGTGCCAAACCTGGAGTCAGTGAGAACAAGGAGGAGAACTGCCTCAGCACATTTCTTACTTCCCCTTGTTGGTCAAAAGTCAGGTGAGGGGCCACATGAAGACCCTCAATGGAGCCATCTGAAGGACCATTCTGGAACAGGACAGGTACAGGTTCTGACTCCTCCTCTTCCATATCTGAAGCCAATAGCGGCACAGCTATTTCAACCCTGGGGATGAAAGCCTTCAACGTATTTATGTGAAACACATTTGGGGCCTGTCCAGGCCTTCTAAGGTCCAACAAATAGTTACCATCATCCAGCTGCTCCACAACCATGTAAGGGCCTGACCATTTATCCTGTAGGGCTCTAGGCCTTATGGGATTCATGATCAGGACTCGTTGATCTGGGGTAAAGTGAACAAGTGAAGCTTTCTGGTCATACCAATGTTTGACCAATGCCTGACAAGCCTACAAATTATCACTGGCCTGAACCATCAGGAGGACCATCCTCGCTGTTGGAAACAGAGGGGGCAGCAGGATACTCAGTGGGCGGTGATAGTTCCGCAGACAAAGTTGGCAATATGGATGGAGGATCAATACTGGCCCCCGTGGCCCCGCCAGCACAGGTATTACTACTACCTGTAGAAGTTTCAGAGATCCACATTCACTAGTAGGGCAATCCCCTCTTTAGAAGTAGGGCTATCCATTGGGATGATATATACTCCACTGGGGTCTTGTGTACAGGTGGAATTAGTACAACGTTGGGCTGTCACAATAGCGGATTCTGTGACTGCAGGGGAAAGTATTGGAGGAAATGTTGTTGACGCATGCTCTGCTATATTGGCCTTGCATGAGCCAACCCTCCCTCTATTGAATGGACCCTGTAACGTAGCACTATGGGTGTCCTCGGCTTGAACTTCAGTGATTATACGCCGCATGACGTCCGGCGTGCTCCCAAGGAACTGATTGATCTCGTTTAATAGCTTATAAGCGTCTCCCTTGAGTATACAGAGTCTTTGGGACTGCACTTTGGAGTTGGCGACTGAACTGAAGGGAGGCACTTTTCATTTAACAGTTAATATTTTCCTTCTTTGTTGGTCAAACATCGGGAATCTTTGTGAGGGTAAAAGGGCGCGGGCTTCCCGAGGCTCCATTTCAGGCATAACTGACTTTCTAGGGGTGGAAAAAACCTGGGGCTACACTAATGTCGGGACTGGGGACTAGCTAGCCTTTTGATTGCAGCTCCTGAGATTCTATCCGGGGCTACAACCAAAAGGTCAGGGGCTATAGCCCCCTTAGCCCACCCTAGCAACGCCTCCGGCTGATGGAAACAGCAATAGTCTTTTCAATGAACAATTGAAGCAGTTCAGTTCCATGAGCACCCATCACCCCCTCCCCAACACTCCTCCTCACCTAAGCCTGCTCCCACTTTCCCTCTCAAGCTGGACATGCTGAAACCACGGGTAATATTCACCCTGCCCCGAACACCCTAGTGGGAGCCAAACACCTGTGCCCTTGATCCCACAAGCCTCAACCCTGCAGGTTAGGTCCAGGAGTCAAATAGCACATGGGGTGTGGCCAAGCAGTCCTGGGCCAGAAAACGGCAGCAAAGTGTAGCAGGACACCCGCGCCCTTGATTAACAACACATGAAGACCTTTGAAACAGCTTACTCTCACTGCCTCATAGCCGTTCTGATCAATGGGGTCTGATTCAATCACACTATACTTTGCCCTGTCCACCTCAGGCCGTTCCCTGCGCTGACATAATTGAAACCTTCAGTCACAGCAGTAGACATTCTGTAGGTAGGTAGCTTAAAATAATAAAGACATTGCTTTCCGATTCATAACAAATAATCCTCCTTTTTGTACATTGTTTTTGGGTGTCTCTTGTAGGGTACCCTTTCCTTTCCTTTCTATAGCTATCATTCCCTAAATATGTTTCTGTATTGGGGGCGTGACATGCTCACACTGAGACCCATCCCCTCCACCTCATCTATAATTCTCCAGAAACAAGAAGCAAAAGAGCCCTTTTACCCCATTTGAGTGGCTGATGTTGCAGCCAGTTTATACTCTCATCCAAAAACTTAAGCTGTCCGAAAGAGTATTTATAGTTGATGGTTACAAACATTTTAACGCTAGGGTGAGTGTTGTGAACAGTGGTGTGAGCACCAAGTCATTTGCATTTGTCTTGTGTATTTGGAGATTCACACATACAACCCTTTTGTTACATACTTGTTTATCAAATATAAAGATCTCTGATCACTGTTATGTTCCTGAAATGCTCTGTAGTTTAATGCAAAGCAGACAGGGACACGCATTGGTGCTATTTGTCCCCTTTCCCACTGTCATAGAGGTCATTTGAAAGTGTACATTAGGAGTGTGAATGACTATCCATCATGTAATGATAACCTTCTAACAGAAAATAATTAATATGGTTAGTCAAGTATTGCCCCTTACTAAATACAAGTGAGGTGGTGGGAACGGAACTCCTGCAACACAGGGCCAGTGGTCAGTGGGCTCTCAGACACTGCAGTGTGCCAGTACAGACAGTTTGAAACTGCATTCAGGCAAGGACTTTCCTAAGAGCAAGTGACAGAAGCACCATTTAAATGGGCAGCAACAGCTGCATTTTCACATTAGATTTCTTGTGTAAAGTTCTTAAATTACATTGTAATGAAACCAGCTTCATTTGTATAAAAATGATTTATTGATGAGGAGTGGTTTTGTCGCGCAACACAAAGGTGTAGTTTGGGAGTGATGTGTGCCTGTTGGTGGGGCGCCGCATTCAAATGTTCACCATGGGTACCAAGTTGGCTACAAACTGCCCTGGTACAGAGAAGCAAAATGTAGCTATCTCACTCCTCAACCAAAGCATACCTGTACACACATTTTGTGCTCTTGCAGACTGGAAATAACAGGCATCTCCGAATACCAGAGAAGAAATCTGGTATTCGGGAGGGATCAGTACAAAAAAAGATGCTTTGCGATTTTATTTTTATTAAACAGAAACATGTAAAACTGAACAGGAGGGTGTTAAGTGCAAACTTTATTGTTCCCCCAGCTCAGTTTCTTATAAAGAAGAGAACTTTCTCAGTTAAAAAAAGCGAAGGAGAAGCTTTTATTGAAAAATGAAGAAGAGTATCCAAGCATATAAGGATATCCCCCCTAAGGGTTGACCGGTTTCAGTGGCATGACAATTAATTTTGAATCACTTTCTTCAGGGCCAACAAGAAATATTATATTGTCTCACTATACTCTCTTGATTTCATAGTACTTTTGGGGTAACATTTCTTTGTTTGGCGTTTTTAGTTTGATCGGTGCTTAGTTTGTTTTATTTCTGTATGGGAAACAGAGAATACATATTGTGTCTACATTATCAACCAGTTAATTTGGTTATCCTTCTAAATGTGCATTGCCTTTTCATTCACTTACATGTTTGGTTTTGATTGACTGTGATTGCTTCCCTTCTTGCTTACAAATCATGCAGATATTCTCAATCACCTGGTTGAGAAACACCAAACATTAATAGCGTGCCAGGTTTCACCTCTATCCATCTCATATGAGCAATGTACCTACTATTGACCACCCTCTTACCTAATCATGGTGCATGGACCAGCCTTTTCTTCGGCCGATCTGTTATTTCGTCCGTGTCTCCTCAATATGTTGTGTGCTAAAGGATGTCTAATAATGTCATGCTGTGCTTGAGGTCTATGTAACATGGCGTATCATGTGATTCGCTCTGTTGTTCACCAGGCAGAATCTCATTGGTTGCTTCCCTACTGTTTGGATGTGGGTTGACCGGTAAGCACAAACTGCTTTAAGTGAAGGAACCGGGAAACTTGGTGGTCAACATGGCAGTTAACAATGGAACATTCTTTGTAGTGTCACCTGAACTTGCACATATAGAGCTATTATGGGGGAAATCTCCCAGGCTTATAACGTTGCAAGAGTCAGCCAGCTTATCATTTAATTTTACCCAGTGATGTCTGTTTGTAACCGGAAAATCCATTGTTGATCTCTTGCTAACAAAATGGCATCCCAGTCACATCCTTGTGCAGTTTCTTTTTTTACTTTATCTCGGATGGGCCATAGGATTACATTTAGTAAATTGATCAACCATTGGTGTAGTTCTTTTTTGTTTGTATGCATGATGTATGTTCAATTATAATTTTCTTCACTGATCTATTAGTCATGCCAATGTACTTAAGTTAGCAAGGACATGTAACTAGATAGATGACATTTGCTGAGTTACAATTTGTGAAGTTTTTTGGATCCAAGGTGTGTGCCAGCTGATGTTGATTGATTTACTGTGTTTGGTTTGGTTGCATATGGAACATAACCTGCACGGCCTATGTCCGAGTGGCTTTGCGGTAGACCAGAGGCCCTGTTGCGGACTTACATCTACTTGTCGGTATGTATGTACCAGAGTGTTTTGTAAATTCTTCTATCATTTATTGGCAAATCTGGGGCATGGAATAGTCATCCTCCCCACATTCAAGATGGGCAATAGTTTCTTGATTTCCTGTTTCAGCTTATTCATCAATGCCAATGGACATAGCCTGTGTGGGTTATGGTCCGTATGCAAACAAACCTAATGGAGCACATCACTCGACATCAGCTGCCACCCACCCTTGGGTGACACCACAAATTGTAACTCAGAAAATGTCATCTACCTAATTAAGTATTCTTGCTTGGCAACTTAAGTACATTGGCATGACTAATAGACCAGTGCCAGTGAAGAAAAGGATCATTGAACCTAAATCATGCATACAGAAAAACAAAAACTAACAGCAACAATGGTTGATCATTTTACTAAATGGAATCCTTCTGAAAGTGAGTTCATATGGACCATCATGGATAAAGGAAAAGAACCAGCATGTGGAAATGATATGGATGCCATTTTGTTAAACAGAGAACAATGGATTTTCCACTTAAAAACCGACATCACTGGGTTAAATGAAAGGATCAGCTGGCAGATTATTACAATGTTATACAGCTTTTATGGGGGAAATCTCCCAGGCTTATTATATTCAGCATTTGGGGAACCTACTGCACTGTGAAACCTAGGCATCTCTCCCACTATACAGGACTCTCAAATCTACGGGTGTTCTCCATCTCTGTTTAATATATGGTAAAACCTACTGGATTGTGAAACTTATGCCCAATGATATTTGACTCTGAAATCTAGGCCTGTTTTCTTTGCTGCACTGGACAAAGGTCGCCACAACCCGAAAAACTTTGAAGCTTATGGTATGTATACCTCACACCACCAGTGTGGACGCATGCCGCATGCATAGCCAAGCATCCATGCACGACAGAATGCTGCTATGGCTAAGCACATTCGGTCTAGCTTCACATATAGCCGTCCAGACTGAAACACCTGATGTACCTCTGCCACTAACATACAGCGACTACCATCCGAAAGGAACTCGGTACAGCTGGCCACACATCGACTCACCAACAATAGTAATCTATCGCAAACCTCCAACGGTGCTCACCCACGTGCCTGACTTTTCTTCGGGCTGCCTAGTCGAGTCCTACACCGGCAACATGCACACATGCATCACCTAAGCTAAACTCCTTTGAATTTTCCACCACATCGACTACGGTCACCAAGGGCGTTTCAACCAGAAAAAAGCGCATTGAGGCCACACGAGTGGGAAAAGATAGGTATATAAATGACCAAATATAATACAATACAATATGTGCGTGTTTAGTTGACACTTTGGAGTTATGTTGTTAACTGCCATATTAACCTCCCAAAAGTCAGGTCACCGGCCAACAATAGGAAAAAAGAAAGGTTGTCCCATAGAAGTCTATCGGAGGTAAGCAGCAAAAAGAAAATATTTTCTATCACCCCTTTGAACCTAGCAAGGAGTCTGGTATGTCCTAGGTGGGTGGAATAGGACTGAGATGCGAAGTATCATGCATCCAGCTTTTCTAAAAATGAAAGGACTACACATTTGTAGTGCTACAAAAAAAATCTTCTGGCCCCATTCCCATAGGACAGAATGCCACAAAGTGTAATGGAATGGGGACTATGAATTAGGAGTATAGTGGTCACCATGGTAACATATTCTAAATAAGCAGTCCCCTACCACTTAAACAGCTGTGATTGTAAGGAAAATCTTCATGGTATTTTTTCTGCAGCCAACCCGAAAAACATTGGCACCTTTTCTAAAAACCTGAATTCAATTATTCTGAGGTTTACACGATAAACAAAAATACCCTATACAACTGCACTGGTGGTTGGGGCATACTATTGCCAGAAGGTAGCACCTGAAACATTTTAAGTATCTGAAACCATGATGACTTTTACAATTATTAGATTGCCAACTTACATACTTTTAGGAGTCTACTCTACATCTTGGTGCAGTACAAGTGTACACCCCTGCATGTAAAAAGAAAACTGCTCAAGGAGGTTATGTTACATTAAAAACTGAAATCATAAACCTACCCATTATTAGTTTATATTCTTCTTATTTCTAATGGGATATAATTTGACAATAGACATTCAGGTGGGACAGGGCATACAGAGAGGGAGTAGGGAGGAAGGGGAAGAGAGCAAAAACCTATTTAGTTACGTTGGTGGAGATGTCCCCCAGGAGGGGGCCAGCCAAAGTTTTAGATTAATGCGGTCGGCTGTTAGGGGTTACCAAGGTAGATGTGGTAAGAATTGTTAAAGGGTCTTATTTTCCGGAAGGGGGAGGTCCCTGTAGTAATATATGGTGGGTAATGGTGGATGTAGAGCCTGCGAGGGACAAAGCGAGTTAGCAAGCTAACACCTGTGTCATGCAAAGGAATTCTCGTGCAGCTGGCAGGGTGTCAGGTAAGGAGCCCAGGTACTGGTGAGGCATGGGGTTAAGGAAGCAATGCTGGGTGAATACACAGACATGCGGTTATCTAGGCAGCATGGTGCTTGAAAAGAGTCTGGTCCTCAAGGGCGGTGAATAATATGGTTTGGTAAGGCCTTGTATGAGTCATAATGTGCCCATTTTACGATCGCGTGTCGCGTGCGTACTGAACCATGGCTGGGAGTGTATGGCTTACAAAGTGATCATGGCTGTCTAGAGTTGGAGGCCAGAAACCGTAAAGTGAGGAATTGGTTAAGCTGCCCGATTTGTAGTTTGAAGGCAAGTCCTCCGGAGACGCACCGTAGTGAAGTGAGGGGCAGTAACCCAATGCTGAGCGTGTGGGGGCGGCGTGCACTTTTTAAATCCGGTCCCATATACGAAGAGTGGTTAGTGCAGGGGAGTGCCGAAGCAGTGCTTAAAGCATGGTTGCATGCCAAAAGTGCATATAGTGTATTCGGAAAATGTGCGCATAATCATGAAGGTCAAACACATTTCATCTGATCGCATATATTCGTGAAGGTCAATTGAACCCATGAGTGAACGGAAAGCCATTAGGACAATGACATGACAAAGAAACAAAAACCTATGAGAGACACGATCGTGTGGACTGCGGAGACGGAGGCAAGCCTCCTCCCCTGAATGTGGCTCGTACGGGTTCTGGTGGCAGGTCACACTGGTTACAGTGTCGGCCTCCCGAGCGCTTGTTCTTCTTCTTGCTAATAGATTTTTATCCATCAGCATTGATTTTTGGATAGCGAGGCTTGAGCCTAATTACTCCATCTTCTCGGGTTGAGTATGTAGTTGTGGGTTTGTATTCTTCTTGGTCTGTGTGGTCTTGTCACAGTAGGGCTGGTTTCACAGGGTCTTCGCAGTGATAGGCCACGGGTAGCGGTCGAAGGGGTTTGCAGTGGTGGCAGTGAGTCTTCTGATCAGAGGGTTCGGGTTCTGATCCAGTCCTTGGCAGAAGTTCTTACTCAGCTTCGCTAGATGTTCGTCCAACATCTCGATGTCCAGGTCTCTGTGAAGGTCTGCTATCCTTGTGAAGATTGGAGCTCCAGACGATATCCGCAGGGCCTTGTTCTGGACTATCTGAAGACTCTTCCGGTGTCGCTCATGGCAGGTCATCCATGCTGGGGAGGCATAAGTCAGGGTTTGTCTGATGATCGCCTTGTAGACGTTGATCTTTGTCCGCAGGGGCATGGACTTGCTCCTCAGGAGTGGGTATAGCGCTGCCATCTTTCCTGTTGCCTTCTGCTCAGTATTCTCGATGTGGCTTTCCCAGTTGAGTTTGCTGTCCAGAGTCACACCGAGGTAGTGGCTGCTGCTCTCCCTCTCCCATGTCGGCCTCCATTTAAGCAACTGATTTAAATACGCCACAATTTCCATGGACGTGATGACGTGGCAGGCGGCTATTCGCTGGATGTGCATGTAGTTTGTATTGGTCCAGGTTTGTCCCGGACTAGGCACTGAAGGCGTGCTAGTAGATGCATAACGGTTAAAGAGTCATCCCTCTGGCTAGCCATTTGGAAAAAAGAGGGGAAATTCGTGGAATGCACAAAAATGTAAAGTGAAGGTGTGTTTGGGCAGAGGAGAAGGAGCTCTGGGGACATGGAGAAAATTGCAACAGGATCGATATGTGCATGTCTGAGCTAAGGCTGATTAAGGGGAATGTGCTGGCTCTGGAGAAGTTGGAAGTGCATAGGGGGCAGAGGGCCCCCATGGAAGGTTTTAGGTGTATTCCTGGTCGTCAGGGATAATGCTGAGGGCCTGGTGGGCTGGTGCAAATACTGAATGGTTCAAGTGTGGTGGGTACATATAGCCACCCAAAAATGTGGGTTTGGGGGTGATATGAACAAAAACACCTCCCTAGAAAGTACACCAAACGCCTCTCCTGCCAGTTCAGAGGTTGACAGTAAACCCGAGAGCTCTATGTTAAGGTGTATTTCTAAACTCTGACCTGGTGGGCAGAAGTTTAGGAGGCCACCCTCGGTTTAGTGAAACGGGGGAATTCTGGACAACCAGACCAATCTAGGTAGCTTGGCAGGTGGTCAAGACTAAGTCACAGTTGGGGTGAGAGTGATCAGAACCCCGTAATGAGCACACACAGCAACAAACCACAAATTACTCTTAGACAAGTGTATTTGAAAAATATCTCCACATTTATTGTCAGCCGGACCAAATAGACATAAGTAACTTCATCACTGAGAAAAACAGTTATCACACAAGTCCTTACTCTATACAATATATATACAATACAGTTCCTAATGCAATTTCAGTTAGATGAAATAACCACAACCTGTGAAGATAGGATTAAGTAACCATACAATGGTATGCTATGGTAATGCTTCAGACTTTGTTCCCTAGCTTTTGAGTCCAACCCTAAGAAGTGGCGAGCCTTGTGCTCAACAGTACAGCTGTGCGTAAAAACACACGATCTTGCAGATGCACAAAAAGCGGGTCTTCTTGCAGGGGCTGTAGCAAATCAGGAAGGGGCTTGAGGCGATGAAGAAAAAGTATCCACTATTCGAGTAGACCCTGCCCTTGGTGGCAAAGCCGTGTTTAATGGCGAGAATAGCTAAAGAGCGCAGGCTAACCCAGCCAAGTTTGAATACCTTTAAGGTATACTCGTGTGTAAAAAGACTTGGCTGTGCCAGGGGGCCACCGGTAAGCTATGCAAGTACTCACTGACCCTCGGCACAGTCCAGACCAAACTTCACCAGTTTAGTCGAGGTTGCTAGTAGGTTTGAGTCCTGCAGTTTCGCGGCACTTGGGATCTCAGAGGCTGCAGTGGGGAACAATCGTCTGTGACGGGACAGTTGCCTTTTCTCAGCTTCCGAAGGCGCTATGAAGAAAATTCTGGTGCATCTGGCTTCAGGGCACAGGAGAGCAGAGGAACTATAACGGGAATCATGGATATGGGCAGCGTTATGCACTCTCATAATTTGGGACCCAGAGGAGCTATGCCTGCGAAATTTGGCGGGAGAATGCACGGGACCACAAGCAAGCGATGTCCCAAGTCTTGGGTCTGCACTCGAGACGGTGGCAGTGCTGCGGATTCTCCGGAGATAGAGCTGGACAGTTCGCTGGATGGCCCAGGAACACTTACAAAGGGGCTTGTTGGGTGGGTAAGCAAGGGGTGCCTTGGCAAGCCTTCTTCATCGAAGAAGAAAGCATGGGTCTGACAGGATAGCAGAGGGTGAAATATGCCAAAACCTTCCAAAGCGTCTCCGGCAGTTTCACAAGTCTGTTTCTTCATGTGGGAGACTTGGCTCCTTCTCTAGTTTGGTGAGAACACAGGTGATTGACCTGGGATAGCTGCAGAGCCCCTCCTCTTATCCAAGATTAGCTTTGCGCCAGAATCGAGGACTTCCAATAGAAGATCTGCTCTCTTGCAAGCATCCCAGATGTGGATGAATCACGGCCCCTGATGGTCTGTCATTCAGGCACTCCAGACATCCTGGCACCAGCAGTGTGGATTGGGACTAGACAGTCCCAACCCTCTTACTGGGCACACATACATGACAGGCAGAAGCTCGAGAAAGAGATCGGTTTTTGCAGGAGGCTGCATGCCCAAATAATGAAAACCCGGGTTACTCAACCTGGGTAAGGGCAAGGGACAACATGGCCAGAGACTACTTCAGTATCATTGAAACAGGTTCTATTTTGATCCAATCTGGGTAAATTTGAAAAGACCACGCTGTTCTCTTTCTGTTTATTCTAAAATGTACATGAGCAATCGGAGGCCCAGGCCTGACAAGAGGAAAATAGGCTTTAATTGCTGGTATGTTGATGTTGTTTTTGAGTTCTCGTACACAGAAAGACTATCAGGCCATCTTTTGAAGTAACTGTTATGATCTAATGTGATGGAATTTTTTTTTAATAGCTCTGTGTTATGTAAATAATCATATACTGCGACACTTAAATGTTTTCCTTTTTTTTGTAGAAATTGTATGAAAATGAATGAATGCCCCTGATGAAGAGTAAGATTAACTCGAAACGCGTTGGGCCGGTTGCAACAAATAAAAACTGAATATCTGTTAACAAAACTCAAAAATTGTCAAAACGTAATATTAGCTATTGTCTGACTTACCTTGGTTATATGAGGTTATATATTGTCAAAATTCAACAGAAAAATGTTTTTAATTAGAGGTTCGCCAGGTCAGTTGTCTCAGTTTTGGTAAATTCTGACCTTAGACCAACCCATTTATATACATATTTAGGCCCAGGCCAAACTGAAAGTGTGCAGGAGATGCAGTTTTCCTAATTATGAAATCTTTCTTTGTTACAAAATGGCCATGCGACAGAACAAAAGACTTTGTGGCTCAGCCATTTTGAAACCTGGCCACAGTCTTGAGCCAAACGCGGTAAACACGGTTTATCTCAGTAAAAATAAGTAAAACATTATTAAAAGTAACTGCTGCCACCAGTTCGTCCCAGGCACACTCGTACAATCACCAAAAAGTCCTTCGAGTATGTCTAGGGCCACAAAACAAAAAGGGACCCCAGAGCACGGTACTGGAAGGTACATTGTGCACTGTTAAAAAGTTACCAAGAAATGGCAACATAGTCAAAGACTAAAAGAAAACATTTTTCCCAGTATGGACAGTCTGAAGGACGTGTCAGTTTCCCCATAACAAGTGAGTACAAGCCCAGGGGATTTCAGCTGAAGGCTGGGCTCCACTGGAAAAAGTCAGGTTAGGATAGCCACACAAAAGCAAAACGTTTAGGGGAGGTCCATAAAAGGAGGGAAAATTGCACATGAATGAAATCTTTCCTAACACTCGCCCCTCCCAGACTAAGGACAGTGGGAACTAGTCCACCCCTGGATATCCTCAAGTTCAGATCGGTTAAACATTCTGGACAACCCATCAGCATTGCTATGTTAGTCACCTGGCCTGTGCTCAATGGTGAAGTGAAACCCTTGGAGCCTTTTGGACCACCTGAGCAACTTTGGATTCTCTCCCTTCATGTTCATAAGCCACTTTAAGGGCTTATGTTCAGCTTGCACAGTGAAGTGGGTCCCATAGAGGTAGGGCCACAGCTTACCTAGGGCCCACACTACAGAATGAGAAACATTCTTTCTCCATGGTGGACCACCTGAACTCTCTGTCCTTAAGCTGGCGAATGATGAATCCAATTGGGTGTTCCTTGCCTTTCTCATCTATCTGTGATAGTACAACACCTATCCCAGTGTCAGAGGCATCTGTCTGCATAATAAAAGTATGTTTGTTGTCAGGGGCCCTGAGGACAGGGGCTCTGAGAACAGGGGCCTGGCACAGAGAGTCTTTTAAACCATTGAAGGCCTTCTCACACTCCACACATCAAGAGACCTTCTTATGCTTCTTTGGTGTAGTGAGAGCACTCAGGGGGGCAGTTATGATGCCATAGTCTACCATAACATTTCGGTAGTACCCAGTGAGTCCTAAGAATGCTCTCACTTGGGCTTGTGTAGTGGGGGTAGGCGGGTCTTGTACTTTACTGGGCAGGGGCTGACTCCTCCCCCGCCTACATCAAGTTCAAGGTAGACCACTGATCCTTGACCAATCTGGCACTTGCTGGCCTTTATGGTCACGTGGACCTTCTGAGGAGCCTGCAGCACAATTCTGAGGTGCTCTATATGCCCCCCCCAGGTGGCACTAAATACTGCTATATCATCCAGATATGCTAAGCAGAAATCATCCATCTAATTTAGAACATGGTTTACAAGCTGTTGAAAAGTAGCAGTTTCATTTTTCAACCCAATGGGCATTACCCTCAATGGGTAACGGTCTTCTGGAGTAGAGAATGCTGTCTTCTCCTTGGCATGCTCTGCTACGGCTATTTGCTAATAGCCAGCAGTGAGGTGAAATGTGCTGAGGTACTTGGAGGCACCCAAGGTATGCACCAGCTCATCAGGTCTAGCTAGGGGGTAAGCATCTGTCCTGGTGACAGCATCATTCAGAGCCCTATAATCCACACAGAACCTAATTTCAGAGGTGCCAGCCTTTGGCACTAAGACCACAGGGCTTGACCGGGGACTACTGGAAGGCTCAATCACTCCTAGAGCCAACATCTTGTTGACCTCAGCCTCGATGTAGGATCTTACCTTGTCTGACATTCTGTAACCCCTACTTTTGGTAAGTACACTATCTTCCATGGCAATCTCATGTTTACAGCACAGTGTCAAACCTGGAGTCAGTGAGAACAAGGAGGAGAACTGCCTCAGCACATTTCTTACTTCCCCTTGTTGGTCAAAAGTCAGGTGAGGGGCCTCATGGAGACCCTCAATGGAGCCATCTGAAGGCCCATTCTGGAACAGGTCAGGTACAGGTTCTGACTCCTCCTCTTCCATATCTGAAGCCAATAGCGGCACAGCTATTTCAACCCTAGGGATGAAAGCCTTCAACGTATTTATGTGAAACACATTTGGGGCCTGTCCAGGCCTTCTAAGGTCCATCAAATAGTTAACATCATCCAGCTGCTCCGCAACCATGTAAGGGCCTGACCATTTGTCCTGTAGGGCTCTAGGCCTTATGGGATTCATGATCAGGACTCGTTGATCTGGGGTAAAGGGAACAAGTGAAGCTTTCTGGTCATACCAATGTTTGGCCAATGCCTGACCAGCCTTCAAATTTTCACTGGCCTGAACCATCAGGAGGACCATCCTCTTCCTTAAACCCAACACATAGTCCACTACATTGTTAGTGACAGGAGGAGTGGGGAGCTCCCACCCTTCCTTTACTATGGCCAGTGGTCCCCTTACAGGATGACCAAAAAGAATCTTGAAGGGGCTAAAGCCAACCCCCTCTTGAGGTACAATATCGAACTTTTGTTACATTGATTAATCATCCTTATTTGAATTTGATTTCCCAACATTCTCAAATTTTATTCACTGAAGTCTTGAACCGGTCTGTATGCTCGACAAGCTTTTCACGCTTCCTAGATCCTAGTCATTTGGCGCAGCCTCGAGTATGTCAACTTGCAAGATCATGTCAAGAAGGATAATTAAGCTACATGATAACTTGATATTTCGTCTGGCTATGCAAGTTCCCACCATTCTTCTGCTTTGTAGGTTTGTGGTTTGTAAGTACCCAAATGCAATTCACGCTGAGTAATAAGTGCAGTAGACTCAGTTATTAGATGTTTGAGGGACTCAATTTCTCTTGTTCCACAGAATCGGCATAAATTATGAGTTGCTTCCTTATTTCGTCGAGCGCAGAGCATTTCTATGGTGTTCAAAGCGTTTAACCTGAATCTTAAAAACGGATTCCTGTGATGACGAGATGGACCATTTGATAAATACTTTGGTTGATTATGTAGCTTCAAAGATCCTATAGATAATGGAAGAATGGTTTTAAGAGTTAGACGTTGTTCATTATTTGAAATCCACTCCCAGGATTCCAACTTTCTTTTAGCATTTTGTGGGCGTTCAAGTAGCTCTTCTTGACTTATGTTGGCAGCTTCCATTATCGCTTCCAATTTTGATTTCCAAGATTCAAAGATTTTGGATTGCAACGTTTCGTTTCCAATATTAAAGATATAATATGCAGGAATTTGAGATCCAAGCAACATTTTCCTTAGAGTTGTTAACGATTTCCATATGATTGTTGTATGGAGGGAATTTATTGCCAATTCGTGTCTCAATGCAACCATTGAGATATATTGAGGGAGCCTCAGAGCTCGTCTCCAAAAATTGCCTTCTAGTCTTTGCCAAAGACGGTGATCAAGATTCCAACCTGTTTCAGCACCAAATGCAATTGTGGGGATGAATTTCTGAAGCTAAAACATCTTTATTGGTGCAATTGAGAATTCCACATATTCTTTGTTGATCTTCGCTCCTTGTAGGCCCAGTTTGATTGTTTGATTGTTCTATTTGTGAGGTCGTTTATCCATGCTGTTTCACAGATCGAATCATTGAAGATTATTCCCAAATATCTACAAATATCTGATAGACTTTACAGTGCTTAAACCATTTTTTTCAATTGTCCATTTGAATTTTTTGTCTTTATTTGAGAATCTTTTTCCAATACACATGATCTTTGCATAAACAAGACAATTGATTGAAGTACCGTTGATCTTCGGGGAAAAACAGTGAACTGATGCAAGCCATGCAGGCAGGTCCGCTATAAATAGTTTAAAGAGATCCGCGGCCAGGGGGCAGCCTTGTTTGACTCCTTTGTACGTAGGTACAGGTGGGGTCAAATCACCTTGGTTATTCACTCTTATTTGAACAGTTGTATTGGTGTGCAAAGCTTTAATTGGTTCTAAGAGTTGAGCTGGGCAGTTCCACATTAAGAGTTTAGACCATCGTTTTTCACGATTGATAGCATCAAACGCCTGCCGCAGGTCAACAAATGCAAAAAATATTTTTGTCTTTGACTCTAGGGCGTTTAATTTTAAGATATTCAGTAGGGTAAGATTTACTTCAACACCTACGTTTGCAGTGAAACCAGTTTGTCGAGAGTCTGTTAGCCTTGCCTCGGATGCTCAGGCGACCAACTTCTGTCGAAGGTAGGAACCAAACATTTTTCCAATAGTATCAATTAGGGCTATAGGACGATAGCTGGCTGGATCGTCTCTACACCCCTTTTTATAAATCTGCACTACAATAGACATTCGATAAATTTGGCCCAGTGTTCCTTGTGTTTCTTTAACATGATGTTTGAAATTAAGTCTGGGCCCGCTGCTCTCAAGCTTTTTAGTTTTTGTATAGCTAGTTCAATGTCTTTACTTGATGGTGTAATGTCCCAAGCTTTCGCAGAATTTTGTGCTTTTTCCAGGGCTTTATGAATTGGGTTCTCGTATGCCGTTGTGAAGTACTCTACCCATTTCCCACTGGGAATTTCATTTGAATTGATAGGTATATATTTTGTATTTCCATTGTTTAAAATCGCCCAGATGTCACACGTATTTTTACTGATCAACAGCTTAAGCATAATTTCTGCGCGATTTTGTTCTATAATCACGGCATGAGATCTGAGCCAATGTCGATATGCTTGGTGTCTTTCTTTGACTTTTCTTGATGTTATGTCCGGAAGCAACTTTATCTTGACCGGTGTTCTGATTCTTTTGTCGTTGAATGGTTTAGTTTTGACTTTAGCTCAACTACATGTTGTAGTCGTCGTGCTCTGGCAATTGAGCTCAAGTCTGCATTACCTGAACTTGCACCTAAGCTGTGTATGATAGATTGAGCGGTCATTGACTTTGCTTTATCGGAGTTCATTTCTGAAGTTTCCATGAGACGCGGGGCTTGCACCTCTGGTGCTTGGCACGCGTTTGCGCTGAAATTTCTGAGTTCCATTACATCAGAATGCTGGAGCAACTCGACACTAACACCACTTTGCATCGCTGCTCCTTGCTTTGTTAGAGTCTGCAGAGGGTTGATATGGTGTTGGTTGAGAGCACGTTCATGCTTCCAATTTGTTCCTACTTGCGGTTCGACCATTATCAGTGACGTATCATTGACTAGTTTGGGTGCTTTCATTCCTTGAGACAAAGGATTTCCATGGCTTGAAGCTGACGCTGATTGAGTAACAGAGGACAGCAATACAGGCATAGGTTGTCAGCCGGTTTCCTGCCGCATTTGTTGATAATTGGACATCGTGTCTATTGGGTAGTTCGCCTCCTTCAAGTTTCCATACAAGGCGTAACAGGTCATGATCGCTATTTTCCATCAGAATTACATGAAGGGAAACCACTCTTTCAAAGACATTTCATGATGCCCAATTATAATCCAAGGTGTTACTGCTGTGCAGTCCTCTCCACGTTGGGTTGAATGGCTGGTCACCCCTAGTGTTTCCATTAACCATTTGGCAGTTCCGTGATGCAAGAGCTTGTGTCCAGGATTGTCCTCTTAGAGCTACAGCAGTGTCAGATAACTGTACATGTGTCTTGTTTTCAGAGTCATATTTAAAACAATTGCAGTTTAGATCACCACAAATTATTACCAATAAGTTGGTATAGGACAGTGTAGATTTGTCAATTAAATGTGTTACTGCATTGATAAAAGTCTTTGGGGTGATCATTGCAGGATTCCAATATCTGTTGATCAATAGTAGATGGGATTTCACATTCATATTGGGGGAATCGGTTTGCATTAGGATTTCTTGTACAAACAGATTTGGATTAAATGAAGCTAAAGGGGGTCAGCCAGTTATGAATTTTGAATAGAGTAATCAAACCAGAGAAAGGGCGACCTCTAGCATTTTTTCCTGCAGGGTTTAAAAATATTGCAAAACCATCACGTGTCGGTGGATCACGCAACCAAGTTTCTTGCAAACAAATTGCAAGAACACCATATCGGTTCTGTGAAGTTTTTGAACAGATGTACGAATCCACGTGTGTTCCATGACAACACTATCTGCCCAGAGGTTGTCCGTGTCAATCATGGTTAGTGGCGATTTCCATGGGAAGATTGATTTCCATTTCTGCTTCCTGCCACTTTCGCTTGATTTCCGAATCCTTTCTGAATTTCCTGGGGAAAGGACAATGATATTCGCAGTGTAGCACATTGATCTTCATTTGCTTCTACATCATTACTTTCCTGAAGGAGAGGTTGTTCATTATGTGTTGTTGACTCGGGTTCCAAAGTGATGTCAAATCCGAAGACAGGTAGCTCTTCAATTGCTTGCAGTAGCATATTTTTCACTGCAGAAGAGATGATGTGTAGCAGTACCTGGTTGGAAGTTTTCTCTGTTGGGTACTCCACGATTTTTATGTCGTCAGACGATATTGTTCGCAGTTGAGGTATACAAGCAAATAGTTTCAGAACATTAGCTCTATTTAAATTAACCTCATTTTCGTCAGTCTGGATATTTTGCAAGCAAAGTTTCCATGGGCATATGTTTTTGCTTGAACTATCGTTACGGTGTACTCTGGATCGATACTGTACTTCATTTTTCCGCTGATTCAATGTTTGGATTAAGCTTGGAGCTTAGAGTTAAGGATTGAACTGACAGAGCTTTACCATTTCCCTTTTTTGGAACGTCTCTGCTTTGATTGTTCACTGTAAGAGCTTTTGTATGCTTGAGCTTTTCATCACGTGATTCTCAATTTCCAGGATTGTGGCCATTTGTAGAAGATTCAAGTGTATCATCAATTTCAGTTTAGTACGTTGACAGGTTACATAAGTCGACAAGTCCTGCATCAGTAGAGCTAGAAATACTTTTTTCGTCAGACTCTAGACAGCGACGTTTTGCAGTTTGCTTGTTTTGTTGGGAACAATTTTCTTTGGCCAGATTTGACGCTCGTACTGAGTGTGGAACTTTCCGCGTTGAGCCTGTTTTGCGTTCAAAAAGGCCGATTTATTTTGGAGTGGTGATGCTTCTTATAATGTTTTTCACGTTTTGACGCACAGTCCTTTGAAGTTTATTTTTTGGTCCTTGCGCTGGTGCCTGTTTGTCAGCCTTTTGCAGCGTACATGAATTTCCGATCGTTACAATAGTTTTTGCGAAGGCAGTGAAAATGTTAGACTCATTTTGTGGGTTTCTAAGTTTATCAGCGACTTCGTGTATAGAAAGTTGATTAGAAATAGGCTCATTTAACAATGCTTGACAGGTGCCAGAGTGGCTTTGGAAGGCATCAGTTTGCTTGTCGCCGTAGAACTTGGGGACAAACATCTCTTGTTTGTCATCCGTAGAGCTTTGTTGCTAGATGAAACAGCCAGATTCAATATAGAGTTCAAAACATCTTGAGATGTAGCAAGTTCATTTGAAGAAGATTGGGGCTGCAAATTCACAAGTCTGCCAACACTAGATTGTGGCATGATGCGGGTTGACAAGTCGTCTTCATTGACAGAAGCGGGTTGGGATGTTCCCTTTTTATCATCGTGGCTAACATTTTTTCGCATCCATTGCACAGCCTCTAAGAGACTTTCGATTAAGTTGTCATTTTGGCAATGATGCCGAGCAGCCAAGTCACTTAAACGATCTTGCCAACGAGTTGAGAGATCTGAGTCCTTTTCCATTTGTGCTTAAAAAAATCCTGTGAAAAGTTCTAGTTTTTCAATTTTTTGTACTAGATTAGACAACATTGCTCCTTGATCACTGACTGCGCCATTAAATGATTTATATAATTTGGTAAAGGGAACGAGCGCAATTGAAGAAGCCGCTGTGTAGCTGGGTTAGGGCTTCTACAGAAATACTCAGTTGCGGGACTTGAGGAGCTATGGATTCATTTCCAATTGAGGAAGTATGCATACAATCTAGATCAAATGGTGACGCTGTTAGAGAGAAATTTCTAGCTTGAATGGGGATCTGTGACTCCGCCAAAAAACTTTTTGTTTTAGCATATGGAGTACTTACATTTATTGACCGGTGTTCTGATTCTTTTGTCGTTGAATGGTTTAGTTTTGACTTTAGCTCAACTACATGTTGTAGTCGTCGTGCTCTGGCAATTGAGCTCAAGTCTGCATTACCTGAACTTGCACCTAAGCTGTGTATGATAGATTGAGCGGTCATTGACTTTGCTTTATCGGAGTTCATTTCTGAAGTTTCCATGAGACGCGGGGCTTGCACCTCTGGTGCTTGGCACGCGTTTGCGCTGAAATTTCTGAGTTCCATTACATCAGAATGCTGGAGCAACTCGACACTAACACCACTTTGCATCGCTGCTCCTTGCTTTGTTAGAGTCTGCAGAGGGTTGATATGGTGTTGGTTGAGAGCACGTTCATGCTTCCAATTTGTTCCTACTTGCGGTTCGACCATTATCAGTGACGTATCATTGACTAGTTTGGGTGCTTTTATTCCTTGAGACAAAGGATTTCCATGGCTTGAAGCTGACGCTGATTGAGTCACAGAGGACAGCAATACAGGCATAGGGGATAAGGAAATTAGAGTAGAGGGAAGGTTAACACTCAATGCTGAACTTAGGTGCAATGCAGCTTATTTTCATTTGGGAAGCAAGTTCTGCGGAAGGTTAACATGTGAGGCCATTAATTCACTAGTAAGGTTTTGTGCTTCTGCAATTGGACTACGCATTAACTCAGCATCGCTGACCAAAAATAAAGAGTTTGTCGTGTGGATGGGAGAGCCTGGACCTGTGATGGTTCCCAATGTTACATGTTCTTGAATAGATGAAGATTCAGACGTCAGTTCCGCATTCGCAATGATGCTCTGTGTATCTGAATCGCACATAGAGACTGAGATAGCCATCGTGCTTAGCACAGACTCAATCGGAACAAACAGTGCAGATAGGTGCGTGGGGTCATTGCTAAGGGTCTGTTGGTGTTTGTAGGCAAAGGGGATGAAGATGACAAAGTTACTGACACCACCTCGGGGCCCGGGTTCATCAAAAATCCATCTTCCGCCAACACATAGTGCCTTTGATGGATTTGTTTAACCAGTTGATTAACAGCACATTCAGTGTCAGTTTCAGTTTTGATTTCATTTTCTGACAAGATTTTGAAGCCAGCGTTTTCAAAAACAAACACCGGTTCGCCAGCGCAACGTGGCAGCCCATCATGTGTTTTGTTTGTTTCGGGTGTTGCTGATAATTGCGTGGGAGATGGAAGTGGAGGGCGACTTGCGCACTTGCTTACCTTCAACCCTTCGGTGCCTTTCATCGCAGTCCACGGGTTTAACAACCGCCGGTGCTGCAGCGTTTTCCTTCGAGTCTGGGGACCTTCTGCAGTTAGTGTCATTTACACAAGAAAGGAAGGCAGTAGAAAGGGAGTAGGGAGGCGAAGCAAGGCAAGGCAAAGGGCAGTGGGATGGACTGGGGCAGACTGGGACTCTGCACCTGGACTCTGCGCTCCGCGCGTAGAAAGAGTATTAGAACACAAAATTAGTGAAGGTAGAAACAGAACTAACAGCACTAAAACATCATGCAGCTCCTCTCACCACAAATGATTCCAAGAGACTGGGGCAGACTGGGACTCTGCACCTGGACTCTTTAGGGAAGCTAACCCTAGTAAATGTGACAAGAAAAGCTTTAGCAACTGATGTCTTCAATGGGATGGCTTCAGGATATCTGGTGGCATGGTCGACCAGCACCAAGATAAACCTATTGCCAGAGGATGTCTGAGGGTCAAGGGGACCAACAATGTCAATCCCCACCCTCTCAATTGGCACTCCCACAACAGGGAGTGGCACCAACGGAGCCTGGATTGTTGAGCCACTTTTTCCAGAAATCTGGCAAGTGGCACATCTCCTGCAATGACTTTCTACTTGCACCCAAATCTTTAGAAGTGCATGGATAACCATTGCTTGGTTGTCTTGATCTGAAGGTGACCAGCAAGGGGGACTTCATGCACCAGTTGCAGGAGGAAGGGTCTTTCTTGAAGGGGAACCACCAACCACCTATGGTCTCCTTCAGTAGATTCTGTGGGCTCACTGTACAGGAGTCCACCTTCCCAATAAATCATTTGCTTCCCTGGATTTTCACCCTCAGGCTGTGAGTAGGACTGCCTCCTAAGGCCTTCCAAAGATGGGCACTCACGTTGGCCCTTACTAAACTCTTCCCTATCAGGATCACCTTCAACAAATACACTTTGGAGTTCAGGAGTAATGCAGGCAGCACCTCTTCCTCGTCAGGTTCAAGTGCTTGGCCAACTACCTTCACCTCAGTGGTAGGTGAGTTTGGGGGAATATTCTCTTTCCCTCTTTTTGATTTTCTGACTCCCTTAGCCTTGGGTTTCCCCTTAGGCTTTGACTCAGCATTTTACCTGGCCAGGGCAGCTCTTGTTTGTGACCTTGTGCATGGTCTTTCTGCTGTATCCCCCACAAGACCTAAGTCTCTTAGGTCATTTCCCAGCAGAACATTTCCAGGGACTTGCCTCTGTACACTCACAGGAATCCTTACCACTGTACCATTAATAGTCAGATTAACAGGCATTGCTGGGAAATTACGTTGGGGGCCATCAGTTAACTTGGTGGGCATCAGAGGAGCTCTGGCAAGCTCCTCCTGGTTGACCAGCATGGCATCCACCAGAGTTCTGCTGGCTCCACTATCCCTAAGGGCTGGAGTGTCTACTCCATTGATCAGCACACTGTCTTTAAAGTAGTGCTTGGTGTTGTCAGGTATCCTAGCATAAGCTTCTGAAACTCTTGGTTCCCAGGAACGCAAGGAAACTAAGACTACCTCAGATTCTATCTGACTGGTGAAGGAACCTGAGGAGAAGGATGCCCCTGTGATAATTTCTTCCTCCTCATTTTTAAAAAGAAATATGTTTATTGGCATTTTTCTCTAGCACATCTTCTAAAAGCGTAACTAGGGCTCTGGTGTGGTCGTTAAGACATAGCCAAGTGAGCAGTATCCTAGACTCGTCCCCCTCTTCATGCATATGTGCTGTTTTAGTGACATAGTCAAACTTTGACAACCTTTCCCAAGTGGCCTGACAGCATGACCAAGCCTCTCCTAGGGTTCGCTCAGCCAATGGTGTGTGTAGGTGCAGCTTCTCTAGTTCTTTGACCTTGGCCTCCCAAACATCTAGCTCCGCCCTCAACTGTTTGCGATCCCACCAGCCCCAGCAATGATCTCACCCCTAGTGACCACCTTTTACGGTTTCCCAGACAATCCCCCAACTTTTGACACTGCTGATGTTTTCTTTCAGAAAAAGGTCTAATTTGACACAAAGTTGTTCTCTAAAAGCTAGGTCGTCAGTGCTTCCATGGGCATGTGCCATGTCGGGACAGGGGTGTTAGGCATCCCCCGGTTTCATGAAACAATAAGTGGGGAGTGGTCTGATATAACGCACCCCATGTATTCCGCACTCACAAATTCCTACAGGTGATCAGTGCCAACAAAGATATAGGGCCTCATTACAGGTCGGGCGGTCCGGAATTAACAGTGGCGGTAAACCTGCCGCCACTGTTAATTCCGGACCGCCCGATCCCGAGTCCTGCAGGCAGGAGGTGATGTTCCCTGCAGGTGGACGTGTAAACACCAGCACCATCACGAGATTGTGCCGGTGTTTCCACTTCCCCATTCCCATTGAGTCCTATGGGACTAATGGGTAATGGGAATGGGGATTTACTGAATTCCGCCTCCGGAATTCCCGGGACACCAGGGTCGTAATGCCTTGGTATTTCCGGGAGTCACGGAGGCAGAATGGTAATATGAGTCCGGCGGTAACCAGGCGGTTTTACCGCAAAAGAGTCCATGGTGGGGCCTTTTTGTTTAAGTTTTGTTGAGGGCATGGTGCTTGATCTGGGAGGTCTGAGTGTTTGACGCTGCCTATGAGCACTGAGTCCCCTCTGCTTGGTTATAGTCTTGTCCTAGATTTCACAATTGCAGGGCCCTACTAGACCTCCAAGGGTGAGTTCAATCTGGGCCTGTCCTACCGCTGATTCACTGGGTTAGGCTGTGTTTGGGCCTGCTGTTTCCCAGCAATGCCGCCATCCAGTTGTTGCCTAAGTGAAGGACTGCGTCGGGTCCGGTGTAACTTAATTGGATGCAATGCTGTGAGGGTGTGTGTGTGGGCAGTACCTGGTGCTGAGATGCACTCAGTGGAACCAGCTAGAGTATTTGCCCAAGCAAATGTCCTGGCGTGCAATGCAGTTGCGATGTGAGCCCCATTTGTCAGCTGTGTGATGGGGGCAGAGCTCATCCATACACCCTAGGGGGCACAGGCTCCATGCAGGGGGGTCCTGCCATGGGGAATCCAGTCTCTGTCTTTCTCCCCAGAAAGCGCCCCTAAAGATCATCCTCACCAGTTGTACCACCCTCACCCCCAGATGCCAGCACCTGGCCTGCACCATGCAGGCAAGCTCCAGCCTCCCCAAGTGGCCAGGAGCAGATGGATAACAAGGCCTGGGTCTGTATGGGAAGTTATGCGCTCCCCCTCTGGAGGCCCCTGCCTGAGAGTGCCTCATCAATACAGCCTTCTTCCAGCACCGGGGTGCATGCGGTGGCCTGCACACAGCTGTTGTGTCACGGGCAACGGGTTCTTAGTGCTCCCCCCCAGCCGCCTGACACAGTGTCCAACTCTGCGTGAACGTGTGATGATGCTCCTCCACTTTCGTCATCCAGGCAGGGGTGTGTCAACCCTGCGCTGTCTCGCAGTGCCCAGCCAGCATCTATGTCCATGTGGGCAGCAGCCCAGCCCGCCAGTGAGCCAGCAGGTCCCTATGCACTGTTACAGCTGGTCTGCCCAGAGGGAACGCTCACTTCCCCTGCAGGGGAACCAGCACCATTAGATTCCCGACACCTCCAAAAATTGGCAGGGGGGACCACTGCTTCGTCTTCAGCCCTCGGTTGCCTACGGCACAACCGCAAGTGCCTTCTCCTGCTCAGCAATCATGCGCATCGGCTCCCTCCGAATGGGCTGTGTACACCAGCCACCAATTTCCTGATATCATACGATTGGTGTGCAGGCCTTCATCTCTGTTACCTCTGTCGTGACCCAGCCAAGGGTTGGCGCCTGCTGCTTGACGTGGACCTGCTGCTATCAGATGTTAGTGGTAGCGTACTTCAGAGAAGTAGAAAACTCAGTAAAACCCATGTTTCAGGTTCGTTTGCCGGGTGGCTACCAGTGCTCAGGCAAAACTCAGCCTCACAGCATGAGCTCCAGGCCAGGGCCCCTTTCCTCCTCATAGGAGGGGAATGCCAGACTCACAGAGTGGACCCCCAAGGTTTGGACCTTACATCTGGGGTCCCCCTTCACATGGTCACTTGCTCCACAAGCTACACAAGATCCACTTGGTCTGTGCACATAGGGAGGCTTACTGTAACCTGGGCTATACTTGGGATGGTTACTCCCACTATTCTGACTGTTCTCAGGTGACTTACCCTTTTTAAACTTTTTCTGGCCTTTTTGAGAAGAAGATTTTTCATATCCTCCACCCTCCTTATCCGGGTTCTATTTTTCTTCCTCCTGCTTATCAGAAGAAGGCACTTGTCCTTATGGGACACACTGTGTGACACCCATAAATCTGCTGCAATGGCTAACCTTTTGGGATCTATCTCCTTAGAGTCAGCCAAGTGCTGCTTAAGCTCAGGGGAAACAAGAAGCAAACATATGTTCAAGCATGACTAAACACATCATACCTTCAAAGGTGGTGACCTTGTATCCTTCTACCCAACCAGTCACGTTTTTAAAAGAATCATCAACATAAGAATCCCAACAATGGGAAAGGGTACCAATATTTACCAGCGCCCGGGAATAGGCAATTACCGGGTCCGCCAGGGCTGTAATGCCCTGGTAATTACCCATTCCCGGGCACCGGTAAATTCATGACTCCGGCGGCAGCCGTGCACATATTTACCGGCACGGCTGGCGCCGGACTCATAATGAGGCCCAATGTCCTCGAGTTTTTGGGCAAACACTGTTATGCCATTTGAGCACTGCATCTGTGGTAGGCCAATGCCGACGCCCTCTTGGCCGTGGCTAACCAGAAGCTGTGATGGGATGCCCGGGCCATTGCACAGGACCTCATGGAGTCTCAGTCTACCACACCAACACAGCCAGCAGAGGGCTGTGTTCTGCTATTGAGATGAGAAGGATGGCATGGATGCATGCCACTAAGTTTTCATCTGACATGCAAGAGGGGATCCTGGATCTACCCTTTGAGGGCGTGGACCTCTTTCATTCAGCAACCAATGACGAGTTGACAAAGAAGAAAACTTCCACTCAAGCTGCCAAGTCCTTGGCCATCCTGACAAAGCCAGGGCAGAAATCCTTCCCTCAGTCTCAGGCCAGGACTGAATTCAAACCCACACGTTCACCAGCTTCAAGGCATTCTGGGACCCTGGTACGCAGAGGCCTGACAGGTCGCCAGGCGACACTAGGAGGAAGTAGCATAGTACTTTGCACTGTTTTTTCTACTCCCCCCTCCTCTGCCCCGTCTCCGATGCCAAGAAACGGTGACAGCAAGTTCGGGGAACAGCGCTCTCTGGGGGGAGAGGGTGCTGTCTCTTTTCCAGGACACCTGCAAGCGTCTTTTCAACAACTCGTGGATCCTATCTGTAGTCTCCACTGGCTTCAGTCTTCCTCTACCATCCTCTCCTCCTCGTTGTCTGATCGGGTACCCGGCACTTTTACGGGAGATCCTTCACTCTTAGAGATGCAGGCGATAGAACCAGTTCCTCAATCGGATAACGGGTCCGGGTTCTACTCCAGGATTTCTGCTGTACCCAAGAACAACCAGGCTGGCCTGAGGGTTATCCTGGACCTTTCATTACTCAATCTGTTTTTATCACTACAACGCTTCAAGATGATTACTACTGCGCAAATAGCAGAGTCTCTATGTGCAGGTGAATGGATGTGTTCCCTGGACATCAAAGATGCTGAAGTAAACACCAACTATGGACATGAAGGTGCGAGGATATCAGAGCTACAGGGCTGCAGGCATCCGCCTCAACAGCAGCTTCCAACTATCATTTAAAACACAACAATCTTTGAGCTATGGCCATTCTGGATTTCTCTGTGACATCAACAGGTGATGTAGGATTTTACACATGGGTAAGCAACTATGTGCAAGAATGACGCTTTAACAATATACACTATATAACACACTTCCCCTCCCTTCAAAACAGCAGAGGAAAAGGAATGAAACTTAGAGCTATGTGCATAACTTAGCAAACAACATAACAACGTACAACAGTTATTAAACTAAACCAAACTAAACTAAAAATCCACAGTTGCAGCTGTGCTTGTTCCTGAAGCTATAATCTTTTGGCATTGGTAATATGCTCCTTGTTATGATATTTTGGCATTGGCAATACGCTCCATGTTCCACACTTTGCCTCCTTCCAACAGAACCACATTGCCATAATCCTTCCACATGGTTCTTATGCCGGAAAACTTGTAATCAACCTTTCTACTCCACCTCGGAAGTCTAATCCCCACTTCATCACCTCTGCTGAACCTCAACAACGACATCCTTTCTTCAAATCAAAACGTTCCTTTGATTTCTCTCCACCAAATCGTATTCTCTAATGAATCAGATCCACATCCACCAATTTGGAGTGATCAATCCATCCTGGTACCAACAAGGTATTCAGCTTGCACACCCTCATTAATTCAAACAGAGAGACAGAACTCACTGGATGAGGTGTGCACCTGTAGTGGAATACCCTCCAAAGTCATTCCTTCTGTCAGTCACCACCAGATCGCACCAACAGGCGGATACCATCCATCATGGTTCTGTTAATCTATTCCGCACACCCATTGCTCTGCGGGTGATACAAGGATGTCCACTTATGCTTGATACCATTCTCTTCAAGCCACTTCTGGAACTCTCTCGGTACAATATGAGGTCCATTGTCACTGACCAAGTAGGTAGGCCCACCCTCTGTCCATAATATACCCACCAAAAACGTTATCACATTCTTAGACATGATATCCTTAATCACTCCTGGCTACCTACTGAGCAAACCCATAAGTACAATGCTATAAGTCTCTGCTCCCTCGAAAAATGTACGGCCCAAGTAAATCAATGGCAATGGTGTCCCACAGAACATTTGGTGCATCCTGTACCACTATGAGTGGGGTCTTTGTCACTAACACTTTGACGCGGTCCTTACACTCCACACACAACTGGATTCTTCTCATATCAACAAATGTATCCATGCCAGGCCCCCAAACGTCCATCCTTATGAGGGCTTTTGTCCTGCATACTACCATATGGGCATTGTGACCAATGTCCACTACCTTCTCTCGAGTGCCCACTGGGACTAGCAAACTCTGAGCCCTACACACCAGGCCATCTAAAACACTAAATTCTTCCGTTGCACTTCTGAACTCCTTGAGCTGATCACTCAAATGTTGATCACTGTACAGACACCATCTGCCTTCTATCAACCCCCTGACCTTTTGATATAACTCATCCTCGCTACATGCCTCACGCCAGTCTTTTTCATTCAATGACTTTTCCACCACAAATATATCTTTAATTCCTTCATCAGAAAGGAAATCAAATTCATCATTTTCACAAATCGGATTCCTTGACAATGTATCTGCCACCACATTATCCTTCCCATTGACATGCTCAGCCACAAATTCCAAACCCTGCAATCTTGTTATCCACTTGAAAATGTGTCTTGAAACTCTACCAAGTCCTTTCCTGTTCAAATGGAAACCTAAGGTTTGCGATCCATTCTCACAGTGAACCCTCTTCCATATAGAAAAACTCTGAACTTGGTTATCGCCCACAACAAAGCAAAGTCTTCCTGCTCTATCACAGAATATCACTTTTTTACCTCCTTGAATGCCCTAGAGGCATATGCTATGGTATGCAATCCATTCTCATCTTCCTGCACAAGTACACTCCCTAATCCTAGTTTAGAAGCATCAGTGAATACAATTGTGCGTGCATTGCCGCTGAAACCCTGCAAGACTGGATCCTTTGTAATGTCCTCTTTGACCCACTCAAACTCCTCTTGACCTCTCACGTCCCATTCAAACATCACACCTTTTCTGGTCAGCCTCCTCATGCTCACCGTTTTGCTGCAAGGGTTTTTTACAAATTTGGCATAATATTTTATTTATTTATTTATTTTACATTTATAAAGCGCTCACACAGCCCGCAGGCATCGAGGCGCTGTTACAGGAATTGTTTGTTTTTCTTAGTTGCGTAATTGTGTTTTTTTCTTTTTTGTCTTAGTTACGTATTTATAACGCGCTTAAACACCCAGAGGTTTCTAAGCGCGGACCCGGGGATCGAACCTGTTGTTGCTTCGTGTCGTCTTGCTTCCAAGACGCGCACGCTGCCGCTGAGCTATCCTCCTTCAATCATCGCTTTGTTCCTGGGTGAGTGCATTTCCAGCATGGCTCTCACAGTGCTCAGTTTGGGTTGAACACCATCCCCAGACAAGCTGTATCCCAAATAGTCTACATGTGGAGCCCCGAATTGACATTGCTCGAAGTTCAGCCATCCCATCTACTTCCAATTTCTTCAGCACTCCTCGTAACCTATTGTCATGTTCACACCTATCCTTTCCCCAGACCAAAATATAATCTTGGTAAAATTGAGGATACACATTTTGCTCACCCCAACCTGGTACAAGGGACCCCACCAATAACACTCAGACCAAGTAAGTCAAGTCATCCATTTATTCAATCTAGGCTTTCGCAAAAGGGCATGACTCCCTGCACAGTCACAAGGACTGCGCAGAAGTGAGCTAAGCATTCAAAGTTAAAACAGCTTATATACATTTTGGTTAACATTGCATTCAATAGCTGGCACGTAGTCAAGACAAAAATCTCCATAATCATTGGCAGCTGGTTGCACACCCTGTTTCACATCTTCGTTCATGCAAAGGATTTCTTGCAAACTCATTCCTGTAGCTTAAGTTATATCTGCCGCTGCACACACACACACCACGCCTGCCTTAACCTCAGGCAGCCTAGTTCGGGGAAATTGCTTGTGTGGTTGCATAACTAATACATATCTTCTGCGACAGACATGTGTCACACTTCTGCTCTGCTCTTCTTCTTGGAATACCAAATGTCTTAGTCATACGCTATCAGCCCTTCCTCTGAAAGTGTTGATGGCTTCTGAGAAGGGTTTATCGTGCTGAAAACATGAGCACCAACTGAAGCGATATGGCCAGCCCTCCTATTCAGAATCCACAAAGCGTCCCTTTTGCTCATGTTGAGCAAGATCAATATATATCAATCTTATTTAAGTCTTCCATTTCTTTCAGCCACATTACCCGCTTATACTCTTCATTTGCAGCCACATGGGCTGGTCTTGTGTGGATTATTTTATTCACTGTTCTACCATAGCAATCTACAAAACACCCTACAAACATCGGTAAACACTGAACACAAAAACACAATCCTGCATTTCCATCTCAATTGCCATTGCTTCTGCCACCTTACCTGAGTTTCTCCAGTGTCTTTGTACCCTAAACGTACAGGGCGCACCAGCGGCCCTTTCACCGATCTGTCCCACGTCTCGTTGTGCCTTGTCCAGGAGGGACGCCGGAGGCCCTTCATGCTACTTGCCCGATGTCTTCACCAAGACTGTGCCATGCTCTGATCAATGAAGGAGTCCATTTCTCTATCCCAACCAAAGTTCATTTCACAGTTCTTAGTTCATTTCACAGTTCTTACCCTTTAGTACTGGGCATACACCTCTCGAGACCTCAGAGTATACTTTAGCACATCCGTTGGGGAAACATTCCAGTCAGTATCTTTCAATTCTGCTTCAACTTCTGGCGGGTTGTTCACTGCAGGAGAGGGTGCCCTTTTTACATGGTTTGCATGATACCAATGAGCTTTCCCATTTACTTTGAAAGCAGTTTGCGTGGTTAGCAGGGCCTGGTACGGACCCTTCCATCTGGGTTGCAAGCCATTGGTGCAGTTGAATGCCTTGATGACAACCCACTCGCCGGGTTTCAAATTGTGGCCGGGCCCAACCAGTGGTACTGGGGCAGCTTCCTCAACCTGTGAACGTATAGAAAGCAATCTGTTAGTCAGGGCTATACAATATTGTTGCAACGCAGGCCATGTTTGATCAGACAGCCGGTCAGGACTAACAGGTGTGCCAATACTAGGTGGGTAGCCCATCACAATTTTGAATGGGGAGAGGCCATGCATACGCTTTGGGGTCACCCTCGTTCTCAACAGCGCTAATGGTAACACATCAGGCCCTTTCAGGCCTGTCTCTGCGCAAGCTTTAGCCAGTTTGTCCTTCAGTGCCCCATTGACATGTTCAATCAGACCTGCTCACACCTTCTCAACCACTTGCCCTGTAAAGTGTGGCGCATTGTCGGACCATAGGTAGGTAGGACCTGTGTACAAAGGAACCCAATGCTTCAATATGCATTTCGCAGTGGATGTCGCTCCATTGTCTCTTAGTGGGAAAGTGCCTACCCAGCCAGAATACCCGCACTTCATTACCAACAAATATTTGAACTTGTTCACCGGTGTGCAGCTGTATGAAGTCCATGTACACAACATCAAATGGCTGAGTTGGCAGCCGGCTATGACCTTTTGGAGCAGGAACACCTTTCCCTGCATTGTACAGGATGCATATTTCACATTATCTGGCCCACCTTCTACAATACTGGCCAATATTTTTGTTATCCCATACTGCTTTCAAGTGAGCACACACTCACCACAACAGGAAGATAAGCACTTGGCAACATCCATCTTCACCTTTCCCCATTTACCCATGCCCCGAGGCTCTCCGGTGTATGTCACTATTCATCTGCCAATTCTTCTTTTCTTCTTCTGTCGCCTCTCTCTACATCTGACCTACTTCATTTTCCTCTGTCCCACCTCCTTCTTTCCCTTTACACAAAAACATTTCTCTTTTGTCATTCCCATAGTTTTCCCCGCAAATTTTGCAACCATGTCTGCCATGTCATTTCCTTGGGACACAATCTGTTATTTTCCAATGTGTGGCACATTTTGCTATTGCCACCCTTGTGGGCAGTGTCAAGGCATTCAATAGCTCATTTATCAGCACTGCATGCTTCACCTTCGTACCTTGTGATGTTAAGAATCCCCTTACTGCCCACAATTTCCCAAAGTTAGTTGCAACCCCATGGGCGTAATCCAAGTAAGTATAGATTGTTACACACATCCCTTCACTTTTTCTTAATGCTTGTATCACGGCGTGTAGCTCAGCTGCTTGCGCCAAATTCTCTAGTACCTTCCACATATCGACGATGTTGTTCCCAGTTGTTACTGCATATCCCGCCACTGTTTCCCCTGTATCTATTTTATAGAAGGATCCATCACAAAACAAGATCCCATCACCATCCTGCAAGGGCTGATCCTGCAAATCTATTCTCCCTTAGTTTCCTCTTCTGTTCTTATCACACAGTCATGCCTTGGGCCATCACCCTTGGTTGGAATGGGTAACAATGACGTTGGGTTAAGCACATTACATCTTTCAATTTTGATGTTCCTGCTAAACAGATACATTTCATACTGGGTTAGTCTAGCAGCTGTCAAATGCTGTGTCTGCATTCTATTCAATAATAAGTCCACAGCATGAAGCACTCTTACAATCACTTCATTTCCTAGTATAATGCCAGCATCCGGCTTTAATGCTAGTGCCACTGCTGCTACTGCTCTCATACAAGGGGGTAATCCCCTTGCTACCGTGTCTAAGCCTGTGGAAAAATAAGTGCATGGTCTTTGCTTCCCACCCTGTTTTTGCGTTAATACTGATACCGAACAGCCATCCACTTCATCAACAAATAGGTAAAATACCTTGTTTTAATTGGGTGTACCTAGAACTGGAGCATTACATAAGGCACTCTTTAACGCCACACACCCCTCTTCCATCTCTTTGTTCCATTCAAAGGGTACGTGGTACTTCTCATTCTTCAATGTTTTTTAACAGGGGTTTAGCTATTACTGAGAACTCTGGTATCCAGTGCCTACAATATGACAAAATTCCCAACACCTTTCTCAATTCCTTATATGTTCTGGGAGTTGGCATAGCCTGAATCAACACTACTCGGTCTGTTGACAATGACTGCCCTTCCTTTGACAAAACATAGCCCAAATAGTCAACTTGTCGCTGTAAATACTGCACTTTTGCTAAAGACACTTTGTGATTATGTTTTGCCAGGTGAGACAGTACAGTAACAGTCGCTTCCCTGCAACCTTGCTCCGTATTTGCACTCATTAATATGTCATCTACGTACTGGACCAAGGATGTCTGTTGGTAGCATTTACCCACTCAGCAGTACTTCCCCACATCACCAAGCTGCACTTCAGCAGAACCAGCAAAATGGCTGCGCTGGCTCCTGTGAGCACCATTGCCTCCCCCCAAAACTGTGTTTTGCAACGACAAAAAAGATGGCTGCACCACCTGGCCAAGTACATATTGGGTAGGATGGAACAAGGGGGAACACTGAAAAAGCTTGCCAGGGTGTTCTTACATGTACAAAAGAAGGGGAGTGAAAAAGCAGCGCTGTTTTTCTGCAAGCCCAAAATTCCCATTGAAAAAGGGAATATTTCACCTTTAAAATGATGCCGCTCTGATGCTATTTGTCCCTGTTCTTCATCACACTACCTTTATCGAAAAGACCGTCATGCCTAGCCACATTCACATTGTGCTCCATCAGAAAAGAGCCTTATTCCTGAAAGAAAGGCTGTGCCACCCAAACCTTAGAAGATCAACAAAAGCTTTCCTTTGCTACACGGGAAAAGCTTACATTTTGCTACACAATGTAAGAAATCACTGCTTGAAAAGAAAATCATAGCTTTCTGTGCACATGTCAATTTCATGAAGACTTTTGTCTTGTACAGACTGTTGTGTAAAATAAGCTGACTACAGCTACAACAAAGCTGACCAGATTTCACTGCTAGGCCAAAGTATAGCTGACTACCCCAGCAAAGACCTAGATTAGGAAAATCCCACTAAAATCCCATTAAAAAAAAGGGTACAGGCTGTGGTACCATAGCATCCTGAGACCAGACCGGCTTGTCCACTACCTGTGCCCTCCAGTGTCCCGAATTTCCCAGCTGTCTTTTTTCCCAGAAGAGTTTGCTACCTGGTGACCCGAGCGGTGCAGTGACCAGAACCCTGTTGACTGTTCCAAAATTCGCAAACCCAAGCGTGGACTGTGAGTATCCCACATCCCATAACACATAGTCTACCCCATCTTGACCCGTTTCTGTGTTCCACTCTCCAAGCAATCCTATCCCTACCCCGGTAACTTGTTAAAACTGTTAGAATTCTCAGTACACCCTGTCGTTGAATTTCCCAGCGTTAGCGCCACTTTCCCATTTTCCTTTTGTTCTGCATAGATCATGTCATTAGCGCTATTTTGATTACATAAATTAATTTTCCCTAAAGAAAAGGTGCATGCTGCATGAAGGGTTACACCTGCAGCGTAACTTTGATATTCACGGGTGGCGTTCCTCTTTTCTTAGCCATTAAATCTAGTTTAAGTCAAATATGTCTTTCATTTTAAAACCGATTTTCTCTTTTTCACTGCTGTTTTCCTAAAAATGAACCTCACTCTACCTTCCAAATCTTTCTCAATTCACCAGCTAGAGACCTATTTTCACCTCTATATTGTCCCTGTGATATACATCTATCTCCCAGCCCAAATACTGCATTGAGAATTCAAGGATTTCACTTGTTTTTCCTCAAATTCGTTTGTGTCATTTTAAACGGAAACTAGTAAATTCCAAGTTTTCCAACGTGTCATTTGGCTGCAGCATTCTCTAAACTTTCTACTCGTTTTCAAATGGTATGCCTTTTGCTGATCCATTGCCTTGTGGTTGTCAGTGATACAACATACATGCTATTGTGATAAAACATATGTATATCATAATTTGACCAAACATTAAGTAATTATTTGTAAAATTCGAGTGTTATTTTAGGCCTTTGCCACTCATTGTATGAGGGAAGGTCGGATCTTGATTCTGTTTCTGACTACCTGCTGCTTCTTTCTATCGACTCAGAATTACTTGTGGGTTGAGGGAACATTGCAGGGGGAAACCCCAAACTGGGTGCTATCTATCCCAATTCAAAAAGTGCTCCCATCCACCTGTGCCCTGCAATGTTCCAGGAGAAGGTGAATCAAGTGCATTGCCTCCATTTTCTTTGTAATCATCACCCCATTGGTGACTGCTGCCCCATATAAAAACTGTATGATTTCTCTGAATTTCAAAAGAAAAATATTGTATTTTCACCAAACGGCCTGGTTCATGGTCCATTGTGACCCGGGGTATTTGAAAAAGGGGGTGTGATACGAGTTGTATACCATCTCAAATTGAATCCACATAAAATAAATAGAAAGGCATCTCAGCTGTGCGCCACATACCAGGCTGAGACCAAGGTGTGTGTCGCCTGACTGAAATCCTTAACAAATTTGACACCAAATTCCCCATGACTTTTGTTTTACTTGTAACTTCTACATCCGGACCGGTCCTTCACATCAAACACCCATCCTTCCTTTCAGTCTACAATACAGACCTCAACAATAGTACGTACCATAAAACTTCCTTACCAACCATTCCTCCTACCCGCACTCACCTGATGTGGGGTCTCTGCCAGAGGTCTATCAAACCCAAAGAGCAGCAGCCTGCTGTCCTGTCGTCTGGCGGGACTGGTGGAGGAAGGGTAACATGTGTTTCCGCATTCAATGGTGCGGTTTTTCGTTGGGGCCGGATACCGTTACCCCTCCAGCCTCGCCCTGGAAGGCCTCACCCAGTGATGGGCTACCGCACCTTCGGGTTCCTTCGTGGTCGGCCAAATTGAGGATACACATTTTGCTCACCCGAACCTGGTACAAGGGAAACAACCAATAAGACTCCGACCAAGTAAGTCAAGTCATCCATTTATTCAATCTAGGCTTTCGCAAAAGGGCATGACTCCCTGCACATTCAGAAGGACTGTGAAGGAGTGAGCTAAGCATTCAAAGTTCAAACAGCTTATATATATTTTGGTTAACATAGCATTCAATAGCTGGCACGTAGTCAAGACATAAATCTTCATATTCATTGGCAGCTGGTTGCACGCCCTGTGTCACGTCTTTGTTCGTGCAAAAGATTTCTTGCAAACTCATTACTGTAGCTTAACAGTTATATCTGCAGCTGCACACACACACCATGCCTGCCTTAACCTCAGGCGGCCTACTTCGGGGAAATCATGCGTGTGGTTGCATAACGAATGCATATCTTCTGCGACAGACATGCGTCCCACCCCTGCTCTGCTCTTCTTCTTGGAATACCAAAGGTCTTAGTCATAAGCTATCAGCCCTTCCTCCGAAAGTGTCGAAGGCTTCTGAGAAGGGTTTATCTTGCTGAAAACATGAGCACCAACTCAAGCGACATGGCCAGCCCTCCTATTCAGAATCCACAAAATTTCACTCCATACCTCCCAAGATATTGTGCATTAATCCTTGGAAGACATTAGCTGCTGAAATCAAACCAAATGGCATTCTAACACATTTACATAGTCCAACATCTATAATGAAGGTAAGGATATCATGAGAGGCAGGTGCATCCTAATCTGAAGATATGCAGATTTTAGATCCAATAATGAGAAAACTTTGGCCCAAGTTGAATCTGCCATCATCTCGTTGATCTTGGGCAAAGGGAATCTCTCTGTCACAACACTCTTATTGACTTGTCTGAGATCAATGCATAACCTTATGGATCCATTAAGCTTCTTTACAATCACTATGGGACTAATCTATTCTGATGCCTCTGTCCTCTCAATGACTCCATCCTTCAACATTCTCTCAAACGCCACCATGACCTCCCTCTTGCATGCTATGGGAACAGGCCTAAGCTTGGCAAGAAATGGAATGGCATCCTTTCTGAGCCTGATTTTGTGAATAAACCCTTTTAGACACCCAACATCTGGTCTGAAATCATTAGGAGACCACCTAGCTACCTCATCCTCACACAACTCCCGAGACTCTTTTTTTAACACACTCCGATGAGGTCAAAGTCACTGCATTACACCCATTATGGACCTGCTCCCGGCTATAAGGATCTATCTTCACTTTGAGTGGCATCTCCATGACAACACATTTCCCCCACACTGGTCACATATATCTTGCTGGTGTTGACCTCATTCTTAAATGATAATGTGGCATCCAACTCACCAATTATTGTGATAGGCTTTTCCCCATATGTATTGGGTTTCACCCTGGCCTCCTTCAATGTAAATGTATTTAAACTCTCTTCCCAGGATCTCCTGCTAATCGAGGTGTAGTCAGCACCAGTCGACCATCATCTCAATGGGTGTGCCATTTACTCCATTTAATGTCTTGGGTTTGTTTATTGTCACCTCACATACCGCATTCACTACTTGTATAATACTCAACCCTTCATGCACATCATCGCAATCATCACCATGATTTTCAATCATTCCTATATCCCCACTTCAAAAATTATATTTGGATATGTGGCCACTTTTCCCACATTGCCTACAGTCAACATACTGCACGGTACACTCTCCGTCTCTCACAAAATGATCAGAATTCACACATCTATAGCAGCCACTAACTGATAGTCTTCCACAACCACCAAACACTTCTCTTCTGTTGCTTGAACCTCTTCCGATGTTTGTCTCTGCTCCTGCATCCCCAATCATTGGGTTTGTAATATGTCAGCTCTCCTTTTGCTGCAATTCTACTTACTGGTTTGTCTCTCTTCACTACACTAGATCCAGCTTGCTGAAGTCCATTTGTGGGATTATCTAATCCCAACTTGCTTTCCTTTACCAGTTCCTTGATGCATGAAGCTGTACGTTCCATTTTTTTTTCGCTATTTCTATGGCTCTGTCAAGCGTGCAATCCTTTTCCTTCCAGAGTCCCTCTCTCACCTTATCATCGGCACACTTAATAACCAATTGGTCCCTTAGTTGTTCCTCATGGCAGAACGGTCTGAACCAGTGGAGTAACTTTGCTGTAAATGTTGGGGGGGACAGGCGTGGGGTGGAGGGAGGACAGATGGTGGCTCTTAGGAATCGTTTCAACCAAATTGTTCGAAAATGGTTGGTTGAATGGTAGATTTGACTGAATTCGGTCACCACCATTAATTCGACCCAAAGATACCAAACATGAAGAGCATAGCTAGGGTTGCGGGGGTGTCCCCCACTCCCCATGTTCAGTATTTTTGACTTCAGTGGTTGCAGGGCTGTCCCCTGCTTCCTCAGCATTGGTGGCAGGGGACCCAACAAAAAAAAAGAAAAAAAGGGACCCTGCAGCGTCAGATCCGACCCACGTTAGATGGATGCATCTGACACTGCATGGTTCAGGAGAGGCGGCAGATGGAGAACAGGTAAGTAGGGGGGTTTGTCAGTCTACTGGCGGTTTGGTTGGGACATGGGTTTGGTTGGGACATGGGTCTGGTTGGGACATGGGTCTGGTTTTTTGTACCGAGGTAAAAACATATTCACAGCGAAAATGACTATGGTCTATTTTGCAGTAATTTTGTACCTCCGTCAAACAACCTAAATCCCTGAGGGATAACACTAGACTACTACACCACAAGAGTCCATTGCTGACGCTCTCTTATAACTTTCATAAGGCTGGTGGCCTATCTTTAAAATTCAATTGGGCCCCCACACATCTTCAGCCAGCCTGCCATGCACCCAGTAACACAACATAACATTCACAAACTTAATTCCAATAGAAGATACAAACAATGCATTATTTATCATTCATTCAAACACAAAAGTCAACACACATATGCTTACATACACTCTCACACAAATGCACCCAGCACCTCCATTGACATCCACTGTGTGCACACAACATATATATGTACATATACAATAACACATGGAAACAGTGGCGCAACGTCCATTGAGCAGACCAGACTTTATCACCCCCTGATCCCTGAAATTTTGGGCTAAATTGACTTGACCAAGCTGAATTATAAAGCCATGGCCAAAAGTAGCAGATTCACTGGAATGTCAGCAATTCCCTTGATTTTTCCTTTCATTCAAAGGCAGAAGCCACCGGTTAATGCAGTGCAGTGGGTGAACAAATATGTTTGGTATCAATTCTTAAATGCCATATATATCCAAACCTGGGTTCTGCACAGCACCTTATATGTGTACGTGCTGATAGATTGTTTCTACAAGATTCTGACTGATTAGAATTAAGGTATGTTTTCATGTGTTCAAATGGCTCCAAGCAGTGGAGTAACAAGCCGGGAGAGGCGGGGGGCGGGGGTTGAGGGCAATCTTCCCTGCGTGGCTCTTTTAAGAGCCAGACTGGGACATTTGTCATTGGGACACCTCTCCCGTTTAGCAATTCCTGCTCATTGTCCCGTCAGCTGTATACCTTGCCCGTTCCGAATAGTAGAGGTGTCCCGCTGCCAGGACAATGTCACATTGGAGCTCCGGGCAGCAGAGGGTCCTCACGTTGCTCTGTATCAACAGAGCTTTACAATGTGAGCTATTAGCCGCTGATGGGAGGGAGGGGGTACTATTAGCAGGGACTTTTGTCCCTTTAGAAATGTGAATGGGAGGGAGTGATCAGAAGTGAGAAAGGTGCATAATGTTGCATGCTTCATGAAATAATGACTATGGCTTTAAAGCCCAAGGGGGATTTGTTAGGCTCACATTAATCTACATGATGCTATTGTGACTTTGCATGCAGAATGGGGAGAATACAACTAAAGCCATACTCCCATTGCTCAACATATTTCTATGACAATCTATAGATTACTATGAAAGGCTAGTTTATTATTTAATGTGGTTTGCTTTCGAAGGCATTGCTATAAATACTTATTTAAGCACATGAAAAGTAAAGCAAAACCTTAATAGATATCTATATCAACTAAACCTGGAAAGATGTGCGCGGTCGCTTAGGTTTTCCACATCTCAGTTTCACCATTTAACCAAGTGTGTGATCCTGAGCAAATCATTTAATCACATTGGGCCTCATTACGACCCTGGCGGTAAGTTACCGCCAGGGCCGTGACTTTACCGCCATGGTGCTAACTACGTTAACGCCATGGCGGTAAGGGGATTTACCGCCCCATTCCGACCTTGGCGGGGCGGTAAATCCCCAATCCCCATTTACCCTTCCCCATTCCCATTTTTGCCCCATAGGGCATAATGGGAGTGGGGAAGGCGTTAATTACGCCACCGTAAATTACGGTGGCGTAATTAACACCAAGTTCCCTTACCGCCATGGTTTTTTACACCCGCTAAAAGCAGGTGTAAAAACCGCCATGGCGGAAAGGGAACTCGTAATTGGCGGTAAGGGGTCGGCGCAGCTAACGCTGGCGCTAACCCCTTACCGCCAGGGTCGTAATGAGGCCCATTGTGTCTTATCTGCAGCTCTGCAAGTGACTCTGATTCACTTCAAAGCTTATGTTAATGTATCATGTTATTATAATGGAAAGGCCTAATGACTATAGAGTTGCTCCACATATAGCAATAGTGCAATGTAGGTATTTTGCACCACAAAGTTATTTGTCACCTGGCTTATTTATGGCAACTTATTCTAAAGTCCCTTCCATGGTGCCTCCAAGTATCAAAGACTGATGATGTGCCTTGCAATGTCCTTTTCTATGTAGTCACTTCTGTTGGTGCAATCCATATAATAATTAGATGGTCTGCATGTATTCTGCCAGAGAGGGCTTGGACAGAGCTCCAATAGGTCAGTTTCCTGCATCTGGAATGATCCTGCAGGTTTATTTGTTTTTTTGTTGTGTGTTAAAATTCCATCTTCCACTAATGTTACCAAAAAGGTAGATTGGTGCAGAGGTGGGTGATTTGGGGGCACAAATGAGACAATGTGGAATTCCACATACTGCATTTTGTTGCACCCCACCCCACACACTTACAATGCTGGATACTCCCCTGCTTAGTTTGGTAAGTGAAGCAGTTTTTGGTGGCCTGTAACCTGAACCATAACACCCACTTAATAATTTGCTGAAGATTATTTTTGGCAGCGGGGGAAAGGTTATACAGGGCTCCTAAAAGTGTGCTTTTAACACAAAATCCCATACTGTTCCTTCTGCGCACCTAGAGCAAAAACTGCTTAACAAAGGTTCACCATGTTTGGAAGGCGTACAGCACTCAAATTAATTTCATAGAATTTGCAGAGTACTCAAATTTTGGGTCACAGGTTTTCTCAGCTTGACTATTTCCACTCTACTTGGGGAGGGCACACCTTCCACCAACTTCATTTTGAAATTAGGATGGTTGTGATTTATTAGCATCTGAAAAATGGCAAGACTAATTTTAGAGGCGTTGCAGAGCTGTGGCTTGCCACAGAGAATGCACCATTTGTTATTGTTAGTGTGGCTTCAAACCTGGGGTCTTAATGTGTACTGTGAGCTCTGCTCACATTGTCCAAATGTGACACGCCCTCATTGGGGTCAGCCTGCAGCCCAGCCTCCAACAAACATACACAAACACAATTGATTTTGTTTTAAAAAGTACCTCTGCTCTGCTTTGAAATGCCGCCCGGGCCATGTCTCATGTTACACCGACCTAACCTCTTCGCACTCACGAACCTCCAGACAAAAACCAGCAAGCTGAATGAGCTTCCTAGTTCCTGTCTGTGTGTCGCACAAACACAAATCCGCAATGTGATTCTTTGAGCCGCGGCCCCTGGAAGTGCTGCTCCTCGCGTGGCAGCACAGATGCCAGTCTCTGCAACACCCAGTTCAGCACCCTGCTAACTTTAAGTCAGGCCAGCCAGGGTGAGGGACTGAGCCATGAACGGCATCCCGGCCCTAAATGTGTTGCAGCGCGGCTGCCAGGTATCTCAGCATTATGTAATGAGACAGCGCAAGCCTTGCTGGGCACCCCAGCTGGGCTAGCGCTGTCCAATTACATAATGGATGATTGTGGCCCCCCTGCCCTCCCTCCAAAAGATGGGGGGACAAAAAGGCATGCCACAGACGTTGGGGGCACAAAACCCCCTGTCCCCTCCCTATAATTACGCCCATGGTCTGAACTGACACTTAACAGCCAATCATCCGTTAGGACCGTGATGAATTCTTCAATATTTTCCCCTACATGTTGATCGCTCATGGCACACCTATATCTTGCAAGTATTATGTTTTCTTTTATCTCATAATGTTTATCTAGTTATCAAATACTTTGGTCAAATGAACTAAAATGTAATCCCTCTTGAGTCGTTGGATCGAGAAGTCTTTTCAGTACTTCCTGGCCTCTATGTCCCAAACAGTGGTATAATATGGCATCTTTACTTTCTAAAGAGTAATTAGGTCCATATGTTGCCAGAACAAACTTCAGACAGGCCTCCTTCCAATACTTGCATCTGATAATAGGTTCACCACATGCTTGAAGGAGATAAAATGCTTGGCCAGGAACATTTGCCATTGTCCAATTCACTTTTGTGGGAGTGGCTCTTGTTTGTCACCTAAGATTTCCCAGTTCGATGAATGTTTCAGGAACAGATTGTTTGGCACACTTTTGTATCTTTTACTTCTTCCCCCTTTTTCTTTTTTTTATTATAACTTTAAACTTGTGTGAAAGCGCTCCTTTTGGTTTCAGCGAGATAGCATTTTCATTTGTTTGGGATGTAGCTAAGCATTAATGAAGGTGCCCGCTAGCAATTAGTTAATCAGGGTTTCCACTTACAATTCATAGGGGAGAGTCCTGGAATTATACTTTTACACTCTCAGTCACTTGAGGATCCTGTACAGCGCAGGCCCCCCGCTGTCCTTCCCTGCTGCAGCCCTCATTGCCAAAATGAAGTAAACACCAACTCTGGACATGAAGTGTGAGGAAGTCTTCACTGATTTCAGAGCTACAGAGCTGCAGCCATTCCTCCTCACCAGCAGCTTCCAACTCTCTCATTGAAAACAGCATTCTTTGAGCTCTTGGCCATTCTGAAGCACTCTGTGACATCAACAGGTGGAGTAGGATTCTACACGTGGGTAAGCAACTAAGTACAAGAATGACCCTTTTACCATATACACTATATAACCGATGCGTACATGCATGTCCCCATCTACCAGCTGCATCAGAGATTTCTGCGGTTCACGATTATGTCATACCATTTTCTGTAAAAGGTGCTGCCTTTCTGCCTGAAATTGGCTCCTCGTGTATTCACGAAATTGATGAACGCAGTGGTGGGTCTCCTCTGCTTGGAGGGTCATCAGCTATACCCCTATCTGAACGATTGCCTGTTAAGGGCGGGGTCACCCAAACGGGTGGTGCACTCCTGCCAGAAATTGGTTGATATTCTCCATCAGCTGGGGTTCTCCCTCAACCAGAGGAAGTCACAGCTGTGCCCCTCTCAGAATTTGGTCTTCCTAGGGTTGTGTTGGAACACAGCCGTTCTGCAGGTGTTCCCCACGCCCAAGAGTATCCTCTCCCTCCACAAGGCAATAGGGCACTTTCTGGTCAACTCGACCACCTTGGCATGGTGGTTCCATCTTCTTCTGTGCCTGATTGCCTGCTCCGTGCTCGCTGTACAGCACGCTCGCCTGAAGATGAGGCACCTCCAGTGCCACCTGGCAGCCAATTGGAATCAGGAGATGGAGTCTCAGTCAGAAAGGACACCAATACACCCACTCCTCCTGCCCGATCTTTGCTGGTGGATGATAGATGGCAATGTTTCAGTGGGAGCCCCTTCACCCGGCCAGAGCCTGCCCTGGTGGTGACAATGGACACCTCTCTTTTGGGATGGGGGCTACTCTAGAGGGCTACGTAATTCATGGTGCATGGTCCATGATGGACACCCTCCTGCATATCAATCTGCTCGAGCTCAGGGCAGTGTGCCTGGCCCTCAAGGCATTTCTGTCCCTCATCAGGTCTGTTCTGATCAGGACGGACAACGTTACTACGATGTTTTACCTGAACAAGCAGGGTGGCATCCATCCCCCCCTTCTGTCTGCTCTGTCTGGAGGCGATATCAATCTGGGAATGGGCCCTGATGGGAGGGGTTTGGATTTCTGAGATCCACCTTCCGGGGGACAGCAATGCGGAAGCAGACCAACTGAGCCGCTTGGGGTTCAACATCTACGAGCGCGAGTTGCACAACTCCTCATTATTGCCCCTGTTCCAGCGTTGGGGGTTCGCAGACTTGTTTGCATTTCCCTGGAATTCCATGTGGCCCCAGTTTGCTTCATGGGCAGGATAGGGTCAGGGGTCACTTTCCAGAATGGTTGCCACCGCCTCAGGTGTTATGCGTTCCCGCCCACCCCTCTGCTCCAGCTAACCCCCTGCATGTTCCAGGATTCAGTGGGCTACAGCCTCATCCTGATGGCCCCCACTGGCCTTCGAGACCCTGGTTTGCGGATCTGCTGCAGTTGTGGTCCCAGGATCCCGTCCACCTCTCGATCTTCAACAGGGGCTTTCTGTTGCAGCAGGGCAGTGCAGTGGAACATCCAGACCCGGCCAAGCTGTCGCTGGCGGCCTGGTTCCTCACCAGCTGAGGCTTCAGCATGCTCAATTTTCGGATGACAACTGAGACATCATTTAACAGACCAGGAGGCCCTCAACTCAGTCTCAGTATGAGAGCCAATGGACTATGTTTTACCATTAGGCTCGTGACAAGGGTCTGGGCCCTGTCACCTGTCTGCTGGATGACTTACTGGCCTTTTCAGCACAACTGGCTTGTTCTGAAGTTCAGGTGGATACTTGCTGCACTTATTTGGCGGCCATTGGGGCTTACAAGAATTCCCCTAAGCATGAGTTTTTGTCAGCCAACCCGGTGGTTAAAGCCCACCTTAAAGAGTTGTGTATGCTTTTTCCTGCGGTGCATAGGCTGCACCCAGTCTGGGACATCAATGTGGTTCTGGCAGCTTTGCAGCGCAAGCCTTTCGAGCCAATGGCCTCTCTGGACATTTGCTTGGTAACACTGAAGACAGTTTTACTGGTAGCTCTCACCTCCGCACGCAGGGTTAGTGAGTTGTAATCATGGTCTTCATGGGACCCCTTCCCAATGTTTCATGTCAACAAGGTAATCGCTTGCACTCACCCAAACTTCTTGCTCAAGGTGGTCTCTCCATTTCATCCCAAACCCACAGTCAGTGGCAGAGGGGGCCCTACACTCCTTGGACCACAAGCAGGTGCTCAAGATTTACCTCTCTCAGACCAAATCCTTCAATAAGTCTGAGGCATTGTTTGTGAATTTTGGGGGCTTCTCCCACGTCTCTCAGCCTTCCAAGACTTCCATTGCCCGTTGGATGGATCAGGCCATTTAAGAGATATATACGGGCATGGGCAAACCAGTCCCTGTGGGGATTCACAGCCATACAGTCAGAGCAAAGGCCATGGCCTTTGCGTTTCGGAGACATGCTTTTTGGGATCTCAGCAAGGAGGCCACTTGGGCCACTCCATCGGCCTTCTGTATTTGTATTTGTATTTATTTTATTTGTATAGCGCAGACCAGGCCCGGAGGCTACCGGGCGCATTTCTTAAGGCAATGGTTACATAAGTTGCATACAGTGATAATATATCAAACAATAAATAAGGCATAGAAATAGACATAGGTAGGTAGTACGACGATACATGGTTTGTCAAGTAGTACATCCTTACATAGGTTATTTCAACACGTTTTCCGAATGTAGCTTAGGCATTGGAGGAGGCGAGCCAACATCTGTAAGCACTATTCCCTGAACACCAGTTCCAAGCACAGCACAATGTTGAGTTTGGTCAGGTGGTTCTGAAGAACCTCTTTGCTATATCCTAGATCTGAGGCAAGTTGTCACAGCTCCACCCTGTGGTCTTGTTCGGTGGAATCACCCACAAGGATGGAGGAAAGAGGATGGGACTTATGAGTAATTAAAGTAACTCACTGTAATGACTAGAGTACTCCTAGTCCCCTTTTCTCCATACGTCCCACCCATCTTTCCCGCTAGCATGCCAAAGGCTAATATGTGATTAGCATAGCCAGTTATCTAAGCGTCCAATGTATTCAAAGGGGACTGAGGTGAGGTGCCGGAGGGCGGGGCGTTCCCCTGCCCAAGGCCATGCCCTGGCGTGCTATACTAAATTTAAAGGGTAAGCTCCATTTTTCACTTCCAAAGGTTCCGGTACCATCCCCATGTTGGGGGATGCCCACAAGTATGGAGGAAAGGGGACTATGGCCTATGAGTCTTCTAGTCACTACGATGAGTAACAATCATTTATTCATCACCCTTGAGGACCAGACTCTTTTCAAGCACCATCCTACCTAGACAACTGCATGTGTATTCACCCACTATTGCTTCCTTAACCCCATGCCTCACCAGCACCTGGGCTCCTTACTTGATACCCTGCCAATTGCACGAGAAATCCTTTGAATGACACAGGTGTTAACTTGCTAACTCGCTTTGTCCCTCACAGGCTCAACATCCATCATTACCCACCATATATTACTACAGGGGCCTCCCCCTTCCGGACCATAAAACGCTTTAACAATTCTTACCACATCTACCTTGGTAAGCCCTAACAGCCTACAGCATTAATCTAAAACTTTGGCTACCCACCCCCCCCAGGGGGACATCTCCACCAACGTAACTAAATAATGTTTTGCTTTCTCCCCCTTCCTCCCTACTCCCTCTCTTTATGCCTTGTCCTACCTGTTACATGTTCCCCCACCACTCCTACAATGTACCATGCTTGCACACACTTACCTCTGTTTGCCAAGCCTTCCTTCTTTTTGATTTAATATATGTATCCCACCTGCCATTGTGCACACACATGGGATGACACACATATGGGTGATACATGCTAAATCGATTGTACTGCTTTAGAATGATTAGCCTTGAAAATTAGCTCTAAGGTCGAAACAACTGTCTGCAAATCCAAATAAACACTTGTTGATATTCACAAATCTATATCTCGCTAGCTTTATTAGCGAGCACTTCTCTCCCAACATTTCATAGGCCCTCATTACAACTCAGGCGTTAAGGGTTTAACGGCGCCGTCAGCGCCGTTAACCCTTAACACCTGATTACAAGTGTCCCTTTGCGGGTTGGTGTTTAACGCCTGCTTTTAGCAGGCGTTAAAAATCCAACCTGCAAAGGGACTTTGGAGCTAATTACAGCACCGTAATTTACGGTGCCGTAATTAGCGCCTTCCCCATTCCCATTATGCCCTATGGGGGCAAAAATGGGAATGGGGAAGGGTAAATGGTGAATGGGGAATTACCGCCCCACTCACCTTGGAATGGGGCAGTAATTCCGCCATCCACCATGGCGGAATCGTAACCTTAGCGGCAGGGACCATGGTGCTAATAGCACCATGGTCCTCCGCCAAGCTTGTAATGAGGGCCTATGGTGTCTAGCTTGAATGTGGCTGGTCCCCTACAAAGCTGTTTGTAAATCAGATGGCTTTTTAAAAAAAATCAAATGTGTGATGTAAAAAGCATCATATTGAGCTAACCAATCTTGTGAGGGGGAACCACACCACAACCATCCTGTCGGGTGTCAGGCGTAATCACCATTGCTGACCTTAATAGTAAGCTAACCCACCCACCTGAGCTCAGCACAGACCAACAACGTAGCAGGGATTCCAGGGCCAGTACGGAAACTTGTGGGATGGAAACACATTGGCAATGTTGTGTTGTCTTCTGATTCTCATTTTGTGGCTAATTCAAACCTAGCTTCATTCAATTGTCTCCCTAGGATGTTTATAGGACCAATCAATACATGTTCAAAGCTTCCCTTTCAGTTGTGGAATAGTTCAACGGGCCCCTTTAGGGTAAAAGGAGGTGAAGGCAATAGGCAACACCTTTCCTCGTTGATTCTGCTTGAGCACACTCCCATGCTCATTTTTGAAGTCTTACTACAAAGTTGGTACCATATTCTATCAGGCCAAAGAAATATTTAAACGCATACTTATTGGTTGGTCTGCCTACATGCAATGTAACATCCACAAGCACACTCTGGTTTGTTCACTTCATTACAGATAGTGTGGCTTAGAAGGGACAATTCTGCCACCCTAAACTCTGGGTATTGTAGTCCTCGGCAACAAGATTCCCAACAATGTGAATGCAGACCGTTTGAAGTTCTGATTTTCCTAATTTGACATTGCAGCTTTGTTTTTTTTTAGCAGCTTTGTTTTTTTTTTAGCAGCAAGGATTTTGTCATACTTGTGAAGGTGGGTCTTATCCCCCCTTCAACGTTGTTCCCCTTCCACTTCCCGATTGGGCTTTATTCAGCAATTATGTAATCACAGTATTAAAATGCAAGAGATTAAACATTCATTTTTCAATCGTATGTTTTATTTTTTTTATTTCCATCAGTGTATCGTTGAATTTTTTTTTATCAGATTCGGGGGCCAACGAATTCTACTTTTTGCTGCATTAACCTCCAAATTCCTAAGGCTACTGGGGGACACATCCCAGAATGGTACACCAAAGTCAGCCTTTAAGATTGAGTGGTCACGTGTTTTTTTTTAAAACATTTCCAGACCCAAGAGTAATTCACAAAAATATAGCCACGGGTGGACTCACTTTTTCCTCGATGCCATGTGGGCTGACCTTCCAAATCCCCCTTCACATTCCCGTTCATCTTCTGCAGACCTACAGAGACAATGCAATCATCCATTGTCTTCCCGCCTGCATTGTGTGCCTTGTAGGAATAATGTAATTCCTTCTCTCCCAACTCTGCATCTTGGCAGGAGGTGTTTAAATCCCCTGCCAAAATAACAGAGCTCCTCGGGAAGGCATTTTGCCAAGTGAGGTTGGCGTCAACAATGGTTCCCCAAAAAGTTTCCAAAGGGGCGATTACCCTGTGCCAATAAACATTAATGATCAAACAATGCGTCCCCTTTGTTGTGTTTAATAATTCAATGGCCAGTTCCGCAAACGGCAAGTTCATCACCTCTCTTAAAACGCGACCTTGTCCAGTTCGCACTGTCGTTAGTAAACCCGCCCACCCAAACCCCCAACTAGGTCTTGCAAATTGAGTAAAAACCATGTGCCCGTTCACAATCGGGGCCTGGGTCAACTAAGTCTCCTGGAAGAGCATACATCTACCATGTTTTAAACGTTCCAGAGCTACCGCATTTGCCAGTAAGTGTACACTCCCCCTGTGTTCCAGGAAGACACTGTCAATACTTCTCTAAGGCTAAAAAGTCTGCAAAACCCTTGCAGGAAGCAGGTCACCTTTTTCATGTATCGCAGAAAACACCTCTGACCAATGTGTTAAGGGCCTACTAATACCTCCCCAGTCGCCCCCTCTAATATATTCAAGGTCACCGAAGGCCATAGGGCACTAATCTGCTGCCATTTTCCCATATATGTTCCCTTCACAATTCTCTACCAGACGTAGCAATTTTACCCCTTCCTCCAATACCAAATCTCTAACAATCTTAGAACAAACATTTAGAATATATCGTTCGCCTTTGGTTTGTCAAGGAATTCGACCCAGTCAATGTCGGCTGATGAAAGTGCTGACTCGCTCAGAGTCTCTGCAAATATCAATAAAATTGGTGCGATATAAACAAACCAGGGTTTCTTCCCCCAAAATACATGACACACAGCTTGTGACCTAAACCTGCTCCTTTGTTACAATGTTTCCCTTCTCGAGACCCAACAGTACCTTTTAGCCTTTTCCTCTAGCTTCTCACTCCATTTTCGCTCTGGCTCCTCTCCCCAGGCATTCGTCAAAATACTAAAGAGGGGGTCTCTTCGATCTATACTTGGTTGTCGTGCATTCAGAGAATGCAGCCTTCTTACTCATAGCTTCATACTCGATTTATTGTGATCGTGTATTTAAGCAACTCTTCTCACTGGTACCCCTATTTGCCACTGGGGGCAGCCTGTACAATGAATGTATAGACCTAACCTCAGAGGAAATGTCACTTTGACCTGTAGCTGATGTCGTTGGGAGTTCCCTAATGGTCAAAGGTTCCCTCTGTTTTCTACCTACTTCCCCCTTCACACCCCCCTGAAACCCATGGCGCCAGGAGTTTTTGAGTTACTCCATGAACTTTCTCTTTGTACCGGTTAAATCCTTACCTCCCTCCATCATTACCTCTGTCTGCACTGCAGAATCTCGCTACAAGGTACTAAAATCGTGGAGGTAATACTAAAGGGTTTGGGAGGTTCAATACACACTACCTCATGCCCCACCAGGCCCATCCTCATCTTCCCCGACTCCCCCTCTTCTAAATCACCCCCTTCCGCCGCTCGGGCAACTACAACTTCTACCACGCATCTTATGTCACAGACTTCTCTCCCCCTCATTAATAGTTCTTAGAGGTCTCTTCTTCCGTTGTTGGGGTTGGTTAAGAGCTTCTGTGATCGTTACATTGCGATTACATTTGCGCAATGAAGCCCCTCTACCTCTTTTTGGTTTTAGATTTTTGGATTTCTTTCCTTTCTTCACCACCTCTTTTGTCCTTCACAGGTTCTCTCTGTTACCCTGCACTTTTGATGTCATCACGTCCCTCCCATTTTCAGCCACCATTCCAGGGTCTACTAGGACAATAGCAGGCAGGATCCCCTCAGTTGACACACTACCCCCTTGACTGACCACCTCTACTGGAAACTCTCCCCCCCCCCCAACCTCTTGTTCATTTAAATTCACAGGGATAGACGAGCTCCGGTTGGTGTCATTGTTGTCATTTCTTTCATCATGGATCACTGTTAAAGATGTATTGCTCAAACTGTGTGGTCTTCTAGACTTCTTACACCAACACTGACATCCAATACCCACAGTAACTGGGGAACCCAACTCTACTGATTCCAATTTGATCTTAATCTCACTGAGACACAGGGTATGAAACTTTATCTCGCTCCAAATATTATCGTATAGGGTCTACAAATGAACTTAAGACCACATTTAGAGCCGACAGATTGAGATGTCAGTCTGATGTGCTCATCCACTTCCCGCAACGTGTGATTGAGTGGCACATCCCCGCCCTGAATGGAAATGATACCCACATTTCTCAAGTCTTTCTCCATGATATCAGTTAACTTGGCGGGAGATCCCACCACTGAGGCATCACAAGTCTGTTGTACCAAGCTCTCACCCCCCACCAAACACGTTCTTCCCCTGAGTCCTGGACTACATCAATGTCATTGCACATAAAGTCAATCATGCTGATGTAATTTATATGGGAGTGTTCGCACGCAGCTTCGGATAGAAGTCTGATCTTTTGTCCAGCAATAGGTGAAGTAAACAGTCCATCATATAAAACATGGCCCGTCCGAGACTCCCGCATCTCCTTTGCCGGTACCATCGACTGGCCCATTCCTCCCATATTTTTGTGGCCCTGCTTCCTTTTTACAGGCTGGGGAGGGGATGGGTAAGCCAAATTATGCAACATTTCTGCTGCCACTTCCTCTCTCCGATTAATCGTCATAGCCTCCTCTCCTATTTCTGAGTTGAAGAGAGCGCCCGTACCATCCCGAATCAGACCACCTATTTGGCTTCTTAGCCCAGACCATATGGTCATTTCTGGTTTAAATTGAGGCACAGAAACACCTTTGGAGGGACGAATAAAACTTAGAGCTTGGAATCAAAGTCAATGGTAGGAGGCATATGCCATCACTGTTTAACGCAGGGCAAAGTTTCGTCAGTGGGAGATTCAATAACACTCAGCTCAATTGTATAGCACACACAAGACACTCACCAAGGATGCCAGTACTTGCACTTTCCAGCAGCTGAGCAGCGTTTTGGTAAGGCTCCGCCCCACAGCAGGCCACTTTCTACACCACTTTCCGCATGGCAACTGGTGTCATGTAGGGCCTGCATGCAGTCTCCTTTGCAGCAGCTCTGCCTACACTCCAACAATAGCAAAAACATACTGCCCCTTGTCTTTCAATGCAGCATACACCAGACACGGCAGACCACTTTCTACACCACTTCCCATTCTCTTTTAATTGGTCTTCATGAGATGAACAAGTTACTTACCAACTGTATTGTTCTTTCGACTGGATATTCCTTCCACGTATGCCTCATCTTAGATATCTTGTCTTCCAGCTCTGCTGCTTTGGAAATATTTTTCACCAGGAGGTGCTGTGCTCGAAGCCACAGAGTTGAAGTCCCTCGAGGGCGGCCGTTAACGTCATCCGCAGTATAAAGGGCTCAAGCAGCGCCCGTTACCTCAGTTCTGTTTTTACGGTGTTAATGGTTGCATCAGTTGATCAGGCTTTCATAGTCCGTTGGCTCTTAAGGAAGTTCAAGTGCAACTGGCGTAAACTGTACAGAGGGGTAGGTTGGGAGGGTCAATGAGGAATACATGGGAGGAACATCCAGTCGAAAGAAAGTTACAGTTAGTAAGTAACTTGTTCTTCCAATGGATTGTGTCCACCCACATATTCCTCATCGTAGATAGGCTCCCAAAGCAGTAAGAATTTGGAGGAGGGAGTACCAGAAATTTCAATCATGGACTGAATGAAGGACGGCTTATGCAAACAAGCCTCCATGATATGATTTACAGTCCAAGCAGTAATGCTTCACAAAAGCGTGCATTGACGACCAGGTGGCCACAGCACAAATATCCTGCACCGGAACACCCGTGTGAAGAGCCGTAGAAGTTGCCATGCCCTTGGTTGAATGAGTCCTTAGCCCACCTGGAGGCTCTTTCCCAGTCAATTTGTAGCACTCCGAGATTGCTATAATTATCCATCTGGATAGAGTTTGCTTAGACACTCCAAGGCCCAATTTCTGTCCTGTATATTCAACAAATAGTTGGTCACATTGTCGGAAATTTGCCAGTCTAGAAATATAGAAACTGAGAGCCCTTTTTGGGTCCAGTCTGTGCAATCTCTCCTCCTCTTTACTTGCATGTGGAGGAGGGTAAAAAGAAGGTAAGGTAATCTTTTGTGACAGGTAGGAATCAGAAACTATTTTAGGTAAGAAGGATGGTTTGACCTTTAGAATGACCTTGTCCCTATGGAAAATGGTGTGAGGAGGCTTACACGAGAGTGCCTGCAACTCACTTACCCTGCTGGCTGATGTTATAGCCACTAGCAAAATTGTTTTCAAAGTGAGGAGCCTTAACGGGCAAGAATGTAGAGGCTCAAAAGGGGCACACATTAGACATTTTAAAACTAAATTTAAATCCCAGGTGGGAACCTGAAAAGGCATTGGAGGGTACACATTAGTCAGTCCTTTTAGAAACTGTGTAACTAAAGGCATTTTAAAATAAGAAACCTCTTCTGAGGAGCGCTTGAAGATAGAGAGCGCTGCTAAGTATCCTTTAATAGTGCTACCTTGGAGCCCCAAAATGGCTAAATGTAAAAGGAAAGACAGTACTGTCAGAGTATTACCTAAGAATGGGTCCACATTCGTATCCCTGCACCAGATACTGAACTTGTTCCAACGACACTGATACAGGGATTTTGTTTCTGGCCTCCTGGCTGAAAGCAAAATCTCCATTACGTCATCCGGGAGGTCCCAATCCTTATATCTCAGCCTCTCAGAAACCATGCGTGAAGGCTGAGTGTCTTGACCTCTGCATGGAGAACCCGACCTTCCTCTTGCGAGAGAAGATCCTCTCTTTGTGGAAGATGTATTGGAGGGCAGACAGACATGTTCAGAAAGTCCGGGTACCAAGACCTCCTGGACCAATCTGGGGTAATTAGGATCATGGTTTCCATGAACTTTCTCAACCTCCTGATTACATGAGGAATCATGGTGACTGGAGGAAACGCGTATAGGAGTGGAAATACCCATTCCACCACGAATGCGTCCCCTATGATCCTCTTGGGCGAAATTCCCTTGAGCAGTACAGTTCGCACTTCCTGTTGATACTGGTCGTGAACAGATCTACTTGAGGGGTTCCCCAAAGGGCGAAGATCTCTTGAAGGACTTTCTGAGCTAGTTCCCACTCGTGAGAGACTGTGCTCTGCCTGCTCAGAGCGTCCACCACCATGTTCTGCTCTCCGGCTAGGTGAACTGCCGACATTCCTTCTTGCATTGCCCAGAACCAAAGCTGCATTGCCTCCCTGCACAGTGGTATTGATCCTACGCCTGCTCTTTTGTTGAGGTAGTACATGGCCACTGTGTTGTCTGTCATTATCAGGACATTCTTTCCCCATACAGAGGGCTGAAAGGCCTTCAACAATAGCTCCAAAAGGTTGATGTGTAGTTTGGATTCCGATGGAGACCAACGACCGCTGATTGTCAGATCGCTGGTGTGGGCTCCCCACCCCGCACCCCGTGAGTGAGGCTTCCATCACTACCGTTATCTCCGGCCATGGTTGCCAAAAAGGTTCTCCCTTGAGGATATTTTCCTTGCAAGCCCACCACAGAAGATCTTGAGCCACTCTGGCCGGGACTTGCAGAAGATCTGACATCTCCCCCGAAAATTGGGACCATTGAGCCCTGAGGGCCCACTTAAGGTATCTCATCCTCAATCTAGCCTCTGGCACCAGAAAAATACAGGACGCCATGAGGCCTAGCAACCTTAGAAAATCGAAGGCCGGCAGATGTTGGGCATTTTGAAACTTTACCATCTGCAGAATGTGGTGAGCTCTCTCCTCGGGAGGCGAGGCTTTCCCTGAGGAGTATCCAGGACTGCTCCAATGAATTGGAGTCTTTGGCTTGGAACCATTTGTGACTTCTTGTAATTGAGGGAGAAGCCCAGTCTGTGTAAGAAGTGGCAGGTCATGGCCAGATGTTCCTGGGCTCATTCGGGTGAACTTGCCCTGATTAGCCAATCGTCCAGGTAACGGTAGACATGAATCCCCCCCTCTCCTGAGACTCGCTGCCACTACCGCCATCAGCTTGGCGAAAACCCTCAGGGGTGGAGGTCAGCCCAAATGGCAGAACCCGAAACTGATAGCGAGAACTGCCAACCACGAACTTCAGGTACTTTCTGTGCTTGAGATGGATTGGCACATGAAAGTAAGCATCTTGAAGGTCCAACAAAACCAGCCAGTCCTGAATCTGAAGAGCCTGAAGGATCTCAGAAAGGGTCACCATCTTGAACTTGTCCTTAAAATTTCTTAAGTCCAAGATGGGTCTCAATCCTCAGTCCTTTTTGGGACTGAGGAAATAAGGGGAGTACCAACCCTTGTTCCTCTCAGCTATAGGTACATGTTCTATTGCATCTTTCTCTAGCAGGGTTGAAATCTCCTGCACAAGGAGCTGGTCTGGAATTTTGACAGAATTGGCTCCCGGTGGATGATCTTGAGGTCTTTGTTGAAAAGGAAGGCAGTAACCATGGGTCACTATCTCTAGCGCCCAGGCATCTGACATAGCGCCCCGCCATTCGTTCAGATACTGAGTGATCCTGCCTCCCACCGGGGTCTTGTGGATGAAGACCTCAGAGTGGCTTTGCAGCGGCTGCAGAAACAGCTGAGGAGCAAGTAGCCGCTGCTGGGGCTGATCAGGCGCCTTTCCCTCTCCCACCAAGAAAGGGTTTTTTCTGCTGGCCTCTTTGACTGGCTTGTCCCCTTCCTCTTCCAAAAGAGGAGTAGAAATTAAAGGGACGGCTCCTCCAGGAAGGTGACCCTGTGTAGGAGTGTTGCTGAGGTTGTCTTATAGTGGCGTTGAGTGATTTAGCTGCCGCTTTCGAGGTCTGAAGCTTCTCCAAGCTCTCGTCCGCCTTGCTCCCGAACAGCCTCAAGCCGTCAATGGGCATATTGAGCAATCTGGACTGCACATCAGGTGCAAAGCTAGATTTTTTCAGCCATGCAAATCTGCGTAGGACCGCGCTAGATGCCATGGACCTGCTTACACTATCAGCAGTGTCCAATCCTGACTGGAGGCATTCCTCCATAGCCTCTTTTCCATCTTTCACTATCGCCAGGAAGCCATCCCGTTCCTCACCCTCCGGGATGTGTTCAGCCACTGATGTCATACAGTCCCACATGGTGTATGTAAATCTTGCCAAAGTGCAAGTTACATTGTGGATTTAAGGGCCATGCTGCACAAAGAGAAGACATTCCAGGCCCAAGCATCGACTTTTTTGTCATCCCTTTCAGGTGGTATTGAAGGATAAGCTGAGTGCCTAGTGGAGGTTGCAGCCTGTACCACCTAGCTCTCTGGCGAGGGATGCTTAGATAGGTACTCGGGATCTGATGAGGATGGCCTGTACTTTCCCAAAACCTTTGTATTAACTGCTGGCCCAGAATCTGGGGTATTCCAAATTGCCATCACCCTCTTTTGCAGTGCCTTATGAAAAGGGAGGACAGGGTCCCTTTGAGGTCCCTCATTAAGGATGTCAGTCATATCGTCCTGATTGAAATTTGGGGAAGCTGTTTTCCATCCCATGAAGTCAATGACTCTTCCCGTTAGATTTCTATAACCAGGGTCTGCATGATCTGCAGGGTCTGGTCTCTCAAACTCTACTTCAGGAGAAGTATCTAGGCCACTGGCTAACCGAAAGCAGACAAAGATCAGCCATTTTAGTATTTGGGTCTACTAGTTCCTCAGGAACCTCCTTGGTTTCCAATTTAACCACAGCTGAAGTAACATCCTCTTTAGAGGACTGTTCCGCAAAGATAGAGGACATAGATCAGAAAGATTCTTACCTGGGTTGAGGCTGGAAGATTTTTTTCTGGTAAAGGGGGTGGCATTGACCTAGGTTAAGACATAGGCGTTGATTTTGGCACCGGGATTAAAGAATGCCCGACAAAGGCGTTGAAGGCGTCGATGGTATTGACGCTTGCTTTGACATTTTTAAAGGAGGCTTAGAGGTCGTCGAGGGAGGCCTCGAAACTGCTGCAGAAGGTATCAACGCCATCTTCGATGGTGGCCTTGACGCTGTCGTCGAGTCGATATTCGACGTCGACACCATTTTGACCTCCATTACCCCCGATTTATGCACCAGTGGTTTCATTCTGTTTTCATGAGGTGTCGGAGAACTTTCCTCCGATGGCACCCTCGACTTATTGTCGGCTCTCGTGTGTTTAGTTTTTGATCTCCCTCTGTCACCTTTGGAGTGGACAGGGCCATGCTCTTCATGCAGCCTTTTCGAGGGGATCTGGGCAGCTTTCTCGAGAATTTTAAGCATCAAAGCCCTAAAGGCCTCCCATTTGTCAGGGGAATCGTGCTTGGAAGAATAGGAAATAACCCTTCTCTCAGACAAGGAGGAAGAGGAGGAAGAAGATCTATGATGTTATTTCCTTGATTTTTTGGACGAAGGCGAGGAGGATTTCCTCGAGCGACTCTTAGACCTCGATTTCCTCTACCAGTGTTGAGACTTTCCACTCGACCCTTCTGAATCTCTTTGTCTTTTCGAAGACTTATAAGATTCCTCCCCCACCGCCAGCTTACCTTTCCGTTCCTTAAGAGCCTTATTGGACATAGCCTGACAGGAACCACATTCGTCGACCCGATGGTCAGGGCTCAAACACCAAAGGCAATTGCGATGAGGGTCGGTAATCGACATTTTTTAAAACCGTCTTGGGTGTGGTTGGAGTCAATGACAAGGAAATTTCGTCGAAGAAACACTGATGTGCCGTTTTGTGACATGAAGCAGTGCTCGGAAAAACGGAACTGAGCTAACGGTTGCAGCTCGATCCCTTTATACTGGGGATGACATCGACGCTCGACGGCGGCCCTCGAGGGACTTCAACTCTGCGGCTTCGAACATTGCGCCCTCTGGTGAAAAATGTTTCCAAAGCAGCAGAGCTGGGAGACAAGATATCTAAAATAAGGAATTGGTGGGAGGACACAATCACTTCGAAAGGAAGTTACAAGTGACAAATCATTTTCATTCGCCATGCCTTTCACTTTATCAAAGCACAAGTTGAATAGGTTGCTCATAGTATAAAAGTTGTTGGTCGATCTGTGCCATAGCATCTTTTAAAATGTCTCCAAGATCCCTATAGTAAAAGTCCCATGTTTTTATTCTGGCCACGCAGATGCCACTATGAGTCACTTATAATGGGATACAATGGCTTGGATATCTTGTATTTCTCGATTAACGTCCATCAATTTGCTATCAACATATAAAGGTAAAGACCCAGCAGTTAAAACTTTTCCTACGGTTGGTTAGAAAAATATCCTAATTATACAATAATGGGATTATTGTTCTGGACAACTGGAATGGGCAAAGATGCAGCATCACCTGTGAGGAAATGAAAAAAGCTGCCCGGGCAACACTTCTGGGAAGTGTTGAGGCTGAGCCACAACTGATGCAATTGTAGTTGTGTTAAAACTTTATTCAGTTTTTCTGGGCCTAGTCGAAAATGCCTGGTACCCGGCAATGGTACAGAAAAAAAACAATGCTTCATACAACTGGTGCTGACAGTGAAACCCTGGTTTCCTGGTGATTTGCTCCTAATCCTGATGTAGCACCGGAAATGGGAGTTGCGAAGATGAGCATCAGAAGGTAGGTGACTTGGGCCTTTAAATTACTGCCCTTTTGCTGAGTCCTTGAGAAGCCTCCTGTGTGGCATCTGCCTTTTCTCCGGGACAACTCCAGAGCTCTATGAATCTACACAAGGGATGCTGCGATGGGTGCTTTGCCCAAGGTCTGCTTGCCATTCTGATGATCTAGGAAACCGCCACGGGAGCAGCACAGAACCCAGAAGCGCAACCAATTCCCCTACAACACCCAAATCCCTCCAAGTCCACCAACACATGGGGAAACGGATTAGAGAGTTTGGGAGAAAAGGAACTGCATAAAAGAGGAGAAAGAGGAAACAGCAATTATTGTGCAAACGCAGTACCACACCCAAAAAACCCTGTTCATTCCCTTTAGCTGTCCTACCTAAAACAGAAAACATGCTTATGGGTAAAATCCCCCAACAGCGTATTGTGAATTGAAAGGGAGATTATACGCCAATTCCCTTGCTGCGGATTCATTTTGCTGGGTTTATGAAACCCTTCATTCTGGACCTCAATGAGGAAGCTACAGGTCTATCTCTGTGCAATGTCCAGTGTCTGGTGTTTAACACTGCGATGTGTAACATTAGGCGCGTATCCTTACAGCTCTTTCTTTTGAATAAAAACTAAAACTAAAAATCGAAAAAGTAAGTCTGAATCCCTCCAGTGAGGAAGTTTTCTCTGATAAAGCCATTATTACCAAATGCTATTCTGTCTGGTCCATAATTAGTCCTAACTTCAGGTTTCCTCGAATGCAGGATTCTACCCTGTCTCTGGGTCACTCTTTGCAGGTGGGACCAATTTCCAGTCCAAATGATCACCTCTTCGCATCAAGCTTTGACTTTGTCGGCTGCAAAAATCGCCTTCTCATAATTAATGACGACACACAAGGAGCTGCCTGTCAAATGGATCTAATACGAACCCCTTTGGTGCTATGTTGTAAAGGTCAGAACGACTACATGACTGTCCCTCTAAACTTCAGGTCATGATGTTGTGAGTATCTTCTGAGGGTCTATACTACAACTAGCACTTTCCCTGTAAGGTGATAACTTATTACACTGGCATGCTGATTTGTGACTTTCTATTCACTCACCAACTCCCACCACCCATCATCATCTACCTACTCCCAGGTGACTATTGCCGCAGATTTCTCAGTGGTTTAAACAGCAATAGGTAGTGAAAACAATATTTGTATTTTTTGACCCCATCGCAATTCTAGAGTAAAGACAAGAAACATTCTAATCAGTAAATGTTTCTTTGAACAAAAGTTCATTAAGCCATTTGAATAAAATCCATTAAAATGAATTGGAAAATAAAATAATTTTCTAATTCAATTGGAAGTGAGCATACTTTTTATTTGATCAATCCATTTTAGGGTTTGGTCATCCTTTTATTATGAGCACGGTTGAATATCTGACGAATAGAGTACCAACGTAGAGGACTACTTTGTAGCCTACCAGATCCGCAGAACAAAATCTAACCGTTGATTGGATAAGGGCAGCCTTCCATCCAGACTCGTTGAGGTATTACTCAATACTACCCTGTTCCCTGAATGAGAAGATGGAGCATCTTTGAATCGAAGTGGACTATTTATCATAGTCAGCAAGATCTGTATAAACAATCCTATAATGCCAGGAGAATTTTGGATCCATTTGTAACCACCATGTCAAAGCATATGTGAAGTAGTATTTAAAATCCGGTTTTACTTGTAACAATATCTCGGGAGGATAGCACAGAAGCAATGCGACACGGAGCAACAGTCCGCCCTTAGAAACCTCTGGCAATTAAGCGCGTTATAAATAACCTATCATATCATATAACAATGTATCTTGAAGTCATTTATTATTACCCAGGCATGAATGGAAGTTTGGCTTCTCCACTCTGCATAGTTTGCTCATCAAGCAATGTTATGGTCTACTTAATATTTTACATTGGAACTGTCTGCATCTGTAATGTCATAATAGAACATGTGGTCCATATACAATTCTGTGTAAAAATAAAGGTTATAAACAAAACATTATGTTGTAGCTTACTGTGAAAGTCGACCTTTGAGTATGTTTTGGTGATCCAGATTTAGTCATCTCTGATCAAACTGGCTCAGTTCCATTATTTTATTCGCAAGCACTGTCTACGTTCCTCACTGATGGGTCTATAAGCTCAGACTCACCAGGCGTTGCACAGGAACGGTGTTATTGAAGAGGTGGCCCAGACCCCCGGCAACAGTCACTCCCCCCAGGGATGAGGAGTAGGGATGTGACGAGGTGGGCTAGGACTACCTGGAATGACGTCGATATGGAGGCAAAGGTTCTGGCCGGTCACATCAAATGACAGGACATCCGAGGCAGTGGTTAGGGGAGCAGTGAAGAACACGGGGTGTTATATCTCCCTCCCGCCATGTCCCAATTCTCTATGTCGGTTACAGTGCAGGAAAGTGAGTACCCATCTCATAGGGCTTTCTGGTAGGTTGCACCAGTACCTACGGGATGGAGTTGTTTTTGGGAACTCACAGGCTGGTTGCCAAGTGTAGGCAGGAGAGTGCACCTAAGAAGAGGCAGCAGATTTGTTCCACATTCAGAAAGCAGGATGAGTACTCTACACAACCCTTCCTTCAAGGAACCAAATCAGGCGGGAACAAATAGGGGTAAAAACAAACGCTTCCATGGATTTATAGCATTGCTGGGAGTAGAGCAGAGGTCAACCAGAGGCAGTAAGAAGAATGCAGTAAGACACAAGTAAAGGAGGGCAGTTGGTGGCCGCAGGATGACGCCAGAGAGGGCACATGCTACTGGTAGTGGTCTTCAAGAGAGACCAGTATGTCCAGGAGTTATAACTTGCTGAAAGGAGAGCAGTATGGTGGGTACCCGAGTAGGGCAGGAACAAGGTATGGCTAGAGAATGTCTGAGACAAGCTGGAAGAAACGTGCAGCTAAGATTAGGTCAGCACCAGGAAGGTGAGGCAGAGATGAGGAACAATGTGGAAAACCCAGAATGAGTCGCATTGCAAGGCATGCACAACCATACTGGCAGCTCAGTGCCGCACATTTGGCCATACAATCCTGGTTTCATGCCATAGCTGTTTATCATGTCAGAGTAGCCCATTTAGGTTCAATGTTACACACATTTATCAATGGAATATGTACAAGGGTCCACAAAAGTTAAGGCAGATTTTCTTTCTCGGTTGCCTATGTTGTATCTGAATAAGCGACAGAGCCCCTTTAAGGGAAGAGACGCACACCAAGGCGTGAGGAGGGCGCAAGGGGAAAGACGTGGGAAGGGAATGACAGAAGAGGTTAAGGAATAAAGATAGTTGATGCAAGACGTGGCTCCTGGCATTCTAGATGGGACCAATGTGAGTGATTGATAGAGCTAACACCAACAACTGGCGACGAAGCCGATAAGAGCCCACGCTCTGCAGCAGTAACGGAGGGCCCTTGTGCCCAGCAGAGGAGGAGCCCAAGAGGGGGGCCCGTAAGCCCAGCAGTTCCAGAGGGCCCGTGTGCCCAGCGGAGGAGGAGCCCAGGAGGGGGGCCTGTGAGCACAGCAGTAAACGAGGGCCCGTGTCCCAGCAGAGGAGGAGCCCAGGAGGAGGATCCGTGAGCCCAGCTCAACAGGGAAGACTGAGAGGAGTTTGCGGCAGCCGCAGCCCGAGAGGGTGAAGCAGTCACTGACCGCAGCAGTGAAGACTCTACCACGAGCCAGCAATGAGAAGCGGAGCTGCCCCAGACCACAACCCAGTTGTGATGCTGGAAATGCATTGGAGGGACAGGGCCTCCGTATCGTTGTCCTTTACTGCTTTTTATTGTGTGTTCTGTCGTGTTTGCCGTGCAGGGGTTCATGTGGGACTCCTGATGGTGCAGCTCCCTCTTTTGGTTTGGTTTAAAGACCCATGGGATACCCTTATGGCACCCATGGGTGGGAGTACAACCCTGTGCCTCTAGTGTATGTCTTTGGGCACCTGTGTGTGGCCCACAGAGCAGGGTATGGGCTGGTGGCAGCTCCATGCTGAATTTGGTTGGTTGGTGTGTATGCAGAGGGTTCCGATATCCTCCAATGGATTGAAGCATTTGAAATGGCTGCTCTGAGTATCCTCCATTTTGGGATACCCAGGCCCTGCCATTGGAATCAGTTGATTCCTGATAGGAAACAAGATGGCCCCCGTGGCCTCTTGTTTTCTATTTCCTGTTACCTTGTTTTCCCAAAGTCCTGGGAAGCCCTGACTCTGTCCCTTCCCTCCGACCGGCTGTTGGGTGGAAGTTCCATATATGGTGGTGTTGTGAAGTCCAGGCCAGACTGCCTGGATCCTTCCCAGTGACTGTATGTTGTGGGTATACCCGGTGGGTGGGACCTGGGTGAATGGAGTGTGACGAATACGCATTCTGTGTTGTGGGTGTCTAGTATCTGGTGGTTGACACAATGACTGAGACAGCCCTGCCCGAAAATGGTATGAATGCAGTGTGGAGTGTTGAATGGCTGGGTACTTGTCCCAATACACATAACTTGTTGTGATTGTCTGGAGAGGAGTGAATGGCCTGAATGCACTATGCACCTGATTGGATGCCTACCTGCATGAATGCCCTTCTGACCGATTGGTTGCCTGAGTGTGACCCAGCAGAATGAATGGGAGACCAACTAGCATATCTGGGGACCTTTCACTGCTAGAATTCGTGTTCAGAAGCTGAAGAGTAACTGGAATGAAACTGAAGCTTAACCTTAAAGCCCTGCTGGAAGAGAAGAATTGCTGTTGCTCTCCTTCACAATCTGAAAGCAGCTGTCTCTCCAAGAACTGACCCAGAGAGGACCTGGTAAGGCGCCCTCTTCCCGAGCTACGAGGCACCATCGTGCACCAGCTGATCTTTGCCAAAGCTCCCTGGTAGACAGACCTATGACAGGCTGCCGACCGGAGACGGGGAATGCTGCGGAATCCCAAAGAGAAGCACCCGGATTGTTGTCCGCCACTGTCGACGACCGCCGTCGCCGACTGGAGCCGCCGTGCTCCAGTTTTGCCTAAGAACTTCATTTGTTCCGAGGACGCTCTCGTCTGCATCGCCGCCCACTTTATCCTGCTGGAGAAGGCCCGACCATCGATGCGCCGAGGAGCATCTGCCGGTGGGTTTCCCGCCACCTAAAGAGCACAGACGCCGACGACTCGACACCCTTGCTGGGCCACAGTTCTTCAACATCTCTTTGAGGTCCAGAACTACTGTCACCGAGGTGCCCCGCAGGACGCCAATGCTCTGTCATCGACGAGCACCGCTAGGAAGGAAGCTGCCACTTCACCGCCGTAGTTCACCCTGTTCTCCGTTGGACGTTCGACGACCCGTGACTCCTGCCTTAAAGGGAGGGCACTCAAGAAGGGCAGTTGATTCCCCGACGACGAACGCTACAATTCCAGGTATATTGGGACTGTAGAACTATTTTAGCGGGAAATAAGACTCATAGAACAATATGTGGACTGGGCTTGTGCTATATCTTTATCTTACAGGTTGCCCAGGTGGGGGGATCTCCACACAGAACTGTGCTTAACGGTAGAGGCCAGTATTCTGCCTATTGTTTCAACCATCTTGCTTTCCTTCCCATTTCTGTTGCAGGTTTCCTTGTTATTGATCTGTGTGACATTATGACAGTATAGTTGATGCACTTTAATGAGATCTGATAATACTTGTGGTACCACTTTAGAACTGTATATATTTACCATTATAGATTAACTAAAGCACAAAGTGAGTTATTGTGATAGTGTACATAACCTTGAATATTATATAAAGACTGTGCTTTAACTAATACATTGTGTGTACATTCCTTTGTGGGGGCTTGGGGACTACACTGTACTTAAGAACCAGCCTGCATCACCTCCTGAGAAGCTAGGCCTTGATTGCTCGACTACGTTACCAATAATGGAGAATATTGGCTGGGGTCCTCTGTGCCTCTCCTCTACCATATTGAGAGCTGAAGTACAGACACCCCCCTCCAGTCTTTACACTGGTGGCAGCGGTGGGATGCTTATGATGATTTTAAGATTCAGTGTATAACCGTGCCACTTACAAGATATCTGCACTTTGTTAAATTAAGGTTTAGTTGTGTACAAAATAACTGCATTACAAGCAATGGAGTCTATTGCAAATGGTAAATTGACTCAGATGAGCTTATAGGCTCTCCAGAGTGCTTGTGAAGCCAGGCAGTTAGACTTTGTGGATAAGTCTAGGGCTGAGCTGATAGATGCCCTGGTAGACTACCAGACTGATTGTGAAGCTCTTGAAGGGGGGATGCAACCAATGAGGACTCTACCCCGAGGTTTGTCGCCGAATCTGATTCTGGGAATGCCACCATTCCTGCTGCCTCTGTTCCAAACCCCAGCACTTCCTTGGAGCTTGAGTTATTAAGGATGAAATTGGCTTTTGAATATCACAAGTTGGAAATAGATGCTGAGCTTAAGAAAGAGGAGTTGGCACAGCAAGTGGAACTCAAGAATAGGGATCTTGAACTCAAAGACAAGAACACTGAATGTCAGCGAATCCAGTTAGAGAAAGCTTGAGTGGAGACTTCAGCGAAACCAGTTGTGTGTCAGGCGCCCAGCAACCAAGTTTATGAAAGATTTGGTTGGTGTGTATGCAGAGGGTTCTGATATCCTCCAATGGATTGAAGCATTTGAAATGGCTTGTGCAATTCACAATGTTGATAAGAGAGATTGGGCTAAATGTTTGTTAAGCAGAGTGGATTTGACTGTATTCTGAAACTGAGTGTGGAAGAAAGGGGTCAGTATGAGTGCATGAAGTCTGCTTTAATTGCCAGGTTTGGCAAGACACCGACCCAATACCTTTAAACGGTTCAGGGATTTTAAGAAGCGAGAGAATGTGTCTTGGATTGACTGGGTGAGTGCTGCACATATGAACATGATGGGGTGGACTGATGGTTACAAAGTGAAAATGTTTGTTGAATTGGCTCACCTTTTGTTTTTTGAGCATTTTTCGGAAGCCTGTTCACCAGAGCTGCGTCGGTATGTTGCTGACCAGAACATTTTGGATTCCTTTAAACTGGCTAGGTTGGCTGACAAGTGGGTCTCCCACCGGGTGTCCCCTAAGGACTCCAGTGGAAAGGACAAGGACAAAGAAAAGGGGGCCTCTCAGAAAGCTAACGAGTCCCAAAAGCAGTCACAGTCGGGTAAACCAAAACCTTCCTCTCCGAAGACCCAAAAACCTAGTGGGGATAAGTCTGTTGTAGGTGGGAGTAAGGGTAGTGGTCCACCTGCTGCAAAGCAGGGCCCAAGTGGTTCCAGTACCGTACCCCGCACTCCCGGCACTTGTTGGGATTGTGGGGCTCTGGACCACTGAAGGGGTGACCCCAAATGTAAGGGTAAGGCAGTTGGAGTCCAGGCTGTCAGCCTGACCTATCCCTACTCCGTACCAGAGGTGGAGGCCACTGTCCTCCCCTCCTCTACTGGAATCACCTTCGGTGCTCCTGAAGAGATTTCCTTAGTGTCCCTTGGGGCTTGGGACCAGTACGCAGAAGTACTGGCGATTATCCCACAGAACACTCGCTGGTTTTTGAGAAGTGTCCTCTTGAATGGCCAGCCTTCTACTGGTTTGAGAGACACTGGGGCAAGCATGACAGTGGTGGACAGGACCCTGCTCAAGCCAGAGGACTATGTAGGTGCTCCTCTGAGAACTACCAGGTTAGCTGGTGGGCCTCCCAAATTATCGCCTGTAGCCTTAGTCAACATTACGATTGGAGACAAGACAGAGAAGCTTCAGGTCCTGGTTCAGGACAACGTGCCTGTGAACATTTTGTTAGGAAACAATTTGGTCGAGTTGGGGATGATCACGGATGGTGTACACATGGCTGCTGTGGCTGTCACCTGATCGCAGGTCACACAGGGTCCGGCTGCAAGCCCGGTTTCCTTGCTGACGGGGAAACCCAAGGCACGAAGGAAACGGAAGAGTAAGAACGCCACCTCTGTGGAGGCAGCCCTTGCTGTTCCAACAGCACCCATTGGGATCCATGCTCCGGACGGGCTGGGTCCAGTGGTGAATCCCATCTCAACTCCTGTGGGAGAAGAGCCAGAAGCCTTTCCTGTGGGAGAGGCTCTCAACCCGGAGGATCATCCCGACCTTCAATGCTTGTAAGTTGAAGGGGGACCCTCCCAGGCGGACTTCTGTAAGGGACAGAGAGAGTGCCACTCTTGAGGGTCTGAGGAAACAGGCCCTGTCCCAGGCACAAGGAGAAGTGCCTAGGACATTCCAGATTTATTGGGAGGGTGAGCTCCTTGTTAGTGAGCCCACTAAGCCTGAACCTGGTGCCCTCAAGAGGTTGGTGGTACCCCAGGTTTACAGGCCCTTCCTGCTGCAGTTGGTGTATGAGGTGCCCTTGGCTGGTCATCTTGGTACCAAGAAGACCAAGCAGAGGCTCTCTGTCCATTTCTACTGGCCCCGGATGGAAGTAGAAGTGGAGTCCCACTGCAGGACCTGCCCAACTTGTCAGTTGTCTGGCAAGACTGGAGGCAGTGTCATTGCCCCACTGCAGCCATTGCCAGTGGTTGGCACACCATTTGAGAGGGTGGGCATCAACATTGTCGGTCCCCTTGACCTTCCCACTTCAGGTGGACATCGGTTCATCCTGGTCTTGGTCGATCATGCCACCAGGTACCCTGAGGCTATACCCCTTCGGACTGTTACTGCCAAGGTGGTTGACAGGGCTCTCCTCAGCATTTTCACCCATGTTGGATTCCCTAAGGAGGTTGTCTCTGACAGAGGATCCAACTTCATATCTAGTTACATGAAAACCATGTGGAAAGAGTGCGGGGTAACCTATAAGTTCTCCACCTCTTACCATCCCCAGACAAATGGTCTGGTTGAGAGGTTTAATTCAACTCTCAATGGCATACTAGGCGCTTTGGAAGACCCTCTAAGGAGGAAATGGGATCTCCTCCTGCCATGCCTGCTGTTTGCTTACAGACAGGTACCTCAAGAGGGTGTTGGTTTCAGCCCCTTTCAGTTACTCTTTGGACATCCCGTGAGGGGGCCCCTTGCCTTCATCAGAGAAGGTTTGGAAGCCACCCCTCCAGGTCCCGCCAAGCAAGTGTGGGACTATGTGTTAGGCCTCAGACGGAGGATGACACCGATGATGGGTCAAGCAACAGCGAATCTCAAGGCCAGCCAGGAATTGAATAAATACTGGCCTGATCTTAAAGCCTCACAAGTGGATTGGACTCCGGGACAGGAAATCCTTGTGATGGAGCCTACTAAGCCTAGAGCTTTGGCAGACAAGTGGACTGGACCCTTCAGGATCATCTCCAAGATGGGCGAAGTCAATTATCTGGTTGACATGGGCGTCCCTGGGGTAGCCCTTCAGGTATTCCATGTAAACAGGCTCAAGCCTTTCCACAGGCGAGCAGAAGTCTCATGTCTCTTGCTAGCTTCAGAGCAAGAAGAGGAAGAGGAGAGTGAGCCCCTTCCTGATTCGCTGCATAGCAACCCTCGGGATGGCTCCGTGGAGTGAGTCCATCTCTCGCCCGATCTGACGACAGAGCAGCAGAAGGCCTGCAGGACTTTGCTCCAGCAGTATGACTCTCTGTTCTCCCGGACACCAGGCCTTGCACCGTGGTGTAGGCACAAGATTGACACTGGTGACAGTGTGCCTGTCAAAAGCAGGTGCTACCGTATGTCAGATACCGTTATGAACCACATCCAGGCTGAGGTCGCCAAGATGTTGGATCTGGGTGTTATTGAACACTCAACCAGTCCCTGGTCTAGTGGTCCTTGTCCCCAAGGCAAGTTCCCAGGCAGGTACCAAGGAGTGGAGGTTCTGTGTGGACTACCGAGGAGTCAATGCCGTCACCAAAACTGACGCACACCCATTGTCCCGAGCTAATGAGCTTGTGGACACCATAGGTGCTGCCAAATTTGTGAGCACCTTCGACCTTACCTCAGGCTATTGGCAAATAGCTCTGACGGACCATGCCAAGGGAAAGACGGCGTTCTCAACACCTGAGAGACTCTACCAGTTTAGGGTAATGCCTTTTGGGTTGAAGAATGCCCCTGCCACCTTCCAGAGATTGGTCAATCATGCGCTCAATAGTGCTGGAGACCTTTTGTGTGGCCTACCTAGACGACATTGCCGTCTACAGTTCCACCTGGGAAGAGCATTTGACACACCTGGATAAGGTGTTGCAGGCCTTGAAAAGGGCTAACCTCAATATCAAGGCCACCAAGTGCCAGATAGCTCAGGGGAAAGTCCCATATCTTGATCATGAGGTAGGAGGGGGTCATATCCAACCTCTCCCAGAAAGGTACAGGATGTACGTGACTGGGAGACTCCCACTACTCAAACCCAGGTGAGAGCCTTTTTGGGCCTCACAGGGTACTATCGCAATTTCATGGCAGACTATGGAACCATAGCTCCACCCCTGACAGCTCTGACTTCACCCAAACAGCCTAGGAAGGTTAATTGGACTGAGGACTGTCAGAGGGCCTTTGATGGCTTGAAAGAAAGTCTGTGTAAGACACCTGTGTTGTGTGCGCCTGATCACAGCAAGCCCTTTATCGTTCAAACTGACACCTGCGACACTGGAATTGGAGCCGTCTTGTCCCAGTTAGATGACAAAGGGAGGAAACATCCTATCATATTCATCAGTAGACAACCCAAGGGTAGAGAACTTAGGTGGGCTACTGTTGAAAAGGAATGTTTTAGCATAGTTTGGAGCCTTAGGCGTTTTAGGCCCTACCTTATGGGGTCTACCTTCAAGGTCCAAACAGATCATAAGCCCCTGAAGTGGCTTTTGCAGATGAAGGGTAAAAACCCGAAACTGCTCAGGTGGTCCATTAGCCTGCAAGGGCTAGACTTCACCATAGAGCATAGATCAGGGAAGAGTCACAATAACGCAGATGGCCTTTCCAGAAGGTATATTGACCGTCTGGATGAGGGTGTCTATCTCAAGGGAGATTAGGCACCCTAACCTCAGTCTGGGGGGGGGTGACTGTGATGCTGGAAATGCATCTGAGGGACAGGACCTCTGTATCCTTGTCCTTGTCCTTTGCTGCTTTTTATCGTGTGTTCTGTCGTGTTTTATGTGCAGGAGTTCATGTGGAACTCCTGACGGTGCAGCTCTCTTTTGGTTTGGTGTACAGACCCATGGGATACCTTTATGGCACCCATGGGTGGGGGTACAACCCTGTGCCCCAAGTGTATGTTTTTGGGCACCTGTGTGTGGCCCACAGAGCAGGGTATGGGCTGGTGGCAGCTCGATGCTGAATTTGACAGGTGCTCTGAGTATCCTCCATTTTGGGATACCCAGGCCCTGCCATTGGAATCAGTTGATTCCTGATAAGAAACAAGATGGCCCCCGTGGCCTCTTGCTTTCTATTGCCTGTTACCTTGTTTTCCCAAAGTCCTGGGAAGCCCTGATTCTGTCCCTTCCCCCTGACCGGCTGTTGGGTGGCAGTTCCATATATGGTGTTGTTGTGAAGTCCAGGCCAGACTGGCTGTAGCCTTCCCAGTGACTGTATGTTGTGGGTACACCCTGTGGGTGGGACCTGGGTGAATGGAGTGTGTGACGAATATGCATTCTGTGTTGTGGGTGTCTAGTATCTGGTGATTGACACAATGACAGACAGCCCTGTCCGAAACTGGTATGAATGCAGTGTGGAGTGTTGAATGGCTGGGTACTTGTCCCAATACACATAACTTGTTGCGAGTGTCTGGAGAGGAGTGAATGGCTTGAATGCACTATGCACCTGAATGGATGCCTGCCTGCATGAATGCCCTTCTGACCGATTGGTTGCCTGAGTGTGACCCAGCAGAATGAATGGGACACCAACTAGTACATCTGGGGGCCTCTCACTGCTAGAATTCGTGTTCAGAAGCTGAAGAGTAACTGGAGTGAAACTGAAGCTTAACCTAGAAGCCCTGCTGGAAGAGAAGAATTGATGTTGCTCTCCTTCACAATCTGAAAGCAGCTGTGTCTCCAAGAACTGGCCCAGAGAGGACCTGGTAAGGCACCCTCTTCCCGAGCCACGAGGGACCATCGTGCACCAGCTGATCTTTGCCAAAGCTCCTTGGTAGACAGACCTACGACAGGCTGCTGACCAGAGACGGGAACTGCCACGGAATCTCAAAAAGAAGCGCCCGGACTGTTGTCCGCCACTGTCGATGACCGCCGTCGCCGACTGGAGCTGCCGTGCTCCCGTTTTGCCCAAGAACTTCATTTGATCCAAGGACGCTCTCATCTCCATCGCCGCCTGCTTCATCCCACTGGAGAAGGCCCGACCGTCGACGTGCCGAGGAGCATCTGCCAGTGGGTTCCCCGCCACCTAAAGACCACAGAGACGCCGACGACTCGATGCCCTTGCTGGGTCACAGTTCTTCAACATCTCTTTGCGGTCCAAAACTACCGTCACCGAGGTACCCCGCACGCCTCTTCCTTGCAGGACGCCAACGCTCTGTCATCGACGAGCACCGCTAGGAACGAAGCTGCCACTTCACTGCCGTAGTTCACCCTGATCTCAACGACCCGTGACTCCTGCCTTAAAGGGAGGGCACTCAAGAAGGGATGTCGATTCCCCGACGACAAACGCTACAATTCCAGGTACATTGGGGCTGTATAAATATTGTATTATTGGGAAATAAGACTCATAGAACAATATATGGACTGGGCTTGTGCTATATCTTTATCTTATAGGTTGCCCAGTTGGGGGGGGAATCTCCACACAGAACTGTGCTTAACGGTAGAGGCCAGTATTCTGCCTATTGTTTCAACCATCTTGCTTTCCTTCCTATTTCTATTGCGGGTTTCCTTGTTATTGATCTGTGTGACATTTTGACAGTATAGTTGATGCACTTTAATGAGATCTGATAATACTTGTGGTACCACTTTAGAGCTGTATATATTTACCATTATAGATTAACTAAAGCACAAAGTGAGTTATTGTGATAGTGTACATAACCTTGAATATTAATTATATAAAGACTGTTTTAACTAATACAGTGTGTGGACATGCCTTTGGGCGGGCTCGGGGACTACACTGTACTTAAGAACCAGCTTGCATCACCTCCTGAAAAGCTAGGCCTCGATTGCTTGACTAGGTTACCAATAATAGAGAATCTTGGCTGGGGTCCTCTATGCCTCACCTCTACCATATAGAGAGCGGAAGTACAGACACCCCTCTCCATTCTTTACGCCAGTGACCGCAGGAGGATCGGAGGAGCGGAACCTACCGCCAACACAAGTAAGAAGTGCCAACGCGGGGGGAAGGAGAGAGAACAGAGCAAAGACACAGAGCCAGGCACAGACCCGTACCCGCTCAGGACACGCATTAACTATAAAACGCAGCGGGAAGCCACAACGCGTATCATTACACCTGCACTACTACGCTCCTCAACCCGCTCCCTAACCCCATATCACTACGCTTTCAGCCTCATGTAGTGAGCAAGCAATCAACTACAAAACGCAGCGGGAAGCCACAACGCGTATCATTATACCTGCATTACTACGCCCCTGAGCCTGCTCCCCAGCCCTATATCACTACGCACTCAGCCACATGTAGTGAGCAAGCAAGCCCCTACAAAAATAAGCCACAGTGAAATCTGCCCTCACCAGGACCCAAGGGAAGAGGGCAACACGCCCACAAGAGTGAGTTCCACACCCCGAAGTAACTCAAAAGAGCCAAACACTCTGGAAAAGCAGAAGAGCACACAAATCTTCTCCACTACAAGGCCAGGACTACTCACTGTACTGCCACCACATCCTGCGGACCACAAACGTCTCCACATGCGACACAGGATCAGAACCCCATTTGAATACCGCTCACAACTCCAAACTACCGCAGAGCCAACACCACCCAAGGTGCAATCATGACTGACCCAGCCCAGGCTGCTGCAGCACAAGCAGCTGCAGACTCAGGGACACCCCCCACAACCAACACCAGCCTTAACTTGCATGCCAGCCCCATGAGGAGACCAAGCCCATTCACACTCAACCCCCACCATGACCAAGGTCAACGATGGGAAGAGTGGGTTGAAGAATTCAAAGACTTTGTAGGTGCCATTGGCACCCAAGATCCCCCTAACAAAATCAGCATCTTCACCAATGTTGCGGGAAGAGAAATTAAAAACATAATACGCACTATTCCCCCGCAAGACCGCGCTACCTATCCGCGCCACTTGGAAGCCATTAATGAAAAACTTGTCATAACACCCAATCGTGATTATGAACGCTATACCTTCAATCAATGTCCCCAACTCCCACACGAGTCAATAGGGGAATTCATCATCCGCCTCCAAAGAAAGATCATAAAATGCGACTTCGCATACTTTAATGATGAAGCGATCAGGGTGCGCATAATAGAGGGGTGTATATCCTCAATGTTCAGGAAACACCTTCTGAAAAAGCCCCTATGCCTCAAAGTAGTACTGGACTTGGCCAGGGTCTACGAAAGGATTGATGTCCAAGCAGCAGCCATAGAGAACCCCAAGAAAGGCGACGTCATTGCGGCCATGACCCCGTAGACCCAATACCCGAATGCCCAGAGCAGATCAACTCCCAGATACTCGTCGCAACGCACACAAAGTGACCGACAATGCTACCGCTGTGGATTGAGTACCCACTCAAAGGACCATGCCCTGCGATTGGCCAACAATGCATGCGAGGTGGACAAGAAAACCACTTCCAAGCCATGTGCAAGGAACAACTCCCGGAGACAAGCCCAACCCGCCAAAAGAATGTCAATCGCCCACCAGAGGCCCACAGAGAACAGCATGACCAGCGCCTCACAAATACCTACTAACGCCCAAACACAGTGAGAGCGTTAGAAGGACTACAAATTGAACCCGACAGGAAGACCCATTAACTCTGTGACCTCTGTCACCGTGACCCAATGCAGTTAGCTACGCAAGAGAGAATGTATACGAGAGAACTCTCACCACCTCATGAACAAGACGGCCATGCCCAGCCGTTCCCACTAGTCATCGACCTATACGACAACTCTCCACCAAGGTATCATCAGGATGAGGTGCAACAACTCCAATACTATGATAGAGAGTACATCCGTCTCCTCAGTGTCAATAAAGAGGACACGCCAGCCCCCATAGTCACAATACAAATGGGGGACACCAGGAACCAATTTGTCGTTGACACCGGGGCGACAGTGAATGTTATGAATGAAGAAGTATACCAGGCGATTGCAACCCTCTGCGGAAGTCCAGAACGCACATCTTCCAATGGGGTGCAGCCCTGCCCATGATGTCCAAAGGGCAATTTCAATGTGACCTAACGCATCGTGACCTCACGATATCCACCACAATACACATCATAAGGAGTCCCTCCGTAGGACGCTGCCTCCTCAGATCCAGAACGGCCAGAGCCCTGGCACTCATCGACCTAAAACACGACCAAACTGAAATAATAAAAGGACACCCATCCGAATACGATAACGTCATGTCAATAACATGCAGACCCCTCACCAAGGAGGATCTCGTGGCCCAGTTTCCCCGATTGTTTGAAGGGGTAGGAATGCTCAAAGACTACGTCATTAAGCAACATCGACCCCAAAATCACGCTGGTGCCGCAACACACCCGCAAGGTGGGTTTCCACCTCCAGGCACAAGTTTCAAAGGAAATTAAACTCCTCCTCAATGACATGATCGAAAAGGCAGAAGGACCAACACCATGGGTATCCCCCATAGTAATAGTACCCAAGGACAATGGACACCTACGCATATGCGTCGACATGCACATCCCCAACACTGCCATTCAAAGGGAGAGGCACCCAGGACCAAGCCTGGAGGACATGCTTATCAGACTGAACCAAGCGACGCATTTCTCAAAACTAGACCTTAATCAGGGCTATCACCAGCTCGTCATAGACCCGGCGTCAAGAGCAATTACCACCTTTGCGAAACAAAGGACTGTTTAGATACAAACGTCTCAACTTTGGCATATCTTCCGCCGCAGAAATCTTTCAAGAAACAATCAGACGCCTCATATCATCTGAGGTGAATGCCCTAAACTACAGCAATGATATCCTGATCTTCAGGAGGGACCAAGAACAACGAGACAAGGGACTCACAGCTGTCTGCAAGATCCTCCAAGAGGCGGGCCTGACGCTGAATGGACCCAAGTGCGACATCAACAAAACCAGCCTCAGATTCTTTGGACATATATTTTCTGACAAAGGCATAAAAGCTGACCCGGACAAGATAAAGGCTATCCCTGATCTCCAAGCCCCCACGACGACCGCGGAATTGCGCTCATTTGTGGGGATGGCAGGATACTGTGTGCGCTACCTCCCAAATAACGCCACAATAACCGACCCACTTCGAACCCTCCTCAAAAAGGACCAACCATTCCTCTGGGACCCACACTGCCAATCGGATTCGCAGCCATCAAAGAGAACCTCACCAACCACCGCCAGCTAGCTTACTTCCATCCGGAGTGGCACACCATCATCACAGTAGATGCCAGCCCAGTTGGCCTCGGAGCCATCAAAGCCCAAATGGACACCGAAGACAGCGTACGACACGCAGTTGTAGCCTACGACAGCCTAGCCCTATCTAACACCGAAAAGGCCTACTCCCAAGCCGAACGAGAAAGCCTTGCAGCGGTATGGCTTTTTTTCGCCATTTCGTAATTGCCCAGAAATTCACCCTCGTGACAGATCATCAAGGGCTTCTCTCCATATTTGGAAATTCCAAGACAAAAATGCCTCCCCGAATAGAGCGCTGGGGGGACAAGGCTACAAGAATAGGACTATGTGATCATCCACAAGCCTGGAGGAGAAGCCAACCCGGCAGGCTATCTGTCCAGGCACCCACCGACGAGAAGTGAGGACACCCTAGCCCAGGAGGCTAAAGAATACATCTCGTACCTATCCTCCAACGCCATGCCACCAACAATATCAATGGCAATATTTGCAGAGTGAAGCAAGGCCGACCCGACAATCAAAACCGCCATACACCTCACGCTCCAACAAATGGAGAGATTGCCAAGAAAGAAAAAATGGAGGGGAGGGGCAGACAAGAAGGACTTAGACCGTCTAGCCAAAATACACAGGGAGCTAGTGGCCACGGACCAAGACATACTGCTATGTGGAAACAGGCTAGTGGCCCCAAAAGACCTGCGGAAGATGCTAGTAACGCTAGCCCATGAGGGCCACATAGGGATTGACAACACAAAAAAGATCTTAAGAAATCACATCTGGTTCCCCTACATGGACACCGTAGTGGAAGACATGCTGGCACACTGCGCTGTTGGGAAAACAACACGGGAGGTTAGACAACGCATATCAGAACACAGAAGCTGCATGAGGAACAAAGTGGCGGATAAACTGCTTGTGGAGCACTTTGTTAAATTGCAACATAAAGATACAGGGCCTCATTAGGACTCCGGCGCTAAACCATGGTGCTATTAGCACCATGGTCCATGCCGGAGTCCACCATGGCGGAATGGGGAATTACCACCCCATTCCGAGGTTGGTGGGGCGGTAATTCCCCATGCCGCCATGGCCCTTCCCATTCCCATTTTTGCCCCATAGGGCTCAACGGGAATGGGGAAGGCGCTAATTACGGTACCGCAAATTGCGGTACCGTAATTAGCACCAAGGTCCCTACTTTAACGGCTGGTAAAACCAGCCGTTAAGGTCGGGTCCTGCAAAGGGACCTCGTAATTAGGCACTAGGTGTTTAACGGCGCTGCAGCCTTTTACGGCGCCGTTAAACACTTAGCGCATGGGTCATAATGAGGCCCACAGACCTACGTTGGTTTGTACTCCAGCACATCAAAAGTAATACGAGAGGAGGCGATATGGGAACAATATTACATTGTATTGAACAGAAATGGATCCATACTCTGAACACAGTCCGGAATGGACTGAATGTTTCAGTTGAATGGAACACTTTGATTACAAAAAACTGATATACAGAGTAATGGTACCTGATATCTATGTTCTATACTGTAGCAAGGAAGAAGGATTGCCAATTTTTGACAGTAATCTACCCCTCTGATGTGCAATGCAGTATTTACAAATGAAATTGTATACAAATGTTGTTATAATGTATTCTCTTCAACTGTGAGATCTACTCTAGTTGGAACTAAAGCATGTGTTCCTGCACCTAATTTGTTGATTACAATTGTGTTAGTCTGTACACAAATTGTGAAATATACTGAAGAGCACTGTTTGACACTGAATTGGCCATATTAATTGCCTATATTAAATGGTGCATTGATACATTAACATATTGATGACCCCATTCCTATAATCAGGGGGTCCACATTTTCGGTGCTTAAGGGGGCGGGTATATTGTTTTCATGCCCACGGATGTTTAACACCGTAGTGGCACTTTTTCCAGTCCCTTTTTTGTGTCTATTGCAGACACGAGCAAAAAGACGTAGCTGGCTGTCAATGCGTATGGTTATGTGTAGAAATGTTAGAGACGTAGTCCGTTATTTATGCCATGATGCAGCTTTAAAACTTGTGCCGGCATACACAAAATAAAATAACTTTTTGCCAGGAAATGAATTAAGGACGGTGCGTTGTGTGGTCTCCTGGTCATGTTGTTGCATCGAATTTGGAAACATATATACGCGGGGTTAATTATTGTTGCCACCGCACTGTGGCCCTCCTTTGTGTCCAACATGAATCTCAGCAAAACACACAGCGTTCTTATAGAAGAGACGCAGTCTGTCGTCTATGTCCTTAGGGAGTTTTGGCGAGGCGTGCTGACAGTAGACTAGCGGGTGAAGTGGTCCCAGAAACACACGAGCTCCTGCCGGTGAGTGCATTGTATACGACGCATCGTGCAGACACATGTTCTGCATGTAACTTGATAAGCCATATACACGCTGGGCTAACTATTGTTGCCGTTGCTTTGTGAAATATTGGTAATGCTTTGTGTATTATTTGTAAGGCTTGAGGGTTCACTACTAATTTAGATGTAATGGGACAGCGCGTACTGTGACGTAGGAATATTTGTGCACACATGGAAGCTGCAGTCTCTCTGGCAGCATGTATGTTGTAGCGTATTGAGTTTAAACTGACCCACCGCTTTCTAGTAGATGCGTGTGGTGGGCGTCAACATGGCCTGAACTATGTGATATGTCATGACGATCTCTACGGGAGGAGGTAGAATTGTGAAGTAAGGCAGTGTCTTTTTTTTTATCTCTCCCCGCCTTTTCTTCAGTGTCGCGGACCATGCAAAGGTTGTTGCATATGTTTGCAGCAGGTTTAACTGGAAATACTTCTTTCTGATCCATTCAAGCTTCGGTTGTGGAAGGTGGAGCTGAACTCACTTGATATCACCACTCTGCAAGAACAAGTAGAGACTGAGTGTATATCACTGGTTTTTAACAGTCGAATATAAGCATGGATGGTCTATTGACTTTTGTCCATTTGTGTTGAATACTGAGTTTCCTTTGTTCGGTCCACGGGATCTTTACATTGCAATAGATTCCGGTGGAGGATCCATTCCGATGTTCTATTCACTATCACTAGAGGGGGTGAGTAGGCTATGGTGCTTCTATTGACTAGAAACATGTTTTTGTGACAGTATTAGTCATCTTGCTAAAGAAATAGGGATGACAATATCCTGTTGGATGTTTGTTTGTATTTTAGATTGAATATTGGCCTATATGTTTCCAAAAAGGGCGGATTAACTACTATGTGCCCGGCGTCCTGAAGAATGTCTTTTGTGACCGAAACACGTGTTGAAGATTTGATGTGTGCCATCTGGAAAAACGAAAACCAGACTAAATTTGACACTTGATATTATGGACTGGGTCATGAATAAATCTTAAAAACGAAAGGAGACTGTGTGCTAACAGCAGTAGCACATGTTCTAAAAAGCCAAATTGGCTTTATTTTTGATTGTATGAATGAGTTAGTATGGGATTTTGAACAAATGTTTAAGATAGGTATGGTACACTAATGGAATGAATGCAATGCTTTTATATATTTTTTTATACCATACATTTATTATATGAAATATGTATTGATTAAAATGTATATTTTATTGAAGAATTTATGTGTCATCCCGTTCTACTGGTCCAATTTTTGCTTTAATATGATGTTCTTTACCTGAAGGACCTGGGACCAAATTGCAGGTTTACCCCTTTATTTATAACACACTGCAGACCCTGCCAACTAGCAGCGAGGAAATCAAAGCCAAACCCCCTACAACCAAAGACACTTTCAGAGAGGCCCTGGCAAAAAGTTGCAATGGACTTCTATGGACCCCTGGAAGAAAGCGGATACCTGCTCGTAATCATTAATGAATACTCAAGGTTCCCTTTCATCAAGCAAACACCGTCGACATCATTTTTTGAAACGGCACCCATCATAGATGAACTATTCAGCGAGAGGGGCATCCCTAATATCGTCAAGACAGACAATGGATCCCCGTTTCAAGGACGCAAATTTGCCAAGTTCGCAGACCATCTAGGCTTCCATCATCAGAAGGTTACACCACTCTGGTCACAAGACAACAGGATGGTAGAACGTTCATGGCCACTATAAAATTAACCAGACAGAAAGCCCTAGCGGAGGAAGTACCTCAAGCACAAGCCATCTGCAGCATGCTTAGAAGCTACAGGAACACACAACACGATGCGACAGGGAAAACACCAGCTGAGCTAATGGTGAGGTACCGAACCCGAACACAGATCCCCCAGTGGGAAGACTACACACCGGAAGACGACGGAGCAATAAGAGAACGAGATGCCAAGAAGAAGAGGAAAGCCAAAGAATGGGCTGACAAAAAGAGGAATGCAAAAGACCCCCAACTGGAAGTAGGACAAACAGTCCTAAGATGACAGAACCAGACGAAGAAAACAGACACCCGTTACAATCCAGAACCTCGAATCATCACGGCCATAAAGGGACCCATGATAACCGCGACCGGAGAACCAGGGCAGATAACCAGAAATGCGTCATTCTTCAAAAGATTATACCTCAATGACCAAGAGGCACCAGAAGTGCCCGCCGATAACCCAGTGGACGAAGATGACGAGGACCCCCCAGTCGAAGCGATTGGCGAAAGCAGAGAGTCTCCAGGCAGACCTCACAGGACAGTGAGGAGACCGGTGAGACTCATTGAACCGATGTGACCCCGGCTTTCATGTTAAGCATGGGGTTGGTGTTGTATCTGAATAAGGGACACAGCCCCTTTAAGGGAAGAGACGCACACCAAGGTGGGAGGAGGGCAGAAGGGGAGGGACGTGGGAAGGGAACGACAGTTAGAAGAGGTTAAGGAATAAAGATAGTTCATGCAAGACGTGGCTCCTGGCATTCTTGGTGGGACCATTGTGAGTGAGTGATAGAGCTAACACCAACAGCCTGTTCCATCAATTGTGTGTGTGATGAGGTGGATGAGACAGACGAGTAGAGGAAAGCCTTAATAGAGGATAACAAGGTGCGGGAGGTGATGTTGCATATGAAATGTGGATGGCCCAGGGAAATGGAGCGCGAGATTGGAGTTGCAACCTTTTCGTAAATGCGCAGCATGAATTGCCTGTGGAGGTGAGCATGTTAATGCAGGATTTCCGGTTGATTCCTCCCAGTGTGCAGGCTAAATTGCTGAACATGGCACATATAGGACACGGTGGGTCAACCATGATGAAAAAGCTTTTCAGGCAACAGTATGGGTGGGCAATAATGGTTAAAGTGGATTGACTGGTGAAACGTTGTGCAGTGTAGAGTGCACAAAGATCTGACATCCAGGCATGCAATTTACAAAAACACATCTCCCTCACCACTAACCCAACTAAAAACCTTTCTTACAAACTCGCCACTCAACCACCAAATAAGATGCATACCCCTGCCACAGCACAAACTGGAAATCACACAGCAAACGGCACATCCCCTCTGTAATCTCACTCAACCCAACACACTAAATCACCAGCACTATGCCACAGACACAAAACAATGCCATATAGACTCACACTAAAGCAACACCTGGCTTATATCATCTACAAGCAAATCCAACACAAAGTGACCAGTTTTTCTATACTGAAGCTACCAACCACACAGCAAGATTCTCTTACACTATCCTTCTCCCTCCCACTAACTAACCCTCCCCAAGCACAGGGCATCGCTGGCAGTTCTGCAGAGAGGATACTGGGAAGGAGGACTGGCCCTGCCAGATTTTCAGCTATATTTTCTGGCATCCCAGCTGCAACATGCCACTAGGTGGGAGGCAGGAGAGAGGGGACTGGACCGGTGGCTGATGGGGGGAACCAAAGAGGCATCACTCAGGATTGGAGCCATTATGGCGGTACACAATGAAGTCAGAGGGGTCCTGCCTGAGCAAAGAGGTGCGGCAAAGGGCATGCACCAGACTCCGGTTGGGAGCGAGCTACAGTCCTGAGATGCCCATGAGGGCGGGTGAGAGAGTAGCAGGGATAATATGGGAAATGGGAGATGTGAAGTGTGCACAAGAAGAGTGCCGGGTGATGGGCGACCTCTTCGAAGAAGGGACCCTAATGACATTTAATGCTCAGCGGGGAGGTTTCAGATGCCCAAGGGGGAAGTTCCTAAACTATGCCAGGCTGCAATGCCTGCTGGGGGTGGTCCCAGGGGGAGCCGAGGGCATCAGAGGAAAAGGATGGCCGCTTTCTTGTTACTGTTGGCAAAACGCAGGTTGGCAATTGCATGGAAATGTCCAAAGTGTCCTGTGGTGGCACGGTGGCTGGCAGATGCACAGTGGCGGGTAGCTTCAGAGCAGTGAATAGTGCAAGAAATGGAAAGGAAAGAAGGGAATGTGGGCGAAGGACTGGCATGGGACATGCTCTTGAACGACTTGCGAATTTCCCTGGACAATCTACCTCCCTGAAATATAGGGATGAACTGTTGCAGTAGGGTGGGGGGAAGAAGCATATGGTACAAGCCAACTGGCTACTCAAGTGGTACGAATGGGATAATGTTGGGCAGATGTGGTTGTGGGGAAGGGAATGTCTTGATATTTGGCAAGGACTGGGCTGGACCAGGGTGGGGAAGGGTAAGGGACAGGTGGGCAATGGAAGTTCATGTTGTTTGGTTGTTAAAACTCATTAAGGGATTTAATAATAAAATAACGGAGCCCTCCCCATCCCTTTTTCCTTTTCAGATCATCTGAGCACCTGGAGACCATGAAAACGTGTGCGGTTGAAAATTATGGATTGCCCTGAAGCACCTTGGTCTAAGACGGTGCTAAAGAAATGGGAAATGTTGATTATCAATTGTCACTGCGCCAATCTATTTGTCCATGTTAGTAATATTTTTCTTCCAAAAACTAGGCACCGTCAGCATTAGGTGGGGGGAAGACTACAACATCTGACAGTCTGAAAATGTGTACAAGAATTGTCTAAGACAGCTGTACAATTCACTGGCGCAAAGGAATTGCTGCCATGGGAGGAGCATTAGGCTTTGGTGTTGCTTGGTTTTCACTCTAGCTGGATGAAGTAGAGTGTCTATCCTAAACACCTGCGAGGTGATTAAGTACTAGCAGGATGTATTTAGCCGCAGGGGTATGCCAGAGACATTGGTGAAAGACAACCATGTCCAGTTTATTTCAAGAGAAATGCATCTTTGTCTGAGCTGTGAATTAAGAGACCATTGAATCTCAAAGGACAGGGAAAGACCCACCAGAAAGCCACCCATAAGGAACTCTAGCAACTGAAAGGAACTGGCTTCTAGAGGAGAAGCCCCTTTTTTACACATCAGGAAGTAAAGAATTGCCAGAGTCGTTGGCAAGCTGTAATATATGCTAGTTGCATTGCATACACAAACTATTGTAATGCTAGCATCTCAATCTCCAGGCTGACATGTGAAGGTTCCGGAATCTCTGGAGCGGCAGATCTGGTAACTGAAGAGGAGGCAGAACCATGGCCTCCGAGGCCAGAATGGAATAACGGCTAGGTCTGTCTGCCCTTGTCTTTTTGAGGACCTGTGGCTTCAGGAGGACCGGGGGAAATGCATGAGCCACCCCTGAGGCCATGGGAAGGATAGGGCATCCACACTCCATGCTTGTGTGGCGTGGACTGCAGACAAAAACACTGGGAGTTGATGGTCCTGATCAGAGGCAAACAGGTCTATCTCAGGAGTAACGAACCTCAGACATAAGAGGTGAAACAATCTAGAATGGAGGGAGGCAGGATGAATTTAGCTTTACAGTTCACATCACCAAGTGTACATGTGTCTTATCAGGAGCCGGAGCCACTGATCCGACAAGGAAAGCCAGGGACTGCCAAGGGCACATGACCAAGAGCATAACTCCTGAATGGTGGGTGATACTTCGGCCATAGAATTTTGCTGCGGGAGACAATCTTGCCCATACCAGGGATATCCCAGAATGGATCCAGGGGGCAAAGAAATTACTGCTTGTAGGGGTAGAGGGGGTGTGGGAGGTGTGAAAGTTCCTGCTGGTGGGCATAGCCAACCTGCATCCCAGAGTGCGTCAGTTTCTGGACTAACAATCTGCAGAGAACCCAAGAATTGTGCTGTGTGCAATATCCCAACAACATGATTCCTTCTCCCTTGTTCTCGTCTCTTCCTAAAAACCTTCAGTACAGTCTTCATAGCTGCATCGCCATGGACAGGCGTTTGTACCATCATGTACCCCTTAAGGAGCTAAGGCGAGAGGGAGGGGTGGCGGGAAGTTGCGCGACTGAACTTTGTTCATCTTGGAAAAGCTGGAGAAACTACGAGAATAAATAAACAAAGGCCTTTTACAGTAGCTCACTTTGTATGTCATCCTATTATGTTGAAGTGCTGTCAAACCCCCATGCATTAGCTCAACCCCAACTGAGTTTCGTACAATATACTCGGATGATGTTCTGAGTTGATAGCACTACATACTTTTTACCACTGAAGGGGCAGAAAGAGACCCCCCACCCCCCACCTGATATGTGCAGATTGTGTGGCGCCAGCCAATTCTTTAATGCAGGGCTTCCTGGGCCAAACACCTAACTTGCCTTGGTTGCAATAGTTTGCTTGTTAAAAACGGTATGCCGTTGCTTCATCCCCAGGAATTTTTACAAAGTATTTTCTTTTGAAGCAATTTCATCGAAAAATCTGACATATTTGTGGGGTTAGGGTAAGGGGTTGCATGGAGTGGGTAGCGGGTGGGGGTAGAGTTTACAATATAGGGATGGGTGGGACTCCCAAATATAAAAAGGTTTGGAAGAGTTGCATAGAAAAAAAATACTTTGGAAAAAGTGGTAGATGAAACGATAGAACCGTTAAAGACACACATAAAATAGCCTCAGCCCTGTAGAATGAACACCAACAAGGCCTTCCCTTTCTACAATTTGGCCAACCGCGTTACAAGACATCGCGTCTGTCTCAGATATCCACCCTTCTCTTTCAGCCGCCACCTTATTAATCACCATCTATCCGTGGCTCTGGCCCTGAAGCCTGGGAACTCAAATATTCAGTCACAGCTACAAGACTCCCATAACAAAACCCGCTCATGGTCACCCATGCATGCCCACCCTGCAGGATGCAGGTCCGCCCATGCAGCTAAAGCAGGGCCCCTGCCTACACTTGCGTCTCTATCGGCCACAGCCAGAGGTGGACTGGGAATTAAAAGAGGCCCTGGAAATAATTACTGGGGACCAAAAGAGGCCCTGGAAATAATGTTCAAAGTGGCCCCATATGACACATTTTCAGCAAGCCCAATGCTTTTCCTATGAGAAAATTTGGAAATAGCACACAAAAGAGGCACAGGGTGCAGAGGCCCACCGGGAAAACTCCAGACTTCCCTATAGGCCAGTCCACCCCTGGCCACAGCATGCTAAACGAATCACTGTTTGCTCCTTGCTGTCCATATAATCTGTGCAACCTATTGCACCCATGCAATCATTGGCCACCCTTGCTGGCATTACCATGTTCCCCATGCCTGCTTCTCCTAAGGCACCTTTGCCTCACTCTGACAATAACACTACCATCGACCTTGTGTCTACGCCCTGGGGTACCGAGGAGCCTATGACTAATGTTGATTCTGCATTGCATTCCATGCCTGTTCCCCCTGAGGCCCCTATGACTAATGTTGATTCTGCTTTGCATTCCATGCCTGTGCCCCCTGAAGCCCCCATGACTAAAGTTGATTCTGCATTGCATTCCATGCCTGTGCCCCCTGAAGCCCCCATGACTAAAGTTGATTCTGCTTTGCATTCCATGCCTGTGCCCCCTGAACCCCCCATGACTAAAGTTGATTCTGCTTTGCATTCCATGCCTGTGCCCCCTGAGGCGCCCATGACTGCACTGTCCAATTGTAGTAATACCTCCATACCTCTGATTGTCTGATAACATCAAAAAGGAGTCCCAAGTCATACTCCTGGGCGATCTAAACCAAGGGCTCAATGACCCTAAGGACTCGCGTGCCAAATCCCTCAAGAAAGCCCTATCCACCCAGGGCTTCTCGCAATCTATCACTGACCCTACTTCCCTCAAAGGCGCACACTCTACTGCATCAGCCACCATAATTGCTCCTATCCAAATCACTGCCAACACCTCCATCCCATGGTCCGACCATCACTACATTCAATTCAACCTCAATACTAAAAGTGGGCCCCATAGGCCTATCTCCCCCTGCCCAGCAGCCTTCGCGTGGAGCTCGCGCCAATTGACAGCTGAAAACATAGCACCTCATCTTCTCATCCCTGCCATGCAGGCCCCATTCTAGCTAACACTTTTAAGAGATCGTCACCCAAGCAGTTGATGACATTGCGCAATCACCCTTAAAAAAGCCAAAAAAGCCAAACAATAACATGGTTCTCAAATGAACTCCTTGACCAACGTTTTGAGAAGAGGATTGCCCTTTCTGCATGGAAAGCCTACCCATCGGAAGCTACCAGAAATGCTTCCAAAGCCATTTTCATATCATACAAAGCCAACATCACCCTATCCAAAGCTGCTTCCTTCAATTCAAGGATCTAGGACACCAACTCTGGGTCCAAAGAAATCTTCACCATCTTTAGGGAGTTGGAAAAACCATCCTCTCCTCCTGCCTCTCGCATCAAAGACGAAAACTGGTATAACATTTTTCAATCTGCCATGCTAGACAAGCTGAACTATCTTCAAACCAAAATTTGTGGCCATCAAAGAGCCCTGAACCGCCTCATAGACAGCCTGCACAGTAAATCCCCCACACCCACAAAGACGAAGTCCTCCACACTGTTTGACTTCAAAGATATGACTGAGTTGGAAGTCGTCGCCCTGCTCAAATCCATCAAAACTTCTAACTGTAAGGGAGATTCCTGTGCAGCCAAACTCAAAGACTCGGCACATATCCTAGCTCCCTTCCTAACCGCATTTATCAACTCATCCTTCCAGGCTGGTCCTGTTCCAACTGGACTTAAGGAGGCGTGGGTATGCCCACTCCTCAAAAAAACGTCCATGGACCCAACGGTCCCTGGGAACTATAGGCCCATTACCACTGTACCATTCTTACTTAAAATTCTGGACAAAGCAGTTTACCTGCAAGTCCAAAAATTGCTGGAAGACAACCGTCTCCTCGGCCTGTGGCAATCTGGCTTCCGCCCATGACAGGGCACCGAAACGGCTCTCCTGGATTTAAAGAACCAAATGGACGATCTGAGAGACACAGGTAAACTTGCTCTCCTTCTGCTCCTGGACCCATCAGCAGGCTTTGACTTGGTAGATCACAACACCCTATGCCACCATCTAGCAACTCAGGCTAACTTCTCCCCTAAAGCATGTGAATTACCTCCTTTCTCCAAGAGAGGGCCATGAAAGTCTTCTCCAACTAAGCCTGTGCTACCCCTAGCCACATCAAATGCAGTGTTCCATAGGGTTTGTGTATCACGCCCACGATCTACCTCTTCACGAGGCCTCTGTTCAGCATCCTTGACTCCCTGGGCATATCGTATACCAACTATGCGGATGAGACAGGTGCTCATCCCGCTCACAGGGGACTACTTAGCAGATGCAAAAACACTCCCCACCATTTACTCCACCATCCAATCTTGGATGGCAGATAATTGGCTCTGCCTGAACAGTGAAAAACCTGAACTCCTGCTCATAGGGTCAACCACTACCCTGGGTAACCTCGGTGAACAGTACATATCTTTCACTATTGATAATATTCCCATCAAGGTCTCCAACAACGTTAAGGCACTCAGAGTCTACCTGGACTCCGATCTGACCATGGATGGACAGGTTAATGACATCGCCTCCTCGTCAGCCTACTACTCTAAAGTTCTCAACACTGCCAGACCCTTCCTATCATGACAGAATTGCCTCACCATTGCCAGGGCAATAATTGGATCAAGGCTGGACTATTGCAATGCCCTACTCGTTGGGACTTCCAACAAAAATTTGGCCAAACTCCAGCTGGTCCAAAATAACGCACTGAAGGGCAGCCACAGGAACCTCAAGAAAAGACCACATTTCCGAAGTGAGAAGACAGGCCCACTGGCTCCCGGTCAAAGAGAGAATTGTCTTCAAAACCCTTGCCCTCACTCACAAATGCCTCCATGAACTTGCTCCACCATACCTGGCCCAAAGAATCACCAAGCACACTGCCTCAAGACCCCTAAGGAAGTGCTACTCCAACATGATTGTTACGCCTAAAATGCAAAAAGTCTCTGCCAGGGGCTCCAGTTTTCCCAATCTGGCCGCCACCTACTGGAACACACTACCCACTCAAGAATGATACAGTCCCACCAAGCATTCCGCAAAGCTATCAAAACCAAGCTTTTTGTCTGAAATATAAATGCCATCAATCTGTAAAAAGTAAGTTTTTCTACTCTGCATCTGTATGTAACTATAGTTTGTGTGTCTGTAACCAAGAGACCTCTGGTCACCTGTTAACCTATGAATCAAAAATTCCTACAAATTCTTATAACAGCACCTCAATGCCCCCGGGCTGCAAGTGCGCTATACAAATGCAAATAAATAAATAAATAAAACGGTTCTTTCTGATTGTAGGTTTTATTCCCACGTCTAGTAATTCTACCTCTCACAGATTCTTCAGATTGCTTACAAGAAAGATCATGATTCCTTTTTATTCCCCAACCATCAAATAATACTATACCAAATTAACTAAAAAGGCCATTATCGATCAGTTCTTTCCAGCTTTCCCATCTCGTAGGAACTCATTGGCAGCCTGTTCTAATGGTGTGCATCTTATCTTATCCTCCATCACGTTTAACCTTACAAGAGATCAATCTTCGCTGTGGCTCCTTTTTTGTTTAAAGGCATTTTATTCAAGAATAGTATAACATAGCAGTAAAGACGATGATCTTAACACAGCTGCAAAAATACAATTGATGATAAAATAGGATGATCGGAGAATGCACTGAGTTAAGACAAATATTTTCTAAATCATTACAGAATCAATTTTCTAATAACAGACAAAAATAAGACAAACAAGACTGCCCGAGAGAAGAGGGCAGCGTTTTTGTTCTAAAGTCCATTAATAGGAGCCATCAGCCACTGTGTTTGAGGCAACTATCACCTTTCCACAAATAGGAAGTCAGCTGCCTGAATTACATTATTTGGTGCCCTGGGATATTAAAAAAATAACAAAAATGAAAGGGGTGTGTGCCACAACTCTTATTCAAAGGGTCTTTATTAACAGGTTACTTCATTTTTCACTGTCAAATGGCATTAGTACAGCGACTCATTTATGCAGCCTAACTTTCATTACTTCCTGCACTCCTCTGCCTTGGCCTACACTTACAAATCTCGTTTTCTGATCCCTCCGGTCTGGTCTGTTGCTGATTGATAGTCTTATGCAAGTTACCAGACTCTCTCAAGACTTATCCATTTATTACAATCATGATATTCTAGCTTGGCTCTTTAATTTGGTTATCACATTGCTACTCGCTGAGTTATTTCATGGTTAAAAAAATGACTGAAGTGAAACTATTTTCGGCCTCATATTTTGTAAGCATTCCAATATCATTTTGTCCTCCTCCTGCACTTTTCTCACTTTCTTCAGAGATTTCTTCCTTACTTGCGGGTCATTCCTCCTTCTGGCTCCATTCCATTAGGTTGGCTATTCCCCTCTACTCTTTCCCTCCCTATCAAGGATTAAACTACTTTTCCTTGTCCTTGGTACCAAGCAGAGCTCCTCTTTTCATAATGCGATTGGCCCTGCCCTATTACCTACTCCTTATGTACACCCTTTCTAGAGTTTCCCAAGTATGGATACTCTTGACTTGCTCTAATTTAACTTCATCATGAATTTCTAGGCATGCAATCTATTGCTAGAAAAATCGCCCGTCAGTGTCTTAGGTTTGTAGCTGACCTTTAAGCAGTGTCTCAGATGAGAATGGATTCCTTGGCTTCTAGTCCTTATCCCCAAACCAGCTTTGGACAATTTGTATAGCGCGAACGATGCAAAATTATGAAAGCCATGAGCAAAGGGTATTTGCTCTACTTTTGAGCCTGCAACAATGTTTAAAACGAAGGGATATACAATGTCAGAACATGTGTTCTCCTTAGTAAGAAAAGATCATGTACTATGACTCTGCATGTCTTTTGGTACATACTTAATTACAGACTATTACAGGCCCTATACCATGTGGTGTTTTATAATTTTGCCCACACCAGCATAAGAACATATAGCACTTCTTTTTTCTCTTTTCATCCTAAGTGGCTCCATTTTAACTTGTCCCCCCTCCTCGGGTGAGCAGAATATCTAGCCAATGTATTCTCAGAAATTTGCCTCAGAGAGCCTGAGCTGCTATAGTTGAAAGGGAATGTACTGGGATAGGCACTATCAGAGGGACTACACAATGTGTGTCAGATTCTAGGAATGGGGTGGACCACACATCTGGAATAATGGTAGGTAGCACATTTGTGCAGCATTCTATAAAATCACAAGTTCCTCTAGCTGCTAGAAATTCACGAGTTTTCCTTAAGGTGTTCTTTAGCCCCATCGGAATAGCCCGCCTTGTTGCTGTTCGGGTGTCCTACCCCAGCAAGATGCATTGCTTCTTGACTCGGATTCTTTTGTATTCCACGATTTTGAAACTTGCAATTTAAGTTAAAAAGGTGTTCACCCTCCACAACTTGTAAGAGGATTTAAATCATAGAAAAGTAAATGCTGGGGAGACAATTTCTTTTTTAATGGCTCCTTCAAAGCTCCTCCTGAATGTTAATGAAAGCCTTAGTGCTGTAGCCTTTTTTCTTCTCTAAAACTGACATTTGTACTAGCTTCACACAGAATTAAGGGCCTTTGAGACAGGACTTTGACAGTGAACACTCAGACATGGCTGATTTCCCACCACCAATTTTTGAAATCGGCGAGCCAATCCCTTTAGGATCAAACATCAAGGCAAACCTACCACCACCACCCTCAACTTGAGTACAACACACCCTCTTCTGAACCAGCGCGGCCAATGCTAGTTGAATCTACATGGAACGGATTTGTTTAATTTGGTGCAAGTGTAGCAGAATAACCAAGGCATTCTGTAAAGTTTCAGGCCATGCAGCAGATAATGTAGGAAAGGGATTAATACTCCACCACCATTTCCGCAGCCTCAAACAAGAGCAAAGCCATCTTTTGAGGTGGTAACGCATTGTACTCAGCCCTGCAGTTCATAAGGAACAAGTTACTTACCTGTAACTGTTCTCAAGCATGGGTCTACGCGGTTAGACTACATATTTGCTGCTCCGGGGTTGACAGGGGAACTATCACAGTCAGAATACAAAGTGAGAGTCCTCTTGGACCACTCGCCATTGATTATGGCATGGCAGTACTCGCCGCCCAGAACACGGATCCCGACATGGAGACTTCGGGCCAAAGCCTTGAAAGACAGTGTTTAGAGAGGACCTGAAGAAAGAAATAGTGGAATACTTTGAACACAACACCGGGAGCGTAGAATCAGCTGGCACATTATGGGGGCATTTAAGGTGGCGGTGAGGGGGGCAGCGATATCTAAACCCAAAGGCCTACAAGGTAGACTAACGCATGAGTTACAGGAAACTCAAAAGAAATTAGAGGAGATGATGTGCAAGGATGGGCATTCCCAGGAGGAGGCGGAGACCACACGACAACTACAACAGGATTGCAGGGAGTTTTGGGAGAGATTATGCAACCTGAACTATAAAAAATACGTGGAAAGGCAGCGTGCAGGGGGTGGGGGGGTTAAGTCGGGCAGGTTGTTAGCCTGGTTGTATAAGAGTGAGACGCCCAGACAGACAATTAGAGCAGTACGGGGGATGCATGGACGATACACAGAAAGGAGTGAACAAAGGCTTTTTAGAGTTCTACAGCGACTGTATATGGATGTTAATGAGGGGAACAAGATTGATGTGATGGAAACACTGAAGGACATCGGTCTCCCCAAACTAGACACTACGGAGAGGGAGAACTTGGAGGTCCCAATTCTGCTAAAGGAATTAGAAGCAGTGATCAAGCTCTTATCCACTAGTAAAGCCCCAGGGGCGGATGGACTCCCTAGCGAGTTTTACAAAATGTTCAAGGCGGAGTTGCTCCCCCCACTACTAGCAATGTTAAACAAAGCGTTAGATAGGGGAACGCTGCCAGAGTCTGGAGGGAGGCAATTATTATCCTGCTCCTTAAGCCCAACAAACCATGCATGGACTGCAGGTCCTATAGACCGCTATCCATGTTTAACCAAGATAGTAAAATACTTATGGCAGTGCTGGAAAATAGGCTGAGACCGGTTATCAATAAACTCATACATCCTGACCAGACCAGTTATGTCCCACGCAGAAGCATATCTGACGATCTCAGAAGGCTCCATCATGTCATAGAACAAACTGAAAGAGACCCGCAGGATGTTGCAATAATTTCATTAGATGCAGTGAAGGCCTTCAACTCCTTCAAATGGCCTTGGCTGATGGCGGCCCTGAAGGAATACAGGGTTGGGCCCACATACTTTAGGTGGGTCCAATTGCTGTACAGTAAAACAATGGCTCGCGTTACGATGGGAGCGACAGTCTCAGATCAATGGCAACTCAGTAGGGGGTACTAGGCAGGGATGCCCGTGGTCCCCGATGCCGTTTATCTTAGCACTGGAACCCTTAGCGATATGTCTGAGGCAACAATATGGAGAGGTGGGGATCAGTACGAAGGGTGGGCAACATCGGATATCGATGTATGCAGATGATATGCTGTTGTATTTGAGATATCCTGAAGAGAACCTACAATATATTCTGAAAGTAATGGGGCGGTACGGTCTGGCATCACAGTGAAGCCCAATAAATCATGTATATTACCCCAGGGTAGATATAAGGGGATACCATGGGAGGAACTGCCGGTATTACAAATACAATGGGAGACCGAGACCTTTAGATACTTGGGGATAGATGTAGATCACAGTGTAGAGGTTGAACAAACAAAACACAGAAGGCGGTGGCTAACATCGAAAACAGCATGAGGTTCTGGACCAAGCTCCCCTTGACCATCATGGGGAGAGTGGCACTGTTGAAGATGGTGGTGCTACCTCAGCTGTTACACTACTTTGGGAATATAGCATTTAGGATACCCAAGCAATTCTTTGTACAATCCAGGGTATTTGTAGGGGGTTCATATGGCACAACACCAGGAACAGAATAGCATTATGGAAATTGCATAACACATACAACCAAAGGGGCATTAAATTGCCCAACTTTGAGATTTATTATCTGGCCAGCCAACTACAATATGTGGCGATGTGTTTATCCGAAGTCTCCACATCAGAGTCCAGATTGTTGAGGGCGAAATGTGCCCCATATTTCCTAAAAGAATGGATATGGGTGCCACAATTGCAGCGAGGCAAAGGGACAGGGATGTTCGACTTAGGATGGAAGATATGGCGAAGGGCTTGCCGGACAATGGAGAACCCGTTCCCGTGTTCCCTGTAGATGCTGCTAGCAGCACTGAAGGGAGTGGATGAGCAATTGAGGAAGATAGTCCAGAAGCACTGGGAACCGATTGGCAAAGCAATGTTGGGGGATGTGTGGCAGTATGGGAAGGCGGTGGAGTTTGACACACTTGTGGGAGATACTGGATTACACCAGGGTCAGTATATCACTTATGCTAGGTTGGTGCCGAAGATACAAGACACTTGGTCAGAAATAGTGCTAGAGAGTCGGCCTGACACGGCCATAGAAACATTTTATGACGTGACAGATGGAGGCCATGAGGTCTCCCGAATCTACGAACTGCTGATGTCAAGGGTGGGAAAAGAGGTGACTCAACTGAGAGGGGATTGGGAAGAGGAGGCTGGGGAATCTATGAGTGGTGGGCTGTGGGTGAGGGTACAAGGATACCACAAAATGTGTCCAGGAACGCAAGGCTGCAACAAATCCAGTTATATGTTACCCATAGGGTGTATATGACCCCACAGAAGATTACAAAGTTTAAGAATGCAGGACCACAAACATGCCCTAAATGTGGGGAGGTGAATGCAGGACTGGTGCACATGTTATGGGCGTGCCCAGAAATAAGGAGATTCTGGAGGGAGGTGGTCCACTGTTTGACCGAAAAGGAGATTAGTCTGGAGGTGGAATCTTTATGGGCATGCATGGTGGTGGGGCGGGGGGGGTTCCCCAGGCCGCGTATGTTGAAACATGTTAGTAAACTCAAAGACCTGGCTTATATACTTGCGAAGCGCAGGATTACCATGAGCTGGAAAGCAAGGAATAGACCAAAAGTAGAAGCCTGGTGGCATAGCCTTCAGAAATGGGCAGATGCGGAAACAGTGGTTTGGAATGAAGCAGTTAATAGAGGGGGAGAGGAAGAAGCGGAGACATTGACAGCCTGGAGGCACTTAATGGCTACACTGTTTGGGTCTGCCTTGATGACTATGGTTCCTCAAAGTGGGCGGAAGAGGTGTCCTCAGATAAAGCGGTCCAAGGTGGTGATGTGGGCTGGGGAGGGGGAAATGAGGAAGCGGTGGACACACACGAGAATTGAAATCTATAATTGCTGTTCACTGTCTGGTTTATTTTTTGGTTGGTTGTTGAAATTAATAAAAATTGTTTAAAATATATATTTTTTAAAAGATGTGATAAATTCCGCTCCTTGGCCATATACAGCCCGATGGACCACATTTTTGTGTGTTTTTGTTTGTGTGTCTGTGCGTGTGAGTAATGTTTGTGGCACAGAAGGGAGGATGCAGGGAGTGGGTAAATGTGTGTGTGACTGTTAGTGTGTGCTTGCTGGGGTTGGGTATAGGAGAAGGGCTTTGGGGCAGGCGAAGAGAAGGATGTTCGGGGGATGAAAACCCCCGATTTTCCAAAAATTCAGCCAGTGCTGGTGGTGTCAGGCGGGCAGGGATCAGAATCAGGAGGTGGTTGGGTCATTTTAGTGTCATATTTCCACATACTGAAGGCCACAAAATCAGTCTTTTTTGTGTACGGTCTTCAATATGCAGAAATATTCCATAGAACCGTGTCTTCCAATAATCCTAGCAGTTGACACTGAGCCGCACTAGAGATCTTTTAGTTATGTTGCATATTTGTAGACTACAGTTTATGCCCCTGTGCTGGCACCAAACACAAAGGTAGCAAAGGAAAGTCTCCTTGCAAATAAAGAGATTGTTTTTCTCTTTATTGAAGACAGTGCCCCTTATTATTCAAACTAGGGCATGTAACACCCTGATAACCACATAGGTTGCCAGATTGAATCCAAAGAACACATTTTTACAACAATATGTCACATACCTAGTTAGTATGATTTAATATATGCTGATGCCTGTCTTTCAGCTTTCATAGTTATTTGTTTCTCTGTAACCTCAAGTCTATGAATGTCTCATTTCTAGTACATGTAAACGTTATTCCATATGCATGGGTATTCAATGTTCCCACAAACTCCAAAAGGGTGTCTTGATTCCCTTTCCAGATCATCAAGATATTGTTGATGTGTCTTCGCCAGAGGGTCGCTCTTGTCCCATGGTTGTGGTTCTGGTGGGTCACTCGTTCCTCGAACATCCCCATGGGTGGGTTTGCTAGAGCAGGCGCATGTTTGGCACCCATCGCTGCTCCCTGCGGTTGGCGGTAGTATCGCCCATCCTAGAAAATATACAGTTGCGACTCTACAACATGAGATTGGCACAAACAAGGACTTTTAAAAAGATATGGAACAAAACTTTCTCCTGGTATCAGAGCCTGTAATACCTACTATGTATTTCCTTCCCAAAATCCATAAGGAGTTAAAAAAAATATCAGAGGCCAGACCCATCCGGAATCGGTTGGGCAACCGAGAAATTGTCGGAATACCTTGATAGTGTCCTGCGACCATATGTGTACCGACTTGCACCCCCATCTGAAGGACACAATGCACATTTTGCAGGAATTAGAAAACATACATTGGGATAAGGAATACCAACTTTTGACTTTGTCCGTTAAGGTTCTATATACATCAATCAAGGAGGACCTAGCAATATTAACTGTAGAGCATACTTTTTAACAGAGCTCAGTATCACACTGTAGGCATGTGGTTATGCTCAAAGAGATGCTCAGGATAACATTAGAACACAATCAGTTTATTTTTAATGGGAGCTATTGCTGCAGAGCGCAGGGAGTGGCGATGGGTGCGAGGTGTGCGCCTGCTTTGGCAAGCCTGTTCATGGGGATGTTTGGGTAACGGGTGGTTTGCCAGGGCCACGGCGGTGGGACGGGGGGTGGTCCTCTGGCTAAGATGTATTGACAATGTCTTTTCACAATTTGTGTTGACCCAGAGTACTTTGCTAGTCCCCTTGTTTCCTATTCCCTCCCGCACCCTCTTCCCTGATTCCTGCGTTCCTCCCACCTCCAATCCCGCCCACCTCCCGTCCCATTGGTTCATCCAGGTTGTACTGCGGGTCTATGAGCTGGCATGCATCCACCGGCTCCATTTCCATCCTGGAGCTCGGTGAGTGTTTGGCGCGTACAGTTGCCCATTTTTGCCAGTTTTTCACAATTTGTGTTGGTCCCGAGCCCTTTGCTAGTCCCCTTGTTTACTATTCCCTCCCGCACTCTTCCCGATTCCCGCGTCCCTCCCGCCGCCAATCCCGCCCACCTCCCGTCCCATTGGTCCATCCATGTTGTACTGCGAGTCTATGGGCTGGCGTGCATTCACCGGCTCCATTTCCATCCTGGAGCTCGATGAGAGTTGTGCGCTTATAGTTGTCCATTTTTCACAATTTGTGTTGGCCCCAAGCCCTTTGCTAGTCCCCTTGTTTCCTATTCCCTCCCTGCATGCTCTTCCCGATTCCTGCGTCCCTCCCACCTCCAATCCCACCCACCTCCTGTCCCATTGGTCCATCCCTACTGCTCTTAACTGGCCCTCCGAGGGCAACCCCAACAGCTAAGGACCCCGAGGCAAAGGACGGCTCCTGGTCGTATCTGCAGGTATCCGCAGGAGAAGCAAGAAGTCAGTAACCTGACGTCAACCAGCACCAACAAAGTCGCATGTGTGGCAAGGGTGGGGACTGAAGCAATCACTTGCCAGAAAACCCTACCACTCTTACTTAAATATCTACTATGCTACATTGTACAGTCATATGTTAAAGTCCAACAATTTCTCATACCATAATAGTCTCACTGTACTGAACCCTTGTAGCTCGACTGTTCTCCCAACAAAATTGAGTATGCCTAATTGCGTCTGTGTTTAATCTTACATCCAGTCTGTGCTACATTTTGAATACTGAGAGTGCACCCATCGTCATTGAGTATGCCTAATAACGTCACTGTGTTTAAAGTTGAATCTATAGCATTACTGTACTAAGGTTGAATCTAGAAAGTATGCCTAATGGCGTCACTGTGTTAGAGTTGAACCTAGAAGGTACCCCCAACATCACGGAGTGTGACCAAATAGCGTCACTGTCCTAGAGTTTGAACCTGGAAAGTGTATTTAAGAGCATCACTGTGTTGGAGTTGAATCTAGAAGGTATGCCTAATAGCGTCACTGCATTAAAGCCGAACCTAGAAAATGTGCCTAATAGTGTCACTGTGCCAAAGTTTGAGCTTGGAGAGTGTGCCTAGTAACGGCTCTGCGGGGTGGTTGAGTTTGCAAGGTATGCATAGGGTTGCTACTGTGATATAGATGAACCTTGAGAGTTGCACCTAGTATCGTCGCTGTGGTGTGGTTGATTCTGGTAAGTCTGCCTAATATCACTGTGGTATAGTTGAACTTAGAAATGGAAACCGTGGATGGAAAGGACGGAGTGGATGGAAAGGATGGAACAGATGGAAAAAGTGGATGGAGTAGAATGAAAGGACCGAGTGAATGGAAAGCACAGAGTGGATGGAGTGGATACATCTCTATGTATCTCTCTCCTATTTATGTTATGTATATGCTATGTACCTATATCCCCATGTTATCTGTATCACGTTTACCCTATCCACCCTGTCGCTTTATATACGTATGTCACTATGTACACCCCCTGTGCTGTTCCCGTGCCTGTTCACAAGCACTTTACTGATAACCACCATATCCCACTGCTACGCTTACTCTCTCCTATGCACCAACATACAACTAGAACACAGCTGTACTATGACACATTCGGTCTAGCTGTTCTCATACTAACATGAGCCCCACAAATCACCTCAACATCTTAATACACAGCTAGCTGAACTACATTACGGCTATCTTAAGCGTCACCTCAAGCCTAACGCAGCCAGAACTCAGTCTGGGTGTCCACCCCCCAGACTGAACACATCAAATTGATTCCCACAGCACCACAACTACCGCTAAGAAGCAGCTATCATGCAACAACCACACCGGCTGCACACATATCCGGTGCACCCATGCACCTTTCGACAATCTCTCTACTGACCTGAACTACGGTTCCCGAGGGCGTTCAACCTACCAGTGCTTTGAGATACCAATGATACATAAGGCGCTTTATACATGCCAAGTAACCTAAACACTTCAAAGCAATATATTTCCACACAGAGAGCCAGTGAATGGCCCGCAGAATGGGCGTGTGCCATGGGGACATGCAGTGGCAACTCTAGCTGCCAGATTTTGAAGTCGCTGGAGGAGTTGAATTAGATACAAAGGCTGAGCTATATACAATGGGTTGCAATATTCAAAGCTGCCGACAACCAGTGCAGCGACCACCAGGGCACAGAAATGCTTGGGAAGAAAAGAAGAACCTTCCGCAATATTTTCAACTGAAAATAAGCTGCATGGTAGGAAGCCCCCACTAGGGCCGCCATAGAGAGTGAGGAGGAACGTTTCACTCCTAGGTCCCCAGTAGGCACAGGTGTAGGGAAAGGTCCGAGTGCAGAAAGCAAGAACGAAGGGGGTCCACAGGACAGTGGCTGATGGAAGGCCAGCCACAAGGACCTCTGTCTTGTCCCCATTCAGTCGGAGCCAGTTGTAAGCCATCCAACACCCCAAAGCCTCCAGACAACTCTTGAATCGAGAGGACAGTTCAGCATGTAAAAGATTCAGCTGAACAAGGATCTGTGTCTCATCTGTGTCATTTGTAAACCATGGGAGAGGATGATTAAAGGGAATGGGTGATAGAGGCGAAGAGCTGATCCCTGTGGAACCCCACATGATAGAGACACAGGGACGAACAGAAAGGGAAAAGAGAACATATTTGTCCCACATAAAAGAGGAAACCATGCAAGCACAGAGCCGGCAATACCAGCTTGGGCCAGGCGTTCCAGTATGAGCGGTCAACAGTATCAAATGCTGCAGATAGATCTAATAGGACCAACGTCCCCACTCCACCCTGATCAAACAACTGCGCCAGGTCATCCAGAGCAGAGACGAGGACACTCTTGTGCAATGACTGCCACAGTTAAAAAGTAGGGAAGGATTTTGTTCTCGAGTATAGAGGCGGTAGACTCCTCCATTGGAATTTTCATTGACCTAGGCCTCCAGGGTAATCTGTGCCAGTCAAAGCCCAGGTTTCTAAATTTCAGGAGCTCCTGCAAGATCAGCTGGACAAAGCTTTTTTTTGTAAATTGGCAGTAGGTGGACAAAAACAGGACCAAATTCCAGTAGCATTGTGATCTGAGAAAACCTGTGGTGTTTTCTACATCGTTCTATGCCTCGAGTCCAAATCATTGAATGAAGATGGGCTGATGACAACATTAAGAGGAAAGTGCAGAGCACAGGGATATGCCACAGATTAATTATCTGTATGGTGGCATATAATTAGCAAGCTGAAAGGTGAGAATGGATTGGCACCAAAGATCTGTGTCCTGATACCGAGCTGGGCATGACAGTTCACAATCAAAAGAGTGGGCAACCACATTAAATGCTGGCAATGTGAAGCAGCATCAGTGTGTTGATTTTGTCAACTCAAACAAAAATCATCCAGCATGTAATGTTATACAATGTAACTGGATCTTGTATGGAACAACTTTGGCAATCCCATTGCCATGTTGACGCTGGCTCCTGAAAGTGGGAAGGTTAGAAGCCCCTCCTCCCCCCAGTGCACTAATAGGTTTGCTAAATTGGGTAAGGGCACGTGATGGCAGAAGTGTGCCCCAGGTATTTCCAGATCCGTTGCTTACGAAGGAGTGTGTTCCTGCGAGCAAGCGCTGTAATGTGGAGGGTGGTCCTGCGGGCATGCATGGTAATGTGGAAGGCAGCTCTGTTTTGGGTTGAGCAGCAAGGTGTGTAAATTGCTGAGTGAGGGTTTAGAGGTAGGGGCTGTTCAAGTGACTGTGCTGCGGAGAAGTGTGTGTGGGAACATAAAGGATGTGGAAGGAAGAGGTTGGTTACCAGAGCCCATTTCTGTGGCTTCTTGATCAGTTTTTAAGCAAAAAGACAATTTTGTATTTCAAGTTACTGTTAATTTTAAGCTGGTTTGTCCCTGGAGTGGCAAATCTGGCACATCTTGTTGCTAAAGTGTCCATGGTGGCTGATGTTAACCTGAACTCGTGGCGGTGCGTACTGTTTAGGATTTGGGCTCAACCATTCTGTAAATTAGTTGGACTGCCAGGAGGAGTAGGTATTGGATGCGTCTATTCTTGCATCCTTGTGGGTTTTCAGGAAGGTAAAAGTGTCCAGCTGTCTAAGAAGTAACCCAGGCATGGCTTTCGGGGTTACCAACTCTGGTATTTGTTGTACTTGGGAACCATCATTCACTGGATTGCGTGGTCCTGCCTCCGACATGGAATAAACTTGTGTTTACATGGGGAAACTGGGAAGCAGTTTCAGCACAGTCTTGGTTAATGCAGCCTATAACAAATGTGTGGGAGGATCCTTTGCTCTATAAGGCAACTAAGCACAATGCAGAAAAGGTAGGCGAATTCGATGGCATGGATTATTCCAGTTCTTAGATTCAATGTTGAACAGGGGACTGAGTGGGCTTGGGTTTATTTTCGTGGTCTGCTTGTTGTCCAGATGATGTATGTAGGTCCCTCTGGATAGTGGGCGGATATCGCAGATTTGTGATGGTATATGTTACCACCCATGAGGGACAAACAATATCAAAGTCAATGGGCTAGAAGAGTCTGCAGGGACCCAGGACAGCCAAAGTCAAGTTGAAACAGTCTATGGAGCCGAGGCACTTCTTAGAATTAAAGTCGCACAAGGTTAGAGTTTGTTAGAAAAGAACTCATAGGGTCAGAAGCTGTTCAACCTGTTGAGAGTTGGAATCAAAGTAAGTCACTGCAATTCCCAACTGAGAAAAGCACAGCTACAAGACAATAAGGTAAGTACCCTAAGCCTAAACAGTACCTCTGGTTTGAGGAAGAGTGGTCCATCTGGGTTCTGTCTTAATACAACGGTACAGACCACTTGTTTGAGCCTCAGTCATGTGGGCAAGAGGGATGACGTCTGGAGGGCTCCTGCAGCAGTACTTGGGAGGTTGTCTGCAGCTACGGGCTCTTTCGGTTCAGTGGCACTTCGCGGTTCCAGAGCTTAGCAAACACTGTTGCAGGTCTCGGATACCAGTTGGGCTTCCTTCACTCCTTGGGTCCTGTACTCGCTGAGGGGACTCTAGCTCTGGTCGTCCTGATTCGGCGCTTCTAGCCAGATTCCAGACTTTGCACTAGACTATAGATTTCTCGACCCCTGGCACTCAGTTCCTGCAGCAGAGCAGAAGTACAGCCAGTTGTGGAAGATGGTCCAGTTAGTTGGTCCCACTAACCCAAGGGCAGAGGTCACCCCTTCTGGAGCTTCTCTGTCGAAAAAGGAGTTTCAGCACAGCAGCAGGGCTTCACCGGGCAATGCAAAAGTCCATGAGGACGCAGCAAGCTTTGTTCACGGTTTCTTCGTCGGGTATTTCTCCCAGTGGTCGACTCTGCCTCTAGTCCCAAAACCCTAACCTTTTAAGCAGGTTTCTCCCATTCATGAACAGCCTAGGCTGTCAATCACACAGCAGGGTGACTGGCCTGCAAGGATAGCCAGCCAATCAGGACTGTTTGCATTCAGCCATTCCTAGAGACAACGGACAGGGGAGTTTCGGGAATCTCCCTCACCTCCTGCCTTTCCAGACACACTGGAGCCAGAGGCGGGCTTCAGTGATGAAGCCTGCCAAAAGGTAAAATGAACAAAGGGCTCAAACCTGGCTCAACGCATAGAGTAAAACCCAAGAAAGACCACAAACAGAAAATGGCGAAAAAAGACGACCAGTGCCATTTTGACGAAATGGTCACCCATAGGTGCTGTACTGCAGCCAAGGATTCAGCCTGCGGTAGAAAAACACAATGGTAGAAAAATTAAACCATTGCCACTAGCCATTTAAAGTAGGGATGGTAAAACAAAAAAAACAAATAGGATAAGGGGCTACTAAGTAAACCCCCAGCACTCCACACAAGATTGTGTGTGCTGAACGTATTAAGAGAAAGTCAATTTCACTTTACTATTTTTGGGAACAGTAGTTCACACAAGAAAATGTATTTAAGCCGTATGAGAAATCTAAAGGGTATCTGGCACACTGCACTGAAGGTGCAGTTTGTCACCATAAAAAAAAAAGTAGATGGCTATGGAGTTTGACAGACTCCAGAAATAGTGGTAACACATAATCTAGATCAGGTCAAAACACATGGGAGAGGGAGAAAAAGGTCTCACTCCAGGGTTAAAATAAGTCCTACAGTCCAGCAAAAGAGCTGGGGGTCTCTAAGGTTGAAGGGAATTAACACAGAAATGAGAATTCTCCCCAACAGACTACCTTTAACTTAGTACTGGCAGAGTGCAGTTCTCCTTGACAAAGGTGCGTTATGGAGAATCAATGCCTTCTACTCCGGAGGGCTTATGAGCCCAAGGGAATGACCTTTGGGTAGAAGAAAGCACCTGCCACATGGATGTTTGCGAGTCTATACATACTGGGCTGGTGGACTTCCACTTTCATGACATTTTAGTCTACGATTACAGCTGGGAAGAGTATCTCAATCACCTCAAGAAGTTCTGTTTAATAAAGGGACATCGGGACTAGCATCGCTGCAGGATGCGCAACCTTACGGGTCCTGAGGTTAATCAGGTAACAGTAAACAATTTGGAGAAAGGATCTCCATGATCAAGTCTTTCAAAGAGGCTGTTCCAGATTAGACTCCTTGATTGGGTGATTAGGGCCCATGCCTAATTTAGTTTATTTCCTTGTATAGCGCACCAAACTGAAGGTATCTGGGCCCTTTTGCTTATATATACACACACACAACAGTTACATAATGGTACTATTGTTAAAGGAACATAAAGGGATATACATTGACAGCATGATCCAATAATATAGATCTCATACATTAACAGCAAGATACAATAATATACAGTGTAGGCAGCAGATTTGTGTTACGAGTTGAATAACATGACTTAGGAAGAAGTGTGCAGTTATATACAGAGTTCTGTACAAGTGTTGAGCTAGTTCTGGGATGAGGACTATGAAGGAATAGCCTAGTGTTACAATTCTAGGCGTGGGTCCTTTGAGGGTACATAAAGTAAACAGATACTTAGTGTAGACCTAGGTGTGGAATCAGTAGTGGCATAGCAAACTTAGTTCAGCTGAGAGAGCCAGGATTTTTACATCATTTCTGAAGGATGGGAAGGCATGCTCAGCTCTTAAAGCAGGGGGTAGAGCATTCCAGGTTTCAGCTGCCAACACAGGGAAGCTGGACCCGCCCACTTTATGCAATTTGAATTTTGGTATGTTACAGCAGTGGAGGTAGTTAGCTCTGGTAGGTCTAGAGGATTCCTTTCTATAGAATTTATCGACCAAGTATTTGCGGGCCGAAATTGATAGGCCTTTGTGGGTGATCATTAAGGTTCTAAATGCGATCCGGTCTTAAATCGGAAGCCAGTTAGTGTTGAGTCTCGCTTGTGAGATATGGTTAGGGCAAGGAATGTTAAGTGCTGATCTGAGGGTATTATTTTGCAGCACTTGTAACTTGTTTACATTTCTTTTGCTGGTGCCCAAGTATAAAGTGTTGAAATAGTCCAGTTTAGAAAGTAGAAGTGCTCTGGCCAAAGTGATGCAGCTACTACTGGACAGGAAGGGTCTGCATGAGTATTAATTTGGATGTGTAGGCAGTTGCATGGACTGGTCTAGAGAGGGTGGAGTCTAAGTAGATTCCTAGTGTTTTGGCACCCTTAGACACTGATATTATTCCCATCAATGTTGAATGAGGTGTATTGAGGATCAAGCTTGTTGAGGCGTTGCTTAGAGCCCGATAAACAGTAGATCGTTCTTGTCATCATTGAGACAAAGACCATGCCTGGCCATTCATGCTTGAATTCCGAGATAGATTTCATTTAGAAATGTCGAGTCTGTCATATGAGCCTGAGAGAGTGATGAAAATGTGCATATTGGCCGCATAATTTGTTTAGTGGACACCCGGGTCATCTAGATGGTCGAATAGGAGCTTAGTAAAGAGGTATAGGGTTGGTGAGATGCAGGATCCTGCGGGACACTGCATGTGATTGGAGACGGTTCTGCTGAGGTTGATGGAAGACGCTCATTGTTCCGTCTGAGAGGAAGGATTGGACCCAGGCAGCTGCTTTAGAGGATAAAGAGGCTGCTGCAGTCTTAAAATGTTATGATGCACTAAATCGAAACCTACTGCTAGGTCGAGTAGGAGCAGTAAGGCAGGATTTCCATTCTCTTTGGCTTCATCCATCTGGATTTTTAAGTCCAAGAGGGCTTTCTCTGTGCCATGTCTAGGTTAAAATCTGGATTGCCGGAGGCCGAAAAGATTTGTTTAGAATTTGGCTGTAGGCATCTTTATCCAAAAGGGACAGTTATAGGTCAGTAGTTGGTTGAAATGCTAGGATGGAGATTGGGTTTTTTGATAAGAGGCATGACCCAGGTGTCAGAATTTTTGGGACAGAGCATGAGGCGAAGGAGGAATTAACGAAGGCTTTGATGAAGGGAGCAAATTCCTTTGTACCATCTTTTATAATTGTGGCTGGGCAAATGTCTCCCTGGCATCTAGAAGGTTTGAGGCTAGCAATTACAGCTTCCACCTCTTTGGTAGAGACTGGGGAGAATTCAAATAGGCTGCAGGATTTAGAAGGCGAAGAGTGGAGTTTGCTTGCTTTGACACTGGATCTGAGGCTGAGTTTTTTGGCTTCAATTCTCGTTTGTAATACTGCAATTTTGTCTAGTAGTGCCTTTTGGATGCATAGGGCGTCTTTGTTGCACAAGTCTGGTGGGGAGATAGGGGACTCCAATTCTTTGAGGATGGAGAAAGGCTCTTGGAGCTGGACTTGGCGTTTTGAATTCTATTAAAAAGGTGTCGCTTTTAGTTTTCAAGATGGCGGATTTATAGGTGTTGGAGGCATTTTTGAAATGTTCCTTGTTCTGGGCCGAAGGTTTTTTTTCCCCCAGTTAGCTTCTAAGCATCTTTTGGACTTACGTAAGGCTTTGAAGTCATGCAAGAACCATTTGTTTAAATATGCAGGAGGCTTGGCTTTCCTCAATTTGAGCAAAGCTATTAGAGCTTGGAGTAGGTTATGGTTATAGAAGTCCACCAAGTTGGCAGGGTCCTTGTCTAAGTTCTTGTGGGGCTTGGTAATGGGCAGGAGTAGTGCGAGTATGTTCTCCAGGTGGTTGTTTCTGGTTAAGGTGGTGGGGGGACTTGTTGAGCATTGAGTAGTGAGCGAGTGAGGTCATGGATCTCAAAAGATATGTGGTGTGGTGGTCAGACCATGCGCACAGTGTGTTTGAGAAGATTGCAGTTCAGATCAGCAATCCAATCAAGGGTTCTGCCTTTGTTGTGTGTTGGATCAGAGATGCGCTGTGAGAAACCTAGTTCTGAGAGGTAGTTTACTAGGGCAGTCGCATCGACATCTTGGGTGTCATGTAGGCCTAGGTTCATATCGCCCAAAACCATGTTATGGGAGCTAGGTTTGGTGTTCTGGGTGAGGACACTGGGCAAAGTGGTCTATAAATAAGGTGGATAGGTAGTGTATGAGCAGCTGATCGGAGGAGTTTGACTTAGAGGAGTTCTCCTGATGAGATCAGTTGGCTGGCGAATTCTCCAAGACCAAGTTGGTTTTTGCCAATGAATGCGACGCCACCACCTCTACTGGTTGTTCTGTCTGCTCTAAAGATGGTGTCATTTTCCGGTAGTGCTAATGTAAAGGAAAGTCCTGCTGCTGGGTGAAGCCACGTTTCTGTGACCGCTAAAAAGTCAAGGTTATGAGATCTGCTATATTAAGCTGATGAGCGTTCAAAGATCTGGCGTTAATGAGAGCTCCTTTGAGGTGAGGGGTCTCCATCACCAGGGGAGGTATTGAGAGGGTAGGCCTAGAAGCTTGTAAAGGGACAGTATTCACTGGGATAGATTTAGTCAGTGTGGTGCGAGAGCAGCCAGTTATGTAAACAAAGGTATCAAATTCTGTTCCAGGTTGCCTAATAGGCATATCCTAAGGTATAGATACACAGCAAGGTGTTCAGCTTGATTATATGTTAGCTTCTGTTATAAAAAGGACAAGGTCAAACAGGATACAATTTTAACAATTGGTAATGGTTATTATCCAAACAGTCAAGGTCATCAGGCGCCAAGTAAACAGCTGTAAGTCAATTTTAGTGGGAGTCACATGGAACGGCAAATACACCGCCATAGTAGTGTCAATGTGATACAAGGTACAACAGTAACGACAATCAATTAATAGTTTGCGGTGATGACAGGGAGCAATAACTCAAATAGTGGCAGGGAGATGGAACGAAAGTGGCAAACACCCGGACCTGAGAGGCACAGTACTCTTGCTAATGCAACAGTATCATCGTAGTTCTGTCACGTGGCAAAAGTGCCATTCACGACCCACTGGCGGGAGCGAGTTAGTTACAGGTAATAATGTGAAGATGCAAGGACCAGGAGGTAGGAGTGCACATACACTTGAGCGAATTAGGAACCTGCGCGTTTAAGGCAGCAGTATGTTGTGCTTGTGGGCTAGCAGTTTGAGCTAGGAGGCGATAGTAGGGTGTGTGCGCCCTGGGGGTATATAGGGAGGAACGTACTCACATAGAAAGTGGCAACTACCCCACAAAGTAACAGATGAGGCAAGCTATAGTTAAGGAAGGCAAGGGATACTAGGATAAAGCGCGCAGACAGTTTCAGCAAAAGTAGTTTCTATTAAATATGAGCATTCTTATCACAAAGCAAAGCGAACACAGGAAGACTTAAGCAGGCAAGGGTGCATCAGTGTCCATCCATTGTCACAGAAGGTAGCAGCAAAGGCTTTGTGTGCAAAACAGTGGATAGAGTTCAAGGAGATTGCGTTTGCTAAGAGCAGTGTGTCCAGCAGGGTACTTCGGTCCTCCTGGCTCAGGACAGGGCCTTATGCTGGGGGCCTTTAGCGTAGGGGCTGGCTTCCGCCTGCTGGTGTTGGCTATTGGTTGATGTAGCTGCGTCGAATCTGGTTGCTTGATGGGCATGGCGGCAGCCATGTTTTGATCAGCTGTGAATACAATATGCCGGCGGTCTTTGTTGCAAGATGATATTTCACGAATTCAGGCGGCACAGCGAGCTGAGCTGTAATGCTACCCTGCTAAGGGAATACGTGGGAGGAGTGAAGCATCTAAACTATGCCACTTGTGTTAGAAAGCCCATTCTAGAGTTAGGTGGTAGCCACTCCCTTAATATTTTCGTTGCCAACTTAACAGTGAGTGGGAGATTACAGGACTGGTGAGTTTTGGGAGAATTTAGCCTGAATCCACCACGGGTTGAAACAGGAAAGGAGGCGACTGCAGGTGTAGAGGCACAATGCATAACTCATGCACAGGATTTATCAGTTAATAATGGGCTCTAGACTTTGTCTAGAATCATATGCATGCTTCTTGCTTTGATCAGTCATTGGTCTTGACATACAGAGAAACCTGTAACAAAGAAGAGCTGTGAGGCTCGGCTGACCGGTGCAACAGAGCACTTCTATACACTGGAGAGGTTTATAGGCAGAACGGTTACATGTATTTTGTATTTGTATCGCGCACCTAACCCTGAGGTAACTGGGCGCTTGAGAATGTTAGACAAAAAGGCAAAGTTAATTATTTAACTATGAGGATATTGTAGGTGCCTTTCCCAGTCTTACTATGTGTGAGAGAAAAAGAAATAAAATAACAGGCAAAACCCCTCTTCGGGGAAAGAGGCACTGAGACCCGGCTGCAAGAGTTCAAAGGATGGTTTATTTCTCCAGCTAGGAAATAACCCAAAAAATCTCTACCTCATTACATCAGTGCCAACATTTATATTAGTTAAAGTAACTAACAAAAAATACTAAATGGACCCGATTGGCCAGACTGTGTGGTGCTGTAGGTGTGGGTAGCATCTCTTCCTCCTGGTTGGCTGAGTAGCTGACGGACTTCAAACATCTTGCGCTCCATGCAGGTCAGGGTCCCGTCACTGTGGTCACTACCTAAGCTAGTATTGTTGCATACTAAATGACAAATTATTTAAAACATTTTATGCTACTTGTCACATTTCTACATAAGTTACACACAATGGTTATCGTCAGTACAATTGGGTAATTTGTGGCTTTAATTGAAGGCCTTGACCTTTATTGTGCATGTAAAAGAATCAGGCTATGTTTCGCATCTCTTTCTAGGTTTCAAATTCATTAGTGCAAGTAAAAGCATATATAATAATAAAAATGCTTAAGGTTAGTAGTGGGTGTGTTGGGTGGGTTTCGCAGCTCAGGCGAGGGTCTGGCACTTGAAAGAAATACCTTACAGGGGGGTGCAGGGTCAGGATGGCAATAAATTATTTTAATGGGGGTGGGTGGCTTGCACGTTTATGAGGACGAATCAAACAGAAAGTGCTTAGCTCATCTTGGTTCACATGCCGGTTTTCAGGCAAACAGTGATCTCAGAGGAAGAAAACTGTAGCATATTGATTGTTGCAACTTTCTCCAGCTTCAGCGCGAGAATGGGAGCGCAGAGCTTTCCTTCGCAGGGGGAGTGCATGGGTGGGTGCCAGCCAGCTGCCTGCGCGCCTTGTGTGTGTGTCTCTGTCCTTGGCTGCTGCGGTGGAAAGGGGTATTGAGCATTGCTTTACTATCGCAGTGAGGCCCGTTTACTCAAGATGGAGTTGAAAGGGGGCACAAAAAATGGATGCCCCGTGTCCTTCTCAGTAGTCCCATCTATGCAGCAGTCAACTGTGGTTAACTTTACATAAGGGCAAGGGGCAATACCACTCCCGGAGCACGCGGTCCAAGCCTTGTACTGAGGAGCGTAAGACGCAAGGGGGCCTGAGGACCCCTCCTTCCATACATTCCCCTTTTCGTTACATCTAAAGTAACAAACTACTTTATCTCGTTCTTTCCGTTCTCCCTTCGGTAGCGCTCAGCTTCAGCCACAGCCTCATCCCAAGCAGGTGTACCCTTTATTGGCATCCATGCTTTACACACACTTAAGCTGTTACCCCTTCTTGCATATTCTTCGGGGGTGACCATTAAGTATATCCCACCATCCCCATCTAAATCTATCCATACCTAGTTATACCACAGCAAGTTTTTTGGTTCTCTAATGGTAGTGGATTTTAGATTATCGACCACGTCCCCATACTGTCTATAGATGGCAGTCATCCTATACTGTGGTGTATTCTCCGGTTTGTACTTGGGCATCTATCATGGTACCCACCGTTGTCTGTCGGCCCACTGTTACCATCATTGCTGAATTAGGCATATTATTTTCACAGCATCTTAGTCCCAGTTGGCACACACAGAATATTAAAAGAGGACTATGATGGGAATGAGTATCTTAGCTGCGATGTTCACCCACAAAGGTATCCAGCTGAACAGGTCGTCAACCACGTGTTGTCTACTCTGCCTTCTGCTCTCATTCTTTCTCCTAAATTATGCACTGCTGTTATCACATGTGACAGTGTCCCGTTATCAGCATCGGAAGTTGGTATGAACGTGCAACACGCCCCCCCCCCACAATTTTTTTGCAAACACCACCGTCCATCACTGTGATAAGATCTAAGACATCTGTTTTGCATCGTCATCAGGCGCAGTGCATGGAGCTCTATTTTTATGAGGTTGAATCCTTCAGTGTCGTTGGCCAGCTGGATGAGCTCCCAGCCTGTTATCTGCAGCCATTTCGCGTTTGCCCTTGCTTGAACGCCTGGTGCTAGGAACGATGCAAAGAATGTTTCTGCAGATGAGAAAAGCTTATACTATTGTGGGATTTTAGTAAGGAGTTCTGACGATTTGGATGGAATATAATTGGATCTTTTGCTGCGTGACAACTTGGTTTTCAAAGTTTCTTCTGACAATAGTTTGTATACTGGGGGCTCTGTGATTGTCTCATCGGGCGCTGTCGATGGTTCAGCCGATTGCCCTGCTGCCGATGTGTCAGTCGATTGGCCTGCTGTCGATGTGTCAGCCGAAGGCCTTGCTGTAAACTGGACGTGGCTCTCTGGTATCACAATTAGTGCTGAGTGAAGTGTGGCTAGGGCACAAGTGCCCCTCCAAGATGCTGGGAGATGCAGGTAAGCTTGTTTGCCACAGATCCAGTACATGTCCATTAATGCAGCAGTGCCTTTTTTCATGACTGGCATTATTAAAGTCTTATTGCACTGCCGCACCATTCCCATGTTCACATCTAGATGGAATTGTGAATACTAGCATGTCCACACTTAGTATTCACAATTCCATCTAGATGCGATGCAGGCTAGTGTTCACAATTCTATCTAGCATGTCCACACTTAGATAGAACTGCAAACATTAGCCTACGTCGCGTCTGGATAGATTTGTGAAGTTAGCATGTCATTGGCAGATGCACTGGCCACTAGAGTCTAAATGGAGGATAAGGGGAGCCATCAGAGAGCATGTTGGAGGCGGGCACTAGAGTAGTATGGAACCTGTATGCCAGTCAGACCCAGATCAGGAAAGAGCCGCAACAGGGAGACTACGCTTCAATGCAGGATAGAGACGCAAACTAACCAACCCCACTAACAATTTCCCTTTCTGCATACACCTCTCAAACTCCAAACCAAACACAACCAAAACCTACAGCACAAAAAACCGCACAAACTTCACTACATTGCATCAACAAAACAAAAACACACATAGCCTTGCACAACAGTACACGACGACTACCGGCTGCAAACACCCCAGGCCCAGCCAACGGACCCACCGGGCTGAGGCCGCCAACAGCACATCACTGCTCTCTTGCACTTTTCCTGCTTCCTCCCACTAACTCAACCTCCCCTCCTCTTTCAGAACCGCCAGAGCGCCAAGGGACCACTACGGTGGCGATAGTGCGCGGTACAAATGTCCTTTAACATTAACATTCCCTTCTCCATGGAAGCAAAGTTCGTGCAGTATTTCCTTTTGAATCTTTATGGGTCTTTCCAGGGGTGTGACCCATGTCAGCTTGGTGATATGCTGTGTCCAGATGGGGATGCACCTTTCTTTTGCCCATTCGTATGTTTCATCTGGCAGCCCTCGAAGCCCCTCAGCTTTGCATTCAATTGTTTCATCATGCCACTTGTCATCTGCATATCTTGTGCCTTTTAGAACAAAAAATGGCTCCTGGGGGCAGATTACTCCTTGTAGTCTGCTGGTGCAAGTTTGTTCGTTTTCCAATTTTTTCCATAGTGACTGTATGTGCTTGAAATGTGTTTTATTCTACACAGCATCAGATGAATCAAACATTGGGCCTCAGACAAGGGTACTTCCTGTGGGATGAACATTTTTGGGGTTCCAGTTGCGCGAGGAATAAGTGAGCACACGTAACAACTTTCGTTACTTGCTTGCTTTGCTGCGGTGCTCATGTCTGAATACCATTGGTTTGATTGGTCAGGGTGTCGGGGGTCCTCTATGTCATCTAACCCCAAGTTATGATAAATATATCTGTTTTTTCCCACCCCCCCCTTTTTCTCCTGCTTCTGTATTTTAATTGGGTACCAACTAGTGAATATTGCTGCGGGAAGATCCTAGACCATGCTTCATCTATGTTGTTCATTGTGACGTGTGTATTCAGTGGTAGTTTCTGGTGCAGTGTGTGTACGCATGCTTGTATTTCTGGAATCAGCTAACCAATAGTAATCATCATTTACATTCCATCTAAGCTCCATTTCCTTGGCTCCAGTATTATTCAACAATGGAATAGTAGTTTTGTTTACGTGCAATTGTACAAAGGGCAATGTTATATTTTTATCATTCAATTCAATGTTATAAGTGTCCTTCAAAATAGCCGTTGCTTCAGTCCATATTAGTTTAGACCCTTGTTTTATTATTTCTGTTCCGCTCTCCCCTTTGTTCATTTCATTTGCCACATATAAAACAACATTATACCAAATAAGATAAAACATAATTGCAAATAGTATGGCAGCATATTTTATAACACATTCCAGATTATTTAATCTAGTGGCATCCCTATTTCTATCTAACATTTCAGCTTTCTCAGCCATTTTGTCGCATTGGCTCATGTTGAACCTATGTGGGCGAGACAAATTCGTTAAGTCACATGGAAGAAAAAGAATTGCAATTGTTCATTTCTTTTTAATTTCTTTACTCAGGCATGTAACAATTCCTTTTCATTTCATCATGGAATAAATTAGGAAACAATAGAAAAAACACGATTTATATGAAAAGAAAGAGAGACACAAAAATATAAAAACCTTTGTTTTTTTTCCCTATACTTTCCCTGTCTAAGTTGCAATTGTCATCATGTCAACCTGTGCCAGTGGTGGCATCCACACAGTCAGTTTCATTTTGGGGAGGTGTAACACTGTGTGCCCTTCTTACGTCTGAGACCCTGTGACCTTAATTGCAGTTAGGGTGCTGTACACCACTGTGTATGGGCCATGAAATCTTGGTGAATTCCACCTTCTTACAAAGTTTCTAACAAGAATTTGCTCCTCTGGCATTAAAGGCCCCTCTGGGCTGTCGGCATGGTGGTGTCTGTTGCTACATCTTCAGTAAATGGTGAAACAATTTGTTTTGCTATGCTGCGTACTGCGCACGTTAGCTGTGTTAGGTATTCCTTAAATTCTTCTCCCAGCACTGTGGCAGCCCTGTGCGCATCAGACGCCCTCCTAATAGGGGAGAGCAGTGTGTGCATTCTCCTTTCCGTCACGATTTCGTGCGGGCTTAAATGGTGATCCTTGCATGGTTGGTGTTTGAGTTGGAACAGTGCTAGGGGCAGGCAATATACCCAATTTTTTTTCAATGTGCTGCATAATTTTGCAGCCGGTTGATCCTCTCCACAACTCCATTGGATGATAGATCGAACATAATTTGTGTTTCACCCCCAGAAGGGAGGTCACTTCTTTGAAGAGGTAATTTACAAAGTGCCTGCCGTTGTCTGAACGGATCACGTCACAGATTCCCCACCATGAGAATACTTCTCGCACAAGGAACTTAGCAGCACATTCATCAGGATGGGGACAGGGGCCCGCTTCCACCCACCGTGTAAAAGGGCATACCACCACAATCAACTATCTTGCTCCATTACATCTTTCTCCCATATCGGCATAGTCGATATGTAGTTCTCTTAAGGGACCCATAGGGCGTGGCAAAGTGCCAGGCAGAGTTTGCAATGTCATTCCTGAATTGTAAGTTTGGCATGTAGTAATTTCAATCACAAATTTAGTTAAGTATTCATGTAGATTAGGAACAAACCAATCTTCTTGAATATCTGAGGCAATGTGGTGTTTTGCAACGTGAGCTGGAAAATGCAGTTGTTGGAATGCTACTTCTAATAATTCTACGGGCATCACTACCTTGCCTGTCATTTCCTGTCTCCAAATGAGATCTGTGGCTGATTGCTTACATCCTCGTTTGCCCCACAACTCCTGCTCTTCCGGTGGGGCTCTTCTCTGAAGTTCTATCAATTGTGCGATGGGCGTGTTATTGTATGCATCTACTGGTTGTTCTGCTGTGGTTGTTTTTACAATGTACTCTGATGTTGGTGTCTTATGGCTGCCGCTTTCCCCAATGAGACGGCGTCTGTGTTATGGGTATGGGCTTGGCATTTAACCACCACTACTACCGATGGTTCTGCTAAAGCTTCTATTAGTTCATTTAGCAACGTGGCATGTTGTACAGGGGACCCGTCTGCTCTTCTGAACCCTCTCCTTCACCAACATGATGGCCCTGAGTGAACTGTGGTGGTAACAAACTGAATCTGAATATATGGTCACGGCACAATCTTTGGCTGTGTGTAACGCACTGATTAGCGCAGTCAGTTCGGCTGCTTGTGCAGAGTAATGTGCGGGGAGGCGTTTTTGCAATCACTTCATATGTGTCTTCTTCCATGCAAACTACCGCCATCCCCACATGTTTCTCTCCCGTCTCTGAATTTATGGATGCTGACCCGTCTATAAAATACATTTCTCCTTCTGTAAGGGCGTTTTCGCTTGCTTTGGGAAGGTCATCGCCCTCTCCCTCATATGTGCTACAATCGTGTTCCTGTAAATGCTCAGTTGTGCATGGCTCTGTAATGAAGGTAGCTGGGTTCACTGTCTTGCATCTGACCACATGTACATTTGGACTTGATATTTCATAAGCAGAGGCTCTGTGTTGTGAGGGTAGATTTTGATCTTTCCAAGATAGCAAATAACGAATGTTCCACATATAGCGTCACTGAACATCCCATTAGATCGTGGCACTTTTCTCAATGGCGAAGGCCGCTGCAGCGAGGGCCTGTTCGCAAGCAAAATGTCCCTGCATTACTGGGTCCAATATTCCACTGTAGTACGCTAATGGTTTGTGGCCTAGTGATGTCTTTTGTGTCAATACTGCTGTCATTAATGTTCCATTGCTGTGTGAGAACAGGAAAAATTCCCTTTCACAATCTGGATTTGCAAGGACTGGGGCGTCTGAAATAAGATCTTTTAATCGAGAGAATTGAGCAATTGTCTCCTGTGTCCATTTTATTGGGGCTCAGTTCTTTTGTGCTTCTTTTAGTGCTTGTAGCATTGGCCGTGTGTATGCTGCGTAATCGAGGATCCACTCTCGGCAATAGTTACATATGCCAAGAAATTTCTGCATGTCCTTCACTGTTTTTGGTATGATAATGTGTTGAATGGCTGCTGCTCTGTCTGGTAATATTCTTTTTCCATCTTTAGATATTTGCTGGCCAAGATACACAACGTCAGCAAGGCAGTATTGTAACTTTCCTTTGTCCACCTTGTATCCCATGGCAGCCAATACGTTAAGAAGTGTTATCAAGTCTTCTCTACACTCTTCTTCTGTTTTGCTGCAGACGAGTAAATCGTTTACGTACTGTATAATGGTGCTCCCTACATCTATGTTGCCAATGTCTTCTCGTAGTACTCTGTTAAAAATGCTCAGGCTTTCGCAATACCCCTGTGGGAGTCTGCGATGTTCATATCTGTTGTTTCCTAATGTAAAAGCTGTAAGGTACTGTGACTCTGGTGCGAGTGGCACAGAGAAAAAGGCATTTTTCAGGTCAATGACAGTGAAGCAAGTTGCCTCTTTTGGTATACTGCACAATATTGATGACGGGTTAGGCACTAAAGGGAACCCTTTTTGGATGACGTCATTGAGTGGGCGGAAGTCCTGGACCATTCTCCACGCCCCCCCCCCCCTTTTGCTTTTGCTGATGGCACCAAGATACCTTGGTTTATGAGCGCATTCACTGTTTCTCTAATACCTCCCTCTGCTTCTTTGGATATTGGGTATTGTTTCACTCTGGGTGGGAGGGCACCTGGTTTCAGTTTTATTTTTATGGGAGTTACCTCATGCAACAATCCTACATCGTGTGGTCCTGTAGTCCAAATTTCAGGTGCTACCCTGGCCATGTCTTCTTCAAATATTGTCAATGGGGCCTTTATGTTAGCTATGCGTGGGTTGTGTATTTCTCTGCATTGAATCATGTCGTCACATGGTATGCTTATTTCCATTATTATTTCTCCATCCCCTTCATAGTCAGTAAACAATTCTTCATCAGTAATATCTTTTAGCATTGTTTGGCTCTATGCATAGCACACTTCACCACTCGCGTCCTTGTGTGTCCAGGCCTATGACCACAATGCGTTTGTTGGAAACTTGAACTGCCTCAACGTCTATATGATTGTGCCTGGCACTACATCTGTTGGTGTGATTGCGCGGAATATTAAGTCGGATGGTATTCTCCACTCTTTTTGTGTTATTTCAGGCACTACTCTGGCTAATACCTGTATTCCATAGACGAACATGTCCATGTCTATGGGAATCCCTCTTACTGCAACTTCCTTTGTAATCGTACTTATTACCAAGAGTGCCCGTACAGGGCATACCCCTGGCGTCGAGCACACTATTCCTCTTTCAGTAAAGGCTATGGTCATGTTTAACTTACTGAGTAGGTCTTGTCCCATCAAATTGATTGGCGCATCTACAATAAGGGTGCACGCACTGTTTTCCCCCCACTGTTACATCAAGATCTTTTGTATAAGGAACTTTTAAAATAGCCCCAGAGAACCCCTGCGTCTCCAAATTTCTTCCCGAAAGCTGAAACCGCCCTTCTGTGAGGCATGATTTTTCTGATCCAGAGTCTACCATAAAGATAAACTGCTTGTTTCCCATCTCTGCCGCCACTAGTGGTTCCTCATTTGCACTTTGTGTGGTGGACACACAAGTGCTCCCTGTGGGCTGTCCTAGTCTTGGTATCTTTGCTGACCTGGCATTGGAAAAACGTTGTCACCCACGACCGTTACGCTGCGGTATGGTGCAGGGGCACCGTTTGCGGCCGCTGCAAAAGGGTTATTGTTTATGTTCCCTACTGGGTTTTGTCTCGCCATGGGCTGTAGTGCATGTTGCTGTTGTGGCTGCTGCTGCTGCGGTGGGGCTGGCTGTCTGTTGCATTTGGGGGATCAGCAGTATCGATCCTGTTGTCCCCCCCCTCCCCATTGGAGCTCCACAAGGGCTACCTGGGTGCGGGCAGCCCCACCCCTGTTAATTGTTCATGGGCTGTTGAAAATACCTTGATGGTCACATTCTACAATCTCGTGAATAATGTCCCCATCTTCCACAATTCCAACACGACCCTGTTGTCCTCCCCTTGGTCCTTGCCCACCATACCCTCTGTTTCCCATTCCTCCATATCCTCCCCTTTGCCCGCGGTACCCACCTCTTCCTTGGGCCGACCTGTTCTGCGATCCTTGGCATGGTTGTTCCTCTCCGTTCCACTGTCCTTGGTCCTCTCCAACCCGCTGCGCTGCTATCCCGACAGGCCTTCCTCCCGCGTTTTCCTCTCCTTCGTTTCCTCTGTCTGCTGTTGCACTGGCAGTAATGGCGGCGACCTTCACTAATTTCATCTGTACTAATTTTGCTTCGCCAGCAAACCTCTTTTGCGTGACCTTTTCCTTCTCTTTGATCCTCCTCCAGTGGTGTACAATTATGCTCTGAATTTGGCTTCGATCCCAGCTATTTTTTCCAAGGCCTTCTGCACCTCTTTCGGCAACCCCTTTTTAATGAGAAAATAGAAAAAGGCTGTTGATTGGTATGTGAATCCATGCCATACCAGTTCGCTTCGCCATAAATCTTGCACCCGCAAAATGAATTGCGCAGGATCCTCGTTCTCCATTCCATCGTACACTGCATCACTGCATGTAAATCTGGAAATGCACGCCGCAATGCATCCCACACTTGTGCTCGAACATTGTTAAATGGTGATCCATCGTGTCTGTCACAGCTCATCGTTACTCCCGGGAACCCTGCCCTTTCCCAGAGTGTGTCTGCTTGGACCTCGATTCCTGAAACTAATAGACTTTTTACATCACCCATAGCTAACGGCACACCTGCCGTGTTCTTCTCAAATACATGTATCCACTTACCTGCCCCTCCCGTCAGCGGGGGGGGGGGGAGGATAGTTTAAACAAGTTGGTTTTGTCCATTTGGGCCCACGGAATGTAATTTGGCCTACCTGCTCCTTTATGTATCAGTGGCATTTGTAGTTTTTGTTGCTTTCCCGTTCTACTTGTCTTCGCTTTTTTCGCTTTACTTACCAATATGTTTCCTATCCTCCCTGTTCATTGTCTTAATCTACCTTGCCATAATGGTGGCGATTGTGTGTCTGGGTAACGGTGGTTTGGCAGTGGGGAACCCTCCGTGGCAGCTGCCTCTTCGTATTCATCTAAATCGTCCCATATTTCTTCTATTTCTAACTCGTTATTATCCTCCCAGTATTCCTTGGGTTCACTTCCTCGTCCCTCACCCTGGTCTCCACTTTGACGACTCTCTGGTGTATCTGGGCGTATAATTCTCACTGGATCGTTATTCAATTGGAACATGAACTGTCCTGACTGCCACTCTTGTTCTTGTCTCTGCTGCGATGACGTCCCTTGCAATACTATAGACTGCCCAGATACCGAGGCTGCTGGAGTTGCATTGCTTGCTGCCCCCATCGGGGGTGTGAGATCTGCCAGTGACAGCAGGGGTGCCTCCCCTCGGCAGCATTTGCCCTTTGTCACATAAAGCTCTTAACCATGTTATTTCCATTTGTGCGTGTGCTAGCTGACAGTTCAAATCACCTGTCAAACGTGCTATATCCACAGGAGGCGCACTCGTGGGGCCAGGCCTCCTTTGTCATATGGTGGAGGTTCAGGGGCTGTTGCCCCGCTCTGGGCAGTGGCAGTGGGTGGTATATACAGGGGTTCACTAAACCCTACCGCTTAAGGGATAGATTTTTGTTAGTTTTCGGTTGTAGTTGAGCATTCCCCTTTTGGTGTCCCCCCCCCCTACTTCTTCAGGGTTTTTCTGCTTTTCTGTCATTCGGCTGTACCTACCTCTGCCGTGGGGGGGGGGGGGGAACTTCCTCAAACATTCGCCATAATTCTAACACTTCTCTCCGGTTCTGTAACTGTTTCCCTTTGTATCGCGCTAGCAAATGTGCTGATACTAGGTCCAACACCCTTTTGTCAAATGATCCTCCTTCTGGCCAAATTGGTGAAAGGAACAAGTTACTTACCTGTAACTGTTGTTCTCCAGCATGGGTCTGGCATGGATTCACATGCTCATGAATATTCCCCGTCGTCAGGCTGGGAATCCTCGGTAAAGAAAAAACCAGTATGGAACAAGTTACTTACCTGTAACTGTTGTTCTCCAGCATGGGTCTGGCATGGATTCACATGCTCATGAATATTCCCCGTCGTCAGGCTGGGAATCCTCGGTAAAGAAAAAACCAGTAACAGTTTCGTTTCTGATCTGTCTTTCGCAGTAATAACCAATCACTGGTCTCTGCGTCATACTGACCACAGCCAATGACTGCCCTCTACCTAAGCACCGCCTCTGGCAGCCATCTTCAGATTTGGAAGCACGTGAAGTGGCAGTATGACCAAATGAAGAGCCGCAGAGGGGTAGGCGGGAGGGTTCGCATGTGAATCCATGCCAGACCCATGCTGGAGAACAACAGTTACAGGTAAGTAACTTGTTCCTTCTCCAGCATGGGGTCTGGCATGGATTCACATGCTCATGAATAAAGAATACATAGCAGTACACACATGCACAACCACGGGAGGTGGCAAAGGCTCAACATTAAGCATCACATCAACTCAACATTAAGCATCTTACCTCCTCACCAGGCTCACCTCAGGCGAACAGGTTGCGCAGCACTGCTTGGCCGACCCTGGACTCCTCCCTGGAATCCCGGTCGACGCAGTAGAATTTCGTGAAGGTGTGCGTCGACCTCCACGTAGCAGCCCTGCATATGTCCAGCAGGGGCACACCAGATAGGAACGCCGTGGTAGCTGCGATCGCTCTGGTGGAATGGGCTCTCGGACGGCCAGGCAGCGGTCGGTTTGCCAACCGGTGACAGTACATGATACAGCCGGAGAGCCATCTGGAGATGGAAGCCTTCGAGAGAGCCTTCCCCTGATTGACAGGTCCAAAGTTCACAAAGAGTTGTGACGTCTTCCGAAAACCTTTCGTGCGGTCCACGTAGAACTTCAGCGCTCTAGCTACATCCAGCGAGTGCAAAGTCCTCTCAGCCGGCGACGAAGGCGACGGGAAGAACACAGGTAACACCAAGGGTTCGTTGAGATGAAAGTCCGACGGTACCTTGGGCATGAAGGAGGGGTGCGTCCTGAGCACTACCCTCGTGTCGTGGAAAGTCAAGTACGGGGCCTTGCAGGAAAGGGCCTGGATCTCTCCCACTCGTCGTGCGGAGGTGATGGCCACGAGAAAAGCTGTTTTCCACGATAGAAACTTCAACGGGGCCGAGTGCAGAGGCTCGAACGGAGGTCCCATGAGTTTGGTCAGCACCACGTTGAGCTCCCACGCCGGGGCCGGAGCCTTCACCGGCGGGAACGATCTGAACAGTCCCTTCATGAACTCTTTCACCAGACGATGAGACCACAAGGACGTCCGGCCCGTGGTTCTGGTGTATCGGGAGATCGCAGCAAGATGAATCTTGATGGACGCGTGTGCCAGACCAGCTTTGGCCAGCGTCAGCAGGTACGGCAGCACTTGGGGAGCCGTAATCCGTAGAGGGTTAATCTTCTGTGCGTGGCACCAGACAGAAAACCTCTTCCATTTGTGTCCGTAGCATTTAAGAGTCGAGGACGCCCTGGCCTTTGCAAGAACCTCTCTGCAATCGGCCGGTATGTCGTATCCTCCAAACTCTAGCGCTGCAGGAGCCAGGCCTGCAAGTTCAGCGACTTCGGGTCGTGGTGGAGGATGGCGCCTCCTTCCCTGGAGAGTAGATCCGCGTCCGCCGGCAGCTTGATTGGCGGGGACGCCGACAAGTCCAGAAGGTCTGGGAACCATATCTGCCTCGGCCACGCAGGTGCGACGAGGATCATCCTGCACCGTGACCTCTTGAGCTGGTTGACGAGCCCGATTAGCAGAGGCAAGGGAGGGAACGCGTAGAGGAACAGGCCCTCCCAGGGGAACGAGAAAGCATCGCCCATGCTCCTCGTCTGGGGAAACCTGCTGGCGAACCTCCGGCACTTGGTGTTCGTCGCCGTCGCGAACAGGTCGATCTGGGGTGTGCCCCACCGTCGGAAGAGGCGATCCACCAGATCCTGCCGTAGTTCCCACTCGTGGCACGAGCGCAGCTCCCTGCTGAGTGAGTCGGCGATGGTGTTTTTTATCCCTGCCAGATGAAACGGCACCAGAAGAACCCCTTGGGCGACGGCCCAATGCCACAGGTCCTGCGCCTCCTTGGACAGCGCTGGGGACCTGGTTCCGCCCTGTTTCCTGATGTAAAACATGGTGGTGGTGTTGTCGGTGAAGATCCTCACCACCTTGCCCTTGAGGGACGGAAGGAAGGACCTGAGGGCCCAAAACACTGCACGGAGCTCCAGGACGTTGATATGCAGGGACTTCTCCGTCGGGAGCCAGAGTCCCCTTGCGTGCAGATTTTCGGTGTGCGCTCCCCACCCTTCTAGGGAGGCATCCGTGGTCACAGTCACCTGGTGGGCTGGGGTCTGGAAGTCCATGCCCGCCGTCAGATGCGCGCGGGTGCCCCACCACCGTATCGCTCGTCGGAAACTCTCGTCGAGCTTGATCCTTTCCTCGAAGCTGCCCGTCGTCTGGATCCAGCGCGCATCCAGGAACTCTTGCAACGGGCGCATCCGGAGCCTGCACATGGGAATGAGGTAGATGCAGGAAGACATCATCCCGAGGAGGGACTTGATGGACCTCACCTTGGCCGCGTCGGCCACCAACATCCGTTGCACCTTGCCCAGGATGGTCCTGGTCCTCTCCTCCGACGGGGAGGCCAGAAGGGACACTGTGTCGAGCCTCGCTCCCAGAAACAGTGCGACTTGCGCGGGCACCAGGTGGGATTTGGCGTAGTTCACGGAGAATCCCAGGTCCGTGAGGAGTTGGACGGTCCTTGCCGTGTGGACCACGGCGAGCTCCCTCGTCGTGGCGCGGATGAGCCAGTCGTCCAGGTAGGGGTAGACGTGAATCCCCTCGCGGCGCAGCTGCGCCGCCACCGGTGCGAGGCACTTGGTGAAAACCCTGGGTGCCGACCGCAGTCCGAAGGGAAGGGCTTTGAACTGGTAATGACGCCCTTGGACCACGAATCTGAGGAATTTTCGGTGCCCCTTTAGGATGGGAATGTGGAAGTAGGCATCCTCCAAATCCAACGACGATAGGAAGTCTCCTTCCTCCAGCTGACCCAGGACGTGCTGGAGGGTGACCATCCGGAACTTCTGCGCCTTGATGAACTTGTTCAGGCGTCGCAGGTCCAGGATGGGGCGCCATCCTCCCGTCTTCTTCTTCACGAGGAAGTAACGCGAGTAGACTCCGGAGCCCCGAAGCCTCTTTGGGACGAGTTTGATGGCGCCCTTTCTGAGCATCGCCTTTACCTCCAGGAGAAGTTGAGGGACGTGAAGTTCTTTCCTGGCCACGGGGGGGACGCGCGGGCACCTTCTTTGAAACTCGAGCGCGTGGCCCCGGGCCAGGGCGTCCAGCACCCAACGGTCGGTGGAGATGGACTCCCACACGCTGACGAAGCCCGCCAGCCGGCCTCCCACCGGGGTGCTTCGGTGGGGGCCCGACCCCACGGCCGGTTCAATCCTGCTTGGACGCGGCCTTGCCGCCTTGGCCTCCTTGGCGACGACGGCGGGGTCCGCCAGACTTGCCTCGTCCTCTGTAGGCCTCTTGCGACGACGAGCGGGCCGCTTGACGGTAGGAAGCGAAACCGCCGCCGGAACCTTTGGAGGCGCCCTTGCCTCCGCCGCTCCGAAAGGGCGTCCGCCGTTGCTGCAGTACTCCAAGGGCCCGGGCCGTCTCAGTATCCCATCTGGCGGAACCCAGTGTCGGCGATGTCCGTCGCCACGGTGATGGCGTGGTCCGAGGCCACCTCACCTTCCTGCAGGATCTCAAGGGCCTCCGCCCTCTTGTCGTCCGGCAGAAAATCCAGCAGGGGAGCTATCTTGTACCAGAGTTCCCTGTCGTAGCGGGCCACGATAGCCAAGGCGTTGGCCGCTTTAATCGTCGTCGCCGCCGACGAGATGACTCTGCGTCCCATGGCATCCAATTTCTTTCCCTCGCCGTCCGGCGGGGAAGTCGACGTGGAGGCCGCACCCCCCCCCGCTTTCTTCCTGGCTGCCGCGGAGACGACGGAGTCCGGGGTAGGCTGCGCCCGGAGGCATAGGGGGGCCGAGTCCGGGACCCGGTACTTTTTCTCGTACCGGTCTCTTTTCGCTGCCGTCGTGGAAGGGTTCTTGAGGAGGGAAAGGCCCTCATCCCAAATGTCGTCCAACAGAGGCACTGCGAGGACCGTCTTCCTCTTGGTCTCGCGCCGTTGGTAAAGGAAGCCTTCCTTTTTCTTCTCCTCAGGGCAGAGTTGGAAAAGCTCGGATGCCCTGGCGATCATTGAGTGGAACGATCCAATCTCGTCGGGCGGAGAAGCCCTGGTGGGAGGCGACGACGGAAAATCCTCGTCGTATGCCTCGTCGTCCGTACCCGTCGCTGCCGTGTCAGTCCCCGTATCATCCCCTCGGGTGGACGGGGAGGAGGGCTGGACGGGGCGCGACGGTTGAAAAGGAGGCGGTGGATGGATCCTTCTTTTCTTGGTAGGGGGAACACCAGAAGGTCCCGGTTCTGGATCCCCCGACGGGAGAGGTTCCTCCGTCGGTAACGGTAGTCTCGTCCTTATCTCGGAGCATAAGGACTGTATAGCCAACAAAATGGCCGCTGAGTTGTCTTGCGGCGCTGGCAGAGGGGAATCCGACGGGCGAGCAGGGGCCCCGTCGGTATCCTCGACGATGTCGTCGTCGTCACCTGCGTCGGGGCCCATTCCGACGGGCTGGTCTTGTTCCACGCCTAGGCCGTGGCTTAAGACCTCGATCAGTTCCTCTTCTGAGGTTGAGGCCGAATCTACGACGACGCCCTGCCCCCCCTTCTTCCCCACGGCGGGTTTCACGGGGGTCCTATCGATGGGCACGAAAGAAGACTCCCTCCGAGGAGGCAGGGAGATTCTGGGCCCCGAGGCCGCCACCACTGGTGCAGCCTCCACAGGCTGGGCCAGGGCCGCCGCGACCGTTTCGATAGAGGGCTTGGTCGAATGGATCAAGGCCTTCACCACCTTAGGTGCGCTCACCGCCTTATCCTTGAGGGAGGGGGCAATGCCACGCTCCTCCTCTGCCTTAGAGCTCGACCGGGGTCTCTCCAGGAGCTTCGCCGGGTGCTCGGCCTTCCTCTTACCCGACCCAGAGCGTTGGCTCGTGGTTGATGGTGCCGGGGAGGGTGCGCCCTGCCTGGCGCCCGTAGAGCCCGACCGTTCGGCGCTCCCGGTGCCAGCGGACTCGCGGTGCTTGGCCTTATGTTGGGCCCCCGTCGCCGGGGCGCCCTCAAAGGTCTTAGAAGACCGCTCAGATTTCTTCTTCTTCTCGCCAGACGGGCTCTTACCCTCCAGCCAGCTGGCGAGACGTTGATGGCGGTCCTTCATGGTCCGTTCCGACATGTTGCCGCAAAACGCACAGTCCTTCTCCACGTGCATCTTGTCCCCATGAAGGCAGTAAAGGCAGAAAGAGTGTTCGTCCTCCTTGAAGACGTTCTGCAGCTGGCATCCAGGGCAGGCCCTGAACAGCTTTCCGGGCGTCGAGCTTCCCTTCTCCTGGGCCATCTCCGAGACCGGGCCTGAGAAGCTTCTGGAGTCCTCCGAAGTGTAGCTCGACGAAATCTTCACCCTTGAGGGGCACAGATGAATCCGACACGGGTCCCCGTTGATCGGATGTAGGATCGGTGGAGCTTGAGGCTCTTTTGACCGAAAGAATCGAAGTTTTTGTGAAAAAGCGCGAAAAAAAAGCACTAACGCTCGAGAGCAATAGCACGAGGATCCCAACACATGAACGTGCGGTAAAAATCTGAAGATGGCTGCCAGAGGCGGTGCTTAGGTAGAGGGCAGTCATTGGCTGTGGTCAGTATGACGCAGAGACCAGTGATTGGTTATTACTACGAAAGACAGATCAGAAACGAAACTGATACTGGTTTTTTCTTTACCGAGGATTCCCAGCCTGACGACGGGGAATATTCATGAGCATGTGAATCCATGCCAGACCCCATGCTGGAGAAAGCATCGCCCATGCTCCTCGCCTGGGGAAACCTGCTGGCGAATCTCCGGCACTTGGAGTTCGTCGCCGTCGCGAACAGGTCGATCTGGGGTGTGCCCCACCGTCGGAAGAGGCGATCCACTAGATCCTGCCGTAGTTCCCACTCGTGGCACGAGCGCAGCTCCCTGCTGAGTGAGTTGGCGATGGTGTTTTTTATCCCTGCCAGATGAAACGGCACCAGAAACATCCTTTGGGCGACGGCCCAATGCCACAGGTCCTGCGCTTCCTTGGACAGTGCTGGGGACCTGGTTCGGCCCCGTTTCCTGATGTAAAACATGGTGGTGGTGTCGGTGAAGATCCTCACCACCTTGCCCTTGAGGGACGGAAGGAAGGACCTGAGGGCCCAGAACACTGCACGGAGCTCCAGGACGTTGATATGGAGGGACTTCTCCGTCGGGAGCCAGAGGCCTCTCGCGTGCAGATTTTCGGCGTGCGCTCCCCACCCTTCCAGGGTGGCATCCGTGGTCACTGTCTCCTGGTGGTCTGGGGTCCGGAAGTCCATGCCCGCCGTCAGATGCGCGGGTGCCCCACCACCGGACCGCTCGGCAGAAACTCTCGTCGAGTGTGATCCTCTCCTCGAAGCCGCCCGTCGTTTGGATCCAGCGCGCGTCCAGTAACTCCTGCAACGGGCGCATCCGGAGCCTGCACATGGGAATGAGGTAGATGCAAGAAGACATCATTCCGAGGAGGGACTTGATGGACCTCACCTTGGCCGCGTCGGAAGCCAACATCCACTGTACCTTGCCCAGGATGGACCTGGTCCTTTCCTCCGACGGGGAGGCCAGAAGGGACACTGTGTCGAGCTTCGCTCCCAGAAACAGTGCGTTTTGCGCGGGTACCAGGTGGGACTTGGCGTAGTTCACGGAGAATCCCAGGTCCGTGAGAAGTTGGACGGTCCTTGCCGTGTGCTCCACGGCAAGCTCCCTCGTCTTGGCTCGGATGAGCCAGTCGTCCAGGTAGGGGTAGACGTGGATCCCCTCGCGGCGCAGCTGCGCTGCCACCGGTGCAAGGCACTTGGTAAATACCCTGGGTGCCGACCGTAGTCCGAAGGGGAGGGCTTTGAACTGGAAGTGACACCCTTGGACCACAAATCTGAGGAATTTTCGGTGCCCCTTTAGGATGGGAATATGGAAGTAGGCATCCAAGTCTCCTTCCTCCAGCTGACCCAGGACGTGCTGGAGGGTGACCATCCGGAACTTTTGCGCCTTGATGAACTTGTTCAGACGTCGCAGGTCCAGGATGGGGCGCCATCCCCCCGTCGTCTTCTTCACGAGGAAGTATCTCGAGTAAACTCCGGAGCCCCGAAGCCTCTTTGGGACGAGTTCGATGGCGCCCTTCCTGAGCATCGCCTTTACCTCCAGGAGAAGTTGAGGGACGTGAAGTTCTTTCATGGCCACGGGGGGGACGCGCGGACACTTTCTTTGAAACTCGAGCGCGTGGCCCCGGGCCAAGGCGTCCAGCACCCAACGGTCGGTGGAAATGGACTCCCACACGCTGACGAAGCTCGCCAGCCGGCCTCCCACCGGGGTGCTTCGGTGGGGGCCCCACCCCACGGCCGGTTCAATCCTGCTTAGACGAGGCTTTGCCGCCTTGTCCTTGGTGACGACGGCGGGGTCCGCCAGACTTGCCTCGTCCTCTGTAGGCCTCCTGAGACGACGAGCGGGCCGTTTGACGGTAGGAGGAGAAACCGCCGCCGGAACCTTTGGAGGCGCCCTTGCCTCCGCTGCTCCGAAAGGGCGTCCGTCGTTGTTGCAGAACTCCAAGGGCCCGGGCCGTCTCGGTGTCCGCTTTAATGGCCTGAAGGGAATCGTCCACTGTTTTCCCAAACAGGTTGTTCCCATCGAAGGGCATGTCCAGGACTCTGGTCTGAACGTCTTGACGGAAGTCCGTAGCCTTGAGCCATCCACGCCGCCTAAGGCAAACGCCGTTGCCCAACTGGCGGAACCCAGTGTCGGCGATGTCCGTCGCAACGGTAATGGCGTGGTCCGAAGCCACCTCACCTTCCTGCAGGATCTCCAGGGCATCTGCCCTCTTGTCGTCCGGCAAGAAGTCCAGCAGGGGAGACAGTTTGTACCAGAGCTCCCTGTCGTATCGGGCCACGATAGCCAAGGCGTTGGCAGCTTTAATCGTCGTCGCTGCAGACGAGATGACTCTGCGTCCCATAGCGTCCAATTTCTTTCCCCTCGCCGTCCGGCGGGGAAGTCGATGTGGAGGCCGCACCCCCCCCCTGCTTTTTTCCTGGCCGCCGCAGAGACGACGGAGTCCGGGGGTAGGCTGCGCCCGGAGGCACAGGGGGGCATTATCTGGGACCCGGTACTTTCTCGTACCGGTCTCTTCTAGCTGGCGTCGTGGAAGGGTTCTTGAGGAGGGTGAGGCCCTCATCCCAAATGTCGTCCAATAGAGGCACTGCGAGGACCGTCTTCCTCTTGGCCTCGCGCCGCTGATAAAGGAAACCTTCCTTCTCCTCAGGGCAGAGTTGGAAAAGCTCGGATGCCCTGGCGATCATGGAGTGGAACGATCCAATCTCGTCGGGCGGAGAAGCCCTGGTGGGAGGAGACGGTACATCCTCGTCGTCCGTACCCGTCGCTGCCGTGTCAGTCCCCGTATCATCCCCTCGGGTGGACGGGGAGGAGGGCTGGAAGGGGCGCGACAGCTGAAAAGGAGGAGGGTGGATCCTTTTCTTGGTAGGGGGAACCCCAGAAGGTCCCGGTTCTGGGTCCCCCGACGGGAGAGGTTCCGTCGGCAACGGTAGTCTCGTCCTTATCTCTGAGCATAAGGACTGTATAGCCAACAAAATGGCCGCCGAGCTGTCTCGTGGCGCTGGCAGAGGGGAATCCGACGGGCGATCAGGGGCCCCGTCGGTACCCTCGACGATGTCGTCGTCACCTGCGTCGGGATCCATCCCGACGGGCCGGTCTTCTTCCACGCCGAGGCCGTGGCTTAAGACTTCGGCCAGCTCCTCCTCCGAGGTTGAGGCCGAATCTACGACGACGCCCTGCCCCCCCTTTTTCTTCCCCACGGGGGTCCTATCGATGGGCACAAAAGAGGACTCCCTCCGAGGTGGCAGGGAGACTGAGCCCCGAGGTCGCCACCACTGGCGTAGCCTCCACAGGCTGAGCCAGGGCTGCCGCGACAGACTCGATTGAGGGCTTGGCCGGATGGATTAAGGCCTTCACCACCTTAGGTGCGCTCACCGCCTTATCCTTGAGGGGGGGGGGGGGGGAACAGTGCCTCGCTCCCCCTCTGCCTTCAAGCTCGACCGGGGCCTCTCTAGGAGCCTCGCCGGGTGCTCGGCCTTCCTCTTACCCGACCCAGAGCGTTGGCTCGTGGTTGATGGTGCCGGGGAGGGTGCGCCCAGCCTGGCGCCCGTAGAGCCCGACCGTTCGGCGCTCCCGGTGCCAGCGGACTCGCGGTGCTTGGCCTTATGTTGGACCCCCGTCGCCGGGGCGTCCTCAAAGGTCTTAGAAGACCGCTCGGATTTCTTCCTCTTCTTCTCGCCGGACGGGCTCTTCCCTTCCAGCCAGTTGGCGAGACGTTGATGGCGGTCCTTCATGGTCCGCTCCGACATGTTGCCGCAAAACGCACAGTCCTTCTCCACGTGCGTCTTGTCCTCATGTAGGCAGTAAAGACAAAAAGAGTGTTCGTCCTCCTTGAAGACGTTCTGCAGCTGGCATCCAGGGCAGACCCTGAACAGCTTTCCGGGCGTCGAGCTTCCCTTCTCCTGGGCCATGACCGGGCCTGAGAAACTTCTGGAGTCCTCCAAAAGCGTAGCTCGACAGAATCTTCACCCTTGAGGGGCGCAGACGATTCCGACATGGGTCCCCGTTGATCAGATGGAGTCGGTGGAGCTTGAGGCTCTTTTGACCGAAATAATGAAGTTTTTGAGAAAAACGTGAAAAAAAAAAAAATAGCACTAACGCTCGAGAGCAATAGCACGAGGATCCCAACACATGAACGTGCGGTAAAAATCTGAAGATGGCTGCCAGAGGCGGTGCTTAGGTAGAGGGCAGTCATTGGCTGTGGTCAGTATGACGCAGAGACCAGTGATTGGTTATTACTACGAAAGACAGATCAGAAACGAAACTGATACTGGTTTTTTCTTTACCGAGGATTCCCAGCCTGACGACGGGGAATATTCATGAGCATGTGAATCCATGCCAGACCCCATGCTGGAGAAATTTAGGTGCGGCATGGGAGGTACATTTGTGGGTGACTGCCAAGGTGTGGCGTGATATTCCTTTGCGCACTGGGAGCCAGTTAGATTTTGGTCTGTGGCTGGAGATGTGGTTGGTTCTGGGGACGTTTAGTGCGGATCTTAAGACTTGTGAGTCTGTTGAGATTCAGTTTGGAGGTTCCTGAGAAGAGCGTATTGCAGTACTCTAATTTGGGTAGTGCTAGAGCTCCGGCTAATGTCATGCAGCTGGTGGGGGATAAGTAAGACTTTCAGGCATTGATTAGCTTATTTGTGTAGGCTGTTGAGGCGATAGCACTCACTTGTTTTTTTTGTGACCGTTTGAGTCGAGGTAGGCGGCAAGCATTTATTTCTTTTGCAACTTTTATTGTATTACAATCAATGATGAAAGACTTGTACTGTGGGTCAAGTTTGGGTGCCTACAATATGTGCTGGGCCCATCAATATTAGATGGGGCCTAGTGACCACATTTCTCCTGGAAGGGGCCAGTCAATACCTCTTGACTGATCCAGCGGTAAGCCCCACTGGTAGGCTCAACCAGCAGGGCACATCCCTTCTTTGCCACTAGACCAATGTTCGACTGAAGCACAACCATGTGACTTTTCGGTGTTCAGGTTATGAGACACCTCCGCCCTAGAAATGGAATTTACTCTAGACAGCAGCTTGGGTCGCCACAAGTAGCGTATATTAAGTGGTTTTTGCCAGGGACTCCAGTAGCCACTATGTGAATGAGTGGCCAGCTCAGGGTGCTAACTGGAACAGGATTTACGATGTACTGCCCCAACTTTTGCATGCTATAAAACTAGCGGAAATTACCACAGAATGCTTACTTTGGTTTTACTAGAAGAACAAGTAACAGGAAAAACAATAGGGCTCCAGAATACATATAGCCCATGGAGGCAGGAAACCAAAGAGGCCACCACAAAGGTGTGGAGTGACAAGTCTTGCGTGACCTTTGCACCATAAAAAGGAGACCCTGCATCATTGCGTTTACATGAAGGATGATCTATTGACGCCAAAGAATTGTTTTCTCCGGGGTGTTGTGCTTTGGTTGGAAACCAATTTGATTGCTCTATAAATTAGAGTGGGAGGTCGAAGTGACACGCGGGGGAAATAATGGATTGAATGATTAATTATTCGGAAGTAATCTAGTGTACACGGTATCCATTTAAGATTAAAACATGAAATACAAAAAAAAAAACATAACCAAAGCAGTAGAGGCTCACGTGACTATCTAGGGTAAACCTAATTTACCTTGATCCAACGAACCAGCCCCCGCCTGGGACTAGACACACCAGTATTCACAACGGACCACCTTGAGCAAATCAGTATGTGGTCACATTATGGAAACCCCAATGTATTTGTGAACAGAATGTTTTGCACAGATTAATCTACACCGCCTCCCCTCCCCCAAGCAACCTGCTGCAGACATTATGCCAAAAGGCATGCTTAGTTACTTCTGCGTGCTATAAATGCTGATCCGACTTTAATGTCAGAATTATAATGTAAAAGCTTGATGTTTGTATTGCTGCCCATTAACCTGCCCATTAACCTGGCGGACAGGCCAACTGTCGTTAATGGCCTATCACTCAAGGGAAGATATGGATCAAGTACAGTTAACAACTGGTTAAGTCAGACCAACTGGTTAATATTTGTCATTTGCATAGTGCCAATTTTATTATTATAGTCTCAATGGGCTGTTAGTGGGAATGCCGTTGGAGGACTGCAGTCCCGCGTGCTGAAGGTCATGGAGCACTATGATGCGCGTGTGCATTGGCATAAAAAAGGTTGGGCTGGGCTGGGCTGGGCTGCGGTAGAGAAGGCATGTGGATGGGTGCTGAGAGGAGTAGGCATGGCTTCAGAGCTAGAGACTCGCCATGTTTTCAGCATGCCTGAATTTGCCGTAGGTCTTTACTGCGTTCTGTCATCAAGAGGTGCCGAGGCATAGTGTTTATGTGAATAGCACGGCCGAATTTTTGTCATAGTCCTTGCTGAATACGGACGTTTGGTTAGCCATGCCTGCAGCCAGTGGGGGCGCTTTGTTAGGGCACCCGCTCAGGTTTATTTGGCTTCTTCTGTTTCTTGTGGCTCGAATTTCTTTTAACTAGATTTGCCCCACGTCAGTAAGAGGTTTAATCCGTTCATTAATGTTCTGATGTCCAACACTTCACACATTAATATCACCATTAGCACCAGTGATTAAAAACAGGTGCCAATGGTTTTGAAAAAGACATTTCCTGTGATAAAAGAAAACAAAAAAATGGCAAGGGAACATTGTCACCATAAAAACCTGAAAAGGATGTCCGAGAACTGGTCCCATCTCGGTTTACATGGTGGCAGCATGAGACCAGAAGCAGTCGAACAAAAGAAAATTCGAGGGCGAGGAGGGTTTAACTTGTGACATTGGGGCGTGGGAGTTTAAGAAGCAGCGATGAGGGGTGCACGATGATCAGGCTGTGCTCCTCCACCAGGGTGCTAATGCCTCCAACAACATTTGGCTGGGATTCCAAGACTGGGATACCAGTTAATCGCCGTGATAAAAGTCACTTACCTAGGTAATTAGTGCGTTGTCATGGTAATGCTTGGCTTTGGTATGATCCCTCGTAAAGAATTCTGCGTTTACATTTGTTGGTGACAAGATCCATGTCTCTGCTGAGAGGCCACCTTCTACTCTACACTTTGCAAAGAGTAGATGCCATTTCGAGGGCTGACATTTTACTGAAAGGGTATGGAGCCACGATTCCTTCAACTCGCTAGAAATAAAACAAGTTACCCTACGGGTAGCAGTAGCCACGTTCCACACAAAACCCACTAGGCTTAAGAGGTGCAGCTAGAATCATCGCACTAGAAGTTTGGTAGCAAACTGCATCAATATATGATCATGCTGGAGAGGCTTGTAGGCATCCACAGTACACCTTTTCCTTCCTTACCGTTTAGTGTTCCAGACTCCTGCCAGTCCAAACAGAGCGGTGTTTAAAGAGTGAAACTATGAAGTCGTCAATGCATTGGGAGAAATGTTAACTCCCCGTAACCTTTAACACCACAAACAACTGAGCAGCCACCAATTTTGAAAAAAGCATTTATTTTCCTTCAAATGATCTTCAGGCAATAAATAACAAACATGGTCTAGAAAACATACAGTGTAGATTAGCAGTATGTACAGGATTCAGAAATGCAGTTTTGCACTATGCCATTTACACCGCGTTTAAATCAAAGTATTGTATTGCTCTCAATATTTAGCAAGAACCATGCTCCCTCCTTCAGTGGTAACCAGCCTCCAAACTCGACTGTAGCCCCTTCAAGAAAGCGATTGCTGCAGTGGTACTTAAAATCACCCCTTTAAGCCGCAAGCACAGCCTTGGAAGACCTGTTCACATTTTATTTTTCGCTTCTGTACAATCTACTTTTGAAAACGAGCGGGAGGTGGACAAGAGTTGCATGATGAACTACCAGCATACCGATTTGAGATGAATTACCAGATTCTTACACACTTAAAGGAGACTGCCAGACACATCGTACTACATTCTCAGCAATAAATAAAGTGCTCAGTTAGGAACCAAAAAACAATGAACATTCATTCTGCCAGAAATATGACAAACAAAACCAATGTGCCCATTCGAAGTAGTAGAGAATAGGACCCTCTCCAGGCAACTGAGGCAAACGCAGTGCTTCTGAAGGCTGCTAAAGACCTACTTAAGTGCCATCATGTTTCATAGGAAGCGCAGAATTTCACTAACTTGAGGGAAATTCTTTTGTGGCCTGTGCTGTTCACACCACTAACTACAGTAGTGATTGAAGCATAACTCCTTTCTAGTGCTCCAGGTCCAAAAGGGAAGGGGAGGTACGCACATTTTCCACCAAATCGTATTTATTGGAGATAAAGGCTCAGTTGGTACGAAACCATAAGCCTCAGAAAGCTTGGTGTAGAAGTGCAGATGTACAGTGTTTGTGCACACTTTCAGGGAGACCCTTTCATCCTGAAAAAAGGAAACGCACAACCTAGAACACAATGAAGCCTTTGGGGTCCACTGCAAGGCATTTTCTCAGGTTCGAGATTCAAAAAGTCACATGTTTAATGTACCCCCACCCCCAAAATAAATAATGGCCACCAGCCAGTTTCTCACATTCACACCCCTTTTTGCACAACAACAAAACTGCAGCCAAGGCATGGCACGTGGCTTACTGAACCCATTTCTTGTATACATGTGTATCAATATTGCGTTCTTCCCTGGATTTCCTACACCACTTCTGTGCCCTTCCATGGCACCATCACTTGCACATGTGTCCCTGTAAGATGTATGCCATTTAAGGGAGTCGTGCTTACTTGGAACCGTAGAAAATCCGATTATCTGACCACCCTCTTATTGCTTATGCACCTTGGAGATTCATTCTGGTTCATTTCCAAAACAAAAGGGCATAGGTGTGGAGTGGTTGTGCCCAAGTTCACAAATTAACCACACGCTGCAACCAGACCTTGGTACATGTTAGCTTCGATGGCTCAAATGAACATAATAAATATGCCTAAATCAGGTTTTGCAAGCCACTTTAAAACCTTGCCAGACAGTTTAGGACTGTCTGGTCTAAGAATAATGTCGATAGACAGCCACATGGACAACTAATGCACGTTGGATCTTGGTCTAGATGGCGTGATAAATAAAAATAAAATGAGGCAAGACATTAGGAGTACAAAAAGTTACTTTACATCTGTGAAGTTAGAAATCCAGTCAGTCATTATTGCTTTTGTGACAAACGTTTTCTGTACGGGTTGACGTTGGTCTTTTATTGCCAGTTCAGGTTTGCCTGCTTGGCAGCAGTCATGCCATTTTGCCAACAGTCAGTTACCCAGCAGTGCGTCCTCCTGTTCGTATGCCAAGGCTCTGCTCAGCAGTGGACAGCTTGAGGCGTAGTTTGCTTAACGACTGGGAGATGTGGTTATTGGACTGTGCAGGTAGCCGCGGCTGGCGGGGGCACCCACAGACACTGGGAAGCTGAAAGCAAAGGTAGACACCGGAGACGTGGCATTGCCACGCTCAAGCATGTTTGCAGAAGGGCTGGCAGCCTCCACAGCACAAGAGGTGGCCAGGACCTGCGACTCAAACTGCAGCAGCTGGCCCATGAAACTGAAGTTTGGTGAGATGATGCTCCTGCGCTGCTTGACAAACTCAAATGCCTCCTCCAGCTTCACGCGCTTCTTCATCATCAGATAGGCCAAGCAGATGGTGGCTGAGCGGGAAATGCCAGCCTGGCAGTGAACGAGAACACGACCCTGGCAGCCCTTCACTGAATCTAGAAAAGAACAGATTTACTTAAAATGGGATGTGAAAATGTATTACACCAATGTGCAAATTAATAAACAGTCTTACCACATATGCTATTCTACACAAAGCCTGCCTTTGTTGATTTCTACCTCACTTTTGTAGCACAGTTTGGTGTGACATCAAATCCACTTTCTAGTGCACTTGCAGAGTGGCGTAGGCGGAAACGGCCCTAGTCCATGCTTAATGAGGATCGCAGCACCAAGTCTGCCGAATGCTCTGACAGGGCTGAGCTGTTGGGAGAAGGAGCAGGTGGCTCTTCGCGCCTAATAAATCAAAGGTTGATTGCTTCTAGCAATGCACTTCACATGGGCAGCACACAAAAGCCAGCTACAGATCAAACATTTGAAATTGGACTGATCGATGGTACATAGCCAACCACGGAAAAAAAAGCTATTTTTACAGGGTATTCTTCAGTCGATCCCTGCCGGCGTCAGTTTAGGGTCGGCACTGGTGGGTCCCTTAATTTCCCCTCTTAAACGTTCTTGTCCCCCCTCTTAAACGTTCTTGTCCACCGCTCTCCATTTATCAGAATCAGGAGACACCCCTGCAAACCCCTACCCACATTTTTTTGTATTTGTATCGCGCACCAAACCCTGGGCGCTTGAGAAACTTGGTTACATACAGAGAATTGCGTTTTTGTACCAGGCGACCTTATGTGGTTGCAGTACTGGTACGATTCCGTCCTAAACCAACACTTAAACTTGGAAAATGATGGCCCGTGCATCCACGGAATCACGCATAATTACACTCCTAATCAGGGGGGGGGGGGGGGGGGAGTAGAGGGAAGTCAGCCTCCCTTTCCTCACCCCAGCTGCGATTATGTAAACCAATACACAAAAGTCTCCAGAAATAAAGACTTACCAATAAACTCTATGGCTTCCAAGAACCAGGAGCTGATGTCCGTCTTGTGGTTGTCCTCAACAGGAATGCTTTTATACTGAAAGTGCCCTTCAAAGTGATTCGGGCAGTCCGAGACATTTAACAAGGCTGTAATCCCCAAGGAGTCGAGCGTATCCCTCCGAGCAGCATGGTGCGCGCTTCCGAGGTACAGAAAAGGAAGTATTTCCACGGGACCGCCCTGTAAAACAAAAAACCGGGTCAGTACGACGAGCAGAACAATGTACCGCACCCAAGGTTGTTGTTCAGGCTCGCTGGCACAAAACTGCGCAAAGTGCCAATTTTCGTTACAGTGCAACGTCCCTGCTCATTTAAGAAAGGACAGTAGGCACTAGATGCCCCTTCTATAGATACAAGCTCTTCAAGGCTGGTCTCTGCTTCACAGCCAGTGCAGAAACAAGCACACGCATCAAAAATAAATATAATAAAAATCCCTGAAGTTCACCTCCAGTTGTCAGCCACTGAACAATACAAACCACCAACATATTGCGGCATTGGTTTTAAATTTTGCAAGAAGAGAATAAACCATGTACATTTTGCAGCATTTATACCAAAATTAAATACTTGTATGCAGCTGCTAAACTTACATTCCATGTCCAATGTCCTTATTGTTCACTGGGGAGAAAACAATTCACAAATGTAATTCCAGCTTTCAGATTAACATATGGGGGGTTGGGTGGAGCCACTGGACATCAGAAGTTAATGTGGATCTGTCTCGACTAATCAGTGGCAAACCAATTGTGTGCCATTTTAAACAGCATTTCACAAAATGCAGTGGGACGCGTATAACAACCGCTATCAAAACTGGACGATCCAGAGTAGGTCTATGGAACTTAGCGTTTTAGCGTTAACATGACAAGGGAGTAATGAATGCTTTTGAGCTAATTGAAAGGGTATCCAGTGAAAATCTTGCAAACAAAAAAAATATAGCAGGTGAGAAAGAAAAAAAAACTGCAGTGATGAAGTCGCCACACAAAGTTGTAAAAATAATTTTAAAAAAAAAATGCAACTGAAAAATACCCTAGCAGCACTGCTTTTTTGTCGACGTGTTCGCTATGTGGGCTTGCGATGCCTAGTTTAGGGTTAGGATTGGGTTAGTGCTAAAGAAAAGATTTTGGTTAGATTGGTTGTGGGAGGGCTGGTGATGTGTTTGGTGAGATTAAGATCGATTGAAGTGAAATTTTCACACTACGTATTGCTTAAGATGAATGACATTTTTGAAAACTACTTCGTGGGAGGGAGACTACACAGTCCAGGCAGATCCCAGACCTTGGACTAAAATCGACCACACTGATACCTTTGGAAGATGCTAGTCCTGTACACTCTGAACGGGAAAGTGGAAGCCATTTACTGGGTAAGTCTACCACTTTGCTCAGCTTCACACATTGCTGATTGAAAGACAGGCCTTTCTACAAGCAATGAGTAAAGGAGTGGAGGTGGGGAGGGGGTAGGGGCCTATCTAAAGTTAGAGCTATCCAGAGTTAATTGGAAATGGCTCTCAGATCGGACATTTGACAATGTAGGAGTCACACCCACTCCAGGAGCCTCTAGGGTCTATAAATGCTGTCAGGACAAGCAGGACCTTCTAGGCTAAACCTTAATAGCCGGCATTCCAAGGTGCTTAAAACATCCTGGTCAGCAGACACACATCAACCAAAGGTAGTTCAGTCAATTTCCCCTGCAACCGTCTCTTCCTAGTCTAGCTCCGAACCATCCACCAGAGTCAGCTGACCCAGTGGGTGGTGATCGGATTGCCTTCCAGTTTTGGAATCAGATGATCTCAGATATGTGGGCACACTCGCTAATCTGAGATGGCTACCAAACTAGTTTGCTTCTACTCTGCCATCTTAAAGGTTTCAAGAGACGCCACTACCCAGAAAAGTGTGCAGACTTTTTGACAGGAATACATCTCGTCAGAAGAAAACTACATCAGCAGTTTCTTTTCCTCTTTTTGATTGATCCAGAAGTTGTGGGAGAGTAGAATCCCGTATTGCATCTCAAAGACGGCATAAATTAATAATCAGGGACATCAGATTCAAGAGGGTTACCCCACAACAGCTCACCCATCCCATGGTAAGCAGATATTTTCTCTGCTCCATAGGATGTGCAGGATGCACATATTCCTATTGTGCAAGTGTCAAAACCTAGCCCCTTCCTAAGCGTTACTGTTTTGGGGCAGACCTTTCAGTTTAGAGTCCTGCCCTCTATCAAACCTGCTTCCTGGTGGTAGATCAGATCCATGCCATCTTCTACAATAGGGTCCAGCCTCACAGCGCTTCTGAAAGACATCTTTTAATTCAGCAGTCGGAAATCGACTTCTGATAGGATTTCTTTCCACGTCCCTGTTGCACGTAGGATGAAAGATCCAGTACTGCTGTGCAACGGGGACGTTTCTTTGCAACGGAGGATACCCTTTGCGCATGACAGGAACAAGGAAGCAGGGACTGGAGAGCGCCCGCTTCCTGTCAGTGTGGCGCAACTCAGGGAGCCCGATACCCGCATCGAAGAGGAGTCTTTGATGGGTGGATGTTTATATGCATCTAGGGTGAATGAGTATGCGAGTGAATGTATGGGAACGTGCCTGCGAGTGAATGGCTGAGTCAAGACAGGGCACTGCATCACTCAACACCTTCCCTCATGCGATATTGTATTTGTACAACAAAATCCATGAACAATGTGGAGGGAGTTCAGCCAACTGACGCAGTGCGTGATTGTGAACACTTCCCGGTTGAGATTATGGAGGTTTCCTTTCCTGCATGTGTGTGCAGGTATGGTCATTATAGCCGAGTGCCCCGTTTTCCCCTTCTATATCTGCGTATAAACTTAAAGTCAGGAGAGTAAAACTGTTTCCATTTGAAGCAATTACCCTTTATTTATAGGGTTTGTAGTAGGGGCAGAGGTAGCGAGAGACCCACAAACTATGATCTTAAAAAAAAAAATGCAAGCGCCTGTGGTCAACTTGTGAATTTGTGTAATTAAATTGCTAAATGTATTTATTAGCAAGGTACGGCCACTTCAAAGCACAAACTGTTGGGGAGGAAGGGCAGGAAGCAGGAGAACGCCCATTGTTCTAGTGTCCATAGGTGGGCCATCTTTATCAGGTATTTCACTCCATCCCCATGTGTTGTGAATCATGGCAAATTAATGAGGTCAGGCGAAAAGACAGTGTTCGAAAAATGGTGCAGTTGGAAGTTAGTGTACATGTATACGACGCAGTCGAGAAGGAGCTACTTGATCCAAGGCGTTAAGCACTTGGCTGGAGCCAGTGCACCCGTGCGCCGCATCAAAAAATAAAAAAAATACAAGTGTAAGCCCTTGTGGGCAATAGCCTTCTGAATAACGCAGCTCTCAACGGCGACTTAATTCCACTTTATTTTTTGCTCTCGAGAGACACTTAGCTGCTGCACAGCTACAATAGCATCAGTGCACAAGCCCTGACATTGCAGCACTGATAGGACACCAAGTTCTACCTCCAGTCTAAGAGCAGAGAGCCCATCTACAAAATGTATGCTGCGTTAACACAGGAGTGTTAACTCTTCGCTACCCGACCACAAAACCAGATTGGGCAGCAGCTGTTCAAAGCTGCCCAATCACGAAGCCGGCTCCACACGCAAGGCCTGCGCTCAAGCCCCTGTTTGAGTCTGTTCGCATCGGGCCACGCAGGGCCGTCCTTGGGGGCTGCGCCCTGGGCGAATTGGCGCCCCTCCTTCCCACGCGTGCCCCTGGTCAGAGGGCGGGGACAGGAAGTGACACTTTTAAGCCTCCTTGCCAGAGAGGTAATGATATCAATAGTGCGTATCAGCACCCTGTTATTAGATGAGCAGGCTCATGTCATAACAATGAGGTGCCCGACACGCCTTCTGCCAGCTCGATGGAGCCCTTTAAAGACCCCCCCCCCCGAACTGGCGTGGCAGGGGCTAATGGCGCCCAGCTCACCCCCTGCCCAGGCCTGGGAGCCCAGGAGCTAGTAGCCTTGCAGTCTAGGTAAGCACCACCTGGTGTATATATACACACATGCCTATCTCGCCTGCGTTTGGGTCCCTGCTCCGTGCCTATGGTTCACAACCATCTTTAGAGGCTGACCGGTAATACTCACCAGCCACAAGACTATTCCAAGTCACCCTCTCCCCCCCCCCCCACCTCCCACCCCGTCACCGAGTGAGCCCGTTCAACAAAAACCTTAATGGTAAGATCTGATGCCAGCTTGTCACAATACCATTACTCTACCTCATTGAGTACTTTTGCTTGCTACATGTTCAATAGTGCACGCTTTGTCCTCAAGTCGATGCACCGTTGTGAAACATTTAGTTAACTCCAGTGTGTTGCAGCATGCTTTCAACACTATGCGTATTGTGGCACCCCCAGCCTTTGTGTGTTGATTCTAGCACTACAGCACATGCCTGTGTTGCTTCTCATATTTCGTATGCTGCACTTAACCTGCAAGCCTGCATCCCTTAGTTGAGGAATTTTTTGATCTTCGCATTTTGCGGGATCCCAAATTCTGCTGCATTTACCGATTCTCGCATCCTGCTGTATCCCAGATTTGTTGCATTTATCGAATTTTGCATTTAGCTGTATTCTAGATTTGTTGCATTCAGCCTATAGAATACGTCACATATCGCATGCTGCTGCATCTAACCTAAGCTGCTTCCAGCCCCTACAAGTTCTTGGACAGATCCATTTATTATCCAATGAGACGAGGTCAAACATACTTGTTGAAAGAACATCTGGAGACAATCTGCCCTATTGCTACATTTGTGCCTGGAGAAACAAAATGGCCCTTCATTTTCTTTTTAAAAGTTCTTTCTATCAGTCCATTCTTGCCAGCTTTTTCCGACCACAGCCAAACTTGATTTTGCCGTTACTCCCTTGTTCCACAACCATCTTGAGGAATGCTCTTTATGGATAAGTTTCCTCTTACCAGGGTCTGCAAATATATGCTTGTGCCGCACTCTAACTCCAGCTAGGGTTCGGCAGCATCACTTGCCTGATCTAGTGCCATCAGTGTTTGTCGACCGCGTCATCCTACAGCATAACCTAGTGGAGGTGGGGGAAGGACAGCACAGGCCTTGTCTGGGTCCTTCTGGAAGACTCCGTCCGTCTCTTGCTCCCTATGTACTTTTCCTTCTAGCCCCTTTGTGGGGCCACTCTTGGTTCGGCCCGATGCCCGTCAGTCTGTCCGTACATCTTCTGCCACGCAACCTCTGTTAGCACCCATGGCTTCTGAATTTTATTTCTACGTGGAGGATACCCAGATGGATTATGTGCGATTATGAGCCACAGATTTGCCAGAATCTGTTTGGTGGTTGGTGCTTAATAAAACCCCTGCCTGGTCACTGACCCCGTCCTGAACAAAAACAGACCCATTTGTGCCCCAATTACTTTGTTTGCAACAATATTAAATCCAAAAGTTCAGACAGGGGCAGAGAGTGGACCTCCATGAAATTGCCCTCTATATAACTGGTCTTCATTCTCCCACTCTACCCTCCCCCACCATCCGAAAAACCCACTCTTTGCTGCAAAGACTGCTACTGCTGTGTCTAGTCACAGTCCAAGTCTTATCCTAATTCAAACAACCCCTCCTCCCCCAATATTGAACCCAACTACAGAATGAGTGCAGAAGAGGAAAGCATGACCTGACCAAGGGCACTGCACGGCTTGACATTCTATGCTGGTTTGATTTATTCAGATTGTGTGGTTTTGAGAAATGCGAGTAAGGAAGCTTCTGCTCCGAGAGCGTTGGGGAGGGCATTCCAGAGATTAGATACTATGTAGGGGAAACCAATGCCCCCGGTGTTACCTCTTTTTATGGAGGGTATGCAGAGTTGGTTTTCATGGTGGCCCTTAGTCACCTCCGCCAAGTAGGGCGGGCGGAGATGTTTTTAGATCTAGTTTGATAGGTAGGATGGGGTGGAGAGGTTGATGCATTTGTGCGTAAGGGTGAAAATTTAGAAATTGATCCTTTCCTTGACAGGGAGCCAGTGGGCTTCGCGTCTGGCCTGGGATATGTGGTCCCTTTTTGGAATGTGAAGGGCTGCGCAGAGTGCATTTATTATTTGGAGCTTGTTGGTCTTTTAGTGGCGGTGCCTGCCAGAAGGGCATTGCAATAGTCGAGTCTGGCTCCTATTGTGGCTATGGATAGGCAGTTGTGGTAAGAAAGGTTTTATAGCAGTTATTAGTGGTGTGAGCAGAGGCAGAAGAGATGGCACTGACCTGTCTTGTCATCAAAAGTATAGTCTAGGTGGACTCCAAGGGTCTTTACAGATGCAGAGACTATATTATATTAGTGTGGTCGATGGTGGAGTGAGTATTTAGTGTTGAGTTTGGAAAGAATTTCCTTGGGGCCCAGGATGATAATCTCAGTGTTATCCCCATTTATGCAGAGGCCGTTAATTGCTTTCAATGTTTGGATGGTGGCATATATCTGGAGGAGAGCTTCTGCATCATGGTCGTAATCTCCAGTAAGGGGAAGGAGGACTTGGGCGTCATCGGCATAGTTAGTGTATGCTATACCGAGCACATCCAGCATGTCAGACAAATTAGGAGACCACAACTGTAATGTGGCAGAATTGAATGGAAAAGTTGAAGGTGCATCTCCAATGTAATCAAACAGGATGACCTCAGTGAAGGAGTGGAATCCTGAATCGCAAAAAAGGCAAAACCTCTTAAATAAATGACTTCTCTATAGGCTTTTTAAAATGTATAAATGATGCAGTCAATGTCCTATTTCCACAAAGACCACCAATGCCAGTCTAAAAAAAACAAAAATAAATAAAAATCACATCCTCCCACCACTGTGCAAGCGGTGCACTTTGAAAGGTCTAGCCCTCTTTTGCAGAAACCATTTTGTTAAAATACCTCCGTAATCTAGTATCATTTAGGGGGAGGCAGGGTCTTATGTTGGCAGTAATATACATTTCTTAGACGTAGAGTAAAGACTGCAACCATGTAACTTTTCCTCGGTATCACAGAAAACCAATGATTATAAAAACACCCAAGAGAAATTATGGTAGCCATGGATATACCAAAACCTCCTTCCTCCCTGAAAATGTCCCTATGCTTCCCAGAGACCCTTCAATAATAGCAGCTTCTAGAATACAGTAACACAGTTAAGGCTTGCAAAGGTGTGGGTTGGTCACTACTAGAGTGACAAGGTTTAAGTTACTTACCTTTAACTATTGTTCTCCAGCATGGGTCTGGCATGGATACACATGCTCATGAATATTCCCAGTCGTCGGCCGGGAATCCTCAGAAAAAGATAATTTTCACAACTGTATTTCTCCTCTAACCTAATCACTGTCTGCTGGGTCATACTGCGCCCATTCAATGAGAGTCCTCTCCCCAAGCACCCTCTGGCAGCCATCTTCAGATTTGGTAAGCACGTAAAGTAGCAGTATGATCAAGAAAAGCCGCAGAGGGGCCCGAGGGAGGGTTTGCATGCAAATCCATACTGGAGAACAATTTCAGGTAAGTAACGTAAACCATCTTCAGCATGGGGGTCTGGCATGGATTCACATACTCATGAACAATTACACAGCAGCACACATTACACACCACGGGAGGTGGCAGGGCTCAACTGAAGCAATTAACACCCCTGGACCAAACTGCCCTCAAGTGAACAGGTTGCATAGCACTGCCTGGCCGACTGACTCCTCCATGGAATCCCGGTCGACTCAGTAGAACCTTATAGGTATGCATGGACCACCACGTCGCAGCCCTGCAGATGTTCAGTAGGCGCACACCAGAAAGGAACGCTGTCACAGCGATCGCTCTGGTGGAGTGGGCTCTTGTACGGCCCGCAAGAGGCCCGTTAGCCAGCCAATGACCATGCATGATGCATCCAGAGAGCCAGCATGAGATGGAAGCCTTGGACAAGGCCTTCCATGATTCACAAGTCCAAAGTTCAAACAATTGAGAAGTCTTCCAAAAACGTAGCGCCTGCCACATTGAATTTGTATGCAGGAGAGTTCGGGAAGAAAACTGGCAACACTGAGGTGGAATTCTGTCAGGACCATTGGCATGAATGTGGGGTGCGTATGCAGCACCAACCTCGAGTCGTGCAAAGTCAGGTATGGCTGCTTGCAAGACATGGGCCTGGATCTCACCCACTCATCTGGCTGAGGTGATGGCCACAAGGAACGCAGTCTTCCACAAGAGAAGCTGGAGTGGGGAATTGATGCATAGGTTCAAAAGGTGACCCGAGTTGTCAGGACTAAGTTCAGTTCCCAGGATGTGGGACCACGACAAGGATATTCCTGGGTATCTGGTGTAGAGCAAGATGGCACTAGGTGTACCTTGATGGCTGCGTGAGCCAGGCCAGAGTTGGCCAAGGAAAGCCAAGTATGGATGAATCTGGGGCTCGAGGGGAAATCTTCTGCGACCGGCACCACGTAGAAAAACTTTTCCCACTTATGGCCATAGCACCCTATGGACACCCTGGCTTTGGCGAGGACCTCCAGCCCTTCAGGTTCAGAGATCCTGGGTCGTGATTAAGGATAGCGCCTTTCTCCCTGGTGAGCAGATCTGAAGTACCGGCAACTTGACTGGAGTAGTCACCGACAGGCTGAGTAGGTCCGGATACCAAATCTGCCTCTGCCATGCAAGGGCGATGTGTATAATTTTGCACCAACAGTGTGTTGATCACACGTATGAGAGGAAACTGGGGAAAGCGTACAGAAACAGATCTTCCCACATGAAGGATAATGACCCCCCCCCTGATTTCCCCACCCCTCTCCTCGGTTGGTGGCATCTGGAGTTTGCCACCGTGGCAAAAAGGTCGATCTGGGGTCTGCCCCATTTGACAGACAGGCCACCTGATTCTGACGAAGTTCCCACTTGTGGCAGTGGCGCAGTTAGTGAACGAGGGTATTCTTGACACCTGTTAGGTGGAAAAGAACAAGGAACATCCCTTGTCCTATGACCCAATGCCACAACCCCCGAGCTTACTTGGAGCGCTGGGGATCGGGTGCCCCTTGCTTCCCGATAATCATGGCAGTGTTTTCCGTGACAATCCTTATCACCTTGCCTCTTAGAGACAGTAGGAAAGACTTGAGAGTCCAGAATACTGCCCATAGCTCCAGGATGTTGATGTGCAGATCCTTCTCCTCCAGAAGGCACAGACCTCCGTCATGTAGTCCGGTGTGAGCTCCCCCCCAAACTTCCAGAAAGGCGTCCGTGGTGACAGTCTCCGGGTCTGGAGGGGTTTGAAATCCCAAAGCCTGGACGAGGTGGGCACGTACAGCCCAACACTATCGCCCACCAGAACTCCTCATTGAGTGGGTGGAGCGCTGAGAAGGAATGGAGAATCTTATCAGAAAAACTTCACGACACTTGTATGCAATGTGCAACCAAGAATGCCTGTCGGCGGGGGGGGGGGGGGGGTGGTCGGGTCGCCTTTGCAACCAGCAGAGACGAACAAGGTTGATCCAGGAAGACATCATGCCCAGCAATGACTTGACAGCCCGCACCGTAGCAGTCTTCACCCACGACAGTCACTGTACCTTCCCTTGAATGGCCGCTATCCTCTCCTACGAGGGGGATGCCAGGCAAGCCACCGTGTTGAGTCTGGCACAGAGAACAGCGCTTTCTGTGATGGTGTTAAGCAGGACTTCGGATAGCGAACCCCAGTTCTGTCAGCAGTTGCACTGGCTCCTTTGCGTGCTCAGCGGGCGCATACCAGCCAGTGGTCCAGGTACACGCCCTGAAGACGCAGGTGGGCCGCCACCGGGCCAGGCATTTTGTGAGGCCCCTGGGGGCTGTAGTGTTGACCTTGGCCCACGAACCGAACAAACCTATGGCTGGTGACATGGAAGTATGCATCCTCTAGGTCAAGAAATCCCCTTCCTGCAGTTGGCCTGCCAGAGGCGGGGCTTAAGGAGAGGACCGTCATTGGATGGGGCAGTATGACCCAGAGGGCAGTTATTGGTTTAGAGTGAAAATACAGTTTCAAAAGTGAAACTATTTCTTTTTACCGAGGATTCCCAGCCGGATGGGGAATATTCATGAGCATGTGAATCCATGCCAGGCCCCATGCAAGAGAAGTGGTCAATCGTCTTTCAGATGAAAACCCAAAACTCCATAAAGCCCACCATTTGGAGAAAGTCCAGAGTCCTTGAATTAGTATAGTTTTATAAGGGGTTTAATAAAAACAAATATTCAAAGAAAAACAACAATGCTGCATGCATTAAAATACCCATTTATGATCATGCTCAAGATATCTAACATTTTAAAATGGAACGCTTTAGCAATTTGCTCACTCCCCTCCTGCACCCTCACTCCCCTACAAGGTTACAACTGAAATCACCAAATTGGTACTGTACATTTTGCACACAGGCAGATTATGAACTTTACCTGGTCATGAAGTGGTGTGCCACAAGACGTGCAGCCAGCCTCAGGAGGCTCGGCGATTGCCAGAGGTGGAGCACTACATGGGGATTTCATTTTTGCACAGAATTCTGGGTATTCAGAGTAGAATCCCTCATAACCACCTGAAAATCAAAGTAAAAATGATGAGTGCAATGTCTCTTCAATGCTTCTAGTCACGAAGAGGCCAAGATGCATTTTTGACAAAGCATTGGAACACTACAAAAGTGCCACGAGGGAAAACAATCAAGCTATTAATGAAAAGAAACATTTAGATTTGTTACTCTGCAAAGAGTCGCGGCATAGGTTTTATCAATGGACTAGCACTCCTGCCTCCGCAACCCAGGTTTGGGGGCGGAGCAGAACCTATGGGTAAGGATTAATGCTGCCTCATTTGGTTACAAATTGCTTTTAGGGAGAAGTAAATTGTGGGGCAAACGAGGAGTGGGTTACATAGGATAGTTGCAGGAAGAAGGCCTCCCCCTCTGCTTTGAAGGAAACACCGGCACCACGGGGGCTAGACGAGCAGCTGCTCTTTAGTATGGAAAAGCAGGCTACAAACATGGTTCTGAGAAGCCGGTTGACGGTATTAGCATATCTGATTGCAGGCCAAATTGATATAGTGGGTTAAGCTACCCTTCCAACACACAAACAAAATGAAAACCTTTACCGTCTTTACACCCCACCAGCCACCCACACAATCTTTGCTTGCAGCCCACTATGGAAATGGAAGAGCTCATTTTTCCATTACCATGGCTCCAATTTGCTTGCACTTTTAAGGCGGAGGAGGGGGAGCGGTGGTGGTGGTGGACACATCATGCGCCCTATGCCAACATTTCGAGCTAAAAAGATTAACTACTGGCACTCCCGAAGTTATAACAGTGTGCAAGAGACAAGTATACCTTTAAAGATTGGATGTACGGGGTTCAGGAGGAAACGACGCAAGTGGGGTTTGGGGGCGGGGAGGTCAGTGCCAATATCCCTGCAGAGTCAATTAAAGGCATTTGGCACAGGCAGCCATAGACCGCACCATTGCCTGGCATGTTGGTATGCCATTTCATAAACCGAGGGTGAGAAGAAGGTTGCCTTAAACCTTAGCATCGAGTTCACAACTTGGTAGGCTGATCGCATTACATCAAGTTTCTTATTAACAAACATTGTGAAGGATTGCATGGAGAGCACTGCAGGGGGGGTTGGTTGTTGTAGTGATAAAGGAAAGCATGCCAAAAGAGGCACAGAAGGAGAGTAAGAGAACAGCAAACTGGAATAACTGAAGGGATGGGATACCGTGGACATTTGGGATGTGGAATAGGATTACTGAACTTCCCACAACCCACATTTTTTCCTCTCTTAAATGACGGGATGGCCGTTAACCAGGGTCCAGGGCAATTTATTCAGCTGCGGCGCAGGACGACACATTTTCGCCAGGGCTTCACAATTCATGCACGGACTGCAAAAGTAAATCTTCGCAGTAACATTTCACGCAGTTATAAAGTAGTAAGTTAAAAGGTGATCGTCTTATTTTTCGTCTCATATCAAACCTCGGCAGGCATCTCGGTTGAGGGGAGCCATGCAGTCCTGCTTCACTTTCAAAAATAAAGTATTGGCAAAGACAACAGTTTTGACTGGTGTTGTGTAGGCATGGGGAATGCATTTCCCATGCATCAAGTGGACAGTAATGGTAGCAGCAGCAAAGTGGTGGAGGGCCTGGGCATATGGCAAAAGCCCAATACATACACAAGCGAAAACTGTCGGTTTCAATGCTTGTTTTAACATGCCTTCGGTGGAGGACAGGCATAGTGCTTGCTTTTAAAGCAAATGGCTGAAGGCAGACCTGGTTAAGATATTTTGATTATCAGTAGCGTGTTTAACTGCAATAAGTTGTTCTCAAACGACCACTTTGGAATAACACTTGACAGGCACGTGGAGTGCAAAGTTTGATAGCAATGCTTGGTTGGAGAGATCAGAGTTCCCGATGAGGTTTTTTTTTGGGCAGGAACTTGTTGGGAATGGCCCAGCAGGGCCCTGGGTACTCATTGGGTGGGCACATAACCGAACACCTAGAAGCTGTGTGCCCCTCCACTTGTGCCAATCACCCTATCTGTATTCTAATGCAACAGGTTCATCTTATAGGTGGCTTTAAATGCAACCAAAAACCACATACAGATCGAAGTAGAGCAGGCTGCCCGTCACTCACACCTGCATCCCTCCCCTACTTTAAGCAGTGCATACCTTTCCACAAAAAAAAAAAAAAAAAATCAACAAAAATAAATAAGGGAAAGTGGGACAGGGGGTACTCGTATTATTAGCGCATATGTTTTGCCCTCACCTGCAGGCTGAATCCAGAATGGCGGTCTGAGCAGGTTGAAGTCCCTGCCACAGCAAAAGTAGCCTCTGGGTATGGCCGGAGGCCACGCCCAGCAAGCACATCTAGTGGCTCAGGAGTGTCCTGGGCAGAGCTGAAGGCTCCGTCTAGTCAAAATGTAGGATTCTGTACCTCAAAAATAAAAATATATAAAGCACAAAATTATCCCAGGTCATGGTTTCTAAATCAACGTGGACACACTGCAATGTATAGTTTATGAGAAAGCCTGGTGATGAAAAGGACGTCGTACCTTATCACGCCACATGTGTCGACCCACTGACATAAGCAGCAACGTAAAGACCCCCAAACAAGTTAAAAAGGTCCGTTTGAATTTTTTTGCTGCTGGCCTTAACGTATAAAGTGTAAAAAAATAAAAGATGTGGACCTAGGAAAACGAAAAGGAGTAAATTCAGAGTAGTGGTGGCCGTGATGCGTTTCCGTGGCGCACTTATGGTTGCTTGAGAAAAAAGCAAAGTTGTCTTTTTGGTTTTGCAGCAGAACCATAACTTCTCCAAGAGAGCCCCACACTGAATTTCGTTTTTGGTAGGAAACGGTGTTTCATATATATCACACAATAAAATAAAGAATTAAAATGTTGAGTGATTTACTGGACCATCAGGTTACCTGCATAACTAGTGCAAAAAAGTTACAAACGTTATGGGGCAGTCATTACGGGTTTCTTATTAAACATTCAGACCACATCCTTAGATGGGCCAGCACAAGGTGTTTCGACCTTCAAAGCGTCTTCCCATGCATCTCCAAAATGCATTTTGTGAAATACGTAACTAACTTCTATCAATCGGCTTTTACGTAAACCAAAATAAAGCTAAGATCCCAATCCCCTTAAAAGCCTTTTTTAAATGAAAAGGTGCTTTTGATGCAAAGTCGGGCTACTTACTGTTCTACATACGATTGCCTAACAAACCCAAAACATCCAGTATTAACACAACTGGTGATCTGTTAAAGTGCACATTCCAAGCATCAAAAATAAATTGCTATCCGGTTGCACAAAAATAAAAAAAAAAAAGAACGTGGTTTGCCACGTTTTTACACGCCCCTTTTATGCGCAATCATGAAAAACCTTTAACAAAATTTATTGGAAACCGTCTATTGTAAATGAACACTGCAAACAGCTATACAAGACAGATGCAGAGAAAATGTACAAGTCTTCAATCGAGGTTAGGCGCCCACCTGAAAAGCTGAGAATGCAATGTGTACACCGCATATCGTGATTAAGGAGTAAACCACTTTTGAATAAAAGGGCCAATGAGCCTCAACTATCAGGGCAGGGCGGGAGTGCACTTCGTTTCCTGAAAATATCATTTGTCTCCGGTCCTCCATCCCCATCAGGATGCGTGGGGCCCAGGTACAGCACACACCTACTGAACACCAACGAGTGGAGAGAAAGTTACGATCCAAAGTTACCTAGCAGATGTGCACGAAGGTGGCAAAGGCTCATTACACGGTACTGGGGCTGCACCACCCAATAAAAGCAAAGAAACAATTAGTAAGAAAAGTAGCCATCAGTTCAGCAAACGACAACATGAAAAGCCATCTGTAGCCGAACACTAGGATTCCCCTCAGATTACGAAGCAAGTAGGCTAGTACAGAGCACAGGCTAGTACAGAGCACAGGTCCACAGACCAAGAACCAGAGCAGACAGAGCCACAGGCAGACTGATCTATGCAGGCGACAATTCTACAGCAACCCATTGTGTCTCCAACTGTAGGGGTAGCAGTGCAGTAACTGGAAGGATCACATCACCTCAACTGCAAAATCTTTACCCAGAAATGATATTCAACCACTCGTGACAAATACTAACCGTTCATCCAGTACAAAATATGGCAACAGCTGCTAACCCAGAATCGAGGCATAGAACAGCAACAAGAAGTACACTAATTGCCACATTCGTCAAGGACCTACTCTAGACAAATTACAAACTCACACGATCTAGTAGTTTGCATAAACATGCGTATCGTTCAACTGGAGAGCAAGGCAAAGGCGCAGTGAAAACAGGCAAACCTATTACATTACCACCTTCAAGAAACATTGACACTACTGGATTACTGGTTGAGACTACTACAGTAGTCTTTTGATGCATCTGCTCTTTGTGCTCACCCAAGACAAACTGTACAAGGGCTACAGGGATCCTTACTGGACTCTAGGGATGGCCAGTAAGTCGCAAACCAACGCCATCTAGGATCACCAGCAGAGGGCAAGCACTTGTTTTTAGAGCAGTTGGTCCCACTGCACTGGGCCCACATTACCCAAACATAGCAAGTGTCATAGTGTTAAACCCACCTCAAAAATATTACAAAGCGTGTCCAACGCAAAAACCAAGTAACAAGTAGATTCTGCAACGCTAAACTATTTGCCATCACACAACCAGCCATTAGTAGTGTACGTTAAAAGTCTGAAGCAAGCCAACTCGACTTGTAAAGTTGACATTTTAATACATTTCCTCCTTAGCATCTCCAATATCACTCTTCATTTTGTATTTCTTTACTCGTTTCGGTATTCCTTTTATTTCTGCAAGCCTGGTAGCCAGTCTGTCATTGAACATCATGAAATACTGTTTGTGCACTCGTTTGCCAAAGTGAATAGTACTTGACAGATTTCTTCCAGGAGGTGGCAGCAATTCTATTACTTTTGTTAATGTCTGGTGGAAAAACACTCAAGTAGAACATTAGTGAGATAAGTCAGGCCTAGCAAATTATAAAAAAAAAAATCCACTAGACCTGCAGGTCGAGTAACTAGTTTAACCCACTCTACCTAAGAGAAATGCACTCAAGCCAGGCCTCCAGATGAGGGTCGTACTAGGCCTTTTTATGTATGAAAATCTTGCAAATACAACGGTGCGTACATTTAGACACAGCAGAGGGCAGAGCAAAGGTCAGATTACTTGACAGAAAACAACGCTTCCTCTGATTTGTTTTAATCTACATGGATGTAATTGCAAGCCATGGAGAAAAGCCTTTGAAACTGATTTATTTTTGTCTGAAGCCTTTCAAAAAAGAGCTGCATATCGCAATACATTGTCTGTTCAGCTTCTGCTGGGTTGTGAGTAGACGCTCATGGAGCAAACATAAGCACTGCATATTTTCCTAGCATTTTAATATTGCATAATTAATAAAATGGAAAACTAAGCTGCAATGGAGAATTCATCTCACAACAAATTCTGCTTTTTGTCCAGTGAAAGCAAGTCGATTGCAGTTTGTGCTTTACGCATAATCATGCAGAGGCAGATCATTTGTACACTTATTTAATTTACACTCTAATTATAAAGTCAGTGCACACAATGATGAGTATGCACGATCTAGTTTAAATCCCTTCAACCTTGCAGTCAGTGGGGTACATTACTATAAATTGTCAGTGGTAGAGTCTTTGATCAAAGGTGAGCGATCACAGGTGTTCTAGCCTCTTAAAAACAACCCAAAACCCAACTCTTCAGAAGTGCAAGCACTGTTAAAACAAAAGGAAATTACATTTGTAATTGAAATGGAAATTCAGCAAATCCAGTCCCTGTGATAATCCAGATAGGTATCTAACTTTATGTAGCACTTTATGCATTGTTCGCCCAACATCTAGGCACAGATTATTATACTTCAGTCAATACTCAGTTGACTGACCTCTGATGGATGTTGGCCAATAAGATAGCTCAGCCATTTGAGCGGCAAACTGTAGGTTCGAATCCCAGCAAAGCCAAATCGCCCTTTCATCCTTTTGATGCCAATAAAGAGTACCAACTTCGGTTTGGTGATAAATACGTTATATGTATAGCACTTTTAGAGATTAGGTATAGAATTTATTATGATAAATGTTGCAGGCTTTAAACACAACTGATGGGAGAGTTCTTGGTTTTAATTAAATATTGGTTTGATGAACTGCATAAATGTGTACTCTCGCCTTTGAGACTGCCCAATGCTATAAACTGTAAGGATGAATTACAAATACTGTATTTATTGCGCTCCAATTTGCACTTTATTCGTGTACTCTTAGATTTGTTTTTTAACCCACTCCTCCTCCCCCCACACGTGTTTCCCCATTGCTCTCGATGGTTCTTCAGGAGGGTATATTATAAACAATAGTTCTGCACAATAATGGAACAAGAGAATGATGTAATACGATGCACCCGACATTGAATTTTTACCAGAACACAAAATCTTATGCATTCTAAATCTGTGCTTGAAGATATGTGAATTGTTAGAATTGCGTGGTCTTGATCAAAATGGATTCGAGTAGTGTGTTCTCACTTTTTATTTCGACAGTCAATTGTCACCTTTGTTTTCCTTATTAAAATTTCCTGGAAAAATGTATGCTAGTCCGCCATTTAAAAACGCAAAGTACCATGCCAATAACGATATTCAAAAGGCCATGGTAAAAAAAAAAAAAAAAAAAACCGAGTCAATTCTTAGTTTTGTATGTGTCCGAGGTCTAATTTCCTTTCGGGTGAGCATGTTGCCAATTACTAAGTGCCAACCACTCTGAAAATACAAAAATGGGCACTTTTTATGCACGAAATAACATTCAGGAAGATGACAATTTCATACAATTGATACATTCGCAAAAGATCTGGATCTCACAGGATTAAACAAAATTAAAAACATGGATTTATGTTTTTATCCACTTTTACCTATTGACATCTTCGAAAAGGCTGTCCTACGAAAAATATATTTGGCTAAGCAAAAAACAAATATAAGACAACCATAAATTCATGGAAAGAAAAGAAATCACAATGAGTAAAGATGACATAACAGTCAAACAAGCAGAAAAGGTGAGATGATCGTACTCAAATACAAATGATTACATCAAAATGGCACTAATACATTTGAACAATGAATGTTAGTTTCGGGAATCCTTTGCCCAAACTCAGTCAAGGAATAACGTGACTATATGAAAAATCAATATGAAAAATAAATATGAAAAATCCACATCTGACCATAGCGGGTATCTACTTCTTGCCTAAAATACACAAAAGGTACGAGCATCTGCCTGAAAGTAGACAGATAAGCAGTATTGGTTCCAGCACCTATTTCCAAATATATTGATAAACGTCTAGTCTTTAGCATGGAGTCTAGCCTCATTTATCAAAGATACTAAGGATGTAATCAATTGGAACTAATAAATTGGGAACCAGATTACAAACTGGTGACATTTGATGTGACCTCATTGTGAACTACTTCAGCACAAACCCAAACATCATCCGAATGAGGATAAACAAAAATTGAGATTCATAACCACTTATAATACAGACATTCATTTATTAAGAAATTGTATAAAAACATTGGCATCACTACTTTTGGATATTATTTGGAAGTTTCTCCTACTTAGCTAAAAGTCAAAACAATAAGAATATTCTATGCCCACCACATTTTGTAAAAAGAAAAAATAAGACACCAAAGGGCAACACAACTGTGGCAATCTAGCAAACTCATAGGAAACTTCTAATGTAGCAATAGTATTTGTCCATACTCTGACAATAGTAAAACCAAAATCAAACCTAATGGCAACTAACTGCAACAGAAAATGTGTGATCTATTTTATTGACAGCACGATAACAGCTTAACATAAGGATTGCAGAACATTTACAATCTATGATAAACAAACAAGGATTTGAGGTACCCTCAGAGCAAACATTTTGTTACAGGACAAAACCATGAACAAATAAAAAGCACATTTTTTGCTTTGGAATATATTGAGAAGGAGGCAATAGAGAAAAATTGTTAAGACAAAAAGAAAGCAACATGGATCTGGTTTATGAACTGCTGTAATACAGGTTTGAACTCACAAATGGGTCACTTCTTGTGAATATGTAAGATGTTTTGTGACATTACACATTTTGTTCATATTGAATATATTTTATATCAGTTTGATATTGATGAGTATTTTAACTGACAATTGAATAAGCAAATTTGCGTCACATTATCATTTATATTTGCATTTCTGTAAGGTTTTGAATTTTTGTATTATCCAGTCAATACAACGAAATGGTTCTCATTTAAGCCGAGTCAGGCTTTATTTCTTTCATCTATTCAATGCATCGGCATTTTGAATTTGTGGTAAAGCATTTGCTGAAAAATCATCGATAGGACATCGTATCAATTTCCAGATCCAAAATGGAGTCTGGCATGACACGGAAATCACGTGATCGACAGTCACATCATGCATAAAAAGCGGCCATTTTGAGTGGTCGGCATTTAGTAATTGGCAACACGCTCACCCGAAATGGTTTTAGACCTCGAACACATAAAAAAACAAGGTAAGAATTGACTCTAGATTTTTCACCATGGCCTTTTGAATATCGTTATTGGCACGGTATCCATTTTTCCAGGAAATTTAATAAGGAAAACAAAAAAGGTGACAAACAATTGAATGACTGTCGAAATGAAAAGTGAGAGAACAGAATCGAATCCATTTCGATTAAGACCACACAGTTATACATTTTGACACTCAATTCACATATCTTCAAGCACAGACTCAGAATGCATATGGTTGTTGGTAAAAATTCAATGTCTGGCGCATTACATCACGGGCTCTTGTTCCATTATTTTTCAGAACTATTGTTTACTATATTAATATACCCTCCTGAAGAACCATTGAGAGCAATGGGGAAACGCGTGTTGGGGTTAAAAAAATGCAAAACGCCCGTCGTATATCAAGCACAACATTTTCACATATGGAAGTCTGCTTCCTTGATGGGGCAGGGCCATGCCTGCCATGCTGCTAAGGCAACAAGGCACACAACTGTTTCAGTTCCGTGTGCTGTGTTGAAATCAACTGCTGCCCTTCTTGCTTACATTTTTCCCGGGCTCTAATCTGCGGACTATACCAGTCCGCATAGCCTGCAGATCAGGAACGTCAAACACCCTAGGGTGTTTGAATTTACAATAAATTGGATTTAAATCAAATCGATGCAAAAATCTGCATAGTGTGCAATGGAAGAGGGCAATCTGGAACTGAATACCTGGAGGTGTGGGTGGGATGCATAGCAGTTACAGCAGTAGTCTAAAGTTCAATGAAGGGGGGTCTTACAAGTCACTATGGGCCTTTAAGGCAGGCTGGGGACAGAACCACTACAAATAATGCTTGTTCTTAGTGCTTATGATCGTTAAGCAAGGCTACTGGGCACTTTAACCTGCACGAGTGTCCAGATGTTTTGAGTCGGTCATTCCCAATTGATCGCAGGACTTTTCCACTCAGACGGTCTTGCAATGCAGTCTAGTAGAGGTGATCAGCTTTGTAGAGGAGCAGGTGACCGGTCATCCCTAGCTCCCACCCACTCACCTCTGTCATACTAGAACAGCAGGAGAAGAGCCCTATGTGGGACACCAGGTTATTACCCCCAATGCTGATTTGTATGAGAGACTATATGCACTCCAACAACCCTATCAAATGTATCCTCGCGCTGAGAGGGTGGAAGGATGCACAACCCATTGGACAAATATACACAGAAAAGCAAGGTAGATGAGACTTAGAAGCTTGCTGCATAGGAAAAACATTGTTGGAGCGGCCATGATGGAAAGATGGACGTCCGACTCCTATTAAAGCCATTCAAGCTACTGCAGAAAGACCAGGGCTTCAGAGTCAGGATTCGTTGGAAAAAGCAGCTTTGTGGGAGGAATAAAGTGGAGTCAGTCTATTGGCCTGGCTGGGATCAAGGATGCTACTTCAAGGAATGGCTAGTCACAATTGGAGTCAAAAGGATAAGCCATGTACGCAAGACATTTCTCTTAGATTAAGGAGAAATATGTAAACATCTGCAAGAGCCAAGTGTTAAGACAATTAAGGATGCAGAAAACCCATGTAAAATGGAGTGAGCAGGTCTCAGGAGGCCAAGAAGGGTATTAACACCCAATTCAAATGACTCAAATAACAGTAAATAGAAGGTTGAGATGAACAAGTTTGTGGTCTCCTCGCACGCGATTCAGAAGTTGAAAAGAAGGGGCATTTATTATGCCCAAACAAAGATAACAGGGTGCCTACACTCCCTTGAATGTCCCAGAGCAGAGAGCAGGCTTTGAGGTCAACTACAAAGGAGAAGCATTGGCTTAGGGCCCGACCAATGAGCTGGACTAATTGGGAAAGTGTTGAGTAGTCCGACGTTGCGTATGGCACTAGAGTTTCGTTTTGATCACATTCTGCCAACAAGCCGAAAGTCCAAGGTTGGGAAAGCATGCCAACCAATCACAGGGTCCGGGTAGCAACAATACAATGTTGCAAAGACCAACCCGCTGCAATTTTTCTACTATAATCAGTATATGTATTGAGAGGTAGTTCAAGGTGTGTCCCCCAAATAAAGGGCAGCCAATGAAGTTGACATATATACCAAGGTACATATATTCCCCTTAACCAATCTCTCCCTTCAATAGGTTTTAGTTTGCCACGTAGGATGACGGCATAGATGATGCCTAGTGAGGTATAAAACCTTTGTATACATCACATTTGGGTGCGAGTGCGTGAATTACTGCCAGTTATCACCAGAATGCCCTACTTTATTTCTAGTACTTGCCATATTCTTTTGAGTCTGTCCAGTTATTTGGGTCAGAGATTAGGGGCAATTCCATCTAGCACACAAGACGCTTCAAAATGCTAGAGCACATCTTGCATCAGATGAACAAACCAGGCAGACGATTGGACCTTTTTGCGTTGAGCAGGTCATTGAATTAAAAAGCATCAAGTGTGTGCAGTGGCTTAGAAAAGTGCCTAGAGATTGTCAAAACTGGCCCGACAACTGATCGAAAAAAATCCAGCCATTTCACATTCTAGGGGATTCAGTCTAGTGATAAAGGAAGTAGTTGTCCTGCACTTCCCAGCCAAGAAGCATTTCAGAGAGCACCTGCAGAGAGTTTGTCACCTCTGTTGGGCAGGTTTCCGGGTATCAAATGGTCCAAACTGCAACAGGTCTTGTTCAGCTAGCAGATCACCCCAAAGGTGAGGGAAAATTATAAAGTCTACATCGACCAAACTACGCCTGATAAAGTTCCAAATGTAACCGGTGGTGGATTCCACTACCTTAAACTGTCAAGCAATCTTCTATAGAAAATTAGTACCCGGCAAGAAAGGGGGAGGGGGGAAAAAAAATGCAGCCTTCCAGCCAATGAGGAGGCACAAAACACCACACCAGGAAAGACCCCGCTCCCATCATCAGGCCGCCAGCATCCCTCGCCGGGAATGAAGGCAAGTGCGCTCCCTGTGTCTCCTGCTCCACTCGCTGGTGCCAGGAAGAGTATTGTACTGTTAATCCATTCTCCCCGATCTGTGGCTGCCATGTTATTTGCATTTGGTTTCCTCAAGTTGAGGAAAAGGACACCCAGTTTCTCAAACTTGAGAAATAAACTATTAGTATCCCAGTACAACGTGCTGGGGGTACCAACAATAGAACCCTTGGGGCAGGGGGAGGGGCTCATTTTGGGTCTGGAAATGCCCCAGGGCGTCCATTACAAGCCTGAGCAAAGCCCTTGGATTCTGTTGCTTAATTGGTTCCCTTCTAGCCCGGTTAGGGGTCCAATCCCGGCTGCGGTTTTAGAATCTTCTGTCTGTTGATGTCATACACAGTACTTTGTCTGCAGGAAGCTGGGGGGGATTAAAGGGGGGTGGGGTAAGAGCGGGACTGACCAGGTCACTAGAAAGGACAAAAGGTTTTGGCCATTAGTATTGTGGACTCCTGCACCTTGACATAATAAACCAATACCAGATTCTGGAAGCACACAAGTTATGATCAGGCCTGACCCCGGGTGAAGGCAGATCCTGGGTTCTGGGGCATAATCTGTTGACAGGAATGCATATCACTTTGCACCATCATGTTGCCAAACAAGGCAACTGCAGAGAGGCATCAGTAGTCAGTCCCAGCAGTTACATGCTCGAATTATGCATTTTAGCAGGGTGCTTTAAGAAAAGGGGTCCTATTAGACCTCACGTCTAATAGCAGAGAGGCATCAGTAGTCAGTCCCAGCAGTTACATGCTCGAATTATGCATTTTAGCAGGGTGCTTTAAGAAAAGGGGTCCTATTAGACCTCACGTTCAGAAATCTACCATCATCATTACTAATAAAATCATTAAAGCTCAGGTTTCTGCTCTTAGAGGTATTCTGGGTTTCACCCTAAAGAACTACCAGAAAGCCACAAAACACCAATGAATAGTGCCTCAGACAGGATCGAGTGGGAGTATTTTACTAATTTTTCGAATTCTAAATGAGTGCTCCTTCACAAGAGAATAAGACTGACATGCATCGTATCTAGCTTCAAATAAGGTGTTAGATTTGTGAAAATATTCTCCAACACCCATAGATAGATGCATGCTACCAAGATGCACCCAAGGCTCTCCTCACCCTGGCTGCACCCAACGTGCTTGTGTTTTTTTTTTTCTTTCAAATAGTATATTAAAGCCTTCTCCTGCAAGGGGCTCTGCCTGAAGCCAGAAGCTGACAAAAGCAGAGCCCACTTCAAAACTGTCAAGCACCGAGTCAACCCACTACCTGCCTCTGCCAGACCACATGCCATTGAAAAATCCACTGCCATCAACACCTTCAGCGACAGAATCAGCAGGATTCGCCAGCAGACACTAGCTCTGCATCCACAGACCTACCTCACGTCCCGCCTCGCGAAATACCCTGGTAAAAATTCAAGACACTGATAAAAAGCTTGGCCACCTTCAAAGCCACAATGTATATAGACAACCTCTCGGCATCCAAGACCCTCCCCGAAGATGCTGTCCTTTCCTACCTGGAGATCTCCCCAACTCAAGGTACCTCCCCACTGACCCTAAAAACAGGACAAATCCTCTACTAAAGAAACACTTTGGATGCCGAAAACCTAGGTAACCAATCGCCCCATCTTCCCCGCCTAGTTAAGATAAATCGAGAAATCGGTAGCCGCATAACTGCAGTAACACAGCAATTTCAACAATCTCCTCCAAACCTACCAATCTGGGTTCAGTCCCAGATGCAGAACGGAGACAGCAACCATACAGGTGGTAGACGTCACCCTCATGGCCACACCCCTACCTCCCAATTCTACCGACCGCTTTTGACAGTAGACCAACAGACGCTTACTAACATCCTACTACATTGGCGCATGAGGGTGGGGGGGAAATAAATGAGCAGCCTTGTCCTACGCTGGTTCAAGTCCCACCTCTCCAACCGCCAGCAGTTGGATCGGAGACTCTTCTAGATCGCCAATGCTACACATTACCTGTGGAGTCTGCAGGGTTCCATCCTCTCCAAGTGATTTTCAATCTATATGTGGAGCCGATGTGATCCCTCCTAGCCACACAACATCCTCATTCACCAATACGCCGACAGCATGCAGCTATACAGGGTCGACTCCATCCAGGACATCCATATGCTCAAAACTGCTTCTCGTTATCCAGTTTTGGATGTCCAGTGCATACTTGAAGCTCTACCCCTCCAAGACTGAATTCCTACTCCTCACCAACAACACTTAACACCCAGACAGAGACCCGACTATCAACCATGAACTCTGAGGTCTTCACACACCAGAGCTCACCTCCTGCGTCAAGTCCCTCTGGTTCCATGATTATGGAACCTCCTCCCAATCAGACTCGCCCGGACACGCCTACAATTTATAAAAGAAATCAAGACCCACCTCTTTCTAGGAATCTGTCTCAACACCTAGGCCATACCATCGCCCCTCAAGCCACCTGACTCTAGAAGCCGAACACTCTTCCCCACTACCAGGTACAGCTGTACCCCTCTGTATCCCCACCACCCGAGTTCTATATCTGTTCATTCTGAAAGTGCTCTGTTGTGCATCTGTGCTGTTGCATTACTCTGTAAACCACTCTGTTACGCAGCTGTATTGATGTATACCTCTGTAAAGAGCTGTGTTGCTTCTCGAAGCTAGGTCCGCGCTCAATACCATAAAAATACTTTGTTTCAGGTCAGGCCATACTTCAGTGTGATGCATACTGCAGTAGAGCAAACCTGGTTTTACATTTTGGGGTACAGTAGTAATCGTGTCAAGATTTGTTTCACCTCTTCAGTCCGTTTGTGCTTCCTTTCCAAAGAGACTGGGGAAAAGAGTGAGAATACAATGTGCTACAATAGTGGCCACAATTTATAAATATCTTCCAACGGCTCATTAAACCAGTGTATTACACATTAAGACCAAATAACCGATTCAGTGGCAACATTTTCTTACCACTATATGTATTCTCTGAAGCACACTACCTTCCAGGTACCAAACGGTGGAAGATTGGAGTAAAAGAGCATGGCTTCATGGAGAAAACATGGAAGCAAACTGTAGCCCCACTACTTTCCCTCTCTACACTCCAGTTCTAAAAAGCTAAAACATCCACCCATACCTCCAGAGAAGACAAGGTTGGGGTGGTCATCCCGAATGTCAAAAGGTTGAATATCTGTTAATGATATATTTTATTTATATCGTGCCCATACACAATGTACAGTGAGGCCTCGTTGGGCAAGGTTTACATACTGGTGTGGCATTGTAATGACACTTGTGTCATCATTAAAAGGCGTTGAGCTTTTTGGATGAGAGCAGTGGATTTTCTGTGTTCGATTTAGCATTGCCTGAAAATGTCATATTTTGGCTGATTGCCCAGAGCCCATAAGTTGATTGGGCTAGCGCGAGTCGGTGTGGCATTCCCTTAGCGTGTCAGGACGTGGGGTTGGATGGTTCTGCGGTCTGTTGAATAAGGAGTACTTTGTTGCTTATGCATTGAAGAGCAAGACTTACGTTTCTCCTGAATTTGAAGTGACCTTCTAGGTGTGGGTTTCCCCTGGTAGAGTGCTCCAAAAATACCAGCCATAATGTAGAAGGAGCCTGGTGTTTTGCTTATCAGTCATTTTGCACATAACTCATATCGTTAGCGCAGTTTATAAAAGTGAGCGCATAGTTTATGATCATCAGTGGGGCATTATAGATGAGGACCAGGAAGAAGATAGACTCTTGAGGGGTTGCCAAAGATCATGGAGTGTGGGTTAGAGGTGATGGGGAAAGCCAAGTGTTTTCCGTCCTGTGTGTCAAAAATGAACAGGCCATTATGAAGTCCAATTTTTCTCGAATGCTGCTGAGATGTCTAGGAGGAGCGGAGAGGTGGTTTTTCCATCTGTGGACATAAGGTCACACCAGATAGGTAAGGGTGCAGATTCAGCACCTCAATTAGGTCTAAAATAGACGTGACTGAAAATTATTTACATGTTGCAAAATGTGTCTAAAAGGCAGCTTTCCAGAAATATGGCTGGTTACAATAGCTTGGAGATATGACTGGGCTGTTCTGGTCTGCAGTAGTTCAGCAGTGGTTGGGCAGTCAGATGTGTACGATTGCAGTTTCGAGTGAGCAGTTCAGCTTGTAGGAGCAGAATGCTGGGCATCCATGATAAGGATCTCTGTAGAGATACTTGGCAATGATGCACTAGTGTGAGTCTTATTCGGCCACTGGTTTTTTTTGGGGTTCCTAGGTAAGGGGGAGGGCATTGTGATGCTGTCTTTTTTCCAAGAGTGATGCATTTTAGTGGTGTGAGATTTTCTAGTGCTCGGTAATCCCGTTCTGCAATGTTGCTGGGGTTTCTTCTGGGAGCAAGAGATCCCCAATCTTAGGAGTACAGATTTATCTCTTTGTTTAGCTTTCCACGCACAATAGGATTTATTTGCTCACCTTAATGTGCCAGTGTATGCAACCAATGTGCTGATAGTGAAAAGGTAGCATTATATGGTCGCTTCATTAACCTGAAATTGGGGGGGCGGCAATACACACTCCTACCCCCCCCAATCTTTGCACAAAATGGCAGCAGAGGTGTGGAATGCAAAATGTCACTTTATTGTGCTTTGTTTGTAAACAAAGCTTTCACAAAATGTTCAGTAATACAATAGGAAAAGAAATACAGTAAAATAGGATTGTGTTCAGATTATTTCTTCTCCTATTTATAGAGTACACAAATGAACCACAGAACATAACCAATCAAAAAATAATTAAAGTGTTCATGGAGCTATCCAAACACATCAAGAAAAAAACCTATATAAAGGCTAAAAGCAAGGAAACGATGAAAACTTCCATCAGCCTGGACCACAAAGATACGTGTATATGAATGAAGGACTATATTGCTGTCGTAAAATTAAAGTTGTAGGACACAACTGTTTTCAAAGACTGTGCTCCGTATTGGAACACAGCCTACAAGTCTGGTTTGTAAGTGCTAGTCGTGGTCCTTTACATTCCAAAGTAGGAAGTCGATTGCCAGATATACACACAAATCGAACCCGATGGAGAAAGACATCTAGGTAACTGATCTCAGGGCAGAATAATCTTTATACATCATATAAGACCCGAGGCATTCGATAGTGATCCTCCAGTCAGTCAAAGGCTTCTTGGTTTTCATTGGAAAATTAACTAATTCCTCTCGTCCAGAGCCATTTTGCAGGATATTATTCATAGAATCACCATCAGTGATAGATGAAACAACACGTGTCACTATAGATGAAACAACACGTGTCACTATATATATATATATATATATATATATATATATATATATATATATATATATATATATATATATATATATATATATATATATATATATTCAGTATATCACTGAAATCTGAGTTAGTAGGATATAAGATTTTCCAATAATTTTTTCCAAATAACTTTGGTACTCATGGAAATCGGTCCAAACTCATGTCCAATGAGCGAGTTTCGACTAGAAAGAGGTAGGTAAATAAGTCACTTTTACTACTAAGAAGCAAACCAAGGGAAAGCTCAGACATCTGGGTGCAGTATTTCATCTGTTCTTCAAAAAGAAAGTTGAAATCTCAGGGGTGTTATGGGGTTTATGTTCAATCACTAGGTTAGCTACCAGGTCTGAACTTTTCGGAAAAAGCTGGGTTGTATGCAGGTAGTCTGTAGAATGAGTGATCAGGAGGCCTTCACATCGATAGGTTATGAAGAAGAGATTGAGGCGTTCCTTGTGCACCACCACCACAATGCCTCCCCTTTGCCGATCTGGTCCAGTCTGAAGTTAACGGGAATTATTTAATGCTCCGTTACATTGGAAACCGGTTTATAGGGCGAGTGCAATCTTATAGCACATTGGTTATTGTTACACTAAGAATCTAATGGACTGCTGTTCAGAGTTTAAACATTGAGCAGGCGTTCAGACTGCAGGCAAATCAGAGTCTGGTTTGCCTGTTGGGGCCAGCAGCTGTATGAAGCTTGGTGCCACCTCATTGAACAGGTCTGGAAGAGTGCGAGTGGTCACATTTATTTGCCGATTGCCGTGGACCGATTTGAGAACGGAGGGTTTAAATCTTCGTCCTTATCTTGGCCGGTAAGATAGCTCAGCGAGTTGAATGCTTGGTGCTGCGATCTATGTATGATCTGCAGGTCGCAGATTCGAATCCTGGCAAGGCCAACTCAGCCTTTCATCCTGCTGAGGTCAATAAATGAGTACCAACTTCGGTTGGGATGATAATTGTATGTAAATATGTTCTCTGTAAAGCGATTTGCCATACAGTGCTAAATAAATATCAAATCATAACCATTCGCTCTCGCTCCAACACTTGTAATGTGAAGGATGGGCCACGCTCCTGCAATTAGAGAAACAAAGTTATTTAAGTCAAGTGTATTCCAGATTGGCAGTGGTGGAATGGGGGTGGGAGATGGGATGTTTCCGAGTTCGGTTTCTTGTCCTTATGTTCACACTTTCTAGTCCGGTTTCTCCACATGAGGTTAGAAATATGCACTGGAGCTTTAGTGCAGATAGCGTTCCAAGACACCGTTTTATACAATGCAATGCACTTTGACCTGTGACGAAGTGCAAGCAGACTTCAAAATTGAAACTAATTATTGGCTAGTGAGAATCAACTCTTGGGGAGTAAGATGGCGAGTCTGGCTTGCAATATTTACCTTTGGTGTAGGCATCTATGACCTTTATCTTGGGAAACCTATGTGCAAAGCATATATGCTTTACACTGGGTGACCTAGGGGCCAGATTACAATGGTGTACAGTGTGAACTTGGGCGACTACGAGCAAAGCACAAAGTTACGTCGCTTGACAAACTTTGCTTTAGAAAAGCTGGAGGCAAAGTGATGCTGTTCGTTTTAACCTGAAAAAACTACGGAAGACCCAGGGATACACAGTGTAGGATTTTACACCCTGGAAACAGTCATGTAGCATCCAGTGTTCTATACTTTATTAGGTTACGTCTAGGTACAATGGTAGAACAGTGCAACATGCTTCATATTCACGAGATCAGGCACCAAAATACAGAAAAAAAAAACTAGGCAATGAATACACCCAAATATACGTTTTGCAGCACTGCTAACAAAGTTCCAAAATCCCTACAGTAAACCTGTAAACGTAAAATGGTAAGCAGAATAAACCCCTGCTGCCTGCTTAACAAGAAAGCAATGTCTCCAGGAGAACCACAGCTCAAAGACCTCAAGACCTCTCCTTAAAGGGGCCTTTTTATACTTCACAGCTTTCAAGTCTATGGAATCTGGCCGTCGAGGGCCTAGAGTGCAAGTCGACTGACAATTGTTCTCAGATTTATTTTAAACACACCCATGCCAAAGACCGCACAAGGTTTCAGGAAGGCCTCAAAGCTAGACCAACCCTGAGCCAAATAAATATGCCCCATCACTAACATTTCACAGCCAAGGATGCCAGATTTCCACTGCATATGGAAGGACAAACACCTGGCCCATGCCTCTACTAAACCCATTGTGGCTGCATTCTCGCTCCAGTTTCATACGAAACTGTACCGAACTTATGTTTGGTTTGGCAGTCGCGCTGCTATTCTTGAGTTTGTTGCGTGGTACAAATTCAACATTCGGCCTAGCTGGGAACATATTCAGTCTCCTTGACTTTCATACTCTCCGGACAGCCTATCACAGCACCCATCCACTAGCCAGATCTCCATGGGTCTCCAACAGGGACTTAGCGCCCCTTCCTACCTTCGTGCTGGATAAAACGCACACACGCCCTGTAAAATCCTCGCATCGCCTCCCTTTTCTCGGTCCTCCAAGGGTGTTCACCCACAGTGCTTTGAGGCCATACCAATTCCATTAGGTGCTATACAAATGCCATAGAACATATACATGGGCAAAGAAAGTGGTCAAACTTCAAGGGTCTATATCAAGAGACCCCATCCAACAGCCACAATATTTTTAGCAATATTTATTTCTCTGAATCTGCCCTCATGCAAATATTCACTTCTGCCTCCCACATTATTATTTACTCAAATACATTTAAATCTTGATCTATGATCGACTGGCTGGGTCGACCATGCACCAAAAGCATTTTACTTTGGCCTGGCCAACCACAGTTCGAGTCCCACTTCCTGGTCAGGTTCATCTAACACGCTTTCTCCCACACTTCACCCTTTGTGGAGGGCACAATGCACGAACTAACAGACAAGTCTCTACTGTGATGGCTTCCATCATTACAAATCCTGGAAGAAGGAACACGTGATGCCAGAGTCTTGCCACCGTGAGTGGCAACTGTTGTTCAGCATGCCAGGTTAGGGATGTGTAGAGTGCCCTGCTAACCTCAGCCCACCAGGCTGGTAGTAGGCAAGGCTGCTAACCTCTGCTCACTAGGCTAGTAGTAGTGTGCAAGGTTTTTTTTTTTGTAAAGTCTGAAGCTCTCGCGTTTAAGCAAGAGATTCAGGCTTTTTGAAAAAAAGCCTTGCCATTGTACCTCCGACCTCCCTGCATCTCTAATGAAAAGGGTGTCTGGCAAGGCTTTTTTTGCCAAGCCTGAAGCTGTACCAGCTGTACCGAACTTCAGATGTAAAATGTATTTCTTTTCTAAAAATCTAGCTTTCATTGGGTCTGACCCCTCCCCCCGCCCCTGCCAGGGACCCCTTTCATTAGAGATCCAGGGGATCATCACTCTCGGTGAGTGGGCAACTACCCGCGCATCTCCAGTGAAAGAGGGGCCTGGCAAGGCGTCAGCACACCAATTAAAAACAGGAAACAATTACCTGACCTGAATAGTGCCCGTTAGGCCAAGAGCCCAGCTCGTTTGCAAAATAGATCCGGGGTGCTTATTCGCGCGAGGTAAGTGTTGCCTCCTAATTTCAGGACATGACCCACTTCTAGGTCACGCCTCACAAGAGACCGATTTCGAGTGTGCAGGCCACTAATGCACTGGATCATCGTTTTGCACAACCACTATAAACTATTTACAAAAACTATATTGGAATCCAATTACAAACAAGCAAGAGTAGCGATTATCCAGTTACAGTTTGTAGTCTGATGCATGTCTGCCAGACTTGCTTTCAAAATGACAGGAAGAAAACGAACTCGGAAAAATTAAGCAGCATTTGTTTACCAGGGAAAGAATCTAAGAAAAAGAAAAAAAATGGCAACAGCCCTCCGGGTACATCCAATTTTCTCAAATCCGGAGGGGGTAGCGGGCGAGCGAATGGATTGATTTTCAGATGAGATTTACACCACCTCGGTGGTGTCACTGAGGAACGCCGAGAGTATTTGGGGTTATGAAATACTAAAGCAGTTGGTGGATGAAGGGGGGGTTAAGAGTAGCTGTGTTGATCGATTGTTGGTGGGGCTTGGCTAGATGTTATGGACTGAAGTTGGAACAGATGGTCATTTGGCAGATATTTCGTCCTTTTAATGTTTTCAGACATAACATCCAGCTGTACAACAGACCCCAGAAAGAAGAGACTCCTCAGGCGCTGCAGCCGTCTACTGGCAGGCCACACGGGTCCACTCAGCAGAATGCTAAACACTGACAGCAGCTGCACTAGCAAGTGCACAGGAAATGCCATTTCCTTCGGTAACACCAATTAAACTGGAATCCCCGTGGGATCGGACGTGTGCTGCTGAAAACGGTAGCACAACATCAGCGGTGGCGGGCGGTTTCTTTTTCACGCACGCGGTATGGGGCAAGACCTGCCTGGGCTCATGAATCAGTTTGTGATTTGACTTTAGATAGCATCCCACACACAAACTCGTCATTGAAGGGGAGCTCTCCAACCCCACACACTGACATTACAGTAGCCTGACCTTGCTCCTGTCTCTCGGATATCGACCAATGACTAACAACCACCTAACCCTCAACATGGTTAAATCAGAGATCCCAATACGTGGAAAAGGTCTCCAATCCCAACCTTTACCATTGCCGGCTACCTTTGGGACCCCACCTGCCCCCCCCTTCACCCAGTCAAACATTTTGGATGCAAACCTATCCCTGTCCAAACATTAGCTTTATCGAGAACCTGTCACTTCGATGTACGCATCTTATTGTTCCTTACCGTCAAAGAGTTTGCGCAATACTGGTCACCATCACCAACTGGACAACTCCAAATAACTTTATCCCAGCGTCTCTGCACACCAGTTAAGATCTCCAACATATCCAAAACGCAGCAGCCCCGACTGCTCCTTGCCCTCTTGCCCAGGGAACACATCACCCCCTCATTCAGAATTCTGCACTGGCTCCATGTTAGCTTAAGAGCAACATTCAAAGCCATGTGCATCACACACCGATCACTCCATAATACAGGACCAGATTTCCTTCAAAACCTAGTGGTCCACCGGCAATGGTATGTTGCACGAAGAAGCTGGAGAAAGGGCTAGTCCCTGGTCTGTGTATTTTACACGTGGTTCCGGGCAGGAACCAGGGCCTCGAGTCCACATCAGATGGGCTTACCAGAGAGCATCTGCAGGAACTGCTACTACATAGCATGATCCCAATTCCATTGTTCAGGGAGCTGGTATGGCTTGGTCCACACAGCAGGTTCACCATACTATGCCCCTAGCATGGTTGTGTACAAGATCAGGTCTCTTTCTTGGAAGTCTGTCTTCACCCCTCTAGCAGAGGGCATGGAGCAGACTGTACTCCCAGCCAGGTTTGAGGTGAATACTTCAGTAGTCCAAAGATTAACCATTAAGGGGACACCCTGACCCATCATACAATGTTAACTTTGTAAGTAAACTTTTTCTTATATGAACACATGTGGTTTGTTTTGTCTGTGCTATGCCCCACAAAACTGGCTCACCACCCCCCGCCCCCCCACATCTGTAGGAGATGGTGAAATTCCCACAAAATGTTGCCTGTACAGCCATTACCAAAATGTGCACAAAAAGGTAGCAGGCGCCCCTGTAGAAAGAACATGGCACAATAACCACAGAAGGGTTTTCCACTAGATGTCATTGTTCGCCCACAAGGGCAGCCAAACCTCCTTTGAACTAGAGTACCAACAGCAACCTCAGACACGTGTTTCAGCTTTCAGTGAGGTGGAGCTGTGCCTCCGAGCACAGTGAGCAAGGGGTGCACGTCTGGAACTTGGAGTTGGCCAACTTAAGTTACCTGGGGGAACCCAGACGTGGACTGATATGCAAATGGTTATTCCTTCATTTGTGAAAATTAGTGAGCTAAAAGCGATGGCTGCGGACTCTCAAAGTGGAAAAAAAAAAAAAACATTTTTAAAAAATAAACACACAGAACAGGTTATCATGCAATGTTCTTTCTAGAGGGGATGTGCTATTGCAATTTCAGATTGAAATGGACGTCCCCGTTCTTCAAATAAAAACCAATTCAAAAACACAAATACAGCCCCAAGCTACAGTGGAGGGGATCCCTTCGGAGAGGTGAGAAACCACCCCCCTCAAAAAAAAAAAAATCTGCCTACTTCAAAGAGTCCATTAATGAACAGTTGGTTGTGAGCTACTTTGGACTAAGAGCTTCTCCTTCAAAGCAATGGACCTCGTCCCCATGGGTCTGCAAATGTTGCCTCGCCTGATGTTTTGGACTACAAACCCACCCCCCACCCAGCCAACATAGGCAAAGAGGGATCATGAGTGAAAAACAGCTGGAGAGCCGCCAGTTACAGGCCCCTAGCCTAACACCTGGGGGTTAGTTCCTCCCTGCCTGGGATACAAGCCATTTCCCTGGAGACAGCTTTTGCTGGGATCCAGCTGAATGGATTGGATTGTTTTGAGAGAACCAAGTCCTGTAGAGTGAACACAGGAAGGGTTGTCTTTATTGGTTTTTACTGATGCACTTTTTCTTGTATTTTTTTGGAAAGGATAACTATTGATGTATTATTGATTGTTTTTCTATTGTGCCTTGGGAGGGGTCCTGGGGATTGTTCTGAATGTTGTTTCAATTGTTTTTTGGGCTGAATAGTCTTGCAGTCTTATCTGTTATTTTTGTTTTTTGTTCATATATGTATGTGTGTCATTTATCTGTGTTTTGTTCTGTTTCTGCTTTTCATGCTTTTGACCTTCCTGGTGTAATGACTTCATGGACAGGTGGGACGGTCAATGATCTCTGTATTGTCTCTTGGAATGTGAATGGGGTCAATAATTTCCTAAAGAAAAAGAAAGTGTTTCACATGTTACAGGACATGCATGCGGACATCTGTTTTTTTTTTTAACAGGAGACTCATTTTGGCAGATGAAATTTCTAGGTTAGAAAAGGAGAGGGTTGGTTCAGCCTATGGCTCTTCCTTTTCATCTAGGTCAAGGGGCATGGCCATTTTGATTCGGAAGAAGCTACCTATTAAGATTTTAAAAGAGTGTGCAGATGAGGATGGTAGGTTGGTCGCCTTGTTGGTTGAGATTCAGGGGGAATTGTTAACACTCTGCAATGTGTATGCGCCTACAGTGGACGATGGTTCCTTTTTTAGAATGGTTGCACAGACCCTTTAGATTTGAATAATTCTAATATTCTTCTGGGAGGGGGGGGACTTTGATACTGTGATTGATCCTATACTGGATAGAAGTCAGGTAAGGCGGGTGCCGCGTTGTGATCATAATCATCATCATCAGCAGGCGCTTCGATCGCTCTTGGAGGAACACAATTTGAAAGATATGCAGCGTCTGGAGAACCTTGACAAGAGTCAATACAGTTTCTTTTCTAGTGCTCATGGTGTGTTTTCTAGACTTGACATGATTTTTACTGGTGGGAATGTGTCGGGAGGTATTGTCTCAAGTAAAATTGGTAATATTTTATTGAGTGATCATGCCCCGGTTGTGATGCATTTAAGACTTAAATTTCGGTGTGATAGGCCTTTCTCGTGGAAACTGAAAAGCTATATTGATGGATGATGTTTTGTGGAACAGATTGTTTCGGAAGCAAACTATTTTGTTATGGAGAACCGCTCAGATGATGTCAGTGTGGCGAACACGTGGGAAGCCTTTAAATGTTGTATGCGTGGTGTCTGTTTGGGGCTGTCGGGTGGTAAACAGAAAGGAGGAGAGGAAAAGGCAGGATCTTTACGTATTGGTGAGATTTCAGGATTTGATGCTTGATCCGACTGACTCAGTGAAATTGACGACTTTGAAAAAACTAAAAAGAAATGGAAGACTTCTTGTCGCTAAGGGCAGAGTGTGGTTTGTTCTACTCCAAGTGTACTTATTTTGAAAAGGGTGAGCGTTGTGATAGATGTCTGGCATACAGGTTAAAGAAAAAGATGTCAGAGTCGGCAATTGCTTCTCTGATTGACAAGGATGGTAGAATCACATTTGATCCAAAGAAAATTAACTCAATTTTTCGTGACTTTTATGAGAAATTGTATAGCAATGAGGCTGGTATTACTAGTAAGGGTAAGGACTTCTTTGGCGACTTAAATTTGCCTAGGATTCAGAATACAGAACGTGATCTACTTGGTGGTGGGGTATCGGTTGATGAGATCAAAGGTGCAATCTCAGAGCTGATGTGGGTAAATCCCCGGGCCCAGACGGCCTCCCTTGTGAGTTCTATAGGATCCCCCTGAATTCGGCCTCAAAGCTCTTGAGAGATATGTTTGTTTCTAGCAGATTGGATGGGATATTGCCTAAAAGTACAAGACATGCATCTATCTCGGTCTTTTTGAAAAAAGGAAAAGATTCTTCCTGAAAGTTATCGCCCAATTAGCCTCATCAATACTGATAAGATTCTTGCCAAGATCCTTGCTATGCCTCTTGTAAAGTTGTTGACTACTTTAATCGGTGAGGAACAATCTGGATTCTTGAAAATCGGCGTACTTCTAGTAATATCAGGAGACTGATACTCACCATGGAGGTTGCGGATAGAATGGACTGAAGCCGCTGTCCTTTCCCTTGATGCAGAGAAAGCTTTTGACAGGGTTAGTTGGGATTACTTGTATTCGGTTTTGAGGAGGATGAATCTGGGTGAAGGTTTTATTTCTTGGGTTACTCTTCTATATGTCAATCCGACGGCTGACGTTAAGACTAACGGGGTGGTTTTGGGCCCGTTTGATGCAAGGTACATGCCAAGGTTGTCCTTTTTCTCCTCTACTGTTCATTTTAGCGATTGAACCACTAGCCATTTGCATCAAAAATGAACCAGATATTGTATGGTGTTAACTGTTGGGGTGTTGTGCAAAAGGCAAGGGTTTATGCGGATATTTTGTTGGTGCTGCAGAATTTGGAAGTGTCCCTGCCCTGTCTGATGAGGATTTTGTCCGATTATCATGATTGTTGTGGATACAAGATTAACCGCTTGAAATCAAAAGTGTTGCCCCTGTCCAACAGGTGTGATAAGACTCTGGTTACGGGGCTGGGGTTTACTTGGTGTGATGTGCACTTGCACTAATTGGGGGTATGGCTAACATATCCTTTCTCCCTTATGGTTGATGAAAACGTGTGATTGTTCAGGATTGTAAATTGGATTTGGAAAAATGGTCGCTGCTAAATCTCGCTGTGGGATAAAGTCAATGCCCTGAAAATGAATCTGGCACCCACAATTAACTTTGTGTCCGGCATGTTATCCGTTGAAAATGTAGTGTTATTGGAGAGATATAGACCGTCTTGTTCAAGAATTTTTATGGGACAGAAAACCACCGAGACTAGTCTTTGGAAGTTGCAGCTTCCAATCCATTTAGGTGGTTTAGGGGTTCCGAATTTTAGGGCCTATCATTTGGCGTTTTCTGCTCATTCTTTTGTTCCGTTTTTGAGTGGTGAATTGAACAGCTGGGCGGTAGCGGAGTCGAATGCCTATGGCGCTGGGCCCCGAAGCCTTGTTGTCCACTAATACAAAGATTTCTGGGGTGGTTTGTTGGCAACGCCATTTTTGCGCTCCTCATGGGATGAAGTCTTGTCATTGCTAGGTTGTGACATTTTAATGCAGGAGCGCCTCTATATGGCTGAATCCTATGATTAGGGACAATGCCAGGAAGTTTGTTTGGCCTGGATGGTTCTTGATGGGTATTAAACAGATCTCTGATTTGGGAACTGATCGGTGGTTGACTGCGGCTGAGTTGAGGGAGAGATGGAATTTTGGAGGTTTATCGGACTCTGCTTATAGACGCCTGAAAAGGTCTGTGGGTGAGGTGGACTGGTCAGCGTCTTTGGATGTGAATATTTTTCTGGACTAGTGGGAAGGAAGGTGGTCTAGCCAGTAGGCTATACAAGCTAATCGCGTCACATTATCGAAGTAATGACAATTTGCGGAGAGTTTGGAGTGAGAGAATTGGGTCCGAGATTGATGTGGATGTCTGGCAGAATGTGTGTGGTAATGTCTCCTTGTGTTCGCTGAATCTGAGTGAAAGGTCTCGACAGATTAAGATTCTGAATCGCGTGTATTGGAGTCCTGAAACACTACATAAAAGAGGCATGACCGACAGTGATGATTGTTTGGTTTGTTTCAGGAAGTCTGGTCGTTGGAGCACATGCTATGAAGCTGTGTGCTGGTCAGATATTTTTGGGATAAAGTCTAATGTGTGTGACAGGATTTCGGGTGGAGGGTCTGTCCTAGATTTTATGACGGTGATTCTAGGTGATGATTCAGGGTTGGCTGATGTCAGTTCCGCCCATAAAAAAATTGATTTTTAGAGCTTTCATTGTGGCTAAGCGATTAATTCTTCGATGATGGAAAGGCCGGATCCCTCCTTCATTTGAGGAATGGGTCCCGGAAATGCACTGCCTGTCTAGAACAGAAAAGTTGATTTACAAATTGAAATGTAAGTTGTCTTTATATGAGAAGATCTGGAATGTGTTTAATGATTTTTTAGTTTTTATGCTTTTCCTTCTGTTATCTGTTGGTATGATATCATTTCTGTATATACTTGTAAATAAATGAATTAAAAAAAAAAGAACGCTCCCGCGTTTGACTAATAACTGACCCCATAGGCCACAATATCAAAACTGCCTGTTTACTTTCCAAGTTATTCCTGTTTTTATTGCAAAAATAAAAAAAAAGCGCAACTATGTGGTTCTAAACATACTAGTAAAAAATCCTTTGACGGGCATTTTACTGAGTTTGACATGAACAGCCCCTCCAAGATGGCAGGAGATTTGGCAAAAATTAAAAATCGGGTTTACACCAATTAGCTTGACACCCTTAAGAGTGAAGCTACATAGGCTGCTTGTATGCAATTTACTCCTGCCCAGCAGCACGTATACTGATGGTGTCCCAAATATGGACGTTTGTAAGGTCAATAATGCACTCTACAGACAGCGAACGCATCTGGGAACAACCCCAACACCAGCTGTCTGAAAGTGCGACTGTTCATCAGATCTGACCATGGCAGAATTTATTTACTAGTGCTCCTAAAAATCCAGTGGGGAATCCCCCTAACAGATGTAAACTCTCCACATTGCTTTAGGGCATTCTCCAATATGTACAAATGAGACATTTTAAGGTGAGAATACAGGGTGCAAAACGTCTGTTGCTGGCCCGAGTTGACCGAAATGAAATCACCCAACAACTATTTCCACATGCTTAAACATACATGCGATTACTTGTTTCTGAAAATAAAGGAAATCACATTTTATAGGTTCACTGTTTTAAATGTTAAAAGTCTGCCTTTTCAATCTCTTTTAATATCAATGTTTAAAAACGGTTTAAGTATCCGATAATGATTTAGTGCAATACCTTTTAATTTTAATCTTCAACTACCGCCGTTTATGGAATGTAGCATTTACATAATTTGTAAAGTCTGTTGTAAATAAGTTACTTCTGGGATATTGTATTCATATAAATGTTAACCCCTGATCCAACTGGGTAAAGTCTTTATAATCCATGTTCAGATAAGGTGGCATCTGCAGCTCAGGTGTAGATTAGATGGAAGTAACTGTGGGGGAGGGCAGGATGCGACAGGAGAGGACCGCAAAGGAGCCAATGTTGTCGACATCAAGTCTAGGGCAAGGATGCAACGGTCTTGTGGTTGATTACAAAGCCACTTCCTGTCTTGTTGGGCTGTCTCATTGGACACTGTACCCATCGGGGGACAAGGAAGTCTATGGAGTGCGCGAATGTGGGACAGGTCTCGTGATGAAGATGGCATCAAGGTTGTGTGGTGAGAAGGTCGGCGATATCTGCCGCATAGGCGATAACCGAGTGGACGTTAATGAGCATCAACTTCTGTGTTGTGGATGGTGAGGGGTGGCTGATTGGCGCATCGGGCGATACCGTTGACTGGTGATGCTGGCCTGTGTAGACAGAGGAACAGCACAAATGTCGATGCGTGTTTACTTGTTGTCCGAGCAGGGGTTTGGGCCCTAGGTCCAAATAGGAAATGCCCATTCATCTACCCGGGCGATAGGCGGGCCTGGATCAAAGAGTTAACAGAAAGGAAGACGCAGAGCTAAGAAGTTGGGTGGGGATTAGACCACTTGCACCAGCTCAACAACTGCTGTATGGTGTTCGATACAGTATTGATGTGAGGTTATGTTCAAGTTCTTATACTGCACACGGTTACCATTGGCTTAGTCTCCAGGCACTCGCATGTTTCTGGAAGAGTGGGTTGGGTAGATTAGCGAGGGAAGAGGGAGTAGGATAGAGGTTGTGCTTTTCTGTTGGTACATGTAGAACCAGGAGAAACTGGCGTTTAATGCAAGTCTGGTTTCTTGGCGTGTTCCGATTGTGCGCACTGTGGATATTGTGTCTGGATGGGCACGGACAGTGATTGGGTGTTTTTTGCAGTATTTAGTTTTGTGTGGGTTTCAGTGCGAATTAGACTGATCTGATGATCATGTAAGTTAAGCAGGTGTATGCTGTAGAGGAGTTGGACATGGTCCTTGCTTGATCTTCAGTCTTTTCATTGTTGGTATCGGGTCATCTTGGACTGGACGAATTCAGCTCATTGGCTGTGTAATGATTTGTGTGCAATGCAGAGGGCTTTGAATGCAATGCAATGCTTTTACTGTGAGCCAACATAGGCTTCTCAGAGCTGGTGTGAGGTCTTCAGTTTAGTCTCAGAAGTATCCCTGCTGCTGTAGTGTTTTGGATGCATTGACGTTCTTTAATGCATTTTCCAATTTGGATAGTACTTGGGAGACGATTGAGAGGGCGATAGAGAGGGTTCTTTGTGGGAAGAACAGGTAGGGGAGCATCCTTCTAAGTAGTCTCAGGAGAGAGGCATTTCGTTAGTAGCTTTGATTTGTGCTTCCAGTGAGAGTCTTGTCCATTATTATTTTTTTTTTGTTTTTTTTATCTATGTTTTACCATGTTCGATGTCTCCGGTTGGGTTCCCATGCCAGGCGGCCAATCCAATTGCGAGACAGTCGCCATATCTTCCGAGGCAGAGATTATTATTTCTGTTTCGGGAGGGTTTCATTTGGAGGTTGTTCGTGGTAATCCAGCTTGGAGGCAATTGTTGTGTTGCAGCTATCTTGATGACGAGTGCGTCATCTTTGTGGTTGTAGGTGGTCCGTTCTGGTTTCAAATGATTTTCATTAGGGCGACATGTAGATGTTGACGAAGGGAGAGGCTGGAGCCTTGTGGCACCCCACAGGAGATGGCGTTCAAGGTAAAAAAAAAAAAAAAAAAAAAAAAAAAAAAAAAATTCAAAAAAATACAAATTTGGTCTCAACTGGAAAATCCCCATCAGCATCTAACCCACTGACAGCAAATGTTTGTTAATTACCTTCAATGGTCAAGAGGCAAGTGGTGCTAATGTGCTAGTACACATATTGGCTACGAAACCCCAAGATCAAATGTGGGGTCCCCACTTAGCGTATTCCTACCTGAAACCCATAATTACCAGGAAGGTAAGATCGCTCACCCGGTTGAGCGATTGCTGCTACAACCTGAGCGTGATCTGCAGGTCGCTGGTTCAAAAGCCAGCATGGCCAACTCAGCCTTTCATCCTTCCGAGGTCAATAAATGAGTAACAATTTCAGTAGGGTGATTGTATCACAATGTGTATGCTATGAAAAGCACCTTGGATTAAGGCACTATATAGACACATTATCACATCATTCTGCTCTTGCAGGGGCCGACCTTCAGTAATAAGACTTCCGACCCACACCTCCCGACAAGGAGAAGTATCTCTGAAGGCTGCTGCCCAGTCAAATGTCCAGCAGGCCAGACAATTCACTGTAGATAGTCTCGCTGAGGCGATTGAAGATTAGGACTAGAACTGGCAGAAAGTATCCGTCTTTGACGTCAATGAATAAGTAATGCCCCTGAATGCTATTTTTCCAGAACCCAACACTCATGGGAGCAGACTCAACTCCCCTCTTCACCGTTAGCACTTTGAAGGGACCTCTGGGCAGTCTTAAGACCTATTAAGTGATGCTGGCTGCTTTTCTACTCATCTCTTAAAGTCACTTTCCCCCCAATCACTTTGCATCCCCCACACAGTCCCTTGGTGTAAATGTGTTCTAAAGCTTAAAATATATGTTTTCCTCACTCTAAAAGATGTTATTTTTCTTGTTGTAGTATTTAATCCTCAAATATGCTTTACGTTTAACCATTTGGACCAGCCTCCACCCTTGCGTTTTCTTTGGTAGCAAGGCTGCGCAAATCTTAGAGGGATTGATCTTGCCCTCTACATTCACTTCCATGGTGAACTAAACAACTTAAACAAGCATTGAAATTGCCAACAGTTTGTGCGTATGTGTAGGCATGGGAAAGGCACTTGCCAGGCAATGCCATTGTGGTATTAAATGGCTATTGATAGCAGGTGCAAAATGGTGCGAGTACCTGTGCATCCAATAGCAGTGCCTGGCAAATACCTAATACTTTAAAACAGCTCAAACTGTTGGCTTTGCCAATGCTTATTTTTACTGGGACAGCACTTCAGTTAATGACACTTGTAGTGCTTAGAAATAGAGTGGCTGAAGGTAGTAAGTAGCATGTTTACAACTTAAATTAAGTCCCGTCCCCCAATGGGGTGGAAATGGCCACAGGGATTAGCATGGCCATGTGCAGTGAACAGGTGGGCAAATAGCCAAAACACCTACAAGCTTTGCATCTGTCCTCACATGCCATTTCTCCCCATCTGTACTCTAATGCAATAATTTTGGATTATAGGTGGCATAGCCCAAACTAAAAACACCCATGGATACTTGGCTTCCAGTCTACCCCCACATAAATCCCAATAACCCAACATAATTGGAGCATTCCATAAAAAAAAAATCCCATCCTATTGCCATGACGTTACTTTCCGAGTAAAGCTATGCGCATCACATGCAAGCATTTCGAGACTGCTAGCTCGCATTTTTGCTAACGATATTGTTCCACCACAGGAAGGAACGACATGTGGATACCGGGGCTTATTGACACAAGGGATATGCCCGCCTGACACTACCTCCCGGCGGCCAAAGAAACAACCATTCCTTCCAACACTGGCAGCTGATAGGAATGGACTATTGCAGCGCACACGCCCAGCTTCAGCCACCAACCCCACGGACCAATACATGGATGCAGCAGGTTGCTCGTCGATAAACAAGCGTAGTTCACCGACGGGGAAACTGTCCAAAAGGGAAAAGTAAAGCAAATCCATTCTTAAAACACACGTCATGGAAATGTCACCATGAATGAATAGTATGGAGGCGAACCACTAGCCGAATAAATGGGGGGTGGGCATTCCTTGCATACCATCATCACATAAAAGAGGTCTGGATTCAGGACTACCTTTAAAATAGAGGAGCAAAAACGAGGCTTCTCATATTGACTATAGGCGGCTCCTACATTTTCGTCCATTGTTTTCCAAACGCTTACAATTCTAATCCTTTCCAAATTATATGCATCGTTTGTCATGCCGGTTTACCCATCACACATTGAAGTCGATTGCTTATGCAGGTGTAAACGAGGTAAATATTAGTAATTAATCTTCGTTCAATGAATTGCCCCCTCACCATCCGTAAGATTTTCTAAAGGGACGAGCTCCGTGTGTTGTGCCTTTTTCTGCCAGAAACTGCTATTGCAATGTTGAATGTTGTGCGAGATATAAGTATTAAGGAACCCGTCGCAGAGAATTCTGTGCAGCCGCTGCGACCCGACCCAAGACAGTGCCAGCCCCTAAAATTAGCGATGCCCATAATCTGGGCGTAAAAAATCGCGTCACTTGCAATACATCGAGATGTGCGCTTGCACGGTAAGGTAAGATCGGTGCTGTTAATAACTGGAAGTTGTTGGCTCTGTTCCCAGATCCTCGACCGCCAAATCAATGGGACGAGGACAAAGAACGTCCCCACTCGAGCAGCCATAAGCAAGCATCGTCTGCAAGGACCGGAGTCCATGGTCGCCTGTCTACATATGGAGGTTGGATTCCCCGAGGAGCTGTACAGACAGCCCCCCACCCCTCTTCACGACAGCTACTTGAATGCAATTACACTGCACGGCTGTCTGAATGAATAGGCGCCGCCACCAACAGCGTGGTTCGAGCTTATAACGTTCTAAAGTGTCAGAATTGGTTCCTGCCTTTTCGCCCAATGAATGGCTATGGCAGGCAAAACAGAGAGACGGCTAAGCGTACCCATTAATAAAACAGCGAGCAGGCAGGGGAGGGCACGGCTGCGGCGCGGGGGAAAAAGCATGAATGGACAGGCACCGCATTTAAATATTTATCAATGGCTCTGGCATCGAGAAAGACAGTGCTGAGCCGAGACTATGAGATGAGCAAACATACCTGGCCTTTTCTTATCGGAAAACTGATGCACGGGGCAAACGGCTCTTGCAGCTTAAGGTTGTACACATCAGTTCATAATAAAGGCTGCGATAAAACATGCAATAAAACACCTGCACTACTACAAGCAGAGCAACCCGTACAGGTTTAGCGCCGCTCTCTGCAAACAACCACAAGACGATATCACAGTGCATTTGGAACAGCAGATGGCCTGCAGTGTGATAAAACGAGCGATAAATCTGCAAATCTTTTGTTTTAAATCCCGACTTGGTTAGCACGAGTCGAACGTGCCATATGGACGTACAACGTATGCATAGAATCGCGCTGGGTTGCTGCAGTTTCTATAAAGTGGTGCGCGGCCGTGCACAGATTTTACAAGCAAAATATAGAGTCTAAAATTCACAATGGGAAGGTCCTTCCGAAAAAGCACCACTTCGGATACACAAAGCACTTGTGATGCCTTAATTACGGGCAGCGAAGTCTGAATATGATATCGCTCGCTGCATAGCGGACCATATGCTGCACACAGGAGTACACAGTCGGGTAGCGCTAAAAACAACGTACTCTTAGCACTACTGTATAAGAGCACACAAGGCATTCTTGCTCAGTTCTAATGACACTTTGGGGGGGGGCAACATGGACCCTAGGCACGGAGCAAACACAAAACACCAGTTCCATTCCCCTCACCTCGTAGCAGACGGACGTCTGTGCCCTCGCCGTGCTCTCCGCGCAGGGCTCGCAGCACCAGGCTGACGGTGCTGTCCTCGCGCAGGGCCTCAGCGCGCGCGCTGCGCTCGTCGTACAGCACCACGGCCGAGTAGAGGCCCGCGCGGAGGCGCGCGCGCACCCCAGCCTCCCCGGCCAGGCTCGGCTCGGCGGGCAGGATCTGCTGCAGGCTGGGCCAGCCCCGCGCCCGCCTGCGCACGATGCTGTTGCAGCGGACGTTGAGCGCCCCGCGGATGCAGCCGGCCGAGTGCGCCAGGAAGGGGCGGCAGTCGAGCAGCAGGAGGGTTGTCAGGCACGAGCGCGGCTCGTCCCGCTGCAGCAGGCGCCCGAGCGCCGAGCACTCCATCTCGCACAGCTCCTCCAGCGCCACCATATCTCGCTCCAGGTGCAGCCTCAAAGCGGGGCTACCCGCGGCTCCATGCTCCAGCGCGTTTTGTTTTTTTAGACAACAGCCGCCGTCCAATGGTAGAACGTCGGCGCTGGCTCACGTGGGTGTTATGTCACAGCTGGAGGCGGGGTATAGAGCGCGGCGGCACGCCCCGCCCCGTAGGGGTTGTGTCCTGTGTGAGCCGCGTGCTAGTAGTGCCCGTCTGTGTCCTGCGCTTGGTTGGTACGGAGGGGGCGTGGCAGTTATAACGGAAATAAACAGTGAGGGGAGGGGTGGAACGCTGACCGCAGCTGCTGTTTGTCACTGTGCGCGCATGCCGGGGCTGGCGCTTAATCTCTTGGCGGTGTACTTGGCTTGCACTCCGTATACAATGGTGAGGGAAGGAGGAGGGACTCCACCCAATTGCTTTCGTGTCTAGTTAAGGGAGCTAGTGACAGACTCACAACAATAAGCTGTCAGTAGAAGCGTAAGGAAGTTATGGAACATATACAAATTATACCAAGCCACAAATGATGGTATGGAAAAATAATTGGCTGTAGGTTTTATTATTTACAACAACATACATCAACTGCACACTCTCAGAGGTGTGCTTTTGCATACTTGCCAACATTTTGTGACCAAAAAGATCTGGGATTTTTCAAGTTTCAAAAATAATTCGCATAACGATGACATCATAGGAAAATACAAAACATACATTGTTGGCACCATTGAAGCATTCTAAAATACACAACCCATCAAACAGCACAACATGGAAAGATGTTCAAATGTAAAAAATGTATAATTCTGAATCTTAAGTTAACACCAAATTCAATTACCTAACGTCACAGAAGGTAATCACACAGAGCTGGCAGGTAACGTTTGCCGCTGCTCTGTAGCAGCAGCCTGGGCAATGCATTTGTATTCCTGCAGGGCAACTTAAACACGGAATGACATGGATACTGATACCCCCCTCAGTCTGATAGGCAGATGCTGGGTGATGGTGTTACGCTCTGCCACTTGCCTTCACTGGTCGTTTACCTAAGGGTTATACTGGCAAGAGTGCAGGACAGAGTCGCTAAGCTGTCAGGTCAGTGGAGTGTTCTGAGCCCAATCAAAGTAATCACCTACCAGCCAACTGTACAGACAGACTAATTAAGGTGTTGCAGCTTTGGCCTGCAGCATGCCTCAGAGTCACATACATTTCCTGCCACTGTAAAAAGCAGTAGGATCTGTCACCCAAATCTGTAGTCGGTAGCACTGCTTAAAAAGCAGTAGCCTACTGCCTAAATCTGTAGGGTTGGCAAGTATGCTTTTGGGCACCTCAGCGGTGGGGGAGAGATGCCCCTTCTTGCCAGTGTTTTTGCTTATTCCATTTTCTGAATTCCAGGTCCGTGTAAGTGGGACCTGATACTTTTCAGGCTGGCGCCGTCCGATTTGGGTTGGAGGCAGCCTCCACCCTGACCCATGCCGCCACACCTGAGCGGGTCAACGGCCACTCAGGTTTCCTCCCAAAGTACCTATTAGCTGCACCCTCTTTCTGTTAAAGCGTTGAAAATGTCTGCTGAAAAGAACTCCATCCCTTTTATAGATAGATTCACGCCAACGTTGTAAAATATTTCAGGGTTACCTGTTGTTACCCCATGTCTGATACAATTTAAACCCATGGTGTTGGACAACCTAGATACTGCTTTGTTCTGTTTTCTTCTTGATGTCCATCTGGGATGACCTAAAAACAAACGGACAGCCCTGATTCTGCTCGACCTCTCCGCAGCCTTTGACAGTTAGCCATGACACCCTAACCAAAAGACTAGAAGACATAGGCATAACAGACACGGCACTACTCTGGACTAAATGTTTCCTAGCAGACAGAACAGAAACCGTTGGTTTAAAACCCTTCAAATCCACACCATGAGTCAATGACTGTGGAGTACCACAGGGGTCCTCACTAGCACCACTGTACTTCAACATCTACCAAACTGCACTAATCAGAATCTTCAAAAAATACAAAATTACATGCTACAACTACGCAGATGACACTCAAATCATATACAAAATCGAAGACAACCTAGCCAATCACTCAACCCTGATCGAGTGTCTAAAATAAGTCTTTAATTGGATGAATGCCAACAACTTGAAAATCAACCCAGTAAAGACAAAAATCATGATTATATCCAAAATCAAGATAACACCACCTATATTCCACGGGCAACGGAAATGGGAACCGCACCAACTCCATCTAAGGTAGTAAAAAATCTGGGAGTCCTGATGGACAACACCCTAACCATAGAACCAATAATAAATGCAATAATCAAGAAATGCTTCTTTCTCCTTCACACAGCAAGAAGAATCTTACCTTTCCTCTGCTTCACCCACAAAATACTCACAATCTTCGCCCTAATCATGTCAAGGATCGACTATGCAACCAGCCTCTATCTCGGAGTAACAGAATACCTCCAAAAGAAACTACAACAGATCCAAAATGCAGCAGCCAGACTCCTCCTCAAACTATCAGAAGCGACACATCACTCCAGCCCTAAAAACATTGCACTGGCTCCCAGTCAAACATTGCATCACCTTCAAAACAATGTGCATAACACACAGGGCAATCAGCAGACAAGGAGCGGAATTCCTCCAAAAGAAACTAACAATCTACAAGCCAACGAGACTCCTCAGATCAAGCAACGAAATATGTCTGGAAGAAAAACCATACCTTAAGAAAAAACTTGGGGGCTCCACCTTCTCCCACTTAGTCGCAAAAACCTGGAACAACATCCCGAAAGAAATAAGAAACATCACGGACCACTTACAATTCAGAAACTAATAAAAACCTGGCTCTTCAACATCACAGATCCAAACTGAAAAACCAAAACCACCAAACGGGAAACACAATGGAAAGGATGGCACATCTAGGACGACAACGACAACATCTAGAACCGAATAAAGAAACTCTTACTACAAAAAGAGAGACAACACTATGTCTAATAGGACACAAACGACATCCATAAGGACAGAATCCAGCATCCCTAGCCAACGCCCAGCGAACAAATCTAGGACAACAATGACAACATCTAGAACCAAATAAAGAAACTCTTACTACAGCAAGAGAGGCGACACCCATAAGGACAGAATCCATCATCCCTAGCCAACTCCCAGAGAACAACCTTCCCCCACTTGATAAATGCTACAATAGATCATACCTGTATAAAGTTGGGTGAACATTAGCACTTAGCCACACCAATTAATCTATGGATATTCACAGGGGCATGGACCTAAGAGAGTGGTGAATGCAGACAGACGCCGCCCCTGGACATAAGTGCAATCATTTGCATTGCGACATACCAAAAGGGGGTAGGAGCAGTTAGATGAATGAGTAACCGAATAAGATGATGAATGCGAGCAGGCCTCAACAGATGGAGGGAGTAAACCCAGGCTTACTGATGCCGACCTTCTACTAGATTAGGAATGCTTTCTGGGCTAGACTGCAAGGGAGGCACAAACGCCTGCCCGCCCCGCATACAAACAGGGGCCACGTAGGCAGCCGGTTGCCCAATTTGGGCAAGGTTATGCATATGAACGGATGCCATACTGGAAAGGGACTGTGAGTGTCGTACAACCCCAGAGCTGGACATAGACACAGAGACACCCAAACATCCCACCTGATTAGAAATATGGAAATTTAGCACCTCACTTCAAGCAAGGAATACCAACTAACTAACCCACTAACAACTTCACCCTCTCCATACAACTCTCAAACTCTAACGAAACTCAACCACAAACTTACAACACAACGATCCGCACAAACTTCACCACACTGCAACAACAAACAAAGCATGCATAGACCCGCACAACAGCACACAACGCCTCCCGACAGTATAACACCCCAAGCCCAGCCAACGGCATTCCGGACTGAGGCCGCCAACAGCACATCACTGCTCTCTTGCACTTCTCCAGATCATCCCCACTAACTCCCCCACCCCTCCTTTCTTTCGGAACCGCCAGAGCGCCCGGGGACCCCTCCGGTGGTGATAGTGCGCGGTACTAATCTCCTTTGCATTAACATTAACATATATCCACCCACTGCTTTGTTGGAGATGGCCCTAAACCATTGCTGTCTGGAGAGTACTTCAGACAAAAATCTCTGTGTCCCTCCAGTAATGCAGCATACTCTTCACTGATGAGCAGATGTTGTATATTAACTGCTTTCTCTCCAATTTAACCAGGCCATTACCCCTTAAGTGGATCACTAGAAAGTCTGGGGGATCCCTAAAAGCTACCAAATTCGCACATTTTTCATGGATGTCCTCCTACAACATGCCGGGGGTGCCCCACCAAGTGTTGATAGCCTTCTTAAAATGTAAGCCTTGTCACGTGTCCTCAGGCCACTTCCCGTTCTACTCACAAAGGATTGCCCTGCAATCCTGGCGGACCTGAAAGGTCTGCTACCTGTCAAAGAAATATGCTACATTAGAGTAAATTTAGCCATACGTATTTTTTATGACGGTGAGTTGCCCAGCCTCCCATTATTTTCATTTTCCATGGGGCGAGTACTCCCATCCATGCTGGTATTGCCGCCCCTATTTGGAAGTAATGGGTGCCATATCCTTCCTTCTCCTTAATCCGCTTGAATGTACATTAAAAGACCTAGTACACAGTACTCTCATGGACGTAATATGCCTTTGAGAGAGAATGAAATGTCAGACGCTCGAGCCGGGGTGAGCGTCAAATGTAATCATGTAAGAGAAGGTCTTAGGACCTCTCGTCATAATGACACTTTCAGAAGTAATCTGTAGAGGTGCACGGACAGCAACCGAGGATGGGAACTTCTGCTTTAAAGTAAGATCAGGCTACTATGGCTTTTCATTAGAATCGCTGATACCTATAGAAATAGCAGCCACTGGAATTAAGGCGAAAAAACGTGACCTGTCATATGATGACAGGTAGTCCCTATATGCACTCCTAAGCAGTGGTCGAAGTGAGCGGTAGCGGTCGGGAGCGGTGCTGCTATACTTTTTAAAATTACCTTGTACAGCTGCTGTACTTTTATTTAAAAAAGAAACCGTTCTGGAATGGTTTTGTTTTAAAATAAAAGTGTAGGAAGAAGTTGAAACCTTTCCTTTGAGTGCACTGCACTGAACGTTCCCTTAAAAAGCAGGTGCAAGTGTTTGGGGGTAGGGAGTGTAGTGTGTGTGGGAGGGGTTGTGGCAATGGGGTTTGTGGGGAGCAGGGGCAGGCAAGCAGGTAACATAGTTCCACTACTTCTTTTCGTACACTTCGACCACTGGTCCTAAGGGATATAACAACCCCAAGTCGTAACAGTTGCATATTCAGATCATTATAGCAACATTTTTCTCTGTGTGACCCATAAGGGTATTGTCTCTTTTAATAAATTAGCATATGATCGAGCAATGACATAGCTACCATCTTTTCAATTGGTGATTATTTATCAAAATAAGTAAACGGAAGCACATTTTCAAAAGAATTTACAATTTTCACAATTTTCACAAAAAGAAAAAACAATTGAGAAATAAAACGTAAAAGAATGAACAGTGAAGTAATAAAGGTGTTAACAAATACTCAATAAACGTGTTCCAATAGTCCAGTGTGTCACATCTCAATATTTCATCATAGAGTTATGTTTTTAGTCCCACACAGTTGGGTCACATATAGTCCTGTATAAAATTGTTCCAGATGTGTAGGCTGTATCGTGAGATGTTCAAAAAGTGCAGATGCGTTTCGGAATAAATCCTTCTTCGGGGCTAGTACAGCCTATCTAGATTCATGCGTTTCCATTTTAAATCACCCAATGTGTATCTAAAAGTAACACATAGAGGAGGTTCAAAAGTGTTCACTAAATAGTAGGTGTGTAAATATAAAGTGACCAACCTTGAGTCCTCTTGTGAAGTTCTATGCGGCTGTATTCAATCTTCATACAGAGGTTTAAACATTTGGTAAGGCTGTTGCAAAATATGAGACATCTGTGGTTGTCTGGTCCCCGGTTGTCTGCGCGTGATAATCCTATGTCCGAGAGAGAACCTGGTCACAGGACAGAAGTTGTCCAAATCAACTAAAGCACCCCAGCCAAATCGTGTGGAGACTCAGCGCGTACCCCGGACGCACCCAGCCAAATCACGTGGAATCTCATTGCGTACTCCGGACGCACCCCAGCCAAATCGCGTGGAAACTCAGCACGTACCCCGGACACACCCCACCCAAATCGTGTGGAAACTCTGCGCTTACCCCAGAAGCACCGAGTTTCCACGCGATTTGGCTGAGGGGGCTGTATGCTGGACTAGGGATGGTGCAGGGGCTTGCGCCATGTTAGGCATTTCGCTAGCTTTTTACTGCGCGTGGGGGCGTGTTGGGGGCGTTACTAGTGCTGTTTAATGTTCCTTGCGCCATGGTTAGTGATGCCTCAGGAAGTCCATGAATATGTGTGCTGCGCAATTGTTTCTTTGTGCTGCGGCTGGCGCACGTGTGACCCACGTGCCTTCTCAGCGTGGGGCACTTGCGCCTTTTCTGCACTGGATTCCATGAATTGGGGTATTTTTCTGCGTATGGGGGCATGGGGATAAAGGCAAGTAGGACAGCAGTCTGGAATAGGTTTGTGGGTTTGTGTTGTGATGGCTGGGGAAAGCTGGTTGACAGAATATATCAGAGTTTACAGGCAGCACTATACAAAGAACTAGAAGTACCAAAATACATCTGGGCCCAATGGACAAGACCCGACCTAGACAAAGGAGGAACAGACTGGTTACCCAAATGTGAATGGGATAGCCCTGTCCATTCTGCAGCCAAATGGGAGACCAAACACCCAATGCAGACTACCAGGCATGCTGCAGGTGAGCAGCATTAGCAGGGCTGGAACCAACAGAGCGCAACACAGCCCTTTGGGAAACAAGGAAACCTCCCCAATGCCTTTGCTGACATTTACTTACTTCATACAGGAGTGAGCCAGGGAAATAATTACCCCAGTGACTGCACGGCGGGTGGAATAAAATGGAGACTGAAAAGGGGGCATGGCTAGAAGCTCTTTTGAAGACTTCCTGTGGAAATTCTAGCCAAAAAAAGGAGCAGATGGGAGGTGTTGGGATTAGCTCAGGTAGCGATTGGCCTGGGGAAGCAGCTGAGTCGGGTAGCCTATGGGAGAGGAGAGAAGCTTTTATGTAGGAAGAACAGTGCTATACAATTCAACAATCAGTCTGCAGTGAGAGGTGTTTGGGTGAGGTTAGAGGAAGAGCAAGAGACCAGACTGCAGCAGGTGGAGAAGGACTTGAAGGAGACTTTTGGCATACTCAAAGAGAGTGAAGGTATGCTGTTGCGAGTGCGAATGTGGTACGAATTTGGCTGCTTCTGCATAAGTGTGAGTGAGAGGGTAATTGAAGGAGGAAGAGCAGGAGGGTTTTTGAGACTAGTGGGGAGAGTAGAGGCAGGGGAGGATAGGGCTCTGGAGCGAGCTGGAGAGTAGAGTACGAAGAAGAGAGAGAGCAAGATGACCAGGAGACAGGGCGTATTCTGGTGGTAGATCCGCTGGAATACTGCCAAATGGAATTACCATTACCACCACATGGTCCTGCGAAATTACTGCCAGATTACAAGTTATGTTATGTTATATTACTTGGCATTTATATAGCGCTTTATATATCATTGGTATGACCTCAAAGCACTGGTAGGTTGAACGCCATCGGGAACCGGAGTTCAAGTCACTAGAGAGAGATAGTGTCGTATGGTGCATGGGTGCACCGGATATGTGTGCAGCTGGTGTAGTAGTTGGATGGTAGCTGCTTCCGAGCGATAGGTGTGGTGCTGAAGATATCAGTAGGATGTGTGCAGTCTCGTGGGTGGACACCCAGACTGGGTTTTGGTTGCATCAGGCCTGAGGAACGCCTATGTGAGCAGCTAGCCGGAATGTGCTCAGCTAGGTGCGTTTTATTAGAGTGATGCAGTGTTCATGGGGATGTATTCGTATGTGAACAGCTAGGCCGAATTTTCAGGGGTATAGCTGTGTTCTAGTTGAATGATGGTGTATAGTAGAGAGTAAGAGTAGTGGTGTGATGTGGTGGTTATCTGTAAAAGCACCTTAGGCCTTAGGTCTTAGAACTGGCATGTGGACAGGACGGTAGGGCATACGTAGCGACATAAGGATATATAGCGGCAGGGTGGATACAGGTATATATGGGGGCACAGATATAAATGGGGATACAGATAAATAGTGACAGGGGTCAATACAGGAATATAAGTTGATACAGATGCATATGGGGGTACAGAGACATAGCATATATAGGGGGATACAAATATATGGTAGCAACATATATAGGGAGATACATATACATGGTAACAACATGGGAACAGGTGCACAGTGATACAACGTGAGGTACATCCACTCTGTCCAATTCCATCCACTCTATCAAATCCATGCACTCTGTCCAATTCCGACCACTCTGTCCAGTTCCGTCCACTCTGTCCAATTCCATCCACTCTGTCCAATTCCGTCCACTCTGTCCGATTCCGTCCACTCTGTCCAGTTCCATCCACTCTGTCCAGTTCCATCCATTCTGTCCAGAAGTCCACAAGTGGTGGTATGCTGGTGTTAGTCCCCAATAAAGGAGTCCGTAGGACTCCATGGGGATTTTGGCTGTAATTCTCCCAGCAATATTTCTGCCGATTTTGAAATTTCTGGCAGTAAGGCGGTGGAATTGCCTGCAGCATTTTGCTGGCGGTTTTTCCTTTGCATTATCACGTTAGTTATAGTACGGCAGTGCAGTAATGCAGAAGTAACTGGTTTAGTGATACAGGTAATTGTGTTTCATGAGGGATGCAAAGAAAGCAGACTCAAGATCAAAATCAACCAAAACAAAGTTTTTGATCTGCATCATAAAAAAAACAATCTAAATTACACTTGATTTTCGAATGACAAATAATTGAGCAAGTTGATAGGTTTGATTACTTAGGGCTGATAATTTCAAGTAATGGCACCTGGACAGTGTAAATCGAAAAGGCAAAATCGAACTTAGATCGAATAACCAACACCACTACAAAACTGGCCCATATGCATGGAAATAGTGCTCTATCTCCCTCACTTCAGATCAACAATATGCAGGCCTGGGCAGCAGCTGCCTACTGGGCTGATATTTGGGGATACCCTATGTGCATCAGACTGCAGGTAGCAAAGAATACATTCCTAAATAAGATTGCACTGCTACTTAGCAGCACCTCCAATATGGCTCTACAAATAGAGCTATCCCAGACCAACATAGCGGATGTGATATCCAATTGTCCAGCAATGTACTGGGTACGACTTTGGGCCTCACCCGATCTGTCAAAATACAGAGAAGCACTAACAGATCTTTTGTCCCAGAATGGAGGAATGGGTATCCCCCGGTGTAGGCATGCAAAGGCAGAATTAAACTCTGTGGAACTATCGCACCTATGGATTGAAACCTCATCCATTAATGGCTACACCCCGAATTGGGTCCAGGATGCGTTTTCGATGAAGATGGAGACCAAAGCAGAAAGCCATTTCGAATCCTCAGCGCAAGCCAGAGAATATCAACGTTATATACCGGTTCTTGGGCATGAAAGATATCTGGACTACACTAATCCACCATTTGCACTTTCTCTTTACCTGTGACACAGATATGACACGTTACCCTTAAACACACAGTTATACAACTGGCATGTGTCAGAATCCGAGCACTGTCCAGTGGTTACATGTCTTTATACCGAAATATTTCTATAAAGAATGAACATATATCGAATATTTTCTAACCATTTTTTTTCATAGAGAATGCCCTTATTTTTTTGGGGGCTGGGGGCACAAACTCCTGTTTCTCACCCCTAAAACCCCACCCCAACCGTTTCCCAAAAATATTTAACCCTTTACCCCACCCCTAAATGCATTCGCTATAAAAAATGTTGTTATAAAATATTCAATATATGTTCATTCTTTATTAAATATTCGATATAAAGACTGCATATCCTGTCCAGTCTGCTCTGAGGAGAAAGAACATGTTTAACACTTTCTCCTGTTGTGCCCTTATTACGATTACCTCCGGAAATGCTATTTAAAACCTGTTTTGTTAAAATATAATACTAGACACCGATCCAACGCCTTTGTCCAACGCCTTGTCCAACACCTTGTCCAAATCAACTACGGATGAACTGACTGTATTTGCTTTCACCAAGTATATCCACCGTGCATGGCTCCTTAGATGGAACCATCTTTCCATTCTCAACATCAAGATCATACGATATAACATGAAGAACATGGAGCAATTATATTTCCGTGAATGATAATGCAATAGAAACAAGGTGTTATGAAGATAGGTTTGCCTTAAAGTTATAGGCACATGCGCACTTTATTCCATAACTTTGCATTGTTTGGCGTGATTTGTATGGAACGAAAATAATTAATTCACCACTGCAATATCTTTGATATGCTGTCCATGCTAAGGCCCTGATTCACAGAGCATTTTCCAATGGGGTTTTGCCATTATAAAACGCTTCTATGAATTAGGCCCTATGTGTTTGATCTTTGATGTTGTATGGATTATTCCGAAATAAACATGAACATCGCTAGGTAACCGAGTGACCACGCATTACTGCCTTTTATTTCCAGCACCACCCTACTTGTAATGAGGCACAGAGTGTGGAGAGGAGAGGAATCAGGACATTGGTGACACGGGAAGGGATAAAGAGACATAAGCTCAGAAGATGGAGTGCAGGAGTGTGGGGAGAGGGAGGAGGAAGCCGAGAAGGAAGAAAAGGTTAGAGGTGGCCATCCAGAGATAGGGCAGCTAGGGCCGACAGTCTACCTGGCTAGGCCACTTGAAAAGTCCCTAAGGGAGTTTGATCATTAAGGCTATGCCTTTAGACCTCCGTATAGACCCTAAGGGTCACCTGGGTTTAGTAAGTCTGTACGGCAAAAAGGCCTTTTGGAGTAAGGCTAGGCTACTGAGGTGGGAGCCTCCACAAAGAATGAGGCAACGAGTACAGGGATCATTTTTTTATTTATTTGCATTTGTAAAGCGCCTAAGCCCAAGGGCATTGAGGCGCTGTTGCGGACCAGTTACATCATGCATATACTTGAGGAGAAAAACATTTAACAAACAGGTCGGTGTGGAACAAGTGTCAAAGTTCGTCGCTCCCGATGTCTATGGTCGGACAGGGCAATGTTTAGGTGAAGGTTTTAAGGGCTTTCCTGAAGGCCCAGTGAGAGTTTTCTGCTCTTAGCGAGGGCGGAAGGGAATTCCAGTGAAAAGCCGCTACTGAAGGGAAGCTAGCATCCCTAGTCTGCAAGCCACAAGTGACTAGTTTTGTAAGACTATTTTTCTTAATAAAAAAACGAAAAGATACTGCGGAAATATACTCCAGTTTTCTAGTGGATCATTGAGAACATTGTCGCAGGGTTTAAACTATGCCAGTGACTGTCAAATGTGATAATCTGCACTAGACTGTATTATCCTCTGTAGCCTGCTGTATATTTTGTATGAATTGTATGTAACCAAGCCAATGTAAATGTGTACCAGACTATAATATTTTCTAGATCCGTTGTATATCTTGATTGTATTGTATGCAACTAAGCTTATGTAAATGTGTAACCTTTTGCATTGCGCCCAGATACCCTTGGGTTAGGCGCGCTATATAAATCAATAAACAAACGAACAAATAATATTTGCTGCAGAAACCTGCTCTGTGCACGGTCGCTGATATGGCATGATGCCTTTGTCTTTTGGAATAGCTGATCTCTTCCTGAACAGAATGGCTTGCAAATCCTATGCCTTTTTATGGAGCTTCTCCTGGAATGCGTGCTGTAAAACGGTCCATTTCGACCCAGTGAGGACTCAGCCCCCCTCTTACTTCGCTTGCTGACGCTAATTTGGGAGGAAACCTTTACGCCCCAGTACTTTAAAAAAAAGCTACAAGTCACCAGTCTGTATTATGATCTTGGTTTTTAAAGGCCCTCCTGTCTGCCCCTGTAAGAGCGGCGTTTGCATCCAAACGAAGCCCCTGCCCGATTGAGCCAATATTAGAATGAAGCGGTGTGCTTGTATGCACATTAGAAAAACTCATTGTTGGGAAGCTTGAACCAGGGAAAGGAGGCCTTACATTTGCATCCCTTAAAGGGACGGCGCCCCAAGGTGCCTTGTGGTGACCCCCTGACCTCTATCTTTGGCATGATGGGGGTAGTGAGAAGTTCCTCCCAGTGCCACCATCACACAGGTTGTGGCAACACCTGGCCCCCTTGCCGGCTCCACTGTCCACCTCCATTGTCTGTCAGGAGACTTTTGTCACAGGACGTCCCGGACAAACGGCGCAGGTTACGGACTTTCTATGTATTTATTATGTCCATGGATAGTTAAATGACGAGGGAGTGCTGGGGTGGATATATGACTCCCCTTTAGGCTTCACGTGTCCCCTCCCTGTATAAGAAGGATGATCTGAGTGGATTTTCAAGGGGAGGGGTTCGGAATACGTGGGGTCGGGAATTTCTGTGGTAGGTGAGAGCAGGCCAAAGGGTGTTGCTGGGTCTGGAAAAGATTTGGGGATATGCTAATGTCGGGACTCGGGGCTAGCTAGCCTTTTGTTTGTAGCCCCTGCGCTTTTATCCAGGGCTACAACCAAAAGACCCAGGGGTATAGCCCCCCCCCCAGATCTCCCTAGCGTCGCTTCTGAGCAGAAGGGAGAGGCTGCCCAGCAGAGGCAGAGGACTCGCAGACTGAATAGGGCGTGAGATCGCGGGCCGCAAGCTGGGGAACCGGAAGTACACAAAGGCTCATGCATCTAGTGCTGCTCTCCCAGCGAGGCACTAGGCCTGCTCGTGGAAGAATTTCTCCATTTGCTGGCGAATTCAAAGGTGAGCGGGAGCTACATTGGGCTCTTACTTTTTAATAGCATGTTTGTTGTCTTTGACTGTTTGTATGCACTCGGTCTGCAATGGTTTCCCCACATGATTCCTGCCCCAGCACACTCCTGCCTCCCTCCCAGCCATCGGCTCGACTGGCTCATGCATCTAGTGCTGCTTTCCCAGCGAGGCACTAGGCCTGCTCGTGGAAGAATTTCTCCATTTGCTGGCAAATTCAAAGGTGAGCGGGAGCTACATTGGGCTCTTACTTTTTAATAGCATGTTTGTTGTCTTTGACTGTTTGTATGCGCTCGGTGCGCAATGGTTTCTCCCCATGATTCCTGCTCCAGCACACTCCCGCCTCCCTCCCAGCCATTGACCCGATTGGCTGATGCATCTAGTGCTGCTTTCCCAGCGAGGCACTAGGCCTGCTCGTGGAAGAATTTCTCCATTCTCGCGCCTCCTCAACTTCCCCGTCTGCTGCCCTGGTGAGTAGAATATGCTTTTGAGACCCTCTGGGTCTCTGCTCCACCTAAGAAGCTGCATTTTGTGTGTGCCCCAGTCCCTTTGGTGCTCCTCCTCGGCCTCCGTTCCCCAGCCCTCCCTCGCTTCCTGACTTCCTCCACTGACCGCCTCCCACCATCCCTGATTGGCCCTTCCGGCCCACAACACCGGCCTGATTGGCGCCTGAATCGAGTCAGCTGGGCCTACCGACCCATGCCCTCTTCCTGATTCTCCTTCCCTCCCGGCCCCCTGCTCCCATTGGTCCTCTCGGCCCTCATCACTGCTCCTCCCAGGGCAGCCCTCTGCCCGTGCAGCCCTGCGGCTAAGGGCCCCAAGGCAAAGGGTGGCTCCTACAGAAGCGGGTCCAAGATGTGTCTGCCGCTGTCAGCAGGAGAAGCCAAGGAAGCCAGCAGCTAACAGACACCAACAAAAACTGTAAGTGTGGCATGGGTGGGATGTAGAGCAATTACTCTACACCAGAAAACCCCTGCCACTCTACCTCCCCATCCCATAACATAGACTGCCATAGACTTAGCCCATGCATACCTAGAAAGTTGTGTGACCACCAGCCGGATATCAACCATGACAGTGTTTGAAATGTTGCCTTGCATTGCATCCTAACATACTAGTCAATGTTAACAAGTGTCACACCTGGAGGGAATTGGGGACGCTGGCCTGTGTCGCATCTGGACAGAATTGTGAATGTTAGCACGTGCAACACCTAGTTGGAACTTGAATATTACCATGTGCCACACTTAGAATTGAGAACATTAGCCTGCGCCGCATCTAGACAGAACTGTGAATATTAGCATGTGCCACACTTAGACGTAATTCCTAACTTTGGCCTGCGTCACATCTAGACAGAATTGTGAATGTTAGCATATGCCACAGTTAGATGGAACTTGAATGTTAGCATGTGCCACACTTAGAATTGAGAACATTAGCCTGCACCGCATCTAGACAGAATTGTGAATGTTGGCATGTGCCACACTTAGAATTGAGAACATCAGCCTGCACCGTATTTAGACAGGATTGTGAATGCTAGCATGTGCCACACTTAGACGGACTTCCTAACTTCGCCCTGTGTCGCATCTAGATAATATTGTGAAGGTTAGAGAGTGCCACACCTAGATGGAACTATGAAGATTATCAAGCACAACACTTGGAAGGAAATGAGAATGTTAGCACTTGGATAGCATTGTGAACATTAGTCTGTGCGGTATCTGGATAATATTGTGAAGATTGGTGAGTGCCACATTCAGACTGAATGGAGTAGGTCAGCGGGTGCTACACTTAAACAGAACTGTGAATGCCTGCATGTTAAATGTCACATAACCCACTAACCAATATAAACTCAAACTCTCTGCACACTTAAAAAAAATCTCACACAACCATCTCTTGCACAACAAGCTGCACACACTTCACCACACTGCAACAACACATAAGTCGCACAAACAGCACACGCGGACTGACACCGATCCAATACTCACACCAAAGCTCAGCACCCGCTGTCTACCGAGTTGAAGCTGCCAACAGTACACTTCTCCTGTCACTATCCTACTCCCTCTTCACCACACTGACCCATTCCACCTTCTCATTTACAGATCCTCCAGAGCGCCTGGGGACTAATTCCGTTGGTGACGGTGCGCTATATAAGTACCGTTAACATAACATAACAAATGCACTCTGAAGACAGGCCTTATTTTGGCATCCTTTGTACGTGTCTCCATTTCAAGGGAAATCTATGCTTTGCCAAAGGCACCTTAAGCAGGCAGGGTACCAAAAGGCAATGCATTTTAACATATGAGAGCAATGATGTCCCCATTCCAAGGGAGGGGGTGCCGCAAACCCGGGTGGGCACACATTATAATGACACTGGTGTGAGTCATGAAGCCGAACATTGGCCTCTGTGGTTGGGAATGGATTGCCCAACAGTAACCAGAAAATGATGTGTAACTCCGTTTCACGTTTATTTTGTATGGGGGTCCGGCAGGGCACACGTGTTTCATCAATATTCATACACCCAAACTGATTAACAACGGCCTGATGCTGTGCTGCGCACTCAGCTCTGATAACAATGGCGGCCAGAGGGGGTGCAGCTGCTGCATTGAAGCCACCTCTGTGCAAGATGTCAGAAGAGAGGGTGCAGTCAGGAAGCCAGCTTTATGAGGTGGGTTGCCAGGGCCTGCACATTCTACTGGAGGCGTGCTACTTATGGTGCTGAACCGCCTGCACGGAGGGGTGTAAGCCACCAGTCTGTCTTTCTTGGTTTTCCTAAACAGCACAAGTTCTCAATTTTTGAAAAAGAGCGCTGGGTGGATGTTGTAGAGTACATGAATGCCATCGCTCTGGACAATTCGCCAGACGCCCATTGTTCAGCCTCCCAAGCCATTAGAGGAGGGGGAAAGACGGTGATGCAATCCTGGCTTGATCGTGCCTAAAAGGCTCAGTGAAGCCTGAACTACTAGGCCTCGCCTGCTCTGCGAAAGGCACGCACCCCCACGCATGCGTGGCATTGGGCTTCATTCGTGAGGTCTACCTCGGAGCTCTAGGCAGGCGGGTATCGGGACCGGTGTTCCAAAAAAGATTGTGAAGTGGGTGTATTTTACTCCCTATTTCGTTTCACGTTTGGAGTGAAATAATTTTGTTAGCAAGAAAAGTCATTCCCAGTGTTATTGGGTGCATTTTTTAGGTGAAAAAAAGTTTGAGCGCCATTTACTTCTTTGCAAATTAATAGATGTATTTCCTTTCTGCTCATAAGAACATATCAGTGGAGCTGTCTGGATGGAAGCAGGGGCGCAGGGCGCTTATGTGCTGTTTCCTATTTTTTGTGGGGGGGATTTTGACTCCCTCTTTTATTTTGTTAGGAATATTTTCCTGTTTTTTACAGATTTCAAATGACTTTTCCGCGCTTATGTCTAGGGCTTCTTGGGGTCCACGTCTAGGCATTCTCATTCCAAGTTGACTTTGACAGCACTGGTAGTGATTGACGCAAGGTTGTCGCTGAATCATAACCACTGGCATAGCTCTGTGTAATCCACCCTCCTCCAATCCCCACCCCCACATTTGGCTTTTATCCTGTCCTGTGGTAGTGGAGGGGCAACACTGCTATCCAAATTAGACTTGGTCCCTTCCCAGTAGGGGCAGTCCGAACCCAAATTGCTATGTTACATCCCTATGGGGAAGGTGCAGTGATGTACAGTGGGTAAGGGGAAAGAGAGAGAGGGAGGTTGGAATGAGGGGGTGGGAGGTATTTCCTCCTCAACATGCATGACTGATGAGGAGTGCCCCCTTTTTGGACCTCTAAAGTGTTGTCTTATGCGGTATCATGTCATTCTTTCGAAAACATAGTTTTGAAAGACAAAAGTTCCGAATACAAAGTTTAGAAATGTTATTTTTCGAATGCATTTTTTTTCATGGTACAGGTTTTATTTTAGTTTTGTATAGAAAAACAAGTTTGTTTTAAAAAGAAAACATGGGTTTGGGGGGGAACCCCTCCATTAAAAAAAAAAATGCATTCGAAACTTTTTTTTCGAGGCTTTTATGTCGAAACCTTTGTATTTCGAAACTATCACTGTCGAAAAAATCACTATAAACCGTCTTATGAAGCTTTTTGCGTTTTTTAGAAAAAACATACAAATCTGTTTCTTAAGTTTTGACCACCGATTGACAGATAAGTTTAGCCTCTAGTGCCTTTCACATTCTGTACTCAAAATTTCAGAGAATGCCTCACATCCGGCTCAGCGGCAGCCCACCACATCTTTGGGAAATTGTGTACTTCTCTAACGTTTTGATCATAGTAACTGGAATGTTGACTGGTATTGCTGCACAGGGGATTGCAATGCGCATAGGCTCTTGGCATGTGAACCCTGATTACCATCTCCATGGCACTGTAATGCTGGTGGTATTCCAGTATATGTCCTGGCACTGATGTGTAATCAGTGTTGTTTCACTTTTGTCCCGATGCATATCTTTTTAGATTTGGATGAATTTCCCCGTGGCCTTATTGTTTAAACTTAGTAGTGCGTGCTAATAAATCTGAACGGCTTAGCACGTCGTTTTGATCGAGAATCCACAAGCAACAACGTAAGGGTGTGCATCAACCTCGCAGAGTGAACCAAGTGTTGGTCAAGGACAGCTATCCAATGCCAAGCATCACTGAACTTGTCTTATGTCGCATGGGGCTAGTAGTGTCTCTAAACTGGCCATGTCCTCCCCATACCATCATGGAATGGTTCCTTAAGTCATGCAGGTACCTCATAACGTTTTAGCTCCCTATGGCACATTCCAACACACCTGAATGCTGTTTGGTCTATATTCTACAGACTGTATTTCAGACAGGGGTCAAGTCCTAAAAATTAAAGTGGGGGGACTCATCAACAAATGCAATGAGATGAAGACGCCACCATAAATTAGCATATCAAGGTGAATATGCACATTTTATTAAATTGGCTTTGCATAACCACCCAAATTGCACGGGATGAATGGCATTTGCCTTTCATAAAAACAAACACATAAGAGAGGATATTTTCTTCTGATAGTGTTTTTGAAAATGTTAAAAGATTTGCATGTTTTAAACTCCAAGAACCGATACAAATGTTTTCCCTGAGACTTGCAGTACCGAAATGGGACAATTAATCTTTAGTTGTATTTTATTTTTCATCAGGTTATTTAGTGCAGTGGTAAACTGTTTGGCCTACAATCCTGATGACTGTGTACCGATCCCCGTGGTCAGCTTTAATGCATAAATTCAAAGAGGACATTCACAGCCTGATTCATGGAATTATTTGCGTGAAAAACGCAGATTTTCCCGCCTTTCTGCCCGAAAATCCCCATACTTCAAACAGGGATTTTCGGGCAGAAATGAGCGCAAATCTGCGTTTTTCACGCAAATAATTCCATGAATCAGGCAGTCAATGTTTCTCATTTTGGCTTGAGGGGACTGAGTCCACCCTCTGAAAAAAGTGGGTGGACTCCGTCCCCCGGCGTGTACCCTCGACTTGAGCCCTAATTTCAGAGACTCGTTGATCAAATATTGAGAGGTAGAGAAAACATGCTGTACTTTCAAGATGACATATTAGTTCATGGGAAGAATGTATGGGAACGTGATGCAGCCTTGTACAAGGCACCTCACAAATTACCCGATGCAGGAATAAGAATCAATAAGGAAAAAGGCACTTTTGGATCATAGACAATAGAACACTGAGTATACACTATCAACAACAACAAGGGAGTTCAGGAAAAAAAATCGATATTTTTAAGGCCAGCAATGAAGTGCCCAAACCTTTGAGTGAGGAAGGACTGAGATCGTTCCTTGGCCTCGCAAACTAGAACACAAAGTTCACCCCTTATTTCCCTGAGCGCACCAATTACATGCATCCAACTACTCAAGAAAGAAAGCAAATTTATATGAGCAACTGATCAAAGCAATGCACCACGCTTGAAGTGTTTTGATTTCATATAGAGCATGTACATTGCAAATGACGCAAGTGCTTATGGACTAGATGCTACCCAGCCCGGAGAAACATGAGCGATGAGAGAGCGGTCACATTTGCCTCCAAGACACTGTCCTCCGCTGAGAAGAAGGAGTTTGTTCTAAAGGAGGAACTCCTGGCCTTTGTATATAGGCTGCTGAATATTTTAGGATTTACGCCAGTGGAACTAAGTTCTTCATTATGACTGTGATGAACCTCTGGTACATCTGTTGAGTCCTGAGGAGCTTAAGATATGCAGACTCAGTTTTTCGGTATTATAACATGGATCCAGCTTGCCTATCAACAAGCCTGCAAGAGTACACCTTACAAAGTCAGTATCATTCTGTGTGAAAAATGTTTCAGGCTGTTGGCCGGTCCAGACTGCCCCTGAAGGAGGGTGCACATGAAGCCTTTTGAAAGCTGAATGCATCGTGGGGTCAGAAACAGGTTGCAGTCATTGGTCAACCATTTGGCGAGTCCAAATTGTTAAATTGGTTGGTGGTTATCTGCTATATGAATGTCCCTGTATTGTGGCTGCCCAATACAATTTAAAATGAGTTGCTGCTTCGGGTCATTCAAATTGTGCCAACCTTAGGTATTGTGAATAGAGCTCATACAAACTTGGCGAGTGTTCAAAACATTGTTTAATTGTATTTGTCTTGAGAATTCAGAGAATGGTTTGATAGTCCAAAATATCTTTTGGTTTCAAACTAACAATTTGATTTTGTCTCAGAATTGTGCTTGAGTAGTCTCTGTCTCATTCAGTTTCAAAAAGACACCATCTGTGTTATAAACAGAAAATTAGTACAATTTGACGTTTTCTCTAATTTGTAATTGGGTGATCTCTATCTCTTTGAGAAGTTTCTCAATAGTTTGGAATCCTTTCTAGACTCTGATAGTACGTGTGTCAGAAAGAAATCTTAAGTTTATGACAACCTCTTTATTACAGCATCTTGTGTTAGAAAAGAACCTTCATTTTATGACAAGCTCTTTATTACAGACTCGAGACGTGTTTCCTCACTATAACTAAAGTGGATCATCAGGAGGTTTTATAGAGCAATTCCTTGTTGTAGGTCCCTTTGGTAAAGGTATTTGTTTCTGAATTGTGGCTTGATATTTAGGAAAGGTGAATCCTTGGTGAAAAATAACGTTTGGGATGCAATTGTCCAAAGCAAAGAGGGCTGCAATCTGCAATCTAGAGTGGCGTCAATTGAAAATATCGCCCGCGATGAAGGGTGTAGAATTTCCAAAAGAGTGCGAGGCCATGATTCGCTCTGAACATTGTGTGAACAAAGGATGGCGGGATGAGAGAGCTCTCCCTGTGCTACGCCAATCATTCTGGAACATTGCTCCAGATCGAACATATGAAGGAGGCCTTTTATTCAGAGGGAGAATCTGGTTTCCATGCAAAAACTCTGCTTAACAATAATTGAGAAGTCACAACAAAGACACATGGAAATTCGTTTTAATAAAGAAGAGGATAAGAGAAAGCTGAAGTTTTTAATAATATACTCTCATCACCCCATCCAGCTGGACAGTGTTCTATAAAATACCCCTCTTGGCTCCATTTTTTTCCAATTGGAAAGGCCTAACACATTTGTAGGATTCTCTGGGTCACTTGGGAGCAGCGTCACCTCCTGCTGTGAACCTGAGAATTTATTTTGCCACATGCCTGCAGCCTGTAGTCCATTGCACAGCGCTGAGTACACATGAAGGTTTTCACCTATCAAAACAGGTAAGATTTTTATAGAGCATCTGCATTTAAAATGCAATTCCTGATGCAATACCTTTTCTTTAAAAAAGTGGGAAAAATAAAAAATGGGCAGAGTTTTAGAAAATCTGCAGATGCACCTACGTACCCGCTGGTCGGGGAATAATGGAAGGATCCCATGCAAGTTACGCCGCGCCAGGGATCCCGAAATAAAAAACAGAAAATCATATGCCCGGCTTGGGGATAAGAAAGAGGCAAGGAGGGTCCCTTTACTCTTAAGAAGAAAAGAAAGCGTTGGTGGCGCGAGGGCAGCACCTCATATAACGGTGTAACCATGGTAATGGGTTAGAGGCTCTTTGTCCAACACCGCTGCGGCTGGGCCTTTATGCTGGCACTCCCCTGATTCGCAGGGGAGTGCCTGTAAGCATTGCCACTTCGCAGGCGGTCGTCCCATTACTGCTGGGCCCTGGTCACCTTAGATGACTGGTGCTCCCCATAGCTGGGGAGCGGCCAAAATGTGTTTTTAGCACTCCTGGGGGCTGAATTTAAATTAGGGGGTGCCCCTGTCAGGTGGCCCACCGGAGCTCCCTGGGCCACACCTGGCAGGCGTGACCCAGATGGAGTGAGTTGGGTCCCCCTCCCCCCACGTTGCCTTTGAGTGCTGGGCTGCATCTAATATCAAGAGTCACCACCAAAGAGCACAGGAAGAAAGAAGACCCTAAGAGCAGCCGAAAGGACCTTGAGACAACCCTGGCCAGATTGTCCTGCAAGAAAGGTAATAATAAATAGTTTTAAATACAGTGCACTGTATAAACATTGTATATATTTTTAAAGACACTTTAATATTTTTAAAGGACTCTATATTTTTGTGTTTTATTTTTTAGTTACGCAGCTGCTATGTTTAAGGTCATTTGTGCATAGTGTCATGTGTTTTGCCCTTTTTGTAAAAAAAACTTCAAAAAATCCTGCTGGTGTATTGGAAGAGGAAAAGTACACTTTTACGAACTAAAAAGAACCATACACCAACATTCATTTTTTCTGCCTTTCCTTTTGTGCTCCAGTTACTCTAACCTTGTGTTATCTCCTTAGCAGTATTTGGGTAACCTGCCTGCCATAAATTCTTGAGCGCCCCTACCATTACCACCTTCCTAGCGAGGTACACCGGGGTGATCTTGTACCCAGGAGAACAGGGTTTTGAGACAGGTAAGAGGCAGGTGAAGTTAAAGTGAAGGGTTACTCTGTATACTGTATCCCTAGCCTGCAAGCCACAAGTGACTAGTTTTGTAAGACTATTTTTCTTAATAAAAAAACGAAAATATACTACGGAAATATACTCCAGTTTCCTAGTGGATCATTGAGAACATTGTCGCAGGGTTTAAACTATGCCAGTGACTGTCAAATGTGCTAATCTGCACTAGACTGTATTATCCTCTGTAGCCTGCTGTATATTTTGTATGAATTGTATGTAACCAAGCCAATTTAAATGTGTACCAGACTGTAATATTTTCTGGATCCGTTGTATATCTTGTATGTATTGTATGTAACTAAGCTTATGTAAATTTGTAACCTTTTGCATTGCGCCCAGATACCCTTGGGTTAGGTGCGCTATATAAATCAATTAACAAACAAACAAACAATATTTGCTGCAGAAACATGTTCTGTGCACGGTCGCTGATATGGCATGATGCCTTTGTCTTTTGGAATAGCTGATCTCTTCCTGCACAGAATGGCTTGCAAATCCTATGCCTTTTTATGGAGCTTCTCCTGGAATGCGTGCTGTAAAACGGTCCACTTCGACCCAGTGAGGACTCAGCCCCCCTCTTACTTCGCTTGCTGACGCTAATTTGGGAGAAACCTTTACGCCCCAGTTCTTTAAAAAAAAAGCTACGAGCCACCAGTCTGTATTATGATCTTGGTTTTTAAAGGCCCTCCTGTCTGCCCCTGTAAGAGAGGCGTTTGCATCCAAACGAAGCCCCTGCCCGATTGAGCCAATATTAGAATGAAGCTGTGTGCTCTTGTATGCACATTAGAAAAACTCATTGTTGGGAAGCTTGAACCAGGGAAAGGAGGTCTTACATTTGCATCCCTTAAAGGGACGGCGCCCCAAGGTGCCTTGTGGTGACCCCCTGACCTCTATCTGTGGCATGATGGGGGTAGTGAGAAGTTCCTCCCAGTGCCACCATCACACAGGTTGTGGCAACACCTGGCCCCCTTGCCGGCTCCACTGTCCACCTCCATTGTCTGTCAGGGGACTTTGTCACAGGACGTCCCGGACAAACGGCGCAGGTTACGGACTTTCTATGTATTTATTATGTCCATGGATAGTTAAATGACGAGGGAGTGCTGGGGTGGAAATATGACTCCCCTTTAGGCTTCACGTGTCCCCTCCCTGTATAAGAAGGATGATCTGAGTGGATTTTCAAGGGGAGGGGTTCGGAATACGCGGGTCGGGAATTTCTGTGGTAGGTGAGAGCAGGCCAAAGGGTGTTGCTAGGTCTGGAAAAGATTCGAGGATATGCTAATGTCGGGACTCGTGGCTAGCTAGCCTTTTGTTTGTAGCCCCTGCGCTTTTATCCAGGGCTACAACCAAAAGACCCAGGGGTATAGCCCCCCCTCCAGATCTTCCTAGCGACGCTTCTGAGCAGAAGGGAGAGGCTGCCCAGCAGAGGCGGAGGACTCGCAGACTGAATAGGGCGTGAGATCGCGGGGCGCAAGCTGGGGAACCGGAAGTACACAATGGCTCATGCATCTAGTGCTGCTCTCCCAGCGAGGCACTAGGCCTGCTCGTGGAAGAATTTCTCCATTTGCTGGCGAATTCAAAGGTGAGCGGGAGCTACATTGGGCTCTTACTTTTTAATAGCATGTTTGTTGTCTTTGACTGTTTGTATGCGCTCGGTGCACAATGGTTTCCCCCCATGATTCCTGCTCCAGCACACTCCCGCCTCCCTCCCAGCTATTGACCCGATTGGCTCATGCATCTAGTGCTGCTTTCCCAGCGAGGCACTAGGCCTGCTCGTGGAAGAATTTCTCCATTTGCTGGCGAATTCAAAGGTGAGCGGGAGCTACATTGGGCTCTTGATATGATATGATATGGCATTTGTAACGCGCCTATACACAAGTGTTTCAAGGCGCGACGAGGCAGGGAGGGGGGAACAAGGGGAAGACAGACAACGATCCTACTAGGCCAGGTGACATTCAGCCCGCGCAAGTGCAGGGGTAGGGGAAAGGGAAAAAGTGCAAGGGGAAGGGGAGGGGGAAGTGCATTACAAAGTAAGTAGAATAACAAATAAATAAATAGGGCCAGCTGGTGGCAAGTGCAAGGTAAGTGCAGACAAGTGCTGGGAAGGAGGCGCTGTAGGGATACAGAGACAGTCCCACAGTGCAGGGGTTGCCAGGGAGGCAGTGCAAGTGGAGAGTGGCTGGGCCCAGGACCGAGGTCGGTGAGGGTGGCCCAGTTGCAGATTCAGTGCAGTTTCAGTGAAGAATTTAGCAGGGGAGAGGTAGAGAGAAAGCAGAAGCAAAGAGGAAGGTTTTGAGGTGCTTCCGGAACCGGAGATGGTTCTCCTCAAGTTTCAGGGAGGCAGGAAGGCTGTTCCAGAGGGAGGCCCCTGCCGCGGAGAGAGATCTACCCCCAGCTCGTTGCTTCGAGAAGCGGCTGACCCTGAGGGAGTTGGAGACGGATGAGCGAAGGGCTCGGGAAGGAAGATATTTAGGAAGAGAGAGTTGAAGGTATTTAGGCCCCAGGCCCCAGAAGGCCTTGTGGACAATGCAGAGGGTTTTGAACTTAATCCTCGCAGCCACTGGGAGCCAATGTAGAGATTTCAGTCCTGGAGAGATACGGTCCCTGGGCTTGAGGCCAAGGACAAGTCTCGCAGTTCTGTTCTGGATGATTTGCAGAGGGCGGAGAGTGGAGGCAAGCAGATTTAGATAGAGGCTGTTACAGTAATCCAGCTTCGAGAGAACCAGGGCTCGGGAGACAGTGAGGTTCTGGGGGAAGGAGAGGAAGGGAAGAATACCTCTGAGGAGGTGCAGCTGGTAGTGTGACTTCTTAGAGACGTCAGATATATGAGGAGAGAAGGAGAGTGTGGAGTCAAAGATGACCCCGAGGTTTTTTGCCTTGCAGGTAGGAGCAGGAAGAGGGCCAAGAGAGGCTGGCCAGAGAGCTGCAGGGAAGGTGGGAGTGGGTGTGCCGATGAGTAGAATCTCAGTCTTACTGGCATTAAGGCAGAGGTCATTGGCGGCACACCATTCCTGGATAGCAGACAGACAGTCAGAGATGAGGGAAGGAGAGGAGGAGGCTGAGGGTAGCCTGAAAATGAGCTGGGTATCGTCCGCATAGCACTGAAAGTTGGGGCAGAGGCCGGCGATGCGGTGGGCAAGGAGTGCCAGATACTGGTTGAACAGCCAGGGAGAGAGATTAGATCCCTGGGGAACACCACAGGTGGAGAAAAAGATGTCAGAGAGGAAGGACCCAAGTTTGACCTGGGAGGGTCGATTGGAAAGGAAAGAGGTCAGCCACACCAGAGCCTGACCAGTGATACCCAGGTTATCACGGAGACGGTTGAGCAGGATGGCATGGTTGACAGTGTCAAAGGCAGAAGAGAGATCGAGCAGAATTAGAACACACGGAGTGTTGGAGTCGAGGTTCAAGAGCAGGTCCACACGGATGTTCAGGAGAGCAGTTTCTGTGCTTCTGGCCGCTCTGAAGCCAGATTGATGGTCATGAAGACTACCAACAGATTCAGCATGGAGGATAAGCTGGAATATGGCCAGTTTCTCCAGGAGCTTGCCCAGGAAGGGAGTGATGGAGATTGGGCGATAGTTAGCCGGGCAGGAGGGGTCGGAAGAGGGTTTCTTGAGAAGAGGGTGCACAAGGGAGTGCTTGAGGGGGGATGGGAAGACTCCAGAGGCGAAGGAGTGGTTGCAAAAGTCAGCCAGGGCAGGGGCCAGGGAGTCAATGTGGTCCTTGATAGTTTTGGAGGAACAGGGGTGAACCTGTTTAGACAAGACTTTCATAGCTCGGACTTGTCTGGAAACCTCGTCAGCAGAAAAAAGGGGAAAGGCAGAGAAGGAGGCAGGCGGGGGGGCTGCAGAAGGGCCAGAGGAAGAGCCGGGAAGAGAGGGGGGGGGGGTGATAGGAGGAGAGTGAGGACAGGATGTCCTGAGTTTTAGAGATGAAGTGAGAGGCCAGTGCATTGCAGAGGGCCTGGGAGGGGACAGGAGAGGTAGAGACTGCAGCAGGGTTGGCAAGCTCCTTGCAGATTTTAAAGAGTTCGGCCGAGTTGTTAGATGCCGCAGAGATGCGGGCTTGGATAAGGGCTCTCTTCTTGGTGAGAACGGAGAGACGGTATTGCCTTTGGAGCAGGCGGCAGGCCAGTTTGTCAGAGGATGAACATGAAGCACGCCATTTCCTCTCTGCCACCCTGCACTTGCGTTTTAGGGTGACGAGATCCGAGTCATACCAGCAGTTACATTTGGCTTTGGGCTTCAGGCGGATTCTCATGACAGGGGCAAGGATATCAAGAGTATCAGATATAGCAGAGTGGAGCATTGAGTGTCAGCCCATTTTAATAGCATGTTTGTTGTCTTTGACTGTTTGTATGCGCTCGGTGCGCAATGGTTTCTCCCCATGATTCCTGCTCCAGAACACTCCCGCCTCCCTCCCAGCCATTGACCCGATTGGCTCATGCATCTAGTGCTGCTTTCCCAGCGAGGCACTAGGCCTGCTCGTGGAAGAATTTCTCCATTCTCACGCCTCCTCCACTTCCCCGTCTGCTGCCCTGGTGAGTAGAATATGCTTTTGAGACCCTCTGGGCCTCTGCTCCACCTAAGAAGCTGCATTTTGTTTGTGCCCCAGTCCCTTTGGTGCCCCTCCTCGGCCTCCGTTCCCCAGCCCTCCCTCGCTTCCTGACTTCCTCCACTGACCGCCTCCCACCGTCCCTGATTGGCCCTTCCGGCCCACAACACCGGCCTGATTGGCGCCTGAATCGAGTCAGCTGGGCCTACCGACCCATGCCCTCTTCCTGATTCTCCTTCCCTCCCGGCCCCCTGCTCCCATTGGCCCTCTCGGCCCTCATCACTGCTCCTCCCAGGGCAGCCCTCTGCCCGTGCAGCCCTGCGGCTAAGGGCCCCAAGGCAAAGGGTGGCTCCCACAGAAGCGGCTACAAGATGTGTCTGCCGGTGTCAGCAGGGGAAGCCAAGGAAGCCAGCAGCTAACAGACACCAACAAAAACTGTAAGTGTGGCATGGGTGAGATGTAGAGCAATTACTCTACACCAGAAAACCCCTGCCACTCTACCTCCCCATCCCATAACATAGACTGCCATAGACTTAGCCCATGCATACCTAGAAAGTTGTGTGACCATCAGCCGGATATCAACCATGACAGTGTTTGAAATGTTGCCTTGCACTGCATCCTAACATACTAGTCAATGTTAACAAGTGTCACACCTGAAGGGAATTGGGGACGCTGGCCTGCGTCGCATCTGGACAGAATTGTGAATGTTAGCACGTGCAACACCTAGTTGGAACTTGAATATTACCATGTGCCACACTGAGAATTGAGAACATTAGCCTGCGCCGCATCTACACAGAACTGTGAATATTAGCATGTGCCACACTTAGACGTAATTCCTAACTTTGGCCTGCGTCACATCTAGACAGAATTGTGAATGTTAGCATATGCCACAGTTAGATGGAACTTGAATGTTAGCATGTGGCACACCTAGAATTGAGAACATTAGCCTGCGCCGCATCTAGACAGAACTGTGAATATTAGCATGTGCCACACTTAGACGTAATTCCTAACTTTGGCCTGCGTCACATCTAGACAGAATTGTGAATGTTAGCATATGCCACAGTTAGATGGAACTTGAATGTTAGCATGTGCCACACTTAGAATTGAGAACATTAGCCTGCGCTACATCTAGATAGAACTGTGAATATTAGAGCATGTGCCACACTTAGACGTAATTCCTAACTTTGGCCTGCGTCACATCTAGACAGAATTGTGAATGTTAGCATATGCCACAGTTAGTTGGAACTTGAATGTTAGCATGTGCCACACTTAGAATTGAGAACATTAGAATTGAGAACATTAGCCTGCACCGCATCTAGACAGAATTGTGAATGTTAGCATGTGCCACACTTAGAATTGAGAACATTAGCCTGCACCGCATATAGACAGAATTGTGAATGTTAACATGTGCCACACTTAGAATTGAGAACATTAGCCTGCACCGCATCTAGACAGAATTGTGAATGTTGGCATGTGCCACACTTAGAATTGAGAACATTAGCCTGCACCGCATCTAGACAGAATTGTGAATGTTAGCATGTGCCACACTTAGAATTGAGAACATTAGCCTGCACCGCATCTAGACAGAATTGTGAATGTTAGCATGTGCCACACTTAGAATTGAGAACATTAGCCTGCACCGCATCTAGACAGAATTGTGAATGTTAGCATGTGCCACACTTAGAATTGAGAACATTAGCCTGCACCGCATCTAGACAGAATTGTGAATGTTAGCATGTGCCACACTTAGAATTGAGAACATTAGCCTGCGCCGCATCTAGACAGAATTGTGAATGTTAGCATGTGCCACACTTAGAATTGAGAACATTAGCCTGCGCCGCATCTAGACAGAATTGTGAATGTTAGCATGTGCCACACTTAGAATTGAGAACATTAGCCTGCGCCGCATCTAGACAGAATTGTGAATGTTGGCATGTGCCACACTTAGAATTGAGAACATCAGCCTGCGCCGTATTTAGACAGGATTGTGAATGCTAGCATGTGCCACACTTAGACGGACTTCCTAACTTCGCCCTGTGTCGCATCTAGATAATATTGTGAAGGTTAGAGAGTGCCACACCTAGATGGAACTATGAAGATTATCAAGCACAACACTTGGAAGGAAATGAGAATGTTAGCACTTGGATAGCATTGTGAACATTGGTCTGTGCGGTATCTGGATAATATTGTGAAGATTGGTGAGTGCCACATTCAGACTGAATGGAGTAGGTCAGCGGGTGCTACACTTAAACAGAACTGTGAATGCTTGCATGTTAAATGTCACATAACCCACTAACCAATATAAACTCAAACTCCGTGCACACTTAAAAAAAATCTCACACAACCATCTCTTGCACAACAAGCTGCACACACTTCACCACACTGCAACAACACATAAGTCGCACCAACAGCACATGCGGACTGACACCGATCCAATACTCACACCAAAGCTCAGCAACCGGTGTCTATCGAGTTGAAGCTGCCAACAGTACACTTCTCCTGTCACTATCCTACTCCCTCTTCACCTTACTGACCCATTCCACCTTCTCATTTACAGATCCGCCAGATCGCCTGGGGACCAATTCCGTTGGTGACGGTGCGCTATATAAGTACCGTTAACATAACATAACAAATGCACTCTCAAGACAGGCCTTATTTTGGCATCCTTTGTACGTGTCTCCATTTCAAGGGAAATCTAGGCTTTGCCAAAGGCACCATAAGCAGGCAGGGTACCAAAAGGCAATGCATTTTAACATATGAGAGCAATGATGTCCCCATTGCAAGGGAGGGGGTGCCGCAAACCTAACGACACTGGTGTGAGTCATGAAGCCGAACATTGGCCTCTGTGGTTGGGAATGGATTGCCCAACAGTAACCAGAAAATGATGTGTAACTCCGTTTCACGTTTATTTTGTATGGGGGTCCGGCAGGGCACACGTGTTTCATCAATATTCATACACCCAAACTGATTAACAACGGCCTGATGCTGTGCTGCGCACTCAGCTCTGATAACAATGGCGGCCGGAGGGGGTGCAGCTGCTGCATTGAAGCCACCTCTGTGCAAGATGTCAGAAGAGAGGGTGCAGTCAGGAAGCCAGCTTTATGAGGTGGGTTGCCAGGGCCTGCACATTCTACTGGAGGCGTGCTACTTATGGTGCTGAACCGCCTGCACGGAGGGGTGTAAGCCACCAGTCTGTCTTAACTGGTTTTCCTAAACAGCACAAGTTCTCAATTTTTGAAAAAGAGCGCTGGGTGGATGTTGTAGAGTACATGAATGCCATCGCTCTGGACAATTCGCCAGACGCCCATTGTTCAGCCTCCCAAGCCATTAGAGGAGGGGGAAAGACGGTGATGCAATCCTGGCTTGATCGTGCCTAAAAGGCTCAGTGAAGCCTGAACTACTAGGCCTCGCCTGCTCTGCGAAAGGCACGCACCCCCACGCATGCGTGGCATTGGGCTTCATTCGTGAGGTCTACCTCGGAGCTCTAGGCAGGCGGGTATCGGGACCGGTGTTTCAAAAAAGATTGTGAAGTGGGTGTATTTTACTCCCTATTTCGTTTCACGTTTGGAGTGAAATAATTTTGTTAGCAAGAAAAGTAATTCCCAGTGTTATTGGGTGCATTTTTTAGGTGAAAAAAAGTTTGAGCGCCATTTACTTCTTTGCAAATTAATAGATGTATTTCCTTTCTGCTCATAAGAACATATCAGTGGAGCTGTCTGGATGGAAGCAGGGGCGCAGGGCGCTTATGTGCTGTTTCCTATTTTTTGTGGGGGGGATTTTGACTCCCTCTTTTATTTTGTTAGGAGTATTTTCCTGTTTTTTACAGATTTCAAATGACTTTTCCGCGCTTATGTCTAGGGCTTCTTGGGGTCCACGTCTAGGCATTCTCATTCCAAGTTGACTTTGACAGCACTGGTAGTGATTGACGCAAGGTTGTCGCTGAATCATAACCACTGGCATAGCTCTGTGTAATCCACCCTCCTCCAATCCCCACCCCCACATTTGGCTTTTATCCTGTCCTGTGGTAGTGGAGGGGCAACACTGCTATCCAAATTAGACTTGGTCCCTTCCCAGTAGGGGCAGTCCGAACCCAAATTGCTATGTTACATCCCTATGGGGAAGGTGCAGTGATGTACAGTGGGTAAGGGGAAAGAGAGAGAGGGAGGTTGGAATGAGGGGGTGGGAGGTATTTCCTCCTCAACATGCATGACTGATGAGGAGTGCCCCCTTTTTGGACCTCTAAAGTGTTGTCTTATGCGGTATCATGTCATTCTTTCGAAAACATAGTTTTGAAAGACAAAAGTTCCGAATACAAAGTTTAGAAATGTTATTTTTCGAATGCATTTTTTTTCATGGTACAGGTTTTATTTTAGTTTTGTATAGAAAAACAAGTTTGTTTTAAAAAGAAAACATGGGTTTGGGGGGGAACCCCTCCATTAAAAAAAAAAATGCATTCGAAACTTTTTTTTCGAGGCTTTTATGTCGAAACCTTTGTATTTCGAAACTATCACTGTCGAAAAAATCACTATAAACCGTCTTATGAAGCTTTTTGCGTTTTTTAGAAAAAACATACAAATCTGTTTCTTAAGTTTTGACCACCGATTGACAGATAAGTTTAGCCTCTAGTGCCTTTCACATTCTGTACTCAAAATTTCAGAGAACGCCTCACATCCTGCTCAGCGGCAGCCCACCACATCTTTGGGAAATTGTGTACTTCTCTAACGTTTTGATCATAGTAACTGGAATGTTGACTGGTATTGCTGCACAGGGGATTGCAATGCGCATAGGCTCTTGGCATGTGAACCCTGATTACCATCTCCATGGCACTGTAATACTGGTGGTATTCCAGTATATGTCCTGGCACTGATGTGTAATCAGTGTTGTTTCACTTTTGTCCCGATGCATATCTTTTTAGATTTGGATGAATTTCCCCGTGGCCTTATGGTTTAAACTTAGTAGTGCGTGCTAATAAATCTGAACGGCTTAGCACGTCGTTTTGATCGAGAATCCACAAGCAACAACGTAAGGGTGTGCATCAACCTCGCAGAGTGAACCAAGTGTTGGTCAAGGACAGCTATCCAATGCCAAGCATCACTGAACTTGTCTTATGTCGCATGGGGCTAGTAGTGTCTCTAAACTGGCCATGTCCTCCCCATACCATCATGGAATGGTTCCTTAAGTCATGCAGGTACCTCATAACGTTTTAGCTCCCTATGGCACATTCCAACACACCTGAATGCTGTTTGGTCTATATTCTACAGACTGTATTTCAGACAGGGGTCAAGTCCTAAAAATTAAAGTGGGGGGACTCATCAACAAATGCAATGAGATGAAGACGCCACCATAAATTAGCATATCAAGGTGAATATGCACATTTTATTAAATTGGCTTTGCATAACCACCCAAATTGCACGGGATGAATGGCATTTGCCTTTCATAAAAACAAACACATAAGAGAGGATATTTTCTTCTGATAGTGTTTTTGAAAATGTTAAAAGATTTGCATGTTTTAAACTCCAAGAACCGATACAAATGTTTTCCCTGAGACTTGCAGTACCGAAATGGGACAATTAATCTTTAGTTGTATTTTATTTTTCATCAGGTTATTTAGTGCAGTGGTAAACTGTTTGGCCTACAATCCTGATGACTGTGTACCGATCCCCGTGGTCAGCTTTAATGCATAAATTCAAAGAGGACATTCACAGCCTGATTCATGGAATTATTTGCGTGAAAAACGCAGATTTTCCCGCCTTTCTGCCCGAAAATCCCCATACTTCAAACAGGGATTTTCGGGCAGAAATGAGCGCAAATCTGCGTTTTTCACGCAAATAATTCCATGAATCAGGCAGTCAATGTTTCTCATTTTGGCTTGAGGGGACTGAGTCCACCCTCTGAAAAAAGTGGGTGGACTCCGTCCCCCGGCGTGTACCCTCGACTTGAGCCCTAATTTCAGAGACTCGTTGATGAAATATTGAGAGGTAGAGAAAACATGCTGTACTTTCAAGATGACATATTAGTTCATGGGAAGAATGTATGGGAACGTGATGCAGCCTTGTACAAGGCACCTCACAAATTACCCGATGCAGGAATAAGAATCAATAAGGAAAAAGGCACTTTTGGATCATAGACAATAGAACACTGAGTATACACTATCAACAACAACAAGGGAGTTCAGGAAAAAAAATCGATATTTTTAAGGCCAGCAATGAAGTGCCCAAACCTTTGAGTGAGGAAGGACTGAGATCGTTCCTTGGCCTCGCAAACTAGAACACAATGTTCACCCCTTATTTCCCTGAGCGCACCAATTACATGCATCCAACTACTCAAGAAAGAAAGCAAATTTATATGAGCAACTGATCAAAGCAATGCACCACGCTTGAAGTGTTTTGATTTCATATACAGCATGTACATTACAAATGACGCAAGTGCTTATGGACTAGGTGCTACCCAGCCCGGAGAAACATGAGCGATGAGAGAGCGGTCACATTTGCCTCCAAGACACTGTCCTCCGCTGAGAAGAAGGAGTTTGTTCTAAAGGAGGAACTCCTGGCCTTTGTATATAGGCTGCTGAATATTTTAGGATTTACGCCAGTGGAACTAAGTTCTTCATTATGACTGTGATGAACCTCTGGTACATCTGTTGAGTCCTGAGGAGCTTAAGATATGCAGACTCAGTTTTTCGGTATTATAACATGGATCCAGCTTGCCTATCAACAAGCCTGCAAGAGTACACCTTACAAAGTCAGTATCATTCTGTGTGAAAAATGTTTCAGGCTGTTGGCCGGTCCAGACTGCCCCTGAAGGAGGGTGCACATGAAGCCTTTTGAAAGCTGAATGCATCGTGGGGTCAGAAACAGGTTGCAGTCATTGGTCAACCATTTGGCGAGTCCAAATTGTTAAATTGGTTGGTGGTTATCTGCTATATGAATGTCCCTGTATTGTGGCTGCCCAATACAATTTAAAATGAGTTGCTGATTCGGGTCATTCAAATTGTGCCAACCTTAGGTATTGTGAATAGAGCTCATACAAACTTGGCGAGTGTTCAAAACATTGTTTAATTGTATTTGTCTTGAGAATTCAGAGCATGGTTTGAAAGTCCAAAATATCTTTTGGTTTCAAACTAACAATTTGATTTTGTCTCAGAATTGTGCTTGAGTAGTCTCTGTCTCATTCAGTTTCAAAAAGACACCATCTGTGTTATAAACAGAAAATTAGTACAATTTGACGTTTTCTCTAATTTGTAATTGGGTGATCTCTATCTCTTTGAGAAGTTTCTCAATAGTTTGGAATCCTTTCTAGACTCTGATAGTACGTGTGTCAGAAAGAAATCTTAAGTTTATGACAACCTCTTTATTACAGCATCTTGTGTTAGAAAAGAACCTTCATTTTATGACAAGCTCTTTATTACAGACTCGAGACGTGTTTCCTCACTATAACTAAAGTGGATCATCAGGAGGTTTTATAGAGCAATTCCTTGTTGTAGGTCCCTTTGGTAAAGGTATTTGTTTCTGAATTGTGGCTTGATATTTAGGAAAGGTGAATCCTTGGTGAAAAATAACGTTTGGGATGCAATTGTCCAAAGCAAAGAGGGCTGCAATCTGCAATCTAGAGTGGCGTCAATTGAAAATATCGCCCGCGATGAAGGGTGTAGAATTTCCAAAAGAGTGAATACAAAGCCAAAAATCAGGGCGAGGCCATGATTCGCTCTGAACATTGTGTGAACAAAGGATGGCGGGATGAGAGAGCTCTCCCTGTGCTACGCCAATCATTCTGGAACATTGCTCCAGATCGAACATATGAAGGAGGCCTTTTATTCAGAGGGAGAATCTGGTTTCCATGCAAAAACTCTGCTTAACAATAATTGAGAAGTCACAACAAAGACACATGGAAATTCGTTTTAATAAAGAAGAGGATAAGAGAAAGCTGAAGTTTTTATTAATATACTCTCATCACCCCATCCAGCTGGACAGTGTTCTATAAAATACCCCCCTTGGCTCCATTTTTTTCCAATTGGAAAGGCCTAACACATTTGTAGGATTCTCTGGGTCACTTGGGAGCAGCGTCACCTCCTGCTGTGAACCTGAGAATTTATTTTGCCACATGCCTGCAGCCTGTAGTCCATTGCACAGCGCTGAGTACACATGAAGGTTTTCACCTATCAAAACAGGTAAGATTTTTATAGAGCATCTGCATTTAAAATGCAATTCCTGATGCAATACCTTTTCTTTAAAAAAGTGGGAAAAATAAAAAATTGGCAGAGTTTTAGAAAATCTGCAGATGCACCTACGTACCCGCTGGTCGGGGAATAATGGAAGGATCCCATGCAAGTTACGCCGCGCCAGGGATCCCGAAATAAAAAACAGAAAATCATATGCCCAGCTTGGGGATAAGAAAGAGTAAAGGAGGGTCCCTTTACTCTTAAGAAGAAAAGAAAGCGTTGGTGGCGCGAGCGCAGCACCTCATATAACGGTGTAACCATGGTAATGGGTTAGAGGCTCTGTGTCCAACACCGCTGCGGCTGGGCCTTTATGCTGGCACTCCCCTGATTCGCAGGGGAGTGCCTGTAAGCATTGCCACTTCGCAGGTGGTCGTCCCATTACTGCTGGGCCCTGGTCACCTTAGATGACTGGTGCTCCCCATAGCTGGGGAGCGCCCAAAATGTGTTTTTAGCACTCCTGGGGACTGAATTTAAATTAGGGGGTGCCCCTGTCAGGTGGCCCACCGGAGCTCCCTGGGCCACACCTGGCAGGCGTGACCCAGATGGAGTGAGTTGTGTGCCCCTCCCCCCACGTTGCCTTTGAGTGCTGGGCTGCATCTAATATCAAGAGTCACCACCAAAGAGCACAGGAAGAAAGAAGACCCTAAGAGCAGCAGAAAGGACCTTGAGACAACCCTGGCCAGATTGTCCTGCAAGAAAGGTAATAATAAATAGTTTTAAATACAGTGCACTGTATAAACATTGTATATATTTTTAAAGACACTTTAATATTTTTAAAAGGCTCTATATTTTTGTGTTTTATTTTTTAGTTACGCAGCTACTATGTTTAAGGTCATTTGTGCATAGTGTCATGTGTTTTGCCCTTTTTGTAAAAAAACCACAAAATCCTGCTGGTGTACTGGAAGAGGAAAAGTACACTTTTACGAACTAAAAAGAACCACACACCAGCATTCATTTTTTACGCCTTTCCTTTTGTGCTCCAGTTACTCTAACCTTGTGTTATCTCCTTAGCAGTATTTGGGTAACCTGCCTGCCATAAACTCTTGAGCGCCCCTACCATTACCACCTTCCTAGCGAGGTACACCGGGGTGATCATGTACCCAGGAGAACAGGGTTTGGAGACAGGTAAGAGGCAGGTGAAGTTAAAGTGAAGGGTTACTCTGTATATTGTGTTCCCGCCTTCACCTGTCTCCTAATAAGTTGCATTAAACGATCACCACGCTACACATAGTGTTAGGGAGAATTCTCAGAAATGTGCTAATTCCTCTCTACCTTAGAGACCCCCAGCAACGTTGCTGGATTTTGAGGATTTGCATTTTTAACCTGGAGAGAGTGAGACCCTTTTTCCCACACTCTCATGTATTTTTTCTGTGATTTGAGCTCTGTGTTTCTTTTGGTTGTGGAGTCTGACAAACTCCATAGGCATTATCTTTTACATTGTGTCACACAGCACCTTCAGTGCAGTGACACAGGGAAGTCTTTCAGATTTCCCCATGGTTTAAATACCTTCTCTTGGATAAACTACTGTGTGTGTGGAATGAATGGGAGAAACCTGCATAAAAAGCAAGGCTTTTGGGCTTGGAAGGTAGAGTCGACCAATGGATGAAGGAATCCGAAGAAGAACTTGAAGAAGACACCTGCTGCAACTCCTGGACTGTTGGTTTGCCGGTGAAGCCCTGCTGCTGTGCTGAAACTCCAAATTCGTTTCGACTAGAGAAGCCCTGTACGGACAAATTCTCCCCTTGAGTTGATGGCACCAATCAACTCCAAAGTAAGCTACCTGGACATCCTCTCGGAGCTGGTTGAAATTCCACTGCAGTTGCTGCTGGAACCGAATTGCCAGGGAGAGGAACACCAGATCGTGTGTGTTGCTTTTAAGTCAGGACTGACCGAGCCTGAGCCACATCAACAGAGTGCTGGACCCCAGATGCAAGGAAAGCCCAGATGCAAGGAAAGCCCACCTCAACAGCCAAGAGTCTGCATTGGTGCTATTTACTTAGACACGAGGAGCTGAAACCACAAAGTGCCACTGAATAGAAGTTGGTCCTTTTCTTTCGCCGACCACCCCGTTGCAGTGCAGGAGTCCTCCAGATGTCCTCCCTCTTGCCCCCACGACTGAGGCCCAGGAACACGGGATCTGCAGAGCTGCACAGGAACAGAAGCCAGCCAAAGCCCTTTTCTTCTAACCAAAGGTACTGTACAGTCTAAGAGAACTTACCTATTGTCGTGTAACCTTAATTGTTCTCTGCTGAGACCTGTCTGGGTTGCTCTGTAGAGTTGCTAACATCTTATTTACTTCACAAGCCTAAACAGCCTGTGGCCCTACTTTGATGTCTTCTTTTCTACAAAGACTTCTAAAACATTCTGCAATACTTTTACCTATCTCTGAGGAGTGCTTCAGCTCACCTAGACATTTGCCCTATTGACTTTGGCCTAGCCTGGCTCCCTGAATGGCTCTTCTTCCCTCTGTCATCCAGGAAGGGGTTAACTAACGTTGCCTTGGGTGGGTTTTCAAAAAGTACTTACCTGCTTTCAGAATATTTGTGAGATCTCTTGTTTTGTCCCAATAACCTTTTTCTTTGACAAACTCTTAAGTCTGATTCTAAATGCTAACAGTGATATATTAATGTCCACAGTGTCCTAATTACTAAAGTCACCTGAGGGTGTAGGAAGTGTCTGTGTGCCATCCCAAAAGGGTACTTACTGATTTAGAAATATTAAGAGTGTGTATTTTGGAGTGCACTTGTGTGCTACTGTTATATTGCCCCTTCTGAAGAAGGCTTATTCAAACTGACTGTTAAATAAATTAATAATTGTTTAATCAAGAAACCTTGTGTGTAAGAGTTTATTTGAATACTTGTCACTGTGAATCTCGGTGTAACTCCCCTACAGCTCACATTGACCACTCTTGAGATAAGCTTGGCTGCTCAATCACGCTACCAACCTGTGTAGTACAGACTTATACGAAAGGTGGGTTCCTATTGCCAGAAGGTCAGGGTTGTTGTAGTGCACCCAAAGGTTACTGCATACAATCTTGCCTAACACATATGTTAAAACAGGTCGGCTCAAGGGCAGCTTAGCATTCTCGTAGGTTGCCCAGAAAGGCTTCTTGTTCTCACTGCAGAAGGAAGTGGGTGCGCTTAACGAAGTGCTCAGAAAAAGACACAAAAACATATACTTTATACAGAAGAAAAACATGTTTGAAAAAACATAATGTACAGTCTATGTGTGCTTCTCTAGTTGAGGGGTGTGCATTCTTTCCCCGTATTGACGGAAGAGCAGCAAACGAGCTCGAACCAATCAGCAGAGTTCAGGCAGTGTTTTAAATGGGATAATAAAACGAAAAACGTGCATAGCGTGTTGCAAAACAATCTACTACTGGGCCTAAATTCTAAAGTTTCTGGTGTGGCCTAATAAAAGCAAGTTGCTGAGGAACCTTTAAAAGACATGTAGCCTATGTAAATAAAGGGGTGGTATAACAGACGGATGAGTTTCCATACCTGCCTGAAAGGAAGTCAAATATATTTGAGAAGAAGTGTTAAATATGATCTAATTAATCGGCGGCCCAAAACAATTGATGAAAATAAAAACGTATGAAAACGAAATCAAATCAAAATAGGTCAATGAAGGTCCTAATCCCTCAGCTCTTTTGAAGGAAATCCATGAATCTTCTGTGTTAATTACATTTATTTAATCATAATTTTGGATCTATGTGATCACTGCGCCACCCATAATGTCAACTTTCAAAAAGCCGACTTCCATTATGGCACGGTGCAGTGATCTTATACATCACTGTGCCCCGCATCCCCCTACCCGCCTCCCCCTACCCACTTGCCTTATCAGCAGCACACACAGACGTGTGCCGCCGTCTTAATTGTATCCCTGTGGCGTCAGTTCTGTCCCACTAACGTGTTTAGTTTTTTTACTTCTCTATTCCCCGCTACCATCTAATGGAAGCGGGGCACACCTGCGCAACCCCCGAACCCCATTAGTCGGAATAATGGGGTCGGGATAGGCAACATTTTTCAGTCGCAGTATTTGTACAAACCCATAATTACAAGACTTCAGTATAATATATTGCAAGAATCAAACGTAATAGTCTTTATGTTATATTTTCCCTTCATGGTATCACAATACAGATCATTAACTCAAATGTCTCAACTGAAATTGATGATGTGAATCTAAAAGCAGATTATAGTGATATCGACTGCGGAAGAGCAGTATTCAAATCTTCATTGGCTGTTAGCATGAGAAAATCAGGTTCGGGAGTTCTGGCAGAGCACAAGCCCAGTTTAAGCTTGGTATTCGGGGGTACTCCCGCCTCATTCCCCCACAACAGTGTTTTAAAATAATGGGTTGAAATGGTGCATTTTTCAGCACAAGTATCTGAAAAATTAGGTAAAAAGCCATACAATGTACTATTTTTTCTAGAGGAGAAGGCATGAAAAACTACAATAGATATCAGGTCACCAACTTTACATGAGTTTACTTTCCAACACATTTTCATACTGGCTATATCAAAAGAAAAATCACGAAGCCTATCTCAACAATATTTAAGGACATGATCCTGTAAAACACATTTTCATGCTGCCAGAGCGGGGTTGAGAAGGAGCTGTGAGCTATTAAGCTCCTGCTTGAAGCCTTGAAAAACATGGCTAGCCTGTCACCAACAGCTACCAGTAGCTACTTTTAACTGCATAGACCAACTCGTGTCATAGAAATATACCTATTTGACATTAACTGTAAGGTTTTGGCAATGTCTTAAAAATATGTGGACACATCTTCAGACATTTAAACCGTGTTTGGTCACATATAATTGAAATACCGCTCTAGTTTGACTCTCGTGGAAATTGGATTCGTAACTTGCTATGTAATAGCTCCTCCTTATCTAGAGATGGCCCCTACTTACTGAGTGAGGCCTGATACACACAAGCTGATTTTAACTCCTGCTCAGCAAATCCTTATTTCGATCCCTGCAGTGCCCAACATATGCAAGTGTTGTCCTTGTAAAAAATTACATTTTCACCCAGCTGTGCCCAATATATTCCATTATTGCCACTGCAAATAAAATGGTTTTGATGCTGGTTGTGCCCAACATAAGTGGGCAGAATGCACTGGTATCTTCCTGCTTTCTGTACTCAATACTTATTGGCATTCCAGTGTAAAGGTAAATGCTCACGTTGGTTTTCCACAATATGTGCCAGTATTGCCATTGCAAAATGGTTTTCATGTTGACTCTTCCTAATATATGGAAGCAGCTACTCCTGTAAAAAGTCAATTTTCTTGCTGCTCGTGCCTAATACTGCTAGCATACCTCTGTAAAAATACATGATTGCTGGGTGAGTCCAATATATGACGGTTTTGCCACTGTGAAACCTTTTCTTGCTGAATGTGCCCAAAATATGCCAGCAGCATGTGTCAAGATAGCACATGAATCACTCTAACTCTCTGAGGTGGTTCATTGGATTTAACTGGAGTTTTGATGGGCCCTAGGGTGTTCTTCTCTTTGTCCTCTTGAAATGAACTTCCTCCCTAGTCCCCAGGCATCCTTAACGCTCCCAGGTTAGTTGACCTCTACTGTCTAAAAAATCTGGCTTATGCTAGAGATGATGATATAAAGGCTGTCTGTCTCATCTCCCTCAGGGATTTCCTAACTGACCCTACTCTATCTAGTTGTTAGTGGTCTATGGGGATGTCGATTAGTGCCTTGCGAACACTCTGTATGATTCAAGCCAACTCTTGCCTCTCTCTTCTCTACTCTTTACTCTTGTCCACTCCATCTCACTCCTCCCACCACTTCTATCCCCTCTGTGCTCTTACTCCCCCTAGGTCTTACCTCCACCCTCAGAGGATAGTCCTCCTTCCACTGCTACTCATCCCTCCAAACCACTAGTCCTCCCTCCCACTACTCAAGCACCCTCCTTTCACTCAGGCACACCTGCTTCACAATTGCTCCTTGCACTATCATGCCACATAAACATGCACACCCAAACTGCAGAACCACTGTCTTTCCTAAACCAATACCTCACCTGCTTCACAATCCCACAAGCCACCGCTCCCTCCTTCCACATTCTGGTTCCATGATCGTCCTCCACCTCTGACTTTACCTGGGAATCCCACAACTGCTGCTTCCTGTCCCTTGATTAATTTTCCCTACCTCTGATGCGATTGGATAACTGTCCCTGGCCAATCTGATCCCATCTTCCCCACCCAGGGGTGAGGGAGAGATCTGGCCTCTATTTGTGTGTGTCCACTTTTTCTGTGCATGCTTTCCACGTACCAAAGATGGCAGTCTAGGATGTCCAGTTTTGAGCTTGTGTTCTGGGACCTGTTCTTGTGGGCTATCTTGGTAAATCCGTGGTGGGGAGGTGTTTTCCCTTCTCCTTTACATCCCCAGTCCACTAAGGGACCTCTGTCATCTTGTGCAGGCTCACTACTTCCCTTCTGCTACTCTGCAGCATTTCCGGCGCTGCCATGTAGGGACATGGCTTCTCACTCTCTTTGTTGGTACCAGTCTTTAAGCTACTCTGCCACAGTGCTTTGTGTTTTCCTCTGTTGGTTGGGCTCTCTTTCTTTGTGGGTGATTCCCATAGCATAAGTTGATATCTCTTATTTCTCTGGAGTTGGTACTTCTAGTATTGGTGCTCTGAAATCAACAGAAAGACAGTGGAAAGTATCAGATGCATGAGCCAAGGCTGGAGATAGCAGAGGTCTGCAACAATGCATGCTGGCACAAAGATGGTGGGACGAGGCAGGAGGTGGGGCCCTCTCTATTTCCCCCCTTAAGTTCAGGGGTAGAACTGGCTTGGGTGCCTTTTCGGCTTCTTCGACCCCTTGCAAAAAGGGGCTCATACCTTTTTGTATTTGTACAGACACTAAATATGCTGGTATGTCTTTTTAAAGCACTTATGAAAGTATCACTTTCTTCACCTTATCCACCTTGGCCTGCCACTTGAAGGCACTCTCCTGTAGAAGATGACTATGCGGTGGCACAAAGAAAAATCAACTTCTGCATCACTAGGTAAGTCCTACTGGGCTATCACTGAATTTCACTGCTAAAGTTGATGCGCACATACTGCAAAGTATTCCTGAGCCTAAATTGTCAATCGGGGCTTTGTGCATTAATTTGTGTGTTTTTCACCATTGTTTGTGCTGTTGGCACTTCAGGCCTACCACCACCACAGTCCAGTGGGGCTGCTGCTTGCAAAAGATCCTTTCTTCTAAATATGGCTGCCGCCTTTGCAACCTTTTCTGGCACCGGAGTACTTCTTTGTCTCTCACAGCAGCGGCTGCCGTTATTGGCCATTCTCTCTAACTAAGAGCCGATCGGCGAGCTGGCCGGTGAGAGAGCCACCCACCACCCAAAGCTCTCTCTTAGGCTCCTGTCTGGACCTGTCCAGAGCTGGATGGAGCATCTCTCCCTGCCGCTACTCCTTGACCCTTTGCCTCTTGGTAACTTTTCTAAAATTAATCACACAGACTGGGACCACTGCACGATTTGACCACAAACAAAATCCTGACTTTGAAATTGCTCTGGTGAGCAACATGGATCGCATTGGCCTGGACCACAAACCTCCCTATCAGATTTTGGTTGTTTCCTGCTCCTTTCTCCACTTGCTTAACAATAACCTTCAATCTACGCCCCAACTGTAATATGCATTTGGTTGTGTCATTTATCTTGTGCTCTCTGCTGTTTTCCTAATGCCCTGCTTCAAAAAAACAAAAAATAAATGAAAAACGGAATCAAAAATTCAGCTATGATTCTGTAGGGTGCTTTCCAACTGTGCATCTTCCATTTTGTACTGCTTTTTAGTGCTTTCTGGCAAATTCGAATATAGCTGTCCTTTCCAACTGTGCATCCTCCATTTTGTACTGCTTTTAAGTGCTGTCTGGCAAATTCGAATTTAGGTGTGCTTTCTAACTATGCATCCTCCTTTTTGTACAGCTTTTTAGTGCGTTCTGGCAAATTTGAATATAGGTGTGCTTTCCAAATATGCATCCTCCTTTTTGTACTTCATTCAGGTGCTTTCTGGCAAATTTGAATTTAGAACAGGGAAGAAAAGAGAGCTGCCCTATTGGCACCACGGGGAAGTACTTTGAATCCCTTCAAAAGAACATTGAATACCACAGAAACTCTTACTCAATTCATAATATTAGAGAGGTTATCTAAAAAGGAGATAATACATTTTGGGAAAAGGCATCACTCACAAATTATTTGGGAAGCTACAAAATACAGAGAGGTTTCAGAATCTTGATTCTTCCTAACTTCGACAAACAGGAACACTTAGATCTGGCCAACCAATGGTAGAAAAACTTACAGCAGAGTTCCACAAATATGATTGATAGAACTATTAATTGAACATTCCAAGAGGGATCATACACGCACACAAGAAGCCACAGACACACTTAAGGAAGAGATTAAGAATCCGCAAGCTACCAAAGACAAGAACTTTAGCAAGATGTACTCGATCTTGGGAGCCTACCAAGACGAGGTTAAATTACGAAAATGTCATAAATATTTTAGAGATAAGGACTACAGGGAGGACCGTGTTTACACGTTCCAGTCTAAATTTGACGATTATACAAGAAAATACAGAGAAATTACGCCCAATACTTCGACAGGCAGCTCTGATGTTGATTCAAATGGGGATGGCACGAATGTAACTTAACAGACAGGAGAAAACCCACCCACAGAGACGCCAGGGAGTTTTTTTTAGAGCAAATCAAAAGGTACAAAAAAGGAACCCAACAAGGAGTGAAACAGGTAGATTTCTAGTGCCACCCGTCCCACATACGCAAACATTGAGCAACATTTCAGGGGCAGTAGGGGGGTAGCAGGGGGAAATCAAGATGCAAACAGACTGCTAACAGGTATATTGACGAGAGCAGGGTCGAGGAGGCAATTGGGGATCTAGACTCTAAAGGTTTGGTTGTAAAATTAGAAGAACAACTACTGAATAAAGGGCTTTCATTTGCACTCACAAAAGAGGCTGATTATGCTGATTTCCAGATAGATTATTTTTAATTTACCCGTAAATTGAAGCTAAAAAAATACTTTGCCACACAGACAAGCAGTTTGTTCCACGGGAAATACCAGTTCCTCCAAGTACACGTTCGATCAAAGACATTGAAAACATACATATGCTTATGTCCCTGCCTTCAGATAAGGGCATGTCGATTAGTGAGACTCGGCAGCACCTAGGAGTCCAGCCTCAATTTTTACCAGTACCAGAATTAAAGAGCAATTCAAAGTTCATGCTGCAATTGGCCAATTAAAACATTATGGACACCTTTCAAGGAGCAGTCATCAGTGACGTACACAAATATATGGATAGTAAAAGTAAATAACACCATATAAGATACCACAATAATCTTACAAGAAAAGAACGTGCAGCTCTTGACAACTTGAGATGTGATATGGATTTAGTAATACGAGAAGCAGATAAAGGTGGAAAGGTGGTCTTGTTGAATACTAAGGCCTATATTAACATGGGTAACACCTATCTGAAAACCTCAGGGTGCTACAAGATCTTATCCGGTAACCCCACCAAGACTATTACAAAAGAGCTACATCTGTTAGTGGATCATTGCCACAATAAGGGAGCTATCACAGATGATGAGAGAACATTTTTAAAAATCAAACACCCGGTTATGCCTGTGATGTATTTTTTTCCTAAGATATACAAAGATTACGAGGGGTTACCAGATGTCGGACGAATAATGAGTGGAATAGGTTGGGTCACTGAGGGTTTGTCTCAATACATTGATAATATACTCAAGGAACATGTTTTGTTGATGCCCACCAACATCAGGGATAGTACTCATATATTGCAGTTACTATCTAATTTAGTTTGGCAAGAACATTTTCTTTTGGTGACTATGAATGTAACAGCTCTATATACTTCAATAATCATGATCTGGCCATACAAACAATTGATTATGTTTTTCAAGATCATTCAGCTCTTATGCTACTCATATTGAGATGTTGAAGGAATTTTGTAAGATTCACACTGAACAACAATGCCTTTTTGAACAATGAAACATACTACTCCCAAGTGAATGGAGTCGCAATGAGGGCAAAATATGTGCCCTCATTTGCGAATCTTTTCATGTATAATTATGAGAGAATGCATGCACTGGTTCCTAGTGACATTTTCGAATGTCATATTTTCTAAATGCATTTTTTTCGACACCAAAATGGTGGATTTTATTTTTTTCAAATGTTTTTTTTTATTTTTTTTTAAATGGGGGTTCCCCTTTTTTATAGACACTTTTTTTTACTTGCGAAACACAAAAAAACCTAAAATTAAAAAAAACATTTGGATTTTTTTTCCGCCAATTCTTTTTCGACAAAATGGCATGTCGAAAATATTTTTTCGATAATTTAACTGGATACCGCATGCACTATATAAAGATGAATTCAAGGACAATGTAATACTGTGGAAACGGTTCATAGTTGATGTCTTTTTGATTTGGTAGGCCACCACAGAAGAACTAGTACTTTTTGGGGAATACCTCAACAGGAATACATTTGGATTAAGCTAACAGGGGAGTCTAGATGTTCCTCCATTAACTTTTTTGATCTGCCAATCTCCATAGCTCAAGGTAAGATTGAGACCAGGATTTATCGTAAAACAACAGAGGTAAACTCGACATTGCATGCAGGAAGCTACCATCGAAAATCTGTAATTACAAACATTCCAGTGGGTGAATATTTCTGGGCAATGACCAGATATTTACACAAGAGTGCAATCTTTTGTCCAAAAGATTTGGAGATAGAGGGTACAATGTATCTACAATCTCTGAAGCATGTCGCAAGGTCAAGAATAAACCTCAAAAGGATATGCTTGAAATGACAGGCAAGCATAAGAGAACAGGATACCCCAAAAATGTGAGCTGTGCATAATTACGAAATACACAAGGGAGGCCAATGTCATGTATAAGATTGTACTTAAACATTGGGAAATTTTACAGTTGGACAGAGACATATTACCCTTTCTGAATGAGAAACCACCCTTCATTTACCCAAAAGCACCAACTATAAAAGGCAAACTTTGCCCATCACGCCTGATGGGCAGGAGCCCTAAAGGCACTGATTGGTTGAAACCAATGAAGGGGTTCTTCAAATGCGGAACATGTAGTATGTGTCGATTTGCGCATCCAGACTGCCAAGAATTTGTCAATGATCTGGGCATTAAAGTTGGGGTCAAGGATTTCATTAGCTGCCAAACTAAATTTGTGATTATGCAATTGTGTGCGTGTGCCGGAAAATTTACATAGGCAGCTCCATAAGGGAGCTATGTACAAGAATTAGAGAACACATTTCAACTTTATAAAAACAGGATAATGAGTTGCCTTTAGCTAGTCACTGGCTAGAATGCCATCAAATGGATGATGTAAAAGACATTCAATTCATTGGTTTGAAAAAAAGCCCATGTGGATAAACGAGGAGGAGATTTACAACTAAAACTAAGACAAATGGAAGCCAAATATATTTGTTACCTGCGATATGCTCAAGTATGGCTCAATTCAGAGCATGAGATGGGTGTCTTTTTGTAATGAAGAATTTCACTGGGAATGTTATTGCTTGCCAGCAAGAATGGCATGCCAGTTTCAAGAGGCCCTAGAGTAATAGGCCCATCACGAACGGTCATACACATATAATCATGGTCATTTTTGCAACATTAAATGTCTCATGGTCACCAAGGGGAAAAGCCGGTTTTACTGTGGTAGTTAAAGTAATAAACATCCCCACACTGTTTTTTGCTAAGAGGGGTTTATACCCATGCACTATGTTAATGAACGTTAAGTTGGAACCAATGCAATTACCATTCATCAAATGATCGCTTAGGAGTCAAAAATTCAGTGAGGGGAATGCAAGCAGGACTCAACACCCTCACTTTCTCACAGAACACTGCAATTCCCATCTATCATTGTTCGTATTGCTCATGTCAGACCGTGACGAAGCTGAAACAACGCGCATGCGTGTGGTGTCACGGCACACACATTATGTCACACGCATTGTTTACAAGATAAACATGGTCTCAAGATGGCGCCGACTGCACGCCACAAGACTTGGAACGGGATCCAACCTGAGGAACTTTCATAACACAGGTAAGTGCATTCCAGGAGATGGTACTGTGACATGCCTCATGGATGTTACACATTACATCAATACAGATCACCCCCGATCTTTTCTTCTAATCATACCTATCCATTAGACAATGGGTAATGGTCTGTACATTGTACTAATACAGATCCACATTCACCATTCCCCTCAGGTATCTATACCCATGAATTGACCAAGGAGAAACGGATACAATTCAATTTAGGCACGCATATGCCTTTCAGCATTAACTGACCAGAATTGAGGGAGACCAATCACATACTATTTAAAGAGGTAAGAAGCCTGCCACCTAACTCATGCTGGTGTTTTAACAATATCAAATTAATTACTATTCAGACTGATTTCAAATTCTGTTACACAGAATATAAATTGCAGACAGGATTTTCCTCAAGTACTGACAACGCTAACAACCAATTGATGACAGGTGGATTCCCACCAAGAACCAATAAGAATGATTGACGATAAGATAGCTCCAACCACCTCACTAAGGGTAAGGGTATTTTATACAATTACTATGACCCAGCAACAATATGGCTTTACAATAGAAATATAGGGTTGCTTCAGTGTATCATTCTTTCTTATCCATAATACAGAGTGCAGCATAGAAACAAATTTGGTGAGTTGATAACAGCATGACATTTTCATCGGTTCTTGCACGCGTACACGGAAGTTAGAAACGGACACATCAATGATTCATTTCACAGAGCATCACTTGAATTAATTGCATGGGATGGAATGGCATGCTATCTCAAGCCAGTGCAGATTTACTAGAATGCTCAATCATTATGACAACCAATGTGGCATGCTTGAAACTGACATTGCATGCTTGCTCACACTTCCATAAGGGATTGAATTTAGAGTTATTGCATTATTTAATTATAATATTGATCTGATATCGACCATCCTAACACCAAATGCCTGGATTTTTGAATACGAAATGATAGCAGCATCTGACTGGTGCGCTCCAATTTTCGAATCTTTTGTTACCACATATCTCTTATTTTTTTAATTCGCCTAATTCCACCCAACAATGCTGCCATGAATCAAAAAAATGGTATGTACATGAAATAATGTATGTTTTCGGGAAATGTTAATTTTTCATTTTATATGCTATTCTGGATGTTTGATTCAGTAGATGTTTGTTTGTATGGGTAATTTAATGAAAACTAACAGCCTTGAAAACGACTGAGGGGTCGAAACACGTGTCAGCTGTATATTTGTTGGCTCTACCAATAAATCTGAATTGTTGGAAACAAGATCATCTTGATTTGATAAATTCATATGGACTTTATTAGTTTACGTTCGAAGGACTAATTTCAGGGTCTTTGCGCAGTTCAACAACATACTTTCTATGTATTCAAATTTGAATTTAGGTGTGCTTTCCAACTGTGCATCCTTCATTTCGTACTGTTTTTAGTGCTTTCTGGCATATTCAAATTTAGGTGTTCTTTCCAACTATGCATACTCCTTTTTGTACTGCATTTTAGTGCATTCTGGCAAATTCGAATATAGGTGTGCTTTCCAATTATGTATCCTCCTTTTTGTACTGATTTTTAGTGCTTGTTGGCAAATTCGAATTTAGGTGTGCTTTCTAACTATGCATCCTCCTTGTTGTACTACTCTTTTAGTGCTTTCTCACAATTTCGAATTTAGGTGTGCTTTCTAACTGTGCATCCTCCATTGTACTGCTTTTAGTGCTTTCTGGCAAATTCGAATTTAGTTGTGCTTCCCAACTGCGCATTCTCCACTGTACTGCTTTTAGTGTTTTCTGGCAAATTCGAATTTAGGTGTGCTTTCCAATTTGTTAATGATCTTTGAATCTGGGCATTTCTAGTGCACGCACTGATTTTTGTCTATTTGGCCGCCTGGTGAGATTCTGCTGTTGCATAGTGCTTCTAACCCTCTGCCATGCTATCCTCCGATTCCACCCTCTTTCTTGTCTCCGACCCGATGGTACTCTTCATCTCTCCTACTAATCTATTTGCTTCTGCATCACCTATCCTCCTTCTTTCACCAAGTCTGGAAGGAAGACATTGTAAAAAGTCACTCCTGAGTTCTAACCCTGGTCTGCCCATTGCAGACACCTACACCAATGCTTTGTCCAGACAGACTATCACTGACATTCTCTTTGCTGTTTCTTCCTCTGAATTATGAATTGAATTGAATTGATTGTTTATTTGTATAGCGCCTATACACAATGTGTTTCAAAGTGCTTCAAGGAGGGAGGGAACATGGGAAAATACAATTATATTCTTACAGGTTCTTGAAACTATTCAGAATGTGAGAAAATAACTATCATAATTAGCCAGGCGACATTTCTGATAGTGCAAGTGCAAGGAACAATTAAGGAGAAGAGAGGAAACTCAATATGGTTTCTGTCCTCTCCCCTTTCTCTTCCTCACCCATTACTGGTGGCATCAGATGAGGAGGGCTCTTGGCTCACTTTAAATCTTCCAAATGCACCATTAATGTCTATCACATTGGCACTATCATGGCCAAGTGCTCTCAGCCCAACGTCCTCCTTCTTGACAGGCGTCTTCGATCTCTCTTCAACTTCCTCCCTATCTTGCACACAGAGACGTGGTTCAAGACCAGCTCCATCACTGCTTTTGACACTCTTCTCCCTGGGAGCTAAAAGGACCTATCCAATCCCAGGTCCCCCCGGCCTGGCGGCGGAGTGGCTCTGATCTTCCCTCAGTGGGTTCCTGCCTCCATCATCCGCACTCAAACCTACTCATTCTTTGAAAGCCTGGTCTGCAGGCTATCTGTCTTGCCTACCTTCTCTCTTACTCTTGCTACCATGTATAGGCCTCCAGGACCAACCTTTTTCTTCCTCTCAGAATGGACCTCTCTTCTTGCCTCCTCCCCCAAACCCTTCTTCCTTGGTGACTTTAACATCCATTGCAACTCTCCGGATGTGGCTACTGTTTTTCGTTCGCGACCTCTGTGACTTTCTTTCCCTGTCTATCCTTCCCTCTGGCCAAACCCACTCTTGCGTACACATCTTGATGCTCTCATCTCAACAGACATCCCACTCTCCAACCCTCTTACTACCCCTCTCTCCTGGTCTGACCACTCTCTCCTCTCTTCCCACCTTGACCTCCCTGGTCCTCTGATGATGCCTCTGCCCACACTGTCAGCCTCCTTCACCGTCAATCGACTGATGAAGCATGTGTCAGTCACTGCATTTGCCTCTTCCTTCATCTATCCTCCACCCCTTCATTGAATCTCCTTCTGACTCTGTTCTTGCTAACCTCTACCTCTCCATCTCTAACACCCTGGACATCCTTGCCCCTGCCATGATTATCTGCATTAAGCCCACCTCCAAATGCAATTCTTGGTATGATTTCGACTTGGCATCTTTGAAATGCAAGTACAAAGCTTCAGAGCAGAAGTGGCAGGCATCTAGCTCATCCTCTGACAAACTGGCCTGCCACCTACTCGAAAGGCAATATCATCTCACCATCTGCTCCAAGAAGAGGGCTTGTGTCCAAGCCCACATCTCTGGAGCCACTAATGACACGGCTGAGCTCTTTAAAATCTGCAAGGAACTTGCCAATTATACTGCAGTCTGCTCCTCTCCTCCTCCCTCCCAGACCCTTTGTACTTCACTGGCATCTACTTCTCTAAAACTCTGGACATACTGTCCTCCCTGTCATCTGCTCCCACCCCGAATCCCTTCTCTTGTCTCCCTTACCCCCCTTCCTCTCCCCACACTCTCCTCCTTCTCTCCCATTGCACCAGACGAGATCTGTAGAGTTGTCCACTCTATGAAAGTCTCATCTAAACAGGTGCTCCCATGTTCCTCCAGAACCATCAAGAACGACATTGCCTCTCTCGCCCCAGCCTTGGCTGACCCCTTCAATCACTCTTTTGCCACTGGCTCCTCCCCACAACCCCTTAAAGATTCTCTTGTGCACACTCTCCTAAAAAAATATGTCTAATGACCCTTCATCATCCACAAGGCTATCTGGGTCCTGGAACCGCTCTACATCCAGCTTTCCCTCCCTAAATACCTCCCTGCCTGAGTCCTTCGCTCCTTTGGCTCCAACACTCTGCAGGTCACACGTTTCTCCAAGCAGAGAGTGGGAGGTAAATCCCTTTCCTCGGCTGGTTCCACCCTCTGGAACGGCATCCCTGCCCCCCTCAGGCTTGAGCCGGATCTTCTTAGATCCTGGAAACTTCTCAAGACTTTCCTTTTCTCTCCTCTTCCTGCCCTCTCTCCCTCCCGTGCCAATGTTCCCTCTTCTGCTGCAACTGGGGCCTGGTCCCTTCAGAGGTATACAGGGGCAAGACCACCCCTCTACTAGTCCCCCCAGCAGCACTTGCCCTCAGGCTTTCTTCCCCGGACTAGCCCTAATCTGGTCCTCCCTGTCTACTGCACTTATCCTCTCTGCCCCCCCTCCTTTGAGCACCCTACTCCTGCACTTCTCCTTCTACCCCCCCTGCACTTACCACCTTATCTTGCACTTGCACGGTAGGATTGGCACATGGCCAATATAACCGTTTGTTATTCTTCTTTCCCATGTCTCCCACCCCCGACTTGTCTTGTGGCGCCTGAAAACACTTGTGTATAGGTGCCATACAAATTACCAAAAAATAAAATAAAGATATATACGTGTAATCTACCATCAAGGATGACTTAAATAATTCCACCAAACTCAGGGAAAACAGTTATTTTTGACTTCAGAATGAGCTTGCTAAGGCCGATCCCTATCTCGTCCCTTGGCATCGGATAAGCTGCCTTCACCCTTTCCCAGGCCTCCTAATCCCCAATGGTGTAATGCACCTTAGGATCGGTAACCCCTACTACCTAAGCTTGCCTATCCCATTGGTGAGGACTAACGGCTGTATTCTTATCTTCCTTACTCCCTCCGGGACTGCTAAAGGATTCTCTCACTTCCTGATGACAATAATACCTCATTGCTCCCCACCCAAACTACCAGTTCTTTTTTCCACACTTGCAAATATTTGGGAGCCCCTTGAATGAGAGCAAAAAGCCCAAATCACCTGTGCGATTGGGTGCTCCCCACTCAGAGGGGTCTACAACTGCATTTTAGGTCACCGTACTTTTCACAGAGGAGAAATACGCATTTGCATATCAGTCTGGTCCCATTCACAAGCAAATGCTAAGATTCACTACTTACTATGTCCTCACTTTGTTCTCCTATTCTCTCCTGGTTGCTTTGGCATGTGTTCAGATCTCCTCCTGCCTCTACTTGTCCACCAGATGCCCCTGGGGCACCTTCCCGCTCTGCCTTCCCAGGCTTTCTTCCTTACCACCTCCTTTTTCTTTCTCGTACTGCTCCTGCTTCACACTATCATCTCCTTTCCCAATATCCCCTTTCAGGGATATCTCTGCTCTCTCCATCTCCTCTGACCCTCTCAACACTTCTTTTTCCTCTTGTGGTATTCCTCTCTTCTTCTACCATGACTTGTTCATCTCCTCTAGCTGGTTTTCCACCTCTCCTTATCCCTTGACTCTCAACCTTCTGCTATTTCCACAGGCTCCTCAATAGGCTTTATGTGCCACTCTCCTCCCAGCCTTCTGGGATTTTTCCTTCCCAAAGTCCTGCATCACTCTTCTAGCTTCCTGATGTCCTTCACCATCTTCTTCGCTCTCCAAACCATCTTCACTACTCTCCTGCACCTCTGCTCCCCCTCTCCTTCAGCCACATCCAGAATAATCACCTTCTCTCCTCCAGCAATCTCCTTCCCATTGCCGCCTCTCTCTCTCCAAACTTCCACAACCTGCTGCCAGAGGCCCTCCCTTTTATAAGGACTTGACCCTGCCTTCCAGCATCTGTCAGATTTAAGGGAACCCCGGGGTTTCTCCTTGTACAATTTGTATGTAGATTGGCTGATGGGATCTGCTACTGGGGACAGCTTTCAGTATTGATGTGGGACTTGGGGTTGGCTACTCTCTCCCCATCAGTGAACTTCTCTCTGCTCGCCACACCCTGGCCACACCCTCCAGGAGGACCTCTTTAGCCTAACAGGCCAAAGGTGTATGTGTGTGGAAGCTTTATGAGTTGACTGGTTACCTGCTTGAGCTCGCTGCATTAGATTGGGTCCTGCTCCTATTCCTTTTGCCAGTAGTGGAGGCCGCTTATCGTGCTGGCGGGGGAGAGGATAGCTCCTGAAGGGGTACCCAGATTTTAAACAATTCACAGGTGTGCCCTCACAGTGTGGTGAATATTTTCAGTGAAGGGTACTGCATTTTAGCGCGAGTGACAGAGCGTAGCGAGGGAACCTGAAATAATTAAGGTGAATTTGGGATGTGGGGGTGGGAGCAGGGTGTCCCCTAGGCTTTCTTTTAAAACGTGCTGAAATGACGCATTTTGCAGTACAATTTTTTAAGAAAAATTGGATGAAAAGCTATTCAATTTATAATTGTTTCGACATTGAAACACGAAAACTATCCAGTGAATTTCATGGGCAGTAATGCCTGGTGAATATTTTGAATGAAGGGGCCTAAATATGTCCTCAAATTGGCACGAGTGGCTGAGCATGGCGGCGGTGATCAGAATAATTAAGTGGGGAAAACCTTTTTAAATTCTGTGCTGAAAGGATGCATGTTGCAGCACAATGTATGGTTAGAGACCTAATGGTCTTTGTTTTCAGCTTTATGCAATTCTTTGGCGAGCCTAATTTTTCCAATAATTGATAGTATTAGTTTGTGCGAACTTGGTCTCTGGGCAGCACTCTTGGTTTTGTTTTGGTCTGAAGCTGATCAGACTATAAACTTAATGCAGCAAATTGTCTTTTTAGAAAAAAGACGAAAACCAAATGTCTTGCGCGTGAGCAAACTTTTTTGGTGAAAAAATAATGAAAGGTATACTCCAATTTTGATGGTTTATTCATAAATCTGTGTTTGTTTTCAAAGTAATAAATCAGTGTCCTCAAATCAATGCCCTCAATGTCCTCAAATCTATGCCCTCTACACGTGTTTCACTGTCTTAAGTTTCCAGACAGATCTTCATGAGGGAATAACAAGTCTATTTTTCCGACTCATGTAGCATATTCAAGCCTTTTCTGGCACATTTGATGTCATATCAAAAGACATTTTTTGACTGAAATAAAAGAAAACATTTTTTACTTGTTAACCTTTAAATGTGTTGCAAGCACTTCTAATATGGTTTACCTTGTCACAAATGTAAACTTTTCTGACACTTCGTAATCTTAATTGCTCTTTTACAGTGGTAAAAATGTTGAAAACAAATAGCAATTTAGTAAACATATTAATAGCACTAAAAAACACTCACTTCCGATTTTTTCCTCTCTGGCCCAAAATGTCTATACGTTTTTTGAATTTGCTTAAAGGAACGTTTTCTCCTTTTGTTGTCCCAAATGTTGGTAAGTGTCACGCCCTCTCACACAACCCTTCCCTCCTCACACATCTCCCCCTCATCAGGCGCTTCTCGCCGCCGTATTTCCCGTTTACACCAGCAGGGGAAACACGGCAGGCGGAATACCATGTTGGGCGGACCTGCCTCTTTTCGCCCTTTTCCGCGTTGGCGGTTGCCATGGCGCCTCTTGCACAGCCGACAACGTCAGGATATCAGGAAGTGCCGGCAGCCCCAATCGCTGGCCGCGTTGCGCTCCAAGCAACGTACGCGAACAGTCACGTGATGCGTCACGTGATACCGTTCGCCACTTCAAAAGAAGCCGGCAAACAAGACTCTTTGCTTCACAGCTACTTCTACGGAGGACAGTCACGCGTTACCTTTGCCTTCTTGTTTGCTTCGACCTTGGAACTCTTTTTGGAACTGCTATTGGATTACCCCTTGGATTTTGGCGCGCTCTCTGACCTCCCGGACATCTGACTCCTGTTGTACTCTGGACTTGCTCTTGGATTGCCCTTCTGTTTTTCAACCCTCGGATTGCTTCACGCTTGTCCATAGATCTTGCCTTGTTCCACCAGGTACTAGAAGGAGTGCCTCCTACATCATTCCAGCCTGCCGTGGATTCCCCTGCATAGGTGTTCTACCAACACTCCAACTCTATTAGGTAAGCTGGTGTCACTGCATCTTGTTTGACTCTCGCTATCAACTGTCCATTGCCTTTTAGAGGGTGTTCTTGATTATAACCTTTGCCTTACAGCACTCAGGGGTCCTTCCGGCGTTCTCTATACCAGGCTGACGACAACACTCCTTCCTGTGGCCTCAAAGATTGCTAGGGCAGTATTTTATATTCTGCTCGAGCGGTACTTGGGGACGGAGGCATTATATAACTGCACGACCATCAAGTCGGACCCATCAGCTCAGAACAGACTGTGAAGCCTTATGGTCGTCCAGTTATGGATGTTTCAGCCGGGGACCCTGTGACCGCTTTAATGCAAGCAGTGACATCGCTTAGGACAGATATGGCAGCTGCTACCACTGCCCTTCCCGTTGATTTAGCCTCTGCCACCACTGCACTGAACCACCGTCTTGATGCCATGCAAAGCACCCGACATCCCTTACCTGCTGACACTGAGTTCGGCGATGCTGCCCCATCCCAAAACACGATTCCCATCGCAACACCCGCTCTGCCAACCCCGTCTGTGGTGGTTCAGACTCCATTTCCTCTAGCAACCCCCGAGAGGTACCAGGGAGATCCCTTGAAATATCGCACCTTTATAAATCAATGTAAACTACATTTCTTATGCCGACCTCAAGCTTTCTCTGATCCGGTCTCTAAGGCGGCTTTTCTTCTCTCCCATTTGTCGGGTGTGGCAGCCACATGGGCTAATCCGTTTTTGGAGAGCAATCATCCCGCTCTGTACGATTTCGAATTATTGATTCAAGAAATGGCCAAGGTTTTTGACACTAGATATAAAGCCCAATCCAGAGATATGGAGCTCCTAGATCTCACTCAAGGCCGATCCACTCTCATTGAGTATATTACTAAGTTTAATCAACTCGCTACCGAAACTTCTTGGCCAGAGAACAAGAAAGCAGTGATCTATTATCGGGGCCTGTGTGGTTCCATGAAGGATGCTTTATCCGTGGTGCCATCCCTTCCCTCACTTTATCTCGACCTGGTAGATTTAACCCTGCAAATCGACGCCAGGCGGGCAGAACGTAAGGGGGAAGCAGGGTTATCCCAGACCTCACCTTCAACCTCATCTGGCACATTACCCGAACCCATGCAGATCGGCGGGGTACGCAGTCCTATTACTCATGCCGAACGAGAGCGCAGGAGGGCGGACAACGCTTGCTACTACTGCGGACTCAACGGGCACTTTGTAAAGGAGTGTCCCCGTCGACCAAGAAACAAAGCTCCGGGTTTTCCGAAGACTCGCCCTTGAGATCAGGGGTTGGGGCGAGTCCTATACCAAATACCTCTGACCTCGCTTTTGGTCCCGTCCGACCTGTGGTGGTGCAGGCTTCCTTGAACCTAGCTGCAGGAGTCTCCCATGCAATACAAATAGTGATCGACTCTGGAGCTACTGGCTGCTTTATAGACATAGCACTAGCCAATGCGTTAAACTTACCTCTGGTCCAAAAGAAACACCCCGAACCGGTTCATGCAGTAGATGGGACGTCTTTAGCTTCTGGACCGATCTTACATCAGACAGCCCCTTTGGAATTACTCATACAGGAAGTCCATAGAGAGACCATGTCTTTTGACCTCATAGCCACGCCTCAGTTTGGTGTTATCTTGGGCATTCCCTGGCTAAAGAGGCATAATCCTCTGATTAACTGGGGTACGGGTCAGGTTCTCTTTGAATCTGAAACGTGTCAATACTACTGCCTGCTTGAAACACCTCGGGTTTCCAGTCCCGCAGACATCCTAGGGGTAGTCGCTTCATTAGCCATAGAAGACAGGTCCAGTTCTCAGGACACGCACATGATAGGGGCGGTCACGAATAACATACCTCCTGAGTATTATGAATTCCGGGCAGTGTTTGACAAAGGCTCTGCGGAGGGTCTTCCTCCGCATCGATCCTACGACTGCCCCATTGATTTAGTCCCGGACGCCCCCATCCCAAAGGGGCGGGTCTACTCCCTAACCCAAACAGAAGAGCGAGTCCTACAGGATTACATACAGCAGGCTCTGCGTCTAGGTCATATTCGCCCCTCTACCTCTCCAGCTGCAAGTCCTATCTTCTTTGTGCCAAAGAAGGAAGGGGATCTCCGTCCTTGCATTGATTACAGGCGTTTGAACGCCATCACAGTAAAAAAACCGCTATCCTATTCCTCTCATTACCCCGCTGTTGGACAAACTTACTCATGCCACAATATACACTAAGTTGGATCTACGGGGTGCATACAATCTCATACGCATGCGAGAGGGAGATGAATGGAAGACGGCCTTTTGCTCACGACAAGGGCTGTTCGAGTATACAGTTATGCCGTTTGGTCTCTGTAATGCTCCTGCTACGTTCCAGCGTTTCATGGATGACATATTTGGCGATATCTTGAACGCGTACGTAGTAGTGTATTTGGATGACATATTGGTCTTCTCTTCTTCTCTCGATGAACACATCGTGCATGTCAAGGAAGTGTTGTTGCGTCTTCAGGCCAATGCATTATTTGCTAAACCCGAAAAGTGCATTTTCCATACCAGTCAGGTTGAGTTCTTGGGGTTCCATATTTCTCCCGGAGGTCTCTCTATGAATCAGTCCAAAGTTCGGGCAATAAACGAATGGCCAATTCCAACCACACTCAAACAATTACAGTCGTTTTTGGGTTTTGCCAACTTTTACCGACGGTTCATAGCTGGGTTTTCCTCTATTGTGGCACCACTCACTGCGCTCACTAGTCCTTCAGTCCCCTATGTCTGGTCCGAGAAACAACAAAACGCCTTTGACTCTCTGAAAACTTTGTTCACCACGGCCCCGGTGTTACAACACCCTGACCCTGAACTCCCGTTTGTCCTGGAGGCAGACGCATCCTCTTATGCACTTGGGGCAGTACTGTCCCAGCCATGTCCTGCCACTGGTCGGTTACATCCGGTGGCATTTCACTCTCGCAAGTTCACGGCAAGTGAATTACACTACACAGTCACAGAAAAGGAACTAATGGCCATTAAGGACGCCCTACAGACATGGAGACATCACCTTCTGGGAGCAAAACACCAGACGGTGGTGTTCTCCGACCATAAGAACCTCCAAGATCTTGCCTCCCTGAAATGTACAAATAGCCGACAAGTACGTTGGCATCTCTTCTTTGCCGCGTTCGATTTCGTGGTCAAACATAGACCTGGTGTGGGGCATGGGAAAGCAGACGCCCTGTCTCGTTCCCCTGGGGGGGATGTTCTTCCGTCCTTCCCTGAAACCTTGTTGAGTGAGTCTCACGTAGTTTGTGTTTGCACACCATCATCTTCATTGCAGTCCACCATACGACAATGGGTCTCCCGCTATCCACAGTCACTAACAGAATGGGATCCCGTTATGCAGGATGGGCTGCCCTTTGTACACGGGAAGCTCTTTCTTCCCACGAGTGAAACCAGGAATTTGGCGTTGGAGTGGTCTCATGATGCTGCCATTAATGGTCACCCCGGGCAGCATCGTACCCTAGAATTACTCAAACGATGGTGTTGGTGGCCGGCTATGAAACGGGACGTACAGAATTACGTCAATACCTGTCCCATCTGTGCTCAGGGCAAGTCACGTAGGGGCCGTCCTTTGGGTCTTCTTCTTCCTCTCCCGGTTCCTCCACGTCCCTGGCACACGGTCTCAATGGACCTGATTACTGACTTACCACGCACACAGGGTTTTGATACTATTTGGGTCGTTGTCGACTCCTATACCAAAATGGCTCGTTTCGTACCATGTAAGGGAGTACCCTCAGCCTCGGTTTTAGCCAAGCATTTCTTTAGGTCTGTCTTCTGTCTCTTTGGCCTGCCTCATGTTTTGGTGTCCGATCGAGGTACACAGTTCACCTCCCGCTTCTGGCGGGCCCTCACCTCTCTGTTGGGTATCGATGCCCATTATTCCTCTGCTTACCATCCAGAGAGCGACGGGCAGACGGAGAGGGTCAACCAGTCATTGGAGCAATATCTACGCTGCCTAACGTTACAATATCAGGACACTTGGCTTAATCTTTTGCATCTCGCCGAGTTTGCTTATAACAACACTTTGCACTCTGCTACTGGGTTTTCACCTTTCTTCGCCCTCTATGGCCAACATCCCCGTACTCTTCCCACACCGGACTTCTCCTCTTCCGATACCCCCGCTGCTTCGGCCTGCGCTAGGGATTTGATCTCTGTCCATGCCCAAACATTGATCCATCTGCGTGAGGCCCAATCCTCCATGAAAACCACTGCGGACAGAAAGCGGGCGGATGCACCTGCGTACAAGGTGGGGGACCGAGTTTGGCTCTCCACCCGCCATTTACACATTCCTGGCTGTCGCAAACTTCTCCCTCGCTTTGTGGGTCCTTACGGGGTGGTCAAAGTTCTGAACCCGGTGGCTATGCGTCTGGCGGTGCCTCCCGCCTGGCGGATCCACCCGGTTTTTCATGTCTCCCTGCTTAAACCATGCCCTGGCCCTACCCGACTGGTTGCCCCTCCTGCCCCGGTCTCTGTCTCGTCCCCTGATGTTTTTGAGATCCGGGCTATACTGGGTTCCCGTATACACAGGGGCGGGTTGCAATATCTGGTGGACTGGCGGGGTTATGGCCCTGAGGACCGCTCCTGGGTTGCTTCCCGGGATGTTCACGCTCCTCGCCTGGTGGCCAGGTTTCACCGGGAGCATCCTTCCAGCCCACGCGGTCGTGGGCCTTTGAGGGGGGGCTCTGTCACGCCCTCTCACACAACCCTTCCCTCCTCACACATCTCCCCCTCATCAGGCGCTTCTCGCCGCCGTATTTCCCGTTTACACCAGCAGGGGAAACACGGCAGGCGGAATACCATGTTGGGCGGACCTGCCTCTTTTCGCCCTTTTCCGCGTTGGCGGTTGCCATGGCGCCTCTTGCACAGCCGACAACGTCAGGATATCAGGAAGTGCCGGCAGCCCCAATCGCTGGCCGCGTTGCGCTCCAAGCAACGTACGCGAACAGTCACGTGATGCGTCACGTGATACCGTTCGCCACTTCAAAAGAAGCCGGCAAACAAGACTCTTTGCTTCACAGCTACTTCTACGGAGGACAGTCACGCGTTACCTTTGCCTTCTTGTTTGCTTCGACCTTGGAACTCTTTTTGGAACTGCTATTGGATTACCCCTTGGATTTTGGCGCGCTCTCTGACCTCCCGGACATCTGACTCCTGTTGTACTCTGGACTTGCTCTTGGATTGCCCTTCTGTTTTTCAACCCTCGGATTGCTTCACGCTTGTCCATAGATCTTGCCTTGTTCCACCAGGTACTAGAAGGAGTGCCTCCTACATCATTCCAGCCTGCCGTGGATTCCCCTGCATAGGTGTTCTACCAACACTCCAACTCTATTAGGTAAGCTGGTGTCACTGCATCTTGTTTGACTCTCGCTATCAACTGTCCATTGCCTTTTAGAGGGTGTTCTTGATTATAACCTTTGCCTTACAGCACTCAGGGGTCCTTCCGGCGTTCTCTATACCAGGCTGACGACAACACTCCTTCCTGTGGCCTCAAAGATTGCTAGGGCAGTATTTTATATTCTGCTCGAGCGGTACTTGGGGACGGAGGCATTATATAACTGCACGACCATCAAGTCGGACCCATCAGCTCAGAACAGTAAGGCTGGGGAGAGAGGAACACCAAAAGTGGTAAATTTGTTATACCATTCGGCTAGTTTCTGTCGCTTTTGATCTGAATCTTATACTATATCTACTTCCTTAGAATTTCTTCATATTACACTTACCTTCTGTTTCCTTGTTGCTTAAACAATCGCTATTTTTAGAGATCGCTCCTCATGTACGCGAGATCTTACGGCCTGATAACCGTTATGCTTACATGTTTCCTTTCGCTTTTATGTTTTCTCAAAGTCGCGGTCACGTGATGAAACGCATCACGTGATCGCAAATCCACCATTTTGGTTTGGGAATAGTACATTACTTTTTGCTACTGCATGAACCCTTTATTATAGATGCGTGATAGTGCATCTAAATGCCTTTATGGTGTTCTTTTCTTTTTTTCTCCACATAATTACTGTTGTGCGAAAGCGTGATCGCTTAGTAGTGTATATCACGTGACTGCTCCGGTACGCCATCTTGGTTTGGGAACAATACAGTTTTTTACTCCCAATTGGCTTACTTTCTTATTTTTTAGCTTTTGCTACTGCACAGGTCCATTTTTATGAATACTAAGTACTACTACATAATGACGTAATGCTATTCTTTTACTTTCCACGTTTACTATTATACGGAAGAATAATCATGTGATGATGTATTTCACGGATTCTATCCTTTACTTACCTTTTCTTTGAACAAGTATGTTCAATGCAGGTACTGTTTTATTAATCTTATGGGATAATATACTTACCTAAATCTGGTTGGTTATGCTTAGTGCTTGCAAACTACATTAACATGCTTATTATTGTTTGGCTATACATTAAGCTGACAACATAAGCATTAGTAATTTTTGAATTTCAGATATGATTTCAAGGCTGAACAAAATTGTTTACAATAAATGTATTAATTCATTTTCCGAATTAAAGCCTGTATGGCAACTGTGCAAGGTACAGATCCAAAAAGCTTCTATGGTTCGCAAAATGTTCTCCAAATTTCCTCCTCTCTGTGGTCTGATGACTTTTTAAATTCCAAAAAACTTTATGTCGTTGATGGATTAATTTGCATGTTCTGTTAGGTAATGATAACCCAATGGGTATCTTAAATCTTTATTGATAATAGCTGTCATGTGCTCTTGAATTCTAGTTTTAAGTTTTCTCATTGTGCTTCCTACATATGCTTTTTTTGCATGCACATGAGATCACATATACTACTGTTTTTGTATTGCAATTGATGACATTTTTAATTCAATATTTTGTTCCATTTGGCAAAGAAACACTTTTATTCCCCATTGTCTGAGTATTGGCAACTAATGCATGTTCCGCATTAATAGTTGCCCTGCAGGGTTTTATTGGTCCATAACTGAGTTAGTCCTTCTTCTTGTTTCTTTGCAATGAAGTGTGAATGGCTTAATATGTCCTTTAAGCTTTTCGCTTTTTTGAAAGTAATATGTACATCATCTTCAATGTATCTAGATATGTCTTGATCCATTTTTAATATATGCCAACTTTTTTTCAAAATGTTTTGGATCTGTTTGGCATTCATGCTGTATTGCATGATAAATCTCACTTTTTGATCTCTTACTTCCATCTTTATTTGTTTATCTTTCAGCAGTTCAGTTCTTGGTTTAGTCTTTGTTCTTTCATACGAATTTTCCGAATGTTTTTTCTTATAGCCTCTTTCCTGAAATTTTTCCAATGCTTGTCTGGCATGTTTTCCATATTCTTGTGGTTCAGTACAGTTCCTTTTGATTCTTAATATTTCACCATATGGTATGTTACGAATGATATGTTGGGGATGATGGCTTTTTGCATGTAAGATTGTATTTCCAGCAGTTGGTCTCACATAGAGGGTTGTAAGAATTCTTCCATTTTTGATATATATTTCTAGATCTAGAAATTGTATTCGATTAGAGCTTTGGTTTGTAGTGAACTTCAAGTTATATTGGTTTGAATTTAAGTACGTGACATAATCATTCAAGGTTTCAGTGTTTCCATTCCATATCAGAAGAATGTCGTCAATGTAGCGCCCCCAATAAATTATATTCTACATATAGGTTAGCGTAGGATGGTGCGAATTTGGCTCCCATGGCCGTCCCCTGTTTCTGTCTGTAGATCTTATTGTTGACCATGAAAATGTTGTTATTTAGTATAAAATGTAGCATTACTAGTAGCATTTCATTTTGGTTGTAATATGAGACTGATCTAGTTTTCAAGAAATATTTGGTAGTTTCTAATCCTTTTTCATGTGGTATACTTGTGTCTAAGGAAGAGACGTCCAATGTGACTAGTAGATTACTTTGTTCCCAATTTATTTCTTTGATTTGCTGTATTACATGCTTGATATCTCTGATGAATGAGGTAAGACTAAGCACTACGGGCTGTAAGTGAGTATCAATATATTTTGATATTGGCTCTGTGATTGAGCCAATGCTGTTAATTATGGGTCTGAAGGAAGGAAAATATGTATACGGCTTATGTATCTTGGGTATGAAGTATATAGTGCCCATTATTGGGAAAAGGTTAATCACTAAGTCTTTTTCCATGTCTGTTAGCAGATTTTGCTCTGTCCAATTTTTTACCATTGAAGTCCATTCTGATGTCAGTTCTGCTAATGGATTTGTCTTTAATTTATCATAACACTGTTCTTGGTTTAAATGCTCTTCTGCTGTTGTTATGTAGTCTTTAGTGTCCATTATTGCAATGTTTCCACCCTTGTCTGCTTTTTTGATTGTTATTTCTGAATTTCTTCTTAGTTGGTCAATTGCCGCTTTTTATTTTAGCCAATTCTGAGTTTTCCTCCTGTTGTTTAGTCTTCCTGCAAAATATTGTGATCTTAGTTCGCTCAGAGTAGCTTTGTGAAATAAGTCAATAACATTCTCTTGTGCCAATGCTGGTAAAAATGTTGATTGTGTTGCAGCACAATGTTTGACAAAAAGAAGGGAAAAAGCCATACAATGTACAGTTAGTTCTCTAGGGTAACACATGGAAAATTCCAGTAAATGCCATGTCACCACAGTACACTACATAGGAGCATGTTATACCATTTTCATGAGGCTGCAGTAACAACTTATCTATGCCAGTAATGGTCACTGTAAAACCCATGCATAAAGCTATTGTCACATGGCATGTGGTTTAATGTGCCCATTACTGGCATACATGGGTTTGCCAGAAACTTAATGCATGTGATTTAAAGACACCATTGCTGGCATAGATCAGTTGTGGCCCACAACCTATCTATGCCAGTAATGGTCACTGTAAATCACATGCATGAGGCTGCTGACACTCCACCTATCTATGTCAGCAGTCTCTGCAAGGGACTTACAGTGACCAAGCAAGACCCATGCGCAGACACACTTTGATCCATTCTAACAAGCACAACTACAGACTTGCTCACTCAACGTGTCTTGCACACACACACACAATGCATTACATTCAAACACACACACGCATACATACATACACATAACATGCGTGTGCACACACTTACCTTAGTCCTTTTTTTCAGAGGGGCAGGGGCATGGCCAGGCAGCACACTGCAAAGACTCCTTGATAAAGTACCTTATCTGAGCGCCAGCCCTGATGATATTTAAAAAAAACTTGTCTGCACACCACTGGCAGGGTTTAAAAAAAAAAAGAAAAAACACAGGCTGGAGCTCAGTAGGTGCAAGCCCAAACTGAGCACCAGCTCTGTGGGAGGGTGCAACAGGCTCCAGGAAGGAGTCAGGAGGGGCGGCTGGCCCCCTGGCTCCGCCCTTGCCTCTGGCACTGGATGCGTTTTCTGCACTTGTGTGAGGGGAGCTGAGTCTGCAAGTACTGCTGGCTCTGTGGTAACCCTCCTTTTCTTTAAACAGAAACAACTCTTAACAACATAATTCTAACTGGACTCAACGTGAGTCATTCATCAGGGGGTGATATCGGCTCAGTCTCCTGAGTCCATGATATAGTCCTTGAAACGCACCGGGGGTTGACGCCCCGGTCTCTCCGGTTAACGGCTGCTACTCCCTTGGGTCGGTGCCACATCAGTTAGTGGCACATCCGCTGGCCTGTCTGCTTCGGGGATATCTGCACTCGCTCTGGTCTTGAAGTGTCATCCGGCACTCTTGCCCTAGGGCTCACCTCTACTTTCTTGAAGAAAGATTTATTGCGAGTTACTGTCCCTCCTTCTCTGGCCGCTGTTACCATCGCCCCTTTTACGTGGGTGACTGTCCAGGGTTGCGGCTCATATGTGAGTGACAGCTTCCCCTCTGGCTGGCGGTTCTTGAACAGCACGGAGTCCCTTGCAGCTACCTCCTTTTCCAGCAGGCCTCTCCTCTCACTCTCCTTCTCATTCCTGGCTGCTCTCTCTTGCCGAACCCTGTCATCGTTGATCACGCCAGGCTCGCGTCCCTCTAGTTCCAGAAGTAACCCCCTCGGGCAGCGTCCAATCAGGGCTTCAGCTGAGGCAACCTCTGTCGATTGGTGGGGAGTCGTTCTATACTCTCGTAGAAATTCAAACATGTTTCTTCTCAGCTCGCCTCCTCCGTTTGCCGAGATGCAGAATATCTTATTCAATGTTCTCATAAATCTCTCCGCTTATCCATTCGCCCGGGGCCAGAGTGGCGTTCGTTACCTTCCTGTGTGGTATCCCCCTCTCCTTCATGTATTGTGCAAACTGGTTCCCCGTGAATGGTGGTCCATTGTCGGAGCAGAGAACAGTCAGGAATCCGTGGGTTGCAAACATCTTCTCAAGTGCTAAAATGGTGTGGTCACTTGCAGTGGAGTCCACGAGCTCTACTTCGGGGTATCTCAACCACTGATCGACAACGGCCAAGAAATACATCCCTCTCCCGGTTGAGCCAAAGTCTGCGTGAACTGTACCCCATAGAAGATCACTCCTGTCCTTGGAATTAATGGGAGGTGCCCTCTCTGCCGGACTTGTCGCTTGACACGGTAGACACCTGCGCACATGTCCTTCCACCCGGCCCTCTAGGTCGGGAAACCACACCTTTGGTCTCAGCCGCACTTTTGTTTTCACGATACCCTGGTGGCCAGTGTGCGCCAGCTCCAGGACTCGGGATACCAGTGCGTGCAGAATAACAATCTGTCGCCCTCGTAGTAGTAGGCCATCATCTGAGATTGAGAGTTCATCTCTCAACTTCCACAGTGCTTGTAGATCTCTCTGCACCCTTTCCTCTCGCCTAGTGTTGTTATTCAGCACCTCCTTCCATTCCCCGCTCTGTATGGCCGACTGTATTATTTTGAAGACTTTGTCATTGTTGGACTCTCTGGCTACAACCTCCCTTGACATTGCTACCGGCATGGCCCCTTCTACAATTTTATGAATGAACTCTTGACACGCCACAAACTCCGCCGGACCTTGCTCCCTTTTGCTGTTCGGGTGACGGGACAGATAGTCAGCAGGGTTGTTTGTTCTGGGCCTACACACCAATCTTACCCCATACTCTATGAGAGAGAGAGCCTCCAACTGTTAGTTTCGAAAACAAATCCCTACCATCGTCTTGCCCCCCCCTCCCGGCGGGCAACAATGCACCAGTCTTAGACAATCTTAGACAATCTCCTAGGGGGGTGTGGATCACTATACCCCCCCCTGCATTTGTATCAAGAGGCCTTTGTGCACTGTGTTACTCCTATTTTATGCCTAATAACATACACCTTTCTTACTTCTATGGACACAAAACACAAGACACAAAGAAAACACATTAATAGATTCAATTATAACAATGGAATACATTTATTTATGCACAGCAAAGCATAATGCAGACAATGCTAAAACTCTAGCCAATATCGAATTTGCACCTTTTAGGCTTCTGGTGCAAATCTACCATGCAATAACTATAAGCCTTTCAGGTCTCTAATGCAAGTCTGTGATGCAAGCCTGTGATTCTAATGCAGTCTAATGCAAGCGTCTCTCCTTCATGCGGGATCAATCCACACCAAACCACACCATACTTCACTCTCACTCTCTTAAAACAATCCCTGTCTGATTTAACCCAAAGCTCTTTGTGTGAGTGTCTGTTCTAATCAATGAGTTTAGTCTAGGCCCTGAACCATACTTCCCATTTGCATGTCCCTCCTCTCCAGCTCTGTCTTTGTCAAATCTCTCTCCTCTATGCACAACTCTGCAGGACCTTGCTTGCATAGGCGATTGGGCGCATGTTTCCCCTGGTGTCCGCCTGCATGAGTACCGCTCCCAACCCCACAAGGCTGGCATCCACCACTATTTCTGATTCAGCAGTGGGGTCGAAGTATGCCATAGTGTCCTGATCCGAGAGTGCTCTCTTTATGTCCTGGAACACCTCTTGCTCCTTTTTGTCCCACGTCCATGGTACATCATTCTTTGTCAGAGCACGGAGCGGTTCTGATAGTGAAGCAAGGCCTTTTATGAAATGTCCACAATAGTGCACCATTCCGAGGAAGCTGCGCACCTCAGTAGGTGATTCAGGCGCAGCAGCCTCTCGAATGCCGTGGATTCTTTCTGGGTCAGGTGATATCCCATTTGCATGAAAGATTAATCCAATAAATTCAATGCGATCCCGAAAGAGCTTGCATTTTCCGCGATGTAATGTCAGGCCCAGCTCGTTCAGCCTCTGCAGTGTCAGCTCCAACCGCTTCATATGTTCCATCTGCGATGACGCAAACACCAGAATATCGTCGCTCATGTTGAGCACCCCCCTCAGGCCTGCTAGCGCCCCTCTTATCGTATTCTGAAACACTTCAGCGGTAGAGGACACGCCAAAGCTGAGTCACTTGAATTGATAGAGCCCTTCGTGGGTGGCGAATGTTGTTATGTATCGTGAGTCCGGGTGGAGCTCTAGTTGATGATACCCGGACCGCAGGTCTAGCTTTGAAAAGTCCTTGGCCCCTTGCAACTCACTTACTATATCGTCCAACGTGGGCATGATGTGGCGTTCTTGTTTTATAGCAGCATTGGGGAGCCGCATGTCCACACAGATGCGGACAGCACCTGGTTGCTTCGGCTTGGGTGCTACTACAATGGGCGATACCCAGGGTGTGGGCCCCTCAACTTTCTCGATGATATCCATCTCGATGAGTGTCTGCAGCTCTTTCTCCACTTGCGGTCTGAGTTGGAAGGATATTCTCTGGTGTTTGAGCGCAGTAGGTCGTATTGTCTCATCAATATGTAGGCGCACTGGGGCTGCTTTCAGTTTGCCTACCCCTTGAAAGATGTTTGGAAACCTGCTCAGGAGCAGTTCAATATCCGCCTGATACACTTCCAGTGTAAAATGCACGATGTTAAGGGCCTCCGATGCAGCGCAGCTCAGAAGCCAGTGTGGAATGACGTTAGTGACATCAGTGTCACCACCAAATGTGTAGATTCTTGCCTTCGATTTGTCTAGCAGCAGTGGGCCCGGGATAGCCCTGTAGTGTTCCGTGGCCAACACGCACACTGAGGCCCCTGTGTCGATCAGTACTGGTGTAGGGGCGCCCTGAATGTCCACAACACAGGTGGGTTGCCACCTTCTCTTGTCCACCGTGGCAATGTTTGAAATAAAGAAGATCTCTTTGTCATCTTCCTCCTCCTCCGCGATGTTTAGTCTCTGTGCTTCCTGTTCCAGCGTGGCTCCGCTCCGCGGCCTCCTGGAACTGCTCCCACTCGCCCTTGCGGGTCCTCTGTGCGTTGTCACCGGAGATGCCGCTTAGCACATCCTCGCATAGTGACCAGGTGTGTTGCACCTCCCACATACCCTTGACTTCGCCGGACAGTCTTCTGTGTGTGTCACATCGTACCCGCAGTACTGGCATACTGCTGGGGAGCCCTGTGCGGAAGATGCTTCCTGGCGCTTCTGGCTCCAGCGTGCTTTCGACGGGGTAGACTTCCCTATGGAGAATGCTTCTTCTCCTTTGCACGGGCGCACTGCGGCATCCATTCTCGCCCCTCTGCTCTCTGCAAGCTTGTATACCCTGCCATTGTCCAGGATTTGCACCAATGTCATGCCCGGCTCTCGCAGGATCTGTCTCCTTAGCTTGCTGGAGCTACATCCTTGTATCAACTGGTTCCTGATCATCACCTTCTCATTGTCCCACCTGCATGTGCTCAACAGTTGACGCAGTCGTGCGCAAAACTGGTCCAGGGATTCATCATCGTGTTGTTTCTCCCCACACATCACAAACCTGTCGAAGTCTACATTTGACAGTGGGATAAAGTCATTCTGAAGTGCAGTTTTGACAGCGGCATATGTCACCACTTGAAGTTTCAAAGACTCATAGATGCGTAACACTTCCGTACCTGCAGAGTATAACAAAGTTATCTTTGCATCATCATCGTCCTCCCCTGTCGCTCCGAAAAACATGTCCAACTTTTTGATCCATATGAGCCACTTAGGCCCCAACTTGGAGGGTGGGCCAGAGGTGTCGAACTCCTGCATAGGCGCCAACGAGCCATGCTGCCACCGTGCCACTCTTACCGGTGCTGCAGCCTCACCATCGCTGTCACCCGTACGCGCAGGTCGCACAAGCACCTCACTACAAGATTGAGGCCGCAAACCTGTTCTTCACGAGTATCCTTCGTCATGAGCCACTGACCTGGGCATGTAGACGGTGAAATCCAGTGGGCCCCACCTTCAGTAGATCACAGTGGTTGGGCTCCTGGGCTTGACAAGCTTGCTCTCCAACATACAGAGGAGAATGGGTCCTCAGGGGCCAAAATCGCGGCCCTCTGAACTGGAGGACCACAAGGGTTCCAAAAATTGTTTATTTTCTCTTCCTCAGCCCGTGAGTAGCACACGAGCACCTTCGCGGGCTGCAACTATGCCTCGAGCCGAAATCCAAGATGGCCGCCCGTTATTGTGTCGGGTCCGGGCTGTGTCGGAGGAATGGCATGTGTTTGGTGCGCTTGCACGCAACAATGAGCCTTCTCGTGGCAGCCGTCCACGTCGCCAATGTTACGGTTTCGGCCGGTGCCTCGGGCCGTCTCACTCGCAGGCATGCACACACTCATACACAGACAGGCAGAGACGCGTCTGGTGCTCATGAAGTCCCGGCGGCAACTGCCATACGGGACGCGTTTATTGCATACGCGCATGTGTTGCCCAGAGCGAGGCTCGCGCATGCGCACTTACTTATTACAACGTAACACTCCTCCTGCCTCACACACATCCCAAAACCCCTAGAGTAAAGCAGGTCAGTTTGTTACAAGGTACACGGTTTGTAACGTTATAAAAAGAAATGCACGATTTGTGGTTGTGGGTTTCCAAATATCAGGACACTGTGGTAGCACATCACCTGCCAGATGTGCAAAACACTTCAGCAGATAAACTAAGCAGAAGTCTCAAGGAAGGTGCCGAGTGGCAGTAGCTATTTCCACTGGGGTCTTTCCTCTCTGACATCTTTTTCTCTACCTGTGGTGTCCCCCAGGGATCTAACCTCTCTCCCTGGCTGTTCAACCAGTATCTGGCACTTCTCGCCCACCGCATCGCTGCTCTCTGCCCCAACTTTCAGTGCTATGTGGACGATACCCAGCTCATTTTCAGGCTACCCTCGGCCTCCTCTTCTCCTTCCCTCATCTCTGACTGTCTTTCTGCTATCCATAAATGGTGTGCCGCCAACGACCTCTGCCTTAATGCCAGTAATACTGAGATTCTACTCATCGGCACTCCCACTCCCTCCTTCCCTGCAGCTCTCTGGCCGGCCTCTCTGGGCCCTCTTCCTGCACCTACCTGCAAGGCAAAAAACCTCAGGGTCATCTTCGACTCCACACTCTCCTTCTCTCCTCACATATCAGACGTCTCTAAGAAGTCACACTACCAGCTACACCTCCTCAGAGGTATCCTTCCTTTCCTCTCCTTCCCCCAGAAGCTCACTGTCTCTGGAGCCCTGGTTCTCTCGAAGCTGGACTACTGTAACAGCCTCTATCTAAATCTGCCCGCCTCTACTCTCTGCCCTTTGCAACTCATCCAGAACAGGACCGCGAGACTTGTCCTTGGCCTCAAGCCCAGGGACCGTATCTCTCCAGGACTCAAATCACTACACTGGCTCCCAGTGACTGCGAGGATCAAGTTCAAAACCCTCTGCATTGTCCACAAGGCCGTCTGGGGGCCTTGGGCCAAAATACCTTCAACTCTCTCTTCCTAAATATCTTCCTTCTCGAGCTCTTCGCTCATCCGCCTCCAACTCCCTCAGGGTCAGCCGCTTCTCCAAACAACGAGTTGGGGGCAGATCTCCTCATCTGCAGGGGCCTCCCTCTGGAACAGCCTTCCTGCCTCCCTGAAACTTGAGGAGAACCATCTCCGGTTCCGGAAGCACCTCAAAACCTTCCTCTTTGCCTCCGCTTTCTCTCCCCCTCTCCCCTGCTAATATTACTGAAACTGCACTGAATCTGCAATCTGCAACTGGGCCACTCACCGTTCTCGGTCCTTGGCCCAGCCACTCTACCCTGCACTGCCTCCCCAGCAACCCCTGCACTGCGGGACTGTGTCTGTATCCCTACAGCCCCCCTTCCCAGCACCTGTCTGCACTTACCTCGCACTTGCCACCAGCTGGCCCTTGTTACTTATGCTGTATGCTGCATGCTAATAACCCTGTACTGCACTTTCCCCTCTCCCTTTCCCCCATGCACTTTTCCCTTCCCCTCTACCCTTGCACTTGCGCGATCTGAATGACACCTGGCCTAGTAGGATCGTTGTCTGTCTCCCCTTGTTCCCCCCCTGCCTCGTCGCGCCTTGAAACACTTGTGTATAGGCGCGTTACAAATGCCATATCATATCATATCATATCACATACAGTAGATTGACTATTTCGTCTGTGAGGAACATGAGTGATGAACTGTTTGCATCAGCAGTAAGTGCCACATATCACAGTTTCGCCATGCACATACAATTCCTTCAGAAGGAATTGATGGACTCATGTGCAATGGAGTGGAGCACAATGTTCAGAATATATGCCCCACCCCCCACTTCTGATCGTGGCGGAAATGGTCCACAAGGTGATAGCAGAGAAGTGTGCATTGATCCTAATAGCCCCAAAGGGGATGAGACTGGGCTAGTACTCAGACCTTCTGCCCATGCTAATTACAAATCACATACCCCTCAAAGCACATTGAGCACTGCTCACAGCGAAGCAAGGGAAGGTCCTGAAGCCCAATCCAGTCTCCCTTATCTTACTCCTGAAATCCTAGATTATGGTTATTTAAGCCTGGCACAATGAATGCAGTGGGACTCCCTTCCTAAATCCTATAAACTGCTCAGAGGGGCCACCTACTTTTGCACTTCGTGCAAACAGGTTCCCATCATGCCATCTTTGTCATTTACCCTGCAAAGTGCAAAGCAAAGTTGTAAATACAAGCGTGATGGCCTGTGCGCCTTTGTTTTTTTTTACTTTGCATTGCAAATAGAGTAAACACTGCCTGGCATTTATTCATGTTAGGCAGCGTTTACAATCGAATTTTATGGAATCGGCCTGCTTTTTGCTGGTGTAAGAAGCAGGCAGATCCTATGGGAATCCACAGCATTTTTGCCGGCATAAACATGTCATGCTTGTGTAAATGCTGTCACATTTGTATAGTGGAGAGGGTGTTGGGGTGGAAACAGATATTCCCTTCCATGCCCCCTCTCATCCATACAAATGAAGAAAAATCTGGAGTAGAAATGTTTCACTATGTATTCCCCCCTGGATTTTCCTGTACCCCACAAGGAAAATGAGCCCCAATATCTTTTCGGAAATTGAAAAGTTTTTGCATCTGGTTTAGTGGCAAGAATCTCAACCCAGCGAAATTCATCCCACAAAACATGATACCCTATTTCCTAAAACTTGAAGAATCCCTCTCTAAACATTCCTTCATAAGAGTTCATTTGGCTGCAAAAGTATGAGCAAGCTTCACTGTTCACCTTCCATTGATAAAGGATTTTCTAATATTTTTGTTCAATGAATTGCCTTTGTTCGAGTCTCCAGCTCTAGCCTGAGACTTAAATGCATACCTAAATATACAACCTGGAAAACCACTTTCCTGGTCACCATAAAGTGTGCGAGTTGGGGACGTGAAATCCAAGAAAGCTATTTCAGAATCTAAGCCTTAACGGAAGTTTCAGACAAATAAGTTAATTCTTAAAACCCACCTACGGTCCCTGCCTAATGTAGTATCAGAAAATCACTTGAACTAGGTATCTTTCAAGAAACCTCCATCTGCAGTAAAATAGGCTCTGCCCTGGATATTAAACAATGCCTCCGTGATTAGTTGACAGGAGGAAAGAATTCAAAACAACATTCCAATTGTTACTGGCTTATGTTTAAACTACAAAAGGTCAGGCTGTCTCAAAGCCAGCCATCATGAGCTGGATCACTGACATTATTAAGTACTGTTCAATGTTTGCACACAAACAGTTGCTAGACAGGGCAACTGAATATTCCAACGGAGGGAAAGCTCTGATGATGACATCCCTGCCAGCAACCTTTACATACACCACTTCATGGACAAGGATGCCTGGTCCAAACCTATGATTAAAGCTGTACTGAAGAACGGTACCAAGTAAAGCCAACCTCTGTCACCTGCCAGATGTTTACTGCATGCTGCTCTGTGTATAGTCAATGAGCATGTGTCATGGGTAAGCGATAAAAAAACATACATGATCGGTTTCAACCCCTTTATCCAGTATGTAACTTGTTTGCGTTGGAGGGCGGTTTACAGGAGGCGGATGCAGCTCAAAGGAGTAAGATCTAAGCAAAGCCGTGAAAGACGGAAGATTAATGTAAGTTCCTTTAAAGGACCTAGTCTAAAGGAACACAGGTCCAGATCTCAATGCCTGGTCTAGTTTAGAAAACTCACAGGCGTCTCCCGGGACAATGTTCTGCAATCAGTCATAGTTGCAAGGTTTTCTAGAGAACCGCAGCTCACTTCTTTCACAAGAGCGTCCTCTTTATCATGGTGCAGGTCTTTGCCCTGGCGGCAGTCTTTGTCCTGATCTTGGCTTTGTTGTGACCATTGGTACAGTGCTATTCTGTGTCTTAGTTCTGGTTTGAAGGGCAAGACAATGGGCTCATGAAGGCTACTGGATTAATCCCTGTATGGGACACCTCTTAACCTAGGTGTTTCTCTGCATGTGAGGCTTGTAGGTATTATCCCTCTTCTGGACACTTTTATGTAGAATTTACTTCCCCCTAGCTGAGTTTGCAGGTATTAGAAAGGCTTATATATTTGGGCTAGTGATCTTGCGTCTCCCACAAGGTTCTGCTCCAGAACCACCAGTTTGTTTCAGTCTCCCTGCTTCAGGGGTTTATGGTTTGGCCCCTGCCAGTCTATGAGCCCAGGTTCTCAGGAGTCCTCTCAATGTAGCATGTCCTTACAGTCTGGCTTCTCCTAAACTCTGGCTAGACTGGCCCTTTTTCTTACTCCCCAACTCTGGTTGACCACCTTGGCTTGGCCAGCACATGTTCTGCTCTACTGATTTTCTAACCTTAACTCTTCAACCTACAGCACACTCTCTCTCAGGAATGCTATCCGATCAGATTTCTGTCTCTTTTTCTATAGGTGTTGATAGAATGTCTGGAACAATGAGTGCTCTGATTCACAGGTCTGTTTGTCTAGTGTGACTGGCCTGTGCTTAATGGTTCCACCACCTCCCCAATTTTGTGGCCGGTGTTTGCATTTCCCTACAGGTGTCGGGCATCTCTCACAAGATACCCGACACCTGCCTGTGCCCTGAGCCCCACAGCCAAAGGTTAAAAAGCCACTGTCCCCCATGTTGGAATCCGGTAGTATTAGTATGACTGCTCCCGTACCTGAAACTCTGGCTTTCCCACTATCTGCATGGAGTGCAAGTGGCCAGATTCCAGGCCAAAGCTTGTGGACCCAGCATATGCTGATCTCTTAGCCCCACTTTGCACCTGGACCGGTGCCTGGGAGGCAACCAATGTCGGCAATTACTCACTAACGCTATAAATAGAGCGCCAGGGGATCACTCCGGTGGTGATAGTGCACGGTACAAAATATCCTTTAACATTAAATGCAAAGCACTCCTTCTGGGGTTGATTTTCTCATGGTTTTTCCCTGACGACCAAGGGTTGCGCTGTGGGACCAAAGACTGACACTTGTTCCACTTCACCCATGAAGCATATGTCCCCTTGGAAGACCCGGGCATTAATTGTACCCCTGACTCAACCAACAAAGGGCTGGCGGAGACCTTGTGGATCCCTTCTATAATGCCCCGGGGGGTCCCATCATGGAGTGGTGTCTCCCACTGGCTCTCAGAGTTCCCCAGCTTTCCTCCATGGGTAAAGATCGGGTGCGTGCATCACACATTTGAACCTATAAAAGATCCACTGCTAGAGAAATCAAAGTTACTTACATGTGGGTATGCTTCTTAAGCATTGGTATCTTTTCTACATCAGCTTGTGGGCCACCTGGCCTCATTGGACTTTGCCTTGACCGTTCACTTCAAATGCATTTAATCTGAGGTGTTCAGTGATAGCGCTAGAGTTAGGAAGTCAGCAGTGTCTTTGGCAGCTGAGATCAAAGAAGCCCCAATGGCCCTACGTAAGGGTGTTCCTCCATAGGGCTAATATATAATGATGTAGAAATTCATGTATTGCTATGGTAAAGTAACTTACATTTCTTATTGAGGGAATTCCCACTTCGATGTTGGAGAATGTTCAATAAGCATGTGAATCTAATAAAGTTAACAATATTGGAGAACTGGACCTGCAGGTAAGACACTTTGCTTTACTTACCCTAGTGACTACCTTGCTCCTAGTCCATAGTCCCCTCTCCTTCTAATAGGCCTCCTTTCATCCCCTTAAAAATAAACCCTGACCAAGGTTGCTCAGATAAAAGCACTGAAGATTGAGGCCTAGTACATGCACAGGGAATGCGCTTGCACGCTCTAAATACTCACAGGGCATAGTAGGATTGTCCCTCTCCCTTTTCCCCCCACTGCTCTTAAATATTGTGTTTCAATGTATTTACCACCCTTGCTCCCTCCCTGCCCTGTGGGCGCCTTGAAACAGTATTTTCTTATTGTATAAGCGCCTAACATGCAAACAATATGTAAATAAATAAATACATAAATACATGTGCTGCTCGGCAAGGTGGCTCTGCATGCACCCTAACACATTTTTTCAATCAAAATCAATGCAGCTTGAGTCATGCTCCAGTCCTGTTCCCATAGGAAGTAATGCCCTCGATGTATGTCGAAGAGCACTAGGTGTACAGTAGTCACTCTGGTGAGTAAGTTTCACTTTACACTCCCCTTCAAGATTTGGCATGTGAATCCCAAGGGCTGCATTCCACAGGGGTTCCCAGCAAGCTCAGCTGAAAGCTGTATAGGCATCAATAGTTCTTCACCTAGTGGGAAAGATTGATCAAAATCATTGACCGATTTGTGATTTAAGGAATTCATTTCATAGACAGTGGCCTGCTAGTCCTCAAGGTTCAGATCTGCTGATATTTGGCGTAGCCTATTTCTGAGAATTTTGTGAAAAGAATTGATAAAATAAGGAACACCCAGAGAAAACTCAGAGAAAGCGAAAATTCTTTTCCTGGAAATGTTTTTGGTAATATATTCCTAATACTGGTGGAATGTGCAATTATGTATATTCTGAAATAGTGAAGTTATTTGTTTCAGATAATATACTATGGACTATCTTTTACAACTCTGCACACAACTAACGAGGCCGGAATCTTTATAATTTTGGATATTCGTAATGAACTCTGATACTTCTGTCACTGAAAGAATTGCATTTCGTTGTTTCGCAATGGCCTCGTGAGGATCTTTTGTGAGTGTTTTGTAACATAAACAGCTTTGAACAATTCCTTTCATTTTTACCTTGGATTTACAATTCTTTGTTTGCGTTTAATAATTTTGATGAAATATTGCAATATATATTACAACACAATAAGAGATACAATCAAACACCATGATGTATAAAAGACTCTAAATATGTTAACAACTGCAAAAACAACATTACTATAATGGCGTTAAGAATTAAGCGATCATAAATGAAGAACAGCATGAACATATTAAATTAGATGTCTGTGACATATTGTTTTGTGAGCAATGCATATAAATACAGAGATATAACCACTAAAGAACAAATACACAAAGAGACAAAATAAATCGACAGTTGAAGTATTCATAGTGCAGAAATATATATTCCATTAGATGATTATTAAATACATATGTTAAAACTAGTGCCTAAGTAAGAACATAAATCTAAGAATAATCTTATAAAGTTATAAGAAAGGCACAAGAAATCCATTAAGTAATGTTTTGTTGATGAAAGAGAATTAGTATTCAAATTAGACACAAAAATGAACTGATCGCAGAACTCCAGAGAAGTAAATTAATTCCTAACATGCAACAAGGAAGCCCAAACCATATTGATTGGACATGCAATTGCATCAGTAAACAAGATGAAGCTGGCTAACTTCCTGTGCTTCAATTTCATAACTTATTAGGGTCGGAAATCTCCATAAAGGACACATTTAGGTAATTGCAGAAGCAGTACCAGAAGGGTGCTATACTTGATTGTAATTTGCAGTTAAATACAATTTACAATCCTTGCGTCATGCGTGTTCGAGATCACCATTTTCCACAAGTCACCTTCGTAGCATCCCTCCAATGTGAAGTTAGTTCCTTGACAGCAATGGCAAACGGCCAGGCAACCAAGCTCCGAATTGACTTCTTTTCTTAAGGACTCATTACATATTGTGACAAGGTTCTCAATGGCAGGCTAAGCCGGCAACACAAATCCAATAAGCTGTCAGTGTTTATTGATATGATATGATATGATAGTTTATTTATATAGCGCCTATACACAATGTGTTTCAAAGCGCTTCAAGGCAAGGAAGGGAACAAGGGAAAATACAACGACATTCTTACAGGCCATGAACAGTAAGGATGTGAAATTAACGATCGTACTGCAAAATAGTTTTACAAAAACAGGTAATTGGATCGCATAGTCGAGGCTAGGTTCCTGAACACATTCCCTCAACATTTGAGGGGACTCTCACCTCCCTAGCTGAGCCTCCCTACTACATCAGGTGTAAAGCTAGGATACCCCTACTGTCTGGCCTGTCCCTATTCTAGAGAGGGTCTAAAGGCCATGGGAATCGTACAAAAATGTCGACCTGGGAACTGCGAAGGCCGAAAATGACGACTTTTTTTTCTTCGGAGGGGGTTAAGTGTATAATATAAGTGTATAATATTAATATGGGGGGGCTGCGGGGGTCTTCCCACGCATATATATGTGGTGTAAAGGGTTAAAAAAATAGGCATTTTTGGCTGTCGCAGTGATCACATAGATCCAGGGCCATGGCCTTATGTTTATGACTCCCTCTGGTACTTCCTAGATCACCTAGTGGGGTGGTGCCAGTTCTCTGGTGCCCTTGCCTCTGGGCGACCATCTCTTAACCTTTCAATAACTTTCCTCTCCCTACTCCTTCTCCTCTCCCCGTCTCCACCCTTCTATCTATTTCTCTCTCTCTATCTCTCTCTCTCTCTCTCTCTCTCTCTCTCTCTCTCACCCCCCCTCCTCCTGTCTCTCCTCTCCAGCTCCCTCCTGATCTTATCTGCTGCCCTGCTAACACTGCGCAGTCCTAACACTTTACCTCCACTCCCTCCAAACATTCCACAAATCAGCACCAAGTTGTCTTCCATCTGCCAACCCCTCCTCTCTGAACTCTTGGTATTCCTCCAATTCTGCTAAACCTAGCCAAACAGCTCTCCCTGTCAACTTACTCTGCTGGCTTTTATATCCTTTCCCCTCCTGCCTAGAAGTCCCACTGAACCCATTGGTTACCTGAGTCAGCTGCTTCCACAGGCATTGTGTTGAGCCAGAAACTCCTCCAGCCATCGAGGCACCACCACTGTATCGATCGCTGCATTCTGGTAAGCCTCACTGGACTTGGGCACATCATTTTGCACTCCACATGCATGCTGAACATTTTTTCCCAAAAATATTCCTAATTAGCCCATGGGGCCTGCTGGCTATCCTCGCTTGGCCCGCTGACTATATTCCCTGGGCTATTCCTGCAAAATACTTCTTTTTCACTGCATTTCCCAGTAGCCCCGTAGGGCTAATGCATCTTGTGGAGCCGAACATTGCTCCAATATGGCGAACAGCAGCCTCATTGTCTCCCGACTACACCAGTCCGCTTTTCTTGGTCACTGATTGCCCTGCTGGTGTACCTTAAGTCCAATCAGGGAGCCGGCAGTCTAAGCAGGCCCCGACAAAGGCCCACCGTTAGGCCGCACTGGCCTGCCTGCTGTCCACTGTGCGCAGGCTCTGCACAGGCGAGCCTGCAACTCCTCCAGCCTCTAGACATTGAGGCACCACCACCGGATCGATCGCTGCATTCTGGTAAGCTTTGCTGGGCTTGGGCACATTGTTTTGCTCTCCACATGTATGCTGAAAATGTTTTCCCAAATTGATTCCTAATTAGCCTGTGGGCCCTGCTGGCTATCCTCACTGAGCTATTCCCGCAAAATAATTATTTTTCGCTGCATTTGTTCACCTCATTAGCTCCGGAGGGCTACTGCATCTTGTGGAGCCGAACCATTGCTCCAATATGGCAGACGGCAGCCTCTTTATCTCCCCACTACACCAGCCCACTTTTCTTTGCCACTGATTGGCCGGCTGTTGTGCCTTAATGCCAATCAGGGAGCCTGCAGGCTAAGCCGGCCCGACATATTCCGACCACTAGGCCCCTGTCCGGCCACCAGCCCTGCAACCCTCCAAGCGCTCACCGCACACAGAAAAAACTCATTGCATTCAAGAACCATGAACAATGTGCCACCACCCTGCACCGGTAAGTCCACCGGTTCACCTGCTTTGGGCCAATCCTCTCCACCTGGCTGCCTAATGAATCTTGCCTCCCTTGTCTCACAGCCTCACTGCTAACTGTTCCCCCTCCCAGTTGACATTGTCACTTACTGTACATCTCATTCTTAGCGTACTTCTGCCGCCTACTTGTGACTAACCCTTTTTTTATGCTGCACTCGCAAAGTTAAATCTAGGTGTGCTTTTTAAATTGTTGCATCCTCCATTTTATGCTATTTTAGTGCTCTTTGGCAAAGTTAAATCTGGGTGTGCTTTTTAAATTGTTACATCCTACAGTTTGTGCTATTTTAGTGCCCTTTGGCAAAGTCAAATCTAGGTGTGCTTTTAAATTACCTACTACCCCCGGCTGCTAGGATACCTGCTGAGTTGTCTTGTGCCTGTGCAGTATCTACTCCGATCCCTTTACTTCCCTCTCTACCTTCCTTTATGACTCTCTCCATCTCTCCTATCTACTCTAACTGCTATTCTATCACCTATCCTCCCTCTCCCACCAAGTCTGGAAAGAAAAAGTTCAAAAAATATCTCCTTTCTTGTAATCCTGGCTTACCTATTGCTGACACCTATGTCAGTGCCACTTACAGACAGATTGTCACTGATATTCTCTTTTCTGTCCCCTCTCCAGACCTATGGACTCTGCACATAATCTCCACTCTCTCCCCTTCCTCTTCCTCAACCATTAATGGTGGCACTAGATGGGAAGTTCTCTTGGCTGACTTCTCATCCTCATTAATGTCTTTCACAATGGCACTATCATGGCTCAGGGTCCTCAACCCAATCTACTCCTCTTTGACTGGCACCTGCCGTCTCTCATTAACTTCCTTCCCACTGTTGCTATCCCTTCTTCCTCTCTCTCAGCATCTCTAAACTCCTCATTCTGGGTGTCTTCAACACCCACCTGGATTATTCAATCACAGCCTCCACACGCTTCCATGACCTCTGCACATCTCTCTCCCTCTCTATTCTCCCCTCCGGTCTTGCCCACTCAGCTGGACACACTCTTGATGCCCTCATGCATGTTGATTTTCTGCTCTCCAACCCTCGCTCTACCCCTCTCTTCTGGTCTAACCGCTCTCTCCTGTCCTCCCGCCTGGGACCTCTCGGCCCTCTGACCGAACCTCCCCCAGCTCTGCCAGCTTCGTTTACAGACATGCGTCCGTTGAAACAAGTGTCAGTTTCTGCATTCGCTTCGACCTTCACCCCCCTCCTCCCACTACTGACTCAACTATTGCTATTGACTCTGCTCTCAACAATCTCCATGTCGCTATCACTAACACTCTCGGTACTCTTGCCCATGTCATGAGAATCCATCTGAAACCTGCCACCAAGCATAACACGTGGAAAGTTTCTGATCTAGCAGCCCTGAAACGTAAGTGCAGAGCTGCTGAATGGAAGTGGCAGACCTCAAGCTCATCCTCTGATAAACTGGGCTGTCGCCTTCTCCAGAGGCAATATCGTCTCTCTTTCATTCCAAGAAGAGGGTGTTACGCTCACCTGGTTCCCACAGGGGCGTCGATCGGACCTGGACAGCTGCGGTCTCCACCAACGTGATGCGTAGTGAAGAGATGACAGTCTGGACTGGCCCGCCTAATCTTGTCTGCTGGACTCGTAGAAGTATTCTCCTGCAAGTGGAGAAAGGGATTTAGCCACCCCTGGACTTTAGTGATGCCCCCCGCCCCAACTGTTCTTGTTCTCCCCACTAATCACCTCCGATATCCCCTCTTGGTAACGTCACCTTATATTTTTAAATGATGAGCTCTCCATCCTGCATGGCATGCAGGGGCGCGTAGATACCAGTTACTTCACTGGTTTGAAGGTACTGGAGGAGTTCTGGAGGACTATTGACTCCAGTGTCTATAAAGTTCAAAGAGTTCAATATGTCCGATGTTCACTCTTGTTCCATTCCCTCGTTAGGTTGCAGCTGGGTCCAAAAGAATATTGCCTGGAGGCAACTGATGGAGTTCAGGTAAGAGTCTGTATTACCAAACACTGTCCGGTAAAAGTTGCACGAGTTTAACTTGCTGTTTTCTCTCCCTTTATAGGTGCGGCATAGAAAGATGCAGCAAATTAAAGGATAATACCTCCGGTGGTAAAGCAGGTAAGCCTATGGTGGCAAAGAGATTGTCTTTGTCGGTTTTCTCAGCTCACCTTGTTATTCCTTTTGTTTTCCCCCCAGGTGCTGGGTTTCGACGAAGAAAATGATGAAGGCAGCGCCGAGTTGAAAGATGCGGTGGACTGGTGAGTATAACGCGGCGCTGCTGCTGGCGAAGCGACGCATGCTGAAATAATGTCCTTTCCAGGCTTGGAGATGTGCTGGGTCCGGAATCAGGTAAGGAATCAAATAATGTCTGTGATCTAACCTCTTCTCCTTTCTTTTCCTTTTGCCTAGGAGCTCTGGATTAAAGGGGGATTTGGCAGAAGACTGGATGCTGACTTGAAGACACGGTGAGCGTTACGCTGCTGGATGCAGAATAACACGAAGCATGAGCTGCTGTTCGGGCGTGGTTTAAATAGCCTGCAAAGTAGTCCCAGGTAAGAAGTTCCCCAGAACCACACCCGAGTAAAAAATAGTCCCTGTAATAAAATGTTCCCATCCAGGCCTCACGTTGGCTTGGACTCATTTGCAGCATGGTCTGCATAAGGTAAGTAAAGTCTATGAGCCTGGCGCCTATGGCGCCAGGACTGATTTCTATGATGAGCCTGGCGCCTAAGGCGCCGAGACCGAATCCAAACAGCCCCCAGCCGGGGCTGTTGGGGTTTTAATGAGTATCTGGATGCCTGCTCACGGGCTGATGGACTCGATCCGGATGCCCGGGGGTAGGCATCATGACAGCACTCCCCCCAAGGCCCCTCCTAAAGTTGTTCTTCCACTTGTCCATGCTTTTCTGGGAAGTCTCAATGGAATTTTTTCACCAATCGAGGAGCATGAACGTGGTCACTAGGTTCTCATGACCTTTCTTGTGGTCCGTAACCCTTTCAGTCGATTAAATAAAAAAGTCTTGATTTAACCATTTTAGAGTCCAGGATGTTTTTTACCTCGAATTCAGGTTCTCCATCTATTAGGATGGGGTCAGGTGGTTTGGTTAATCTTGTCCCGGGTTGAACTGGTTTTAGAAGTGAAACATGAAAGACAGGATGAATCTGCATATTAGAGGGTAATTCTAATTTGACGGCCACCGGGTTGATAATGGACTTAATGGTGTAAGGTCCCAAATATCTAGGATTAAAAGTCTGAGTTCCTTTCAGAGGTATATGTCTTGTAGCCAGCCAAACCTGGTCTCCGATTCGATACGGTGGGGTCTCACTTCTATGTTGATCAGCATTTTTCTTGTCTTTCTCTTTTGCTTGTTTCAAATGTTTTGTTGCCTCTTTAAAAGCTTGTGTAATATTAGAATGCAGATGAGTTACTGCCGGCATTTCTAAATGCTGGGGCGAATGGAGTTCTGAGGTTCGAGGATGATGTCCATATATGGTATAAAAGGGGCTTTGTCCGGTTCCTGAATGTACAGAGTTGTTGTATGCGTATTCAGAAATCCACAAAATGTCCTCCCAATTACTTTCGGTTTGGTGGAGCATACAACGTAGGTATTGTTCAAGAGGCTGGTTGGTTCTCTCCGTCTGACCATGGGTTTGGGGATGGTGACTGGTTGATAACCTTACGTCGATTTGTGCCAATTGACAACACTTCTGCGGAAATTGCGAAATGAACTGACTACCTCGGTCAGAGATCAATTTGGAAGGAAATCCATGTATTGGAACAATATTTTCGAGAAATTCCTTGGCCAAGATTGAAGCAGAAGGTAATCCTTTTAAAGGAATAAAGTGGACCATCTTGGAAAAAAGATCCACAGTAACTAGAATGGTGTTGAATCCATTACATGGCGGTAGATCTATAATAAAGTCTAAAGACAAAGTGTGCCATGGTGTGGGTGGAATATCTAAAGGTTGTAAAAGACCAGCTGGTTTCTTCTTTTGACTTTTGTTCTGGGCAGAGATGCCACAAGACAGTACAAGTGACTTTACATCTTTTCGCCAGGTGGGCCACCAGAATTGTCTTTTAATTTTAGCTTCAGTTTTTGCAATACCTGGGTGCCCTTCCATCAGAGCTTCATGGTAATTGGAGATGACTTGTTCTTGTAGTTCCTTGTGTGGTAGAAAAAGACGCCCTTGATAGTAAGGTAGGTCATTGACAACTGAATAATCTGGGCCCTTTTTAACCCAGTCCTGCAGGGCTGCTGAATCGAAAAGTTGTTGGATCTTTAAATGAATATCTTCTAAGGTCTGTAGAGTAGTTATCCCAAGAATTCTTTGTTCAGGAATTATAGGCATCGGTTCCGGGTTCGAATATGCCTCTCCCATCCCAATTCAGGATAAAGCATCTGCCTTACCATTCTTACAACCTGGTCGATAAGTGATCACTAAATCGAATTCGGCAAGGAATAAGGGCCATCGAAGTTGACGCGATGATTGGGCCTTGGCTGTTTTTAAATACTGCAAGTTCCTGTGATCGATGATTACAGTAATGGTATGCCTGGCACCGAAAAGATAATGCCACCAAGCCTTCAAGGCGAATTTGATGGCTAACAACTCTTTATCGGTAACCGTATAGTTTAATTCGGGGACCGAGAATTTTCTGGACCAAAATACTACTGGATGAAGTTGACCGGTTTCCGGAGCCTTCTGGGACAGGACAGCCCCCATGGCTAAACTGATGCATCAATTTCAACTATGTATGGGAGCTCGGGGCGTGGATGCTTTAAGACAGGTGCCGACGTGAATTTCAATTTCACTTCTTGGAAGGCTTTTTCAGCCTCTTCTGTCCACAAGAAGCGTTTGTTTTTTCGCAAAAGTGCTGTGATGGGGTGTACAACATATGAGAAGTCAGGAATAAATCTGCGGTAGAAATGAGCAAATCCAAGCATGCTTTGCACCCCTTTAACTGAACTGGGTGATGGCCACTTGAGAATTGCGTCCACCTTTCGAGAGTCCATTCGGACTCCTTTTGGAGTCAGGATAAATCCAAGGAATTCAACTTCTGTAGCATGAAAAACACATTTTTCCAATTTTGCATATAACTTGTGCTGGCATAGTTTCTCAAGGACTGCACGAACGTGCTTAAAATGGTCTGATTCTGAGGAGGAGTACAGTAGAATATCGTCTATGCATACGACAACACAGATGTCAATGAGTTCACGAAGGACATCGTTCATAAAATACTGGAAGGCTGCTGGTGCATTGCACAACCCGAAGGGCATCACCTGATATTCGAATAATCCGTACTTGGTGCGAAAAGTGGTCTTCCATTTGTCACCCTTCTTTACACGTACCAGATGATATGCCCCTCGGAGATCTAATTTAGTGTAGATGCAAGCATCCTTTACTTGGTCTAGTAGTTCGGGGATCAGAGGCAATGGATATCGGTTCTTCACCGTGATCTGGTTTAATGCGCGTTTGTCTATGCACGTTCTGAGGTCACCTTCCTTTTTGGGCATGAAGAATAAAGCTGAAGATGCGGGGGACTTAGATGGACGAATGAAGCCATTAGCAAGGTATTGGTCCAAGTATTGTCGTAGGTGACGGTTTTCAGGTTCCGTAAGGGCGTAGATCCTACTGCATGGAGGTTGTCCATCGGGTATGAGGTCGATTTGACAATCGTATGATCTATAAGGTGGTAAGGTGTTTGCCTGTTCTTTTTGGAAAACATCCTGGAATTCTTGATATTCCTGAGGTAACTGCATGACTGGATTAGCGACTTTGGCCAGGCTTTTGTTCAAGGTTTTTTCCGGGTAACAGGTGTGTGCACACTCCGGGAAGTTTACTCTCTTCCCTTGCCAATCAATACAAGGATTATGTGTTTCCAACCAAGGTATCCCCAGTATTATTTGGAACTGCAGGGCTTTGATTAAGTCAAACACAATAGTCTCTCGATGCACATCTTCACCCAACAGTGTCATCTCTGTGGTGGAATGAGTTACAGGCCCAGAGGCAATTTCAGTTCCATCGACTGTGGTGATAACATCCGAAGTGGTCTTTTTGCAGAGAGGTAGATTCATCCTAGAAGCCAATTTGTGGTCCACATAGTTTCCTACGGCCCCGCTATCAATGTATGCCCTAACTGCGTGCATATGTGATGGCTGCCTTGGATCAATAAGGACCATTGGTATGATTAGGTGCGAGGTCTGAGTGTCCTTCTTTAAGCTCGGCAAGCGGACCTCTACGCTTGTCGGGCGTGGTCGTTTCCCGAATCAGGCTCTGTTTGATTTCTATCAGCAACTCCAACTACTTTCTTGGATGGTTTTATATGGCAATCCCGTAGAAAATGTCCTGAGGCCCCACAGTACAGACACAACTGCATCTGTCGTCTCCTTTCTCTTTCTTTTTGAGTTAAGGGTCCCTTAACCCCCCCGATCTGCATTGGTTCTGATGCATCTGTTCCTTTGGGAGTAACATTGGGTTTAACCAATACCTGATTCTCGAACTTAGCTCGATCAGCTTTTCTATTTTGAAGTCGGTGGTCTATCTGGACCACTAAGTCTATATATTCTGCGCAATCCTGAGGTGGGTTCACAACTTGGGCCAAAACATCTTTGAGTTCACCCCGAAGTCCACGATGAAATAATGTAATTCGCTTTACCTCTGGCCATCCGGTTTCCACCACAACCTATTGAAAGTTGCGATATAAGTTAGCAGGTCCTGGTTTGCTTGTCGTAAGGATAGAAGTTTGTTATCCAGGGTCTGTCCCTGTGAATGTCTGGTGAATAGTCTTTCCATGCTCAATTGAAAACCCTGAAAATCCCGAAGAAGAGGGTCATCCTGGTTAACTAATGGAATTGACCAGTCCGCTGCGCTGCCACTAAAGTATGACAGTACAAAGGCTACTTTGGCTTGGTCGTTTGGAAAAGCTCCTGGTCTGCATAAAAAGTGCAAGCGGCATTGGTTCATGAACACGGCGAACCTTTTCAGGTCCCCAGCAAAGCGTTCGGGTGGAGCTAAAGGAATGCTCCCTGGTAGAACCACTTGCACAGGGCTGCTCGATGAAACGGGGGTTGAATTCCCCCCAAGTCCAGGTAGTGGTGTTTGCCCGGCTTGGTTTTGCAGCAGTTGTCTGGCAAGATCATCAGTGCGCTCCTTTGACACAATCAGTTCTCTCCTGAGGGCATTAATTTCTTGGCGCGCGGAGTGCACTTCTGCCCTAAGTTCTCCTAACAATTGGGCTAGTTGGTTGGTTTCTGAGGTCTCCATTATGCCCGGGTGGGGATTTGTAGATAGGCTTCGTGTTCTGTTACGCTCACCTGGTTCCCACAGGGGCATCGATCGGACCCGGACAGCTGCGGTCTCCACTAACATGATGCGTAGTGAAGAGATGACAGTCTGGACTGGCCCGCCTAATCTTGTCTGCTGGACTTGTAGAAGTATTCTCCTGCAAGTGGAGAAAGGGATTTAGCCACCCGCGGACTTTAGTGATGGCCCCCCCCAACTGTTCTCGTTCTCCCCACTAATCACCTCCGATATCCCCTCTTGGTAACCTCACCTTATGTTTTTAAATGATGAGCTCTCCATCCTGCATGGCATGCAGGGGCGCATAGATACCAGTTACTTCACTGGTTTGAAGGTACTGGAGGAGTTCTGGAGGACTATTGACTCCAGTGTCTATAAAGTTCAAAGAGTTCAATATGTCCAATGTTCTCTCTTGTTCCATTCCCTCGTTAGGTTGCAGCTGGGTCCAAAAGAATATTGCCTGGAGGCAGCTGATGGCGTTCAGGTAAGAGTCTGTATTACCAAACACTGTCCGGTAAAAGTTGCATGAGTTTAACTTGCTGTTTTATCTCCCTTTATAGGTGCGGCATAGAAAGATGCAGCGAATTAAAGGATAATACCTCCGGTGGTAAAGCAGGTAAGCCTATGGTGGCAAAGAGATTGTCTTTGTCGGTTTTCTCGGCTCACCTTGTTATTCCTTTTGTTTTCCCCCAGATGCTGGGTTTCGACGAAGAAAATGATGGAGGCAGCGCCGAGTTGAAAGATGCAGTGGACTGGTGAGTATAACGTGGCACTGCTGCTGGCGAAGCGACGCGTGCTGAAATAATGTCCTTTCCAGGCTTAGAGATGTGCTGGGTCCGGAATCAGGCAAGGAATCAAATAATGTCTGTGATATAACCTCTTCTCCTTCCTTTTACTTTTGTCTAGGAGCTCCGGATTCGAGGGGGGCGTGGCAGAAGACTGGATGCTGACTTGCAGACACGGTGAGCGTTACGCTGCTGGATGCAGAATAACACGAAGCATGAGCTGCTGTTCGGACGTGGTTTAAATAGCCTGCAAAGTAGTCCCAGGTAAGAAGTTCCCCAGAACCACACCCGAGTAAAAAATAGTCCCTGTAATAAAATAGTCCCATCCAGGCCTCACGTTGGCTTGGACTCATTTGCAGCATGGTCTGCATAAGGTAAGTAAAGTCTATGACCCTGGTGCCAATGGTGCCAGGACTGATTTCTATGATGAGCCTGCCGCCTAAGGCGCCAGGACTGAATCCAAACAGCCCCCAGCTGGGGCTGTTGGGGTTTTAATGAGTATCTGGATGCCTGCTCCCGGGGCTGATGGACTTGATCCGGATGCCCGGGGGTAGGCATCATGACAGAGGGCTCACATCTAGGCCCGCATCTCTGGAGCTTCTAACAACACGGCTGAACTGCAAGGAACAAGTCAATCCATCTGCCGTCCCGACCTCGCCTCTTCCCTCTCAGGCCATCTGCACTGCACTGGACACTCACTTCACTGCTTAAACTCAGGACATCCTAGGTTCTCTCTCTTACCCCCTCTTGCCAAACCCCTGCCACACTGCGCCCTTCCTACTCCTTCCACTCTTTCCTCCTTTTCTCCCATCACATCGGACAAGGACACTAGAGTAGTTCGCTCTATGAAGGTCTCTTCCAAACCGGTCTCCCCCTGTTCTTTCCGAACTTTTAAGGACAATATCGGCTCCCTTGCTGCTGCACTTGCTGATTTATGTAATCACTCTCTTGCCACTGTGTCTTTCCCCTCTTCCCTCAATCACTCCCTTGTGTGCCCCGTCCTGAAAGAGCCTTCTGCCGGCCCCTTGTGTCTGGCTAACCACCGGCCACTCTCTATTACTCCATTCCATGGGAAAAGCTTGGAGAAGTTGGCCTTCTCCCAACTCACCCAGCATACTGAGCGCTTGTTGGTTGCCTGCACGACCATCATTTTGGATTCCGAGCATCCAGAGACATGGAAACTGCTCTCCTGAACACCTGTGAAGAATTTTTCGCATCTCTTGACTCCAACGCACCATCTGTTCTCATTCTACTCAATCTCTCCTCTGCTTTTGACATGGTGAACCACTCCATCCTCATAAAGCGGCTCCATGATACCCTTGGTATCTCGGAGCGGGCACAGTACTGGCTGACATCCTTCCTCACTGAACGTCCTTCCCCGGTTATCCTGTGTTCTTTCTCCTCACCCACTTCTATCTCCACTTGTGGCGTTCCCCAGGGCTCTATCCTTTCGTCTTGGCTCTTTAACATCTATCTCGTCCCTCTTGCTGACTTTATCTCCTTTTTCTCCCCGTGCTTCCAGTGTTATGCAGATGACACCTAACTCTTCTTCAGACTACCCTCTGCATCTCTTTTGACTTCCTCTGTCATTCCTGATTTCCTGTCCGCCATCCAGTCTTGGTGTACCTCCAATGACCTCTGCCACAATGCCAGCAAGATTGAGATTCTTCCTATCGGGAATCCTGTTCCCTCTTTTCTCCCTTCACTTTGGCCACCCTCTATGGGCTCTTCCTCCTCTCCTTCCTCTGAAACCAGAAACCTGGGAGTTATCTTTGACTCCTCTCTCTCTTTCAATCCTCACATCTTGGAACTGCCATTTACAACTCCACTTCCTCAGAGGCCTCCTTCCTTTCCTCACCTTTCCCCAGAGGCTTAATGTCTGCAGAGCTCTGGTACTCCGCCCCTCCAGGTAAACCAGAATGGGGCTGCAAGACTTATCCTTGGCCTCAAGCCCAGGGACTGTATCTCTCCAGCAGTAACATCTCTCCACTGGCTCCCAGTTGCTGAAAGGATCAAATTTAAATCCCTCTGCATCATCCACAAGGCTGTCTGGGGCAGGGACCACGCTATCTGCAACTTGCTCTCACCAAATACTCTCCTTCCAGATCCCTCCAATCCTCCGGCTCCAACTCTCTGCTTGTCAAGCGCTTCTCTAAGCAGATAGCGGGTGGCCGTTCTCTTTCCTCGGCTGGCTTCCTCCTCGGGAAAAGCCTCACCCTTTCTCTCTGTTTTGAGCCGGATCTCCTCAAATTCTGCAAGCACCTCAAGACTTTCCTCTTCTCCTCCTCCTTCCCTCTCTCCCTCCCATGCTAAAACCGACAGTCGCTGTGATTGGTGGCCTGGGCCTTTATGCGTCCTTATGGGTCCTGGCCTTCTGTCCAATTGCCCGCAGCATCTGCCCTCCCCATGCACTTGCCTTTGGGCCCCACTGGCTTGTGAAGTCTCACAGGGCTGCACTTATTTTAACGGCTGGTGACCCCTCCTCTACCAAGTGGTCACTCCCTGGCACTTAACTGTTGCCTTTGCATCAGGCTCTCTGGCACCCCGTGCCCCCTCTGTGGAACCTCTCTCTGCACTTGCACGCCCTGAATGTTCACACGGCCTAGTAGGACCACTTTTGTATTTTACTCATCACTATTATTATATTCCATTGGGCCTCATTCCGAGTATGGCGGTAAGGGATAGCGGCCACCGCTAACGAGAGCGGTGGCGGTAATCCCTTACCGCCATACTCCGAGTTCCCTTAGCGCCATGGTGCTTTTAACACCTGCTTTTAGCAGGCGTTAAATACCATGGCGCTAAGGGACCTTGATGTTAATTACGCCACCGTAATTTACGGTGGCGTAATTGACGCCTTCCCCACTCCCATTATGCCCTATGGGGCAAGAATGGGAATGGGGAAGGGTAAATGGGGATTGGGGAATTACCGCCCCGCCAACCTTGGAATGGGGCGGTAATTCCGCCAACCACCAAGGCGCTGCCGGTCCGGGTACGGCGTCAACCAAGGCGTTAATAGCGCCATTGGTTAGCGCCGTACTCGGAATGAGGCCCATTGTCTTGATGTTCCCTTGTTCACTCCCTTTGCCCTGTGGGTGACGTGGAACACAATTTCCTGATGTATAAACGTCTTACAAATCCCGAATAAAAATGTACATTTTTTTTAAAATCACTTTTTCTGCCACCAAAGTTGCAATGCGGTCGTTTGTTCAGTGTCTCCCTTTCACCTGGTAAGTCAGTGGTCCAGGAAGGTTTGGGGAGTGTTCCAAGGTCTCCCCTATTATTGGACTATCTCTTGCTAGTTCCTTCTCCGCTGCAGCTGCCCCATTGTTCAACTGTAGCCATACTGCGGTTTGTGCGGTCGGTGTTGTGTTTCCCATTCTGCTCCTGAAATGGTGCTGCATCCGAGAACCTATTAACCTTCTCAGGTGTCTGAAGAGTCCGGTGCACTGTGGTCACTATAGTCTTTCAAGAACCACATGGAAGAGAACAGTAAGACCTGGCCAGGATGGAGGCTGATAGGCATTATATCAGAGAAAGGGGCACCAATGTGCATACACGACTCCGCACATACCAGTGATTCAGGGACAGTGCCCCTCTTCAACTTCTCCAGGCCACCTCTGGTGTAGGCCTGGCTCTGACATTGCCCTGGTAGGCTTCCTACTCTAGGATGAAAGGGGTCTTTGGTGCCCTCTTGACAGGGTCCTGCCCATGACGCTGTCATATTATCTTCACCCCCTCAGAGACAGAATTGAAAGAGGAGCCTGAGCTTCACATATTGAACAGGTAGATATACAGTCATAACCTTTTGCAAAATTGACCTATAAGATTGCATTTTATAAGCATATACTTGAAAATACAGTTTGTGGAACCACGTGACGAGCAATTGTCGCATTTAGCAAACTTTGTTGTAAACCTACGGGTAAACACATAAACTGGTAACATAAAAAAGGTCCGTGTAATGTTAGCTAAGGCTGACGTTTTGGGAACTCTATCCCATATTTGTTTCTAAGCCGCATCAGTGATATTGATACTTATAATTACAAATAACTTTTTAAAAATCAAAGTGAATCATTCGCGCAGCAGAATGCTTGGCTTCTCAGATGTTGGATTTGTATTTCCTGTTGTCTAGAGTCCTAAAATGCACAGCACTGATGATGCCCAGTGAGTTAGGGTGAGCAGATTTAAAAGTAAAAAAACAGAACAGAGCAACTAACATAAATGTAGGACTAACTCTTGAAAGTGGCTGTCAGGCCACTACATTTCAGTAGCGTTTGGAGGAGAAGAGGGTTTAAATGTTACTGTTCAAAGAAACACATATTATAAAACATTTATCACAAACAAACACTATCTTAAGTTGTAAAATGCAGCATTTCTTCTGTGCGAGATTGTGCATTCCTGCCTGCCAGCTATGAAGGCCTACTACAAAAAAACGGGACCACTGCAAAAACCTACAGTGAGGCCGACCATGTCTACTTTTTCTAGTGGCCTTATGCAAAAGGAACGTGACCTTTTAGTTGAGTCTTGGCTCCTCCGTTTGGGGTTAGAGTAATATTTATTTTCATATGGATTTACATCTTCTAATAACACAGTCGGCAGAAAAGCAGTGTACCGGAACCTTATTCCAGAGCAATTTCCAGTGATTATGACTAATCCAAAGATTTCCATCCATCCTCTTTATTGTCCCATTGAATTTGCAATATGTGTCCCCAAGCCTACATCACTGAGTCTGCTGGACCAACGCATTTGATTACAGTAAGTAAAAGTCTTTCAATTTGGGTCATATTTCCTCCCTTTTCTTTACCAACCAGAAATTCTTTTCTATATGCTGGGTACTCTAATTGGTTGATTATAAATTAGAAAGAGCAAAAACCAAACCCACCCCTACATTGTGCCAGCTTTTTGGATATGTGCGACTATATGGGTTACAAAACAACAGACAGTAACTAGCATGCCTCTTCTTTACTATTTCTAACACACTTGCATTCACCTTTCACATATTGTATGATGCAAAAATGTAGCTTTTGGAATGTTCTAGTTGTCCTGCTCTCTCCTGCTTGAATGCCTTTTCTTCCCTCTTTGGCTCCCAAATGTGTCCTTTGGACTTGGCAGTGAATGTCCTGTAACAGGGGCGTCACACCAACAGGGCCACTTTCACTGTGCTCCCAGAATTAAGACCATGCGCCAAGGGTAAACGTTTCTAGGGTTTAATAAAAACAAACCAGAAACAAAGTGTTCAGAAAACTGCCACAAATATCTGGAACTAGCATGAGGGGAGGGCCAGTGTCTCTCAACAAAGGGCCAACGAATAAGAGGCTTCCCTCTTGCCATAAAATGGTTGTTCAGGGGAATATTCAATGTCACAAAGTTTAAGAAAAGCCGAGAACAAATAAAAACGTTGACCGTTGCTGTCATGAGAGGACAAAGACAGTGAATATGGCAAGGGAAATGTGCACAAGATCACACAGTCAATAGCTTTGAGTCAAACAACATATTCTCAGGAACCAAGACACATGTACACTAAAACCCAGGATGTGCAAGTAGAGCATGATAAGAAAACATATATTCTTTTAGATTTTTTGTGTACATGTTTTTATTGTCCAACAAACAACCAAACAAAAAAATATTAGACAAGCGTCGCCATATCATTACAGTGGTGGAGGTGCATGTCTCTTTCAGTATCCACAATGGGTGACTATTTACATTACATTGTATTATGGTCTCTCTCGCTTGCTTCCCCAGTGCTTACTCCATTTCTCTATTCTTGTACATTCTGTGAATCTGAGTTATCTCCTCAGACTGGAATATATTCCATGTCAAGGTGTTCCATGCTTCAATCCCCTCTCCCCTCTCATGGTTCCCTTTCTGTAGCGCTCTAGCCGCACTGCTGCTTCTGCCAACGCCCATCTTTACAGATCTGCCCACCAGGCTTCCAGTCTTGGGCCCTCAGTCGATTTCCATGCCATGATGATCCTGCGTTTCACAAGTATGCAGATTAGGTCTTTCATTTTGGCGAATTGGGCATTGGGTCCTTCTCACCTAGGGAACAGGCCTAGCAGGTGATACTTCGGGGGCCATGTCTGCATCTTAATGCCCCTCAGTGCTACTCGGTTTGCTATTGCCCTCCTCCCCCAAAACATATGCCTTAAGTCCGCTTCTTCATGGGTGCATCACGGACAAAACCTGACACCTGTGCCGGTTATGCCGGTTATTTGTGACAGTCTAGGCAGGGCAGGGTCATATATGCTCTGTGGGTGACGTATAATTGGGTGAGCTGGAATCTAGCATTTCTACAGACTGTTATTGTGTACAGCAGCGTTGTTCCCCACTCTGCATCCGTCAGCACTCTCCCAATGTCTCTCCCAATGTCTGCCTCCCATTTGTGACGCACCTTAAGTTCAACTTCCCCCGCCTTTTTCAAGAGCAACTCAGAGTCTGGAAATCATGTGTCCCCCTTTAGATATGTCATACATGATATTCAGTGTTGCGTTAAGCTCTACTTTGTCCTCTGGGCCAGACCACCTCCCCCTGATTCTTCTGATCATGCCTACATGTAACAGGAATTGACCTTTATGTATGTCATGTTCTTCGATCAAGGTCTGGAGGGTTATCAACTCACTATCCCTAACAAGATCTCCGATAGTACCCACCCCTCTATCTTCCCAGTGTCTCCTGTATTGCGCGAGTGCGCCCTCTTGCTCACCTATTATTGCTGTCAATGGGACATGTACCGCCGAACAGGGATCCAGGCTGCCCAGGAGTTTCCAAGTTCTATGCAATACAACCTTACCTAATTGCAGGAACTGGGTAGGTTGCTCCAAGGCAACCTCTTTTACCCAAAGTACTTCCTTCAGGAAGTATTGTTTCAACAGCGGTTGCAGCAGCGGGGTTTCAACTGAGGTCTCGTCTCCCAGTCATCGCACTACATGTTGCAGCTGCCCGCCAAGTAGTAGCTTTCAAAGTGGGGCACCTTCATCCCACCCTCAACATAGTCCCTCTGCAGTGTATTCAGGGCTATTTTATTTCTGCCTCCCACTCACAGGTGAACTGAATAACCTCAGCCCTTTAAGATGAGTAGCAATTACCCTGGAGAGGGAAGGGGATGCAGATTTTATTCATACATCAATAATCAAAACAACTCAGGTAGTTGGCAAAAGGGATAACTGTTTTATTGTCAATGATCTAAAACAGGGAGCACAACGAACATCAACAAATTCGCTCAATCCTCTAAAAAACAGAGCTTTTATATCCAAAACTTGTCATCGTTGATGTTGACCTATGTCACTACCAACGTCATCCTACGTGGCAAACTACAAAAACCTAGTGGCAACTGTGATAGGCTCTTAGTGAACATCTAAGTATATGTTCTATACTAGTATGGGACAGTGAGTGAAAGTAATTGGTTTCTTAACATCAGGTGAGGCAACTAAGCCCTCCCTTCAAAATGGCCACTATGAGCGTCACTAAACACTTGACGTCATATTGGATACACAAATTATCGGACCCTTAATTAAACGGTCCCCTACAATTGGTTGGCACTCTACACTCCATCAGTACTTTTCCACCTACGTCTAGCAGCAAGCAGATTGGACCTCCAGGTGCTGGTGAGCTCGTCTAAAACAGAGCTTCCTACCAATAAGCATGTCAGTCCATCATCACCTCAGTGGTCTGCTGGCAATTAAGACTTTGAACTCGTCCTTGGAAGTGTTCTTAGCTCTGGAGAATTCAGGGGAGTGAAGGCACGCTCTGCCCTCATGCGTAGGTGTGAGCGTCTTGCTCGTCCAACTTCATCCTTCCATGTGACTGAAGACCATCATTTTGAGCTTTCACTGTCTTTAAAATACTATTATTTAATAGACCTCTGACGTCTTCCTTGTTTTTACGTGTCTTTTGAACAGGGGTTTTGTTCTTTCCCACTATTTGTATCCAATGCTAGTTGACTTCAAGCTGATAAGACATTGGCTTGTTGGCTTGGTTTCATGGCTCATCCAGCCTAGCCTTTTCGAGATTCACTTTTAATTAATTTGTTTTCTTACTGCGACACACTGGGAAGAAGCCTTTCATTTTTAGTCCAACTCTGCTATGACGCGTAGCGGAAACATCCATCTTTTACTCTTTATGCATATATGTATATATATTGGTGCATGCCGCAATCTATTCACTATAAAGCTAGCCTCATGATTACTTTGCTTGCATTTCTTTTGCATCTGTACACGTGTAAACTGACTTGATATCTCTACCAGTTCTGTGGCATAAGCTTCTTCACCTTGATCCCAAGATGTCACTTATCTTTGATACTTTCTTGATGCCTTATAGAATATCTGCATTCTTTAGTCTCTGCATCTTTTATAGACACGTCAGCTCAGCTCTGTGTGACGTCATCATTCGTCTTGACCATTCATTTGCTCTGCTTCTTCCGGGATTTCATTCAAACGGACATCATATTTTCTTGTATGCAGGTACGTTTTTCTCAATGGGAATCTTGCTTGCAGGATTCTGCTAGGTATCGGTATTTTCACTGGTACCGCACAGTGTTTGCATTCGGCCTCCCAACATATAGGCAATATGGGTGAGGTGGTTGAGGTGGGGGTTCTTGGCTCCTCCTCTATACAGGTATTCCCTTACCTGCTTGTTCAGTTTTCGGAAGAAAGGTGCAGGTATGTTGTACGGCACATTAGTAAAGCAGTATAAGAGCCTTCTTCTGCAGAGCTGCTCTCCCTGTGAGTCTGAGGGGTAGCTTCTTCCCGAACATCAGGGAGCTGATTACACCATCCACAGCTTTCTGTGTATTGCTCCTATATGAGGTCTCTGGGTCGTGTCTTATTGGAATGGCAACGGTAGCGAAAGGTCTGTGTTTGCCGTTTGAGGCCTAATAGGGGCAGAATTCGCTCTTCAATGGCTCTGAGCTCTGCAAGTGGAAACATGCAGCATTATTCTCAGTTCACTTTGATCACTGACACCCTAGTGAACTCGTCTATGACATCCAGAAAGTGTAGTAGATTGTCTTCTGGGCTGCTTACATACAGTAGTTTATCATCTGCGTATAGGGAGATCAGGTGTACCGCTCCATTCAACGCTATTCCTGCCTCCGCGTATTCCTTCCTGAAGAACACTGCCAGTGGTTCAATAGCCAACATATATAGCATTGGTGACAGTGGGCAACCCTGTCTCATTCCTTTTCGCACCTCCCATGCCTTGGAGATATGCTTGCCTGTCTTAACTCTAGCTACAGGTGCTGTGTAAATCAATTTGACCCATCTTAAGAAGGCCTCCCCTATGCCATAATGTGCTAGGGTCTTCAACATCCAGTCCCAATAAACTGAGCAAAAGCTTTGACTGCATCTAGTGATGCTACTGCAAATTCGTCCGACAGGTGATTAGTTATATCTAGTACATGGTGTACTAGTCTTCTCAGGTTCCATGTGGTGTTACTCTCTGGGACATACCCCGTCTGGTCTGTGTGTATTAAGTCTCCTACCACTCTTTTGAATTTGCTAGGATCGCTGTTAGGATTTTACAGTTCTGGTTGACCATAGAGAGGGGCCTTAATGACCACAGTTCTGTGGTGCGTTGCCTGGTTTGAGGATTTGTATGATGGTGTGTTCTCTCAGGCTGTTGGGTAATGTTCCTAATTCGTATGCCTCTGTAAAGACTCTCAGCAGTTTGGGGGCTAATATGCTAATATGTCTACATGTGTTTTACACAACTCTCCTGGGAGTTCTTCTGGTCCTGGGGTTTTGGAAGTGAATAGTTCTCTTATGACTTCTTTTACCTCTTCTAGCGTCAGTGGTGCATCCAGTTCGTTTGCCTGGTCCTCGCTGAGTCTTGGCAAGTCTATAATTGACATGGCTTTGTTTGCCTCACACCTACCCGCTTTTGCCCCATCTGCATACAGGGATTTGTAAAAGTCCCAGAACACCTAATTGATTTCTACCTGTGTCCTGACAAAGTTCCCCTGCGCATCAGTAATGGCATTAATCCCCTCCCTTTGTTCCTCGCGTCTACATAGCCACGCCAGTAGGCGCCCCCGGCTTATCTCCCTCTGCATGTCATTTTTGGGTGTATCTAGCAAAGGCCAGGCATCCTAGTTTTTCTCACTCCCCCATATATTCCTGTCGTCTGAATTTTATCAGCCGCCCTGGTCTAGCCGGTGTCCCTTTTTCTGCACCTTCCGCTTTTCCTATTTTATTTTCAATGTCCACCAAGGCCTTCAGTGTTTTCCTTCTGAGACCACTCATCTTTCCAATAGCTTTCCCTCGCACTGCCACTTTGAATGCATCCCAGGCCGTGCCTCTATGTGCTACACAATTTGTGTTGATAGCAAAGTATTCCTCTATCTGGTCTCTCAGGTAGTCACTGAACTCTTCTTCCCGTAGGGCTTCCGCTCTCAGGCGCCAGGTGGGTATCCGGGTCCTCTGGACTTTGTCTGCCATGCCACTATCAGTGGGGCGTGGTCTGAAAGCCTTCTGGCCTTGTATTGCATATATTCAAAATTCTTCTGTTTTTCTGCCCCAGTGAATATATAATCTAGTCTGGTATGTACAGCATGGGGGGCTGAGTAGTGCAAGTATTTTCATTCTGCCCCATGTCTCTCCTTCCATGTGGCAATGTAGCACTTTACAAATTGCCAATAAATAAATAAGCACTAATTGGACTGTTAATGCACTGGCTATGAAACAATTTGCTTTCTACCATTGTTCTGTTGAGCATAATAGGGGCTTGGTGGTGGAAGTTCATTGTCGTCTCATCTGTATCTGCAGTAGCCAAGACCCATCACAAAAACAAGTGGGATGCTGGGGAAGTGAGCCATGAGTCTCCTATGGGGAGGCTTGGGTGAGTTGGGTAAGCCCACTTAAGAGTTGTGAAGTGTGATAGAGGAGCAAGGGCTTATAAAGGGGAGTGAAGGCCCGAGAGCTTTTGGCTGTCGTTGTCTTGGGAGCTTGCAGGGGACTTGTAGCATATGGGAATTTGCCAATAGTTGTGGCCTGTGACATTTTTAGGAGGCAGCTGTCAGTGGGTGGCATGTGTTGGCCTGTTCATCTCTGCCAAACCCAGGTCAGCAGATAGCAAATTTTCTCTTTGGATTATCTGTGGTGTTACAGGACTGCCGGTGAATGACAGCCAGCTGGTAGTGTTGGGTAAGTCAGGGTGTGAGTGACATGGGTTGGAGGGGTTGGATTTAACTCCTACTGCAGTGGTGGGTTGTGAAGCAGCTGCACTGCAGCTGGGTCTTGCCTTGCCATTGGGTACAGATCTTGTTTTTCCTGAGGCACCGGTTATACTGGGTGGCTGCAAGGCAAAACCCTGAGGCAGTGTCAGTGTCGGCAGCAGTGCCAAGGGGCTCTGATAGTTCTTCCCAGGGAGTCTGGGCAGTTTGTGGGTCAATGTGGATTAGACCATGCCTCCAAGGGTGGAGGCCCATGGGCAAGGGGTGTACATAGAATGCGACTGAACTGGGTATTGTGCCCCCCCCCATCCCTGATGAGCCCACGTGTGTGTACTTTCTGCATGAGGAGATGGATGGGCAAGAAAGGCTTGAGCCCGGGCTGGATCGACAACTGACACAGAATAGCTTTTGTAGGCAAGCTGGGGGCAGGCATTTCTCCGAAACATCAGTTGGAGGGCTCCCCATGTCAATGCGCAGTAAGGGCAGATGATGGGGCTGTGACCAGGGGGTGCATCCCTATGCATATCTTAGTTGGTTTGATTGCCTTCATCCCTTTCAGTTTTTAGGGCCAACTGACAAGGATTTCTCTTACTGCACCTTCGGCCAGTGGTGAAGTTTGCCAAAGGTGTGGTTCGTAGCGGATGCATTCTCTTGTTTTCAGTGGCAGAGATGCTGTACTGGAGGCAGAAAGGGAGATAGTGAACATTTTGTAAGGTCTGTGGCAGCAGAGAGATTTAGGGCCATGGAGTTGGTTGAGAAGTCCATGCAGCATCGGCACTGGCAGGATAGAGGAGGGTGTGGTTGGAGCTCATCATTGGTGGGGCTCAGCACTGGAGAGATAGGATGGAAGTAGAAAGAAGGACGATGTGATGAACCTCATACTGAGGTCAGTAGAGTAAGGTTTATCAGGGACCACAATAGCTTGAAAATATGCAGGGATAGCATTTTTCAGTAAGTGGTTTAGGGAATTTGCTCCAAATGGGCATCAAATGGCCTGTATAATATTGGATGCCCGTTCAAGGGAGACAGGGAGAAACGGAGGGGGAAGAATGCCAGTGAAGGTAGAATGTTTAGGTACATTTGTAAGAATTTTGGCAGGAATGTTTTGGTTATGGTGGGCCAAGGCATTTTTCAAGACTAGATTATGTAGTTGTTCTTTAAACTCTTTAGGGTGTTCGAGTTGGTAGGATGCAAAAGAGTCACAAAACACTTATTTTCGGATGCCCAAGTGAGTGGTCAATGAGTTGACATTTTCAGTAGAAGGTCCAAAGGGGATCAAAAGGGAAACCGGCTTGGGTGTTGCTCAGAAAGACTCTACAGGGGAGATTGTGACCAGTAACGGTCTTTAGGTCATGGTAGGTGATGGGATGTTGTTGTCTGGGCCAATTGTTTAGGCATGAAGGAAGAGGGAGGGGTCCAGGCTGACCAGATAATAGCTGTACTGTGAAGTGGTCTTACGGTGCAGAGGGAGGGGGGTCGATGGTAAAGAGTTTGGCACCCACTCATTTTAGATTGATGCGTCGTCTGAGTAGACAAGACCGGGCATGCAGTAGAAAGTTGAGGAAGCATGGGAAGGGGAAAGTCTGATAAATTTAAAGAGCTACGTAAGGCTTCTTTGAGGGGGTCATTTAGGTGGAGTGCGTGGGGGAGCGATTTATAGTCTTCATCCCGATAAAGAATCTAATGGGATCAGTGAACCGGATGTTTGGATTTTGTAGCTAATTGTTGGTGACGAGGGCAGGACAGCACGCAGGTGTGAAGGTACGCAATTGTGGTGTAGCTACCAGGATTTGCTAGGGTACTACTCTAGGTTGATAATGATACATTTGGAGAGAACAATTTATTTAATGATCGGGGTTAGGAGCCAATGGCACAGGGGGCTCTGTGTTGAGGTTCTAAGCCGTAGTAATTGATTGATTGATTGATTCATTCATTCATATTTTATTATGTGCCTATACACAAGTGTTTCAGGGCGCAACAAGGCAAGGGAGGGGGAACAAAGGGAGGACAAGACAGCGATCTTACTAGGCCTTGTGTCAAGGAGATTGTGCAAGTGCACAACACGATGTGCAGGGGAGCGGGTACATGGAGATGTTGACCCAGAGCAGCAGGGAGATGCAGTCCCTGGGCTTGAGGCCAAGGATATGTCTTGCGGTCCTGTTCTGGATAAGTAGAAGAGGGCAAATAGTAGAGATAGGAAGATTGAGAAAGAGGCTGTTGCAGTAGTCCAACCTAGAGAGAATCAGGGCTCTGGAGACAGCGATCTTCTGGGGAAAGGTGAGAAAAGGGAGAATACCTCTGAGGAGGAACAGCTGGAAATGGGCTTTCTTGGCAAGGTCCGTGATGCATGGAGAGAAGGAGAGAGTGGAGTCGAAGATGGCCCCAAGGGTTTTTGCTTCACAAGAGGGTGAGGGCAGTGGGCCCAAGGAGGGCAGCCAGAGTGAGAGAAGAAAAGCAGGAGCATGGGCCCCAATGAGAAGGATCTCAGTCTTCTTGGGAGGATAGCTCAGGGGCAACATGCTTGCCTTGGAAGCAAGACGACATGGAGCACCACAGGTTTGATCCCCGGGTCTACGCTTAGAAACCTCTGGGTATTAAGCGAATTATGAATAACCTATCATATCATATCATATCATACTTGCGTTAAGGCAGAGATTGTTAGAGGTGCACCATGCCTGAATAGCGGATAGACACTCAGGGATGAGCGAGGAGGAGGCCGAGGGTAGCCTGAACGAGAGCTGCGTGTCATCCGCATTACACTCAAAGTTAGAGGAAAAGGTACAGATTAGGAGGGCCAGAGGGGCCAGATCGACATTGAAGAGCCAGTGGGAGAGGATAGAGCCCTGTGGAACACCACATGTGGAGAGAGAGATGGTGGAGAGAAAGGACCCAAGCTGAACCTGGGAAGGTCGGTCCAGGAGGAAGGAGGTCAGCCACGCCAGAGCCTGATCCGTGATGCCAAGGGTCTTGCGGAGACAAGTAATCAGGATGTTGTGGTTGACCATGTCAAATGCAGAGGAAAGGTCAAGGAGAATGAGGACAGAGGGAGAGCTAGAGTCAAGATTGGAGAGCAGATCTTCATGGGTGTTCAGGAGTGCAGTTTCCGTGCCTCTGGCTGCTCGGAAGCCAGACTGATGGTCATGGAGACAATCAACAGATTCAGTGTGAGGGTTAGCTGGGAGATAGCCAACTTCTCCAGGACTTTGCCTAGGAAAGGAGTGATAGAGATCAGGCAATAGTTTGCCGTAATGGAGGGGTCAGCAGGAGGCTTTTTTTAGTAGGGAGTGCTTGGGAAGAGAGGGGAAATATCCAGTGGTGAACGAGTGATTACAGAAATTGGCCAAGGCTGGAGAAAGAGAACCAATGTTGTCCTTATTGCTTCTGGAGGAGCAGGGGGTCACCTGTTTGGATGGGACTTTCATAGACTAGACTTGTCTGGAAACATCTTCAGGTGTTACAGGAGAGACGGAGGAGAGAAGGAGAGGAGGGGTGGGGGTGCCCAAGGAGTGCCTGCGAGAGGTGGAGGGAGAGAGAAAGTGCGAACAGGATGTCCTGGGTTTTAGTGGTGAAATGGGAAGCCGTGCAGAGGGCCTGGGTAGGTGTAGAAGAGGTAGATCCTGCAGTAGGATTGGCAAGCTCCTTGCAGATTTTGAAAGGGTTGGCCGTGTATTTAGAGGCCGCAGAGATGCAGGCTTGAATATGGACCTTCTTCTTAGTGAAGATGGAGAGTTTGTATTGCCTTTGGAGTAGGCGGTGGGCCAGTTTGTCAGAGAGTGCATCCTAAGCTTCCCACTTCCATTCAGCTACTCGTCACTTGCATTTCAGAGCGACTAGATCAGAGTCATACCAAGAATTGCACGTGGTGGCAGGCTTCAGTCTGTCCAAGAGAGAGGAGTAGTGAGAGGATTAGAGAGGGGGATGTCTGAAGAGATGAGAACATTCAAGGTGTGGGCCGGCAGAGTGAGTCGGCCCAGAGGGTAGAATAGAGAGGGAAGGCGAGTCACACAGGTTGGGAAAAAGCCCACAGTAGTCTGGGGAGTCCCCAAGGAGGAGAAGCTGGGAGGTAGAGGAAAGGAGAGAAGCGGTTAGGTCGGCCCTTTGAGAGAGGAAGAGGCTGACCTGGCCAAGTGGCCTGTGGATGGTGGCCAAGGTCAGAGAGAGTCCAGGAGAGCTAGAGAGCCTGCAGGCCAGGCATTCAAAGGAGGAATAGGTCTGGGTGGGGATGATGGAAGTAGGGATTAACTCAGGAAAGATCAGGGCCATTTGCCTCTGGGCCTATTGGGCCTGGGCTCAGAGAGGATCTAATAGCCCTCGGGAGGAGTGTGTCAAAACCTGTAACAGAGCTGGCCTTGAACTATGTCTTTTTAAGAGCGAGAACATCCGGGTTCAGGAGTTCAAGGAGGTGGCAGATGTCAGAGGAGTGTTTGACAGCAGAGTGAGAGTTAAGATTAGCCACGTGGAGCAGGATGGCACTTTTGAAAGACTTCCAGGTGTGGGGGTAGAGGGGAGAGGAGTACTCATCGGAAGTAGCAGAGGAGCCAGAGAGGTGGAAGGAGGAGGCGGCAGAGGAGCCAGAGAGGTAGTGGATGGCAAGGGAGCCAGAGAGGTGGACGACAGAGGTGGCTGAGGATCCAGAGCAGTAGTAGATGGCATAGGATCTAGAGCAGGAGAAGAAGGAGGTGGCAGTGGAGCCAGAGAAGTGGTAGAAGGAATAGCAGGAGAAGGAAGGAAGTTGATGAGGTGAGGGAGGTGCCTATCAAATAGTAGGACATTGGGCTGAGGTAGATAGACATTAATGAGGACTCTGGAGGACTGTAAGGGGGTCAAGAGGAGCTCCCACCAGGTGCCCCGATTAATGGGAGAGGAGGAGGAAGGAGAGAGAAGTGCAACCAAATGAAGGGTCCATAGGCCAGGCGAAGGAACGACAAAGAGGATGTCGGTGAGAGTCTGTCTCGAGGAAGCACTGACATAGGCGTCAGCGATGGGAAGGCCTGGATTGGAGACAAGGTTGTCCTCCTTGAGCTTCTTCCTTCCAGTCTTAGTGAGAAGAGTAGGATAGGAGATAGAAAAGCAGTTATAGAAGATGAGGGAAATTGAAAGCACCATAGTGGGTGTGATATAGGGAAGAGAAAGAGCAGGCGAGAGGAGGAGAAGAGAAGGAAACATTGCACAGAGCTACACCCCACCGGGTCCACAAGGAGGGGATATGTGAAAAATGGGTGAGGGGGTTAAGCAGAGGGAGCAACGGGCAACAGCACGGTGCAAACAGAGGCAAGTAGGCAAGGGCGGCAGCAGGCAGTGAGTGAGAAAGCAGTGGGAGCCTACCAGGCTCAGCTCAACCTAGAGAGGAAAAAGGTCCTGGCGGGCAAAAGTAGTGATCACAGCATAAGAGGGAGCCTAGAGAAAAGGAGAAAGGCCTAGTGGACACAGCAAGCCATGCACAAGCACACCCAGGAACATTGGCCTAGAGGGGAGATGCAGGGAATGCAGGAGAAATAAAAAAAAGAACAGTGATAGAGGCCAATACATTCAATTAGACGGGAAAAATGCAGAACAAGCAGGGGAAAGCAGAGAAACAGTGGTGGAGGCCAAAACAATCACCTAAATGGGAAAAAATGCGGAAGATGCAATAGAAATGCAGAGAAACAGTTGCAAAGACACAGGAAACAAAGTACGACTACCCAGGAGAAGGACAGCCTAATGGACACGTAGAGACAGTGCAGGGTGAGATTCGCATTGAAATGGAACTAAGCGTAGTAGGACGCAGTAACGGCTGCATCACCCGCCCGCAACAGGCTTACCTTACGGTCGCTGCTGGTCGTCAGCTGCACTGCATGCTCGCACTCTGCGTTCCGACCCCTTTGTCGGCAAACAAGAGAGAACCTCTTCTCAGGGTTTCTTTATGCTGCAGATAGTGTTTAGAGCCACACATCTAGGGATATCCAGACCGCAGTGAACCGAGGGAGGCTGGAATGGACATAAACTTAATGAGTCCCATGCTCCAATAAGAGTGTCACATAGGTGTAATGTACCTGCGGAAGTTTGCATGGAATTAATGCAGTAAGCCATGCTAGCAGTGCTTCAAAAGGCGCAGATTAAAAACCTTTTTCCCTGTAAGGGTTGCATTTGGGCCGCGTTACCACTATTGCATGTGCCAAAGATTTTGAAGGGAAGGTTGTGCTACCCCTTTGCAAGAACCAGTGGAATCCATCAGTTCCTTGAGAATCTGGGCGTGGCATTGATAAAGAAGCTCAAGAGGCACGTGGTAGTTAAGGGCTGGCCAGGTACTAAACTGTATTGGGCCAAGCTACTGCTGTGTAGGGTATGGCACAGGGCTGTCAGTGCGATGGCAGTGGGTAAAGTGAGGAGGAAGCGCAACAAAGATATGAGGGCGCCGTTTTTTTTAGAGTATGGGGGTGGGGTTGGTGGGACACCCAGAGATCTGAAGCAGTCATGATGTTCAGAGAGGACGGGGTACTTCTCTCGATGCTGGGCAGTAAGTACTACATATTGAAGTTGGGGACTATATTGGAGAATTTTGTGGAGAAATTAAGGGAATAAAGTGAGGTTAGAGCAGAAATAACACCTCAGGGATGCAATTAGTAGTTTGGTTTATTAAGGTTGTGGGTCTGTGATAGTGTTGAGGAGGGCTTGGTAAGCTCTGTTTGAATGGGCGGGCTAGCCTGGGGGCACAGTTATGGAGTGGTAAGAGAAGGAGGGAGAGGCATCCCTGAAGGATTTCTGGCAATAGAGGGTGCATTAAACACATTCCAATGGCAAATGTGAGGGCTGCAAGACGTAGGAATTAGGGTAAGGGGCAGAAGTTAAATGTACTGGTGTATGTTGAAAGTTGTGTAGGTTATTCTGTAAGGCAATTGAGCCAGGATAGCTGTAAACTGTAAGTTTGGACCTATCACATTCCAGCAAACCTTTCCACATAATGAGAGTGTGGTGTTTTCTGTACCTTGCCCCCAGAAGAGTCGGTCATCGCCAAGCGGCTAGTCACTTTGGTGGTGTGACTTGAAATTCTATGCATTCATGCCCTTTACAGATTTTAATACATTTACGTTCTACACAACCATTGGGTCATCATTTATGATCTAGCAATCTCGTGGCTGTTGTTTTTACAGCTACACTTTTTCTGTGCGTATCACATTTAGGAGCACTTTAAAATGATGATGTCACAATGTGGTTCTTCCTCCAGTCTATAGGTGTTGCTGCCTGTGTTTGGAGCTGACTGCACTTGCTGCCTCCCCCGTCTTCCTGCGTGAACCCATGAATGGCACTCCCTGCACCTAGCCGTGTGGGAAAGTGCCCTGCACAGCACAGGCACCGGGCACTACCTTCACAACTCCCTAAATAATTAGACCTGCAGTCACAGTTCAGTTTCATAACACGAGGTGTTTCCTGAATTGTAACCAGCAATTATACTGCTTAGAACGAGATGGAACCTTCCAGGTACAGTACAACACAAGCAACCATATGTTTGAGGTGCATTGTCTTTTGCCACGTGTATCTAGAAGGAGGTGGACGTTTTTCACAGGACTTTGTCGGTAGACACCAACTCGGTGTAGGCATATAGGCCAGTCCTTCCCTGCCAAGTTTCCCAGTTCCCTGCGTGACACCTTGAGCCAGTCCTGCTTTTTGCTTCCAGTTGCATATTGGAACTTGTAGTTTGGTTTTTCCCATTGCAAGAGTGAGCCTACATGTACCAGCATGCAATGCGAGAAGAAAAAAAACAGGACTGGCTCAAAGATACCGAGTGGAGCTGGGAAACATGGCAGCTATGCCAGTCACATTGCCCACTAGTAGTTGAGATGCCATTGATGTGAAATGGAAAGCTTTGGAGGGTTAGACCAAACAGGGTACAGATGTATATACAGTGAAGGAACCTGCCCAGAAATGACAAGTCACTGCACAAATGTTTCAAGTGAAGAAAACTCCACAGGTTTCAAGAAACCACTGGGAGGGTATTTTCCGATGCAACTGGCCTTGATGGTAGGGACATTACTGGGAACAAAAGAGTATAAGCCAGAAGAGAGGGCTGGGAAGCATCCATTTGGGTGGCAATTGTTGAAACGCTGTGTAGCCAGTCTCATCAAGATACATGGGCTGTGGGTGGAAGGGTAAATGCTACCACCTTTGGCCCCCAGGGTTGCTAAGATGCACAAGCCTCAAGTATTGATTACATCACAGCTGTGGTGTTAGCGCAATGCACACCTTGTTGAGGTGTCTATGAAATCACCCAGAGAAGCAAAACCAAAGTCACAAATGGTGCAGTGATGAAAAGTGAGCCCAGCACACAGTGCTACAAGGAACCAATATTCTGGTGTTTGCAGGAAAGCCCATTTCAATAGTGGGTTCTGACTCAGGGTTGTGTTCCTTTCCTGTCATTTCCTATAACAAAAAGGTTACCCAACTTGAAGACTTGAACCTTGAGGGAAAAGAACATGCAGAAGGCCCTCACTGCATAACTGCATAAGTTGTCATCATGTCTGCATAGTGGTGGCTAATAATAGCGTTAAGTACCCATTCCATGGGCTATACTGGGGTAACGTGCCAGGGACTTTACCCCCTGGAACGGGTACTTAATGCTATTAGCGCCCATTCCACGGGATGGAACGGGGCTAATTTTAATTATTTTATGTCCATGAACGGGGTCGCTTCGCAGAATCCCGTTCACTGAAAGAAAATACTGTACCAAGATGCCCACATGGATTGGGAAGGCGGCACTTTGTATGGAGCCCCTCTTCCCTATCCATGGCGGTTTTTGTGGAGCGGAGCGAAAGCAGCAGCTCTGGTGGTGTCATTTGCTGCCACTGCATCAATGAAATAAGTAGGGAGGGGATTTGTTAAAAAGGGGACAGACGGTAGGGGGAAGATGGCGGCTTGGAAGGAAGACTAGATGGGCAGTTTCAGCCTGCGTTCCTAGCCTCCTGATGGGTTGGCTCCTCCCCGCAGGGTGCTAATACATATTAGCACCCGACGAGCCGCTGCTCTCCCCTTCGCTGCGCCCGGAACACTAGTGTTCTAATGCCACAGTCATGTAACACTAGTTTTCCTGGCGCAGCACCGATCCAGCAGTGGCCGCCATGGAAAGGAAGCAGGGACTGCCTGAAGTTCCCTTCTCACCGGTCCATGGTGGCAATTTTTTTTGTTGTTTTTCTTGAGGTGAGAAACGGTTTACATGCCGTTTTTTAATTTGAGAAAAATAAACTATTAGTACCCCGGTTCAATGTGCCGGGCTACTAACAGTAATAGAACCCTCCGAGGGGGGCAATACAGGGCTGCTAATATCCCAGGGCTCACGTTAAGTCTCTCGCTATGCCCAGGCTTGTAATGGATGCCCTGGTGGCATTACCAGGCCGGTAATGTCCCCATTCCTCGGGTTCTAGTGCTTTAATAATTAACCTCTGCAAACAATGACATTGTCAAGGTACAAGTATGTGTCACCGTTTATCACTGTACCTTCTTTAATGCATTGTTTTTTTGCTTCCTGGTTGTGTATTATTTGTCATGATTTTCTGCAGTACAGCCATCCCATATATTGGGGTGTCTGGAGAGTTCATAAATAAAAGGGGCAGTACATAGAAGAGCATGAGGGCTAATGGGGATTATTGGTTTGGGGGGACAAAGAAGAAAAATAATGTAAAAGTCTCGTTTTTAGGGAAGTTAGTTAATAGGTCCAGAGTCTGTGTGCTTCAGCAGAGAAGGCATGCTTCTTTGTGGTGTCATGTACCTGTTCCACGGGCAACTCCGGGAGGTAACGGCCAGGGGCACGAGGGCCATTCATGTGGGACCCGGGTGTTGCCCGTGGAGCTGGTACATAAGGCCATTAGCATCTCTGGTTACCAAAGCGGCAACCCGGGGTGCTAAGAAAAAAGGATTTCCCTTTCTACAACAGGACGCCGCGTTGCGTGGATCCCGTTGTAGGAAGGAAAATCCTTTACCAACATGACCGCCATGGAAAAGGAAGGCGGGGCTCCATACAGAGCCCCTCTTCCCTTTCCATCGCAGCTGTGGGAAGCTGAAAGGAATGCGTGGCTGTGGCGGCGAGAGCCGCCGCAGCCAAAATAAGGTAAGTGGAGGTGGTGGGGGGTTAATAAAGAAAAAAACGGGGATGGAGGGTCGGAGGAGATGGTGGCGGGGAGAGCCGGCCGTCAGGTGGATTGGAACGCAGGCTTGTACCGACGGTTCAAGCCTGTGTTCCTAGCCACCTGATTGGCTCGCTGCCCGGCTCGGGTGCTAATGAACTTTTCAGCCAAGTGTCATAATGAGGTGTTATGAATTCTGCAAGTAGGTGGGGCAGTGGTTTGATCTTATTGGAAGGTAGGTTGGTTTCTGGTATGAATGCCAGCTTGAACAGGAATATCTCTCTCATCAGGAGCCAATGAGATCATTGCTGGGGAGGGGCATACTTTGTTCTGCCATGCTTAGTGGAAGGCAAGGAGAGGACCATATAACCCTTTTTTCGGTAAGTTGTCATCAAAGTGTTACAATTGGAGAATGTATTGATCAGCTACTCGAATTCCAATTGAGGAAACAAAGCTTGGGATTCTCGAAGAATGGTGAAATTAGATGTGGATGGTGACCGTGAAATTTGGTTCATGGTGTCAAGAGTCTACGGTTGTGTCCCAAATGTTTGTCCTGAAGGAGCACACACCTACAACAGTGGTTGGGAGCTTAATCTTGGTTTTAGCCCCCCAATGGGAATATTGTCAGGTTTGGGGATCCCTTGAAAAACCAAGATACCCATTTCGCTACTGATGGGGGACATTGCAATACAATGGAGAAATGACAAGCTTCCAGCGTTTGCCTGGTTAATTAGGGATGTTTTGTGCAAGGGTGGGTTCAATGTTTTCACATGCAAATGTTGAACTGTACTTTGAAGGCGAACAAAAAGGCAAGAGACGTGAGCACGATGGAAAGAAAAGAGTGGAAGAGAAAAGAACATTGTGACGAAACCGGTTTTGAAGATAACAAAAAGTAGGACTAGAGAGAGGTAGCGATCAATGGGAAGCACAAGATAGGGCAACATGATAGAAGGCACTCATTGGGCCTCATTCCGGGTTTGGAGCTAACCATGGAGTAATTAGCTCCATGGTTGCCTCCGAAACCGTCCCAAATCCGGCATGGTGAATGGAGTAATTACCGGTCCATTCCAAGGTTGGAGGGACCGGTAATTCCCCATTCACCTTTTGCCCTTCCCCATTCCCATTTCTGCCCCATAGGGCTCAATGGGAATGGGGAAGGAGGTAATTACGGCACCATAAATTACGGTACCGTAATTACCTCCGAAGTACCTTTGCGGGTCCCGTACTTTACTCCTGCTGAAAGCAGGAGGTAAGGAAGGCCCCGCAAAGGGACCTCGGAATACAGAGGAAAGGGATTACCGGCATCGGCACCCTTACCGGTGCTGGTAATTCCTTACCTCCAACCTCGGAATGACACCCATTGTGTTAATTTGTACTAAACAATGAGCTCAAGTAGGACAAGGACATGTTTAGTCTGAGCTGAAGCCAAACTTGTAGTTAAAAGGGTTATCGCAAGGGGGGCATTAAAGAAACCTACTAGCTTTGAAGAATTACACTACAAATAAAGTTTTGTTTTTAGTTAAGTCTGCGTTGTTGGATAATATGTAACAATACAATATAAATGTAATGCAAAAAATAATGGTAAAATTATTAAGGGATTTATTTTCGATCCCTGTGTTGTGTGATACCGGCATTAGAAAGCTGCCCACGAGAAAACCTTTGGAGTGAACTGTGGGATTTAGCCATTCATTAAGTAGGGAGATTACCAGGTGCCATTTGTAAAACGGTCTGCTCGGTGGGAATTCGGAGTTACTCTGGCTGAGAAGGCTTGGTTGTCAGGACATTTAACTTTCCTCATCATCCAGGGAGAGTGACAGCGTTTAGACACTTGATGTCCACAATGGACCAGATGTACGGATAGGTGTGTCTATTGGTTGCCTACTGTGAAGGGGCTGCCTGGCTGGGCTTGTGCCAGGGATTCCAGGAATATTGAAGCAATAATACCACTTTTAGAGATATTTGCAAGATGCCAATGGCCGTGAGACCAAGTAGGAGGGGGGCAGTATTGCTTTTGGAACATTCCAACCAATGAGGGTAGAATGAGGGTAGAAACAAAGGTGATACATTGGAATGTTGTGACAAAGACTTATGCAAGGCATTATTTCCCTCTACAGGTACATGTTCTGCAATGAAACGTCCAACATGTTCCAATTAAGCTTTATGGACCCTGCCCCAGGGCGTTACAGGGTGTTGTGGGCTCTGGTTTAAATGCCTTACCGCCGCACCAGTGTTCAACATGCCCATAAATCCTGGTAAAGCCCGTAGGTGGGGCATATGAAGATATTATACAATGAATTTGAGATTAAAACTGCATGAGGAAGCCTGGACCTGAGGAAAGGGGAATTCCCTTGAGTGGCTGTGGGAGTTTGCTGCTGGAAGCGAGCACGTGAAGCCTGTGACTTGAGGGAGTGAAGCCGGGTGAAGAAGAGGCGATGGCTGCAAAGGGTGTCTGCACTGTAAGCCCTGAGCCACATCTGCCAGATGCGGCTCGGGCAGGGATCAAAGCGGCAGGGGTGGTGGAGTCAAAGCCCGGGTCCCATCTGTCAGCAGCAACTTGAGGTCAAGTTGAAAAGTGGAGGGGAGCCACCAGTGCATATGAAAGCCCCAGATTATGTCTGTCAGGGGCAGTCAGGGTGAAGACTGGGGAAGGGCCCACAGTGGTGCACACAGTACTGCTCCAGCAATGACAGGCAGTGATGCACGGAGTGTGCTTCATGCGTGGCAGGTGCACAGAGGCACAACCCTGAGGGAGCATAGACATCACCGAACCTGTGGGCTGCACAATCAATTCTGGGATTTAGCCGCTCGCGCAGTGCACGGTGTAGCCAATGGCCATGCTCCCTCAACATTACAAAAGAGATAATACAAGAAAGGATATCCTGCTGTGCAGATCCCATTATGCACTGGGGTGGGGAGGCCCTGCAGTAGTCTACCATGGAGATCCCATAATGCACTGGGGTGAGTATGCACTGCAGTAGTCCACCATGGAGATCCCATAATGCTTTGGAGTGGAGAGTGTGGGGACTTGTGGTTGTGGAACAATTGGGAACAGTTTAGCAAACATAACTTTATACAGGGTTGGTCCGGTTATTGCAATACGTTCCCCAGCTTGCTCTATATTAAGCACCAACTACTTTACACACCCGCCAATCACATTAATTTCAAAAGCTTTCCTAGGGGAGGAACTGCTTTGGCAGGATTCGCGTGATGTGTACATTGCATAACACTGTTTGCCAAAGGCAAACAATACAGTTGGTATGACTCTTCCAGCTTTCATAATCACACGCTCTGACTCTCACCCACACACTCACACATACATAATTTAACACACCACTTGCACAACACAAAACATGTCTTGCATGTAGAAGAACACTTGTATTTTGCGTTAACCGGGTGAGTGGCTAAAGACGGAGTATTACGTCATCTTTAACGGTATTAAAGGAAGTAAAATACTAGTTAACTAAAAATGAAATCATTCAATGTCGGGGGAATGCAAACTTTAGTTGGCACCACGAACCTACATTTTTTCCAGCTGCTCGAACTATTGCCTGTTCTGTCGACAGAACTAATGGTATCTATTTTTTTTATAAGTAAGCCTGTCTCCTGGCATAATGCATCTGTCACCTGCTTTCCCTTAATTATTTAGTCCTTTATTGTAGGGGTTTGTAAAGGGACATACGCTTTGTCACTTCTGTGGGGAAGTGCTTTCCATAACATCGTGCTCAACATGGAATCAAAAGTCTTTCTTCCCTGAGTTGTCAGTTGACCTTTTCCGTGGCCATGATGGAGCAGAGGAGAGAGAGAGGACATCATCTGGGCAATGACGTCAGGTATGATGTGGTGAACTGCAGGCCGGAGAAAGAGGACTGTCGAGAACCCAGGAGAATGCAGAGCTCTGAGGGTCAGCAGCTGTCAGGCATAGATCCAACTTGCAGCAGCTAGGACGAGATGGGAAAACCAATAAAAAATACCCCTGCTAACTGAGCAGGGAGTATTATTTCTATTAAAGACTAGGAGGCGAGCATTATGCTTCATCTTCATTTATTACTACTCTTCAGCAGTTTCAACAACTATAACCAAACACAACATTTCAACATATAAATGTCCCAAGTAACTTTTTTCCACTTTCAAACTACATCTCCCATAGTCTCTGTAGTCCTTGTACTCCAGCTCAGCTAGGAACACTTCCTGTCCCTGAGCTCCTCCTCTCTTATACGCTCTCAATACACTTTAACCAAACTTTTCGTCCTGCCATCTGTGCGAAGACTTCATCTGCACCAACTGGGCGCTAACTCTTCCATTGCGCTGACGCCTTTTCTGTAGGAGACACATTGCTCAACTACTCTTCTGCTCTTCCCCTACGAGAAACAAATAGCAATGTCAGGGTGGTGTCTATGTTTGTTATCATATCATCATGACAATATATATTCAGACAGCATATATGATCAATAAACCTTGGGTGGGATCCAATGCTCGCCTCCTAGTCTTTAATAGAATTAATACTCCCTGCGCAATTAGCAGGGGTAATTTTTATTCTATTGCAAGACTGGAAGCAAGCATTATGCTTGTTTAAAGCTGTCCCAACACAGACGCTGCAATACTCTCAGCAGGAGCAGGCTTAAAGTAGGTACGGTCATTCGCCCAATCTGCTGCTGCCATAATATCCTGTAAGGGTACCCCCATTGCATATGCTTTGGACCCCATTGCTCTTCTTACAGAGTGTGCTCCATATTTCTGCGAATCAATCCCCGCTGCTTGCATTATTTCCCTGACCCATCTTGCGATGGTAGCAGTCTTTATAGCATGAAAAGGTTTCCTATACGCTATTAGCAATTGCTTTGTACTCGCTGCTCTGTTCTCTGCTGTTCTAGCCTCGTACTCCTTAATGCAACTAGCAACACACCATTTAGTGTTATTCGGAAAATACGGGTAGTGCACCGTGGAGGTGCCTGACTTGGTCCTTTGTACTATTACAAAGGTCATACCTTCATGCCCGAATGTCCTCCTATTAACCTCTAGTGCTCTGATATCTGATACTCTTTTACACGATATGAGACATAGCAGCATCGTTAGTTTGCCTGACAGCTGCTTGAGAGATAAATATCTGTTTGCTGGCCAACTCTCTAATAGTCGCAACACTATTGTTACGTCCCATATAACCTTGTATTTTGGCTCTGGCGGCACTTTGAATCTAGCTCTAATGAGCCTACAAACTGCCGGGTGTTCCCCTCCCGGGACTCCTTCTATTGGTAAATGTCCCGCAGAGATTGCTATCTGTACACCCCTATGCTGCGGAATGCTTTCCCGTGATGCAAAAGCTGCGCTAGGAAATTCAAAATCGCTACTACAGGTGCTGAAATGGGATGAATATCTCACCTTCTGCACCAACTAGTCCACTTGACCCAAGCCGCGTCGTAGCTCCTTCTAGTCGAAGGAGCCCAGGATTCTGCAATGAGACTTGCAGTTCCCATTGCTTCCTGATATCCTGCACAAGATGAGCGGGAGTGTCCCCCTCACTCTCAGAGGATGACACTGCCCAGCTCGGTCTGTGAGCAGTCGCTTTCCTTCGAAGAAGACTCTCGTCAGGTCTATCAAAAGTTCCATCAGCGTCAGGAACCATACTTGTGATTTCCACAAGGGTGCTACTAACACTAGCTCTACTATCTCCCTCCAACATTTCGCTAATACTCTGCCCAGCATCATGAACGGTGGGAATGCGTAATGGGTCCCTGTCTTCCAGTCCTGGAGGAATGCGTCTGTACCGCTGGCGTCTGGGTTTAACCTCCAGCTGAAGTAGCTGGGCGTCTGCACGTTGAGACACGACGCAAAAAGGTCCGTACGGATCGGGCCCCACCTCTTCTCCAGTCTCTGGAACACTGCCGGATCCAACCTCCAGTTGCTGGAGTCTGTGAGGTACCGGGAATTCCAATCTGCCACTACGTTCAGTTCTCCGGGCAGGTATTCCGCCGTCACTGACGTCCCTGTCTACAGGTAATAATGCCAAAAATCCTTCACTGGCTTCGCTAGCATTCTGGATTTTGTTCCGCCTAGGTGGTTTATGTAAAGAACTGCTGAGATGTTGTCCATCTTCAACAGGACGCACGACTTCACTTTGTCTCTCGTGAAAGTCTTTATCGCAAAGGCGCCTGCCAAAAGCACCAGGCAGTTTATGTGCAGGTTCAGCTCCTCTTCGCTCCATTTCCCACCTGTTTGCAATTCTCCTCATCGTGCTCCCCAGCTTAAACGGCAGGCATCCGACTCTATGATCAGGTCTGGGCGATCCCCGAATATGGCACGACCATTCCAGGCATCCACATTCTGCAACCACCATTCCAGTTCCACCACTGACTCCTGATCTAATGGTACTGGTTGATGATACCTCAGTCCTTGCTGAAGATGTTTTATCTTCAATCTTTGTAATGCTCGATAGTACAACGGACCTTGAAAAATGGCGTGGCTGGACACTGCTAGAAGGCCTACTATTCTCGCTAGGACTCTCAGAGAGATCACTCTCTTCCTCAGGCACATCCTGATCTCTCTTTTGATGTCTCGGATCTTCCTCGCCGGAAACTCTAACACGAAGCCAAGGAAATCTAGTCTTTGAGCTGGCTTGGTATCCGACTTCTCTATGTTCACTAGGAAGCCTAGGGTTTGTAACAAATCTAGGACCCACTTCGTCTGATATTTCAATGTTTCTGGATCCTCTGCTAAAAGCAGGAGGTCGTCCAGGTCAATTATCAGTTTTATACCTTTCTCTCGAATGGCTGCTGCTACGGGTTTCATCAATTTGGTGAAAGCCCAGGGAGCTGACGCAAGCCCGAATGGCATCGTCTTGAATTGCCAGAGCTGTTTCTTCCAGTGAAAAGCTAAGAATGTCCTGAACTGCCTCTGTACGGGGATAGTCAGGTAGGCATCCTTCAAGGCTAGCCTGGTCAATCAGTCTCCCTCCCTCAGGGAGTCTCTGAGTTGATGGATCCCTTCCATCTTGAAATGATGGTATACTATCCATCCGTTCTACTCTTTTAAGTTTATAACTGGACGCACTTTCTCCTTCCTGTGAACGAGAAACATGTTGCTTATAAAGCTCGGTGCCACTGGCCACCTTTCCATGGCTCCTTTCTTCGCTAGCAGCGCTAACTCGGTATTCAGAGCGTCCTGCTCTGCTATCGCAAGGCGCAGGCGCTGGGGCATTCTCTTCTGCATTGGTGTCTGCACAAATTCTATCTGCAGACCTCTGACGGTTTGCAAAATCCAAGCCTCGCTTGAAAGCGCGCGCCAGTTTTGCCAGAACATACTTGTTCTCCCTCCCACTGGAGGGTAAGATATCACCCCTTCCTGGTGTAAATCCTTGCGCCCATCCGAAACCTCTACTTCTGCGCCCTCTGTTGTTATGGCCTCTGGCTGGGAAGAACATATCCTGTTGCTCGTTCTCCCAGAATTGGGCCCTCTGATTAGGGAGTCTCCTTCCTCCTTGCTGACGACCGGTCGAGAGACCCCTATAACGACCGGTCCCGGCAAAAACTCTGTGCGGGAATATTTTTCGAATTGACGCCTGGGCTTTCTCCAATGAAGTGTATGTGCCCACAAAACGGCCCATTTCCTTGCCGAAAGTCTCTCCGAACAGGAGGCCCTGAGCCGCTTCTCCCGCATCGTAGGATGCTAGATCTCTAATTTTAGCATCTATTTTCAGCAGTAGCCCTCTCCTTCACTCCGATGCAATCGTGCAATTAGCGTTTCCTAACAGGCAAATGGCTCTTTGGGCCCAACCTGCTAGAGCATCCAGGTCCACTTCTTCCCCTGTGTCTCTCGCTCTTTCTGCCAAGTCCATGATTTTGGCGAGAGGGCCAGCTAGATCCAGGACCTTCCCCTGGCAACTCTTCCATGACCTGTCTATGCCTTTCCGGGGGTCCTTGCTAGTCTTGGAGACAAATGTCAGCATCTTGGGGTCAAGTTTTGGGCGCTTCCGCCACCTTTCCTGGCTGGTCTGGGCAAGGGCATTTCGCCTGAGGCGTTGTCTAACCTCCTTGTCTAGCGCTTTTCGCAGCCTGGCTGTCATATATTGTGCTACTCTTGGGGATGGCTGCCAGTCGGAAGATCTCGGGTTACGAATGCTCTCCGGATCAAACATATCGTCTTGCTCCTCTTCCAGGTGTTTTTCCTTACGGGTTCTCTTTCCCCCACTGGGCTTCACCCAATCCTCTTCTCCTGTCTCTTCCGACTCCCTAGGGGATGTATCCTTTTCTGGTGGCTCCTCTTCCGAGCCTAGGTCTTCACCTCCTCCATTGTCTTCCCCGGGAGAGGGGGTCGTGAGGTCCGGCACTGCCAGACGCTGCAAATAGGCCTCTTTCAGCTTTGCGAAAGCGTCGGTGACCTCCGGGGTCTTGTCTTTCACCTCTTCCATAGGGCCCTGGCTTTCCTCTTGCAGGCCTGAATACTCCCCTTAGACCCTGCTCCAGAGGGTTCGATGGGCAAGCTGTTTGTCCTTGTGGAGCCTTTCTTGAAGGGGTTTGACCCCTAGAGCCACTGCCTCTACTAGGGAATTCCCCAGCACCTCCTTGAAGCTGGCGGCCAAGTCAAGCTACTGCTCCTCCTCGCTCCATTCGAATTCCGACATGATCAGGGTGTGCTGTGTGCCTTAAATACCTGATGCCAGGTTGCTTGCGGCCCACTTCCTAGTAGATGCCTGATATAGTCTTGTTATGATTATTAAATCTTCTTTTTAACTTTACATTTTTTTTTTATAGTGGCTGCACCAGACTCTTCTTCTGCCTGTGATGGCTTAGGATCTCCCTTTCCTTGTGCTGCTCTGTTGGAAGGGAATGGAACTCTGTATCCTCTTTGTGAGGCTTAACGATTTAATGCTTTATGGAGATTCTTTTCGTCTCCGTTCTGCTCTGTGCGCACTGAACTATCAGATGCGGTGTTGCCTGTGTCCTCGCTGAGAACTCTGCGGCGCCGGCCAACCCCAAAGGTGCCGGGTATGCGGCACAGGGACAGCGTGCCCGCTGGGCTCCTCTGCCCGATGATTCAGACAGAAATCCTCCACGCGACGCAGCTGCAAATGTAGTCCAACTGCCTAGGTGTCTCCTCGGTCCACACCAATTATCATGAGCGTATTACATGACACAACGGCATTCAAATACACACAAACTTATATAAAGTTATACAAGGTACACGCCTGACAAACGCTATGTTCTATTTATACTGTGTAGCCTAGGCTAATGCTCTGTAAAAGCTACGCGTGAATGCTCTAAGCTTTCTATTAAGATAATCCCTTTAATGATATAACATTTCTTTGATAATCATGGACAGTAAGAAAACATTACTTATCTGTTTGAAGAGCAGTAAAAGAAGAGGAGGAGCTCAGGGACAGGAAGTGGTCATAGCTGAGCTGGAGTACAAGGACTTCAGAGACTATGGGAGATGTAGTTCGAAAGTGGGAAAGTCACTTGGGACATTTATATGTTGAAATGTTGTGTTTGGTTATAGTTGTTGAAACTGCTGAAGAGTAGTAATAAAAGAAGATGAAGCATAATGCTCGCCTCCAGTCTTGCAATAGATTCAGACACTAGTGTCCTACGACAATATAAAGTATAGGTTAAGAGCAAGATGCGGAGGAGTGAAGCCCGATGCTGGTTGCCCATCAGAGAAGATAAGGTGTGACCAGGAGAGAAAGCTCTCGAAGGAGAACCAGTTGGGAGACACACAGAGCATGATGGATGGAACTGAGACAGGACGGAGGATGCAAGAAGCAAGAGGGTCAAACTGAGGAAACGACTATGGCAAGGAGGGGAAGTGTCCGGGGCCAAGTGCCAGCAGATTAAACCATTGAGAAAGAGGACATTAGGTGAAACAATGCATACTGGAACTTGAAGCCAGAGTCCCTAAAGTATATTAAGAAAGGAAACTAGATGTTTGGATGGATGGATGAGATGTTGAAACTGGCTGATATGGAAAGGTTGATTTATCGAAGAAAGAAGGAAATTGACTTTCAGGAGGGTATGGGGCAGTTTCCTGGACATGTATTAATTCTCTTTAAATGGTCTGTAGATGGGGAGCCAGGGGGAGGGGTTCTTTTTTGGGGTGGGGGAGAGGAATACAGTGAAAACTATAATTTAACTTATGTGCATTGTCTGGAATGTGACAAAATGTTCAACAACAAAAAAAGGGAAGGAAACTTCAAAGGAAAAGCAGCAAGTTGTAACTTGGAGTCAGACTTTCAAGGAGGGGGCACACCACAAATGCAGAAGAATTGGGCCCAGCAATCTTGTGCCCTTTAAAGGAAAGGAAATGGCTGACATTTTGTAGTTTAAGTCCTCTGACAGTTAACTTTTTGTTTATCTTGGAATGTCTCTGGGATCACTAACAGGATGAAAGATGAAGGTTGGTATGAGAAAACTGAAAAATCAGACAGTATTGCTCTACAAGATACGTGGTATGCGACTGATAGAGGTTGATGGCTATGCAGTTTTTCAAAACGTGCACAAAAGGCAATGACTCTCAGGAGGGCTTGCTATTTGGTTGTCGATGGACCTCCCTTGGTAATGCTCTAGATATTTGAGGATTCAAATAACATCCTGTGTGTGAGGAAGAAAATCTCTTCTGTGTTATAGCTTAGTTGTATGCTTTTAATGATCACAACAAGCTTGGAATTTAGATGCAGAGATAATGTTAAGGATCAGTTCGTACTGGAAAATATGGATGATCTATTGATTAACAAGCTAGGACGTGCCCCTTGTGTCCTCGTAATCAGTCATTTTAAAGATACATTGAGTGCCCCAATTCTGGACAAACAGGAGCTGTTATTAGAAAAATCTAGTCAGGAATTTTCTGAGATGGTTTTGCCAATTCCGAGAGGAGATACAGCAGGCCACCAGCTCTGGGATGTGTTGCTTAGACCCGGATTTAGGGCCATCAATGGTATGTCCAAATTGAACACTCTGGCATCTATACTTATACTTCATTCAGTCCCTGGTCGATTATATGTGCCTGGATTTGGAGCCATGGCCATGAATGCTTGACGTTATGTTAGCACATAGTGTAAAAAGTGACCACGACACACTAGTTGTCCTGCTGGAATTGTTGAATTTGCCCTTGGGACAGTCAGGGGCTTAGCAGGAATGTTGATCCCCTTGAAGTCCCAGGGAATGGAAGGATTATTGTTGAGGGGATTTTATCAAAGAGCTCCAAAAGCAAGGACTTATTGACTGCTAATGAAAACCTTGAGTTTTCTGTGGGGGATGGAGGCTATAGAATCTATGCACCTGAGAGATCCAATGGGCAGACGGAAGCTACCCAGTGGTTCGATAAGACCTTTCATATGGCAAAAGGGGGAATTATTAAAATCCTTCCCTTAAGTGCTTGGACACTGACCCTGTTGGCTGTGGGACAAATTGGAATCTGGATAAAAGCCTATTAGATCAAAGGAAGATGTCTATTTCGGATTCATTGTATGGAATGGCCATAAGCAATGACCAAAGATCTTCTTGACAAATTAGTACTATAAGTACTAGGGATTACCATCCCTCCAAAATATAGCAAGTGCTACCAATTGGTTTAAGGATTTTGCTCCTCTTTGCCACGACCCTGAAAGTTGGCCCTAAAAGAATTGTGAGAGTGGTGAGCCCCAGATTGAGCTTCTAATTTGTTCTAGAACTGGAATTACCAGACATGGTTCACATTGGTTTGCAACAAGTTATCCAAGCCCTATCAAACCTGAAAAGTGGGAAGGCACTGGGACTAGATCATATTCTATCTGATCAGATACATTGTGAACCAGTGGTCTGGAAAGTAGAGTTGAAATTGCCTTTTAATGCCATTGCCATGAATTTGATTATGCCATCATCCTGGAAGAGGGCGGAAATAGGTCTGATTTTCAAAAGGACTTGAGTGCCAGCCCTAGGTGTTATCAATCTAGCTCACTTCTTAGCATGCATGCCTCACTCTTTAGGGTGGTGCATTATGTGGATGGGCTGATGATAACAAGATCATTTATCCTTGGCAGTCAGAATTCTGAAAGGGAAAGAATATAGGGGCTCAACGCCTGACCCTTCACCTGGTAATAACTACATCTGGTTGACTTGGAAGAGATATGCTGTTTTTCGCTGTTTAGTCCGGATTCCATTTTTGAGGGTTCTGTTGTCGCTTTTTATGCCCCCCGCCCTAAACCTTTTGCTTTCCCCCTGGGGGTTTGTAAGATCTCTGACCTCTGTGTGTGTGTTATTGAAGTCCCCCTCCCACTGCAAACCTGGGCAGTTTTTGGACTCCACCGGATTGGCTGGCCACCAAACCCTTTGTTGGGTGCCATGGTGTGTGGTGCCTTGTTTCTGCCCTCCGTTTTACTGGATTTTTCTGAGAAGGCTGCTAGTTTACCTATCTGCTGGGAAGAATTATTTGGCACCGGAAAAGATGCTCCTGAATTTTGAGGCACACTTGTGCCATACTGGCTGGGCTTGTGTCTCTCTACCTATCTGCGGTTTAGATTTCTGATTGCTTGCCATCTTTTATGGGCTGTCCTCTTCCTCCCCCTGATCCTCCTTGTGAGATAGGTTGGGCCTTCCATGCTGAGACTGATGAGATCTTTAGGCCTTTTAACCTCCTTCTTTCTTGTTTCACCACCTTATCATCTGCCAGGGGTCTGCAACCTGTGGCTCTCCAGATGTTTCGGACTACAACTCCCATGATCTCCTGACATTGACTATGCTGTACAGGCCGGATGGGAATGGTAGTCCAAACACATCTGGGAGCCAAAGGTTGCAGACCCCTGTAGCTACTGTCATCCAGAAGAGTATTGGGACACCAATAACCAGACCTCCCCTGTTTGGGCCATCCTGAGTGGCACTTCCCATTGTCTTTATCTTGTGCCTGAGTACTGATGACTGGCTGTCCACCTATGTCGTCCAAACAGTTGGAATCTGCTTTTCTGGGTTCCATAATTTTCTAGTTACCCTCCTCCCCATTATTTCCTGTTCTGTCTGGTGATTTCGACTCCTTGGAATACCGATTCTTCTTTTTTATCGTTGTTGGTCTGGGATTCAAGTTGATGGGTGACGGGATTCTGTAAACTACACCTGAAAGGAAGAGCTGTAATCACTGGGCTGTTTCCTGGGTTTGTGAATTTTTTAAGATAATTACCCCAAGGGTGGTCTCGGTGTCCAGGTTTTAAGATTACTGTAGGTCTCCTCCAATGGTGTTTTGACATAGACCTCAATTGGCCCGAATACTGCTTGTCGTCATCTTTTCTTGGTGCTGTTTGGTGTTGAACCTGGCACTGCAGATACCCTGGCACCCCCTGGGGTCGGTAGCTGTTTTTTCGACACCTGTGGGGTAAAATGGTATTTGCCCTACTTACCCCTATAGCAGCGGATGTGCATGTTCCCCATTAATCCTATGGGGAACTTATGAGCTTACCTGGAACTCTCAGAAAGTGACTTTTCTGGATGTTTTTCCTGAGTCCCTCTTGTATCTTTGGCATTCCAGGCGAAAGACTTGAATTTTAGCTTGTGCCACTGATCTTATATGAATTTTTAAAGTCTTGCATTACACTCCTCGTGAGGAATTGCCATCTGGCTGCCAATAGCTTTTTTCATTTATATTAATACATAAAATGATGCAGGTGATTCCTTCTCCAAAGGGGTAATCTGCTACCCTGATCCCCCTTTGTCACAACTCCATGCCAAAAACATAATGTACTTGTGGACTGCTGCATCAGTACCCTGATCCACAGCACCCTCTCTGCTCATGGTGCAGAGCAGGTTCAAAGGTCTCAAGATGCCCAAACGACATCCACAGCGACAGCCAAGTCACTGCAGCCCAAGGTGACATTTAAGATATGTCCTCTGTACCCAAACTACGATGGTCATGAGAACTACATGACGGTGGCAGGGTAATCTCTAAGAATAAGCTATGTCTGAGATTAGGCATAGTGCATGGTGTTACTTATGACCTTGGTTGCCACATCCCAATTGATATTGCACATGAGTTGGCTCCTGTGCGTCAGATCTGCTGTGGAAGGGAATGTGTACTGGGGTCAGACGGCCCGATACTGCTACACGGCCAGACAGAAACTCGGAGGACCCAGCCTCTCTTTGATTCTCTCTGTGAGGGCTGGTAACCCCCTCCCCCAGAGACAGCCGCACAACAGGTAGCTGTCCTGGACCAGGTATCAAAGGAGCACACCCATTCAGGAAGAGTAGCCTCAAAGTTGCTGCATGTATAACGGTCTTTGTTGTCAGTAGGAGGGAAGGGGGGAGTAGGGTAAGCAGGAGTGCTCTGGACACTGGAAGACTCCTTTCACCATCTTGTTTCTCATTGTCTCTCTTTCCCTTTTCCTGTCTCCTCCACTTCCTCTGGAGCAAAGCACTTTAGGTGCAAGATGAACAGGGCAAAGTCCACTCCAGCCAGCAGCAGGTATGGGTCCCCTAAAGCATGAGTCTCTCACCCCTTCGGCAGAATCTTCTCAGTTCGGCAAAGATCCTTTAAAGCTGAAAAAACGTTCTGAACATTCTCACCTGGACTTCCTTTTGGCCAGTTGGACTGTCCAAAGTGCTCCGCCTGAGGTGAAGGAACCATCCAAGACGGATGGAAGATCTGTTCCCTAACTACTCGCTGGGCTCATCGGGAGTGACCAGTGCTGTGGAACAGGACTCACCCATTCTGTAACAGATATTTTGTGCCAGAAAAGCAGACCCTGAACTGCAGCATCCTGCCCTCGAGTACTTTGGGAAACTCCCTGTTCTACTGCACCGAACTGGTCGCTCCGTGTTTCCAGCATCCTGAACAATAGGGAAGGCACTGCTGCTGGTGTCTGTGTTCTCCAACCAGCCAAACTATTGCACTGCATCTAAACTAGCTCGACACTGCATTGTGTCCTATCGGAACACATCACCTGCTTGGCCCGAAGAGTCTGCTCAATGCCAGTACCTGGACCGAATCTCTGAACAGCCAACCTCCGACTCTAACCAGGGACACATCCATGGCTTGGCCCAGCTAGTCCGAGAACCGCCTCCTCATTGACTGCACATCGATGCACCCGTGATCACCACTCCAACGACCACCCCCCGCAGACTCGCACTGCTGGAGTGGCACTCACCAACCTCTCCCAGCGGCCAAAGCCTGACTTGGCCTGGCCAACTTTGAAGTGTTCTTGGGACCACCCGACATGCACCATTGAACCGCAGCCATTTCACCAAACAGAGCACCCTCATTCGACCCTACTCCACGCCAGGTACAGAATCCAGGTACTTTGACACTGAACTGCCCCCACAGCCCACTGGGACCCTAGAGACTGTCAGTTCACAGTCACTCCTGTTTTTAACCCAATAACCTTTTTATGGTAGTACTTTACCTGCCACCACTGGACCTACACTCAGAGCGTTACGTTCTCGGGTACCTTGCATCTGCTCTTTTCTTTGCACTGGGGTGGGTTTTAGTATAGTAATCTCTTTTCATTCTGCTTGCAGATGGTGTGTTTTATTAAAGTGTTTACATTATTATAGAACCTTGATTGAAAACTCCCTTTCTGGACTGGACTGGATACTGTTTTGTTTGGGTCACTACTGGTTCACCATCACACCCCTCTTGAGAGTGTAGCCTTCTCTTAGCCCGCGAATACCACTAAAGGTGTAGGAGGTACATCTCTTGATTGTCCCATTTGTACCTTTGTGATCGCATTGCGTTTGTAGATGTGTGAGGGCTGAGTGGGCCATATTATCCCTACTCATCATTGTGCTCTACTAGGCAGAATCCAATTTGTCACACTGCTGCCTATGATAAATGTCTTGATACAATATTACGACAACCTGTAAGTGTACTAATATTCCATAGGAATGCAATGAATTGGTGCTGTGAGCCTAAATGTATTCTGGCTTTTGTTGATATTTTTCCACCTCTAGGTCCTACATTTACTGTTCAGTGCACATTTGTGTTATTTCTAATGTTATGTCCTAGAGGTGTAGGATTACAATGGCTGTATTTATTGTTGGCATCTGGGGTCATGGTAATGATTTTATTGCTGTGTGTTTTATGATCTCTGGTTCTCCTTTCTTCCCACCCCTTTTTTGACTATATTTGCGGTGCCTATCCCCATATAGTGGATTTGCATATTATTATAGGATTGGGTTGTGCCTTAATTGACCATTTTTATGCATGCACTATGTATTCTTACTATGTGTTACACCTGACTTACATACTTATTTGCCCTTATAGACATTTATGTGTGACTTATTAACTGTATATTGTTCAGTATACCATTGTGTGCGTTTCTGTGGTTGCCTGGCTGGAATAACTGTGTTTCCTTACCAGCCCTCCTTCCTCTTTAAGTAAAGCTTTACTGCCTTCTCACAGCTACTATTCTTAAGAGAGAGATTCTGGGCCTCATTCCGAGCTGGGCGGTAGGTGGTTAACGGCGCCGGTAATGGTACCAGCGCCGCGAATGGTGTTGGTGCCATTAACCCCTTACCGCTCTATTACGAGTCTGCTCGCTAGACCCGCAAAGGGCGCCTGGTAAAACCAGGTGCCCTTAGAGGGTCCCGCTAGCAGACCACGGAGCTAACAACGGGCCCGTTATTAACGGGCTCTATGCGGGCTCGAATGGGGATGGGTTCCCTGAATGGGGAAATACCAGGTCCTCCAAGGTTGGAATGGCCAGGTATTTCCCCATTAAGGGAACCCGGACCCTGTATGCGGTATGGGGCTAGCCATGGTGCTAATAGCACCATGGCTACCTCCAACCTCGGAATGACCCCCTCTGCCTCATTACGAGGTGGGCGGTAAGGGGTTAACAGCGCTGGTAAAGGTGCCGGAGCCGTTAACCTCATACTGCCATATTATAAGGACCCCTTGCGGGACCCGCTCTGGACGTCTGGTTTTACCAGACGTCCTTAGCAGGTCCCCCGAGGGGGCCAGCATGCTAACAACGGTCCCGTCATTAACGGGCCCGTTGTTTGCATGCTCCCCATTCCCATTGAGCCCTATGGGGGCTCAAATGGGTATGGGGATGGTCCGGGTTCCCTGAATGGGGAAACACCGGGCCCTCCAAAGTCAGAATGGCCCGGTATTTCCCCATTCAGGGAACCCGGACCCGAGTTTGGAGGTAGCCATGGCTGCCTCCAAACTCGTAATGAGGCCCAATTGTCTTTAATGCTGGTTGGAATACTGAACATCTTTAGGTTAGATGGTTGCACAGTCCGCACCAGAGTGTTATGCAACCGAGGCACCCGTGTCTTGTCAGCGCGACACTTGTGTTACCGGACATTGAAACAGAGAAAAGAATACATTTTAGGTGTTAATTAGCAAATGTTCAAAACAGACCATACATTTTCAGGATAACTGTGGCCAAACTAAATATTAGGATTGTCAGGGGGATGAGGTGTTTCAAAGTGAATGGATAAATAATGCTTCAGAAGTCCAGTCCTAGGGTGTTTTCTTTGGCCACTGGGTTTCTCAATCAACATAAACAAAAGATCATACCTTCCACTCTTAGCCCAAAGGGGTTTCTTCTTAGTGAAGTCCATTGTTCTGATGGTCCAACAAATATCCAAATGTGGCAACCAAAGTTCCACAGTTGAACACAAGATTCTCTTGTGACCAGAATAAAAAGCATCTTAAATCAAGTCTCCAAAAGGAAGATGTCTTCTCTCCTCCTGCTGTATCCATAGGGAGTGTAGCTTGCCCTTCAGGCCCTCACTTGGACCTGCAAATAGTCTTCTGTCACAGTTCGGAAGCTCTCTTGACAGAGAGTTATTCAGGGTGTCTGCCAGACCTTTGCCTTCTAGCGCACGTTCTCTACCTTTGCTCAGGATCTCGCATGCCAGGGGGTCTCATTGGCCCCAGTGGGAGATAGTGGAGAAGAGGGTCCCTGCTCCTTAACGCCTACCTCTTCCTCATATGTCACTTCCCAGGACTGCTTTTCTTCTCTTTATTCTTCCATCTCTGTCCTTCCTTTCACCCGGTTTAGTGTGGCCAGCTCAAACCTTCTCCCAATGCTATGCCCTCCTCTGGACCGACATGGTCTTCAGGAACCTCCCTGCTTTGGTCTCTGCCTTGCTCGCAATAACAAGTGTCACTATACTGGTCTAAGTTTCCTTTCTATCTCTGTGGTCGCACTCTGTCTCCTTGTGCAACCAAACCTTTCCCTCTCTGCTGATCTCTTCCCTATCCATGAATTCATTACATTCTCCTCTGTCTCCCTCTAATGTCTCTCTAGTACTCTGTCTGTTATGATCTTACATTCTTCACTAGTTCCTTCTGCTGCTTTCCAATGGGCTCCACTTATTTCATTCCCCAAGTTGATACCCTTCTTATTCTATTTCCAAGCAATATCTCTCTCTCTCTTGGGCTCTTCCAGAACTCTTTTTGTTCTACATTGCGCCCTTCATTCCAAATGCTGCCCCTTCTTTCACTCACCAAGTGGATATCCTTCCCCTGCTTCATGAATTTCTTTACCACCCAGATGGTACCACTTGTTTCCCTTACCAGACTGGCAGCCTTCCCATCTAGGAACTCTTTATCTCTCTACACAAGCTGATTCCTCTAACCCAACCACGCTTGATTCTCCAATATTACCCCTCACCAAAGCTTTTCCCTACAGTGCTTTTCCCTCACATTCCAGTGGACCCCTCTGATCCATGATTCCTAATGCCTGCTGATTTCCAATGGCCAGCTCTCCTCTGATGTGTCAGTTTGCTTCCAAGCCTCCTGACTTGGGGTCTCCCTGGCACTCTAGTCTTCATTCTGGCTGTTCTTCAAGAGAATGACAAGCCTGTTTGGGCTAACTTCTTTTGATGTCTGGTCTTCCTCCTGTCTGGGCTTCAAGGGAACAGGATGTATCCGTGGGAATGAGCTAATGCTGTTTTATGATTGGGCCATGTGATAGTGGTCAGGTATGTGATCATGGGGCTCGCCTAAAGCCATATAGAGGACAGCTGCCATTTTGGATTGCATACTTCCCTCTGCTGTATGTATGCTCTCATACCCCTTCCCTGGCATCTCCTATGAGGCTACCCGCTGCTCTCAATGTGGTCTGTGTGTCTGACATGTGCTTCCCTATTCACGAAACCCTCTGGGGAGCCTGGGGAAATGTTAGTTACAATTGTTTGTTCTGCTGAGTTTTTGGGATGGAAGAATTATATCATTTTTCTCCTGCAATGCTTGTCAGAGAGAGCATGATGCTTCATATAGTTCAAATGGTCCACGGCTTGTCTTTTTCCCTCAGTAGAGGGCGATACAGAGTAGTTGTGTGATCTCTCAGCTTGCTCTGCCTCGCAGAGCTGCTGGTGCATATAAAGAAACAGTTTCACTGTCTCTTTCCTTCAGTGGTTTAAAGGGTACCTGTCTCTTTTCAGTGCTCAGAGACTGGGTCCCCACACAGTCAGTTTTTAAGTCTTCTACACCTACCTGTAGACCTTACTGTATAGGGTGATTTCTGACCCCTGAGACAGTCGGGAGCCCAATGGGGACATTTTCTGGCACTTCATGACATGCTCCGACCCTCAGAAGTGCTTCCTCATCACAATGATTTATACTTGATTTCTTTTTTTGATCAAAGATTTTATTGATTTTCAAGGTTAAACATCATTACAAACATCTCTCAACATTTCAGGGAGGGGGGATAGGAGGGGAGGGAGGGCAAAGGGGGGGAGGAAGTGGGGGAAAGAAGGGGAGAGAGAAGGGGGGGGAAATGTCAAGGCAAGGGTGTGGGGGGGAGAGAGCAATGTAATCAAAAGAAACAGCATTAACCGTTACAAACTCAGCTTCAGGGACCTTGGTCCAACAGACCATCAATTTTTACATAGGATGATTTCATGGCACAGGGCGGTCTTGACAGAGTTAGTATCTCCCTTTCAATGGGTCTCACACAGTCACAGTGGATGCAGGGTCGGCTTCGGCCTTCAACTGTCCTCCTCCCATCTTCTCCATATTTTCCCTGCTTTATGGGGGCACCCTCTTGCTTTGTACACCCGATGCTCCATTACCGCACATATGTCCACGTCCGTGACCCACTGGTCATAGCTGGGTGTGCGCTCCGAACCGCACAGTTGTGCAATATTCCACCTAAGGACTGCGAGCGCGGTTGACCACAGCAGTTTCCCATATCGAGATAAGTCAGTTTCCCCGGAGACCCCCAGAAGCAATTGTTTCGGGCACCTCTGTATCGTCTTTCCCAGAACGTTAGACAGTTTATCGCAGCATTTCTGCCAGAGCAACTGAATACTGCTACACTCCCACAGAATATGAAAAAAGGTACCTTCCTCTCGCTTGCAGCGTAGGCACTTTGTGTCCACGGCCCTGCCCCCTCGGAAGAGTGCTACTCTCGGGTAGTAGGTGCGGTGCAGGATCTTCAGCTGGACGAGTCGGAGTCTCGAAGAGATGGTGGTTTCACGCGGGTACATCAGGGCCTCTGTCCAGTCTTCTGGAAGGAGGGGGCCCACATCTCGTTCCCATTTTGTTTTCAGGTCGGATAGCTCTGATGTTGCAAAGGAGGTTATTACAGTGTACAAGGTAGAGGTGACCTTCCGCTCCACCCGATCCAGAACTATGTTTCGTTCAAGCGGGGAGCTTTCGGGCAGATCTTGTATGGTCCGTCGGTGGGCTGTCCAGGTATGATTTAGCTGCATGTGGTGGAACCTTTCCGTGTCCGACAGGGAGAACCTTTCTTGCATCATTTCAAAAGTTGCCAGGTTGTCTTCCTGTACTACATCTCCAACAGTGGAGATTCCACGCTGGGTCCATTCGGGCCATTTCGGCAGTTTCCGTACTTCGGGGAGGTTGCAATTGTTCCACAATGGCTGAGCCAGTGTTGTTTTCCCGCCCAAGCCCAAGAATCGAAGCGCTTCCTTCCAAATTCTCGTTACGTGGGATTCCATGTCAGATTTCGGAGGGCGGTCCAAGTCTCTATAGAGGTGCTCTATTGGCTTGATTATAGTGTTGTAATGGAAGCCCCTGATATGCGGGAGACTCCTGTCACCGTGAAGCATGTCGTTATTACCTCCATCTGACTGGCCCAGAAGTATGATTGCATCCTGGGCAGCCCGATCCCCCCCTCCCAAACAGACCTCTGAAGGGTCGCAAGAGCAATTCTCGGGTGGCCACCTTTCCAGAGCAGTTTTCGGAGGATGCATTCGATTTCGTGGAATTCCCGGTAGTCGATATGTAATGGCGCATTTTGCAGGATGTATAGAAATTTCGGGAGGGCGATCATTTTAAACAATGCTGCCCTACCCATCAGTGTCAGCGGCATAAGGAGATTATACTTGATTTCTTGATTTCAGGAGAACATTGGATCTTCTACCACGGGCCACATTATGGGAGGTTTAATTTAACATTGGTGTTCCATGTGGGCTACTGAATTACATTATAGTCCTAGTCCATGGCATCTCAGCCTTTCTGAGGCTTGGAGGGTCTATGCCCTTTCCTGCCTGTGGAAAGGTAAACCTGGGCAGTGTAGTAGCACCACTATTGTTTGTGGGCCTACATAGCCTTGACATTATTTGAATGAATGCAACAGATGGTGATCCTAGAATTAAAGGAAGGCATATTCCACTATTATGTGGATTATGTAGTCCAATCTGTCAAGACACAACTGGCACTCGGGAATGTAGTTCATTTTGAGACTGTCTGTGAAAGCCATGAACGGATTATAAATTCTGAGAGGTGAAAAAATGCCCAGAAACTTACATTGGCGATAAATAATCAACTTCTGGAAATGGTGACCACCATGGACTCTTTAGGTGTTCATGTTTCAGCTGTCCTCTCCTGGCTCCACAGTTTGCAAACATAAAATAACACAATCCACAGGTGCAATTTTATCTCTGCCCCTCCGGTTTGGAAGCCTTTTTTAAAGCCGTTAGGGAGGTCTCTAGGAACAAATCTATTGCGCCACCTACGTAGGGTGCCAACGTGTTGGGGTCGCATTTAGGAAATTGTCTTCATTTGAATGAAAATGGTTTTATAAAATCCCTCTTTGGAGCGGGTAAATCAATTCCTAATATCCTTGTTTGCAATCAGGCAAATAACAAATGATTTAGCGATAGACTCTCATTGACTAGAGCTATGGTGAAAATTCTGAGCAAAGGCTTTGCTTCTATATTTAGGAATATACTCAAGGGGGCTCATGTTCATTATGGCATGTATAAAGCCTTTACGAATGCTTTTTACTCTACTTCACATTTCCCAGATTTGTGTGGCAGAGCTGGGGTATGAAACAGAGTTGCTTTTTCCGCCGCCGCCATCTTCTCACCAGTACAGCACATACATAGGAGATGCCTTAAGTGCACTTGAGGCTGTGCAACAAGGATTATGCAACCTATTTGTTACGGTTGGTGTGGGGAGAACTGGACACTATAGGGAAGATTCTCAAAAAAAGAACACACCTGAGGAGGTGCTTTTTTCGTTGCGTCAGTTTTGAAATGCACTGGTCTTGTTATGCTAAAAGATGACCTGCCCATTTCTTGGGGGGCTGTGCGGCCGCACAAAAGATGCACCGGCCAGTACCCTTGAAAACAGTGTCAGGAGTACTCTCCCAAAACTAATTTATGACAGGCTCCCATCACCCAGTGGGTACTGGGGGAGCAGTGATGGGACATTTAGAGAACTATAAACAAAACAAAAAAGCCTGTATATCCCTGTTTGTCATGTAAGTGTGACAGCAACAGCTTACACAACTACTGTCACACTTAAGAAAAAGGCATGACAGGGTCAGCAATGAACCTCCCATGCTTTGCACCTTTCCCTGTGTCTATTTCCAACAGGCACAGCGGAATGTGCTTCATTTCTTCGCATTTCAAAGCGCATCCTGTTTGTGAATTTGGGATGCACATTGAAATGCATAGAAACACCTGATTATTGGTGCAAATGCGCAAAGGGCATCTGGATGTGTGCATCTGTGATCTCAGATCCCCTTTGAGAACAGACTTTTTCTGGTGCACTTGCTTAGAACATTTTGAGACTCTGGTCATATATGCCTGGGAGTTGCGTGTAGAACACTGTGGGCCTCATTACGGCTTTGCCGGTCCGGAAACAAGGGTGCTGTTAGGCTTAACCGCATCCTTGTTTCCGGACCAGCAAATTACAAATTTGCCTGCCAGGGCCTGTGCGCCCGACAGGTCTCACCCTACTGGGCACAGTGTCCACAGTAGGCAGACTCTTCACGGAAAAGGTTGTTTCACTGAAGCACCGGCATCGTTAGCAATGGTGCAGGTGGGAATGGGAACTTACCGTACCGCCTCCGCCTGTCATATCTGAGTAGCACCGGGATTTCAGGCGACGGTAACAGTAATATGGGGTTGCTGGCGCACCAGCGGGTTATCGGCAACCTCGTAATGAGGGCCTTCTGTGAACCCATTCCCATGGAGTCCTATGGGAATGGAGAACAACATTTACAGGGACCTAGCTTGCCGGTCCGACAGGACTTTTAATGTCCCAGTGGCACCGGCAAGCTAGGTGCCGGTAAAATGTCATGAGTTTGGCCGCAACCCGCCAGAAGCACCAGCAGGGTTACCGCCAGACTTGTAGTCAGACCCACTATCTTTGGACTGCCTGGAGAGTGAGATGAGACTGAGAACCGAGGGAAAGCAGTAGCCCTGTGAAATAGGCAAGACCCAATGAAATGTAGTTCATCCATTTCCTATATGGTTTGTGTACATTGTTCGGAGAACAGAATAGCAGCCGATTCTGATTGCGCGAAACCCCCAGAAACAATAGGTGCTTGTCCAATTCCCTACCCAGACAAGAAAAAAAGTATTTTTTATCCAGATCCTGTTTTATGTTTTCCGCCGGGCACCGCATTACCCAAAAGCTTCTGAAAAAGGTCCTTTGATTATTTGGACCCAGAAATGAATGATGTTTTGGGCAATGTCCGTTTAGGCAAATTAGGTTAAACAGAAGTCAACTGACCCAAACATGACTGAGCCCAAAAAATATTATTGTGTATTTGAAACGTTTGTGGATAGGGCAACTGTGGAAAATGTTATCTTGTTTTTCTCATGTGTGATAGCTGCTGCGTAAAAGTGAATGCGCAGAGCGACTAAGCAGCAAGCACCACTAATAGTGTCAGGGCTTGTGAAAGTGGACATGAAAAACCATAAACAAATGTGCTATTTGTTTAGATATGTATGAATTTATTTCTTGTGGTTTATATGAGCACCAACACACGAAGCGATTGACTTCAGGGAGCTTTACATGACCAAGCAAGCAAAATACAAGTTACCTGTAGCATGTCTGTTGGGATTAGGGTAAAACATCTTGTAAAATATAAACCGGGAACAGAGTGTCAGTAGGTCAAAAGGTTGTTATCCTCGGTGCCTCAAAGTGCTGACCTTTCAGGTTTAGGGGGTGGGTGGGTTAAGGTAGATCCTCTGTTTTCTACTCTAGCTTTCTAGGAGCATTTCTCTTTTGAGATCCTTTGGGGTCTTGCTTCTGTCAGTGTTCTTGAGTGGTATTGCCCAACAGGGCTTATCCCTGTGCAATTGGCCATTTGTTTGTCTAGCTTTTTTTTCCTGAAAGTGACCTGGTCCATTTTCATATTGGTGGACTGTCGCAAGGTCCTGTAGCGGTTGTGGTGTTTGTGTTGTTATTTTGATGGGTGGAAGACATCTTTTCCCCAAAATTTTTGAATGATGCAAAGGGTTTTAAGTTTGATGCAGCTCACTATGGAGAACCATTTTAGATTATTCTGCCCTTGGGTCATGTAGTCATATTTACTTAGACCAATGATAATACCAGAAGATAGGTTTTGTGCCATTTGTAGTTGTATGAGCAGGTGTTTGGAAGGCCACTGTAGAGGTCATTGCAGTAACCCAGTAACCCAGCGAATCTGGAGGAATTGAAGCAGTTGAGAATTCCACCTGGGGCAATTTCTCCAATTTTTGGACGGAAGATGGAGCAAATATCTCCAGCTATATGCTGGAGGAAGCTGCCCCAGTTTACCTCCAATATCAGAATTTGGCAATGTGGAAAAAGTGTCAGTAAAACCGTTACCACCAAATAAATGGCAGTGCTGGATTTTCAGTCACTTTTTCACTGCACTGCCACACTCGTAATGAGTCTCAGGGCCTTGTTACAAGTGACCCAGTCTGGAAATAAAGGTGCCGGTAACAAGTCACCGGCACCTTTTCCGGACCGGGTCACTGCAAGTCTGCCGGTAGGGTCCCTGAACTACCAGCAGGTCTATCCTGCCGGGAGTTCAGACCCCTACCGGCAGGTCTTTCACTGAAGCACCGGCATTGTTAGCAATGGTGCAGGTGCAAATGGGAACTTAACGTACCGCTTCTGCCTGTGATATCTGAGTAGCACCGGGATTTCAGGTGACGGTAACAGTAATACGGGGTTGCTGGCACACCAGCGGGTTACCGGCAACCTTGTAATGAGGGCCTACGTGTTTCAAAGCAGGGCAACATTTGGTGGGTTTGAGGGACCCTTTTTCATTTCACTTTTAGCATTATGGAAGCTCATGTTTTACTTCCATTGTTCTGGGGGACCATGCTGTAGCCTTTGGAGAGAATGGTGTTGACTTTAGCGGCAGCATTGCTTATGAACCAGGTTTTGATATGCCTATCCTCCATGTTTTTTATTTGCTGCTCTTTCATTCATAATCCCTATTTAGTTTTCTGGTTTTCATTGTGTCTTTATTGTTAGCCTTTGGATTCTTCCAGAGCTCTCTCTTATTTTTGGTGGTCCAGTGTGTTTTATGCTTAGGCTACAAGGGCTTTGTCCTCACATGTCTGGTTGGGTTAGCCTTAATTAACCAATGGGCAGCCTACACAGATTTAACTAGAGAGAATTGTACAATCTAGCCTGGGAAATACAATGACTGCTACTTTTGTAGTCAAAGGAAATAAGTTAATATGACCAGGGTCGGACTGGGCCATAAAATAGTCTCAGGCACTGGTGAAAAAGTGGCCCACAGTTGCAAATGGCTACTCATTCTTTTTGTGACGCTGTTTGAATAGTACCCAGCGGGGAGTTTTTTGATAAAATGGGATGCAAATTGTGCATTTTAAAGAATATGTATTCAGCAAGGCTGGTCAAAACTGCTATCCGCATAGTGAAGTAATTCATCAAACTGGCCCACAGTGGCCACAAAAGTGGCCCACTTTGATCACAAAAACCGGCCCACACCAAAATGTTGTGTTTTTGGTTCGGCCTTGGGCCTATTGCCCTATAGACTAGTCTGAGCCTGAATATGACTACAGGAGGGGCCTGATAATGTGTTTGGCTGCATTACTGCTGCTAATACCAGCAAACTCATTTACCATTACGGCATGTGGTAATTATCTGGGGCCTGGAAAGGTCTGCATGATTCCAAGACATGCAGTCCTTTCCGTTATTCCTAATTTCAGACTCCTATACGACTCACACGGGGTCTGGTAAATAATGCATGCTAACTCCACACAAAAGCAGGCGGAAATTAGAGTTTCTAAAGCAAATTTGGCAGAGTGGTAAAACACCCAGTAATAGTAATTATTGGATGTTTTACCACTACCACCAAACTCGTTATCTGGTCCTAACGCTTGAGTAAATGTTTGTAGAACTGAAACTAAAAACACAATAAGTGGTATTACACTAACTGAACTGAAGAGCTGTTTCAGTATTTTTTCTGACCACAGTTGAGTTGTCCTTGTAAGTGTTAATTTTGCCATCAAATAATTCCATAGTGGTAGGATATCGGCATTAATGCTTGATAATGTTTTTATTGTTTTCATTTTTTAAGGTATCAATTTTCATTAAAACAATGCATTACAAATGTTCTTAAAGTTACAGCAATTTAATTGAAAGGTAATACAATATGTGGCTTGTTAATTGGGCCTCAGAGCAGTGAAATCTTGATCAGCACAAGGTAATGTGATCAGTCAGCCATTATGCATGCTAGGAATATGACAAGCAGCCCGTTTAAGTCATGCAAAACCTAAGGCAAATATACCATTTGTTTGGATTGCTTACGCAAAAATGTATCACAAAAAAACAAATATCCTGCCAAGCTCATTTCATTAAACTACCTGAGAGCACTAGCAGAGGGGTAATGTATGGTCTATTGGACAAGGCTAGGTACAGACAATCGCTCTGGAATTGGGACAGTTGAAGGCACTTAAAAGGCCCGTTATTGTGCAATGTGAAAAAAGCAAATTACATGGATTTCTATCACTGTTTTGGGGCTAGAAATGCAAGTATGACAACAGTAGTCCAACAGCTGCTAGCAGACAAAGAAAAATACATGACAGAGTAGAAAAGACCCTGTGAAGCACTGTGCATCCCTGAGTGCCTGTTAAAAACTTGTACAGGGATTGTGCGTTTCAATGTGCGTACGGGTTTGGAATTCACTGGACCAAGTGAATGTGCACATCACCCGATGCACGGATTTAGATGTCCGTTCCCACTGCCTTTCCGTAAATAATGACCAGCCGCTTGCAAATTAGCGTGTAATACATCATACTTGCCAACCCTACCGATTTAGGCGGTAGGATACCGCTTTTTAAGCAGTCCTACCGCCTACCGATTTATTGGCAACAAATACCGATTTAAAATATATATATATATATATATATATATATGTTTTTTTTCTTTGGCCACGCCAGCTCGGGGAAGTCTTTCAGGGGCTCCCCCGAGCTGGCGTGGCATGCAGGCTTTTGATGTAAAAGGCGCCCACGGCGGCGGGCTAAATGCGCCCCTCCGCCGCGGGTGCCTTTGACAAAAGGTGCCATTAGCCCCTCACCACGCCAGCTCGGGGGAGTCTTTCAAGGGCTCCTCCGAGCTAGCGTGGTGGCAGAAGGCGTGGCAGGCGCCTCAATCTCATTGAATGCACCCGCGGCGGCGGGCTCATTCTATGACAATGGGCTGCTGACGCGCTCTATTCCTATCATTACCTCGTCGCCTGACTATTTTTGAAACTTTAAGATTCCTTCAGATTTTTGGTCACAGAATGTTGGCATGTATGATACATTAGTGTTGGGTGCGCGCTGTCAACCCTGATGTATTCAAGGAGGCTGTTCAGTGGATCTGTTGTGCTGCTGCACAGCCTCCAAAAACAATGCGACCTGCGCATTTCTTAGAGTGGTACATGTAAAAAAGCGCATCTTCTGCGCCTTTTTTCTTATGACAGTTTTTGCCCACTGTGTGCATTAGAATGAGCAGAAACGCCCCATTACATTTCACAACAGTCAAGGAAAACACATAGCTAGGTTATTTGCATTTGTTTGGGCACAATTGATGAGATGTGCTCATTACTTGAGTAAAAAAAATATGTACCCTATAGACTGGGCATATATGAAATTGTTGAGCGCATCTCATCACGTATGCCAAAAAATGAGCATCTGGTCCGATGTCTTTTCTTTGACTGCTGTGAAATGTAACTAAACATGTGGCCATTTTGTTTCCTAACATAATTCTGGTTATTTTGAAATTGTCGTTTTTATGTTACACACATGACGTTGTAGAACTGAATTAACCCACTGGGCTATCTCACGAACTCGGTGTTGTGTTGAACTCAAAACCAAGGACCTTCCGTTCTGGTATGGTAGAGCGCGCACGTTTGCACTTTGAAACGCTTCTAGTTTCACACAGGGGCCCCGAGCAAATGGTAAGTGGGCGGAAAGGGGCAGGCGTTTGGCAGCAGCTAGAAACCAATTTCACACAGGGGGGACATATGCAACTGACAGCTATAGCTCACTGTCAGTGAGGTGGTAGTTGCCCCCCTGCTCCTCGAGGCCTGCCACGGATGCGGCTAGCCACGTGTCAACCAATTACACTTCCAGAAAGAGCTAAACTATTTTCTGTCAGAGAACTGCAGGTCCCGTGGGTGGAAAGCGAGGCGTCTCCTGCCCCTTCCACACCGGATGTGACTAATGACCAATACACAAGACGCGTCCCTGTTGTCGTCGGTGACAAAGGAAGCGTTAATTAGCCGCAGGCAGCTCCCGGTGATCTAGTCCTCAAAGAAAACGGAAGTTCATAAATGACTTGATCTCGCGGCTGAGGTGGCAGCGGAGGGAAACAGGGGATGCATTAACAGCACCCCTCGCCCGCCGAATCACAAAGATAAACAGGAGCAAAAGGTCACCGACGGGTTGCAGGAAGTCAGCCACTTGTCAGGGCACAGGAACAACGCGTGTTAGCCTGCATTATAGACCAGCACGAGCTTTTTCTGGTTTCTTTGTAGTTTGATGTGTTTCTCCAGCGTGACTAAAACCCCCGCTGCGCAGTCATTTTAAGATTTTAGTAGATTTCGCGCGTAGGGCTCGAATGCATGTGGAGCAGGGCCACAAAACTTCCAACCCATGCAGGTGGAATTAACATGAAACATATTTTTTCAGTAATGTTTGCACTACAGCAATGATAGCCGTAGCCTCAGTCCTTCGTCCAGGTGCAAACATCCATTAAGAAAATGTGCTTTTTTGCACTGTGCCAATTTTTCCTACACTTCTAATTGCAATTGTACCAGTAGAACGTGTCTAGAATACCACCCACGAGGTATTTCAGTAGAAACCCTCTCAGTGAAGTACCCCATTTTCAAAACGGTATTCATCATAAAGGACAATACCAAAGACTGCGAGTGATTGCAGTTTCTCCTAAATTTACGGAAATTGCCCCCATGTTTGCCTTTGTAAATCCCGTGCCCCTAAGTTTCCAGTTATATTTTGCTGCCCCTATTTCCCAAAAAAGGAAACCTCCACTGTTGTATGCTGTCAGCGGGTCTTGGCTGGTGGCACACGTGGGAAGAGCCAAGCAGTGCATGACACAAAAGAGAGGCACAGCAGTTTGGATTGGTGCCCGAGCATGATTGTCCTGCCCTAGTGTGGGGGATGGGCTGTTTTTATTTCCGTCTAGTGACGTGCGTTTGTCAGTGCCCATGTATGCGTCTATGCGTGCGTCTTAGTGCTTCCATCATGACCTACGTTGGCCCGCAACATCCCCCCGCGAAACACAAACAAAAGAATAGGGACTGATACAATGACGGAATAATTGTCTCTATCCGCCTGCCTAGATCTTAGTCTGTAAGCCTTGCAGGGGTGCTTGATTGATGGCATCATGATCTGTGTCAGTCTTTCACCTGGTTTAGGTCTTGTCCTTGATTGCTGTTTGCAGGAGCACAGTCATGGGAGTCATTTGACAGAAACTCATGCTCACTAACTCCCAGGCGTTCCTCCTTTGTAGGTGTTTGTTCTCTCCTTTCTTCCCATGGCTTTCCTTCCAGTTCCTTGAATCTATTCATTTATTTTTATTTATTGGGTTTTTGTAGTGCGCCTATACACAATGTGTTTCAAGGGGAAATAAGACAAGGGGGGGAGGGACAGGGATGACAAAGAAAACAAATAAACGGTCCTACTAGGCCTTGTGACATTCGGATCAGGCCTTGCCAGGCTAGTGCAGAGGAAGGAGGTCCAGAAGGCCAAGTGCAGAATAATGAGGGAAGGGGGAGTCAGAGGTGACCAAGTGCAGGGGTAGACTGGTCGGGGAGGGCCTGGTGCCCTGTAAGAATCTTAAGGGACCAGGCAGCCAGTCCAGAGGCAGAGTGGGACATTAGCAGGGGAGGGGGAGAGGGAAGGAGGGAGAGAAAAGGAAGGTCTTGAGAAGCTTCCAGTTCTTAAGGAGATCCGGCTCAAGTGTGAGAGGGGCAGGGAGGCCATTCCAAAGGGAGGCACCTGCGGACGAGAGAGATGTACCTCCCACTCTCTGCTTGGAGAAGCATCTGATATGCAGAGAGTTGGAGCAAGAAGACCGAAGGGCTCTAGCAGGGAGGTATTTAGGGAGAGCGAGTTGGATGTAGCTGGGCCCCAGGTGCAGGAAAGCCTTATGGATGATGCAGAGGATCTTGAACTTGATACTAGCAGCAACTGGTGCAAGTGGAGATAATTTAGGGCTGGAGAGATGTGGTCCCTGGGCTTGAGGCCAAGGATAAGTCTTGCAGCCCGATTCTTGATTAGTTGAAGGGGACGAAGGGAGGAGTTGGGCAGGCTGAGGAAGAGGCTGTTGCAGTAGTCCAGCCTGGAGAGGACCAGAGTTCTGTAGACATTGAGTTTCTGGGGGAAGGTGAGGAAAGGGAGTATGCCTCTGAGGAGGTGCAGTTAAAAGTGGGCCTTCTTGGCAAGGTCTGTGATTTGAGGACGGAAGGAGAGAGTGGTGTCGTAGATGACACCAAGGTTTTTTGCCTTACAGGAGGGTGAGGGTAGGGGGTCCCGCCCATGGAGGGTGCCCAGCATGTAGGAGGAAAGGAGGGAGCTGGGTTCTCAATGAGAAGGATCTCAGTCTTGCTGGCATTAAGGCAGAGATTGTTTATTTATTTATTTTGTCGTTTATATAGCGCACATGTCCCGGAGGCATCTAGGTGCTTAAGAAGGTGGTTACATTCATTGCATACAGTGGACGAAATTACAGTCAAACTTCATAAATCATTTAGCTCAGAAGTGGTTACAACATTTACTAGCAGACATAAGTTTGTGTGCCAGATACGGAAAGCCTCACCTCCTGGTACGGGGTGCTAGATTAAAATATGTAGATAAATGTGGTTAAAAAGCGACGTAAGTTTGCGTTAGCGGTGCACCATGCCTGAATAGCAGACAGACAGTCAGGAATGGGAGAGGAAAAGGAGGAGGCAGAGGAGGGAAGCTTAAAGGAGAGTTGCATGTCATCCGCATGACACCGGAAATTAGGAGAGAAGGTAGAGATGAAATGGGCTAGGGGACCAAGGTAGATGTTGAAAAGCCAAGGTGAGAGGGTAGGGCCCTGAGGGACGCCACAGGTGGCGAGTGAGATGGAGGAGAGAAAAGGGCCAAGTTGAACCTGAGAAGGTCGTTCAGAGAGGAAGGTCGTCAGCCAGTCCAGAGCCAGGTCCCGATGACAAGGGTATCACGGAACTGATTTATAATGATTGACCGTATCAAAGGCAGAGGAAAGGTCAAGAAAGATGAGAACAGAAGGAGAGTTGGAGTCGAGATTAGAGAGCAAGTCTTCACAGGTATTCAGGAGTGCAGGTTCTGTGCCTCTGGCAGCTCTGAAGGCAGACTGGTGGCCGTGGAGACAACCAACAGATTCAGTGTGGTGGATAAGCTGGGAGATGGCAAGCTTCTCCAAGAGTTTGCCCATGAAGGGGGCAATGGAGATAGGGCTGTAGTTAGCTGGATAGACAACCACCAAAGGGCTCAATGAACTCACACCCTTTGAATACCTTTGAACCCCCACCCTCTTCCTTATCAGGAACCAGCTGCCCTACTGAGATACCCCGCTTTCACCCACTAGCTCTCCTTCTTTACTGTCTCTACTCTTTTGATGCCTCCAGCACCCTAAAATGCCTGCTGGAAGTGTTCCAGCACTCTCATAGAAACACACTTCCACATATTGCTTGATGCACATACATATCAGATTGAGTACCTATTAGGCTCAGGGCCCCTTTCCCCGGTTTAACATCCAGCTCAATTTAGGTGGGCATTACACTCTCATAGCAGCAGTAATCGCACTTTGGGTTTAACACAGCAGTCCACTCCGCTCGTATATTTCCCGCTGCAATGTCCGTGCAGCCTGGGCTACGCCTCATCTAGCCGCGTATTCAGATGCGTCATAAGCACCATGGCAATGCTGCCGAGATGCCCACCCGCATGCGCACAACACACTGATCCACCGCGCATGTGCCAAACTCAGTGGCAGCGCTGTCTATACGCTCGGACGCATGCGTGATACATACTAATCTACCGCGCATGCGCTCTAGTCGTGCACAACACAGCTCGCATCCAGACGATCGCGAGTCTCCCTGCCGTCTGGATTGTGCACGCCAGGCACGCATTTAATGCAGGTCAGTGACGATACATACCCAGGTTTCTCCAGCCTCGGTTTCTACAAATTGGCCTCCTCATGACTCCTGTTGATGGGGCTGTCTGCTCTTTTTCTTTCTCTCCTCCAATTTCCCAATGCAGACCCCCAGATTCCAGACCATCCGGCTGGCACTGGTTTAAACCACTCTCAGAGCATTTCCATCTCGGAGGCCCTGCAGATCTATCTACTGCACTGCCACGACCTCAAGGTACCCTCTTCTGTTCCAATTTCGTTATACGGCTACATATGACTTCCTCATTACCTCAGCTTACCCACACCCCTGTCTCTCCTTCTGTACTTACAGATCACTCCAGCGTGACCTACCCTCGTCCTTCCTGAGCCTGGAGAACTATCCTGGCCAGAGGTTCAAACATATTTGAATCTCTTCACTTACATGCAAGGTTAGTGCTTTAGGTCTTAGGCTCTCACCCCCCTGAAAAGCCCCTCACAAATTTTACTCAAAAAAATATTTTAGGATTGATCCACCTCCTGGACCATGTAACAATATGTTTCCATATTGTTTTTTAATTATAGGGAGGCCTTCTCTAACCCAGCCCCAGAAGAAGGCTGCAACACCCTCCAGTCGAAACGTCCAGGGTCATTATGTTCCTGTCCAAATATCTTTGAACCATGACCCAAATTACCATCACTACCTTTATGTTGATGTCGACCAGTTTCTTGGTTATCCCTTTTAAACCAGCCTACAGCAGACCCTATTTTTAGGTTTTTTTGGTCATTAAGCGACTTGCTTTGATTTTCTCACAATATTGTTTATACTGTTGAAATACACTGTGTTATTGTCAAATATGAAGTAATATTTAGCAACACTGTGTTCAGGAAAAACAATACCGCATTATTGTACAGGTGTATTGTCAACACACCGCATGACATTTGCAGACACACCTTTGACATTTTCAGTTTATGTTCCACAGGAAACTTAAGAATTTGGTTTTCTATTCATTGGAAAATATTGGATTCAGTGTCCGTCTATCACCAATGCACATGTACCTTTGGAAATTGATATGTACTTAACATTTGAATAATATGTTTTGTATTTAACACAACATGTGTATGGTTTACCTTTTGCTTTCGATTTTTCAATACCTACATTTGTGACCTAATTAAAATAAAGGACACTGTAGTTTATCTCCAGTATTTGGATCAGTACCTTCATCCAGGAATGCATACTCGCTATGATGTATTACCACTAATGTGGAGGTCTGTTTAAACTATCACTGCAACAAATCAATGCAGTGTGAAAATGTTTGAGGACAGGACCACTCCCTTGTATAAAGGACAGGAAGGGAGAGCAGAAGGCTTTTTGAGGAGAAGGTGAAAAAGGGAGTGCATGAGGAGTGAGGGAATGGATCCAGTGGCAAAAGTGTGATTGCAGAAATCAGCCAGGGCTGGAGCAAGGGAGGCAATGCTGTCCTTGATAGTTCTGAAGGAGCAGGGGTGCACATGTTTGGATGAGACATCCATAGAGCAGACTTGTCTAGAAACCTCATTTGGTGATATGGGAGAGAAAGAGGAGTGTAGGAGGGAAGGGGAGAGGGGGGCCAAGGAAGTCCTGAGAGCAGGTGAGGGAGAAAGGTGTGGCATAGAGGAGAGACAGGACATGATGGCCTGAGTTTTAGTAATGAAGTGGGAGGCCAGTGAAGTCCAGAGGGCCAGGGAAGGCAGAGGAAGAATTGAACTGCCGTAGGATTGGTGAGTTCCTTGCAGATTTTGAAATGTTCAGCAGTGTTGTTAGATGCCCCAGAGATGAGGGCTTCGATATAAACCCTCTTCTTTGAGCAGATGGAGAGTCTGTATTGCCTTTGGAGCAGGCGGCAGGCCAGTTTGTCATTGCACGTGCTCGAAGCCTGCCAATTCCGCTCAGCTGCTCTGCACTTGTGTTTCAGAGAGGCCAGGTCGGAGTCATACCAGGAGCTGCACTTGGAGGCAGGCTTTATGCGGATCCTCATGACAGGGGCAAGGAGAAGCTTGGAGGTGGAAGCAGGAGAGTAGAGGTGAGGTCAGCCCATTCTGAGAGGAAGTGGGAGTCCTGGTCAAGGGGGCCTGTAGATGGTGGTCAGAGTCAGAGAGAGGACAGGAGAGATACCAAGTCTGCAAATATGGCCTTTGAAGGAGGAGTAGATCTGAGTGGGTATGATAGTAGCAGAGACCCACTCAGGGAAGATAAGAATCACTTTGCCCCCAGACCGGTTAGGCCTGGGCTTAGAGGGGATCGTCTAGCCTTCAGGGAGAAGAGTGTCCAAACCTGTGACAGAGCTGGCAGTGAACGTCTCGGTGAGAGTGAGGACGTCGAGGTCAAGGTCTTCAACGAGGTGGCAGATGTCAGACGAGTGTTTGACGGCTGAGCGAGAGTTGAGGGTACCTAAGTGGAGCAGATTGCAACTTTTGTAGGTCTTCCGAATAGGGGTACACGAGTGTGGTACACCCATCGGAGGTGGCAGAGGGGCCAGAGGGGTGGCAGAAGGAGGAGTGGCTGGAAAAGGGAGGAAGTTGATGAGAGATGGAAGATGCTTATCAAGAAGGAGGCGGTTTGGCTGAGAACCCTGGACCATGACGGTGCCATTTTTTTTTTTGTAAAAATCCTGGGCACATCTGCGAATATCCTTGCAGTGAGCACACTCAAAGCCAAAGTTCTAGAGGGACGTCTGAAAATATACATCGCATTCATCGATCTGGTTCAAGCTTTTGACCAGATTGACAGAACAATTCTCTGGGAAAAGCTTGAGCATCGAGCCTGCCCCCCTGAAATCTTGAATCCAATCCAGGCCTTATACTCAGGCACCTCGATGTGTGTGCGGCTCAACCAAACCGGCTTACTCTCTTCATGGATCAAAACTGATCGGAGTGTTAAACAAGGCTGCCCACTGGCCCCGGCCTTATACAATGCCTACATTGCCGATCTTGGGGAGTTTGAAAACAGGGTTCGCTCCTTCCCACCTACACTTGGAAATGTAAAAATATCACGCCTTTTGTACGCAGATGATATTATTTTAATGGACCACACGCCAATAGGTCTGCAGAGGCAAATTACAAATCTGGCAGATTACTTGAAAGAAAACCATCTGCAGATGAACCGCAAGAAAACAAAGATCATAATTTTCGAAAAAAGCGTAAGACCAAAGGAAAGAACTTCTCGTGGTCAATCACCAATCTCTCACTCGAATTATTGGAAGACTTCAAATATTTGGGAGTAATCCTAAATAATAACATCAAAGAGGTCCCGATGCAAGAAAGTTTGGTGACAAAAACACGCCTTTTGATCTCTCAGTCCAGCGTTATCAACAGGAAATACGGACGTTTCACAATTTCCCCGCTTTTGACGTTTTACAAATCTAAAGTCATTCCCAGTGTCACCTATGAAATGGAAGTTAGGCCTAGCTTCCCAGGCAAAATATGGCCAAAGCTGGAAGGTTTATATTGGAAGAAAATCTTGAACTTGCCTTCATCTACACCGATTTCTGTGATCAGGAGGGAGCTATCACTTCAATCTTTAAGCTCCATAGTGGCCAGGAATGAACTCCTGTTGTACAGAAAAATCCTGCTACCATCGCCACCCTATATCCTTAAAGCTATCGCTAAAGTAATTGAAGCAGGCTTGTGTAAAATGCTATGCGATTGGACTACCGGGAACAGACTTCTGCTGGAAAAGGTTGGCAGCTCTGAAGTTTAACTAATCCAGAACCCTGAACGGGTAAAAAAACAGATCCTCGAAACCGACTGGATCCAAACGTTGGAAAACGCTAGTCTGGTCAAGTCGGTGATGGATCTCCCAGTCAATATAACAAAAGTCAATGTAACCCGCACCTATTTGGCAGAATGTCCAGACAGGAAGCTCCGTGATCACTTCCTGCAAATCCGCTTGAATATCTAACATACAAATTATATCCTTATGAGGCAAAAATTAAGTCTCTCACCAGACTGCCACTTCTGCACTCAGAAGGGCATGAAAGAAACTATTAAACATCTCCTCTGACGCTGTCGGGGCCTGATTGGGATACGTTCCCGTCACTTAGGAAACTTGTTAAAAAATCTCCAGTTCTATGACGAAAAAGAATAGTGGTGTCGGCTACTGAGCGGAGAGAAAACCTCTTGGGTAATTGCAGTGGTCGGCTTTTTTCAGGAGACTGGCTTACTGGATAGACACATCACAGCAAAGTAAAGAACTGCTGATTACACCTAGCATACACCGATTCAGTGGAGGCAAGGTCTTTGGCTGACCAGAGACTAGTAAACTTCAAGAAGCTGGACTTCGCAAAGACCTTAGGAACTGATGAAAGATACTCAGGAAAACATAGGAAAATTCCTTGATAAAATTGTTTAAATTTCAATTAAAACAAGTAATAAAAAAAAATGATGGACCTGGAGGACAGGAAGGATGCCAAGAGTACTTCCCAATGGGTGCCACCAATAATGGGAGAGGAAGAAAAAGGAGAGAGCACTGAGACCATATGGGGAATCCAAAGGTCCGGTGAGGAGACGACAAAGAGGTTGTCAATGAAAGTCTGCCTGGAAGAAGCATTGACATAGGTGTCATCGATGGGCAGGCCTGGATTACGATCAGCAGATCCTTCTTCAACCTTTTCCTTCCAGACCTTGACAGAGGGATAGGATAAGTGATACAATAGCAGTTACAGAAGATAGGGGATATTGAGAGCACCATTGAGGGAGTGCGCAGAGAGAAGGAAAGGGGGCGAGGGAGAGAGGGAGAACAGCAGTGCAAGCCACTGAACTACATCACACAGCAATGCAACAAACTAGAATCAAGTGTCCAGGGAAGGGAAAAAGGCCTAGGTTATATCACACAGCAGAAAACAAGATACCTAGAAATGAGTATTCTGGATAGGGAAAATCCTAGTTAGAGGGATAGAGTGAGAAGGCACATTTTATAACATAACATCAATGAAAAAACACACAGATTCGACTTATCCTAGAAAGAGGGAAGTAGCCTAATTTGTTTAGCACAATGGCAATGCCAAAACACACAGGTTTGACTTTCCTAGAAAGAGGGAAAAAGGCAAGTTTTTAACACAACAGCAAATACAAAAACAACACACAGATTTGACTTCACTAGAAAGAGGGAAAAATCCAAGTGTTTAAACACAACTGCAAATGCAAAAACACACAACTGTCCTAGAAGAGGGGGAAAAAACAATTTGCTAAGACAGAACACCTAGTGCCAGATATGGATAACAAACAACAGCAACATGCGGCAGACTACAGACATAGCTAATAGGAGTAATAAGACAGGCGGCACAGTGAAATAGGGAGCAGTAATGGCTGTTCCCCCTGCCCGCCCCTTTCTTACCTTGTCAGTCAATTGGGAAGTACTCTAGGCAGTGTTTTAAATGGAAACTGAGACGTGCAGGTACACACTATCCCACAGTACCTGCTTATTGTTGAGAAGTGCCAGTACTATGTCCTACAAATAAAAGAAGTGCTGGTGCTCAGGTGCGGCAAGTACCTGCCCATTTAAAGTACTGACTCTATCTAGGTGACTGGACAATCTGGCCCTTTTGCCATCACCATCATACCTAGCTTTTGGACTACCATGACAAGTGTGTCTTTTAAATCCAGGCTCCACTTTCCTGGTATGGTCTGATTCTCGACTAGTACATTATATCTGGTTTCAATGCCTGGCCACTTGGTCCACCTTGAGCTACTCATACTTTTGTTGTTCTCACGGAGTAGTTGCGTTTCCACCTGCTGCTGGTCTAGGTATTTAGGAAACCATGAGGAGTGAGAAGGAATGGTGATTACAGCGGCCTATTATATGGGAGGCAGCCGAGCACCAGTAACTTGTGGGAGAAAGCTGCGTATGTTGGCATGAATTGGTATAATTAAAATTTCTGATTCACTTGCCATTCTATGGTTATCCAAATGACCTTGGGGAAGGCACTCACAAAGGGTTTTGCACCACTGTTTGGCACTCTCTCGAGCTGTGGAACTCCCTGATCTGGAAAAGTGGGCATTGCCTGACTTCAGCTCTTGGGGAATTCCTTCGTGACCATGATCTTCTTCAGATCTGGTAACATGGCATCTGTGGACTTGGATCATCTAAACTCAACCTCTGGGAATATGCAAAGCCATCAAACTGAAATGGTATCCTCTGCTTGGAGTGAATAAAAACCCACTCTCACTTTGTACCATGGTTGGCTACCTTTGTCCTGAGAGTACATTGGTGGGGGTGGCTCTCCGGTTTCTGCTGCGTGGCACAAGACAAACAGACATGGCTATGATTGCTTCCACTTGGTCATCGATGTTGGGAACTCAGGAAGTACAATTCTGATGATTGTCGGGAAGGAAGGCCTTCCTTTGACTTCCATTTCTCCTTGTTGAAGCAAACAAACTCGGGCAGAAACATGTCACAGACTAATTGTATTTATTGCAATGCAAGAAAATACACGGACAGAGTATACTCCTCTGATCAAATGACCTTGAGCCATAAATCCAGATGGACTTACTAAAAAAGAACCTTTCATTACGTCATGGCTATGACCTTGCTTGGAAATCCCCTTATGAGAGTGAAAATGCCTTCTCCTGTCCCTTCTCTACTGGCACAGCCACATGCCATGCTTCTTGCCTGGGCATTTTTGCCTCAATACCGAACATCACTCTCTCCCATCTAGACATGTGCTGCAACCCTCAATACTCCATTCTACAAAGCCTCATTGTCACTGCTGCTTCTAAACACAATGCATATAGCGCTTCACCACGCCCTAGTGCTCACCTATTTCCTTGCTTGCTTTCCAGTGCCAACAAAGATGACTGTATATTATATTGAAAGCTCATAAGGTTCATGCAATTGCCTGGCACTGCATCTTTGTGTGTGTTGGTGAGGGCTGCCAGCTATGAGCTAGGCTCCCACATCCAAAGTGCATTGGATTGTAATAGGCAGGGTTGGATTGGCCCCTCGGCCTTTCGGCCCATGGCCGGGCCGAAATTGTCCCTGGGGACTGGGGGCTGGTTTCTGGCCACTCCTGGGCCGGTTTTGGGGAAAACATTTTTTTTTTTAGTTCATTTTTGGAGAAAAAAAAACACCTGCAATATGGATCTATACACAGAGATATTAATTATACATATGGTGATCCATTCTTGGTATGAAATGTATATCACATTAGTGAAATCATAAACATATTTTTCATAATGTACTTAGGAACATTGCTATTTGATGCCACTTCCTGTTTTGTCAAGGGGTGAAAGGTCGTGTTTCATCGCCACCCGGGATGTCACTTTGGGGTGGGGTCAAATGACAACACTTACGGTGATGTCATCAGAGGTCAAGAGTCGTGAGGCGAGGGGTGTGCCACTTTTTTGAGGTGAGAGGTGGGCCACTTTTTTGGGGTGTCTGGGCCTATTTCTTGTCCCAGTCCGACCCTGGTAATAGGCTCATCCATGGTCTGAACTCGACTGCTGCTTTTGCGGGCATTCATCCATGTCAGTTTCCTCGCCGATCTCCATTGTTGGACTGGCCATGGGACTGGCTAGTTTGGTGGTCTTTCTCACATGTTCCTCCTTCCATTGGACTTTCCCAGTGTCATAGGAAGTGGCCTTTCTTGGGTGCAGCTTCCATTTCCATTGTTGGGTGAGGTCTTGGGGCTGACACCAGAAGGCGTGGCTTGTGATCTGCATTGCATGCTATTTTATTTTTATTGTATTGTTGAGTAAGCAAGAGGGTGAGTACTTCGACCAGAAAAGCTCTTCAAAAGGACAGTAACAGATCGGAGCAATCCCGTGCACAGTGCGTTAAAAAGGGTTTACTGGAAGATGAGATGGTTCATTACCCGGCAGAGGAGGGGGGAAGTAAAATTAGGGACACTGTATGAGAACATCTGAAATGTAAAATATTGCATTATATGTGGATAATAGACAATAAGTGCTGGATGTATTGGTGTGCCATCCAGGAGTACAATACATGTGGTAAGGGTGGTTAGAGGGAAGCAATTACTCTTGTATAAGCTTCTGGAGCCCCTTCCTTGAATAGGAGTCTTTTGAAGGACTTTTTGAAGGCATGGAACGATGCGTTGTTCATTACATCTGAGGGTAGGGAATTTGAATGGTCAGGCGAAAGGAGGAAGAAGGAGCAGAAGCGGGGGAAGGTTGGGTGTGGAAGTATCGAACCATCATATTGAGTTGGGTTTGAGATTGTGTCAAGCTTGATGATCAATGTAACTTACTGATACTTTCCGATTATGACCTTTGTAACCGTGTGCTGCAAATGTAACTTACTGCTACCTACCGATTATGACCTGTGTAACCTTGTGCTGCAAATGTAACTTACTGCTACCTACCGATTATGACCTGTGTAACCGTGTGCTGCAAATGTAACTTACTGCTACCTACCGATTATGACCTGTGTAACCTTGTGCTGCTAATGTAACTTACTGCTACCTACTGATTATGACATGTGCAGCTTGCGCTTCGTATGTAACTTACTGCTACCTACCGATTATGACCTGTGTAACCTTGTGCTGCAAATGTAATTTACTGCTACCTACCGATTATGACCTGTGCAGCTTGCGCTTCGTATGTAACTTACTGCTACCTACCGATTATGACCTGTGTAACCTTGTGCTGCAAATGTAATTTACTGCTACCTACCGATTATGACCTGTGCAGACTTGCACTTTGTCTGTAACTTACTGCTAGCTACCGATTATGACCTGTGTGACCTTGTGCTGCAAATGTAACACACTGCTACCTACTGATTTTGAGCTGTGCAGCCTTGCGATGCGAATGTAACGTACCTGCAGCCTACTCATTGCATCCTGTAACACCATATTCATTGTAACTAGCGCCTAGATGCCTCAGGTCTTTGTGCGCTGCTACAAATGCAAAAAAGAATACAAAATAAAATAAATAAACTAGCCAGTAATCTTACATAAAAAAGCAGGAAGCCAGGGAAGCGAGTATGTCCTCACCATCCCGATACTGCAGCCTTGAAACAGGATACTCAGAGGCCATTGGATCAAGTGAAAGGACATGGAAGGAAAACACCACATGTTAAATTCAACTCCCACTTAGGTCAGAGGGTGCCCACCCTGCTGCACCAGACGTACAGGAGCAGCAGAGCGCAAGGAACTATCTAAAGGCACGAGGATACCACTAAACCATAGACACAGGAAGATTAACACAGCCTATATAAGAAGAGAAGCGTGGAAAACTGGGTGATTCTTTAATGTTTTGGGGAAACTTGAGCCGAAAAGCCACCTGGTTAATTTCCTGGGGTATTTCCGATGTGGATTGACATGCAATTGCAGCCATTTCCTGTTCCCCGGCATGCATAGTTGAACTATGGACTGTCAGAATGTATCCCCAACCTAGTAAACCAGAGAAGGCTGCCTGTGTACATCCATAAAATCGTTGGTTCTCTTCTGGGTGTAAGTGCAAAATACCAAGGCATGCACACCCTAAATACTAAATATGCTGAAAACAATCATCAGCAGCTGGTATAGAAGTAGGTGTAAAGTAGGACCCACTGGCAGGCTTTGTGGGATGCTGTCCATATCCAATGACGAGACCCACACAGAGGAATGCGGTGGGTTATTATTGTCAGACCCTGTGTACTCAATGCTTTGTGTCTTACCTAACACCATTGGACCCCTAGCATTCATGTCCCCTGTTTCTTATCCTTACTGGGTAAGAATTGAGTCAGGTGTTGGGATTCCTTTTTTGGGACAGAGGGGATCAGGATGGGGCCTTTTTTCCCCAGAAGTGTTTTCCTGCTTATTTCTGTGCACATCTTGGGAGAGAGGTTTTTCCCTTGGAGATTTTCTCTCTGGGATCTTTCCCAAACTGCCAGTGTCCCATCCTTTGTTTACTCTAGCAGGGTTTAGGCACTAGCGGATGGGATAGATAGACCACACTTGCCTAAGGGAAAGTAAGTCCTGAAGCAGTCCCTAGTTCTACTTGCTACTGACAGGTCAAGATGCCAAAAGAGTCCTATGGTTTTACTGAGGACATCATGTGGTACTGGGCAGCTGCTAAAGAGAATCAAAGGCCTTTTGAGCCTTAGGAGACCAAACAAAGGATGCTAGTCTGGTCAGACCATCAGCTGCGGCTGAAAAACCATTGATGAAACACTGATAACAATTTAAGAACCCTAAAAATGTCTAACTCTTTTCTTGAGGTCAGCAGAGGCCATCTCAAGACTGATGTATCTTGGCTGAACTCATAAGGACCCCTTTATATGTTCTCCTTTCTGACAGTTCACAGCTACTGAAGAAGATCTGAGATAAGGGATATCAGACAGCAGTTCTTGATTGTCATTCCAGCATTACATTCCCTATACTCGACACAAGGCTTTAGGTCCCCTTCTTTCTTTGGGACAAAGTGTATGTAAATACCCAATGATCCCGCTCTTGAATGGGTTGCCTAAATAATCACAAAGTCAGTATCCTCTTTTTGTGTGAAAGAGTAGATTCTACTACATGAGATATGCACCCCTTCCACCAGCTCGATTGGCCAATGTTATTCACAATGCAGTGGTTGCTTGGCAGCTCACGTCTCACTAATCCCGCATAGGAAGGAGAAAAAGTAGTTTGTAAATGACCTTTGACCAGGCTCTGATTTTGTGGAGACTGACCATGAGTGGCAGAGAGGGTCAGCAAGATTCTTTCTGGTATGGGCATAATCCAATGACAGAGCTCGGCACAATAGCTTGGGAGGATTGCTCAGGGGCAACGTGCTCGCCTTGGCAGCAAGATGACCCGGAGCAACCCAGGTTCAATCCCCGGGTCGGCGCTTAGAAACCTCTGGGTATTAAGCACGTTATAAATTACCTATCATACCATAGGTGGACAGGAACATCACAGACCATTCATCCAATTAATCATAGGATCGTGCTTTCCTTGCCAACAGAGGACCAATATGACCCAATAAAAGGGAGCAGCAATGAAATCAAAAGTAGCTCAGCCTGGCCTGTCATTGTCATGGGTAGACAAAGGGCAGAGGCTATGGCTAGGGAAATGTGCATAAGATCACAGAGATCACACAGAGAGTAACAAGCGTGCTAACCCCAAGATGTGCTAGTGGAACATCCGACAAATATATGAAAATGCATTTGGGGTAAACATTTCGAAGCTCCATGTGATTACAAATACAATCTGCAAGTTCCTCACCCACAATTACTGTTGCAGGTATTGTCAGCGCTTGGCCCACTTACAGGACACGCAATGACATGGTCTGTGAGCTAACATCCTTGATGATATCATATGTGGTAACATAAAGACTATACTTACAAGGATGAGACACACCAACTGGAAAGTCCATTAAGCCCATGAACTCTGCTGATTAAACAGGGACCTAGAAGGCAGAACAGTAAATGGAGGAAAAAGTAATGCATAAGAAACCTGACAAAAGACAAGTGGGAACTGTGCTTAAATGCTAGTGAAACAACATAAGCATTAACACAGGAGGTGGACACAACTGCACACCACACTTATCAATATGGATACAGGAGCAATTTGAAAGGGAAAAACAGGAACAAACTCCAAAATAGTGAAATGGAATGACATGCCCCAAACCTGCCCCATTCCACCCAGGGAAGGAAAGAAAAAGGGTACAAAAAGGAATTCTCTCAATCAAGAGTGTCTCAAGGATGAAGGTTACACTTCAGAAGAGGGCAACGTCAATGAAATCTAGAACACAGACAAACTGTGCTGTAGAGGGAAAGTAAAGCACTGGAAAGTGCTGACTGCAAAGCAGAGGAAGACATAAAGGAATTAAGCACACTAAAATAGAAATCCAGGTATCTAGGAACAAGAAATAAGAAACAACGAATTACAAACCAAGCATAAGAACCAGGAAAAGGCTACCAGTCACAAACGGGAACACTGCAACAGTGACCAGCGCTGGACTAAAGCAAACATTTAAAGCTGGCTAATGATCAAACGCATCAGGTGTGATGCTTACTAGCACCTGCAGCCACAGGTGTTCCTCAGCCTCAACTCAACCTTGCCCTTCAAGGGTGGAGATGTAGCAGTGGGCAAGGAATACTGGGAAGCATATTCTTTTGAATACAAGAGCATACTGGCTGCCAACCCTAAATGGATCTGGAACGGAAGTGGAATGGGAAATGGGGGCTTGGAGCTCCCAAAATCAGTGCAGTACTATATTGTATGGTTCAGAAGATAAGTCCAATAGGGAACAGTCCCCAAATAATACCCCCAAGTGGTGGCAATGAGAGTGAAGGGAGCGAATCGTGACAATCTTTTGCAACTTTGCAATTTTTTCTGTTAACAGGCCAGTCTAAAGGGATGAGCCACAGTGGCGCAACACCATTCAGCAGATCGATCTCAAGCCCACCTCTGAAAATGTGGGCTCTGTTGACTCGATCTGGCTGACCTACAGAGCCGTGCCAGACAGAACAGGACAAAGACGTTAAACGGTGCCTGTGGCTTCTCTGTTAATAAAGGCCCTCCAATTACTAACATGAAGCATTTCACCTGCATTCTTATGCATACATTTTTAGGCAATTGAAATTGTGATGTGGGATTAGCACTTGTATGTCAGGGGAGTGATTAGAAGGGTAGTGGGGACAAGAGACAGTTCATTCTCACAGCCGTTCTTAAGTGTAATGTTTCAGAATGAAGGCGAGAGTTAACTGCTTGTAACATTGAAACTTCATCAGAATAGTCGGTATCGCGTTCTTTCATCGACAGTAATTAATGTGTGGTAATTTACCACAAGGTAATTACTTCGAATTTTCATAAAAATATTTAGGGAGTTGTGGGGTATGGGCTACAAAGGGGGTTCAGGGGGGTTTAGCGTAGGGTTATCAATGAAGGGAAAGTGGGGGCATGGAGATGGGGGACCCCCTCCAAATAAAAAAAGAAAATGTAGAATTAGTAAATTACCACAAGTAATTACTGTCGGCGAAATGACAGGGAACCATAATGTCTCATTAGAATGTGTAAAAAGTTAGATGCCCCACACAAGTATGTTCCCCCCCACAGTTTCTGAAGTTAGCACCCCTCCCAATACTTGAAGGGTTACCCCCCCTGAAATGTTAGCCTAGGTGCACCCCTGATTAGCCCTTTTTATCCCTACGCCCTGCGTTGAAACAGCTCAACATACGGTATGGCTTGTACCACCCATGTTCCTTCAAAGTCACACATGATGGTCGTTCTGTTATGTTCAATGAACCAGCAGATTTTAGAGCCTTCATTTGCACCATTAAGACCGACAACATGAATACTTCTCCTCCTGCGAATCCTTCAACCTCCTCTGGAACATGAAGTATTTCCTCCATTTTGCCTGATTTACAGTCCCTCACTTAATGCACTTAATCTCTCATCATAACTTGGTGGAACGGATGTTGTGATGCGTCCCTCTTCTGCTGTGTGCCGTTTTTCTTCCTTTCAATGGCATTGTAGGCGTTACCTGCCTCTGGTATACCTTCTATCCCTTTTTTTCCCTATTCCTGGTCTGATCTCCCCCTCTATAATGCTAAAATCTTCCACCTCTCTTATCTTAAGTTTTCTTGCGTGTTTTCTACCACAGGGTATAATACTCAATATCAGACCTCTCTTACCTCCTCACGTGTTTTCCTTTTGTGTCTCAGTTCATGGGATTATCTCTGGATTTTGATGTTAATGAAACATATTACTAAGATGAAATCACTTGTTTTGTTTTTATCATTTATGTGCACGGCGCATTTTGAATTTATATTATTTCATTAACATCAATTAATCTAGATTATGTTGTTTACTTGTGTAACGTGGAATATTAAGGGATGTAACAATATCATAAAAAGATGTAAGATCCTGTCTCATCTCAACAAATTAAAACCATCTATTTTTATTGCATGTATTCAGGAGACCCATTTATCTAATAAGGAAGCCATGAAGCTTAAAACCACATGGGTGAAAGATGTTATCACCAGCTCCGCAGTAGCCAAGAAGAACGGTGTTGCCATTTTACTTAGCAAAAAACTTCCATGTAAAATTGTGGATCAAGACATGGATGCAGAGGGGAGATGGGTGTAGGTCAAGCTCTTGATCAACTCCTTACACGTAACTATTGTGAACATCTATGGACCAACCCTACCCGACCCTGGCTTCTGCAGATCAATCAAAGAGATGATTCTTAGAAATGTATTATATTATGTGTTATAGTATGTGGAGACGTCAATCAGGTCCTGGATCCATTCATGGATCGGAAATCCAGCTGTATATTCAAAAGCACCACATCGCATAGATCTTTTTTAACCTGTATGGCCAAAACTGGTTTAATTGACTCCTGGTGACTCTCACATCCCACACAATTGGATTATACTTTTCACTCATCTCCTCATAGCACACTTTCCCGTCTTGACTATATTTTCACCTCCAAAACTCTTACAGGCACCATAGTTAACTCCACAATTTCCAACATAATTATCTCCGATCACGCCCCGGTTAGCACCTCATTTGAATTTGATGACATCAAAAAATCTGCATCCCGTTGGAGACTTAAGAACTACTTGTTACAAGATCAACAATTTATCGATTCCGTTCATTCGTTTATACAACAATACTATAGAAACAACCTGGATAGCAATACCTCTACTTTTAAGGCAGCACTCAGAGGTCATGTTATAGCTTATTCAGGGAGAATGAAGAAAATACGTAAACAACTCCCAGTTGACATCTTTGGAGCAATATTATTACAAAAACTTGAATCCAACGAACATTCGACGTGTCATGGCGTAATGCTTTCAAATTAATATGGTCCTTACTGACATGGCTGCAGGAACCATCTTAAAATACAAAACTAAAATTTACCAAACATCCAAGAAGTCCAGCAAATCACTTGCTTCATACTTAAAAACAAAGAAAGAAAGGTTTTATATATCCCAGATAAGAGACAATTCTGGTACCTAACATAAGCAGCCAGACAATTGTTTTAAAACATTTTATGAAAACCTGTACACCCCTGAAGCCTCTGTCCCTATGGAGAATATTCACTCATTTCTTAATAAAATCAATAGATCATCCTACCCCTGTACTAATCTCTCTCATTTAGACAAAGACATTGCTCTCTCTGAAATTGCATATGACATTAAAGGTTTGGGTAAAGGTAAAGCTCCTGGAGCAGACGGCCTATCCGTTGAATTTTACAATGCTCTTGCCCATTCCTTAACCCCTAAACTTCAATCACTATTTTCCTAGTTTGTCTTCCAAAAATCCTCCTCTGGCTCCTTCTCAGAAGCAATACTCATTGTATTCCCTGAACCTGATAAAGACCCCACATTACCAGGGAACTATCGCCCCATATCTCTTATAAACGTAGAGAGCAAGATATTTGCCAAAATCCTTGCCAATAGAATAAAGTCCTCTCTCCCTGCAATGATTAAAAATGACCAGGTTGGATATGTTAAGGGGCGTAATATCTCCTCAAATGCGAGACTGTTACTTAATGCTCTTCATATAGTTTCCAAGGACAAAAAAGATAGACATGGCTACGTGGCCATTGTGTTGGATCAGTGCTTTAAGTGGGGTAAGAAATTGAGGGGAGGCCCTCGTTTGGGGGCGTGGCATCCATTGTGGGCGTGGCCTAAAGGTAAACAAATCATAGTGAGGTGCGCAAACAAATATATAAATGTATTGAGCATTTATATAATTGTATGCGTACTACTATGGTTTGTGTATTTTTCAAGCCTTCTTTTAAAAACAGCAATGTTACATATTTCTATGTTTATAAAAGGTGGCCTGAAAGTGCACAAACCATAGTAAGTTACGCACACTTGTGTGCTTACCTTACTATGGTTTGTGTACTTTTCAAGCTACCTTTTATAAACATATACATTTGTAACATATTTCTATGTTTATAAAAGATGGCTTGACAGGTACAAAATTGAAGCCATCTTTTATAAAGCGCTGAGAACGGACAAAACCCAAGGTGGCTTTGTCCGTTGACAAAGCTTTATAAAAGATGCCTTGAATTGTGTATGTTTGTATTGCTCGCCCAGAGTGCACGGACAGTCATTAATCACCAGCGCAATTGCAGAGCCAATACTTTAAACGCAGGTAGACGACGCAATGACTTACAACCAAACACACGCTTAGAAAATAATGATCACTTATACGGCTATTTATTCAAAGCTTGGAAGCAACAAGTGATAACACAGAAATAAATCACAGAAAAGACAGAGAATTCAAAAGAAAATACATCACCGTGGGTGTAACTGAATCCCTCATCTCACCAGAAGCGGCTGGAAGACCCCGATAACAGCCAGGCCGAGAGCACAACAGCCCACAGGTATGCCGGACAAAGACGTCCCCCTTCCGACTGAGGTCTTTGTACTTGTCCCGTCTGACCGTTGAGGGGTTCCGCATATATGCACTCCTCAAAAAGGGTTGGTAATTTCTCGAACCTTCTGGCAAATGCACTTGCACATTGATGGGCAACCGTTGGTTGCCAGCTGGGTCAACCGACAGTAACCTCAAGGAGCAAAGCGCTTCCCTCCTCTAAGAACAAGCGCCACGGAAAACAGTCCCATAACTCATAACAAGACATAACAAAGCCAGCTTTCCCAGCAGAATGTCCTTGACTGCATACCAGGTTTAGAAAGCATGTTTTCTTCAGCAAAGTAAATTCAGCTCTCAGCAAAATGAGTACAGCTTTTCACTGTGGCATGAAGTAAATATCCATTATGGCTCTGAGTGCCCCCAGAATGCACTGCGCACCAGCGCCATGTTTTAGCTCAAGCATAACAATTCCACCCTTGGATATTTATCTTCCATAGCCCAGTGGCAGAGGAGCCGGTCTCTGAAACCGACGAAATATCAAAACTAAGTTGGGAATGCATTGAATACAACAACAACAAGCTATTATGATAGCTAATATAATGCAAATACAAGCAAAAGCGTAACGCAGTGTACCCCCAATATCAGGAATCCATGAAAATAACCAATCCCACCAATTCCCAGTATGATCTTGGGACACTTGAGAAATGAGATCCCTCAAACCTTGAATATGACTTTCAATGGATCGTGAATGGTCACTTAGATTGAAACAACACATACCTTCAGCTGCGTTACAAGCTAAATTATGCTTTAGCAATAGATAATCAACAGCAGCCCTGTTTTGCAAAGTTGCTTTTCTAATAACCTTGCTATCAAGGAGTAACTCTTCTAATGCCTGGGAAGTATGATTGAGTCCTTTGACTATTAAACATGGTAATTTGATCAAAGATTTGTAACCCCCAGCAGCTAAACCCCAAACTCCCACTAATGAAAGGGTTAATGCTAGAACCTCAGCTTCTGATAGCAAATGCACATGTGAATCACAATCGGGGGATAGACCCACAGACTCGAAAGTTGACCTTTTGCCTCGAGATATCGCTGGGTGTAAAGGGAACATCATTAGTCGTAATCGAGTTAAGGCACATGGACCTCCGGAAATGTTAGCTGGAATATAAGTGTATGTGATGTTGCCACATGAAAAGAGCCATCCTGTTGGAAGTTTCACATGATTCAAATGACTGGCAGCTATCACTGTATGATTACAAGACATAGTGCCTCATTACATGGACGGCGGTAAGGGTTAACGTTCATCGTTAATGGTACCGGTGACCATTAACCCTTACCGCCTTACTACGAGGTCCCTTTGCGGGTTGGAGAATTTAACGCCTGCTTTTTGCAGGCGCTAAAAACCAACCCGCAAAGGGACCAGGGAGCTAATTACGGTACTGCAATTTGCGGTGCCGTAATTAGCACCTTCCCCATTCCCATTATGCCCTATGGAGCAAAAATGGGAATGGGGAAGGGCAATGGGGGAAGGGGGAATTACCGCCCCACCAACCTTGGAATAGGGCGGTAATAGGGCGCCCCACCAACCTTGGAATAGGGCGGTAATTCCCCTTTCCACCAAGGCGGTGCCAGTATTTTACCGGCATGGACCAAGGTGCTAATAGCACCTTGGTCCACCGCCGTCTGTGTAATGAGGCTCATAGTGTTATTCACACTGGTGCATGTGCGTGGAATTCGTGAACACAATCGTTTCTCGAACACAGTTTGATTTTGCTGTTTGGTTAAATTGAGCTGTTGGCATTTGCCAATTTCTTTTGCATTGCATGTCATAAGGTAACACACATCACCTTGAGTTATATTATAGGTTATAATACGTGTCAAATTTCTCCATTTGCGATCTGTTTCCTGGCAAAACCTGCAGTACTCATAGACGGAAAAGGATTGCCTGATATCGGAATCTTGAACCAAAGAATCATTGTGCTTGACGCCGAAAATATGCTTTAGAACCGGAACTGGCATCGGCACTGCTACTAAGCACGTAGTCAGTAAGGCTTCAGCATTGGGCACGTCAGTAAGGCAAAAGTGCGTAATGTTGAGCACCTGTTGTGCCAGGTATGTCTACATATTCTCCGTTTGGGTGATCATGGGAGAATGTTTTCGCCATCCTGAAGATGCCTCTCGCATGACTGGCATCAATGATGTTTTCACTTGTGCCTGACGTGTTTGCCGCATTTCACGAATCCTTGTCTTCGGTCTGGCTGGCTTTTCGGCATCGGCATAGGGCTGCTTTTGGACATCATTACTCATCATTATCAGTTTCTCCTTGATCACTGGCACAAATGTGACATTTTTCATTGGTAGCAGCATGCCGTTTAACTCTCCAGAAAGGAGTCAATTTAGTCCCACAATTACACCAGCCAGACACAGGATCGTCAAGGCAAACCCAGAAAAGAGATATCAGTGTTGTAAATCACTCTCTCAGGTAACATTTGTCTGTGGGCACATATTGCCATTTCTTTCTACCGGGCTCCATTACTAAAACTACTTGGTCTTTGCCTGATGCAATGAGATCTGCGGGCACTGGTGGGCCACTTGGCCTTTCCACCCACACCTTCGCACCCGGTACCATACTGTCTGAAGAGCCAAAACCACGATCCCCACGGGTAGTTAACACTGTAGGAGGCTCCCCCTTCTTAATCATGAACAATTTAACGGGGATAATAATTAATTGGGCCACCCGATCGCCCTTGTGGATCGGTAACAATTGGTCCCCACTATTCATCAGGATGACTTTGATCTCGCCTTGGTAATCAGCATCAATTATTCCTCCCAACACTTGAACTCCCTTCAATGCTAGGCCAGATCTAGGGGCAATCCATCCCATATGCTCTGGGAGAATGTGTACTCCAATCCCTGTTTCAATTACAACAATCCCTCTTGGGACTAATCTGATTTCCTCATGGGAATGCAAGTCTACCCCTGCTGACTCTGGAGTCGCCCGATAGGGAGCTAAAGAACCCGGGGTAATTTCCCAGTACAATAGGGTTTCTTTGACTGAGTTGGGTTGAATCTGTAAAGCAGGAGTCATTAGCCGCATCAAAGGAGTTTCATGCTCATTCACAGGCCTATTGTTTAGCACTTGCACCGCATCAAACACACGATCACGCCAGCCTGCCAAATTACCATCTCCAGATTTGCGCAGCTGTTCTTTCAACAAACCATTCATTTGTTCAATCAGCCCTGTAGCGGCAGGGTAATAAGGCACATGGTAGAGCCATTCAATGCTCTTTTCCTGACAATATGCCTCAATCAGTTTGCCTTTGAAGTGTGACCCATTGTCACTTTGAATCTGCAAACACACTCTGTAATGCAATATGATCTGATCTAACAACCTAATGGTGTTCAGTTGTGTGGCACGCTTGCACGGCAAAACCATCATGTATCCTGAGTATGTATCCACAACAGTGCATGCATACTGACACCCTTTACTGATCGGCACGGGACCGATATAATCAATCTGCCAAATATGACCTGGTAATTTTCCTCTTCGCAGTGTACCCCGAACAATCTGAGGGATAGGCCTATGCTGTTGGTGTTGGCACACTAGACATTGCAAAATGATCGTTTTCGCTACCTCTAAAGGAATACTGATTCCTCGAGCTTGTGCCCACCTGATAGTAGCCTTTTCTCCAAGGTGCCCACATTTCTGGTGAGCCCATTTGGCCAAACCCTCCAAATCGTCTTCCTGAGCCTCCACATCCACAGATGAAATCTTGGTGTGTTCATCTGTAACAGAATTAAACCAACGTTCTAATGAGTCTGTAGCACAATGTGCGTCCACATGATACACAGTGACTTCACTTTGTGATAACATTTCTGCAATATCTTGCCACAGTTCTTTTCCCCACAACTCTTTTGAATGAATCTTCCACCCATTCTTTTGCCAGGTTGGCAACCACACCGCCAACCCATTTGCCACTGACCATGAATCCGTGTACAAATGACATCGACCAGGGGTCTCTTGTTTCAATGCCTGGTAAACTGCGCAAAGCTCTGCAAACTGACCGCTCTTCCCTTTCCCTGACGTTGTCAAAATCTTTTTTGTCTTGGGATTGTACGACACCGCTTTCCAGTATCGCTCTGTTCCCACATATCGGGCTGAGCCATCCGTGAACCAGGCATACTCTGTCTGCTCCACGGTCAAATCGCCATAAGGTACTCCTCATTTCACGGGAGACTCGCGTTTTTCAGGCACTTCCGGTGGTATGTAATCTGAGGGCGGTATGTTGGCTACTTGCTCATGTAATTTTGCAACTCCATCCTTCCCTGATTTGACTCTGCCTTGAATGTACCATTTCCATTTAATTATGCTGGTTTCTTGAGCATGTCCTATTCTATGTGTTTTAGGAGAGCTTAGTACCCATTGCATAATCTGTATTTCTGGCCTCATCAATACATCATGGCCCACTGTCATTTGCTCGGTATCAACAAGGGCCCAATAACATGCCAGCAACTGCTTCTCAAACGGAGTGTATGAGTTACCAGCATCGGGTAACTTACAACTCCAGAACCCCAATGGCACACGTTTCCTGTCCTGTTTCTGCCACACACTCCAGTTAGCATAATTGTCTTGTACAGACACATTCAATTCCACTTCGCCTTCCTTCAATGGCCATAGATCAAGCACCTGCTGCAAGGTGTCTTTCGCCAAATCAAATGTTTTCTGCTGCTCTTCCCCCCACTGAAACTCATATTTCTTTCGTGTCACTTTGTAGAGGGGGGCCAGTATCTGCCCTAAATGGGGAATGTGCTGTCTCCAAAACCCAAACAGCCCTATAAACTGCTGAGCTTGCTTTTTGTTCATTGGAGTGGTGAACTGAAGTATTTTCTGTCCGGCCTTCGGCACCATTTCTCGATGCCCATTATGCCACTGAATCCCTAGGAATATCACTGTTTCAGCTGGGCCTTGAATTTTATTTGGGTTAATCTCCCACCCTTCCTCCTTCAATCCTTCCATAATGACTTCTAACTGGTTTTGCACACTGTGCTCATCCTTGCCCTGAATCAAAATATCATCAATGTAGTGAGAGATTTGTATGTCAGGTTTACACGGTATCTTGTCTAAGTGCTCTGCCACCAGCCGGTGACAGATAGTCGGGCTATGTATGTACCCCTTAGGTAACCTTGTAAAGGTGTACTGACGCCCGCTCCAAGAAAATGCAAACTGCTCTTGGCACTCTTCAGCAATTGGCACAGAGAAAAATGGATTGGCTAAATCTACTACTGCATACCAAGTCCCCTCAAACTTTTGGACATTCTCAATGAAGGTAATGGCATCTGGGACCATGGGCACTAAGGGAGGAGTGTGTTTATTCAACTCACGGTAATCCACCGTCATCCTCCAAGACCCATCCCCTTTTTTGATAGGCCAGAGAGGATTGTTCCATGTGGTAGTGATGGGGCGTAACACACCCGCCTCCACATACCCTTTGATGGGGTCTGAAATTTCCTTGTGCCCCCCAGGAATGCGGTATTGCTTCATTGCTACCCGCTTGGTTGCCACAGACACTTGCACTGGGGGCATCTTCAATTTGCCTACGGTAATGGGTGTGCAGGTCAATGCACTCACCCCAAACTGGTACGTTTTACCTCCCAGTCCCAAAGTCAACCCTTCCAGAATGTCAAAGCCAATTATGTACTCAGGTATCGGGACAATCAACACTTGGTATTTCTGCCTATTCAAATTGCCTATTTTCATCTCCACTTCAGTTTGTACTGCGGGGGTCTCCTTTCTCCCGAGACCTGTAATAGTAAATTGTCTGCCTTTGAATCGTGCTGGATTGCCATGAATCAGAGAGGCCTCCGCCCCGGTGTCTATCAATGCTCGCACCTCTTGCATATTTCCTGGCCCCCAAAAAATCGTAACATTAACATGGGGCCGCCTATCAACTTTTATGCGAGCAGATGCTGCCGGAGCTTGGCCATAACCCTAGTCAAATTTTGAATGAGTGTGACTTGACTCTGCCTCTAGCATTGCACTCACCACCTTCCTCAAATCAGCGTATGTTGGCTGGTACGGGGAAGGTGTCCCCATAGACCCTTCTTCTTGTTCTTCCTCAGGAGGAGCAGAAGGTGAGGTGTCCCCCTGTGGCTTGGTTACTACCTGTTTCTTAACCTGTTTATAGCGCTCTTTGGCTGCAAGCCCTCTCTTTTTGTATAATTCATACATTACCCTAGTTTCAATGCCATCAATTTCTTCTCGTGGCACACCATCTTTTAACACAGCCAAAAACATGTCCTTTCTGGACACTCGGGAGTGTAGGGTGTCCTGACCCACGTTTAAGCTACCCTGCTACAACATTTGGTGCTGTGGGCTTAGGAAATTCAAGATGGCGGAAAACCCACATGTGCGCTGAAATCCAGGAAAGCTGCGCAGTTTGTGCGCACACTAAAATGGTTGCCTCACTTGCCACCCACCAGTGCGAGAATGAAAGGCCGGGTTGCCATGAGGGAAATGGGTTGCCAAAGGAAAAACAGTAGCGCCGGTTAGCTTCAAAGCGCTTTAAAACCACCATTGGACTACCCGCACAGTAGTCTGAAACCATTGGGAATGGCAATGCTGATTGCCAAATGCAACCTAGAATTGTGGGGAATTCATTTCTTAAATCCCAAAAATGAGTGCAGTACCAGTACTCACCACTATCCAAAAGCCGGCGTTTTAAAACCACTCTGTGTGTTTCTGAAGGCAAGTCAAAATGCCTATTTCTAACAGTGCAACATGTGCAAAATATTTACTGAACACCAGCAGACATTGGCAGAATGGAGTTTTGTGTGCCTACAGAATCTGGGAAATGAAGATCATAAGACAAGGTTTATAACAAGACTGGCTGAGCTGTGGATTGCAGCAGTTTAAGTTGCACTGGATTTAAAGACACTAAAATCGAAAATGTTTAGATTAAATGAGTGACCTATGTTTGGTGTCACATGCCTTTGTAACTGTTGAAATGTCATAGTTTTGCACTTAGAATCAGCATTCTAGCTGCATGTGTAAAATTGCAAGTTAAGTTAAAAAGCAACAAAAAAACCTGCCAGTTAGCTGAAGGTCTGGCTTAAGGAACTTGATTTTGCCTAGCAACTACCCATCAGGAGTGAAACTTGAGTCACCACTGTGTTCCCAGGCCAACCTTCCTTTTGCTGCCCAAGCTAAGGATATGCCATCTATCTGATAATTGAATTATCTGTGCTCTGCAAGAGAGTGAACAAAGCCCTCTTCACTCAGGCAAAGGTTTTTATTACCGCAGTCGTAAATTGTAGCTTCCTCTTGGCAGGAGCTGGGAGGAGCACTGCCTGTGAGAGCAAGCTGGCTTGGCAGAACTGGAAAGAACCAGAAATTCAACCTTGTGCTGAGGGTAAACCACACCCCTTTGGAGCCAGAACATAACTTTAAAAAGATGAATAACTCATAGAGCGGACATGTGAAAATTTTATAAATGATACCATAATTCTTGTGATTTTTCTGCCCACAGTTTAAGACGTGGTAGGAACCGGTGGTATGTTCAGGGGGGTTTTAGCGGAAAAGTGGATATTACTCTAAATGTGTGCATGTTAAAAATCTGAAACTTCATCAGTTAATGTCCCTACCCCCTGCACACATGTATGTAAAGTGGGGTCCATGTCGGAAATTGAAAAAGCAGTTAAAAAGTCAATTATGTACACTCTTTGAATGCAAGCTCCGAGAATGAGCAGATTTGGACATAGACATGGCTAAATTCAGCCACACCATGTATATGTAATTTCAAACAACTGTGTAACTCTGAAGTATGGATTTTGATCATATATATATTTGGGTGCACAGATGACAAGGGAGGTTGTTTCAAGAGATCATAAAATGACATCAATCTGACTCACAGTTCAGTTTGCCAATCAAGCGGAGGAATGGAAGCCTGACCAATGACGAATGAGAGGGGCAAGTCTAGTGATGCAACACACACACCCATTCTCAAGAAACAGATAAAAGCAGAGAGTCAGGACACATAGAGAGATTCAATTTCATCTGCCGCTGGAAGCCCTGCCGGAAAAATCCATACTTACCTCCATCAAACTCCAGAAAGCCAAACTAGAGACTTCAATCTATCCAGAGCAGAGACCAGACCAGAGAGAAAGCAGTGCTGTGCCTAGCAGAGACCAGACCAGAGAGAAAGCAGTGCTGTGTCTAGCAGAGACCAGACCAGAGAGAAAGCAGTGCTGTGCCTAGCCGAGACCAGACCAGGCGCTGTGAGCAGAATCCGGAAAGACCTGACCAGACTGAAGATCGTGACCAAGTCGCTTTCCTGTTCAAAATCTCTTGTGAGTACTTAGCAAAACTCAGAACACATCTCTTAGTTTAAATTCATCTAATTCAATCTATTTAACCTAAGTAGAACTGCCTCCTATCTGTCACCTGTCATTTCTAGTAAAATTTGTCATTTTGAAAAAGTGTGCGTTTAAAATTTACAAAACCAAAACGACCTTTACTAAATTGCTCATATCTCCGCAACCGTTTGGGTTAGAGACTTGCAATAACTTTTATTTGGAAGCTGAGATCCCAGGCTTTCCTAGGACCCCAAAAAATTTTGCCGCGATTTGCAAATTTCTTCACATGTAAAAAAAACTGCTGTTGCTTGCCTTCCATTTGCCAGAAATTCGTTTAACCTGCTAACTATCCCTGCATCATTGCTAGTGTGAGCCTGGACTAATATTAACTAGATACCACTCATCCTGAACCTCTAAAGGGGAATTAAAAGCAAATTTAGCATATTTCTCATTCATTGCTAGCACCTATCAGAGCATTTGCCTGTGTTTTCAAACTTCTGTTTAAGCTTGCTGGATTGGACTGATTACATTAATTGCATTTCTGAGAACTGTGTGCTTTCCTCCCATTTCCTTGCATTGCATAAAGAGGGGGGGAGGGAATAGCCCGAGAAAAGTGATTACATTGTTTGGTTGAAATCATATTGCGTATTTTCTGTACTGCATTCATTGAATATTGCATCCAACTGAGCTTACATAAAGCATCCTCTACCACATTATACTTTTGTTCCTATTTACCAGTGTGCTACCTTATCCATTTCATGTCAACTCATTAGTCATTATCAAGAAGTGTGCTAGTGCCAGATTCTCCGTTGTTAATATTTACCAGATCAGATTAAGTGTGATATTCAATTATTAATTTATTATAAAGTGTGATATCTATATTTTAATTTATCAAATAAACCTTTTAAACTTGCAAAACAGAACCGCTTCTTGGCTCAGTGGGGTCAGGGGGATTCCAAGAGAGGGGTGTTATACAAGGGTAGTCATCCAGAACGCATGAACTGGACCTAAAGATATATCAATAAGGGTTTTCATTCAGTATTCTAGACTAGGCGTTAACTTGGCTGTAGTGCTGAATTGAATCCTCTTACAAAGTGGGGGCTCGAGCCGAGACGTTGGGTTAGATTTACCAGTTGTGCAGCTTAATACAGTGTGCTAACTGACGGGATACATACACCCGGTCGGATCACCACGCTGCATTACGCTGTGAAGCATTCCTCAAAAGGGACACTCCAAGAAAAGTTCTGTTCTGCAAAACTAAAATACTAACTTCCGTAAGTCAGGACAGAGACCAATCTCTAGAATGACGACCTTGGTAGATATGAAAATAGCCAGAGAGCACTTCTTACACAAACTATTCTTGAGAGGTGAATGGACTCACCAGGACAAAACAATCTGGACTCTTCTGAGCAAAGGCTGCACAGAAGCCAGGAGTCATAAAATGAGACCAGACAGTACATCACTAAAATAAAGGAGGATATGGGTGTGCTGCAAAAGGAAAAGTCAGAACAGGATACCAGATTTCTGGCCTTGCAGAAGGAACACCAAGAAGGTTTGGACTCCCTACTGCAAAGCCAGAAAAAGCTGGAGCAACAGCTAGACTTCAATAGGGCATGTGCTGAGCAGGTAGTCACCCTGCAAGGCCACCTAGATAGAGTGAAGGAGGAGAGCAATAAACTGATTCTGAAAGACCTGGATACCCAGGCAGAGTTTGATCAGGAGCGCCAGAAAGCTGGTGCCTTCCAAAGGCAAAGGGACGACCTGGCGGCACAAATGCAGGCTCTTAGTCAGGAAAGAGACGCCTTAGGCCAGGAAGTCTGCCATTTAAAAAGAAAAATGGAAGAAAATCACCTGGCCCACCAGGGGCTGGGTGACCTCCAAAAAGAAAACCAGAACTTGGTAGAGCACACCAGAAGGGTGGAGGATGCTCTAGCAAGAAAGGAGCAGGCCAATAGGGACATTGCCCAGGAGGTAACCCTCCTGCAGCAAAGACTGGCCCAGTTCTCCAGGACCAATCAGGAAACACAGAGAGAGAATGAAGCTCTCTGCCAGCACAATGATAGGCTCCAACAGCAGGTAGCGATGCAGGAGAGACTGATAGAGTCGAGTAAGGCCTTAACTGAGGAACTGAAGGCACAAATGCAGGCTCTTGCATTGCAACAGGGAGCAGGGGCAGATAGAGATGAGGTTCGCTGGGAAATGGAAACTCCGGAGCATAACCTCAGGAGCCCTAGTACCAGAGGCCCTCATACCTCTCAGTCCCTGGACTCTGCCACCCCCATGTCCCCTGGCGCACATGAGCACAGGGCCACAGGGATGGCAGATTACTATCCAGCTAAGAGTATGGGGCTCATAGGCCAGTACCACTCAGGAATGGAGGGGTGGGCATCCGGGTATGGGCACCCAAGTACAGTACAGTTCAATGGGGAACCCCAGGAGAGTAGGCCCATTAAGGGCATCCTGAAAACCTCTGCCCAGTTAGGTCAGTGGAGGGGGTACCCATCAAATCCTGGCAGCAAGGAGGAATCTGAAGACTCCTCTGAACTGCGCAGGACACAGGAGACCAGGTCCCCACATTCTGCCAGCCATTCCCAGGCTCGCAGAATCCGGGAAAACCTGGAAGAACAGACGGGAACCTCTGGGAGCAGTGCCTCTGAGTCCGAGGAAGAATGGACAAGGGTTACCCGAACCAAAAAGGCCAATAAGGCAAAAAGGGCCTTGCTTAAGGACCCTTTAAAGCAGATTAAGGCGATCAGGAGCGTCATCACGCCTTACCATAAGAACGCTAAGTATTCTGTTTGGGAGCACTTAGAGTTGTTTGAACAGATGATGGAGACTTTCCATTTGAAGGACAGCCAAAGCTGTATTCAATATGTAAAGTGGACCTTCTCCCCGGAATACTCCAGTTTCTTTGCGGGGCTGGAGGACCAAAATCATTTAAGATGGCCCACATATAAGGCGGCCATCCTGAAACATTTTTCTGTTCACAGAAATCCTCAAGAGGCTCGCAAGGCGGCCTACAATTTGCAATGTGGGGAGGATCAGGCCCCACGAGAATTTGTGCAGGAGTTAAAGCGTGCTTTTGCGCAAACCACCAGAAGGGTGCGCACAGATAGTAGAGAGTTTGTCAATACATTTTTCCATGCCTTGCCCAAATATATAATGACCCAGCTCGTGAGAGATTTTCATGAGAAAAGATCTTTAGACTGGGTCATTGAACAGGCTACCCGGATCTATGAGGTGCAGAAGCCCATAGAAAATAAAAGCAATGCCCAGAAAAACCCCAAAGCCAACACCTCCCCTGCTGCTGCCAAGGTGGCAGAGGTAAAGGTCACCCCCGTTTTAGATTTGGAGATGGGGGGGCCTAAAAACCTACCTGCACCTAATAATGCTAGGCCCAGGAGGTCCTCGGGTCAGTCACAGACAGGGAGCCAAGGAGGCAGCCCCACAAATGGGGTCCCTCGCTCTCCTGATTATGTAAGTCCCCGTTACAAGGGAAATCGACCCATCCTGGGTTATGTGTGGACTCCTCCAGCCCAAGGGGGGGGATCCAGACAAGCACCTAACCCAGGGAACTTCCCTCCAAACTTCCCACAGGAGGGCAGAAATTTACCAAACCCTGGGCAGAACTTTTTCCCCAGATATCCACCCGACTTCCAACCCCAAAATCATCCATCCTTCTTTCCTCAATTCCCTGAGCCCAGACCACTGAATCCGGGAGAGGGGAGGCCAAGGGTGGAGGGGTACCAAAATCTTCCCAACCAGGGGTACTACCAGAGGAGGGACAGCTACCCTTCCCGGGATCAGCCCAGGGGAGAAAACAGGGCCCCGTATCAGCCTGAGCGGGTTTCCCAGTTAGAGCGCCAGGTTCAAAACATGGCGCGGGATCTGGGTCACATACTGAGGGCTCAGCAGAACCCTCAGATGGGCGTGCCGGCGCAGAACGCACCCAACTCTGGACCTGGTGCTCCAGAACAATGACGGGGGCAGCACCCCGATAACTCACCGGTTCCCAGGGAGGAGGCACAAAGGGAAGGGGGGTGTAAAGCCTTGGAGGAAGCTTCCTTCCTCACTTGTAAACAGCCCCTGGAAACCCAGGAACCGGAAACAAAATCTCTCGCCCCTGAAAGTCTGCCTCCTAAGGAGCAGAGGGGGGGTAGGAGAAACAAAAGACCCAAACAGACTCAGTTTGAGGAGGAGGTACAGATCTTCCAATTTGAGGGAGAGGGATCCTCAGAGGATCCTGGGAAAAGGATCTTCTCCTTCAGAGAGGGGGGAACTCCCCCCAAAGAAAAATGGGTCCCTAGGGATGCAAATCCAGACTGGGGGGATGTGGAGACTGAGCTACCGCCGCCCACCATCTCATCCCAGAACCAACAGCAAGAAAATCCCCTGGTTCAAACCCATCCTGGGGACTGCCTCCAAAAAGGGGGGGGCGGCCCAGAACCGGAACCAGGGGAACCCACAATGGCTCTGATCTCCAGTTGCCAAATTTTTCTTTCAGATTCCCAAGGCTCTCCACGGAATTCTGCCCAAAATTCTTCTCTCGCGATGTCCAAAACCAGAAAGTTAGCCCACCAGTTGTCCAAAAATGTGCATTATCTGTGCCCCCTTGAGGAGAAGGAGGGAAGATATTATGCCCCGGTACAAGTACAGGGGCAGGGTACAATCTCAGCACTGGTGGACACTGGATCTCAAGCTACCCTTCTGTCCAGAAGGGCCTTTGATGAACTGAATGCAGGAAGGGGAGAGAATTACCAAATTCCTCTCACCTCTCTTCCTGGACAACTGCAGAACTTTGACGGGAAGGAAATTCCCGTCGAGGGGACGGCAGACTTGGACATTAAGATCGGGCGACATAAGTTGAAACACCCGGTCATAGTTGTGACCCCAGAGGGCACCCCTTGTTTACTAGGGAATGACCTCCTGAGAAGGTTGTCACCCCTAATAGATTGCGTAAACAAGGTCCTCTGGACCCAGACTAGCCGACCCATAAAATTAAAACAGAGTGTTAACCATGTTAGTTTAAACGGCACCTGCCACATGGTTGAACAAAAATCTGACCAAGTAGAATTTCACTTCCAGAACAACCAGATTCCAGACGTGACGGTAATAGCAGTAGGACAACAGACTGGTGATGGGGGGTCCTCTCTATTTCTGAAAATCAACCTTCCTTCCAGTCTAAAGTGGTATTCCACGCTGGAAGGAAACACTCTGAAATTCTATACTAATCCACAATCAGAAACCCCCACTCCTATAGTCCAGAAAGATGTGAAATCAGTTCAAAGCCTGGCTGATATTCAGCAAATTGGAGAGCAGTTGTTCATCCCTGTTCAGTTAAATGATGGGAAGGACTCTGTTCTCGCTCGAGTGTGTGTGAACAACGGTAAGAGCTTCATCAGCGAAGCCATGTTCCGCCAACTCCCAAAAGATCCAGCCGTTCCCACCTTCAAACTGATAGACAAATGGGAAATGGACCTGGAAGCACCCAATTCAAAACATCTCCTGCCAAGCAGGTGTATGCTCAAAATCTCCATTGGCAACAAGAGCATAGTCCATAATTGTTGGGTCGTGCGAGACGTCACTGCCGCCTTTTACTTAGGCAGTGACATTCTCAATCGCTTTGCCATTAGTTTGGACCTAATAAACTTCAAAGCTTGGTCCCGATTAGCGGATAATCCCATGGGCTTTGATGATCCAGAAAAAGCATTTAGGTCAGCTCAATTGCTACCTTATGCAGTTGAAATTCAGGTTAAAGAGGAAGTCACCATCCCAGAAAGGACCCGACAATTCTCCCTGGAAGTGAAAGTTAAAAGGGGACAAGAGTTGAAAAACCCTGATGCTTACATACATCTAAATGCTTCTTTCCAACAGCAAGGGTTGGGGGTAAACCCAACTCCATTAGTCAACATAGAACATGACACCATTCTAATAGAGGTGGATAACAGCGACTTAAAGAGTATTACTCTAGCCGCAGGCACCATTATTGGAATGGCGGTTGATGACCGACATTTCTCCATTGATCTTGTAAATGAACTGTTAGGACCCATCCCCAAGGACTGTTTTGACAGTGACAGTGATGACAACGCAACACCAGACAGGATTTTTACCCGGCATGGGGGGAACTTCCTGGTGTACACTTCCTGCCCCTATGGTAAGGAAGATGTGACCTGTGACTTCAGGAGGGATGAGGTGATTTTCCAGGTCCATGAGGGCTGCCTTGCCCACCTGAAGCCTCCGGTCCAAATCAGCACTCTGACCAGGGACTTCTCCACCCAGCTGGAGGAGGCCGCGGAGATAGCCAAACCAGAAGTCTTTCCAGGCTTCAGGCAGATGGTGGAAGAGAGAGTCAACCTAGCTGATGCCTGTGTGACTCTGGAACAAAAGCAAAAGTTGAAACAAGTTTTCTTGGATTTCCAAGATCTCTTTGCGGTAGACTCATATGACTGTGGTCGCACTGACATCCACACAACAACAATCCCCACGGACCCTGGCATGACCCCAGTGTTTGTGAAGCAATATCGCTTGCCTCTCGCATCCATGGAGTCCCTTACTGAAATAATTAAGAACCTTGAGTCCCGGGGAATAATCCGTCCAGTCCACAGCACCTTCAATAATCCGGTGCTGGGAATATTGAAGCCAAACGGCCAGTGGAGACTCTGCGCTGACCTCAGGGAGCTCAACAAACGGGTCCACACTTCCCGATGGCCTCTTCCCTACATTGACCAAGGGCTGGCCTAGATTCAGGGGTCACAGGTATTCACTGCAATAGACCTGACCAATGGATACTGGACCGTGCCTGTCAGTAGGGAGGACCAATACAAGCTGGCTTTTACCTTTGGGGGCCAGCAGTACACATGGACCCGGACTCCCTTCGGATACCTTAACTCCGGTAATGAGTTCAATATTTTCCTACATAAGGCCATGCCCGACCTGGGTACGAGGGGTAACCTGGCTTATGTAGATGATGTCCTCATCAAAAGTTCATCTGTGGAGGAACACATAGCAGAGATCCGTTATGTTCTGACACAGTTGAGGGCCGCCGGAGCAAAACTTTCCTTTCAGAAAGCACAGTGGTGTAGAACCCGTGTTAATTTCTTGGGGCATGAGATTACTCCTCAGGGTCTCTGTCCCCAGGAAAAGAAAGTGGAAGCACTTCAGAAACTGAAAGACCCCACAACTCTGCGGGAACTAAGGAGCCTCCTTGGACTGACTAATTACAGCAGAAAGTTCATTGAGGGCTACGCAGAGATCACCAGACCCCTGATTCATCTCCTGAAGGGGGGGGTCAAGTGGGAATGGGGTCCAGAACAAGCCGAGGCAGTAAAACAACTCAAAAGAAGCCTCTCACAAGCGCCTTGCCTAGCTTACCCTGTCAGAAACAAGGAGTTCTTCCTGGAGACGGGGTTCTCTGATACGTGCTTGACGGCAGTATTATACCAAAAGCATGACAAGGTCAATAAAGTAATCTCCTATGCGAGCAAAACTTTATCCTCTGTGGAGGAAAAATTCAACGATTGTGAGAAGGCACTCCTGGCAACGGTGTGGGCATTGAAGAATTACCGCCCGTTTATCCAGGGGGAACACATCATAGTGGAGACTCCACACCAGCCTCTGCAATATCTCCAAAGTGACGGAATCCGGGCCGGAAATGTGAGTAATTCCCGAATTACTTCCTGGATTCTGTCAATGCAAGGCTTTCCTGTGGAGGTCCGATATGGCCAAAACAAGAAGAGTCCCCTCGCGCAAGGTCTGGCTGACTTGCATGATTGTGCCAGAGAAAACTGTCTCGAGGACGAAAGTCTAAAAATAAAGGACAACATGGAGGCATACCTTAATTCCCCCCACAAAGTCTTTGAAGAAGACAAGTGTGAGGGAATGCCCACTGTGTATGTGGATGGATGCTCTTACCATGTCGACAACAACGGGGAGAAAGAACTGGTGGCCGGCGTAGGGAATGCATGGGTGAATGAGTCCCCAGAACCCTCTGCTGGATACAAAATTGGTCCCCGAAGTAGTCAGGTGGCAGAATTGATGGCTGTGCATCAGGCCATCCTCACTGCTATCCAGCATCAACTCCACGAACTGGTCATAATCACAGATTCGGATTATGTACGGAACGGGTTCGTGGAGCACCTGGTTAATTGGAAGACCAGAGGCATGGTATGTGCTAACAACAAACCCTTGAAACATGGGAAGTTGATCCAAAACATTGATGATCTGGTCACCTCGAATGGGATGACCATCTATTGGAAAAAGATCAAGGGTCATTCCAAAGTAGAGGGACCAGACAAAACTGGAAATGACTTAGCTGATCAGCTGGCCAAAACCGGGGCCATCCAAGGGGATCTAATTGAGATTGAGTCCCTGTTGGGGGAAATCCAGGTCACTGCTATCACTAGGTCCCAGACAAATGCTCACAACGACCTTCCAATTGCACAATGGAGTAAGGAGACCCCTGATGCTGATTTGATTACTGCTCAGAAGGGGGATCCAATAATTGGTAAATTTTACCAGCACCTTGAGGACCCTGAGAACTTTCCCCTGACGGATACCGATTACATTGGGAAAGAGGACCTAAGAGTGTTGATGAAATGTCCCAAAATGTTCCGGATCCAAGACGGTTTGTTGGTAAGGAAATCCAAAGCTGGCCACGATCAGTGGGTGGTTCCTACCTCATTCCGAAGCCTGATGTTAAGTCACGCCCATGATGCGGCCACTGCCGGTCATAGGGGGTTTCACACAACATTGGAAATCTTAAGAGAGGTTGCATACTGGCCACACATGGGGCAGGACCTCGACCAGTACCTGAAGGGTTGCCTTGTGTGTGCACAATTTCAGCCATCATCCCTCACACACCGGGCGCCTTTACAAAAGAGGGGAATGACACTGCCATGGTCAGATTTACAAATCGACTTTGTAGGCCCTGTGATTCGCTCGGCTAGGGGGAATAAGTACATGTTGACCGTGACATGCTTGTTTACCAAGTGGGTGGAATGTCTCCCAGCCCCAAATTGCAAGGCAGAAACTGCAGCGGCCTTGATGATTAACCACATCTTTTCCCGTTTTGGTCTACCTCAAAGGATTGAGTCAGACAGAGGTAGCCACTTCACCAGTGAAGTAATGACAAAGATGTGGGAGATACTGGGGGTCAAGAGAAAGCTGCATATTGCTTATAGACCAGCTTCTTCTGGGGCAGTAGAGAGATATAACCGGACAATTGTGAGCATATTAAAGAAGTTTGTGGCAGATTCTGGGCCAAGTTGGGATATCCGATTACCTCTGGTCCTAATGGCCATCAGATCTACCCCTTCATCTGCAACCAAAATGTCACCATTTGAGTTGATGACTGGGCGCAAGATGGTGCTTCCGCAGCATTTGCTCTACAGGACCCAAGAGCAGACACTGATAAATGCCTCCACTACTCATGAGTATGTAGAGAATTTAAGGAAACACCTCCAACATGCTTTTGCTTATGCTCAGCGGAATCTAGAAAGATCGACTGATAGCATGAAGACCCATTATGACCTGAAAACTTCCAGGAAGGAATATCAGGTGGGAGACCGGGTCTATCTATACAACTTCCAAAGGAACCAGGCCAAGCAGCGCAAATTTTCGCCTACATGGAAGGGACCCTTTGAGATCGTCGATAAGATCTCCCCTGTGGCCTACAAGATCCGCATCCCCAAAGGTGGTTCGGCAGAGGGGGAAGACAAGTGGGTCCACATAAACCAGTTGAAATGTTGCCATCCCAGGCACACTCTGCAACAACTGGAGGAATCCTCTGGAATCCTAGCGGGTACTGTATCAGACTAATTCAGTTCCAATCATAAAACCTACCACATCTAGTCTCTAAAATATTGTGATTTACATGAAACTGTCTCTAGTGATGCTGTTTTTTTTTTTTTTCAAAATAAGAATGTAATATTTCGTTACGATGAAATGCATATGCTGCCCCACTATCTCAACAGTGGTGGAAAAAAAAAATCGTCTATGAGTAGATATTGCCGCTCTTCCTTTATCATCCTAGGAGAGATGAAACCATGAAGGATGACCAAGAAGGACGATCCGGAGACCGGGAGCAAAGACACAACGGGCCCGGGGTACCGCCCAATCTTCCCATCAGGACCGGCGAGGAGAACTGATCGATCTGACCGGATGGAGAAGAAGATGCTGAACTGTGCCATCTACAGAATAGGAAGAAGATTATGCGGACAGACCGGTGCGTGGGTCAAAACCCTTGGGCACGCGACTCCCCATCGACCCAAACTCAAAGTGCAGTCACGTGGGGGGGCTTGTAGGGTGTCCTGACCCACGTTTAAGCTACCCTGCTACAACATTTGGTGCTGTGGGCTTAGGAAATTCAAGATGGCGGAAAACCCACATGTGCGCTGAAATCCAGGAAAGCTGCGCAGTTTGTGCGCACACTAAAATGGTTGCCTCACTTGCCACCCACCAGTGCGAGAATGAAAGGCCGGGTTGCCATGAGGGAAATGGGTTGCCAAAGGAAAAACAGTAGCGCCGGTTAGCTTCAAAGCGCTTTAAAACCACCATTGGACTACCCGCACAGTAGTCTGAAACCATTGGGAATGGCAATGCTGATTGCCAAATGCAACCTAGAATTGTGGGGAATTCATTTCTTAAATCCCAAAAATGAGTGCAGTACCAGTACTCACCACTATCCAAAAGCCGGCGTTTTAAAACCACTCTGTGTGTTTCTGAAGGCAAGTCAAAATGCCTATTTCTAACAGTGCAACATGTGCAAAATATTTACTGAACACCAGCAGACATTGGCAGAATGGAGTTTTGTGTGCCTACAGAATCTGGGAAATGAAGATCATAAGACAAGGTTTATAACAAGACTGGCTGAGCTGTGGATTGCAGCAGTTTAAGTTGCACTGGATTTAAAGACACTAAAATCGAAAATGTTTAGATTAAATGAGTGACCTATGTTTGGTGTCACATGCCTTTGTAACTGTTGAAATGTCATAGTTTTGCACTTAGAATCAGCATTCTAGCTGCATGTGTAAAATTGCAAGTTAAGTTAAAAAGCAACAAAAAAACCTGCCAGTTAGCTGAAGGTCTGGCTTAAGGAACTTGATTTTGCCTAGCAACTACCCATCAGGAGTGAAACTTGAGTCACCACTGTGTTCCCAGGCCAACCTTCCTTTTGCTGCCCAAGCTAAGGATATGCCATCTATCTGATAATTGAATTATCTGTGCTCTGCAAGAGAGTGAACAAAGCCCTCTTCACTCAGGCAAAGGTTTTTATTACCGCAGTCGTAAATTGTAGCTTCCTCTTGGCAGGAGCTGGGAGGAGCACTGCCTGTGAGAGCAAGCTGGCTTGGCAGAACTGGAAAGAACCAGAAATTCAACCTTGTGCTGAGGGTAAACCACACCCCTTTGGAGCCAGAACATAACTTTAAAAAGATGAATAACTCATAGAGCGGACATGTGAAAATTTTATAAATGATACCATAATTCTTGTGATTTTTCTGCCCACAGTTTAAGACGTGGTAGGAACCGGTGGTATGTTCAGGGGGGTTTTAGCGGAAAAGTGGATATTACTCTAAATGTGTGCATGTTAAAAATCTGAAACTTCATCAGTTAATGTCCCTACCCCCTGCACACATGTATGTAAAGTGGGGTCCATGTCGGAAATTGAAAAAGCAGTTAAAAAGTCAATTATGTACACTCTTTGAATGCAAGCTCCGAGAATGAGCAGATTTGGACATAGACATGGCTAAATTCAGCCACACCATGTATATGTAATTTCAAACAACTGTGTAACTCTGAAGTATGGATTTTGATCATATATATATTTGGGTGCACAGATGACAAGGGAGGTTGTTTCAAGAGATCATAAAATGACATCAATCTGACTCACAGTTCAGTTTGCCAATCAAGCGGAGGAATGGAAGCCTGACCAATGACGAATGAGAGGGGCAAGTCTAGTGATGCAACACACACACCCATTCTCAAGAAACAGATAAAAGCAGAGAGTCAGGACACATAGAGAGATTCAATTTCATCTGCCGCTGGAAGCCCTGCCGGAAAAATCCATACTTACCTCCATCAAACTCCAGAAAGCCAAACTAGAGACTTCAATCTATCCAGAGCAGAGACCAGACCAGAGAGAAAGCAGTGCTGTGCCTAGCAGAGACCAGACCAGAGAGAAAGCAGTGCTGTGCCTAGCAGAGACCAGACCAGAGAGAAAGCAGTGCTGTGCCTAGCCGAGACCAGACCAGGCGCTGTGAGCAGAATCCGGAAAGACCTGACCAGACTGAAGATCGTGACCAAGTCGCTTTCCTGTTCAAAATCTCTTGTGAGTACTTAGCAAAACTCAGAACACATCTCTTAGTTTAAATTCATCTAATTCAATCTATTTAACCTAAGTAGAACTGCCTCCTATCTGTCACCTGTCATTTCTAGTAAAATTTGTCATTTTGAAAAAGTGTGCGTTTAAAATTTACAAAACCAAAACGACCTTTACTAAATTGCTCATATCTCCGCAACCGTTTGGCTTAGAGACTTGCAATAACTTTTATTTGGAAGCTGAGATCCCAGGCTTTCCTAGGACCCCAAAACGGTAGAGATAGTCCTCGCGGTTCCTCTGTAATAGCGCTCGGCGCATCCGCGAATTTTGCCGCGATTTGCAAATTTCTTCACATGTAAAAAAAACTGCTGTTGCTTGCCTTCCATTTGCCAGAAATTCGTTTAACCTGCTAACTATCCCTGCATCATTGCTAGTGTGAGCCTGGACTAATATTAACTAGATACCACTCATCCTGAACCTCTAAAGGGGAATTAAAAGCAAATTTAGCATATTTCTCATTCATTGCTAGCACCTATCAGAGCATTTGCCTGTGTTTTCAAACTTCTGTTTAAGCTTGCTGGATTGGACTGATTACATTAATTGCATTTCTGAGAACTGTGTGCTTTCCTCCCATTTCCTTGCATTGCATAAAGAGGGGGGGAGGGAATAGCCCGAGAAAAGTGATTACATTGTTTGGTTGAAATCATATTGCGTATTTTCTGTACTGCATTCATTGAATATTGCATCCAACTGAGCTTACATAAAGCATCCTCTACCACATTATACTTTTGTTCCTATTTACCAGTGTGCTACCTTATCCATTTCATGTCAACTCATTAGTCATTATCAAGAAGTGTGCTAGTGCCAGATTCTCCGTTGTTAATATTTACCAGATCAGATTAAGTGTGATATTCAATTATAAATTTATTATAAAGTGTGATATCTATATTTTAATTTATCAAATAAACCTTTTAAACTTGCAAAACAGAACCGCTTCTTGGCTCAGTGGGGTCAGGGGGATTCCAAGAGAGGGGTGTTATACAAGGGTAGTCATCCAGAACGCATGAACTGGACCTAAAGATATATCAATAAGGGTTTTCATTCAGTATTCTAGACTAGGCGTTAACTTGGCTGTAGTGCTGAATTGAATCCTCTTACAGGAGTCTCTACTATCTTGCCTCCTGCGTTCAGTTCTTCTCTTACTACGCCCCTCTCTCTCCCGTGGCTTGTCATCACTCTTGTCCCACTCCCCTAAATCTGCCAGTTGCCGAATGGCATCCACTACCTCATCAGTGGGTTTGCCCGTCATACCTACAAGCAAAGTCATAATGACACTTTTGTATGCTGCAGATGGTGCAGTTCTGATCACCATATTTCTAGTTGAAACTGAGAGCGGCACGGCCCCCATGTGTCCTGCAGCATCTACGTGAATTGCCTCTTTCATAGCATGCTCTCTGACCTTTTGAATTGCCTCTTTCAAAGTATACCACTTTGTTTCCTCGCTAGGACAATCTGTGGTAATGGGGTATTTACGGTTACATGTTTGGGATGCTAGGTGCAACAAAGACACCTGTGAATCTCGGCCATTCTCATCAGGGGGCGGCCCTGCCCTTAAGACCTCCTGTACATTGGTGTCAGTTGACAAAGGTAGAAAATGCGGTGAGTCCGTGGAATCTACCAACAACCCCGCAGCGCCCCCATCTAGCAACCTCACCATCCATGTCAATAAAGGTTCCCCTGATTTTTGCCTCAAACGGGTAATAATTTCCCCAACCTCTTGCTGGGTGTAATCCTCCAGCGTGGTTAAATCCACAACCCCGCCTGCAGAATTCTGCGGGTGGGGCCCGGCTCGCCGTCTTCTAACTGGCTTAGCCACCACTGTCTTCTGTTTAAATTCCGTTTTGGGATCTGACTCATTTGCCGAACTACTCTCTGGACTGGTTGAGTTAAAAATGTCACCATCCCAATTATCCGGATCCCAGTCCACACCGGCGGTAGCAATTACAGCTGCCACCTTTCTTTGGTTGACCCCTCCCCGTCTTTTCCTATACTTATACCGGGCTACTCTGACTGCTGCCCTCTCGGCCACGGCCTGGTAGGTGTCAGCTTTATCTTTAAAAAGTTTCATTTGAGTCTGCTGCATTAATGCAATCTGCCTTTCTGCAGCCAGCTCTCTTTCCAATCGCAAAATATCATTTTTCATTTCCAAATTCCTTTGATGTATTTTCCTATAGGCATGCAGGAGGACCCAACCCCGCCTACCCAACGCAGTGCATTCCCTTCCCCTTTCCACTGAAACTTGTTGTAAGCACAACATTACATCAGACGGAGCAGCATCTCCCAATCCCTGATCCCATGTTTCACTTAGCCCTGCGCTGCATGCCCACACTTGGGCCAATTTATCATATGGGCTCTTAGCCCAGCCTGGAATGATAACATCAGAACATTCACCGCCAGCGGGAACACTCTTTTTCCTGAACAAACTATTCATCATTGTAATAATGTACAAAACCAATTTATATATATATATATATATATATATATATATATATATATATATATATATATATATATATATATATATTTTCCTTTCCACACTGCAGTCACTCGCGCAGGCACGCACACACCAAAAAAAAAACAGATTAACAGTCCAACACTCGCTGCCAAATTACTTTTGCTTGCAATGTAAACAAAGCCTATCTGCGTTCAAACAGATTCTTTAACATTTGGAACAATTCATCACAAATACCCTGCTCACAGCGCCAAAATCTATTGCTCGCCCAGAGTGCACGGACAGTCATTAATCACCAGCGCAATTGCAGAGCCAATACTTTAAATGCAGGTAGACAACGCAATGACTTACAACCACACACACGCTTAGAAAATAATGAGCACTTATACGGCTATTTATTCAAAGCTTGGAAGCAACAAGTGATAACACAGAAATAAATCACAGAAAAGGCAGAGAATTCAAAAGAAAATACATCAGTGTGGGCGTAACTGAATCCCTCATCTCGCCAGAAGCAGCTGGAAGACCCCGATAACAGCCAGGTCGAGAGCACAACAGCCCACAGGTATGCCGAACAAAGGTGTCCCCCTTCCGACTGAGGTCTTTGTACTTGTCCCGTCTGACCGTTGAGGGGTTCCGCGTATATGCACTCCTCAAAAAGGGGTGGTAATTTCTCAAACCTTCTGGCAAATGCACTTGCGCATTGATGGGCAACCGTTGGTTGCCAGCTGGGTCAACCGACAGTAACCTCAAGGAGCAAAGTGCTTCCCTCCTCTAAGAACAAGCGCCACGGAAAACAGTCCCATAACTCATAACAAGACATAACAAAGCCAGCTTTCCCAGCAGAATGTCCTTGACTGCATACCAGGTTTGGAAAGCATGTTTTCTTCAGCAAAGTAAATTCAGCTCTCAGCAAAATGAGTACAGCTTTTCACTGCGGCATGAAGTAAATATCCATTATGGCTCTGAGTGCCCCCAGAATGCACTGCGCACCAGCGCCATGTTTTAGCTCAAGCATAACAACGTTTCAAGCTATCTTTTATAAACATAGAAATATTTCTACGTTTATAAAAGATGGCTTGAAACATACAAAATTCAAGGCATCTTTTATAAAGCTTTGTTGATGGAGATAGACGCCTCGGGCTCTGTGATCTCTGCTCTGAGCAGAGAACACAGAGCCCGAGGCGTCTTTCACCCTCTGTGAACCCGCGGAATCTGTGATCTAATCTGCATATTAGATCAGGCAGCCTGCGGGTTTGCGGAGGGTCAGTGACCTGGGGAGGGCAAACAAAGGGACAGTAACTTCCTCTGATGACCCTGATGAGGGGTCATCAGAGAAAGTTACACTGACTGACAGAAGTGCCAGCCAGCCTCAGCGTCTCTGTGGCTGGCTGGCACTTCTGTCAGCTTGCCCAACATAATGACGGGCGCATCTCCCGTCACGGCTGCGGCCGTGGTAGGATAATGCGTCCCGCCAATGTTGTGTGGGACTGGGGGCCCCGGCAGGGCTCCGGCTCAGCCCCACTCTCTGGAGACTGCCGGGGCCCAGCAGGCCCCGGCCCACTTAAAGCACTGCGTTGGATGCAGAAAAGGCTTTCGACCGTGTTAACTGGGACTTTATGTTTCAGTCTCTACAATGACATGGATGTGGGGGAAAAATGTATCTCCCTGGTTAAGCTACTTTACTCATATCCTAAATCCTCTATAAATATCAATGGCCAATTCTCATCCTTTTTTCCTTTACTGAAAGGTACGCGACAGGGCTGTCCTTTCTCTCCTATTTTATACATCCTCTACCTAGAACCCCTGCCTGAACTTATTAGAGTTAATAGAAACATACCAGGAATCCCGGCAGGTTCTTTGCATATCAAAATGGCTGTATATGCTGATGATGTCCTCATCTTCTTCAAAAACCCAAACTCCACCTTTCGTCCTTACTCAATACTCTCCACCTATTTAGTTTTGCTTCAGGTTATAGATTTAATAAAGATAAATCAGAAATCCTTCCCCTAATCCCTTTTGTCTTAAACACGATTTTGATGTTTATGGATTTAAAGGGTGCAGTGACTTCATAAAATATCTTGGTATTCGTTTTTCTCCCACTATAAAAGATACAATCAAAATCAACATGCAGGTATTGTTGGATAAACTTAAAGACTTAACTTCTAAGTGGTCCCCCTTGTAACTTTCGTGGTGGGGCCGTCTGGACATGATGTTTACCCCCATCATACTATATTATATGCAACTCCTTCCAATTCCACTACCTCTTTCACTTTTTAAATCCATCTGTTCTGTCCTTCTTAATTTCCTTTGAGGTCATGGAAGGTGCAAAAGAATTGTGATAACCAAACTAAAGGCACCATATTAAATGGGAGGTGTTAGGTTTCCTGATTATAAACTATATCATTCTGCATTCCTTCTCAAGCAATCCTGTTGCTGGTTCACTTGTCCTCATGCTTCAGACTCTCCCGCTTGGTTTGATGTGGAGAAGTGTCTAGTCCACCCATATGAATTAGCCGACATTATTTATTTATTTAGCTATACCTCTATTTTTGTATCGGACCCTATTCAAGCTTCTATATCTGCGCTGAAGATATTCCTCTTCCCTCATACTAAATCACCCAAAACAAACCTCTACCCACTTTTGTGGCACAATAAAAATATTGTTATTAATAATAGGATAGTGAACCGAAGACCGTGGTTAAAAAAGGGCATAAGATTTGTCCAAGAAATCATCAACGGTACTTCCATTGTTTCCTTCCAACAACTGCAGCATATGTTTTCCATACCTAAGGCAGACTTTCATTTCTATAATAAATTAGTAAATTCATGCCTAGATTCTCTCCACCTCTTCTCTTATAACATCCTCACACCCGATGTTTGTAGGTTACTGCAGCTCACCATGGCCTCTGACCTTAAGGCTTCTAAACTATATGAAACTTTAACTTCAAAACTGGTGATTCAGCCTGTGCACTTGTTGTGGGAGGCCGAATTTGGTCAGCCAATATATCGCAATATTTCCTCTTTTTCATCCATAGAGCATTTATCACTCTGGTGAAACTCTGTAAATCTAATAAAAATGTTAATAATGATAATTGCTGGACATGTGGCCACTCTCCTGCCTCTTATGAACATATGTTCTTTAAGTGTCCTTTTGCTTTTTCTCATTTTGGCAGGATGTATGGAAATACGTTAAATATATATTCATGGTTGATGTTCCACTATCCCTTATGAACATTGTTTTAAGAATTTTGGCTGTGACATCTTTTGACATGCATGCTTCTGCAAAACTGTATGATTTATTTATTGTCATTGCTTAAAACATACTACTGCCAACTGGAAGAACTCACGCTCCCTCTCTTTTAGAGGATGGTGTAACAACATTTGTCATATACAAAAATTAGAAAGTTGTATGGCTAAATATCAAGATTCTATTAACAAATACAATGTAAAATGGTCCTTTTACACCAGATATCTTGACTGTTTCGCCTCTACACATAGTTCGTGAGTTTACTCTATAATACCTCATATCTTTGTGTTATTTACTGTTACTTTCATTTACTTATTTATCTTTTCATTATGTCATTATGATACTAATAGAATATAAGGTTTTACATTCTCCCTCTCCCCCCTCTCAACCCTTATGTTTTCGTTTTTGTACATTGTCTGTGTCTCCCCGTTAGTCTTAGTATATCATCATTGATATCTATTTTGCAGATTATACAGAATATAAACCTATTACAACGACTGCTTAATCCTTAACTTTATTTTTTATATCACCATGTTCACACACATTTCTGCATCGTTGCTATTTGTACCTTTGTTATAACTCTAATAATAATACAAATTTATTAAACAAAAAAGCCTTTTCTGAACCCTTCAGATCTGGTGAGCGGTAGGATGACCAATTCATTCAAAGCATCTCACTTCCCTGCGCCCTTCTTTCTGGTCAGGAACCAATAGAGGTACTAGAACCATTGGGGCAGTGGATGAAGCCTTCAGCACAGCTGAAGGCGGTCTGCTTGCTGGTCCTCTTCGAACTCAGTGACTAAGGCAAGGGTGGAGGAGGAAAGAAGGGAGTAGGAAAGGAGAGGGGGAATCCCGATGCAAGGACGTTCAATTGAGGTGTATTGCCCCACCTACAAGGCTGTTTGTCAGTAGCCCAATTACCTGGCGGGCAAGCACAACATGTCGGGTGGCTCTAGGACTACTCATACCTCTGCTTTCCTAAGATCCTGCTATGCTGTAAATCATCTACACCTCAGAGAGACCCACCTATCTGCCCACCCTGCAGTCTTTGAATGGTGATGAAGAGCAGTTACTTTTGAACACTGTATCTTGAAGTTTCCACCCAGGATTTATGTTGAGAAGGCCTTTGCGGTGTATTGCGTTCTTGAGGATGTACCAGCGAAACCCATCGTTGGAGGGTCATAGGACTCTGGGGTTCATTTTTGACTCCACTCTCTCCTTCTCTTCTCACATCTCGGACATCTCCAGTAAGTCCCACATACCAGCTTCACCTCCTCAGATAGATACCACCTTTTCTCACCTTACCCCAAAGGCTCACCGTCTCCAGAGCCCTGGTTTTCTCTAGACTAGACTACTGCAACAGCCTCTTTCTCAACCTTCCTACTTCTACTCTCCATCCGCTACAACTCATCCAGAACAGAACCGACTTATCCTTGGCCTCAAGACCAGGGACCACATCTCTATGGCACTGAAATCCCTCCACTGGCTTCCTGTGGATGCTAGGATCAAGTTCAAGACCCTCTGCATAGTCCACAAGGCTTTCTGGGGCCGGGGCTTGCACTATCTACAACGCTGTCATCCTAAATACTGTCCTTCCAGGGCCCCCCGCTCATCCTCCTCCAACTCTTTGCAGGTGAGTCGTTTTTCCAAGCAGCGAGGTAGATCTTTATCCTCTGCAGGTGCCACCCTATGGAGCAGCCTCCCTGCTTCTCTCTACCTTGAGCCCGAGCTCCTTAAGTATAGGAAACTCCTCAAGACCTTCCTCTTCTCTTCCTCTTTCGCTCTCCCTCTCCCCTGCTAACCTCCTCTCTCTCTCCTTCTCTACTGCCTCACCACTCCATTTCTGCCCTAACTCTGTTCAGCTTTTGCTAACTGGTCGCCTGGCTCACCTCTAGAGTCTCACAGGTCCTAGGCTCCCTGCCAGTCGTTGCACTTGCCTACGGGCCTCTGCACTATGGCCAGCACTACTGCACTTTCAGCATACGTTCCATGAGAGGGTAACCTCTCTGCACTTAACCCAGGGCCCTTCTGGACTGGGCACACTTGTTCACCCACCCTCCTCCCTTGCATGACCTCAATTTACTAGGCCTAGTAAGCTCTCGTTTGTCCCCCCTTTGTCTCCCCTCCCTAATCTGGTTGCTCCTGAAACACTTCATGCACTTGCACTAGGAGAAATGCTGTCAGGCCTAGTACGCTAGTTACATTTTTGTGAGATCATCCGGAAACCTCAAGGCCTAAGAATGACTGGTACGTACTATGGATATACGATAATGTAGATATGTAAGGCTGTATATACTTATGTGTATATGTTGGTGTGCATACACTGATACTCATGATAACATTTCCTGACTTACCTAAACTATTGCTTTGTATTTAATGTATCTTGCACCTGTATCTTGCTCCTACTGCAATCACTGCTCTATGTATTGCTACCTCTGCACTGTAACTAAGCTTTAAGACTTCTTGTTTCTGCTGCGCCCGTCTACCCAAGGGCTTGGTGCGCATTACCAAATAAATAAACAAACAAACAAACAAAACAAACAAACTGCTGTATTCCTGCTCCCTTCCCACCTTGAAGCGCTTTGAAGCACTTCCCTTGTGTATAAACGCTGTACAAATAAACAATTACAATTACTAGAAGATTTGGTGATCCTAGAGTCCCCACACAATCTGCATAGTTAGGCACTGGTTGCATTTTCCAAACCCTTGCAAAACATTCCAAAGTAATGTTGTCATTGCATAGTATTAACCTGCAGTTTAGATGGTTTTATATGTGGAATCCTGCAAAAGCACTGAAATAACACTTTCTAGCCCCACAGTCTCCTCACTCTCTCTACCCCACCCACCCTACCCCCACTCTCTCTATTCCACCCACCCAACCTACCCCCACTCATCCACCCTTCCGCAACCCTCTACCTCCACCCACCCTACCCCCACTCTCTCTACCCCATTCTCTCTATGCATCCATCTACTCTCTCTACCCCCATTCTCTCTATGTATGCACTCACCCACCCTACCCCCACTCCCTCTATCGAGCCCCCACCCTACCCCTACTCCCTCTAACCCCCACCCACCATAGCCCACTCTCTACCCCACCTCACTCTCTACCCCACCCACCCCAACACCACCCCACTCTCTAGACCCCACCCACCCCAGCCCAACTCTCTCTACCCGCACCCCCCCACCTCTCTCTAGCCCACCCACCCTACCCCCATTCTCTCTACCACCCCACACTACCCCCACTCTCTATACCCCCTACCGGCCCTATCCCAGCCCCACTCTCTCTGTATCCACCCACCTTACCTCCACTCTCTCTATTCCACCCTCCCAACCTACCCCCACTCATCCACCCTTCCGCAACCCTCTACCTCCACTCACCCTACCCCACTCTCTCTACCCCCACCCACCCACCATTTTCCCACTCTCTCTACCCCCGCCCACCCCCACTCTCTATAAACCCCCCACCCACCCTACCCCCACTCTCTATGCCCCACCAATCCTACCCCAGCCCAACTCTCTCTGCATCCACCCACCCTAGCCCCACTCTCTGTACACTCACCCTATCCCACTCTCTCTACACCCACCCACCCTACCCCCACTCTCTACAGCAATCCACCATACCACCACTCACTATAACCTCACACACCCAATCCCCGCTCTCTACTCCCACATCCTCCCAACTCTCTCTACTCCCACCCATCCCTACTCTCTCTACCCCCACTCACCCACCCTAACCCCACTCTATCGATGTCCACACTCTCTACCCTGTCACCCACCCTGCCCCACTCTCTTTACCACCCACTTGCTATAACCTCATCCATCCTCCTCGATCTCTACCCCCACTACCCATCCTGCCCCCACTCTCTCTCTTCCCCCTCCACCCACCCTAATGCAACTCTCTACCACCACCCTACTCTACCCCTACCGTACCCCACCCCCACTCTCTAACCCCACCCACCCCTACCCCACCCCACTCTCTCTAAGCCCCAACCCACCCCACCTCCACTCTCTCTAATCGCACCCACCCTTCCCCCTCTCTCTCTACCCCCGCCCACCCTACCCTCACTCTCTCAACCCCAACCCACACTACCTTCACCACTCTCTACCACAACCCACCATACCCCCACTCGTTATAACGTCTCCTGACCTACCCCCCGCTCTCTAACCCCACATCCTACCAACTCTCTCTACCCCCTCCCATCCCTACTCTCTCTACCCCCACTCACCCACCCTTATCCCACTTGATCTACCCCCACACTCTCTACTCCATCACCCACCCTACCCCCACTCTTTCCCACCCACTTGCTATAACCTCCCCCGCCCTCTACCCCCACCACCCATCCTGCCCCCACATTCTCTCTACCAATACCCACAAACCCTATCACACTTTCTCTACTCCCACCAACCATACCCCCACTCTCTCCACCGCACCCAACCCCTGCTCTCTACCCCTCACACCCTACCCTCCACCCCCACTCACCGATGCTACAACACTCTCTCCACCCCATCCTCCTATCCTACCCCACTATCTGCACCCCACCCACCCTACTCCACTATCTCTACACCCACCAACCCTACCCCACCCAACTATCTTTAAATACCCATATCTCTCTACCCTCCGCCACCCAGCCTACCAACTCTCTCTAACTCCACCCACCCAACCTACCAACTCTCTCTAAATCCAACTAACCAACCAACCTACCAACTCTCTCTACCCCACCCACCCTCACTCTCACGATTAGCCTTATTATTCTATGGTGCACCTGCACCCTTTATCGCATCCTCCTTTGAAAATGTGCACTCTCCTCCTTGTTTTATAGTATGATTTGTTCCCAAAAATGTAGTGCTGCTAGGGTAATTATTAGTGTTAGGTAGAGTTTAGTGGGCTTGCGACTGCCTGGTTTAGGATTAGGATAAAGGTTGGGATAAGGATCGGGTTTAGAGGCTGTTAGAGTAGATTAAGTGGGGTTGTTGTAAGACAAGGGTTAATAGAGTAATGGTTTGGGTAAGTGTTACAGAAAGTGATCGGGAGGTTAGGGAGGGCTCTTGATGTTGCCATAGCCTAACGGTTAGGATAAACCTAATGGGGTAAAGTGTGCTTTGGGGTAAGTGGTAGAGTTGCAGATAGGGTAAGGCTAGGGTTAGTATTAGAGCAAGTGTTTAGACTAAGGGAAGGGCTATGTACTTTGTGGTGAAATGGTGATGTGGTTGCTGATAGGTTCACTGTACATTTTCTATTTATTTTGTATTGAGTAACATGCAAACAAAATGCTTAGCACGCTGAAGGCTTAGTTGTCCGTAAGAGTTCAGGGTGGAATAAGGGTTGTTATTAGAGGTAGTGGAAGGTTTAGGAATGGAGTTAGGGTGATTGCAGGGATTTAGTTAGAGGTTTGGGACATATTCAGGGTTGCAGCTTTGTACCTTTGTGTATTTAAAAATAGCTTTTTTGGTGACCTTATTACTGGCAACATTTTCACACTTTGGATTGCTTGTATTGAATTATTACATTTTTTTAAACATTTTGCTGACTACATTTTCTCATGACTACATTTTCCTGGGGACATTTTCACATTTTCACATAGAGCCAGTTTACTGTTTTCTTCTGAGTAAATTTAATCTTGATAAGACTCTGCAATAACTGGCAATGTTTTTGATTGCTCAAAGCAAGTTTTTTAATGGTGTACAAGTTTTGTACCATGCAAAAAATTCCATGAATAAGGCGCTTTGTGTTTTGTCCCCACCAGACCGCAAACCCTCCTTTGTGGGTGTATACACAGCCTGGGACATGGATATGAAGGACTGGGTTCAGAAGTGGCATTCTGCGACAATCATTAGGAGCGCACGCCTGCTGAACCATGACTGTCGATTTTTGCAAGAGCCCACACAACAATTGAAATCTCTTGTCCACCTACTACAGACAGCAAGTAATACTAACTCATCAAACTGGCCCAGATTGGCCAGAAAAGTGGCCCACACTAGCATTTTGCGTTTTTTGGTTCGGGTATTTACCCTAAACCTTATTAGCCAGTCCGAGCCTGCTTCTATTTTCCACTCCAACCCCATTTAAAATAATGTCTTCTCGGGCTTTGAGGTGAGTGATGCGCCGGTTTGGGGAGAGCCGAAAACAAAGAGCAAGCGGATCAAGTGGGAAAGACGAATGGGCAAAAATTAGAAGTGAAGCTGCAGAGGGATGCAGGACGTGCACGACGTTAAGAATAGAAAGCACGTGACTACAATTGCGTCGGAGCAATTCTTCTTCTGCGCATGAGTGACAATAGCAATGTGCGCAGTTTGCTGGAGAGGAAGGGGTAAATACACCTCAGAATGGCTGCACCCCTTCCTGCAGGCCTTCCTTTCGCGGCAAGAAGGATCTGGTAATGGCGATTAGGCCGGGCATGGGTAATCCGGTGGGATGGCATCCTATAGTGGCCCACAGGGTTTAGCAGCAGGCAGGAAATACATAGCATTATAGATTGCATCCTGTGTATTGTCACTTGCTAAGACGTATAAAACGCAGACAAAAAAAGCATCTGCACATTGGTGTTCATTTTTAAAAAAAAATTTATAGAGCAAAGTATTTTGGGTTCAGGAACAATTATAATCTTCAAAATGCTTTACAGAGAAAAAGTAAACATGATATGCCTGCTGGAACAACGGCCTGTTCTGAGCGGACTCTTCTTAACAAAGCAGGGGTTTCATGAAGTGCAAGCATTTTAGGAAGAGGCCCGGATATGCTCGGGGTGGGGGGAAGAGGAAGGAGACACTTGGCTGGATGGGTGATTCAGGATAGAGAGGGGAAGAGGAAAATGAAAGTCGAATGAAAGGGAAATGAAAGGAGAAAAAGGGGAGACATGGGTTTGAGGAGGGGGAAATACTTATACAATAAGGCTTTTTTGGCATGTCTTAGTGCAGCAGTAGGCAACTGTGGCTATCCAAACGTTTTGGCCTATTACTCCCATGATCCCCCACCGTTGACTATACTGGTGGATGGGAGTTGTAGTCCAAAACTTCTGGATAGCCACAGGCTGCCTTAGGTTGATTTAGAGGTTACAGGTTTTGTGCAAGTATTTGCATTTGCATATGATCACAGTTGCCAATCGGCTCCACGCAATGTATGACACCTGGTGCTATTCCTAGCTTTTGCAATTGCACGCTGGGATGCACAGTTTAATTTTTTCCATAAGTATGGACTACCTGTCCCAGCATGCAAAATAAAAGGGCAGGTCTGACTCATGGGTTACACATTACATGGGGCCATTTGGAAACTATGTAGCTGTTCCAAATGTTTTACATATACGTTTATGTGCTGCTTTGTCTGTTATGCGACATGCCCAGGTCCTCGAAGCCGGCTATATCCAGGAGATCTTCCTCCTCCAGGCCAACTAGGACACCCTATGCCAATCTGCTCACAGTACCGAAAGTCAAACAAGCCAGAACAGGGGGCTCATGCTTCCCATTCATTGCAGCCCTGCAATGGAACGCCCTCCCTTCACACCTCAGAGCAGAAACCTCCCACCTAGCCTTCCGCAAAGCCATTCAAACACAGCTATTCACCTAAACTGGACTATGCTGAAGCTATATGTTTGCAATTGCTCTAGGATGTGTGCCAAAATGCCCCTCAAACCTGATGTGTAAGATTTATGATGCATGCCTCATGTAACTAAGTCATTTCCTTGTAACAGCACCTCAAAGCCCCCTGGCTGTTTGTGTGCTCTATACATTTAAAAAATAAAATAAATAGCTATATTCCGAGGCCACTTATCTCACACCTGAAAGATGTTGCCCAGTTTTTGCTGATTTGATTTTCATCTTGGCAATCTGGGTCCTTCTCAGAGGGTAAGCTAATAGAGTGCTTATCCGGGGAGATGTTGAGTTATGTAAGCATGCATTGGTCAGTGGCCCATCCCCACAGAGCCTGGCCAATCAAACCCAGCACGACAACCTCTCAGTTTTCTTATAGTACATGCTATTGTTCGATTACCCATCAATACTCGTTCCACCTACTTGCACTCTGTGGTTCCCCAGGAAAGACTGAAGAGTTCATCTAACAGCCCCTCAACACTAGGGAATATATACAGAGAAGATTGCAATTACCCCTTCAGAGCACTGTAGACCGTATATATCTATAGTGGGCTGTACAGAGAAATATCCAAAACAGTTTTTCTCTCAATGGTGGGGCTTTGGAAAGAACCAGTTCAACGAGATGTTTATGTTTCACTGTCCTAGTGCTAGTCTGAGAAATCTGCATTCTTTTTGCATCCAAGCTGCCGTCCACGTGCCTGGTTCCTAGTGACTCTTTCGACAGTCAAAGTTTTGAATGCCAAAAGTTTTTTTTTTTTTGGAGGGTTCCCCCACCGAACCCCCGTTTTTTTAAATTTGAAACTTATTTTTTTCAACACCTTTGTGTCTGAACATTTGACATTCGAAACTAATGTTTCAAAACTTTGACTAGACACCCACGTGCCTCAATCTATCATCCAACCAATCCTTCACCAGAAGCATGTGAATCCTGTAATGTGCAGTCAAGAGGCTGCAGGAGGATAGAGAGTTCAGAGAAATCTGGTACTTTCAGACTGCCAGACTGTTTCTATGACACTTGATTCAACACTTGAGTCAGGGACTGGAGTCGTCCACCCAGGGTCTGACCAAAGCCTGTCTCATAATTAAAGTTTTGGGAAAAAACAGCTTCTTAGATGATATTGAGGATGGGTTCTGTGGTTAATGGAAAATCCTAGTGGTGGAAGAGTGTTTATTGCTTCTTGCGCTTGCTACCAACACAAACCCCCTACTAGCCATTCATCTAGCTAGGGATAGAGGAGGTGTACTTGTATTCTGAGGTGCATGAGAAATGGTGCCATATGCTTTGTGAAAATCCATGCAGCTGACCAAACGGAAGGATCTTGAATTTAAAACTTTGTCTGTCGCCACACAATACAGGATCTGTGGTCAGCTGGGACATAAGGATCATGTCTGTCCCAACGTATCAACAACAAAAACAATGGACACAAAAGCTGGGGCATTTTGGATTAGGGGAACAAAAAAACGCTGTCCGGTCGGATTTAGTACTCGCAGAGCAAGGCAATCCAGTTTGTTTTGTGCTGGTTAGCTGTGTCCACACTGTCCACAATGTGCACTCGAAGGTTCAATTAAAATTCAACATCGGACAAGGACACTGTGAAGCAGGGATGGAAGTGCTTTCTGGATTACCCACCGAAATAATCTTGGGCAAAGAAAGACTTACCACAGTTTGATCGATGATTTAAGAAGGCCCAAGTGGAGGAGTCAACTGGAATAGAAAAACATCTAGTTGGTTGCTTGGGTGAACCATCAAAGGTGATGGAGTGTCCACAGGATTTCCAGTCAGAAAAGAAAATTGGGCCTCATTACGAGTTTGGCGGTATTTCAGTGGTAAATTCTCTGAGATACCACCAAACAGATATACAGTTTCTGCCACTTGGTTCGGCGGAATTACCGCCGGATAACAAGTGGTGGTAAGCAGTGTTAGTCCCCATTAATTGGAGTAAATAGTACACCATGGGGATTTTGGCAGAATTACTGCTGGCGGTAATTCTGCTGTTTTTGACAACTTTTGTTGGTAAACCAGCAGAGTTAACTCCACTTCACCACTGAACTTGTAGTACATTGGCACGGTGATGCGGCATGAATGAAGCAGTAATCCTGTTACTGCCAATGTTTACTGCACCACCGTACTCATAATGAGGCTGACATCTTTCAAGGCCTACCTTGCCATAAAAGAAACGGTGAGAAGAAGGGAGATATGTGATGGAAACCCCTTTCTGAGGACCACAAAAGTGGTGAGTGAGGGGGCCATCTGTCACCAAAAAACAGTGTGTTTTGGGGCACGTGACAGAATGGGGAGGGTTACATGGTCACCCTACCTTGTTCCCCATCACATAGTAGGGGACAATCACAATACAGCTTCATTCTAGTCCAGTCCAATCTTGGGGGCCTGGATTCTTCCCACTGCATCAGTCATTTAGTGCAGGCCAGCTCTAAAAGCCTAGACCCAGTCCAAACACCTTTTAATATCTTGCAGGCCAATAATAATGCTCTCCCTCCCCAACTGAGAGAGCCTGATCAAGCATAAAGTTCCAGCATAGACAAAGATACTTCCGGAATGGTGAAAATGGTTGCAAAAAGTAGTGGTACTGTTAGCAGTAAATGTAGTGGGACGCTCACTTCGACCACTGATTGAAACGTGTTTAAGGACAGTTTCACCGTCACCGACACATTAAAGAGGAACCTGCAGCAGTGCCGATGAAATGTTTCAAGTCTACAGTTTTGTGACTACTAGGAATAAATTGCAGGAAGCAAATATACAGTAGCATATAGACAAGAGTTTCTCATAGCATGGATATAATGCTTCAATTTCACTGCGTGGCAAAGTAAAGAAGCATGGTGATTACAGGGTATATCCTAGTGTCTGTTCAACATCTAGTGCACAGGCTGGAAGCACAAGAGAGCACCAGGCAGGGTAGAACGAGGGGAACTAACTTTCAAAATGGCCATAGGCCAATCATTGGTTTGGTCAAAAACACTTGAACCCAAAGCAGCTCCAGGTGCACACTGGGACAACTAATCCCAGTCCCTATCCATTTACAAGATACAGGTGCAGACACTGACTGGCAGTCCCATCCAGTGGAAGGAATGAACACAGTTTAAAAGCACCGAGCCCCAGCTGGTCAATGTGGGTTGTGGGAGCAGGTGGCTCACATTTGGAGAAAGCTGGAGAATGGAGAGTGGTAGAAGAGGCTGGGCCTGGATAGGATGGTGATATGGCAACATTGGAGCAGGAGGAGCTGATACAAGCGAAGATGGTAAAGCAGGCAGTGGTAACATCAGAGAGAGAGAGCGAGGACGGGGGGAGGTGGTGAAAGTTAGAAAGGTGAGGAAGGAGATGGTAACATCAGAGCGAGAGATAGCGTACAGGAGGAGGCAGTGAGACAGAATCCGGTAACATCAAAAGGAGGGCAGTTGGAGGATGAGGTTCTGCCATCAGAAGGAGGGAGTGGAAGCCAAGAGGATAAGGTGAGAATCACGGTGGAGAAGCAGGGAGTGAAACAAAAGGGGAAGAAGGAGGTGATAAGATCAGAGGTCGGAAGAGAAACAGAGGAGGTAACATCAGGGGTCGTTAGTGATATGGAAAAGGTGGATTAAGGAATACCACAAGTTGGAGGGGGAGTGAGGATTACATGGGGGGAGGTTGGAAGCCTAATAGGATGATACCCCAGAGTGTTAAAGTCCAGAAGAACAGGCGGTTAGGAGGTGGCGATAACAGACAGATGAACCAGGTAGTGAAAAACAGAGAATTAGGCGCAACATCTGGTGGGGAAGGCATTCTGGTAGAGTAAAAGGCAAGAACATGGAGCCAGCAAAAGGGGTATGGAGGCACAGAGCAATCTCCTAGATAGGGAACAAAGGTTCTGTCAGGCCCAGTGGGCCCTCGGCAAGACCAGATCGCAAGAGAAGGAATGCAACTGAATTAGGGGTTTCCTTGTTTGAAGCGATTGTATATAGAGTTGTAATTTGCATCTGGTCATTATGTACTTATTATTATAGAAATTCAATATGTGTAATGTTTATTTTTATTATATTTGAAAAGTTGATTTTATCAACTAGCCAAATAAAAAAAAAAAGAATTAGGGAGATTATTGTGAGCTCATAGAGGTGAGGAATCTGGAGGAAGCCCCGGCAAGGATCTTCCCCGGGGACCCCTCTGTAACCCTCTCTGCTGGCCACAACCACTGATCCATCAGCTTAAATGACTTGAAAGCCAGCACCTAGAGTAAACATAGGAGAAGGGCTTGAGTCACCCTAAAGCCTGCAATACCAAGAAGAGGTGACAAAACACTTCTTGAATTGTACGGCCAATTAACCTACAAGCCAAGAATTCCTAGGAGCCAGTAAGAGGCAGATGGGGCATTTTGCAAGATGAGAATCTCCCAGGGGAAAGGAAGTCGATTCCATTCTTGTGGGCTAACTTTAGTCCCTTCTGTAGAGGTTGCTGATGAACATTGCCCCCGACCCCCGGGCAGTGGTCACTTGGCATCCAGATGACAGTTAATGTCTTCCCTCATCTACCCCAGTCGAATTTTCAGGCAGCAGCCATTGTTGTCGCACCCCCAAACCAAGGGTGGCGTGCAGAGTTCTAAGCTAGTCTCGGGCTCACTTTGCTCAATAACACAACCTGGGCTCTGGCTTCTCGATGAGCCGCTCTCGGCTCAGATTTGCACTGAACCCTCCTGGCTCTGATTCTGAGTGAACTAATATGAGTCCAGAATATGGCTCCCAGCCAACCTCTGAGTGTCCTCCTCCTCTTACCTCTCTCTCCACCTCTGCCTCTCTCTGGACCTTTAGCTCTTGGCCCATAAATAAGTCCATTCAATTGCCTAATGCTTACACACTGGTTGTACCCAGTTCATGTCCCACTGGTTTAACCACCTACCTCAGTGCGCCCTTTAACATTTTCTCATTTTCGCTTTGGCCAGTGCTGGGCATCTTATTTGAACTTCTCCTTTTCTCTGAACCTCCTCTGTCTCCAGATGCCTACCTCTGTTGTCCGAGTCTTTCCCCTCTCTGTGCTTATCTCTTCCAGCTTCTACCAGCTTCCACTCTACTTCTCCTTCCTCCACCTCTGCCCTTCCTCCAAGGCCAATGTCTCCCTCAAAAGTCTCCTTCTCACCCTCTGTTCCTCTTTCACTTTTCCCTAACTCCTCGAATGCGAACCTCCCCCCCTCTGTTCTCTCACCCTCCTCCAATGCCAACTCACCAGTCTTCCTTCCATCAACTCCTTGATCCTTCCATCCTCCAACTGCACCTCTCCCTACTTTCCTTACTTTTCTGAGGCTACGGGGTGCAGTATCACCCTGTGTGGGGTTTGATGCCCTGGTCGTTGCAGTCTCTCTAGGCCCGGTCCACTTATCTCCTCTCAGCTCTGCTGGACCTTCTTCTGGCCCAGGTCGGCAAAGGGTACCTGTAAACCTGCTTGCCTCACCCAAACTGAGAATAAAGGGCTTCTTTTAAACTTCCTGGATTAGGTTAGTGCCCCCGATTGGCTTGGCCAATCAGTTTCACAACAGATTCAGGGTAGGAATAGGGGTTCAGGAGGCTTCCCATGATCCCCAGGGTTTTGTCCACCCCAGTTATCAGTCTCTGATCTGTAACGTCTCAACTGAAATCTGGAAATATACCATCACCATGGCCATTAAAGTTGATAAAGTACAATTCCCTTTTGTTATCTGTTTATGCTGTATATTATTTTCTCTGCTATTCTCACGCCTTGCTCATTTTAAATGGCTGATGCCTGAAAACCCTAAGCCGGTGTGGGTTTAATAAAAATTCAACTTGCCAATCAATTTGATAAACTTCCATTATATTGGGAACAAAAGCATAAAAAGGCATTTCTTAGTAAACCTTTGCTCATTCTTTGATAAAATTGCAACATGTTTCCAAAGACAAAGTAAACAAATCTTAAAATTTAGGGCATCGCATTATGTATCTAACACGTATAAAATGGGTGAAGTGCAAAAACAAGCCTTATTCCCTCGTTTAGCATGTGACCAAATCTGCCCCATCACCTCAGGGCTCACGGGAAATATTCTCATTTCCTGTAAACCGGGCTGCATGGATTTCATTTCCTGGATAATCAATTTGCTTGTTTATGGCGGTGATGCCTATGAGTGTGTTGCCAATAAGATCTTCATCAGCTGAAAGATATGTCCTTGTTGAGTGGAATACATTTCTTAGTTTTGCAAGTGCATTGCACTGCCTTAGTTATCTGTGGCAGGAGATGGTACATTATCCCTCTGGAGTGTATTGAGCACAATTCATGCTTGGGTACCTTGAGGTTACTATGGAGAATTTACAAATGACATTTTATTTTATTTTTAGGGCACAATGTGGTTTACACCTGCTCCTCAATGTGAGAGATGACTCCACGGGTTTGTGTGATTTTGTACACAAATTGCCAAAAAGTCATACATAAAGCTTAGGAGTCAGGGACGTCATTTGGGGGTCGCCAGAGGTCGCAAGAGCGACCGCTGCCGATTGGCCAGCGACCTCTGTCACTCTCTTGCGACCTCTGGCATTTCCTCCAATCAGAGGAGGAGGGGGCGTGGCCACCACTCAAGCGGTGCAGCGTGCTGGTGGTCCTCCATTTTGTGAGCACTGCAGCGAAGCCAGCGTGCAGCAGCAGCTTCGTGGTTTCTCTTGGTGCCAGAAAGTCCAGGCCAACTAACTTCTTCCAAGCTAACACACAGCGGTGAGTCAGTCTGTGTTGTGTGTGTGACTGAGGTCGGGGGCGAGCGGGTGTGTGTGAGCTGCTGGGTGGATTAATGTTGCTGGCGTGTGCCGCCGTAGGCCCCAGGCCAGTGCCTTAAGTGGCACTACAAATCGAGCCGGGGCCCATCGAGGGGGCGTGGCCCAACAACGTGGTCTTGATGGGCCGTTAGGCCACGCCCCCTTGACGAGCCCCGGCTCAATGGGCTACTGGCACCCCTGCCAGGCAGCCTTTTGTAGAGATTAGCACCCTCTCCCCTATAGGGGAGAGGGTGCTGATCTCTGCATTTATTTTGTATAGGCTTGCCTGGCAGGGGACAGCGCCTCGCCTATTCAGCCTTAATGGTGGTGCTGCCCCTCGCCAGCTGGGGAGGGGCAGCGTCACCATTAAGGCTGAAAGGGTGAGGCCACTGGAAGCAGAGGCCTTTTTCCTAAAGACTGAAACTCCCGCGAATCCGCGGGAGCTTCAGTATTTAGGAAGCAAGGCCTCTGCTTCCAGCGGCCTCACGTTTCTCCATAATGGTGGCGCCGGCCCACGTGCATCCCTTGATTAAAGGGATGCCTCGCAGGTGCGGCGCCACCATTATAGCTGAAAGGCATTTTTTTCTGAAGCCTGAAGCTCTCGCACACGAGCGAGAGCTTCAGGCTGTAGAAAAAAATGCCTTTTCGTGTAGTGGCCGGGGCTGCCCGGGGAGATTAGTGGGCCCCGGCAGGGCCCCGCCTCAAAACGAAATTTCGGAACCTGCCCCAGGCTGAGGTCAGATGTGTGCTCTTGTGGCATTCCCCTGCGGCCGCCAGGACCAGGTGGAGCCTAGGTTGCGTGTGTGCTGTGCTAGCCCACTACCTGCGGCCGCAGGCGGATAGCTTGGCACCTCAGGCGACAACAGCTACACGTGTTGCTTAATACCCAGAGGTTTCTAAGCATGGACCTGGGGATCGAACCTGTTTTGCTCCCACGTCGTCTTGCTTCCAGTTGCCCCTGAGCTAGGAATCTGCCCCACGGACTGTCGAGTTGCTAAGGTTTAGCCACCCCAGTTTCTCCCCCTTAGAGTCCCTAGAATATAGACAGTGGCCCCGATTTATAAAGTATCATGTGTGTCCCGGCCTTGCAATATTCTAAAATGTCATTGGCAAGGAATGTCAACATATGATATACTATGGCATTTATAACGCGCCTATACACAAAGTAAAACACAGTACCATTGGAGAATGATGAAGCTTCTCTCTGCCTCTTTCCATAGAATTGGGGGTTTTGTGAATTTACCTCATTGGCGAAGGAGCATGCATTCAATACAGCAACTAAGTGCGCTGCACACATCTGTAATACCTCAAATACTTACACACAATTGGAGCTAAAAGCCTAAAATCTGATTCCTCAAGCAGAATGTAATCAGGGTCCCAACACACTCCACTGGCAGGGTGCCTGTGGCCAAGGGCAGGGAGCTCTGCTTTCGGGGTGGGGGTGTGCATGCATGCAAATGTCTGCTTGCTCTAGTCTGTGTGTGGGTTTGTGGGATGTGGGGGGCCTGTATCTGGAGTGCTGCAGGGCTTGGTTGGCCCAAATCAGGGGGCTTTATCTGGAGTGTTGCGGGCTGCGCTCTCGGCCCCCTAGCTGTGTAGTCTGTGCGCTCCCTGGTATCTGGAAGGGACCCCTGTGCCTGGGGTGCTTCTCTGGCCCCTGGGTCCGTGCTGTGGAGGTGTGTCTGGAGTGCAGGGTGTACTGTCTCTCTGTGGCCTCCCTTCTCTCACGCCTCCTTGACTGGGCAAGTGTGGTGGGAGTCGTGGAACCCTGCCGGTCCCTCACACAAAGGGGACATGTAGACTTTTCAACAGAGTCACTTCGCAGCACAATCGCTCCTTACCTGAGACAACTGTCCTTCCTGCATCTTCATTGAAATGCCTCCTATGCAGCAGAGATCATATTGAGTTGCTCAGTGCTCGCTGGAATCCAGCTCTGTGCATTCAAAATATCATCATCATAAAAATAATGGGCCAATGAATATCTGCCACAATAATCAGTTCTGCCTCTGGGTAAATAGTGAGGGGTTACGCTGCACGCCCCAGTTTCCCAGTGTATGACCTCACATGGTGATGGGACGTCACCATCCACCTCTTCCCAGCCACATTAGGGTCACTGGGTGTAGGGTATTCAGTTTCAGGAGTATAATTCGATAATATCACGTCACCCCAAGTGCTCATGTGAGTGAGGGGAGGCTAGATGTGCCGGGATGAGAGGTACCACAGGCTCCAGGGATGCCGGGAAACGGAGGGTGGAATAGGCTGCTGGGTGGCCGGATTGCAAGGTCAGAAGCAGGGCACTGCAGTTAATGGTAGTCTGGAAAGCACACCCCTCAGTGCGTTCAGTCAGTATCTTGTCTCTATGACAAATGATATTCTGGTGTGCTGTTGTACAAATGATTCTTCCATTCTGATAATTTGTTTTTTATTTTCAGACCTGCATCTTCATGTGGAGTTCCTTCCTTTCTGTGTCAGAATCTTCACCTTACATGCCACTGAAACAGCAGCCTCGGACACATCTGTCAAGCCACTGTTCTGCTCAATCTGGTAAGAAACTACATTTTAAGTCTTATGATCAGAGTGAAGGGTTGGGCATTATCCCAAAATCTATACAATAGTACTAATTGTTGGAATGTGTACCATTATGGAGAGGTGAGGGGTGTGGAGGACAATGAACATGTAGGAACAGAAACCTAGGCATATAAAGAGTGTTGGTGAGTGTGGGAGTAATGCAAAATGCAGCCAGGATTTTTTCCCCGTAAAATATGGGGACATGACTTATGAGGCTTTTGGTACTGAAGGTGGCATCGCTCAGTAATGCACTGTACACCTTGAACACATTTTGAACTAATCTTTTGGCAGCCAAAATAACACAAGAAGAAGAATTATTAAAAACTGTGGATGCCATACATGTTTTCTGGTGAAATATTCTCCCTCTCGCCTTTTATCCTGGCTTTCCCCTATCCCCATACCCGCCTATCCGTCCCTGTCCCCCCAGAATGTGATTTCGCTCTGTAGTCCTGTTGAACTAACAGGGCAGATCCAGATTAAGAGGGGATTTGGGTTCATACACTTCGCGTGGCAACATGGACCTTGACACTGCTACATATGATGATCCATTCTTGTATGAAATGTCACAAAACACTGATATCGTAACCATATATTTCTTAGTGTACTGAGGGGATAATGCTTTATGAGGCCACTTCCTGTGATGTCATGTGGAGGGCGTGGTCAAATGACATCACTTCCTGTGATGTCGAGTGGGGTGTGGTCAAATGACATCACTTCCTGTGATGTCACTCTTATGGGCGTGGCACTGTGATGTCACTTCCGCTACCCCTGGCGTTTTGGTGAAATGACGTCCCTGTTAGGAGTAGGCATGAGTTGCCAGGACGGGCCTCAGGCTCGCACTGTCCTCTATCTCCATGGGGCAATGCCCCAGGGTGTGTGTGGCTTGACAGGCCAGCGAGGAGTGGACTCGTGAGCCAGTGCAAGCCAGATAGTCCACAGACACATTTGGGCTGGTAGATTTGACCAATGCTATTGGCCAACGTGTTTGAAAATTGGACCTCTTGACAGACACTTCCATAAAAATGTGCACCCAGTTACTAATCGAACAGGATTTAGCAAAGAATCAGTAATTGTGATTACATAATGTTGAGACATTTATTGTTGCTTGAGCCTACCTTTTTCCCTAGTCCGACTGTGTCTGGTTGTCGCATTTCCATAAACAATTGTGTAAATTCCACTGGTCCAAAATCACTCTTGGGAGGAATTGATGAGACTTTGTAAAGTGAATGCATCTACCCATGGAAGCTCCTTCAGACATTGCGCAATCGGCAGTCAGAGCAATTGGTTGCTTTTTGCCAAATTACTGGTTATCTGTACCTTCTGTAAGGTGTCCTTATTTCTCTGCCAATGTTCCTCCGATCCACATTAATTTTAATCCCACCGTGTTTGATGTTTTGTTGATTTTCTTTAATGATTGGTGCATCGAAAGTAGAGATTTCTTTAACTGTTAAATAATCCTTTTTTTTCTTTTTTCATTCAAGACTTTAGAGTTTTATTGCTCATACCCAGCATGTTTCCCACTATCTGTCCAGGAAATTTCAATGAAGTCATTATCAAGAACAGGTAGGGTGGGCATAGCCAGAATCACGTGTGTGGAACATGTTCGATGGGGTGAAGGCCTCCCTCAAGCCGTTTGTAGGGCTTCAAGTATGCATCCTTTGTGCAGAGAACTAGACAGAAACAACCACCTCCTCAAAACGAGCGAATAGTGGGGGTAGCATCAAGGAGATACATACTGCCTGTCGCAAAAACCCATTGATATCTCAATGGAACAGGCGGGGATTCACAGTGACCAAAATTATCTCTTACCCAGGTTCAACCATACACCTCTAAAAATGGCTGCCAGATTGCCTTGAACGTTCCTAAGTCCTCTCTGTTTTTGAAGATGACCCTTTCTATTGTCGAGAGGGTCTACGATTGGTGGATCCACAGTGGTTAGGACGGTATTTGACTTTTAGGCACGTAGAATGATTTTCTTTGCCAGCATGCTGGCCCTCAATACCCAGGATTTGCAAGGTTTAGACAGTTTATGTATCTCCTTGTCGTCGCCTAGAACAATGAGGGCGGTCTTCTTTGGGAAGTTCTCCTCCAGAACCAGGTTGATCATTTTCAGACACTCACCTACAAAATTCATGTCTTGGAGCAGAACCAGTTCATATAGTTTAGCATCCCTTTGACCCTCCTGCATTTCCAGCAGACCCCATTGTTGCTCAGATTCCGCTTATGCATCCGTTCATTCGATCTGTAGCATAGTTGAGTTGTTTGATATAAGAAGCCCTCAGGCTCCATTCCAGCGATGTCAGGCATATGTCGTTACCGCACTTCGTGCAGCTCTCAGGCGTCAAGTCAAGTTTAGCTTTAGTTTCATAACACTACCAGAAAAGCAGCACATTAGCACAAAAAAAACAAAATAACATCACCTTTGCATACAAATATTAAAAATCCAGTTAACATACGGAGGGTGCAGTGCCCGATTATTCATAAAAATTCAACAGATTTAAAACCTAACTGAAGCACCAAGAATCTCGAGAAATATAAAGCTAATGCCACACCTTAAAATACAATAAAAACAATTGGGCATCCAACAGTCTCTTGCAATAGCAGTATTCCCAGTTGCACAGGATAATGGACAATGCAGCTGCTGTTATGGTGTTCAATCATGAGCATCTCGGATCCAGTGAGCGCATTATTACACCAGCTTCCGCCTCTTGGCCTGCCTCCCTTTCCAGGCTGACAGGAGATAGTTAGATGAGGAATGAACTGCCAAGCTATCGGTGGAGAGGTAGTGTCTCCATAGTTCTAATTTGCCGCTCCCTGAATAGAGGCCTTGAATATTTCCTTCTCAAATCTGCATATTGTGGGTAGATTAAAACAAAATGGGTACAGCTTTCAGTTCGGTCCGGGCAAAATGGGCACACTGCTGTGACATTGTTGTTCCATTTATCACATAAGCCTAAAACTGGCAGCATGCTGAATTTCAGCTTTATACACAGAGCTCTAATCTCATTTGCTTAGGATTTACGCAGTCTAGATAAGCTTCATATCTAAACATTCGCTTGAGATCCCAATACCTATTTAACTTAGAAGATTGAGCTCATTTATTACAGATTTCTAATTCCGTCTGGGCTCCATGGGCAGTCCTTATAGCCAATTTGCTGTTACTATCCATGCTATCCGGCCTGAACCAATACTCACTCAATCCAATGTCAAGGAGTTAATTCTTAATATGTCCGAACCATGGCAATGACCCGCCACCCTCTTATGCCATTATATCGCTGAGGGCCTCTCTATATTAACCAAGCGGTTCACTTGACCATAACCTCGCCCAGTATTAAACCTGCCTTGCATTGCAAATGGATTCTATACGTTGCATGTTAGTTTCCATGTACTCTGGGAGATTAGGTGCACTGAGGGGCAATCCAAGAATGTTCTTCAGGCACTTCCTTTTGATGACTGAAAGATTCGAACATCAAGCAATTCCCCAGATTTCCGCACCATACAAGGCCGCTTGCCTAGCCTGGGTCTTGGATGATTCCAAAGATACCCTGACCACCACGTTCCCCTGTGAACCTTGCTAGTGCTTCACTATATCTTGCCAGTGTAACCCCCACCCTAGCTGTTTGTCCATCCCAGCCACAATCGTCTTTGACCCTCATGCCCAAATAATGGTACAGGTCAGCCTGCTCAATATGCCTTTCGATCTTAGGGACCTTTTTAATTTCTGTCTGTTATTTCTAAAGTCCAGGGAATTTTTCTGGAGACATTGATGGTCAACCCATTGGTCTCGCAAAATTCAATGTACGTATTAAGCTGCGTTTTGAGTCCCGCCGGTGTGAGTGAAAGAAGCATGGCGTCATCGACAACATATGTGCTGGGACCCTATCCTTGGCCAGTACCGGAGCATCTGATGGGAGGCTTAGGTGTTTTTCAATAACACCATTTATGAAAACAGAAAACGCACCCCTGGTGTACTCCCATCTCTGTTCTTACTGCTGACGAGGTGCTGCCATCCATTCCCCGCCTGATGATTGGCTCATTGCCAGTAAAGAGGCTTTGAATTTCTCTTAGTAGTGGGATCGGAATATTGAACCTAAGGAGGGTGTCCCAAAGCCTTACCTGTGGCACTTTGCCGAACGCCATTGGAAGGTCGATAAAAATAGTATAAATGCTCATCTTCCTGCTATATTTATCACATATCAACGGACTTCGCAGGCTTTGGTCAACCGTACTGGTTCCACTTCGAAACCCTGCCTGCAGATGACTTAGGACTTCCTGCTCCTCAATCCAGGTTTCGAGGTGGCTCAAGACAGCCCTTGCAAACGCTTTCCCCCAACATCCAATGAAGAGATAGGCCGATGGTTGCTGGCCAAACCCCTGCAACCCTTTTTAAAAATAGAAACTATTTCTGCTTGGGACCAGGAGGAAGGTACAGTGTTATGCTTAAGGGTGGCATTAAACAACTTTGTTAGATAAGGGATCCGAACTTTGGGCTCTGATGCATACACATTGACAGGTACTTTATCTGGGCCCAGGGCTTTACCAAGTTTTTGGCTCTGGAGGGCAACTTTAACTTCTTCATTTGACAGTGACAGGGGCGTAAAATCAACTGTGTTAACATCCTGATCCAGCTTTGAGGCCGAATTCCTTTGACCAACAAGGTCCCTTGTTTCTTGGTACACCTCTGGGAGGTACTCTTCCCATACTGATTCCGGGATACAACCCTGAGTAGGGCTATCATCGACAGGGCGACCTGATCCCATTATTGGCCAGCATTTCTGAGAATCCTTCTCATTATTGGCTGCCAAAAGGGTGTTCCAGACTTCCACAGTATATGCCACTTTCTTTAACTTCATGAGCATTGAATACTTCTCCCTTGCCTCACGCAACAGTGTTACTCCATCTATAGTTACCTGCATGGCTTGTCTGATCAAAAGATTCTTAGTTCTAGGGCAATTCCCATCATACCAGGGCATCCTTCCCTGTGAATGGTGTTTTACCGATTTATGCGATTTTGTAAAAAACCTGCCAAGGCTCATAGTGAGCTTAGCATGGCCATCTACTATTTCATCAGGATGATCAAGTTTGACATTAAAAAAACTCCAGGGCTGAAAGAATTCTACTATACACCATCAGTATCAGATTGGCAGGGTCCAGTTTTGCCAACTTAATGGTACGCCTAGCATATCCAACTATGGATAACGCTACATTTGAGCTCTCAGCTACATCTGTCTTGTCCACAATGAAGGCACTGTCTACTACAAGAGTCAAAGGGTAATGGTCGCTCTCTGTTCTCGGTATCACAAGAGACTCCCTAATTTATACCCATGCTTCCAATTTCACTAGTACATAATCAATCAGGCTTGTTCGAGTGCCCCCGTTAAATGTAATACCTTCAGGGATGTCCCCCGGAAACCTACCGTTCCATGCCCTTAGGTTGGATGTCATGATCAGGCTAGCTAAATCTTCCATATTCCTATACTTCCTCTTAGGCTGGGGGGCTACCAATTCTCCAATCCCCCATACTTTGTCCTCCTCCTCCATGATTCCAGCCATGACATCCAGCAGCTCAAACTGTAAATTAAAATCACCCATGCCTATCATTCTTTTTGAGCTGCAATGATTCAATCTCCACCTATCAACCCTTTCTTATAGGAGGGCAAAATTCCCTGTCTCCTCCTTCCCCCCGCTATCTGCCAGTTATACAAGTTCAGGAGGAGAGCTTCCGAACCATCTGTAAATTCCACATGTAGCTCCAGGAGATCTTTAGATCCATTATCAATGGCTCTTGCGGATGAAAATAGTGCAACATCGACCCATATTAATATGCCTCAGCTTGGCCTTCCACTTCTGCCTTGTGGAGCTGGGATAGCACACGTAGCGTATCCCTGTAGGTGAGGTGTTTTTATTGCCCAGGTCTCCTGCAAGCGAATTATCTGAAATGCGTGGATGAATTTTAGCCAATCCTCATCACTTAAGTGCTTTTTTACACCGGCAATGTTCGACGATATAATACACACCTCAAACCCTGGAGATGACTTAGCCCTAGATGTGCTTATATTAGGGATGATCTCACTTTCAGTCCTAGGTGCAGGATTTGTGTCTTCGGCGGTGAGATGCGGGGTTCGTCATTCAGATTGTCTGTAGGCCATATTTCTTCCTACACTATTCTGGGTGTTAATTCCATGCATTATGGCCACACCGTCAAGTTCACTTCTGTTACCCTCACTCACTCCTAACTGTATCATTATTGGGGGAGGCAATGTAGTGCTGCTATCATCTCTCTAGCTCTTGCCTGAGACAGCTGCCTGAGATACAGCACCTGCTGAGGGAATAGAATTGTCTTTGGGTCGAGTACCCTGGGAAAGATCACTCAATTGAGCTGGTAGAACTCCAGAAGACTGGCCCACGGCATTAAAATCGTTCCTATGTGGTCTCTCCATAGTAGGGTTATCCACGTACTGGAGGCTTTTTAAAGAAAATCTGCCCTCTATAGAAACTGAATAAAATTATAAAGTGTTTCACTTATAGGACAGCCTTTTATGACAAAAAAGCAATGACATTTGACCAAATTCTGGCTCCCTAAAACATCATTGAAGAATAAATATACCTGAATCCTATTGTGTAACTCTCCATAGTTGGGCCACGGGGATACAGGCTTCCGTTCTTCTCCAATCTCCTGGGCCCATGTGTGTAGCATTCCCGTTGCTTATTTATTCGGCACACACAGAAGTCCGTACCTAGCGGAGGCGGGGGCAGGAGTGAGCAGAGCACAACTTCATTTGTGGCCAGGCTTTATGTTGTTTGAGTGGGAGGCAGTGATGCTCCCCCCAGGCCCTCCCTTAAGATTCCTCTCAGCTGTCTGTATTCTAAATGGTGGCAGTGCTGCAGGACATGTAGTTGACAAAGCTGCCTTTGGGGGGGTCCATTTCTCTTCTGCAATTAAATCACTGGTGCAGCGGACGCCAGCGATGTACCAGTTTAACCAAAATATACTTTTTCCTTGATCCTGAGATTATGCCAGATTGATGCATCGAGGAAGAAGTAAGGTTCAACATCAAGTGCATGGGACAAGGATTCCCAGCTTTCTCTCATGAATTCTAGGAGAGGGTTCCTCTCCAATGCACTTCTGGACACAGGAAATTAGTGCTCAGATTTCCAACTGCTCTGTGATGTATGTGTCGATTCAGCCGGCACACAATCTTCAGCAGCCTTCGAAGGCATCTTGTAGATATGCTGACCACCTCTCCAGGTCTGATCTGATTCTAGGCAGTAGTGTTGTGAGGGATCATTGCATCATCCCATTCACCTCTGTGGCGATCCAGATCCCTAAGTATTTAATCTTACTAAGACACCATGTTAACAGCCACTGGTCTAACAAGTGTCTCATGCAAGAGGGGGGTAATACCGCAGTTATATCTGACTGCAATTCATTCTATATTTTCTGAGACCTGAGAAAATGTCAGTGATGCCGTTTTTAATCGCAAAAATATTATGTGTAGTTAAACCTACATAATGTTAGGGAGTTCCATTCTCTCGGTCTAACGCAAAGTGTCCGCTTCGAACAACAGATTGCAGAAATTTAAACTAAATGTTCCAATGTCCACTTTCAATATAGTAAATGTTATCATTTTTGCGGGTATTTGACACCTTGTGTCCTTCTAGCCTAGCGGTTGCTTACTTTTGTTCAAGGCCAAATAACAATAGAAGCTTGTTTTCAGTGATTGAAGCCAGAGACGGGTAGGTTTCGATTTTGTGAAAGAATGCCACAATAATAAAACAGACCGGACAAGACGCGTCAGTGTGACTTGATTAATTTCTTCCATTCCCACAAGCATCAGCCCACGACCTGACCTTCACTCCATGGAGAGATGAGCCCAGCTGACCCACCTGGAATATGAAATACACCTGAAAAATAAACAAATTGTAGGCTGGCATCCGCCAATGGAGCACAATCATGAATTCTGTCTTACTGATCACAAGTGAGGGTTAACACCATATATGTGATATTACTGTGGCCTCTCAAAAGGCAAAAGCATTAATTCTGGAGTCTCAATATTCTCGAACAGCAGACACCTTAGCTGATATTTTTTGAATTTGGTACAATTAAACCTTGTTAAACCCTGCAAGCTATCTCTTGGCTTCTTTCCCGAGAGGGTTGTATTCATTCTGTGGTGAGCATAACAGGGGACAGCCTTCAATTGCACACCGCCTACTATAATTCATGCATGTCCGTTCAGACTATCTATCGCACCTGAGGCAGCCCTGTCTACCTGATCAAGGGTATTAGTATATTTGACCGAATATATTTGGCCGAATGGTACATTTGACCGAATTTGGCCTGTACCATTCGACTGAATATATTTGGTCAAATTGGCTAATACATACCGAACATGTGGAGCAGGGGTTGCAGGGGTGCCTCTTGCGCCCCATATTCAGTGTGTATTGCCCTGGGGTGTTGCTGGGGGTGTCCCCCGCCTTCAATATCGAAAAAAAATAAAGAAAAAGAAAAAGGGTCCCTGCGGCGTCGGATCCGACCCGCATTAGAGGGACGGATCTGATGCCGATGGGTTGAAGCTGATCAGGCGGCGAGCGAGCAGGTAAGTCAGGGTTGGGGTGGTGTTTGATCATGGTGGGAGGTGGTGGTGTTTGATCATATGAAAAGTGACCGCATGCGGGCTGGTTTTGTTTTGGTCAGTTTGCCGCAGCCACTTTTCATACGATCAAACACCCGCAATCCTACGTTCATGTGAGACAGGTGACATTGCGTGCCCATACCAAGTAAGTTGCAATCATGCTCTGACTAGGCCTTGTGCCAATTGGCAGTGCAAGTGCATAGGGTAAGCAAGGATGAGCATTAGAACATTTTTCGGAGTCGTTCCCTAACTTTCTAGTGCGGCCCTGAGAAGTGGGTAGCCTTGTGCTCAACATTGCAGTAGTGCGTGAAAGCGCACAATCGCGCCGGTGAAGCAAAAAGCGGTTCTTCTTGGGAAGGCCATAGCAAGTAAGGAAGGGGGCTGAGGCGATGAAGAACTGGTTCCCACTATTCGAGTAGGATGTGCCCTTGGCGGCAGATCAGTTTTCAAAAGGTGAGAATAGCTGGGGAGCGCAGGCTAATCCAGCCAACATTGAATACCTTTATGAGATATCCATGGATCCAAGTAATCAGTTTTTCTGGTCCGAAACCATCAAGTGATGCAAGGTTGTGATCCATGTAGAAAAATTGAGCAATGGGATAGATTTTATGTCTGCAAGGACATGCTCGGTAACACGAGGTGTTACCCCTTTCAATTACCCTTTCATTACACTTATTGTCGACGGGACGCACTGACCACCTCGTACATATATAAAACAGATACCTTATTGTAACGGCTTATTGCGTCTGCTACGGGGAGGCTGTTAAGACAGTTTATTTATCTTCTTACTCAATCCCTTTGCTCCTCTACCCACAACTCCCACAGGGTCAGTTGCTTCTCCAAGCAACGAGTTGGTGGTTGATCTTTCTTCGACTGGGGCCTCCCTCTGTAACAGCCTCCCTGCCTCTATCATATAATTTCAGTAATACCATAGATAGTAGGCCCTATCCGTTGTACCGTGACGATTTGCAAGAAATCACATAGTGTAATGAACTGGACAATACATTTTTCAGATCGAGTGATGCTCATATAATAGGCTCGGTATAAACCTTTAACTTTTAATCCGGATAACAGTCATTCTAGGGGAGTTGGAACTTGGGGTGTAATATTCAATTACAGTTGATTTTCAGTTCACAGACTAGGGGAAGCAATTACTTCAACTTAGTTTTGGATAACACAGTTACACTCAAGGTAAGTAAAACCAATACTACAAGCTACTGAAAGGCAGGTGTAACCTAAGACTCTTTTTGTGTCTGTCTAAAACAGACCATGCAAAGCAAAACGCAGTGTTACACTGTATGAATGACCCAACGTTATGGCGGCTAAAACGAAGGCAGGCTTTATCTGCACAGGCTAACTGCATGTAAGGGGAAGCAAAACCCAATTATACAATTATTCTTACAGGAATAATAAACTCAAACCAGCAACATTACTTTTGTGGAAGAGGTACAACCAGTTCACAGGTGAGCAAAGTAACATTTTATATACTTTCGAGAATAGCATAACATTTCAAAGGTAACTAAACTAAACTTGTATATACTTAGAAGACAGGTAGGCGCATGATTTCTTGTGATGTGAGGACAGTCAGTTTGAATCCACTAGTAAAGTCTTGGTGGGCCTTTCACATCATTTGAATTGTTCAACAAATTACTCCCACCTGCCATTAATGGTAAGTTTGTCCATGTAACTTAATTGTTACGTTTATTTAAAATGAGAAAGGGGATACTAACTATCACCAAAAGGGATCAAAGGACACTTTCTACCCTTTGTGAACTGTAGTTCTGTCAAGATTAGCCATAGAAAGTTAAAAGTGGTGCACCTAGGGCAACCTAGCAACAAGCACTTATTGCCAACATGTTGCCACAGAGGATACATTTGAAAAGACAATATGTACGTTATGGAGAGCTATGAAGAACTGTGGAGAGCCCACAAAATCACACCCATCAAAAGACTAAAATACTCTGTGAGTGTGTAAAAAGGTGCCCACTCACCGAGGTGTTAGACAAAATAATACACCATCAATGCAAAATGTTCTGGATGTTATGGGGTTGACACAGGGCAGGCGATTTATCATTACTATGAAAATCTTACCCACCATAATCCATCAATGCCAGTGCCATGCACTGCATGTGTGGATGTGGTTTGGGTCTAGCAGATGGTTTGACAGACACCAAGCCTCAGTGTACCTTTGACTGATGGCAAATATCCATTTAAATATCTGTATTTCTGCCATCCAAATGGGCAGTGCAGCACCGATGTGCTAGGGCAATTCTCTTCTGAAATATAGTATCAATAGCAACCACAGACATGTGTCTTATCGATTAGGGAGCAGTAATATAAATGAAGGGAAGGTAAAAGATATACATTAATGAATCGTACACCCAATTAAATCTGCACAATTAAATACTTTTAAATACTTTTTATAGTATTGAAATTGCGAGTATAATAGCATTCGATTGTTTATGTACAATGTCCAAACATTGGTAAACATATTGAAAATGTTATTGTGAGCAGATCATGAAGACAGCTACAAATCATTTAAATCTGGAAGTCAACCTTTAAACAAGTTCCGCTTTAGGTGGACAGTACTCGTTTGCAATGTTTTGTGGCATTGTATGTGTCCTAGGTACAAAATCAGGATAGATTCCATGAGTATGCATGGTCAACACATTCAATGTCAAATCTTTCACAAATTTGAATTCCATTTCCTGGAATATTGGCTTGGCCACCTATCGTTTGCCTCGTTTGCCTCGTTTGCCATGAGGTAACAAAGCATCCCGAAGGTTCCTGCAGTTTTCGCTTGTTCCCTCCCAACGTTCTCATTGTGCGCAAGTACAGCTAGTCTTGTTCTGGCCTCCATACTATGTATGCTGAAATGCAACTTTTTGGGCACATATTATGGAACACCTCCAAATCTCCGGTATGACAGAATTCTGTGAGTCCCTTGATGTCTCTAGAAAGCATTTTATCGTACGCGATCTTCTCAAGTGCTTTGTGTGGAGGGGAACATGGCACCAACCACTTCTTCTTGCGTTCCTGCTCCTTCGATAAAGATCCATGTGCACATTCGTGGAAATGTTGTTGTTCTGTCCACGAGTGTAGGTTGGAACAATGGTGCATCAATGAATGCCATTTTTCAAGTAGAATTTCTACAGATCCATCAAGTTTTGGAGCTCCAACAAAGATGGTTGCTGATAGACTGACACCACTTTAAAATATTTTCAGAACCCTTTTTTCTTTTTTTACCAGGATCTGTCATTTTTTTATTGACTGATTTGGCAATGTGCCATACATAAAATTGATGCCGAATGTGTGGAAACTACTCTCGCATGGCCTTGGCTATTGAAACGTGCTTGTCAGTGACTATCAGGTCTATTTGCATTCCCCTGGACTCAAGATATTTGCCGAATTTGATGAAACCATGTTTCTCCATGGCCACAGAAGATGGACATTCAGACACCTGTATGATCACCGACTTTCCATGTCTTGAAAGTGGTATGTGGAGTACTTTGAGGCAAATCCGGGACTGTCACACTGTCTGTCACCAGCTAGCCTGAAACAATTGCCAGAGAATGTATTTTCCATTGACATCTGTTTGATTTTCCAGGCTTGACTAATAGCGGGGATTAAGAATTCCCTTTAAAATTTGTAGTACTGGGTTTTCACAAGGGACTCAGCTCCCACAAATTGACAGAAACTGGAAATCTTACTGAAAGTCGACCCGCTGAAAAGTAAAGCTGCTGAACATAGTAGATTTCTGGCAGGCACTTTGCCCAGCATTGGTTGAGCAGACCATGAACATGTATTATGGAGGTGTACACAGCTGGCATTAATTTTCAGGTTAGTGCCTTGTACTACACGAGACACATTCACCAATGGCTCCCCGCATATGTTCCCCCTCAATGTATGGACACATTTCAGCATCTGTACAATCTCTAGCAGGCAGCTGTCGAATACAATGTATTTTTGCTCCTTTAATAGCCAATCGTCTGAGTGGAAGCGCCCCCAAGTTAGCACGATCCTCCCCGCAATGGGAGACAATAATGGACACTCCCGTAATGGGAATAAGGCCAAGACAGAGTGCGGGTGAGCGTAAGTGGGAGTTTATCCAAAGAATATGGCATGCAAAGAACTCTGCAACCTCCGAGAGCGCTCTGCCTGACAATCGCAAAGGCAGGCGTATTTCTAATACAAAAAACGTCATCAGAACCTACACACTATAGGGGGCACAAGTTAATTGGGATTGGGTGGCGTCGACTAACTATAGGTGTTGCTGCAACATGGTTGGTCCGGGTGAGATGTCGTCACTGGTCAGCCTCGTGGGTTGGGTTGGGCCTGGCAGGCCGGCTCGAGGTCATCCGGGCGGTGTTGGTACGCTGGGGCAGCCTGTGACGAAGATGAATGCCTTCCCTGACTTAGGCACCCTAGATCATGCACATTGCAGTTACTTGAAACCCCATATCTAACTTCTACAGTAAATCTTTCAATCAATACAACACAGGAGGAATGCACCTTGTGAGGGGTCTGGTGGTCATCTGTTGGATTTACCGGTGTTCTGACGTCTGGTATTTCAGGTCGAGGGGCTAGGCTCTGGGGGGCTTGTGCCGGGTGGTACATGTTTTATTACTACGTTAGAAGCTACTAGGAAGGGGGCTCTGTGTCTTGTCCCATTGTCGGGGGTCTCCTTGGGGTGGTCTGGGGGATTGTGGGATTTACGAGAGGGTGCTGGTAGATCAGTGGATTCAAACGTAAGTTTATTATCGTGCTGTAAATAACACAGGTGGCGGCCGGTGGCCTTGGATGCTGTGTTGGGGCCTCTGACTCTCTGGAGTAGTTCCAGCTTGGCCGGGGGAGGTGGGGGAGCACGGCACAGGCCTTAGCTTTTTTTCTACTTGGCAGGCTTCGTAGGGCGGGAGGGAGAATGGCCTTGCATATATTCACAAAAGGTATTTTCCTCGTGTGTTGCCTGATTCTGAATACAAAACTTTTATATCATTTGTCTTCTTTAAACTATCATACCATACATATATACTTCAAGTTCATTAATCATTTCGTTGCCTAACATTATATTCACTACAGTACATGAGGTAGTTCTAGGTTATGGCCTACAGAGATTGATACTCGCCGCTTGGGGTGATTAAGAAAACATATACGATTTCAGGTTTCTACATAAAATTGAGAGAACACTTATACAGATAAAGGTTATACGTTTTGTCGACATCTTTCTCTGTAGTTATAGCAGCATTAGTCCAGACCTGGGGTGACATCATATAACGTTACATCTTTATGGTTGATTCATAGTTTACAAAATCTGTTTAAACAGAGGTAGTTCGTTAATACCAATACTTGAATTATTTTCTACTTTCTTCAGAAAGTGATGCTTCAGCTTTTTCCCCGTCACCCCGGCCTCGCGGACCAGGTCATGCGAGGTGCAATATTACAGTGTGAACGATAAAATGTTACAGTGTTAGCATCTCGGGTTAGCTCATACCCGACTTTCTCATGGGAACGCGCTCGCAGCGGATCTACCAGGGCTGCGGCGGCAGGGATACTTGGAAAGCTCTCCAAAGGTGGGGGCCGTGCTACAGCGCGCTGAACTCACGCCATCTTTGCTGGGCAAGAAGGCTTCTGGGCCTATCTAAACGTTAGTGTGAGTGTATGATGGATATGTGGGGGCAATGTCATCGGTGGGCAAGCCCTCCTCCACCTGGGCTCAGGTGGCATGGGGGGACGCTCGGCGAGCCAGGGTCGTCACCTGGGGAGAAGGATGCAGGAGAGGGGGGCCTTTAAGGCCTGTCCTCCCCTACATTTCCCCCCTTTCGTTACTAAAGTAACGAATTCTTCAGGTCGTCCAACCTTCTGCACTCTTGTTCCTCTACTATCGCGTCATCCCATGCAGGTGTTCCCTTGATGGGCATCCATGCCCTACACACCCCCCTTAAGCTCTCTCCTCTTCTGGCATATTCGTCTGGTGTGCACGTTAAATATATACAGTCACCACTTTCCTCCAAATCTACCCAAACCTCTGTGTACCATTCTAATTCCACGTTTCGGGGCTCCTTGATAGTGGTATGCCATAGCTTGTCTACTATGTCCTTGTCACGGTACATAGGTACTAACCGGTACTGGGGGGTGTTATCTATCCCTGTCTGCACATATACTTCTTGTGTTGCCCTCATTGTACCACCAGAGTTGCCCATTGTCACCATCATCATTGCGCCGTTAGGGACCACATTTGCACAACACCGGAGGCCCAACTGGCACAGGCAGAACGCCACGAGGAGGAACACCACAGTTGGTACCAGAAATTTCATTGTTATTCCAAGCCAAGAGGGAACCCAGGAGAAGATATTGTCGAACCACGTGCTGGCTTCTGCTCCACCTTCCATCTTCATCTTCTCTCCCAGATTGTGTACTGCTTCGATCACGTGGGATAAGGAACCATTTTCCGCGTCTTCAGAAGGTACGAAAGTGCAGCAGGCACTTCCTATTTTTCGGCAAACACCTCCGTCAATCGCTGTCAGTAGGTCCAGAACATACCTGTTCTGCATGGTCATCAGGCGTAGAGCTCGCAGTTCTACTTTTATTATGTTAAACCCTTCTTCAGTGTCATTGGCTAACTGAATCAGTTCCCACCGTGTTATCTGGAGCCATTTTGCATTCGCCCTTGCTTGGACACTTGAAATTAGCGAGGCAAAGAATGTTTCTACAGAGCTGAACAGTCGGTACCTGTCTGGGATCTGTGCCAATAAATCAGAAGAGGCTTGAGATATGTAATTTGATGCCCGTTTGTTCCGTGATAGCTCTTCTCCCTTCTCTCCGGAGGACAGGACATAGAGGCGTGATGTTGCAGTGGGAGGAACCACACCCTGGTGCATGTTCCCTGGCATCCTTTTATTTTCGTCAACGTGGCTTTCTGGAATCACCATTAGGGCCGAGTGCAGAGTGGCCATGGAGCAGCTGCCGCTCCATGCCTGGGGAAGGTGCAAGTAGGCCTGGTTCCCACATACCCAGTATGTGTCCATCAATGCGGCTGTTCCTTTTCTCATCTCTGGGATGGTGAGGGTTTTGTTGCAGTTTTTATTCGTCCCTATTGCCACTTTTCCTTCTCCCTTAAAACATAGTTCGTTCTTGATCTCACTTTGTAGCTTGAAGGGCTTTTCCATTGCTGTTACCCATGTCAGTTTGGAAATGTGCTCCTTCCATACTGGTGTGCATGTTTCTTCCATCCATCGCAGTTTGGCTGGTTGGACACCTCTCAGTGCTTCCGCTTTGCACAGTACTTCTTCATCTTTCCATTTGTTTTCAGAAAACAGTGTCCCTTGTATCGCAAAAAATGGTTCTTTGAGACATACCACTCCAGCTGCTTTTGGGTAGCACGTTTTTTCAGTCTGTATAATCTTGAAAGTGACGTCGTGTGCCTGGAAGGTGTTTTTTATACGGCATAGAGTGAGATGAAGGAGACACTGGGCATCTATAATGGGCAATTCTCTGGGCAACAACACTTTAGGTGTGCCTGATGCATGGGGAATGAGCGAGCAGACATAACAGCTCTCATTTGTAGTTTGTTTGGCTGTGGCACTCATATCAGCATACCATTTATTTGCTTGGTGGGGGTGCCGAGGATCTTCCATTTTATCTAACCCTAACCCATAGTACTCGTCATACCCCCTCCTGCTTGTCTCTCTTCTCCACCTACTATCCTTGCTTCTCCTTCGTCTGCTGTTTTTGATAGAAGAAAAAATGGGCCCCCCTTCCTCCTTCCCACCCCCCTTGTCAAGTTTCTGATATGTTTCCTTATGTTCTTTAATAGTTATAATATTCCCATCTTCCTCAATAAACAACAAGTCACTTTCTTCTGATGGGGTGGGGAGGGTGTTGGGGCCGTTATATAGTTCAGGTATGGACATTGTGTTATTTTCCATTTCTGTTTGTATACCTCTTGAATCTGACAGGGCGACAGTTGGTGGTTCAGTGTAATAACCCCATACAAAGTGTGATCCATCCCACACCAGAAAATCACCTTCTTTAAAATTTACAGTTATGGTTGCATTGCTCCCAGGAGCTCGGGTGATGTTACTCCCCCCTCCCCCCTCGGTCATCTCGAAAGAGATGAACGCTATAAACCAATATGTTACCAGACAAAACATTGATAGGAAGAACACTATAACACAAATTGACAATCCACATTCATATGAATATGTAAGTCTATCTATTAACATTTCTTTAATTCTAAGAAATCTATTAGTTGCAGGCTGCCCATTAGATGCCATGGTAATTCCTGTTTGAGATACAAAAGTACATTAAGTACAGACATGTAAACATTTCCAACGTTGGAAGCTCTTTTTTTTTTTTTTTTTTTCATAAAACATGGACGTGGGTGGGGGAAGGGTTTGTTTCCACAGACACGGGTATTTACAATCAATACTTTTAGATCATTGTATATTACATAGAAAAACCTCTTCAAAAGAAAGAGATATTTCAAAAAATGAGAGAACAAAAAAAAACCCATTCAATTAAAGAGCAAAAATATATTCCTTTTTTTTTTTTTTTTTTTTTTTTTTTATTCGTACGAATGCCATGTCATCAGTTGCATTCATTGTCAATCGCTGCACATACAGAAAATCACCTTCACTCATTCTGCACAACTCCACTGTCCGCTGTTGCCTGTGCCTCGTCCTGCGCCTCACCTTCCACAGCGCTATAGGCTCTACGCACGTCTGTCAAATGCACCCAGTATTTTAGGCCCTTCACCTTGACTGCCGTGGGCGTGCAAAACACTACCTCATAAGGGCCATGGAAACGTGGCGCATTCCACCTTCGCACAAAACTTCTGACATATATAAAGTCACCGGGCATTAGCTGTAATGGTTTGTCAGGCAGTGTTACTAATTCTGTTGTATTCCCCTCCTCTCTTGTAGAGGGGGGGGCTAGTTGCTTCGCTATTATGCGCGCTGCCCTTGTTAGTTTTTTCAAGTACTCTGTGAACTCCTCTCCCAATACCGCTGCGCTTCTGTGTGCATCAGAACGTTCACGGAGAGGCGAATGTGTTGTGTTCATTCTCCTTCCCGTGACGATCTCATGCGGGGACAAATGGTGGTCTTTACTTGGCTGATTGCGCAATTCGAACAGGGCCAGAGGTAGGCAGTACATCCAGGTCTTTTTGAGGGAAAAACATAATTTTGACAATCTGCCTTTTAACAGGCCGTTCATCTTTTCCACTACGCCATTACTTTGAGGATGATAAATCGAACATAATTTGTGCTTTATTCCCAATAACGTAGTCACTTCTTTGAATAGTTCATTGACAAAATGTGTGCCGTTGTCTGAGCGAATGACTTCGCAAATTCCCCAGCGCGGGAATACTTCCCGCACTAGGAACTTTGCGGCGCCCTTCGCATCAGGGCGTGCACAGGGACCTGCCTCCACCCACCTCGAAAATGGACATACAACCACAATCATGTAGCGAGCCCCATTACATCGTTCTCCCATGTCTACATAATCAATGTGGATCTCTCTGAATGGGCCATTTGGTTTTGGTATCGTACCTCTTAGTGTGCGCAATGTCATACCTGAGCTATAAATTTGACATGTTGTGCATTCCAATGCCAACCTTGTTATGTGTTCCTGGAGGCAAGGTGCAAACCAATCTTCTTGTATCTCTGCCATTATGTGCTGTTTTGTGTTATGTGCGGGAAAGTGTAGTTGTTGAAACGCTGTTTCTAACAATGTAACTGGCATCACCGCTTTTCCTGAACTTTCTTGTCGCCACAATAAATCAGTCGGCGATTTGCTGCATCCCCTCTTAGTCCACAGCAATTTTTCTTCTGCACTAGCTCCCTCTTGCAGCTCTATTATTTCCTGTGTGGGCATCATGTTGTATCCTGTGGGGACCTTGTGGCTTGTTGTGTGGTGCAATATGTACTCTCCTACTTCACCTTTCTGCAAATATGAAGCGTCTTTGGCAGCGGCGTCTGCTGCCGCGTTCCCCAAAGATATAAAATCTGTATTTGTGGTGTGGGCTTGGCATTTTACGATGGCTACTGCCGTGGGGTCTTGCAGGGCCTCAATCAGTTCTTTCAATAATTCTGCATGCTGAACCGGTGTTCCATCTGCTCGTCGAAACCCTCTCCGCCCCCACCGTGCCAGCCCGCCGTGTACTGTTGTTGTCATGTATGCTGAGTCTGTATATATTGTCACTGCGCACCCCTTGGCGGCATGCAATGCTTCTATTAGCGCTATTAGTTCTGCTGCTTGGGCTGAATAGTGTGATGGGAGGCGGTGTTGCACTAGTGTCTCGTATTCATCTTCCTCTAATCGTACAACTGCCATACCCACATGTTTCTCTCCTGTCTCCATGTCTATTGATGCTGACCCGTCCACGAAATACACCTCTCCCTCGTTCAGGGCATTCTCAAAAACCACCTGGTCCTGACCTTCGTCACCTGTGTGCGTTGCGCAGTTGTGGTTTTGCATGTCTTCTATAGTGCATGCCTCTGTGATGAATGTGGCTGGGTTCACTGTTTTACATCTCACTATTTGGATGTTTGCGCTCGACAATATTATTTCATATGCTGTGGCGCGTTGTGTTGTCAATGTGCTCTTTGATCGCTCTAATATTGCAAAGAGTGAGTGTTCCACAAAAAGTGTCACAGAACAGCCCATTACTATCGTGGCACTTTTCTCAATAGCGAACGCAGCTGCAGCTAGGGATTGCTCGCACGCGAAATGGCCTTGCATTACTGCGTCTAGGGTGCCACTATAGTAAGCCAGTGGCTTGTGCCCTAACGATGTTTTTTGTGTCAGTACTGCTGTCATCAGTGTTCCTTTGCAGTGTGAAAATAAGAAGAATTCGCGCCCATAATCTGGATTCGCAAGTACTGGAGCGCTTGATATCAGTTCTTTCAGTGAGTTAAATGATGTGTTCATTTCTTCTGTCCATTCTACGTGTTTGTTTACCTGTTGGGCCTCTTTTAGTGCCTGTAATAAGGGCCTTGTGTATGCTGCATAATCCAATATCCATGCACGGCAGTAGTTGCACATACCCAGAAATTTCTGCATCTCTTTTACTGTTTTGGGCTCCCCAACTGCTTTAATCGCCTGTGCCCTGTCTGGTATGATCCGCTTACCATCCTTTGATATCAGCTGTCCCAAGTATAGGACCTCTGTCAGACAGTATTGTAACTTCCCCTTGTCCACCTTGTACCCTTTATTGGCCAATAATGTCAGGAGTGTTATTGAGTCCTTTCTACACTCCTCCTCAGTTTGTGCACAAACCAATAAATCATCAACGTACTGAATCACTGTGCTTTCTACAGGCAAATTCCCCAGATCTTCATGTAGTATCCTGTTGAATATGCTTGGGCTCTCGCAATATCCTTGCGGTAGTCTGCAATGTTCGAACCTCCTCCCCCCTAGTGTAAACGCTGTTAAGTACCTGCTCTCTTCTGCTAAGGGAATCGAGAAAAATGCATTTTTCAAGTCAATGACCGTGAAGTGGGACGCTGTTTTTGGAATATTGCATAGTATTGTCGCCAGGTTCGGCACTAAAGGGAACTCCTTCTGAATCACATCATTGAGTGGGCGTAAATCTTGTATCATCCTCCAGGAACCTCCCTTCGCCTTTTTAATCGGGTAAATGCATGTGTTACATGGGGAGTTTGAGGGCACTATTATTCCTTGCGCTAGCAGTGCATCTATTGTCTCTCTGATCCCTTCTTCTGCTTCGCGTGACAATGGATATTGTTTTACCCGGGGTAGAATTGCTCCCGGTTTCAGTTTTATTACCACAGGCTGAACCCCATGTAATAACCCCACATCATGGGGGCCATTTGTCCATATGTTAGTGGGTACTAACCTCATGTCCTCATCAAAAAATGTATGTGGCGCTCCTACTACCGCCATCAATTCAACTTTAGTTTTTCTCGCTGTAACTACAATGTCGCACGGCATTGCTAGTTCCATCACTATTTCGCCATCTGTCTCAGTGTCAGAAAATAGCTCCTCGTCCGATAGCTCCCGCAGTGGGATATTTGCATTTGTACACAGTACTGTCCGCCACTCACATCCTTCCATATCAACTCCAATCACACATATTCTGTTTGCTGACACGTGTACTGCGTGTAAATCCAATGATAGCACTGACCCGGGAGCAGTGTCGGGGCTCACTATGGGGCGGAAAAGGAATTCGGCTGGGATCCTCCAATCCGTCCTTTTTAGTTCTGGTACTATGAGAGCCAATGTTCTCATGCCCTCAACAAACATCTCCTCGTTTCTTGGTAACCCTCTGATCTCTTGCATGATTGTGTGGCCGTGTATTACTGCTAGTACGCGGAGGGGACATATGCCTGGTGTTGAACATACGATACCGCTTTCTGTGAATGATATTGTCATATTTAGTTTGCCTAAGAGATCCCTCCCCAGCAAATTAATGGGAGAGCGTTCATAGTACAGTAAGGGTGCTTTCACTGTTTTACCCCCCACTGTCACATCCAATGCTTCTGTGTAAGGAACTTCAATTACAGCCCCAGAGAACCCCTGCGTCTCTAACGTTCTATTAGATAACGGGAACCGGCCCTCTCTAATACATGATTTCTCCGCTCCCGAATCCACCATGAATATGAATTGCTTGTCTCCTATCTGCGCTCCTATCAATGGTTCCTCTGATGCATTGTGGGTCGTAGATAGTACTGGACACGCAAGTGTTCTCTGTGGGCTGTCCTATGCGGGGTGTCTCATTGCCCCCCCTTGATCAAAAATGTTCCCCGAAACTACCGACACCCCGCTATAAGGTGCGGGGGCAGGCGCTCCATTAGCTACTGTGGCGAAAGTGTTACCTGGCGTGTATTGCATATTGTCATTATTCTGTGGGTGGTTTTGTGTTCTGTACTGATGTCCGTGTAGTTGTGCGTTACTTCTTTGCCCTGCATTTTCTGGTTGCTGGTATTGTCCCATGGGGAGGCCATATGGGCTTCCTGGGTGGGGGTGACCGTACTGCTCTGTCTCCTGGAACCCGCTGTTTTGTCCGCTCCTGCACTCCCTTGAATAATGCCCCCATCTCCCACAATTCCAGCAGCTCCCCTGTGGACCTCTGGGACCCTGCCACCCATTTCCTCCCATTCCTCCATACCCTTGTCCTCCTCTCCGGCCCCTGTACCCACCTCTTCCCCCTCTTGGGGCCCACTCTTGCCGCGCCAGACCTCCGTTCTGCTCTTGCTCCTTCCACTGTCGCTGGCCTTGTCCGGCCCAATTAGCTGCTATTCTCCCTTGTATTGCTATCTGCCCCTCCTCTCCTTCATCTCCCTCCCTCATGAGTGGGAGTCCGGCTACCGCTGCTGCAACCTTCACTAACTTTGACTGTACCAACTTCGCTTCGTCTGCCAACCTTTTCTGTGCTACTTCCCTCTCTCTTTCTTTGATTCTTTTGCAATGGTGCACTATTATGCTTTGGATCTCCGGCCACCCCTTCGCCTCAACCCCTGCTATTTTGTCGAGCGCTTTCTGCACCTCTTTTGGGAGCCCTCTCTTGATGATAAAGTAAAACAGAGACGTTGACTGATGCCAGGGCGTGCCCGTTTCCGCTCTCCACATCTCCTGCACCCGGAGAATGTAATCCATAGCATCCTCCCCGTCATTCATTGTACATTGCATTACTGACTGTAAATCAGGGGTATCTGGGAACGTCTCCCGCAGTGCGTCCCACACCCTTGCTCGCACTGTATTAAAAGAAGCCCCGTCATGGCGATCACAATTCAACGCCACGCCTGGGAAACCAGCCTTAGCCCCTTAGCTTGATCTCCTACTGCGGATACTAGTAGGCTTTTCACATCACCTACTGCCAACGGTATGCCGGCGGTATGTTTCTCAAATGCATATATCCACTTGCTCGCCCCTCCTGACAACGGGGGCAATAATTTAATTAAATTAGCCTTTTCCATCTGGGCCCACGGTATATAGTTTGGTCTCCCCCCCCCTCTGTGTATCAATGGAAGTTGTAACTTTCCTTTTGCAGTTGCCCCCTCCCCTACCTTAGTCGCTGCTGACTCCAATGACGCCATCTTCCCCACTCTATTTCTTAATCGTCCCATCCATTCATCATCTATAGTCCCTAGCGAACATGCACCGTCCATCTCCTCGCTTTCCCCTCCTACTGCCATACTCAACCTATCATTCTCATCCAACCCTCCTCTGACATCGCACAACAGGTCCTCTCTGATCCCTCTATCTCGTGATACATCACCAGTGCTCCCTTCTACTGCTCCTACCTCTATTATTCGTGTCGGCTCTTCCTCAATTCTGAACAGTATTTCCCCCTTTTTCCATCCTTCCTCAATTTGTCTACTTTCGCTTGACGCTCTAGACGTGCGTCCTGATTGTGTAGGGGCGCACGCTGTACGCTCACATATGTCTTTTATTCTTGAGAGTTCATCCCTTGCCACAAAAAGCCTCGACTCTAAGTCACTCGTTAGCTTTTCTATATTCACCCTCTGTGTGCTTCCCTGGGCGCGCTCTCTAGTGCTTTCGTATGGCGGGGGGGCTGTTGGTCTCGGTGGCACATAAGTAGGGTCGCTATATCCTGCTGCGGGGACTGGTTTGTTCAATATTGGGTACAAGCTAATCACCTCCGTAGGTTGTTCTGTATTTAGCTGGTCCTTTTCCCCCCTTGGAATCATGAGTGGGTTGTCTGTTGTGGGCGGCAGATCGACAGTTGGTGCCGGATCTTTGGGTGGGGGTACTTCCTCAAACAATCTCCAGAGGTCTAATACCTCCTTCCTGTTTTGCCATTGTTTTCCCTTATACTTGAGGCTAATGCATGCTCGTACCATATCAAGAACGCTTTTGTCAAAAGATCCTCCCTCTGGCCAAATCTGGGGCAATCCCTCCCCTTTCAATTCTGTTACCCATTGATCGTGATATTTATTTATTCGTTCAGCGTACCCCGGTAAGCTCTTACAAATATGCGACAAGGGAGTTTCCGCCCCCATATTCTAAATCACTAGCAACGACCGTGTCCACCTTCTTTACTTTTAGTTAGGTGTAGATATATTTATCTATATCTTTATGGCACAGACAAGAGCGGACGTCTCACCGATATCACCCAAAGTTGTTCACTGCACAAATTCTTTCTTACTTACCACAACTCATCCCCTTTCCCATTCACATACACTCTCACGTAATTTCACTTACAACCAAGCAACTACTGGTTATGGCCAACACTCTCTAGCACCCCCTCGCGGTCAACCGTTCGTCTCCACTACTCGCACGGTGCGCGCACCCCTCACAATACTTTCTCACTCACACCTCTTCTTTTTTCCTCCCTTTCCTCCCTGGCCAGCTGTCCCTGTTTTTCTGCTAAGCTTACTGTGTTCACGTCTGTACGTGCCACTACTTAATCCCACTCCTAAAAAAGTGCTCCCTATTTTATAGTTCTTCTACAAGTATGTCTACCTTATACCCTTTTCACGTTCACCCCTTGCCCCGTGGACCGGAAAAAAGAAATAGAAAGAGTAGCAATCACTAACAGTATCCTAAGTGTCTCCCTTTGCCAGACACCAATAACTTATTTTTTACTTCTTCATATATTCCCAGTACTAGTCTAGATAGTACTATGCGGCGCCGCCTTCCACCCCCTTTCGGAGCTAGGTTTCCGTCACTTCTACCTCTTCACTTACTTCTTACTCCTAATGGCCATATGCAAAGAAAAGATAAGGAAAGTTTTAAGACCTGTCTTTAGTAGACTCCCGTAATTCTCTCCCCTACCTGCCCACGTTCTCCTATTCACAAGTTCCCCTCCCTCCCCCTTTATGATCGCTCGCACTCGGTACTCACGTGCCCGTCTTGAACCGATAGTCTCCGAAACTGGGTCCGTCCAGGCGGTGTTGCCTTTCTGCTCAACAGTCAGCCCCGGCTCCGGCGAGCGGTACTCAAAGGGGATTTTGCAACCGGGATCCCGTACCCCATCTAGTTTGAGTGCGCACTTCTAAGCGTACCGGTCGCCGTTGGCGGGTAGCTTCCTGGAGCCGGCTCACCGTGCGTTTCCCTTTCTGACCGGAGATTCTCGTGCCAAAAGGGGGTCGTTAAAAGGAGTTCAGGAAAAAATAAATTTGGAAATATCACGCTATCGGGGTCACCACTGAGTGGAAGCGCCCCCAAGTTAGCACGATCCTCCCCGCAATGGGAGACAATAATGGACACTCCCGTAATGGGAATAAGGCCAAGACAGAGTGCGGGTGAGCGTAAGTGGGAGTTTATCCAAAGAATATGGCATGCAAAGAACTCTGCAACCTCCGAGAGCGCTCTGCCTGACAATCGCAAAGGCAGGCGTATTACTAATACAAAAAACGTCATCAGAACCTACACACTATAGGGGGCACAAGTTAATTGGGATTGGGTGGCGTCGACTAACTATAGGTGTTGCTGCAACATGGTTGGTCCGGGTGAGATGTCGTCACTGGTCAGCCTCGTGGGTTGGGTTGGGCCTGGCAGGCCGGCTCGAGGTCATCCGGGCGGTGTTGGTACGCTGGGGCAGCCTGTGACGAAGATGAATGCCTTCCCTGACTTAGGCACCCTAGATCATGCACATTGCAGTTACTTGAAACCCCATATCTAACTTCTACAGTAAATCTTTCAATCAATACAACACAGGAGGAATGCACCTTGTGAGGGGTCTGGTGGTCATCTGTTGGATTTACCGGTGTTCTGACGTCTGGTATTTCAGGTCGAGGGGCTAGGCTCTGGGGGGCTTGTGCCGGGTGGTACATGTTTTATTACTACGTTAGAAGCTACTAGGAAGGGGGCTCTGTGTCTTGTCCCATTGTCGGGGGTCTCCTTGGGGTGGACTGGGGGATTGTGGGATTTACGAGAGGGTGCTGGTAGATCAGTGGATTCAAACGTAAGTTTATTATCGTACTGTAAATAACACAGGTGGCGGCCGGTGGCCTTGGATGCTGTGTTGGGGCCTCTGACTCTCTGGAGTAGTTCCAGCTTGGCCGGGGGAGGTGGGGGAGCACGGCACAGGCCTTAGCTTTTTTTCTACTTGGCAGGCTTCGTAGGGCGGGAGGGAGAATGGCCTTGCATATATTCACAAAAGGTATTTTCCTCGTGTGTTGCCTGATTCTGAATACAAAACTTTTATATCATTTGTCTTCTTTAAACTATCATACCATACATATATACTTCAAGTTCATTAATCATTTCGTTGCCTAACATTATATTCACTACAGTACATGAGGTAGTTCTAGGTTATGGCCTACAGAGATTGATACTCGCCGCTTGGGGTGATTAAGAAAACATATACGATTTCAGGTTTCTACATAAAATTGAGAGAACACTTATACAGATAAAGGTTATACGTTTTGTCGACATCTTTCTCTGTAGTTATAGCAGCATTAGTCCAGACCTGGGGTGACATCATATAACGTTACATCTTTATGGTTGATTCATAGTTTACAAAATCTGTTTAAACAGAGGTAGTTCGTTATACCAATACTTGAATTATTTTCTACTTTCTTCAGAAAGTGATGCTTCAGCTTTTTCCCCGTCACCCCGGCCTCGCGGACCAGGTCATGCGAGGTGCAATATTACAGTGTGAACGATAAAATGTTAGTGTTAGCATCTCGGGTTAGCTCATACCCGACTTTCTCATGGGAACGCGCTCGCAGCGGATCTACCAGGGCTGCGGCGGCAGGGATACTTGGAAAGCTCTCCAAAGGTGGGGGCCGTGCTACAGCGCGCTGAACTCACGCCATCTTTGCTGGGCAAGAAGGCTTCTGGGCCTATCTAAACGTTAGTGTGAGTGTATGATGGATATGTGGGGGCAATGTCATCGGTGGGCAAGCCCTCCTCCACCTGGGCTCAGGTGGCATGGGGGGACGCTCGGCGAGCCAGGGTCCTCACCTGGGGAGAAGGATGCAGGAGAGGGGGGCCTTTAATGTGTTTTGTGACTCGACTGTGGTGGACAAATCCGGCAAACTAGGCAAACTGAAGTCGAGATCTTTAGCAAATTCCTTGGTCAATTGCGTTGAAGCTTCAGTCTCTGTTAGTTCAGGTTGTGATATTTGCACATGAACTGGAGACCACTTACTCATCAAGGCACAGCTATTGGGAAAGAGCATAACACTTTAACTCATCTCCAATATGCATAATGTATAAACGGACGTATGTTGACAATTTCTCTCTTTTTGTTTTGTTATTTATCTTATTTTCTGTGTACTCTTCTACCTGAAACATCCCTCCCTCTCCCCCTCCCTTCATGTCTGTGATATTTATACAACGGAAATGGCTATACATATATACATTCTTTTGTGTGGCACCATTGATTTATACAACTTTTCTAACTTTGGTAACTTGCAATGTCTGAACATAATTTGGGACCAATTTGGAAAAACTGTTTGATGTTTTGGTTTATGAATTTTATTTGTTCTTCTTTATGCGTATGTATTCTTTGTATTGCAACCTTCAGACTAGCCCTGATTTGAAAAAGGTGGTGTTTTCCGCCGAAACACGTGTTATCACAAAGGGCAACTGTATAGAAATATAAAATACCACTCAAGATCTGCTGAAGTGGTCTTCACAAGAAACACTGTGTGTACTTTGATTTCTTTATGGCGCATGAATCTAATAAAAAGTAAAACTACAAGTGCAATCTTTATCTAGTGGAGCGGAGGAACCACCAATCTCTGTTTAGTTACCGTATTCATGCGATTAAACTGGATCAAAATCATATGTAATTTACAGGGCGCTGAGGTCGACTCATAGGTATCCACAGTTGAAGGTTCCTCAGAAATGTCTAACTAATACAACATTCGTATGAACATACCCTTGAAAACATTGTACGTGATTCTGTCATAATATACATTTCAGATTTAACCTGATAACCTTCTGAGATGACACATGTACTTAATCCGAGATCACCGTGCAAAACGTACTGATTGTAATGTCACCCTCAAAAGATCTTTTATCTATTCTGCATTAGGAAGGAAGTGTAATGTAAGAACCAAAATCAGAAATGTTTGAAACAGTGCAAGGTTACATGCATTTCAGTCTCAAATAATATCCTTTGTAGGATTTACTTAAAATCTTGCAAGGGAACTGTAAGTACGCATACCTCATACTCTGGACCTGTTGCAAATGAGAAAGTGATTGCAGTCGAAGTTCCAGCATCACCTATAACACAGTAATTGTTTAAGTACGGATGAAAACTGCGAAATGGAACTGAGACAATGAGATGCAGATGATGTTACATTTAGAGAGACACCTATACATGCCACTTAGTGTAAATAACCGATACCATACATAACAATTTTAATTTTTTTTAAATTCCAAGCATAACACATTCTCGTAAAGGACAAGTACAATAAAATTACTTGATAGGCGAGTGAGTTTGATGTTGACTCCGGAAAAGTAATTGATGCAGAATCTTGCTCCTTCATTTTCAGTACATTGTCATAAAGTAGTACAAGGGAAAAGTTAAAGTAGTATTAGAAATGTGGGCAGGTCCAACGCTTGAAAATATCACTTTGTGCATGTCGGTATTGCTCACCAATGGGATACTGGACATGCCTGTGGTTTCGTCACTTGTGAAGGTCTGTGCTTCCATCAGTGTGCTCTATGAAAAAAGGGATATGTCAAGCAACAGATTACGAAAACATTATGCAACTTTTAAAGGGGACCATGGCATTGTTTACTAATGGTCACAATTCAGTGATTTAATAGAGGCTCCAGAAAGCGGGGACAGATGTTGTATAGTAAAGTAAAACATTTTTTAATTCAATAGAATCTGGTAACTATGGAAACTCTAGTAAAACAATTTTAAGTAAATATACACCAAAAGCTCTAATCCGTTCATGAAGTTACCTTTTCATTACATACTACCTTAATTAAATTGAGAGATCATAGAGAATACTTATTTATGCAGACCATCGTCCTACATACCAACAAACATAACTAATTCATCGTCCAGGACTCACCTGAGCCAGTGTGCGCCAAAACCCAGTTGGAATTGCATTTATTAAGCAATTTATGAAGAATTCTTGGTTGACGCTTTTTTATGTACTTCGATTGTTCATACATATCGTCGGTAAAGTGCAGGCTGCAGCGGCGGAATCAATTGGCCCTCACATCATCCAAGACAGCCTGCGCTCTACTTTCAATCTCATCCACTGGAAAGCCGCAATTTATAATCCATCTTCTTATTAAATCAATATCCTTCGGGAATGTATGCATGACTGTACCCAGACCTTTGGCATGGCTCACAGAAGGGCAACCGTAAATGATACATGAAGGCATTCTTGAAAAGTCTGAAAGATCTGTATAAAAAAATATAACTCATTAAATAAAAAACATACTGTATGCATGTGATTGAAGGAATTATAACACAGCTTTGTCTGCAATATTTGTTTTACTCAAAGAAAGAAAACCTGTTTAACCTAGTCGAATGAACACGTCCATAACTTTCTTACAGTATTGATTGATATACCGCAAATTGTAACGTGTTACTTGTCCGTTGAATGAACTTCCTAGCATCAAAAGAAAACATGCTTGCAAACATGGACCACGAAAGATTCCATTCTATTACAATGCAGAGTGATGCAATGTGCTATTTACTGAGATCAAAATACTTGAAACATTAGACAATGGTAAAGTCTTTTGAAGTGTACATGATGTTTGGCACCTTAAGAGTTCCCACCCTCCGTGCCCCCTCGTGAGCACATGGCCACAGGTGCGAACTGTCATTGGTACTGGAGGGGGGATGGATGGGCATGAGGCAAGCGCAACAGGCCCGGAACACTGCTGAAGGGAGACAAACCTATGTGGATTGCAGGGGCAGGGTCTTGAAGAGGGGAGTCTGGAGACACTGGCTCTGGGGAGGCCATGAGAACAATGGTCACTGTGCAGAAGATACCTTTTGAAGTGTACATGATGTTTGGCACCTTGAGCGTTCCCACCCACCCTGCCCCCTTGCAAGCGCATGGCCACAGGTGCCAACTGCCATTGATACTGTAGGGGGATGGATGGGAATGAGGCGAGCGCAAAAGGCCCAGAACACTTCTGAAGGGAAACAAACTTATGTGGATTGCAGGGGCGGGGTCTTGGAGAGTGGAGTCTGCAGACACTAGGTCTGGGGAGGCCATGAGAACAATGGTCACCGTGCAGAAGATCCCTTTTGAAGTGTAAATGATGTTTGGCACCTTGAGCGTTCTCACCCTTCGCGCCCCCTTGTGAGCACATGGCCACAGGTGCGAACTGCCATTGGTACTGGAGGGGGGATGGATGGGCATGAGGCAAGCGCAACAGGCCCTGAACACTGCTGAAGGGAGACAAACCTATGTGGATTGCAGTGGCAGGGTCTTGAAGAGGGGAGTCTGGAGAAACTGGGTCTGGGGAGTCCATGAGAACAATGGTCACTGTGCAGAAGATCCCTTTTGAAGTGTACATGATGTTTGGCACCTTGAGAGTTCCCACCCACCTTGCCCCTTGCGAGCACATGGCCACAGGTGTGAAATGTCATTGATACTGGAGGGCGGATGGATGGGCATGAGGCAAGTGCAAAAGGGCCGGAACACTGATGAAGGGAGAAACATATGTGGATTGCAGGGGTGGCATCTTGAAGAGGGGACACTGGGTCTGGGGAGGCCATGAGAGCAATGGTCACCATGCAGAAGATCACTTTGGGAGTGTACATGGTGTTTGGCACCTTGGCCGTTCCCACCCACCCAGTACCGGAGTGGGGTATAATGGAGGGGGGATGGGTTGTTTTGGATGAGGTGGACGAGGTGAGCCCAAAAGGGCACCAACCATTCATATGGTTGTCCTTCATAAACGAGTGAGCATGTTCTTGATACACTGAAAAATTGAAACAGCTATTTGTATATGATCTTTGGTATTTTATTTAGTTTGGTGATGTTGATGGCACAAACAAACTACAAATTGTATACTTGAGGTTGCAACACAGTGTGTGAAAGTGTACTGTCCGCTGTCACCGGGGAATTTGGCGCAAATGTCTCCAATGACACAGGTGGGTGGTTTATAGTCATAATGTCGAAAAAAAAATGTCGACAAACAAAAATGTCGAAAAAAAATGTAGAAAACAATAATGTCGACATCCTATACATATAATGTAAAAAGTAATTTTTTAGAAAAAAAAATGTCAACAAAAAATGTCAATTAGAACTATCAACACCCCCCTGCCACCCATCCCACACCCCCCCCCACCACCCTCCCACCCCTCATACTCAACACATTCTAATTATATATTTATTTATTTATTTTTTCAATAAATAAATAAACAAAAAGAGTATCATTTACTATGGGGGGTCCCCCCAACACCCCCTCACCCAACACCCCCCCACACCTCCCCACCACCCTCTCACCCCTCATTCTCAACACATAGTAATTATTTATTTATTTATTTATTCAATAATTAAATAAATAAAAAGAGTATCATTTACTATGGGGGTGTCCCCCCCAACCCCCCTCACCCAACACCCCCTGCGACCCCCCCACACCCCGCACCACCATCTCACCCCTCATACTCAACACATTTTAGTTATATATATATTTATTTATTTATACAATAAATAGAAAATTTCGAAAAAATATTGAAAAAATGTCAACATTATTGTTTGTCGACATTATTTTTTTCGACATTTATTTTTCGACATTTTGACTGTCGAAATTATGACTAACCACCCAGGTGGGTATTAGTCATCTAATACGGATTCCAAGACTTCCAGAAAGCCACCATGTAAACAAATGGTATGTCACCAGCCTGTACCACCTGTGGAATAGAAACATACATACTGTAATTGAATGAACCTGATAAGTGTACCACCCTTACTTGAAAATGCATCCTAAATTCTATGGTGTATTTGCCCTTACAAAACTTACTTCATGGATAAATGAACTTGGACTTTGAAGTCTTGACACATTACAAAAGTGAACACCCATTCAATCCATAACGGTTTGGGCCACAGAGCAATATTGTTTCTTAGTTGAAAGTGAAAGACACACAAGCGATGAACTCTCTGGTTTCCAAAAAGCGAGAGAAACATATTCAATTTGCAGACTACACTAATTTGTCAGTGATCAAAGTAACGACAATGTAGGAGACAAACATAAAATGTTAGTCATCCTAGTGGTCAAAATGACATCACATCTAGAGTACACTTGCTCGTTACTTGGATTGCGAGGGCCAAATATTGCGCGAAGTTCATGCATAAGCACCATCATAATCCTCAACACGGACCTTGTGAGGCAGGCTGCCTTGAAGTCAAGTAGCTCGGTAACGCATAGCAGTGGTGTGTCTTCTTCTGATATGTAGGCCAAGCATCCAGAGTTTTCTTGGCAGCAGCAGTTCTCCACCTTGGCTGGCATGACCTTGCAACGATTGCAGGTACACCAGGTGGAAACGTCTTCCATGCGACTAGGCTCAGGCTCATGATCTGGTGATTCATATTCCCAAATATCGTTCAATTCCAGACTGTTTCCGCATCTTTCTCTTTCAATTTCTTCCTCCTCGGAATACTCTGGTTCGTACTGGTAGGGCTGTATTGTTGCCATTATATGACACATTTTTAAATAAAACACGAGTAACAATTGAAATCAATAATTATCCAAAAAATAAATACAGTGAAACGATTGAAAAAGCAACTCTGATTTTGTGTGATGAGAAGGGGTCTATTTATACTTTTTGAGGAAAGAGGCTCAACGGATAAGATTAGCAAAAGATGGCTGCGCCCAACCCGTTGTTTTCGCATGTGTAAAAGTGAGGAAAACTAAGGTAAGATGTATAGGAAAATGTTTTAAGATCGATTGCAGTATGCTTAAAAATACATGCCCGAACGATCAGGAAAATAACATTTTTGAGCGCACTGCCCCTTTAAAGAGAACCTCGAGTTGTTAGATTTGAGAGGAGCAGTCTGGACCTACGTTCATCTCAGGGTGGCTGCATCTGGATGCTGGCAGAGCCTAAGAAAACAGGGAGGGTGAATGGATATATGGCCAACATTTATAAATTACATTATTGGAATGATGCAATAACTTTCTTATATAGCACTAAATGATGTGATAATAGTAACCAAATCAACAGGGCCTATTGCCCCATCCTCAGAAGAAAGAAAGGCAGAGTCGGCCCTTTGAGGCTGCACAAAGGTCTCTGAAACAAGTGCTTAACTTGCTGAGCTATGATATTACCTATGCTATGGGCACTGATTTTGATGGTGAGCAGCAAGGGATACAGAGAGATCACCACAAGCCCCATTCCCCTCATCTACGCCCAGCAAACCCATAAAAAAAGTTCATGTTTAAAAACTGCATGTTAGGGCACTACTGTAGTTGGTGCCCATGAGCCCCATTCCTACAAAGAGAGAATCGAGAGACCTGCCTTAATATATCTAACAGAGTTTTCTACTCATAAAGAATTGAGACAGAGGCATTTTTAGCACAAAGCATGAACAACCATCATAAACAGTGGCAGAGCCAGGTTTTAGGTGCCTGTGGGGGCGAAGTGGGACTCAGGGGGGTGCCACTGCCGCAGTGCCCTGCACAGCTCGCAGGTCACGTCAGAGAGAGGTCGGCTGGGGGTCACCACCATTTACTTAATTTTGCTGGTATGACAAGCTTTTATTAGCTCAGAAACAATAGTTCTATCTTGACTAATGGCGGTCCGGGAACTACGGTACTGGTAAGCATGCCGGCACCGCCATGCTACGAGCTGTGCTCGCGGGTGCCTGTCAGCCCGCCAGGTTTTTCCTGGCGGGCTGACCGGCACCCACGAGCATAGCACGACGGATGCACCAGCAGCACTCTGAATGCGCAGGTGCATCTGACGTCCCCTATGGGGCAGAATGGGGATGGGGAGTCCCTTGTTTCCGGCACCCGCAAATGGGCAATTACACGGGTCCACCAGGTTCTTGCCCATTCGCGGGTGCCGGAAAAATTCAACTCTGGCGGCAGCCGGGCCGGTTTTACCGGCACGGCTACCGCCAGTGTTGTAATGAGGCCCAGTTACTTCGAGAAGAATACACTAACCACTGCCTTACTACAGATAATTTACCTGCAACCTTTATTTATACCATTCTGGGTTAAATCTTCAAAGATTGGAGTGATATGGAATTTTTAATCCAGGCTGACATGGACCAACTGCAAGAAGTGCTCATAAAAAGGTGTAGACATTGCCCTGCCCTGAAAGAGGTATGGATCTTTTGGGTAATCTTGATGCATGTCAAGTGTGACCTGCATTTTTACATTCTAACTGCATTCCCCAATGTACTCAGTATCCATGTCTTCTTGTACTACTATTGGTATCTTCAACAATTTCAATCAGCAGCTGTGCGACCAAACTTAACTTTAGGCTGGGTAACAGTGTCTGTTGAGTGCTCAGGCTGGGTCACAGTGTCTGTTGAGTGATCAGTCTGGGTAACAGCGTGTGTTGTGTGATCAGGCTGGGTAACAGTGTCTGTTGAGTGATCAGGAGTCAGACCTTCTGTAGATTCTGAAGAGCATTGTGGACGCTCAGGAATGTCAGTGCATCCTGGGTGATCTGCGCAATGAATTGTGGTAGGAGGAGAAGCAGTAGACAGATGTTTGTCACCTGAGGGACAAAATGAAGGGGAGTTTGCAGCTGAGTCCTGAAAGCAAGGATTGAAAGAATCTTGTAATTACAGTAACAACATGCAGTGGTTAGAAATGTATGCATTACTTGAATGGGCAATAACTTACGTTTGCTCCTGCTTGTCAGTGGAACCTTTGGGCTGGATCTTGAAAGCAGGCAAAACAGCTTGAGAGGATTTTGCTGCTTCAGCAACTTTCTGTTTGCTGACCTTTTTTCGTCGAGTGGCTCCAGAAATTTTTGTTTTTGATGCCTTGGGATTCATGATGTTGCTCTATTCCTGGTTATATGAGATTTTACTAAGGTAAAATCAGTGTGGCAAATTTCAATGAAGCCAAAATACTGAAAAAATAGTTCATTTATTATTATTTTTAATTTGAGGGTCTGCCCCAATTCCCCTGTTTTTCTATCCTTTTAACCCCATCCCACCCATTTAAACTCCTACCCCACTACCATATATATATATATATATATATATATATATATATATATATATTCAGTGAAAAAACTTTGTTAAAGGGACGTTATGGTTAAGTTGCGCTACTAAAAACCTATGAAATTCAGTGAAAAAACTTTGTCAAAGGGACATTATGGTTCCAAGTAAAACCGAAAACCCTTGAAATTCGCCAGTTATGGTAAGCTAAGCAACCATAACTCGCGCCACCACTGTGCACTGCTAAGACTAACACCCAGGACATCAAAGATGACATCACAAATGTCATTGATGACATCACTGATGACATCACATGTCTGGCTCGCTCTTTTTTCTTTCGCTGACATGTCTAGGCCAGATGGATTTCTTCAGTAACAGTCAGAAAATAAAAATGTTATTTTATTTGTAGACGTATCCTTCAAGTAGGTTCTTACAGTAATTCCCTTAGAGTCCAGTCACATCATATGAAACATATACATAGGGGAAGACACAAGCTTGAAAGACAGCAATCCTTTTTGTGTATAAAGATAATCAATAGATTTATGAGCACTTCCTGATAGTTCTGTTGTTTTTTTTTATGGCTGTACTTTCCCTGTGGGTCCAATCACATCAAGTGATACATATACATAGGGTAAATAGCAGCTTTGAAACAGAGCAATCATTTATTTGCATGAAACTAATCAGTTAAGTTATGAATTGTTTCTGCTACTACTTGTGCTTTTTTGCTAACTTCACTTTCCCTGTATATACCCATATTGGTATGTGTTCTTGTGTCTTTGTGTTTTGTCTATAGTAATGCAATTATGTAATACATGTGTTTTATTAGCTACGTATTACATATTTCACAGTACACAAAAATCTATTAAGAAAATAATTATCATTTCATTATTCAACATATTAACATTACGAATATTATACCTTCATCTTGTACGCTGCACACAATGTTATGTTTCTGTATGAGTAGCTTAGTATACCAGATAGAACCCCATAATAGAATGCTATTTATATCAATGCATCGTTCAATGCACTAATTAGGGTATGATATTTATTGCAATGATCCTTGACACATTTTTCGCAACATTATAATAAGAATCCCTTGTACACATATTTCATGAAAACTACATACACATGTGATGTCATCAGTGATGTCATCAATGACATTTGTGATGTCATCTTTGATGTCCTGGGTGTTAGTCTTAGCAGTGCACAGTGGTGGCGCGAGTTATGGTTGCTTAGCTTACCATAACTGGCGAATTTCAAGGGTTTTTCGGTTTTACTTGGAACCATAATGTCCCTTTGACAAAGTTTTTTCACTGAATTTCATAGGTTTTCAGTAGCGCAACTTAACCATAACGTCCCTTTAACAAAGTTTTTTCACTGAATTTCATAGGTTTTTAGTAGCGCAACTTAACCATAACGTCCCTTTAACAACGTTTTTTCACTGAATTTCATAGGTTTTTAGTAGCGCAACTTAACCATAACGTCCCTTTAACAAAGTTTTTTCATTGAATTTCGTAGGTTTTTAGTAGTGCAACTTAACAATAATGACTTTCACTTTATATACATATCATATGGAACTGACTGAATCTCTTCTACTGTACTTGATGTCCGCAAACTCATTTAGGGGCCGATTCATGGAACAAACGTGCGCCGAAAATCCATGCGCAAGCAGGCGCAAAGGAGCGTGAGAAAAGCAGCACACGCGCACGCGTGCGATTCAAGGAAGACGCTGCGCGTGTTTCCCGCTGTCCGTGCACCCAATCCAGCAATGGCGCACGCAGGCATACACGGCATGCGTTACGCGCACAGCAAAAGCGCACATAGCGCGGCGCACACAACCAAAGTGGGCGGAACAGTGGGCGTAACACGCGGAATGGGGAACAACGTGTGAAAAAGAAGGCGTAAGTGGGCAAGTACTGCAGAGAACTACACGGAACGCCCACACGCACGCAAACAACCCGTATTCATGGATCCGAATACGGGAAACCCGCGCACGGCAAAAGACGCACACAGGCGTCAACGCGTCCGCCACACGAAGGCAGGCAGAAGCGTCCCCGCGCACAGTACAAAAGTGCGCGCAAACAACAAACACATATATACAGCTACGATGAATGCCCCATTTGTCGCAGCACTGATCGTGGGACACCGCAGCATGAGGAGAATAGCCAGGGCACGCATTTTCGCACCACGGACAAGCCTTTTTGGGATGCCTGATGACCAGGTCTATGGCAGGTATAGGTTTCCACCCCACATCATCCTAGACCTGGTCAGGGAGTGGGAAGATGACCTTACATCCCCCACCCTTTGGTCCCAAGCATTGAGCCCCTTGGAGAAGGTGCTCAATGTCCTGCATTTTTTGGCCACTGGGTCATTTCAGCGGACTACTGCCATAGTGGGGGGTCTCACAGGCCACACAGTCACGCTGCCTACACCAGGTACTGGCAATCATGACAGCGCACCCCTCAGTCCGCAGGCACATATACATGCCCAGAACACCCGCAGAAAGGCAAGCCGTTGTCCTGGATTTTTTCAGGGTGGCACACTTCCCCAAAGTGCTCGGTGCCATAGATTGCACCCATGTGGCCCTACGTCCACCTAGGGCCACTGAGCACATCTACCGAAACCGCAAGCACTGGCATTCCATCAATGTACAGGTGGTATGCGATGCAAAGGGAATCATCACCTCTGTCTATGCAAACTATCCTGGCTCCACCCATGACAGTTTCATATACAGAATGTCCGCCCTGAGCCGGGCCCTGGAAGCTGGGCAGCATGGCGACACATGGCTCCTAGGTGAGTACAAATGCCCTTGCACATGCATGCAAGTCACACACAGACAAATACCCAAACCCTAACAATCTCAACTATTATCACCTCCCCAGGGGACAGCGCCTACCCTCTGAGCAACCACATGATGACGCCAATCCGTAACCCCACCACACCACCCTAGGTAAGATACAACGCCGCCCATATTGCAACCAGGGCCATAGTGGAGCGCACATTCTGAGTGCTCAAGTCACGTTTCCGCTCCCTTGACCGCTCTGGCGGGCAACTACTCTATGCACCACCAGTAGTGTGCAGGATCATTGTGGCAGCATGTGTCCTGCACAATGTTGCAACACGGCAGGGCGTCCCGGTGGACATGGTGGTGCCCCCACATCCCCAACCACAGGCACAGGCGCAGGCTCTGCCCATGGGAGGGGACAGGGCACGTGGCGAGGAAGCCCGGACCCAGCTTGTGGCCACATTTTTCACCTAAACTCCCACCCCTGCAGAGTGCACACAGGCCTGGCACATACCAGGTGACAATCGATGATGACAAAGAGACAGTCAACTGTCACAACCCTACCACCCTGAGATAGTTGCCATGGAAGTGCCACATCGTCTGCATCCCTAGCTACTTAAACACAAGCTATCCTGTGTGACCAAAAGGCACACATATGACATATGACATGATATGGCCTATACACAAGTATATCAAGGTGCGATGAGGCAGGGAGGGGGGAACAAGGGAAGACAGACAACAGTACTACTAGGCATGGTGTCATTTAGATTGTGCAAGTGCAGGGGTAGGGGGAAGGGAAAAGTGCAAGGGGAAGGGGAGGGGGGTGCAGTACAGGGGAAGTAGACCAAAAAACAAATACACAGGTCAGCTGGTGGCAACTGCAAAGTTAAGTGCAGACAAGTGCTGGGAAGGGGGGGGTGTAGGGATAGAGAGACAGTACCGCAGTGCAGGGGTTGCCAGGGAGGCAGTGCAAGTGGAGAGTGGCTGGGCCAGGGACTGAGGTCGGTGAGAGTGGCCCAGTTGCAGATCCAGTGTAGTTCCAGTGAAGAATTCCGCAAGGGAGAGGCAGAGAGAAAGCAGAAACAAAGAGGAAGGTCTTGAGGTGCTTCCCGAACCGGAGATGGTTCCCCTCAAGTTCAAGTGAGGCAGGAAGGCTGTTCCAGAGGGAGGGCCCTGCCGCGGAGAGAGATCTACCCCCAGCTAGTTGCTCTGAAAAGCGGATGACCCTGACATGCAAGGTGTGCATCACACACACACACCTGCAAAACAGGCCATGGCCATCACTGTTATGTCACTGAAACCCTCCCAAACCACAACATGACATGGCAAGCAATACCCATACACCAACACAGTAACAATAAGGTACACATTGCCATGCCCAAAATGTACAGTGGCATCAGACAATGATGCCTGACCTGGAATCAGATGAAATGACAGACCAGCAACCTCCCACCCAAAATAAGTCATTTCCAAATGCATTACAAGAGTTGTAGACATAACATAACAATATATGCCTGTCTACATGCACATTGTGCATTGCAAAATCAACACTGCAGCTTCTGTGTGCTGTGTCCTACTCCTGCAACACACTGCTCAGCGCACAGCACAGTGAACAGCCATTGTGTGTGATGCACACCCTGAGCATCACATCTAAGCGACAGACCACATCAAAAAGCAAATTAGGCATGTACAGGATCCATAATTGGTCACAGAACATGTGCTGCAGGAACACAGTGGCCACCAGAAGGCAAACAGTGTACACGTGGATATGCAAGGGTGGGAGTACATGCAGTGCATCAGAGTGCAAGTGTGTGGGTCTGCAAGGACATGCACTCAACATATGCATGTGCACTCAAGAGACCACCAGTGTTCTCTACACATCACATGTGAACATTCACCATGTGTACACCCCAGCATGTCAAACCACAACTATCCCCTCGCACCTGAAAGTTAAACACAACACATGAACAGGCATTGATCAGCAGAACACAACATGTACATAGGATACCAGCATTACAATGTCAGAGTTCCCATCACACTGCAGGGCAAGGCAACTATCAACAACAACCCCCCCTCCCTCACAAATGACCATGACCCACTGAACAACTGCACCTGGGTCATGGAGCCTTCAACCCTCAATTCCACCTGGCCACAGGATCACCTTTACCCTTCGTCACCATCTCCCACCTTGTGTGTAAAAAGATGCCTGCACCCTCAGAATCCGCACTCATTTCCAAAATCACAAAATCCAAGGCATAAAAACGAACCCGAACACCCTCCAGTAGATGACTTGACGTAGCAGTACCTCACAAAGGCCAAGTACTACCACAATGATGCAACAACCAAGGTAGCACAGTAAAACAATGTCACAACAGGATGTGAACCATGTGTGGTACATAACATAGGATGATGCATCATGAACGGATGTGTATTGTCACAGGTCCCGTGTACAGGCGCGGGAGTGTCACGAAACAACCACCCCCACCGTGTCCCAGGTGCCTGCAAGGTCAAACTCACACCGGCCCCTGTGGCCCTGGTGGGGAAGGAGGTTCAGGGATATGCAGTCGGGACAGGTGTTGGCACACTGGATAACTGGAATGAGTGGCAGGAGAGGGGAGGAGCAATGACACATGAAAGTAGGGAATGCACGAAAATGTACTACCTGCATGAACACATACACAATCCAAACAAACTTGTACATCATTGTCATGGCCTTCTGTAGTCCAGGCTTAGGAGTGGTACGAACCAACCACCCCCTCTAGGGTTTTGGCGCCTGCAAGTTCGGGGCTTACACAGGCATCCGCAACCCCAGCGGGGAAAGAGGGTTAGGGAACGTTGCTTGGATAGGTACGGGAAGCAGGAACACCGGGTAGAGGGTACAGGGTTCAAAATTGCATAGGATTCCGGGTGATTAGAGGGAAAAAAACACACCAAATTGAATCACACATACATCCATGCATTAGTGCACCCCCCAGCAAGCCTATGCAGAGCAGTTTGAAAGAAAAACAACAAGACACTTAGCTCTGGTTTTGAGTGCTGGCCTCCTGCCTGCGCACTCTCAGGTCCGGTTACAGGAGCACTGCAATGCTGCAAAGAGAGCCACAGTCAACAACCTGTACGTGCCAATTACACAAAAACACACCACCAAACATGCCCCATAGCAACAAACTACTCTACAAACAGACAATCTGGTGTAGATGCTTCATACCCATATATAACAGTACCCCTGTGACGGGTCATACACAGTCAATGCAGTAAGTGAGCCGCCGGTGGGTGCGTGGCAAATGGAACACCAATGTGTCACAATTCACACAACATGCAATGTTCCCTGGGTAAGCAGACAGACCCATATAGCAAGCCATGACTTCAGAGCAAGTTGCGTACCACCATGACCGAAACAAAGTTGGCAGTGCATTTATCATAAAGTACATGGAAATGAAATGCACTGCACCCAAGTATGTCCCTTGCTGTATGTCCCTGTGAGCTGCCCCTTTCCATGTCTCGGAAGGCTACATGGTTGATACAAGTGCCTCAATGGACCTTGGTGTACCGGAGGGCATGTGCCACTGCCCCTGCAGGTGTCCCAGACAACCCTACAATCAACAGCCATCAGTCCACCAACACATCTGAGCTGCATTGTGTGCTTCAACACCAATATTCGTCCAAGCTCACCCTCAGTGCTGTGACTAAGCCTGCATGTGCAACTCGCCTGGTGCAAGCTTTGCTGTGTAGTGGCCCCCCTGTGCTGCTCACCTTGCCTGGAGTTCCTTGGAACACGTCAGCAGTTCTAAGATGTAGGTCTGCAATCCCTGTGCCTCTGCTTGTGTCCAGAATTCCGTCGTCCAATGGGCCATGTCTGCTGGCTAAGGTGCTCTGGAGGCTCATCCCCCTGCAGAAAGGGCATGAAACACATGATTAATGCTTCAAAGTCATCTGTGTGTGTCTCTTCAGGCATCTCATTACTTGACCATGTAAGAGAGTCACAGCATAAATCACACCATCAGTCCGTCTTTCACATCCAAACTGTGTAACACTATCTACAGCATGAATTGCAACAAGCACGTGTACAGTAAAGATAAGAAACATACTACACAATGCATAGCAATGAATGTACACATTAATCATGAAACACCCCATCTAGCAAAAGCTGAACAGTGGACAATAACACCAAAATCATCCCCACTAGGGGTGTAAACACAAGTCACACAGCACCAGACATGCCACAGATATGACAGTCCAAGGCCCTTGTGTAAAATTTTGTAACACCGAACCATCCTTGTGAGCCCATGGATAAGGGAGGCAGGAGTGGCATATGTGAGTCAAGGACCCCAAGCAGCAAAGACATACACAAGACAAGCCTGAAGGGCCTAGCTGGAACAGACAGTGGATGCCTTCAAAAGCCACAAAGCACTGCACCGTCACATGAAAGCACAATAGACGGGCAATTTTAAACTATAGTAACTATTAACTAATTACACTAACTATGGAAAACCTACATTACCTAATTAAACTAACTATCAAACAGAAACTTAACTAACTAAACTAAAAGAAAAATAAAAAATGGCCACATGCGACCCGGGGGGGGGAGGGGAGGCACCCAGGAGGGGGGAGGTACAGGGTGCTGCGCAACATCCACATGCGATGATGCTGAGCCAAAACAAAAACCTCCATGGGCTCAACGCCTGCACAGCCCGACCTATGTGGGAGATAGATGGTCGTCCGAGTCTGGCTCATCCTGTAAAGGAGGACGTGGCACAGTAGCCTGGCCACGCCTAGCCGCAGCTTGCCCCTCGTCGGCAGCAAGTCTGCCGGACGGGTGAGCCTGGTTCTGTGTGGCGATGTGACGTAGGTCTGCATGCAGAACCTCACGTGATACACGTGCTTCCTCTTCAAGGTAGCACATGTAACACGGAGTTCCTCCTGCAAGGCCTGGCTGGACAACCGCTGCACCTCCCGGCAAGCCTGTAGCTCAGCCGAGATGGTACGCTCAAGCTGTGCAAACCTCTCCTCTGCCTGCTGCCTCTGGGACATCATAAGGACACCCAGAGTGGATCTGAGGGAAGCATACTCCTCCCTCAGGGCATCAATGTGCGCCTCTGCGTGAGCAGCAATTGCTTGACGCAGAGACGACATTTCAGCCTGGCGTGCCCTGTCTGAGGCCGCCATGCCCAGCCTGAGCAAGCGGGCCGTGGACCGTGCCGCCTGCTGCTGGAGAAGCACCTGCCTAACAGGGGGGAGCACAGATCGGGCCACACGCTCCATGCTCTCAGCGATGTTCTCCATTGCTGCCCCCTGCCTTTCTGAATTGGCAGTCATGTCTTGCTCCCACTCAGTATACTGTGGTTGCGCGCGGCAACCGCGTTGCCGGGCTTGACCCCTGCGGGACCCAAGGACCGGGGGTCCTCGCTGTGTTGGCACCGCCTGCGGCTGCACGACTACATGCCCCCGTCGACGTGATGTCCCAGGCACATCAGTGACTGGTGTGGAGGGTGACCCTGCGTCCCGATCCGCCACGGGCGGAGGAACCACGACTGTCTGATCCCTCAGTGCAGGTGTCGCAGACAGAGGAGTGTCCACATCAGAATCACTCACCCCTGACACATGGACTTGATGCTCATCCAACTCAACATGGACGTCAGAGTCGTCATCAAGGCTGGACTCATAGGCAGCCAGAGACAAGATGGACTGTAGCACTTGGGGGGTTTCGTGGCCTACCACCCCACAACCCCCACTAGTGCCGGGTTGATGTAGCGGTACCAAACCTGTGTCTGGCATGACAACACCATCCTCCGCCTCCATTGCGTCATCACCTGAAAAATAGAGAGAAAAAAGGTCACTACACATGTCAGAAGCACACAACACACACACACACCGACAGCAAACACATCAGGCAGACATGTGACACACAACATATAACCTGTCATGCATGCTGGGTCAACTATGAATTGCTTCTGTGATCAGACCTGTTGAAAGGTGGCAGTTTCCATGGAAGTGGGTCTATGCAGTGCAGAAAATGTGTACGCCACTCACTACCTACCTGTACAAGGACTCCATGGTGTGTGCCAGGAAATGTGAAGGCAGTGCAATGTCAAATTCAGACATCACGTGCATTGTGCATTCAATGTGTACCATATCTAGAAGCCAAGCACCCCTCCACCCCAGTACCAAAGCAGGGATGCCTAGCATGGTATCAAAAAGCTGACCATACACCTGTGTATTGACAGGCAGTGTTGACTGGCATCAACAGCTGAATGTGATTCAAGTGACAACACTGCAAATGATGCAGGGACAGTAAGCAGGACACATGATGAAAACTCTGGATTCCGCCCATGTGTGAAGAAGACACAACAACAGTTGGACAGAGTATTTGGCCATTGAACAGGCTGAGGCCTGTGAGCCACACAGATTGTCAGACCCTAAACATGTGTGCAACGCAGGACTGAGCCACAGTTGACATGGGAAGGCTGATGAGATGGCAGGCAATGTATGTAACCAAGGACTTGTATTACAGTGATCATCCAGTCAAGGACACATAGGGGCTTGCGTGCAATGCACATGGAGCATGAATGGGCACTCATGTCCCTGCGGGAGATCTGACCTATGCACAGTACAAGTGAGATACCCTGCATCAAGTACTAAGGCTGTACCACACGGCATATGTTTGGCAGATTCTACGCTGGAAGTTAGCATCTACACAGGACGCATGAACAAGAAAGTACGCATTGGCAAGATTGAAGAACACTAGTGCAAAGGTGGAACTGGGGTGCAGAGTGGCGGAGGAGGGGCAAGGGAGCATGCCTACATGGAGTCCCCGCATGCAGGCAGAGGAGACATGCATGACGGAAGCATTGCATTACTTACACATCAGAACCATGTACACGTCACATGTAGCGCAATCATGCACAACACATCCCACAAGTGAAACACACACGTCCTCAACAAACACGCATCAACACTCACTGGACTGGGCATCAAAGTCCAACATCTCTCCCACTCCTTCGGCCAATTCAGGTGGTATGAACTCCGCAACGAGTGCCTCATGCGGAGTGAGCTCTTCCTCCTCTGGTGCAGGCCCACCGCCAGTCACCAGAGTCAAGTTGTAATTAGAGGCACGCTTAGCCTTAGTGCTGCGTTTGATGTCATTCCAACGCTTTTTGCACTCTTGCGCCGTGCGCACCTCATGGCCGAATGAACTGACATGTACCGCAACATGCTTCCAGTGGGTGTCACGTTGGGCAGCCGTAGTCTGACTATTGGCACCCACTAGCATGTCACGGCTGTGGCCCCGCACGTAGTCCATGAGGAAGTCCAGTTCCTGCTTACAGAAAGGCTTCTTCCTCAACGTGCAGGAGGTCGTGGCTGTGTGTGGGGTCCCAGCCTGTGCTGCAGGTGCAACCTTCCTCCTCTTGGACTGTGGCGCAGACCCTGGCTGGCTAATGCTACCCTGACCAGTATGGCCAGTGGGTTCGGTGGATTGAGCCAAGGGAGTGGCAGGTGGAGGGATGACCAAAGGCCTGACTTGTGTCAGTAGCAGCTGGGTGCCCACTAATGGACCCTGCGCAGCAACATCAGCTGTGGCAGGGTCATTGACCGCAACAGTCCTGGTTGGCAGACTCACAACCGGGGTGCTGTTGGGTGCATCTGCCCCTGCACTTGCCAACACCCGGCTGTTCGGGGCAGCAGATGACATGACTGCCCCAGGGACACGTGTCTTGGTCTGAGCAGCCCGGCCTGCCCCTATGGTTTCCCCCCTGGCCTGTTGGAGATCTACCAAGGGCTCTTCAAGTGCCAACGCAGCCTGCGCTGGCAGACCCCGAGCCTAGGTGGCAGTGTCCACAGCTGCACCTGCAGCTACCACTACCCTTGGGCCCGAGGCAGTCGATGGAACGGACTGCCGGGTCACACGGGCGCCAGTGCCAGATGCAGAAGCTGCATCCCCCGGAACCACAGGGGGTGGTGGCATGACTGCACCGACACATGGCACAACATTGTGCTCAAGTGGCGCACCCCTGCCTCTTCCCCCTCTGTGGCCGCCCTGGACACCCTGGAGTCCCCCTACTCCCTGGTCACCACGGCCACGTCCCCGACCACGCCCGCCACGAGGAGGACGCCCAGCTGAGGCGCCCCTCACCTTTGGTGCCCTCCCAACCATGACACAGATGTAGTAGTGCTGGCACAGATGGAGTGGTGCCAATGGGAGGTGTATACCACAATTGACCTGGGACACGCAGGCTACTATGACATCGAAAATGGGTGCGATACACAGGGGCACCCGCAGTGGGAAAAAGAGCGTGTGCGACTCACCGTCTGACTAGCGCGATGCAGAAAAACACGCGTAGCCAATACCCCCGCCAAAAGAAGAGATACGTCCTTAATAGCTGTGAAGTTGTGATGGCGCGCAAAACAACAGGAAGCAGCAACACACGTCGGTCTCCACGAAAGGCACATACAGCGGACTGCTAGGCCCGCTCACCTTTAACCCATGCTGAGGGAAACGCACGCGCGCGTCACGTCACTTACGCGCATGGGCCCTTTCCTCGTATTACACGCGGACGTGCAGTTTTTCACGCGCGCTGAAATGCCCATGCACGCCTGTGCGCGTCACGTCACAGGGGCGCTTACGCTTCAGGGGCCTTCTGTCCAATGAAATTGCGTATGCGTGCAGACGCGCTTACGCGCTAAGGGCCTTTCCTCGAATTACACGCTGACGTGCCGAATTTTCACGTGCCAAATCACTCCGTATCAAGCTGGCCACGCGTAAGCATACGGAAGACGACGCTCCTGCCCAGAAGGCCGAACTACTGCCCCCCAGAGCCTATAGCACGCTCCCACCTGCCATCTGCTGCTGCCTGACTGCCTGCTGCCCACGTGCCCTGCCATTTGCTGCCTGCACATCAGCCAGCGGTGCTGTTGCTGTGACCACCCCTGCTGGAACCGAAGACTCCCAACTGGGATTCCATCGCTCCACAGCCCAGCCCCAGGACCCAGTTGCCCACCCACTCCTGCCTCTGGGGTTGTCATGTCGGGCACTGCAACATCTGGCACCACTGACAACCCCCGGCCAGAGAGGCAGAGGGGCACCAGCTTCAGTGCCACCGAAGTTGGTGTCCTGGTGGAGCAAGTCCTGGGGCAGTATGATGCCCTCTTCGGAAGTTCCCGCGCCGACAAGGAAGGACGGACTCAGATCTGGACTGACATCGTGACTGCCATCAACACGGAGGGGGGGCAGTCCGCGACTTCCAACATGTCAAGAAGCGCTGGGAGGACTTCAGGTCCAGGACGCTGAACAAGGCCCAGCCCCTCTTGAAGGCAGCGGATGCCAAGGGGCACCGGGGCCACTTGTCGGAAGATCAGATGAGGGTCCTGGAACGCATATCCCCAGCGCTCCACGTCCAGGTCCTTGAGAGGCAGACCCGTCTGGAGTCGAGCGGTAAGTGTACATGCATCCTGATTGTGAGCTGTGCGTGTGGTGATGTTTCAGTGGTGTGCAGGTTGCACATCTGTTTGTATGGGGTCGAGTATGGGTGGGGGTTTACAGGGCTGTGGTGCTAACACATGGGAGGGCTGGAATGTGTGAGACATGGATGGTGCTTGTGTGTGTAGGCTTGCATGCCAAATGCAGTTGTGTGGGCACACATGTTTGGATGAATGTGTATGTAAGTAGACATGTCCGTGATGTCACGCATATATGTTGTTTTCAGCTGCATGTATCAGCACTGTGTACATGTGCATTTGTGTGTATTTGACAAGGGTGCAACAGTGATGCAACATGGATGCATGTGATAGCGGGATGTGGAAGCTTGATTGGCAGATGGGACATGGATGCCCATCTGAACACTGCGACACTCGGCAGAGGTGTACACATTCATGCAAGTGTGGTGGTGTGTGTACATGTGTGGTGCCCTTCCTGTGTTGCATGTGATGTCTGGCTCAGCTTTGCCTGCTCATGCTGTTGTATGTGTATGGATGGTGCTGGCAGTTGCGATATGGCTGTGGTATGGCTCATGTGTGGGAGTTGAAATGACATGTGTGTTGGGGATTGTGATGGCATGTCTGAGGTTTGCCAATGCCACTCATGTACAACTGTCATGTGTGTATGTGTCCATTGTACAGTGCCCTGATGCCTGTGTTTTATTTCTCCCTGTCTGGAGCGTCAACTGATGAAGAGGGCTGAGAAGGTGCTGTGGAGCACAGCGGCGGGGATCCCACCGCCAGCCGGAGACGCAAGGCCCGGCTCCCCTCCCATGTTGTCATCTCGTCGGGGAGTGAGGAGTCCGGTGCCGCGTCCCAGGCCGCAGCTGCCGGGGGGAGTTCCAAGAGGCGGAGGTTGGAGTCGGACTCCTCGGTAGCAGAAGGGGCAGCTGGGACCCCACAGGGCCCAACGGGGGAAGATGGCACGGAGTCATCCAGGTTGGTGGGGGGTTTGGTGGAGGAGGAGGCCGTGCAAGCAAGAGAGACGGGGTCTGGAGGTGGGGATCCCACTGGTGCTAGTGGTGCAGTGCAGGACCAGGGACAGGAGGCAGCACAGGCCGCCGCGGAGGTGCCTGTGTGCAATCCTGTCCCTGTATCATCTTGCACCAGCAGGGATGCCTACGTCCAGACCCATTTTCGGGCAGGGGATGAGCAAACGACAACTGGCCTTCCTCTGCCTACGGACGTGGCTATCCGGGTCCGGGTTGAGCCTGTCCTGACTGGTGTGGCGTTGCGTCAACGGGCCATGCGAGGTGACCTGCAGTCTTTTCATGAGGAGACTGCACGTCATCTCGAATGGCTCGTTGACCACGTCAGCCTGCTGGGACAGGTCACCCAGGCCGCATTCCTCCGTTTGATGGGGCTTGCTATGACCCCCTCCTCAACTGAACCCCCTACGCGCCAGACGTCCTCCGTGCCATCTTCCCACCCATCAGTCACCTGGGTGCCCTGTGGAGCTGCCTCTGACGGTGCGGCCAGGCTGGTGGAGGAGACATCCCTGCCACAGTCGGGAGTCGGACGTCCAGCAGGGGTGGCCACATCAATGACTGCACCCCAGCCAGCGGAGGATGTGCAGGCAGCAGGAGGCAGTGCACGGGCAGAGGCACAGCAGCAGCAACGTGGTGGGAGCCATGAAGGCTCGGGGCCTTCAACATCGGAGGGGCAGGCATCGGCCGGAGGGCAGGAGGACCCAGGACAGAGAGTGTCTTCCGTGTGGCAGCGGTTGGGCCACGCCATAGATGCGGAGGGGCAGTGGGCGGAAGAGGCACGGCTCACAATGGTCAGGGCAGAGAACTCCATGCGGAGGGCCCTGAGGCGGGCCGAGTGCCTTGAGGCAATCCGCAGGAGGTTGGAGGTGGACACGTCGACGGCCCTGCGGACCCTCGGGGCCATGGAGGAGGACCGCCTCCGGGACATAGAGCAGGAGTTCGATGATGCCCTGGCCCGGGACATCAAAAAGTGAGCCGTCAGACTAGCCCGCTGCCCTTGTACATAGTTATGTAGGTAGTGTTAGGTTTCCTTTTTTTAAAAATTAATTTTGGACCTTTTGGACATTGTCCACATTTTTGTATATAGTTTATTTTATTAGTTAGTGTAGTTAGATAGGTTTCATTTCTTTTGTTGGGATAATGGACCCTGGCTTGTTCGTCTGTACATAGTTCACTGTTGGATTTTATTTTTCTTTCCCAATTTACCCATGGAGCAATGGCTTTCAATTATTATTTCCCATTGGATTTTCTTTTGTGGACAGTGACTTTGGACACCATTCCTTTGGATTATGATTTTTGGTTTTGCTTTTTTTCACGGACATGCTTCTTTTCATTTTTGTACATTCCCATTTCTGTTTCTTTATTTTTGAATCTATTTATGTTCCCTTTAATACATATTTTTTTATCGAACTTCAATGTGTAGTATCATCTCATTGGTTTCATGCATATCATGATATGGCTTTTGAGATTCACTGACACCCATTGGGTGTATGTGAGGGACATGTGTTTGTTTCGAAAACTTGCAATTGGTGTTCTGTCATGTAATTGCCATTTCTGAGTGGGTGGATGCAATACTCGGGTGGGTGTTTTGCATTTGGAGGCTGACCATAGGGACCAGGGATCTATATTGTGATGACATGTTGGCTGGGGAACATGAGTTGGGGCCTGCTGGCAGGTGCCCCACAGTGCTGGGGGGTGGGGGTGGTGGGGAACATGAGTTGGACATGGGTGGGGGCCTGGTGGAGGGTGCCCCTGCACTGCTGGGGGGTGGGGGTGGTGGGAGACATGGGTGGGGGCCTGGTGGAGGGTGCCCCTGCACTGCTGGGAGGTGGGGGTGGTGGGAGACATGGGTGGGGGCCTGGTGGAGGGTGCCCCTGCACTGCTGGGGGGTGGGGGTGGTGGAGAACATGAGTTGAACATGGGTGGGGGCCTGGTGGAGGGTGCCCCTGCACTGCTGGGGGTGGGGGTGGTGGGAGACATGGGTGGGGGCCTGGTGTAGGGTGCCCCTGCACTGCTGGGGGGTGGGGGTGGTGGGAGACATGGGTGGGGGCCTGGTGGAGGGTGCCCCTGCACTGCTGGGGGGTGGGGGTGGTGGGAGACATGGGTGGGGGCCTGGTGGAGGGTGCCCCTGCACTGCTGGGGGGTGGGGGGGTGTGGAACATGAGTTGGACATGGGTGGGGGCCTGCTGGCAGGTGCCCCACAGTGCTGGGGGGTGGGGGTGGTGGGGAACATGAGTTGGACATGGGTGGGGGCCTGGTGGAGGCTGCCCCTGCACTGCTGGGGGGTGGGGGTGGTGGGAGACATGGGTGGGGGCCTGGTGGAGGGTGCCCCTGCACTGCTGGGGGTGGGGGTGGTGGGAGACATGGGTGGGGGCCTGTATGAGGGTGCCCCTGCACTGCTGGGGGGTGGGGGTGGTGGGGAACATGAGTTGGACATGGGTGGGGGCCTGCTGGCAGGTGCCCCACAGTGCTGGGGGTGGGGGTGGTGGGGAACATGAGTTGGACATGGGTGGGGGCCTGCTGGCAGGTGCCCCACAGTGCTGGGGGGTGGGGGTGGTGGGGAACATGAGTTGGACATGGGTGGGGGCCTGGTGGAGGCTGCCCCTGCACTGCTGGGGGGTGGGGGTGGTGGGAGACATGGGTGGGGGCCTGGTGGAGGGTGCCCCTGCACTGCTGGGGATGGGGGTGGTGGGAGACATGGGTGGGGGCCTGTTGGAGGGTGCCCCTGCACTGCTGGGGGGTGGGGGTGGTGGGGAACATGAGTTGGACATGGGTGGGGGCCTGCTGGCAGGTGCCCCACAGTGCTGGGGGGTGGGGGTGGTGGGGAACATGAGTTGGACATGGGTGGGGGCCTGCTGGCAGGTGCCCCACAGTGCTGGGGGGTGGGGGTGGTGGGGACATGAGTTGACATGGGTGGGGGCCTGCTGGCAGGTGCCCCACAGTGCTGGGGGGTGGGGGTGGTGGGAGACATGGGTGGGGGCCTGGTGGAGGGTGCCCCTGCACTGCTGGGGTTGGGGGTGGTGGGAGACGAGTTGGACATGGGTGGGGGCCTGGTGGAGGGGGCCCCTGCACTGCTGGGTGGTGGGGGTGATGGGAGACATGGGTGGGGGCCTGGTGGAGGGTGCTCCTGCACTGCTGGGGGGGTGGGGGTGGTGGGAGACATGGGTGGGGGCCTGGTGGAGGGTGCCCCTGCACTGCTGTGGGGTGGGGGTCGTGGGGAACATGAGTTGGACATGGGTGGGGGCCTGGTGGAGGCTGCCCCTGCACTGCTGGGGGGTGGGGGTGGTGGGAGACATGGGTGGGGGCCTGGTGGAGGGTGCCCCTGCACTGCTGGGGGGTGGGGGTGGTGGGGAACATGAGTTGGACATGGGCGGGGGCCTGGTGGAGGGTGCCCCTGCACTGCTGGGGGGTGGGGGTGGTGGGGAACATGAGTTGGACATGGGTGGGGGCGTGGTGGAGGGTGCACCTGCACTGCTGGGGGGTGGGGGTGGTGGGAGACATGGGTGGGGGCCTGGTGGAGGGTGCCCCTGGTGGCTGGGGGTGCAGGGGGACATGCGTTGGTGGACAGTAGTGCAAGTTGACATGTGGGTTGGCTGGGGGGCATGGCCATGGTGGATGGGGTGCCTGCAGGACATGTGCAGGGTAGGTCCCTGTGGTGTGAGCCACCTGCAGGGGCCGTGGAGGGTGTAGAGGGAACACCTGGGAGGACCCACACGTGCAATTCACGTGTGGTGCTCCCCGCCCACCCCTGTAATACACGTACCCTGATGGAATCGCGTGTGATACTTTCCGTGCACCCCTGATATGCATGTACCCTGCTGATATCGCGTGTGAAACTTCCCGCGCACCCCGAAATACACGTAGCCAGGACATTCACGTGTGGAACTTCCCGCGCACCCCTGATATACATGTACCCTGCTGACTTCGCGTGTGAAACTTCCCACGCACCCCAAGATACACGTAGCCAGGAGATTTGCGTGTGTAACTTCCCGCGTACCCCTGATATACATGTACCCTGCTGACTTTGCGTGTGAAACTTCCCACGCACCCCGAGATACACGTAGCCTGGAGATTCGCGTTTGTAACTTCCCGCGCACCCCGAAATACACGTAGCCAGGAGATTCGCGTGTGGAACTTCCCGCGCACCCCGAAATACACGTAGCCAGGACATTCGCGTGTGGAACTTCCCGCGCACCCTGAAATACACGTAGCCTGGACATTTGTGTGTGGAACTTCCCGCGCACCCCTGATATACACGTACCCTGCTGAATTCACGTGGGAAAATTCCCGCGCACCCCTGATGTACACGTACCCTGATGGAATCGCGTGCGGAACTTCAAGCGCAACCCTGTAATACACGTACCCTGCTGAAATCGTGTGTGGAACTTCCCGCGCACCCCTGAAATACACGTACCCTGCTGAAATCGCGTGTGGAACTTCCCGCGCACCCCTGAAATACACATACCCTGATGGAATCGCGTGTGAAACTTCCCACGCACCCCTGAAATGCACGTACCCAGCTGAAATGACGTGAAGTACTTCCCACGCACCCCAGTGATACACGTAGCCCGCTTGCCGTGCTGGTACAGGGTTAGCGCAGCCCTTTGCGCTGGATTGGGGATTTTGATGGCTTTTCCCTGCGCGAGAGGCGTTCTTGGGGGCGTAACTGGCGCTGCTGCAGGGTCGCTGCGCCACTGTGCACCACGGCTGGTTTTGGTAGCTGGAATCCATGAATACGCTGTGCGCGGAAATGGGTTTTGGCGCACGCGGCTGGCACAGGGATTCGCACGCGCACACTGTGCGCCAGCCGTGTGCGCCACTTGTGCGCTGAATTCTATGAATTACCCCCTTAATGTTCGCGGACATGTTCGAAGAACAGTACCACTACCTAAAAAACTCTGGTGGGGTATGTTTGATTGTTATATCATAACATAGGAACATTTAACAAATTCAAAAAAAAGCACACAAACACATTATATGTACTAATACATAAGAAATGTAACCCATATATACAACACACTAACCATTCATTTAAATGCACTATGTTCTAAAATGGAATATACCACAAAAAAATAAATTGGCTTCCAACAAAATTACCTCACAAACACAACACAACTGAGAACAAGAGCAGACCCACTGAGTACATAGGACATATCTTACCTGAAATAGTAAGTGAACTTAATTTTATTCATATATTTATAAACTTTCTGTATTAGATCAAAAAATATATAATCTTTCTTTTTTTTCTCTCACAGAAATGTCTAGTACTCTGGAATGGCTAGAGGAACATTTGCCACATGAAGAAATGTCACAAGATAGTGAAACTAATGGTAAACACTTTATAATATAAACCATTTAATTATTATTATCTTGTATACATTTAACATATATATATATTTTTTTGTACAGAGCATAACAAAATAGAAACTACCTCTGAAGAAGCTCTTATGGAAACACGCTTGACAGCATAAAAGAAAAAATTGATTTATTGTTGACCAATTTTAATAATTTGAAAACTTTTGTTGAAGATCATTTTAAAACAAAAACGTCATAACATTGCCCCACATGTACTTGTCCCCCCTCACCATATCCCAGTCAATTATCCCCAAACCCTCTCCATAACCCAAAACGTTTTGATGAGACTTCCATCCCTTCTTCACCTAATAACAATCATGATGAAACCCCTAATTCTCCTGTTTTTGTTTCTGTTTCTGCCTCACCTTCTCTTTAATAAATTATTAATATATGTTAAATAAAGTTTAATTTTTATATTGTGTTGTAAATAGTTTCGTTTTTTTTTTTTAAAAACAATGTAGGTGTCCGCGGACAGTGCAGGTGTTTTAAAATGTTCGTAAATAAACGAAAATGGAGGTGTCCTGAAGAACACTATACCTGTTCGTACTGTTCGCTAGCAAGATGAAACTATTCTAAGAACACACGCGGTGTCCTGAAATGTTCGTAAAAAAAAATAATTAAAGTGTCCTAAAGAACACTATATCTGTCCGTAGTGTTCGCTAGCAAGTTCAAACTGTTCTAAGAACACACGCGGTTTCCTGAATTGTTCGTAATTAAACGAAAATGGAGGTGTCTTAAAGAACACTATACCTGTTCGTACTGTTCGCTAGCAACTTGAAAATGTTCTAAGAACATAATTGGTGTCCTGAAATGTTCGTACATAAACGAAATTGAACGTGTCCTGAAGAACAGTATATCTGTCCTTACTGTTCGCTAGCAAATTTAAACTGTTCTAAGAACACACGCAGTGTCCTGAAATGTTTGTTTCACGTGTGACGTAATTTTAATTAGTTCAGGACCCGAACAGTGTCCGTAGAACATCAATGCGCATGCACTAGCCAATCTCCGTGGATTTGGTGTCCTGCGGACATGCGCTTCCTTTGCGGACTTGTTTGCGAACGGATCATATGACCGCGCCCACGCTGATCGCGTGTTCTGAATGAGGACACTGTTCGGGTCCCCGAACAAATTAAAAGTACATTTTCAAATAATCCATAATATTTTTCAATAAAATCTCACCATGGCACAAGTCCGACATAGTAATCCTGAGTTTCTACATACCTTTTGAAACTTTTCAAACTTTTTTTTGTGTTCGATCTGTCCACGGACAGCACGCATGTCCGCGAACCGCGCACAAGCACCCCTATAAAAGACCACGCCCTAGAGCTTATTCTCATTGTGTTTCTGGCTATTCTTCAGAGCACAGCTATTTCTCCAGCAACTTGCTGATTACACCATCGAGATGGCATCCCTGGCTGCAGAACAGCCACCTGGTGCTGCACCTGCTTCAGCACCACCCCCAACCCCCTCCACCACCACCACCTCCCCAAGGGCCTGAAGAGGGGAACAGGAGTGAGGATGCAGAGGAGGAAGAAGAGGATGATGAGAATGAGGTAGAGGAAAACCCTACTACCCGCACTAGGCGTGAGTCTTGGGTGTGGCGGTTATTTACCATTCATGGTAATGTTCCTAAGGCTTGTGCGAACCGTGTTACCTGCAATGAGTGCAAAATGATACTCAGTCGTGGGAAGCACGGTAAGTACAGCTTTGGGACCACTACTATGAAGCGACACCTGAGGTCATTTCACTCTGGGCTATTCGCAGGGTTGTACCTTGCAAAGAACGTAGCAGGTTGATTTCCTCTACTTCATCCTCTGTTTCTGATCCTGTAACCAGAAGGACCACCTCTGTGGGACAGCGTCTTCCTCAAGCTGCCTCACAGGCCATACAGAATGCTGATGACCCTTACCTTTCGAGGGTCACAGTTGTATGTATGTACTGTGATACAGTACTCTGCAGGGGGAGCGACTTCGTAGTGCTTTTGAGACTATCGTCTCCGAGCACGAGAAGATCTGCTCACTACCCAAATAAAACCCACTCTACATCTTCCTCTCTCAGCTCGCCCTTTCTTATCCCTGTGGTTGGTGTCCCCCCCTTTACCTTCCTTTCCCCTCCTCTCCTAGTGTGTCGTGTATAAAAAACCAAAAAAAATACAAAATATCAAAAATCCAAAAAAAAATAAGGCTCTTTTCAGAGCCGCCTTTCACAGTTAAAAAATAGAAGTGAAAATAAATGAAGCAGGGCCCTTTGTATTTTTTAGAAGTCTGCGGACAGTTTGCGAACATTTAAAAAATTGGGTTGCTACCTCATCACAAATATTGCAATTTTCTCTGGGAAGAAGTGGTGGCTCTGAAAAGAGCCTTTGGGTGGTGTTTGTAAGTCAAAAATGATAAATGCTTAACACCTACTTCAAAATGGTTGTTGTAATTCCAAAAAAGGTCGCAATGCATTTTGTACATTTCTCAGAAAAATCTGATTGCCAGCATAAATAAGATGGACTCCATCTCTGCGAAAAATGTATGTACTACGAAACATAATATTTTCATTGTGAAAAGAGGACATGCCAAAATCTCTTGGAAAGGCACAAACAGCCTTATTAACATTGCGCCTTGTTTTTTCCATTTGTGGACCAAATGAAGAAGAACGAAGCCACATTTGTCTCTGCGCAATCCATGAAAATATCACTTGAAAATTAGGAAACATATCCATAACCTTCCCAAGTCCTTCTTTCATAGCAAATTGCAAAAAAATTCCAGTCACATGTCCTAAACTGTTCCCTCCACAATGAATTACAATTATGTCTGGATGTTGCTCTGTCTCCAAAGTAGCACAGAGAGGTAGCAAGTCCAACCACGTACTCCATGCCATTGTACTTCCACATGTGGGAATCCAAGATCTACAGCTACTACACAGCTTTCTGCATGCACCTTCAACCAATGTATCCACAAAGTTTCAGTGGTGTGCAGGTTGCACATCTGTTTGTATGGGGTCGAGTATGGGTGGGGGTGTACAGGGCTGTGGTGCTAACACATGGGAGGGCTGGAATGTGTGAGACATGGATGGTGCTTGTGTGTGTAGGCTTGCATGCCAAATGCAGTTGTGTGGGCACACATGTTTGGATGAATGTGTATGTAAGTAGACATGTCCGTGATGTCATGCATGTATGTTGTTTTCAGCTGCATGTATCAGCACTGTGTACATGTGCATTTGTGTGTATTTGACAAGGGTGCAACAGTGATGCAACATGGATGCATGTGACAGCGGGATGTGGAAGCTTGATTGGCAGATGGGACATGGATGCCCATCTGAACACTGCGACACTTGGCAGAGGTGTACACATGCATGCAAGTGTGGTGGTGTGTGTACATGTGTGGTGCACTTCCTGTGTTGCATGTGATGTCTGGCTCAGCTTTGCCTGCTCATGCTGTTGTATGTGTATGGATGGTGCTGGCAGTTGCGATATGGCTGTGGTATGGCTCATGTGTGGGAGTTGAAATGACATGTGTGTTGGGGATTGTGATGGCATGTCTGAGGTTTGCCAATGCCACTCATGTATGTGCAGGCAGCAGGCAGCAGGAGGCAGTGCACGGGCAGAGGCACAGCAGCAGCAGCAGCAACGTGGTGGGAGCCATGAAGGCTCGGGGCCTTCAACATCGGAGGGGCAGGCATCGGCCGGAGGGCAGGAGGACCCAGGACAGAGAGTGTCTTCCGTGTGGCAGCGGTTGGGCCACGCCATAGATGCGGAGGGGCAGTGGGCGGAAGAGGCACGGCTCACAATGGTCAGGGCAGAGAACTCCATGCGGAGGGCCCTGAGGCGGGCCGAGTGCCTCGAGGCAATCCGCAGGAGGTTGGAGGTGGACACGTCGACGGCCCTGCGGACCCTCGGGGCCATGGAGGAGGACCGCCTCCGGGACATAGAGCAGGAGTTTGATGATGCCCTGGCCCGGGACATCAAAAAGTGAGCCGTCAGACTAGCCCCCTGCCCTTGTACATAGTTATGTAGGTAGTGTTAGGTTTCTTTTTTTTTTAAATTAATTTTGGACCTTTTGGACATTGTCCACATTTTTGTATATAGTTTATTTTATTAGTTAGTGTAGTTAGATAGGTTTCATTTCTTTTGTTGGGATAATGGACCCTGGCTTGTTCGTCTGTACATAGTTCACTGTTGGATTTTATTTTTCTTTCCCAATTTACCCATGGAGCAATGGCTTTCAATTATTATTTCCCATTGGATTTTCTTTTGTGGACAGTGACTTTGGACACCATTCCTTTGGATTATGATTTTTGGTTTTGCTTTTTTTCACGGACATGCTTCTTTTCATTTTTGTACATTCCCATTTCTGTTTCTTTATTTTTGAATCTATTTATGTTCCCTTTAATACATTTTTTTTTAATCGAACTTCAATGTGTAGTATCATCTCATTGGTTTCATGCATATCATGATATGCCTTTTGAGATTCACTGACACCCATTGGGTATATGTGAGGGACATGTGTTTGTTTCGAAACTTGCAATTGGTGTTCTGTCATGTAATTGCCATTTCTGAGTGGGTGGATGCAATACTCGGGTGGGTGTTTTGCATTTGAAGGCTGACCATAGGGACCAGGGATCTAGATTGTGATGACATGTTGGCTGGGGAACATGAGTTGGGGCCTGCTGGCAGGTGCCCCACAGTGCTGGGGGGTGGGGGTGGTGGGGAACATGAGTTGGACATGGGTGGGGGCCTGGTGGAGGGTGCCCCTGCACTGCTGGAGGGTGGGGGTGGTGGGAGACATGGGTGGGGGCCTGGTGGAGGGTGCCCCTGCACTGCTGGGAGGTGGGGGTGGTGGGAGACATGGGTGGGGGCCTGGTGGAGGGTGCCCCTGCACTGCTGGGGGGTGGGGGTGGTGGAGAACATGAGTTGAACATGGGTGGGGGCCTGGTGGAGGCTGCCCCTGCACTGCTGGGGGGTGGGGGTGGTGGGAGACATGGGTGGGGGCCTGGTGTAGGGTGCCCCTGCACTGCTGGGGGGTGGGGGTGGTGGGAGACATGGGTGGGGGCCTGGTGGAGGGTGCCCCTGCACTGCTGGGGGGTGGGGGTGGTGGGAGACATGGGTGGGGGACTGGTGGAGGGTGCCCCTGCACTGCTGGGGGGTGGGGGGTGGGGAACATGAGTTGGACATGGGTGGGGGCCTGCTGGCAGGTGCCCCACAGTGCTGGGGGGGTGGGGGTGGTGGGGAACATGAGTTGGACATGGGTGGGGGCCTGGTGGAGGCTGCCCCTGCACTGCTGGGGGGTGGGGGTGGTGGGAGACATGGGTGGGGGCCTGGTGGAGGGTGCCCCTGCACTGCTGGGGGTGGGGGTGGTGGGAGACATGGGTGGGGGCCTGTTGGAGGGTGCCCCTGCACTGCTGGGGGGTGGGGGTGGTGGGGAACATGAGTTGGACATGGGTGGGGGCCTGCTGGCAGGTGCCCCACAGTGCTGGGGGGTGGGGGTGGTGGGGAACATGAGTTGGACATGGGTGGGGGCCTGCTGGCAGGTGCCCCACAGTGCTGGGGGGTGGGGGTGGTGGGAGACATGGGTGGGGGCCTGGTGGAGGGTGCCCCTGCACTGCTGGGGTTGGGGGTGGTGGGAGACATGGGTGGGGGCCTGGTGGAGGGTGCCCCTGCACTGCTGGAGGGTGGGGGTGGTGGGGAACATGAGTTGGACATGGGTGGGGGCCTGGTGGAGGGGGCCCCTGCACTGCTGGGGGGTGGGGGTGATGGGAGACATGGGTGGGGGCCTGGTGGAGGGTGCTCCTGCACTGCTGGGGGGTGGGGGTGGTGGGAGACATGGGTGGGGGCCTGGTGGAGGGTACCCCTGCACTGCTGGGGGGTGGGGGTGGTGGGGAACATGAGTTGGACATGGGTGGGGGCCTGGTGGAGGCTGCCCCTGCACTGCTGGGGGGTGGGGGTGGTGGGAGACATGGGTGGGGGCCTGGTGGAGGGTGCCCCTGCACTGCTGGGGGGTGGGGGTGGTGGGGAACATGAGTTGGACATGGGCGGGGGCCTGGTGGAGGGTGCCCCTGCACTGCTGGGGGGTGGGGGTGGTGGGGAACATGAGTTGGACATGGGTGGGGGCCTGGTGGAGGGTGCACCTGCACTGCTGGGGGGTGGGGGTGGTGGGAGACATGGGTGGGGGCCTGGTGGAGGGTGCCCCTGGTGGCTGGGGGTGCAGGGGGACATGCGTTGGTGGGCAGTAGTGCAAGTTGACATGTGGGTTGGCTGGGGGGCATGGCCATGGTGGATGGGGTGCCTGCAGGACATGTGCAGGGTAGGTCCCTGTGGTGTGAGCCACCTGCAGGGGCCGTGGAGGGTGTAGAGGGAACACCTGGGAGGACCCACACGTGCAATTCACGTGTGGTGCTCCCCGCCCACCCCTGTAATACACGTACCCTGATGGAATCGCGTGTGATACTTTCCGTGCACCCCTGATATGCACGTACCCTGCTGATATCGCGTGTGAAACTTCCCGCGCACCCCGAAATACACGTAGCCAGGACATTCACGTGTGGAACTTCCCGCGCACCCCTGATATACATGTACCCTGCTGACTTCGCGTGTGAAACTTCCCACGCACCCCAAGATACACGTAGCCAGGAGATTTGCGTGTGTAACTTCCCGCGTACCCCTGATATACACGTAGCCTGGAGATTCGCGTGTGTAACTTCCTGCGCACCCCGAAATACACGTAGCCAGGACATTCGCGTGTGGAACTTCCCGCGCACCCCGAAATACACGTAGCCAGGACATTCGCGTGTGGAACTTCCCGCGCACCCCGAAATACACGTAGCCTGGACATTTGCGTTTGGAACTTCCCGCGCACCCCTGACATACACGTACCCTGCTGAATTCACGTGTGAAAATTCCCGCGCACCCCTGATGTACAGGTACCCTGATGGAATCGCGTGCGGAACTTCAAGCGCAATCCTGTAATACACGTACCCTGCTGAAATCGTGTGTGGAACTTCCCACGCACCCCTGAAATACACGTACCCTGCTGAAATCGCGTGTGGAACTTCCCGCGCACCCCTGAAATACACATACCCTGATGGAATCGCGTGTGAAACTTCCCACGCACCCCTGAAATGCACGTACCCAGCTGAAATGACGTGAAGTACTTCCCGCGCACCCCAGTGATACACGTAGCCCGCTTGCCGTGCTGGTACAGGGTTAGCGCAGCCCTTTGCGCTGGATTGGGGATTTTGATGGCTTTTCCCTGCGCGAGAGGCATTCTTGGGGGCGTAACTGGCGCTGCTGCAGGGTCGCTGCGCCACTGTGCACCACGGCTGGTTTTGGTAGCTGGAATCCATGAATACGCTGTGCGCGGAAATGGGTTTTGGCGCACGCGGCTGGCACAGGGTTTCGCACGCGCACACTGTGCGCCAGCCGTGTGCGCCACTTGTGCGCTGAATTCTATGAATTACCCCCTTAATGTTCGCGGACATGTTCGAAGAACAGTACCACTACCTAAAAAACTCTGGTGGGGCATGTTTGATTGTTATATCATAACATAGGAACATTTAACAAATTCAAAAAAAAGCACACAAACACATTATATGTACTAATACATAAGAAATGTAACCCATATATACAACACACTAACCATTCATTTAAATGCACTATGTTCTAAAATGGAATATACCACAAGAAAATAAATTGGCTTCCAACAAAATTACCTCACAAACACAACACAACTGAGAACAAGGGCAGACCCACTGAGTACATAGGACATATCTTACCTGAAATAGTAAGTGTACTTAATTTTATTCATATATTTATAAACTTTCTGTATTAGATAAAAAAATATATTATCTTTCTTTTTTTTCTCTCACAGAAATGTCTAGTACTCTGGAATGGCTAGAGGAACATTTGCCACATGAAGAAATGTCACAAGATAGTGAAACTAATGGTAAACACTTTATAATATAAACCATTTAATTATTATTATCTTGTATACATTTAACATATATATATTTTTTTTGTACAGAGCATAACAAAATAGAAACTACCTCTGAAGAAGCTGTTATGGAAAACACGCTTGACAGCATAAAATAAAAAATTGATTTATTGTTGACCAATTTTAATAATTTGAAAACTTTTGTTGAAGATCATTTTAAAACAAAAACGTCATACCATTGCCCCACATGTACTTGTGCCCCCTCACCATATCCCAGTCAATTATCCCCAAACCCTCTCCATAACCCAAAACGTTTTGATGAGACTTCCATCCCTTCTTCACCTAATAACAATCATGATGAAACCCCTAATTCTCCTGTTTTTGTTTCTGTTTCTGCCTCACCTTCTCTTTCATAAATTATTAATATATGTTAAATAAAGTTTAATTTTTATATTGTGTTGTAAATAGTTTCGTTTTTTTTTTTTAAAAACAATGTAGGTGTCCGCGGACAGTGCAGGTGTTCTAAAATGTTCGTAAATAAACGAAAATGGAGGTGTCCTGAAGAACACTATACCTGTTCGTACTGTTCGCTAGCAAGATGAAACTATTCTAAGAACACACGCGGTGTCCTGCAAAACCATTATATTAAAAAAAGACAGTCACAAGGGGGCACAATGTTCCTAAAAAAAAATAATTAAAGTGTCCTAAAGAACACTATATCTGTCCGTAGTGTTCGCTAGCAAGTTCAAACTGTTCTAAGAACACACGCAGTGTCCTGAAATGTTTGTTTCACGTGTGACGTAATTTTAATTAGTTCAGGACCCGAACAGTGTCCGTAGAACATCAATGCGCATGCACTAGCCAATCTCCGTGGATTTGGTGTCCTGCGGACATGCGCTTCCTTCGCGGACTTGTTTGCGAACGGATCATATGACCGCGCCCACGCTGATCGCGTGTTCTGAATGAGGACACTGTTCGGGTCCCCGAACAAATTAAAAGTACATTTTCAATTAATCCATAATATTTTTCAATAAAATCTCACCATGGCACAAGTCCGACATAGTAATCCTGAGTTTCTACATACCTTTTGAAACTTTTCAAACTTTTTTTTGTGTTCGATCTGTCCACGGACAGCACGCATGTCCGCGAACCGCGCACAAGCACCCCTATAAAAGACCACGCCCTAGAGCTTATTCTCATTGTGTTTCTGGCTATTCTTCAGAGCACAGCTATTTCTCCAGCAACTTGCTGATTACACCATCGAGATGGCATCCCTGGCTGCAGAACAGCCACCTGGTGCTGCACCTGCTTCAGCACCACCCCTAACCCCCTCCACCACCACCACCTCCCCAAGGGCCTGAAGAGGGGAACAGGAGTGAGGATGCAGAGGAGGAAGAAGAGGATGATGAGAATGAGGTAGAGGAAAACCCTACTACCCACACTAGGCGTGAGTCTTGGGTGTGGCGGTTATTTACCATTCATGGTAATGTTCCTAAGGCTCGTGCGAACCGTGTTACCTGCAATGAGTGCAAAATGATACTCAGTCGTGGGAAGCACGGTAAGTACAGCTTTGGGACCACTACTATGAAGCGACACCTGAGGTCATTTCACTCTGGGCTATTCGCAGGGTTGTACCTTGCAAAGAACGTAGCAGGTTGATTTCCTCTACTTCATCCTCTGTTTCTGATCCTGTAACCAGAAGGACCACCTCTGTGGGACAGCGTCTTCCTCAAGCTGCCTCACAGGCCATACAGAATGCTGATGACCCTTACCTTTCGAGGGTCACAGTTGTATGTATGTACTGTGATACAGTACTCTGCAGGGGGGAGCGACTTCGTAGTGCTTTTGAGACTATCGTCTCCGAGCACGAGAAGATCTGCTCACTACCCAAATAAAACCCACTCTACATCTTCCTCTCTCAGCTCGCCCTTTCTTATCCCTGTGGTTGGTGTCCCCCCTTTACCTTCCTTTCCCCTCCTCTCCTAGTGTGTCGTGTATAAAAAACCAAAAAAAATACAAAATATCAAAAATCCCAAAAAAAATAAGGCTCTTTTCAGAGCCGCCTTTCACAGTTAAAAAATAGAAGTGAAAATAAATGAAGCAGGGCCCTTTGTATTTTTTAGAAGTCTGCGGACAGTTTGCGAACATTTAAAAAATTGGGTTGCTACCTCATCACAAACATTGCAATTTTCTCTGGGAAGAAGTGGTGGCTCTGAAAAGAGCCTTTGGGTGGTGTTTGTAAGTCAAAAATGATAAATGCTTAACACCTACTTCAAAATGGTTGTTGTAATTCCAAAAAAGGTCGCAATGCATTTTGTACATTTCTCAGAAAAATCTGATTGCCAGCATAAATAAGATGGACTCCATCTCTGCGAAAAATGTATGTACTACGAAACATAATATTTTCATTGTGAAAAGAGGACATGCCAAAATCTCTTAGAAAGGCACAAACAGCCTTATTAACATTGCGCCTTGCTTTTTCCATTTGTGGACCAAATGAAGAAGAACGAAGCCACATTTGTCTCTGCGCAATCCATGAAAATATCACTTGAAAATTAGGAAACATATCCATAACCTTCCCAAGTCCTTCTTTCATAGCAAATTGCAAAAAAAATCCAGTCACATGTCCTAAACTGTTCCCTCCACAATGAATTACAATTATGTCTGGATGTTGCTCTGTCTCCAAAGTAGCACAGAGAGGTAGCAAGTCCAACCACGTACTCCATGCCATTGTACTTCCACATGTGGGAATCCAAGATCTACAGCTACTACACAGCTTTCTGCATGCACCTTCAACCAATGTATCCACAAATCTCCCATAATCTAAACAATCTGTTTTCTGAAACACAGAGCCATAGCTATCTTTTGTTCTCTCAGCAAAAAGAGTATCTGAGAAACTCTCTCCTGGCACAACACACCCACTAAACCTTCCTGACCAATCCCTTTCAGTGCTTATTCTCATTTGCATGACTTCTGAACCCAAAAATCCCCGGATGTAACTCCCGATGTCCGCGAACTACCGCCATGTCCACGGACATATCGTAACATGAACAGCCCTTCTACCATTTCCACTTCACTCTCTCTGCCATTCCCTCATTGGATGTAGCTAAAAAATCACATTACCATGTACCAATCACATTCAAGACCTCTAGATCAAACTGCATCATCATAGATCAGCACTGCGAATGTACTGTGAATCTCTCTGAGTACAAGTGTCATATCAATGGCAAGCACCATCTACCAGAAATACTGTACAAGTCTCCAAGATTTCTACTTGCAGCTCCATGCATATCCATATGCATGAACACAAACTTCAGGTATGCATATTTTCTGTACAGTAGATGAACACATTTTCAAACAGACTTTTAGCTTGTGTAATCTGTAAAATGAATTTACTGTATTTTTTTCAATATCCTAAAATCAACTATCACTTATAAACCTTTATACTATTTACTTTCTTTATACACACACACTCAAATCATGTTAAACTAACATTTTTTAATGAAATATATAGACTACATATATTCAAACAAAATTGCATGCAAGCACAATCTATGTTTAAATCTTTAAAAAAATACTTATACAATTTCATATTTTTTGTTTTTATTTATTTATTTACTTAATTACTTTCATTTAGACATGACATTGAGGCGCTATTACCTAGAACAGCTTACTTACAGAAATAGTGGTATTCACTGGTATATTATAAATTTCACAAGACATAGGGCCTCATTACACGGTAGGCGGTGAGCCATGGCGCTATTAGCGCCATGGCTCATGCCGGTAAAATACCGGCACCGCCTTGGCGGAAAGGGGATTTACCGCCCCATTCCAAGGTTGGAGGGGCGGTAAATCCCCCTTCCGCCATTGCCCTTCCCCATTCCCATTTCTGCCCCATAGGGCTCTATGGGAATGGGGAAGGCGCTAATTACGGCACCGCAATTTTGCGGTGCCGTAATTAGCTCCGAGGTCCCTTAGCGGGTTGGATTTTAACGCCTGCAAAAAGCAGGCGTTAAATCCCCCAACCCGTTATGGGACCTCGTAGTAAGGCGGTAGGGATTTACCGGTACCGGTAAATCCCTACCGCCATCCGTGTAATGAGGCCCATAGTAAAGATATTTTTTTTTGCTACAGTTAGTCATTCAATACAATTTGTTCATTAAGAACATATCATATGTACTGAACTGATGCAATGTATCTTATGTAAATAAATTAGTTTAATGGTTTTAAAGAAGGCACTGAGGATTTCAATTAAAAAAATCAATATCTAAATTAAAAACCGCGCTATATACAAACAAAGTTACTAATTTGAAGCTTTTACAATTGCAGTGAAGACCAGTCTACTGAAAAGAAGCAGCCGAATTCGAAGATCAAAGAAGAACTAAGGAGTTACCTTAAGAAAAAAAGTAAGTAGAATATCACCATAATATTTGTATTATTAATCAAACATACTATAACATTAATATAAGCTATTTTGGTGCCTAAAAATAGAGATTGTGTACCATTTTGTCCAAAAATCTCCATGTCTTAAACAGCGATTTACAGCCAGAATGGCCCACAAATTCCTATTTTTGGACACACAAATTACCCAACTGAACCGCTACAATTTTCATATTATAGAACAAACAACTGTTTTAATTGTATACATTAGATTTACTATTTGTACTTTTCCACACCACTAGCTTACTTTTTTTTTGTCATCTGAACCCCAGTTTAGTAACACATAAATTCAAGAATACCTATCCCTACTAGTTGTAGTTCCCAATGCACAATCACACACCATTACATACATCTTTATCATCTTACTCAAACACTCATGCACACAGCACACATACATTCCAGAACACCCCAACCCATATCTTCTTTATTTTTTTCGACAGACCCTAAAGAATGCCTACCAAAAGTCAAGTCCGTAGAAAGCAACGCAAAAGTAGAGCAAATGAAAATAAAAGTGTCCAACATAAGCATCCATCTCGAGCAGAATTTGTAAAAAAAAGTTGAAACAAAACAGCTAATACAGTCATTTAGTGAAACACAAGAAGTTTCAAGTAGGAAAACTTTGCCTCCTCTATCAAAATGTAAAACAAACCAAAAAACAATTAACAGAAAATCAGCTATCACTACAGATAAAACTACTTCTTCAAATGTTAATATAGTGCAAAGTAAGCATACCAAGAAAAGTATTTTAGCCAAAATGTACCGTCACAAAGTCCTTCAAAATCTTATAAAAACAGGAGAGAAATCAGGTTCAATGCTTAAAACCTATCGTAGGAAATTAATCTTAGAAGCGTTGATGGACAGTGCAATTCTTCTCAAAAGAAAGTTATTTATTTTACTGTTAAACAAAATGAAACCACTAACAAAACGAATAACTAAATTACAAAAAAGACTTCTCAATAAGCGAAATGTCAACAGAAAGAACTTCTTAAGTATCTGCGGAGGTGAATGGAATCACACTACTAGCACAGAACCATATTTTAATGAAGAAGCGTACAAACAAAAGCAAACAAATACAATTGCCATACATAGCAGTGGTCGAGGTTATGAAAAAGTGAATAATACCATAATGGAACAAGAAGTACTCCTTACAAAAATATGCCCTGAAAACATAGAATTACCCCTCCATTCAACTGAATCAGAACGTCTAGTGTACAAATGGCCATGCACGTCAATGTGTAACATTCCCAAACAATGTTTCAAATCTTTACGCCAATTCCTCAATAAATATGTAAAAAGCAAAGACAAAATCAAAATTAAATTACTGCAAAATATGGATACCTGTCCAGTGCGCAAATACACAGCACTACAAGGACATTCATTGGCCTGCATTACAGGACCTACTTGTAAAACCACTTTCCATGATATCAAAAGGATATCAACACATCATTCAACTATAAGAAATCTATTCTATAAACTGTACTATGCTAAAAGTCCTGCTTTAGCACTAGCAAAGTTAAATAACATCCTTCTACATGGTACAGCAAAAGACCTACTTGAAGAAATTCACTATATCCAGAAAAAATATTTTGGAAGTGAAAGCCATTTACAGAATGGAATAGCTTCAAACCAATTAAGCAACAATTCTACACATGGCAACTTTTTTGCTAAACACATACAAAAAAGAAATACTAAAATTTAAAAGTACATCAGCTGAAGTACCAAACCATGTATGTGTATGTTGCCTTAGAACTTTTTATAAAAGTAACACAAAAACTGTTGACCTATCATACAAAATAGAAGACAATGAAGATTCTAAATGGTTTGAATTAGCTCTCTACCTTGTAGCAGAAAACAAATACGAAATAACTGAGCCCTTAATACTTTGCAGTTACTGCACTACAAAACTTGACAACAACCAAACTCCTTCATGTGCTATCACAAATAATTTGGAATTATACCCAGTAACAGAACCCCTACAACAACTTAATTTATATGAGAGCATCATAATTCAAACAGTACACCCATTTCAAGCAATAATACGCCTTCAACCAAAAACAGCAAAATTACTTCCCTCTGAATTGGTAAAAGGCATTTGTGGAAAAGTAGTTTAGTTACCATTAGATCTAAAAGAAAATGTGCATACTCTAGGAGTGCAACGTCCAATGCAGCAATCTTTAATTATCTTAGTAAATGGAGTACCTACAAAAGACAAAAAAATATGGCAACAGCTGGTAGATTTATATAAAATTAGACAAGCCTTCCAATATCTTAAAGAGAATAATGAATATTACAAAGAAATTAATATTGAAGAAAACTTGAAAGATACAACTGAAATAATTCAAGAAACACAAGAAGCTGGTCAATTTGAGCTACTAGATCATGCTACAATATCAAATACTTTAGACCATTATACAATTCATCCTTTGCACTGTAATGACACCGTAGAAGATGTACTGGAAACTTACCAAATGCGTCAAACAAAAGGATCGCCAATCAGCATATGGGAAAAAAGTATAGAAGCACGTGCTTTTCCTCTACTCTTTCCTACTGGCAAAGGTGGAAGGTGTGATGATAGACCTATTCAAATATCAGCTTCAGAATACCGCTCATTACGGATGTATTCTGAAGATCCCAGATTTAGACAAAATGTGGGATACATATTCCACCTACTCTTTGAAAGTGAACTAGCAACTTTATGTTACGGAGTTGCACACATATTAAAATCAGGATCACACTTTCAAAATATGACAGCTACACAATTATTAGAAAAAGTGCAACAAAAGGATGAGGTTTTACAATCAAATATTACAAATCTATTAGCAAATATGCGTGGTTCTAAAGAGTACTGGTTTCGACGTCATGGAGATGTACGTTGTATGATCAAAAACCTTGGCCCACCCACTTGGTTTGTTACATTAAGTTGTGCAGAATATGCATGGGAAGATTTACATGATTTCCTACGCATATCAAATAAAAACAAAACAAACATAGATATACTAACACCTTGAGAACTTTGTTCTTTGGATCCTGTTAATGTTTCAAGATATTTTCACCATCGCTTCATTGCTATGCTACATTTTATTTGTAATACAACTGCTCCTACCCTTGGAGAAGTGCAACACTTCTTTTGGAGAAAAGAATACCAAGCCAGAGGAGCACCACATATCCTCATGCTTTTATGGATTAAAGATGCTCCTAAATTTGGTCAAGACAGTGGTGCCACTGTTTTACAGTTTATTGAAAAATTTGTCACTTGTTAAATTCCATCAGAAGCCACAAATAGTGATCTTCATGCACAAATTTTACAATTTCAAAGACACAAATGTGGAAAATATTGTCGTCGCAAATACAAAAACAAAGGGAAATACTACACCAAATGCCGATTTGGTTTCCCTAGACCAGTTACAAATGCAGGTCAAGTGAACAACCTCATGTCTTCAGTTAGACATAGTGTTAAAGGTAAGTCACCTAAAAATGCATATTACATAAAAAGAAAAGAAGAAGACAAATATATCAATGATTATAATGCAATCATTGCCCACTTATGGAATGCAAACATAGATGTGCAGTACATTGCAGACAATTCTACTGCAGTTGCACGATATGTTACAGCAGACTTAACTAAAGCAGAAAAGACAGAGCTCCAAGACCTCTGGAATGACCTGTCATCAGATAAAACAGTATCTCAGAAATTATACAGTTTTGGCAAAAAAATGCTCACCCATAGAGAATGTATCTGAAAATATAGTATGGCTAAGTCTTGGTCCAGCTAAATCTAGAAAAAGAGTTCTAAAATCATATGAAGATATAGAAACAATAGCCAAACATGATCCCAACAGCCAAGACATTTTAAAAAAACAATTTTTGGACACATACTAACCAAACAGAAGTAATACTTTGGAAAACATGTGTCTATACCACATAGCCCAAAACTACACATACAAAAATAATATGAAACCTGATGAAAAAAAAGGTAAATATAGAGTAACAAACTGTGAAGGCAGCTTAGTTAAACTCACTAAACCAAATTTAATTAATCATATCAAATTGTCATTAAAGACTCCTCAACATAAAGAAGTATATTACATGTCCCTGCTACAACTCTTCAAACCATGGTGAAAAGAAGAACAATTACTAGATAACTATGACTCATATGAGGATGCTTTCAAAGCAAATGAAAGCTCTATAACTGATGTAAACTTTACACAGTACAAAACAATGTTGCACAATGAACAGCAACACGAAGAAGAACTCCAAGCCCAACTAGATAAGGACACTCCTGACAGTAGTCAACCTTCTGTAACAGGAAGCCAAGAACCACTGGGAGAACCACTAATAATAAATGAGGCAGAATTAGCTATGATAGAAGTAAAAACACCATGTGTCAGTATGAAGATAAGGAATACTTAACTATACTACAATCAAAACTAAACAATGAGCAAAGTAGCATTTTTCAAGAAGTAACTAAACAAATTGCACATGGTGTAAAACATGAAAATAAAGAATGTTCCTGCCATAATTATAAACCTATACTACTGTACGTCAGTGGTGAAGCTGGTTCTGACAAAACATTCCTAATCAAAATCATTAGTAAGTTCCTTCAACAATTGACAAACAACAAACTGTCAGCTGTTGTCACTGCCCCCACAGGTTTAGCTGCCTACAACATAGGTGGTGTTACATTACACTGATTACTACTATTATCAGTAGAACACCAGAACAAATTAGACTATTACAAACTTTCTGCAGAAGCTGCAATGGAATTACACAGAGTATTGAAACAAATGAAAATGCTACTAATAGATGAAGTGAGCACGGTCTCCAAACTGATGTTAGCTTTGATTCACCTCAGATTACAAGAAGTACTGAAAACAGACTATGAAGAGCTCTTTGCAGGAAAACAGTAAAAGGTGAGCCTATTTTTAAAACATTAGGACACAAACTCTGCCGTAAAACTGTTGGCAGCATTGGAAATGTCAACCTTTGGCAACATTTCCAATACATAGAATTAACAGAAAACATGCGGCAATCTGCAGATCTCACTTATGCCAACATTTTAAAAAGTTTCAGAGTTGGTATACTTTCTAAAGAAGCAGAAGCAATAATGAAAACCCGGCACATTAATGCACTTTATGGCGATAATGCATGTGCTACAGATGTTATGGAACAATTAATCCACAAAAATGTCAATTGTATGGCCTTAATGCCAACTCTTGCAAGCTGTTTCAAATTCAATGAAATCATGCTAAGTAAAGAATTGCAACCAATCATGGAAATTAGCGCCACAGACAAACTAGATGTACATGGTATGACACTAACCATGTGTGACCAAGCCACAACAAGACTAAATAGTTTAGAAAAATCAATCTCAAACACAGCAGGCTTAGAAAAGATATTAAAATTATCCTTAAAATTGCAGAGTAATGCTTAAACGTAACCTTGACGTGGACCAAGGACTAGTTAATGGAGCACTGGGTACAGTTGTTGGCTTTCAAACATACCCACGCGACAACAAAATTCAGTTTGTTAATATACTCTTTGACAAACTTTCAGAAGTAAAAAGGATAGGACGCTCAACAGCTAGATTCCATCTCTTCAAAGATATATATGTACGCAGAGAACAATTTTCTCTAACTCTTGCATACGCAGTCACGATTCATAAATCACAAGGTCTTACCTTAGACAAAGCAATGATAGATATTGGTAACACAGTTTTAAAGAAGGCATGAGCTATGTAGCACTATCACGCTTTCGTACACTTGACGGTCTATTTCTAATCAACTTTGATGCAAGTAAAATAAACGCTGATATTCCTTGCATTTTAGAATACAATAGACTTCGCTCACTATACACCCCCCACCTAAACACATATTCTGTTCCACAAAAAGTAAAACGTTATAAAAGAAAAATAAATCAAACAGAAATGCAACAGGATGTCACTGCAAATCCTCCAAAGAGAGTAAAAGAAACTAATACTTCATCAAGTACCACAAGCAAAAAAGAATCAATTAGGGAAAGTAAACCAAGTACTTCTTTAAAGAAGGAAGACAAACTCCAAAAAAAGCAGTTAGATACAGAACTGCCTGGACCATTTAAATTCTCAAATATAGTTGGTGTAAGTTGCTACGCAAATGTATCAATGAATATTCTATTTCAATTACCACCAATTGTTGACAACATTTACTTACACAGGGCATAATGGGGATGGGGAAGGCGCTAATTACGGCACTGTAAATTACGGTGCCGTAATTAGCACCAAGGTCGCTTAGCGCCTTGGACTTTAACGCCTGCAAAAAGCAGGCGTTAAAGTGTGAATCAGGCGTTAAGGGTTAACGGCGCAGAATTGGTATCTAACTGCTCCAAAATTTTATAAACAAATAAATAATATGTTACTGCTCCAAAAAAATACAAGCCAAAGTATAAAGCATTAGCCAGAAACAAGTGAACACTGAAAACAAACAAACAAATAAACTGTAGCATAACAGAAAAAGTTTTTTTTTAAATCCAACATGGATTTTTTTTTCTCCCACAGACCCAATGATTTTAGCAACAAATACAGAAACTGAGCAAATTGCACAGTACTCTGATTTGTAATCTACTAAATATGAGGGTCCAACAAAAAAAAAAGTATATTGATTATACAATGTAATAAGTCATTACAAAATACTAATACTAACATGCTATTTTCTTTTATCACAGAAATTAACAAGAAAAACATGGACTCCCGTTACTAGACCAAACAGTAAGTATACAATAATAAGGAGAACCATAGCAGCATATCACATCCATAGTATCTAATACCTTTGTTCCCTATACATTTGTTTTTCACCCAAAGTTATAAGCAAATTTGAATGTGATATGCTGCGGTGGTTGTTGCCAGGTCATACAGTCTTGGGTGTTGGAACCCGTTGCGACTGCGACGTATGACCAAATGGCCATGCACCCAAGACTCTATGCCCTGGCAACAACCACCGCAGCATATCACATCCATAGAGTCAAACATTTCAACTATGGTCTATGGAAACTTTTAATGTCCGCGGACATTATGAGTGTTCTTAGAACACTCTCAACTTGCCAGCGAACAATACGGACAGCGTTTTCAGGACACCCCCTACGAACATTTCAGAACAACGCGATAGTTCTTAGAACACTTTCAACTTGACAACGAACAATATGGACAGTGTCCTCAGGACACCCCCATTTTGTTTATTTGCGAACATTTCAGGACACTGCAAGTGTTCTTAGAACACATTCAACTTGCCAGCGAACAATATGGACTACGCCTTCAGGACACCCCCTACGAACATTCCAGGACACCGCAAGTGTTCTTAGAAACATCTTCAGAACACCCCCATTTTGTTTATTTGCAAACATTTCAGGACACTGCGAGTGTTCTTAGAACACATTCAACTTGACAACGAACAATACGGACAGTGTCCTCAGAACACCCCCATTTCGTTTATTTGCGAACATTTCAGGACATCATGAGTGTTCTAAGAACACATTCAACTTGACAGAGAACAATACGGACAGCGTCCTCAGGACACCCCCATTCTGTTTATTTGCGAACATTTCAGGACACTGCGAGTGTTCTTAGAACACATTCAACTTGCCAGCGAACAATACGGACTACGCCTTCAGGACACCCCCTACGAACATTCCAGGACACCGGGAGTGTTCTTAGAAACGTCTTCAGAACACCACCATCTTGTTTATTTGCGCACATTTCAGGACACCGCGAGTGTTCTTAGAACACATTCAACTTGACAACGAACAATACGGACAGTGTCCTCAGAACACCCCCATTTCGTTTATTTGCGAACATTTCAGGACACCATTAGTGTTCTAAGAACACATTCAACTTGACAGAGAACAATACGGACAGCGTCCTCAGGACACCCCCATTTTGTTTATTTGCGAACATTTCAGGACACCGCGAGTGTTCTTAGAACACATTCAACTTGACAGAGAACAATACGGACAGCGTCCTCAGGACACCCCCATTTTGTTTATTTCCGAACATTTCAGGACACCGCGAGTGTTCTTAGAATACATTCAACTTGTCAGCCACAACCCCATTCATATTTGCGAACATTTCAGGACACAGTGAGTGTTCGACAACGTCTTCAGAACACCTCCATTTTATGTATTTGCAAACAATTCAGGACACCGCGAGTGTTCTTAGAACATATTCAACTTGACAACGAACAATACGGACAGCGTCCTCAGGACACCCCCATTTTCTTTATTTGCGAACATTTCAGGACACTGCGAGTGTTCTTAGAACAGTTTCAGTTTGCTTGCGAACAAAACGGACACATATTGAGTCCTCAGAACACCGCCATTCAGTTTATTTAGAACATTTCAGAACACCTGTGATGTCCGCTGACAAATCGAACACAAAAAGAACATCTAACACATAAAAAACACAACTTTCATCATATCTCATACACTCCCACCCTCCCCAAACACTCCTACACACCAACACACTCTACTAAATACAAATTTTGAACAAAGTTTCACCGCGCTGTCTGCGGACGACCGCGAATCCAAGATGGCTTCACGCCGTCCAATCAGCGAACACGTTGCATGTCCGCGAACATCACGCAAGCCGATTGGCCAATCAGGACACTGTCCGCGGAGCGAACAGGGAAGTGTGTCCGCGGACCGAACACAGATATCACAAATTTTTTTTAACCTATTTTTTGGTCATTTTAAAAAAAAACCTCTGGACGGATTTTCACCAAATTTGCAAAAGCACGCTTTCGGGACCAAGCCGCTGCTCCTGGTCCAAATTTGGTGAAAATCCATCCAGCGGTTTGGGCTTATTCAGTCTATGGGGAAAAAAAAGTTTTGGGACCCCCCCTATAACTTTGCCTCTCCGGACGAATCCTCACCAAACTTTGCAAAAAAATTCAGAGTGACCCAAATACTTTTTTTGCAAAGTTTGGTGAGGATCCGTCCAGGGAGATCGAAGTTATAAGCCGCCCAAAAAGTGCTCTTCCTATGGAAACACCAACTTAACCATAACTACATGGCCACTACCGTGGCCATGTAATATAGTTAATTAATATTTTCAGTATTTTTTTGATATTATGGTTCTCGTTAAAATGTACCTCTCTGTTTGGTTTTCGGTAAAATGACTGGATATCCTATTCCCTACTTCTGCAGAAGGAGAAGGAAAGCAACACAGATTTGCTATCCATTTGAACTTGTGGTGGATACTCAGCACAGTAGCACTGTAGCAACCTCTATGAATAAGCAGCTACTAACTAAACACAAATGAAATGTATACACACTTCAATTTTTGTTGTCTCCCAGCCTTTTCAGAGCTAGTAACTTATTGTCTCGCCAGGCAAATAATGTATTTAAAATAACTTTTTGCAGTTTTGTTAAGGAAAGATGGGAATCAGCAGGCTTGTCCTTGGTATCAAATAGGAATCATGCAGCAATCACGAAAGCGGACTCTGTACAACCATATCTTTTGTATACATCCCAGCTGATTGCTGGATTGTGACCAGAGCTCGTTTTAACTATTACTGCGTGCTAACACCGCGAGCTAGCATGGTTATGCTCAGACCTTCGAGTGCCCGTGTTGTGCTATTGTGCCCCCATTATAGGGACATTAGAAAACAGACACTGTTACTAATTCTGAAACAGCAGAAATTCACCCAATGTTGACCAGCGTTAATGCTGTTGCTCCAGGCAGAGCCAAGTGTGGTAGCCTGGGGTCTTCTTAATTACCTGGCAAGCAAGACACATTTTGCTAGATTCACTTACCTGAATGGACAGATATTGGACACGTTTTCACCCTTTTTTAACAAAGAGTTTTTTTTATTATTTATCATTGTATGTGTATGTATATGAACTTTTGGGAATGTTTTTTGATTCACTATGAGTGTTTAATAGTATTTTGATTGTTATTAACTTGTTTTTTATTGTGCTCATGTTTGGTGGATTTATCAGAATAAATGTATTGGTGATGATAAAATGTACAGAGCCACTCTGGCAAGCATGGAGCAGAGGGTTAGAAGCTGTCTCGTGTTGTTTCAGGAATGTTAGCTGCCCCGAGAGACGCTGCTGTGCATGCAGGTTAACACTATGAAATGTGATGTCGAATTTCCAGTTGTGTTATTTAATTTTGTTTTCCAAATTTGATGAGAGTGAAGCTTGATGAGTTGTATAGACAAACAAACCTGATGTGATTGTTCTTAAATCTTTAAAGCAATTGAATTGGCCTGCATGTAAGGCAGAACAATGTGATGTCATCTAATTGGTTAAAACATTTCATGACGCTAATTTGTTCAAACTAATGGTATGCCCCACAGGTCTACCCATTTAAAGAGGAGATATTTTGTTTTGTGTTTTCTTTCTTTGTAAATCTATGTAACAGTTTTTTGGATTGTATTAATTATAAACGTACACCCTTGATTTCGTACATATTCATCAACCTTTTCGTTGATTCGGTATCGATGATTATGTACATGCTGATGACAATCTACTATATACTGTATCATCCTCGTACTTAAACCGAATTTAGCACCATAATTGAACCAGGGATGTCTAGAATTTTCAGATGTACCTTCAACCAGGATGGCTGCTGCCAATAATTGAAGTCTTGAAACACTTCACGCTGTGTTCCCACTCACCTTGGCGCTGGCTGGTTGCACAGGAATATCATGTCGCCCCTACAGAAATGTGTTACTTTGTGGTTCCTGGTAACGCCAGAAGAGCATACCCACGGTTTCCTAGCTCTATGTTATGATAATCTAATGGCATAGGTATTTGGAGAGGGCTTGTAATTAACATGAATGTACGTTCAGCTCCCTCCTCTGCAAAATGGCTTCTGAACACCACTTGATTTACAATGAAGGCTGTAAATTGCCCAGTGCCAGATCGTCAATTCACTTCGTTACTTGCACAAATCTACGCACCCCTCTGAACTCTGAGGCCTCCAACAAACTGGAGGTACACTAGGTGTTGAAACATCAAGCCAGTTGAATTTAAGATCTAAACCTAAAGAAGACAGAAAAGAAAATGGACTATTATGCTTACAGTACCAATGGGGTTCAATAAAGGCCACAACTCTGCATTTTAGCCTCTGAATGATGCTGTCTCCAGCTGGGTGTTGGAACCCGTTGCGACGTATGACCCCGAATCCTAGTTCAACCTCTGCTTGAACAAACCTGTGTTTCCAGAATCATGGACTACCATTCCAATAATTCATGTACAGGATATCCTGAAAACCTGCCAACCTAATCTAGAAACCCCTCTCTGACTTTAATTTGTACGTACACAGGTTTCTTGAAAAATTAAATAAGAAAGTATATTCAGAAGACTGCAGTACTCAGAATGCCATGGAAATGAGAGTCTTTCACTTTAATAGATCACGTTCTGCATTTGTCAGCACTGGCTCCTCTCCTGAACTCCAGGCCAGAGACTGGAACTAACCACAGCTGTGACTGCTTGTGTGCAGCCCAATCACACGTTTGAACCCTGGGTTTGCTCCCTGCTTGCACCGCATATACAGTAGCACCCCAAAAGCTGCTTGTTCATGCATTGATGGTTGAAGATCTTGCATCTCTGTGTGTGGCAGCACCCCAGTGTGATGACTGTGGCACAGGGCTGCGTTTTAGGAGCAGTTGGCTGCTCACGGAACTGTGGTAGGTGTTGGCCGGCCCGGGGGCCAGAGCGGATGGAACCAGCTGAGTCAAGAGCCCGGGCCTCCCCCACACACTGCCAGCGCCAATAAAAGAACAGCCCTGTTCAGACTATGTGAGGGGGCAGCCCGAACCAGACTGCCCAGCAGTGTCCCAGTCAGCCCACCTCATGGCTATTGATGCAGGCCCCTTATGAAAGTCCTCCCAGGAGGTGCGAGCTAGGCGGTGGCCTGGGTGGTGAAGGGCGTAAGTGCACTCTGCCCAGGAGGGTGGAGCAATGAAGGACCCCCCATGACTCTGTGCCCTGGTGGCCATTCAGGGAAGCAGCCCCCTCAGGGAGTTATTTTCTTTTTGTTCTCCCTCTTCTCCTGTCACTTTTGTCTTTCTACTTTTTCTCAACTTTCACCTTCTTTTAAATCCTCTTTGGATTCTTTTCTCCCCTGCCCAGTCCATTCCAGAGCAGAGGAGTTCTGTTTATTTGTTCTCTTTTTGTTCCTTTCTTAAACATTCCATCCAGTGGCATGGCGGGCTGGGTGGTTTAATTCACAAGTAAACACACACTCAGAAACACTTAATGAAATACTTTTATTAACCCTGGTGTATGTGTCTTAATTTCTAGGGCTTCCCCTAAGGGAAGCAAATGCAGTTCATACGAGCCGGGCCTCTTATGGGTCACAGGCTACACATGTGTCCCAGTTCCACAGCTTGTTCTAGTTACCTAGATTCAATCCACTGCTACAGGTGACTAGTTCCTTAGCTTCCTGAACTGGATAACCCCAGCTCTTTAAGACTAGTAGCAATACCCTTCAGATGAATGGGGATGCAGAATTTATTCATACATCAATAATCAAAACAACTCAGGTAGTTGGCAAAAAAAGATAACTGTTTTAATATCAATTATCTAAAACAGGGAGTACAACGGACATCAACGGACGTCTCAGCGCAAATTCTCTCAATGCATCTTAATAAAAAAGCATCCTTTTATAACAAGAATTCGTCATAGATGACGTTAACCTATGTACTTACTAACGTCATCCTATGTGGCAAACTACAAAAACCTACGAGTAACGGTGCTAGGCTCTCAGTGAACATCTAAGTATACGTTCCATACCAGTCTGAGAAAGTGAGAATAAATGATTGGTTACTTAACATCAGGTGGGACAACTAAGCCCTCCCATCAAAATGGCCACAATGAACGTCACTAAATATATCCGACATCCCATTGGTTACACAAACTATAGGACCCTTAATCACGGGGCCCCCTATAAATGGTTGGCACTCTAACCTCCGTCAGTACTTTTCCACCTATGTTAGCAGCACGCAGGCTGGCCTTCCATGTGCTGGTGAGCTCGTACTAACCGTAGCTTCCCACCAATTAGCATACTCCTCTATCATCACCTAAGTGGTCTGCTGTCAGTTAGGACTTTGAACTTGTCCTTGGGAGTGTTCTTAGTTCTGGAGAATTCAGGGGAATGAAGGCACACTCTGCCGTCATGCATAGGTGTGGTTGTCATGTTCGTCCAACTTCATCCTTCCACGTGACTGAAGACCATGATTTTGAGCTTCTGGTGCATTTAAAATACTATTTTCTAATAGGCCTCTGACGTCTTCCTTGTTTTGTTCATGCCTTCTTAACAGGAGTTTTGTTCTTTCACAGGGTTTGTATCCAATGTCAGCTCACCCCATTCTGATAATATCTTGGCTTCCTAGGCTCATCCAGCATCGTCTTTCTGAGATTCATTTTGTAATTCAATTGTTTTTAACTGCAACACACTGGATAAGATGCCTTCCTCTTCTAGTCCAGCTCTGCTATAATATGTAGTGGAAACATCCATCCTTTACTTATTCATATACATATATATACCTTGGCGCTTGCCACAATCTATTCTCTATAAAGCTAGGCTCAAGAATGTTTTGTCTGCTTGCTTCTTTTGCCTCTGTACACGTGTAAAATGACTTGATATCTTCATCAGTTCTATAGCATAAGTTTCTTCATCTTGATCCGAAGATGTCACTTATCTTTGATACCTTCTTGATACCTTATAGAATATCTTCATTCTCTTGTCTTTGCATCCCTTCTATGTACGTCAGCTCGACTCTGTGTGATGTCACCATTCGTCTTTGCCATTCATTCTCTCTGCTCCTTCCGGGATTTCATTCAAATGGCCATCATACTTTCTCGTGTGTAGGTATGGTTTTCTTAATGGGAACCTTGCTTCAAGGATTCTCCTTGGTATCAGTATTCTCAATGGTACTGCACTTGTCTCACACTCTGGCTCCCAACATATAGGCAATAAGGGCGAAGAGGTTGAGGTGGGGGTACTTGGCTCATTTTCTACACTCCCCCCTCTGGGTGATTCATCGACCACTCTCCCATCATCCTTCACATCTAGACATCCTTGTCTGAAAAGATGCTTCTTTGGGATCCATATCTTTATGACTCCCTTCAGGCATCCAGATGATTTTACATGCTCATTTTTGTTCCATGTCATGGGCATTCACTGTCCACTCGGACTGCAGTAGATCCATTTTCCCACATACTTCTTATGGTTCTTTGGGTACAGGAACTTTGTTCCCTCAGGTGCACGGATGCTGGCCTTCAAAAAGTCTCTGATTTCTTCATCTGTCAAGTCTCTGGCCTTCCCTCCTTGCTCAACATTGATCATGATTTTCATCCCTATAGCTTTCTTTGCAGTCTTCTTGCATTGCAAGATTATTATCTTGATTACACAGAATCCAAGCAATACCAGTACTATAAGGGCTCCTAGGAACTTGAACATGTCTGCCATCAGTTGTGGAATCCATGAAACGAGAGATCCAAACCAACTGTCACCAGTAATGTCTTCTACTTCGTCTATCATCTGGACATGTAACTTCGTCAGCATCTCTATGGCCTCTGTTAAAGTGCCATTCCCGTCGTCATGAGAAGGTATTACCGTGCAACATGATTCTCTGCTTTTTGCACAAACACCTCGATCCATAGCTGTGATCATGTCCAGGCCATATCTATTCTGAAGAGTCATTAGTCATATGGCTCTCATCTCTTCTCTGGTAGCATTGAATCCCTTTATGGTAGTGTTGATCGTTTGTAGCAATTACCATCTGGTAATCTGCAGCCATTTGGTATTTGCTGCAACCTGGATTCTCGGCATAAAGATCAATGTGAAGACTGACGAAGTCTAGCTGAACAGTCGGTGCTCATATTGTCAGATTTGCAATAAACCTCCCTTCCTTCCTCCTCACCTTTATCGTCTAGGTCGTCTTCTTGTGGTGCTGTCTTTCTTCGTCTGCGTATTTCCTTGGTTTTCTTCTTATCGTGTAAATAAGGTCGGTCTCTGCTGGAAGCCACGCTGTCGGGAGGTAAACCCCCAACCGCGGGGCTCCCCGGGAGACCGTCCTCCAACAGGGAAAAAGCCTCCTGGCTGAAAAAACCCTGTATTGGATCCTTATGGATGTTTCACAAGAATGGCTTCGTTCAAGGTACGTAGTCCACACGAGGAGGATGAGAGTGTGAGAGAGAGACGGAGTAGCTTGGAGATGCAATGGAGAAAGAAAAGAAAACAGGTAAGGAATACGGAACAGCAGAGCGGAGGGAGACAAGGTAATGGAGAGCGGAGAAGCCAGAGCTGCAGAATGTGCCTGATGCGAGGAGGACACAACACGGAAAACAACGGAACGGGAAACGAAGGTAAGAACAAAAAGAAAACAGAAGTAGGTACGCTCGAAGAGGCGAGAGGGCAGAACAGTAGGCAATGATCGAAGGGACGATCGCGGGAGAGAAAGACAGAAAAGATAACAATGGAGCGTTAGCTCTGAGAGTGAAAGTTACTAGCGTTGGCAGGACGGTGAAAAGACCGAAGGTGCAACGCATCCGAACGCCAGCAATTCCTCCAGTATAAACAACGGGCAGCCATCTTGAAAAACACTAGACCGCTCACAGGAGAACGTAGTGTAACGTGAAGGCACTTTCAATGGAATCTCCAGGAATGCCATAACTTCCATCGGGGAAGCATGACAGTATGCCTCCTCTTCACCGGGGGACCCCCTGGCTTTCCTGGATGGAGGTGATGGAACCTCCGAATGAGTAATGGAGCATGTATATGATGGTGGGGCTCCCAAGTGCGTTCCTCGGGGGTGTAACCCTTCCAATGTACCAAGTATTGGAGCCCTCCTTGATAGTAACGGGAATCCACCAAATATGAGACCTCATACTCCTCAGGATCGCTTGGTTTGTTGTATGTGGGTCGGGTGATCTTTCTTCGATAAGGGTCTGGACGGTATTCCTTGAGTCACGAAGAATGGAATACCGGATGTACTCGACTCAATTGAGGAGGAAGGTCTAGCTGGAAAGCAACCGGGTTGATCTTTTTCTTGACTTTGAAAGGACGGATATACCTTGGGGCAAATTTTCCGGTGTGAACCCACCTAGGTAAGAACTTGGTAGCCAGCCATACCCGGGATCCTTCCCTCCAGGGAGGATTGGGGAGCCTTTTCTTATCGGCCCATCTCTTATAATCCTTGCGACTAGCCATTAAGGTGTCACTGGCTAGCTGATGGGTCTCTTTCAGAGATTGGATAAGAAGTTCGATAGTAGGCAGCTTTGAAGGTTCAGGTGATCCTACCAACATATGGCGAGGGTGATATCCATCGGTGCAGTAGAACGGACTCATCCGGATTGGCCGTGTGGAAGGTATTATTATAAGCAAATTCTGCTGATGGAAGATACAGATTCCAGTCTTCTTGTCGCTGACTACAAAAACAACATAGATATTGTTCCATAGTTTGGTTCAATCTCTCGATCTGCCCGTTGCTCTGGGGATGGAAACCTGATGAAAGATCTCGCTGAATACCTAGTTGTTTACACAGAGAGGTCCAAAATATTGAGGTAAACTGGGAGCCCCTATCAGATACTACTGTATGAGGGAGACCATGTAACCTTACTATGTCTTTGAGAAAGACTCTGGCTGTTTCAGGAGCTGAAGGTACCCCTTGTAAGGGTATGAAATGAGCCAATTTGCTTAGGGAGTCTACCATGACCATGATGGCAGTCATACCTTGAGAGAATGGGAGATCTACCACAAAATCGATCGATATATGAGTCCAAGGTTGAGAAGATATGGGTTCTTGTTGAAGCAGACTGAGAGGTCGAGATGTCTGGTGTTTGTTCTTGGCACAGGTGGGACAAATGGCTACATAAGTCTTGACGTCTTTAGCACAATCTGGCCACCAGAAATACCGTAACACCAGATCTAAGGTAGCTTTCTGGCCCTTGTGACCAGCCAACGGAGTGTCATGACACCATGACATAACCAAGGTCTGTTGCTCTTTACTGGGTAAATATAGGGCATCATCTCGGAAATAAGGTCCTGATCTTTCATTTAGTCTGGTCCTTAACGCCTGAGATGGCCTGTTGAGAATGAGGCTGTCTCTGGTATCCTTTAGGAAGGTATTGGCAATGATCCGAAAAGTCTTGTTAGGCAGTAATCTTTTGGGTTTTCCAGGAGATTCGATATTCGTACCCTGACTGCGGGATAGTGCTTCCGCAAGAACGTTCTCCTTTCCTGGGATGTACGAAATATCAAAATCAAATTGGGAGAAGAAGTACGCCCATCTGGCATGTCTGGCGTTTCTGCATTCCATCTGTTGAAGTATCTTCAAATTCCTGTGGTCTGTCCGAACGGTAAAGCAATGTATAGCTCCTTGTAATAGGTGACACCACTCTTCACAGGCTAGTTTGATAGCCAAAAGTTCCCGTTCTATCACCGAATAGTTCCGCTCACTGGAGGTGAGGGTGCGTGATAGGTAGGCTACTGGGTGTTCCTTGTCATCTGTATGTCTTTGTAACAATGCTGCTCCTATCGCTCCGTTTGAAGCGTCGGCTTCTATTACAAAGGGAAGTGCTTGGTTAGGTTGAATCAATACGGGAGCTGTGGTAAACGCTTGTTTTAATATAAGAAAAGCATGATCAGCTTCTGATGACCAATTGAATGTCACCCCCTTATTTAGGAGGGCTGTGATGGGGAGTACCAGATTAGAAAATCCAGAAATGAAATGTCTGTAGAAGTTGGCCAACCCCAATAACCGCGGAATATCCTTGACGTTCTTGGGTTTGGGCCATTGCAGGATGGCCTTTATCTTCCCTGGATCCATGTGAATCCCTTGTCCCGACAAAACAAATCCCAGATAGGACACAGAAGAAGAGTCAAAGACACACTTTTCCGGCTTGATGTAAAGTTGGTTTTGCAGGAGTCTCTGGAGCACTTCCCTAACATGATGATGATGTTCTTTGGATGAGTTCGAGAACACCAAAATATCGTCCAGGTATACTACTACTGTGGTAAACCGAAGGTCCGAAAACAGTTTGTCGATGAATCGCTGAAATATGGCAGGAGCATTTACCAAACCAAATGGCATTACTTTGTATTCAAAATGACCTAGAGGTGTCCGGAATGCAGTCTTCCACTCGTCACCAGCTCGGATCCTGAGCAAATGGTGTGCACCCCGTAGGTCAAGTTTAGTGAAGATGCTGGCCCCTTGTACTGCCTCCAAGACCTCCTTAATTAGAGGCATAGGATACCGGTCTTTCATTGTTACTTGATTGAGTCCTCTGTAGTCTATACATGGCCTAAGTTCGGAGGATCCCTTCTTCGGGATAAAAAACAAAGAGGCTCCGGCAGGGGACTTGGATTCCTGAATGAGTCCATGATGAAGGTTGCAGTCCAGGTATTCCTTGAGAGCTTGACGTTCAGGTAAAGATAGGGGAAACATCCGTCCGAAGGGTATTGAAGCTCCTGGCACTGTTTCGATGGCACAATCTTCGTTTCTGTGAGGAGGAAGGATATGAGGTTGATGATCCAAGAATACTTCCATGAAATCCAAGTAATGGGAAGGTATCAGATGTATTGAAGCAGCTGACAAGGATCCTGCGGAGTTGGTTCGTGGATGAGGGGAGATAGGCTGCAAACACCCTTCTGAGCAAAACGAAGACTTGAAATTAATGGTATTAGCCGTCCAATCGATGGTAGGATTATGACGGCGTAACCAGGGCATCCCCAGTATTACGGGGAAATGAGCAGCACGGATGAGATCAAATACCACCATCTCCTGATGTTGGAACAGTTTGACGTTAACAGGTTCTGTTTCATACCTGATGGGACCGGATGACAAAGGAGTACCGTCAACTCCTTCCACTGGGACCGGCTGTAGTTTCTTGCGGAGAGGCAGGCCGTTCTTCTCTGCCCACTGTATGTCGATAAAATTTCCAGCCGCACCACAATCCAGCATTGCTATGACATCCCAAGGGTCAGATTTGCCGCTCGTGAGTCGGACAGGAAAAACCATCAAATGTGTATCGTCACTAGAGGGTACAGGTAAGTGGTTGATACAGGGAGTCGGACTACTGTCCCCGGACCTTCCCCTGTTCAGGTTCGGGGGGTAGCATTTCCCTGTCGCCGAGGGGGTACCTCTGGACAATTTCGCAAGAGATGCTTCTGGGACCCAGAGTACATACAGAGACCGAGATCACGTCTTCTCCTTCTTTCTTCTGAGGTTAGCGGGCCTCTTGTCGCACCAATTTGCATTGGTTCTTCTCCTTGATGAGGGACCGTACAATTTCCCTGACCCGGCGTATGGAGGATGGGCGTCGTAGGATTCCTTCTTCGTTCTTGCCTTCTCTCTCCTAAACGGAATTCAATCTGGAGAGCAAGAGAGACTAAATCCTGAAAGGAATGTGGTCTATTATTTGTTCATACAAAGAGAATTGGACCTCAGGACGTTCAAATCGTGCTTTGAACATTTGTGTGAATGCTGCATAGTCATTTGTAGCAGGGGCAGACTGGGTTATAAGAGGGGTTGCCCATGCTAGTGCATTGCCGGCCAGGTTCGAAACTAGGAATCCCACCTTCGCCCTAACGGAATCAAATGCTCTTGGACGAAATGTGTAATAGATCAAACAGGAGTCTAAAAACTCCCTTAGCGATCGTGGGTTCCCATCATACTTGCCAAATTGCAACGGGAGAGGAGGTAGGTCACCCCTATTTTCTCTGTTCTCATCACGAGTATTAACTTGCTGGCGTAATGTCTGGTTCTCATTTCGGAGGGTTTGGACTTCCACAGTTAGCCCTTGTATGGCCCCTACAAGTTCTTGGTACTGTTCGAGTGAAGCCATTCTTACTTCCTGGCATTGCACGCTGTCAGATTTGCAATAAACCTCCCTTCCTTCCTCCTCACCTTTATCGTCTAGGTCGTCTTCTTGTGGTGCTGTCTTTCTTCGTCTGCGTATTTCCTTGGTTTTCTTCTTATCGTGTAAATAAGGTCAGTCTCTGCTGGAAGTCACGCTGTCGGGAGGTAAACCCCCAACCACGGGGCTCCCCGGGAGACCGTCCTCCAACAGGGAAAAAGCCTCCTGGCTGAAACAATCCTGTATTGGATCCTTACGGATGTTTCACAAGAATGGCTTTGTTCAAGGTACGTAGTCCACACGAGGAGGATGAGAGTGTGAGAGAGAGACGGAGTAGCTTGGAGATGCAATGGAGAAAGAAAAGAAAACAGGTAAGGAATACGGAACAGCAGAGTGGAGGGAGACAAGGTAATGGAGAGCGGAGAAGCCGGAGCTGCAGAATGTGCCTGATGCGAGAAGGACACAACACGGAAAGCCACTGAACGGGAAACGAAGGTAAGAACAAAAAGAAAACAGAGTAAGTACGCTCGAAGAGGCGAGAGGGCAGAACAGTAGGCAACGATCGAAGGGACGATCGCGGGAGAGAAAGACAGAAAAGATAACCATGGAGTGTTAGCTCTGAGAGTGAAAGTTACTAGCGTTGGCAGGACGGTGAAAAGACTGAAGGTGCAACACATCCGAACGCCAGCAATTCCTCCAGTATAAACAACGGGCAGCCATCTTGAAAAACACTAGACCGCTCACAGGAGAACGTAGTGTAGCGTGAAGGCACTTTCAATGGAGTCTCCAGGAATGCCACAACTTCCATCGGGGAAGCATGACACATATGGAATGGCATCAATGGCTTCTATTGACTTGGCTGAGAAATAGTACTCTCTCTTCATTATTTTTTATCAGCTCCACAGATCTCTTCTTCCTCAGGTGAGCATCTGCTTACGGGAAATATCAAGATTCAGGTCATTTTTAGGAATCACCAACGCTGGAACATGAACATTCACCAGTGTGCATATTCCTCCCCAATCTGTGGGCAATTTCTTATAAGCTCTGGCTCCACACGCCCAATAATGATCCATGATCACTGCTGTCCCAAGGTTCATTCTTGGTGCATCAAAGATACGATCACAGTTCTGATTCTCTCCAACTTTTCTTGTACCATTGTTTCTGGAGCACAACTTTGCACTCTCGAAAGGCACTATCTGCAAGGGTCCTCCTCTGTCTTTGACCCAGGTCAGTAACTTAGCAAGTCTCGGCCATAGTGGTTTGCACAGCACTTGTACATTCCAAACAGTTGATTCAGGACAATCATATATCATCCAGGCTCTGCATATAACCACTCCTTCTTTCCAGCCACCTGGTGATAACACAGATCCCCAAATCTGCAACTGGCCTCTGTTTTTCCAATGTGGAATGTTCTTTTCAGTTTCTACTGGACTATCAAGTCTTCTGTTTACTTCCCTTCTGATTTCATCTCCTTTTACTCCATGTTTTTCATATCTGATCACATGATTCTTGGGCTGTGCTCTGTCTCTTGTCTTAGTGTCTTGCACACAATCATGTTCATCTGGATCTGTCCCTTCAGTTGCCCATTTGAGATAGGTATCTCGACCTATGAACTGGCCTCTTATATGACAGAGTGCTATGTGTGAAAGACAATGTGCTGCCTGGACGTCATTTTCAATAGTTATGAAGATCTTAGATTTCCCCCTGCTATAAGGCAGGAGTGCACATACAAAGCATTCCTCCTTTGAGGTCCTTCTTCCCACTTCTTTCATATGTTGGTACTATATGTTATTCCCCAAGTGTGCTGTACTATCCAGGTAATCATTTAGCTCACGATCATCCTCCCTAGCATTTCTCTTGGGTCTCATTCTTTTCTTATGACCGTCTATGATCATCTCATGAAGTATGTCAGCATTACTCCTTCTTACTGGACCAATCATGGAAACATTTGTCAGTGGACTGAGTGTTTTTACATGTGCTTTCGGTGTAGAAGAGAGTTCCAAAAGCTTCAATCTATTGACATGATCTGCCGGCATGAAAATGTCCCATAAAATCTCCATATGTGACCTCCATCCAAAAGGTGGCCTAGGCTCATTTATCTCTGGAGTAGGTACATTCAAAGTAGGAACAATTACAAAAGGTCTTGGATGCCTAGTAGTTGCCACATCTGTACCCACCTTCTGTACAGGAAGATTCACAGGAGTCTTTGCTCCATTTACGTCTATATAGTAAGAAGTACGTACTGTAAGCAAGAGCAGTATCACTATGAACAAAATGTAAGCATAAATCACACACAAATAAGACCATTTGCAGCAGTGGCTTTTTGCAAATTGTGGACATCTCTCAGGATCTGGCATGATGATATTGCTCCTAATGCTGCCCATTTTACTGTTTAAGGAAGGAAAAACAGACTTTTAATCGGGCAACATTATGCACTACTTCTGGAAGCTGCTGAGTCGGCTCCACAGGTCTCCTCGATCAGCTGACTGCTACTGGATGATGATGAACAAAAGGTCCCAATGAATACCACAAATTGGCCTTTCACCAGATGGCAAGACTGTTCTTCCTTAGTATGAAACAAAAGTTCTTTAACCGGTATACCTCGGATCTGTCCCTCGAGAGTCTCATTCAGTTCTTAATGTTCTTTTAGAATATAAGTTCACCTGTGTTATTATGTCTCTCAGTATTTCATTAAGTGCTGCATTATTTCTCGGGTCTCTCAAGAACATGCAGACATCGGTGTGTCTATCAACAAGCTGCGGTCATTGTTCAATCAAATAGTAAAATACCGTGCTGACCAGTCTGTGTGCATTATCTGCTGATAGGGGCATTTGCGTTTTCACCACTTTAATCAGGAAGCTGGAGAATCTGCTCAATGATAGCTATGAGCAATCTCCTTACGATTGGACCTAGCAGTTCTCCCCACAAGCGCAGGGTAGGCATGCAAAATGAACACAAAAACTGCAAGGACGATCTGTGAAACGTTGTCATTGGGCACCACCATGGGCACCTCTGAACAGGAACTCAGTGAAAAAGGAATCAGGGAACTGTTCCCTCTTCCAGTCGTTGAACAGGAACTCTAGATTTGGCATATCTTCTTTTTATGAAGGCTGAAGCATCCCTCAGTCCAATGTCAACAAACTCCTGTGGCTCAAGGACAAAATATCTTCCCTTAACTCCTTTTTTAATTACTAAAAAGAGTGTCCCGAAATAAGCCACAGTCCAATGAACTCTTTATCTTTATTCAACAGCTTCTGCATCCTTCTTCCTCGTCATAGACCTAGTCTGATCGTGCTGTGGTTCTTCCCAAATGCTTGCTTCCAATTGGTGTGGGGGTGAAGGGGTCTCTTCAGCATAGACTTTCACGCCTCCAAGAAATATCCAAGCGCGTCTGCCTTGCACCTTGACTGCAGACGGTGTAACATCCTCCACTACGAAGGGGTTGTTGAAACGCGTCTCGTGCCACCATTGAGTGAAATTGCAGGTTAGGACTGCATCTCCGGGGAAAAGTTTGGGAAGATATAACTTTTCAATTCCACTTGTCGAAGCATCTCCATCTGTGTTCTGCGCTGCCCCACACCCCTTTCGCTTGAGCTGATCTGAAATGAGAGAGATACTTGAAGTCATGCAAGTAAGATAATCACGTACCACTTACCACTACCTTTCCTAACATTTCTGCAGTTGACTGGGCATCACTTCTAACTCTAGACGGAGGTGTGAGAAGTGTCCTCATTTGCCTCCCTGTCACTATCTTGTGGGGGTAAGATGGTGATCCGAACCTAGTTGATTCCTGAATACATATAATGCCAGTGGTAGGCAATGCAACCATCCTTTCTTCAGAGTCAATTTGAGCTTGGCTATACTTTCTTTTAATAGGCCGTTGAGCCTCTCACAAACTCCCATTTCCTTGTGGATGATAAGCCGAGAGAAAACGTATGCTTTATGCAAAGCAGCAAGCTTATTTGTTCAAAAACCTCATTAGCAAACTGAGGATCATTATCTGATCTTAATACTTCACATATTCCCCATCTAGGAAACACTTCTCGTAGTAAAATGTTGCTGCACAGGTGGAGTCTGGGTGTGTACATGGACCAACCTCAATCCACCTCAAGAAAGGACATACCACTACAATTATATATCTATAGCCATTACATACTTGCAGCATATCGATATAGTAAATGCTGAAAGGGGCCATTAGGTCTCAGAATAACTCCCCTAACTGTGTGCATTGTGTGCCCAGCAGTAAACCTTCAACATACGATACAGTTTACTACATAAAATGCAACGTGTTCTACTAAATTTGGTATGTACCAGTCCTCTGCAATAGTTGCAGCAAGGTTCTCTCTAGTTGTGTGCGCAGGGTAGAGCAGCTGTTCAAACGACACCCTTAATAAGGCTATAGGCATTACTGGTTTACCAGTGCTGTCTTGTCGCCACAGTGCTTCAGACGGGTTTAAAGAACATCCTCTCCATGTCCACACTTCTTTCTCATCTTGAGACGCTTCCCCTTGTACCTCTATCAATTGAGTCCTAGAGAAATTATTATAACACTCAAATACACACTACCATTCTTTCATTCACATTCAATGTGTCAACATTCATCATAACGTTGTCTGAATATGCAACACGTTTGGCCTCCTCGTCGGCTGCTTGATTTCCATGTGAGATAAAGTCTGCCCTTTTAGTGTGAGCTGCGTATTTAATGACTGTGATGGCCACTGGGAGTTGTAGAGCCTTAATAAGCCTATCCAATAAAGCTCCGTGCTGTACTGGAGTGCCATTTGCTCTGAGGTAGCCCCTCCTTTTCCAAGATGCAAGCCCTGCATGCACTGTTGATGCCACGTAGGCAGAGTCACTGTACTCTGTTAAATCCTGCTCAGCATGCTTCTCGAGCGCGACTATCAGCGCCACTAATTCTGCAGCCTGTGCCAGAAAATGAGATGGTAATCGTGTACATACAAGTACCTGAAACTCCCCATTGGCCATGTGCTTCACCACAGCGGCACCTGTATATCTCCGTCCATCATTTTGACCGATCCTTGAAGAACCATTTCAAAGCATTTTCTTTTATTCTAGGGATTTCGTCATAAAACTCTTCATAGTTTGATCTATCATGTGCATGCCTGTCCTCTGCCAGTGGTTCAGCTACAAACATGGCAGGATTCACTATTCTGCCTCAGACTTAATCACCGGATTCGATATGACTACCTTGTAGGTAGAAACCTTTTGAGATGTCAACGTACCATTAGGTTTCTCCAGAATGGCAAACAATGCATGTTCAACAAATAACGTCATAGAACACCCCATCACTAGACTGGCAGCATTTTCAATGGCGAACGCTGCGGCTGCCAAAGATTGTTCGCAAGGAAAATACCCCTCATTACTGGGTCTAGAATCCCACTGTAATTTGCAAAGGGCTTGTACCCCCAACGTGGTTCTCTGCGTGAGGACTGCTGCAGAACAAAAAGAATTCCCCAGCATAATTAGGAATCCCTAAAACTGGAGCTGTACAAATTGTCTTTTTCAATTTATCAAGCCCTTCTTCCATTTCCTCAGTCGAAATGATTTTCTCTTGCATTGCCTGTGCCTTCTTCAGAGCTTGCAACAAGGGCCTTAGGTATGAACTGTAATCAAAGACCCATGCTCTCACATAGTTACACAGTCCCAGAAATCTTTGTATGTGCTTTATCATGTGTGGCTTTTCAGTTTTCAAAATAGCCTCAGCCCTTTCAGGAGTAACCTTCTTTCCTTTATGCAACATTTTAACTGGCCTATATATAGCACTTCTTGTTGACAATACTGCAATTTCTCATTATCAGCTTTATATCCTTTGTCAGCAAGAATAATCATTAGCTGAACAAAATCGCGTCTGCACTCCTCCTCTGAGGTGCTCCAGACTAATATGTCATCCACGTATTGCAACACAACACTTTCTAAATCAATATTGCTTAAATCAATCTGCAGGACCCTATTGAAAATCGATGGGGACTCACAGTACATCTGGGGTAAACGAGTACATTTCAGGCGAGTCTAACTGAATGTAAAATTACGTCATTTCTTGCGTGTCTTTATGCAATGGGATTGAGAAAAACACATTTTTCAAGTCAATCACTGTAAAATATCATACTCCAACAGGGATATTACATGAGATTGTAGCAGGATTAGAAACTAGAGGGAATTCGGCCTCTTCAATCTGGTTAATTGGGTGAAGGTCTTGGATTAAACGCCACAACCCCCTTTCCCTTTCTTCACAGGATAAATTGCAGTATTGCACAGTGACTCTGACGTCACTAAACCTTATACCTTGTTCCATCATAGCAGATATTGTCTTAAAAATACCTTCATCTGCCTCTCGAGACATTGGATCCTGTCATGCTCGAGGTAAAATTGCTCCTGGTTTTAATGTAATCTTTACTTCTCCAACCCCCTTCAATAGGCCTACGTCATAGGGGCCTGTTGTGCATAATGAAACTGGCACTTTCACCATGTCTTCATCAAAATACTCGGGACACTTTTGTGCTAACATCATTTTCTGAGGAATCTCTCTCACCCAATATCTAATACTCATCTCAAATATTACTTCACTTCAAATATTACGTCACTTCGTCATCTGAGGGATTATCTCTAAACATATCCTCAACAGTGACGTCAGTTAATCTGTGACCTTCCCCAATGGCGATTACTGTGCACCATCGTCTGCCTTCGTTGTCACTCCCATCAAGCAAAGCCATTTCTCCTCGCATTATAGCTGCTTGCAACTCTAGGGGAAACACTTGTCCCTCTTCCTCAAGCATAGGTATCCTTGGTCTAAATAAGAATTCATCAGGTATCATCATAGTTCTACCCACTAAGCCTGGTAGCCATGTTAACAGAATGCGTACCCCATAATGAAAACCCTCTCGTTCTAATGGTACTCCTCATATGGCCAATTGTCCTGCAAATGCCATAATAAATTCACTTACTTTTAAATAATGCATTTCTGGTGTTGAGCACAGTATGCCTTCATCAGTGAACAAAATCGTCATGTTCAACTTGGTCATTAAAACTCAACCTAACATATTGGGCCTCATTACAACCCTGGCGTTGGACCATGGTGCTAATAGCACCCTGGTCCATGCCGGATTCCGCCATGGTGGATGGCGGATTTACCGCCCCATTCCAAGGTTGGTGGGGCGGTAAATCCCCATTCACCATGGCCCCTTCCCCATTCCCATTTTTGGCCCATAGGGTTCAATGGGAATGGGGAAGGCGCTAATTACGGCACTGTAAATTACGGTGCCATAATTAGCACCAAGGTCCCTTAGTGGGTTGGACTTTAACGCCTGCAAAAAGCAGGCGTTAAAGTGTGAATCGGGCGTTAAGGGTTTAACGGCGCCGCAGCCTTTTATGGCGCCGTTAACACCTTAACGCCAGGGTTGTAATGAGGCCCATTGACAGGTGTCTGCCTTGAATATAATAATGGCACTGACATGTCACACTCTCCTATAGAGACTGGTAATTCTTCAGTGAAAGGAACTCTGCTTGTAGCTCCTGTGAAACCTTGAGTATTCATGGCATTTCCAGTCATCGAAAATGCCCCCTCTCGTATCCATGAGCGTGTTGCACCTGTGTCTACTAAAAACAAAACATTTTTGCCTCCTATAGTGACGTCAACCCTCGGTTCCTCTTGAGGATTGGGCATCACTTATAGTATCAAACAAATCAAGTCTCCAAGTGAGCTGTCCTATTGTGGATACATTCTCATCCCTGTACCTGTAAAAGGATTCCCTCCATCGACAGTGACACCCCCTATTATAGGAGTCATTAACTGTCCCGTGCTTGTGCCTTGCTGTTTCTGCATGGGTGAATGCTGTGACTGCCCTTGTGGTGGATTCATTGCTGCCTACTGTGTTTGCAAATCTTGCTGCATTCTCTGCTCTTGTGTCTGCTGCGGGGATCTACGTGATGCGACCGCGGCTGATTTTACCGCGGCCAAAAAGTTCACATGTGAAATGTACGAACCACAAAAGGTTTGTACATATCCCATGCGAACACACATACAAAACCCCTACACACTCACACCCCCATCACACCCATGACACCCCCCCACCCACACCCTCAACAAACCCCCCCACCCACATCCCCAACATAAACAAACCCTACTTACCTTCTCTTCACGCTGTCTCCCTGCGGCGCCTGTTCCCTTTCACTTCCGTGATCAGGAACCGGCGCCGCAGGGTCCTTTTCTTCTTTTTTTACAGGGGCTGCAGGGGTTTCCCCGCAACCCCAGCTCACTATACCGTAAAGTATAGTGAGCGGGGTGTTGCGGGGGACAGCCCCCATTTCTTTTTTTGGTGTGCTGCGGGGATGTCCCCGCAACACCCCGCTCACAGTACCACACAGTCCCTGTAGTATTTTAATTATATACTTACGTACAATGCGACCACCAAAGGTCTGAACTTTTGGTGTTCGAACCTTTGGTGGTAGCATTTTTCAGGCTTTTTGTACGGGCGGACCTTTTGTTTTTAGTCCGATCGTACAATACCGCGCTGCGCTGTTTGATTCTGCGCAAACCCATCTCCATTCTGCTGTGAATATGCAGGCGGGTTTAAAGTCCCCCCTCTCGAAAATTGCCCATTCTGCACGAACCCTTGATTTCTACATGTGTGAGCAAAGTGCCCTGTCATACCACACGTCCAACATATAGGAGGAGGTCTCCTAATGTGGCCTTCCTGCATACCTTGATTATCATTCTGCATATTTTTGGAACCCACTTTGATTGTTCTGGAAGTTGCCCTGATTATTCTGAAAGCTCCCTTGATGATTCTGGAAGCCTCTTCCCCGAAAACCTCCCCTTCCCTGTGGTACAAATCCATTATTACCTTGGTCAAACTGCCTTTGATTATTCATCTGTGGCATATTTGCTGCTTGCTGTGAGCTCTATCCGTCTCCACTAGCCAACATTGCCCCTTCAATGGCATACTTAGATAGATTCTTCTGCACTAACTTTGCCTCTTCACCTTTCCTAGCATCGTCTTTCTTGCAATTCTTTTCTTGCAAGAGTCTGCAATAATGCACGATGGTCAGCTGAATCTCTGACCCTGGTTTCGCTTCCATACCCACTAACTTCTTGAGCTGCTTCTGTACTGCGTCTGGCAGCCCTTGGCACAAAATATGATAAAACACAGGTACGGATTTTCTCCAAGCCTTGCGTGTCTCCAAAACCCACTGCTCTTAAAATGTTTTAATGTAAACAAACAGATCATCCCCTTCCTGCATCTTTTTCACCATTATAGCTCCCATATCTGACGTGGCCGGATACAGCACTCTACGCGCTTTCCAAACTGCCGCACTGCAGTTATTGAATGGTGCTCCATCATGAGCAGTGTTAACCGTGATAACACCAGAATATCCTTCTCTCGACCAAACGTCATCTGCTCTTTCCTCAAGGATAGCAATCAGGAGGCCCTTAATGTCCCCTATAGCTAGCGTGTTTCCACCTGTCATTGTCTCTAACTCGTGTATCCATTTCCCAGCGCCTGAAGTTAAACTCAGGAGTTTGCACCTTAAATTATCCTTATCCATTTGTGGTCAAGGTATATACTGTGGTCTGGCCCCTCCTTTCTCTAACAAGGGAAACTGTGAAACCCCAAACTCACTCTCATTTCCCATCGTTTGTCTATCCATAGCAGGGACAATTGTTTTGCACTGCCCATTCACAATGGGGTCGCCTTCTAGGTGGATCTAGCGGTGTCAATGATTCTGACACCTGAGATATAGGTAGGTCTAGATCTGACCATCTTACTTCCTTATCCATTGAAAAACATCCCTCAGGACCACATGTGTTACCTCCCTCCTCCCCACGGAATGCTTCTCTGTCTTCCTGACCCCAACTCGTGTGACTTCTCTCCTCTTCGTGTCTATTCAGAGTCAGTCTATCTAGAGACAGCTCTTTGGGGTCGAAACTACATGAGGCTCCCTCTGTGTCATACAACTGTGTACTCTCGAGTCGATCATTTTTACCCATCCCTTTCAATTCTTTCTTAGTCCTCATGTCATAATAGACCTTATCGATCGCGTGTCCAATGCTTCTAGAGTTCAACTCATCCTCTAGATTTGTTCTAGACGGACCTGGTATTTGCTTGTGGTCTGGAAGAACTCTTCCAAATCCTCCCATGTCACTACTGGATTAGGATCCATTACTTCCTTCTCCATATGATCTATTTTGTGAGCTCTCTGCCTTTTCTTTCGTTCTAGTTCATCGTCAAACTCTCACTTGCCTTTCGTATCTCTTCATCTCTTTGTCTTTGTATTCTTTTATCTCTTAATTTCAGTTCCTCCTCTTCCATTCTTTTCCTTTTCAGTCTCTCTCGTACTTCGATTGCCCTCTGTCCATTATCATACTTTCTTTGCTCCTCTGCTCTTTCCTGTTTCTTTAGTCGCTCATCTTGATACAACTGTTCCCATCTTTGTCTATCTTTCTTTTTCGCCCCATCGTCTTTCAATCTTTCCTCCCTCTCTTTATCCTTTTTGTCCTGTTCGTCTCAATCTTCCCTTTGCCTTACGTCCTCGATGCCCTTACCATTGAGTTTGAACAAAATCTGACCACCCATCCATTCATTCTGTATAAGTACTAATTCATCAATCTTATCTCTTTCTGCTTTCCATCTCTTTATTTCCGGTCCCATATCTACGGATGTACTTGGTTGATCACTTCTCTCCTTATCTCGTCTCTCCTTGTCCTTTGGGACCTTTGAGATTACATCCCTCTCAACATTTTTCTCTGGGCCCTCGTCGCTGCTTTGCGCAGGCGACTCATATGCCGGGTTGCTGTACCCTGCTGCAGCCTTAAGCTCCCTCAATGGGTACAACCTGTCATCTTGTTTATTATCGCTATTTGTTTCAGACGTGGGGGGGGAGCATAAGGCTCCTCACCCCCCTCTTTGCATACATTAAGTATCCAATCTATAGGAGGCGGCTCTTCTCTCTCCTCCTAGTACATTTTCCAGAGCTCTAAGCTCGCTAGTCGTTTGTTTAACTTTTTTCCCATATATGCTGCATGCAAATATGACATCATATGCTGCAATATTGCCTTCGATAGTGATCCCCCTTGTGGCCTCGGCATAAACATCTTGTCTGCACTTCCTTTAACCCATTCCGCGCTATACTGTCTAAGTTTCGGTGCGTGCTTCGGGAACTGTTTGCAGAGGTGTATAAGTGGAGTAATATCCTCCATTTTGACTCGTCACTCTTGACTGTCAATACTCACTTTTACTCTTTGCAGATTAAGTACGTTTCAGAAAAACAAAACAATATGAGCGGGCACCAATTGTCGCAGGATCCAAACCCTCTATATCACGTTTTCACTTTAATCTACTTTTTTAATTAAAACACCATCAATTCAAGTTCGTCAAATAAACAAATAATTCCTTAAATCTCATGTTTTCTCTTCACGTTTATCAATTTCTTTATTGTTTTTTTATCATATACAATCACATAAAACAGTCAAACACACATACTCGACCGGCCACATATATCTCAATCTTTTCCTCAAGACTTATCCTGCCCCTAAATAATACTCCTACGGAGTGTGAACTGTCCTCTTTAAACTTGTCTTTAACCAAGTTCGTCTTCTACATCATCCACTACGGGACCCTAGGTGCTGTTCCTTCTGTTACATTCTTTAAAACACAGGTAAACTGGGCGTACTCGTTATCGTGGTCTCTCCTCATGATACCTTTTAATTGCTTGGCCACTCCTCAAGTCAATTGCTCAATATTTAACACCCTTTATTCTCAAGTTGCTTTATCAGTTTTCTTCACTCATTGCCCATACGCAATTTTGCCACCTCACTCAGTTTACTCACTATTCGTGTTTTCAACTTCTGACTCTCGGGACTGTCCACTTTTTTATCGGCCTCTTCAACTTTCCGTTCATTCAGCTTCCTGTAGACGCCGGGAGGGGTTCCATGGAAACCGGGCGACCTGTCTCACTCTTGCTTGCAAGACTAAAGTTGAGACTAATTCCGCTATCTACAGGGAGCGTCACGTAATTTCATGCGAATGGCAGAGGTCGTGCGATATTGCAGGGACCCCAAAGCTTACTTATCTCGATGGATTTTTTAAACCATACTCTCCGCTACCACGTGAACTGGATAACCCCACCTCATAAAGATGATTAGCAATACTCTTGAGATGGATGGCGATGCAGAATTTATTCATACATCAATAATCGAAACGACTCAGGTAGTTGGCAAAAAAGATAACTGTTTTAATATCAATTATCTAAAACAGGCCGTACAACGGACATCAACGGACGTCTCAGCGCAAATTCTCTCAATGCATCTTAAATAAAGCATTCCTGTATAAAAAAGAATTTGTCATAGATGACGTTAACCTACGTACTTACTAACTTCATCCTACGTGGCAAACTACAAAAACCTACAAGTAACGCTGATAGGCTCTCAGTGAACATCTAAGTATACATTCCATACTAGTCTAAGGAAGTGAGAATAAATGATTGGTTACTTATCATCAGGTGGGGCAATTAAGACCTTGGCTTCCTAGGCTCATCCAGCTTCACCTTTCTGAGATTCATTTTATTATTTAATTGTTTTTAACTGCGACACACTGGAAAAGAGGCATTCCTCTTCTAGTCCAGCTCTGCTATAATACGTAGTGGAAACATCCATCCTTTACTTATTCATATATTGGCGTCCTGCTTTGTTTGCTGTGTGTGTGTTGCCTTTTTTCCTACCATCATTAAAACTCGTTTCTTTACACTGATTCGAGTTTGTCATTTTTTTTTGGGACCAGCAGTACCTCATGTCTGGAGTGCGGTTTCTTTTCCTCTGCTGTGTTTTTCTATATATATATATATATATATACACACATACCCTGGCGCTTGCAACAATCTATTCTCTATAAAGCTAGCCTCAAGAATGCTTTGTCTGCTTACGTTTCTTTGCATCTGTACACGTGTAAAATGACATGATATCTTCATCAGTTCTGTAGAATAAGTTTCTTCATCTTGATCTGAAGATGTCACTTATCTTTGATACCTTCTTGATTCCTTAGAGAATATCTTCATCCTCTTGTCTCTCTATCCCTTCTATGTATGTCGGTTCGACTATGTGTGAAGTCACCATTCGTCTTTGCCATTCATTCTCTCTGCTCCTTCCGGGATTTCATTCAAATGGCCATCATACTTTCTCGTGTGTAGGTATGGTTTTCTTAATGGGAATCTTGCTTCCAGGATTCTCCTTGGTATCAGTATTCTCAATGGTACTGCACGTGTCTCACACTCTGGCTCCCAACATATAGGCAATATGGGCAAAGTGGTTGAGGTGGGGGTACTTGGCTCCTTCTCTACACTCCCGACCTTTGCTACAGTTGCCTGGTTCCAGTCCCTTGTTCTAGTGCCTTAATACAGGTTCCCTTGTCCCCCGCTTCTGAGATCCTTTTCTGAATGCTTACTCCATTGAACCTTACTTATCTTTGTCCTCTTGATCCCTATTGGGCTCTTAGTGCTTGGTAAGTGTTCCAGAGTGCCCTTACCGCTGCCTGTATGTATTGCTTTGTACAAAGATTGGTTCTTATATCCTAGGAGGCAATCTCTACTCCTCTGTCTTGTTTTACCTGTAGTTCATTGATATATTAACGTAACAGTGTTCACTTGCTGTTACACAGAAAACATCCCCTGTATGTTCTGGCTGGGCCTATAAAGGCGTGTCTCTTGTTTTTTTGTTTATTCAATAATGCGCGCCAAACCCTTAGGTAGCTGGGCGCAACAGGACAGGATGACTTAAAAGCTTAGTTACAGGGCATGTTAGATTTGAACACATACATACAATATATATATACTAGCACCTCTGGTTACAGTAGGGAGGCGGAGGCACAGGCTCACATAGTATGCGGTACATATTGCAGGATAGTGGTACAGTCTGTGGCAGGAATAAAGAGCTTGGAAGAGTTAGGAGTATGCTGAACATGGGTTAGGAGTCATTTGATCGTAGCCATTTGAGTACATTACGTCTGAATTTAGGGTAGGGTTGTTCCGTTCTGAGGTCTGATGGGAGTGCGTTCCAGGATTGTGCTGCTTTGACTGGGAAACTAGTCCCACCAGCTGTAGTTCGTTGGAATCTGGGAGTCTGTAATGTGTAGGCATTAGCAGATCTCATTGGGCGGGAGGTAGTTCTTCTGTTTATTCTTTCAGCCAGGTATGGGGGTGCTAAATTATTCAGGCATTAAGATGTGAGTGAGACTGTTTTAAGGAGGATCTTATTGCAAATTTTTTGCCAGTGGACTTCTCGCCTAAACTTAGAAATCTGCTCTCTGTTGAGTATATTCAGAGCTGCTCTTAAAGCATTGTTTTGTAATCTTTGGATTTTATCAGTGACATATTTGTTGGCACCTGAGTATAGGGCATTACAATAATCCAGTCTGGACATTATGAGAGCATTAGCCAGGGTAATGCAGCTAGCGGCAGAGAGGAATGGTCTGCAGGCTCGGATGAGCTTACAAGTGTAGGCTGTTGAAGAGGCGAGAGAGTTAACTTGTTTTTTAAAGGTAAGAGAGGAGTCAAGGTAGAATCCTAAGGTTTTCACGGCAGGCATAACCTTGAGATTGTTGTCGATATTAAAGGAGTCATAGCTAGGGCAAAGTTTTTTAATGTTAGTTTTAGAGCCTAGGATCAGTATCTCAGTTTTTTCGTCATTCAGGCAGAGGCCGTGGGATGCCATCCATGCCTGAATGAGGAGGTATATCTCATTTACTAAGGCCGTGTCCTCAAGAAAGTTGCCTGAAAGAGGGATGAGGATCTGGGTGTCATCCGCATAATTTGTGTAGGTGACACCCAGTCTGTCCAATTTATCGAAGAAGGGCTTTGTAAAAATGTTATACATAGTAGGTGAGACACATGATCCCTGTGGTACTCCACAGGATATTTGAATCGGGTCAGCTGAATCTGAGGGGGAGAAGACTCTCATTGTGCGGTTGGCAAGAAATTATTGTACCCAAGCTATGGCCTCTCCTGAAAAATGGGCTGCCGACCTTAGATGGTTGCATAAGACTGCATGATCCACCAAGTCGAAGGCCGCTGAAAGGTCCAGAAGAAGTAGCATAGCTGTTTTCCCATTGTCCTTCAACTCGTCAATTTGAGTCTTAAGATCTAGTAAGGCTGTCTCCGTGCCATGAAGAGGCCGGAAACCAGATTGTCGTGTTCCTAGTAAGTGGTTAGCTTCCAGGTGTTCCTGGATTTGTAGGTAAGCTACTCTGTCAATGATTTTAAGTAGAAACGGTACAGTTGTAATGGGTCTGTAATTGGTCGGGATGGTAGGGTTTAAGGTTTGTTTTGTGAGGAGGGAGAGTACCCAAGATTAGAGATGAATGGGGCCAGGTCTCTAGCTACGTCCTTTATGATTTGGGGTGGGCAGCTGTTGCCCTTACAGTTAGAGGGTTTTAAGGAGAGTATGATCTTCTCTGTTTCTGGGATAGAGATCTTTTTGAAACTGAATGGGGTGGCCGTTCTGATCCCAGTGGGATGAGGGAGTTGCTGTTCCGATGGTAGGAGAGAGGGCTTTTTGTTGGCTATTTTAAGTTGGAGAGATGCAATTTTATTTGACAAGGCATTTTGTATGGCAGTGCACCATAGCTTGTCTTTTGGGACATTGGGGGTCATTCCGAGTTTGGAGGCAGCCATGGTGCTATTAGCACCATGGCTGCCTCCAAACCCGGGTCCGGTGTCTCTGAATGGGGATTTACCTGGTCATTCCAACCTTGGAGGACCCGGTAAGTCCCCATTCAGAAAACCATTCCCCATTCCCATTTGACCCCCCATAGGGCTCAATGGGAATGTGGAAGGATCAAATAACGGGCCCGCTGTAAGCGGGCCCGTAATTTGCTCCCTGGTCCCTTAACGGGTCCCGCTAAGAACGGCTGGTCAGACCAGCCGTTCCTGGTGGGACCCACTAAGGAACCTCAGAATATGGCGGTAGGGGGTTAACGGCACCGGCATCCTTACCGGTGCCGTTAACCCCCTATAGCCATACTGAGGCCCATTGTCAACCAGGGGAATTGGGGATTCCATTTCACAGAGGATGGTGAAAAGTTCCTTAGTGTTGGACTTAGATTTAGAGATTCTTTCGTTAAATAAGTTCCTTTTAGTATTAATTATTTATTTTTTGTACAATTTTGAGTAGTTAGCTTAACTTTGTTGTCGTCAGTAGGGGAGTAACGCAGATGGATTGGAGCTTTCTTTTTGTATTGTTAATTCTTTAAGTTGATGCGTGAACCAGGCATTGAGATGAGATTTCTGTCTGCCTTTTCGCAATTTGATCGGGACAATGATGTCTAAGGCCTTTGTCATGGCATTATTGAAAACCTCTACTAGAATGGGGAGGAGGTGAGGGAGGAGCTTTTCCGCTGTGATATCCTTTTTACTTCTAGTAAGTAGTGGTGGTGCCATATCAATAGTTTGGGGGCAAAGGAGATCTAAGGTGGTGGAGAAAGTGATTAGGTAGTGGTCACACCAAGATAGTGGCAATATCAGTAATGGCGATGGAGCAATTCAAGTCGGCCACCCAGTCAAGGGTCCTTCCTTTGATATGAGTAGGGGATAGGACTTTTTGGGTAAGTCCCTGGTCTTTTAGTAGAGCTGCTATAGATTGGGAATGTTTGTTGTCTGTGTCATTAAAGCCAAGGTTTAAGTCCCCCAGTAACAGGGTTTGTGAGTGGTCTTTTGTATTGTTGGCTATGAGGTTGGTTAAGTCCTCCTCGAAGGTTCCTAATGGGCCCGGGGGTCTGTAAACCAAGTAGATAGTTAACATACGGTTATTGGATAGAGGGAGCTTGGCTGCGAGTATCTCACATGATGAGCAAGGGGGAGGGGTGTTGAGTCTGATACGGAGGTTGTTTTTGAATATGATGGCTAGGCCATCGTGTCGAGTGTTGGGCCTGTCTGCTCTGAGTATCTGATAGCTATCGGGTACTGCCACCATAAGGATTGGTCCTGCTGTGTCATGGAGCCATGTCTCTGTTATGGCAAGTAAGTCCAGATTCCCATTGTTAAGAGTGTCAGCAATATCAGCTGTGTGGGCCACCAGAGATCTGACGTTGATCAGTGATCCGGATAGTGTTAATATGCTGTTAGTTTTAGTAGTGGCAGGGCGTTTAGTTGCTGGTGTATGCAGGTTCACATAAAGTTTGGGAATCGTAGCAAGATGAGCCGAGTTCCGGTTGTTCGGTCTGGTCATCTGTACTTGCCTAGTTGGGAATTCCTTGGTTAGGGTGGCGTTCTGTAGCGGGTGGCTATTTATGTTGATTTTTTTGGGTTCATAGAGGCGGGTCAATCTAGACCTAAGCCTCATGTTTCTATCCTTAGGTGGGCATGTTGGAATAGTGGCAAGGGTCATTGTGGCGAGGAGGCAGGGTACCAGTAAAATAGCCTGGGTCCTCTGATTTTCATTCATATTCAGTGAGTAAATTAGGTGGGGGTAGCGCTAGGGGGCTGCTCAGTTATCACAGAATAGGCAGGTAGTTGTAGTTACAGAGACGGCTGGGAGCAGTTTGCCAGATAGACTAAAATTACTTTTCACAAGGTAGGCTATAATTACTTTCACCAGGTGAGCTAAAATTACTTTCACAAGGTAGGCTAGAATTAATTTTTAACAAGGTAGGCTAGAATTACTTTCACAAGGTGAGCTAAAATTACTTTTCACAAGGTAGGCTAGAATGACTTTTCACAAGGTGAGCTAAAATTACTTTCACAAGGTAGTCTAGAATTACTTTTCACAAGGTGAGCTAAAATTACTTTCACAGGGTAGGCTAGAATGATTTTTCACAAGGTGAGCTAAAATTACTTTCACAAGGTAGGCTAGAATTACTTTCACAAGGTAGGCTACAATGACTTTTCACAAGATGAGCCAAAATGACTTTCACAAGGTAGGCTAGGATTACTTTTCACAAGGTAGGCTAGAATTACTTTTCACAAGGTGAGCTAAAAATTACTTTGCAGGGGTAGGCTGCAGACACTTTCACGGTCATAGGGTAGTGACACATTCACAGGGATGGCTAAAATCAACATTGGCAGCAATGCATAGGGTGGGCTGATTACCAGATAGTAATACAGGCAAAGGGGTATGGCACATCTGAAGACATATGATTACAGTACTAAGACATAATGGTAGGAGACCAGCATAGGTGAAAAAAACATTCTGTTCACAGTGACAGTGTCGGCAAGTGTACCAGGCTAACTAGCGTGGGAACATGCCCAGGTTGGATCAAAAATGGCGTCACGTATAGCATACCGATATAGTGGCCTGAGCAAGGATGAAGTTCAATATAGCGTACTCTGATAAGTCAATTTCAAAGACAGCCATAAGGTTGGATATGTTTAAATTGGTCTTACCAATGTAAAAATAGAAGATATCTCCGGAGCGCACCAAGTGCGCAAACAGGCGCAGAACGGGGCCTTTTTGTTTGGGCCTTCCCGTGGAAGGGCCGGCTTCCGCCTGCCGGCAGGGGGTTGTGGGTATAAGGATCACCATTGCTTAGCAACGTGTACACGGCCTCGGTTTGGTGCCGGAGGGGACGGTGGCCATCTTGGGAGTAGGCGAGGTACAGACAAAGCCTCAAGTTGGGTATGATATCCCTTTAGGGTGAGGGATATTTGGGCTGAAGGCAGATTGCTCACCTCTTAAGGTTATCATGAGGTGGGTGCCTCGGATGGGTGAGGCGTGGTAGCTAATACGTTGCAGGTTGAGGTGAGGATATTCAGATGATGCTGCAGCTACGCATTAGGCTCCTGCCTGATGTGGATTCTACGGATCAGCTGTGATCTGCTGAGCAGGCTGTAAGTATACTCCTTGTGTGTGCCTATGGCCTAGACAAGAAGCCACTCTTGCTGCCCCTCTTCCAAGGTTTATATAACATACTCACATGATTGAGGTCCAGCCACAAGATTAATTCCATAATTAGGACCAGTAGCATGGCATCTAACAACACACAAAAAAGGCAGATCATACCCACATGTTAATGCATTTTATATATATAGATATATATATATATATATATATATATACACACACACACACACACACACACACACACACACACACACACACACACTCTCTCTCTCTCTCTCTCTCTCTCTCTCTCTCTCTCACTTTCCCGTCACACATGCATCTGTTAGCCCCTGTGCACACTCTTGTGTGGCAGGGGCATGACAGTTTGATCTAGAAAGACCGCTTTGAGCAGTCACAGAGCGGTCTTTCTAAATAGATCTTTTTTTTGTTTTTTTTTAAAAGGTCTTTTGACCTAATACCATTGTAAACAGGCTAAAGTGTTATAAAGACCATTGGCTGGTACCCCCCTCTGGTTTACTGTGACAATTAGTAAATTTTAAATATGAGTGTGCGTTGGGATGTTTGTGTTGTCTATGTTGTTTTGAATGATTAGGTTGATGTCACATTTGGAGAAAAAGCATTTGCACTTTATAATACTTTTGGCAGTTTGTGAAATCCGACATTTTCCCTCCAGCACAAAAAAAACCCATTTTAAGTTAGTATAGACCAGTTTTAGACTTGGAATCTGCTAGTGCGAGACTGGCGCAAAATCCCACGGTCTACATTGCCATGTATGGAGCCCGGAGAATTATCCGTCACCTTCCAGCCTGCAGAGTCCTGCGGTGTAAAGCCGTTCTAGTGCTAACTTAACTTAAAATGGGGCTGCTGCAGCCAGCAGAAAGCCATCAGATTTCACAACCCGCCGAAATCTAAATCAGGCACTGCCTGTTTTATTGCTCTCCCTAATTACTGAAATCCTGAAAAAACACCTGCATTTATGTGGTGATAAATAGGTGCATACAAGTGCAGAATTGGTGGCGGTATTACCCCAGGTAGTAATGCCACATATCCTCAGAGGGGGCCAATGGGACTTCAAAATGGGGAATGATTACTGAGTCTGCGTGACTCTAAAATATGTGGCCCGTTCACGTTGCAGCATTGTTACCACATGTAGCAACGGTAATTGAGTTTGCCATTACCAGGGCAATACTGCCAAACTCGTAATGAGGCCCTTATGTGAACAGGGGAGCCACAAGTTAACCTTATTTTGCAACAGTTATGAGAGTAGAATCGTGGTTGGCTCTAGGTATGGAAACTTGTATCGCAATAACTATTGTGTTAGAAATATTATTTGAACCACTGAAGCAAGATAACCAGGAGAAAACTTCCTTTTTCTAGTTATGAGAGTAGACCAGAACAGTAGAGCCATAAAAAAGCCTATAATGAGGGAGGGCTAAATTCATAAGAAGACTTTGGAGTGGGGAGGTGGGGGGATCGGAGGACTGAATTCATGGCTCTCGTTACAAGTTTCCCGGTATCTGGCCGGGAAACTGCCTTAGCGTTTCCGCCACCTGATATCTCAGTATTACCGGGATGTGACAAGCGGCGGAAAGGACGGAAAATCCTCTTTTCTTGGAGTCCGATGGGACTCCATGGGAGGGGTTTGCCGCAATTACTGGTAATACCAGTGCTGATAATTGCAATATTTATCTGCCGGTGGGGGACAGATTTACCTCCAGTTCTTGGCTGTAGTTAAATCAGTCACCCCGACTGGCGAAGCTGTAGTTTGCCGATGCGGGAAAAGGGCCGGTGCCGGAATTACGAGCAATTTTACCTGCATTTTTCCTGCACCTGCAAACTTATAATGAGAGTCAAGATCTCTGATTGGGCTTTGTTACTATTTTCTTAATGAAAATGGCTCCTGCTACAGATTAAAACAGCGTTTGAAGATATTTAAGGTAAAGGCGTGATTTCGTATGGTGCAATGTATAGATGTCAAACCACAATTATTTACTTACATTTTAACTCAATGCAACACAATTTTCTAAAAAATCACATGTTTGAGTGAACATAGCCTACCATGTGGCACACTGGTGCTTGCTTTTTTTCTGCTGCGCCCTCAAATACTCTCTGCTGGTCTCCCACAGTGTTGTCAGAAGCATTTATAGTGGTGTAAAGTGCTATATATGCACACAACCTAACATCAAGGTGTCTCCATCCGTCTGTTTCTCCCTCTTTCCCCCTACTTCTCCTACTACTCTTCTCTTCACCCTCAGAACTTTACACTATCCTGACTGCATGGTACAGTGCTCTGCAAGAAGCCATCCTAATGAAATTAGAGAAGACCTAGGGCCAGGCAGAAGCAATTCCATTGAGAACCAGACATACAACTGCTAGTGTAAACGAGGAAGCATTCTACGACCAAAAACAAATACCCAGCCACATGCAAGTAAAGTATGGCCCTGATAAGGGGATGTGCACAAGACCCCTCCTATGTGAGACACTTCCTTACCTCCCCCAATATCTGACAGGATTGCCACTCCCCTTATAAATTATGCGCATGACGGAATCAGTGAGTGGCTGAATCGAATCTAAGTGATTTGGCCGCGGTAGAAACTACTGCGGCCGAAACGTTCGCATGAGAAAGGTGCGAACTTCCAAATGTTCACACCTTTCTCATGCAAACACACATACATACTCACACCCACACACACAACACACCCATAACACCCCGCACCCACACCCTCAGCATACCCCCACCCACACCCCCAACATAAACAAACCCTACTTACCTTCATATTCATGCTGGGTTCCTGCAGCGCCAGTTCCCTTTCACTTCCGTCATCGGGAACCGGCGCCACAGGGTCCTTTCTTCTTTTTCTTTTTTAAACAGAAGGTTGCAGGGGTGTCCCCCGCAGCCCCCGCTCACTATACCATTAAGTGTAGTGAGAGGGACGATGCGGATGACAACCCCGCACCCCCTGTCTTTTTTTTTTACAATGCTACCACCAAAGGTTCGAACTTTTGGTGTTCGAACCTTTGCTGTTAGCATTTTTAGAACTTTTGGTCATTGCGACCATTTTTTGTCGGTCAAATCGGCCTATACCACTGAATCTGCTTGTAGCACAACAGACACTTATTAACATAGCCCATGTAATCCCAGACCAATCCTATAGTTTCCATGAGTGAGTGACCCACCCAGTTAATGGCAGATGAAATGCCAAAAGACTAAGGCTTTTTTTCCTTCTACATAATAGGTTTTAATGTCACATTGTACATGTTATGTTATGGCCAGATGACCAGTGCAGAAGTATCAGGGCACCTCGGCTTGTCTGTGGCGTGGTTCACCGGGCCCCCTGCCAAGGGTATCCAGACCATAGTCTGCTGGAAGAAAGCCAATCAGCTAAGGGAATAGAAGAGGATGGGGGCAGAGAAGTAGATGCTACAAACACATGGGGCGGGGGAGATGTAGCGAGGAAGGAATGTTTTGTGATAGGATGGCTGTGTGTGTCAGTCCTGTTGGTTGGGCCATGGTCCTAGAAAAAGGAGTGGGCAGATATGGCCTGAAGTGTTGTGATGATTGTGTTTTGTTTCCAAATCAGATTTGGAGGATTGTAAGTTAGTTCACAATGTAATGCGGAATACATGAGGGGCTCAGGCAACCCTGGAAATTTAGTGGCTTATTTGCCCGGTTTCGAAAGGCCAAACTCCAGAATGTTAATGCTGTGACTGCCAAGCCTGAGTCAGGCGTGCCCTAGTCATGAACAGAACGGGTAGAAAGGGGAATGTTGTTGGTAACGGAAGGCAACGGAATGATGTCGTCATTTTTGATTTTACTGATAGAGTAAAATTAAAAAAGATCTGGCACCTTCATGCCAAAAAGATTATTATTAAGGCTTTGTTTCCTATAATGACATGCTGTACTTTCTTTTAGTTTGCGGTGAGTCAGCAGGTGCCTAACTTGGATATAGGCTATCAAAGTATATTAATAGTTTGCATTCTATAGTTAGAGAAAATGGACTGTGCTCCCTATGGAGGATGCGTTCATTAGACTATGTGAAAGGCAGAGGAGGATGTGTGACCAAACAGGCTAGGAAGGGGAGCCCGGGGTGAACGCGAAGCGTTTCCCCCGGGGAAATTTTTGGTGCTGCACACGGCCAGCGAGTGGCCGTGGGGGCAGAGCGCCCTTCTGGGGGTATTTAAGTGGGCATGGAAGGTTCGGGAGGCAGGCGACGGTTGGACTTGGCGATTGTGAAGTCCTGTCGCCTGCTCCCGAGCCTTCCCTGTAGCTGGGCCTAGGGCGTGTGTTGGAGGTAGGGACTAGCAGGGTTGTGGAGGTGGGGGCCAGGTTATAAGGGCAGAGGGAGTGTGTCGGCGGCGGCGCCGCCTTAGATTAAATATAAATAAATAAATAAATAAAAAGAGGGTGGTGTCGCGGGCCCCGCATAGTTAGGGGTACCGTACATAAGGTACCCCTCCCCCCCTCTTACCGGAGCCACCGTCCGCGGGTTGGGTGCATCAGGACGGGCGGTTCGGGGCCATTTACAGCCGCGGTTTCTTTCTCTTGGTAGGGAGCTGTGTGGGCATCCCTCGCCGGCCGTAGTGTGGGCCCAGATGGTTCTGCATTTCTGGTGCCAGCCCCGTTGCGCGTTCGTGTGGGGACGCAGTGTTTCGGGTGGGGGAGCCGTTGGTTGTGAGCCCGCGTGTGCTGGGCTTCTGGTCCCTCGCGTGAGGTGCCGGCGTGCGGCAGGGAGGGGGCAGAGCGGCCCTCTTAAAGGGACCGCTCCCCCTGTTCCTGTTGCCTTGGGAATAGGAAAGGCATTGCGGTGCGGCGGTTGTGCCACCAGGGGGCGGGCGGTGGAGCTGGTTTGGCCCGGAGTGGGGCCTAAATAAAAAAAAAAAAATAGATAATAAAAGAAATAGGGAAAGTAGGAAAAGGGAGTATAGGGAAAGGAAGGGTTTTTTTTAGAAGGGGCCATTAGCAGTCAGTGGTGGAGGGTGGGGGGGCCCTGCGGGGGTGTTCTGAGTGAAGTAGCTCATCAAGAGAGTGGGGAAAAAGGGGGGGCTATCCGGGTTCAGGGGGTGGCTGGCTAAGTGGGGGGGGGGGATTTAAAAAAAAAGTAATTTTATTAAATAAGTAGGTTGTGGTAAGAAGGGGTCAATTTTATCTATTTTAGTACTGAGGGTTCAGAGCGAATCTTGGGGGGTTTAGTGGCGTCCAGGGTTTTTTTCTGGCCCCGGGTAGGTTCTGGCAGAGAGGGGTCCCAGGGGGAGGGATGGGAAACGAAGGGTCGTGTTTTCATGGGTTGATGAAAGAAGTTGGTGTACAGGCCATTGGAGCCTTGGGGGTTGACAAGAGCATGTGCTCAGTGGAGATTCAGACGGACAAGGTGGTGGAGCCATTGGTGCTCGAGGTGTAAGGGGGAAAACAAAAGGAGGTTGAAGGGAAAGGAAAAGAGAAAACATTGCCATACATGGGGATAACAAAACCGTTGGGGGCGCATTTGATGGCGGCGACCAGGGAGAAGATTCAGGGGGGGGAATTTGTAGACGTTTTTAAATTGCTCCATAGGGAAGTGAGAGCTAAGGAGGGGTCGAAAGAAGAGGAGAGGGAACTGGCTGCGCATCCAAGAGTACCGGTAACCATTGAGAATTGGACGTCGGCATTTATCATTTATGCCAGTGTTTATTGTGAAAAATTTCCTGAGCGTTGTGTGGCCCTACTAAAATATATGGACGTAATTAGGAAGGCTTTCACGAGTTTTGGGGGCTTTGCATGGGTGAGGTATGACGAGGAATTCAGAGCGAGAATGGCGAAAGACAGTCAAGCGGTCTGGGGGAGATACACATGGATCTTTGGCTGCAATGGATGGCTCCAACGAGGCCTGCCCCGACATTGCACACAGCAAGCGGGCTGCCGGTGCCCTCCTGGCCCTTTCTTGGTTGCCCCGCCCATGAAGGGGCGCGGAGAGGGGGCAGAGGGCAGTCCTCAGCTGCATGATGGGCTTTCAACAAGGATGGCTGCACTAGGACCCTGTGTAGGTTTAGGCATGAGTGTAGCAAGTGTGGTGGAAAACACCCGCTTACGCAGTGCTTCCAACAGGGAGACAGGGGGAGGGTGAGAGGTTTGGGCAGAGGGGTTGTGGGGAAAGGCTTTTACGCCAATTAAGGTGGGGGTTCTGCAAAATTGGTTGCAGTTCTATCCGGACAGGGGCGGGGCGAGGATTTTGAGTCAGGGGTTCAGTAAAGGTTTCAGGTTGGGGTATCAGGGCCCAAGGGTGCGACGGTGGGCTGAAAACTTGAAGTCGGCCAAGGAAAATGTGGAAGTGGTAAGGACAAAATTGAGCAAAGAAATAGCGGCGGGAAGGATAGTGGGGCCATTTGATGACCTGCCGGGGGACCTAGTAATATCCCCATTGGGGGTGGTCCCCAAGAAAGCCCCGGGGGAGTTTCGGTTAATACACCATTTGTCTTGGCCAGAGGGCATGTCGGTGAATGATTTCATTGCCCCGGAAGATTGTGGGGTTGCATATGCAAGTGTTGACCAGGCGGTGGAACTGGTGAGGAAAGAAGGGCGGGGGGCCTTCATGGCCAAGTGTGACATCAAAGCGGCATTCAGGCTACTGCCGGTGCACCCGGAGGATTTTTGGTTGCTAGGATTGCAGTTTGAGGATCGCATATACATAGACAAAGCCTTGCCAATGGGGTGCGCAATTTCCTGTGCGCTGTTTGAAAGATTCAGCTCATTTCTGCAGTGGGTTTTTTCATTTAACTCGGGTTGGGAGAGTGTGCTGCACTATCTGGACGATTTTCTATTCATTAGAGGGGCAGATAGAGAGGGTGAGTGCAGAGGGATGCTCAAGTTGTTCCAGGAGCTAATGGAGGAGTTGGGTGTGCCGTTAGCTGAAGACAAGACAGAAGGGCCTGCAGTGGTATTGACATTGTTGGGAATTGAGCTGGACTCAGTGGCTATGACCTCACGCTTGCCGCACGACAAGGTGAGCAAACTGGTAGTGTTGCTGGAAAAGGCAATGGGGGCCAAGAAAATGACGCTGGTTGACATGCAGAGATTGGTAGGGCATCTGAATTTTGCATGTAAAGTGGTAGCCCCAGGGAGGACGTTTTGTAGGAACATGGCGAGGGCTATGGTGGGGGCAAAGTGCCCACATCACCGGATAAGAGTATCAGGGTCAGTGCGGGAGGACTGCAGAATTTGGCTGCGTTTTTTGGAGAAGTTTAATGGGGTGTCAATGTGGCTGCAGGGGGACCCGGTGACATGGGAGGTACAGATATTTTCGGACGCGGCAGGAGCGGGGGGTTTCGGAGTGTTTTGGGGGGGAAAATGGTGTGCGGAGAAATGGCCTGAACTGTGGCTGAGGGAGGGAAGGAGTATAGCATTCCTGGAGTTTTTCCCACTACTGGTGGCATTGGAGCTGTGGGGGAAGGATTTGCGGGATAGGAAAGTGAATTTTAATGTGGACAATGAATGTGTGGTCCACGTGGTAAACAGGCAGTCAGCAAAGGATCAGAGGGTGGCGAGGCTTGTGAGGGAGTTTGTGCTGAGATGCATGGAACTGAATGTGGTGTTTAAGGCAACACATGTGCCGGGGAAGGATAATGGCATCGCTGATGCATTATCTCGTTTTCAATGGCAGAGATTCCATGGATTGGCTCCAGAGGCGGATCAGGAGGGGCAGCGGATTCCCTAAGAGCTGTGGAGGATAGGAAGATGAGAGCGCTGGCTTTGGTGGAGGGTTCATTGGCCGGGTCGTCTAAGGAGGCGTACAGGAGGGCATGGGAGGATTTTATTGGGGGGGGGAGAGCGCGTAGTTGGAAAGGAACATGGGATGCGGAAGAGAGGAGGAGGGACGATGTTGTGAATTTCCTCCTGAGGTGTATGGACAGGGGATGGTCAAGAGCGACTATAGCGGGGAAGTTAGCAGGAATTGCTTTTTACGGGAAGTGGTTTTGGGGTTTCCAGCCGATTGGGGGGGAAATGGCGAGTAGGATGTTGGAAGGATGGGCAAGGGAAGGTAAGAGGGACAAGGACGGGAGGAGGCCGATATCAGCGGAATTGCGGCAAAGGTTGGTCAAGGCAGTAGGGGGAATTTGCTGGTCGGTCTGGGAAGGGGAGTTGTTTGCGACATGTTTTACGTGGCTATTTCTTGGGGCCTTTCGGGTTTCGGAGTTGGTGGGGGGAAAAGGGGGATCTGGGGGTCTGCAGTGGGAGGATGTGCACATTACAGAAGAGGGATTGGACATAAGGATTAATAAGTCTAAAACGGACCAGAAGGGAAGGGGTTCATGGGTTTTGTTGGGGCGGGGGAGTATGGAGTTGTGCCCAGTGTTGGCAGGCAGGTTGTGGAAGGAGCGGTGTGGGGTGGAGACGGGCCTGGTGTTCAAGCATGAGGATGGGGCAGCGGTTGCAGCAGCACAAGTTTTGGGGGTACTGCGTAAGGCTCTGCGGGAGTTGGGAGAAAAGGGTGAGGATTTTGGGACACATTCATTCAGGATGGGTGCGGCATCGGAGGGAAATAGGTTGGGTTTCACGGAGGATAAGGTGAAAAGTTTGGGGCGGTGGAAGTCTGGGAGATACAAGGGGTACGTCAGGGATTTTCATAAGGGAAGTTGTTGAAGGATGGGGGTTTGAGCAGGGCTGCAAACAACGAGGGGTTGGGGGGTATTGTATTGTGGTGGTAATTTTGTAATTTATTTTTCAGATGCTGTGCGAAAGGAGGGGGAGTTGGCGCAAGTGTGGATTGTCGGCCATTCAATTGTTAAATGGGCTGGGAAAGAAGCGGAGAAAAGGGTCCTGGGCAGGCAACTGGGGTGTAGCTATAAGGATGTGGTGGTAAGATGGCACGGGTTAGGGGGCCTGCGCTGGGACCAGTTGCTGCCTATGTTGGCAGAATTGCGGGAGCGCTTCGGGGCGCCGGAGGTATTGATCATTCACGCTGGGGAGAATGACTTGGTGAGGGATACTGGGGTGGCCCTGCTAAGGAAAATGAAAAGGGATTTGGTCTGGGTGCGGGAAATGTGGCCGCAAGCGGAGGTGTTGTGGACTAAGTTGTTGCCGCGTAGGGTGTGGAGGGGAGCAAGGAGCGAGGGTGCTATAGAGCGGGCTAGGAAGGGGATCAACAGAGAGATGGTGAAGTTTTGTGCCTCGGTGGCAGTACAGGTGATGGATCATAAGGAAATAGTGTATGAGGGCTTTATGATTTTTAGGGAGGATGGGGTGCACTTGTCGGTTTATGGGAACAATCACTATTTGGCGGACTTGTGCTGTTGGCTGGGAGATTGGGTGAAGAGTTGGAAATAAAGGGTAAAGGTTTGGGGGGGTGGGGCAGAAAGAACACCTCGTGGGAGGGTTTTTCTGGTGCCGGGGGCATGGCCCCTTTTGATGTGGGGGGAGGGAAGCACAATGGGGGAATGACACGGGAAAGGAGGGGGTGGTGCTGTTTGCACAAGCGGGCCACCCCGGGGGAACAGGTATTGAGCCTGGAGGGGCATGGCCCCATGGAGAAAGCGGGACGCCTGGGAAAGGGGTAAGGAGATGGTAGGGGCCAAGGGACATTTAGGGAGGAAATGGCTTTATTTAATTATTTAATTGTTGGGGAAATGAAAATGTGTAATTAGTTAATTGGTGGTTTAAATATTTCGTTAGTCTGTAAGGCCATGGAGCCAGGTGAGCATTAATTGTAAGCTTGGGCCTGTCACATTAAAGCGACCTTTTCCACTTTTAAATGAGTCTGGGTTTTTGTGCAGTAAGCCAAAAGAGAGTGAAGGGCCGATGTTTGTCCTGTTTAAGCAGTGACCAATGGATACTTGTTTCTCTACTTGTGGTACTATGCTTTGACTGTTAATACGAGAGTATGACACGATTTGTGCGGTGATTTATGCGTTCACAGTGAAAATCTCTTTTTATTTTTGTTTAAAAAAAGATCAGTATAGAAAGACTGTCTGAGACCACTCTTTCTAAACCTAATTTTTACGCCCCTCGCAACACACGAGTGTACGCAGGGGCTGACAGGCGGAGCCAGAAGAGGGAGGTTGCGGGCATCCCAGGTAAGTTTGTGTTGCGTTGTTTCTATGTGTGTTTATGTGATTGTCTCTCTGTATGTTTGTGTGCCTGTATAAGGGAGGAGGTATCTGGCGCGGAAGGTGGTGCAAGCATGGAGTGTGTTTGTGTGTGTCACTGTCATTGTGTCTGTGGTGGGGAGTTGAGGTGGAATGTTTTGGGCGGGGAAGGGTGGCTGCGGGGGAGAAAAGAGACTTCGAGGTGAAAACCCAGATTTCGAAAAACATCCCGCAAGTGTTCGGGGGAGGGTGTTCGGGAGACGGTGGGCGGGTGGGGAATTAGCTTTCCATATGATTTTGGGGGGGTTAAACCCACAGTAAGGCCACCTCACAGGACTGACGAGTAGGGAGGGAAGCTTCCATGTCTCAAGCTAACAAACGTGAACTCCAGTGGACCCAAATGTCATTGCTGAGGGGTCCCTCAGCCAGCCAGGCAAAGTGGGGAGAATGGGCGTAAAACAGAAGTGGCACGATTGCGCACCAGCTGCATTAGTTGCAGGCGCAACTTCCGGCAAGGACTACATATCTTCCAGTTACCAAAGCCCACACAGGCGAAGCCTGCGCAGCAAAGGTTGCAGTGTTGTGTGCCGCAGGTGTTAGGCACTGTTATATGGCGCCCGAATCTCCCATCCCATCAGGTATGCGCAATCATGCCACTTGCATCTAGGCCCCGCATCTCGTACCCCGAGCACACCGACTCCCACCGAGACCCGCTACCCGCTGTACTAGACAAGCGCAATCGCAGCACTTACATCTAAGACTTGCATCTCGTACCTAAAGCTGCGCCCGACTCTCACGCAGGCCTGCTACCCGATGCATTAGGTATGCGCAATCGCACCACTTGCACCTAGGCCCTGCATCTCGTACACCGAGATGCACCCTGACTCCCACCCAGGCCTGATCCCTGCTGCACTAGGCAAGTGCAATCGTGCCACTTGCATCTAGGCACAGCATCCCGCACCTTGAGCTGTGCCACAACCCCTGCCCAATCCTGCTACCCGCTGCATTAGGCAAGTGTAATCGTGCCACTTGCACCTAGGGCCCGCATCTCGTACCCTGAGATGCGCCCGACCCCTGTCCAGGCCTGCTACCTGCTGCTTTAGGCAAGTGCAATCGCACCACCTGCACCTAGGCCCCCGCATCTCGCACCCCGAGCTGCGCCCCATCCAGGTCCACTTCTTGCAAAATATCCCTCTCTATACTGCGGATGCCATGGCCCCCACCTGCCTACCTCCCCTAATATATATCAGGAATCAGTGCCTCCAGTTCTGTACCAGAAGACCCTGCACCCACAATCAGCCCATGCTGCCAACCTCAGCTCCACCCTCCATCCACGCCAGAAACAAGCTCCTCTGCCTGTGCACCTGGCCCTCTAGACCCCCACCCACCCCTAACCACTGCACCCACCCACCACAACACCCCTTCCCAGCGGCCTCTCACAACAGCCCCTCAAATGCGCCCTGATCAACGGCAGATAAGTCCCTGTGCATGCCCCCGAAATTCACAACCTCCTCACTTCCAATGATCTCGACCTGCTTGCCATTTCCGAAACATGGCTCCAGTCTGCAGCAGGCCCTGCTCTATCTATCGCTATCCTCCTAGGATACACCATCATGCGCAACAACAGAACCCATAGCAGAGGCGCAGAGTCACCCTTATCTACAAAAATACCATCACCATCAGGGCCATCAACTCTAGTCTTATCCCAAACTGCGAAATGCTGTCCACCAAACACCCTCTCTCACCCACCAATACGCTTAATCTCCACCTCATCTATCGCCCACCAGGCCCTATCTCATCTTTCAGGGAAGACCTCATGCTTATCATCAATCCCGCTATCAAGCCCAGCTCAAAATTCCTAATCCTGGGAGACCTCGACCTTGGCCTTAATGACCCCACAGACCCACATGAAAACCATATCGGCTTTGCTCAGAGAACCACTGAACCTACCTACAAGAGGCTGAATATAGATGTTAATCACGTGGGAGATAAGGCAGAGCCCTGGGGGACTCCACAGAAAAGGGGAGTAGAAGCAGAAGGACAAGAAGAAAGAGTTAGTGTCTAGCTCCGGTCAGTCAAGAAAGATGTAAACCAGGAGAGACAAATCAGCCAGGGAGAGGTGGCTCAGCAGCACCAATTGGTCTCCTGTATCGGATGGCGCTGGCAGAGCTAAAAGAATCAGCGTCCCAACCCCCCCACCACCTCCCGCCTGGTCAACTAGATGAGTCAAGTCATCAAGGACTGAGACAAGCACACTCTCCGTGCCTTGACCAGGACGGAAGCCAGAATAAAAGGAATAAAAAAAAATTAGAGTGCTCCAGAAAAGAAGTGAGCAAAGGAGAGATAAGTGATTCTAGCAGTTTCATAAAGAAAGGGAAAAGTGAAATAGGGCAAAAGTTGGCAAAAGTTTTTTCAAGAGGGGAATAGCCACGGATTGCTTTAGGTTCACCAGGATCACACCCGAGGAGCAAGAGTGATTGACTGCTTGCAAAATACACATAGAGATATCTTGCATGATCTCTTTGAGGGATTGCATCGGAGGGAGATGTAGATTTAAGCTGCATAGTGGCTGCTAAAATATCATCAACAAAGAAGGTTGGAAAAGCAGACCAACTCATAGCAGAGGCCGTTAAAAGAGATGGCTTATTATTCGGATCAGCCCCTTGGCCAGACAACCTGATCTGATCACGTATGCTAATGACATTTTCAATGAAGAAGTCTGATAAAGCATTGCAGAATACCTGAGTATGAGCAACGCCCCCTGTGGTATCAGTTTGAGATGACAGTGCCCGCACCACGAGAAGAGTTCTTACGGCTGATTCAGGGTGCTTTCCTGTGACGCGTGTAAAAGGCAGTTTTAGCTAAATAGATTGCCAGGTGGTAAGACTTTGAAACATGCATGAACCTCATTCTATCCGCCAAAGAATAGGAGGACCGCCATTTGCGTTCTGCTCGACACTCTGTTTGACGTAATACTTTCAACTCGCATTATACCAGGACTGGGAAGGTCGACCAGCGATCTTACGCAGTTTAAGCGGGGCAAGTGAATTAGCAAATGAAACAAAGACCTGTGTTAAAAAGGAGGAATCCATTTTATTTGTACCATTGCCTGTATGTGTGATAGTATCTCCTCCTTGGCTATTCCAGCTGTGCTTCAGCAGCTTCTTAGTGTCCTGGTTTACACAGGAAGCTTTTGCGTGGACTAAAATGGGACAACCAGTTGGTCGGACCATAAACGCGGGAAAGGAGAAAACGTGGTGACCAAGGATTTAGTAGCAAACACCAAATGGAGCGTGTTACCCAATGAATGGGTAGAACCACAGGTAAATTGCTCAAAGACTAAATCAGCCATAGTTTCAAAGAATTGCATAACTGGAAGTGTAACAGGCAAATTGAATTTGAGATTAAAATCAACAAATTGTAAAACTTCAAATGCAGGCTATTAGTTAGTTTCAAAAACTGGCCTAAAAAAGATTAATCTGCACCCGTGGGTTGGTAGACTCTTAAAAGTTGTAGACTATAAGATGCAGATATGGGGACACTAACTAAAAGAGCCTCCATTTTAATTGCATGAGTAAAAGTAAAAATCACAGCAATGCCTCCCCCCGGGTGAGCTGACACCTGGTCAACATGAAGGATGTCGAAGGCATCGGATAGTATTTGGGCCACAGAGGGACCAGAAGACTCATTCAGCCAAGTTTCGTGACGCATACAAAATCTGGATTCAAATCTACAAGAAGATCATAACAGACAGATGAGTGGGAATCAAGGGAACATGCGTTTACCAGCAGTCCTTTGAAATCATCAGATGTTATTATCTTAGTTGAGGGAGGAGGGATATCCATACAAGGCAAGGATGTGCCAGGTGGGGCTAGTGACAAAAGGTCACTGCTTGGACAGTTAATTAAATTTGATTGTCAGCAATGGGAGGCCCATGGCCTGTCGTGCGCACAGACGTGCGCAGACAGGCTTGCCTTAGGCACAACTTCTGTGTGACAAGTGCGTGCCCGCTACGGTCGCCCTCTGCACTTCGGGGCCCGGGTCTCCTTTAATAGGCACATACTATTGCAGAGGCAGTCTCATAATGCTGTGTGTAGGCAGCAAAGAAAGACTGCAGCAAGTCTTCTGGTAATGAAACTGCCCTGCTGAGAATGCTATGGTGTGCGAGCGAGGCCTGGCACCCTCTGCTCTTGTAGCATACAAGGAAATAAAAGTCGAATTAAAATAAGACTTCTGGGCCCTTTCCAGCCCAATAGTGAGACACATAATTGCATGAGGTATATGGGTACATGGGCCCATGTTTAAGCCAATTAAGACATGAGGATTTCACTTCTGCAATGCAACATGTAGTCCATAGTGCCCTATCAGCTTCTTCTGTGGCCTTTCTGACAAAATATCTGGACTGGATAGGAAATTGCAAAACTAAGGCTATGGGTACAAACAAGGACATGAGGATTTCACTTCTGAAATGCAACATGTAGCCATGTTGGTTTTGTCATTCTGAGTTCACTATTTAGGTTACTGGAAGATGGTTTACCTGATAAATGGGTAATTGCAGAGGCAGGTACGTTGGGTCCGTTCCCTCCAAGGGCAATTCTCACAGCGACGAACAAGTCATGTAAGAAATCACCTTTGACGGTTTTTCTGAGAGAGACGTGGAGACAGGTTCATGAATTGTTGGGCTTGGTTGCTTCAAGGACGATTCACTCATCCATTTGGTTGAACCCACTGATTTCTATCCGGGGTAGGTCTTTATTCTGGCCGGATTGGTTTCTAGGTGGGGTGCTCTGGATTGCTGATGTTCTGGTGGATGGTGAGTGGATTGGGGAACGTGAGTTACGAGCAAAATTTCACATTGATAATTTCAGAGCTGAAGACTTCAGGAAATTGAAAAGATGTATAGGTGATGTGGCGGAGCTAGGAAGTTCAATGGTGAATCTCTATCTTAAAGAGAGGGAGCCAGGTGGTTGTTCCATTGCTAGCAGGATATATAATTGTATTGTGTCTGCTAATAAGGAAAATTGTGATTTGAGAGATGAATGGGGAAGGAGGTTGGGGTGTGAGATTTCGCCCGAGATGTGGTTGGATATGTGTGCAAATGTTAAACTGTGTGCTGTTGATCTGGTGGAACGGTCTAGACAGATTAAGATCCTCAATAGAGTGTTTTGGAGTCCGGAACGAATGTTTAAGAGGGGGTTGTTGGATTCGGATGAATGTTGGTGTTGTGGGAATGGACAGGGTAGTTTGGAACATCTGCTGTGGGAATGTGTGCGTGTACAGGGATTTTGGCATGATGTTTGTTGTGCATGTCTGCGTGTTTTGAATTTGGATGTTGAATTGGATTTTGTGACAATGATTTTGGGAGGTGGAGAATTGCTGGAGGATCTTTCTGTGTCACGGAAAAAGTTCCTGCTCTGTGGTGCTAGTCTGGGCAAAAGGTTGGTTCTGAGGGGCTGGAAAACACGGAATGCGCCAGCTCTTGATGATTGGATTGAGGGGATGTCTGCCCTTGCATCTATGGAGAAAGTGGTTTTTAAGAGGCAAGGGAAGTTGAGACTGTATGGAAAGGTTTGGAATGACTTTCTGAATATTTACTAATTTGTTGCTGGTTGTGTGTATATATTTTGCTATTCTGTATATTTATTGCTGTGCTATGTCAATTGTTTTGCTTGATTACTTGTTTATCTACATGTAAAGTTTGTAAATAAATAAATAAAAAAATTTAAAAAAGGAAAGAAGCATTAATACACGATAAAGCTTGTTTCTTTGCAGTAATGGCGAAAAGTCCAACACCTGATTTCCACATGGGAAATGCTGTGGCATACTTAGTGAGCTCTTACGGGTTAATCCAGCTAAAGGGGTGTTACTGTGCATCATATTCTTTTCAGAACATTGAAGTAATCACCTGTGGCACCTTGGAGAATTGCAACTGACCATATATTTATATGATATTTTATATTTGGATATGTTTTTAGTGCTATGACGTAAAATATGTAGCTCAATGCATAATTTAGTTTTCAAAAATTGATTAGAAGAGTTTGCTAATCAAAATGTTCTTGATTAGCAAACAAACTACTTTGATAAGCAAGTTTGTAATATTTCTAATGTCACCAGAAAATATTTGTACAAAAGATACTAAATGAGCAACAATGCAGCATTTTTATTTACAACTGAAGTAAGACATTATTGAGATAAGTGTCTGTAAAATGCAAAAGTTATTTGCATGAATAAACACAAATAATTATGATAAAAAGGTTCTGAAAACAGTTTTCAAAGCAAGGCTCTGAGCAGCTAGCTGCAGTTGGTGTTCCGCAGGATTGTGTCCCATATATTGTTATTCATGACCCATCATTTGCTGTGTAAGGAGAAGTTCAGAAGTTTCATGAATCAGAAAGTTCACAGTGGTAATGGAAAGTCATAGCCAGAGGTTAAGTACGAAGTACGGTGTTGCGGCAGGCAGGGTCATTGTCAACTTCGGGTGGCCTTTGCCTGTCATTTATATCAATGTTTTAAATATAGCTTTAAATACCACTTTCGGGTGAGAGCAGGGCGGGTAATGGTCCTCAACCCCGAACCAAGAAGGCCCTAGCAGGAAAGAAAAAAAGAGGAGGACTTGCAATAGCATACAAGGAACACCTGAAAATAAAAACAGACGAACAACTAAACATCAAAAACTGTGAATCCCTAGTCCTTCACTTGACGGTGAACAAGAAAACAAACATCAAATTCATACTGATTTACAGACATACAATGCAATATTTGTCGACACCTTCATGGAAGCCACCACCAACATAGCCATCCAATATGAACATATGGTAATTCTCGGGGACTTCAACATCTGGTTTAAAGAAGAAAATGCAAACTCAAAAAATCACCAATCCAGCAACTAAAGACAATGAAGCTATCCAGTTGGTTAAAGGAGCAACACACACAGCGGGACACACGCTTGCAGGGGTGTAGGAGAGCCATAAAATCTGGGTGGGGACACGGGACACCTTGGGGACTTTGTTTTTGTATTTATTTGTTGTGTTTTAGTCATAGAACTCGACTTTTCACAAAATTAAAACGACAGTACGTATTAAATTACATATATCATCACTGTATAAAACAAGAGAAAAGAAGGAAAGAACACTGAAGAAAATTAAGAAAAAGAAAAGCAGTTCAGAGTATAAAATCCTCCCTTTAGAGAGATCTTTTATAATAATCTCACGAGCGCTTTAAGTGCAGATGCTTTATGGAGTTTTGCTAACCCTTCCTATCCTATTCCACCTGAACCCTCAATGATGGAACATGAGGGTGCCCCTTTACAGCAGTGTATGGGCTGCAATCATACCTCGGCACCAGGGTATTCACTGGATTTACATGGATAGCGGAACAAGTGCTGTTTTGATCTTGATGCTCTGCTCTATTTTTTTCTGGGTCACCCAGATGGCTTATGGTGGCCTCTATTAAAACTTGTCTACAACTCATTATTCAGCTGGTGGTGGGTACCAAAAATGCAAGTCCATCCCTATTTTAAAACCAGCGTTCGCAACGCCAACCGTTTGAGCTTTAATGTAGGCATCGAAAAGGCCCTTACCAAGCACCGCAATAGTGGTATTAGGTACCCACAGATGGTAGCAGCTGCAAAGTGGTGCAAGTACCTGACCATTTAATAGCAGTGGCTGGCAAAGGCCCAATACGTATAGTCAAGCAAACACTTGCCATTGCTGTTTTTTAGCAGGACTTCAGTGAAGGAAATGCATAGTGTTAATAGAGTGATTGATTGATTTTTGATTGATTGATTTTTTATTTGTATAGCGCCTATGCACAATGTGTTTCAAAGTGCTTCAAGGGGGGGGGAGAATGGGAGAAATGCAGTTACATTCCTACAGGTCCTTGAAACAATTAAGAATGTGAAGAATAACCATCATAATCAGCCTGACGACATTTCAGATAGTGCAAGTGCAATGAACAATTAAGGAGAAAAGGAGGGGATGAAGGCATCCCTGGATAAGACATTTGTATTACATCAGTAGTATGTTCCCAGCTCCGATTAAGTTATTAACTACACAGGGCTTTGTAGTAAACATCCCTAAATCAGTGGCTTTATCTAAACCAGAACTGGCACTTTATGTGCCCTTTATAGAGCATTCTAGTGTTTTTTTTAAAGCAATAAGTTATGACATAAAATGAGTCTGCGGCCCGCGTTGCATCCATCCACCAGAAACCCATGAAAGTTGCTAAAATAGCCCAAATAACCTGATGCTGTGTCGCAAATCAAAATGCCATGCACCCTGGCACCAGCTCCCACTACAGGACAGTTCAGAGGTGAATATATACCTAATTTAAGGTTAGTCCTGACTTCAGACATAGGCTGCAGGTAGTATTGAGTGAAAAGGGAGTTGATGCAGGAACAGCCTGCAATGACCGTCTCTTCCTGGAGAGGAACCAGACAGCAGCGCAGATGTCAATGGGGCAGTGGGAGAGCGCCAAGCCCGAGCTCCCACATTCCCTCTAATAAATTCTCCCCATATCGCCTACACCTGGGAGAGGGGGGCCACTTTGTGTTTTATCAGGCCCAATCAATATGCAGACAGATATGGTGTTGTGTATACATCTGCACTTATTTCAACAGCGACTTCTAATCGTCCCCGTGCAGGCCTCGTGAGCATGTATCAAGCGTTAGAAGAAGCGCATTCGTGACTGCACCCTTTATCTGGGAACATGAGGCGAGGCACCATTCTTCCTTGTACAAATCTCCACTCTGTACCCTTCTCTACTCCACATTCTCTGTACACCCTTTTCTCCCAAGTCCATTCCCTGCACCCCACACCAAGGCACTCCTCTGACACACTGCTCTCTGCACTTTCTCACTTGTCTGTACTTCTCTCTCATTTGCAAAACCTGAAGCACCTCATATGCCATTTCTGCCCTACACCACTCTACCTATGTTCTGGTCTTTCCTGCACCCCTCTCTCCCCCCTGCACACACTGGTTACCCTGTGCTGCAAACCATCCCTATCTTTCATCTGCACTCTGTTCTTGTTCCCATCTCTCCCCTCCCTTGCTCCTCTCTTTTTCTGTCCTCTGCACCCTTTCTACCCTTTTTCACTTTGCAGTCCCACACTCTACTGCACCCCAGTCCCTTGCTTCCCATTCCCCATGGCCAGCACCCCACAACTCTCATCTACACTTTCTCAGGACTTTCTCGTCAGTCTTCAGAGCACCCTCGATATCCTGGCTTACATTTCACAGGTTTTCTCTTGCACGTCTTGCATGACCAACCACTCCATATAGCTTCTCAGAATAAGCTGAAACAGGCATGCCAGATCCATGACCTTAAAAGGGCCCTTTGATACCTGCAAGCATTAACTCTTAATAAATAGTCAGGAGCATGGATATTTGGAAGGGGGGGACAGAAACAGAAGTCACTAAATCCACGTACTGCCGGCGGCTGTACCCCCAAAATTTGATCGTACCGCAACCACTCAAGTACTCTGACAGAAACAGCCATGCTGAATAAAACAGGGTGAAGCTTACCCTAGACCTACAGAAGATTAGGGCTTGATTTCATTTAAGAGATGCACAGGATAGGCACCAGCAAATGGTTTATTGTGGGCAGGGACAGAGATCAGTTCTGTGCTGGTAATAGTTTGCTTTATGGAATATAATAACACTTTGGTCATAGCGCTTCATGTTGAATGCTTTCAGCTTCTAGGCAATGTTATAACAGGTATTATTGTCCTCATTTGAACAACACTGAATTTATGAAAGGTTAAGTTGGCCCTGCTGCTGGGTTTGAACTAGCGAAATGCAGGTATCCCTCATGTCAGAGACCAAGCTTTAGGTGTGGTACCATCCAAACTTCAAGCAGGTGTGAGTTGGTGGGAAGATGTGGAAGGGTGTGCCTTAAGTGAGGCCTACTGATATTAACACATACATCAAGTGTTTTCCCTTGCCTACCTTAGACCTTACTATGGAAAAGAGCACACATCCCACGTAGCGGCCCTTCTTGAGATTGGCTCATCCTCATTTTACTTTGTATGGTTTCATGAGGATTTCATATACAATGTCAGGCTGATATCTCAGGCAGTGTCTGCACTTTGCAAGCCAGGCCTGGGGTACAGGGACATCTGGGAGAAAACTCAGTCTTCGCCAGATTGTGTGATCCTGGGCGAATCGTGTGACCCTCCACACTGTGCATTATTTTGTATATATGTTTACTTGGGATCACCTAGAAGTGACTCAGTTGGCAGTTTACACTATAACGAAATGCCTCAATCGTAAATGTTCTAACAGAGTTTCTTGTTGCTCCATGTATGCTAAGCATGTTGAGTAACTGTGAAGAAGGACAAAGTGTCACAGCAATAGATGTCAGCTCCAGCTGAGGGACCGGGTCTCATTTTGGGAAGCAGTTATAGATACATAGAATTTGTAATTTTTTTTTGCAGAGAAACGTATCAGGTGTGGTCAGTGTGATCCAACTCTAAGGAAATAAACTAGAAACAATCTCAAAGTAACCTGACGGATTTGGGGCACTAGTATAGTGTAAGCAGCAAAAATAATCATCACACCCTTAAAAAAGGCAATACATAATATATTAAATGGTGTTGTGGCATTAGTATAGAAACTGCATGTACGTGTCAATATATACCGGCTTATATTGTGCACCCTTGATCCTCTGCTGTATAGGTGAATGGCCTCCATATTTTATTGTGTGACCTTGCAAACCCGTGTTGGCCAATGCTTGGAGCTTAAATGTGAGCCCTGGCTGCCCATCAGTAAGGAACTAACAAAGAGCCGTTCCGAATCACGTTATGTTCTTCTTGGGCGGGGGCTTTGGTACTCTTTAATGAATTGAAAAACATGAGGGCGCACTGGCGGGGCCTCAGGTTTTTCAATTCGTGAAAGTGTGCCACTGCCAACGTCAGATATACAGTTTATAAACACGCGCGGAACGTTGCTAACTGATCAGGGAATCCTGGCCTCTTAATGTTTCATTGAAACATTAAGAAGCCAGGATTCTCTGATGAGTTTTGCAATGCACCGCGTGTGTTTAGAAACTGTATATCTGACATCGGCACAGCCGCACATTCTCTCCAATAAATTGTCCCCATGCCGCCCTGCACCTCGGAGAGGAGGGGGGCACTTGACTGACTTACCTTACGTTAGTTGCTGCCTGCTCAGCCTGTTCTCACTCTGTCTCCCTCGATAACACACATGCTGTCATGAGCACAGAGTCACTGCAGCACGCGTCGCTGCCTGGCTTCTCCTTCGTTCTGAAAAACAAAGGCTGAGGCTGCGCAGCAGTGCACTGTGCAGGCAGGGCACTTGCAGTTTGTTCCCTGCCCTGGGCACGTTCATTATGCGCAGGCACGGGGCAGTAGCAGAAGTTGCAGACAATCAGTCTATTGTAAGCTTGCAAAAGTAAAAGTAGACTCTACTTTAACTTTTGCAAGCTTACATGCAGTGGTGTAACACTACCTTTGAGGGCCCGCCTGCAAGCCATGCTGAGGAGGCCCCCTCCAGTTCGGCAACAAATCATGGGTCGCGCCACACTCTGGGCTGGCCTAGATTACCACACTTACGCAATATGCACGAGTGTGTTGCTTCAAGGCTACGCTGCACTCTGTGCTTGGAGCAGCATACATACATGTGTGTTTTAATTCATTAAACAGCACACTTTCTGAGAAAAATTGGCAAAAAAGCCAGAGTGTTTGCAATTGTTTTGTAGGGTTACACCAGTCCAAAAATCCAATACATGCATGTCACCAACAGTGCACAGGAACATTAATGCTTTCATTAATGGAATGCTTTGCTATTAAAAATGACATGCCACAATGAAAACATGTCCAACTGGCCGAACAATGCAGACCAGTCTAGACATGTACGCGTACACGTACAATGCCACAGTGAGAAACGGCTAGACTGGCAGCAACCAAAAGCCAGTCGAGCCAGGTAATTATACTCAGCAGAACTGCCAGGTAATTATACTTAGCAGAACTGCCCAGTTAAAGAAAGTCAAACCAAACTAAGAAATGACTATACTGGCTGCACCAACATGCTTCTCTAGCCACTAATACCACATATCATGCCTGCTTAGCCTGGAGATGGATTGCCATTACGATTTATCCCACAATCCCTGCCTCCCACTCATCCCCCCCTCCCTCCAACCACCTGCTCCAACCCCCAAAAACAGCACATCGGCTCAGAATTACCTCCACGTCCCTCTTGCTTGTCCCAGTGCTGACATATGAGGCACCTTCCCTCATAGATAAGTACAAGGAAGAGTGGGGCTAGAAGTAATGAAGATTACAGGCAACTAAGCAAGGCATTACCTCCATGTCCCGCTACCTCATCCCAGTACTTGTGTATGAGGTAAAGTGCCTCATACACAAGTACTGGGATGAGGAAGAATGGGGATACGTTGTAATGAAAATTATCAATAAACACAAGCAGTAGCACAACACCATTGATCTGACTGGGCTTTAGTCCTCTTTCCCACCCCCTGAAATTTTGAGCTATGTTGACTCGACCTGGCTGACCTACAAATCCGTTGCCAGGCAGAACAGGACATAGATGTTAAACGGCACCTGTGTTTGTTCCTAAAGGCCCAGCAAATACTAACGTAAAGCATTTTACTGTTCGTTTTTAGGCATTTGAAATCATGATATAGCTTTAGCACTCTCATTCTCACAGCAGTTCATGAGTGGGTGCTTTCAGACTTAAAGTACAGAGGTAACTGCTTGTAACATTGAAGCTGCACTAGAATACTCTCATTAGAATGCGTAAAGAAGTTAGATGCCCCCACACAAATAAATGTGCCACTCCCCAACCGCTCGTGAAGTTAGCGCCTCTCCCAACATTTGAAAGGTTAGCAGTCTCCCAAAATTTAGGTTTTGTTGAGCCCCTGAACACAAGCACACACACACCATTCACCATACACATACACGCACACACACACACCCAGCCACCCATACATCTAAGTCCCTTTCACCATACAGGCACACCCAGGCAGACACCCGTACATTTAAGTGAGCACCCTTTCACCATACAGGCACTCCCAGGCAGCCACCCATATATTTAAGTGTGTACCTTTTCACCGTACACTCACACACGCACACCCACCCACCCATACATTTGAGTGTGCACACTTTCACCATACACTCACACAGGAATATCCAGGCCGCATCATGAACTCATTTATTAATGCACATTACATTATATACATACAAATACAAACACTTACATACATGCACACACATTTAAAGAAAATACATTTCCTTACCTTTAACCCGATGGTCCAGGGAACGAGAACTTCAGGCCACTGCAGTAGCCAGTAATGCTTGTTCCGTCTTCTGCAGAGGATCGGGAGGCCACTGTGTCATGGGGTGGAGGGGATTCCCATTATTTCAAAAAGAAAGGGTTTCTTTTTTAAGTCACTCTGACTTCATAAAGAAATTATTTCTGTTAAAGGACCAAACCGGGACAAAAATAATTTTGTTATGAAGGCAGAGTTACTGCAAACATAAACTATGGGCCTCATTATAAGTGCAGCGGTCCGGAAACAAGGGTGCTGGTAAGCTTTCCGGCACCCTTGTTTCCGGACCGCCACACTCAGAGTATGCCTGCTGGGACCGCTGCACCCGACAGGTCTGACCCTGGCGGGCGCAGCGGCCACAGTATGCAGACTCATCACAGTGGCAGTGACGGTGCTTCCATGAACGCATGGGGACTAACATTTTCCGGCACCTAACTTCCCAGTCTGCCAGGACTTGTAATGTCCCGGTAGCACCGGGAAGCTAGGTGTCGGAAATGCGGAACCCCGCTGGTCACACCGGCGGTTTACCGCCGACCTCGTAATGAGGCCCTATTTCTTTTTGAAATCATAGGGCTCCCCGCCTCATGCCTTGGAGGCCCCTAGCCTTTAGGCTTCCACATCATGAGGTGGGGGAGCCTTCGGACTTCATAAAGAAATAGAATCTTTTTTTAGTCACTTAGTCAAATCTTTATGAAGGCAGAGTGACTTCAAAAAGAAACTATTTTTTAAAATGTTTTAAAAAATATATATTTTCTTTTGTCCGAGGGGCCCCTACTAGGACATGGATGGGGCCTGCACACCACAGGGGTGCGGATCCCCAGTTACGGTAGTGCTTACATGACAACTGCAGCCTGCAGTCGTATTTTATAGCAGTGACACAAATAATCTGGGGGGATAAAAGATATTATATCCCCCCACTTAGAATTGTGGGGGGGATTTCCTCACCCCATTCCCCCCCATGTCCTACGCCCATGCACGCTTGATGCAATTTTCACCAACAAAAACTTTATCACCACTGCACCACCAATACAGATACTCTGGAGCGACCACCTCATCATTCCATTTGTGATCATGCTACCAACAAAAGCAGCCAAGCAGCCCAAAAAACAACCATTGATCACAAAAAAGAACCTGGAAGACCATCAAAGCTATCAACTTACTAGAACAACCTGAACTCACAAAACCACCAACCTAGACGAAGCCGGCGTCGACAGAAAAACAGCTACTTCATAAATTGATCGCTGAAACAATCAACGGCATCTCCCCTGAAAAAAAGTTCACACACCACAAAAGAGAGCAATGTCAAAATGGTTTACCCCACTTCTCAGTGCCATGAAAAGGAACAACAAGAAGCTCGAACTCGAATGGAGGAAAGAATACGAACGGGCAAAAGGATCACAATACCAATGACAAATGCCATCTTAAAAAAGGAAATCCAAAAGGCCAAAAAGAAATACTATGACAACAGAATCACCAAAGCCGTCAACACCCAAAAAGAACCATTCAACATCATTAAAAAAAAGAGGAACCCACCGGCATGCAACAACACTCTGGTACCTTCACAGAAACTATGCAATGACCTAGTGGACCACTTCAAAAATAAAATCAGCAACATCCATCAAATCGTACAAAGCAGACCAGTCAACCAAAACACACAACCCACCCTTCAACTGTGGAACCACAGAATAAACTCCAAAGCTTCTCACAAATATCAGTAGAGACATTTGTTGTGCTGGTAAGACATAGAAATAAGGCAGGTCCCCCCATGGACCCCTGTCCTCCCGACATCTCCAAATCAATCCTCACACAGGGGGCACCACTCAAATTCTACAGAAACCTCTTTAACCTATCACTCACAACAGGGAAAGTACAGCAGTCATTCAAATTGGCGCACATCACACCACTCCACAAGGAGATGGCAGGCAACGTGGAAGACCTCTCTAACTGCAAACCTATTTCAAACATTCCCTACCCAGCAAAACTTCTAGAAACCTACGTCTACAAACTAACACAGGAACACGTAGAAAAACACCAGTTGCTGGACCAGGCACAAGTCAGCTTTAGAATCGCAAGAGGGACCGAAGACTCCTGTGTATCTTGGATGACCCAAAGACAAACGCAGACACCAACACAAACTCTGCCCTGATGCTACTCCACCTGCCCACGTGTTCAACACAGTCAGCCACGACATCCTCATCAAGAGATTAGAAGAAATAGGAATAAATGACCTAGCCCTGCTCTGGATTAAATCATTCCTAACTAATATAATGGAAACTGTCTGGATAAAGCCCTTCACGGGACACCAACTGTGGAGTACCACAAGGTTCATCCTTATCCCCCACTGCTCTTTAATATCTACCTGACTCCATTAATCAAGCTCATCAAAAGACACAGCCTTATGTGCTACAACTACGCAGACGACACACAAATCATCTATAAAATCAAAGATGCAAATGAAGAAAACACAACGCTGGAAGAATGTCTCAAAGAACTCTATGACTGGATGAACACAAACAGCCTCAAACTCAACCCAGACAAGACAGAAATCATGGTTATATCCAAAAACCTGAAAAATAACCTTTATATCCCATCGCCCACAGAACTAGGAACAGCACCCACACCATGGAAAATAGTCAAAAGTCTTGGCATCTTAATAGACAACACACTAACATTAGAACCACAACTAAGTGCAATAATCAAGAAATGCTTCTTTACTCGATAAAAAGAATCCTATCATTCCTGTCCTTCACTCACACCCCACTGACCATCATCACCCTCATCATGTCCAGAATTGACTACGCTAACAGTCTTTACCTCTGACTGCCGGAACACTTGCTGAAAAAACTGCAACATATCCAAAATGCAGCAACCAGACTTCTCCTTGAACTTTCACGAAGGGACCACATTACCCCAGCGCTAGAAATGTTACACCGGCCAATCGAACAACAAATCATCTTCAAAATTATGTGCATAACACATAGAGCAATCCGAGGCCAAGGAGCAGAATATCTACATAAGAAAATAACCATTTACCAACTGGCAAGAAGACTTAGATCAAGCTACGACATCTGCCTGGAACCAAAGCCATGACCAAGAAAAACATTTGGGAGATCCTCCTTCTTTCATCTGGCAGCAAAAACTTAGCACCCTTCTGAAAGAAATACGCAATATGAAGGATCACACAAAATTCCGTAAATTACTCAAAACTGGCTCTTCACCGCAGAACCAGATGGAACCAACTAGAAAAACAAAGACGGATAATGGTTATAGAACACGCCACAAACAAGCGTGCATGGCAGGAAGTATCTGTGGAGGGAGCCCAGGATTCACCCTCACCCAAGTCAAACTTCCCACGTTAGACAAAGCCTATGGGAAAGGCAACTCATCGGCAAGTGAAGGAAGATTTAATAATAACTAGCACCTGGGATTCGGAGGGAGGTGACCCCGCCCTAGGAGCTAGGGGAGGCAATGGCAGGCACACCCCACTGACCACCTAAGAGCAACCCTCAACCTTACCGATCTCGACCCAGGGGTGGAGGGAGGCACTTACCACCGTCATGCCCACAGATTACTAGAGAGTTCAAGAGACATGCCACTGCCTCGTCCAGAATGCAGAACCTGGCGAGTGACCCTCCGCGGAACGCTCCAGCAGAGAGCATGGGCAGAGACACCGAACACAGATGTGGGAAGCAACGAGGTAACTTCACTAACCCATCTGCTAATACCTCAACACTCGTCATACACCACTCAAATACTAAACAAACACAACCACTTCCTTGCACAGCAAACCGCATGCACTTCACTACACTGCAACAACAAAACAAACCACGCATACTCTCGCACAACAGCACATGGGGGTCTAACGATCCGTAATATGCTAATTTGCTAAATGCTCAGCAAATGGTGTTAACCGAACTGAAGCTGTCAACAGGCCATTACAACTCTCGCTCTACCTGTTTCCCGCTATGCCCTTCTAACCCATCCTACCGTCTTACCTTTCAGATAAGCCAGAGCGACAGGTGACCACTCCGGTACTGATAGTGCGCAATATACATGCCCTTTAACATTAACATTAACATCCTAAATGAGTAAGCGGGTAAATATGCAACCCAATCACCCAAAATGAGCCCCCATATTGACTCTGGGTGGGACTGTGGGCTGCCATTTCAGAGTGAATATTTGCCACTCTGCAGCATGACCTGCAAAATAGCAAGAACATAATGATGTCTGGAACCCTGACTTTGCTCAGCTGGGGCTACTTCCTTCCAGATATGAATTTTTATTTATTTACGTTTGCATTCATATGTAGCGCTCTGAACCCTTAGGCATCTAGGCGCTGGTTACATTGTGAAAGAACATGGCAGGAAAAGACAATAGGATCGGGTCAATATAAGGGCACATTTGTGTATCACTGAACTGCACAGTAGATACTGAAACAGAAAATGAAACATCTATCTGCTCTCTGCAATGCCTTGATAGAATGCCTCCCTGTGTTTACCCTCAGACAGGATGTAGCCTCAGATGAAACATGTCATGTTTCCAGTCATGAATCCTTTCTTGCAAATGTGCAACTGTTCATATAGATCATCAAAGCAACGTTCTGATCCCCACACGAGTCACGCTGAGTGCTCCTTTTGCAGGCTAATTTGAATATTTACATATAGTCAACTGCAATTCTTTAGGGTGCCACTGATGATGACTTTGATGTTCAGAAAATACTACTAGCCCAGTATTTTGGGATAGTCCTAAAAGATTCCATTCATGCGGTTGCCTCTATAGTGCTGCGCTTGGGATTTTGGTTTCTGCAGCAGGGCAGTGAGAGTGGCGTGGCTTGACAGAGGAGCACTTTGAGTTGGCAAATCCTCTCGGCTTGCACATGTGCATGTTACAGCACTGACTCTGTTATACCCTAGTGCAGGGGTCTGCAACCTTTGACTCGCCAGATGTTTTCGACTACAACTCCCATCAACCCTGAGCCGCGATGGCCAATGGCGAGGGCTCATGAGAGTTATGGTCTAAAACAGCTAGAAAGCCATAGTGTGCAGGCCCCCTGCCTTAGTGCCTCCCGAAGTGTGGGGGCTGATGGAGCAGCTTCATACCAGGAATATTTAAGACGAGGAGGTATGAGAAATGTGAAGGACGTTGCTGATCATGTATGTTCAAGAACAGGTGCCACCGTGCAAGAGTCCATGCAAAAGTACGAATTTACACGGTGGAACCACCTGCCAGATGTTTAATATTCAAACAACGAGCCGGCTTGATTGTCACACTCTTCCGCACGTTTTTGGTCCCTATTAAAGAGGATGTGGCGCCAAATTGAGAGACAGGGGCATCTGCTCTGCCACCTGTGCGAGCGTTAGCCATTCCGTGGTTCCGTGCCTGCTATTACTTCCCAAGAATTGCAGCATGTAATGCTATCGCCACGATGGGGCACACGTGCAAGTGCAAAACTCTTCCAGCAGGGTCACCGAGTTTACAGACATTAAACGCAAGGGTGGAGCCAGCCTCACAATTTGGGGGTGGTGCGCTGGGGGATAGTGAGTGGGGCCATGAGTGGTTACCAAATACCCAATGTCTCTTAAAGTTCATGCGTGTCACTGTCCATTGGGCCTTTGCTTTGCGCACTCTGATCCTGGGAAGCCTCAGCATACTTAAGTTGTTTTTCTGCTCCCAACTGATTTAAGAACAGTAAAGGGGGAAAAGTGTAGCATGGAGGTCAGTGTTGATAAGTTACTACTTGTGCTGGGAATCAAACGGGGCAACTTTTCGAGGGGAAGTGACTGCCGCCCCAGCACAGCAAGCAAACCAGTGTCAGCATCTCACCAGGAACTCGATGGGCGGCCTGCATGCTATACACAGACCACAGCAGTAGTCAGTGTCTGTCTGTGTGCTCTCTCTCTCCCCTCTCTTCCCCCTCTTTCTATCTTTCTCTCTCACACCTCTCTCGCCCATCTTCCTCTCTCCTCTAATGTTCTTTTCTCTCTCTGTCCCTCCTCCCTCTCTCCCTTTCTCTCCCTCTCTTTCTCCAGCTCCCTCTCTCTCTTACTCTCTCACTCTCCCTCTCTCTCGCTTCCTTCTCTCCTCTAATGTTCTTTTCTCTCTCTCTCTCTCTCTCTCTCTCTCTCTCTCTCTCTCTGTCTCCCCCTCTCCCTCTCTCTCCTCCTCTCTCTCTCTCTCTCTCTCTCTCCCTCCCTCTCGCTTGTTCTCTTTCTTTCTTCCTCACTCCCTTTCTCTCTCACCCTCTCTCTCTGCCTCTCTTCCCCTCTCTCTGTCTTCCCTCTATGTTTTCTCTCTCTCCCTTCTCTCCCTCTCTTATTTTCTCTCTCTCCCCCTGCCCCTCTCTCCCCCCTCTCCCGCACTCTTTCTCCCTCACTCCCTTTCTCTTTCTCTCTCCTTCTCTCTCGGCCTCTCTCTCCTAACTCTCCCTCTCTGCCTCTCTCCCCCTCCCTTCACCCTCTCTCTCTCTCTCCCCTGTTCCCCCTTTTATCTCTCTCCCTCTAACAATGTTTATTTTTCATCCACATTTTGAGGATATCTGGTTTCACAAATAGATGCTAATCTCTGGGAGCTGTGAGAAAACTAAAAGCCGGGCAGAGCAGCTACATCTAGGCAGGATGTAGGCACGTGTTGCTGATGCCTCTCTCTGCCGTGATAGGCGAGAGATTTCGCAGGTGTTCGCTCCCTTCTGCATCCCTGACTGGAGGTCCTTGCCGAGTGTTGCCTTCCGCCTACAACCTCCTCAATTTGTGTGGCCTTTGTACCCTACCCCTCCAAGACACTGGGCGGCTCCACCACAGAAAAAGGGACTTTTAAGTTCTAGCACAATTTCTGAAGGTGGTCGTGCCAATGTGACAGACGTACACACTGAAAACGAATAACCACCATGTGCAGGAACAAACCTTTCACATCGTACATGCACTGTTGAATTAATATGTAAATGACGTTGTACTGCTGATGTTATCCCTGCAATGCGAACTTTCCAGAGCCTGCCCACGAGCAGGAAAGAAGTTGGTTGCTAGGTGAGGCGTACACGTTTGCTTTCTTTTTTGATTACTATAAGCACTTGAATAATGCACCTACTGTACTCCAGGGTTGGCAACTACTGCGCTCTGTTTATTGCTCACATGCGCCAACGCTTATCCTTGGAATGCCAGCCTGATGATGCCAACTCTTTACCCACTGCCATCCAGTACAAAGCAGTGCGCTACAGAACCCAAACCACCACAGTGTGGACATTTCGCCTGCAAAAAAACAGGTTCTGAGGTTTGTACCGATGTGGCCAGGACTTGACGCATGCCCTGAGAGGTTGTGTTGTGTAGCTTTCTTGTGCTGTGTGTTGCATAACATTGCAACATGACAGAACTTTCCACTGACCTCGATTCTGGGTGGTGATACCAAGAGATGACATTCTAAATGCGCGGGAGAAGATCTTGAAGGGGCCTAATTAGGAGGGAGATAGTGTTTACCATGTTTGCAAGTTACTTCTTGTTACTTTCTTTAATACTGAAGGTTAAGACGCAGGTATTAAAGTTTGCTAAGATCCACGGGAAGGTCAAGCATTCACAATAAGCAGCATTCATGGTAAGCGGTCATCTGTAGAATAGACAGGTTTATATCGCTGACGTACAGTGGTTATTACATTTCTGGCAATGCAATTATCACACCCGTACAACATTAGGGCATACCTTCCGGCACACTAGCGCTTACTTGATTGCGCTGCATCCTCCACTGGTCGCCTGCTCTCCTCTTGTGTGATGTGAGATGGCCACGTAGTTGCATGTATTGCTACATAATCAACCAACATAGCATGGCTGGAAGAGCCCGAGAGAGTCTCGCGGGGAGAGACGCGAGGGGAGCAAGACTAAGAATGCTATGGTTTCTCACCATGAAGTATCAACTCTCGCGAGGAGAGACGGGAGGGAGCAAGACTAAGAATACTTTGGTTTCTCACCATGAAGTATCAAGTCTCACGAGGAGTGCGGGAGGGGAGCAAGGCTTAGAATGCTTTGTTTTCTCACCATGAAGTATCAAGTCTTGCGAGGAGAGGCGGGAGGGGAGCAAGGCTTAGAATACTTTGGTTTCTCACCATGAAGTATCAAGTCTCGCGGGGAGAGACGCGAGGGGAGCAAGACTAAGAATACTTTGGTTTCTCACCATGAAGTATCAAGTCTCGCGAGGAGAGACGGGAGGGGAGCAAGACTAAGAATACTTTGGTTTCTCACCATGAAGTATCAAGTCTCACGAGGAGTGCGGGAGGGGAGCAAGGCTTAGAATGCTTTGTTTTCTCACCATGAAGTATCAAGTCTCGCAAGGAGAGACGGGAGGGGAGCAAGACTAAGAATACTTTGGTTTCTCACCATGAAGTATCAAGTCTCACGAGGAGTGCGGGAGGGGAGCAAGGCTTAGAATGCTTTGTTTTCTCACCATGAAGTATCAAGTCTTGCGAGGAGAGGCGGGAGGGGAGCAAGGCTTAGAATGCTTTGTTTTCTCACCATGAAGTATCAAGTCTCGCGAGGAGAGACGGGAGGGGAGCAAGGCTTAGAATACTTTGGTTTCTCACCATGAAGTATCAAATCTCGCGAGGAGAGGCGGGAGGGGAGCAAGGCTTAGAATGCTTTGGTTTCTCACCCCAATTTATTGAGTACCTTCAATGGGTGAGAGCATTAACACAAGTGCAGTACACATCAGTTTAGCACAATAAACAAAAGTGGAAGGGTTATCACCACTGCTTAATATATTGGGGGTGTTTACCAGGGCTTAGTCCTGGCACTTATTTCTGAGCCCCAGCACTCATTGTCTGAGACTCAGATTATGATGTGGTGTTTTAGCAACTATATTATTGTAACTGACAGTCACATAATAAACACTTATTGTATTAGAGCAAAATGTAAATGATGATTGTGTTTAAAGACGCACTTAAAGATTTGTCTCATGTCAAGAATCAAGGAGTATGTTATTTTATGTGTATGTTGATTGGTATTTGTAAATCACACATCTGCCGTAGTTCACAATAAGAGGTAACACCCAATTTGATCGAAATAAACTGTCCGTATGGACGTTTTAATCGAATTGGGTGTTACCAATTTATTTGAGATCAAAATAACTGAACATGAGCAGCAGGGGCTGCAGGGGTGTCCCCCGGTCCCTATGTTCGGTATTTTGGGGTTTCAGAGGTGCAGAGGTGTCCCCCGCTTTCAAAGTATTGGCGGTGGGGGCCAAAAAAAATGAAAAAAAAAAATGTACAGAGCAATTAGGCTGCGTCACTTCGCCTGTGAACAAATGCAGCACAAACAAACTACCCAGATCCCAATAAAAACGGTGGGAGTTGCATCTTTAATCCCATTTATGTTGACAGCATGGGGAGCAGTCGTGAGTGGTGGCAAAACAGGGTGGGGAGATGCGCATCCTAACGTGTCATGGGCGTGTTAGAAAATATTTGAAACCCGCCACATATTTATTTGACAAATTAAGCACTGGGTATCACATCTTATTTCCCAGAAACTCTGATTGCTTCCTACTTGCGATTGGAAAGCACTTCTTTTACTTGATCTGGCAGTCTCCTACACCTGTTGCTCGCTCTTACTCTCCGCACGCGGTGCAGTGGCCTCCATGTACTGCCTAGAAGGAAACAACTAGTAAGAAACGTAATGTCCGCATGACAGCTCCTGTGTCACCCATCACACACACACACACACGCACACACACACACACACACACACACACACACCCCCAACCTCCCCCCACCCCCCGCCCCCCCGCCCCCACTGATGCGCCTAAATCTAGGCAACCCCAACCCTGTCTCTGGCACTTAATATAGACGCTCATGAATGGATGTTACCTCACAGGTGGGCTGCGAGGAAGCCAGGGCCAGCACATTAGCCCACACCACAGTGATCTCTGTACAAATTGCTTGCCTCACAACCTCAAAGCCCACATTACTGTAATTATCCCCAGCAACAAGCTTGTAGAGTCCTTTCAGAACATCGCTTCGACCCCACCTTACTCCTGCAAGTCACCACAAGCAGGTGATCTTCACCCAAGGCTCCATCCACCCAAAAACCAGACTCTGTTCTGCTGGATGCATTAGGTGTTGCACATATTTCATAACCTTGCACCAATCCCTTTTGCACAACTTCAACTACAATTTAATATTCCTACGTTTGATCTTCCCCTTCATACCTCTCTTCTCAAATCATTAACCAAAACAGCAGCTACTATTACTCAAAAATCCCCCTCCCCTCTACTAACATTTCTAATCAATAGTCCCTCTATGAAAGCTGCCAAGTTATATACATTCTTAATGGTACCCCCTTCTCGTAATTTGCTAAATTCTAGTAATACTACACAGTAGGAACTTGATTGGAACTTCCAAGCCACCCGAGATGTGGAGTAAGATATGGAAACTTTATTACTCAACCTCTATTGCTGCCAATGTAACTCAAACTCATTTCTTCTTCCTACATCGTGCATTCCTCACGCCCATGAGAATTGCAAAAATTGCTTCTAACGCATCTAATAACTGCCGGTCATGTCTTTCATCAAACGCTGACTTTCTCCATGCAATGTCTGATTGTAAATGTGTACGTGCATTATGGGAAAAAATGTGGATTTGTCTACAATGTCTTTTTCTTTAAAAAAAAAACGATGTCTTTGTGTAATATTATGATTGGTACGATTGTTAATCCCTATATGCAACTTATTGAATCGCCTACCTTATTTAATTTATTCATTAGCACTGTTTACCATAATATTACTTTTAATTGGAAAAATGCCTCTAATTTGTCCTTCAATACTTGGTGGAACTCCATTTGCTCCATCCACCGTATTGAAAAATGTCACGCCTTTACTGTAGATCGTTTACATAAATTCAACAAAAAATTGAATGTTTTTATTTAATACCCCGATAATATTGAATAATGATGTTCAATCATGTAGCATCAAAATTGCTATGCTTAAACATTATCAATCCCCTATATGTATCTCCCCTACCGTATCTTGTCCAGTCTGTCCCCCCTGTACTTCTTAGTATCAACTTGCAATTTAACTGTTTTAGCTGATTTTTGTATTAAACCTGTTATACCATTGTTAACGGATTTAACTGAATTGCAAACCTACTAAATACAAAATGTTCTTTATCTTACGCCTGTTTCAAATGTAAATTAACATGCTTAATAAAAATGATCTAACAAAAAAAAAAGAAACTGCAAAGGAGAAGACAGCATTTTCAACTACAGAAGGGCTTTACCAGTTCATGGTAATGCCATTTGGATTGAAGAATGCACCTGCCACATTCCAGATAATGGGTAACCAGGTTCTGAATGGCTTGGATGAATTCTGCATTGCATATCTGGATGATATAGCAGTCTTCAGCCCCACTTGGGAGGAACATGTAAAAAAAACCTTGGGATTGTGTTGCTGGCTCTTCAGCAGTCTCACCTGACCATGAAGGCCAACAACTGTCAAATTGGTCAGGGTTCAGTGGTCTACCATGGGAATGAGGTTGGTGGAGGTAGAATACCTCTTCCCAGTAAAGTACAAGGAGTACAAGTCTGTGCTACCCCTACAACCCAAACCCATTTGAGAGCTTTCCTGGGCCTCACTGTGTAGTACAGGAATGTCATGGCAGACCATAGCTGCCCCCTTGACAGCCCTCATTCCAAAGAAACCCAAGAAAGTCTCTTGGTCTGAGGAGTGTGAGAAGGCTTTTCAAGGCTTAAAGGACTCCTTGTGCCAGGCCCCTGTTCTCAGGGCCCCTGACTACCATACATATTTTATTGTGCAGACAGAGGCCCCTGACACTGGGATGGGTGCAGTTCTATCACAGCTAGATGACAGGGATCATCCTATTGGTTTCATCAGTCACCAGTTTAAGGACAGAGAGCTCAGATTGTCTACTGTAGAAAATGTTTTCTATTGTGTGGGCCCTAAGGATGCTGAGGCCCTACCTCTATGGGGTCTACTTCACTGTGCAGACTGGCCATACACCATTAAAGTGGCTAAAGAAGGTGGACAGTCATAATATCGAAAAAAAAATGTCGACAGACAAAAATGTCGACAAAAAAATGTCGAAAAAAAAAATGTCGACTTTTGTTTTTTTTAATTATATATTTATTTTAGGGGTTCGGGAGTTAAAAAAAGGGAAAAATTAAAAAAAAAATTCCCCATTTAAAAAAAAAAATGCATTGAAAAAAAAAGTCGACATTTTTTTTTTTCGACATTTTTTTTTCGACATTTTGACTGTCGACATTTTTGTTGTCGACATTATGACTATAAACCGCTAAAGAACATGAAGGGAGAGAATCCTAAGTTGCTCAGGTGGTCCACCAGCCTTCAAGGCTTTGACTTCACCATTGAGCATAGGCCAGGTGCCCAACATAGCAATTCTGATGGGTTGTCCAGAATGTTTAAAAGACCTGAAAATGACACTCATCCAGGGGTGGATTAAGTCCCCCTGTCTTTAGTCTGGGAGGGGGGAGTGTTAGGTAAAATTTCAATTACTGCTGTTTTACCTCTATATTTGCGGACCTCCCAACATTTTGCTTTTGTTTCAGCCTCCTGACCTTACTCTCTGCCAGTGCAGCACAGCCTTCAGCTGTGCTTCTCTGGGCTTTTGCTCATCATTATGGGGAAACTGACTTGTCCATTGTTTCCCTTAGTCTTATGACTTTGTTGCCACTTTTGGCAACAGTAATTCAGTGTGCAATGTACATTACTGTACCGTGCACTGGGGCCTTGCGTTTTCTGGCCCTAAACATCCCTTACAGATTTTTTCGTAACTGGACAATGTGCCTATGAGTAGACCGGTGGCAGCAGAAGCTTTATGTGTAGTTTTATTAACTTTTACAGAGCCATACCGCGCTTACCGCGTTTAACTCATGACTGTGGCTAGTGTCCGTCATGGCTGTGCCACACGGTCTTTTGTCTTCTCCTTTGGCCATTGTATCCTTTGACCTTCTCCTTGCTCTTTGTGACCCAGGGAGACCTCATTTGGGCATGCAATCACCCGCGAAAGTCTGTGCTTTTCGCAGGCTTATGCATGTCACGTGTGTAAGTACCCAAGAAGTGGACTGGGACGGTCTGGTCCCAATCCACACTCCTGGTGCCAGGATGACAGGTGTGCATGAGAACATGAGAGCTGCAGTGGTCCCTAATTGGACCAATGCTAGCATGCATGAGTGGGGCGATCTCCTCCTTGGCCAGCTGGGGTGCGTGCAAGCACTCACTGGACTTTGGGATATGAGGAGGGGCACTGAGTGCAGAACCGCAGATCACCCTGAGGTCCGAATCAACCTCTACATGGAGCCAAGTATCCAGAGCAGTAAAACAGATCCAAGGACTGTCCAGAACCACTGACATACGGTTTGGCACCCTGAGCCTGCTGTGGAGCCAAGTATCCAGAGCAGTAAAACAGATCCAAGGACTGTCCAGAACCACTGACATATGGTTTGGCACCCTGAGCCTGCTGTTGTCCCAGTAGAGCTCTAGTTTGCGCTCGTTCTCTGAAGACCTGCAAAGGTGCTTCAACCCTTTTGAGTGATGAGACCAATCACTCTGAAAACCTCCTTGGTGCCCCGCAAACAAGTCTTCTTGAAAGTGTCCCTGGGTCCTCCAGTGGACTGAACAGCTTGTGTCTTGGCACCCGTGCTGGAGCGTTGCTACATCGAGTTTAGGCTCAAGCTTTGGGAAAACCCTAGTTCGCACTGTAAGGAACCTTCTTGCCAAATCTTGTGCTCCCTACTGTTTTGGGCCACTAGAGGGAAGGGTGCGCCAGTCCGCGAGATTTGGGTGCTCCTGCGTCACTGTGCGACAGTGGCGGTTGCTGCTGGTGACTTTCCCGCCTTTCTTCAAGTGTCCTGAGACCAGATGCATTTGTGTTTTCTTTGTCCTGCATTCGAAACAAGAGGTACAGCTCCTGATGTAAATCGGACTCGCATCTGCACCCGCAGCGTCTGAACACTTTGAAACGCAACCAAGGAGTGGATTTTGTAGTCAAGGCGACCTTCTTCAAACCTGCCAAGTTTGAACCCGGAGTGAGTTAAGGGCGGTCAGTAGTTATGCCACTTACCAGTGTCCCCTTGTTCATCCACTACCTTTTTACGCACAAAGGATCCCTTGTGGTCCTTGTCTTGAGATGGGTGGGTCTTGCTTCTTACAGTCTTCCAGAAGATGGGGACAGCTGGGACAGCTTTGTTCTCCATAGCAGACCCACTTCTGACTCTTGAAACCGAATTTTCCACACTCCAGTGTCCTCTCCTAACTTTTCCTTCACTTTGTAGTTTGTCCCTTGTGAGCTTTACGCATCGACGAGCGCTTTTACACACAACCATAACATTGAGAACAAGGCTACAATCTTTGTAGGGCTGGAGTTCTTAAGTTAGGGATACCCATTTCTGGAGTTGGCCATTGTGTTAAAGTTTATGTGCCTTCCTTCTTTATAGGTTTTTGGTGGGAATTTGCACTTTACCGCATTGACCGTAAAGTGATTGTACATATGTTTTATATAGTGTGTGTTAAGTAGTAGTATTGCTGTGTTCAGCATTATTCAACTGTGTTTGTTAAAGGCCTAATAAATTGTATATATTTAATATACTACTGTCCAAGGGTAATTCTGGTGTCCTACTGTGTGTGTTCATCCAAGACCTCAGATCACCTTTGCTACTCCTGAGACTTAGCCTTGACTGCTCTCCATGCTACCTTGAATTGTCCTGGCTAACCTTGCAGAAGTGTTCCCTGTTTCATTAAACAACAGTGGGCTCCTGAACAACTGTTCACCAGAGCTGAGTTCAGAAATCCATTCTAACATATGTTATACATTTTTCCATCACTTTAGAAACATCAAGAGTCATCTGAACAGCCTTTTGTTTTCAGCATTGTTCCTAATGTAACAAATCGCAAATGTCACATACTACCAGGACCGCCATCAGACAATTAGGATGAGTGGACAAGGGTGCAGGATCTGTGCTCTATGCTGTTCACAACTCAGCACGCTGACTAGCATCACACACAAGCTGATCGCAGCTTCTTACATTTGAGGCAAGAAGGTGGTGCTGCTGCTGAAGGTGGGGTGCCATTTTTTGTGTGGATGTTGACTATTTGCAGATCCATTTGGGAAGTTGTAACTCTATCACAAACCCGTTGGCCTTCTCTTTTCTTTTAAAATCTTTCCTTTCTTTCTGTGAATGATGGTTTCCCGTTAGGGGTCTCGTTCAGAATATCACATTTTCCTTAAATGTCAAAAGACGCAAGTGGGGCATTTGCACACCTTCTTACTGGTAACCTTTATGGGTGAGGTACCTCCACCTGCTCCACCAGCACGGTCGGACTGGGGCATAACATCATCTCGGGCACCAATGAAAAAGTGGCCCATATTGCAAATGGCAATTCACTCCTATTGTGACAGACTGTTTCAGTAGTACCAAGGGGGAGTGTTTTGATAAAATGAGATGTAAGTTGTGCATTTTAAAGAATATTTATTCAGCAACAATGGTCAGAACTACTAGCTGCATAGTGAAGTAACTTATCAAACTGGACTACATTGGCCAAAAAAGTGGGCCATTTTGACCCAAAATCTGGCCCACGCTAGCATTTTGTTTTTTTGGTTCGGGAATTACCCTACAGGCCAGTCTGTGCCTGTCCACCTCTCGCACTACCTGCCCAGTATAATGGTACAGAGAACACTTTACAATTATTACCTCTCATACTATGTTCCAAAAAACAGCCATCACTATTTCCGCAATGCCTCCACTGCTGTCACTGCTCGGACTGTCTACAGGGTCACCAGCCAGGCATTGGGGGCCAGTTTAATTGGACAATGTTGATGCAGTTTGATGATTTAGTGCACACCCAAGCTGGTATTTTGGCCCTGTGTCTGAACGGGGTCTGTGCACCTTAAAATCCACCATGTGCCACACTTTGGCCAAAAAAGTGTCCTAGGCACTACTGAAATAATTGCTCCAAAATGTCTAATGTAAAAGCTTTGCAAGACATGAGTTTGGCCGTATTACCGACCTACCTACCACCATACGGAATTACAGATACCGCAGCCGGAAAGCAAATTATAATGGCAATTTTCTGCATGATTAGAGCCATGCAGACCCTTCTATTATTCCCAATTTTGGAGTTTATAGGACTCTATTGGCTACCTGCGGTATTGTTGGTTTAGTGCTGAGGAATTTTCCTTACCACAACGACAGCTGGAAATGGAGCGTTTCGGTACAAAGGTGAGCTTATTGCCCTTTGGAATGTGCATATACAATGGATGGGGCTACAACATAATAATTCTGAGTCCAAATAACCAGACAAACTCACTTCGCTTCAGGGCCTCATTGTCCCAAACCCTCCCAGCCACCCTCACAACCCCCCCCACATCACCCCCCTCCGGCTCACCGTTCTTATATTTTGTAAAGCTAGACCAGAGCTTTATTGTTCAAACGCACCTCCTGTTAGGAGCCCAAAACAGCCCAATGCGGAATAGCAAAGCCCTTCTTATCCTCATGTTCTTTGAGACTCACAGCCTCCTAACACAACAGAATCATGGCGGCCGCACTGGGGGGAGAAGGCAGTGTTGTTATCTGCAGGGTGACTCCGCAGGGTGATGCAACACCACATCCACCATGATATAACTTAAGGGTGTGGGTGAAGGCAGCAATTAATAGAGGCTGGAGCAACGCAATTATATGTGTACACATTACATAATGGGTGTGTCTTGCACGTGATGTCATAATATCACAGTTGCCAAGTGGCCGTGTGTCGTGAGAGTCACCATCAGGCACTCATGACTTTTCGGGCAGCCACTCTGTTATTTGCAGTCTCACTTTGTCCCATGTGAAAATGTCCCCTTTTCCAGTTATGAAGATGGGCCTGTTCGTTTGCTAAAAACCAAGCCCGGCTTTCAGTGATGCTCATTTGTTTATGTATGCATTATTAAGGGCACTGCCCCGCCCTGTGGAATGCCAGTAGCTCTTCACACCCCCTCGGCCAAACCCACTCCTGTCCCCTGGGTCCTGGGCAGTCTTGCACATGGGCGTCGACAGATTGCCGCTGCTCGAAGGAAGTACTCAAAAGCGATGGTGGCATCAAACTTCGCCAGGCCTCGCTCACGCCACCGTGAGCTGGTTTAACAATCTGAATCATAGTCAACAGGTGATGGGTGCACACACTTCAGCGACCCCGAGGAGAACCTATTATGTGGCCTTGAGACCCCATTACCTTTCCAAATATAACTCGCAATAGTGTAAAGCATTCAGTGCCTCCATCCCCATCGAGGGGTGGTAACTCGGCCATGGGCGTAATTGTAGGGGGGGGTGCAGGGGTGTTTGTCCCCCCAAACTTCATGGCACACCATTTTGTCCCCATTCATTTGGCTGGAGTACCTTATGTTCAGATATCATGCCACCCCCCCAACATTTTCAGCATAGTTACGCCACTGAAGTTGGCAACAGTAGGAGGCCCCTGGAAAGCATGCGCCATGACTCCTGGCCAGGGGTGTTGCTAGGTCTGGAAAAGATCCGGGGCTATGCTAATGTCAGAACTGTCGAGACTCGGGGCTAGCCAGTCTTTTGGTTGTAGTCCCTGAGCTTCCATCTGGGGCTACAACCAAAACCCCCAGGTCTATAGCCCCCTCAGCCCCTGTCCCCACACCCCCAGCAACGCCTCTGCTCCTGGCCACAAACAACAGCGGGATGCAGCATGGAACTTTATTCCAACCTCTCAGACTTCAAGCAACAATGCAGAGATCTCACTTTCTTCATCTGAATTGCATAACTAGTGGCCCGTCCCGCTTCCCATTTCTTTATTTTATCACTATAAATACTGTTTGGGCAAGCCTCGTCCCATGTCACTCACCTTTCATAACTATACTCTTCATTCTCTCCTGCTTGGGCTTAGGTGAAAGCCTCCTCAACCCCTAAATTGCCCAGGGCTGCATCTGGAACATCCCAATGCTCAGATCCTCACTGAGTTCCTAGTCTAGAAACACCACAAAATGGCTTCTCTTCAGAAATCACTACACACCTTGCTCTGGATGACGTCTGCTAACACCAAAACCTAAGCTTTCCAGTGCATGTTAAACTCAGTGCCATGGCACCACTGTTTACAGCACAGTGTCACTCTGAATGGCAATATGGGTTTAGCTGGAAGTAGTTATCCAGAGCCTTGGAAAGTAAAATGACAGCTAACCTAGGTTTCTAGAGGGTTCCAGTTTGTTCTCTGTTTACATACTGTCTTTGCAGTCAGTCTATTGATCTCCGAACTAGGGCCGAGTAGTCCTATTTCAATGTCCATGTATATAAGCCTCATGTAGAGATATCGCGAGAGCGCGCGCTCTCGCGAGATCTCGCCGCAGACCTTAGCTCCGCCCCCGCGTGCTTCGCGCGCACTACGGGACGAGCGGAGGACGCGACAAGAAGCGCCCTGCTGAGCCCTCCTGTTACGGGGCCCGCTCCTTATTAATCTGGGACACAGACATTAAGGCCATATCCTCCCAGCCACCTTCAGCCCGTTGGCTATTATTATTAAGACACACATGTTGTGTGTATCCTGCATGAAACTTGTGAGAGAATAAATACGACGTTACAAGACCAGAGGCTCCTGTCCTTATTACAAGTAATTTACTACATAAATTGGCGACGAGGATCACCACCAGAACCCACAGAGGAGCATGCAAGGAGCAACGCCACCGCCACCATTTCTCCAAACTCCAGGTAGGCCTGCCATCCCATGGCCACAATGGCAGCCCCTATTCATGACATATGTGGAGGCCCTAGGTGGGGCAGGGTTCTCAGCGGCAAGGCGCAGGGCCCTGCTACTAAATGCCCTGGGAGTGGAAGGACAGAGAATATTCGAGAGTCTCACCCCGATACCGGTGGCTGGCGACAATGACGATGTTTTCAAGGAAGCGGTCAGGAGAATCATAAAAAGGTTTGCCAGTAAAGAGAACACAGTGCTCCACCGGATACGGTTTTACACGCGAAGGCAAGAAATGTCTGAACCAGTTGACGATTACGTCACCAAGCTGAGGGAATTAGCAGCGCTGTGTAATTTTGGCAACAATGCGGAGAGTCTCATATGTGATATGTTGGTCGTCCACACTAACAGTCGGAAAGTCCAAGATAAGTTTATTGTCGAAAAGGAACTGCAGTTGGAGAAAGCGATTGAGATCGCCAGAGCAGTCGAGGAAACGGCAGGAAGACGAAAGGAGCTTACTGGGGCCCAGAGTTCCGCAGAAATACAAGCAGTGGGTTTCCATGCAAAAAAAGAAAGGCCGGCAACCGACACGAGAGAAGGGAGAGGGAACAGGAAAGAACCCCTAAAGTGTCACAGGTGCACCAGCACCAAACACCTGGCGTTTGACAGGGAGTGCCCAGCCAGAGACAAGGAGTGCTCCATTTGTAAACGCATTGGCCATTTCTCTATTGTGTGTCGGTGGAGGAACGAGAAAGTCTCCAGCCTTAATGCAGATCGCAATACGGAGAAAGAATCATCCTCAGAAGATGAAGGAAGACCCACTGTCATCATGGTTAACAGCACAAGAGCAAGGAGAGAGAAACCTCACTGCATGATCAAGATTGATGGCATGGAAACAAGGGTCATGGCAGATTCAGGGTCGGATCTAACGATCATTCCCCTTCGCACGTATAAGGACATGGTGGGAAAGGAAAAGGTGCAAGTGCTAATAACGAAGCACAAACCCACGGTGTTTGGAGGGGCGTCAGTTGAACTGTTAGGATACATCAATGCCAAAGTAGAATTCAAAGGAAGGGAAACCACAACCAGGGTCTATTTCAGTCACGAAGGCCCAGCAGTGCTAGGGTGAGACGACCAAGACAAGCTGAAAATCAGACTGGATCCCAGCACCGAAGATCAAGTCCTGTCAGTCAGGGTGACGAGCGGACCTGTTGTCAAAAGCGACTACCCAACACTTTTCTCGGAGGAGCCGGGGCACATCAAGGGTTTTCTGCACAAAATAGTGCTCAAAAGGAATGCGGTCCCTGCAAAGCACCGAGTGAGGCCAGTACCAACCACGGCAAGGGACATCCTTAGAAGTCAGTTGGAAAAGATGAAAATGGAGGGTGTCATAGAAGAAATCGAAGCATCTGAATGGCTGAGCCCTGTCGTGCTTATAAAGAAACCCCAATCACAGGAACTCAGGGTATGCATAGATCTACGCAGCTTAAACTTGGAAGTCATCACAGATAACTACCCTCTTCCAAGCATAAATGAACTCATTCTGTTAATGAAAGAAGCCAGAATATTTTCAAAACTGGACATGAGGAATGCATACCACCAAATACAGCTACATGAAGAGTCGAAACCTCTCACGGCATTCATCACTCCATTTGGCACATACCAATTCACCAAAATGCCATTCGGGTTGTCATCAGCAGTGTCGGCTTTCCAACGCATGATGGATGTTTTGCTAAAGAAAGTCAAAAATGTGGTGTACTTCCAGGATGACATCCTCGTGTATGCTGAGGATGAACAAACGCATGACGCCACGTTAAGAATTGTCCTAAACAAGCTACAAGAAGCAGGGGTGCGGTTACGGTATGAGAAATGCCTGTTCAGAGTGAAAGAAGTTGAATACTTAGGATATAAGATTTCAGAAAAAGGTATCAGTCCCAAACAGAATCTCATGCAAGCAATCATTAAAGCACCGGAACCAAACAGCAAAGAGGAAGTAAGGTCATTTCTGGGGCTGGCTGAGTACTATGCGAAGTTCATACCGAAGTTTTCCGAGACCACGGCACCCCTTCGAGATTTACTCAAAAAGGGCTCGGAATTTGTATGGCAAGAACCCCAAAAGACGGCGATGGTGAATATAAAACAGCATATCATAGATGCACCATGCCTTCAACAGTTTATTCCGGCGTGGGTAACAGTCGTCACCACCGACGCCAGTGCTTATGGGCTAGGAGCAGTGCTAACACAAAAGAAAGGTGACACTGAACACGTTGTGGCCTTTGCATCGAAGGCATTATCGGAGGCGGAACAGAACTACTCCACCATTGAAAAAGAGATGTTGGCCTGCGCATGGGCAGTGGAACATTTCAGGACGTATGTATGGGGCACCAAATTCAAGTTGGTGACTGATCATAAGCCCCTTATCCATATGCTCAGCCCGGGAGGCACAAAAGTATCCACGCCCAGATTGGCACGCATTGCAGCCAAGCTGCAAGAGTACATGTTTGAGATCCAGCATATCTCAGGCTGGAAAAACTCACAAGCTGACTGCATGTCGAGACTGCCGGAGGGTAAGGATAAAGCCACCACGTTCCTTCATGGAGAATGCATAGTTGCATCCATCATGGACTTGAGAGCGCCAGATTACCTGGAACTCAGTGAGAGACACTGGGAAGAGGAAGACGGCCATGATTCGCAAATGGACCAAGGAAGGTTGGCCAAGTGAAAAGGCGTTACCCGAGGGCATGAGACCCTACTGGAAGGTGTCGGACGAACTATCTGAAACGGAGGGGATAATTATGAAGTCAGACCAGATTATTCCTCCCACAGGAATGAGAAGAATCATCCTATGTAGAGCCCACGCGGGCCACTTGGGAAACACCATGACCCGTCGCAGAGTGAGAGAGGCCTACTGGTGGCCATCCATGGACCAGGAAATTCGATCCATGATAGAACGTTGCCATGAATGTCTCAACAGCGACAAGAGACTTAAGGTCCGCCAAGCACCCCTAATACCCACGGAAATTCCAGAAGCTGTGTGGTCAAAGGTTGGCATTGACTTCATAGGGCCTTTGGAAGCAATGGCACCTGAACACCGGTACGGCATAGTACTGGTCGATTACCTATCCAAGTGGGTGGAGGCCGCGTTCGTCCCGAACATAACCACGGCAACCGTTATAGAAGTACTTACAGAAATTTTTCAGAGGGAAGGCCTCCCCAAGGAAGTAGTCACAGACAACGGGGTGAAACTAGTCTCAAAAGACATGGAGGAATTCTTAAAAAGAAATCACATAAAACAAAAGAAAGCGGCCCTATATCACCCCAAGCAAATGGGCTTGTAGAGAGGGCCAACAGGTTCATAAAAGGCGCCATCCAATTGGCAACGGCTTTGGGCATGGACCCGCTCAAAACCACCAACGAGGCCATAGCGGCCCACAGACTCACACCAAATGGGATCACCCAAATATCCCCATTCAAAATGTTGAGAGGGAGGAGTGCGGCATCCACGCTGATTCCACCATGGTTGTCGAAAATACGAGAAGATGAAGCGGTGGACATGGCAGAAGTAGTCTGGAGAATCGAAAGCAATAAGACACGCATGAAGTCATGGAGTGATCGGAGAAGAAGAACCAAACAAACGTCTGACATAGGAAAAGGAGACCTGGTTAAAATCCAGTTACCAAAGAAAGATCAAGTCACAGGGTCTCGGTTTATCCGACCCATTAAAGTGATTCACAAAGGAGCAAATCATGTTCGCACGGAAGATGGGCGAGCGTGGAATCTCGAAAGAGTGGCACTATACCAGAAGACTCGAGGAAGAGCGAAGACCCCGGAGAGATCACAAACGGAAACCGAAAGAGACCACGGAGCAGGTGAAGAAAGAGAACCAGAAGGAGACGACAGAGAGAGGGTGGAAACCGAGGTCGAACCGGAAGCACTGGGTGCAGATCCTGATCAGGAGCAACAGGAGAATTGTACCCGAACTGATGATCGGCCCAGAAGAGAACACAGAAGACCGGTGAGATACAATGACTATGTTTTACAATGATTTCGCTGTGCATTGAAAAAGGGAGATGTGTAGAGATATCGCGAGAGCGATCTCGCCGCGGACCTTAGCTCCGCCCCCGCGCGCTTCGCGCGCACTACGGGACGAGCGGAGGACGCGACAAGAAGCGCCCTGCTGAGCCCTCCTGTTACGGGGCCCGCTCCTTATTAATCTGGGACACAGACATTAAGGCCATATCCTCCCAGCCACCTTCAGCCCGTTGGCTATTATTATTAAGACACACATGTTGTGTGTATCCTGCATGAAACTTGTGAGAGAATAAATACGACGTTACAAGACCAGAGGCTCCTGTCCTTATTACAAGTAATTTACTACACCTCAACATCAGGGATCACTACAGGGACAGAACCTAGTACAGGGCCCTCCACATGGTATCACTGCAATATGTAAATAGACTCAGTGAACCAGGTGCTACATTCAACCACATTAATATGGCATAAAAATGAAAGCGTACAACAGCAGAGTTTGTTTTGGTAGAATGATGGCAGTTACTTCAGTGACATGTGGCACCCCTTTTTGCAACAAACCTCCCCAAGGTCTCAAGTCCACATCCTGACCTTTATGGAGGAGCCTTTGTACTGGAGGACCATTCCCCTGATCGGGGCGGGGAAACATTCAAAATTATAACACGAGGGTGGCAGCAGCCACCAATTCCTCAGTGAAATCAGGATCCCATTCAGATCACACCTGTTTTCCACAAATGCTCTTCCATTCTTTGTCAGTCTTTAAAAAAAAAAAAATTGTGTAATGTTTTAATTACCCTGTAGAGCGAAAATCATTACTGCTCCTACATGCCTGCAAAAGAGGGTGACTGTTCCGGTGGCATAGCTCATTATGCAGCATGATTTTCATCAACACAGAGCTTGCATGCAGAAGGTTACAAGAGTAACAGTCGTGTCTCAGTCAGATTTATTCAGTGGTGTAACACAGAATTTGGGCGGCCCCCTGCGAGCCCTGCTGAGGGAGCAAGATCCTCGAGAAAGCACAGGCCACACCCCAAGTTACTGAGCCAGCCTGGGCTACCACACGTGTGCAATGGGTATGATGGTCATTCTGCTGAAATGCCACGCCGAGCACTGCATTGGGTGGAAGATGAAAGTAAACTTTGACTCAAACCTTACATCTGTCATAGAACATGGAAACACGGGGCTGGCACCTTGCCCCAAACATGCCAGCGGACACGGAGCACGGCTAGCGACATAAGCATGCATATGCCCATGGCAGAGGCAGCTTTTACTGGCAAGAATGTGGGCAGCTATTGGGGAGGCACTGGCATAGTAACTGATTCAAGGTCAGAAGTGGCCGGTGAGTATTTTTGGTGGAGGGCAATTGCCACCTCTCATGAAGCAGTGCAAGCAAACGAGGGAGACCCAGATTTGGTCAGAGCATTCATGCAGAAGGAGAGTCTCCACTAAGAACATTTTTAAAATAATATTTGAAATGACAGCATTTTACATTACAGTTTTTAAGAAAAAGAAGGTAAAACGCCTTACAGTTTAAAATCGGTTCTCTAGGGTAACACATATCAACATCCTGTAGATGCCAACACACCAACAGTACCCAGGAGAATTTCTCAACCTTTTCATGCTGCCTTTTTCTACAAAATACACCCACATATCTGCTGAAACCGACGTTCATGCATCTGTGCCCACAATATATCACAGTACTGCAAAGAATGCTTTAATGGAGTTGTGGCCAAAATCTATGCCAGTGTGTTCACACCTGGAAGTCCCTTTCAGAAAGCAGTGGACACAATATATATCAGTATGGTCACTGTAAATCACATTCCTGAAGATGTGGCCGCAGTATATGCTAGTAGGGTCATCAATGAAAACCACTTTCCCGATGCTGTATGGCCACAGACCAGGCCGGTATGGTAAATGCCAATCACTTTCAAGAGGCTGTGACCAGAATTTATACCAATAATTGTCTGTATAAATTACTTTCATGAATCTGGAGTCACAATCTAGGTCAGTGAATTATGTGGCATAAAAAAAACGATGACAGGGCCACCTCTGGAAAGGGGGTCTGTATAGCATGTGCTGGGTTTGGCCTAAAGAAGGGGAACTAAATCATGAGGTCCTGCAAATATCTATTTTGGGTCACTGCTGGAATCAATTGTAACTCCTCAGCTCTCAACCTATTTTGAGGTTAACAATATCCTTCACCCTTTCCAAGCGGGCTTCCGTCCTGGGATGGTTACAGAGTCAATTATGGTGGCTCTCCATGACGACATTGCATTGGCACTAGACCGCGGAGAGACGAGTGCTCTTATCTTACTCGATCTCTCCGCGGCCTTGGATACCGTCGACCAGCTGAGACGGATACAGTGTCTATTGGACGCTGGTTTCTTGAGGACGCACTTGAAATGGTTCTCCTCTTTTTTATCTGATCATACCCAAGTGGTGTCTCTCCCTGCCTTTACCTCTCCCCTCATTGTGGTTGACTGCAGAGTTCCTCAGGGATCAGCAATTTCCCCTTTCAATTTATACATGGCTGCCCGGGCTAGGCTTATTGCCAGTTTCGGTGTGCATTTCTTTATGCATGCGGATGATACCCAAATCTTCATCCGTCTTAACTCCCCTAAGAAAGGTTCTTCGATACTCCTGAGAGATTGACGCTCAGCTGTTTGCCATTTGATGTCCAAAAACTGATTAAAGTTGAAAAGTCTGAGATACTGGTGATGGGCCAGTCACCCATTGGTTGGACTCCTGACTATTGGCCCACCTGTTTGTGCCCCTGTCCCAAACCTACCACTGTTGTTAAAAGTCTTGGAATCAAGATCATGATGTCAGGCTCCATAAAGGCGCAGATCTCTGCGGTCTGCCGGAGTGGCTTTGTGAAGCTTAGGGTACTGAAGAAGGTGCTCCCATTTCTTCCCAACAAGGCAAGGAGCAAAATTGTTACAGCCACCATTATGGGCACCATTGACTACTGCAATGGCATCTATTTTGGTCAGCCAGAGGTTCAGCTCCATCGACATCAGATCCTCGTGTTGACGAGGAGAGGTAATTACTGACGGGCCCATTGGTCAGCACTCACCCTCGAAAACTTGTAATACAAGATAGCTACACCGTGTGAGGACAGGGTGCAGGATTTACATACTCCAGCACAAATCAATACTAGGGACTCAGTAAGTTGGCAAAGGGAAGTCCGTTTAATGATACATACATCAGCTTATGGAAATCAGCAGCATCGCGAACACCTGTCTTGCCCCGACTTCCTCGAATTTCAGTACAACAGCCTCTTTTATGGGCAAACTTCGTCATCAATGACGTACACTTCTATAAAAAATCATCATGCAATATAATTGGTTGGGAAAGGTAATTTAAGTATAGGTGTTAAATCTGTATATGAAAAAATAAGGCATACGGATTGGATAACTCTTATCGGGTGGGTGTCTGTGCCCATCCCTCTACACCACACGTGATTGACGTCACTACAAGTACGACGTCTCATTGGTTACAATGGCCCTCATTAGGACCCTGGCGCTAAGGGGTTTGCGCCAGCGTTAGCTGCGCCGACGCCTTACCGCCAACTACGAGTTCCCATAGCGCCATGGTCATTTTTCCGCCCGCTTTTTGCGGGCGTAAAAATCCATGGCGCTATGGGACCTCGGTGTTAATTACGCCACCGTAGTGTACGGTGGCGTAATTAACACCTTCCCCACTCCCATTGAGCCCTATGGGGCCGAAATGGGAATGGGGAAGGGTAAATGGGTCAATGGGGACTTACCGCCCCGCCGACCTCGGAATGGGGCGGTAAGTCCGCCATCCGCCATGGCGTAAAGGGACTTTGCGCCATGGCGGAAAAGTCCGCCGATGGCGGAAAAAAACCGCCAGGGTCGTAATGAGGGCCAATGTCTATAGGACCCTAGATTACATGGTCCTTTGTGATTGGGCGAGTTACACCCCTAAACATAAATCTACACTTTTAATTAGCAGCATGCAGAATAGACACCCTGGTGCCTGGTGTCCCAAGGTTCACCCTGCCTCCCTTCCATCAATCAGTGAATTAGGGCTATGTGTCAATTAGTTGGCTGTGTATGGCCTCGCATCTGTAGTCTCTTATCAGGAAAAGTTATGGCACCCTCTGGTTCTGGATGACATCAGGCGGTGGTACATCTTCGCGCCTGTCTGGTCATGTGTTGGTCCACCGTGAATCTGCTTCAGTTTCCAACCTTTTGTGCATTTAATTCTGTATGCGCTTGGCCACCTGCATGGGCCTCTCTTATCTTGACCTTCACGGGCGGGCTGCCGTGCTCTGAAGTTGGAGCCTCGTGAGCTCATGCTCACCTCCCCTTCTCTGGTTGACCTCGATTTCCCCGGCATGAGCCATCCTTTGTTAAGTTTCGATCCCGCTCTTTTCCTCTGCTTGGGCCTGGATATGAAACTTGGCCAGTCAGGCCTTGGCCGCCTGGGAGTCCTTCTGTTTATACAAAATGGAGTTGCACGTGTAGATTGTGCTGTATTGAGGTAGATGAATACAGTCGGTGCTTGCCGCTGTAACTTCTACTAAGCATTGCAAGCAGACTCGATTACTTAGAATCTTGCGTTTTCAAGCTTATTTGCACACGTTCAATAAGGCGGTTGCTTCCATCTTGTCTCATGGCACCATTCTCATACGTTTTTCACAGTGTCTTTCCCCTTCGTCCATTACAATTATCCTCGCAGTTGTCGGTTCTGGCATGCATAGCTTTCAGTAGCCACTTCTGGTTGTTCTCGGGGCTGCCCAGGCCCTTAGTCTATTTCCATTGGCCTTCCAGTAAGGCCTTCGGGGTTTCCTCGTGGAGTCTGTAAATACTTGTCGTTTCGTACCAATGGCAGGTACGGTTATCTGATTGGGTACCATGCTGCCCAGGGTTGCCTAGTTATGGGCATTTCAACAGGTATTGATCCTCTAATGTACACAGGGCAGAGGCCCATTGCAGCCCTTTGTTGGTTCAGCTGCTCCTCGTACGTCACATACCTTGGCGAGTACCTTACTGGCAACTCGCAATGGGGGGCAGGGGTGCAGGTCGTATCTGGGACCTCCTCTACACTCCCCCCTCTGGTCGGTTCATCGAGCATTCCGACTTCCTCCTTTATGTTCAATTTCTTTGATTCCTGAGCTTCTTGCTCATCGTCTCCTGGGTTTACACAAGATGGTGTGAAAGTATGCAATTTTGGTGACCATATCTTTATCACCCCTTTCAAGCTTCCTGCTGTTTTCAAATGCTCATCTTTATTCCAAGTCATCAATTGGCATTTGGAGTGCAGTAAATCCATTTGCCTTCATACTTTCTTCGTTTCTTGGGATAAGTGATTTTTGTTCCCTCTGGTGCAAATTCACTGGCCTTCACGAAGTCCTTTATCTCCTCATCTGTCAGGTCTCTGGGCTTCCAGCCTGGTTCTACATCGATCATTACTTTCATCCCAATGGCCTTCTTTGCAGTTTTCTGGCACGGTGTGATGATTATCTTGATAACACAGAATCCTAGCAGCACCATTGCTAGCAAAGCTCCCAGAAACTTGAATATATCGGCCATCCATTGTGGGATCCATGAGAATAGGTTCCCAAACCAGCTATTATCATCTACTTCATCTGTTTCCTCAGTCATCTGGTTTTCCAGGGTCGTTAACATGCTTATGGCCTCTGTGAGGGTTCCATTTTCTTCGTTTTGTGATGGTATAAATGTGCAACATGATTCTCCGATTTTTGCACAAACACCTCCATCCATTGCTGTGATCATGTCAAGCGCATATCTGTTCTGGAGGGTCATCAGTCTAACCGCTCTCAGTTCTTCTTTGATCGCATTGAATCCTTATATTGTGGTGTTGATGGTCTGCAGTAACTCCCATCTGGTTATCTGCAACCATTTAGCATTCACTCCAATTTGGATGTGTGGCAGGAGCATTGTGGTGAATACTGTTGAAGTGAGGCTGAACAGCCTGTGTTCGTATGGAATCGCATAGAATGCTTCTTCTGATTTGGCAGAAAAGTAGTTTTCTCTCTTCATTCTGGATATCAGTTCTGCAGATCTCCTCCTTCTCAGATGAGCATCTGCTTTCGGGAAACTGTCCAGATTCAGATCGTTTTTTGGAATCACCAGTGCGGGAACATGGACAGTGACCAATGTACATATGCCCCCCCAATTTCTTGGCAGTCTTATGTATGCTTTGGATCCACACGCCCAATAGCGGTTCATCCGGACTGCGGTTCCTTGTGCCATTCCTGCTGCCTCATATATTCATCCGCAGTTTTGATTCTCCCCATTTTCCTTGTACCATTACTTCTAAAGCACAGTTTCGGGTTTTCCAGCGGTACTAGCTGCAAGGGTCCTCCTCTGTCTTCGACCCATGTCAACAGCTTTACCAATTTTGGCCACAATGGTCTGCATAGTCTCTGTGAGTTCTCTATTGCTTCTTTACAGGCTCCAAGGACCATCCAAGCTCGGCAGATTACTACTCCTTCTTCCCATCCGTCTGGGGAAACTACTGACCCCAGATCTGCATTTGGCCTCTGTTCTTCCAGTTTTGAGCCTCTTCTGCAGTTTTTCCTTGGACGTTCAGTCTTGAATTTATTTCCCACCTTATTCCTGATCCTTTTGACGTCAGGGTTTTCATATCTAATAACGTCATTCTTGGTGTGCGCCCTGTTTCCTGTTTTGATGTCCTGGACAAACCCGTCTTCAACAGGGTAGTCCTTTTCATTGGCCCATATCAATGAAGCATCTCATCCAATGAATTGTCCTCTGATGTTGCACATAGCTACATGTGACATACAGTGTGCTGTGGGGACATCTTCTTCTACAGCCACGAAGATCTTGGACTTTCCCATGCTGTATGGCTGGAGTGCACAGACAAAACATTCCCCTTCTGATTGCCTTCATCCAACTTCCTTCATGTGCTGGTATCATATGTTGTTTCCAAGATGGGCTGTGCTGTCCAAGTAGTCGTTTAGTTCATTGTCCGTTTCATATGGGCTTCTCTTGATTCTTAACGTTTTCCTGTAATTAGCTATCACTATGTCTCTGAATGCGTCTGGACTGCACTTTCGTTCAGGTAGTTTCTCGGGTATTATCCTTGGAGGGGCAGGTTTCATTTCCTGCCCTCCAGTACTATGGGGAGGTCATGTGTTTCTTCTCCTTCCCTCGTGCATTCTCTCGTAGACCTCCTTCCACATGTGGCTCATCATCCTTCCAACATGTGGCGGTGTCGTAAGCTTGGTCGTTATCTCTGGTGTTGGAGCAGGTGTGCTCGTTATCACAGTTGCTGCAGTTTTCTTGCTCAGCTCTTCGTGTAGCTTCTTTGCTCTTAGTATGAGCGGACACACATACTCCACTACCGTGTGTGTTTTCCCCATGAGTTCTTTTGTGGCTTCCTCTGTTCTCTTGAGGGATTTTGTCATGCCATCTCTGTCTTGTTGCTCGCTTGGTTCTCTGTTCTCTGGAGCTGTTTGTTTCACAGGTATCTTTTTGTTTTCTGTCGGTTCGGCCTAGGGTCTCACAGCCATTAACACTTGCCCTTGCTCGTGTGCACTCAGTGTGTGGGTGCATGCCGTGGACAGTGCTATGTTATCATTCATTCTGTGCTGACCCTGTCTCCAGCTTTTCTCACCATTCATTACTTCAAGTGTGTACGTATTACTGCTAATTACATTTAACTGTAAATCGTTTGCTTTATCATCAGGTTTTCTTGGAACAGGGATGACAATATAAGATCTGGGTGCCTTTGTGGGGCCCAGACGCTCATTACCTGGTGGATGCACGGACATTGGGATGCTTCGTGCACCAATAAAAAATGCAGTTCTGATTGTTAACGACAAAAATACTACAATAATCACTATACATATACATATGATTGCCTTGAAGGACAGTTTGCAGCACCTCCTTCCAGGAAAGTGGGGGCGCCCATCCACTGGTGGCACAACTAAATTACTGTTTTGGGCCCCCATCTCGAACAAGTCCATAGTCAATAGTTTATTTCTTTTCTTATCTTGATTTCGTTACTTAAAAGTTCAGCAAACACTAAAGTGTTGCGAGTGATGACAGAAGTCTCTAGTTATGGAGTACAGATCCTTTGCTAGACTATGGAAAAAGGTTAGACTACTGTTTTTTGCACATCACATTCTTCTTGCATTTGTGTATACAACTCATTCCCAGGGCACCTTCCCAATTCGTCTTAGCCCTGAGAACATGCAGGAATTTGTTTTCAGTGACACCATAAAAGGGTGGCTTTGCTGCACATCACGCATAGATAAACCATTGAAAAAATAAAACCAAAAATAAAAATAAAAGTGAACATATGAGAAGGTAGGAAAAAATAAGAAAAAGGTTGAAAAAAGTAAACACGGCAGTAAAGTCTGTTGCTCTGCTCCTTTAGCTTGGTTCTTCGAGGTCGAGTTGCTGCAAAGTCTCTCTCCCCCCCATTTACTCCACTGCGGGATGATGATGAAAAACAGAGAAAATAAGAAAAATAGGAAAAGAAGTTCAGGATGTAGTTATCCCCTTTCGATCCGTTCTACGTTGGAAGCATGAGGAACTGTGTCTTTGTTTCCTTGCTCTGCCCCCGGCTGGGGCTTCTAAAGGGTTTTATCTTGGATCTCTCCTTTCTAAGTCTCTTCTCAGCAGTGGATGTCCATGATTGCTTCTCAGCTGTGATGCAATAGCTCTCAGGAGTCTGTTGAGTTGTGCATTTTTTGCTGGATCACAGAGAAACGTGGGCACGTCGACAGTGATGGGCTACCCACTAGCTCTGGAAAGTTCTTGATGAGGTGAAAGAAGACTGTGAAGGCAATTCTGCTATCTTCATGTGATAATGACATTTGCTCTGATTCTCTGTCTCTTAGGTCACCGGTCTTTTTTGCAGTGTGATCAGTCCTTGCCTTCTCGATCTGTCCCTTGCCGACTAATTTCACTGGACTTGTCTCAGAAACTCCCTCTGAAAGCTGGACAGTTCCATTTGTAGCTGTATGCTATAGAAGAGTGTTCCTATCTTTCTCGCGTTGGCAGGGTCTCTGAGGAAGGTGAGGGCGTCAACCTCGGCAGGTCTCCCTACCATTGCCGGAAAGTCATTTACTAAGCCAAAGAGGACATTGTGGGCTATTAGGCTGTCCTCAGGGGACAGGGACATTTATTTGTTTTGCAGAGTCTCAATCACACGCCTCGCTTTTGCTTTGAGAAGTCTTTGCACTTGCCTGCTGCCTGGATAGCTGCCACATTATTTAGTTTACTCCATATCTGGTTTAGAAAATTACTGTTTCGGGGATCTCTGATGAATGTCAGTGTATCCGTGGTCCTCCTGACAAGTTCTGGGCACTCCTCAATGATTCGAAAGAATAACATGTAGGTCACTTCGTCAATGACTGCTTGAGGCGGGAGCATTGGTCTTTGAGTCACTGTGCACAGGCAACTCGGCGAAGACCTCTGCGACGACAGTCAATTACCTTCTTATTTTCTGGATCTTGGATGAATTCTGTGACACTTGTTTCTCTCCCTATGAGTGATGGATAAGTCAATGTCACTAATTGAAAGTAGGTGAGTACATCCCACTTACAGCTTCTGCTGGGGTGTGCCATAGGTTTGTGAACAAAGTCTAGATACTGGATGCTTAAAGGATAACAGTTTCAGTTCTCAGGAATGTCCGGTTCTGTTGCTTACCAGAGTCTTAGGTTTTTCAATACTTTGTGTGGCTTTTAAATGTTGATGAGCTTAATGCTTTTGCTGATATGAATACGTGTTTTCCTTCAATTACCCTGCACCTTTGGCTGCACAGGGTATTTGCTTGCTTCTTATTGTCTTTTTATGCCTATAGAAAAGGTTCAGTGTGGACAGGATTTTCACAAAAGTTCTTTGTTGGCTACATTTATTGTTCATTTAATTGTCCCTTTATCACCTTTCACTTGGTTTGAAGAACTGTCTTGTTTTGAAAGTCTCACTTTTATATATTTTTTCCTCGTTCTTGTAACTTGTCTGCTCATGCGTCCTTCTTCCTCGCCATAGATCTTGTCTGCACGTGCTGAGGTTCTTCTCTTTTGTCTGCGGATTCCTTGGCAGTAGATGTAGTGAGAGTGCCTTCTCCTATAAAAGGCTTGACGTCATTCAGGAAAATCCAGGCTCTTCTTCCTTGGAGCTTGACAGCGGACGGGGAGCAGTCCTCTACGATGAAAGGGCCATTAAATCGTGGTTCGTCCCATTTCTTCCTCGTACAGTTCCTCACCAAAACGCTGTCACCAGGGAAGATGAGTGGGGCACAAAGACTGTGTGCTGCGCCTGTCTCAGCACTGTCTGTTGTGGTTTGTGATGTGATGTTCCCTTTACGCCGTCGCTGCAGCTGGCCTGAAATGACAGATGTACTAGAGGCAAGGCAGTCAAGGTAATTCTACATTTCTTCTCCCAGAACCTCCCTAGCAGGCTGGGCATCACATCTAGCCCTATCTCGGGGGGGTAAGAGGGGTTCTCATTCTTCTACCAGTGATCATTTCGGCGGGGTGAGGGGATGGTCGGAGCCTGGCTGGTTCCGAAGCGCATATAATGCCAGTGGTAGGCAGTGCAGCCATCCCTTCTTTAATGTGAGCTTCAATTTGGCTATCCTTTCTTTCAACAGGCCGTTGAGCCGTTCACATATGCCATTCCTTCTGGGTGATACACCGACGAGAACTTGTGCTTTATAGCAAGCAACAAGCTAATCTGCTCAAATACTGAGTTTACAAAATGGGGCCCGTTGTCTGACCTCATAACCTCACACACCCCCCACCTGGGGAAAACCTCCCTCACCAGGAATTTTGCAGCACAGGCAGCGTCAGGGTGTGTACAGGGCCCTGCTTCTATCCATCTAGAGAATGGACACACCACGACAATGAAATACCTGTACCCATTACAAGCCTGAATCATATCGACATAGTCGATATGCAGGTGCTGGAAAGGCCCTTCAGGTCTGGGAATGATTCCTCTCATCACCTTCAATGTGTGCCCAGAGGTGAATTGCTGGCAAATTATGCAATTGACCATAAAGAATGCAACATGCTCCACTAGATTCGGCGTGAACCAGTCTTCTGAGAGCGTTGCAGCAAGATTTTCTTTTGACATATGGAAAGGGTAGTGGAGCTGTTCTAACGCTACCTTTAGAAGGGTGACAGGCATTACTGGTTTACCAGTGCTGTCCTGCCTCCATAACCCATCAGAGGGGTTTAAAGAACACCCTCGACGCTTCCATAAATTCTTCTCCTCCTGAGCTGCCTCCCCCTGGAGTTCCATTAACTGTGTCTGCCCCATATTAGTATAGGCTTCTGGAGTGGCTCGGGCTATCATCATTCACTCATGGGTACGTGCCACCTCCACGTCCATGATTGTCTCACCCTTGGATGCCATGTGCTTGGCTTCCGTGTCCGCTTCATGGTTTCCACGTGACACGAAATCTGTTCCCTTGGTGTGAGCGGCGCACTTGACGACCGCTATGCACACTGGGAGCTGTAGTGCTTTTATCATCATGTCCAACAAGGCTGCATGTTGCACTGGCGTGCCGTCCGCTCGGAGGTAGCCCCTCCTTTTCCATCGTACCAGGCCTGCGTGCACGGTAGACATCACATAGGCGGAGTCACTGTACACTGTTACTTCCTGGTCTGCGTGATTCTCAATGGAGAGTATCAATGCCACTAGTTCTGCAGCCTGTGCCGAATAGTGGGATGGTATTTGTGCACTGACAAGTACTTGGAACTCTCCATTTGCCATGTGTTTGATCATGGCCACGCCTGTATACCGTTGCCCGTCTTCTTGGTCAATTCCCGATGACCTGTCAATGAAGACGACTTCTCCGCCTGGCAGAGCATTCTCTCTTACTCTGGGGATTTCATCAAAAAACTCTTCATAATTGGCGCATTCATGCACAGGTTCTCCCTCTGTGACTGGCTCAGCAATAAACATAGCAGGGTTCACAGTTTTGCATCTCACTATTTTGATCGATGGATTTGAGATAATCACCTCATATGCGGATGCTCTCTGTGAAGTCAAGGTGCCTTTTGGCTTCTCCAATATGGCAAATAATGAGTGCTCAACATATAATGTCATGAAGCATCCCATCACAATGGATGACACTTTCTCGATGGCAAACGCAGCGGCTGCTAAATTTTGCTCGCATGTAAAGTGGCCCCTCATGACCGGGTCCAAGCTCCCACTGTAGTACGCTAGGGGCTTGTACCCCAGTGATGTTCGCTGAGCGAGCACTGCCATCATAAAATTGCCATCGGTATGAGAGAAGAGATAGAATTCCTCTGCATAATTGGGGATCCCGAGGACTGGGGCCTTACAAATTGGCCCCTTTAGCTCTGCAAACCCCTTTTCCATTTCTTCAGTCCATTCAATGTTTCCCTCTGTTGCCTGGGCTTTCTTTAAGGCCTGGAGCAAGGGCTTGGTGTACGTGCTGTAATCGAAGACCCATGCTCTGACATAATTGCATAGGCCTAAGAAGCTCTGCATTTGTTTTACCGTGAGCGGCTTAGCCGTGTTCATGATAGCTTCAGCCCTCTCTGGTGTTACCTTTTTCCCCTCATGTGAGATTAGTTGCCCTATGTATAACACCTCCTGTTGGCAGTATTGCAACTTGTCCTTGTCCACCTTGTATCCCTTCTCAGCTAATATGGTCAATAGCTGAACAGAGTCGTGTCGGCATTGCTCTTCAGTGGTGCTGCAGATCAGAATGTCATCTACATACTGCAATACAATACTGTCTACCGCAATGTTGCTTAGGTCCATTTGCATGGACGGAGATTCACAATACCCTTGTGGCAGCCTTGTACTTTTCAGGTGCATTTGTCTGAAAGTAAATGACGTCAGGTCTTGTGAGACACGGTGCAACGGAATCGAGAAAAATGCATTCTTCAAATCGATTACCGTGAAATATTTTGCCTCCGTGGGTATGTTGCTCAAAATGGTGGATGGATTAGGGACTAGAGGGAACTCGGCTTCGACTATGTCGTTCAATGCTCGTAAATCCTGGATTAAACGCCAAGATCCTCCCTTCGATTTCTTGACAGGATAGATCACCATGTTACAAGGTGATTCTGAGGTTACCAAAATGCCCTGTTCCATCATGGCAGAGATTGTCTTTGCAATCCCCTCATCAGCTTCTCTGGACATGGGGTATTGCCACGCTCTTGGTAGTATCGCACCAGGCTTGAGTTTAATCTTCACCTATCCTGCCCCCTTCAGGAGTCCTACGTCATAAGGCCCTTTTGTCCATACTGTGACTGGCACCTGGGCCATGTCCTCTTCAAAGTATTCTGGTCGTGCCATCACTAACATCATTCGCTGTGGCACTTCTCGTTTGACCATTTTGACCCAGAATATGAGACATACTTCCACCCATGTCTCCTCTAAGTCAGGGTGCTCTTCGAACAGATCATCATCTGTGACGTCAGTCACTCGATACCCTTCTTCAATGGCGATAAATGTGCACCATTGCCTTCCTTCGTCATCATATCCTTCCACTAAAACCACCTTCCCCTTTACTGCGGCAAACTGTATTACCAAAGGAAGTATTTGTCCCTCTTCTTCATGCATGGGTATCCTTGGTCTAAAAAAAAACTCGTCAGGGGTCCTCATAGTTTTGCCTGCGAGGCCCGGCAATCCCACCATAAGCACTTGCACGCCATATTCGAAGACCTCTGGCTCCAGCGGTAAAGCTCTCATAGCTGCACGTCCCGAGTATGCTCTGATCATTTTGCATACGTTGGAATAATGCATTCCTGGCGTGGAGCACACTATGCCATCCTCAGTAAATGAGATTGACATATTCAGCTTTGTCATTAGATCTCGACCCATGATGTTTTCTGGGGACTGACGGGAATACAGTAAAGGCACATTCATTTCATGCTCTCCCACTGAGACCAGGAGAGTGTCTGTAAAGGGAACTCTACTATGAGCTCCAGTGAAACTCTGCGTGTCTATTTCCTCGCCGGACAAGGAAAACTTGCCTTCTCTTATGCACGAACGCGTCGCGCCTGTGTCAACTAAGAAGGAATACTCTTTTCCCCCTATGGTGACATTTACCCTCGGTTCCCTATTAGGGGCTGGTGTCACCGATAGGATAGAGCACATCAGAGATCCCTGTGAGCCGTCCTATTTCATGTATAGGTTCGGTCCACTGTATACCTGTGCGTTTCCCCTACCGGAATTAGTGCTCTGAGCCACTTATGTCAGTGTCTGCTGGGGTTGTCCCTGTGGTACATTCCCCATGTTCAGTGGTTGGACCACTTGCTGTGCACCTTGCTGCAAGCCAGCTGCCTGCTGCTGCACAATATAGTTTTGTGCATTGCCCTGTTGTGGGGTAGCCGGTTGATTCACCGGTGCCCCATCCCTTGATTGTTCTGCCACATGCCTTGGCTTCTGCACATGCGTGCCACATGTCCTGTCTCTCCACACAGCCAACACACTGGTGGTGGTCGGGCCATCTGTCCATCTGGCATAGCTGGACTGCCCATTGGTGCGCTCTGGATACCACCCTGAACATTTTGAAAACCTCCTTCGTTACCTCTAAAGCCTCCCTGATTACCCTGTCATCTTCTTCCTCCGAATCCCCTTCCTCTTGGATAATATCCTGCATTACCCTGATTGTTCTGCTGCGGGTTAGTGGCACATTGCGCACTCGAATTGGCTGGGCTTGTTAGCATGGCTCTACCGAGCGCATAATTCGAGAGCTTCCTTTGCACTAACTTCGCCTGTTCTCCCTTACGCGTTGCCTCTTTCTTTCGATTCTTTTCTTGCAACAGCCTACAATAATGGGCAATTGTCAACTGGATTTCAGCCCACGGTTTAGCTTCTATTCCTACCAATTTTTTGAGTTGTTTTTGCACCGGTTCTGGTAACCCTTGGCACAGTATATGATAGAATACAGGGATAGATTTCATCCAAGACTCATGCGTTTCGAGCACCCACGCTTCTTGAAAATTCTGGATCTAAAGCAACGGATCCTCTGACTCCTTCATTTTCCGAGTCATTATAGCTCCCATATCGGATGTGTCTGGATATAGCGTACGCAGCGCTTTCCATACTGCTGCTCTACAGTTATTAAACGGTGCTTCGTCATGAGAGGTGTTAGTTATGTTTACCCTAGGGTAGCTTGCCCTTTTCCACACATCGCCTGCTCTCTCTCCACGTATAGGAATTAGGAGACCTTTGATGTCCCCTATGGCTAGGGTGACAACCCCCGTCATTTTTCTAGCTCATGTATCCACTTCCTGGCTCCCGATGTCAACATTGGAAGCTTATTTTTGAGATTCTCTCGGTCCATGTGTGGCCATGGAATATATTGCGGTCTTACTCCCCCTTTCTCTAGCAGTGGGAATTGGAATGTGCAATCCTCCTTTTCCTTTTCTTGACCTTCTCGGTCTCTTGCTGGGGTGGCGTTCCCGCCTTGCATTCTACCTGGCAGTGCCCTTAACCTATCTGTATAGGCAGGTGCCGACGCCCCCCTCTGACCGTGGGGTGTTTCTTCATGTCGGCTGGACTGTCCAGCGGACTTCGGTGTCCTTTTTATGGACCCCCTAGCATCAGCCCATTGCCCTTCTCGGTTCCCTGGGAGCTGCTTTTCGCACCGTCTCCCTTCGTCATACACAGTTTCTTCCGTTTCCCCTTCGGAGACAGACCCTGAATACTCCCAGTTCACACAGCTTCTTGTATCATCTTAGTTCTGCTCGACTTCGAGTCTATCTAGGGACCGTCCCCTACACCCACTACTTTGGGTGACATCCTCAGTGTCATATAACTGAGTGCTCTCTAAGCGCTCATCTTCCCTTCCCTCTTGGGAGATTCGTTCCAGTCCCATGTCATCATATATTTTATCAATCGCTTCCCCGATGCTTCTGGTGTCGAAGTCATCCTCAATAATTGTCCCGCTTGTATCTGGTATTACATCACTTGCTGGAAAGAACTCTTCTATGTCTTCCCAGTCTACAACAGGATTGGGTTTTTTCACTTCTCGCTGCAAATATTCTAAATCTCGCGCCCTTTGCCTGTGCTTACGCTCTGCTTCCTCATCCATTTCTCTTCGCTTCTTCGCCTCCTCTCTAGCCTTATCTACTTCCCTCATCCATTCGTTTCTACATTCTGTTGCCATTCTACTTTCCTCATCTTCTCTCTTCTTCACTTTCCTTTTGTGCACCTTCCTTTCTTCCTCCAACTTTAGCATGTTCTGCCGCACTTTTCATAGGCTGCATATTGCGTGCGACTGAGCGTTATACTCTGCTCTTCACGATATAGTTGGTCTCGCCTCAACCTATCCTTTTCTCTTGCCCTCTCGTCTCTCATAGCCATTTCTTTCTTCTTTTCCTTACTTTGCGTCTCAACAGACCGTTCACTCGGCCTTGCGTCATCACTTCCTTTTCCATCTAATTTCAATAGTATCTGCCCTCCCATCCATTTGTCCTTTGCAAATGTTACCTCATCGGTTCCTTTCCGCTTCTTTCCTTCTCTCTCTCTATCGAGAGGTGCACTCCTTTGTGCCTGGTCCTTCCTTTCCTCATCTCGCCTCTCTTTGTCCCTCGGGATCGTGGAGGCCGAGTCAATTTCCTGTTCCTTCTCTTTCGTCTTGTCACTGCTACACACAGGTGACTCATATACAGGGTTGCTATAACCCGTGGCTGCTTTAAGTTCTCGTAGTGGGTAAAGGCCTTCCGACTTACTTCCCTCAACAACTGGCTCCGGCGGGGCAGGTGGCGCGGTAGGTATCTCACCCCTCTCCGTACATACATTTAATATCCAGTCTGCGGAAGGTTCTTCTTCATTTACTTGTTCAAACATTTTCCAAAGCTCGAGAACGGCAAGGCGTTTCTCGAGCTTCTTCCCGCTATATGTGGCATGTAGGAACGTGGTCATGCGCTGTAAGACAGCCTTAGACAATGACCCATTCTGGGGCCACGGCATAACCATTTTATTTGCGATGCCCTTAACCCACTCCTGGCTGTATTTCTTCAGCTTTGCTGCATGTTTTGGCAATTGCTTGCACTTCTTCCATTCTTAATTTTTTCACCAACAATGATCACATAATGTTTCAATTTTTTACACTATTATGAGCGAGCACCAATCCAACTTTTCTGCAAACCTTTTACACCAACAGCTTTACTCAAAACACATCAATTCAGTGGCGATTCCATCTCATTTACAGAATCGCGTAAAACAAAAATGCATTACCATCATTTAATATCACACTAATTCCACATTCAGCATACACAGAACATATAGGACAGACGCTTGACAGACTAGACAGACACCAGCTGGTCAACGTATACCTGCCTTCTAATTATTACCCCGTCATGGGATTTGAACTACCCCTTTATGACGTCTTTGTAGCCTAGCGTCCCCCTCTCTGTGGGCTCTGGGTTCAAGTTCCTTCTGACCACTCTTTAAAGCGCAGGAGCAAGGGGAATTTACAGTTTTCTCTCGGGTGCCCCCCCCCCCGGTACTCCTTACAGTTTTTAATCTCAGGTGCCCCCCCGGTACTCCTTACAGTTTTTAATCTCGGGTGCCCCCCCGGTATTCCGCTATATCTGTCTTCCTTCCTCTAACTATTTTATCTATCTCCGCCACCCTCCGTTACCTTTCCCCCACTTGCTCCAATGCCTATAAGTAATTTGCCAAGGTAACGAGTTTCGTTGTTTCACTCACCAATCATCTCTTTTCCTCTCTGGATCTCTGGGATCACCGCCCCTTCCTCTTCCCGCTTTATGGTTTTCGTCCGATCCGCTTCCCGTGGGAATGAAAAGGGTTATGCTTGGAAAAGCGGGTTTCTTCAGACCCACTGCAGATTTTTGGGAGTAAATACACTATCACTGTCCACGGGAAGCTTCTCGGCCTACTTAGCCGGAATAGCGAAAGGACTTGCGATGTAACCGTAGGTCCAGAGTTACTTCGCGCCGTCGGTCTAAGGGTGTCTTATGACTATATTAATCGATTATCAATAATCGTTGGCCGAAACCATCCTCACGCTACCAAGTGTTGACGAGGAGAGGTAATTACTGACAGGCCCATTGGTCAGCACTCACCCTCGAAAACTTGTAATACAAGATAGCTGCACCGTGTGAGGACAGGGTGCAGGACTTACATACTCCAGCACAAATCAATACTAGGAACTCAGTAAATTGGCAAAGGGAAGTCTATTTAATGATACATTCATCAGCTTATGGAAATCAGCAGCATCTCGAACACCTGTCTTGCCCCGACTTCCTCGAACTTCAGTACAACAGCCTCTTTTATGGGCAAACTTCGTCATCAATGACGTACACATCTATAAAAAATCATCATGCAATATAATTGGTTGGGAAAGGTAACTTAAGTATAGGTGTTATATCTGTATATGAAAAAATAAGGCATACGGATTGGATAACTCTTATCGGGTGGGCGTCTATGCCCATCCCTCTACACCACACGTGATTGACGTCACTACAAGTACGACGTCTCATTGGTTACAATGTCTATAGGACCCTAGATTACATGGTCCTTTGTGATTGGGCGAGTTACACCCCTAAACATAAATCTCCACTTTTAATTAGCAGCATGCAGAATAGACACACTGGTGCCTGGTGTCCCAAGATTCACCCTGCCTCCCTTCCATCAATCAGTGTTTTAGGGCTATGTGTCAATGAGTTGGCTGTGTATGACCTCGGATCTGTAGTCTCTTATCAGGAAAAGTTATGGCACCCTCTGGTTCTGGATGACATCAGGCGGTGGTACATCTTTGCGCCTGTCTGGTCACGTGTTGGTCCACCGTGAATCTGCTTCAGTTTCCAACCTTTTGTGCATTTAATTCTGTATGCGCTTGGCCACCTGCATGGGCCTCTCTTATCTTGACCTTCACAGGCGTGCTGGCGTGCTCTGAAGTTGGAGCCTCGTGAGCTCATGCTCACCTCCCCTTCTCTGGTTGACCTCGATTTCCCCGGAATGAGCCATCCTTTGTTAAGTTTCGATCCTGCTCTTTTCCTCTGCTTGTGCCTGGATATGAAACTTGGCCAGTCAGGCCTTGGCCGCCTGGGAGTACTTCTGTTTATACAAAATGGAGTTGCACGTGTACATTGTGCTGTATTGAGGAAGATGTATACAGTCGGCGCTTGCCGCTCTAACTTCTACTAAGCATTGCAAGCAGACTCGATTACTTAGCATCTTGCGTTTCAAGCTTATTTACACACGTTCAATAAGGCGGTTGCTTCCATCTTGTCTCATGGCACCATTCTCATACGTTTTTCACAGTGTCTTTCCCCTTCGTCCATTACAATTATCCTCGCAGTTGTCGGTACTGGCATGCATAGCTTTCAGAAGCCACTTCTGGTTGTTCTCGGGGCTGCCCAGGCCCTTAGTCTATTTCCATTGGCCTTCCATTAAGGCCTTCGGGGTTTCCTCGTGGACAGTCTGTAAATACTCTTTGTTTCGTACCAATGGCAGGTACGGTTGTCTAATTGGGTTCCGTGCTGCCCAGGGTTACCTGGTTATGGGCATTTCAACAGGTATTGATCATCTAATGTACACAGGGCAGAGGCCCATTGCAGCCCTTTGTTGGTTCAGCTGCTCCTCGTACGTCACATACCTTGGCGAGTACCTTTCTGGCAACTCGCAATGGGGGGCGGGGGTGCAGGTCGTATCTGGGACCTCCTCTACACTCCAGAATGCGGCAGCCAGGTTGGCTCTCTGTGCCCCTAGATTAGCCCAATCTCAGGACCTACTTCGGTGTCTTCACTGGCTCCCGGTTAGGTCTCGGGTGAAGTTCAAGTTCCTCTGTATGGTCCATCGTGCCATCCACTCCACATGAGCTACGTTCCTTCAATCGAAGTTGTCTCTTTAACAACCTAAGAGAGACCTTTGTTCGACCGATCAGCTTCTGTTTCCGTCGCTCTCGGGCGGGAGGCCAATCATTTTCGGTGTTGTCTCTGACATTGTGGAATACTCTCCCTCTGCATGTCAGGAGCATATAGGCACTTTCCATTTTCCGTAAGCAGCTAAACACTTGTCTGTTCCGATCCTGACCATTTGCTTCTCCCTCTCTGGCGGTTTCGTCCACCCCTTGATGTCTTCTGGTCTTTGCCGTGCTCTATAAATCCATATACAATACAATACTACAATACACTCAGCATTGCCTCGAGCGCTATTGTCTGTACACTGTAAATAAAGCTCCTACAGATGCACTTTCTGAATAAATTACTATTTGTAAATAAATAACGGTCCCAATTAGTATATAACCAGTTCAATGAGTGAGTAAATCACCTCCAGTCTGTAAGTAAAGGGCCCAATCCCTGTGTAATTAATAGCTTTTTTTGAGTGTTCATTTTGGGTTTCAGCTCCCCTACTGGCTGATTTCTTTGTTCTGTTGTGCAGAGTTTAATAATCGTGTATATCCTGTGGTAATATGCAACTATTAACCCCCTGACTCTATTGCTTTATGTATAATTTTGCCACTGTGTGAAACATGGCATTTTTACAAAGCTTCATGTAGATGGCCCACTTCTAAACTGTGTATTAATGTGTGTTATGATAACCTACTGATGGTACTCTATTAATGGCCCTTAGAATGAAGGGCCTAGTCGGTGCCTCCAGGGTTTCAATGTTGCATGACATTGTGCCATTCTCAAAACCAGCTTATTGCTTATGAACTATCAATTTGGCATGCAACTATTTGCCACAAGTTTATATTATATGACCTGGAACTCACCCTATAAGTACTCATGCCATTTTCCTGCCATCCTATGCTAAGGAACTCTCATCATATACCAGGTTTTCCCATTAAATGCTCACACACACCATTTGGCAAGTATTGTTATATTCTGTGTAGGTATGCAGATCACATGGCAACATAACTGCTTCATGTCATAGCCTTTCTAATTCTCTGGTCTTCCCCTATAGCGCTTTGGCATACTTTCAAGGCATTCTTTATAACCTATCCTTACTTAATATAGCTGGGAACTGCTTTCTTTTTCACCAGCGCTGCTTTCCTTTATTTGAGATCTTTTCGCTCTTGTTACACTTTCAAGCAAAATTGTTGGAAAAAATGGTTCACAGTAGCAGCAATACATTTTTTTTTTATTTGATTTAATTGCGCAAGACAATTTTTACATAATTGAACAACCACAAAAGAAAAAGCAACATCCAAGTCCTTGGTTCTTTGGGCTGAGTCCTGACACTAACTCTATCCTAGATACGTAGTCCAGTCCCTTTGTCTAGGATGTTTCATGGAAGGTATTTTTTCTCGCTGATATCGTAATAATGGAGCAATAGCGGCTTGGGTCACTATTTTTGTTTGTTATGCTTCCTCAGCATCACTTGGCTGTATACATTCCTTTTCTTTGGGCAGTCCAAGCTAATTTGTCTGAAGAAGCCCACGACTGCTATTACCCATCAAATCTTTTCACCGCTCATCAGGCAGGCCCACCATTCTTGTTCACTGCAAGCATGGACGTCCTTTAAGAGATGGCCAAGCCAGGTATTTCTTTCTTCATTCACTCCTAAGCATGCTAGGAGGAGATGTCTTATGGTCTCCACCTGATTTGGATTCTCGCAAAAGCGGCATTTGTTGGAAGTCGCTAGGCCTCTTATTGCTAAAATCTCATTTGTACTCATCAAGTTCAGACGAATCCAAAGAAAACTTTGACGGGTTTGTTGATCTGGGAGTGATAAATAAGGTGTGACCTCATTACGTTTTTTTGGTCTTGCTGGTAGATCTTTAGTAAGTACGCAGCCATCAGCTTCGTCCTGAGTTTCGATCCAATCAAAATCCAATAACTTCTTCTTAACTTTTGTTGGATTTAGTATCAACTCTTCCTCTGTACTTCCTATTGTATCCAGCAGCAGCCTATTTTTTGACCTCCAATCAGTGAGCATTACGTTCTGCTCTCCCTCCATTTCTCTTTTGATGATTTCAAAGATCGCTTTTGGCGAAGGGAGAATGATTTTTCTATAAAGCATTAGGCCGTTCCGCTCCATTGTTGCTTCGATGGAAGTTAAGCTGAGTTCACAGCGGATTAGAGTAATGGGGGTTGACTGTGGCAAAACTAGGACTCGCCGCCAGAAGCGTCCTTCCAGATTTTTCCAGATTACGGCTGGTATCAGTGGCATGGCTTCAACTCAATAGATTAGAGTCGGGACAACTTTTGCTTTAAAGAAATCCAATATTGGTAGCAAGGAAAACCGACCACATTTTCTATTCACAGCTTTTGTTTTGAGTGGCTGCCAAGGTTTTGATCTTCTCGTCGAGATGTTCTTGGATTGGGAGCTCGATTTTGCTGTTGTTTAAGATAATACCTAGGTATTTACAGCTCCTCACCTTCTCCAGTTGGCTCCCATCAGCAAAAAGTTTTTGAGTTTTCTTTGTATTCCTGTTCTTTCGAAATGACATAACGTTTGTTTTGGCTTCATTCCATTCCAAATTATTTTCTTTCAAATCGGCCATCAAGTTGTTCAACTGCCCCTGCAGGCCCACCAGTGTTTGGTCAATTAGTATTATGTCTGCGTAAAGTAGTCTAGGAAGTTTGGAATTCCTAGCATTGGGGGGAAAAGCTCTAATCTTCGCCTGAGAATCCATAAAGTCAGCTGTGTATGAGTTGTACAGTGCCGGGGCTAAGGGACAGCCCTGTTTAACTCCTCTTGCTGTAGATATCTCTCTTGATAGGAGGCCTGCTCTGCTCAGCCTCACTCTCATCGATGTGAGAGAGTATAAAGGCTTTATGGGTTCAAGGATGGGTTCTGGACAGTTACGTTGAACCAGCTTTGTCCACAAAGTTTCCCTGTTGACCCGGTCGAAAGCCTGGACCAGGTCGATGAATACTAGAAAAACAGAAGGTTTTCCCCCCAATACTTAGGCCTTCAGAAAGCTCAGCAGCAGAATATTAGCCGTGTTGCCCATTCCCTTGACAAAACCTGCCTGCAGGGGGTCATAATATTATGATTGCTTTATCCATTCCTGGAAATTGTCATGGGCGAAAGACCCGAATAATTTCCCGATTGTGTCCAATAATGCGATGGGTCGGTATTGACAGGGATTGTTTTTAGCACCTTTTTTAAAGATGGGGACTACATATGCTTTCCTCCATGAGGGCAGAATCTCTTTTGTTTCAATGCAGTTACGAAAGACTGTGCTAACAAAGGAAGCCCAGGCTTCTGGGTGCTTTTTCAAATCAAGGTTGGTTATCCCGTCAGGGCCCGCCGATCTTGAGTTGTTTAACTTTCTGATCTTTTTTATAATTTGGTCCATATCCGTTGGAATTTTCCAGCCCATCTCAGTGTGCAGCAGGACAGTTGATGTTTCACTTTCGGGTTTTTTATATAGTTCCATGAAACCAGTTACCCAAGTGTGTTCAGCCACATTATTCTGCAAAGCTGTGTTTGTCTCGTTTGTACTTGATCTTATCAAAGTCCAAAAGTCCCTTGATCTCTTCCCATTCAAAGTACGGGGCACCCCTTCGGAGTCTGTTTGATACAATTGTTGATGTTGATGACGCAGCCAAGTTTTGTACGTTTTCTCCATTGTTTTTGCTTCTTTAATTAATTTTGGATTTCTTGATTTTTTGGCCATCCTTTTTGCGTGCCTCACCATTTTCCTCTTCTCTACCAGCGTTTTGTTGTAAGCATGAAGAAAGGGTTTTGTCGCTTTGGCAAGTTGTGTCTTCTTAGTTTTGTAGACTGCTAGTAGTGGGTTATAGTCTGTATCTTCAGACCTCACAGGGTTCTCATTTACAGATTTCCTCAGATATTTCTCTGTAAGAGACTTAATAGCTTTTTCATTTAATCTGAGGCGGACATTGCCATTGCAACTTTTAACCTCTGCCGACATGTACATAGATTTGGAGCGAGTGGATTTCAAGTTGTGACCAAAATGTTATGGTCACTGTTCAGAGTCCTGATCATGTCAATGCTCTCAGTTTGAGCCAGGAACTCTCGTGAGACATAGGTGTGATCTAGTGTCAGGCATGATCCATTTTGCTCCAATGTGGGGCATAATGGCCCTGATCTCTCTTTCATTCTGTGTAAATTATGGTGGTCGTTTGAATCCATCAAAAGATTCCATTTGCTTCCTATTATGTGCAATGGGAGACGGATATCATTGGGACTGAATTTGTATCCCTCTTCAATACAAACAGCGTTTAGATCACCTGTGCTCTTTCTAGTAGGTTTTCCATTCTCTTTATGTAGCTCTCGGTGGAAATTGCAGCTGGGTTCCAATATGTGTTTATCAGAAGGATCGTTTCCACTTTTGCCAACTCATTTAACTTCTTTGAAATCTCCCAGGACATCAGAGTTGCTTTCGTTAACTCCGATGTCGATATAATACCCTTCAAATATAGACCACTACCTGATTTAATAGCTGTGAGGAGACCCGTCGAGGGGCGACCTTTTTGGCCTTTCATAGCAGGGGAAAAGGCCAGTTCGTATACATCAAGCCTCGGTTCAAAGAGCAACCATGTCTCTTTTAGAATAATACATCAAACCCTGCCCATTTCACGTCAGAGTGAGATGTAAGATGACCAAAACCATGATTGTTCCAGGACCCCATTGTGAATGTCACTTCCTCGACAGTGATGGTCTTAGATTTGCTTCTCCCCACTGCCTCTCCAATCCTGCCTTTGTTTGAAGGCTAAGTAGACTTTTGGTCCTGATGGACTCTATAGGTCCAAGTCACATTTTTTATTTGCTCATTTTCAGTGTTTTTAGTTTGATGTTCCAGTGCTGCATTGTTCTGAGCCAACTTTTTAACTTCTGATATATCGTGTTGAAAAGTTATTTTTAGCTGGGGGAGCAGGCCTTTTGGCAATCACGTAGATTTCCTGCTTCTAGATTCGAGTTCTTGGCCTTCTGTTGAGTAATTTCGAATTCTTGTCCTCTCGGATTGGGGTTGCTCTCTTGTTGCTAGCCTCTTCTCCTGACTTTTTTTGGACAAGAAAACTTGTCTATGGCCAGGTTCTCTGACTCTTTGTCCCGTCTTGGGGATCTTGAGAACTGCCTTGTTTGCCTTGAGGGATGGGATCTTGGGGGGCCCTCCTCTCTTGACCACTATTATCTGTCTTTTGATGGTATTTTGTAGAGCCTCCTGGGTAAATTTCAGTAAGATCAAAACCCAGTATTCCGAAGTTCTCTGTGGCTTTTCTCAGTAAATATTTATCTAATATGGAGAAATGAGGCGTCTTTACAGTTTTTATACGCTGGCTCTACTATCATTATTTCTTCGGAATGTAAACATCTCAAGCTCGGTATATGGTCGCACAATTTCAATAAGGTATGACGATTTAAAATCAAATTGTCCTTCCTGTTTGATATTCTTTCCAGCTTGAATGCTCTTGTGTCCTGTATTTTCCTCTCACTCATGCTTTTTTTCCTAGAAACATTTGGTCTTTCGCCTTCCTTATTTCCTTCTTTTAATGTTGGATGTGTGTTCCATTTTCGGATCTCTCTTCCTTCCCCTTCCCATACTCCCCGCCATTTTCTTCGATTCTCAGGGGAATCTTTTAAATGTTTTTTGTCGTTCTCCTGAGATTTTTCGAATGTGGGTCTACGATTCGCCCTTTCTCGTCCGTGTCTCTGCTCCAGAGATTTATCGAGCTTAACAGGATGAAGGCATTCATCCGTCCTGACTCTTTATTCTGCACAGGCATGGGGAGCTTGATCACCATGTACCAGTTTGCATCTGTCGGCGATTGTCAGAAAGAGCGGTGACAGGGATGCCCGGACGAAGACTTTCTTTTTAGGTTCCTCAATGGCATCATCGTCCGTCAGGGCCACTGCTTTTCTTTTCGTCTAAGGCGTCGCTATCAGCTCTGATTCCGAGTCCTCTATCGTGTACCGCTTCTTTTTTTAAAAGTCTTGCAGCATATTTGATAGGGCTAATTTCTGCTGCGCTGAAAAGGGAATCAAGTTTCTCGCCTGACTTTTTGCTCGCTTACGAGCATTTCTTGTTTTCTTGCAGGACTTTTTTTCTCTACTTTGCTGCGCATTATGCAGTTTTAGCCACCCGCGTCAGTCTTCTTTTTTTGTTGTTGAAGTTTGCCTTCCTGATTTGCATTGGTAGATTTTCCAGGCGCGGCTTGGTGAGGTGAATGAGCATTCTTCTCATTCTCTGCGCGCCATGGATTCGTGCCATGGATTCGTGCCTTCCCCCTCCAGGGGCTTATCATCCAGCCCAATTTAATTTGATCCTTCGGGCTTCCCCTTTCCATCTTGGTTTTGGTAAATTTTACAGTCGTCTTCCCCATCCACTACATCCGAATGTGCCGCGTATGAGCGGTCGCCCGGTGGAGTTGATAATTCATCTGTTTCAATCCTGGGATGCACCTCAATACTTATCGTCTGTTTTATTGGAGGCACAGAGGGCTTGACGGGGGTTCGGAAGGGTTGCTGCAAAGCGTCCAAATCTTGCTTCTCTGTTGACACATTATGTGAGTTATTGAGACACTGCGTTGGAGGTCCCGGAGTGATTGGTTCATCAGTCGTCAACTGTTTGTTAGCTAAAATGAGTCCCCCAGCCCCTTTCCCAACGTCTTGTAAGTGCTGAGGACTTGATTACAAGCCAAACAGGAGGATTGTTGGAATCTCCGACACTGCCAATACAAGAGGCGCAAGGGATTTCAGGCCGAATTCTATGGGCGTTTTAATTACAGAAGCACACATCGGTAAGTCTATTTCAGTTTTCTTCGGAGCCATAGGATGAATTGGATATAAGCGCGTAGGTTGACAAGCTGCCTCTGCCCTTTTTTCAGCGACCCCGAAGTTCGCACACACGCTCTTACCTGATTTGGGAGTGGTGAGAGTGGTAAGAGCGGCGGCCGCGTTCACCAATGAAGGTTTAGTGTTTGGAAGATGCGCATCTACTTCAGTACAGCGCGGGCGGCCACTCCGAAGAATGCAGGTTTCCTCCTCCATCTCGAATGCCACAGACTGCCAAAGACTGCAGTTCACTCTGCAGTCCAGTCCGCGGACGCTCTGTGGCCAAGGGCTGTATTATAAGGAACAGTGGGTCCTCCCACTAGTACGATGAACACTGCAGACAGACTCAGCCAGAAAAACGAGAAGGGTGACTGCCAAAGACTGCAGTTCACTCTGCAGTCCACTCTGCGGCTGCTCCGCGGCCAAGGGCTGTATTAGAAGGAACAGTGGGTCCTCCTACTAGCACGATGAACACTGCAGACATACTCAGTTTCAGCCAGCAAAACGAAAAGGGTGACTGCCAAAGACTGCAGTTCACTCTGCAGTCCACTCTCAATAAATACTTTTGTGGAAGCAGCACATAGGAGTGTGCCCTTCATTTAGACAACAGACATAAATGTGAGAAAAAAATTAATTACTGTTTAAAGTATTGCCGTGTCTGTTGCTCACTTATTAATTGTAAGGACAAGTAACTAAAATGGTATTTGAATTGCAATCATTTGGAGAGGGAGTGAAGTACAGGGTATCAGTAGGGGAGCAACGTGAGGTGGGGGATATATTTTGATGTTTCTCACTGGGTGAAATATTTTCTTGAAACTGGCCAGGTGATGCTGTCAACTGACAATACATTGCTTTCACAGTTTCTTCTCAAGACACTCTACAATAAAACAACAAATACAATTCAAAACAATGTGCATTACGCACAGAGCAGTACACAACGAATGCGCTGAGTTCCTAAGAGACAAACTGCACATACATCGACCAACAAGAACGCTCAGATCAAGCATGGACACCCGCCTGGAACCGAAGCCCTACAACAAAAGAAAACTTGGAGGATCCTCCTTCTCTCACAAGCCCCGAAAACCTGGAACGACCTTCCAAAGTACATACGTAACACTAGAAACCACCTATTATTCAGGAAATTACTCAAAACCTGGCTCTTCACGTCATAACTAGAAAGACTGGCCACAGGGGCACCGACATACCAAAAAACACCAACGAACGTAGTGCGACCGCGATACGCACCGATCAATCAATGGGAAAAGCTGAAGTAAATATCCCACGGCATACTAAAGGCCCAGACGAGAGACAGTCGCAATACGACCAAAGACAGTAAATATAGCAAACTAAGACAGAAAGACTAGAACGAATCATCAAGAGGACCAGGACCTAACTATGACCTTCCCCATCAGCCCTTAGAACAAATCATAGAGAGGGAAAGGAAGCACTGCATCACGGGCCCAAGGCAATGGGTGAGAAACAGAATGTTTCATCACTACACACGGCCCACCAATACAAAGCAGGAAGCACAATGCCCCACCACACAAACTACAACTAAACAGCAGTCTCAAGGATGTTCACCCCACGGAAATCAAAGAATCAGTCACGACAGAAGGATACGAATGTCTGAATACACACGCTCACCAAGACGGATCCACTAGGACAACAATTCAACATGACCGCAACCCTGAACCACTCAAAGCCTTAACCGACCAGGGTCACACTAAATCACCTAAGAATAGATATCACCCAACCAGTCCCACACCTGAAGATTAGGTTCAGACGCACCCACCAATCCAAACTATACTCAATAGGATACAGTTGGACCAGCGCGTCACCACCAAATCGAGTCGGTCACCAGGAACCAGCAACATCCGAACCCACAGCAACATCCGAACCCACGGGTTTACAACTCTAACGGAATCATAAGTACCTGAACCTGGATACAGACCCCACTAACTCAACCCTCAATCTTCTGCTTACTTAAACCCACACAAAACCACACAACCATCTCTCTCCCAGCAATCTGCACGCACTTTACCACACCGCATCAACAACACATAAACTTCACCCACAGCACTCGAGGCCTTCATCTGATCCGATACTAGCACCAAAGCCCAGCACTCGGTGTATACCGAGCTGAAGCTGCCAACAGCACACCACATCTCCCACTCTCCTTCTCCCCTCCTCCCGACTAACCCTACCCCTACCCTTCTTGTTTACAGATCCGCCAGAGTGCCTGGGGACCAATTCCGTTGGTGACAGTGCGCTATACAAGTACCGACAACATAACATAACAGCCAAACAAATGCAATCGTCACGCTTGCGCATACAGTCATGGCGCACTGTTCATACATAAAGTCACTCAAATCCACACCACACACGTTACCAATACAACATCCAAACAAACACGCCAAACATTGTTGTTTCATTTACCTTGCTTCACGCTCTGTTGTTGCTTTGGTGACCTGAAAGTCCTTAGGTTGGTGGGGTGGGAAGAGGGGATGAAAGCTGCTGCTGATTGCTCCTTCTGAATTTATGAGGTCTGTAGAGCTGTACATCCTATTTCGGCACCACCGTTTGGACGCGGGCCAGTTTGGCGCGACCGCTTCGGCGCAGCGGGCATTTTGACATGCCCATTTCGGCACAGAAGCCTTTCTGCACCGTCAAATTGACACAAGGACATTTGGATGTGGTTGACATTGCAGCCATGTTTAAATGCCCTCATGCCAAATAGAAATGGATTAGTTGTCACACATGATGCTCATTGACAGGTACTATACCTGTTAACGTGTTTCATTTGTGACAATTAATCATTTAATGCTGGGGCATTTCCTGGTGCATGTGTCAACTTGCCTATCAATTACCTATCTATTTGCATGCTCCCTCCCCCGTCCCCATGACTTCCATCTCCCCCTCACCCTGCATCAGATCGGAACCTCCTGTGCAGGTTGTGTTAATCAAGACTATTGTCGTGGGTGCGCCGCAATGCCTCTAATTGCGTGTTTATTTAACAGCAAGGGGGTGTGTGGGCTAATTCATCTGTGACTGCCCCACTGGGGTAATAAAGGTTTCAGCCCAATGAACCCACACAAGCACGCATAGACGCATACGCACATACACATACACACTCACACACACACGCACGTGCGTACACAAGCACAGACGCGTATGCGCGCAAAATTAAAGTACACATTGGGGCCGAGCCAGATAAGAAATGTGCAAACTGCAATGCGCCCATGTACATGCTCGTTCCAACACCCTTTAGTTCACATGGAAGCAACTGTCAAATTAAGAGCCACGAGTATGTGTTGCTGTGTGAAACAAATGTGGGCTCGGAACCGTCTGTTTGAACATCATAACCGAAATTAAAGACTGCATAACAATTACACACATTACAGAAACATGTAACACTACAGTGTAAAATCGCGCTTCTTAAGTATGGGTGGGTCCTGTGTCAAAAGCGCAGTTCTGCATCCTCAAGGTGCTGTCAATAGCAGGTGCTCACTCCCAATGCATTATTCAATGCTCTTAGCTTTAATGACTCCCTCGGTCGATATATGATATGGCATTTATAACGCGCCTATACACAAGTGTTTCAAGGCGCAATGAACAGAGTGTGCCCTGCCGGGACTTGCATTACTACCAGACAGTGGGCCTCATTACATGGACGGCGGTAACCATGACGCTATTAGTCTGCCTTTAATAACAGTTGCTGGTGTGCAGGAGGTGGAAGGATGGCGGCGGGGGTAAGCGAAGCAGCGAGAGACATGGCTGCAGGAAGCACAATTTCCGACAACATATGCACAGACTCACAGCACAACCCAGGGGCCATGTGCCGGCCCCCACAGCCATCACCTTTCATGCTTGTTCATTTGCAGTGCATCGGTGGCCCTTGAAAAGACACTGCACCCCTGACCCCCTCCCGAACACCATTGTTCATTATTTAAATAAATAAAACAAAGTTACATATTTCAGTATGTTTTGGCACGACAATGTCATTTAAAATAAAATAATGACAATCTTCGCGCCAAAACATACTGGCGTCGTACGTCCCCTCGCCGCACTGGCCACGGCAAACTGGGTGCGCCAAACTGGCTCCTGCGGTGAAACGTCCACGCCGAATCGGCCAGCGCCAAAATGGCTGCGTCAATATGTCCTGCATGCTCCGCTGGGGAGCACGGGCCAGCTCTTTAGCGTATGCATAGGCAATGTTCACGGTGGCTCGCAGAGCTCGCGCTTTACTTTAAAGCCGATTTCACAGGCTTTTTTGTTCAAGCAGATTTTGGGCCTGATTCACAGAAGCAGTTTATAATGCCGCAATCCCATTGGAAAACTCTGTCAATCAAGCTTTTAAGTCAATGGATTGCCTGCGCCCCCACTCCCAGTAAGGCCCCCCGCCGCACTGTTGGGTCTGCGGGAGCCCCTGTTATGCCAGTGGATTTACTGCTGCATTGTGCATACAATTTCAACAACTGATTTAACATTTCCCCCCAAAAATGCCTTTCCGGTGGTGTATTCTGTAAGCAATTCTCCCTAATGGTGTCCATTTAAAATACGCCAGTATCTTTCCATCATCAGAGAGGAATCTTTTTAGCTGCCAAGCTACCTTTTTTAATCCAGACACATTTACAGTGATTCAACCACTGTACGTTTGGCAGTTCATTGCCAGGCCAGTTGTCGACAAGACCCTCTCCTGTATCTCACTCCACTATCTTTTCAATTTTGAGAAACTATTAGCATGAGCGTCAGGCCAGTGTTCCATTTGCCACACCCCCAGCAATTGCCATCAGCGGACAGGGGCAGACTGGCCTATCTTGCATTCTGCCACCGGCCGAATCAAAATGGACTTTGGATGGCCCTGGGACCGATTTTATAAGCCACTCTGGGGCCGGTTTTATGTTTTAAGTTGTACTCATTACGTTGACTCACACAGCCTGCCATCCAGCTTGCCTCACAGCGGCAAACAGATGTATTTATGATTAGAATGCACACAGTGTCAGTCGGAGAACATCATCAAAGAAAAGTTAACACTTAGTGTTAACTTTGCTTTGACGATGCACCGTGAGTTGTGAGGCTGCCAGTGCCCCAGCCATCCACTTGCTTGGTGCCAGTCAGGCAGCTTTACATTCTCTTCGACAACACCAACAATTCCTGTCGTGTGGGGTGGGCTCTACATCAAGTTTGCTTTTGCCTGCCTTGGGTGGTGAGCAGAGTGGGGCTGACCCGAGCATGACTCTTGAGCCTTGCCCTCTCAGGGGGTCTGTTCATATGTAGCAGGCTGGCAGTGGCAGCCAATCATGCTCAAGATGGGTGGGCCATCATGCGCATTGGTGTGTTGCTGGGTGCCACACCCAACACAATGCACAGTTATTCGAAAGGGTGCTTTGATGACAGAGGAGGGAGCAAGCCTCAAGCAAAGCACACTCGGAAACGACTGGGGGCCTATTCAAGCTGCCTGGCCCAGCCGTAAACTGAAATCGAGAGTCTCTGGAGACAGAATTTGTGCATGTGGGTTACACACAGTAAGTAATAAAAACATAAAATTGAATGGGCCAGCGGGGGTTGGGAGTCGGAGAAGAGGCAGTCACTCTGAATGACAACAGTCAAGTGAAGTGTTTGTAATTAATTGTTACTATCTCTGTTAGTCGAGAAAGGGCCAGAGCACTGCCACTCATTCAGTGTGTGTCATGGTCGTGCAATCATTGTGTCAGCATGACTAACAATACATGCAACTCAAACCACAAGGGGATGTTTGAACACAGACAAAAACAAATATGAAAATAAAAATCACATTTCCAATCAGACTAAATTAGTATCTTTTGAAGGGAGATCAGGTTGTCTCAAACAACTGTTGCAGGCAGCAGCATCCCTCCCATCCATGGCATATGGCGTGGAAGCATGGATTACTTAAACTCGATGCTGGTGCAGAAAGGAGCAGTGCCGTGGTCTGTGTGGGTCAATGCTTGCAACACCTGTCTTAGTGTGGGCTAGACAGCGGTGGAGGGCTGGCCTTTCTAGTTGTCCTAGTCCTTACAAAAGTGCACCATGGGAGAGGGAAACACTGAATCCTAAAACGACCTGTTTGTGTGTACATAAATGTGTGCGTGCAGGATTGCCAATTTGAATGAATGCCAGAACAACACGCTTAAGCGTGGACTCGGCCCACATAGAAGAGCTTCCCTGGACAGACTGGGTGCAGCGAAAGGTGGAAGGTCCTGTTTTGGTGGCGCATGCAGGGCCTAGGTATCCAGGTTGATCTGAGGTTTTCGGAAATAGTATCATTGTGCAGTCTTTCATTCTACTAATTGAGGTGTCAACTTGCTCAAAATTCCCATTCCTCTTTTACCGTTACCTTCCTGTCTCCACCCTCCATATTCTATCAAGCTTGGCCCCAAGTATTCAATTGAATCCGATATCTCATAATGTGGGCCCAGGCGGTGTTAGGGACCTGGCTGTCCATGTTGCTCGTCTGTGCATAAGGTGTTTATGGCACAGCTCAGTTGGTTTGTTGGAGGCAGCCCACTGATGCTCGCTAGTGGGCACTGGGTTTCTGGTTGCAAGACAGAGACAATCTGTGCTTGTCTATCCATAGCCCAGGTCGGGCCCTCACTTCATTGGGGTGCTACTCTGTGGAGTGCTCTGCAAATGGAGGAGGTCCGACTACAATTTAGGTGATTCAGGCGGGTTATCTGCTGTGGCAAAGTCAGGACAGAGTTACCAAATTTTCAGCCTAATGTATAAAACATTAATGCTGCTCTGTGATGCTACTCAGCAAAAGAGATGTTTACACTGCTGTCAAAGGTGCTACGCTCCTGTCAGTGCTGCTTGGTGTTAAAGGCATGTGAATGTGATGGTGTTCTGTGGTGAAAACACTCAGTGCTGCACAGTGGTAAAGGCAGTTGATGCTACTCAGTGTGTCAGTGTTAAAAAAGCACTGTGAAGGCGGTGAATTGTAAAGGTTTAAATTGGGTGGGCCTGGGAGGGAGTAGTGACGATACAGTATTTAGGTGGTTCCAGTGTCACAATAAATATGTGCAAGAAGCTCTGTTTCAACCTGGGTCGCCCTGGGTCTATGTTGTCATACCTGCTGGTTCCTTCATGCAGTGAGATTGTATGTATGTATGTCACACTTATCATGATCAAGCCTCTCTGAAAGCTCTATAAGACTGAAAACTAACTGCATCCACGCGTCATTTCTCCATTTAACCCATGAGCAAAAGCTCTTATCTTCAAAACATTTCTGAAATTTTGACATGGACAAACCGCTACAGGCCAGGACAAAGCCTCATCATTTTAGTTTACAGGAATGGAAATTTTCCTTAAACTGTAGTAAATATTGCTGCATGAATGTTTATTTTGTGCATGCCCGTTGACTAGGAGTGTCCAATGCACAGTGCTTCACGTAAGAGCTGATTTCCTAAATTCCAGTGTACAATTATAGGACACAGACAGTCAATTGTACTTCTGCTTTAGGTATACAGTGTGGCAAGCACAAGTGTGCACTGTCATTTGTCATAATGTTGTCATGTTGCTCTCAGTCCAAACTGTTGGCTTTGGAGTCTAGTGTTTGACCTTGCATCCAAACTTTGCAGCACAGCATACGACTGTCACGTTCTGTAAACTCTAGGATTGTATTTCTGAATGTACTATATATCCAGAATATGGGGATTATGGCAATCTGCAAAACTATTTTAATTGTAAAAAACGATTTCCCAGAATGCCTTGCCCACTGCTTCCTCCCTAACTTTACAGGTCAACGGTGGGTGAAATAAAAAGAACATTTGTGCTACCAGACGGTTGCATTTGCTGATATCTGAGGCGTACAATCATTATACTTTCTTACAAGCTCAGTTTTGTTTATTCCAACATTAGTCTCGGTCTCTGGCATCTAAACACTGGCCCTTATTCCAAACAGCCTGCTTTAATATATATTGGGTGTATCGTTGAATGTACAGATCCTACCATTTATTGTGCCTGTGCACTTTCACAGCTAAACCCCAACACACAAAATATGAAACAATATTTTCTCTGTGCTTCATTGTGAATTGTGAGTTTTGTTACAGGCCCCTCAGTAAGGGACCTCTCAGAGGCTGTGTATGGTTCTGATTCAGTGGCTGCATTGAGGGCCGTTCCTGAAGTTGCATCAAGGCCTGTTTTATTGGGTTATTTGTGTGCCTGGGAGGGAGACCGAGGGACATAAGGTTTATTGCACCATGTTTCCTTTGAATACGTGTTTTCTGGTGTAGGGCATGTTTTCTTAGGGTCTTCCACAGAAAACAGGAAGTTGTGGAAAGTGAGAGCTTCTCCACTAAAGTCTAAACACAGCAATCTAAAGTCAGGTTATCGCTAGTGGCAGTCCTGCAGCACGCTGTGTGATTCTGGTATGAGCATCACGTGGTGTGCTGAGGACAGGTTTTCCTAAGTTTCCAGCAAGCAATCGCACCTCGGTAGTTTAGGTGCATTACCCTGATTTAACGAGGGATGGTTCTCACACTGTAGAATTGGGTAGGATTGGGGAGGTGGTAACTGTAGTGTGGCATTGCTTTAGTTTGGGGATTGTCTGAGCGGCATGAGATGTGTGGTGGCACCATGGTTGTGATGAATTAAGGCATTGTTAATTCGTAGCTGAAACTGCATGCTTGCAGACATCACTCTTTCCTGGCACCTTACCCGCAGGACCAGGCAACACATACAAGCATTGTAAATCCTGGCCCATAATCCTGTGAGAGACCCATACCTAGACAGACCCAGATGTGGGGTTCATGCATGCTCAGATTAAATGCTTCTGTCTGAACATGGATTCATCACACACTCATGCTGTGTCGACTAAGGGCTTGGTGATACAGCTGCCCTTTGGTATCAGCTGTGATCCAAGAATGCTGTAGAGCCCATCATTGCACTCAACTCAAGTGCACCCTAGCCTGTTTACCCATGCACAATAATTTATCTTTAACTGCTATTTCCCAATATAACAATGGGGTAGCAATTATAGAGCGTGAAGAAGGAAAGAAATAAGGATGAATGGTAGAAGAGACAAAAACAAGGGTAGACGGATGGGGGAATGTAAGAGGAAAGATGGTAGTGAGACAGGAAGTAAACAATGTGAGAGAGGAAGGAAGGAGGAGAGGAAAGATGCCCATGAAAGAAAGGGGAGAGAATGGAAAGGGAAGCAGGAAAAAAGGAACAAGAAAATCGAGAGGAGGGATATGGGAGTGATGGATGATGGGAGGGAAGAAGGAAGGACCAGCAGGTTGAGCGCTCGCTGGCGCTGCTGCGATCTGTGCATGATCTGCAGTTAGCAGGTTCAAATCCTGGAAAGGCCAACTCAGCCTTTCATTAATCAGGGGTTAATGAATAAGTACCAAGTACTTCAGTTGGGAATGATTGTATGTAAATATGTGCTATGTACGGTTCTTTCGCAAATACGCTATTTAAATAACAATCATCAAATGCCAGGACCATAGAAAAGAAATGTTATCACTTGTTTTCTCAAGTGTTTACACAAAACATTACATGCAACAAACACCATTAAGCCTCCATAAGTAGCATGTTCTGTAAAGTTGTGAATTGACATGCTTTACGGATGAGGGTTTGAGGGCCACTTTCTTTGACGTGTCCGGGCCCATTTCTTGTCCCAGTCCGACCCTGTTAGTGGAGAGCTTCAGTGGAATATTTGTTTCCTTGGTGACCAGTTACATCGCAGTAGTATTTTGTATTGGGTGAATATGGCTGCCTTGTTTGGAATCAGTTTATAGATACCATTGAGGGCCTGGTTCCAACTTGGGTCTGCAATTGCAATATTTCCAATAGTTCCAGCTCCAAGTCTTGTCCTTCTTTGGGCTGCAGGCTTGACAAGATTTCCCATTGAGGACTTCATTTTTATTTATGAATTTACTTTTTTTTATTTTCGAGTTTGCTCCCATGCCTCAAATGCTATCTTCAGGGCGCTTCTCTTCTTTTCCAACTTCCCACATTTCTTACTTTCTCGTTAGGATGTCCGCTTTACCTCACCATATTCTGTGGGAGCTTCAGCTTATTTTGACTGCAATAGCCCCTTAGAAAGGATCACAACAGATTCATTAACAACATGTGTTCACTTTATCAACAAACATCCGCTACAATGCCATGTCAACTGCGCAAGTCCAGACCCATGTTGAATAAAAAGGAAGAGGAGCCGTCTGACGGCTCATTTTCATGACTTTGGGCCTCATTACACGGATGGCGGTAAGGATTTACCGGTACCGGTATTTTACCGGTACCGGTAAATCCTTACCGCCTTACTACGAGGTCCCTTTGCGGGTTGGGGAATTTAACGCCTGCTTTTTGCAGGCGTTAAAAACCAGCCCGCAAAGGGACCCAGGGAGCTAATTACGGTACCGCAATTTGCGGTACCGTAATTAGCGCCTTCCCCATTCCCATTATGCCCTATGGGGCAAAAATGGGAATGGGGAAGGGCAATGGTGGAAGGGGGAATTACAGCCCCGCCAACCTTGGAATGGGGCGGTAATTCCCCTTTCCGCCAAGGCGGTGCCGGTATTTTACCGGCATGAACCATGCCGCTAATAGCGCCATGGTTCTCCGCCATCCGTGTAATGAGGCCCTTTGTCTGACTGCCTTAGACAAATAGCTCCAGGAAAGACAAGTAAAACATTTTTAAAGCAAGAATATGAACAAGGAGAGTTTAAACAATAAGAGAAATAGTAAGGGATAGGTAATTGATAGCTAGGGAGAGGGAAGGAGCAACAAATAAACAACTTGTAAGGGCCCGATTCAGGGAATTTTTTGCACGGTTCAAAGTGACTTTGCCCTTCTGACAAGTGACTTTGCACTGCTGAAAAGTGACTTTGCACTGCCAACCCAAACCCTGATTCATGGAACTGTGCAAAGTGTATTTTGCAGTGCAAAGTCCGTGCAAAGTCTTGCAGTCTTCGGACCTAAACTATGGAATAGCATACCGCAAAAGATCAGGGAATGTCAGACACTTGTTCAGTTCCGGAAGGCTTTGAAAACCTTTTTCTTTAAATAATCACCTAGTTATCTGACAACCTCAAGGGACACAGTAATGAACCAACTATCTAGTGGCTTCTTTGTATCTAAATACATTTCTTATTCCAACTGCGCCCCAATACGGTTATGTCCGTCGCTCGCGCGTTATAAATACAAAAAATTTAAAATCAAATCAAAGTCAATGCATAGTTTTTTGCAGTACAAAATCACTGCACGGAATTTGCACTGCAAAAATACACTTTGCACAGTTCCATGAATCAGGGTTTGTGACAGCAGTGCAAAGTCACTTTTCAGCAGTGCAAAGTCACTTTGAACCGTGCAAAAAATTCCATGAATCGGGCACTTAGTTGTCAAAAAAGTAGGGTTGTCAAAAAGGGACCTTTTCAGGGAGATAGTCAAAAAGACAACGAGGCAGCTTCTCAGCAGTCTTTTGGCAGCAAGTGATGATAATATCGCCTCTCATCACTTGCTCCAAAAAAAGCAGCCGCAACATCCACAAATGATATCTGAATGGGCGCATCTCAGATCCGCCCATTCATATACCTTTTTTCACTCCAGTCCACATTTGCGCAAATCAGGGGGGCGTGTCCCCGCATGAAAACGCGCAAGCTGAATTCACAAGAGGGATGTGCTTTTGATGTGCAGAAATGATGCGCATTACCCTGCGACTTTTGGAAACGTGCTCAAGCGGATGTGCAAATCACGGCGGGGCGACTTGGGACTCTGCCATGCATTGTTCTTGAAGCATGACAGCCACCGTTTAACCCGCGGCTGTCACTCCTGCATTTCCATCCCCAACCAGGGAAGGAAATGCGAAGTGTTTTTCTCGAGGTGGTTGCGAGCCAGTCGTACATTGGTATCGGGCGTGCGCCCCCAACACTAATTTATGCAAGGGGCCCGGGTAGCGCATCTCCACGCTAATGTCCGGTCTCCCATGAAATGCACAGGTCAACTTTGAGAATAAGGTGAGCTGCTCATTTCTACAATGAGGCAAAAGAACAAAGCGCATCCTCTGCGCTTTTTTAATTTGCGCTCCTTTTTGAGAATCTGGCATAAAGGCTTCATTCTGACATATGGTCGCGGAAACAAGAGAGACAGAGAGAGAAAAATGTCAGGTCAGTGGAAATGACAAACCACAGCATATGAAACCAAACAAACAGCGCTGGAATTCAATATTCGGCTCAAAAGCAGCCAGTGTTCCAGAATGTAAACCGGGAGACGCCTTCTTCACCCTCCATCCTTATCGATCATTCAAATATCAAAACCAAAATAACTGCCATCCAATTTCTGGCCACGCAGCCTAGCTAGAATTCCTATCAATTTTCTGCATATGCTGCAAGCATTGATGCAGCTCTCGATGTCATGAGCGGAAGGAGGGTTAGCTTCTTACTTGAGGTGCAGGTGATGATAGAGGCATGCGCTCCTTCTCGATGATGTCCACTGCTGAATCAGGAATCCATACATAGCACATCCTCAACAGCACCCTCACTCACCTCCACCTCTCCATGCCTAGATCTCATAAGCTTGCGTTGATCACCGATCTTCTCCAGTCTCTTGAGGCCACCCAATAGTTCTCACTGGTGAGGTTCTGATGCGCCTCCTCTGGAGCTTGCGCAACAGCAGGATCAGCTCAGCTGATCAGCAGGAAGCTATGCCAGCCAACCTTGCATTCCTGCAAGCATATTCTAGCTTACAGGCCCAGGTGCAAACGGCTGAGGTAAAACGCACCTAGCACAGCACTCCGGTTCCAGTGCAGATTTTCTGCATTTGTTGGTCCCGTCTTGTTGGGCTGTCCAAGATCCCATGCTTCTTTCTCTTATTTATTTATTTATTTATAATTAACATTTTTAAAGCATGCAGCAGCCTGGGGGCATCCACAATTCCTCTTGATTGTCTTAAGATCAGCTATATACGCCTAGCCTACTCGGGAGGATAGCTCAAGGGCAACGTGCTCGCCTTGGAAGCAAGACGACACGGAGCAGCACTGATTCGATCCCCGGGTCCCCGCTTAGAAACCTCTGGGTATTAAGCACGTTATAAATAACATATCATATTATATCCAATTGATGCCCTCTTCCCCACAGTCTTAATTGTCTCTCTTAGCATATATGGGCCATCACAGAAGCACCCACCTTCTGGCACATAGTTGTCTGGCGGCTCCTCTCTGATCTTCCCCACAGAAAGTCTAGCATGGATGAAACTGGCAGAAATTCGGTCTGATTGGTGTGCCCAATCATTGTGGTGTCCAGCACGCTTGTGAACCGAGCAACAGCCATAGGCGGCCTCAGATTCTGGGGCACCCTGGAAGAAGTCTGTTGATCGGTTTGGATTGTGGCCTCTGTGTTTGGCCTAGTGGAATAGTGTGACCGTTCTGGTGTGGTGGAATAAATTCCAGAAGCCGGGCAAGTCGACAGACAGCTCCAGAGGAAAAGCCTGCCCCATTCCCCGGGCACTGAGGAAACAATAGCATGCACCTCAATACTGCACCATATCCATCAGAAGGAAACACAATATCTCCCACAACTGCAATACACCTGGAAAGTTTAAGTTATCTGCTACCAGTCCTTATTTCAAATTAACATTCATATAGCTTCCTGGGGATTGGTCAATGACCACAGTTTACTGTATCTGCAGGCCCCCATTTCTCAATTTCTAAGCAACAATGTGGCAATTACGCATTCCTTAGAATGTGGTGCCATCGTTGCAGACCTGTCTTTTTAAAATTATTTTATTTGTTTGAGGTTGATTATAAACCTTCACAAAAAAAATAACAAGCACTTTTCATGCAATTACGAAACGTCTCGATTAACCATGCCAAAAATACATGTGCCAATCTTACATAATACAAGTGAGAGATGCAAACAGTTTAATTAATTATACATTTCATTCCCTAAATGAGATTCAGACTCCTCTCTACGCTCAATACCTTCTGCATACAGGAAATAGCAGCCATGGTAAGAGAGGCAAGCTTCAGTATTTTATTCCAAACATCTTTTATCTGAAAAAGACCGAAGACACAGGCAAATCCACCAAGATATTTTTCTCTTAATAATCTTAGGTTAGGGCATTCCATAAATGGGTGTTCCAAAGTCACAAAGGTGTTGTCTCAGGAGGATAGCTCAGCGGCAACGTGCTGTGCTCAGAAGCAAAATGACGCAGAGCAACACAGGTTCGATCCTTGGCCCCGTGCTCAGAAACCCCTAGGTATTAAGCACGTTATAAATAACCAATCATATCACATCAAAGTCTAAAACGTTCGAGGCTTCTAGCAAAAATGGCAACATCTGGGAGTTGAGCAACCTGCCTCTCGCTCCTAATATTTCCACAGGTGGTAAGAGATTAAGGGCCTGGTTCACAGAAGTGTTTTATAGTGGGGGAAATCCCATAGGAAAACGCTCTGTGAAACTGGCCCTAAGACTCAGACTCAGTAACATTGATCTGCAGTTGTAGTTAATAAACGTTTTTAAATAGTTAGGCAGATGGTTCAATCTCCTAACTTCGTGGTACAAGTGATAACATGACTCGTATTCATTTTTTTTACCTTTTCTGACGCTTTCTTTACCATCAAACAGGGCCTGACTATCATTTCTTTGTGATGTGACTACGATAATGTTCGTGCAAGCCTTTTTTCATGCCCATTATTTTTCATGTCTGTGCTCTTGCTTTCCTCCCCCTATCCCCATTCTACTACCAACGTGAAAGCGCCTTCATCTCCTAACCTGTCCTGTGCTGGATTTATATAATAGTAAGACCCTTGCCTACTCCTCCAGTCCAACACCATAAAATGGCTCCTCACCCGAAGACGCTATAGTGTGCCAATGACGCTGAGCTAGGCCTGCCTAATAGAACACCTACAATGTTGAGTCTGTGTCAAACTCTACCTGACAAGTACTTTAAATCAAAACTGGGCCCCACTGAACACTACCTCAAGCCCAGACCAATCTGCACGTAGTCCAGCCATCAGCACAGTTGGTCCGTCAGGAACCATCGCACCATATTCCAGTCCTTCTCACTCTGGGTCCTCACGTCGCAGGTTCTCTTCCAGATGCTCGGTGCTCGCTTGGAGCATTGTCATTCTCTTGGCGGGCTCTGATAGGAGGTCCAGAAGCCGTGCATTGCATTCTCCCGTCCTTTCTCTGCATCTATATCCCTCTCCGTGCACCGAGATATGGCATGTATCAGCTCCCTGTGGGTTTCGCCCGTTTATCTGGCCCATGCTACCAAATGCAAGCACGGATGGATCTGAGTCCTGCAACCAGCTTGCTGGCCCCTGCTCTTTTCATGGGATCCTGGGGAGAGCATCCGGAGAGAGATGGTGGCAGGGGAAGAACTAACTTGCCGGGTGCTCTGTCCTCCATGGCATCTAACTGTGCTGAGCTACCTGCCTAAGTCCAAGAGGAGGCTGGAGGATACATGACCACAAACCTGAGACCTTGAATCACCTTAGACATGTGGAGCCCTTCAACCTTTGCACTTGTACTGCAACCAGACAGGCCAAATTGTGCACATCCTATAGCTCAGCACCCCGACCCCCATTAGATTGGTCACCTCGGGACGATATGTACCACCCTGGCTCAAGATGGTGCCATCTTGCAAAAAGAAAAATAAACACTCTACCTAAGGAACATAAATCCATGCCCTCATAGGATTAAACACTTACTGCTCTATTATCTAATTTTCAAATAGCATGAGGGGCTGGTGCCACTCAAGGTATTGGTGCAGAAGGCAACTTCTTTATAAGGCCATCTGACTCATGTGCTCTATGAGGGTTGACACTTTGCAGAAACCCCTATTAATTCCCTACAGTCACTCCATTCCCTGTTAAACGAATCCTCCAAACATTTTAAAGAAGATACGAAGAATTGATCCACTCGTTTGAGTTCCCTTTTGAAATATGCAGATACGCCTCTGCGAGTCTGTCATATCGGACCCGTGGGTTATCTTTCCACAGACCATGGCTCATGTTCACTCTACATGCTGATCCCCCTCGCTTTCTGCTTTTTCAGCCCTCACGCCACTCACTATCCTTCTGGTCCCGGTAGCCCGTGGACCGCTCGCCATGGATGCCGCCTGTTGCCACCTCTCCCCACCCCAATGATGGGGTTGCAAAGTCATACGGAGGAAGTGTAGATTCAATTCTGCCTAAAACTCAGCACCTATCTACCCAAAAGAGCATCCCATCAGAAGACATGTGCAGTAGTATTAGAGGAAACAGCTTTTTGGATCCTCCGCAAGATCTACAGAAGCAACACAGCTCTTTGCGGCTGAGTCCAAAGCAGTCACTTGAGATTGAAGAACTTGGTCAAGATGATCTTTATCAGTCTGGCCTTCGAACAAACCTGCAGCTGCTTAAGCCCTAGAAAAACAGTGCCACTTGCATGTATTCACATGTTCATCGCTGTGTGGTTTTCTTTATTTACATGCACCATCCGCAAAGCAATGTTTCATGTTATGCTACGTTATCTTGTATTTGTATAGCATCTGCTGCCGTTTGTTATGTCATCTACAGCCAACCACTGCTGAACACTCTAACCCAATCTTGTGTGCTCTGAAGCCAACTCACCGCGGGCTGCGGTGCCCTGTAGATCACCCTGATTAATAAAACAAGTAATTAAACAAATCAATGTATGCCGTGAGGGAAACATTTGAAGGGGGACAGTAACAAAAAATTCATGAACACAATGGGCCTCATTACACGGTAGGTGCTAAGGGATACCGGCACCGGTAAGGTCACCGGTGCCGGTAATCCCTTAGCTTCCTACTACGAGGTCCCTCAGCGGGTCCCATCCCTAACGTCTGGTCTGCCCAGGTGTTAAGGACGGGACCCGCTGAAGGACTTCAGAGCAAATAACGGTACCACAAATTGCGGTACCGTTATTAGCTCCTTCCCCATTCCCATTGAGCCCTATGGGGGCTCGAATGGAAATGGGGAATGGTATTTGGAATGGGGATTTACCGGGTCCTTCAGGGTCGGAATGCCCCGGTAAGTCCCCATACCACCTACCTGGACCCGGTATGTGGTAAGAGAGTAGCCATGCCACTAAAAGCGGCACGGTTACCTCCTACCGTGTAATGAGGCCCAATATAACCAAGGTCTAAAAATACACATTACATGTTTAACCTTCATAGCAACATTGTGGGGGCTTGACCACTGGCAGGTGCGCTGGGCAGCATTCCAAAGCACAGTTTCTCAGCATGCTAGGACACTAAAATAGCGGTGAAAACAGATGGCAACCAGGCCCGGTCCCACCCCAAAAGCGATAGCGTAGCACAAACCGGGCGCCCACCTCTATTCTGCATGACATCGCAAGCAACCTCAGATGTGTTTTAGCCTCATTGGGCGCTATCACTGGCGTGCAATTTGTGACTCCCGGGACTAGCACGCTTGTGGCCCATTCTGGGCATATGGGTGCCTCTTAGGACACCCTGGAACTGTGAAGAGTAATGGATAGGTATGCACTAACTTAAACATATCCACTTCCATTTTCTCTAGCCAGCCATGAAAACCATTTTTTTACTCAGCCTGCCAGGAAATTAAAGAAAGGGAAAACCTTTTGTAAATCAGGTCTGATCCTACCCTAAATGGTGGCCGTCTAGCACTAACTATTAGCTAACACTACTAGGGGAACACCTGCTGGAATCCCCTTCCCCGCACAGACTAACGACCAACAAACTATACACTTCTCCCATTAGCTTATCACACAAATCCATTGAGCAAACCTCAACCCATATTTGCTCTAAATTCAGACCTTGTCAGTAGCAAAGAAAGCAGCCAATCCTTTCTGGATACATAAAACACATGTGCCCTCACTGCAGCAGGTGGGATTATGTAAATTAACTCCCATAAACTCCCAGGCTCCGTCTAAGAGCATTCCCACCTCACACACCACTAAACCCATTCCCATAAAGGTCCTAGCAGTACTCAGGAACCTCCAAGAAGGCCTGACCGGTTTTCTGCTCACAGGGATCTTGTGGTCGAAATCCCACCCTCAATTAAATGTGCCCATATTTCCTTCTAGCTTTCCCATCTATGGAACCTGGCCGTTTGTGGCTGTTCATGGATTAGTAGAGTAAGTAGAAGGGCTTTGCCCCTTGTGTTTTCTTGGGCATGGTTTCAACATGTCCCGGCTCTCCTTGACACTGTGGAACGCTCAAAAGCCTCACCACTGGTGAGCCAAAGACAGGCTTTTTGTTCTTAAGCACTTTGCCAGAAACACAAGCCTAGGCTTTGGTCAGGTGTAAAAAAAAAGATCCTTGTGGCAACCATGACATAAGTGCGGAAACCAAAACCCCAAAAAAGTGATTGATTTGCTTACTTTTTTTGTGAGCTTTTGCAAACCTGGCAAATCCGGATTTCTGACATACAACCCCTCCCAAATGTTGTTGGGGTTCTAGGAAAGTAAGCAGAAGGGCTTTGCCATCTATGTTTTCTTTTGCCTGGCTTCAACAGGCCCAGGTTGACCATGACACTGGGGAAGGCTCAAACGTCTTATATCTGGTGAACCAAAGACAGGCTTCGTGTCCTTAGACATTTTTCTGAGAAGCACAAGCCTACGGTTTTAGTCAAGTAAAACAAATTCTTGTGGTAACTATGGCATACATGTTGAATCCCCCGCCCCCACCAAAATACAAGGTTGTTTGCTCACTTATCAGGAAGATGTGGCAAGCTTGGTAAATTCAGAATTCTGACATACAACCCCTCCCAAAAGTTGTTTGAGGCCTAGGGAATTAAGTAGAAGGGCTTTGACGTCTGTCTTTCCTTGGGCATGGCTTCAACATTCCCAGGCTTACCGTGAGGTAAGTATATTCTAGATGTACTCCTGATGCAGGGAACAGCTCTCTTCATCTATCCCTCCTTTTTGGTACTGTGCCGCCTAGAATACAGTGGAGTTCCATGATAAATATGTTCCAATTATACACCTAGTCCCTCCACCATTTCCTTATCATGCCTTGCTGGGTAGCTTATCTATCCTCTGTCCTCATCCACACTATCGACCCGACTTTGCTCCTCCCTACCACTACTGCATGTTCTGTCATACTCCATCTTCGACTACTATCTGACAGCCAAAGTGCTACACTGGCACAAGCTACAGCAGAAGTGCTATACAAATGCAAGACAACATAACAACTCACCTAGACATGAGATCTGCACTCATCAACATTTCATGTTTTGCATCTTGCCCTTCCTTCTTCTTCCACTAAGTTTCCCTCTCCCTGTTTCCTTATAGTGCCTAGCGATTGTCTAACCCCCAGCTAATTTGGGGGTTGTTATTTGCCTGTATTCCATGGGGTTGTGTCTGTATTTCATTTTTTCTCTCGGGAGCTGAGTCTGGAGAGCGGAGGGTTAGGCTTCCCGTCTTCCAGGTTTGAGCAGCGACATCATTGCATTCCTTTGGCCGGTCTGTCTGCACTGCGGTGGTCCATTCATTTTGCAGTGGGTCAGTGCTCTGCTACTGATATTGTATACCCGTGGGCTGGGGGGGGAAGCCAGCATCATTGTGTTGCTTGAGGCTGTCACCTGTGTCCCTGAAGAAGTCAGTTACTGGATCTTCGTAATAATCACTTAGTTCTGGTAAGGGGAGAAAAATGGTGTCCGAGGATGACGAGCTTGCCTTGTAAAAAGTATGGGGCTCCCCGGAGCTTGCCTTGTAAAAAGTATGGGGCTCCCTCTCCCAGTCGGGGAGTGAGCCTCCAACATACAATATATATCTTTCTATACTGTAATTGGGTGGCTTTCCGTTGGCAGAAAAGGTTTGCCCTTAGAGCAGTCAGAGGTGGAGAGGAAAGTGAATTGAAGTGAACTGTTGGGTGCATTGGCTGTGCTAGGGTGGGATGACAACAGGCAAGAGTCAAAAAGTGTGTATTACCTCCTCGGCCGTAGGTAATAGCACACAAGTACGGTGACTTGCCTCTGACTTATGGTCTCCAGGATCATGAAAAGGAGGCATTGGTATGATCAAATATAAATGAGTACCAGCACATTTGAGGGCAATTCTGGGTAATGGTGTGACACTTGGAAATTTGGTGTCAAATCGTGGAAATGGTGTGAATACCTGGTCTTTTTATGGCAATAACCACCATATGATGAATGTCTTGTAAAGGCCTATACAGATGCCAGAACTAGCTTTGCATTGGTTGTTTGTGTTGCTTTATAACAATATGAATGGAAACAGAAACAGGCAGGCTCAGAGCGGCAATGAGCCTTGCATACTGTGATCCAGTGCAATGCAAGGCTGATGCTCTTCTAGGCTTCTCCTGGTTTCATCTCCACGATGTTGGTTGTGAAGTGATTGCATCCAGTGGTAAGAAGCTGGCGGAGTAGGATTTGAATCTCACCTCAGCCAAAACCTTTTGGAATTGAACTTTTTTTAAATTTACTTTGGTGCTTTTGTTTGAGGTTTTCAAGGAATTAAAATACAAAAATAATTAAAAACACAGAATACAAATACTAGGTACAGCTTAGAATACTGTATGTACACGTATGTAAACTTGGAATAACATGTGTTGTTGCAGTTTGGTTGCTGAGGAGTTCTGTGCACTTCCTTGCTTGCGGTAGTCTCTCCATGTATCGAGAATTCCGAGATGATTTTAATAATCGATCCTGGTATCTAATGGCGCAGGTTCGGGACTGCGTGGCAACAAACGTGTTTGCCTCTTGGATAAAATATTAATACCCCCAATGGTGTCTCTTTATTGTGACATCTTTATTGAAAGGTGTGCTATGGTTTGGGCTGCCTTTTTCCATTCACTACCTTTCTCACAATGCCTTTACATTGTGGGTTTTGGCATCTGTTTTGGTGGAGAGGATAACCTCCTGCAGAGTGCTTAATACCAGCTCTCTTTGCACTTTGTATCATTTCACAAGGCACACAGTTGCTTTCACATATGAATCGTGGGGTGGAAAAGTGAGCAAAGGGAGGGCAGCTGGAGCACTTGAGGAGTGCAGCACACATTTTGATGAAGAAGAGGGCTTATTTAAATTCTATATTTCTCTAACAAGTCAAATAGAAAAATACAAAGACAATTCTAAAATATTGTTAGGGGAGGTGTCCGGTTTAAGGCTCACCTGGGACGCGTACTGGAGACGCAGATGAACCTGTCCGACGTCTATGTTGAAACTTGGAGTCTTGAAGGAAAGGGCGATCCACTCTGGACACCACCCTGCCTGGTAATATATACAAAGGCAGAGTAACAACTGGAGTGAATCTCCAATAGAAGGGAAAAATCCACATAGGAGAAAAACCCCTTGATGTTGAAGCTGGAGTTCTGGAAGAAGATTGGCTGGATGTCCAGAGTACCAGAAAAAGGCAAGAGAATACTGCAATCTGAGGTCTGAGGGTAAAACAGAGGTAACAAGGTTTCAAAAGGCCCAATGAGCTGCCAATAAAGAAGAAAGGAAAGAAATTGGAGCAACAAATAATGTTCCAGAAGCAAAGGGCAACATGACCAGGAGGCAGCGAGAGGAGAGACATGAACGGTAGCACAACACCCGGATAACACTAGAGGAAGCCAAACAAGCTCAGAAGGAACAAACCAAGAGCGCTGAACTAGGGAGGATTACCTTAGTGTTGAGATGTGAACAAATTACGTTTGCCAGTGATTGTTATATCCCGTAGCTTGAAATGTGGAAGTATGGCTGCTACGTTGATCCAGAAGTATGTGCTGCCATGATGGATGGGGCACATACACCAGCAAAAGGTTCAAGACGAGTGCCATATTGAAGGTGGAAGGCACGCTTGTCACATTGGTTACATGCACAACTCGAAAGGGATGTTTCCAGTGATGCCACACTCTCCAGCGACGAACACATGATCCGTAACCAGTGGCGTATTTAGGGTTTCTGCTGCCCTTAGCCCAAATAAGTGCATACACCCCCCAACTTTACTCCACCTCTGCCAGACTCTGCACCTTCACCAGATTCCTCCCCTTCAACAAACTCTGTCTGTGTTGTCCAAACTATGCCCCTTCAACCCAATTTTGGCTCCATAACCTTATAAGCATGTTCTTAAGGTTGCAGGGATTAGAACATTATTGCTTCCTCTCAATTAATTCAAGCCTGTCAACTTCTATGTTATGTTAGTTGAAAGAGTTTTTTTCAGATCTCTGCTGCCCAAGATTTGGAGAAGTCATTGTGTTCTACAGTTGAGTGCAGTAGTGGTAATTGCTATGGCTAATTGTCTACTTTCGGTTAAGGCCAAAATCAATCTTCTAGAGGAAGTGATAAGAAGCTGTCTGCCAACTGGACACAAGTGAGAGAAGGTTGGAATGAGGAATTTTGGTTTCAATGCTAATATGTGGTTTCTCTAACAAATTGCCGGCTGTCCCTCTATGAGAAGCACCTAGACTGGTCTGCAATATTAATTCAACATAACTAAATTTCTACAGTCGGTCTTGTCAAATGCTAAAGTTTACATATGAAATATATGCAAGTGGTACAGGCACGTCTTATAAAAATGTTCTATAAGAATAACTCAAACCCCTTCTCATGGTTACAGCACTGGTGCTAGCAGTGAGCAAAATGGAAATAAGGCAAGTTACCTGCGGCAGCCGGTGTACCTTCAATCCCTTGCTATTAAAATATGGCAAAATCAAAAGGGAAATTTGTAAACTCTGCCTGGGCATAAACACCTCAGTAGAGTAAAGACAGTTCATTCATACATTCATTCATGTTGTCATATGTTATAGCACCTTTCACCATAATAATGGTCCCAATGCCCTTTTGGTTGAACACCCTTGGAGGACTGAAGTCCAAAAATGTGGACAAATTTGGAAGGTGCTATTATGCGTGTCAGCATTTCGGCCATTAATGTTATGCGAGGGTGGCCAAGACCCTGGTAGTCACCCATATCTAAATGGAGTGTGTATGGGCGCAGCAGAGATATACTATGGATTATATGGCGGTTGTGTTTAAGGAGATAAAGGGTTATACGGTAGGCTACAGTTTGAATTTGTGTTGTTAAAATTAGCCTCATTCTTATGGCAGCAATGATGTGGAATAGTGTTTGTGTTATATGTGAGGGCAGGGTGTGTGGAAGCGACCCTGTGCCTTCCGCTAAGTTGTGAAAGTGTGGTGTACGAGAGGAGAAAAGGGTTAACTGTACAAACAACAATGCTTACTTCCTATAATCCATATATTTAGATAGGGCAGTGCTACGTTTCACAGGTGATCTAAGTGCTAGATGGATTCCGAATATCTTACACAATTAGGCTAAATGCAGAATATGAATGGCCAGCACAGATGGGCTAATAGTAAGGCAGGGCTACCTTACACATTTAGGCTAAATGAAAGATATGCTGACGAACACAAATGGGCTTAAAGCAAGGTATGGCTTCTGTGCAGAGTTAGGCTAATTGCAAGATATGGCTGAATACGACACATAGGCTAAAAGAGAGGTAAAGCTACCATGCACAGTTAGGCTAAGCTGAACACAAATGGGCTAAAAGCAAGGCGAGGCTACCTTACACAATTAGGCTAAATGCAAGATATGCTGACTAACACAAATGGGCTTAAAGCAAGGTATGGCTTCTGTGCAGAGTTAGGCTAATTGCAAGATATGGCTGAATACGACACATGGGCTAAAAGAGAGGTAAAGCTACCATGCACAGTTAGGCTAAGCTGAACACAAATGGGCTAAAAGCAAGGCGAGGCTACCTTACACAATTAGGCTAAATGCAAGATATGCTGACTAACACAAATGGGCTTAAAGCAAGGTATGGCTTCTGTGCAGAGTTAGGCTAATTGCAAGATATGGCTGAATACGACACATGGGCTAAAAGAGAGGTAAAGCTACCATGCACAGTTAGGCTAAGCTGAACACAAATGGGCTAAAAGCAAGGTTGGAGACTCTAGTTGCAGAAAATTCTTGAAATCTTTGGCTGTGCATTCTCACGGTGGAGTAATGCATAAGGCACCACTGAACATTAATGTGTGGGAAGCAACAGCAGTCCTTGTATCTGCACAATGCAGGTACCTTTTATAACACATGAAGTGGTACATACTGTTTACATCATTGCTGTTTGTACAATTGTTCAAAATATCCAACACTCCAAGAGTAGAATTGAGCAATGGATCAGGTGTTCCATCACAATATTACCTTTGTGGGTGTGGTTTAGGTTATGGGTCTTGCCAGCTTGCGTTTAAGGTAATTTAAAATGTTTGCTAACTCTGCAGAGTTGGTTGGACTGTACAATACATAGGAACATTTTCAGATGAGTGGTTATAGATATAGATGTCCTGCTTTCGTTGGAAGTACCATTTCACAGGACAAGTTCTACCTTGTATTTAAAATAAAATCTATGGTTGTCATTCCGAGTTTGGAGGTAGCCTTGGTGCTATTAGCACCATGGCTGCCTCCAAACCCGGGTCCGGGTCTGGTGTCTCTGAATGGGGACTTACCGGGTCATTCAACCTTGGAGGACCTGGTAAATCCCCATTCAGAAAACCATTCCCCATTCCCATTGAGCCCCGATAGGGCTCAATGGGAATGGGGAAGGAGCTAATAACGGGCCCGCAAATTGCGGGCCCGTTATTAGCTCCATAGTCCCTCAACGGGTCCCGCTAATAACGGCTGGTCAGACCAGCCGTTCCTGGTGCTACGGGACCTTGGAATGTGGCGGTAGGGGGTTAACGGCACCGGCATCCTTACCGGTGCCGTTAACCCCCTACCGCCATACTCGGAATGAGGCCCTATGTAAAAATGACTTATACGCATCACAGTTATGCATTGTGTGACATACTTTGCAGTTGGTTCTCCTGGTAGTATTGAGCGTGCAGCAGAATGTCATCAAAGACACATGATAAACCCAGCAGGGATGCCATTTGCCTGCCTAGCACTGAGCAGCTTCTGTAAAGATAGCTGAATGCATATCTTTACGGAACACCTTTGCAGTTGTGAAACAGTGTGTACCTTTGGCACACAGTTTTTAAATTCTCGCCCGTGTATGGCTTTGGGTATCCTTTCACAGGTTTCTTGATGCACTTGTATATTTAGATGTACACTTCGCCATTTTAACTTCTCTGTGATCTAGTTCATGCTTGCAACTTTTGGGCGGCCACACACCTCTGAAATGTGGGGCTGGGAGGGAAATGAGTGCTTGCTACTGAACATCATTTTAGTGCCACCTGTGGGAGCTCTGTGCTTGACTTAAGCATAGGCACACATTTAATATTGTAAAATGATGCACCATTTTTAACCTTTATTTTTCTGAAGGAAAAACCCGCATTTTTCCAGCGGTTTAAAAAAATGCATTTTGTGTATTTGAATATAAAAGTGATTGCTTAACACAGTGTCTATGTGTATTGATTCGAAAGAACTCCAAAGATGTGATGTGGCACCAATAAAACCAATGAGGTTTTGGCTGTTTTGCATATTAAAGAGCATTTTGGGAAGATGAGAATGATGAAAGAGCTTTATATCTGTCATATATGTCTGTGAGAGTTGTATGACTGAATCACTAAATACCTAAAGCACGTTGGGTTTGGTACGTGTGTCCTTTTTCTTTTTTTTTTTTCTACAAAACTCACCCTGGGAATAAAGCTTTTGCAAATATCAAACATCTATACAAGTTTGACCACCAAATACTTTAGCTATCAGAGTGGAATGACCCAGACTCGGAGAAACAAAATAGGCTTTATATTTAAAAAATGACAACCAGTAAATTGAAAAAATAATCTACAGTAAAATGCTGTTCCTCTGGCAATCTGCAGCTCTAGTTCTGGGCCTAGTTGGCCTTTTTTGTAAATACATCTGTGAGTCTGTGACAGGAGGCGGAATTTGATCCCAGCTCGCATGACTGCTCTATATTCGCAGCGTAATGTTGTGTTGCCAATCCAACATCATGCGAGTGGGGCCTGAAAAGTGTACATGAGCTTCAACACATCTCCCTACTTCACCACGCACTTGACAGGGACAGAACCTTCTGCATGGGCGGCCCGATTTCTGTCTCGTGCCAACCAGGAAGAGAGTGGAGTGGTGGAGTTTTCCTTTTCAGGCGTATTGTTAAAGGGAAAGAAGAACTAAATAAAGCAGAGGCCCTTCGACAACACAACAAACAGCTCATTGGTCAAAGGATGCTCCACGTGTTGGGAAATATTACAAACAGCGCGCGCTGACGGGATACTGTTCAGGTAGGGAAAACAGCCCCCTGCTTTGTAAAATATGAACGTGTAGGTACCTTTTCATATGATTCATTCAAAACTTTCCATCCATCACTTTTTGATTTAGTTTGTCTCCCTCAGAGGGGAAATTAAGCAAACCAATAGTGGCACAGTGAGTAGAGCGCTGGCTTTGACACACGTGCAGAGCTTGCTAACGCAGGTTCGAGTCCCGGCAGGGCCAAACTCATCCTTTCGAGGTCGATAAATGAGCACCACACATGTGGGTAATAATAAGCAGCGCTCAGATACCTGAGGTTCGTAGCACTATATAAGTGCCAAATTATTATTATCCACTGTTATAATGATATGCCCAAACACAAGCCAGCTCTGCTGATGAAAACATAGGCAGTTGTTGCCAGGCCATGAGGTAAACTTCATGTGGCAGCTTCAGCCCTCTCAGGGCCATCTGGAAAGTGCAGTCCATGCAAGGCCCCCGATATATTTATTTAGATTGGAGATATAGCCTCCGCGCTGTGCAGTGACTCAGAAGCCGCATTCTAGTAAGGACAAAGCAAGGGATGTGTCCAGGGCATCAAAGACAACCACGACAACAGATCCTGAGCGGAAGAGGGGATATGTGTCATAGGTGTGCTGTTTGGCAATGGTGTATTTGATGCTTTGTTTTGCATCATGCACCTGACCACGAAATTGTTTAGAGAACACACAATTGGCTGCATGACACCGTCCCTTATTTGTCCCTTCTTACAGCGGCCTTTTATGAATTTTCATCCCATTGTGATGGCCACGTAGAATTTCGTCATGGGGTGGATGCGGCGGGCTCCATTCAGTGCTCCTTGGTGAAGCGCTTTTAGTTTTCCATAAATGAATAAAACAACCAAAATACAAATACCACATTGAGATCAGGCTCCGGAGACATCACAAGTGCACAACGTTGCAGGGGAATACATCTTGCAGCCCCGAGAACTGGATGTGCCTGTTGGGAGCAGTGAGGCTCTGCTTACTCAATGACGTAGCTAGAATTCCAGGGCCTGTTGGACCTGAACTTCATACACCTGGGCCTCGGGCTGTGAGCTGCCCTTTAGCTTGCCACAAGGGCAGCTTGGGCCCTTTGGGTAATGGGTCATTGCACTCAGGCCACACCCTCGACAACTGTTTTCCATTCTCTGCAACAGCTTGACCATAGTTCTTATAATGCGCCCAAATGGTCGCCCCCATCACCTGTGAAATAGGGCTTCCTCCACGTGGTGTTCCACGCTGCATTCAGCCGTTCCACAGATGCCTTACATGTGCCAGCTTCCAATTCTACACCATTGTTGAAATGTGTGACTAGGCATATTCATACTGCGGCGGTTTCCTGCCATTTTGAAGCAGTTGCGTATTTCCATTTCTTGATTAAAGGCAGAACTTGACATCTTGACATTGGTTTAGTGCGTGTTGGATTCTGGGTAAGTATAAATCAGCCTCCCAAGCAAGACGAGGGAAAGGCACGGCAGCTGTGCACAAGGTGAGGGATATGCTGAAAATGCTGGGTGCAGGGGCGGCCGAACACCTGACACATTAGATAGACTCAACCTTGGGCGTCTTTCCATTCCAGGTTCTGCGTGGCCACAGTGCTGGATTGATGTAATCCCAATGTGTGACTTTTGGAGCACCCACGGGTCGCAGCCGTCAAAGGCACATGAAGCCTCTGGTTCAACTGGCAATCGTGGCATCACAATCCTCGCAGCTGGCAAGGGGGCCAGTATGATAGGCAACACCTGTGGCCATCCCTTTGCAGGCTGGAACTTGTATGCCCATGGTTAGGATGGGAAAAGGGAAGATCGACGTGCCCAGTTATGAATTACTTTATTTTTTATTTTTTGTATTGGGAATTAGTTTTCTTACAAACTTTTAACACGTAAAATCATCCTTATCTGCCATATTCGCTATTCAAGGGCAAGTTCGTGGGTTCCGATCAGTAAAATATGTCATAATGTCTCTCATGATTTCAGTTCGTTTACTTGTTGTCCGTCCTCTGCATTATTGATTTTTATTAAATCTTTCATTACTTTATCTAGAAAATTGAATCCGGCGCAGTCAATCCTTTCATTCTCCCTCCAAGGAATAATAGCCACCATTCATCCACTGTTAGCGAACTAGCATCTTCGACATATCTTGCCACGAATAGTGATCTTCTGTTAAAGCCTTACATTGCGTCACTAGGTGCTTTACTGTTTCCAGGCATCTTTGGTTATTACAGAACCTGCACACACCATTATTGACACCTCTCTTTCCAGTTGACTGTAGATAGTCACTTGTCGTATAGATGTTGGGCCTTATGTGCAGAAGCTGGTCCCGATGATATCTAGTTGGAAATTGTCGGAGGTATTCTGAGAATGAGTTTCTCTTTCTATGATCTTGTGCTGTATTCCGCAAAGACTTAGGTTGCGTTTTTTGCTCTAGGGTGTTGAACTAGTCGACTCTTCTCAGTTTCTCCTTGACTCCATCTAGTTGCAGAATCAACTCCTCTAGGGATCAGTCGATATGTTCCAGTTGGAGCCTACATTTTTCTTTCCAGTTGGATAGCATTACTGAGCCTTTTCCTGTACCCTTTTGTCTCAGAAAGCTGTAGGCAGCTGCCGGTTTTTCGACCGCAATTTCCCTAAACAATCCCAGCGATTTCCACAGTATGATTGATTGCAGTGATTGTAGTCTTAACTCGTCTCCGATCGCTGCCATTGGAAGACATTTCGGAAGCTTCAAGGTGGTTTTCCATTTCCAAAACTTGCTTTCAAGTCTGAATCATATTTTCAACAGCAGATTTAGGACTGCTTCTCTTCCATATGTGAGGATGGGAACGACTTTTTGCGGGTAAAAGATTTGCGGTGGAATCATTGTACATTTCCAATATCAGCCATGTATTATTGATCCTTGTGCTGCCAGCATTGATACCTTGTGTTCCAGCTCCGCTTGCCAGACCTTTTCAACTGCTGATGTATTAAACAATATTCCTCAGTATCTTATTGATTTTACAGTTTTTAAGTCCTCTTCACCAATTCTCCATTTGAAGGTTCTGCAGTTCCTTTTCTTTTTGTTTCCAATGGTCAAGACTTTTGACTTTTCAAAGTTTATTTTTAGATCATTATCTTCTGTGTATTTTTGAATGTACTTCAGTGATTGTTGGAGTCCGAACTGTCTTTGGTCTATCACAACCAGGTCGTGAGCATAAATCACTGCTGATATTTTGCAGTTGTTCAGCTTTGGTGGTAGATGCTTGATGTTACTTATTGCTTCAGGTAGATCCTCCAGGTATATTTTAATTAGCATAGCAGCAAGCGGACATCCCTGCTTGACGCTTCGTACGATTTCAATTGGCGCCGATAATGCTCCCTCATTATTTAGCCGTAATCTCATGGTCATGTTCTTATGGAATGCTTCAATTACTTCTAATAGGTCTTCAGGGCATTTCCATTTGCGTAATTTCGCCCATAATTTTTGTCTTTTCACTCCGTCGAATGGTTGTTTCAAGTTGATAAATGCAATGAACAGTTTGCTTTTTGTTCTGATGGTTTCTAGCTTTAATAGCGACAGGATGAATAGATTCAGCTCGGTCCTTGTACCTTTGGTGAGCCCTGTTTGTCTTGGGCCAATTACGTTTGTCTCTTCTGCCCATTGTGTTAATCCTTTTTGTAAACTGGATGCTAGAATTTTCGCATCAACATCCAAGATGACTATTGGCCTGTAATTGGCTGGATCTTCTCTCTGTCCTTTTTTGAAGATTGGGACTATTATTCCTGTTGTCCATGAGGTTGGCAGTTTTCTCATTCTCATGCTGTTTTTATATAGTTCCTCTAGGAATCCTGCCCATGCCGCTGGATTCAACGTAAGTATTGCATTCGTTAGGCCCTCCGGCCCACTGCTGGTGAGTCTTTTAGTTTCTTTATTATTAGAGCGATGTCACTTGCTGGGAGTTCCAGGTTCCAATGTTTGACCTTTCTGTTTTTAGTGCATATGGGTTCCATTGATTTCATTGGAAATACTCTCCCAAAGTTGTCCACCAAACGTTCCTCCAAAACTCCATTGCTTAAGTGACTCTGCTGATTCAGAGTAACGCTGTTAATAATGGTCCACATTTCTCTTGTTGTCTCATTGCCTTTATCATGGCTTCCCCTTGTTCTTGGTCTTGTTTCTTTTTTAACCCAGTCAGCCAGTTTTGATATGGCTGCTTACTTTTCTTTACTGCTTGTCTTAGTTTGCCTTCTGTTAGACCTGCATGATCTCTTCTCCAATTTCCTAGCTCGCGTTGCAGGACCTTTCTCTTTTCCAATAAATTTATGCTGTATGTGTGTTTTGGTTTCAGCAAAGGCTGTTTCAGTCTTGTTTTCAATATTCGATATTCAGCTAGTAGTGGTTCATATGAGCTTTCACTTGCTCAACTTTCAATTAGTTCTTGATATTTGTTAGTTAATATTGCTATGTCACTGCTCCTTATTTTTACTCGATTTCCTCCTTGATTAATTGTTAGAGTTGTTGCTACGCAGACTTTTTCTGTCCTGTCTCTGGAGTCCTGGTCAACTTCAGCAGACTGTGGTCGCTACTTTGTTGGTAATGCACTTCAAGTCTCACCACTTTGTATATGTAATTTCTTGTCATGTAGATGTAATACATTTTTGATGCTTGAGACCCGTTGGTCCAGGTCTTTCTCCCTGGTGTGTCACCCTGGGTCGGCCCGTTCAGCAGATGGAGGTTTTGCGTCTCCATACGTTGTGACCACCTCAGTTCATCTGTTTTGGCCAACTAAGCCTCTTTATCGTGGCTTTGTTTAGGTTAACGTTTTTGTCTAAGCATTTGATGTTCAGTTCGCCACAAATCAAAATCAGGGGTCTCTGCATATAATTGTATGCAGACACCATAGTAGACCGGTTGTAGTATGGTAATTACGTGTAGCAATTTGGATTTCCTGTACTTGTCACGCTAAGTTTGCAGTCGTTTTTTTATCATCATCAGTAATCCTGCATAGGATCTACCATTAGTTCCTTTTTCAGACGGATTTACCAAGGTCTCATACCCTTCACATACTGGTGATGTACGTAACCTTGTCTCTTGTAGACAGATTATCTGTGCTCCCTTCAAGTCCTTGGGAACTTGATTAAACAAGTGCTTGAATCCTATCGTGTTCCAAGAGATGAGAGTGTCTGTCGAGTTGTCTCCACTATTCTCTTGCTATTCCTTTTTGGGTTTTGAAAGGGCTTTTACTAACTTTGTCCATTATTATATGGTAGGAATCTACAAACAGTTCAGTTCAAGAAAGTATCATCCTATCTAAACTGGGTTTGTTTAAGGCATATCAACCTGCTGAGAAAAGAAACAACCACCTGCCATCAGGAATAATTTTTTCATTAGAAAATATAGGAAGAAAAGGTTAGTTAACAAACAAACTTATTTGAAACACTTACACACAAGGGCTAGTAAGGGGTGTCTAAGAAAGTTTAATATGGTGAATATGCAAAACTGTCAAATCTATACCCCCGGATTGTTTATTTGGAGTTGTCTTAGAATCAGATTCCCATCCGGGACTAGACTGTGTGAATGATGATTATAGTACAGACCACAAGGTCCATGATAGGGGCCATTTGAAACTATGAATAGAAAAGATCATCAGAAAATATTCTCCTAACATTTCTCTGCGATATAAATTGACAAGTATATATATAGCATTCTGAAGCTATAATGAATTATTGTAATAATATTTAGACACAATTATAATTGAAATGTATGTTTACCTTTCTCTATAGATTAATTTTGAAAGATTATCAGCCTCTGAAGAAGAGAACATTCTCAAAACGCTTTGGGCCACACTATTTGTTTTAATAAATTGTATATGAAATCACAACCTGATGGTGAATTGTAGTAATTTTGGACATTGCGTATGAACTATTGAAAAATAACACTGTACATTTTAAAATAATTTTAAAGAAAAATTCTAGACTGTGGCTTGTATATTCGGCCATCAAAAGTGTGCAGGGGATGGGAGTTCCCTACCTGGGAACTACTCTCTATTCTAGGTCAGGTCACAACCCATATGCCAGGGTTGTTTTTCTTCTCTCCGCACCTAAAAATTCCATGCATGATCATCAAAATTACATAACAAAATGTTCATAAAATTGAATTACACTAGGAGTGCGAAGAGATGCATTCCCCTTTTGCTAAGCAAGACCAGTCATTTCGTTGAGAAGGCTTTTCTGTGTCTTTGATTGTTTCTCCATCTCTTTCTGTTATAATAGCATTGTTGCATTGTTAGCGAATGTTTCTTTTATTGCTGCGCACATCTCTTCTTCCATTTCTCTGTCTTCTTATTTTTTGGCTATTGTCCCCTGTCAAGTAATTTTCTCAATGGCCTCTTAGGTCAAATCTGAGCGTGAGTAGTTCTGCACTTCTCTTTAACAGTAACTCTTTTACCGTTTTAGATTTTAGATGTAAGATAACCCAATTGGCTCTTTGTTCATTCACATATTCCACAATTGCAATGTCGTCAGAGATAATATTTCGCAATGTTGGTACACAACGTATTAAGTGTAGCACATTAGCACGATTTAAGTTTACCAAATTTCTTTCTGGGAATATGTTCTCAAGTTCCATCCTCACCAATTCTTTTAGTCTGGAGCGTTCTTCCTTTTCTGGTGCTTGGTTGTTGGTTCTCCCTTCTCTTCCTTTTTGCAATTTCTTTCGATTCCAGGCACAAAGGCTAATTTGTTTCATATAACTTACATCGCTCTCGCTTGCCTCCACCATTGTTCTATTTTCTTTTTTGGGATAGTGTTAAAAAAGGCGAGGTAGGCTTTGTTCCCAATGAGTAGCTGTGGTCCTTTGGTCGTTGTTTGACACACTATTCTCCTTCCTTCCTACTACTGGACTTTGCCTTCCTTTGAGCTTTTGCTGGTTCTGCATTGGTGCTCTTATTGGATAGCTTCTATATAGTACGAGATGTTGTCAATAAAGTTCGAACCGTCCATGTCATTCTCGCCTTCTTCATACAACGAAGCCCTTGCTGGCTCGAGTTGTCTTGTTATTGCACCTAATTTGGCTTTTGTCGTTGGTTTTTCCGAGGCATTCTCTTTGCTTCTCTCTCTCTCTTTTATTTCACGCGTGGTGTAGATAGATTCCTGAGAAAGGCACATGAACCAGTTGTCTTAGACTTAGGGGCTTTTGTCATTTTTGTTTCTTTTTTCCTCTTAACATCTTCTCCTGCAACTTAGTATTTCAATTATTTGGTTTTTTAATACCATGTTCCGTTTTCGTGTTTGGTTCCTCAAGGCCAGTGTTGGCCAGTGTTGCGTTTTCTGAAATACGGGATAAAAAGCTTCACTTTGATTCCCAAGTTCCTCTCTTGCATCTATTTGTGTCCTCGAGTTTTCTGTCACCAACCACATTGACCTTGACACATACATGGAATCTCTTATGTTTTTCGTCTTCTTGTTTCATGGAAATTCGGAGCAGCTTCTTCTGTTGCGTTTCTTATTCTTGTCAGTGTTATGTGTTATTTTATTTATTGCCCTCTCATAGCCCGCTGGTATCCAGGTGCTGTTACAGGAATTGTTTGTTTTTTGGTTGCGTAATTGTTTTTGCCTTAGATGCGTATTTATAATGCGCTCAAGCACACAGAGGGTTCTAAGCGCGGACCCGGGGATCGAACTTGTGTTGCTTCATGTCATCTTGCGTCCAAGGCGCGCACGTTGCTGCTGAGCTATCCTCCCAGGATGTCTGATGTTAGATTTGCCTTCTGCACTGGTTGAGTGCTTCTTACTGGTATTCCAGGTTTGGCATTGTGTGGTTCGACTGTCTGCATTTCCATCTGTTGTTTCTTATGTGACTTATCATAATTTGTAAGCATTGTCACCCCTTTTCTTGTTTTTCATTGTTGCCGTTAGCAGATTCTCTTTCTTGCTTGTTTACCAGACTTCTCATCCATTTTGTGGTTTCCATTAAGGCTGCCATCATTGTCGCTTTTTCTTTGTGTTCGCCACATGACAAATTTCACAGGCGTCTTTGCCACGTCGCTGAGCTCTCTGCTTCATAATCTGATCTTTCCTGTACTTTCGAAGTAAATGCCTCCATGTAAATTAGATTAGAATGTATCATCGCAAGTAACGTGGTGTTGTCTTTTATGCTCTCCTTCATTGCTTCGTATAATTTGGTGAAGGGGGGCCATTGAAATTGTCATTGCAGCTATCACATTGTTGTGAATTTGTACCCCTGCTACTTTTGAAAGATGTTTATTGTCACTTTTTAAATTTGTTATGCTGTCTCTATTTCTGCTTTTTTGTCTTTCCCGGGCATTTGTAGGTTTCTTCCTATTTATGCAGCTTTCTCGGCTGCACAAGGCGTCCTCTCTGTCTGTACACTGTTTTCAACGGAATCCTCTCTAGATGGCTGATTTCCACTGATGTCAATTCCACTGTTTGTTTAAAGTGCCGACTACACGCTCTTGTTCGTCTTGTTGATCTCGTGTCCCTTGATTTGCCAAGAAAGACAAGTGAGTTTCCTCATTTTGAGCATCGATCCGAACCTCATTCACTATCTCAGGCATGTACGTCTCAACACAGTTTCCTCTCCTCGCCACATTCACTATGTCATTTGTATTATCTCTTTCCTTGTTGACTGTTGTTTTTGACCCCACCCGTCTTTCATAATTTCAATGAATTTCATGCGCAGGTCGTATTCTTTGAGTTCTTCAGCAAATGATATCTCGTTTTCTTTTATCGCTGCTCCCATTGGAGCGCATCATGTGGAGCTGGGGTTGACATTTGCAATTCTTTGAGCCTTTTAATTGACCACATTTGTCTATCTGCCTTATATGCGGCGACTCTGACGCCAGAATTTACTAATTGTGCCCTTGTGCCAGGGTTAGCAATCCCACAAGCTCTCTGCCCAAATCGTTGTTTCTTGCCCTATGCTGTGCCAACCGTGTACGTTCTGTACTGTCTGCTTGTTTGAGTTTTACGCCATTGCGGTATGTGTTTAAGCTCAGTTTGGGGTAATCTGCCTCCCCTTCTGCTCTCCCCACTTTGGGCATATCGGCCGCCTGCATTCGGGCTGTATCGGACGTGTCTATCATACCAGGAAGTTCGAATGTATTGCCTGTTCCAACAAGGCATTGACTGCGATTTAGACTGCAGCTATTGCTTTCTCCTTGCCCCTCATTTCTATTAACATCCTCTCTCCCCGTGGGCTGTCTTCCGGGTTTACAGTGTTTTGAATATGGTTGTCGGCCAGTTTCCTGACCGACACAACCTCCTTGGGGCTCTCACACGAGGCTGACGTGTGACATGCTGCAATAGAGTTCTTAAAGGCGGTCCCACTTTGTTAAAGGCACAGGCAAAGCATTCTCCTCACACCACAGCTCACTGCTCTCAGCACCACCAACATGCTGTCTGGGGAGAGACTGGGACTCTCACACGGGACTCACACATTACAACTAAAGGCTAAGCATGAGAATATCAAAAGGCTCAGTGGCATAACCTAGGAAAATGTTTGAAAGAATTGTAAAATTTGTGAAAAAAACAGTAAGAAAATGTGGACTATATTTTGCGATTTAAGCTCAAATCTCCTGGAGCCTGCAGGAGATGCTGTTGTCGATGATTTCACTGGCTCCCGTGCCAGGGGAAATTATTGAGCTGGTCTAGTTCGAATTGTGTCATCAGCTAGCCAGGCTCCAAAGCGCAATGAGACCAAGAATGGAGTCGCCCATTCACGGGACAGAGACAACATCGCCCCTGGCAGTTTTCCATCACATCTAATGGGGAGGAAGGATAGCTCAGGGGCAACACGTTTGTCTTGGAAGCAAGATTACATGGCGCAACACAAGTCTGAATCCCGATCCCGCTCTTTGAAGCCACTCTCTGGTATTTAATGCATTATAAATGAACAATAAAGTAAAAATAAATAAATAAAATACTAGAACTGCTGACCCAGGAGCAACATGTTTGCTATTCTGTTTCTCAGGCAGCTAAATCCACCTACATGAACTTATGAGGGCCATGTAGGTAGGTGTACCTGTGCTTCGGACGGAACCTAGCCTATACTTATGGACCCCATGCACTTGCCAACCAATGGTGCCTAACCTACACCATCACTCTTTAGCTTAGCTGCAGTTCCTTAATCATTTCCCCGGTCATTGCTGCTGTTTTGCACTTTCTGTGGCTCATGTATGTCCACAAACCTAGAGTGAAATGCCAATGGTTGCTGTGGTATCAAGTACTCTGCAAGTTATTTTCTCTTGGCAACCTGTTATATCAGGGACAAAGGGAAGAGAGAAGCCCAGAATCCTACGCTTCTGCTTTTGTCGACCTTCTCAGTCCTCAAAGCCTGTTAAAGGACAGCAACCTGTAGGGTTTTGAGGAGGTTGGGAATGGCCCAGAGGGACCCTAGCATAGGTGCAGAGGAAGTATCAATGAGAAATTCCCTCCAGGGACAAGGAAGATCTACCAAGGGAGGATGATTGAGTTAATAATCTGGAGAGCGTGTAGAGGTATCCTAGTTTTACAAGAACCTCACTAGGATCAGTGGCAGAAAGTGATACGTGCAAGTTTAAGGTGAGGAGATCTCAGGGCTTTCATGCTTGCGGTTTGCAGAAAGTGTTATGACATTGAGCAGCAGATGTGAGGTGGAAGGATAATGGGTGAGGCAGAGGGAACAAGTAAAAGATGGCAGAAACGTGGATATCAAATCCCATGTCTGACTAAAGCCATGAAAATAGCCATACAAAGGGAGATAAATTACTTTTTAAAACCAAAACCTAAGATGAAAAGTACAAAAGTAACAAAGATTAGGATGATCACGAGGTTCACGAGGTTCAGTAGCAACATCAACCAATTGTACCGAATTCCTAACAAACATTGGCATCTGTTCCTGATGGATAAAGACATCAGTCAATTTGTTGACAACAAACCCAACATCACATACACTAAAGCAGCAACTTTGGAGATGAAACTCAGCCCCTCGTTTATGATGAACAAGGAAGAAACCAGCAATGCTAGTGGTGGAGAAGGAAGGCTAGGAAAAGCTGTCAAAAGTGCAGAACATGTACAATGTGCCAATACCCAAGGGGCAATACTAGATAACATTCTTGAGACTCCGCCAAAGTGAGAGGACCCAAGTGGAGAGAGCCCCAGAAATGCTACAGGCGAGACAGCACCAGGCACTTGGCCAATGATAGGAACATCCCTGATAGGAACAAAGAGTGCTCCAAGTGTAGGAGGTTTGGTCACGTTGCCTGCACCTGGAGAGAAAAGAAAGTTGCGTACATCGAGAGTGACAGAGGTACGAGTGATGAGGAGGAAGCAGAAGACAGACCCACAGTGATCATGGTAAACTCGACTCGCGTCAGGGGAGAGAAACCTCATTGCATCGTGTAAGTGAACGTCAATGAAACCCATGTAATGGCAGATTCAGAGTCAGATCTGACTGTCCTACCCACACAGACCTTCAAAAATATGGAGGGGCATGACTTGGTAGAGATCAGAAGCACCATGCACAAGCCCACAGACTTCGGGGGGGAGGCAAGGTGGACCTCTTTGGGTACATCAAAGCAAAACTTGAAGTCAAGGACAGACAAACCATTACAAAAGTTTATTTTTCAACCGAAGGCCCCCTGTGCTGGGATGGGTCGATCAGTATAAATTGAGTATTCGGTTGGACCCCAGCACTGATGACCAAGTGTCCTTGGTCTCCTCAGGAGGTGCACCAATCTTATGTAACGATTTTCCTGAGTTGATCTCAGAAGTACCAGGGAAGATAAAGAACTATGTCCACAAGATTCGGCTGAAGCTGCATGCCGTGCTAGTGAAGCACAAAGTCAGAACTGTCCCAGCGGTGGATAGGTCGGCGGTGAAGTCTCAACTCCGCAATGGTTTAAGAAGGCACAATTGAGACAGTTGAGTACTCAGATTGGCTAAATCCCGTTGTCCTCATCAAAAAGAGATCATCAAACGACTTAAGAGTGTGCATAGACCTGTAAAGCCTCAATTTGGAAGTGGTCACGGACAGTTTTCCATTGCCAAGCATCAATTAAATAATTCTGATGATGAAAGAAGCAAAAATCTTTTCCAAACTGGACATGCGTGACACCTACCATCAGATAAACTTGCATAAAACTTCACGTCGCCTCACAGCATTCATCACGCCGTTCGGCACAAACCATTATACCTGCATGCCTTTTGGGTTGTCGTCAGCGGCATAGGCATTCCAGAGAATGATGAACTCCCTGCTCCACGGCATCAACAATGTGTCTTATTTCCAAGACGGTATCTGGTGTATGCCAAGGACGTGAAGACCCGCGATGGGATGCTAAGACAAGTCCTCAACAAACTCCAAGATTCAGGAGTCTGCCTGCACTATGAAAAATATGTATTTGGGGCACAGGAAGTGGAGTACCTCAGCTACTGGATCTTGAATGAAGGGGTGAACCTGAAAAAAGACCTGTTACAAGCCATTGTTGATGCCCCAGCCCCGACCTCGAGGGATGAGTTGCAGTCGTTCTTGGGACTCGCAGTGTACTATGCTAAATTTGTACCCAGATTCTCTGAGACGACTTCTCCATTGTGGGAGCTGCTAAGGAAGGGAGAGCCGTACGCATTTGATTCACAGCAAGTGGTTTCATTCAATGAAGTCAAAAAGAGGATCCTGCATGCCCCATGTTTAAAACCTTTGAATCCTGAATGGGAAACGTATGTGACTACCGATGCAGTGCCTACGGGCTAGGTAAAAGGCTCACCCAAAGAAGGGGAGACACTGAAAACATTGTCAACTTTGCGTCCAAAGCTCTGCCCGAGTCCGAATAGAATTGCTCCATAGTCGAGAAAGAGAGGCTCACGTGTCCATGGACCATTGAGCACTTCAGGTCATATTTTTTTTTGCACCAAGTTTCACCTGGTCAATGACCACAGGCCTTTGGTGCACATGTTGAGTCCCGGAGGGACGAAAACTACAACGCCAAGACTAGCAAGAATCACAGCAAAACTACAGGAATACACATATGAAATCACACACATCGCTGGCTGGAAGAACACCCAGGTGGACTGTATGTACAGATTACTTGATCACCAAATCCCAGGCACCACTTTCCTCGAGGATGAGTGCATTGTAGCATCCAATGGGGACCTGAGGAATAGGGAATTCATGGAAATGAGTGATTCCCATTGGAAGGAAGAAATGAAGCAAGACGATTCCCTGAGCAGAGTAGCAGAATGGCCCAAAATGGGTGGCCTAGCGAGAGGGCAGTCCCGGAAGGCCTACATCCGTTCTTGAAAGTCAATGAAGAAATCATAGAGATGGATGGTCTGGTGATGAGAGGGGATCAGGTCATTCCCCCAGAGGTCTGAGAAAAGTCATACTATGCAGAGCCCATGCAGGTCACCTCTACAGCAACATGACAACGCAGAGTGCGAGATGCCTACTGGCGGCTGGGCATGGACCAAGAAGTAATGACAATTTTATTTATCTATTTATTTGTATTTGTTAAGCGCACTTGCAGCCCATAAGGCATCGAGGCACTGTTACAGAGGAAACACAGATTTGAGATAACATACCGGTGCCAGAAGGCTCTTAGTTACAGTATTGGCAGGCATATAGGCAATGGAGGATACAGATTTAGATTTACACAAAAAGTCTGGTTTTGATAGCCTTACGAAAGGCTAGGTGGGACTCAATGAGCCTTAGGTGAGGAGGCAGGGCGTTCCAGTGTGTGGCTGCTAAGGTGGGGAAGCTGGAGCCACCGGCCCGTACTTTCCGTGAGGTAGGCGTAACAATGGTGTTGGCATAGATGGATCTGAGCGGTCTTGTGGTGGAATGCCTTTTGATTCTGTTAGTCAGGTAGGGGGGGGCAAGTTCGTGAAGGCATTTGTGGGTGAGGGCAAGAGTTTTAAAGACAATCTGTTTGACAGGGAGCCAGTGTACTTGCCTTCTGATTTCAGAGATATGGTTTCTTCTTGCAGTACCGGTGGCTGCCCTTAGTGCATTGTTTTGGGCTAGCTGAAGTTTGGCCAAGTTTTTGTTGGATGTCCCCACGAGAAGGGCATTACAATAGTCAAGTCTAGACCTGATGATTGCCCTGGCAATCGTGAGGGAGCTTTGACGGGCCAAGAAAGGTCTGGCTGCGTTAAGTACTTTGGAGTAGTAGGCTGAGGAGGTGGCGATGGCATTGACCTGTCTGTCCATGGACAGGTCGGAGTCGAGGTAGACTCTGAGTGTCTTAACATGGTTTGAGACAGTAATTGGAATGTTATCAATAGTGAAAGAGGCGTAATGTACTCCAAGGTTACCGAGGGTGGCCGGTGAGCCAATAAGGAGGAGTTCGGTTTTTTCGCTATTGAGGCAAAGCCAATTCTCCGCCATCCAGGATTGGATGGGTGCCGCCAATGTGCCAACCGTGGCAAAAGACTAAAAGTGAGGCAAACGCCCATGGTCCCTGCAGAAATGTCCTTGAGTGTGTCGCACAAATTAGGGTTGGACTTCATAGGCCCATTGCATGGCATGTCGATTGACAACAATTATGGAGTGGTCATGGTGGTCTATCTGTCCAAATGGGCAGAAGTAAAGTTCGTACCAGACATCACCACAACCACAGTCATCAACGTCCTCAATGAAGTCTTTCAAAGAGAGGGTTTGCCCAAAGAAGTTGTGACAGACAGCAGAGTTCAGTTGGTCTCGAGACACATGTAAGGTTTTCAAAGGTTTTGGTGAAAGCGAGTCTGTACCACCCACAAGAAAACGGTCTGGTGGAAAGAGCGAACCGTTTCGCCAAAGGAGCTCTAAAACTAGCGAGTGCAGCAGGGATGAACCCCTATGAGACAGTCAAAGAGGCTGTGGCGGCACACTGGCTGACCCCAAATGCCTTTACGGGAGTCTTGCGGTTCCAAATGTTAATAGGGAGAAGGGCCGCATCCGCGTTAGTTCCCCTGTGGCCACACAAAGATAGGCAGAATGATGACATCGACATGATTGAAGTAGTGTGGAGAATACAGAAGAGCGAGGATGTCATGAAAGGACAGAGTGACAGGCACAGAGCTGTACACCGCACTAAAGTCAATGAAGGTGATCTAGTAAAAATACGAGTGCCCCACAAGGATAAAACAACTGGCTCCAAGTATAGCCAGGCCATTGAAGTCACCCGAAAAGGCACCAATCATGTCTATAACCGTGATGGAAAAAGTTGGAATCTAGCAAAGGTAGCGATGTACAAGGGTCGAATGACAGGGAAGAAGAGAATCAAGGTGAGTGTGTCTTGATGAGCCGTGTGCCTTCAGCAAGAGAACAACACCAAGAAGTAACTCCAGCTGCCCAAGGCTCAGGAGAGACATCACTCATGAACACTCTGACCCCAAAAACAGCAATCATCCAGAATCGTCCCCAACAAGATAGGAGAAGACCAACCAAATTCAGAGACTTCGTAATGCAGTAGAGCAAAGTTGTTCCAACAAAAGGAGGTAGATGAAGATGTATCCTGCAAGATCTCGGGGCTCCGAGATCTCACGAGAAAACACACGGAAAGCGCAAAGGAGAAAAAAAGCACCAGACGCATAGCTGCCAGGGGGGGCAGACAGCCGTGCCCCAGCACTCTTCCTGAGGGGAGGCCTGAAGCCTGCATTAAGCAACCAGACATCCTGGTGCCACTCATTCACCATACAGAGCGTAATTCCATGGCTGATAGATTAAGCCTTGTGGGAGCTCTTGTAATCAGTTGATATATTGAGGCAGAGACTAATACTTCAGTGCAGTGAAGCCAACTGCACTGACCCTTCAAGGACTAAACTGTGAGTACAGCAAATTCTCTGCATTATGCAAGGTGGTTAATAATCCACCTTATTTTCATCCTGATGTCCTTTGTTCATTGGGCCACCACAGTCAGGTACAAGAAAGAGCAGACACCTAGCAGACTTGATGAGAGGAAGGAAGTCCAAGTAGGAGAGCAGAACAATAGACGAGACGAGGGAGGGTGAGTGAGAAAATAATGTATTTTTATTTATTTATATTTTATTTATTGTGCATTTGTAAGGCGCTTTGTACATCAAGTAAATTGTGTTTCAAAGATGTTTTGTAGCTTCAAATGAGAGAAAAGGAAGGGCGCAGAGAATATTGTAGGGATACAAGTGACAGAATAGAGCAGTATTGGTGATATGAGAGGAAGGTATGGGCGGCAAAAGTAATACTGAGGTTAGGAGATGAAGAAGAGAAAGGAAGAAAAGAGGGAGGAAAAAGTAGACCAGGAGTAATGGGGTAAGGGGTAGAAGAGGGAAAGAAAATAATTTCTGTTTAAGAGTTAAGATGGAGAAAATCATTATTTATCCAGGACTGGATGGCGGTAAAACAGGAAGAACCATTAGAATGCAGAAATTCAGAAAAGGAAGAGAAAGAGAAGAAAATCTCTGCATGGTCGGCACAGATGTGACAAGAAAGTCTGTACAATTGAATCATATACCCCTCATCTGGACAGACCACTCAGCCAAATCTTTCTCTCTCTGCACACCACCCCTACCTCCCATGGCCTCCTCTGTCCCTCCATCTCAGTTCAAGTGCTGGAGCAATGTCAAGGTATTACCTGACCTGGCTGAAGCCATGCTACGCACCCTCCCTTAATTCCCAGCCACAGATAGATCTGTGCGCATTGAGCTATTTCACTCCTGGCTAATCGAGTGACTCTTTCCTCTCGGTTCCATGTAATAATGTCCCTTCAAAAATGTCTCCTGACAAAAAAGTTGCTGCTTTTTGCCAAGACATTATTACATTGAACATGCGGGGGACACCCCTGCAACCTCCGAATGTCTTTTTTTTTACAAGGGGAGCAGGGGCATCCCCGCAACCCGTCCTCATACATAATGTCACCATATATAATGTTGCCAATGGCTTCTCCCGGCGACATTATGTATGGGGACATTATGTATGGGGACATTGTTACCTGATACCTTCCTCTCACTCCCTCCAGCTTCACTCTGCCCCGCAAAGGACCAATTCCCAAGTGGTTCACCCCCCATCTGAAAGTGTTCAAAACCCAAAATCGCTCCCTTTGGCACAAATGGCGAACCTCCGGATCCCCTTAAAGCAAATCAGTGTTTGCCCACAATCACCATCACTATATGTCAGAGATCCGAAAGGCCAAAAAAGCCTATTACAATAAAAGAATCCTGAGCTGCCGCAGCAGCAAAGACTTCCAAGGATCATCACAGAATTCCTGAACCCTTCCTGACCTCTGGCCTGACCACCTCCTGGCAAATGCTCTGCAACTCTCTGAACAATTCCACAAAACAGCCCTAGATAGGACGGCCACCCTCAATGCCAAACTTTCCAACCTCCCCGCCTGCCCAACACCCGCCCTTCAAAAATCTAGCCTCCTGCCTTCAGAGACCCCTTTGCTGTGCTCTTTCAACCCTATCTCGAACGAAGAGTTTTTCAAACTACTATCCGACAGCTGACCCTCCAGCTCCCCCCTTGACTCTTGTCTCACCTCTCGCCTCAAAGAAATGTTCACCTCCACCTGTGCAGGAGAGATGGCGAGGTCCATACTTAAGGACTCTGACAAATTCCCAGAACCGTTCAAAATCACACAAATCAAACCCCTTGTGACGAAATCATCCCTCGATCCGCTCCAACCAATCAAGTACAGGCCCATCTCCAACACCCGATTCTTGGTGAAGCTCATCAACCGTCCTGCATATCTACAACTCAACTGCTTCATGGAATCCAACAACCTCCTAGACCCCATGCAATCAGGCGTCCGTCCACACCACAGAATAAAAACTACATTGATCTCTATTTAGGATGACCTCAAAGTCTCGGCAGACTCAGAATGTTGCCCAACACTTGTTCTTCTCAACCTCTCGGCAGTGCTTGACACTGTTAACCACACAATCCTCCTCGACAGACTTCACTCTCTCGGAATCCAAGATTCGGCACTCAACTGTATTGCCTCATTGCTTACTAACAAAGAGCAAATCACCTACCCAGTGAGCAATGGAGTACCTCAAGGTACCTGCCTTTCACCAATTCTCTTCAACCTTTACGTGACCCCTCTGCCAGGGATCATCTGCTCTCACAACCACACCTGCTATAACTACACAGATGACACATAAATCATCCTAGGAATTCCCAAATCATCATCAGATCCCCCCCTGACCCAGCAGCATGTCTCACAGACATTGACCTCTGGATGACGAATAACCATCTCCTTCTGAACCCAGGGAAACCAGAGATCATGGTTTATGGCAATGCATCTCTTTTTCTGCAGCCCTCTACCTGGACACCCTCCCTCGGCAATGCCCTCCCTACCTCCACCACCGTCAAAAACCCAGGTTGCACATAGGACTCTGACCTAACCCTGTCTCACCACATCAATGATGTACCCAAATCCTCTCACTTCCACCTTATGCTTCAGAAGCACATCTTCCGTTACATCACCTACACCATTAGAGTGGCTGCAATTATGTCCATTGTCATGTCCAGACTTGCCTATGCAAACTCCCTCTACCTAGGTGCACCGGCCTGTCAACTAATCAAACTCCAAGAGTCCAAAACTCGGCCACCAGATTATTTCCTGCACTTGAAACAAGGGATCACATCTCACCTGCTCTGTGCAGCCTACACTGGCTCCCAATTGGACAAAGGGTCACCTTGAAAATCCTGTGCATTACTCACCGAGCGGTGCACAAGGAAAGCCCCAAATATCTACAAGAAAAGATTATGCCTTACTCCCCCAACCCGCACTCTTAATTCAAGCACGGCCCTCTTCCTAATGGTTCCTGCCTCCAATTCAGCCAGGATTGGAGGGTCCGCATACTCAACCCTGGCTCAGCATTGTGGAATTCAATTCCTCGCCACATCCGACACAGCCAAGACTACATGCCATTCCGGAAAGCACTAAAAAACTAACTGGCTCATTCCCTAAAATCATGTAAGGAACAGTTTGGCCACTGAAACGACCACCAACAGCCAAAAATGTCTTGGCACCGCATCAACACAATGAGGTAGGTAAAACCGGGGCACAGAAACTGGTTCCATTGATCAACTAATTCCAACGCTAAGAACCCGCTGGCACCTGCAGGTTCAGCAACAAATGCCTAGATACTCCCATGCAGCAACATGATGAATGTGCCACCCTAAACCAATCTACATATCTAATGCCCACATTTCCAAACCCGAGGCATAGTAACTCGTACACTATGACTGGGCTTGCTCATTGTCATCCACCAGGCATGACCTACACTCTCAGACCAGGAGATGTTATCTCTATTGATATACAAAATAATACCCTAGACTCCATATCCGAGTCCTAGCAGCACTTATGTTCTTAAGCCATAACTGAGCTTGACCATCATCTTCCTCCTGGTATGCACTATGTTATCAGTCCAGGGGATTTCTACAAATCTAATGCCCGCAACTCCAAACTCGAGACATAGTAGCTCTTTCGCTCTTACGCTATGAATAGGCTTGTTCATTGTCCTCCACCAGGTATGCACTACGTTCTCAGACCAGCAGATGTTATCTCTATCGATCTATAAACTAATACCGAAGACTTCATAGGCAAATCCTGATAGCACTTATGTTCCTACACCGTAACTAAGCTTGATCATTATCCTCTTGCTGGTATACACTACATTATCAGTCCAGGAGATGCCCATCTCTGTTTATCTTACTTATCGGGAACTAATGTGCAAAACTAAAAAGCCAGGGCCTAGTAGCACTTAGGTACAAACAATACGATTGGGCCTGATCTTGTCGTCCAACGGGTATGCAATGTGGCATCTGATCAAATGACGCTTACCATGATCTGCCTGGCAATTAATGCCCTGAACTCCATTACCCATGACCAATTATCACCTATGCTCTGAGGCTTTGTATCGGCTTGATTTATATGGACAACACTATCCTACCATATGACCTCGCTAGCACACTCGCAAGGAACAATGATGCAGCAGTATTCCACAACTTGAACCATATATTATGACAGGACTACCCACCCACTCACCTGCATGCATCTGCATCACACGCTACTTGAAGACACGTTGCACAACACCTCTGTCATTTGAATGCAGCTAAGTCCCATGACAAAAATGTGGTCTAGCTGGACACATAATCAGTCTCCCGGACTTGCATACTCTCCCTATAACCTGACAGCACCCATCCACATGCCAGCTCGACATGAGTCGCTAGCAGGGACTTGGCCACCCATATCCAACCTTTGTTCTGGCTAAAATGCACCCACGCATTCTATACTCCTCTGACACATTTTCCATCCCACAGTCTTTGGTCCCCTGAGGTCGATCACTTACAGTGCTTTGAGACCATACCAATGGGAATAGGCACTATACAAATACCATATTACATTACATGGCTGTAACCCCATTCTTTTAATTAGTTGTTTAAAAGCATTACTTTGTACTGCGGTTTGGAGTGGGAATTCAGTCATTTACTAATTCATCTTTGCAGATCGAGTAGTGCAGCGCTCCATACTAAGCAAAGTGGGGGCCCATGCTCTGTTTATGGAGGGGACATACATGGAAGACAGGGCACTCACACACCACCACCCTACCATGTGTGGACCAACAATGTTCACGAGCAGGCTCATTCTAAGGAGCACATATGAACTGTTGAGAAGAGCGCAACTCCTTCTAGTAATTTTAAGCCATCTCTGCACGAGGCAAGATGGCTTAAGGAACCACTGCATGTGTGTGGGGACAATGACAAGATCCCTGGATCCTCCTGGGTCTCGGTGCCTTTCACTGCCTGTATGCGGTGAGTATATGCTCCTCACTAACTGTGAATGCAAACAGCAGAGATCTGCAATGGCAGTTGGCATTACAAGCATGGCGGCATTGATATAAATTGCGCTTCTTCCTTGATGCAGGAAAACAGGCACAATTTACTGGAATTAAACTGTTATGGGAGCGTCCAGAATGTTTATTTCTGCATACCCGAATGAGAAGTTTGCACACAGAGTGTGAACTCTAAAGCAGGTTTTCCGTGTGGGGTTGCTGCACCGCTCAAGATCTCAACAAAGTTCTTTATCAGAATGGCATGGACCATGATGTGGGGACATTTGATGTCCTCTGGATAGCCGCATCAAGAATGAAGGAGTAGGATTTAAGCTTCCCTTGTTCAGTATCCAGGGAAAGACTAACCTGCTACTGTTCTTTGCCAGGTGAACATGCTCAAGATCACAAGCATGGCACTCTGAAGATGTGCCAAATGATTCAGCAGAACCCTTGGAACATCAATTATCAGTGTAAGATGAAAGAAACTGTCATTTTCAGAATTACAAGTATGTGTTATGCCCTTACCACTAACTAACCAGGGGGCAGCCATAAGCCAGTACTGAATTCTCATTGGATTGCCTTAGAACATTGCTATGGATGCTTCAGCCCGGTCTGTCCTGTCAACAATTAGGGCCTCTTCACGGTGGTAAAGGTAAAACAGGCATAATTTGCAGAATGACACCTTTTTTACTTCCCTCCTCATTAGAAGTTTGGAGGGAAATATCCCTGAGTGTATTTCAATTGGAATACCCCCAGCGGTACTAAATCCGTCAATTTTTACCTTCGCCGCTAAGGGGGAGGTAACAATTGTAACATGGCGTAGAGATATCGCAAGACTTCTGGGTCTCGCGATATCTCGCTTAGAAGCAGAAGTGCGGCTCCCGCGCTTTACGCGCCGGGAGACGGCTGGATGGAAGGCACGGAGCAACATCGGCTCCTGTGTGCTCCTCCATTGGAACTGACCAGAAGTGCAGCAGCAAAGACTAGAGACTCATGTATATGGAGCATAGTTGCAGGGCCTGTTGCCCATCCTGTTGAAGCAGAGTTGCATTGCAGGTAAGAAGCTGATGTTCAAAATTGAATAAAGAAACCTCATCAGCAACCCTGCGGCCTCCTGTGTGTTATTGTCATTATTATACAACATAATTGGCAACGAGGATCACCACTGAAACCCACGCGGCGCCATGCAAGGAGCAACACCACCACCGCCTTTCCTACAAACACCAGGTAGGCCTGCCATTCCTTGGCCACAATGGCATCCCTTATTCACCACATATGTGGAGGCCTTTGGCGGTGCAGGCTACTCGGCAGCGTGACGCAGAGCGATGCTACTGAATGCCCTGCACGTCGAAGGCAAGAGAGTGTTTGAAAGTCTCACCCCGGAACCAGTGGCCGGCGACAATGATGACGTATTTAAAGAAGCAGTTAGAACGATAGTCAAAAGGTTCACCAGCAAGGAGAATACGGTCCTACACAGGATACGGTTTTACAGCCGCAAACAGGAGGTGTCAGAAACTGTAGATGATTATGTGACCAAACTGCGCGAATTGGCGGTGGTGTGCAACTTCTGAAACAACGCAGAAGGACTGATCTGCAACATGCTAGTGGTTCATACCAACAGCAGAATGGTGCAAGACAAGTTCATTCTATAGAAAGAACTGAAGTTGGAAAAAGCTGACGAAATAGCGAGAGCAGTGGAAGAGAATGCAGGTAGGAGGAAAGAATCGGCTAGTGGGCACAGTCCAGTCGAAGTACAAGCGATAGCGTTCTGCCCAAAGAAGGAGAGGCCGGTCTTTGACACGAGAGAAGGGAAGTGGGCAAGGAAAGAACCTTTGAAATGTCACAGGTGCACCAGCATGAAACACTTGGCCTTTGACAAAGAGTGCCCAGCAAGGGACAAAGATTGCTCAGTGTGTAAAAAGATTGGACATTTTTCAATAGTGTGCCGATGGCGCAACAAAAAAGTCACCAGTGTCAACGCTGAACACAATAAGGAGAGGGAATCGTCCTCTGACGAAGAAGGGAGGCCCACTGTTATAATGGTGAACAGTCCACGGGCCAGACGAGAAAAGCCCCACTGTGCCATCAAAATAAACAGACAGGAAACAAGGCTCATAGCCGACTCGGGCTCTGATCTAACTATAATACCCCTGCGCACGTACAAGGAGATGATGGGCTCCGAGACAGTCAAAGTGCTCAGCACACGGCACAAGCCCACAGTGTTTGGTGGCGCATCCATAGACCTGCTAGGCTATATCAAAGGAAAAGTGGAGTTCAAAGGGAGAGAGACCACCACAAAAGTTAACTTCAGTCAAGAAGGCCCAGCAGTATTAGGGTGGGATGACCAGGCAAAACTGGAAATGAAGCTGGACCTCAGCACAGAGGACCAGGTACTGTCAGTCAGTTCCAGAGGAGCGCCGGAAGCGGGAGAAGATTATCCAAAACTATTTTCGGAAGGGCCTGGACACATCAATCGCTTTGTCCATAAAATACTACTCAAAGCCAACGCAGTCCCTGTAAAACACATAGTAAGGCCAGTACCTGAGACTGCAAGAGACACGCTCAGAAGCCAACTGGACAAAATGAAGAAAGAAGGCACCATCGAGGAGATTGAAGCATCAGAGTGGCTGAGCCCAGTTGTGCTCATAAAAAACAAAATTCACAAGAGCTAAGGGTATGCATTGATCTCCGCAGTTTAAACCGGGAATTAATCGCGGACAGATATCCCCTGCCGATCATCAACGAGTTAATCCTCATGATGAAGGAGGCCAGAGTGTTCTCAAAATTGGACATGAGGAATGCGTACCATCAAATACAGTTACATAAGGAATTTAAGCCATTGACCGCATTCATCACTCCGTTTGGCACCTATCAATTTACGAAGATGCCATTTGGCCTATCATCCGCACCCTCAGCATTTCAACACATGATGGACGCCTTACTACAGAATGCCAAGAGCGTGTCCTATTTCCAGGATGACATCCTGGTATATGCTGCAGACGAACAGACACATGATGCCACGTTGAAGACAATCCTTACCAAGCTCCAAGAAGTGGGAGTGAAACTAAGGTACGAGAAATGTGTATTCAAGGCACAAGAAGTCGAGTATTTAGGGTACAAAATATCAGCGCAAGGCATAAGTCCCAAGCAAAACCTGCTGCGGGCAATAATCAAAGCTCCCGAACCTACCAACAAAGACGAGGTGAGGTCATTCCTAGGTCTGGCTGAATACTATGCCAAATTTATCCCCAAATTCTCGAAAACCTCAGTGCCGCTTCGCGAGCTTCTCAAAAGGGTCAGGGTACACGTGGCAAGAAGCCCAGAAGAAAGCGGTGGAAAGCATCAAACGACACATAGTGGAAGTGCGTGCCTTCAACCGTTCAACCCAGACTGGTGTACAGTCATTACCACGGAAGACAGCGCGTATGGACTAGGAGCCGTTCTCACCCAGAAAAAGGGTGACACAGAACATGTGGTTGCATTTGCCTCTAAGGCCCTATCACCAGCCGAACAAAATTATTCCACCGTTGAGAAAGAGATGCTGGCTTGCGCATGGGCTGTGGAACACTTCAGGACATATGTATGAGGGCACAAAGTTCAAGTTAGTCACCGACCACAAGCCCCTCATTCATATGCTCAGCCCTGGAGGCACCAGAGTGTTGACACCCAGATTAGCAAGCATAGCAGCCAAACTGCAAGAATACACTTTCGAGGTACAACACATCTCGGGGTGGAAGAACTCGCAGGCAGACTGCATGTCAGGATTGCCAGAAGGAAAAGACAATGCCACCACCTTCTTGCAAGAAGAATGCATTGTAGCATCCATTACAGATCTCAAGGCCCCAGACTACCTAGAGCTGAGTGAGAGACATTGGATGGAAGAAGACGAGAAAGACCCCACCATGGTGAGAATCAGGGAATGGATCAAAAATGGGTGGCCAGATGAAAGGGCAGTGCCAGAAGGAATGAGACCATATTGGAAAGTGGCAGATGAAATCTCTCTTTTTTTAAAAAACTTTATTTTTGGATTTATGCATAACAACAAACAATCATGCACCAATAGGGTGCATTAATACCTCTTGCACCATTCAACCCGCCCTCTCTCCCCTCCCTCCCCTGTGTCGCTGTTAAGTGCTCTTATTCTATGGCCGTTGGCTCCCCTTTTTGGATAGTTCATAGATAGCAGTGTTGTGGGATAGTTTCTGTTTGCCCAGTATTTCATTTGGTTTGTTCTCCTGAGTCTGAGTCTGTTGCTGCTGTAAGTAGGTACGTGACATATGGTCCCCATATGTATGGTGGGCGTGCATGCAATGGAAGTGTCAGCAGATATTCAGTGTCTATATCTTGGCAGTATAGGATATCTTTTTCCACGCCCCTATAGAAGGGGTTGGGCCTCGGCCCCACGTCATGGCTATTCTCCTGTGTGCCTACACCAGAAGGGCTGTCAGTTTTCTTATTGAGGGGTGTAAGCATTTGGTTAGACTGAGGAGGGCCGTCAGCTCCTCACCTATTATTGCTGCCACTGTTTGTATCACTTGAGACCAGAACTGGGAGACCACGGGGCAGCCACAAGCTAGGTGAAAAAAGTCAGCTGACTGGGCTTTGCATCGCTCACACTGTGCGGAGGAATCTTGCTGATATCTGTGCTTTTTGCCGGGGTGAAGTAGGTTTGGTGTATAAAGTTGAATTGAATTTGCTTGAGGCGTGTGTTTATTGCCACTTTCTGTGTTTGCCTCCGGATGTACGTCCAGTCCTCATCTGGTATCCTTGTTTGAGTGGCTTTTTCCCAGCGTTCCTTCGTTCAGGTGTCTGTGGTTACTGTGTCCGTCAGTAGGGATTTATATATCAGTGAGGTTAGCCTCCCTTCGCCTTGCGCCTGGATCGTGTTGTGTAAGAGATTCCATGTATCTGGTTGTTTGGGAAATGATGGGAACATTGACTGCAGGGTGTACTGTAGCCTGATGTACATGAATGTCAAGTGACGAGTCGCCGCATCTCTCCCTGGCCAGCTGGGGGGTTATGAACATGCCTTTTGGGAATAGATCGCCAAGTGACTGAACATTGACTTTACGGAGCCACTGGTGGAACGTCTTCTCGGCTGTCAGGGGGACGCCTGGGATGTATTTAATCGGAAGCAGGGGAGAGAATCTGACTTGTACTTTATATTTTCGTGCTAGTTTTTTCCAGATTGCATAGGTTGAGAGGACAGTATTCATTGTATCTTGGGGCACTGGCAAGTGACTGATAACAACTGCCCTCAGTAGGTTGGGTGAAGCTAGGGCTCTTTCAATCTGTACGTGGGGACGGATAAAGTGTGTATTATACCAGTGGCTCAAGAATTGTGCCAGGGCTGCCCAGAAGTATCTTTCCATGTCGGAGAGTGCGAGACCGCCTTGGGATGTTGGTAATATTAGGGTCGTGTAGACTACTCTTGCCGGTTTTCCTGCCCTTAGTAGCTCTAGGTTAAGGCTCTTAACTCTCTTAAAAAAGGTTTGCGGAAGAAGTAATGCCTGGTATGTTCATGAATAGGTAGAGAAGCTTGGGGAGAATCATCATTTTGATTAGGGAGACTCCACCCCAGAGTGTTAGTGGGAGTGATTTCCATCTCTGTATGCATTCTTGGAGTGTTTTGAGTGTCGGTTCATAGTTGTCGTCGTAAATATCTTTGTGATTGAGGGACATATAGATGTCTAGGTACCGGACCTGGGAGTCTTCCCATTTAAACCTGTGGTCGTCATCAAATGTAGTGGTTTGTTGTGTTAGGGGGAAAATCACTGATTTGGAGTGGTTGGTTTTGAGGCCTGAGACATTACTGAATTTCATCACTTCGCGCATTATTGGGTTGAGGTTGACTTCAGGGTCCCGCACGAATAGAACTACATCATCCGCATATAGTGAGACGACTAGTTTGTGGGGTCCAAAGGTTAGGCCTCTGTGTAGTTGTTGGGTGCGCAGTTGCGAGGCTACGGGTTCCATTATTAAGGCGAAAATAAGTGCTGATAGGAGGCAGCCTTGTCTGGTACCGCGTTCTAGTTTTATGCTGGCTGACTTCGTGTTGCCCAGAGTGACGAAGGAGCGGGGGTCAGAATAAAGTAGTGAGACTAGCTTGAATCGAATGCTTTTTCGGCATCGAGAAGGACTGCTATTGCTTGTTGTGATGGATCTAGTGCTTCTATGACACCGAACAGCCTTCTGATACCGTATGTTGTGCTGCGACCTGGGATGAACCCCGCCTGGTCACCCAGCACCAGTGCAGGCATGAGGGGAAATACTCGTTTTGACAGAATTTTGGCCAGTATTTTATTGTCTAAGTTAATTGGGGAAATTGGCCTATAGGAGGCGCATTCGTCTGGGGGTTTACCTGTTTTGTGCAATAGGATGACATTGGCTTTGCGCATCGTTGGTGGGAGTGTACCGTGTTCTAAGGCTTATTCATATACCTGTAGCAGGAGCGGGGCTATAGTAGTTGCAAAGGCTTTGTATAATTCACCTGTAAGGCCATCTGGACCTGGGGCTTTGGTATTTGGAAGGTCTTTTATGGCTGAGGTAATCTCTTCTGCCAATAAGGGTGCGTTTAGTGGTTCTCTGAGTTTGCTGATCACCCAATAAAGTTTGGTGTTGTTTAAGTAGTTCTGTAGTGCCTCGGGGTGTGGGTTGTGCTTTGAGCTATATAGAGTCTGATAGAATGTATGGAACTCCTTCACAATGTTTTCCTCAGTGTACACAAGGGTTCCTTGTGAATCATGGATACGTTCTGCTCGAGTGGGCACTCTGTCAAGCGTTATTAGGCATACTAGTCGGGCCCTGGGTTTTTGGCCTTCACCATATTGCCGGACTTGGTGCTTACGGCTAAGGAACTTTAGTTCACGGGTGGCTATTTCATTGAATTTTTGTAGCTCTACTTTTATATCACCTTGGTGTTGTGGTTCATTGGTTGTGGTGCTTTTGCGTTCGAGCTCCTTTAGTCGCTTTTCACTGGTTGCTAGTTCACGCCTAATCAGCCTCAGTATGCCGTTCTCTTTCGCCATACATACGCCTTGTACGTAGCATTTCAATGTCTCCCACAGTGTGCCCGCGGAGTCGACAGAGTTTTGGTTTACCTCTAGGAAGGTTGTGATTTCTTGCTTGAGTTCCGTTGCGAACACTCTGTCTGACAGTGACCCTGGTTTAAATCTCCAGTGAAGTGTGGCTGGCTTGGTGTTGGGTAGAGTGGATTCCAGAGATACCATTGAGTGGTCGGAAAGGGTTCTGGGGAGGATGTGACTGGCTCCCCATTGGAAAGGACTCTTTGCTGATACCATAAGGTAGTCGATGCGCACGTCGGTGTTGTGAACAGCGGAATGAAACGTGACGTCTCTCGTGTCATGGTTGGCTTGTCTCCAGGCGTCAATCAGGTTGAAAGCTTGGCAGATTTCTTTAATTTGTAGACTAGCTTTGGAGGGAAGGGCAGTTGTGGCCTGTGACCTGTCGATGTGGGGGTTCAGTGTTGTGTTGAAGTCAGCTCCCCATATGATTGTGCCAGGGTTATTCGTTCCCAAGTGTGACATGACCCAACTAAAGTTATTTGCGCTGTCTACGTTGGGGGCATAGGAGTTCACTAAGATTATCTTGGTCCCTGCTAGGATCCCTCTCACCAGTACGGACCTTCCGTCAGAGTCCTTCTTAGATTCAATTAGGCTGAAGCCTGTTTTTCTATCGACCGGGATGGCTACCCCTCTCGCGTATGATGAATATGATGAAAAGTACCTGTGGCAGCCCCATGATATGGCTCATTGGCGTTCCGAGTCGGGGAGGAGATGGGTCTCCTGCAACATGACTGTCAATTTTGTGTCTCTTAAAATATTGTAAGATCTTTCTGGTCTTTGCCGGTTTGTTGCCTCCTCGGATGTTCCAGATAGCTATTTTAAACAGTACTGTTGGGCAGGTGGTAGTCGATGGAGTGCGGCCATACGGTCGGTTGTAGAGAGCTCTGGGTTTCTCTTGGTTTGTGGGGCGGGTGGCGGGGGTAGGCGCCTGGTATCGGGCCGTGGTAGAGGACAGGCAGGCTGCAGGTGGCGATTTCTCAGAATTGTTTTCCCTCCCTCGTGCGGGCAACTCCCAACTGGCCCACGTTGATCCCTCCCTTCTAAACAAACACAGAGACATCAACGGTGTTGTGCTTGTCTGCTCCATTGGTCGGGAGGCGTTCTGCTACAGTGTAGGTCCGTCCTCGACCTTCTTTTTCTTGTTAGTAACACTGTGTTAACTTTCCTGTGCAAGGGGCCCTAGGGGCTTCCCGAGTTGCACGGCCTTGGAGTGTTTAACTCCTGTGTCGTTTCTTCGGAACAAATGGTGGCTTTTTGTATCTCAATATTGGTGCCACTGACTTTGTGTTTGGTTATGTTGGATTTCTGTTATTTCTTTCTCTTTGTGTCCGTGCCTGGTTGGTGTTTAACCCAGAACACCCTGCTCGATCTAGGAAGTTGTTTGCTTCTTCTGGTGTCTGGAAAAAATGGACCTTTCCCTCATGTTGGATTCTGAGGCGTGCTGGGAATAGCATTGAGTACGTAATTTGGTTGTCTTTGAGTCTCTGCCTGGTGGAGGTAAATGATCTTCTTTGGGATTGGACTGTTGGGGAGAAGTCTGGATAAAAGTGGATTCTGTCCCCGTCATGATGGATCTCCCCTTTCTCCCTGGCCAATTGGAGGATGGTGTTCTGATCTTTGTAATTTAGTAATTTGGCAATCATTGGCCTGGCAGGGCCAATAGGTTTGGATGAAGGGATCCTGTGTGCTCTCTCCACAACGATCAGGTTGGAGAGGGCTTCACGGCTGAAGAGGGTGGTGCATAGTGTTTCGACGAAGTCCTGCATCTTCGCTCCAGATTGGTGTTCTCTCACCCGATGATTCGGATATTGTTCCTTCGGGAGCAACTTTCTAAATCTTTGCATCTGGCGGTGGTCGCTTTCATTTGGGATTCGAGCTGGGTGACTCTTACTCCCAAGGTTGCTGCTCCATCGTCTAGATTGGACACACGTTGTTCGACGTCATTGAGGTGCTCAGTATGTGTGTCCATTCGGTGTTGGAGGAGGTCCACTTTCGATGCAAGGCCATCCATTTTGTAATTTAGACTCCCTATGCCCGTCTTCAAGTCTAGTAGTAGCCCCTTGATGTCTGTGGAGGAGGTTCCTTCCTCCATTTGGAATCCGCTGCCACTCGGGGTCTCAGGCTCCTCTTGTATTCCAGGGGTTTAGGGACTGTTCGGGTTTCAAAGTTTATTTTTTTTGTGACTTATCCGTCTTCCCCATTGACCCTGAGCTGTTGGGGATTGGTTCGTATTGGTCTTGACACTTGTATGTGGTTTCAAGGCGTAGGTTGTCCCCTTTCAATGAGTTATGACGTGCGTTTTGCAGCGGGGGTTAAGGGTAGCAGAGTGCTCCGATGGGTCTGTGGAGCACGGACGCAGCGCTTCAATTTCCAGTTGCTCATTTTTAATAGTCTCAGCGGGGCTCGGAGGTCCAGTATTGGGTGAATAAGGAGCTTTGTTGCCTACACGGTTAGGTTATACATGCAGTCTATTCCTCAGGGTGTTGTGGGGGTGTGGTAGTTCATTTCCCCTGTTGCTTTTGCTGGAAAAGGAGGTTTTGGTGCGCAGTATCCTAAGCCACGTAGTGAGAACCAGTGGGGGCCGCGCTGGTTCAGCGGGGTTAGCTGCTTGAAAGTAAAGGTGGCCTGAGTATGCAGCGGGGGGGACTCGGGCAGGACTTTGAATGTTTAACTCAGCGGTTCTCCCCATCTGCTCCGTACCTGAGCTGGTCCTGCGAGGGGACGTTCTCACCCGGGCGGGGAGGAAGGAGGGACCGCCGCTCGCAGCTTCCCCACTGGTGTCCACGCTCCGGTCCCTCTGTCCCACGCCGCACGCCCAGTCGTGAGGGAGGAGTGGGAGCTGCGAGAGCAGCGTGGACCCACACCCCGCCCAGCACTCCTTTCGTGCAGGCGAGCAGGCAGCGGTCCAGTCCGCCCGAAGAGCACCACCCAAGCCACGGCCGCAGACCCTCCTCTCGGGGTTGGGCTGCAAGTGCTGTGAAGGAGTTGCAGAGTTGCTGGTGTGGGGGGGAAGAGGGGACGCGTCCTCAGTTTTCACCCGCGGCTCGTGGGGGTTGAGTGTGGCTTTGTCTCTGGAGGATGTGAAGGGGGCGGACAGCCTCCTCTCGTCTGCACCCTGCGCCCCAGCTTCTAGTGGGCCTACTTGCTTTTTTACAGGCGCTGGTTTGAGGAGTAGCGTTTTAGGTCGGAGATTGTCCATTTTGGCTCCAATTTTCGCAACGCCGCAGAGCAGTGTCTGGCAAGCAGGGGTGTTCTTCTGTCAGGGCACAGATGGTCCAAATTTAAGAGGATTGGGCAGGATTAATCACGGGCCGTGCGGGAGCTCACTAGAAAGCGGCCATCATGGTTGGCCCTCTAGCGCCCTCTCGCAGATGAAATCTCTGAGACTGACAAAATAATCATGAAAGCCGACCAAGAGATCCTGCCCACAGACATGAGGAAAACCATCCTGTGCAGAGCCCATGCTGGCCATTTAGGAAACACCATGACACGGCACAGAGTGAGGGAAGCCTACTGGTGGCCTTCCATGGATCAGGAGATTCGTACAATGATCGAGAGATGCCATGAGTGTCTCAACAGTGACAAACGCTTGAAGATCAGACAAGCACCCTTGATTCCTACGGAAATCCCCGAAGCAGTGTGGTCAAAAATAGGCCTGGACTTTATAGGACCACTGGAAGCAATGGCGACCGAACATCGCTATGGCGTAGTGCTAGTGGATTACCTATCGAAGTGGGTCGAAACCGAGTTCGTCCCCAACATCACGACTGCCACCATGATAGAAGTCCTCACTGCCATCTTCCAGAGAGAAGGGCTCCACAGCGAGTTGGTGACAGACAATGGAGTACAGTTAATTTCCAGAGACATGGAACTGTTCCTGAAGAAACACAACATTTACCAGAATAAAGCAGCGCTATATCTTCCCCAAGCCAATGGGCCCATGGAGAGGGCCAACAGGTTTATCAAATGAGCCATCCAGTTAGCCACTGCCTCGGGAATGGAACCCCTCAAGACGACCAAAGAGGCCATGGCAGCTCAGAGACTGATTCCCAACGGCATCACCCAAATCTCCCCTTTTCGCATGTTGAGAGTGAGGAGAGCGGCCTCCACACTAGTACCACCATGGTTGGCCAGAGTAAGAGAAGACGAGGAAGTAGAGATGTTGGAAGTAGTGTGGAGAATAGAGAACAGCAAAGCATGCATGAAAAGGTGAGTGACAGAAGAAGAAGGACAAAACAAGGGTGGGATGTAAAAGAAGGGGATTGGATCAAAATAAGTTTACCAACCAAAGATCAAATGACTGGCTCAAGGTTCAGCAGACCCGATAAAGTAATTCACAGAGGAACCAACCACGTCCGCACAGAGGACGGGCGCACATAGAACATGGAGAGAGTAGCCATGTTTGAAAAGAGGCAAGAGAGAGAAAAGACCCATGAAAGACCCGGAAAGCGTGGAGGTACCAGACAAAGAAGCAGAGAAGGAACGAGAGCCGGAGACACGCAGAAGAGAAGTTGAAGAAGAAGAAATTGAAGTGGATGCACCCATGGTGGAGCAAGAAGATGATCACAAGCAGGATGCCAATGGCGAGAGAGGTGACCGGCTGAGAAGGGAACACAGAAGACCGGTGAGATACAATGACTGCAGTAACCTGTTTTGCAATATCAAAGGGAGGTGTTTAGAGATATCACGAGACTTCCGGGTCTCGCAAGATCTCGCTTAGGAAGCGGAAGTGCGGCTCCTGGGCATTGCGCATCGGGAGACGGCTGGAGGGAAGGCACGGAGCAACATCGTCTTCCATGTGCTCCTCCATTGGAACGGACCAGAAGTACAGCAGCAAAGACTAGAGACTCATGTATATGGAGCATAGTTGCAGGGCCTGTTGCCCATCCTGTTGAAGCAGAGTTGCATTGCAGGTAAGAAGCTGATGTTCAAGATTGAATAAAGAAACCTCATCAGCAACCCTGCGGCCTCCTGTGTGTTATTGTCATTATTATACAACCCATGGCCTCAGAAGTCTTTTGAAATTGATTGCACTCTACCGAAGGAAGCCCAAGTGTTTCCCATAAAGATCAAGGATAAACGGTATTGATGTGGACAGTGTCATGCTTCTACGGTATTGTGGCCCTTTACGCCCCTGATACGCTTTTAGGAAGCAATGCAGAGTGACAGTTTAGTGTTTGCCTTACTTGGTATCACTGTGTACCGCGCATCCTGTTCCAGGAAGTTATCAACGGGGATCGACACCAGCTCTTCGCGTTTCAAAGCTTCCCGTTTGCAGGTATGCTTCGTAGTCTTGCTCTCTTCTCTTCTATTTCCGAACTTCTTCTCTGCTCTGATCCTGCTCCACTCCTCAAAATTCCTCCTTTCTGCTGTTTTCAATTTCTCATGACTACAGATCCTTTTCCTTGTAGATTCCGGCCCCCACAGTCCTGACCATAGTCCTGACAGAGAGTGTAAGGGAGTTAAAAGGCAGGCATCTTTAATGCCCAACCTCTCACCACCTTAACATGTGCAATGCATAAAAGGTTCAGAATTGACCGTTTTGGGTATTTAAAAAAATGGACTGTAGTGATATGGACCAAGAAAAAGATTAAAGAACATACCATGTGGTATTGCTGCAGTACTGTGCCAGTGGTAAGTCAGAATTGGGTGGATGTTCAGCAATACCACCTGTGGTAGTGATAATTACTTATTGAAGTGTTCTTGGGAATATATCCGCCCAACTCATAATGAGGCTTTTAATGTTTGCAAATGGTGGGTGCGTGTGGGTGCAGGCAGTATGCATTTTTTACTACAAGACTCATGCACATCTGGATACATTAACTGTGCTTTAATTGCACAACTAACCTCAAGAACGCAATTAAGCCTGCCTGCTCTCGTTTTCATTGCATCATTCATCCATATGGCTCTGGATTTATGTAGGCGCAGTCTGCTGTCTTTTTTTTTTTTTTTTTTTTTAAGCAAAGGGGCCATATAAAAGCCAAACCAATGAAGTCGCCAATGAAGTTTCACAATGGATTATTAAGAAGATAACATTGAATAACTACAATGCATTTAATGAAAATGTCCATAGGTTTTAAAGACACATTTTTATAAAGATCAGCTATGCCTAGCTCACAACAGAGTGCACGGTGTGTAAATATTCCTAATTATACCCACACCTACGGTGGGCGAAAGGACTTGCCGTGCCTTAATACATATCAAAGGCGTGGTGATGATGTATTTTCACAACATCCTGTCTCTTTGTACTAGATGATTTAACGAAACAAGGCTGATGTTTCCCAAAAACATACTATGTACACTTTGTTCTGCTTTAATCGGATCACAGGAAGTGACTCACTCGCCCACTTTCGGTCTCAAACTAAAAAGGGTCTCTCCTGCACTCACCTCATTCCTTCACGGGGCACGCACTCAAATCCTTGATCCCAACGATGTTCACAGGAAAGGCACCAAAAACCAGGCACGGACAGGCCCATAGGCAAAGAGGGCAATGCCTGAAGGGTCAGCAAAACATTTACATGTGGGCACGTTTTTTTGGGGCCATATTCGGGCCGATTTTGGGGCCAAATTGGACCAGTTTGATTTACTGATCAAATCAAATGTACTTAAAATACACTATTTTCATCACATTTTACGAGAAATGTCCACTTAGGTATTACTCAAACAGTTTGCCAAGAAAGGAACAAATTACTCTTTGCGATTGTGGGCCACTTTGTTTTTGGTGCCCGAATCTACTTTCTGTCAACGTTTGACTTTGCATGTAAACTTTTTCCACAATTGGAACAATTTAAGTTTGTGGGGCAGAGGAGAAGAATACAAGGCCAAGCCCCCCCCAGGAGCTTTTCTTCGCTACCCTCTGTGATTTACGTATAGCGCACAAGGCCATCACTTTTCTCTATATGGCAAGATATTAAGGCCACCAGTAATGACATACTCCATGAGTCATTTCCTGACCTTTAAACATAATGTTCTCTGACACTTATTAATGCAAACATTTATTTCTTCGCTCATTTTGTTTCTTTTAAAGGAGCCCTGAGCGGCTTGCAGCAACACAGGCAACACCTGCCCAAAACATAGCGTGAAACAGCTCTGCTTGACTTGAAAATCCAAATGGATAATATCCGTGACTCAGGCAATCTAGCCATCCTCCTCCTACTCGATCTCTTGGCTGCGTTTGATCTAGTTGACCATGATATCCTCTGCCAACATCTTAGTCAACACTTCCACTTCTCACCGGAAGCTACCTCATGGATCAATTAATTCCCCAGTGGTCGCACCACTAGAGTATTTATTGGCAAAGCAGCAGCCAACCCCACCCCTGCTCTACTAGTTGCCCTGCAAGGCTCCTGCCTATCACCCTCACTTTACAATACATACCCTAAGCCTTTCGCTTAGGATAATTTGCACCAACTTTCCGGATGACGCCCAAATACTCATCCGTATCACTGTTGACTATGCCCGGGACACTGCTGCAATCAACATAGTGTAAATAACCATCCAAAACTGGATGGTCACCCATAACCTATTCTTAAATGATGTTATCTTTACCTGTGTGTCGGAAGCGGCCTCTGTGTTGATGGTGAATCGAGGTGCGGCTTGACACGGATTCAGACGGATACGGACGTACGCCGTGTGCAGAGGTCCTTTCCTCTGATTCCTTAAGGATCGAGACGAGAGATGCGCAACGCAACGTGACGCGAGGAGAGCGAGGGGAGCAGGCTCGCGAGCGGCGAACGGTGCACGGCGGCTTTCTGGCACCCTGCTTACCCCAGCCTGCTCGGCCCATTTTGCTTATCGTCCTGTAGAGCTGTCTTGGAGAAGTTTTGCCCCTGTGTGCTCGCTTGGGAGGTATCCATTAAAGAGGAGCCTGTAGCTTCTCTGGCGTGAGGCATTGGGGTAAGCCTGATACCTGACACCTGGATACGGTAGCAAGGGGCGAGCGGGGAGCGGGAGAGGTAGCCAGCACTCTAGATGTGATATACTAGCTATATCACATCTATATATATTACATATATCACATATATCACACAGCCAGCATTGAGTAAAGTAGGCTTCTGAAATAGCTGGTTGTGTGAGTTGGCGGAGGCCTCATACAACGCAGTGCCTGTATGCAGGAGGGGGGTGTAACCATTACCCACTTTACCCATTATACATAGTGCTCTCAGTTCTTGGTCTCTTAGTTGCGAGCTAGAAGGTGAGACAAGTTGAGATCTTCTGAATGAGCTAAGGGGAGTAGGCCTACACCTTGTTGGTACACAGAAACTGACTGGGAGGTTCAGATTATATGCACCCCTCTAATGTACCATAAAGATATTTAACCTCTAAGGTGACTGCCTATCCCTAGCTTTAATCCTGCACAGCTTGGTGCGTTCACATATACCATTGTTCTTGGGCTAATTCCTGTGGAGAACTGGACTCAGTGGGTATGCCCTGGAGACTGCAGGCTTTTTGCCTTTGATCCAGGGCATTCAAACTTAGGCACCGTGTGTTTAAGGCCAGAGCTGCTGGGCGAGAGGACTCATTTAGGTGGCTCTGGAGGAAGGTTGGGACATTACCTGCTTTCCCTTTGCGGGATCTACTGGTATAATTATTTTTCCCTGTGGATCACAGCAACCATTATTACATCCTATACTGCAGCCCCATTTTATCTGGACAAGTGAACATTTGGTGGACAGTGAGCTGCATCGGAGATATGCAGTGGGGAAAAAGGTCTGCCCATTCGATCTATAATTTGCGGAAAATGAAGTCGCAACCTACAAAGGATGGCAAGGAGACCAATATGAAGGGCAATAAATCTAAGAAGAATGCAAAATATTCTAAACCGGTGGAGCAAAGTGCCATCACTGCGTTTTTTCCCGTGAATCCTCCTCCTCCTGAAATAAATTCCACCATTATAGAGGAAATTGCAGTCCCTGATCTTAGTGGCTGCATTTCTCTAAACACTACCAACCTTGGTGATATTGACAATAATTCCCTCTTAGATCTTTGCTTAAACATACAGAGAGGAATGTTGTCACAAACTCCTCAGATGTTAACCAGTGGCAGAATGCCTCTGAATGTAAATAGCACAAGCACCTCCCTTGATTCACACAAATCTGGTGGAAGTGGCGGTCGCCTGTCTGCTTCCCCTAATCTGGCAATGGCATCGATGGAGGATGTGCCGGATAAAGAGGTTGAGGATAACAATTGTCTGCATTCGAGCTCTACAGAGATAGCTGAACTCCAATCATCGGTTGCTGCTCTGCAATTTGCGTTTAAGATCCTACTGCAAATGTCAGGGCGTATTTTGACAAATACCAATACCCTTACCAGGGCATTAGATCTGCAGGATCTCCCTTGTGAAGAAGCGGAAGTGAACCTATCTGCCGCCGTGCACTTAGCTGAGGGGATTGAAGATCGGGAAAACATGGTAGAGGTGGTAGATGAGCTTTCTGAATCTATCAGGAGCATTGTAGTGGAGGATGTACTACCGGACCTGGTAGATGACCATGAGCCAGTACAAAGCCCTTTTGCACCCCCCTCTCGGAAACAACGTAGATTGACAAAAAAGGCACTTAAAAATAAGAAATCCACAATGAGTGCGCCACTCCCGACTGTTGGACCTCGGCCTGTCCCAGAAACACGCTCGAAAAAAGCCAGGAAAAGACTTGCGGGAGTGGCTGCATGGGCAATAACGACCAAAGGTCCTCTTACAGACTGGCTTGTGCCGGAAGAGAAGTCTCTCTGTCCGGACTCAGACGAAGCCTCCCTGGCAGAACTGGAACAGGGCTTTGTATCTAGTCTGTCAATATGCCCTGAACAACCTCCCGAGTCAGCTGTGGCGGGAGAATCGTCTTTGCCTGTATTGTCTGACCAGAAGAGCATAGCCAAGAATACTAACGAGAACCGCATCTGTTTCATTAAGAACCTTTACATCAGTGGTAAAAACCCCTGGTTGGCGCGTTCCGAGTTATTAGTTAGACTCTATTATATCCCCCAACTCCGTGTTTTAAAATCGGATTATTTCCTGTTTGTCGAGCCTCTGAAGGGCCCTAACCCTCACGTTTCGGCCTTACAGTGTACTTTTTTGTCTACTGCGCAACTGATCAGGAAATTTAAAGAGGAACAGCGGGCAGTTGACATTGACATGGATGTGGACCCTGACGAGATGGATCTTTGCCCAGAATCTGAGGACACTGTCTCTCCTTCCATGACTGTGAACGATCTTAAATCTGCGGCAGGGGAAAATATCGTTCTGGCCGAAATACAGCAAGTTCTTAAGTCACTTTTGGAATCCCTCCGAGAGCTTTACAGAACCATTGATGTTTTTCTTTACTTACTTGGAACTTTCGAGGCTTTGCCCATCTTCTGAGGTCCGAGGGCTCTGTAAACTTATTGTCCAAACATAACTGTATTTGTCTTCAAGAGACTTGCAGGGTAATTCATAGAATTTCGCAGAAAAGTGTCGCAAGCGGCTGGCGCAGAGTGTCCGCGTGCGATTGTCTGCGCCAGGCACGTGCGCTAAAACCGATTTCCGCGCACAGCGTATTCATGGATTTTAGGCTCCCAAACCAGCCGTGGCGCAGAGTATCGCAGCGACCCTGCAGCAGCGCCAGTAACGCCCCCAAGAATGCCCTCGCGCAAGGAAAAGCCATCAAAATCGCTAAATCATCGCAAAGGGCTGCGCTAACCCTGGACCAGTTTACAGGGCTGCCAAACAAGGAAGGCAAAGCGGGTAACGTTCATATCAGGGGTACGCGGGAAGTTTTACACGCGATTAGCCAGGGTACGTGTATTACAGGGGTACGCGGGAAGTTCAACACGCGATTGGCCAGGGTACGTGTATTAGAGGGGTACGCGTGAAGTTTTACACGCGATTAGCCAGGTCACGTGTATTACAGGGGTACGCGGGAATGATCACACGCGATTTGGCTGGGTAGGTGTATTACAGGGGTACACGGGAAGTTTTACACGCGATTTGGCTGGGTACGTGTATTACAGGGGTGCGCTGGAATTATCACACGCGATTTGGCCAGGTACGTGTATTACAGGGGTGCGCGGGAATTATCACACGCGATTTGGCTGGGTACGTGTATTACAGGGGTGCGCGGGAATTATCACACGCGATTTGGCTGGGTACGTGTATTACAGGGGTGCGTGGGAAGTTACACACGCGATTATGCTGGGTGGGTCCTCACAGGTGTTCCCTGTACACCCTCCACGGCCCCTGCAGGCAGCCCACAAAACAGGGGACTACCCTGCACACCTGCTCATGTCCCCCTGCACCCCCACCCCCCAGCCACCAGGGGCACTCTCCACCAGGCCCCCACCCATGTCTACCACCACCCCCACCCCCCAGCCACCAGGGGCAGCCTCCACCAGGCCCCCACCCATGTCTACCACCACCCCCGCCCCCCAGCCACCAGGGGCAGCCTCCACCAGGCCCCCACTCATGTCTCCCACCACCCCCACCCACCAGCCACCAGGGGAAACTCCACCAGGCCCCCACTCATGTCCCCTATCACCCCCACCCCCCAGCACTGTGGGGCACCTGCCAGCAGGCCCCAACCCATGTCACCCACCACCCCCAGCCCCCAGCAGTGCAGGGGCAGCCTCCACCAGGCCCCCACTCATGTCTCCCACCACCCCACCCCCCAGCCACCAGGGGCAGCCTCCACCAGGCCCCCACTCATGTCTCCCACCACCCCACCCCCCAGCCACCAGGGGCAGCCTCCACCAGGCCCCCACTCATGTCTCCCTGCACCCCCATACCCCAGCCACCAGGGGCAGCCTCCACCAGGCCCCCACTCATGTCTCCCACCACCCCACCCCCCAGCCACCAGGGGCAGTCTCCACCAGGCCCCCACTCATGTCTCCCTGCACCCCCATACCCCAGCCACCAGGGGCAGCCTCCACCAGGCCCCCACTCATGTCCCCCTGCACCCCCACCCCCCAGCCACCAGGGGCAGCCTCCACCAGGCCCCCACTCATGTCACCCACCACCCCCACCCCCCACCATCCAGGGGCACCCTCCACCAGGCCCCCACTCATGCCCGACTCATGTCTCCCACCACCCCCACTCCCCAGCCACCAGGGGCAGCCTCCACCAGGCCCCCACTCATGTCTCCCTGCACCCCCATCCCCCAGCCACCAGGGGCAGCCTCCACCAGGCCCCCACTCATGTCCCCTATCACCCCCACCCCCCAGCCACCAGGGGCAGCCTCCTCCAGGCCCCCACTCATGTCTCCCTGCACCCCCATCCCCCAGCCACCAGGGGCAGCCTCCACCAGGCCCCCACTCATGTCCCCCTATCACCCCCACCCCCCAGCCACCAGGGGAAGCCTCCACCAGGCCCCCACTCATGTCTCCCTGCACCCCCATATCCCAGCCACCAGGGGCAGCCTCCACCAGGCCCCCACTCATGTCTCCCACCACCCCCACCCCCCAGCCACCAGGGGCAGCCTCCACCAGGCCCCCACTCATGTCTCCCACCACCCCACCCTCCAGCCACAAGGGGCAGCCTCCACCAGGCCCCCACTCATGTCACCCACCACCCCCACCCCCCACCATCCAGGGGCACCCTCCACCAGGCCCCCACTCATGCCCGACTCATGTCTCCCACCACCCCCACCCCCCAGCACTGTGGGGCACCTGCCAGCAGGCCCCAACCCATGTCACCCACCACCCCCACCCCCCAGCAGTGCAGGGGCAGCCTCCACCAGGCCCCCACCCATGTCTCCCACCACCCCCACCCCCCAGCAGTGCAGGGGCAGCCCCCACCAGGCCCCCACTCATGTCCCCTATCACCCCCACCCCCCAGCCACCAGGGGCAGCCTCCACCAGGCCCCCACTCATGTCTCCCTGCACCCCCATCCCCAGCCACCAGGGGCAGCCTCCACCAGGCCCCCACTCATGTCCCCTATCACCCCTACCCCCCAGCCACCAGGGGCAGCCTCCACCAGGCCCCCACTCATGTCTCCCTGCACCCCCATCCCCCAGCCACCAGGGGAAGCCTCCACCAGGCCCCCACTCATGTCTCCCTGCACCCCCATACCCCAGCCACCAGGGGCAGCCTCCACCAGGCCCCCACTCATGTCTCCCTGCACCCCCATCCCCCAGCCACCAGGGGAAGCCTCCACCAGGCCCCCACTCATGTCTCCCACCACCCCCACCCCCCAGCCACCAGGGGCAGCCTCCACCAGGCCCCCACTCATGTCTCCCACCACCCCCACCCCCCAGCCACCAGGGGCAGCCTCCACCAGGCCCCCACTCATGTCACCCACCACCCCCACCCCCCACCATCCAGGGGCACCCTCCACCAGGCCCCCACTCATGCCCGACTCATGTCTCCCACCACCCCCACCCCCCAGCACTGTGGGGCACCTGCCAGCAGGCCCCAACCCATGTCACCCACCACCCCCACCCCCCAGCAGTGCAGGGGCAGCCTCCACCAGGCCCCCACCCATGTCTCCCACCACCCCCACCCCCCAGCAGTGCAGGGGCAGCCCCCACCAGGCCCCCACTCATGTCCCCTATCACCCCCACCCCCCAGCCACCAGGGGCAGCCTCCACCAGGCCCCCACTCATGTCTCCCTGCACCCCCATCCCCCAGCCACCAGGGGCAGCCTCCACCAGGCCCCCACTCATGTCCCCTATCACCCCCACCCCCCAGCCACCAGGGGCAGCCTCCACCAGGCCCCCACTCATGTCTCCCTGCACCCCCATCCCCCAGCCACCAGGGGCAGCCTCCACCAGGCCCCCACACATGTCCCCCTATCACCCCCACCCCCCAGCCACCAGGGGAAGCCTCCACCAGGCCCCCACTCATGTCTCCCTGCACTCCCATACCCCAGCCACCAGGGGCAGCCTCCACCAGGCCCCCACTCATGTCTCCCACCACCCCCACCCCCAGCCACCAGGGGCAGCCTCCACCAGGCCCCCACTCATGTCTCCCACCACCCCCACCCCCCAGCCACCAGGGGCAGCCTCCACCAGGCCCCCACTCATGTCACCCCCCACCCCCCACCATCCAGGGGCACCCTCCACCAGGCCCCCACTCATGCCCGACTCATGTCTCCCACCACCCCCACCCCCCAGCACTGTGGGGCACCTGCCAGCAGGCCCCAACCCATGTCACCCACCACCCCCACCCCCCAGCAGTGCAGGGGCAGCCTCCACCAGGCCCCCACCCATGTCTCCCACCACCCCCACCCCCCAGCAGTGCAGGGGCAGCCCCCACCAGGCCCCCACTCATGTCCCCTATCACCCCCACCCCCCAGCCACCAGGGGCAGCCTCCACCAGGCCCCCACTCATGTCTCCCTGCACCCCCATCCCCCAGCCACCAGGGGCAGCCTCCACCAGGCCCCCACTCATGTCCCCTATCACCCCCACCCCCCAGCCACCAGGGGCAGCCTCCACCAGGCCCCCACTCATGTCTCCCTGCACCCCCATCCCCCAGCCACCAGGGGCAGCCTCCACCAGGCCCCCACTTATGTCCCCCTATCACCCCCACCCCCCAGCCACCAGGGGAAGCCTCCACCAGGCCCCCACTCATGTCTCCCTGCACCCCCATACCCCAGCCACCAGGGGCAGCCTCCACCAGGCCTCCACTCATGTCTCCCACCACCCCCACCCCCCAGCCACCAGGGGCAGCCTCCACCAGGCCCCCACTCATGTCTCCCACCACCCCCACCCCCCAGCCACCAGGGGCAGCCTCCACCAGGCCCCCACTCATGTCACCCACCACCCCCACCCCCCACCATCCAGGGGCACCCTCCACCAGGCCCCCACTCATGCCCGACTCATGTCTCCCACCACCCCCACCCCCCAGCACTGTGGGGCACCTGCCAACAGGCCCCAACCCATGTCACCCACCACCCCCACCCCCCAGCAGTGCAGGGGCAGCCTCCACCAGGCCCCCACCCATGTCACCCACCACCCCCACCCCCCAGCAGTGCAGGGGCAGCCCCCACCAGGCCCCCACTCATGTCCCCTATCACCCCCACCCCCCAGCCACCAGGGGCAGCCTCCACCAGGCCCCCACTCATGTCTCCCTGCACCCCCATCCCCCAGCCACCAGGGGCAGCCTCCACCAGGCCCCCACTCATGTCCCCTATCACCCCCACCCCCCAGCCACCAGGGGCAGCCTCCACCAGGCCCCCACTCATGTCTCCCTGCACCCCCATCCCCCAGCCACCAGGGGCAGCCTCCACCAGGCCCCCACACATGTCCCCCTATCACCCCCACCCCCCAGCCACCAGGGGAAGCCTCCACCAGGCCCCCACTCATGTCTCCCTGCACTCCCATACCCCAGCCACCAGGGGCAGCCTCCACCAGGCCCCCACTCATGTCTCCCACCACCCCCACCCCCCAGCCACCAGGGCCAGCCTCCACCAGGCCCCCACTCATGTCTCCCACCACCCCCACCCCCCAGCCACCAGGGGCAGCCTTCACCAGGCCCCCACTCATGTCACCCACCACCCCCACCCCCCACCATCCAGGGGCACCCTCCACCAGGCCCCCACTCATGCCCGACTCATGTCTCCCACCACCCCCACCCCCCAGCACTGTGGGGCACCTGCCAGCAGGCCCCAACCCATGTCACCCACCACCCCCACCCCCCAGCAGTGAAGGGGCAGCCTCCACCAGGCCCCCACCCATGTCTCCCACCACCCCCACCCCCCAGCAGTGCAGGGGCAGCCCCCACCAGGCCCCCACTCATGTCCCCTATCACCCCCACCCCCCAGCCACCAGGGGCAGCCTCCACCAGGCCCCCACTCATGTCTCCCTGCACCCCCATCCCCCAGCCACCAGGGGCAGCCTCCACCAGGCCCCCACTCATGTCCCCTATCACCCCCACCCCCCAGCCACCAGGGGCAGCCTCCACCAGGCCCCCACTCATGTCTCCCTGCACCCCCATCCCCCAGCCACCAGGGGCAGCCTCCACCAGGCCCCCACCATGTCCCCCTATCACCCCCACCCCCCAGCCACCAGGGGAAGCCTCCACCAGGCCCCCACTCATGTCTCCCTGCACCCCGATACCCCAGCCACCAGGGGCAGCCTCCACCAGGCTTCCACTCATGTCTCCCACCACCCCCACCCCCCAGCCACCAGGGGCAGCCTCCACCAGGCCCCCACTCATGTCTCCCACCACCCCCACCCCCCAGCCACCAGGGGCAGCCTCCACCAGGCCCCCACTCATGTCACCCACCACCCCCACCCCCCACCATCCAGGGGCATTCTCCACCAGGCCCCCACTCATGCCCGACTCATGTCTCCCACCACCCCCACCCCCCAGCACTGTGGGGCACCTGCCAACAGGCCCCAACCCATGTCACCCACCACCCCCACCCCCCAGCAGTGCAGGGGCAGCCTCCACCAGGCCCCCACCCATGTCTCCCACCACCCCCACCCCCCAGCAGTGCAGGGGCAGCCCCCACCAGGCCCCCACTCATGTCCCCTATCACCCCCACCCCCCAGCCACCAGGGGCAGCCTCCACCAGGCCCCCACTCATGTCCCCTATCACCCCCATCCCCCAGCCACCAGGGGCAGCCTCCACCAGGCCCCCACCCATGTCTCCCACCACCCCCACCCCCCAGCAGTGCAGGGGCAGCCCCCACCAGGCCCCCACTCATGTCCCCTATCACCCCCACCCCCCAGCCACCAGGGGCAGCCTCCACCAGGCCCCCACTCATGTCTCCCTGCACCCCCATCCCCCAGCCACCAGGGGCAGCCTCCACCAGGCCCCCACTCATGTCCCCTATCACCCCCACCCCCCAGCCACCAGGGGCAGCCTCCACCAGGCCCCCACTCATGTCTCCCTGCACCCCCATCCCCCAGCCACCAGGGGCAGCCTCCACCAGGCCCCCACTTATGTCCCCCTATCACCCCCACCCCCCAGCCACCAGGGGAAGCCTCCACCAGGCCCCCACTCATGTCTCCCTGCACCCCCATACCCCAGCCACCAGGGGCAGCCTCCACCAGGCCTCCACTCATGTCTCCCACCACCCCCACCCCCCAGCCACCAGGGGCAGCCTCCACCAGGCCCCCACTCATGTCTCCCACCACCCCCACCCCCCAGCCACCAGGGGCAGCCTCCACCAGGCCCCCACTCATGTCACCCACCACCCCCACCCCCCACCATCCAGGGGCACCCTCCACCAGGCCCCCACTCATGCCCGACTCATGTCTCCCACCACCCCCACCCCCCAGCACTGTGGGGCACCTGCCAACAGGCCCCAACCCATGTCACCCACCACCCCCACCCCCCAGCAGTGCAGGGGCAGCCTCCACCAGGCCCCCACCCATGTCACCCACCACCCCCACCCCCCAGCAGTGCAGGGGCAGCCCCCACCAGGCCCCCACTCATGTCCCCTATCACCCCCACCCCCCAGCCACCAGGGGCAGCCTCCACCAGGCCCCCACTCATGTCTCCCTGCACCCCCATCCCCCAGCCACCAGGGGCAGCCTCCACCAGGCCCCCACTCATGTCCCCTATCACCCCCACCCCCCAGCCACCAGGGGCAGCCTCCACCAGGCCCCCACTCATGTCTCCCTGCACCCCCATCCCCCAGCCACCAGGGGCAGCCTCCACCAGGCCCCCACACATGTCCCCCTATCACCCCCACCCCCCAGCCACCAGGGGAAGCCTCCACCAGGCCCCCACTCATGTCTCCCTGCACTCCCATACCCCAGCCACCAGGGGCAGCCTCCACCAGGCCCCCACTCATGTCTCCCACCACCCCCACCCCCCAGCCACCAGGGCCAGCCTCCACCAGGCCCCCACTCATGTCTCCCACCACCCCCACCCCCCAGCCACCAGGGGCAGCCTTCACCAGGCCCCCACTCATGTCACCCACCACCCCCCACCATCCAGGGGCACCCTCCACCAGGCCCCCACTCATGCCCGACTCATGTCTCCCACCACCCCCACCCCCCAGCACTGTGGGGCACCTGCCAGCAGGCCCCAACCCATGTCACCCACCACCCCCACCCCCCAGCAGTGCAGGGGCAGCCCCCACCAGGCCCCCACTCATGTCCCCTATCACCCCCACCCCCCAGCCACCAGGGGCAGCCTCCACCAGGCCCCCACTCATGTCTCCCTGCACCCCCATCCCCCAGCCACCAGGGGCAGCCTCCACCAGGCCCCCACTCATGTCCCCTATCACCCCCACCCCCCAGCCACCAGGGGCAGCCTCCACCAGGCCCCCACTCATGTCTCCCTGCACCCCCATCCCCCAGCCACCAGGGGCAGCCTCCACCAGGCCCCCACTCATGTCCCCCTATCACCCCCACCCCCCAGCCACCAGGGGAAGCCTCCACCAGGCCCCCACTCATGTCTCCCTGCACCCCCATACCCCAGCCACCAGGGGCAGCCTCCACCAGGCCTCCACTCATGTCTCCCACCACCCCCACCCCCCAGCCACCAGGGGCAGCCTCCACCAGGCCCCCACTCATGTCTCCCACCACCCCCACCCCCCAGCCACCAGGGGCAGCCTCCACCAGGCCCCCACTCATGTCACCCACCACCCCCACCCCCCACCATCCAGGGGCATTCTCCACCAGGCCCCCAATCATGCCCGACTCATGTCTCCCACCACCCCCACCCCCCAGCACTGTGGGGCACCTGCCAACAGGCCCCAACCCATGTCACCCACCACCCCCACCCCCCAGCAGTGCAGGGGCAGCCTCCACCAGGCCCCCACCCATGTCTCCCACCACCCCCACCCCCCAGCAGTGCAGGGGCAGCCCCCACCAGGCCCCCACTCATGTCCCCTATCACCCCACCCCCCAGCCACCAGGGGCAGCCTCCACCAGGCCCCCACTCATGTCTCCCTGCACCCCCATCCCCCAGCCACCAGGGGCAGCCTCCACCAGGCCCCCACTCATGTCCCCTATCACCCCCATCCCCCAGCCACCAGGGGCAGCCTCCACCAGGCCCCCACTCATGTCCCCTATCACCCCCACCCCCCAGCAGTGCAGGGGCAGCAGGCAGTCAGGCAGCAGCAGGTGGGAGCGTGCTCGGGCTCTGGGGGGCAGTAGTTCGGCCTTCCGGGCAGGAGCGTGGTATTCCGTGTGCGTACGCGTGGCCAGCTTGGTACGGAGTGATTTTGCACGTGAAAATCCTGCACGTCAGCGTGAAAACTGAGGAAAGGCCCTCAGCGCGTAAGCGCGTCTGTGACGTGACCGCACAGGTGTTTCCCACACAGCACGTGATGACAGAGCACACGTGGAAAGACTGCACGTCAGAGTGTAATCGCGTGTGATTGGTGGAAATGGCCCTACACGCAGAAGTGACAAAGCGTGTAATTGGTGGAAATGGCCCTACACGCAGAAGTGACAAAGCGTCTAATTGGTGGAAATGGCCCTACACGCAGAAGTGACAAAGCATGCAATAGGTGGAAATGGCCCTAGCGCGTACACGCCGCGTAAGTGACGCTGGACGTGTGGGCCTGTATAAAAGGTACGTGTAGAACACGTTTTCCTTGTACGTGCTTTTCGTGGAGAGCGAGTGGGTGAATTCTGTACTTCTTGTCGTTTCACACGCGATTTACTTCACGGCGTTTCAAGTTCGTATTCCCTGTTACCTCTGACAGCTTTTTCTCTTTTTTCTCTTTTACTGGTTTACCTGGGCCTGTTCCCTCAAACAGTGTTCCCTTCTACTGTTGTCCTGTCTCCTCAGACAGCGGACAAATCTTCTTTTGGCGGGGGTGTTGCCAACCAAACGTGCTCCTTTTACACGCTCGTTTACCAGGCAGACGGTGAGTCACGCACGTATCTAACATCTGTGCTTGCCCCGTGTGTAGCCTACCCCTTCAGAGGTCATTCTAGGCTGCGTGTGACACGCATACGTTCATTCTTGTGTTTCTGGGTGCCACAGCGTAGTGCAGGTTTTTCTTTCTGCACACGTGGTCTAGGAGGGGTTGCGTGCACGTCATCTCCCTTTTTTGGGCCTCCTGTGCGTTGCGTGACCCGTCATCTTTCCCCAGGGGTTACATTCAGCCTTGCTAGAGCACTAGGGTACAATTACCATCTGGTACCCAACCCCTTTGACCCCCAATTGCCCAGGACAATAGTCTACATCCACTCCCATACGCACATTAACATCAGTGCCATGGCTGGGAGGCGAGGATTCCGTAAGGGTGGCAAAGGTGGAAGAGCCACAAGTGGTGGCCGTGGTGGATCCGGTAGGGGACGTGGTCGTAACTTGCAGGGTGAGCCTGTCCCCCCATGTGTGGAGGACCAGTCACGGGCACCCATAATCCCCCCCCCCCCCTCCCATTGAGGCTGATGTGGCTGACACCATCCATGCTCAGCCCTTGTTGGACCAGCCCATTGTGGCACCAGACCTGGCTGACTCCATGGCTGACTTCCAGGTCAGCAGGGCTACGACACGTGCGCTGGTGCACGTTGATGCCATCATGCCACGTGGATCTGGGGCAGCAAGGTCATCTGCTGCACCAAGGAGGCAGGGCAGAGAGGCTGCAGGGGCAGCTGCGGCTCCATCTACCCCAGCCCTCACACACCCAGCCAGGACAGTGTCGGTCCTAGTCCATGCTGCTGACATTCCCCCTGACACCATCACACTAGAGCCAATGCCTGCACCAACTCCCATGCTGAGTGTGCAATCCCACACTCCTGATACAGAGTCCACCAGGGCTCCTGCCCCTAGTGTCCAGAGCGGCGCAGGACACTCAGGATCACCACCACCTTCCAAGCGGAAGAGGAAGAGTGCTCGTCCGGCACAGGCTGATGCCCCAGACACGGCTACACAGTCCGGCCCGTCCAGGAAGCCCAGCTTCACGGATGACTAACTGAATGCACTTGTCGAGTATGTGTCCGGACATGACAACGAGATGGTCATTGTTGCAGGATCCAAGACCACACCTGCACAACGCCAGGCACACTGGCAGACCGTTGCGGACATCGTAAGTGCCCTTGGAATCGTGAGGCGCACAGCCAATGATTGCTATAAGCGCTGGAATGACCTAAAGCGCAGGGCAAAGAGTAAGCTGGCCTCAAGTCATGCCGCAACTCTAGTGACTGGAGGTGGGTCTCCAGTAGTAGACATGGAACTCACTCCACATGAGTCAGTCGCTGGGACCTACGTCACGGAGGAACAGATCCAAGGCGTGGGAGATCTGGCTGATTACGAGGCATTGTCCGGTGAGTGCACATGCATGTGTGTGTCATCCATGTGCATGGTGTGTGTGTGAGGGCTTCTGTTCGGGTGCCAGGTGAGAGTGTGTGCGCCTGAGTCGTATGGGTCAGCCATGTGCTTCATGCAATCCTTCCTGCGCAGCTGCATTTGGCCATAGCAGTATCCCTTCTGCCAACAGTAGACATCTAGCACAACTGCACGCCAGTTGCCCTTGAAGTGTCACCTTGCCACAACATATTTGCTTCTTTTTCACTGTTCATTCAGTCAGTTTGTTTGCATTCCACCACTTTCACTAGGCATGTCGCTGTCCACTAGTCACATGTCTGACATGGGTATGGTAAAGTGGAGTGACTTTGTTACCTGGATATCATTTGTACACACGTGTCCCTGTGCAATTTGACCATTTCAGACTGGCAGCTCCAGGTGAAAAATCTGACCTGTTAGAATTAGAAAAGCAATTACATGCGGGAACTGGACTGAATGAATAGGTGCTGCCCTCCTCTCCATCTTCACTCAATAGCAATGGTACATGCCATCTGTGTGATGGCATGTGTGTTTCACCTGCCAATCACAGGCCAATGTGTGATGCCACTGCCAGGCAGCATGCAGAAAATGTGTTCATCTTCCATCTTGGTGTCATCAGTGTGTGCCATTTGCCTGCACTTCATACGCAGTGAGGGTGCATGCATGGGAGGGTTTTAGTCATGTGGGACATGTGTCAATCAAGTACTGGTTCTCTTGCTTCTCAGCCCTCAATGTGTGCCATGGTGCTAATGCCTGTTTCCATTTCTTTGTTTTCATGTCTTTGCAGGGGAAGACGCACCTGATACTGCTGGGGTTGTGGAGATGGTGCAGACCCAGGAGGGGTCCGAGGGCCGACCAACCACCAGTGAGGGACGTGGTGTGGTGGTGGGGGAGAACCCACAAGTGCTGCAGGTCGTGCTCTCAAGGGGTGTCTCTGGCTGCACCTCCCCCGAGCTGTACTCAGGTGTTGATTCGGATGAGACCTACGTGCCGTCGCAGGTGAGTGTTCCAGGGAGGGATTCTGTTCTGTCTCACCCACCTGCACCAGGGTCAGAACCCTCCATGGGGATGTCAGTGTTGGCAGCTACGCCTTCGGTGGTTACGGATGCAGGGTCACACTCCGCGACATCTGATCCTGTTCCTGGGCCAGCAGATCAGAGGGGGAATGCAGTCCTGCAGCCTCAGGCAGTGCCGGCACAGCAAGGCGCAGTTCGCCTTGCCCCAGACAGGTGTGGTGCCCGCCGACATGGTGGCCGTACGCCACCCGGCAATACCGCATGGGAGCAATCCATTTACGGTATGGCTACCCAACAGGCTGCATCATCCGAGATGATGGCTCAGGCCATGGATAGGGTGGCCACTTCCATTGTCCCCCCAGAAAGGCTGATGGAGCGACTAGAGCAGGCAACCGACTCCATCTGCCAGTCACACAGGGAGGACATGTTGGGGTCCAACAGGGACAGGCGGGCGGCACTGGCGACTCTGCAGGAGGCCATCTCCATTGAGTCCCAGGGCCACAGGGAAGCCCTGAGGCAGGAGCTCCTTCACCTCAGGACGACTCTTGTTGAGCTTGAGGCTTCAACACACCAAAGGACAGAACAGCAGCTGGAGCGTCTCACCCGTACGCTCTCAGCTGAGATGCAGGCAACGAGGGCGGAGGTCCGGGCATCCCGTGAGTTGTTGCATGGGGACCTCCGCACACTCATCCTCCAGAACCAGACCTACCACACCCGCATGCTTGCAGCCATGGAGGAGCAGACTAGGGCCTTGCGTGGGCTGCCTCCCATAGTGCAACCACCTCCGGATGCAGCTGCACAGGGTGATAACAGCGACAGCAGTGATACTCCCACAATAGGGTAGCCGTGTGGGCCATGAGCCCATGGAGGTGTTTTATCTTCCCAGGATCCACGCAGGTGGGTTCTGGTGTGCATCCTGTCCTCGGACCTCCTGGGTGGCCTCCCCAACCCCCCCGGGCCCATCAATGGCCATTTCTGATTGTTTCTTATTTTTATTTTTATTTTGATTTCTTTTATTCCCAAATTTTTTGGGACGATCTGTTGGCTTCCGTGGTTCCTGTGGGCATACGCTGCATTGTGGCTGGGCACATGCAGGCTTGTAATGTATTTGGTTCAGATGCTTGGGTTTGAGTCACACACACCCCTCCTGCTTCCCGTTTCCATGGGCTTGCAAAGGGTGTGCCCAAGTGACAGTGAATTACACAGTGACGTTGGACTCCCATGAGCTGTGTGGGCAGTCTGTAGTCAATACTGTGTATATATTCCTAGTGCATATTGCTGTTGTGTTGTACACTGCATGTTGCATTGATGTGTAACTCTTCTTCTGTGTCTACCTCCCAATTTGCAGGTCCCTTCCTCATGTCCACACAAGGACCTCTAGTCTGGAGATGGGGACCATGTTGGCAGCAGTGCACCTCCAACTCTACATGGCGACAACACTGCACAGTTGGTAGTGGTGGGAGTGCAGGCATTTCCAGGTGGTGAGACTACTAATATGTAACATTTGTGATGTCATGTTAATGGTACTACGTGCTCAAGTATGTTGTTGGTCCGGCATTGCTGTGAGCATTTCAGCTGTTGCAGGTTTCTAATAGTGCCACTGTACATAGTGAGACTGATGTCATGTTGTGGGGATTGCTTTGTTTACCTGCAATTAGCATGACATGGCACGGTGTGTCGTGTGGCGGTGCTGGGGTTGGGTTGGCTGACATGGCACTGTCCTCTTGTTGCATTTTGCAAGTGGGTATTCATTTTAGCTGCTTCAATGTGTAACTTCACAAAACTGCATTGGTGGTGTCTGTGTGGGTAGGGATGCACATATTGTGACACTTCCAGGTGAACAATCTCAGGCTGACATGGTATTCCCGGTTCATTCTCCAGACATTCAGGATCAGTGTCAGGTTGAGTCATCATTGATTGTCAGATGGAATGTGCCAGGGCAGTGTGCACTCCACAGGGGTGTGATTTCTATGTGAAGTAATTAGCCACTAGCTGTGTACGGGCTGCCTCCCCCCGTGCCTTTTCCCCTCCCATGCGCAGCGGCTGTGCATGTGGTTGGGGATGTGGGGCCACCACCATGTCCACGACCAGGCCCCGGCGTGTTGCAACGTTGTGCAGGACACATGCTGCCACTATGATCCTGCACACTACTGGGGGAGCGTATAACAGCTGCCCGCCAGAACGGTCAAGGGAGCGAAAGCGTGACTTTAGCACTCCGAATGTGCGCTCCACTATGCCCCTGGTTGTAATGTGGGCTGTGTTATATCTTACCTGGGGTGGCGTGGTGGGGTTCCGAATTGGCGTCATCATGTGGGGGCTGAGAGGGTAGGCACTGTCCCCTGTGGAGGTGGTGATTGGTATCATTGGTGGGGTTGTGACCTTGCTCAGTATCCTACATGCATGCATGTGCAGTGGCATACATACTCACCAAGCAGCCATGTATCGCCATGCCGCCCAGCTTCTAGGTCCCGGCTTAGGGTGGACATTCGGTAAATGAAGCTGTCGTGGGTGGAGCCGGGATAGTTGGCATATACTGAGGTGATGATTCCCTTGGCATTACATGCTACCTGCACGTTGATGGAATGCCAGTGCTTGCGGTTCCTATAGATGTGCTCAGATGCCCTGGGGGGACGTAGAGCCACATGGGTGCAGTCGATGGCACCTAGCACTTTGGGGAATCGTGCCACAGCGTAAAAATCCAGGGCGGCAGCATGCCTTTCTGCAGGTGTTCTGGGCAGGTATATGTGCCTGCGGACTGATGGGCGTGCAGTCATGATGTTCAAGACCTGGTGTAGGCAGCGTGACTGGGTGGCCTGTGACACCCCACCTACTATGGCACTTGTCCGCTGAAATGATCCAGTGGCTAAGAAGTGCAGTACATTGAGGACCTTCTCCAGGGGGCTGAGTGCTTGGGAGCACAGGGTGGGTGATGTGAGGTCATCCTCCCACTCACTCACCATGTCCAGTATGATGTGTGGTGGAAACCTGTACCTCCCATACACCTGGTCATCAGGCATCCCGAAAAGGCTGGTTCTGGGTATGAATATTCTGGCCCTGACTATCCTCCTCCTCCTCCTTTGGTAGCCCACTGCCACTGCTGCTAGGAACAGTATGTTCATCCTGGCGTCTGAGCTTGTTATTGTTAAAGTCCGCAAATTTATGCTTTGCGCGTGTTCTAGGCGAGCGTGTGACCCGCGCACCCCTGGAATCCAGTTCCCAGTCCAATAGCGTGTGGAAATTCACACGCACCACAGGATACAGCGTGTGACCCGCGCACCCCTGGAATCCAGTTCCCAGTCCAATAGCGTGTGGAAATTCACACGCACCACGGGATACAGCGTGTGACCCGCGCACCCCTGGAATCCAGTTCCCAGTCCAATAGCGTGTGGAAATTCACACGCACCACGGGATACAGCGTGTGACCCGCGCACCCCTGGAATCCAGTTCCCAGTCCAATAGTGTGTGGAAATTCACACGCACCACGGGATACAGCGTGTGACCCGCGCACCCCTGGAATCCAGTTCCCAGTCCAATAGCGTGTGGAAATTCACACGCACCACGGGATACAGCGTGTGACCCGCGCACCCCTGGAATCCAGTTCCCAGTCCAATAGTGTGTGGAAATTCACACGCACCACGGGATACAGCGTGTGACCCGCGCACCCCTGGAATCCAGTTCCCAGTCCAATAGCGTGTGGAAATTCACACGCACCACGGGATACAGGTTCGCTGACGTACTTGCGTGTGTAAGTGCCCGCGCACCCATTAAATACACGTACATAGGCCAATCGCGTGTACGCGCACTTTTGTCCAATTACACGCGATGACACTCTGACGTGCAGTATCTCCACGTGTGCCCCGTCATCACGTGCTGAGTGGGGAACACCCGTGCGGGTCACGTCACAGACGCGCTTACGCGCTGAGGGACTCTGGTCCAATAGAATCGCGTATGCGTGCTGACGCGCTTACGCGCTAAGGGCCTTTCCTCGGATTTCACGCTGACGTGCAGGATTTTCACGTGCCAAATCACTCCGTATCAAGCTGGCCACGCGAAAACACACGGAAGACCACGCTCCTGCCCAGAAGGCCGAGTTACTGCCCCCCAGTGCCCCGAGCAGCCTCCCACGTGCCATCTGCTGCTGCCTGCCTTCCTGTCTGCCTGCTGCCACCGTGCCCTGCCATTTGGTGCCTGCACATCAGCCATCTGCAGGGGTCCAGTTGCTGTGTCCACCCCTGCTGGAACTGAAGACTCCCGACTGGGATTACATCGCTCCACAGCCCAGCCCCAGGACCCAGTTGCCCACCCACACCTGCCTCTGGGGTTGCCATGTCGGGTACTTCCACATCTGGCACCAGTGGCAACCCCAGGCCAGAGGGGCAGAGGGGCACCAGCTTCACTGTCACCGAAGTTGGTGTCCTGGTGGAGCATGTCCTGGGGCAGTATGATGCCCTCTTTGGATCGTCCCGCGCCAGCAAGGAAGGACGGCAGAGGATCTGGGCCGACTGTGTGGTTGCCATCAACGCGGAGGGGGTGGCAACCCGCGACGTCCTGAAGATCAAGAAGCGCTGGGAGGACTTGAGGTCCAGGACCCTTGTGAAGGCCCGGCGCCTCGTGGAGGGGGGCCGGGGCCGCATGAGTTCCATCCAGATGAGGGTCCTGGAACGCGTACGCCCAGCGCTCCACGCCCAGATCCTTGAGAGGGAGTCCCGTCTGGAGTTGAGCGGTAAGTGTCCATGCATTACTGTGTGAGACAGGGCATGTTGCGGTGTGCTGGTTCTATGATACTTGCCTATATGTGTGCCATAGGCCATGTATGCATGTATGTGTGCAGGGACATCATGGTAATGCATGTGCGACCAGTGATGTGTGATGCACATGGTTGTTGCATGTGTTGAAATGCCGCATGGGGAGCCCTATGCAGATTTTGAACATGAGAGCATGCCAGTCTCTGTACCTGGACATGGGTGGGGGTGAGGGATGGGTGCTGATGCCAGGTACATATATGGTAGCCATGTCTGTGTGCCTGACCTGCGTGTCTGTGAGTTGTGCATGCCATGGATGCATGACACATGTGTGTGACAATTCACAGATTCAGTAAAGCAGCCAAATTACCCTTGTATCCGCTGTGTTTGGTGTGTTTGGGGCCAGATGGATGTGACTGAGGTGAAGTGTGTGCATGTGATGGGCATGAGCCATGATGCATGTGAGTTACATATCAGTGAATGTTTCAAGAGTCCATTGGACATGCATGGAAATGTCCATGGCATGCACCATGCCTGTTACTGTGTGTGTTTTGCCTGGACTGACCCATGTGTTGTGGAGGGACATGATGGAAGTGTACTTTGACAGTGGTGCTCATCTGCTATTGCTTCCTGTCTAGGGGACCATTGTACAGTGCCCTGATGCTTGTGTTCTTTGTCTCCCTCTACGCAGCGGCTAGTGAAGAAGAGGGCGGAGACGGCGCTGTGGAGCAAGGCGGCGGGGATGCCCCCACGGCTGCAGCGGAAGGGGTGGGTGAGCCCCCACAGGGGCCTGCTACGGTGGGAGACGGTGAGGAGCCATCCAGGTTGGTGGTTTGCACAGAGGAGGAGGAGGCCGCCACTGGGGCACACATGGGGCCTGGTGGGGGCATCCCTGCTGGTGCAAGTGGTGCAGTCCAGGGCCAGGGGCAGGAGGCAGCACAGGTCACCGTGGAGGGGCCTGTGCATGTCGCTGTCCCTGACCCTGTGAGTGCACCACCATGCACCAGCAGGGATGCCCCGTCCCAGGCCTGTCCGCAGGTAGAGGGGATGTCCATGTCACCTGACTCCCCTCCACCTGCGGACGTGGGAACCCCTGGCCGTGCGGAGAAGGTCCTGATTGGGGTCGCGATGCGCACGGCTGTGATTCGTGATGCCGTGCGTGCTTCCCGGGAGGAGCACGCACGTCATCACGAAGTGCACCGTGCTGACGTGGCCCAATTGGGATCGGCCATGTTCGGGGGTTTCCTGCATGTGTTGGCCAATGTGGCGGCCCTCTCCTCCTCTGTGCAGGCTATCCACCAGTCGTTCTCCTTGCCGTCTTCCAGCCCAGATGCCACCAGGGCCCCCTGTGGACCTGCCCCGACCAATGCAGCCAGCTCGGTGGGGATCCCATCCCTGCCACAGTCGGGAGTCAGAGATCCAGCAGGGGTGGACACCAGAGCAACTGGACCCCAGCAGATGGAGGATGTGACGGCATCATCGGGCAGGGCACGTGCACGACGGCGTCGGTGGTTTCCATCAGCCTGGATGCCGTTGTGCTGGCACAGGCAGTTGCGTCGGAGGCAGCAGCAGGCTCAACGTGGGAGGCATCATGGCTCAGGGCCATCAACATCAGGGGTGCAGGCATCGGCCGGAGGGCAGGAGAACCCTGGAATGGGAGTGGCTTCCGTGTGGGAGCGGTTGTGCCAGCGGATAGGTGCGGAGCGGCAGCGGGCAGAGCAGGAACGGCTCACGATGGTCAGGGCGGAGGACTCCATGCGGAGGCCGCTGAGGCGGGCTGAGTGCCTCGAGGGTCTTCGCAGGGAGTTTGAGCTTGACACTGCGTTATCCCTGCGGGACCTCGGGGCCAGGGAACATGCCTGCCTCCAAGCCATTGACCAGGAGTTCGATGATGCCCTGGCCCATGACAACAACCAGTGAGCCGTCCGAATAGCCCGCTGCCTTTGTATATAGTTGTATAGTTAGGGTTAGGTTTCCTTTGTTTTTTTGATTTTTTTTTTGGTTGCGATTGGACAATGCACCACTTTTTTGTATATAGTTCAGTTTTTAGTTAGTAGTCATAGTTAGGTTTAATTTGGTTGGGCTCATGGACCCAGGATGATCTTCTTCATGGTTCTTCATTGGCTTATTTTAATTTTTCAGATTATTTTCTTGGACATTCATCTTGTTTTGTTTGATTTGCTTTGTGTTTTTTCTTATTTCATTTCCATTCTACTTGCTGTTCAATACATATTATTTTTTTAATCTTCAATGTGTCGTATCATCTCATTGCTTTCAGGCATGTCATGTTGGGTGTTTTGTCATTCACTTGCAGCCATTGTGTGTGACAGACATGTGTTCAATTGCATTATTTAAATTGGGGGTGTAACATGTAATTGCCTTTGATATGTGGGTGGGTGTGATAGTTGGTTGGGCCTTTTGGCAGGGGAGGATGGGCATTACGGACATGATTGGGGAATGTTGGGACCCAGGTGCAGGGGGGCATGGATTGGACATGGGTGGGGGCCTGCTGGCAGGTGCCCCACAGTGCTGGGGGGTGGGGGTGGTGGGAGACATGAGTGGGGGCCTGGTGGAGGGTGCCCCTGCACTGCTGGGGTGTGGGGGTGGTGGGTGACATGAGTGGGGGCCTGGTGGAGGGTGACCCTGCACTGCTGGGGTGTGGGGGTGGTGGGTGACATGAGTGGGGGCCTGGTGGAGGGTGACCCTGCACTGCTGGGGTGTGGGGGTGGTGGGAGACATGAGTGGGGGCCTGGTGGAGGCTGACCCTGGTGGCTGGGGGGTGGGGGTGGTGGGAGACATGAGTGTGGGCCTGGTGGAGGGTGACCCTGCACTGATGGGGTTTGGGGGTGGTGGGAGACATGAGTGGGGGCCTGGTGGAGGGTGCCCCTGGTGGCTGGGGGGTGGGGGTGGTGGGAGACATGAGTGGGGGCCTGGTGGAGGGTGACCCTGCACTGCTGGGGTGTGGGGGTGGTGGGTGACATGAGTGGGGGCCTGGTGGAGGGTGCCCCTGGTGGCTGGGGGGTGGGGGTGGTGGGAGACATGAGTGGGGGCCTGGTGGAGGGTGCCCCTGGTGGCTGGGGGGTGGGGGTGGTGGGAGACATGAGTGGGGGCCTGGTGGAGGGTGACCCTGCACTGCTGGGGTGTGGGGGTGATGGGAGACATGAGTGGGGGCCTGGTGGAGGGTGCCCCTGGTGGCTGGGGGGTGGGGGTGGTGGGGGACATGAGTTGGACATGGGTGGGGGCCTGCTGGCAGGTGCCCCACAGTGCTGGGGGGTGGGGGTGCAAGGGGACATGAGTTGGTGTTCATTAGTTCAAGGAGACATGTGCCTTTGCTGGGGGGCATGCCCATGGTGGGTGGGCTGCCTGCGGGACATGACCAGGGATGCAGGGTAGTCCCCTGTGGTGTGGGCTGCCTGCAGGGGCCGTGGAGGGTGTACAGGGTACACCTGGGAGGACCCACACTGTCAAATCACATGTGGAACTTCCCGCGCACCCCTGATATACACGCGGCCAGGCTATTCGCGTGTGGAACTTCCCGCGCACCCCTGAAATACACGCGCCCAGGCTATTCGCGTGTGGAACTTCCCGCGCACCCCTGAAATACACGCGCCCAGGCTATTCGCGTGTGGAACTTCCCGCGCACCCCTGAAATACACGCGCCCAGGCTATTCACGTGTGGAACTTCCCGCGCACCCCTGAAATACACGCGCCCAGGCTATTCGCGTGTGGAACTTCCCGCGCACCCCTGAAATACACGCGCCCAGGCTCTTCCCGCGCACCCCTGAAATACACGCGCCCAGGCTATTCGCATGTGGAACTTCACACGCACCCCTGGAATACACGCGCCCCCAGGCTATTCGCGTGTGGAACTTCCCGCGCACCCCTGAAATACACGCGCCCAGGCTATTCGCGTGTGGAACTTCCCGCGCACCCCTGAAATACACGCGCCCAGGCTATTCGCGTGTGGAACTTCCCGCGCACCCCTGAAATACACGCGCCCAGGCTATTTGCGTGTGGAACTTCCCGCGCACCCCTGAAATACACGCGCCCAGGCTATTCGCGTGTGGATCTTCCCGTGCACCCCTGAAATACACGCGCCCCCAGGCTATTCGCGTGTGGAACTTACCGCGCACCCCTGAAATACACGCGCCCAGGCTATTCGCGCCCAGGCTATTCGCGTGTGGAACTTCCCGCGCACCCCTGAAATACACGCGCCCAGGCTATTCGCGTGTGGAACTTCCCGCGCACCCCTGAAATACACGCGCCCAGGCTATTCGCGTGTGGAACTTCCCGCGCACCCCTGAAATACACGCGCCCAGGCTATTCGCGTGTGGAACTTCCCGCGCACCCCTGAAATACACGCGCCCCCAGGCTATTCGCGTGTGGAACTTCCCGCGCACCCCTGAAATACACGCGCCCAGGCTATTCGCGTGTGGAACTTCCCGCGCACCCCTGAAATACACGCGCCCAGGCTATTCGCGTGTGGAACTTCCCGCGCACCCCTGAAATACACGCGCCCAGGCTATTCGCGTGTGGAACTTCACACGCACCCCTGGAATACACGCGCCCCCAGGCTATTCGCGTGTGGAACTTCCCGCGCACCCCTGAAATACACGCGCCCAGGCTATTCGCGTGTGGAACTTCCCGCGCACCCCTGAAATACACGCGCCCAGGCTATTCGCGTGTGGAACTTCCCGCGCACCCCTGAAATACACGCGCCCAGGCTATTCGCGTGTGGAACTTCCCGCGCACCCCTGAAATACACGCGCCCAGGCTATTCGCGTGTGGAACTTCCCGCGCACCCCTGAAATACGCGCCCAGGCTATTCGCATGTGGAACTTCACACGCACCCCTGGAATACACGCGCCCCCAGGCTATTCGCGTGTGGAACTTCCCGCGCACCCCTGAAATACACGCGCCCAGGCTATTCGCGTGTGGAACTTCCCGCGCACCCCTGAAATACACGCGCCCAGGCTATTCGCGTGTGGAACTTCCCGCGCACCCCTGAAATACACGCGCCCAGGCTATTCGCGTGTGGAACTTCCCGCGCACCTCTGAAATACACGCGCCCAGGCTATTCGCGTGTGGATCTTCCCGCGCACCCCTGAAATACACGCGCCCCCAGGCTATTCGCGTGTGGAACTTACCGCGCACCCCTGAAATACACGCGCCCAGGCTATTCGCGTGTGGAACTTCCCGCGCACCCCTGAAATACACGCGCCCAGGCTATTCGCGTGTGGAACTTCCCGCGCACCCCTGAAATACACGCGCCCAGGCTATTCGCGTGTGGAACTTCCCGCGCACCCCTGAAATACACGCGCCCCCAGGCTATTCGCGTGTGGAACTTCCCGCGCACCCCTGAAATACACGCGTCCAGGCTATTCGCGTGTGGAACTTCCCGCGCACCCCTGAAATACACGCGCCCAGGCTATTCGCGTGTGGAACTTCCCGCGCACCCCTGAAATACACGCGCCCAGGCTATTCGCGTGTGGAACTTCCCGCGAACCCCTGATATACACGTAGCACGCTCCCCCAGGCCCGATCGCGTGAGGAACTTCACGCGAACCCCTGTAATACACGTAGCCCGCTCCCCCAGGCCCGATCGCGTGAGGAACTTCACGCGAACCCCTGTAATACACGTAGCCCGCTCCCCCAGGCCCGATCGCGTGTGAAACTTCACGCGAACCCCTGATATACACGTAGCACGCTCCCCCAGGCCCGATCGCATGAGGAACTTCACGCGAACCCCTGTAATACACGTAGCCCGCTCCCCCAGACCCGATCGCGTGTGAAACTTCACGCGAACCCCTGAAATACACGTAGCCCGCTCCCCCAGACCCGATCGCGTGTGAAACTTCACGCGAACCCCTGAAATACACGTAGCCCGCTCCCCCAGGCCCGATCGCGTGAATAACTTCACGCGAACCCCTGTGATGCACGTACCCTGCTGAAATCGCGTGTTAGACTTCCCGTGCACCCCGGTATACACGCACACGTATGTTTTGTCAGCGGGTGTCCGTGTTTGTGGGTACCCCTTTGCACGTCATTTTTCCTGGAGGGCCACAGTATGGGACATTCATCATGGCAGTATATAGGTGCTATTTGTTGGCGCGCCTTTTGGCGCACATTTCTTACAGCCGCAGAGACGCTACCGCCTGCTTTCTTGTGGCGGTCGTGTTTGTGCCTGTGCGCTGGTTTGAGCGTGCGCTTTTTTGCCCTATTCTATTCCATGAATACGTGTTGTAGGCGAGCGTGTGGGCGTTCCGCGCACTTGTGCCCTGTACTTCCCCCGTGACGCCCACGTTTTGGCAAGTTGTTCCCCATTCCGAGTGTTACGCCCGTGTTCCGCCTACTTTTGTTGCGTGCGCCGCGCTATGTGCGAATTTCGCTGTGGCCTGTGCGATTTTCGCTGTGACCTGGCGCACGCTGTTAGATGGCCTGTGCGCCAACGTGCGCCGCGCACTTTTTTATCGCACATCCGCTGGTTTTCTCGCGCACGGCCTTCCATGAATCGACGTGCGCTGCTTTTCGTGCGATTTTCGCAATTGCACTGCGATTTTCGCTATTCCACTGCGATTCGCACGTTTTTGCCCACTTGCGCCGCGCTAATTATTCCATGAATCGGCCTCTTGGTCATTGGACCCTTTATTGCTCGATGGTTTTGTTATATACCAATCTCCTGCTAAAAGGGGCAACAAGGGTCGCCCGTATGGGGGTCTAATCACAGGGGTGGTAAACACGGTTACATCACGTAAGATTCAGTGTAAAGCAGAGGACCACCTTATGGCGGTAGAGGTTGTGTACCCTGAGGATGGGGCTTTAGGCAGGTTTCTACTTATTAACTTGTATAATACGCCAGGAGCAGTAGTGAGAGAACCTCTACAAGAGGCAATACAGGATTTATTGTCCTCTTGGTCGTTGAGGACTGGTAATGATGCGGTGGTTGTTATGGGGGATTTTCATTGCCATATGACAGGTGAGGTAATTACATCTACCAATCCTAATCTTAGTGCAACATGTTTAATGACTCATGGGAAAAGGGAGGCTGAAGGATTAGGTTGGCTTCAATTGTTTGACTCGTGGGACCTTACAATGATTAATGGCCGTACTCCAGGAGATTGGCCCGGGAAACATACTTGGTCAAATGGAACATCATGCATCACTCTGGACTACATATTCATGTGTCCTGAGATGCAGTCTAGAGTTGTTGACATGAGTGTGACCGCTAACAAATGGAGCGATCACGCGCTGCTCCATTGCTCACTCCACCTTCCTATCCCCCCCATTTTGCCTTCGAATATTGGCAGCATTAAAATCAATTGTGCAGGATCGAGAATAGTTTGGTCTGAGGAAAATATTAGATCGGCCCTGAAGCTCTTAATCCTGACGCTTCAGTTGATTTCCCTGAATTCAATCTCATGACTGCAAATGACATTGAAGATTGGATCCTGGGATTCTCAGGCAAACATGCCACGGCCAAAATGGGGTACATGTTAAAAAACAAGGGTGCTAAACCGCACTATAATAAGGGAATCAGGGATGCTAAGAGAGGGCTGAGAGCGGAGATTCCGGGCTTTAAGAGCTTGAGCCTACCGGGAGTCCTTTACTTCGAGAATGTAAGAAAAGCTAAAAACAGATATAGAGCCATCAAGAGTATAAAAAGAGCAGAGAGGAACAAAACATATCAAAGGCTAGTACAGGCTATCTGTTCTTGGAATTCTCACAGTATTTGGGCACTCCTAAATGAGAAGAGAGAGAATGTTAAAGGCTCTTTTGTAAACCCAGTTAATGAGAAGGTCTGGGTAAAATTCTTACTAGACCGTAATTCAGGGGAGACGGTGCCTTCACTGTCCCCGAATCAGGCCCCTATCCTTCCGCCTTTTGATGTCTCAGCGGTGGCTATCCTGAATAAAATAAGTGCTCTTAAGTCTTCTAGAGCCCCCGGCCCCAACAGGCTGGCTAATGCAGTAATTAAGAACCATCCTGTATTTTGGGCCGACTTATTTTCCTTACTCTTTAAAAAGACCTTAGCACAGGGGACAATTCCCCCAAGCTGGAAAACTGCAATCCTTATCCCTGTTTTTAAAAAGGGTAGTCGCACGAACCCCAATAATTACAGGTTTCTTTCCATGCTTGACATCACAGGAAAACTCTTTGCTTCCTTACTACTTAGTGAATTACAAAAATGGGTAGAAGAGACTAACATACTTAGTAGATTTCAGTGTGGATTCAGGCGTGACTTTTCCACTGCACACAATTTACTGGTGATGGATATACTGCGTACACGGGCGCTTAGTAAGGGGCAGCCTCCATTATATGCTCTATACATTGATCTCAAGGCTGCCTTTGACTCTAGCCCTAGAGCGAGATTATGGGCTAAGCATGAAACAATGGGTTGCCCCACAGGTCTCTTATATTACCTGAGACTTTTGCACCAGAAGACCTCTGCTCGCCTGAGATTAAACCATCAAGGCAGCATGACCAAAAAAGTGATCCAAAATAGGGGGGTAAAACAGGGATGTGTTACAGCTCCCCTGATTCACAATTTGTATGTGTATGACATCCCTGCAGTGTTAGCTGAGGTTGACAATTGCCCTCCTAAAATTGGTGAGGCAGCGTGCATAGTCCTGGCGTATGCGGACGACTTGGTTGTATTTGATAACACCATTGGCGTACTCAGGCGCACTGCCTCTATCCTATGGGAATATGCTAGGATTAATGGCTTAACCATTAACCTGGACAAGACCAAGGTGCTTAGATTTACAAGGAAGAGAGTATCCGAGTGAATCTGATGGTGCATCAAAATCACATACGTTGTGCCCCTTCCTACCGGTATCTGGGAGTAGAAATCGAGCCCTATGGCGATTACCATCACTGCAGACAGGGAAGCATAACCAGGGCGACGCAAGTTACTGCATTAATATCCACATTCACTAACAAGCAGGGTGGATTCACTCTCTGGGGGACACGACACTTGTATATTCAAGTGTTTGCCCCATGATCATCTACGGCCTTGAGTCGCTTTTATCATTCGATCTGGCGTGGCTCCAAGTGAGGGAGGGCAAATTTTGGCGTCGGATACTGGGGTTGTCCCCGGGAGTTCCGATGACCTTGATTAGACTCGAACTGGGCCTTCCATCACTAAAAGCCATGGTACTCAAAAGGAGGGCAGGGCTCTATATCAAGATGATTGGCTGCACTACCAATCCCTTACTGTCTGTGATCTATCAGGAAGTAATTTAAAACATACTACTTCACCCTTATTAAAAGCCATAACCAAATTTCTCATAGATATAGGTTGGACGCAAAGAGGGGCAACCATCACTAAGGAAGTTCTAAATGCACTAGCGAAAAAGGTGGACTTGTGGGATTGGCTCGAGAATTTCTCACATCTGAGCAGTTTAAAGACCTACTAGTTTGTAAAATACAGACTATACACCTATATGAAACCCCAAGCCTATCTGTATTTGTGTCCTACTAAAAGGCTTAGGCGTTTTATTATCTTGTTCAGATTGGAACAACTGCCCATGTTGAGCAACTTGGGAGCCAGGGATAATATTCAGCCAAAGAGCGAGTCTGTCGCATATGCAAATCCACTGAACGCCTGGAGACTGCCAAACATCTCTTAACTGAATGTCAGACATTAAATCATACAATTCTATTATATCTTGGCGAATTTGTACACAACCCTTTAACCATTTGTGAAAAATCATTTTGGCTTTATTGTACTAACACCTGCAATATGCATTTGTTTATTGCACTGTATAATGTCTGGCAACAGATAGAAGTATATTTGGGTTCCCTGATCTGAGCTACTTGAGTGTGATGGTGTCAGGAACAGACAAGTTATATTGCCTGGGAAGAGGTCTATTATTAATTTTATTCTATTCTTCACACGAATTTGAAACAAATAGGTTCTTGGAAAGATGTCTATGTATTACTTTATGCTGCTATTGTACACATTTCTGGGAAAAAATATTGATATATATATATTTTAATATGGTCTTTTCTTTATTTTTTATTCAAATATTCTTAATAATGTTGTTTTTTCCTTTTCCGTATATTATATTTGTTGATGACTTGTTTGCATGATTTGATTTGATATTAATGTATGTAGTTTGTTTTTATGTGTAAAGTTTGAATTTATTTTCAATCTATATCACATTAAAGAATTATTATTATTATAAATGATATTAAAATAGAGCACCTCATTGTTGGCTCTGCCAACAGGTTGAAAACCCTGGATGCAGACTTCGCCACCTTCTCCATTGAAGCTACACCCATCCCAGTCCTGAAACAAGTCAAAACTTTGGGGGTCCACCTGGAAGCGGAGCTAACTTGACCAGACATATTAATGCCCTAGCATCGGCCACGGCCTGCAAGGCAATTCCTTTCAGCAAGCAATTGTCTCACTCACACAAGCTCTTATTCTTACCAAACTGGACTACTGTAACTACTGTAACATTCTACTGATGGGCACCTCAGCAGTCAACTTAACCAAATTACAACTGTTGCAAAATAAAGCATTACGCGTCACCCTAGACCTAAAATGATCAGACCACATCTAAGCAACCAGACATGAGACTCACTGGCTACCTACCGAAGCTTGTGTCGACTTTAAACGTTATCCTTTGCCCACCGATGTATATGCAAGGAGGTGCCCCTCTATCTCAACAACTGCATTACACAAAAACTCCCTGTGTGCTTGTTAAGATCCAGCTCTAGCATGCCAGTGGTCATTCCTCGTTCAAGAACAAAAGACCCGATGGCGTCAATTCTTGTGTTACGGCTACGTCCCTCTGGAACTCTCTTCCTGCCTCGATCAGAAATGAATAATCTTACACTCCCTTCTAAAAGCTTGTAAAAACGTGGTTGTTTGATAAATATGACTACTATCTGAATCAATTGTTAACACGACCAATGATGGTATAAAATGTACCTTTTTATGCCAGCCTTCTGTACCAAACGCTGTGATACCCATGGGTCTGGGTATTACAAAAATATTATGAATAAATAAATAAAATAAGTAAATCTAAAATACTAGGCTTTTGCAGCAGAGGGTATTTACACATTGCAAATTCAAGATGCTTAAAACACAGTACGCGCAAGATCGGATCTGTACCTCCTATGCCAGTGGCTATCTCATTTCCTTAACGAGATGTGCACAAGCGCTCTCCCTCTTTCTCACAGCAACCTGTCGAAGTGGCTTCCCTGAAGAGAAAATTGCGGCTGCCTTTGCAATCTTTCTAAGGGATGGCAAGCCTACTTCAGAGACAATAAAAAAGAAGTCTTTGGAAGGGGCCTGATAAGAGGGCCACTTCTGCTGTGGGCCAGGCTTTAGTGCTGGTTTGTGGTTCCCCAAAAATGCTCAGGGGAACAGGGGAACTAGTGGGTCAAGAAAGAGAACTCTTCAAACTATAAGCCTGGCTGGAGACTCTTTCAGTGCTGGTAAGGGATTAGGGGCTTAAAAAGGGACCAGGACTAGACCAAAAGCAGAGGGACCACAAGTAGAGGCATGGACAATGAAAAGGGGCAAGAGAAGCCAGAATTGGTGGGGTTGACCAGCACCTGTTCAATGTCACCCTCCACCCCCTTAGTTCATGCTTTGGTGGTTTTGACTATAAAGAAGCTTTCTAAAGCCACCAAAGGAGAGAGCAGCATATGTGGGGATGTTACATTTGGCGTGACCAAGAGAAGGGTCATGGTCAAGCTTTTGGGAGACTCAATATTAGAAGAGGTGGGGATGAAGTTGAAGAAAGACTAGATCCATAGGTAGGGCAGCTTGGCAGTGGTCAGGGGATGGTCAGGCAATGGTCAGTGGATTCAGAGAAAAACAGGCACTGATTGAGAGAGCTGCAGGGAAGGAAGTGGAAAGTAAAGTGAGGCCTACGACCTCAGGGTACCCCATGGACTAAGGGATAGCTTGGATGGCCTAAGGAGAGACCAATCGATCTGCCATGTTTGGGGAATAAAACAAAGAATGTGGGTATTCCTAGAAAAAGTTTGACATGTGGAAGTAGAGGATGTCAGGGTTATGGGTGTTGCAAAGTGTACATAGGGGAGTTGTTGGAGAATAGCCATACAATGAAAGGGAGGTGTTCAGTTTCAAGGACAGGCAGAAACTCAGGAGTGCAGGTCATACAGATGCAGAGATGGATGCGGCAGAGCCTGGAGGAATGTGGTGGTAGAGTCGGAGTAGTCCCCGATTCAGTGAACAACACCAGTGAAGAGAGGAAGAGGGCATTGTGTGAAGCCTGTGGAAAGGAACTCACTGACTGAAAGTTGGCCCTATGGGAGCAGGCTGAGAAAGAAAGAAGGTTAGATTCTCCTCATAGTGCATTCAGTGGAAGATACCTGCAAGGAACACGTTTGAGGATCTTAATCTACGTGGTCCCATGACGGCAGTTAAAATGGGCTATGAATAAGTAGGTGGAGCAAGGTGGGATAAGGATGATGGTGGGTTGGATTGGTCCTGATTCAAGGAAGGTGTGCAGGAGAAAAGCAGGAGTAAGTGTAAGAAAGAATGGGTAGATCCTAAGATTTGGTGGAAAGCTTGGGATGCTTCAGTGAAATTGGAGTCAAGGAATAAAAGGTGATGGGGTAGTGTACCGAGTTGGCATTGGGAATAAAACCACTGGTGGAAGGTGAAGACAAGTGCAAGGTGTCCGTCAAGATGCTGATAAAAGGAGCTGCAGTCATGGAGAAAGATGTAGGTGGACCAGAGGAACCTCTGCGTGGGAAGAAGAGGGAGGATGTGAGAAGATACGGGCAAAAGACTGTAATTTGCCCAATATCGCAATGACAATACTGCTGAGGACGCATTTGCCAAAGGCGACTAAAGGGAAGACATGGGCAGGTGAATTTGTGGATATTTTTGAAATTGTTAAGAAATTGAGGTGTGATGTAAGGAAGGGTCTAAAGAGGAAGAGAGGGAGTTGGTGCAAAGGAGTTTGAAATTTTTCAAGTACACGCATGTCATCAAAAAATCAGGGCTTTGTTTTGTTAAATTATGATGAGGAATTTAGGTCTAGTTTGGGGGACGACCAATCAGTGGAGTGTGGTGAATTGGACTCTGTGTTTTCGCTATAATTGATGGCACAAATGTTGCCAGGATTCCAAACGGCAAGCAGCCTTCCCATCCCTCATGCAATGTTTCAATGTCGGCCCACCCAGCAAGAGTTTGGTAGACAAGGACGCTTTGAGACCGTGGTTGGTGGGCGCACCAAATGCATTGGACGGCACCAATTAGTGCAGAGTTACAGACAAGTGAAAGATAAAAAGGGGGTCAGGGTACCTGCAAATAGATGGTAGTTGTCAGAAGGTCCATACTCCAGTTAACACACAGAGATTGGGGAAGTGGCAGCAGTGGTCGAAGTGAGCGGGACCCGTCGGGAGCGGTGCACCTCTACTTTTTTAAATTTTGTTTTACAGCTCCTATACTTTTATTTTAAAAAGAAACCGTTCCGGAATGGTTTCGTTTTAAAATAAAAGTGTAGGAAGACGTTGCAGCTTGCACTTTCAGTGCACTGCATTGAACGTTCCCTTAAACAGCAGGCGCAAGAGTTTGGGGATTTGGATTGTGTGTGGGAGGGCGCATGGTGATGTGGTTTGTGGGGAGTGGGTACAGGCCAGCAGGGAACATAGCTCCACTACTTCTTTTTGTACATTTTGACCACTGAGTGGCAGTACAACTACCCGGACAGAGGAGGGACACCATTTGGATGGAGTAGGAGGTGGGTGGACAATTTAAAGTCCCTGAAAGATCATGGTGCAATAGTGAGGATTAAGTTGCCTAAAGAAGCATAAGTAGGGTGAGATACATGCTCCACCCGTAAGATTTCTTTTCTGAATCTGATGCTGTCACCTATCGGGATAGTGCCCAAAAAGGAGAAGGGAGGGTTTTCCAGTTATATACTCTAGCGTGGATGTTGCCTTCAGTCTGCTGCAAAAATGTGGACGTGGTGCTGAAATGGTGAAAAGCAACAACAAGTTGGCCTTTCGTCTGTTACTGGTTCACCGCATGATTTTCAGTTGTTAGGTATTCAGTTTGAGGGCTCTATGCACATGGGTTGTTTTTGAAATGCATGTATTCAAATACTTCAGCATGTTTCTACAGTGGGCATTCACAAGGTGGATTGGTTGAGGTCAGATGATCCATTATTTGGTCAATGTCCTGATGACTGGTGTTGGGATGCAAATGCAACTCCCCAGGCAGGTGAAGAGACTTAAACTGCATAAAACATAATAGCAGGCGGCCTAGTGCTAGCAGTTGTTGTTGGGCAAGGCAGAATGAGCATTTATTCATCTGTAGTTAGCTTTGACACATATTAGAACCACCATATAGCCACACAGAAAGAGGGACAATGTTGCGGATGCAGAGGTTAAAGATAGGGTGATGGATTGTTACATTTAGCTGTAGTATACAGTGTTATGTTTTAAGGGATGTGCAAGTAGGTAGTTGACATAGGTAGGTGTGTGAGAGGGAGCCAGAGAAGTGTTGTGGTAATGGCGAGGTCCAGGGTCTACGGTAGCAAGAGTTCTACCATGTTGGAATTTAGGGCATGTTACTGGATGTGTTTTTGAAAGTGAGAAGAAGCTCAATGTGGAGCTGTGGTTCTGTCCAGTTAGCCCTGAGATAAAATCCCCTTTCCTTCCCCCAGAGAGAAGTTATGATGCCAAGGTCAAAGACAGCCACGCTGTGCTGATAACAGTTAATTGAGTCGAGTTGCAGAGCTCGAAGGAGCTGGAAAAGGAATGTTGGTTCCAGAGAGGAAGGATAGGGATGCGCCTTTTGAAGGTTGAATTATTAGGAGCAGGGCATGGGTTTCTGTGATGCCGAGATGTCTGGTGATGATTTAGAGCACTATTCTTACCCAAATAGTGGTCATCCTATTTGAACTGCAGGCACCTCTAGGGATCCATAAATTCACAACATTCAAACCTAAAAGTGGCGACTTGATCACGTCATTCATGGGCACCTCGGTTCCCAGAGAGATAAGGGGGGACATGTGCAAGGGCTGTATTTTGATTTTGGATGGGAGGAGCAGAAGTGATGCCAACAAATGTATCTGTCTGTGCGTGCCACACTGTCTGCTATAATGAGGCGGTCCATTGTATTATCAAAGCAGAGTTGACCTTGCTATCCACACTTTGATCAGGCTCCGACAGAGGGGCACATATAATGTGATGGTCAAGAATATTTACTCGTTAAAGAAATGTATTATGGTAACAATGTACCTGGTAGTCTATCAGCTCCTAAGTTTTACAATTATGATGTAGCAGGTCACGTGTTTTAGAAAATCTGTGACCCATAGGGTAGTGGACTATCGGAGATAATTAGAATTTTATATAGGTGTTAGGCAATGGGGAGTGCTGGATCATGTTGTTATCTTTATTATGCATAGTTTTGTTAATTTGCGGTTTTCCACTATAAAAGATGTAACCCTGTTGGGTGGGGTGAACTCCATGTTAGTTTGGTTCTACCGGACAGTCTGTTACTCTTTGCATGTAATACAATTTTGTTTTACTTGAAAACGGTGCATTGATTATTTGGCCTATTTGGGATTGTTTTTATCGTTCGTTTTTGGGTCATTCACCTGACACTGACAGGGGGAAAGGAACAGAGAGAGTGTGCTAGCTTACTGAGTTGGGAGAGGACAGACAAAAGAGTTACCTTTGTGGGAGACGGGAGCACGGTCAGCATTATAAACAGGCCATCAAGCAAGCACAAATGGGTTTTAAAGTTGTTGAGGAGAATCGTGTCTTTGTTTGAAGTGGGATATTGTTTTCTAAGCAAGCATATTCAGAGTGTGAATAATTGCATTGATCTGTTCACAGTGGACGAGATTCCACAGGCTCACTCCGGCTGCGGACTTGTGGCAGACACTGCTGTCAGTGGAATCGTGGGACCAGGGCAGGCAAATGTACTGGATATGATTGAAGGATCCTAAGCAGAATACACACTGGTTATGTACTGAGCTGCTTCGGTGGAATTTCAGGACAGTGGGGCGAGAGTTGAGGTGGGTCATGAGGTGTGCGGGTTGTGGAGACAGTATGCAGTAAGATTTATACTGCCCTTCATCGAAAAAGGGCTGTCTCCATGAATGCACAGGCCTCCAATACCCACCAGTCCCAATCCTAAATTATAGCACCCCAATGCCCTGGCTTTAGGACCCGTGAATTCCAGCATACCAGATAACCCCAGACCACTGGCATAAACCTGTTGGACCCCCGATCGATCAGAAAGATCAGAAAGCGGGGGACTCCTGCCTTCACTACTAGGTCATATGATCTGTGCTGCGAGGTGCAGGGAGGGATGAAATTATAGCCCAGAACGATGGTGGGAGACCTTGGAGGTATTCTGGCCTGTCTGGGAGCGAGTGAAGTATGTGAGTTAATATGACCTCAGCTTTCCCTCTGGGCCCCTGTCTGTTCGTTCCAGGTGCAATGTTACATAACAATAGATGTGTATTTCTTTGCAATATGATTGTTATTTGGCCGTCTGCTGATCATTAACGACTGCAACATCGCCCACGTGGAGGAAGATGGACGGACGGACGGACGGGGCTGGGACCAATGGTCTGGTATCCCCTACGGAGCAGGTGACCTCTGTGTGGGGCCTCACCAACCAGCAGTGTGGGTTTGTACTGTATGTAATGACATCACTAATTACGATGTGTATCGTTATAATGTACTGCTCATGCAGATTTTGCCAGAACATTCCGTGGCAGCAGTTTTGTGTTGGGACTTTTTCCCTTTTTTGTGGGGATAAAACTTGTTAACCGTGCAAGAGGTGTGTTTGGCCTTTTTCCCTAGTGGGTTGTATTTTTTCTGTTGTGAGCGTCTGGGGGGCTCTCCTACAGGATCCATCACAGTTTGGGATGCACTTGCTCTGATTGGGGCGGCGTCAGAGAGTGCCAGGCTGGGCATGCCAGGGGTGAAGTTGAAGAAGTACAATTTTGCTAATTGTATAAGCCCCTAACAAATGAACAATAAACAAATAAAAAATAAATAAGATGCTGTCCAGATGGAGATCAGATAAGTATCAGGGATATGTTCAGTGGGTGAGCTTGCCCCCCAGTGGCTCTTTCAGAGCCAGACCAGGGCATTTGGCAGTGAGATGCCTCTCCCGAATGGCAATGGTGTCCAACTGGCAGGACAATGAGAGTGCAGAGCACAGTGTTCCTGCTCAGCGCCATCATTGTCCTGGCAAACAGCATTACAATGGGAGCCATTAGACATTGATGGGAGGGACTGGAGACTATTAGCAGGGACTTTTGTCCCTTCAGGAATGTGAATGGGTAATCAGAAGTTAGAAGGGTGCATAATGCTGCATGCTTTATGAAATAATGACTATGGGCACGATGCACGGAAAAGTGTGCATAATACCTTCAAAGAGCGCCCATCGGGAAATGAGACTGTGCGAGCCTGTGCACAGAAAAAAATGCATGACCCGCGTATTCATGGAATTATTGGCGCAAAGTAACTGTATACGCAAGTCGCAGCCGGAACGCCCCCGACACGCTCCCACGCAAAGGCAAAACAGCCAGAAAAAAAATACATTTGCGTGCTTCCCAGACGCACATAAATGCACCCAGTAAACAGTGCGTGGGGTCCCTCGCAATTGGCCCGAACCTCGGGGACCCTGCGCTTAGTTCCACGCAACTGTCATCGGCAGCCCAACAACATGCGTAAGGTTTATCGTAACTCGGTTAGCACTCAGGAAACTCTGCGTGCGAACACCCTGCACCCCGCTATGCTGCGTGCATTCACCACTAACTACGATCGAGGCTCTGTCTGCGTGCACACACCCGTAAATCTGACATGCAAACTCACCTCCAAAGTTGCAAACCCTCCACAAATGTGCACAACCTTTGTCGTGCGCATTTGTGGTCGTGCTATGGACTGTCTGCAGCCGTCCCTCATAACCCCCACTTTTTCCCTTGTTCTTCCTAATTTTTTGAGTTCCACTGCCTACTCCGCCCTCTGCGCAGGCCTCACCCACGCTCTGCATGGGGTCTCATGTAAAAGGTGCTTGACCGCTTGTAGGGACGTGCCGAGCCTGTGCCAACTCCACACAAGTCCCACGCATTTGGTTCCATGAATCGACGAGCAGTGTTATGCATGCAGTTTGACGCTCAAGTTCCCGATTTTACACACAAATAACTGCAAGAATCAGGCCATATAGCTTTAACACCCAAGGGGATTTGTTAGGCTCACATCAATCTGCATGATGTTATTATGACTTTGCATGCAGAGTGGGGAGAATAAAACTAAACAAAAAGAAGATACCTTGGCTTCAAAGCCAGCGGTGTGGGCTGCACTCCCATGTACCACGTTGCTGTTTAAAATGTTCTTAATAGTTTTCTGAAAGTATATATATATATATTCTCAAAGTTTTCAAAACATATATAATTCTTAATATTCTTTGATCATGAATATTCAAAGTGCAATTCATAATTGGCAAATGTATATCTAGGACAATGCATTTCGGACACTGTATGTCCTTCTTCAGGGCCAGTATTATTTTTTAACTAGATCTAATACATTAACAGTAGTCAATCCATTTGTATAATCCACATAAATATCATCAAATCAGGATACAATATGGTAAATCCATTTGCATATACATCATCCACGTGATCATCATCCAAGCAGTGTATATAGTAGTTAAGTATGCATGAGAACCGAAGATATAGCAAGTATGAAGACATAAAAGGTAAAAAGCCACTTCCAATTGTATAACGTTGTTAAATTGCCAATACGTACTTTGCACAATTTGATTTTAGTACAGGGCCAGAAAAGAGAGAAAGAAATAAAAACATTATTATTTTGTCAACCTAATCTTATTCTTAAGCATGGTATGATCATCTAATTTATGTCACACTAACCTTATGATACTTGTAACTGTGGATAAAGTCTGTAAGAAATATAGAAGTTTGCGGGTGGTATGCTATCTGACGGTTGACCATTTTGTAATGTCTAATATGTATGCTTCATTACCTAGAAGTCAACGTGGCCGTAGATTCGTGTGTTAAAGCTGCAGTAGCAAGTTGTTGGCGTTCCTCCTGTCGCGCAGCGCAACATAGGTGCTTGCCGTGTTAGATATAAGAATATGGCGATTTGGTTAACTCTGGTTTAATTGTAGGTGTATGCCACTTGTATGCATGGAAACACTGAGAAGCTTACATTAATGACTGTTTGACTCAGTGTCCTCGTGGTGGCTCACAAGTGCCAGGGGAAGCTACCAGGTAAGCGGCACAATTTGAACATTCTACACAAGTATGATCGACAAATCAATCCTTTTTTTATATTCAGCACAGCGAGCCTACTACCTCCCGCTCTCGCTTTTCCAAGTGTTAGAAGACGCGTTCGAGGTAAGCGTCAATGTTCGAGCACTCGAAATGCGACCTACAATTAACTCAGAATTAAACAAATCACCCTATTCTTATATCTAGCATGGCGAGCACTTATGACTGAGATGTGCTGTGATGTATAAATAATGAGGTTGGTTAGATCCATCTGAAAATGAGGTTATATTGTTTGTTTCATAGTGCTGAAGATGACATCATCCACTTGATATTTCAATGGGTGAGGCAGCATGTCAGTCCCACCTATCATCCTGAAGAAGGTCGGCCCAATAGAGGGCAACATCAGAAGCCCATAAAACCGACCGAAACACGTGTCTACAAGTTGACAATCTGTTATTGCTGTTTAACAGATAGGCACATTAATAATCAAGAAGGGTGTGAAGGAATAGTTGAATCCATTGTTTACATAAAGGGTTTTATAGAGTTGATAACCCAAGTAAATAAACAACATGTGGGTGCTATGTGATACTGAGAGAATGTGAATGTATGGTGGATTGAATTGTGGGATGTTAGACTGGGTTTTCTATTAGGAATGCATTTTTTTTTAGAGGTAACAGTATGATGCTATTTTGTAATAAAATCAATTTTTTAGTGTAAGATTTGTGCAATAAGCCTCTTTTCAACCTCACAGCTACTGTCCAATTTTGTTTGTGTTCCTTTCACAGATGGAAATATCCATTTGCATACCGGTCTTTGTCCCACCCACATGGGCAGTCCAGCACCAAAATGCTATGGCAATTCACCTCTTAACAAGAGTACCAACCACAACCCCATACATGTGTTTCAGCCTTGTTGGGCATCATCAGTGAGGTGGAGGTGCGCCTCTCTGAGCACAGTGAGCAAAGGGTCCATGTCTAGATGACCCTGGGAAACTTAGGCTGACTAGACCTAAGGCCCTTGAAATAATCAAACTGTAGTCATAGAAAAGTATACTTAGATGTCTCCCTTAACCAACCCCAACCCTTGATAGGTTTTCTCAGTAATGCCACATAGTATGACGTCACTCTGATGCATTATCACTATAAGAATTGTAATTTTTGTGGAGATCATTGAGAGAGTGAGTGTACGTCCGCTGATGTTCGTTGTAACCTCCCTGTTTTAGATACTTGTTAATAGAACAGTACTTTACCATCTTCCTAGGTTGTTTCCATTATTTGGATTCAGAAATACTCTGGTGTTATCCCATCCATTACATTTGCACGTTCCTAACGGGCCTTAAACCCAACAATCGAAAGCGAAGCACCGGCCAAAGGACTACAAATTGTGGGCCATGAATTTGTATCTTGGAATTGTGAAACCCAACACACTATGACTTAGCCATATGCTATATCATTGGATTTTTCAGCTATCAGTGGCTGTTACGTGGCCTGCGCAAGCTATTGCAACACAAACCGCCTCTAACTCGTTCTAGCTTCCGCCCTAACACCACAACACATCTCAACATAAAAATCCAGCATTGGAAAAAGCAATGAAACAACCCAGGTATACCCAATGGAACGCATACCACCGCAAGACTCTTGAATCTAAACTACATTTCCCTAATCAGCACACACCAGAGGTACACAAACAAACCCTTCAAATGATGCTTAAACACCACTATGCCAGACATCACAGACAACCATACAAACTGTATACATTACTAACTTGAAGTGCACATTTACAACTTCACACAGCTCACAACATTTCTAAAACTTAAACACCACACAGAGCCCTACCCTTTCAAATCTTCACACATCAACGTTGCAATATAGGGGGGTGATCAAGAGCTTGCCACCTTAATGGCTGCTGCTCTTTGAGCTCTCTTGAGGTGCCCTCCGTGGGAGAGGCTGCTACCCAATACCACCCAGCGAGAGAAAGTTGTGCTGATTGATTCTGTGCCTTAATGCCCCCGGGCTCCTTCAGCGTGAGTTTTTATGCTGATCTGAGGCCCAGGAGTACCCGTTCTCAGGGTCCTGCTGAGAGAGCAGAGCAGCGGCCTGTGCACTGGACCGCGAGGCAATGCGACTGGGAGCCACTGGGAACTGGGGCTGCTGGCCTCTGAAGTCGCTGGGTGGAAGAGGCACAGCGGACGGGTGGGTGGCCTGTCTGTAAGCCATAGGAGGCAGCTGGTGAACTCCTGTGGGTGCCCGCATGTCCCAGCCTCCGGAAGATCTTGCTATGGCATGGGAGCAGTGCATGGAGGGGGCTAAGGAGTGGGAGGCGGCCCGTTCCTGCTGCTGAGCTGAAGCCGGTGAAGCTGCCTGCTCTGGGGCCTGCAGTCTGTAGGGCTGCTTCTTTTTATATGGCTGTGGGTAAGGCATGTGGCAAGCCCTTATAGGGGCTTTTTTTTGGCTGAATGAGAGGACCGTTTGTCCCCTAGTCTTGTGACTGCCTTATCCTGGGCCCAGAGTGCCAGAGAGGTGAACTGAGTGCTGTTGCTCGAGGCTGGCAGTCCTCTGGGATATTGTGGTGTGGACAAACTGTGGCCTGTGGTGCTAGGTGCGACTCCTTTGCTGGCTGAACTTCTGTTTCTGCCATTTTTTACCATCATCGCTAGTGGGACTTCAGAACCAGCATAACGTGGGGCCTTGTGTGATCATCTCTCTGGCCACTTTCTGGCTGTGTCGTGGCCTGTGGCAGACAGTATTGGAGGATGTCTTCTCCTCTGCTTCTCCCCACGACTGGGCCTGGCTACAGTGGGTCCTTTTCACGGCTAAGGGGAATAAGAGACAGTCTTGTTTATTGTTCACACATAAGGAGGGTCTGACCACAAGTAAGGAGAACATGTCCTCACCCTGGGCAGTCACTACAGGGGGAGAACAAATGAGCATTGGCGCACAGGGCTTCAGTGTGAGTGGAGGCAACCTCGCACCAGATTTGGGAATAGTTCTGGTGGAGATGAGGAGTGGGTTTGCTTCTATCCATAGCAAGCTGGATGGGATGGCGTACATGGTCGACTGCATGCAGGAGAGAATAGAAAAGGAAAGTAGACTCATATCTGAGGCTGAGCAGAGGGTGTTAGTGCTTGAAGATACTGGTGTGAAGGTGACTCAGGCGATCTGTACATTGCAGTAGGAGGTCAAGAAAATTAAGGAGAAGAATGAGGGTCTGGAAGCGAGCTCCACAGGAACAATATACAAGTGGTCGGGATCCCGGAATCAGTGCCGCTGCAAAATATGGAGGTTTTTCTGGAGGAGCTCAACACGGAGGTGCTATGGGGCACGCCTATGTCATCCCATTTCCTGGTGGAAAGGGCCCAGCAAGTGTCACTGCAGGCACGCAAACTGGGACAGAACACGCACCCGGTCACAGCGTGCTTATTGAATTAGAGATCGTGACATGATTTTACGCAGAGCCCACGATCTTAGAGATCTTCAATATAAGGAAGCTAAAATCTCATGTTACCCTGATTTTACTCAATCTGTTCAGAGAGCTTGCCTCTCCTCTAAGCGATCTCTCCGTGAGCGTGGCCTGCAATTTGCTGAGTGGTCTACGATAATAAAACTCACTTCTTCACCGATCCTGTGGCGGTGCAGGACTTCCTGAACTCCTTGTCGAAGGGGTGACGATTCTTTCAGGGTGAACGCTGTGCTGCTGGCCTGGGAGGATTTGACATGCTGCTGGAGCCTTGGCTTCTAAGTGCTACACATCCCCGGCTCTGTTTTATTCTATTTTATTGTTGTGATTTGCAGGGGGACATCTGTTGACAGTGATTGAAAGGTTTTTGCTTAGGGTAGTTTGTGTCATGTATGTAACAGTACAGCCCAGCTACTGCATCCTTTGATATATGTGGCCTCCCCCACTTGAAGGCTTGTCACGGGGAAGGCTGGGGTGGTCGTTGAGTCCGACGTCGCTGTGCAGTTGCCCTAGTTGTTTCTTGTTCGTTATGCAAGGATGGGGGGAGGTGCCTCACTGTGAGTGGGGTTGGGCAGTGTGGGTGGGGGGTTATGAGGGGTTGGGGTTGGGGGAGGTGGGAGTTATGGATTCTGGGGATTTCAAGAAAAAAGTTTCACATTGCATAGTATGCTGCGAGAGGTGCAGAGTCCTATTTTTGGGTCACACCTCGCCGGGGAAGGTACTTACAGATTGTCCGGATGGTGACTAAAGACCAGATTTTGGAGTCATGCTCCCTCCTTAGTTGGAATGTGCGGGGGCTGAACAGTCATGTTCAGATTTTGGCATATGTGGAGCGTCACGTGGCTAAAATGATTTTCTTTCAGGAAGCACATTTGCTTGAGCAGATGAAAGATGTGTTTGCTAAGGTCTGGGCTGACAATCGGTTTTACACCTCTTGCTCTTCGTATTCACGAGGGGTTTCCATCATCATCCATAGGTTCCACCCACTGCACCATGGAATTGACATTGACGGGGGAGATATGTTATTGTTTCGGTGACTATGGCTCATCGGTTCGTCACCTTTGTTAATGTATATGGTCCAAATATTGATGATCCCGGCTTCTATGACTCCTTGTGGGTTAGGTGTTTGCCATTTTTGCATACTCAATTGAGAGTTGCAGACGATTTCAACACGACACTGCATGCAGTGTGGGATAGATCCACTCCGGATACGAGACGGTTGTCAGTGGCTAAAGCCATACATGCAGGGATGGGGGATCTGGGACTGTTAGATCTTTGGAGAACATTACACCCTGATGGGACTTTTCTTTCAATTCCTCCGTTCACAACATGCAGTCCTGCAGAGATTATAATTATATACTACGTTGGGATCAGACCTCGTTCGCAATACGAGTGGCTGCTCTGTGCTTCCGAGGACGCTGCCTGACCACTCCCCGATCTTGTGGCAGTTTCGGATTGGAGAACCTTGTTATTACTAGATCCCTCTGGGTCTTTAAGGGCAATGCTCTGTTGGATGTTGTGTATCGGAGTGAGGTATTGGACGTGATAACATCGTTCTTTGCTACTAATATAGGGTTGGTGGCCTCGACTGGGATTCTCTGGTAGACCTTCAAAGTCTACCTGAGGGGGCATTGTATCTCTTTGGAAAATGGGCTGCTGAAGGATCAAGGCAATTTGGGGGCGTCTGGTGGGTCTGGAGGCTGAGTTAAAATCTCTACAGTCTGTAGATGTGGATCAGCCCACTGGCAGAAATGTGGTGGCCATCAGAGTGGCCCATGATCAATTCATGGACGATGCAGACAGGGAGGTGCGGTTTCTGGAAGATCCTCTATTGGCTCGACGATATGCTGAGGATGGGAGGCCAGGCAGATTCCTGGCTAGGGTGGTGACGGGTGACAGGGGTCAGACCGACATCCTGGCGATAAGAAGGAGGGATGGCATAATTGTCTTAGAGCCGGCCTTGATTCTTGTGGAATTTCAGTCATTTTACGTGAGTTACATTAAGCCAGGGGGCGGGCGGGCTAGGAGAACAGACAGCTTTTTGGTGGAGAGGCTGTGTTGGCAGAACTTGACGCCCAGGCTAAGGACAGACTGGAGGCCCCCATTAGTGTTAATGATATGTTAGGTTATTTTATGTTATGTTGATTTCTGCCACACACTGAAAGCCATTAAGGATCTACCTGCCTCTAAGGCTCTGGGCTCCAATGGGATTACCTCAGAGTTTTTGAAGGAATATGGTCCCAGGGTTTCTGACTGTTTACTTCAGGTGTGGCAGGAAGTGTTGCAGTCAGGTTCTCTACACCCTAGATTGCCTAAGAGTATTATTTCCTTGATATTAAAACCTGGCCAGGACCCTATGGATTGCGCCTCCTATCAGTCAATATCCCATATTAATATGGATACGAAAATATTTTCTAAAATGTTGGCACAAAGACTGCTTCCCTTCCTCCCCTACATAGTGCATTTGGACCAATCAGGCTTTATTCCGGGTTGCTCTATGGTGCTTAACTTGCAGAGATGTTTTACTCTGTTGGCACAGATGGACCCTTCTGTGCAGGCGATTGGGGCGCTCTTCGATATGGAGAAGGAGTTTGACTCTGTTCCATGGGACTATTTGTCCATGGTTCTGAGGAGGGTGGGTTTTCCGGCATACTACATACAATGTGTTAATGTTCTCTATTCAGGGGTGACCGCTCGGATAGGTCTTTTTGGAAGGCACACAACATCCTTTGAGTTGGGATGAGGGGCACGTCAGGGGTGTCCACTCTCGTACCTCTTGCCATGGAACCACTTGCGGTTGAATTGAGGGCATTACAGAGACACTGCAGTCTTGCACTGGGTGGGACTAGGGAACTGGTATCACTTTATGCAGATGACGTCATTCTTTATTTCAAGGTCCCGGAGTGCAATTTACAACCACTCGCGCGGGAAATTGAAGCGTTTGGTAGTGTGTCAGGGCTGTGAGTGAATTGGTCTAAGACAATCCTATTGCCCTTAAATGAGAGTATTAGGCATCCTGTGGTGGCTGAGCGGTTCTGATGGGAACAATCTATTACAAAGTACCTGGGCGTGACAGCAGTAACTGGGCTCAGTTATTACAAGCCAATCATTGGGCTTATTTGGAGTTGCTCTGAGGTAGGATTGACCGCTGGATTTATCTTATGGGTAGAGTGGCGATCATGAAAATGGTGGTCCTTCCAAATGTATTGTATTTGTTTCTCAACGTCCGTGTGTGGCCTGGTTCCCACTATTATTGAGAGCTGAAAACATGGTTGATTAAGTTGGTGTGGGTCCCGAAGGCACCTAGAATTAAATGGGAGACACTCACAGGGTTGTGGGAACAGGGGGGCTGAATGTGCCTGATATGGGCGTGTACTATCTAGTGGCGCACGTGTCCTTAGCTTAATATTGGATGCCAGGCTCCCAGCTTTTCCCACACATGCAGATTGAGAAGAGGTCGGCCTATCCATATTCTTGCAGAGCTCCCTGACATCTAGGTGGATTAATGACCGGTGGTCTTTTGATCCAGCACCCTGTACAGTTCATGCCTGAAGGAAACTATGTCAGAGAATGGGGGAGCAGAGTCTGTATACTCCGGAACTTATAGTTTGGGACGTTCAGTGCATGGCCCTGATGTTTGATAGCATGATTAAGAGAGTGTGGTCGCGGTTGGGGGTCAACCATATGTTTGATTTCTACATTGAGGGGTGCTTTGTCTCTTGAGACCAGGTCCAGGCTAAGTTGGGGGGTGGAGGGTGTTTGGATTGGCGTTTCAATATTTCTTCATTTGTGAGACTTTTAGGGCCTGTCACCTTGCTTCCCGTCTGAACCTCAGGAATTTGCTTTGTTGAAATATCTTCATTTCACAATTTACCATATGATGCTAAATCAGCCCCAAGGGAAGATTTATCATGTAGATCAGCGTGGGCTGAGGATATGGAAGACGAACTTGGAGATAACCTGTGACATTATCTGTGCTCATATAACAGGCGTGTGGCGATTAGCTCCAGGTTCAACCTTATACAATTTGACATGTTCCACCAGGCCTATCTGTCTCCAAAGGTCCAGCAGAAATGTGATAACTCTAATGATGGGAGCTGTCCCAAACGCAAAAGTGATAATGCGGGATTCGTGCATGTCATGTGGGAGTGCCCCTCTCTAGCCGGTTTCTGGAGATGGGTTATTGATATGCTCTATCACGCGGTGCCTCAAACTATGCGCTGCTGTCTGTTTGGGTAGCTTCCGGGGACCGCTAAGGAGTGAGGAAATGACTCTCTATATGCATGCTCTCGGCGGAGCTATGCGTTTTAATGCAGTGGTCTTGCCCTGTGGTTCCGACCGTAGCCAAGGGTTCACGGGATTTGCCTTGGTGCTGAGATATGGAACTGGAGTATCGTAGACTGTTGCCAGTAACTTGCAGGCCTAGTGATGTGTGGGACCTGGTTCAAGCATGTTAACAAGCTTGGGAAGCAGAGGGGAATGCTGAGGTTGATGACGGGTGGTGGACTAAGACTGATATGGCAGCTGGGTACTGTCTTCCGGCAGGGTTAGTGGGACGGGGGTTGTCGAGCTCAGTTGCCTGATATGTTCCCACGATACACTTGTTTGTACCATGTGGGTGAGTGTGATTGAAACACCAATCCCTGTGGGCTGGTTGTAGCTCGAGAACATTTTGTTACAGGGCTTGTTTTGACCCCCTGGAGTGGTGGGCATTCACTGCATGTCATAATCTCGATGTATGTCATTTACGCTGGTTTTATTTTTCTTGTTTGCGCACTTCTCTGATTTGATGTGCTCTTCGCTGGTGGTATGTAATGTGAATCTGCTTATAAATTAACTTTTTCTTTAAAAAACATTGCAACATAGCACCCTTGTCCGGTTCACTCAATTTCTACGTTAGCCCCCTCCAGCCACCTGCTGCTCTTTGAGATCTGGACGCACCAAGGAACCCTAAAAATGGCTGAAGTTTTCCTATACAAGACCCAATAACACTCTAAAATGTAGGCAATTGACTACATACCTTTTGAGTTCTAATTGGTACAAATACCGAAATGTACAATAATACTGTCTTATTGAGCTTACTTGCAAAGCACACAAATGACATAGTAAAGCAAACTGACAATATATATATAAATCCTTATAGAAACATGTTAAATAAAAGGTAACTATGCAGCTTTATTTTCCACATCTTGAATGGAAGATTGTAAGGGCCAAATTCATGGAACGTTTATCGCGGCGCAAAATGAATTTACACTGCCAACACATGTTGAACCCGCCCTAATTCACAGAATGGTGCAAAGTGTATTTTTGCAGACTAAAGTCACTTTGCACTGCAAAAGTACTTTTCACACCGCGCTGAATTGGCCTAATAAAAAAAAGTACTAGGTAGCTTGGACTTAGTGCTTTTTTTGTGAATTAGGTCAATTAAGCGAGGTGCAAAGAGTACTTTTGCAGTGCAAAGTGACTGTGCTCTGCAAAAATACACTTTGCATCGGTCTGTGAATTAGGCCCGGTTCATCAGGTTTGTTGGCAGTGCAAAGTCACTTTTCACCTCGCTAAACGCGCCACGATTTAGGCCTTAAGTCTCAAAAAGCAAAGAAATGTGAGCCTGAGAAAGCACCTCTGTTTTACATTGCTATCATTTTAGCACTTAAGGACACACAGTAACGTATATCGTGTGATAAGGTCAGATGCTTATAATAATCGTCTGTCACTAACTTAGAGCTTGACATTATTCATTGTGTACGAAAATGTAAATATCCACTTAAGAGCAAAACCTTTTTTGCGTGTCAAACTTGCAAACATTATCGCTTTGAGGTAAGGTTTGAAAAGGTTTTATTTTGTGAATGGGTCTCGGGAGGATAGCTCAGCGGCAACGCGCTCACCTTGAAAGCAAGACGACACGGAACAACGCATGTTCGATCCCCGGGCCCGTGCTTAGAAACCTCTGGGTATTAAGCGCGTTACATATAAATATCATATCAATCAATTTTATTGTTTGAAAGAAGGCCCATATTTGGCTGGTAACTAGAGCTTTTATGGGCTTTCACTTGTAAATATCCCATCATAGTACAGTCATGCATAAGAGATGGCGCTGCTGACAACAGAGCATTGTGTTAGCAAAGAAACCATCAATCCCATTTTAAGGGGTTGTCCACTGAGCGATGCCAGTTTATATTTGGTATCCTGCCCAGTCATGAAAGATCTGGGGGGCCAGGCCCACTCAGCGAAAACTCAGAATGCCATGTGTTGAGGGTGTCCCGGATCCAAATAGCCAGTGGTGTTGCTTGCCTGTTTCTGTCTCAGTTTCTCTTTATAGAGTCATAGCACCAAATCCCCTCCTGCATCTGTAGGATTCCTAGGGATGGCCCCGTTTCTTTCACAGGGAGGCTCCCACACGCCTGCAAAGAGCAATGCAGTCAGCATCTGATTTCCTGCCAGCTGAAATGTCCCTCCCACCCATTCCTCCGCCACTAATGTAGAGACGGTTCTGTGCATTATTTTTCACAGTGAGAATGTTGAATTCTGACATTGCAACATCCTACCGCTTTATGGGGTCATCATTTGATTCAATGGGGGATTGCAAACTCTACTAGCCCACTCGCACTGGCGAGGTATGAAGGCAGAGTAACATTCGCATGGTTCTTGACCTTATTAGTGAGAATGGGGATGTTTGATAAGTTTATTTAACATTTACTGCTAACAAACTTTGTTTGCAGTAAATGGCAAATACAAGTTTCACTGTCACCATGGAGCGGGTCGCGTATGTAAACTAAAGAACTCACCCTGTAGGTCTTGTAGTATTTTCAAGAATTTGTGAGGCCTGCAATATATTTACTTTCATATTTTAGGTAGAGGTAATAATGGGGTATTTGGGTTAATCACAATGTTTTTGCTGCACTCGATATTCCTTGAAATCTGCGTGAGGTACATATATCTCATTGTCCAAACTTAGGCAGACAGCAAAAACAGGGGTGTTAAAAATATTAAACCCATCTGTTTCTAATGTTACACCCTACTCACAAATCGAACCCCTACCTTTCCTTGAACTACTGAAAGAATGGGCCACATTCTTTAAAAGTCACACCATTTAAAATGGTGCAGAGGATGCACCTGTGAGACCTTAACACATGCACGGTGAGTGTATTCACAAAGGTGACGGGCGCATTGCTGATGGCTTGTGCACCCGCGCAAATGATGCACTGGCCTACCCCCGTGGACTCAGTAGCGGCGGGAGAATTGTTCCAGACACTAATGTTGGACTGAGCAACAGCATCCAGGTGGGTCCTGAGAACACACTTCCCAGTGGTGGGCGCTTAAAGGACCTGTAATTATGAAATGCCAAAAAATGATTTTTAAAAATCCACTGGACCCTGCTTTGAATGTATAGGTATGCAGATGGGACAGAAGCAGTTCATAGTCAGGATAGTCAAATAACAGTCACATGTCCTGCCTAATGTTGTCGTCCTTGTCTAAATGTATGCACCCTGATACCTGTGGGCATCGGCGCAATATAAATGAATAGATAAATACTGGTTCTGTGCCAGTTGAATAAATGCATTCAAGGTTTGTTAATGACTCTCTCCTGCATCTTTTCCAAAAAGGAGCAGGGAACTGATGTTGTTTTCTGTGCCTTTCAAAGCACTTGCAGTTTGTTAATTCAGGATGCGCTCTTTGACATGCACAGACATACCCTCCGCTTTGGGCAGTTGTGCACAGACGGGGGTGTAAAAAGAGCATTGGAATGTCCACATACATGACGCACACAGTCCGATGCCCTTTGTGAATTTTGCTCAACTTTTCTCTGGCACAAGTTAAGGGAACTAAAGCATCACTACATCCAAAAAGGAATTGTGGCCAACTTGTTTGTCACTCGAACCGTGTGACTGCATCGAGTTTCCATTTGGATCCTGTATTAAAAATGAATCCAACTTAATCAGACGCGTTGCATCGCTGTGACTCGCTCATGCCGCGTGCCTGCCGCTGGCCACGCACCAATCCCATTCCTGTATAACCTGACCGACATCTGGCGCAGTACGTCTCTTGCAGGAGCTTAGGAGAGAAAGGGAGCCCGAGAGTACAGCACACTTATGAAGTGCCAGGTACCAGCACATGACACAACATTGGGTCTGGCCCATCGGACGAAGGACGCCAGAACATCGGGGGTACACGTGATTGGGCAGATTGCACCCCACTATTTTTAAACATTGGACTCAGACTCCCCGAGGCCAGTAAAGGAAGGATGGGGTGGTGTCGTGTTGAGTCAGAGTTTGTGAAGCTGCGCACCCCAAGCAAGGCCTAATTTGAGCTGCAACTGTTAACATTCTGCTGCTGTTTCTTTTAAAACATGCTTGCAGATCTGCAGATCAGCATCTCAAAGATAATCCCCGCCCCGCAATCTCCATTTGGCTGCTTAATATTTACCATTAAAAAAAACCGAATATAAATAATATTTTCAAAGATACCTGTTACATTTCCACGATGCCTGCTTGTTAGACGAATAAAAAAAAACATATTTTCTGTGCTGAAATGCAAATTTAATCTCATCATGTATAACAATAAGCTGCACGCCTGTGCTAAACAATGACTACAAGTGGGTGACTTTATCACAGGCTCTGCCTTTTATGTTCATATCACTTTGCATTCTGGTACTCGTAGTGCTTCATTTATAAAGGGAAAATAGCAAGCACCATCAGCGCATCACAGGAATTCAGAGCAGATACTCAGGTCTCACAAATTGAAAACACGAAGGCCTCGGGAAGAGAACAAATGTATGAAGTCTCACAAGCAACTCGGAACAAATACGCAAGCAGCATCACGTCAAGGGAACCTGCTATGTCCGGGAGATGTTATCGATGCAGTCTCCCATTCCCTCATCACGAAGGCGTGAAGTGTCCTGCATTTGGACACACCTGCACCAAATGTGGCAGAGAAAACCACCTGGCAGTTGTCTGCAACTCCCTGCCTGGACGCCCACAGGGATACAACTTCACGCCGCCTGCCAAACAAGAGCATGGCATATGCAGCGCTGGCTTAAGAAGAGATGCAGGTGCCCAGGGAGATCTTCTGTGTCATGCCAGACAAGACCCAGGAAGATCTCCATCGCCCTGACCCTCCAGTGAGGCGACCCAGCATGACTATACCTACATGATGAATGAGTTGACGAGTTCACCTGAGAGTGACATTAAAGTGCTAGTAGGGGAACAACAAGCCAAATTCGCCATCGACACAGGCGCCACACTAAATATCATGTGTGTGTCAGAATATTGCAAAATTACACCTTCTCCACAGTTAACACCGTCTGGTCTCAGGGTTTTCCAGTGGGCAGCGAAGGGCCCAGTACACAAATCATGTGAAGTTTTCCACAACACTAAAATACAAAGGAAAGTGTGCACATGCTAAACTCCATGTATTACAAGGGGGAAGTCCCTGGGAGTAATGTACTGGGCTGCCCCACTGCTCTCAAGATGGAGATTGCGGCAGTGACATACACCATGCAGCACTATCTCTCAATTGTGCAAGCTTTCCCAGCTCCGTTCAAGGGCATTGGGTGCCTCAAAGGAGATCCAGTGACACTCCACATTGAGGAATCCATAGCGCCTGTTGCCCAACACCCAAGGGGAATACCGATTCACCTACAACGGCTCATAGAAAAGGACATGACATTTCTACTGAGTGGAGGCATAAAAGAACAAGCCAGCGGTCCGACTCTTTGGGTATCTCCCACAGTAGCTGTCCCCAAGAGCGGGTCATCAGACAAAATACACATATGTGTGTACATGCAGCAGGCAAACAAGGCCATTGGGCACAAAAGGCAATCAGGAATGCACTTAGACAAGGCATGATCAGTTTACTGAATGGGACGAAGGTTTTCTAGAAACTTGACCTAAACAAGGGATATCATCTGATCAGAATAAACAATCTTGGTACATCAGCACTTTTGCCAAACATGTTGGACTCATCAGATATAAGATACTCTGTTTCTGCATCTCCTCCCTCAGAGGACATTTTCCAGGAAAGTTTTGGCAAAGTCATTTGTCATGTGAACAACTTTTCAACTACAGTGACGATATCCTGATCTTCGGACCCACTACTGCACAGCATGATCAGGCCCTTCAATAAGTATGCACAACATTGGTAGAGGCAGGTCACCGAACTGTGAAAAGGGCGCTTTCCATAAGTCTCACTTCAAGTTCTGTGGCTACATTTTCTCACACAAATACATCAGTCCTGACCCTATCAACGTTGTTGCCACCTTGGAGATCTCACTCCCCCAAAGATGTCAGTGAGATCAGGTATTTCCTAGGAATGGCAAGCTACTGCAGCCAATATCTTCGAGTGTTTGCAACCACCAGCGCCCCTCTCAGATAACTTAACAAACAAGGTTGACTCTTTCAATGGTCGCAACACTGTGAAGAGGCATTCGTACAAATAAAAAGCGACATTGCCTCGGCTGAACACATGGCATACTTTGATCCAAGTATGTGCAGAGGGGACTGTCGACGGCAGTCCTGTTGGTCTAGGGGTAATCCAAGCACAACATTGGCCAGCGTGGGAAACTCACAGGATGGTTATCGCGTGTCAGATCTAGAAACAAGCTAGGACTCACCGTTAAATGGGCATGTGAGCACTTCCAAATGTTCCTCCTGGCAAAACCGTTAACAGTTGTGACCGATCACCAAGCTCGGGTGACCATCTACAGAGGTTCTCAATGCATGATGCCCAAACAAATAGAAAGGTGGGGGTTATGAATACATACTTTGATTTCACTATCATTCACAAACCAGGGAAGGAGCACAACCCGGCTGAATTCATGTCTCGACACCCACTCACAGATCTGTCCACTGATGTCTTGATTGCAGAAGAATATGTCAACTTTCTCACTCATCACCGGCCCCCAAGGAGAATCATGCCAAACATCATACTGGATCACACAAAGCAAGACATCACGCTAAGGAAGGTGCAGGATCTGATCAAATCCAGAAGATGGAGAGACACTAATGTTGCAAGCGATCAAAATGGAGAAAGTTGCACTACAGAATTAAGTGCATTCAGGAATGTACTAAAAGAGTTGTCGATATCTGTAGAAGGACTTGTCATGTGAGGACACCGGATAGTAATTCCCACAGACTTGCAACAACATGCCATAAATCTAGCACATGAAGGTCACCGGGGGATGGTGGACACAAAGCGACAGATCAGTGACATCACGTGGTTCCCAGGAATAGGCCAGATGATGGAACGCATGATCAATGCTTGTCACCTGGGTGTGCCAGAGCACCTCCAGGCCCAGCCATCCATACCCCCTTATGATGTCTGACCTGCCTGAGCTCCCATGGACCCACTTAGCAATTGATTTCTTTACACCCTTCAGAGACAGCAAATATTGGCCCGTCTTTATGGATGAATATTCTTGGTTTCCTGTGGTACATCTGATATCTTCCACTGCAGCCAGTACTGTCATACCAGTGTTGGACAGCATCTTCTCTGCATGGGCTATTCCAGAAGTCCTGAAGTCGGACAACAATCCACCTTTCAGAAGCCTGGAGTTTGTAAAATTAATGAAATACAGAGGGGCATGGTTAGCCCAGGAAGCCATTGGATGCGACCCTGGTTAGCTCCTGTGCCTGATCCCATTCCCAGGGCCCTGAAACACCCAGAAATAAGCAGAGGTGAAATTATGGTAGTGGACGATCTGGTGCACCTTCCCTGATATCTATATCCGGATCAGCTCTCTCACATCAGAGAACGAACCATGAGAAAACTCCTGCTCCACATCCATAAAATGCTGGATCAGACCTGCAGAGCTTGCCTATGGAGTTGGATCGGGTGAGTGGAAAGGTAGTCTTCCATCCTCTTCCCCTACACCAGCCGGGAAATAAAGAATATCGGAAGCTCTGTTAAAGTCACTGCAGCGGGGGAGACAGCACGGCGGAGAAGCAGCAAAGCGAAGCCTGAAACTTCTGACCACAGACAGCCGCTGCATCGGCAACTCCCACTGCGGTGTCGTGTAGCGAGTGGCTTGGGCGTGAGGACTGCCTGTGGCTTTGAATGCACAGCAGAGGCCCCCGGTGGAGGAGGAGCAGCGGAGGGAAAGAAACTGGAGAAGGGGCCGGGCAGTGAAAAACAGAGCTGATCTGTGTGGCTGAAGGTATGGGGAAGGGCCAAGCCGTTTCCTGGAAGCCACCAATATCTGTCCTATACTCCCACCTCTTCCTCCCAGCAAGCCAGATATCTGGTTTTCGGGATGTGCCCAGGCTCACCCGCAGGGGCCTCACCTCTGGGGAGGCCATAACTCATAATACATGGAGCAGCTAGCTGGGTTCCATGGCGGCAAAGGAGCAATAGCAGCTTAGAACGGTGATCCAACAAGCTTAAAGGAGGAGTGGGGACCCAGAACCCGTGGGCTATAATAATGATCTACACAGCAGCTGCAGGGAGTTTCCAGGGCTAGATTGCAAAGAACCTATAATCTATGGACACTGTTGCTCCAAATACTGACGGAGGATAGGAACCCCAGTTCTACCACATAAGAGACCAGAACTACCCACAGTACTACACTCTGCTCCAGGAGGGGCCCCTGAATGCGGAATTATCCCTACAAGTGGCAAAACGAAAGGGGCACTTCTCAAGGGACATTAACATGCTCATGCAAGGGCCTGAGACACAAAAACGCTGTCAACATCAGGCAACGGCCCTGATACATTGACCTCTCCAATCGTCATTGGATAATGAAGACCCGCCAACTAGAAGGTCAGTCTTGATGGCAATGCTAATGGAGCTCAAATAGGACACTAAAGACAAGGCATCCAACCTTGCTAAATCTATCACAGACTTAATAGAAATGTCCTGGCGGTGGAGAGGAGGGTGGATGAGTTGGAAACAATGAAGCAGGGACATAATCATGATTTACTGGCCCGAAGATTAAGCTCTCTGGAGCAGCGAATGGAGCTGGTCCTGAATAAACAAGAAGACACCGAAAATAGATCTTGGTGTAACAATATATGCATCCGTGGGGTTCCCAAAGCCATAAGAGACTCCGATCTTCAACAATATGTCACAGCCCTGTTCCATCACATACTGTATCCAGCAAGTGAACGGGCGGTTGTCCTGGATCACACACACAGAGTATACTCCTCATACCAATTAAGTAAAAACTTGACCTTGACATTTTGACCAGGGTCCATCTGTTCCAACTAAAAGAGGAAATTATGCAGTCAGCATGGAAGCATGAGCCAGTGCAATTTCAGGACACCCCTATTTTAATTTACCAGGGCCTGGCTCAAGCAACTCTGCTGTAAAGGAAACGTTTGAGGGTAGTCACAGACTGGCTGAAATCTAAAGATATAAGATATCGTTCGACGTTCCCATGCAGACTTTGCTTCGAATGGAAAGGCCAAAGATACACGCTCTCCATGGAGGAAGAAATGGCTAAACTGATGGGAGAAGATGGGGACAATGGTAACAGTGATCTAGAAGAGAGCCGGGAAGAGAACGCAATTGCGACAGCACTCCCCAAGAGGAGATATGGAAGATGCGGTGAGCATATCCAAGAGGGAGGAAAAAGGGGGTCAGAAACATAGACCCCACCTGAGTGAAATGGGCGATGGAAAGACACAAAACAAGACTGGAAGGGACAGAACCCTCAGTACTGACCAGAGGAATCGTTCAAAGTAAGATATGCTAGTTAAATAGGGCTGATCTGGAACAAATCTAGGGGTATCCAGGGGTACTCATGCCTTAACAATTTTCAAAAGAAGGGGAGGGTGCGGGAACTAAGCCCTATAAACACAGGTGGGAGACAGGACCCCAAGGAGATAGGTGAGCATTTTTGTTTCAATGTTGGGGGTTATTGTTGGGGGGCAGGTGGGTGGGGAGTTTGTTTAAGTTGCCTATGGAGTGGGGGGTGAGGTGACTGATAAGAGGTGCTCACAGATATGGAAGGAGGATAATACCAGGGTTCCAACATACTGTACGGGACAGAATGTGGAATGTGGCTGACATAAAATTAATCACATGGAACATACAGGGTCTAAACTCACCAACCAAGAGGCGGTCAATTATGAGATGTCTGTCGGATATGCAGGCCTTGGTGGTGTGTGGGACAAATACTGATGATGGGGGACTTTAATTGCGTGATGGACGCTGCTTTGGACAAACCCCCCCAGCCACTTTTAATGACAGTAAACACAGGCAAGAATTAGCTTGCGTCCTTAGAGACCTACACCTCATAGAAACGTGGTGATTATTTCACCCACTAGACCGATCATACACACACTACTCCCCGGCACATAGAGGCTTCTCAAGCATAGATATGATCTTGGTTTCAGACACATATATCCCGCAAATCACTGGGTTGGAGATTGGGGTACTATGTCTGACGGACCATGCACCAGTTACACTCCGAGCAGACCCAATAGTGTTCTTCCCAAAGAATCGGACACTGTGGCGGCTAATTGACTTAATATTAAGGGACCTAGCCCTAAGGACTCACATGGAAACAACTTTGAAGAATTTTTTAAAAGATAATAACAGGCCAGGGATGTCTAGCGTACAATATGGGATGCCAGTAAGGCAGGGATGACGGGAGAATTAATTTCTCAAACTGCACTGTTGGGGTGATTTCCCAGGGGCCGGCAGAGCCTTCTGTGGACCTCCAGGGTTGGGGAGGCCCCAACTCGTCCCGCGTCCCAAAAGGAGTATGGGGCACACACAAGAGCAAAGTAATTACTGCTGTTTATTAGAATAACGGCAGGGATTGTTTCTCAGCCCGTATGCATCCGGGGAGATGCTCTCATCGTTAGTGGGTCTCACAGGCCCTTTTTACCGTAGTATGATGCGCTACTCGCGTCACCCCAGGAAAATCGGCACAAAACCTACCGCCACTTCGGGTTGGCTCCCCGAGTGGTAGGGTTAGTATAGCTACCTATATGAAGGAATATTAGTGGATAAGGACGGGTCAGGTGGTACACTTGGGTTGTCCCAAAAAAGTTGCTACAACAAATTCGTTACAAGGGGACACTTGGTGATTGGCTAGCTGAAATGGCATCAGTGAGGTGCCCCTTGTATTCTGATTGGTTCTTTCGTGAGCCCCCAAGCCTAGGACCATCGCCGTTCCCAGCTTGCGATGTACCTGATGCTGGCAACAATGTGCAACTATGTGTTAATGGTGTACAATGGGCAGGTCTTGCTAGTGGCTGATGATCACGCCTTTCCCATCGTAGTAGGTGTCCAACTTGTTGCTTCATGGTTGCAACCTGTATCCCAGACGTGGGACCCTGGCGACTTTCTGTCTCATGAGCTTGGCATTTTGTCAGTTTGACTTGGTCACGTGTGGAGAGACCGTAGCTGGAGCAGTATTATGAGCATTTGATTTGTAATTCAGCTCAGAGGGGCGCTTGGCAGTGGCAGATGTAACCTTGGCACTGAGAGCGCGGCATGTGGGTTGCAACATTGCGGCCTTGGCGGTGAGCTCTCGTTAGGGCTCGTTCTGCATGGTCAGCGCTTTGCTTTTCATCTTGGAAGGCCTGTCGTCGAGAGAGGCTCTTGCCTGGGGACTCTTGCTTGCGGCCTATTCGGGCCTAGCTTCTGGGTAGTGGGAGATAATCCATAATGTGGGTGTCGCAGGGTGACAGAGTGTCACAAGCAGCAGTAGGCATATATGATGGCGTCTCTATAGGAATGGGGTGGCAAAGCATCTGCAAGCGTATACACAAGCTCTTCAGGCATCTTTCATTTCTGCGGTGCGGTAGGAGGCCTATGTGAAAAATAACAATGATTCATGTCCGTGGGTGTGCCAGTCCGCTACGTCATAACACTGAGTATGTTCTTTGTGTAGGTTGGTGTGTGAGTGACCAGTGTGCATGGTGGCACATGTGTTCTTGTCAGTTGGCTTTGTCATCATGGCATCTCTAACAATGTTGGGTTTTGTGGTTGTTGCGTTAGTCGAGCTGGTCCATGCCGCAGATGTCGGCTTGACCAGGGCATGCTATTGGGCATGCTCTCGTTTGTGGGGACTGTGGACACATGGTACCTTGTCATTAGGTGAAGAAGTGAATGGGTCAAACTCCTCTCACGGGGGGTGCTTGGGCCGCGATCCTCTAGGCCAGGGTCTGGATGAGAATGGGGGGAGGGTGTTTTCCCATTTTCCCACTTCAGTCCCCCCTCTGGTCGACTTGTCGACCACAAAATTATCTCCTCTCTTGTCTTTGCGTGGTCTCCAAACCTTTGTTATTCCAGCTAAGTGTCCATACTGGTTCACATGGTCTTCAAATGACCAGTACATATACACACATCCTACACCTGGTTTGCAGTAGACCCACTTCCCAACATAATTCTCCGGGTTTCTCGGGTTCTCCACCTTCACTGATGGCGGCTGCAAGTCTGCTTCTAATATTTGCTTCCTCAATCTCTCTCTTTCTTTGATGATGATATCTGTGTTTTTGTCGTCTTCCGCGGGCATCAGGGTGTGCATGCCATTTCCATCATTTCATCAGTTATACGTATTGTCCTTGCTTTCCACAACCTCATACCTAATAGGGTGCCCAATATTATGCATCCAGCAATTATCTTAAGCCCATCTGACAGCCAAGATGGCATCCAGGACCACAGGTAGGAGAACCAGCTACCATCTCTCTTCACACCCTTTGCTTCCTCTTCCATCCTTGCGTGCATCTTGGCCAATTGTGATACCGCCTCAGACAGCGTGCCATTGCGTCGTTGGCAGGGCTAAATGTGCAACACGATCTTCCAATTTTTGCACAAACTCCTCCTTCCATTGCTGTAAGGAGATCCAGCACATACCTATTCTGCAGTGCTATCATTCGTACTGCTCTCAATTCTTCTTTTATCGTATTGAACCCATTGACGGTTGAGTTTATTGTCATCATTAGCTCCCATCTTGTTATATGGAGCCACTTTGCATTTGCATACGCCTGCAGTCCTGGATGTATTATCGATGAAAAGAACATTGCTGCCCTGCTAAATAGTCTGTGCCCCGGTGGAATGTCACTAAGTGCAGGTTCCGATCTTCCCCACAGGTAGTTCCCCGTCAGTGGTTCTCCTTGTCTTTTTACTCTTGACAATATTGTCGTGTCGTTTTTTCCCTTTCCTCCTCCAGTCTACAATGATCTTTTCTTCCTCTTATTCCCTTCGTCCACCTTAGGGAAGCTCCCCAGGTTGACATGTTTCTGTGGCACTACTAGGGATGGTACATTTATGTGTACCATAGTGCATATTCCATCCCACGATGGCGGCAAGGTGTGGTATGCCTTTTCTCCGCAGGCCCAATAGTGGTCCATTAATACTGCTGTATCGGCACCCTCCTCATTTATCATTACTATTCTTTTGAGGTTGCTGTTCCTTCCAACCTTAACGTCTCCGTTGTGTTGATAACAAAGTGTAGGTGCAGTTAGTGGGAGTATTGTTACTGGATCCTCGTCCTTCTCTAGCCATGTTACCAGTCCTGCGCTCTTAATCCATCCGTCGTAACACTTGTTGTTTACTTCATCCATCTTCGCCACTGTTGCTTTTGTAAATGTTACCATATTGGTCCCCACAACCCCATCTGTCCATCCTTCCTTTGTGTACACCTTTCCATATGTTACTAGCAGTGGTCTCTCCCAGCACCCTAGTACTCCAGGAACTTCTTTTGCACGCCATTCACATGGTAGGTAATTCAATGTAACTTCCTTTGTTTCCCCTTTTTCTGGTCCATCCATCACATACTGGAGCCCTTGTGTTAGTTGCCAATAGTGATTGTACATAGGGAGTGTCTAGATGAAGCTATTTTCATACGGGTATATATCCCTCATCTTCCACTGTATTATTGCCATTCTGCCTTGAAATCGTCCTTTTGTTTGGAACAGGGCCAGGTATATCAGGCACTCTATTGATGTTGCAGGTACTTCAGTAGCCACAAATATTCTAGATGCGCTCATGGCGTATGGGATCAGTGAGCACACATAGCAGTTGTGCTTAGTTGTCCCCCTACCAATTTTGGACATGTGCTGGTACCACATGTTGTTTGAGACGTGTGCGGACTCTGTAAGATATGTGTCAACCCCATTATTGTCAATAGATGTACTGCGTTTAACCCTCTTCCCGGTTACTCTTGCGTTACTTGTACCATCTGTCACCGTACCTGTTGCAGCCGTGGTGGGGGGATCATTAGTAGGAGGTGCAGCCATGACATAGGACACATAGTGTACCTGCCAGACAGTGGCAGCAAGTAGACCAGTGATAAACAGCAGACCTATAATTTTTATTCCAATAGCTAATATCACCTGCATTTTCCTGTTACCTTTGCTGCAGTCCTGCAGCTTGTTACTTTTGATGATATAGATGCCCACCTGAACATTTCTAAAAATAAGCATTAATCTTGTTAGTTTTGTTTATTTAAGCCCTCCCTATCATGCAATCGTTTAATACCCAGGTGAAAAGCTGTTCCCACGCGTACCTTAGCGTCCTATCTTTCAGGGCTGGTAAGTGCTCATGGAGATGTGGGAATAATTGCTCTATGGCCAAAATGAACGTGTTGTAATACACACATATTTTTCTTTTCTTTAGATATTTTGGTCTTTTCATAGCGTATACAAATTTATGTGACAGGGCTTCAGGGGAATCATCATCTGTGGGCAGCATTTACCCCTGGGCAAAACGTAAGCGTTTAATTATTGCACTTTTCTTTATGCATAAACAGTACTTTGCGATACCTGCATGTGCGAGACAAAAGGAAAAAGAGAACATGCACGTGTTTACAAGTGTGGTGTAATTTGGCAGTTTCTTAGGCAATGTCCTTTATTTGGGTGGTGGCAGGGGCGGGGCTTGTTTGGACGGGGCTTATTTGGGCAGTGTTCTTCTTACTTTGGGATCTTGTGACCATGGGGTGGGCTATGGGCAATAGTGTACTTGAGTCCTTTGAGGTGTTTGGTGTTTGGGAGGGGTCAGGGGCTGTGTTGCAGTTGTCGCTTGTCGCTGTTGCTGCTGCGTTGGCCCTGTCATCGACGCAAGGGCGGGTCTGATCTTTGTAGGGCTTGATGTCATGCAAATGTGTCCACACGTAGTTTGACTCCTCTAGGAGCTGTCTTTTCCACCAGGTGGGGCCCAGTAAAACGGGGGCTATTCCACCAGCGGTTATCATTGCGTAAAAGTACTCTGTCCCCTTCACTTATTGTCCACTGTGTTGCTTGTTCCTGTTCTTCATTTGCTCCTACTTCTTGCTGGGTGTTCTTCGACCGCCCCACGTCTGCTTGAGCTGTTGAGAGATAAAGGCGACACTAGTAATCAAGGAAGAGACGTATTCGTACATTTCATCACCCAAAACAGTTTGAGACGAATGACAGTCTGTTATAGCCCTTGATGGGGGTGTCAATGGGCGGTGCATTTGGCATCCGGTCACCACCTCATGGGGTGTGAGGTGGTGATCCGACCCTGGCCTGTTTCTTAACTCAAATAGGGCAAAGGGGAGGCAGTAGAGCCAACTTATCTTTGTTGATTGTTGAATTTTTGCTATTTCTTCTTTTAAGAGGCCATTGAGGCGTTCACAAACGCCATTCGCCTGTGGGTGATACGCACATGCAAACTTGTGCTTTATACCAAGAAGAGCAGTGATGTGTTGGAACATTTCATTGGCAAAGTGTGGGCCATTGTCAGACCGCAACACTTCGCATACCCCCCACCTTGGGAAGACCTCCCTCACTAAGAATGTTGCAACTCTGAATGCGTCAGCATGGGAGCATGGGCCGGCCTCTATCCACCTTGAGAACGTGCATACTACCACAATCATGTACCTGTATCCTTGACATACATTGATCATGTCAACGTAGTCAATGTGGAGGTGCAGGAAGGTACCTTCCAGCCGGGGTATGACACTTTTTATCACTTGCAGCGTGTGACCGGCTGTGAATTGTTGACAAGTGAGACAGTTGCTAATGAAGTTCGCAACATGTGAATTTAGCTCGGGACAGAACCACCCCTCCTTTATTCTTGCTGCAATCACCTCTTTTCCTGTGTGTGTGGGATGATGCAGTTGGGCCAGGGCTGTTTTCAATAGGGCCAGGGGCATCACTATTTTGCCTGTATTGTTTTGTCACCATAATGTGTCTGTGGGGGACATTGTGCATCCCCTTTTTACCCATAGCTCCTTCTCTGCCATGGGTGCTGCTGCCTGTAATTCCATAATTTGATTTTCAGGGATGTGAGTGTACCCATCCTTCAACAACATCTGTCTTGCCCCCGCCCTTCCCTTATCTTTTCCTTTTTCTGGGGGGTCCAAATCTCACCGAAATATGCAGCATGTTTAACATGTGCGTCTGCTGTTTCGTTACCTTTGGAAACAGGGTCATCCCCGTTTGTATGAGCCTAACACTTCACCAAGGCTACTTCTTTGGGATCTTCAATTACTTCAATTAATTTAGCAAGTAGTAGGGCATGTTGCCCTGGTGTGCCGTCTGCTCTTCTGAACCCTCTTCGCTGTCACTTAATTAATCCAGAATGTACAGTTGATGTGACATACGCACTATCAGAATATATTGTTACTCTTTTGTCAATGCTTTCTTTTAGTGGTAAAATTAGGGCCAATAATTCTGCTGCTTGGGCAGAGTAGTGTTGTGGCAACTGAACACATTTCACTGGGACAATGTTAAATCCTCTGTCAGTCTCACCACTGCCGCTCCAGTTCTGCATATCTCATCACCCTGGTCAATTGTGGAGGACCCGTCAATGTATCTCTCCCCCCTCTAGGGCGTTTTCCTCAACCTTTCTTGTGCTGGAGTAAGTGTCAATGGCCTGTGTGCAATCATGAGCGTATTTGCCATCTTCCACTACCTCGGCTATGAACCTTGCTGGGATCACGTTATTGCATCTCACAATTGTTAATTCTGGCCTGGACAAAATTACTTCATACCCTGATGCCCTCTGAGTGGTCAAGGTTGATTTTGGTTTGATCAGTATTGCAAAAAGGGCATGCTCCACATACATTGTGGTTGGGCAGCCCATTGTTATGGAGGATGATTTGACTACCGCAAAGGCTGCGGCAGCCAGGCTCTGTTCGCATGGGAAGTGACCTAACATTGCAGGGTCCAGGTGTCCACTCTAGAATGCTACTGGTTTGTGTCCCATGCTAGTAGTCTGTGTCAGCACTGCCCTCATTACTGCTGAGCTACAATGTGAAAAGATGAAAAACTGTTCTTCATAATTTAGGGTGGCCAGTACTGGTGCTGTGGATATGGCATGTTTTAGTTCCTGAAATGCCTCTGTCATTTCTGTTGTCCACTTCAACAACTTCTCCCCCTTCTATGCTTCCTGGAGGCCCTTAAGCAGTGGTCCTATGTATGAACTGTTATCAAAAACCCAAGCCCTGCAATAGTTGCATAGGCCCAAGAACTGCTGTAGTTCTCTTGCTGACTATGGCGTGTTGGTGATGGCCTCTGCCCTTTGTGGTGCAATGTTCCTTCCATTTTGTGAAATAAGTTGGCCTATGTAGAGCACCTGTTCTTGGCAGTACTGTAGCTTCTCCTTGTCTACTTTGTACCCCTTTTCTGCTAGTACTGTGAGCATTTTGATGGAGTCTCTCCTGCACTTCTCTTCTGTGGTGCTGCAGATGATTATGTCATCTACATATTGCAGCACCGTGCTTTCCATCTCAATGTTACCCAAGTCCATTTGTATCACCCTGTTGAAGATAGATGGTGACTCGCAGTACCCTTGGGGCAACCTGGTGTGTTTCCATTTTGTGTTGTGGTAAATGAAGTCTTGTGAGTCAGGGTGCAAAGGTATTGAGAAGAATGCATTTTTTAGGTCAATCACGGTAAACCGTGACGCCTCTGCTGGTATCCCACATAGTATGGTGGCCGGGTTAGCCGTTATAGGGTATTCTGCTTCCAAAATGTGGCTTAGGGGTCTTAAATCCTGGATGAAATGCCAGGACCCTCCCTTAGCCTTGCACACAGGGTACACAGCAGTGTTGCATGGAGACTCTGATGGTACTAATATACCTCTGTTTATTAGGGCTGTTATTGTTTCGTATATCCCCTCATCTGCCTCTTTTGATAGGGGGTATTGCTTTACTCTTGGCAGTGTAGCTCCTTTCTTCAAATTTATTTTCACCCCCTCCAATGCTCTTGATGCAGCCCACGTCATGTGGACTAGTGGTCCATAGAGATGCAGGTACTGCTGCCAAATCCTCCTCCAGAAATGGTACAGAGGTGGTAGCTGGTGCCTCTAGCGCCAGTGCCATCTTCTGCGCTACGTCTCTGTATGTCACTGTTACCCAGATGTGAACGCTCATCTGAAACACCATTTCCCCCTTACCATTATCATCCGAGAAGAGCTCCTCATCAGATACCTGCGTTAGTCGGCACCCCTCTGCTAGTGCTATTACTGCTCTCCATGCTCTCCCTTCCATGTCTTGTGCGTGTACTGCAATGTAGTCTTGTGTTGCTACAATGCTCTCAATGCTCAGTGAAATACTTGTCCCTTCCCTTTCACTTGCTGGTGTCTCGGGTCTAAAAAGGTAGGCTGCTGGCCTCCTCCAAGTTTTCCCTTCAATTCCTGGCAGCCACGCTATTGCCATGTCTGTCCCATATTGGAATATTTCTCCATCTATTGGTTCTGCTCTGGCTACTGTTTTGCCACAATAAGCCTGTAGTATTTGTCGTGCTGTGAGCATGTTTATGCCTGGTGTGGAGCATATTATCCCCTTGTCAGTAAAGGAGATAGTCATATTCAATCGGCTCATGATGTCCCTACCCAGTATGTTTACTGGTGACTGTTTTGAGTATAGCAATGGGAGGGACATATCGTGATCGCCTACAGATAAGGAGATGTTATCAGTGAAGGAAACCAACCCCGAGCCCCAGAGAATGAGTGTTCATAGCTTCGCCTGACAGTTGAAACTGTCCCTCCCTTATGCATGACCTAGTGGCCCCGGTGTCAACTAAGAAAGACATTTTTTTGTCACCTATTGTCACCTGTATGCGTGGTTCCTCCGCAGGGTTAGGTGTTACTGATAGGATGGGACACATCAAAGACATCTGTGGGCTGTCCTATTGTGGGTACAGTGACTGTCCATTTCCTGTGTACGGGTTGTGACGCAGTATTGTCGCCTTCCCTAGCTGTGTTTGTACTACAGGTGTGTCCGTGGATGTTATTGCATTGTCCTGTATTTGTGTGAGCTGCTGCACTGTTTGGACCTGCTGTTGCTGTTTTGCAATGGGCTGCTGTTGCGTTTGCGTGTATGTTTGTATGTGTGGTTGTTGTTGCTGTTGTGATTGCAGTGCCTGTTGTTGTTGTTGCAACAGCGCTTGTTGTGGTGGTAGTTGTTGTTGTGTCCCCTGTTGTTGGTAAACTCGCTGTTCCCCCATGGACCCTTGCTGTCCTTGCTCCCCCCAAGCTGTCTGTGCCGGTCTCATTCTGCATGTGCGTGACATGTGTCCCATCAACCCACATATCCAGCATGTTAGTGGCTCCCGTGCTTGCGATTGAAGTCCCCCCATATTGTCCTGGTACCCCTGTTGTCCTGGTTGACTGTAACCCCGGAACCCTCCCCCTTGTTGTTGGATGGGTGGGCCATATCCTCTCCCCCTCATTTGTCCGCCCCTCCCTCTGTAGTTATTCGAGTACCCATTTCCCATTTGCATATATCCCCCTCCCGTGTATGGTGGGGGTGGAGGCATTTGTTGTGTCGTTACTTGTGCTTGATGCATTGGTGATACCTGTTGTGGCGTTGTGTTTTGTGTCAATGTGGCCTGTGTGGGGGCAGGTACTGTTATCAGTGCTCCCTCCATGGCATATTTTGATAACTTCTTTTGCACCAATTTCGCTTTTTCTGCCTTCCTATCCTGTTTCATCTTTTCCTACCACATCCTGCAGTAGTGCACTATGGTCAGTTGTATTTCTGGCCATGCTTTAGCTTCCATCCCCACCAACTTCTTCAACTGTCTTTGTACCTGCTCCGGGAGCCCTTGTACTAGTATGTGATAGAAAATTGCTAATGTTTTATCCCACGGTTCCCTCGTTTCCAAGCGCCACTTCTCCTGAATCTCCTGGATGTAATCAACAGGATCTTCATTCTCACGCATCTTGCATGATGTTATTGCTCCTATGTCTGATTTGTCTGGTTATTGGACCCTCAATGCCTGCCAGAGCGCATGTCTGCAGTTGGCAAATCGGACCCCGTCATGTGCCGTGTCGTGTATTGTCACCCGTGGGAATACCGCCCTTTTCCAAATGTCATCCGCAGCATCCCCCAGTATGGAGATCAGGAGGCCCTTCACGTCTCCCACCGCTAACGTTTGCCCCGCAGTTTGCTTTTCCATCTCATATATCCACTTCCTAGCTCCAGCACTCAGAGACGGAAGCCTGCATTTTATATTTTCCTTATCGGCATGTTTCCAGGGGATATATTGTGGTCTGGCTCCTCCCATCTCTAATAGTGACATTAAATTGTACTCCCTCTCTTCTCCCCTCAAACGCCTATGTGTGGTTATGTTAGCATATTCATCATCTTCCTCCATATCTGGTAATTCTTCAATGCTGTCAATGTTACAGGAGTTTATCCTTTCACCTCCTATATTCTTTCTTCCCCTCTTATTACCTTCTTGTCCTATCGTTGGTGTGTTTGCTCGTTCTTCCTGCCTACGTCCTGAGAGGTCCCCCAGTCTGCCGACATATGGGGTGTGTACGGGGTTTGGTGTCAGCGGACGTGGTGTTGATGCAGGTGTGAGTGTTAGTGGGCGCAGAGTTTTCTTTGTTTCCTCCCTCATCTTTGTTTCTCCTGCGTTTTGTTGTCCCCGCCTCTCGCATGCCCATTGTGACTCGCAGTTAGTGCGTGTTATGTACAGTTTGTCTAAACTTTCCCTATTGCCATCTCTTCCACTGGTGCTTAAACCATCCTCTTCCTCGCTGCAAAATCCGTCTGGAAATGTCAATCCCCACTCTGTGCTCTTCCCTCCTACGGTCACTGTTCGTAAATCTATCAAATCCACATCTGTGTATTCACCTTCTTCAACCTCAGCCCCCTGCATTGATGTTGATGCCACCTCCTTGTCCTGGCGCGCGTACTTCCTTGCTCCATGCTCCATTCTCCTACCTCCTCTCTCCTCTTTCTTCTTCTCCACTACTTCGCCACCTATTTCCTTTGGAGCTCTTCCAATACCTCCGCACTCACCTTTGCTATTATTCGTTCCTCGTCTTCCTTTCTCCCCATGTTCTCCCTTCCCTTTTTAATATGCTTTCTATTTTTTTTGTAACATATTTTATTGACATTTCATTATTCATATTCAGGTGTTATTAAACATTAGTTGGATTGCGTACATGTTGATAATGCCATTTTTCTTCCATGTAACAAGTAACAACTAACGAAAAAACAACATAATAAACAGATAACTAATACAGTCTTCTGCTTGCGTCGTGGTGACCTCAAAAAAAGTTCAACTCGGGTTGGTTGTGCAAAGGTCTGGCAGATTCTGGATCATCGTGGGTCTGCTTCAAGTGCTTTGTCTTCGTAAGGTGAGTTTCCACTTTCTGGGGCCTACCAGTGAGAGTAACAAATTCATGGTGGCTTCTGGTCAGCGGTAAAACGAATGTCCCGCAGGAGGGCCTTCCTTGATTCGAGAGTGTCATTCATATTTTCATCTCCTGTGTGGGCCCCTTCTTGCCAGGCCTTGGTCTCAGCATCTGTCTACCTTTCAAGTTCGTTGATCCATCGTTCATGTCTCGGGCCCCCGGGACTTCATGCCATTGCTATGGTTCTCTTTGCCAAGAGGCAGGATATGTCCATCAACTTAACTATGTGTTTGTACTTGGCCGCCCTAGGGTGGGCACCTAGTAAACATTCTTTGGGGGCCCAGGTGTATCTTGTTATCCCCGCTTTTGTGCAAGTCTGTTTCACTCTGGACCAAAATGCCATCGTTTTGGTGCAGGTCCAAAACATGTGGATCAAATCCGCTTCGCTGTTGCCGCACCAGGGACATGTTGGTGATGCTTGCTTGTTAAAGCTGGTCACTCTCTGGGGAGTCATATAAGTCCTGTATAGAACATTCAGTTGGATTTGCCTGAATCTGGCATTCCTGGATACCTCTTTGGGGTAGAGTAACACTCTTTCCCATTCATCCTCAGACAACGAGATCTCGAGGTCTGTCTCCCATTTTCCTTCAGTGTCGCACTTTTGGGGTTAGGTTTATCTATCAATCAGCTGTAGAGCCTGGTTATTGGTTTACAGCCATCTGTTAGGTCGTGTATCTCTTGTAGAAGAGGATCTATGATGGGTTCCTCTGGCCAGTCGGTCCATTTCTTCTTGGCTATCTGCTTGAGTCTGAGGTACCACAAAAACTGGCCACTTGATAGCCCTTCGACTGTTTGTAGTGATTCGAATTCCCTGAATTTGCCATCATCAAACAAGTCCCCCCATACGTAGATCCCAGCGCTTTCCCATCTTCTCGCCGCTGTGAGGTCTGTTCGGTTTCTGCATGCATCCTCCAGTATGGGGGTATTATGAGAATAAGGGTGTTTGAGGCGCCTCTCTGAGCAGGCTTTGGACCATATCTGCCTGCCTAATTTTGTGATCATGGGGACGTTCTGTGTCTGGTTCAGCAGATTCCAAAGTGTTTCCCTTGGGAATAGCAATGAGGGTATTTGACTCAGTAGTCCTGTTTCAGCCATGAGTTCGTCTTGGAGCCACTTAGTTACGTGAGTGAGTTGTGCTGCCAGGTAATACATCTGAAAATCAGGTAGTTGTATCCCCCCCGATTTGTAAGGTAGTGTAAGAGTCGATAATGAAAGTTTATGCCTGGTTCGTCCCCAAAGAAATTCCTTGAGTAGTGTTTCTAGTTTCTTAAAGAAGGGTGGTTTGATATAGTAGCAGATGTTTACAAAGTAATATAGAAACTGGGGTAGGATGATCATCTTGGTGATAGCCGCTCTGCTCATCATTGAGAGTGGGAGTTTTGACCAGTATTTCATGGATTTGCGCAGCCCCTTCATTACAGTTTCCGTGTTATGTTTGTTTGTGAGTTCTGGGGTATGTTTTATGTTGACGCCCAGGTAAAGGAACATGTCAGATTGCCATTTTATCCCAACTTCCAGAAGGTCTTCTTCCTTTAAGCCTCAGAGTCTAGCTAGCGGAAAAGCGCATGACTTCTGCCTGCTGAACTTGATCCCCGAGTAGGTTGCATAGTTATCTAGGATGTCTAGGGCGACTTGTGCGTTGAGTTGAGGATCTCTTAGGTACAGAAGCACATTGTCTGCGTATAATGTTATTATGGAGTGTTCATTGCCCAGTTTCATGCCCGCATTAAAGTACTGTCTTCTAAAGTAGATAGCGATTGGTTCCAGGCCCAAGATGTATAGCATCGGTGAGAGCGGATATCCCTGCCTGGTGCCTCGTTGTATCGCCCAGGGTTTTGACATTGTTCCTCCAGTTTTCAATCTAGCCACAGGCGAGTTGTAAAGCACCTTAACCCATCTTACAAAGCCCTCTCCGAAGCCAAATTTTCTCAGTACCTCAACCAGCCATTCCCAGAATATGGAATCAAAGGCCTTGATGTCATCAAGTGATAGCACCGCCAAGTCTTCCTCTCTCGCGAGAGTTTCTGCCATGATGTGCTGGAGCCTTCTAAGGTTGGACGTGGTGTTACGTCCTGGGACGAAGCCGTTTTGGTCATCGTGGATTAGGGTTCCCACCACCCTTGCGAGTCTCTTGGCTAGTATAGTGGTCAGGATCTTGCTATCATAGTTCAGCATCGCTAATGGGCGGTAGGAGTCGCAATCGTTGGGCGATTTATTCGGTTTGAGCATAGGCATTATGATAGTTTCCTTCATGGTGTTGGGAAGGATTCCGTTCTCGTATGCTTCCAGGAAAACTTCGTGTAGTATCGGGGTGAGGGTTGGTTCATAAGCTTTATAGAATTCCGGTGGTAGGCCATCGCTGCCGGGGGCCTTGCACGTGGACAATGATCTGATCGCTTCTGATACATCCTCTTCGGTTATCTATAGGTCTAGTGCCTTTCTCTGGTCAGTATTTAGTTGCGGGATCTCTATCTCATCCAGGGTGTTTATGATTTCTACTATGGGTACTTGTTTTTCATGCAAGTACAAGTTGGAGTAGAACTCTGCAAATACATTATTAATATCCCGTTGTGTCTTATGCGTTCTTCCTCCCTCATCCGTGATCTCAGTCGAGAGGTGCCTTGGGTGTTCACGCCTGCACAGCCACGCCAGTAGTCTGCCAGGCTTATCTGCCTCTTTGTGTGATCTGGCAGTGTGGGTTGCGAAATTGAACTTGGCTAGTCTGTACCAGGCCACTCGACAGCTCTCCCGGATTTCCCTCAGTTGTGCCTCTGCCTCAGGTGTAGCATCAGTGCAGGTTTCCAGGTGCGTGATTTCCGCCTCTTGTGCCTCCAATTCTCTCTTCAGTTGTTTCCAGATGCCCCCAGCTCCTGAAATCACTTCGCCTCGAGTCACCACCTTCATGGCTTCCCATAGTGTGCCCCAGCCTGCAACCGAGCCCTTGTTGTTGACTACATAATCCTCTAATTTGGTTCCAAGATTTTATCTGAATTCTTGATCAGTGAGGGTTGCGATGGGCATCCTCCATTTCGGCATTGGTGGTCTGGGCCCTCTGAGTTTCCACTGCATAATCAGAGGTGAGTGGTCTGAGATCGACCTACCGAGGTATACTGTGGTCTCTGCCATTGGAATTTGTTCCCTGTTGACAAACAGGTAGTCTATCCTCGTGTGGACCTTGTGCGGGGATGAATAGTAGGAGTAGTTCCTTTCGGCGGGGTGGTGTTCCCTCCAAATGTCCACTAGGTTGAGGTACTCAAGTGTGTCGTTCAGTGCCTGGGTGGCAGCGGTATTTGGTTGTAGAGGCGGTTCGGACCTGTCGATGGATCCATTACTGACACAGTTAAAATCGCCCCCCCATATGAAGGTTCTCGCTCTGTGGTGTGCTATCTTGGCGCACAGTATTTTAAGATGAGAGGGTATTCCGTGAGTGGGAAAGTAGGAGTTCACAAGACACACCGCAATGTGTTCGATGGTACCCCACATTATTAGATATCTGCCCTCTTTATCAGTCTCCAGGCCCAGAAGTTGGAATGGTACATTTGGATTCACCCACGTAAAGACGCCCCGTGCGTACTTGGAGTAGGGTGCCCCTCTTCCTGCCCCACCCCAACGTTCAGACAGTTTGGATGAGGATTCTTCTGTTAAATGGGTTTCTTGGAGCATCGCGATTGAAACTTTCTTCCTACAGAGATAGGATAGGATCCTATTCCTTCTAAGGTAAGAGCCCATTCCTCTGACATTCCGTGTCATGACTTTGAGTTGTGTCGCCATTTAGGTGTTGTACTGGGTTCAACTCTTCGGTCCCTTTTCGTGTTCTGGGGTGGTCCCTGCTGCCAGCAGGGGGGTTTCCTGTTTGTGTTCCTGAGCCTGCCAGATCTTAATTCTTGAGGTCGTCTTGTTCCATGTCTCATTAGTTCTAGTGAATCGAAGACTGTGTAACTAACTGAACTGATAACATAACTGTAACTGGTGCGACCAGCAACTGCAGTTTCAAGCGGTGGTCGGGCGCTCTTGCGCCGTCTGGGCCCATCCGGGTATCGGCCATGAGCGGGGCTGCACAGGCAATAGGCCTGTCCTAGTCTGTTCGTGGGGGTAGCGCCCTGAGTCCAGTGGGAGGCCGAGCGAGGGCCGTTTCCGTTTAGCAAGCTGGTGTGTAGGTTACCTTCTTGGATTTTGGTGGAGTGTATGTTTGCCCTGAGGGTGTTGGATGGGGGGTGTTCACCAATCTAATGTGCCGGTTCGTGTTGTGTTTCAATCTTCCCCGGGGTGGGTATCTCTGCCTTCTGACAGGTTATTATGTTCGATCCACATATTGGCGGCTGCTGGAGTCTCCAGGAATATCGCACAGCCTTTGTAGATGACCTGTAGTCTGGAAGGGTAGCGCAGCATATATTTCAAGTTCAAATGTCGGAGCCTCACCTTAATCGGCACGAAAGAGTTTCGCTCCCTTTGGACTTTCGGGGTGTAGTCCGGGTAAATAGTTATTTTGGAGTTGCCGCGTTCTATGGTTCCCCCATCTCTGGAGTATTTTAGGATAGTTTCTCTGTCCTGAAAATTAAGTGTCTTGGCGATTATAGGGCGAGGATGGGAGCCAGGTGGGGGTTTCTTTTGGAGGGACCTGTGCGCCCTCTCCATTGCGAAACCTTGCCTCAGTTTTCCTGCACATATCTCTTGTTGTAGGAGAGTCTCTATGTAGGCCATAGGGTTGAGGCCCTCGGATCCTTCCGGTACTCCTAGTATTCTGACGTTACCCCGTCTAGCCCTTCCTTTGGCATCTTCGGATCTCGCTTCAAGCGTGGCCACTTTCTTCTCTAGGTCCACTACCCTGGCCTTCAGATCTGTTGTGTCTTCTGATGTCTCTCTTATGGCTATCTCAGCATTTGTCACTCTCTCAGTTAAGTTACGGGCATCTTGACGCATGAGTTGCATATCAGATTTGAATTTGTCGATCTTAGAGTCTATGAATGTTCACAGTGAAGCTATGGCTTCTAGCACTTGGGTGTTGGGCTCTTCTTCCTTCGCGTGCATCGAGTCGGGGGCGGAGGATTGGGGTTGTGGTGGAGTCTGGTTCTTGGTGGTGATGAATGTGTCCATGGTGATTGGTTTCCCTTGGAGGACATGGTGGTATTTTGGTGGTGCGGTTCCCAGATTTAGCTCGGGAGCAGTGTGTTGCAGTTCAAGATGTCGCCCAGGGTGAGGGGTGTTGCCAAGTGTGTCCAGGTTCAGTGTGGCGACTAGTTAAAATGGGAACCAACCCCCTAGGGTTGCCTTTTCTTTTGGTTCAGTGTTGTGATGCCTTGAGTACTTGATTAGCCCCCCGGTCCAGTGTGCCGGGTACTCTTCTATGGCGGACTGTCACTTTTCAGCAGGCTCTCGGTTTAATTACTAGTGCCCTTCTGTGCCGTTCAGAGGGGTGTGGGGGGGCCTTCAGCAGCACAGTTGGTGTTTACTAGTGCTGTATCTGGTGAGCTGGGTTTATTGTCATCGTTAGTAATTGGTCAGCCCCACAGCCCTTCTCACCTCAGGTATAACTGCTGCCTCCTCGCCGATACCTAGTGTTCCCAAGGTTGTTCAGGGGACACGTTCTTCTCACTTCCTTCTGGCTCCACCTCGCTCTCGTGTGTGCCTTTATCAGTCTGATGGCCCCCGGCTCAGCGGGCGGGGCCCGAGTCTTCTTCAGCGAGCGGTACGGAGCACAGTCACAGGCGGGGGATCCCATCTGCTTCACTTCGCTGCGGTCACGGATCGATGAGTGGAGCTGCCCTCCTCCCACGCGGCGTGCCTCCAGAGGCGATACGTCGCCCAGTGCGCTCCTCCCAAGCTCCGCGCCAGATCGCTGTGTCAGCGCCGGAGGGGGGAACTCTGCAATCCTGCAATCTTCAGGTCCGTGGGCCCGACCAACCACGATTATGCTGGTGGTACCCACAGGCGGCGGCGGCCGACCTCTCAGCCGCAGCTGGTCTCAAGATGCGGTGGCCATCTTGGATGCAGCCGATGGCGGGGGCGAAGGTTGGGTCGAGTGGTATTGCATCTGCATCGGGGTACGATTCTGCTGCAGATTAGGAGTGCTGTGAGGGGCTCCGCTTCCGCCACCCTTGAGGCTGCGTTCCTCGTTCAAAGGTGATCTCAAAGCCAGCGAAAAGGATCAGGATGCGGCACCTCAGCCGGAGCTTGGCTACTCAGCCTCTCCTCACCATGAGCTCCAGGCCACACCCCCTTAATATGCTTTCTATGACCTTACCTTCTTCATACTTTCGTGCGCTTTCAGATATAATCTTCTTTTTTCACATTCCCATTTCCCTATCATTCTCTTCCCTCTCCTCCTCCTTCCTTCTCATCTCCCTATTTTCTGCTCGTGCCATTCTTTCCGCTATTGCCCTTATGCGCTCTTCTTCCTTTTTCCTTCCTTCTGCCTGTTCCTTCATTCTCGCCAACTCCTCCTTATGTGCCTTCTTGTCCTCCTGTCTCTTCCGTGTCTCCCTCTCGAACTGTCTAATAAGTGCCTTTCGTACGTTCCTCAATTCCGCCAACCTTTCCTCCAATATCTCTTTCTCCTCCTGTGAAAGCCGCACTTCTCCCTCTTTACTTACCTCGTGCTCTGTTTGTGTGTCGTCCTTCTCTTCCTTATTTACCTTTCTCACTGGGTCCTCCTCTTCCCTTGTTAGTGTTCCCCGGAGCTTCAGAAGTACCTGTGCCGCTACCCACTCATCTTGCCCTACGTTTGCAAACTTCCCCAGGGCGCTCTTGTCGTCCCCCGTTCCTACCGGTGTTGTGGTGGAATCTACCTTACCTGCTGCCCCCATCCTTTTTTGACAATCGTCTGGGGGTGTGTATCGTGGGGGGCTGTACGCGGGGTTGGAGTATCCCTCAGCAGCCGTTAGTTGCTGCCGTGCTTCTTCTCTAAGTTCTGTTATTGGGTACAACCCCCATTCCTCCTTCTTCACTACCTTAGCCATTGGCATGTCCTCTGCCCTTTCTTTTTTAACTTTTACCTCTGCTACCGCAAATGATCCTTCTGTTTCCTCCTCACTTTCTTCAGCGCTGGGCATGTTCTTTACTTCCTTACCCCCATCCCCTCCTTTCACCTTCTCTTCTTTTACCATTTTTTCCTCCTTCATCCCCTTCTCCTCTTTTACCCACTGTACTGTAAACATACCCGGGTCTCCTGGTCTAGTTCCCTGGAATATCTTCCAAATGTTAAAAACTTCTAAGTTGTTTGCCAATTTCTTCCCCTTGTATGTATTGTGAAGATATGTTAGCAGATAGCGTTGGGTAAATGTATCGAAGCTGCCGTTGGGCAGCCACGGTACCCCTACCTTGTTGTCCATTCCTTGTGTCCATTCAATACTATACTTTATTATTTTCTCCTTGTGTGGTGACAATGTTGCACAGATGTGCTGGAGTGGTGTAATTAAAGCATTTGCTCTGAACCCCAATCCTGCTCCTGCCCCCGACCCATAATACGTTGCCATGTTACACTTTTATTTTTCTCAACGTTAACCTTTTACCTGGCCCTGTAAACTGGGGACTTCCGACTGTCCGCTGAACGGGAAAACACTTCTGATGTTACACTAGTATGGTTTTGTTATTCCTTTCTTTCCGATGTTACAACTATTGCCCCCTTCGGCTGTGGCGCACAAAGCCCCCTGCGGCTCTGTGTCCTGTGCGGCATGCCTCTAGGCGGCCCCACCTTCCTACGTCTCCTGCACTTGATGCCCCTTCAACTTACCTCCTCCTTCTCTCGTCCCTGCTATCTGCTCAGGCCGCTCCCCCTTCTTGTGCAGTCCCTTGTCGAGCACGGCCGGCATTCTCTGTGCACGGCCACCTCTCCCCCCTTTGCCCTTCCCCCTTCGGGCGCGGTCGGTGTTCTCCGTGTATGGCCACCTTTCCCCCTTCTTTTTCCCCTACCACCTTTATGTCCCTTATCCTCGACCACCCCCCTAATTAACGCGAAACAGTCGCGGTGTTCTATGCAAGCCTTATGGGTGATCACACCAACCTCTACAAGATCCTGTAAGTATGTACAATTTCCAAACCTTACAATGCACACTATTTCTCACACTTTCATCCCCCACTAACCCCACAGCTGTCTTCCCGTCTCAACTGGAGCAAGGTAATCAACAATAAACTTTTATAATCGGACTGCGCACGCTGCGTCGCCTCGCATGTGATACGCCCCCTCTCCAGAGGAGCTTAACCAGCCAATTATCTTCTGCACCCCGTAAACAACCTAGCTACCTCCTGCGGGAAAACATCCTCTACTTAACGAGCTTCAACACTCAATTAGTAGGGATCCTCATCTATTCATTGATCTACAACGTCAACTCATAGGAAAGCCACACCCCTTCCCCTTACACAGGTGTCCGCGATCTCAAACCAATCCGCGCCCTCCAACAGTCGTACGTGGGTGCCTAGGGCCCCACCCAACTCACTCCATGATGCTGTAGGGGACGGCCCTCGTGCCTGTCCCGCTACGCCTCACCCCTCAGTCGCCACTTATTAGTCAAAATCAATTTCCACACACTGGGGCAGCTCGACTGCGGATACCCCTCCAAAGCGGCTCGCCACCTCCCCTCATCTGGACCGTGTCTGGACACTCGCCAACCGCGGGAGGGATACTTCTCAAGTCGGCTCCCGAGGGCCAATGTCTGGAATACGCTGTCTGGTCTTCTCGCAGTTTTGCCGTGGTCCTGCAGTCCTCAAAAGGGGGCAACGGCAGAGGGGGCCGCGCTGCTGGGCTGCCTCGTTGCAAGAGGCCTGGTATTGTGCCCACAGGTTAGGTAGACCTCAAACAGATCTCAGCAGTGCCTCAAACCTGTCGGGGTGATTTCCCGGGGGCCGGCAGAGCCATCCGCGTACCTCCGGGGATGGGGAGACCCCAACTCCTCCCGCGTCCCAAAAGGAGTATGAGGCACACACAAGAGCAAAACAATTACTGCTGTTTATTAAAATAACGGCAGGGATTGTTCTCAGCCCGTATGCATCCTGGGAGATGCTCTCATCGTTAGTGGGGCTCGCAGGCCCTTTTTACCGTAGTATGACGCGCTACTCACGTCACCTGGGAAAATCATCACAAAAGCTATCGCCACTTCGGGTTGGCTCCCCGAGTGGTAGGGTTAGTATAGCTACCTATATGAAAGAATATTAGTGGATAAGGACGGGTCAGGTGGTACACTTGGGTTGTCCCTAAAAAGTGGCTACAACAAATTGGTTACAAGGGGACACTTGGGTATTGGCTAGCTGAAATGGCGTCAGTGAGGTGCCCCTTGTACTCTGATTGGTTCTTTCATGAGCCCCCAAGCCTGGGACCATCGCCGTGCCCAGCTCGCGATGTACCTGATGCTGGCAACAATGTGCAACTATGTGTTAATGGTGGACAATGGACAGGTCTTGCTAGTGGCTGATGATCACGCCTTTCCGATCGGTGTAGGTGTCCAACTTGTCACTTCGTTGTTGCAACCTGTATCCCAGACGTGGGACCCTGGCGACTTTCTGTCTCATGAGCTTGGCATTTTGTCAGTTCGGCTTGGTCACGTGTGGAGAGACCGTAGCTGGAGCAGAATTATGAGCATTTGATTTGTATTTCGGCCCAGAGGGGCGCTTGGCGGTGGCAGGTGTAACCTTGGCATTGAGAGCGCAGCATGTGGGATGCAACATTGCAGCCTTGGCGGTGAGCTGTCGTTAGGGCTCGTTCTGCGTGGTCAGCGCTTTGCTTTTCGTCTTGGAAGGGCTGACATCTGAGAGGCTCTTGTCTGGGGACTCTTGCTTGCGGCCTACTTGGGCCTAGCTTTGGGTAGTGGTACATAATCCATAATGTGGGTGTCACAGTGTGACAGAGTGTCACAAGCAGCAGTAGGCATATATGATGGCGTCTCTATGGGAATGAGGTGGCAAAGCATCTGCAAGTGTATACACAAGCTCTTCAGACATCTTGCGTGTCTGCGGTGCGGTAGGAGGCCTATGTGAAAAATAACAATGATACATGTTCTTGGGTGTGCCAGTCCGCTACGCCATAGCACTGAGTATGTTCTTCGTGTAGGTTGGTGTGTGAGTGACCAGTGTGCATGGTGGCACATGTGTTCTTGTCAGTTGGCTATGTCGTCATGGCATCTCTAACGATGTTGGGTTTCGTGGTTGTTGCATTAGTCGAGCTGGTCCATGCCGCAGATGTCGGCTTGACCAGGGCATGCTATTGGGCATGCTCCTCGTTTGTGGGGACTGTGGACACATGGTACCTTGTCATCAGCTGAAGAAGTGAATGGGTCAAACTCCTCTCGCGGGGGGTGCTTGGGCCGTGATCCTCTAGGCCAGGGTCTGGATGAGAATGGGGTGAGGGTGTTTTCCCATTTTCCCACTTCAGCACATTTCCTGAGGGGTAGGGAGATTGAGAGACAAGGTTTGGAACAAGAAGTGAGGAAAGCTGAGGCACAACACAAAACAAAGGATTCTCAAAAGGCTTGGCAAGAACTAACGAAAGCAAGGGTGAAGTTAGAATCACACCTTGCGGATTGATCCGCACAACTCCTTATACAGACAACACAGACATATCATATAAAAGGGGACAAAGCCAATCGGTTCTTTGTGGTAAAATTAAGAAAACAAAAGACCAAAAACTATATTAGCCAATTGGAAAACTTGGTGGGCAAACTTAAACGAGGGGAATCTGATAAGGCAGAGATAATGCACTAATTTTTCTCACGGAATCCCGGTGAAGAAAACTTAGATGGAGGGACCCAAGGTGTCTTTTTGGGAAGCTTGAACTTGCCGCAGATTCCGGAAGATAATAAGCTACTGCTGGAAGCCCTGAATACAGAGGAGGAGCTGTGTCGGGCTATAGGGTCTATGCAGGGTAACAAGACCCCGGGAACGGACAGATTTGGGAACACATATTATAACATTTTCCGAAATATACTCATTGGCCCCATGACCAAACTGTTTAATTAAATAAGGGATACAGGGTTATTTACTAACGATATACGACCTTCCACCACCGTTTTACTCCTAAATCCCAGGAAAGACCCAACGAAGTGTGCCAGCTACCACCCAATCTCACTACTTAACGGGGATGCAAAGCTTACGCGACGATACTAGCGCAAAGGTTAATGGGGATCTTGCTGGGGATCATTCATACAGACCAAGCAGGGTTCATAGTGGGGCAACACACTCATGATAACATCCGGAGAGCGATAAACGTAGCATCATGGGGCCGGAGATCCAGACAGAAGCTGTCCATGCTAGCATTGGACGCCACCAGAGCCTTTCATAGCCTAGATTGAAATTTCCTAAAGCTAACATTGGAAAAATGTGGGTGCGGGCCGCTTTTCTCTCGTATGGTCTTAGCTAATTTCTGTATCCCGACTACAAGCTTACTGGTAAATGGTCAACATTTGGACAGTATCCTCATGAGATGAGGTACCCGGCAGGGATGCCCGCTATCCCCACTGATATTTGTCATGTCCATGGAGCCGCTGGCACAGCTGGTCAGGGCGAATCAGGAAATACAAGGGGTTACCTCCATTAGTGGCACACATAAAATAGTATTGTATGCTGACGACATAGTGTTATTACTGCGGAGTCCGTCACGCTCACCTCCGAGGGTTATGTCACTTTGAAATATATTTGTGAGGGTCTCGGGGTTTCACATTACCTACATTAAATCAAAGGTGCTTATTGTCACGGAGGACCCTGAACAGGTGGTCGAATGGAGTACACTCTACCCGTTAGTATGAGAACAGAAATCAATAGACTATTTCGTGGGTTAGCCCCTGTATGGGGCTAACAGTCCAGGATTATTGAAGACGCTATCGGATGATCTTAAGAGGTGGGACATGGTTTGCGCTGATAACAGAAATAATGCAATGTCACTGATGCAAAAATGTCTATATATAGTGAGCTCACTCCGGATTCGGATACCGGCCCCACCCATTAAAAATGTCCAGAGGGAGATCTTGCACTTCATTTGGAGGGGAAAGAAACCTTGGGGGGATTGGGAGTCCCAGACGTGAAGTGGTATTTGATGGCTGCACAAGTGGCCCAGGTGCTACAATGGGCTCCACGAGAAGGCTCAAATTGGGTGGAGCAACATAGAAAGAGATGCATCTAATATCCCTAGGGAGAACCTGGGTTTTCTGTGACAAAAACATAGGTGCGCGGGGGGTATCTGGTTGGACACCACAAAGACCACTCTCTTTAACTGGGACAAAACACTACAGAGTAAGAAAATACAACCAGGGTGGGGCCCGTACATGCCAATGACCTATAATCCTGAATTCACCCCGGGCGACATCCTAAATTCTGGGCACACTGGCCGGGGCAAACAACCCTGACACTGGGGAACTTTTACTCAGGCAGCAACCCGATGATATTTGAAGAGTGTAAAACTAAATTCCAGGTCCCGGAACACGAATGATTTCATTATGTACAAATTAGTCACTGGATCTTGAACAGTGTGATCAGAGAAGCGACTGGCAGAGCAACCACAGGACTGGAACTCACCATAAGGGACGGGGTATCAAAAAAGGGAGTCTCAAGACTGTACCGTCTGCTGGACTGCACAATTTTGAGGGACATTCTACCGTACATGTCAAAATGGGAACAAGATCTTGGGGAACCAATAACGGAGGAAATGTGGGGTCAGATTTGGCACTGTGTTCCTAAAATCTCTAAATGCGTGTCAATTAAGGAATCCACGTACAAAATATGCTTCCGATGGTACATAATACCACACCGCCTACACTCCATCGATCCTGACTATTCCCCTTTATGTTGGCGTGAATGTGGCCAACCGGGGGACTTAGGACATATGTGGTGGTCATGCCCGACAGCAAATATTTTCTGGAAAGAAATTTTGAGCCACATCAGCGACATAAGGAATGTTCGACTGCCTTTCAATACAGTGGTGATATTATTGGGTGCCACAGTGGAAGGTATTTATGATGCCTCTGGAAATCATGCCGCCCTCATTACCCACGCTGACCACAGCAAGGATCACTGGAGCCCACTCTTGGAAAAACAAGCAGGGGCCCATTGTGGCTATGTAGTGGGTGAGTCTGTGGGGAGTGATGGGGAAAAGGAAGAAAGTGACAGCTCTAGCTAATGGCACATACCAAAGGTTTATGGCAAACTCGCTCCCATTTCATGAATTTGTGGTTGATAAATAGCATACATACTTTAGACCTACGGTGCTCTGCAAATTCTCTGTCATATGAAACCAGTCGGAACTCAAAGACATTGGACCTAACACCACAAGTGAACCTGGAACTGATTAATAATCGAGAGATCTCTCGCCTCACCTCAATATGGTGGCTTGGACAGACAGGAGGGTGCGAGGGGACGTGGGGTTGGGTGGGAGAGGAGGGGGGGAGATATGTTATGAATCTTGATGGTTATATGCTGCATGGGGGTGGGGAGCCAAGAAACAGTGGCCATACCTGCGATGTGGTATGCTCCCAAAACGCTATGATTGTTCATTATTCACTAAATAAAGTTCGTAAAAAACAAATCATGAAATAAATGGGCATACACGATAGGAAGGTCACACCACTATGGCTGCAGGCAAGCGGCATGGTGGAAAGATTCATGAGCAGTTTAAAGAGAGTTCTTCAGCAAAACGAGTTATGATCCATGTCACTTAATCAAGCTGAGTGCAACAGGCTCAGGGATTACAGAAACCCACCACATGGCACGACCGGGAGATGTCCTTCAGATCTACTGATTGGCAGAAATATAAGCACAAGACTTCCTCATCTGGCAGTTGACCCAACCAAGGTCATGAAACAACTTTGCGAAATAGATGCATGTAAGAAACAGGACAGGAAAGAATACACAGACTGCAGAAGACAAGCCAGGAGTTCCAACTTACAAGTAGGGGACGCAGTTCTTATATGCAGACGGCAAGACACAAAGTCAGATTCAAGATTTGACCCTGATTATCTGATGGTATCTCATGTGAAAGGAACAATGATAACTGCTCAACCTCCAGGAGGGTAGTCACTCGCAATATATCTCACTTAAAGCTTTATAAAGAAGAACATCAGGAAGGTTGTGAGGAAGACAACACGGCAGGATCACATGAACAGGGTTAGAGGGAAGAAGCTGAAGAAGTGCCTGAAGAACGCGCAGCAAGGTCGACAAGATGCGTCAGAAGACCTATGCGTCTAATTGAAGAAATACAAGGACACAGAACTACTGAGAGAGACTTTTTGTTTTGCCCGACGAGGGGAGATGTCTTATCCTGGCAAGGACAGTGTGAATGGTGCCGTCACAGAGGGTGTCTAGCCAATTGGAATGCGCGAGGTCCATGCATGCGCATTGAAGTTATCCCACACTCGGCAGTTCGCTGGTGCAAAAAATAAAGAACAGTTCACCCGCTCCGAGGCACCTGGCATTTATTGCCATTGAGTGGCATTGAGTGTGTTTTCTTTGTCCACATTCTCATGCTAGGGCACTGCAGCATATCTAACACCCACACAGGAGAAAACAAGACATGTACAACGCCATTCTTGAAAAAGGGCTGGTATGATCTTGTGATGACTTCACGCTTACTGATGTCACTGACTATGACATTGAGCATCATGCATGCTGATTAGTCCCCTTGCTTATTTCTTCAGGACTTGTGCCATGGAAGTAAGACGTTTGTAGAATAATGCTGTCTAAATGAGGGTCTCCAAGTGGGGTCGGGTTTCCCATATACCCTCATACACACACTGACCCCATGACTGAATGGAATAAAAGGTGAGTGAGCGAATGAAAGATGCATGCTAACATTTTGGAGCACTTGGGAGGGAGATTTTCTCCGAGAATTGAATTTTACCGTGCTATTTTACTTAGTATTGGTATGCAGTGGGTCCATCAGTACTTTTGTGAGAGGACCCTGTTGTCACGGGTAAAGACATTGTAACATGAGGTTACTGGAACACCACTGCGCATATGCACAATATGTGAATCTACATACTAAACAATGAAACCCAATGCCAGAGAAGGAAAGAGGCAAGATGCTAAATTAGACCACCACACACACACGCGGAACGCCACAGGATTAGCCGAACGCTGCGTGGAATAATCATTCCTAAATAAGGCTACCAGTTATAAATCCGCTTAGGATACTAATGAATAACGATCACTGCATTGTGCTGGAACTTTCAACTTCAATCTCAACTAGGAACATGACCTAACAAACCAAATTCAGATGCTGACACACATGGGAATGCATTGCATAGCAATTTGGCAACAGATCAAATTAAGCACCACTAACAAACAATAAACACATTCTTATTGACCCAAATTGGCCTTGAAAAAGACCGTGGTGGTCGAAACACGTGCTGGCTGTGTTCTTCTCCAACAAATAATGTTATTCTTGGAATAATATTTTCATCTTTCTTTCTCTAGTATCGGGCTTCACTGTTTAGCATATAGATTTACATATTGTGTGTACGTGCCATGATATTCCGGTAACCTCATGTTACATTACCATTATAAGATGGTTACAAAAAGAAAACAACTGAGTAATGTCAGGTGGAGCATGAGTGGAACCTTGAATTGAGCCTTCTGAAAATGTAATGTTTGCTATCGGAGACACTGAGGAGTCAAGCAGAAGGTTGTGTGAGAGGGAGCAGCAGCAGTCCTGTTACTGTGGTTAAGGCTTTCTTCTGTCCCATTGTTTACAAAGGCCCACCGACATTATACTGTTTAATTAAGCATTGGGACCCCCAGATGTAGTCAAGACTGGCTGTTAGGTGACTTGAATCCTGATTTACTGCTCCTGAGGAATCCAAGGGTCATTAAGGAGGAAGGAGGTCACCTAACAGACATTACTGTGAAGCATCCAAGTGTGCTAATTCTATTTGCACCTTTGACGAGCTGAACTAGGGCAAAGCAAAAGCAAAAAAAAGGAAAAAACACGGTTCCACTATCTTCGAACGACCAAGGAATGTTTTAATAGCAACAGGGCCAGACTGGGCCATAACATTGTCTCGGGCACCAATAAAAAAGTGGTCCACAGTTACAAATGGCAATTCATTCATTTTGTGACACTGTTTGAATAGTAGTCAAGAGGAGTCATCGGTGTTTTGATTAAGTGTGATGCCGATTGTGCATTTTAAAGAATATTATACAGCAACACTGGTCGCAACTACTAGATCACTACGAGTGAATGTACTCATTAAACCGGCCCAAATTAGCCAATAAAGTGGGCCACCTTGATCAGAAATACAGTCCCATATCAGTATTTTGTGTTTTTGGTTTGGCCATGGGCCTAATGACCTATAGGCCAGTTCGAGCATGAATGGCAACAATACTGTTCTAAAATGGCTGCCACTGTGGCGATGGGCATGAAAATCGCTATCCACTTTCCATGCAAATTACTCCTAGCATGCGTGGGGGGCGGGAGGGGGGCAGATATGAGCCCACACAAAGTACAGTACATGATTGTAGCTTTTTACCACAGGCAGTGGCAAAAGAAGCAACTTTCAGCCTATAATCCAAGAAACTGTGAACGGCACCATTCATTTCAGAGGACTAATATACCTCAGCAGCTTCTGGCCAGGCTGAACCAGCCGTTAACGTCCTGGAGACAGAGTTAAAGGACAGGGTGAAGCAAGGTTAATGAGGTTTCAGAACCGGCAGCCGGTTTTCGCCTTTAGCACCAGCGATACCTACCAGGGTGTGTTTTCTCACCATGAGAACGTTGTTTGGGCTACGATCATGACGCTCAAATAAGTTATCCACATTAAAACATCAACAATGATGGCTGCCATCTAAAGGCGAAATGGAGCTCCTTTACAAATGAACAACGCCCCCTTACTAGTTTCCTTGCAGTCATGCAGAGGGACGGAGATGTGGCCCGAGACAACCACCAGAGAGAAGCAGCAGTCAGCAGTGACACCTTAATCTAAGGGCACGAGGTTTATGAAAAAAACAGACGACGCAGAGAACCTTAGAGATGGCTTGGAATGTATTGCAATACCGATTTTTAGTCCCACTTTCTAAGCCACCTGATTGTCTGAAACGCATGTGCAATTGAATACAATCTTAACGCATGAATATGAATCCCACAGGGTCGGCCTGGGGCGTCAAATTGTCTCGGGCACCAATGAAAACGTGGCCCACAGTTGCAGATTGCAATTCATTGCTTTGTGACAGATCGAATTGTACTCAGGGAGGGAAGGGGGGATTTGATAAAATGTGATGCAAATTATTGAGCATTTTAAGGAATATTCATTCAGCAACACTGGTCAGAACTACTAGCTGGATGGTGAAGTAACACCAAACTGGCTGACATGGCTCACAAAAGTGGCCCACTTTGAACCAAAAGAACTGTCCCACACTAGCATTTTGCGTTTTTGGTTCGGACATTGCCCTATATGGGCCAGTCCGAGCCTCTAACCACACCCCACAGGGAAACACGCTGTAAAAAAACGGAATTGTGTACACTTTCTATCATTGCTGGAAACTCACGCCATACGATGAAGTACTTTGCAGACACGCTTGAAGCAATGGCGGGCCGATTTCCGTGCAGAGGGAGAGGGCATTCCTGAGTTAGCACTTTCATTATAAATGATACCAGTGGCGGCTGGTGTTTTTCATTTATTTGAGGTACTGTGTCAATATTACCCACGAAGTATCGTTAGTGACCTAGCGTAGCACGTGTTATGGGTGACCCTCCCATGTGCATTGGCCATTTAAGGGGATGTGTCCCTCCCACGTGCATTGCCCCTTTAAGATGGGTCATGACATGGCCCAAGCTAATAAAAGGAGCTCCTGCACGCACGTGAGTCAGAACGGCTGCAGACTCCAGCAGAGGAGGTTCTGAGTCCGTGTTTCATTTCATGATGTAGGCTGCAGGCCTACATGTGGAGGCCCAGGCCAGCAGGCCCTGATGCCGTGGGACCCTTGGTCCACATGGTCAGGGGCCTGGCAGGCTCTGCCCCTACAACCCCCGATGGTACTGGTGTCCCAAAGTACCATGGGGCTTGCCGGATGTCCAGGGCAGAGCCCCACAGGCACTGGGCCTGTCGCGTGCTGAAGGTAGCAGCACCCAGGGGCGCCTGCTGGATGTCCATGGCAGGCGACCGCCAACAGCACGGAAACCAGATAAAATGTAATGGTGGGTTCTCAAACGGTCATGCTTATTATTCCTGTGTAATTGTAATTGGTTATTTATAAAGCTTGTAGGCCCGCCAGAATTGGACGTGTGGTGCCAAAAGTGGACGATTGCAAGGTGACGCATTGCAGTTTACAAACATGCATGAGACTTAGACTTCCATTGCCGTGGTCTCTGCCCTACGGTTATTTGCAAACTCTAAACCACTCATGCAGTTACAGGCATTGCCGAGAAGACAGCAGGGGTGAGGGCACCAGGAAGGGGTTCCAGTGGGGGCGGCCATATTCCCTCTTCCTCTGCCTCCACATCTAGCTTAATTGGTCATCATGGTTTGTATACATCTAACAGAATGAATAGTGGCAGTGTTTCTAGTAAAGGAGAGTAGACCCTTTTCAACAGACTATGCTCCACAGAGTGGTAATTGTACAGCATTGACTGGTTCTATTTTCACTTTTGTGCAAAAAGGTCCTCTCTTTGCAATGTCCCTTATTTCTACCACTTAGTGGAAAAGTAAACAGTAAAGCACACGTGAAATTGCCTTTACTTTTCACTTTCCCACTACGTGTTTGGGAAGGTGAACACAAACCACCTACTTCTACCAGCTGGTAAAGTTAGACAGAATCCATTGGAACCTTTTTGGTTTTCTTCCAGAATTAAAGTACACGCTGGCGGAAAACTAAACAGGTTTGGTGGGCGGACCTCGAAGAACAGGTGGATGTGTTGTGCAAAAGGTTAAAGTAATCAGGGAGTTTGTTTGTTTGCTTATTTATTTGTTATGCACACCAGACCCGGGGGTATCAGGGCGAGAAGCATATACCCCCATACTTTAACACTCCGCGGGACCAAGACATTGCCAGCTCCCCCACATCGCCTGTAAGTTAATTGTGGACGAACTTGTGGAACAAACCCAATATTTTCACCCAAGACCTCTGCCAGGCAAGCAAACACTGAACGCTGTTATATTCCCTGGCACAAAGGACTTCTCTATTCAACACATTGTTTATATTAACATTTCGACTGCACGTATTTAATTTGTATCCTGTGCAGTGTTTATGCCAAACTCTTTGTCACTTGGTAGCTAACTGATCTACAGAAACCCACTCAATGAGGCACCAGGTATTTATCTGCCGCAAACAGGAAAGCATGTTGACTCTTTATGCTTGCGTCATTAGTTCTGGCTATTAGGTGGCGCTTTAGTGCCACCTATAAGCCAAAACGATTGCATTAGATTACAGCCAGGGAGAAATGGCATGTGAGGATGGATACAAAGCTTGTAGGTGTTGTTTGGTTCTTTACCCACTCATCGGCTGCCCATGGCCATGTTAATCCCTATGGCCGTTTCCACCAGCTTCCTGCCCCTCCCCGCTCAAAACACTAGGATCCCTTTGAGCTGGGTTTATCAAGCCTTATGATCAAACTTTTGAACTCAAAGTGCCTGGCAGTGTTTTTTTTTAAAGAGTCTTCTGTTAGTTAATGACTTAATTGGTGCTGTAAAGGAGCTGCTGGTGCAATAGCATTGTCTAAACCCGATCTGCCTTCAGCCACTTAGTTTATAAGCAGTATGCGTGACCTTCACTGAGGTCCTGTTAAAAACAGGTATTGGCAATGCCAACAGTTTTGGCTTGTGTATAAGGATTAGGCATTTGCCAGGCATTGCTCTTAGATGCCCAACTATTCAAACCATTTTGCAGCTGCTACAATCAATGGGCAGTTATTAGCAGTATGACAGTGCCTGGCAAATGCCTTTCCAAGACCAAAACTAAAAAAAAATAATTAAAATCCAAAACTCTTGGCATTGCCAATGCTTTTTCTGTTATGTCCCCAATCCATGTTTCCACTAATACATTGCCTCTCCCCCGGCTAGACCACAATCTAATCACTCACCACCAACAGCTTTTCAAAAATGCCCCAAAGCAATTGCTCAGCTCAGGTTGTTTGCTTATATATACCATTTCTGACAGATGCCTAAAAATCACTCTGTGGTTTGGAAGATCCGGCATTCTTCTGCTTGAGCAGGAAGTGGCACGCACAAACCACCCCCAGCACTGATGACGCAGTTTATGTAAATAGCACTGAGACAATCAAACTACTCACTACCTCAGCGAAACCCCACAGTTTGTTCCACACTCTGTGGCTTGTTTGGAACAATCTACTGTATTGCCTGCCCTAACAATGTAAATATGTGCTTGATTTACCGGGAATGTGAACAACCTCTTCTCGTGGGTGGTTCCCACTCAGGATGGTCTACAACCATGCTGAAACGGGCAAATAAACTGTACTATGGGATCACTGAAGTTAGACAGTAAAAGGGTCAGTGGAAACCAGGAGCGGACAGGGAAGGTGGGGGTGAGGGTGGCAATTGCCTCCCAGGCTGGCTGGGCTGTTGCTCTCTGGGCCAGAGCTGCAAAATGCAAAAGGAATCATCAAAAAAGACAAAATCATTGAAATACCACCCTGCCTCAAAGGAGCTGCGTGCTGAAAGCTGTAGAGAGGCAGATGAACACGTCATCTCTAGTGCCCGCCCTCTCATTCTGCCATACTGTAAGAATAACAAAAATGCTGCTGTATGACACCAGGTATCATCCCAATACCACATAGAAGATATGAAAGACGTTATGCACTCAGACAACCGTATCGAATGCTCCTTCACACTGACGTGGTGGAAGGATGTCTGCATACATCGTTGGACATCGAAGAGCTATAAGTGAAACCAGGCCAGAGCAAAGTGACATCATGAGAGAAGACATGAAGACGCATTGAAACTATATGTGAAAACTTAAATAATGAAGATGTAACTGAACAAGAGAAATATTTATGCAATTACAAAGAAATCATATATACTAAGAAGATAAGAAAGAAGAGAGTCAGTAATTGTATATATGCAGAAACACAAGGTAGCTGAGACATATAGAAGCTTGCTCTAGGAGAAAATATAATGCATGTAAAGCGGCCATGATGAAAAGATGGATGTTGATTCTGTATAAATAATAAGCAAGAAGCCTGGAAGCGAGAGACCACAACTGCAGAGCTGACAGGTGCTGGATCAAGGATGCCACATCAAGGGGTAACTGCAAGGCACAATGGGAGTCAAAGAGGATAAGCTACATACGCAGAACATATTTCTCTTAGATTAAGTAAAGTAGAAAACATTTGCAAGTGCCAAAAATGTAACAATTAAAGATGCAGAAAGCCTATGCAAGACGGAGTAACCAGGTCTCCAGAGGCCAAGAGGAGGAATAACACCCAGCATAATTGAATTAAATAGCACTAAATAAAAGGTTGAAATGGACAAAATTGTGGTCTGCTCAGACGTGGTGTAAGACTCAAAAACAAGGCCTATTTATTAGGCTCCAACTGAAGACAGCAATGTACCTATACTCCCTTAAAAGTCCCAAGGAAGAGAACAATCAGCAAGGTCAACTACAGAGAAGAAGCCTTGGTTTAGGGCCCAACTGATGAGAGATTGTAGGCTAATTGACCAAGTGGGCAGTGGTCTGCCGTTGTTCCCCGCACCTGGGTTTCGTTTTGCTTACATGCTGCTAACAAGCTGAATGTCCAAGGTTGGGAGAGAATGCCAACCAATCATGAGGGCCTATGTAGCAGTGTACCATACATTGTTGCAGAAACCAATCCACTGCTGTTATTCTGCTATTAATCTGTATCATATGTATTTAGGGGTAGTTCACGGCGCGCCTACTAGATAAGGGGCAGCCAATTATGTTACTAACACCTAAATAAAGAATAGGCATATATGTTCCCTTAGCCAATCCCTCATTTCAATAAGTTTTTACTGTTTGCCATGTAGGATGATGTCATAGCTGACATACATCGAGGTATAAAGCCTTTGTATAATGGAAATGCAGACAAGAGTGTCACGATGCCTGCCCCCGGAAAGCCAGACCAGGCCCAGCAACCCCGGAAGCAGGCATCATGCCACTTGAAGCTTGCCCAAAAACCCCAGTTAGGGGCTCTTTGGCTACAGTCCTGGCGCCGATGGCGCCAGGCTCATCAGAATAAAGTCAGTCCCGGCGCCATAGGCGCCAGGCTCATTACAGAAATCTTACCTGTTGCAGACCATGCTGCATACCTACCTGATGCAGACCATGCTGCACGAAGCCACAAGCCAAATGAGGCTTAAAGGGACTACTTTACCTCAGGGACTCCTTTCCTCTCGGGTGGGGCTGTGGAAGAATACTTACCTGGGACTTCTTCCAAGGCTATTTAAGCCACACCCGGACAGCCACATGTGCTTCGCGTTATTCTGCTTGCTGCAGCGTAACGCTCACCGTGTCTTCAGCAGCTCCAGTCTTCAGCCACGCCCGCTTCAGCCCTGGGACACCTGGAACAAGAAAAGGAGAAGGAGAAGAGGTCAGAGCAAAACCCTTACCTGAATCCTTGATCCAGCACATTGTCGATCTGGAAGAGAGAAGCCTTCTCAGGTGCATTGCCACGCACCTCGCAGAGCCGCGCTGAACTCACCAACCGGGGCTGCATTCCTTTACTCCATCGCGAATCCAGCATCTCCAGGCCATTCTTCAACACTTGGGGGAGACAAGAACAGATAGGTGAGCAAGGGCGATACAAACCACCCCCAAAGACTTACCTGATTACCACAGGGGGGTACTCACCTCATCTCGGGTCAGCGCAGTAAATTCCGCATCACCGCCGCACCCCGGCCCCTAAGGGGAAAAAAACAAGGACAATACAACCTACCCCCAAAGACTTACCTGATTTACCACAGGGGGGTACTCACCTCATTTCGGGTCGGCGCAGTTAATTCTGCATCATCGCTGTACCCCTGCCCCAAAGGGGAGAACCACAATAGACATACCAGGACCTTACCAATTGCCACTTGGAACTCTTCTGGTGGTTTAAATCCGCAACCTGCAAGGAATCTGACAGAGTGAAGATCAGACTTTTGAACTCTTACGAACAATTGGACTTAGAGTCAATACTGGAACTCACCAATTCCTCCACGCCAGTGAAGTAACTGGTCGTCTACGCGCCTCTGCGCTCGACGCAGGATGGAGAGCTCATCTTTCGAAATCTTCAGGTGAGATTTAGAGGGAACTTCAGGAGTGTTCTGTGGGCAGACAAGGGGAGTGGGAAGGCGGGTTAACGCTCAGATTACGGGAGGTTAATTCCCTTTCTCCATTGCAGAAAGATATTCGTACGAGTCCAACAAACAAAGTTAAGTGGGTCTGTCCAGTCTGTCATCTCGGCTCTACGTGTTACTCTGGTGGAAGCAACAGCGGGCCAGTCCAGATCGACGCCCCCGTGGGAATCAGGTGAGCGTAACAGAGAGTGAGTGAGCTGCAATCTGTTTGATCACCAGGTGTCCCTACTTTATTTGAGCTGATAATAAAGTAGTATTTTGCCATATTCTTTGAGTCTGTCTGGTTATTTGGGTCTGAGATCGTTTATTGGTAATTCCATCTGGCACTTGGAACGTTCCAGGTGCTACTGCACAACAGCCTGCTAGGCTTCTCTGTATATGGAGTGAGTTAGCCATCTTGATTTCAGCAATGTTGCAGGTGTTCCAGGGTGGCCTACACACCTCCACAGTCAGAGGGAAAAGAGCCTAGGCCCCTGGCACATATTCATACGCCCAAGAAGCAATGTACGCATTTAAATGACAGATTATGTGACCCAGGATGGTAATGTTGGCACCACTGCAGATCATGAACCAAGAAGTGAGGAGGGAAGAACGAAGGCAAGAAGAAGACAGAATTAGATGGAAGGCAAGAAAACAAAGAGAACTGGATGAAGAAATAGAACGGGGGAGAAGACTGAGTGGTCTTGATGCCAGTGTCATTTGTAAGGAACCAGTAGGGCCCAGTCCAGCAATACGATGGGATAGAACAGAAGAGTTCCTTCCGATAAAGGAAGCAATGCCAGGGGCATCTGGAGTTGTGTTAGATGAAGAAAGATTTACTGTGGGAAGTATCAGAGATAGACTTGATGAGGCTTATCAAGAATTAAAGGAAGGTAGCAACTATGGAAGTCGAGGGAGGAGGGATCAATCCCCAGTATTTCAATCACGAAGTGAAGAAGAAAATCTGTTTAGTTTTGAACACAGAGCATCGTCTTTAAGTAGACTGAATCTAGATAAGGATGAAGGGCATGATAGTAACACTAGTTGGGGACAAGAAATGTCAGATGAGGAAAAGACTCCATCCTCGAAGTAAGAGGGGGGAGCATGTGTGCCCCTGAGGGAAGTCTGAAAATGGATAAAGAAGTAAGATGGTCGGATTTGGAACAACCTAAAGATAAAACGCCAGATCCCATACCATATCCAGAGCATTCCCGAGGACAGTCGTATAGTGAGAAGGGAGAATCGCCACAATATGTGAGCAGATTAAGGTCACTACCGGCAAGAAGGCGGGCGGGGACGATCGTCCCTGCCATGGATAGACTAACGATGGGGACTGTCTGTGGGTTGGGGTTTATGCAGTTTCCCTTATTGGAAAAAGGGGGAGCAGGGCCACAGTATATTCCATGGCTGCAGATGGACAAGGATAATTTAAGGTGCAAGCTCCCGAGTTTGACTTCGGGCGCTGGGAAATGGATATACGAGTTAGAAAAGATGACAGGAGGAAACACGCTGGCCATAGGGGATATTAAAGGTCTCCTGGCAGCTATCCTTTGGGAGAGAGCTGATGACATATGGAGGAGAGCAGGGTACTCAAGAGTGATAGCACAAAACACAGTACATGATGGAGCACTGTTTAATAATTACAGAGCAGATGTTTGGAGGGTACTTAGGGTGCAGTACCACAATATGGGTGCAATAATGACACGTAAAACTAAAGAAGATGAAGACTCTATTGCTTTCATTCAGGATATTCAAGAACGATGGCAGCTTGAAACGCACGAGCCATGGGAAATAACACCCTACTGATGAGGTTCAACCAGACCGAAACACGTGTCTGGGGTTGCTGTTGTTACTCTTGTTCAGAGGAGAATTGCCTAGCATTTCGGTGCTGGACTGCCCCAGGGCAGGAAAAAGACTGATTTGTTTGGGATATTTCTTCTCTGTGAAAGATAGTGAGCTAAAGACTCTGAAAATGTAACCAGGACTCATGTATGGCAGAGAGTCTCCCAGGACCCCCCTTGTTATCCATGGGAAATAACAGTGGCATTATTTTACGACATTTTATGTCAGGGGTTGCCTGACAGGTGGGAATGGAAGCAAAACCATGGGCTGAGATACAGCTGACGATAGTGCACCACTGTCGGCTATTGCAGGAGAAAAATAGGAAGAAAAATTAGGCTAGGAAGGTCAAGAAAGCCAAGTTAGTTCACAAGAAATTGTCCAAATACGACATAGAAGGGGCAGTATTAACAAGCAGAGAAGGATTGGGAATGCAGGAGGCAATAGGTACATCGCATGTGAATAATCAGCACCTGATGGACCAATATGGATATGGGTTCATGCCACGAGGAAGAGGTATGGGCTATAGAGGAAGAGGTGGATTCCAGAATAATCAAGGTGGATTTCAGTATACACAAAATGAGAACCAGACCACCCAGGGAGTACTTAACCAAGGGGGACTTGTTACAAGATCACCCCAAATATGTTGGACTTGTGGGATGACAGGGCACATTGCACATGTATGTGGGAGCCAAGGGAATGTACAGAATGGCCAATTCTCAAGAGGGGGGTAGCTTATCCTCCACCATATAGCACACAAACTAGGGAAGGGTTTGCCCAAGATCACACAATGTATCAGACAAAAGCACCGTGAGTACAGCAGTTACAGCAGCCAGAGCGAGTGCAAATGAATCCACCAGTCGCAACAAGCCCCTCCTTTGCAAACACAGCAATATGCAAACACAAGACAAGTGCTGAAACTCAGAATAGGAGGTGCCACTGTGGTAGGAGGAAATCCTTTCATAGGGAAGGGGATATGCTTGTACCCACAATAGGACAGGTCACAGGGTGTCTTGATGTGTTCAGTACTAGCTGTGACACCAGACCTCCAAAAGGAACCAAGGATCGATGTGACGATAGGAGGCAAATCTTTTTCTTTTCTAGTAGACACTGGGACTACACGTTAATGGATTTGAGAGGGAAAATATCCAATGTCGGGAATTGCCATGAATGCTCAAGGATTCTCTGGAGCTACAAGTCGAGTTCCTTTTACTGATGAATTACCAGTCTCTATAGGAGAATGTGACATGTCTGTTCCTTTGCTATAATCATGACAGACCCCAGTTAACATTTTGGGAAGAGATTTAATGATGAAAATTAACATGACAATTTCATTAAATGACCAAGGAATAGTGTGCTCCACTCCGGGAATACACTATTTAAACGTGGGCGAATTTATACTGGCATTTACAGGGCAAGTGGCTCTGCGAGGCGTTCCAGTAGATTCAGAAGTTTTTCTGTATGGAGTGAGCATTCTATTGACATGGCTACCTGGCTTAGTGGGAAAGACTGTTAGTTTACCTGATGAGTTGTTGTTCAGACCACAAATACCAATGGACGAAGAGTGGGTACAGACTATCCCTATAGAATTAGAAGCAGGCATAGTACGGAGGGAAATGGCAATGCTCGAAGGAATAGACAATGAGGGTAGACCATGGAGAACAGTAATAGCCCTCGAAGAAGGGTACAGATTGACCAACATCACTGATGACATGTTTATGGAAGACCAAACAGACGATAAAGTGGTGTTCTTTATGAGTATCACATATTGGATAAAAATAGAGAAAGGGGAAGTCCCACAGTGAATGGTGATAATACGACAGCGCCTAGCATATTTTCAGGAAGACTTGGAGAAGGTGCTGCGTGTCCTTTGGACCACAGTCCCTTATGATGTAGGCCTATTGAAGGGCATAGGGGAAGTCAAAATAAAGCTGAAGCCAGGAGGGATTTTACCTCGAGCAAGACAGTATCCCATGTCTCGTGAGGCTGATGAGGGCATATTTCAGACTATTTCAGTACCAATGAAACAAGGTATTCTGGTGCCATTGGAATCATCGTGTAACACTGCAATCTAAAGGAGAGTCGTGGAGATTTATACAAGGTTTGAGACCGATTTAAGCAGATTGTAGAGGCAGACTTTCCTTTAGTTCCTAACCCGGCAACGGTACTATGCAGTATCCCGGTGGAAGCTCGATATTTCACAGTGATCGATTTGAAGAATGAGTTTTTCTCGATCCCATTGCACAAAGACTCGCAAGACTTGACTTCCTTTACGCTCTGCCAAACTCGACTGAAACATACTTGTTTGTCCCAGAGGTACTGTGAGCAATGTTCCCTCTAAGCTGTGCGTATCTGCGCTTAATCAGCTTCCTTCTGGGTGCCGCTCAGAAGGTTTTTAGCAGCGCACACAGGCAATTCTCACCTATGCAAAAAGATTTAATAAGCCTATTACCTGACATTTGCTTTCTCCTAAAATAACGAAATAGTCATGATATTCTCGTGTAGCTCATTTACATTACCCTACTGTGCAAGCATGACCTTAAAATCCTGAAAACAGAATGTAGCCACAAGAGGTAAAAACTAATATGAAAAAGTGGCACCTCTAATTTGCACACATTAACCAACTACTGCTCCCTCCCTACCCATAAATTCTATGCTTTAGTCTAACACTTGCTTACTCTAACCTCTACCCCAAAACATATTTGGATATGACCAGATAAGCTTGATTCTTCCTCTTTTGGCTCTGCGAAAGGATACCAGGCATGTACCTACATCTATTATTTTATGTTTGTTTTGAGTACCCGAACTTCTTTTATTCAAGTTCCTTTTTGGAAGGCCTTCCAGCGACTATCCTGGCACCCCTGAGATGTGTCCTGCATGCTGAAACACCACTCATGAAAGGACTCTGGAAATTCAACCCTGAACCTCCTCTAACTGCACTGGCTCCCACTGCAAGCCAATATCATCTTCAAATCCTGTTGCATCATCTACAAGGCTGTCACCCTGAACTCCCGAAGCTACCTCACTGTGAAACTCAGCATCTCCAGTGGCCTGCAATCCACCAGAAGTAAGGAAATGTGAAGGCTTGAACTGCGACGGTGCAGGAAGGAAAAAACAAGAAGAACAGCCTTCTCTGACTATGCTCCATGTCTCTGGAGCCTCCTACCATCAACAACAGACCTACCCCATTGCTGCTACAGTTCGGGAAAGAGCTTAAAACCTTCCTCTTCAAGGAATGGCTCCTCCGCAACACATAGGTCCACACACCCTCCACTCCCAATCGTACCTGATACTCTGTGATCTGCGACCCACTGTTTCCTCGCCTGGTTGCTTGTAGATGTCTTGCTGCAAATTGGCTGCTGTTGCCTTCCCCCGTTAGCTCCCACTCCCTTGTCTCTGTTTCCCTCACTGTGTTCTTCACCCTGCGATTGCAAAGCACTCTGGTGATTCTCAAAGCCAGATCTGCCCTCAATAAATACACTAACAATATTAATAATAAAAGCATCAACCACACTATGGAACCTAATTATCATCTCAAATATCGGATACTGACTGTAGGTAAACAGGCTACTTGGATGTTTAACCTCATCCCATGCTTTCTATTCTTAGTACATATGTCACGCAAGTGCTTTGAAGTGGTCCCTTGCACGTGTTACAGCATTATAAAACTCAAATATTAATTTGCTCTCTAAGAATTTTGAGTAGAACAATGTCATGCTTAGCATCATCTACCTTAGAAATGCTAACATTACCCTATAATTCGAGAGCAACATTGCACTATCACTTACCTAGCCTGCAAGGGATAATGGGTATGGGCTATGCCAGGTATTACTCGTATATAGTATTAGGGCAACAGATATTCAGACAGTAGAATGCATATCACACAATCTGCATCCTTTTCAAGTGTTCAGAGATGCATTGGGCATCGACCTTAACAAATTATATTGTAAAGCGATGCTATACAAAACCGATTTCACTTATCAGTTGTATAAACCTACCCAACAATATAAGGGTGGAATAAGTTTCAAACGATCTTGTATGCTCTGCAAAATCATTGTGTACCTGCAGATTCAAAACATTTTCTTAAAATGCATATAATATCATGGTGATTAACTTACAAGGGAGAGATCCACATATAAACCAATTTAGTTTAATTGTTATTTTTCAAAATAATTAGAAAAGGAAATGGTTCTGTGCTCAAAAGAGTTACTATAGGAACAACAGAGCGAATGTTAACTATAATTAAATCAGCATTTATTGTTAAAGAAAAGAAAAGAAGAGAAAACCAGAAAACAAGTTCATACATCAAATTCGATATGGTTTCAAACACAAAGGAAAAGTTATGTGGGGTAAACATCTATATTAAAACATACTTCTACATTAGACCAATCCTGGATATGGCAATGGAGATAAACTAAACCAGTGAAAGAAATCACATTCAATGTTATAGAACAATTAATTCACAAGAAAGGAAAAATTGGAGTCATCTTAACAACCATCATACAAAATTATATGGTTTACATAGTGAAAATATTCCTAATAATGACAAAAAATCAGGGTACTGTTTTGTATTAACCTGATGGGGTATAGACATTTATTCTAAACTTCCGGCATTTTCAATGTGTAATCATGGCTATTGATTTGCTAAGCTGCCCATATTATCCATATCATGGTGAGGCACTAAATATATTTTGCTTGCAAAGTATTATGGGTAGGCAAATATCCCAGTGAGTGTTTCACTGCTACAATCTCTTATGGTTTACAGTGCCCTGTCAACTAGTATTGGAGGCTAGCACTGGAGCTGGGGAAGGGTACGGGTGAAAGGGCACAGGCGACGACTCCTTGCGGGTGATGAACAAATCAGTAACTTTCAAAAACCAAGTCAGTTGTTTTGGCAGTACAGTGTGGAAAATGTGTTTGTTTGCTGAAGGAAAGGAAACTCTAGTAACAGTCCAGAGAACTGCACTCTCTGTTTCTCGCCATGCTCAGCTGCTGAGGGTATTTCAATTTAAACATGTGTTCTGTGTTTACTGACTGTACCATCCCCCTGCATCTTGTTTAACTGATAACAAGGAATTACAGAGGGACCCCTAGTTACAGAAGAAGGCTCTGAAGCTGTTGTACCTCTGAGCATTGATGCTATTAACCTAAAAGGCATACATATGTGATTTACTTCAACAGTGATCTAAATGAAACCTCAGTAAGTTTCTTGTTGAATTTTGTCCAGGCTGTGGTGAGGAAGTGAGGGGAAAACTATAGGCTGCATGTGCACAGTCATTTTACTTCCTATGTCAGGGTTACAAGTAAGGCTCTGATGAGAATTTGCTACCTACTTGGAGATAAATTATTTTTCAGGGAGTAAAAAAGTAATTAGCTTTACCAACAGGAATACTTTATGTATTTTAAAAGATGTTTGTTGCCCTTAAAATTTGTCTTGAGATTGGTAAGAAATATTATTAGAGTTCCTTTCTATGCCACTGCTCTGCTGATCACTGATTAGAAAAAATATCAGTGGAGCTTTGTGGACAGAAGCCTGGGGTTGGTTTCTCTGTGTTCATTGTTTCCCCTTTTTATTGGGCACATTTATTGGGCAAATTTCTCTGTTTTTAGGGATTACAAATTGATGGTGTATATGTCTCTAAGCTGTAAAGCTGGTTTTGAGTAACTACAAGACAACATAATGTGGATGGTAAGTAGAAGCTATGGAATTTCTGTGGTGCAGTTATTTTGATGCAATTATCATCTTTACACAAATTATGAGAGACATGTTCTCAGGTGGCCCTTGAATTACTCCATTAAAGTGGCACATTAACTCCTATTGGCATGTTTTCTGACACATTTCTCTCTGCACAGGAGTACCTTTGCCAGCTAATGTGGCACATCCTGAGGTTTTGAACTGGTTGATGAGTTCTCTTTATACTCAGATATAAAATACATATTTCTTTAACCAATGTGTTTTGAAAAACTGTTGTAAGATGCACCTTTTATGCAGATTAGTAAAGAATTGCAGTTGTTTGGAAGGGGCAATTCCTTTCCAATTTCTTTCCAAACTCTCTTTGGAGATGATAGCTCACTAACTACGCAGGCTCACAAAGTGGCTTACCTCGTGAGTCAATTGCGCGCATGGAAAATAAAGTTTGCATGAAAGGTAATAAGTTCTGCACTTAGAGAAAAACATTGACTGTGAGTCCCCATCGATCTTTAACAGAGTCCTACAGATGGTTCTAGGCAATATTGATCTCAAGAGTGCAGTGATACAATACATAGATGACATTTTAATTTGTAGCACCACAGAAGATGAGTGCAGGCAAGACTCTATTCAGTGGATCACTATTCTAGCAGACAAGGGATACAAGGTAGAAAAGGAGAAGTTATAATATTGTCAAGAAGAAGTGTTATACATAGGGCAGTTGATTTCACATGAAGGAAAAAAGGTGATGCCTGAGAGACCTGAGGAAATTATGAAAACCTCGAAGCCAAACACAGTGAAACAAATTCAACAATTCTTGGGATTATGCAATCATGTTAGAGCGTGGGTGTTTGATTACAGTTCATACGCAAGACCCCTTTTGCAAGCTTTAAAGAAAGCACAAGTGGACAAGGTGAAAATAGAATGGACTGAGGAAATGGAGGAAGGGTTCGAGGAGTTGCAAAATGCAATTGGTACGGCACCTGTTTTAGGAATTCCCAATTATGCCTAGGAGTTTTATCTGTTTTCACACATGGCTGGGACAGTCATGACAGCAGTGCTTACACAGAAAACCACATTGGGGTACAAACCTTTAGCATACTACAGTGGGATTTTAGACCCAGCTATGAGAGGGCACTTTCCTTGCGAACAGTCATTGGCAGCCGCCGCGTTCACAATTGAGAAGTCTGTAATATTGTGATGGGCTGCTCTATGACTCTTCTCGTGGAGCATGCTCTGTTTGCTATTTTCGAGAAACCCAAAGGTACATTGACATCTCAAAGAGCTTCAGCATATGAAGTAATGATTTTGAACCCAATGATTAAAATTGTCAGATGTAAAATAGTGAACCCTGCCACGTTTATAGCTGAGCCGGTAGCAGAAGTTGATCAAGTGCATGACTGTGCTAATTATGTTGAATTTTATGTAAAAGAGAATGCTTTGGCGGGAGGGGAAATTGTCTTTATTGATGGTTGTTCAAAAATTGATCAGACTAGTGGGGAGAGGCATTCAGGCGCAGCAGTGTTGAGACACAGATTAAATGGAGAATTTGAAGTTGTAGCAAGTGCAAGGCTACCATCTCACTTTTCAGCACAGGCAGCAGAATTGGTTGCGCTTATTGTCACGCTTGTGAAACACGAAGGACAGGAAGTGATGGTGTATAGTGACTCTGCCTATGTGACATCAAGCATACAGGCAGGGCTAGTGTGTTGCAAAAGGAGGGGTTACCTCTGTGCAGATGGCACTCCAGTGCAGCACGCATCCTTATTAAGGCACTACAACTCCCAGTAGCCATAGCAGGCGTTCAGTGCACAGCGAACACTAAGCAAACAGATTTGGGGCCTGATTCATGGAACGTTTTCCTATGGGTTTGCGCCATTATAAAACACTTCCATGAATCAGGCCCTGTATCTCTTGCGGGAACAAGGACACAGATGTAGAAGCTAAAAGGGTATCATATTCTCCAGATATTTCGAGTTTTGATACTCCAAATGTTAAGGAAAAGGTAGTCACAACCGTAGTAATACAAGAAGGGTTTAATAAGTGGTCAATTACCCAATTAATGAAGATTCAAGGGAGTGCACCACAAGATGAGCAGGAACTATGGAAACAAAGTGGGTGTTTTTTATCCCCCACTGAAGTAATATGGCGACAAGAGCATTGGAAAGCCGGTGATGCCAGTGGCGTTATTAAAGGTTGCGCTTATCAACTGCATTACCCTACAAATGTAACTAGGGATAGTCTTGCTGCAACGATTGCGGAAGACTGGTTTGTTCCAAATTTGTTAGAACACGTTGCATTCTTTATGGTGAATTGCATCGTATGTCAAATGTTTACTGCTGGGCATACACTGAGAACATTTAGAGGGGTAATACCTCAACAGAATGGTCCATTTCAGCATTTACATATCGATTATGTTGATATGCCACAGGTTTGTAATGGATACAGGTATCTATTAGTGATGGTGTGTCCGTTCTCCAGGTGGATCAAGGCAAGTCCGTGTGCACACGCTGATTCCACTCGCGAAGTGAAGTTTTTAGTGCGCGAAGTCTTGCCAAGATTGGGTGTGTGTGAAGTGCTGAGATCCGACAATGGGGCGCATTTTGTTAATGAGGTGTTTGAACGGATAGGGCTCTTATTAAGTATTAAACACAGGTTTTCTTCTGCTTATCATCCGCAAGCAAACAGAATATATGAGAGACTCAACAGCTTCCTTAAAGAAAGGATTGTCAAGATTAACATGACATTGAAAAAGGGATGGCTACAGTGCCTACCCTTAGCCTTATATGCCCTTCGAAATCAGCCTGGTTCAGACCATAACCTCACCCCCCATGAGCTAGTCACAGGACGGCGAATGAGAATGCCTCTTGCACCTCCATCTAGGAGTAGAAGTGATGCCCAGAGTACAGCTAAAATGTTAGGTAATGAATTAAATGACTATTTGACATGTATGATGTTTAGCATCTCTCTCATTTCAGATCAAGTCAAGCGCCAGGAGGGTCAGTCTCAGAACACAGATGAAGGCAATTTAATAACCTGATCAAGCAAACCTTTATCGGCACCAAAGCTGTGTGTTGGTGATTCGTTTTAATTAAATTTTCATGAGAAAGTTGCACGAGCCACGTTTTCATGGCTCTTTCTGTGTTGAAAACATAACCCCTTCAGCAGTAAAGGTCCAAACGAGGCACGCTTGGCTTCACCTGGGTGATGTGAAAGCAAATAAAGACGAGACCTACCCTCCCACCGTTGTGGATCCAGAAGCAAGACAAGAGGAAGAATTTCAGTGTGTGCAGACTCAATCAATGACAACGAAGAAGGACGATAAGGAAATCAGCTGATAAATGCAGATTTTGCATTTGGACTGTTGTTTCAATGGCCACTCCTTATAGATAATTTAGTAGGTGTGCAGGACTTGCTGAAAGCAGAAGGAACTTTGGAAAAATGTGCTTTTTCCCATAGCATCAATGGTAATGGGGACAACGGAAGCGCCGGCACCGTCAATGATGGTGCCGGCACTTCTGTGAAACTCTGAGGGTGGGTGCCATTCCACCGCCAGGTACCCGGCCGCAGAGTCGTAGTGTGCCGGTCTCGTAACAACAGTGCCGGTAGGCTTACCGACACCATTGTTACCGGACCGGCACACTCGTAATGAGGGCCTTTGTCTTTCTATTTCTCATTTTTCACAGTCTTTATTGCATTAGTATTTCTGCTGAGGGAGAGGCCACTATGGGTCACACTACTATGGGAACTGCTGTTGATTTGCCCACTACAACTAAGATAGAAACTCTTGTGATGTCCCCCAATCAGAGAGCTGCTTTGGAGTTGTTTCCGTATGTCGCAGCCCTTATGTTTGGGAGATGTAAGAGAAATGCAGAGGAAGATAAGGATGGGATAATGCAGCACACATTGGTAACAACATGTGGTATCAACACATGAAACATGTGGGGGAAAGAACATTTAAGGAAAGTTGCTACGTCTGCGCCCTCATACCATATGCCATGAATGCAGCACAAACTTTCATTTCCAGAGATATTCCAGAGTAGGATGCCAAATGCCTCGTTCATCTTGCAGCATGCATGTCCAGTGGACAATTTCAGGGAAGTTGGGCTACTCTGCGATGGAGATCGAAAATAGTTGTTTCCATTTCAGGATTATTATATCAAGACTTCACAGATGGAGAAGCAACCTGAATGGGAGAACAAGACAGACAGGAAGAAGTAGTCATGAAACACATGAAGAGAATGGAATTCCCTGATATAACAGAGAAAGCTGGATCGCCTGGATGTTGGGAACAAACTCAATTCTTAGTCTATGGACAAGTGAACTCAAAGAACGGATTGGGAAGCAAAAATGATGTCCTGTGCAGCTCATCTACTGAAGTCACAATATGTGCAAGAAGTACAGAGAGTAAACAATGAGTGTTTGAAGTCATGGGCGAAAGCATGCCAAACTGCTGACATGGGTAGAAAATGAATCAGGCCCAATGATGGTGAATCCATTGGCGAATGCAACATTGTGCTTCCGAAGAGAAGGAAGAATTAGTGTGGGAGATAACAGAGGCTGCAAGACCACAGTAGATGTCTCCAAAATGGGAGCAGGGACAGCTGTCCTGATGGATCGATATTGGGCTTGTGGATCTAGGGCCTACATGAAGTTGTCCAAGGATTGGGAAGGAATGTGTTCCTTGGTGCTCATCCATGTTCCAGTAATAGTGATTCCTCAGAGTGATTTGAATATTGGAGGATTTCCAAAGGTAGATGCACATTTGAGAAAGAGAAGAGCACTTGAATTTCTCAATTGAACCAGAAGAGAGAATTACTTCTCAGCTAAATTGATAGAAGCATTTGATGCCATTCCGTATGAACATAGTTTGTTCAGTCTGACTGCTTCGATATTCACAACTATCTTCATGCCTGGATTCCAGATGATGGCCAATGCCACATGGTGCAAATTACCAGATGGGAGCTTCTGCAGACAATCAACACTACTATATAGGGATTCAATGCTATCAAGGAAGAGCTGAGAGCCATACCAAGGATGACCCTCCAGAACAGGTATGTCCTTGACATGATCATAGCGATGGAGAGAGGAGTGTGCGCCAAAATCAGGCCATCATGTTGCACATTCATACCTTCTCACGATGACGAGAATGGAACCTTGACAGAGGACATAACGTTGCTGACGAACCTGCACACCAAGATGGAAGTCCAAACAGAGGACATTACAGATGACAGTTGGTTTGCATCGATATTCTCATGGATTCCACAGTGGATGGCGAATATCTTCAAGAGCACTATTGCTCATGTTGATGTTTGGATTTTGTATAATCAAGATAATAATCGCCCAGTGCAAGACAACAGTGAAGAAGGCAGTAGGAATGAAGATCATGATCGATGTTAAATCAGGGTTTAGACCCAAGGAGTTGACTGATGACCATGCCAGAAAATATATAGAGGCCAGCATTGTAGCACCTGAAGGAACAAAGTTTCTGTATCCGAAGAACCGTAAGAAGTACGTGGGATGGTGGTCTATTGTAATCGAATGGATAGTGCAGCTATATGACCTGGAGTGTGGATGAACACGTCAAATCAGCCAGTTCTCTGGAGGGAGTGATGAAGATCTGGACTCCGAAGAAGCACTTCTTAAAGAGAAAATACCAAGATGTGGAGACAGTTGAAGAAGTGGTTGATGGATCGACCAAACGGGGGAGTTTAGAGGAGCAGCTAAATGCCTCTGCAGGAAGTCCCGCCCCCCCACATCCAGTATGTTGGGAGCCTGAGATTGTGCCATGCTTAACGCCAGCACTAGTGACCATACCACAGAGAATATTCGAAAGAAGGAACCCACTAAGAAGACCATAGCAGATGTATTCCCGAAGAGATGATAATCTGAGGGAGGATCTCCCCGAAGGAATATGAGAAAGAGCAAAAGAGGAGCTAGTGACGTCACAAGAGAAAAGAGTGACGCACTAAAGAAGACTGGTTGAAGAGAATGCATGGCCATATAGAAACCGATGACGAAGTTAAGACTCGAGTAAAGTTTCATATGGGAAAAGAAGATTGCACGTGTGTGTGATGCACTGCAGAAAATACAAGCCGTTCAATAACTGTACAGTTGCAACAACGCAAGTAGACTAAGTGATCTTAGAATCTGGCTATATGTAGTGAATAGACTGCAGGCGGAACTGCCATTATATAGAAGCAGGACATCGGTGTCATGAATTAGTAAGCCCGGACCCATGGAGAGAAAAGGCCATGTGCTGTATCGCAGCAAAGAATTAGCTCAGCTCGTGGTCATGATTGGCGAGGCTGTCTCGCCTGGTACCAAAGTTGAAGCAAGCCAAGGTTGGTTTTGTACTCTCAAAGGCAGTAAAACGTGAGAAGTTGAATCATCTCTTGTTAAGGTGCAAAGATAGAACACCAGGCGTGACAAGTTTTATTCAATTAACACATTTAAATACTGAAAAATGGTCCAAACAGTGGTCTCTTATCACATGAGCCAAGGATGGAAATAGAGTTGGGCATGGCCTTCCGAAACTATTATAGTGCGTACCTATACTCCCTCATATTCTCAGAGACAAGAGTACACGCAAGGCCAAGTTCAAAGACAGTCTTCATGGCAGATGGCATGGGTGATGAGAGACTTTGGGCTAACTGGGTTGGGAGGTTTAGTCATGTCCACCTTCTGGCACCTGGGCATGAGCTTACGTGCTGCTAAGTGAACCGAATGTTCCAGTCATTGCATGAGCGTGCCAACCAATTGTAGAAGGCCATATAATGAAGGGCCTTATGGTTTGAGAACCAATAGTATACTGTGTGCTTAATAAGTGTTGAAGATGACTTTCAATAGAGGCAGGCACAAGGTGTCCACCTGATAGTAGACACCCAATCACAATCCCATTCCTTATAGAAAATATACTTAGATGTTCCCCTTGAGCGTATCACAATCCCTCATAGGTTTTTCTTGTTTGCCACATAGTATGACGTCACTTATGATGAATTTCTATGAATTTCTAGCATAAAGATGTGATTTTTTGAAAAATGTGCTGAGAGACTCGAGCGAATGTCCGTTGATGTCTGTTGTAACTCCCTGTTTTAGACAACTGATGTTAAAGCTAACTACATGAAAAAGATTCGTAGTGCATATAATTCTTAAACTTTTGGGACTCAAATCCATTACTAACTAAAGGAATCCACTATTTAGTGGGTATAGGAGTGCAGCCCACACCGCTGGCTTCACAGCCAAGGTCTTCGAATATAGTTTCTCACAGTGTCATTCCACAGAGGCACTTTCTACAGCGGGTTTGCACCCGAAGTTTGTTTAATAAAACTTACTGGCCCTCATTACGACCCTGGCGGAGATCATGGTGCAATTTGCACCATGGAGCATGGCGGAAAGCTGCCAGCACCGCCATGGGGGTTGGCGGATTTACCGCCCCATTCCGAGGTTGGCGGGGCGGTAAATCCCCATTCCCCATTTTGCCCTTCCCCATTCCCATTTTTGCCCCATAGGGTATAATGGGAGTGGGGAAGGAGTTAATTACGCCACCGTAAATTACGGTGGCGTAATTAACAAGGTCCCGTAGCGCCATGGATTTTTCCGCCCGGAAAAATCAGGCGTAAAAGGCTCCATGGCGCTACGGAATCTCGTAGTAAGGCGGAAGGGTACGCCATGATTTACGCTGGCGTAAACCCTCTCCGCCAGGGTCGTAATGAGGGCCACTGTAATTATCAGAAGATGGACTAATATCGGTTGTGCTCACCCAACCTCATAAAAACTGCAAACATTGCCATCCTCCTGATTCGGTTTGATTATTTTGTGCCAGAGTTATTCTGCATCCCATCCACTACATGCATGCTATCCAAAGGGCTCTAAGCTCAGTGGGCTTGCTTTTTCACAGTCCTTGGGATAGTGGGAATCCCTCATTATTTTCTGATCTGTGTAAAATTGTTACACGCTGGGGTCACGGTACTGATTGGGCTATTTGGTAAGCGCTCTACTTCTTTCCCTCTGGGATGGGTTACGCTACAAGGGTGCTTGTTGTCACCGCTCCTGTTCGCGATTGCCGTGGAGCCTCTACCGGTCCAATTAAGAATGTTACACCGACAGTGAGGCCTTGCACTGGGAGGTGTGCGTGGGTTGATATTGCTATATGCGGATGACATTATATTATGGTCAAAGATTCTGAATTTAATCTACCGCTCCTTATTCACGAGATAGAAAACTTTGGTAAGGCATCAGGCTTGCAAGTGAATTGGGCCAAGTCTATTCTATTCCCTTTGACAGATGGAACTCGGGAAACCCCATGGGACAGTATTATTCCGGTGGGAACCGACGTCAGTGCAATACTTAGGGATAATGGTGAGCTGGAGCAGGGCCCAACTGTTGAAAGACAACCATCTGGGGATCAGATTTTCAGCACTCACATTTCTAGGAAGTCCACCTTAACTATGCACCTCCTTTTACGCAGAGTATGACCACAATGATGCCATCACAGATGACAACTCTGATGGCATCACTGGTGACATCAATAATGAGTTCATACATGACATCACTGATGAGATGTAGTAGGCCCCAAAGAAACCAATTGGTGCAACATGTACAGTGGCCATGGCAGAAGGCCGTGGAGACTGACCATGTCTCAAGAGCATGGCTATTGGTCCCCAAATAAAATGATTGCTGCAACATGTATAGTGGCCACAGCTAGTGGACCCTAAAAAATGTATTGGTGTAACATGTACAGTGGCCACAGCTGAAACCTGAGGCCACTGGCCATGGTCAAAGGCCATAGCTATTGGGCCCCAAAGAATGTTATTGGTGCAACATGTACAGCGGCCATGGCCAAAGGCCAGGGCTAGTGGGCCCCAAAGAATGTTATTGGTGCAACATGTACAGCGGCCATGGCCGAAGGCCAGGGCTAGTGGGCCCCAAAGAAACTGTAGTATAACAAAACCCTTGAAATTCCACTGTAGTTAAGAGAGAGTTATGACGATCAGATTTAACGTGAAAAAACATAGCAACACAATCTTTGAAATTCAGTGAAAGAACCTTTATTAGAGAGACGTAAGGTGATCAGATTTAACGCAACAAAACATTTGAAATTCAGCACTCGCATTTGAAACAAGTTCACCTTAACTTTACTCCCCCTGTTGCACAGCATGTGACAACAATGATGGCATCACAGTCCATGACTAGTGTGCCCCAAAGAAACCTATTGGGACAACATGTACAGTGGCCACGTTCAAAGGCCATGGCTAGTGGTCTCCAAAGAAACGTATTGGTGCCACATGTACAGTTACCATGGCCGAAGGCTATGGCTAGTGGGCCCCAAAGAAACGTATTGGTGCAACATGTACAATATGTATGACCGAAGGTGGCCACTGGCCATGGCCCAAGGTGAGGGCTAGTGGGCCCCAACAAAACTATAGTATAGCAAAACCCTTGAAATTCTGAGAAAAAATGGTAGTTAGGAGAGTTCAAGTGATCAGATTTAATGTGAAAAAACATAACAACTAAACCTTTGAAATTCAGTGGGAAAACCTTTGTTAAGAAAGAGTTAATGTGATAAGATTAAACACAATAAAACCCTTGAAATTCAGTACCTGCATTTGAAGTAAGTCCACCTTACCTGTGCGCCCCCTGTTGTGCAGCATATGTCCACAATGATGGCATCACAGACAACAGCACTGATGAAGACCATGGCTGGTGGGCCCCAAAGAAACTATAACATAACAAAACCCTTGAAATTCAGAGAAAAAAACGTGGTTAGAAGAGAGTTAAAGTGATCAGATTTAACGTGAAAAAACGTAACAACTAAACCTTTGAAATTCAGTGGGAAAATCTTTGCTAATAGAGTATTAAGGTGATCAGATTTAACGTAACAAATCCCTTTGAAATTCTTCACTCGTATTTGAAGCAAGTCCCCCTTAAATGTGTGCCCCCTGTTGTGCAGCATATGACCACAATGATAGCATCACAGATGGCATGACTGATGAAGACCATGGCTAGTGGTCCCCAAAGAAATGTATTGGTGCAACATGTACAGTGGCCATGGCCAAAGGCCATGGCTAGTTGGCTCCAAAAAAACAGTAGCATAACAAAACCCTTGAAATTCCTTGAGAAAACTGTAGTTAGGAAGAGAGTTAAAGTGAACAGATTTAACATGAAAAAAACATAGCAACAAAACCTTTGAAATTCAGTGAAAATACCTTTGTTAAGAGAGACTTAAGATGATCAGATTTAATGCAACAAAATCTTTGACATTCAACACTGGAATGTGAAGCAAGTCCACCTTAACTTTACGCAGCGTATGACCACAATGATGGCATCACTGATGACATCACTGATAAAAGCCATGGCTAGTGGGCCCCAATGAAACCTATTGGGGCAACATGTACAGTGGCCACAGTCAAAGGCCATGGCTAGATGTCCCCAAAGAAACATATTGGTGCAACATGTACAGTGTCCATGGCCCAAGGTCATGGCTAGAGGGCCCCAAAGAAACTTATTTGTACAACATGTATGACTGAAGGCCGTGGTCACTGGCCATGACTGAAGGTCAGGTCTAGTGAGCCCCAAAGAAACTATAGTATAACAAAACCCTTGAAATTCTCTGAAAAAACTGGTGTTAAGAGAGAGTTAAGGTGATCAGATTTAACGTGAAATAAAATAACATGTAAACCTCTGAAATTTAGTGAAAGAAGTTCAGAGAGAGTTAAGGTGATCAGATGTAACGCAACAAACTCCTTGAAATTCAGTACTCTCATTTGAAGCAAGTCAACCTTATCCTTGCGCCCCCTGTTGTGCAGCATATGACCACAAAGATGGCATCACAGACAACATAACTGATGAAGACCATGGCTGGTGGGCCCCAAAGATGCTTATCGGTGCAACATGTACAGTGGCTATGACCGAAGGCCACGGCTTGTGGTTCCAAAGAAATTTATTGGTGCAACATGTACAGTGGCCACGGCCGAAGGGCATGGCTGGTGGGCTCCAAGGAAAGCTATTGGTAAAACATGTAGAAGGGCCACAGCCAAAGGCCATTTCCAGTGGACGCCAAAGAAATCTGTTGGTGCAACTTGTACAGTGGGCACAGGCGAAGACCAGGGCTAGCGGGCCCCAATGAAACTATAATAAAACAAAACCCTTGAAATTCTGAGAGAAAACGGTAGTTAGGAGATAATTAAGATGATCTGATTTAACATAAAAAAATCTGACAAATCTTTGAAATTCAGTGGGAAAATCTATGTTAAGAGAGAGTTAAAGTGATCAGATTTAACGCAACAAATCCCTTGAAAGTCAGCACTCGCATTTGAAGCAAGTCCACCTTAAATGTGCGCCCCCTGTTGTGCAGCGTATGAACACAATGATAGCATCACAGATGACATCACTGATGAAGGACATGGCTAGTGATCCCCAAAGAAACGTATTAGTGCAACATGTACAGTGGCCACAGCAGAAGGCCATGGCTAGTGCGCCCAAAAGAAACCTATTGGTGCAGTTTGTACAGTGGGCACAGCCGATGGCCAGGGCTGGTGGTCTCCAAAGACCCTGTAGTATAACAAAACTCTTGAAATTCCTTGAGAAAACTATAGTTAAGAGAGAGTTAAGGTGAACAGATTTAATGTGAAAAAAACATAGCAACGAAACCTTTGAAATTTAGTGAAAGAACCTTTATTTAGAGAGACTTAAGGTGATCATATGTACAGCAACAAAACCTTTGACATCCAGCAATCACATTTGCAGCAAGTCCACCTTAACTTTGCTCCGCTGTTGCGCAGCGTATGACAATGATAGCATCACTAATAAAGCTCATTGCAAGTGGGCTCCAAAGAAACCTAGTGGGGCAACTTATACAGTGGCCACGGTCAAAGTCCATGGCAAGTGGTCTCCAAAGAAACTTATTGGTGCCACATGTACAGTGACCATGGCCGAAGGCCATGGCTAGTGGGCCCCAAAGAAACGTATTGGTGTAACATGTACAACATGTATGACCGAAGGTGGCTACTGGCCATGGCCGCATGTCAGGGCTAGTGGGCCCCAAAGAAACTATAGTATAGCAAAACCCTTGAAATTCTGAGAAAAAACAGTAGTTAGGAGAGCGTTAAATTGATCAGATTTAACGAGAAAAAACGTAACAACTAAACTTTTGAAATTCAGTGGGAAAATCTTTGTTAAGAGAGAGTTAAGGTGATCAGATTTAACGCTACAAATCCCTTGAAATTCAGTACCCACATTTGATGTAAGTCCCCCTTATCTGTGCGCCCCCTGTTGTGCAGCATATGTCCACAATGATGCCATCACAGATGACATCACTAATGAAAGCCAAAGCTAGTGGTCCCCAAATAAATGTATTGGTGCAACAAGTACAGTGGCCACAGCCGAAGGCCATGGCTAATGAGCACAAAAGTAACCTATTGGGGCAGCTTGTACAGTGGGCACGCACAAAGGCCACTGCTAGTGGGGTCCAAAGCACTGTAGTCTAACAAAACCCTTGAAATTCCTTGAGAAAACTGTAGTTAAGAGAGAGTTAAGGTGAACAGATTTAACATGTAAAAAACATAGCAACAAAACCTTTGAAATTCAGTGAAAGAACCTTTGTTAAGAGAGACTTAAGGTGATCAGATTTAATGCAACAAACCCTTTGACATTCAGCACTCGCATGTGAAGCAAGTCCACCTTAACTTTACGCGGCGTATGACCACAATGATGGCATCACTGATGACATAACTGATAAAGGCCATGACTAGTGGGCCCCAAAGAAACCTATTGGGGCAACATGTACAGTGGCCACAGTCAAAGGCCATGGCTTGTGGTCCCCAAAGGAACGTATTGGTGCAACATGTACAGTGACCATGGACGAAGGTCATGGCTAGTGGGCCCCAAAGAAACTATAGTATAACAAAACCCTTGAAATTCTCTGCAAAAAACTGTAGTTAAGATAGAGTTATGGTTATCAGATTTAACGTGAAATAAAATAACATGGATACCTCTGAAATTCAGTGAAAGACGTTCAGCACTCACATTTGAAGCAAAGCCACTTTAACTTTGTGCCCCTCTGTGCAGCGTATCACCACAATGATGACATCACAGATGACATTACTGATGACAACACTGATGAAGGCCATGGCTAGTGGGCCCCAAAGAAACCTATTAATGCAACATGTACACTAGGCACGGCTGAAGTCGGTACCACTGGGCATGACCAAAGGCCAGGGCTAGTGAGTCCCAAAGAAACCTATTGGTGCAACATGCACAGTGGCCATGACAGAAGGCCATGGCTAGCGGGCCCCAAACAAAATTATTGGTGCCACATGTAGAGTGGCCACGAGTGAAGGCCACAGTTAGTGGGCTCCAAAGAAACCTATTGTGTAATATGTGCAACATGTACAGTGGCCACGGCCGAAGGTCATGGCTAGTGGTCCCCAAAGAAATGTATTGGTGCAATGCATCGAGTGGCCACGCTGAAGGCCAAGGTTAGTGGGACCTAAAGGAATATATTGGTGCAATATGTACAGTGGCCACAGCTGAAGGCCATGGCTAGTGGGCCCCAAAAAAATCTGTTTCATCCAAATAGTTCCAAAACAATTTGCTGAATGGTACATTTGGCTGAATTCAGCCGTTACCATTAGTTTGAAGCAGAAAATACCAACCATGAGTAGCGGGAGTTGCAGGGGTGTCCTCTGCTTCCCAAGTTCGGTATTTTCGGCTTTGGGGATTGCGGGGGTGTCCCCACTTCCTTGACATTGCAAGCGGGGACCCCCCAAAAAATGAAGAAAAAAGAAAAAGGGACCCTGCGGAGTCAGGTCCGTCCCACGCTAGAGAGATGGAACTGGTGCTGCAGGGTACAGGAGAGGCGGCAGCGGACAGAGAAAAGAAAAGTGGGGGGGTTGTGGGTCTGCGGGTGGTTTGGGGGGACATGTTTATTTTTTACCAAGGTAAAAACATATCTGCAGTGAAATCGACTATGATCAATTCCGCCGCGATTCTTTTTATCTCGGTAAAACAACCCCAATCAAAGAAACGTATTGGTGCAACAGTTAAAGGGGTCAAGGCTGAAGGCCATGACTAGTGGGCCCCAAAGAAACTATAGTATAACAATACCCTTGAAATTCTGTGATGCCGTCATTGTGGTCATACGCTGCACAACAGGTGGTACAACGTTAAGGTGAACTTGCTTTAAATGAGTGCTGAATTTTAAATGTTTTGTAACCCTCTCTTAACAAAGGTTTTTTCACTAATTTTATATATATGTAGAGCGAGAGGGAGAGAGAGAGAGAAAGAGAGACGGAGTTATTAGGGATTTATGAGATTTCAATAGGATATTTATAAGAGGCTGACATCATTAATTAATGGAGATCACAATTCAGGATGCCTTCACAGTGGAACACTTACGAAATGGCTCACTCTAGAAATTGTTTTCTGCCATCAAAAGCGGAAGAGCTCTGCTAACGTGAGTCAAGCTTTTCCAAAATTAATGAGGCAGCTTATTTATATTTTGGAAGCACCGTGGCGGTAGTTCCCACTGGCATGTCAGGACGGAGATGGCATGAGTCAGCGCGTGGAGTGGGAGCAGCAAGCTGCTGGGGATGTGCATCTTGCTCTCTGGCAAGCAAGCGGAGGAAATGCAAGAAGCTGAACAATAATTGGCACATCCGGGCCAAAACAGACAGACTGCATTTTATTTATTCATGTAACAGTGCAAAGTGTACAAGTTTGGAAGGAATTGTGTATTCCTTGGTCATGCCAAAGTTGTGTTTGTTAAACACGAGAAGAGATGTGAAGAAGGGTAGACAAAACGAACAATAAAAAAACAATAGAGGATATGGAGAAAGCAGCTCATTTTGAGCTTGCAACAGAAGGATGTACACATACAAATCATTTAGTCACGAAATAATGGGCCTCATTCAATGAGCTCAAAAATCAGAGTGAGTTTCACCATTGCATTTTCGACTAAGAATGATCTAACTTACAGAAAACAAACATATTCACTAAGCCTAAAACTAAAACCAGGAGGTACTTACACAAGGCGAGAAATCCGATGAAATGTGTACCTGATTTTACATCTCAGAACCGACATTGCACCAGCCAGACTTGTATGGCCCCCACCCGCCCCATGACTCGGAAGAACATGTTTCTTTCCCAAACTAAACAAATAACACAATTAAACACAAGTACACAGCACTTGTACCAGCCACACATACATTCACTCCTCAGACATTTAAGGCAGAAAAGACAGTGCATGACAATTCAACCATCTCACGGTGGCCAGTGGAGAGGCTCCTCAAACATCAACCCTCAGGAAAGGTGTTACAGATGGCTCAAAGAATATTCCAACTCCCAGAGACTATTCAGGGGTTTTCATTGATTTCTTTGGCAAGACGCTAGGGCCATGCCTCCTACTCTCATCTAGAAGTAGCGCTTTCCACCCTAACCCAGTGCCCTTAGTCCCTGGATACGTATGTAGAGACTATTGACCCCTACTATTTATTTTCTATCTTGGTAGTGGGCAGAACCTAAAGGCAATGGCCTCTGTCTCAGGGACATCCTAAACATTCTAAACTAGCCCTACACTACCACATGTGTTAGCAGCTATCAGGGTTTCTAGGGTTGTGCCTTCCAGATACTCTACCCGGTAGTCACCTCTCTCTACTCTCCTGCGCCCAACTCCATGTCCCTTCACTGCTTCTACTTCCTGCATCTTCTTCCTCTGTCCCTACAATGTCTCTCACTTCTTCTATTAGTCACCTACACCCTTTGGTGTTACTACTCTCTATTCCACACGAGTACCGCCTCCTCCACACTACTGGTCCCTCCTCCACAAAACTACTAGCACTCCACTGCCCTTCTCCTCAGAAACACTCCTTTCACTCTCATAACCAATCTCCACTCACTCCCTAGACTCCCTTTAATAATCTCACTGTCCTTGCACGCACACACAGTACTTAGTACCACTTGCTCTCACCAACCAATGTCAGGGGAATGCTTACCCTCCCAATCCTCCTCACCTGATTCTTCAGAAGAAGTATTTGTGGTGATCGTCACAGATGTCTTGCAGGTCTGCTTCTTTTCAACTCTCAGCCTTTCCTTGTATTTGCGATCCTTCCGGTCGTGTAAGTAGAGTCTGGCTCCTCCGGTGGCCACCTTGACAGAGATGGAAACCTGTCCTCGGGGGACCCCGGGGAGCCAGCCCCAAGTTCAGCGAAAAAGCCTGGAGGCAGAAAAAACCCTGATGGACAAAAGTGCAGGATGGAAGGTTGTAATCCAGATAGTTGCAGGCTGGAAAGACTGGTCTGTGGGTTGGTACTGCTGCAAATGGAAGTCCGACTGGCAAACTCGGGAAACAGTGACCAAGTGCTTGTGGGAAGGAAATCCCAAAAAGGATGAGAAGGAACAGAATGTAGAGGAGAAGGTAAGTGTTAGAAGCTAACAGCAGTGTAAGGGTCTTCATAAACTGGGAAGGACCAGATCAGATATAAAGGAGGTACAGAGAGAAAGTGCAAGACTGGAAGGAAGAGTGGATTAAGAATAAACAGCAAAGGTCAGAATAATGTAAATAGCAACGTCAATACACGGACGTTACCAAAGACCCGAGTCAGAAAGTAGATTGGGTAAGCCTGAAAGAAAGGCAAGAAGAAGGCCTACAGTTCAATACGGAGAGAGGAGTAAAAGTCACTAAGAGTACCCAGGTCCAAAGGCGAAAATAACGGTAGTATGCGGCTAAAGACAGCCGAAGGTAGGAAGGAAGGTACGGAGGGCCGCAGAAGTCAGGTGGCACTCCGCGCAAAGCATGACAAGATTTCGAAAGAAAGCCGAATGAAAGTGAAAGTACAAGGGGAAACGTGGAAGCCGCGAAAGTAGATAGAAAGTATAGAAAGAAAAAAGAAAAGCCAGAAAGGTTGAGAACGGAGTGATAACAAGTAACGTGGAACTGCAGAAAGAACGTCAGGTGAGACTGACACGGATTCACGGGAGGGAATACACAGAGCGGGTGTCTCGGAGCGTTGACCACGAAAACACAGATACAACGCACTGAGAGATGGGCCAAGCCTACTTTTATACGTGACTACGCCATGCTGGATGAGGACTAGAATGAGAAGGGAAGTGTAAACCTAATGTCTCCAGCGATTCCACAGTTTCCACCCATAATTCCTGACATTATACCCCCTTCTCCTCGGAAACCCCCCCGGCTTTCCGGGATGCAGTTGGTGGAATTTCTTTAACAATCTGGGGGTGTGAATATGGGTCTCAGTTTCCCAGGATCTTTCTTCAGCCAGTATCCTTTCCAATGGACCAGATATTGTATCTTGCCCTTGCGGTATCTGGAGTCCACCAGATAGGCAACCTCATATTCGTCAGGCTCTTGAGTCACGGGAGTCTGTACCCCATGAAATTTCTGCTGAAAAGGATCTTCCTTATATCTCTTTAGTAGGGAGGAGTGAAAGACTGGATGTACCCTCCGGAGATACTCAGGTAGCTTAAGTCTATAAGCCACCGGATTGACTCGAGAAAGTATGGGAAAGGGACCCAAATAACATGGGGAAAACTTACCAGTGTGAACCCATTTAGGCAGGAATTTGGTAGATAACCAAACTAACTGACCGATCTTCCAGTCTGGGTTGGAACCTCTACTTCTGTCGGCCCATCTTTTCTGTGACTGTTGACTAGCTTCATGTGCCTTCCTTGCCAAGGCATGTACCTCATGAAGGTCCTTTAGAACACTGTCAAGGGCTGGGACACTGGTAGACTGTACACTCAAACTAGGTAGGTGCTGAGGATGATAGCCATATTGCAATAAAATGGGCTCATCTGGATGGAAGTATGTACAGAATTGTTGTATGAAAATTCAGCCTGAGGGAGAAACCGTAACCATTCATCCTGCTGAGGACTGCAAAAGCATCTCAAATAATGTTCAAGGTTGGTGTTAAGTCTTTCTGTCTGTCCATTACTCTGGGGATGGTAACCTGAGGAAAGGGCTCTGTGGATCCCCAACAACTGACAAAGGACAGACCAGAACTTGGAGGTGAATTGAGGGCCTCTGTCCGAAATGATAACTTGGGCAAGCCATGGAGACGAACTATATCGCTGAGAAAGGAGGTTGCGGTCTCTGGTGCTGAGGGTACTCGTGAGAAAGCCGAAAAGTGGGCCAATTTACTCTAGGAATCCACAGTAACCATAATAACTGTCATGCCATAAGATTTGGGGTGATCCACGATGAAGTCCGTGGATATATGTTCCCACGGGCATCCCGGCAAATGGGGCTGTTGTAATAACCCAAGGGGTTTACCAGTTTGGTATTTACTGGAAGCACAAACGGGGCAAGAAGATACATAATTGTATACGTCCTTCCGGAGTGTAGGCCATCAGAATCCTCTGCTGAGTAATTCATATGTCTTCCGGATTCCCGGGTGTCCAGACAAAGAGGTATCGTGACACCGGGAAATAACTTGTTCTTGTAGAGTCTTGGAGGGGATATAGAGGGCAGTATCATGGTAGTAAAGTCCATTGTCACCTTATATAACAGTAGTGGGAAACACAGCTTGCCCCTGATACTGTGGTATGATCCTTAAGGAACAGGGATGCAGTTGCTAGGATCTTGAGATCAGGGAGGATAAGTTCATGACCCTGAAACAAACCAGAGTCCTCCCCATGACTACGGGACAAAGCATCAGCCTTCTTATTTTCAGAACCTGGTATAAATGTGATGATGAAGTCGAACTGTAAAAAGAAATAGGCCCATCTGGCATGACGGGCATTGGTACATTCCATCCGCTGCAGCACTTGAAGGTTGCGATGGTCTGTGCGGATACTGAAACTGTGAGCCGCTCCTTGCAGGAGGTGTCACCACTCTTGGTAGGCTAACTTGATGGCTAATAATTCTCTCTCGAGAACAGAATAGTTGCGTTCACTGTTGGTTAACGTCTTAGAATAGTAGGCATCTGGGTGTTCAAGGCCATCGGCAGACGTTTGAGGCAGAATGGCTCCTACTACTCCTATTGATGCGTCCGACTCCAAAATAAAAGGTTTGGTCTGATCAGGTTGTATCAGAATCGGGGCAGGGGTGAACAACTCCTTGAGATGTTGAAAAGCTTCTCTGGGTTCCTTGTCAAAGGCAAACTTGACTCCCTTCTTGAGGAGAGAGGTGATAGGTAACACCACATTAGAGAAATTATGGATGAATTGTCTATAAAAATTTGCCAAACCCAGAAATCTCTGTATCTCCTTGATGTTGGAGGTTCCTTCTATACCAATATTGCCTTGATCTTATTAGGGTCCATCTTGATACCGTCCTTTGAGAGAATGAATCCTGAATAAGAAATGGACATTGCCTCAAACTGACATTTCTCTGGTTTAACCAGCAATCGGTAAGACTGTAGACGCTGTAGCACCTTCTTTACCTACTGATGGTGGTCCTGTAATGTTTGAGAAAATATCAGAATGTCGTCCAGATAGACTACTACTGAAAGAAACAACATGTCTGAGAAGATCTTGCCCATAGCTCTCTGGAAAATGGCTGGCGCATTGACCAGACCAAAGGGCATCACCCGGTATTCAAACAGAACCAAAGGAGTCTGAAAGGTCGTCTTCCACTCATCACCCGTCCTTATCCTCAGAAGATGGTAGGCCCCTCGAAGATCCAGCTTGGTGAAATATGCCTCTCCTTGGACAGCCTCCAGTATGTCTCGTATTAAACGCATAGGGTATCGATCTCGGACTGTGATTTAGTTGAGACCCCTATAGTCTATACAGGGTCGTAGTTCAAAGGAGTCTTTCTTCGGTATTAGGAAACAAATACGCCAGCTGATGATTTAGACTCCTGGATGAGGGCGTGTTGAAGATTGGAGTCTAGATAGTCTCTTAAAGCACGTCTTTCTGGTAGAGATAGTGGGTACATTCTTCCAAACGGCACAACAGAGTCTGGTACCAGGTCTATGGCGCAATCCTCCTTCCTGTGAGGTTGCAATAGCTTTGGTAAGGTATCCTGGAACACTTATGAAAATTCCTGATACTGAAGTGGAACTGATGATATGGTTACAGTTCTGAGGATGCTAGCCTCTTCTTTATGCAACTTCTTGACCGGCTGGTTGATGCAGTTGGTTCCACAATACTGCAAGTTAAAGCTCACCCTATTGGAAGTACAGTCAATGAGAGGATTGTGCTTCCTCAGCCACGGTATGCCAATAACCAAAGGGAAGTGGGCCGCTCTGATGAGATCGAATGTCAGATATTCTTGGTGTTCTCCCAACTTCATCGTCAGGGGTGTTGTCTCGCTTGTTGTAGGACTGACGACAATGGTGTTCCATCCACTCCTTCCACCGGTATGGGTCGAAGCTTGGTTCTTGAAGGTACCTGCTTCTCTCTGGCCCAATTTAAGTCAATGAAATTTCCTGTCGCACCACAGTCTAGCATCTCCTCAAAAGGTGCTTGGAGGAACCGCAATACATCCATAATCCTGCATCTCGACGTCGCCTCCTCTCCTCCGAGGTTAAAGGACCACGTGTAGCTCCAATTTGTATGGGTTCATCCGTAGTATGAGTAGTCCTAGGAGATGGAGATTGGGAAGGTAAGCGGGTAGCTTGAGGAGCGTTGCAACCTCTCCTTCTTTCTTGTTGGCGTTCATGCATACGGAATTCAATCTGTAGGGACAGAGTCATTAGATCTTGAAAAGAAGCCGGTCGTGCCACTCTGGCTAACTCATCCTTTATTTCATCGTGAAGACCACGTAGAAAAATAGTCTGTTTAGCTGAGTCTGGCCAATCCGACGTAGCTGCCAGTCTCAGAAAGCGGGAAATATAAGTCTGTACATCTGTAGTTCCCTGACGCACATCTAATATCGCTTTCAATGAAGTATACAGCACTTCTGGTTGGTCGAATCACTCCTTTAATGCATTCACAAAACGTTCATAACCATTTAAAGAAGGGTCATTACCGGTAACCAACGGAGTGGCCCATGATAAAGCATTGCCAGTAAGGTTTGCAATTATAAATCCGACTCTGGATCGTGCTGTTTCGTATGCATGGGGTCTGAAAGTGAAATACGCCTTGCAAGCGTCTAGATAACCCTTAAGTCCACCTGGATGTCCATCATATTTGCCAAAAGATAGCGTCATGGGTGGCAGGTCACCATGGTCGTCGCGATGTAACACAACTTGTCGTAGAGCAACATTCTCTGTCCGTAATGCTTGTACTTCCACTGTAAGGTTCTGCATAGCTGCAACCAACTCCTGATACTGCTCCAAAGATGCCATAGGAACAATTTGGCGTTGTATGCTGTCAGGGGAATGCTTACCCTCCCAATCCTCCTCACCTGATTCTTTGGAAGAAGTATTCGTGGTGATCGTCACAGATGTCTTGCGGGTCTACTTCTTTTCAACTGTCAGCCTTTCCTTGTGTTCGCGATCCTTCCGGTCGTGTAAGTAGGGTCTGGCTCCCCCGGAGGTCACCTTGACAGAGATGGAAACCTGTCCTCGGGGGACCCCGGGGAGCCAGCCCCAAGTTCAAGGAAAAAGCCTGGAGGCAGAAAAAACCCTGATGGACAACAGTGCAGGATGAAAGGTTGTAATCCAGATAGTTGCAGGCTGGAAACACTGGTCTGTGGGTTGGTACTGCTGCAAATGGAAGTCCGACTGGCAAACTCGGGAAATGGTGACCAAGGGCTTGTGGGAAGGAAATCCCAAACAGGATGGGAAGGAACAGAATGTAGAGGAGAAGGTAAGTGTTAGAAGCTAACAGCAGTGTAAGGGTCTTCATAAACTGGGAAGGACCAGATCGGATATAAAGGAGATACAGAGAGAAAGTGCAAGACTGGAAGGAAGAGTGGATTAAGAATAAACAGAAAAAGTCAGAATAATGTAAATAGCAACGTCAATACACAGACGTTGCCAAAGACCCGAGTCAGAAAGTAGATTGGGTAAGCCTGAAAGAAAGGCAAGAAGAACGCCTAGAGTTCAATATGGAGAGGTGACTCGAGAAAAGTCACTAAGAGTACCCAGGTCCAAAGGCGAAAATAACAGTAGTACGCGGCTAAAGACAGCCGAAGGTAGGAAGGCAGGTGCGTAGGGTCGCGGAAGTCAGGCGGCACTCCGCGCAAAGCATGACAAGATGGCCAAAGAACGCTGAATGAAAGTGAAAGTACAAGGGGAAACGCGGAAGCCGCGAAAGTAGATAGAATGTATAGAAAGGAAAAAGAAAAGCCAGAAAGGTCGAGAACGGAGTGATAACAAGTAACGCAGAACTGCAGAAAGGATGTCAGGTGAGACTGACACGGATTCACAGGAGGGAATACACAGAGCGGGTGTCTCGGAGCGTTGCCACGAAAACACAGATACAACGCACCGAGAGATGGGCGTAGCCTACTTTTATACGTGACTCCACCATGCTGGATGAGGACTAGAACGGGGGGGATGTGTAAACCTAATGTCTCCAGCGATTCCACAGTTTCCACCCATAATTCCTGACAACCAATATCTCACCTTTTCCAAAAACTGCCTCTGCACTCCAATCTGCTGTCCTCCTTCCTGCAGGTCTCTTGTTCTGCCACCTCCTCCTACTCTGAACTCGCTCAAACAGCCCCAAACGTCCTCCATCATGTTGCATCGCTTATCCACCCCCTTTTCCTCTGACTGGTTTACTGTCCGTGGCCAATCTGGCTCTGTCATTCCCACCCGGGAGGTGTTACAATAAGAGGAAGTCACAAAAAGTGGGATAAGCGATGCTTCGTTTCTCTGTGCTGTGCAACTGTGCTGCCACAATGGGGGTCCATGCTGCAATGTGTTCGATTTTGTGGTAGGGGGCTGCAGTGTGGGCACCGGTCAAGGTAAGTGCCGTCCTGTGGAGTGCTTCCTGCTCCATTATGAGTCCCTGGGGGTCTAGGTCTGTTACATATGTTATGCTGGTCTGCCGGCTGAGGCTGGGAAATGTTGTGTGTCACCATGGGAAGCCACCTAAGCTCTCCTGTTCCTCCTTTGTTGGCGCTCTCTTTCTATGTTGACTCTGCTGCTCAAACTGCAGCAGACACATCACATGCAGCACTGATGGGTTGCCATCCATCGGGTGATATTCCCGTAATGTTTGGCTTCTTAGGTGATTCCGGAAACGAGTGAAAAAACGTGGTCTTCACTCTCTTTCAGAAGGTATAGGTGATGCAAGTTGTATACTGCACATATAAAGACAGGCACTTGAGGAGGAGACAGGAAATGGGGCCTTCTCAACTGCCAACGTCCCCTTCTGGGGTAGGGCTGACTCTGGCTACCACCCGGGTAGGCCACCCGCCCCATGCTGGGAGGAGTTCCTATCCCCTCTTGACAGAGTCAGGTTACTGGCCAGGTCATAAAAGCCAACACAGAAGCAGAGATGGAGGTCCTGACACACTTTTGACTGCAGCACCCGTGAAAGTCAACAATGTGCCAGGGCACCATATCATCACCAGCCAAGGTGCTGCCCTTTTGGAGAGAGTCATTGAGGAGGTAAATGCCCTGAGCACTGAGTGCTGGACATCCGAAGAGTTCAAATTAAATTAAACAATAAGTGGGCACCTGTGAGGTCAAAGCACACCAGTGTCCATGCTGCTTAAGAACAAGCAGGCCCTTAGACTCTGCTCTGGAGATCCTTACCCCGAGAGAGTGGGAGATTTTTGACAACATGCCGTAAGAATCATGGATGGCGATATGGAATGCCACAAGCAGCTCAGAGGTAATTTCAACATTTAGGTAACAACAATAATGGGCACATCACACAGTTTACTGTGGTCATGGTAAACATGCATGCCATTAAGTCACACAGCAATCTACACCTGTGCCACACCAATGACAACATGGGAACTGGGGTTGATAATGGGATGGACTGCAGAGCCCTGACGGGAACAAACAGCATGTCTCCTGTGGTCGACAGGAAACCCAGATGACAAGCAAATTACATGTCTTGACTTGTGTCCTCAGCGGTCACACCAACACATCACCAGACAGTGGACGTATGCATAATGTCACGGTACTACTTAGAATACTTTTCAGTCAGAACTGTGTGGTTGAAAGAGAGGCTACTCTTGGCTTGTAAAAAATGCTTCTCTGTGGTTGGGCTAGGAGGGAAAATCCATGGACATAAGCGTTAAGGCCCCATTCCACTGACTACTCCGAAGGTAGGAGTAGCAGGAGAAGCACATAGAGTAATAACAAAAGCCACACAGGAGGCCTCATTGCGGGGTTGCCGGTAAACCCGCCAGTAGGAGCTGGGTTACCTCCAACCCGTAATACTGTTTCCGCCGCCTGACTTCCCAGTGCCAACAGGATATTTTGGCAGGCGATGAGAACAGTAAATCCACGTTCCTGTGGAGTCCCAATGGACAGCTTGGGAATGGGATCACTGAAGCATGGTGCTGGTACTTCAGTGAAAACTCTGCTGGTAGAGGCCTGAACTCCCAGCAGGTCAGTCAGGCCTACCGGATGTTCCATGCCCCTACCGGCAGACTCTTAGTTTGGCAGTCAGGAAAGCGTGCCAGTACGTTGCTACCGGCACCGTTATTTCCAGACCGCCAAACTCATAATGAAGCCCGTTACCTACGGATGCTTCTTTGCCCTTACACTACCCACTCCTGCCTGAATATACTATAGCACTTCCACAACATGAGTGACAATTAAAGCAAATGGCACTGCCAGACAAAACATTATGTACACCGTGGGATCCAACATGCCAGACAAATGACCACCATCCGAATTCTGACATAGGATATGAACAACATCCATTTTATGTCGTCCTCTTGCTATGGGGTCGGGGGGTGGGGGCAGGGGTCTGAAATTGCTGAAATTCGTTCTGCTGAGAAATTGGTGAACTCTGGGCAAAGTTTGCCTGCTTCTTGAATTGTGCCTGCAGAACTTCATTGGCCACTCGGGAAATGTTCCTGTCAGAAATGTTGTCTTTTGCTTAAAACTTTTGTCCAAAAAAATGAAAAATTTAATTTTTCGGTCCGAAAGTATGACCTGTTATGGGGTTGCTAGACATTTTGGCCTCCTAATTGCCTGAAATTCTTGGCAAAAAAGTTTCTGGTATAAAGTGAAGTTCGCCTGAAGGTAGGGAATCAGGAAAAATCTGCTCTGCTTGCTTGCAAACGAAATTGAAGGCGAATTTCATCAATTTCATTTCACTTGCAGTAATTTCGTCTACCTGTACCTCTCACTACATTGCCAATGCATGGAAGCCATAACACTGTATCACTTTCCACACCTCTTTGTTCATGTCCCAGGCCCAAATCCGACCCAATGAAAGCATATGCACTGCAGGGGTCGAAATTGGGATTTGTTGACAGGAACAAAAAGCAGATCCTGGGTATCAAGCATCATCTGTTAGGCAGGCGCTACCTCTAGCGAACCAGGAGCCAGCCCATAGTGCACAGCAAATGTAACATGAGTGCAAGATGCAAACTTTGACTTGTTGTCAATTTGCATGTTATGCAATATGCTTTAAATGTCCCTTGGGCGTATCCATTATTCTACTGCAAACGCATTCCCAAAAACACATAGTTAACACCACATAGCTATTTGTGTTTGACACCACTTGCCCGAGGAGTCAAGTGTAGCTCCTGGTATCAAGCTAACCAGACTCCCCTTGGCTAAAACCAGAAGCTAAACAGCCCCAGCCGCCGGCAATTTTGAACCCTGCACTGCAATCGCTACAATCCAAAGTGCCCACTTGCTGTGAGCTCAGCAAAGGTCTGGCCACTTCTGTACCAGTCATGCACACATCAGACCTAGTTACATATGCACCAAGATGCCCCTGCGGATGGAAATCACATAGCCCAGTACTGAATAACACCCTTACCTGTGCACACTCAGACATTCCAACACCCTGCAGATCTGCTCCCTACACAGGCAAAAGTTGCAAGCATGTTTCATCCATCATCTCCACATCCATCTGACCCCACACCAAGTGCAAACTCCCCAATCACCCTCGCATCCCATTTCACTCACCACAGGAACACACTCCCTCTGTCAACTCTGCCATTGCTTGCCTGAGGAGCAGTACATCCAAAAACAGCCATTCAAGCTTCACTCCCTTAGGAACAGTGTGCACGCTCCGTGTCATAGCCAACTACCCATGTCAGGTATCATTTGCCACAACAAGCATGTGTGCTCAAAAACCCTTGCAGCCGTGGGTCCTACATCGTTCAAGAAGGATGGCGGAGACACGCTGCCCCGCAGTACCCAGATCCGGGAATACAACCCTCATGCAAGGGATTCCCTACAAATGTAGGCTGCTAGGACATAGGATCATTTGACAAGTCCGAGGACACATACCGGACACAAGTAGAAATGGCATGCATGCATATGGGTCTAGCATTCAGTGGTGTGAGGACACACATAGGATATGAACACCCTATAATCTCTACCTTCATATGTACCCATGGAAGAAATTGAACATATATATTGGAGAACAGCCATGCATCAATCACCCTGTTGTGCCTTGAAACACATTGTGTATAGGCGCATTTTAAGAACCCAAGAAACACATTACCTACACAAATGGCATCTGTGAACGCCTTCAAGGTTGTAAAAGTCATGTCGCGCATGGAAAGAAGTTGGTCATGTAATGCTTGTATGTATGTATTTGTATTTCGTACAGCGTGAACATAGCTCAAGAGCAACACAATGTTGAGAGGTCATCGCTGTGATCATGATCGAAATGGCGGTGCAAGCACATTTATCCTCAAATTGAGTGTCCCTCACTGGATGGTTCACACACATTGGAAAGACACACTTCCAAGGATTCCTATCATGCCCAGGCCACCTATATTGTCACCTGTAATCCAACACTGCATTGAGCTCTGTCTACATAAATAAGGCCTTGGCATTGTGCCAGCAACCGGGCTGTCATGCCACTTTGTGTAGTGTTACTGATAGCGATGTCAGTGTATATTATATTAGCCAGGTCAACATGGTGTTAAAGATCACCACCCCCAACCGCTCCAGTAATCGTCAAACTTTGCACCCCTGCTCTCAATGCTTATATTAGGAATGCTGTGCAGATGCCAAACATGCCATGCACGAGCAGGGCAGTGTGTACACAGTGCACCTTCCTCATGGCTGATACACACTACTGGCTCTCATGGATGAGTACTTCCAATATGGCCGGATGAAGTTAGTATCCTCTGTGCCGGCTGACACCATCACATTTACTATGCATACTAGAGAAGATCTAGTCACACCGAGCCTTCCCAGAAAAACAATAGACGGACAACGGACCTCCATTTCTAATCCAAGAGAGGAGCTCATTCCGAAAGGAAGTTAGTGTACATCATTGGGATATAACCCCTCCCTGGACACAAGCTAATGGGGAAATGATATGGATTGTGAATCAACAAAAGTCCGACTCTGAAGTACTGATACTCCCATTTGTAATGGAATATTGAAACATTGCTAGTGTCTCCACCGTGTGCACACTTGCGATCATGTAGTGGAGAAACTTAGTGACGGGCACCATACCTCTACACTCGCTCTGGATCCGTCCAGGCCCAAGCCCACTGTACATGCGCGGTATAAATACTTAAACATAAACATATACTGACTAGTTAGACTTTCTGTTTTTTGTGGGTTGGTGTTGTCGGCGCTCGTAAACCCTTGGGTCGTGGTAGCCGGTATGAATACTTAAACATAAACATAAACATTGAGCAGAAAACACTGGTCAACAATCAACGGAAGAGTGGATGAAGGGGGGCTTGGTTCCACCAGGCCTCATCATCAGAGCAGCAAGATCAGGACTCCTTTTGAAGCAGAACCCTGATGGGGGGTGGCTAGGAAGGATACCATGTAAACAGCGTCTCAGGGAACAAATACGGAGACTCACAATGTCTCCTGGTTCAAGGCACTGCAGACTAGGCCGAAGGCTGTGAGTGATCAAAGCTGGATGACCAGGATGGGGAAGAACCCTTTGCTTCCAGAGCTTTGTGGGCCACCTCTGAACACAACACTGCCTCCTCGCGGCTACGCAGGGGCCAGGCAGTATCCCCTCTGCGACCCCAGCTGAACTGTCAAATCGATATTAACGATGACGCAAAATACCCAGCCACCAAGATGGCAGCATGGCTTGGCTGTGAATAAAGGGAGCGATACTGATGAGTGACAACATGTGACGGTGTTGGGAGGAATGTAATGTTGTGCATGGTGGCTCCCCAGGCCATCTGGTGACCAGCAGGCGTGCACACCTACACCAAGCATCACATTTGAGAGTCTCAGACATGACCAATAAAAGAAAAAGTACCACACACAGGTGGGGCTTCACAATTGACAAAAGAAACTGTGCGCCTTGTCCTTTCCATGCCCTGAACACCCACACACCATAACAGCAGCCTACTCAGCAGACCCTCCAACACAACGCAACACCCACAACACACGTGATTATTTTGGTCACAGTTGGCTTCCCCAAATTTCAACCAAAACTAAAAAGCGAGGCCATTGCTCCTAGAGACTCTTGCCATTTTGGCCTCGTGCACATGAAGCCTGTCTGCCAAGTCGCCACATTGGTAATGCCCGTGCATGCCGAGCGCTTCTGCTGCGAACTCCCCAGCAGGCGGTATCAATGGCCAATCCTCCCTTGGTATCCCTTGGTGGTGCTGTGCAATGCATCATTAGGCGATGAGTGGTTTAGTCTGGAAGTTTTCATTACATGCGCTGATGCCCATTCTAATTTTGCTCGACCACTGTATCGGAGTTCAGGTGCATGGCTCCTCACCCGTTCGTTTCTCTCGCTCTAAATTCAGCAGGCCCGCCCACAACAGACAGCATAATGTCTCCGCCATTTCATTTCCTCTGTGCGATGTGCGGTGATAAGGCCGCAAGCAGCAGGGACGCGCAGTCGGCTGATAACAAAGAAGAGAGAGAGATAAGAATTGATATCTATGAATGAGAGAAATACGTGATCTGAGTTTCAAAGAGGCAGATGCTTTCAGAGAAATATCCGAGTAATGGAATAAGAAGATGTGGTTGAGAGAGGATGTCTGGGAGCGATAAGCAGAGAGAAATATTACTCGGGATGTGCACGCAGCACGTCAGGCTAGAATACGCACGACTCAGAACCGAGTAAATAAGATGTGCCTCACAGGCATCACAGCTGGGCTAAGAGCAGAGAGACTCGGCGTCAGGGAGCGGGGGCTTCTGGACAGGAGCGCGGTCCACCATCCACCAACAGGCAGGCCTTTGTTGAGTGGATTTGCACATGTGGAAACTAGCGCATGAGCACCTGAAAATCTCTGTACAGCAAACTTAGGGATTTGGGCATCAGCTGCATGGGCAAATTGTCCAGAGGCAATTCATGACCTGGGCGTGATGTAGGCGAATACCACACGCTTCTAAATCAACGATACCCACCTAAAAGCACATGGATGTAGTTCAGAAATGATCATGGGGCGCTTGCACGTGGGTTAATAGCCCATACTTTTCTGCACCATTGTGCTCGAACCCTTGGAAAATCTTAAATTAGTGCAGATTTGCCCAACTCTCGGCTGACATTTTTTTTATATTAGCCTATCACTATTTGACCAAAGTAAATGTGATGAAACTCTGCTGAAAAACAAGTTTGGAGCAAGTGTGCAACACAGGAAACATTAAGAGATATCCAGTAGTGCACAATACTTTGATGTATAGTACTTTTGCAAGCATCAAGATAATGATGACTACTAATGAATGACCTGTAGTAGACTTTAAGGGCCTCATTACAAGTACAGCAGTGCGGGCAAACATTGCAGCAATGCTGCGGTAACTTAGTTACCCCTAAAGTTACTCCTGCATTACCACTGCATTACTGCACCGCTATACTACACCTGTGGTGGTGAGGCGGATTAAAAACCTCCAGCAAAATGCTGGAAGTAATTCTGCCACCTTATAGCCATACATTTGCAAAATCGGTGGAATTACCACCGACGGAATTACTGCCAGTGGTAATTCTGCCAAAATCCCATAGGACTCTAGAGGACACCATAAATGGGGAGTAACACCGCCTACCACCACTTGTAATCAGGCAGTAATTCCTCTGGATCAAGTGGCGGTAACCGTTATTCAGTTTGGCGGTATTCCAGCAGATTTACCACCAGAATACTGTTTTTCAGAGCTCACTATTGCAGCGGGTAAAGATAGCAAGGTTTATTGAGATCAAAGGATTTTCCCAGGACCACACAATTTGCACAAATGAGTAGGATAGTCTGTTAACTCTAAGATTCACAATTTAGATGCCTAACCTCATAACATCCTCAAAATTGGGCAGCTGCTGAAGGGATTTGGGCATTTACTTTATAGGCAAATTGTCAAGGGGTTCCCCCCTTCACACCTGAGTTTGATCTTTGCTGGATTTCTTGATCGATGCCTTCTTGCGGACGGATCGAGTTTTGAATGAGGCTGCACGAGTCTCTTCCGACTCCAGCGTGCGTTCAAAGTTCCGGGATGCAAGGATCCAGGAATCCGGGAAATTTACAGAGTGCGCTACTAGCACACGAGTCCAGGAATCAAGAAAGGAAGGAAAGGGACTAGGAATGGGGATGGCTGGAAGAGGAAGGAAAACAATACCGCGAGCTACGGAGTACACGTCTGGTCGCTACTTCGCAATAGCATTGAGATGCGCGAAGCCGCGGGAGGTGTGGTCTATAAGTAGAACGTGCTACATCCAAGGTGTAGAGCGAGGAAGGTGTTTCACAGTGGACGGCCATGTTGGAGGTACAAGGGAGCATAAGCCCTGATGAGACAAGGACCAGGAAGTCCAAAAGGGTCGTGTTCTGTAGTTCATGACAGCATGCCTCCTCCGAAGACCCGTTCCTCCGGGTTTGCCCGGGTGTATAAGGTGAAATCTTCTGAGCAGTCGAGGGGCCTTGAGATTAGAAAGTGGTTCCCAGGTTCTTTCACTAGGAGGATATCCTTTCCATTCAACCAGGTATTGAAGCTGACCCCGTTTATACCTGGAGTCACATATTCGGGATACTTCATATTCCAATTGGTTGTTGACCAGCAGAGGAGGAGGTCAGCAGGATTTCCGGGAGGATTGGGTGTAGGGTTTTAATAAGGATGTGTGAAATACTGGGTGAATTTTCTTCCAGGAGTCTGGTAGTCCGATCCGGTATGAAACTGGATTGATAATTTCCTTGATGGGAAATGGACCATAGTACCGAGGGGCCAACTTATTTGGCGTAAGATGTCGGGGTAGTAATTTCGAGGACAACTAGACTTGATCACCAATTGCATAGGAAGGACCTGGTCTTTTTTTGGAATCTGCATACCTCTTAGTCTGTGTTCTGGCCCTCTCTAAGTTTTCTTTGGCCTCCTGGTGTACGTTGATGAGGTTTTCTATCCAGGAGTCAACAGTAGATACTGGTGTAGGATGAGGGAGAACAGAGGGTAGAACCGATGGATGGAAACCTTGGCTACAATAAAAAGGACTGGTCTTAAGTGCTGAATGATCGGAATTGTTGTAGGCGAATTCAGCCACGGGTTTCAGGAGCGACCAGTCATCCTGAACCTTGGTGGCGAAACATCGAAGATACTGCTCCAGGGTCTGATTAGCACGTTCTGTGGCCCCGTTGGTTTGGGGATGATAACCAGATGAGAGGGCACGTTGGATTCCCAAAATGCGATAGAGATGTTTCCAGAATTGAGAGACTTACTGAGGTCCTCGATCAGATATGATCTTGGAAGGAAGTCCATGTAAACGGAATATGTGTTCCAGGAAGATTCCAGCAAGCTCGGAAGAAGATGGTAGCTTACAGAGGGGTGTAAAATGAGCCATATGAGTGAACAAGTCTATGGTAACCATGATGGTCTTGTATCCTCGGGAAGGAGGTAATTCCACAAAGAAGTCTGTAGCAATGAACTCCCATGGCCTTGTTGGCAGTGTAGGTTGCAGTAGAAGACCCGCCGGTCTCTTGTTATCATGTTTATTTTGACTGCAGATTGTAAAAGCCTTGATGTACTGCTGTATGTTGGTCATCATTCCAGGCCACCAAAAATGTCTTTGTATGAGACGGAGGGTGTTGGTTATGCCACGATGTCCGGAGTGAAGGTATCATGACAGAGGTTTATTATTCTTTGTTGTAATTTCTGTGTAGGAATGACCAGTGCATTGTCCTTGAATAAATATCCTTCCTTAACTCTTAGGTTCCATGGATTCTTCCTTGAAATATCCTTCCAGAGGTCAGAGGATTGGGTTTGCACTCGAATTTCTTCCAGGAGGTTGACTGCTTGAGCAACAAAGGTTGTGTGGGGAAACATCTTAGGATAGGCCCTGTCTTCAGTAGTTACATAGTCAGGACGTCGAGATAAGGCATCAGCAATCATGTTTTGTGATCCGGGAACATGAGTGATTTGGCATTGGTACTGGGCAAAGAAGTAGGCCCAACGCGCCTGACGACTGTTCCTGAACGCCAACGACTGTATAATTTGAAGATTCCGATGGTCCGTGCGGAACTGAACTGGATATCTAGCACCCAGAAGTAGATGCCGCCATTCAGTGAAGGCTTGGTGGATGGCTAAGAGTTCCTTTTCCAGGACGGAGTAATGTGTCTCACTGGGAGTCAGGGTTCGTGAGAGGTGGGCAATGGGGTGTTCCAGTTTATCCTCAAGTTCCTGCTTCAAGACCGCTCCTATGGAGTAGTTAGAGGCATCTGTTTCCACTAGAAATGGCCGATTTATGTCGGGTTGGGCCAAGATGGGGGCTTGCGTGAACTCTGTCTTTAAACGTTGGAATGCCTTATCTGGCGGTGTAGACCAGATAAGGGGGGTGTCTTTCTTCAAGAGGGCAACGATCGGCTGAATGATCTCGGAAAAGGTAGAAATGAACTTCTGATAGAAGTTGGCAAGCCCCAGGAAGGATTGAACTTGTTTCACGGACGTGGGAGCGGGCCATGCCAGTATGGCCTTTACCTTTGAAGGGTCCATACCAATTCCTTCTGGGCTAAGGATGAATCCTAGGTAGTGAACAGAAGTAACGTGAAACAAGCATTTTTTGGGTTTGGCTAAAAGTTTGTGTTCATGGAGTCGTTGTAATACTGCCTTTACATGTTCTTCATGCTTTAGAGGATCCTTGTAAAAGATCAATAAGTCATCCAGATAGACAATGACGAAGAGGAATAACATGTCAGAAAACACCCTATCCATAAAACGTTGAAAAACTGCAGGGGCATTAGCTAGTCCAAAGGGCATGACTAGATATTCATAGTGACCAAAGGGTGTTCTAAAGGCTGTTTTCCATTCGTCTCCTTCCTGGACACGGATCAAATGATAGGCACCCCGGAGATCCAACTTCGTGAATATTACGGCGCCTCTCACAGCTTCCAGGATATCCGAGATCAGCGGCAGTGGGTACCGATCCTTGAGGGTGCATTGGTTTAAGCCACGATAGTCAAGGCTAGGTCTGAGTTCCTTGGTGTCCTTCTTGGGAACAAAGAACAACGAAGCACCCGCAGGAGGTTTTGAGGGTCTTATGGTGCCGTTTTCAAGGTTGGTATCCAGGAATTCCCAGAGGGCCTTCTTCTCTGGTTCGGAAAGGATGAACATTCTGCCGAAGGGAATCACTGCTGAGGAATCTGTATCTATGGCACAGTCTTCAGGTCTGTGAGGGGGTAAGGCCTGGACTATGGCAGTTGAAAATACATCAGCATATCCCTGATAGGCCTCTGGGACTTGTATGATATTGGAAACCATGAGTGGTGTTTGCTGGTCTCTTAGTGGTTCTTTAGGGGGTGTGGAGGAGGGATCCAGGAATAGACAGTGGGACATACAAAACTCTGAGCCTAGGAATAGTGATCCTGCTGTCCAATTGATATACAGATTGTGCTTCTGTAACCAGGGCATACCCAATACCATGGGATAATGAGCTGACTTAATATGTCAAATTTAATCTGCTCTTGGTGATGGTTTATGGAAAGCTGGATCTCTTTTGTCTGCAGGCGTATGGGTCCTGAAGTGAGGGGTCTTCCGTCGATTGCTTCCACCGGCTGCATGGTGCTTCGTGTCACATACGGAATATGATGACTAACAACACAGTCTTGATCAATGAAAATTCCCATAGCTCCGCAGTCTACCAAGGCCAGAATTGGATAGGTCTTATTCTTGGAGGGCGACAGGAAGGCCTGTAGTATCACCAAATTGTTTTTTCCAGGAGAGTTCAAGGATGGAATTGATGTGGAGCAAACATCTCTCTCCCGAAGCTCTGCTCAATCTAGGATCGGGAGCTGGCGTTTCCCGAACGCCAAGGAGGGGCTAGAGGACACTCCCTGACCAAGTGTTTATCTGAGGCACAATACATGCACAACCCTGTATGAATCCTTCTCATCCTTTCTTGCAGGGATATAGGTCCACGGAAGGCTCCTATCTGCATGGGTTCTGGTTCAGAGACTGAGCCTAGGTTTGTGTCCGTCTTGGTGGTACTGTCCGATCCCTTGTCTACCTCCCCTTTCTCCTCACCTGTCTCTTCCGAGGTATGTATACAAGGATCAGTCTCTACCTTGCTTGGCTTCTCCTTAGTCCTTGGAACCTTGCTTTTCTGGGTCCGGGTCTTCTTTTCGTGAAGATAAGGTCTGGCCCCTCCGGAGGCCACCTTGACAGAAGGATGGACCTATCACCGGGGAAACCCAGGGGGCCAGCCTCAGTTCTAGGGAAAAAGCCCGAAGGCGGAAAAAACCCTAGTCCATAGATGGGTTCGGAAGGTAGGACTTAGATGGTGTCAATCGATAAATGGCAACTCCAAGATGTCAGAGCAGATGATGTTGTTGATGAATTGAGAATCCAAAAGACAAGAATATATATATATACAGAGGAATAGGGTAGAGGACCCTAAAAATAGGGTAGGGAAAGGATGGTATAAAGAAGAAAAGGGGTGCTGTAGGAAAAGTAATGGAGAAGGACTACTATACCCAACCACAGTGAGAAGGCAATTGAGCTGGCAGTAGAACTGCCTAAGTAGTCTAGAATAGCTCTTACCCCCCACGGCGGAACGGAAATGGAACCAAACGCCAGCAGGTCTTACGCCGTAGGGAGAGAAAAGAAGGTAGAGAAGTAGGCTAACGAAACGCTGAGGCTTCCAGTTCAGCGCTTTCGTGAGAGAGGAATAATGAAACAACAGTCCAAAGGGCTGAAAGGACAGCCGATAGTAAGGTAAATAGGAAGCTCCTGTTCCCGGACGCGGAACACAGTGTGCGAGCACCCTCGCGGCCGGAGAACCAGGTAAAAGGAAATGTACAAGTTTAAGTAAGAAAGAAATAAAGAAGCGGAAAGGTACCGCAGTAGAATTTACAGCAGAACACGTGTGCGCAGAGCAAAACTATAGCGAACACGGAAAAGTAGAAATGAATGACAACAAGGAAGGAACAAGGGGAAAAGAGAACTATAAGTTAAACACAGGATAGCAATAATCCACAGACGGAGCGTTGAGAGAGAGTGTAACAACAGATACAACGCTCCGAAAAGTGGGCGGAGCCAGATTATATAAGCTCCGGCGTCCTGTCAGGCGCCATGTTAGGTGAGGACTAGACCGGTCATCGTCGGAATCGCCATCGATACCAATGTTTCCAAACTTGGTTCCTGACAGTATACCCCTCTCCTCTCGGTGAACCCCCCGGCTTGCCCGGATGAAGGCGATGAAATTTTCTCAAAAGCCTAGGAGCATGAATATGACTTACTGGTTCCCAAGACCTCTCTTCCACTGGATAGCGTTTCCAGTGAACCAGGTATTGGAGTCGACCTAGGTGGTATCTGGAGTCCACTAGGTACGCTACTTCATATTCTTCTGGAATAGAACGTACCTGGGCTCGACTCTTATTGATGGGTCTGAGGAACGGGTCTACCTTGTACTCTTTGAGCAAAGAGACATGAAACACTGGGTGAACCCTTTTGAGATAGTCAGGAAGTTTGAGTCGAAAAGCAACTGGGTTGACCTGTTGGATAATGGGAAATGGTCCAAGATAACGGGGAGAGAATTTACCAGCATGAACCCATCGAGGAAGAAAAGTAGTGGATAACCAGACTAGTTGTCCTGGTTTCCATGAAGGGTTGGAAGCTCTGCTCCTATCTGCCCATCTCTTCTGTGATTGTTGACTGAGTTGGTGTGCCTTCTTGGCGAGATCATGAATCTCCTGAAGATCCTGTAAGACGCTCTCCAGAGTTGGAATCTTAGTGGCTAGAGAGCCAAACCCTGGCAGATGTTTGGGATGAAATCCATACGTACACAAAAAAGGGCTCATTTGGATAGTGGTATGCAGGGTGTTATTATAGGCGAACTCTGCTTGAGAAAGGAAATGATACCATCTCTCCTGTTGGTTGCTGCAGAAACACCTTAGATACTGTTCCAGGGTTGCATTTAACCTTTCGGTTTGTCCGTTACTCTGGGGGTGGTATCCCGAAGAAAGAGCTCTGTGGATACCCAAGACCTGACAAAGTGAAGCCCAGAATTTGGACGTAAACTGAGGTCCTCGGTCAGATACAATGGTTTGTGGAAAGCCGTGTAGACGGACTATGTCTCTGAGGAAGATAATAGCTGTCTCAGAAGCAGAAGGGATTTGTTTTAAGGCTGAAAAATGTGCCAGTTTGCTAAACGAATCTATTGTGACCATAATCACCGTCATACCCTCAGAAGGGGGGAGATCGACGATGAAATCTGTAGAGATATGTTCCCATGGACGTGATGGTAAGGTATGTTGTTGTAAGAGTCCGAGTGGTTTACTGGTACGATATTTGTTAGAGGCACAGATTGAGCATGAGGTAACATACTGATGTACATCAGTCTTTAATCCTGGCCACCAAAATCCTCTTTGTAAGAGTTCATAGGTCTTTCTGATGCCTGGGTGACCCGACAAGGGGTTATCATGACACCACGAAAGAACAAGCTTCTGGAGATTCTTGTTGGGAATGAACAGAGCGTGACCATGATAGTACAGTCCGTCCTTGCCTGGGATGACTGTGGCGGGTAGTCTTGCACCAGACTGATAATGAGGTATCAGATCCTGAAAAAATGAGACCGTGGAAGCCAAGACCTTGAGATTAGGGAAAAGGTGATCATGTTCATTGTAGGTCCCTGAACTGTCTCCGATACTTCTTGATAAGGCATCTGCCTTCTTGTTTTCTGTGCCCGGGATATAGGTTATTAGGAAATCGAACTGTAGGAAGAAATATGCCCATCGGGCATGTCGGGCATTGGTGCACTCCATTTGTTGTAGAACTCGGAGATTGCGGTGGTCAGTTCTAATCACGAAAGGATGGGCAGCGCCTTGTAATAGATGTCGCCATTCTTGACAGTCTAGCTTGATGGCTAGAAGTTCTCTCTCCAAGACAGAGTAGTTCCGTTCACTACTGGTAAGGGTCTTCGAGAAATATGCCACCGGATGTTCATGGTCATCGGCTGTCTTCTGTAATAAGATAGCACCTACCGCTCCTATTGAGGCATCCGTCTCTAGGATATATGGTATGGTCTGATCAGGCTGTATCAAAATGGGAGCGGAAGAAAAACATTCCTTAAGAGTTTGAATTGCTCTCCTTTGTTCATCTCTCAAGACAAACTTGACTCCTTTTTTGAGCAGAGATGTGAGAGGAAGTACTAGATTGGAAAAGGTTGGTATAAATCTTCTATAAAAGTTGGCCAACCCTAGGAAACTTTGTAGTTCCTTGATAGTGCTGGGTTCTCTCCACTCCATGATAGCCTTAACCTTGGCTGGATCCATCTCTACACCTTCCCCGGACAAAACGAATCCCAGGTAGGATACGGAAGTGGTCTCGAACTTGCATTTTTCCGGTTTCACCAATAGTTGGTGTTCAAGAAGACGTTGGAGTACCCTTCTCACCTGTGACCTGTGTTCGTTTAGTGATCGAGAGAACACTAGGATATCGTCCAGATACACCACCACCGAGACAAACAACATATCTGCAAATACTTTGTCCATATACCTCTGAAAGACAGCGGGGGCATTGACCAGGCCGAATGGTATCACCCGGTATTCAAATAATCCGAAAGGAGTGCGAAACGCGGTCTTCCACTCGTCGCCTTTTCTTATTCTTAGGAGAATCCAGTTTGGTAAAATATACAGCTCCTTGCACCGCCTCCAAGATGTCTCGGATTAATGGCATAGGATATCGGTCTCTGATTGTCACCTTGTTGAGCCCTCTATAGTCAATACATGGACGTAGTTCGGAACTGTCTTTCTTTGGTATAAAGAATAAGGAGGCTCCACAGGCAGATTTCGACTCTTGGATAAGCCCATTTTGGAGATTAGAGTCCAAATATTCTCGTAGGACCTTCCTTTCTGGGAGTGACAGAGGGTACATTCGCCCGAAAGGAATCACGGCATCAGGTACTAGATCTATGCCGCAATCTTCTGGTCTGTGAGGGGGAAGTTCACGAGGTTGGATGTCTATGAATACCTCAGAGAATTCGTGGTATTGAGGCGGAACTGAGGCTATGATTGTGGAGCTTGGGGTAGGAAGTGGTTCTGCTTCAGGATGGGTGGAGGAATCTATGTAGCCCATACAAGTTGACTTACAAAAGAGTGAGTTGAAGCTCACTCTATTAGCCTTCCAGTCAATGTGGGGATTGTGTTTCCTTAGCCATGGAATACCGATGACCAGAGGGAAATGGGCAGCTCTGATCTGATCAAAGACCAGGTATTCCGAGTGATGACTCATCTCCATTCTTAGTGGTATAGTTTCTGTGGTAATGGGACCAGATGATAGTGGTCGACCGTCTACACCCTCTACCGGAATGGGAGTTATCTTAGGTTTGGTAGCTATGTGATGTTCTATAGCCCAGTTAGCATCCATGAAGTTACCTGCAGCTCCACAGTCCAACATAGCAAGTACTTCAATGGAACTCGAAGGAGACAACCATAACTTAACTTGGAACACCATCATATTATTTTCCTCAGAATTGTTCATGGCTCCTGAGTGGTTGCAAGGGTACTTGGCACTTCCCCCGAGACTTCCCTTGCTGTAGATCGGGGGTTGAAGTTTTCCTTCTTTCGGGGTGGCACTTCTGGACAATTTCTCAATAAGTGTTTGGCAGAACCACAATACATACACAATCCGGTGTCTCTTCTTCGTTTACGCTCTCCCGGTGTAAGAGGTCCCCGTGTAGTTCCAACTTGCATGGGTTCTTCCGAAGGGACGTTGGTCCGGGTTGTTGGAGAAGGGTTTGGTAGACTGGGAGAATGAGGATTGTTCCTGTATCGTCTTCTTTCTTGCCTTCTTTCCGTTAATCGGAATTCAATCTGTAATGCTAAGGTCATCAATTCTTGACAAGATACTGGTCGGGCTACGCGAGCTAACTCATCCTTGAGCTCGTCGTGGAGCCCTCTCCTAAATATAGTTTGTTGGGCTGAATCTGGCCAGTCAGCCTTCGCTGCTAGTCTCTGAAAGCAGGCGATATACGTCTGGACATCTGTGTTCCCTTGTTCAACATCAAGAATAGCTTCTAGGGAGGAATATAGTACCTCTGGTCTGTCAAAACGTTCCTTGAATCCTTCTATAAAACGATCATAATCAATCAAAGAGGGATCGTTTCTGGCAACAAGAGGGGTGGCCCAAGCCAGGGCATTTCCTGTGAGATTGGCGATGATGAAACCAACCCTGGATCTTGCCGATTCATAGGCATGGGTACGGAAGGCAAAGTACACACCACAGGCATCAAGGAATTCTTTCATTCCTCCCGGGTAACCATTGTACTTGCCAAAGGAATGGGGCATCGCAGGTAGATCTCCACGGTCATCTCTATGCAGGACTACCTGCTGTCGGAGGGATATGTTCTCTGTCCTCAAGGCTTGAACTTCAACCGTGAGATTTTGCATTGCGGCTACCAGCTCTTGGTATTGTTCCAAGGAAGCCATGTTAGGATTTTCGGGGCGTTGTATTCTGTCCGATCCCTTGTCTACCTCCCCTTTCTCCTCACCTGTCTCTTCCGAGGTATGTATACAAGGATCAGTCTCTACCTTGCTTGGCTTCTCCTTAGTCCTTGGAACCTTGCTTTTCTGGGTCCGGGTCTTCTTTTCGTGAAGATAAGGTCTGGCCCCTCCGGAGGCCACCTTGACAGAAGGATGGACCTATCACCGGGGAACCCCAGGGGGCCAGCCTCAGTTCTAGGGAAAAAGCCCGAAGGCGGAAAAAACCCTAGTCCATAGATGGGTTCGGAAGGTAGGACTTAGATGGTGTCAATCGATAAATGGCAACTCCAAGATGTCAGAGCAGATGATGTTGTTGATGAATTGAGAATCCAAAAGACAAGAATATATATATATACAGAGGAATAGGGTAGAGGACCCTAAAAATAGGGTAGGGAAAGGATGGTATAAAGAAGAAAAGGGGTGTTGTAGGAAAAGTAATGGAGAAGGACTACTATACCCAACCACAGTGAGAAGGCAATTGAGCTGGCAGTAGAACTGCCTAAGTAGTCTAGAATAGCTCTTACCCCCCACGGCGGAACGGAAATGGAACCAAACGCCAGCAGGTCTTACGCCGTAGGGAGAGAAAAGAAGGTAGAGAAGTAGGCTAACGAAACGCTGAGGCTTCCAGTTCAGCGCTTTCGTGAGAGAGGAATAATGAAACAACAGTCCAAAGGGCTGAAAGGACAGCCGATAGTAAGGTAAATAGGAAGCTCCTGTTCCCGGACGCGGAACACAGTGTGCGAGCACCCTCGCGGCCGGAGAACCAGGTAAAAGGAAATGTACAAGTTTAAGTAAGAAAGAAATAAAGAAGCGGAAAGGTACCGCAGTAGAATTTACAGCAGAACACGTGTGCGCAGAGCAAAACTATAGCGAACACGGAAAAGTAGAAATGAATGACAACAAGGAAGGAACAAGGGGAAAAGAGAACTATAAGTTAAACACAGGATAGCAATAATCCACAGACGGAGCGTTGAGAGAGAGTGTAACAACAGATACAACGCTCCGAAAAGTGGGCGGAGCCAGATTATATAAGCTCCGGCGTCCTGTCAGGCGCCATGTTAGGTGAGGACTAGACCGGTCATCGTCGGAATCGCCATCGATACCAATGTTTCCAAACTTGGTTCCTGACAGGTACTCTCAAAGGACAGCTTCGGAGGATTACCTCTGGATTTCATCTTCTCTGCCTTCCTTTCCTGGATACAGAAATCTATTTGCATGGCAAGGTCCATTAGTGCCTGGAATGAGTTTGGGCGAGCCACTCTGGCCAACTCATCCTTAATCTCCTCATTCAGTCCTCTCCTGAAAAGGGTAAAACTCGCCTCAGGGGACCAATCAGCTTCCTTGGCTAATTGCTTGAATTGGGTAACGTAGGTGAGCATATCCTGGGAGCCTTGCTGAAAGTCTAACAGGCGTTCCTGGGCACTATAGACCTGCTCTGGACGGTCGAACATGGACTTAAGGGCTTGTATGAAGCCATCATAGTCATCTAGGAGAGTATAGCCGGAATTAACGAGGGGCATAGCCCAGGTTAAGGCGTTTCCTGAAAGGTGGGAAATTATGAACCCCACCTTAGCCCTGGGAGTTGAAAAGTAGTAGGGCTTAAAAGTAAAGTGGACCAAACATGAATCCAGGAATCCGCGAAGGGTTTTTGCCGACCCATCATATTTGTACACTATGCCGCCCAGCAACACACTTTCTTTTGTGGCAGAATCACGGATAGAACTAATTGTTTGAGAGCGGCGTTTTCCGCCTTTAGATTCTGCACCTCGGTTGATAGCTCATGCATGCCATGCATCAGGTCCTGGACGGCCGCTTCCATGTCCATATCGAGTTCGGTCTGGCGGCGTCTCAAACTGTCAAGGAGTTCCCCCCTTCTCACCTGAGTTCGATCTTTGCTGGATTTCTTGATCGATGGCTTCTTGCGGACGGATTGAGTCTTGAATAAGGCTGCACGAGTCTCTTCCGACTCCGGCATGCGTTCAAAGTTCCAGGATGCAAGGATCCAGGAATCCGGGAAATTTACAGAGTGCGCTACTAGCACACGAGTCCAGGAATCAAGAAAGGAAGGAAAGGGACTAGGAATGAGGATGGCTGGAAGAGCATGAAAAAACAATACCGCGAGCTACGGAGCACACGTCTGGTCGCTACTTCACAATAGCATTGAGACGCGCAGAGCCGCGGGAGGCGTGGTCTATAAGTAGAACACGCTACGTCCAAGGTGTAGAGCGAGGAAGGTGTTTCACAGTGGACGGCCATGTTGGAAATACAAGGGAGTATAAGCCCCGATGAGACAAGGACCAGGAAGTCCAAAAGGGGCGTGTTCTGTAGTTCATGACACAAATAGCCCGTCGGCAGTTAATACAATTTGCATGCTATCAGCTAATAGAAGAGGATTCAAAATCAATAAGTTGATCAAGACCATAAGCGAGGGACAGGACTGATTATAGTCAATTATAACCAAGTGTAATACAAAATCAATGTTTCTTTCTGTACACAATACATATATGACAATTGGTAATATCAAAAATAGACAAGCATCTTCGTTTCAACAACACATTGTGCAATTATTTGCCCCAACTTCATTCAACCTGTTTGATCAGGCGTACCCTTTTATAACCACATTCATACTACCACACTAATGCATACATTCTATAATGCCCTTTTTTGATTGAAGGCTTAACAACAACAAGACTATGGACCTCATTACGAGTGTGCCGGTCTGGAAACAACTCTGCGCGATCACCCTCCCGGCACTGTTGTTACCGGACCGGCACACTACGAGTCTGTGTGCGGGTGCCGTCCCCGCACGCAGACTTTTTTGGAAGCACCGTTATTTATGGTGCCGGTGCTTCCATCATCCCCATTCCCATTGAGTCCTATAGGACTCAAATGGGAATGGGGAATACCATTTTCCCGGCGCCTGACTTCCAGGACGGGGGGGTTACAATCCCCCGCTGTTACCAGCAAGCCAGGCGCTGGAAAAACTCGCAAGTACGGCGGCAGCCTTCCGGTTTTACCAGCACGGCTACCGCCCGACTTGTAATGAGGCCCTATTTGACAATTCCTATACACCCCTTGTGTCTGCTGGTGTACCTCTTGCTAACAACAAGAAAGTTGTCAAGACGTGTTTCGGCCGGACTGTGCAGGCCTTTTCACTGTGGCTCTCAGATGCCGGCACCTTTATTTCCTGACCTTCGCACCAATTGCCTCCCCAGGATATCTCCAAAGCAAGGTAAAGTATCATTCGGAGCAGACCTGTCAAACAGATTGCATGGCCACACCGAAATCAAAGTACCAACTGAGGCTCAGTGGAACATATTACACAGCACTTCATTGGACTCTATCCGCAGGCACGTCCACCAAACCGCACACATTCGCCTCAATACACTAGTCTAAAATCACAACTCACAACATCTCTGCCACCGGAATGCTGCTAGGTCCCATGACAAAAATTCAGTCTAGCTGGATACATAGCGTGTCTCCTGCACTCATGCCCTCTCTTGACCACCTCACAGCACCCATCCACATGCCCGATTGACATAGGTGGGTAACTGGGGTATGGCCATCCCACCCATCTTCCGATTTGGCCAAATGCACACAAGCATTCTGACCCATCTGACAATTTTCCCATACCGGACTTTGGTACCTCAAAGGCGTTCACCCACAAGTGCTTTGAGGCCATACCAATGGGATAAAAGCGCTTTACAAATGACAAACTACTACTACTGCTCCTACTATTTGGTTGATTTGATGTTACGTGGACTGGACATTCCTTTTGATGCTTTAGATGATGTGATACGTGCATCCTTACCCTACTCCCAGTGCCCCTGCGCTGTCCCCAATGGCTGCTAGCAGTGGAGTAACTTTGCCGAAAATAGTGGGGGGAACATTATGTCTGTAGAAAAGGTGCCCCAACCAAATGAATGTGGACAAAATGGTGTGCCATGAAAGTTGGGGGGGGACAAACACCCCTGTACCCCCCTAAAATTATGCTCATGGCTGCTAGAGATTGAAGATATCAAATGACCACGCAGGCACAGCGCCACATTGAGTTAACTTGTTTCCCCACCACAATGCTGGTTCTCCCCAGGGCTGGAAATGAGTCGGATATCTTTCATTTAGGGCACTGTCCTGTAGCTATGCTGTTGCAGTCAGTGACAACCTCGCCTTTGCTTTCTGTCTGCAATTAACTTACAGGACATTACCGAGGGCAGCGTTCCATGTTTTACAGGTATTTGACGTTTTATGGTCTTGGCAGGCTCATAGATGTGGAGAAGTGTGCTACTATCATAAAAAGAGGATCATAGATCAGATTGTGTGAGAACACAAAGTAAGTGTAGGCCAATAGAAAATTAAGTCATTTTATTTTGCTATTACTGGTGGGATTGTTAAAACAATTAAAGCTTGTACTGCCACTTGTGACTCGAACTATGGGCCTCATTACAAGTTTGGCAGTAATTTGATGGTAATACTGTCGAATTACAGATAAACGGTATTACTGTAACTGCCACTTGGTCCCGTGGGTTTACCACAGAATTACAATTGGTGGTAGGTGGTGTAAATCCCCATTTTATGGAGTCCATAGGTCTCCATTGGAGATTATTGGTGGCATTAGTTCTGGTGGAATTACCAGGTGGTAATTCTGCTGATTTTTCGAGGTAAAGTGAAGGATTTACCTCAAGCATTATGTTGTAGTTTGGAGGTGCGAGAAAAATGAAGGTAACGGAATTACCTCCACTTTTTTCCTGCACCACCTGCACCACAAAACTCATAATGAGGCCCTATGTGCGCCTGGAATACAAGGCTCCAATAGGAAGTCAGTGGAACATTTCCTTAGTGGTTTCATGTTTGTCACAGCAAGGTCAATACCTGGTTCATTCATGCATTCGTTCATCTCTATATAAATAAAAGGAAAATGTGTGGATATGTGTGTGTGTCTATTGGAAATGTACAGCACACTTCCCGATAAACCTGAAATGTGGCATATGGCTCGGGTCCATGGTGTAGACAATGTGCAAAGTATAAAATGTAAATATACCTTTGTCTAATTGTTTTGGGGGGGGGAGATTTGTGGATATGTGTGTGTGTCTGTTCGAAATGTTCAGTATATTGCCTAACATGCTACAAACCTGAAATTTGGCATGTGGGTAGCTTCAATGGTGTAGACAATGTAAAAAGTATCAACTATACATATACCTTTGTCTAATTCATTTTTTGGGGGGACATTTGTGGATATGTGTGTGTGTTCAAAATGTTCAGCAAATTTGTCAACATGCTACACACCGGAAATGTGGCATGTGGGTACGTTCCATGGTGTACACAATGTAAAAAGTATAAAGTATACATTTTTCTAATTTAGTTTCTTTAAGCAGTTTCTTTAAGCGGTCTGCAATTCTTGGATATGTGTGTGTGTGTGCCTGTTCGAATTTTTCAGCATACTTCCCAACATTCTAAAAACCTGAAATCTGGCATGTGGGTAGACAATGTAAAAAGTATAAATTATAAATATACCGTTGTCTAATTCATTTTTGTGTGTGAAATTCGTGGATATGTGCGTGTGTGTCTGTTCGAAATGTTCAGCATATTTATCAAACATGATGCAAACCTGATATTTGGCATGCGGGTAGGTTCCCTGATGTAGACAATGTAAAAGGTACAACATACACATTTTTGTAATTTAGTTTTTTTAAGCAGTTTTCTTAAGTGGTCTGCAATGCTTGGCTATGTGTGTGTGTGTGTGTCTGGTTGAAATGTTCAGCAGACTTCCCAACATGCTACAAACCTGAAATCTGGCATGTGGGTAGGTTCCATGATGTAGACAATGTAAAAAGTATAAAACATAAATATACCTTTATCTATTTTTTTTTTAGTAGGAATTACCTTGCGAAGCACGGGTACAACTGCTAGTTTTATATATGCGCAAAATTGCTGAAACCTACAAATTGATTGCAGGTACATAAGGGTTGCAGGTCTATACAGTATCTACATTGTTGTAGTGTGTCCTTGCTTTCTAAGGACCATGGGCATAAATTTAGGGGGAGACAAGGGTGTTTGTCCACCAACTTTTGTGGCACACCATTTTGTCCCACTCCTTTGGCAGGGGCCCCTTTCATTTAGAGGCCATGTCCCCCAAGCCCCCAACATTTTCAGCAAAGCTACTCCACTGCTAAGGACATTGTGACTTTTACACTGCGCAGTGTGCAGTGGCTCTGCTTCAGTGAACGTCTCTGGAGTGACTAGTTGCAAGCATGTCCATCCTAAACATGGCCACTCGCTGGTAGAGGTGCCCTCAGACCATGAACGTATTGTCATCATCAGGCAAAGAAAGCCCCTGCCCACTTTGTTAAGAAACTGGCATGCAAGCTTTTAACTTCATTTCTGCCTCCAGCCTTCTCTCATCATTTGGTCTCAACACATAACTTCTTTCGCATTTAGGTGTGAATCCTAACAGGGTCGACTTATCTTTGCATGACTCTGAACATCCCATATTGAAAGCCATAACTTCTGATATTTACAGAGCCATGGAATGGCTTAAAGTTGTCAAGCGCAATATAAATATACATTTCGATTAGAAACTAATATTAGCAGCACGTTGAATACAATAATGCAGGGCCATAGTATTGGTTTTTAATTGATGTGGATTAGACTTTTCCTGCGGATGAAAGTGTGCACTCAGCTCATCAGAGTGAGCTGCTTATTATGCAAGTCTCGAACCCAATGCACGCTACCTTTCACCAATGCATCCGCTACCTGAAAGAAGCTGCATTGGTACATAATAGTTGAATATATTCAAGAAAGTACCTACTCATTGAACAGTATGGGCCCGATTCATGGACTATTTGCCCGGTTCAAAGTGAATTTGCACTGCTGAAAAGTGACTTTACTCTGCCGACACAAACCCTGATTCATGGAACTGTGCAAAGTATATATTTGCCGTGCAAAGGCCGGAGAAAGTAATTTTATACTGCAAAAATGACTATGCGCTGACTTTGGCCGGACATTGCACTGCAATAATACATTTTGCACGGTTCCATGAATCAGGGTTTGTGTTGGCAGTGCAAAGTCACTTTCCAGCAGTGGAAATTTACTTTGAACCGGGTAAATATTCCACGAGTCGGGCCCTAAAAGTACATGCAGCTCTGAACTTTGTTGAATAAACTGACTTATGTAAAGGGTTATGCCACGTTTGTACAGAGGTCAACGTTTTACCCAAAATATTTGAAGGAGGTGCAGCAACGGCCTGTCTGGGCCCTGTTAGAACATTTTGTTCCCAAAGTACTTACATTCTCCATTCGGTGTATTGTAAGGTGGCTAATTGTGCCGTTGGGTTACACTGTCGATAATACTCAACGTTTGAAAAAATGTACTTCAGACTCTGGGGTTTTCTTGACTCACTCCTACACGAGCAGGGAGGAGTGTCTGTAGGCACAAATCACAACACTTACACCTTTGCAAATGGAAGCTGTGCTTCCAACCAAAGCAGGTAATTTTATAATCAACATTCGCCACACAGATGATCACATAGTTGGGGATTCGGATAGTAATAACAATTGTCTTCTTATATGGCACTTAGGGCCTCATCATGAGTTGGGCTGTAGCCCTTAAATCCGGTGGTAACGGTATCAGCGCCACCAATGCCGCTCTGCTGGATCACGACTGAAATCCAGCTGGTGCTGTTACAGTCGTCGGGAGCTATTACAGCAAGTTGGAATAGCGTCGGCTGTAATAGCGCCGACAAACCAACGTGCTATCACTGACCTATCACAAGTACAGCATTGGCGTTTTTAGCGCTGGAAACCCTCTGAATTGGCCACCCAGTCAATCGGTTCACTATTATAGTTTATCATGACTCACAAGATGGCGGACGGGATCGACAGATCACCATGACCGCCCATCTTGTGCACAGAGGCCTCAGTGGCCCCACAGGTAAGTACATTTCCCCCTCTCATTGCTCACTTCACTGCTCGCCTTGAGGATCCCCGCTTTCCACCCTGAACCCTGTTGCCTTGCTTACTCAATGCACCGCACGCACCTCACTACGCCTTTCTCCCGGTGCGCCCCCCCATAACGCCAACGCCCTAACAGGGTTGACTAGGTCAGGGTCTCACATCACTTGCCCCTCTTTGCCGCTCGGACCCCAAAAAAAACATCACTCCCACCGCACCCCACCTTGTGCGTATCAAACACTATGGCCCAATTACTTCTAGCGCAACCTCTGCACATGACATGAGGCTAGCCCATTGGGGCAGCACCACACTGCCACATGACCCACTCCATATAGACCCCAGACCAGAACCATCCTGCTACACGTCAGCCCTAATCTGGACCACTCCTCCACCGGGTACAATGTGCCCTTCACACTCGGGATACCTTGTATCTTAATTCTGCAACTGCAACTCTTAAAGTATTCTGATGCACTTGATGCGCTCACAAACAACCCCTATCCAACTCGTCCATGCACACCCCCACCCCCAGGCTTACAGGACCTCCAACTCACCCCACACTTGCCAAACCACCACGCGTCTATGCATCCTCAACCCTAGGTGAACTTTCAGCAATCTTGCATAATATTATAATGGGCTCTAACCAGCCCCCGGCTCTGTAATGCAAGACATGCAACGAGCACTTGCTGCACATTCCCCCCACCATACCATGCGCTGGCATCCTTGACCGCTATCCAGCCCCTAGTCAGCACGCCACATGTGCCACAAAACCTTGACACCACGCATCTTTCTTTTTCCACTCAGATGCTATCCAGCTCCTTATCCAAGGACCATTTTCAGCACAATACCCCACCGGTAAGACCCTCCATACTCAATCATATTGCCTCAAGGCATCATGTCCACACTATCTAACCCATTCTCTTTCCTTCTTTTCGCCCTTGGTGCAATCTCTCCTTACATCAGTACGTACCCACCTGGATCATCTAACAATTGATCACTTATTTATGTCGAACTGTTTACATGTACATGTATATGTATGTCACACCACATTCACCAAACACCACTTTACTATAGATATGACAATTGTATGTACTCATGTAACTTGAAAATGTATGACTTTACAACCAACTATGTATTTAATTACCACATGACCACTCACAGCAATTCACCACATCACCAATTGGCACCCTCACCTTTACACAACATCACAGCCTTGAAAAGGACCCACTGGTCAAAACACGTGTCGGCTTTTATCTCATGTGAATGGCAACATTGGTGCTCTTAAGACTGTGACAATCACTTGCCCATTAAAATCAATGCTACACGCACTAACCAGTTTCCAGACTCACCATTTGCCCATGATGGAGGCACCACTGCAATGAGTGAAAACCATCATATCCAACGCCAAGATTGACGAGGTTCCAGAACAAATTTTCCCTATTCTCAGTACACAGGACTTTGGGAGCATTGTCCCGCAAGAACCCTGGAACGGCAGCAGGAGGCGCTACAGAATTCGTGACCAGATCAGCGCAGGGATCTGTATTTCCTTAAAGCTCCCTTCCTCTATATTTGCTAATTGTATCGGTCGTGCATAGGTGAGGAATGGGGTATTTCAACTAAATGTCTGAGTACCATCCCCAAAGAAGTATTTCTCATTTATTCTCAGTGATTTCAGAGGAAATCTGGCAAAGGTTCCTTTGCAGACATTTCCAGGTTAAGCCTGGCATGAGGTGATCTGTGCTTTGATAGGGACGACTCAATAGGCACTACCAGAAGACAGTAATGCTTATTTCTCAATATTACAAGTGTTAGTGAATTATCTGTATTCACTGGCTGGTGTGAGAAAATTGGTATGTGTCCTGTTGCCGGGCTGCCTGAGTTGATATGTGTTATCTTAGGTATGTGCTGGTGTGTTATTGGTAGTCCCCACCCCTTACGTTCTAAGGGCGCCTATGTTTGTCTTGAATTCCCATAAGAAATCATTCTAGGCTCCTCCCACTCTAGCACTTGAACGGTAAAAGCAGTATACCAAGGCATTCTTGCTTATTTCTCAAATTTCGGTGTATATATAATTTCCGATTCCAGTGGGCTATAGTGGGTCCTAAGGCACATGTTCTGCTGCTTTACTTTGCAGGATACCCTATACTAAACCATGTACATGTTGATTTTATTTGTTGTCTTAGTGGCTGTCATGGAGTAGGGTATGAGTCAGTTTCGCCCTCACAGGTGGTGCCCATAATTACCTTATTTCCTTCCAAGAGTCAATAACCTAGAGGGGCAGGTTTTCAGAAGTTTCGAAAAGGTCAGTTTGAGTTCCTGTATGCAAAGATATATGGATGGCATTCCAGAGGTTGTTGGCCATGACAGAAAATGATGTTCACCTTTGGGGTTTCCTTTTGACCCGTGGGATCATTTCTACGGAATGCGTCCCTTCCCCCCTAGGGGGAGCCCCCCTGTGGGGCTAGGAAGGTGAGCCCACTCTGCAATACCCTCATTAGGGATAGAGGCAAGTGGGACCTCAATGGGAGAGATTCCTCCTTAGGGGACAAAGACTCCCGTTCCTGTGAGGAATTCCCTAAAGCTGTGCACACAGTGGACTACAGGGGATGCTCCAAAATATCATAGACTTTTAAACATCAAAACTGGGATGAAGAAACACTTAATAGGTGTTATTATCACATGTCCCTTTAAATGAAGATATCCAATCCACTGGGACGAGTACGTTAAATAACATGTACTCAATGAGTAACCTGCAGAGAGAGGAAAGCATACAGTAGCAAGGAAAGGCCTTGAGCTGCGTAACATCTGAAGAGAGAGAGAGGAACACATCCGCAGGCACAGGAAGGCCTTGGGCTGAGTAACACCTGAAGAGGTAGGAGGCATAGTAAGTGGAAGACAAGAAGCCTGCGAGTTGGAAACCTGCACGAAAGTTAAGAATGGGACGCCAGAGGCTAATCCCCAAAGTGAGAAGCCTACAGGGCAAGACCCCGGAGGAAGTTGGTGGTGAGACCACAAGGGATCCATGGTGGATAACCTGTCTAAAAACCATCGCTGGCACCACCACAAGCAAAAAGCAGCAGGGGGTCTGGTCAGGCACTGAGGCATCGAGAGAATGGGGATGAAAAAGCAGATGAAGAGAAACCGATGGTGGTGTGGGACAAGAAAGAAGGCCCCAGAGGAACAGGGCTCGCAAAAAGGTTCTCCTTCACAGTTGAAGGTAACGAGGTGAACGAGAATAACGGGGGGCCCAGAGGGAAACATTACAACATACAAACAACTCGCCTAAGTAGACATCAGGATGCAAAGTCAAACCTGAAATTGATTAACTTAAAACATTGTGACAAAGGAGAAAGAATTGCTAACTATCTAAATACTGAGAGAAAAGAAGAGTGGATTCTTATCCACTGTTCTTTTCTCTCAGTTAGATACTCTCGGAAAAAGAGGAATGAAACTTGGTATTCTGTACAAGAGGAGAATATAAAAGAGAGTAAATATTATGAGCCAGATTTCAGAGGAACAATCCAATTTTGAACTATATATAAAGTCAAGTAGAGCAGAACACACAAGCTGAACTATAATTGCCCATGAGGGAAGCCTATCAGGGAAATAATAATTTCCAAGGACACTTTGAAACCAGCAACCAAGTATATAGATCTTATAAAAGATCTCCAAGAAAGGATTCCAAGGAGGCGAGAAAAGTCAATAGTCCATTTGAAGAGTTACAAAGACTTATTTGAGAAATCACGAGAGTCTAATTGAAGATTAGGTATTTAGGAAGAAAGAACCCTACAGGCTGGTATTAGAAGTACCATCAGGAGAAGGGAGTCATTCCCCTGACCTAAGTTAGTTTTCATAGTTGTAGGGTCAGTTACAGTACATTTGGACGCGGTCATTCATGACTGACTGACAAGCACCTTAGTTAGTAACATAGGCAGGGACCACCCATAATGATAGGGAGGGTTAGGCCTTATAGTTTTACTTTAATAAAATATCTTGAAACATGTCCTCAGAGTGTCCGCGTCCATCTTCGGACTCGCCACACTAGCTTGCTGGATCATACTGTCTTGGCTGGAACATACTGAGCAAACACCTTCAGGGTTATTTCTGGACTCGGCACAGTTGGCAAAACAGAGTGTTTAGAACAGGATTCTGTCTTTGACTGGAAGCCAGTACATGGTCTGCAGTGCTGGGTTGATGTGTCCCCATCTTTTCAGCCTCAGCTTGTGTCATGCTGTAGCAAAATGTGCTCCATGGAAGAAGTTCTAAGGGTCGTCCGGGAGACCTATGCAGAGCCTCTTGGTGTAATCCAAACGTGATAATACAAGTGCGATGAGCGCGAGAGTTCGGTGTGGGAATTACAAATATGGCCTGTCAGATATATCTTAATAGGAAAAAGCTGTTTCTGACCAGCATTTTGACTTGTGTTTCAGGGAAGGAAGTCTTTCAAAAGAATCCTGAGGTTTTTAAACATTTTATTCACCTGAGGGCAGACCCTTCAGCCAAGATATTGTGGAACGCTGTAATGTCTTTGTTGGCAGATCATTATTTTAAAATGTGCGAGTAGAGATTTCCTCTATTTTTGGTTGTTGCAGATAGCTGCAGTACCAGGAGTGATTATGGATGGAGGAGAAACATGGCAGGTGACTCAAGTGAGAGTTACAGACACATCCCTAATCTAGTTCTGGCTTGTAAATGTTGTAAGGGTGTAGAGGTAGGAGGCCAACACACGGGTGGCATTCTTTTGTCTATAGACTTTTATTAGTGAGCAAATAAAAGAGAAAACTCCATCTGACCATAATTCTAAGAGAGGTTTCCCTGCCTCAACTAATACTAAGGGAATTGTCAGTCTAAAGCAAAGAGTCCACTGTCGTGTGTCCAAAAGCCTAATTCCATCCCTTATACTATAAACCTAACAAAGAAAGAGGGGCGGTCTTCTTGGTACAGAAGAATGGCTCCCTTCTTATGGACAACAATCCAAAGTTCAGTTTTGGGTGAAGCAAACCAAATTGTTCTAATCCAGAAATGTAAATCAAAAGTCTCAAAAAGGCTCTTTCAGTGTACTCCAGCATAGCACACAAAACAAACGTCTTGTATCTTCACACCATTAGTGGGATGATTCCCTCCCCCTGACCTTTCTTTGGGTCTTCAATGGCTTTCATAATGACAAGACAAGTGTCTTTCTTCTCCTGGCTTTTAACAGGTGTTTCACAAAGCCAAGAGGGCACATTGAGACCAATGGTTATGTCCTCTTTCCCCTGGTCTTTCTCAAAGCTCTTCAGGATGCCAAGAGAATAACTTACCTCTCTTGGCTGGCTCAACAATGTTCATAAGACCAAGGGGTTTGACTCCATTCTCCTGGTCTTTCTCAAACTCTTCAGGATGCCAAGAGAATAACTTCCTTCTCTTGGCTGGTTCGACAATGTTCATGAGACCAAGGGGTATGTCTCCCTTCCGATGGCCTTTCAGGATGCCAGGAGAATAATGTACTTCTCTTGGCAGGCTCACCAATGTTCACAAGACCAAGTGGTATGTCTCCCTTCCCCTGGACTTTCAGGAGGCAAAGAGAATAACTTCCTTTTTTTGGCTGGCTCACCAGTGTTCACAAAACCAAGGGGTATGTCTTCCTTCCCCTGGCCTTTCTTGAAGTGCTATTCAGGATCTCCAGTGTTCACTGTGTTCACAGTTTACCTGGTTCACTACCCTGCCAGTTACAGTGACTGTGATGTTGAACCTGGAGGCAATTCGTCATTGGCTGTGGGTCCCAGACCCTTCTCAGTTCCTCTTGTTCCTCAGGAGTTACACCCAGTTCACTAGCCTGCCAGTCATTGCCCATTGTCAGGTTCCATACTCTCCTTATTAGTTTCTTTCTTCGTCTCACGTCCCAGACCCCTTTTGTATTGGGTTCCTTCTCTCTTTCGGGTCTCAGACCCCTTTGTCATAGGCTTCTCTCTCTCTCTCTCTCTCTCTCTCACTCTCTCTCTCTCTCTCGGGACCCAGACCCTTTTTGTATTAGCGCCTTTGGGTCCCAGACCCTTTTGGCAAAGGTTTCTCTCTTTTGGGGGCCCCCAGGACCGCCCCGGTCTCCCCACCCTCTTCTGGGTGCATACTGAGGGCTTGCAGTTGTGTACAGTCTTCTTCATTTCCCTTCCCTTGCATCTCCTGATCCTTCCAGGGACTGCAGCGATTCTGCAGTGGATCCCTGTGGCCTAGAGGCCTCATCCGATCATTCAAGGGACTTAGGCGATTCTGCAGAGGTTTCCAGAGGCCTCCTAGACTCCTCTGATCATTCCAGGGATAGCGGCAGCTCCGCAGCGGCTCCCTGGTGCTAGGCTGCACAGCCCAGGTGGTTCCTTTGTACCGTCTCCTGTCTCTTGCTCCAGCCTTTCCACAACGAACCACCTCCATCCAGGATTCAAATCTTCAAGTTCCTCCAGGGAGGGACGCTCTGATTTGGAATTCCCTCTACTGTTTTAATGGCAGCTCGGCCAATAGGAATCTTATAACAACTATACCGCTCAGTAGAGGTGCTCTTTGTGCTTCTGCACTTCTTTCTCGTCCCAGTACTGATATTGAGCACTCCCAGTGAGTCAGTTGGTCTCTTCTTTGTCTCATTACATAAGGGATATAAGTCCCTTGAGGATTCCACACTATTCCTCATCCCAGTACTGATGTTGAGGGCTCCCAATGAGTGAGTTGGTTTCTTTCTCTTCTCAGTACCTAAGGGATGAGAAGTCCACACACTTCCTTGTCTCAGTACTTCCTACCTGTCTGGTATGGCAGAGGTACATGGGCACACTAGGGAAGGTACTGGTGGGCAGCAAGGTGTTCAGGGTTAGGTGGGCTATGGAGATACTGTGTTCTCCGCAGGTTGGCACTAATTACATAGGGGGTTTCTCTCCCCATGAGCTCAACCCACTGAGTATCACCCCCAGGGGGACTCTTGGGTAGCATCCTCACCTCACTGGCCTCATGGGAAGGGGTTGCCCTAGGGGAGAAGTGACGGCATCCAGGGATTTGTCACATACCCTTGCCCTAATGCAAGTGGCTCTTCCATCTGGAATTATGCAGGGGTTTTCAGAGGTTTTGCTCCAGTTCCACATGGGGGTAGCTGGAGAAAGCATTTCTTCTTCCCAGGTGTCATGAGGAGAATATGTTGAGTTTGACCCAATTACTTCCTGTTTCAACCTTCCCTTGAGACTGCATATAGATGGGTGAAACATTTTCACAACCTCTGCTGGACCTTGAGTGGTATCTTGAGCAAGTGGTAAGAGTAGTGAATTATATACTGTTAAGGGAAAATTGTTATCTAATCTTCTTTTGGGATCCCTTAAAGTTATCACCGAATGGAATAGCTATAACCTCTCTCACTTTCGATAGCGGGGGTCTTGTTATTGGACTTACTATTGCAGGCCTTTGAGAATAATCGATTTTCTGCCGGGCTAGGTATTTCAGACTCCATAGTGAGGCCGTTAACCTTTACTTCATGGCAATCCTTTTGGAAAAATGAATTGGAACCCAGGTTGTCTGACTTTGTACAAAATAAATGGTCCTGGATTTTTTCTTCACTAATTTGGTTTTCCCTGCTGGGGCTCAAAGATGGCTGGGCTACTTTCTCTATGTTTTCCCAACCCTCATGGAAACTGTGATTAAGTAGAGAGATAGAAGAAGAAATCAGAGCTTCAGAGTGGTTCTCTTTAGATGTCACCGAAGAAGATACTGGTTCATCATTTCTTTCTCTTTCCATGGTAGGTGTACTATTTATCTTACCCACTTAGGAAGCCAATCAAAACCCTTCTTCCAATAGTTCAGGTGTTTCAAAAGTCTCTTTTTTCCAGGAGAGGGGATTACCGGGTGCCCTAAGGAATTAAATAAATCTGTACTCTCCAAGGAGAAGCTAGACTTTTTTTGCTCATGATAAGAGTCAGAGTTTGACGCCCTCTCCCAAATATGGTAATGGGGAGTTATATCCCCATTTTGTGGCTCCCAAGGATAATCTCTACCTCTCTCTTTATAAACCTTACCAGTAGAGGTCTCCAATAGGGTTTCATACGTTAGGTATCCCACTAGCTCACCCCAATTAATCTGAACAGATGTAAATGAGAAATTCAGAATTATCTTCCTGTCCAGAAGATAGAAAGGGTAGTATCTTCACCTGCTTTCTATCGAATGGTTTCCCAGGAGGTGTCATATAAATAATAGAATTCACAAAGCGGTTTAAATGGAGGTCTAAGGAGACAATGATTTTAGCCCTGCTCTGATTCACATATTCTCGGGGGGAAAAAGTTGATAACTATTCCCTTCCACTGTTTCTCTTCTCAGAGGAATGGCCTGGGAGGTTAAGGACTGGAATATTATCCCTAAAATAGGGTTCTGATCTTTATGGATTAGCCTAATTCATGTTTGCATGGCGCAATCTGGTCTATTGGGAAGATGGACTTCTTTGATTTATTGCCAAAAGGATTGGGAATATGGTTAATGGATTTTGTAACCTCTAGTGTCCCCCAGTTTGCGTCACCTACGCCAGATCCCACTCTTAACACCATATATAAGGGTGTAGAAGTAACAGACCGACACACAGGTGGCATGCGTTTGGCTATAGACTTTTATTAGTATGCAAATAAAAGAGAAAACCCTATCTGACCCTAGTTTTATGAGGGATCCCTGCCTCAACTAATACTAAGGACATTGTCAGGATGTCAGTCTAAAGCAAAGAGTTTACCGTCCTGTGTCCAAAAGCCTACTTCCAACCCTTACACTATAAACCTACCTAAGAAGGATGGGTGGTCTTCTTGGTCCAAAGAAATGTCTCCCTTCTTCTGGACAGCAATCCAAAGTTCAGTATTGGGTGAAGCAAACTAAATTGTTCTTATTCAGGAATGTAAATCAAAAGTTTTAAAAAATCTCTTTGAGTGTATTCCAGCAAAGCACGCAAAGGTCTTGTATCTTTACAGCATTAGGGGGAGCCATGAGGGCACTTCCCACCTCTTGGTTATTTCATTAAGACCAAGGGGTATGTCCACGTTCTCCTGGTCTTTCTCAATGTTCCTCAGGATGCCAAGCAAATTACTACCTTCTCTTCACTGGCTCAACAATGTTCATAAGACCTGGGATTTGTCTCCCTTCCCCTGGTCTTTTCTCAAGCTCTTCTGGATGCCAAGAGAATAACTTCCTTCTCTTGGCTAGTTTGTAACTGTTCATAAGACCAAGGGGAATGTCTCCCTTCCCCTGGTTTTCTCAAGCTCTTCGGGATGCCAAGACAATGTCTCCCTTCTCTTGGCTATGTGAAAAACCTGAGGGTATTTCACTACTCAATCCCCAGGGATCCCTTATTCAAGTGGCCAGGGAAGGGCCATCGCTACTTGATCCTGACCCTCGGGGTGGACAAGCGAGGGAAGATCCTTGGGGAGTGGGAAAAAGCACAGGGAGGCAAGACATGGTATTCCCCACAGTTGTATAGCCCATATTCCCTCTACCTTTATGTGATACTACAACTCCCATAATTCCCCTCCTTTCTGTGTCAGTCCAACTTCTGAGATGAGGAAGAGTAAGTCTGAGATTAGGAAGATTACCACTAGTAATATGCAATGGTCCTGTCGGATTTATGAGGCCAATCAGGGTCAGGCACTCAGTTATGATCACACACACCTGAAACACATTGACGCCTACCTAGAGTATAAGAGGTGGATCATAGAATCACACAGAGAGCGAGTTGGAGCCTGAGACAGAACACAAGTTCGAGGTCAAGCAGGCAGGGAACTGGGTTGTGTAGTAGGAACCCCAAAAACTGTCGGCCTGAGAGGTGGAAAGGCTGCAGAAAGAGTGGCGACTGAGCCATGTCCCCAAGGAGTCAGAAGGAGGTCGCTTGAGGAAACAAACTCTAAAGAGAAATCCTTGCAACGGTGCTCGTTCCCCTGGGCATGCAAGAAGGCCCGGGAGTGTCGGAGGGGCAGCGGAGGAGACCCTGACCTCAACACGCAACAAGCGATAAAGAGAAACACAGTCGTTGAGTTCAAAGCAGAAGGGAGCCTGGTTTGTGAAAGATGCGAGGCGTGAGTGAAATACAATGTTGCAAAACTAGGACACGCATATGGCGAGAAACGCAATGAAGATGAAAGTTTCAATTGTCCATTGTTGAAAGAGTGTGATAAGAAACAAAGTGACGGGCCGCATGTACATTTACACGAGTAAAGAGAGACTTTTTGAGATTGTGAATTGCACAGGGGTGGAAGAATAGGGTCTGGGACCCGTAATGAGAATTGAGGTGAAGGTCAGGGACCCACAAGAAGAATTGTGAAAGACGGTGCTGGGGGCACAACCAAGTGAAGATTGTGAAAGAGGGTGCTGAGGGCACGACCAAGTGAAGAATAATGCGAGAAGCATGAACTGTATAGATGGCCTTAGTAACAGAGTGGTCCTGCACAGGGCTGAGCAAGATGATGTGCGTTTGCGAAATTGTCTCTGTTACTGTGCTATGAAGTAAAGAAGTGCCAAGGGCATAATTGTGTGAAATCCTCACTGACAGAGTGGTCCCGCAAAGGGCTAGCAAATACTTTGCGTTTGGGAAGGTCTCTATCATGTAAACCATTGAAGGATTGTTGAACTGTTGGGGAAGGGAACCCCAGTGCGAAAAAAATATTTACTTATTTTTATATTTGTAAAGCGCTTACGTCCAGGAGCATCAAGGTACTGTTGCATCCAGTTACAAAGCGTAAGAAATCTCAGGAACTGTTGGGGAAGGGAACCCCATTGTGAAACATTTTGAGTTGATGCCGAACCAGGCGAGGGAAGCCTGAGAAAACAGTTTTTTGAGAAATTGATACCAAACTAGGCGAGTGAAGCCTGAGTGAACTGTATGCTGTTGAACTGGAAGCCTGGAAGAACTGTGGCCCATTGAACTGTGTGAACTAGCCACCCAAGCTCCTAACAAACTCTTATTACTCAAGCTTGGGGAAGGGAGAGTTATTCAACTCCATTGACATCCTGACTTTCAATTGATACAGTCTTTTGTTTTTACTTATTTCCCACCACTTAGTTATTGTAAAAGCGTGAGGGCAAGCATAGGTTTTGGATATAGAAATTTCTTTATTTTGACTAGACTGACTCTGACTAATTACTTTTATTTAATGGTCGAGACTACTCTCATTACAGACTTAGGGCCAGCTCAGAAGCCTCCTACCCCCATTCAAACCTTAATAGAGGTGTTGAAACTTGTATCTTTGTGTCTGTGTCTAACTTGTGATACCGTGCCTACCTCACAGCTAGTTCAACAATGTTAATAAGACAAAGGGGTTTGTCTCCCTTCCCCCCTGGCCTGTATTGAGCTCCTCGGGATGCCAGGAGAATAACTTCCTTCTCTTGGCTAATTCACCAATTTTCACAAGACCAAAGTGGTATGTTTCCCTTCCCCTGGCCTTTCAGGATGCCAAGAGAATAACTTCCTTCTTTTGGCTGGTTCACCAATTTTCACATGACCAAAGTGGTATGTCACCCTTCCCCAAGCCTTTCTTGAAGTGCTCTTCAGGATCTCCAGTGTTCACCTTGTTCACAGATTACCTGGTTTTCTACCCTGCCAGGTACTGCTACTATGATGATGTTCCCGGAGGCAATTCGTCATGGTATGCAATGATTTTACCGGATTAAAAATAACGAATAACATTTTTATCTATACATTTTTGCTGATATAAAAACTGCATTTTTTTAAACATATATATGGATTGGGGTAAGGGGTTAAAACGGGTAAGGAGGGGGTTGGGGTGGGATTATAAACAAAGGTAAACAGGTGGTAGAGGGGGGACCCCCAAATTAAAAAACTAAAATTCAGTATTATTTTCAGTAAAAATGTTTAGTTAAAAAAGTTTTAGTTATTTTTTAATTTGTTAAAATCACATGTAACCATTCGTCATTGGCTGTTGTTTCCAGACCCTTTTCAGTTCCTCTTGTTCCTCAGAAGTTACACCCAGTTCACTAGTCTGCCAGGCATTCCCCCTTGTTGAGTTCCAGACCCTCCTTATTAGTTTCTTTCTTCATCTCGGGTCCCATACTCCTATTTGCATTGGTTTCTTTCTCTCCTTTGGGCCTCAGACCCCTTTGGCATAGGCTTCTCTCTCTCATGGATCCCAGACCCTTTTTGTATTTGCCCCTTTGGGTCCCAGAACCTTTTGGCAAAGGTTTCTCTCTCTTTTGGGGATCCCCACAATCGTCCAGTTCTTCCCACCCTCTTCTGGGTGCTTACCAGTGTTTCGCGGTTGTGTACAGACTTCAATGACCTTCTCCGGTATCTCCTGATCCTTCCAGGTACTGCGGCGGTACTGTAGCAGCTGCCTGTGGCCCTCCCAACATTCAAGGGATTTCAGCGATTCTGCAGTGGTTCCCAGAGGCATCCTGGCCTCCTCTGATCGTTCCAGTGACTGCTGCTAGGCTGCGCGGCCCAGGCGGTTCCTTCGCTCCAGCATTCTCATTCGTCTGGGTGCTCTGCCTCCTGTCTCTTGCTCTAGCCTTTTTACAATGCACCTTCTGGTGATGTAACTGCAGGCGGGTATCTTTCTCTTCCCCTGCTGCTCCTTCCGTCGTACAGGATTGGAATCTCAGTTCCTCTAGGGAGGGCCTCTCTGATTTGAAGTTCCCTCTTCTGTTTTGATGGCAGCTCAGCCAATAGGAATCTTGTAACAACTAGACCGTTGAGTAGAGGTGCTCTTTATTCTTCTGCACTTCTTCCTCGTCCCAGTACTGATGTTGAGGATTCTCAGTGAGTCAGTTAGTCTCTTTTTCTGAGTACCTAAGGGCTATAAGTCCCTTGAGGCCTCCACACCTTTCCTTATCTCAGAACATCCTACCTGGCTGGTATGGCAAAGGCACATGGGCACAATGGGGAAGGGAGGGGGTAGGAAGGCGTGCCATGGTTAGGTGGGCTATTGGGATACCGCATTCTTCCCATGTTGTCACTAATCCCATAGAGGCTTCTCTCCCCATGAGATCCACCCACTGAGTACCACCCCCCAGGGGATTTTCGGGTAGCAGCCTGATCTCCCTGGCCACGTGGGACAGGTTTCCCCCTAGGGGAAAAGTGACAACATCCAGGTATTCTTCACAATGTACATGGCTCAAATACCACAGAAATATGGCCACATCGGCATCGCACTCCAGTTGGTCTGGCTAATTTCCTGTTCTCCTAACCCTGCCCCTGGCATTTTTATTTCATGCACAATCACTTCAAACTTAGATGCATAGACAATGTAAAACTTGGCAATCTTATGATGTCTCTCTGCTGGGCGCATTAGAGAGTGACATAGACATCCTTTCAATCACATAATTTTTCACGTTCCCGTTATTCACTGTAACAACAGTCGATGTGAGGTTAAGTGTGTTCATGGCCTACTCGTAGTAGATTCGGGACCAGCCATTTGAATGCCTCATGAAATGGATGACACTTCAATCAACTGGCCACTAGGCTTCGAGCCATTCCATCAATCTTATTTTTTCTTTTATGGTGCAAATTTTTTTTATGAGCAGACTATACAGTATTTTGTTGTTATTTAAAGCCATTACGGAACTGTTGATGGGAACTACAGTAAAGCCATGGGCGTAGGACATGGGGGGGGGGGGGGACAAGAGGGACAAATCCCCACCACCATTTTATGTGGGGGGGATAAAATTGCATTTATCCCCCCCAGAATATATAAGTAAAATATGTAAGTGTTGTGCATGCAGAGTGTAAACATTTGCAGCGTGTAATTATACTTCTGCAGTCAGTGGTCAAGTCCTAAAAATGAAAGTGGGAGGACACGTCAACAAATGCAATGGGATGTGATGTCACCAGAAATTAGCATATCAAGGTGAAATATGCACATTTCATTACATTTGCTTTGCATAAACTCCCAAATTGCAGAGGACGAATGTCATTTGCCTTTCATAAAAACAACACACACACAAAGACCAGAGAGGATTTTTTCTTCTAATAGTGTTTTTGAAAATGTTAAAAGATGTGCATGTTTTAAACTCCAAGAACCAATACAAATGTTTTCCCTGGGAATTACAGTACCGGAATGAGACATTTTACCTTAAGTTGTTTGTTATTTTTCATCAGGTTATATAATGCAGTGGTGAAGTGTCCGGCCTACAAACCTGACCACTGTGGTTCGATCCCCGTGGTCGTCTTTAAGGCATAAATTCAAAGAGGACATTTACTGTTTATCATTTTAGCTGTGGGGGACTGAGCCCACCCTCTGAAAAAAGTGGGCGGACTCCGTCCCCCCGCGTTTACCCTCGACTTGAGCCTGCAGGCTGCAGCCGTCACCGTGCAAAAGTAGTTTTAAAGGGCTTAAAGTACTTCTGCTCGCTGCATGCCACGCACCTGCACATTTGGTACATGCCCAGGCCGGGGAACAAACTGCATGTGCCACTGCGCAGTGCACTGCTGCACAGCCTCAGCCTGCGTTTGTCCAGAGGCCAGAGCAAAGTGGAGCAGCCAGGCAGTGACGCATGCAGAGAACTCTGCGATGGCATTTGATTATCGAGGCAAGGGAGTTGGAGACTAGAGAGAGACTCAACTCGAGCCGGAAACCAGCTGAGGTCAGTGACTGTGTAGTAGTGTCTGTGTGTGGGTGATGTTGTGTGACTGTCTGGACGAGGGGGGCAGCGTGACTGAGTATGTGATGTCATGGGGGGCGTCAGGTTCACTTGGCCTTGGCCCCAGTGCTCCAGACCAATAGCGCCCGCAAAGGCAATGGCAGTGCACCCGGGCCAGGCCAAGAAATGGGCCTGGAAGTGGAATGGATCAGAGATTAACACGCTGCAAACGTGTTGCTCAAGCCAAACGACACCCATGGCTTCTGCACTCTGAGTCTCTTCCTTGGTGTGGCACGCATAATGTCCCTCCCATACCGCTGAGGTCTCCCAGGGGGTATGTATATCACACCAGGGCCCCAGACACGCACGCACGGCACAAGGTGGTGTCCTCTTCCAACAGTGCTCTGGGGCTCCTCGCCCTCAAGGACCCCCCAGCTCCCTGGACCCCCTGCATCCTAGCAACCCAACCCTGCCTCTTCTTAAGTCACTCCTATCTTTCCAATAAGGAGAACCCTTCTGCTGTGCACCTGGCAGACGTGCTAGATAATTTAGCAGGGCCGGGCCCACATAGCATTCCACGTCACCTGAAGGGGTCCTCACATGCTGGATACATTCCTGAAGATTACCAGGCCACATGAAAGTCACGCAAAGGGGCCCTGGCAGCCTTTAACATCATTACTGGGGTCCTCAATCACAACCCATATAAGGTGCTGAAAATGAAAAAAGTGAGCATTGCCTGGGTTTGGGTCTTGGGGTGCTACTGCATGGCACAGTTTGCCTTAGTACAGTTCTGCATTACTCCGGTATTGAATACCCTGTCACCATCAAATGATGGGTCCTTCCTCCTACTGTCATACAAGGTGACTCGATGCGTCTGCATCACATGTTAGAAGCCACCAGATCCTCTGTGAGTTGCCAATGCAGTCCCAGTTTTCATCTGCGTTCTGGGACTTGTGGTTTTTCTTTTCCCGTAATGAATAAGAGACGGCAATCCCCATATGGCAAAGAGCTATGCCCTCAGAATGCCATGAACATCTCTGGAATGTTCTGGAGCATGTAGCCCCTTGCCCCACCCTTGATTTCCCACCTTCCCTAAAAATGTTACCCATCACAAACTCAGCACTGTGCAGAAAAGCAATGCAAACCAACGGGATGTATCCTAGTGAAAGGACGCCCAGCACTTCTGTTTCCTGATTAAAAATGCTTTTGGAAGCCGCAGAAGTTAATCAAATGTAAATGCCTTCACGTGTCTCAAAAGTAGCCTGAAACATAATTGCAGGCTGATACTTTAAATGTGGCCTAGTGTAGGAGGAACGATTATTTACTAAAACCCTAGGTGCATTGCCTACCCAGATCTCAGTATACACGTCTCTGGCCACCAGCCCCCTTTAACACCTGTACCCAACAACCTATCATGTACATTCCCAGAGTCAAATAAGTGAGACAATGCTGAACACAGGGGTGCATGTGGGGTGCTGAAGCTTCCATGTTAGGGCCTAGTCGGCGGGGGGGTGCATGTGGGGGCTCACGCTTCCATGTTAGGGCCTGGCTGGCGGGGGGTGCATGTGGCGGGCTCAAGCTTTCATGTTAGGTGCTGGTCGACGGGGGGTGCATGTGGGGGGCTGAAGCTTCCATATTAGGGCCTGGTCGGTGCAGGGTGCATGTGGGGGGCTTAAGCTTCCATGTTCGGGCCTGGTTGGCGGGGGTGCATTGGGGGGCTGAAGCTTCCATGTTAGGGCCTGATCGGCGGAGGGTGCATCTGGGGGGCTGAAGCTTCCAAGTTAGGGCCTGGTCGGCGGGGGGTGCATGTGGGGGCTGAAGCTTCCATGTTAGGGCCTGATCGGCGGGGGGTGCATGTGGGGGGCTGAAGCTTCAAAGTTAGGGCCTGGTCAGTGGGGCGTGCATGTGGGGGGCTCACGCTTCCATGTTGGGGCCTGGTTGGCGGGGGTGTGCATGTGGGGGGCTCAAGTTTCCATGTTAGGGCCTGGTGGCCTGACCTGCAGAAAATGACATGTTGTACTATAACGCAGAACTATGGCAGCGTTTTGTTGGTGGGCAATTTGATTGTCCTAACATTCCATTATAAATGCACAGCTCTAGCTTAGTTGGAAGAAAGCCACTTTTCCTGAATGAATGGAAGCAGAGTCAGGGAAGCAGAGCAAATGTACCGTGTGGTTGGCGAACAGTGCCAGCAAATGAGCAAAGCGCAAACTCTGGAGAGGCAGCCGTTTCTCACATATATGGCAATGGCCAGATGTCTACGTAATTAGGGGCTACACTGTGCATTTTTAAGCACTAATGTAAATTAACTGCACACGTTTTGGGAGCTGTGTTATGAATGTAATACTGAAGCATCTTCTGATGAGTAAAGAGGAAACCATATGGCCAACATCCCAGGCATCCCCCGAAAGAGTTCCATATCAGTGGCACTAACCTCAATGCAGAGGTTCACAACTTGTTTAGCTCGGGGGCCGGATGTGTGACCCTCACACCATGGTTCGCACGGGTTCCTGATGATAGAAATTACAGGTGACCACGTGGCAGCCAGTGGGGGAAGGAGGTAGAGGCTGTGTATGAGAAGGGGGAAGTAGGGAAACCGGGAAGAGGGTTAGGGTTACAAAATTGGATAGGTAGAGGGATGTTAGGGGAAAAAACACACCTTGATACTCTTTATACCCACCTAGCGACCTGACCTCACCTAATAGTAACCAAACCTGCCTGAAAAAATAGCCTACTGCCTTCCTAAATCACTACAAACATACATTCCTCTGACCCCCTTGTACCTGAACATTAGAAACAAAGCATCAGACCTGCAACACCCCCTCAATGGGAGTTGAGGCAGCAAAATGTACATGGCAGCATAATGAAACAAAACAGCAGGGAGCTTCTCCCCTCATGATTGACAAAACTCATGGAAATGCCTCAAGTGTTCTGCTTGAGCGGCTGGGGGAAGAAGGGCACAGGCTAAGTGGGAACATGGTGCAACTTATGTCAAGGGCTTAAGGCTGGTACAAGTCAATGGCCAAGTGGGTAAAACCAGAAAAACAAGATGGTCCCCCAGGGGCAGCATAAGGGCCTTTCAAACATTTCATTTAAAAGGGGCCTCGAACTTCCAGATGACATTGACCCCTCATTTTGCCAGTCAGCACCTACAACATGGCAATACATTCCTTTCTATATTACATTTGTTCTGGGGCTTACAATGTGCGCTTTGCTGGAGACCTTCCGGATGTCACTTCCCTCAAGTCCACCTTGGGGACTTCCTTCATACACAAAAACCAAGGCCCCCAGGTGTCCACTGTCCCCCCAAGATTTTATGTGTCTCCTACGCCCCTGAGTAAAGGCCCCGCAGGTCCCTAACTGCGACAAATGGTCTTGTACCACTGAAAGGGGTGCATCGCATGTGTGATGATATTGCACATGTCAATTTCAAGCACTGAAGAGTAGATAACTACTTTAAGGTGAATTTAAAAGCAAGGCAGAGGGACTCATACAAAGCGATATTAGGGCTAATGTACACACTAAAACAACTATCATGCAGCAAGTTAAGGGTAAAGCACAGTCTGGGGATCAGGAAATCAGCAAGACAGCATCATGTGTCTTTAGGGCAGTAAGCAGTAGAGACTCGCACAGCTGCATTTTATCTTTCCTATTTAAGAACCATAATGCATAAAGCCTATTGACGTGTACATTACAAAGGCACCCCATACTCTACACAGAAGCAATCTGAACTTCTCAATGGATCACCCCCCTCTGAACCAAAGGATTAGCTTCTTCAAAATTGCTGATGAGGTGAAGCTGCCCTGCCCTCACTACCCTTTCCTCCTCCCACCCGTCCACACCTGAGTCAGTGATAAGTGCAGAGGCCTACAGGTTTTGGCTCATTGTGGCCTACAATGGTACGTAGCACCACATCACTGAAATGCCTTTCCTTGGGGTGCGATTGATGACCTAAAGCGTCGCAGGTTGGCTTACAACCCTCCCAGCCAGGTGAACATGCTGCCTTCCAGGAAGCTCGATGCCACCAGACGTACCCTCCCAATGGGGATAGCATATTAGCTGATGCGATAATAGAGGCCTTTATCTGCTGGCCCAGAATATCAGAGTGCATATCCCTCAATTATCCTTACTCGGATATAAATATAGCTATTAGAGCATATTTAATAAGTGGTCACCAAGACGCTCCACCGCATTGCATTTTATAGTACTCCGAACAACCGATAAGCCCGTATTTTACGCACTGTGCAGCTGTTTCCTGTTCGGTGCTTTCCTAATGTACAGATTAGGGAATAGAAACAGAGAACATGCACCAGATAGACACCAATTCACTATATTTCCCTATAGATAAGCGCCATACACTCAAACAAAGCGTGCTCAAAACAGCACCTCCCACAGGGGAAGAAATGTTCAGCCTTGGTGGATACAAAACAAGCGACTTTATTTACAGAAGAAGACAACAACAACCTCATTGGACCTTTTCACACATATCACGTGCCATGTGCTTTCAAGAACATATTGCATTTCACGATCATAACAACAACCTAATTGGATCTCGCTAGACATTCTGCGTTTCACGAACTTCAAGTTAGAACCACAGCCTTCCTTTTCTTAGGACCAAGGCCATCTCAATAACCGCCCCGCTTGGGGCAAGCACTAACGAAACCCACTCCACACTTGCAGCGCTATCTCTGCCAATAGTGCCAAGCACCAATGATCAAGAGGACCTGTCAGTCACCTATGAAAGGCCGCTTCTAAGATATTCAGAAGCATCTAGCATACTCTCTAGTATGAGGCAAAACCATGAATAAAAAACAAGAAATCTGAGCAAGGCACCTGCAATCGGTATACAGTCTTTTATAACAAAACGTGTATAACGAAAAACATAACACAACTATGTGTGGGGGTGGGGTAAAGGGTTAAATCTAGTGGGGAAACGGTTGGAGTGGGTTTTTAGGGGTGGGAAATGGGAGTTTAGGGGGGAACCCTCCAAGAAAAGAAGAACAAAAATAATCGTTATGTTTTTTCGTTGTAAAATGTTCAGTATATGTGCATTCTACATAAAATGTGTCGTTATAAAGACGCGTAACTCCTGAAATCGATCCTAGACATAGACCAATTCATTTGTCTGATAGAATTTAGCTACGCAAGCCAATTATGGGACCCAGGGACTCAACCTCCCATCTCAGTTCACAGCGCTGGCCCCTTGGCTCAGTTAGCAGGGTATATTCATGAGGTCAATTCACAAGGGTCCCCACTATGCAAACCCACTCCTTAAGTAATGGTTCTTGAGGCGCCCAGTGCTCCACCCACTCGGCCCACGCACGGTCTAGTGCTCCATCCACTCGGCCCACGGTCTAATGCTCCATCCACTCGGCCCACGGTCTAATGCTCCATCCACTCGGTCCACGGTCTAGTGCTCCATCCACTCGGTCCACGGTCTAGTGCTCCATCCACTCGGCCCACGGTCTAGTGCTCCATCCACTCGGCCCACCGTCTAGTGCTCCACCCACTCGGCCCACCGTCTAGTGCTCCACCCACTCGGCCCACGGTCTTCTTCTGCCTCGAGCACAACCAAACAAAACCATGTCTAAGATGGCGTCAAGGACCGCTTTGAGCCGAAGGGTAAACTATCTGGAAGCCGATGCCCCAAATAAAAGTTGTTTTGTGTCTACTCTGTTATCAATCTGTAGCTTAAGCCAAGGGCGATAGCTTGCTTTGCGCCATGTAAACTACTCGGGCAGACTGCAAACCAGGTCTGTGGTACAATGGCTCACTTACTAAGCCATTCTCTATATCAATATAGGATTGTTTTACTACACACCAAAGTAACTACATATTTGATATATATATGCATGAATCTACGTATGTATGTGTGTATGTATGTGTTGAAGGCTATATATAGTCTCACTACACTACCTCAGTGAGCTATGTGCTATGTACTGGCTGAATAAATGAATGCTTGCTAGCTCAAAAACATAGCTCATCAGGAAACATTCTCTTTCTCATTCTGTAGAGATGCCGTATACCTGCACATTTCTAATACAATTCCAATGTACTGCAAAGCTGGCTAGTTTAAGGCGTTTCGAGCGCAGCAATGCACTTCTAAGTGCTGCAGTCGGAATGGCATCTGCCAATAACGCATTTCATACATTTGCGTCTGCTTTCTACAATAGCAAACATGATAAATCATGTCTTCACAGAGTCTGCATAACACCATACATGATTTGCTTACGCTTTCAGGCGGCAAAGATTCTGTCGGGTTCTAACCAGGCCTCAAAAAGCCCAAGTTATATTCTAATGGTCTATTATGAGCACACGTGACGCTTGAATCCACGGTTTAGCTACCCTTCCTGACCTCTGCGGGTGGTTTGAGCACGATCCCATAACAAAAGATAAACCTCTCATATAGCATGCACAACTTCGAACAAAAAAGTGGCTCGGACAAAACGCAACAACACTGCCAGACACACCAGACCCTCCCACTCTCACACATCAACGAATGTGAGTGCAGACTGATTTGCTCATGTATGCCTTTATTTATAAATACATATTTTTGCCTTCCACTTGAATTCATACCTGCAAATAAATAACTAACAAACAAGCTGTCCATTTCTTTGCCCTGTGCTCAACCAGGGTGGTGTGCAACTCAACATTATTCAACACATCACATGACTAGTGTCTGCTGACATTCAGTCAGTCCAAATGAGTATCCAGGGGAGGGCAAATGGTAGCTGTAGTCCAAAGCATTTGCAGAGAATGACACTATCAATTATCTGGATGTGTGCGACTAATGGAAACATGGTAAATGAAAGAAAGTTGACATCACTTGACATTACTAAACACATTACATTACTGCTGTATGCTGCCATTTGCATACCAAAGCAGGGGAAGCAGGATCTAGAGCCTGTAGTTTGCAAGTTGTTTCGGGCTACCACCCCTATCAGTACTCTCCATTGAATATCCAGGATATTGCTTATGGGAGATGTAGTACAAAGACATCCAGGGTATACGCATACCAGAATGAGTGACCCATGCCCTCCTTCTCCCAGAAACCATTTGACAGTCAAGTGAAAAGCCACACACCCATAGCACTATTATGCCCACAGTACACCCTGTCTGGCCAGAGCTGCAGAATAAGGGTTTAGTTTATCGGAATGTGCCCAAGATGAAGGCAAACAGCCCTTCCAAAGTCAACAGGTATAACACATTTCCCATTGGCAGATCCAAGAGTAAAATGCTGCAGTATGCACCACGGTAGGTATTAACATTTCACAACCTAAACAGTTGACAACTCATTGCTACAAAGGGAGATCACCTGTGTTAGTGTGATGTGCAGTGTGACGGTTCTGCATGCTTTACTGTATTGCACAGTTACAGAAAATGTCTTACACCATATGTCATTGCTGTATAGCAAACGGGCATGATATCTGTTTTCAAAAGGACTGCACACAACACATATTTAAAGTAACTGCAAGAATAAAGGTGACTCCAGGACTCAGCGCCAGTGGAAATTAATGTGATTGCTTTATTGCACAATCAAAACATTATTTGAGAACTCAGCTTAGCTGTGCAGCCGACGCGTTTCATCCAGAACAACAGTACCATTGATGTACGGGGATTTGTCCCATTTACTAACTACCGGACAACAGTCACATGAAGTTTATTATTCTGATATGGACCCTGATTTGATAAAGGCACAAGCCGAAACACGTGTAATCAGCTAGCAGGGATCAGCTAGCAGAGGGCTATGTTCTCAAATAATGTTTTGATTGTGCAATAAAACAATCAAATTCATTTCCCCTGGCGCTGAGTCCTGGAGTCACCTTTATTCTTGCAGCTATTTGTAGACGGTTAGGGCTTAACACCCGTCCAAATCCAGTGACCTGCGACAATGGGTGTAATCTAGTGAATGTAATAAGGGTTCTCTTCGCAAAGGCACATTACAGGGATTGTAAGGAGTCGCCTGCCCGAGCAACTTCAGAAATAAGCCCCATACATTTGCTTGAAACATATTGAAAGTATCTCCTTGCTGTGTACTGTTTACCCAAGTAACAATGAATAGGTTTGCAATCACATAACCTCATCACAAATGTAGGGACTTGCATGTGGCGCAGCAGTGCATTTGACTCTAGTGATATTACAGTGATAATAAGAAGCCTGGAATACATGTGTAGTTGAAGGGGAAGAACAGAACGGATTTGGAGATTGTGCTAAATGTGGGAGCAGCCTCACGAAATTAATTTGTGCTCAAAAACACTACTCTGTATAAATGTCCATTAGCTTGGTGATGCACTGTGACAATCAGGCTCAAACTCACCTTGAACACCGTGTAGAGAAATATCCCCCACGGAAAAGTTGCAAATCCAGACCTCTGCGATGGATAATACCAATGCCAGTGTGATGTCAGGTCTCGAGTATCGCACACTTTGCAGGTAGGCTAACCCCTGGGTTTGATAAAATTCCTGTTGATTTGTATCAAAATGAACCAGCTGGATGGGTGCCATATTTTCAGATTTTTTCAATAAAATAATGAAATAATTATTGTCACCAATAGTTGGCTCTCTGCTGGGATAGTACCTATCTTTAAAAACGGTGATAGGACATTTACGAACGTTATCGCTAATTTCTCTTATCGACAGTATGTTCAAAATTTATTGTAAAATTTTGGTCAATCGTCTTGATAACTGGGTCCCGGAATATGATCTTTTAAATATTCTGCAGGGTGGTTCTAAAGACAAATGAGGCACCAGTGAACACTGTGTTCTTGTTTGTGCCATGCTGCAAAGAAACTGCATACAGAAGAATAGGTTTTATATCTTGTTTTTATTGATTTTAAAACAGCGTTTGACAAGGCGGACAGAGACACGCTGTGGTTGATGTCTAAGAATATGAATATCCCCTCCCCAATTCTACATGCTCTATACTGTGGAAACCGAGTCAGATGTGGGCAAGTTGGCTTTTGCACAGATAACTTTGACTTAACCTCTGGTGTGAGACAGGGCTGTGTCTTGGCACCTCTGCTGTTCTCACTGTATATCAATTTTTTTGCTGAGATGATTCAAGGTTTACTTATCATGTGACAGCACCACATTGTAACTGTTAGTGCAGCAGTGAATATATATATATATATATTTACAATCGATAGTTCCATTTGGTACTTTTTTCAAATATATTGTTTTTGACCAGAGTCAATTTAGAATACTATTGTGCATCATGCGGTTGATTATTCTGTTGTTTTCCACAAATATTTGGTTATATAAGAAACACTTGTTTTCAAACAAATGTCCAACTTTGGAACAATTTGTATACATTGCGAAATTCTTATGCATGGTGACTGACACAAACATCAGTGTATACACATTATTGCAAGAGCATTTCCAATGCTCCCATTACGATGTTATCAACATTTGATTTGTAACTTTGATTTTGTATTTAATTGTGAAACTTTGATTTTGTATTTTACTGTGGTTTATATTACCTTATGTAAAAAATAAGATGTTTTGTGAATCGTTGGATAACATAGTTTGGATTGTTTATTAAGGAGGTTTGCCCTTTGAAAGTGTGCTTGTGTGTTTCTCACTAAGTTTTAGTGAGCTCATTTTTAGATGTTGGTCTGTGATGTTACCAGACTTGGAGATGAACAAATTGGCATATTCCTAAATGCCAATAAGGTTGTGCTGATATCACAGACGCCTTCTGGCTCAGCCAGATAATTATCATGTTTAGAAGCCTTCTGTGAGGACTGTTATGCAAGTCAATTTGTCAAAACCAAAGTAATGGTATGCCATAGTAGAAGTTAAAATAGGTCTAATTAAAACTGAAGGGTACTGAAATTGTCCAGGTGGAACGTTTTGACTATTTGGGCGTCCGACTATCGGATAACAACTCCTAGGTCAAACAAATCGATCCGAGTAGCTGCGTGTTGAGACAAAGTGTGGGTGCTACCTTAAGAGCCATAGAAGAATGTCTTGTACAATCCAGTATGAAATAGAGCTCAGAGTTTTGCAGCTTTGAGTTGAGTGTCCAAAAAGCCGCATTCTGGGAACTTTGTAACTCAAATGGAGAGTGAGTTTGGAAATGGATTACCCGTGTGAAAAATGATTATGAGATCTCGAGCTGTGGAATGCTGATAGCATTTCGACCTCAATGAGCTCTTCAAAGTGACAGGAGTCTTTTGAGGAGTGGGCTGTTATCTCACTTTCGGTCAGGGTCTGCCTTAGGTCCTATGTCCATTAACTATCTATGTTTCAAGATATCATGGGCCTGTGGAGTGTATATAAGTGTAATAACGTGCCCTAGGAGAAGAACTCTTTCTACTGGATTCAGGTTAGATTTGCTCTTTACCGCTGATGTTACGGCATCTCGCAAAGAAACATCACCTTTTATCCTTATTCTCTAACAGTTATAGTATCTTTGAAACATTTGTTTTACTGCACCTTGTATAAAGGTCTAAGGTCGACATTTTGGATACCCAACATTGTATAACAGCATAACAGTGCAAGGCATGCAATTGTGTTTTTTAAAACTTTGTCTACTCCTGATGCGATTTTAGCTTTTGTAAATTATCTTGATGCTGATTGGTCCAAACGTGAACGCCAAAAGTACATGATCTCTGTTTAATTTGTTATACTGTTCTATGATGATGTATTTGATTGTACTGTTATGTTTTGCTTTTAAGGATGAAATCTTATCTGAATAAAGCTTTCTGTTGCAGTAGGCTGTACTTCTTAAGATTCCTAAATACCATTGAAAGCATCTGGTTGGCCTTTTTTTCAGTTCTGGCCCCTAGCTTGCGGAATGCTCTTCCGCCGTATGTGAGAGCACTGGTTGAGTATTTTCCTTTCAGGAAAGCATTAAAGACTCACCTGTTTAGCTCTTCTTCCTCTTTTTAGCTTGACTGAGGCCCTGTTTTCTGTGAGCTGCTCTCCTCTCTGCACCTAGATGCCTTTGGGTTATAGTCTGTGCTTTATACATTTTATAATAAATAAATAAACAAATAAATAAATAAATAGGCAAACCCATTGCTCCATATCAGCTACGCTCTCCAGGTCTGCATTACTGAACAGCACACACTATGTGTGGGAGGTGCCTCAGAGGAGGGCAGGTTTAGAGAGTTCTGAACTCAATAGACTAGAGTAGCCATTAGGTACTACTATTGGTGGTCTCTGATATGCCTCTCCCTCAGTTTTAATTTCAGTTCATTATTAGTGTGTTGCTTTAAATATAAGTAAATTAGTTGTCTCTCTGATACATGGAGAGTGAATTTCCAGCAGTGAAATGAGCCTCCTCGGATGGCAAGTTGTAATGCTAATCGCTGCCCAACTGTACTTGTCAACGGAGAAACAAAAGCAACAACATAAAATATATAAAAATAAGAGTACAATTCAAAAAGATATTGGTTGATGGGAGAATCAAACACAAACTCATCGTTTGCTCTTTTTAACCACGGTCAACGTGAAAAGCACTTTGCAGCCAACAGTGTAATCTCAAAGCCCATGGAAGCATTTCCAAGCTACAACATCAGTCGCCTCATCAGTCACCTTGCGCTCTGCTCGCCGAAAGCTTACCCTTAGGCAACATCAGCATCATTTCTGTCTAGCGTCAGAGAGTGGAGAGGTCTCATTCGTTTTTCTTTAGGTCTATCAACAATGGAAGAAAAAAAACAAAGCACCCAGAGGTCACCCGCTCATATAAAAGGGTCTTGAATCGGCGCAAAGGGTGCAATGCGTGTAGGCCAATATTTCAGATATCAACGACGAGTACTGTAGATGCCATAGCTGTGCTTGGACAGAGCCTTGTCTTGATTAGGAGGCCAGTGGTTTGGTGGATGACGCTTGTCTAATTTTACAGTCTGAATGGTGGTGTGGCGTGATCTGATGTTGTCTTGGATCCAATCACAATCTGGTGTAGGTAATGTCATGTTCTTCCCCCGAGCCTCCTGGTCCTCCTCATCCAGCTCGCAAGCTTAGCTGATTCTTTTCAAAGGTGTGGTTGCATTCCTGACTCGGGTATCTGGTGGTGGAACTTTGTGGTGCGGTCTGGGTTTTGCAGGCATGGGCCATTTTTTTGAATGCGGGGGGGCCCTTTGTGTCCTTGTGTCAAAGGGAAGAGAAGTGCAGGTCTCAGTGGGTAGGTGAAATGCAAGCATGTGATATGTATTAGAACTATTTGTGTGACTCCTTTTATTCAAGTGCGGGTCTGTGTGCCACTGCAGGTTGTGCTGGGACCAGTGTGCTATTTCCTGAATGATCCTGATGTGATGAAGTCCTGGCAGGGTGGCCTGGGGGCACCGAGTCTGCCTGACCAGGTGCTCCTGTAGATTGATTCTTTGGGGTCTTGTAGATGCTTGTCAATTTGCCATATGCTGTGACTCTTATCTTTTCAGTTCCTTTTCATGGCTGTGGTTTTGGTTCTAGTGGATACGTGAGCCATGAGGTCTTGCTTCACAAATAGGTTGGTTCTGTGTTTCCTGTAAACGTTTTCTCAGGCCGGTGGTTGCATGAAGCAGGTGGTCCGTTTTTATTATGAGATGGGACACAGAATGAGGACTGCTGCTTATTGAAGGGTTCAGGGGTCACCGTACAGTATGTGTATGTTGGGTAACTGCCATGGGCTTGGGTGTGGCTGGGTGTGAGTGGGGTAGCAGTCTTGAAACTCAGTTCTTGAGGTAGGTCTGATAGAGGGAAAGCTAGGTTAGTGGAGACAAATGCAAAGTGTTAAGCGCACGTAAAGACTAACTCAAATAAGGGTGCATACGGCAGATTTGTGTGACGGCAAGTACCAAAGCACAGGGTATCCTTGTCTGCACAAGGACTCAGGCAGGGGGACGTATCACTAGCATGCAGCTAGAAGAGGTAGTGAAATTAGGTGTAACTATAACTCAGGTGCACAAAGGTGGAGTTTGTAGCAAAATCAAATGGTGCTGCCAGGTGGCAAATTCATAAGGTTTCAAACAGGAATAGCTGCAAAGAGTCGCGGGGGTTCAGATGTGTAAGCGGCCATGTGAGCTGCTGATTTTGTAAGGGTGTTAACCGGATACAATCGCTGTGTCCAGAAGAAACAACGGTGAAGGTGACAATCAAATATTACCATGGTGGGGTCAGGCGGAGGTAACACAATGGAGCAACCCACAATCGTGTAATCAGGAGTGTAACCAGGGGATGAAGATATCATAGCTTGTAATTAGGAGCCCAGACACTGTGACAGATGTAAGAAGGGTGCAATCAGGAGCAAGCAAAGTGGTGCACTGAAGAACAAGACAGAATGGGGCGGGTGTTACAGTGATGCACCTTATGGACACCATCAGAAGCAAATGCAGTGTCGAAAATACCATAGTTGTGCTAGTATAACAGTGCACATATCTACTGGTATAAACTGGAGCAAGTATCAAAAGGAACAAAACACACTGGTACAGATATGAAGATGGTGTAATCAGGGGCAAGCACAGTGGCACAATCAGGAGCAAGACACAGTGGTGCAAGTGTCATTGTGTAAATGCCAGCAAGGTCTAACCAGGAGCAACAATAAGTGTTTCACTAGGGATCCAAATCCTGGGTGCGAGCATCAGCAAGAGAAACTCTCAGGAAATATACGAAGACTGTAATGAGGAGAAAACTCAGTCAGGGGCGTCACTTAGGGGTTGCCAGAGGTCGCATTTGCGACCCCTGAGTTCTCCCTTGCTACCCCTAAAAAAAAAAAACTTTAAACATATCTTTTCTTTTTTACAAATTGAAGCTCCTGGGCTGTGGTCAATGCCATGTCCATCTTTGTTTCTAGATTGGCTGGCTTTCTTGTTCAGGCTTCTTAAAAAAAACAGGGGGTCCCAAAAGTAATAAGCATCCATTTCTGACTATGTAGTCTGCTTTTCGCAAGTGGCAGTTATAGCATGTTTTTTTCTGCCGATACATATGGTGATCCATTCTTGTATGAAATGTATATCACGTTATAGTGATATTGTAACCATATTTTTCATAGTGTACTTGGAAACAATGCTATGTGATGCCACTTCCTGTTTTGCCAAGGGGTAAACGGGCGTGTTACATTGCTTCCTGTGATGTCACTTTGGGGTGGGGTCAAATGACATCACTTCCTGTGATGTCATCAGAGGTCAAGGGTCATGCAATGTCACTTCCGCAACCCCTGGCATTTTGGTGAAATGACATCCCTGAACTCAGTGGTGAAAAATATCAGAAGGGAGCAATCAGGAACAGAACACTGAGGCGTGTGCATCACTGTGCTGCTATCAGCAGGGTCTACCCATGCACACAAAGCACAGTTCTGCAGCCAGGAGGAACTATCACAGTGGAACAATCAGAAGCAAAGCACATTGCTTCTAGTATTGCAGTGGGAATGTCAGCAAGAGATAAATAGGAGCCAGGAGCAAATATCAAAAGGGTGTACCCACGAGCAAATGTACCGCTCCAAATATCAGAAGGGTGCAACCAGGAGCAAAACGCAGAGGTGCAAGTATTACCTTGCACATGTCAGCAAGGTGTAACCAAATATTAAACTTCAAAAATGTAAAGGTTCTAAACAGAGGCAAATATCATGGTGGTGCAAAAGGGGGCAAAACAGGATGGTGCAAGTATCAGAAGATATAACAAAACAAATATCAAAAAGCGTGGAACCAGGAGCAAAGACAGCTTTGCAAGGAGGGTCCAAGGCCCATGCGGCTGGAAGTTGCATCATCCACACAAGCAGTTCCGGGGGTATGTTTCCGTGTCAGACCCTGATCGATTCCACAGAATTAAGTCAATAAAAAGGCATCGTGACAAGTCTTCAAATTCCATATGCATTTAAATAACCACATGTATACAATTTAAAAATTCCACAATCTGCCATTTGTTTGCACAACTCGTGTTAATCATGGACTCTGGGTGTGTCAAAATACATTTCTGTTTGCAATTCATTTAACTTTTTTATTATTTAATTTTACATTTCATGAATGTGTTATCTAAATGGACGCGCATAGGCGTACATCCATCACAGGTCACTTCATATTTCTTAAACACACAAGGCTAGGTGACCGTATTTCACGTACATGCACGTAGTCTATGGTGGTGTGCATGGCCCCCATCTCTGAGATGAACGACCAAACCACATCAGTATGATGAGCGGAATGACATAGGTCGGGACGTGCAGCGAGTTATTACTTCCTACGTCAACGACCACCAACGTAGGTCATATCAAATACTAGTCCTTACCAATTTTGCGCCTAGGCTAGAGTGCATGCAGGTCCTCTGTCTTTACAAGACCCTAGGGGCCTGACTGCGAGTTTGCCAGTAGTGGTAAAACATCTGGTAATTACCACTGCAGGATATTTTACTGTGCCGCAGGTAAGAGCTCTAAACTCATAATCCATAGTAGCAGCAATGCATAACAGAGCAACATGCTCATTGATATACTGTAGACGATGATGCGCAACATTGGGCGCTGCCCACGCATAGGTACTTCCGGTCCTACCCTACCAAACGCTCGGACGTCAACACATCTACTCTGGGTTCCTCTGGAGCCCTGGATGCTGCAGAGAAGCCCTAACGGATTGACAAAGCTTGAGAACGCCATACCAGCAGCAGTTATGTGCTATGCAAACGCCGTTCATCACATGACATAACATCCGGTAGTGACCCATTTCCTGGATGAATGCGAGTCTGCACATGATGGAAAAGCTGCCTGTTGCTGCAAAGATCTGTCTGCATCTGAGTCACGGATGCAGCGCTTACAGTGGCCCGAAGGGATACGGCAGCACAGTTTTTTACCACACATCTGCTGCAGAGGGGAGTCCGAATGTAATCGAACTTTGCCTTCAATGTCATATGTCAGACTTTGAAGGCTTCAGTGTGAGGGAATACAGCACGACCCACAATGAAAGTTTGCAGACGTCTTCAGGGATGTCATTTCACCAAAATGCCAGGGGTGGCAGAAGTGACATTACACGACCCTTGACCTCTGATGACACCACAGGAAGTGATGTCATTTGAACCCACCCCGAAGTGACATCACGGGAAGCGATGGAACACGACCTTTCACCGCTTGACAAAACAGGAAGTGGCGTTACATAGCATTGTTCCTAAGTAGACTACGAAAAATATGGTTACGATATCACTATAATGAGTTTTACATTTCAAACGAGAATGGATCACCATGTGTATCGTTAATATCAGTGTATTTCTAGGCCCATATTACCAAATTACTGTTAATGCAAGCAGACGTCCAAGGTCACACTCCAAACCAAAATCCAGCCAAGACAGAACTTTACGAACACGCCCACCCCCCTCAATACCCAGTCACCAACCACTGACACTGCTACCTTATTCTCGTTCAAAAGCATTGAAGAAAAAGACATGCTCAATATAATGAAATCTATTAAGCCATCTAATTGCCAAGGTGACATTTGTCCTGCCGCCATCATTAAGGACTGTGCCAGCACCCTCACCGCATTTCTCAATGCATTCGTCAACGCCTCTTTTGCCACTGAGAAAGTCCCATCCTGCCTTACGGAAGCCTGGGTACGTCCCCTGATTAAAAAAAACACCTTGGACCAAACCGTACCCAATAACTACAGGCCCATTACCACAGTCTCTTTTCTGCAAAAAAAATTTGAAAGAGCTGCCTACCTACAGGTGAAACAATTTATTGAGTACAACCAATCCGGCTTCCGCCCAGCCCTCCTTGACTTGAAAAACCAGATGGATGAGGCAAGAGACTCCGGCACACCTACCCTTCTCCTTCTCCTTGACCTATTGTCGGCATTTGATCTTGTAGATCACAAGGTCCTATACAACCACTTAACCGCCACAGCCAAATTCTCACCTGAAGCCTCGGCATGGGTCTCATCCTTCCTTGAAGGAAGGACCATGTAAGTCTTCTCCGACTTAGCCTCCTCTTCACCGACCATCATCCTATGTGGCGTGCCACAAGGGTCCTGCATCTCGCCCACCCTTTACAATATCTTTACATGTCCCCTTTTCTACATCCTCGACTCACTGGGTATCTCATATACAAACTACCCGAATGATACACAAATCCTTCTCACACTGACAGGCAACTATGACACTGACTCCAGGACCCTCAATGAAATCTATGGCACCATCCAAGTATGGATGGCAACAAACGGACTATGTCTAAATTCTGACAAAACCCTGATAGGATCTACTGAAATACTCAAAAACCTTGATTCTCAATCCAGCCATTTCAACATTGATGGAATCAAAATCCCAGTTGCAGACTCTTTAAAAACTCTAGGAGTCTACCTTGATTCCAATCTATCAGTGACTAGGCATGTCAGTGCCATCGTCTCATCTGCAGCTTACCATGCCAAAATTCTAATCTCAGTCAGACTGTTCCTCTCCAAGGACAACTGCATCACCATTGCTAGAGCCATTACAGGGTCAAGACTAGATTACTGCAATGCCCTCTTCCTAGGCACATCCCAAAAAACATGGATAAACTACAAGTTATCCAAAATAACTCCATGCGCGCAGCCATCGGCATACCCCAAAGGGAACACGTCACTGCCGCCAGAAAGCAAGGACACTGGCTCCCAATCAGAAAGCGGGTACTCTTCAAAGCCTTAGCATTGACCCACAAATGCATCCACCTTACTGCACCTCCATATCTATCCGCAAGAATACACCTCTCCACATCCACAAGACCGACCAGAACGCCCTACACAAACATGCTTACACTACTCAAAATTAAAAGAGGCCGAGCAGGAGGGGTCAGCTTCCCTTACATAGATGCCCAACATTGGAATGTCCTGCCACCACCCATGCGAGCTGAAAACTCTCACATAGCATTCAGAAAAGCTCTAAAAACATTGATATTCACCTGATCACCTCTCAACACACTCCTTTATTCCTGTCACAACGCTCCCATAACCTGGAACTACACATGTACTAACATGAAAATTGTATGATATGTAGCTGCTATATATACCGTGTTTTAAAAAGTAATTTTTCTGTATTATATGTAACTTCACTGTCTTTTCACCAATACCATGTAACCATGCAGCCATTCCCTGTAACTACGCTCATCACAAGTAACAGCACTGCGATGCCCACGGGCTGCCTGTGCGCTATACAAATGTAAAAATAAATAAATATAGCACTTACGCTTAAGCGCTTTATATCGAACAAATATGCATACAATATCATCCAATGTGTATTGTACTCATTTATAGACTTCAGAAGGATGAAAGGCTGAGTTGAGGTGTTTCATAACAAACCCCCTGAAGTGTGCCTGAAATAAACCATTAATGAGTCTGGCAATCATTGTATAGAATTCCAGAAAGACACATCATTTTTATTCCTATTCTTTCTCATTTAGGGTCACTGCTCAAAGTGGTACACTTGTGGAACCCCCTGTTTTTTTAAGAGGGCTGTACAAGAAAGCCAGCCACGCCAGAAATAAAAAGCCACGCAGCGCTGGCCACAGCCCAGGAGCTTAAATGTAAAAAGTTTTTAGTTTTTTTTAGGGGTAGCAAGGGAGACCCACAGGGGTAGCAAGGGAGACCTCAGTGGTCGCAGTTGCGACCCCTGGCGACGCCCAAATGACGTCCCTGGGCGTCTTGCTATCTACAAAGTCACTTGCAGCTGATGACAGAAATGTGCCTGGCCTTTAAAGAAGGCCGCATTGGGGTACACCATGCTTCCTTCACAGATTACATTGATAGAAAAACTTGAGAAATATGGCTTATTCTTTCTGCAGTGATGCCCCTTCACAATCAGTCTACAATCCAAATATTGACTTGATCCCAATATACTAAATAAAGGTGTCTGAGTTTGTGACATCAGACAAGGGTACAGCTGAAAACGCGCTGAAAAGGTGCAAGTAATCCTGTGAGAAGCGTCTGCAGGACTACTAATCGGAGCATGCCATCACCTTGAGAAGTATGGTAGACGGGCTTCCTCACTGATGCGCCCAAATAGGCACGTCTGCCTTTGTCTGGCATTTGGTTAATTATGTTACCATCGGAGTTCACAGATATTTGTTGATGCACAACTTTGAACAAGATGGCCACCAGGAAGAACACATCTTACAGAGCTCCTTGACTAAGGTTAAAAGTCTGCTTGAATGATCACCTCCCTACAGTCTTTGCCTCCCATTCACACCACCCACTGCACAGGAAATGAGTGTCTTTCCCCTGTTTGTATATTTTTGCTGTTTTTGTATTGTACGGTTGTTTGAGTAAACATTCATTTAAACTTTTGTGTGGGCGGGTGTGTCATGACATGGTCGCTGGATAACTCTGCCACATTATGGGTACCCAAGACAGTTTCCTCTGATTTACTTGAGTGCAGACTCTCTGGGGTAAGGCATGTGGAGTGGGGGAGAAGGGTGAAGGAATTGGGAAGCGGGTGGTGCGCTTGTCGTGGTCCACGGCTGTGATCAGACTGGTGGTAGTGGACTAGAGGGAAGTAGTTTGATGGACAGTGGCCTGGGGGCATCTGCCTGCACACAGAGCTCACACTTAGGGGGAGCGGTTGCTGGGAGGATAGGGCTTCACCCCCTCTCTGTGCCTGGTCTTTTTGCATCTGGCGGTAGTGAGGAGAGCTTTGCTTTGTGATTGAATCAAGGGAATAAGGTGGAGTTTGGTGGATTAGACAGCTGGGATTGAAGGTTTGTGCAGATCACAGAGTCCTCGACTTTGCAGGCTCCCTTGGCTTTTGAGTCTTTGTATTGGTCAGCTGGGTATAGTTCCGGACGCTTTCCTTTTACCACTTGACATGTGTTTGCTTTGATTTAAGGCCAGAGTCGAGTAACTCAGGTGCATGGACTTGGATGCAACTAAGTGCATCTACGTGCATAAGCAGGACATATTCTCCAATCTTTGAGTTCTCTGCTCTTTTTGTGCTGGTGTGGCAATGAGAATCCATTAGGAGTCTGGTGGGGGTCATTGATGGACAAGAGTCAAGGGGAGTTTAGCTCTAATGCCTCACTTTGGATGGTCACATGTCGCCTGGACAGTATGGCCTGCTGCCAACTACTGCACTACATTTTCACTGCACTTAATATTGAACATTCCAATCTCATCAATCAAGTAGCTAAGTTGGTATGGCTCTTGGGGATAGAGACTTTACCTTCTGCCCCTTCCCGATTTCCCTTTTGCGTCCTCTGAATTCCCCTTTACTATGCCAAGTCTTAGTTCTGGTACTTCTTTCCCGTCAGCTTTACACCCCCAGATTATCCTCCTTGTTTAGAGGGAAGAACATTAAAAATGTTTATCTTGTAGTCTCCACACTTCATAAACCCACTTGAGCACATCACAGGTCCACCACACAACCATGTAATCACTAATTCTAGTACCATGTAATCAGTGTACCACAATCTACTCTCACAAAAAATATTCAGTGTCACGGACTGGTCTTATCCCCCTTTCTTCCAGTCAACATGTGTTTGATCTACTAGCAATGATTATGCTTGCAACTCATCCAGCTTTCCCCTAAACCCTTGTTACTTCTCATCTGTTTTTTTCCATGTTGATGCCAATAGTACTAACACAATTCTTTCCCTCTTACCATCTCCCTTTTCCTCAAAAGGTTTACTCCAGGCGGAGGCAGAATATGCCGCTATGTAGCCAGGCCTTGGTGCTGTAAGACCATTGAGGTTTTAAGGTGGTGAAGAGTGCAGTGTAAGAGCTTGTTAACACAACATAATATGCCAGGCAAGACAATGTAGACCTGTGGGATCAATATGGCACGGGTGGTCTTGATAACACCCCTGGAAAACATGTTTGATCGATGGAGTTCACACTGTAACTCTTTTTTTCTTCCCACTCATGAAAAGTTGGTTAAAACCTTCATCTGATGTTAATGTTAATGATAATGTTAAAGGATATTTGTATCACACACTATTACCACCGGAGCGGTCCCCTGGCGCTCTGGTGGATATGAAAAGGAAAAAGGAGTGGGGGTGAAGTTAGTGGGGACGAGCGGGATAAGTGCAAGAGAGCAGTGATGTGCTGTTGGCAGCTTCAGTTCTGTTAACAATGTTCACTGAGCTTGGGGGTGATTTCCTGTCGGTAGCCGTCGTGTGCTGTTGTGCAAAGCTACGTGTGGTTTGTTTTGTTGTTGTGGTGTAGTGAAATTTGTGCGGTTTGTTGTGCTTTAGGGTTGTGGTTGTGTTTGGTTAGAGTTTGAGAGGTGTATGCAGAGGGGTGAGATTGTCAGTAGATTGGTTATTGGCCTCACTATCTAGAGGTGATATGTGCTAAATTTCCACGTTCTTTCTAGATGTGGCTTGTGAATATCTCTGCATTTCTATCTAGGTCTGGCACTGGCTAATATTCACAATCCTGTCTATATTTGACGCACACCAATATTCACTGTTATACTCAGATGTGGCATTGACCTATCTTTAAAAACCTGTCTAGATGCGAATCAAGCTAGCATTCACAATTCTATCCAAATATGGCATTGATAATATTCCCAGTGCAGTCTAGGTGTGGCAAAGGCTAATATTAGCTATTCTATCTAGATGTGGCACTGGCCGACATTCATAATCCTTTCTAGATGTGATGCAGGCTGGTGTTCACAATTCTATCTAAGTGTGGCACTTGCTAACATTCACAATTTTATCTAACTGTGGCATTTGCTAACATTCAAAATGTTATCTAAGTGTGGCACTTGCTAGCCTTCACAATCCTATCTGGATGCGACACAGGCTAATGTTCACAATTCTGACTAAATGCGTTGCTTGCTATCATTCGCAATTCGGTCCGGCGTGGACTAATGTTCTTTATTCTATTCGAATGTGGTACTTGCATACTCTGGTTTCTCTTCAAACTGAATAAATCTTTCGCCTTTTTAAATGTGGCACTTGATATAATTCACAATTCTATCTAAGTGTGGCACTTGCTAATGTTCATGGAGTGGGTAAGGTTGTTGGTAGTGTTGGGCATGGATGCTAATTTCTGTATTCATGGGGTTGTCGCTTGTGTTCTATTCCACCTAGCGTTGTCTCTCTTGTTGTTGTAGGACTTTCCCTTAGTCAGTTCTGGGTGTTGTCTGTGCCATCATATATTATGTAATCTGTTCTTTGTGTTTCCTGTTTGATTGTTTAGTTGTTTCCATTTGATTCCGGGGTGTTGAAGACCCAGGTTTTTAGAAGTTTTCTAAATTTTCGGTGGTCTTTGGTGTTTCCCATTTCTTTCGGGAGGTTGCTCCAGGTTTTTGCTGCCGGGTGGGAGAAAGATGAACCCCCTAGTTTTTACTTGACACACGGTTTTGGTTCCAGGCGGATTTCATTGCTTGATCTGAGGAGTCTGGTTGGCTTGTAGATTGTTATTTTCTTTTGTAGGAATTCAGCTCCCTGTCCGCTGATTGCCCTGTGCGTTATGCACATTGTTTTGAACGTTATCTGATGCTTAATTGGGAGCCAATGTAGTATTTTTAGTGCTGGAGTGATGTGGTCCCTTCTGGATAGTTTGAGGAGGAGTCTGGCTGCTGCATTTTGGATGCGTTGTAGTTTCTTCAGGAGGTATTCTGACATCCCAAGGTAGAGGCTGTTTGCGTAGTCTATCTTGACATGATGAGGGCACCAATTGGCAGTGTTTTGTGGGTGAAGGGGAGGAAATGTAGGATTCTTCTTGTTGTGTGAAGGAGGAAGAAACATTTCTTGATTATTGTGTTTACTTGTGTTTCTAAGGTTAGGGCGTTGTCCATTAGGACTCCCCAATTTTTTACTACCTTAGATGGTGTGGGCTCTGTTTCCATTTTCATCGGCCAAGGAATGTAGGTGTTGTTCTCTTGGTTTTTGGATATAATCATGATTTCTGTCTCTCCTGGGTTGATTTTTAAGTTGTTGGCGTTCATGCAGTCAAAGACTTCTTTTAGACATTCTATTAGGGTTGAGTGATGGGCTTGAGTATCTTCAATTGTGTAGATGATTTGAGTGTCATCTGCGTAGTTGTAGCATGTAATTTTGTATTTTTTGAAGATTCTGATTACTGGAGTCTGGTAGATGTTAGGGAGAATTCAATAAATGGTTGATTTCCCTTACCTAACAAGTCCCTTAGCAGCTTTGCTGGATTCCTAGGATTTATTTTTTTCACCTGGTAAGAGTGTGAGCCATTTTTCCCAATCTTACATGTGTTTTGCTATGTGTATTTCTACTTTCTGTGTGATCTTTCTACTCTCCATGTGCACCACTTTTGTGTGTGTTACACAGCACCTTCAGTGCAGTGACACAGGGTTGTCTTTGAGACTTCCCACTGACTCCATTTTTCTGGGGCTTACTACTGTCCCCCAGAAACAGGCAAAGTTGCCATTCACTTTATATAGTCACTTTAAACCACAGACCCAGTACACCCCATCTTACATGGAGTATTGGAAAGGGTTAACTCTTATCCCTTTTTGTCTGTGCCTCTTGGAGCCTTGTTTCGCTCCCTTAACATTAAGACTTGTCTGGTGGCAGTGGAATCTCCCCTAACTTTCCTACCGCGATTATCTTATATAAACGTGGTAATATTTTAGGCTATTATATTAGCCTCAAACACAAACCTGCTTGACCAAATACATTTTATTTTGGTTCCAGCTGGGTTTATTCGCCATTTCTTTTTGTTAAAGTCTTTCTCGTGTTTCTCTCTGCGTGCCAAACCGGGGATGACTCCTTTGTTCGCTGTCTTTTCGCTGGCTTCTGCACAGAAGCCCTCCTTAAGGCGCCTGATAGTCTAGGTAGGCAGGATGTGAAGGAGGGATCTTCGGACCCCTGCCATAGCTTCCCTTGGTAACCCAAGTCGCACTCTTGTCTGATTGGCTAAGGGGACTGGCCTTGCCAAGCCAGCCACCCTGCTGTGTGTTTGACAGCCATGCTGTATGAATGGGGGAAAACTGCATAAAAAGCAAGTCTCTGGGACTAGAAGAGCAGAGTCGCCACTGGAACGAAAGAACCAACGAGAAACTGGAAGAAGAGGACCCCTACCACGACTGAACCACCCGGTGAAGCCCTGCTGCAGGTCCGAATCGCCAGAATCCGACAACAGAGAAGATCCTCCAAGAAACTTCTTCCCTTGAGCTGGTAGGACCAACTAGTTCACCCAAACTACAAGCCAGGACCCCTCCTCTGGTCGAATTCGCTGTACAGAGCTACAGTGGAGTGCCATTTTGCTCCCACTTTGTTTTGTGAGCTTAACCTGTCTGGAATTTAAGGGATGTGGTGTGATATAATTATGATTGTATTTTTAACTTGCTTAGAATAGTGAAATGTTATACAACTGTTGAGTAAATAAATATATATTCTTTTACTTAGAAACCTTGTGTCAGTGTTTGCCTGAATCACAGTAATTGCTGTCCTTTGTGTAACTATTTGTACTGCTCACTTACTCTTGAGATAAGTCTGGCTGCTCCGCTACTGCTACCACTATAACTGTGTAGTACAGGCTTGTACCAAAGGTGACATTGTACTGTCACTTGTAGTCTTAATTGTGTGTAGTGTTCCCAAAAGTTACTGCATATAATTCTGCCTAACACTGGTGTACAGAGGTGAGGATAAAAGTATAATAATTACACTAAGAGTGCTGCTATTATCTTGGATCAACTAACCACAAGGCTAACATCACTAAAAAGCAACATTAATCAAAAAGGCAAAAAGATTGAAAAGTTGTTAATGTGTAAAGAAAGGAAACTCTCTGCCAAAAGCAAAAAGATTGAATTAGTTGAAAAGTTGTTAAAGAACCAAAGTCTAGGGAGTGGGTCTGAAATACCTGACTCTCTAGCAAATGTGGAAAGTATTCAGGATGTTACTATGGGCCTAATTCACAGAAGCGTTTTATAATGGCAAAACCCCATTGGAAAACGCTCTGTGAATCAGGGCCTATGTCTATTAATGATGAGTTGGAAGTGGAAGATGTGTCTATTAATGTAGGTCTCCATGGCCCCTTGCCTGCTCAGCAACCTCAACCCTTATCCACTGGGACCCTCACAGGTCCTATACTCAGTCCTGAATTCATTGCTCTAGAGAAAATGAGGCTTGAACTGGAATTCAAACGTTTAAATGCTCAAACTGAACAAAAACACCAAGAACTTAAGCTCAGGGAAATGGAGTTGAATCATGAACTTGAAGTGAAAAGATTGTCTCTTGAAAATGCTTCTCTCCCAGAGTCTTCTAGGTCTTCCAGTCCTAAGAGACCCCGTATGCCTAAATAAATTGTGGGTATGTATTAGGCTAAGCTTGATATTTTAGATTGGTTGGCAATGTTTGAATATAACAATGGTATTCAACGTCTCACAGGGAATGAATTGCTTCCCTGGCTCTTTTCTAGGCTACCCACTGTTGCATCTGATGTTGTGATGGAGTTGGGGGAGGTGGATAGGATGGATTATGAGTGTGTGAAGCTAGCTTTAATTGCTAGATTTGGGAAGACCCCTTCCCAGTACCTTAAGAGGTTTAGGACCCTCAAAAAGCATGATGGTACCCCTTGGGCTACCTGGGTATGTGAGTATTTGAAAAACTTAAATGGTGGATTAAGGGTTGCAGAGTAAACACTTATGAAGGAATGAGAAATATTGTTATGTTGAATTCTATTTTTGATGTCTGCTCTCCTGAGCTCAGACAGCACTTGGCTGATTCTAAAGAGATAGATTCAAAGAAGCTAGCTAAGGCTGCTGACTTGTGGGTTGCCAACAGGGATACTCACAATGATTCTGGGGCTACTCATAAAAGGGATGAGGGGAAAGAGCCAAAGAAAGACAACAAAGAGAATTCTAATACCTCAAATCCAAAAGAGGGCCACAAACAACAACATAAGGGTAAACCACAAGGGAAACCAAATCAGGCTAGTGCGCCATCTGGACCCAAACCAGATGGAGGTCAAAACAAGCCCCCATTCATCAAAACATTTGGGAAATGTTACATTTGTGGGTTAACTGACCATGTGAAAGGGGATCCCAGATGTAAGGGTAAACCGTTAGGGGTGCACACTGTCTCCTTAGCCTTCTCCCCAGAGGAAGAAGTACCTATGGCAAGTGGAAACTTTCACCTACTGGCTGAAGAACCCATGAGAGTCTCAGCCAGTGTTTCTTTAGTGTCCCTGGGCTTGTGGGAACAACAGAATTTAGATGTCTATAATTCCATCCCAGATAATACTAAAGAGTATCATAAAGATAGTGTTCTTGTGAATGGTCAGGAAACCCCTGCCATCAGAGACACTGGAGCCAGCATAACTGTGGTGAACGAATCATTTTTCAAGGTGGAGGATGTTGCTAAGGCACCCAAACACTTCACCAAGTTAGCTGGAGGCCCTGTGCAAATGCTTCCCCAGTTACCAGCTCTCATCCAGTGTAATGATATGGCTGTCAAGATACATGTTAGTGTGTAGAGTGAAGTGCCTGGGAGAGTCCTGTTGGGTAATGACCTTAAAACTCTTGGAGTTGTGTCAAGCACCCCCAAGCCTCCCAGTAAAAGGAAACAGGAGCTCACAAGGTCTGCAAGGGAGAGAACCTTGAGAGGCTCTCCAGAGGAGATGATAAATGAAACTATCCCTGCCACTCCACAGGAGTTGCTCACGGCCATTTCTAGAAAAACAGAGGCAAAGGGGAAACCCAAGACCTCCAGGAAAAAGTCAGACAACACCCCTGTAATACCTACAAGGACATCCCCAAGATTGTCCAAAGTCACTCCTGTGACTACTCCACCTGCTGAGGCAGAGTGTGAGGTGCAATCTTGTGTGGTTGAACCAGCATCTGAAGAGTCAGATCTGGAAGAAGACACTGGGCCTCATTACAACCTGCCAGTCTGGGACAGTGCAAAATCCGTGACGGCGGTAAAAACGTTTCCGTGTCCGCAAGGTTGTGGAAAAACCGTCCGATTACCTGCTGTCGGTCGCGCGCACCACACGGACTCGGAAACGTTGTTACCGCCGTCACGGAAAACCCCACGGAAATGGAAATAACGCAGCCACAAGTAGTGCAAAACCCGTGTCCGCCTCCGCCGCCACGGACACGGAACCGGAAATACCATGATCGCCAAAACAGGAAACAGAGAGGCGGCCATCATATAAAAGCACAATCCATTGCCATCCAGAGCCAGCACAAGCACAATCCTAACTCTGAGAAGCCAAAAGGGACCACCAGCATGTCTGCCAGGATTCCTGCTCAGAGGCAGCGCAAACAGCGCTTCAGCGAGGCGGAGCTAACCGTCTTGGTGGAGCACATTGTGGACAATGCGGAGATGCTGTTCAGCGCCGACCAACGGCGTGCCACACAGCAGCGGAGGAAGGAGGTGTGGGCCGAAGCTGCACGCAAGTGCACTGCTGTGGGCGTGACAGCGAGGAGCGTGAAGGACTGCCACAAGCGGTGGGACGACCTGAGGCTGAGGGTACGCAACCTCATTTCCACGCACCGCCAACGCAGCAGTGGGACAGGCGGAGGACCCCCTTCCCCACTGAGGCTGCAAGCATGGGAGGAGCGTTGCAGCAGCGTCCTCCACCTAGAGGGAATCCATGGGATCGGGGAGGCTGAGGCAGGAGTGAGCCCACCTGCAGATGCCGGTAAGTGCCCAAACATGAATGCCACATGAAAATATGCAGTTGTGAGTACTGGGCCAAAGGACCCATTAACAACCCCCCCCAGGCAGTGCATGTGTGGGCCAAAGGACCCATTAACAACCCCCCCAGGCAGTGCATGTGTGGGCCAAAGGACCCATTAACAACCCCCCCCCAGGCAGTGCATGTGTGGGCCAAAGGACCCATTAACAACCCCCCCCAGGCAGTGCATGTGTGGGCCAAAGGACCCATTAACAACCCCCCCCCCAGGCAGTGCATGTGTGGGCCAAAAGACCCATTAACAACCCCCCCCCAGGCAGTGCATGTGTGGGCCAAAGGACCCATTAACAACCCCCCCACCCCAGGCAGTGCATGTGTGGGCCAAAGGACCCATTAACAACCCCCCCCCCAGGCAGTGCATGTGTGGGCCAAAGGACCCATCAACAACCCCCCCCCAGGCAGTGCATGTGTGGGCCAAAGGACCCATCATGATCCGTATGGCAACCAATATCACAGAATGCATACACCAGCAATCAGATGCATGTGACTAACACTATTCAATGTACAATCTTAATGACACATGTGATGCACCCATCTGCCACCACAACAACACTAATTGCATGCCCTTTGTGTCCCCAAAGCTGTTTAAAGTGACAGTGATATTGCACAACAGGCCAGCCAATCTGCACCGGCAAGTACACAAGCCACCGCCACCACACAGGAGGATGCTGCCAGCAGTTCTGCACCTCGGGCCACATTACCAGCCACTACAGATGTGCGGTCCACCACCACCACCGACATCCCCACCGTCTCCACACATCCTGAGTCTAGACAGGTGCCACGGGAACCTATCATGGCCACCCAACACAACACCGAAGGCAGCAGCACTGCAGAGGGGGCGGCCTGCAGTGATAACAGTGCCCCGCAAGAGCACTCGGAAACGGGGCTACAGGGGGAGATGCCCACATTGGAAGACCGGGGCTCCTTCCATGAGCTGGAGTTCAGCCCCACATCACTGGGGAGTCCCATGAAGTCGCCCACCCCATCCATGGCTGAACTGAATGCCCGCATGCAGCGGATGGAGGACCAGCAGGCTACCCTCATCCAGCTGGTGGAGAGGCAGCTAGAAGAATCCAGGCTGCAGAGGGAGAGCTACAGCGCCTCAGTGCGTCGCCTGTCGAGGTCCATCGGACACTTTGCGAGCACTATAGTGAGCCTTGCACGCCATGTGCGGGAGGGCAACGACCACACCTCTAGGCTTGTAGAGGCCATGTTGGTTGGCCAACAGGCAAATCTGGCACGGATGCCCTCAATCCCAGATTCTGCCCAATCAAACACAACCACCCCATCCAGCTCCACTACTGCCAGTCCAAGGAGGCGCTCGAGTAGGCTAACGGGTCCCTCGGGCAAGGTTGCACAGGCACAGAAGCGCACACGGAAGTGATGGCATGTGTGTGGGGCAGTGCAGGACACATGTGGACTACAAGGGTGTGAGAGGGGTGGGCACGTTTGGGTGGTGGGGTAGGTAGTTTTGGGTGTTTGAACAATGGGGTCTGGGTGGGGGTGGCACGTTTGGGTGGTGGGGTAGGTAGTTTTGGGGGTTTGAACAATGGGGTCTGGGTGGGGGTGGGCACGTTTGGGTGGTGGGTGGCCTCGGGTGTACAGCTTCCCTAACCAATGCACCTCCTTCCCTGTTGTTATTACATCAATACATCACCATTTTGAATCAAGACATACATGTGTGGACATTGATAATTTATTTTGCAGTGCAACTATTACTTCATTGTCGTCACCATGTTCGTGCATTTCTGTGAATGTGCTGTGACTCAAAAGTAAATGCGAATCAGGGCATCCCGTGCTCTATGGCCATCATGTGGACCCCCAGGGGGATGCGATGCCATCCCATCCCCATCTCCATCCCCATCCCCATCTCCATCCCCATCCCCATCCCCATCTTCCTCATCTGCATCTGGTGGCATTGGGATGTTCCTGCGCAGGCATATATTGTGCAGCATGGCACATACGAGCGTGATTTTACCCATCTTCACTGGGCTGTACAGCAGTGATCTGCCAGATCTGCTCAGACACCGGAAACGGGCCTTCAGCAGTCCAAAAGTCCTCTCAATCATTCCACGTGTGCGGATATGTGCCCTATTGTATGCCTCTTCATGCCTGTTCCTTGGTCTCCGTACAGGTGTCATCATCCATGGCGTGAGTGCATATCCCGCATCACCTACATGGGATGTAGATGGGGGAACATGTCAGTGTTTGTGGCATCATGTCCTCATCTGCTGCTGTGCATTCTTGTATCATCATTCATTCATGCATATGTACCATGCAGTGTATGGAGGTATGTTTTGGGCATCACGATGTATGTCGCTAACTGGATATGGGCCTACACATTAACTTGCATGTTTACTGTACCCTGCGGGTGACATTTGATTGTGTGCATGTCACGGTGCAGTGCTGTCCACACATGGCAGAGTGACTCCACTGTACGGAAGTAGTAAATACACGTCGTCTCATTTACACGCCTCTCGTGCCTTTTGAGGCAGTGTTTCAATTGAGGGTGGGTGTCTGCAGTGGCACAAGGTTCATGGGGCAGTGACAGGATTGGCTGTGCCAGCGTGTGCACGGGCACATTGTGGTGCACTGTCATGTCTACCTTCATGATGTTTGGCATCCGCTGTGTATTTGGTAGATGGAAGGGGGTGATGCATGTGCGGTCACAGCGGCACACTCACAATGCTCATTGGCCTGGACACACACACACCACTTCGACAGGGTTGTAGCATCGTCAGCTGTACTCACCCAATAGCCATGTGCTTTGTCCGGCATAGCGTTCCATGTACCGTGGCAACGTGGAATTCCGCAGTACCATTGAGTCATATGATGAGCCTGGGAAACGTGCGCAGCAGTGTGTAATCAGTTGCATGGCATCACAAACCATCTGGACATTCAAAGAGTGATACTGTTTCCTATTGCGGAACACCGCCTCAATTGCACGTGGTACTGTCAGCTCAACGTGGGTGCAGTCAACTGCGCCTATGCAATTTGGCATGCCTGCTATGGCATGGAAGGCCAACTTGGTGGCAATGACCTCGGGGAGGGTGCGGGGTAGGGCTATGTGTTCCGACACATGGCGCAACAGGGAATCCAGTACCTGTACCAGGATTTTGGAGAAACAGGGTTGTGATCTGCCGTGCAGCTCACCAACCGTGTGTTGATAGGTGCCAGTGACAAGGAAATGCAGTACTGAGACAACCTTCAAGAGGGGGGGGTGGCGGTGGGGGTGTCAATTGGGCTGCTGATGTTGTCCTCAATCATGGTGGTGATGTGCAGGATTGTTGCACGGTCCAGCCGGTATAGTGTGTGGATCTGTCCTGGGGTGAGGTTCCAGGGTGAGGCCCTGATGCGTGGTATTGCTGGCTGGTGGCGGGGTCGGGCTGGCTGGGCAATGGGGTTTGCCATAGCTGCAGGGTTGGCTGGTTGCCGCCTACGCCTCCTCCGCCTACGCCTCCTCCTCTGCGCCATTACTGCCACCATGTGCAGTGCTGCCTGTTGGTTGAGTAGACCCAGTCCCAGTGCTACTAGACCTGCTGCCTGCATGGTTTTGTGTTGTGTTGGGCTGGGTGGGGCCCTTTTGTAGGCTCCCAGTGGCCTGCTAGGTCCAGCTGGGCTGATTTGGTGCACCTGTGCCCTGATTCAGTTCAGCAGGCAGTGTATAACGCCATGTTCGCGGTGGCGGCGGTTCCGCCACCGTGATCACGGTATTTACGCCATTTTTTTGCCTTTTGCCGGTATTTCCGTGTCCGCGCTAGTTGTGATGCTCACAGTGTTTCGTGTTGACGGTAACAGAGGGGTTTCCGTGCAGACGGACTTAACGGGACCCCTATTTCCACGGTGGCGGTTTAGCGTGGTGCTATTACCGGGGCCGTGGGTCATGATTGGGCGCACATGGAAACGGTGCTGGTATGGTTTTACCGGCAGTGTTAATTCCGGACCGGAGTACTTGTAATGAGGCCCACTGTCTTAGTTGGAGATCTTGACCCTGTTGAAAATTCTGAGCTGCAGTCTTTACTGGCAGAAGGTGGACCCAACAGGGTAGACTTTAGCAAAGGACAGAGAGAGTGTCCTACTCTTGAAGGTCTTCGACAGGAGGCTGCTAACCAACTTGACGGGCAAGAAGTTGTGAAGCACAGGTTAAGCTGGGAAGATGGCTTCTTCTACAGTGAACCAACTGAGTCTACCCCTGGGGACTGCAAAGGACTTGTAGTTTCCTTTGCCAACAGACTCCAGTTCCTACAGTTAGCCCACGAGATACATTTGGCTGGTCATTTGAGTTTCAAGAAGACCAAGGAAAGACTCTCTCTCTACTTCTACTGGCCTAAGATGGGTTCAGAAGTGGACAAATTCTGTAGGAGCTGTCACACTTGCCAAACCTCTGGCAAGAGTGGAGCCAAGAATGTGGCACCCCTGGTGCCTCGCCCAGTGGTGGGAGTTCCTTTTGAGAGGGATTGCATTGACATTGTTGGTCCCCTTGACCCTCCCACATCTTCAGGGAACAGGTTTATCCTGGTTGTAGTAGACCATGCTACAAGATACCCAGAAGCCGTACCTATGAGAACTGTTATGGCTCAGGCTGTGGCTAAGGCTCTACTTGGTATTTTTACCAGAGTAGTGTTACGCTCACCTGGGTCCCACAGGAGCGTAAATCGAACCGGGACAGCTGCGGCCTCCACCAGCGTGAAGCGTAGGGCATAGATGACCGCCTGGACGGACCCCCTCAGTCTTGTAAGCTTGACTCGTAGAAGTATTCTCCTGTAGATGGAGAAAGGTATTTAGCCCCGTGGATGTGAATGCAGACCCCCCTCCCTGCTCCCGTTCTTCCCACTTGCCACCACCGATATTCCCGGTCCTCACTTTATGTTTTTGATTGGTGAGCTCTCCATCCTGCGTGGCATGCAGGGGCGCGTAGATACCAGTTACTTCACTGGTTTTAGGTGTTGGGGTTCTGGACAGTTATTGAGTCCGGAGTTTGGCAAGTTTTTAAAGAGTTCAAAATGTCCAAGTTCACTCTTGCACTCCCCTGTTGAAATGCGGCGGCAAATTCTGTCTGGAGGTTGCTGGCGGCATTCAGGTAAGAGTCTGTATTACCCAAACTATCCTGTAAAGGTGCGTGGGATTAGCTCACTGTCTTTTCCTTTTTTCCTAGATGCGGCGTATTGAAGGATGAAGCCACCGGTGATAGCCAGGTAAGTCTTGTAATATAAGTGATTGTCTTTTTAGTCTCTTTAGGCTCACCTTGCTTTTTCTTGTCTTTTCCCCAGGTGTTGAAGATCACCGAAAAAATGACGGAGGCAGCGCCGAGTCGGAGATTCTGTGGGCTGGTGAAAATGGAGCGGCGCTGCAGCTGGGATGCGACGTGTGCCGGAAGAATGTCCCTTCAGGCTCGGAGTGATGCAGGATCCGAAATGAGGTGAGGAATCAGATTAAAGTCTGTAATCCAACCTCTTCTTCTATTTTCCTTTCTCTCCTAGGGGCTCTGTGTTCGAGGCGGGCGTGGCAGAAGGCTGGATGCAGGTTTGCAGACACGGTGAACGTTACGCTGCTAAATGCAGAATAACGCGAAGCGTGTGTTGAAGATCGGGTGTGGTTTAAATAGCTTTGAAAGAAGTTCCAAGAACCACACCCTAGTGAAAAGTAGTCCTTGTGGAAAAATAGTCCCTCCAGGTCTCACGTTGGCCTGGATGCATGTGCAGCATGGTCTGCCTGAGGTAAGTAATGACTATGAGCCTGGCGCCTTAGGCGCCAGGACTGATTTCTACTATGATCCTGGTGCCTAAGGTGCCAGGACTGAACCCAGATAGCCCCTAGCCGGGGCTTCTGAGGTTTAAACAGATGTCCGGATGCCTGCTTCCGGGGCGGATGGGCTGGGTCCAGCTGCCCAGGTGTAGGAATCATGACAAGTAGGGTTTCCTAAGGAAGTGATATCCGACAGGGGATCCAATTTTATGTCCCACTACATGCAAGCCATGTGGAAAAACTGTGGGGTCACTTACAAGTTCTCTACAGCCTACCATCCACAGACAAATGGACTGGTAGAGAGGTTTAATCGTACTATGAAGAGCATGATAGGTGCTTTAGAGGAATCCCTTAAGAAAAAGTGGGACCTTCTACTGCCATGCCTTCTCTTTGCATATAGAGAAGTCCCTCAGGAGGGAGTTGGTTACAGTCCCTTTGAATTTCTCTATGGCCATCCAGTCAGAGATCCATTGGCCCTGATCAAGGAGGGGTTGGAGAGTGCTCCTTCCCAAACCAGTCAGGGTGACTGACTATGTGATAGGTCTCCAGAGGAGGATGTCACACATGATGGCAGAAGCAAGTGATAACTTGAAAGCAGGTCAGGCTCTGGTCAAACATTGGCATGACCAGAAGGCCAACATGGTTGAGTTTACTCTAGACCAGCTTGTGCTAGTTATGGTGCCAACAAGGCAGAGGGCCTTGCAGGACAAGTGGATAGGACCCTCCAAGGTTGTGGGCAAACTTGGAGATGTGAACTATCTGGTGGACTTAGGCAGACCTAAGGAGGCTCCCAGACTCTTTCACACCAACCGTTTAAAGGCTTATGTCTCGAGACCAGAAGTAGGTGCTTTGCTTCTAGCTTCAGCTCAAGAGGAAGAGGAGAGCAAACCTCAACCTGACCTCCTCAGAGGCCAACCTTTAGATGAACAGATAGAAGGAGTTAATCTCTCTTCTCAGCTCACTTCTGAACAAGAGGAGTGCAAAATTCTGTTGAATCAGTTTGCCTCCCTTTTTTCATTATCACCAGGTTTGACCCCTTGGGGCCAGCATGATAGTCTCACTGGTGACTGTTTACCTCTCAAAAGCAGGGGGTACAGAATGTCAGAACCTGTGAGATCCCACATCAAAGGAGGGGTCAACAAGATGCTTGATCTTGGGGTTATAAAGCCCTCTACAGGTCCATGGTCTAGTCCAGTTGTTCTAGTACCAAAGGCAGGATCCAAGGAGTTGAGATTCTGTGTGGACTATAGAGCTCTATATGCAGTCACTAAGACTGATTCCCAACCTTTGCCATGGGCAGATGAACTGGTGGATAGACTTGGTTCAGCCAAGTACCTCAGTACATTTGATCTAACCTCAGGCTATTGGCAAATAGCACTGACAGACCATGCCAAAGAGAAAACTGCATTTTCTACCCCAGCAGACCTCTACCAGTTTAAGGTTATGCCTTTTGGACTAAGAAATGCACCTGCTACATTTCAAAGGATGGTTAATCAAGTTCTGAATGGGATGTAGGACTTCTTCATGGCATACTTGGATGACATTGCAGTGTTCAGCCCTACATGGAAAGAACATATTGATCACCTGGGATATGTTTTGCAGGCTCTTAAGCAGGCCCATCTGACCATAAAGGCAAGCAAATGTCTAATTGGTCAGAGTAAAGTGGTCTACCTTGGTCATGAGGTAGGAGGAGGTGAGATAAGGCCATTGTCCAGAAAAGTACAAGCTGTGCAAAACTGGGCCACCCCTACTACTCAAACCCAAGTGAGAGCTTTTATAGGTCTCACTGGGTACTACAGGAACTTCATTGAGAACTATGGGACCATAGCTTCTCCTTTGAATGTGATCTCCTCTCCAAAATTCCCTAAAAAGCTTAGGTGGAATGAGGAGTGCACTCAAGTCTTTGAAAGCCTGAAGAAAGCCCTTTGTCAAGCTCCAGTCCTAAGAGCTCCTGATTATCACCAACCCTTCATTGTGCAGACAGATGCCTCCAATATAGGTATAGGTGCAGTCCTTAGTCAACTGGATGAGAAAGGTAGGGAGCACCCCATTTGCTTCTTCAGTAGGAAACTGAAGGAACCAGAAACAAGGTGGACAACCATAGAGCGTGAATGCTTTGCCATTGTGTGGAGTTTGAAATAGTTTAGACCATACTTGTATGGATCTACTTTTGTGATTCAAAATGACCACCAACCCTTGAGATGGTTAATGCAAATGAAAGGGTAAAACCCAAAACTGCCAAGATGGTCAATCTACCTGCAAGGGTTTGATTTTACCATTGAGCACAGAGCAGGATGTCACCACCAAAATGCTTATGGTCTCTCTGGGATGTTTATAAACGACTAGAGGTAGAGATTAATACAGGAGTGGATTATATCTCCCTGTCCCTTAGTGTGGAGGATAGGGGGGGTGAGTGTTAGGGGGAATTCTCATAAATGGTTGATTTCCCTTACGTAATGAGTCCCTTAGCAGCTTTGCTGGATTCCTAAGATTTATTTTTCACCTGGTAAGAGTGTGAGCCTTTTTTCCCACTCTTACATTTGTTTTGCTATGTGTATTTCTACTATCTGTGTGATCTTGGGCACTGGAGCCTCACCTACTCATGTGCACCACTTTTTGTGTGTGTTACACAGCACTTTCAGTGCAGTGACACAGGGTTGTCTTTGAGACTTCCCACTGACTCCATTTTTCTGGGGCTGACTACTGTCCCCCAGAAACAGGTAAAGTTGCCATTGACTTTATATAATCACTTTAAACCACAGACCCAGTACACCCCATCTTACATGGAGTATTGGAAAGGGTTAACTCTTATCCCTTTCTGTCTGTGCCTCTTGGAGCCTTGTTTCGCTCCCTTAACATTAAGACTTGGCTGGTGGCAGTGGTATCTACCCTAACTTTTCTACCACGAATATCTTATATTAACGTGGTAATATTTTAGGCTATTATATTAGCCTCAAACATAAACCCGCTTGACCAAATACATTTATTTTGGTTCCGGCTGGGTTTATTCGCCATTTCTTTTTGTTAAAGTCTTTCTCGTGTTTCTCTCTGCGCGCCAAACCGGGGATGACTCCTTTGTTCGCTGTCTTTTCGCGGGCTTCTGCACAGAATCCCTCCTTACGGCACCTGATAGTCTAGGTAGGCAGGATGTGAGGGAGGGATCTTCGGATCCCTGCCTTTGGTTTCCTTGGTAACCCAAGTCGCACTCTTGTCTGATTGGCTAAGGGGACTGGCCTTGCTAGGTCAGCCACCCTGATGTGTGATTGACAGCCAGGCTGTATGAATGGGGGAAAACTGCATAAAATGCAGGTCTCTGGGACTGGAAGAGCAGAGTCGCCACTAGAACGAAAGAACCAATGAGGAACTGGAAGAAGAGGACCCCTACCACGAATGCACCGCCTGGTGAAGCCCTGATGCAGGTCAGAATCACCAGAATCCGATGACAGAGAAGATCCTCCAGGAAACTTCTTCCCTTGAGCTGGTGGGACCAACCAGTTTGCCCAAACTACAAGCCAGGACCCCTCCTCTGGTCAAATTCGCTGTCCAGAGCTACAGTGGGCCGGATAGTCGGGAAGGTCGGACCCTCCTTGGGTTTTATGGAGCGCACCTTTTATTCGTTGTTTTCCTGTGCTGCTGGTTTCTTCCATGGGTGGCGCAGTACCCTCCAGTCTTCCTACTTCGTGTCAGTCCGACAGTCGCTTCAGGAACCGTGAGCCTGCAGGAACCACCAGGAACGTCCGCCTCAGCTACAGCTCCCTCTCTGTTTCAAGGTACTGTGCAAATCCGGTTGTCCGTTTCGTTCAACCGCGGTGAAAGTGTTTTAAATCTTTCTCCAAACCGAGGGCTAGTCCTTCTCTTCTCTTTGAACTAACTTTTCTACCAAGCAACCTCATCCGGAATCTGTGCCACGAACATTACTGCAAACTACCCTCAACTGTGTGATCTTGAGCAAAAGACCTTTGACCCATTGACTTTGGCCCTACGCCTTTTCTAGCTGATCTCCTCACTGTAGTCTCTCTTGTTCAATTGCTCTGAGTACTTACCTGTTGGTTTTGCCTATTTTCTAATAACTTTGTCTTTCCCTCCTTTTAAAATTGCTGGAGTGCCATTTTGCTCCCACTTTGTTTTGTGAGCTTAACTTGTCTGGAATTTAAGGGAAGTGGTGTGGTGTATTTATTATTGTGATTTTTAACTTGCGTAGAATAGTGAAATGTTATACAACTGTTGAGTAAATAAATATATATTCTTTTACTTAGAAACCTTGAGTCAGTGTTTGCCTGAATCATAGTAATTGCTGTCCTTTGTGTAACTATTTGTACTGCTCACTTACTCTTGAGATAAGTCTGGCTGCTGCGCTACTGCTACCACTATAACTGTGTAGTACAGGCTTGTACCAAAGGTGAAATTGTACTGTCACTTGTAGTCTTAATTGTGTGTAGTGTTCCCAAAGAGTACTGCATACAATTCTGCCTAACAGTAGATGTTGAAGTATAATGGTGATAGTGAGGATCCTTGTGGTACTCCACAGTCGATAACTCGTCGAGTAGGTTTGAAGGGTTTTATCCATACAGTTTCTTTTCTGTCTGCTAGGAATGATTTAATCCAGAGTAGTGTCCGTTATACCTATATCTTCTAATCTTTTGGTTAGGGTGTCATGGCTTACTGTGTCGAAAGCTGCGGAGAGGTCGAGCAGAATCAGAGGCGAGATTTTGTTGGAGTCTACATTTTTTTTTAGGTCATCCCAGATGGATAGTAGTGCCGATTCTGTTCCTCTTACAAGTCTGAAGCCGATTTGTGCTTGGTCTAGCAAGTGGTGTTTTTCTACATGTTCTTGGGTTAATTTGTATACGTAACATTCTAGGAGTTTTGCCGGGTAGGCAATGTTTGAAATCGATCTGTAGTTAGAGAGGTCTTCCACGTCACCACTTGTGTTTTATAAAAGCGGCTTAATGTATGCTGATTTGAAGGATTGTGGTACAGTTCCTGTTGTGAGTGACTGATTTAACAGGTTTCTGTAGTATTCTTGCGGTGTTCCTTCTGTGAGGATTGATTTGTAGATGTCGGGGGGCAGGGATCCATGGGTGATCCCGCTTTCTTGCTGTGTTTTACCAGCTTGACGAATGCCTCTGCTGATATTTTAGGGAAATTTTGGAGTTTGCGCTGTGGCTCCTCATCAAGTTCGGTTAGTTAAGTGTTAGGGTTGGTTGGTCTCTTTTGTATGATTTGTCGGATGTCATTGATTTTGTTCTTGAAATGGGCTGCCAAGTCGTTGCATAGTTTCTCTGGGGGGATTGGAGTGTTGTCGCAACCAGGTGGATTTCTCATTTCCTTTATAATGTTGAACATTTATTTTTGTGAGTTGGTGGCATTGGTGATTCTGTCATCATAATGCCTTCTCTTTGCCTTTTGAATATTCTTCTTGTATGATCGGATTTGTTTCTGGAACTGGGTTCTCTTATCTTGGTTGTATTCTTTCCTCCATCCAATTCCAGTTTCTTATTGTTCTTTTTCATGGAGCTTAGTAGCAGGTGAACCATTTTGACATTGCCCTTTTTTTTGAGGGGGTAAATGGTTTTTCCGGGGCAATGTTTTCGATTGTATCAGCAATCCATTTGTGGAGTAGCTCCACTTTCCCGTCTAGGTCTGCCTTCTCCAGTTCTGCTACTGAAGGTTTGGTCATCTCCAGTTGTTCCATTAGGTTGCTTGCTTTGATGGTTTTCCAGTTTCTTTTTGTGGTGGTTGTGAGCTTGAGGGGCCGGGTGCTGACTTGAGTTGGAAGTGTGATCACAAATGGAATGATGAGATGGTCGCTTCGAAGTATTTGTATAAGTGGTGCCGTGGTGATAAGTTTTTTCTTGGTGAAGATTGCATCAAGGGTGTATCCTGCCGAGTGTGTTGCCCCTTTGACCAACTGTTGTTATTTCATGGTTGTTTGCTGCCCAATTAGTGAGTTTTGAGAGTTGGCGTGTTTTTCTTTGAAGCAAATGTTGAAGCCCTCTAGGATTATTAGATATTCTTGCTCAATGGCTATGTTGGTGATGGCTTCTATGAAGTTGTCGATGAAGGTTGCATTGTATGTCGGTGGTCTGTAAACCAGTATGAATTAGATGTTTGTTTTAGGATTCGCCAATAGGTATATGACCATGGTTTCGCAGTTGATGATGTTAAGAGGTTAGTCTGTTTTTATTTTCAGGTGTTCTTCGAATGCTATTGCGAGGCCTCCTCCTTTTTTATTTTTCCTGTTTACCTGAAGGCATTTGAAGTTGGTGGGGAGGCAGCTTTGGATGGTAATTGTGTAGTTATCATCCAGCCATGTTTCTGTGATGAATAGGGTGTCAATGCAGTTGTCGCAGAGAAGGTCAAAGATCTCTGTTGAGTGTTTTGACATGGATCTTGCATTTATTAGGTTGCAGTGGATTTTAAAGGTGTGGTTTCGTTTGTGCTTTATTGTCGGGGTTGTCTTCGGATTGGTGTTAAGGGTTCCTTCCAGGTCGATCTCTAGTTGAGTTGTTGGTACAGTTGTGTCTGTGTCGTTGAAAAGCTCTTCTAGGTTCAGTCTTGTTTTTTTTTTTCATAAGGCTACTCTTCTTAATGTTGTTGCTGTCGAGTGGAAGGCCCTCTTGTTTTGGTGATGTAAGGGGTTTGGGCATTGACTATGTTCTTGTTATTTCTAGCTTTGTCTGTTCTTCTTCTGCGTGGTTGTGTTTGGTTGTTGGTCGTTCTTGATTTGTATGTTGGGTTGGCTCGTTCTGGTGAGTGGTTATTTGCGAGGTATGGAGTTAGGTAAAGGGATTTCTCTCTTCTCTCAGCGCTGGTTCTGTTTTCGTTCCTGTCTGTGGGAGTGTGTTCTGCAGTTGTGAGCCTTCGGTGGTGTTCCCTTGGGTTTGTTCTTTCTGCTCTTTGTCTTTTCTTTGGTACAATTCGTTTGCGCAGCATTTTGAGCTTGAGCGTTTTTCGTTGTTTTTTTTTGGTTCGTTGTTGCAGAGTTGGTCTTGGTACTTTTGGTCCGGCTGTCTTCTGGTGTTCGACTGGGTGTGGGGGGTTGTCCGGTACAAGCTTGGGCTCTGTTTGTTGGGGTGGTCTAGTCAGGTGACATTGCTGGGGTAGTTCAGTTGCTGTCTCGAGTTAGGGTTGTTCGGTTGGGGGATCTACTAGGATTATATCACTATGGTATTCCAGTGGTTGTCTCTAATGTGAGTATCCCTGGAAGAGACTTACTGAAATAAACAAATATCTGTGGTGTGAAGTAGGGTACAGCTAATAACCACAGTATTATCTTAGAGGGCGCAAACTGATAGTCACAATGCTATTTTAGAGGGCACCAGCTAATAATCACAGTACTATTTTAGAGGGCTCAATCTAATGATCACAGTACTCTCCTAGAGGGCACAAGCTAATAATCACAGTGCTACTCTATCGTGGTGCTTTGTAGATGTCAATCTGGTCATTGTTTGCTAATCACGGTGTTATCCTAAGGAACAAGCCAATAATCACAGTACTATCCTAGGGTGAGTAAGTTAATAATCACAGTACTTTCCTAGAACTGATAAAGACAGTGTTCGGCTGATTCCGGCACTCCTCAATATGTCCATATGAAATAGATGCAGGTCAGCGAAACTAAGGTCTATTACCCCTAGACTGTAAGGGGAAGTGAATAAACGTATTTGAATGTTTAGACCGTAAAGGAATTTTCACGCTCTGCAGAGAAAAAAGACTATGGGCCTCATTACGACCCTGGCGCTAAGGGATTACTGGTACCGGTAAGGGTACCCGTACCGGTAATCCCTTAGCGCCTGATTACGAGGTCCCTTTGCGGGTTGGAGACTTTAACGCCTGCTTTTTGGGGAAATTGCAAATAACGGTGACCGTACCTTACCGCCCTCGTTCCTAACGCCTGCTAAAAGCAGGCGTTAGGGACGAGGGCGCAAAGGGAACTCGGAATGTGGCGGTAAGGGATTACCGGCACCGGTCTCGTTAACGGTGACCGGTATCCCTTACCGCCATACTCGGAATGAGGCCCAATGTGTGCTAGTTTCTAATGGTAGGGTACAGTCTAACAATGAATCACAGTATTATCCTAATGAACAAGCCAATAATCACGGTATTATCCTAGGAAGCGCAGGCCAATAATCACAGTACTATTTTAGAGGTCTCAAACTAATAATTGCAGTACTGTCCTAGAGCGCACAAGCTAATAATCACAGTAATCTAGAGGGCACAGGCTAATAATCGCAGTACTATCCTAGGAGGCGCAAGGTAATAATCACAGTAGTATCCTAGATGGCACAGGCTAATAATCACAGTCCCATTCTGTAGTGGTGCTTTCTAGATGTGAATCAGGTCATTGTTTGCTAATCTCTAAGGGTAGGGCACAGTCTAATAATCACAGTATTAACCTAAGGAACAAGCCAATAATCATAGTGGTATCCTAGAGGGTGCAAGCTAATAATCACAGTACTATCCTAGAGGGCGCAAGCTAATAATCACAATACTATCCTGGAGGGCACAAGCTAATAATCACAATACTATCCTGGAGGGCACAAGCTAATAATCACAGTACTATCCTAGAAGGTGCAAGTTAATAATCACAGTACTTTCCTAGAAGGTGCAAGTTAATAATCACAGTAATGTCCTAGAAGGTGCAAGTTAATAACCACAATACTATCCTAGCGGGCACAAGCTAATAATCACAATACTGGTCTAGAGGGTGCAAGCTGATAATCACGGTAGTAGCACAATGGAAGTAGGTTTGTTATATGGCTGGACTTCCAGAGTAGAGTGATTGCTCTACTACCCACCCTGGCCAACCCTTACCTTGTTTGTTGCTGCTGGTTGATGGCTGGCCACTGTCTTCCCCTGCTGACACCTGCAGACACTTTCTGGAGCTGCCTCTGTTGGAGCCGCCCTTTGCCCCTGGGCCCTTGGCCGCAGGGGCTACACGGGCAGAGGATTGCCCTAGGAATGTCAGCCAAAAGGAACTATCTAGCAATCAGGGCTGGTGGGAGGGCTGAGAGGAGGGGGCAAGAGGAAAGCACCAAAGGGCCTTGCAGGAGGGGCACAAAGCTTACACACTGGCCCAGGAGGGTCTTTTTCTCAGATGGAACTCACCTGCAGCTCCAGATAATGGTCCTGCAGCTCGAGTGAAGCCGATGATTACACCGAGCTGACCACAAAGGGATAGCCAATCAGGGATGAGGGATGATCCAAGACTAAATTTACCACTTTCTTCCAGCTAGTGCAGTGTTGCGGCTGGCGTTCCTGATTAGCAGTAGTCAGTTGAAATTGTTTGCAATGTCCTTCTCTGCATTCCCTTTCACCCTCACCTGAACCACTTTGCTATTCTTTCCGAGCACCCTCAGCCTACACTCTTCATGTTCACCCGCTCCAGGCTCCCCTTCCCTTATGAAGAGGGCTGCTGTTCAATCCATTTGTAATTTTTGGCTTCACACTGGCATAGGGTTTATTTGACTGATTTAAATCTACAACGAATTGGTACAGGCCCTCAATCATTAACACATTGATCAGTCATAGGGCCTCATTACACGGTAGGCGGTAAGGGTTTACCGGTACCGGTAAATCCTTACTGCCTTACTACGAGGTCCCTTTGCGGGTTGGGGAATTTAACGCCTGCTTTTTGCAGACGTTAAAAACCAACCCGCAAAGAGACCAGTGGAGCTAATTACTGTACCGCAATTTGCGGTACCGTAATTAGCGCTTTCCCCATTCCCATAGAGCCCTATGGGGCAAAAATGGGAATGGGGAAGGGCAATGGTGGAAGGGGGAATTACCGCCCCGCCAACCTTGGAATGGGGCGGTAATTCCCCTTTCCACCAAGGCGGTGACGGTATTTTACCGGCATGAAGCATGGCGCTAATAGCGCCATGGTTCACCGCTTACCATGTAATGAGGCCCTTAGTCTTCATCTGTGTGTCTTTCCAACTTCCCTTTGACAGGCAATATTCTTGATTGAACCATTTAAAGATTGTGTCCTCACATCAAATCCTCTGTTTTCCATAGATTGGTTTGTTCATTAGTCACACCCCTCTCCTTACTCCTTTGGTATCGTCCCTTCTTCAAGTATTCTCCCTATGGTTCGCATTCTAAGCTGTTCCACCTTCTTCTCTGACTAAGGCCTTATCCCTGCCCTGCAGCACAAAAACTTCACAAACTCAGCGAATTAATTATCATCTGACTATCACACAATCCCAATCCACAGAGTTTATTACTCTTGTTCAAAGAGCAAAAGTTAAGTAACGTACATCAGCCCCCTTGTATTCAGATGGGATCAAATAAAAAAAAACAACACACGGTGTCGTTTTAAAATGTGCCGGTGCAGTAAAAAAAAAAGTCTAAACATGAGGTGTAAAAGTCTTAAGCCAGTCTTTATAACTGTTTTACTGTTGTGAGGCATTTCAAGAGTGTTTTGCAGGCGCAGAGGAACACGGAGAGGGGCGGGGGAGGGGGATCTGTTTGTCCCTCATTCAGTTACGCCTGCAACACCTTTTTGTTTTATGCCTGCCTGAGATATTTTCATTGAGGCATGAAATTAATGGATTCCTGTCGAATCCGGTTGCATTTAGCACCTGCTGGACTTCCTCGGAATCCATAGTGAATGCCATCTACAAAGTGTTATTTCAAGTAGCATTTACATCTTTCATAAAACAGAGAGTAAAAGTAAAGAGTAAAGGTGATTTTGCCTGTTTCTGCTCTTTCCTTTTGCACTCCATTTTGTAAAAGGAGGACATTGCATGAAGGGGACCCAAAAGCATGTGAGTGCCAACGTTGGCGGCTCCCTTCATGCAATTAACACCTTTTGTAAAATGAGCCTCCCAATATATTCACTGTCTCTTGCACTCAGAATAACCCCAGCATCGAACTTTCCATAAACAACTTCACATTGCTGCCCAACCCTCTCTTCTACAGAGTCAAATCGCTAAGGCTTACTGCCCGGAGAGTTATTCATTCAAGCAAACCGTCTCAATGTATTCTGTATTAAAAACACAATCTATACAGTATCTTTTTCTGCCCACAACTTCAAATGTATCTTATAGTTGTTGTCCCACCCAGAAAAGTTCCCGTTTGGGACTCTTTTTCTCTTACTGAGATAACTTTTGTTAATCTTCTGTCCTCAATAAAATCCACCTCTTACAAAAATCCCTCTGTACCTAATTCCCTAACTAAAGAGCTCCCTTCCACTATTTCCTCTCTCTGGCTTCCTTTGGGAAATGCTTCTTTTTTTTTTTTTAATTTTAATAATTTTTATTGTTTAAATATTGAGTATGATACAGATGTCAACTATTTGCAGACTTTGAATAAAACAAGAACCATAAAGAAATTACATAGTAAATGATTCTGGTCGTTTGTAATAGTATTTCTATATAGTTAAGTCATTTGTTAAAGCATTTGTTAAAATCACTTACGAATTTCATATGTACTATAGTAGTTATAAACTGCATTAACATAACAAGTGGTCTAAAATTAATAGTAGTATAAGTCTACAAAGAGTGACTTATATGTAATGAATATAGAGATTAGGGGGGAGACGTACTGGGAGACAGACAAGAGACGTATAAGAATTAGGAGGGTAGAGGATAGGGGGGGGGAATGGGTATATTGGATTATTGCATGGGAAATGCTTCTTTTTGACAGGACATTATTCCTGACTCTCATAAAATAGGACAAGTCCTACTTCGTTTAGCGTTAGACCCTTCTGACTGTGCCACAGGGAAGGTTAGCTCAGGTGAAACCCTTACCATGAAAACGTAGCTTACTAACTTTTTCATATTTAGCCAGCCTACTTCTGTAAGGTAGCCTTACCTTGCGTTTAGCTCTTTTGCTTAAGGTAGCCATTTGTCACATTTAGTCTAACTGTGTAAGGTCGCCATACCTTGTTGTTAGCCCGTTTGTGCTACCCAGCCATATCCCACATTTAGCCTAATTGTGTAAGGTAGCCTTACCTTGCTCTTAGCCCATTTGTGCTGGTCAGCCTTATCTCCTATTTAGCCTAATTGTGTAAGGTAGCCTTACCTTGCTCTTAGCCCATTTGTGTTAGTCAGCCATATCCTGCAGTTAGCCTAATTGTGTAAGGTAGCTTTACCTTGCTTTTAGCCCATTTCTGTTAGTCAGTCATATCCCACATTTAGCCTAATTGTGTAAGGTAGCCTTACCTTGCTCTTAGCCCATTTGTGCTGGTCAGCCATATCTCCTATTTAGCCTAATTGTGTAAGGTACTATGCATTAATCTTGCACTTAGATCAGCTGTGAAACGTAGCACTGCTCCATCTACATAGATGGAACCCAGAAAGTAAAGATTGTTGTTTGTACAGCTAACCCTTTTCTCCTCTTGCACACCGCACTGTTGCAACTTAGCGGAAGGCACAGGCTCACTTCCACACACCCTGCATTCACATACAACACAAACTCTATTACACATCACCTCTGCCATAAGAACAAAGCTACTTTTAATGAAAAAAATGTGAGCTGTAGCTTCACATATAACTATCTCCTTAAACACAATCCCTCCCATTTAGGCCATAGTATACCTCTGCTGCGCCCATACACACTCCATTTAGACATGAGTGACTACCAGGCTCCTGGCCACCCTCGCATAACTTTAATGGCTGAAATGCACACAAGCATAATAGCAACTCCAAAATTCTCCCACATTTTTGGACTCCGGTCCCTCCGAGGGCGTTCAACCAAAAGCGCATTGGGACCATAATTATGGTGAAAGCCGTTATAACAGATGTCAAAATGAACAAATGAATATTCTGAGCTTCATCTTCCTGTCGTACCTACTACCATCGGACATCACATGGTTGTGAATGTATCTTGCTTGGTACAGCACATCCCCAGGGACGTCATTCGGGGGTTGCCAGGGGTCGCAACTGCGTTCCCTTGGGTTTCCCTTGCTACCCCTGTGGTCTACTTTTCTACCCCTAAACAAAAAAAAGATCCTTTTTTTACAATTTTTTTTACATTGAAGCTCCTGGGCCAGTGCCTTGTGGATCTTTGTTTCTGGAGTGGATGGAATTTGTTGAGGCCTCTTAAAAAGACAGGTGGTTCCACAAGTGTAACACTTTGAGCAGTGACTCTAAATAAGAAAGAATAGGAATAACAAACAATTTGTCTTTCTGGAATTCTATACAATAATGGCTAGACTCATTAAAGGGGTGAACAGTCATGTTCTATCGCTTCCTATGATGTCACTTTGGGGTCGGGTCCAATAACATCACTTCCGGTGATGTCATCAGAGGTCAAGGGTCATGTGATGTCACTTCCGCTACGCCTGGCATTTTGGTGAAATGACGTCCCTGCACATCCCCTACCTTATATTCATTGTTTAATATTAACAATAGGTTCATTACACATACTACGAGATCCACAAAGGTTCGACTGTGCAGTTACTTACATTGAGTAAGGTGCTGTTACTTTTCGTAACAACATACGGGACAGGCAATTGCATATAATCCACCTTCCTAAGTAGCCATAGTCTGTTAGTGACCACATTTAGATCACAATAGGATCCAGTAGCTAACTTTGTTTCATGACACGGTGTTCCACTTGTTAGAGTCCCCTTGATGTTCCCCTTGTTAGGTTCCAGCTTTGGAGAGTCCTGTTGTGCATTTTTTGCACACTTTGTAAACTTCACATAACAGTTATTTTCAGTGAGGGAGAACACCCAGACTGATATAAATATTTAGGAACCCATTACACCTTGCACCATGTTCATATAAGTGACGCTCTTTACCAAAGAGTTTGTCTGAAGGTTATCAGATTCGTTAGTACGGTTACATTTGAGTTGCATTTTTGTATATTGTGCTCACACAGCTCAAGATAAGATGTTGGAGCACTTTAAGTTATCGTATCTGTGTAGGTAGTTGTTATTTTCTAGTAACTTGTATTTGTATCATTATTACACAGCATCCCGGCCATTTGTTTGTGTTGTCTGTCCTTTATTTACCATGACATCACAGCACAGATGACGTCACGCTACGAGTGATGCCATCACGTACTTGACGTTACATGGCGTTTTACCGGAAATGTGCGTCTTTTAAAGGTGAAACAGTGGACATGGGGATTTTCTCTTTTTTGTCGGATGGAGTGACCAGCTCTTAGGGAAAATCTCCTTAAGAGTTTCCCTGTTATAAATTCCCATGGTTATTGATTTAAGTGCAGTATTATGATCACGTGAGACAGGATGTTCCATACATGGATATATTGTTTCTAGATTGCAGTCCTCACGCATCCTATTGAGTGGACTTAGAGTGGTTCGGGTGGGGCTCACTCTCATTCCCATTTTATTAAGTGAGTGTCACTGCTTTAGCTCAGCCACATATATGAGCAACTTCTTTTTTTTCTCGTAGTTACAGGTGTGGGGAGAAACACTATGGACAGAGGTATCCAAGGAACAGAAAATAATATACAGAAACATATACATATTAGTTTATCATCACCTATTTTTGAACATTTCTCATTTTATGCTTGGTGACAAACAACTTATTATTATTATTCTGATTTCTCTTTCTGTTTTCTCGCGCTGCGTTTCATGTTAATTTTACATGTGTGTTTTTATTGCACTTTAGTCGTTTTACCTGGTTTATTACTGTTTTGATGTCTTACATTCATGTGTTTGACTGGGTTGACTTTTTGTTTACTTTCAGCATTCATACCCTGTTAGATATGTTACCCCGACGATAGACCAGTGTCTGAAATGCATTGACGAGAGAGGTGTCTGTTCTCTCTGATGTATAAAACAGGGATTAAAATCTGATCACAGTAGGAACCATTAATTTTCTATGATTAATATATTTTGATTTTGAACAAAACGTAATTTCGTAGATACAAACTTCAATAGCCTCATTGTGAGTGGTTACATGTCTTTATATCGAAGTGAGTTATAACGAATGCCCATACATCGAATCTTTTATCGTGAAAACATTTATAGTGAATGCATTTCTTTTGGGGGGGGTGCCCCCCAAACTCCTGTTTCCCACCCCTAAAAACCCATCCCGACCGTTTCCCCCAAAAATGTAACCCTTTACCCCACCCTAAATACAATAACTATAAAGGTTTTCCAGATAAAAGAATCGATATATGGGCATTCAATATAACGGATTCAATATAAACACTGTATACCATTGGGAGCACACAGCTATCGGGGATGGTTTTTCAGGGTTTCTTTGGTGCCTTCTTTATTCCCCACCTGGGATCTACCCTGGTACTGAGGTCCCTCTAGATCCTCTCATTTGGGCCTCTTACTGGGTGTCCCTTCAAACTTTGATCAGCCAAGGCCATCATCCTGGTGGCAATGACATCAGCGAGATGATGTGTCGGGGAGTGGGACAACTTCATTTTTCAATCTGCTCTGAATTTTGATCCCAAGGTTTCCTAATTTCATTTCAATCACCTCGCCAGTCTTTCTGGAAACACCAGATGCCTCAGAGATGTGACTCGATGCTTCCCGATTTACCTATAACTCATTGGGCCTTTACAGCAATTGCAAGCACTTTCTTTCTCATTTGGAACCTCTAAGCACGGCATTAACCCTTCCACCTCCACATTAAGCAGGTGGTTTTTACTGAGACAGATACTCTGGTGCCACTATTTCGTCGCCTGTACAATTATTGATCTATTCGGGGTATGTCTGCCTCATGGGCAGAGTTGTAGGGCACTGCAATACCGGACACATGTAAGGCAGTCACCTGGGGTTCAGACACTATAAGCTGCTGCTAGATGGGTCGGTTTCAGTGAACTTTGGTACAGCCAAACTTTCATTGGTTTCACGTTGACTTTGTCTTAACGCTAGTGACTGGTGTCATATCATGGTCTTACTGTGTATTGCGTGGTAATTCCTCACGGGAGTAAGGTCTGTAATGTGGTTTATGGTCAATCCGTCGAAAAAAAAAGCATCGACATACCAAACCATCTAATGCAAAGTATCGTCTGCCAAAGCATCGACAGGCTATCTTTAACATGTAACAGTGCATTTCCATCGAAACCAGTCCATCGAAAATATAAATGGACTGGTTTCAATGGAAATGCACTTTTACATGTAAAAAATAGCATTTCAGTGCTTTTTTTGTAACTTTTTAAAACGTTACATGGAGCTGTCCAGTGCTGAGATTTCGGCACTGGCCAGCTCCATGTAACGATTTTAAGTTCTTATGTATATTGGGGGGGATCCCCCCAGGACCCCAACCCCCACGACCGACCCTAACCCAAACCCTAACCCTAATGTAATCCTTAATCTAACCCTAGCCCCGCCCCTAACCCCTAACCCAAACCCTAACCCTAATCTAACCCTTAATCTAACCCTTAATCTAACCCTAACCTAACCCTAAACCTAACCCTAACCCTAGCTCCAACCCTAACCCTTAATCTAACCCTAGCCCCAACCCCAACCCTAACCCTTAACCCAAACCCTTAATCTAACCCTAGCCCCAACCCTAACCCTAACCTAACCCTAATCTAACCCATAATCTAACCCTAACCCCAACCCTAAACCCTAACCCAAACCCTAACCCTAATCTAACCCTACCCCCAACCCTAACCCCTAACCCTAATCCAATATAACATATTTCAATGGATCCATCGAATTATAGACAACAAAATGGTCATTGGAATGGCATTTCGATGCTTATAATTCGATGGATTGGTGTTAGATGCAATAGCATTCGACGGATTGACCAGATACCCTGTAATGTTATGTTGTGTTATGGTGCATTTGTATAGCGCCTTATGTATCATTGGTATGATCGCAAAGCGCTGTGGGTTGAACGCCCTTGGGGACCATGTTCAGTGTCAGTGGAGAGAGTAGTGTAGCATACAGTACTTGGGTGCACTCAGTATGTGTGCAGCCGAAGTGGTTGCGTGTGGTGGCTGCATTCTAATGCTAGGTGTGGTGCAGTGGATGAGAGAGAGATCAGTGTAATATGTGCAGCAAGAAGGCTGGTCTCAGAGTCTGCATTCTGGCTGCCGTGGGGCCTGTGTAAGAGAATATCTGTGCAGCTAGGCTGATTTATTTGTGGGGTGTAGCTGCGTTCTTCTATACTGTTGGGGTGTAGGAACAATGTAGGTATGTGTGCAGCTAGGCTGAATTGATCGAGGGGTGTAGCTGCGTTCTATTTTCTGTTGGTTTGAAGTGTAGAGTGAGCATATTGGTTGGAATGAGTGTCTGTGGTTACCGGTAGGAGGCCCTGTTCCTTGTTATTTTTCGGAGCAGAATGCTCTGGCCGTGTCTGTCCTGGTGGTTTGTGGTAGTGTATTTGGGAGAGATCATCTGGGCGGAGAGGGGATGTTGTGTTTTCTCGGTCGGACATCCATTTCCAGACACTCAGGAGAAGGATTCAGAGGGCCCATTTTCGGGTCCCTGGTGGAAGCTTACGGTAGGATCATATACCACCTGCTATGCCTTGGTGGTTGAGCTGGGTGCGTACAGCCTGCAGCTGTCTAGGCCGGAGCCCCTCTGGTTTATAGGCCGACTTCCGTGCCCTGACAGTTCATGCTTTTCCGGTGTGAAGTAAGTAGTTAAGTAGCCAGCTTCCGTTGCCCTACTGTTTCTGTGTTTCTAGTAATGGCGATTCTGTTTCAGAAAGGTGACCATTGGTGGGAGGATTCTGGCCTTAGGTGGTCCTAATCTGTCCTAATTTGGAAGACGTGATCCTACTTAGGTGGTCCAAATCCGGAAGACGGATGAGGAGGAAAAGCCCCGATTACTTACTGGTAATGCTAATTACTCTGAGTCCCAGTCGTTCTTGTCATCTTCCATCGCTGATGGCTATAGCTTGTGGATATACAGGAGTTGGGTTTAAGGGGTTTGAAGGTTTTGGGCCCAAACGGTGCAAGGGAGCCTCACATAAGTAAGAATTCTGACACAGTAGATTTACACTCTGAGTAGTAAGATTACCGGTAAGTAATTGTGGTTTTACAGCTCTTGCGTTGACCAGCTGAGCTATCCGGATATCCTCATGAGACACGCCTTCATTTTTTCCCAGTGAGACCATTTGCACTGCTGGAAGTCATTATCAGAATTGCATGTTGTTCAATATTAAACTTGTGTTGTCTATTTTGCTACCGCTGTTCTGTTAGATTGCTGAACTCACATAGCAGGTGATAGATAGCATGAACCCTTCGACTATCAACATTTTCTCAAAACCCTCTGGTTGCTTCATTAAAATTTCTGCGGATGTGAAGCGCCCGGCTTTCCGTTTCTTGGTGAGGCGGTTCGGAGAGATAACCAAAGAGAGATGGAAATACTCCAGAGACACACACAGGGATATTTTTAGCTCCTTCATCGCAGTGAGTGTCATGCTTTCTAAACACGCTCATTTCCCTGAGGTGCCGGAGAAAGCAACCGGCTCCATCTCATTTAAATGAGCTGTCGACAACATACAACTAAGCCGGATGTTTCCCCGAAAGGCAGCCTGGGAATTGTGGAAGGGTTTTCCCCATCTCTTCCGTTCCTGGTATACCCTTGATAGATGTGCCTGGTGTGCCTCCCAGGAAGTGCGTGCGTGAATGCTAATTGCGGTCACGCCACTGAAATACATTTGGGACACTATTAATATGGCCTCCATTCATGTTTACTGCCATGAACACTATCAAACTTCCACCGGGGCTTCATGGCATTTGTAGAGAGGTGATACATTTAGGGGCGTTCCTTAAAAAACACATACATTTTTCTTCATGACCAAATGCAGGTCGGTTTTCACTTCTGTGAATTGTTCCTTTCCATAGAGGCTCTGTTACATAAAGCTTTGCTGAGGGTGCAACGTAAATAAGCGACATATGTATCCACTGTGATTGGCGGAAAAATGTTGGGTAACAAGTATATTCACTATACAATATGCCTCTGTAAATACTTCTACTCTACTTCATCAGCACACTGCTTATGTGAATAAGATTGCACATGTACATATCACTGATTATTATACTTACAGATCCTATGCATCTGTGAATTATCCTATGTCTGTAAATATGTTCAATATAATATATGCCAAACCTATGTTTTATTTTGTTGACTGTACCGCATTACCTGTTTTCCGGCACTCAGATACACACGGGTTTGGTGCGCTCTATAAATGTTAAATAGATCAAATAAATAAATAATAAATAAATAAATAAAAGCATGAGGCGAGGATTTTGTAGAGCACATGGGTCTGAAGACAAGGTGCATGTCCACGTTGCCCAATCATGGCATGACCCGAACATTGCTGTGTACTCTGCAGAGGAGAGAAGAGCCGTGATAACCAGCAGCTGGATATGTACATGGCCACACTCATGAGACTGCCCAGAGGGCCTGGCTTGCGTGATACAACTATGCACACAGCACACAAATCATTTTCAAAATGGCTTCTAGCAAAGACATAGATGCTGCCCTAACTACATGGCTTGCTCCAGTGAACGCGTGGGTGCTGAGCAACAACCTAAAGCTAAACCTGGCCGAGACCGGAATCATGATCTTTTCATCCAACCACACACCACATGCAACGGCTCCTTGGCCCACAGTAATGAGAACCTACTTGGAAACTTCAAAAGTGTTCACAAATCTAGGGATTTTGATGGCCAATGGACTTACCCTGGAACCACACATTAGCTACTCAGTATAATAAAATTGCTTCGACCATCTACACTCGATCAGGTGGACAATGCTGATCCTCACCTTTTTGCACAAGACGCCTATGATAGGTTATTTATAATAGGTTATTTATAACACGCTTAATATCCAGAGGTTTCTAAGCGCGGACCCGGGGATCAAACCTGTGGCGCTCCGTGTCATCGTGCTTCCCAGGTGAGCACGTTGCCCCTGAGCTATCCTCCCGAGACATGGAATGGAGGAGCCTACTATCATATTGCTGGTTCTATCAATAATTGACCATGCCAACAACATATATATTGGCATACTGGCTTATTTTACTAAGAAACTGCAACACATCCAGAACAAGGTGGCAAGATTGCTACTCAGACTTGAAAGGATGGAGCATATTACACCTCTACTTGCAACTAGTGAAGAAAATAATCCAGTTCACTGCAATTCACGTCACCCATAGAGGTCTTCAGGGCCGTGGAGCTGAATCCATCCAAGGAAGATCATCCCATGTCAGCCAAAGAGAACACTGAGATACTGCCGTGATGTGATCCTAGAAACCCTGCAATACTCCAGAAAAAGACTTAGAGGATAGGCTTTCTCCAATATTATGGCAGAAATCTGGGACTTCCTCCAAAAGGAATGATGCACAATCCTTACCTGCTGCCACAACCGGTCCAAGCGCCTTGTCCGCTTCGCCGTTCCTCTGTCGCAGATGGAAACCAACACACCTGGAAGCACAGTTATGTAAAACACAAAAGAACTGGCTTTTCAACAAACCGTGAACTAACTAGAGCACTCACGAACTTGCCAACTGGCCTTCACAACAAAAGCTCCTAGTGTGATTCACCCAAGGCACCCAATCGTATTTCATCCCCGGTGCTCAATAATACTCGCACCCCCTCACTTTGTGGCCAGGTCCTCTAGGAATGGTTGATTTTCTATGATCCACACATGAGACCATACAAGGTCAGAACTCCACTGTGATTTGCAGGATATCCATTGTAAATTGACATGAATGCTGTGATGGGGGCGGGGGGGGGGGGGCTGGCCATGGACATCGCACCAACCCCCTGGGGTGCTATGGGACACCAGTATCACGGAGGGCCAGTGCCTTGAGGGATTGCCGGGCGAGCCTTATCCACGCATGCAGACCCTGGCCACTTCTCTGGCAGGAGGGCCCTATGGCAACATGGCCTGCAGGCCCATGCATTCACGGTGTAGGCCTGCAGGCCTTAAATGAGATGCAGACTCAGGTCATTCCATCTTGGAGTCTGCAGCCGTTCTCTTACACGTGCCTGCAGGGCTTCCTTTTATTAGCTGGGGCCATGACACACTCATGGTCCATCTTAAAAGGGCAATACACGTGGGAGGGACACATTCCCTTAAAGGGGCAACACATGTGGGAGGGTCACTACACAACACTCCTCCTTTTTCATAACGAACAAACAAATGTTACTACAACATAAATGATTCCCTCCCACGGTTACAGAACAACATTAATAGGGCTACTTCAGAGTCACAGGACCAACACGAAAATAGGATATGCCACTGCTACACACATGGGGCTCACATATTTATTCACATACAACACATAACCCGCAGATGGCAGTCGCAGTGAGCGAACTGCCGCTGGAATGTTGGCAGCTCGACCACCAGTTGCATAACCCTTTATCAACCTGGGGTGTGGAATTGCAACCACTGCATGAAGCCCATGGGTAGCTGCTCGTACGATATAAAGCACCCCTACAACTTGCGGGTCCACAGCTTCACATCGTTGTTCTTTATTGAGACCACTTTAAGCACATAGCTAGCATGCAGGTTCACAGCATCACAACACATGTTCACTGAGTCCTCTTTAAGGCATGGTAGGACCGCAGGAGACCAGTTTACTTTCCATCAGTATCCGTTCAGAATAGTTACTTGCGCATGTCCAGGTCCCCTGATAGTACAGTTTGAGGGCCGGCAAAGCCGCACATGGCGGGTGCCAGGCGCCATATCGGCGTATTCCCTTGATTTCGGGGCAGGGAAGCGGCACACAGATAGCAGGGCGTCTCGGCCATGCCACGTGATGTTGCGAGGGCTTGGGGTAACAGGATGACACTCACCCCCCTTTTTGGGCATGCTCCCCCGTCAGGAGTGTCACTTGTCTCTAGGGGCACAGGAGGGCTCACAACCCTTACCCTGCCCGTTGCACTGCTTCTCGGTGTTGGGGGCCAGGGGTGCATGTGTTGGTTGGTCCGTCCGAAGGTGTTGGTTCAGTGTTGTGGGTTCATCTTCAGGCTTGCTCCTCAAATGGACAGAAAAGAAGGTAAGTGGGGTTGGGAGGGCGGTGAGGGAATTCTTTGGATTCGGGAGAGGAGCCAGGCGGACGGAGAGGGAAACAACACTTACCTCGATCCCCGGTGGAAGATGGCAGCATCCAGGCGTGTGGTGGCTCAGAGAGGGGATTACCCCGTTCTGAGCCTCCTCATTGGCTGAGTGGCTGCCACCACCCCTCCCCCCTGCCGGGGATGGAAGGAACGCTGTGGGGAGAGGGATTCCCGGTCGTGTAACGCCCCGGCGAGGGCCAATGAGATTGCATGTTACAATCTCATTGTCCCTCACTGGCTACTAATAATGAATGAAAGTATGGACATAACAAGATCTTACCATGTGCGCAGATTTAAAGAGTGAATTTTAGAGGAGTGTTCAACAGTTGGGGGGAGGGAGTTCCAGTGGAGTGTGTCAAGGAGGGAAAAGTAGTGAAAACAAGAAAATGTGCATAACGGATGGGGAATAGTAAGATTTGAGAGGGGAGTCGAGTGGAGGGTGCAGAGAGGAGAGTAGCTCGATATTGTATTAGTGAGTTGGGGGAGGCAGGTCATGCAAACATTTGAAGATGAGCAGAAGGAATTTGAAGGGGGGACTGGTTTCTCATGAAACTTTGAAAAAAGGCTGCTTTTTAAGGCAGGTCCATCTTAACATTATTAACCTCTCCTTTCTCCGGTATCAGACTTGCTCCACTGATGCGTTTATACCCCTTTCCTGCCCCAAACCCCTCTTCATTGCACATATATTGTATAGACGTATTGGTGTCCCTGTTGTTTGTACAGTCTCTCCACCTGAAAGCTTTTTTCTTTTTTGGCCTTTCACTCCACATTCTCTTTCCCTCGTGGCTTTTCCTCTTGGTTTCCTTTCTCACCTCATTTTGGCTTATTTGCCCTGCCGCTTCCTTCTTTTTTCCCCTAAACATAATCACAAACCATCATATAAAACCATACAAACATTAAAGGTTTTAACATATTCATGCCTTTCCTCAAACCTATCTCAGTGATAACCATGGTACACCGAACCGATGGCATAATGAAAATGTGTCCTACCAACCTCCTCCTTCCAATACCCCACCGCTCTGATCTGGAGGTGCGTTGGCCATCTTTCCTGTCTGCTGGATTAGAGAGGGTTAGAGACTGCTCTTCCGGAGCATTTCAGTGCTGACATTGAGGAGACTGGCCAATCAACCGACCTTGATGCAGGTACTATTTCTCTTCTTTCTGCTGTTCCTGCGGAGGCCCCTGTATCTGACATTTGTATTTGTATTTTGTATTTTATTGAATTTATATAGCCCTTTAATCCAAAGTGCTTTACATAAGAACAGGCAAAATACAACAACCATAAAATGGCAATTGAATCATAACTCGAAAACAGTATAAAGAACAATTTACAACATTTCAGAGGTGAGGAGGGAGTAGGTAGGGTTAGGGTGAGCGAGGGAAAGGTAGGAGTTAGTGGGGGTAAGAGCGGGAGAAGAGGGAATGTAAGAGTGAATGAGGAAGAGGAGAGGAAAGAGTGGGACTATATGAGAGCAGGGGGTGGGGAGGAAGGAGGTAGAGAGGGAAGGGAAGAGCAGTGGTAGGAGGTGAGGAATGAAGGTGAGGGAGAAGAACAAGAGGAAACGAAGGGTGCTAGGGAGGTGAGTGAAAAAAGTAAGATTTGAGAGAAGAGCTAAAGGAAGGGAAGGACGGGGAAGAGCGGATGTGAAAGGGGAGGCGGTTCCAGTGGTAGGGAGTAAGGAGTTGGAAAGATCAGAAGCGGGAGGGAGCACAGGGAGGTTGAGGAGGGGAGAGTAGGAAAAGATTAGCAGAACGGAGAGAACGAGAAGGGGTATAGAAAGTGAGAAGGGAGGAGAGATAGGGTGCGGGGGAAGGGCAAGACCAAAGAGGGATTTGAAGACAAGACAGAGGAACTTGAATTTGAGCTGGGAGTGAAACCCGAGCCAACCTAAAGAGGTGAGAGAAGAGGAGATAGAATCAAGAGGTGAGAGAAGGCAGAGGGAGCCATATGAACACACTTTGCACAACTCTGAACTGGACTCCTAGGCAAGACAGTATAGTGCACACTTATGAGCTCTACCAAAATATCCCAAAGTTCGTGATAATTAAGGCATATTGTGATGACATTAACCAATTGGTGTTCAAAATATACGTTTTGGAAGGTAAGATTATCAGGAACTCAGCTTTTATCCAAGCCCCTTTTCTCCTCGGTTGGGCACACTGCATTGGAGCTTTTAGTGGAGGAATGATAGAGCAGGTGCAACACGTTTGTCTTGGAAACAGGACAATGCAGGACAACACAGGTTTGAAACCTGATCCCACGCTTAGAAATGAACAATTTTAAAAGAAGATTTGAAAGTAGACAGAATCATCTATATCTTCCTGCATTCTCTTTTTCACACAAGGTCTGTTCGCATGTCCTCTAACAACAACTCATCTTCCAACAAAAGTCAACTTGTGAAAATGGCAGGCCCTTTTGCTTCTGGGGCCTTTACACTTTGACATCACATAGTACTGGGCCCTCACTGATCACAGTGGATGAAAGATGTTGATGTGCTTATCTCAGCTACGGGTCGAAAAGAAGAAGAGAGAAAAGAGAGACGGATAATGTACTGCATGGGTAAGGCATTACATGACATTGTTTTTGGACTACTAGAAGACACAACTTTCACTTTTGACAACCTAAGAGAGAACTTTAGCGAATATTTCATGCCAAAGAAAAATGTGGTCTTAGAAAAGGAAGTATTGCACGCTACTATATAGGAAAAAGGAGAGTCAATAAACAGTTCGGTGGTGGGACTAAAAGTGATATTAAACTATTGACTATTTTCCTACATATTTCAGTGCAGCTTTAAAAATCCAGGTCCTCGCAGGACCCGAGCTTTCCATATTTAGAAAAAAAGCTGAAAACACCCAGACCTTCTGATGAAATTATTGGCACGACAAGAGCATTGCTCCCTGTAGACCTTCAAGCTGAAGTAATGGATCAGTCAAAGAGCAAACAGAAGCCTTTGGAGTTGGTACACAAGATGACAACAGCTTGAACCTAAAGTGAACGTGAACCTAAAGTGGGTCCCTCTCATCTCACCTTCATGGCTAGAAGCCAAAGATCACAGGAGCCAGAGTTGGTAAAGGGTTGCTTTATTGGAGACACTAAATGATCGTGCATGTATCTTGGATTGGGGTTGGGGAGCGAGTCACGATGGAGTCCGATAATGAAGGAGTGTGATGGAGACAGCCCGCACTGTCGCGTGATCCGCACCTAAATCCTGTTCCCTCATCCTTCACTTGCACATGGACACAAGTCTCCTATTGTATCTGACGCTCCACACCATTGCTCACATGACACAGAAGGCAGGATGGCAGATATTGCATCTCTACATATCCCATTCTCTCACAAGAAGTCCCTAGTGCAGAGCTCAGTGAGCACATCTCGAAATCTTGGTATCTGGTTGGAAGCCTTCTGACCTGCAAGGGTATGGAGCACTCAGCCTCAGGATCAACCGGGTCATGTCCCAGTGATTAGAGTTGTGTGCTTCCCTCGCTTCTTGCTGCATGGATTTGTTGACTACCAGCATGCTCATTTTGATAATTGACACCTGGATATGGGTTGTCTTGAGGTCCAACACTTGTGTCTTCCTGTTCTCTGGCCGGGGTTGGTACAGATTATTGTGTCCTAGCAACAGAAAGGTCTTTTCTTTCAGGTCCACCTTTGCTGCAGAGTTCCACTTATTCCATGTTGTATGCATGGCTGTCATTAGTGAGAACATAATTGTGGTTTTTCTTGAGCATTCTTTTGGGGATACTCAACTCTGAGAGTGTGTCACTGTTTTAGTTTGGCAGTTTTATTTTCACAAATGCTCCCACGCACATGCCGGCATTGTGCACTGCTCTGTGACCGTGTTTTTCTGCTTGTCGTGTTTGCTTTTGATTATCCATAATATGCCCTGTACAATGATAGATATGTACACTATTATGTCCAGCAATCAAGCTGATGTGAGGGTAGACGTGACCTCTGATGGGTTGAAATAGGGGCACTCCTGTGGTTGTGTTGAGTGTGAGACAGTGGGCCCCAACCCCTCCCATCCCCCCAGCTTCCAGGGCTTTGAAGAAGATTCACTGTTTATTGCTGCTACCCGTTGTAAACTGCCCTTTGGGAAACTATTAGCCCTCTCCACTTGGCCATTGGGTTGAGGATTATACAGGGATCCTTTATGATGTCTTAAACCATTGCTTTCTAGGAAGGTTTGCATTTCACTAGATACTAACTGTACGTCATTGTAGGTGGCCAATTGGTGAGGTAGTCCTTCCCTTGTGAGTATTTCCTTGAGAATTGAGATGACGAATAATGTGGTGGTGTTTGGTACAAACTGAAATTTGATCTCCTTGGTGAAGTAACCAATCTTAACTGTGCCATTTTAATGTTCATCTGGCAAAGATTCTAGGGCACCTATACAATCTATGCTTACCTTTTTCCAAATGGACTACTTGTCTGAGTAACCTATCTCAGTTGAAGTCTCTTGTCAATACTTTTGCATTTTTAACATTGTTAAATTGCAGTCTCCCTGCAAATCCATTTGAGGCTGCCATTCGGGTTTTAGGATCTTTCTTTTGACGAGAGTGGGCTAAAATTGTCTTGGCAGGTTTTGTTGGTTATCCTGGCACATATTCCACTTGGCGGGGCTAATTTTCAGTACAAAACTGTATTAAACTAATAGAGTTTTTCGAAGTGATTTGTCGGTATGGTTGAAGTGTTTGCAACAGGGTTTGATCATACAGCCACTTGGCGAACTGTTCTACTCTCTTGAGGGCATCATGTCTTTTAATGGAATCTGTCGAGTTCTTTTCTGAAAGGGTTTGTGGTCCTCCACCACAAACATCTGTGAGGATTGCTACCTCCCACTCGTCTTGGAGGAAAGGTGTCGAGGAGCTGTTGTGTAACAACAGATATCACCTGCATTCAGCCTGAATGTTCTTCCGACTGGTCACATGATGATTGACGAATGTGTACTCTTGTAGCTTGTCTGGTAGCTCTGCTAGTCTTGGCATGCAGAATGTTTTTAATCGCAGGCTTAGCATGTGTACAAGTGGTTTATAGGCTATCAGTAAATTCAACCTGTTGCCCCAAATGTATGTCCTGTACTATTTAGAAGCCCAAGCTCGCACCAACTTTTTTGGGGATTACTGAATTGTTGCATTCAGAGTCAGAAAGAATTTTGGAGGTGAATGGCATCACATTTTCTTAAATCTGGGTCGACTGTGATGCAGGTGGTCAGTGTGGTGACGAAGGGCTTGAGGGTGCGCGCTTTGACATCCTTGAATGCTGTTTCCTGAAGGGTTGACAGTATGTATGGGTCTCCTTTCTTGAGAATTGACCACTGGGACTCTGAGTCATACTCATCTAGATCAAGAAAGGACTTGCGCTCTTCTTGGGACTGGTGCTTCCACTATGGCTGTTTGTGTGTTTTGCTTGTCACTTTTACTGTCTGCTGAAGTGGCGCATTCCACATTTCATTGTAGTTCACTTGAAAGATGCATTTATCTCTCCACGCGCAAATGCCTACTGTCTGAAGCCTAGGTAGGATTGTTTTGAGGGTGTTGTTGTGACTCTTTTCAGAGGTCCCATATATTAGTATGTCAGCCTGGAAATAGGCTTCATTTCTATTGTTATGTGAAAGGGAGCCCATCAACCTCCTTGAGACAGAGGCAGCTTAAAAGGGGCATCGAGGAGCATGACTTTCTTCATTGATGCATCACATTCTCTTTGCCCCTCTTTTGGCCCCCAACATATGCATCTCAAACCGAAAATTCCTGTGAAACCAAGGCCCACATGGATTACCTGGAACAGGTGTGAATTGCAGAATCGTAGCCACGCCTTGTGTAGTGGCCATTGAATTGTGAGGTCCATTGTGCCTCGGGCTAACTCATCGCCAAGGCCTCGTGGCCTGAATGCCGAGGATTCAGAGATTTCAGGCTCCGCTCCAGATGTGTGAGAAGGTTGCTTCATTGCAGGCAATACATGAACATGCATATATCCTGGCGTTGGAGAGCGAGAGATGATGGAGTCTGGCAATGTAGGTGCATTAGAGAGAGTGTCAGTTTGATCCCTCGCTCGGCGCCTAAGTCTTGTTGACTTATGTGCCACTTGCGCATGTGAATGAGCCTCCTCTTGCGTATTCACGCTCTGCATCATTGTTCATACAACTAGGTGCGCCAAACCCTGGATGTCTAACCTCTACAGTTCCTATGAAAGAAAGTTACAGGCATGAGTCAGACTAGCCACGGTGGGGGGAGGGAGGGAGTGTCCACCAATAGGATAAACATAGGTAAGAAAGTAAATCACTTCCAAGAACTTCTTAGGACAAAAAAAGTGGAGCCTCTACAGACAAGAAACTCAGGGAGGGCCAAAGCAGTTTTGGCCTTCGAAAAAAAGGGACACAACATACAAGCAATAAATAAAGCGTCTAGACAACAAAGGGCAATTGGGAGTAACTCTTAGACCTCATTGAGCTATTGACAATTCAGTAGGTTAAAAGAGATAGATAATAGCCCCATAGTTTCTAGGACTGTTGAATTCCATTCCTGCCTTTGTGCTTAGGGCAATGCCCTTCCCTCTGCACAGGTCTATGTTTTTATCCTCCATAGTATGTAAAGTTTAAAAAATCTGCCCCTGCTGGTTTTTCCGTGTGGCATTCCAATGCCAGAAATTTGACATAAACCGAGTCATAACATGTTGCAGCAAATAAGCTGGCACTTCATGGAGTGCCTCAGGGGGGCCACCGTCACTGTGTTAGAGTAAGCAGAACGGCGCAGCCAGGCAAATTACCACCAACCACACACGTCCAATATGAGAGTATGGCTAAAAAAATCTAATGTTAAAAAAAAATCCAGCTCTCTTTCTTGCAAGGGGCTCGCTGGTGAAGTGTAAATGTTTGTCCTGAGTGCTGATCTGAACAGTGTTTGTCTTCTTAACTTCAAATCCATATATACGACCATTATGTGACCAAAAACGGTAGGAATCTTAACGTTTCAAAAATAGCAATTAGCATAATGATGACATCACAGGAAATGATGTCACATCAACTTGACCCGATAAATTGACGGGACATGATATCACAGGAAATTGTGTCACATGAACGTTGACCTTATGACATCACAGGAAATTACCTCACAACATATGGCCTTGAAGAGATCAGAGGAAAGGACTGCCTTGTGTGGTCTATCCCATATCCTCTGTCCCATCGTGAGAAAGACATTTACCAAACGAGTGACTTGTTAGCACTGTGACCATCTTCTTGCTCACTAAAACAGATTTTACTCTCATATCAATAACAGCATTATAATTCTTCATTAACGATTTTTAGAAGTTGATGAAACCTGGTTAACAATGTATTATATTACAAAACATGTACTACTTCTTTAAGAAAAAAACATTTTAATAGTTTTTCTTGAAACGAACAACCTCTCTGTAAGAAAAGACTAGCAAATAAATAAAGTGATAATACTCTCACACAGTAGCTAAATGGAATAACGTTTTAAATAACAAACTACACCTTGGGTTCAATGAGATTTTCTTTTGCAGAGACCTAACAAATCCTACATTTTTAACAAAAGACGAGCATAAGTGGTTTTAGAAAACCAAACTTTATATTTAAATAAATAAGCATCAGAGAATTAGGTCCAAAATATGATAAAACAATATGTACTACTTATTGTGTATTAGAGTAGAGCACATACTCTGGCCGTACTAAGTGGACATTCTGAACATGTTGGTATCTGTGAATGAGTTGAGGGGGTAGAGGGACGGACACAAAGTAGAGGCATCAAACACTGACAGTTTAGCACTCCGACCCCCCTGTGAAAGGTGCATAGAGGCTAACATAGCATATCACTCAGTTTCGTAGACAGTCAGACCTCACAGGATACAAATACACTGTCGAGGGCCTGTGAAAGGATTTGGCCGGTGTCCCCCAAAGACCTGTTGCAGGCCTGGGTAAGCAGGTGTAAACGTGTATCTCTTGAAACCATTTTAGTAGAAATTCAGTATATTTCACTTTTAGCAAAGTTCAAATGCTAACATATACAGTGGTTTGGCCAGAAGTCCTTCATAAGGTCTAACACCCTGGTCTTTTATTGCATGTCCTGCACGGTTTATGGTAATTTCATCTAAAACCATTGCATCTGATGCCATTCCATCGAAATTTTTCCATCTAAAAATGGCCATCTAATGCATTTTTTTTCTTTTTTGGGGGCTGGGGGGTCCCCTCCCAAAACCGCTGTTTTTTCCCATTTAAAATACACCTGAACAAAAATTAACCGTTTACCCCCCAAAAACATGCATTACGTGGACTTTTTTTAGATGGAAAAATTTCGATGGAATGGTATTAGATGGAATGGGTTTAGATGAATTGACTAGATACCGTCCTGCACTAATCCTCTGATTACGTACTATTAATCTTCATTACTTCAGTCCAACTCTTCCTTGCTACAGTACTTATTCAAAGTTATCTGGCCTCTGATAGGACCCTTATTCCCATTTGTTTTCATAACCGTAGCCCCTCACAGCCTGGGATATAAAGCACCTGACATGTCCAGTAATCTATACCTGTCTATTACACGTATAGACAGGTCTAGATTATTGCTTCTGACACGTTCGATAATCTATGCCTGTCAATACCAAAGCAAAAGGGACAATCGCAGCACCAGGGAGGGAGAGACTGGTGTCAGTACTGTGAAATTGAAGAGTAGCAATAAGAGTAATGAAGATTAACAGTAAGAATTAGGGCATTACATCCACGTTCCTCTTCCTCATTACAGTGCTTATTGATTGGAGTGTGCTAAAGATCCAAGATCGGACTGGCACATACTTAGTCCGAAAAGGAACAGTCTTCTCCTGCACAGTAGGAGCAGTGGCCATCCTATGAAGAATCATAAGCAACCTCAGCGAAGTAAAAAAGGAGAGTGTGGAGGGCATTGTTCGCAGAGATCAACCGGGAACAAGCCAAAGAGGCAGGTACTAAGGATAGGCATGAAACCAGGCAGCTCAACAAGAATACTTCAGGTAAGCCAAGGATCCCTCACCTGGAGGGCAACCCAAATCCAGGCACCGCCAGAGAATAACGAATCCCAGGAAAACCAAAGAAGAAGACTGGAGGATTATGGGACATTTCAGGTGCTTTAAACCCAGACTGTGGGGGAGGTGGGATTATGAAAAGAAATTGGCAAAGGGTTCTGTTGGAATTCAAACAGACCGCCTTCAATAAGTATTGTGACAAAGGAAAAGGGACGTGGAGGTAATGATATTTTATCATTATATGTACTAAGTACACATAAGAAGCAGAAGAGAACGGAGTGTAGGGCTTTGTAGGGAGACAGGTCTGCGTGCCACTTGACTGCCAAGGAACCTTACAGTCTCTTGAAAGCTTCTTCGGATTTCTCTGGTCTCATGGTCTAAAATATGTTGACTGTATCCCCCAACCGTAGGTATTCTGACAAACTCTGTATCAATATTCACTCCTTGGCTCCAGTGCCACTGATGCTTTTAAAATACAATCAATGGCACGCTTTATCTCAAGATATTAACTGTTCAAATATGAGAGGTATTGGTATGGCGTTAACACCAGGTTAAACTGGGCAGAATTACAATTTCTCACAAAAACCAAACGCACAGGCAACTTTCATTTTGCCACAGAGACTTGCTGCCCTTGACCAGGCCCGTCTGAAGATGTGTGAGGACCCACTTCAACATGTTGGTTGGGTGCTCCCTTGCTTAGAGCGGAAAACAGTTGGAGGCACCCGTGGGCTGCACACATTATAAGGGAGGCAAAGAAATACAGCTGGGTTTGATAGCTGCAGATTATCATGAGCCGGCCAGTCAGCAGACAGCTGAAACAGGAAATTACCACAGAAAATCTATCTTCTTTGTTGGCACGTGCCTGCTGTGGGGCGACCACTGTTAAAAGGCAATGAGGTAATAACACTTCTGTATACCCAGAGGGAAGTGACGGTGGCAATGGCTCCAGCAAATGCAGCTTGTAAGGTCAGCACTGCAAAGCACACATTTAAAGCTTCATAACGAAAGCAATATAGAGATACATATATTGCCAATTTATAAGACTGCTGACTGACAACTTGGGGTAGTTGGGGTAGTTACTGTGAGGCACTCCTAAGGCTCATGACCCCTTTCATTTGAAAGGTTGAAAGACCATGAAGCTGTCCCTGCCCTTGACACATCAATTCAGAACATAAAAAAATGTAAGTAGATGTTTACACAATTTACTTGCCTCCGATAATAATTGAGGACATTTTCAGCTGTGTGTTATGCAGCAGACACAGTCACACTGGGAAGTTCAGAAGTAATATTCTGCAGTGAGAGCACCGAACTCTGAACATACATTAAATTATCCCATAGCGATGAGCTCAGGCAGCCGGCTCTGATTGAGGCACGGGATGTATGTAGTGTCAACATTCATCAATTAATGGGCCATTTAACAGGCCCACCTCCCAATGCACATGAATAGATGCTACTCGTTGCACACGCTGGGCTGGCGGGACTCAAACAACCAGGTTAATCTATTTATTTATTTATATAGCGCCAAGAGAGGGAAGCCCTTAGGCATCAGAGCACTCACAAAACATAAAATCTATACATTAATTCAAAGATTACATTGGCCTGATAACAGACAAATATCAAAGTGCATAAAATAGATTTATGCAAATAAGTAGTGTGACCAATCACTGGATCTTTTCACTTCTCCACAGGTGGGGGGAACACTTTAAATGAGGCCAGCGTTGTGAGGCGACTAGATATGTATAATAACCAAATAGCGGGCTGGGCGGTCACATGTATGGCTGCCTCTACGCTTGCAGTCAAGTGCAGTGTAATTTCTGCAGGCACTTAGTTAGGGTCCCAGTAACAACACTGTCGGCTGCGATCAAGTGTTAATGGTGCCTGCTATTTGGATACTATACAAATCGCGGGAGAAGCGCATGATTCATTTTTTTTTAACAAAATATATTTTATTATTTTCATAACATACGATAACAAGAAGAAAACAGGCATCAATGGTAATGGTCGAGCATATCAGAAGGTAAATCCCCAACTCCCCCCTACCCCTCCCTCCCTTTCCCCTCCAAGACCACGGTAAGTTCTATGTTCGTCATGAGTCCATGCCCGGGCCTGGGTCGCCTTCCCCGGTTATCTCACCCTCCTGTGATTCTGGATAGAGCAAGGGTACTGTTAAGGCCACCCAACGGTGTAGCTCTTCGCTAGAATCAAGTCTCTGCACTTGGATCGCCGTCTCCCATGCTGCAGTTTCCGCTGTGATCCACTTTGTAAGATCTCCCCACCATAGGGGCATAGGCGGGCCTCTGGGGCTCTTCCACCCCATGGCTATATGCCTCTTGGCCGTTATATAAATAAGGTCTCTGAGCCTGTTGAGGGGTTTGTTCTCCCTGCTGCGCCCATACCTGCCCAGGATGCATGCCGAGGGTTTGTCCACTTCAGTGTCAATGTCTGCACCAGCCACCCTTTCCTTCACTTGAGTCCAGAATTCACTGGGCATCCCCAGAACATGTGGGTCATGCCAACCTTGGGCTCACTGCATTTGGGGCATGATTGGGTGGTCGCACCGGTAAATCTGGATATGGCTTCCGGGGTGAGGTACGCTCTGTTACATACAGTTGGATGAGCTGTAAGCAGGCGTTTCGGGAGACTTTTTTGTGGTAGTGGGTTATATCGCCCCAGACTTTGTCTTCGAAAACCAAGTTCAATTCGGTTTCCCATTTGTCCCGGCATTCGAGGTCATCTTTGGTGGAGCCCCATATTAGGGCCTCGTAAATACGTGAGGTTTCGTGGCCCCCCTCGGCGGCATTAAGTATCTTTTCGATACATTCGTTTTCATCTTCCTGGTCAATAGCGACAGGCCATCTGCTAGTCAGGGCCTGTATGACCGCTCTGTGCAGCAGGAATTGCCCGGCTGGGAGGCCCGTGGCATCGCAAAGGTCCGGGAAGGCCAAAACCGTCTGATCTTGGATTAGGTCCCCAAGTGTGGCCACCCCGAAGGGCTCCCATTGTGTACGGGTCTCAAGTTGCCCCCAGGAATGATTGGACATGAGTGCTGCAATGGGGATCTGTGGGGAGTACGGGTCCTCGGACCCGACCAGTTTGCAGAACCTTTTCCAGAGTCGGAGCCCCAGCTTAACGAGGTAAGGGCAGTGTTCGAGGGCACTCTTCTTGGTCCACAGCAAATCCCTAAGTAATAGCTGGGGGAGGGCCGGCTGGAGGAGGCGGGTGTCGGTTGTGCTTTCATCGGCCATCAACCATACAATGTATCTCAACTGGCTGGCTAGGAAATAGAGTTCAAAATTAGGGATCTTCAGCCCACCCCTCTCGTATGGTCTCTGGTGGGTCTCCAATGCCACCCTATGCCTGCCTCCCTGCCAGAGGAAGCCCCTACAGAGTTTGTTGAGGTCTTTAAAGAACGCGGGGAGATATAGAAGGGAATGTTAGTGAAGTTATGCAATAGGCGGGGAGGGCGACCATCTTAAGGAGGCCCGCCCTCCTGGCCACCGAGAGCGGGAGCCGCCCCCAGAACTCCATGGACTTCAAGAGAGAGTCTTTGGCCCTTACGGTGTTAAGAATATGTTTCGTGCCGGGGTTTCGATGTATAGTTATCCCCAAATATTTAAACAATGTCGCCTGCCATTCGAGATCTAGGGGAGGGAGGGACCCATAATAATCACTGTGTAGTGCGGCTAGGGGGTAGAGGCAAGATTTACTCTTATTAATCTGGATCCCGGTGAGCTTGTGAAAGCTGTCCAGGGTTTCAAGAATGTAGGGTAGGAGGTGTTCAGGGTCCTGTAAGTATAAGAGGGTGTCGTCCGCGTACATAGAGACGAGATGAGTTGTCCCATCTATAGTGATGCCCCCATCTCCATATTCCTGTCTCAGGTAGGCTGCTACAGGCTCAGCGGCGATGATGTACAGCATGGGGGATAGGGGGCAACCCTGATGGGTGCCTCTGTGTAGGGACCATTTAGCGGAAAAGGTTCCATTGGTTCGTACCCTTGCAGTGGGGTTGGCATAAACCAGCTGGGTCCATTTCAGAAATACGGGGCCTATTCCCATCTTTGCCATGGTGGCATATAGCCATTCCCACCTCACGGAATCAAAAGCTTTGGTGGCATCCAGTGACGCCACCGCGTGTTTCTGTGGTCTTCCCTCGGTACTATAAATGACATGATGTAACCTACGCAGGTTCTCAGTGATGGATCGTCCGGGGACGTATCCGGTTTGGTCTTGGTGGATCAACAGTGGGATCACTCTGCGTAGTCTGTTGGCGAGCAATGCGGTAAGGATCTTGCAGTCTAGATTTAGCATGGAGAGGGGCCTGTATGAGGCACAATCTGCCCCGTCCTTCCCAGGTTTGAGTAGGGGTATTATCACGGCCTCGCTCAGGGAATCTGGGAGAGTGCCACGCTCGAAGGCCTCATTATAGACCTGGGCTAATATAGGGGCGAGTGTTTCTTCATAGGTTTTATAGAACTCCCCTGGGAGGCCATCCGAGCCCGGGGTCTTCCAAGCTGGTAGCGTTCTAATTACCACCTTGACCTCGTCGGGGTTGATGGGCTCGTCGAGGGTCTCGGCCATATGCGAGTCTAGTTTTGGCAAGTCGATGACGTTGAGGGTGTCCTCAATCCCCGTGTCAGAGGGGGGGGGGGGTCTCAGAGTACAAATTATGGAAGTAGCTAGAGAAAACCGAGTTAATTTCCTGTTGGGTCTGCACGGTATTGCCGTCCGGTGCGAGTATGTGGCATACGGGTGGCCTGGGGGTTTCCCTTTTGTAGAGCCATGCTTAGAGTTTCCCGGATTTGTCCCCCAGTGCATGGACTCTCTCCGTGTGTTTGGCATAGCTTAGTTTACCTAGGGCTTCCTTGTGCTTTAGGCAGGTTTGTCTGAGTTCGGTAATTTTAAGTAAATGATCGGGAGATGAGTCAGCCCTGCTCTCAAGGGCGCGCAGGTCTCCCTCGGCTCGTTCCAACAGGTTGTGATGTATCTCTGGGCACCCCCCACTGCTGCGATCATCTCACCCTGCATGACCACCTTATATGCCTCCCAGGCGGTGCTTATGTATTTAACACTATGTAGGTTGTTCTCCCAATATTCTTCGGTCTCGTCTCTTATGCGCTCTCTGAATGCTGTATCAAGTAGAGCTTCGGCTCTCAATCTCCACATCGGAATGGGGGGTCTAGGCGGGAACACCTCCCAGGTGACCAACAGGGGAGTGTGATCGGACAGCACCCTCGGCAAATAGTGCGCGTCAACAAACACAGACTGCTGTGTCTGGCTGAGAAAAATATAATCTAACCTTGTATGCACGGCATGTGGTGGGGAGTAGAAGGAGTACTCGCGTTGCCCCAGGTGCTGGTCCCTCCAAATATCACTGAGTTGCAACTGGTGGACTAGTTTGGAAAGTATTTTGGCCGGAGGGGAGGGGCGGTCGTGTTTGTCGTCGGATCTATCCAGCAGAGGGTCAAGGGTGCAGTTATGGTCGCCTCCCCATATCATAATTCTGTCCATATGTGGGGTGAGCCGTGTATAGAGGGAGTGGAAGAAGGTAGTTGCGTCGTGGTTGGGTGCGTAAGTACTGACTAGGCATAGCTCTTTGCCTTCGATAGAACCACAAACCACAACCATTCTCCCCTCGTTGTCTGATTTAGTGCTAGTAAGCCTGAAGGGGACCGTGGGGGCAATCCAGATCAGGACCCCTCTAGCATAGGAGGAGTATGCGGAACCCACTAGGGTGCCACGCCAGGTTTTGGTCAGGGCGTCTAGCTTTTTGGCAGATAGGTGAGTCTCTTGGAGCATGGCGATTCCGACCTTGCATCCCTTCAAGTAGGATTGGATGTGTCGTTGTTTGACGAAGCTGTTCAGGCCTCTAACGTTCCAAGTAACGATCTTTACTGTGTCAGCCATAGGTGTTACGTAGACGGACGTGTGGGGCCAGCTGGACTCTGGGTCTTATTAGTGCAGAAATGCATGACGAGTGCTTCCGTGGTCTTGGTAATTCCCGTTTGTAGTTCCCAACTGTAGCAATAACTCCCCGTTTCTCACCCCCCCCATTAACTGTAAACAACCCGAACATAGAACTAGCCCAGCGAGGTCACCCTCGTTATGGCAATCCCGTTTCTGCTCCGTAGGACCGTGCATAGGTCTCCAGGTGCCCTACGGGTGGGTATGTACCCCCCAAAAAAAGGAAAGAAATTTTCCAGGGTGTGGAGTGAACCTTGACTCCAGTGTCTCCATGTCAGGATCCAACCAGCTGTGTGGGGGCTCAATTCACCCGCCGGCGGTAGGTGAAGGCTGCATGATTCCTATCGAGATGGCGGGAGAAACGTTATCTAGGTTTCCGCTTTCTTTCCCCGACATCAGGTATTTGCTGCCCGTCCATCCAGTCTCTGGCCTGTGTTGGAGAGTCGAATAGGTGTGCCCTGTTTTTGTGCAGCACTTTAAGTCTTGAAGGGTACAGGAGCATGTAACGCAACCCAGCTGCCTTCAGTCTGGCCTTTTTGTGTATAAACTGGGCTCTGTTCATTTGAACCTGGAAGGTGTAATCAGGGTAGATTGCAATTGTGGCGGAGTCCCGTTTGATTTGGCCACCTGCTCGGGAAAAGGCTAGGATTACCTCTCGGTCTCTGTAGTTAAGGACTTTTGCTATCACCGGCCTGGGTGGACCGCCCGGTGGAGGTTTTTTAGCGAGGGATCTGTGGGCCCTTTCAATGGAGAAACCTTGGGAGAGTTTACCAGCTCCCACCTCTTGTAGCAGGAGGTTCTCAATATAGTTAGTGGGGTCGGAGCCCTCAATACCCTCAGGCAGCCCAAGGAGACGAATATTGTTGCGACAGGCTCTCCCCTCTGCTTCCTCTGCCCTGTCTTCCAAGTTCTTGACCCTTTGTTGGAGCTCGTCGACATCTCGGAGGAGGTGCGTTTTGGATTCGGTATTTTCTTTGACCTGTGTTTCGAGCGCCTCAGTCCTGCCGGCCAAGGAGCGGACATCTTGGCGCAGAAGGCCCAGGTCTATGGCAACGGCATCGATTTTATGCACCATCATTGTTTGGAGTAGTCTGATGGCTTCGAGGAGCTGGGTGTTACTGGGTTCGGGTATCGTCGTTGCCCTAGGGTCAGGTTGAAGATCTGTGGGCACACAATTCGTGCTCTCAGGGTTCAGAGATTCGCTGGCTGCGTAAGTGTCCATGGTGGTCTGTCGTTGCTTGGGTCTGCCGTTTTTACCAGCCATCTTGTGAGCACACAGTCCACTCACGCCGAGGGCGCCGGGGGCGCAGGTGGTAGGCCGCTAGTCAGAGGCACGGAGGGGTGCTTTGCACTGTTGCTGCAGGGCCCGGGGCCGAGGTGAACGTGTGAGGGGGGAGAAGCTTCAGCCAAGCGAGGCGGGAGACAGCGCCCGTTTCAGAAGTCAAGGAAGGGGGTAATGCTCCGATCCCTCACCGTGTTGCAGCGGATGGCACCCCCTTTCCGTGGTGAGTGAGCAGTGGGGCCTTAGGGCGGTGATATCTGGGCGCCAAGGTGGGGCTCCGTACATCCGAGGAGGCAGGCGACGGGCTCAGGGAGTTCCGCAGTGCCCGCACCCCGTCCTTTGGGTGTAGTCCGTGTGGGTGGCGGGTAAGCTATGGCCGCCCGTGGGCTCACCAGTTCTTGTGGATGCACAGTGCGTCGGGCCTGAGCCGCCCTCTGTGTCGGCTGAAGGGTGCAAGGTGGTTCCAGGCGATGGGGTCAGCTTCGGCGACACTCCCAGGCGTAGATACGCGTTGGCGGGGGGGGGGCGAGGTCCCAGCAATATGCGGTCGCAGGTCCTCAATCGCTCCACTCCCGAAGCGAGAGCCAGGGCTGGTTACCCCCCGCCCCGCTTACCTTCGTGGCTCCGGCCGGCCGCAGGTCTTGTCAGGGCTCCGCTGGGCTCCGCGGTCATGGGCAGGATGCTGCTGGATGGAGGCCCAGGGGGCGGCTCGCTCTGTCTACGAGCACAGTCGCTCCGCTCCTCTCTCTCCCGACCCTGGTGTAGGCCAGCTGGCTGTTCCGGCTCCCCTGCGGGCTCCGATGGACGACGTCCTCCGCGGTGCAGGTGCGCACCGGTCCCTCGAAACTCATGACGCGGGAGCCGCCATTTTAGTTCTCGGCTCCGGCACTTCTCACTCGGCGTATGACGGCGTTGGTTGTCTCCAGCCGTCTGAAAGACGGATCAAACGACTGCGGATGGGATCCGGCGACGAATGGTGCAAGTTGCAACTTTTAAAATTTAGCAGAAATACATGAAAAACAGCTTATGATGGCACATCGGCGTGGAGCTCACAGGAGACACGTCCGCTCTACATGGCAGTTAGCCACGCCCCCGAAGCGCATGATTCATAATCAGAATTGTACATCTCAATGCAGAAGCAGAAACCACAGCGCATCTGATTGATTGTAAATTGTGGGATTGCCCCACATTTTTTGGCTGCACAGCTCGGATCGGAACAGTACACAGAAACTGTTGGGGAAGCTTATCACCATTACCAACAACCATAAGCATGCTCTTGCAGGGACACCAGTTTTGTAATTTGTCACACGGCAGTAATAGGAAGGGGGGCGAGGAGCCCAGGAACCTGTCCAATGCACTCCCGATGTGAGAAAGCTAAACTATGTCGGGGTTCGAAAGACTGTCCTGAAGAAAGTGGGTAAAAAACTTGTAAACCACTGAAACCGGTAGACTAAAAAAACTGTAAGATGGGTAAGGGTACTACCTATACTAGACAGTTTTGCTTCATCCCTGGCTAGTCCCCCCTGGTAATTCAAGGGGCTGATCCCAGTGAGTGGTAGCCACATTGGTCTTCTTAACACGTCACTGACATAAATGTCATACTGAACAACTTATGTGTTCTTCTTTTAGAAATAATACTTTTTTTATTTTAAATTTAACACTTTCCGTTACATTTCTCAGAGTAATGGGACATATTCAGCTGGGTCTATAGGTCATTGAAATTGAAGCATTACCGCTAATAGACTAACTGGATGTGTGTTTTAACACTGCCTGTTGTGTCATACACTGCAGAAATACGCAATGTGTTTGACGTTTTTCGGCATGAGCCTGACCCAGAACAAAAAATGTCTTAGGAGTTGCACAAAAGGATTGTGTTTTCCATTCTTTATCTCGTCTACTATTAGATAAGCAGCACATCAGCGAAACCTAGGATTAGTGGGACATAGTTAGTCACCGATGGATTTTCACGCTATCCTTCTGTCCTCTTTTTGTGCAACTCAACTCCTGGGGTCCCTCCTGCTTGTTCCATCATTTTTGGAATGATGTGATATTTGTTGCAAGTGTCAATTCTTGGTGTGTTGTTCCCTTTTTGTGCAAACATATTACTAGACGGGATCAACCCCACATATTTAGCCTTGAGGCACCTCTTTGTGATTTTTGGAAAGTAGACTACCTCAAGGTCCTCAAAAGTACTGAGATGAAGAAGAACATCAGGAACATAGGTAATCCAGGTACTGGGATGAGGTGGGATACAGGAACAAAGAAGAACAATACCAAGAAGGAACTGCAGCGGTATAAACTTCTGCAGAGAATTGGTTCCTTTTATGCAATCAAAATCAAAGAAGCACTGCCTATCAAAGAGACACAGTCAGCCAGGACGAGAGAACGTTAAGCCCAGGAAGCACAAAGGAGGCGCAGAGAAGGCCAGGACCGAGCCAAGAGCAGTCCACACCTGGAGTCAAGAGGACAACGGGACTCCTTTGCCCAATGGCATTCAGACAGTAATGGGAAGCTGGCAGATGGTGACACAAACAGAATAAGCAGTGTCCATACTGTCAGTCCAAGTGCCGGGCAGGAGATCTGCGAGGTGAAGGCACTGAGACACAGAGGTGCCTGTGCAGCACACAGTGTAGGGGAGAGACCGGAGGAAGGACTGGCTGCGCATCCCGGGTACAGGCAAGGTAACAGGAGAGATGCAGGGACCAGTAGGGGCTGAAAAGTACTGGTGTCAAAAACCCCATATGGACATAAAAATCGGAACTATTCTCCTCATGTCAGTACTTGGCAAGCGAGGCAGCCAAGGGGGCATAAAGATAAGGGGAAAGAAACCCATGTTGGGGACCCAAACCAAGATAGGCATACAAGTCATTTTCCTTGAGGCAGTACTTAGCAGGGAAGTGAACCAAGTGTGACAAACCAAAGAAGAAGAGAATCCTTGGTCGGGGGCCTAACCAAGAGAATAATGTGAGTCATCTTCCTTGTGGTAGTACTTGACAGGAAATTGGACCAAGTGGGCCAAACCAAAGAAGAAGAAGAGAGAAACCAGGGTCGCAGACCCTCCTAACACTCAGAGTTGGGTGTTGCAAGTGTGGAACATAATGTGGAGCAGACCAGGGAAAGGAAGTCATTCCCCATGGTTGTAAGAGATTGTTTTATGATTATCAAGAGAAAGGAGTCATTCTCCTGGTAACTTGGACCAGGAGGAATGACTAACAGGTCTGGGGAAAGGAGTCATTCCCCCAGGCTATGTGAGACTGAATGGCAGGAAAAGGGATGCATTCTCCTGGTCTACAAAGTAAATATTGTTTGGAACTTTGTGACCTGGGGTGGTGAGTCATTCCCCCAGTCTATGTGAGACTGAATGTCAGGAGAAGGGTGACATTCTCTTGGCCTGCCGAGGAAGCATTGTGAGGAACTTGGACCATAATCCAGAAAGGCATTCTGCTGGGACCATAAGAGTACTACTATATTCTTTAGTTTATAGTGTAAGGGACAGAAGTAAGGTTTTCTTGACACAGGACGCAGACAATTTTACTTTAACAGACATCCTGACAGTCACCTTAGATCTTTAGTTGATGCAGGGAAACCCCTCTTAGAAAAAGAGAAAGTTAGCTTATCTCTTGCTTTATTATTCAGTAAAAGTCTTTAGCTCCAAACATACCACCTTTGTGTCAGAGTCCTTCTTCGGTCCCCGTACAGTATGTATTCAATAGATGTTTGAATAAGGCCAGGTACCTACAGATCCTCATGTCTGGCAGAAGAGTTTTCCACACTTTAAGAGCTGCTGTAAAGAAGGCTCCCTGCCTCACAACTTCCACTTTTGCTCGGGGGACGCACAGCAGGTTTTTGAAATTAGAACGTAGCACCCTGAGAATTGGTAGCCAGGGTATGCCTTTTGAGAGGTAATTCGGACTAATGCACTGGGGTCTCTATCTGCACCAATACAGTCCCTCCCTTTTTCTTCCTGCACTAATCAGACCTACCCTGTCTGCTGCCTTAAACCCAGCACTTGCTGGCTGCACTACCAATGTTTGTTGCCTTCATTATTTATTTCTTTATTATTATTTATCTGTTTCTCCTTTGCTCTGCACTTTCCACTTCTCCCCCCTTCCATAAACTTTTCCCCTCCCCCTCTTCCATGCAGTTGCACGTTCTTAATGTCACTGCGCCTGGTAAGATTGCTGTTTTGTTCTCCCCTGTTCCCTCCCTTGCCTTGTTGCGTTCTGAAACCCTTGTTTACGAGCGAAATAGAAATAAAATATCAATTCAATTCAATTCAATTCAATTCAATAATGCCAAAAAGGCATTTGTGTGTTAATGTCAAAACTCAAAACAACGTTTGGGCTTCCACTGGTAACCAGTGTAAACCCCTCCTCGCTTCTAAGACATGCTCCCTCTTACCTAGCCCTTCAATTATGTGGACTGCGCTGTTCTGAATCATTTGCAGTTTTGAGATCTCTCCTTTGTTAAACCTGTGAAGTAAGCTACTGCAATAATCCTGTTTAGCAGCAATTATGCTCTGAGTATCACAGTGCAGCCCGTGCTTGATAGGAAAGTTTGAAGGTGTGTCAGCAGTTTAAGACAGTAGGTAGACGTGGAGATTATGTTCTTCACCTGTGCTTTCATGTTCAGCTCGCAATCTATGACAATACCCAACGTTTTTACTTTTTTGAGTGTTGCAATGGTGCACCCAGCCACGATAAAGCTGTCATATTCAGTACTTAGTTTAGTTAGTCTGTTCTCTGTTCCTTCTAAAATCAGCTCAGTCTTTGAGTCATTCAATGCCATACTGTTAATGACCATCTATTCCTGAAGGTGGAATAGATCGCGTTGACAAACTCAGTGTCTTTCTCATAATCACCCGAGATGGGGATCAGGCACTGTGTATCGTCAGCATAGTTGGTATGGATTATTACCCTCTTATCCAGCAATTTGAGCAATGGCATGGTAAAGATATTATACAGTGTGGGCGATAAACAGGATCACTGTGGAACACCATCAGGTAGTTTGACCACATTGGCTACTGTGTTGCTGCTGAATATTCTAGCTGATCGGTTGGAAAGAAACGACTTTACACAATTTGCATCTGACAGCAAGACAGCAAAAAAACAGCATAATGTAATAGCCTTTCAACCAGAATAGGATGGTTGACCAGGTCGAATGCAGCTGATAGGTCCAGTAACATTAGCAGCACAATGTTGCTCTGGTCCATTGTTTGCAGTATATTTGCCTTCAGGTCTAGCAGTGCTGTCTTTGTCTCATGTGCCTGTCTAAAACCAGATTGACGCATACCCAAGATGTTGTTGTTCGTTAGATGTTCCTGAATCTGTAAATAGGCAGTTCGATCAAAGGATTTTAACCAAAAACGCACATTAGTGGTAGGCTGACAGTAGCAATGGGTGCTCCAGAGATGGCTTTGTTAACATGGAAGTAATCCACGCCTATTATATCAGGGATGGCACCTGACCCTCAGCAAAGGAGCTGTTAATAAACTTGGTGAGGATTGGTGTTGGTGCTGGCGCGCATGCTTTCACAACCACTGCCGGAAAATCATCCCCTTTGAAGGTGGTTGGTGTAAGCTGTGATACAATGCCTGTTATTTCTGTTCCGACATTGGTCTGAACGCGAATGTTCCCACTCGATTAGCTAAAGAAGGCCCTTAAAAAGACATCTGAAGGTTGCTTGCCACCTCGAGAGTCGTTCCTGGATAATAGCTTCAGCTTGTCTCTAGTGTTTTCCCTGATCTTGTGCACCTTACTAATCAGCGCATCTGGAACAGCTACTGACCAGGATCGATCTTTGGTTAATTTCTCATCTGATGGAGCTGGATTCTCTAACTCTTTAAGGATTTTGAAAATGTCTCCATAATCCGACTTGGCATTCTGGATTTGTGCCTCAAAGGCAGTCTTTTTTTATTTCTATGATGGCATGCATGTGATTTGTTACAGCCGAAGCATACGCTTCCTTCTTTGCCTGAGTCTTTGATTTGGAACAGATATTGTAGACCTGAGGCTTAGCTTTCTTTGAGCCATGTATCTCTGCAGTTAGATTTTTTCAAGTTTAGTTTCAGTATTTTTTATGGGGCAATTTGATCTACAGCTTTAGACAGGGTTGATTGGTATACTGATGCCAGGTCATCCAAGGTCTTATAGTTGATCAAATTATGGGTCACTTGTATAATGAAAGGGGTTGTGGCTTCCGCAGTTAGCACACATGTATTTTGTGATAAAATCTTGCATGCCAGGTTTCTTTTTTCTTAGCTGCAGAGGTACCCGAATCTTAAAATTGATAAAGGAATGGTCCGATCAAGGACTTGGAAGGACATTTATTTTCATAAGATGCACGTTACAGCTGGTCCAGGGAGCCAGTCCAGAGGAGCAATACATTGGTAGGTGTTGACAACTAAATCTGTAGGCGGTAGAACTGCTTAAAAAGCAGTTCCCTGCTGCCTAAATTGGTAGGGTTGGCAAGTATGCAAATCTCCCTTTCAGGTGATTCAAATACAAACCACACCAGGCTGATGATTGGCATATGGGGTGAAGGGTAAGCTGCCATTGAAAAACTTTTCCCATCACTGTTCAAAGGTCCAGGGAAACTGAAAGGCTGTCTAATATTTCTTTAACCTTAACAGGCCTGTTAAGCCAGTGGCTCAGCACTAACAATGAGTGCCTTTCAATGTTCAGAGGCAGGTTGAAGTCGAACTTCAGTCTCTCCAGGATCAGGACAGAATTTTGTTTATATTCATTCATTTGTAAAGCTCTCACTACACTATGTGTTTCCTGATGCTTTGGCAGATTCCAGTGGTGGTCCTTCCCAGGTGTCTTGTTTGTATAGGCGGGTCCTGAAAGACACAAGGTGGAAAGTGTTACTCATTCATGGGGCTTTTTTAGGGACAAGGCAAATGCAGCCAACCATCTGATAGGTTTGTTACGCCAATTTTACCTTTGGCTATTAGGTTACACTGTAAGCGCTGCCTAAAAACCAAAACTATAGGCATGGAAAATTAAGAAATGCAAGAAATGGGATTTGAGAACAGGCACAGCATGTGGGTGTTGGTTGACATTTTATCCACCCATTGACGCCCCTGCCCTGTGCCAATGTTAGACCCTATGTCCACTATAACCCCCTACCAGCAGTCCTTTCAAAGGTAATAGCTTAACTGCAGCTGTAGAGCTGCTCCTGGTGTCATAAAAATGTCTTAACCAAGCATGCCTTCAGCCACCTGTTTTATAGGAGCAATATGTGTGTGCTTGCATCTGTTTCTGGTAGTGAATTCCTGTTGGAAGCAAGCATTGGCATGGTCAACAGTTTGACTCTTGCATAGGATTTAGGTAGGCATTTTCCAGGCACTGCAATATGCCCAGTATTACCACCATTTGACAACTGTTGCCATTTTATGACTAGGTAATACCATTATGGTAGTGCCTGTAAAATATCTTTCCCATGCATGCACAATAATCAAAACTATTGGTTGGGCTAATGCTTGTTGGGATTATTATCTGATTGGCCTGTGTGAAGTGCAGTGTTCTGTTGTAATGGAGGTGCTGAGATGAAGATAAGGTACCAACTACTGAATGTAGTAGGGGCAGCCCCCCACACCCCACTTAAAGCTAAGCAGAGAAATTTGTATGGACTGATTTAGTATTGTAATTAAGTGAAAATAGTATTCATAGTGGTGAAGGATATTGGTATTCTAAAGGGTGTCATGTTTATACAATCGAAAATGCATTTATCATGGTTTAGTAAGTATGCAAGGTACAGATTGCATATTAGAACAAGTGAATTGGAAAATGACTAAGTGTTTTCCTATACACAGACAGAAAAGAACTCTGACAATGCCTTTTACTGACAATGCCTTTAACTGACAATGCTGCTAAAATGACTGAAATGAAGAAATGCTGCAGAGCGTGCTAGCATGAGGTAGTTCTGAAGTTGAAACATTCAAGGCTACCATGCCTTCAGAAATCGGACAAATGCACTGAAACCAGACAGTTAATTGGGCTGTGTCTGGAAATGTAGCTAAGAGAAACAGCTGCATGACCATAATTGGGGCAACACCACCGGGAAAAAGCCAGAATGTGTGCCAAAATGTATTTTATTCTGAAGGTTTAAATAGATAACAAATAATTGCCCGGTGCGCGAATGCTCAACGAAGAGTTTGCCTGGACATGTTTAGAAAAGATGGCGGCTGAATCCTCTCTCTCTAGGACAAGATATAAGAGAGAGCTCAGTTTTTAGCGGGGAAGAGGAGTTTGTGTACTTGACAACAATGCTGTTTTGTGCTCTGTGTCAGCTTGGCATGAAATAAAACTTGTGAACTTGTCTCTGGGCCTCATTACACGGTAGGCGGTAGGGGTTTACCGATACCGGTAACGGCACCGGTACCGGTAAACACCTACCGCCATACTACGAGTTCCCTTTGCGGGACCCGACTTTAATGGCGGGTTTTACCAGCCGTTAAAGTAGGGTGCCGCAAAGGGACCTCAGAGCTAATTACGGTACCGCAATTTGCGGTACCGTAATTAGCACCTTCCCCATTCCCATTATGCCTTATGGGGGCAAAAATGGGAATGGGGAAGAGCCGTGGTGAATGAGGAATTACCGCCCCCGCTCACCTTGGAGTAGGGTGGTAATTCCGCCATCCACCAAGGCGGACACAGTAAAATACCGGCGGCAACCATGGCGCTATTAGCGCCATGGTTACCGCCTACCGTGTAATGAGGCCCTCTGTCTCCTTGCCTGCTGTCTGGTCACCTTTGCTGAAATGTCAGAGAGCTCCAGAGAGTGCAAGAGAGGCCCAGAAAGCTACTGAGAAGGTTCCAGAGAGCAACAAAGGGCCCCAGACTGTCCAGGGGGACGTGACAGAATGGAAGAGGTGAAAAAGAGCACGATTGGGGTCATGACACCTCCTCTACACTGTTGTGTCAGTATTGTGAGATAGTACTAAGCTAAACCATCTGCATGCTGCATGATCTTGAAGAAGGTTGCAGTGCACTATGGCCTGCACTAACTACTGAATGCTTTTCATTTGGTTGGTGAATAGTTGACCTTCCCCTAAGCCAAATATTAGCCTGCCTATTGCATTGTGGACTTTTAGTATTATGTTTGTTTTGGTAGCTTTCTGTTGCTGTGTAGAATTTTTATAGTAGTTATGATGAATCTGGACTATTCGTCCCTTATCCCCAGAGGGGGAGCCACACCATTTGAACCTTGGCAGGCGAGTCCACTTAGCAAGACCCTCCCTAGGGGTCTGGGCAAGTGGAACAGCAGTGGGAGTGATGACCCTCTTGGGGACAAGGATTCCCATTCCTGCAAGGAAATCCCTGTTCAGAAACCCTTATCCGCCTACATGGGAATTGGAAAGACTGCTGTTACTTCTATTTTGGATTCCCCTGGTAGTGACATTCTTCAATCTCTTTGGCTTCAGGTAATGCTGGATTCCACCTGAACTCCACAGTCAGAGGAATGACACACCTCTTCCGTTTCTAATGACACACATAAATCCAAGACGAACCTGGAAGCGAGGAGAGAGAATCCTACCCAGAGGCAACCTTCTGATGGGACGACGCCCTGGACGGGCAGAGCCATGCTAGACCACGGAGCCAGCGCTAGCGTGGAGAGTGAACAAAACACTCGCAAGACACCAGAAGGCTGGCTTCCTGACCAGCGAAGAAGCCTGGGTCAAGAAGGAGACGGGGACGGTAACACGACCATCTCGCCTGGTGGCACGTCCACACAGAAGCCATGGCGGGTCTGGGGCCTGTTAACTGATGCCAAGACCAGAGGGCAGCAGAGCGACCAGAGTCCCTAGCGCCACACAAAAAATATACATGAGCTGCCGAGCATCAGAAGGGAAGTGAATGTTCCCAAGAGGTAACCCTGTTGAGAGGGACTATCAGTGGTAGTCGAGGCTGGGAAAGCCATAAAGGTTACAGGAGCCAGATAAACACAAGTGGGCAGATGCCCTATCAAAATTGAGCTAAAGCAAGCCTAACAGAGGACTAGAGGCCTTTGGAGAGCCCTGAGAAACTGAGAGACTTGAAAATGTGCAGCTGGAAAAGCCACATGGGTTATGGGAGCAAATAAAACCCGAACGGGCAGATGCTCCACCGATGCCCAGCTAAAGTAAGCCTGTCAGAGGGCCAGAGGACTTTGGGGAGCGAAGGAAACACAAAAGATAACGAGTGGAACTGGAAAAGGAGAATACCTGGAGGGTCCCAGTCATTAAATACAAAATTCAAACAGTGTCAAGCCCACAGTACCCACTCCGGGTAGTCAGGGACAAGATGAGTCCTTGTTCTTGGGCTTCCAAACATGGGGAGGCTGGCACACAACTGCGGGGGTCCTCCAACATGGTGAGGTCCTGGGTACTGCTGTTGCTGAAGAGAGGCTGAAAGAGAGAAAGGTCCTGTTCCAGCAGCAGATCATCCCCAATGATCCCTCTGCCTTTGGAACATCTGCCTTTGCCTCACAACTGGAGGACTTTGGAAAGGACTGCTGTCGCAGCAAGGTCCAACAAAATCTTCTCAAGTGATGATCTAAAGATGCTTCAAGATGATTCTCAGAAATGCTGTGGGATCCCTTCTTTTAAAGGCAAAAGGCCACAGGCAACTGTACTAATGCTAGCTTGCTTTAGGGGTCCAATCCCTGCTCTTGCAATGAGTGGGCTTTGCCCTTCTGACATCACACGCAACGTGCTTTGTGCTAGAGGAAGTGGGAGGAACAGGAAAGAGAAATAGAGACAGATAGAAACAAAATGGCAGAGTTCTCCCCAAACGGTACAGATCTCTGCCTGGCTTTACTAACTCCTCTGCTTTCCTTCTCCATTGAAACAAAGGCCTTTAAAAATGCAGCCCCTACTGTGAGGCCTGGCTCTTTGTGAATGTGTGTTCCCTTTGATTGTGTTCCCAGGCCAACATCCTGTGGAGTGGTTGTCCCTGGAAGAAGGGTGTTACCTGCCCTAACAAAGGAACAAAAAGAGGCAATCCCACCATGGTAAATTACTTCCACTATGGCGTGGTCGGGCCTGTCTGTTGGAATACACATAATCCTTCCAAAGCTGAATTTGGCCGACAGGGCTGACACACGTGCAATATCAATTTAATGTGGCTTTAATGATCATAAGTAAGGCCATGCACAATGCATTAACCTAGGCATACCTTTATTCTTACAGTTTATTCTGACACCCTCATGGCTACTTATGGTCATTATAGTTTTGGTACAAAAGCGCTTATCTTAAATGCAGCAGCGGCATGGCTACCCCCATACTGGGTACCGGGTTCCAGGAATAGGGAATTACCGGGCCATTCTGACCTTGGAGGGCCCGGTAATTCCCTTTCCCAGGACCCGGACCCGGTACATCCCCATTCCCATTTGAGCCCCCAGAGGGCTCAATGGGAATGGGGAGGATGCTAACAACGGGCCTGTTAATGACAGGCCCGTTGTTAGCATCCTGGTCTGCTAGCGGGTCCCGCTAAGGACGCCTGGTTTTACCAGACGTCCTTAGCGGGACCCGCGAGCAGACCTCGTAATGAGGCCCATTGTCTGTTATCCCCATTGTGTTTAACTGAACCGCTCTACCAGTATCTCCGTCCCGTACGATTGCAATAACAGTGGTCGCATGTACTGAATTATCTAATGTCTATTGTATCACATTAACTGCATTTGCTTAATTCTTGCTGGCTTTAGTCTAACCCTGCCGAGTGTTGTGTACAATTGGAGACGACATGCTATGCGCCATTGCAACGCCTGTCTGGCACCTGTATACTGCTGTTCCATATCTCAGTGAACATTAGAACTTTAGGCCTGATCCTTTTGTTTTGCTTGCTTTAGCATCAGTAGTGTGTTGCTTTGGAATATAGTGACGACAAACTATAGCAATCAGCGTTATAGCTGCCTCTCATGATAAGTTACATCACCACCTACCCTAGCCTATTTTACACAGTGCCTAATTATGTATTTGCCACGCCTGACCACAGCCTTTAATGTGCCCTACAATGTCACTAATTTGATCTGAATTGAAGTGCTCACCACTACATTTTATGTGCGACATATTTGCTTGCAGCGTAGTCTCACAAATCCCTATTTACGTGATCACTACTTATGGGATTGCCTCTGTATCCTTAAATGCGCCTCACCTCATCACTAATGGATCTGAATTGTAGTGCTCCACTTTCACTTTAGATTAAGGTGCCTCATATGAACTGTTTCTGAACGCACTACTTGATCCATGTGCCATACACATCCACTACTCATCCTTTCATCGCACATCCATCAGTCCAAGTCGATACCCTAGCGATAGTTCACTTTGACTTTACCTCATTATGTACATGATCTACATAACACGTTACATACTATTTCTATTTAGCAACTTACTAACACCTATCATGACCTCTCTCAACACCAGCAGCATCAAACCCACCCAGCCTTTCCTGATAGGGAATAGAATACTCAAAATGACTTGCACAACGTTAACCACAAGCAACTGGCCCCCGCCAGTAGACAGCATTCCACCCTCAACCTTCCTGCCTCCCTGCCTACAACCTATCGATAGTACCACCCCTACCACCACGACACTACCACACAACCCTTACCTGAACTCACCAGCCTTATGGCTTGAACACTTTGCTACTAAACCTACATCTAATCAACCATGCGCTCTGATTAATAGGAATTATAGACTAGGCACTAGATTCTTACAAGCAACCCCCCAACATCCAATCCCACCACCACAACTGAAATACACAACATCCCTGGGAATCTAGCCAACAATCCAAAGGTTATACCTACCAAGGGTATCCTGCCCAAGGATCTCTCGACCATCACAGATAAAGCTACTAGCATTAAGGGAGCTCTAATTAATGCAAGATCGCTCCCAGCAAATGGATTAAGTATTGCAGACTCCATCACAGCTCAAGACCTTGACTTCTTAGCTATTACCGAGACCAGGCTACATGCAGCAGCAGGACCTTCCCTCTCTCTTGCCATCACTAACGATTACACCATCACCAGAGGCAACAGAAACTCCAACCAATCCAAAGGCGGGGGTGTTGCATTCATTTCCAGAAGCTCCTTAGGCCTCAGACTAATACCAAGTCAGTGGGGGTCATTACTACCCCAGCGTTAAGGGGTTAACGGTGCCATAAAAGGCTGCGGCGCCGTTAACCCCTTAACGCCTTACTACGAGGTCCCTTTGCAGCTCCCGACCTTAACGGCTGGTCTGGACCAGCCGTTAAAGTAGGGACCCGCAAAGGGACCTTCATGGCAATCACGGTACCGCAATTTGCGGTACTGTAATTGCCGCCTTCCCAATTCCCATTGAGCCCTATGGGGCAAAAATGGGAATGGGGAAGAGCCATGGAGAAAGGGGGAATTACCGCCCCGCCAACCTTGGAATGGGGTGGTAATTTTCCCTTTCTCCATGTCGGACTCCGGTATGGACCATGGTGCTAACAGCACCATGGTTTAGCGCCGGAGTCCTAATGAGGGCCAGTATCTACCATCAGCTGAGTTGCTGTCTGCCAACATCCCTGTCTCAGTTACCCAAACTATTACCATGCACCTTATCTATAGACCACCTGGACCAGTTTCCACATTTGCAGAACACATTAATACTCTGCTTTCCGCCAATACTAAGCCTAATTCACAAATCATCCTACTGGTGACCTTAATTTCGGATTCCAAGATGCCAAGGATCACAAAGCCCATGACATCGCCAATACTATAACAGAACTTGAATTCATTTATCGCATCCAGGAAACTACCCTCATCAAAAGTAGAACCCCTGATTGGATCGCAGACCTCAATTGCAGCATCAACATCATGTCCATTACGCCCTGTGCCTGGTCAGATCACCATTTGATTATATTCGGCATTAAATCTGACAATCATTGTTCCAAACAGAACGTTGCCCAACCTATACGCACTAGAAATAAAAAGGACATAACCAGTGAGAAACTGCTTCCATTGATATTACCCATCTTAAACAATGCCAGAGTCACATGCTGACCCCACGGCACTAGTTGATATATACAATCAAACTATCCTCAAGGCCATTAATACCATTGCCCCACTTAAACTATAAGCCCGGTGCACACCTCAACTCTTGGTTTACCCACACCTTAGAACATTATGTAAACTGTCTATTTATCTATCTATCTATCTATCTATCTATCTATCTATCTATCTATCTATCTATCTATCTATCTATCTATCTATCTATCTATCTATCTATCTATCTATCTATCTATCTATCTATTCTGATCTGTATATAGCACCCTATCGCCCATAGGCCTCAGAGCACTCACAACAAAAACAGGAACAACATGGAACACAAGACTGCAAAGAGAACGAGGTAGAAATAAACAAAAAAGAAATACAGAGGCCCGCTGGAAAAATCTTCCTACGGCTTCCAACAAGAATAGCCTCATACTAGCATCCCTGAACTACAAAGAGGCAACCCTCCAAACCAAAAAAGATACTTACAACAACCGGATCTCTCAAGCGAAATCAAGTACTAGAGAACGCCTTTAAGATACTCAAAGAATTAGAATCTCCAGCAGTACCCCTGATACCTGTATTAAAGATAGCATATGGTGTGCTAACATTCAAAAAGCACTTCTAGTCAAAATTACCTTGCTCCACAACAGAATCAACTCTAAAAAAAGCAGTCTGTCATTTGACTCACATCATAGTACACCAGATAACGCCTCAGAGCTCCCCCATCATGCCCACAAGCCATTTAATTTCTCACCACTCTCCACCAAAGAGGTAGAAAATATCATTCTCAAACTCAAACCATCCAATTGCCAGGCAGACACTTGTCCAGCCCCTATCATTAAGGAGGCTATGAAAAAACACCATTCACCACCGCCCTAATAAATATCTCATTTAACACTGGCATTGTGCCTAACAACCTTAAAGATGCCTGGGTTCTCCAGATGGTTAAAAAACCATCATTAGATCCAAGCACCCCCTCTAATTACAGACCGATCACCACCGTCCCCTTCCTGCTTAAAATCCTAGGCAGAGCAGCGTACCTGCAGATCCAGGATTATCTAGAATCCAATAACCTCCTTGGCCTCAGACAATCGGGCTTCAGACCTAGGCAAGGAACCGTAACGGCCTTGATTGATTTCAAAACTCTGGCCCTCCTGCTACTGCTCGACTTATCAGCGGCATTTGATTTGGTCAATCACCAAATATTTTGCAATCATCTTAAATCTGCAGCTCATTTCTCAGACAAAACCACCACCTGGATTAGGTCCTTCCTGGAGAACAGATCAATTAGGGTTTTCTCCCCGTCGGCCTCCGCTGAACCGTCACCAGTTCTGTACGGAGTCCCCCAAGGATCATGCGTATCACCAACACTTTACAATGTGTTTACGGCCCCCCTATTCGATATTCTTGACCAATTGGTCTGTCCCCTACACAAATTATGCAGATGACACCCAAATACTCATCCCCATCACTGGAGACCACAAAGCAGACTCCAAAGCACTAAATAATATATATCTGATCATTCAGATTTGGATGGCCCAGCACGGGCTCTGTCTTAACGACGATAAGACAGAGCTACTCCTCCTTGGGTCTCAATCAAGACTCAATAAATTAGACTCTGACTTTAACTCATTCATCATCGATGGTAACACCATTAAGGTTTCCAAGAATACCAAAACCCTTGGTATGTACCTAGATTCCACCTTATGCTTAACAAGACAAACCAACACCATAATCTCCTCTACGGCCTACACATGTAAACTCATCACCGCCTGCCGACCGTTCCTTACCACCGCCAATTGCACTACTTTAGCTAGAACCCTTGTCCTGTAAAAGTCGACTATTGTAACAGGCTCTATCTAGGGACCAGCCAACAGAATTTAAATTAATTACAAGTAACACAAAATAATGCCATTAGGGCAGCACTGAATATTCAGAGAGCCCACCATATCTCGGACACCAGACGCAGCTTACGCTGGCTCTCTGTCACCCAAAGAATTGCCTTCAAATCACTGTCACTCACGCATAAATGCCTTGCCAATAAGGCACCGAAACAGCTGTCTAATCTATTCACGCGCAACACTTCTGATCGCCCCCAAAGAGCGGCCCAAACACACTGCCTCCTGATACCGAGGTTTAAGCTTCAGAAGGCTGGGGGTAGCAGTTTCCTGGGTGCTTGCTGCGAGGCTCTGGAACTCTCTACTCAGCCCACTTAGAATCGAATCCTCCTTCCATTCCTTCAGAAGCAAAGCCAAAATCTGGCTTGTAGTGCAGCACCAATAGCCCTAGCTCCAAATACCTTGTTCTTGCCTAACCAACCTTTGCTGCTCACCTTGGAATGCAGCTGTAAATCATTAAATGTATCTAACTGTATGTGTACTATGTAATGCATATGCAACCTTTCAAGAAATGCATTGTGTAAATATATGTAACTGTAACCTCTCAAGAAATGCACCCAGATGCCCCCGGGCTTGGCACGCTATATAAATAAAATAAATACAAATACAAATTGCCTTTGCAGAGAAGGAATTACCTTCTTCATTTTATTATTTACTACAAATAAAAAACGCCAAGACTTTCACACCCTTGCCAGAAGGCAATTCATCACAGTGGGTTATTGCGCATATGGAATAGTGCTAAGGACAGCACTTGCGGCCACTTTAGCCTGGTATCCTTGCACACCTTTGAGAGCCTGAGCACTAGTTCAGTGTTCTAGTGTACTGCTCGAATGTGGTTGGTAAATGCAATGGAACTGCTGGGAGATTCCTAACGCTTTGTACACTTCTCTGATAACCTGATCAGTAAAATGTGTACCTCGGTCACTATCATCGATGAGCAGGAGTTCAGACTGGGCTACAAATTCACACAACAGTTTCTTTGCAGCAGTTATACCATCTGCCTTTATGTATTCAGGGATAGGCTTCTGTCAACCTTAAAACAGATCAGTGATGACTAGACAATAGTCAAACTGCTGGCACATGTAGAGCTGTACAAAGCCAGTCTGCAAGTTCAGGAATGGCCTTTCTGGTACCGGACATGCAGACAGCCCTACTTTTTGGCTAGGGACATTGTACAGTTCTCACAATACCCCTGTGCAATCGACGCAAGGGTGGGAATGGTCTTGGTTCAAACAGAGAATCATATCATTTTTAACTGAATGGGAAATGGTGTGGGCCACTCAGGCCTTGGCATACTTGGGTGATTCCCACAGGGCAGCCCCACTGCCCGTTGAATCCCCCTGTGACTAAGGACCTGAGGCAAAGGACTGCTCCACTGTAGCAGCTACAGATGGTGTCTGCCGGTGTTAGCTGGGGAAGCCAGTAGCCTGCAGCCGTCAACCTGCTGCGACTGACCAGGTAAATGCGGTGCAGTCAGGGGGGGGCAGCAATCACTGCACCCCACTAAACTGACCCATCCCTCTATTTACTCCATTGTTCATACTGTAACATGTTGAACTGTATTACCTGGCCATCTCACTGGGAAAGTTTGCTTGTATTGTGAGAAACCAGAAGGTGTCTCTCCCACTAGTATCCGGCCATCTATCATCCAGGTGGCCAGGACACAGGGATCGCTTTTGAAACCAGTTCCTGGGGGTGGACCAGTGCGGGAGGATTACCTTGGTGAGAGTCTTCGGGTAGTGGGAGTGGGACACCGGATGGTGAGAAATGGTACCCACTTCCAAGTAACACCTTTACCCCATCCTACCAGGAAGGATTTTTAGGAACTCAACCCCCCCTTCTGCAACACGAACATGATGTCATCAGCCATCATTCCTGGGCTCCCCGAAGAAGTCATTGTGGGAAAGGACTTCCTTGCACTGTCCACTCTTTTGCAGGAATCCCCAACTACCCATGGGGATTTTATACCTCAAGACTACTGGCACTCTAACTGTTACTCCCCAAACTCTCCAATATGGGATTAGAAGGAGACAGAACACAATGAACCTACCATTTACCAAGAATCTTCCATGAGACACAAGGAGCACATAAATCCAGGGTCACCCCCTCGAGACCAGTTTATAGGATACCTTCGGGAAACAAACAGAAACACCATGAATCTGTCAGCACAGAGGAAAAGAAACCTGAGGAATATGCAAGAGTCCTTGGATATATCTCGTTCTTGTTCTTTCCAAGGTCTTCAAATTGAAGAACCTAGACAAAAAACAACTATATCCACCTCGCATAGGGGAAGGGCATGTGAGAAAACAGAAGGTGTCTCACTCAGTAGTCCGTGGGCATCTGTCATCCAGATGGCTAGGACACAGCCATCGCTTTTGGATCCAGTTCCTGGGGGTGGACCAGTGCGGGTGGATGACCTGGGTGAGGGTCTTCGGGGAGCGGGAGTGGGGCACCAGATAGTGAGACGTGGTATCCCCTTCCCTGTAACACCTTTACCCCATCCTACCAGGTAGGATATTTAGGAACTCAACCCCCCTCCTTATGCAACACAAACACTTTCTCACAGATAGCCCGCTATAAGAGAAAATGGACTAACACCTGAGCCGTATACCTGATGTGTCCCAATAGAATGGTCAGGCAAGGTCAGGCAATTACTGACCATCACACACACCGGAATTCCATTACACTTCTCCACATGGATAAAAGGCGAAGCATGAGAGCACACTCTGAGCAAGGCAAGGTACACGAAGAAACAGCAGTTCCAAGATGGCAGTTTAACAAGAGGAGAAAGACAGCGAAACAGAAGGGGATCACAAGTGGGGAAGTTCCCTTGACCTTTTCGACAAGAAACTGTGACTTTCACAAAGCCTCGATAATAGAAAGCATGAGACCATAAACCAGGCTGAGGAATCCTGGATTGTGTGTCGAAGGTACTCAGGGCCCTCCCGCATCGATAATCAAGGACGAGGAGCATCACCAGCTGCCATGGTACTGCCCTTGGCTCAAACAACAAAGCAGCGTCAGTCAAATCACCACAGCCAGTGAGTTGGGGAGACCGATACAAGACCGGTATGTGTGGAAGCCAAGGTTGCAGTGGCAACATTGTATGGCGAACACTGGAACAACCATTGTATGAATCGTGTATGATAACCAACACGTGTAAAATTGATGAGTGATTGAACTTTGAAACCAAGATACGATACCTTTGACAGAGTGGTCCGGCACTATGTGTGTACTTAATCGAAGGTCTCTGTAAGGTATGCAGCTGAAAGTTGACAAAAGTGAAAGAGTCACAAAGGATTGTGAATCGGAGTGGCCCTGCGACAGGTCAAGCAAAATCCTGCGCACAATCGAAAGTCTTCGATGTTGATACAGTAGAAGAGGTTTTGTGTTACAATAGATAAATTGGTCCGAGCCTGACAGAGGGAGACTGATTAAATATTTTGTGTCAAAGTGGATCTGAGCCTGGCGGAGGGGGATCCGGGGTGAACAGTGAATCACCCGAGAAACTCGATACACGAAAATCCTGAGAATTTTGTGTTAATAAATTGGTCCGAGCCCGACAGAGGGAGACTGATTAAAGATTGTGTGTCAAAGCGGATCTGAGCAGGGTGGAGGGGGATCTGCAGTGAACAGTGAATCACCCGAGAAATTGGATACGTGAAAATCCTGAGAACATTGTGTTAAAGTGGATCTGAGCCCGGTGGAGGGAGATCTGAGGTGAATAGTAAATCACCTAAGAAAATTGTGTATATGTGAAATACAAAAAGGAAAGGAACTTTATTGTTTGTTTGTTGCATCAGGCCCTCTGAAAGCAGAGACTTTGAATGCCATAGAAACCTTGGCACAGAAGACCGTGATATTGAAGCTTTGAACTGCACCCTTGTGCTAGAGAAGCCAGAGACTGTGCTAAACTGAGTGTGCCTCTTTGTCCCGTGCTGAAAACATGAGGAAGGGAAGCCAACACCTTGAATATACTGACAAATAATTTCTTGAACACTTTTCTTTTGCACAACATTCAGAAGTAAGGATTGGCGATAGGTTTATTACTACAGGCCCTTTTCTTATGAAAAGACACCACTAGGACTGCGTTATTATTATTTGATGGTCATAGCTTGCTCTCATCTTTAGATTTCGGATTAGATAGGCATTTTTCAAACCCAATTGAAGATCAATAAACTCCCTTGAACTGTGGTCACTTGTGTCTGTCTTACTGTTGATACCGTGTCTTCCTTACTGTGTTGGAATTAGGCCTTTTCCCCTCTTTTTAGGAAAGTCGAATCTGGGTGTTTTTGCATTGCTGTATGTGTTGAAACTAGGCCCTTTGCCCTCTTTTTAGGAAAGTCAAATCTGGGTGTATTAGCATTGCTGCACGTGTTGAAACTAGGTTTTTTTCCCTTTTTTTTTAGAAAAGTCGAATCTGCGATCCCCTTTGGTTGCCTGCTTGTTGCCTCCTGTGCTCCTCCCTCTGTGTGAACCCTCCCCTCTGTTGCCTCCTGTGGCGTTCGGCTGCTTGGCTTTGGGCTCTGCTTCTTTCCTCCTTCACAATCCCTTCTTGCATCCTTGCACCCTCTATGGTGCTCCAAATCGCTCCCATCTTCTCAAACTGCTACTCTATCTCCTATCCTATCCCTTTCACTAAGTCTGGTAGGAAAATGTCCAAGAGGGATATCCTGGTCTCCAACCGAAGCCTCCCTATCGCTGATACCCACATCAGCACCTCCTCCATACAGACCCTAACCGACACCCTCTTTGTCGTTCACCTCTCCAAACCTATGGACCATCCTTATGGTCTCGGCTCTCTCTCTCCTATCTCTTCCTCGCCCATTATTGGTGGCACTTAGTGGGAGGTCCTCTAAGCCTCTTACACTCTTCCAAAACCATCATTAATGTCTACCTGAATGGCGCAGTCCTGGTCCAGGGCCCTCAGCCCAATCTCCTCCATTTTGATTGGCATCTCCCGTGTCTTATCAACTTTCCTCATTCTCCCTCTAATCCTACTAGCACCTCCCTGGTTCCCCTGCCGCCTCCTCTGTCCACTGCCTCCCTGGCAGCTTCCACCTCCTTTCTGGCTACTATGCCACCTCCTGCAACCACCTCTGCCCACTCCTGTGCCCCTCTACCAGCTCCACTGGGTGTACCACAAGCCTGAACCCCATCCCAGAAGTCTATCAAATGTGGCACACTGCTCCACATCGCTACTCTTAACTCTTGCTCTACTGTCAAACACTCCTCTGACATCTGCCACCTCCTCAAAGAACTCGACTTGGATGTCCTCACACTGACCGAGACATGGTTTAATGGCCAGCTCTGCTCCCTGATGCTAAAAGATCCTCTCTGAGCCCAGAACCAACCAACCCAGAGGCAGAGTAGCTCTGATGTTTCTGGAGTGGGTCCCGGCTTCTGTCATCCCTACGCGGGCCTACCACTCCTTTGAATGTCTGGCCTGCAGGCTCTCTAACTCTCTTGGCCTCTCTCAGACAGTGGCCAAAATCTACAAGCCACCTGGCCAGGCTACCCTCTTCCTCTCTGAATGGGCTGACCTCTCTTTCTTCTCTACTTGCTTCTACCTCCCAACTTCCCCTCCTCTGAGACCTCAACATCCACCTAGATGCTTATAACCTCTCCTCTTTGCTCTTCCACAACCTCTGCAACACACTCTCTCTCTCTCTCTCCATTCTACCCTCTGATCGGACAAATTCTGCCGGACTCATGTTGGATGTTCTCATCTCCTCAGACATCAGTCTCTCTAACCCTCTCACCACTCCTCTTTCTTGGACTGACCACTTTCTGCTTTCCTCTCACATGAAACTCTCTATCCCTCAGGCAAAGACTTCCGCAGCACTGCCACCTATCTTCTCAGTAATTCGGCCCATGAACCATGTGTCAATGGATGCCTTTGCCTCTACCTTCTCTGCTCCTCCTTCTCCTGCCGCTGACACAGCCATCTCCAGCCTGCATATTTCCATCTCCAACACTCTGGACATCCTTGCCCCTGTCATGAGAATCCATCTGAAGACTACCTCCAAGTGCAACTCTTGGTATAACTCTGACCTCGCTGCCCTGAAATGCAAGTGCAGGTTGACTGAGAGGAAGTGGAGGGCTTTGGGTGTATCCCCTGACAAACTGGCCTGCCACCTGCTCACAAGGCAATACAGACTCTCTGTCCTGTCCAAGAAGAGAGTCCACATCCAAGCCCGCATCTCTGCCGCCTCTAAGAAGGCAGCCAAACTCTTTATAATCTGCAAGGAGCTGCTCAATCCTTCTGCAGTCTCCACCTCGCCTCTTCCCTCCCAGGCCCTCTGTACGGCTCTGGCTTCCCACCTCACCACTAACACTTATTACATCCTGTCCTTGCTCTCCTCTTCCTCTCTCTCTACCCCTCTTGGCCCCACCCTGGCATCCTCTCTCTCTCCTCCTCCTTTCTCTTCTTTCTCTCTGACAACACCTGACGATGTGTCGGGACAAGTCAGATCTATGAGAGTCTCGTCCAAACAGGTGCTCCCCTGCTCCTCTAGAACCATCAAGGACCACATTGACACCCTCGCTCCAGCCCTGGCCAATTTCTGCAATCACTCTTTCGCCACTGGATCATCCCCTCTCCCCTGAAGTACTCCCTTGTGCACGCCCTCCTTAAAAAGGTCTCAACAGATCCTACTGGCCCAGCAAACTATCGCCCGAGCTCTATCACTCCTTTCCTGGGCCAACTCTGAGAAAAGCTGGCCATCTCCCAGCTTACTCTCCAAACTGAATCTGTTTATTGTCTCCATGACGGTCAGTCTGGCTTCAGAGCAGCCAGAGGCATGGTAACTGCTCTCCTGAACACCTGGGAACATTTGCTCTCTTATCTTGACTCCAGCCTTCCTTCTGTCCTCATCCTCCTTGACCTTTCCTCTGCCTTTGACGCGGTCAATCACGCCATCCTGATCATTCGTCTCTGTGAAAATTTGGACAGCACGGATCAGACCCTGCATTGGTTGACCTCCTTCCTCCTGGACTGACCGTCCCAGTTCCAACTTGAGTCCTTTCTCTCCAGCACCTCTCTCCACTTGTGGTGTTCCCAGGGCTCTATCATCTCACCCTGGCTTTTCAATGTGTACTTGGCCCTTTTGGCCCACCTGATCTATACCTTCTCCTCCAACTTCCAGTGCAATGCGGATGACACTCAGCTCTCTTTCAGGCTCCCCACAGCCTCCTCTCCTCTCTCGCTCATTTCTGACTGTGATTCAGGATTGGTGCACCTCCAACGATCTCTGCCTTCATGCCAGTCAGACAGAGATCCTTCTCACTGGGACCCCTGCTCACACTTTCCCTCTCTCACTCTGGCCGCACTGCTTGGGCCCTCTGCCTTCACCTTCCTTTGAGGTAAAAAACCTTGGTGTCATTTTGGACTCAACTCTCTCCTTCTCTGCTCATATCATGAACCTTGCCAAGAAAGCCCACTAGCAGCTGCACCTCTTCACTTATCACTTTCCCCCAAGAAGCTCACTGTCTCCAGAGCCCTGGTTCTCTCTAGGTTGGACTACTGCGACTACCTCTTTCTCAGTCTGCCCTCATCTACTCTCTGCCCTCTGCAACTAATACAGAACAGGACTGCAGGACTAATCCTTGGCCTCAAGCCCAGGGACCGTATCTCTCCAGCCCTGAAATCTCTCCACTGGCATGCGGTGGCTGTAAGGATCAAGTTCAAGACCCTCTGCTTTCTGGGATTGGAGCCTACACTACATTCAACTCTCTCTTCCAAAATGCCTTCCTGCTTGAGCCCTTCGCTCAACTACCTCCAACTCCCTGAGAGTCAGGCGCTTCTCCTTGCAGAAAGTCAGGGGGAGATCTCTCTCCTCTGCACGTGCCTCCCTCTGGAATGGCATTGCTGCCCCTCTCAAACTTGAGCTTGACCACCTGAAGTTCTGGAAGCAGCTCAAGACCTTCCTTTTCTCCTCCGCTTTCTCTCTCTCCCTCCCCTGCTGACCTTCTTGTCTGCTGCACCGACTGGCTGCTTGGTACCCTCAAAGTCTCACTGGGTACCAGGCTCTTCCACAATCAGTCTCCCCTGTACTGCCTTCGAGCCTACCGCGCACTTAGGGGCTGTAACTGTAACGTCTACCGTCCTCTGCCTCCCCGCACTTACCCAGAGCCGTGCAGCCCTGGCTGCAATTACTCAGAGCAATGCTGCCCTGATCGCACTTCCTCTTCCCGCACCCTGGTACTTCCCCATCTCCCTCCCCCTGCACTTTGTGTTTTTGCACTTGGACAATCTGAATGACACAAGGCACAGTAAGATAGTTTGTATTGTCCTCCCTCTGTCTTCCCTCCCTTGTCTTGTTGCACTTTGAAACACTTGTGTACAGGCGCGTTATATATCATATCATATAATTTCATAAGCTAGAAGTGCTTTGGGTGCCACCAGTCAGTCTTCAGGGGAATGCCAAAGCAAATTGCTTCCCAACTTACATAGTCGCTGAAATCCAGGAAACTTTTTCTACCTCTGGGGCTTGGTCTTGTAATACAGCCAGGCTGGAAAGGGAAGCAATCAGTGACTGTCTGACTGAAATACAAACAAGAGTTTCATTAGAAACCAGTGGGCCATTTAATGCCATCGAACAAGCTACTTTATCAGCTAACATATTGCCTACAGCTGTGAAGGACTGCAAAGGATCAACTCCCCGGCACTTGACTATGGAGAGGCAGCTGGGAGTTGCAGGGCATGTAGAAGGGCAGATAGATACTTTCCATTTGAGATTTTGGCACTTGTGGAAGTCAGATAATGATGTTGTTTCTAGAGGACACCGAAGTCATGCACTGCTCCATCAGTGTAGCAGGGGTTGGTGAAAATGGTAGCCAAGTTAACTTTTGCTAGGATCCATGCTCGAGTGAGAGCCACAAGTTCATCTACCTGGGCTGATCAGGCATATGGTAAATGATGGGCTTTGAGCATGGCATGGAGGGTACATACAGAATACCCAGGAACAAGTTCTCCTCCCCCATGGCTTCAGAGATGGGAGCTGTCCACGAAGAGTGTCAGTTCAGGGTTATGCAACGGGATGTTCCTTAAGTGTGTGCAGGGTGACATGAGGCTTTCAACAACCAACAGGCAATCGTGCGGTTCCCATCCTGCAGGGTCGCCAACAAGTATGCAAGGTTCAGAACAGTGACTAAGAATAACATTAGCAGCAGAAATGAGCAAATTTGTATTCTAGATCAACCTAGAGTTTGATACATGCTGAGTTTTACCTTTGAGCAGCAGCACTAACACTGAGCGGGGCACAGAAACAGTGACATGGTGCCCTTGTACAAATGAATCTGTCTTTTCTACCAGCAGTGTCGCTACAGCAACAGCGTGCAAACATGCAGGCTAGGAAGCAGCTACTGGATCTAAGGAAAACTGATATCACACGGGTCGATGCTTATCGCTGTGCAGCTGCGTCAATACCCCTTTGGCAAACTCATCATGCTCATCACAAGATAACACAAATGGTTTGTCATAGTCTGGCAATCCCAATGCCAGTGCCTTTGAAAGCCTTTGCTTTATGGTGATGTGGTGTATTTAGCTTCCTTGGGCCATGGCTCATGAGTCAAAGGTGGTACCACAAGTAACAATGCAGACACCTAGCCATTCCCAAGGTGACAGGGGCCAATGATGAGACCATAACTCTGCAAAAATGTAGAAGATAAACGTCATGGGGATGGGACAGATGAGCCACCTGACATGCAAGGGCCAGTAGAATAACATCTATAATGTCCTATATAGGTAATAGAATACTCAATACCCAATCAATTGGCCCAATAAGTTTTCTGGAAAAGGGCCCAAGTTGTGATGAAGTGCTGATGACATTTGGAAGTAAAACCGGCCAGCGGGCCGAGGGAGAGTGAGATGTGCATGGATATTTTCTGTTCCTGTGCTGATCCCTGATGATTTTGTCTGTAATAAACCACAGTTTGAACTTGCCGTGTACCCTGGGGGTGGGGGGGGTATTGACCCTCCAAGCACGCAGACTTCCAGTGTCCCTCTGGCATGCCTGAGGGGTCCGTCCCCAACAATGGTAACAAGGAGACAATTGCAAATGGTGTTTCCAATGTCTTAGGCCAGAGTCCAGGCGCAGACAGCAAGTTTAGTAAGCACACTTTCATAAAGGTCGTAGAAACTGCATGTCACAGCCTGGTATAAACTACCTCCAAAGAGGCAGATGAAAAGGCAAAAAATGCCACCCCCACAGTTAACTCCAAGAAGGGGGGGCAAGCCAGAAAACCTGGGTGCAAGGGGCTCAAAAGCACAAAAGCAGTTGCTCGCAATCACCCCTGGTGACCCTCCACCCTGGAAAGGCCTCAACCAACGCACAAGTTAGCAGAAGTTTGAGGAGAGGATAAAAAAGGGGGTAGGATGGGAAAGGAGGGTGTGCACAGATGTAAAAATTATAACAGGCGCTTGGAAGGCAATAGAGCCCCCAAAAAAGCTTGAGTCTGCGATAGACTGAGGACCTACTACGGGGCCCCCAAGCAATCAAGGTACCTGAGGCACAAATTGCCCCCACAGCATCAACACAATAGATGTAACCCAGTAGAGGATGTCCAGCTCAGCTCACCCTGTCCAATGATGGGAAGACAGGCTCAAAGCAGAGAGCTCATAGCCTGCCAACCCTGCGTTAGCAGGGCGCAAGGTGACTCTCCAAAAGGTGGAGAATACTACAATTTAGGAATAGACCCAGAACACAAAAATCTCCAAACACAACAGTACCATAATCCAAGAGCATGTGTGATGTCCAAGAGCACATGCTTTAGTGGCACTGGTCTCCGGGGCAGCACAAGAGACAGTCTCAGGTGCAGCACAAAAGGCAGACGCCGCAACTCACTAGACAATGGTAGGTGCCTGGGCCTCAGTCGCTGATGTCAGCACCGCTCAGAAGAGCACCAAGTCGGGACTAGAGATGCTCCAACACCACGCAGATGGACACTGTGTAGGAGATGGAAGGAGCCGGCAGGATTAGAGGAGCGGGTCCATCAGCGGATGGTGAGCATCAAGCTGCATTGTGTAAACAGCCGCTTTCAACATCTCAACCCCGCTCCACTCTTACCAGCGAGAACGGGTTTGTTCCTTATTCACAAGTACAGAGAAACCAGTTGCTCACATGTCGGGTGTATTGTATGTTTCAAAATCATATTACAAAGTGCTAGGTTCACAGTAAAAACGTCCCCACTTTTATGAACAGCAAGGAGCTGGGGTAATCTAAATACAGCTACGTCTAGGCCTGCAGATAAAGTGATACATGTGTCACCTATAAATATAATGACATGAATTTTGTCATTGTGTTGAGAACTGGCTCGGGAGGATAGCTCAGTGGCAACGTGCTCGCCTTGAACAAAACGACACAGAGCAACACAGTTTCGAACCCCGGGTCCGCACTAAGAAATCACTGGGTATTAAGTGCGTTATAAATGACATATCATATAATAACACTCGACCATTACAATAGTTCAAGGAATATCCTAATCTGACAAATAATGCCCTGGTAATACACAAAGATATGCTATATTGATTACAAATTCCATAGCAGAACAGGTGGAACAATATTCTCATTCAGGCCTGTACTGTAAGACTATTCACTCTCCTTATCCAATGCTGCTCCAATTCCCCTATGCTGTGGTTTATGAATTCAATTCAGGGTTCACAATGTCAATGATTACCCATTGCAGCATTTTTAATTTGCCAAATTGTGAGTTGTTTCAGTTACTGTTTGATAGTCTCATGAACAAATTATGTTTCTTTCAATGCAAACATAAATGTTCTACATGCTACAATGCCTGTATGGGTAATGTCTCTTAAATGCAGGAATGATTTAATTAGAACATGCCTTAATAGTATTACCTTCTGGAATAGAATTGTCTCCTAGATGTTTACTGCATTTCAACAAAAAGGTCACTGTTGCTATGGTGACTTCATTAAAGGCGATTAAGTGTCAATGTTTTGCGATTCATTTTTTGACTTAGTGGTGTGCTTAAAAAAGGTTGTGACACGTGGTGATAGATTTATTTCTGCAGGTTGCACTTCCTTGGGGGTCAAATAGTGCTTCCCTATCAGCATACCAAGCTATCTTTGAAGCTTATTTTAAATAAATGTCTTGGAATACCTCTCACCAGCAGGTGTTCTATGAGAGCATTGGCATGTCCCATTTCATCTTTTTTGAAAGAACTATTCCATAGTAACCTTTAAAACTGACTATATGGAGGATGGTACTTCTGTGTTTTAGGGTGCTGGCTCTAATATTTATTTATTTTATTTTATTTATTGAGCATTTGTAGACGCCTATACAACAGAATTGTGTTTTGAGGCGCCACAAGGCTAAAAGGGGAGGGGACAATGGGAATTAATAATAATGGCAAAACAGCAAATATACATTTGTGGTCCTCCTAGTCCTTGTGGCATTTGCATATGCAAGTGCAGTGATGAGAAGTGCAAGAGAAAGGGATGGGTTGGGGGGAAGGAGTGGACAAGTGCTGGTGCGTGCCCGGGAGGGAAGTGCCAAAGGGAGCCAATGACGTGGCATCAGGCTAAGTGCTAGGGTTGCCGAATTCCAAGGGAGGGGTGCATAGCCACCAGACAGGGGCCCACTGGGGGCAGTGCAGTGGGGGGGTGCTGATATCGACTGGGCAGATTGCCTGGTATCCTGTGAAATGCATGAGGACCAGGCCATCATTCTCAGCGGCAGTGGGGTAGTAAGCAAGGAAGGGAAGAGGGAAAGAGTTAGAGAAGAGCAGTGTTTTGAGAAGGTCCAGCTGAAGTCTGAGAGGGGCATGGAGGCTGTTCCGAAGGGAGGCACCAGCTGAAGCGAGAGACCTGCCCCCCACTCTCTGCTTGGAGAAGCGTTTGACAATGAAGAAGTTGGAGTTAGAGGAGCGTAGGACAGGGGAGTATTTAGCGTGGGAAAGTTGGAGATGGCATGGTCCCAGGCCCCAAAAAGCTTTGTGGATGATCCTGCAGCCCTATTCTAGTTTAGATGAAGGAGACGTAGGGGGGTAGAGGGAGGTTGAGGATGGGGATGTCGCAGTAGTCCAGCCTAGAGAGGACTAGAGCTCCGGAGACATTGAGCTTCTGGTGGAAGTTAAGGAAAGGGAGAATGTGTCTGAGGAGGTGAAGCTGGAAGTGGGCCTTCTTGGCAAGGTCCAGGATGTGAGGGGTGAAGGAGAGAGCAGAGTCGAAGACGACCCCAATGTTTGTGGCCTTACAAGATGGTGAGGGTAGGGGGCCCAATATAGGCAGCCCGAGGGTAGGAGGGAAATAGGGCACAGGTGTCCCAATGAGAAGGATCTCTGACTTACTGGCATTAAGGCAGAGATTGTAATAATGAAGGATAGTGCTTCTAGCAGTTTTCTTCTGGTATGAGATGGAAGGAAATGTCATGTCTGGATATATTCTGCATATTTAATGGTTGCATCTAAAAAGGAAATTACACTCATGTTATAGTTACCCATGAATTCGAAGGTCAGATTCAGGCTAAATAACCATATGTTGAACAGTTTAAGCTTACAGGGTGACTTATTTAGATCCCAAAGATATCTTCAATAACTCTCTTCCAGCATAGATACCTTTAGTAAAAATATTGTTTTTTAAATATGTTTATTCTCAAAGTCAGCCATATAAATGTTTGCCAGACTTGGGGAAACAGGCACCGATAGCTGTCTCCATTATCTAATGTGTATATCCTATGGGTCAGCCCCTCTAAGGGTCCTGCTAAAAATGGGGGTACTACTGCATAAAGTCTAAAGGAGTAGTAGGAAACCCCATCTATCCATCATTGTTTAATGGAGATATGTTCACAGATTAGCAGAATGGTTTAAGACACACATTGAAAGAAAACACTATAAACAATTCCTTTTTATAGACAACCATATATTTTCACAAAACACTATTTTTATTCCACCAGTCACAAAACAAATATATATTTCGCTTTAAAAAATATTCATCCGAAATAATTAATCAAAAATAACATTCCTGCTCATACATATGTGCCTAGGGATTAGTACACACATGCTGCAGGACCAAGTTAACAACAAAATATATTGTATACACCCATTACAAAACTTAAAATGTTGAATATAGAGAAAAACCTTCTATGCATTTAAACCATTCATATCTGCCCACAGACAATACTGTTGATAGCATGACCAACCACAGCTCGTCATTATGTTGTAATGCGGCATAGGTTATAATCTCGCTGGCATACAATGTCGTTTAAAAGGAATATGTCAAATAATATCAACTCTCTGTGTTTCGGCCCATAATTACAGGATGCACCTAAATCCCATGTGCCCCTTCTTGCGGTTTCTGATGATGGCCTTCATCAGGACTAGGAGGGAGATATGCTTGTTTTGAAACTTAATATTCAACTTCCCCTACTGAGACGGTGTAGGTTATATCTGCAAATAGGAATTTGAAAGTGTATTACATAATTGATCATTTTCCTATGTCTCCAGATTTGATAAAACGAAATAAACACCAACTGCACTAACTTGTGTACTCCCACACATGATGTAAAGTGTTTCTGCCTTCACAAAGAAAGGGTGCGCTGAAAGTCTCAAACTGTAATTACTTGATCGACTTATTTCCTCTGAGGAGCCCTGTTACAATTACAAAGAGGCTTTGTTACATCTACTCAACTCGTCATTAGAGATACTGTACTTGTGTTCACTAGTTTTGTTTGCAAAAGTGCACTTATTACTCATTTTATATGATTGTACATAACTTTATACAGGTGTTTCAGTGCTTCCTTAGTATGCATGTTATTATCCGTTATACACACCCGAACAATCCTAATAGACTTCTATGTCATGACAGTCAAACATCACTGGTTTAGAGAGTATATATATATATATATATATATATATATATATATATATATATATATATATATATATATATATATATATATATCCCTTGTCTTATGGTGGGTTCCAAGTACGGCCCACCCACATGGGGGAAACTAGGGGTCTGTCAGGAAAGCTAGCTGCAGCTTTTTAAAACATTTTAGATAGCCCTTATAAAGTGGGGCTTTTGGTGTGATTGTGATTTACAAAATTACATTACTTTTTACAATGTATATAGTGCTCAACATTACAGGTGAGTGTTTGCACCATCCATTCACAATGCGTGGTGCTGCATAACAATATCCCCACTCCATTGTCTGCTGGCTCCAGTGCGACACTATGATTTTTCTCTAGTTCTTTCAAGGCCATGGTTTCTGCCTTACGTACATTGCTATCAATGTATTGTCCATCTTAAAAAATCTCATAAAAGCTATGTAAAATTGTCTTTTTGAAAGTAAGTCGTTCAGGTGGGATGCTAATTCCTGGTGGTAAGAAAGACAATTTAGTGCTCAAGTTAAGTGCAAAGTTAACTATCTGTAATGACGAGAGCAGGGTCGAACTGGGGCATACAATTGTCTTGGGCACCAATGAAAGAGTGGCCCGCATTGCAAATGGCAATTCATTCCTTTTCTGACAGACTGTTTGAATAGTACCCAAGAGAGAGATTTCTGATAAAATGTAATTCATTTTCAGCAACAATGGTCAAAACTACTAGCCACATAGTGAAGTAACTCATCAAACTGGCTCACATTGGGCAAACAAGTGGCCCACTTTGACCCAAAAAACGGGCCCCCACCAGCATTTTGCATTTTTGGTTCGGGCATTACCCTATAGGCCAGTCCATGCCTGGGCGAGAGCCTCTCCTGCATCCCCCCGACACTCCCAGAGAGCCTTGATTGGGAATGCTCCATTGTTGGTGATGCCAGCTGCCACGTCCGTTGTCCCTTCGCTTATCATTTGGGGCGGCTCTTCCTCAGAAGTGTTGTCACCGCTTGAATAAGAGAAAGCAGCTCCCTTCTTATTAGATGTGGCTGCTGTAGCGTCTCTGCTGCAGTGCTGGGTCATGCTCTATGGTCTGCTGTGATGTGTGGATATCATTTTCTCTTCAGAAAAGTCGGGGATGTCCTTATTCAATTGCCTCATTTCTTTTATAAATTGAAGGTTTTTTTTGTAAACCTTCAAGCTTATTATTTATTGTTTCGCACGTAGCTTCTACATTAAAAACAAGGGGATTTTCCAAGCCTCTTCAATGCATTGATAAGTCTACTAGCCGTGTTCATTGAATGGAGTGTTGGGTCTCTAATGTATTCCGTGCATATCTGACAAAAAACAGGTTTATATTTGTCTTCAAGGGCACTGGCCATATGTGTACATGAAACCCGATCAATATACTTTTGACTTTCATGTATTGGTGTAATAAGTGTGTGTGTGTAATTTGGTTCTAAACCACTTTTTTATGTGTTTTAACAGTGAGTCCACTTGGGGTGCGACGGAGTGGCAGTGTTAATAGTAGGCAATTTACAAAACACCCATAAATAAATAGGTGGATAAATAAATGTGCCAAGATAGTGGCACACTGATATGGCATGTAGGAGATGCGAGTCAGTAACTCCTGCTGCCTATTTGTAGAGCATCTCCTCGAAATTTAAAAAACGATGACATTTAAATTCAGATATTTCGGTTGTCTAGTGATCGGAAGGGAGATCGTCGTGAAATGGACGCCTCAACTCCCCTAAAGTAGAAAAGAGCATTACTTAAATTAACTGCTGGGCAGCCATAGAAGTATGAGGCATTATGTTACACCTCCTGACCACCTATCAAAATAGCATGCTGCGTGGAATGTGCCTCTGATCATCCTGCTCTTCCCATCCGACATGTAGCCCCCTGAATTACCCGGTAAAGCGGGCCCCTTGGGTTTGTCCTGCAGCATGCCTGTGATTTTGATGATTAGTAGGATTGAATGGTGCAGAGTGGAAGGTAGACCTTATTATTTGCGGGTCAATGGGAGCCTAACATCTTGGTATATCTGATATTAGATCTGTTGCTACCCTGCATGCATTTGTAGTAACTGATCACGATGTGTTTCTCTTGAAGGGCTTTGACTGCAAGTCATGTATATTTTCTATGTCTACACTTGTGATAAAGTCCGCTGTAAGGTGCAGAAAGAGTGGGGGCAAGAGGATCTAACAGTCGAGGGAGGTCAGAGATGATGCTATCCCTGGAGGCAGTATCTGGGAGCTCCTCCAGAGACTTGCTTCCCTCCGGAATCGCCTGTGCAGAAATTCCATGTTAGGAGCAACAGACAGAGATGGGGGACTACAGGCAGGTGCCATGGGAAGCAAAGCGCCGTTCAGGTGCTGCAGGTGATATACCTTGGTTCATAACAAAATATAGGAGAGCGAAAGAGAAGTTTGCGAGCAAGCTCATGCTGCGCGTCAAGGGAAGAGTGGGCAAAGTGGCCCTTAAGCTCAAGGAAAGATCAGGAAACATGTGCACCACACAAGCAAGAGAAAACTAAAGGGCCATTCGCACGAAGGTGTGGGAAGCCACACAGCGGCACTGCAGGTCCACAATCACAGAGCTGCACTCCAAGAGGGTGGCGGCTGCCTTTGAGCCCTAGCCCAAACAATCCCTTCCAATTAGGCAATTAGCAAACGTGGAAATCAGGAAAAGCCACACCACATGGGATTAATGAAAGGGAATAGGAAACGACAAGGGCTGGAAATAGAATTTAAAGTGCCTGGCCAATCTGGTGCATTGGACATATCGTTTTAAAAGCAAGGATTATAACATGGACATATAGCAAGGAATTCCCTTGAGTTGCTTGTCCTTAATGATTTTCAGGGCACCAAATGTCTTCCCTTGTGTGTCTTGTAGTTAATTCACAATAAGCCGAATATTGTGAGGTGTCAATCCCTAGGGGTGCACTCGTAAGGTCCATGTCTTCATGAAACACATATTATATTATACAAAAGGCACCACAACATGATGGAGGTGAAGAGGCTGCGCTTTTATTATATACCATTTCTCAGAAATCAAGGCGGGTCCACACGTGTTTTACATCCACTATAGTCGGCTCCCATGACCTTGACCCTAGCAGCCCTGCTGACCCGCCAGCTACCGGTTTGGCCTACTAGCTGTATAAACCAGGGTTACTTGCAGAATCCAATGTCCAGCTGAAAAGTCCAACGCCCAAGACTGGGCTACATTTCCACCCAATGGGCAACCCGAGGGGGCACCCCTACCAGTCACGCCTTTTGGCCTATTGGACCCGAGTGGACCCCTCAACCCATATCCCGGGTAGCAAAATCATATTAGTTCAACCTAGTTGGGAAAGAGTTAGAGAAGAGCAGTGTTTTGAGAAGGTCCAGCTCAAGCCTGAGAGGGGCATGGAGGCTGTTCCGAAGGGAGGCACCAGCTGAAGCAAGAGACCTGCCCCCCACTCTCTGCTTGGAGAAGCGTTTGACAATCAAGAAGTTGGAGTTAGAGGAGCGTAGGACAGGGGAATATTTGACGCGGGAAAGTTGGAGATGGCATGGTCCCAGGCCCCAAAAAGCTTTGTGGATGATCCTGCAGCCCTATTCTGGTTTAGATGAAGGAGACGTAGGGGGGTAGGGGGAGGTTGAGGATGGGGATGTTGCAGTAGTCCAGCCTAGAGAGGACTAGAGCTCCGGAGACATTGAGCTTCTGGGGAAAGTTAAGGAAGGGGAGAATGTGTCTGAGGAGGTGAAGCTGGAAGTGGGCCTTCTTGGCAAGGTCCAGGATGTGAGGGGTGAAGGAGAGAGCAGAATCGAAGACGACCCCAATGTTTGTGGCCTTACAAGATGGTGAGGGTAGGGGGCCCAATATAGGCAGCCCGAGGGTAGGAGGGAAATAGGGCACAGGTGTCCCAATGAGAAGGATCTCTGTCTTACTGGCATTAAGGCAGAGATTGTAATAATGAAGGATAGTGCTTCTAGCAGTTTTCTTCTGGTATGAGATGGAAGGAAATGTCATGTCTGGATATATTCTGCATATTTAATGGTTGCATCTAAAAAGGAAATTACACTCATGTTATAGTTACCCATGAATTCGAAGGTCAGATTCAGGCTAAATAACCATATGTTGAACAGTTTAAGCTTACAGGGTGACTTATTTAGATCCCAAAGATATCTTCAATAACTCTCTTCCAGCATAGATACCTTTAGTAAAAATATTGTTTTTTAAATATGTTTATTCTCAAAGTCAGCCATATAAATGTTTGCCAGACTTGGGGAAACAGGCACCGATAGCTGTCTCCATTATCTAATGTGTATATCCTATGGGTCAGCCCCTCTAAGGGTCCTGCTAAAAATGGGGGTACTACTGCATAAAGTCTAAAGGAGTAGTAGGAAACCCCATCTATCCATCATTGTTTAATGGAGATATTTTCACAGATTAGCAGAATGGTTTAAGACACACATTGAAAGAAAACACTATAAACAATTCCTTTTTATAGACAACCATATATTTTCACAAAACACTATTTTTATTCCACCAGTCACAAAACAAATATATATTTCGCTTTAAAAAATATTCATCCGAAATAATTAATCAAAAATAACATTCCTGCTCATACATATGTGCCTAGGGATTAGTACACACATGCTGCAGAACCAAGTTAACAACAAAATATATTGTATACACCCATTACAAAACTTAAAATGTTGAATATAGAGAAAAACCTTCTCTGCATTTAAACCATTCATATCTGCCCACAGACAATACTGTTGATAGCATGACCAACCACAGCTCGTCATTATGTTGTCATGCGGCATAGGTTATAATCTCGCTGGCATACAATGTCGTTTAAAAGGAATATGTCAAATAATATCAACTCTCTGTGTTTCGGCCCATAATTACAGGATGCACCTAAATCCCATGTGCCCCTTCTTGCGGTTTCTGATGATGGCCTTCATCAGGACTAGGAGGGAGATATGCTTGTTTTGAAACTTAATATTCAACTTCCCCTACTGAGACGGTGTAGGTTATATCTGCAAATAGGAATTTGAAAGTGTATTACATAATTGATCATTTTCCTATGTCTCCAGATTTGATCAAACGAAATAAACACCAACTGCACTAACTTGTGTACTCCCACACATGATGTAAGGTGTTTCTGCCTTCACAAAGAAAGGGTGCGCTGAAAGTCTCAAACTGTAATTACTTGATCGACTTATTTCCTCTGAGGAGCCCTGTTACAATTACAAAGAGGCTTTGTTACATCTACTCAACTCGTCATTAGAGATACTGTACTTGTGTTCACTAGTTTTGTTTGCAAAAGTGCACTTATTACTCATTTTATATGATTGTACATAACTTTATACAGGTGTTTCGGTGCTTCCTTAGTATGCATGTTATTATCCATTATACACACCCGAACAATCCTAACAGACTTCTACGTCATGACAATCAAACATCACTGGTTTAGAGAGTATATATATATATATATATATATATATATATATATATATATATATATATATATATATCCCTTGTCTTATGGTGGGTTCCAAGTACGGCCCACCCACATGGGGGAAACTAGGGGTCTGTCAGGACAGCTAGCTGCAGCTTTTTTAAACATTTTAGATAGCCCTTATAAAGTGGGGCTTTTGGTGTGATTGTGATTTACAAAATTACATTACTTTTTACAATGTATATAGTGCTCAACATTACAGGTGAGTGTTTGCACCATCCATTCACAATGCGTGGTGCTGCATAACAATATCCCCCTCCATTGTCTGCTGGCTCCAGTGTGACACTATGATTTTTCTCTAGTTCTTTCAAGGCCATGGTTTCTGCCTTATGTACATTGCTATCAATGTATTGTCCATCTTAAAAAATCTCATAAAAGCTATGTAAAATTGTCTTTTTGAAAGTAAGTCGTTCAGGTGGGATGCTAATTCCTGGTGGTAAGAAAGACAATTTAGTGCTCAAGTTAAGTGCAAAGTTAACTATCTGTAATGACGAGAGCAGGGTCGAACTGGGGCATACAATTGTCTTGGGCACCAATGAAAGAGTGGCCCGCATTGCAAATGGCAATTCATTGCTTTTCTGACAGAGAGAGAAATCTCTCTCTTGAATAGTACCCAAGAGAGAGATTTCGGATAAAATGTAATTCATTTTCAGCAACAATGGTCAAAACTACTAGCCACATAGTGAAGTAACTCATCAAACTGGCTCACATTGGGCAAACAAGTGGCCCACTTTGACCCAAAAAACGGGCCCCCACCAGCATTTTGCATTTTTGGTTCGGGCATTACCCTATAGGCCAGTCCATGCCTGGGCGAGAGCCTCTCCTGCATCCCCCCGACACTCCCAGAGAGCCTTGATTGGGAATGCTCCATTGTTGGTGATGCCAGCTGCCACGTCCGTTGTCCCTTCCCTTATCATTTGGGGCGGCTCTTCCTCAGAAGTGTTGTCACCGCTTGAATAAGAGAAAGCAGCTCCCTTCTTATTGGATGTGGCTGCTGTAGCGTCTCTGCTGCAGTGCTGGGTCATGCTCTATGGTCTGCTGTGATGTGTGGATATCATTTTCTCTTCAGAAAAGTCGGGGATGTCCTTATTCAATTGCCTCATTTCTTTTATAAATTGAAGGTTTTTTTTGTAAACCTTCAAGCTTATTATTTATTGTTTCACACGTAGCTTCTACATTAAAAACAAGGGGATTTTCCAAGCCTCTTCTATGCATTGATAAGTCTACTAGCCGTGTTCATTGAATGGAGTGTTGGGTTTCTAATGTATTCCGTGCATATCTGACAAAAAACAGGTTTATATTTGTCTTCAAGGGCACTGGCCCTATGTGTACATGAAACCCGATCAATATACTTTTGACTTTCATGTATTGGTGTAATAGGTGTGTGTGTGTAATTTGGTTCTAAACCACTTTTTTATGTGTTTTAACAGTGAGTCCACTTGGGGTGCGACGGAGTGGCAGTGTTAATAGTAGGCAATTTACAAAACACCCATAAATAAATAGGTGGATAAATAAATGTGCCAAGATAGTGGCACACTGATATGGCATGAGGCAGGACCTTAATAGTTTATCCAGGCGATGCGAGTCAGTAACTCCTGCTGCCTATTTGTAGAGCATCTCCTCGAAATTTAAAAAACGATGACATTTAAATTCAGATATTTCGGTTGCCTAGTGATCGGAAGGGAGATCGTCGTGAAATGGACGCCTCAACTCCCCTAAAGTAGAAAAGAGCATTACTTAAATTAACTGCTGGGCAGCCATAGAAGTATGAGGCATTATGTTACACCTCCTGACCACCTATCAAAATAGCATGCTGCGTGGAATGTGCCTCTGATCATCCTGCTCTTCCCATCCGACATGTAGCCCCCTGAATTACCCGGTAAAGCGGGCCCCTTGGGTTTGTCCTGCAGCATGCCTGTGATTTTGATGATTAGTAGGATTGAATGGTGCAGAGTGGAAGGTAGACCTTATTATTTGCGGGTCAATGGGAGCCTAACATCTTGGTATATCTGATATTAGATCTGTTGCTACCCTGCATGCATTTGTAGTAACTGATCACGATGTGTTTCTCTTGAAGGGCTTTGACTGCAAGTCATGTATATTTTCTATGTCTACACTTGTGATAAAGTCCGCTGTAAGGTGCAGAAAGAGTGGAGGCAAGAGGATCTAACAGTCGAGGGAGGTCAGAGATGATGCTATCCCTGGAGGCAGTATCTGGGAGCTCCTCCAGAGACTTGCTTCCCTCCGGAATCGCCTGTGCAGAAATTCCATGTTAGGAGCAACAGACAGAGATGGGGGACTACAGGCAGGTGTCATGGGAAGCAAAGCGCCGTTCAGGTGCTGCAGGTGATATTCCTTGGTTCATAACAAAATATAGGAGAGCGAAAGAGAAGTTTGCGAGCAAGCTCATGCTGCGCGTCAAGGGAAGAGTGGGCAAAGTGGCCCTTAAGCTCAAGGAAAGATCAGGAAACATGTGCACCACACAAGGAAGAGAAAACTAAAGGGCCATTCACACGAAGGTGTGGGAAGCCACACAGGGGCACTGCAGGTCCACAATCACAGAGCTGCACTCCAAGAGGGTGGCGGCTGCCTTTGAGCCCTAGCCCAAACAATCCCTTCCAATTAGGCAATTAGCAAACGTGGAAATCAGGAAAAGCCACACCACATGGGATTAATGAAAGGGAATAGGAAACGACAAGGGCTGGAAATAGAATTTAAAGTGCCTGGCCAATCTGGTGCATTGGGCATATCGTTTTAAAAGCAAGGATTATAACATGGACATATAGCAAGGAATTCCCTTGAGTTGCTTGTCCTTAATGATTTTCAGGGCGCCAAATGTCTTCCTTTGTGTGTCTTGTAGTTAATTCACAATAAACTGAATATTGTGAGGTGTCAATCCCTAGGGGTGCACTCGTAAGGTCCATGTCTTCATGAAACACATATTATATTATACAAAAGGCACCACAACATGATGGAGGTGAAGAGGCTGCGCTTTTATTATATACCATTTCTCAGAAATGAAGGCGGGTCCACACGTGTTTTACATCCACTATAGTCGGCTCCCATGACCTTGACCCTAGCAGCCCTGCTGACCCGCCAGTTACCGGTTTGGCCTACTAGCTGTATAAGCCAAGGTTACTTGCAGAATCCAATGTCCAGCTGAAAAGTCCAACGCCCAAGACTGGGCTACATTTCCACCCAATGGGCAACCCGAGGGGGCACCCCTACCAGTCACGCCTTTTGGCCTATTGGACCCGAGTGGACACCTCAACCCATAACCCGGGTAGCAAAATCATATTAGTTCAACCTAGTTCAACTCAAGAAACACTTGTGTACAAGCGCAATATAAATAAAATATCAATGTCAATATCAATAATCTTTTGGTAATGGTCTGAACATTTTCATAATCCATTATGTAGGTCCCCGTCACAGCGCCAAAGTGCGACACAAAATTAACTAAAACAGTATAATTTACACATACCAATCTTCAGAACATAACTGTAACAAAATGGATCCCCAGATAATGACTCAATCAAGACCGCCAAGTTAGGGGGTTGGGTGGGTGAACAAACCTCTGCTGGATGCCGGCGGCAGGAAAAAAAAGGCAGAAACCACAGCTCAGACCGTTTTATGGGGTGACCCACCCGATGCGGTTAGGAAAGACAACCCCTCCAGCACGCTGCCTCTCCTTGCTGCTCCTGGAAGTTCCGTGCCGGCAACAAAGGTCCTGCCATGGCCCACGAGGCAGCCCCAATATGTTGCCGCTCTTTTAGGGTCATGACAGGGCCTCCATTTCCTGCAGTCCAAACCCATCAGATTGTGTCCATTAGGCCCGTGAAGGAGTTGCTGTCTTTCGGACTCACGTTTCTGGTGTCAGTAATGGGATTTACAGTGTGTTTTAAGAGAGGAAGATTACAAAAAATAATTACACATTTGTTGTCCTGCTATGTGTGCGGTTTAGGCTAATATATATTGGAATCATATTTTTGGAACAATTCTTTGCCATGCAATAAACACACATTTGGGCTAATTTCAAATCCCCTGAGTATTTTGTACAGAGACCATTATAAGCTGCACACCTCCAAGTGGGAGATGGTTTCTTTACTATCCCTTTAATATCCTCCCTTATGAACTTGCATTGAATCGCGTGCATGTGATCTGTAGATTGCGCTCTTTAATAAAAAACCAAAACTAATAAGCCTGTTGCATCTGACTCGTGTCACACAAAAAAACGGAAATGTGAAACAGAATGGCAAATTACTGACAGGTAAGTGGAACATAATGAGGCAGGGTATCTGGCTTTTGTAATACAGAAGAGTGAGTCAGTCCAGAGCAGCCCTAATGTGATTTTTGCACCGTTCCGTTCTACCACCTGACAGAAGTCAACAATCAAGTGGTTCATGAAGCACGCAGCAAATTTAATAAACCGGCCTTTCATTCATGCCAACGTGTGTGCGTATGGGAGAGATGGCTGCTGTGGGGAAGCACATGTTGTCCGCCCCTGCGTCCTCCTGTTGTGACTGAGCCTCCTGCAGCTGACACTGCTGCAGAGATAAAGGAGAACGAGAGTTCACGCAGTAGAAACTTGAAAGGAAGAGAACAAAGGGAGAGGCGGCTACTGATGACAGACAGGAAGAAGTGCTCTGAAACACGTGCGAGACTACCTTGAGAGGGTGAGGCCATGTGGCGTACCACATGACGGTCTTACAGCTTCCTAAACGCGCGTGCTGCGCGTGGGGGCCGTGGTGCGCAATATGAATGGAAGACGGAAAGCGGAAGTCCCCAGAAAGGCCAACACTAGCGGTGCAGTCAAACATATTCAATTCAAGAGGCTTTGCTTCTTCCCACGTGGCTGTTGGGTGGCGGAGGCACTCACAGGGCACACACATGATACTCCCATACAGTGAATGGCTGGGTGGAGTTCATGTGGGAAGGCCCAATTTAAGGTTGCCACACCGTCTCTTTATAGCGCCAGGCAACGGCGCATGAAGTAAATTAGTCAACACCTGCACTGGACACCTGATGCAATCATTAGGCATTGCACTGCAGGCAGCAATAGTTCTGAAAAGTTCAGCAGGATGGGGCATTCCAGTCAGGGTCTGCCAGTGGTTTGGCTGGGGAGACAGCTGGTGCAGGGCAAGAGTTCTGTGTTAGGGGAAGGAGCAGGGCCCTCAGGGACTGGCGGAAGGTAATGATGTGATTGGTTGGCCACATGGGGGTGAGTTGATTGAAAGGAACTGGGGAGGACCATTGGTGGAGGTAGGGCAACCCAAGTGGAAGGCACAATCGTTTTGGGTGCTGGCCGCAGAACTGGCTTGTGCCACCATGCCCAAGGAAAGAAGAGGGAACACAAAGGAAACAAGCAAGAAATATATATGTGAAACACTAGACAAGTGACGAATGTTATGCGTGAACAGAGGGACACAAGGAGGCAGTCTTTGCAGGTGGTAGAAGGGATACTCGTGATGGCTGGTGAAGGGACTAGTGTGCTTGCCTAACCAAGCAGGACAAGAGTACTGAGGGCGCTATTGCCTTGATTGGAAGGGGCCATAAAATTGTCTTGGGCACCAATGAAAAAGTGGCTCCCCATTGGAAATGACAACTCATTCCTTTTATGACAATGTTTGGACAGGGAGTTTTTTGATCAGATGTGATGAGAATTGTGCATTTTAAAGAATATGTATTCAACAACACTGGTCAAAATTATTAGCTGCATAGTGAAGTAGCTCATCAAACTGGCTCACATTGGCCAAAAAAGTGGCCCACTTTGACCAACAAAATGGGCCCACACCAGTATTTTGCGTTTTTGGTTCGGCCATGGGCCTATTGCCCTAGATGGCAGTCCAAGCCTGGCAATTGCTCTTGTGCTAGCTAGGGAAATGATAGGCAGATGCAAAGGGGTCCACCTGTGGCAGCAGACAAGGTGCCTAGAAGGGCAGGACATGCAGAGATCTTGCTGTCAGCAGAAGAATGTGTCGCTTGGGTTGTCCTGGATGATGTGCCCCAGGTCACCCGAAAGGGAATAAAAGGTGACTGGAACAGTGAAACTGTATCCCATAGTTACAGGAGTCAATGCATGGACCATAATGAGCTGGGATGGTTGCACCACAGGATGAGGGGAAATTAGTAAAGGAGAGGTCTCTGGTCCCTTTGTAGGTAATGGGAAGCTGCAGGGGTACGATCAGCTTAATCCATGCAGAGATCAAGGCACATAGACAAAGGTACAGGGGAGCAGTGGAAGGTTCAATGAACTCCAGAGAGGAGGACCAGTGGGCTGCAGATGGGAGTAGACCCACAAGTTGCATGGCGCTGAAGAGCAAGAGGAGAGTGGAGTGGCCTGATCCGAGTGAGATGGTAACAAGGCGGGCCATTGAAGAGACCAACAGTAGAGCAGATAAGTATGACACAGCCCCTAAGGTGGCACTGGAAAATTACTAAGAGGTTAGGAGGGCAGAGATGATGGAACAGAGGAGGTCTGCAGAATATTTTCATTATGGAGAAGTGCGGAACAGATGCAATGAGGGCAAATTGAAGGGGTCTGGCACCCAAATTGTTTGCCGCAACGGAAACCCAAACTGAGAATAGTGTCCAGGGGTGTGTGGAAGCCCCAGTGGAGTCAGCTGGGGAAGAGAATCGGGAGAGTTGGTATAGGAGACCCCTGGTGCAGTTCAACTGGAGGGACTGTCACATATGGGAATAGCAAGGCTTTTGGATTAAGAGGGAGGGGTTGAAGAAGAAAGAGGTGGTGCACAGGCCCATGGTGCCTACTAATGCTGACAACAGAGACCCTCAATTTCTCATTTATGTGAGTGTGCTTTATGAGCAGCTCCTGGATAGGAGCCTGAGCCCTATTCTTTTACCTGGCCATCATACGAATGGCACGGGTCAGTTCTGGGGTGAGTGCATGGCTGAGACATGAGGAGGAGTTTCAGTCACGTTTAAGGCTGCACCTTCCATGGCCTGGGGGCCCATGAAATGGATGTGTGGCTCCGCTCAATGACTCTTACACTACCTACAGCCGTGTTTCAATTGGCTAGTGGATTGCTTGTTCCTAGTAACCCATTGTGAGGATGTCGCACTCTGGAAGGATTGGGGCAGAGTTGAGAATCTACGTGGACAGATATGGGGCACTCTGTGCCCACGATAGTGGATTGCACCCATGGCCAAGTTGGTTCAGGCACGAATGTGCCAAGTGTGCAGGCAAGCACTCCACCAGTGCTACGGTCAATGGGTTGGTTTTGGCAAGCGAAAGGTGTGGCAGTCATCCCTTGTCTTGCACCCAGAGGAGGTAGATGTATGTCCCGCTGTCCCCCCCCTGGAAGGGACACACTGGGCCTCATTACGACCCTGGCACTAATGGGTTAACGGTGCCGTAAAAGGCTGCGGCGTCGTTAACCCATTAGCGCCTTACTACGAGGTCCCTTTGCGGGACCCGACCTGAACGGCTGGTCTAGAACAGCCGTTAAAGTAGGGACCCGCAAAGGGACCTTGGTGATAAGTACGGTACCGCAGTTTGCGGTACCGTACTTAGCGCCTTCCCCAGTCCCATTGAGCCCTATGGGGCAAAAATGGGAATGGGGAAGGGCCAATGTTCAATGGGGAATTACCGCCCCGCCAACCTTGGAATGGGGTGGTAATTCCCCATTGAACATTGGCGGACTCGTTATGATACCGGCACCAACCATGGTACTAATAGCACATTGGTTTAGCGCTGGTATCGTATTGAGGGCCACTGTCTGAAAGAAGGGAACCATGAAAGATTATGGACCCCAAAGAAGCTGAAGGCACTTGCTCTGTGCCGCTGAGAGAAGGGGATGGTTCCACCTGGAATATAGTAAAGCAGGGACTTTAGCACCTGAGGGCTGGGGATAGAGAACGCCTGGGAAACTGAGTCCAGAGCAAGAGGACTAAAGAGCAGTGAAACCGTTCAAAAGGATTAAGTACATTTGGTGTCAGTTTCATCCTCTGCGCCTGCTTTGTAAAATACATTTGGCCAAATAAGTCTATGCTTATGCAGAGCTGCTAGAGGTAAAAGACCATGGGCCTCATTACACGTTAGGCGGTAAGGGGTAAGGGCACTGGTACCGGTAAACCCTTACCGCCTTACTACGAGTTACCTTTGCGGGACCCATCCTTAACGGCTGGTTTCACCAGCCGTTAAAGTGGGGTGCCGCAAAGGGACCTTGGAGCTAATTACAGTACCGCAATTTGCGGTACCGTAATTAGCGCCTTCCCCATTCCCATTATGCCCTATGGGGGGAAAAAATGGGGATGGGGAAGTGCCTTGGTGAATGGGGACTTACCGCCCCCGCTCACCTTGGAGTAGGGCGGTAATTCCGCCATCCACCAAGGCGGACACGGTAAAATACCTAATAGCGCCATGGTTACCGCCTACCGTCTAATGAGGCCCCATGACATTTAACCCTATGTCGTATGTAAACACAAGAGAGGAAAGGCCTTAATCTATGCGCCCTAGCTCGACGTATTTTCTAACACTATTCAGGAAGGTTAGTAAATTACTGTTCGTAATCACAGAAGATAAAACATCAATGTAGGTCTGTATTAAGCTCAATAGTGTATCAAACATTACTATTTAATTCCCACATCCAAAATCACAATATATTCTCATTGCTTATGTGCAAATATGTTTAATAGCCTTGGTCTTTCTAAAACTACAATAGTATGTCAAACAATGTTATTTAATTCCTGCATCAAAAAATTAATATCTATGCAAATTACATGATAGAAAAAAGTTCCAAAGAGTCCATGCCTGCGACAAAAATTACAGTGTATTTTAATTATATGATTCAAAAAGTTTCAAATAGCTGACATCATAGCCATGCGTTTTGCACACCGGACTTTCTCAAGGCTAATACATGAAATCACTGTTGGTCAAGAATGTCAAAATCCTTAATTAATGCACAGTCTTTCACATTTCTAGTTTGCTTGGTTGATTACGTTTTTTCCTTTCACTTGACGAAATAATATAAAGCAAAACATAGGGAGAGAGAAGAATAAAAAACAAAATACATTATAAACATGTTTGAGTAGCTATGAGTCAGATCATTGTTTGGTCAATTAATTGGATGTAATTATCCAAAATCTGCTTGCCCGTGTATAGAAGTTCATGTGATCTAAATAAAGTTATATAAACACTGAATTTAAATTAATTGAATTACGAATCCCGTCCACCAATCCCCGAACACCAACTGCAAAAACGTAGAACGCGGGCCACCATTGCTTACCCATTGCGGTCCCACCCTGAGAAACGAGGCAAAGCTTAGCCCCACAATTAAAATCTTTTGTGTTGATAACACCTCAGAGGCAGGAGAAACAGAATCGCATTTTTTAGGGATAGAACACACCAACCAGGAAACAGGGAGGAAAATAAAAGAGGAAGCAAGAAGCAGAAGGGAATTGGTTGTTCGGGTGAGGTCAGTGGACGTGGAGGTAGAAGACCATGAAACCAGCAAAAGGAAGAACGGATGAGTGGACGGGATTTATGAAGTGGTGAGGTGTTGGTTTGTGAGTGCCATTAGTACTGCAGTGTGAGTGTGCGCGCAAGTGTAACGAGTGTGGTTATGGATATTGGTGACCGGAAGTGAATGACAGGTGAGTGAGTAGAGCAGAGTAATAGTTCGAAGGTGGAATAGTCTAGGAACGTTGGAGGACAGAGTAGCAGTTGGAGGGCAGAGAAGTGTTTGGAGGGTGAAGCTGTGGTTGGAGGGTGGAGTAGCAGTTGGAGGGTGGAGTAGTATTTGAAAAGCATAGTAGTGGTTTGAATGTGAAGTAGTAGTGGGAAGGAGGGTGTGGTAGTGTAGTAACATCAAAGGGTGGAGGCGAGACTTAGGCGGAGAGGCACAGAGCAGGGATAGTAGAAGGTGGTTTTCAGGAGAGAGTAGGAGAGAGTGAACCATCAGATATAGAGAGGGATAGGAAGAAGTGGACGTGCGAGAAAAGAGACAAAAAATCAGACTAAGCATCTGAAAGGCACATACCCACTTCTATTTAGAGAACTAACCCATTGATAGAGTATAGAACATTAGGAAGAGCCTGAAGGAGTTTAGACAGATAAGCTACACACCCCTAGGTTAGCACAGCATCTCATTTAGTTTTTTTTTTATCATACTGAGGGTGAAACAATTGATGTTTACTAACACGTGACTAATGACGCTTGGTTTAGTGAGGAGGTACATTTAGATGGGAGAGAGAGAGTGTGAGAGGGACAACCTTAGGGCCTGAAATATCCTCAACAAAAACCCTTGAACCTTCTCTTAAAACGAATCTGCTCATACAACCTCACCTGCTACAACTATGTAGGGGCACCCATCTACACCCCCCTCCTCCTCAAAAACAGAAATTATGCTCTGCTGGAAGACAGCTCTCTTCACCCAACCCACGCCATGCCCTTCTTCCTTAGGCCCCCTCCTCGCTGCATCCACTGTAGTAAAAACCCTGGGATGCACCATGGAGACTGACCTGACATTCTCACACCACATTAATACTGTCTCCACGCCTCTGCACTCTCAGACACATCTTCCCTTACCTCTTCTACCCCCACAGAGTTATTGCAATCTTGTCCATTGTCCTCTCCTGCCTAGACTATGCAAACTCCCTCTGCCTCTGTGCCCCTGCTAATCAAGTTAGAAAGCTTCAAAGGGTCCAGAACTCTGCAGATAGGCTCCTCTTTGGCGTTGGCCCTAGAGAGCATATCCCCCCTGCCCTCCGTATCGTGCACTGGCTCCCGGTAGTACGATGCTACCAACCCAACAGAAACCTGTGTTCAGGCACTGCACTTCTCCTTGTGATCCCCATCTTCAAATCTACTAGAATAGGAGGATCCTCCTTCTCCGTACAAGACCCCACCATCTGGAATTCAATGCCGCTTAACATTCAATGCATAGAGGACCACCTGGCCTTCCGGAGGGCCCTCAAGACATGTTATGTTATGTTAAAAATATTTATAGAGTGCACATACACCACAAGGACCTCTTGGTGCTAGGACAGTAATGGCAAAACCCTAGCTGTCTTTATAAAAAGAATAGTTTTTAAGGAACTTCGAAATTGCAGCCGATTCTTTAAATGCTGCATTGCTGTGTGCAGCTCATTCCAAAGTTTGCCTACTGCAACCGAAAAGGCACGTCCACCTAACCAAGCTCTCTGAAATTTCAGAATGGTGACCAAATTGGCTGTTTCCAAAGGCAGTGACCTGGGTGGAAATTAAGGTCTAAATTTGTCCCGTAGTAGGCACGATGAACTAAGCACAGAATCCTCTCTTTGCCATTGTGAGCCAATGGAGGGCACGAAGCACTGGTCTAATGTGGCTACCATACGGTGATCCTGTGGCTACCCATTGCCACCATATAGCGCATTGCAGTAGTCAATGCGACTGGTGATCAAGGAAGCATCCACCTGAGGACGCAAAGCCTCTGTTAGGAAAAGCAGAATCCTACGAAGAAGCTTTAACAAAAAGAAGCCTGTCTTACCTGTCAGATGTTTGTGCCCACTTGCCCATGCATCGATAGATTAGGTGAGTGTGAGATACTGAAATTCTTGACAGATGCTGCAGGAGTCAGGGTATCCTCCTGAGCAGATGGCCAGAATGACAGAGTCCAAAGAGAAGCCCTAAAAGAAGAGCCCAGCACCATCACCCCCGTCTTGTCCCCGTTCAGCTTAATCCAGTTGCTATCCACCCAGCCCTTCACAGTCAGCAGGCACTCATACAGCCTCGACGACACCTCAGATTGGTAAAGATTTAGCCATACTAAAATCTGGGTGTCGTCCGCATGGGCATAGCATCTGAAACCGTGGGAGCGGATGAGAGCAACTAGCGGCTGAACGTAGACATTAAATAGCATGGAGGACAAGGCAAAGCCTTGAGGAACACCACAAGATAGGGTGTGAGACCGCAATAGAAAAGGAAGAAGAGATAGAGATTGACCCTACTATCCCAACAGACCCTGCCCTCTTGAACTAGTCAACCACTTCAGGTAGGCTGGGGCAGCAAAGAACTTCCATGAAATCAGTGAATGATGGTAAGACAAATCGAACAACCTCCAGCAGAACACACATGAGAGTCCATGCCACACCTACAAAACCAAGAAGCCAGCCAGAGAACATTGGTAGGTATCACACTCCATGCTTATGGGCGATAGCCAAAGGCAAGGTCACTCACCCACACACACATCGGCAACCATACACAAATCCCAAATAACAAATTTCACAACACCTCTGCCATTAGAATGCAGCTATTACCCATGCCAAAAATCCAGTCAAGCTGGACACATAATGAGTTCTACTCTGGCATACTCTCTTGTTAACTTCAAAGCACCCATCCACTTGCAAGCTCAATATGTGTAGCTAGTAGGGACCTGGCCAGCCCTACCCAGCTTTGATTTGGCCAAAATGCACACATGCATTCTAAACTCATCTGATCAATGTTCCCAAACCTTGGATTACAGTCCCCCGAGGGTCTTCATCTACAGCACTTTGAGGCCATACCAATCGGATAAAGATGCTATACAAATGACAAATACATTACATTACATAGAGTATTTTCTTGAATCATCAGTGAAAGTTTACGCATTCTGCAAATACTCTTTACTTGGAGTGTTTCCTTCTGGCATAATAAATGTTGTTTATAAAAAAAAAACACAAAATGTATTGTTTATAATTCATACTTGTGTAACATACAGTTGTTCCCAAATCATTCATGAACATATTTGTAAAACTAGGGGCCTTACTCAACCACATGTCCATACCACTGATTTCTCCGAAAAATGAATTTTCCTAGCTACTACAGTTTTAAAAAATAATATTATTCCCAATAACCTTATTAAAGTCTCTGAATGTTCTCCTAGTACATATTCTTCCCAGAAGCTCTAGAGCATGTACGTCTTTGCTGAAAATCTTCTGCTTGTCTCTCTCTTGGTTCGATGTTTGTTTCTTCCCCTTGTCTCAAATCACCCCTGTCTTCTTCTCAGGTGGGAAGGGCTCCACTCGACCGGGTATCACGTCTCCAATGTAGTTCCAGGCCCCCTTCCCGCATAGTTTTACTGCTCGATTGGTTGATTCCTCCACTGTATAGGGGCCACTAAACCTGGGTTTGTGCCAGGTACGTACAAAGTTTCTTAAGAGCACTGAATCCCCAGGGTAAAGCTGTGGTTGTGATAAGCGATTTTCTTTCTTCTCTGGAATGTCATCCTCCTCATTCTTCTTCAACCTCTCCCGCCTTACCTGCAGTTGGCAAGAAATAAAAGATGCGCTAGCCATCAAAGAAGCAACATACTCATGCATCTCAGTACCGAAAACACTTGATACTGAATTGGCATTGGTCAACACCCTAGTGGTAGGAGCCAGGGGGTGTCGCATGCACCGTCCAGTTAACACCTCATGTGGCTTTAAGTGGTGGTCAGACCCTGGCTGGTTGCGCAATGCGAACAGGGCTAAGGGCAGACAGTGTAACCAACTTTTTAGAGTAGCTTTTATATTTGGCATTTTTTCCTTTAGTTGGGCGTTAACGCATTCACACATTCCATTCGCTTGTGGGTGATAAACACAAGAAAACGTATGCTGTATCCCAATTAAAGCCGTTATGTGCTGAAATACTTCATTAGTAAATGGAGGGCCATTGTCAGACTGTAAGACCTCACACAGGGCCCAGCGTGGGAAGATTTCTCTAACCAGGAACCTTGTCGCTCTAAGGGCATCAGGGTGCGAATAGGGACCAGACTCGATCCATCAGGAAAATGGGCACACAACTACTATCATATAGCGGTAGCCCTGACATAATTCGAGCATGTCTACATAATCTATGTGGAGATGTTGAAACGGACCTAGTGGACGAGGTATAGCTTCTCTCACTACCCTCAGGGTATGCCCCACAGTGAAACTCTTGCAGGTAACAGAATTATCTGCAAAGGCAATCACATGTTCTGCTAAATTGGGACAAAACCACTTTTCTCCAATGATATGATATGAAATGGCATTTATAACGTGCCTATACACAAGAGTTTCAAATTGAGAAGCAAGTGCATCCTTCCCCATGTGGGTCAGATGGTGTAGTTGTGTGAGTGCAGTCTGTAATAACAACAATGTCATCACCAGCTTGCCTGTACTTTCTTGTCGCCATACGGCATCTGATGGAGAGATAGAGCATCCCTTTCTCACCCATAACTCCTTTTCTTCCCTTGCTGCACTTCCCTGAAACTCCATTATCTGTGTCACTGGTAATACAGGGTACGCTTCCTGTAACACCATTGTGCGCACACAAATATGTGTGTGACATGGAGTTTCAAAATCTGAAATGTTAACAAAATATGCTGCATGCGTCACTTCTGCATCTGCTGCTTCGTTGCCCCTGGAGACGAGGTCCCCCCCCCTCTTGTGGGCTTGGCACTCCACAACTGCTATGTCTGCTTGGAGTTGATGCACCTCTATGTGTCTGCCCAATAGGGGCTTTGCTCCACTGGTTTATTGTAGAAGAAAAGTCAATGTAAAGCACTTCTCCCCCCGCCGCTCAAGTTGCTTTTCTCTTACTTTTGGAAGATCGTCATTCTGCTCCATGTGTGTGGTGCAGTTGTGCATGTAGTCTCCCTCCTCTATTGGTTCTGCTACAAATGTCCCTGGGTTTACATCTTACTACCTTTATGGCTGAATTCAATAGTGTTACCTCGTAGCCTGAAGCCCTCTGTGTAGTCAAGGTACTCTTGGGCTGTTCGAGTATTGCAAGGAGTGCATGCTCCATGAATAGTGATGTTCTGCACCCCACTGGAATACTCGCTGACTTTTCTACTGCGATCGCAGCAGCAGCCAGTGTTTGCTCACGAGGATAATGTCCCTCATTACTGGATCTAATTTCCCACTATAGTATGCCAATGGTTTGTGTCCTAAAGTAGTCTTATGTGTCAGTACTGCAGTTATCACTACTCCATTAGAGTGTGAGAACAAATACAATTTGTTCTGATAATCTGGGATCCCTAACACGGGAGCTGTGCATATTTCTTTCTTCAGCTCCTCAAATGCATCTGTAATCTATTCTGTCCATCATAGTGTGCCCTACCCTCTTTGTGCTTCTTTGAGTGCACTTACCAATGGTCTTGTGTATGTGCTGTAGTCAAATACCCAAGCTCTACAATAGTTACAGAGACCTAAAAACTGCTGCATCTGTCTCATTGTCGTAGGTTTCGACGTCCTATGGATTGCCTCTGCCCTTTCTGGTCTCTGCCCCTCCTGCAAGATTAGCTATCCAATGTACAGCATCTCCTTCTGTCAATACTGTAATTTTGCCTTCTCTACCTTGTACAATTTCTCTGCTAATACTGCCGTCATGTGTACTGAGTCATTTCTGCACTTAATATCTGACTTGCTGCAGATCCAAATTTCATCATCGTACTGTATGATGGTGCTCTCCAATTGAACGTTGCCTTTATCCATCTGGAGGACCCTATTGAATATGGAAGGTGACTCACAGTACCCTTTCTGGAGTCTAGCGTGTCTCCACTTCCGGTTTCTATATAGAAAGGAAGTCAGGTCCTGTGACTCTATCTGAAGTGGTATAGAGACTCTCTCTGAAGAAGGCATTCTTCAAATCTATTACCGTGAAGTGGGTAGCTTCCTTGGAAATGCAACGCAAAATTGTCTCTGTACATGGAACTAAAGGGAACTGTGCTTCTACAATCTGATTCAAAGCGCACACATTTTGTATACAATTCCATGACTCACCTGTTGACTTTTTCACAGGTACACTACAGTATTGCACTGTGATTCTGATGGTACCAGAATGCCCTGTTTCACTAATGCTTCAATTGTCTCATAGATGCCTTCATCTGCCTCTCTTGGCAAGGGATACTGTTTTGGCCTTGGTAGAATTGTTCCTAGTTTAAGCTTTATCTTTTCTGCCCCTATCCCCTTCAGTAGCCCCATGCCATAAGGACTTGTGGTCCATAAGACACTGGGTACCCTCCCCAAGTCTTCCTGGAGAAATGGTGAATGGGTATTCTGCAACATAGCCACTCTCTGTGGTGTTTCCCTGTAGTGTATTCTCACCAAATATGTAATGCTGATGTTAAACACTACCTTGTGATCTGATCGATCGTCCTGGAACAGTTCCTCATCAGTCACGTCAGTCAAACTGTACCCCTCTCCCACTGACATAACTGTCCTGCAGGAACGTCCTGTGTCATCTGTCCCATGCAATGTTATCCTGTCTTCTCCCACTATCACCGCCGCAAGTTCTATTGGGACCGCTTTCCCCTCAGGCTCATCTAATGGAACTTCTGGCCTGAATATATACTCGTTAGGTAATTGCCATAGCTTTCCCTGAATCCCTGGTAGCCATGCTATCAATACATCCACCCTGTATAAAAACTGTTTAATATCTACTGGCACTCCACAATAGTGTGCCCCCACAATATGGTGGTTAATCTCCCTCACATTCATGTAATGAATTCCTGGTGTTGAACACACTATCCCCTGGGCTGTAAATGAGATGGGCATGTTGAGCTTACTCATTATGTCTCTTCCCATTATGTTCACTGGTGTCTGTCAAGAATAGAATAGTGGCAAAGCTAAGTCATGCTCTTCTATAGAGAGGGAGAGTTTGTCTGTAAAAGGAACCAAGTCTGTTGTCTCAGAGAATCATTGCACATTCATGGCATTGCCTGACATTGGGTATCTCCTTTCCCTGATACATGATCTAGTAACCCCGTGTCCACAAGAAAGAAAAAAGTAGTGTCACCTATCCTCACCTTTATATGTGGTTCCTCTGCCAGGTTGGGTGTAACCGATAGGATGAAACACATCAGGTCCGTCTGTGGGCTGTCCTATTGTGGGTAAAATGACATCCCCGCCCCTGTGAATTGGTTGCCCCCCACAAGAGTCACCCCCCCAACTTCTGAATAAGAGTCGATCCCATGGAGTCTGTGAGTTTCGGTGTCCCAGCAACCTGCTGTGCTGCTTGTGGTGGCTGCATGTGTCTCTGCATCTGCGGTGCAGGTAGTGCATATGGGTATGTCTCTACGGGTCCCTGTATGATATATTTTATTTATAGCGCACCTATACACACGTGCTTCAAGGCGCGATGAGTCAGGGGGGAACAAGGGGGAACAAGACAACGATCTTGCTAGGACCAGAGACATTGAAATTGCGCAAATGCAGGGGAGAGGAAAAGGGGGAGAAGTGCCAGGGGAAGGGGAGGGGGAGCAAGTGTAGGACATAGGATAAAACATCGACACAACAACAAGAAGTGCGCCCAGTAGGTGGCAGTGCGGTGGTTAAGTGCAGTCAGCAAGTGTAAGATAGTGCACGAAGGGGGACTGTAGGGTTGCAGATACAGCTCCAAGTTCAGGGTGTCCAGGAGGCAGTGCAGGGTTGCCAGGAGGCAGTGCAGGTGTGCAACTGGGAGGGCAGGGACTGGGACCCGTGGTTCTGAGGGTTGCCAGGTAACCAGTGCAGTAGCAGACAGGGGATCAGCAGGGAAGAGGAAGAGAGAAGGCAGAAGCAAAGAGGAACATCTTGAGATGCTTCCGGAACCGGAGATTGTTCTTCTCAAGTTTCAGAGAGCCAGGGAGGCTGTTCCAGAGGGAGGCGCCAGCAGAAGAGAGAGATCTGCCCTCAGCTCATTGCTTGGAAAAGCTACTGACCCTCAAGGAGTTGGAGGAGGAGGCGCAAAGATCTCGAGCAGGAAGATACTTCAGAAGAGAAAGCTGGAGATATTTTGGTCCAAGGCCCCAGAAGGCCTTGTGGACAATGAAAAAGCTTTTGAACTTAATCCTTGCAGCCACTGGAAGCCAATGGAGGTATTTCAGTGCTGGAGAGATACGGAGAGTAGAAGTGGGAAGATTTTAAAAGAGGCTGTTATATAGGTCAAGCTTAGAGAGAACCAGAGCTCCGGAGACACTGAGCTTCTGGGGGAAGGAGAAGAAAGGAAGAATACATCTGAGAAGGTGAAGTTGGTAGTTTGACTTCTTAGAGACATCGGAGATGTGAGGAGAGAGGGAGAGTGTGGAGTCGAAGATAACACTGAGATTTTTAGCCTCACAGGTGGGAGCAGGAGGAGGGCCAAGGGAGGCCGGCCAGAGGGAGAGGGGAAAGAGGGGTGCAGGGGTGCCAATGAGGAGGATCTCTGTCTTGCTGGCATTTAGGTAGAGATCATTCGCGGCGCACCACTCTTGGATTGCAGACAGACAATCTTGGATGAGAGAAGGAGAGGAGGTGGTAGTGGGGAGCCTGACAGCAAGCTGGGTGTCATCTGCATAGCACTGGAAGTTGGAGCAGAAAGCAGCAAAGTGGTAGGCGAGAGGTGCCAGGTATTGGTTGAACAACCACGGAGAAAGGTTAGACCCCTGGGGAACACCGCTGTGACAAGTGAGAATCTTATTATGCAGTTTGCCACTAACTTTAGCAGATTGCAAGTCCTTGACGACAGGAAAATCCCCTTGTGAACTTTACTCCCCTCTGCCTGACTATGACAGGACTCAGAGAGAAGCAAACCCCTCAGGGAAACCCTCCAAGGGAAAAAACCCTCTGCCAAATTTTGAGAGTGTGGGTAGTGGTGGCTCTTCTGTCTTCGGAATCATGGACTGGAGATGTACTGGACTGGATTCTCCCAAGGAGTCGAGATGATGCTTCCGTCTGTCAGAAAGAATGAAAGGGTAAGGATTAGAATGTGAAGAGCAGATTGCACCTGGGACTAAGTTCATGCAAGTCTCTAATCAGTATTTAGCAGAGGCGTGGAAGATCCGGGACATCTTTCCAATGGATGGTGAGATTTCTAGAAACAGAGAAGACTGAGAAAGAAGGAAGAGTCCTGATTCTGAACTGAAGCCTGCCCTTCCCTGCTCTACTTACAGGGCTACGTGTGTAACCAAAGCTTAGTGCTTCCGTGCTGGCTATGTGGTTGTCGGCGGAAAGGGCAAAACCCCTGCCGTGGATTACCTGCAGGGAGAAAAGGGTTAGCTCTTCGGTATAGGCTACGAAAGATGTAATCTTTGTAAATATTCCTACCAAGTCCTTACGTCTCGGTGAGTGACTGAAGACGGAAAGCGGAAGCAGCACTTCTGTGTTGGAGAAGCAGACCGGGGAGAGGTGACAGACCAGTGAGAAATACGGGAACCAAGAGCGGACATTACCGCAGAGTCGAGAGATCTGGAACAAGAAAGACAGGTAAGCATGGAAAGGCACAAGGGATAGGAAGATAGGTTTTCCTAGGTAGCGAACTTACGCAGCGTCTAATACAAGAATAACGAAACGCTGGTACACTGGAACCAGCGGAATGTAATGCATCACATGATCCCAGGCAGGCGGAGTTCTCCCAAAGGCTGGAGCGGACAGACTTGCTGCACAGAACCAGTGAATCCCAGCAGCCATGTTGGAATTCCACAATGCACCAGCGTATCGAATACGGCCACAGCGCCACCATGACCAGTGGCCGTAATGAGACATAACCATAGAGGAGAGGAAGGACCCAAGTTGGACCTTGGAGGGCTAGTCAGAGAGGAAAGAAGTCTGCCAGGCCAGAGCCTGATTAGTGATACCCAGGTTATCACAGAGCCGGTTGAGCAGGATGGCATGGTTGAGTGTGTCAAAGGCAGAGGAGAGATCAAGTAGGATGAGGACAGAGGGGAGATTAGAGCCAAGGTTAGAGAGCATGTCTTCACAGATGTTCAGGAGTGCAGTTTCCATGCTTCTGGTTGCTCTGAAGCCAGACTGATGGTCATGGAGACAACCAACAGATTCAGTGTGAAGATTAAGCTGGGAGATGGCCAGCTTTTCCAGGAGTTTCCCCAGGAACGGAATGATAGAGATTGGGCGATAATTAGCCAGAAGGGAGGGGTCGGCAGAGGGTTTCTTGAGAAGAGGGAGCACAAGAGAGTGCTTCAAGGGGGAGGGGAAGGTTCGAGAGGCAAAAGAGTAATTGCATAAATCAGCCATGGCTGGAGCGAGGGTGTCAATGTGGTCCTTGATGGTTTTGGAGGAACAGGGAAGAACTTGTTTTGATGAGGTTTTCATAGATCGGACTTGTCTGGAAACCTCATCAGGGGAGAAGAGAGGTAAGGAAGAGAAGGGAGTGGGGGTGGCCGCAGGGGGGCCAGAGGAGGAGGAGGGACTGGAGGTAGAAACAGGAGAAGCTGAGTGGGTGGACAGGATGTCCTGGGTTTTAGAGATGTAATGAGAAGCCAGGGCCGTACAGAGGGCCAGGGAAGGCACAGGAGAGGTAGAGATTGGCCAGCTCCTTGCAGATTCTAAAAAGAGTTCAGCCAACTTGTTAGATTCCACAAAGACGCGGGCTTGTATGTGAGCTCTCTTTTTAGTGAGGACAGAGAATCGGTTTTGCCTTTGGAGCAGGCGGCAGGCCAGTTTGTCAGAGGATGTACAAGATGCCACCCATTTCCTCTCAGCCAGCCTACACTTGCGTTTAAGGTTGACGAGATCTGAGTCATACCAGGAGTTGCACTTGGCTTTAGGATTCATGCAGATCCTCATGACAGGGGCAAATGCATCAAGAGCATCAGAGTGGAGCATGGAAAGGGCTGTGTCAGGGTGTGAGTCAGCCAGAGGTGCCGGAGAGGGAGGGAAAGAGGCAGCGAAAGCCTCAACTGACATTGATGTATTTGTGGTGCATATGTCATAAGCTGATATGCTTGCATGTAAGTGGCTTGGATCTGTGACTGTTGCTGTGTTTAGTCCTGGGCATAATAGTCAATCTGTTCTACTTGGTATGTGGGTTGGTGCAGCATTCCCCCATTCTGTGGCATCCCCCCTCTGTTTCTGCACACTTGAGAAATGTGCCATATCTGTCTGCACAACCAGCACTGTGATGGACCGTCCCGTTGGTCTCTGATAACCCCCTGAAACCCTTCTGCTTCTTGCTGCATGTAATGTCCATACCCTCTTCCTCTGGGTACTCCTCCTCTCCCTCTAAACCCTTGGCGCATTTGTCCCTGCCCCGCAAAACCTCCCCCTGCAGGTGGCTGTCTGGCTCCTTCCGCGCTGGTAAACACCACTCCTTCCATTGCATTGATAATTTCTTCTGCATTAGCTTTGCCTCCTCCTGTTTTCTGTTCTTAAATAAATAAGTAAGCTGCTTTTGAACTTGTTCAGGTAACTCATGACACAATATATGATCAAATAATCCCACCGTTTTGTCCCATTCACACGTCTCCAGCCTCCATTTCTCTTGAATAGCTTGAATATATTGAAGCAGACCCTCATTTTGCATGCCATGATCGCAGAGGTATCTGGGTACTGTATCCTCAGAGCATGCCTCATGGCCGCTCAACAATTATTGAACAGCGAACTATCATGCGCCGTGTTCTGTACTGTTACTCCAGGGTAACCTGCTGTTTTCCATACATCATCTGCAACCTCCCTCAGAATTGCTGAGAGCTCTTCATGTCACCCACCGCTAATGTCGTCCCTGCTGTCAGTCTCTCTAGCTCATATATACACTTCCCAGCCCCTGCAGTCAACAATGGTAACTTACATCTTAAATTGTATTTGTCCATCTGCTGCCATATTGTACATTGAGGTCGCCCCCCCTCCTTCCCTTTTCTAGTAGTGTACACTGTGTCAGTCCTATCGCTCCACTTTGTCTCTCCATGTTTTTGGTGGTGGTAAACACCCTTGTCATCTCCTTTCCTCCGCCCTAGCAAATCCCTAAGCCTATGTGCATATGGGGTAATATCACCTGAGCTATGCGATATACCTTTTGGACGCTGCAGTCGCCCCCATCCATCTTCCCTTAGTCCGTCCATGTCCCTGTCGTCTCCCCATATAGTGTCTCTACCTGGGCTTATTCCCCGGGAGCGGCAAGAAGGTCTCTGCTCTTCGTCAACCTCACTCCCCAATAAATTGTAGTCTGACCCTGTGTCCCAACCGTTAATGTCAATGCCCTCCTGAAAGCTAAGCCTCCTCAACACCACGACTCCGTGCTACCCTCTTCCCGATTGACTTGTACTTCCGTGTTCCCCCCTCATGGAGGAATCGATTTCCCGCTTCTGTCTCGTTCTCTCCTCACTTGCTTTTCTTTTTCCTTGTCATCACTAAAACGTGCTAAACCTATGTTTACTTGCGCCCCTCTTTATCTTTGCTTCACCGCTACCTAAGGAGTCGTTTGACTTCTAACTTCCTCTTGGCCTTCTTTATTTGCACTTACCTTTCCCTTTCTTCTTCTGCCTTTTGTTTTGCCTTGTCCTCAATCTCTCTCTGTCTTCTCGATTCCTGCTCCTCTCGCTCTCGTGCTTCAACCTTCTGTTTCTCTCTGCACACCATTTCATTCTCTTCCTTCTCTTCCCTTTCCCATCTTTCTACTTCCGCAATTATCATTGCCCATTTTCTCGCTTCTTCTGTGTCCTTGGTATTTGCTACTTCTATGCTCATGCATCTTGTTTCTCCCGCAACCTTCACATCCAATTTAAGTAATATCTGTCCACCTACCAATTCATTCAGGACTATCGGTAATTGCCCCTCAAGGCTTCCCTCTTTCCCCAGGTCATTTTCTTTCAACCTCGCCTGAATCTCGCTGTGTTCCCTGCATTCGCCGCCTTTGCCTTGCGCTCCCTTGGTCGTCTGTTCAGCCTCGCCTTGCCCCTCCTTTGTACTATAGGCTGGAGGTGCAATTGTGGGATTTGTGTAATCTGCCGGTGCTTTTAATTCCCTTGCAGGGTATTTCCTGCTTAAAGTTTTAGACAAGGTAGCTTACCTTCAAATACAGCAATATTTAGAACAAAACCACCTCCTGGGAGTCTTGCCAGTCTGGCTTCAGACCACAACACGGGACTGAAAACGCTGATTGACCTCAAGGCACAAATTGAGACTCTTAGAGACAACGGTAAAGCCGCTCTATTACCACTCCTCGATCTATCAGAAGCGTTTGATTTAGTACACCATAAAATACTCTGCAACCACTTAGACCAGAACCATGCGCGTCTTTCCTACCTCAGCATCTGCTGACGCCATTACCCCATTCCCATCACCTGTGGGGTGCCTCAGGGATCATGTGTCTCCCCCACTCTGTACAATGTTTTCACGAAGCCGCTTTTCGATGATCTCGATGGTCTTGGTATCACCTACACCAACTATGCTGATGATACCCAGATCCTCATACCGCTGACGGGAGATTACGACAAGGATTTGGCCTTGGTGAATAGGGTGTACCTCAGCATCCAGGATGGCCTCTCATGGTCTATGCCTGAATGATGACAAAACCGAGCTCATAAACCTTGGCTCCACCCACAATATCAACAAACTTGGTCACAACTACATAAGCTTTATCATTGATGGACACACCATCAATGTAGCCAAAGAAGTCAAATCTCTAGGCTTTTACATAGACGCCACCCTCTCCTTCAGCAAACAGGCCAGCTACATGCCCTCCCAAAAAGCCTACACATGTAATATTGATTAGTGCAGCCAAACCCTTCCTATCTACCAAAAGCTGCACCACCCTAGCCAGAGCCTTAATGTTGTCAAAACTGGATTATTGTAATGCCCTACATCTAGGGGCTAACAAATACATCACAAACAAAATCCAGATTTTACAAAACAACGCTCTTAGAGCAGCACTGAGCATCCCCAAAAAGAACATATCTCCGATATAAGGAGAGCCAACAACTGGCTCACCACAACGGACAAAATCTCACTAAAAGTAGCCTCACTCACTCACAAGTGCTTTAACAACGTCGCCCCACGATACCTCATAGACAGATTCAAGAAATACTCTTCCAACCGACCTACTAGAACCACTAACTCCAACCTCCTCACAGTGCCTAGATTCAAACGCTCCAAAACCAGAGGTAATAGCTTCCCGGTGAAAACATTGGAACTCCCTTCCCCACCGCCTTAAGGGTAGACCAATCATATCCACACTTTAGGCTCAATTACATTCACGGAATCAAGGAAAACTACTGCTAACACATATTCCGCCCAGTACCAGTGACACTTCCCCTCCTATTGATACATCCTATCTACCTCCACAGACATATTACCAGCATCTTATGCTCTCCTCCCCCTTCTTCGCTTCCCATCCCTGTCAATCTTTACTTACCCATTCAGTGACCTTAGGTTCCCTTATTCCTGTGTACATATTGTAAACTGTTGATACTTGCATTTATTTTGTATTATGTAGTTTGCATTCTGTCTTCTGTATTTATGTGTATATCAATGTAACCAAGCTGAAAATATCCTTAGTGCTTTCTGCGCCCTGATATCCTAGGATCTGGCGCGCATTATAAATAATAAAACAAACAAACAAACAAACAAATAATCCCTACGTTCTTGCTGCTGCTCCTTCGCTCTCTGTTCAAGGAGAAGGAGGGGAGCCAAGGGCGATTCACTCTTTGCCTCTCATTGGCTCAGCATCCATTGTAGCCATGCCAGATCCCCTTCCCCGTCCTGAAACATTTTCCTTAACTCTAGTATGGCCAGCCATTTGCTTAACTTTTTACCCTTGTAAGCCTTGCGTATGTACATGTGTAATTGTTGCTGCACACATTTGGAGAAGCTTCCCTCTTTTGGCCAGGGCTTTGCCAATTTACCCTCTGTGCTGCAAGTTCATCCTGTGCTATATTTACAGATTTTGTTCTTATATCATGGGAGGGACTTGCACATATGCTGTAGGGGTGTGACCCTCATGGTTTTACCTGAATACATTATATATCAATACTTCCTTGACCGCAAATTGGGATTTTGACACATCCACCTTTTTTTAGGATACTCTTAATTTCTTTCACCTTGATATCAGGTAACAAATACTTCTTACTACAATTAAATTACCACATTAACCTCAGCCTCTATACCAATACCACAGTTGTGCTCCACGCACCGCCCTTCTGCAGCTCTCAGCCCTAAAGGCTCAACTGACAACTCATGCTAATGCGCTGCCCACACTCCACCCCAAAGGTGAGACCACTGTTTCAAAACTCAATTATAGCTTTCAGCCTAAAAAGCTGTGCACCTCCGGTAATCCTTTTGTTCTACACAATAACCTCATTGGTGACCTCACCTCTACAACAAGGAAGAAATTGCTGACACATGCCCCTTCAATCTTTCCACTTATACAGTCCCCGAACACAATGACAAACCTGACAGAACATAAATATGATCTGATAGGTTATTTAGAGCGTGCTTAATACCCAGAGGTTTCTAAGTGCGGACCCGGGGATCAAACCTGTGGTGCTCCGTGTTGTCTTGCTTCCCATGCGAGCATGTTGCCCCTTAGCTATCCTCCTGAGACATGGACACCTTCCTCCATAACCAACATGGAAAACCAATAATTCACGTGATCTACCTTTATCTATAGCGTTGCCTTATAGATAAAATGCTGTTGCAAGACTTAACTAGGAGAACACCTTCCACGATACAAGCTAGCTTCGTCTGCTAAGCCCTACTCATGGGGATACCACCATCCATGATCCTAGTTACAACGCTCAACCCACATGAAATTCAATATTTACATATCTTTCATCATTCATACCCTCAAGGCAATCATCTAAGATGGCTTCCCAAACTGATCGTCCCCAAAAAATTACACAACAATGCTCCTTACTAGACCAAAACCGCAACACAACCATCAACCGGAACCGGTCCACTCCCTCCCCTGTTTGCCATATAGCTGAGTCTATACTTACACTCCATGATCTGCTGATGTCGCTCGGACACCCACTGTTCCCCAACCTGCCACTCTGCCTTTCCGGTCTGCTGGGCGTCCCATGGAAAGCAGGCAGGAATTTCTCCAAGGTGATTCCTGAGGACCTCTTCACGGTGTGCACCCTCCGTGTGGTTCTCGACTTCCGTGGATCACCTCACAGCCCTGCAGGCACTTGGCAGGACGAGACGGCCTAGCCGTTGGACGTCAGCGACCATCCTGTGCTACCAGCTGTTGTGTACCAGAGGAATTGGGGTTTTGCAATAGCAATGTCCCATGTTAGCAGAGAATCTCAGGCCCATCAAGGACTCCCCATGCAAAAACGGAACACTCAGGCATGGGGCAAATTATACTTTCTTTCATTATCCAATACAGACAGGAATCATACAGGAAAACAAATCTCCAGCAATCTCAGCTCCTGAATCTGTGTCACATGTTTTTATGCACAAGTGATGTCACAAAAACCAGTTCCACCACCAAAAACCTACAGGGCGTTCTCGTTGGTCAGCTTACACTATATACAAATATACATACTATACACACTATATACACATATAGGAACTATATAGGTTAGTGATTTTACTGGCTTCTGATTTAAGGTGGCTCCTACTGAGACTTCCCCTAACTTCGGCAAACTACACTGTTGCAGGGGCGCAGGAAGACCATTGGCCCATGCAACATTTTACACCACCTTAAAAATCGAGCTTCTGGATTGGCTAAGGTGGGTTCCCCAGGCCTGGGACCCTTTCTGGTCACAGTGCTTGGTGTACCTTTCCAAGGTGACGGGAAGGGACATGGAGGGCTGTGTGTTCCCTAGTGTTGCTACTGGTCTGATTGCTTAGCCTAGGAGAGTGCCTGCAGGTTGCAGTTTTGGTGGGCAACACTTGTATCATTCCACTTCGTCTCGCTGGGAACGGCTTCTCTTCCTACAATGAGTAATTGGGCATTGTCCTGTCCTTTTATAGGTGGCTTGCAGCCTCGGGTACCAGGAACTTTCCATCTGCCCTTGTCCTTGGCTGTGAACACCAGCTCTGTGCCTTGTGCTGCACGGATCATCTCTCCCCTTCAATGTATTTGAGGCCTGGCTTTTCGTACCTGAGTCACTTCAGTCACTCTATAGGCTCCCTACGTGTTTTCACGGCTTCTTGTAGTTAGTTGCAATAAAGCATGTGCAAGCTTGGTCCACATATAATCTGCAACATGTGTTTTCGCTTTGGCGAAAGAAAGAACATGTTCTTAGCATTATGTAAATGCATCCGTCCTCTACCTACAGGAGTTATCCGGATATATCTAGTGCATGTCTGTGTGGCTTCATGCATGGATGCATATTTGCTTCATGGCTATCGCGGATATGTCATGATGTCACTAATGACATCATCAAAGCCTGGATTTATTGCCAGTCGATCTGATCCATTGTTGAGACCTCAGTCTCCTCGAAACCATCAACTGGAAACGGTTTGAATGGCTGTCTGAGAGAATATCTCTTGTCATATCTTTGATACATTGGTGCAGTCGGTGACTGGCCAAACAACGAGATACGCCTTTCATTCTTCATCCTGCGAGTCGACAGTCGCATAGGGATCATAAGGGCCATTCCAGGGAGCCTCTCTTCAATACTGTCTGTTAAATATGCGACACAAATGTAGTGATATAAAATCTGCAAGCTTATCATATGTGCACAGAAGATTAGAACATTGAGGCTGGACAATGAATTAGAGAAGGATTAGGAACACTAAAGGCGTACTGATGGGAAAGTCAAATAGCACATTACGATGGAAATTGTTCTAATGTTTTAATATTGGGTTGTGAAATTTCTTTAGGTAATTCATATGTGTAAAATGAAGATGATTTTATGGTTTTAAGTATGGTGTTTGAGAGAATGTAAGATTGAATATTTGGAGTGTAATATGTTAGGATTCATGATTGTATTTAATTTATTATACATTTCAGGTGACGTGGTGTAATGAATATTTTGTTATGTGGTTTTGTATTCATATACCCCACAAACATTTTATTTAATTGTGCGTGAACTTTTATGGGATTCCTTCCTGAAATTAAGGTAAATTGAAAAGTATGGGAACTCTGCTCCCAATAGTTCCCGCTCACTTGGACTTCTGAGCCGGGGCACTAATAACTTCTAGCCCTCACTCTGAGACTGAAGTGGGTCATTATGCCCATAACCCTATGTTAACTTGCACTTTTGGCTGGGCCATTTCGAGCCTTGTAGCCCCTGGGTGGGAGCTATATGACCTCATTATTTGCCACACATTTTATCAAAGATGTGTCCCCAGGTACTAATAAAATGTTTCTGGCAACAATTAATAAAATCGGTTTGCGATCATGGGTCACTTTTTTATTCAACCCCATGGTAGCTATTTTCGGCTCCTGTCCGACCTTAGAGCCTCCGCCTCTTTTTGAAATAGTCACTAGTGAGCAGCATAGTGAATGACGCGGACGGCCTTGGCAGGTAATTATGGTCTTGGCTTTTTTTAAACATATAACAGCCGTGCCAGCCCGGGTGCAGCACAGCTCTGCAATCTGGTGAGTAACTGCCCCAGGCCCAGCACATTCTGGCCCACAAGTGTCTTTTCCTGGTTGCCCTTACCTCTGCCAGGTGATTAGGGAAGCTGGGCATGCTCATCTGCACATACCTCATGTGTGTTTTGTATAGATCCTTCATTCCTCAGCCCTATCCCGCTCTGAAGCAGTGTCAGTTGTTTACCTCAATAAGGGCCTAGTGCTGCCCACCATGCAGTCCATGGGCAGGGTGACGGGGGTCCCTTCCCCTCTCTCCCTTAATGTAGGCAGAATAGCGAGCTTTACTTTGCCTATACATCTGCTCTCTGCCTGATGGGCTTGCTCTTAATTTCTTTTGTTCCGGAACATGCTGGTTAGAAACTCACCATGGCCACCATGAGTATATTAATCAGGCTCGCCATCGCCCATGCCTACTAGGCCTCTAACAAACCACTAGAGCGGGCTTCATAAGGGGTGGAAAACTAGGATATTATATGCCTCGTGGGCAGCAGTCAAGTGTGTTCCCCTGGGGTGATATAAGTGGGGTGGCTACCTGAACCTCCCCTAGCACTTTCACTGTCCACTTTTGTATGTGGATATACCACGACCCACGTTTGGATCTGTTGTCCTCTTCTTTGCGAAAGATTGATAGAATAAATTAGCAATTATGTGTGCTGCAAATGTTGTTTTCTTAGTGTTTTCCCAATGTCCCGTGTACTGCTTGCCACGTCCTTATGATCTTTTATAAAGTCTTGGACCAGGAAGAACCAAGCGTAGGTGAAGCGCCTTGAATTACTTACCGGAAACTGCATTTCACAGAGTCCTACTCTTCCCGTCCCCGTCCCCCGTCCCGTCCTGGAACTTCTCCCACCTGCCCTAGGTGGGTGTTGCCAGAGCTGTGCAGTTCTGTAATATTTTTTAAACTTGCTGGAGAGATCGGCCAACTCTATACCCCAACCAAGAGGGGGTCGGGCAGTAGGGGGTCAGCTCACCGGACAAAAAAAGAAAAACGTTGTGTGCCATTTACATTGGACAGATGCTGGGGAGGGGGGGTCTGTGTCTGAGGATGTGACACCTATTGTAATGATTGGGGCAAGGAAGAATACGGTTCAGTGTAATTACCAGTAAGCAATCAAGGCACTGCTTATTTCACAAGTCGTTTGGGGGTCTTAAAAAAACACATTAGTCCTTCATCACTGAGAACGTTCAGTCAGAAAAGTAGTGGACTGGCCTACAGGGAACTCGGGTGATTTTCCCGTCATGGGCGTCTTTTGGGCGTGTACCATGGGTTTCTGCTTCTCTAACTCTTTCCCCAGTCACCACCTGTTCCTCGTCCATCTCGCCTTTGCGTCAACATCCCTTTTACGGAATGCATTTGTTATAGAGTTTCCGGTATATTATTCTTCACTCTTAACAAATGATATGCCAGTTTTGTGTTCTGTTTACCTAAATGTAATCCCGAGAAGGATGTGCTTTAAAATTCGCTATTTGGACCCTTTATCCCAATTCTTCTTGGGCGGAGAAACCCCAAACTTTACATACAGAGGTTGGGCTAAGTCTTGCTTGCTACATTTGTTCGCATGGTGTAAATATAGGGTCATTCCCAGGGCCTGTTTATTTTCTCGGTCCAACCCGTAGCCAGAAACAAGTAAAGCCGCTGTGAAGCGAAAACAAATGTTTTTTTCGTTCTAATGAAGGGAAACAGGGTGCCATGTAATTCTAGGCGGGTGAGGGGAGCAAAAGTATACACACCTCTGACTCTTAGCCACTAAAATATTCGCCACTAAAATGTTCATCTGGCACATTTACTGCTTATGGTCAAAGGCAAACCCTCTTGGTGACAATATTTAATTAAAAGGTGAGGTTACCTCGTTGTTCCAATCATAGCACCCCTCACTGTCGTCGACGCTGATCCACATCACGGCGTCAGTTCGCACGCACACATGACAACAGCAGTAACGTGCGAACGTGGCAGACGACCAAGCAGATGGGAGACTCCGCATAGGAAATGGACGCCAACAAGCACCCACCTGGGCCACTTCCCATGTGACACTTTGCTCACACATTGCAGGGCCTCATTAGAAAACAGCTGGGTTCAAACCACGCGCCTCCCCGGCGGGGTAACGAAGATAACTGCAACGAAAACCGTATTTACACGCCATTCGTTTAGACAGCAACCGTGGCTTGTTAATTACACACATTTAGTAAAAATAAGATGATATTGTATTGCTATCTATCTGTGATCTTGCTTTCTTTAGAAAAAAGATGCATAGAAGTCACTCTTTTCGTAAAGAAAAGCAAAAGCACAGACAATCAGCGAAAACCAAACATCATCTTTTGAATATTTATTCAGAACGGGAGGCAGTAAGGTTTCCAATCTTTGCCTGCAGCAAATGTTGACCTCTTTGAAACGTAACTCGGATGGACCGTATTGCCTATTGTAAATTACTGATCGTTTCTGTGTGCATAAAAATACCTGTTTTTATTGTATTTTGTATGCCCCTCTCGCCAGATCGTTCCTTAAAGTTATTCGAATCCCGGTTGCCATACCGTATTACCTCTTAGGTGCTAAATAATTCATTCAGGCGCACACTTTCACCATGCAGCCTTATTTCATTAAAAAACAAAAGTGAGGAAGCAGGACACAATGGGCCTAATTCAAGGAAGCATTTTATAATGGCAAAACCTAATTGGAAAATGTTCTATGAATTAGGCCAAAGTGTCTCTATAAGTGCTAAAACAGCATGAAAATTACAGCATTTGCACTACATATAGCCCTACTAAAAGTGCACACAAGTAACCTTTTGCACTGCACCAAGTTACTACCGTAGTGGTCTCACCGTGGTGATGGTTGTCCGGAAGGTGCCGCAGTGTGTTCCCGCCTGCCATATCCAGACCGTGGTCTTTGGAGGAAAAGAAAAGAGATGGGTAGAGGAAGAGGAAAAGCGGGAGTGGTTGAAAACGAACATGAGATGTTAGGGAGATTTCTAGGAGGGGTAGAGGGTCATGTCTGGTCAAGTAGGCTCAAACAGTTGAGCTGACGCAGAAGAGAAGTGCAGAACGGAGGGCATTTCTAAGATGCCAATTATCAGAGGCAAAATTGCAGTGGGAGCAGTTGCTTAGTACTCAGAACGTGCATAGGCGTAACCAGGATTGTCCAACAAGTGGGACCTGAAGCTAATGTAGTTGGGCCCACTGCAGTGACATTAATTTCTGTAAACATCAGCCCACACTGCTGAGTGGGCATTTACAGATTTTGGGTGGGTCTTTCCCGCTAAGGCCCCACCCTGTCTACGCCTCTGAGAACGTAGTTGTAGTAGATGTGTAGCTACGGGACGGGTTTGAGATGTGGTCAAGCGTTCCCCTGCAGTATGGAGGCTAGTTTGCAAAGGCTTCATTTTACCGGCCCAAGACAAACCTCAAGAGCTGCAAAAAAACACGCGCTCTGAAACACTTGTGTACGAGCGCAATAGAAATAAATTATCAATATCAATATCAGCAATACTGTCCCGTAGGACAGCATCAAGGTTTGACTGAGTAAATGAGGATTAGGGTATACTGCAAGGAAAAAAGGAACGTGGGATAGACGGCGAGACCCAACAATCCACATGCCAAACATACTTAGCCGCATACAGAGAGACAGGTCCAAATAACAGGGTCTGAAGACTGCAAAGGGAAGCAAGACAATGCAGGGCAACAGAGGTTCGAATCTCGGATCGAGGCTTAGAACCCAAACTCAGGTATTAAGCGTGTTATAAAGAAACAAAGAAATTAAATAAACATAGGCAGTTATGTAACATGTGAAAGCAGGCACAGCATAGGCGAGGCATAAGGCCAAGCTGTGAAGTTGTTATGGAGTGTCAGATGTAACGTTTACGGAATAGTTCCGTCAATAGGTGGGCGCTGTTTGAAGAGGGTACAACAGCCTTGATATCATAGTTGTCTCCTGGAAGGCATTGTGTGGGTATACGATCTCTGCTGCTGTTGTCTTTCGGCCACCTGATCCCATTCAAAGCAGGTCCACAGACTATTGCCAAGACAACTGAGCGTCCCCCTACATCCAACATCCAACATCTTGAACGATAGCCAAACATTGCTTTCAGTCATAGCAAATTCCTCTATCCACGTTCCACCATCAAACCCTACACCCATCCCACTCCAATCTTGAGCACAAGCACAACCAAAGGATCCAAAAGAAGAGACAAGCAATCCACAACGTTCACCTCAACAACAATAGGGCGACATGAGGGGGCTCATCCAACCCTGCACCCCTGTGTACTGTCGGTCCTGCCTCTTGTTATCCTCGGGACACAGAAACACAGAGGTAGAAAACCAGGACAGAGGGCTCCCATGGAAACCAGTCCTGGATGAGACACGGGGCATTGCCCCCTTTGCTTTCTGCCCTCATGGCTGCAGCAGAAGTTCTAACAAAGCTCCATCCCAGCCAGTGCTGAAGTCAAGAGTATGTGCCTGTGGACGGAGTCCCCCCACCTTTTTGAGAAGTCCCCCACTTTTTTCAGAGGGCATCCTGATATGATAATGGCGACACCACATTCAATTGGTTTGTTAATGAGTCCCCCGACTTTTATTTTTATGAAGAGCGCCTGGAGACTGTCCTTGTGTGGTATCGTTGCGTGGTATAAATCAACATAACATAACTTGACCCCCGATCTCAGCGGCCATGTAGCAATCCACCAAGCCACCAGTCAATGCTCACAAAGCAGATCACAAGGTTCCTCTTAAAGCCACAACCCAAACAGCTAGCCAGGAAGAGGAAATCCCATATTTAGCACCAACACCCCTGCCTCCTCCCTCATAAGCCCGCAAGGAATGCCTAGTTTCAAGAAAAAGCTACCACGACACCAGGAGAACGTAGCGGCTGGGCAAAGAAAAAGCCATGGGCCAGGAAAGCGGGAATATAGAGGCTATAATTATGTCAATTTCACGGATGGCGGGCTAACGAGGGGTTGTCCTGCAAACCCTACATTCAGTAGAGGTATCTTCAGGCCCCATTTGGACTATATCTCCTGAATGTGGAAATCTGGCAAATGGACAGGAGCCTGGACGTAACTGTAAGACCTGGGAGTCGCCACGACCTAGTTTGTTCAAAAATAAATATGTTGGATAATCAAAGGATGTCCTTCTTTGTCGATACAATTCCAAATCACCTTGTATCCAGGAAAAAAATCAAATGGCATGATCTAATACTTGACCCAATAATGCCTGCAATCTACGTAGGGGTTGAGGAAGTACTAATGACTTTTGGTGATAAACCTAATTCAGGATGTAGTGTTGATGAATAAGTCTACCATAATCTCTGTAAGTCAATTACTCCATCAGTAACTTGTCTGGAAGCTGATGCAAAGCCAAGGTGTGACTATAGAACGGTAGTGCTTCGTATGACCAGGAATGCCGAGTCACGAAATCCCAATTAACGAGGTAAAGAAAGATAAAACCACAAATCTTCATCTGATAAAGATCTTACAAGTCGATTACAAAACTCTTATTGATCGCAAGAAAGAGGCAACCCATACAAGCTGGACCATGGTTATGCAGACTGCGTCACATAATAAATCCCAGGAAATTCTGGAATCTGATTTCGAAACTAAATGCACCTAAGATGCCAGCACACCTAGCATCCCAACTAAAAGCTGGTGATTGGATAGGACCTTTATTTCTCTAGCCTCAACTTTGTTATCTCTGCTTCTAGGACTACCCCTGATTATTTGAGTGTTCATCTAACAATTCCTCTTTTGTGGAATCTGTTCTGGAGTTCAATCTTATGGAGGTAACCAGAGCGATTGGTACACAAAAAGCAGATATGATATGGGGTGATATATTTTGCTCTGATTCCCAAATCTGGGGCCTGTTCCTAACTGCCTTCTTTAACGTTTTAAATTTGCCAGGATGGTCCCTTCATCTTTATATTCTGCTGACCTCGTCCCTATATTTAAGAGGAGGGACAGTTTAAATGCTGCAAATTGCCATCCAATTTTTTTTGCTGGATTCCTCCTCCCAAGTTTATCGCAATGCCTTATTGGCTCCCCTTGATGAATGGACACATAGTAAACAGGTTATATCAGAACTTAAGGGCAGTTTCCGGAAGGGAAAAGGCACAGTGGAGCAGGCTCTCTTACTTACAGCTCTGATGCTAAATGTCAAAAAGGAGACCCTTTATACTCATTGACTTCAAACCAGCATTTGATACTGTGGACCAGGTCAAATTATGACAGATCAGGTTGCGCAATCAAACCTTTGTTGGAGGTTTTTAGATCTATGGCACTTAACAAAGCTTTGTGTATGGCTCAAATTGATGGGGCCATGTTTCGACAGAGAGACTGTGTCCGGCCAAAAGGAAGCTCTAGAGGAAGCTACCTCAAACACCTTCTACTGCCCTTTCAATACCTATGTATTTTGAAATGCTAGGGCTTCCAATTATCTATTTGAAAACACTTCCTTTTTTAATCTATTTAAACACACTACCAGAAGGGCTACCTCACAAAGCCATTATAGGGTCAATTGCTAATGACCTCACAGGTAGCAAATGGAAATGCTTGAAATGTGTTAAGACTATAATAATTGAATTACCCATTGGTCACTATTGGAGCGATAGGTACCTTTTCTCCGCCCATGAAAAACACGTTAAGGTGGTATTTTATGATTGGGCTATTGCACATTCTCATAATCGCAGGGAAATCGGTGGGCAAAAAGACAGCATATTTGCACCTAACAGATCACTGGGTTTTCGAGAAGTATGTATCTTGGATAAGTGATTCACGGCAGAGAAACCTGTTCTGCGTGGATATTTCACCTCATGCTGTTTTTACAACCAAATGGTCTAAAGGGAGTAGGGAATCCTGTCCTTTTTTTAAAGACACTAGCAAAACAAGAAGACACAGTATGTTCTTTTGCCCCTTGTATCAGTCTGTTAATCAAAAATTGTTTAGGCCCAATGTGAAGGAATCTGAAATTAAACATACTGAGGAGGCTGTAAGGTTTCTCAAAAAACGTGGCTTTAAAGATTTACTATAGTTCTCGCTGCCGGTCTTAGTGCAGCTTTTCTCATTAGGAAGCACTGTTTGGATTCGTTACTAATCTTATATTAACATATGTTGAAGGGTATGATTATTTGCTATGGTATGTATCACTCAATGCACTAACATATTTTGTTCTGTTAGGGAGTGATACAGGTGTCTTACTGACCCCAGGTCTTTAGACATGTACTATGTAAACTGCATTGTGGATTTGCGTTTTTTAAAATTCTTTTTAATGTTGTTTTTCAATTGTTCTCTCAGCTATTTATTGTGACTTGGCTTTTATGACATCTCCGAAATAAAGCAAAGGGAAAGAAACGTAATTCACCTCTCTTTCTTCTCCTCTCAAATTTCTATTCACTCTCTAGGACACTCTAATTCGCTAGGCTGGTGGCCTAGCAAGGCCAGTGTTTCGCTTCTAATAGCAAGGATTGCAGTCATTAAGCACACGCCTCCCCCAGATGCAAAAGTCCACTCCTGAGCCTGCACAGAAGAATCCCTGGTGGTCTCAGTCTCTCTCAGAAAGATGGGGGGTGAGGGGGCTCTCAAAACAGGGCAGATGAATGCTTTCAATGTATGGATGGTGGACTCCTCTCTGCCTATCAGTGAGGGGGCCCAGAGAATGCAATAAAAAGGGGCCCCATTTCAATGATTGTGCGTAGTACATTGCCTGGGCACCACATGATCTGATGGAAAGTCCTCTCTCCAAAATACTGCCTCAGCTACAGAATGCCATACACTGCAAGACACTTCAATTCCATGTCAGAGCAGAACCAGGCATCGGTCATGCTGCGATAATGGATCATTCCACTCCGAGATCCGGGGGAGGCAATAGTCGCGTGGTGCCCTGAAGTGCCCGCTGAGTGCTAATAGGGAAGCATAAATGTGTGACTCTGGCACAGCAGTTCATAGGCTGAAAGGATTTTAGCGATAGCTACCACCTACTTGTGATTAATTTGCAAACCCTTTAAAATTGTGTTCATTTGTCCAAACTTTGCCGCAAAGTAGTAGGATTCTACTGGGCACAGTTGGAACATGGGAGGTAGTATATACTCCCTACATCCACCTTTACTTGTGGGCTCATTCTTTCATGCGAGTAATGTACTGCCTTCTCCTGTTACCATTTATCATATTGATTTAGGCATGCATACTAATGCATTGGTTCTCTATTAATTTGCGATCTATCCTGAAGGAGGGGACTAACGTCAACAACCCTCGTACTAGTGAAATAACAGTGAGCCCTGCTTCAATACATAAAAATATGATTGATTGTTGAATCGGCTAGGAATTAATTTCCTACATAGCCAACAAGACACAATAACGATTTTGTCTTTTTTTGTTGTGTAACCAGGCTTTTAACAGTGGAATGACATGGCTGCTGAAATCTTTATCTTTCTTTTTGATTGTTTGGTTTATTGCAAACCTTTTACAATCAAATTTCATAAAAATTCATAAAATCCCATCATCTGCCAGAAACAAATTAAAATTCATGCACCATCCCGTGGTTCCCTAATTCAAAAACTAGCCTCCCAAATTCTTTTAAAATCCTAATCCAAATTTCATCCTTTACATTACAACTCTAAAATGTTTATTGGGTCAGTGTACAGCTTTAATACAATGGAGACGGAGGAGGGGATCCAGCACATCCAACACATGAACAGTGTACTTCAGTATAGAACTGCACTGCACTAAAAAGTGAACTGCACCGTTAGAGGGCATGCAGGGCACCATGGTGCAACCACCGTCCTTGTCCAGTCCATGTAACATTACCGTTCTATCTATGGAACCAGTGGCTTCCCTTGTTCTAGAAATACAAAGAGCCACTGAGTGGCACAGAGTATGCCCCAAGCAGGAAGAGAACAATGAGGCTCATTATGAGTTTGCCAGTCTGGAAATAAGGTGCCGGTAATAACGTGTTCTGGCACCTTTCTGGACCGGCAAACTCCACGTTTGCTGGTAGGGGCTGTGATCGACCTGTGGGCCTTACCTGCCAGTAGTTCAAGCCCCTACTGGCAGACAATTTCCGCAATCACCGGCACAGGTATCACCAGTGCCAGTGATTGCAGCATCCCCATCTCATGGAGTCCATTAGGACTCCATGGAAATGGGGAATTACCAGCATCTCTGCCACACGTACTATCCGGTAACACTAGGATATTGGGCGGTGGAGATGATACCGTAGTTCCCCGGTATCCTGCCGGTGATACAGAGGAACTTATAATAAGCTATAATGTTGCTGAATGACTCAATGACGGAAGGCCAGAGGTTTTTTTTCAGACTGACAGGGGTGAGACCATTCCTGATGGTGATCAAGGTGACATGGTCTTCAAAGAAGCAGCTGGGAGGCAGAGCAAGTAACTAGCCGACAGAGCCAATTCTATACTGTACTTGTTAGAGACATTTGTAATATTGAACAAAACATAATTCCCCCTTTACCTGATACTATACCCCTTCTCTCTGGCTAATTCATTTACCTCACCCCGACTGCTTCTTGACCTAAAGGGAAACTAATGGCGCCTCTCCACTTTTTCCATGATTTAGCACTCAACAGAAACCGCACTGCCCATGCTCACGGTTCTGGTACAGCTGACTGCATGGTGATGCTTAAGGAATTGTGGCTCATCAGCCCTTTTAGGAGCTTTATAATTACGGTGTTGCTTACATGTAACTTGGATGCTCACCTGTGAAAAAGGAGCCACCCTGGGAGGTGGTTTCAAATCTCACCTCATCCAATGTCTTTCTGACTTGGCTTTGTTATTTAATTTTAATTAGTTGCTTTTGTTTTCCCTTCACAAATGGGACAAAAACATACATAGACAATGTGGGGTCAATTCTTATGTATGCTTTGTGCAAGAATTTGCCTCACAGCTTGGCGGCCAAGGGATCTTCGGCAGCCTCTGGACCAAGACATGATATTTGGTAGAATTCGGTCGATGAATCCAAGTGCACAGGTCTGCTTCCCCTGGCTGTCCAACACTATATTTTAATTCCACCTCTGCAAACAGTCAAACCTTTCAAATAAACTGCAGACTTTTAAGCGTCTTTTGTCTTGCTCCTCCCATCCTGTTGCGTTTGTAGGACCCCATTTTGAAAACGACTGCACAGTTATTTATTGTGCTTTGTGACTTTTCAGCTACTTCCACTGCTGTATCTGCAATGTCTACAATCAATCATCGGTATAGAGATGAAAATTAAGCGGGAGGACCTTCTGTAGCTGTGTATTCCAGTACAGAAATCCTGCAATGGCTTGTCACTCAGGATTCCCCTCATGCATGCTGTCTGCAACCTAATAGACCACCAGAGGGAAAGCACACCGACATTAGTAAGAGTTGGGGTGCCCCACCATCTCTGCACAGGAGGGTAGACGCGTACTTTTTTAGACACACATTTATTTACTATATTTTCACTTTTTCCCTCCCAAAATATCACTCATCACAATGTGAATCAATGGATACATTCAGATCTCACAGATTAATTCCCAAAGTATCATAAAGAGTGTGTGCATGCTTCTGAAAACTAGCATGCCCAGACATTACTTTCTTGCTGCACTTTTAGGGGCCTTTGTAAGAGCATTGGCTGCCTGACTAAGGAAGATGATCCGCGAACAGTGATTCAGCTCAAATCTCTGCTGTTCTCTCTTCAGGGAATGAGCAAAAGGTATTATCTTCCATGCACAGTGCGTTCTGGGTGGATACAGTGGACTGCGATATGAGTCAGACTTTACAGTTGCCGTGTGCTGAGGGAGGTTGTGTGAGCAGTGTGTTCTGAGTTTATTTCAAGTGTTCAGGCAGTGGTCATATTTGCCAACATGATCCATTCCAATCTGTAGGTGTTTGCCCAGGAATGGTGTGTTTGTGGAAGTATTAGTGTTCTGGTGCATTAAAAGAGTGGGGATGTAATGTGACTACAAACTGATAGGATAAAAAGGCAGCCTTACATGTTGTGCAGTGTTAATATGCATTGTTTCTGTGTGTACACCGTAGTATTGGTGTGTTTTTGTTACCTTTTAGGCAGATGTGACGAAAGAGTATTGGGTGCTGCGTGCAAAACATTAGATGAAGACCGGCGAGGACAGGTGCACAGTCAAGACAGCCTTCAAGCTAGCAATCACCCAAGCTGTTGATTCTATCGCCCCCCTCACCGTCAGCAAAGCCAAAAAAGCACACTAATGCCTGGTACTCCCAAGAACTGCTCCAGCTGCGCGCTGAAAAACAAGCCTCCCTCGCAGCCTGGAAAGCCAAACCCAATGACATAACCAAACTAGCCTTCAAGACCATCTCAAAAGAATACAAATCAGGCATAATCCTTGCTAAAGCCAACTCCTTCAACACTAGGATAGCCAATGCGAAATCAGGCACCAAATAAATCTTCGCCATCTTTAGGGAGCTGGAAACCCCGTCCACCCCGCCACCTACCATCCTGAAGGATGAAAACTGGTGTAATAACATCCAATTGGCCATGCTCAACAAACTAAATACCTTGCAAACCAAAATCCTAGCCCACCAAAAGGCCCTAACTCTCCTAATTGCCTCTCAGAATAGTAACCAGGACAAGGACACTAAAATCAACTCCTCCCCGTTATTCAACTTCAAGGACATGTACGAATCCGAAGTCATCTCTCTCTTAAAAACCATCAAACCCTCTAATTGTAAGGGTGACGCATGCCCTGCCCAGTTCATTAAAGACTGTGGCTCGACCCTTGCCCCCTTTCTGACAGCATTCATTAATGCTTCTTTCCAGTCTGGCCATGTCCCAACCGACCTCAAGGAGGCCTGGCTACGACCGCTCCTCAAAAAGCCATCCCTTGACCCATCGGCACCTGGGAACTACAGACCCATCACCACTGTCCCCTTCCTGCTCAAAATTCTGGACAAAGCACCCTACCTGCAAGTCCAAAAATTCCTTGAGGATCACCGCCTTCTTGGCCTTCGGCAGTCTGGCTTCAGACCACGACATGGGACCGAAACGGCCCTCCTCGACTTTAAAAAATCAAATAGATGACATCAGAGACGCTGGCAAACCTGCCCTCTTGCTGCTCCTTGACCTATCGGCCGCGTTTGACCTCGTGGACCACCATACTCTCTGCCATCACCTCTCCATAGCAGCCAACTTCTCTCCTAAAGCGTGTGCGTGGATAACCTCGTTTCTACAGGAAAGGGCCATGAAAGTCTTCTCCGACTCAGCGTGTGCTTCTCCCAGTCACATTACTTGTGGGGTACCTCAGGGCTCCTGCATTGCGCCTACCCTCTACAACCTATTCACTAGGCCCCTCTTCAACCTTCTAGACTCCCTGAGCATCTCATACACCAACTATGCTGATGACACCCAGGTGCTCATCCCCCTTATGGGTGACTACGAGACAGACAGGACCACCCTTAATTCCATTAATTGCACCATCCAAGCCTGTATGGCAGAAAACTGGCTGTGCCTCAACAGCGACAAAACTGAGCTTCTGCTGATCGGCTCACCAACCATGTTGGGTAACCTTGACAAGAACTACTGCTCCTTCACCATTGATAATATACCCATAGCTGTGTCCCATACAGTCAAGACTCAGGGAGTCTATCTAGACTCTATTCTCACATGAACAGGCAGGTCAACTCCATTGCCTCCTCGTCCGCTAATTACGCTAAACTGCTCAATGCAGTAAGACCCTTCCTAACCACAAAGAAATGCCTCACCATTGCCAGGGCTACTATCAGCTCAAGACTGGATTACTGCAATGCTCTCCTCGGAGGGACATCCTGCAAAAACATTGCCAAACTCCAACGTGTCCAGAACAACACCCTCAGGGCTGCCACAGGATTCGCTAGAAAGGACCACATATCTGACCTGAGGAGACAGGTCCACTGGCTTCCCGTTAAACAGAGAATCATTTTGAAAATCCTCTCCCTCACCCACAAATGCCTCCATGATCTGGCACTCCCCTACCTTGCTCAGCGCGTAGCCATGCCCACATCCGCTAGGCCATCCAGACTAGCCTATACCAACATGATCACCAAGCCCATAACATGCAGAGTGTATGCAGGGGGTTCCAGCTTCCCAGCCATTGCTGCCACCCACTGGAATGCCCTACCCTTGCATATGAGGGGAATTGACTCCCACCTAAAATTCTGCAAAGCCATCAAAACAAGACTACTTGCCTAACTGCTATCTGTTAATTCCTAAACTCTTACTCTGTACACTACTGTAACCAAATATGAACATCTCCAACTGTACTTTGTAACTTAGCGCATATGCTATAACCAAGTAACCGCTTGTCTTAATTGTAATCCTGCTTACGTACACTTTCTTGAGAAAAGCGCCTCAATTCCTTTGGGCTGTAGTGCGCTCTACAAATGTAAAAAATAAATAAAATAAATCTATCTCGCTTAAATCAATCAAGATGATGGCATTTCGTGACAGAGGCAACCTGTCTGGTAAACCATAGCTGCAACACCCAGTGAAAGTCCATGTCTGGGGGTTGTGATGACGTCCTTCACCTGCCATGTGAGGCTAGGCCCAGGGGTAGTGTGGGGTGGATTCCCTGGACAACCACACCATGCACAGAGTGGGAATCAGTGGCTCACCACAACAAGACACCATGTGGTACTCTCCCTTTAAGCAAGCAAAGTATGGCAAAAAAGGAAATGCTGCCTTTAGCCAAACCCCAACTCCTATTTCCCTGTAACCCTCATCTAGCATTGGGTGTTAGCAGAAGTGGGAAATAATGCATACATTTGAAATGACTACTACAAAACTTTCCGGATATCTAGGAAGAGATGTGCCCAAATGCACGGAAGGTTTCCATGCCATGCTGTGCAAACACCAGAGAGCAAGAGGGTCCGTGCTGCATGTAGTTGGACCAGCCCCCGGATATCTACGCTCATGCATGGAAAACAAAAACAAGATGGTGGAACAAGCCTTTATTGACTTGTACAGTGGGCCGTGTAAAAGGAATGAACCGAAAACAGCTGAACAGTCTGAAGACGAATCTCCAATACAAGCACACCACAAACCCCTTAGACCAGGGAATGTCAGAGAGTTTGTATCATGGCCATATGTAAGACAGGAGCTCTAACAGGAGGGTGTGGATGCTTGTAGAAGGGAGGTGCTTAGAGGACATTGGAGATGAGAGCAGAAAGAGTGAGAACATGAAGCTCAGAGTTAGAAAGAGGAGAAGGAGGCAGAGAACAGTGGCGGAGGGAGAAAAAAAGGGAGAGGAGGAATAACAGCAGAGGGGAAGGGGAAGGTGAAACAACAGGAGAGCAGAAGAGTGAGAAGGGAAGTGGAGGAATAACAGCAGAGAGGGCAGGAGGGTGAGGAGAGAGAAGAGGTGGATCAAAGTGGAGGGGAGGAGTGTGAGTGTGAGAAGGTGTTTGGAAGGAGGGCACGTTGTTCCCAAGAGAACTGAGGTGGTAGCCTACAGTAGGGTGAATCCTGAACCTGACAAGAACAAGCCTGTGTCTATGGTGGCCAGAATCTTTCTGAAAGTGTACGTAAGCAGTATTACAGCCACATCAATTTGATATCACACTTCTGTCAGCACTGTGAACCCAGCTCAGCTGTGGAAGAGTTATGTGTATTCTGGTCAGGCAGCCTGAACTGTCAAGTGATGGAACAGGAAACAGAATGGCTATACATCTCCCTTGATCCTTTATGAGTTTGGGTAACACCTCTTTAGTGAGCCAGTCTCCCTGCAGGAGCCGGCCTGGGAAGCAGATATCAAAGGGCACACCCATCCCAAAAGGACCAGCCTCACACCACAGTGCTGCATACTGAAAGGGCATTTGATGCTAGTGATAAGAAAAGGGGGAGGATTTAGTGTAGAGAGGGGGAGCTCCGACCAGCTAGAGGAAGTTCTGCTATCTTGTTTTCTCTCTTTACTTTTCTTCTTTCCTGCCCCCTCCACTTCCTTTAACACAAATCACTGTGGGTGTGATGGCAAAAGGCAAACCCCACTTTTCTCAAGCACAGGGATTGTACCCCTTAAAGCAGGCTTGCTGCTGTCCTATCACCTGCAGACTATCCCACCCCTTCCTTGAGTTATCTCTGGATTTTAGCCTTGAAGATGAATGTGTATGGATCCTGTTGGGAGAACAGTCCTTTCTAAAGTTCTATAGTTGCTCCCTAAACATCCGCTGGGCACATTGGGGTTGGCCTGCTGTTGGAGAAAGCCTCGTCCATATTTGGGAGCACAAGAACAAAGCCTACTCTTGCCCCAGAGACTCTGGAGTGGGGCTAACAGCACCTGTGAGACAAGACCGCCAGAATCCCTTCAATTTCATCATTGAAATATTGTGACCCATGATTTGGGTCTGTTGGACCCCGATCAAACCCACAAGACCTGTACTGCACATTCAAACTAGCTCACCACTGCACTGTGGCCGCTGAAGCATGTTGTTGCCCTTGCTTGAACAAAGAAGCATTGCTGCACCTGCAATGCTTGAACCACCATTCAAACATCCAGCCCTTTCGTTGCCGATCCAGTCGATGGCCGAACTGACCCTGGTATTTTATTTATTTTTTATTTTTTATGATATATGATTATACAATTGACAACCTTTTATCAAGTTAGACAGATTGAGATCAATTGACTTAAGTTTTGATTGGGTCTTAAAATCAAGGACATGATTCTTCAAGCGTTGATAGCTGCTTCTGTATGGCGATAGAGAATTTGACCACAGCTAGGGATACTGACGTTTTTTCCCCTGATTGTAGCATTTTCCACCATAGCTCCTTTGATTTGTGTCCATACTTTATAATGATGGGATTCATGAAGGAAGTCCTTTGTAGCGATAGAGCTGGGCAGACCATCATCAAGTGATGCAGATTTTCTGTTGACTCAGGGTTCTGACATAGTCTGCAATTCAAAGGAGCAGCGTGGTTTCGTGGCCAAGTAGTTTCTCTTGTTTTGATTAAGTTGAGCCGAAATCTAAAAAATGGATCCCCGAAGTACCAATGAGGGAACAATTTTAGATAGTTGGGTAGGGAGTTTGGTTTTTTACTGTTCCCCCATGGTTTCCCATAAGTTTTGCATGTTAACCATTCTTTTTCAGTCCTGAACCAATCACAGGAGTATAGCTTTTTTTTCTACTTTGTCTGGGTTGTTGATCAAAGTGTCCACTTGCTCTCCTGTAATGTCAAGTAGACTTCGACATTCTGTTTGCCATAAGGTCAATATTGGATCATGTTCTTCCGTAAGCGCTTTTTTGAGGCATTTGAAACCGCCTTTGGGGTTTTCCTCTATGCATTTTCTGTAAAATGAGAGTATCTTCCACTCTACAATAGCTAGCATTGAGGTTAGACCTAACTCTCTGCAAATTGCTTGTACTGGCGTGCTTTTGGGTAGGCGAAGTGTGTTTTTCCAAAAGTGGCCTTCTAGAACTGCCCAGTTTTTGGCTTTGAAGTTGAAAGAGGTTTCAGCACCATAGGTAAGAATCAGAATCACCTTGGCTTTGTAAAATGTTATTAATGGAATTAAGCTGAAACCACAGTAACGTCTCAAGATGATTTTTCCTAAATCTGTCATGTTCATTACTTTCTTTTTTAGTGTTTGGAGCCATGCAGCATCGATCTTGCTTGTGTTGACACATACTCCTAGATATGAAAATGATTGCACTACGGGGATTTCTGTTCCCAGTAGTGACCAATGCATTGTTTTGGTTCGCAGCTGGCTCTTTTGAGCACCAAAAGGTAATATGGCAGATTTGTGTGGGTTGATTGTGAGTCCATTGGTTTCTACGTACAGTTGTAGAGTATTTAGCTGTCTTTGGAGACCAATTGGGGTCTGGTCTATACGCCATCATCATAGACTAGGCGACTGACTTGGATATTTGCTATTGATGGAGGAAAACATCTTATGTTATTAGCTGCAGAATCTATGTCGGAGATGAAAATGTTAAATATTTCAGAGGCCATCGGGCGACCTTGCTTGACGCCTTTATTAGTTGGAATTGGCTCAGTTAATAGGCCTGTTTTGTTCAGCCGAACTCTGAGAGTAGTATGATGATGAAATTCTTTAATGGGGTCTATGATGGAAGCGGGACAAAACTATTTTTCCAGTTTAGTCCATAGCTTTGGGTGTAAGATGCTGTCAAACGCTTGTGTTAAATCAATAAAGGCTATGTATATTTTTGAGTCTTTTCTTCTCTCTGTGCGGCTTTTCAGCAGGTTTAGGATAAATATGTTGAGGGCTGTCCCAATGCCTCGAACAAAGCCTGATTGCCATGGATCAAAATGGCCAGATGATGTTGCCCAGTCTCGCAATGCTCAAACTACAAGTGTGCCAAAAACGTTGCCCATAGAATCTAGCAATGCTATTGGGTGATAGTTAGCTGGAATTTGTCGGTTGCCCTTTTCATGAATGGGTATAATTATCGATTCTTTCCATGAAGTTGGTATCTTTTGGGTTGATGTGATGTAATTAAATAGAATTGACAAGAGTTTCGCCCATTCATGTGGGTTTTCTTTAAGGGTGGCGTTGCTTATCCCATCGGGACCATATACATTTGATTTGGACAACTTCATGATGACATTCTCAATGGTATCCACTGAAGTGTCTATTAAGTGCCATTTCTCGTTCTTTTGTGAAAATGACATGTCATCATGTTCTTGGTTGAAAGTTGCCTTAAAATGAGAGATCCAGGCTGCAGGAAGGATTGGTGTTGTTGTCAAAGAATTTTGATCCGTCTTTAGTTGATTTATCTGTCTCCACATATCTGCGGTATTAGATGATCTAATGATATATAGCATTTTCTCCGCGTCGTTACGGTCTAGTGTCTTTTTGTGGCGACGTTACCAATTCTGATAATACTTCCTTATTTGTTTCCTTTTGCTTGTGGCTAATGCAGAGTTATCTCGTTTTAAATTGTTTAGGCTTTTTCCTCAAAGATTTATTTTGGAGGATAACTTGGTGGTCAAAGGTATGACGGTGTACAATAGGGTTCAAGTAGGAAGATTTTGGTTTTATCTCATATATTCAGAACAGACTAAGGTAGTTTAGAGGTTCTGTCCCTCCTGTTGAAAATAAATGATTTACAAGGGTGGTTGAGTTTTCAGTCAATGAGGGAAGATTGATAGATGGAATTTTGATTCAATTTTTTCCCATGTTGACTTCTACCAGCTTCATGTTTGTGAATGTTGTATTATTAAAAATTGGTAGTAATCTAGCTGATAGCAAGTTGTGGTCACTGTTATCCATATGTATGACCACCATTTTGTTTTCTGCAGAAATCAGTTCCAATGAGATGTAAATATAGTCTATAATGTGACTGCCGTTTCCCTGTTTTCTGGTGATATTAGCTGGGATATCTCCAGTGGTGTTGCCTTTAAGTAAGTTCAGTTTATTCGCATTCATGACGATGTTCACTGATAGCCTCTCTTTTCTGCTGGTGTTAGTGAAAAGATGTTGAATGTTATGAGGCCTCTGGATTCATCCCAACATTTAGAATTTAAATCACCACAAATGATGAACCATGGATCCACCCATTTTTGTTTGCAGTGCACTAGCCATTTTTCAATGTGGTCCGGAAAATTCATACTTGCAACGGAAGCTGGATTCCAATAGAGATTTACGACAATGAGCGTCTTCCCTATTTATTGATTGCCAATTTTGTTGGATCCTACTATGGCCCTCATTACGACCCAGGCGGTAAGTTACCGCCTGGGTCGTACCCTTACCACCATGGCGTAAACTATGTTTACGCCATGGTGGTTGGCGGATTTACTGCCCCATTCCAAGGTGAGTGGGGCGGTAAATCCCCATTTCCCATTTTACCCTTCCCCATTCCCATTTTCGCCCCATAGGGCATAATGGGAATGGGGAAAGGCGATAATTACGGCACCCTAAATTACGGTGCCGTAATTATCGCCAAGGTCCCTTTGCGGCATGGATTTTAACGGCTGCAAAAAAGCAGCCGTTAAAAGCCATCCCGCAAAGGGAACCTTGTAATCAGGCGATAAGGGTCGGCGCCGTTTACGGCGCCGTAAACCCCTTAACGCCTGAGTCAGAATGAGGGCCTATGATTTGAATTAGGGAGGTTGGCATGATTTCTGTGGTTACTACAAAGTCAAGGTGGTTGTTAATGAGGATGAGTAGGCCTGACGTCGGTCTACCAGTGTCCCCTTTAATTGCTGGATTAAGATGACTTGAATAGCCTTCGACTATAGGTGGAATGCGCATCCAGGTCTCTTGGAAGCAAAAAATGTCATGAGTTTCGATTCGGTTGGTTCCTGCCTGAAACAAGTGAGTAAAGCCCCTTGTATTCCATGATGCTATTGTGAGGGGCATTAGTGCTGATGGGAGCCCGCCCTATGGCATCTTGATTTTGTCAGCCACTAGCCCCATGAGCCATTTCCAGTTCTCTTCTGTGCCAACCACTGGTGTCTTTTTTTCATGTTTGTTAGAAGATCTTTCTTGACTGTGGCCATTCCTTGGTTGTGGCGATAAAGAATTTCTGCGCCTATAGGAGTTTCTACGCTGGTGTGTTGGCTCTATCTGACCTGTAACGGTCCGAGTGGTGAGACAGGTTTTCATGCCAGTCGTTTTTTGAAGTTGCGCCGATTATGGATGTCGGTAGTGCTATCCCTCCTTCCATGACTTCTAGCAGCCCATTTGTTGTTACGGCCGTAAGCGGCTTTTTGGGTTCAACTCCGAAGAGTTGTAGCTATTTTTTGATGGACCAACTGCTGTTTTTGACTCAGTTAGGTCAAAACCTAATGATCTTAGTTGAGATATTTCCTGTTTTAGGGATTGTGTGATCAGGGGAGTCATCGGGTAAATGAGCACTCGGTCCAGTGTATTTTCTTCTGGAAATTCGACTCTCGCTATGTCATTAGAAGTTAATGAGCGAAGAGATGGAACATGATGTAATAGTCTAATGACATTTGCTTGATTCATGATCAGCCCATCTTCTTCTGTGCTCATCCTTTCGAGTAGAAGCCCATCTTCAAAAGGATTGGAATTTAATCCAAGACTTTGTGATTTATGTGCCGCTTGATTTATTGGGCGAGTTGGTAATTTGAGTGGTGAAATCTGATCGGTGTCTTCGCTTGGTTACGCCCCAGGGTCGTTATGCATATTATTGTTTTTGATGAGGGTGGAATTTGAAACACCCTCTGTATCCGCAGATTGTCTTGACCCCTTGTAAAAGCCTTTGGCTTTTTTGTTTGTTGGAGGCAAGTTTATTTGGTTTTGGAGTCTTTTGAGATGGTATGTTTACATCCTCACATTTTTCACGTGCCTCGATGGATGCAGGGTGTGACATGGGCTGTTCTATATGCAAGCGGAGTGGCCCTTTTGGTCGAGCTTGATGTTGGGAATCGATGGGCTGTCATCCATATTTGTTTGGACTGTGGAGGCGCTCACCTTAGCTTCTTCTTCTTCTTCTTCTAAATCTGCACTCGACAAGGTGCAACTATCCACAGAATACATTGTCAGGTTCATCAGATCAGATGATGAGGCGTCAGTTTCATTGACAGTTTCTTACAACACACTAATGTTTTCCATATCTATGGGTTGAAGAGGTTTTTTCTGTGGACTTGGGTGTTTGCCATTTGTGTCCTTAATTGGTTGTGGGTCGTCACTAATTTCCTCTGGTTCACAACTCTTTTCCATGTTTATTATTTGTGACTGTTTTTCTTGTCGACTTTGTTTTATGCAGTTGTCTTGCTTGTTATGTGTGGATCTGACATGAGTTATTTTTGATGATGTTTTTGTCTTGAGGTTTGGCTGTGTCGTTTTGATGAATGACTCAAGAGACGCCCTCTTTTGTTTACTTTGATTTCGCAAGTCTATTAGGTTGGTCTCTGGCAATGTATTGATCGATAATTGTGCCTTTGATTGTTGTTTAGCAGGCACTTGCTTTAATTCGGGTACTTTGGTTTTGACATTTGGTTTGCTTTTGGATGTTTTGATTATCGATTTTGGATTAGATGTCTTTGCTCCTTTGACGAAGATGGGACATATTTGTTGTGGCGAGTTATAACATGAAATGTGCGCCAAGCCTATGCCAGCTACTACGGCTGTTCCCATTATTACTGCCTTGCCGTGCATCCCATCATTGTCGGGCGTGCCATCAGTTTCTGAAGAAGATACCGAACCACTGGGTACAGGGACAGTGAATTTTTGGGGCGGCATAGTCCCTGCTGAGGTTTGGGCTGAAGTCTCAAATGGATCTGTTGACTGATGGCTAGTTTTATTAACACTGGATTCAACATCAATTGATTTGAATTGTTTAGATAGCCGTCGATTTTCCTTGTCTTTGATGAGGGGATCAAGAATGGAATGGAGAAGAGCTGCCACTTTCTCTTGGCTCATGTCAAGGTCCTTTTGAATGGCTGTGATGAAGGCTTCAACGAATATAATTTTTGAGGTCATCATAGCTATAACCGCCGTCTGGTCTTTTAGCTGGTCTGGCATTTGTTCGTACAACTTCATAAATGGAGCCATGACAGCAGACATAGTTGTTATTATAGTGAAGTTGTTTCCGAAGTAGCCTTTAAAGGAAAATTGTCCTGTATATCTTTTTCCGGTGCACAGACGGTTTGTGTGGCATTGTCTTGAAGACTCACTTTGAGTTCTGATGACTCAGTTGAGATCTGACTTGAGGCATCCCTTAGTAAGATGTTTGGTTTTTCCGAAGAGCTCTCTTGTGAGATTAAAGTTGCATAAGGAGATGACTTTCGTGATTTTGAGTTGAAGCTGAAAATACTTGAGCTCTGTAAGTGCGTTGTGCCAGTGGCACCCACAGGCATATCTTTAAGTCGACGTTCTAAGACTTCCAATTTTGAAGCAGAGTCTAGGAGTTGCTGGTCAGAAATTTCTGAGTCACCAGATGATGGAGCATGAGAGCAAGTGGTGTAGAAGCGCATAATGCTTGGCTATAGCCTTTCCGGATGTTGCGGGCGCCCATGCTCATGGCTTCCTGTGTGCCATAGGAATTTTTCAGGAAGATGGTAGGGCATGGACAACTGCTTTCTCGGAAAGAGATAGCGTTGTTTGGTCTTTCCACCTCCTAGCATTGAATCATTTGGGCACCTTTGACTATGGACTTCCAATTGCTGTGGCGTCATGTCAAAATCAAATGACCGGTGATTATTGCCAATAGGAACAGAAGGAGCATGTGTTGATGTGCTGGGATTAGCCACTTTATCCAGCGTTGAATATGGGCACGGTCGAGGGTCCTTGGCTGAGTGAGGGAAAAAAGAGTTAATTCCAGTTTTTAAGGTATTTTGTTCGTATTTAGTGGGCTCGGCAATGGCCGGCAGCATGTCGTTTTTTGTCGCGGCTGGCCTTTGATTAGGTGCTGACATGATTTCAGGTGCCTTGAATAAGTCATTATCCTGGCGATCAATAGCCAGAATGTCAAGAAGCACCACTGCAAGTGTATTTGTTGGTGACACGTGTTGCCTGGTCTCGTCTTCGCCCTCTGCGTTTTCAGGCGACTTGTTTAAGTGCGTGTGAGATGAGTCGTTTAGATCTTGTGCTGCGGTGGAGGCGACTGGGTTGTTTTTCATGGGGTTCTTATTCCCCATGTCGACTTCATTGTTGCCGGGGCGCACAGCCGGTTCTGCTATTGAATGTGTGAATGGATCGTTCATGCAGTTAGAAGACAAGGACATGCAGGGTTGTAAAGGAACTGTCGGATTGACCGGCCGCGCGGTCATGAGCGGTGGGGTGGTTTCGGCCGCAATGATAATATGTAAGTTATTCAACGGGCATATGGACAAATTTGAATTTGCATTACATGCAGCGCTCACCTTGCTTGCCTCTCCCGTGTCACTGGTGGCGGAAGAGACCTTCGAAGTTGCTTCTATCGGGGAGGCACCCAACGTGTTATCCATGTCACACGCACAGATCCGCGGGAAACTTAGACGAGCTTCACTCGAGCCGAACACTCGGCCAAACACTCTGCCATGCTCCGCTTGTGGCGAGTGTTTTGTTGACTTTGGCTTTGGATCCTCCTCCAAAAAAAACAGAGTAAATAGACTCTGAAAACGTTTTCCCAAAAAAGAAAAGCAGCAGTCTGCAGTCGTGGCCACACTCAGCCAAACACTCCACCACGTGGTACTCTTACCGAACCTGGACGTTGGAGCACTGCATCAAACCAAATTGCCTTGCACATTCTTATATCAGCCCGCCTGTCGTGGAAGCTCAGCCGTCAAAATAAACTTGGCGATCTCCACAATATGTATTGCTCGAGCATCAATTCGACCCACAGCAACCTTCAGTTCGACCCAACTCAACATTTGCTTTCTGTCTGGTCTACTGCAGCTGCTGCATTTGATCCCAAATCGAAGCACCAGCAGAGTGCTAAGGAGCCTGGTGCACTGTTGTTGAACGGCCAAGGCACAGCAAAGGAAATGTTGACTGATAACTGACCCCCTGATCCATTTATAGGCTGAAATGACTACCTGGTCCACAATGTGGCTTTTATTGCCTTTCTCTCCCTCCAGAGTGCTGCATCTTACTGTCTTTGCATATTCTTTGTTCTTTCTACAGGGGTGGGCGTTGGTGGTGTTTTCTACTTAGTTATTATTGCAGAGGGTGTGTTTAATTTAAGCATATTTATTTTTATAGAACCTTGATTGGACATTATTTTGAACTCTTGTCTTTTGTTGTTTGGGATGCTGCTACTTCACATTTGGACCCCATAGCCTTCCCTTGCCTCATGTTACCACAGGTATAGGTGAAGGGCGGGTATATCTCTTACCAGTGCCTATTTCACCTCTACGACTGCGTTCACTCTTGTTTTGTAGAAGTGTGAATAAGTGGTTTAGCCTCTACTCATCCTTGTACTCCTGCGTGGCAGATGCCAATTCATCACAGTCTTGGGGTTTGCTGCCATAACAGCACAGTGGCTGGTAGGTCTATTTTATGTCTTCCCTCTGGTGGCTTTCCTGCCAAAGGTGTTAATGAAAATTAGGCACTGTGTGGCAGCCGTCATCCTGATAGAGCCTGTGTGGCTGAGGAAGTCATGGTTTCCCCTCCTCCTGGTGCGGGTCACAGAACCTATGCTCAGGTAGCAGGGGGTCCGGTGGTCTCTGGTGTGATCCAATAGGGTGCATGGAATTTGAAAGGTTGTGATGACAGTGACAGGGTTTGACTTCTTAGTTAGCCTCTATCATTTCAGTGGTCCAAGCAAGGACTCCAACATAGGATCTGCCTTTGATTCAAGGGTCTCTTCGGGAAGCTCTGTTCGAACCCTTGGACTCAGTCGAATTAAAATACTTGACAGTGAAGGTTGCATTCTTGGTGGCCATAACCCCGGCCGTAGATTTGGAAAGATCAGAGCTCTCTCTAATAAAGTCCCTTCTCCAGAGGTGCTTCTTGAGGCCCTAGTGTTGCGCTGTGATACAAACTTTACTCCAAAGCTAGTGTCAAAATTCCAGTAATCGCAAGAAGTGGTGCTGCCAGCATTCTATCCAAATCCTTCCTTTCCGAAGGAGGAAAAATGGCATTTGCTAGATGTAACGAGGGTCGTGTTGACAGTAGTGAGCACTCACTACTCGACCTTCTGCAGTTTGTTTGTGACATTTGGTGGTGCTTTCCCCAGGCAGGAAAGCGTCTGTATCTCCATCAGCAGGTGGATTCGGGGGGGGGGGCTCAGGTGGCAGGGAGGGGCATTACAGACGTCTACAAGGTCAAACGGATGCCCCTTCCCAACCTTGGGGACGGTGCACAAGGGGAAGGCCAGCTTCCTTGCAGCGGTACTGAGGTTTCCCATCCGGGACCTTTGTAGGACAGCCACATGGACAGACCCAATACGTTTGTGCGAAACTATGACGTGAATATTTCTGAACACACTTCTATGGCATTTGGCATTGAAAAGCGAAGTGGTGTGGTTTCCATTAAAGGAAACAATGCCATTAATGGCATGGCAGAAAGATTTAAAGAAGTCTGTGTTTTATAAAGAACTTTAGGAATATTGAAGGGAAAACACATTCTTATTTTGAGCGCAACCACAATATCCTATGGTCCCTGGTGCCATTAAAAACACGACATTGCTCTGGGAGAGGTAATTGTTTTTGCACAATGCTCGATATACTTACTACTCGTTTCACTACCGTGGTAGAGAGTTCAGAATCTGCCACCATCCTGTGGCATACATTTGGCACTGTTTGACCAGCAACATTTTCACTGTTGTTTTTTTTTGTTTATTTATTTTTTAATTTACATACATAACAAGAAAAAGCATTTCGAATTAAATGTCCATGTACAGAAGGACAGGAGGTATTAAAAACAAATAATACATCAGCAAAACAAAATCCCACCCCCGAGAAGGAGAAAATAAAAAAAATTGCTGTTCCCCATCAGATCCTGGCTTCTGTGAGCCAGTGTCAAATGGACCGACATGTATTTACTGCTCAGGTCCGAGAGGCCCCTGTTTAAACAAAGGGCACTGTTGCTCTTCAGATCTCGGCAGAGCGAAAACAATAAGGTAAGCATGTAAAACGAGAGTCACTCGCGAGATATGCGCACGTCTAATGGAAAGCTTTAAGCCATAACAGTGTTTCCTGGTTTCAAGTGGGTGTTGGCGACTTCCTTTTGTGTGCTCCCTGTTTTGCATGCGCAGTTGAGTGCAAAATGAAACCCCATTGGTTGGCGCCTTTCCGCTTTTCACACTAAACCTCTTGAACTTCAAGGTCATTCCTTCCGGCAGCTGCGAAGGGCCGCACTTTCCCAGCCTGATAGGACACCTCAGAATGCGAGGAATGCCCGGAAGGCCAACGAAATGGACGTGGAAAACGTTTGAAGGTCACTGAAGGGAGAAGGGTACGGTTACATCCAGGTCCCGCCAATCAATTAGGAAGCTCGAGGCAACGAGACGGCTATAGAAAGGTAAACACCCATCGCTGAGGTGATTGATAGGAAGTTAAATGCCTCGTAGGGCCTGTTAGTTTCGCCTGTTTAGGCGAGGAAGGAAATAAGGAGGCCAATTGACGTCCTGGTGTGAGTGACCGCCTGTTGTTACAAAATAATAAAATATAAACACAGCTTTCATGTCGCCTTAAGCCAGTGGTATTCAAACTTTTTTATAATGAGACCTCCCTTGAGTGAAAATATTGTTTCTGGGCCAACACCCTGTCTCTACACCTCCAGCTATAACTGCTTCTATTTTCTATTAAAACCTTTTTAAAGAGCCTCTCACCCCCCTGTGCATCCTTAGCCCCACCCCCTATGGACCACTGCCATAACCTGTTTAAGAACCAAAGGTGTATATTTTCTTCCTGCATTATCTATGCCCACTTTCCAAAGCTCAATGCACTTTAACCAGAATGTACCTGAGTGCTACTGTATGTACTAATTCACACCTTCGTTAAAGGGTGGGGGGGGGGGGGGGCATGATGTCAGTTTCCTTTTATGCTAGGCCATGTTATATTATGTTGAGGATTCATAATAATTTTTTACTTTAAATGTCTAATTTTCAAGCACCTTTGACGCTGCCTAAAACAGCTGCTAGCGACCCCCTAAACACGCAAAAAGGAAAGAAAAACCAGAAGGAGACTAGGAAATCTAATCTGTTAATTACATCATACATGCCTGTTTTGACCTAACATTCGCATGAAGCCCTCTATTAACAGAACACAATAACTGAGCCTTGGATGAGCAGGCTAGTCAAAGGTGGGATATTGTAAATTAACTCCCCTAAGCGCCCAGCCTCAGAGGATTCCTGCCTCACACACCAATATAACCATTACCTTAAAGGCCCTAGCAGTACTCAGGAACGTCCAGGACTGGAGCTTCTTCTCCCAAGGAAGCTGTAGTTATTTATTTATTTAGATTTGTTATGCGCTCTAAATGCCCAAGGGCATCGAGGCGCTGAAGCATGAAATCGTTTTAGTTACAATCAGGTTACTTTGCTCATGGTTACAGTGAGCGTGCCAACAGACAAGGTAGTTACATTCCTGTGACTTTGATACAGTCCACACATTGCGTTATTTTGATACAGGTTACTTTGGTCAAGGTTACATTGAACTTGTCACTCACCAGTAAGGGTGGATAGACCTAAGGGAATGGTGCCTAAGGCTATTCAGTTGAAATCCCACCCTCACACTGTGTTTTCTTGGGCATGATTTCTACATGCCTTGGTGCACCATGACACTATCTTGCCTTCCGGCGCTGCGCCCCATAGAATACAGTTGAGTCCCACGATACATTTGGTCCCATTGTACACATAGATCTTCCAGCTTTTCCGTCTCACGCCTTCTTGAGCACCTTATCATACCTCTCCCTCATCCCAACTATCTACCTGACTTTGCTCCGCTCTACCACTACTGAATGCTCAATCGCACTTCTTATTTGCCTGAGAGGCAAAAGCGCTTCAACGTGATGAACAATGGCAGTAGCCCCTGTACAAATGTAAGATAACATAACATTGTAGCAAGACCTAAGCAAAAATCTTTTTCAATTTTGATGTCCCACTCCATAGACACCATCATGGCCCATTTAATTCGGGAGATGCTAATTCAGTGTTGGTTTTAAAGTTGCATTCTGGGACTTGCAGGCTTGTGTTTGAAATGGGGAAATCCAGAATTAATAGACCCAGATTGCTAAATCAAAATCAGCACTAGACTGGCATCATGCCATCTCCCGAATGAATGGGTTATGTTGGCATGTATGCCACTCTGACAACACCACAACAGACTAGAGCGATTTCAGCCGCAGAGTTTATTAAGTGGAAGTGTGAAAAGGTTGTCCCTGAATTGACCCGAGTGAGAACAAGTGAAATAATCTAGTAAGGTTTTGGGCAGTGCGTCCTCTTACAGTTTTTTAAAATAAAATGTGTAGTTGTGTATTTTGTAGCAAATATTTCTGAAAAATTGCACAATATTGTAGCATTTGTATTCCTTTCTTCAGAGCCGCTCATCAAACACTGCAATAGATGCCAGGTCACCAAAAGTACTCGGGCATTTTTACTGACGCTAGCTGTCTCCAAAGAAAAACCATGACGCCTCTCTCAACAATATATGCCAACATTGCCCCACTTTCAGAAAGATCCTGCCCAAATCAGGTCATGGAGTCTGCCATCCTATCATGTTTTTTTTGTCTAAAGGAAGAAACAATCCCGGTGTCATTATACTACAGCGCTGTCGCTGTCCAATATATTTTTCTGCTTCTGTGCTCAAACAAAACAGGATGCCTGTCTCAATATATGCCTCTGCTGTTAGTACCCAAATTAATTCCTGCAAATCTCAACATGTGGCAGTACTACCCCAAGTTCTGCATCATGCGGCTCTCAGTGCCCACAAACCATGCCTTTTTCCTAAAAAAAATGAACACACACACACACACACTCACACACACAAACACATATATTTTAAACATACCCTTTGTCAGGAATTATTCAAAAATGACATTGGGAAACCCGAGATCTTCTTATACTGTACTATATAGTTTAATAAGTTCAAGACATAGACATTCCAGAAGGCCTTTTTCATAAACCCATCTACTTGTAGTTATCATTTGATCAAGGCATGCATTTTGTATACAACATTTGCGAATCAAAAAATAAGCTGTAACACTTAAGACGAGTTGAGAATTATGAGAAGAAATAGCTACCCTTGCATTGTTTGCTGTGTCTGCTGCCAGGGGTGCAACTAGAGCAAAACGTCTTGAATGAGGAACTGCAATTTGGTGGGCGCGAGGCTTCCTTCGGATTCTGTATGCTCAGAGCCATCTTACTATGGTGACCCTTTCCCGTTCACACCAAAGAATGGTTTTCAGAGCTAGTGTCAAATTTGCAGAACATTGTACAATTTAAATTTAAAGCACATTGTGACAGTTATGAGAATTTCTTAAGCGCACGGCCACCCTAAGGTATCTTGGCGCTGCAGAGTCAGGCAAACAACCACAACAAGAAAGCCAGGAGAGACGACAAACCAGATCTCCTAGAAGAGAAGTGTCTTTACCGCTTTTCTGAAAGCCAGGTGATTGGAAAGTTTCTTTATGAATAGCAGCAACTCATTCCAATATTCTGGCAGCTACTATGGAAAAAGCCCAGCCTCCAAACCTCATACGTCGATAGGAACGCATGGTAAGCAGATCAGCCTAAGCAGAATGCAACTGGCGGTTAGGATGATAACGAGTAAACTTAACAGTGACAATAAAGATTGCCAACGCTATCAGCTAAGGAACGTCTTCATTCTATTAAAGACAAGGAGGCCAGCATTATGCTTTACTTTCTTTTAATTCTGCCATACCAGCACTTCAACTTAACTTTAACTTTTTTTTTTTTTTTTTTTTTCAGAAAAAAACAAAGGAATCAAATAAAGTTACAACATTCATTTCCTTCAACCACTTGAAATGAGTTCCAGAACTACAACTCCCATCTCCCTGAGGCCTTCTGTAGTCCTGACCTCTGTCCTTGCACCAATCAGTGTCCAGCTCGGGGTATAAACTCTCTCACCCCTAGGTCCTTTCCTCTTTCTTTTGCACTTAACACTCCATTCCATAAACATCCAGAACGTGACCAAACTACGTCATCAACTGTGCTTGATCCGGAATCGGCTTAACCGTACGGCCCAACGGGAACAACTTGCCAACCAATCACTGACGCACTTCTCAACTCGCTCATGACGTCTTCTGCTCGTCTCCTGTGAGAACAGAGAATATCACGTGAGGGTGGGAAAACAAATATCAATACTAGAAATGCATCACAATTATTAGTTCATTCTAGCAGTAATGGGGGGGATATAATGCTCGCCTCCTTGTCTTTAATAGAATGAAGACTTTCCTTAGCTGATAGCGTTGGCAATCTTTATTCTATGACAAGACAGGAGGCTCGCATTATGCTTGTTCAAAGCTTGACAAGACCCTGCTTGGTATATCAGAAATTGGTTTGAAATAAAAGGTCTTAAAGGTCGTTCAGAAGACCAATCTGCAGACTTCATAATATCTTGCAATGAGACGCCCGTCACAAAAGCTCTAGATGCCATTGCCCCTCTAGTGGAATGGGCCCCAAACAAGGATAAATCTATACCTGCCCATTGCATAACTTCTCTCACCCATCTCGCAATGGTTGCTGTCGCTACTGCATGATAAGGCTTCCTACGCGCTATAAGTAGCTGGGTCACGCCGCGCGGTCTAAACTGCGCTGTCGCTGCTTCATAATCTTTTATACACTGCGCGACGCATAACTTCTTATTTTCAGTAAAATATGGGTAGGAAATTATTTTGGAATCTGTTTTAGTTCTTTTAGCGATACTAAACGCCACTCCCTCCGGATAGAATATTTTCCTATCAATCTCCAACGCTTTCACGTCTGAGACTCTCCGACATGCTATCAAGCATAAGAGCATCGCTAATTTGCCCGACAACTGTGAACGGGACAGGACGTCATTCTCTGGCCACCTGATAAAAAATTGGAAGATGTCTCTGACGTCCCATAAGACTGCGTATTTTGGCTCTGGCGGTCTCCTAAATTTCATACCTTTGAGGAGACGCAGGATTGCTGGGTGCTCACCCACTGGATTCCCCTCTATTGTGCTGTGTCCTGCCGAAATGGCCGATCTGTATACTCCAATAGTCCTATAGGCTCCTCCCTCCTGAAACTTCGACGCTAAAAAATTTAGGATGTTCACTAGAGGTGCTGAAATGGGATCCAAACGGAGGTCTGTACACCATTTCGGCCAACAGTTCCAAGCTGTGTTATAGCTCCTGACGGTGGAAGGCGCCCAGGAATCTCGGATACAGTCTGCAGCGAGTTCCGAAATTCCTGGCAAGTTCCATTTCCTCCTGAAACCCTGCAGGCAATCAGCTGCAGGGAGCCCGCTTCTATCAGTGGGTAGGTCCTGCTGGACGGGTCCAGTAGAAGGTCCGGGGCGTTCGGAACTATCCTCGGAAAATCCGTAGAAAGTTCCATCGCTACTGGAAACCAAGCCTGCGTCCTCCAACAGGGTAATACTATGACTACTTCTGCCTTGTCTCTGCGGACTTTCGCAAGCGCTCTCGCGATCATTGCAAATGGCGGGAAGGCATAGTGCACTGCTCCGTGCCACGGGTGCAGGAAGGCATCTGTACCCGCTGCTCCCGGTCTATCCTCCAACTGAAGTACTTCTGCATCTGCGCATTCAGTCTGGACGCAAATAGATCTATATCTAAGGGTCCCCAAGTCTGCTGGATGCGCTGAAATACTAGAGGATGCAGCTTCCAGTCGCTGGAGTCTACCAGGTATCGAGAGTTCCAGTCCGCTATGTAGTTCTGGCTCCCCGGGAGGTATTCTGCGGTCACTGTAACGTTATTCTGGAGGCAAAAATGCCAGAAGTCTTTTGCGAGTTCTTCTAACATTCTGGATCTCGTTCCATCTAACTTGTTGATGTAACGGACCGCTGAAATGTTGTCCATCTTGAGCAGGACACAACATCTTACTCTGTCCTTCGTGAAGGCCTGCACTGCGAAGGAGCCTGCTAGAAGCTCGAGACAGTTTATATGGAGACGTAACTCCTCGTCGGACCATCTCCCTCCTGTCTGAATGTGTTCGCATCTCGCTCCCCAGCCTGACCTGCTTGCGTCTGATTCTATAACCAATTCTGGGACATCCCCGAAGATCGCTCGACCGTTCCAGGCCTCCATGTTTTCTAGCCACCAATGTAGCTCTGACATGGCTTCTTCATCTAAGTCCACTTGTTGATGGTACTGCAGGCCTCCTTGCAGATGTTTGATCTTCAGTCTCTGCAAGGCGCGGTAATGCAAGGGACCGGGAAAAATAGCTTGAATGGAAGTTGCTAACAGGCCCACTATCCTGGCTAGATTCCGAAGCGAAATAGAACGCTTCGCTATCACTGCTCTGAGCTCCTTCTTTATGGCTCTCACTTTGTGTCCTGGGAGCTCTAGAATTGCTCGCACCGTGTCCACTGTGAAGCCTAAAAACTCTAATCTCTGTACCGGAGCTAGTTGGGACTTCTCCAAATTCCCCAAAAATCCTAGAGATGTAAGGAGTTTGAATATCCACTGAACTTCTCTTGTGAGATTCTCTCTGCTGGATCCCATTACTAGAATATCGTCTAGATAGATAATCATCCGAATCCCTCTTTCTCTGATAGCGGCAGCCACCAGCTTCATCACCTTCGTGAAGGCCCATGGTGCTGAGGCCAGTCCGAACGGCAGGCACGTGAACCGCCAGATCTCCCCTTTCCAGCGGAATTGCAGATATTTCCGAAAGGCAGGTGCTATCGGAATCGCTAGGTAAGCGTCTTTGAGGTCTAGGCGCGCTAACCAATCTCCTGCGCGCAATAGGTCCTGAAGGAGGTGTATACCCTCCATCTTGAAGTGGTTGTACTCCAACCAGCGGTTCAATTCCTTTAGGTTTATCACGGGGCAAATCTTTTCTCCTCTGTGCACGAGAAACATGTTGCTGATGAACACTTGTCCCTCTGTCACCTCTCGCTCTATCGCATTTTTCTCCACTAATTTGCTCAATTCGCTGTGCAATAGTATTGTTTCGTCTTGCGACATATAAATGGGGATTGGCGCTGCACTCTGCTTTGGCACACCTATGAAGTCTAGGGGAAGACCCTCTATCGCCCTTTAAACCCAAGCATCGCTTGATAAAGCTTGCCACGCTTTCAAAAAATGGAGGGTTCTGCCTCCGATAGGAATTTTTGGTGTACTCACTGCCTGCTGTATTGGGCTGACGGAATGAACCTCTTCCTCTGCGGCCCCTTGCGTGTCTTCCTCTGGCTGGGAAGGAGTCTTGTTGACGGCCTTCCCAGTATTGCGTGCGTGGACCTTGATGTCGTTTCTGATAGCTATAGCGACCGGACGAGCGACCTCTGAATTGTCCGGTCCCTGCAAAAACACATCCAGGGAAGATCTTTTTTATAGAGCTCTGAGCTCTTTCAAGCGCTGCATATGTACCAACAAATTGGGCCATCTCTTTCGCAAGGCTTCTCCAAATAGAAGGCCTTTGGTGCCCTCCCCAGCCTCATATGTAGCTAGGTCGCTGAGCTTCTTGTCTATTTTAAGGAGGACCCCCCTCCTTCGCTCCGAAGAGAGGGCGCAGTTCACGTTACCTAGTAGGCAAATCGCCCTTTGCGCCCAGTTCGCTAGCGCTTGATTATCGACTGGAACACCAGTGTCCTTTGACTTTTCAACCAAGTCCATTATCTTGGCTAATGGGCCCGCGAGGTCCAGAAGCTTGTCCTGGCATCCTTTCCAGGCACGATCTACTCCTTTCTGGATGTCATTTGCCGACTTGGTTACGAAAGTGACCATCTTCGGGTCCAATTCTGGAGTATCCGTTAGCTTGCCTGGCAGCTCAGGTCTTGGACATTCCGCTCGCATGCGGGATCTAACCTCCCTGTCCAGTGGTTTACGGATGTGTTGCGCCATGTACAGCGCTACTCTGGGGGAGGGCACCCATTCGGAAGACCTTGGGTGCCTAATGGTCTCCGGATCAAACATATCAAGAATGTTGTCTTCCTCATCGGGAGCATCTTGTGGGAAATGTTCAATGGGATGAAGAATTTCTTCTTCTTCGCCACCTTCATCGTCGGGGGCGTATCCCTCTTCATAATCCCCTGAATTATTCACCCCTGGGGTAGGGGGTCCGTTGCGGCTGTCAGCCAATTTGGCTAGAAAGGCTTCCTTCAGTCTGGCGACAGGGTCGCTATGTTCTTGGGGAACGGTGTTGCCCCTCTCTATTGTGCCCGCGGGGGTCAAAGAGTCTGTGCTCTTACGGACCTTCTTACACCCCTTATCTTCAACCCTCGTTTGAGGGTGTCTAGCTGATGTCCCTTCCCCAGGGCTATTTGCCCGTCTTTTCCTTGCTGTGAGCTGGTCTTTCTGCTCTACCATATACGCTTCCAGCAATTGTAACCTCTGTGTTAGATGTTGCACCCCTTGAGAGACCGCCTGAGACAGCGAATCCCCCAGCACCCTCTTGAAACTGAGGGATAAGTCTGCATCTTGCCAGGTGGGCTCCTCTTCCCACTCTTGTTCGCTCCACTCTGGAGAAGTGGACTGAGAATCCACGGGGTGCGATGAATGAGCCATGAAAACTGTGTCTGCAGAGCTGACTTCTGGGAATCAGCTTTAGGGAGGCTCTAAGAGATTAATGCACCTTTCTAGCTCCTGCGACTGCTCTCTTATTCTTATTCTTTTATTTATTTATTTTTTTTGTATCACAGACCTGTAGTCGCTATTACGATCTTCTCTTCTTTTTTGTACGTCCCACAAGTGTCCGCACGTCCCGCTCCGTCTCGCTAATATTTAATGCGCAACGAGCGTTGGGAGCCGTGCATGCCGGGAAGAGTCTGCGGCGCTGCTGGGTCTTAGTGCTCACTGAATTCGGTGATGTGAGACGTCCCTGCGCGTGCGTGGGGACGGGCGCAGCGCGAGGGAGGGCTCCTGAAGAGAAATGGCGCGAAACGCTACCTTGAGGAGAACGGGGCGGCTGCCTAACGCGAGCGGCTTTGCCCGCGGCTCCGCCCCGCTTCTACTCTGTGTACCGCGGACAAATGCTTACGCGTGCGCGCGTATTGAAAACGGTTTAAAAAGGATATCCATCTCTATATATACATTTCGTTCTACATTCCCATAAGACACACATATAAAACGCTACTCATCTGTACTATGGCAGCCAAAAGAAAGAGGAAAGGACCTAGGGGTGAGAGAGTTTATACCCCGAGCTGGACACTGATTGGTGCAAGGACAGAGGTCAGGACTACAGAAGGCCTCGGAGATGGGAGTTGTAGTTCTGGAACTCATTTCAAGTGGTTCAAGGAAATGAATGTTGTAACTTTATTTGATTCGTTTGTTTTTTTCTGAAAAAAAAAAAAAAAGTTAAAGTTAAGTTGAAGTGCTGGTATGGCAGAATTAAAAGAAAGTAAAGCATAATGCGAGCCTCATGTCTTGTCATAGAATGGCCCACAACATGACAGGATTTGAAGACAAAATGCACATTTTTAATGGTACCTTCTAACTTTGTAACACTATGGTTTTAATGTGGTGTGTGGTTGGCTTTGCTAATTGCAGGTTCATGATGCATGTCCATCTGCACTGTACCATTATCCCATGAAATACTCAGTGGTGATACATTGGGAGTGTCGTTGAGGTATCAGTGGTAGCCATAAGGGAAGACCTGGGCAGATCATTTGAAACTGTAGGCCCTGAAATTGGGCCATGGCATCACTCAGCCTAATATCACAACATGGCATAACGAGGCAAACAAACTGGAAAGAAAATGTTCTACATGGATATGACAAATAAATGCAGCTACCTGTCATGTTCCCAAAGTAAAAAAGGTTGTTCCAAGTTATTTGGTGGACTGTTGGACAAGGCATGGTTACAATAATCACCTCAAAATCATTCTACCTCCCACACTAACCGACAACACACCTGAACTCCAACACAACAAAGGTTGCACAGTAGAGGGTAACGATATATTGAGAGATCACCTTTTAACATGGGAGTCCCCCCCCTATCAAGGTGCCACACAATAAATCATTTATCTGTTAAAAAAAATCCCTATCTATGATTCATATAGATGCACATAGATCCTTTCCCCTGTGCCAACAATGAGCCAAGAACCAGGTCAAGGGTGCAGAAAGAATATATATTTATTTAAATGATAGGTTTAATGAATATTTGCACCAAATGATCCCACACACCACCTTCTCCTGTGCCACAAACAAAGGTACAATACAAACATTTACTTTAGGGAACGTTACTGTTGAACTTCACTTTTGTCCCTGGAACACAGGCTGAATAACAGTTAAACCCTCTTGTGCCACAAACCCCTTTTACGTCAAAATTAAATAATACCTTGGAAGTAGTATACAATGATACCTTTCCTCATCAAACGAGCCTTGACAGCTTTCCACGCCCCTTTAGGGCGGGATATCTGGCCCCTATGGCGTCATATCCGGGGTGTGGCCCCCTCGTGTTTCCCCCGGAAGTTCTGTCTGGGCAAAATCCTGTCCCGGAAGTGATGTAGGTGTGTTTAACAGGCCCTGGGTCCTTAGCGGGGGTGTCCCACCGGATGTGACATCATGGGGGCTATCGGGAAGGTCCCCGCAAGGGTTGGGGCCCCAAGGGGACTTCCTCCGGATGCCCCCCAAAGAACCGGAAGTGTGGAGCGGGGTTTTGAAGGGTGAGGCGTGGCGTGCAGGGTGTATATATATATATAGCAGTGTTTTGGCTGTAGGTCCAAGCCAATCCTGAGGACTAGGTTGAAACTCTTATTAAACAGCATCAGCGCGACCGGGCAGGTGCGGTAAGGTATACATAAGATTGAAGCTTTGGGCTTTGACCAGGGGTGGCTGTGTTAAAGAGGATCTTGAGTATAGGGTGGCCGGGTGTCTACACTTATAATAAGACAGGTAAGAATTAGAAAAATAAAAAATAAAAAATAAAAAAAATAAAAAAATCGAAAAAACATTCGTAATTATATAAAAAATGGGAAATTATTGAATATTAATTTTTAATACGCATTTTTTACTGATTATAAAAATTAATATTTCATAATTTTCCGGCCGGTTATGCTGGGGAGAAAACATTTTTTTTAAAAAATAATAATAATTTATGAATAATAATATTCATAATAAATGTTGGGGTGATGGGTCTAATTCCAACAGGCTTGTGAAGCAAGACCCTATGGTTCTGCAAGGGTCCATGTGTGAATACTGGGCCATCGGTGGAGTTCGCTGTCCTTTTCAAGGCACTCAGGCTGCAAAATGACATGCACAAGAGTCTGCGCAAGCCATGTTCACCCCACACCCCTGCCAGCCGTCTATATATATAGAGAGAGCTCAAAAGAAGATGTTGGGCCCAGCCCCGTGGTGTTGCAGCTGTAATTCAACAGGAACAGGCCCAGCGGACATGCTGTTGATCTCTGGAATTCCAGGGGAGGCTGGAAATGGCCTCGGTGTCCGCATGGTGTGTTCTTGCAGCCCTCAGCAGGATGGGAGGGGTGGCAGTGCTGTGGTCTGAGCCCCGAGGGGCAGCTCTGATGAATCACTTTGAATTTCCGGAGGATGTTGCCACACCCATGCAGCCCCAGGCGGTGGAGGAGCCCTTGAAATTTCCGGGAGGATGGTATCCGGCTGACCATGCATCCCCTAGCCCTCCCCTTCCCCCAACACCCTTAGATCCGGGCTCAAAGTCCTAGGGCCTTATCTTGAGTGGCAGAAGCTGGTGACCATCTGGAGTTAATTTCACAGATATCTGCAAAGCCCGCCACTTTTGAGATACCACTATAAAGAGGGGTGGCTTAACTGTTGTCAGCCCTTGTGCGACGCCTGTTAAGAATTAACCAGCTGCAGACCCAGTGTGTGTGTGTGTGAAGTCATCGTGCTCGTTACAGCTACCATGCAGGAGCAGGATCAGACAAACTATCAGGTAAGGGGTCTATAAACTCTGACATGCTGCAGCCTCCATTAGTTTTATGTAAAATGCTAACTTTTCCTAATTTATCTACAGGACCTCTTCCCAGACCTTTCACTAGGGGCTCTGCTAGATTTTAGTCCTGCCCCATGTACTATCTTTTATATTCAATTATTGACATGCCACTGTGTTTAAAAATATATACATGTGCATAGGTACAAAATATGTTTCTCTGTTAGACTCTGGGGTAAATGCTGGGGGCCGCTATGTTTAAAACAATGGTCAGCGTGTGGTGCTTTAAAGACATATGTGTAGTTGCACCGTATTAGCTTTTTAAAAAACAATTGCCAGTCTGGCCTGTCTTTTGAAATAATAATAATAATGATAATAATAATGTGGCCCTTTGTATTGTGCATGCATAGCCATGGGCCCCGTGGAGGGGTGTTCTGAGGTGTCCCGGTTTTGCGGGTTTCTTTATCTCTATCTGGGGCTCTGGTCCCCTTGTCAAAATTATGCGCCAATTGGAAACTGTAGTGTTCCCTGTTTTATCTTGTTGTTGTAGTAGGGGGGCATTGCCAGGCATGCACAATAGCGCACATCTGAAATGTTTTTTATTTTTTACAATTTAAGCGCATTTTAGGCAGTGATGAATGAATTATAATATGTGCTTCTTTGAGCAGTACCACTTAAAACCCCCAGTCTCCTCCAAATGCTCCTTAGCTGTAGCGCCTAGACACCCGCTTTCAAGAGCTATGCCTGCTTTTCATAAAAAGCAGGCATAGCTCTTGAAAGCGGGTGTCTAGGCGCTACACCAAATGCACCTTATGTGTAGGGTCTGGACACCCCCTTTCAAGAGCTAGGTTTGTTTTTGTGTTATTTATAGAGCGCCTTAATCCAAAGCGCTTTACATAGCACATGTTTACATACAATATCACCCATCCGAGATTGGTACTCATTTATCGCCCTCTGAAGGATGAAAGTCTGAGTTGGCTTGCCTGTAGATCACGATCAGATCGCAGCAGCGATCGCTCAACCCGCTGAGCTATCTTACAGGCTGAAAAGGGCATGTTTTGGTAGTGTTGCAAACATAATCAGTAAAGTGGCTAACACCATGAAAGATGGCCCAATGGTTTTATGCAGGGCGTGAAACTGACAGGATGATGGGGAAAGAGATGGCACAGAGCGAGATTGGATTGAAATTGAAAAGTAAATTAACAATGCGAGGCTGGCATCCATTCAGCAAAATAAATACAGGGGGCAACAAAAAAACCCAAGCAGGATGACCAGCCAAGTTTGACATGCTTTTAAAGAAAGCATGGCTTGAAACATTTCTGATGAGTATGTTTATTTTCCAATGGGGTTCTTTAAGGTAAGGTATATGCATATGTAATGCGTCGATTCGATCAAGAGAACACACACAAAATGCAGATTTTGAACTGAAAGTCTTTTTCAAACACGTGTTGCCGTGGTAAGGTGTGTGTTCATCGCATCCCCAGAGGCACACATGTAAAAGGGGGCATTTCCCTTTTTTAAACATACAACCATAAGTATGCTTTTAAAATACAGGCGGCATGTCCCCGGTGTTTTAAAAGCATACTTATGCCCCCGATGCCATCCCGCATATTCCATAGGGGGATGGTTGCAGCAGAGGCGGCTGTGGCCACAGGTCCCTGGAGCCCCAGATGCAACGCGATCCCTCAGGACTGTGCGGGATGCCGTCTGGGTTTTCGGGATCTGATGTTTATCTGCATTAGAAGCACGGCAAACTGTGGCCAGACACACAACTTTTATTTAATGAAATACAGATTTGTATCTGCATCGAGCTGCAAACAGGGACATCCTGATCCAGATACACGTCTGTATTTCATTGAATAAAAGGTGTGTGTCTGTATAAAATACGAACACGAACTCAGCATCAAGAGGCCCCTGCGGCTTGCCGCCGGGCTCTTGATACTGAGTTCGGGTGAACAAAGGCTCAGATGCCGACGCCAGACCCCCAGGCCGTATCATTTAATTAGCCTTGACTAAATGTTACTGCCTGGGGGTCTGGCATCGGTATATGCGTCCTTTTGTGAGCGTTAATGGGTCCTGACCTCTTGAGCAGGGCAAACTGATCCATCTCGGGTCAGTCCAGCAGAAGCCCATTTAAAAAAAAGAAGAAAAAAAAAAAAAAGATAACTTGGGGCAGGTATGTGCAGGTGACAACATGAGGTAACAGCAGCCCCACAAATAAGGATCCCACACAGCACCAGCCTGTATTGTTAAATAATTATGCTTTAAATTACAGAAGGAAACCACAGATGTAATTATCAGCTGGTTCCTTCTGTAGTTTAAAACATGCTTATCTAACACCCCAGTGCAACACTACAAGCCCTGACATGCCTGGGGCAAGCCCATGGTGTAAAATTGCCACAGCACCAACTAAAAAAGTGCCCCCAACTGCAGACGGGCATTTCATTTCTTTTGTGACACTATTTGAACAGGCCCTAAGGAGACTGTTATTGATAAAATGTGATACAGATTATACATTTTAAAGAATAATTATTCAGCAACACTGTCCAGGACTATAAGCTGCATTGGGAGGTAACCCATCAAAATGCCCCACAGGGGTCCCAGGTGTAAATGGTAATTCATGCCTTTTGTGACAAGGTTTGAACTACACACCAGGGATAAGGTTTTTGATAAAATGTGTGTCATATTGTACATTTGAAGATTATTTATTTAACAATGATGGTCAAAACTACTAGGCACATAGTGAAGTACACCAGCGCGTTGACCCCCAAGGGGTCCTCAGCTAATAAGGACCCCAAGCAGGGTGTGTTGTGCTTCTTGTGCGCACGGGTGTCTGTTGCCCCAAGGTTCGGGCATTTGCAGTATGGGAGGCCCGAGGCTTATTTATTTATCTATTTATTTTATTTATTGCTTCCAGCAGATGGTTATGCAGCATGGGGTGCCTCCTTGGAAGACGCATATATAAATTCCGAAGCACTTATCGACCTCTTGGCAGAATACGGAATTCCTAGTATCGATACCGCCGGTGTGTACTTTTAATACAGATGTTATTAGTAACTGTTATTAATATACATAATGTAGTTTTATGGCATGAGCATAAGATGATTATAGTTATTTAATAATGGGTATTTACAATAACATATGTTGTTTCCTTATTTTCTAGCAGTGATCCATGCGGGCGCCGCTTCTGCAGATGTGCGAGAGGCATCGGCTCTTGTAGCAGGTAATTATTATAGGTGAACCCTGTAAAGCCTGTATGCTTTTTTTATAGGAGTCCTGATGCTTTCCACAAATTGAGTCTTTAGTGTAAAACATGATTATGTATTTGAAGCATAGGTCTGCCATGTGACGATTTGATGTAGAACCTGGTGGTAACTGTTTTCTTTGGTTTTTATTGCAGATACACTCATTGTAGGACCAACGGCATCACGACCCTCCTCAGATCCCCAGACCGCTGGACCATCAACATCTGATGCCCCCCCCAGGACCCATGCCAGATACCCAACACCTGCGGCGAACCCGTCATTAAAAAGGAAGCACCCTGGCTGGGGTACAGAATGTAAGTATGCTTAAAGGATCACTGAGAGCTATGCTTTTTTTTTTCCATAGCAGGTGTCGTTAATATTTCAGCGTGTCTTTAGAAGAACATGATCAGTCCGTTATGGGGTTTTACAGAGTGCTGCACAGGCCTAATTTTTATCAACCAGTTTCTTTTAATATTTTAAAGGGGTTCGTATACCTTGAGTTTTACCTGAACAATGGGCCGTAATGTATTACTTGGTCTTTAATATAAAACTAAAACTGTTTTTTTCTTTTATTTTAGGGGCGTGTGCTGCTGTTGAGAAAGAAGTTATAGCGCAGCTGTTCACTGTGACCCCGACAGCTCGAACCCCTCTAGTTGCAGGTCAGCCGCCTACACCACTGTTGTATAAAGCCGCTGTTTGTAATGATGTGTTAGATGGGGCAGTAAAGCTCCTTTTAAATGAAAAGCAGGGTTTAGCGCTTAAAAGGGGGCAGGTGTCTCAAGGGTCTGCAAACAAGTTCATTTTAAATAAAAACAGGGGCTTATCGCTTAAAAGGGGGCGGGTGTCTCAAGGGTCTGCAAACAAGTTCATTTTAAATAAAAATAGGGACTTATCGCTTAAAAGGGGGCAGGTGTCTCAAGGGGTTGCAAACGTTGCAGTACCCATTAACCCCCAATGTATTATTGTTCCCAACAATCATATACCACTGCCTATTGAATCACTCATACCTGTAGCACATGTGAATTCTGTATCTCCCCAGGAGACACAGACAGGGGGTGCGCTTATACCGGGCCCGGGGCTCCCGGTAGTGGGCTCCGAAAACCTTTAGACAGAGGGACGGTTAGCCCACGTCCGTGGACCCCCAGCTGTGGTGAGAGCCTACCCCCTCATTTGTACTCCCCAACGATCCCCAACCGCATAGTCTATGATAGTCCGCCACAGGGGTCTCCGGCTTGGGGTGAGATCACCCCGCCTCCTGTGTACTCTCCAGCAATCCCCATCCGCATAGGCTCTGGTCATCAGCTCTTGTGGTCTCTGGGCTGTAGAGATATAACACCACCCCAGGCATACACACCTACGGTCCCTAACACCGAGAGATCTATTAGGACTTCTGAAGCTCTAGAAGGTGGGGGTGTTCAACCTAACACCAGGGTCGTCCTAGAGGCGACGCCTATTATAATAATTTCAGATTCCCCCATAAAAATAGGGTCTCAAAACTGCGGATATGTATCTGTCATCCGTGAAACAGGATATTCCCCGAAACCCCTTGATCTGTCCTACACGGGGCCCAACGGTATAAACCAACAAAGACGCATACCCATCATTTATTGTACAGATTTGAATATACAACCCTTAAATATCCCAGGGCCTGTGAATCTCAACACAGCCAACAGTTTTGTAAATATACGTGCTTCTAAAAAGGGGCACGTTGTAAAAGAGTTATTTCGGGCCCCCGGTTTAAAAAAACTGCGAAAGGAAAAACACTTATCAGGCCCGCATAACAGCTCTAGATTATGACGCCAGGCCTGGCGCTTGAGACATCTGTTTGGTAAAAAAACATCTAGTAGACATGCGTAAGCGCGTGTCTAAGGCCAAACACGCCCTTTTCGCTAGGGATTCTAAAAACAGGGTGAACACCATAGCTAAAAAAAGGATGAAAAAGAACACACCACCAACTTTTAAAAACAAACTTGAAAAGAAATGGGTGCTACAAAAGCATATACCTCCCCAGTCTGGTTTTGCAGAACCCCCAGAGCCTTTAAGCATAGGGGTGGACCCTGGGATGGGTACCTCCGAGTCCTGCTTAAATGCTGCGCCCGAAACACTGCGTCCAGTGTTGGAAAACACAAACAACCCCTCAAACCCTGTTAAAAAACGAGGTATCTCTTTAAAAGATTTACCGGCACGCCGTTTAAAATGGCTTCAAACCCTCAGGCAGCGGGAAATGTTTCTCAAACGCCTGAGAAAAGCTAAAATGATAATCATGCAGCGAGCCCTTAAAGATTTAGAGGCTCAACCCCAAAACACACCCCCTCCGGATGAAACTGACACGGTTTTCTTGCAGAGTATGGGCACATACCAGCGAGATCTACCAAAGTTTCGAAGCATTGAACACTATGAGGTGTTCCGCTTTTTAAATCTGGATAGGTTAAGATCAACCGGTCAAGGTCTCTTAGTGATCACAGAAACTACTGAAAGGCTCATCTCTCAGATTCTTGAAACGGTTGGGCCTAACGATTTTGTCCAGATACGCCTAGACAGCACTGTTTTAAACAGGCCTCTTTTCACCAGGCAGTCGTTTCGGCAGACCTTTGATGTTTTGCAGTTTCTAGAAAACATTGGAAAACTGCTACAAAGTAAGGCGGAACTGGTCGTAACCGAGCCCTTGAGACTCGTGTCGGTGGTTGTCAGGGCTAGAGAGGGTGGTGTGTACAGACCCCTGAAGAAAACCCTTTACAGTATGGTGGTTTCCAAGAAGAAACGCTGGCTCTTGGATTTTAATTACGGGGACCTGAACATATGTATGGCTGCAAGCATTATAGGCCTGCTAGAGCCTAGAACCGTTAAGGATGGATACATTCAGGCAAGAGCTATGGAAGTTCACAGCGTATTGGGTATACCGCCTGATGTTATGGTTGGTTTTAATGATCTGCGTTTATTTGAGGATCACTTTGGTGTGCCTATCAAAATCCTGTATAATGAGGACAGGGTTTGGAAATACTTCCCGGCAGGTGACAATGTGAATTAGAACACTATATATATTTTACACCACGAGCAGCACTATTATGGAATCTTAAACCTTCAGAGTTTTCTAGGGGTTCGCAATTTATGCCCGCATTGTTGTCACATATACAGCAATAAAACCGCTCACAGGTGCCACTTACACTGTAACATGTGTCAGAGAGACGGTTGTGTGGTGACCAGTGAATCAGGTTTTAAATGTCCCCGGTGTAAAACATTTGCCCGATCCAAAGACTGTCTTCAACAACACGTTGAAAAGGCGGCTCAAGGTACAGTCGTATGTCATTTTAAAACAGACTGCAGTTCCTGTGGCCGTTTTTTAAAAAGGCCAATCATGAATGTAAGGGTCGGATATGTCCCCGCTGTGATGTAGAAGTGGTCTCCGTGGATGAACACCAGTGTTATATGACACACCAGAAAGAAATAGCCAAAACCGAGAATTACATAATCTTTGATATGGAGTGCATGCAGGAGACCGGCATACACATACCCAACTATATCTATGCCAGGCATCTGACTCGTGATGACAGTTGGTCATTCGCTGGAATTGACTGCGTCAGCCGCTTCATTACAACATTTCTGACAAAAAAATTCCACGGTTATAGCTTTTTGGCACACAACAGTCAGGGCTACAATGGCTTCTTCATAATACAACAACTGATTAAAGAGAGAGTCGACGTCAAGCTGATAACTCAGGGTGCAAAGTTGAAACTCCTCGCTGTGCCAGACCTTAAAATCCGCTTTATCGACAGTTTGAATTTTCTACCCATGAAATTAAGCAAACTGCCTAAGGCTTTTGGCTTCCCTGGGTCCAAAGGGTATTTCCCTCATTTCTTTAATACGTTACAGAATCAAAACTATGTGGGAGCCATCCCCCCTATGGTGTGTTATAGGTCGGAATACATGATGCCTGATGACAAGGAGGCGTTTCTTAAATGGTATACGGAGGCCCGAACACAGGTTTTTGATTTTAAGAGAGAACTAAAAACCTATTGTCGTGAAGACGTCAATATTTTGAGAACAGCCTGCAACAGTTTTCGAGACGGCATCATAGACATGACCCGACAGGTCCACACTATGGATGATCCTGAAAACCCCGAGATGAAGATACATTTTGTTACATATGTAGATCCCTTTACATTCATCACCCTGGCTAGCATGTGTATGCATATATACAAGCAACTGTTTCTAAAGTCTGAAACAATAGCCCTCATACCCCCAGACATGTATCATGGACGCCAGAAACGATTTTCCACACCCTCCATCCAGTGGTTAATGTATATGTCTGAACAGATCAAGACACCTATACAACATGCCCTGCGCGGAGGAGAGAAAAAGATCGGACCCTATTTTCTAGACTGCTATGCGTCTTTAAACGGTGTGCAGATGGCCTATGAGTTTAATGGGTGTTTTTATCACGGGTGTCCACAATGTTATAAGAAAGATGACTATAACACCCTGACGGCGTGTATGTATGATCATCTTTACAGGAGAACTCTTTTAAAAAAGAATTTTCTTGAGACCAGGGGTCTGCGTGTTATTACGCTTTGGGAGCATGAGTGGACCAAAATGTTGAAAAAAGATTCTGATTTAAAGATTTTTCTCAAGCATAAGAATTTACCAGAACCCCTAGAACCGCGTGACGCTCTTTTTGGAGGTAGGACTAATGCCATCAAGCTCTACGACGAAACAGCCCCTGGAGAGAAGATACACTACTTAGACTTCACCAGCCTCTACCCCTTTATCAATCATTCAAAACCCTATCCTTTAGGACACCCACGGATCATCTATGAAAATTTTGGGGATATTAAGCACTATTTCGGACTGATTAAATGCCAGGTGTACCCCCTAAGAAGATTTATTTTCCGGTCCTCCCACAGAGGATTTCTGGTAAGCTCATGTTCCCATTGTGCATGGCTTGTGCAGAGTCAAAACAGACTGAAAAATGCACACATAGCGATGAGGAACGCTCGATCACGGGTACCTGGTGTACCGTCGAGTTAGAAGTAGCCTTGCAGAAAGGGTACCGTCTGGGGAAGATTCATGAAATGTGGCACTTTGAGAACATTACGGTAGAACTCTTTTGCGAGTACATTCGTATGTTCCTGCGGAGCAAACAAGAAGCTTCAGGATACCCCGAGGGCTGCGATGACCCCGCAGCCCGCCAGAAGTACAAAGATGACTAGTACACACATCAGGGTATCCGTTTAAGACCAGAATTCATCGAGAATAACCCTTCCAGACGGCAGCTAGCCAAGCTGTGCTTAAATTCCTTATGGGGTAAATTTGCTCAGAGAACAAATTTACCTAACACTTCTATTATAACCGACCCTGATAAGTTGACAGCCTATCTTTTTGACGCAGGTTATGACATTTCAAGCCTGCAGTTTATAGATGAGGAAACAGCATGCCTCTGTTGGAAATACGCTGAGGAGTACCCTACGTGTTCCAACAATATAAACATATTAATCGCCTGTTTCACAACCGCTCATGCCCGTCTGGAACTTTATACAGTCATGGATGCTCTCCAGGAGAGGTGTCTGTACCACAACACCGATTCGGTCATTTTTGTTAGCGCCCCCGGCCAGGAGAATCCCCCACTGGGTGATTATCTGGGTAATCTAACAAGTGAATTAGCTCCTGGTGAGCACATTATAGAATTTGTTTCTGCAGGGCCCAAAACATATTCCTATCGCACATCCTCAGGGGCGGTCTGTATGAAAGTAAAAGGCATCACTTTGAACGTCAGCAACAGCTTGAAGATCAATTTTGACAGTTTGAAAGAGCTGGTGCGTGAGTACACTTTAGAAAACACCATCAAATCTATTGTGGTGCAGCAGCCATCCATAGTGCGGGAGAAAAAACGCTGGGAGATCAGCACCCAGACACTGCAGAAGACTTTGAGGGTGGTGTTTGATAAAAGGGTGCTCACAAACGACTACAAAACATTACCCTACGGTTACTGAAAAGGAAGCATCGTGTATGATGGACACGTGCCTTCAACACCCTTTTTCATGTGTGCTAGCGGGTCCTTCCAGCTGCGGTAAAAGTTATTTTATCTAACAGCTCCTAGAAAATGCCCGCACCACCATGTCGGCCCCACCTGATAATGTCATCTGGTTTTATTCGTGCTGGCAGAACTTGTATAACGAACTGGCCTCTAAAATACCGCATCTGAAGTTTGTGGAGGGGTTACCAGAGACTCTGAATGATGATCGGTTGCTACCACCAAACCTTATTAACATGATTATCTTAGATGATCTCATGATGGAGGGTGGTCAGAGCCCCGAATTGGAAAAGGCTTTTACCCAATACTCACATCATAGGAGCCTTAGTATCTGCTACATTGTACAGAATTTATTCTACAAGGGCAAGGGCAACCGCTCGATAACTCTAAACGCCAGTTATATCATTCTGTTTAAGAACCCCAGAGATAAACAACAACTTTCGGTTCTAGCACGCCAGATGTATCCGGGTAACAGCCGATTTTTCATGGAGGCCTTTGAAGACGCTACCCGTAAACCTTATGGCTACTTATTGGTGGATTTAAAGACAAACACCTTAGAGGACTACCGACTGCGAACGGGTATTTTCCATCCGGATTTACCGGTCGTCTACATACAGAAGCCCTCTAGAAAAACCCGGTGAGGTGCAAAACAGACCTCATTAGTACCAGCGACCGACCATCATGACGGCACGTATACGCCGGAACTACGCTCTCCTTAAAATGCTAGTAACGGCACCGCCCCAGCAATGCAGGGCCATTCTGTGCTCGGCTTCTGATGATCTAGTATCGGCTATAGCCGAGATTGCCTTCAATACCATCAGGGGGAACGTACCGCTATCCGGCCATCAACTAGGTGTCTTAAAAAAGAAGAAGCTAATCCTCAAGAAGCTGGGTAACAAGCGGGCCTCCATAAAAGTTAAAAGAAAGCTTTTAAAACAATCTGGAGGTTTCATAGGAGCACTCCTAGGCCTTGCATTGCCTCTGATCACCAGGCTTCTAGGGGGCGGTTAATGGAGCACAGTCAGAAGATGTATCTGGTTGACAAGCGTCAGCTGGATGGTCTGAGCACCCATAACAGGGTAGAGCCTGATATTCGAAAATCAGCAACCCTCCGGATCGATTCTGAAATGCAAGATGTCCTACGTCCGCATGATTTATCAGACTACGACAAGGTTACCCTCTATTCCGTGATTCTCCAGAAATACTTAACACATTTTAGACAAGCCGCCAATGAGAAGAACAAGCTAACATTGTACATGCCCCCTGAAGAGCCTACGAGTCTCGGCAACACAAGTCCCGGACACCCCGTTTCTGATCCCCTGGTCTCTGAAATCCTGAATACCATTAACCCCCGTTATCGTGAGAATCCGGAATTATTGTTGAACAAGATGACCGGTGAGCAGGGGCTTGTACCCTGGAACACAAAAGGGGAGTTTGTATATAAAGGTACACCTGTCAAAGGTGCAAATGTCCATGATTTAGTTCGCAGCATTACCAACCCACAGGCCTTTGGAAGACACAAAAAGCCTAGAGGCTGGGATCTGTTCATGCAATCTGCTGCGGACTTAAACATTCCTGCCACTTTAGTGGGAAACATGGAGCATCGCGAACTGCTTGAGACATTGAAAGACACTGGTGTTAAAACCACGTCAGAGGATGTTGAGTCCCTAGATATTTCCGTAAAGAGAAGAAGAAAGAAAAATAAACCCAAACGCGAGGCCTGGTTTGGTGTGTAACTGTGTTTTCTCTTAATTTTAAGAACAGTTTTTAACCTTTGTCATATGTATATGTATATGGTTTATGTATCTGTTTTTTATAAGTATACGCACACCTGTTGATTAAACAAATGCACTGTTTGTAATAAAATACGTGTTTATGTAAATGTCTTTATATCTATACCCACTGCAGCCTGTATAAACAAAGGTTCTGTTTGTAATAAAAGAACATTATTATTTATACCAACCATACGTTTTGCGTCTAATTATTTCAAGCATGGCTAGTACAACATTTTGTTTGTTTAAAAAAATAAATAAATAAATATTAAACATGACACAAGAAGGAGACGGTTGTTTAAAAGTACAACATGTTTTTATTTAGCCCTGTAAACATATCTACTGATTATTAACACACTTGCATTTCTGGCAAAAACTATATACATTTACAGGTGGCCGGCGATATTTACGTTTGTTCACAAAAGCCGTCACCATCCGATCATTCTGCCTGAGATCAAGAGAGTAGGTTTGCGTAACAGCCCGCAGTGCCTGTTTCTCAGACATTTTAGATACAAAGTAGCAAGCATGCTGCCCACATGTCACGGCTTCAGAATGCTGCACCTGGGCTCTATTATAATGTACTATGGGTGCTATATGTTTAACATAGTCCAGTAGATCTCCGTCATATATAGGGTGGCTTGGGAAACACCCCAGACTATCAAAAACAGTTATTGCAACAGTGTCTATAAACATAGCTATCCAATGTGTTCCTTCTTGATGCTGGGGGTCGGTGTTCACAACAAAGCTGATGGTATACCCCGGGGAATGTTATCACACGAATACACACCTCGAAATGTTTTCACAGCATGCTTGTCTTTTCGCAGGAAACGCATGATCTGGTAGGTATCCATTACATATCGTACAGCACCTGTCGCTGGTTGTTGAGTTCTATGACAGAGTCAAATAGGGCCATAATAATGAGATCCACAGTACTTGGTAAATTTGCAGCGAACCGGACCTCAAGTTGTAAATTACCATTCCTAATCAGATTATAATGTCCTGATGATGCATTATAGGGTCTCAAATCAAAAGCCAGCAAGGTGTAGCCACCATCATAGTCGTCACGTGGTATCACAAATCCTTTATCGCGCATGTGCTTGCCGCTGATGGAGACTAGTCCCAGATACTCCCTAATTGTATTTTTCTGTTGAAAACTAAGGCTGTAGGCTTTGGCGGGGATGACGACCCCATCCTTAAAAAGGGCGGCGTAGTTAATGTTGTAATGTTTAAAATTAAAAGGATTGCTTGCGTAATCCCCTGAAAAAGCAGTGTTATCCACAAAGCCAATAACGATTATTTTAGGTAGCTGTTCCAAGAATAAGTTATCTTGACTGGCGACACGGCTGCCCGCTGGTACACTGAAGATTTTCAAGGAGGTCCTCTCCACAGGGTATTTCAAGTTAGATACTTGTAGAGCATCAGCATGCGCGAGTCTGACCGTCGGTGACACGTTGACCCTTTTAATGAATAAACTCGCTGATACTATTACCAGTTTGTAGGCTTCGGCATCATCACTGTTCAAACAGAAAGCATCTTTATTTCGCGAGAGTTTAATTTTCAGATCAACACCATTCACCATCAGCTTCTCCTGGAAAAACAGATCCGAGTGTAGACGCCCTAGTAAATCAAAGTTTCTGCTACCTGTCGCATACGCTGATCTCTTTATAAAGCCCTTGTTGTTTCCATTTAGAGCATAATCCTCCATATGCCCCACCGTGTCCTTATAAAAAAGCCCCGCAGTCAGCTGGGCGTCCAAAGTGTCATTGCTGTAGTTCAGAACGCTTTCAATATACGCTCTATAGGCATACATATTGTCGCTCTGTGTAATCATGCGATCACCTAGAGTGATGTCCACCTGGTTGAAAAGGGTGGCCACCGGATAAGCAATCGTGGCCACCTTCGCCGCTGCACCGATAGCCGTCCCATCCTCTTTTGTTATTCTGCAGGTTAGGTAGAGCAAGGTGTAATTCAAATCCAGGTACGCCTCTGTTGAGCCCGATATGTAAAACTCGATGGGGGCTAATGGGGATAGTGCCGCGAGGGGCGCAACTTCCATGAAAAAACTGTTTTTGATGCTTGTCTGTGTCGGGGGCACGACAAACAGATCTAGTTCCGATTTCACACATTCCCCCGAGGCACAGTGGATAAAGGCCATCTTTTAGAAAATATTGATGCCGGGTCTGTTTTTATTTCGCTTGACCCGTCTGTTCTTTGACGAGCGTTTTCTCTTCTGAGCGGCTTTGGTTGTTGTTCTTTGTTTTTTATGCGGCTTCAGAGGCCCCTGCCGGCGGGAAGCTTGCCTTTTTCTTTTTGCAGGGCTTTTACCCACGTAAACCAGACCAGAGCCCTCTAGTGCTGGTTGTTTGAAACGATTTGCGATGGAGGTTGTTGCAGTAAACACCACATCCTTAGCAATGTTTGTAGCAGCTGTTTTCATATGCGGCTTGGCTAATTCAAACCCTTTGCGCAGGAAGGGCATGGCTCTCCGAAAAAGACTTCTAAAAATACTTCCTAGCCCCTCACCATACATCACATGCGCACCTTGGAAGTGGGGCTGATTTCCATAACCGGCCTGTCTGCGGTAATAATCCCTATAAGCGTGCGGCTCCCCGTAATTCTTCATGATTACCATGTTCTAATTGTCTCTCTCGCGTCTAGGGCGCAGGTGTAGTTTCACCAGGACCTTCCCGTATTTAAATGAGACCAGATCTCCCTGATCGTCCCTTATCTGGATGTTGATGGTATCAAAATGACACTTAGAAACAGGAATATAATCAGGCTTCATGTATTGTATATTAACAATGCCGTTATTTTCACCCTTGACTTGTGTGGTCCGCATCAGGGGGGCGTATGAGTCACCAACCCTTTGGTATTCTACTATATCGCTGTAGATCATGAGGCTGTAAAATCCACCATCAATATCTGCATGTGTTTTGTCTGTATTTTTAGTATTATTTTTTATATGCTGAACGTTCCCCAACACCATCGAGAGTTTCCTGCTACATATAAACTCCACGGTAAGATCGGGTGATCTTACAAATACTTTACGCCGTGAGTTATTTAGAAACAGGTGTATATCTGCATAGCGCTCGAGACTCGCGATTGATTTGTTGATAGTATCTAGCAGCGCCTGTATTGTGGGGTAGAAGCCGTAGGAAAACCCACATTTATCAATTCAGCAGGTTCTCCACGTCTGATGGTATACCAGGAATCTCTTTTGTCCAGGGTGTCCCAGGTATGGGGGTACTGAATCTCCATCAACCCCGCTTCCCACGGACCTTGTAAATTAACGGGTTTAGCCAGTTTAACAGAATAATCCGATATTTCGTTTTTGGGGAATATATCTAAAGAGGCGTTACTGGGCAAGGTGATATAAAAGCCGGTGTTTTCCATCTTCTTCTTCTTCTCAGGGTTTGTCTCTGCTTTTTAGATCCTCTAGAGAGGCCGCGTTGACCCAACTGTTGAATTTCTCAGGCCATCCGTGCCATTTTACCAGGTGCTGTTTCTTAGACCCCTTACCTTTACTCTGAATAATTTTCTCAACCCTATAAAGACGCTGGGGATCGTCGATCACCTTTTGTAACTCCTCTATGTAGAAATTACCGCTTACAACTTCACCAGCATAATCATTCAGCTGATATATGTATACCCCCTCTTTCACAGATGCTTTTGCCACTATGAAAATTTCATCAGTAAAGGACTGTTGGTAGCCTTTTGTAAAGACACCTTTTAATTTGGATACTCGGACGTGGTCCCCTACGCGAAAGGATGCTTTCTTGATCTTCTCCGATAGCCGTCCAGCATACAGGTTTCGCCACGCCGATAATGAGTTTTCAGAGGTTACAGCCCGGGGAGGCATTTTAATAGACCGGTGGTAGCTGTCATTATACACATCGATAAAAGTCTGTAATATATCCACATAGTGTTGTGTATTATAGGCTGTGAAATATCTCCATAGTTTAGATTTTAGGGTTCTATTAAAACGTTCAACAACCGCCGCTTTAACTTCCGTGTGGGTTATAAAATGATGCACGCCGTGGTGCTTTAGAAGGTTTTGCAGGGGCCTATTCAGAAATTCCTTACCGGCATCAGTTTGTAATTTTACAGGTACGCGACCCTTGCTGAAGATATGTTTGAAGGCCGCCGCCACTCTTGAACCAGTCTTATCCCGCAAGGCCTCTGCAAATGCATATTTTGATAAAACATCTATCACCGTCAGAATGTGCCGCGCACCGTCGTTCTGCTTTTCAAGGTTAGAAACATCCGCCAGGTCTGCCTGCCACTGCATACCTTCCGACGCGACAATGGTCATCTTTTTAAATGTTTTCTAGCATTTTTGTGAAGGGTATACGTCTCCTGGCCGGATAGCCATGTCTTAATAGCTCCACCCGTGATGGGGTGTTTATCACGCTGTAATTTTCGATAAAGCGCATCAACACCCCCATAACTCCCAACACCAGATTTATCATAATAGCATACATGCAATCTTGAACGTGTGTTGTTAGCCATTGATGCACTACAAAAAAATAAGCAGACGCAGGGTTGGTGTATGGCGTTTTATTTAATTTTTCTTTATGCTGTTTGGTATACATGTACGGGGTGTCGAACAGTTACCACCCCTGATATTTTATTGGACGCATCATATAACAGGCTATACACATCAACGTGGTTACCCCGCCTGTAACTCTGTAGACACCAGACACTTGTAGCATTTAATAGTTCAGATAATTCAGAGGCCTGTAAAACAAGACCTTTAAGGCGAAGGAATCTTGCATACATTTCAGCCACGTGGTGACTCAAAACGGTTCTAGGGCCCATGTATAAAGAACCCCAGTTGTATCGGAATACAGAACCGTATTCATCACACACCGACATCTTGATGGTGCTACAAATTACACTTTGACACATCCGTGCATCTTGAAATCTCGGTACATCAAAACGCCACAGCCGGGGTGGGGTGTTTACCGCTATTCTCACCTTCAGCATAGCGTATAAAAGTTTTTCCCCACACAGCCGTACAGGCATCAGATAGCTCTCCACACATCCGGTTTTTCCTCCAGAAATGTTACCCTAGAAACAACGGTACACATATAAGGAGGAGTATTATTGTGTTTTCATCTTTTTAAAAAACAAGCTTTTGCGGAACCGGACACCTCTGCGGGTTACTCCTCAACCTGTACAGGTTAGAAAAGTCTCTCTGTATTAAACGGGTTATATGGTTTCTAAAAATCACGGGGCCTGCCAGGCGTAAAGATTTCATTTTTTTCTCAGGCTTGCGACACGTTTGAATTTCCAAGATTGTTTTTGTTAGCAGGCCCCCCACACTCGCATGTACACGCATACCCATGGTTTTATAAACCCTTTTAAGCATCTGATAAACGTTATATGACTTCAACATCTGACATATCGCCCATATTGCTACAGATTGATAATTCGGGAGTAAACAATCATGAGCATCCTGTTGCGGGTATCCGTATTTATGCCCTTCACACCAACGGTAATAGTCCCGCTTCAAACACGTTTTCACAACAGCCGCCGCAAACGCTTGAGCCATTACAGTCTCCAGAAGGGTTATATTATCATCTTCTCCCTCATCAGAACTTTCAAAACGTTTCAAAGTATCGCATTTCTTACACTTATCACCGACTGGGAATGCTGAACTTTCGATCCTTTTTGAACAGCACACGCAATAATAATTGACGGCGTTAAACGAGTTGTTCAGGCCCACAGTTCCGTTATGGTTATCTGGCGTTTTCTGCAATTCAAAAAAGAAAGAAGTTTAGCTCTTGAGCATGTGTTTTCACAGGTTTTTTTTTTTTTTTCACACACACAAACACCCACATCGTCATACTTCATTACTTACCATAGCCAATGTTTCAGAACCAACATCTTCCAGCATAGAGGAGCTAGTAACATCCATAAACAGCTTGTCTTCATCGGATTCTGTGTCTACCGTCGAGGTTATTGCGGCCTCTGGAAACAGTTGCTCTAAAACATTCAGATCTTCATACAGGGTTTCCTCCAGAGCCTTAACAGCCTCATCCATATCCACATAGTCTGCATCGGTGTAGGCGTCATCCACACCGGAGTCGATGACACCCGGCTGTTTCCCACTCCCAAGATTCAACATATCAAAATGCTCACATAATGTATCCATAGTCGCTGCGTCATCAGGACCCCCATCGACGGATAACGCCGGTGCCGGCGGACTTTCAGGGCTATAATATTTTTGAAGGGTTTTCAAATCCTCAGCAGCTGTATTGTCCTTAGAGTAGTAGCTGTAGCGCTTCATAATTCCTGGTATTGAGGTCTTTTGAGTTTTCGTTTTTTCCAAGGCTTCAGGAACGGCTTGTACGTCCCCCAATACGTATCTGTATATATGCACCCTGCACGCCACGCCCCACCCTTCAAAACCCCGCCCCACACTTCCGGTTCTGTGGGGGGCATCCGGAGGAAGTCCCCTTGGGGCCCCAACCCTTGGGGGACCTTCCCGATAGCCCCCATGATGTTACATCCGGTGGGACACCCCCGCTAAGGACCCAGGGCCTGTTAAACACACCTACATCACTTCCGGGACAGGATTTTGCCCAGACAGAACTTCCGGGGGAAACACGAGGGGGCCACACCCCGGATATGATGTCATAGGGACCAGATATCCCGCCCTAAAGGGGTGTGGAAAGATGTCAAGACTCGTTTGATGAGGAAAGGTATCATTGTATACTACTCTTGGAACATTACTAGCTTATGAGCATTAGCATTTATTGATAAGGTTTAGATTTAAAACAACTGCAACAGTGTCTGTGTTCAAAAGCAAATTACACATGCAGTGCTTTGTATATTTAGTTTCCCTGCGCACTTAAAAATGCTAGCAGTTTTGAAATCACATAGACTTTTTAGAATGTTTTCGATTGATAGAAACGTTGTTCCTTCTTCACACCAAAGCAATACACAATAGTTCTGCTATCAGGGTCACTTACTCTCAGGAGAGAGTGTGCATTTTCAATTAGAAATTGCACTTGGTTTCATTTAACACAGCACTTCTCTGCCCAGCACCAAAAACCCAGGCTTCAGTTATATTCAGCACCGTGTTAGTGTAAGTAACTTTCTAAAAAATATATTTTCGGCCATTTGGAGTGATAGGCTGACTAAATCCCTCAAATTTCAGACCCATATGCCCCAATCGCAAAGGGCTTAGCTTTATAGACTTTAATCAGTAGCGGCAGTGGTTGAGCCTTTGTGGAATTAGAAAAAAAACGAAATACAGCGGCCGTGGCCTGGGCCAATTTAGCTGCTTGCGTCTCTATATGGACTTTGTTCTCCCAACCCCCGCTGAGAAGCGAATCCCAAGATAGTCAAAGACTTTCACTTTGTCTAGTGGAGCTCTGTTTTTACTATGTTAATGTAAGACTGTTGTCTGTCTTTTACCATCACCATTGTACCATATTGTTTTACATTCACTATCAATTTCCTCCTTGTCATAAAGCCCACATAGGCATCTAATAAAGACGGTGATGCCCTAGGTGTCCTGGCCATAAGGACAACATTGTCTGCATACACCAGGAGAGGGACTCTTCTTGCACCCAGCCTTGGAACATCCAAGGAGGACTGCTTCAACATTGTTTATAACTCATTTATGTATAAATTGAACAAGATCGGAGCCAGCACACACCCCTGTCGAAATCCTCTTGTTGACTTGAATGGTCTTGTGCAAGCTCCCTGCATCCTATATATGACAACACAATCTGTGTCAGAATATAACAATGTTATCACTTTCAATAACCCGGCAGCGATGCCCAGATCTACCAGAATGGACCACAACTGCTTTCTATCCACCAGTTTGAAAGCAGTTGAGCGAGCCATGAATGCCAAATAAATGGTTGAGTCTGACTGTGTGCAGTGGCGTACATGGAACGGCTATCGGCTCGCGTGCACCAAGGATGAATTGCAGGAAAATTACCCCTGTGTTGTAATTCCATATAGTTGTATCCCGGGATGGGGAACCATTAGATTAGGTAATCTGCGATTTTAGCAATGCGGCTAGTCGGAAATTGGACAATACATAGGGCATTTATATGGTGCTGTACAAGCCCGCCAGACCACTGATAGGACATATTTGGTTTTTGTTCCTTCAGCATTTGATGACCAATTTGAGCCAATTGCCCGGAGGGTCACATTTTTCAGTGTGGTGATTGGTCGCCATCCATGCTGAGCATCCAGAATCAGAACTTGACTCCTTGAGTATCTCTGTGGTCTTTTTTAAATAACCGTAGTAGATGTTTATACTGGGCAGTGTTAGCTGACACCACTAATGGGGTGTGCCCGGTCTGTATTTCTTTTAGGGTCTCGTGGATCATGGCACGAGAACTGACCAATGCAATTGCTATGAACTTTGTAAGTGCAGTTAACTACAGATGATGTTGGCTGACATGTTTGATGAGAAAACAGATGGTAATTAGATTATAATAGTTTGTCTTACTTTTTCTTACTTTTTATTTTTGTTTGGAAATGGACACAGCTGTCCCGATGAAAACAGTTGTTGAAACTAGGAAGAGGGAAAATAAGTAGACCCTCTTGAAAAGCGCATTTCAAAATTGGAAGACAATGGTGTATCTGTCTCGCCCAGTAAACTATGGTTGTTTCCATTGTTGATGATGTTTGGTTCACATTGATGAGGACACTTATCTTATATTCAGGCTTTTGCCCTGAGAATTTGCAAATATTGTGGATCCATGTGTATTAGTGTTGCAGTGAGTGTACTCCATCAAACATATGCAGGGTCGGATTGTGGTGTAGTACATTATTAGCGTTTTGCACATCTCACATTGCACTTTATGATATAGTATATGTATGTATATTGTGTTGTATTTTAAATGATGAAATTGTTTGTGTCTTTGTTATTTTGTAATATGTATGTCCAACACACTAATTAGCCAGCTATGGCGGTTTTATAATATGACACAATTACTAAGTGAATAAAGAATTGTTGTGTGACAAAACTTATCCCAATTCAATTATTTGAGAATAGTACTATGTATATTAGCCCTTGGAATGAGGTATTGGGGGCTGTTCTAACTTTTTGATTCACAATGAGTCTGACAGCCTTACATTTTTTCTATCAGTAATGAGAGGTTAAGTGCCTAGTTCACTGTTCCGAGACCATCACAGAATCCCAGTTGGCGATCCCCTAAAATGTTATGAGTATTCACCCAAATCAAAAGATGTTCCCAAATTATGCTGCCCATGATCTTTGAGGCTGGATCTAATAATGCGATCGGGCAATATGAGCCAGGCAACAATTTCTCCCCCTTCTTAAAAATCGGGACAATAATTGAGCACTGCCAGGTTAGCAGGGTTTCAGAAGCCTGCAAGATTGCATTAAAGATTTTGCAGAGTATTGGAGCCCACAAATCTATATTTGATCGGTATAGGTCCACTGGTAGAAAATCCATTCTTGGGGCTTTGTTGGGTTTTTACCTTTTAATCGCCTTTATTATGTCATTAAGTGCAAACTGGAAAGGGCTCTCCCCAGGGTCACTATACTCAGATAATCAGGGTCTCTCCCTTTCCATCCGAGTCCCTCCTTTTCCCCTATCTTCGGGTGCTGCTTTGGTGTAGAGGGCATCAAAGTAGGCCACCCAAAAGTCAGCTTGCACATTTGTTACTGTAGCTAAATTGGCATTGGGGTTTGGGCTTTTAGCCACCATTGACCAAGAGCCTCTAGAGTCATTCTTCTCCACCACCTCCAATAGGTCCTCCCATGCTTTGTGCAATATATCCAACCAACTTAATTTTAAGACAAGTCCTCTTTTATTCTTCTCTTTTCCTGTTCACCAATTGACTGTTTCGCGGGCGTGACCTTAGCATTTCCCTAAGTTGTTTCCTGGCTTTTCTCTCTGCCCTACTCCACTGCCCACTCTGACTATCTTGGTTTCCCCTTATTCCCCTCATCCTTACCCTCCTCCTGTCTAAAGTCTGGCTATACCCCAATTGCCATCAGGCATTGTAATTCATAGCACCTGCTTTTCACAGCCCCCCCTCTTCTTACCCATCTCCTGGCTATAGGCTGGCACTACCCCAATTGCCGTCAGGCATAGTAAGTCATAGCCACCTGCTTATCAGCCACCTGCCCCTCCCCCTGCCTTCCCCCTCTCTCCTTCACCCCTCTTCCTGTCCTGTAGCCACTTCTCTTTCCCATAGCACTTACTTGTCCCCTGACTTCTGATGGCAGCTCGTCTGACCTAGCTTTCCCTCCTTGTTCCTCTCCTCCCCTTCCCTCCCTGGACTACTCTGAATTTTCGTCTGACCTTCTTGATAGTCTCTTGTTTGTTTCCTCTCCTCCCCACTCTCTCCACTCCCCCCCTTCTCCCTCCCACTCCTCTTGTAACTCTTGCACTGCAACAATTGTCGCCAGGCATAGTAATGCTACTGTTTGTTTTGTCTCCTTTATCCCTCCCCTTTCTCCCCCTAACTGTTCTTGCACTTGTACTATCAAAAATTATTATGATAGTTCTACATTTCACATTCCAATTTGTTTCAAGGACCTGTAAGAATGTAACTGTATTCTCCCTTGATCCCTCCCTCCTTGAAGCGCTGGAAACACATTGGGCCTCATTACGTAGGAGGTAAGGGATTACCGGCACCGGTAAGGGTGCTGGTGCCGTTAATCCCTTACCTCTATATTCCGTGGTCCGTTAGCGGGTCCCTTCCTTAACGCCTGGTCTGACCAGGTGTTAAGGGTGGGACCTGCTAAGGGACTTCAGAGCTAATAACGGTACCGCAAATTGTGGTACCGTTATTAGCTACTTCCCCATTCCCATTGAGCCCTATGGGGGCTCAAATGGGAATTAGGAATGGTTCTCAGAATGGGGACTTACCGGGTCCTCCAATGTTGGAATGACCCAGTAAGTATCCATTCTGAGAACCCAGACACGGTATGCGGTAAGGGGGTAGCCATGGCGCTAATAGCACCATGGCTACCTCCTACCGCGTAATGAGGCCCATTGTGTATAGGCGCTATACAAATGAACAATCAATCAATCACTTCTTTACATTCTTTATTATGCCAGCCTTGGGAGGCTTTGGTCACAGTAAGTGCACTATTTTCTGACAGACTGGCAGCAATCATTTTAGCTATATTTCCACAAGCAGAAATCATACTATCTTGATTACATCTCTCTTTTAAGCACTCAGTAGGAGGGAGATACTAACTTCATTTCCTGCTGGTAAAATGTAGGGGAGCAATACATTCACATCTAAACCCACATTTATCAGATGTTAGTTCACCCTCTACCAAAGTTGGGCCTGGGGGTACTTTGTGGCTACAAGAGAGGGTCAGTAGTAAGGGATTATGATCACTCTTGATTCTATTATACACCTGCATGTCTTTTATCAATTTCCAATGTTCTACATTAATTATTAAATAATCAACTATGGCCCATAAAAGTATCATACTGGGGAGTAGGACACAGTTCTGCTATTAATCACTTGTAGCCCATGTTCTACCAAAAATAGATTAAAAGTTAGAGCTTTAGTACAACCTTTAGGCCTTGAAGGCACCAATGGGGGATTCCCCCAAACCAGAATTACCCCAGGGTCTAGAAGATCTTGCCCCACATCACTGCCAACCTTAATGGTAAAGTCACCAGCCACCAACAGAACAACATCTTGATGGTGCATTAGTACGTGTCCAATGCATAATTCCAGGGTGGACAGTGGATCCTCTAGGTCTGACCCTTTAAGCAGATTATACAAAATGATCACAGTCCAATCAGGACTTTCCCCAGGGTTAAATTCTATGGACAGAGTGTCCTTAGTTTGAAGCAAGGTTTTTGGATGGTCCATATTGATATCTGTCAAGATGTAAGTCACTAGTCCTCCAGAAGGGCGGCCATGCTTATTGGGTGTGGCTGCACTCTCAAATAGTGTGAAGCCATAAATGGATGGGTGGTCCCGGGCCCAACTTTCCTAAAATTATAAAATGTCATAGGCCCAGATAAAGTCAGCCAGTCAGAGGGGGTCATTATGAGATGGGCGGTAAGGGGTTAACAGCGCCGTGAATGGTGCCGGCGCCGTTAACCCCTTACCGCCCTATTACGAGTCTGCTCGCGGGACCCGCAAAGGGCGCCTGGTAGAACCAGGCGCCCTTAGCGGGTCCCGCTAGCAGACCAGGGAGCCAACAACAGGCCTGTTACTAATGGGCCCGTTGTTAGCTCCCTCCCCATTCCCATTGAGCCCTATGGGGGCTCGAATGGGAATGGGTATATACCGGGTCCGGATTCCTCGAATGAGGAATTACCGGGCCCTCCAAGGTTGGAATGACCCGGTAAATCCTCATTTGAGGAACCCGGACCCAGTACCCGGTAAGGAGGTAACCATGCCGCAAATTGAGGCATGGTTACCTCCAACCTCGTAATGACCCCCAGAGTCTTTAATTTTATCAGAAACTACTGCAATATTCCACGAAAGTACTGTTAAATGCTTCTTCCTTCCTGAACCAGATGTTATTAAATGATTCGTAGTTGGGCCCTTCGAGGAAGGCAATGGGCCCCTTCGGTCCACCAAGGCTCCTCCCACTTGGTGCTCCAGCTACAAGTGCACCATGTCTCTATTTGACATGTGAGGAGAAAAACCAGATGACATTATATTTGGCAGTGTTGCGGCCAGACGGGGTCTGGTGGGCATTGAATGAAGAGTACTGTTATGCTCCAAGTCACTGCAATTGCCACATTACTTGACTTTTTGGGCAGGTGGAAAATGCAAAAAGACTCTGTCAAAACTTGAAGATGAGATTAGGGGTCCAGATCCTGGACTCGACCCACTCTTGGCATCTTGGTGATGAAGTAGTGGCACAGGTGCTGTCGGAAGTAAAAATTCACAAAACACATGTGGTTCTGGGGAGGGCTAGAACTGAGGAAGGCCCCCAGTGATGATTCAGTAGTCACTCCCTTTTCACCTTATCAAAACAAACAGCTTGGTTTGCACGGCCCTGATACATTTCATATTCTTCCTGGTGGTACAGTATTGCTGTACTCCGTCCCTCCGCCATGATGGATATTAGGTTGAGGGTTCAAAACTGGTGTATGTGCTGGAAAGTCTTTCTCGCTGACCCAATGTCTAGAGTCTTCATGGCCTTCTCTACAGGAGACACAGAGCAATTGGGGCTGGGGCGCTCTCAACCCTCCATGGTAGCATATCTAGAGCTTAGAGTGGGTACCTCAGCCTGTAGAATGACTGCTGCATCATTACATCTGCCCGAGGATTCCTTAAAGAGATTGATAACCACCCCCAATAGAATGAGCTGTGAGGCACGCAAACTTTCTGTGCATTTGATGTGCTCTGCTATCCCGTCCTCTGTTGGGACGTTTTTCTTCCTTCCGTCAATGGATTGTGCTCAGGGTTTTGAGAGCATGATGTATTGAAAGCTTCCAAAGCATTAGCTTGGGCATGTGGAAAGTGTAGCACCAGATGTGAAAGTCGCTTGACAGCAATACCCAATGTTTCATTGGAGGATGTAGAAGTTAGAGTTGGGTCCCCAACCAGGGATTTAGACAAATCTGTCCCAGAGAGTTCTGGGGCTGGGCATAGGTGACTATGGATTTCAGCTGTGGCAGGGATATTCCTTCCAGCAGTCTGAGCATGCCCCCTTGGAAGGCCCGGTAGATGGGGAGGGTCGGGGAGGAGCCTTACAGTCTTGGTAATGGCTGTAGTATCAATTTCATGGGTGATCGATTGCTACCCTCTCCCTCTCGCTCTCTACTGTAAGCAGCTCTAATTTGGTAGAATTCATAACTGCAACATTGGACTCTAGTTTCTCTAGTGGAGCATTGTTGGCCTCCTGGTCTTGCCCTCCAGTGTAGGACACAGGTGGCAGAGTAGGTTTATTACTGCTGGAACCTTCATATCACCCCCTCCTCATCCCCATTTCTCCTCTTCCTCCTCCTCTTTTTTTCTGATGGCACTGGAGGTAGCCACATTGTGGATTTTCTTTTGTCCATCCCCACCATCCTCACAGTAGGGCAAAGGGGATCCCCAACAAGTCCACAACACGTCCCATTACATAACAGCTAAATTGGCCCAGGCCAATAACCAGCCATTCACCAGAAGGGCCAAAAGTGCTGAAAATGTTGCCCACCAGGGCGAGATGGGAGGCAGGGTAAGGGGCAGGGACTTGAGAGAAAACAAAGGGCAACTAGGATAGGCTAAACAGCAGGGAGCACTTCAAGACTTACTTCGAGGGAGTACAGCAATACTAGTAAACTCCAACTCTCACCAAAGAATCCCTCCTCAGAGCTCTAGACTGTTGGCCAATGGACTACTCCCAAAACCGGTGCTCCCCCAAAATCTGATTGGCTCCACCACGGGGGAAAGAGACTAGAGGAAAGCACCCGAGTGCGTAGTGCCTGTGAGTGAACGTACAGGGCTGTCACACTGCACCGCACTGATAGCGGCTGCCACCGACAGTCCTATCACAATATGGCATATATCCACTAAAGGGATACCTCTGTATGTTGTCAGTTCACGTTCTTCACTCTTTTCTTAACCCCAAAATTGACCCAGCATCCTTTTGTTTTTGGTAAATTTGTTTTTATTGGCATTTGACAAGGTCATATGGAGATAAATCAAAACAACAGTAGGGTGAAGGCCCATTATGTAAGTGACTGACAACATGTCCTGCAACCCCTTTAATTCCCTCCTCCCCTCTTCCCCCACCTTATTACATTTAAATTTCTGTGTTAGGCGGACCTGGGTCCAAGCAGTGCACCCATATATAAGTCATAGTCCGAGTGGATCTTATTTGTGTCGTTCTCACCCTTATGAAGATCATGACACGCTTCTCTTGTTTATATACAGTGGGAGGCTGGGTCGGTTCCCCCATTTTACCCAAATGTCTCCTTCCCTCGCCTCAGAAATTGTTCGGAATTGCAACCATTCAGTCTCCACTAAGGCACTACTTCCATGAATCGCTGCAGAGATCTTTTCCATGAGATATATGCCTTTTGCCGTGTTAGCCCATTCCTGCACTGAGGGGAGGAGCCCCCTTTTCCAATATCTGGCCCAACAGGCCCATGCTGCCAACAACAGAAAGTGCACTAAGGGTGATGATGTGTCCCATTGTCCCTCACCCTTCTCCAAACCAAACCAAACAAAGAAAGGGTCCAAACTGTGTGCTCCCCCCTGCATCTCTGGTGCAACCCAGAACCTCCGTCCAGAACACCTGCACCCTGGGGTACGTACACCACATGTGCCAGTATTCGGCCCGTGCTCCGCACCCATGCCAACAGTGGGGGTCCACTGTAGGAAACATTCTGGAAAGTGAGACGGATCATGCTACTACCGGTGAAGCAGTTTTATCACATGTAACTTGTACTGGCAGGAAATTGACGTTTTGAAGGCCCGTCAACACAAACGCCCCCATAAGTAATCTCCCAGTTCCAAGCCCAGGTCCCGCTTCCATCTTGCTCAGAGTCCCCTAATGGCCCCCTCCCTGGGTTCCAGCAGTGCCCTGTAAAAGTGTGAAATTAGGCCTTTCGTGTCTGCGTTCCCGTCTGGGGTGAGGTCCCTCTGAATGGACAGTTTCCATTTCTCTGACATGAATATCCTTTTTAGCCTAAGGTATAGGAGCACTGACAGTTTACCAATATCCAATGCCTCTTCGAGCTTCTGGATGCTTATAAATTCCCCCATTTGTACCAACTGGCCCACTCTATTGAGCCCTGCCTCAAACCAGGACTGGTACTGCTCAACATCTGGTATCTTGTCCCTAACCAGTGGTACCCAGATGTGACTCACGGGCGTGGGTCACGTGGTGGTCCCCTCCCGCTTCCCCCCTGTGGCCAGGACTTCCCAGAGGACTCCCAATATCGGATGTTCTCTAATACGCCTTTGGAGGCTGTGTTTTGGAACCCAGAGCCATTCTCCGACCGTTGCCAGGATCAGGTTCTGCTTTTCCAGGTAAACCCATTGTTTATCTGGGTCTTCCCACAGGTGAGGTACCAATGCCCTAAGCTGGGCCGCCCTATAGTACATCATTAGATACGGGAGGCCCACCCACCCTTTTTCCTTTGGGAGGATCAGCATCTCGAACCCCACCCGGGGTTTCTGACCCTGCCATAGGAATCTCGTGATGCGCCGCTTCGCCTCTTTGAGATGTTCCTCTAGGGCCCTGATTGGGAGCATTTGAAACAGGTATAAGAACCTTGGAAGAAGATTCATTTTTATCGCATTGAGCCTCCCCATCCACAACAGCTGTCCCTTCGCCCATACTTCCATCTCCAAGAATAATCTATCAAACAAGGGGGGTTAGTTGGCTTGACCCAGGTCCTTTCTGGGTTGAACAATATTAATCACTAGATATTTCACTCCCTCCATCTGGATTTGGAACCCCAAGGGTTCCAGCTCCTCTGTGCTCCTGACCGAGTCAAGGGCGAAGGGGAAAACTACTGACTTTCCAATGTTTACCTTCAACCCGGAGAATGTCCCGTACTCCTCTATCACCTTTATGGTGGAAGGAACCGACTGGGCAGAGTGTCTCAGGTGCAGCATGGCATTGTCCACTACAGCCCAAGTTTAAATTCTTTATCACCAATCTTGATGCCCTCCACTTGGGTGGATCCTCTCAGATACTCCGCCAGATTCTCCATCGTCAGGGCGAACAACAGGGGCAACAAAGAACACACCTGTCTCATCCCCTATGTAGCCAGAAGGTCCTAGATAACCGCCCATTGACTATAACCCTGGCTGAAGGGCTCTCATATAGGGCTTGAATAGTTGGATTCCATTGCCAAAGCCACATTTCTGGAGCACCCCTTTAAGAAATCCCCAGTCTACCCGGTCGAAAGCCTTCTCTGCGTCTATGGCCACCAGGACCGGGTTCCCCACATCACCCATGGCCTGATGAGGTTCAGTGTCTTACGCAGAGGGTCTGCCCCCTGCCTGCTCTGCATAAAACCCACTTAATCAAAGTGGATGAGCCTCGGCATAAGGCCCTCCAGTCTCATGGCCAGAATCCTGGTAAAGATTTTTGCATCCACGTTGAGTAGAGAGATGGGTCGGTAGGACTTACAGTCCTCTGGGTCTTTGTCTGCCTTCGGGATTACTGTAATCAATGGATGGGGGGGTCCTCCTGGAGGCCATAACATTGGAAAATAAGCCCGCTAAAAATCCCAAGAGGGGTCCCGCAAAGGTTTTATAAAGGCCTGCTGTATATCCATCTTCCCCCGGTGCTTTCCCTAGTTTCAAACCAGCTATCGCTCTCAAGACTTCTTCCTGCGTGACAGGCTTGTCCAGTTCCGAGGCTCCCCCAATATGAAGTCTCAGGAGGGACACCCCCCGAGGTATGCATTCAATGCATACCTCGGGGGTATGTATTGGATGTCCTTTCCATACAGAATTTCATAGAATGTGACAATTCCCCCGCCACTGTCTCGGCCCCCTCACAGCATTGGTACCCTTCTCCCCAAATCTTGGTCACCCATCTTTCACCTCTCTTGCCCCAAAGCTTTGCCGCTAATAGGGCATCTGCTTTATCCCCCTTTCATAGTATTTCTGTTTCAGCTGTTGAAGGCTGGACAAATCTCTTCCCATCTCAATGTCTTTCAATTCCTGATGTTTACCGCTTGCCACCTTGAGGTCCTCTTCCCTTTCCCCTTCCCCTTTTCCCTCAACCCTCTCCAGGAGACGGATCTCACCCCTGAGGTTACGGGACAGTAGGCCCCTGACTCGCATCTTAGTGGCACCATCCCTGATGAGAAGACCCCTCCATGTAGCTTTCGCCGCATCCCATACCATTCCTCTCTCCACTTCTCCCGTGTCATTTAGCTCAAAGAATTCTCTGATGGCCTCTCTCATTTCTTCCGTGAAGACCTCGTCCCTAAAGAGGAGGTTGTTACAACGCCATAGTGATTCCCTAGGTTTCAACCCTGATAGGGCTATTTCAGTCTTTACCAGGCCGTGGTCTGACCAGCTAATCAGGAGGTGCTCAGAATTGCCAAACCTGTTAACATGTTGGTGTTCCATAAAGAGGTAGTCTATTCTAGTTCTGGAGCCGTGGACTGCTGAGTAAAACATGGAGCCTATCAAAGTTGGGTGAGAGTCCCTCCACACGCGGAAAAACCCTTGGTCCCATATGTAGTCTACTAACGCACCATTTGTGCATCCCCCCCTGCTCTCAAAAGGGATTAGCCCACCACTATGATCCATATCTCTGTCCGCCCACATGTTAAAGTCAACCTCCATGATGAGGAGGCCTTCCGATCTATTCATAATCTCTTCCATGGCCTCTTTCAGAAACTGCATCTGGCTGACATTTGGGCAGTAAAGGGTCCCTATGGTTATCCTAGTGTTTTCCAGAATCCCTGAGACCACCATCCCATCTGTTCGGTTCCAGACCACCGGTTGTGAGAGTCTAAGTATTTTATTAAGGATAATACCCACTCCTCCCCTTTCGAGGGACCCAGAGGCCAAGAAGACCTGCCCACTATGTGCACTGGGATGCGTCTCTCCTCCCCAGCCACAGTTCGGGTTTCTTGTACCAGAAGGGTGTTTAAGTTGGAATTTTTCATTTCTTTTCCTTGCAACAAGCGTTTTGTAGGTGAATTGAGGCCTTTTATGTTCAAGGAGCCCAATTTGAGGAGCTTAAACCCAGCCTTCGATCTCAGGGTGTGCCATCGGGAGCTAATACTACTCCCCTAGTCCACTCGGTGCTTGGGAACATCAAATGACTCCCCTGTGACCCTGGTCTGCCCATTGATACGTTGAACCCTTGAACTCTCCCACAGGACACCCCACCCTCCATTCTTTTGAACATTGTGTTGACTGAGACGCTCAACAAAGGGTGAGCCACTGTCACAACCCACTCCCTGATTAGAGTGCCCTGCAGTGAGGGACGAGATCTATGAAGCCGTAGCAGTAGCCAAGGAATTCTTCCTACCGTTGCACCTCTCTGCTGTTCAACAAAACAGGCAGAAAGATGCAGCAGTCGGAAGAGGAGACACGGCCAGGATTCTGCGGCTGTAGAAACAGGAGAAAACACAAGGTCAAAACCTTTAATGCATAGGCTGAACCCTCCTCCTCTCTTTTGTTAAGGAACCCACCTGGTGAATTTCTTAAGAATGGTACACTCTGGAAAGTGTTAATGGTTCCCAAAATCCCCAGTCTCCATACAAGATATAGAGAAAGCAACCCAAGATATAAACGTTGCCACCAATAACAACGACTATAGGGGACAAAGAAACATGGCAGAAACCGCTTTCACAATACCTGAATGAAGAAATAATGCTCTTGTCCGTAGTAGATGTGTGTTGCTCTAGGCAGACAGTAAGTAATGTTTGGCAGCCTTCCCAACAACCTATTCCCGGCGGCACGTGTACTCCTAATATCAGATGATCCCAAAAGACCTACCCCGCCGGCACGAGGACACCTAAGGGTAGTACTTAGCAGCACAGCGTCTCTAGTGCTGGTGCCAATAGAGCGTATCCACAAGAGTTAGTATGAAAAACTGCATCGAAGCCAAAAGCAGAAAAAGAGAATTCCTTCAAGCAATCCGGGTCCTGGTAACGTGCAGGCAATTCAGTGTGCAACGTAAGGAAAAGGAAGTCCGTTGTGCTGTCCGAGGTTCAGTAACGTGCAGTCAATTCTTGGTATCAGCAGGGGGCGAAGAATATCCAGTAACATTTAGAGTCCTGTCAACGGGAGTTGCAGCAGCAAGAGAGGGAAAAGGATTACAGGACAGGATACGAGGAGCAGGAGGGGCTAAACAAGGAATAGAGGGTTGACACAAACAAAACGAGACTAAGGCGAGGAACAGAAAACTAGATCAAGAATCATAGACACAAGGAAGACAAAGTGGGCCAAAAGTTCAATCAGAAGTGCGGACTGCAGAAAGAAGGCGTGTTTTAAAACAATCTGTGTGTACGTCTCCGACGTTACGGTGGTCAGCTGTGCAACTGCTTCTGGTTGATCGCTGTCTGCGAGGAGGCACAAACTGTCGCCATGGCAACCTGTAACTAAACAGGAACGGCGAACAGCGTAAAAACACAGAACGAGTGTGTTTATGGATTAAATGCCTAGTACCTTCCCTATTTCGTGCAGGAACGGAACGGGGCTGACTCCTGACAGTTTCCTCCCTCAAAGCGACGTCCACCCCTTTGGAGGCATGAAAACGAGCCAACAGACGAGGGGCGTGGATGTTACTGATCGGTTCCCACGTCCGATCTTCGGGTCCGTAGCCCTTCCAATCCACCAGAAAATACCAGGCACCATGCTGAACTCCTCAGAAGCCTGTACCGGAACACAGGGAGGCTGCAAAGCGAGACGGGTATTGAGACAGACCGGTTTCACTAAAGAGACATGAAAAACAGGGTGGATCTTCCATGAACGAGGCAAGGTCAATTCCACCACCACTGGATTTATGACCCGGGCTATGACATAGGGACCCACAAAGCGTGGCAACAATGGGCGACGTCCATGCAGTCGCAGGTTTTTTGTGGATAAACATACCCGCATACCAACATCATAGACAGAAGCCAGCAAACGATGCCGATCTGCAAACTTCTTGGCGGACTCATGAGCCTCGTGCAAATGGGATTCGATGTCTCTATGAACCCTGGTGAGTCCTTTGATGCAGTCGGATACAGCAGGATGATTAGTTGGAAGCAGGGGATCCACTGGTAAGGAACGCGGATGTTGACCATACAAAGCATAGAAAGGCGTGGTGCCAGTAGAAGAATGCAAAGAGTTGTTGTTTGCAAATTCTGCCGCTGTTAATAGCGCCAACCACGTATCTTGATGTTGCAAGAGAAGACACCGAAGATACTGTTCCAGAGTGGCGTTAAGCCTCTCAGTTTGGCCATCTGTTTGGGGATGGTAAGCACTTGAGAAACAGTCTTTGATACCAAAAGCGGCTGTAAGAGAAGTTCAGAAATGAGACGTAAATTGGGTACCACGATCAGAAACTATGATCGAAGGAAGACCAAAGAACCGGAACACGTGCTTCAGAAAAAGGTCAGCAAGGACCAGTGCTGAAGGCAGCCCTTTGCATGGCACGAACAGAGCCATCTTGGTGTAGTAGTCCACCACAACCTTGTACACTGGGAAGCTCTACTATAAAGTCCATCGATAACATTGTCCATGGTTGATTAGGTACGGGCAAGGGTTGGAGTAAACCCATGGGTTTAGAGAATGAAGACTTACATTGAGCACAGATAGAGCAGGTCGAATATATTCCTGCACATCCTTGTGCATATGTGGCCACCAGCACCATCGTTGCAAGAGATCTTGTGTTTTCTTTATTCCTGGATGCGCAGTGTACATTGAGTCATGACACCATGACATGGCCGTATGCGCCGTGTTTTGGAATCTGGTATGAATATGAATCCTTGAATATAGGGCAGCGTGTTGACAATATCCGGATTGTATTCCGAAATCTCTGGAGGGTTATCGGCCACCCACACCTGTTGTACAACCACAAACAATCTGAGTGGGCAGCAGGAGGGACTCATTTCCCTTGGGTATAGGAACAGAACCGTGTAAACGCGAAAGTGCATTGGCTTTTGAATGTAACCGTCCTGGTCGATACAAGATTACAAAATGAAACATAGAGAAAAACCCATGCCATCTGGCGGGTCTAGAGGTCGAACATTTCACTGATTTCATGGCTAGAAGTTTGCAAAGATCAGTATAAACTTGAACTTGATGTGTCTCTTCCAACAAATGATGCCTCCACTCTTTAAAGGCGTCTCTTATCGCCAATAATTCCCTTTCCATGGTGGTATAATTGTGTTCGTAAGCCGTGAGTTTTTTTTAATAGAACGCAGTTGGATGGAGAACGCCGGTATCGCCACAGATCTGTGACAGTATGCCGCTTATTGCAATACTGGAGGCGTCAGCTTCAACGTGAAATGGTGCAGTAGGATCTGGGTGTTGAAGCACCGGGGCCGTGGTAAATGTAGCCTTTAAGGAGTCAAAGGTCTGTTGTGCTTCAGTAGACCATACAAACCTTTGTTTGTACTAGTCAAGGCTGTGAGCGGGGAGACCATACCAGAAAAAGTCCTGATAAAATGTTGGTAAAAGTTTGTGAATCCTAGGAAGGAGTGCAATGCCTTGATGTTCTTGGGGACCGGCCAATCCAGAACAGCCTTGACTTTTGCTTGATTCATGCGTAGACCCCTACTAGAAAGTTCGTAGCCCAGGAATTCCACTTCAGATACGTGAAAAATGCATTTCTCTGGTTTAGCAAAAAGATGATTATCTCTCAAACGCTGCAAAACTGATGATACATGGGTAATGTGTTGTTGATAGTATGTTGAGTACACTAATATGTCATCCAAATAAACAACCATAAACCTATCAATCATGTCCCTAAAAATGTCATTTATGAAATTCTGGAATGTAGTGGGGGCGTTACATAGCCCAAAGGGCATGACAATACTCATACAATCCAAACTGCGTTTTAAACGTGGTTTCCCATTCGTCCCCTTCTTGTACTTTGACCAGATTATGGGCTCCTCGAAGGTCTAATTTAGAGAAGATTACAGATGAGCCCAGTTGGTCTAGGAGGGTGTTGATTAGTGGCAAGGTATACTGATTACGTATTGTCACAGCATTCAAGGCTCTGTAGTCAATACAAGGCCTCAAGTCCCCTTCCTTCTTTGGGACAAAGAACAAGGGAGAAGCTGCGGGAGACCGAGAAGGACAAATGAACCCAGTCTTCAAGGCATGGTCTATGTAATCCCGGAGAACCTAGGTTTCTTTTTGCGTGAGAGAATAAATACGACCATTTGGAACGGTTGCCCCTGGAATCAGGTCGATGGGACAATCGTACGGCCGATGCAGAGGTAGTTGATCGGCCAAGCCCTTGTCAAACACGTCGCTGAACTCCTGGTATTCCCTTGGTATAGCTGCCGAAACAATGGAGCAAATTACAGGAGCCGACTTCAACAGAGACCGACAAGGACTGGAAGCATTACCACAACTAGAGCCTAGACAATGTGCTTCGCAATAGTCGGAGGGAAAACAGACCTCTTGTCTGTGCCAATCGACCGCTGGATTATGTAGGGAGAGCCATGGCAGTCCCAAAATAATCCTGAACTGTGGCGCTGCAATCAAGTCGAAAGCAATAGTTTCTGAATGGCCGCGTTCAGTGACCATCAAGATGTCAGAAGTACGTTCGGTGACCAGCCGTGAAACCAGAGTGGTACCGTCCACGGCATTAAGCAGTTCCGGTCTATCCTTAGAACAGATGGGGATGTTAGATTCCCGGGCATACGTGATATCCATATAATTATCCGTAGCACCGGAATCTAAGATAGCAGAAGCCTCCCAAGATGACCCGTGGGAGAGTGTGATCATAACCGTGAGCTGAAAAGGTGAACAGCCACCCTTCGAGCAGCGGTTCTGATGCAAAGGACTCAGCAGACGAACCCCATATACTGCCGGGTTTTGGAGTTTCCCATTTTCTTGGCGGGTTTCTTGAGGCATGACCGTATAAAGTGTTCGGACGAGCCACAATAAAAACAAAGATTGTTGGCTCTTCTGTTTTCTCACTCCGAAGGCGTAAGGGGTCCTCCCCACTCATCTATGCTTCCCGATGATGCTGGGCCTCAATGATGAGAGCCGGTGTTATGTAATGTTTGGTATCCCATACCTTTCCAGTATCTACATCAACGGCTTCCTCAGTGGCAGCCTCGTACTTTAATACAAAGCTTTCCCTCAGAATAAACAGCTTTTATCTATCACTCCAACTGGAGGCTGCTCAGTGCTCTGCTGCTTTAGTCTGTGACAGCTTGGAAGAGGGGCTGATGCTCAGGCTCACAGAGGCGGTGCTCAGGCTCACGGGGCGGTGCTCAGGCTTAATGCAGCCAATCAGCAATGAGAAGGTGGGGCCCCGAAAACAGAAGACGGGGCATACCGGAACACAGTAAACTGACACGAGCCAAGTGTCTGAGCGAATCCCAGCAGCACTGAGAAAGGCTGGCGCGGGTGAGGCAATAACTTGCCCTGACACATGGTAATAGAGAGTAGGCTCCCACATAATCCACATAGCCCACGTGATTTTGAGAGGAACCTGTTTCAAAAGAGGGACATGAGCATGAACTGTATTGTTACGGACTGATGGAGGGCAGCCTCAAATTAGACTTTCCTGTTAAAATCACAGTGGCATGCGCACAGAGGACGTGAATGATGAACAAGTGAGCAAGTGTAGAGAATGCTGTATTGTCATACTTGAATCCCTGCCATGTGTACATGGAGAACATAGGGGGCTAGTGACTTGTTATGCCTGCTGTGAGAGCAGATTTGAATCATGAAGAATTATTATTTTCACTAATAAAGAAAATAATAACAATAATTATAAAGATAGCTCAGCGGGTTGAGCGCTCGCTGCTGTGATCTGCTGGTCACAGGTTCAAATCCTGGCAAAGCAAACTCAGCCTTTCGAGGTCGATAAATGAGTACCAATTTCGGTTGGGTGATATTGTATGTAAATATGTGCTCTGTAAAGCGCTTTGGGTTAAGGTGCTATATAAATAAACACATCATTAATACTGTCCGTTTAACATTTTCTCCATATATTGTTTTGATAACCTTTCCGTTTTAGCTATTAGGTAGGATTTGAAATAGAATGAGTGATTAATTGGCCCACATTGTGTTTCTCTGTGGCCATTCACTTTCTTTCCATGCCCATTCATATTGGGTAATCTGAGCAGGAAAGCTGCTTGATAAAGCTTTATGCAAATGACCCCTCTAGGCCTCTGCTTAATTTGTAAAAAAAATAAGTGACAGGGTCCAAATATTTTCTAGCAAGCCTGTAAGACATGGGGGTGGGCACCACCCACGTCTGCGCCTTACAGTGTCAACATATTTGGGGTAAAAGCTGCAACTCCCACCGGTTCATTGAATTTTTAATAACGACAGTAAAACGTTGTCCTATGGCCGGATCTTCTGTTTTTTGGTGCAGGGAATTTCCTTGCCCAGTTTGGAGGGATGGATTATGATTCCCTGCCTGTAATCCAATATTACCACCAATTTTCATGTTCAGGATTCTTTTGGAGCTTAAATGATCAAACGTGGGGAAGTATAAAAATATGGCCACCAAGAAGATGTACTCACTGGCAATATCACTACAGTCTAATGTTTATGGTCACGGCAGAGTGGCACCCCCATATGAGGTTGCCTAACAGTGGAAATCCAGTGGGGTGGCTGCAACCCCTGCTGCTGCAGACTTGCGTTTCAGAGTGGTGAGGCGCACAGGAGACTCTTTTAAGTGTGTGACAGGCATCAATCGAGTTTGGAGTAGGAGGATGCTGACTCACAAGCACACATGGACAAGCAGGTGGTAGCTCCAGAGTTACAGGAGGGACTTCACAGCTCGGCTGAAACAAGTGAGGTAAAGCCAGCAGGCAGCTAACTAGTGTTTTGTTAGGGCGAAGAAGAGGAAAATAGCAGCAAGTGTATGCAAAGCAAGGATCTCTAAAACACTGCTCGGTGGCCACTCCGGGTGCTAATTTGAGGTATAGAGCAAACACACACTGCTGTTTGTGAGGTACATTGACAATCTTTTCATTGGACCATAAACACTTGAAAGAAAAGTTTGATAAATTAACATATATCCAATAGAAATGAAAAAACATGAATGAACTGTTGCCAGAGAATTCAATTCCTAGATCTGGTAATCTTTGCTGGGCAAGAGAAAGTAAAGAATAAGATGTATCACAAAGTCAATGCTAGAATATTTTACATGCCTAAAGTTCCAATTCAAGAAAACAGATATCGAGTATGACATGCAGTGAGCCTTTATGATCTCAGTGTTCAAGAGAGAGAGAGAGAAATTATCCTATGAAGGTACAGATTATCATGTTGAGAATTAAAGAAAGCAGATATGAGGAACATAACTTAAGATCAGCGCGATGAAATGCTGGAACGATTCCTACCACGAGAACGTTAAAACGATAGGGAGGACAATGTACTAATTAGATTGATCATAAACTACAATCACAAAGCGCGAAAGCTTATATCAATGCGTATAATTTACTGGCACATATTAGACAAAGATCTGAAACACGTAGCAGGCAAAAAATGTCTTACTACAATGTCTGTGTTACAGCACCTGCCCTCTGGAACTCCCTCCGACCATCGATCAGAAACGAGCAATCTTTCCCCACTTTAAAAAAAAACTTGTCAAGACATGGTTATTCAACAAATATGAGCAATTTGTTGCCTCCGGACTCTGGTCCATGGATTTAATGTTTGCCTTCCATCACTGTACCCGTTTTGTATATGCACTGTAACCAACGCTGTGATACCTCTGGGTCTGGGTGTTTCAAATATGTAATACATAAATAAATAAATAAATACGATAGGAGATTCCTCAATTTAAAAAATAAACAGACAGATTGTTTACAGATAGAAGAACAGACTGAAATTGGTTAGTACCCAAACTGACAGGATTGTTCTCCTTTAGCAGGTGTAACTGGCACCAACAAGACATGCATACAACCGCACAGGTACAATCTCATGATAAGAATTTGTGTTGTTTTATGCGCAACTTTATTAATTGCAATACAACAATTACTATTTATGTTTCAATTTGGCTCTGTGGATATCAGTCTGTTTGGGGCACTGTTTGAAAGTCATGGATACAGATACGAGAATATGTACAAGCCATAAAGCTCAGAACCCCTCAATACCATGTTGCCACTCATTTTGAGGAAAGTGCATACTAATAGTGGCAAAACACTGTACATTTTAGGGCTATGAAGAATAACCTATACACTGATATCCAAGGTCTGGGAATTGAGAACTTTCATTCTGGTAAACGGAGGCAAAAAATAATATAGAAATGACATATGCTTAAACCGTATGGGTTAAATACAAAGGAGCGTCTTGATCTGTATAATTAGCATTAAGTTAGAAACAGGGGAAAGTTCCTGGGATGCATATAATTTAACACGGTCTGAAAATGTTATCTCATCACCAGCCAGTAGTGAGATAATTAAATCCTGGCAAAGCCAACTCAGCCTTTCGAGGTCGATAAATGAGTACCAATTTCGGTTGGGTGATATTGTATTTAAATATGTGCTCTGTAAAGCGCTTTGGGTTAAGGTGCTATATAAATAAACACATCATTATCATTAATACTGCCCGTTTAACATTTTCTCCATATATTGTCTTGATAACCTTTCCGTTTTAGCTAATAGGTAGGATTTGAAATAGAGTGAGTGATTATTTGGCCCACATTGTGTTTCTCTGTGGCCATTCACTTTCTTTCTGTGCTTATTCATATTGGGTAATCTGAGCAGGAAAGCTGCTTGATAAAGCGTTGTGCAAAGGACCCCTCTAGGCCACTGCTTAATTTGTAAAAAAAATAAGTGACAGGGTCCAAATATTTTCTAGCAAGCCTGTAAGACATGGGGGTGGGCACCACCCACGTCTACGCCTTACAGTGTCAACGTATTTGGGGTTAAAGCTGCAACTCCCACCGGTTCATTGAATGTGAGGAATGATCTGACTCTGGCAGTGTTGACATAACATAGAACATGATTCAAGTACACTAAAACAACAGTGGACCATCCAGACATTAAACGTGAATTCTGCGCTTACGCGCTTTAAATGGTCTGATGTGTCTCTTGATGCCTTGATTATGGCAACACAAAAACTAGATCCAAAACACAATTTCTATACACACGTTTTACCGACTTTTGGTGTCACATGTTCGAGAAATCTCCCTCATTTATTAAATCATAAACATCAAAGCGATCAAATTACCCAACAGATGAAAAGATCGCATAGGAAACACGCCGGAGATTAAAAAGTCAATATAGAAATTGGTCTAGGGCAAGAAGGGCAAAACTATATCAATATGATGGTGAAGCATTTTTGCACTCTGCAAATAATAAAAATTCTGCTCAATTATGGTCCCTACTCAAGAATGTGTCTAGTCCATCTCAGGCCAGTCTCCAATTGTGTGGTGTAACTGAAGCACAATGGTTGGCACATTTTTCACATCTATATGCAGATGCTAAGTATGCCAACCATACCTATGTAAAATCACCCATAACACATTGGGACCTGATCTGTTCCCCAGAAATACTTGAAGAGTTTATAAGGAAATCATCTGCCTCTCGAGCTATAGGGCCAGACGGACTAAGTAATTACATGTTTAAACAACATCCAACCAGATCGGCAAACATATTGAATAATATTTTCCAACAAATCATTCTGACAAAAAGCATACCAACATCTTGGTCATCATCAATTTTAGTTTCGATATTTAAAAAAGGAGATAGGGCATCTCTGGCCAGCTATCGTCCGATAGCTTTGCTTGATGCGCCAGAAAAGCTGTTTGCGCGTCTGGTTTTGAGAGATTTTACAAAATGGACACAAGAATATAATCGGCGAGACCCGTGTCAAACGGGGTTTGTGGCTGGTCTCGGAACCACAGTCAACCTATTGACACTTAATGCTCTAAAGGCTCAGCACAATCCACAAGACAATCCTTGTATTTTGGTTTTGTTGACCTGCATTCGGCTTTTGATTCTGTCTCGCACATTAAATTATTGGAGAAGTTCAAGTTGACTAGGTGTCCGGGCACCTTGTGCGACATCATACATGCCTTACATTTGATGACTATTATCAAAGTACGTCTGTCCTTACTGGGTCTACTATCTTCAACAATATCGACGTTTGGGGGGCTGAAGCAGGGTTGTATCCTTGCTTCATCCCTCTTTAACTTCATCATCCACGATGTGTTCATGGCCTTCTCTCAAGTTAAAGCCGATGCACCAAAGATGAATGGTTCATCCATCAAAGCCCTATGGTATGCTGATGACCTGGTTTTGGTTTCAAAAACTCTGACAGGTCTACAGAAATTACTGACGGCATTAAGTACATATTTGGACAAAAATGAATTGATCATTAACTTGAATAAGACACAGATTGTTATTCATGCACAGAGGTTTTCATATAGATCATTATTTGACTGGCATGTTAATAAGAGCATAGTAGAAGTGGTGCCCACATATCTTTATCTGGGCATTCCTTTTGATGGCAGTTCCTCAGTGAAATCGCACTCTAGGGCGCTAGTGCATAAGACTACCACTGCAATCTCGCAGACAAGGTTAATCTTGAACAGATTTGGTAAGTGTAAGTGGGGGTGTTTATGGGTGTACTGGCGGGTTGAGGGGCCTTTTTTTTACCGAGGCAAAAACTTATTTGCAGCGAAAATGACTATGGTTAATTCTGCCGTGATTTTGTACGTCGGGTCGGTCAAACAACCTAAATCCCTGAGGGATAACACTAAACTACTATACCACAACAAGAGTCCATTGCAGACGCTCTGTTATAACTTTCATAAGACAGGTGGCAAATCTTTAAAATTCAATTGGGACCCCCATATATCTTCATCTAGCCTGCCATGCACCCAGTGACACAACATAACATTCACAAACTTAATTCCACTAGAACATACAAACAATGCATTTTTCATCATTCATTCAGACACAAAAGTCAACACAGATATGCTTGCACACACTCACTCACACACAAATGCACCCAGCACCTCCACTGACCATACACTGCGTGCACAAGACGTTTATGTGTACATTTACAATAACACATGGAAACAGTGACACAACGTCCATTGAGCAGACCAGACTTTATCACCCCCTGATACCTGAAATTTTGGGCTACGTTGACGTGACCTAGCTGAACTATAAAGCCATGGCCGAAAAGACCAGATTCACTGCAATGTCAGCAATTTGCCTGATTTTTCCTTTCATTCAAAGGCAGAAACCATTGGTTAATGCAGTGCAGTGGGTGACCAAGTATAATTGGTATAGATTCTTAAATGCCATGTATCTCCTTGGGTTCTGCACAGAATCGTATATGTCTACGTGCTGATAGATTTTTTCTACAAGATTGTGGCTGATTAAAATTAAGGTATGTTTTCCTGTGTTCAAATGGCTCCACGCAGTGCAGTACCGAGCGGGAGAGTCGCAAGGGGGTGGTCAAGCTGCCCCCCGTAGCTCTTTTAAGAGCCAGACCAGAACATATGTCATTTGGACACCTCTCCCCTTCGGCACCTCAAACAGGGTGCCCAACAGCAAAAATGTCCCACTGGCAGGACACGCTTATTGTCCTGGCAGCAGGACACCTTATCCGTTCCGAATGGTAGCATTGTCCTGCTGCCAGGACAATGTCCCAAGGAGCTCCCGGCAGCAGAGGGTCCTCACGTTGCTCTGTATCAACAGAGTATTACAATGTGAGCAATTAGGCACTGACGGGAGGGAGGGGGTACTATAAGCAGGGACTTTTGTCCCTTTAGAAATGTAAATGGGAGGGAGTGATCAGAAGTGAGAAGGGTGCATAATGTTGGATGCTTTATGAAATAATGACTATGGATTTAAAACCCAGGGGGAATTTGTTAGGCTCACGTTAATCTGCATGATGCTATTGTGACTTTGTATGAAAAATTGGGAGAATGAAACTAAAGCCATACTCCCATTGCTCAACATATTTCTATGACAATGTATATAGTGTATGGTTAGTTTACTTTGAAAGGCTAGTTTATTATGTAATGTGGTTTGCTTCCAATGCATTGCTATAAATAATTATGTAATTTATAAGCGCATGAAATGTAAAGCAACATGTTAATAAATATCTATATGAACTAAGCCTGGAAAGATGTGCATGGTTGCGTAAATTGTCCACATGCCAGTTTCACAATTTAACCAAGTGTGTGATCCTGAGCATATTATTTAATCACATTGGCCCTCATTACAACCCCGGCGCTAAACCATGGCGCTATTAGCACCATGGTTGGTGCCGGTGTTGTGATGAGTCCGCCATGGTGGAATGGGGAAATACCGCCCCATTCCAAGGTTGGTGGGGCGGTATTTCCCCATTTCACCATGGCCCTTCCCTATTCCCATTTTCGACCCATAGGGCTCAATGGGACTGGGGAAGGCGCTAAGCACGGTACCGCAAATTGCGGTACCGTAATTAGCACTGAGGTCCCTTTGCGGCACCCTACTTTAACGGCTGGTTTTACCAGCCGTTAAGGTCGGGTCCCGCAAAGGGACCTTGTAATCAGGCGTTGAGGGTTTAACGGTGCCAACACCTTTTACGGCGCCGTTAAACCCTTAACGGCAGGGTCGTAATGACCCCCATTGTGCCTTATCTGCAGCTCTGTAAGTGATTCTGATTCACTTCAAAGCTTATCTTAATGTATCATGCTATTATAATGGAAAAGCCTAATGACTATATAGTTGCTCCACATATAACAATAGTAAAATTTAGGTATTTTGTACCACAAAGTTATTTGTCACTTATTTATGGCAACTTATTCTAAAGTCACTTCCATGGTGTCTCCAAGTAGCAAAGACTGATGATGCGCCTTGCAATGTCCTTTTCTGTGAAGTCACTTTTGTTGGTGCAATCCATATGTTGATTAGGAAGTTTGCATGTATTTTGCCTCAGAGGGCTTGGACAGAGCTCCCCAACAAACATACACAACACAATACACTTTTTTAATTTTTTTATAAAGTACCTCTGCTTTCAAATGCCGCCCAGGCCACGTCTCGTGTTACACCGACCTAACCTCTTCACACTCACACGCCTCCAGACAGAAACAAGGAAGCTGAATGAGCTTCCTAGTTGCTGTCTGTGTGTCACACGAACACGAAGCCCGAAAACGATGCTCTGTGCCGGTGGCCCCTGGAAGTGCTGCTGCTAGCGTGACAGCACAAGCACCAGGCCCTGCAACACCCAGTTCAGCACCCTGTCTACTGACTTTGAGCCAGGCCAGCCAGGGTGAGGGACTGAGCCACGCAGGACATCCCAGCCCTGAATGTGTTGCAGCAGGGCTGCCTGACATCTCTGAATTATGTAATGAGACAGCACAAGCCTTGCTGAGCACCCCAGCCGGGCTTGCGCTGTCCAATTACATAATTGATGATTGCAGCCCCCCCTACCCTCCATCCAAAAGATGGGGGGGCAAAAAGGCATGCCACAGAAGTTGGGGGGACAAAACCCCCTTTGCCCCCCCCTATAATTACGCCCATGCTGAGGCCAGGCCCACATGAAACATGAATAAGTACGGGCTATGGCAAATCAGGAAGAGTGAATTCTGGAACCCGTACACTTTTGGGGGATCTGTGATAAGTGAGATTGATTGCATTTGAGAAATTTGATCTTGTGGAGTTTCTGGAGTGAGCCATGTCGAAAAGCATTTTCTGAAGTGTAGTCTGAGGGTCTTCTGGCTGATTGAAACTGTACATTCTAGGTCAGGGGTCTGCAAACTTTGGGTCTCCAGATTTGTTGGAGTACTACTCCCATCATCCCTAGCCAGCATAGTCAATTGCAAGGGTTCATGGGTATTGTAGTCCGAAACACCTGGAGAGCCAAAGGTTGCAGAGCCCTGTTCTAAAACGTGTAGTCCTGTGGGAGTCCATTCTGTTGAATACAATCCTGTGGGGTCATTTGTACTGAGTGAAGCAGAGTGCTTTTGGCAGAATTACCCAAAATTACTGAAAAAAATTACTGAATGCGTGATTTGGCCAAATTTCAGGCGTTGGAAAATTCCGAACAGCCGAAAAGTTCGACCAGATCACACGCATTCAGTGGTGGGATCTGCGGGGTTGTCCCCCGCGCCCTTGCTCACTATATTGTGAGCAGGGTTTGCAGAGGATCTCCCCTGCAGCCATCCCTGTGATGTTGGAAATGCATCGGAGGGACAGGGCCTCTGTATCCTTGTCCTTTACTGCTTTTTATCATATGTTCTGTCGTGTTTTCCACGCAGGAGTTCATGTGGGACTCCTGGCGGAGCAGCTCTCTCACTTTTGGTTTGGTGAAGGGGCCCGTGGGATAACCTTATGGCACCCATGGGTGGGGGTACAACCCTGTGCCCCTAGTGTATGTTTATGGGCCCCTGTGGGTGGCCCACAGAGCAGGGTATGGGCTGGTGGCGGCTCCATGCTGAAATCGACAGGTGCACGGAGTATCCTCCATTTTGGGATATCCCGGCCCTGCCATTGGGATCAGTTGATTCCTGATGGAAAACAAGATGGCCCCTGTGGCCTCTTGCTTTCTATTACCCATTACCTTGTTTTCCCAAAGTCCTGGGAAGCCCTGACTCTGTCCCTTCCCCCTGACTGGAAGTGCCATATATGGTATTGTTGTGAAGGCCCGGCCAGACTAGCTGGAGCCTTCCCGGTGATGTATGTTGTGGGTGCCTCCTGTGGGTGGGACCTGGGTGAATAGAGTGTGTGACGAATATGAATTCTGTGTTGTGGGTGTCTAGTATCTGGTGGTTGACACAATGACTGAGACAACCCTGCCCGAAACCGGTATGAATGCAGCTTGGAGTGTTGAAAGGCTCGGTACTTGTCCCAATACACATAACCTTTTGTGAGTGTCTGGAGGGAAGTGAATGGCCTGAATACCTTGTGTGCCTGATTGGCTGCCTGCCTGCATGAATGCCCATAGTCGTGATTGGATGCTTGAGTGTGACCCAGCGGAATGAATGGGAGATCAACACTATATCTGGGGACCTCTCACTGCTAGGAATCGTGTTCAGAAGCTGAAGTCCACTACGACGAGTAACTGGAGTAACTGACGCTTGACCTTGAAGCCCTGCTGGACGAGAAGAATTGCTGTTGCTCTCCTTCACAATCTGAAAGCTGTTGTGCCTCCAAGGACAGACCCAGAGAGGACCTGGTAAGGCGCCCTCTTCCCGAGCTATGAGGGACCATCGTGCACAGCTGATCTTTGCCAACGCTCCCTGGTAGACAGACCTTCGACAGGCTGCCGACCCGATACGGGGACTGCTGCGGAACTCCAAGGAGAAGCACTCGGACGGTTGTCCGCCACTGTCGACGACCGCCGTCGCCGACCGGAGCCGCCGTGCTCCCGTTTGCCTAAGAACTTCAATTGATCATCGGACGCTCTCGCCTGCATCGTCATCCGCTTGTCTCCCGCTGGAGAAGGCCCGACCGTCGACGCGCCGAGGAGCATCCACCGGTGGATTTCCCGCCACCTAAGGACCACAGAGACGCCAACGACTCAACGCCCTTGCTGGGCCACAGTTCTTCATCATCTCTTTGCGTTCCAGAACTATCGTCACCGAGGTGCCCCGCACGCCTCTTCCCTGCAGGACGCCAACGCTCTGTCGTCGACGAGCACCGCTAGGAACGAAGCTGCCACTTCCCTGCCGTAGTTCACCCTGTTCACCGTCGGACGTTCGATGACCCGTGACTCCTGCCTTAAAGGGAGGGCACTCAAGAAGGGCCGTCGATTCCCCGACACCGAACGCCAAGTTCCCCGACACCTCTCGACGATCCGTGGCTCCCGCCTGAAAGGGAGGCACTCAAGAAGGATCGGTCGACGCATCGTCGGAGAACTCTACTCCACCAGGTACATTGGGGGGGTAAAACCTTAATAGGAAGAAGTGAGACTATTGAACATATGGACTGGGCTTGTGCGATATATCTTATTTTACAGGTTGCCCAGGCGGGGGGATCTCCACACAGAACTGTGTCTAGGTAACGGGGCCAGCATTCTGCCTATTGTTTCAACCATCTTACGTTCCTGCCTATCTCTATTGCTGGTTTCCTCGTTATTAATCTGTGTGACATTTTAACCGTACAGTGGATGCACTTTAATGAGATTGGATAACATTAGTGGTACCACTTTAGAATTGTATATATTTATCATTATTGACTTCCGAGTACAAAGTGCGTTATTGTGACCGTGTACATACCTTTGAATATTAATTATATAAAGACTGTGTTTTCAGTGCTACAGTGTGTGGACATTCCTTTGTGGGGGTTCGGGGACTACGCTGTACTTAAGAACCAGCCCGCATCACCTCCTGAGAAGCTATTTCCTTGATTGCTCGTCCATTGCTACCTTATGGAGAATCTTGGGTGGGGTCTTCTGTGCCTCCCTTCTACCATATAGAGAGCAGAAGTACAGACACCCCCTACCAGTCTTTACACTGGTGGCAGTGGTGGGATGCTTATGGTTTTAAGAATCAGTGTATATCCGTGCCACTTACAAAATATCCGCACTTTATTAGATTAAGGTTTGGGTGTGTACAAAATAACTGCATTACAAGCAATGGAGTCTATTGTGAATGGTAAATTGACTCGGATGAGCTTAGAGGCTCTCCAGAGTGCTTGTGAAGCCAGGGAGTTAGACTTTGTGGATAAGTCTAGGGCGGAGCTGATAGCTGCCCTGGTGGACTACCAGACCAATGGTGAAACTCTTGATGAAGGGGGGAATGCAACCAATGAGGACTCTGCCCCTGGGGTTTCTACTGAATCTGTTTCTGGGAATGCCGCCATTCCTGCTGCCTCTGTTCCGAACCCCAGCAATACCTTGGAGCTTGAGTTATTAAGGATGAAATTGGCCTTTGAATATCGCAAGTTGGAAATAGATGCTGAGCTTAAGAAGGAGGAGTTGGCTCAACAAGTGGAACTCAAGAATATGGATCTTGATCTCAGAGACAAGGACATTGAATGTCAGAGAATCCAGCTTGAGAAAGCTTGAGTGGAGACTTCAGCGAAACCCAGTGAGAGTGTCAGGTCCCCGGCAACTAAATTTATGAAGGATTTGGTTGGTGTGTTTTCGGAGGGTTCTGATATCCTCCAATGGATTGAAGCGTTTGAAATGGCTTGTGCAATTCATGATGTTGACAAAAGAGATTGGGCTAAGTGTTTGCTAAGCAGAGTGCCTCAAACTGGATATGACTGTATTCTGAAGCTGAGTGTGGAAGAAAGGGGTCAGTATGAGTGTATGAAATCTGCTTTGATTGCCAAGTTTGGCAAGACACCTACCCAATACCTTAAAAGGTTCAGGGATTTAAAAAAAGAGAGAATGTGTCTTGGGTTGACTGGGTGAGTGCTGCGCACATGAATATGATGGGGTGGATTGATGGCTACAAGGAGAAAACATTTGTTGAATTGTCCCACCTGTTGTTTTTTGAGCATTTTTCTGAAGCCTGTTCACCAGAACTGTGGCAGTATGTTGCTGACCAGAACATTTTGGATCCCTTTAAGCTGGCTAGGTTGGCTGACAAGTTGGTCTCCCACCCGGTGTCCCCTAAGGACTCCAGTGGAAAGGACAAGGACAAAGAAAAGGGGGCCTCTCAGAAAGCTGAGGAGTCCCAAAAGCAGTCACAGTCGAATAAACCTAAACCCTCCTCTCCTAAGACCTAAATATCTAGTGGGGATAAGTCATCTCTGGGTGGGAATAAGAGTAGTGGTCCACCTGCTGCAAAGCAGGCTCCCGGTGGTTCCAGTACCGTACCCCGCACTCCCGGCACTTGTTGGGACTGTGGGGCTCTGGATCACAAATGGGGTGACTCCAAGTGTAAAGGTAAGGCACTCGGAGTACAGGCTGTCAGCCTGACCTACCCTTACCCCATGTCTGAGGTGGAGGCCACTGTCCTCCCCTCCTCTACCGGAATCACTTTTGGTGCTCTCGTAGAGATCTCCTTAGTGTCCCTTGGGGCCTGGGACCAGTATGCGGAAGTACTGGCGACTATCCCACAGAACACCCGTAGATTTTTGAGAAGTGTCCTCCTGAATGGCCAGCCTTCTACTGGTTTGAGAGACACTGGGGCAAGCATGACAGTGGTGGACAGGACCCTGCTCAAGCCGGAGGACTATGTAGATGCTCCTCTGAGAACCACCAGGTTAGCTGGTGGGCCTCCCAAATTATCGCCTGTAGCCCGAGTCACACTCTTAATTGGAGACAAGACAGCAAATCTTCCTGTCCTGGTTCAGGACAACGTCCCTGCTAACATTCTGTTAGCTAACGATCTAGTCGAGTTGGGATTGATCGCGGATGGTCTTCCCATGACTGCTGCTGCGGTCACTAGATCACAGGTGACACCGGGTCTGGCTGTGAGTAAGGTACCCGAGCCGAAGGCGCGGCCTAAGGCAAGACGAAGGAAGAGCAAGAAGGCCACCTCTGTGGCGGGAGCTCCTTCTCTTCCTGCTGTTCCTACAGCACCCATTGGGATCCATGCTCCGGAAGGGCTGGGTCCAGTGGTAAACCCCGTCTCAACTCCTTTGGGAGAAGAGCCAGAAGACTCTCCTGTGGGAGAGGTTCTCAACCCGGAGGATCATCCCAATCTTCACTGCTTGTTAGCTGAAGGGGGACCCTCCCGGGCAGACTTCTGTAAAGGACAGAGAGAGTGTCCCTCTCTCGAGGGTCTGAGGAAACAGGCCCTGTCCCAGGCACGCAGAGAAGTACCTAGGACCTTCCAGATTTATTGGGAGGGTGAGCTCCTTGTTAGTGAGCCCACTAAACCTGAACCTGGTGCCCTCAAGAGGTTGATGGTACCCCAGGTTTACAGGCCCTCCCTACTGCAGTTGGCGCATGAGGTGCTCTTGGCTGGTCATCTTGGCACCAAGAAGACTAAGCAGAGGCTCACTGCCCATTTCTACTGGCCTCGGATGGGAGTAGAAGTGGAGTCCCAATGCAGGACCTGCCCAACCTGTCAGTTGTCTAGCAAAACTGGAGGCAGTGTCATCGCCCCACTGCAGCCATTGCCAGTGGTTGGCACACCGTTTGAGAGGGTGGGCATCGACATCGTCGGTCCCCTTGACCCACCCACGTCAGGTGGACATCGGTTCATCCTGGTTTTGGTAGATCATGCCACCAGGTACCCTGAGGCTATACCCCTTCGGACTGTTATGGCCAAGGTGGTTGCTCTGGCCCTCCTGGACATTTTCACCCGTGTTGGATTCCCCAAGGAGGTTGTCTCTGACCCAGGATCCAACTTCATGTCTAGTTACATGAAAAACATGTGGAAAGAGTGTGGGTTAACCTACACGTCCTCCACCTCTTACCACCCCCAGACCAATGGTCTGGTCGAGAGATTTAATAAAACTCTCAAGGGCATGCTAGGTGCTTTGGAAGAGCCCCTAAGGAGGAAATGGGATCTCCTCCTGCCATGCCTGTTGTTTGCTTACAGAGAGGTACCTCAAGAGGGTGTTGGTTTCAGCCCCTTTGAGTTACTCTTTGGACATCCCGTGATGGGGCCCCTTGCCTTGATCAGAGAAGGTTTGGAAGCCACCCCTCCCGGTCCCGCCAAACAAGTGGGGGACTATGTGTTAGGCCTCAGACGGAGGATGACACAGATGATGGGTCAAGCAACAGCGAATCTCAAGGCCAGCCAGGAATTGAACAAATACTGGCATGACCTTAAAGCATCGCAAGTGGATTGGACTCCGGGACGGAGGTCCTCGTGATGGAGCCTACCAAGCCTCGGGCATTGGCAGATAAGTGGACTGGACCCTTCAGGATAATCTCCAAGATGGGCGAGGTCAATTATCTGGTTGACATGGGAATCCCAGGAGTGGCCCCTTAGGTATTCCATGTTAGTAGGCTCAAGCCTTTCCACAGGCAAGCCGAAGTCTCATGTCTCTTGCTGGCTTCAGAGCAAGAAGAGGATGAGAGTGAGCCCCTTCCTGATTTGCTGCATAGCAACCCGCAGGACACCGTGGTGTAAGCACGAGATTGACACTGGTGACAGCGTGCCTGTCAAGAGCAGGAGCTACCGAATGTCAGATACGGTTAAGGACTACATCCAGGCTGAGGTCGCCAAGATGTTGGATCTGGGTGTTATTGAACCCTCAACCAGTCCTTGGTCCAGTCCCGTGGTCTTTGTCCCCAAGGCAAGTTCCCAGGCAGGTACCAAGGATTGGAGGTTCTGTGTAGACTACCGAGGAGTCAATGCCGTCACCAAAACTGACGCGCACCCATTGCCCAGGGCTGATGAGCTTCTGGACACCATAGGTGCTGCCAAATTTGTGAGCACCTTTGACCTCACCTCAGGCTATTGGCAAATAGCTCTGACGGACCATGCCAAGGAAAAGACGGCGTTCTCAACACCAGAGGGACTCTACCATTTTAGGGTCATGCCTTTTGGGTTGAAGAATGCCCCTGCCACCTTCCAGAGATTGGTCAATCATGCTCTCAGTGGGCTGGAAGCCTTTTGTGTGGCTTATTTAGATGACATTGCCGTCTACAGTTCCACTTGGGAAGAGCACTTGACACATCTGGGTCGAGTGTTGCAGGCCTTAAAAAGGGCTAACCTCACTATCAAGGCCACCAAGTGCCAGATAGCTCAGGGGAAAGTCACGTATCTTGGTCATGAGGTAGGAGGGGGTCAAATCCAACCTCTCCCCAGTAAGGTACAAGATGTACAGGACTGGGAGATTCCCACTACTCAAACCCAGGTGAGAGCCTTTTTGGGCCTCACTGGGTATTATCGCAATTTCATGGCAGACTATGGAACCATAGCTGCACCACTGACAGCTCTGACTTCACCCAAACAGCCTAGGAAGGTTAATTGGACTGAAGACTGTCAGAGGGCCTTTGATGGCTTGAAAGAAAGTCTGTGTCGGGCACCCGTGTTGTGTGCGCCTGACTACAGCCGACCCTTTATCGTCCAGACGGATGCCTGCGAAACCGGAATTGGAGCTGTCTTGTCCCAGTTAGATGACAAAGGGAGAGAACATCCTATCATATTCATCAGTAGACAACTCAAGGGTAGAGAACTTAGGTGGGCTACTGTTGAAAAGGAATGTTTTAGTATAGTTTGGAGCCTTAGGCATTTTAGGCCCTACCTTACGGGGTCTACCTTCGAGGTCCAAACAGGTCATAAGCCCCTGAAGTGGTTTATGCAGATGAAGGGTGAAAACCCGAAACTGCTCAGATGGTCCATTAGCCTGCAAGGGCTAGACTTCACCATAGAGCACAAACCAGGGAAGAGTCACGATAATGCAGATGGCCTTTCCACAATATATGTTCACCTTCTGGATGATGGTGTCTATCCCGTGGGAGATTAGGCACCCTCCACCTCAGTCTGGGGGGGGGGGTGACTGTGATGTTGGAAATGCATCAGAGGGACAGGGCCTCCGTATCCTTGTCCTCTACTGCTTTTTATTGTGTGTTCTGTCGTGTTTTCCATGCAGGAGTTCATGTGGGACTCCTGGCGGTGCAGCTCTCTCTCTTTTGGTTTGGTGAACGGACCCGTGGGATACCCTTATGGCACCCATGGGTGGGGGTACAACCCTGTGCCCCTAGTGTATGTTTTTGGGCACCTGTGGGTGGCCCACAGAGCAGGGTATGGGCTGGTGGCAGCTCCATGCTGAAATCGACAGGTGCGCGGAGTATCCTCCATTTTGGGATACCCCGGCCCTGCCATTGGGATCAGTTGATTCCTGATGGAAAACAAGATGGCCCCTTTGGCCTCTTGCTTTCTATTACCCATTACCTTGTTTTCCCAAAGTCCTGGGAAGCCCTGACTCTGTCCCTTCCCCCTGACTGGCTGTTGGATGGAAGCGCCATATATGGTGTTGTTGTGAAGGCCTGGCCAGACTAGCTGGAGCCTTCCCGGTGATATATGTTGTGGGCACCTCCTGTGGGTGGGACCTGGGTGAATAGAGTGTCTGACGATTGAGACAATCGCACCGGACGCGCTTATAATTTATAGATAAGTGTCAACACAGAAAGAATCTCATGAGCTATATTGCTACCTATCAACCGTGAATCCTCCATTTAAAACACAAACACCATCTGGCAGAACATGTACCAATGTTTAAGTTATAATGATCAACACATAGAGTGATCTGTGCTATTTTTGGAATTAATTTTGTAACCCCTGAAGAACGGCAGAATAGAAGGCGGGGAAACACGTGTCGGGTTCAAGCAGTATGAACTGTTAACCAATTACATCCAAATGGAATTTTGTTGACAGAAAGAGAATGGATTGAATGAATGAATTAAACTCAAGAAACCCCTCTCAAGTTGCTATTTGGAATAAACCAAGGCTAAGTTAACTACATATTTTTGTGTCCTTTTTACCAACTTTTTGATCTTTATTTATGTCTGAAATATGCACAAACTGCATATTTGGAATAATTGCCGACTGAATAAGTTTGTTTTCTGTTAGAGCGCGGAGCACAATAAGGTCTATTCATATACTCTCTGTGTGACAAATATGCATTCTGTGTTGTGGGTGTCTAGTATCTGGTGGTTGACACAATGACTGAGACAACCCTGCCCGAAACCAGTATGAATGCAGCTTGGAGTGTTGAATGGCTTGGTACTTGTCCCAATACACATAACCTGTTGTGAGTGACTTCAGGAGGGAAGTGAATGGCCTGAATACCTCGTGTGCCTGATTGGCTGCCTGCCTGCATGAATGCCCGTAGTCGTGATTGGATGCTTGAGTGTGACCCAGCGGAATGAATGGGAGATCAACAGTATATCTGGGGACCTCTCACTGCTAGGAATCATGTTCAGAAGCTGAAGTCCACTACGACGAGTAACTGGAGTAACTGACGCTTGACCTTGAAGCCCTGCTGGACGAGAAGAATTGCTGTTGCTCTCCTTCACAATCTGAAAGCTGTTGTGCTTCCAAGGACTGACCCAGAGAGGACCTGGTAAGGCGCCCTCTTCCCGAGCTACGAGGGACCATCGTGCACAGCTGATCTTTGCCAACGCTCCCTGGTAGACAGACCTTCGACAGGCTGCCGACCCGATATGGGGTCTGCTGCGGAACTCCAAGGAGAAGCACTCCGACTGTTGTCCGCCACTGTCGACGACCGCCGTCGCCAACCGGAGCCGCCGTGCTCCCGTTTGCCTAAGAACTTCAATTGATCATCGGACGCTCTCGCCTGCATCGTCATCCGCTTGTCTCCCGCTGGAGAAGGCCCGACCGTCGACGCGCCGAGGAGCATCCACCGGTGGGTTTCCCAATACCTAAGGACCACAGAGATGCCGACGACTCGACGCCCTTGCTGGGCCACAGTTCTTCATCATCTCTTTGCGGTCCAGAACTATCGTCACCGAGGTGCCTAGCAAGCCTCTTCCTTGCAGGACGCCAACGCTCTGTCGTCGACGAGCACCACTAGGAACGAAGCTGCCACTTGCCTGCCGTAGTTCACCCTGTTCACCGTCGGACGTTCGACGACCCGTGACTCCTGCCTTAAAGGGAGGGCACTCAAGAAGGGCCGTCGATTCCCCGACACCGAATGCCAAGTTCCCCGACACCTCTCAACGATCCGTGGCTCCCGCCTGAAAGGGAGGAACTCAAGAAGGATCGGTCGACGCATCGTCGGAGAACTCTACTCCACCAGGTACATTGGGGGGGTAAAAACTTAATAGGAAGAAGTGAGACTATTGAACATATGTACTGGGCTTGTGCGATATATCTTATTTTACAGGTTGCCCAGGTGGGGGGATCTCCACACAGAACTGTGTCTAGGTAACGGGGCCAGCATTCTGCCTATTGTTTCAACCATCTTACGTTCCTGCCTATCTCTATTGCTGGTTTCCTCATTATTAATCTGTGTGACATTTTAACCATACAGTTGATGCACTTTAATGAGATTGGATAACATTAGTGGTACACTTTAGAATTGTATATATTTATCATTATTGACTTCTGAGTACAAAGTGCGTTATTGTGACCGTGTACATACCTTTGAATATTAATTATATAAAGACTGTGTTTTCAGTAATACAGTGTGTGGACATTCCTTTGTGGGGGTTCGGGTACTACACTGTACTTAAGAACCAGCCCGCATCACTTCCTGAGAAGCTAGGCCTTGATTGCTCGTCCATTGCTACCTTATAGAGAATCTTGGCTGGGGTCTTCTGTGCCTCCCCTCTACCATATAGAGAGCAGAAGTACAGACACCCCCTACCAGTCTTTACAATCCCCCCAAAAAAAAGAAAAAAGAGGGCTGCGGGGGTTTCCCCCATGCCCTTGCTCACTATATTGTGAGCGGGAATTGTGGGGTTGTCCCTTGAAGCTGTCCCGAAAAGAAAAAAAAAAAGGAAAGGACCCTGCAGCACTGGTTACCAATCACAGAAGTGAAAGGGAACAGGCGTCACAGGGACCAGCGAGTGGGAAGCAAGGTAAGTAGGGGGTGTGGGTGTGTTCGGGGTGTGGACAGGGGTGTGTCAGGGGTGTGGGTAGCGGTGTGGGTGGGGGTGTCGGCCAAGTCAGAAATATTCAGGGGAGAAAAGACCAAAGGTTATTTAGAAAAAATAATCTTCTGTCTTTTCTCCCGCGAACATTTTTACCTAGGGCTTTCAACCCCAAACCCTTTTGGCAACGTGTAGACGTGGGCATTTCATTGACTCTTGCAGTGTGATGTTTTTGGGCATGTAGTCTATTGGGGTCTCAGGAGTGAGTGAGGCAGAGTGCATTCTGGGCCATGACCTTCTGAGTAGGCGTTATTTGTAATGAGTTAGACCAATTGCATTTTGGGATATGTAATCCTTATCAGACATTTTATCTGAGTGAGGCAACGTGCTTCGTGTGACATGTAGTTTGTGGGATTTCTGCACTTGGTAATGCTAAATAGGTTGTGGGATATCGGTCCTGGGGCAGCACCTGCAGAGAGTTGGTTGAGTGCTTTTGGGGGTTCATCCTGAGGTGGGCAGAATGCAACCTGACTGTTGTATTGCAGTCAAAGGATAGATCCTCTGTACACTGGCAGTTTTCAGGCCTACTTTGGCATTCTGGGGTATGCACTTCTTTGGGGGCAGCTCTGTCCTGGGTGAGACAGTGCATTTTGGAACTTCTCCAGCCTGGGGTCTGGCATGGATTCACATGCTCATGAATATTCCCTGTCGACAGGCTGGCAATCCTCTGTAAAAGAAAAACAGCTTCACTTTCACTTTAAAACTGTATTTCTCCTCTAAACCAATCACTGTCCTCTGGGTCATACTTCCCCCGTCCGATGACAGTCCTCTCTCTAAACCCCGCCTCTGGCAGCTATCTGCAGATTTTTACTGCACGCTTCAGTGTTGGGATTCCTCGAGTTCCTCTCTGAACTATTTGAACGATTTTTCATGTTTTCTTCGATGAGAAAAGTTAGATTCTTGTTCCAAAGAGCCCGTTTGCTCTTTTACTCATCTGCCAGCAACAGGGATCCATTGGTGAAGTTCCACGCCCCTCAAGGGCGAAGATTCATTGAAGATTCTAGAAGGCCATCTTGGGCCTAAATTGCGCCCTCCGACCGTGTCGGAGGAGAAGGAGGGAAGGTCCCTCCTCAGGCCCTGCACGAAATGCGGGCTACGGAAGGTGTTTGTAGAAGACAAGCACCTGCAATGCCTCTATTGCCTACACCCGGATCACAAGGAGGTACAGTGCGAGATATGACAAGGTTTTTCTAAGAAGTCAATGAAAGACAGGCAAAGTAGGCTGGTGGCATCGCTCAACTCGAACACGGCCTCTGACCCATGCTCCGAGCAGGGTCATGCCTCGTCCAGGACCGGCCTGTCAAAGGAGCGGTCTTCTAAGTCCTTTGAAGGTGCCCCATCCGTGGGGATTGAAGATCTGGCTAAGATCTGCAAGTCCGAGTCCACCGGGTTCGTCGCTGATGCGGGTCCCAAAGTGTATAGGGCGCTATCAACATCACCCTCTGCCTCCATAGCCAGCCCACCATCAAGCTCCTCTTCGAAGAGGAAGTCATCCATCCTGGCAACGCTACGGGAGAGATCCGATAAGCCAAGGGCAGAGGAGAAGAACGCCACGCAGCCCAGGCAGGCTCAACCGGGTCAGTCGAATCTTCATCGATGACTCCATCGATGGCTACCACTACCACGGCAGCTGCGGGCGCTAATCTTACAAGGGTGGCTCTCGTGGTGCAGAACGTGTCCCTGCCCCCACCTCCACAGAAGACTTGATGAAGGCTGCAGAAACCTCAGAAGGGGTTAAGATACAGACCCAGGTCCCGGTGCAGTCCCTTGAGGGAGGGGGAAGGGGTGGCAAGGAGGCCCCAAAACAGTCCGCCCAGGTCGCACTCAAACTATGGAGGTTTTGTCCACGGACATCAGGGATCAAGAGTCTATGCATACGGTCCACGAGGACCACAACGGCAACAACAGCGCAGGGCCTAGTTTTCCTTCCCTATCATCTCAGCTGAGGGACATTTCCTTGGACATTCTATGGACTCTCCACACCTTTGTGTCAGAGATCCAGATGAGGATGCCCTATGCACCAGTACCTGCAGCGTGCCAGGTGTCCGACCAACTCCCAACAATAAAGAGGAAGCATAGTTTTACACCCCCATATCAACCTCCTCTGCCACTACGGACCCCAACTCGCCAAGCAGACGCTGATACGGGTACGGGGACAGATACGGTCATGACTATGGATGAGGACAAAGACTTCATCCCGGCAGACAGTGAATCACCACATTTTGATGCTCCTCATAGGGTTTCTCCACCGGACAAGGTGGGATTGTTTCCCTCCATGATCGCCAGGGCATCCAAGCTCTTCCAGCTGGTACCCGAGGAAACCTTGGAGTCTGTGTTGGCTGCTGCAAGGAAATGGTTGGCTAACCCGTCTTCATCATTGTCAGTCCCTCCGGACAGCGAGGGGAAAAGGATGGACGCCATGTGGAAGAAAGTGATTTACACAGCGGCATCCACAATCAAGGAGACCAACGGCCTGGCGATCCTAATCAGGTACAACAGGGAATTATGGCACAAGCTAGGACCAATTCTGCAGTTCCTCTACAATGATATGTAGATGGAAGCCCTCACCCTCTTCCAGGAAGGAGAAGTGGCCTCCGAACATGCCATCACAGTGGCAGTGGACATCGCAGACACAGGGTTCCGTCAGATGGGGAACGGTGTCTGCCTTCATTGACAGGGATGTACGAAGGCCACAAACCTCTGTCAGGAGGTCCATACAAAGGTACTGGACATTCCCTTTGATGGGGAGCATTTGTTTGGGAAGGCCGTCGACGAGTCCCTCCAGGCCATCAAGACGGATACGTAGACGACCCGTTCCCTCGGGACTGTCGAGCAACACTGCTCATCTTCTTTTCACTCCTCCAGGGGAAAATCGAGCAGGTTATCAAAAGGTTTTTCAACGTCTTACAGACAGACAGACTTCCTGGTCCTCAATGCAAGAAGCCTACTGAGACCACTCCCAGGCCCCTGGTAGCGGAGGACAGCGTCGCCATTGCCCACAGGGCAGGACACCGGCGCCCATGCAAGCCTGAGCCGGCCAAGACGTCGGGCCCCCATTTGTGCACCGCAGTGGGAGGCTGGCTGACGAGGTTCGTCAGTGAGTGGAGAAAGATCACCACTGACAGATAGGTGCTGGACGCTCTGGCCCATGGGCAAACATTGGAGTTCCAATGCAGGTGTCCTCGTATGCCGCAGGTACCCCGCGAGGACCAGCCTAACCCTCAGCTTTGGAAGAGGTATAAGCCATGCTACGAAAAAGGGCGATAGAGCTAGTTCCCCAATGGCTCGGGAGCAGTGGAGTCAATTCCAGATACATTATAGTCAGAAAGAAGACAGGGGGCTGGGGACCCATCCTAGACTTACGATGTCTAAACAAATACTTAAGGTCCCAAAAATTCAGGATGGCCATGCTGCAGCACGTGCTCGGCCAACTGGAGAACAGGGATTTCTTGATGTTGTTGGACCTGGAGGACACCAGTTTCCACGTCCCCATTCCAAGAAACATCGGAAATGTCGACGCTTCGTGCTGCAGGGACAGTACTAGCAGTTCGAGGTCCTACCATTCGGCTTGAAGTCAACCCCAAGAGTGTTCACAAAATGCCTGGCACCAGTGGAGGCCCATCTACGTCTACAGAGCATACATGTATACCCATACCTGGATGACTAGCTGATACGTGCCCGCTCACGGGAGCTGGATGACGAACACACCAAGGCGACTGTCCGACTATTGACGGATCTGGGATTCTCTGTCAACTATCCGAAGTCCTGCTTAACGCCATCACAGAACTCGCTGTTCCTTGGCACCAGACTCAACACAGTGTCTTGCCTGGCATCACCCTCGGATGAGAGGCTAGCAGCCATTCAAGGAAAGGTGCAATGATTGTCGTCGGCGAAGACAGCTACGGTGTGGGCCATCAAGTCGTTACTGGGCATGATGTCATCCTGCATCTACCTCATCCATCTCTGCAGGTTGCAGATGCGACCTCTACAAGAATTCCTGGATGCCTGTTGCATACAGGTGTCCAGGTGTTTCACGGACAAGATCCCTCTCAACGAGGAGTTTCGACGGGCAATAGAGTGGTGGGGGGTCCGCTCCCACATCGCCCAAGGCACAGCATTTCAAAACCCCCCATATCAGGAGACTGTCACCACGCATGCATCTCTGGAAGGTTAGGGAGCACACACCGGACGTCTACACGCCAGAGGCCTGTGGCTACTGTAGGAGAAGGATCTGCATATCAACATCCTGGAGCTACGGGCGGTATTCTGGGCCCTCAAGTCGTTCCTACCATCTCTGAAAGGCATGATGGTGAAGATCGTCACGGACAACACCACCACCATATTCTACATCAGTAAGCAGGGGGCCCTTGATCCCCGACGCTCTCCAATGAGGCCTAGGACTTGTGGCACAGGGCTGTCAGTCAGGGGATGTTCCTTGTCCTTCTTCACCTCGCGAGAGTCAAGAACACTGTTGCAGACTCCCTCAGCAGGGTACTGCGCTCCTGCCATGAGTGGGAGCTTTGTCAGGATCAGGTGGACCACGTGTTGGTCAAATGGGGCAGTCCCCAGATCAATCTGTTTGCAACAGAGGCAAACTCCAAATGCTAGAATTTTTGCAGCAAGTTCCACCAGATGAGGAGCTTGGGGGACCCGTTCTCCGTTCCGTGGGAAGGACTGTTTCTGCATGCGTTCTCTCTCTTCCTTCTCCTGCTACGAGTCATCAACACACTCAGACAGTGCCAATGCAAGATGATAATCATCGCCCCAGCGTGGCTGAGGCAGATTTGGTTTCTGGACCTTCGCTGCCTGTCAGCAGGACCTCTAGTCAAGTTGCCGGTGGTTCCAGATCTTCTCATCACGACCCAGGATCATGAACCTGAGGGCTTGGCTCCTGCAGCCTTAGAATTTGTAGGTTATGTGTTGCCAGCAGTCTGCAGGGAGGTCCTCGCCAAGGCCAGGACATTGTCAACTTTGAAGTGCTACACCCATAAGTGGAAACATTTTCCTATGTGGTGCAGGTCACATAAGATTACCCCTCTGAAGGTCACGGCTCCTCAGATCTTGCCGTACTCGCTGTTCTTGGCAAAGGCTGGGCTGGCTCACGCATCCATTAAGGTACATCTGGTGGCTATCTCCCGCTACACCAGATCCTCGGGGAGATCCTCACTATGGTTGCACAGACTCATCAAGGAGTTTCTCAAAGGTCTGCTTCGATACTTCCAATGCCTTCCAGTGAAAGTGCCTTCCAGTGAAAGCTCCTGCCCCGGAGTGGGAACTCAACGTGGTTCTGACGAGGCTCATGGGGGCTCCCTTTGAGCCAATGCATCAGGCCTCAATCAAGTGCCTTGTGGCCATCACCTCTGCCAGACGTGCAAGTGAGATCCAGGCTCTATCCTGCAAGAAACCGTACCTGACTTTCCATGAATCAAGGGTGGTACTGCGTACGCACCCCTCTTTCATACTGAAGGTTCTGTCGGAATTCCACCTCAATGAGCCTTTGGTGTTGCCTGTTTTCTTCCTGAAACCTTTGTCGCTGGCGGAGAGGTCCTTGCGTTCGCTGGACGTTGTTCGTGCCTTGAAGTTCTACGTGACACGCAAAAGTGTTTTTGAGAGACTTCTCAATTGTTTGTGAACTTTGGTCCTGTAAAAAATGGGAAGGCCTTGTGCTAGGTTTCCATTTCAAGGTGGCTCTCCGGGTGCATCATGCACTGCCATCGGTTGACGAACTGACCGTTGTCAGGGCGTCCGAGAGCCCACTCCATTAGAGCAATTGCCGCAAGGACAGCGTTCTCGTCTGGTGTGCCCCTGCTCGACATCTGCAGGGCTGCTACGTGGAGGGCCATGCACACCTTCACAAAGTTCTACTTTGTCGACAGGGATTCGAGGCAGGAGTCCAGAGTCGGCCAAGCAGTGCTATGCAACCTGTTTGCTTGAAGTGAGTCTGTTCCAGGGGTAAGTGTTAATTGCTTTTGTTGAGCTTTGCCACCTCCATGGTAGTGTAATGTGCACTGCCATGTATTCGTTAATCATGAGCATGTGAATCCATGCCAGACCCCATGCTGGAGAAGGTTTAAGTTACTTACCTGTAACTGTTGTTCTCTAGAATGGGTCTGGCATGGATTCCACAGGTGAACCCTGCCTCTGGCCCCTCTGCGGCTCTTCTTGGTTATACTGCCACTTTATGTGCTTACCAAATCTGAAGATGGCTGCCAGTGTTGGGGCTTAGGGAGAGGACTGCCATTGGAAAGGAGCGGATAGGGGCAGTATGACCCAGAGGACAGTGATTGGTTTAGAGGAGAAATACAGTTTTAAAGTGAAACTTTTTTTCTTTTACCGAGGATTCTTAGCCCGTCCACAGGGAATATTCATGAGCATGTGAATCCATGCCAGACACATGCTGGAGAAAATTAGTTACAGGTAGGAAACTTAAACCATATAATCTCTTGGGGACTTCTGAATAATACAGCCAAGTGTCCTGTGTGGGCATCTGCACTGTAGAAGTCGTAGTCTAATCACAGACATGTACTCCTGGACAGGCTTTAATAGTGATTGAGGACATTTGTATTATTTGAGGCTGAGTTTAGTGTGTGGGGGGGATCCATACTATTGATGCAGAGCACTCCTAGTCCCCTCCCCCCTCCTCACACCCTGAGACCGTTTACCCTGAGTGGGATGATATACACACCGCAACAAATAAATATATATAGTTCTAATGGGGATATTTTTTATTGTGCACGGCAACATGCATTCTGGGAAATGTGGACAGTGGGGCCACCATTACTGCATGATCAAAGTGTATTTAGGGACTGTAATGTAAAGTGGTCTTGTATAGAACCCTTCTGCCATTCTGGTGGCCTCAATACACATAATTTAGTAGATGGTAGGGTAATCTAAACAAAGTGAATTTGGTGGATTCTGGGATCTGCAGGAAAAGTGGGGATGTATACATATGTCAAGTGCATTATTTTCATTCGGTCATGCAAGGGTAGGCAAGGGTAGCTCTACTGAGGCATAGGCCCTCATTACGAGTTGGTGGATGCAGAATTAACATGGCGGTATTACCGTATACCGACACGTTTCTGCACCGGCCAACTAAAAGTGTGTCAGTGAGCTGCTAGGAATTACCTCCAGCTTAGAGCTGGAGGTCATTTTGGCAGCTTACCGGCAGAAATTGCCATTAGTACCAGCACCGGTTTTACTGGTGCCGGTAATAATGGCAAATCCCCCCATGGAGTCCAATGGTACTCCATGAAATATGGATTTACTACTGTCATCAGCACTCAAAATCCTGCGGTAATAGTGCCAGACTGAGTGCCGGTAACGGTATTACAATTAGCCAGTACCCTAGCGCAGCTACTGCCAGGATACCGGCAAACTTGTAATGAGAGCAAATTCTGGAAAATTGAATGATGTGCATACATTTCAGTTAAGTGAGGCATGATGGATTTTGGGACTTGCAGTTCTATGTGAACATCTGAACATTCTGTGACATGAAGTCTTGTGGCAGCATCGCTACTGAGTGATGTAATGTGTTTTCTTGAGCTTTAAGTCCTCTAGGGCCCCTGCATTGGGTAAGTTAGAATCCACTGTGTGACATATTCTCGACTTGCTTAATTTGACTAGTGGGTGACGGAATTTGTCTTCTGGCATGTTCTGTCACTACCTAATCATTTGTGGCTGTACATAAGATATGCCATTTTATCTGAGTATATTACAATGTACCTTGGCATAAATGATGTTTGACTTGCACATACACTGGCTATAAATGGGCATATATGGATGACCCTGTAATGCATAGCTCTCAACTTATTATATCTGTTTAGAATGTGAGAGTCGGAAGAGTGGAAGTGACAGACAACTATTGTTACCCGCAGCCCCCCGAACCTTCTTTTGGGTAGAACTCCCAGATGTGCCAGAGTGATGCTGGAAGTCTGCTGACTTGGAGAACACAACTCCCTCCCCCAGTATACACGGAAGACTCAGTCAACGGCAAGTTCAAAATGTGGTTTATTACAAATAAAACCAACAGGGATAGATAAAAGAACACAGGTGGATTCCAGTACTTCTCAGCGCCTCCTGGCTCGCAGACCAGTTTTACTACTAAGTTACGTCATTAATCCATTATCACTTGGGCCCTTCTCCAAAAACCAAGCGGTGTGAGGGATTGGCCATCAGGAATCTAATAACCTATATGGTCACCTATACGTGTTCTTCTACTGGCTCTTTCATGTCAGGTGGCTGGCCTGTCCCATCCTTAATTCTCTATCTATTACATTTTTGCAGAGTACTGGGCTTACCATTGGTTCTCGTCCATTGCTAGCCACCCCATGAATGCAAAACTGTGATTGGCTAGAACTGATTCCCCCAGGCCTGGCACTCGAACGAGTTCTCAGCTCTTGGTGTACCTCTTCAAGGTAATGTGAATGATTATGTGTCTGTATTGTAACTTGTGTGCACCACCTTTGCCTTATGAGAATATTCTCCTAACGGTAGCAAAACTTGTAGAAATCTGTGTCTGGCTGCTGGGACTGGCTTCTCCTTTCCACCATAGAACACTGTCCATTGTTTCATTCGGCTGTTCCTCGTGTTTAGCGACCACAAAATCAAGCTCTGCAGCTCCTAATTATGAGGATGTATTCTGTTTCTCTGCAGCTGGTCCCTTTGTTGTCTGAGGATTGGAATGTTTCCATATCTCTTGACCTTGGCTGTGGGCCCTGTCTCATGCGTCTTGCTCTCTGTCTAGCCTGAATCGGCTAAGCTCGTCTCCCGCTCAATGATTTGAGGCCTGCTGTAATTTTCCTAAATCTTATAATGCTGTTTCTACATTGTCCATTTTATACTATATTCCCTATGGGTTAGCTATACGTGCTTTGATCAGGTCCCATATGTACTCCTGTATGTCCATGCGGCTATTGGCTTTAAGCATCAGCAAGCTTGCTCAGGATCTCTTGTGCCTTGCAGTTCTGCGTTACTGCATTTGGCTAATGACAAAATAATAAAAGCAATGACTGTATGTATATGTAGCTTTCCTTTAACCATAGAACTGTGCACTCATGTTCTTCATGTATTCGAGTGTGTGTTTGTGTGGTGAGGTGTGGACTGCACGTATGCTTCATGTCTAACGCTGCTACGTCGTGGTTTCTCTAGCTTCCTGTCTACCGCTGCTACGTCATGGTGTCTCTAATGATGTCAATTACATGGTTTCTTGGTATGTAGTCTAGTCCAGGCTGTCCATATAGGTCTCTCTGACCACACCCTCAGGCTCTTCTCCCTCACATGATGTAAGCGATATTCAATCAACACGACAGCTAAGTCAATGCCTAGTCTGGGATGCTGAGGAAAACCCTTATTGATGTATTTTTATATCCAGTTCAGTACTCTGGATGACAACCCTTGTATAACACCCCCCTCTTAGAATCCCCCTGACCCCACTGAGCCAAGAAGTAGGTTTGCTTTGCAAATTAAAAGGTTTATTTGAAAATGTAAACAATATATATATCACACTTCTATAAATAAATTGATAATGGATATTACACTTGTGGATATGAGCAGTAATCAGCAAGAGGTAACTATGAATAGGAACAGAAGAACAAGGTGGGAAAGAATACTTTATATGGTTCAAGGAAACGCAAGGTGGAATAAAATGCAGTACAGAAATAACTTGTTATGATTTTAGCAAAAGGTAATATGATCACTTTTTCTTTTGACAATTCACTCCCCCCTCATGCAATACCAGAAATGGAAGGAGAGCACACAGTCTTCAAGAATCCCAACAAATCACACTTTATAATGCAATACACAGTTCCAGTTCTCCCAGCAAGCTTAGGGAAAACAGGGATGAGTTTTAAACACAGGCAAATTACTTTAATGTGGTTTGCAAGGAAGTGAAAAGGTTATACAATTGCTTTTAATTCCCTCTAGAGGGTCAGGGTAGGTGATGGCTACTTTATATTAGTTCAGGCTCACTTTAACAATACTCTATGAATGATTAGCAGATTGCAAACGAATTTTAGCAAAGAGAAGCAAAAAGCTGCTGATTTCTACAGATGAAGAAATCGGGCCAAATCGCAAATCGCGGTAAATTTCGCGAGTGCATGTCTCGCGATTACGGGAAAAGTATAGGGAGTAGGAAGTCGATTCTAGGTTTCTTGGAAAGCCTAGATTCTAAGCTTTCGGATGAAAGTTTAATATCGTTCCTAGCCCAAACGGTTCCAGGGATACGGACGATTAAATAAAGGTTGTTTTTAGTATTTAAAGTAAACTCAAAATGACAGGTGACAGCTTGCAGCTGCAGAATTGACAGGTGACAGTTGTGCATCTTTAAAAATGACAGATGACAAGATTTCTAGGAGGCAGTTCTACTTAGGTTAAAATAGTTTGGATTAGATTATTTTAACTAAGAGATTGGTTCTGCACAGTTCTGCTAGGTACTCACAATATAAATTTGAACTAGGCCTCGTCACGGATCTGGTCAACACATTCGGCTGCGGTTCTGTCTGCTCGGCGGGTCAATCAGGCACCGGTTCTGCTCGCAGCGATCTGGGTCAGCTCTGCTCTGCTGGTCTAGCCTCTCTGGATTCTGGATGTAACACTGCTTTCTGGGTACTGCTATAGGTTCTTGCAAAATTCTCGGCAAAACTTCAAACAGCTCGCCCGGCTGTTGAATAGTTTGGTTAGTTTTGAGGCCTGCTGAAGAGGATTCAGCTGGTGGATTCAGGCCTCTCTGCTACAAATTCTGGAGTTAATTTCTGCTACAGGTTCTGGAGATTGATGGATTTGAAGTCTGGATCTCTGGATGTGAAGTCGTCGGTCAGCATGCTCCGCAGCAAATGGAATTGAATGTCTCTACCTGTCCCAGCAGTCTCTTTTTATGTGTTTTGAAAATGGGTGTGTGCCTGGGCCTAGCTAAGCCTGCCCCTCTCTACTTGTCACTGGCCCAATTCTCCCCTCTCCCATGATTGGGGGAACTGAGTTGTGAGTCAGAGTGATGAGGTAGATTTTATGGCCAGAGGGCCCTCCCCTGTCATCTTTACACACAAATCTATATTTGATCCAAATGCATATTTCCCAAATACACAGTTGTTTTTACATCACCTACACACATCATATATCACATGAGATAGGCACTGTTTCGACTCTGGTGTTTCTAGGAGCTTGGGTAAAGAAATTGCAACTTATTTTAGATTTTAGTGGGTTATGCAACATTGGTTTTTCATTAAAAATTATACACATATACACGGCCTGTCCATACATACTCCAGTAAATTCCCATGTCTCTAGCTTAAACACAGAGTCTATAGTATCAATAAATAGTGGGGTTTTGCCCCAGAACATCACACAAATTGGAGTTTGGGCTTGAATTGTGGGCAAAGTTTTCATTTTAAGGATCCCCAAATTTCACATTTCTGTCATCTGGTTACCAAGAGTTATCAGTGTTTCTGTAAAATATATATTTGCTTTCAATTCAAAGTACTTCAGTGTTTGAGTCCGCCCCCAAAGTTTCGGGATGACAGTGATCACATGTCTCTCCTGGCTGGCAGATCTTTGTTGACAGGAAACAGTCAAAATCACCATATCCTATTCAAAGGAAAGGGTCTTTTGTGTGGGCTCCAGCAAGCTGAGGTCAACAGACCAGGGGGCCACTTTGCATTTGGTTAGCATGACCATGTGATATCCTGGGCTTTCTGAGGTGAGAAGGTTTCTCAGCCTTTTGGCCTGTTAATCAAATCAGATTGTCTCTGGGAACAGCAGGTGGTTAGATTTTTAATTAACCCACAGTCTTTTGAAGTCCCAATTGTCACAGAAGGCTGATTAGCTTCTGAAGTAGCAGTTTTCCTGTCAGAGTTTAGACCCCTAGCGCCGCCTTGAGCCCAAAGCGGGTACTGCATGCATTTTTTTTTTATCAGTCTTGAATTAATGCATTTCAAACAAGAGATTTTACATGGAAGTATATTATCCAGGTTCAGCACATGGCACTGGTGTGGTTCTGCAGTAAAATAATTTTGTGCCCATAATTTAGCCATATTTGACCTGAAGAAAATGAATTCCCAATAGTTATGGGTTGCTTTTGGCAATCAGCATTGCCCCTTTTGCAATGGTTTCAGGCTACTGTGTGTAGCCCAATGGTGGTTTTAGGCAGTGCCCTTCTGTGCCCACAACATAGGCAAAAATGGGTGGCAGCCTATTCTTCATGCATTTCCCTGTGCATTTTCTGGGAAGTTCTGGCCATCATGATGTTTTCAATGCCATTAATGCACAGTTTTTGTGGTAGGGCTCGGATGCATGGGTAAAAACATCCCACAAGCCCCCCCTTCTTGCGATGGCCATTCTGTCCTTTCGCTGATGGAACTCGCAAGATCTGGGATGTTCGCCTCCTCTTCTTCCAATTCAATGGATGGCACAGTTCAGCATCTTTTCCTCCCTCCAGTCGATCAATCAGTTCTCCTTGCTGGTCCTGATGGGAGGATTGGGCGGTACCCCGGGCCCCTCGGGTCTCTGATCCCGGTCCCCGGTCGTCCTCCTTGGTCAGTCTCCATGGTTTCATGTCTTCTACGATGATAAAGCAAAGCGGCAATACCTATTCGTAGACATTTCTTCACCACTATTAATGGTGTGGCGAACATATACATTTTATGAATCAGAAGATATGAACATATACATTTTCTTTTTTAAATTAGGAGACAAGAACATATATATATATATACAAGGATCACAGAATTTTATATGCTATATGTGGAATATTTTAGGGTTGGAACTGAATTACTCTGGAGCGGCCCCCTCTGGGATTCCAGTGGATTCCTCCAGTTGTTGCAGAGTGTGCCTGGGATGGCAACACCTTAGCTGATTTATATGTACCCACTTGTCTTCCCCTTCCGCCAGACTGCCTTTGGGGATGCAGATCTTATAGGCAACAGGGGAGATCTTGTCTATAATTTCAAACGGTCCCTTCCATGTAGGCAAGAATTTTCGCTGTTTGGCCTGGTTCCTTTGGAAATTGTATAGATAGACCCGATCACCCACCTTATATTCCCTTCGGGTAGTTTTTAAATCATAGTGGGTCTTCATGCTCTCGGCATCTTTCTAGATTCCGCTGAGCATAGGCAAAAGCATGCTGAAGGTGTTTCCTTAAATTCTCCACATACTCATGAGTTGTGGAGGCATTTATCAACGTTTGCTCTTGGGTTCTGTAGAGCAAATGCTGGGGAAGCACCATCTTGCGTCCAGTCATCAACTCAAATGGTGACATTTTGGTTGCAGATGAAGGGGTAGATCTGATGGCTATTAGGACCAGAGGTAATCGGATATCCCAACTTGGCCCAGTATCTGCCACAAACTTTTTTAAGATGCTCACAATGGTTCGGTTATATCTCTCTACTGCTCTAGAAGAAGCTGGCCTGTAAGCAATGTGTAGCTTCCTTTTAACCCCCAGTATCTTTCACATCTTTGTCATTACTTCACTGGTGAAGTGGCTACCTCTGTCTGACTCAATCCTTTGAGGTAGACCAAAACGGGAAAAGATGTGGTTAATCATCAGGCAGCTGCTGTTTCTGCCTTGCAATTTGGGGCCGGGAGACATTCCACCCACTTGGTAAACAAGCATGTAACGGTCAACATGTACTTGCTTCCTCTAGACGAGCGTATCACAGGGCCTACAAAGTTGATTTTGCAAATCTGACCATGGCAGTGTCATCCCCCTCTTTTGGAGAGGCGCACGGTGTGTGAGGGATGATGGCTGAAATTGTGCACACACAAGACACCCCTTCAAGTATTGGTCGAGGTCCTGCCAGTATGCAACCTCTCTTAAGATTTCCAGTGGTGTGTGAAACCCACTATGACCGGCGGTGGCCGCATCATGGGCGTGACTTAACATCAGGCTTCAGAATGAGGTAGGAACCACCCACTGATGATGGCCAGCTTGGGATTTCATTACAAACAAACCGTCTTGGATTCGGAACATTTTTGGACATTTCAACAACACTCTTAGGTCCTCTTTCCCAATGTAATCTGTGTCTGTCAGGGGAAAGTTTTCAGGGTCCTCAAGGTGTTGGTAAAACTTACCAATGATTGGATCCCCCTTCTGAGCTGTAATCAAATCAGCATCAGGGGTCTCCTTGCTCCATTGGGCAGTTGAAAGATCATTGTGAGCATTTGTCTGGGACCTAGTGATCGCAGTGACCTGGATTTCCCCCAACAGGAACTCTATTTCTATTAGATCCCCTTGGATGGCCCCGGTTTTGGCCAGCTGATCAGCTAAGTCATTTCCAGTTTTGTCTGGTCCCTCTACTTTGGAATGACCCTTGATCTTTTTCCAGTAGATGGTCATCCGATTCGATGTGACCAGATCATCAATATTTTGGATTAACTTCCCATGTTTCAGGGGTTTGTTATTAGCGCATAACATGCCTCTGGTTTTCCAGTTGACCAGGTGCTCCACGAACCCGTTCCGTACATAATCCGAATCTGTGATTATGACCAGTTCGTGGAGTTGATGCTGGACAGCAGTGAGGATGTCCTGATGCACAGCATTCAATTCTGCCACCTGACTACTTCGGGGACCAATTGTGTATCCAGCGGAGGGTTCTGGGAACTCCTTCACCCATGCATTCCCTACGCCAGCCACCAGTTCTTTCTCCCCGTCGTTGTCAACATGGTAAGAGCATCCATCCACATAGACAGTGGGCATTCCCTCACACTTGTCTTCTTCAAAGACTTTGTGTGGGGAATTAAGGTATGCCTCCATGTTGTCCTTGATTTTTAGACTTTCGTCCTCGAGACAGTTTTCTCTGGCACAATCATGCAAGTCAGCCAGACCTTGCGCGAGGGGACTCTTCTTGTTTTGGGCATATCTGACCTCCACAGGAAAGCCTTGCATTGACAGAATCCAGGAAGTAATTCGGGAATTACTCACATTTCCGGCCCGGTTTCTGTCACTTTGGAGATATTGCAGAGGCTGGTGTGGAGTCTCCACTATGATGTGTTCCCCATGGATAAACGGGCGGTAATTCTTCAATGCCCACACCGTTGCCAGGAGTGCCTTCTCACAATCGTTGAATTTTTCCTCCACAGAGGATAAAGTTTTGATCGCATAGGAGATTACTTTATTGACCTTGTCATGCTTTTGATATAATACTGCCGTCAAGCACGTATTAGAGAACCCTGTCTCCAGGAAGAACTCCTTGTTTCTGACAGGGTAAGCTAGGGAGGGCGTTTGTGATAGGCTTCTTTTGAGTTGTCTTACTGCCTCGGCTTGTTCTGGACCCCATTCCCACTTGACCCCCCCCTTCAAGAGATGAATCAGAGGTCTAGTGATCTCTGCGTAGCCTTCAATGAACTTTCTGCTGTAATTAGTCAGTCCAAGGAGGCTCCTTAGTTCCCGCAGAGTGGTGGGGTCTTTCAGTTTCTGAAGTGCTTCCACTTTCTTTTCCTGGGGACAGAGACCCTGAGGAGTAATCTCATGCCCTAAGAAATTAACACGGGTTCTACACCACTGTGCTTTCTGAAAGGAAGGTTTTGCTCCGGCGGCCCTCAACTGTGTCAGAACATATCAGATCTCCGCTATGTGTTCCTCCACAGATGAACTTTTGATGAGGACATCATCTAGATAAGCCAGGTTACCCCTCGCACCCAGGTCGGGCATGGCCTTATGTAGGAAAATGTTGAATTCATTGCCGGAGTTGAGGTATCCGAAGGGGGGGGGGAGTCCGGGTCCATGTGTACTGCTGGCCCCCAAAGGTAAAAGCCAGTTTGTATTGGTCCTCCCTACTGACAGGCACGGTCCAGTATCCACTGGTCAGGTCTATTGCTGTGAATACCTGTGACCCCTGAATCTGGGCCAGCCCTTGGTCAATGTAGGGCAGAGGCCATCGGGAAGTATGGACCCGTTTGTTGAGCTCCCTAAGGTCGGCGCAGAGTCTCCACTGGCCGTTTGGCTTCAATATTCCCAGCACCGGATTATTGAAAGTGCTGTGGACTGGACAGATTATTCCCCGGGACTCAAGGTTCTTAATTATTTCAGTAAGGGACTCCATGGATGCGAGAGGCAAGCGATATTGCTTCACAAACACTGGAGTCATTCCAGGGTCCGTGGGAATTGTTGTGGTGTGGATGTCGGTGCGACCACAGTCATGAGTCTACCGCAAAGAGATCTTGGAAATCCAAAAAAACTTGTTTCAACTTTTGCTTCTGTTCCAGAGTCACACAGGCATCAGCTAGGTTGACTCTCTCTTCCACCATCTCCCTGAAGCCTGGAAAGACTTCTGGTTTAGCTATCTCAGCGGCCTCCTCCAGCTGGGTGGAGAAGTCCCTGGTCAGAGTGCTGATTTGGACTGGAGGCTTCAGGTGGGAAAGGCAGCCCTCATGGACCTGTAAAATCACCTCATCCCTCCTGAAGTCACAAGTCACATCTTCCTTACCATAAGGGCAAGAAGTGTACACCAGGAAGTTCCCCCCATGCCGGGTGAAAATCCTGTCTGGTGTTGTATTGTCCTCACTGTCACTGTCAAAACAGTCCTTGGGGATTGGTCCTAACAGTTAATTTCCTAAATCAATGGAGAAATGTTGGTCATCAATCGCCATTCCAATAATGGTGCCTGCGGCTAGAGTAATACTCTTTAAGTCGCTGTTATCCACCTCTATTGGAATGGTGTCATGTTCTATGTTGACTAATGGTGTTGGGTTTACCCCTAACCCTTGCTGTTGGAGAGAAGCATTTAGATGGATATAAACTGATGCTCAGGGTTTTTCAATTTTTGTCCTCATTTAACTTTCACTTCCAGGGAGAATTGTCGGGTCCTTTCTGGGATGGTGACTTCCTCTTTGATCTGAATTTCAACTGCATAAGGTAGCAATTGAGCTGACCTAAATGCTTTTTCTGTATCATCAAAGCCCATGGGATTATCTGCTAATCGGGACCAAGCTTTGAAGTTTATTAGGTCCAAACTAATGGCAAAGCGATTGAGAATGTCACTGTCTAAGTAAAAGGCGGCAGTGACGTCTCGCACGACCCAACAATTATGGACCATGCTCTTGTTGCCAATGGAGATTTTGAGGATACACCTGCTTAGCAGGAGATGTTTGGAATTAGGTGTTCCAGCTCCCTTTCCCATTTGTCTATCAGTTTGAATGTGGGAATGGCTGGATCTTTTGGGAGTTGGCGGAACATGGCTTCGCTGATGAAGCTCTTACCGTTGTTCACGCACACTCGAGTGAGAACAGAGTCCTTCCCATCATTTAACTGAACAGGGATGAACAACTGCTCTCCAATTTGCTGAATATCAGCCAGGCTCTGAGCTAATTTCACATCTTTCTGGACTATAGGAGTGGGAGTTTCTGATTGTGGATTAGTAAAGAATTTCAGGGTGTTTCCTTCCAGTGTGGAATACCACCCTAAACTGAAAGGAAGGTTGATTTTCAGAAATAGAGAGGACCCACCATCACCAGTCTGTTGTCCTACTGCTATTACTGTCACGTCTGGAGTTTGGTTGTTCTGGAAGTGAAATTCTACTTGGTCAGATTTTTGTTCAACCATGTGGCAGGTGCCGTTTAAACTAACATGGTTGACACTCTGTTTTAATTTGATTGGTCGGCTAGTCCGGGTCTAAAGGACCTTGTTTACACAATCTATTAGGGGTGACAACCTTCTCAGGAGGTCATTCCCTAGTAAACAAGGGGTGCCCTCTGGAGTCACTACTATGACCGGGTGTTTCACCTTGTGTCGCCCAATTTTAATGTCCAAGTCTGCAGTCCCCTCAACGGGAATTTCCTTCCCGTCAAAGTTCTGCAGTTGTCCAGGAAGAGAGGTGAGAGGAATTCGGTAATTCTCCCCCCTTCCTGCATTTAGTTCCTCAAAGGCCCTTTTGGACAGAAGGGTAGCTTGCGATCCAGTGTCCACCAGTGCCAAAATTGTACCCTGCCCCTGTACTTGTACCGGGGCATAGTATCTTCCCTCCTTCTCCTCAACGGGGCACAGATAATGCACAATTTTGGACAACTGGTGGGCTAACTTTCTGGTTTTGGACATTGCTAGTGAAGAGATTTGGGCAGAATTCTGTGGAGAGCCTTGGGAATCTGAAAGAAAAAGTTAGCAACTGGAGATCAGAGCCATTGTGGGTTCCCCTGGTTCCGGTTCTGGGCCGACCCGCCCTTTTTGGAGGCAGTCATCAGGATGGGTTTGATCCTTGGGATTTTGGTATTGTCGGTTCTGGGATGAGATTATGGGCGGCGGTAGCTCAGTCTCCACATCTCCCCAGTCTGGATTGGAATCCCTTGGGACCCATTTTTCCTTGGGAGGAGTTCCCCCATCTCTGAAGGAGAAGATCCTTTTCCCAGGATCTTCTGAGGATCCCTCTCCCTCAAATTGGAAGACCTGTACCTCCTCCACAAAGTGGGTCTGTTTGGGTCCTTTGTTTCTCCTACCCCCCTCTGCTCCTTGGGAGGCAGGCTTTCAGGGGCAGGAGATTTTGTATCCGGTTCCTGGTTTTCCAGGGGCTGTTTACAAGTTGGGAAGGAAGCTTCCTCCAAGGCTTTACACCCCCCTTCCCCTTGTGCCTCCTCCCTGGGAACCGGTGGGTTATCGGGGTGCTGCCCCCGTCATTGTTCTGGAGCACCAGGTCCAGAGTTTGGGGCATTCTGCGGTGGCATGCTCATCTGAGGGTTCTGTTGAACCCTCAGTATGTGACCCAGATCTCGTGCCATATTTTGGACCTGGCACTCAAGTTGTGAAACCCGCTCAGGCTGATACGGGGCTCTATTTTCTCCCCTGGGCTGATCCCGGGAATGGTAGCTATCCCTTCTCTGGTAGTACCCCTGGTTGGGAAGATTTTGGTACCCCTCCACCCTTGGCCTCCCCTCTCCCGGATTAGGTTGTCTGGGCTCAGGGAATTGGGGACAGAAGGATGGATGATTTTGGGGCTGGAAATTGGGTGGATACCTGGGGAAAAAGTTCTGCCCAGGATTTGGTGAATTTCTGCCCTCCTGGGGGAAGTTAGGAGGGAAGTTCCCCGGGTCAGGTGCTTGGCTGGATCCCCCCCTTGGGCTGGAGGAGTCCACACATAACCCAGGATTGGTCGGTTTCCCTTGTAGCGGGGACTTACATAGTCAGGGGGGCGGGGGACCCCATTTGTGGGACTACCTCCTCGACTCCCTGTCTGTGACTGGCCCAAGGGCCTTCTGGGCTGTGAATTATTTGGTGCAGGCAGGTTTTTAGGCCCCCCCATCTCCAAATCTAAAACAGGGGCAACCTTTACCTCTGCCACCTTGGCAGCAGTAGGGGTGCTGTTGGTTTTGGGGTTTTTCGGCGCGATCTAAAGATCTTTTCTCATGAAAATCTCTCACGAGCTGGGTCATTATGTATTTGGGTAAGGCATGGAAAAACGTATTGATAAATTCTCTGCTATCCGTGCGCACCCTTCTGGTGGTCTGCGCAAAAGCACGCTTTAATTCTTGCACAAACTCTTGTGGGGCCTGATCCTCCCCACATTGCAAATTGTAGGCTGCCTTGCGAGCCTCTTGAGGATTTCTGTGCACAGAAAAATGTTTCAAGATGGCCGCCCTGTATGTGGACCACCTTGAATGGTTTTGATCCTCCAGCCCCGCAAAGAAACTGGAGTATTCTGGTGAGAAGGTCCACTTTACATATTGAATACAGCTTTGGCTGTCCTTCAAATGGAAAGTCTCCATCATTTGCTCATAGAGCTCCAAGTGTTCCCAAACAGAATACTTGGCGTTCTTATGATAAGGCGTGATGACACTCCTTATTGCCTTTATTTATTTCAATGGGTCCTTAAGCAAGGCCCTTTTTGCCTTATTGGCCTTTTTGGTTCGGGTAACCCTGGTCCATTCATCCTCCGACTCAGAAGCGCTGCTCCCAGAGGTGCCCGTCTGATCTTCCAGGTTTTCCCGGATTCTGCGAGCCTGGGAATGGCTGGCAGAATGTGGGGACCTGGTCTCCTGTGTCCTGTAATGCTCAGAGGAGTCTTCAGACCCCTCTTTGCTGCCAGGATTTGATGGGTACCCCCCCCCACTGACCTAACTGGGCAGAGGTTTTCAGGATGCCCTTAATGGGCCTACTCTCCTGGGGTTCCCCACTAAATTGCACTGTGCTTGGGTGCCCATATCCGGATGCCCGCCCATCCATTCCTGGGAGGTACTGGCCTATGAGCCCATACTTCTAGCTGGATAGTAATCTGCCATCTCCGTGGCCCTGGGCTCATGTGCGCGAAGGGACATGGGGGTGGCAGAGTCCAGGGACTGGGAGAGATGAAGGCCTCTGGTACCAGGGCTCCTGAGGTTATGCTCAGGCGTTTCCCTTTCCCAGCGCACCTGGTCTCTATCAGCCCCTGCTCCCTGTTGCAATGCAAGAGCCTGCGCTTTCAGTTCCTCAGTTAAGGCCTTACTAGACTCTATCAGTCTCTCCTGCATAGCTACCTGTTGCTGGAGCCTATCATTGTGCTGACAGAGAGCCTCATTTTCTCTCTGTGCCTCCTGATTGGTCCTGGAGTACTGGGCCAGTCTCTGCTGCAGGAGGGTTACCTCCTGAGCTGTGTCCCTATTGGCCTGCTCCTTTCTTGCCAGAGCATCCTCCACCCTCCTGGTGTGCTCTAACAAGTTCTGGTGTTCTTTTTGGAGGTCACCCAGTCCCTGGAGGGCCAGGTGATTTTCTTCCGTTTTCCTTTTTAAGTGGCAGACTTCCTGGCCTAAGGTATCCCTTTCCTGACTAAGAGCCTGCATCTGTGCCGCCAGGTCGTCCCTTTGCCTTTGGAAGGCACCAGCTTTCTGCCGCTCCTGGTCAAACTCTGCCTGGGTATCCAGGTCTTTCAAAATGCAAATTAAAAGGTTTATTTGAAAATGTAAACAATATATATATCACACTTCTATAAATAAATTGATAATGGATATTACACTTGTGAATATGAGCAGTAATCAGCAAGAGGTAACTATGAATAGGAACAGAAGAACAAGGTGGGAAAGAATGCTTTATATGGTTCAAGGAAACGCAAGGTGGAATAAAATGCAGTACAGAAATAACTTGTTATGATTTTAGCAAAAGGTAATATGATCACTTTTTCTTTTGACAATTCACTCCCCCCTCATGCAATACCAGATATGGAAGGAGAGCACACAGTCTTCAAGAATCCCAACAAATCACACTTTATAATGCAATACACAGTTCCAGTTCTCCCAGCAAGCTTAGGGAAAACAGGGATGAGTTTTAAACACAGGCAAATTACTTTAATGTGGTTGGCAAGGAAGTGAAAAGGTTATACAATTGCTTTTAATTCCCTCTAGAGGGTCAGGCTAGGTGATGGCTACTTTATATTAGTTCAGGCTCACTTTAACAATACTCTATGAATGATTAGCAGATTGCAAACGAATTTTAGCAAAGAGAAGCAAAAAGCTGCTGATTTCTACAGATGAAGAAATCGGGCCAAATCGCAAATCGTGGTAAATTTCGCGAGTGCGTGTCTCGCGATTACGGGAAAAATATAGGGAGTCGGAAGTCGGTAGGAAGCCTAGATTCTAAGCTTTCGGATGAAAGTTAAATATCGTTCCTAGCCCAAACGGTTCCAGGGATACGGACGATTAAATAAAGGTCGTTTTTTTGTATTTAAAGTAAACTCAAAATGACAGGTGACAGCTTGCAGCTGCAGAATTGACAGGTGACAGTTGTGCAGCTTTAAAAATGACAGATGACATGGTTTCTAGGAGGCAGTTCTACTTAGGTTAAAATAGTTTGGATTAGATTATTTTAACTAAGAGATTGGTTCTGCACAGTTCTGCTAGGTACTCACAATATAAATTTGAACTAGGCCTCGTCACGGATCTGGTCAACACGTCCGGCTGTGGTTCTGTCTGCTCGGCGGGTCAATCAGGCACCGGTTCTGCTCACAGCGATCTTGGTTAGCTCTGCTCTGCTGGTCTAGCCTCTCTGGATTCTGGATGTAACACTGCTTTCTGGGTACTGCTATAGGTTCTTGCAAAATTCTCGACAAAACTTCAAACAGCTCGCCCGGCTGTTGAATAGTTTGGTTAGTTTTGAGGCCTGCTGAAGAGGATTCAGCTGGTGGATTCAGGCCTCTCTGCTACAAATTCTGGAGTTAATTTCTGCTACAGGTTCTGGAGATTGATGGATTTGAAGTCTGGATCTCTGGATGTGAAGTCGTCGGTCAGCATGCTCCGCAGCAAATGGAATTGAATGTCTTTACCTGTCCCAGCAATCTCTTTTTATGTGTTTTGAAAATGGGTGTGTGCCTGGGCCTAGCTAGGCCTGCCCCTCTCTACTTGTCATTGGCCCAATTCTCCCCTCTACCATGATTGGGGGAACTGAGTTGTGAGTCAGAGTGATGAGGTAGATTTTATGGCCAGAGGGCCCTCCCCTGTCATTTTTACACACAAATCTATATTTGATCCAAATACATATTTCCCAAATACACAGTTGTTTTTACATCACCTACACACATCATATATCACATGAGGTAGGCACTGTTTTGACTCTGGTGTTTCTAGGAGCTTGGGTAAAGAAATGGCAACTTATTTTAGTGGGTTATGCAACATTGGTTTTTCATTAAAAATTATACACATATACACGGCCTGTCCATACATACTCCAGTAAATTCCCATGTCTCTAGCTTAAACACAGAGTCTGTAGTATCAATAAATAGCGGGGTTTTGCCCCAGAACATCACACAAATTGGAGTTTGGGCTTGAATTGTGGGCAAAGTTTTCATTTTAAGGATCCCCAAATTTCACATTTCTGTCATCTGGTTACCAAGAGTTATCAGTGTTTCTGTAAAATATATATTTGCTTTCAATTCAAAGTACTTCAGTGTTTGAGTCCGCCCCCAAAGTTTGGGGATGACAGTGATCAAATGTCTCTCCTGGCTGGCAGATCTTTGTTGACAGGAAACAGTCAAAATCACCATATCCTATTCAAGGGAAAAGGTCTTTTGTGTGGGCTCCAGCAAGCTGAGGTCAACAGACCAGGGGGCCACTTTGCATTTGGTTAGCATGACCATGTGATATCCTGGGCTTTCTGAGGTGAGGAGGTTTCCCAGCCTTTTGGCCTGTTAATCAAATCAGATTGTCTCTGGGAACAGCAGGTGGTTAGATTTTTAATTAACCCACAGTCTTTTGAAGTCCCAATTGTCACAGAAGGCTGATTGGCTTCTGAAGTAGCAGTTCTCCTGTCAGAGTTTAGACCGCTAGCGCCGCCTTGAGTCCAAAGCAGCTACTGCATGCATTCTTTTTGGATTAGTCTTCAATTAATGCCTTTCAAACAAGAGATTTTACATGGAAGTATATTATCCAGGTTCAGCAGCACATGGCACTGGTGTGGTTCTGCAGTAAAATAATTTTGTGCCCATAATTTAGCCATATTTGACCTGAAGAAAATGAATTCCCAATAGTTATGTGTTGCTTTTGGCAATCAGCATTGCCCCTTTTGCAATGGTTTCAGGCTACTGTGTGTAGCCCAATGGTGGTTTTAGGCAGTGCCCTTCTGTGCCCACAACATAGGCAAAAATGGGTGGCAGCCTATTCTTCATGCATTTCCCTGTGCATTTTCTGGGAAGTTCTGGCCATCATGATGTTTTCAATGCTATTAATGCACAGTTTTTGTGGTAGGGCTCCGATGCATGGGTAAAAACATCCCACAATGAATAGATCTGTACTGTACTTGGTCTGCATGGCTGACTGAGAGGGTATCTCTCCGTATCTTTGTCAATCATTGGGGCACTTGGGATTCGTCTGAAATAGAATGAGGGTTGCTGGCTTTTCTGGCCTTCTGTCTTGTCATGAACATGATGAGACAGGGAGGTGGTCCCAGGGTCCTCACTCCCCTCTTCACTTCCAAGGCATCACAGGAAGTGGATATAAAATAAACAAGTGTAAAATAAAAATACACTAAGTTCTTCATACATTAGTAAGGGTGCTGCTGTGCTAGGCACAGGAGCAGCCAAAATATTATGCAGGGCCCACAAATGCCAGACATCTTCTTGGACTTCATAATTCCTTCTGTACTTCACCTGCCTTCTCCTATTTCTGAGATCTTCCTGCATGTCCCCCAGGCTCCCTATTTCATTAACTGGTAAGCTTCCACCTGGTGGCTAGTCCTGGTCTCATCTCCATCTCTCTCTCTCTTCAGTTCTGCTCTCCTACCTTGTGTCTGGTGCCTCTGATCCCAGCCTGCTGCTCTTGGTGGCTGTCATTACCTCTGTGAGGCATTGCTAGGTTTAAGGGGGGACCCCAGGCATGACCTTTGCACCAGCACTACCCCTGCCCCCGTGCCCCCTGCCAGAACATGTTTGCTCCTGCTGGCATCAGCACGGTTCTGACGCCTTCAGCCTCCCACCAAATTACAGAACAGCACAGGTAGTGACAGGGGTAGTCAATCCGATGCACTGCATGCAGGGACACAGTCATTAATATTGTGGGAGACGGTTGTTATGAGTTTTTGCCACCAAGGTACTTGGTGTACGCAACTAAAAGAGATACGACCCCGGCGCTAAACCATGGTGCTATTAGCACCATGGTCCATGCCGGGGTCCGCCATGGTGAATGGCGGGATTACCGCCCCATTCCAAGGTTGGCGGGGCGGTAATTCCCCATTCACCATGGGCCCTTCCCCATTCCCATTTTTGCCCCATAGGGCTCAATGGGAATGGGGAAGGCGCTAAGTATGGTGCCGCAAATTGCGGCACCGTACTTGGCACCGAGGTCCCTTTGCGGCACCCTATTTTAACGGCTGGTAAAACCAGCCGTTAAGGTCGGGTCCCGCAAAGGGACCTTGTAATTAGCGCTAAGTGTTTAACAGCGCCGCAGCCTTTTACGGCGCTGTTAAACACTTAGCGCCTGGGTCGTAATGAGGCCCAGTATGTCGAGTTGGGGGACCAGCAATTTATTATTTATGTTCAAATGAAACAATAGCTACGTTGTACTAGGTGTGTGCTTTCAGATCTTTCATTGTAAAGCCCTACATTTGCAGGATATATCTCAGTCATAATGACACTCTTTCACGGCTCCTACCCAAAATTCCTTATTGCACTCTCCAAGCTTCTTTGTTAGCTAAAGAAACTAAGGCACAGGGATGCAAAGTAATTTGGCCAGGATTGCATAAATGGTCAAGTGGCGAAACTGGGGTTTTAGCCCAGGTTTCTTCTAGTTTGTAGACTACATTTCCTCACATCCCATCAATAGTTTTTCATCAGCATACAATGTTTTCCCCACAGTTGTCCTTCAAATGTTACACTAGTACTAGTTGTTCAAGAAAGCTGACTTGCAAAGCACCAAACCACATGGCAAATGAACCTGACAATATATAAATAATCTTTGTAGGTACATTTTAGGTGAACAATATAAGATTCACTGAAATGAAAATAAATGGCACAACAGACAATGTGTAGCTGCCAAATTAGCACAAGGAAATCTAGTAAAATACTTGGATTAAAAATGAAGCTATGTAATTGCCCAGAGTTAATTATCTCAAATGCACGGAATGGAATAAACGTTGTATATATTAAAATCAGTGAACTACACTGATTTACCATGAGTAAATAGATATTTCTGAAGTTGAAAACCAGTGAAAACACCATACTTCAAAATATAATTTAGTGATTGATTAGTGGGGTGTGTTCAGATACATGCAACAACATATACCGTAACATTCAAACAAATTATGGCAATATAACAGTGTTTGTGTGGTTGCCAATAAAATGATTATTGTTTCTCTCGAGCACCATAATTCAGGCTTCCGGGCTCATAATATCCTGTATTGCCCAAAGTTGTGGGAAATAATGCCTAAGTAATGACATGCACAGTGATTTAAAACTGCCGTGCAGACTATTTATAATGTACACATATTTGCCAATTTACTGCATCACAAGGTTTACTTACGATAAACTGTCCTATACTAGGTCCAATCCCCCAGACTCATGACGTAGCAAAAGAAGCACATGTCGCAGTCTATTCAGTATAGACTACAGCCCGGGGCATTTCTTAGCCAGAGACTTTAGGGGTGTTTTTATGATGAGATTTCCCAACTAGCAATATGGAGATGCAAAATAACTTGGATTGTTTAGCCACAAAGTCTGAGTAAGAGCAGTTTGAATGCCAGAAAGATTGCCAAACGAATAACCGCTTTTGCCACCTAACTTCTCTCGCCATTTACACTAAGGTCTGAAACATGCGCAGAAAGCGAGCTCCTGTATTGTGAGGTTTCCTTTTCCCAATGTAAATGCACCTCCACCAGGGCTAGATTTACAGGCTTATGTGGCCAAATGGACCACGACTGATGGAATATCTCACAATTGACATTGGACAGCCTGATGGGTTTGCAGAGGGAGGACTACATATCAACAAAGCTTTGCTAAGTGGCCCCATGGTGTGCCAGGCACCACCACCCAGCCCTGGCTGTTCAGTCTACATCTGTTTGCATTCTACGACATGTATGTTTAGAACAATCTGGCTCTAAAGTGATTTTCTTGTGCTCATGCATAGCACAAGGAAATGTTGATGCATGCTGAAAGTTGACTTGACTTCATTTATAGGGTGTGTTAATCGTTCTATGGCACCTAGAAATATTTACCGGGCATCTAACGAAGACCCATGCCAGGTGCTGATTGGTGGTGCATCCTGAGCTCAGTGAGCTGTGTGCTTCTCTGGTACTCGTAGTTTGCCTTTCAGCCATGCGTGTGGAGCTTCCAGTGGCAGAATGCAGGAAAAGCAGACAGAGCTGACAGTCCTGTTCACGGTTGACACTGGGGAGACGTGAGGTGCGGCTCTAGTCTGCTGTGGGTTGGCTGTATTGTCCCTAAAGGTCGCTTGATTTTATTCATTATTCCAAACAGGCATGCAGCAGGGCGTTTTGCATTACATATATAACATGTTTCGTTTCACGAAAACAAGTGATATTTGTTTGCTTGTCAAACACTAAGATGCAGATTTAGTATAGACAGTTAAAAGTATTTAGTTTCCCTTTCCCTTCACCAATTATTTAATTATCTGATGTGTGCTGGAGTTGCACTTGGATTTAAAATGCTTAGGGACGGACGTTTTTAACAACCCCGAAGGTTGTGGTTGTGGTTTTGCTATATGGGGGAGCTAAAGCATCACGTAAACGCTAACCTTATTCAATGGAGCAAATTAGGAGGGTGACAGTATGTTTAGAGGGGCACACAGCTAGTGGGTGTTGTTTGGTTACTTACCGATCCACTGGCTGCCCACGGCCATTCTAATTCCTATGTCCGTTCCCACCCACCCCTCCCCAGCCAGAACATCCTCTTAGGATCTCAGGTCTATCAAGCAATACCATCAAGATGTGTGCTGTAAGTGCCTGTCAGTGTTATTTTAAAGCCGTCTTCTGTGGGTTAATGGCTTAAATGCAGCTGCAAATGTGCTACTGGTGTAATAAAAATTTCTTATCCAAGTGTGCCTTCAGCCACCGGATTTATAAGCAGTATGTGTGTTCCTCCATTAAGGTCCCGTTAAAAACAAGCATTCAAAATGTTAATGTTAAAGGACATTTGTACCGCGCTCTATCACCACCGGAGTGGTCCCCTGGCGCTCTGGCGGCTCTGAAAGAGGAGGGGAGTTTGAGTTAGTGGGAGGAGGCAGGAAAAGTGCAAGAGAGCAGTGATGTGCTGTTGGCGGCCTCACCCCGGTGGGTCCGTTGGCTGGGTCTGGGGTGTTTGCGGCCGGTAGTCCTGTACTGTTGTGCGAGTCTATCCGTGTTTTTGTTTTGTTGTTGCAATGTAGTGAAGTTTGTGCGGTTTGTTGTGCTGTAGGTTTTGGTTGTGTTCGGTTTGGAGTTTGAGTGGTGTAATGCTTATAGTTTTCACTTGCGTAAAGGTAGGCATTTTCCAGGCACAGCTATCCTATTCCCATATACTTGCTACATTTTGCAGGTGTTTTACAAACAAAAAGCAGTGCCAGCTTTAATTTATGGCGCAGAAACTGCCTTTGGTTGCCCCTCTAGTTTGTGGGATAGCCTTGAAAATATTTTCTGGGGCAGAATCTTGAAAGTTGCTAGAGGAATACCTGCAGCAGTATTAAGATATGAATTGGGGTTAATCTCTTTAAATGCAAAGGTTACATGGAACACTTTGTCTGTTTTTCGCAAAATAATCCTGCCAAATGGTGCTCTGCAAATGAAAATTTTGCATGATTTGGCTGATAAACAAACACAGTCTTTTCAGCCTGGATAAATCAATGTAATCAGATTCCAACGGACATAAATAGCGGTGTACTCACTTTGAAAGAAAATCCTGAAGCCGTAAAGAAAAAGCTATGGGAAACCGATTGGATTAGTACTTGCACGAACAGAGCTAAATACTCACTCTTGAAGAATGCCCCCCCTGAAGGGAAAGCCTACAATTCAATCTACAAATATCTTGAAAAATGCCCAGACAAACAAAAAAGAATCTTACTAATGAAATTCAGGTTCAATCAGTTTAAGACCAAATAAGTAATTACGAGATGGACCAAATATGAGAAGTTGAATCCTAAATGTAGATTTTGTGATCATTTCGGAGAAAACATCAAACATCTGATTCTCAATTGTAAAGCCTTCTCCACGATAAGAATGACACTGCTTGAATCAATTGTGGCAAACAAACCTTATCATACCATGGAAGAATGGTGGAAAGAATGTTTCAGAGATGTAAACAATAAACTAATATATGCACTAACATTTCTCCTTAAAAACATTGAAGAACTATCTAAATCGCAAGAAAAATTGACTTAAATATAAGCCTGCGATTCGTGATGTACTCTGCCTAATTCAGTGTTCATTTGATTTTTATTATTTTAATTCTTTAAATTTTAATTATTTGATGTTTTCTATTCGCTAATTGTGATATGTATAGATATGAATAGTCAAATGTAATGTCATCCTCTTTTAAAGGTTTGATTAAACCAAAAAAAAAAAAAAATACTTGCAACATTTTGCAGGTGTTACCAGCTTATGCCTATTCCACGTTGAGCTATAGCTGGGTCTGTGGCTCAGTGAACTAATGCATCCATTACAGGGGCTTGCGTTTAATCTCATGGCTACAGGCTCAAATCCCAGCAGGTCCACTCAGCCCTTCATCCTTCTGAGGTTGATAGTCAGTACCATTACGAGGGGTAATAATAAACATATGTTATCTGTCAATAGCACCAAGATGACCTTTGGGGTGAACACTACACCTGTTATGTTACGCCTACAAAGACATCGCCAATACTATTACTTGAAGATTTGAATTTTGCACATAAAAGTGCCACTGAAGCGGGACCTAAACAACGACCCATTCCCCCAAGAAGTGCTGCCAGCTGGGCCAGCGTTTTCTTTTTACACTGATGTAAATCAAAGCCCCAAACAAAACCACAGAGCGAAACTGAAATTGAATGGATGGCAGGAAGCCAGGTCATGACAGCTGCATCTGAAACACTTTCCCAATATTGCCGAGTGGAACGTCCCATATACCCCCACCCCCAAAACTACACCCCTGGCTGTATGCCATCAGGGCTGTGCCACATCCGAGCTGGTGGGCGTTTGTAGGGACGATTTTAGAGGTTTTATGGTGGCAGTTCCTTCCCATATGACCCAGCGCCGGCTTGGACTGGCCTATAGGGCAATGCACGAACCAAAGTGCAAAATGCTAGTGTTGGCCAGTTTTTTGGGTCAAAGTGACCCCTTTTTTGGCCAATGTGTGCCATTTTGATAAGTTACTTCACCATGCGGCTAGTAGTTTTGACCAAATGAATATACTTTCAAATGGACAATTTGCATCACATTTTTATCAAAAACCTCCCCCTCTGGGTACTATTCAAACAGTCTGTCACAAAAGGAATGAATTGCCATTTGAAACTGTGGGTCACTTTTTCAATGGGGCCCGAGACAATTTTATGCCCCAGTCCGAGCCTGACCCTGCGACAGCCATATCATTCCCGCACATGGGCAAGTGAGGCTCTCCTCGACATATGGTGGCAGTATCTGGGGATTTGAGGCTGCATCTGGAATTTACATAAGGTCAGACCTATTGACGTTGTCAGTTATTATTAAGTACAGCAAATAAGGGTAAACTCCTTGCTTGCTGATTAGGGAAACTATGAAGCAGGGAGTATAACAGAACACAGCAAGAGAGGATGCAGAGGTGACCACGAGATCATAACAGTACGATGGTGAATTAAATTTGATATGAATTGGTTATAATATTGAAGGGTTCTTAAGTACGGCATACGCTTTAGTGGATGCATCTGGCATTAATTAAGTGGACATAATATAATATATCGTTTTTTTAAAACAATATCTTTATTGGCATTTAATAATTAGGTACAAACTTCACGCAGTCGAGCGTGGTAAAAATTAGGTATGAGACCAATTATTTTGTTCATGGTGCATTTAATTTGAAAAGGCTATGCACAATAAATCCCTCAAGGAAGCGCCATTGGCATCAATACAAGTGCTGAGGCGTGTATAGGTCGGTCGAAGCTCCACTCAGGGACATAACCAAATAGGTACATTGATGTTGCCGGCAGAAGTACATACACCTATACCACGAGTTCCTGTGAGGTTAACCACGGCTACACAGAAGCCCCGCTTTGACCCTCCAGAAAGCTGAGTTCCTACGTGCTTCTTATTCTGCCTCGCGGTCTGGAAGCTTCGCGAGCCCCTGTTTTACATCAAGGATCCCCGCCGGAATCCTTCGCCCTGTTCTCACCCATCGTCAGCCACTTCCGGCGGCGGCCTGAGGAAGAACAGCAAAGCCCTGCTTCCCGGATCCAGGCGTTCTCTCACGTGGTTTCATTTCCATAAATCACACATCCCTCACCAATACAAATGCAGGCAAATGGACGCGTGGCGTCATGCCATTTAGGCGCGTGGAGGAAAGTAAGCAAGTTTTGAGAGCAGACTGTCTGCATTTTAAATGCGTACTAAGCAAATCATGTTTCTATAATCTGTTTATAAACTCCTCAGTCAAGACGAAGGAGGAAATGCGAAGTGTTTGGAGTACTTTATTTTGTCCAGTTTGAAAGCATTATTGCATAAATGATTCCCTGGCTACCATCAAACTACATCTAATGCACGCATGAACGGATATTGCTATTTTTTGCTGGCTGTTTCTTAGGGAATCGCTCCTTCGCGTCCATTAAAGGTGCCAGTTGGTCAAAAGAAACAATGTCAATTCTCTTTACACAGACCTGGTTAATAAAGCATTACCAGCCCTGCCTGCCCCTCATTTCAAGGTATATCGCTATTGGAATCCGAGTGGCAGTGGTGCTAATATCTGTATAGTTGCGCAATCCCAAATCTCCCGTGAAAAAAACAAAGATGACAGCCAGAATGGGAAATAAAAAAGGCAGTAGCCCCTTTCCCTTTTTGATGATGCGAGGCCTAGAAAACACAGCGCTGGGGTCAGAGGAGAGAAGTAAGGAAGTGGGTAAGTGGTCTTGAGTGCAGCAGGTAGGGAGTGATTGCACGAAAAAGAATGGTGGACAACCATGGACAGGCGATTGGATGGCCGAGCGAATGTGGCGGTTACTGTGGATTCCGCCTGCATTTACGGCCACCTGATTGACTGGACCTCTCCCTCAGGTGATTTTTAGGCAATAAGCCCCGAGACTGCGGGCCATTACTGCATAAGGTAATGCACCCGGGGCCCATAGTTATCGAAGGCCACAATCGGTTTGTTGGCCAACAAAAAGTAAACCTGCACCGGGCACTAATCAACAATCACCTACAATAAAGATTCCAGAATACTCTTTTTTAAAGTCTGTTTGGCTATACGTTATCATTTGCTAAGTGACTATTAAGTATTCCATGATGATATGATGATTTGGCCACATTTCCATGGTTACCATTTTTGATCGTTTAAGTTTTAGGTATTAGGTGGCACTGTCAGTGCTGCCTATAAAACAGAACGATTTTTATGGATAGTGAAGATATGTGAGAGGTGGGACGTGAGGACGTACGCAGTCTGTGGTTGTTTTTTGGCTTTTTTCCCCTATCCATTGACCATCCATGCCTGTGCCAGCCCCTTTGGCGAACCCCACCCACTGTCAGCCCAAAACACACCCTCCTGCAATATCTTTGAGGTAGCTCTGTGTTTTTTTAGCGATCTTCTAAATTGTAATGGCGTAATTGCAGCTATAAATGCTTATAAGCACAATGTGTCCCCTTGCCTTTGTTCCTTGCACTGAATTCCTATTTAAAAAAATGAATTCCCTAGCCATGGGAATTAGATAGGCATTTGCGAGGCACTTCCATAATAGCCTTTTTGCCCATTGCAGCGGTTTGTAATGGCTTAGAAAGGCAGGGGCACCACGTTAAATGTCCTTGCTTTGCTCCGGCTTTTAAGTCAATCTCAGGTCCTTCAAGGCCCATTTCAGCCTTATAGGGCAGTTTATAGGGCTAAATTGGGGTCCAGTAAATCTTTTTTTAAACTATGCTTTTCCTTCATACCTTTTGGATTGGTTTCTTTGGTCATGCACTTTCTGGTAAACGTGGTAAGAAAGGAAGGTGTCACAAGAAAGGATGAAGTACATCACAGGTCAGCTGAACAGGTTCTCGGGTGTTATTTCAACAGTCGTGGAAGAATGATTTCCATCTCCAGCTCCCTCAATTGCCTGCCTTGACTGGGAGCTGCCATGCAGGCCTCCAAAGTCTGATCATCTGATCAGTGTGTGCTCTGGAGCGCAGTTTCACCAGTGGCAGGTAGCATCACTAAACACAAATAAAGTGACTAGTTAACAATAATGTGAGTCCAGAAAAAGACTTTCAAGCTCCTTGAGCCAGAAAATGCAGCGGGTAAAAGAAATGCATATTATGCCATCAGTTTGCATCCCATTCCATGTCCTCCTGGCTACCTGCCCCAGTCACACTAAGCAAAGCTGGCACTCACTATTCCACCCACTACTCATTTTGGGGTCATGGAGGGGCATTCAACTCCAAATTTAAATAACATGATATGATATGGCATTTGTAACGCGCTTATACACAAGTGTTTCAAGGCGCGACGAGGCAGGGAGGGGGGAACAAGGGGAGACAGACAGCGATCCTACTAGGCCAGGTGTCATTCAGATCGCGCAAGTGCATGGGTAGGGGGGACGGGAAAAGTGCGAGGGGGAAAGGGAGAGGGGAAAGTGCAGTACAGGGTTAGTAACGAACAAGATAAATAATAAGGGCCAGCTGGTGGCAAGTGCAAGATAAGTGCAGACAAGTGCTGGGAAGGGGGGCTGTAGGGATACAGAGACAGTCCCGCAGTGCAGGGGCCAGGAAGGCAGTGCAGGGGAGAGTGGCTGGGCCAAGGACTGAGATTGGTGAGTGGCCCAGTTGCTGATTCAGTACAGTTTCAGTGATTTAGCAGGGGAGAGGGGGAGAGAAAGCAGAAGCAAAGAGGAAGGTTTTGAGGTGCTTCCGGAACCGGAGATGGTTCTCCTCAAGTTTCAGGGAGGCATTAAGGCTGTTCCAGAGGGAGGCCCATGCTGCGGAGAGAGATCTCCCGCCAACTCGTTGCTTGGAGAAGCGGCTGACCCTGAGGGAGTTGGAGGCGGATGAGCGAAGTGCTCGAGAAGGAAGATATTTAGGAAGGGAGAGTTGAAGGTATTTTGGCCCCAGGCCCCAGAAGGCCTTGTGGACAATGCAGAGGGTTTTGAACGTAATCCTCGCAGCCACAGGGAGCCAGTGTAGCGATTTCAGTCCTAACATTACATAAAGTAAAGCACATAACATAATTTCCTGCATAATATAGACATAATATGACATAATAGCTCAACTACACCTAACATTGTACAACAAAATATAACAATAAGCAACGTAAACGTAATGCAACCGAGCAAATTACACCAAATTATATAGCAGAAAAATAAAAAGTGATATGACATGTGCCTTATTCTCATTACTAAACCGATACATATATTACAGGGCCTGCGGTAGCGACCCTGCAGTTATGGTTAAGTTGCTCAATCCATAGGTAGAGCACTTTTTGGATGGCTTATAACTTCGCCCCCGGACGAATCCTCATGAAACTCTGCAATAAACTATATGGCTCTGTCAGATTGATTCTGTGAAGTTTGGTGAGGTTTTGTCAATGGGGATGGGGGGCAAAGTTATAGAGGGGTCACAAAATGTGTGGTTTTTCCGCATCCGTCCAGCGTTTAAAAAAGAAAAAAGACCAAAAAGTAAGTAAAAAAAAATTAGTGATATCTGTGTTTGGTCCGCGGACTCACTTCCCTGTTTGGCCCGCGGACGGGCCTCCGATTGGCCCAGAGGACAGCGTGAGGTCCGTGGACATCGAAATCGAATGTGTCCACTGTTTGGTCAGTAAAAAACATGAGGTGCGTCAGATTTCTGGAAACGCCTGCTATGTTGGATTCGTGGACAGTGATTGGTGTGCGCGGACTTCGCGGTTAAAACATATTAAAAAAACACAACATTGCACTTCTCAAACATATCAAACAATCTCTGGGGAGCTGAGGGGCGGTGAGGATGGGATAACATATGGCCTTAAAAAGCCAAAAAAAACAGGTGTTTTTCTTCCCCAAAGTCTGCAAACATTCCAGGACAGTCCTGTGATGTTCGTGAACATCTTAGACGTTCAGGGGTATTTATGCTTATTTGTGCATTAGAGAGTTGGTGAAAAGCAGTTTTTTGATGGCTTATGACACTGCATGAAATTGTGGAATTTCTTTGTAGACCTGATTCCGAATAGGTTTTGCAAAGTGTGGTGCTATTTTGCCAAGAGGGTACAAAATTAGAGGGGTGGTCCCAAAATGTTGTAAAGGCTTATAAATGTGGTGCCATTTTACGAATCTGTACAAAGGTTTACAACAAGATTTTAGATCTAGAGATACATTTTTTTGCAAAGTTTGAGAGGCGAAATATTTGAGGGGGTTCTCAACATTTTTAGATGGCTTATAACTTTGTTGCCGTTTGACGAATATGGAAAAATGTTTTCAGAAAGATTATAGACCCAACCTTCAATGTTTGTGCAAAGTCTGAATGGATTTTGTCAAATGGGGGCTAAGTTATATGACTATTGCATGTACGTACATGGGCAAATTTCCTGCAAACTCATGTAAGGAGCATTTGCAAGGACCTCAATGCATTGTTTTGCAAATGTGTCTGTGCTTTATTTTTTGACAAGTGTCATAATGTAGGTACACAAAATAGCGATATACCTTTGGTGACTGAGGTATAGCCCGTGGCCATGGGCAGTGGGCAGATTGTCAGGGTCATGGCATAAGGTCATGACCCGGACAATCTGGCTACTGACCATGACCATGAGGGACGACCAATGAGGTTAAAGTGGCCATGTTCACCAGGGACCGGCTCTGTGGTAAAAGTTTTTCGAAATTGGGATACTTTTGAAAGGGAAAAAATGTGCTCGTGGGTATAGGTTGAAGTGCTGGATGGGATTGCAGCAAATGTGCATGAGGAGGGTCAGCAAGAACTGGAAAGCATGGTTTTGTAAATATTTCCTGTGCTTTTTAAAAAAAAAAGTATAAATACTAAGTACACAACACAGCAATATAACGTTGGTGTCTGGGCAATGGGCCTGGCCATCAGCAAGGAGAAATGCGTACCGTTATTTTCTTATTGGGGCATGCAGTATGGCCGAAGTGGTAGGTTTGAATAGGAAAACATATTCTGCTTGCGGTTACAGCCTGAAATGGTGGACTAGATTACAACAAACATGACCACGAGGGACGACCAATGGGGTTAAAGTGACCATGTCACCAAGGACCAGCTATGTGGTAAAGTTTTTCAAAATTGGGATAGGGAAAGAATAATTTGCTCGTGGGTACAGGTTGAAGTGCTGGATGGGATTGCGGAAAATATGCACGAGGAGAGTCAGCAAGAACTGGAAAGCATGGTTTTGTAAATATATCCTGTGGTTTTAAAAAAAAGTATAAATAGTAAGTACACAACACAGTGATATAACTTTGGTGTCCGGGCAATGGGCCTGGCCATCAGCAAGGAGAAATGTGCACTATAATTTGCTTATTGGGGCATGCGCTATGGGCGAAGCGGTAGGTTTGAATGGGAAAAAGTATTCTGCTTGCGGTTGCAGCTTGAAGCGGTGGACTAGATTACAACAAACCTGCGCGACAAGCATTAGCAAGGACCTGCAGGCATGTTTTTGGAAATATGTCTTTTGTTTTATTTTTCCAAAATGTAAGAATGTAAGTAGAAAAACAAGTGATATACATTTGGTTTCTGGGTAGTGGGCCTGGCCTTCGGCAAACGCAAATCTGTACTCTGCTTTGCTTATTTGGGAATGCGGCATGGTCGAATGCCTATGCCTCATGAATTTGAAGACTGGCCATGGCTGCAAGCCATGAGCACTGGCTATTGGTTACATTGTTATAGTATAGTGGACACCGAGCTAGGATGCAGGGTAGGGGCTGTAAATAATAGGGGTGGTTTGGTTCGGCTGGGGTCATGGTGGAGCCTTATGCCATAGGCAATTGAACAATGATTTCCATCCCCATCATGCACTGCTGATAACAACAGACATAAGTATGTGTACAACAAATATGTTTCTTAAATGAGCTTTCTAGTTCTTTCATATATGTGAAAAGAGTTATTATCAATAATTTATATACAGTGATGAAACACCGTAAAACATTTTCATTTATAAAAATCTTTTAAATTGAGAGAAAAAATTTGTTAAAGGGATGTTATGGTTAGGATGCATCCCACCCTTGGGCCTCCTCTGCTCCAGTAGTTATCCAGTGGCGTCCCACCTTGGCATACCTTGGCATTTCCCTCCTGGGTTCTCATGAGCACTTTCCCATCCGTACTGCTCCTTCTAGTTATGCACTTCTCTCACTGCACAATGCATATGTGCATTTATAGGAGCATTGTGTGCAATTTCTTTGGATAAGGGAAATGTAGATGGAAAAGATTTATAAAAGATTGTCAAGTGGCAGTTGGTGTGTGGAAGCTTAATATGGTGATAGGGTTCTCTCTTCGCCTTCTGCAGACCGCCATGGAACGGAAAGAGAGGCTCTGTACGGAGCCCTGCCTTCCCTTTCCATGGTGCCACCTTGGAAAAGCGAGTGGCCCAGATATGTGATGTCATCAGTGATGTCATCAATGAAATGTGTGATGTCATCTTTGATGTCCTGGGTGTTAGTCTTAGCAGTGCACGGCGGTGGTGTGAGTTGTTGTTCCTTAGCTTATCATAACCGGCAAATTTCTGTGGTTTTTCGGTTTTACTTGTAACCATAATGTCCCTCTATTAGTGCATTTAACCATAATGTCTCTTTAACAAAGTTTTTTGGGGGAATTTCATAGGTTTTTATGAGTGAAAATGTTTCATGATGTTACATCACTGTATATAAGTTATTGATAATTCCTCTTTTAACATATATGAAGGAACTGTAAACCTTTAACAAACATAATTTTTACAATGCATACTGATGTGTGTCGATATCAGCAGCGCATGCTGGGGATGCAAATCATGGTTCAATTACCTAGGGCATGAGGTTCAACCACAACCCCAGCCCCACCAAACAAACCCTGTTATCTACTGCACCTATGCTGCATCCTAGTTCATTGTCCAATATACCCTCATAATGTGACCAATTGCCAGTGCTCATAGCTTGCAGCCATGGACAGTTTCCACAATCCATGGCGCATGGGCTTTGGCCATGTCGCATTCCCCCATAGGCAAATCACAGTAGACATTTGTCCTTGCCAAGGGCCAGCCCCACTGCCCAGGCAGCAAAGTTATATCACTATTTTTTGCTCATACTTTTTGACACTTTCAAAAAAGTTAACCACAGGACAGATTTGCAAAAGCATGCTTTCTGGACCTTGCTGATGTTCCCCGCAAATGTTTGTTGCAATCCTGTCCAGCACTTCGGGCTGCAGCCACAAGCAGAATTTATTTTCCCATTTAAACCTGCGGCTTCAGCCATGCCGCATGCCCCAATAAGTAAATCAGAGTAGGCATTCATCCTTTCTGGAGGCCAGGCCCACTGTCCATGCACCAAAGTTATGTCACTATTTTTTGTACTTACATTTGGACACTTTGGAAAAAAGACAGATTTGCAAAAGCATGCTTTCAGGTCCTTGCTGATGCTCCTTGTGCAGGTTTGTTGTAATCCAGTGCAGCACTTCAGTCTGAAGCCACAAGCAGACTATCTTTTCCCATTCAAACCTAGGGCTTCGGGCATAATACATGCCCCAATAAGTAAATCAGAGTACACATTTGTCCTTGCTCAGGGCCAGGCCCAATGCCCAGGCACCAAAGTTATATAAAGTTATATAAGGAGGAGGATGACAAAGAGGCTGTTACAGTAGTGCAGCCTACAGAAGACCAAGGCCCTCAAAACATTCACCTTGTAAGGGAATGTAAAGAAATGTAGAATTCCTGCAAAGACCTGAAGCTCAAAATCGACCTTCTTCAAAAGGTCCAACATGTGAGGAGTCAAGGAAAGAGAGCGGTTAAAGATAACCTCAACGTTTTTTCCCTCACAGAATGGTGAGTATAAAGAGCCCAAGAACAGCGGCCAGAAAGTAACAAGGAAACAGGGCACAAATGTCCCAATAACAAAAATCTCTGTCTTACTGGTATTAACACAGAGTCCGTAAGACGCACCCCATGCCTGGATATGGATAGACAATCAGGGATCAGAGACGCACATAAGAAAGTAGTAGAGGAACGTTTCAAGCAAAGTTGTGTATCATCACCATAAAACTGGAAATTAGGCGAGAAGGATCAGATGAGGTGAGCTAGAAGGATGACATACATATTAAAGAACCACACTGATAGGATAGAACCCTGGGAGACACTGCAGGTATAAAGTGAGGTGGTGCATGACAAATGGCCCAGTTGCAGCTGGAAAGGGTAGTTAGTCAAGAAAGAGGTCAGCCAGTTAAGTGGCCGGTCTGTGATCCCAAAGGTATCATGGAGGTGTTCAATAAACATAGAATGGTTCACTGTGTCAAAGGCTGAGGACAGATCAATATGCACTATCCTCAATTGTACTACAATCGAAAATGCCATCAACACTTCAATTACATAATTACACCACATCACAAATATTGTATACTCCCCTCATACTACCTATAATAACTTTACACATATTACTATAGTGCATGTGGCCACAACCACCACAATACAATTAAACTATATAACAAGAATGTACAATACACCTTCGAATAACAAAACTCACCCAGAACCCCCACCTGCCCCAAACCCAATAACGAACACGGACTCAAAAATTCACACGCCATCACTTACCTGCTGCGCCGGCTACCCTTGAGTTTTTGTGCGCATTATCAAAATAATAAACACACACACACACAGCTTTTTTCACCCATAAAAAGAGCTCTTTATCGACTTTTTTCCACTCCCCCACCATTGGCAAGCCCTCTTTCATCCACAAAATATCCCCAACTATATTTTCCAGACTTCTTTTCCTCATGCCCCAATAAGAAAATCAAAGTAGGCATTTGTCCTTGCCGAGAGCCACGCCCACTGTCCGTGCACTAAAGTCATATCACTATTTTTAATACTTACATTTAGACACTATGGAAAAATAAAGCACAAGAAAAATATGCAAAAGCATGCTTTCAGGTCCTTGCTGATACTCCCCGCGCAACTCCACTCCAACATTTCAAACTGTAGCCGCAAGCAAAATATTCTTTCCCATTCAGACCTAGGGCTTCGGCCATGCCACACGCCCCAGTAAGCAAATCAGAGTACACATGTGTCCTTGCTCAGGCCCAGGGCCCATTGCCATGGCACCAATGTTATATCACCATTTTTATACTTCCATTTTAACACTTTAGAAAAAATAAAATACAGGACAGATTTGCAAAACCATGCTTTGAGGTCCTTGCTGATGCTACTCATAAATGTTTGCTGCAATCGTATACAACACTTTGGGATGTATCCGCAAGCAGACTTTTTTTTCACATTGCAACTTATCCCAATTTCAAAGACCTTTAACACATAGCCGGTCCATGGTGCCCATGCCCACTTTAACACTGTTGCCATTCCCTCATCCTCATTGTCAGTAGCCAGATTGTCCATCTAATGGCCTTTGTACATATCTCGAACAATCTGAGGCTATACCTCAGTCACCAGAGGTATATCACTATATTTGGTACCTACATTATGACACTTTTCAAAAAATAAAACACAGACACATTTGCAAAACCATGCTTTCAGGTCCTGAATACTCTGTGCACGAGTTTGCTACAAATCCGGCTATGTTTTATTTTTTCAAAAGTGTCAAAATGTACATACATAACATAGTCATATAAATTACCCCCCACTTAACATAATGCATTTAGACTTTCCACAAACATTCAAGGTTGGGTCTCTAATGTTTCTGAAAACGTTTGTGCAGATTCGTAAAACAGCAATAAAGTTATGAGCCATCTAAAATGGTCAACCCCCCTCTAATTTTGGCCCCTCTTGACAAAATCCCAGCAGACTTTGCAAAACCCATTAAAATCTGCCTCTAAAATCTTTTTGCAAATGTTTGTGCAGATTTGTCAAATGGCACCATATGGCTAAGCCTTTCAAATATTGTGGGACCCCACTCTAAATTCGCTGCCTCTAGGCGAATTAGCACCACACTTTTCAGAACCATTCAGGGCCAGGTCCACAATGATGTTACAAAATCTCATGCAGGTTCATTGAGTGGCGCCAAAGTTACAAGCCATCCAAAAACTGCTTTTCACCAACCCTGCAATGCAGAAATATGTATAGATGCCACCGAACATCTGAAATGTCTGCAGACATCGCAGGGCTGCCCTGGACCGCCAAACTGTTTGTGAACTTCGGAGAGGACATAACACCAATTTTTGTTGCTTTTTATAGCCATATTGGAAAAAAGGAGAACTGCAACTCAGTCTAGTTCAAGGTGTGCTCTTGTATAGCTCTGCTATGGAGCTGCAATTGAATTTACTGTTGCTTATGTTGATATATCCAATATATCAAAAATATCAAAAAGGAGAAGGAAACTTCTTTTATAAAGTGCTTTCAATTTTTAATTACTTGGAGGCAAAAAAATGCACCCAGAGAATCAGTGCCACTATTCGTGGTATGCCAATGCATTTCGGACCAAGTCCGTCTTCAGGGCTAGTGCACTGATAATGTGGCCGTGTGGCCAGAGTTATAACATGTGTCTTACAGCGCTTTCTGTTGTGTTTGCAGTGGATTGCTTAATAGCGTAAGAATATCAATTGGTCAGTCATCTTAGCTGAATTGAAAGCATTTTTTTTCCAGTATTTTCTAAACTTGTGCCAAGGTCTCAAGGTGTGTTCCGGTTACCTCACTTACCACTACCATGAATATTGACTATTGATCTACATGCCGTGCCCACCCTCAATCCTCCTGATTCTCTCTCCTTTTTATAGCCACATCCCATCCCATCCTCATCACCCCTCAGCTCCCCAGAGATTGTTCCATTAGTTTATCAAATGCAATGTTGTGTTTTTTAATGTTTTCACTGCGCTATCTGTGCACACCGGCGTATGTCTGTGAACACAACATGGCAGCAATTTAAAAAAATATGGTGCACCTCATGTCTTTTATTGACCAATCAGCGGGCACGCCCGATGTCTGCGGACATCACGTCGCCCTGTGGGCCAATCACAGGGCTGTCCATGGACCGAACAAGGAAGTGAGTCTGCGGACCGAACCAAGATATCACAAATATTTTGATATACTTTTTGACCATTTTAAAAAGAAAACTACCGGACCGTTTTATACCAAATTTACAAAAGCACACTTTTGGCACAAATCCGCCGGTCCTGTCGCGAATTTGGTAAAGATTTGGTCAAGCAGTTTGGGCTATAGGCGTGAACAACATTTATTTCCATTGCGTCTATGGGAAAAACCACACATTTTGGGGACCCCTCTATAACTTTGCCACCCCCCTGACAAAGCCATATACTTTTTCTGAAAAGTTTTGTAAGGATTCGTCCAGTGGGGGTGAAGTTATAGGCTGCCCAAAAAATGCTCTTCCGATGGGTTGAGCAACTTAACCATAGCTACAGGCAGCTACCCATAAGATTGCTCTGTGGCTGAGGTATATTGACGACCTCTTCGTTGTCTGGGATGGTACTCTATGTGAATGGAAGGAGTTTGTGAAGATTCTTAATGTCAACCAGCTCAACTTACAATGCACTGAAAGCCACAGTGAGACTTGTATTGTATTTTTAGACATTCTAGTGACAGTGGCACAAGATGATCTGGTTACAGAACTATATAGAAAACCGAGTAGTTCTAATATACCTCTCCATGCCAAAAGTAACCACCCTGAGGCCCTCAAATGGAGCATACTCTACAGTGAATTTATTCGTATCAGAAGAAACTGCTCTAAGATTGAACATTTCGATACTGAATGCGCATTCATGGCCCACAAATTTAAACAGCGTGGATATCCCAAACAAATCCTTGAAAGAGCCTACATTAAAGCCTGTGAGCTTGACAGAACATCATTGCTGATATCCAATCACACCTCTCAAACTGAATCGATTGAGCAAGATTCAAGGCTGATTTTGACCTATGGCAATGGATCTAGTGCCATACGACGGATCATAAGTAAACATCGGCACATGCTTAAACTGGATGAGCACTTAAATAGGTTACTAGGCGAAAGAGTTAACATTACTTAAAAAAATCTGCCTTGCTTACGGATAATCTTGTATCCAGCTATATGAGACCCATTGTCATCTTACGGATTGAAAGCTGGCTCACAGCTCGTGTTCTAGGGTTTTTCAGATGCACCAAATGCAAAGCCTACCAATATGCTGCCAACAAAACTAGCTTTCGCCATCCTATTTTGGTTTCTGACATATCGATCACATCTAGAATCACATGTGATACTGCCTATGTGGTTTACATTCTCAGCTGCTCTTGCGGTAAATGGTATGTGTGCAGCACCAAGGGAAAACTAAAACTGCGGATCTTACAACACATTCAGGCTATTAAAAATGTAGATCCCAATTGTCCAATGGCAATGCATTTTAAGAAAATACATGGCGGAAAGTTGGAAGGCTTTGCATTCTTTGGGAAACAATCCATCTCTGAGCCACTAAGAGGTGGCAATGGAGAATTGCTTTTGAGACAATGTGAGACTAAATGCATTTTAGATTGTGACACAAAATATCCCAAAGGACACACTCTTGATGAGGAGCTGTATACGTTCTTGGGTACTTAGGAGATTTGTGTTACATTTATTAGAGTTTGTAAATTAATCTCTTCCTTTCTTTTTCCTCTCTTCCATTCTCCAAAACGACTTTCATTTGGAATTTGGTCTGATGGGTTGATTTCATGGATTTTTGATTCGTTAATGAGTTTTTCACATGGAGTAATGTAAATCAGTATTTTTCGTGTTTCTGTTTTTTACTTTTTGGTCCCCCTTTTTCTCTCTTCTTTGGTTTTTTCTTCATTATTAAAAAAAATGTTTTTGCTCTGGCTTCATGATTTGTCTGGGGAAGTTCTAAGCTCTTTTATTCAACTCTCATCATGGGTTTTTATTTTTATCATTCTTTTTTCTATTCTGTCTTTTCTCGATGAGGTGCTTTTAGTGTACTTAACTGGCATATTAGGTTATCATTCTCACTGAATGAATTGAAAATGCTGTTGAAATAACCTTTATATGTATATCAAATTTTGATGTGTTTAACACTCAGAGAAATTTTGAAGTTCTCCATTGTGATATTCAATATTTTTTAGCATTATGCACTTTATTTTGATGTCATTTATTTGATGTGATTGGCAATTTCTTGCACATGTTACTTTTATGCCGATATCCTTGTACCAGCTCCTGCTTAATATTGGCTCTTAATCGTGAAGCATTATGCACTTCATCTTATGTACTGTATTGCGAATGTTTGCACAAGTATTTTTATATTAATATGTGTATTTGATTATTATTATGAAGCAGTATGCACTTTATCTGATGTACTGTACTGTGAGAGTTTGAAAACGTATTTTTATATAAACGTATATTTGCAAAGCTTTGCACTAATCACTCTGTCTTCCAACTTTTTCTTTTTTCTTTTTGGTATTCTTTGGCTTTCATAGATGCAGTTTACCCAATGTGAACTTAAGTATGAAGTTTTGTTAACCTCAGCAAGTAACACTGATCGTATATACAGAAACCTTGCTGGTCCGGCACTATGCTGTTAATTTTTATTGAGGTTAAGATATAAACTGCAAGGACATTTTAAGTCCTTTCACACGGGTTGTTCTATTTTGTCTTCTCAATATTAATATTTTTAATATTAGTGATTTGGTTGATTTTATTTTTATGACATAGTGGTAATATCTTGCACATAGCACTTTACTTGTATATTTGCATTTTGTGATTTAAGCACTACATGCAATATATATGTGTCAGGAGTTGGTTCCTTAGAGCTGCAGTACACAGCATTAGCAACATTTAAATCTTAAGCTCTTGTTAAGCTGACGGACACAGTGTTAATTTTCTATGGCTAAACAGGTTCAGTGATAACTTGGCATGTGCATACGGTCAACATTTTGAAATGTGTCAGGTATCATTTCCTGAAATTTTATCAAGTTATGTACTGTATTTACTTTTCTCGATTTCACACACTGGCATATTGTGTACTTAGTTTGATCTGTCTTGCTATAGTATTATGTGTATCTCACAGTTTGATGTTTTGTCCATTGAAAGATGTCTGCCTTTATTACTGCGCTGTTAATGGCACTTTTTCTTGTGAACGCTTTTTATATTTAGTGCATTGCACAATCACAGAACAGCTATTGTGGTTTCAAATACCTCCCATTTTCAGGCACTCCTCATTGTTATCAAGCAGCTGGACAGCCGCGAAACGCGTCATCTCGGAGCACTTTCTCTTTTTGTTTCCTTGCACCAATAAAGGTTTACATTTTTGGCGAATTCTGATGGTGTCTTTTTCAGCAGCCTGCCTATTTTTGGGATGCTGTTAATCTATGGAGTGCATTCCATTCTTTTGTACCTGCGTACAATTGTTTCTACAATATATATATATATATATATATATATATATATATATATATATATATATATATTTATATATATATATACACATATATATTCGTTCAGGTGGTGAAGTTATAAACTGCCCAAAAAGTGCTCTTCCTATGGGGTTGAGCAACTTAACCATAACTACAGGGCCGCTACCGCAGGCCCTGTAATTATTTTAAAACATTTTTTTTACAAAAGAGTTAAGGTTAAACCAATAAAAACTGAAAGTTTAAAATCATCAGAAATAATATGTAATAATTATAGGTGCAATTTAATGTACCTTTGAATTATTTGACATTGTATTACAATTACTTGCTTTAATCTGTGAAATTGTTATAATTGTATGGTAATATTGTATGCTTTTAAGTGCGTGGGTGAGTTAAAGTTACCATGATATTTGATTTAACCATAATATTTTTTAAATGTATTAAGAACGTGTAACATGTTGTTAACTTAATTTTATTATTTCTGATATGTGTAGACTTCAAACTTTTGTTGGTTTAACCATAACCCTTTTGTAAAAAAAAATAAAAAGTCCAATAATTTCATATTTTTTTTTACAGTAATGATTATTGATTCTGGGTGTATCTTACAATACTAGCCTGTGTTGTAAAAGCATGCAGCATAAGTGTGTTGAATAACAGGGTGTGGCGTAGGTATATGTGTCGTAAGTATATGTATTGTATGTTTCTGTGTTGTAACACTGTGTGTCATAACATTGTGTCGTAGCAGCATGTGTTGTATGAGCATGTGTTCTATGTGCATGTGTTGTAGGAGTGTGTGTTTTAGTAGTGTGCTTTGTAGGAGCAGATGTTTTACCATCATGTGTCATAGGAGCATGTGTGGTAGGAGCATGTATCATAGGAGCATGTGTCCAAGGTGCATGTAAGAGCATGTGTCATACGTTTACATGTTATGTGTAGTAGGCCCATATGTAGTAGGTGCACATGTCATTGGAACATGTATGAAAGGAGTGTGTGCTGTAGAAGCGCTTGTTATAGCAGTACATGTCGTAAGAGCATGTGTCGTAGAAACAAGTGTGATAGAAGCGTGTGTCATTTGAGCATGTATTGTAAGAGTGTGTGGTAAGTGTGTGTTGTAGGGGCGTGTGTGTTAGCAGCGTGTGTGGTCAGAGCATATTTCGTAGGTGCATGTGTCATAGGTGCATCATGTGTCGTGGGTGCAAGTGAGAGCATGTGCCATACGTCCGCACGTTATGTGTAGAAGGTGCATGTGTAGTAGGTGCGCTTGTCATAGAAACATGTATAATTGGAGTGTGTGTTGTAGGAGTGCTTGTTATAGCAGCATGTGCCATAAGAGCATGTGTCGTAGGAGCATGTTTTATAGTAGTGTGTATCGTTAGAGTCTGTGTTGTAAGCGTGCATCATAAGGGTGGGTGTGGTAGGAGCATGTGTCATAGAAGAATGTGTTGTAGGAGCATGTGTCGTAGGTGCATGCTCTGTGTACAGTTTGCATGAAAAGTGTACATTTATTCCATCACTTTTAAACTGACATCAGCGTCAATTCATATGCTCAGTGGACAGTTCGTATTGAAAGTGTACACTTAATCCTTCACTGTAAAACTCACATTAAAGTCAGCTGAGACTTTCCCTTAATGTGAGTTTATAGGAGATGTTAATGGTGTAATGTACATATTGTAAAACATTCCAACAAAAAGGGGTGTCAAAAAGGTGATCTGTAGTCCCAAATGATGAGTTGGTGCCGGGCCAATGGGGTACACCACCCCTATACAAATTTGAAAACAAAGAAAGGGACACGAAACGTGCCCCGACTACACTCGGAGGAATCCACAATAATGCACATCATAAGATGTCATAAAAAATACATTACAGCATTTTATTGATTCTTGCCCTTAGGCTTCAAGGGGCCACAAAAGTGACGCATTGTACACCGTATTGGTGCTTGGTCACACAAATGAATGGATACCACTGTGATACATAAATACACGCACAGTCCCTTCTTTGTTTCTATAGACTAGAACATGAAAGCACTATTGGAAATGCTCAATCTAAACATCACCCATGTTATATGCCATGTTGTTGTCAAGATTAACATACACATTTCAAAGATCAGTGCAACGACCTAATGCCTCGAAGACACAAATAAGTGGCGATGGATGTAATAACATATCTCATGTTTGCAACATTATGTAAATCACATAACCATACTATAAAATCAACAATGAAGTTGACGGATTAAGAGCCTGAATAAATATGTATAAAGTGCAAAGTTCACATGATCAACAAGGCTCTCAATATGAGAAAGTTTCTAGATTAAATATTAAAGTGCTAATGCAAAAACTACTCAGTAAAAAACATAAGCGATGTAAACCTCATTTACACCACAATCGGTGCTGAATTAATAAAGTGCTTAGTGCGAACAATTCCACAAAAAGTGCTCAGTGCCAACAATAAAAAGTGCATAGTGAATAAAATACATGAAATGATCACTGCACAGGACAAGACTTCTAAACAACTATAAAAACACAAAATGATATACTGTTGGCTAAAAGTGAACAAGTCAAGATGGGCTGAAGTCTAAACACACAAATAATGATAAGAAGCTGTTTGAGCCTCCTGTGAGTATAGACACAGTACGCAGAAGCGAGGGAGGAAATGCTACAGTGCATCGGGGCAGGAGAAATTGTGTACACAGGAGGGAAGTGTGCAAGTGAAAGAGAGCAGGAGATGGGGGTTGCATGGGTAAAAGTTCAGAGATGGGGTGCCCAAAAGGGAAGATAAGAAAGGGGAGATGTGAGAAGTGAAGAAAGTGTGCACAGAAGGAGCCTCGTGGTGCACAGATCAGAAGCCCGTATTTACAAAAAGGGGCGCAGTAACAGAGGAGTGCAGAGGAAGGAAGCAAGTTGCGCAGGAGAAAGAGGTGCAGGCCGACTTGTGCACGGAAGGGAAGGGTGCAAGGAAGATGCATGGTAGAAGACCAGACGCCAGGGTAAATGCAGCATGGGAAAACAGATAAAGGAGAGAGAGCCCAGAAGAGGACCCTGGGGTGCAGACGAGAGAGGGGTACAGACAAGTGTGAAACTATAGAAAAGAAACGGGTGCACGGCAGGATGTGCACGAGCAGTGCAGGAGAGAAGAGAGCAGAAGGGTGCAGGTGACCGAGGAGTGAAGAAAAGAATCGTACACAGGGGAAAGGGGTCGCTAAAAGATAATTGTCAATTGTGGGGTGCAATGGAAAAGTGAGCACAAACGATACCTAGATAAAGGAGAAAGAAACCCTGAAAATGAGTGGAATAGAGAAACGTGCAGAAGAATATGCAAACCGAGGCAGTGATACAGGGAGATTGATAGGCAGTGTTATGTATGGGTCTAGTGTTTAAGATGAGAGAGCATCATGACGCTTTTCTTATAAAATGGGCTCTGCTGGCACGCACAAGGCAGTGCAGCAGAGCCCCAGGAAGCAGCAACTCGTGTCTGTGTCAGTTCCTTTGTGTGTCGGTTGCCGCGTGATCACGGCCTGTGTGGGTAGCTCGGCCCTGTGTGCCCCCAGTGCCGAGGCTGCAGACATTGTGGTGATCCACAATCTGGTGAGAGCTGATCCGGTGATCCAGGGCGTGCAAGGTTTTCCCGGGCCCTTGGTCTGCCTTGTGCCCACAGCGTGACATCCTCCTTAGGTGATCCCAACACAGTAAGTGGCCCGCCCCGGTGACCAGAGGCGGTCCACCACAGGCAGGAAAGGAAAAGCTTTCAGAAGGTGACAGAGCCCACAAGCTCACGCTGACGCAGGGAGGTGCACTGGCATACAGGAAGTCAGGGCCAGAGACTGAGGAGCGAGAGAAGTGCATGGAGAGTTCATGTGCACGGAGAGAGAGCCATGCACAGGAGAGATGTAGAAGTGTGGGGTAGTATGAGTGGTGGTGACTGGGAAGACAGAGGTGTAGGGCAGCTTGTTTGTGGCTGGGATAGAGCACGAGGGCTGCCAGTGGAAACCTAAAATCAGGATGGGTGCATGGCTCAAAGAAGTACATAGTTGCAGGACTCACAGGGGAGAGAACAGAAATTCGTACATGTGTGAAAGGTTTTCATAGAAGAGGGAAGCAGGGGAAAATAGGTTCAGGAACAGAGAAGTGCAGGAAGATTCAGACGCAGAGAACATGTGCAGGAGGGAGAAGGCGCAAGAGCTGTGAGAGCAATGCAATGGAAACTATAAAAAAAGTAATTATATGTCGACACTGCATTTTTTAAATAAAATGGCACACGCAATATCAGATTATAAGAAACCGACAGAAAGCATGCTTTACTGTATTAAAAATACATTGTTTTATATATTATCAATTTGACAAAATAGTAAAATGGTACTGTCTGGTACCTCTTGATGAGCCCCCACCCTGTGCGCTAAAAACCTGTGTTCCCCATTGTGCACTGCTCTGGGCCTGCCCTTATCTGACTGCAACACTGAGGTTTGGATGTTGGGCTTGTCTCCGGATTGGAGGCCAAAGTTGCAGGGGTGGAGTTGAGTGCTGGGATTCTTGCACTGTACCCCAAAAGCATCCACAAGCCCAGGAGGTTGGGCAGCATTTATTAGTGAAGTTATTAAAATGTACTAATTGTGGAATTAGTACTTTCATTTATGTCTGAGTGTCATTGTGTCACATATTGTATCACTTAAGGAAGGAAAATAGTTGCATTTGTCATTGTTTGGATGAGACTTATACACTGGTATTATTTATTATTATTATTATTATTATTATTATTATTATTATTATTATTATTATTATTACTATTAATATTATTATTATTATTGTTATGCTATTTATTGAGCACGGACCTAGCTTTGAGCACTTTACAGATGTATTCACCAATACAGATACATAACAGAGCACTTTACAGAGGTGTACGACATTATGGATGCATAACAGAGCGCTTTTCAGTGGTAACAACAGAACACATATACAGCAGGGGTAGGATACAGAGGGGGAGCGAGAAGGAGTACAGCTGTACCTGGTGGCAGGGAGGACAGGGCCAACTTGGCATCTAGCGAGTCAGGTGGCGCTAGGGGCGACATGATGGTCTATGTGTTGAGGAGGAGGAGAGGCTCCTTGAAGTCTGATGCCAACGGGGAGGACGTTCCATAGTCTTGGGGCATAGGAAGAGGCTTGTTTTTCGGTCCTTTACTTTTTGCAGCAGCGGATTTCAAGTCTGCACGCGTCCTGGCTTCTGGTGGTGCGCTGTCCGCTGGAGATGCAGAGTCTTTCCGTGAGGTATGTCTTAGCAGCCAGTCTGGCAGACGTTGTGGTGGGTCTAAGTGGAGCTACTGACTTGGAGTGGTGTTGGGGTTTCACAATCCTCCACTGAAGTTTAGATGCTGGCAAGATAGCAAAGTGTGTGTATCAGGTATCAGTTTCACTAACGATTCTGTGTCGCAAAGTTGGCCCTGTCAGCAGCAGCTGATTGAAGCATGCACGTTTTTCATTAATGATAGAGAACAATCTGGGATAGGCTGGCCCGGACAGGCCTGTTCCTCAGCCCCTAAGGTTCTTAGCTTCATAGGTCTTTATCACTCCAAGCTGTGCTTTTGGTTTTAGTGCAGGCTAGACTGCACCCCGATGATGGACCATTTGGTTCTAAATGCATTGGCCACTTGGCATCTTCATTCACACTGGAATAAAAGATGATGTTTTATTATTGTGAATAATCGTGAAAGAGTGTTTATTACATATATTTGAACAAATTGTGTTATTAGCTTGAATAGGCATTTTTTGCCAGTAGGTTTGCACATCCTCCACTCTCCGTCGGCCCTCCCGGCCATCTCATGGGTAGAAAGAAGGGGAGCGGGCTTTGCATTTCTAAGGCCGCAGTTGGTTCAAGGGGAATTGTAGAAAAGATCACAATAAAATTGTAGAGGAGCACCACCTCAACCACGTCACCTATATTGCCTATATGTTGGGAGCCAGAGTGTGAGACATGTGCGTTGCCAGTATGAATACCAATACCAAAGAGAATCCTGGAAGCAAGGTTCCCATTGAGAAAACCATACCTACGTACGAGAAAATATGATGGCCATTTGAATGAAATCCTGGAAGAAGCAGACCAAATGAATGATCAAGATGAATGGTGACGTCATGCAGAGTCGAGCTGACGTATATAGAAGAGATGCAGAGACAAGAGGATTCATATATTCTAAAAGGCATCAAGAAAGTATCAAGCATAAGTGACATCTTCGGACCAAGGGGAAGAAGCTTATGCCACAGAAACAATGAAAATGTCAAGCTGTTTTACACGTGTACAGATGCAGAGAAACACAAGCAGACAAAGTATTCTTGAGGCTAGCTTTATAGTGAATAGATTGCAGCATGCACCAATATATATATATACATTTATGCATAAAAAGAGTAGAGGATGGATGTTTCCACTATGTGTAATAGCAGAGCTGGACTAAAAAAGGAAGGCCTAATTTTCAGTGTGTCACAGTAAGAAAGAAAATGAATTACCAAGTGAATCTCAAAAAGGCGAGGCTGGATGAGCCATTAAGCCAAGCCAAGAAGCCAAGGTCTTATCAGGCTGGAGTGAGCTGACATTGGATACAATATCGTGTAAAAGGACAGCTACTGTTCAGAAGGAATGTACAAAACAAGGAAGACGTCAGAGGTCTATTGGAAAATAGTATTTTTTAATACACTAGAGGCTCGATTTTGTGGTCTTCAGTCACGTGACAGATGAAGTTGGACGAACAAGACTATCACAATTACGCATGAGGGCAGAGCGTGCCTTCACTCCCCTGAATTCTCCAGAGCTAAGAACACTCCCAAGGACAAGTTCAAAGTCTTAATTGCCAGCAGACCACTGAGGTGATGATAGATGGATATGCTAATTGGTGCGAAGCTCAGTTTTAGACAAGCTCACCAGCACCTGGAGGTCCAATCTGCATGCTGCTAGACGTAAGTGGAAAAATACTGATGGAGGTTAGAGTGCCAACCAATTATAGGGGACCACTTAATTAGGGGGTCGTATAGCTACACAAGCCAATGGGCGTCACTTATTTAGTGACGTTCATAGTGGCCATTTTGAAGGGAGGGCCTAGTTGCCCCACCTGATGTTAAGAAACCAATTACTTTCTTTCACTGTCCCATACTAGTATAGAACGTACACTTAGATATTCCCTAAGACCCAATCACTTTCATCAATAGGTTTTTGTAGTTTGCCACATAGGATGATGTTAGTATTATGTAGGTTAACATCATCAATGACGATTGTTTGCTGTATAACAGTGCTTTTTTTGTAATGCATTGAGAGATTTTGGGATGAGACGTCCGTTGATGTCCGTTGTACTCCCTGTTTTAGATAATTGATATTAAAACAGTTAGCCTTTTGCTAACTACCTGAGTCGTTTTGATTATTCATGTATGAATACAATCTGCATCCCCATCCATCTCCAGGGTATTGCTAAACATCTTGAAGGGCTGGAGATCACCCAGTTCACGTGGTAGCGGAGAGGATGGTTTCAAACAATCCATTGAGATAAGTAAGCTTTGGGGTCCTGGCAATATCGCACGACCTCTGCCATTCGGCAGAAAGGATGTGAAGCTCCCTGTAGATAGCGGTAGTAGTTAAAAATGTTATGTTTGCAAATGTTAAAAATGTTTATGTGACGGTCCCCCGGTTTCCACGGAATCCCCTCCCGGGGTCTACATGAAGCTAAACGAACGAAAGGTTGAAGAGGCGATAACGAGGCCGGTGATCCCGAGAGTCGGAAGTTGAACACACGAATGGTGAGTAAAACTGAGTAAGGTGGTAAAATTGTGTATGGGCAGTGAATGAAGAAAGTGATAAGGGGAAAACAAGTAACGTAGGGAGGCTGGGGTAAAAGTAACTTACGAATAATGAGTGTTAAATAGTGAGTAAAATTGACTAGAGGTGAAGCCAAGCAATTAAGAAGTATCGTGAGGAGAGTCCACGATAAAGAGTATGCCTAGATACCTGCGTTTTAAAGAACGTAACAGAAGGAACAGCACCTAAAATCCCATAGTGGATGATGTAGGAGACGAACCCGGTTAAAGACGGGTTTAAGGAGGGCTGTTCAAACTCTGTAGGAGTATTTTTAGAGTCCGGAGAAGTCTTGAGGAGAAAGGCTAAGATATATGTGGCCGACCGAGTTCGTTTGTTTGTCTATTTTATGAGATTGTGTAATGTAGACGAGATTGATAAACATAAAGAGGAGAAACATGAGAGTTAAAGAATTAAGCATGTATTTTAATGAAGTTGAATTGATGATATTTTTAGCAGATTCAAGTTTTAAAAAAATGCGATATAGAGGGTTTGGAGCCTACGACGGTTGGTGCACGCACATATTGTTTTATTTTCTTGAAAAGTATTATTGCAATTTGCAAAGAGTAAACAGTGAGTATTGACTGTCAAAGAGTGACTTGTCAAAATGGAGGATATTATTCCGCTTATACACATTTGCAAACAGTTGCTGAAACACGCACCCAAGCTTAGACAATGCAGTGCGGAATGGGTTAAAGGAACCGCAGACAGAATGTTCATGCCATGGCCACAAGGGGATCACTATCAAAGGTAGTCCTGCAGCATATGACGGCATATTTGCATGCTGCATATACGGGAAAAAAGCTAGACAAGTGACTAGCGAGTTTAGAGCTCTGGAAGATGTACAAGGAGGAGAGAGAAGACCTGCCTCCTGTAGATTGGATACGTAATGTATACACAGAGGGGGGGTGAGGAGCCTTCTGCTCCCCCGCCACGCCTGATGTAGACGGCGATAGTAAGAAAGATGATGGGCTGTACCCATTAAGGGAGCTCAAAGCAGCGACAGGGTATATTAACCCAGCATATGAGTCGGCTGCGCAAAGCTGCCACGAGGGCCCAGAGAAAAATACTGAGAAAGATTTAATCTCTAAGGTCCCGAGGGACAAGGAGAGATGCGATAAAGAGAGAAGTGATCGACCAAGTACATCCTTAGATATAGGACAGGAAATAAAGAGATGGAAAGTAGAAATGGATAAGGCTGATGAGTTAGCGCTTATACAGAACGAATGGATGGGTGGTCAGATTTTGCTCAAACTCGATGGTAAAGGCATCGAGGAGGTAAGGCAAAGGGAAGATCGAGACAAGCAGGATAAAAAGGAAAAAGAAAGGGAATAAAGATTGACAGACGATGGGGAAAAAAGGATAGACAAAGACGAGAACAATTGTATCAAGATGAGCAATTGAAGAAACAAGAAAGAGCAGAAGAGCAAAGAAAATATGACAATAGAAAGAGAGCAATCGAAGAGCGGGAAAGATTACAAGGAAAGAAAGAGGAAGAGGAGGAACAGAAATTAAGGGATAAAAGAATGCAAAGACGTAGAGATGAAGAAATACAAAGGGCAAATGAGAGAAGAGATATGAAAAGAAAAGAAGAAGACAGGGTACGAGAGGAAGCGAGAAAGCAAAGAGAGTTTGACGATGAATTAGAATGAGAGAGAAGACAGAGAGCACACGATCCTGATCGCATGGAGAAGGAAGTAATGGATCCGGATCCAGCACTATCATGGGAAGATTTAGAAGAGTTATTCCCAGAACATGAGCCAATAGCAGATCCGTCTAGAGCAAATCTAGAGGATGAGTTTGACTCTAGAAGCATTGGGGATGCTATCGATAAAGTCTATCATGATATGAAAATAAAGAAAGAATTGAAAGGGAAGGGCAAAAATGATCAACTTGAGAATACACAGTTGTACGACAAAGAGGGCGCCTCATGTAGATTTGAGCCCAAAGAGCTGTCTCTAGATAGACTGACTCTAGATAGAGACAAAGAGGAGAGAGGTCACACGAGTTGGGCACAGGAGATTTCAGACGAAGACAGAGAAGCCATCCGTGGGGAGGAGGGAGGTAACACATATGGACCTGAGGGATATTTGACAATGGATAAGGAAGTCCGATGGCCAGATTTAGACGTACCTATATCTCAGGCATCAAAATCATTGACGCGGCTAGATCTGCCACTTAAAGGGCGTACCCATGGTCAGAGTGGGGACTCCCCACCTTATGTGAGCAGGTTAAGGTCACTGCCAGGAAGAAGGTGGTGCAGAACCACTGTCCCTGCTATGGATAGGCAAACAATGGGAGATGAGAGCAAATTTGGGGTTTCACAGTTTCATTTATTAGATAAGGTAGGGGCCAGACCACAGTATATACCTTGGCCACAGATGGACAAGATAATTTAAGGTGTAAACTCCTGAGTTTAACTTCTGGTGCTGGAAAATGGATACATGAGCTAGAGAAAATGACAGGAGTAAACACGTTGTCTATAGGGGATATTAAGGGTCTCCTAATTGCTATCCTTGGGGAAAGAGTTGATGACGTTTGGTCAAGAGTAGGATATTCTGGTGTTACGACGGTAAACACTACTCATGATGGAGCACCGTTCAATAATTGCAGAGGGGCAGTTTGGAAAACGCTTAGAGTGCTGGATCCGGACACCTCAGAGATGAGAGCTATAATGATGAAAAAGATGCAGGAAGGAGATGATCCGCTTGTTTACATTCAGAATTTCCAAAAGCAGTGGAGCTTGGAGACACGCGAAGCTTGGGGGAAATCCATACCTGTGTTTTATCATATATTATGCCTGGGGCTGCAAGATCTAGTACAAAAGCAGCTCAAGAAGTTAGTGGGCATGGAGGCAAAACCTTGGTCGGAAATACAGCTGACCATTGTGCATTATTGCAGACTCTTGCAAGAAAAGAATTGCAAAAAAAGACAATATTAGGAAAGGGGAAGAGGCAAAGTTAGTGCAGAAAAAAACTCTCCAAGTATGCCATTGAAGGTGCAATGTTAACTAGTGGAGACGGGATTGAGCTCACAGCAAGCAGCAAACATGCCACAGATGCATAACCAGAGGCAGTTTTACCAAGGTAATAATGGGTTTATACCACGGGGAAGGGGAGGTTTTCAAGGAAGTTTTCAGAATAATCAGGGGAACTTACAGAATAATGAAGGTGGGTTTCAGAATATGCAGAATGATAATCAAGACATGCAGGGAGGACAAATAGAAGACCTCCGCCTATATGTTGGACATGTGGTATAACAGCCTATTTTGCTCGCTTATGTAGAAGTCAAGGATTAGTGCAGAAAAATACATTTTCGAGAGGGAGGACTTTAAACCCGCCTGCATATTCGCAGCAGAATGGAGATGGGTTTGCTGAGAATCAAACAGTGCAGCAGACAAAAGCGCAGAGAGTGCAGAAAGATTTACAGACACAGCAGGCAGCAATGAATCTGCCAGAAGGGCAGTCACAGCATTCACCCATGCAGATACAGCAAAGCACAAGCCCAGAACAGTTAATGACTCCAAGGGTAAGGGGTATCACAGTTGATGGAGGGAATACTTTTACAGGAACAAGGATGAGGCGGTATTCGCAATAGGACAGCTCACTGGGAGACTTGATTTGTTCAATACTATCAGTAACGCCAAATCCTCAGGGGGAACCAAGGGTTGACGTTAACATAGTAGGCAAATCTTTTTCGTTTTTAGTAGACACTGGTGCAACACACTCATGTATACGAGAGGGGAAATTTTCAATGTCTGGAAATGCCATGAATACTCAAGGATTTACAGGAGCTACAAGCAGAGTTCCTTTTACTGACGCATTGCCAGTCTCTATAGGAGAGTGTGAGATGTCAGTGCCATTGCTATATTCAAGGCAAACACCTGTTAATATATTGGATTGAGATTTAATGACCAAGTTAAATATGACAATTTCGTTTACTGATGAAGGCATAGTGTGTTCAACACCAGGAGTGCATTATTTAAATGTAAGTGAATTTATTATGGCATTTGCAGGACAAGTGGCCATACGAGGAATGCTGTTAGAACCAGAAGTGTTTCACTATGGTGTCCATATTTTGTTAACATGGCTGTCAGGCTTAGTGGACAAGACTATGAGAATACCTGATGAGTTTTTATTCAGGTCAAAGATACCTATGGATGAAGAGGAAGGGCAAATCTTTCCTTTAGAATTACAAGCAGCCATAGTGCGAGGAGAAATGGCTTTGCTTGATGGGAATGATCATGATGGCAGACGATGGTACACAGTGATTGCCATGGGGGGGGTTACAGATAGACTCACATCACTGATGAGGAAATGTTTGGAGATCATCTATCAGATGACGAAGTGATATTTGAGATGTGTATTACTTATTGGGTGAGAGCAAACAAACGTGAGGTTCCTCAGAAAACAATGTTAGCACAAAAACGTCCCGAGTATTTTGAGGAAGACATGGTGAAAGTGCCAGCTTCATCATGGATGACATGCCATTATGACTTAGACCTACTGAAGGGGTTGGAGAAGTGAAGATTAAATTGAAACCAGGAGCAATTTTACCTCGAGCATGACAGTATCCTATGTCTCGAGAGGCAGGTGAAGGTATTTGTTAGACAATATCAGCTATGATGGAATAAGACATCCTAGTGACATCCGACCCATTGTGTAATAACCTAATCTATCCGATTAAAAAAAGGGAAAGGGAGGTCGTGGTGTTTAATTCAAGATTTAAGGCCGATTAACTAGATTGTAGAGGCAGAGTTCCCTCTAGTTCCTAATCCTGCGACAATCGTATGCAATATACCCGTTGAAGCATGATATTTCACTGTGATTTACTTGAAAAATGCGTTTTTCTCAATCCCATTGCATAAAGATTCGCAAGATCTGATGTAATTTACATTCAGACAGACTCGCCTGAAAAGCACTAATTTACCCCAGGGTACTGTGAGCCTTCACCGATTTTCAATAGGGTCCTACAGATGTACTTAAGCAATATTGATTTAGAAAGTGTTGTGTTACAGTACGCAGATGACATATTGGTCTGTAGCACCACAGAGGAAAAGTGCAGATGCGATTCTGTTCAGCTTATGATTATTCTTGCTGACAAAGGATATAAAGGTGACAGAGAGAAGTTGCAGTATTGTCAACAAGAAGTGTTATACATTGGCCAGTTAATCTCACATGAAGGTAAGAAGGTTACTCCTGAGAGAGCTGAGGCTGTCTTGAAAACAGTGAAGCCACAGACGATAAAGCACATGCAGAGATTTTTGGGGATATGTAACTATGTGAGAACATGGGTCTTTGATTACAATTCATGCATAAGGCCCTTATTGCAAGCTCTAAAGAAAGCACAGGAAACTCAGGAGAACATTGTTTGGACTGAGGAAATGGAAGAAGAGTTTGATTAATTGAAAAAGGCAATTTTCACAGCTCCAGTTTTAGGGATTCCAAATTATGCTGAGGAATTATTTTTGTTTTTGCACATGGATGGCACTGTTATGACAGCAGTCCTCACGCAGAGAACCACGTTGGGGTACAAACTCCTTGCATATTACAGTGGGATTCTAGACCCAGTGATGAGGGGTCACTTTGCTTGGGAACAGTCTTTGGCAGCCGCTGCATTCGCCATTGAGAAGGCTGCCAGTATAGTGATGGGGTGTTCCATGACTTTATTTGTTGTACATGCATTATTTGCCATTTTGGAGAAACCTAAAGGCACATTGACATTTCAAAGGGCTTCTGCTTATGAAGTAGTCATATCGAATCCAGTCCGGCGATAACAAATAGTCTGATGCAGAATGGTGAATCCTGCCATGTTTATAGCTGAACCACTGGCAGAAGATGAGCATGCACATAATTGTTCGAACTATGCAGATTTTTATGATGATCTCCCGAGAGTAAAAGAGAATGCACTGGCAGCTGGGGAAATTCTTTTTATTGACGGTTCTTCAAGAATCAATCAAAATAATGGACAAAGATATACAGGTGCGGCTGTGGTAAAGCACACGGCCAATGAGAAGTTTCAGGTACTGATAAGTGCACGACTGCCATCTCATTTTTCGGCACAGGCTGCAGAATTAGTGGTGCTGATTGTCGCGCTCGAGAATCACGCAGACCAGGAAGTAACAGTGTACAGTGACTCTGCCTATGTGACGTTGATGGTGCACGCAGGGCTAGCATGTTAAAGGAGGGGCAACCTCCGAGTGGACGGCAATCCAGTGCAACACGCAGCCCAATTGGACTGGATTATTAAAGCACTACAACTCCCAGTAGCCATCGCAGTCATTAAATACGCAGCTCACACTAAAAGGGCTGATTTTATTTCACGTGGAAATCAAAAAGCAGATGAGGAAGCTAAACAAGTTGCATGTTCGAATGACATTATGTCATTTGACACACCGGATGTGAATGAAAGCATGGTGGTAATGATGAGTGTGTCTGAATGTTATAACAACCTGTCTAGAACTCAATTGATAGAGATCCCGGGGGAAGCACCCCAAGATGAGAAGGACTAATGGACGCAGAGAGGTTTTTTTTTAAACCCTCTGAAGCGATGTGGTGACAAGACAGTACTGGTAAACCAGTGATGCCTCTAACCTTATTACGGGTGCCATTGAATCAACTATACTACCCTGCGCACACAACTAGAGAGAACCTCTCTGCAACTATTGCAGAGGATTGGTTAGTTCCAAATTTGGTAGAACAGGTTGCATTTTATGTAGTAAATTGTATTGTATGTCAAAAGTTTATTGCTGGGCGCACATTGTACAAAATTAGAGGAGTTATTCCTAGACCTAGTGGCCCCTTTCAGCATTTGCATATCGACTATGTCGACATGCTGCAAGGATGTAATGGATATAGATGTATGATCGTAGTTGTATGTCCTTTCTCGAGGTGGATTGAGGCTGGACTGTGTACACACCCAGGCTCCACCTGTGCAGCAGAATTTCTAGTACGAGAAGTGGGAAGGAGATGGTTCCACAAGTAGAACTAAAGAGTTAGGTCTTCCCAAACTTTTCCCCAGCGATGCGCTCCTAATACGCAATTTCACTAGAAAGTGGCACAAACCTCATTTCAATGCCCCTTTCGTTGTGGAAGACATCACACTGTCTGCTGTCAATGTGTAAGGCAGACGCGCTTGGACTTTCCTTGCTGACATAAAGGTATATGTTGGAGAACCCCCTTCACACCCACACCCATCGGAAGCAAGCATTGGGGAAGAACTACAGCACGTGCAGACTAGATCTATGGTGAGGAAGAAGGACGCAGAAGCTGCTGAACTCCAGTGCAACACGCAGCCCAATTGGACTGGATTATTAAAGCACTACAACTCCCAGTAGACATTGCAGTCATTAAATACACAGCTCACACTAAAAGTGCTGATTTTATTTCACATGGAAATTCAAAAGCAGATGAGGAACCAGTTGCATGTTCGAATGACATTATGCCATTTGACACACCGCATGTGAATGAAAGCATGGTGGTAATGATGAGTGTGTCTGAATGTTATAACAACCTGTCTAGAACTCAAATGATAGAGATCCCGGGGGAAGCACCCCAAGATGAGAAGGTCTAATGGGCGCAGAGAGGGGGTTCTTTAAACCCCTCTGGAGAGATGTGGTGACAAGACAGTACTGGTAAACCAGTGATGTCTCTAGCCTTATTAAGGGTGGCATTGGATCAACTATACTACCCTGTGCACACAACTAGAGAGAACCTCTCTGCAACTATTGCAGAGGATTGGTTAGTCCCGAATTTGGTAGAACAGGTTGCTTTTTATGTAGTAAATTGTATTGTATGTCAAAAGTTTATTGCTGGGCACACATTGTGCAAAATTACCCAAGCTACATCCAAGGATCACCTTGGATGTTGTAATGAGCCGCATACACCAACAGTAACAATTATGCAGCATAAGCACCCATTGGTCTATGCACGAAAGAGGGTGAGGTAATGCATTTTTGTAACATCCCTCATGCTGCACTGGTATTACAATCCAAAATGTTTGTTTATGTAAAAAACTTTTGTCTATGAAGGGCCTACAATGCCCAAAGTCACTGGGAGCCAGGGCTTAACAGTCCTGTCCACCAACAGAAACAATCAGAGTTTAGCAGCATTTATTGTTTTCATGCACGCAATAGGGTTAGGTAATTCATCCTTCACACTGCATTGTTTCCCCAGATTTATCAAACAAACACTATTTGGTTCAAAAAAGAACAAAAGAAAAACATGCTTTTCAAAATGTTTTATACACGGAGGGACTACATGGCCCAGAAGTCTCTGGGAACTGGGGCTCAAGAGTCCTTTCACCATGTTGAAGGCATATTTAAGGAAGCCACGCCCAGGAACCAGCACGAAATTGGGTGTGTGTGCAGGACAAGAGAGAAGGAACCCAGGGTAAGTAAAATGTGCGTGTGTGTTTGAGTGTTTAAATTCACACAGTTTGTTTGAGGTTTTGAAGAGAGAGAGAGTGCGAGGGTAACCTCGACCCTTTCAATTCCATTTCTGCTGACAATCAGCGTGCACAGTGCATGCAAATAGATGAGGGATGTGTCTGCTTTTCCCTTTTTCACGCATATAGAGGTGTTTGAACAGCCATGGAGCCCAGCTAAGGCAGCAGCCCAGCTAAGGCTGCAGTTGTTTGTTTTCCATCAGCATTATAAGCTGTTTGGCAGTCACTGTGCACACCAACCCATTATTATTATTATTTTTATTTTTAGGGTCAGAAAAGCCTAATATGATAGTGGGGTCGTTATAGACCACCAGCATGATTGTACAAAGGTTCATGAAGGGAATTTTTATCTGTTTCCTCCACAAAACATTATGTAGGGAGGGGCAGGAGAGTGAGACAGCAGCATTAACAAAACCTTGACAATGTTCTGAGTTAGTTAGATATATGAGCATGACGTTTAGTTCCATGTATCCCTTTAGGAACATTGAACTGGAACCACATAACCCAGTTCCCAGAAGTCTCTGGGAACTGGGGCTCAAGAGTCCTTTCACCATGTTGATGGCGTATTTAAGGAAGCCACACCCAGGAACCAGCACGAAATTTGGTGTGTGTGCAGGACAAGAGAGAAGGAACCCAGGGTAAGTAAAATGTGCGTGTGTGTTTGAGTGTTTAAATTCACACAGTTTGTTTGAGGTTTTGAAGAGAGAGAGAGTGCGAGGGTAAACTCGACCCTTTCAATTCCATTTCTGCTGACAATCAGCGTGCACAGCGCATGCGAATAGATGAGGGATGTGTCTGCTTTTCCCTTTTTCACGCATATAGAGGTGTTTGAACAGCCATGGAGCCCAGCTAAGGCAGCAGCCCAGCTAAGGCTGCAGTTGTGTGTTTTCCATCAGTATTATAAGCTGTTTGGCAGTCACTGTGCACACCGACCCATTATTATTATTATTTTTATTTTTAGGGTCAGAAAAGCCTAATATGAAAGTGGGGTCGTTATAGATCTCCAGCATGATTGTACAAAGGTTTATCAAGGGAATTTTTATCTGTTTCCTCCACAAAACTTTATGTAGGGAGGGGTAGGGAGTGAGACAGCAGCATTAACAAAACCTTGACAATGTTCTGAGTTAGTTAGATATATGAGCATGACGTTTAGTTCCATGTATCCCTTTAGGAACATTGAACTGGAACCACCGCGCAGTGAGAAAAAACTAGGGTACCAGAATAAGAACATATCTGGACTCGGCCACATGAGGTGAGGCGAATTGATAGGAGGTTTTGATAACCTTCAGTGTTGTCAAGATGAAAATATTTGAGTCTTGAGTCTCTGTGTTGCATTTCAGGCGGGAACAGGGATTTTTCCTCTTTGGATTTATTGACTAAAGACGCAAGACACCCCCATACCTGAATTTTTTATCAGGTTAGATAGTGTGTCCATACCATGTATATAATGGTGTATTGTTTATAGGGCAGGCTTACTAAGATGCTTTGTCCTCCTCTTATGTTGCAGTATAGGCGCAGAGTTATCTAGCACCACTGCAGGATTTAGTCCATCGTTGACACGCGTCTCCATTAATTAACGTGGAGGTGAGTGCCAATCTGTATACACATAAACTGAGATATACACACAAGATATATCTGTGTCTAAACAAATAAGAGATCGGAATTCTGATGTTATGTATATTGTTTGTTTGTAGATTGAGGTTTGATGACATCCTCCACCTTTTTACATTTCGGAGTGGTTGCAACAGAACCATCCGTCTCCTGAAGAAAGTTGCTTATATTTGCCGGCTTTATTTAGGGGCCTATTGTGACGACCGAAACATATGTTGAGTTACAGCAAATAAGCAATATGCTATTTGTTTTTGTATTAACACTTACTGTAATCACCAAGAGGTGTTGAAATTTATGTTAATTTATTGGTTCTAGGTGGTCTTAGTACCACAAGTGTGGAATATTGACATGTATAGTGAGATTGTGAATGAATTATGGAATGAATGGTGGTGTTTAAATGTGGATATTGAGAACAATAAATATTTGTGAAAATTGCTTATAAATAAATATACATTTTTGACAAGACTTGGTATTGTTTAAATGTGTACAGATGTTCTGATCTCATTTCGCCCAGGTTCATTTTTGTTGTTCCATTATATTTAGCCTGTAGAACCTGTGGCAGTAAGGCAATCCCTATTTCGAAACTCAAGGTGGATTGAGGCAGGACCATGTACACAACTAGGCTCCGCCTGTGCAGCAGAATTTCTAGTACGAGAAGTGTTTCCCAGATGGGTAATATGTGAAATATTGAGATCAGATAATGGCTGTCATTTTTTTAACACAGTCTTCGAGCAAATAAGCTTGTTGCTTGGTATAAAGCACACGTTTTCATCGGCTTATCACCCCAAGTGAACGGTTTCTGTGAGCGACTCAACGGCTTTCTTAAAGAAAGAATAGCCAAATTGAAGCTTCCCTTGAAAACAGGGTAGTTGCCTTTCCTTCCACTGGCATTGTAACCGTTGACGAATCAACCAGTTTCAGACCACCATCTTACCCTGCACAAAATAGTGACATAGAGGTGAATGAGGACACCTCTCACACCTCCGGCTAGGGTTAGAAGTGATGCCCAGTCAACTGCAGAATTGTTAGGAAAGGAGCTATGTGATTACCCCATTTGTAAGACTTGAAGTATCTCTGTCATTTCAGATCAGCTCAAGCAAAAAGGGTGTGGGGCAGCACATAACACAGAAGGAGATGCTTCCACAAGGGGAACTAAAAAGTTAGGTCTTCCCAAACTTTTCCCCAGCGATGCGCTCCTAATACGCAATTTCACTAGAAAGTGGCACAAACCTCATTTCAATGCCCCTTTCGTTGCGGAAGACATCACGCTGTCTGCTGTCAATGTGTAAGGCAGATGCGCTTGGACTTTCCTTGGTGACGCAAAGGTATATGTTGGAGAACCCCCTTCACACCCACACCCATCGGAAGCAAGCATTGGGGAAGAACCACAGCATGTGCAGACTAGATCTATGGTGAGGAAGAAGGACGCAGAAGCTGCTGAATAAAGATAAAGAGTTCATTGGACTGTGGGGTATTTTGGGACACTCTTTTCAGTCATTTAAAAAGGAGTTAAGGGAAGTTACTGTGTCGTGAACCACAGGAGGTTGTTGACATTGGACAGAGGCATGCTTAAGCCTTGATTGAAAAGAAAAAGATAGGCCCAATCTGGAGTTCTTTTCCGACAACTGGAAGCGAGAGCAGTATCCTGATTCATTTCTTACTGAGGTCCTGTTAAGAGGCATGCATGGTGGTGCCCAATGACAACGTTTCACGGGTCATTCTTCCAGTTTTCATGTTCATACTGCGCGCTTACCCTGCGCTTGTGGGGAGAAATACTAGCGTTCACATTTTCTTGCAAGATCCTAAGAATAGTCCAATTGTGAGGAGATTTCTCATAGCTATTCTTGAGCAGATTCTCCAGCTTCCTGAGTTCAATGAGGAGAACGCAAATGCCCCTGTCACCGGATAATGCACATAGACTGGTCAGTTTAGTATTCTATTACTTGAATGAGGAGTGCCCGCATCTTGTTGGGAGGCAAACCGAAGTCCGAACATTCCTAAGAGACCCGAGAAACAATGCAGCGCTTGATGACATTTTGAGAGATATTATCATCCAAGTGAACGGGTTCTGAAAGAACATTAAGAACTGAATGAGACTTTCTTTCGAGGGACAGATCTGAGGTCTACTGATTAAAGAACTTTTGTTTCATGCTGAAAGAAAATCATTGTGTCGTCTGGTGAAAGGCCAATTTGTGGCATTTATTGGGAATTCGTATTCATTATCCAGTGAGCAATTTGCTGATCGAGGAGATTTGCAGAGCCGATTCAACAGCTTCCAGAAGTAGTACATAATTTTGCCCCATTAAAAAGTATTTTTCCTTCCTTAAAAAAGAGAAATGGGCTGCATTAGTAGCAATATCGTCATGCAAGATCCTGAGAGACGTCCGCGATGTATAAAAAGGCATGGCTGTAATTGGACGTATCTTTGCCTGATTTATGTTTGCATTTTGTTCATAGTGATATTGCTCTCACTTACAGTGCACACATCCTATTAAATAGATGTAAGTGGAGCAAAAAACTCTTGTGTATCCTCCTGTACAAGAGAAGGATACCAATGTGGCAACTACAAGGCACCCGAGACCTTATGTGATTATTCCTAGAGGTACACATCAGTACACCTGGTCCTGTGATGAATGAACATGGGTTACCATTTAAAAAGATGTCACATATGGAGATTATGCAAGAAATGTTTATGCCTAAAATCTATGTTGATAGGATGAAACTTCTGGAACTTTCTCCTACACAGGAAGTACTTGTAAACACACCCAGTCCACAGACGAATGTGTCTATAAGTGGTTTAGTAAAGAAGAACTTTACTGACATGTTACATGAGATGGTTAAAGAAGCTTGAAAGAAAAGAACCAGACCTAAGAGAAGTGCTAGGGATGATGATAATTAGCTAAATGACTACCTGGACAGTTCAGCACATTTGAGGAATAACGTATGGTATCAGCATATGAAAGAAGTGGGAAGAAGAACCTCGAAGGAGGAATGCTTTGTATGTGCACTCCTGCCTTATATCATGGGAAGTCTAAAATGTTCATAGCTATTGAAATAGACGTCCAGACAGCACATTGTCTATCACACATAGCACTTTGCCGCACCAGAGGTTAGTTCATGGGCCGAGATGCCTATCTCAAATGGGCAACTGAATGGACAGATCCAGATGAAGATGACTATGTCCAAGACATGAATAAAAGAAATGTGGTGCATACTAAGAATCATGTGATCAGATATGAAAAACCTGGGGTGAAAGGAACTGGAATCAGATGGGAAGTAAACAGAAGACCTGAGAGTCCAGAAAAATATGCAGAAGAAATGTGTAGATGGAAGAACAAAAGCCAAATGCAGATTTGGGGATCAGTTCTATCACCTGATGGATGGGAAGAAGGAGTGATTATCTGCAGAGCCTGGGTGGTCATTGGATGTTATCAGCCAGTCATTGACATAGTGCAAAATGGATGCAAGCCTCTATGGCCGTAACTTGCTAAACTATTGACCTGGGTCAAAGATAAAGGAGGGCCCTTGCAGATAGTGCCTTTGGAAAGTGCAAAGTTGTGCTTCAGGAATAATGGCACCAGAAAAGTTGTAGAGAACCAGAACTGTGGTGAATCTTTCATGTACCAGGAATGAAACTTGGAACAGCAGTAATCATGGATCACTATTGGGCTTGTGGATCCAGAGCATATATGAGGCTACCCAAGGATTGGGGAGGACGATGTTCACTGGTGAATGTTCATCTTCCAGCATTGGTGATTCCTAAAAGTGACCTGAATCTTGATAGTTTCCCGAAAGCAGATGCATACCTGAGGAAGAAGAGATCTCTGGAGCTGATCAATCGAATGAAGAGGGAACATTATTTCTCTGCCAAGTCAATAGAAGCTTTTGACTCTATCCCGTATGAGCACAGACTATTCAGTCAGACTTCATCAGTCTTCACATTGATCTTCATGCCGAGAATCCAGGTTGGAGCAAATACCAAATGGCTGAAGATCACAGATGGGAATTGCTACAGACGATCAACATATAACCATAAAGGGATTCAATGCTATCAGAGAAGAGATGAGAGCCATACGACTGATGACTCTTGAGAATAGATACGCCCTGGACATGATTACAGCTATGGATGGAGGTGTTTGTGCAAAAATCGGAGAATCATGTTGCACATTCATACGTGCTCATGATGATGAGAATGAAATCTTGACAGAGGCCATAGAGATGCTAATAAAAGCTAAACGTCCAGATGATGGACGAAGTAGAGGATATTGCTGATGACAGTTGGTTTGGATCAATCTTTTCTTGGGTTCCACAATGGATGGCAGACATGTTCAAGTTCCTTGGAGCCCTGATCATGTTGGTGCTGCTTGGATTCTTTGTGATCAAGATAATAATCACACAATGTAAGAAGACAGCAAAGAAAGCCATAGGGATGAAGATCATGATCGATGTCGTATCAGGAGGGAAGGCTAGAGACTTGACAGATGAAGAAATCACAGACTTTGTAAAGGCCAGTATCCATGCACCTGAGGGAGCGAAATTCCTGTATCCAAAGAACCATAAGAAGTATGTGGGAAGATGGATCTATTGCAGTCCAAGTAGACAGTACATGCTCATGACATGGAACAAGGATGAGCGTGTGAAATCAGCAGGATGCCTAAAGGGAGTCATACAGATATGGATCCCTAAGAAGCATTTCTTCAGACAAGGATATCTAGATGTGAAGGATGATGGGAGAGTGGTCAATGAATCACCCAGAGGAGGGAGTGTAGAGAAGGAGCCAAGTACCCCCACCTCAAACACGTCACCTATATTGCCTATATGTTGGGAGCCAGAGTGTGAGACACGTGCGGTACCAGTAAGAATACTGATACCAAAGAGAATCCTGGAAGCAAGGTTCCCTTTGAGAAAACCATACATACATACGAGAAAATATGATGGCCATTTGAATGAAATCCCGGAAGAAGCAGAGCAAATGATTGATCAAGATGAATGGTGACGTCATGCAGAGTCAAGCTGACATACATAGCAGAGAAAAGAGAAAAGAGAATTCAGATATTCTATAAGGCATCAAGAAAGTATCAAGGATAAGTGACATCTTGGGACCAAGGTGAAGAAGCTTGTGCCACAGAAATGATGAAAATGTCAAGCTATTTTACACGTATACAGATGCAGAGAAACGCAAGCAGACAAAGTATTCTTTAGGATAGCTTTATAGTGAATAGATTGCGGCATGTGCCAATATATATATCTGCATAAAATGAGTAAAAGATGGATGTTTCTACTACGTGTTATAGTAGAGCTGGCCTAAAAAAGGAAGGCCTAATTTTCAGTGTGTCGTTGTAAGAAAATAAATGAATTACCATGTGAATCTCAAAAAGGCGAGGCTGGATGAGCCATGAAGCTAAGCCAAGAAGCCAAAGTCTTATCGGGCTGGAGTGAGCTGACATTGGATACAAAATCATGCGAAAGAACAGCTCCTGTTCAGAAGGCATGAACAAAACAAGGAAGACATCAGAGGTCTATTGGATAATAGTATTTTTTAATACACTAGAGGCTTGATTTTGTGGTCTTCAGTCACGTGGACAGATGAAGTTGGACGAACAAGACTATCACACCTACGCATGAGGGCAGAGGCTGCCTTCACTCCCCTGAATTCTCCATAGCTAAGAACACTCCCAAGGACAAGTTCAAAGTCTTAATTGCCAGCAGACCACTAAGGTGATGATAGATGGATATGCTAATTGGTGGGAAGCTCAGTTTTAGACAAGCTCACCAGCACCTGGTAGCCCAATCTGCATGCTGCTAGATGTAGGTGGAAAAGTACTGACAGAGGTTAGAGTGCCAACCAATTATAGGGGACCACGTAATTAGTTGTCCTATAGTTTGTGTAGCCAATGGGACGTTGTGTATTTAGTGGTGTTCATAGTGGCCATTTTGAAGGGAGGGCTCAGTTGCCCCACCTGATGTTAAGAAACCAATTACTTTCTTTCACGGTCCCATACTAGTATAGAACGTACACTTAGATATTCCCTTAGACCCAATCACTTTCTTCAATAGGTTTCTTTAGTTTGTTCTATATAAAAGTGCTTTTTTTGTAATGCATTTAGAGATTTTACACTGAGATGTCTGTTGATTTCCGTTGTACTCCCTGTTTTAGAAAATTGATATTAAAACAGATATCCTTTTTTCCAACTACATGAGTCGTTTCGATTATTGATGTATGAAACAAATCTGCATCCCCATCCATCTCCAGGGTATTGCTACTCATTCTAAAGGGCTGGAGATCACCCAGTTCAAAATGCATCCCCTCCAGTTTAAATGATAAACGGTGTTGCTGAAACGTACACCTTTGTGAAGAAAATTAATTCCTCTGCACGTGGCAGATTTGGCTCCTTGAAGAGCCTGTTTTCTGTTCTCCCATTTGGAGGCTAATAGGAGTGACTCATGGCACAGATACATTCCAGATGTGCATGTTTTGAAGATGGAACGTTGTGGCTGTAGTTACTTTGTTTAGGTGGATGGGTGTTCAGCTGCCCTGTTGTCCAGGCATGGGCTTTTCTCAGCAGCCCATTGTGCATTAACTTCCAGGTTCCCATGGAAACCATTACCAAGATATCCAGAGTAGATCACCCTCACTAGTACCTTTGTGGCTGCGAGGAATCCCAGAATCTTTGCTTTCTTGCAGAAGCTCTTGTCAGAATTTGTGAACTGTACCCGAAAGAGGAGCTGATGGTGCTTTTTTAAATGTATAAGCTTATTTGGGGGTGACATTCTGTAACTTAACATATTTGCCTCAAATGGCCCCATGATGATATGCCTAAAACTTTATTCTTTAGAGGGCAGTTCTCAGCATAAGGATAACCATGTTCCACCAATATCTGTAAAAGCAACAATCTATGAAATGGTGAAGAAGGGAGGAGATTGATGGGCGGATTAGCAGTCATTTTGTGCTTGTTGGCTTCTGGACAGTAATTATAGACCTTGTCAAGAATTGGACAGTGCCTCAAGTTGGTGTTTTTCAAAAATGCTTGCTTTGTGGTTCACTGCTGTACTACTGTGTATTAATGACTGTCTTGTGCTTTGGGTGCTAGTTACGTTATATCATATTTTCACAGGCTGTGATTACTCAGGGCTCTGGACAGTAACGGGTGTCCGTTTTCCTCTTTTGGGTTTGCCGTACTAGGACTGTTTGTCCTACTTCTAGCTGGGGGTCCTTTGCATTTCTCTTTCTGTCGGCCCATTCCTTGACTTTCCTCTTTTTCTCAGCATCTCGCTCTCTTATGGCTGCATCTTCTTCCGGCTTGTAGTCTTCCCACTGGGGGATGCGTGTCCGGGGTCGGTATTTCACCATTAGTTCCACTGGTGTTTTCCCTGTCGCATCGTGCTGTGTGTTCCCGTAGCTTCTGAGCATGCCACAGATGGCTTGTGGGTGAGATATTTGTTCCGTGAGGGCTTTTTGCCTGGTTAGTTTTATGGTGGCCATAAACCGTTCTACCATTCCGTTGGCTTGGGGCCAGAGTGGTGTAACTTTCTGGTGGTGGAAGCCAAGGTGGTCTGCGAGTCTTGCGAACTCCCGTCCTTGGAATGGGGATCCGTTGTCCGTCTTGACGATGTTGGGGATGTCCCATTCACTGAACAGTTCATATATGATGGGCGCCGTTTCAGAGAATGATGTTGAGGGTGTTTGTTTGATGAAAGGGAATCTAGAGTATTTGTCGATGATCACGAGCAGGTACCCACCTTCTTCCAGGGGTCCATAGAAGTCTATCGCAACTTTTTGCCATGGCCTCTCTGGAAGTGTCGTCGGTTGTAGGGGACTCGGGGGTGGTTTCTTCGCTGCAAGTTGGTAGGGTCTGCAGTGTGCTAGCATGTCTTCCGCTATGGTGTCCATGTAGGGGAACCAGATGTGGTTTCTTAGGATCTTCTTTGTGTTGTCAATCCCCCTGTGGCCCTCATGGGCTAGCGCTACTAGCGTCTTTCGTAGATCCTTTGGGGCTACTAGCCTGTTCCCTCGGAGTAGTATGCCTTGATGAGTGGCCACCAGTTCCCTGTGTATCTTGGCTAGACGATCCAGATCTTTCTTGTCCGCCCCCTCCCCTCCATTTCTTCTTTCTTGGCCTTCTCTCCATTTGTTGGAGCGGGTCAGATGTACGGCCGCTTTGATTGTTGGGTCGGCCTTGCTTCGCTCGGCAAATATTGCCACTGAGATTGTTGGTGGCATAGCGTTGGAGGATAGGTAGGAGATGTATTCTTCGGCCTTGTGGGTTAGGGTGCTGTCACCACTCATGACTGGGTGTCTTGACAGGTAGTCTGCTGGGTTAGCGTCACCTCCGGGCTTGTGGATGATCGCGTAGTCATATTCCTGTAGTCTGATCCCCCAGTACTCTATTGGGGGGCATTTTCGTTTTGGGGTTCCCAAAGATCGAGAGGAGCGCTTGATGGTCTGTTAGAAGGGTGAATTTTTGGCCAATTACGAAGTGATGGAACTTTTCGCAGGCCCATAAGGCTGCAAGGCTTTCTCGTTCGGCCTGGGAGTAGGCCCTTTCAGAGTGAGACAGGGCGCGGCTGGCATATGATATGACTGCATGTCGAGCGTTATCCTTGGTGTCTGTCTGGGCTAGGATTGCTCCTAGGCCAACTGGACTGGCATCAACTGTGATGATGGAGTGCCACTCTGGATGGAAGAATGATAGCTGGCAATGATTGGCAAGGTTCTCTTTGATGTTTGTGAAGGCTGTTTGGCATTGTGTGTCCCAGAGGAAGGTCTGATCCTTTTTGAGGAGGGCCCAGAGCGGGTCGGTAATTGTGGCATAATTTGGGAGGTACCGCGCAAAATATCCTGCCATCCCCAGGAACGACCGTAGTTCTGCTGTTGTTATGGGGGCTCGGACGTCCGTGATGGCTTTTATCTTGTCTTTGTCAGCTTTATACCTTTGTCTGAAAATATATGTCAGAAGAATTTGAGGCTCGTTTTGTTGATGTCGCATTTGGGTCCATTTAGCGTTAGGCCCGCTTCTTGGAGGATCTTGCAGGCAGTCATGAGTGCCTTTTCATGTTGCCCTTGGTCCTTCTCGAAGATCAGGATATCATTGCTGTAGTTTAGGGCGTTTACTTCAGATGATATTAGGCGTCGGATGGTTTCTTGAAAAATTTCTGCGGCAGAGGATATGCCTAAGTTGAGCCGCTTATATCTGAACAGCCTTTTGTGTGTCGCAAAAGTCATGATTGCTCGTGAGGTAGGGTCTATGACGAGCTGGTGGTAGCCCTGGTTGAAGTCTAGTTTTGAGAAGTGCGTCGCCTGGTTCAGTCGTATAAGCATATTTTCTAGGCTTGGTCCTGGGTGTCTCTCCCTTTGAATGGCGGTGTTGGGGATGCGCATGTCAATGCATATGCGCAGGCGTCCGTTGTCCTTGAGTACTATCACTATTGAGGACACCCATGGTGTTGGGCCGTCTGCCTTCTCGATGATGTTGTTGAGGAGGAGGAGTTGGATTTCCTTTGAGACTTGTGCCTGGAGGTGGAAGCCCACTTTGCGGGGGTGTTGAGGTACTGGCGCTACTTTGGGGTCGATGTGCAGCTTGACAACAGAGTCTTTTGATCATTTCTACTCCTTCGAACAGTTGTGGGAACTGGGCTTTGAGATCCTCTTTTGTGAGGGGTCGGCATGTCACTGCCATGATGGCATCGCGTTCTGATGAGTTTCCTTTTATGATCTCAGTTTGGTCATATTTCAGGTCGATGAGTGCCAGGGCCCTGGCTGTTCTGTAGCTGAGGAGGCAGCGACCTACGGAGGGGCTCTTTATGACATGAATTGTGGTTGTCAACCTGACATCACGGTGCATCAGTTCACATTGAAATTACAACCCCTTGGAAGATGTGTGTTCTGGATTTCCTTAGGGGGTAGAGGGCTGCGATGTCATGGTATAGTTCTTCATTCATGACGTTCACTGTCCCCCCAGTGTCAACCACAAATTGGTTTCTGGTGCCCCCCATTTGTATCGTGACTTTGGGGACTGTTGTGTCCTCAATTTTGACACTTAGTAGTCGGACGTATTCCCTATCATATCTATCTTGTAGGTATTGTGGTTGTTGTTCCTCCTCCTGATGGTATCTTGGTGGAGAGTTGTCATATGGGTCGACGACTGGTGTGAACGGCTGGGCCAGGCTGTCTAGCTCGTGAGGTGGCGAGAGTTCGTTCAGGTGTATCCTGTCCTGCGCCGCTAGGTGCGCCTGATCACGGTGACGGTAGTTGTAGAGTTCATGGGTCTTCCTGTCGGGTTGAATTTGTAGACCTTCCAGCACTCTTACTATGTTGGGGCGATGGTAGGCGGTTGGGAAGCGCTGGTCATGCGGTTCTCTGTGTGATTCTGGTGGGCGACTGGCGTTCGGTTGTGGGCACATGGCTTGAAAGTGGTTTTCTTGTCCACATCGCATGCATCGTTGGCCAATCACAGGGCATGGTCCTTTGTGTGGGTACTCGAACCCGCAGCAGTAGCATTGTCGGTCACTTTGTGTCCATGGCGAGGAGTATCTGGGAGTCGGCCTACTTTGGGTATTTGGATATCGGATGTAGGTTGTTATGGCTGCGATGACGTCACCTTTTTTGGGGTTTTCTATGGCTAATGCTTGAACGTCAATCCTTTCGTACACCCTGGCCAGGTCCAATACTTCTTTGAGGGATAAGGGTTTTTTCAACAGGTGTTTCCTGAACATTGATGATATGCATCCCTCTATGATGCGTAGCCTGATCGATTTGTCGTCATTGAAGTTGGCAAAGTCACATTTGATGATCTTCCTTTGGAGGCGAATGACAAACTCCCCTATGGACTTGTGAAGAAGTTGGGCGCACTGATTAAAGTTATAGCGTTCATAGTCACGGTTCGGTGTGATGACCAGTTTTTCATTGATGACTGCGAGAAGACGTGGGTAGGTGGTGCGTATTATGTTCTTTATTTCTCTCCCTGCCACATTTGTAAAGATGCTGATCTTGTTGGGAGGGTCTTGAGTGCCGATGGCGCCTACAAAGTCTTTGAATTCCTCAATCCATTCTTCCCATCTCTGCCCTTGATCATGATGTAGGTTGAGGGTGAAAGGGCTTGGCATTCTCATGAGGCTGGCATGTCGTCGCCAGTTGTTGGGGGGGGGGGGGGGTTTCAGGTCCCTCACCTAATCATGCCAACACTGCATAATAAAACACAGAGCCATTTCTTGCTCTAACCTTCTTTATTTCCCTTCAACTTTCAAACTAACTTTTCCCTCCCTTCTCCCTCCCCTTCTGCCCTCTTCCCGCCCTGCTGTGTGTGTGTGCCTTAAAGGGGCTGTGTCCCTTTTCCAAGTGCAACACCAATAGCAAAGAACTCTGCTGCCACAGAGCGCTCTGACGAAACAAACATGGGTGGTAGCTTATAAAGAAAAAAGGTGTCACAATTGATGTGCTTCACATAGGTTACAATTCCACATAGCTGGTTGATGCGACCATATACATAGGTGGCCTGCTCCATATGGGATGACAGGTCATTGGTCCCAGCTTCTCCTGTCAGTCTTCTTCCATGTGGGGTTCTTCTTAGCATGTCACGGGGCACACAGTTTTTAATTGGCAATTAGAGGTTACAAATCATGAATCATAGCATGCCCTATCTGTTGAACTGATGAGCATCTGGTTCTGCAGATATGGGCGCAAAGGCTACTTTTGAGGTCACACTATCTCACAAACTCCAGCTCGATCTCAGATGCTTATTCGTAGTTCCAGTTCTTTCCACCCTGGACTTAAATGTGTTACTTTCCCTCCCTGGCACCTTGCAGCACAAATCACAGGGGTCTGGGGTATTCTGCTATGATATTCCTGATAGATTGGTGATCTAACAGCTTTATGGTCGGCAACCTGGGACTGACCCAATCTCTGGAATGTTGGGACAGGGACATCTGGGGACTATAACTTAGGGTTTGGGCTGGGGGAGCTCAAAGGCTTGTGCCCTCCTTCTCGTGGGATAGCTGCTCGCAGGGAGCTCTCGGCCCCCTCATGGCTTTGTAGGGCACATTCCTTCTGAGTAACATGTGCTGTTAGTATGAGACAATGAAAGGTTTATGAATCCCAGTGGATTTGGCCTTCCCCATTGCTGCCCAAGCTGCAACCAGCTCCGGCTCACATACACATTTCTATGTTTTGCACCTGGGCCTGCTGCCGAAGTAGCAACATAATGTCAGGCCTCAATTTCACAATGGGTGCTGGTTTCTTAAGATGGTGTTCATTTTCTAGTACAATATACTCCCAGTTACATCTACGGCAAGGCAGCTTCTACTGATGCCATCTTCCCTCTGCAACCTACCCAAGCCCCTGCATCACACTGTTTGGCCTCTGTGGCATTCAGAACCTTTTGGGGGTCTGACACGATCGCCCCGCTTCCCAACACCCTCCAGTGAGGCATAAAACGTTGGTGTCTTCTTTGACTCCTCTCTCTCCTTCTCTCCTCACATCACAGACCTTGCCAAGAAGGCCCACTTTCAGCTGCACCTCCTCAGAGGCGTTCTCCCTTTCCTCACCTTCCCCCAAAAACTCAATGTCTCCAGAGCTCTGGTCCTCTCCTTGCTGGACTGCTGCAACAACCTCTACCTTAATCTGCATAACTCCTCCCTTCTCCCCCTTCAACTAATCCAGAACAGGACTGCAAGACTTATTCATGGCCTTAACCCAGGGACTACATCTCTCCAGCCTTAAAATCTCTCCACCGGCTCCCGGTTGCTGCGAGGATCAAGTTCAAGATCCTATGCCTCATCCGCAAGGCCTTCTGGGGCCTAGGACCCCTCTACATCCAACTCTCTCTCCATCAGTACCTCCCTGCTAGAGACCTTCAGTCGTCTAGCTCTAACTCTCTCCAGATCAGACACTGTTTCAAGCAGAGAGTGGGGGTAGACCTCTCTCCTTTGCAAGTATCTCACTCTGAAATGGCCTACTTGCCCGTTTCAGACTTGAGCCGGATCTCCTAAATTCCAGAAGCTTCTCAAGACCTCCCTTTTCTCTTCTTGTTAGTTACTTTTAAACTATAAAAAAATCATCTTCCTATGTTTTTTATTTCGAAAGGCTGTATATATGTTTATATTACCCTATTGAAGTGTGACTACTTTACTCACAAAGTATATTTTTTAATTGATACCAATGTCTTGTATTTTAGAAGATAGGCCAAACAAGATCAATTAAATTATTGCACTAATTCACCAAAAATATTTCTCTATCTTTTACACAGATGGTACAGGCTTGTGGCCTATCCAGCATTTACATGGTGGATTCATGCGAGACTGTGATTCCGCATTCGACGTGTAATACCTGCCTGTGTGGTTCGAGCCATTCGCAATGAAGTCCCTAGTGCCACCGGACAATACAAGGGATTTTTATAGACTGAACTTCAACCTGATCAATTTAATTTGTAGGTTGTATATTCAGTCAACTTTTCAATAAATAACATGCAAAATATTTTACTTTAAATAACACATATGTATCTGATAATTTTGCATTTATTATATAATTATTTAAATTTAGTGCTTTTCATTAGTTTTCCTTTCAAATTTCAAGTTTTCTCATTTTTTCAACAGCAACATACAACAAGGTACAAGCCCCAAAGTTAAATTGCTAAATAATCTGTACTTGCTTAAAATATCAATTGCAAATTATATTTTTATAATTTTTTCACATGTTAATTTTTGGCTTTAAGAACTCTACATTACATATGATTCTATCTATGAATAAATAAATCTTTCAATAAAAGTTAACAATGATCACACTTTTACTGTCATGGTAAATAAAATCAATGAGGTAATATGACAAGTGAATGAAAGTGATTGTTAAAGTCACCAACACCACCAAGTAATATTATTTAAAAAAAAAGTATGCTATAACATCAAGATAAACAAAGATTACTGTAACTGCTATCAAGAAGTATTAAATATAATTCACACTCTATTATAATCTTTTTTATCATAATCTTTCCAAATATGTTTCCTCTATCAATGCACTCATTCTTTCAATGCCTTTTTGTGTGTGTATGTGTTTTTTTGGGGTGATCAGATGCAACATTTAGTGTAAGTGAATGTACAACTCAAAGTGTTCAAGTGACTATCAACAATTGTCCACCCAAGCCTAGTGTCTGCATACTCCCATTTGAAGACCCTGTCCCTGCAATCAACATATCTTTTTGTCCTTTGACAAGGTCCCGGTCCTATTGCTCTTTCTTCATCCACATCCATCCCCCTCCAGTAGCAATGGCAGTTCTCAACTGGGACCAAGCGCTCATAATGAGGGTGGGTGGATGGGAACACACAAGATGTCGAATACCATGTACAACTGAAAGGAGTCTTGCATATAGTGACCATTGTCCACCCCAGACCCTTTGTCTCCATGCTCCTCTTTGAAGACCCTGTCCCTGCAATCAACATATTTTTGTGTCCTTTGACTAGGTTCTGGGGTGATTCCATTAGCGTCATCCACATCCAACCACCTCCCTTTGTCAATGGTAGTTCTCACCTGTGACCATACAGTTGGCTTAGGTATGCCAGAGGTCTGGGGGTTACCACAAGCTCACCGTCTCACCTCCCAGGGCCCAACAACCCTCCCCCAGTTACGAATGGAGGACTCAGCCAAGGGCAAGTTAGAACTGTCATTTATTACACAAACAGCCAGTTATCATACAAGACATTCAAAAATTCCCAGAATCACCGCTCCCAAGCCCATGTCGGGCCATTATGTATCATGTCGACGTCACAACATGGGCTCTTCCCCAAAATCCTAAGAGTCTGCCTGGCTGAGTGATTGGAGGGTGTAACACTTATGGACTAAACCTATAGATATTGTGTTGTTGGTCCTCACATGTCAGGTGGCTGACCTGCCCTTTCCCCAAGAAACTATCTATTACATCGTTGCAGGGTTGCAGGATTACCATTGGCCCTTGCCCTCTGCCATCCACCACTGGATTTCTGTTCCCTGATTGGCTGGAGCTGATCTCCCCAGGCCTGGGACCCAGCTCTGTTCTAAGCGCTCTGTGCACCTTCTCAAGGTGATGAGAATGATTATGTGATCCAAATGTATCTGTTACTACAACCACTTTTGCCTGTGAGAGTGCCCACAGCGTTGCAATATTGTTAATGATTCCATGTTTCACTTCATGTCTGTGTTGCTGAGAACCGTCCGTCTTCCCACCGTGGGTGAATGACCATTGTCTAGCTTGGCTGCATCACGTGGATGAGGACCACGAAATCGAGCTCTTCTGGTCTGCAATTTATGAGGATTTATTCTGTTTTTCTGCAGATGGCTCCTTGTCATTTTAAGTTTGGAATGTGCTGCTTGTCTCTGACCTGGGCTGCAAGCTCCTGCTTGCTGTTCTGTGCAGCCTGGTTCTGCTTTCCCTTGTCTCTGGTCCTGTGGTCTCATGCAATCCTTTTTATAATTATACTATATCTATATTGGGCTATGTTTACCGTAGGTTAGTTGTATTTGGTCTTTCCAGGCTCCTTACATGATCCTGTATTTCCATAGGGTTAGTTGTGATCAGCGGCTGCAAGCTTGCTCTGCATCTCTTTGTTTGACTTGTGTTTAGTTTTACTGCACTTGGCTAATGAGAAAAATAATAAGAAGCTTTTGACGGTATGTATATGTATCTGTCCTCTAACTGTGTAAGCATGTTCTTCATGTGTGCACGTGTATGTTCTTGTAACTTTGTGCATGGCTGCAAGTTTACTTTGTGACTAACGTTGCTATGTCGTGGTGTCCCTAATGACATCAGCACACTTGTTTCTCGGCATTAGTCAGTGTCATCCATTGAGGCATCTGGGTCCATAACCAGTGTTGAGGTACCTGTGTCCAAAAACACATTCACTGGATAAGGTTTGAATGGTTGTCTAAGAGGGTATCTGTCCACATATGTGGATGTCACTGGCCCTGCTGGGGTCTGTCTGAATAGTTAGTTGCTTCATGCATTTTTAACTCTTCAGGCTGTCATGTTCCTGGGGGTGAGCAGGGGCATTCCAAAGACCTTCTTTCCAGTCCCCCCTCTGGTTGACTTTTCAACCAAACCACCATACTTCGTCACCGTTGCTTTTGGTAGCCATATCTTCATTACTCCTCCAAGATGTCCATAGTAATTTGCATGCTCATCGAAACTCCAGGTCAAATAACTGCAGTCTGCTTCCGGATTGCGCCATACCCATTTCACCCAGTATCTGTTGTTGTCAAAGGGATTGTCGAATGTTATCATCTCAGTCGGGAACAATGGGCACTCCTTTATCTTTGCCCTTAGGTTATTTCTTTCTTCTACTATCTTGTCCTTTTCTTCGCCACCTGTTATATCCACTAGCACTTTCATCCCTATCGTTTTCTCAGTAGTTTTGCAGCAATGTGTAATGCAGATCTTAATCACACACAGTCCTACTAGTACTAACATTAGTGCCCCTAGTAATACGTTCAGTCCGTCCGCTCACCATGTTGGCATCCATGACCATGGGCCTCATTACAAGTGAGGCGGTAAGGGGTTAACGGCGCCGGTAAAGGTGCCGGCACCGTTGTTGTTATGTTATGTTATTTTATTTGTATTGCGCCAAAGCCCGTGGTCATCCAGGCACAGAGAGACAGAAGTATGAGGCAACTACTACAAAATCAGTCATATTGGTTAAAAAGTACTGTTTTTAACTGCTTTCTAAATTCGAGGTGGTTTTCAATTTTTTGTACTATTGATGGCAAGGCATTCCAAGCTATTGCCCCCCAGACATGGAAGGCCCCTAGCACGTTTGACCGGGTGTTGTTTCAAAGAACAGCTCTCAGCAGATCTCATATTTCTTTGGGGATGGTAAATGCTTACTTGCGCTTTCAAATACACAGGAGCATTCACATAAATACATTTCTGGCAAGTCGTTAATAGTTTAAATTGGATGCGAGCCTCCACTGGTAACCAGTGTAATATTTTCCGTGCTGCAGTGGTTGGTTCCGAATGTTTCATCTGAAAGATGATACGTGTGGCTGAGTTTTGAATTTTTTGTAGTTCTTGGACATCTGACCTGGTTGCACCTCCCAGAAGGGCGTTACAATAATCAACTCGAGGGAGGATCACGGCCCTCACCAGTTTAGTTCTATTTTCTATTGAAATTAGAGGCGCAATTTGTCGTAGCACCTTGAGATGATCATTCCTGTTTTTTGTGATAGCAGCTACATGGGCGTTGCAATCCAGGCTTTCCTCCATGTAAGTGCCGAGAGTCTTAACTTTGGGCACAACCTTTATTTGGCTGCCATCAGCGATAAAGATGGAATACTTCTGGCTAGGGCCAGCTCTTGTGAGTCCTGGACCAAACAACAACATAAGCTCTGTCTTGGCTGCATTCAAACACAGCCAGTTAGTTGACATCCATCCTTTGATGGTCAGATAGATTGTATCCAGCAGTAGCTGATCCTTCTCGTGGTCCCCGGTGATTTCTAGGACCAGTTGAAAGTCATCTGCATAATTGCAGAAATAAACATCTATCAGTGTCAACCCTGTACCACCGTTAACCCCGTACCACCTCATTACGAGGTCCCCTCACGAGACCCACTCTGGATGTCTGGTCAGACCAGCATGCTAACAACGGGCCCATCATTAACAGCCCGTTGTTAGCATGCTCCCCATTCCCATTGAGCCCTCTGGGGGCTCAGATGGGAATGGGGATGATCTGGGTCCGGGTTCCCTGAATGGGGAAATACTGAGCCCTCCAAAGTTGGAATGTGTCATGAATCGTCGGACGTGTCCTTTTTGGGCTTCCTGGTCCCTGCCACATCGGGGCTTGCACTCTGCAGTACTACCAACATGGCCGTCAAACACGGAACGTTGCTTTCCAGCTTCCGTGCTGGATGTAGCACGTTCTATAAGTAAGCTACACCCCCACGGCGCCACGCGTCTCAACGCTACCGCTTTCAGTGGCTAGACGTGTGCTGCCGTAGTTCGCTCTCGCTCATTACTTGATTCCCGGTTCCTGGTCCTATTGTCCCTTCCACCTTTATTCCTTTCCGTTCACTTTTCTCCTGTTTCCCGGACTTCCGTGTACTCGTCTCCGAGTACACTTCTTCGATTCCTGGATTTCCTGGACATACTGAACGTTCCAGGCGTTGGAACACCGAACGCACACTGGAATCCAAAGACGTCCTCACGGGACTATACAAGACCCGGACTGTGCGCAAGAAGGCTCCTTCAAAGAGCTTCAGCAAACAACAGCGACAGGTGAGAAGGGGGGAAACCTGTGACAGATTGAGACGCCAACAAACTGAAATAGATACGAACATGGAGGCGGCACTTCAAGATCTCATGCGCGGCATGCAGGAGTTAACAAATGAAGTGCAGAGTCTTAAGGCCGAGAATGCCACGTTAAAACAATTCGTCTTGTCCCGGGATTCCGCGACCAAGGAAAGCGTATTGCTGGGCGGAGTAGTTGATAAATACGACGGTTCTTCAAAAACCCTTTGCGGATTCCTTGACTTGTGTTTAGTCCATTCCACCTTCAAGCCCTACTACTTTTCTACCCACAGGGCAAAGGTGGGCTTTATGATTTTGCATCTTTCCGGGAATGCATTGACTTGGGCCACGCCCTTAGTCAATTCCAGAGATGCCCTCCTGAATGACTATGATGGATTCTTACAGGCTCTAAAGACCATGTTTGACCGCCCAGAACAGGTCTATAGTGCACAGGAACGCCTATTGGATTTCCAACAAGGTTCCCAAGACATGCTTACATATGTGACACATTTTAAGCAAATGGCCAAAGAAGCAGATTGGTCCTCAGAAGCCTGCTTTACCCTTTTTCGAAGAGGACTAAATGAAGAAATAAAATATGAGCTAGCCAGAGTGGCTCGACCAGGAACATTTCAGGCTCTTATGGACCTCTTCCTACAGATAGATTTCCGTATCCAGGAAAGGAAGGCAGAAAAAAAAAAGTCTAGACCGTCTTTCCAGAAAACCTCCATGGAAACCTCTTCTAAGACTGAACACACTCATACCCCCGCAAATGAACCAGAACCCATGCAACTCGGGCCTTCCGCGGACCCATATACCCGCAGGAAAGAATGAGACGGATTCACACTGGGCTGTGTGTGTACTGTGCCTCAGACAAACATCTAGTGAGGGAATGTCCTTTAGCCCCTCAACGGCGTTTGGAAAACGCCAGCTCCCGATCCTAGATGGAACACAGTTTCGGGAGAGAGAAGTCTGCGCCATGTCTATTCCATCCTTGAACTCTCCTGGACAAAACAATCTTGTGATATTACAGGCCTTTCTATCGCCATCCAAGAACAAAACCTACCCCATTTTGGCATTGGTGGATTGTGGAGCCATGGGGATATTTATAGATCAAGATTGGGTCACTACTCACCACATTCCATATGAAACTCGAGGCATTACGCAACCTGTAGAGGCTATTGATGGAAGACCCCTTTCTTCAGGACCAATAACTCTACAAACCCGGGAGTTGCAGCTCTCGATAAATCACCATCGAGAGGTGATCAAATTTGACATCATAAAGTCTGCTCACTACCCAATGGTGCTGGATATGCCCTGGTTACAAAAGCACAACCCATACATCAACTGGGAAGCAGGTTCCTTGTTCCTGGGTTCAGAGCATTGTATGTCTCATTGTCTATTCCTGGATTCCTCACCGACATCTCCTGGAGGTACGCCGTCAGACCGTCAAGGGCCACTCATGGTCTCAAATATCATCCAGGTTCCTATGGCCTATCAGGATTACACTGATGTGTTTTCAGCTGCCATAGTTCAGGCCCTACCACCTCACAGACCTGACGACTGTGCTATAGACACTGAACCCTCAGCCGTGATTCCCTTTGGAAGACTGTTCATTTTGTCCGAACCTGAAAAAAGGGCCCTCCGTGAATACTTGGATACCAACCTTGAAAATGGCACTATACGACCCTCCAAATCACCCGCAGGAGCTTCATTGTTTTTCGTTCCTAAAAAAGACACCAAAGAGCTTAGGCCTTGTCTTGACTATCGTGGTTTGAATCAGTGCACCCTGAAGGACCTCTATCCATTGCCCTTAATCTCAGACATCTTGGAAGCAGTGAGAGGAGCTGTAGTCTTCACGAAATTAGATCACAGAGGTGCCTACCATCTGATCTGTATCAGAGAAGGTGACAAATGGAAAACGGCCTTTAGAACACCCTTTGGTCACTTTGAATACCTGGTCATGCCCTTCGGACTCGCCAATGCTCCAGCGGTCTTCCAACGTTTCATGGATCGGGTGTTTTCTGATATGTTGTTGCTCTTTGTCATAGTATTCATGGACGATATCCTAATATTTTCTAAGGACAATCTTCAGCATGAAGAGCATGTGAAGGCAGTGTTACAGCGACTACGCAAACACAAGCTTCTGGCTAAACCCGAGAAATGCCTTTTCCACGTCTCCACTGTTCACTATCTAGGATTTGACCTTAGTCCAGAAGGAATAGGAATGGACCAATCAAAGGTAAAAGCCATACTATCCTGGCCTCTCCCAACAACTGTGAAACAGATCCAATCCTTCCTGGGGCTTGCCAACTTCTATCGGAAATTCATACCCTCCTTTTCTGAGATAGTTCAACCGATCGTTAAATTGTTGAAAAAAGATACTCCCTTTCTCTGGACCACATCCCAAGTGGAGGTATTTCAACGGCTGAAGACAGAGTTTACACAAGCCCTCATCCTGGCTCAACCTGACATCAATCAACCATTCCTAGTGGAAACGGATGCCTCTACTACGCCATTGGAGCAGTTCTAAAGCAGGAATTCAAGGATAAATTAGAACATCCCATTGCTTATCTTTCACGAACTCTAACTCCCAACGAAACCCATTATTCTGTTTTGGAAAAGGAACTGTTAGCCATCCGTCAAGCCTTCACAGAGTGGCGTCATCTACTTCTGGGAGCAAAACATCCGGTTCAAGTTCAAGTCCCTGGAATGTAGAAATAGCCGTCAGGCTCGCTGGGCCTTCTTCTTCGTCCAGTACCAATTCCAGATCCAGCATGTCCCCGGAACACAGAACATAATTGCTGATGCCTTATCCCGGCGTCCCGACTACGAAACTCTTGAGGATCGGTCCTTCCGAAAGATGTGTCCCAACACAATATTTGTAGCTCAAGCAATCAGCCTCCTGGAAGACATCCGAATACAAACCCAGTCCTCTGACCTCTGGAAGGAATTTATAGGGAAGAATCGCTGGAGTCTTAGAACAAAGGACAGGTTTCTGTTCAAGGATAACGGCCTGGTCATCCCCACACAGAAACTACAACAAAAAATCATAAATCTCTGTCACGATACCCTTCACTCAGGACATTGTGGTATCACCAATACCCTGCGCCTAATACAAAGCCAATTTTGGTGGCCAAAAATGAAGACTGATGTTCGACTGTATGTCCAAGCCTGTGCAGTTTGCAATCAAAATAAACATGATAACCAGAGGCCGGCTGGCCTCCTACTTCAACCTACATTACCAACAAGACCCTGGGAAGTCATTGCTACAGACTTCATTGTAGAATTACCCCCTTCCAGGGGATACACGACCATCATGGTCACCATTGATTTATTCACTCGTATGGCTCATTTTACACCACTGTACAAACTACCATCTTCATCCGAACTTGCTGGAATTTTGCTGGAACACATATTCCGACTTCATGGACTCCCTTCCAAGATTATATCTGACAGAAGGCCTCAATACATTTCTCAGTTTTAGAAACACTTATGCCGAATACTAGGGATACAACGCGCCCTCTCCTCAGGCTATCATCCACAGACCAACGGAGCTATGGAACGTGTGAACCAAACCCTAGAGCAGTATCTTCGATGCTTCACTACCAAGGTACAGGACGATTGGTCACTCTTAATACCCCTGGCTGAATTTGCCTACAACAATTCGGATCACTCGGCTGTCAAGACCAGCCCTTTTTTCTGCAGTCAAGGATTCCACCCTTCAGTCCTACCTTCCATTCTACACAACCTACACCAGTACCCACAGTCGACTCCTGGATCGAAACTCTCATCAACGTACACAAGGAAGCCAAGGAACACCTGGAAAGGGCCCAAACTCACACCAAGCATTATGCGGATTCCAAAAGAAGACCAGGACCATCTTATGCAGTGGGTGATAAGGTCTGGCTATCCTCAAAACTACTGCTTCGACATCTACGGCCAAACAAGCTGGCTCCATGGTACTATGGCCCCTTTTCCATAAAGGAAATCATAAACCCAGTGGCCTTCCGACTCAAACTACCAGACTCTTGGCAGAAGGTCCACCCAGTGTTTCATACTTCCCTACTGAAGCCATATATCCAGTCTTCCCGAACTGCCCCCATGCCTAACCCTGTACTCATCAATGATCAACTGGAGTATGAAGTGTCCAGAATATGTGACTCCAGATACAAACGTGGTCAGCTACAATACCTGGTTGAGTGGAAAGGGTACCCTCCTAGTGAATGCACCTCGAATCTGAATGCTCCCAGATTACTCAGAAGGTATCACCTCATACACCCCGGCAAACCCGGTGCTACAGGTCTTCGGAGGAGGCATGCTGTCATGAATTGTCGGACGTGTCCCTTTTGGACTTTCTGGTCCCTGGCACATTGGGGTTTGCACTCTGCAGTACTACCAACATGGCCGTCAAACACGGAACGTTGCTTTCCAGCTTCCGCGCCGGACATAGCACGTTCTATAAGTAAGCCACGCCCCCGCGGCCCTGCGCGTCTCAACGCTACCGCTTGCAGTGGCTAGACGTGTGCTGCTGTAGTTCGCTCTCGCTGACTACTTGATTCCCGGTTCCTGGTCCTATTGTCCCTTCCTCCTTTATTCCCTTCCGTTCACCTTTCTCCGGTTTCCCGGACTTCCGTGTACCCGTCCCCGAGTACACTTCCTGGATTTCCTGGACATACTGAACGTTCCAGACGTTGGAACACCGAACACACACTGGAATCCGAAGACGTCCACACAGGACTATACAAGACCCGGACTGTGTGTAAGAAGGCTCCTTCAAAGAGCTCCAGCAAACAACAGCGACAGGTGAGAAGGGGGAAACCTGTGACAGAATGGGCCGGTATTTCCCTATTCAGGGACCACGGACCCGGAACCGAGTTTGGAGGCAGCCATGCCCTTATTAAGGGCATGGCTGCCTCCAAACTCGTAATGAGGCCCCATATGTATGATAACCAGCTCTGATCTTTTCCCTTTCCTTTGGCTTCCTCCTCCATTTTGGAGTGCATTTTCGATAATCTTGTCACTGCTTCTGTCAGTGTGCCATTCTCTACGTCATTTGCGGGCACAAACATGTAACATGAACTCCCAATATTGGTGCAAACTCCTCCTTTCATTGCTGTGAGAAGGTCCAGAAGATATCCTTTCTGGAGAGCCATCAACCTTACTGCTCAGAGCTCTTCCTTTATCACATTGAAGCCATTTACCTTAGAGTTTATAGTCTGCATCAGCTCCCATCTTGTTATCTGCAACCATTTTGCGTTTGTGTACATTTGCACAGCTCGAACTACTGATGGGAAAAACATTTCTGTCCTGCTGAACAGCCGGTGTTCAGGTGGCACTTCGTCCAGTGATGCTTCTGATGCAGATGAGAAATAGTTGTCTCTTTTCACTCTACTCACTTCTTCTGACCTCTTCTTTCTTCCCTTTGCTTCTACTTCCATTGATCTCTGCTTTCCTTTGTTATCATCCATTTTAGGGAAGTCATCCATCTTGATGTCCTTTTGTGGCACCACCAGTGCTGACATATTGATGAGTACCAGCGGGTAAACTTCTCCCCAATTGAGTGGCAGCTTCTCGTATGCCTTGAAGCCGCACGCTCAATAGTGATCCATTAATACTGCCGTGCCAACCTTTATTGCTGGATGCTTTTCTGTGTACCTGCGCTCTATGTTTTCTCCAACCTTCACTGTACCGTCATTCTGGAAACATAATGCTGGTTTCTTCAGTGGTATTATGGGCATAGGTCCAGCTTCATTGTCCACCCAGGTCAGCAACTTGGTGCTTGCATCCCCTTCATTCAGGCACTTGTAATTTTTCCTTGTACTATGTTTATCAGTGCTTCTACTAGGGTGTGTGCCTTGCTACCTAATACTCCCTCCTTCCATCTTTCCGCTTTTTATACCTGGCCATACACAAGCATTTGTGGTCTTTCCCAACATCCTGGTTTTCCTCCTATTTCCTTGTCCACACTTTTATGGGATTCCTTCACTGTTATTGTTTTTGTCTCTCCTTTCTGTGCGCCGTCAGTTATGTTTTGTATGGCTTGAGCTAGTTGCCAGTAATTGTTCATCATGTGCAGAGTCTTTATATAACTGTCTTCATAGGGAAATGTTGCTTTGGACATCCATCTCAATGTTGCTGGTTTCCCTTGGAATCTTCCTCGGGCTGTAACCATGTATAGGCACATAAGGCATTGTGCTCTTGCTGCTGATATTTCAGTTTCTATAAATGTTCTGGAAGAACTCATGGTACAGGGGATTAGTGACATAGCATCTCTCCCCAGTGGTTTCTTTACCTACTTTAGTCATGTGCCTGTACCACATTTTGTTAGGTACTCGAGCAGTATCAGTGAGATATAGGTTCACCCCTCCCATGTCTGTATCAGCACTGCGCTTACCCCTCCTTACTGAGCTTACAGTGCTCTCCTGTCCACCTAACATGGTTGTTCCACCTGCTGAAGTTGGGGTAATGTTAGACGAGGATACAGCAGTAGCACTAGCTACAAGGGATATTCGCCAAAATATGAAAGCAAAAACACCACTTGGAAATAAGGGACAAGACAAAATAAGCACTTTTTAAATAACAGTTTCCATAACTTATGCTACTTGGATCCTGGTGCAGCTTGAAGATATCAGTTGCTGCCTGAAATGCACAAAACAAGCATTATTAGGTTAATATTGTATTAGTTCAAGGCCCTCTGACAAAGTAATCGTCCATAGCAAGAAGGAATAACTGTTTTCCACACAGCCTTAATTCTGGGGTCCTGAAGGACTGCAAGGACTGAGGGATTTCCCCTTTCAAGGTGTGAATAGACACATACACATTAGGATGACATTTCTGTGTGGTGTTGGATCTCCTAACAAATTTGAAATATTGGCCTTGGAAGGTTTTGGGATGAAGATCACAGGGAATCATGGTACAGATGCAATAAAAGCAGTCGCACTTTCACGATGAATGTGTGCGGAAAGAAAAATAACAAACAGACAGTGCTCCCTCACTCTGGATATGTAGGAAGTCCTTGCCCTGTTCCTCCTGCGCATGGGCGAGTGACCATTGGGTGTCCTCTGCTGGGCTGTGCTGATTCCAGGTTATTGTTTTGCTCTTCGTGTTGTCGATCATTGGCCCTGTCGATGGTGCTAGGAGAGGCCACTGCTTTGTAGGGCTTGATGTCACCAAGGTGGTTCCAAGTGTTCTTCTGGACCAATTTGGCAGCTCGCTCAGTTACCAGTTCAACCACATTCGGGCCTGTAAACTGTGGGGCATCCCATTTTCAGAAAAAATTATGCAAAAGTACTTTATCCCCTGGATACAAAGGTGGCTACTTAAGTAAGTCCTTGTTGGTTTTGGTGATGTGGCTCTCTTCTCCGGCTTCAGGCCTCTCCTGTTGTCTTTGAAGCTGGCGAGAAATAAAAGAGGCACTAACAATCAAGGAAGTTAGGTACTCATACATTTCTTGACTCAATACATCATACACAATTTCAGCATCTTTTATTGCCCTAGTGGGAGGAGCCAGTGGAAGTCATATGCACCATCCTGTCACCACCTCATGTGGGGTTAAATGGTGGTCGGACCCGGGCTTATTGCACAGTGCGAAAAAGGCTAGGGTAAGGCAATGGAGCCAGTTTTTGTTCAGTGTCTTTTTAGTTTTGGCTATAGCCTCCTTGAGCAAGCCGTTGAGGTGCTAACACCCCATTTATTTGTGGTTGATAGGCACAGGAGAATGTGTGTTGGATTCCAAACAAGGTTGTGATGTGCCGGAACTTCTCATTGGCGAAGCGAGGGCTGTTGTCAGACCGCATGACCTCACACATGACCCATTGGGGGAATATCTCCCTGACCAGAAATTTCGCAGCTCTAAGGGTGTCAGGATGGGATCAAAGACCAGCCTTGATCCAACAAGAAAATGGACACACAACCACTATCATGTAGCGGTACCCTTGGCAAACTTGGATCATGCCGACCTAGTCGACGTGCAGGTGTTGGAATGGACCCACTGGGCGAGGTATGGCTCCTCTCACTACCCTCAGTGTATGACCTGCAGTATATTATTTACACACTAGACAATTAGTCATGAATTCAGCCACATGTTCCGTTAAGTTAGGACAGAACCATGTTCTGCAATATGAGCAGCAAGCACCTCCTTCCCTGTATGGGTCGGATGTTGTAATTGTGTCAGTGCAGTGTCCAATAATGAAAATGGCATCACCACCTTCCCAGTATTGTTTTGCCACCATAGAGCATCTGTCAGAGACACTGTACATCCCCTCCGTATCCACCGCTCTTTTTCTTCCCTTGATACAGCTCCCTGCAGCTCTACAATCTGTGTCACTGGTAATGGTAATGTGTTGTACCCTTCTTTTAGTATCCTAGTTCTTGCATAATCGTGCACATGGTACGAGGCCTCCATTTCTAAAATGTCCCCAAAATAGGCAGCATGTTCTGCTTCCATGTCGGTTGCTTCGTTACCCCTAGAGATGGGATCCTCCCCTTTCGTGTGTGCTTTGCACTTCACTATTGCTATTCACTCTGGGAGATCTATGACCTCTATCAATCTGCCCAATAGGAGTGCGTGCTGCACCAGTGACTCATCAGCATGCCTGAAGCCCCTCCTCACCAAATGTGACAGCCCAGAATGCACTGTGGATGTCACATAGGCTGAATCCGAATAAATCCTCTCTTCCTTCTCTCTGCTGTGCTCCAATGCCAATATTAAGGCCACTCATTCTGCTGCTTGTGCTGAGTAATGTGACGGCAGGTGTGCGCTTGTCACCACCTTGCTTGTCACGTCCTCTCTCAACCTCACAACTGCTGACCCAGTATGCCTTTCCACAGTCGTTTGGTCAATGGTTGTTGACCTGTGAATGTAAAGTACGTCTCCCCCCTGAAGTACTTCCTCCTGTACCTTTGCGAGTTTCACTGAATTCTTCTAGGTTTGCTGTGCAGTCATGTGCATAGTCGCCCTTCTGTAAGATGTCGGCGATAAATGTCGCCTGATTGACAAGTCTGCATCCCACTATCTTGAGATCCGGGTTTGATAGTAACACCTCGTGCCCCAAAGCTCTCTGTGTTGTCAGTGTGCTCTTCGGTCTTTCCAGTATTGCAAAGAGAGTATGCTCCACGTAGAGAGTGGTGCTGCATCCCATGGTAATACTCGATGACTTGTCCACTGCGAATGCGGCTGCAGCCAATGCCTGTTCACATGGATAGTGTCCTCTCATGACTGGATCAGAATATCGCACTGTAGTAGGCTAGAGGTTGCTGTCTTCTGTGTCAGTACTGCGGTCATAACCACTCCATCGGTGTCTGAGAGTATGAAAAAACTCCTTTTGATAATCTGGGATCCCTAACACTGCAGATGTGCATATTGCCTCAGTCATTTCTGTGTAACCATGCTCTCCATCTGTACATTGCCTAGGTCTATTTGGAGTGCCCTTTGGAATATGGAAGGTGATTCAAGTACACTTGAGGAAGTCTTGTAGGTTAAATCCTGCAAATCTGGGTGTAGTGGTATAGAGAAGAAGGCATTCTTCAAATCTATGACCGTGAAGTAGGCAGCTTCCGTGGGGATGCTACACAAAATTGTTGCTGGATTCAGAATTAAAGGATATTCTACTTCACAATGTGGTTTACAGGGCACAAGTCCTGTATAAAATGCCATGACCCCCCTGTTGCCTTTTTGACAGGGTACACAGCCGTGTTTCATGGGGACTCTTATGGCACTAGGATGCCCTGCTTCACTAGTACTGCAATGGTCTCATAAATGCCTTTGTCTGCCTTTCTCGAAAGTGGGTACTGCTTGACTCGTGGTAAAATTGTTCCTGGCTTCAGCTTTATTTTCACTGCTCCTATCCCCTTCAGAAGCCCCACATCATAGGGACTTGTGGTCCACAAAATGCTGGGGACCTTTGCCAAATCCTCCTCGAGAAAGCTCAGTGGTGCTTTCAGCACCATCGCCATTCCCTGTGGTACCTCTATGTAATGTATGCTCACCCAATATGTGATGCTCATTTCAATCACCATCTCGTGGTCTGATCTGTTGTCTTTGAATAGTTCTTACCAGTCATCCCCCACTATTACTGCCTCTAATTCTAGTGCCACTATCGTCCCTTCGTTCTCATTTAATAGTATTTCTAGGCTGAATAAGTACTCATTTGTAAGGCGCCACATTTTCCCCTGAATCCCTGTGAGCCATGCTATTATTATTTCAGTCCCATACTGAAGCAGCTGCTCGTCTACTCGTAGCCCCCTCTGTACCTTCTGTCCACAATAGGCTTGAATAATCTCCCTCACGTTTAGAAGGTGTATCTCTGGTGTGGAACACACTACCCCCTGGTCAGTGAATGAAATGGTCATGTTAAGTCTGCTCATGATATCTCTCTCCAGTATATTTACAGGTGTCTGTCGAGAATATAGAAGGGAAAAAGCTAAGTCATGTTCCCCTATAGAAAGTGCAAGGAACCACTTCCGTCGCCCCAGAGAGCCCTTGAGCATTCAAGGCATCGCATGACATACTATATATATCCCTTCCCGGATGCAGGATTTGGTCGCTGCTGTGTCTACAAGAAAGGAAAAGGTTTTGTCACTTATTGTCACCCCTATACGTGGTTCCTCCGCAGGGTTGGTTGTAATTGATACGATGGAACACATCAAGTCAGTCAATGAGCTGTCCTATTGAGGGTATAATGACATTCTGTTTCCCAAGAATGGTTTGACCCCTACCACAGTAACCCCCCCTAGTTTCTTAATGGGAGCTGTTGTCATGGACTCTGTGCATGCCACTATCCCGTTGTTTGGTTGTGTCCTGTTCTGCATCTGCAGTATTTGCTGTGCCATGTATTCGTGTTGTATGTTACCTTGCATCTGTGGTATCTGGGGTGCTTGCGAATACTGCTGCGAAGGCGCTTGAATTTGTGGTGCCTGTACCATGGGCTGGTGTGTCTGCGGGTTTGCGTTTGGTGTCTGTCCTTGGTGTTGTGTTTGGTCCTGGGCATAGAACTCGTTCTGTTCTCCTTGATAGGCTCAATGGTATTACATCGTTCCATTTTGTTGTGTCGCTCCCCAGCTTCTGCATACCCTCGAGATATTCCCTATCTGTCGACATACCCAGCACTGGGGCGATTCTCTCATTTGCCTCTGATACCCCATAGAAACCCCTTCTGCATTTGCTGCCCATATCCTCAACCCTCCCCCCCAGAAATCTCCCTGGGTTCTGCTGCAACTGATCTCCATACCTGTGTCCCCTTGGCGGCCCCCCTCTTCCTCAGAACAGATGCTACGCATTCCCCGACCCAATCAACCCACCTCCCATGAGCGATGGTGCGTACAGCATCTGTGGTGCCTGTTGTCCTACCGTGCTTGTTAATATTGCCCTTTACATGGTTTTGCTTCCATACCCACCAACTTCATCAGTTGCCTTTGCACCTGTTGAGTTAATCCCAGGCATAGCATATGATAGAATAAGGCCACTTTTTTATCCCACAGTTCTCGTGTTTCAAGGTGCCAGAGCTCTTGAATAGTCTGAATATAGTGTAAGGGGTCTTCGTCTTTCCCCATTCTGCGTGCCATAATTGCACAAATGTCTGATGTGTCTGGGTACTGTGTCCATAGACCTTGTCATATGGCTGCTAGAAAATGGTATGTCGTTGTGCGCCGTGTCCTGGGTTGTTACCCTTGGGTACCTCGCCCTTTTCCATAAATCATCAGAAGTTTCCCAGAGGATCGCCATCAAAGGTCCCTTTATGTCTCCCACTGCTAATTTCTGTCCCACTGTCACCCTTTCCATTTCGTATATCCATTTCCCCGGACCTGCGGTTAACAAGGGTAGCCTACACCTCAAGTTTTCCTTATCTATATGTTTCCATGGTATGTATTGATGTCGCCCACCTCCCTTTTCATATAAGGGCAACTTTGTAAACATGATCTCCCCATTCACACCTCATTTCAGCCTGATCTGCCTATTGGATCTCTCAGCATCTTAAGTGTCAGTAAAGGCCCTTGCCAGTTCTCCCTTCCTTCATCCAGGAAGGTCTCTAAACCTCCGCACGTATGGGATTAGGTTGTCCATACTGCGTGATGTGTCCCTGGGCTGCCGTGATCTCTCATCCTTGTCACCCCTAGATCTCCCTGTGTCCCTTTCTGTTTTCCATCTCACGCTTCTATCTGCGCCTCTCCCCATCGTTTTACGCCTGGGTGGCCCCTTTCCCTCGTCCTCACTTCCCTCTGTGTCCTCGTCGGATTTGTGTCTTCGCTTAGCTTCCCCTCAAAGTCGATTAAGTTCCTGCTGTCCCCCTCCCAGAGGGCCTAGTGTCTGTCCTGAATGATGGTGTAGCAGTCCTGTCATATGTGGCGCTGCGGTCTTGCTCTGTTTGCTAACAAGCACATTCCCCACTTTATTCTTATGTCTCTCACTGCATGCTCCTCCTCCTCCTTGCATTTGTGCTCTCTTGCAAGTCCCTCTATTTACCACTTTCTCCATTTCCTTCTTACTAAAACTTGATTTTCCTTCTAGTCTTCCTGCCTTCGCCTCTCTAACTGTTTGAGTTCCCTCCTTCTCATCTCTCATTGCTCCCACTCCTTCTCTTCTTCCCTTTGCTTGTCTCTTCAAACTCTCTGGCACTCTTCCTTTTCTTCCCTCTCTTGCCTTTCTACTTCCTCCATCATCTCTGCCCATTCTCACGCTTCACAGCTCCCCTCATGACCCATTATTTCTTTACTCGCTCCTGCTGGTTCTCCTGTTGGTCCCATCCAACTTCAGAAGTATCTGCCCTCCTACCCACTCGTTTGTTGCTATGCACTTTAGCCCATCCTTGATGCTCGTCTGGGTCTCCCTGTGTGCTCGCTTCCCAGCATCAGTCTGTCTGACCCCTTTCAGCCCCTCCTCCTTGACATATGGTGGAAGTTGAAATAATGGATTTGTATACCCCTCTGCTGCCTTTAGCTCCTGTGTAGGGTATAGCCCCTGTGCTGTCCCTTCTTTCTTGTGCTCAGGACGAGGTGGGGAAGCGGGGCCCGAGGCCGCTGCGCCCAGTATCTCCTGCTGGCTCAGCATCCATTGATGCGTCACTACTTCTCCCTTGTCCTCCTGGAACATTTTCCGGAGTTCGAATATCGCCATGCGATTGGTCAACTTCTTCCCCTTATAGGTGTCTTGTATGTGTGTCTGTAATGGTTGCTGCACATTTTTGGAGAAACTTCTGCATTGTGGCCATGGCTTAGTAAATTTATCTTCTGTACTTTTCATCTATTCTGTGCTATATTTACAAATCCTGTCCTTATATCATGGAAGGGCCTTACTTAGGTGCTGTAGGTGCATATCCCCCCTGCACTTCCCCTGACACATTGCTTTATTCTTACTTGACCTCAAGTCGAGGATTTCTATACTTCCGTTATTATACAAGCACAAAAACCTACTTTCAATGCAGTTTTCTTAATTTTACAATGACCAGGTCTCATCAATTCTTACTGAGCCTCTCTGGCTCCCAATCAGCCTGCCAGGCATACTCCGTGCACCGCGCTTCTACAACTCTCTGCCTTGTTAGGCACAACCACCAATCTTGCGCATGCGCCTTCCGCGCACCAAACAACCTACTTCGTTTATTTTAAATTCTCAGCACCAACATCTGTTCCTCCTCATGCTGTCCCAGCACTGTGCACAGGTCTGATGGGTGTCGTTGCCACTTCATTTAATAAGGGAGTGCTAGAGACCACTTGCACTGCGGACAATACTAATTTTTCATTACACAAACAGTTTCGCAACCCCAACATGAAGGCACAGCTGTCTTCCTGCCTCCTAACAGGGGATACCAATATTTCTTGTGTTCGATCTGTACCTACAGCGTCGCCTTGAAAAAACGCCTATGCAAGACTTAACCAGCAGCACACCTTCCGCAATCAAGGGTAGATCCCTTTGCTAAGCCCTTGCACATGGATACGATCATCCATGACCCAAGCTAAAATGCCCAATCCGCAGACAATCCAATATTCTTATAACTTCTCTCATCTGTACCCTTAAGTCAATAGTCTATGTTATTCACCAGAACCTTTTACCTCAAGACCGAATGTTCCCTAACCACAGAAATTACACCTACCTCTGCTGCTTTCCCTATTATGCTTTACAATACTCAACACTACTAAATAATACTTGACAATACTTCAAAAGATACTCAACAATACTCATTACCACCCCACACCCAACATAACTTTACCACCCCCCGCTGTTGCCATGTGGCTGAGTCAATACTTACACTCTGTGGTCTGCCGATGCTGTTTGGTTACCAGTTGCCCCAAAGCTACCACGTCACCCTTCTGGTCTGCTAGGCTCCTCACGGACCGGGGTCTATTTCCAAGCTAGCTCCTGACGGCCTTTGCACGGGAGTGCACCTCCCCAAAGGGCTCATTTTTCACGAGGGGCCCCAGAGCCCTCCAGGCGCTGCGGCGGAAGAGGCGGTTTATGCCGAACTGACATATCCAACCATACCTCTACTACCAACTTTTTGGCTTAGTTATGCCAGAGGTCTGTGGTTTACCACAAGCTCACTGTCTCAGCTCCCAGGACCCAACAACTCCCCCGGTATAGGAATGGAGGACTCAGCCAAAGGGTAAGTTAGAACTGTCGTTTATTACACAAACAGATAGGGATGATATAGGACATTTGAAAAATTCCCAGAATCATTGCTCCGTAGCCTGTGTCGGGCCATTTTGTATCATGTCAACGTCACAACATGGGCCCTTGCCCAAAAACTTAAGAGTCTGCCTGGTTGAGTGATTGGGGTGTTATCACTTATGGACTACACATATAGATATTGTGTTATTGGTCCTCACATGTCAGGTGGCTGACCTGCCCCTTCCCCAAGAAACTATCTATTACATTGTTGCATGATTACCATTGGTCCTTGCCCTCTGCCATCCACCCCTAGATTGCTGCTCCCTGATTGGCTGGTGTTGATCTCCCCAGGCCTGGGACCCAGTTCTGTTCTCAGCGCTCTGTGCACCTTCTCAAGGTGATGAGAATAACTATGTGTTCCCAATGGAACTGTTAGTACAACCACTTTTGCCTGTGAGAGTGCCCTCAGCGTTGCAACATTGTTAACGATTACATGTTTTACTTTCGTCTGGGTTGCTGAGAACCGTTTTTATTCCCACCGTGGGTGAATGACCATTGTCTAGCTCGGCTGCATCATGTGGTTGAGGACCACGAAATCGAGCTCCTCTGGTCTGCAATTTATGAGGATTTAGTCTGTTTTTCTGCACATGGCTCCTTGTCATTTTAAGTTTGGAATGCGCTGCATGTCTCTGATCTTGGCTGCGAGCCCTGGCCTGCTGTTCTGTGCAACCTGATTCTGCTTTCCCTCATCTCTCGTACTGTGACTTGTGGCCTCATGTAATTCTTATTATAATTATACTATGATTTCTACATATCTATACCATGCTATGTTTCCCATAGGTTAGTAGTATTTGGTCCTTCCAGGCTCCTTACATTATCCTGTAGTTCCATAGGGTTATTTGTGATCAGCGGCTGCACGCTTGCTCTGCATCTCTTCCCTTGCCTTGCGTTCAGCGTTTCTGTACTTGGCTAATGAGAAAAATAATAAAAGCTTTTGACAGTATGTATTTGTATCTGTCCTCTATCTACAGAACTGTGTAAGCATGTTCTTCATGTGTGTATGTGTATGTTCATGTAACTTTGTGCATGGCTGCAAGTTTACTACGTGACAAACGTTTCTATGTAATGGTGTCACTAATGACGACAGCACACTGGTATCATGAATACGTGCCTTCTATGGCTCCTGCATGATCCTACATAGATGTGAAGAGGAAAGCGACTAAAATAAAGATTATTCACGGCTGATTGTTTGCAAGGACACTGCAGCACGGCTGGGCACCTTTCCGCTGGTAAAACTGCAGCAGAGTGTGAAGGAGAGAGCAGCTACTCTGAAGGAGCAAGCTGGTGGCTGTCACTGTGGCGCAGTTGAGAAAAGGAGGAAGGAACATCCGAGGCAATGAAGCCCGTAGGAACAGAACGCAATCAAACGAGAATGTGGAGCAGACCCCCTGCAAGGCGACAGGGAAAAGGGACCTGCGGCGGTGAGCTTGGCCGCGGGATGAGGCGGCGCTCTGTTGATTCCAGAAGGCGGTAGAGCTGGGGGACCTAGAACGGAGGAGGACCGTGCAGCCAGAGGACCAAGCTGGCGAAGAGAGAAGGTGGCTGAGGGGCACTGCTGGCGGAAGTACAATGCTGAGAGTTAACATAGCGGCCCACAGTGCATGAAAGAGGAAGCCACAGGGCACGGTCAGCTGCACGCTGAGGCAGAGGACTATCACTGCTGCCCCAACACACTAGCAACAGATCCACAAACAAGGCGCAAATTGGGGAATAGTACCCCAGTGGGCTATACAAGGCCACAGTGTGGTTGGAGGTGGCAAGGGGGTCTGCCGGAGCAAAGGCCCCCTGGGTGAGCATGAGATGCAAGCAGGATAATCGAAGCTGCAGAAGAGTCTAATGACAGGGGTGGACTGCCACTGGGTTACCAGTCATTTGGTCGAAAATAAATGGTTGAATGATGTAAAATGGTCGAAAAAAAAAGGTCCAATTTTTTATTTTTTATTTTTTTATTTATGGGGGGGTTCCCCCCAACCTCCCTTTTTCTTTATTAAAAAATATTTTTTAAGCAACCAAACTAAAATAAATAAATAAATTCGACCTTTTTTTTCCCGACCATTTTGATTCGATTAAATGGTCATTCGACCATTTATTTTCGACCAAATGACCGGACACCCTGCCACTGAATTATCACGGGTAGAGGATTGCTAAAGAGCTGGGAAGCACGAGAGGCCCTGGTGGGAGAGCCATAAACCGCAAGCTCTGTTTTGGGAGACACACAAATAAAGGACATGAGGCCGAGAGGAGGACCTGCTGCCGGGGGGTCCTGACAGGGGGGCTCCAGCTCTACGGAGCAAGAAAAGCACAATACAGGCAGCGGTCTGGTGGATTTGAGCTCTCATTGCACGGCACGTGAGGCCCAACTGTTATACTTCTCAGCTGGACGGCGTGTGGGAGCGAGAGCAGACTCTCCCCTTCTGGATGACGACCAAAAGCAGTAAAGGGAAGGGGAACCAAACCGCTATGGAAACGAATGCCAAAAACCGGGAGAACCCGAAAGGAGGGCCTCTGGGGGAAACCGCAGAAGCCACGGTTAGTAGGCAAGATAGAGGAGATCAACAGATACTAGAGGCCATTGCAGCGCTGAAGACCGTGTTGGAGGCTAAGATAGGCGCAGTAATGGTGGATGTGGGACTGCTGAGGCAGGATGTACGCACACTAGCAGAAAGAACGGGACAAGTTGAGGAGCAAGTAAAGGATAATACCAAGGAAGTGACATAGGCAACAGTAGACATCAATGGACTACAGCAGAATGTTAAATTGCTAGAAGTCAGAGCTGACAACGCAGACGGCTGGGCCCATAGGAATAACATCCGGATGCTGAGACTGCCGGAGGGTATGGAGGGTAAGGACACTAAAAACTACATTGAAACCTTGCTATTGCAGGAAATTGGGCCCAGCAACCTCAAACAAGGTTTTACGAAAGAAAGAGCACACAGATCCCTGACAAAGAGACAGCCGTTGGGAGCCCCTCCGAGACAGATCATTGCCAAAGTACTGAAAAACAAAGATAGGGAATCAATACTGTCTTTCTCAAGGAACGGAGGGATTATACAAACAGCATCAGCTACGCTCGCAATCTTCCCAGAATCCACCATCCAAGTGTAGAAACGAAGAGAACAATTCATCCCCACGAAGGGGAGACTGTGAAAGGCTGGCCTAAAATACATGGTTGAATTATACGGCAAGGTTGAAGGTCCTACATAATGGACGGGCACTCTTCTATGAGAGCCCTGGGGAAGCGCAGGAGTGGATGGACAGCAAGCGGCTGCCATCACCGGAAACAGACTGAAGGGCAACAACTGGAAGAAAAGGTGGATAAGGCCCGCGGGCGGGGTAGCCTGGAATGGAAGAGTTATAAGCTGTGGAAGTAGCTCCAATGTCACAGATAATAGCCTGGAAGGGAAGGGACTTACTGTGGGACGGTCTGCCTGCCAATGAGCCCAGAACCAGGGTCGCATTTCAAGAATAGTGGACTAATAAGCAGGAGCAAAGTGTAAGGACGGTCTTCGGAGGAGGAGTGTGCTGGGCCTTGTGGTACCCCAAACCCCCCCCCCCATAACTTTGGTTTAGGGTACCAATTATTGGTGCCCACCCGTTGTGCACCAAACACCTGGTAAATTGTCTGGGTGTGGAGGGATCAGGAAACGGATGCGTCTGAGCATGCACTGCATAGCTGGGCGGTTTTTGTTGGGGAAGGGTTTAGGGGGAGAGGGGAGGAAAAGGAGAACTTAACTAGTTTTGGGGGTTGGCCTGTTGTACTTAAGATGTGTCCCAGAAACTACAGGCTGTAATGAGTACTTGTGAGTTGTGGTGCAGCCCTAGAGGGGTCAGGCAAGCAGTGACAGCACAACAGGCTCCAGAAACGTGCATGCACTATGGCTGACAGCATTGGCATAACGTCCTGGAATGTCCGGGGCCTTAATAACTTTTTAAAAAGGAATTTAGTTATGTCTTACCTGCGGAGGAACAGGATAAATATAGCATTGCTGCAGGAGTCACACTTCACCAAGACAAAGCAGGATGCATTGGTGCAGAAATGGGGTGGACAAGTTGTGGGGTCAGCATACTTGACATACGCTAGAAGGGTGCTAATATGGGTGTCCCCCTCTGTGCCGCTGGAAATACTAAACACTAAAACAGATGACGAAGGCAAAATGCCACTAATTCACGGGTTCTTGGAGAATAGGGACATATGAATTATCAACACTTATGCCCCCAACCATGACACCACATCATTCTTTAAGTCATTGTACACTAGAATAGGTCCTTACAGAGGTGGAACTCTGTTCTGGGGAGGTGACTTCAATTGAACATTAAACCCTCTCGTAGATAGATCTGATGACAAATTTAGGAAACCAGCCCAGCCGGCTAAAACTCTGAATACCCTGCTTCGATCCTTCGAGATAATAGACATCTGGAGGATACTGCACCCTGATAGGCGGGTGTATTCACATTATTCTGCCCCGCATAAGGTCTACACAAGACTAGATTACTTCTTCACGGGGGAGGAACACAGGGGAGAATTCAGAGAAGCAGAATACAAGGCAAGGGTTCTGTCAGATCACACCTCACTGATGGTAAAGTGGCAGGTAGTTCCCAGAGACAGGATATACCCACTTGGAGACTACAAAGTGAGTCTCTACAAGACACAGTATTTAGGGAGCACATACGCAAACATGCAGAAGAATTTTTCATACTTAATAGAGGTAGTCTGGACTCTGCTGGCACTGTGTGGGAGGCTTTTAAGGTATAAGAGGGGAGGCGATAGCAAGAGCAGGTGGCTTACAGAAGGTAATTACTGCAGAACTAAACTTAATGGAAGAGGAACTAGCAGGTATTGACAAAACTAGCAGCACGGGAGAGGGGAATTGGCAGAAGGAAGTAGGACTGAGACAAAAATGCATATCACATATGGATAGGCTGGGAACATTTAATTATGCAAAATATTTAGAGAATTTGCATGCTGAGGGGGACAAGCCAAGTGGAATGCTAACTTGGCTATACAAGAAAGACAGCAGGGAAACCATAATTTACTCTGTGCATAGTGGGGATGGTCTACTATGCAATACGCAAGCAAAGGCAAAAAACAAACCTTTTTACGAATACTATAAAATATTGTATGAGGATGCCAGAGATGCGTGGCCTCCAGAGCTTCAGCAGGCATTAGACCTTATACAATTGCCCCTTCTCAGCACAGAAGCTGCAGGGTTACTAGAAGAGCCTATAACTGCAGAGGAGATCCTAGCCACTTAAAACACTGCCCTCAGGAAAAACACTGGGCATGGATGTATTACTGGTTGAATTCTATAAGGTATTCGCTGACATTCTGGCGCTGGCCATGCTTGAAATGTATACCGAAGTGTACAATAGTGAGTTGCTCCCAGAAAGCCTGAGCGAAGCGGATATTATACCCCTGCCCAAGTATAGCAAAGTGGGGATGGGCTATGGCTCCTATAGGCCCTTTTCTTTGCTGAACCAAGATAATAAAATATTTACAGCCCTATTAGTGAATAGGCTGAGGAGAGCGATAGGTGAATTGATACACTCAGACCACACAGGCTATGTGCCCGGCAGGAATATCATGTGGAATCTAAGATGGTTACATCATGTCATAGACAGCACTAGGACTTGGGGCCAGGATTATGTGCTGGCCTCACTATATGCAGTAAAAGCATTTGATTCCATTCACTCGGATTGGCTTTACCCGACTCTAGAGAAGTTTGGCTTTGGTCCAAAGTATATCAAATGGGTGAAACTAATATATACCAACCCAGTATCTAGAGTGAGGATGGGCAAGATCTTTTCAGACAAGTGGGAATTGCAAAAGGGCACAAGTCAGGGCTGCCCCCTGTCCCCCATGTTCATACTAGGGTAGCAGATCTGGAGGTCTTTCCGGCATACCACTGAAGCTCCTGCAGGATTCCTGTATACAACATAAAGACAAGGATAGCAGTATTACAACAGGAAGCCACTAAATCCTGGGTCCTCTGCCTCTAACAACAAACAGACGCTGTAGTTAATCTGCTTGAATACGCCTCTTCGCTCTCTGACCACAAGACAGGTGGACTACAATATATAAACAAGGATAGAAAACATGCAACAGGAAGCTACAGCAGTTTTGCTCTCCATCTGCTGACCAGAAAGTGATGGTTCAGCTGATTACATGCTGGACAGAATTGGGCTAACATCAGTCCCTAACAGCTTGAGTACAAGTGTAAAGAGCACAATAAAGGATGAACCACTGGTTTTTTATAACAAGCTCAAGTCCTCTGGGTACACATCATCACCACGAATTTTTGATTTGCCCCTGATGAAGAGTGTTGTACCACTCGAAACGCGTTGGGCCGTCCACAGTTTCAACATCAAGAATAAATATTAATTTTGGTTCGTGTGACCTACTTTGCCTGAATGTTGATTTCTTTAATAAATCACCTTCTTTAGTTTGGTTTAATGCAATGGTTTCAAAAGATATTATTAGAAACACTGTTTATTATACAAACTAATTGTTGGTCTGGTTTTCCAGACATTGGAAAGTGTGCAGGGGACGTGAGTACCTTAATTAGGAACTTATCTTGTTTCTTATAACTTTATGCAACCTATGTGTCAAGGTTGCCTATCACTCCTCTGCACATCATATCTATTTTCTATTTTCCTTACATTTCCTACTTAGACAATAATCCAATACACTATTACCCACATTAATAGGGTGTGCCATATCCGTTCAATTTTCTCTTTTCCATACTAGCTATGGAACCCATTGTGGCATTCTTGAGAAGCGAATACCAGGATGCAGGCATTAAAATAGGGAACATGCATCATGTGGTGTCCATGTATGCTGATGATTAAAAAACTGCAAGGTCCCATCAAACAATGAACAAAAAATACAAATCCAAACAGTGATTAAAGGAAGAAATACAAAAGTAAAATGCCCCTCGAATATCTCACTCAAAAACCCCTTTAAGCCCCTCCTCTCGTCAGCCTAACCCAGTATATTTCAGAAATATAACCACAGCCAGGGTAACATTTACATACTGCCCACTGAATATTAATGCCCATGTATTTGCCTCAGCTAATATTGTATATCTATTTACGATTTTTCCTAAGAACAATCTTCATGCTTCCGCTATCGATGGACAAAACAACCAGATTTGTTTCAGGGTTTCAACTATAATGGGAAATTACAGACGCGAAAGCACTGCTCTTCCTTCTTCCAACTTTGTCAGGCCTCTACAACCTCTCCAGTCGGGTACAAGTTCAACCGGAGCCTTAAGAATGTATCTCTATACACAGCTATTTTGGAAGAATGTTAAATGCCTTCACTTCATCCCTAAGATTTTGAAATGCTTACATTTGGTACATTGAGAGCAAGTGTCCATCCAATCAAACCATCAAAGTTTAATTGTTGCTTTTGTTGGATTTCCAAGTAGTAACTCCTTGTCAATTTCCAGAAATTTGATAAGTGAGAAGCATGCGTTAACCCATCCAGCCACTATGGGATCTGATTCTAACTCAATAGCTTCTTCCAGAAACGGAAGAATGGAAGTTTTCTCTGCATTTTCTCAGGAATTATAGTGCTTTCCATTTGGCAATAATTGCCAGGGATAAGAGGCCTAGCTCGTGTCGAATGAATTGTATTGGTGTGCCCTTGGAAAGATGGAAGGCTTTATTCCAGAAGATTCCTTCTAGAACATTCCAAGCACCCCGTTAATTTCAAGAGATCATTAGAATTGGAGCGACCTTCTGCTTATAAAAAACAAGAAGGGGACAGATAGAGTATTGCCCATATGTTCGGGATATAATCTGCCCTTGTGTTGCCGCTAAACCCACTTTATGGTGTAATTTAGCTATGTTCTGAAGATCCCTTTGACTGTTATTAAAGCAGGCACCCAGGAACCTATACTCATTAACAAAAGCCATCAACTCATTATAGATGTACCATATATACTTCAGTTTAGCACAAGAGTTGTTTGGCTGGAATCTCAAGATATTAGATTTAACATTGGGCCTCATTATGGGTCTGGCAGTAACCGTTCTGGTAAAACCGGCAGGTTGCCGCCAGACTCGTAATGAATTACTGATGCCTGACTTCCCGGTAACACAGTGGTATTCCGACCCCGGTGGCCGGGAAGTCAGGCGCCAGTAATTTTGTGAGTAGGACTCCATGGGAATAGGGACCACGAAAGCACCGGCACCGTTAATAACGGTGCTGGTGCTTCTGTGAAACTCCACGGGCAGGTGCCGTTCCGCCCCCCGGTCTAACCCTGGTGGGTGAGAAGGCACCCGCCTGCAAAGTTGTAGTGTGACGGTCGAGAAGGAACTTTGTCGGTAGGCTTACCGGCAACGTTGTTTCCGGACCGGCACACTCATAATGAGGCCCATTGATTTTAAAGCCATTTTTATCTGAATAGATTTTCTTTGCTGCAAGTTGGCGCTGTAAACCCACTGCAATCTGGTCCAGGAGAACCAGGTCATCAGCATAGAGTAACCATTGAATTGGATGACCAATCAATCTATGGGTAAAGCTCAAGCAGATTGTAGCATAGGACCCAAATCCAAAATAAATAAATTAAACAGGGCCAGTGCCAAGATGCACCCCTGCTTAAGGCCCCCTAAGGTGGGGATCGGTTAGGTAAACCTGCCAGAAAGATCCAGTCTGACTTTCAGAAATGTATTGGAATATACGTCTGGCATGATGTTCACCAAATACATCGAACAGTTTCTGTCAAGCAGTTTTTCCCAGAGAGGCTTCCTGCCCAAACTGGCAAAGGCTGTCTGAAAATCTACAAATTCTACATATAAGGACATTTGCTGCAGCTCCATTCTTTTTTTAAAGAGGTCCAACAAAAAAGCATTTAACGAGGTAACTATACCTGCAAAAAACCCTGATTGATGTGGATCCAGATTGGAATTATCTCTGCTCACCCCCTGCAATAATTCCTTCAGAATGATAGAAGCAAACAATTGTCTGGGCGCATCAAGGATGGTGATGGGTCTGTAGCTCCCCGGCATCGTGTAATCGCCCTTCTTGAAAATTGGCACCACGATTGACTTGCCCCAGGATTCAGGGATCTAACTCCTCTCAATAACCTGCTGGAACAGAATCAATAACGTTTCTGCCCACTTCTCAGGATACAATTTAAACATGAGGTTCGAAAGGCCATCCATCCCGGGCACTCTAGAATTGCTACACCTTGCTATGGGATAGAGACTATCTTCTTTGTCAACCTGCAATGACCAAGACACATTTTTATTGCACTCCAGAGCGCTGAAACCCAAAAACTTTTAAGAGGTGCCAAATTTGAGCAGTGTTTTTATCGGCCAGTCAGTAAGCATTTGTTCAGCATCTTGTTGGGCCATTATACTTTTGTGGCCCCAATGCCAATTCTTAAATGTTTGCTTCCGCTTCTGAATCTCCCTCCAGCGGCTCTCAAGATGTGTTTTGGATAGCTGCCTTCTGCCTGCCTATCTGCTCTTAAACTGCATTTCTGCCCTTGAACACTCCTCTCAAATGTATGTTTATGTTTATAAATCAGTTGTTGTTGAAGGAGTTCATGTGGGTGAACAACCTCAGCGCAGGTATATAGTTATCAATGTGAATGCCTTTGTGCAAACCTGTTCTACTTAAGGCTACCTCTTAAGGCTACCTCTAAATATGACTTCAGGTGCCCCAAAGCATGATCTGACTATCTTAGATTATTCCCCTTCCCCCATTAACTACAACTTTAGGGGCATATAGGTCGCCCTCCGGTATTATCAACTGGATCACCGATTCTGTTCGCAGAATGTGATGATCACTAGCCTCTGTTGCTATGACTCTGCAGGCTTCTATTAAGGGCAAACTATTCACCATAACAAACATGTAATCAAGCATAGCTGATTGAGTGCCCCTGTCAGAGACGTCATTTCACCAAAATGCCAGGGGTAGCGGAAGTGACATCACACGACCCTTGACCTCTGATTACATCACAGGAAGTGATGTCATTTGACCCCACCCTGAAGTCACATCGCGGGAAGCGATGGAACACGACCTTTCACCCCTTGACAAAACAGGAAGTGGCATCAGATAGTATTGTTCCTAAGTACACTATGAAATATATGGTTACGATATCACAGTAATGTGATGTACATTTCATACAAGAATGGATCACCATATGTATTATTAATATTAGTGTGTAGTGGCCCATATTACCAAATTACTGTGAATGCAAGCAGAGGTCCAAGGCCAATCGAGGATGTGTTATTATATAGCACTTACCTTAAGATAGAACAAATAGACATACAATATCACCCAACCTGTTTCATGTATCGACCTCAGAAGGATGAAAGGCTGAGTTGGCCGTGCTGGGATTTGAACCTGCGACCTGCAGATCACACACACATTGCAGCAACGAACGTTCAACCCACTGAGCTATCTTACCGGCTATAGTAAAATGAACAATTACATGTCTGAATGTTCTCAAAGTCAGAAAGCATATTACACTCTGTAGTGGCTACCATTAAACTGCTAACTGAGATTTAACAGCACGCCAGTTCATCTGTACGTCTGGTACAAAGTTGGCCACATGCCAAGCCTGTGTAGATCTACTTTTCAGGCTTCAGAGTTTGGCAAACTACATACCATTTGGAGGGTTCATAACTGTGTATTAAAGAATTTAGAGTAGCACAGAGATATCCTGGCTTTTGGTGGTAAAATAAGGCACGTGTGGGCGAGTGCATTGCACCTAATGTTTCAAAGATCAGATTTGAACCTTCACCTTTTGCCCATCGTGCCATCTAACACTTGAAAGGCACACTTTACAGCATTCGAGGCGCTAGAGTAGACTATGTGTCGATGACAGCGCTAAAGGCACTTGTGCAACCCTCCAATGCTGACTGACTTTACCAAGCCTCCACTAACACTGCACGCTGCACTCAACCTCAAACCTTGTCACCTGACAGAGCACCGAATAGTCTATCACCCATCCTATAAGGGGCATGGACCACCACACTTCCAATCGCACCCCAAATCTATTGCGCCCCATTTCAAGAAGATTTTCACACACACAAGACTTTACAAAAAGAAATAAAAATGCAAATTAAAATAAATTGGTGAAAACAAATGTATGAAACACTTTGTCCTGCATGCAGTGCAACCCCCATTTGCTGAGTGTGCACTGGTTGGGAACACGGGAGTGGGAGATCTGGTTGCTTGCCTGCATCCCACTGGAATAGACAGCCCCACATCTTGTTTATATGATCCGACTGGCAGACAGCGTTTGCTGCCTACGGCTTGAAGTGTGCGTAATAATGGAGACATTTAAATTAAAATTCCCATGCAACTGCAAACCCTTTTTTTCCCACTGGGCATTGCTAACCAGCAGCGCTATTTGGGGGTAGCTTCTGCATTTTCGAAGCAGCTGTCTGCGTGTGGCTGTGGGGATGATAAAACGCAACAACCTCACATATTGATTTAAACGTTTTTAAAAAAAATAGCAACCAGCGTACTTACTGAGTTAACGATGCCTGCTGCAGCATGCCGTGTGTCCTCGCTCTGCCTGGACGTTATGTGCACGCCTACTCTCGTAATACAAAGGAAATTCATTGCAAGTCCACCCGTGCTTGATTAAATGACCCTTTTTTGTGAATATCTGCGCACAGACCAGAATTCACATCTCCCCTCTCAGGAGTTTAATTGTTGCAGGGTCACGGTCAGGGCAGGGATGTTTATTCATTGAGTGGCGCCAGGCTGACACTTGTTGCCTGCACCCTTCTAAAGAAATTTGGCAGCAGGGGTCTGGGTCGGCCGCCGCCACGGTAGTGGTGAAGGCAGTTGCAGGTCACTCAGCAACATGCACTTCCAGCCAGCAGTGAGCAGTGAAGCTCCCCATCCACTCCGCTGATTCTCGAGAGGAGTTGGAGCTTCCATCAAAAACAAAAAAAAAAGATATATCTTTTTTTTTTTTTTTTTAAAGAATATACAGAGGTCGCAAGCTAGACCACAGAGGTCGCTGCCACGGACACAGAGGTCGCAGTTGCGACCTGTGGCGACTCCCAAATGACGTCCCTAGCCTCTGTGCCAAGTAGGCTGCGGGGGAACATCAATTAATCATTATGAAGCCTTGCAAACTTTGCCAAACCAAGCCACCTACAATTTAGATCCCCTGAAATAATAATAGCAGTGATATAAGGATCCAGCAAGCAGGCGTCTATAAGATTGGCAACTGCATCCAGAAATTCCTCATTAGAGAGGGCGGGCAGATTCTAATAAGACACAAACAAGGTAGCTTGTGGGCGGGACAGAGACTGATATGCAAATAGATATTCCTCCTTTGTGAAAAGTACAGTGAGCAAAAAGCAATGGCTGAGGACTCTCAAAGTGGGAAAAAAACACAGAACAGGTTATCATGCCATGTTCTTTCTAGAGAGGGGCGCCTGCTACCTTTTTTGTAGATTCCAATAAGCCTTAACCAATGCAAAGGTATCTAATTTATTCAGTTGGGCAGATGACCATGGAAGTTTGGTGGCTAATAAAGATGTGTTGCCATCACCATTGGAAGATTCATACTCCTGTTGTTCCTCATTGTGGTACAGGCCTGCAGTAGGGTGACCTCTATAACCTTGTAGAGTAAACAAAGTCACAACTGATCAACCCTCCCAAACTGGGGCAGAGGTTAGCCAGGTTTCCTGCAGCATAAACACATCAAGGCCAATTAGGTAATTATTCAACCCTTGCAGTAGGCGTTTAAACCCATAAGTGTTCCAAGTTCCCATTTGCAGTTTGACCTGGCCCCTCCTCTGCTGCTGTTAGCTGGATTTAGCCGTAGGGACCACTGCTCCTGGGAGCCAATCCCAATTGCCAACCTATTGGTAACCCAAAGGCTGTCTTGCCACTTTCAATACTTTGTTCCCCATTGTTCGCTGAAAAACATGTTACCTTCAGTATGAATAGAACAGTCAAAACTAGATTTCCCCACAGGGCGCCTTTCCTTTGAGGTTTGTAAAAATTCCATGTGATTACCCTCCGTGACATCATAGCCCATAGGTAGCAAGTATTGTTTTGCATTTAATATGATATGCGCCACAGTCGTAGATGGAATATGCAACAGAACCCTGCCTAATCTAGACAAACCTATACATTCCACTTGGTCAATATCTCTGGACTTTATAGAGCTCAGGACTGGTATAACATCAAATAAGGCTAACAGAGCTGCTCGATTCATAGTAATGCTACACTTCGTAGACACCACTATCTCCAACATAAAAGAAATAATGGGAGCATGCACAGCTGAAATAGAGGAATAGCTAAATGAATCCATCGACACTCGACCAACAAACTCCCGTAAGCCTCCTTGAGTTCTTGGCACAGCACCATCAAGACGGCCCTGACTATGTTGGTGTGTAACCGCAACCTGGGATAAACTGGTGGCAGGGGCAAATTCATCCTGTAATCTTGCTTGAACTTCGAGGGTATTGCCTTGGCTCTTATTGGAAGGAAGCTTCGGCCCAGCCAGACTCTTTTCTGTTCTAAATTATAAACACCGGGGATAACAACATCCTTGATTCCACCCCCAGACCCAAATTTAGGGGTGTAAGTGGCAGATAAGCAACCTGTGCAAATCATCGTGAGACCTCCGGCAATACAAAACCCCAGGAAGAACTTATAGGAAGAATTTGTAAATCAGCCATGCCAACAGAGTGAGCAGTCATGTCCATTAGGTCCTTTATAATAGAGAGGCATATAGAGAGTCCTCTACCTCTTTCTCTTTGACCAGGCTTAGTACTGGTTCCAAGTTAGATGGACCTAGTCGCTACAATTTCTTTGATTTCACAATTTTTTCTCTGTGCACCCTGTATCACCGAGCTCCTTTCCACTGTTTTATTTAGTGGGTATTTATAATGCGCCTATACAGCAAATGTTGTTTCAAGGCACAAGAAATGTTCTTGAATTATTAGAATCATTAGAATGTAGTTTAGGGGTTGGATTCTGATTTTTATTTTTTTTACGACACCCAAGGGACTTGGCTTCAGTTGTTGACTCGCATTCTTTGTGAAAATAGGAAAGTAGGAGTGTTGCACCTGCGACTCTAAGCCCACCATGGAATTCTGCACCAGACTGACATCAGGGCAGACTTTTTTTCGATGAAACAGAGCCATCATTGGTTGATGAAACAGATAGGCTGCAGTGGGATCAGGTACTTCCTCAGAGGGGCTATGGCCAGACAGGCTTGAAACTAAGACGGGCCAATGACAACACACGCCTCTTCCCAGCCAGATGCCTTTTGAAGGAAGTCTTCCAGGGACATGATGAAGTTCCTGGCTGACCTTGAGGCCATCAGAAAGCCTTCTATGAATGAGATTATATTTTGGAGTTAATTTGGGTTAATATCCCTGCTTGATCTTTCAATTTAACATAAAGCGAATCAAACAAATGAATCAGTGGCGCCCAAACCAGGTCTAAACTGGGTAGAGACCCTCCTCTGCGCGGAATAATGGTAGAGGAAACCCCCACTGAACTCCTCGCAGTAGGCTAAGTAAAGGACACAGAAGAGTCTAGAGAGCTCTGAGAGGAATCCTGGAACAGATTTGGGTGAGAAGATAATGGAAATTCTCACATCTCCTTTTGTACCAACAGATTATCAGGCTCCTCCGAAGTAACCAGCGGGCAACACAGCCTCCGCCCCGCTCAAGGGAATCTGAAACTCTCACAATGGCAACATTAGCCTTGAGCCTCGGCGGGGTAGGTACAGATGAGCAAACCGCCATGCCCTTAATGGCTTCCTCCACCTCAATCGACAGAGGGATTCCTCCTATGCCTGCACCCCCCTCCCCAATAATGCTGAGTCTGTGATGTCATCAAAACAGGAGAGGCAGGGTTTGAAGCGCTTTCAGCTACGTGAACCAAAGGTTCTGCAATGTACTTCTGATTCGCCCCTTCCATGAAAGAATCAACGTCTGCTAAAAACATATCAACAGCTCTTGAATTACAACACACAGTCATAGGCAGTGAGTCAATAGGTGCCTTAGTTCCAGTTGGGTACAAAGTCAAATATTATCAAAAAACACTCACAGGCCACACGTCGCTGCCTCCCACATTCTGCCTTGAACTCCACGATGCGCTCCGCTCTTCAAAGGAGTATTTGTATTGTGTTTAGTCCCACTTCCTTGGAACTCTGTAGCAAGCAAGGAAAGACTTGCGAGGACTCCAAACACTGCAAATGATGCAGCATACTGCCAGAACTCTGCTTTTTAGATATAGTTATCTCTATATATCCACCCACCTCTTTTTCTCCATTAATATCCATGCATCTGTATATCTCACTGTATCTATCTCTCTATGCCTCTCCATGTCGATCTGTGTTTGCATGTCGCTATATGAATAGTTACATCCCACTCCATCATTTTATCTGTGTACATCTCTATTGATTTTTACAGATGTATATGATTTTCTCCATTTACATATATCCATCTGTGCCTCTATGTCATACCCATACTTAGGTCTTTATCAATCTGTCAATCTACATTCCTCCGAAAGGCGACATGTATATTTATATCTATCTTTTTGCTTCTCTCTGTATACTGACATCACTTCACATCTGAATACTTTACTTTTATATATTCTATATGTCTATATACAGGATGGGCAATGCAGCTCTCATTTATACCTTGTTGCCTATGTATACATCTAACTATCTATTAGCTAAACATTCACATCTATGCGTTTGTCGATGACTATCCATATCTCACTATACATTTTATTCTATGTATTTCTTTATGTATATCAATGTACATATCCATTTTATTTATTTATTTATTTATTTGTGTAATACATTTGTGTCCATCCATCCCTGTATGTCTATATACATTTATCCATATGTATGTCTCTATGGCTCCATCCATCCCACCTCGCAAATGTAACTATATGTATGCTTCACCCCCTCAATTCCCATGCCGGACCCCCCCTTGATCCCCTACTCAGATTGGTCCTGCATTTTGCTGTGCCCATTGTCCCCCGGCAACCGTGCTTTTCCCTTGCAACATTTTGTGACTCACTGACTTCTGCAATTGTTTTGCTCTCCCCATTGCTTCTCTGCTCTTACCACTGTCTTTTCTCTGTTCTCGCCTCCTCTCCATCCCCCCTTCTCTCTCTCTCCTCCCCCTCTTACTTTTCTCAATGCACTTACTCTATCCAAAAGGTCCCTGGACATAGTACGATAGTAACTTTGTTCATCTCCTCCCCCCTCCTTACTTGTTATCTCCCCCCTTCCAGCACTATCTGAAATGTCGTCAGGCCTAGTACGATAGTCACTTGTTTTGTTCCTCTACCCCCTTTTCCTCCCCTCTCCCTTACCTCGTGTTTCTTACCGGCTCTACCAGAAATGTCGTCAGGCCTAGTACGGTAGTCACCTGTCTGCTTCCCATTTCCCCTCCTATCTGTGTCTGAAAGGCTGAGTAGATAGTTTTTTATTTATATTCTTGTTGTTCATGGCCTGTAATTTTTTTTTGTATTTTCCCTTGTTCCCTATCTTGTCGTGAAGCGCTTTAAAACACAATTGTGTATAGGCATTATAAAAATAAACCATCATATCATATCATACCAATTTATATGTTGATTGCTCTCTATCCATCTACATTTATTCTTATCTCTGTATGAATCTTTAAATATGCCTCTATTGATTGGTCTGTATGCATCGTTCTCAAAGTGTATCTTTCTTTCTGTTTGAATCTTTATCCATCACTCTCTATGCATCTGTGTTTGTCTGTATACATTTGTCTGTTGATCTGTCATCGCGTTTGTCCAACTCTGTAGCTCGATAGACCATTCTCCAACCTTAACAAATAGCTGACACCCTCTGTCTATATGTCTTTCTGTCTGCTGTTTCTCTGTATGTCTGTAGTATTGTGTTTTTCAACCTTATACAATAAATTGCATGCTCTAATATGCCATTGGTGTGGCCAAGAAGCGCTGTGTAGATCAACAGCCTTTTGAAGACCATAGTCAGTCATAGGAGATGTAAAAAGAGGATTTATACAATGAGTTTGTGCATTTTTATCCAGCACTGAAGGTGGTTAGGGAGTGGCTAGGTATCTAGCAGCAACAGATAGTTATCAGGTGAGGGAATAAGTGCAGTGACTGATTTTGAAGGAGGAGGGATAGTCAGAAAGTTCAAATGATGTGATCTGCTGGACTGAATTTTGTGTGTGTCTAAGATGTATTGCATTGGAGGTGGCGATGCGTGTTTTCGGTGTATGTAATCGAGTAGTGTTTATTGAGAAGTGTGAAGGTGGGTGGTCTGTGCCCGGGCGTGATACGGTTATGTTTGCTTGTGATAGGGTGCTTGACTTTACATTGAAGAAATACTGGTTGTAAAAGCACTTGCCACACTAATGCCATTGTATGATAGATCGATTCACAGTAAGTAGATATATCCCCAAATAGTATGAAACCAAATAACCCAAAACTGCCAAGACCCAGAGCATAAACACCCAAGCTCACATCAGCCTCCCCAACACCCATAGCACAAGCCCTATACCTTGCATCATTCAAACCTATCACCAAGACTGCGAACCCCACCCATGGGACCCTGGTACCCTCCACCCAACAGCCAGAGCAGAAACAGAGCACTGGACACCGATTGGTGCCTGGGTGTAAGTACGCAATTTGATGCTGGCTTTCTCCATAGAGAGGATGCAAGTACAGAAACAGATGAACTCACCTGCCACCTGGGTGTACGTGTTGGTGGTATGTTACAAACCGTTACTATCAGGGGAGTATCCAGTGTTGCAAGATTGGGGGGGGGGGCGTTCCTCAACAAAAGTCATGCTACGTTTTCCCCTAAATGCACCTTGGAAAATTAATGCTAAACTTACACACAATCGTTCCTGCGCCCCCTATAGTGACTTGACTCCATACCCTCACCCTGCAACATTCAGACAGGAATGGGACATGGAGCTGTGTGCTCATGCTATGCATCTTGCTCTGCCCCTTATTGAACCTGCAGTGCAGTCGATGACCTGGAGTGGGACATGCAACGTGCCCCTGCTGTGCCACCCATTGTGCATGCGGGGTGCAGAGCAGGAGCATGCAGCCACACAGCTTTCCGTGTCCTGCTTCAGTCTGCCATTCTACAGGCCGCCTGGCCTTAGCAGGAACAATGGGCAACACTGCTATCTCGGACAGGATGCCCAAATGAGAAGCCATCAGGACACAGCAAAAAAGTGCTGAACTGGCAGCCACTAACTCCACTCCAGCCAAGCAACAACGCACAACATGCTTGGTTTAAAACCAAGCATGGTACACGTCACCACCTAGCCTGACCGAAACCTTGGGGGCAGCCAGTCAAGACCCCCCTTCCCACCCACTGCTGCATGATGGCCTCCTTTCTGGGAATCTATGACAAACCTTATCCTGCATCCCCAGTAATAAAAGTCATGCCACATAAGCAGGCAGCTGACAGCAGGCAGCTGGTGCCTATGGGGTCCATAAAGCTGCGGGTCCCTGGTCAGCTGCACAGACTGCCCATGCCTCGGGGCTGTCCTGAACACAAAGCACTGTGCGGTGTCCATGTCTCGGACCGCTCCAGGGTCCAGCTGCTGCAGTGGGCCAGAGCAGGGTGGGACAGGGCGCCTGGAGTCCATGAAAATGGCAGCGGTGCACGTTATAAATCATAATAACATAACATGGCAAAAAATAACCTAACAACATGGACACCTGTTTCAGGTGTGCACCTGCTTGGACGGCAACGTCATTGTCTTGGCAGCGAAACACCAAGCAGCCCCCCACATGACCTGCTTGGTACGCCACTGGTTACTATTGTATTAAAATCACATAAACCATGGATGTACTTGTCATTGATACTGTAGGACAATGTTTCCGTTGGGTTGAAAGATTTTAGTTGTTATTGATTATACCTAAATAAATGTGATTTTGAAGGGAAATTATAATCTATTTGCATTGTAAAACTAGCAGACCAGATGAACACTCCCACATGCGCATGTAGTCTTGGACGTTATAATAATTAAAATAATTTAACAAAGTTTGATTAAGAATGTGTCTTTTTATAGTAAAGAGGAAAGAAAATATTTGCTGCTTATGAAGAGTAAAAAGAATGGTCTTATTTTTACTGTACATCTTGCAATTGAAACTGGAAGAAAATATTGTTCATTTTTGTGGTGCTTGTTCCCGAAAATGAAACCTTCCTTGGGCAAAGTGACTACACAATACAAGATCTCTTTGTTATTTGTCCCTAAACCACTCATACTAACAAATTTATGGACACAATGTGGTGAGTAACCACAAAGAAATTATAAGATTCACTATACTGAAATATAACGTATGAAAGTGAAGTTTCTATTCATAAGAGCTGTCAAACGAGAAGGTGCTTCAACTTTACATTGCTAGAATGGAAAATCAGCAAATAATGTTATGTTATGTTGATTTATACCGTACAACGCTCCCACTCAAGGGCAGTCTCCATGTGCTCTATATAATGATCTAAGGAAACTTTTAAGTATTAACAGAATATTTATGCAATTGTATGCTTGATGAAAAACGATGTGCCACATTGATATTCAAGTTGACGGAAAGACTGGACATCGTAATGTAAATTTTAAGGAATTCTTTTTTTTAAATTAAAATGTTGATTTATTGACTAAATTCATTTTCAAATTGGGTACTGAAATATACTCTTTCTTTCCCAAATTAACATAGTTATGTCATTGGGATGTGCGTGTGCCATGGCTACAATCTTCCCGTGCATGGGTTAATTAACCAAAACTGGAGAATAGCCATGACTAACGGAACTGTAATATCCATGTTATGAGACGACCGTGAGGCACCAGTTTGCCATTTGCTCTGCAAGTGATTCGGAGCAACATGCCAGCCTTTATGGTATGAAGACTTGTGGATGGCAAAGTGGTGCATTTCGACGTGAAAGGAGACCTTTGCTCGCACAAACCGAACACCCTGTGCTTCGATACTAAACAGATGATGGAACACAATTGCATTAGATTTTACTACACATAACTTTGACTTCACAATTCAAGTACAGGGATTAAAAGATTGATGAACGCAATCTGAAAGATTTGATGGAATGTGACAGTCAACCTAAACATTTAAACTATGCCTTGTAGTAAACAATGTTTTCTTTCACTCATTATGTTCGCAAACATGTTCAATGATTCCTTGGATGTATTCTTCTATTTTTAACTTGATTTAAAAAATATAACGACTTGGTAAATTCCCAACTAGTAGTACTTTATTAAAAGTGTACGTTGTTTTCTTCTTTTTGTGAAAAAAAAGTAAACTTTCATGCTGGGTGCGTGCATGTTGATCTTCCTGGTTTTGCGTTAGGCAACGTGATGATGTAGGTGATGACAGGGTACGTTTGGCTACACTGTGCACCAATATCATGAAAAGAGGTGGAGCATATCGGTTTGACATGTCACTTTCAACTTGCGGGGCGGATGATATGATTTACTGTTGCAAGGACACTTGAACTTAGAGCGATGTATTAACGGAAAAGTTTAGCACAAGATGGCATTTTCCACCCGTGAGTTTCACATATGTAAATGTAAGAAAATCGAAGGTAAGATGCATGTGAATTGTTTTTCGGATCGATCAATATATGCTCCAAAATATATCTATGCCCTATCCATTGGGCAAGTACAATTCTTGACAGAACTTCCCCTTTAACATTGCAGATAATCACCCAGAATCCCGCAGTTGACCTTTAGACCTTCCCCCAAGCCTACATTTCAGCCCCACCCACGCTCCCCACAATTGGCATGCCCCACTGTGTCAAGAATGGCACTCTGTCAAGAGTGGCACAGGGTACCCAGGTAGGTTGTGGGTGGCTGTGCCGAAGTAAGGTAGCAGATAAGCACACACAGCAGGAAGTTCAACAAGAAAGAAGAGTAGGAAACTGTAGCTGTGAGCCAAAAGGGGCAAAAGATACAAAGGTACAAATAAACTAGATTCCCTCTTGGTGTGTATGCTGAAATGGGAAAGAGTGTTCCACGAACCTTAGGAAACTCCAGCCTTCTGCACAGATTGCTATAACAGAGGCCCACGCTGTATGCTCATGGCTGGGAACAACAGCAGTGGGTGTCTGTAACACTGAAAACGCGACAAGGGAAGGGGCAGAGGTTGCCTGCCGGAAACCAACAGGCAAGCTGTGTACAAAGGGATTACATAAGACACATGAGAAGACAAGAACAGATATATCCAGCGAAAAGGAAGTCAATGAGCAATCTAGCAGAAGGAAATGAAGGAAAGGCAGTTAGACTGAAGTAGATGGAGTACAGAGGACTCGAGGAAGAGAACAAGGGAGCAGCAGTCAGGAAAACAGAAGGGCTGCAAAGTAGGAAGCAGGTCTGCAGTCAAGAGTGGCACTAGGTGCAGGCAAACTGTAGTGGACTGCGGAGGACTGTAGTAGGCTGCAAGGCAGTGAGTCCAGAAGAACAGGACAGAGAGAGATTAGTAGTAGGCGACAGACAGAGAGCCCAAAAGAATAGGGCCATGAGGTAGGGAGCCCAGAGGAGCAGGTCCGTAGGCAGCTAAGTGTAAAACAGGCTGTAAGGCAGAGGAGTGTAGCAAGCCGCAAGGCAGGGAGCCCAGAGGACAAGGGCTGTAGGCAGCGGAGGGAGACAGGCTGCAAGGAATGAGCCCAGAGGACAAGGGCTGTAGGCAGCGAAGAGGTGCAGGCTGCAAGGTAGGGAGCCCAGAGGACAAGGGCTGTAGGCAGCCGGATTGAGGCAGGCTGTAGGCAGGGAGCCCAGAGGACAAGGACTGTAGGCAGCCGGAGTGAGGCAGGCTGCAGGGCAGGGAGCCCAGAGGACAAGGACTGTAGGCAGCCGGAGTGAGGCAGGCTGCAGGGCTGGGAGCCCAGAGGACAAGGACTGTAGGCAGCCGGAGTGAGGCAGGCTGCAGGGCTGGGAGCCCAGAGGACAAGGACTGTAGGCAGCCGGAGTGAGGCAGGCTGCACGGCAAGGAGCCCAGAAGAGCAGGGCAGCAAGGAGTGAGCCCAGAGGAGCAGGGCCGCTGACTGTAGAGGGCTGCAGAGGACTGTAGTAGGCTGCAAGGCAGGAAGCTCAGAGGACAAGGGCTGTAGGTAGAAGGCAGCGGAGCGAGATTGGCTGCAAGGCAGGGAGCCCGGAAAGGGCACTGGATCAAAACATGATAATGCAGCAGCAGGAACAGCATACAAAGTAGAGGGTCAAGGCAAACAGGAGCGGGGAGATCCCAAGATGCAAGGCACTGTGCTCCTGCAGGCAGCTGCTTATATACAGCCCTGCCCTGTTCTGAGGCAGGCTAATTGACAGCACCTGGAGCAGCACACCTGAAGACAATCTGCCTCCTCCCTCTCTGGTCCTGAGCAGGTGGAAGCAGCACTGGCCGCCAGGGCTTCTGGGGATTGTGGTCCCAATAACGATGAATGAGAATAGCCAGGAATTGAGGACTGTAGCCAGGTGCATTATGGTAAATGTAGTTAATTGAATAAAATAAGAAAGAACCAAAGTTGGGCAAATGGAAATAAAAGACCAAGGCGTGAATAGGAGTTGGTAGAAAATATAGGGCGTCTGGCGGAGTCCTGATTTACCCAGGTGGGTATATGTACAAAAAAAGGAATAATCAGGATGAAGAAGATCCTACAAGTAAGCCAGTTGTGCCGTGCATGTATGTTTATTTTACATTGACACAGTCCTTTTTTAGTTCATTCAACAATTTATTTTACAGGTCTTTCGATAAGCACGAAAGTTTTTTGGCATCAAACGGACAAAAGTGATTGTGAACGGTGGTAACACGGGTTAAGTGTCAACCTCTGATGTATTGAGGTTAAAACTCCACACTGAAGTACATTCCCTGTATAGATGTGATAGAGAAAGAACTATCAAGCAGGGAAAGTATACCTGAGGCTTGAAAATGGCCCCAGGGTTAGTTCACACAAGGTGTACACAACAGATATTTACACAACATACACAAGGGGGAAGATACAGTTGTGTCACGGGGATCGACACAGGTGTGTTTCGGCCAAAACATGGCTTGATTGAAGCCGGTCTATATGCTGGCCTTCGTCAGGAAAGGCACCATTGGTGGTGCTGTCCGTTGATTCTGTGGGTTTAAGAGAGGCAGTGAGGATCTTCAAAAAGGGGTGATTTATTTAATTTAGGATAGTATTAAATACTGGCCAAATTTGGCCATGGTGTTACATCTCATGGTGCAACTGAGAAACGGCTTACCTGCTGCTCCGGTGGCAGTGGCAAGCTGGGAAATATCCTCACGTGGTTGAAGGATAGTGTGTGCGTGATTGCACTTAGGAATATGCCTGAGAGTGCTTCAGGCCGACATCTCTCGGGTTCCCGCTGACTGTGAAGGGCCACAGTGGGTCCCAGATCTGAGAGAAAGAGAATATAGGATCAGAATGCATGATCCTGGATAAGGATTCAGAGGAGTGGATTCGATGATGGTGAGAGAATCCTACTCGGGGTAGACTGCCCTCGAAGAGCATGGTGGTGGGCGAGTACGTGCCTATGAGGTGTAGACGTCTGACCAGTGGTTCAGGTGGTCTGTGATGAGTACATCTCGGTGAGCAGGGTGGCTCCCACGGGGGTAGAGTCGTTCCGGTGCAGCGGTGGTCCATGGGGGTGGAACTAGCCGCATGTCGAAATCCTGTGTGGCTATCGGGAGTGCGAGAGCGCGCATCGAGTAGCGCTGAGGTCTAGGCAGGAAAATGACCGGTGAAAAGACTGAAATCGATGCAGTGAGACTGAGTTGGGAAAAACGGCACGAGGGGTGTGGAGGACTTAGAGTGCCTGAAGGTGCGCGCATGAAGTGGCGCTGAGGTGTAGTAGGGAGCACTATATTCAATGCAGTGAGATCGTGTTGGGATCTGGGGAGTGAGAAAAGGCACGTGGGAGGTGCGAAAATTCGGGTAATTAGGTGCCTGTATGTGGCGGTGTGGACACCTGAAATGCCTACTTTTAGTTAAGAGTGGAGCCCGGCAGCAGGGTATAGTAAGTGCAGACTGGCAAGCCAAGTCAAAAAGGGGCACGCTCTGGTCAACAATTAAAAAGCTAAGGTGCTGTTCCCTGGCTAGCTTACCGCAGTATGTCTGGCGTACCTCTGTATACGGGGTCCTCAGCTCGAAATGAAACTGTGAGGAGAATGCTGGCTGCTGTGTAAATATACATTTTACAGGCTAGGTGGCAGCCAATCAAAAACGCGCATTGGAAGTACCCAATGGGTACAGGAAGGAGTTTGAACCAATCGCGTGTTGTCAAGAAGGTGGAGCATAATTGAACTACTCGAATGGTGGAGCATCATGGGAGGTGTGGTCCCAGAAACGGTGCTTGCAGGCTAAAGCAATGCTGAATGGGATGCACTGAATGCAAAATGTGGAAAAGGGTGTGTAGAAAAAGGCAAACTGGTTGGCTCTGAGTCTGGTAGCATTTCATAATAGCTCCATAGAGACACCTATTGTTTATTAATTATTACCAGCGGGAAGTGCGTTGTAAATATACATTTTACAAGCTAGGCGGCAGCCAATCAAAAACGCGCATTGGAAGTACCCAATGGGTACAGGAAGGAGTTTGAACCAATCGCGTGTTGTCAAGAAGGTGGAGCATAATTGAACTACTCGAATGGTGGAGCATCATGGGAGGTGTGGTCCCAGAAACGGTGCTTGCAGGCTAAAGCAATGCTGAATGGGATGCACTGAATGCAAAGTGTGGAAAAGGGTGTGTGGAAACGGGCAAACCGGTTGGCTCTGAGTCTGGTAGCATTTCATAATGGCTCCATAGAGACACCTATTGTTTATTAATTATTACCAGCGGTTTGCCTTTTTCTACACACCCTTTTCCACATTTTGCATTCAGTGCATCCCATTCAGCATTGCTTTAGCCTGCAAGCACCGTTTCTGGGACCACACCTCCCATGATGCTCCACCATTCGAGTAGTTCAATTATGCTCCACCTTCTTGACAACACGCGATTGGTTCAAACTCCTTCCTGTACCCATTGGGTACTTCCAATGCGCGTTTTTGATTGGCTGCCGCCTAGCCTGTAAAATGTATATTTACACAGCAGCCAGCATTCTCCTCACAGTTTCATTTCGAGCTGAGGACCCCGTATACAGAGGTACGCCAGACATACTGCGGTAAGCTAGCCAGGGAACAGCACCTTAGCTTTTTAATTGTTGACCAGAGCGCGCCCCTTTTTGACTTGGCTTGCCAGTCTGCACTTACTATACCCTGCTGCCGGGCTCCACTCTTAACTAAAAGTAGGCATTTCAGGTATCCACACCGCCACATACAGGCACCTAATTACCCGAATTTTTGCACCTCCCACGTGCCTTTTCTCACTCCCCAGATCCCAACACGATCTCACTGCATTGAATATAGTGCTCCCTACTACACCTCAGCGCCACTTCATGCGCGCACCTTCAGGCACTCTAAGTCCTCCACACTCCTCGTGCCGTTTTTCCCAACTCAGTCTCACTGCATCGATTTCAGTCTTTTCACCGGTCATTTTCCTGCCTAGACCTCAGCGCTACTCGATGCGCGCTCTCGCACTCCCGATAGCCACACAGGATTTCGACATGCGGCTAGTTCCACCCCCATGGACCACCGCTGCACCGGAACGACTCTACCCCCGTGGGAGCCACCCTGCTCACCGAGATGTACTCATCACAGACCACCTGAACCACTGGTCAGACGTCTACACCTCATAGGCACGTACTCGCCCACCACCATGCTCTTCGAGGGCAGTCTACCCCGAGTAGGATTCTCTCACCATCATCGAATCCACTCCTCTGAATCCTTATCCAGGATCATGCATTCTGATCCTATATTCTCTTTCTCTCAGATCTGGGACCCACTGTGGCCCTTCACAGTCAGCGGGAACCCGAGAGATGTCGGCCTGAAGCACTCTCAGGCATATTCCTAAGTGCAATCACGCACACACTATCCTTCAACCACGTGAGGATATTTCCCAGCTTGCCACTGCCACCGGAGCAGCAGGTAAGCCGTTTCTCAGTTGCACCATGAGATGTAACACCATGGCCAAATTTGGCCAGTATTTAATACTATCCTAAATTAAATAAATCACCCCTTTTTGAAGATCCTCACTGCCTCTCTTAAACCCACAGAATTAACGGACAGCACCACCAATGGTGCCTTTCCTGACGAAGGCCAGCATATAGACCGGCTTCAATCAAGCCATGTTTTGGCCGAAACACACCTGTGTCGATCCCCGTGACACAACTGTATCTTCCCCCTTGTGTATGTTGTGTAAATATCTGTTGTGTACACCTTGTGTGAACTAACCCTGGGGCCATTTTCAAGCCTCAGGTATACTTTCCCTGCTTGATAGTTCTTTCTCTATCACATCTATACAGGGAATGTACTTCAGTGTGGAGTTTTAACCTCAATACATCAGAGGTTGACACTTAACCCGTGTTACCACCGTTCACAATCACTTTTGTATGTTTGATGCCAAAAAACTTTCGTGCTTATCGAAAGACCTGTAAAATAAATTGTTGAATGAACTAAAAAAGGACCGTGTCAATGTAAAATAAATATACATGCACGGCACAACTGGCTTACTTGTAGGATCTTCTTCATCCTGATTATTCCTTTTTTTGTGAATAGGAGTTGTTCAAAGAGTATTGGAAGGATCAATGAGTACCAAGAAGTCCATGATGGTTGCCAATGCGTGCGCCAGAGGCGTGGGCATGACACACTGCAGGAGTTTAGCAGTGTTCCAGGTGGTGTACTGCTATGTGCGAAAATCCACCACAATTGTAAATCATTCCCCATTCACAATCGAGTGCAAATCTCGACTTGCCGGTTTGGCGGAAGTGTCAGTTCTCATGACTTCCTGCAATGGTGCAGGACAACCGTCATTTTCCACAACGAGATGGCCCTCAGTTGTAATGTGTGCCATTTGCACTGCATTTCTAATTAAGGTGCTAGCAGGAGCACCGGATTTATTGCACTGCGCCCCAGTCTAAGGGCCCAAAACTGCAGCCCATCTTATTTCCACAGCTGCCTAGTCAGGAGTCTCCAACCTTTGGCTCTCCAGATGTTTCGGACTAAAATTCCCAAGATATCTGACTATTAACTATGCTGTTATGGGAGCTGTAGTCCAAAACATCTGGAGAGCCAAAGGTTGCAAACCCCTACCCTAGTGGGTCTAGCAGCTTTTTTTGCTAAGCCTGCACGGATTTTGTAACCATGTATTTTAATGCTGTTGTGTTTCTGCTTAGGATTCTTCTTAGCTTGTTTGAGAACCATCTAGAATCTATATCATGCATGTATAAATGGTATATTCTGTAAAAGTGAGTGGGTATGTTGTGGTTGAGGGTAGCATTTCAGGTAAGTAAGATGACCCCACCCATTAATCAGAGCCCACTACACTGATCGATGACTGCACGGCACACCTGTGCCATATCTTAGGATTCACTGAGAACCTACGCACAGCTCTGTCAATGCACATCAGTGCCATACACAAGTAAAAGCACTCATCTGGTTGATACTTGCAGAGCCTTTCACTTAAGGCAACATGAAAAGGACGCTGTAACTCTACACCGCTCAAAAACTCCGGGACCACACAGCAGGGTGGAGTTGAATCATTCAAGTTGGGAGTAAATAATATGTGAAAAGGACTTTTTTCAGCAAAAGTATATCAGGATCAGTCTAGTGCGAGCAACAACACGCAAGCCTCCATGAGGAAGCCTGCACATGCTTCTATAAGGTTGGAACAAGACTGAGCATGCACCCCTATTCTAAGGCCATCTCAGCAGAGCTCAGAAGCCACACATTTCGCCACGACCCCAGAAGAGTACCGCAGTAAACACTATAAAGGAAGTTATGCCCTGATGAAGATGAAGTCCTCGTCAAAACTAGCACACATTCAGATTAAGAGACTAGCTCCAACTGAACGCAGCCAGCAATATCGAAATAGATTTAGCTAGTAGGCACCTTATACTTTACAGGAAATAAAACAAACAATGTATGTATTAAGATTACTACCGTTTATTGATAGAAAACACATTTAGTACAATAGTGGACTAGCCACTAGGATCTCCTATGTAGGCACCCATAACCTTTGAAGAGTTATAAGCATGGAAATCATTATTCATGAATGAGACATTCATGACAATCCTTACACTGGACTAGGGTGGTTCTTTGAATGCACATCAGTGCAGCACTACAGAGCCTGTGAAATTCCATTACTGGAACCCAGATATGGCTCTGCCAATGCACATCACCCAAGCCGTTTAACAACCGCAGAATTACAGTACCTACATCACATAAACTGCTCTATCAATATATATCAAACCCGCCTTGTAGCACCTACATTATCGCAGTAGTGGGAAGCCAAACACAGCCCTGTAAACAAATCTTACTCACCCTTGGAGCACCCACACTATTGCGGTGCTCAGACCCATAAACTGCATCACCAAAATACATCAGCTCAGCCCTCCAGCACTCACACCATTCCACTGCAGCTCGCCAGTGCACATTATCTGGGCCCTGCAGCACCATTGCTGGGAACACACACACAGCTCTAGCAATACATATCGGCCCAACCCTGGAACACTCATACAATTCCATTAGAGTCCAGAATATGTTTTAAGATGAGCACCACTGTGCATAGATGCCTATATGGACAAGCACCAGAATATCTGAAAGAGCGTCTGACCTTGGAGAAACATGTTAGAGTTACCCGGTCTAAGGACTCAATGCGCCAGACTCAACCTAGATGAAAATGAGTCAGAGGCAATGGGCGCTCTTTTATGGTCCAGGCAGGGCTGATATGGAATAAGCTCCACACTGAAATGCGCATGGAAGAAAACAGTACCATCTTTAGAAAACGTCTCAAGATGCTATTGTTTGTTTAGATTGTGAGTTATTCCTGTTTGGTTTACATGTTGCGCCCTGATGCCTGCGGGCTCTGGCGCATTATAAACAAATTAAAATAAACATACACATGAGACCCAGGGCACAACTGGGAATGCACAGCTTCCCATCCTGCAGCCCTCAGACATTTCCAGCAGTGGAGTCCCACATACAGCTCCCTTTTTTCTCCCAATCAAAATCACCTTCAGAAAATTCCCTTCTGTTGGCAAGGTACTATTTCATATTCCTGGGAACTGGTATATTCAAAAGATGTAGTTAGTGACAGCTGTGATGAATTCAATGAAGTCACCACTAATTCATCGGCTGTAACCTCCTCCCATTTGGCCAGCGGATGACTGTTGCATCCTGATCCTGGGGGTGGCTATATGAAGAAGGATCACATGGGAGGTGACAGCCATGGGGAGATGTCATGGCTTCATTGGATGAGACATGGTCTCCCCCATTTGCCCATGAAGATGACCTCTTTATACCCAATGCCCTCATGGCCTCCAACTATACATCTACACCACCTATTAGGGAAAATAGAGAAACCCTTTCCCAAAGCTCTGTCGATCAGACTTCCATCCCTGGTCTAAAATGTGGAAGATCCAAAACAACCATTTGTAGTTCTAACTATTCACCATATTGAACTGAAGTATCACTTAGAACTGTTGAGAGTGATTGTCCAAGTAATCCATGTCACCTGATGACAATGGACTTCTTTTCCCACAATCACCCAAATACTGGGACAAGGCAGAGGGAAAGGGCAATGCAGAATGAAAGGACTCCCAAGCTCAATGAGCATTCTAAATGTTTTCAAAGTACACCTGCACACAGGAGATTTAAAGACTGGAGACCAATTCATTGCGGCTGCTGCTGCTTGGGAAGATGACATGTCCTTCATTTGTAAAGCTTGTGAGGCCTTGAAGCACAAACCTGTGTGGCAGAGCTGAGCGACTCACCAGAAGGGGAAAAGAGAAACGCTGCAGGTCACACCACAGACAAGTCAGGAGGCAGTGAAAGACCCCTGGGTGTGAGGCAACCACCGAAAGCAACGTTTTACCAACCGGGACTGGGATCATGGCAGGCGTTCTGAGGCAAGGCTGCAGGAGACACTGGAGCGAAGAAAGAGCAGTCCAGAGGCAAAGGCGGGCGGTACTCATTTGCCACTTGAGCACGAATGGGGCCGGGAATGCCAGGAAGAGCCGGTGAGTCAGCTGAAACACTGTGGGGACCCTGGGAAATTTTGGCAACCGCGCCATATACAAACTGTTATAATTAAAGCTGCAGAAGGAGGGAAAGTATAGACTGAATGATCAACAAGAAAGCATATTGCAATTAAGACCCCTAAAAAGATATGATTGTATGGATTACAAATACGTGGAGAAGCCAAATCGGAATGGGAAACAAGAAAGAATACTGTCAATAAAACCCCTAACAAGATATGATTGTATGAAATAGAAATATGTGCGGAATGCAAATCAAATCATGTATCACAGGGAAATAATATACCAAAGAGGGTATTCCCAACTGTAGAAGTAAGACAAAGAACAATTGTGTGTGAATATAAGAAGTCCTGACCGGAGAGTAAACCAGGCAATTCCAATTTTGTGTGAATACAAGAAGCCCTGGCAGGAGAGTATACCAGGCAATGATAATGGTGAGAGAAGAACAGCAACTTGAAATGCAGCAGGTATCTAACACTGGGAACCAGAGTGCGCGCCTCACCCACCCTCTGTTTTTCTACAAAAATGATCAGGGTGAATGCAAGTAGTGCTGGCAGGAGAGTATACTAGGCGAAAATAAATGAATGAGAAGTCCTGGCAGGGCGTACACCAGGAAGTTGCAAGTCTGCAAGAAGAAATAGAGAAACTGTGTTTTCCAGACAGAAGGAACTTTTTGAAGTGGAACTACAAAGCTTAATAGCTTTGTAATAACAGCAATGTTGTGGGCTAAGACTGGCATAAAGAACTGTTAAATCAAGAATCATTTGTGTTGACGATCATTTGTGTTGATGAGAATTCCAGGGGAAGGGAACCACCCTCTGGAGCTAAAGCTTTTCACCATTGGAGAAGTGTTGGACTTGTTTATTCTTCCTTTACAACCTCTTTTGCAATCACCTAAGGTTAAAGACATTTGCCTTCTTACCTTATAGTTTAGTTGATAGTGTGAGGGTCAGAATAGAACTTGTGGCGCAAGGCTGGTTTTGATTTTGACATCCTTACACAGACAGATCCTTACTTTTTGGTAGGGAAATTCCTCTTAGAGGAGGGGAGAGAGGCCTTTTCCCAACCCTTTTGTTTTCAATAAAAGTCTTTAACCAAAAACATTACTAACTTATGTCCGAGTTTCATTCCTCACTCTTCACACAGCGTAATACATATCATGATTGAAATGAACATCAACCAGGGTAGGACTGGAACGAAACTAAAGGTCGATGCAAATCTCCTCAAAAGGGCACATTTTAGTGGATCTTGATATGCTATGCTTTCTCAACACATTATTCCCAACACCCAACACATGGTGTACTTGCTTCCCTTTGTGAGAAGCCTGAAGGTGACTCACTTGCTAGTCCCTGGGGTTCTGTCATCCAGGTGGCTAGGACACGGCCATTGCTATTGGATCCATTTCCTGGGGGTGGACCATTGTGGGACTGTTCACCTGACATGTCCCAACACAAGGGTCAGGTAGAGTCAGGCGATTAACCATATCTATGCACACCTGATGGCACTTTCCCTTCCCCACAGGGATAAAAGGCGGAGCATGAAAGCACACTTCGAGCAAGGCTGAACACACAGGGAAGCAGTAATTCCAGACTGGCAGTTCAAATGGAGGAGGAAGGCGGAGAGACCTGGAGGGATGATGATGAGGGAGTTACCGTGGCGCTTTTCACATCCGACCTGTGAAGCCTCCGAAAGGGAAATCATTAGACCGAGAAGTCCAGCTGGCTTGTGGTGTGACAGGTGTCAACGGCACACGGGGCCCGCCCACGCTGATAGTCAAAGCAGGGAGAAGCGCTTGCCACTCCAACAGTTCAGCACAGCCGTTGAGTCGAAGAGGATTGATAGTAAACCGGGTGGTGCTGGACTCAAGGTTGCAGGCGGCAACATTGTTAAGCAAAGACTGTGTATTTGAACTTTAAAGGAACCCTATCACAAGGTTCAGAAGCAGAGTGGTCAGGTGTTGTGGGGACACTCATTCGAAGGACTCTGACTGGAGCCTGGTTGGGGTTGTGTGGTTGGTTAAAACTACTAAGACCAAGTGGCCTTAAGAGAGACTAGTGTAGAGTGTCAACATGGTCCTATGAGGGTCAATCAAAACCCCTCATACTTTATTTATATTTATATTTGCATTTTTAAAGCCCTCACACAGCCCGCAGGCATCGAGGCGCTGTTACAGGAATTGTTTGTTTTTACAGTTGCGTAATTGTTTTTTTTTCTTCATATTTATAACATGCTTAAATACCCATAGGTTTCTAAGCGCGGACCCGGGGATCGAACCTGTGTTGCTTCGTGTAGTCTTGTTTACAAGGCAAACACGTTGCCACTGAGCTATCCTCCCGGGACGTTGACACATGAGAGAAAATGGATTGATCTGTGAAAGTGACAAATGTAAACCCAATGCCTACAAATCAGGGCAATAAGGGACACACCCAGAAACCAGAGATTAATAGACCTGTGTGAAACCTGACTGGGGGCTTTTAGGAAAGCCTGACTGGGGACTAAGATCCGAGTTTAAATAAAGAGACATTGTGACGACAAATGTGAACCCGGCTGAGGGTTGTCTAGAATGCTGGCATGCCGAGGGATGCCTGTGAATTGAGAGTAACTAGTGATATGCCCGAGAACATTGTGACAACAAGTGTGAACCTGGCTGAGGGATATCCACAATGGATAGATGGTGAAAAGAACATTAAGATTGTTCAGTGATACATTTTGAGTGAAAGGCCGTGGTGAACCAGATTGAGGGAGGCTAACGCTGCAAGGAGGATCACAGCCCGGCTGAGGGAGATCCAAGAGGTGAAGAGAAGTCGCCTAATGTGAAAATATTTCCAAACTAACTTTTGTTTGTTTATTGTTTTGCTACAGCTGGCCTTCTAAGGCAAGAGACTTTATTGTTTTTTAAACAATTTTTATTATTTTTTAACCACACACCAAACATTACTCTACTTGGGACATCCGCACACAGTTCTACATCATAATGTTATAAAACAGCTTTCTTCAGTCCCGCACCCTCCCACCCCCCCAACTTGAGCGAATTTGTCCATGTCATCAGCCTGTGATTCTTCAGGCGGGTTTACCATTTCGTTATCCGTCTCAACATCACTTAGATCGGACTGAAGTGGGCCTTTCATAGTGGCCACCAGCTGTCTCCATTCAATTAGGGGTCCTACCTCCTCCTCCCCTCTCCTACATACCATGTCAAACCAAACAAACGTTTCTGCCTCTACCCATTTCAGAAGGTCAGCCCACCACAGTTCTATCCTTGGTCTCTTGGCCGCTTTCCAGCCCATTGCTATCCTTCGTTTAGCCAGGATATATGCCAGCTCCTTCATTTTGCTTATGTGGCTTAAGTTACGTGGTCTAGGGAAACCCTCCAACATGCATGCCCAGGCCGACTCCACCTCTATAGCTATACCGCATCCTGCTAAACGTGTCTTTAATTCTGACCAAAACCTTCCCACCTCCGGACAGGCCCAGAACATGTGCAGTAGCCCGGCCTCCACCTCCCCGCACCTAGGGCATTTCTGGACCCCCTGGCCACCAAACCTGTCGATCTTACTGGGGGTGAGATATGCTCTATGCGTGACGTACAGTTGAATTTGCTGAAGCCTTGCGTTCCGAGACACTTTTTTGTGATATCTTTGGGCCCTTTCCCAGAGCCCATCCGACATGGGCTCCCCATCTCTTCTTCCCATAGTTGTCTCAATTGAGTCAATTCCTTCCCCACCTTGGTCCCCAGCAGCTCATATATACGAGAAACCTCATGCCCACCCTCCGAGACATCATATATCATCTCCATAGTGGCATCTGGTTGCGCAGTGAGCACCGCCGGTGGCCACCTTGCTCGCACCCTTTTCAGCATTCTAGTGTAAATTATATACTGCCGCTTATGCAACCACATATCCTCCATCAGTTTTGGGAACTCCAATGCCTCCCGCTCTAGCCATTTGTCTCCCAAGGTGGCCAGGCCCACTGGTTCCCAGTACCTGCAGACCCTGTGTATCAGCTGGGGGTCCTCTCTGCATAGCGCCACCAGTGGCACCTGCGTGGAGTACGGGACCGGGTGTCCCGATATCTTCCACGCTCTATGCCACAACTCCCAGTCCAGTACTAGAAGCCCCGCCATCTCCCGGACCCTGGATTTGGACAGCCACACCACTTCTCTGAGGAAAAAGGGGGCCGGTTCCCTGCACATCAGTCTAGATTCCACCATCTCATCAGCAGACAGCCACCTCGCCACATATTGCAGCTGCCCCGCCAGGTAATAGAGTTCGAAGTTCAGCAAGTTTATCCCACCCCTGTCGCACGAGTTTTGCAGTTTCCAGAGGGCCAGTCTATTCCTGGAGTTGTTCCAAATAAAGCCTCGGCACAAGCTGTGGAGCCCAGCGAAAAAGAGCCTCGGGATCACGTGTGGAATGTTAACAAAGAAATGCAGCAATCTAGGCAAAACCACCATTTTGAGCAGAGCGGCTCTCACCACCATAGCCAGGGGTAGTCTGGACCAAAATACCATAGTATTCTTAATTCCTGCCACCGCCTTTACTGTGTTATGCGCATGTTCTTCTCCTGCTGTATGATATATGTCTATTCCGAGGTATCGGAACGATTTAGTGCACCAGGGTATTGGCAATATTGGCAAGTTCTCGGGTCGGGCATGCCTATACCTCCCCAGGGGGAACGGGCTAGATTTTTTGGGGTTAACTGCTATATCGGAGAGGACAGCAAATTGCTCCATCACAACCAGAATGTACTGCATGTTCTCCTCTGGGTAACGCAGATACAGCAATATATCATCAGCCTATAGGGAAACAAGATGCATGCCTCCCACGGTGTGGATGCCTATCTCCTCATATTGCTGTCTCAGACAGATGGCCAGTGGCTCCAACGCCAGTATATATAACATGGGTGACCATGGGCAGCCCTGTTTAGCCCCCCTACTTAGCTGCCATTTATCTGAAATGGCGGAACCCATTTTAACTCTAGCAATCGGGGAGCTGTATAACATTTTCACCCACCTAAGGTATCCTGGTCCTACTCCATAGCCCTTCAAGGTCGCGGTCAGCCAGGGCCATGTAACTGAGTCAAAGGCCTTAACCGCGTCCAATGAGGCAATGCCTAGTTCCCCCGAGTCTTCTTGTGTTTGATCGATGACATGGTGCAACCTCCTGAGGTTATCAGTTTGTTCCTGCCCGAGACATAGCCCGTTTGGTCGGTGTGTATCAGTTTACCAATAACAGCCATTAGCCTATTTGCTAACACAGCAGTGAGGATCTTACTGTCCTGGTTAAGCATTGAAACCCGCAGTTCGTGCTAGGCTTACCCGGCTTCAGAAGCGGAATGATCACTGCCTCCTACAGGGACTCTGGTAGTCCGCCTTGCTCGTACGACTCATTCAACATGGCCAGCAGCGGGGGAGGCAGCTCCTGTTTATAAGCTTTGTAAAATTCACTCGGAAGCCCGTCCGACCCGGATCTTTACAGGTGGGCAAGTGATGTACTACCAGCTCAAGTTCTTCTATTGTAATAGGGGCATCTAAGTCTGCACGTTCTGCATCGTCTAGGGTGGGTAGGTCCACGTCCTCCAGTATTTCCTGGATTGCATGGTCCCTCTGGCCACCTGGGTCCTCATAGAGGTGTTTGTAATATTTCAAGAACTCTTTGTTCACCCCCTCCTGGGTATTGTGGGTCCGCCCCCACCCCCTTCTATTTCTCTGATCACGGCGTCTCGCTCTTGTATAGCCAGGCCAGCAGTCTGCCCGGCTTATCTCCTCCCACATGCTGTCTTTCCACGTATTTCTTGTAGCTTATGTTACATAATCTATCCCAGCAATCCCCGCTAGCTTGTTGTAACTGCCTCATCTTATCTCTATCTTCTCTAGAGGTGCCCCCTCTACGTGCCATCTACTTCAACTCCTCCTCAATTCCTCTCAACTCCTGCTCTAGGCCCCCTGGAGTCCCTTAGATTTCGATATGACAACCCCCCACATAACCACCTTGAACGCCTCCCACACGGTTCCCATGGAGCTAACGCTACCAGTGTTGATCTCAAAGTATTCAGTGATCGCCTCTCTTACATCCTCCCGAAATCCCGGGTCCTGCAGGGCCTCGGCCCTGAGTCTCCAGGTGGGTATCCGCGCCCTTGGGGGCTGGTGTCGCCAATCCAGGACCAGGGGGGAATGGTCTGAGAGCACCCTGGCCTTATATTCTGCACCTACAATCTCTTCCATCAGCTCCGTGGAGGTGAACACGTAGTCCAGTCTCGTGTAGAGATCATGCGGTGCAGTATAGTGCGAGTATTGCCTGTCTACAGGATGCAGCAACCTCCAGGCGTCGGCTAGGTTAAAGTCTCTCAAGAGAGCCTGTAGCACCCTTGCTGCTGGGGTGCGTTTGTCTATTTTGTCATCCGATCAGTCTATCCTAGGGTTAAGCACACAGTTAAAGTCTCCACCCCATAGGATCCCGCCACCCAGCATGGGGCTAATTTTGCCGTATAACGTCCTGAAATAGGCCGCTGTGTCCTGGTTAGGGGCGTACATGTTCACAATACACACTTCCCAATTTTCTAGCATCCCTTTCATGACAAGCAGCCTGCCGTCTGGGTCCGCCGTGACCTGGAGCATATGGAATGGTACATGCAGTGCCAACCATGTAATAACCCCTCTGGCATAAGACGAATACGCGGCTCCCCCCATGTACCCCCTCCGTTTCTTTCCAGCCACTTCCAGTTTCTCCTTAGTAAGGTGGCTCTCCTGTAATAATGCTATATCAATCCTCATCCTTTTCAGGTACATCATCACCTTGTTTCGTTTCAGATAGCTGTTTAGTCCCCTGACGTTCCAGGTGACCACTCTAAGGCACCCTGGCTTCATAACTGCAGAGTCCCGCCCTCCTTCTCCGCCCGTTATCCCGCCTGTCAAGATTCTCGTTTTGGCTCATCACTCTTTCCCTCCCATCGAACGCCCCCCCATCCCTATCCCAACTCCCAGATCCCCAACTTCAAACCACTGCACACCCCCACAACCCTCCCCCCCCCCCAATCTCGCCCCCAACCCCAACAAATGCCCAGCTCCATCCCTGGATCTCAGGCCCCCCCGCGTTTGGCTCTGCCCTAGAACCCAGGCCCAGAGCCCAGCAGGGTGTCACCGGACTACCAGTGACCTAACTAAACTTCTCTATATGGGGTTATGAGGTCAGGCTCCCCTATTAATATCAAAGTTTCCAGTGGCCCCGGATCACATTTATAACTGTGGCTCTAGGCATGTTCCCCCGCCAGTTATATGCAAAGCTATATTCAAGTCCCAATGTCACTCGCTACCTCACCAAGGAAGCTCCAGACTCATGTTACTTATCTTCGCCTTCGTTTTCCTGGATATTCGATTCCTGGGGGCAGCCCTGCGCGTCCAGCCATCCCATGGTGTCCTCAGGAGTGTAGAAAAACAAGGTCCTGCTCGTGTGGAATACCTTCAATTTAGCTGGGTAGAGCAGCATGTACTTGTGGCCGGCTTCCCGCAGTCTTCTCTTCACCGACCCAAAGTTCATACGGTTACGCTGTACCTGCAAGGTATAGTCCGGGTATGCCGTTATATGCGCAGCCCCCCTCTGTATCGGGCCTCCCTTCCGAAAGTGCTCGAGGATTTTCTCCCGGTCTCTGTAGTTTAGGATCTTGGCGATCACCGGCCTGGGGGGATTCCCCGGTGGCGGCCTCTTCGTCAGGGCCCTATGCGCCCTCTCTACGGCGAACCCCTGGGAAAGTGCTCCCCCGGGTATCTCCTGCAATAGCATAGACTCAATGAATTTGGTGGGGTTAGTTCCCTCAGCACCTTCCGGCAATCCGACAATGCGAATATTGTTTCTTCGGGCGCGTCCCTCCGCCTCCTCTGCCCTGTTCTCCAGGTTGCCCACACGTTGTACTAGGGCGTGCAGTTCCGATTTATGAGCCACTCAGACTGCCGTGTTCGGGGCCACCTCTTTTTCCAGGGATCCCGTGCGTTCAGCTAGTGTCCTTACATCTTGCCGGAGAAGGTTCACGTCCTCCTGCACTGCTCCTACCTTGAGCTCGAGTGCGGCTTTCAGTTCATCCATTGCTAGGCCCAGTTTGGTCTCCAAGGCCACCTTCAGGTCTGCGATCGCCTCTAGTACCTCCTGGTTGCCCATAGGGCCAGAGCCCTCGTAGGGGGTCTTATCCTTCTTCCTGGCTCCTTCAGTGCCTGGTGGTGTTCTGGCGAACTCATCCAATGTGGGTTGCTTGTCTCTTTGTCTGAGGGGTTTATTGCTGGTCATGGTGTGTCGGGGGCAGGTGGGCTCAGCCCACAGCGTGCAATCCTCCTGTCGAGTGTGCCAAGTTCCTCAAGGTGTCAGGGCCCAGCCTGATCGTATCCTGGGTATCCTGGTAACTTATCTCACTTCCGGGATGGACTGTGACCTCCCACATGCACCTGTAGTTGCGATCACCCTTTACAGGGCTCAGGCTCCTGCCCTGAACTGTACCCCGGTGCCAATGCGGCCCACCGGGCCCGTGTGCTGCCCCCCTGTGAGTTTTCCAGGTGCCCCAAAAAGGTTCCTTCTCACTGGGACCATGTCGTGGTGGCCCGTGGAACAATCTCCTTTGTGTAGTTGCTTATGTGTGGGCTCTGGCCCCAAACAGCCATGTCCAGCAAGTCTAGCCGGGCTGAGCGCTCTGATGCTGCCTGGTACTTCTCTCATGGCTCCGCCAGCCTCAGGTCTTCACACATCCATCACCGGGTCTGGGCTTTAATGCATCCTCTCCCCTGGCTGCGTCCACGCCGGCGGCCGCCCAGTGAATGCGAGGATCGTGTCCCGCTGGGGGCTTAGGCTCACCCTGATGTCCAGGTCCAGGTGTGCGTTCACACGAGCTTGGCGCAGCACAGGGAGCCGGCCAGGCGCCACCCACAGGGCGCTCCCGCTGTTTGCACAATTCCGTGGGGATCTTCTCTTTAGGCCCACCCGCGCTGTCGCTGACCCGTTTCCAGAAGTGCCGGGTCTGGGCGAGGCCAATCTTGGCCCCTGTACGCTTTACGTGCTGTAGGGCTCGTGGCAGCCGCGCGGGGGTGCTCCGGCATCACCAGCTGGTCGCCGGATCTCCGTGCGGGCCGGTGTCCGCATCACCTTCCAGCTCTTTCGGGCCTGTGCTCAGCTCCCCCAGGGGCTCCTTGTCCAGCAGCAGGGCTCCGGGCGCACAATGCCAGCCGGGCCACCCACCGCGCCCGTACCCAGCGGCGTCCGGCACAGCTCAGTGCCGCGCCCCGCGGCTCAGCCTGACGGGGACTCCTGTCCCACCTGCCCCCACCGTGTGCAGCGATGTCTGCCTCTAGGTCCTGCTGACCCGCTTACCGGCCGGGACTGCTAGTGAGCCTCCAGGCTGAGCATCACAAATCGCATCAGCAGCGACGGGCTCAGATTCGCCGCAACAGCCAGTGATCCCGGTGTGGCGCTGCGGTCGCTTTACGACCCTTTGTCCTGGTCTGCCATCTTGCCAATGTCTGGCCCGTGGGCACCTCGTCTCGTCTTTCTGGCCAAAACTTTGTGCATCCACATCTGATCGGGCTCCCACAGCGCATGGAACGTGCACCAGATATTCATGCACACTTGGCTGTGTTGCCAGCGTGCGGTGTACACTGGAAACTTCGTTTACATCAAAGGATCAATATCAGATCTAGGGAGCTCCTCACAGACGGTCCTCTTACGCGGCCATCTAGCCACGCCCCCCCTAAGGCAAGAGACTTTTGCAGGAAAGAGACTTGGACCCGGAAGGTCCTGGCATTGTTGAACGGAACTGTAACCTTGTGCTGGCGAGACCCAGGAGTGTGCTGTGCTCAAAGGCCCTGCCTTGCCCCGTGCTAAAAATGTGGGGAAGGGAGATGTAGCCGTACCATCTTGACTTACCATTTGGTGAACACTTCTTTGTTTTCTTGAGAACATTATCCCACACTATTTTGTAATGTAGTTGTAAGGATTGGCAATAGTTTTGTTTTTGTATAGGCAATTATTATTTGACAAGACGCCACTAGGACTGCTTTATTATTATTTGATGGTCGTAGCTTGCGCCCATCTTAGCTTTGGGTTTAGATAAGGTGTTTTTCTCACCCATTATACAGTTTAATAAACACCCTTGAACTGTGATCACTTGTGTCTGTCTTTACTGTTGCCAGCAGGAGTTCCTTACACCTTACATTTTTCAAGTAAAATTTGGTGAAAGAAATTTGAAGTTCCTTTTTTCCCAACTGAACCAATTGAGCCTGCAGATAAACACAGCTACTTCGGTTCAGCAACTTTCAGCATCCTCGAAGTACTCCAGCCCCTGCTGTTTGCTCTGCTTTTTAGACAGCCCGGTGCTCTTAGCGGAGCCTCACTTTCGCAGGCCTGAGACAGGTCAGAGGCGCTTTGTCTCACTGGTGTCAATCCCACTGACATGCTGCCTCCCAGGCTGTCTGCAAATGTACGCACTGACTGTAGGAGTGGAGCCACGGGAAAACGATTGAACGTTTTTGCGCGCATCAGTAGCATACCACATCCTTGCTCCCTTTATTGGCTCAGCCTGTCTGCAGTGCTGCGTGAGCTGAGCTTGGTACCAGAGTTGCCTAACATCCATATTTCCTGAGACAATCTGCAGAATCTGGACCGCTGTGAACGAGGCAATGCCCCTTCTGTTCTGTATTCAATCACTTGTATGGGCTTCCCTTTGAATTCAGGCTCGACAATATCAGTAGCATGACCAGCTTCAGCTCTCGTGGGTCTTTGACCACCTGTCTATTCACAATGACCAGATTGTTTTCGGTGTCAAGTGCTATCCAGTTATGTTTCATTTGGAAATCTCATAACCTCACTGTTGCAATATCTGGAAAGAATTCTATATCTCATGCCACACCTGATCACACACTTTTGCAATAATGTGATCCTGGGGATTCAGCTACTTCCAGAAATACCTAGTTTATACACCTCATAGGATCAGTGGGGAACTACATCGATAAATCATCGAAATTAACCAGGAATTCCTGCTATACTTCTAAATCCTCTGAACCTTTGTGATGAGTTTTGTTTTTAATGCCAAATTGTCACAAAGTGCTCTCCGTTCAATAACCTATTTCCTGGCATAACAAGTCACCCAGAAGCAGTTGAAGTTTTCTGAGGTCATTTATCTATGATCTCACTTCCTCTTGTCGCATTCCTACTAAGGTATCGGGTTTGTCTTGTAGTTTCCTGTACACCTTACATGGCACTAGGAAGAAACTAACTGCTACAGTGTAGACAAACACATATATTTCACTTAATTAAAAATCAACGCTCAAGAAAGTAGATATTATGACTCTGTCTTCAAAGCTTGAGAGGCAGACAATAATGGTCAATGCACTTCAGACCCTTTTGGTCCTTTACCAGGGCACACAACTGGCTTGAAGAAGTGACAGAAGAAACTTGGAAGAGTCTAATGATGATTTCCAAGTAAACACACACTTGGTTTCCCATCTCACCGAGCATTAGTTATAAAGGAGACGTGTGCAAGTTGACGACCCAAGGTCCCCTAAGGCAACAATTGAATCCCCTTCCTTCACCTTCCTTCCTTCCTTCCTTTTTTTGTTCCCCCTCCCTTTCCTTGTCGCGCCTTGAAACACTTGTGTATAGGCGCGTTATAAATGCCATATCATATCATATCATAAATTCCATATCATATCTCCAGGAATGCTAATCTGTTTGCTGCTCCCTTTGTTTTCCGATATCGGCACAACTCTCTGCCATGTCCTCCTAGCTTCTCTGCCATGTCCTCCACATCTGACAACACTGTTTACATTCACCTGGCATGTGTGCTTGGCTACCCAGCACTGAATCACTCAAGTTGTAGCATTTGCTCACTGTCATGTTCCTAGGCGAGGGAGGCATGAGGTGATATACAAAAAATAAAAAGCAAAACCGAAACCTGTTTCATGTATTGTTTTCAGGCCAGCCACTGAGAAAGAGGGAGGACTGTGATGCACCAACACATACAAGATTGTTGCAAGGATTAATGCAGTCCAGTAAGTGCCCCTTCTCTTACAATATAGCTAGATTTTATATGTTAAGGGTCATGATGGCACCCTAGTGGTGCCTCTCTGCTATTGTTGCCTGAGGCAGCTGTCTAGAACTGCCTTATTTTAAAAACAGTATAATATTGGTGTAAAACCACCTGCCTCCTCCACATTTTCTGATCCTTGAGCTAGAAAAAATAAATCACCTTCTCTTCAAATATTTAGGGAAATCTACTGCCCTCCACACTAAATACTTTAGGAAAGCATGCATTGTGCCACTAAGCCAATTGAATAATCCAGTGATTCGAATACCCCTTCAGAGATCGGTGTCGAAGGTTTGCATCCCGTTAGGAAGATGTTATGAGGGTTTTTCAGGATCTCGTCTGGTTAGGGGTCCTGAGAAGCCAATTAAAAGGTGCAAACATTACGCATTTGGTGGTAATTGAAAAAGTGGCAGTAGCGGGATTACCGTCACTTTGACTGCACTGCCAAATTAAAAGCAATACGAAATTGGTGGTTGTGCCTCTGGCACTAATCCAGCCTACGAAATAGGGCAGATGGGAATACCCCAAAAAAACACTGGTAATTCCTTTAGTGCTAATTCAACTGGAGGAACTAGATTCAAACGAAATATGGTAATTCCAGTGTATTGCAAGGTGAAATACTGCCAAAATACCACCAAAGATAGGGTGTAATTCCTCCAAAAAAGCAGTGCAGTTATCTCCACCTAACCGTGGAGGTGAATTCAAGCAGGTGATGAAAATGGAGCCACAGATGCACCCGATTGCATCCAAAAGAGTATTTAAGGTCAACACCTACCACCAAACCCACATTCAAACAACATGCACCCCCCCTCTGATCCCCCCAGCAGACATGGTTTATGGCCCCTACAATGTGCTGCGTTTCATTGAGCTGCAGAAACATGAAGTGCAGAAGGTGCCAGGGGAGCCATGTATGAGAAGGACATCCATACCACATGTCAGACACTACCCCAGAGGAATGACTAATGAGGAGATAACCAAACTCGGCTGAACAGGGATATCCTAGATGAGCTGCTCACCCTTATACAGGTAGACCTCCAGAGTGGGACCGGCATCAGGAGTGCAATCCTAGCCCTGCTGAAGCTGATAGGTTTCCTACACTTCCTAGCAATGTGCACATTTCAGCACACCGTTGGAATGCTACATGTTATGTCACATACACACTTGTTGAAAGTGCTGGTTCAGGTGCTTGCTGCACTAATGCAACATGCGCCAAATCACATCACATTGCCCACCACCCCGAACCAGGTGTCTGCACCAAGGCACATTTCTACGGAGCAGCCCACTTCCCTAATGTGATTGCTGCACTGGATGGAATGCAAGTGGCATTGGTCCCACTCAAGGGACAGGAGCAAATGTAATGCGACAGGAAGCAGTACCGGTTGATGCAGATCTGATAACGAGACACTGCTGTGCCCGGTTTCACAGGTTCCACATACATGGACTCTCACTGGGAACACTGTACATGAATACTGGGCAAGCAGCAAGACTGACAATGTAATGCAGATGCGGACCAAAGAATAAGAAGGGGATGAGCCAGGGATGTACTGCCATACCCATATCATGCATGGCTAAACCCTTGTTGTTACATGATGCATGTGAGTTAAAGAATGCAAGCCTACAGAGTGACTAGCGCTCTAAGCTCCAGAGTGAGTAGCCCATCCCCAATGTCACCCCCTCCCTCAGGCACATTGTGGCATGAGGGGGCATAATAGTAGGATACACAGAATGGACTGTAGTGTGTAGCACTACGCCCGACAATAACTACCTCAATCCAACAACCAGAAAGGCATGCACATGACGAGACCACCCAACAATGCACAGCACAAGCACCAATGAAAAAGCAGCAACAGGCCTGTCATTGGCAATGAGCAGAGGGAGATGTTGCAGATGGGTCAGTGAGGTGAGAACGGTGGCCAACCCATTCACCATGCATCAGGATTAACAGTGCTCCTTGGGCACTACCTATTTTAAGACCCAGATAACCCCGAATGTCCTAGCGTGGGAGAGTCCACGACCCCGGGCCCTCCTGAAGTTACCCCACTGAATGCGCATGCACAATCACACCTACTTAAAGAACTCCATGATGGAGGATGTAAAATGGCGGGCAGCGTGCTTGGTATAAATCCTGTGCTATCTTTCTCGCTTCTGAACTCACGTTCTTTGCCAAAACATGGAGTGGAGGTTGCAGACTACCTAGCCACCGCCTCCAAGTGTTGTTATGTTATGTTACAGAGAGGTGGCTGAATCCTTCGACTCCCATCCATACCATTCTAGCCCTTCCAGCTGACTATCTTCTTCTTGGCTCCGACCGTGATATTCAAAAAGGGGGACGAGTGGCTCTCATGTTAAAAAAAACATCTTGTCTGCCACACTGTCATCTTACCCTTGTTGTAATTGGATTAGTGTATGTTCATGGGACCGATTTTTTATTTGTATCTTTCCTGTTCTCCCCCTTTTATTTTACAACCTTCAATATAGAAAGTTCCAATTGACTCATAAAAGGATGCAGAAACAATATATTTTATAAATATTGCACAACAGCTTCCATCACACCTGACAACCAACAATCAAGAATTGACATCACTAACTTGGACTTCCTCTGATGAAAATGCAACACTAATCTTCTAGGCTTGAAACATGTCGGGCTTTATGTCTTCTTATACAATCATAAATACATAAGGTGTCAAACATAGCGTTAACTTGAGCCATTAACCACATTAACTTTTCGATTGGAGTTGTCAACACATATTTGGTATAACAGGGTGTTGTTGTAATTGGTTATCCTAATTCATTTTTCTTTTCTTTACCCAACCATTGTTTCTATTTGAAATAATTTCTTTACTTATGATTTGTTTAGCTGTTACGTGGTAGGAACAAATCAGTAATTCACTGGAGCCTGAAAGTGTTGTATCTATAACAAGGCTATTCTAATCACAAACCACATTATCTATTATACATTATTTGTGCTATTCATTCATGTTTGCATACATGCTTGTTAATGTATAGAATTGCCAGCACATAAAGCGAGGGTAAAGTGAAAACATATCACCACCCCCACATAATAATTCACGCGCTTCCTGATACGGTCCTATATGTTCCTGAAGGCGTACAACGAAGCACACATACAGAGCCTGGTGTGCATAGAGCACACCTTTGCACTGCTCAAAGGACGATATCAGTGCTTCCACTGGACTGGTGTGGCACTTATATACAGCCCTGAGAAGGTGGGGAAGTTTGTCATGGACTGTGAAATACTGCACAACCTATGCATTAAGAGGAATGCCCCCTGCTTCCAGAGGACGGCAATGCTCACCCAGACGTACACACAGATGATGATGATGATGATGCAGATTACCACAGGCCGCCTCGAGATAAACGTGATGATGTTCATTTTTGCCATTCTCTGGCATTGCATCAGAACCAAACATGCTCGGGTTACAACCTTGCCAAGTGTTAGCATCTCCTCAGCGGTCACAGAGGGGCAAAACTGTACTTTTGGAAGCCATTATCCATGCTTTTTTTGTGCCATGTCACTTCACTTGTGTTCCACCCACTGATGAGGCTGGGAACACAGTTATGAACAGGAACTTTCGGGTCCTGTATTTTCAAACGGAAACACAAGAAGAATGCAGTCTCTTTTTTCAAACTGAGAGGCAATGAATTATCCTCTTTTTGAACTCAGAGTCAGTAAGGAATATGTAAAGAAGGTACGGAAGGGGAAGCTATGCATTGACTTATCCCTGAATGAAGAGCCAGTAAGGAGAAAACAGAGAAGACTCCTCTGAGGCCCCTAACCTTGTCTGTTACAGGAAGAGAGGTGCCAGCCTGGCTCATTAGGTCCTGACGAAGACGGTTTATGTTGTTGTAAAAAATGGTCTAGGTTCCGTTGAAACTAGCAAAAGGGAAGATATTAATCTTTGCGGAAAGCAATGTATATGTGTTGCGTTTGCTAATTTCACCTTCTAGTTGACCATCCGCCACTACAAATGGTCTGTCATTAGACCGTGCGTAAGTGTATGGTACAATGTGATCATTCGTGTCTTTATTATGCTATCCAATATTGTTGATATGGCATATGTTGATATAGATCGGGTGCTAATAGTCATTAAGTACCTCTGAGCTTTGCATTTTTGAACTTTTGTATTTTTTTGTTGTTTGTGTATTTTTGCAATCTTGTACTTGTGTTTACTTGTTCTATAGGTGATTATTTACCTATGTGTTCACACTCTTTTACCTTGGAGGCCTCAGTGGCTTTCTCTAGCAATTTGTATTAAACACATCCACATCCATTGTGATTTATTTCAGCTCTTTCTGGGTCGCTGTCGCTTGCTCATTTGTGATGTATGTTTTGTGACTAAATGTACTTATGTTTAATACATTTAACTTTGCCATTGTGAGACCCGATCCTCTGTTGTTCACATTTAGATTTTCCCCTGGTGTCTATGAGTTAAGGGGTGCACCCTCCCTAGAGTGGAACTAAATTCCCATGCCCACCCACCTCCTGCACCCTCAACAGCCACGCCCACCCACCACCCACATGCACAACACCCATGCCCACGCACCTCCTGCATCCCCAACACCCATGCTCACCCACCTCCTGCATCCCCTAAACAGTGTCTGTGGCATGGCATCCCGTACTCCTGTTGGGCGTTGCCACAGCCATTCATAGCAGGTGGTAAAGGGGGTGTCTCCAGTGAGAGCCCCTCTACAGGGAGCACCTCTTTGGGTTTGGCTCAGATGGAGCTGGCCGTGTCGCCTTTCCAATATGTTACAGAGTGAGTGTCATGGTCCTCAGGATGGTCTCATTGCTGGATGAAATTGACTTGGCCAACTGCCTCTCTGTTTGATGCACTAGTGTGCCAGCAGCAGTGGCATCTGCCACTGCCCTGATCTGCCTCCCCACAGCAGAAGTCACCCTGCTATATGCCCCCTATTCTGAATAGCCTTATACATGGCCAGAGAGTTCCTCAGTTGCTCCTTTGCCATGGCATCCATGCTTTCCTGTCTCTGCTCCATCTGATTCTCTGCCATATCAAACTAAAATGTGTGCTAGGGGACTGGTGATGGCGGGCCATGGGGCAGTTCCCCCCCGATTCACGAAGCCCACTATCTGGAGTGTCATTATCATCAGGAACGTAATGACTATCCTGATGATGATGCCACTGCAGGGTGTGGCCAATAGATAAATATCATGACATGGTAGTGAGAGGGGAGAGGGAAGGAAGTGGAGAAGGGTCCAGTTGATGAGGTGCCCCCCTTGCAACAAGAGAAATGCATGTGAAGGAATCTTGTGCTTCCACAGGCATCCTTGTCCCAAAAGTAATAGTTGCCACTGTGGTTATCGGAGCCTCTGACACACATGAGACTGTGGTGATGGTCACAACTGTGGTAGTTTTGGTGGCAGAGTCAAACAGGGCAGGGGTGGTGGTGTGTTACACTCCCACGTACGTCCCGGGTCCTTAGTCGGGCACCGGGTGCCTGACACCTCTACCCCCAGTGGGGCCTGAATTGGAGGTGTGTGCAGCATCATGCCTCTTACCTGTGGTCACGCAGACTTCCTCCTCTTTGCGCCGGCCATAGTGTATCTCTTTGATTCTGCATCGCGGATGCATGGAAATCAGGCTTGGATGGTGGGTTTGGCTGAGCGCCGCCATGCTGCAAAGGGTCTCCAGAGCCATGACATCATCACGTGGCTCAACGCCACCGGTTGCCTGACAACCACGGATAAATAGCCTTATTTCCATATCCTTGCTTAAAAGGAGGAAGTAACAGTAGTTGTGTGCGTCCCAACACTTCGGTTTTCTTGCTCCTGTTCCTTGTTCTTGTTTTCTCCATTCATCCGTCCTGGGTGCTTCCTTGCTTTCTTCCTGCTGCTATCCTCTTGTGACCTTGTTTTGCTATTACCTACTTCAGTCTGTTCTCGCGGCTCTTGTCTCTGCCTGCCTGCTGCCCCTTAGTTGGTCTCTGTTTCCCTCCTTACTATTGCATCTGGATACCGCAGTCCAGTGCTATGCACTGTTCTTGCATCACGTTAAATCTGGGGAATAATTCTCGTGGTGCAAGAAGAATAGTCCTGTTTCCTGCCTCTGTGGTATTGTGGTCTTGGTAGGCGGGTGCAGGGTGGTGCTTCTACATTGCACTTTCACGGGTCCAGTCACAGAGGACACCGTGGTGGAATCCGTTCAACAGCCTTCAAGATCAGGCTCGCGCAAGCGCTCCATCTTGCTTGAAATGGTGGCCACATTGTCATAGCTACTGAAAGTGGGGATAGCACAGGTGCTTTGTGTGCTAACAGCCACACTCGATTGATAGGTGGAGGCCACTGGCAAGGTTGTTGTTGATGCAGACTTCTGTTTACTTTTTCCCTCTACCAGCACTCTGCCCTGCATCCTTGAAGGTGTGGCTGAAGTTGTGGTGGCTGTTGAGCTGGTGTCTTCTTGTTACTGGCTGGCTTGGCTACCTTTTAGGTGACATACTATAAATTGTTATGTTCAAAAAGGGGTTGCTTGTGCATTGCAGTTGAGAGATTTGTAGATACTGCAATACAGTGTTTGTGGATGAGGCTCAGGTTGTTACACATGGTACCGCTGGGACTTGATAGCTTGGTTTCATGCAACTAGTGAAAGGATGGCATGTATTAAAATGAATGTGCTTGCCATAAGTGTTTTTGTGGACATATGACCTCTTCAGTGCTGACAGTATAGCCAGTGCCTGTTGAGTACCTGCATGCAGCTGGTGATCTGAGACTAATGGGCTAGTGTAGCGGGCACCAGTGGCGATCAGAGCAGTTAGGTATGGTGCAACGTTTCATGGAGTGTACCTTCACTTCTGGCTAATGTGAATGAGCTGCTGAGCGAATGTCTAGACTTATGTGTCATGGCTTCCACTTCATAGAGGGTGATTGACAGTGTGATTGCTGCTGGGATGCAAGTGCTCAGCCAGAACGGATAGAACTTAGTAGATCACACGTTTTTACAAAGGTGCCTTTAGAAATGTCTGCATTTGTGCGTGTGTGTAATGTAGAAGTGTGTGTTTGTGTTAGAATGATGCGAGTGGGAGTATTTGAGTGATTCAGTGTGTCTGCACGCATGAATGTGTGTTTTTGTGATTGTGTGTGTACATAGTGAAATGAAGTGCACCGATGGGGGGCTCGGTCTAGGTGAAAAGTGAGGACGGCAGTGCCCTATTGTTGGTCATGCCGGGCACGGGCTGGCTGGCATCTCACTCTAGCTATGTTGAGTGACACGGGTGTTTGGTCTTCTCATGGGCACAGTGTCCCTGATCATTTCCATTTAAGGATACAAATCTTCCTCAAACATTTCTCAGCACAAGAAGTCTCAGTAACTGCAACACAATGTCCTACTTGAAATCCTGGCACGTTTTGAAATGCTGTCAACAATCAATATTTATTGTGTGAGACATTTTGTGTTATCAGAAAGTGGAGATGCTCTGTCGGTATTGATATACCTCATAAATGCAAAAGTAAGCAGTGTGTATTTAGCATGAACTACTCACTTCCGGGAGTCTAAGAACATCGCAAAGATTAGAAAAGGTCTATTACTAGCAAACAGGTGTAGTCATTTGTGTGGCCTTCCAAGTGATGATAGAAGATGCCTCACCAGCGACGGTATTACTGAAGTGTTGCATAAACACATACGTGCAGCATGTAGCTGCACAAGTGCATAGTGGATTACTGTGCCATATAAAATGCAAAGCAATCAGCAACATCAAAGAGGGGTCCACTTGGAATGTTGGCATGCATTATGGGTGCAGCTTTTTGAAGTGATTTATAGTGACAATACCGGCATATATTGTGGACACAGACTCACGAAAACGTTGTAAAATGCTCCTGTGTAATGTTGACGACATGATATGCAGTGGTTATTTTCATGTGTTACCCCAAAGAGCCAATTGCAAATTGTATGGCTTTTAGCCCATTGTTCCCATTGGTTTTACTGTATAGTGGACTATTTCAACACATACCTAAAAAAAAAAAAACATTCTTAGAGGCAGCGCCCCTTGAATCCTCCAACATTACTTGGGGCTACCTGGCTATACTTGGCCACCAGTGGTAATTCCTGGGATATGGTTAATGCCCCGTTACAAATATTCACCTACTGCCATTGAATCATTTACAATACCAGTGACCCCTCAGGAGCCTGCCCCCCTGACACCAGAAGCTGCCTCAACCACTGCCTGTCATGTGGTGGATGCTGCTGACATCTCCTCCCAGGGGTTCCGGTTTGGTGTCTCCACGCAGCCTCCTCCTGTGGCTGCTGTCTTCTAATGATGGTGTGCCAAGAGACTGTGCACTCTGGCCTCCAAAGCCATTCCAGCACCTTTTGACACCTTTGATGCCCCTGGGATCTGTCCCAATTGCCACCAGCTTGTCGTGCACCACTGCCCAGATGGTGCCTGAAATTATTCTTCTCACACAGGAGGGCAGTGAAGATTATTTATTTACATATACTTAAGATCTGCAATATGCCTCACTAGCCTTGTCCACAGCTCCTTTCAACTGACCAGATAAACACTGACATTCTCATTCCACCTTTGTCAGTTGCACATTCCACATACTACATAAACAACATTCCCAGTAGTATAACATGATGTGACATATCTCCCTTTTCCCATAACAGCAATGATAATAATAGCAATGAAGAAAAGCAGAAAATGAAATGAAAAGATGCCTGAGCATTATTAAAACAACCTAAAACGAAGAACGTATCTAAGAAAATTACATTGGAGCCGAACAACTAAAATCAACAACCAAGAACGTATATAAGAACATTACATTGGAACTGAATAACTGCATTGATGTACAGATAGGTAAATAACTAACAGTCATGCCATCCTGCTCAACCGTCTCTGTAATAACCTGGGTATCACTGATCAGGCCCTGGCTTGGCTGACTTCTTTCCTCTCCAATCAACCCTACAAGGTCCAACTTGGGTCCTTGCTCTCCTCTATCTCCATCTCTACCTGTGGTGTTCCCCAGGGGTCTAACCTCTCTCCCTGGCTGTTCAACCAATACCTGAAACATCTTGCCCACCGCATTGCCGCTCTCTGCCCCAACTTTCAGTGCTATGCGGATGACACTCAGTTCATTTCCAGGCTCTCTTCAGCCACTTCTTCTCCTTCTCTCATTTCCGACTGTATGTCTGCTATCCAGGAGTGGTGTGCCACCAATGATCTCTGCCTTAAAGCCAGTAAGACTGAGATTCTCCTCATCTGCACACCCGTTCCCTCCTTTCCTGTCTCTCTCTGGCCGGCCTCTCTTGGCCCTCTTCCTGCTCCCACCTGTAAGGCTAAAAACCTTGGGATCATCTTCGACTCCACACTCTCCTTCTCGCCTCACATCTTTGATGTCTCTAAGAAGTCACACTACCAGCTGCACCTCCTAAGAGGTATTCTTCATTTCCTCTCCTTCCCCCAGAAGCTCACTGGGGGTCATTACGAGTTTGGAGGTAGCCATGGTGCTATTAGCGCCATGGCTGGCTCCAAACTCGTGTCCGTGTCTGGGTTCTTTGATTGGGGATTTGCCGGGTCATTCCAACCTTGGGGGACCCGGTAAGTCCCCATTCAAAATACCCATCCCCATTCCCATTCGAGCCCCCATAGGGCTCAATGGGAATGGGGAGGGAGCTAATAACGGGCCTGTTATTAGCTCCCTGGTCCCTTACCAGGACTCGCTAAGGGACCTCAGAATGCGGTGGTAAGGGGTTAACGGCACTGGCACCCTTACTGGCGCCGTTAACCCCTTACCACCGCACTCGTAATGAGGCCCACTGTATCCAGAGCTCTGGCTCTCTCTAGGATGGACTACTGCAACAGCCTCTTTCTAAATCTGCCTGCCTCTAGTCTCTCACCTCTACAACTCATCCGGAACAGGACTGCAAGGCTTGTCCTTGGCCTCAAGCCCTCAAGCCCAGGGACCGTATCTCTTCAGGACTGAAATCTCTGTACTGCCTCCCAGTGGCTGCAAGGATTAAGTTCAAAACCCTCTGCATTGTCCACAAGGCCTTCTGGGGCCTGGGGCCTCAATACCTTCAACTCTCTCTTCCTAAATATCTTCCATGTCGAGCTCTTCGCTCATCTGCCTCCAACTCCCTCAGGGTCAGTCGCTTCTCCAAGTAACGAGTTGGTGGCAGATCCTCCCTCTGGAACAGCCTCACTGAAAATTGAGGAGAACCATCTCTGTTTCCGGAAGCACCTCAAGACCTTCCTCTTTGTCTCTGCTTTCTCTCCCCCTCTCCCCTGCTGAACTCCTGGCTGAAACTGATACTGCACTGGTCACCTGGCTACCCTCCCTTCGCGGGCCCAGGCCCCCCCAACAGTTGCACACCTGCACTGCCCCCCTGGCAACCCTTGACACCTGATATCTGCTCTTACCCTTGCACCTGCCACCAGCTGGCCGCACTTCTTATTTATTGTTCCTATTTATTGTTTCTATTTATTTACTGTTATCCTATGTACTGCACTACCCCTCCCCCTCGCACTTTCCCCCCACCTCCCCTGCACTTGCACGATCGCAATGTCACCTGGCCTAGTAAGATCGTTGTCTCTTTCTTCCCTCTGTTCTCCTCCCTTGCCTCATTGCGCCTTGAAACACTTGTGTATAGGCGCGTTATATATGCCAAATCATATCATATCAAAACTGAGAGATACTTTGTGAAAGCTCATCTGAACATGCAGATAAAGATAACGTTTTTCATTCCACATAATCTTTTAAATAGGATGGTCTTCCACACTTCCTATTGGGGACCACCCTCTTAATGAAACACTTCAAATTGTCAGTCTTGTGCAACACACAAGATTGCTTGCTCACGCCAGATGGCTTACCCCTTATTGAGTCACTCACCATCTCCCTCTCCTTAAACTCCTTGCTGACTTTACACACCCTATTCATATTCCACACTCACCCATCAGACACCTTCAGCGCCATGTAATTTCTTAATGACCCTCATGGGCACCGACCATCTCTAACCCCCTTCCATTCTTTTATCAGGGAGTTTTATGCGCACCCACTCCCCTTCTTTAACAACAATCTGCTTGGTCACTTCCCTCAAATCAATTGTAGCCTTATTGTTCAATTGTCTAGCAGTTATCCTCTCGACATTATCTAAATTAATATTCCTTTGACACGCCCTATCTAACCAACCTGGGCAGATTCTTGTGTTGGGCCTTGTTAAGTGAATTTCCACACCATCAAATTCATAAGATTTATTGGTTTAAGATTACGCGACAGCAGGCGCTGCCAAGGAACAGACGCCAACTGACTAAAACACACAGTTCCAGAACATTACAACATAGGAAAACATTCTATGTTAGAACCACATGAGTTCACAATGCCTGCTTAACCTCATATGAAATAAATGAACACACTTACATAAATACTGGACATCGAATGTCAACACTTATATGAACTGTAAAGTGACCCAAGTGTAAAGCCACATTGAAACATTTGCCTTAGATACATTGAAACATAAATGCCCAAGCACTAAACATAACAGGCTTCCTTCCTCTTAACATTTCAAAAGCAGAGATACCTGTTGTAACATGGGATGTGAACCTGTAGGCTACCACAGCGTCCTCTGCAGCCTTCTTCCGACATAGCCACCCTTATACTGTTCTTAATAACTCTTTTAAACCGTTCGACTATCCCGTTGGTTTTAGCATAGTAAATGGAACTCATGTTCAATGCCATTGGTCGTAAGATACTCTTTCATCTCATCTGTTACTAACTGCACTCCATTATCAGTGCCAAAGGAAGTAGGATATCCTTCCCTCCTAAATATATTATCCAAAAATGCAATAACGTCCCTGGCCCACACATTTTATGACCCACGGCAATTCCACCCAGTGAGACAGGAGATCAGCTACTACTATACCAAACCTATTGACTCCTTGAGACCTCACAGGACCAAATATATCCAAACCTACTCTTTCCCAGGGAACAGAGCGAACAGACATAAGGGTCATAGGTTCAGCTCTAGAAACAAACCCTTTGGCTGCTTCTTCAAAGACACCACATTAATCCTTTCTATATGTACATCCATTCTTGGCCAACAATAGTCCTGTCTAACCAATTGTTTAGTTTTAGTAATTCCTTGATGGCGTTCATGAGCCATTTCAAGAATTTCCTTCCTAACACCTGTTGGGGTTAATATCTTAACAAATCCCCTTTTATGCACAGTTCATCGAACACATGTCTAAAGGGATCAGGCACCACCCCTTTTCTTAATTCAGAACCTTTCATACCACACTCCAATCTTTCCTTAACATTGATAAGGACCTCATCAGCCAACATAGCTTCACACCATTCCTCCTGTGTCACTACTGCCTGGTCTATACTCAAAATGTCTTCATCTTTTTCCTCATCATCTTTCTCATCCTCAACCACATTAGTGAGCGTGGGTAAACAATCTGCTGCCTTATTCCTAACACCAGGTAGGTACTCAATATCCCAATTGAAGTCTTGTAATCCAGCCATCCACTTGCGAATCCTGGATGACACCTTATCCAATCCCTTAGAGATAACAATTTCCTTCAAAGGCTTATGGTCCGATCTAATGACAAACTTTACCCCCCACAAAAGGGGATGAAACTTCTATATTGCCCATTTTATGGCTAGACGTTCTTTAGCTATCGTGGAGTCGTGTTTTTCAGCAGCCCTCAACACCCTGGATGCAAATGCAATAGTGTAATCCTCTTTCTCACCCTTTTGTGACAGCACTGCACCCAGAACATGGTTACTAGCATCAGTGGTGATTATGGTACTTCTCCTAGAATCAAAGTTCCTCAGCGTGGGTGCCTTGGTGAGAGCAAGCTAAATCTCTTGGAATTCTCTTTCACACTGATCGGACCAAGGGAATCTTCCCCCCTTTCTTTCTTTACTAATTCCCTCATATGAGTGGATTTGCTCACTAGACCTGGCACAAACTTGGAATAGTATTCCGCCATGCCTAAAAAAGATACTATTTTCTCCTTGTTAGAAGGACTGGGAAAATGTACAATGTTGTCCACGAGCTCAGCCTTAGGCTCAATGCCCCTTTCAGATATAGTATGTCCCAAATATTGGATAGCAGTCTTACTAAACTTACATTTGTCCTTACTCAAGGTTAAACCCACTTCCTTCAAAATATTTAACGCTTTCTTCAACCTCTTATCATATACAAACACATCATTCTGGAAACACAGAACACCATTCATATTGTGAAATAACTGGTACATGATGCGTTGAAAGACTGATACAGCTGAAAATAATCTGAAGGGCATGCGTTTGTATTGGAATAGGCCTTCCGGTGCAATGAATGCTGTCATATTCCTGGGAGAAGGATGGAGTACAATTTGATGATAGGCCGACCTCAAATCTAGTGTGCTCATAAATTTTGCTTCTTTAATGGTACCCAGCATTTCTGAGATGTTGGGTAAGGGATGTCTATCTGGGATTATATCACGATTAACAGATCTTAAATCAATGCATAATTTCAGTTTTACATTAGGCATATGCACCACTACTAAAGGAGAGACCCATTGAGCAGAATCTACCCTTTCAATAACATCATTCTTCTCCATGGTAAGCAATTCCTCTTAGATGCATCCCTGATGGCTAGTGGCACACTCCTCTGTTTATGTACAACAGAAACGGATCCTGGTTTTACTCTTATTTTGTGCATAAAACCCTTGAGGCTCCCTAACTCATAACGAAAGGCAGCATGTTGGGAGATATCAACATTGCCTTCTACAGCATACACAGTTTCCTCAGCATTAGGATCTAATGTTATCTTGAGCCGTTTATGCCGGGACCAATTTAGTAGAGGATTGCTACCTTTCTTAGAAACATACACTTTGCATTTTGCTGGTCTGTCTTTGAACTTCAATGAAGCCCAGAACCAACCCTCCAAATATATTCTCTTTCCACCATAGGCAACAGCGTGGATATCAACTGCATTGAGAGATATGGAACTTTGCAAACCCTTTTCAAACACTTGTTTGGGCAGTAACATATACTTCGCCCCTGAACCTATTACCATATTCAGATTCATCCCTCGAAGTTCAATGGCAGCCATGGGTTTTTTGGTGTCAGCATCATCATCCTGTACCATAGTGACATCATCCGTGGTAAAATCAATGAGATATGTGCAGTCCTCCATGTCCTCACATAATTCATCAAACAGAGCAATATTCTCACTTTTTGTCCTGCAACAAGAGGTAAAATGTCCACGCCTGTTGCAACTTTTGCACGTGGATTTAATTGCTGGGCATTTGTCACTGCTTGCAAAATGGGAAGGACTATCACAACAAAAACATCTTTTCTTGTTGGATTCATCCTTTCTACCCCTGTTCCTTGTATTCCTCCTTTTTTCATTATCTTTGTGAACATTCTGTTTCTTGTTGTATTTCCTTGTCTGACAGGTGGTCACTTCCATGACCTGGTCCTCTACCTGTTTCTTCTCATATCTTTCAACCCGGTTTTCCAACTCCTTGACACATCTGTGGGTATGCTTCACTTCTTTTGCTACCCCTATGACCTCGTCAACGGTTGACTTGTCCTTGGCCCATAGTGCCCTCTCAGATTTTCATTGCAACATTCAAGCATGACTTGATCACGTAGCCTTTCATTCAATGTGTGACAAAATACACACAAAGCAGCTAAGCATCTCAGGGCCGTGATCTATTGTTCCACTGACTCATCCTTTCCCCAAAGTGATATCTTTCTAATATAATGTTTGTGCACTTTTCATAGTGTTTGTCCAACATCTTGATGCATTTCTCATATTCTGATAACTCATTGGCTTCTTCTTCCGTTAGAGTGGGTAGGTTTTCAAATTTAACTTGTCCACAATTTCCAAGACAGTGCATGAGGAGACATTTCTTCCTTTCTCCTGCAAAGTTTATCCATACATAGCTAAAACATAGTGATCGAACCTCTTCCAATGTATACTTGGCTCTCCTTGTATCTCCAGAAAATAGTTAGGCGGTGGTACTCCTTGTAAAGCCATTCTGTCTGTGGTGTAGGAGTACTGATTATTGTACTGGTACTTGATAAATTTGCTTGCAACTGGGTTTGCTCGCTAGTCTTGAAAGTAGAGATGCACACTCTGACTTTGGCATTGTGGCTGGCTTGTAATTGCGCTGCAATATTGCAGTGTTGGATGTATTGGTAGCCTTTGCTGTGGTCAGTTGATGTGTGGCTCTTGTAAAATGCATCTTTTCTTTTTTTTTGTTTTTTTGTTTTTTTACCTCAAAAGAAAAATGCAGCTTTTCTTGTTTGACTTGCTTTGAGTATAAATGTGCACTTTACACACTTTTAGAACCAAAGTCTCCTTGGATCCTCTTATGTTTCAAAACAAAATGTCGGAGAGCAGGACAGCGATGTTTGCACACAAAAGAAGCAGGTTCTTAATTGGTAATAGCAGTTGCCTTTGTATACGTGCCACAAATACTTGGATTTACTTGTAAGCACACTGAAACCGCAGAGAGACTTTAACGCTCCTTTCCCCCCTTGTGACTTGCACTCACAATGGGCTTTAGTCCCATGAAGGATGAACACTCTCCAATCTCTGAGGTTCCTTTATTTATGTGTGGAGTGTGCTTGCTTGAACATTCCTTTCTGAAAGGAATACTAAGAAAACAAGAGTTCCTTTACTCTCATTGACAGTGTAACAATTGAAAGGAATATAAACAGACTTGAAAGTTCCTTTGCCTATCTGTGACATGGATTGGCACTGGACATTCCTTGAAAAGAATATTAACAGTCTTGAACGTTCCTTTGCCTATCTGTGACATGGGTTAGCGCTGGACATTCCTTTCCCTCACTATGACATGTAGGGTTCTCTCTAGCGTATTGTGTTGTTCTTGAAGTATGGTTGCTGGGCAACTTAATCTTCTTGATTGCAGGTCGGTATTTACCCTCTAGTCTTTGCTGAAAGAAGATACAGTTACTTGATCCATAGAATCCTGGCACCACGACTACTCAGTGGGGATGCAGTGGTGACACATCAATTCCTTTGATCCTCGTTGCCGGAGAAATGATTCTTCTGAAGAGGGAGGGCCAGAATCTACCTCTGCCCCCCATTCCCTAGACACATGAACAGGAAGAAGAGCAGAAAGAATAATGAGCACACTCACCATTTTGCACCAGTCCCCAGTGCGCCCATGGGTGACAAATATGCTGAAAGATACCCACTTCACCAACCTTTCAACCTTAAAGCAACACAAACCTTGCCCAGAGTGAATGAAGAGCTTCTGGGTGCTATCAAAGACACTTCAATTGACAGTCTTGACTAAAGCGCTAAGAAGACATGCTCAGTGCCATAAGAACCCTCATGACATAGCCATGTTAGACATGAAAAACACATGCCATCCGCACACTGAACCATTCACACACGTGATTACATGAAGAACACAGATGCGCAGTTCTGTAGTTAGAGGACAGAAACACGTACATACTGTCATTCCTTTTATTATTTTCTCACTAGTCTAAATGCAGTTTGTAAGCTTGCAGATGCTTACATGCAAATAACTCCATAATAATAATAATAATCATAATAAGAATAATAATAATAGAAATGTAGAAGTATTTGGATTACATAACAGCGCTATAATTAATTAATTCATGCATTATAAAATGGTACAGTGGAAGCCATGCCTGGCTTCAGGAAATTACAACAGCCAAGTACACTTGTCTCAGTGAAGTGGCACTGGGACTGCGTGAACAATGGAATGCGCCTCACAAATCCAGGCTCTCAGCCAAGGTCTTGTGCTGAGATAACAGTCCCCTTGTTGACCGACAATACACTCTGGTAGACAACCATTATTAATTCTTCAATGTAATACAAGTAATTCAGAGCTGGAAAAGCACAGGGTGTGAAGCAGCACACACGGTTCAGTGGAACTGATAGCAAGTCAAGGATTTGTCTCTTTTAACGTAGGACAATTTCACAAGGCCCAGACATGATTTGAAACACAATTGTAACAAGACGACCTGCATGTTGCATTTGAAAGCGGGTGTACTCAAACAGAGTGGTGGTTCACACATAATTATGATGCAGGAGAGACAGTTACTTTTCGGCTTGGGAAGATACATTTAAAGCTGGGAGCAAAGTTTGTCTCAGGACTGGAGCGCTCAGCTCTGGCCAATCACCATTTGAGACCCCAGGGGTGGGGAGCTTTGGACAATAAACTGATGGGAAGACGTTCACACTGCAACATTTTAGAAACTAGATATTTGCCAGGCCAATCTCTGACACATAGGACCAATGAAAATCATTTCTATAAGGGAGCTAAATGTGGCCAATTACTCAGCACCCAATCACAGGCTGAGGTAGGTTCTCAGAACTGGCCCAAGCTGTGATGTTAGCAGGGTACTGTGATCATAGAAAAGAGCCTGCAGCACGGCTCTCTGTGAGGTTGCCTAGACCTTTCTTCTGTGCACAGATCCCTGTGTATTCTTGGCCAAAATAAACCACAGTTTGAACTTGCTGTTTGTTTTGGCTTCTGCATTCCTGTTTGGGCTTCCCATGAGTTCTGGATCCATGGACTCCCAGTAGCCCTACCCTACCTCTGGGTTTTCTCATACCCAGCAAGCTTCACGCAGGAGGACAGTGAAGATAATTTATTTACATACACCAGCCTTGTCCACAGCTCCTTTCAACTGACCAGATAAACACTGACCTACTAATTCCACCCTTGTCAGTTCCACATTCCACATTATACATATATAGAATTCCCAGTAGCATCACAGGATGCTACAGTGCCTTTATGCTGGTGTGCACTCTTGCAGCCACTGGCCCCAAAATGCTGGTCAGCATGAACCACAAACTTTCCAGGAGTATAGTGAGCACCCCCTCCTTGAATTTAAGCTTGTGCAGCTTCATTTTTGTTACTTTGCCTTTGGATGGTTCCATGTGTTAAAATCGCAGCAAAAAGGGCAGTTGACACAAAATATTGTGGCAAAAAGGCTGTGGTTTTGCCACTGCAATCCATGTAAAGGATGCAGTGGCAGGGACCCCCACAACCCCCAGACCCATTATACCATTTAAGGGGGTGGGGGACACCCCCACAACCCCCGCTCCCCTTAAATGGTATCAAGGGGTACACCTTTGTCAAACCACAGTATTATTCCTGTGATTTTTTGTACAGGCGATATTTTGCAGCGATTATATCACTGCATACCCTTTGGATGAGTATCCTAATATGGTACTTTCCTATTGCACCGGATGGCTGCTAGAAAAGGCGATATCCAATTAATTGTATTTCTAAAGATGACCACCACGAAGCTTCCCGTTTACCTGGTTATGCTCTTTCTGCCCGTCACTAATCCTGATTTTAAGCAGACTTTCCGTTCGGTAATATCTCCAATTACTGATTGCTGTTACGGTGGTTCTGCCAAACATTGGAAGAATTAGCACTCTGTGGTAGATTTTAGCAGTAATTCCTCTAGGTGTAATTACTGTTATCGGCCGGTGGATTTGTACATGCCCATTGGCTCATAATATGGCAGTAATTCTGTCGGACACAGTGGGGGGTAACAGTAATTTCATATGAAAGAATCGCCACCATATTTCCTGTGTAACTCATAATGAGCGCCATAGTCTTTGATCAAACTCTGAACAGTAAAATAGCTGAGCACTTAGGTTGAAACTCTGGTGGAGGTAGGCATGTTTTGGAATACAATTGAACAAGAGCAAAGTGTGTTAAGGAACAGAGTACCACACAAGTAAGTACAAAAATATATATTTATTAAACACAGGCAACCAGTAAAATTTGCACTGTACTAGTAAGTAAAGTCCCTTATCAAATATATACACCACAGTTGAAAAGGGTGAAAAGGATTACCTGTCACTTTAGATTTGAACACAGTTTAGAATGCAATATACATTGTAAGGTTGATGATGTTTGTTGCTTTGAATGTTTTGAACATTCAACAGCCTTTTTAGGAGTGGTAGCGGCCTGAAACGGCACTTCTTCCGTGAGCGAAACTGGCTTTGGAGACCCGTCGGCTCTCAGCAGACATCAGTGGCCATTACTGGAGGAGCAGATGGTGCGGGGATCTGAATGGGGACTGCACAGGAAGGAAGTCACCCTTGTATCATGCTCCTTGCCATCTTGCATGGGTGTATTAGTAGACTTGTTCTTTCTCAGTCTACCTGGGTTTAGAAATCTTGTTGTCTTGTACAGCTTTTTCTTTGCTTATATTTTAATTATGTTCCTAGTTCAACCTCTTTGCTTCTGTATGATCCCACATCTGCGGTGTCACTCTTTACAGCAATAAACAAATGTACACGTAGAACTCAACTACTTCAACTGGACATGAAAAGGATGGTGAGCGCTGTACAAAGATCTCCCTCCATATACATCTCTGCAGACATGGGATCAGCACACTGAACTATGACTTTAGTTGTGCACATACATATCTACAAAGTTGCTCAACCCCTGATTTTTAGTTTGGGCTTTTAGGTGGCCTTCTAGCGCCACCTATAAGCTGAAACTATTGAATTAGAGTATAGATACAGAGAAATAGGGAATGAGGAAGGACACAAAGCTTGTAGTTGTTGTTTGGTTATTTGCCCACCCATTGACTGCAAATGGCCATGCTAATACCTATGGCCATTCCCACCCAGTTCCTGCCCCTCACTGCCCAAAAACATTCCTCATGGGAACTCTTTGAGTTCATTTTAATCAAGCCTTACCATCAAACGTCACACTTGAAGTGTATGGCAGTGCTTTTTCAAAGCAATCTTCTGAGAGGTAATGACTTAATTAGACTTCTAAACACACTACTTGTGCAATAAAAATTTGTTAGCCAGGTCTGCCTTCTGCCACTAGATTTAAAAGCACACTGCGTGTCCTTCACTGAAGTCCTGTTAAAAACAAGCATTGGCAAATCCAACAGTCTTGGCTTGTGTATAGGTTTTAGGAATTTGTCAGGCACTACTATTATATGCGCAGGTACTCACACCATTTTACAGCTGCTACCATCGATGACCAGTTAATACCACTACGGCAGTGCCTGGAAAGTGGCTTTCCCATGCCTACAGAAGACCAAACTGTTGGTATTGCTAATGGTTGTTGATATTACAACTAGAGTCCGTAATTTGCAGGCTAACTGCAGACCTCTGTAGCACAGGTACATTAACACCCGCCAAACTTCATTCCAATACTGTTGGCTGTCTCCATGACCACCAGTCTGGCTTCAGAGCTGCCAGAAGCACAGAAACTGCGCTTCGCTCTTTCCTAACCCTCACTTCAATGCTCATTTAAATGTCAAAACTATTGACTTTGCAAACGTTTGTTGAAGCAAAATCCGATTTATTTCAGTTATTAATTCATAGAATCACATAGCACACAACTGCAATAAGATCTGGGGGTGGGGATTAGAGGTAAACCTATCAAAACAAATCAACAATACATACCGACAACTTGCAGAAAAACACATATTTGCACCAGAAACTAAATATAGAGGAATCTGCACATTCCAGTAATCTATTGCTTTACATTAAAATGTCAGTATTTTCTGTGCAACCCCATACTAAAGATATGACTATTGTAAATTAGCATAAACAAATTGAGATTATTGGGGATATTTCTTTTGTTTGTTTCAAAAGGTTTTTATTTAAGGTCACAACTTACAAGGCATTGCAAAAACAAATAACATTACATATCTTCATAAGGATAACAAGATGTAGCAATAATATATCACACTTATTGAGAGCGAATGAGGCCTTGTAAGTATGTAAATGCTACAATATACTAATGTTACAGTTTTTTAAATAAGGGGGGAAAACATACCTACATTTACGGACAGAAACACGACATGATAAAATAACAGGACACACACTAGAGGAAGGTTGAGAGTAGGTGTGGGGGAGAGTGCAAGATTAAACCTATATAAACACTTCATTAAACTATGAGAGGTGTTGCAAGAAATTGTACAAAGGGTTTCCATTTGAGTTCATGCTTACAAAGTAAAGATTCAGCAGATGAATTAGTCTATGAGTATTACATATAACTTTCCACCATATTCTATGTTGGAGTTTATCTAAGTTTTTCCAGTTAGAAGTGATTGTCTTAATGGCTAATATAATCAGTACATCAAACAAGAATCTTTCATGTTTACATGTGATACTTTGAATGATAGTACTTCCAACAAAAAGTATTTGTGGGCAAAAGTCTATTGATAAAGTAAAAATGCTCTTTATAGTCTTCCAAACATCAATCCAGAAGGAAGAAATACATTTACAATCGAGAAACTTATGTTTTAAGGATCCTGGGGATTGAAGGCATCTCCAGCATTTGTCATTCGATAACAGACCACATTTAAAAAGATGTAGAGGTGTGACAAAAAGTCTGTGATGAAAGAAAAACATATTAGATTTGCAGCAGGTGTCACTTTAGACATATGTTTCCAAATTCCAGGCCATCCCAGTTGATTATCAATAACTAAGACATCTTGTTGCCATGCTTAAATACAGTCATGTAGTAAACTCGATAAGGAATTCCTACAAAGGATTTTATAATACATGGCAGCTGAAATGATTGATTTACCAAGTAATAGTAACCTTTCAGCATTAGGAGAGGGGATTTTGATAACAAGAGAGTCATAGTTTTCGATAATGGCATTAATAATAGACAGAAATTGCTGTAAATAAAGAGGGGGCAGCATTACATTTATATATAAGTGCATTAAAATCAATTGGGCTACCAGAAGTAAATAACTGATCTAGATATTTAATGCCCAGAGAGAGCCATGGCCTCCAGAAGAGATATTTCTTTTGAATTTTAACTAGAGGATTAAACCATATATTTGAAGAAATAAATTTGCTCGAGTCAGTATTTGGTCAAAATAGAAACCCTTTTAAATTATGTGCGGACAGAATGGTAGTCGTACACTTAATGAATTTCGTTTTTGCTTTAATGCGAAAGCAATCAGCCAAACCTATGGGGGATACCATCACTCTCTTGAGGGGTACATCATCAGAATATTCATGAGTAAACCACAATTGAACTTGTTTTAAAACTAATGCTATATGATAATTCTTGAAATCAGGAAACCCTACCCCCTGCTTCTCATGATGATTTCAGTTTATTAAGGGAAAGCCTATGTCCCTTTTTCCCCCATAAGAATTTAGCAAGAGTAGAATCTATGGATTTAAAAAAAGATGAGGGCAGAGGGACAGGCAGCTTATATAATAGATACAGTATTATGGGCGTTATCATCATCTTAATAGATTCCAGTCCACCCCACTATGAGAGGTAAAGAGGGGACCATGAGCTAATAATTTCTTCAATCCTTGATAAGAGAAGGGTAATATTAAGTTTAACTATATCTCTAATAGAGGAGGAAATATGAATGCCTAAATATTTAAAACCTTCTGGGCTCCATTTCATACCCGTGGCTAGTATATGATGTTTGGTGCAATGAGCATTTAGAGGGAGGATTTCAGACTTGTCAGTATTTAATTTATACCCTGAAACAGTTGAGAACTGCGTTATCATATCTAAGATATGTGGCAAGGAAGAATTAGGATCCCTAAGAAGTAATAGGACATTATCAGCATATGCTGCTAGTTTAATTTGCAAGTTACCACAGGTTATGCGGCTAATATTTGTATTTACTCTTATTTGTTCCAAGAAGGATTCTAGGGCCAAAATAAATAGCAGTAGAGACAGAGGGCAACCCTGACGAGTGCATCTAAATAAGGGGAAATATGGGGATATATGTCCATTAATATAAATGGAGGTGAATGGATTGGAATAAAGTACTCTATCATCTCTAAAAACGGGGTTTCAAGGCCATGCCATTTAAGGGCTTCAAACATAAACTTCCATTCAACCCTATCAAATGCTTTCTCAGCATCTAGGGCAACTGCAGCAAATGGATCACTCGAGCTCCGAATATGGTCAACAGAATTTAGACTTAATCTTACATTGGAGGAAGAGAGTCTATTTTTAATATAACCTGCTAGATCTTGTTTAATTAGTTTGGGTAATACCTGTAAGAGTCTATTAGCTTAGATCTTCACAAAGATTTTACAGTACATATTTATAAGGGAAATGGGTCTATAGCTTTGAGGGAGTTCAGGACCTTCACTAGGTGTGGACAATACTATCAGCATAGCCTCTAAAAAGGATCTTGTAGCCTTACAATGTTGTGTGAATTGGAAAAATAGTTCATTGAGTTTAGGTGCTAAAATATAATTAAAATGTGCATAGAAATCACTAGTATATCCATCTAGTCCTGGGGCTTTACCCTTTTTAAGGTCTTTGATAGCCGTGTAGATTTCATTAATGGAAATGGGAGCATTAAGCAATTGAAGTTCAACCGACGGGTACGTAGAATGAGGGATGTCTCTAAAGAATGTTTGTAATAACTGATTATCAGTAGATGTTTCAGAAGTATATAATTTCATATAAAAATCAGAGAAGACCCAAGCAATTTCTTTATCTGTGAATTTTCTGTTGCCCATGATATCTTTAATAACAGTCATTTATTTTTCTCCTTTTTCAGCTTTAGATAGGATGCTAGTGATTTGATTGAGCGATTAGATAATTGATACATTTTTTCTTTATACTTAAGGAGATTATTACAGGAGTATTTGCATTGGGTAACTATTTTATTATATTGAATTTGAAGTTTAATAATGGAGTTCAGGATTGTTTTAGAATTATTACGTGAAAACTGAAATTCAAGAGGTTTGAGCTCTTTTAATCTATTTTCGGATGCTAATTTAAGCTTTCTTTTATTGCCTACATAAGAAATAATATTCCCTCGCATAACTGCTTTATAACAGTCTTAATTGTTCGAAACTGAGGTATCTTTGTTTAGGTTTTCTGAAAAATAGTAGTTATGCTGTTGAGATATATATGAGGTAAAAGTCTCATCCTTGAGCAAGGCTGAGTTAAATCTCCATCTATTAGGAGAGTGGGGCTGTGGCTTGAGAGCTAATTGTAAATGGACCGGGGCATGGTCTGATAATGTTATACAGCCAATCTTAGTATCAACAATAGAGTTTACATGGGATTTGGGGATAAATACATAATCAAATCTAGATAGGGCATTGTGGGGATTAGAGAAAAAAAGTTAATTCGGAGTCAGAGGGATGAGTTATGCGCCAGGTGTCCACGAGGCCCAATTCAGAAATAAGTTTGATAAATTGTTTATGGGTTTTCGTAGGTTTATAGTTCACCATGGATTTTCTATCTGTGTACGGATCCATAATTTCATTGCAATCTCCAGAAACGATCAAATTATTAGGGTTAGAAAGGAAAATATGATTCTTAAGTTGTACCCAAAAAGAGGGATCTGACGACGTGGGTCCATACACATTGAGGACAGTAAACTCAGTGGAATCAATTAGAAGCCTAACCATTACCCATCTACACACATCATCAGTCTCGCTTGCCAATAAATGACAGTCCAGTTTTTTACTTATTGAGGTAATAAACCAATTTTTCTTCCCATTGGCTGCACTGGAGAAGACCTAACCAACCCAGTGACGCTTGAGCTTCATCGCTTCTGCGTTCGAAAGATGAGACTCCTGAATGCATGCAATGGAGGGTTTAGTTCTGTTAAGATAAGACAGGATTTTTTTGCCTTTTAATAGGATTGTGTAATCCTTTTACATTCCATGTTGTTACATTGAAATCATGGGATTAGAGCAATACAGTAGGACTGGAAATGAACTTAAATGTGAGTGTAATAATAGGAGTATGCAAAATATTTCAAAATGTAAGCAGAGCCATATGTTATATGTTATTCTCAAAGAAGTGATCATTTCCATATATGCACTCAACAAGGAAACACAAGAAGAGAAACATGTAGGGAAGGGGGAGACTAACAAAGATAGCATGGAGAACAACAAAATGGAAAGAAAAAATATTTTAGTGACAGTAGTGACTAACAGAAAATGGCCACTCCCATCCATGCTACCTAACAAAGGTATAGAAAATGGGTGAGGAAGAGCCTTTGATGGAGATGACTAACCTCACACCCCTCTACGCAAAGATTAAGAAAGAACAGGAGATATGGTAAGGATAATTAGTAATGTCATCTCTCATCTGGTTTTAAATAAAATGTCTTCAGACAACAGGATCCTGAAAGGACGTTGTATGACCATTAAGAGTCACTTTGAGGATAGCCAGATGTATGATGCCGTACCTAGCATTGAGTTGCTTAAGAGCAGGTCTAAGAGTGAGGAGTTTCTTCCTTCTTGCCGCAGTGGCATTAGATATATCTTGAGTGATGAAAAGTTTCCTGCTATTCCAAGTTAAGTGTTTTCTCCTTTTGACTTTCTCCAAGTTCAAAAGCACATGATTGTAGTCTATTAGAGCCAAGATCATTGTCCTTGAGGGATTGTTAGTGATACTATTAGAGGGTTGCACAGGTATATAGGGTCCAATATGATGCGCTCTTTGAATATTCAAGCTAGGTGATGGGGGAAGTTCTAGAAGTTCCACTAGAAGAGTGTTAGTGAAAGAAATTGGATCTTCTCCTTCAACTTCTTCCAACAATCCAACAATTTGCAAGTTATTTCTTCTATTGCAATTTTCTAAATTTTCCATGTGCTTTTGTAGTGATATAACGATGTTTTCAAGCACTTGAACTTTCCCCATAATAACTTCAGCATTACTAACCCTATGCTCAACCTCGGATATTCGTGCTTCGAATGCTGACCATTTGTCATCTATTTGCTGTAGCTTATGGTTGGTTGCCTCCATAAAGGGCTTCAAAGACTTTATTTCCATTAGTATAGCTTGCATGGTAGCATCTGGTGCGTCTTCTTTAGGTTTTGGAGACTCGCTTTTCAGTCTCTTATTAGGAGTTGAAATGGCTTGTTCTTTAAGTTGTAGTTTTTTAGACGCCATACCCGTAGCGGTTTATTAATTGTAGTACTACACACTTGAGTAAGACTTCATTTGCAGAATACCTTAATTAAGCCTTGGCCTAAAAGTACATTGATTGATTAAACAGTTTCATCTTGGGCTTGATATATGTAGTTACGTAAATGGAATCTTGAAGGAATGCTCCAATATTATGTTCGAATAGTTCAACAGAGGCAGCTCAATTTTAGTAGTTCTTTTCCATAATAGGCAAGAGTACCATTATTCCGTTTAAAATGGTGAAAGAGGAATTACAGCTATTACGTTGGCATTGGTTAACCAAACAAATAAGTATTTGGCCTTAAAAACCTTCAAGAGCTGGCAGTTGCTTTAACCAGTAGCATCCACTATGACAGTACAGCACATTGATATGAGGAAGTCTTTATTTGCTTTACTATGTAGAGTTAATATTGAATGTTAAAGCATTACAGAATCCATTGCAGAAAAGAAAAGAGAGGGAAAATTCCCAATGAGGTTTTGTATATATTGGTAATCTACCTTTCTTGAAGAAGATAAATGCTTCCAGTATCTTTAAACATCATTTGTATTATAAAATATAGTGAATATGTCTTTAAATAGCTTATTAACTGTGCCTGGCCCGTGTTGTGAAGAAAAGTGTACACCTTTCACCTCAGAGCACCTTCAGATTCACGCGTAGCCTGGCCAGCTCACTAGAACGTCGGCTCACGTGTTACTGGATCTCCTGGCTCGGCAAGCCTAGCTCCTTCCACGATACTGCTCCCATTGTCGAAGGATACTTCAGCATGCGAAGCGCCACGGACCACCAGGCAAGTTTAGAAAATATGCGGCTATAATTTTTATAAACTTTTTACCTCTCCATGAATAAGAAAAAGGATCAAATCTAACTACGGAGCAGGAGTGCAGAAATCAGTCGGCCATCTCACACGGTGCTTGGCCACGACCCCGAGATTATTGGGGATTTTATGTGATTCAAACAAATATTAATACAGCAAATCAATAGATAACCAGCAAGTCACTCCTTATCTAGTGAAGTGCATACGCATATGTTTAAAGCAATAGGGGTTGATTTACAAAGCCTTTTTCAATGGGGTTTCCCATTCAAAAGTGCTTTTGTAAATCGGGCCCATATGCTGTATAAGAAAACTAATATTCAGCCTCTGCAAAACGTACCTTTTGCACACCATTCTATACCATTACAGGAGAAAAGAGATCATAACACACATGACTAATACATTGGGGGTCATTACGAGTGAGGCGGTAAGGGATTAACAGCGCTGGTAAAGGTGCCGGAGCCGTCAACCCCTTACTGCCTCATTACCAGTTCTGCTCACGGGACCCGCTAAGGCCGCCTGGTTTTACGTCCCGCGAGCAGACCAGGGTGCTAACAACGGGCCCGTTATTAACGGGCCCGTTGTTAGCACCCTCTCCATTCCCATTGAGCCCTATGGGGGCTCGAATGGGAATGGCGATGTACCCGGTCTGGGTTCCCAGGAAGGGGAATTAACGGGCCCTCCAAGGTCGGAATGGCCCGGTAATTCCCCATTCCGGGAAAACCCGGAACCGGTACCCGGTAAGGGGGTAGCCATTCCGCTAATAGCGGCATGGCTACCTCCTAACTCGTAATGATCCCCAATGTGTCATAACCTTTACATATAATTAATAGAGATTCAGAATTCAAAGTGAAGGGGCACTCCCCAGTATTTTCCAAATCAATAAGCAATGCATTCACGCTAATAATGTGATAGTCTCAGATTGAAATGATATGCTAGTCGTACGCGGAGAATAAGGGTGTGTATCTTTGTCCTCTTCCAGCATTACCATGAGGATTAAGGAATTATTGTATGCATAGCACACCCGCATTTAAATTACTTCTGGGTTTTCTTTCCAATTCCAGCAACATTTGTAAACCTTTTTGTTTTAATGGGCACAGTAATTTTCACTCGAGCACTTTATTCAAAAATACCCTAAACATACTCACTTTGTCTTGACTTTAATTACTATGTGTACTGAGAAGAAAACTAACAATTATTTACCGCCACCAAATCTATGGGGGTTTCTTCTTGTTCTGTCCATTCCTGGACAGGCGGCACGCCACCACTCCCTTGGATAAGTGGGTGGTGGTGTCAGGGACAGTTAAATCTGTGCTCTGTCCCTATCTGTGCCCCTTCAAGTCATCTCTTTACACACTGATAGTTTTTAGAATTTGTATCTCTGTATTTGTTAAAAGTTGTGTGTCGGTTTTTCTTTCCCATGTGTGCTATAAAATATAAGTAGTTGTAAACACACACATGACATGATGGATGTAATGGATCATGGTGTGTATTTTCTTGGCCCCCACTGCTTCGCGCAAAAAAAGTCCCACATGAATCTCATCTCAATCGGCCCAGGGCCGAATGGCTGAGTGGCCTGTCCACTGCTGGTTGTCTTCAGAATTAAATTATGTAGCCTTCAGGGTACTGACTTCCAGACCTGACACAGGTGGACTCAGCGTTTCATCCTTCTGAGGTTAAACATTGGAAATTAATAACGCCTGTTACTATACAACTTAGAAGTAGGAGTGCTCTAACATGACCCTCTTCATAACATGCAATATTACTTACATCTTGGCATATCATTTTCATTTAGTCCAATAAGAGGCATAGAACCCAGCGGGTTGGGAGGTTTAGACTAGACTAACATGGTGTCAAAATGCTATTTGCACTTGATGGGCGCAAATTATTAAATGATCTAAGTGGGCATGGGTGGAGGGTTGGCAAACCTAATGCACAGCTTTTGTCACACACGAAATCATAGGAAATGAATTCACAAGAAGCCAGGGACGCCATTTCACCAAAATGCCAGAGGTAGCAGAAGTGACATCACATGACCTCTGATGAAATCACAGGAAGTTATGTCATTTTGCTCCCCTTCACCTCGAAGTGACATCATGAGAAGCGATGGAACACGACCTTTCACCCCTTGACAAAACAGGAAGGGACATCACATATTGTTCCAAAGTACACTACAAGAAATATGGGTGCGATATCACTACATTGTTATATACATTTCATAGAAGAAGGGATCACCATATGTATCGTTAATATCAGTGTGTATAGGACGATATTACCAAATTACTGTGAATGCAAGCAGACGTTGAAGGCTAAATGATAATGATATGTTAATAGAAAGCCAGCCACTCTAAAAATAAAGAGCCACATTACACTGTCCACAGCCTAGGAGCTTCCATTAAAATAAATGTAAAAAAGGTTAAACAAAAAAATGTAAAAAACAAATCTTTTCTTTTCTAGGGGTAGCAAGGGAGACCACAGGGGTCGCAATTGCGACCCCTGGCAACCCCCAAATGACATACCTGCAAGAAGCAGTCACACCGCAAGTGCAGGCCCAGAGTAATGTTATAGACTGTGACATCACAAGAAATGTACCAAAGATGGGTAAATACCATACCTGTGAAGATATGAGAGGGAGAGGAAGTCAGTGGTTACACCTGCTAACCCAACAATCACAGGCAATACTGATTAGATACAAAATGCGTAATGCCCAGACAATACATTGCAGTGTGGTGTAGAGCAATTGAACCTCTGGTGTTTGCAACTGTGCATGCTATCAGGTTTTCCTCGAGTCGATGCAGAAAACGCCCTGTGAATAATATATTGATCACAGAGACGTCATTTGGGGATCACTAGGGGTCGCAACTGCGACCCCTGAGGTCTTCCTTGCTACCCCTGTGGTCTCCCTTGCTACGTTAGGTAGGATTCCTGAGAAAAGCTAAATTACGCTGCAAGCCATTTGTCACAGCCATTAACCTGTACTCAGTTTTATGTTTCTTGTGCTACTTTAACATATTGCATTTTGAATTATTCCATCTTATTTACCCTGCTTGCATTGTTCGAGGTATTGAGGATTTATAAACTCCAACACTCCGGAAAATAGTAGCTGCACGTGGGATATTCCATTGATTGTGGATTTGTATTCTTTGCATTACGCTATTTCAGGAAGTTTCATTGTAATTTTAGCTTTGCTCCTGCCACCTACCTTTGCACGCTCCATTTGACTTCGGGCATTCACTTCCTTGGATTCAGTGTGCATTGCCTGCGCACCAGACTGCTGGAGAACTACATCTCCAGGCAGCCCGGCAACTGCATATAGGGAAACGTCAGGCGCTTCAGCGCCGGCGCTTCCGCAGCAAGCCAGTCTTCGCCGGTCCTTGCTGTCACTCAGCATTCCAGTGGGAGACTCTCTTCTTTCTACTGAGACTTCATCTGACAAAAGTAAGTTATGGGTGACCCTGAAGTCACACAGCTACTGGCCCAGGCAACACGGGCTTACCAATTAAATGTGGTACAACAACATGTGGACAAAAGACTGGGAGAAATCTCCCAGAACCCACGGCTACCTGTCAACTCACAAACATTCCCACAGCGTGAGGCCGGAAAGGAAGAAACTCCGAAATCCGCCTGTAGCTGGGAAATGATTCAGATATGCAAACCAAAGATACACAGGTTGCACCTTCAATCACGACATCCTTTAAGACAAATAAAAAGAATTTGACTGACATCAAAATTGCTCTGTTAAACAACAGATCAATGAGCAAGCATGCCCAAAATATCCACGACTACATTACCCGGGAGAGCTTAGACATCTTATGTCTAACGGAATCCTGGCTTCAGGAGCCCGTTGGACCCACCATAGACATTGCAGTACCCCAAGGGTATAATCTCTTCTATTAAAACAGAGAGTTTGGAAAGGGGGGCAGAGTGGCTGTAATAGCCAGAACTGAGCTACTCCTGTTCCCATCTACCATTCTTTGTCAAGGGTGTGAAACCCTATTGCTGAAAATAACACCAAACAATTGTATCAACATCATAGTACTTTACCGACCACCCTCCCTGACTACGGACTTTAACGAGGATTTAATTCAGATACTAAACACCCTCAAAGGACCTAATATAGGAACCGAGGTCCTAGGGGACCTCAATAGAAGGAGAGGCAATAGTAAAGAAAAAGAGGTAATTGCCCACGATAAAGACCAAAAATCTATAAATTACAGAGTGATCAAAAATGAACCCACCACAGGTAATGGAAACCAGTTGGACTGGATTATATCTAATAATGTAGATACCACCACACAGCAGACAGTTCCTTGCATCTGGTCCGATCACTATAAAATTGCACTAAAACTGACACCTAAAATCAGTACAAAAAAGCTAGATAATGCACCGAAAATGATCCTTTATAGAAATTTTAAAAATCTCACACCAGACATCCTAGCTAACACTGTTACTACCATCATGTGTTTAACTTCCGTTGAGGACTCCTGTGATGATATTGTTAACATGTACAATACACACTTTCAAAAACTTGTTGACTCCGATGCTCCGACGAAACAAAAACATCTCAGACAAAATGTAAACCACCAAAAATGGTTTAATGATGAGACAAAAACACCAAAAAAAGAAAAAAGGAAACTAGAAAGACAGTGGCAAAAAAGCCTAACAGATGAAAATAAAAAGAAATGGAAAGAACTAGACAAAAATACAAAGAGAAACTGACCAAGGCTGAGATAAACTTTTATAATCAGCCAATCTCCACAGCCACCAACTGCACAGGAAAACTCTTTCAAATCTTAAAGTCAGTAGAAAAGCCCCCTTCTTGCTCACCCCCTTTCCAACCCACACAAGAGGACTGCGAGAAGGTCCAACTCGCCTTCCATGAAAAAATCCAGAAAGCCTGTAAAACCATTAGCCTCTGCCAGGTGTCTACCCAAGTGCAATCCTCATTGAACATCGTAGGCACCCCCACCGAACGTGGGGAAAAAATGTAAGTTTAACCCCCTCACCTTAGACGAAATGAAGAATCTCCTCACCTCACTCAGGCAGACAACCTGCTCAGAGAATATTCTACTCCCGAAAACCGTCCTTGAAAACATAGAGATATTTACACCCCTCATTCGCAGAATTGTAAATGCCTCCTTTAAAGACAGGAATGTACCTACCTTAGTCAAAGTAGTGACAGTTACACGGTTAGTCAAAAAAACAGGACGTGACCAACAAGACCCAACCAATCTTCGGCCAATTACTACTTGCAACCTACTTTTGAAAATCCTAGACAAAGCAGTAACGAAACAATTGCAAACTTACGAGGACGAATGCAACCTACACCACGCACAACAATCCGGGTTCAGAGGCTCACATAGCACAGAGACAGCGCTATTTGACCTTCAGACTAGAATGCTGAACATCCTGGAAAAGGACAATACCGGTATGTTGATACTTTTAGATTTATCAACAGCGTTTGATCTGCTAGATCATCATAAACTCCAGGAAGCACTGGTAACATCAGGATATTGCTCCCAGGAGGCTATAGATTGGATTTCCTCCTTTCTTATGGACCATAGCTCCAAAATACATTGGGGAGGGACATTTTCTAATCCCATAAGTATAAACTGTGGTGTGCCACAAGGGGCCAGTTTATCCCTCGTTCTCTTCAATCTTTACCTCTGCTGCCTTTGCACACTCCTTAACAACCTTCAGGTGCTATTCACCAACTTTGCAGATGATACCCAGCTCATCTTAGAGCTGAGTGGATGCCACAGCATAGATAGTTCTAAAATTGCTACCATCTACAATGTAATCGAGGCATAGATGAAAGCTAATTGGCTGTGCTTAAAGAGCAGCAAAACAGAGCTCATGATTTTTGGGTCCACCCAGGCCAGAGCAAAACCTATCTCGGACTACGCCAAGTTCAGCATAAAAATTTCAAAAGCTTGATCTCCGACAAAGTGAAAACTTTAGGGATGTACTTAGAACCCTCCCTCGGAGCGAATGCTCATGTAGCATATCTAAAAAAGAACTGCAGATATTACCAAAGGCTACTTAGACACATAAGACCCGTCTTAAATGAAGAAAATAGTACCACCATCGCTAAAGCTATCATTCTCTCAAGACTGGACTATGGAAACGCCTTGCTACTGTGAGCAAGGAAGGGTTGCACAGACCAGTGCCGGGTCATTCAGAATGACGCGGTGAGAGCCATAAAAAAGAAATCTAGAAGGGACCATGTCACAGAAGACTGAAAATCTTTACATTGGTTAGCTGTGGACGATCATGTTACATTCAAAGTAGTTTCAATCGTCCACCGCTGCCTCTACGGCTCCGCCCCTGCCTACTTGAAGGAGAAAATAGCCTTCTACAAACCAGGACAACCGCTGAGATCAAAGGATAAAGGCTTAGTAAAGATCACCAGTGTGAAAAAAACTAATGGACTGGGACGATCCTTCCAAGTCAAAGCATCTTTAATGTGGAACAAACTCCCAGCCATGGTTAGGCTAGAACCCAACTTTTCGGCCTTTAAAAAGAAACTGAAAACACTCTTATTCAAATAATCTACCCAGTAACTTGACCTAGGCCAGACGCTAACTGTGTTGTTTTTAATGTGATCCTCTGTCTCTATGTTCGCGCCCTGATGCCTGCGGGCTCCGGCACGTTCAAAATAAACAAATACTAATGTAAATACCCCTAAAAAAACTTACAAACAATATATATATGTATATATATTTTTTCTTTTTAAATGTAAGCTCCTGGACTGTGGCGGGTGTCATGTGTCTCTTTGTTTCTGGAGTGGCTGGCTTTCTTGCTCAGGCCTCTTAAAAGCAAATTGGGTTCCAAAAGTGGAACACTTTGAGCAGTGACGCTAAATAAAAAAGAATAGGAATAACAATTAATGTGTCTTTCTGGAATTCTATACAATAATTTCTTTTTTTTTGTTGTTTTTTTGTTTTTGTTTTAATCAATTTGATATTTACAAAAGAAGAAAAGAAAACATTTAGTTTTCAGTAGAAGCTACAGTAGCAAGTGGAATCGTCAGTGATGATAAGATCGGGAGAAGTATTGAGGCCGGAACTCATCGAAGGTCATTGGGCAGACCAATCAACCTGAGGACGGTCGACTGAGAAGTTCAGTGTTTACATAGACCAACATTTTATAGGTGGCCAGCTGCCACGAAGGTCTGTCTCCGGCCATCAATCTGGACCAACAAACGTCCTGGTCACTTAAAATGTGCTCCGAAAAGATCTTCGTCAGGTAGACTGTTCGTATCCTGGCTGTGCGAGGACATACTAAGAGCAAATGCCTAATCGTTACTCCCGGCGTTTTACATAATCGGCACTCGTTCGATGGAGAAAGCCCTCTGATTGCTAAGATTTAGTTGGTTAGCAGGAGATTTAGTCGCGCTCTCATTATTAAATCGCGAGCGTGTCTAGAAGGGAACGTTTTGATGTATGGTTGTAAATCGTTGAATCTTCTGATGTTTGGCGGGAGGTGCTGTGTCAATTTATTCTTTAGAGCTGCCTCGCTGGTTTGGATCCAGTCAATTTCTTTCAGTTTTTTTAAAAATTTTTGTGGGGTTTCTGACGAGTGTCTCTTCGTCACACTCTGTGGTAGCTAACAGAGCCTGGTTTGTTTTTGTCCAGCGATTTAGCATGTTGCTTTGGCCGTTTTCACATTCTTTCTTGATTAGATTGTAAATTGATGGATCAGATGAAATTCTGGCTTTGCAATAAAGCATGAGCATGCTAGATTTCACTGTTCCCCCGAGTGATAGCAGGCTGAGTTCCTTCCTTATGACGGTCACCGAGGTGGAATTAGGGAGACCCAGTGTCCCTCTCCAAAACATCGCTTCCAGTCTCGGCCACACGGTAGTGGGTAAATTCGGAAGGGCGTTGGCGCCGTAGGTCAAGGTAGGAATAACCTTTTTTTTGTAGAAATCTACAACAGGAATTAGAGAGAAGCGTCCAAATTTTCTGTTGATGGCTTTAGCTTGTGCAATCAACTTTTTCGTTGTCCTTTTGAGGTGGGCTTGCATTGCCAGTTCATTTCTTGAGCAGTCAAGTGTCAGTCCAAGGTATCTAAATTCAGAGACTTTTTCGACCCGCTGCTTTTCCAAGAACAGAGCGTTTTTTTCCATCTTCTTTGGTTTTGTAGACAGAATCATACATTTTGACTTTTTTTCGTTTATCTCCAATTTGTTGTCAGCCATGTAGTCCGAGAGTTTCTTCAGTTGACGCTGCAGGCCCACAAGAGTGTGGTCCAGAAGGACCAGATCGTCTGCGTATAGGGTTCTGTTCACGTGGGTGTCGCCCAACTTTGGTGGGAAACAGCGGACATCTTGGAACGTTGTTTGCAGGTCCCCCAGGAAGGAGATAAATAGGGCGGGGGCCAAAGGGCACCCCTGTTTCACCCCTCTGGCGGTTGGAATCGCTGGGGACAGGAGGCCATGTTGGTTTAATCTTACTCGCATGGTGGTGCCGGTATACAGTGCTTTGATCGGTTCCAGGATCGGGGTAGGGCAACCCCAGGTTTTGAGTTTCTGCCAGAGCCGCAGGCGCTCTACTTTATCGAACGCCTGGGTGAGGTCGATGAAGATTAGATAAAGTCACGGTCCACCATCCAACACTCTCCCTTTGAGCGCACTGAGCATCAGTATGTTGGCTGCTGTGCCCAGTCCTTTTTTGAAGCCTGTTTGAAGATAGTCATGGCAGCCTGCCGTTTTGGCCCAATTGTTGAATTCTCTCAGCACAAGTGAACCAAACACTTTTCCAATACAGTCCAGAAGGGCGATCGGCCTGTAGTTTTTTGCACATCTTTGGAAGATTTTGCTGAGAAGAGGGGCCCACTCTTCCTCGAAGGACTTCAGGTCGACATGCGTGATGCCGTCCGGGCCTGGGGCTCGGGAGTTTTTGAGTCTCTTAATTTGTGTTGTGATGTCCTCGATGTCGTCCACTCTGATCCATGGTAGTGATGGGTCTGCCAGCTTCTCTATTTGCTCTTCTTCAGACTTCTGAAACAATGCGCTGAAGAATTTGACCCAGGTAGCTTCGCCGATGTTTGAAATGAGAGCGGTTTTTCCATTGGAGTTTGTCGAATTCAGGAGGCTCCAGAACTCTCTACTGTTGTTGGATACTATTGTTTTCAGAATTGCTTCTGAGTCCTGTTGATATAGGGTCAAGCGATAATTTTTGAGCCAGTTTTTGTACTGTCGGCACCCCTTTGCTGCATCAATTATTGCTTCCGCGGTTCCTCTCACTTTAGCTTGTCGTTTTAGCCTTCTCATCTCCTTGCGTTTTGACACCACGATGTTGTCATATTTGTGGTGCGAGCAGTTGTCATTGGCTCTGTTGATGACCTTGACTTTGTATGTGACCAGTAAAGGTAAGTTGTCAATCTGCTCACTTGTCTCCCGTTCTGCCTCTGCCTGGTATTTTTGTTCTAGTTCCTTTATGGCTTTAGCCGATATTTTCAGTCTTGTTCGTTGGTTGTTCGTGGAGAGCTGTGGCAGCGCGTAATCTCTTTCCACCTGCGTTGTTGACCAAACTGTCACGAGCAAGTTATGGTCACTAGCCGGCGCTTTGATCACGTCAAAAGAACTTATCACTGCCAGCAACGGCGTGGAGACAAATATGTGGTCTATTGTGGCGTTCGCTTCTCGCCTTGCCCAAGTCGGCAGCCGTTTTGGGTCTGGAAAGGCTGCGTCCAGGTTATGGAGTTCACGAGAGTTCATCAGTTTCAACCACTGGGCTCCTCTCTTCACTCCCGGGCTGTTCTTGTCCATACGGGAAGTGAGTTTGTCTGAGGACTAGCATGTGGCGTTGATGTCTCCACATATCAATAGGTTAGGGGTTAACTGGGCCGACAGTGCCTCGTCGATCGCTCTTTCTATTTGTTCCAGAAAGGATGTGTCACTGATCCCAGCTGGATTCCAATACGTATTTATAATGATCAGTGGCTCAAGTAGTTGGTTGGCTGGGTGGTCTTCGCGTTCTGTCTGAACTGCTTTGGTCATCAGGATGGAAGGACTGCTGAATAGCATGGAGTCGAGTGAGAAACCACAGCCTTGACGACATGCTGTCAATATTCTAGAAGATGGACGTCCTGTTTGTCGTTTTGTGGCCGGCGAGAGGATGATTTCGTATCCCTCAAATGTCGGGACCTCTGTGAGCCAGGTTTCCTGTAGACATAGAAAATCATAATCTCTTAGTTCAATGTCTCCTGGTCGCATTAAATGCGAGTGTCCCCTGGTGTTCCATGAGCCTAGTCGGATGCAGGATCTCACAGCTTTCTTGACGATCGTGAAGGCTGAACCGGACTCATGGTGCTTGGATTGCTATTTCCTTGGTGCACCAGTCGGTGCTTTGGATAACCCCGACTCAGGACCCAGGACTAGGTTGAGTCTCGAGTTGCACCTCTGGGTGGTTGTATTTGGTCTGCCAAGATCGTTTTTGTAATCGTGAGGTCCCTTTTCCTATTGTTTTGTTCTTGGCTTAATCTTGGCGGCGTTTTCTCGCCTCCCTGTTCCTTGTAGGCCTTCTCCTCAGTGATAATTTGTGACTCGTGTCTGTGGTTTAATTTTTCCCCTCTTGTCTCGTGCCGGTGGTTTTTTGTGTACTGACAGTGTTTTGACAAGGGGCTTCTCGTTTCCCGGGCAGCTGAGTGATCACGTTTTGGGCTTGGTCGGTTGAACCTTATTGATCTAGTTGATTCTATGATGTCATATCCAAGTTTCAGCAGTGCTTTCGTCTCGGCTATCAAGAGACGAAACACAGATTTTGAAGCCACGTAGAGATGTGAGATGGATTTATGCTGGCACTGGCTGGGGTCCACTATCAGCAGGTCTTTCGTGTTTATGGATCTGAGATTTGGCACAAAGCTCAGTAATTCTAGCACCGCACCTCTATTTAGTACTACCTCGTCATCATTTCCAGGGATCTGCTCCAGCTTTAATATCCATTTCTTCCTTTCTGTGTTTTTTTCATCCTTGGGGTATTTTTCAGTCTTAGAAGTGAAGTGCGGAGCTTTATGTTTCCGAGGTTCCGTGCTGGGTCGAAAGCTTATTTTGCTTGTGTGGTGCGGCTCCGCAAAGGCAGTAGTGTGACGTGAAGGCTTGGACAAATGTCGATTTTCTTTCTCGTGTGAAGGATTTGTGGACTCCTGGTTGCCCTTGCTCGCTAAACCCCTCGGGCTCTTTGCTTTCCACTGCACCCCTTTATTCAATTTCTTACACCGGTCCTCAAGTGTTGAAAATTCTGAGCTAAATGGTTCATCCTCCAGGTTGGTCCCCGTACCAATGTGTGCCTCCCTGTGGGCGTCTCTTGTTGCCACGAAAGGAGCACACCCGTTTTGTACTTGGGTTGGCTCTTCGTCCAGATGTTGACTCATGTTAATCATTGAGTCGTCTTCAAGGAAGTCTTCTGCAGTTTTGGGCGAGCTCACCGCTGTTCCGGTTTTGGGTCTCCCACTAGTGATGAACAGTTGTTGGGCTAGAGGCTTTTGTCTCATTTCTGCCCCCTGCTGTTTTTTATTTTGCTTAGTGATAGGCTTGGCTTTCATAGCCATTGTTGGTGAGGGGGTTTCTTTCTCAATCAGATAACTGAGCAGAGTTGAGCCTTTTGCTTTTCCGACTAACTGTTTAGCTGGTTGAGTTTGGTTCTTGTGGGTTTTAATTGGAGCTTCTTGGGCTTGACTACTCTCTTTAGAGGTTATCCCACCCTGGCCCTGCGCCGGCTTATCGACGCCTGTCTTAGGTCTCCTTAGGTGAGGTTCTTTCTCTTGGTCCTGACCGATGTCACTGGTTAGGTCTATAGTTATGTCTGTTTGCGTAGCGGTGGATACTGTATACCTCTTTGAGACTATTGTAGGTATGTTCTGTTCCGTTGTCGGGATTGGTGTACTTGTCTCGGTAGGTAGATTGGGAGAACCTTTATCTTTGGCCATGATGTAAGCCTCTAGAAATATCAGTTTGCTGTACATCGTAGCTTGTATTGTGCTGTGGTCTTTTAGGTTGTCACTCATGGCCTCGTATAGCTTCATAAAAGGCGCCAAGGCGATTGTTGTTGATGACATAATTGCCAGAATGTCTGCTTTTTTCGAGGGAGTTTCAGCACCTATATAATTTGATGAAGTCGACGTTCTCGTTTTTGCAGGGGTTTCTAGCACTGTGTGCTGCTTTTGGGACCCTAGCCAGGTCTCGGAGCAAGGAACGTCCATTGACCTTCTATGATTTTTGTTCACTGCAGAGGCTCTTGCCGGTCCAGTATACCCGGGGCTGTTACTTGTTGAGGCTCCTGTTATTGGACTGTTCCATGTTTCCTTGCTCCCCTGATCAATTGTGTCACCGCCCGGATGCATTTGGACTCTCTCAAGTAGTGGAGCAGGCGGCCGCGGGCTGCTCGGGGTTGAGAGGCCCTCACCCTTACATGGGCTTGTTTCACCATTGGATACTGTGGCTGTCCATCTGGCTTCTACTTGTTGGAGTGAGGGTTCACCTTTGTCTCGTTCTGCTTCCATGCCCGCGTCTGTTGACTCTGATGCAGGATCAATTTCGTGTGGCCCATAAGTATTTGGTGGGGCTTCCATCACTTCCCCGTCCATATGTGTGTCTTCCACCACTGGGCTCAGGTGCTCTCCATTTCTCGTCTCTTCGAAAGTCTCTTCAGGGTCTAGTACGATCGCCTCTAGAGAGGAGCCCTTTCCTAGATCTTCCTCTTCGTTAGCTTGTATCTCCTGGGCCCTTCCTTTCCTATGCTTGTCTTCCTGTGTCTTTCCTGAAGTCCCTTCTGAGGGGGGGCTCGTATGTGCGACAAGCTGCACCTTAGTGGGCAATCTTGGTGTGTCATCTATTCTCCGGCATTTCGCCTGCGGCCAGCAATCCTGCAGTGCTTGGAGGATTTCCGTATCTGACAGTTCCACAGTGTTTCTACTTCTGTGTGCTGATGATGGCTTGAAGTAGTATTTTAGGCTGTGAGTTACTGGTGGTTTTCTTGTGGTTTTAATCTCAGGTGTCGTGTGTGGAAGTTGATCCCCCTCCGCGGCCTCTTGGTTTTTGTATGGCTTCACTTGGGGCCATCTGCGGTTACCCGTTCCTTCCTTCATCCTTGTTTTAGAGGCCCAAGAGCATACATTCTCATTTCTTTTTCTCTTGGCTTTATTTCTAGTTGGTTTAGATATACCAACTTCCAGTTCTGTGGGGTCTGCTGTCCCATCGCCTCCGTCATGTGAGCCAGGCAGAAGGTCACTGTCAATCCATTGAGCATGGGCGTGCACCATCGCCAGCACCGACAGTGCTGGCCGCCTGCTCTCTTCGCTGCCAGCAGATGGTGCTCCCTGCGTGTCGCTCGGGCGCTCCTCAGCGGCCAGCAAGCCGACCGCGTTGAAGTCTCTCCCCTCTCCTTCTGCCTCTCCCACGCCCTCCCCTGTTCGGACTTCGAGCCCGACGCCGTCCTCGGCTGGCGTGCTCGGCACGCCTGACAGGTCTCTCTCATGATCCCGGACCTCTGCTGGGCTGCAGACGCTTTCCTCTCCCTTGCTCGGCCTCGCCGATGGCCGGGCGTCAGCTTCCCCACTCCCGGCGAGCTCCTCCCCAGGCAACCGCCGCACCACCACGGCCTCCGCGAGGTCCAGGATCGGCGACCTAGAACCCTGAGAGGTACTGTGCGGTGGGGTGGTCGGAAAGCGGGTTGGGGGCAGCGAGTTGGGGCTGCTGGGTGGAATGTTGACTGCGACGCCCCAAGCTGGCTCATGGCTGGTGGTAGCGGCTGGGGCAGTTTTGGGAGTTTTTGGTTTGGGACACTGAGTGGGACACAGAGTGGTTTCCTCCCCACTCGGCAGCCCTGCGCCTCGCTCCTCAGTCCCTCCATGTATACTTAAGGGGCTAGGTGTGACTTTGCTGTCTCTGTTGAAAATTCCTTTGCGCTCACCTTTTTTTGCTGCAGCAGCTTTGAGGGCGAACGGATGTCCAATGAAGGCACTCTCTGTGCCAGCTCGTGGTCTCAGACTTTTCAGCCGGCCGCAGTCCTCGCCTTCTTCCTCCTGGCTATGACGTGGTGAAGATGACGTTTCACTCCTGGCGAGCCTGGCCGCCCTGGCCGCCATGACTGCAGGACTGCACCTACTCGTCACCTACTCCGCTCCGCTCCACTGGGAAGTGGGGTTTTTGACTGTTCACCACTTTGCTCCACCCACTGTAGAGACTGTAGATAGACTGCTCCAGAGTAGACTGCAGGACTGCACCTACTCGTCACCTACTCCGCTCCGCTCCGCTGGGAAGTGGGGTTTTTGACTGTTCACTTTACACCACTTTGCTCCACCCACTGTAGAGACTGTAGATAGACTGCTCCATGGTAGACTGCAGGACTGCACCTACTCGTCACCTACTCCGCTCCGCTGGGAAGTGGGGTTTTTGACTGTTCACTTTACACCACTTTGCTCCACCCACTGTAGAGACTGTAGATAGACTGCTCCAGAGTAGACTGCAGGACTGCACCTACTCGTCACCTACTCCGCTCCGCTCCGCTGGGAAGTGGGGTTTTTGACTGTTCACTTTACACCACTTTGCTCCACCCACTGTAGAGACTGTAGATAGACTGCTCCAGAGTAGACTGCAGGACTGCACCTACTCGTCACCTACTCCGCTTCGCTCCGCTGGGAAGTGGGGTTTTTGACTGTTCACTTTACACCACTTTGCTCCACCCACTGTAGAAACTGTAGATAGACTGCTCCAGAGTAGACTGCAGGACTGCACCTACTCGTCACCTACTCCGCTCCGCTCCGCTGGGAAGTGGGGTTTTTGACTGTTCACTTTACACCACTTTGCTCCACCCACTGTAGAGGCTGTAGCTAGACTGCTCCAGGGTAGACTGCAGGACTGCACCTACTCGTCACCTACTCCGCTCAGCTGGGAAGTGGGGTTTTTGACTGTTCACTTTACACCACTTTGCTCCACCCACTGTAGAGACTGTAGATAGACTGCTCCAGAGTAGACTGCAGGACTGCACCTACTTGTCACCTACTCTGCTCCGCTCCGCTGGGAAGTGGAGTTTTTGACTGTTCACTTTACACCACTTTGCTCCACCCACTGTAGAGACTGTAGATAGACTGCTCCAGAGTACACTGCAGGACTGCACCTACTCGTCACCTACTCCGCTTCGCTCCGCTGGGAAGTGGGGTTTTTGACTGTTCACTTTACACCACTTTGCTCCACCCACTGTAGAAACTGTAGATAGACTGCTCCAGAGTAGACTGCAGGACTGCACCTACTCGTCACCTACTCTAATTTCTAGATTCATGAAAGGTTTGTTTCAGGCACACTTCAGCGGGTGATTCACTAATTTAGTCTGTTCATAAACACCTCAACGCAGCCTTTCATTCTTCTGAGGTCGCTAAATGAGTACCAACAGAGGTTGGGTGAGAATGTATGCATATTTGTTCTATATAAAGCACTTAAGCGTAAGTGCTATATAATAACACATCGTTATCATTTGGCCTTGGACGTCTGCTTGCATTCACAGTAATTTGGTAATATGGGCCTATACACACTGATATTAACGATACACATGGTGATCCATTCTTGAATGAAATGTATATCACATTATAGTGATATTGTAACCATATTTTTTGTAGTGTACTTAGGAACAATGCTATGTGATGCCACTTCCTGTTCTGTCAAGGGGTGAAAGGCCGTGTTCCATCGCTTCCCGTGATGTCAATTCGGGGTGGGGTCAAATTACATCACGTCCTGTGATGTCATCAGAGGTCATAGGTTGTGTGATGTCACTTCCGCTACCCCTGGCATTTTGGTGAAATGACATCCCTGATATTGATGGATAAGAGATGACAGTCTTTGGATGGTATATCATCACCTGGGCTACGTGTCTATCCTGGGATATTGCCCACAGTGAAGGGGAGGTAATGGTCATAACAAGATCGTCAAGCAAGCTCCATTCAAGCTAGTAAGAAACGATGCCTGAGTTTGTGAAAAAGAAGGTATAGAGTTTCTCTTACTCTACCTCTCCCAAGTTATTCACAGCAAACATATCACTAATGAGGCAGATGTTCACTGTGAAAGACAGCAGGCTCGTTATCTGTTGACTCACACAAACTCAAAACAGCAGTGCTACTGCACACCCATGGAGGAGCAGAAGTTCTTGTTAATGAACCAGCCAATATTGCGATGAATCAGACAATTCCACAGCAGATTAGGTTGGAAAATGCAACCCGGAATGAGATTAATAAATGCTGGGATGTTACATCATTACAAAACTAGTTGGAAGCCAAACAGATTCCATGCAGTTTATTGACATTTCTATTTTGCTCCTACAAAAGAATTAAGAAAATATCACTAATTGGGAAGAATTCCTGGCATATTACGTAAATTGGGTGATGAACATTTTAATGAAAAACGCTGATGTTTAAGATGAAAAAGTGCAACAAGAAATAGGAGACATGAAGAAATCACGGGGCACAAAATAATGAAATTACAAGCTTTTATGGTAAAATACAGATAGATTTGGAGAAATATAAGCATTAATCAAACAGTTACAAATGGGACATTTTTGAAAGAAAAACAAGATCATAACAGTGGCCGTATTGTAAAGAAACACGATCCTCCTTACTGAAAATAGAATACTAAAACCTAGCGAATATTGCAACTAGCACCTATCTCGTAGCTCCCATCAGGTAGAAAGGTCACTTCGTGCTCATTGGGCCTCATTACGACCCAGGCGGTAAGTTACCGCCTGGGCCGTGACTTTACCACCATGGCGTAAACTACGTTTACGCCATGGTGGTTGGCGGATTTACCGCCCCATTCCGACCTTGGCGGGGCGGTAAGTCCCCAATCCCCATTTACCCTTCCCCATTCCCATTTTTGCCCCATAGGGCATAATGGGAGTGGGGAAGGCGTTAATTACGCCACCGTAAATTACGGTGGCGTAATTAACTCCATGGTCCCTTAGCGCCATGGATTTAAACACCTGCTAAAAGCAGGTGTTAAATCCGCCATGGCGCTAAGGGACCTCGTACTCAGGCGGTAAGGGTCGGCGCTGTTTACGCCACCGTAAAACCCTTACCGCCTGAGTCGTAATGAGGCCCATTGTACCTGCCTGCTTTTTAGACAAAATGCCAATCTAGCAATTTGGCCAAAGGCAAGTGAGTAGATGTAAAAAGAAAACAGAAAGGAAAAGACACAATACACTTCCACCCAAAATGAAAACAGAATTGTCCAAGAACAAATGGCTATGGACCAGAAAGAAAGTGAATCGTCCATCACCATAAAACCAAGTCATGTTCTGACACAAGATGACATTGAAGTGCTACAATTAGGCTTGTTTTCCAGTTTATGACATTCATTCTGTATAATTTAGAACTGAATTGTTACATTTTAATTAAGATCGGACCCTTCTGGAATATCGCACCATTGGTGAATCCCCCCCTCTGTGGTAGGAGGATTCAGGTCATAACAGCCTCTGATCTTTAAAATAGGGGTATTTATCAACCGGCGAGTCTGGAAAATGGTTTGAAGGCAAACTCACTGTTTATTCCATCTAAATCGATGACACATTCATCTGTCTTTTAGAAAGCTGTTTGGAATGAGCACTGTTGTGATGTTACCATGTTCTCAATAGATGGAAACAATGTGCTGTGTTGTTCAGGGTACGGCCGGGGAGATGGAGAGATAGCTGACTTAGTCAAAGAGGGGTTGAGACATCAAGGAGAATGAGGACAGAAGGCAGTGGTGAACCACAGTGAGGGCCCTAGAGATGTGGGTGATCACACGGTCAGTAGAGTTTTTTCTGCGGAACCTAAATTGGACAGGGTGACTGAGTCTGTTAGTCTTCAGGCAGTCTGTGATTAAGTCCAAAACCACATGTTCAAGACATTTATCATAGTGAGGACAACTTCCTGTAATGATGGGGTCAGCCATGGTCCTTCTTCAAAATGATTATGAGGTGTCCATCTTGAAATAGGCTTGGAAGATAATAGAGAAAATTGAAAGGTTGAGCAGAGGAGCACATATAATGAGCAGCATTGTAATTTTACTGAGAACTTGTCCCTTTATTTGGAGATTTTTATTAGCTCCTTGTGTGACGGATCTCCCTGCCTTTAGTTAAGGACACAATGCATGCAATGGACAGAAGAATGACCAAGTGAACACAATTGCTATCTTGTTACCTTGGGCACGACATCTCTGTAAATATATAACAGACATGAAAATGCTTCATTTACTTAGAAATATTTCTTATTAGTTATCTGGTTCATACTATTTGTATACAGATAGATCACTTGACATGATTACGTATTTCATGAATGACAATTATTTTTGTGTGCAAGATTTCGCAAGAGGTCCTTCCCAGGGTTCTGCAAGCCTTTGTGCACCTGCACTCTAGGCCTCGCAAGGGGTTGACATTTGGGGATTGGTAAGTACTCACAAAACTCCAGAGCTTCCACAAGGGAATTATTCAACTGGCTCTCTCTACTATATTTAGATTGCTACCTCCTGGTCCCAGGGTCTTAGGTTATGATATGATATGATATATTTAGGTTGATCCCTCAAAGCAACAACCTTGTCTTCCTTCCCTATGATTTCCAACAATCTTGTTCCTTAGACGGGCTATCTTTCTTCTTGTCTCCACTCTCATCCTCTGTTTCTTCTCGTCTCCACTCTCATCCTCTGTCTCATGGCTCCAACACAAAGCTCTCATGAAATTGTCTTGCTAACCTCCGTCTTCCTCAATTGCAGTCCTTTCCACCTCCCACCTGATCCTCCACCCAACACCCTCCAAGATGGTCTACTCTCCTTCCTCCTCAATGCTTCTGTCAACCTCCTCCTTAAAGCTCCAGCCAACGTTTTCTTCCATGTTCTTTCCACTACCCTACCCACATCTTCTTCCGGCTACCTTCTTGCAGTTCCTACCAACATCTGCCAGATGACTCCTGCCTAACCTCATTTTACACCCCCCTCTTCACAACTTTTTCCGGTGACCTCTTTCAACCTTCCTCCTGGCATTCTCTCTGCCTCCTTATCCCTGCCCATAACCAGCCCTCTCCCCCCACAATTCTTCCACCTTCTTCCGGGTCTCTTCCACAGCCTCCTCTGTTCCACAGTCTCTGTGTCTCTCTCCCACTCGTAACACCTACACCAAAGCTGCTGAGTTCATGGTTTTTATTGATCCTTATCCCCTCCCTCTGGACAGTGCTCACCATGAGCGTGTGCACCGGTGGATAAGAATGGATGGGAGGCTGTGACTTTATGCTTTACTGGACTTCTTTGCTTTAACAGCCCTGATGGCAGTGCGGCTGCACTGGAGAATGGTCAAATATGGATCGAGCTCTCAAATAGCTCATCTGCCATCTTGAATTGAGCATTTCTAGCCTACACACTGCCAGACTGATGGCCCTCTCACAGTGTTTGAAGGCACTGCTTCTACGGCATCTGTGATATACTGTATACAGCTGAACCGGGCACTAAGGAGCTAAGAGGGAAAAAGAGCAAAAATGACACTGAGCACATGGAGGTCTATGTACTGCAAGAAGAAACAGAGACTACAATCGAAGACAAATAAGAGTCAAAAGAAAGCCAGTGAAGAGAAGCGAAAGAAGCAGAAATAGTATCATGCGGATAAACACAACAGAGTAGATGAATAGAAGAATTCGAGAAAGAGTGAAAGCAATTGAAAGGTTGGGAGACCAAGTAGTAATAGAGAAAAGTAATCAAGACAAGAAAAAATGAACAGAGAAACACAAACTTTGCATACATTTAATGAAGTTGGGAATGGTGAATAGGAAGTAGGATTGAATAGAGAGGAAACCAAACGAAAAGCAGCTGTGATTGATAGCAGTTGATTTGTTACTTTTGATTAGTTTAAATTTCTTTAGCTTTACTTTGTATTAGATAGTGATACAGAGGAGAAGCTGGATGCCTCTGCAGGAAGTCCCACTTCCTACCTCCTGTATATTGTAAGCTTGAGATAGTGCCATGCTCGACACCATGCTTGACATCAGTTGTTGTGGTCATACCACAGACAATATTCAAAAGAAGATACCCACTGAGAAAACCCTATCAGATGTACTCCCGAAAGAGATGATAATCTGAGGGAGGAGCTTCCTGAAGAAATATGAAAAGAGCTAAAGAGGAGCTGGTGACGTCACAAAAGATGAACCTGATGCACCGAGAAGACTGGCTGAAGAGAATATATACATACCTTATAGAAAATGAGTAAGCTTTCAAATGTGAAAAGAAGATTGCATGTGTGTGACACAATGTAGAAAATGCAAACCATTCAATAACTGTACAGATGCTGTAACGCAAGTAGACTAAGTGACTTTAGAAGCTGGCTATACATAGTGAATAGACTGCAGGGGGAACAGCCATTGTATAGAAACTGGGCATCGGTGTCATTAATTCAGTAAGACCATACCCATACAGAGAAAAGGCCAAGAACTGTGTTGCAGCAAGAATTAGCTGATATTGTGGACTTCAATGGCGAAGCTGTCTAGCCTGGTATCAGAGTTCAAGCACGCCAAGGCCGGTTATTTATTCTCAAAGCAGAGAACGTGAGAAGCTGAATCATCACTTGTTAAGGTGTAAAGAAACAACACCAAGCGTGTCAAGTTTTAGTCAATTAAGACATTTAAATGCTGCAAAATGGACAGAATTGTGGTCTCCTGTCACGTGATCCAAGGATAGAAATAGAGTTGAGCTTGGAGTTTTAGAACAGCGATAGTGTGTACTCGCACTACCTTATATTCTCAGAGACAAGAATACTCTGCAAGGCCAAGTTCAAAGACAATCTTCATGGCAGAAGGCATGGGTAATGAGAGCCGTTGAGCTAATTGGGTGGGGAGGTAGAGTCAAGTTCACCTCCTGGAACTTGGGTATGAGCTTACGTGCTGCTAATTGAACGAATGTCCAGACATGGCACGAGCATGCCAACCAATTGCAGAGGGCCATATAATGAAGGGCCTTATAGTTTGAGAGCCAATGCGATACCGGGTACTTAATAGTGTTGAAGATGACTTGCACTAGAGGTAGGCATAAGTTGTCCACCTGACAGTAGATATCCAATCACAATCCCACCCCTTATAGAAAGTATACTTTGATGTTCCCCTTCAGCCTATCACAACTCATCATAGATTTTTCTCATGTGCCATGTAGTATGACGTCACATATGATGAATTTTTAAGTATATAAATGTGCTTTTATGTGAAATGTACAAGAGCAAACGTCCGTTGATGTCCGTTATAACTCCCTGTTTTAGATAATTGTTAACAAAACAGCAAAACGTTGCCATCTTCCTGAGTTGGTTCAATTATTTGGTGTCAGAGTTATTTTGCATCCCATCCATTGCAGGCATGCTATTCAAAGGGCTTTAAGTTTACGTGGTAGCACTGTGGATGGTTAAAAGATCCAAACTAGATTTACTCCAGAGTTTCAGATGATCGGGCATCCTCTGACATTAGACGGTAGGTCGCTGGATTTCCTGTGGAGAGCAGCCAAATAGAAATAAACTTGCAAGAAGAACCGAGATGGTGGGCAGGTCCCCTTTGATGAAATCGCTGTCCAGTTTCCACAGGTGCTCTGCAGACGGAAGGCAAAGTGGTCGAATGGAGGAGGAGTCGATACCGAAGGCCTCAAAGCGATTAATGAACAAATGGTGAGTAGACTAAGGAGAATGGCAAATGAAGGGGATGGGGTTGTGATAATTTTTGAGTAACAGGAAATATTGTGCGAAGAGAAAAAATAGCGCCTAGAGTCCTAGCTCAAGGGAGCTCAGAAGAAGACATCTCAAACTCCCATTGGAGTAGAGTGAAAAGTAAGTATGGAGCCCCGCCTTCTCTTTCCATGGAAGCAATCTTGGGAAAGGATTTTCCTTCATTCAACGGGATGCGCACAGCATCCTGTTGAGCAAAGGAACATATTTTTTTTTTAGCACCCCGAATTGCCGCTTTGGTAACCCAGGGGCCAATGGCCTTTACATCCTATCCGGTCTGCCGGATCGAGGTGTTAACGCCACATAAAAACATACATGAGGAGACTCCCTTATATTTGACAACCGGTACATTTTTGGTTTTCTTACACCTCTTGCCACCCTGCCCTTGTTAGCCGTGCATGGTACCCCTCCTGAGGAGCCCTCGACTGGCTCTTGTTCCTCTCTACATTTAACATTGAACCCCACAATTTTAGGCTCGTTCCTATACCTTTCATGTGAGGAGGCAGATAAAGCCGGGCCCTCCCCACTGTCATGGTCAATTGGCCTTGCAAATACATCATCATGAATAAATACAGACTCATTCAACTTTTCAACAACAATATCCACCACCTTTCGTCTTCTTTTACAATCGGGGCATTGTTAAGTAATGTGTGTGTCTCCTTAATAACCTCCCAAAAGGGGGGCAAGTGCGGACAGTCGCCCATTAATTACAAGGTTATGTTACTTTCACTTAAAAGATGCGTGTCTGCCTTACCTTTATCACAAATATTATCGTAGAGGTCCACAAATGAACTGAAGACCATATTTAAGGCAGACACAGTCAGCGAGGTAAGCCACATATATATGTCCACCCCCCCAAAGGTTATGATGCACCGAGCTGCCTCCCTAAATGCTTCCCTCTTCAGGGCATCCATGTGAGTTATGCTCCATGAGATTAGTGAGTTCCGTAGGGGATCCTATCATGGATGCATCACAGGTTTGCTGAACAAAGCTCTCTGATGGGCATACATCTGCCGATTCCAGAAGTGATTCAGCAAATTCAATCATACTTAAGTAATTTACGTGAGACCGCTCAATATGGGCCGTTGCATGAGTTACATTGATTGCCTGAATTTCTGTACTTGAATCAGATTTAGGGAAAAAATCTGTTATTTTGTGGCCCGCAATGGGCGAGGCAAGTTAATATAATAGGACTGTTGGCTGACTAAAGGCCTGGTTCACCAAGGGATTATTCGGTTGTAAAGTTTTCCTTCCCTGTGGTGCCTGGTGGACCCCTGGATCAGCCCCTGCTGTACTCAGCCTGGAATCACCCAGGTTATGTAGTAGCTCAGCTACTGTTGCATCCTCCGAAAAATCCTTGTGGGCCCAAGTTCCTGCCGCATTTAGTCTTCGCATTACAATGTCTGCTGCACTGCATCCTTGGGATATAGATTGTTAAGTCACAGACTGGCTCTGCAATCCCATGTGACTAGTCATCTCGGCAAGGGAATCAGCGGCTAATTCAAGAATACAAAGAAATAATAAGTTTAGTAAATGGATGAAGATGAAATAACGTGGACCGATAAAGTTGCATAAACTCCTTATTTCAACACTGCCTCTCCTGCCACAAGCTGCAATAGACTGTATAGACGTTCGCCCCACCGGCACTTCACTCACAAAGAGGTGATGGGGCTTTAAACCTCAATGCAAGGGTGCTCAGACACCCATCGTAGCACGGCACCTCATGGTACCAAACTACCAAACTGCAATAACACTGTACATTATAATAATGTAACCCCTCACATGGAGACTGGCACTCAGATTTTAAAAGCGCAAGCAGTGCATTAAAGGCATACCAAACAGGCAGAGTGTCGCGCAACAGAGCCTAGTGTACAGGGCAACAGCCTCCCACCGCTGCCCCTCGCTATTAACCGGCCCACCTTTATTCGCCGGTCGTGAACCTTATTGCCCGGTCCACTCCACAGTGGGGCCACAGGGCCACGACCACAGCCTCAAGCTCTCTGTACCCCGTTCGCCACTCACTGTTCACCACAACAGTCTGCAAACTAAGAGGAAAGCACCTCTGCACGTGAGAAAGCATGTCAAGCCGCACCTCTGACATGAAAACCGAGGCTGCTTCCGACACAAAAACATTTGAAATATACCCAGAACATGAGAGGGACGTTGGGAAGTTTTAGAAGCCACCTGCAGCCAGAGAATGGTGTTAAAACACTGAGACTAAAACCTCAAAGCGGCACTGAGAAGCCTGAAAGATTCCCGGAGATTCAGAGGGGTATTGCAAAGCTTTAGAAAGTGCCAAGAGTTGGAGGGGGCACTAGTATGCCTAAGAGCACATAGAGCTTGAGGGTAATGACAAGGTTGATAAAGGCTGAGAGACTGAGGGTGGCTTGATAGTTTTTCGAAAATGCCCGGAAGTTACAGAGTGGTTCTGAAAAGCCTGGAAATGTCAATCATTTTCAAAATTACTTTGCATCCCAGACCAATCCCTTCCAGTTGGAAAGCATCTCCCTCCATTCGGAATGATTCTGCGGATTTCAGCACCCTATCACTGCTTCGGATAGAGTTTGGAGATGTACATTCTTCAATATCTCAATCTAGCCAGCAAGGAATACCCACAGCCGCCTGACCCTCTCAAATGGCCTGTTGTTCTGTGATATCGTTCGAGTTGTATCACCAATCTTAATTTCCCTAGACATTTACTCCCTGTCAGGTACCTCTTGAAGTCCCAAGTGCTGAGAAATCTAAAAGTATCTGAACCTGAGAAGGACTGAGGATTGTGAAAGACTTGGAAAGACATTGAGAAACCAACGAGGCACCGGGGATATCAAGAAAGGATTAAAGCGGGGCAAGAGAGGCAGATCAATCCTGACAGAGGGAAGACAAACCTAATTATGCGTGAGAAACCTTGCCTTCTTAGACAATAAAGAAGAATGCTTTCACACATGGTAACAATGTCCTTGTACTCTTTTTAAAAACATTTTTTTCATTAACTATATTTATCTTATTCAAACAAGTACATGCAAGATATAATACCACCAAAATCAACATGAAATATAGCATATCTCAACATGTACATCCATTAAAACCTCTATACGCCAAGCAATCAAATGAAGAACTACTCATAAAAATTCAAGAAACTTATATACAATGGAGTCGTAAAACATTTCCCAATAATAATAAGACCTATACAAATAAACCATACAGAATCCCCAACATGTAGACACGGAACAATACATAAACAAATAACAACATCCCCAAAAACTAACAAATAATCATCTACTCACCAACAACAGCAGACAAGACAAACACTAATACAAATATGTATTCACCTAGACTTAATACCACTCCGCCACATCTTTCAAAATGACTATTCAATCCAATGCATTTCAACAGTTCCCCTAAATTGGACCAGCTTTTCAATGTCATTAGACATTGAAAACAAGACTTTCAAGTTGGAGATAAGCACAGGGTCATTATAAAACATTTCAGCATCACGTGGTAATGCCCCAGCCACTTTGGATGACATTTTATATGCAAAGTGAGATAAAGAGGGCTGTGTGACATGTGCCTGCACCATTTCATTCATTAATTGGATGCTGTAACCAGTTTAAAAATACACAATGGGTGAATTGGTGTCTAACACATTCACACTATCCTATGTTAATCACCACCTACATCTCCTTTATCACTCTGCATTTATTAGTTTTGGTGTTAGGTGGCGCTGAAAGTGCTGCTTTTAAAATGGAACAATTAGGGATTCCAAGATGGCGGCCGAGCCGAGTGGACGTGCGTGAGCAGAGCTCCGTCCCCTGGATCAGGCCGCAATAATAAAGAAATACAATTAGCAGTCACTCTGCCCTCAGAAGCATAGCTCCCCTCTAATATGCGCCGGTAGGCGGGAAGCAGGAAGAGAATACGGCGCCCAACGTCACAACCACAGAGAGAATCGGACCCGACTTCAGCCAGAGAGGAAGTGCACACTCGGGCCCGCGCCAAAGAAGTCCTGAAGCGTGGAGTCTCTGAAGAAGCCATTACAAGAAGAAGCCTCCGGACGCGGGGGCAGAGACTCACTTGACAGGAGAAGAGGCCCGGACCACTTCAGCTGAGGCGCAGAAACATAGACCGACGCCGGGACCCCGGGCAATCACCAGAGTTGATCTGGACGTGGTGAGCTGTGGAGGGCGAGTCCCGAACCGAGGGAGACGGAACGCTCCCCCCCGGAACAGTCCAGAGCGGAGAAGCCTCCAAGACGCCCCTGTGCGGCAGAGTGGTGAGACAGAGGAGGAGCCCCATACGTTGCACCAGCAGAGATCCTCAGGCGCGCATTCACCCCCGGGAGAGGACCCATAGAGCCGAACACCAGAAGCAGCAGAGATCGCCACCCCCAGGTATGAGACATCCACCCCCGGGGAAGCGGGGCCTGGATTAACCAACCCACGATAGCCTGGGGCGGGGAGGCGTGCAGAATCGTGCCCCTCTCTCACCCCTGCAAACTACATAATAAGCTAAAGGCCCCGGGATAGAGACAGGGGGAGAAGGCCCCACCAGAAGGGTGGCCTGAAGTGAAGGCGACAGCAGAACCCCTGGGACACCGGAGCCAGCTCCCATAGCCTCCCAACTCATAAAAGAGCAACACGAACCCCAATGCCCAACAGGAAGAGAAGCTGGGCGTTCTGAGTAAGAAAAGGGGACAGTAAAAAGCGCCTGCCCCCAATAGGGACTCCAGTCAAATATAGAATACAACGAGGGCCTGAATCAGAAAGCCAGGAACGTGGGGACAATAATATTCATAAGGGATTCTGAATCCACACCCCACCAATCTAACAGAGAAGGCAATCCCCAAGATCTCACCCCCAATGAGCCTAAAGACACACCGCCAAAGAACCCATTCATGGGCTAACAGAGGCAGAAAAGCTCCTGATCAACAAGCACACGTAACAACCCGGAAGGATCAAGGCCACTTCGGAAGAATAGAGACACCTAAATAGCAAAGGAGGCACACACATGTCAAAATCTAGGATCCGTCAGGGACAACAGGCGACACCTTCCAGTAGCAACAAAGCCAAACCAGATCAGCACTTGATCCAGCTCTGGAGCACAGACAAAGGTGCGCCCATACAATTAAATATGCAGAAGGGCAAGGGGAAAGCCACACTAGAACAGAAAGGAGATGTGGAAATGGCCTCGAAAGACGATATGAAAACATGGTTTAAAGAATTCTAGGACCAATTCATGTCCTCCACACAGGCACAGTTCGAAAACATGAAGGGGGAATTGAAACAAGCCGCCCAGGAACTGAAGAGGGACATAGGGAATCTAGAGGAGAGAACAGTTAAACTGGAGAGTAAAAAACGGAACACTTTCTACACAGAGAGAAGTATGATGTAATAATGCTCCAAGAGACACACATACAGAACAAAAGAAAAGGTCAAATCCGCATAAGAGGCTACAACCAACTACTCCAAGCCAACGACAAAGAGAAAAAAAAGGGGGTCATGATAGCATTTGCCAACCAACTCAACGTACAAATACAAGGAACAATGACAGATAAAAAAGGACGGTACCTATTTGCGAAAGTACAGATCGAAAATCGCCCACTGACATTAGCAACAATATTTGCCCCAAACGTGGGCCAGTAGGAGAAGTAATTCTGACAGGAGACTTCAACCTTGCGTGGAACCCGAGGGAAGACCGCTCAAACCCCAAACACATGCAACAAGGGACACCGTCACAATCGCTAAAAGAGTTGATGAATAAGATGGCCCTGGAAGATGTATGGCGGAGAATCGGAGGCACAACCCAGGGTTATACATACCACTCATACGTGCATAGCACAAGCTCAAGACTCGATTACATCTGGGTCACCGGGAGCCTAGTAGGGGAGATACAGGATATAGAAAAAGGCCAAATATCGTTATCAGACCATGCCCCGCTGTGGATTTCACTCCCCAAGATCCACAAACGCTCTGGTCTATGGCGTTGGACACTGCCAAGAGAAACCATACAAGATCCGGTAATGAGAGAAACAATCAGATAGAAAATAACAGAATATTTCGAACAAAACGACACCCCGGAAGTGTCACAAACCACCGTTTGGGAAGCTTTCAAAGTGGTGATATGAAGACAAATAATAACCCTTAAAGCACAGAAAGACAAGCAATCAAGAAAATGGGAAGGCGAATTAGAAAATAAACTGGAAGAGAAGAGAGAAGAAATGGCAGACAACAGATCTTTGAGAATAAAGAGAGCATACCGACACGTCCAGAGCCAGCTAGAAGCACTCAGAACCAAAAGAGTGGAAACTCAACTACTCCACTTAAAGCATTGGTACGCAATGAAATCAAACAAAGCGGATAAGCTGATGGCAAGACAATTAAAAGGGAAACAACAAAATCAAACAGTAAAAGCATTAAAAGACCAACATGGAATAAGGAAAGCACAATCAAAAGACATGAAAGAAATATTTAGAGACTACTACCAGAAACTGTACACATCGGATAAACCGAAAGAAGAGGAACAGGCAGCATACCCGAGGGGGATAACACTTCCAACCATCACATCAGAAGAAAAAACAGCACTGGATGAACAAATAACAACAGAGGAGGTAACAAGAGCAATCAAAGATCTACCCAAAAATAAAGCCCCAGGACCGGATGGCTACACAGCCGCTTTCTATAAAATCTATGCGGGATTCCTATCCCCATCCTAACAAATCTCTTCAACACCTTTAAAGACACGGCCAACATTGCTACATTGATGAACGAGGCAAAAATACTGGTCTTTCACAAGAAAGGGAAAGACCCAGAAAATCCAAGCTCTTATCGCCCAATAGCACTAATAAATATTGATGCAAAACTCTATACAAAGGTCCTTGCCAACAGACTCTCACCCCTGCTCCCCAAGCTGATACATCAAGAGCAATCAGGATTCATCCCTAACAGGAAAACTCACGACAATATTAGATGAATCTCACACCTGATAGAGAAAGTGGGGATCATCAACACCCTGGCAGCAATATTAATGGTAGATGCGGAAAAAGCATTCGACCGGGTAGAATGGTCCATGTTATTTGCAATACTGGGAAAAATGGGCATGGGCAACACGTATATAAACATGATACGGGCCAACTACAACTCACCTACAGCTAGAATAGCAGTAAATGGAGAACTCTCAGACACGATCAGAATAGGGAGAGGCACCAAACAGAGCTGCCCACTATCCCCCCTCCTATATGCAATCTTCCTTGAGCCCCTGTTGGCAAATATAAGAGCGGCATCCAACATCATAGAAATGGGGGGACAGACACACAAGACAGCGGCATATGCGGACGACATGTTGATGACCCTAACTGAACCAATAAAAACACTACCCCTCCTCATACAAGAGATAGACGACTACGGATGAAGCCTAAAGATAAATAGGCAAAAGTCATCAGTAATGGTCCTGGCCGGAGACAAACAAGAAATACATAGGAAAACGGAAGAACTACATCTGCAAACTGCGGAAGAAGGGATAAGATATCTGGGAGTCACCCTAACCAACATGATAAAAAACCTCTATGCAGGGAACTACATGAAACTCATAGAAAAGGTAAAAAGAGACCTGGACAGATGGAACCCACTATCAATGTCTTGGTGGGGCAGAATGGCAGTCATAAAAATGACAATACTACCCAGACTACTGTATTACTTCCAAGCACTCCCCATACGGGTACCGACAGCATTCTTTAAGACACTCACCAAAGTAATAACTTAATACATCTGGCAAAACAAGACCCCGAGATTATCAAATCAGGCACTCACGGCGCAAAAGTCAGAAGGAGGCATGGCACTCCCCCATTTCCAGAAGTACTATGAGGCAGCACAGATGTGGGTTCTGAACGAATGGATCCCAAACACTTCCGAAAAAATGTGGGAGGCACAGGATAGAGCGGTAGCAAGATCAAACATGCGCAACCTACTATGGATCAGACCAGAGCACAGACATCAAAATGTCAGAATAAGTGAAATCATGAACACAACCTTGGAAATATGAGACGGAGCAACCAAGAAAGAAACACTGACAAAAGACCCAGCTCCCTTCATACCAATACTTGACAACCCGGAATTTCCTCTGGACACGGAAAAAGGAGCATTCCAGAAATGGCGGGAAGCAGACTGCACGAAAGTGGGAGACATGTATGATGACCAGCAGATCAGAACATACACGGAATGCCAGGACCTTCTGGGCCTCACGGAAAAGGATAGATACCAATATGAACAACTACATCACTGGCTCACTACTCCGAGAATAACACAAGCAATGACAAGAGCCCTGACTCCATTCGAAACATATATCATGACCCAGACAGGGGAAAAAAAAATCATCTCCACCCTTTATAAATTCATAAACGCCCAGACAGGGGAAATAAAATGGCAATATATGAAGAAATGGGAAACAACGTTAAGGAAAGAAATCACGAGGGACCAATGGACATACATCTAGCAAATAATCCCCAAACAGACACGGGTGATCCAAACAAGAAAGAAAAGTGTGGACAAAAATGATGATACAATGGCACTACACCCCGGAAAGACTCCACAGAATGTTCAACACAACACAAGATAAATGCTGGAGGGGATGTGACGCAGTGAGCAACTGGAGACACATCTGGTGGGACTGCCCGGAATTACAACACTTCTGGACAGAGGTAAAGTCCCAAATGCAAGGAATTTTTAAGTGTGCCGAAAATCTAGGAGAAGAGGTATGGATGAGTGGCTACAGAGGATATGGACATTCGTGGCGATGGAGAGAATCACATGCAACATACAAGGGGCCCGGCAAAAATATGCAACAGACTGGGGGAGGCGATAGAATACTTACAAAGTGACCATATGATGCAGTGGTGCCCACACAAAATCTGCATTCTGGACATGTTTACAGGATGAGACAGAAACATGAAAAGTGGAAGCAGAGGAAAATCAAGGACAGCACAACCGCTAAGGGGGGAGGCGGGAGGGAGGGGGTAGGAAAGGGATAATGTTGAAATCCCGATGTTCATGTTTAAAGAAATGCCAATAAAAATATCTTTAAAAAATAAATGGAACAATTATTGAGTTTTATAAACTCATGGTAATGCCTATACTTTCATATGGTGCTGAAACTCAATTACTGTTAGCAGGATACGCTTGGCGACAAGCCGAGGGTATCTTTTGGAGAAAGGTTCTTGATATGCCAAACTCATTGCCAGTTGAAATAATCCAGAGAGAGCTAGGACTGGCATCTTTGTATGCAGTTTTAGAGTGGAAAACAGTATCCTTCCTATGAAAATGCCGGCTTTGAAGTATTGAATAATGCCCTGAAGAAAGACCACGAAATACCTTTCTTAGAGTGGAAAAGCATATGCTCAGCAATACTTCAAAATTTGGCTCTCTCAGAAGACACCCTGATGGAGAATCCAGGGCATGTTGATTTTGACTGGATCATCACAAAAGAGCGGATAACTTCATCAAAAACAGGAGGAGCTATGGGAAGTGTCTATGGAGAAAGAGGTGTGATCCTGAGCTACATAAAGACATTTCCGTTACCTGCTCATGGACAACAGTTTATGAGACTTCGTCGTAACCTATTCCAACCAAGGAAGTAACTGAGAGATGGCGAACTGAATGTGAGCGTAATTACTCATGCAGATTCTGTCCATAGCCACTGGAAACTCAGATGCAACTTATGATCGAGTGCATGGCACTGAAGGACTTAAGAAGAAAACATCTGGGTGAGTTTCTAAATGACTGTTCGACGAGGACACCCAAAGAAATACGGGATCTTTTGATCCAAGGGGAATAAAATCACTGTGATATTGGCATTACTAGCCTTTTTTAAAGCTATTTCAGACTTGTTCGTGAAATATAGAATGAGCTATTCCTGTATCAAGGGTGAATCAAGAGAAATTTCACGGAACTTGGTCTGTGTGGTATATTATTTTTGATTTGATGATATTTCTTCTGAAAGAATTCCCTCCCTTTTCTTCTCTTCTTTTTCTTTCTTTCCTTGACTTATCAATTTATTTACTGAGTGATTGATACATTATCATTTTCATGGAGATTAAATGAAAGCATAAAAAGTTTCAAATTGTAAACTAAAAAATGCTAATACAAAAAAATTGAACTATTGTCATGGGAAGTGAGGATAGGAGAGAGAGGTGTAATGTGAGGCAGGACACAGCCTGTGTGATTGTTTGGATTTTTACTCACCCATTGGCTGCCCATGGCCAGGGTGTTCTCTATTGCCATTCCCGCCCACTACCTCCCACTTCTCTGCCCTTAACACCCCCAGCCTGTGTTCCGTTTGAACTGCTTGTAAGGTTATTTTTAAGCAGTCATTTGGAAGGCAAAGACTTAACTGCAGCTGTAAAACAAATTCTGTGTAATATTGTCTTAAGCAAGTGTGCCTTCTGCCACTTGATTTACAAGCAATAGGTCTATCCTTCAATCTGTTCTTTGCACGGAATTCCTGCTGAAAACAGGCATTGGCAAATCCAACAGTTTTGCCTCATGTATAGGCATTAGATAGCTATTTGTCAGGCACTGCCATGCTACGCCCTGTTGCCAGCTGTTGTTATCTTCCGGAACAGGTATTTCCCTGTTGTGGGCTTTTACAAAGGAGCGAAATACTTGAGCACCAAGTAGGGAACATTGAGACAGAAACCAGGGTTAGTTCTTACTGTCTTAAAAATATCTGACCCCTTCCTTCATCTCAGGATTGACATCCTCAGCAAGTCCTATTTTATAAGACATTAGCACCCTCGGTGGGAGACCCTGCCAATCAGGTGGCTAGCAATGCGGGCTTGAACCACCAGTACAAGCCTGTGTTCCAAGCCGCCTGACAGCCGGCTCGCCCACCATCTGCCCCCCATCCACTGCCCCGTTTTTGTTTCTTTACAAACCCCCACCCCCTCTTACCTTATTTTGGCTCTGGCAGCTTTGGCAGCCTGCGCTGCCGCAGCCACACCTTCCTCTCAGCTTCAGTCTTCTCTTTCCATGGCGGCCATCTTGGAAAATGATTTTCATTTCTACAGTAGGACACTGCATGCATCCCGTTGTAGGAAGGCAAATCCCTTTTTTAGCACCCCTGGGTTACTGCTTTTGTTGGAATGCTTCCCCGGTATACCAGAGGTTGTCTGGGGGTCCATCTGACTCAATTGCCCAACACCTTTCCCCTGAATAAACAGAGGACTCAGCCAATGGCAAGTTAGAACTGTGCTTTATTTTTTTTTTTAAAACACAGGGATCATAGAAGACAATCAAGATTATCCAGTACATCTCAACTTTACAATGCATGCTCCCCAGTTTTGTTGTGACGTTGCATCTTTACCAGGGCCCTTCCTCAAAAACCTATACCCGGCGTGGATTGGGTACTGAGAGTGGTTTCCATTATAGACGTACCCTATAGAGGTTATTCTACTGGTCCTTGCATGTCAGGTGGCTGGCCTGTCCCATCCCCAAAATATTATATATTACATGGTTGCAGAGTAGTGGGTTTACCATTGGTTCTTGCCCCTTGCCATCCACCTCTGATTTTCTATTTCGTGATTGGCTAGAGCTGATCACCCCAGGCCTGGGACTCAATTCGGTTCTCAGCTTTCTGTGCACCTCTTCAAGGTCCTGTAAAGGATTATGTGTCTGTAGTGTATCTGATAGTGTACCACCTTTGCCTATGAGAGTGCGTATCCACGTTGCAACACTTGTTTCACTCTTCGTCTGGGTTCCTGGGATCGGCTCTCCTTTCCCCCCATGGGTGAATGCCCATTGTCTGGCTCGGGTGCATTACGTGCTTGTAGACCACAGAATCAAGCTCTTGAGCCTGCATTTATGAGAATTATGTAAATTTATCTGCAGCTGGACCCTTGTCTAGCGTTTTGAATGTGATTGGTTATCTCTAACCTTGACTGTGAGCTTGCTTAGCACTCTGTGCAGCCTGAATCAGCTCCTTTTGTCTCGTGGTCTGTGGCTTGAGGCCTTCTGTAATTTTCCTTAGACTTGTAATGTGATTTTCAACTGGGAGACTCCAGCCCTTTAAGACGAGGTAGCAATACCCTTGAGATGAATGGGGATGCAGAAGTTACTCAAACATCAATAATTGAAATGACTCAGGTAGTTGGCAAAAAGATAACTGTTTTATATCAATTATCTAAAACATGGAGTACAACGGACATCAACGGACGTCTCAGCGCATGGTTTTTCAATGCATCTAAAAAAAAGCATTATTGTTTAACACAAAATCGTCATTAATGACGTCAACCTACGTATTTACTAACGTCATCCTATGTGGCAAAGTTAAAATACCTAGTGCCTATTGGGATTGGTTCTAAGGGAACATCTAAGTATACGTTCCATACTAGTCTAAGAAAGTGATAGGCTTATTGGCATCAGATGGGGCAACTAAGCCCACTCCTCAAACAGGTTATTATGAACGTCACTAAATACACAACGTCCCATGGGTTACACAAACTATCGGACCCTTAATCACGCGGCCCCCTACAATTGGATGGCACTCTAACCTCCGTCACTGCTTTTCTACCTACATTAGCAGCACGTAGGCTGGGCTTCCATGTGCTGGTGAGCTAGTCTTAACCATAGCTTCCCACCAATTAGCATATCATCTATCATCACTCACCTCACTGGTCTGCTGTCAATTAAGGCTTTGAACCCGGCCTTTAAAATGTTCCTTGCTCTGGAGAATTCAGGGGAGTGAAGGCACGCTCTGCACTCATGTGTAGGTATGGTAGTCATGTTCGTCCAATTTCATCCTTCCACGTGACTGAAGACCACAAAATCGAGCCTCTGGTGCATTTAAGATACTATTTTCTAATAGACCTCTGACATCTTCCTTGTTTTTGTTCATATCTTCTGAACAGGAGTTTCACTCTTTCACACGATTTGTATGCAATGTCTGCTCACCCCAGCCTGATAAGACCTTGGCTTCTTGGGCTCATCCAGCCTCGCCTTTCTGAGTTTCACTCCTGTTAATTCATTCAATTGTTTTTAACTGCGACACACTGGAAAAGAGGCCTTCCTTTTTTAGTCCAGCTCTGCTATAATATGTAGTGGAACCATATATTCTTTACTTGCTCCTATATATGTATAAGTTGACGCTTGCCGCAATCTATTGACTATAAAGCTAGCCTCAAGAATAGTTTGTCTGCTTGCATTTCTTTGCCTATTTACACATGTAAAATGACTTGATATCTTCATCAGTTCTGTAGCATAAATTCCCTCATCTTGATCCCAAGATGTCACTTATCTTTTGATATTTCTTGATGCCTTATAGAATATCTGCATTCTCTTGTCTCTGCATCTCTTCTATGTATGTCAGCTCAGCTTTGTGTGTGACGGTGACGTCACCAATCTTCTCTTCCATTCAGCAGTCCTGTTTCTTCTGGGATTTCATTCAAATGGCCATCATTCTGTCTCGTATGCAAGTATGGTTTTCTCAATGGGAATCTTGCTTCCAGGATTCTCCTTGGTATCTGTATGTTCAATTGTTTTGCTCGTGTCTCACACTCTGGTTCCCAGCATATAGGCAATATGGGCAAAGTGGTTGAGGTGGGGGTACTTGGCTCCTTCTCTACAATTTCTACATGTTTGTGTTATACTAAGTAACCTATAATTTAGTCACACGTGATCCTACCAGGCTCCATATATACTCCTGTAGTTTCATAGGGTTATCCGTCATAAGCACCTGCAAGCTTGCTCGGGATCTCTTGTTGCCTTGGGTTTCTGCATTACTACATTTGGCTAGTGAAACAATAAACTTTCACAGTATGTATATGTATCCGTCTTCTAACTATAGAACTGTGTAAGCATGTTCTTCGTTCTTCGTGTATACAAATGTGCGTTTGTGTAATGCAGTGAAGGGCTGCGAGTGTGCTTCATGACTAACGCTGCTATGTCGTGGTGTCTCTAATGACGTCAGCATAATGGTTTACTGGTGCTTAATCGAGAATGTACATTAGGGTATTTCCATCCACAATCTGCAATGAGTCCCCTCTACCTGTAAAGATATGTACTGGATTAGGTCTGTAGGGCTGGCTGAGGGGATACCTTTCCGTGTACATGTCAGCCAGTGGTGCACTTGGGATTCCTCCGAAATAAGATGGAGGATTTCGAGCTTTCCTGGCTCTTCATCCTGTCATGTTCATGGGGGTGAGGAGGGGCATTACTGGGACCCTCTCTTCACTTTGGTAACCCGGGGTGCTAATGGCCTTCAACCCTCGTTGCAGCCCCTGTAATCAGGGATGAAGCCACAATAGCATACTTCATGCTGGGAATCATCTGTGATCGGCACACCCGGGAGGTATTGTGTGTAGGAAGGGTGATGCAGGTTTCAGAAGTCTAATAAAGAACTTCAGTTATTGCACAGAACTGCGTTACTGCCTTGTAGTGAATTTGAGGCGACGTCTTGCTTTGGGAAAGATGTACTGTAGGCTGGGGTGAGCACACACTGCTTCTTTGTGGCATTGAGAGTATCACAGTCATGTCACTGTGCTGTATTCCTCCCTGCGCTAGTTTGACAATGAATGAAGACTTTCTTATTAGTTCCTTTTCCTTAAAAAACGGCCTTTGCTCTAAATTCGAAAAAAGGAACTACAAGTCCTGATCAAACCAAGAAAATACAACCCGCTAGATGTACCCTTTTTTGAGAAACACACATTTTATTTTGTATACAAAAAGGAAAAAGCAACAGGTTATTACAAGTCCACTGCCGAGGAGCTCTGTGATGTCTTTCATGTAAACGTCAAGTTATAAGCACAAAAATCATCCCTCATGACGCAATCGATATACAGTGTTAATCCCCCACCCTCATTGGCTGCCGCCTATATACATGCTAATAATTAAATATGACCCATTTTCCAATTGGTTCCACTATCTTCTTGCTCCTCTTCACAACACCTGGGTAACGTCTTCGCCCATCAAGAAATGCTGAAAAGCAATTGGTTAACATCATCTAGCATCACCCTAGCTTCGATCATAGCCACGTGGCATGCACCTGGTTCTCACTACGAGGTCAGTGGGCAACTTTGAAGTCATTCTCGTCCTTTGCGAACAAAGGAGCCCTATTCCGAGATATGGCGGCACCCCCATCATGCTCTCCCTTCTGTATCGGCCTCATTCTTAGCTCTCCTTGGCAGAAAACATACATCATGTTGTTCTTTGCTTTCCACCTTTATCAGTTCCCCTCCCCAACGGTGAACCTAGTGTCCTACTAATCAATCTAATTCACAAAGGTTTTAGAGCCCATTTCCCTGCACATCTGGTAGTTCAAATAGAGTGACCATCATTTTGGTTGCCACTAAGATCTCAAATCTTGGTTCATGTTTTGGCATCTCTGCCTTCACTCCCAGGAAACTTGGTCCTAGGCCGCAGCCCTTCACTTCTTCGGCTGCATACATTCCTACCTAATTAGTTCAAAGGCCTAACTGTTGTGGGGGCATATGTGTGTTCCCTTGCTGGGCCTGGGAATCAGGAGGCAATGGTAAGGCGAGGGGCAAGGCCTTATTGTTCTGTGTTTTGTGAAAACACAGCTTGCGAGGCTTCAGACCTACTCGTAGATGCGTTGTTAGTTCAGGTTATGACTATTGTGTATATATGTATACTACATCCTATGTGAATAACTTTCCCCTGTATGATTTCCCACTCCTGCCAATTATTCCCACTCATAACACAACTCCCCTCCCTCCACACTGTCCTGTGCTCATTTCCATATGTTAATATATTTTTCGCAATCTAAATCGTTTAGGAGGGGCGGTGGTCTTGACGTGCATCCCAACACGTGCAATCAGATGAACAAAGGTGGTCCTAATGACAAGCCCACTAGAAGGAAGCAGTGCAACTACAGCATTTAGGTATAATACTTGAAAGCCACTGATTTAATAATAATAATAATAATCAAAGAAAAACAATACAAATGAGACAATAAAATTGTTTGACAACGTATGCAATATGCAAATGCTTGCAGCATGAGAAAAGCTCTCAGTCATATTCAATATTTGATAAAAAATGAACTTCAGCCAGGTACTTAAATCCAAGTAAAGTTTACCAAGACTACATTTCCCACAATGCAATACTTTGTTGAATGAAAGCCCAACACTCTGAATTGAGTGTCCTATTGACCAGACGCATCTGGTTTCATTACGTTGTTCCATTTATAATACCATCTAATCGAAAATGGAACATGGGTAGCTCAGAAATAACCTATTAATTCCATAGTTTCAAAAATAGTAATTAGCAAAATGGTATCATTGCAGGACATGACATCACACAAAATGTGCCCCTGATTAGATGACATGAAATGTCTAACTGGGATCGTTGGATTTCTTGAGGAAACACATAATGAAGGAGGGACTGTGATCACTGTGGTAAGCCTTCTTAGTTTTGGCTATTAAGGGTGTTGTGAGTGCCACCTATAAGTCAACCATTGGCAAGGACAGTGTAGATAGGAAAGACCCATGTACTATGAAGAAGCACAGCCTGTTAGAGGAGTGGGCGGGGGTTGACTTTATACCCACCCATTCACCATACTAGTCCAGATGCCCATTCACACCCATTGCGTGCCACTCCCTGTGCATAATACACATCAATTGGATGTGTGTGAGCAAGCTTTGTGCTTTCAAGGTTACTCCAAAACTATTAAAAGTAGTCTATTGTGAGGCAAGGGATTATTTGCAGCTGTAAACCAGCTCCTAGTGTGAGAAAAATAGCTTGACCAAGTATGTCTTCAGTCACGTAATTTATAAGGAAATGTGTGTCCTTGCATCTGTTCCTTGCTCTGTATTCCTGTTAAAAACAAGCATTGGCAAAGCCAATAGTATTGGATCGTTGGTAGGCATTATATGGGCATTTACCAGGCACAGCCATAATGTGCCCAGTTACTTAAATCATTTTTCGTTTATGAACGTTTTGTGGCAGGCAGCAGCACCATTATAAAAAATAAAATACCTAGAAAGTGCCTATGGCATGCATACACAAAAGCCAAAACGCCTGGCTTTGCCATTGTTCGTTTTCAACAGGAATGTAGCGCAATGCACAGATATTCTAGGACACACATTTGCTTATAAGCACATCTAACAGTTTTGAGCTTTGTGTAGGCATTAGGGGTATTTACCAGGCATAGCCATAATGTGCCACAGTATTACCATTTTCAAACTGTTGACGTATAATGGGCGCTAGTACCATTATGTGAGCGCTTGAAAAGTACCTGTCACCTGCCTACAAAAAAGCCAAAACATTTTGCTTTTACAGTGATTTTCTTTAAACATTTAGTAGGGAATCGAAATACAAACACAGGAACAGGAATGGATGTAACCACATGATGTTTGGTTATAGAACTATTCAAACAGCCCAAACCAAAACAGATCACAAACTTTACAAGAGATAAAAGGCCCAAAGATATGTACAGGGAATCTGTGAGGAATTTCGGTTCACACTAAACTAACATGAGTTAGGAGTGCAAACTCTATCTAAGCCCGGGGTAGGTAGACAATTTTAAATAAATTAGAAAGAGTATAGAGTAACAAGAGGCGGTGATTACAATAAGCAGCAGTAGTGTGTTCACATACAATACCAAAATAGAAATATTTTTAATATAGTTCTGAAACAATGGTTAAAAAAGTATTAAATAGATATATGTGGGTTAGCACGGAGGCTAACTAGCATCAACAGTAAGTCTAAAAACCGCTAACATAGGAAAACGTCAAACTCAATTAGTGGATTGTTAACAACAAATCCGTTTGCAGTATCTCAATGCTTTTCAATCATTGTGCACAATAATGAACTTAATAACAATCATAACAATGTTTGTTCTCCCTGCTAACATCCAGAGTAAAGTAGTCTCCTTTACTCTGGATGCTAGCAGAGGGAACAAACATGTTTTCCTATGTTACCGGTTTTTAGACTTACTGTTGGTGCTAGTTAGCCTTGGTGCTAACCCACATATATCTATTTAATACTTTTTTATCCATTGTTTCAGAACTATTAAAAATATTTCTATTTTGGAATTGTATGTGAACGCACTACTTTCGCTTATTGTAATCACTGCCTCCTGTTACTCTATACTCTATCTCATTTATTTAAAAAAACAAAAAAAACAAAGATAAGTACATAAGAAAAGAAAAATAGACTATCAGAAGTTCAAGCAAAAGAATTAACCAACACACTGAATAAACATCACTATATATTGTAAGATGTAGTGGGGTGCTATTAATCTCCTAGTGGGGTGCTATTAATCAGCCACAGATGTTATCACAGAGGATAGAGTCAAGGCATTCAGTTTACTGTGTTCGGCCGTAACCTCATTAATTCATAAATGTGCACTCCATTCCACACACGAACACATAAGCAAACACATATACACACACACACAAACCATGGTATAAAACGTACCTCTTTTAAACATGGTTATCTAGAATTTAACAGATATAGTAAAAATAAAATACATTTGCAAAATATCCTCCTTCCTAAATACTGATGCGCTTACCTTCTACCCTAAAAATCAAGAGCGCCACAATAAACCAGTCATCATGAAAAAAGAAGTCTGTTGCATTCTATTTAGTGCCTGCCATTCGGTCACTGCAAAAAAGTACATTTGTTTCTTGCAGGATACTAGCAGGCTCGGACTGGCCTATAGGAGAATAGGGCACTGCCCGAACCAAAAACTGAAAATGCTATTGTGGGCCAGTTTTTTGGGTGAAAGTGGGCCACTTTTTTGGCCTATGTGTGCCGTTTGATGCGGTACTTCACTATGTGGCTAGTAGTTTTGGCCATTGTTGCTGAATACATATTCTTTAAAATGCACCATTTGCATCACCTTTTATCTATACATTTCCCCTTGGGTGCGATTCAGTCTGTTACAAAAGGAATGAATTGCCATTTGCAACTGTGGGCCACTTTTTCATTGGTGTCCGAAACAATTGTGTGCCCCAGTACGACCCTGGATACTAGACAGGGTAATTACATTCCAATAACGAAAGCTTGGTTAGCTTGTTGAAAAAGTGAGTGTCACTTAAACCCACCTCGCTCCCAGTGGCGTAACACTACATGTGCGTGACCCCCACTGCTGGGGCCCCACTGCCACTACTCCGCCTGCTGGGTCTGGGCAGCATGAGCCCCCACCCCACACTGCAGGGGCTGCAGGGGCCCCCATTACGCCAGTGCTCAGCACGGGTATGTTGTTTTCATTACTATGGATGTGTGATGAGCAAGCCAGCACCTGAGAGCAAGAGGGGCCACTGTGCTTCTGGGCATACATGACATTTCCTCTGTTGCTGTAGTCAGAGTCTGTCAGATGTGCGGCCCTATCAATCACTACCAGGAGTTACCAGAAACTAGAGGGTAATGTCATGATGTGTCACAGCCTACACCAGTTTAAAAATGCGGTAGGATACAAATAGTAGGCGGTAGATCTGTCTGAAAAGCAGTAGCCTACCGCCTAAATCCATAGGGTTGGCAAGTATGGAATGGGGTTATGATAACATATCAGAAGGAGAAACAAGTTTATTGAGGCTGGTGAGGAAAGGCCATTGGAGCTCGGGGGCTTCAGAACCGACGCTGCCTTCTCATTTCCAACACCACATAGCCACAAGACTGTGGCAGTAAGCACAATATTGCAAACAAACATGTTTGTGGAGTTTTAGTTTTTGAAGTAATTTGCAGTATGTGCATATGTGTACAGGTATGTGATATATGTTAGCCAGCTCTACACATTCAGTACATAGACTCTGCAGAACGTTGCCAAGCACCCTATGTAACATGAAACCACAGTTCATGATCCACTGAACAGTATTTACCATCCAACATTTGAGGACGGCAAAGTGTGAGATTTTTCACCTTGAAGAGGGAGGTTTGCTTTTCCCTCATTTTCATTAGTCAAAAGTATATTTTTGGCAGGAGAAAGTTACACAAAAATGGAGAGACATAAAATAACATTGCAATAGACTGATTGGGATGATAACGCAGACATAACAGTATCGAAGCTGATGATGAGCGGAGCACAAGCCACCAGGGTCCTAGATTTAGTGGGGAGGGCACAGGGACGTCATTTGGGGGTCGCCAGGGGTTGCAACAGTGACTGCTGTTGTCTCCCTGGCGACCCCTGGCAAGTAACGCAGCAGAATTTTACAAACAATGAAACCAAAACAGAAGCTCCAATGGCTGACTCACTGCAAGGATCACTTCAAAGGCAAGAAAGTCTAGGTCACCCTCCAGCTTGGATAGTCTGACCATTTAGTGTTAAAAAAGAAAAAAAGACATATTAATGCAAGCTTCTAAAATACTTTCTTGCCTTTGAAGTGATCCTTGCCATATTGAATGCAATAATATATATGCGACTTTGTGTATAAGCATATCATATGTTACACCTCTTGTATGTCATTTTGTATGTTTATGTTTTCTCATTTGTTTGTACACTGTGATATGCACTGAAAAAGTTTTATATAAAAAGAGTACAAGAAAAATGCAGAATAGAAATGAAAAAAGTCCCCAAAAAACGAAATACTTTGAGCGAATACTGCATCATTTCACTAGCTAAAAAATTAAAAGCTAAGTGAACTCGCTGTTTTTGCTCTTCTATCTCTCAATTTGTTAAGAGTTAACACAGAGCAGTGCCTGTAAAAATATAACATGTGACAAAATAAGTACTATTTACATAAAATATTTGTAAATAACTAACTGTATGTGGCAGGTCGCCACCCTTTTGTTTCAAAAGACAAGGGCCCTCATTCCGAGTTAGGACTACACCATGGAGTAAATAGCTCCATGGTTAGCAACCATGGAGCTATTTACTCCATGGAATACCGGCATGGTGAATGGAGTAATTTCCGGTCCATTCCAAGGTTGGATGGACCGGTAATTCCCCATTCACCATAGCCCTTCCCCATCCCCATTTCTGCCCCCATAGGGCTCAATGGGAATGGGGAAGGAGGTAATTACGGCACCGTAAATTACGGTGCCGTAAATTTACTCCAAGGTCACTTTGCGGGTCCCGTAATTTACTCCTGCTAAAAGCAGGAGGTAAAGACGGACCCGCAAAGGGAACTCGGAATACGGAGGTAAGGGATTACCGCCATCGGTGCCCTTACAGGCACCGGTAATCCCTTACCTCCAACCTCGGAATGACCCCTAAGGTGTTAGTGACTGATGGGTGAATGGGAAGTGATGTGATCTGTATTTATGAATGTTCTGGGTGCGTGGGGGTGTGCCTTTGTAGAGAATGCAATGAGTGGATGTAAGAGAAGATGTGAGTGAGTGACTGGTGGGTGAATGAGTAGGAATGTGATGGTGTGTTTTTTAATGCTCTGAGTGGGTGGGTTGGTGGGTGGGTGTGTGCCTGTTTAGAGAACGCAATGGGTGGAGGTAAGAAAAGTGTATGAGTGAGTGACTGGTGGGTGAATGAGTATGAATGTGATGGTGTGTTTTTGAATTTTCTGGGTGGGTGTGTGCCTATTTAGAGAATACAATGAGTGGATGTAAGAGAAGGTATGAGTGAGTGACTGGTGGGTGAATGAGTATGAATGTGGTAGTGTGTGTTTGAATGTTCCGGGTGGGGTTTGGTGTGTGCCTGTATGGTGAAACCATGGTAAGTGAATGTGAGAGGGGATGTATAAAGGGGATGCATGTGTGTGTAAGACCCTGGGAGACTGGGGGTCCCTGGAGCATGTTTGTCACATCCTTTATTGACTCTGCAAGATTTACTGGTATTTTGGGCAGAGCCAAGTTCATGTGTGTCATTACCTAGCCAGACTGGCATTTTGGTGCAGTCAATCTAGCCATTGCTTACTGTGGCATGGCATTTATTGCACAGCATCTTTAAACAAGCAAGCATGATCAGTAGTGTCAGTAGTGTTACCTCGCTAGACTAATGTTTTGGTGTAGCGGCCTGCATATTTTTTACTGTAGCATGACATTTTATAAACTGAGCATCTGTGATGAATCAAGCAAGATAAGTGTTCTTATGGGTCTAGACTGGCTTACATTGGAACCAGTTTAGACAGGTTATCATATTGTGACATGTCACTTTTAATGGCCAAAGCAACAGGAGTATGTTCTTATATAGGACTACTGGCAAATATTGGCAGAGCCAGTTTTGTGCCCAGTGCTAGTAATGATACTATAAAAAACATTTTAAAGCCAACATCAGCATGGTCTTATATGGGAATACTAGAATGTGTTGGTGGAGCCAGCATGGAAATGTATGGGCAAAGCCAGCATGAAAATGTTTTTATACTGGCATATATTGCAGGGACTGGCATGATAATGCATTGGGAAATGCCCTGTGCACTTTTGGTGACTTGTTTCTATTGTACTTTTTTCATGATTTACCCTACACCCTACAAAACCGATTGTTGGCCTTTTACCCAAATAGTTGGCCTTTTACCCACATTTTCACAGAAAGTGTGCTGTGTAATGCACCATTGTAACCCATTATTCAAAACAAAATTCAGTGGAGGGAGAAGAATTTGCCTGAGTCCCCCCAGACCCATTTTTGTTAGTTCAGGCTCCCTCACTACGCTTGGTCGCAATCACATACGTGTGACAAATATTTACATCCTCCAAAAAAAAACAACTCCTCAGCCACCACTGGTGGCTGGTATATCTGTGGACCAGGCACTGCCACCTTCTTTCTATGTTACGTTAACCATTTAAGCTTTGATTAAAAAACATATTTTCTTAGTTCACTTGCAGTACTGCATGCCCCTGCAGCAGCAATATTATTATGGATATTGTGCACACATGATGGTCCGGACTGGCCTGGAGTGTGGTGTGCCCTGTGCTTTGTTAAGGAGATTAGGGGGGCCCCCTCAGCATGGCTCACAGGGCAGCTGCCAAATTGTGTGCTACTCAATTGGGCACCACTGGGTCTGACAATGGGCTAGTGTACAGTGTGTGCATTGAAGTCTGCCAGTGAGTCCCCGGATGAGAAGCAACTTGAGGGTGTTCTCAATATAAAATAACTGTGTGGTGCCATGGATTTATGTGTGCATCAATGATGTTACATTAAATGGTGTTTTATTTTTAAGTCCTCTAGCACTCAGGATTATGCGTAGATAATAAAAACTATGGGGGTCTTGTGTATACTGAAAAAACCTTTCCCAGGTATTATACTCCAGCAAACATAAAATTATCAGGTGCACTCCCCTGTATGCACGCAGGCCAGTCTAATTTATCGTAGTGGTAGCTTGTGCAGAATTCTTCTCTTGGTTAAACAGCAGTGCATGCCTCCTCAGGTGTGTGCTTTTTTGGCTTGATCTATGAATGTATTATACACTAGCTGTAGTCTGTGTTGGAGATTTTGGTTACCCTGTTACAAATACTGCATTACGTATGTTTTACATATAGACCCCATGTCGAATCTGCAAAATGACATTCCCCAAATGTGTGATCGTAGATAAATCATGCCTCCCTCTGTGCCTTGATTCTTGTATCTGGCTGAAATGGGAGCACCTGGAAACACGGGTGCTAGATGCATCTGAAAAATCTGATGGTCGTTTGCCATCACATCCTGTGATGTCACTTGGGGGTGGGGTCAGTGGGTCAAGGGTCATTTGAGGGGACTTCCTCTACCTCTGGCATTTTGGTGAAATGACGACAGGGACCTCATGTCACCAAAATGCCAGAAACCATGAACAACTACAGAACTCTTGCTTTCCTTTCACCGAGCGATGGGTGGTGCCAATCTCTTTTTTTGCCAGCTCACTGGGGACACGCAGTGCAGGGCATCCCTGTCCATCCCTTCCCTTGCAGGGCTGAGTACCCTGCTTTCCAGAGTCTTTGTGCACGGAGGTTGCTTTCACTGCTCCCCTAAGATTGCCACTTCGTGCTCGCCATGTCTGGAGCGGCCCCCTTGCCCCAGACTTGGGGTACTCTCAGGGTGCGGATGAACGTTCATGGCTTCTGTGCTCATGGGGTTCCCTAAACCCCGATAGTTGGAACCAGTCTCCATTCCCTGTCGGGGTGCTTCCATTCCTGGTGCTGTTTGGTGTGATGGCTGCTGCTCCCGTGGACAGGTAGGAAAAGGATAGACAGAGAGCACCTGCCACCCACATGGCATGAGACATCATTTTTCTGCTTGAGGTTATGGAGACAGGGTCAGAGAGGTTATCATAATGCATCTATATATGAAAGAATCATTGCACTGCTGGTCTAGCAGAAAAGAAGCAGAGTCAGAAATAAAGGGCATTGTGACGCTTGTGGGCGGCCATGACCAACATCCAGAGTCCCTGAAGTAAGCCAAGTGAGTTTTCGTCATTGACTCACGATGGAAGGTGATTTGTATTCCTCCATGTCTGCATGCGCATGACTGTATTTCTGTCTGTTTCTGTGTGACAGTATTACTCATTGTGTTTGCCTGTTGCTAAATGGAAGTAGAGGAGCTGTATGTTTGTGTAGGGTGTGTTTGGGGGTGGGGAGGTGTATCTGCACGTGTGAGTGCGTGTAATTGCCTGCGTAATAGATTTGTTTGTGAGTTGCTGTAGGCGTGTGTGCTGTATGCATTTGTGTGTTTATATGTGAGTGGGTGCAGGCGTCATATTTTCAAGCTCTTTTGTAAACCTGGTCCCTTACGCTAATCTTAACAAAATCAAACAGGCAGGATGACAGACAATGGGCCTCATTACACGGTAGGCGGTAAGGGAAAAACGATGGATGCCGGTAAAGGATTACCGGCATCATTAACCGCTCCTGTGTATTACGACCCGCTTACCTGCTATTAGTGGCACCGCTAAGAACGGTGTCTCTAATAGCGGCACGATCGCAGTGCGTGATCCCTCATGGCGGCAATAGCGGCATGGCGGAAATAGGAGTCCATCACAAGTCATGTGGATATGCAAATAGCGGTATGGAGCAGGCCAAAAAGACCATACCGGCATGGCGGAAATACCAGCATCGTGAACCACCCGTAAAGGGCCATGTGCAGTGTACGCATCTGCTAGAGGGGCACACAATCAGCACAGGTGGAGGCAATGGAGACTGGGCCAGCACAAAAGGAGCACACCACACTCCTTCCCACACCCATTCACACACCAAAATGATTCCAATACTAGTAGCATTACATGGGCTGGAGGACATGATTGCATTGCAACAGCAACAACAACAGGCAGTACAGAGGAGACGCAGGAGGAGGAGGAGGGCGAGACAGGCACAGCAAGCCCCACCAGTGCAGCTAGTTGTACCACAGAGGCAGCCACCAATCCACAGAACCAGAGCCAGTCCATTCAACCTAACCCCTGAGCAGATACACACCCTGTACTGTCTGGACCGGGATACCATCACCACCATCGTGGATCAACCCATGATTCAATGGTCCTGCGCAACTCAACAATACCACTCTACATGGCGCGACATGCTGGACAACGTTTGTGGCTACTTGGTGAGTAGCATGGCAAGCACATGGCAGTGTGATGTGGGGAGTAGATTTGGGGGGGAGATATGCATACTCCAACTGGGTGTGATCGAGGGGGGGAGAGATGCATACTCCAACTGGGTGTGATTGGGGGGGAGATGCATACTCCAACTGGGTGTGATTGAAGGGGGGGAGATACATACTCCAACTGTTTGAGATTAGTAGACAGAATGAACAATGCCCATACAGAAATACACCACTGTCCCCCAAGGCAGGTCAGACTGGACCTGACACATGAAAACTATATGCAAGACGTAAGCTGCACAACAATGAAATGAAGCCATTACCACAACCATGCCATATCCATCCACATGCACACTGCACATCATCACACCGTACCCTCTACAACACAATGCAGCAACATGCAGCCAATATGGACAATGGAAATGTACGCTGAACAGCATCACAACGGAAATGCGACCTTGAGTGCATACAAAGGGATCACCTGCAGCTATTATACTGAATCACACCCGTACACCACAACAGAAGTGCCGCATGCCAGCATGGGGACATCAAGTTTGGAATGGCAGTTCACTAAGAGTGTGGTTCAAACAGTGACAGGACCAAAGGATACGAATGACTGGACATCACCTAGTACATGGCAACAACTGCCGTAGGCATGCACAGTGCATGAACACTTGCAAGGACTACATCACCTTCCCACATTGCAGTTACTTTGATTACCTACATGCATGTAGGGATATGTGGATGTCATTTACAAATCAAAGTTAACTTGTGTGATAGGTCCTGGTTCCATTTGATGTAATCACTTACACATAACCATTGTTGCACCCATCCAGGTGATGCTGGCTATCCCTTGAAGAGGTGGCTCCTTACCCCTGTACGGAACCCACAGAACAGTCACGAAGAGGACTACAATCATGCACATACCCATACCGTGTGGTAATTGAGCAGACATTTGGTCTTTTGAAGACACAGTTTCGGTGCCTCAGCAGGTCGGTTGGGGCACTCCTGTATGGGCATGAGAAGGTGGCCAAGATCACCATGGCATGTGTCATGCTGCACAATATGTGCATCAGACGGAATGTGCCTCTGCCCCCTGACATTGAACTGCAACCACCTGGTGAGGATAATGATGATGAGGAGGGAGAAGATGGGGCTAGTCGTCATGCAGGTGGCGATGCACAGGAGGGACGTGCTGTGCGCCAGCATCTGATAGACCAATATTTCTAATACACATGGATGAAGAGGGTTCAATGGATGTGGGTATTGTGGCACTGGGGTTTGTGGGGAAATGTACACTGTGCACTGTCCACCAGTAAAGCACACATACACAATGAAAAATGTCCACTCATGTGATTCGTCATGTCAGCAGTGTGTATTAAGTTTCGTTAGAAAATGAATTGCATGGACCCTACACCACAAACACCCTTTACCCCCTCCCCCTACAACTCTCCCAAACACCCTTTACCCCCTCCCCCCACAACTCCCCTAAACACCCTTTACCCCTTCCCCCACAATTCCCCTAAACACCTTTTACCCCCTCCCTCTGCAACTCCCCCAAACACCCTTTACCCCCTCTCCCCAAAATTCCCCCAAACATGGCTTGCACATCAGTGCAGCATTACAGTACACGAGTCACCAACATCAGGCTGGCCCTACTTCCCACCCCCTCTGCCAGCATTGGGTGGTTGCGAGTTGGTGCGCCGCATAGCCCGCCTGGTCCTGCGCAGGGGGCTGGTCTGCCTTCAGCTGGCAAAGGAGGTGGTGCTCGGTTGGTACGGTCCCGGGGGGGGGGGGGGGGTTCTGCCTATCCATAGCGTCTGCGATGCCTGTGAGGACCTGCCTCACAGCTGATATTTCCTCACAAATGTGGTTGGTGCTGGCTTCAATGGCTTGTTTAATGCCCTTGGCATGTTCCCTGCACTCCTCCCTCGCCAGGGCAGCCTCGCCCACATGCTGGCCAACCAGCGCAGTGATGTCTTCCTGGCGCTGTTGGATGATGCTCATGTCATGGCCTCTGTGTCTGCGTTTGATGGTACCTGACGCAGCTTGTGGCATGTGTCCACCATCAGGTGATGTCACCGTGGGACTCCAGCACCTTGCCACAAATTCATCCCTAGACGGCTCATGGCTGCTGGCATGTGATGTGGGGCATGGGCTCTGTTTGGCTGACTGCTGCGGGCTGGGTGTGTGGTGTTCAATGGGTGAAATACACGTTTCCTCCGCATCGGACATGGGTGCTGTGGCAGCTGCCTCGCTGATGGAGCTATTTGCGGCGGACAGTGATCCTTCGGCAGGTGGATCCTGCGTGGTGGGAATTGCTGGAGTGGGTGCTGCAAAATCGTCTGACGGACTTTCACGCCTTGGTGACGTGGGTGGCTGTGTGGGTTTGGCCCTCTGCGGCAGTGCACTTTCCGGTGCCCCTCGATGTGCTGGCCATGGTGCCTGCTTCCATTCCCTTGCCCTGTTTCTTTGGAGGTGGGGCCTGCGTCGCAGAGTCCTGCTCCTCACTGTCAGATTGTGAGCCTGTGGGGGACAAAGAGAGGGATAGCATCGGTGATGGGTCAACGTGCATCATGCAGATATTGTTGCTGCAGTTCTATGCATTTGGACTTCATGTTTGGCCATACAGGTCGTCGGCCAGATGGGTGGGTCATACATGCATGGGTTTGGCTGACACGTGTCTGAGGTGCTGTATGCATGTGGTTGTGTGGGGATGTGCACAGCATATGGGCAGGGTTGGGTACATGTATGTTTGATGGCCCCATCCATGAGCTGATTTTAAGGTCACATTTGGGGGATTACCTCATGCTTTGCATTGCAGAGTTTTGTGTGGACACTCACCTCCATCTGACGATGACGGCCCACCGCGCTCCATTTCACCAACTCCCTCAATGGATTCAACGCCAATGGTGCTGGCACATGTCTCCTCCCACACTTGCAGCTTAATTGGGGATCCTTCTCTGCCTCCTGTGCCCATGGCCAGGCTCCTGTTGGCTGCTAGAATACTCCGTACACGGAGGCGCAGATCGTCCCACCGCTTGTGTACGTCCTTCACAGTGCGGGGGGTGGAGCCCACAGCACTGACTTTACGGGCCACCTCTGCCCAGATCTCCTTTTTCTTAATCAGTGCGGGACGCTGCATGTCGTTTGCAAACACGACCTCAGTGTTGGCAGCAAGTGTGTCTGATAGCATTATCAGTTCTTCATTGGAGAAGCGTTCCTTATGCTGCTGCGCTGCTCCTTTTTTTAAGGCCTTGGGCATTCTCAGGGGTTGTAGGGATGGATTTGGCAAGCTGTGGTGTAGCTGCAGGTCCTGGGGGCAGAGGATGGCAATGGATTGTGTTTTTGAAGATGGCCGCCGTGCTCTTTCCCGTTCCTGTAGGATGACGCTACTTCCGGTTCCGCTTATTTACAGACACCGCTATTAGCGGTCACCGCTAATGCCGGATTCATGGACGGCGGAAGTGCTATCAGCGCTTTCCTTGGTGCCGCTAAGGTACTTTTTGGGGCCTTTAACGGCATGGCGGTAATGTCCTTACTGGCATGGCGCAAAGCTCGTGCCCGCGTACTTGTAATGCCACGCAATTAGCGGGCTGCTTCCTACACAGACACGTTATTAGTGCCATGCCGGTAAGGACCGCTACTTACCGCCTACCGTGTAATGAGGCCCAATGCCTTTTAAATTCGCCACTGAAATATCTAAATTCCTGACATTTCTGTTCATATACTTGATATGATGATATGATAAGTCATTTATAACACATCTGTACACAAGTGTTTCTAGGCGTGACATGAGAAGGAAGGATGCACAGGTTGACCCAGTACTGTACTTCCTGCTTTGACCCGCCCCATCCCCTCCCGCTTTCCCCTCCCCCATACATTTGATCAGCAGTCTGTTTACCTGCCCATTCAGTTATTCTCACGCCTCTTCTAAACAAACATGCCCCCATAGCCATGGCCACCCCCACATAAACATTCCCCCAAACTCCAGCGCAAGGGTAGGCCCACAAAGACCAATGCCGTGGAATAACACAAAATACTTAACTGCCAGGTCAAGTCAGAAACATATTGCAAAAGTGGGGAGCTTGTGAGAACCCATTCGCCTCAGCAGCTTCCACCTGCACACAAAAGATCTCGGCAGCTCACACACAGTAAGATTTTCAAAACCCTCACAGAAGCAGTGCCTCACACACCAGTTATCAAACGGAAACATATTCCTTGCACCAGCCAGTCTCCTAAACCATACAGTTGCGCCCCAACATTTTTATGGACCCTCACACAAGTTACTTTGCCATACAACCCACACAAATAGATCCCTACCATACAGACATACACACACACACACACACACACACACCCATCATACCCCCTCCCACATTGAACCCCATCCTCTAACTCTAAGTAACATCCGCACAATTATGCACAAACCCATTCCACAGCTCCATTCACAAACCCAATTCCACCCTTTAATCCATTACACATCCGTACTAGCACAGCCCCGTCTACAAAAACAGGAACCCCACAAGCATGGACTTCCACACATCAACAAGCACAAACAGATCCCACCATGTACACATTCCACACAGGGTTCACAAACAGCTTCCCACACAGACTCCACACCATTGGCACAGCCATTACACAGTTATAAACTGGGCATTTGTCCATAGATCTACCAACATCATTGCTCTTTCCATTTGCTAACCTTACCTCCCCCTTTTCGGAAAAAAAGGCAGATGGAGACATTTGCTCTTTTGGTGGCATGAAAGGCTGCAGGTTTATTATCACAACATTACTAAACACTACATGTTTGTCATCAGTGCAAAACCAAACTTTGTAAAATTGTTCTCCAGGTGCGGCGACCAGCCGACTGCTCCATCCCAAACATTGCTTCCTCCTTTTCCAACCAAGTCCTCTCTAGGCCAAAGCTCCCCTAACCGTTTTTGTCTGTGCCCCACCTGCCCTTGCAGGTGATACTGGGCTGCAGGAGTGCCGTTCTTGCCGGGGGAAGCCGAGCCCTCTTCGATACCTCCAGCGCCCTTGCCGCTAGGCCTCAGAGGAGCGCTGATCGCCAGAGGAGCAAAAATGCCTCCCGCTTTTCCATGCCTTGTTTGTAGTACCTACAGTGTCACTGGTCTCTAAAACACCACCATGCCACTGATGGGTCCACGCCCATCCATGGCTCGACCCATCGTTGTCTCATAGCTCCAGCAGCTTTGTGAACAAGTTCAAGAAAAACTAATCCAGGCCCGCCATAGACAGGTGTACTCGATCCTTCTCGTAATATTCTGGTGACTTTAGGTTGATCAAACCGTGCCTGACCTGAGTTAAACCTCTGCCCCTGCAGAACTTGGCCATTGCGCAGATTAACTTCCTTCTTGATTTTTCCACGGCCGAATGAGATTCGGCTGCTCACTTTTGCCTTGGTATAACCTCAGACCAGATGATCTTAGTGTCTCCCAACCAGGAAGCCAATTTCTGAAGGGTGTCCACCATTTCCCTCATTAGCACCCCTCTGCCCAGGCTTGTAAGGCCGTTTCCACCCATATGAATCATCAGTACGTCGGGGTTGGGATATCTATTCAACAGCATTTGCACATGCCCTTCCAGCTGCCCCCATTTCATCCCTGGCACCCCTTGCCACCAGATCCAAAACTCACTAGCCGTCTTCCTCTCCCTATCCGGGGTCCAATTATCCTTGGCCCTTGTCACGAAGGAATGACCCAACACCCAAACAGACCACTTCCTCCTTACCACTGCTGTTTTTGAGAGGAGATGAAAATGTGGCTTATTAACATCACGTTTTGTCCAGTCGTATATATTGCTTGAAACAGCTAGACTTCCATCCCCCTATTTTCATAATTGCTTCTGGCCTCATGCGCAGCCCTGCTGCTGATGTGGCTGCCCCAATTCGGAACGAGTGGGTCCCAAAAACCCCTTTTGTCACTCCCATGTCCTTTGATTACATTATCCGTCATGCCCTTGAACTGATACCTGCTCAGGTAGGACCCGTCCTGTCCCTGTGCAAAAAGAGAGGCGAACCTGCTCCTGCAAGATGTCTTAATTTTAGGTATGTGGCTAGACCAGCTACTGGACAGCATGGGCTTTCCTTAATAGAGTGGGATTGTTCTCCCCTTCCCTTTTTGAGCCATCTTCGATATTTTTAGGTGTATCTGTGCCCAATCCCCTGCCATCATGACATCTTCCAGCCTCAAAACACCTGTACCCCGGCACTCCTTATTCTCTGAAACCAACTCGCTCACTCTGAATGCCCCAAAGAAGGCCAAGGTGAATGCTGCCATGAACAGTACCACCTCCCATTCGCTCCGGCATGTCCTTGACAGTACTTCTATCAAACTGTGAAGTTTCTAAATGTCTACGGGGCACCTGGGAACGAATTTCTTCTCCGTGCGTTTAGCCCAACCCTTGATAGCCATTGTGACATAATGTTCCTTAGTGGGGTCAGGCTTCCCTCCCAGTTTGTGGTAGTGGGTTATTGCTGCTAGGGGGTAAACTACCCAGGCTCCTGTTTTCTGAGCCTGCTAGCCCCAGCCGATAAAGGCGCGAACTGGAGATCCCCCCTGATGCTGCGCCAGGAAACTGGCCTTGAAAGTCAGAAATCGCTTCCAACACACTTTGTATCGCCTTCCTGTACCTGGCGCCAATGCTGTGCTGATGAGTGTGCAGAAAATTTTCGCAATAATGTCCCACCATTGACAGGCATCCCACCACCTCTCCTTTTGCCGGGCTGCAGCCCTGGTGTCACTGGCTTTTGCCCACTCCCTCCCCCTTATCTAGGGGGGAGGAAGGAGGACGCTGCCAGGTTATCTGGGTGCCTCCTTAAGGTTCCCCCGTTGTTACCTCAATATCCCGAGGTCCCACACAATTTGACCCCAATACAGGTAAACACCCCACCACAATGTACCATTACTGTATGATAGACTGACTCAGGGTTTGGTGAGGGCCTGGGCAAAAAATGTGGTGAGGAAATGCTGCTATATTTTGCACTGTGCTGCAGAACCACAAATAGGAGACAAGGCAACTCTCCTTTTGGGTTTAAGTGTGAAGGGCATAGATATGTTGATGAGGTGCTCTGGATGCAGCATGGATGAGCTAAACTTAGTTTTGTAGGTCTACTGCATTTACCATCAAAAGATGTGTATGGCAAATCTGCAGACCAAAAACAATGAAAATCTCAAAAAGAATAGGTCATGGCTGTCCACCCTACGCCATCTTCCATCAGTATCTAGGGTCATGAACTATGAGCCTCACTAGTACACTCTAGTTAGGCGAGCACTGGGCATGTTGCCTCTAATGTGAGCTGCAGTATGATATTTCTATCATAATACCCCTTGACAGAAGCCAGCCTTATTTCAGATGTGTTTTGACAGCCACTGATGTGCTATAGTCTCAAAGGTACAACTGGAGAGTAGTGTTTCTCTAGATAGCGGGGACGTCATTTGGGGTTTTACATGGGTAGCAGATACTACCCCTGGCTCCTGCTCTGCCACCCCTAGACCTGTCCTTGCGACCTCTGGGCCACTGGACAAAGAGGTAGTGCCAAGAGCAAACATTTGTGTTGCACCTGGAAAAGGTGGTTGTAATGCAGCTAAATGTGTCACAGCTTTTTTCAACTGGAATCTAGATCTCGTTAGCTGGAGAAATAACAAGGAATGCAGCAAAAACCATGAAGCCGCCGTTAACAACAGACTGTGCAGCTCATAACCAGTACCGTAGCAACAGAAATGATATGGGGGCTATGTCTAGCTAGCTGTGAATGGGTAAGAGCAGCCTGCAGTACTCAGTGACAGCACAGCATTAACACAAATCTCATCAGTGTTTCTCGTTGTCTACCTTGCACATCCTGTGAGCCTCTGGGCCTGTGATGAAAGGAGTGTGCCCCATTGGCTTCAGCTACCAATCCTGCCTGGGCACTGTGCGACCTGACCCCGATCTGAAAGACCTGCATCACAGGCACATTGTAGATAGACGCATGTTGAGATAATTAATTTGTATGAAGTTGTGCTAAATCATCTGTTACTTCCTCAAGCAAAAACATATATATTTGGAAGGATAGTTCAGGGGAAACGCACATGCTTTGGGAACAAGAAGATAAATGCAACATGGGCTCAGTTCCTTTTGCAGTGCTTAGAAGTTGGAGGAGACTGGCATTAAGCAACATATAAAGGACCAAAGCAAATAATAAAATGGGTCTTTTCTAGGGGTGATGTCATGGAGCTACTGGTTACATTTTAAAATTTGAAAAAACGGCTATTACTGTGACCTGCAACACATCCTTACCCTTTATCTCCCATCTAACAAAAAACGGTGGGTTACTTACCAAATAGGCAAATCAGAAAGGTGATGGCTGGAAGGTTGCAAATCATTCAAAACCATTGGCACAGCTCTGGGTTTGAGGTGTGTGCTTGAGGCTCAATGATATGGAGGCTGGTACTGGAGATGTACTCGTGACTTACAGATGTTGAGAGAGAGTGTTTCGGGCGTAATGTGTTGTTAGAGAGTTGAAATGCATTGAATGCAGATATAAGATGTTTGAGGAGGGCAACTGAGACTCAGTGTTGGGGTGTTGAAGGAGGGTACTGGAGGCTTAAATTGGTGGAGGGGAGCACTGTGTAAACATGAAGGTGTTGGAGCAAGGCATTGGGGTGTAAGGTGTTGGAGGGCGGGAGTGGGTGCCAGACATTTAAAGATGTTGACGGAGGACCCATAGCAACTCGCACTGGATCGTGGGGTGCCCATGGTGAAAATGGTTGGGGGATATTCAGGCTCTCGTGACTGGCGGGAGTGGGTTGTTGTGCAATGGGTCAAAGTGCACTATTGACAAGAAAATCCCTGTGTGTATTGTCCGAATGTAAGAGCATGAGGTGGTACAAACTTTGATTGTCTTCTGGTTGAACTTGTGTCGGTCAGTTTCTGTTTCCAGTCTTGGCCAGAAACTTGGCAGGCACTGGATGTCTGTGCTTTGGGGTTTAGGCCTCTTCGAGATGTTCTGTCTGTTTACAGTCCTGCCTGAGTGATGTAACATAGTTCAGGTTGTTGTGTTGGATGTCTGTTACATTCACAGTCATTTGGTTATGAGCCTATACACACTGATGTGAATGCTACATATGGTGATCGATTCTTGAATGAAATACATATCATGTTACAGTGATATCGTTACCATAATTTTCTTAGTGTACTGAGGACCAATGCTATGTGATGCCACCTCCTGTTTTGCCAAGACGTGAAAGGTTGTGTGCTATAATTTTCTGTGATTTCACTTGCGGGCATGGTTCAATGACACCATTTACTGTGATGTCATCAGAGGTCAAGGGTTATGTGATGTCACATCCGCTATCCCTGGCATTTTGCTGAAATGATGTCCCTGGCTGGGCAGAAAGAAAATGCTGTGCTGCAGGTATGGGTTAATCATGTCGGACCATTCTATTGGCTGCTGGACACACAGGGAGGCAAATTGCGGCTTTATGGATTGTGGCAGGAGACACTGCAGAGTTAGGCCCAGCAGAATGAAGACCCTGCTGGGTGAGGTTATGGGGCTGACACTGCCCGTGGTGGTTGAGGGATGGGTGAGAACTGACAGGGATCTCAGTCTGGTGAACCCACATGCAGTGGAGTGGGGATTCAAGGCCTTTACATCAAGTCCAACAGCCTGATGGCATTCTTATGGGTCAAAAGGGTATGCTGTTGAACACATGGATGAGTAGTCGCCTATAGTGCTTAATTTGTGTCAGGGCTGCCTGGTGCTCAGCCATGGGATTTGTTTTGAAACTAGGATAGAGCAACAGCACTTTTGGCAGTGCTTAGTAGTATAAAGGGCCCCCTTTTAAAGCGATGACATTTTGACAGGTGGGAACGCCCCGGCTTCCGGTATTAATACCACCCTTTTGATAAGATTTTGATATGGGTTAATACATTTAATATCAAAGTTGATATCCATTTTGTATCAAATGTATATTTTTTTAAATAAAGTGTTTGTGTACTTTGATATGCTGTTGAGATGATTTGCTATAAAGTTTATATAAACTTTATATTAAATCTATATAAAGATGGGAGCAGCGTGTGTGGACTGTTGCCTGCCGAGAGCGAAGTGAGTTGTGAAGAGATAGACTCAGAGTGTTGGGTGGTGACGCAGTGATAACGCAGGAGTGGGTTGGGTTTTTAAGGTTTGATAGTAGATGTAATAGAGCTGCAATATAAAGCTGGGTGACGTCATAATTTTATAACAGCTTTTATATAAAGTTGGAGTACATTTGATAAGAACTTTATTTTATATAAACGGAATATATATTTTATATTATTATATAAAGCTGGCGACATTTGATAACAGTTTTTATGTAGATGTAATTTAAAGCTGTGTTTGGCCTTTTAAGGTCTGATGTCATGATTTCATAACAGTTTTTCTATAGATTTAGTATAAAAAGGAGGATGGGCTTTTTAGGGCACGCTGTTATAGTTTTATAATGTAAAGGAAAAGCATTTTAATGTGAAAACAAGCTGAAAATGATTGGGGGTGGGCATGCCCAGGCATGTTTGTTCCTTAGCAGGGTATACCTGCCGCATAGCTGCATCAAACCATTGGAAATACACACCGGCAAAGCGGAACTATATATTTAAAAAACAGCTAAGTTGCATGACGCAGGAATAAATATTTTACTAACATTATACTTGATAGAATGAAAATATGTTTTTTTCTAAATGAATAGTGAAGATCTGATATCAGGGCTGTAAAACATAGTCATATACGGGCAAAATGCAGTGGCATTGGATTTTGGCATTTAAAAAAAAACAGTGTGGCAGCCATGCCCCGGCATGTCCAGTTGACAGTGTAAAGTGTAATTTCGCAACGCCAATGGAAAATAGCAATATGTGGGGACAAATGTTGTCAGACTACAAAACACAGCGGAATTACATTTTTCTTATTTTAAAAACAAAGACTGAAAGTATGGCTCTTTATAATGCTTGCTGCAGTCTAAATGAATTCAAGACATGAAACAACTGTGCTCTGAAAAATATTGGCTATAATTTAAACAGCCATTAAGCTGCTGGTGTTATACAAGCCGACAGAGACGGTGCTCTTATCTATGAAGCTGGCATCAGTTGCCGACACAGCCCCATGGGTTTTTGGCTCAGTTATTTGATGACTTACCCCAATAGCTGCTAAGTATTAAAGTATTTGGAACAGCTGATGACGTAATGTCACAATTAGGACTTCCAAGCCACAAGGATCATGCTATCTGGAGTGGCAACACCACCTCAGTATCAGCACAATCCACCGTGCATATTCCACACACACAGGATGATCCAGCCCATTTTATTTGCAAAGTCATTGTGACTAAGGGGTGTCTAGTCAAATGGTCGACAGACAAATGGTCGACAGTCAAAAGGTCGACACAATTTGGTCGACAGGTCAAATGATCGAATTTGTTTTTAGTTATATGTATTTTTTTAGGTTTTCGTTTAGGGAAAAAAGGTGGTTTTAAGCAAAAAAAAGGGGATTTGGGGGAAAAAATGTGAAAAAAAAAATTCAATCATTTGACCTGTCGACCTTTTGGTGTCGACCATTTGTCCTGTCGACCATTTAGATTTGATCATTTGTCCTACAACCTGACTAAGGAACTATAGCTTGGTGGGTCATATTGTGTTTGGAATATGATGGGTGGGGGGTTGTGTTGATAAGGGGTATGGGGTTGGGGCTGGAGGCTAGAGGGTGTGGGACCAACTGTAGGGGCTTAAAGCCCCAACTTTGGAAGCCAGCCAGAATAGCGCTGTTGATTTCCAGAAGAACTGCACAATCTGTGGATCCCTTGGCGGAAGTGAAGGCCCTGTGGACCCCATGGAAGAAGTGATGACTGTAAGGAAGGCATGGTATCAAAGTAAGACAGAAACAAGTGATCAAAGTTTAAAGGTGTTTATTGAACTTTATCAGGGGTATGACAAATGCCTAGCTAAACCTAAATCTAAGATTGGAGCAAGCTACGACCATGAAATAATAATAATACAGTCTTAGTGGAGACTAGTCAAATGAAAGGGCCTATACTAAAAATAAACTATTGCCCATCCTTACCACTATGCTAAAAAATAGTGTGGGATAATGTTCACAAAAGAAAAGAAGTGTTCACAAAATGATAAGTCAGGATGTTTAGGCCATTGGCCTCTCTGCGCCATGTTTTTAGCACGCGATAAGGTGGATTACTTGAGCAGAGCACACTAATGGGCTTCTTCGGCATGAAGTCACAGTTCCTTTTAGCAACATCAGGGCATTCTGTGCCCAAGTCTCTTTTAGTCAAAGTCTCTTGCTTCAGAGGGCCTGGTGCACCAAAAACCACAAAGAAAAGTTCCTTTCAAACATTCAAGTCAGGGTGCTTTACTCTTTGCCCGGGATCCCTCTCTACCGATCTCAGATCCTTTTTTCACAATTAGTCTCCCTCAGCTGAGTTCGGACCAACTTTATTTCGCAGATATCCCTCAGCTGGGTTCACATTTACCACAACAATATTTTCACGGATGAGTTTTACTTTTCACCACGGATCCCCTTTTTCCGGGCTCAGGTCCCCTTTTCAACCATTAGTCCCCCTCTTCTGGGCTCAGATCAGTTTCAGTTCATAGGCATCCCTTAGTTGGGTTCACATTTGCCACAAAAATATCTTCACATGTGTATTGTACTGTTCACCCAGGATCCCCCACTTCTGAGCTCAGATCCCCTTTTCAACAAATAGTCGCCCTCTTCTGGGCTCAGACCACTTTCAGTTCATAGACAATCAAATTCTTTTGAATGTGCACAGGATTTAACTTAACCCGCTGCAGGATCACTTCGACTTCATCATTCAATATTTACATTTTCTGGGGGGGTACACAACAGAGACGTTTCAGTGAGCACCCACGTGGTGCCAGACCACTCTGAATCAGGTACCTAACTTTCTTTCATGAAGTTCAATCGCACACAAGCTCTTTGTTCATACAATGTTGCCGCCTGCAGCCTTGAGCATAACACAGACCGATCTGCTATCAGTTTCTCCCGACTCACAGGCGGTGGTGAACTCTTTAGCGTTGCTTTGCTGTCGGAGTCAAGCACAGTACCATGGTGGCAATCGCTTCTCCCCGCCTTGGCTATCAATGCAAGAGGGCCCCATGTACCTTTGACACACGCTACACCATTCTTCAGCTGTGATTCCTGGTCTTATGTCTCTTTTCCTTGAGGCTTCTGGAAAGTCACGATCCTTTCGTGAAAAGCACAAGGGTAACTCCCTCCATGTGATCCTCTCTGGTCTTCCCACCTTTCTCCTCAGTTTAAACTGCCATCCCGGAATAGCTGCTTCCTCATGCGTTTGGCCTTGCCCTGAGTGTGCTTTCATGCTGTGCCTTTTATCCGTGTGGGGTAGTGTGATGGAAGTCAGGTGTGTGCAATTATCAGTAATTGCCTGACTCTGCCTGACACTTGCGTTGGGACATGTCAGGTATACGGCTCTGCTGTTAGTCCGTTGTCGCTCACAATGGACTGTCCATGAGAACGTTTCCTTGTTGGAAAAGGGGGCGGGGTTGAATTTCTAAGTATCCTACCTCGTAGGATGGGGAAAAGGTGTCATAAGGAAGGGGATACTGCATCTCACACTTTGGTGTCCCACATCCACTCCCCAAAGACCCCCCATCCAGGTCATCCTTCCGCACTGGTCCACCACCAGGAACTGGATCCAGTAACAATGACAGATGGGCACTTGGATGACAGATCCATCCCTGGACTCTAGGGGGTGAGACACCTTCAGGTATCTCACAAGACCCGGGGAACTCCAAATGTCAGAAGAACCCTTCTTCTTTTTTTGAAAAAGTGAGTTGAATTTTATTTATTTTATGCAAACTTATACAGATGTGTGAAATCATTTTAAAATAGCTGTTTTTATGACCAGTGAGCCTGTGTTTAAAAGTGTATAATATTTATGCAGTCTTTACATTTAAAGAACAGTATTTTTAAGTGCTGAGAGGGTGTTTCAAAGCACTAACATGTGTTTTCTGAAACCGAAAAAGCTGTACAAATGGTTCTACGTGTTTTTAGCACTGCTATTTAATGAATGCGTAATGTAAACAAAATATATTCGTTTTTTGGAGGTCATGCCAGAATGAAGTTGGGGGTTCTTTGTCATAAACACACATGTTGTCGTAGGGTTTTTTTTAAATATTTTTGAAAGAGACGGTTGTTGTAAAACCAAAGTGATGGAAAACCATCTTTTTGAAAAAGTGTAGGTTCTAGCTTCTAGCAATGTGTATTTTTATTTAACAGGTGTTACGCTCACCTGGAAGCCACAGGAGTGTCGATCGGACCCGGACAGCTGCGGTCTCCTTCAACGTGATGCGTAGTGCAGAGATGACTGTCTGGACTGGCCCCCGTAGTCTTGTTTACTGGACCCGATTAAGTATTTTCCTGCAAGTGGAGACAGGGATTAACCACCTGTGGGTTTTAGTGATGGCCTCCAGCTGTTCTCGCTCTCCCCCACTAATCACCTCCGATATCCCCTTAGTAACCTCACCTTATGTTCGTAAAAGATGAGCTCTCCATCCTGGGTGTCTTGCAGGGGCGCGTAGATACCAGTTACTTCACTGGTTTGAAGAAGTTGGGAGAGTTCTGGTAAGTATTGACTCTGAAGTCCCTGGCGGGATTGGTAAGTATCAAGTTCAAAGAGTTCAATGTGCCCAATGTTCACTCTTGTCCCCTTCCTTCCTTAAGTTGCAACTGAGTTTGTGAGAAGAAGGTCTCTTAGCTGCTGCTGGCGGTCAGGTAAGAGTCTGTGTTACCCAACGCTGTCCGGTAACTATTGCATGCGTTAACGTGTTGTTTTTCTCCCTCTTTACAGATGCGGCATATGAAAATGTGGAGAGTTATGGAATAATACCGCCGGTGGTAAATCAGGTAAGTCTATGATGGTAAGAGGTTGTATTTGTTGATTCCCTTTGCTCACCTTGTTTTTTCTTGTGTCCCCTAGGTGCCGGATTATGGCGAAGAAATGATGGAGACAGTGCCGGATCGAAAAATGTTGTGAGAACTGGTGAGTATGGCGCCGTGCTGGAGCTGGCGAAGCGACGCGTGCAGGACTGATATACTTTCCAGGTTCGGAGATAAAATTGTTCCGGAATTAGGTGAGGAATTCGAAATAAGTTTGTTTTCTAACCTTGCCCTTTTCTTCTTCTTTATTCTAGGGGCTCCGGATTCGAGGCGGGTGTGGCAGAAGACTGTATGCTGGCTGCAGGCACGCGGGCGTGGCAGAAGACTGGATGCTGGCTGCAGGCACGGTGAGCGTCACGCTGCTGGATGCAGAATAACGCGAAGCATGTGCTGCTGTACGGGTGTGGTTTAAATAGCCTCCAAAGTAGTTCCAGGTAAGAAGTTCCCTAGAGCCACGCCCGAGTAAAAAATAGTCCCTGTAACAAACTTGTCCCATCCAGGCCTCATGTAGGCTTGGACTCTTTTGCAGCATGGTCTGCATCAGGTAAGTAAAGTCTATGAGCCTGGCGCCTATGGCGCCAGGACTGATTTCTATGATGAGCCTGGCGCCTAAGGAGCCAGGACTGAACCCAGACACCCCCTAGCCGAGGCTGTTGAGTTTTAAACAAATGTCTGGATGCCTGCTCCCGGAGCTGAGGGCCTTGGTCCTGATGCCCGGGGGTAGGCATCATGACAGCACTTCCCCCCAAGGCCCCTCCTAAAGTTGTTCTTCCCCCTGGCCCCAGTTTATCTGGGAAGTTCCGATGGAATCTTTTCACCAACCGAGGTGCATGAACGTGGTCGCCAGGCTCCCATGATCTTTCTTGTGGTCCGTAGCCCTTCCAATTGATCAAATAAAAAAGTTTTGATTTAATCATCTTGGAGTCCAGGATATTTTTTACCTCGAATTCAGGTTCTCCATCTATCAAGATGGGGTCAGGCGGTTTGGTTAATCTTCTCCCTGGTTGAACTGGTTTTAGAAGTGAAACATGAAAGACAGGATGAATTTGCATATTAGAGGGTAATTCCAATTTGACGGCCACCGGGTTGATAATGGCCTTAATGGTGTAAGGTCCCAAATATCTAGGATTAAAAGTCTGAGTTCCCTTCAGAGGTATATGTTTTGTAGCCAGCCAAACTTGATCCCCAATCTGGTATTGTGGAGTTTCACTTCGATGTTGATCAGCATTTTTCTTGTATTTCTCTTTTGCTTGTTTCAAATGTTCTGTGGCTTCCTTAAAGGCTTGTGTAATAGTAGAGTGCAAATGACTAACTGCGGGCATTTCTAAGTGCTGAGGCAAATTGAGTTCTGAGGTTCGAGGGTGATGTCCATATATGGTAAAAAAAGGGCTTTGTCCGGTTCCTGAATGTACAGAGTTATTGTATGCGTACTCAGAAATCCATAAAATATCTTTCCAATTGCTTTCGGTCTGGTGTAGCATGCAGCGTAGGTACTGTTCAAGGGTCTGGTTGGTCCTTTCCGTCTGACCATCGGTCTGGGGATGGTAATTTGTTGATAGCCTCACATCGATTTGTGCTAGTTGACAAAATTTCTTCCAAAAATGCAAGATAAATTGACTAACTCGGTCAGAAACCAATACCGAAGGGCATCCGTGTAATCGAACAATGTTTTCGAGGAACTCCTTGGCCAGAATCGAAGCAGAAGGTAACCACTTTAAAGGAATAAAGTGGGCCATCTTGGAAAAAAGATCCACAATAACTAGGATGGTGTTAATCCATTATATGGAGGTAGATCTGTAATAAAGTCTAAAGACAAGGTGTGCCATGGTGTAGGTGGAATATCCAAAGGTTGTAAAAGGCCAGCGGCTTTTTTCTTCTGGCTTTTGTTTTGGGCGCAAATGCCACAAGACATCACAAATGACTTTACACCAAGTGGGCCACCAGAACTGTCTCTTAATTTTCGCTTCAGTTTTTGCGATACCTGGGTGCCCTTCCATCAGGGTGTCATGGTAATTGGAGATGACTAGTTCTTGTATTTCCTTGTGTGGTAGAAATAGTCGTCCTTGATAGTAAGGTAGGTCATTGACGACTGAGTAGTCCGGGGCTTTCTTTACTCAGTCCTGCAGGGTTGCTGGATCGAAGAGTTGTTGGATTTTTGAATGAATATCTTCTAGTGTCTGTAGAGTAGTTATGCCAAGAATTCTTTGCTCGGGAATTATTGGCACCGGTTCCGGGTTTGCATATGCTTCTCCCATCCCTATTCGGGATAAGGCATCTGCTTTGCCATTTTTGCAGCCTGGTCGATAAGTGATCACGAAATCGAATTCGGCAAAGAACAATGCCCATCGAAGTTGTCGCGATGATTGGGGTTTGGCTGTTTTTAATACTGCAGGTTTCCGTTGATCAGTGATTACGGTAATAGTATGCCTGGCACCAAGAAGATAGTGCCGCCAAGCCTTAAAGGCAGATTTGATGGCTAATAGCTCTTTATCGGTAACCGCATAGTTTAACTCAGGTGCTGAGAACTTTCTGGACCAAAACGCTACTGGGTGAAGTTGACTGGTTTCAGGATCCTTCTGGGACAGGACAGCTCCCGTGGCTAAACTGGATGCATCAGTTTCTACTATGTATGGAAGCTCAGGGCGTGGATGCTTTAAGACAGGTGCTGATGTGAATTTCGCTTTCAGCTCTTGGAAGGCCTTTTCAGCCTCTTCGGTCCACAAGAAGCTTTCTTTTTTTGCAAAAGTACTCTGATGGGGTGTACAACATAGGAGAAGTCCGGAATGAATCTGCGGTAGACATTAGCAAATCTGAGCATGCTTTGTACCCCTTTGACTGAACTGGGTGATGGTCACTTGAGAATTGCGTCCACCTTTCGAGAGTCCATTCGGACTCCTTTTGGAGTCAGGATAAATCCAAGAAATTCAACTTCTGTAGCATGAAAAACAAATTTTTCCAATTTTGCATATAACTTGTGCTGGCGTAGTTTCTCAAGGACTGCACACACATGCTTAACATGGTCTGATTCTGAGGAGGAGTACACTAGAATATCATCTATGTATACGACGACACAGACGTCAATGAGTTCACGAAGGACATCGTTCATAAAATACTGGAAGACTGCTGGTGCATTGCACAACCCGAAGGGCATCACCTGATATTCAAATAATCCGTACTTGGTGCGAAAGGCAGTCTTCTATTCGTCACCTTTCTTGACACGTACCAGATGATATGCCCCTCGGAGATCTAACTTAGTGTAGATACAAGCATCCTTTACTTGGTCTAGTAATTCGGGGATCAGAGGCAATGGGTATCGGTTTTTTACCGTAATCTGATTTAATGCGCGGTAATCTATGCACGTTCTAAGGTCACATTCCTTTTTGGGCACGAAGAACAAAGCTGAGGATGCAGGAGACTTGGAAGGATGAATAAAGACATTAGCAAGGTATTGGTCCAATTATTGCCGTAGGTGACGATTTTCAGGTTCCGTGAGGGCGTAGATTCTACTGCATGGGGGTTGTGCACCGGGTAGGAGGTCGATTTGACAATCGTATGATCTGTGAGGAGGTAATGTATTGGCCTGTTCTTTTTGAAAAACATCCTGAAATTCTTGGTATTCCTGAGGTAACTGCACGATTGGGTTAACGACTGTAACCAGGCCTTCGTTCAAAGTTTTCTCCGGGTAACAGGTGTGTGCACAATCCGAGAAGGTTATTCTCTTCTCTCGCCAATCTATGCAAGGATTATGTGTTTCCAACCATGGCATCCCGAGTATTATCTGGAACTGTGGGGCTTTGATTAAATCAAACACAATAGTCTCTCGATGCCCATCTTGACTCAACAGTGTCATCTCTCTAGTGGAATGAGTTACAGGCCCTAAGGCAATCTCAGTTCCATCAACTGTGGTGATGACATCCGAAGTGGTCTTTTTGCAAAAGAGGTAGATTCATCCTTGACACCAATTCGTGGTCCATATAGTTTCCTACAGCCCCGCTATCTATGAATGCCCTTACTGTGTGTATACGTGATAGCTGCCTGGGATCAAGAGGACCATTGGGATGATCAGATGTGAGGTCTGAGTGTCCTTCTTTAAGCTCGGCAAGCTGACCTCTATGCTTGTCAGGCGTGGTCGTTTCCTGAATCAGGCTCTATGTGGCTTTTATCAGCAACTCCTACAAACTTCTTGGGTGGTTTTGTAGGGCAATCCCGTAGAAAATGTCCTGAGGTTCCACAGTACAGACACAACTGCATCTGTCGTCTTCTTTCTCTTTCCTTTTGAGTTAAGGTCCTTTAACCCCCCCGATCTGCATAGGTTCAGATGCATCTGTTCCTTTGGGGGGCAACGTTGGGTTTAACCAATACCTGGTTCTCGAACTTAGCTCGATCAGTCTTTCGGTTCTGAAGTCGGTGGTCTAGCTGGACCACTAAGTCTATAAATTCTGTGCAATCCTGAGGTGGGTTCACAACTTGAGCCAAGACATCTTTGAGTTCTCCCTGAAGTCCACGATGAAACAATGTAATTTGTTTTTCCTCCGGCCACCCGGTTTCCACCACCAACCTATTGAAGGTTGCAATATAGGTTAGCAGATCCTGGTTACCTTGTCGTAAGGATAAAAGATTGTTGTCCAGGGCTTGACCCTGTGAGTGTATGACAAATAGTTTTTCCGTGCTTCTTTGAAAACCCTGAAAATCCCGGAGAAGAGGATCATCCTGGTTGACTAATGGAATGGACCAATCCGCTGCGCTGCCACTAAGATATGACAATACAAAGGCTACTTTGGCTTGGTCATTTGGAAAGGCTCCCGGTCTGCATAAAAAGTGCAAGCGGCATTGGTTCATAAACACGGCAAACCTTTTGGGGTCCCCAGCAAAGCGTTCGGGTGGAGCTAACGGAATATTTCCTAGTAAAACCACTTGCACAGGATTGCTTGATGAAACGGGGGTTGGGTTTCCCCCATATCCAGGTAGGGGCGTTTGCCCAGCTTGGTTTTGCAGTAGTTGCCTAGCCAGATCATCTGTGCGCTCCTTTGAGAAAATCAGTTCTCTCCTGAGGGCATTAGTCTCTTGGCGAGCGCATGTACTTCCGCCCTAAATTCCCCCAATAATTTGGCCAGTTGGTCGGTTTCCGAGGTTTCCATAACACCCAGGTGGGAATTTGTAGCGAGGCTTTGCGTTCTGTTACGCTCACCTGGACCCCACAGGGATGTCGATTGGACCTGGACAGCTGCGGTGTCCTTCAATGTGATGCGTAGTGCAGAGATGAATGTCTGGACTGGCCCGCCTAGTCTTGTCTGCTGGACCCGAAGAAGTATTTTCCTGCAGGTGGAGACAGGGATTAACCACCTGTGGGTTTTAGTGATGGCCTCCCAACTGTTCTCGCTCTCCCCAACTAATCACCTCCGATATCCGCTTAGTAACCTCACCTTATGTTCGTAAAAGATGAGCTCTCCATCCTGCGTGTCTTGCAGGGGCGCATAGATACCAGTTACTTCACTGGTTTGAAGGCTTTGGGAGAGTTTCGTTGAGTATTGACTCTGAAGTCCCTGGCGGGAATGGTAAGTATCAAGTTCAAAGAGTTCAATGTGCCCGATGTTCACTCTTGTCCCCTTCCTTCCTTAAGTTGCAACTGAGTTCGTGAGAAGAAGATCTCTTAGCTGCTGCTTGCGTTCAGGTAAGAGTCTGTGTTACCCAACGCTGTCCGGTAACTATTGCATGCATTAACGTGTTGTTTTTCTCCCTCTTTACAGATGCGGCATATGAAAATGTGGAGAGTTATGGAATAATACCGCCGGTGGTAAATCAGGTAAGTCTATGGTGGTAAGAGGATGTATTTGTTGATTCCCTTGGCTCACCTTGTTTTTTCTTGTGTCCCATAGGTGCCGGATTACGGCGAAGAAATGATGGAGACAGTGCCGGATCAAAAGATGTTGTGAGAACTGGTGAGTATGGCGCCGTGCTGGAACTGGCGAAGCGACGCGTGCAGGACTGATGTACTTTCCAGGTCTGGAGATGAAATGGTTCCGGAATTAGGTGAGGAATTCGAAATAAGTTTGTTTTCTAACTTTGTCCTTTTCTTCTTCTTTATTCTAGGAGCTCCGGATTCGAGGCGGGCGTGGCAGAAAACTGGATGCTGGCTCCAGGCACGCGGGGCGTAGCAGAAGACTGGATGCTGGCTGCAGGCACGGTGAGCGTCACGCTGCTGGATGCAGAATAACGCGAAGCATGTGCTGCTGTTCTGGTGTGGTTTGAATAGCCTCCAAAGTAGTTCCAGGTAAGAAGTTCCCCAGAGCCATGCCCGAGTAAAAAATAGTCCCTGTAATAAAAAAGTCCCATCCAGGCCTCATGTAGGCTTGGACTCTTTTGCAGCATGGTCTGCATCAGGTAAGTAAAGTCTATGAGCCTGGCGCCTATGGCGCCAGGACTGATTTCTATGATGAGCCTGGCGCCTAAGGCGCCAGGACTGAACCCAGACAGCCCCTAGCCGGGGCTGCTGAGGTTTAAACAAATGTCTGGATGCCTGCTCCCGGAACTGAGGGCCTTGGTCCTGATGCCCGGGGGTAAGGAATCATGACAACAGGGTAAAGTGTGACAATTTAAAACGAAAGGTGTTTGTTCTTTGAGGGACAAGCTGGCCAGCCTGCATTTTCACATGGATGCTGAAGTGTGCTTTAACATTTTCAGGATAGGGTCAAGTTACACAAAAACAGCCTCTGGAAAGTGACTGGTGAGGTAAGAAAGGCCTAATGTATAACAGCTTAAAAAGCTCTTCGCTAGCCTGTTACAGACAGGATAGTATATGTGCAACATTTTTTATTTTTCCAAATGTATGCACATTTCTCTTAGCAAAAGCTACAGGAACACTGCAAAATGACGGACTGCCCATGCTTAAATATGTCTCTTTATGAAGAAAATGTCACCTTTTTATTGCACAGAACCAAAAAACGAAAATGTTGGTTTAAACAGTGTTGGGCCTGTATGAACATATTTAGAAGGAAAAGAGAATGACAAAGCTGATAGCTGTGTCTTTTATATAGGTATAGTGAAGATGGCCTAAAGCAAGCAGAAATTAATAATGTTAATAATCTTGTTAGAACAAGATTAATGTTAGAGGGAGAAGTTAACAGTAAGTTTCAGACATAATATATACGGTTGACGAAAAATCGTTAGTGCTAGATGTGAGTGGATGTTGTTGCTGTTTGTCCTTTACTATTGTGCCTGCCCAATATTCAAAAGTTAAATTTATACAAATACGAGGTCAACATTCTATGCCAAAATCCCACATTTTCCAAATGGGTGTGTGCTTTCTAATTAGGCAATAACGATTTCAGTGGTATGAGATGTGTAGCAATGTTTTGATTTTGTTCAGCTTAATACTGCTTTCTTCTTCGGAAATGCTCAGCTTGTCATATATTGAATTGCTTGATTTTCTCATTTGGTTATCCGCTTTCTCATATAGTTATCCTCTAGATGTGTTTTACCATCCTGGTTAGAATGGTTCTCCAGGAGGAGAAATGAAATGCTTCTCTGATTTGTATAGATCCTGTGTCCTGTGACTTTTTATTTTAGTGTCTGTGGATAAATGTAAATATTATCAATCAGGCAAAGTGAATTAAAAAAGCATGCAATATATAGTTATACTAATACCTATAGTGACATAATGTGCATAAAGTTGGCTCACCCACTGGTGTTCATGGTCAAATATACCATTGAAGATTTGAGGGGATTCCCCTATCAGACGATACTTCCCCTATAGGAGAGAGTAGAAAGATAAATCTGTGTTAGGTTGCCTTTTCAAGCATCCTTGATTTGGCCTCTATCACCCTTAATTCATTAAACTACTAAATCTTAGCCCAATAGACTTACCTTAAGTATATAATTACTTGCTGGATCATATTTGTACAGCCGTTCGCTTCACGAATGCCGATCATGTAGGATGCTGCATTAAAAAATGGCCACTTATTTATTTTGTGTGTGATGTCATCGCTCAAGCGTCCTATGCGCGATGACGTTTTGTTAGTCGCGCGCCTGTCGGCCATATTGCTTGTGGTGAAATACTTCTAATTCAATGCATTTTAGAAATATTGCATGAGCAGTCTGGAAAAAAATGAACAATTGAAACACTTGTTTTAACTTTAGTTGATACTAATTGTATGTCTTAGAAAGAAATTATTTTAAATAATCAAATTTGTTAGGTATGATATTTCATGAATGGTTTGTCAGAGGACTTAGTTTTAGATCTCAAACTTGAATTGTCATGTTTTGCACAGCCTTAGATAAAGTGTTATTGTTAGATAAGAGCTTGAAATTAGGGGTTATCTCAACTCTACAAGCATTTTTGATTCTTTTTGTAGATGTAGTGTATATTCTAATGGTTAGGCATTAATTTAAAAAATGTATGCAGTCCTTCTGATTACAAAAACATTTACAATTCATTTTCCTGGTTCAAGCCAGAAAAACAGGTATCCATGATGTGTATCCATTCCGCCTCTCTGTGGCGGCAAAGTAGTTCTCTGTTTTCACCTCTGGCGAGGTGGTGAATTCTTTGAAGTCCTACATATTTCATTCTTTCCAATATTCCGCCTGTGTACTCGGTTGTAAAATGTTCCCCCAGTGGAGGACCCATGCTCTTATTTTTTATGTTTCTCACTTGTTCCAAAATTCTGTCTTCATCTTACGAACTGTGCTTCCTATATACCATTTATGGCATAGGTACTGGATTCCATATACCGCATAGTTGGTGTTGCAGTTTACCAGTTGTCAAATGTCCCTCTTGGAGCCATTCGGAAGATCAATACTTTGAAGCCCATTCATCATATTTGGGCATATCTTACAATGTACACACTTGAAGTTCCCTTTTACTGTTGTTAAATTCCATGATTGTTCCAATGTGCTTGCATTTTTGTCTGGTCTCATGAAACTGGGACTCACTTGGGTTTTGATTGTGGTTGCCTTCTGATAAGTGATTGATGTCTTCAATTCTATGTAGTTTTTGAGTTGATTGTCTAATTGTACTATATTCAAGTGCTTGCATAGTACATTGGTGAGTATGTGCGTATTGGTGCTGTAGTTGGCAATAAATCTGACTTTGTTGGATGATTTCCTGATTTGTTTGTTGTCTTTGCTTTTGAGGAGTTCCACACGATTCTTGGATTTTGCTCTTTGTTCAACTTTGTTAAGCCTGTTGTTTTGGTAGTCTCTCTTTGAATTCAATCAGTTTGTTTTGTTTATGATGTTCAAATTCTGTTTCTCCACTGTTTTCCCCTTAATTCTTAGTAGTTCCCCATATGGAATGTTGTCGATGATATGTTTGGGATGATTGCATGCAGTGTATTATTGACAGCTGTAGGTATCTATATAGTGTAGTTTGTGTGATGCTATTATTGACGCATATTTCCAAGTCCAACAAACATATCCATTCTGTGCTTTCATTCATCGTTAGTTTGATGTTGTAATTGTTGGAATTCAAATATGTGACATATTGTAGAAGTGATTAACAATAACCATCCCACATTAAGATGATGTTGTCTATGTAGCGTCCCAGAATAGTACATCAGCTTGTATTTTGGTGAAGACTGGCTGTGTCCAGGCATGTTCTACTTCATAGTGCTCCATAAATAGGTTGGCATGGGAGGGGTATACTTTGCACCCCCAGAGCTGTCCCTTGTATTTGCTGGAAGATTTCATTATTTAAACAGAATATGTTGTTTTTCAAAGTGAATTCTAGCATAGATATGATCATTCTGTTCTGTTCCACATATGAAACTGATCTTGATTTGAGGAAGTAATTTGTTGTTTCTATTCCTTTCTGATGTTTTATACTGGTATATAGTGAAGTCACATCTAGGGTGACAAGTCTATATGTATTTAGCCAAGTGATAGAATCCAGTTGTTGTAGTACATGAGTGGATCTTTGATGTAAGAGGCTAAGCCTCAAACCAATGGTTGTTTGTGTGCATCTATGTAGGTGGAGATTTGCTCTGTTAGTGATCTAATATTGCTCACTATTGGTCTTCATGGTGGGAAATGCTTGAATTCTTCATGAAATTTAGGTATGAAATAAATTGTTTCCATTCGTGGATATTGGATATTCATAAAATTGTATTCATCACCATTCAAAAGACCTTTGTTGCACCAGTTTCTACTCATAGTTCTCCACGGTAGCTTTAATTTCCGGAGCTGGATTGTTTGTCCATTTTTTATAACAGTGTTTTTCTTTAAGTTGGCGTGTTGCTTTTTTGATGTAATCTCTCTTGTTCATTATCACTATTTTGTCTCCTTTGTCCGCTGCTTTAGTAATGTAATTGTACATTTTTAAGTGCCATTCTTTCTTTTGCTGTGAGGTTATGGTGTATCTTGGACTTGTAATTTGAAAGATAAAGTTGTCAAATGTCCTCTATGACTGCTCTATTGAAAATATCGCATTGTTCGGTGCTAGGGTTGATAATAAATTTGATCGCAGTCTCAGAGTAGTTACCTGTGCCAGATTTAATTAAATATTTTGTTCTTGCTAGAGAGAGAGAGAGACAGCATTCTATGTGTAAACGAAAGCCCTGGCATAGGGTTTGTCTCTACATGTGAAGTTGACTGCAAAGTATTTCTGTTTTAGAGCTCATTGTAAACCTCTGTAAATATTCATTTTGGTTCTATGCAATTATTTAAACTTTTCTAATGGTGAACCCTAGCTATAACCAGCTGTGTACACTTTGTTCATCACAAGATGTATGAGTCAGGGCGAAGCAGCACATAGCACAGCTTTGAAGAGGCCTTATTGCTTGTGGAAAAACTGCAACCAATTCATTTTTGATAGTGCATAACCAAATGGGACTGTTGCTTTAAACTATGTTGCATATGCACAGAGGGCTAGGACCTGTATGAAGGAACTACACATGCATGGAGAATGTTACAACCAAGGCTTTTATTTTTAAAATGCTGAGGCTATTGCTCTGTCATATTTAATGAATGCTGTTCTGCGATTGATGTTATGATCTATGTACTGCTTATATGTAAATTCAAAATCAAATAAAATTTTGTTATGAAAAAAAAATTCTGAGGCTTGACTGTAACAGGACATGCAAGCCAGCTATAGATGCTTTGTGAAGTGTGGTTTTCTAATTGTGGGCCATGAATTAATTTTAGAAGAAAAAAGACTTTACAAAGTGAATAGTCATGACCTTTATATAGCCTTAGTGAAGTTTGTTAAAAATTAACAACAGTGACAAATGAAAATTCTACAAATGCACTTAGGGCTGTAAACTGTATGAACACGTTTACAAGAAAAAATATTGACAAAGTGATTAATGTATTCAACTAGACAGTGCCTGTTTGGAGAGCACCATAGATAAATAGGCCTTTATGGTCTCATTGGTTCTGTGTTCGATATGAGGTCCAACTGTCCCTGATGGTCATGTGGCTGATGTTGTGTTGCTTTCTTAATTGTGTGTCATGATTTTAAAAAATATCGTTGCAACCTTTATGAAATATTGACACTTTTGCCAATGTGTCACAGATCACACTGATGGTTGAAATGTTTTAAGTCCACCAATATTCGGTATGTTATATTTTGGCTCCAGGTGTAAATATTTATATTACAATATACTGATTCTATATTTGTTATTTTGTTTTGTAGAAATGGCTTTCAACAACTGAATGATAAAACTGGTCGCTTGTGAAAAACCAGCCTGCGGGGGTGTCTTTTCTGAGGACCCAAGAATGGTGTTTGGGGGCCCGGCGAACCATCACAGTAACTGCAGTGTTCGAGCACTGTGTGTGGCATGTGGCCTTATACAGTAGACAATTGCTGATGCCATGGATCTAGGATGTTGCAGGGGTTGTGCAATCTCACAATCACCAAGGCCTGGGAGAATGGGTCTAGGGCTCCCCATGGATGTGTCTGAGGGGTTCATGCAATCAGCGTGGCTGGATCAGCATATCAAGAATCTGTAAAGTGGGCCATTTGCTGGTTCTCAGAGGGGTTTCAAGGGCAGGGGTTGACACCACCAAAGGTAAATGGGTGTTTGGGCTAGTTTGATGAGCCCTAGCAACAGGGGTTATGGAAATGTCTCGAGAAAAAAAGCAGGGTTTTTGGACGCCTTCACTATCTGCAAGCACAAGGTATAGAGGGGTTAGTGGCCCCCACTGCTTCATCATCACCAAGGGTTATACACCAGAGGAGCTGCTGCTACCAAGATATCAATCACAGAGTTGTGACAACCGGCACTACAGAATATAAAGCAACGTTCTGATTCATCTTGGTTGTCGATCGATGTTGTTCTTTTTCTGATTCATCAAGGGGCTTGAGGAATGTCTCTGGGGCTTGAGGCATTGAGTTGTTCTTTGGATTTATCCAAAGGGGCCCGAGAGATGTCTGGGGGCCCCGAAGCATTGAGTTGTTCTTTTGATTCATCAATGGGCCGCTGGATTGCCTGAGGCTCCCAAAAAAAGAATTGTTCTTATATTTTTACAAACAGGTGTTATGGAATGGCTGGCAAACGGTAACCTAATGTTTTTTTACAGGTGTGATAGGATGGGATGCTATATGCGGAATGATTTATTATATCTTCTAAAGCTATGTTGTGTGTGATATATGCATGTGCATGTGTTTTATACAATTTTCAAGAGGTATATTGGATCATGTTTTTTTATTTACAGCTTTTAGGTGACGTAGAGAATGCCAATTCAGTGTAGGTTTCTACGTAGTGCTTAACCAGTAAATAGAAATGCACAGAAACTGACGTTATTTAAGCAGGGCGCTCGCACTTAGATATCTCTTCGTGCTTTGTTAATGCTCAATTATTTTTCAGTATGGATACCAGCCTACAACACCCCTTTGCCTGTGTGCTGGCTGGCCCTACTAGCATTGGCAAGAGTTATTTTGTCAAAAATCTTTTAGAAAACGCCCACACTGTGATATCACATGTACCCAATAATATTATTTGGTTTTACAGTTGCTGGTAACCTCTTTACAACACAGTGCAACATTAGTTTAAACACCTGCGGTTTGTAGAAGGTATGCCCGAGAGTCTCAACAACAATCCTTTCTTGCCACTGAGCATGGTGAATACGATCATCGTGGATGATTTGATGACCGTGTGGGGTCAGAATGCCGAACTAGAAAAAAGCCTTTACACAATATTCCCATCACCGCAATCTGAGCATTTGCTATATTGTGGAAAACGTATTTAACAAGGGCAAGAGCAACAGATCTATAACACTAAACCCTAGTTATATAATGTTATTTAACCCCCCAAGATAAACAATAATTATCCATGCTAGCCCAGCAAATGTATTCATCCAAAACACATTTTTTCATTGAAGCTTTTGAAGACGTGACCAGTACTCTTTACTGATATCTCCTGGTTGATTTAAAAACAACCACTCTGGAGTATTACAGATTGTGCACCAATCTATTTCTGCCGGGATTACCCGCTGTTTATATCCCCAAAAAGACATTTTTTTTAAAAAAATGTTTTATTAGTGGTCACAAAGGCTACACAGCACTACTCCACATCTACCTCACATAATATATACGGATACATTTCATGGTTCATTGTCATGATACATGTTAAAGAGACTCGTCATCATCAGAGATCATATCAGACAGGTACATTCTAAAGGGGCCCCAAATGTCCTTGGGTTTACTTGTCACAGGTTGGGTCAGGACAAATTGTTTTTGGATTTGTTAACATGGGTCAGTTCACAAAGAAAGTGGTTCATGCTCGGTGCCGTACACTTCACATGAGATGTTGAACAATCTTCTGTTTTTTTCGGAGCACTTGCCAATGTCCCCAAACAAGTATTTCTGAGGTGTTAAATCAGGGGGAACCTGTGTGATTTCTTCCAACATCTCAGCCACCATGCTCCAGAACCCCGCTACCACCGGACATTCCCAGTACATATGGAAGGATCCTGCCTGAGGCGCCTGCATTTGGGACATTCGTTTGGGCCATCAGTTGCGAATTTAGCTATTGTAGCCGGTGTGTAGTGTAGTCTATTTAGTATCTTAAATTGGATTAAGCGTAGTCCAGCATTGAGTGATACATTTTTTGTGAGTGAACAGTATTTGCCCCATTTCTTGTCTCCAATGGGCATCTGCAGATCCCTTTCCCATTTGTCCTTGACCTGGTTCATTGTGGGGGTATGAGTCTGCACTGACATATATAGCTTGGAGATCCCCAGGCCTTCTTTAGCCTTAACTAATTGTGTACATGGGTATCACACCTTAACACAACTTGAAAAAGGATACAGACTTATAAAGGATACAGAATCAGCATCCACCTTGGGAGCCTCTCTGCTTTGGGATATCTTGAACGCGATGTTAACAAGACTTTCCCCCAAAGAGCGCAGCCTGTAGAATAAACTATAACTAACAGGCCAGGGGCTTGAGTGAAAAGGCAGGTGCAGCGACAACAGAGCTAAGGGAACAAAGCAAAACAATGATTCAAGAGAGCAGCCAGAGTTACTTAAGTGCAGCAATCACCCACCCGCAATTACCCTCTCTTACCTGCTTAGTCAAAAAGAAGTCCCGTAACCTATGTGAGTTCAGCAAAGTGATGACAAGGTGAAGAAGGAAGAAAGTCTCAGTTGAAGGAAGTCTGTGCAATAATCCACCTAACCCGAATGGCACGAGGGCGCAACTAGATAGTCCAAATATAATCCCCAAGGAATTTAGCAAAGCGTCCCCAAAGTGAAAATAGCCAATCCAAGTAGTGACCACTAAATCAGTAGAGCGTCCAATCGGTCACTTCAATGTGTAGAGCAATGTTTCTTGTGATGAGAGCAGCGTTGTTGATAGATCCAGAAAAGGAGTGTTTTGTGGGCTTGTGAAATACGTGAGGGTGAAGGGTTCAGAAAGCCAATGGAGTTAGCAGCCAGTAGAGAGAAAAGAAACTTGAATAGAAGTCCAGTTCAGATTTTCCTTATTTTCTGAATGGCGTTGAACTTGAGGTTAGCAAATTCCAAGGCGTCACAACAAACAAGGGCAAGAGGGAAACAGTCCGTTTGGGAAAACAGCCGAGGGAAATGGCGCCAGAAATCGTAGGGGAAAAACGTTCAAGAGTAATCCTTAAAGCATGAGCTGGGTCCAGGAAACACAGGAATCAGGATATCAACAAATCGGGCACTCAAACTAATTACTTAGTTTAGGAGCACCCATTGCAGGGATACCCCATACTAAATACTGGTATCATTTCCAGGATGCAAGACACGTTGCGTGTGCTTCACGTGACCGCGGGAAGAAGGAATACTGGATAATGTAGTGCGCCGTATTCCACGAACTGAAAGCAGTCGCCAGGGCTGCTTCCACATAGAAATAGACGCCCCTGGACGTCTGTAAGCAGAAATGCGGGGCATGACAGTACCCTCCCGCAAAGGGTGACCACCCCTGCGGGCACGCAATCTTTCCAACCAAAAGGCACGCAGGAGTCGGGGTGAATGCAAATTGGAGGCCGGTTCCCAGGTCCTATCCTCGGGACCATAACCTTTCCAATCAATCAGGTAGGAACGCACTCCGTGACGTAGATGGGTGTCTAGTATAGCATGCACTTCATATTCGTCTTCTCCCTGTACAGTGATTGGAGCAGGAGCAACAGAAAGCCGGGTGCCAGGCACAAAAGGACGGAGCAAGGAAACGTGAAAAACAGGGTGATTCCGCCAATGGGACGGGATGTCCAAACGGACAGCAACAGGATTAAGACAATGAAGTACCTTGTAGGGGCCTACATAGCGAGGCAGCAGCTTCCGTTTACCCCGAATAGTGAGGTGCTTGGTCGCAAGCCAGGCACGATCACCCGATGCATAGGAGGGGGCTGGTGAATGATGTTTATCTGCTTGCGTCTTTGCCCGGGACCGTGCTGCCTGTAGATGAGAAACGACTGAATCGCGTATAACAACCAGAGTGTCCCTTGTGGCTTTCGCAGCAGGAATTTGGTCCAATGAAGGTAGGACGGGTGGAAGGATTCTTGGGTGTAACCCATACAAGGCGTAAAACGGGGAACAACCTATTGAAGTGTGTCGGGAGTTATTATATGCAAACTCTGCGGTTCCCAAAACGGATAACCAGTTGGTTTGATGTTGCAAGCACAGACAACGAAGGTACTGTTCCATGGTGCCATTAGTACGTTCGGTTTGTCCGTCTGTTTGGGGGTGGTTGGACGACGAAAGTCGTGCGTCTATGCCAAGGGAATGGGTAAGGGCTCTCCAAAACCGTGAGGTAAATTGGGGGCACAGATCGGAAATCATGATTGTAGGTAGACCGAAGAAACGCACCACGTGATCAAAGAATAAACTGGCCAGTAATGGAGCAGTAGGTATACCTGAACATGGTATGAATCGTGCCATTTTTGTGAAAACGTCCACCACCACGAGCATAGTTGACATGCCCCTGACCAAGCTGAGTTCTACCACAAAATCGAGAGTAACCGTATGCCACGGATGTGGTGGCAGGGGCATGTTCATCAAAAGACTGAAGGGTTTCCCCGGTTGTCTCTTACATTGCATACATATCGCACACTTAGATACGTATGATTCGGTATCCTTCTTCATACCAGGCCACCAGCACCATCGATGTAGCAGGTCATAGGTTTTAAGTTGACCCGGGTGGGCAGCTAACGGTGTATCATGTGCCCATTCCAAGGCCTTCCGTCTGGTTTGGTTATCAGGTAAGTACAAAAGTCCAAGAACATAAGGAAGACCTGTAACAATCTGGGCACCCAATGTGTCGAGAAAAGAGACATGGTCTTTGGCCCACTGCCGCACTCGGTCAAGGAGTGAGGTGGAAACCGAACAGACACAAACAACCAAACCCGAGGGCAGTATAGGTGATGCCGATTTTTGGGTGTCAAAATCGGCACCAACACGGGACAAGGCGTCTGCTTTCCCATGTAGAGGGCCAGGGCGGTATGTGACTGTGAAGTCAAATAGCGTGAAGAATAAATGCCAACGTATTTGTCGAGCATTGGTACATTTTGCATGTGAGAGAGCCTGGAGGTTCCGGTGGTCGGTGTACACTGTTACTGGATGTCGAGCACCCAGAAGATGGTGTCTCCACTCCTTAAAAGCCGCTCGAATTGCTAAGAGTTCCCTCTCCATGATGGTGTAATTGCGTTCAGCCGAGGACAGTTTTCGGGAGAAATAAGCCACCGGATGTAACTGCTGTGTAGCGGGGCAGATCTGTGACAGGATGGCCCCCACCGCTATAGCGGAGGCATCTGCTTACACTATAAAAGAGAGAGAAGGGTTTGGGTGTTGCAGAACGGGAGCAGAAGTAAAGGCCTCTTTTAATGCCTCAAAGGCCGACTAGGCTTTGTAGTCCCACAGGAATGGAACCCTGGGACTGGTGAGACGGGTAAGGGGTGCCACTATTTCAGAAAATGAGGCAATAAAGCGCCTATAGAAATTTGAAAAACCCAGAAAAGATTGAATCGCCTTTACAGAGTCCGGAACCGGCCAGTCCATTACTGCTTTAACCTTAGAAGTGCACATGAGCACCCCTTTTGCGGATATCTCAAACCCCAAGAACTGAACTGAGGATGCGTGGAACACACATTTTTCTAACTTAGCATAGAGAGAGTGTTCACGCAAACGCTGCAGTACGGAGCGAACATGTTGGATGTGTTGAGTGAGTGAATCCGAGAATATCAGAATATCATCTAGGTAGATCACTTCATAACAGTCCAGCATGTCTCCAAAGATGTCATTAAAGAAGTGCTGAAATGTGGCTGGAGCGTTACAGAGCCCAAAGGGCATAACATAGTATTCGTAAAGCCCAAACTTCGTTTTGAAAGCGGTTTTCCATTCGTCCCCGCTTCGCATCCTCACCAAATTGTATGCCCCTCTGAGATCTAATTTACTGAAAATGGTAGAGGATGTCATTTTATCGAGTAGTTCCATTATGAGGGGCAACGGGTATTGGTTCTTAACCGTTATTTTGTTCAAGGCTCTATAATCTACACAAGGACGTAGATCCCCCTCCTTTTTAGGTACGAAAAATATGGGAGAGGCTGCAGGGGACCGGGAAGGTCGAATGTGTCCCAAACGCAATGCCTTATCCACATACTCTTTTAGATGTTTCTCTTCATTAACGGTCAGGGAGTAAACACGACCATGAGGTATCACTGCCCCAGGCACCAAATCAATGGGGCAGTCATAGCAACGATGTGGAGGGAGTTTCTCTGATAGCCCTTTGTCGAATACATCAGAGAAGTCCTTGTACACTGCTGGTAGTTCGGATGTTGGATCACTCAGCGTGGTACTAATGGAGGAGACATTAGCCACCAAGGCCAAACAAGGAGATAAAGACGTCACATCCGAGTTTTGAAAACAATGTTGGGTACAAAACACAGAAGAGAAATGTACCGTTTGTTTGATCCAGTCAATTACATGGTTATGAGTCCGGAGCCAGGATAGACCAAGAATGATCCCAAACTGGGGAGCCGAAATAAGGTCGAACACTATTTGTTCAGTGTGACCTTCTGTGGTAGACATGCAAAGCGGGACCGTCTGTTCTGTTACCCATCCGGATACCAGACGAGAACCGTCTACGGCATGTACCTCCTCAGGTCTAACCTTAGGAACTACCATTAAACCATGGCGTTTAGCCAATTGTATATCCATATAATTTCCGCTAGCCCCTTACTCAATCTTTACTGGATTGGTGAAGGGCTCAACACCAGGGATCGCAAAATACATGGCAAGGTAGATGTGTGAGAAGGGAGGACATTGGTACGAGCCGTCCATTTGATGACTCATCCTTCGGCTTAAGGACGAGTCTTGGCGTTTCCCGCTGTCTTAACAGGTCTCCTAGGGCATACACGAATGTAATGGCCAGAGTGGCCACAATAGAAGCATAGGTTGTTAACCATACGCCGTTCTCGTTCGGCTTTGGTTAGTGGACCTCTGATTGCCCCTATTTGCATTGGTTCGGCTTCTCCTGCAAGGTCAGGAGAGGCCGTTTCTGACTTGGCTGAGAAGCGAAGGTCAGGGATACGCCGTTCGCCACGTCTTTGTCGCAGTCGAGCGTCAACCTGCAGGACCAAGTCCAACAGTTCCGGAAAACCAGACGGTAGAGCAGGCACCACTGACAGAGCGTCCTTTAGCTCATCTGAAAGTCCCTTATAGAAGACGGCTGCCTTCTTCTGTTCGGGCCAGGTGGTTTCCGCTGCTAACTGATTAAAGCGGGCAAGATAGGAGAGAAGGTATTTTTTGCCCTGGCTGATAGCAAGGAATTCAAGATCTGAAGTTTGCGCCTTGTAACGCATGTCAAACACGCTATTCATAGACTGAATAAGGGCATCAAAGTCATACAGGGCTGGGTCGTTGGCTTCGAGTAATGGATTAGCCCAAGCCGCTGCTGTTCCTCCCAAATGGGAAAGAAGAAACGCTGCTTTAGTAGTAGCGTCCGGAAATGCCAATGGTCGACAAAGGAAATGCAGACGGCATTGATTTACGAAGGTCCAATAGGTTTTCGGATCTCCAAAAAAGCGTTCCGGAGGGGCCAAGGGAAAGGGTCCAGGAAGCACAATGGGTGCCGAAGCAGGTGGTGGCGCCTGGGGTACAGGAGGGGCTGCTGCAGCAGCAACATCGCCAAACTCCTCTTCGGGAGGTAACGGCTGCACAAAACTCTGTAGCACATCCATGCGTTGATGGAGAGTCGCATGTGCGGATGCCATGTCGGTGCGCAAGGCCGTAAAGGCTTGCATCACGGCACCCATTGGATCAGCTCCGGTTTCCATGACCGACAGGCAAAAATAGGCTCCTAAATCTGTCACACTTTAACACAACTTGAAAAAGGATACAGACTTATAAAGGATTCAGAATCAGCATCCACCTTGGGAGCCTCTCTGCTCTGGGATATCTTGAACGCGATGTTTACAAGACTTTCCCCCCATGAGTGCCGCCTGTAGAAATAAACTATAACTAACAGGCCAGGGGCTTGAGTGAAAAGGCAGGTGCAGCGACAACAGAGCTAAGGGAACAAAGCAAAACGATGATTCAAGAGAGCAGCCAGAGTTACCAAAGTGCAGCAATCACCCACACGCAATTACCCTCTCTTACCTGCTTAGTCAAAAAGAAGTCCCGTAACCTATGTGAGTTCAGCAAAGTGATGACAAGGTGAAGAAGGAAGAAAGTCTCAGTTGAAGGAAGTCTGTGCAATAATCCACCTAACCCAAACGGCACGAGGGCGCAACTAGATAGTCCAAATATAATCCCCAAGGAATTCAGCAAAGCGTCCCCAAAGTGAAAATAGCCAATCCAAGTAGTGACCACCAAATCAGGAGAGCGTCCAATCGGTCACTTCGATGTGTAGAGCAATGTTTCTTGTGATGAGAGCAGCGTTGTTGATAGATCCAGAAAAGGAGTGTTTTGTGGGCTTGTGAAATACGTGAGGGTGAAGGGTTCAGAAAGCCAATGGAGTTAGCAGCCAGTAGAGAGAAAAGAAACTTGAATAGAAGTCCAGTTCAGATTTTCCTTATTTTCTGAATTGCGTTGAACTTGAGGTTAGCAAATTCCAAGGCGTCACAACAAACAAGGGCAAGAGGGAAACAGTCCGTTTGGGAAAGCTGTGAGTTTGTTTACCAAGGGAAAACAGCCGAGGGAAAACAGCCGAGGGAAATGGCGCCAGAAATCGTAGGGGAAAAATGTTCAAGAGTAATCCTTAAAGCATGAGCCGGATCCAGGAAACACAGGAATCAGGATATCAACAAATCGGGCACTCGAACTAATTACTTAGTTTAGGAGCACCCGTTGCAGGGATACGCCGTACTAAATACTGGTATCATTTCCAGGACCCAAGACACATTGCGTGCGCTTCACGTGACCGCGGGAAGAAGGAATGCTGGATAATGTAGTGCAGCGTATTCCACGAACGGAAAGCAGTCGCCAGGGCAGCTTCCACATAGAAATAGACGCCCCGGGACGTCTCTAAGCAGGAATGCGGGGCATGACAATGGGTGTGGGGGAGGTTCATCTGGGAAGAGCGGCCACCTCTTTTGGAATGCAGATCTCATGCGGTTATATTGAAGTATCTTAAGTGGCCTCCCGCCCAGTGCTCTCACCAGTTCCTTAAGGGCTACAAACGTCCCATTGGGGAACATGTCTCCCACTTTCATTTCTCTATCGGGGTCCCATGATTCCTGTAAATTACTATCATGTGTTGGAGGGATGCCTGGGAAATTCCATAGGGATTTATCTGGGTTATAGGGAGTATCTGTTTTCAGCCTCTTGTATATTGCTTCCCATGCCCGGACTTTGCAGCTTACAGGGTTGTATTCGCATGAATCTTTGTATCCTGAGTCAAAAATGACCAATTGTATGCTTGTAGGGTATGTAGCATATTCTTCTATCCATCTGTGGGGTGACCTTTCTGCGGCATCGTACCAATATTTTGCAAATTGTGCTTGAGCAACATAGTAGTAGAGTTCGAAGTCCGGGGCAGCTATGCCTCCGGTGCAGTATGGTTCAGTCATCTTTTCCCACCCTATCCTCGCCGTCTTTCCGTTCCAAAGGAATATCACTACCATGGATCTAAGTCTGATGAAGAAGGCCCTGCCAGGCCATATAGGGACGTTCACAAAAATATATAGTAACTTGGGAAGGATTATCATTATAAGATTTGCTACCCTAACATATAGGGCAATGGGCAGGCGCCCCCACATCTGGAGTTTGTGTTTAGTGCGTGTAGTGAGTTTTCATGATTATCTGAATATAGAGTGTGTCTGTCTCTTGAAACTAGGATTCCCAGGTATCTAATGTGTTGTTCTGACCACTTCAGTCCACACACCACATTTGGACATTTGGTAGCCGGGATAAGCAGGATTATTTCGGATTTGGCACTATTTATAGTGTACCCAGAGTATGCGGCAAACTCTTGTATTTCTGCCATGATGGGTGCAATGTTCTTCTCGAGTTCACGGACATACAATAGCGTGTTGTCCGCATATAACGAGATAAGCTGGGTGGAGCCCTTCATTTTTATCCCCGTCTTCATGTCTTAGTCTCACCGCAACTGCCATCGGCTCTATGGTTAGGGCGAATAGTATGGGCGAGAATGGACAACCTTGCCTAGAGCCCCTACCCAACAGGAACAATTCAGAAATGGATTGGTTTGTTAATACCTGAGCGCCGGGGTCAGTATACAGCAGTTTCACATACCTAATAAAGTTGGGCCCTATTCCAAAAGCCTCCAGTACAGCTAGGAGATAAACCCATGAGACTGAATCGAAGGCCTTTTCGGCGTCGAGAGATATAGCCACTGCGCACCTTTCCGGGTCTATTTGTGCCATTGTACCAAAGAGACTACGGAGATTCAGGGCCGTGCACCTTGTGGGGATAAACCCGTTTTGGTCAGGATGGACCAGAGTAGGTATGGCTGGCAGAAGTCTGTTCGCCAGCACCTTCGTGAATATTTTAGCATCAGAATTTATAAGCGATAGGGGTCTATAGGATGACACGTCCTGTGGCCATCGTCGGGTTTAGGCAATACTGTTATTATAGCTTCTCTCATTGTTGGAGGTAGTATATTACTCTCAAGGGCTTCCTCCCATATCTTCAACAGTATAGGTAGCAATTCTTAGCAGAACTCCTTATAAAATTCAGCACCTATCCCGTCCGACCCCGGTGCCTTACCAGATGACAATGCTTTGATTGCTTTAGTAATTTCCTCAGTAGTTATAGGTTGGTCAATTGCTAGCCTGTCCTCAACTGGGAGTTTTGGTAAACCGAGTGCCGCCAGGTAGGATTTCATTTCAATATTCATTTTCTTATCTTTGTTTGCATATAGAGCTTTATAAAATGTAACAAATTCACTGTTTATTCCCTCCTCGCTCAGAAGCACCTCCCCTTGTGTTGTTTGGATGCTAGTGATCTGATGTGGTTGTTTTTCGTGTCTTATGAAGTTGGACAGTGACTTCCCGGCCTTGTTTCCTACCCCATATCTTTGTGCACGTATGGGAACTGCCATATAGCGCATTTCTCTTGTAGCCAAGTTGTCGAATTCTCTAAGGAGTCTATGTATGTCGGCAAGTATCTCTTTGTCTTGTGTTTGAGTATAAGCCTCTTTCAGTGTGTCTAATTTGTTTTCGACCTCCGCTAGCTCGCAGCGCACACCCTTCAGGAGCCCAACAGATTTCAATATCAGGACTCCTTTGACCCAAGCCTTGAAAGATTCCCACAAAGTGGAATACCTGTCAACTGTTCCTAGATTATTAGTGAAGAACTCAGCTATGTCAACATGTAGTGATTACACCACACCCGGGTCCCCAAGTATTCCATTTGGCATCCTCTACCTTCTTACGGTCCTGGGGGCATCACACAGCGCAACCTCTAACAACACTGGGGAGTGAACATGCGAGGAAAGATCTCACATAATTTCACTACTGCAGACATAGTAGTGGAAACAAACCAATAATCAATTCTTGACTCGGAATCATGCACCGAAGAGTAATATGTGTACCTCTTACTTACAGGGTGTAGTTCGCGCCATGCATCTACCAGTGACAACTGCGATATAACATGCCCCAAGGTCAGCACTGTCTTATTTGGTACCCTTATGGTTTTTGCGGACCTATCGAGTATGGGATCAAGAGCAACATTGAAATCTCCACCCCATATTATAATGGACACAACTATTGAAGCAATTAACTGATAGACATTCATGTAAAAGTCAGGGTTGTCGATGTTAGGTCTGTATGTGTTTACCAACATGTATTGTTTGCCTACGATTTCCCCTCAGACCGCCACGTATCTCCCAAGTGGGTCGACCTCCTGACCCCCGAACTTAAACCCCACATTTGGGTGTATGAGAGTGATAACTCCCCAGGACTGGGAAGAAAAATCTGTGTGGAACCTTTGCTTGCCCCACTTGGGCAGTATGTGCTTATTGCTAGACCCCATTGTATGGGTTTCTTGTAACATTAGGATTTGGGGGCCATGTCTGGTAATATAGTTCCCAATTTTCTTAGCTCTCATATGGTTATTTAAACCCCGGACATTCCATGAAAGTAATCGTATCCTTAACCCGTCACCCGTAATTTGAAGAGAAGTGTTTTGACGATATCTTGTCTCATGGGGTTTTGCCATATGTGCAATGTGGACAGTGCCTGCACCTGAGCGACCACAAACTTAACAAACAGTAAACATTTCTCTGCCATCAACCTCCCACCAGGACACAATGGCGTCCAGTGGGCTTCGACTCTCATTTTATACCATAATAGGTCTGTTTCAAAACAGCAACAACCCGCATCCCCTCGTCCCTCCCACTCACCCTCATCACCCACCCCAACTTGATGATGCTGCCACTTAAACTTGTGGAATATTCCAGGGTTAGCCATGTTGCTTCACATGACTGCCAACGTCGGCTCCACTACTCCATTTAAACCATAGATTATGAGGGTGCCCTTGGAACACAGAGCAACACGATTGTTGCTATAAAGGATACGGTACACTATGTATGTACTCTTTCAGTGCATTCCTTTAGTCCGCTGGCTGCGGTCTGTTGTTTTGTTCCCGTCTGCCCCCTACGGGAGGTAGGGGTATAGAGTTTTGAATGTACGTCATGGCTTCAGTCGGGGATTCAAAGAAGTGCGCTCTTCCTGCGTGTTGAATTCTCTTTTTGGCTGGGAACATCAGAGCATATGGAATTAGTTTTTTGACTGATTCATAGGATCTCCTGCTAGCCTGAACCCCGGCCGAAAAGTCTGGGTATAGGTGTATTCGGTTTTCTTCATAGCGCAGTGTACGATGTTCCCTCGCCAGTCGCAGGATTGCATCTCTGTCCCTGTAATTTAGGAGCCGGGCCATAATTGTGCATGCTGGTGCTCCAGGCTTAGGTATAGGCGCTAGTGTGCGATGTGCTCTCTCGACCAGAAAGTGTTCCGAGAAGGATTCGGGTCCGAAGAGGGACTTGAGCAGTGCTTCAATTTGTTTTTCCAATTGTCCCTTCCCGAAGGATTCTGAAACACCCACAATTCGGACATTGTTTCTTCTTGATCACGATTCAAGATCCTGGCATTTATTCTGTAGTCTGGACATATTTTCTTTGAGCTGGGTGATGTCACGACCATGGTGGGCAATAGTGTCTTCGTTAGTGCTGCTTCTCTCTCTGTCTGTTCACTCTCTTTGTCCACTCTGGCTTTCAGCGAGCCAATAGTTGCTACTTTGTCATCCAGCTTGGCGTTGAGTACAAGGAATCTATTTTGCACTATAGTTGTCAGCCTGTCTTCCCGTTCCCCACCTTCAGGCTCTGCAGTCTCAGTAGGATTAGTGTATACCTCCACAGAGGCGATCTGGTTCTGGCTGCTTGTGTATGTATCCATTGGGCATTTTCTTTTATTGCCAGGAGTCTTTGCTGCTTTGCCGGATTTCTGTGGCTCCCCATTGTGAGGTAGCAGTATGTGGTGGTATAGTTTCTTCAATAGTAGTATCCCACACAGTGGTTAGTTTTCTACACTTCTGCTCAATGTCTCACCAGCTTTTATAGGTTTTTCCTTATACAGGGTTGGTAGGGGTTCACAGGCTGGGGTTATTATGCTTACTCAATCATTTGGATTTTGCCATTCAGCACAAGAATGCCACGAGTGGACTGTGTCCTTCCACGTATTGTGTTACAGCCACGTATAACATATAATGACTAAAAGTGTTGTGTCACTTTCCCCAGTATTCGCAGCTTCCAATGCTGGCTGACAGCTTCACTGGGCTCTTCCCAATAGAGTCAGGAGATTATGCCCTCGAACATCTCATGTGGCGCAGGTTCAGCAGTGTGTGCACTTCGATTGCGCCCGTATCGTTTTCTACCTGTTTGCTAGCCATTCTCAGAGTACAATGATAATCGGGGCAGCGGCGTACGGGAGCCGCGTGGGTCTTATGGAGCCCCTCATGGGCCTGCCGTACACCGCGCGCCTCGTGCAGCGTAGGCCAGGTGAAATGTCAGCCACTCCACAGAGCGAGTCTACCGCCCTATGTTGTCGCAACGTTTCAGGATGTTGTTCCGTTTCCCTCCAGTCATTTCTCTAGCCCACTTACTTGGTTTTCTGCAGTGTATATTAGATCGGCGCCCGGCCTTCCACCATGTCGCAGGGCAGCAGAACTCCTCGGTGCCACGGGATACCTCCGTGCCAGGGATCTGTCGCCTGTGTGGTGGTGCACCGCAGAGGCAGTACACGGGCACAAGTTTACCAGGGTCAGGGGGGGTGATGTAGCTCCAAGCCCGACAAAGGGGGTCTGCAGGATTGCTCCCGTTCCAGTCGCCTTCTCACTGTAGGAGCCCCCGCCGCCCGCTCACTATTCACAGCACTGGACGCGATCTGGTGACCCAGGCTCCGCCCACCTGCGGCCTCTTGTGTTGCTGCGTCCCCAACTCCTCCGTATTTTCCTGTGGTACTCACGGTCGGGTCACGTCTCCGCCTCTCCTCTGCAAATGTTTCTGCATCCACAGCTCCGGGTCATCTGATCGTAGCTCGCTAGGATTTCTGCCGTGTGTGCACGGATGTCTGGGCTGTCGGCTCGTCTGCTTATTAGCCCTGCGGGCGGCCTCTTACAGGATATCTCGGCTCAGGATATTTTAGTGGAGCGGGAGCTCTTGACTCAGGCAGCCATTTCTGTAGTGTGCAACAGAGCCCCGCCCAAAAAAGACATTTAAAAGCAACATTAAGCGCAATATCGCATCAGTAGCCATTCGCGCTTTCACAATGTTGACACTCATACGAAGAAACATTGCACTGTTGAAAATGCTTGTATATGCCAGCCATCAACAATGCCAGGCCATTCAAGCCATGGCCTCCAATGATTTAGTGGCTGCTATTGGGTCCCCCTAACACACCATCAAGTAAGTGTGTTGAAAAAGAAAAAGAAGGTCATAGGGAAACCGAGCAATAAGCAAATATCGCTAAGGGCTAAAAGAAAAGTGGTCTCACAGGCCGGCGGGTTCATAGGACCACTCATCGGCATAGCCCTACCGTTAATCCCCAGCTTGCTCAGGGGACAGTAATGGAACACATCCATAAAATGTATTTGGTGGACAAGCGTCAGTTAGAAAGCCTGACGCTTCCCGCACCCTTGCCACATTGGGATATAAGAAAAGTTGTTACCATGCATCTCGACTCGGAAATGAAGGATGTTTTAAACAGATCTGATTTAGCGGTGCATGATAAAGCAGCGGTATATACAAATTTTTTGCATAAATACCTAAACCACGCCCGACACGGCAATGCAGAGAATAGCAAGCTAACTCTATACATGCCTCCTGAAGAATCTAGCGGTATGAAAGCACCACCCATGGCAGATCCAGTTGTGGTGGGTGTGGTATACACGCTCAGCCAGTGCTATAAACCTAACACAGAACTATTGCTACATAAGATTGAACTTGCAAAGGATGTGGCCGCATTGACCAAAAGGGGAAAGTTTATTTACAAAGGCAGAGTTTTAAGTGGTTCAAACCTGCTTGAACTAGTACAGAGTTTTACAAACTGACACCCCACTGCTACAGTAAATGCCCGGCTGGAATAATTGTATGCGGGTAGTCACTGATTTAAATATTCCGACTTCAGTCGTGGGTAATGTCGCTCAACAGCGCCTTCAGGAACAGCTAAAAACTGGAGTTCCCGCAACTCCTCGGCAACAACCTAGCGCTCTAATCACCCCTATAAGCAGTCCCCACTCCCAGAGCCCCGAAAAGGAATGGAATACCAGCTGGTTTAAGGACTCGTTAACAACCCCCTGTCATGTATGACTCTGAAACGTCTTTGCCACGCCAAAGGTGCGACAGGCCTATATTGTTATCCGAGTAATGTGGGGACTCCATTGTTAAATGTATACATTTCTTCTCTGTTATTAAATATGTCTTTTTTTAATTAATAAATGTTTTCAATTCATAAAACCGAATGGTTGCTTATTATGTTGTATTATTTAATATGCATAATAACGCACAATGCTTGTTTTTAAAAAAAAGCTATTTTATAGATACATGTATCACTGTATAGACGCTCCACATTTACATTTTTACACACTCTAAAACTGTTGCAAGATCTATGCACATTGTGTAACGTCTTGCTACCAAATCTATTTACCATTTGATAGTTTTGCATAGGATGGCGCAAATACATTTTAAAAACAACCAACAGCAATTACTATTCTGACATTTGACTGATAAAGAATATACAGTGTTGACCACCACAGGTCATGGCTTTAGAGTCTTGAACTGGTACAGTAATATAGCGTAAATACTTGGCTTTGCTTCTTACATAGTCTGTTAGAACTCTGCCGTACATGGGGTGCTGCGAGAACCATGTCAATTTGTCAAACATCGTCAGTACATCTCCCTCCAGCCACAGAGCTATCCAATATGTTCCACCCAGACATGCGGATCGGTTTTCACCGCCAGGATAATCAGGCGATTTCTGGGTAGGTGTCTGGGACATGTATCACTGGCATACACACTGTAAAATGTTTTTTGAGTGTTTCGATGCTTGCGCAGAAATCCATGTGTTTATAGAGCATCCGTTAAATTTCAAAAAGTTTCTTACTGCGTTGATCTGAAGAGCGCTATCGAAAACGCTCCACACTAGCAGGGAGTGTGTGGCACTTAGGTTTCTTTCAAGCTTTATTTTAGCGCATAGGTTTCCGGGTCCTCATGAGGTTGCAATGCCCTGCTGATGTGTTATCAAATCTTAGATCAAAAGCAAGTAGGGTATGGCTGAGAACATACTCATTGCCCGTTAATGAAACCAGTACATCACGCATGTGTTTTCGCGTTACAGCCACCAGTCCAAAATTTGGAGTATATGCTTTGGCATGAATCAGAACACTGTCCTTGTACAATGCTGCATAATTCATGTTACAGTGTTTGAACTCGAATGGGTTTTTATCGTATACCACCCTGAGGACCGTTGTTTCAACAATTCCCATGATGATTATTTTTGGGACCGTCCCCAGATACAGGCTGTTTTAACTGGTACCGCGGCTACCGGTAGGAATGCTGAAGACTTTGAGAGCAACTCACTCCACAGGATACTTTACATTAGATATCTGCAGGGCCTCTGCATGCACCAGTTTTATAGTCGGCATGACGCTTACATGCTTAACGAATAAACTGGCTGCTATGATGACTAGTTTGTATTGCTCTGTGTCCCTGCTCATGAGGCAAAAAACGTCTGTGTTTCCGAGTAGTTTCACTTTAAGATCAACACTGCTAATTAGTAGTTTATCCTGAAAGAAAAGGTCAGCATGTAGGCGGGCTAGTAAATTGAATACTCTACCGTTCCTGGCATGAAGGGCTCTCGTCCCAGACTCCTTGTTAACGCTGACCAGAGCTGTGTTATCGAAATGTCCCACGTTATCACGATAAAAGACACCCGCCAAGAGCTGCTTATCCAGGACATCATGGCCATAATTTAACAACCTCTCTATATAGCCCCTGTAGGCGTACATATTATCGTTCTGCATTATCATTCGATCGCCTAGCATCACATCCACCTGGTTAAACATGGTGGCTATCAGGTAAGCGATCATGCCCACTCGTGCTGTGGCCGCAATGTCGGTACCATCCGGCTTTGTTATTTTACAGGTCAAATCCAGATACATGTTGGTTGAGTTTGATACAAAACATTCTATGGGTGCTAGCGGTGATAGAGCCGCCAGTGGCGATACCTCAATAATGAAACTGTTATCGATGCTGGTCTGGGTCGGGGGTACGGTTAAGAGATCAATCTCCGATTATACACATTGCCCCAAGGCTCTTTGTAAGAAGGCTATTGTTCTTTAAAAAATATCACTGCCCTTGTGTCTTTTAGAAATAACACGCTTCTTCTTCCTGTGCGCCTGTGCGCAGTGGGGTTTTTAATCTGCTTTTCCTGGTGGGTTTTGGGGGACCACACACCAGTGATGTTGACCCATTCCTCTTAACGCTCCTACGTGATTTATAAATGAGGCACAATCCATCCTGACCCTCCTTTTTCTGTTTGGCGAGCTGCTAAGTATCAGCAGTTGTCACGCTTGCCACATGTTTTGCAATATTGCTGGCTGCCCTTTTCACATGTGGTTTAGTTAATTCAAAGCTGCGATGTAAAAAGGGCATTGTGCATCTAAAAAGAATTCTTAAAGATACTACTGAGGCCCACCCCATAAATTACAGGGGTTCCACTGAAATATGGATGATCGCCATAATTTGCCTGGTTCATGTAATTGTCCATATAAATCCCCAGGTCTCCATAGTTCTTCACCACTGCCATTATAATGCTGCGTTTATTAGTCTTTTACCCGGAGTGGTCTGAAGTGCAACCAGATTTTTCCGGATTTAAATGATACAAACTGTCCCTGATCGTCTCGTATCTGTATGTTGATGGTGTCAAAGTGGTTTGTGCACACAGGCATGTAAACAGGTTTGTTGTATTGAATAGTCACAATAGCATTGTTGTTCCCTTTAATCTCCATGGTTCTAAGCAGCGGGCATAGCTATCCCCCACCCCTTGATATTCCACAATATCGCTATAAAGGAATAAGCTAAAAAAACCTCTGTTAACGTTGGTATAAATATTGTCCCGTGGTTCTTTACTTCCAATGTGTTGCACAGTTCCCAATATGTTTTCCCTCTGTTGAAAACCTAACAGATGGGTCTGGGCCCTGTAGAAAAACTTCACACTGGCGGGGGTCTAGATGTAGCGTTGTGTCCTCATATTCAGGCATATTTGATAAGGCCGTGTTGATGCCCCTCAGGAAATCCACCCAGCCAGAGCTTTGGACAGTTTGTTCGTTTTATGATAAACGTTGCTTTCCCTGGGACTAGAGTGTCCCATGATTGGGCATACTGAACCTCTTCATATGTTGTGCGTTTTTCCCATGTGGGTACCCTGTCGTTATGTTAATTTGATGACCAATGTAATGCCATTTGTGATCTTGTTGAATATGATATGCAGTGGAAAACAGACTGGCCCTGATGAAGGATTAGCATCCAAAATGCATTGGCCAATAAGTCACATTTTTGCTTGAATCAAGTATTGGCGATATTTGGTAATAAATACCATAACTGAAGATTAAAATAATCTGAAGAAATCACGAAAGTCTTCAAGTAGTTATTCAAGGAACGTCAAGAAATTACATAACCCCTAGTGGGAATTGAGGGTGTGTGGCCCACACCAATGGCTAATTAGCCTAGGTCTCCTTTTTCTTCAATAATATAGTGAAAACCATTGTTTTCTTTGTGAAACTGATTCAAATCCATAATATCTCCCTGCCATTGTTGATCAATGTCACATACTACGGTCTTTCGTTGTTTCAAATGTTTATGGGCTGGCTCATGAAGCATATAATAAGCATCTTCCACTGCAAGCCACATCTTAATGACTCCCTGTGACACCTTCTCACCATCGCTTTGCAGTTTATGGCACAAGTTGTCAAGCCCTCTATAACTATTTACACCTCCTTTATCATAATATATTTTCGACTGCTTCTGGCCAGACACGTTTGCCCATAACAGTTCAACATAAAGACACTGGCAGCTTTTATAAACAAGTTTTTTATTCACATATAAAACGAAAATTTCTATAAAAAATATATTCACGGAGGCCACCAGGGGGTGCAGGCAAGATGGCTGCCTGAGCTGTATGCTCTGTCCCTAGCCCCGGGAAATCTGAGGAGAAGACTATTTAAAAGGGTCCCTTCGCACTCCGGAGGAGAATAAATTGCCGGCGGAACCTAAGATCTACAAATGGACGAAGTCTTCGGTCCCCGTGGTGCTCCCTGTTCCTGCAACAGCGGCGTACACCTCATGGGCTCGGGGGGGAGGATTTGCTGATCCCAACCCGAGACTGTCAGAACACATTGAATACTTTAAGTCCGATTTAGGGGTGAAGGAGCGAAAACCCTGTTATATTAGTAACCCGGGGTAGAGGACATGACCCTGTTGGTTCGACTCTGGAAGCAAGTTATTCTCGGAAATGGAGATGGATGCCTCAAAAGGGAGGGAGCGGGGTGGGAAGGGAGAGGGAGGGAGGGGGTAGGGGGAAGAGGGGATGGTACAGGGAATGCCATGGATTCTTACATTAAGGGAGGCCCCATGCCTAACTGGGCGTATGGGACACACAGGGTGCAGGGTAAGATGATGTGATGGTTGAGGGATGGATTGGCACGCTGAACGTCAAGGGCCTAAACTCTTAAAATAAGTGATCCCTCATGAGCAACATGTTCCGCAAACAGAATTTGGTAGCCCTCTTTTTGCAAGAAACACACTACCATCAGGGGTTGGAGTCACTGATAAAGGGGAAAGAAATAGGCAGAAACCTTTGAGCTTCCCACAAATCTTCCAAAAAAGAAGGGGTGGGTATACTCCTGGGCAAATTGTTCCAGCTTGCGGACATTGAGATTAAGAAAGGCTTTGGAGGTAGGTTCTTGGGAATGAAGGGCTCATGCGAGGGAATGAAAATCACACTGGCTACTCTCTACGCTCAAAACATGGGCCAGATCCAGTTCATACACCAAGTGTTCAAGGCAATGGATGAGTGGGCGGAAGGAACCATGGTTCTGGGTGGGGACTTTAATGTGATAATGGACCCCCAGCTGGATTGGTGGTCGGCAAAGGGGATGGGGGAGAGGGTCTAATAAGGACAATCTAGCCTTGAGCAACCTTCTACAAGAGTACTATTGGGTCGATGTATGGCACAGGTCGTGGCCGGGTCCCGGGGGATACACGTTCTTTCCCCCCCCCACATCAATCATATACAAGAATAGACCTCTTGCTGGTATCGGAGGAGGGCGAAGGGGACGTCGGGGTGCCAGCTGTGGAGGCTATCATGTGCTCAGACCATGAGTGGTAGTGATGGATTGGCGGTTGCCTAAAGCCCGGAGGAGTAGTAGATGGTGATGTAATGATACTCTGCTAAGAGACCAGGTATTCAAGGAGTTCATGAGGGAAGAAATAAGGGCCTACTTCGAGACAAATGATACTGGGGAAACCTATCTCAAAATGGTATGGGAGGCAGCGAAAGCTACCTTACAGGGCCTGCTCATTGCGGAAGGCTCTCGTAAGAAATGCGAGAGGGCGTTGATTGAGAGTAACCTTCACAAGGAATTGAGATCAATGCAGTCGCTACTTAATCAGAAGGGGGTGGATAGGGAGGGTCTCCTAGGGGAAATGAGGAATAAGTGGTCAAGAGGATGAGGTACACACGGCAAAGATATGAGAGGGGGAACAGGGTGGGCCTTCACTGGCACACATTGCAAGAGGCTATCGGACGGAAAGGAAGGTGGAAGAATCCGAGACATGGAAGGAGGGAGAGGGACGGGTGGACGTGAGGTCACGGAATGCTTTGCAAATTATTATAAGAAATTGTACACCAAGCAGAAAGGGGAGTCTGTGGAAGAGTTACCTGGCTGGGCGGAACCTCCCTATGATCGCTGCAGCAGAGCTTTAGGGCCTGGAGGGGAGATAACGGGGGAGGGTTATAGGTCAAAGGATTGAAAAAAGGGTCAAATGACAAAAGGGTCGAGGCAATTCGACAGAAAAAAAGGATCGAATTATTATTTTTTTGGGGGGATTCCCACCCCAAACCCCCGTTTTTGGCATAAAAACACCCTTTTAAAGCTACACTAGAGCAAAAAAATATATATATATTTAAAACATTTTTTTGATCCTTTGGTTTTCGGTCGAATGTACTCGACCCTTTTGCATTCGACCCTTTTGCTTTCAACCCTTTAACTGGACACCACGGGGGAGGAGGTGGGGGAGGCTATCAAACGATTAAAGACAGGAAAGACCCCGGGGGAAGACGGCTTTACGGCCGACTTCTATAAGCAGTATCAGTCCTCACTTGCAAACCCATGGCATGTTAAACCATGTACGGGGGCAAGACACTATACCCCCAACATTTCTTCAGGCCCTGATAACGGTGATACTGAAACCCAGGAAGAACCCAAGGACTGTGCCTCCTACAGGCCCATCTCCCTCTTAAACATAGACGCCAAGCTCTTTGCCAGGATTCTGGCGACACGGGTGGAGTCACACCTCCCTCGGTTGATCCACCCAGATCATGTGGGATTCGTATAAAATAGACAAGGGTCGGAGAGCATGCGAAAGACCCTCCATGTGCTGAGCTTGTGAACGGTACGGGAGGAAGGTGCGCTCCTAATATCTCTAGATGCAGAGATGGCCTTTGATAGGGTAAGATGAGCCTTCATGGGGGAAGTCTTCTCGTCCCTGGGAATGGGCCTGAGGTGGATGGGCTGGCTATCAGCCCTATACTCAAACTGGTGTCAAGAGTTGTGGTTAACGGGAGGGAGTCAGGACCATTCCCATTGGTGAGGGGTACACAACAAGGTTGCCCCCTATCCCCACTCATATATGCGCTAGTTATGGAGTCATGGGCGGCATATATCAGGGACAACGGAGGGATCAGAGGCGTCATGGTAGGGGAAGCACACTGTAAGATAAGCCTGTTTGCGGATGACACGCTCCTCGATGTGGCCGAACCATCTCAATTTATACCGCATGTGCTAAGTAGCCTGGAACATTATGTGAATATGTCAGGCTTCAAGGTCAATCTGGGAAAATCTGTTGCAGGGACACTATCTGACACTGAGGGGAAATTTGTGGCGGGACTACCCTTCAAGGTACAGAGAGATGCATTCCATTATATGGGAATTCAGGTTACACAAAACCCTGGTGACTTATTTGCCAGTAATTTCCTCCCACTTTGGTCAGCAGTTAAAAGGGACATTGAGAGGTGGGCTAGATTGGGATTCTCGTGGATGGCACGCCTCTTTTCAATAAAAATTGTGGTTCTCCCAAAATTCCTGTTCTTGTTCCAAATGTTGCCAACGTCAGTGCCCAGGTAATTTTTGCTAGTGGTGAGATGAATCTCTGGGCAAGGAAGAAACATAGGATCTCATATGACACCTTGATAAGACCAAAGGAGGAGGGGGGAGTGGGCCTTCCTCATATGGAGCTGTATTACAGAGCATCCCAGTTACGGATTCTAGTAGACCACTTTACACCAGGAACGGGGTAACAGTGGGTTGCAATGGACAACGAGGTACTTTCCCCGGTCACGTTAGACGAGTGGCTGGGGGTCCCCAAAGCCTGCATCCCAGGGAGAGTCCTGCGACATCCAGTGCTGGGGGTCCTGAGGTCCAATTGGAATGAGAGTGGTGAAAATAGGTGGCTCACCTCGTGGCCTTTGCCCCAAAGCTGCATCTGGGCTCCCTCTCTTAGAGACGGGATCGAGGAGCCACTTGCGTTCCAACAATGGTATGAGGCCGGGCTCAGCAGGGCAGGTCAGATGTGGGACGGGGAAACCCTTTTGTCATTACAGGGACCGGAGGAGGCTCTGGGTCTGGACAAATTATCGCCCTTTTCGCAATCTACAACTAAAAGGGTTCCTGATCGAAGAAAGATGGAGGAGAACCTCAAAAGGGAGCTAATGGGTTTCGAAACGTTTTTGATCTCACAAAATGGGTCCAAGGGACTGATGTCCAGGCTCTATAAACTGCTCCTAATGCGGCCCCCAGGGAGCCCACCTCCCGCAGAAGTGAAGTGGGGACATGACCTGGATGATGATATTGATGACATAAGGTGGGTAAAAATGTGTAAGCAGGCTAACCGCTCGGCCACGTCAATCCAGTATCGACACCAGGCCCTGAAACTGCTCCACAGATGGCACTACCCTTCAACGCGCATAGCATGGATGAGGGAGGGTTACAGCCCAAACTGTTGGAAATGATGTACTTAAAGGGGAGATTTGATACACATGTGGTGGAAATTACCAATGGTGCAGACGTATATTGGGGAGAGGTCCTGTTATGGATTAAAGAGGTGAATGGGATCCAGAGAGACCCCTCACTGTGGCTTGTCTTGTTCGGCGTGAGTGTACATGGGGAAACTGAAGCGACACAGGGCCACATGTTTCAGGGGATGATGGTGGTGGCTAGGTGCTGCCTGGCCCAGAGGTAGAAGAGTTCACGAATGCTGATGGAAAAGGACTGGATCACCAAGTCCCGTGCAATATAGGATATGGAGTATCTGACACATCTCATAGATGAATATAGGTCTAACATAGAGGGGCAGTGGCTTCAGTTCTTTAAAAAGTATAAGCGGCTGGCCTGATAGAGTTGGTAAGGGATGGTAGGAGCGATCAGGTGGGGGGGGCCTTTGGCGGGCCAGGAGTCTCGGGGGACGGATTGCTGGTGGAGGGACTGAGGGGAAGCGATCGATCCATGGGCCCGGGTTCTAGCGTGCACAGCAGAGACATCTTGATTTTGGATAAAGAGACATTATAATGCGCCCAATTTTTTAGGACGATCTTATTCAAAGGATCCATGACAAAAGGGGGGTGGGGGAGGGAAAGGGGGAAAATGTTATAATCAGGTGGAGTAAATATGGAGTCATTGTTATTATGTGTTGTTATGACCAAAATGCTAATAAAAAAGGATTTTCAAAAAAAGATATATATTCACATTAAAACACTAAAACAATCGGTGCTGTTGTAGATTTCATAATACATGCGAATACTGCAAAAACACATTGCATACCGCCGCTTCTTTAAGCAAGCATGGTACACTCAATCAGTCGCTCATTTATATATACTTTATCCCCGCCCATTTGGGAACAGTTTTTTCAATGATGTTTCTAACACCAATCGGACTCATGCGTCTAAACAGCTTCATTTCCAAAAGAGGGTAATTTGCTGCTTTTATAGCCCATAATGTTTTAGCTACGCATAGTTGAGTTCCTGCACCAATACTTAGCTGCGTCAGCGGTTGCGTCAGATGCATCTGCGTTTAGGGCTCAACACTAAACATATTTTATGTAGCAAATGATCACGTAGGATATTTCCAAACATTTGTGAGCATCCTGCTGGGGATAATTAATTTTATGCCTGTTGCACCATTTGTAAAAGGGTTGTTTTAGACTTGCCCCAGTCACGATGGCCGTAATCCCCTGGGTGGCATGAATATCGGTGCGAAGAGGAGCTGTCTTGTCCATATCGGTCTGCATTAGCGCAACATATTTCTTACACAGACTATTATCTCTGACGCTTTCGATTTGTTTTGAACAAGCACAATGTTTAATAGCCTTGTCGTTAAGGCTATCGGTCACCATCAGCGAAAGACTCGCCTTCCATAGGCTACTATCAAAATACCCTGGGTTTTCAAGTTGGTTGGAACAGCAAGCGCAATAACTATGAATAGTCTCTGCCGTAGGCTGGTTCTCCTCAACCCCGCACACACGCACCTGTTTCATCAAGAATGCGGTGGCATAATCAGTCTCTGTCATCACGCCACCTGTAGAACCAAAGCTTCACAGTCCTTATCTACAGAGCTCGCATCGGCTGCAAATGGCTGCTCCACATCCACATTGTCATTGTCCCAAAACTCTTCGGGTTCATAGTCAGCCTTTAAATCCTGAGGGGTGTTTTTCCTGCATTGTAACTGTAGCTGTTCATAATAGCTGTTTCCTGAATAGCCCCTGTAAAGCTCAAAAACTGCTGTGTTTTCCAGCTCACTGCAAAAGCTATATATCTGGGTTGTAAAGCCCACCCCTGATGCCGAGCCGACGCAGCCTTAAGCCGGCCCTTTCAATAAAATGTATATCAAAATTATATAAAGTTTATATAAAATGTATTCAAGGTCTTAGCAAAATGTGTGCCAACTTTATATAAAATTATATAAAGGGTATATAAACATTATTCAAAAGTCTTACAAAAAAGTCTTATCAAATGTACTCCAACTTTAAATTAAAGCTGTTATAAAATTATGATGTGACCCAGCTTTATGTTACAGCTCTATTAAATCTACTATCAAACCTTAATAGCCCAACCTACTCCTGCGTCATCATTGCATCACCACCTAATACTCGCATTCTATCTCCTCATGACTCACTTCGCTCTTGAGCAGGCAACAGCACACACACGCTGCTCCCATCTTTATATAGATTTAATATAAAGTTTATATAAACTGTATAGCAAATCTTCTCAACAGCGTTTCAAAGTACACAAACACTTTATATCAAAACACATACATTTGAGATAAAACTGATATCAACTTTGATATTAAATTTATATTAAATGTATATCAAACCCATATCAAAATCCTATCAAAAGAGCGTGATTAATACTGGAAGCAGGGGGCGTTCCCACCTGTCAAAATGTTATTGCTTTAAAAAGGTTCCATGTGCTATTTGCCATGGTTTCTCTGTGGCTCGCAGTGCTAACTATCCATGTCCGCTCACTTGTAAAAGCAGCCAACTTTTGCAATCAGGGGTACCTCTGTCCTGAACACAGACATAAAGGACCTGATTTACAAATGTCAGGACTTTCCCATGTTCAAACATTTTTGTAAATCAGGCCCCAGATGTTCTGATTTAGCAACAAACTGTAGTACTTCCTCAGTAATAGTGAGATGTGATTACAGACAGAGATGAAATGGATGAGCGTCAGTGCTTACCTTCAGGGTCGGACTGGGACAAGAAATAGGCACGGACAACCAAAAAAAGTGGTCCACCCCTCGCCTCAAAAAAGTGGCCCACCCTGCTCCTCAAAAAAGGTGGCCCTCAAACCATCATCCATGAATCGCATCAATTCATGACTTCACAGAAAATGCTACTTATGGAGGGTACATGTGTCTGTTACATTACAACACAACTCGGAAAATAACAACTTTACATACAGTTCTGTGACAGGATCCACAGCTCCGAGGCTCAGGAGTTGCATCAACACGACCTTTCACACCTTGACAAAACAGAAGTGGCATCAAATAGCATTGTTCCAAAGTAAACTATGAAAAATATGGTTATGATTTCACTAATGTGATATACATTTCATACAAGAATTGATCACCATATGTACCATTAATATCTGTGTGTATAGATCCATATTGTCTAATTACTGTGAATGCAAGCAGACGTCCAAGGCCAAATGATAATATTTTAATGTATAGCACCTATGCTTAAGCTCTTTTTTATAAAACAAATATGCATACAATATCACCCAACCTGTGTTGGTACTCATTTATTGACCTCAGAAGGAAGAAAGGCTGGGATGGCCTTGCTGGGCTTCGAACCTGCAACCTGTAGATCGTAGCAGCAAGTGCTCAACCCAACTGAGCTATCATATCGGCTATAGCAAAAAGTGCAATTATTCTGTAGTGGATACCATTAAACTGGAATCTGAGATTTAACAGCAGACCAGTTAAGTTAATTTACAAGTCTGGTGCAAATTTGGCCACACGTCAAGCCTGCGAGCATCTACTTTTAGGCTTCAGGAGTTGGCAAAATAAGGAAAGCAGTGCACTCACAGGACATCCCACACTCTGAGCACTCGTTACCTCATACAGGGAAACATCCTGAACAGCATACCAGGGAGATGGGAAAGATACATACATTACAACAAAGCATTCATTGTGGCACAATGAAGTCAATGGCCACTTGATGTGCTAGGGTCAAACATTTCTACACTGTACACAAGCTTTTAGGCACAAGGATTTTGTCAAGTGACTGAGGACACCGAGATGGAATGTCCTGTGATGATCGTAACAGAGACAACGGCAGAGAAAACATGCTATTACAGTAACCTGCAAAAAGCAAAATACATAGGGCCTCATTACACGGATGGTGGTGGACCAAGGTGCTGTTAGCACCTTGGTCCATGCCGGTAAAATACCGGCACCGCCTTGGTGGTAAGGGGAATTACCGCCCTATTCCAAGGTTGGCGGGGCGGTAATTCCCCTTTCCCCCATTGCCCTTCCCCATTCCCATTTTTGCCCCATAGGGCTCTATGGGAATGGGGAAGGCGCTAATTACGATGCCGCAATTAGCTCCCTGGTCCCTTTGCGGGTTGGTTTTTAACGCCTGAAAAAAGCAGGCGTTAAATTCACCAACCCGCAAAGGGACCTCGTAGTAAGGCGGTAAGTGTTTACCCGTACCGGTAAGATACCGGTACCGGTACCGGTAAACCCTTACCGCCTACCTTGTAATGAGGCACATAGTTGGAAATGGATGCTTATTCTACTCCATGTGTTGGAACTTGCTTTTTAATGTCATATAGTTACAAAGTTGGCGTTTATTTCCACATGATGTTTTGTGAAACAGATAAGAGATCATATTTGAAGCAGTTATTGCAGTTACATACATGAAGGGCGAGAACTCAGATCATGTTACATGATGGAATTGGCCTTTACCATGGGACAGCGAGACCCAGACAGGTCCCTCGCTACATGGCGTGCAGGCGAGGGAAATACTGACACGCTTCAAGAATGAAATCCTATACGCCTCTGCACAGGAACAGCGCTTCTCTCTCAGAACCTGAGCGTTTAACTCGGGATGGCAAACGGCACAGGTTTCGAGTACTGGGAAGCGGACAGCTGCATTTAGAACAGTTTCCTGCACTTTCGAGGTGGGGGCATTGCATGCACGTGCGCTCCTAATGCGACACAGAGTGTGTAAATATGTATTATTGGCACGTAGGCACGTACTAGTCAGTTGCAGGGAAAACCTCCAATGTATCCTGCAAAATGTGTTTGAATGAATCTCACAGTGACACCACACACTGGAGCATCAATGCCGGAATAATCTTGCATTTTGTTATTTAAACCTATGATGCAAAATCGATGGACCAGCATGACGAAGTTGTACACCTACACAAAAACGAATCTTATGATGCCACACGAATGTTTAAATAAACCATACACACCTGTACAAACAACTTTAGGCCAAAACCTTAAATATTAAGAGTAGGGTTTTTGCGGGTGCATACACAGCACTGGAGGACGGTCATTAATATGCATAGCATAAACGATAACCCTGCTATAGTCCTAATGTAGCTCTGGGTTATAGTAATATTTAAAGACAACTCAGTCAGTCATATGGTTTATCCTTTCAACAGAAGCCCTCGATTAGAGAGAGCATGTCAGTTTCCTTTCCGCAAGGCCCGGCGCCCGAGGTTTGCTGGCTCAGGCTGCTTGGGCCGCGTCGCACCCAGGCCGCTACAGGCATGGCACACGCACTCTGTGCACACACATCAAAAAAAAGGCCTAGCTCATGTTTGTCAACTTGTGAGCGAGTCTGCAAAGAGTCTGCAGAATATGAAAAAAAAATGTACACGGCCCCTCAGGAAAGAATTGGCCTTCAGGTCCCAAAGTTCATTGGCCAGTGGCCGATGAACTGAAATGGCCAGTCCGACTCCGCTTAACTTCCTTAAATATGGTGACAAACTTGAATCACCCAAGCACCTGCTTCATCTCTGCACCGTTATCGAGTTCCATGTGTGCTCTATGAGCTGCATGACATGTGTACGCAGATGCGCAGATCTCATAATTTGCGCAAAATAACAAATGTTGAGAATTGGACCCCCTTAAGCATACTAGCTATGCTCCTGCCACTTTTTACCCAAGTCACAAAGAGTGAATCTGGCACTGCCTGAAACATCTCAGAGTTGCCCGTGAGCAAATCTTTGTGAAGCGCATTTGTCAGTTCTGTATCTGTTTTATTTCATCGAGGGAGATTTAATCAACATTTTACCACAAATGCATACATGCCAACATTCCGAGGCACCTCGGAGGGAGAGTTTGTCAGAGAAATTGGGAGACTAAAATGTTCCCATAGGAATGCATTGGCGAAATAATTATTTTAGGCAGGAGAACTGTCAGGAATTCAGCTCGACACGCTTGGCGGAAATGGAGAATGAGTCATTCAAGATACCAACAATGGAACTCAAGATGGCGACTTATCAGCGCTATTGCCACACGACGATTACCGTTCTAGTTGTTTCCAACATGGCGACCGTGTCTGCCCATTCTATATCTTCCTCTCTATGGTCGGGCAAGACGCGTCGCTTCTGTTCGCTTCACCTCGCTGTTGCGCTGGTGCTTTTCTAAACTTTCTGCAGTACTTCCGTTGAGGCTTTTCTAAGCCTCTTCTCCTCTATTCTGCGCTCTGCGCACTCTATCTGAGCTCCGTCTCGACTTATTCTACCTTTTCCTTACCTTCCGTTTTCCCTGTTACTCTTCTTGCTTTCCTTCCCTGTGCACTCGTGTGCGGTTTCTTTTCTACGCTTCTTCTTTCCTCGTTTCCTTCCTTACCTTTACTCCTTATCTACAGCATTGAGCACGACCGGTCTTCCTTCCACGTTGCTGCTCGACTCCTTCTCACCGAGTGGATTCCTGAACCGTTCCTTCCTCAGCCTGCTGTACTCGGGCTTCCACTACGTTGCTGCTCGACTCCTTCTCACCGAGCGGATTCCTGGAACCGTTCCTCCCTCAGCCTGCAGTACTTACCATTCTTCCACAGCTACTCGGGAGACACCATCCTCTACGAGACACAATTGGGTTTTCTTCCCCACGAGGGTTTCCCAAGGGTACTGCCCCCGGGGTGCACTGAGTCCAGTTTTCTGGCTTCTGAACATTTTGGGGGAATTACCTATATACTTCAGAGCCAATTCTACACCTCTGCTGTTTCCGGACATTCGTGAGTACCTAATTGTTACAGAAAGCGACGCCCAAAAAGGAAACAAAAGATGGAACAGCAGATGCAACAAGTAATGGCAGCCATGCAGAGTCTCAATACTGAAGTACAGACGTTAAGAAATGAAAATGCTACGTTGAGACAAATGGTTGCAAACAGGTCATAGATCCCTTCAGGATCATTACCCATGGGAAAATACGATGGCAACCCTAAAAGACTAAAAGAATTCTTGGACTCTTGTTTGGTGCAAATCACTTTGAAAGCCTCGTTTTTTCCAAACGATAGAGCTAAAGTAAGTTTTCTGATATCTAATCTCGCCAGCAGCGCCCTGGCCTGGGCTACACCACTAGTCACCACCAACAATCAGCTAATGGATTCCTACGCAGGATTTACCAACAGTATGCAAGCCATGTTTGGGAGAAAAGAATTAGTGGTTTCAGCACAAGAAAATCTATTGGATCTGAAGCAAGGAAACACTGATATCCTAACTTTCATCACACAGTTTAAACAATTAGCCAATGAGACGGCATGGGCTGATGATGCCCTCCTGACCATATTTCGCCGGAATCTATGTGAAGAACTTAAAGATGAAGTCTTTAGAGTTCCTAGACCTCATAATTTTGCGGAAATGGTTACATTAGTACTCCAGTTGGATTACCGGATACAAGAAAGAAATCTAGAAAGGAAGATGGGAAATCACGTCCACTGCTAGGACCTTACAAGTCGGATATTCCTAGGACCAGTAAGAACCAAGAATCCGGGGAACCTATGCAATTGGGAGTAGCTTGTGGACCATTAACACCGGAAGAAAGACAAAGAAGAAGAACATTAGGATTATGCATGTATTGTGGTTCCGATTAACATGTTCTAAAAGATTGTCACCTGACTACTCCTAGACGTCAGGGAAACGACAACTCCCACCCATGAAGGGAACCATGAGTGGGTCTTTGGTACAAAGTTCCCAGGAAACAACCTCCACTCACCATAAGATGGTGGTAATCAATGTGTCTCTACAATTTCTAGACAAGCACATCCAACAAATACCCGCCTTAGTAGATTGTGGTGCAGCGGGATTGTTTATGGATTCCGAATGGCATTCAGAAACAACATACCCCGGGTGGCTAAAACCCTGAGTCTGCCAGTGGAAGGAGTAGATGGAAATCCTTTATCATCAGGACCCATTAAAGAAAACACAACTTTTCTCACCATGAAGATTTCTACACATGAAGAAGAGTTATCATTCGATTTGATAAAAGCCGCTCATTATCCACTTATACTGGGTCTCCCATGGCTTGTTAAACATAACCCATTCATCAATTGGACTGCAGGAACATTGTTTTTGGGTTCCGAACACTGTTTGCATTCTTGCCTACCCAAAGGAGTGGTGGGCTTGTATACTACAACTGCATCCCCGGACAAAAACCCGGTATTATCTACCATATCCAACCTGAATCTACTGCCGGAATGTTACCACAAGTACAGCTCTGTTTTCTCAAATGATGAATACAAGGAATTACCACCCCACAGAAAGGACGATTGGTCTATCGATTTACTACCAGATGCGCAAGTACCCTTTGGTCGCATGTACACTCTCTCTATTCCCGAGAAAGTTGCCTTAAAGGTATACCTACAAACTAACTTGCGTCATGGTCTCATCACAGAGTCTAAAAGTTCTGCAGGTGCTTCACTTTTCTTTATCCCCAAAAAAGATTGTAAAGAGCTCAGTCCTTGCATCGATTATAGAGGCCTAAACAAAGTTACATACAAAGATCGATACCCACTGCCCCTTATCCAGGACATTCTGGAAGCTGTCCGAGGCGCAACTATCTTTACAAAACTCGACCTTAGAGGGGCATATCATCTGATCAGAATTAAAAGTGGAGATGAATGGAAAACAGCTTTCCGCACGCCTTTCGGACATTATGAGTATCGGGTGATGCCTTTTGGGCTAGCAAATGCCCCTTCAGTCTTTCAACGTTTTGTAGATCACATATTTGCGGATTTACTCCTTCATACCCTAATCGTATACTTGGACGACATCCTCATTTTTTCTAACAATCTGCAAGAACATATTATCCATGTCTCTGAAGTTCTAGAACGGCTTCATCAAAATCGATTGTTTGCCAAAATTGAAAAATGCTCATTCCATCTACCCAGTATCCCCTATTTGGGTTTCATTTTATCTGCAGAAGGAGCTGCCATGGATCCAAGGAAGGTAGAAGCCATCTACAAATGGAAACATCCTCAGAACGTAAAGGAGGTACAGCGGTTCTTAGGGTTCACTAACTTCTACCAAAAATGTATTCCAAATTTTTCTAGAATCATCAAACCCTTCACTCTTCTTCTTCAAAAAGGAAGATCTTTTGAGTGAAATTCAACCGCTCAGAAAGCCTTTGAAGGTCTCAAAATAGCCTTCTCTACAGCACCGATTTTACGGTTACCAGATCAGACAAAACCTTTTATATTGGAAACCGATGCTTCGGATTCAGCCATTGGAGGAGTACTCAAGCAAGTTTCGAAAGAAGGGATCGAACATCCGATTGCCTACATGTCAAAATCCCTGACAGAATCAAAACGCAATTATACCGTACTTGAAAAAGAACTCTTAGCTATAAAAAGAGTTGTCAGGAATGGAGACACCTCCTTTTAGGGGCTCAACATCCTGTTCAAATTCGTACAGATCACAGGAACTTGAGAGTGTTACAGAACATGGAGTGCCAAAACAGTCGACAAGCTCGGTGGGCATATTTTTTTTCATCCTATGACTTCGTCCTTACTTACATACCGGGAACCAATAATCAAATCGCTGATGCTCTTTCCAGAAGTTCACACAATACTTTGTCATTCCTCCCGGAAAAGATGTGGTCACACGCCACTTTTCTATACTATGTATCCTCTTATTTTCAAACTATACGAAAACAATGCCAAGAACTGAATCAGAAAGAAATCAGTGATCATGACCTGAGAATGGAAGATGGACTTTACTTTCGAGCTAACCAACTATACATACCTGAAGGTATATCAAGAAAGAGAGTATTACATATGTGCCATGACCATAAAGTCGCAGGACATAGAGGAATCAAAACCACCTTGGAACTCATCAATAGACACTTTTGGTGGCCTGGAGTTACACAAGACATCAAGGATTATGTTTCCTCTTGCTCCATCTGCGAGCAATCTAAGGTTCCTAGACATCTGCCTACAGGGCGGTTGGTACAACCTAAGCTTCCCACTCAACCATGGGAGTGCATATCTACAGATTTTATTGTAGATTTACCACCTTCTTCAAACAATACAACCATCATGGTGACTATAGATACTTTGACCAAACGAGCACATTTCATTCCCATGAGCCGATTACCTTCAGCAGCTCAGACGGCATCCTGTTTTCTACAAACTATCTTCCGTCTCCATGGACTTCCAAAATACATCATATCTGACAGAGGTTCACAATATGTTTCCTCCTTCTGGAAAATACTATGCAAAACCTTAGGTATACAAAGAAACCTCACCTCTGGGTATCACCCACGATCCAATGGGCAAACGGAGAGATTAAATCAATCCTTAGAACAGTATCTGCGTTGCTTTGTGTCAGCTGCTCAAGACAACTGGAGCCTTCTTCTACCATATGCTGAATTCGCATATAATAATTCCTTTCACACAGCCATCAAAATGACACCTTTTTTATGCACTTATGGATTCCATCCATCCAGTTTCCCTACCGTAACTCCTCGATCCACCAAAATCCCAGCGGTAGATGAATTAGTCTCCGACATCCAGAAAGGGCATGCTACAGCCCTTGCTACCCTTTCTGAAACCAGAGACCGGGTAAAACAACAAGCTGACAAGAAACGCTCACAGGAACCAACTTACAAAACTAAAGATCTAGTATGGCTCTCCTCTAAATACCTTCCTAAACATTTGGTACCATCGAAACTATCACCCAAGTATTTTGGACCATTTCCCATTATTGAGGCCATCGGAAAGGTAGCATATAAAATCCGTCTCCCAGCATCCTGGCACCGAATTCATAATGTTTTTCATGTCTCTCAACTCAAGACACAGATACCGGATAGGTTCAATAGGGGCTTCAATCATACTCCCCCTCCAGTGGATACTCAAGAGGGTCCTGAGTACGAAGTAGCAGCAATATACGACTCCAGATACTATCACGGAAAGTTGCAATACCTAATCGATTGGAAAGGATACAATCAATCAGACAGGACTTGGGAAAACGCTTCATCAGTTCATGCCTCCAGACTGGTAAACAAATTCCATCGCTCTCACCCCTGGAAACCTGGACCAATCACCCCACGGGGAGGGCATACTGTCAGGAATTCAGCTCGACACGCTTGGCGGAAATGGAGAATGAGTCATTCAAGATACCAACAATGGAACTCAAGATGGCGGCTTATCAGCGCTATTGCCACACAACGATTACCGTTCTAGTTGTTCCAACATGGCGACCGCGTCTGCCCATTCTATATCTTCCTCTCTATGGTCGGGCAAGACGCGTCGCTTCTGTTCGCTTCACCTCGCTGTTGCGCTGGTGCTTTTCTAAACTTTCTGCAGTACTTCCGTTGAGGCTTTTCTAAGCCTCTTCTCCTCTATTCTGCGCTCTGCGCACTCTATCTGAGCTCCATCTCGACTTATTCTACCTTTTCCTTACCGTCCGTTTTCCCTGTTACTCTTCTTGCTTTCCTTCCCCGTGCACTCGTGTGCGGTTTCTTTTCTACGCTACTTCTTTCCTCGTTTCCTTCCTTACCTTTACTCCTTATCTACAGCATTGAGCACGACCGGTCTTCCTTCCACGTTGCTGCTCGACTCCTTCTCACTGAGCGGATTCCTGAACCGTTCCTTCCTCAGCCTTCTGTACTCGGGCTTCCACTACGTTGCTGCTCGACTCCTTCTCACCGAGCGGATTCCTGGAACCGTTCCTCCCTCAGCCTGCAGTACTTACCATTCTTCCACAGCTACTCGGGAGACACCATCCTCTACGAGACACAATTGGGTTTTCTTCCCCACAAGGGTTTCCCAAGGGTACTGCCCCTGGGGTGCACTGAGTCCAGTTTTCTGGCCTCTGAACACTTTGGGGGAATTACCTATATACTTCAGAGCCAATTCTACACCTCTGCTGTTTCCGGACATTCGTGAGTACCTAATTGTTACAAGAATGTGAAAAATAGCTATATTTTTCAACGAAAAATCAGGAGACTCCCACCGAAATCGAGCGGGTTGGCATGTGTGCAAATGTATGCGAGGGGAGATCCCCTCCAGCCCCATCCCAGTCCTCCCCTACCTTCATTATTAACCTAACCCACCCCCCACATACATTTGCTGTAAAATAAATTCTCTCTCACGATGGATTAACCTGCGATGGAATTTTCGTATCCCATTTGTACATGAGCAGCTCCAGATGTGCTCCAGTTTTCAGCTTTGTGAATACGCTGTAAGGTAGCAGCAGCAAATCTGAGGTGCCCAAGGCATCATCCCCTGATTTGCTGCAGTGCACATCTTTCTGCATCATGCCCATCATGTTCTTCATGTGGTGTATATGCTGTAATCGTGGGACCGTAAGAGTTCTGGGTTCATTTGCCAAATTCTGGGAATACAGACAAATCACATTATCGCCCTATGCCTATATTTCGACAGATGCAAAATATGAGCATTTAGAAATAGGCAATTCCCCCTCCCCAGTCCCCATGTTAATCTCTGTATCCTAGCAGGGTCTTGGCCACCCTGGCATAACTTTAACCCTGCGAGGGCCTTAAACCAAAAGCGCATTGGGACCATAAAGGCGCTATACAAATGACAAAATGGATTAATGAATGAATACAAGGCGATATCTGCATTTACATATCCAAACTAATGAGCCATGTTGCATCCTTGCTCTTGAATCACGTAGACTACCTTTGTAATTAACAGTTCCAATTTGTACAGTGAATTACAATTTTTCTCGATGGTAGTTTCGGGGTATGGCAACTGTGCAATGAAATGTAAATTAAACGCAGACATCCTGAAACGCCACCCAGTTGAGGGAGTCGACCACACACATTACAAGACAGAATGTGACAGAAGGATGCGCCGCAGCCTAGACAGCTAGTTTGCATTGATAACGCCTCAGTATGCTTTTCTTCCTCTCAACTAAAACATTCCGCAGAATGGCAGTTTTGGTGGCTCCAGGCACCGACCTGTAATGTAAACGAGAAATCCTTCAATCTCATCCTAAACCAGGAAGCTGGCGGTCTCGGCGCCCCGCCCCCGCAGCAGCAGGCGGCCTCTCCCTGCGAAGGAGCAATCGCGCGCTGCATGCCAATAAACCTCCCCTCACTCCCGCGCATTCAGGCTCCTCCCGCCTTCTAGGGGATTCGTTCTGTTCCTGTCAGTAGCCGATTACAGGCTGTCGGACATCTGGCGCTCAATCTCCTCCGAAGGCAGATTAAAACACAGGAGCCCCTGCTTCATAACAATGACAGAAAGCACAGGGTCCATTAAAAGAACGAGCTACCCATTCGCTATGCCGAATCACAGCTCGGTGCTGTGCCTTTTCAACCATTAAGATAAAAGAGATAGGTAGTGAATTCTCCTCCATATTGGATGCATGGCTCCGAGGGCAGGCTGTTCTCCGAAACAATGTGGATCAGCAACTTCCAAACAACAACTTGGAGGGGAGTGCCAAAATAAGGAGTGATCAAGCAAGGTTGTATGATATGATAGGTTATTTATACCGCGCTTAATACCCAGAGATTTCTAAGCGCGGACCGGGGATCGTACCTGTGTTGTTCGGTGTCCTCTTACTTCGAGGCGAGCATATTGTGCTGAGCTATCCTCCCAGAAAATAACAGGCCTTATTAAAAACACAGAACCACTAAACACACAAATCACCCAGCCCTGCAAAGGGAAATGCACACAGTAATACAAGCGAAATATATCCTATAGTTAAAGATGTAACAGATGGAATTGTAAAGCAGGAAGTGTAGCAAACAGGAAATAGATGAATGAAAAAGGAAGCACAAAACTATAATGCTTACTTTAAAATGATTTAGAAAGGTCTTTGGGTAAGGTAAGGAAAGGGGACCTAAGCGGTCTCTAGGGCCCAAGGTAAAGACCATGCGGTCAAGGTAACTCGGAAGGCCTTGGGAGGGCACCACATCCGCAAGTTTACCACCTTCATTGAAACGGCATCCATCAGTCTTCCGGGCCCTTCTCTTTGCATCAGAAGCCAAAGATTACGTCCAAGGGTATCGATGTGGTGAGTGGCTGGAGGCTCAGAAAGCAGACGATTGTGTGAAGCATCGTGAGTCTGAAAACAGGCTCAAATTCTTCTTGGGTGAACAGGTTGGAAAGTTACGCCAGGTGAACAGGTTGGAATGTTACACCAGGTGAACATGTTGAAGGGTTACGCCACAACCTTGTCAGGGACAATACGCTTGGACATTAAAAGGCTGCAGATTCCACACAATGGTCCTTTGAAGAATTGAACCCCTTTTCTGCCCTTTCCAAACCAGGGACTTTTTCCAAAATCGACTGCACGACTCCTTCCCCTTAAGGTTAAGATGGGAGAGCTGGCTAACAGTTTCGAAGCTGCAGTCAAGGTTTTGGTTGTACCAGAAGGTAGTCTGTCTCCCAGAGTTTGTTGAGGAAAGGGCATTTTAACCCCTTCTGGAAACCTATTTTTCACCCTTTGTAAGAGCATGTAAACCATACACAGCTCCGAAAAGTATTCGTCAGAATGATGGGTCGCCACCACACAAGAAGCTGAATCCTAGCAGGGGACTGGCGTATTTTGAAGCCTTCTGCTGTGAGCCAATCAAAAGTACTTTTTAATAAAGTGTCCTCCCTCTTTTGCTTGTCCTGCATAGGGACATACGTCTGCAGGAAGTCATGTGAGGTCCTGGAAGTGTTGAAAAGAGTAAATCCTAAACAGCTAGATGCATCTTTATGCGCAACTTGCTGCCTTGGCTGCCTTAGCCATACCCACCTCCTGTCTCTTGAAGATTCTATGTGACTATCTCCTTTTGGCTGCCACCAGACATTAGGGTAAATTGAGAAAAGCCAATGTAAGTGGACATTGAAGACAGCGTGAACATTGTATGATATGATAGTTTATTTATATAGCGCCTATACACAATGTGTTTCAAAGCGCTTCAAGGCAGGGGAGGGAACAAGAGAAAATACAATGACATTCTTACAGGCCATACAGAGTAAGGGTGTGAAATGAACTATCATACTCAGCCTGACAACATTTCAGATAGTGCAAGAGCTAAGACATAGATAAGGAAGGGAGGGGGAGTGTGGGAAGGAAATGGAAACAGACAGGCGACTACCGTACTATGCCTGATGACATTTCTGGTAGAGCTGGCGAAAAACAAAAGGTGAGGGAGAGGGGTGCAGAAAGGGAGTGGAGGAACAAAACAAGAGACTATCGTACTAGGCCTGACGACATTTCAGATAGTGCTGGCGGGGGTGGGGACCTACAAGTAAGGGAAGGGGGGAGGAGACAGACGAGGTTGCTATCATACTAGGTCCAGGGACAATTCTGATAGAGTAAGTGCATAGAAGAAAGTAAGGAGAGGAGGGGAGGAAATAGGAAAAGGGAGAAAGGGAGAGGAGGAGAGAACAGGGTGTATGCAGTCAAAAAGAGTGGAGAAGCAAGAGGGGAGAGCGAATGCAATTGCAGAAGTCAGTAGTAACACATAATGTTGCAAGCCAGGATATAAGATGAAGATGGCACAGCATGATTCAGGACCACCATGAGTAAAAGATGCAAAGTAAGTCCAGCATGAGAGTTGAGAAAGGGTGACGCACGGTGAATCAATGAAGTCCATAAAAGTCAAATCTAGCTTTGGCCACAATACAGTGATGGTGAAACCAGAATGTATCAGGACAGACTCCTGCAGACGTAGGCTGGAAGGAGTGGAGGGGAAACAGGGTAGAAGAAGCAAGCAAAACAGGCAACACCTGTGTGCGAGAAGGGAGGGGGGCACAATGGTACATCACAGGGGGACCAAAGGGGTTGTGAATGGCCTGTGGGGACAGAGTGAGTAAACACATGTTGGTGCATGCTTACCTGCTGTCTGAGCAGGGGGTCGGGGCCTGGGTCCTGCTGGTCCAAACAGGTCCAAAACACGAATTGCCCTTTTCTTCATCAGCCCTTCGCTTTGGACGCCCTTGATCTAAGAGTTAAGAGCAGGAAGGAAGAGGCAGGGCTAAGAAGGTGAGTGGTGCTTAGGCCAGGTGACCTAGATCTACTTGCACCTGCTCCCCATCTGCAAAGGAAAAGAAGCTGGAGGGCTCCTTAAGTAGGGAAAAAGAGTGGCAACCAGGAAGGCACCAGATGGGCGGGGCTTGCTAAGTGGGAAAAAAGAGCTGCAACCTGGAAGCTGCCAGGTGGGCGGGGCTTAAGCCAGGTGACCTAGATCCACTTGCACCTGCTCCCCATCTGCAAAGGAAAAGAGGCTGGAGGGCTCCTTAAGTAGGGAAAAAGAGCGGCAACCAGGAAGGGACCAGGTGGGCAGGGCTTGCTAAGTGGGGAAAAAGAGCAGCAACCTTGAGGGCGCCAGGTGGGCGGGGCTTGCTAAATCGGTAAAAAGAGCAGCAACCTGGAATGCGCCAGGGGGGTGGGCTTAGGCCAGGTGACCTAGATCCACTTGCACCTACTCCCCATCTGCAAAGGAAAAGAGGCTGGAGGGCTCCTTAAGTAGGGAAAAAGACCGTCAACCAGGAATGTACCAGTTGGGTGGGGCTTGCTAAGTGGGGAAAAAGAGCGGCAACCTGGAAGGCGCCAGGTGGGTAGGGGTTAGGACAGGTGACCTAGATCCACCTGTAACTGTTCCCCATCTGCTTAATATCGAAGAAGTTTCGAAGCGCGGACCCGGGATTCGAACAAGTGCTCTGCTCACGTTGCTACTGAGCTATACTACATGAGCAGTCGTAACTTAGTTTTTGTGCATACATACTGCCGATACATCTTTTTGATGAAACCTAAAAGAATTAGGTTGCTAAATTTGCACCCTCCAAGTTCTGAGGCTAGTAGGAATCTCATAGCAGATATCCCAATAACACAAATATTCACATTCATTTGGGGCTGCACTTTAAAAAAAACTCAGATTCTGCTTAGCAGCCATTTAAAGTATAGGATGTATTTTCCTTGCACAGGTACTTTGGTGCTACCAGCATAAGAGTGCTAATTCACAACTGTATACCAAAACACAAATACATGTAGTGTTTTGGATGACAATATATTCAAGTAATGCACAGCCTGCTCATTAAGGGAAGTTGATAGCACAGCTTTGCTTGCTGAGCAGGCCGTGCATCCCTTGACTATAGTATCACCCAAATCACTGCATTTATTAGTGTTTTGAATGACAGAATATTCAAGAAACGGCGCCACGAGGGGTTATGTCCCTGTGCCGTGCTGTCCGCGCAACAGAACGCACCAAAGGGGGACCTGCACCACACACGCCATGCCAAAATGGCTGGCACTGAAAGGAATCGCCAAAAGAGGGCGTACTGCTTTGGCCCCTATGCCCACATGCCCCAGTCAATATTCCAACCAGCTAGTGAAAACATTTCCTGGGATGTCAAACGATGAGATTGGTTTATAACACAAGGGGTCTGTAATTTGCCCCTTTTTATATAACAAGACATGAATGCCATGGTCCCTAGATGAGGGTTTTGTTTTCACATCATATTTGCCTTAATAACGTGGACCCTGATATCCTCCCAACCAAAATTGGAAGGAGATTTAAAAAACCCCATTCAGGACAACTTGCCTTCCCATTTTCTGACTTTTAAAACATCACAATCTGGGATTGTAAAAGGCAACTGTTTTCTAAATAATCAACCAACCGATTTACTAACACTTTTTGGGGGTCATGTGTTAAATTAATTTCTAAGGGCAATCAGTCTATCCTTTCTTGGTTTCTCGCTCTGGGTGCCTTTAGCACCCAGTCTCCAGAATATCTGCACATTTTCTTTACTGTCATCGAAAGTTCATCCTCTTGCGTCTCCTTTATTCCGTAGAAAAATTTCAAGTTTTCAAAATCATTGTCTCCCTTTTGCTAGGATAGTCTGATTTGTGAAGGCAGCATACATATCATAGTTATCTCTTTTTCATTCTTTATCAAACCAGACGTTGTGTTTATTTTCGACTGGCACATTTTATGTATCCACTTTAATCGAACACCAGGCAACTACCTTATAGATGATCTGTTCACACCTTGCTATAAGCTCCAAGGTCTCATACGTGGGCTCCCTTGCTCAATTTCCAACTCTAAAAACCTAGAGAATTCCATAACAGCTTCAATCCAAGACGTAGCTTGCATATGCTTCGGAAAGATCCTACCCCCAATCCCCTTCCCTAAACACTACAATTAATTACCACTGTCTCATCACCCAATCACCATATAAAGTACAAAAATATAGCAGATTATGATCACTTCCGTTGTGTGGCTTAATCCAAAAGTTCCCTACCAGAAATTCAATTCAATAGGCCTGGGCCAAAGTCAATGGTTCAGAGTCTTGTATCGGATAGCACAGTTCTGGTAGTAAACGGTTAAGTCTTTGCCACGGATCTTAGAAGAATTTGGTCAGACGAAAAGTTAGATGTTGGTTTAGGGAAGAACAAGCCTTCGAAGTTGGAAAAGTTTCACAAACTTTCTCTGTGGCCGAAAAGATTTCCGGGCCGCGTTTACACAGTACCATTAAAGTGAAGAAGAGCTGTAGCAGAGGCAGTTGTTCCTGGCAGTTAGAGCAGATCTCGCTGTTCTTGAGCTTCAGTCGTGGGGACAAGAAGGAGGACGTCGGGAAGTTCCTGCACTGCCCAGGGAAGAGGCCACAAGCTTGGCAAAATGTCGGTTTAAGGTGTGAGTGCCTTAAAGACCACAAACTGGTATCCTTCCCACTGGCTATCCGGTTTTCCACAGCACTCTGCAGAAAATTCGACCAGGAGGGGACGGTGTCCAGGCGGCTTACGAGTTGGTTGTTCCCCCAAACTCAAGGGAAGAAGTAAACCTTGAAGGGCTTCTCTGTCGATGGAGTTTCAGGCGATTCGGACCTGAAGCAGGGCTTCACCGGACGTCCAGGAGTTGCAGCAGTCCTCTTCCTTCAGCTCATCTTCAGTTCTTTCGTTCCAGTGGTCGACTCTGCTTTCCAAGTCCCAGAGACCTGCTTTTAAACAGTTTTCCCCCATTCATTCCAGCCTGGCTGTCACTCCACAGCAGGGTGGCTGTCCTTGCCGGAGAGCCAGCTGGCCAATCACGCCAGAGTGCATTCAGGTCTCCTAGGAGACTAAGCACAGGGAGTTTCGGGACCTCCCTCACGTCCTGTCCATCCAGGACACTCAGGCGCCAGAGGAGGGCTTCAGCACTGAAGCCCGCCAGAGGCCAACAAACAAAGGGACCAAACCTGGTTTGGCGTGCAGAGACAAATACAAGAAGGACCTTTCCTAAAAGAAATGGCGAAAAAAGATGACCGGAGCCTGTTTTTACAGATAGGTCTTGGGTGCCATATTGAAAAACATGGCTGACCCGATTTTTAGCTACCATTGTTCGCAGTCAGGAAAAATAATGGTAGTTTGATCTAAACCACTGCCACCAGCCATTTAAAGTATGAAAGGGTAACAACCCCTCCAGCACTCTATTGGAAGATAGTGTGTGCTGGGTCTGTAAATTTAAAGAGACTAGTAAAGTCAATTTAACTTTACATGCTCTGGGAGACAGTAGTCAGTCCCAGAGAAGGTATTTAAACCTTGGGAAGTCTGAAAGACTTCCCTGTGCCACTGCAATGAAGGTGCTGTGTGACACACAGAAAAAGATGATGCCTATGGAGTTGTTTTAAAACTCCATACCCAAAGAACACAAAAGCAAAACACATTGAAAAATGAAAAGTTCAAAGCCCCAAAATATAGCAAAAGAGCTGGAGGGCTCTAAGGTAGAGGGAATTAAGCACTTGGGCGAGAATTCTCCCGAACACTCCTCTTCACTCAGGGCATGGCGGTTCCAGTGCCAATGAACAGTTAATTACCGGCTGAACGTTGCAGTCTCCCAAAAGCAAAATTCTGTAGGCCGAATGCCTCCTCACAAGCTAAAACTGAAAGTAGGTGCTGTAATTATGCTACTACACAATCTTATGCCATCACAGGGACTCTGCAATGAAACAAGGTTGACAATAACGCGTCTACAAAGGCACATCATAAAGGCCTGTGTAATCAGTGGAACTTAGATGCTGTTCATATAACACGCATACCTCTCATTCCACCTGATACAACTATGCCTTTCAAATTCAAAAGAAGACAGTTAGCGATATGTTTAGGCTTTCAATGACGATTAATAAGTCACACAGATGTGCACTCTCTTTCTGGAAGCGATCGGTGGAAATTCTGAGATTTAAGAAGGGGGTTAGACATGACCCTATGAATTACGGACTGATATTGACCTTTAGAATCTGCTAAAACGGAGTATGTTATGCCGGGAATGGTTTGTTTAACAAGTAATCATGATAGGACCAGAAATGACCCTGTCATGATTTGCGCCGCTCCCTGCACCTGTTTCGAAAGCCGCAAGGGGGATGTCCTTTCTTTCTGGGCATTTAAAAGCGCATTCGTGTTTGTGAATTCGGGATGCGATTTTAAATGGCCAGTCATGCCCCTGATATGCACATATGTGCCAATGGGTTACAAAGGACATGTTAATGAAAACAATTTTTGGCAATCTGACCCATTAGGTATTTCCCAGGAAATTCCCTTTCAGATTCATGCAGTGACTCTTTCTTTTGCCCTCAATTTGGACCCAGCATGTGTGAGTGATGGAAACTGCTAGCCATACACCATTCCAAGTGATCCAGTTAAATCTGCAGTATGAGCATTGCCACAATGCTATCACGAGAATGTGGATTAGCATTCTAGTGATTAGCACGGCATTCTTGTGCTAACTAGAAGCCCTCCAATAGGCTTTCACCTGAGTTTACTTGTGTCATTACCTCAAACTCTTCCTCATGCACTTCGTGGATGGCATTGCCAGGCATTACTAAACTGAGATGGATAATCCCTTAAATTATGCAATAACTGCTGTAGAGCTAGAATGACTGTGATTCCCATCCACCTACAGCCTCCAAAACATTGCTGCTTTGCTGATTGGCCTTGTGCTGCTTCCTGTCATAAAAGATGCCCAACTTTGTCAAACGTTTGAGATTTGAGTTTTCCCTCCTTGTTTTACTCGTATAATGTTATAACGCGATGTTTGGGACTCTGTAGCCTCCAGTGGCTACTCTTTCTTTGCAAGATATGCTAAGAAATTCTGATATTTTAAACTGGGAATCTATTAGTGAATGCAGACTTGAGTTTGCTACAAGAATCAGCATGATAATATGCCAGCAAAATTTCAAGGAATCAGCAGAAAATGATCAAATCCGCAACAAATCATCTGTAGCTATTTTCTAATAGCTGTTACCCAATAGTGCTCCAGGTAACAATGAAGATCCTTCCCCGACCTTGCCGCTCTTTTCCCCTTCTGAACCATTTCCCTGCAGATCATGGTCCCTCCTTGCCATCGGTTACACTTGAATGTTCTATTTGGAGGGACATAAACATTTTCAATGAACATGCAGGAGTGGACAAGTATAGCAAGGGAGCCTGAAACAACAAAGAGAGGTTCGGGGTGTGGGGGGGGGGGGCAGAAATGTTTTTAAATAATGGGTAAACATTGTGCATTGTACAGCTCACATTTTGTGAAAAGTTGGGCACAAATTTTGTAAAATTGTGTGGCAGGCTTTATGGTTGGTTGGCATCCCTATCCAACCTTGGGCTTCCGACTTGTTTAGCAGCACATGAGTGAAAACGAAACCTTAGTCCATCCTATGTCATCAACCTGATCCTTAGCCAAGGTCTTCTGTTTGTAGTTGAGCTCGTAGTTTGCTCACTGTCCTAGAACATTCAAGGGAGTATGAGCAGACCACTGTCTCCATCTGGGCTTTTAATGAATAGTCCTTGTTTTTGGCTTCTGTGTCACGTGTTAGGAGAGCATGATTTTGTCCATTTCGACCTCTCATTTACTACTATTTGATTGTATTCATCCATCAGGATGCCATTACCCTTTCTGGCCTTTAGAGACTTGCTCACTCCTTTTCACATAGGCTTTTGCCCTTGTGATTGTTCAACACTTGGCTTGGCACTTGCAAATGTCCTTGTCTCTCCTAAACTTAGCAGAAATATGTCTTATGTACATGGTCTGTTCAATTGACTCCCTTTGTGCCTTGCACCCATCTCTCAAAATAGCCTCCTTGATCCCAGGCCAAGGTACTCCCTTATTCTGCAAACGAAAACAGCTTCTTCATCAGTTCTTCAATTTGCAATCCTAGGCTTGTCTTTTGAGGTAGCAGGGCTGATTCTTAACAAAGTCTGTCGTCCATTTTCCTCCAATGACCGTCCTAAACCTTGTGTATATACCTCTTTTTAGCAAGTTTTTAAGTACCTTTTCTACCTTGCATTACAGTGTATTTACAGTTATTGGTCAGCACGTGAATTCCTCTGCTTATATTCACGAATACTTCGTCATTAGGTACATGTTTCTCTTAGTGCTTCTATTATATTGTCAGTCTTCATTATTTTCATGTCGTTTCGGCATAGGTTGACACATCTTCTTTATTACATAATTCTGTCATCATCAGACTTTACTTAGAGTTGGTCCATATTACCCATTGCCGCATTCTATCATCTTGGCAGTCCACATCTTTCCTTTTAGCATCCTTCTTCTGCTTCTACGTGAGGGTATATTCTGAATGGCTGCCTTAGTGCATATCGTCTTTCATACACTCAACGCTGTATAGGAATGTTGCATGGATTTTTGCATGGCTTCCCAATTGTAGCTCTTTGCTACTCCAATAGGATGGTGGTGAGGGGGTAGCGACTAGAGGAGATGCATGCGCCTGCTCCTCTACATAAGGTTAATTTTGTAATAGTTAAAAAAAGGTATCAGGCGCTCCGCTCCAGAGAGAACATGGCATGATAACCTGTTCTGAGATGAGAGTTTGCAGCACACGGTTTTTGCTCACTGTACCTTTCACAGATGGGAAATATCCATTTGCATATCAGGCTTTGTCCCGTCCACATGGGCAGTCCAGCACCAAAATGCTATGGCAATTCCTTTCTGAACAAGAGTACCGACAGAAAACCATACACGTTTTTCAGCCTTGCTGGGCCTCGTCAGTGAGGTGAAGCTGTGCCTCTCTGTAGTTTTGTAATAGGGTATTGTAGCAGCACGTGTTAGGTGTGTGACTTAGTGCTGATATGAGTACATTGAGGGTGAACTAAAGAAGGGGTGAATTGGGATTTAGATTAGCACAGTGTAGTGTAGTGTGCTAACAGCTAAAATATTTTACACTACAAATAAGCGTTCTTAACAAGACAAATGCTAGTAATTATTAGTAATTAGACTGCGGTCGCTTAGGACATCGTCCACACTGCAGGCTGTGGGTGCAGGGGCATTCACACCATGATATTGGCATAGAAATAAATACAATAATTGAAAGCTGAACTGCAGGGTGCTTTGTGGATGTAGTTCCCAAGCGAGATGATACAGCAGAATGTATTCTTGCAAAGACAGCTTCTTTGAGCAGGAAAAAACACAGAGGATATCAATATGCTATGTAGCATAACTCATCCAGGCTGGTGAAGTTTCCTGTACAAGGGTTTTTGAGGAAGGAGAATCACAAGAACGGTAAAGTTACTTGGCATAAAGATGAGTGGTATTTGTCTAGAAACATTATTCATGACATCATGATTTATGCAGGAATGGGGGACAAGCAGTAGAGATACTTTAGGAAGATATAGGCAAGAGGGAGGTGAAGGGACAAAAGCTTATAAGCTAGAGAAGGAGGAAAGAAAGGTTATTGGCCACAAAAGGATCGAGAGTGAGGCAAAGGGGAGAGAAAGAAAAACAGAAAAGGAAAATAAATTGAAGTGCTGGCTGTGTTGTACTGTGAGAGGACAGATGTAGCTGAGCTGGTCTGCAGAGGAAGGAGGAGTGGACCTCGCTGGGCTTCGGCAGGCAGCTGGGTGTGGGAGAGAGCCTGAACATGAGACAGAAGGCATCCCTGTTGCAGGCCTAATCCCCACATCATGGGGCACTTGGTGAGTATGAGTTTAAAACAAGAATAATAAATGAAACAATTAATTAGCATAACCCCTGGCCTGATCTGGGAAGGGTCAAATTGGTCTAAAAAAAATACAAGGGGACATGAACAGATTTGTTCTTAGTTACCGAAAAGCAGCTGTGTTCTTCCATGTGAAAAGATAGATTCATTAGAAAGGGTATTCTGCAGGAGCTTTTGTCAGCTTTACTTTCAAGCTTACAGATAAAACAAATGCATGTCTTCTGCCAAGTGCAGTTGTATAAATAGTTTGGCTTGAAGAAAAGAGTAATCATTGCCCGGGATGAAGATTGCTAATTGGGGTATTGCCGATAACTGCAAATATAAACGCATTGCACTGACAGATGGTGAAATCTGTGCTTTATTCTGTTTTCCTTCCTGTATTTTACATGTATCCAATGAGTGTACATTGTGATATTTCTCTCTGTGTGTTTTTGCTTCAGTCTGCAGAAAGATTATATAGTGCATTGGGGCAGAATTGTAGAAACTGTACGTGTCTTATTATTGTGTGATTTGTTTATTTGGTGATCAGAATTACTAATGTGAAAGTTAGTGTGCCTGGCATTATATCAAGTCTGGTATCTCCATAGCCAAGGGTCCCATATTAGAAAAAAAGGTATATTTGTGAGATAATTCCCCATATTTTAGCAAACGAAAATCAGGGAAGCACACTGCTCTAGGTTTATTTCCCTACATATTTGGTGGCGAATGTGGTAATATTTTGGCTAGGTGCAGTTGCTGGGCGTGGCCCCTGTGTAGCATCGTCATACTGTTTTGTGCTCACCTTTGCGCACATGCGGAAACCACATTTTTTTGTCTTAGCAACCAAAGTTGGAGAGAACAAATAGTGTCACAACTAAGTGAAGAATGCCCAGAGAAACTGTTTGCAGAAGGGACTGCTTTACAGATGTGTTTATAAAGACTTATTTATTTATTAATTTATTTATTTAATTCATTTTTTAAAATTTATTTATTTAATTCATTTTTTTACATTCGTAGAGTGCTCTACAGCCCACGGGCATTGAGGCGCTTAAAACGGATTATAAGAAGGCATATTTAAGGGTTACAAAAAGCCGCCCAGCAAGTATTCTTGAGATTACATGTTCCAAGGATTGGAAGACACAGGCTGAATGTTTGCTTCGCCTGGGTGCAAAAGCATGGTTTGCTGTACATAGTCTAATTGAACTGAGAACAAAGGAAAATGATACTGCAGGATTGCGAGGGGACTTGGCAGCTATGTGCGAGGAAATGTTTCAGTTAGAAGAGACTTCGAAACAGGGTGAACTCAGTGTACAATTACAGACCAGATATAACAATTTAAACGTGCAGTTTGCGTACAATGAGAGACAAAGTTGACCATCTAAAGAATATTGTGGAAGGTATTCGAAAAGATAGAGATCTTGCTTTATCAGTGGTGCAGGCACAAGTAGTTCTCAATACTATAAATACATACAGTTGTTGGAAGATGAGATTTTCCGGTTCATGTCTGAAGATGATAGAAAGTTGAAAGAAATCCATGAGTACAAAATAAAAGTCACAGATATGAATGAGTTAATTGTTAAATTGGGAAAAGAGAACTCTGCATTGTATGATGAAACGCAAGAATTACACGCAGAGCTTAGAGAGATAAAATGACAAAATTTGGGTGTCATAAGCACAGCGATGTTCTTGAATCCCCGTGGGCAGCAGTGCATTACTCTCACTGAGGCTGGATGCAGCCACAGTGTGCAACATTTGCCAGCTGATGTTCACTCAGCAAGAGCTGGCTGCTCTCCAATACTCAAGAATGGGCCTGCTTACTCAGAACAGGTAAAGAGGGGTCAAGATGAATTGCAGTCTAATGCGATCAAAATCATGAAAAATATTAAGAGTTTGATCGAAACATTCAGTAAAGATGCAGGTATAAGGATAGAAGAACACTTGGAAGCTCTGTATGCCAGATTCTTCCATCTCACTATGGACCCCACCTCTGCTAGCTTCATACGAGGTAGGATTATCACAAAACCAACATAACCATTTTTGTTCTTCTTTCATCCCATGCCCCCCAACTTGTCTTGTGGCACCTGGAAACACTTGTGTAGAGGTGCCATACAAATGTCCAATGAATAAAAATAAATAAATAAATAAATAAATAGGGGAATTTACCATGGGGTGACTTTGAAAGGGAAATTAGAAAACACTTCTCACCATATTGCCCCCTTCTGGACTACAAAAAGGCAGAATTCACCATGATAGCTCAGTCAGATGAATTGCCACGCCATTTCTTGTGAAACCTTAAACGAGCTTTTTCACAAAACTAGCTGTGACTCAGTAGAATTCAAGACCACTTCTTTCTACAGACTGCAAAAAGAAGTAGTCTCCCAGCTAAACCGTAAATTCATTAGAGACCGGAGTCTGAAGTGGATTTTCGAGCTGGCTACTAAAGCTTATGAGGTAATATCACATGATCGTAGAAATGAGGAGTCAAAACTGCAAAAAAACAAAAGAATCTGCCACTGCATTGTTCAGAGATAAAGTCTGTGAAAATGCCCCTGGAGACTGCTCAAATAAATAAAGAATGACACATCACATAACCAGAGGGGCTTAGTTGTGCATGGGAAGGCAGCACCATCCCAGGCCATTGTGTTTCAATCCACAGACCCCAGCGCCAGAAGCTTGTATATTAGTCCTAGGTATGTTGGTAGTTTGGAAATTGTGGGATTTCACTGTGATATTGTAGGGCCTAATAACACCCAGAGTCAGATGTATAACGGGCCATACCAGGCATTATGAGCCCAAAGTAGGCATGACCCTGCCGCAATGGTATATGGCAATAAAGCAAGGCCACGGGATGTAGATAGATTAATTGAAAATGGAAATCAACAAAGGGAACAGTATCAGTCAAATGAGAGACAGAATGTAAAGCTATGGCCCTTGCCTTTATGTTCAGTCCTCTCCACAGGTAGACCATGAACAGAGGACAGTCATCCCACCTTTCTCACCCCCTGTGTCCAGGGAATTCAGCTGAAACACAAACAGAAATCAGTCTTCTGAAAGGAGCAAAACAGGCCTGATCAATTTGAATTTAACCAGCCTTGAGTACAGAGCAGAGGGATGAGTTTAGGGATATGGACAGATTCCAGTGCTTAGAAGTACAAGTGAAAATGTTGGTTGAGCAGATAGGAAAACTGTGTATAGTACAGAAACAGAAGCTGAGTGAGAGTGCACAAAGTCACAAATTTGACATTGCACAGGATATCAACAAATGACTAATGAGCCAGGCTTCCCACAATGAAAACACAAACGACCATGATCCACTATCAAATGAACAAACCAAATTGCCTAGCCATTTAAAACCAAGAAACAGTCAAGTAATGATGACCAAGGGAGTAGAAACACTTACACGAAGGGAGTATGGTTTAATGTAGAGTTGAACCAAACCATTCATGTATGTGAAGATGAGAAAATGTAAAAGAGAAATACGCAGGAAGAACCCAAAGAACAAAGAGTTAGAAGACTATTAAAAAAGAACATGCAACATGAAATTAAAGAAATAGTATGTGAAGATAGAAAAACAAATTAAAGGGTTTCGTTACCTGATGATTCTAATAGTGATCATATCTACACAGAAATGAAAATGTTGTTGCAAAGGACAGGTGCAAATGAGTTCCCTGAGGAGTATTTCAAGCCACAGATGTTGCCCGTGGCAGAGCTGACAGGTACGGTACAAGAAACTGGTATGCATCAAACACATTGATGCTGATGTTCTGCCAATCGATGCTAATGATGATACAAAACAAGTGTGCTCTAGAGTGGTAAGTGAAGAAGATCCAAATGTTGGGGAAAATGCAGAAGAGGAATGGGGTGAGAACACAGGTGGCCCCGATATAGAAGGGGGGCAATCAGTGGCAAAACTCTAAATCAATCCTCAGGACAGAAAAATAAACAGAGAAATTGAAAAGAGATTAACAAAAAGGGAGGGAAAATGTCATTTCACAAGCTCCTTTGCTTAGCAAGAAACCAGGCCGCCCTGAAGAAAATAATTCCTGAGATTAACAACAATTCACACCTCCTTTGTATACTTGAATAATGCGAAGACAGTTATTACACCCCTGTTACCATTGAAGAGAAATGTAATATTTTTGCAATGATGCACACGGGCGCGCAGACAACCATGATGTCAAGGAAAATATTGGACAGCATACATGAAGGGAGATCCCCACAAGACATGCTGAAATTGAGGCAGATTGAAGGCCTTGTGTATAATTTCAATGGGGAAGAAATACCAGTAGAAGGGGTCACTGAAGTTGACATCAAGATAGCTCAGCATAGATTGAGACAGGAGGAGGTGATCACACCCATTGAAGAGAACCCATTCCCTCTAGGAACAAATTGCCTCAAGAGACAGTCACCCCTTATTGATGGGGTACATGGGGTATTATGGTGTTTTGCCAAAAAGCCCTTGAAACTAAAAAGGTGATGAGCTAGAGTAACAATGCAAAAGAATGCTACACCATTGCAAGATCAGAGAGAGCAGTGGAAGTGAATCTTCAGAATGACTGTGTACCTAGTGCCACTTTCGTTTTCATGTGCCAGGGTGAAATACAAAGAGAAAAAGAAGAGCATTCATTTAAGATCCATTTGTATCCAACGAAAAACTGACAAACACAGATAGATGAAAACACATTACGGTTGTACCTAAATGATGAAGACTGTGAACAAAATGAGGTTTTAGAGTCAGATCAGAAAAAAGTATATTTCCACAATTGCAGAAATACACGTGAAAGAAGGTCCTGATTGGATGCCGGTGTACATGAATGGACATTCAGAAATGATTGAGGCAGTGTTGGCTCTAGAGAAAGAAAGGAGTTTTATTAATGAGAATGTGTTCAAACAAATGCTTGACAGAGAAGAGATACCAAGTTTTAAAATAAAAAAATAAACAGGTTTTTGGTTTGGATGGCCTTGATTTGTGACAAAGGCCCTCATTACAACCCTGGCGTTGGACCATGGTGTTAATAGCACCATGGTCCATGCCAGTAACTTACCGACTCCGCCATGGCGGAATTGGGAATTACCGCCCCATTCCGAGGTTGGCGGGGCGGTAATTCCCCATGCCGCCATGGCCCTTCCCCATTCCCATTTTTGTCCCATAGGGCTCAATGGGAATGGGGAAGGCGCTAAGTACGGTGCCGCAAATTGCGGCACCGTACTTAGCACCAAGGTCCCTTTGCGGGTTGGTTTTTAACGCCTGCAAAAAGCAGCCGTTAAAATCGCCAACCCGCAAAGGGACCTGGTAATCAGGCGTTAAGGGGTTAACGGCGCCGCCACCTTTTACGGCGCTGTTAACCCCTTAACGCCAGGGTTGTAATGAGGGCCAAAGAGTTGTTGGAAGATGCATGATGAAAATCACTATAGGGTCCAAAAGTATTCATCACAATGTATGGATTGTAAGTGGAACTAGAGCTAAATTATATTTGGGAAATGACATCATGTACAGAAAGTGTATGGTTTTAGAATTCTTGAATCAAAAGGTTTGGTCTAGATTGAGTGGAGCGTCACCTGCATTTGAAATAAAAGGCAGGCTTATCATTGTGCACAAATAATGCCATATGCAATTGAGCTTTAAGTGAGGGAGGATGTTACCATTTCTGCTGTCACAAGACAGTTTACAATAGCATTAAAGTACAGGAAGGGACAGAAAATGAAGGGACCCGATGCGTTTGTATGTTTCAATGAATCAATGAGACAGCAAGGGTTAGAATGTGAATTTACACATTTGGTGGAAGTTGGGGATGGTCCCATTCTGATTCTGGTGAATAACAAAGAATGCAAGGACATTCACCTAGAAGAAGGGACACCATTAGGGATGGCAATGCAAAAATCACACTACACTGCAGATTTAAACAACCCAGCCATTGGGAATATTCGTGAAAGTTATGTCACTTCACAGGGTGAACTGCCTGAGGCCTTAGGATCTAAACCAAAGGGGATTTTTCAAATTCAGTCAGAACAGTATACGCTTATGAACCAAAGGATGCAATTCGTTTTCATGAGGACAATTGCATCCTATTTCAAATGAATGGACATGAGGAAAAACTGCAAATTGAATTAGAGGATAAATTGCCAAGATGCTTGAGGCTGGCATCTCTCAAAAGGGATACTGCCAGCAGTTGGAAGAAAATACTGAAGTTCCTCCTTTGGAGGATTTCCCAGAATTCTCTAAGATGGCAGAGTAGCAAATTCAAGCTCCAGGTGCTTGCACCAATGAATACATGAAAGATCAGTTGAAGAAAATATTCATGGAATTTAAAGAGGTGTTTGCCAGAGACACCTATGATTGTGGGTGCACTGATTTGCATGTTGCTACACTACCTGTAGGATATAGTGGGGAGCTTGTATTTGTGTGACAATATAGGCTTCCTTTGACCTGTTTAGAGTCCTTGGCAGAAATAATAAAACATTTAGAGTTGAGAGGAGATCATTAGACCCATAGACAGTACTTCAAATATGCCCATATTATGTGTGTTGAAGTCCAATGGTCAATTGTGTTTGTGTGCACACTTCAGAGAACTAAATAAGATGGTACCTGTGTCAAGGTGGCCACTTCCATTCATTGATCAAGGCGTTGTGCAGATCCAAGGGGGAAAGGTATTCACCACAGTGGATCTTACAGCAGGGTATTCCTAGCCGAAGATACACAAAATCGATTTGCCTCTTTGTTTAATCGATTACAGTATTTGCGGAATCATACTCCCTTCGGTTATATCAGTAGTGTAAGTGAGTTTGGGATATTTCTGAACAAAGCACTCCCAGATGCAGCCGAGAGAAGAACTGTGATATGTGTGGATGATGTCCTGATAAAAAATGAAGACATAAAAAAACACTTCAATGAAATCAGACAGGTGCTCAGCCAGTTGCAAAAGGCTGGGGCAAAGGTGTCATTGCAGAAAGCGCATTGGTGTAGATGAAGGGTACATTTCCTGAGACATGACGTGACAGAGCACGGGTTAAACCCACAAAAGAAAAAGGTGGAAGCTATCCAAAAATTACAAAATCCCACAAATCTGAAGCGCTTCAAGAGTTTATTAGGGATAACAAGTTACAACAGGAAGTTTATTGCAGAATATGCAGAAATTACACTAACATGGACTAAACTACTGAAGCAGGGAAAGTCCTAGAAGTGGGGTAAGGAACGATGTGAGGCAGCAGCCAAATTAAAAAAAACTGTCTGATTAAAGCCCCATGTTTAGCTTATCAAAAGAAGAACCAAGATTTCTTTATAGAAATAGCGTTCACAAATCAGTGCATGTCAGCAGTCTTATATCAAAAGCATGATTCAAATAACAAAACCATTGCATATGCCAGCAAAGCATTGTCACAGATAGAAACACAATTTAGTGAATGTGAAAAGGCACTGTTGACCACTGTGTCAGCATTACAGCATTTCCGCCCCATTATTCAGGGGGAAGGGGTAATTATTGAGACTAATCATCAGCCGCTGCAATTCTTGCAGAGTAAAAGGATCAGGTCAGGGAACTTAGCTCAGTCAAGAATTAACATCATAGATGTAGACATTGCAGGGATTCCCAGTGGAAGTGAGATATGGACAGAATAAAATGAGCCCAGTTGCTGAAGGAGTTAGAAACACATTTAGCTGAATTTGAACAATCCCCACACAAGGCCTTCAATGAAGAAGCGCATTGGGATCTCCCAACCGTGTATGTGGATGAATGTGCATGCCACATGGGGGTGATTCTGAAAAAGAATTGGTGGCAGGAATAGGGAATGTGTGGGTCAAATGTAATGACATCCCAAGAGTAAGCATGAGGCTAGGTTCCAATAAGAGTCTAGTTGCAGAATTGGCTGCCATTTATGAGGCAATATCCACAGCAGTAGAAAATAAATGTAAAGCAATCCTTTTAGTTACTGATTCTTATAATGCCCAAAACAGTTTTTTGTGGAATACTTACTGACTTGGACATTGAGAGGAATAGTCACCTGCAACGAAAAGCCACTCAAACATGGAAAACGGATTCAGGACATCGACAATCTGGTTTCAGAGAATGACAAGATCATTCACTAGAGGAAGATATGAGGTCATTTGAAAATGCCATGGGAAGACAAAGAGGGGAATGACAAAGCAGATCAGTTGGCTAAAATTGAGGCAGGGGTGGGGGAGTTATTTCCTATTGAGCATCTGCTTGGTGAAATCCCGGTCGATGTGGTAACACATTCCAAATCCCAGGGAACAGTTGAACAGCCTGTGGTGCAATGGAGTTTTGATACACCTGACCACGATTTGATCAAGGCACATAAAGACGACCCCATCTTAGGTCTGTTCTACAATCATTTGATTCAGAGCAAAATCCTTTCACAGAGGAGGACTGCAAAAGGAGAGAAGGATGTAGGGTGTTGTTAAAGAAGAAAAAGAGATTTTAATTGAAAGATGGACTTTTAATTCGAGAATCTGTGTCAGGTCAAATCCAATGGGTGGTTCCCTTGTCATTTATGGGTTTGATGCTACATAATGGCCATGATGCTATAACAGCAGGGTACAGAGGTTCACAGAAAACATTGGAAATATTAAAAGAATATGCTTATTGGCTATATATGCCCCAAGATGTAGAGTTGTATACTCGGGGGTGTTTGCTGTGTGCACAATTTAACCTGCCTCTCCAACCCATACGGCACCATTAATCAAAGAGGTCTAACACTACCCTGGTCAGATTTGCAGATAGATTTTATTGGCCCAGTCCAAAGATCAGCACAGGGAAACAGGTACTTGTTAACAGTTACCTGTTTAATGTCGAAATGGTTAGAGTGTATATAAGCACCTGACTGCAGTGCACAAACAGCGGCCACCTTGCTAGTGAATTCCATGTTTTCTAGGTTTGGTTTGCCTTAAAGAAAAGAATCAAACTGTGGAAGTTATTTTACTAGTGCAATGATGACCAAGATGTGGCAGATTCTGAAAAGGAAGCTACATATTTCCTATCAGCTATCGTCTTCTGGTAGTCTGGAATGTTTCAATAGATCAATAACTGACATTCTAAAGACATTTGTGGCTGAAGCAGGGTCCAGATGGGATGTGTGGCTCCCTTTGGTCCATATGGCCACTAGGTCAACACCATCAAGGTCTACAAGCCTCAGTCCACATGAAATTATGACAGGTAGGAAAAAGGTTCTGCCTCAACATTTGTTGTACAGGACCATTGAACAAGTCTTGCTAAAGGCATCCACAAGCCATTAATATGTGGAAGATTTGGGAAAGCATTTGAAGCATGCATTTGCATTTGCGCAGCAGAACCTGGAAAGGACAGCTGAGAGTGATAAATTATACTATGACTGGAAAACATCAGTCAGGGAATATTGAAGTAGTCAACCAGGTGTTTACATTTAATTTTGCAAAAAATAAAAATGCAAAATATTTGACACCTTTGGGCAGCCCATACAAAATTGTGAACAAGGTTTTGCCCGTTGTCTTCAGGATTATGTTGAAGGAAGGAGATCTGGATGTGGAACAATTTGTCAACATCAATCAAATAAAGCTGTTCCACCCAAAGCATGAGGTCAAACGGCTGGAACAGACTGGGGAAACCAGTAGGGAATGAGATTTGTAACAGTGCCGTAAAAATCAAGGTGAATAGACCAGGGAATGGCAGTGAGGTAAGTAGCTCACACCGGAGGGGAACATAATTCAGCAAAGTGGGTAAGCAGGTGTGTAGGGTGTGGTGTGTATATAAAGGTGTGAGTAAAAGTTGTATATATTTAGAAAAAAGACAGAAAATGTAGGAAATCTACACAGTTATTGATGGTAGAAATGTATGATGCTAATGTTGCTTTCCAGGTAATTGGGAGTTATAAAAAAGAAAACGATTTTGCTTGATACTTAACTTGTCTATTTCTCTTCTGGTTTAGATTGTAAACTCGTTTCCCTCACCAGCACCCTGGACTGGAGTCCACTGGACCGACTGGTGGAAGAAGATGGGGAAACTGCGAACGTAAAGGAGGGACCCAAACAGAAAAACTGAAATCATGCATCCATGTTGTCATGACATTTGTGGCATGGACACAGGCCTATCAGCAAACAGACACATTGTGAACATTTGCCCTGGCCAGCATTGGGCATTGCGATGGATATGCCACTGCTGGTCTAAAGGAGTTTTCATTTTATATTCCTTCTGTACAATTCTTCCATAATATCCCAATTTGTTTAACCTCTGTCTATCCTTGACCTCTGAACAATTGTTGAATTGTATTCCTAGGTATGTACACTGGTTGAAATGTATTCCTATGTGTGGACAATTACTGCTAAATATTCCTAGGTATGGACATTTACTGCCGTTTATCCCTTGGCATTTATTGCCTGTATGAACCATTATTGCTAATGTTTTTAATTTATGGTCAAATATAATTTTTTTTTTTTTTAGAAGGACCTGGTTACTGCGATATTTAAAGAACATATACTATCATGTATGAATTGATAGCTTATTGTTAAGCTTGGTACAAAAATGGTGTAAAAAAACAATTTGCAAAACACATGTGCAGATAACGTACTCACATGTATAATGCCATGTAAGTTTGTGAATGATCGGTTCTATAGACAATTATTGCTAATTTTAAGTCACCAAAAAAAGTACATTCCCAAATTGTGTCCGAGCAACACATGGGTTAGTGAGGAGTGGCCAGGACTCATGTTTCTCTAGAGGCCCTTGTTTATTCAGGTCCCTACAGAAACAAGGGGGATGATGTAGGGATAATTAGTATACCAATTTGAACCATGCACTAATTTTAGCAGCGCAACTGACTTTTAATAGGGGTAAATACTGTGTCTACTATATATTGGCCTCCTGGTCAGGTCACCTCATTCCTCTCTGAGTGGGCAGACCTCTCCTCATCCCTCCTGGCCTCAACCACTCAACTCTTCCTTCTTGGTGACCTCAATATCCATCTAGATTCTCCCTGTTCCTCCTCTGTACTCTTTTGTGACCTCTGTGAGTCCCTCTTCCTTTCTATCCTCCCCTCGTGCCCACCTCACTCTGCAGGGCACACGCTTGATGTTTTGATCTCCTCTGACCTCCCCCTCTCCATCCCTCTGACCACTCCTCTCTCCTGGAGCGATCACGCCCCCCTCTCCTCCCATCTCTCCCTCTCAACCCTCCAAGTCAAGCCAACCCCAACACTGCCACCTACCTTCTCAAACATCCGGCCTATGAAGCATGTGTCAGGTGAGGCTTTCGCCGCCACCTTCTCTCCCCCCTCCACCTCTGGCTGACTCACATCCCGACACAGCCCGTTCCATGCTCTACTCTTCTATCTCTGATACTCTTGATGCTCTTGTCCCTGTCATGAGGATCAGTTTGAAGCCCAAAGCCAATTCTTGGTACGACTCTGACCTGGCTACCCTTAAACGTAAAGGTAGGGTGGCTGAGAGGAAATGGAGGGCTTTTTGTTTATCCTCTGACAAACTGGCCTGCCGCCTGTTACAAAGGCAATACCGACTCTCTGTCCATACTTAGAAGAGAGCCCACATCCAAGCCCATATCTCTGCAGCATCTAACAACTTGGCTGAGCTCTTCAAAATCTGCAAGGAGCTGGCCAACCCTGCTGCAGTCTCAACCTCTCCTGTCGCCTCCCAGGTCATTTGCACGGCCCTTGCCTCTCACTTCATCTAAAAAAAACAGGACATCCTGTTCACCCTTTCGTCCTCTCGCCCTCTTCTCCCTTTCTTTCTGTGATCTCTGGCCCCCATACAGCTGCCCCCACCCTCTGCCTCTTCCTTTCCTCTTTTCTCCCCTGACAAGGTTTCTAGACAAGTCTGATCTATGAAAGTCTCATCAAAACAGGTTCATCCCTGTTCCTCCAAAACCATCAAGGACCACATTGACACCCTTGCTCTTGCCCTGGTTGATTTCTGCAACCTACCCTTCACCTCGGGAGCCTTCCCCTCCCCTCTGAAGCACTCACTCATGCACCCTCTTCTCAGGAAACCCACAGCTGACCCTTCTTGCCCGGGAAACTATCGCCCAATCTCCATCACACCTTTCCTGGGAAAACTCTTGGAAAAACTGGCCATCTCAAAGCTTAACTTTTACTCTGATTCTGTTGGTTGTCTCCATGACCATCAGTCTGGCTTTAGAGCTGCCAGAAGCACAAAAACTGCTCTCCTGAACATCTGTGAAAAACCTGCTCTCCAACCTTGACTCTAACATCCCTTCTGTCCTCATCCTATTCGATCTCTCTTCTACCTTCGACACGGTCAACCATCCCATCCTGTTCAACCATCTCTGTGACAACCTGGGCATCACTGATCAGGCTCTGGCCGGGCTTACTTCTTTGCTCTCGGATCGACCCTCCCAGGTCTAACTTGTGTCCTTCCTTTCCTCTATCTCCCTCTCCCCAGGGGTCTAACCTTTCACCCTGCCTTTTCAACCAATACATGGCAACTCTCACCCATCGCATTGCCTCTCTCTGCTCCAATTGTCAGTGCTATGTAGATGACACTCAACCTATTTTCAGGCTTCCCTCAGCCACCTCTTCTTCTTCTCTCACCTCTGATTGCCTGTCTGCTATTCAGGAGTGGTGTGCCATCAATGATCTCTGCCTTAATGCCAGCAGAAGGCTTTCTGGGGACTGGGTCCAAAATACCTTCAACTCTCCCTCCGTAAATACCTTCCCTCTCGAGCTCTTCGCTCCTCCGCCTCCAACTCTCTCAGGGTCAGTTGTTTCTCAAAGAATCGAGCTGGGGGTAGATCTTTTACTTCAGCTGGGTCCTCCCTCTGGAACAGCCTACCTGCCACTCTGAAACTTAAGGAGAATTATCTCTGGTTCCGGAAGCACCTCAAGACCTTCCTCTTTGCTTCTGCCTTCTCTCCTCCTCTCCCCTGCTGATCTAGGTATCTTTCCCTACAGTGCACAGGAGAATTTTCCAACACATTTTCTCTATGACTTTGCCCAATATATTTGAGTATTCTGCCAGTGTAAAGAATCCAATTTCATGATGACTGTGCCCATACATGTCTACTTTGGCTGCACCAATATATGTCAATATGTCCATGTAAGGGCATACTCCTGTTGACTTTGCACTTAATGTTACTAGAAAATCCCAATCCTCAGTAAGGAAAGGTGTACTTGCTGGCTGCACTAATGCCACACCCATCTATAAATAGTCATCATGTTGGTTATGCCCTTAAATTATGTTAAGTTAAGGATTATACAATCATTATTTCCTCCAAATGTTTAAATGGATTGCCTGCTTTAAGATTTCACCAGGTGGTGAGCGGTCCGACACATTGGTCCGGATTCTCATTGGATTCGACCTTCTCTATTCCCTTTTAGCTCTCTGTTCAGGAAATTCTTTCTGTTGTATGGATTGACCATTTTTTAATTCATTTTAAGGTTATCGATCTTTGGGTCTCACAGAATTTAGATCATTAAGATGATAATGTACAACAAAGCAAACATTTCTAATTTTCTACAGTATCACAAGCCTGTGAACTGGGATCTAGATCCCACAATGATGTATGAAGGAAACCCTAAATGGGTAGTGGCTACCTTTGACCATGTGGTCCCGACTCAGTTTCTAAAACCCATGCAACCCAATGATTCTCTGCCGGGCTATAGGCTATGCAAAAGACTAAAATGGCACTCAAACGTTGTTGGTTATAGGGAACATTATAAACAACCGAAGTCTCTGTACAAGAAGGTAATATCGACAGCCCATCAGTTGTTCTACTCATAGCTCTTTGCTTCTTTTGCCAATATTTAATGTGAAATATTTTCTTTTCTATCTCAAAGGAACTTACTATTCCAGTAGCTTGTGCCAATTCATTATCCAAAACTTCGGATCAGTGAAATAAGGTTGATTTATTTTTTTAATTGTATTTCTAAGATTCAGGTTCAGGATGTCATTAAGCTTGAGATTAAAACTTTCTTATCTCTGAATGTAGATACCCAGTGGAAAGATATGACTTTACCTAGAATAGAGAACTCTCTGTCAGAATTCTCATTGGTCGAATACAAAAAAATATGAAATGGATATGAGGGATTAAGTCTAGTTCTACTATAGGCCTTCATCCAATAAGGATTGTGCATGGTCAGATCTCTACGCTTGCCCCAGAGTTAGCACATATAATTAAAAGATCCTTCAAAGTGGGGACTGTTCCTGCTAAGTTTAAACAGGCCTTTTCGAAGCTACTCCTGAAGAAGCTGGCACTTGATCTTTCTGATACAGAAAAATATTTGCCACAACTCTATACACAATAGGTAGAAGAAATGGTGGCAAAGCTATTCCAGGATCATATAGAATCCACAAATGTTCTAGATGATGATCAAAAGTGTGGTTTGCTCCTATACTGAGGACACCCAGATTCTTGTGTGCCTGGAGAGTGACAATCAACAATCGTCACATCCTATACACTTGATAACTAGTTCACTTCCTTAAATTGAATACAGGAAAGACAAATACTTTAACTGTTAGTGGCCCTAGTGATGAATGGAATCAATTCCTATTCTATGATCTCTAGCCTCAAGCCCTCTACATCTGTCGAAAAAACTGGGATTTAGGGTGGATAGTGCTCTGTCCCCGACTTCTCAGGTTAAGGAGTAAGTGGCTGCTTGCTTCTTCGATTTGAACATGGGGCCTCATTACAGGTTTGGCGGTAGCCTTGCCGATAAAACAGGCAGGCTGCCACCAAACTTGCGATTTTTTCTGGCACCCGCGAATGGGCAATTACCGGGTCGTTACGGCCCCGCCGGACCCGGTAATTGCCCATTTACGGGTGCCCGAACAAAATGCTCTCAATTCCCATTGAGCCTAATAAGGCTCAATGGGAATGGGGAGGTCGGATGCACCGGCACCATTGAGAATGGTGCCGGTGCATCCGACATGCTCTGCTCGCGGGTGCTGGTACGCCCACCAGGTCAGACCGCCAGCAGAACTCGTAGTTTGCCGGTCCGGTAACAACGGTACCGGCAAGCTTACCAGTACCATTGTTACCTGACCGGCAAACTTATAATGAGGCCCGTTGTCTAGAAAGTTCTATGTTTTTTTATCTGCTCATGGCTGTGTCTCAGTAGTTTCAGCAGTTATTTCTTCTACACTTGCTTATGGAAATAATGTAATTCTTGGATTTTAAGCACCTTCCTCATATAGTACAAAATGCAGCTGCTGGAATGCTTTTCGGACTTGGCCACAGAGACCATATTTTAACAGTGAGGAGGAAGCTAGATTGGCTTCTGACATGGCAACAAATTATATTTGTGTATTATTCATAAAACCTTTTACGGTTTGAGTGCCCATTTATTCAGAATAAAATGGAACCTTACCTACGAAGCCGCAATCTGTCGCCTACTTTTGGAAAGAAAAAAATGGGTGTGATCGGCTCTTCTGTGGAAGCTCCCTATCCGTGGAACATTCTGTCTCTGCATTCGAGAGCTTCTACAGATCATTCTTAAGTGTTCAGAAGTGACTGAAAAGCTGGATGATCACTGAGATGGGATTGAGATCAGAATCTTACAGAACATTGAGGATCCTAATTTGCAGGTGCTAAGAAGCCTTTGGGTACACATTTACATCATAAAAGTCTTATCAACCAGAACCACATCAAATGGCACATAGGTCCAATTACACTATCAAGTATGGTGCAGCGCCATCTGGTAATCCAAAATCTGGTGACTATGGAGCCGGATGTTTCATTTGTGGGAGAACATCTGATGCTAATTAGTCATTTGAAACCTTATAACTGGAACTGGCCCACATAGGAATAAATATCCGGTTCTATATCATTTCATCGATGGATTTTATTTCGATGGGTTTTTTACAGATATTTTTCAACAAAAACACTCATCAAATTTTTATTTTTTTATTTTGGAGGTGGTTCTCCCCAAGCCCCCATCCCTTATTGATGTATCTCTATTTCCGAGCCCCCACCCCTTATATGCACTTTCCCATCCCCCTATTTTGGTCGATGAGTTTTTTCATTGAAAAGGTTTCATTATAAAAAAAAATCGACAAAAAAAGACTGTTGATAAAAGGACGCTGTACCAAATATGCATCTGTAGCATGTAGAATGACTTTGTAAGGCTCTTGTTTGCAAGTGTTTTGTGCATCTACTTTGCAGTTACCACACACTTTACTGTGTGCTTTTCTTTCTTTTTCTAGGCATACATCTGGTATATGCCTTGTAAATCTCCCATTATTTTTATTAGTCAGGAGGGTTGGTGGAGGGCAAGACTGGAAAGCTATCACAACCTCTTTGCATTGCTACTGAAAATATCATATGCAACGTGTTACTTGTTGAACGTTCATCTCCTCTGGATTTGTTTGATCGTGGAAACAATTGAGTAAGTCACTGGTACACATTACATGCAAATGACACCTAAATAAAGGAATAGTAATTGTGGCTTTAGAATTGATGCCTTCCTAAACACTAATGGGCGCGTGCATTAGGTTTTATAGTTTCATGAGTCACTATTGTCTTTTCATATTTTATATTATGGGCCTATGAGTTGCCAGACTTCTTAATTTTATCTTACAACTCGCTTGCATTTCTTGTAACATGATCCAATTGGTCGGTATCAGCGCTTGATGTGTATTCCTTTGACTTGTTAACATCCCTTGGTTTTTATTTCAATTTTATTTGTTTTATAACATGCCACCTTACAACAATGCTGTTTCAAAGCAAAATAACTATTAGGGGGTTTGGGGTAGTGCATTGAAACAACCATGACACAGTATAAAATAGAATGCATTACTATTTTATAGCAGAGTGAACTCAAGCCAGAGCATATTCCAACAAAACATCATTAAAAACAAAAATAAATAAATAGAGGTTTCCTGTGGAGCTACAAGGGGTACAGGAAGCATACTATCTTGGCACGTACATTAGGTTTGGGGTAATCTGAGAGTGGAGGTGTTCCAAAACAGTGTTAGGTATAGGTCAGGTTTATCTTTGGTCTGAACGATGGACCTCTGAGACTTCTCCAGTTTTCTAGAAATGTTGGCGTGAACAGAACTGATTTTAATCGTTCTGTTGAACCTTTTGAAGTTGGGGTCTGTCCTCGGGTATCTAGGTAGGTGGTTCCACTTTTTCGTGGTGGAAACTGCATAGGTTTTCCCGCATGTGTTTTCAGGTTTTTGTTCAAGGACATAAGGTTTGAAGCTGGGGAGCAGGAGATCAGTAGGGCTTGGTGATTTTTAGGGCCTATGTTAAAAGCGCAACAGTCAGTCAAACAGAGTACTTTCAGACAGATTGTAGCTTCCAGGGGAGCCACTGTAGTGCCTTGAGTGCTGGTGTGATTGGTTCGTTATTGTAGAGGCTCAAAATCTGTTTTGCAGCACAGTTATGGATGAGCCTGAGTTGATGGGTCAGACTTTTGGTAAGGCCTAGTTACATTCAATCACAATAGTAAACCATTGACAGGACAATAGCCATGGCCAACTCTAACCGTTGTACTATTTCTATGTACAGGATAATTTTCCACAGCATGGGAAGCTCAAAATGGCCTTTTCAAGACACTTGCAGGTTTCAAGGTTTTTTGCAATTTGGCTGGGGGTGGGGGTTAGGGAATCTGGCCATTCAAAATGGAGGTTGAGATAGTTGGGATATCCAAATATGAGGATTTTACTGTTCAGAGAATTGAGGCAAAGGTTATTTAGTTACTCATGGACAGAGTTTATTTAGGATAGTGTCAAAGTGGTGTAATATCTAGAGAGATTAAAAGCTTTTTGTGCATCGGCCAAATAAAGCTGGACACTAGGAGAGAAATGATTCAGGATGAACACCATATGTCTGATCTATGCATAAAATAGCCAAGGCAAGAGTGTTGGTCCCTGTGGGATCTGAACCAGGAGCAGTGGGATAGATATAAACTCTCCTATTTTTACAAGTGGTTTGATCTTCAGGAAAGGATGAGATCCACTTTCAGGCAAAGCCTTTATTATTCACAGTGGAGCTAAGTCTGTTGATGAGGGTGGTGTGATCCACATTATCATATGTTGCAGAGAGATCTAACTGAATAATAACTAATACCGAGCTGTTGTATAGTGTTTTGATGGCCTAAACCCTCATAAAATGAGAGCTGTTTCTGTGCTCCTGAAGGGACTGAATCCAGACTGGCTATCGTGTAGTGAGTCAGACTGCAATGAGTTCAGACATCTGATTTATGTTTTTTTGAGTTGCTTACCTCTCTTGTTTTTTAGACTTGCAATTCACTAACTTTATGTATTTATTTATTTATTTATTTATTTATTTGTTTATTTTGCATTTAGTTCAGTGCACCAAGCCCTCAGGTTAGTTACAGAAAGTGCATAGTACATAGAGCGAAGTACAAGAACATGTTGGTTACCGATTGAATTGGTGAGCCATACCTCATGGTACGGTGGGCTACTTCAGATAATGAAGATAACATGCGTGACAGAGCAACACAGTAAAGAAAGGTTGTTGGAGGCAAGTACGGGATTAGCATTAGTTTAAAAGCAATAGATCAGGCGCCTTAAGGCATCTAACGAGTATATCAGTATATGGCATGCCAGATTCCGTATAGTTCCTGATATGTTACAGATTTAACAATAGGTTACATGTAAAGTCAAGTAAAATGATGATATATTGCACAGGGCTGGGTATCAATGCAGCAAGTTGCCGGCCGAGAATTATGTATTCAGGCTAGGCATATCAACAGGTAGGTAGCAGGTGACATACAGAAGCTGCAATCGGTAGTTAGAGGCCACACACACTGCCAAAGCTGCACCCACCTATGGGTTACAACAGGTGCATGAAATTTTAGAGGCAGTCTAAGACGAATAAAAAGATTTGAGCGGCAGGTGCTTCATTAGGTTGAGAGAAGGTCTGCATTATCCATGGGACCGCAGGGGGCTGCAGAGACACGTATACCTCTGCCTCCTAAATGGCTTTTCCAAATTCTATCCGGTCTGCTCTCCTCTCCTATCACAGATCCCTCAACTAATGCCACTCTCTGTGCTACAGATCTTGCACTCTATTTCACTTCCAAGGGCTATTCATTTCGATCAGTTATCGAATCTTCTTGCTCAGAGGTCAGTTCTTTGAACTCTGTCCCGCCGGTATCTCCTAAAGAACTCTTTACTGGATTTGTTCCCATCAGTAATGAAGATACCTTCTGTCTCCTTGCCCATGCTCACTCTATCTCCTCCCCACTGGATCCCATACCATCTCTGCTCATACCTAAAATCTATCCTTTACTTGTTCCTTATCTTATAATTCTATTTAATTCTTGTTTATCTTCCTCTGTTTTTCCTTCGTAAAATAAGCATGCTACTATAATCCCGATCTTGAAAAAGCCTTCTGCTGATGTATCTTCTGTCTCCAATTTCTGTCCCATTTCACTCTTGCCAAATCTTTCTAAAATTCTCAAACGGATTATTTACTCTCAAGTTTCTATCTTTATCTCTCCTAATTCTTTTCTTCCTTGTTTTTAATGTGGGTTTCGCCGAGGGTACTCTACTGAAACTGCTCTTCTCTCTGTTCTGGACTGTCTTCATTCTGCACATCATGCTAAACAGTCTTCTCTTCTTATATTCCTGGATCTTTCTGCTGCATTCGACACTGTTGATCACACACTCTTACTGTCTGCTATTTCCTATTTTGGCTTTTCGAGCTCTACCTTAGCCTGGTTTGAATTATACCTATCCCCGAAAACCTTTTCAGTCTCCTGGGATGGGGCTTTTTCTGAAAGATGTTCACTTACCTATGGTGACCCTCAAGGTTCAGTGCCTGGTCCTTTTATTTTCTCACACTACACTTCTTCGTTAGCTGGGGTTATTTCCTCTCTTGGCTTCTTGCATCACTTCTATGCTGATGACACACAGCTTTTTCTTTCATTTCCACACTTTACTGATGACATCCACCATAAACTTAGCACATATCTTCTAGCCATCCAATCATGCATGTCAGATCACTTATTAGTACTTAATGCGGCAAAAACTGAGGTTATCTTTTTCCCTTCATCTACTATTTCTCCTTCTCCATCACCTCCCTTCATATAATTTCCTCTGTTTCAGTTACCTATTTCTTCTGCGGCTCATAACCTAGCTCTCTATCTTGATTCAGAGCTTTCTTTCAGTCACATTTCCTTATCTTCCCGTTCCTGTCGATTTCATTTGTATAATATTTGAAAAGCCCATCCTTTTATGACTTTCAAAACCATTCAGCTACAGGTGTCTGCTTTAATCTTCTCACGGCTCTTCTAGTGTTCTTCTGCACTCTTTAGAGTTCTATCTCCTTCGAAATCTATATTTAATGCTTCTATTCGTGTTCTCTGTCTGCTTGCTCCTCGTGATTCTATCTCCTCTTCCTTGAATAATCTAGGATGGCTCTCTTTTCATCACTGTTTAAAATTACATGTTCTATGTTTAGTTCTTAAAACTCTCCATGGTCTTGCTACCCCCTATCTTTCCTCTCTTGGTGCATTCAACCTTCCTTCTCGCCCACTTCATTTTGCCTCTCATCATCTCCATATAGTTCCCTGTCCACCATGTGCTCAATCTCGTTTCCAGGCTTTCTCTGTTTTAGCACACTTGAACTGCAACACTCTCCCACTCTCTCTCCATTCCATCATTGTTTATTCATTCTTTCGGGTCTCTCTGCAATCCCACCTTCTCTCGTCTGGTTAACAAGGGTTACTGCAACCACAGACATATTCTGTGTTTTAAATGTTAATTCATTATTTGTACTGTGGTTGTTCTTATGTTCAGCGCTTTGATGTAAGGCGCTATATAAAACCAAATAAAATACAAATAAAATACAAATACTGAAAGTGATCACACCCATCTGCATCAGGAGGGTGTCTCGGTGTATATGATTGCCCACTGGTGAGAGGTCATGTCGCAAGTCATGTGGATGTGGTTCATAGTTGAAGGGTAGCATACCGTCTTACCTTCCAGGTAACGCAGCAATGGTAACACTATTGGAGACAAAGTGAAGGTTTAGCTCAGGTGGTAGGTGGTCTCCTGGTGAGACCATCCATTGCCCAGACAGGGGTCGAGTGGCTTGTAGGTCGGCCTTTTTAGTTTCGGGACATCTTCTTGTACTGTCTTATGGCCCTACAAGTCCTAACATCTTTATGGTCCTTCAACTTACTAGCATCTCTTTTTTGTGTTCCTAAAACCAACTGGCATCTCTTGTTTATTGGGTCTATGACTCGCTAACATCTTTTGCATTCTATGGCTTCCACATGGAGCCATTACCAACTATTTCCTTTCTGTGTGGTCTATGTCTGGGGTTTCTTGAGGTCTTGTGCAGAAGGGATACAACCAAGCAAGTTGTTGGACTGCTCCTTTTTGGGTGGGGCCGACCCTGATTTGTATATGATATTTTCATTTTCTAAAATGACTTTTCAGGCAAAGAACACTGATCGGGAGGGTTGCTCAGAGCAATGCCAGAGGTTCAGATTGATTCAAAACCATCAAGCCATCACCTCTTTTGTTTTGGTCACCCCCAGTGGGACGGGTATGCCCAGACATGGGTCCTGCACATGCTGGGCCTAGAGGTCCAAGCTACACCACACTCATGGTGCCCAATGAGGCTGAAACATGTCTGGGATTACTTGTGGTCTCGTGCAGATGGGATGTGACCATGCCACCTTTTTTGCTTTTCTTAAGCTATGATGTCATAGCAGAGGATTATGTTATGTTATGTTATATTATTACCATTTGTAAAGCGCGCGTTCGCCCAAAGGCATCATGGCGCTGGAAGGAAGCTACCCAGTCGGAGAAGACCAGTGGAGTGGTCAGGCTTAGAACAGGTTGGTTTTCAACGCTCTTCTGAATCCGAGATGGTTAACAGTGGCCCTAAGAGGTTCAGGGAGGCTGTTCCAAAGTATGGTCGCGGTAACAGAGAAGGCTCTACCACCGAGCCTTGCCCGGTTAAACCCAGGAACAGTAAGCAAGTTAGAAGTAGCAGAGCGGAGGTCCCGGTCCGGACAATATCGGGTGAATTTAAGCTGCAAAAATTCAGCACCCTGACCGTGAATAGCCCGGTGAACAATACACAGAGATTTAAACTGAATTTGTTGGTTCACCGGGAGCCAATGCAGTTGGCAAAGCACTGGTGTAATGTGGGCACCATAAGGGGAGCCAGTAGCCAGCCTAGCAGCCAGGTTCTGCATACGCTGAAGGCGATGTATAAGGCCGATAGGTTGAGACAAATGGAGCGAATTGCTATAGTCCAGTCTTGTGAGGACTAACACGGCTACCACAGGGGGGCAGAGGGCTACCGGGATCAAGGGCATGACCCTCTGAAGGATTCTGATCTGGTGGTGAGTGGACTGGCACACGGCCGCAACCTGGTTAGACATTGACAAAGAAGCGGAGAGGATAACTCCTAAATTCTTGACTTTGCTAACTGGGTTGGGTAGCGGCCCCAAGGCAGCGGGCCAGAAAGCAGGGGTCCACAGGGAGGGGCTGGGGGAGCAGCCTACCAACAGTACCTCCGTTTTATCACCATTTAACTTTAGTCATTTCTGGTCCATCCAGATCCCAACTGCCCTAAGGCAGTCGTGGAGGCATACAGAGGTCTCTGATTGATCCTGGTCCAGACGGATGAGGATTTGGGTATCATCTGCATTTGAGTAGCATTTTAACCCATAGGAGCGGATGAGACAAATCAGCGCCCAGATGTAGATGTTAAACAGAATTGGCAAAAGAGAGGATCCCTGAGGGACACTACAAGTGAGAAAGCAAGAAGGGGAGAGAAACTGTGGCATAGCGAGGGTCTGAGTGCGATCCGAAAGAAACGAAGTAAACCAGGCAAGAACAGCACCGGATATCCCAATCTGTGAGAGGCGAGAGAGAAGAATGGAGTGGTCTACCGTGTCGAATGTGGCAGAGAGATCTAACAGGATCAGGGCCCCAACTCTGCCAGCATCGACAAGTCTGGACGTGTCGTCCTGCACCGAGACCAGGACACTTTCCGTACCTCTCCCAGGCCTAAAACCTGCCTGGGCATGATTAAATATTTTGGAAGATTCCAAAAAAGAGGACAGAAGCGGTGTGACCAGTGATTCCAGCAGTTTGGACAGAAACGGAAGCAGAGAAATAGGGCAGAAATTAGCCGGGATAGTGGGGTCAAGAGAAGGCTTTTTAAGGAGGGCAATAACCCTAACAGATTTCAGTTCTGGGGGAACAAATCCCGACTGACACGAGTTGTTTATTGCCAATGTGATCTCAGTCAGAATATCAGGCATAATAGAGGCTGGGATGGAGTCCTCGGGAGATGATGATTTAATCTTCAAAATGGCTGTCAAGACCTCTGCCTCAGTGACTGGAGGGAAAGAGGACCAACTAGCCAAGGTATCAGTAGAGGGCACAAATCTGGGGGTTTCAGGAGAAAATATCGCAAGAGATTTAGCAATGTTTGCTCGTATAGCATCAATTTTGGTGGTAAAAAAGAAGGCCAGGTCATTGCACAGTTCCTGAGAGGGCTTAACCATAGAGGTCAGGGTCTCCGAAGAGGATAACGAATGCACAATGGAAAAGAGAGTTTTTGGTTTGCACAGAGTGTGTTCAATTTTCTGAGCAAAGAAGGAGGATTTTGCCAGTTTAACACTCGCCAGGTATGTGGACAGATTGCGTTTATATATATCTTTGAGCTCTGCGTTATAACCAGAACGCCATTTCCGTTCAGCTTGTCTAAGTTGGAGGCGAGCCGTTTTGAGCTGGTCAGTAAACCAGGGTTGGGAGGGGAGTCTACGGCCTTGAATCAGTTTCAGTGGGGCGAAAAGGTCGGCCACGGTGGTTAAAGAGTGGGACAGTGAGGATAAAGATAGTTGCTTCAAGGGGGCACAGTTAGAGACAATCTGATCAGTAAGATCCTTTAGGTCAACTGAGCGCCAGGAGCGCAAAGGCATTTTAGGAGGGCGAGCTTTACAGGAGGAGCCGGTAAGAAAAAAAGAACATGAGACTAGATAATGATCTGACCATGTCACTGGCTCGATAGGACCAGGACATAACAGCGAGTCATTCGCAAACACTAAGTCCAAGGTATTACCACGTACGTGATTAGGAGCATGGACTAGTTGATGCAGTTGCAAATCTAACAGACTGTCAGAGAGAGATGTAATTTCAGCCGAACTAGACATATTAGAATGCAGGTTGAAATCACCCAGGATTACAAGATTGGAAAAACGCAGGTTCAAATTTGCTATAAGATCAGCCAGCCCTTTGCCAAAGGATCCTAATGGACCCGGGGGGCGATAAAGGAGCAGGAGATGAAAAATCCTGGAAGGGGGGATAGAACAATGGATAAAGAGTGCTTCCATACTGAGTGTGTGGGGACATGGTAATTTAACCACAGTGTATTTCTCATTAAAAATAATGGCGACCCCTCTGGGGGAATTCATATTCAACTACCCCCTCCGGGAAAATTCATATTCAACTGCTATGGCATAGCAGCAAGGAGATGCTCTGTCAGGTATTTTCTTTTCCTTTTTGGGTTCCTAGGGGGTAGAGGAAAGGGACCTTTGTATTTCTATGTTGTGTGTAGTCCCCTCATGGCTTCCCTCACTACCCACTGCAAAGCTGCTTGATAAGGGACAATTCAGGGGCTGGAAACAGGTTGCACAGGAGCTATAAATCAAGTACAGTTATAGATGGGTAGCTTTTAACGATGGTACATATTCCCTCTTCGCTCTACTTTTCTATTAGATGTCACACCTGCCATTGTTTATATAAATAATTCAATACTTTTATGACCCCATGACTAGCTAATACCTCTTATTTTATGGTCCTATAGCTAGTTGGCATACAACTGGTCTGGCCAGTCGCTAACATTGCTTATATCCAGTTGGCATTTGGGGCCCTATAATCCATTTCCCCTCTAGATACATGACTGGTATGATGTTTAGTAGTGGTACTGTGAACATGTTAGACTTTAAACCAGCTAAAATGTTCTGGCATATAAAACATAATAAAGCAAGTTTCACTTGAATAGGATGGTTGAATTAAACAGGTGTATTTAGTGAAATAATTTCAAAGGCTTCTGCCTCACAAGTATGAAGCGGCCATATTTCGACATTATATTCCTATATTAAGGACCAAGTCGAAGTGAGGGTAGCTAGCAAAGGGTGGCTCTGGGTAGGAATTTGTTTAGGGTAAAGGTTGAACTTTTCACTTAAAGAAGTAATAACGATGCCACACCAGTAAAAAGCAAACCCCACCCTAAAAAAATGTAAATCATGATTATGCCTGGTGCAAGGCATAGTATGGAGTTTCAGAAAATAACTTTTCTGAATGTATTTCGAAACTTTGTGTGAGAAAATCTGGAACTAATCCTCAGTAATATTCTGAGGCAGCCTGCTGTGCATGCAAATGCTTACCCACGTCCTGAACATAGGAAAAATATATATATTTTCAGCCTAAATATCTCAAATGTTGCCATTTCGATTTTTGCAGTTTTTGCTGTGCGCCTGGATTTCATCAGAAATTGCTGCACTTACACATAATTTGAAATGTGGACATTTTCAAGTCATTAATGTTTTTAATGTATCTATCTAATGCTCAGGGCCCAGAAAGAATTTGCATTTTTCATACGCACTGTGCCAAAAACGTGTGAGTTTCACAGTTCATACACTATGCCTACAACATATGCTCCTGCAACACACCCTCTTATCACACACTTATATAACACATGCTCCTACGCCACACACTCTTAAGATACGCTCTTAGTACACTAGTTCCTATGACCCATGCTCCTATTATATAAGCTATGACATATGCTCCTATGACACACGCTCCTACGACACCCTCATACCAAACACTTCTATAAGACCGCTCTCCTACATGCTCTCTATGGTCCTATAACACACTGGGCAACACACACTCCCACAACAAGTGCTCCTATGACATGCATTGCTATGACATGCGTGCCTATGTCACACACGCCTATCACACGTGTTCCTACAACATGCGCTCTTACGCAACATGCTCTATATATGTATGGTGCATGTCCAATCTTGCATACGAAATGTGCTCAGAACGTATACAGCATGCGCTCCTACAACACACCCTCATAGAACACCCTCCTACGACAAGCACTACTATGACACTTTGTCCTACAAAGAACATTCCCATGACACATGCCCCTATGGCACACCCTCCTATGACACACCCTCCTATGACACACGCTCTTATAACACACGCTCTTACAAAACAAGCTCATATGACAAGTGCACCTAGGACATGTGCACATAGGACATGTGCACCTATGACTAGTCCACCTATGACAAATACTCCTACGACAAGTGTTCCTGCGACATGTGCTCTTAGAACACATGCTCCTACAACACATCCTCTTACCAGTCACTCTTACAACACGTGCTCCTACGACACACACTCTTATGACAGTCTTGCAACAAGTTCTTAGTACACAAGCTCCTGCAACCCATGCTCCTACAACATATGCTACGAAATGTGCTTGTACAACACCCACTCCCATGACTTCCTCTTTACGCACACTCCTATGACATGTGCTCCTATGACACATGGTCATACATGAACAAACTGTTACAACACACACTCCCACAGCAAGTGCTCCTATGACCCGCACTGCTACAACATGCGCTCTTATGACACACAATCCTATGACAATCGCTCTTAGGAGACATGCTCTATACATATTTGGTTCATGCCCATAATGAATGTGCATCTTTCACGCAAACTGTGATGAGAACGTATGAATTTCACAGTTCATAAATTGTGTCATTGCATCTTCTAAAAACTCACATGAAAGTCAGGGCTAACTTTGAATCAGCTTTCAGATGAAATCAGTATGCACGAACTGTACAAAGAGGCGTGGGAGTTTTACAGTTCATAAATTATGTTACTCCTAGAACACGTGCTCCTACAACACACCCTCTTAACACCCATCTCTACGGCACATACTCCTATGACACACACTCTTAAGATAAACTCTTTTCTTAGTACACAAGCTTCTACGACCCAGGCTCCTATGACATATACTATGACATGTTGCGCCTTGAAACACTTGTATATAGGCGCACTATAAATGCCATATCATATCATATCATGTGCTTCTATGACGTGTGCTCCTTCAGCACCCTCACTCCTATAACATGTGCTCCTATGACACACAGTGCTACAACACAGTGCTACAACACACACTCCTACACCAAATGCTCCTAGGACACATGCTACTATGACATGCGCTCCAATGAAACACATTCCTATGAAAAACCCTGCTATGACACACACTCTTATGACACACACTCTTACGAGACATGCTCCTACGACAAGTGCTCCTAGGACATGTGCACATACACCATGTTCACGTATGACAAACACTCCTATGACAAGTGCTCCTGCAACATGCGGTCCTACAACATGTGCTCCTACAACATATCCTCTTACCATACACTCCTACAACACATGCTCCTATGACACACACTCTTACTACAAACACTCTTACAACAACCTCTTAGTACACAATTTCCTACGACCCACGCTCTAACAATACATGCTGCGACATGTGCTCTTGCAACACACGCTCCTCTTACCACATGCCACACACGCCTACAAATGCTCTCCTACGAAGCAAATTAATACAACAATTACTGTTTTACAACACACACTCCCACAACCAGTTCTCCTACGACACACACTGCTACAACATGTGCTCCTACGACACACACTCCTACAACACGCCCTCTTAGGAGACATGAACTATATATATTTGGTGCATGTTCATAATGAATGTGCATCTTTCATGCGAACTCTGCTTACAATATATGAGTTTCAGAGTATATTAATTATGCCATTTCGTCTTCTCAAAATGCACATGAAAGTCAGGGCTAACATTGATGTCAGCTTTCATATGAAATCAATGTGCACGAACTGTACAAAAAGGCATGGGAGTTTTACAGTTCATACATTAGGCGACTGCTACAACATGTCCTCCTACAACACACTCTCCTACCACACACTCCTACCACGCATACTCTTACGACATGCTCTTAATACACAAGCACATATGACCCAAGCTCCTATGACATATACTACTGCATGTGTCCTCATGCAATCCTCTGACACCCTCTTACCACACACACTCCAACAACATGTGCTCTTATGACACATGGTCCTACAACACACGGTTGCAAAACATGCTCCTACAACAAGCGCTCCTACGACACGCACTGCTATGACATGCTGTCCTGTTAAATGCACTCCTACAACACACACTCTTTGGAGAAATCATCTGTCTATAATTGGTGCATGCCCAGATTGAATGCTTATCTTTCATACCACTTTGCAAACAATGTATAAGTTTCACAGATCAGATATTATGCCATTTAATCTTCATCTTCTGGAAAGTCACATGAAAGTCAGGGCTAACTTTGTTGTCAATTTTCAGATGTAATCAATGTGCATAAACTTTACAAAGAGATGTAGGGGGGGCAAGAGTTTACCTTATCTAAACAGTTGGGAAGATCACATATATATAAATTGAAAAGTAGAGGTGCCAGCACACAGCCCTGCCTGACGCCACGATTTGTGTTAACTGGGTTGGCGCCGGCGCATCCACCTCCCAACTGCACACTTACATTAGTAGACTCATGCAGCTGCCTGGCTGCCTCCAGCAATCAAGGTGTTATTCCAAGCCCGGACAGCTTCCGCCATAGCTTTTCCACAGTCAACAATATTAATGAATTCATCTTTTATAACCCACTTCCCGGGATTCAAACATGTGTTGCTCTGAGTTGTCTTGGTTCCAAGACAAACGCATTGCCCCTGAGCTACCCTCCCCCATATGTTTTATACATGTATATAAATATTGATTTTCCTTAATAATAATAATAATATAATACAAATACAGTCACTCTCACTCTCCAGAATCAGAGTTAATTTATACCTTAGAGCTGAACTGAAGGTCCTGTTTAGTGTACTCCAGCTTCTGAGTCTGTCTATAAATCCGTCTCCATATTGTGTTGCCTCTGAGTCGAAGGAAGAATATTGGTCAAAGAGGGGCCACCCAATTCCCATTCTCAAGAGAGGATTGTAATGTCCTGCCTCCCTAGCAGAAGAAGCAGCTCTTTGGGGCACTTGCATCAAATGATTCTCCCACTGGTCCGGTTAATCTTGTAATCAGTCTTTGGCCGTGTTTCCCAGTTCCTGGCTATGGGTATACACCAAAGAAGACCTTTAGTTCAGCGATAAAACAGAAGTGAACTTGGATTCAGGGAGCGGCTCTGTTTCTATTATTATGATGATGATTATGATGATTAATATTATTATTATTATTATTATTATCATTATTAAGGGAAATAAACATTACACACTTTCCAGGAAACTGGCTCACTCTCATAGAGGAAGGAGGTGGTCATGACCAGATTCTGGTTCATTAGTGGGTGAAACTTGGTTCCCTACTCTTTTCAACCTACATATCTGTCCTTTAGAGGAAACATTGCAACTGGGTAAACCGGATGTTCCACCAGTGCTAAGAAAGTGGCACAACATTCTCCTCTATGCAGGCTATGCTGTGTTGCTGCCACAGAGAGGGGAGGTCCTACAATAGCTATGGTTAGTTATCGTGGCCCACACGAAGCGGCGAAACAATCATTTTCTCAAGTAAGCACGGCGCAGCTGTGTGGGTGGACGCGCTCCTCTCTTCTTCTGTGTGGCACCGAGCAGTGTCACATGGTTTGAGCCGGAAGCCTCCCGGCGGCAGGTCATTCATTTAATTCATGCGGGTCCTGCCGGAACTGAGACGCTAATCTGGAAACATTAATTGTAAATGCCAAATTAAAAAGATTTTCCTTTTGGCAGAGCTGAAGAAAAAGGATGATGGAGTGGGCAGGCCGAGCTGGAAAGAGTAGTTTCTTTGCCTGGACAATATACTTGTCACCTTATCAAAAAATTATGCACTTGTGTCTGATTTCAGTGATCGGCCCTTTTATCTTGTCTAAATTGCAGCTTTCTCGGCTTGCTTTCTGACAACTCAGTGACGCACACATTTAATTTAATTTTTGAAAGAATATCTGTCTGCTGGAGATGAAAGGTCTCGAGCTTAATTTCCAAATATACATTTCCATTGCCCCTTAGAATTTGAATCAATGCTGCGCGTTTAACTCACATTAAAAACGAAAACAGATCCCTTTGTGCGCATATGCTGTCAACTACGGTCCTTCCATTTTAATTTTAATTGGTAGTCTCTGGAGGGAGAAACGTACACAAGAAATTGATGCCTGCCACCAAATTCAGAGGCAACTTGGCCCAAAAGAGCGCTGAGAATTGAAAAAAGACTGTGTGGGGATTTCACGAGCAGAAAGAACAATCATTAAATGATATCAATTATTTGTGACTGTACAAATGACTCAATGGGTCATTATATGTTTAATGAAAATAAATAAAAAGTGTTTTAAAAAAAAAGAGACTCCTCTTTAATTTTGGCCGATTGCCATTTCTTGTCATATCCTTGCTGTGTTCTTTATGACAGTCCTTAAGCAACCGCCTGTCCCTTTCATTATGGCCCTGGCATCTATTTTACTGCCCTCCTTTTTCATTGAGTTTTCTCTCTTGAGTAAATACACTTGGCCAAATCATATGACAGCCAATGCAATGAAATACATAAAGTTAGTAAATTCCCAGCTCACCCCATCAATCAGAAACACTGGCAGAGCAAATGCTGCTGGCATGGGTACTATTCACTGGCCAGGGGAACACAGAACAAAACACTGCAATATTTACTAACTTGGTGACTAAGCTCTGGAACTCTCTCCCTTTGACTTTACGTAGTCTGCTCCATTTCGAGCATTTCAAAGCCTCTCTTGTGATAGGATAGGTTATTTATTACGCGCTTAATAATCAAAGATTTAAAAGCGCGGACCCGGGAATCCAACTTGTGTTGCTCTGTGTCGTCTTGCTTCCAAGGCGAGCACATTGCCCCTGAGCTATCCTCCCGAGACTTAAAACGTACCTGTTCGCTCAGACCTCTCGAATATTTAGCTATTCCTTCTCATGTTAGCGCCTTGATGCCTTGGGTGAGTAGCTGCGCTATGCACGTGAATTTGATTTGATTTGATTTGATATGAGGAAAAAAGGACACCCGACCTGCCAAAGAAATGAATACAAGTGAATAATCAATAAAAGCCTCAGGTGACAAGGATGCCAGAGTGTGATAAGCTATTTACCTATTTGCCGATTAAAAGGCAACTATGCAGTGCACATTGCCATGTGCAACCCACCAAATTCATTTCACCAGCGAGCGAGTGGCAAGGCTTCTGAGAGTGTCTTCAGATATGCCTTCAATCCCTATGAAACACAACCCTACAAACCAGAGGTGTTGCTGGGGGTGAGCGTGAGGGGGCTATAGCCTCGGATCTTTTTGTTGTAGCGCCGGATAGAAGCTCAGGAGCTACAACCAAAAGGCTAGCTAGCCCAGAGTGTCAACAGTCCCGACATTAGTTTAGCCCCGGATGTTTTCCAGACCTAGCAGCACCCCTACTACAAACACATCCAATGTCGTCTCTTGGTCCGGTTCCTCCGGGAAACAACATTAGCAGATGTACGGTTCTGCTTATGAGGCCATCCTTTCTATTCAGCATATTGGCTGAGTAGTTCATTCTTTTGTAAATAAAACACTATCAGAACCTTGGGATTTAGACCCGGATTGCCATTAACAGTAATACCTGCAGCAGTGTGCTGGATCGGCCGACCCAGAGACAGAATTGAGACCCGTAGTTCACTTGAGGCTATAACTTGGGCTCAGGTTCGGACTGGCCTATAGGGCAACGGCCAAACCAAAAATTCAAAATGCTAGAGTTGTCCAGTTTTTTGGGTCAAAGTGGGCCACTTCACCATGAGGCTGGTAGTTTTGACCAGTGTTACTGAATGAATATTCTTTAAAATGCACAAATTGCATCAGATTTGATCAAAAACCTCCCCCTTGGGTACTACTGAAACAGTCTGTCACGAAAGGAATGAATTGCCATTTGCAACTGTGGTCCACTTTTTCATTGGTGCCTGGGACGATTTTATGCCCCAGTCCGATCATGCTTGGGCCCCAAGCTGTTATTGGCCTTTCCAGCCCCCACTGTGGGTTTTATTGCTTAATTGTCAAAGAAGATCAGCCAACTTACTAGAAAGACATGGGAACTGGGGAACTATGTGTTTCCACCGAAGCACTTCTCTTTCGTTTTTTACTAGTCGAATCACCTCTGTCGAATCCAGCCCACCGACTCTCCCACTTCCCACCCCTTTCCCGGATTGGTTTCCTCGATTTCACTCCTCCGCCCCCCGTTATTTTCTCACTTTACCCTGCCGTAATGGAGGCACTCGGCCTCCCATATCCCTGCCTGTTCCCCTAAGCGACCTTCTGCCCCTCGTTCCACTTTCCCTCGATCACCTCTCAATGGAGAGGTCTGCCCATATATTCCAGTTGGCTCACAAAACCCACAACTCTTCACCTGGTAATTCTCTGTCCCCTCCTGTACCTCGCCCACCTACATACATACTGCGACACCATCCCCGTTTGTCCTTCTCCCTGCCCAGCTGCCCAGCTGTCCTGGGGCTCATTAACCACGACCTACACTATTCAGTGACTGCAAAATGGGACTGGTGGTTCATTCCACAGAGAAATAGTCACAGGAGATCCCTCAGTGTACCACGATTTTATGTTGATGTTAATGTTAAAGGTATTTTGTTGGGTTTTGCCTTATCTGGTTGATGCTGATGCGTGTGTCTGAGCTTAGAGTGTTGAGTATGGAGTGTAGAATGTTATTATGTAAAGCTGCTGTGATTCCAGAGAGTCAGTTGGGAACTGAAGCTTGAGCACAGGGGGACTGTGGATGTCTCATATTAAGGACTTGTCTTATGTATACCATATCTACTCCTATTGCACTTACCTGTAACTTACGAACTCAGTAAAGCTGTCCACGTCACCCGGAGGCTCCAGAGTAATTTGTACAACCCTAAAACTTTCAATTTAACACTGGCGACAAGGATTTTGGAGACTGAAAAGGGCAGGTCCAAGAAGCACAAGAAACGACCAAGCTGGAACTGTAAGTGAAGCAGCTCTATGTGAGAATTTGGAGTAAGGTTTTGGCAAACGGAACAGAGAGGACACAGAGACATCCACCCCCCCAACCCCTGCATGTTTGCAGTGAGCAAGGACTCCTGAGTGATTATGGGGGGCTGCGCAGCACACCTTATGTGAAACTGTAGCTGAGTGTCATAAAGATTTTCTTTAAACTCTTCACCACACAGCAATAACCTGATGAGCATTGGAGAGCTGTGTAGCTGCACTGCAACTGAGATAGAGAGCGACGGAGGGGAGTGGCGTTTGTCAATGTCAGCGTGTAAGGGGCCGCGAGTGACTTAGTGACTTTGGTATTCAGAAATGGAAGTCCTTTGGAGATGAGATGAGCGGTCGCAGCGTTTACTTTACAAGCTAGCACAAGGACTTTACAGTGTCACGGTGGTTGAGTGTTGGAGTCCAGTCTGCAGCAAACGTGGAGATCGGGGCAGGTGTCTTATGGAGGACGGTTGGAGCCGGGGGCTCTTTACTCTTCGTGGTCTCACATCGCTTTGGTGACGTCATCCAACCAGCAAAGGGTGATGGTGGAATAGTGATCGAAGGTTCCGTGGAGTGTTGGGACGTTCTTAACAGCAGGAGCTGCCAATTCTGAGCATGTCCACCCAGGGAGAGTAAAGGACCTTTATACGTGAGAGGCGTTCATTAGTCCTGGAAGAGTGAGATGGACGCATTGCCGTGTTATGGAGTTTCAACTAAAGTTTATTTGAACGCGCGTGTTTGGCAGTTTCAAATTCTGAAGTGGAAGCAGATTTGGTCATAAGTGGAGCAGAGCCTGCCACATCTTGAATAGTGGGGCTGTTACGTGATCCCATTTGCTGGAAGTTTTTGGTGATGTTTTGGTACAATCGTTACTTGAATTAATGATTGCAATGTTTACAGTAGGGTGCACGTGATCTGCCGAAGCTGTCAATTTATTTTTTATTGTGCACTGCGCTATCTACATTATTATTATTATTGCAATGTTTTTTTTGGGGGGTCACCGATTTGGGCAGTCATCAGGTGACTGTGATGAGGTCTGAAGTAGACTATCATGTTGGTTTGGGGCAACAACTTCTATTGCCATTGATTGTTGTGAGTACTGCTGAGTTTGTGAGTGTGGCTCTGTTGTAGGTTGGTACTGTGTGTGAAAACACAGTGTTTGCAATTTGATATGCAGTTTACTTTAGAGTGGGCTTTGTGGTTGTCCAGATGGCATCCAAGGACAGGTTTTGTGGGGAAATAATTCCCACTCTTTGTAGTGCCAAGAGGGATGGCATGTGTGTGATACTAGGGGTGACATGTGGTGAATCCATAGTTGGTGGTGTTTTTGTGGTGCCAAACATGGTGGCATGTGTGGTGCCAAATCTGGAGGCATGTGAGTTGCCAAAATTGTGTGGTGTGTTGAAGGGATTAGATGAACGTTAAATAAATGTTCAAAGTTGATGTTCCTATTTGCACTTTGTCGTTTAACCCTACATTTCTTCCACAGGTACACAACCAAGATGGACTCTGCAAGCTTAACATTTTGGGACTCTAGTGTGGTGCTGCTTAATTTTTGTTTACCATGTTTTAATGCTCAATTCGTCCATTTGGTTTGTGGTGGGGGAATGGGGCTGGGTGATGGTGCGAGTGTGTGTGGAGCATATGGTTGCTCAGGTCTGGTGTCAATTGTGGTGCGGGTTTGTATGCCCGGTGGAGCATATGGTTGCTCAGGTCTAGTGCCAATTGTGGTGCGGTTTTGCATGGCCAGTTTTTTTGTTGTGACAATTGGTGTGTGTGATCTGTTTGCCCGACGATGGTGGTGAAATGGGGTGCGGGAGCGCCATGCTCGGCTATTGTGGTGCCACATAGTGATTGGGATTCAGATGCCCGCATTAGGGTGCAAATTGTTGTGGGATGTGGATTCCCGGTGTTGTGTGCCTATTGGTGGTACGTGAATGCTGACAGTTTGTTGATGCCAACGGTAGTGGTATGTGGATGCCGACAGTGTGGTTGGGGCCATGGAGTGGAGATGGATTTGTTGCTTTAGGCGGTCAGTGGGGCTTAGAACCCTGTTTTTGTGTTTTGGCACAACTAGTTGTTGGCGAATGATGAAGTATGTTTTTAGGTGTGATGTTTAGTTGGTGTTGGTTTTGCGCTGCATAATGGGCTGGTTCCCTTGTGCGAGTTCCATAACAGGCCTGTTATGGTACTGTTGTTAGTTTTGGAAATGGCATGGCTATTTGGTAGCTACTTTAAGGATCTCTGGAGGGGAATAGCTTTATTGTTCGGAGCGGTTTGCTGGATATGTGAATTTAGAAGGATAGTCTGTATTTTGTGGTCCTTTACATTTTTAGTGGCGACTGTTCCTTCTTTCTCTTCCGTAGTGTTTGTATTGTTATGTTAGGGGGGAGATGTGTTGGGTTTTACCTTATCTGGTTGTTGCTGATGTGTGTGTCTGAGCTTGGAGTGTTGGCTGTGTAGAATGTTATTATGTAAAGCTGCTGTGATTCCAGAGAGTCAGTTGGGAACTGAAGCTTGAGCACAGGGGGACCGGTGGATGTCTCATATTAAGGACTTGTCTTATGTATACCATATCTACTCCTATTATACTTACCTGTAACATACGCACCCAGTAAAGCTGTCTACGTCACCGGAGGCTCCAGAGTAATTTGTACAACCCTAAAACATTCAATGTAACTTATTTGTACCGTGCACTGTCTCCAACGGAGCTGCTCCCCAGGCACTCTTTTATGAGGTGAAATACACCCTGCAGTTTTGAATCTGGAGGCAAGCAATTCTGGTACTTTATCGCACTGAAAGCATTCAAAAGACCGCCAAACTTGAGCCTAAAAAGAAAACAAAGAAGTTAGTGAAACCCTGAAAGAACGTTCGAGAAAGTGCTGCATGCAGAACAGAAACCACCATGAGGAAGAGACATCAGAGTAAACAAGAGAGTGAGCCGAGTGAAAGTGCAAATTAAACCCAGACAGGCAGAGCCAGGCTACCAGTTCAGCAGAACAAGGGTATTTCTTTGGACCCTGAAAAGAATAATGCACATTTCTAAAAAGCTACCCTTCAGTACTTTATTCTGAACTATTTAATCAAGGCAGGTTTTTAACAGGATGTCATGCAAAACTGAAAAATACAATTGTACGTTTTACCATATTCTATAATAATCCCAGGAGACACGTCGTGATTCTGCCCACTGGGGATTGCTCCAGTGGGTCCCACTGTAATCTTGCTCCTGCGGTTCCCACTGTACATTTACTACATTGTGGTTTTGTTCGTGGGTGTATCAGTGCAATGTTTCCCTATTGAGGTTTTTCTTCCTGGTCTGGTGTCCCAGTGTGTTTTTTCCCTCTGGTGCCCAGTGAAAATAGTGCCCTACCATGATTTTATAATGTAATTCGCATGACAGGCTCCTAGATATTCCACCTTGATCTTGTAGCATGCAGAGCTGTGTCTAGGGACCCTGTTAGGACTCTGTAATCTCTGCAATCCCTCAGAAACTGTTCTCTCTCACTCTCTAATCAGTACCCAGTGCTCCATGGCCATTATGGTTTCCTTGTGTTCCCCCACTTTCCTCTAGAACTAGCCGCTGTACGTTGTTCACTTCGGTATACCAGCCCACACCAGGGAGCCTTGAGACACTAATACTTTATCCAAAGGGCAGCCATCCTGAGCCATCACCAAAGGGGCACCCCCACTCAGATCGCTCTGGCCACATTGGATGGATGCTCCAAGTTGCACACCGGGCCCTCCACTAACATCCCACACCAACATTCTCAATCTACGTTCAATCACACAATATGCCTACCAACCAAGCCAGTTACAGTTGGCAATTTACTACCCCTTGCAACAGTCATCAAGCCACACAACACTACACACCAGCAATCAACTTGCATAGCACATTCACAGCCAATGCATCCTGGCACTGTGGGCTCATGAGGCTCTCCTCTGGCACACATTGCTCTATGCTCTCAAGACAAAACACCTAGAAAAAGACCTGCATGAACAGCTCAGAGTACTTCTGGTCTGCCTGCATCAACACAAAAGAAAAGCTATCTTGAATTTGCCTTCTCCACCCCCACTAACCTAGATCACCTCCCTCTCTTTCAGATATATCTGAGCACCCTGAGACCGTGCAAATTGCAGTAGTGCTCGGTATAAATTGCAGTAACATAACATAACATAACCTAACATAACATAACATAACATAACATAACATAACATATTATACCTATAATATAGGGTACAAATGCATTTAGAACATCAGCTGATATCCCCAAGACAATGGCAATGCAACAAATGATCAAGAATGACCCTTCTGTAGACTTAAATGAACTCTGGGTCTGTTGCAACAGATGCAGAGCAATGTCAAGCATTTTGGCACAATTGTCAAAAGGGGAATGCACGCACAGATGTGAGGCCATGCCTCCCGAATGCCCACTTTTGCGTCTTTGTCAAAAAGGCGCATAGGCATGCAGGTGCCTGGATAGGAAGATTCTATCGCAGGAGATTTGGTCGAATGCAAAACCATTGCATTTATTTGACCAAATGTGGCTGAAAATATCTGTGGTTGGTGGGTAAGGGTAATAATTAAGTTGGACGGTGGATATAGGGGAACACAGGTTCTCCCCCTTATATATTGACGTCCAAATGGAGTAGAAGAAAACAAAATGTAAAGGTTTTGCTTTCGACAAAATCTCTATGATTAAATCACCTAGAACTGTGCGTGCCAGAAATTCGTACAAGAAGTACCAGCCGAGCACCTTTTGCCGATATCTTCCCATTTGTCCATCCACAAGGGCATGTGTGAATGAAACATAAAACTCTTATCACCCCACAAATATTATTGAGAAATGAGGACTGCCTAGCCCACCAAGACTGCCCGTTTCTACTCCAGCTGCAATTTCATAATTCAGTCGTTGGGTTTATATTTTTAATATTGAATTGAATTGATATTTTATTTATATCGTGCTCGTACACAAGTGTTTCAGAGCGTGACAAGGCAATGAATGGGAACATGGGAGAAAACGGGAGAACAAAACAACGATTTTACTAGGCCCAGTGACATTGAGAACGTGCAAGTGCATGGGAAAGGGAAAAAGGGAAAAGTGCATGGGAGGGGGAGAGGTGGAAAGTGCGGAGCAGAGGAGAAACACATAAATAATAAATAAATAAAATAAATAAATAATAAAGGCAATGAACAGTGGTAGTGCATATATGATAGTTACAGAAACACAGCTGCAACAAGGTTATCAGTTAAGGAGCTGTCAGGCGATCTTAACCTGCTAATTCTCCTTCCTGTTGTAGAACATTAGACCTTACTTGATCTCTACCCCTGTACCTCTACAAGCACTTTTTAAAGTGGAACAGGCCAGAGGCAGGTGGGATTGGGTCAGCTTGGTGCCAGGTGACTGGTACAGGACCAATCGTCTGACCCCTCGGAACCCTTTATGCAAAAGATATAAAATTCTGCACTCTGCAGTACACAAAAGTCAATTTTGTGCAGGAATAAGAAAAGCAATCTTCATGAAGAGATTTGGGGGAGGTTTTTGGAGTTGTAAATTATTGTACTGTTCACCACTTGGGTTTGGAGGGGGCTATGGGGATATATATCTGTAACATATGTCTACGTTTGTCGTATTTGATTTTATGTTCAATACATTTGTGAATAAAAAAAAGTCCATGCACGCTGCTTAAAATAAAAGGTGTGCCGCTTTTACGGTGCCTCTTCAGGTAATAAAAGCTGCCAGTTGGGGGTAAAGGTGAGGTTACCCTCTTTCACACTGTGGTGCCTCTGGTGGCATGCCATTTTATGACGAGTCACAGCGTGAGAACTGAAAGTATAATTAGCGAGTGTCTCGTTTAGAACCACTTTTACACAAATCATATACGAGGATGACGTCAGACCTTTAAAAAAGATGCAACATCTTGGAGAATGCTTCAGAATTCAGACTGTACTTTTAGAAATACTGCAGCTTTGAGACTACTGTGATGCGCATATAATTGCACTTCACCTGTAAAGCAAGGCTTTTAAGAAATCCATAAAACGTATAATATGAAAAAGACCTATCACATTAGGCAGAAATATTCAGTGTATGCACCGAGGTTGAACTATGCCTGTTGTTTTTTAAGAGAAACTCTCCCTAAATGTTTTAATGAAGCTTATTCTATTAAGCACTTACTACAGGGCTCTGCATGTGACAACATGGCCACAGTTAAAATCTAGATAGGTCAACACAGCTTTTGCTTCTTCTCAGGTTCATATAATGCAAGGTAACTTTGATGTATACTACACTTGCTGTCATTGTACTGGTCCCATGGTACTGAGGCTTGTCTGAGCGTATACAGTGTAAAGAGCCCATGCCTGGGTTTTGTCACGAAGCTGAATAGATCAACCAGAGACAGATACCTAAATGCGAAGAGCGTGCTTTGTTTATAGTATTTACTAAGGGTTAACTCAATGCAGAGTGCAATGCAAACTCAAGTGTAGGATAGCTTTTCCTCTAGGAGCCAATGCTCAAGGTCTGTCCCTAAAATAGGTATAGTTCTACAGGTCCCACAATGTGCATAGAGGCACCCGGCCCCTGTAACCTGCCCTACTAAAATGCCAATAGTCTGTAAATCCATACAATCTGAAGAACTGTGTCAAAAATCGATAAATTAATAGTACGGTCCCCCCTCTCACTGCTTCTCAATTTATCGTCACTACACCCTCTCTGCAACTCAAAGTGATATATGGTAACTGTGCTTCCGTTGGAGCACCACTTACTTTTTCATGTCTTGAATAGTGCAATACCGCCATTTTGTCGAAACTTGTGGTAAGGGAAAGTCACACCTGTGCAAACTGAGTTGGAATGCTCTTGCGGCACAAACTGTAGCACACACCTCTGCTGTTGGTGCATGCAGCTGTTGGAGAAGAACACTCCTTCAATACATTTATACAATCACATGGTTGTGTGGAAAGGTGGACAACACGATTGTCTCCAAAGCACGTCAACACAGCCTTTCACACTTCCTTATAGAATCTTTTTTTCAAAGATATAATTTCTTAACAGAATAAAAAACAATCGATACAGTAATTTAATCATTTATATTAATATTTAATTGCAGAACTTCACCACTGTTTTTAGATAGCTCATATCAGGTACCAGTAAAACAGGTTATCACTCTGCACAGGTAACATACATGAGATACAATATCTGCCAACATTCTCAGTGCCCAAGGTGTGTTAAGTCTGATGCTTTTTGGGGGTGACCACGTTAAAATTATGATATATTCTCTAGTGGTCAGCCGCAACAGTGGCTTTTCTGAGTGGGCCTTTAATCACCTAAACCCAAAGTAGGCCCACCACTGAAGAAGTGAGTGCATGTTTGTACGTAAAGCAAGTTTATTGTACAATTGTCCGGGGAGGAGCTAAATGATGCCGCAGAGTCAAATTGACCCAAGTTTTGCCGAACAACAGAAGTAGACACAATATATACATTTTTGCAGCAATTACAACACGTCCATATATTTTATTACAATCCTCCACCACTTGTGATTGGCTAAAATCTATACAAAGAAATCCCATCTTTCTCCAATTCTTCCATTCTCACTGACCGTTGTAATCTTGACTACCCTCTTCAGATCGTATTTATAGCTCACCCCTCTTTGGGATTCATGTCATCACACATCCCCAAAGGATGAAAATGCTATACTACTCACGATGGACGAGTCTCTCAAATGTAACAGTATATGGTGATGTCAAGAATCACCCTGATACCCCTGTTACCCTCCGTAGGTATGGAATCAAGAGAGGCATGGGCTCCATGGAAAACCTCTAATGGGAAGAAAATCCTGTCTGGATCGTTGGAAGACTTCTCCTACGTTGTGGCAATGGGAGGTATCAGCCTTCGGAGTGCTACCCTCTGCGCTGGAATTCTGTCTGCTAGTGGGAGTGGTTATTACCCACGGTGCGCGTCCTGGGAGCTGAAAGAGGAGGTAGATGGTTACATGTGTTTGCAGCAAATGTAGGAACGTTGCCACAGTAATTCTGTTGAAGGAGGCGTTACCCGTGAGCTCAGGTTAGCGGGCTGGGAGAGGAGAACCGTGGCGGTCTTGCGACAAGCAAGGAGGGAGAGTTCTGTGTGACAAGAAGAAAGGTTTGTAGAATAGGAGAGTACTATTTTGAACAGAATGAGGAAGGAAAAGCAGGTAACAGGATAGAAGCAAACTCACAAGCGCCTTGCTGAGACTAGCAATGCACCACTGCTCCCACCTCCAGTGTACAAGTAGAATCTATTCTGCAAACAGCGATGACATGGAAGCAACGTCTTCTCCCTGGCACGCCCCCACAGAGGGAACTAGAATGGGGCATGGCGCTTGAGCCGCCATTATGGGGGAACACACCACAGTATACAATGATGAGATTCTCCTCCACCTGGTCCAGAGCAAATGCTGGTGAAAATGAGATGTCACAATTTATCCGTGGTATTTCATGACATCAGCACATGGTTACACATTTATATACAAACATAATTCATTACAGGTCACAACTGGCCTGAAACCTCTTAACCCTAAACGTAAGTGCACATGGTTTGCATGGATACTTCAAATAACATGAGGAAAGCAGAATAAACTTTTGCACTGGCAATAACTATCTCATCCACCCCAACTTGCCTGGCAACCCAGAGCATTATAATCTAAATGACTACAATTTCAGCACGCACACCACATCCTGAGAATGCAATTGAAACCCCTGGGTATCAGTCACTTTGGCCTCGAGCATCACTTCACCTCATGTTTATTGCTTGTCAAAAGAATGGCTGGACCCTTCTGCAAACTCCCATGTACTTAAAAGAGATTACATCTGCTCTCTGCGGCATTACCAATCCATTAATTCCCTAACTGGTTTTGTCAGCCTACCATCTGCTTGGTTAATCATTGTTTCTCCTTCAACCTCCAGCCTGCAAACTGGTTATTCACAAACTCTGAAAATTCATCCCGTGAACATCCAGCTGCAGAGTTTTCTTAAGTTTATAAAGAAAGCACAGCACATGTATATTTAAAAATTACCTAAGTATGTATCTCAGTGTGCATGCATGTTTAACAACTGTTGTCTTTCCTCCACAATGACTCATTCGTGACAGGCTCCCCCTTCCTCGCATGCGCATTATGAAACTCTTTGTCGCCCAGCTTCTAGGCGCTTCGTCTCACACCATGTTTGAACCGTGCTTATATTTCATTTGGCAGTTTTAGAATTTTTTATTTCTATGTGCATGCACATCTAAAATGTATCAGTTTTAACACTAAGGGCCTGATTCACAGAAGTGTTTTATAATCGCAAAGTCTCATAGGAAAACGCTCTGTGAATCAGGCCCTAAGTAACATATCCCATTCATCTTTTTAATGACATTAGATACATCTGGAATTGCAACATTGCACCAATTTTACTGCACCCCAAGTCACAAATTTGGCACGCACAATATGAACTCCTCTTTTGTCATTGGAACCTCTCCTGACCACCCCAACATTCCCCCTTTAGTTAATACTTTAACTAATAAATCGTACTCGAATTCTTCAAACCATCTTCTATGGGAGAAACCCTACAAGCATATCTCATCTCAGTCCCAATGTGGGCATACTCTACTACTGAACAAACACAACTCGTCCCCCCACCATTTCCGCAATCTACTCGCTGCGTCATACAATCATCTAAACTTGGTGGAGAACAGAAGACAGCTTCAGTCTGAGTACCCATATGAGATGAAATGGCAGTGATTCTAGATTTGAACAGGGTCACAGTCATCATGGCAGCTGCTTTCGGTACCTGGACAGAACAACACCATAAGAGCATTTGACAGGAACAAAAGATAATAAGAAAAAGACAGAAATAGGCACAAAAATACTGACAGCTAGGTTCATCCAAGATGGCACCCAGGAAAAAAGAGACTCTAACCACGAGTCATTTGTGATTCCTGCCTCGTTCACTGTGATCACTATGAGCTTATTGTGATGAATCAGTAATGATTCCTGCCAGAAATCCGACCTGGGACACTTCTCCTGTGGCCAGGGAAAGGCAGGTGCTTCCTGCTTCCAGCCCTGGGGGCGGGGGGTGTAATGCGGGAGGACCACAAGGGGGGGAAACAGACCAGGAAGACTGGGAAAACCCCTTGTTTAACTTTCCCCGTAATCCCACACTCTTAATGGCTTTTTGCCGAACAGAAGAAGTCAGAAAGTGTAACTTTGCTGTTGAGGACTACAAGAACCATAATCCTATAAGTACTGAGAAAAGGAAGAGGGCTGAAGAGTCAGACTGTAGTAGTAGTCAGGCAGTTAGGCCTGATAGACCACACCTGAGGGAAGGTGAAAGGCTTTAAAGGCCCCATCAGGTGCAGGCTACTAGAAGGAACTGGACCTGTGGCTGGAGTGTATGCAGTAGGATTAGATGTAGAAGGAAGAAGGCACAGTGTTGGCAATTCAGGCGATGTGGGAGAACCAAAGGAATGCTGGGACTCTGATACAGCAGATTTCACCTGTTTGTCCTGTTAGGGTCTTGTTCCCCCAAACTCTGGTGTATAGAGGCTGCACAGAGGAAGGTATGCAGGAAGGCTGCCTTTGCCCATGTGAGCGTAATTGCAGAGATTGTGCAGCAGGAAGCATGTCAGAGACTGTGGCGAAGAGCTGTTTTGAAGCTATGTGTCTCAGGAGCGAGAGGAGCGCCTTAATTAAGTGGCAGGACTGAAGAAGCCTTCAGCGAGGAAGGGTGTGGGTCCCAAGTGAAGCCAGAAGTCGTAGAATTTGTGCAACACGTGGAGAAAGGAATACAGAAGCCAACGACTTAAACCTGGTATTCTGATTCCTTGCGCAAGCACTGCCAGCAACAGTATCCATCTTAATAATCAATTGCGTAATAGTAGACGTGATGCAAAGTTGTTCTCTGAGTCTTTAACAATGGGACACTTGAAAAGTAGCACTAGTGTGCAATCTAGAATTTCGTAAAGCAATTGTTAAAGTTAAAACTTTGTAAAATACATGAAGAAGTGGTAGCATGTGCCTAAGTACACTTCTGAGAGGAAGAGTGACCTCTGAATCATTATTCCTGCAGACGGAAATTGCTCCCAAAGAGAAGTCCCACTCATCCATATAAGTGAGTGTTTAGCTATTTCTTCTTTGCAATGACCTCAACTTAAAAGGATTTTCCAAGAGGGCAAGAGATGTTTCAAATCCTCACTTCTTTGTAGGCACACTTGGGACTACCAATCAATTTTCAATTGTCGCTAAAAAGTGTGTTAACGGCAAGACTAATTTCATGTCTCTTCCGTTGAACATTTGTTGCCACCACTCTTCAGCGTCAAGCGACGGGTGGGAGGCACGCCAAAGGTCAAAATGACGAGTTCTTTCAGTTTTTAACCCAACACAGAATAGCACCAAGTGTTTCAATGTTTCAGGTACTTGTGTGCAGCAACGACACATCAGATCCAAGTTTGCATATGATGACCACGCCCGTAACCGCTCTTTGGTTTTAAACCCGTTCAGCCTAAAATACATGAACAGCCTTCGGGCGTACGGATCAGGAAATAATTCGATGTATTTTTGTATGCTGTTAAACGTCTGAGCTTCAAGTGGGGCCTCACACATTGATTTAGAGGACAATCTTTTGGAGCATGTTAAGTCCCAATCCGCACGCCATATTTTTGTTTTTGCCGCATTCGGGTTGCCCTGGAGAACCTCAGGCTGGATATCGTACTCAAACATTAGGACTTCGAAGCGTCTCATCCATATTGACAGGACATCAGGACCAGAAGAGGTGGCACCATGTAAAACTTCAAATTGTGGAATTTGTTCGCATGTTTTTGTTTTGCGATAGCGTGATAACAAATTCCAACAAACTCTCGCATGGATTGAAATTAGTGATAATTCGTATCTTATAGATGGCGTTGCTGTTCCTTTCGGTAAGTTGAGAACTTTGGACCAGAAGATATTCTCAAGCGTGGACCATACCTCCCATGTGCAGCCCAATGCGTTTTCTGCCCCGTACATTAGTATAGGTATAACCTTTTGTTCGTAGAATCGTAAAACTGCCTTCAGAGAAAATTTCCCATATCTATTGTTTATCACCAGCGCTTGACACGCTAGTTGCTTTCATTTCCGTTTATTCTCAATTATCCACGGGTCGTCATTAAGACAGGAACTGATCATAATTCCAAGGTATTTCACACTAGGCGAAATCGTCAGTTTTTCTTGTCCCAATGACCATGCTGGTCTTTTTGCAAGCCTTGTCTTGCCGCTTTTCAGATCTTTAAGGACCAGTATTTCACACTTCTTTGTGTTAATAAGCAGATGGTTATCAACCACATATTGTTGGATAGCATTGATTTTCCTTTGTAATCAAATGGGTGTTAAGTCCAGCAATATGAGGTCATCCGCATAGAGAAGCCAACTTAGCCGAGATTTATGCATCTTTGGAGGAAAGGTGTTTATAGCCTCAAAGGACTTCCCGATATCAGAAATGAACAGGCTAAATATCGCCGCCGCTAATGGGCAGCCCTGCCTAACCCCTTTGAAAGTGTTGATCGGTTGAGACAGCGTACCCGTTTGGTCCAAGCGTACCCGGATTGAAGTTCCCATGTGTAATTCTTTTATTGCAGCCACTAGATCTTTCGGGCAACCCCATGCACGCATTTTGTTCCATAAGAGTGCGTGATCTATCGTGTCAAACGCATAGGAAAAGTCAATGAAGGCGAGGTATACCACAGTTTTAGACCTAATTGCCTCCATTTTGAGTAGATTCAACAACAACAAATTCAACGAGCAGCCAACCTGCTTAACAAAGCCGGTTTGTCTTACGTCTTCGTGTTTCGATTGAATTGCCCATTTTACTAAGTTGTGCTGTAACATGGTCGTGCACACCTTCCCTAGGACATCGAGCAGGGCAACTGGCCGATAATTTTTAGGGCACGTTCTATCTCCCTTTTTGAATATTGGGACAATCACCGCAGATTTCCATGATTGAGGTGTCTGCCGCTGGAGGTTCACTCTCTTAAAGAGAGACACACAGAAGTCTGCCCATGGCTCCGGATGTTGCTTGGTCGTAAAATTGGTCAGGCCATCAGGGCCGGGAGCCCTTGAATTTTTGGCTTTACTAATTATTCTCACAATGTCTTCTCTAGGAAATATTAGTGACCAGATTGAAACACTGTGGTCATCTGAGATGAGGGAACTTCCACTATCTTTGTATAGCTCTTTGAAGTGGGCGGTCCACGCTGCTTCAGATACCATAGAAGTTTGTAGTGCTATCTGAGGTGCCTGTGTATCATTAATAATCTTCCAGAAATCTCTGGTATTCTTATTATATAGGCTTTTTAATATGCCTTCCGAGTCACTTTGAAGCATTATTCCTTTATATGATTTGCTCCAGTTTTTGTATCGTTGCTTCGCCCCTCTTATCTCAGAACTACGTTTCACTGTGTCGGCTGTTTGTGCTTGCCGAATTGTACTCCTCATTAGCCGTTTCTGTTGTAATATGGCCAAGTCAAAATAATGCATTCGTTTCAACATCATGTGTTTAGATCCACCATTCGTGGTTTTGAAATTTGCCAGTAACTGAGCATACTCTAGCGTCGTTGCATCCCTGCTGAATTGATTCTCTATCTGTTCAACTTCATTCTCAGCTAAACGAAGACGCACTCTACTTGCTCCCACGTCAATCTTCAGTTGCCATTTTGGTCTGACATCTGCATAGTTATTCGCAAATTCCATCTTCAACATGTCGTGGTCGCTGTTTGAATTTTGCACCACTTTTAGCGATGTTACACGTTGGTGGAAATCAGCAGTAACAAATATATAGTCAATGGTGGATCCCTGGTTTACTAGGTTCCACGTCGGGGCAGGCGGTATGTCAACGTACAGCCGTTGGGCAACTGCAAGTTTCTTACACCCATTTCTTTCATCCATTGTGTTGCCAAGGTTTTTTTCTTAAGCGATTTTGGGTTGAAATAGGCTATGTTCAGGTCGCCACAAAGTATTATGTTCGACCCTTCTTGGTCGACCAATAGGCGATCTATGACACTTGAAACTGTGTCAATGAACACATGTGTTCCAGCCCTTGCATGGTTCCAATATAAGTTTAGAATGGTCACTTGTTCTTTGCTGCAGGAGTGTTTGACCAATTTAATGATTGTTGATTCCTGGATGAAGGGAGAGTGATTTACAGAATTGGCAATGCTGTAGCCAGATGATCGTCTTACCAAGGTTATAACACCTGCCATAGGGCGACCCTTCTCCAATTTTATGGCAGGGTTTAGTGCTATCTCAAAGTCTGGTATAACAGGGATACCGCTTAGCCAGGTCTCTTGAAGGCAGGCTATATCCAACCCTCCAAGCCACTCAGTGTTCATCAAGTGAGTAAAACCACGCGTATTCCAGGACCTAATACACAATGCTGCAAGGCAACACCCTTCTGGCATTATTGGTAAGAGTTATTGTTTAAGGTGTCAGCCAGCCACTGCCAGTCATGTGACTAGTTATTGGATGATCAGGCGCTCATGCGCCTGGTTGCATTTTGCCTTGTATAGTTATGGTGAGTCTCTCGCTTCCGTCCTCAAGTACAGAGCTTTTGTCTTTGACAAACGAGACCCGTTTCTTTCTGTGTAGCACTGTTCTATCTTTAGGACCATCTTCGCAAGGCGTATTGCAAATTTTTGTAGTTAAACCAGTCAGCCGGGTATGAACTCTTTCAGTTGATGGCGCTGATGGTTTAAGTAGAGTTGAGAGTCGTGATGCAGGAAGGTCAATCTCATTCTGACCCTTACGAGGAGACACAGACTGACCATCGTCTAATTTATAGACGTCAAAGCCCAATGAAAAAAGAGACACATTTGCTTCCAGAATAGAACCGGCTATTAAAGTTGAGGTGACATGCAGAACCACTTTGTCATTTCGCCGCTCATCCGGAAATTCGACAAACTTTAAGTCCTCGGTGGTAACTGCACGTAAACTAGGTACGTGGTGGAGTAGGTTAATGATGTTGCGTCTGTTTAAGAACAAATTGTCAGACGATTTTAACATCTCGACCAATAGTCTAACCAGAGGCGCGTGCCCACTGCCCTTGGGGACTTTACTCCTTGAGCCAGTCTTTGGACCATTGGACTGTCGTTTTGATTGATCATACTTGTGCTTGTCATTTTGCTTTGTATGCTGTGTTTCATCAAATTTAACTCGTCCAATGGTCTGATTCTCGTATAGTTCATTCTCGTTCTGGTCATCAGTCCCCCTCATTACAGGGTACTCAGGGCAGGTCCCAATTATCTTGTTTCGTTTTTCCTGCAAAGTCTGGAAAGTCGGGCTCTTTAGTTATTCAATCATAGGCGCTATTGATGTTTTCAATTTGTGGGGGAAGGACGTACTTTCGAATGGCTGCCCTGGTTTAGCCTGACAGACGACAGGGTGCTCTAGGTAGGTTTTGTTTATCCTGTTTCGTTTTTCCTGCACTTATCCTTATCACTTCTAGGATGAGGGATGAACTTTCAAGAGGCTGCACTGTTTCAACCTGGCATACGGCAGCAATGCTTGCCTTCGTTGCTTCTTTATCGAGAACGACAATTCTGCCCTCTGTCCGACCGTTTCCCACGTTCAAAACTTTGACTAAGGCCTCACTGGTGCTTTGAGTTTCAACAACAGAAGCAGCAGACGCCACGATGTCTTCATACTCAGGGTCGTCGTAAATTGACATGTTTAACAACTCTGACAATATTTCAGGCTCCACTAAATACTTCACATTTAGACCTCCTTTGGACCGACTTTCCGAGGGGGGTTCTACAAGACGCTTTTTAAGTGCAATGGGGGCGAATTTTGTTTTTTCATTGGCGAGCACATGCACCACTTTGATGTTCCGAAGACATTTTCGGGCACCGGTCATTTTATTCCCCTTTTTTGCCATTAAATTTTTCGTTTTTTGCACTGCTGATCTTTCAGATGTTTTGTGGAGCACGTACTTGGTGGTCTCACAACGTCATTGTTAAATATCAGGAACAGCATTGGCACTAAGTTTGGAGTAACTATTTTATCGCTTTGACCGACTACATTCAGTTGAGTATTAATGTTAGACGTAGATTCAGCTTGAGTATCCACATGTGCCAGATTTGCTGTACTTCGTGCTTGCTCAAAAGCAGTATAAAAAGACACGTCCACAATTTCCACAATCTGCAAAATCACAGGGTCCAAATTTCCTGCGCTTTTCGGCACAGTAGGAGCCCTTGATGACCTCTTGCTTGGTTCGACAGTGTTGGAGCACGGAACCAAGGGTACAGTGGGTAGGGGTTGAACGTTCGACTTTACCCCCTCAGTAGATACACATTTGTGGACGTCCATGATGTTATCTTGTGGCAAGGAACATGCACTTTGTGACTCGGAGTTGGATACACAAGGAGTGACATTCGTGTTGACCGTTCTTTGCATATTGCCATATGGGGCAAATTGTGAACTCTCCTCAGTTTTCTCACTAAACTCCACATTTTGAGATCTTCCTGCATCTTTTTTGAATAGAGCAAGGGCTTCTTTTGCAACCTCAGCAAAGAGTCTTTTATCAGTTGTGTGATTCTTTCTTTGTTCCACTAACAGCTTATAAGATTTGTCCAGTTTTTTAAATCTCTCATGTGTTATGCTGTTAGTGTTTGTACATATTTGTTCCAACTTTACCACTTTCGAGTTTAATAGGGCCACCATTGTGGTTAAATCTCTGGTTGCTTCATTTAAGTGTTCATATAATTTCATGAATGGGTCCAGAGAAATAGTTAATGAAGATAGGAGCAACGCTTGTAAATCTAACGAGGGCACAGCTGTACTTGACTCAGTACCCTGTAACAGTACTTTTGTACAAACGGGCAATTTATCTAATCTGCCTCTTTTTCTCCTAATTTTAGGGAACGGTCGTTCCATAAAGGACGAGTCAGTTGTCTCGTCCAAATCAGGGTCGTCTGTATTCGAGATTTGGAGTCTGTTTGTATTACTAGGACTACCAAGTGTCTCTCGTTGGTTGCTGATGTGCAGCCTTTTCTGAGATGAGATAGGTAATCCCGAGATGTCATGTGAGTGAGATGACAACGGACCTATTTCTGACATTTTTGCTCGTTTGTGAGGCACATCAGCCGAGGTAATCTCACACGGATCAAGTAGTGCGCGGTTGGTACGCTTCAGTGATATTTTTGAACAGTCTTCACTGTTTAAAGGTGCAGCCCCACTGGCTTTATTCTTACTGACTTTAGTCATTATAAGTAAATTCTGCAGCACATTATTGGTAATCTCTAGTGAATCACGTCGCGTGTTGTGCCTTAATGGTAATGATGACTGTAAAAAGTCAGATGACATCCCTTTGTTTGCGACGACGACGGTTTCTTCACACCACCCTCCAATTCTGGCGTCATTAGGTTTAGACTTGTTTAGTCCTTCAAAGTCGTCAGAGGCCCTAAAAGGCAACTCCATGTCGACGGGTTGAGCTGAAGTCACTAGAATGTCAATGCCAGGTGAGCTAGCCCCTAGCTGGTGCAAGGAACAATATTCCACATCGATTGTGCCGCCCTCAACTCCTTTAGTCTTAGAAGACAGTTTCTCGCGATGCGCGGCCCCAACTACCTGCCGCGCGCACTCCCGCAACGACAGTGGCGTTCTTGCACCCACGACCACTGTCGTGTGGCATGCAGCCCCCACAAACCCCACCACTCCATCATCCATTCCATCGTCCACCAGATGCGGCACTCCGGACTCCACAAGGCACGCCGCACTCGCAACCGCCGTTGCCAAACCACCAGCACCACCGATCTCCGGAGGTAAGATTCCGCTTTCAGGTGAATGTGTGTTTGTGAGATTGGACTTAGATAAAGTTTGTAAAGGAGTTGTCAACCCACAATGGGTTGTTTCCACTTCTTTAGATTTCACTGGTGATGTGGGGGTGTGGGGAAGCGTAGGCATAACTTTGCAAGATTCAAGGCCGTTCTGTGTAAGCCTGTTTTGTGTACAACTAAGTTTGCTTTTTAACGATGAATCAAACAGGCCAAGAGCATTGATATTGTTAGATAGAGTCTCTCTAGTAAACACCTCATCCATCAAATTATCAATCTCCGTTGATAACAGATGGGACAAAGGAGACACTGTGCTATGTGTGTGTGACAGTGAGAGTTGAACAGTCGATACAATATGAGCCTCACTTGTGGAGGTGCACGAATAATACTTGCTTACTTTGTTGGTCCGTGTGTGCTGGGGCATGGGGATCGTAGAGTTGTCTTCATTACAGTCGCGTCGTTTCTGAGCGCGCGGTTTCAATGATTGACTTGCCGGGTGCCTTGATGGAATAAGCTGCATTTTACTCATCGTATTCGTGATGTGACACTAGGGTCCTGGGTACTCCTCCACCCGCCACTCGCCAAACAGCCCAACAGCAGTCCTTCTCAGCCCTTCACTCCTCAGGGTTTAGCGCCGCAAGGGCGGCAGAGGCGGCCTCTTAACCCCTGACCCGGCTGACCACCTGACCAGGCAGCTGTAGGGCTAAAGGGGCAGGCACACGCACCTCCCGGCAGGTCCACCGTCTCCAAAGTAGATGAATGAATGCAAATGCAGAATTAGGGCACTCGCCACAGCTCAACAGCAGTCCTTCTCAGCCCTTCACTCCTCAGGGTTTACTGCCGCAAGGGCGGCAGAGGCGGCCTCTTAACCCCTGACCTGGCTGACCACCTGACCAGGCAGCTGTAGGGCTAAAGGGGCAGGCACACGCACCTCCCGGCAGGTCCACCGTCTCCAAAGTAGATGAATGAATTCAAATGCAGAATTAGGGCACTCGTCACAGCCCAACAGCAGTCCTTCTCAGCCCTTCACTCCTCAGGGCTTACTGCCGCAAGGGCGGCGGTGGCGGCCTCTTAACCTCTGAGCCGGCTGACCACCTGACCAGGCAGCTGTAGGGATAAAGGGGCAGTCACACGCACCTCCCGGCAGGTCCACCATTTCCAAAGTAGATGAATGAATGCAAATGCAGAATTAGGGCACTCGCCACAGCCCAACAGCAGTCCTTCTCAGCCCTTCACTCCTCAGGGCTTAGCGCCCAAGGGCGGCAGAGGCGGCCTCTTAACCCCTGACCCGGCTGACCACCTGACCAGGCAGCTGTGGGGTTAAAGGGGCAGGTACACGCACCTCCCGGCAGGTCCACCGTCTCCAAAGTAGATGAATGAATGCAAATGCAGAATTAGGGCACTCGCCACAGCCCAACAACAGTCCTTCTCAGCCCTTCACTCTTCAGGGCTTAGCACCGCAAGGGCGGCGGAGGCGGCCTCTTAACCCCTGACCCGGCTGACCACTTGACCAGGCAGCTGTAGGGATAAAGGGGCAGTCACATGCACCTCCCAGCAGGTCCACCGTCTCCAAAGTAGATGAATGAATGCAAATGCAGAATTAGGGCACTCGCCACAGCCCAACAACAGTCCTTCTCAGCCCTTCACTCCTCAGGGCTTAGCGCCGCAAGGGCGGTGGAGGCGGCCTCTTAACCCCTGACCCAGCTGAACACCTGACCAGGCAGCTGTACGGTTAAAGGGGCAGGCACACGCACCTCCCGGCAGGTCCACCATCTCCAAAGTAGATGAATGAATGCAAATGCAGAATTAGGGCACTTGCCACAGCCCAAAAGCAGTCCTTCTCAGCCCTTCACTCCTCAGGGCTTAGCTTGATGTTATTTGAATTGCCATATATTTTCTTTGTGTATTTGATGTTTAAGTGTGAGGGCCAGACATCCTGTATTAGAGTGTTTCCCTTTAGTTTTGATAGGCAGGGAAATCTTCATCAGAATAGGGATAGTGAGGCATTTTGATAACATTTATAATTTATAAAATGGCCTATTTTGAACAATCATCTAAAAGTTGTCCGCCTCGCATTGCTGATCCCTCACATTATGCAAAGCAGGTATAGTCTGAGTCAGGGACCCATTCTCTGAATCATTGGGAGGTGCAAATGTGCAGCATGTACTCCTTATTTTCGGACAAACCCCTCCCTTCATAGCTGTTAGGAGGTCAAAGAAATAACCATGTTGTAAGGTAATGAGCCTCAGGCCTGCAGCTCTTCTTTGATGGCACTGTACGCTAATTTGGATGAATTGATAAACATCAAAAGTTCATACCTGTTCATCTAGATCCACTTCGCATTTGCCACGGTTTGGACGCCAGGTGCCAGGAGGGACGTGAAGAAGGTCTCAGTGTGACTACACAGCTGGTATTGTTGAGGAATGCCCATTAAAGCTATTGATGATGCCACTGAAATGTAATTGGACCACTTGGTTTGTTGCAATAGTCCTTTCCTCCCGTGGTCAGATACAGTCATTGATATGTCAATATGTGATGGTGAAAGGGAAACAAGGGGTAACTTGTTAACTCCTTTATTAACTCCTCCTTTAAATCTGGCATAGTACCAAACAACCTCAAGGATGCTTGGGTAATCCCTTTAATCAAAAAACCTAATTTAGACCATAGCAACCCAACCAACTGCAGGCCTATCACCACTGTGCCTTACCTCCTTAAAATCCAGGACCGTGCTGCCTATCTCCAAATTCAAGATTATCTTGACACCAACAACTTATTAGGACTCAGGCAATCTGGCTTCCGTCCTAGACAAGGCACAGAGACTGCCCTGATAGATCTAAAAACTCAAATTGAGGATCTGAAAGACAAGGGCAAACAAGCACTCCTACTCTTACTGGATCTCTCTGCGGCCTTCGATTTGGTGGATCACCAAATCCTCTGCCAACGCCTCAAAACTGCCACCCACTTCTCCGACTCAGCTACCGCCTGGATTAGCTCATTCCTTGCGAACAGATCCATGAGAGTCTTTTCACCTCTTGCCGCCGCTGACCCAGCTCACGTCCCTTGCGGAGTCCCACAAGGCTTGTGCGTATCACCTACGCGTTATAATGTGTTTACTAAACCACTCTTTGATATTCTTGACCATCTGGGTGTCACCTACACAAATTATGCAGACGACACCCAGATACTCATCCCTATCACTGGTGATTATGTAACCGACGTCAAAGCACTCAATGCAGTCTACTCTGTCATCCAGGCGTGGATGGCACACCACGGGCTCTGCCTAAACGATGAGAAAACTGAGTTACTCATCCTAGGCTCTCAGTCCAAACTTTCAAAACTTGACAAGAAATATGAGGCCTTCAACATTGATGGCAACATCATCAAGGTCACCTATGTCACTAAAACCCTTGGAATTTACCTGGATTCCATCCTCTCTCTCAACAGACAAACCAATGCAGTAGTCTCAGCATCGGCGTATACATGTAAACTAATCACAGCCTGCCGTCCCTTCTTAACAACCGACAATTGCTTGATTCTCGCCAGAACCCTCATCTTATCAAAAATCGACTATTGCAACGCCCTTTATCTCGGAACGAGCCAAAGAAACATCGATAAACTTCAGGTAACTCAGAATAACGCCATCAGGGCCGCGCTCAACATACCCAGGCGTGCCCACATTTCATCCGCCAGACGTAACATACACTGGCTTCCCATCTCACGGCGTATCGCCCTCAAAACACTTGTTTTGAGCCACAAAGCTCAGAACAATGCAGCACCGGCCTATCTGTCAGCGCACTTCACTCAACACACAGCATCCAGACCTCTTAGATCTGCACAAGCGCACACACTCAACATTCCCAGTTTCAAGCTCCAGACTGCTAGAGGCTGGAGTTTCCCAGTCCTGGCGGCGAAGCTCTGGAACTCCCTACCGAATGATCTTAGGAATGTCCCATCCCTCCAATCCTTCAAAAACAGAACTAAACAATGGCTCTATGAGCAAGACGATGTTCTGGACACCCCTCTGTAACTCTTGCTGCCTGCTGCGCCTGCTTGATCACCTTTATATATATCTGACCAATGTAAATTGTATGTATATTTTTGATGTACTTTTGTTTATATAGTCTGTAATAACTGTATATATTTCCTGTAATCTGCAACTGCCTTCTGTAACACTTTCTGTAACTACCTTTCCAAACATGCGCCCTGATGCCCTTGGGCAGGCTGCGCAATACAAATAAACAAAATACAAAATACAAATAGAGGGACAAATGGAGCATAGATGTGACTTTGGGCCATGGGGCGGGCGAGGACCAAAGGTTCTTCGAGAATAACAGGAAATGGCACATGGAGTGTGGTGAAACTACACACACCTAACCAGGCTGGAGGCAACTGCCTTTAGGCGTACGATCCTCAAGTCTAAAAAATGTACAAGAGGGCAGCTGTACCTCCAGGCAGGTCGGTGATGTGAAGGCTGTGGCCGCAGTTACCATTTGTGCCAACAGGCACTGTGCCATCACCCTTGAAACACAGAGGAAAATGGGTAAGTATCTGTATCTTAACAGGTTTTCTGGATCCTTGAGCCACATCAGATGCTGCAGGTAGCAACTTTGCCACACATTTCCACATTTTTTTATTCATACATACCATCCCTTCTTCTGATAATCCCCTCATACCTCCAGCTCTACAACTCTTCACCCCTTGCTCCCAGCGGATATTGGTAATAATAGCTGCTTTTAGACTCAATTGGACTTTTTGTGTACACCAGACATTCATCTGCACTTTACGATCTGTAGCTGTACATTCTTCATTGATAGGTAAAATGGATGCTGTGACTGATTTCTCTTTGAACTGCCCTCGGACCCTGCACAAAGCTAGGTGCACTAGACAAAGTGTGTCTACTACCTCTACTTAATTTGGGATGAACACTCTAGGGAGGCCAGAAGTGTGGGGGATGAGAGAGCAAATGTAGCAAAATCATACAGATCTCTCTCTCCCAACTTTCCTCATGTGGCTATACCAAACATTATCCGTTGCAAAACCATGTGCATCTACTACTTGGTCTATTTCATTGTCCTCATTGTTCAAGAAATCAACATTTCTTATTGACTGTAACCATATATTCTTAGATTCTGTAAAACTAGACACATTTAAACCATCTGCATCCACACTCATTGCCATCTTTGAACATGATGGCAAAAGAAACACAGAATACATGTAAACACTTATTCTAGTATACATTATACATTCAAAACAAATGTCTGCCTTTTTTGAACAAAGAATTCACTTCCTGGATTTCTGTCTGCAGCCCCCTTTTCTACTGGAATGAACTGCAAATCCTTAGGGCATAGTTAACTTTGTGCCTACTCCTGTGCCAGTGAAGGGGTACCGTCATCCTCTCATGTATCACTCTCGTGGATCCAGTTCTTGTTGACCTTCACCTTCACAGCAGTCAGAGTTACGCAAATCACTCGGTGCACCCTTTGGAAACGCTGCTCATTCCAACAGCGCATGAAGGTCCGGATGTAAATCCAGTCTCCTGGGAGTAGTGGTTGCTCGTGCTGATCATCGATTTCCTTGCCGCTGTCTCCTGTATACTGTTGGTGAGAATACACAACCTGTGAAGATATAATAATCTTGACACTTTTGGTTAAAGCCGTAAGGTACCCTCTAAAATCCACTCCTAGGTCTTCTGTGGTCTTATGTGCATCTGATGCAGTCCATGCAGGTGAGAGAGGTGTGTGTAATCTATGCCCCATCACAATCTCATGAGGGCTGAAGAGATGTTCTTTCTCTGGCTGATTTCTCAAATATAACAGTGATAAGGGCAGGCATTACAACCATGGCTTTTTAAAATCAATGCACATCTTGGCCAGACAGGCCTTAAGGAACATGTTTAGCCTCTCCATGATTCTGTTGGCCTGAGGGTGGTACATGGAACATAACCTGTGCGTGATTCCCAAGAGCAAAGTTATTTCTGAGACCAAGGCATTCAAAAAGTGGGTTCAATTGTTGGATTTCAAAACCTTACAAATTCCCCACTGTGGAAATACCTCTCACAACAGAAATGTTGCTGCATCCTGTGCATCAAGGTGTACACAAGGACCAGCCTGAAGCCACCGGGAGAATGGACAAGCCACCACTATAAGATACTGTTAATTGTTACATCTCATAAGCATATCCACAAAGTGTCTCATGAGTTCACAAAATGGCCCAGTGGGTCTCGGCAAAACTCCCCTTTCTGACCTCATGGTATTTCCAGGATTTCATTATTTGCAAACTACAGAGTTTCCTATGGACCTACTTACTTGTTCATGAAGGACCAATATAAACCATTCCTCCTGGAGCTCTGCTGTAATTTGTCATCGAGAAGTGTGCAATGGGTAATGTAGTTGCCACAAGAAGCAGTTCTACAGGCATTACTACCTTTCCCATTAGCTCCTGCCTCCACACCAAATCTGTGTGTGGGAGGACACATCCTCTCTTTGCCAAAGTTCCTGTTCCTCTTTAGGTGCTCTCCCTTGTATTTCTATAATCTGAAGCACCAGGATTGCTGTATATGAGGCTAGCAACTGTTACTGCTGAGACGCGCTTTCCATTTTCTGTGAATCTGTAAATAGTAAATATGCTGCTTCTTTTACCCCTTTGTCTGCAACATCATTCCCAAGTGCTATGGAGTTAGTATGATTAGTATGCGCATCGGATTTCACAATACCTACTTCTGTGGACAGGTTGAATGCTTTGATTAGTCAGAATAGCAGTGCAGCATGCTGGAAAGGGGTCCCGTGATGTATCTCCTCACCCTGTTCTCTGCCTCTTCGATCATTCTGAATGCACAGTGGAGGTTACATACGCAGAGTCAGATAGTGACTGCCTTCCCCATACTCATTTCTAGTGCCACTAATTCACAGCTTGTGCAGAGTAATTTGAAGGCAACTGTCTCTTCAGTCTGACCTGCTGTTTCCCATTCACATGAATAAAAAGATAGAATGTATTGGACTAGTAGGGGATGTGCTTATGGATCCCCCTTATATCAATGTCACACAAGAACATCCAAGGTAAGCAATTAGTCAGTTATTTATAAAAATATTTCACCAAAAGTGTAGCCTAAATCTATATTGCCCTCCAACATACTAACTAAACCCTATTGAGTTTTCTATCCCTAGTCAGTGCTGGGGATCCGCTTATCTAGGGTTAGGGTAAAGAAGAGAGAAAACTTGCCCTAATCTATGTATTAATCACCAACCCAAACTTTCATACCAAGTGAAGTTTTTCAAAACAAACATGTGCAGTTAGCTTTACAAATGAAATACTCCAACTTTAATGTTTTTCTTTGCTCTGCATCTTCACACTTCTAAAAAGGTACAGAGCTACAAGTAAATTGCTCTGGTCTGTTTTCTAAAAAAGATCAATATTATCTGCTTGTGATCATATCAGTGCAACAAATGCCTCCCTCTGTTGAGGATTTGGTGTGCATTGTTAATGAAACAACATTTACTACCCAATTGGGCAGCAAGTGTGTGCAAAAAGACGGAAAAGATGGTATTTTCTTCCAAACTTAGAGTGACCCAGACTTCTTGTTAAGGAGTCACCATTGGCCTACTGGCTTCAGTGGACTTAAGGTTAATTACCCACTTTCTTCAGGGCCACAGCATCTAATGCCCTGCTGTCAGGCAAAAAGGGATTGTATCTCTGCACAAAAACACCCCACCTGCAGATGAGACACAAAATGGGAGGGGCGAGGGTAGACACATAGGGACATGGTTTTAGTATATATCCAATGTCTATGGTGATATTCAAGTCTAATCAGTCATGTGGCTCACCCTTATGTTCCAAGAGGTTTCCTCACTGTGGTTTAGCTCTTCATCGGCTGCAACTTGTATTTTCTGCATGCCGTCACAACCTGTGGATCATTAGTAAATGTATCAGGTTTGTGATGGAGAAAGGATCAATCTTACACGCACACGGCATGTATGCATAATTATTTGTTATTAAAAAAAGTTCTAGTGAGTGGCTATTAGGTGCATCTGACCCCGATCGGGTCGGGTGCACTTTCTGAGATGCAAACTAAAATGGGTTCTGCAGGTGATATACAGTGGCCACAGCAGTGCTGGTAATTCGTACCTATGATTTCATGTCGCGGTCTGAGAACGGATTTCTTCCTCACGCCTTATTTGTGTCTGAAAGGCATGCCGCTTGCTCTATATGGCTCTACTCATGGAGTTGTTAGACTTCTGTGTATGTCATGTACTCGAGAACACATGCGTATGACGCGTTCCATGTGTAAAAGTGGACATAGACAACAGACTCGGCTCATAGCTCTAGGTTTTGGTCAGACGGCATCTTAGAGAGATGTAAAGCATCTCTACAGTGTCCTTCTTGGCTCATCTCGAGTGTAGGTTTTACTACGTTGCATTAAATTAAATGCATTCAATTAGCCCACAATACGAGTGATGTCAGATTCCCAAATATGCACCTTTGATAGAACCATGGGATGGTCGAGCACAGCAGACACTGTCGAGCAAACTGCTTCCCAAAACTGTGAGAGGCGGGGGCAGGACCAAATCATGTGGATATAGTCGGCATCGTCCTGGCTGCATCTGGGGCAGCTGGCAAGGTGATCACTGGACATGCGATGTAGTCTGATCGGGGTGTAGTGAAACCTATGTAGTACTTTGAACTGAATGAGTTTAAACCGGGAGTTGAAGGACACTCGATGTGTGCGCTCGCATAGGTGTGCCCAGCGCTCATCCGACATTTCAACACCAAGGTCTGCCTCCCAAGCACGCTTCAGTTTGGCAAAGTCTGGGACAGATCTGGATTGTAACATAGTATATAACCTGGAGATTTTACCCCTCGTGGGCCCGGGGGAGGAGAGCTCCTCAATGGCAGGTTCGCCTGGTGGCAACGTTGGGAACGTTTGGTAATTACGCTTGAGGGTCCTACAGAGGGATGTATATTGGAGCCATACACTCAGGCCGCTCCTCAAGGGCAAGGGGAGATCGGGCCATTCAACAAATATACCCTGGTCAAACATGTCACGTAACAACTCGTAGCCCGCGTCCGCCGAGCGACGAACCGTTCCTGGTGGAACCCACGGGACCCCCAGGAGGAAATTCCAAAGAGGGAGGTTACCGTGGAAGGCGTAAGCAGTTCCGGCCAGCTTCCACATTTTCACTAATGCGATGGATGTGCAGGCGACCGGGCTCTGTGAGTCCAGTACCAAGGGAGCGGGTTGTAACACCAAGGAGCGGATGTCCCGGTCACAAACCGCAAGCTTCTCAAGTCGGACATGCGGGGGAGGATCCGTTGTATTAAACCAGTAAGAAGTATATTGGATTTGGGACACCAGCCAGTATTTAAGAAAGTCAGGGGCACCGAAGCCCCCGTTAGACATGGGGGTAGAAAGGGTATCGATTTTTAGGCGGGCCGCACCCAAGTGCCAAAGAAAGGAATTCACAGTACGGGTCAAATCACGAAAGAATCCCCCCCCTGGCCACAAGGGTACGTTAGTGAACCTGTAAAGCAACTGGGGCAACACCACCATCTTCTGCAATCCTATCCTGCCTGCCAGGGAAATCGGGAGTTTGTCCCAGACCCGGACCTTAGCCGTCAGGTGTGTGAGATACTTCTGATAGTTTTCCTGGAAGGTCAGCGCCCGCTGGCGCGTTACCACTATCCCCAAGTAGGTAAATGTGGATTGAGCCCATGTGAAACCAAGGGTGTCAGGGGGAGGGAGAGTGCATTCCGTGAGTGGGAAAAGAGTGGATTTCGAGCAATTCACTTTAAGGCCCGAAATTCGACCAAACTGAATGATGTCCTCCAGTATTGGGGGTAAGTTGATGGAGGGAGAGCGCACAAACAACAACGCGTCATCCGCATATAGGGACACTATGTCCGTCTGGCCCGCAGAGCGGAGGCCTCTATGAGCGTGGAATTGGCGGAGCATGTCGGTGAAGGGCTCAATTGCTATAGCGAAGATCAAGGGAGAGAAGGGGCACCCCTGTCTCGTCCCACTGGCGATCTCAAAGAGGGGGGAGCAACGGTCGTCGGTGCGGACCCTGGCCACAGGAGTAGAGTAAAGCAATCTGACCCAGGAGAGAAAGGAGGGGCCGAATTTGCAACCCTCGAGAACCCGCCACAGATACCTCAACGAAACTGAGTCAAACGCCTTTTGCATGTCAAGAGTGACAGCCACTGCGTGCGTCTCGGGACTGATTCTGTTAATTATGTTAAATAGACGCCTCAGGTTCAGGGAGGTAGAGCGACCTGGGATGAAACCCGCCTGGTCCGGATGGATGATAGATGGCAGGAAGGGAGCTAACCGGAGAGCCAGAGCCTTGGCGTATATTTTGACATCACAATTTATAAGTGAGAGCGGGCGATATGAACCACCTTGCAAAGGGGGTTTACCAGATTTAAGTAGTACTGTGATTGTGGCCTCACGGAGTGAAGGGGGGAATACACCAGCCTCCACCGACTCCTCCCAAAGAGCCAGCAAGTGAGGGAGCAGCTGTGACTTAAAATGTTTGTAAAATTCGACTGGGATACCGTCCGAGCCAGGGGCACGTCCCGAGGATAAGGAGTCAATAGCGTCCGACAGCTCCTCCAGTGTGAGTGGGGAGTCAAGGGAACCCGCGGTCTCTGGAGACGGGGTTGACAGAGGAAGGGCATCGAGAAAGGAGTCAATCTCCGCCACCGACACCTCATCTGAGTTAGAATATAGGGTTTCGTAGAATGTGAAAAATTCCCTGTTGACGTCTTGCGAAGAGACAACCAAGGAGCCGTCAGGCCTCTCAATACCAAGTATGTGTGGGGATCCCGTCTCGTGACGGATCAATCGCGCCAGAAATCTACCGGGGCGCTCACCCTCCCCGTATCTCCTTGCCATGCCAGGACTATCCAAGAACTTTTGTTCACGATCCGCAAGGGAACGGAACGTGTCCAATTCCATCCCGATGTCAGCCAGGTTGCCCGGGGTAGAGTGAAGTGAGCATGTAGCTTCCAGGGTTGATAGTCTGGATTCACTATTGGCAAGATCTCTCCGGATCGACTTAAGGACCCCATTCTCCTTGGACAACGCAATCCCTCTAATATAAACCTTAAAGGACTCCCATAGAGTGGCCTGAGACGTTACTGAGCCCGTGTTAGTCTCGAAGAACTCTTCAATCGACAGCTCGAGCTCAGAACAGAACTCTGGGTCCAGTAAGGAGAGGGGTTTCAATCTCCAGTTGCGAGTCCGGCCGGGATCAGGACCCCAGCCGACGGTAACAGTGACTGGAGAATGGTCAGACAGGGTTCTGGGAAGTATCATTAACTGTATTACATTCTTAACCAATTCGTTGGAGATCACCCATCTGTCAATGCAGGAATAGGAATCGTGGACTGAGGAGTAGAAAGAGTAGATGCGAGAATCCGGGTAGAAGAACCTCCATGCATCCACCATGGCCAGACGGGGTAGGGATGACAGTGCAGCGTAAGCTGCCCTGGAGAGGTGACGGGGCTTGGAGCCAGATCTATCGAGAGCTACATCAAAGATTGTGTTGAAGTCACCCCCCCAGAGGATAGGAACAAGGGGGAAGCCATCGAGGAGGGAGGTGACCTGCACATAAAAATCCGGGTCATCTAGGTTAGGGCCATAGATGTTCAGCAGAACCACTTCCTTGTGGTGAAGCATGGCATGGAGCAGTACATATCTGCCTTGGGGGTCAATTAACGAGGAAATGAGGGTGAACTGGAGGCTCTTATGGATGAGGGTCATGACCCCGCGGGTCAGTGAAAGTCAGTGAAAAACCTATGGGGACCCCAGGTCTTGGCGAAGCGCATGCACTGTTCTGAGCGGGCATGTGTCTCTTGTAAAAAGAGAATCTTGGATCCGTGGCACTCGGCCTGCAACTGGAGCTGCCTCATCTTTTTATAATTACCCAACCCCCGTACGTTCCAGCTCATAAAGGTCAGGGCACTCTCAATCACAAATGCGGTGACGTTTGAAACAAAGAAAATGTCAATAACCAATGGGTCAGATTTGCGGCCCTGCGACAACAGTTCCTGAGTGCCACACCACAGTCCGCCTTTGCTGCCAGCGCCAACTTTTTAATAACAAAACCCCAAACATGTCCCACCCCCACCCACATCCCCCCCAACCAGAGGGATGACAATCCCAACCCCCCTCAGCCAAAACCAAACCAAAGGCATCAGCGCCTGGGGGCCTGTAGGCCTGACTGGCCGCTTCGCTCCGGGCTGCAGCAGATCCAGTAGAGCAAAAGATGCCCACAATAGGAGTTGCACGTAGCTTGGGCAAAGTACTTGTACATGGTGATCTGGTACGTCTATGTAAGTTGAACAGAACAAGCAGATTACGGGATGGAGGATCAGCGTGGCCCCGATGCGGGAAGGCGGCAGGGCCTGGCCACTCCCCGTCGGGAACCTAGGGTAACTGCAGAACCGTGGTCAGAGGAGAGGGTTCAGCCAGGAAAATGTTTGTCAATGAACTTGGAGGCCTCCTCTGGGATTGTAAAGAAGAACACCTGGTTAGCGTGTTCTATGCAGAGTTTGGCGGGATAGAGCATAGCGTATTTGATTGAGTTGTCTTGCAGCCTTCGTTTCACCGCTTGGAAAGTCTTGCGTTCCCATTGGACGGCTGTTGAAAAGTCCGGGTAAAGGTGAATCCTTGCGCCGCCCAGTAGTAGCTTACCTTTGAGCCTTGCGGCCCTGAGGAGGGCGTCACGGTCATGATAGTTCAGCACACGAGCTATGATGGGCTGAGGTGGAGCGCCGGGCCTAGGTTTAGCCGCCAGAGCGCGGTGTGCCCGCTCAATTGCGAAGTGTGGGGAAAGCTTGGGCTCGTCGAGGAGCGACAGCAGTGTGCGCTGAACAAAGTCTTCCATTGGCTCGTGGACTTCATCCTCGGGAACCCTGATGATGCAGAGGTTGTTGCGCCTCGAGCGGGATTCCAAGTCCTTGTTTTTCTTTTCCACCTCGAGGACTCGGTTGGAGAGGGCGACGACCTCAGAACGCAGTGCACCCAGCGCATCCTCAGCGGAGCCGACCCGCGTCTCGACCTCCGACACCCGGCTATCAGTCCTCTCAATGTGGGCCTTAATAGAGGATATAGTACCGTTCATGTCGTCTAATTTGGAGTGAAGTGCGGTGAAGCCCTCCCGAATAAAGTCCATCATATTTTGGGATTCCGGAGCTGCGTCAGACGAGGTAACAGGGGCCTGCTCGGCAGCCTCCTCCGACGATCTCACCGCAGACTTCGCGAACATGTTGATGGAGCTCTGTTTCCTCGTGCCCCCCTTAGTCATCCTGGCAATATCGGAGGTCGAGGAGAAGGCAGGGGGGGCACGGACCCCGCACCTTGTAACACAGTGTACAAAATATGGTTAGGAACAGGAAGCAACCAGAGGCCGTGGATCAATGAGTGTAAGATATTGTGGCAGCCAGGGGAATTGTGAAAGCTTGATATTAGCGCTGGGCCCACTGCCCTGATTGTAAGGTCCGATGTACGTGCAGAGTCAGTGCAGGCGTGGGGTAGCTGTTGGGCCCACAGACAGCCCGAGTAGTGAGGAGTTAATGAGACTGTAGCACCTTAGGGGTTGACGAGCAGGCGTCGCTGAAGTGGGTGGCAAGGGGTGGTCAGCAGGAGGGGGACTGGTGGACCACCCGTGTAAGGCCAAGCGTAACCAGGCGATGAATGTCACAGCGGTAGGCACGGTCCTCCAATTGAGCCCATGGGCGCGTTAGTGCAAACCAGAAGGTGCGTAGTGACAGGCCCCAGCAGCACTGGGATGCGGACAACAGCAGGGTATGTTGCAGTGGGGGACCTAAATTCGCATCGTGTTCCGGTGGGTCTTAGTGTTCGGGTCCCCCCAGCCGGCATCAGGTGGGAGCAATGATGTCGTGCGAGTAAGCGGGAGCCAGGCAGGCGGGGGGGGCAGCCCCGCACCGAACCTGGTGGTGGTGCCGGCCCGTGTGCGCCAGATCAGCAGGGAGACCACCTCCAAGACAGAAGAGACAGTGGGCCTCCGGTCTGCGGGAGGGCGGCCGCAAGGGCCGCAGGAGCCAGGCACACCCTCCCCCCTCACGCCCCGTACCTTGCTGCACTCCGATGCTGTTGTTCGTGTGGAGGAGTGGCGGGGGGGGGAGTGGAGAAGCGGGAGCCGGGCCTGTTGTTGGAGTGCCGCAGGACACGGCGCAGGGGCGCGGAACCAGAAGCACCGCCGGAGCTGGGGGGCCGCCGGACGAAGTGGAGGGGCCGGCAGCCGCCGACGTCTTGAGATGGGTCGTGAAATAAATGGGGAGCAGCCCGGCCAGCCGCGATGGTCCGGTGCGCCTCGCGGGGTTGGCGCCCCTCCCCCATGGCGGCCCGCAGCGCCGCGTCCTCAGGTGGGTGGGCGAGCCGGTGTCGCCGGAGCTGCGGGGCGGGGAAAGCAGGGGAGAGAGGCGTAGTCCGGTCCCCGGGGCGCGTACAGGTTCCAAACTTCGCACGCTCGTGGCAGGAAGGCTCCCGAAGGATCGTAGGTAGCCCTGCAGGGTTATATGCAGCATTGGGCGGAGGAAATAAGGATCGATTGCTCTGCCAGTCCGGAGCGTAACGCTTAAGCGGCCATCTTGCTTCAGTGCAACAGCGCCCCCCAACTACACGTGTTTTTAAAAAACTTCACTTGGAATGAAAGTTTGGGTTGGTGATTAATGCATAGATTAGGGCAGGTTTTCCCTCTTATTTACCCCAACCCTAGATAAGCTGATCCCCAAAGCTGACTAGGGATAGAAAACTCAAAAGGGTTTAGTTAGTATGTTGGAGGGCAATTTAGATTTAGGCTACACTTTTGGTGAAATATATTTATAAATAACTGACTAATTGTTCTTGTTTGACATCCCATTCACAAGACCCACAATGGCTGCCCCTGTATGTCTTTCACCAGTGTCCTGAATAATTATTGATGACCCATCAACAAAAAGTACCTCAACTTCCTCCAAGGCACCCTCCTTGGCACTTGTCCTCTCTTCCTCTTCTCCCTCGTAAATTGCACAATCATGGATAATGTCATCAGGTTTCACTGGCACGGCTGTAAATGTAACACGATGGAGTAGGTGACACTGTACAATATGTATCAATGAATTTGATAAAGTAATCTCATACCCTGAAACTCTTTGAGTTGTCAAAGTCAACTTGGACTTTTCCAAGATCGCAAAGACGGCATGCTCCACGTGCAATGTCACCAGGCAACCCATGGTATTGGTTGAATACTTTTGAATTGCAAAAGCTGCTGTCGCTAAAGCTTTCTCACAAGGGTCCCTGCATCACAGGGTCTAGAAGTCCACTGTAATATGCCAATAGTTTATGGCCTAGTGATGTTTGCTGGATCAGGACCCCTATCATCACCTACCTGTTTTCTTGCAATGCGCGGTCGCCATGACCAAAGCATTACTGATCACAGCCTTCAGTTCCCGGAAGCAAGTCACCATTTCTTGAGACCATTCTATCAGACACTTCACCTTCTGAGCTTCCTTAAGTCCCTGCAGTAAGGGCCTCACGTAACTAGAGAAGTCAAAGATCCATGATCTACAATAGTTACAGAGCCCCAGAAACTGCTTTATTTTTTTCACTGTGACTGGCAGAGGTGTTTTCTGAACTGCAGTGGATCTCTCTGGCATTACCTTCCTTACTGCGGGTGATATCACTTACCCCAAATATACTACCTCTGCCTGGCAGTACTGCAATTCTTCTTTGTCCACTTTGTACCCCTTCTCCACAAGGCAGGTGAGGAGCGTTATTGAATCTCATCGACACTACTCCTCTGAAGTGCTACAGACTAACAAATCATCCACGTACTGAATTACTTTACTGGACATATGTACATTTCCCAAATCCATTTCAACCATCCTCTTGAAAACACTTGGTGATTCACAGTACCCCTGGGATAACCTTGTGTGCTTGAATCTGTGACCACGATACTTAAACACTTTGAGGTACTGAGAATCAGGGTTTTAAGGGGGCTGAGAAAAGAAAATGTTTAAAAATCAATCACCATGAAGTGGGTCGACCCAGTAGGGCTATTACAGAGAATGATGGCAGGATTCGGTACCACCAGAAATTCTGCCTCAAAATTATTGAGGGGGTGCAAATCCTGCTCCATCCTCCTACTGGACCCCTTCACTTTCTTCACAGGGTAGATGGCTTTGTTACATAGGGACACAGAAGGTTGTATTATGCCTTGCTTCATCAGCGCCATCATGGTCTCATAAATTCCCTTGTCTGCCTCTCTAGACATGGGGTACTGCTTAACCTGTGGTAGTTTAGCACCAGCTTTCACTTTTATGCACACTGCTCCAACACTCTTTAGCAGCCCCACATCATGCGGATTGCTGGTCCATAAATAGTCCTGCACCTTTTCCAAATCCTCCTTCCAATGGCAATGTATTTTTAACGATGAGCATGGTCTCTGGTACTTCCCTTTGCTCGATCACTATCTGGCAAGGCACCCCCATCTAAAAAACCATCTCTCCTGTGTCTCGGTGTGTTCGAATAATTGCTCATCGGACACGTCCCTTAGCAATAAAGTCAGATAGATGTACAGAACGGTGTGCCGTTCTTCACCTTTCCGAGACAACCACCCTGTTCTTCTTGATCAGCACTGCCTCTATGAGAATCGTAACAATGGTGCCTGGTGTTACCTCGTGCAGCCCAGTAAGCCGAACCAAAAACTCAATTATTACCCACCATGTCTGATTTCTAATCCCCGGGACCCAACTCATTCATTATCCCATAAAGAAACACAGTTGAATGTAGAGGCACCCCCCTTATTGCGCTGTTGCTACAGTATGCATGCATGAATGCACTGCTTCTCTTACCGGATACAACCCTGGAGTCGAGCATACTATACCTTCCTCCATAGAAGCAATCAACATTCAAAGCTTACTAAAGAGGTCTTGACCCAAAAGATTTTCTGGGCTATCCGTACAATACAACAAAGGAGCAGATACATTTTGTGCACCTACCTTAATACGTAGATCTGCAGTATAAGGAACGAACAGGATAACCCCAGGGAATCCCTTTGTGTCAATTGTTTTGCCTGACAAGGGTAACTCACCTTCCTTAATGCAAAATTGTAATGTTTGGTCACCACCTGCACACCTATCTGGGGTTTCTCTTCTGGATCGGTGGGAACGGCCAGGACTGGACACATCAGGGATCCCTCTGGGCTGTCCTACCCCTGGTACAAATTAGCACAGTGGAGCGAAAAAGGACTCCCTCCAAAAACACTCACTAAAGTGTAATGAGGTAAAGGATTTTTCTCCTATGTCTGTACCGGTGCCTGTGCTGGCATGGTCAGTGGTATCCCATAGGCCTGTTCAACCCCAGTCGCTGAGTTCTGTTCAACCCATACCTGTGTTACGCTCACCTGGTATCCACGGGGACGCCACTCAGCCCTGGTTGGTTGATATGCGCCTGGAACCCTCTCCCCGATCCCGGGTGGTGTCTTCGATGGAAGTCTAGCCTGAAATTGCAGGAGGGCTGGATTCAAGACTGGTCGACTCAGGTAAGATCTCTTCCCACCTCCCTTGAACTCGACCCGTAGGCCCTCTCCTCACCTTGTTTCAGTATAAGGCATGCTCTCCATCCTGCCTTCTTTGGCAGGGGTGCGTAGTCTCCAGTGGGCATGGGCGACTGAGTTACTTCACTGGTGCAAGCCCGTTCAAGTGTCTTTAAGGTAGGCCTTAATGCCTAGCAGTCTTTGCATATAATACTGATCTTGCCTTCCTTTCCTTTTGTGGTTAATGTCTTTTTCTTTCTCCTTAGGCATGCAGGAGATTCAGCGTGTCGTGCTGGTAGTGGATCAAGCACCTGCCGGTAATGGATGGCTCGAGATGTGCGCTGCACTCCGGTAAGTAATGCGCTATGCACGGCTCTGCTTTGCCTTATATATGCTAACCTGTGTTTCCTCTTCCGATACAGGTTGCAATGTTCTACTCCGGCGGGCGTGGTGTCCCGGAATGATGCCGGCCAAGAGGCGACTAGCCACGTGAGGTTCTCGTGATATCCGTTGCTTATATTAACCCGGGGATGCATTCACTAATGTTGTCTTTCTCTCTTTCCTTTTCAGGTTACTTCATTCCGGTAAGTATGCGGTGCCCAGAAGATGCAGTTCACTGGATAGACGGCCCGCAAGTAAGCAGAATTAGGAATGAATGTCGGGCTGATGACAGGATGGAGTTCGCAGGTAAGATTCTATTAATGATGTTCTTTTTCCCCTCTGCAGGCTCGTTGCTCCAAGGATTGCTGGTATCAAGACACTGGACACAGTGAGCATTACGCTGCAGTTTGCAGAATAATGTGAAGCGTGTTCTGGTGCTTGGGTGTGGTTTAAATAGCCTCCCAGTAAAGTAGTCCAGGTAAAGTAGTCCCAGGCCACCACACCCAAAACACTATACCGCATAGCTTAGTTCTTGGGAACTAGGCTATGTGGGTGCCTCCATGTTGACTGCAGGCCCAAAGAAAAGTAGTCTCCATTCAAAGATGTTCTCCATACTGAATATGAGCCTGGCGCCAAAGACTGACTCCAAGAGAGTCTTGGAAGAGGATGTAAGGCCTGTTAGGCCCTAATGGAACCCCAAACCCTGACCTTGCCTGGCAGGTTGACTTGCCAATGGGGGTTTTGGATAAGGGTTGTGACAACCTGCTGCAATTGCACAGGGCCTCTGGCATATATCAGGGTTAGGGTATCGCATCTGCTGAGCTCCCACGTTAAAACGTTGTGACCTGTCTCGACAATCTAGTGATATGTTTCCCATCCTTCCGCACAACCAACACTGAATCCCATAAAACCCTTTATAGTTATTTCCCATTGGCTCATTAAACTGAGACCCCATTCCTCTGAACCTGCCAAATGACCCACTTCTTCATGGAAATCCTCTCCTACTCCTCGGAAACCCTGTCATTTGCCTTCAACTGGTAGTTTACCCATCCATACAGGCTTGTGTCATACCTGATTCACCATTTCCCTGTTTTCCCCATTGCCCATGCTGTCCCTCCATGGAACTAGTAATCACTACGACTTCCAAACAAATCTCCACCAATTATTTCTGAACATGTTTTGCCTCTGCATTTTGTGCAGATTCTATACTCTCATTTTCCTTTTCTTGCCTCCTTTTACAAAAATGTACAATGTGTGCCTGAATTTCCAGCCAACTCTTGACCTCCATCCCTACCACCTTACAAAAATTGTGCTGAACTTCCTTGAGCAGACCCTTCTTTAGCATGTGGTAAATAATCTCCACATTCTTGCCCCACGCTTCTCCCCTCTCTGCCCACCACATCTCTTGAATTAACTGGATGTGTGCGGCAGGATCATCATCCAATTTTATAAGTTTTGCTCAAATATAATTTATATCCAGCGTATCGGGATACATAATCTGCGGGGCCCCCATACCTGTGTCTGTAATTATTAAAAACTGCTCCATTGTGGGTATTTGTGTCCAACTGAACTCCCGGATACCCCACTCTCCTCCAAAGCTTGTCTGACTGCTCCCCCATCAGAGTCGTGAATAGACTTTTCATATCCACTATGGCCAACATGAAACCAGCGGTCTGTTTCTCTAATGCATACATCCACTTCCCCACCCCTGCAGTGAGCAAAGGGAGTGGGTTCATCAAGTTATTCTGGACCATGTGTAACTATGGGACATAATACCCCATTCCCTGACCCTTCTGGAGTAATGGAAATGTGGGGCAACGGAAATGGAGCTACATCCGTTCTTACTGGGTCTTCCCCCATCTCTCCCATGCTACCTACTACAGACATACAAGTGTTCTGGTGTGTGCTAGGACTCCATGGTGTATCTGCCGTTGCGGCTCCTGCAGCAAGAGGCAGGCTGCCACACCCTGCCTGCTCTCCCTGCTTGACATCCGATTCCGATTCTCCTTTGTCGCTTCCTCATTTTATCACTAATTCCGACACTTCCACAGGCACAGAAGCATACTAGGCACTACTGCAGGTTGCCGGCTCCTGTCCTCCCTGCTAAAACCCTGTACCCATTGCAGTATTTCTGTTCTCCAGGTCCACATTGACCTCTTTAATAATGGATTCATCCAACCTAACAAGAACCTGCCATTGTCTCCACCTTCCTTCCTCTATAAGCCCTGTCTATTCATTTCTTTCCATTCTTCATTTCTCTGCCATTATAACAGCATTACTTCTTCCTCTGCTAGCCTCCACGCTTCTTCCATTTGTGCCTGCTCTTGTGTCTCTGCCCCCCTTCCTCACATGTGCATTATGAAACTCTTTGTCGCCCAGCTTCTAGCTGCTTCGTCGTACACCATGTCTGAATCGTGTTTGTATTTCATTTGGCCGTTTTAGCATTTTATGTTTATACGTGCATACAAGTCTAATATGTATCAATTTGAACACAAAGTAACACTAAGGGCCTCATTACACAGTAGGCGGAGAACCATGGCGCTATCAGCGCCATGGTTCATGCCGGTAAAATACCGGCACCGACTTGGTGGAAAGGGGAATTACCGCCCCATTCCAAGGTTGGCGGGGCGGTAATTCCCCCTTCCACCATTGCCTTTCCCCATTCCCATTTTTGCCCCATAGGGCAGAATGGGAATGGGGAAGGTGCTAATTACGGTACCGCAAATTGCGGTACCGTAATTAGCTCCCTGGGTCCCTTTGTGGGTTGGTTTTTAACACCTGCAAAAAGCAGGCGTTAAATTCCCCAACCCGCAAAGGGACCTCGTAGTAAGGCGGTAAGGATTTACCGGTACCGGTAAAATACCGGTACCGGTAAACCCTTACCGCCTACCATGTAATGAGGCCCTAAGTAACATATCCCATTCATCTTTAACTACATTATATACATCTAAAATGTTAACATCGTGCCTATTTCACCGCACCCCCAGTCACAAATATTGTGTGGGCAATATCAACCCCTCTTTATCGTTGGGACATTTCCTGACCAAACCAAACAAGTACAAGGAAAAGTAGACCATGGTGCGGTGGTGAGAATGAGTCCAAGGAAATCCATATTCTGAATAAGGGTGATCTTTGAGGTATGCTTCATGTTAATTCGATGTAAGCCCAAATGTGTGCTAGCCACAAAACCACAGCATGACAAAGCAGTTATGGATTTCTCTGACATCGCCGACAGTAGGGTGGTGTAGAAATGTAAATGCAACTATGCCATCTGATTATATATTGGCCTAATCCACTCGTATCACTTTCGCATCATGAAACAATGTCGCAACATGTGAACCTGAAACCATTGCTTGAGAAGCCATTTTGTGTAAGAAGGCCATTTTGAGTTTTTGTTCTGCTCTCTGCTCATTGCATATATATCTATATATATATATATATATATATATATATATATATATATATATATATATATATATATATTCTGGTTTACAGCTTGAGCACAGTAACCAACCGCTGCTTGAACTTTGAGTTGCTTACATAGTTAGGAATGCCAGGTTGCCACATGATTTGTTTTGTCTTATAATGAGAGAACCTTGAAGCTGAACATAAGCACGAGTAATCTTGAGGGCCATGTAGGTGATCGTGGCCTGGCTCCAGTCTGACATCTTGAAGGGCTGGGGACATGAGGGGCAGGAATCATGACACAAGGACAGACAAGCTGCCTACAGACAAGACTAACATTGTGATCAGGTGCTGCCTAAGGAGAAACTGTAAGAGCTCGACAGGGAAGCTCTAAAAAGCACGTTGAGAAACTTTTAGAGAACTATGCCTCTATTTGGGGCCGCCCGTACAGACAATGCTGATGACCAGTTTGATGAAGTTAGACATGTACAAATGAAACGATGGTCCTTGAAGGCCAAATGTATATTGATCACAGTTTTCGCATGTGTTGCAATAGCTCTGATAATCATTGACATTTTCAATGAGAATGATTCAGGTTGTTCCGATGACAACAGCTCAGACACTAGTTCTGAGGAAGATACCGTTTTTTGGTGATGCACTTGGCTTAGGCCAAAAGGAGGCTTTGCAGAAATGTAAATGCAACTATGCCGTCTGATTATATATTGGCCTAAGCCACTCGTATCACTTTCGTATCATGAAACAATGTCACAACATGTGAACCTGAAACTATTGCTTGCAAAGCCATTTTGTGTAAGGAGGACATTTTGAGTTTTTGTTCTGCTCTCTTCTCATTGCATATATATATATATATATATATATATATATATATATATATATATATATATATATATATATATATATATATATATATTATATATATATATATATATATATATATATATATATTCTGGTTTACAGCTTGAGCACAGTAACCGACCACTGCTTGAATTTTGAGTTGCTTACATAGTTGGGAATGCCAGGCTGCCACAATTTTTGTTTTGTCTTATAATGAGAGAACCTTGAAGCTGAACATAAGCACGAGTAATCTGCAAACCCACTTGCCATTCTGTCTAGTTAGGCCATTATAGCAGGCAGCTAGAAAGAATTATATATGGCTGTATGTGCTCCCCCGCAGGAGTTGTTATTAATTTCTGCTTCAGAACTGTTTGACCTTAGCACAGAGAGATAACATTGTCTGGTAAGACAAGGAATGCCACCTCATTATAGGTAACATGATATGTTTTCCTCCGTCCAGATGCACCCGGTTCTCAGATAGTAAATTGTCTTGGCACTGGCAGCAAGAGTGTAGAATGTTTTTGTATAATGAATTACGCAGTAACCCCTTGAACCCTAGCCTGATGATGTCTGGACAAAGGGGGCCCGGCAATGCCTTCTAATGCTGTGAAGTTTGCTATATATGTGCCTGTTATACTTGCGCTCACTCTCTCTCTCCTCACGGTGTCCGCCTTACACATCGTGGGGAGCTGAGATCCATTTGATCAAATGCTATTATTGAATAAATATATTTGACTTTGGATCCTCGTGACTGGCGTGTCATTCGTGTATGGTTGGATGCCTTAATCCCGGTCTTTGATCCATCAAGATGGCGCCCGAATAGGGACCCTCCCACTGATGCCCCATTGCGGAGATGAGCAAGGACGAGGTGAGCGGACCGAGATCGGCGTGTGCCTTAGGGGCGCCCCTATGCAAAGTGAGAAGTGACTCCTCCGCAGGTCTGTGCACAGCCCTTCTCTGGCTGGCAGACCGCGTCCTGCGAGCACGGCGGCGAGTGTCCAGGAATCGAGGCAGATTGAGCCAGGACACGCCAGACACGACGACTGCGTTTTACAGGACGATTGTTGAAACCAGGTGAGTCGTGCCCCGATACCCGATATCCCTGATATTTGTTGTTGATAGTTCCCTTGCAAGAAGCAAACACCCAGGTAAAGAGAGTACGGGTTGTAATTATGCCTGGGAAATTGGCATCCTGTTTTGCTAGATTTTTGCACTGCAGAAGTCGATCTTTGGAATATGGCCAACCAGGGCTACCCAAAGTGTCACCGGCATATGAAATGTATGTAAAATATGGATTAGGAGCAATAGTTTTTAATACGATTTGGCACAGACAAACTAGGCATGAACCCGAACTTCAGTGGTCGAATTAAGGCAGTTTTGAGCAATCCCCGCGTAGTGCACTTTGAAACTGTATTGTTACGCAAAAAGGCTAGGCCCACTGCATTTGACACTATCAGGGACTAGAGGAAGGAAGCGACACAGCGCTTGCGAAGGAGAGAAAAGCATGCACGCAAACATAAGACTAATGCTGAAAAAGCATTAGAGCATGACCAACAGAGACAAGAAGATAAAATCAGGGGTTTAGACAGGGCATTCCAGTTAGAGATACAGAAGATATATCCCTCTCAGGATGTGTATGCGTCAGATGAATTGAGAAATAAGATATTGAATGAGCGAAGGTCTGACCCAATTGATGATTCCACTGCATCGCCTCCCTATGCACCGCCTCCGGCTGCTCTTCTGCTTGCGCCCCCTCCTGTGTTGGCACTTTGTCAATTGTTGCGATCGCTACTCCGTCCCTTCCATCTGCGCCGCCGGCGTCATTTCCTCTACCACCTAGCGAGGCAGATTTGCATGTTGACTCTCACCCAAGTGGTTCTGCTTCATTGTCAGAGGTTTATAATGATTAGAGGGAAACCCGTAGTATAGTTAGCAAAGAAAGGAAGATGGAATTGCACCGGTGGGCTGAAACATATGTTGAAGGGGGCGATGAAGGTGCCACTTTATCTGCTTTGTCCGATTATGGGGATTTCACTGACCAAAAGGTATTGATTGAAAGAATTGCTTCGTATTTGGTTGAGATATAGGGTGATTTAACGGATGAAGTTGCGCCGCAAGACTTGCGTGACCAGGTGGTCCTTGCCCAGACTTGTAGTAACAGCACGAAGATGCAAAATTATTTTAGTAGAATATTTATGTTCAAGAGAGAACTTGATTGTTTACACAAATCACTTGTAGACAAGCATAAGACGCAGATATCGTATGTTCAGAAGCGGTATTTCCCTCCTTCAAAACTGGTTAGTGAAGAGATGCGTATTTGTGTGAGAGATGCCCTTAGGTGGATTTCAGATGCCACTATTCCCCCGATTTAAATTCATGATACATTTTGTCAATACACAGCTGCGATGCAAAGGAAAGTGTTGCAGGTGATGGTCGAGTATTTGCAGGACGATTGTATGAAGCATAACGCATGTTGTCTAGCTCATTTAATGCTGATTTAAAAAAGAGCTTTTTCAACAGAAACCCCATTGATTGCATTGTCTCTTGATCTGACCCTATTGTTGAATAGACGTTTAGTCCTTCCCATGATTGACCCGCCCACTATGCAGTTACCTATGAGAGAGGTTCCACCAACATTTGTTCCCAAGGTAGAAATTCCAGCCATTGATGTAGGTAATGCACGCACGATTGAAGCACATTATATTTCCCAGTTTGTCCCATTCTCCCACCAAGAAGTAAATACACTGAAACAGTCGATTCCAGATAAAAAGTATCCTTCTGGATTCTATAAGGAAATTGAATCTGTTTTATATTCATCAGTGTTTACATTGGGAAATATTGATTTGTTATTGCCTGTTATTTTGCCTGCTGACATATGGAAACATATTAGGTCCGTGGATGAAGGGCCAGGATTAGGCGACACATGTACTAACATGACACAAGCAGACAGCGATAGGAAGGCTGGTGAGCGACCGCCGCAGATTATTTTAACATTGCCTAAGAACATTGTCACTAATTTTTTTTTTTTTTTTTCATTTTTTTCTTTTTTTTCATTTTTTTTTTTTCATTGTCACTAAATTGAAAACGATTGTCCCAGAAAAACAGGATTGTTTGGGACAAACCCACTGCTTGCATGCAAAACGAGTCGGAAAGTGTTACAGAATATTTTAATATGTTTGAGGAAGTGTTTCCGGATTTTACTGGACAAGATCTGATTACGGAACCAGGTAAAAGATTGTTTGTTGACAATTTTGTGCGAGGTTTGTTCCCCGAAATACAGACACTGATTATGACGTTTGAAAGCGCATGGCAAGCAAAGTCGCAATCTGAGGTTCTATACATGGCTCAGAAAACAGAGTGAATGCAGAGAAGGATAAGGTGGAGAAAAAGAAAAGTGAATTGAAAACAAGTGTTTTGCTTCAGCAAGTGGCAAGGGGAGCGGGAGGTGGTAACACACAGTTCAGAGGACAATACGCACCACAGCGCCAGGCCCAGTTAGGTCCCCCAACCATTAACCAATGTGCATACTGTAGACAAGAAGGCCATTGGCGCGCACAATGCCCAATTCTCCAGCAGAGAGTGAATGGTACCCTATCTAGATGATTGAGGGGACTTCCAGGCCTAGGGGGCCCTCGAAGGAATAATTATGCAAATAATCTGCAATCACAGCCACAGACACAACCACAAGAAGGCCAAGGGAACCAACAACAGAATACAGGTGGCAGGAACATATTTGATAATCCCTCCAATGCATATTACACTGAAGACTTTACATCTGATGATGTACTTTTCCCATAGGACAGGCCAAAACAGGGTCTGGAATCAGTACCTATTCCCATTGACCAAAAAGGGCCCAACGTAGAGATGAGAATTGGGAATAGGGAGCATGTATTCTTAGTAGACACCAGTGCGCAGAAATGCTCAATCGACCATCAGCGGGTTCCAGATGTACCACTGTCAGGGCAAAGCAATGTTTCCGTAGGGTTCTCAAGTACACCAGTAATCTGCCCGGTTTCAAAGCCGGTGCCTATTACATTGGGTCCTTTCACTGAGCAGTGTCCATTCCTACTGACCAAGAATTGTGGCGAGATTTTTTTGAGGTTAAATTTCTTGAAGAAATTGAATGCTGTGATTTACTGTTCTCCGGATGGAGTGTATTTGACGATCTCACAGCAACATAATCCAGTTTCGCATTTTGTATCCATGCCATTGTCAACTGAATTAAGTACAGTCCAAGCATGTCGATGGGCCGCGAATGATAATGATGTTGGTGTCTTGCAAGTAGAGCCAGTCCACATTACCTTGAAAGCAGGCCTTGAAAAGCATTGTCGCTGATTTGGTGCATAGAGGAGTAATTGAAGAAATTGCAGGGAGTGTGTGTAATAGTCTGATTATTCTGGTGTACAAGAAAGCGGATAATGCGATCCCGTTCTGTTTTATTATTGATTTACGCGCGATTAACAAGATTGTTGCTCCACAGTTTCCGATTGTCCCAGATGTTACTACGATTCTAACTATGATCCCGGCTACCGTCACTCATTTTAGCGTGATTGATTTGAAGAATGCTTTCTTTAGCATTCCAGTGCATGCTCCTTCACCTTTACATGAGTACCACAAGGCTATACAGAAAGTCTGAGCAGCTACAGCAGGGCCCTGAAAGAACAGTTGGACACATTAGAACTACCCTCCACATACACGTTATTACAGTACATTGATGACTTGCTGATAGCTGCAGATTCAAAGGATGCTTGCAAGGAGGGCACTGTATTGTTATTAACACACTTAGCAGAACACGGCCATAAAGCATCACTTAAGAAGTTCCAATATTGTCACCAGTAGGTGGCCTATTTGGGTCGAAAGAGGGCAGATGCTTGACGCCAGAACGAACTCAGAGCATATCTGAAATGTCTGTCCCAAATATGCAGAAAGAGGTCAGAGCTTTACTTGGCATGGCCTCAAATTGTAGACAGTGGATTCTGAACTTTTCTTTGATAATTAAGCCTATGTTTGCATTGACGAAGAAGGATATTCCTTCGCCCTTGCCATGGAACATGGACTGTCAGACAGCATTCGATTCACTGAAAGCTGCATTGTGTTCAGCTCCAGTTTTGGGCACACCGAATTATGAAAATGTTTTTGTCCTGTATGTGCATGAAAGAGATGGATGCGCTTTGTCTGTATTGACACAGGACCATGGGGAGAAGAATAGACCATGCGGTTATTTCTCCTCCACACTGGATCCTGTTGCATGCGCAGACACAACATCTCACGTCGGCTCAGCTAACAAGGTGCAAGCTGATTCTCTTTGCTCCGCATATCCAAATTAAGCGATGTTGTGCTTTGAATCTGGCTGAATTGCTACCTTCTCCACAGGAGACAGAAAACTGTGACATTGTATCACATGATTGCCTTTTTGTAACTGAACAAGATGCTAAGGGTAGGGTTCACCTGACTGACACACCCTTGAGGCAACAAGATGGAGAGCTATTTTGTGATGGCTCATGTTTCAAATTACCCGACGGCACATCCACTGCTGCCTATGCTATCACCACTTTGACTACTGTTGTAGAAAGTAAATTAATCCCAAGCCGCAGAAATAATCTCCTTGACTAGAGCCTGTGAAATATCTGAAGCTCTTAGTGTAAACATATTTACCGATAGCCAATACGCAATCGGGGTAGTTCATAACTTTGGACGTCTGTGGGCTGAGAGGGGTTTCTTCACATCGCATGGTACAAAGATCGAGCATGGCACTTTGATAGTACAGTTGTTGTCGGCAATCGCACTCCCAACCAAACTAGCAATAATGAAATGCGCCGCACATCAAAAAGTGATGGACGATGTGGGAAAAGGAAATGCTTTTGCCGACAGAATTGCTAAGCAAACTGCAAATGACGTGCACTCCAAAATGTACATTCTAGATTCAGCAAAATGGGTCACTGACACTTGCGTAATGGACAAAGAGATTGCTAGCGTAAAGGAAATTCAGACAGAAGCTACTCCCGAAGAAATCAAACAATGGTCAGAGGGTCCCACGGGACTAAACAATGAGGGTTGTTGGGTTAATCATGCCAAGCAATGATGGATGTTACCCAATGCATATGTTACTGCCAGAGTCACCATGGCACATGGTCCTACACATATATGTGCGAGAAAGACCTGTCAGCTTTTAGACCCTGTCCAGTATAATGAGAACATCTGAAAGGTTGCTTAACGATTTGTCCAAAACTGTATGGTCTGTTCGCAACATAACACTGGAAAGGGAACACCGACACCAAACGGTAGTTGTGGTCCTCCCTCCATGCCATTTGAAGTGATACACTTTGACTTCATTAAGATGAAGCATTGCCAGAACTACAAATATGTCCTGGTGGTAATTTGTGCTTTTAGTAAATGGGTTGAGGCCTACCCACAGAAAGATTGTACAGCTATGTCTACAGCCAAATCCATGTTGAAGGAGTACTTCCCCAGGTTTGGGTTGCCAAAAGTAATTTGGTCCGACCATGGCCCGCATTTTGTTGCAGCAGTAATACTGAAAATATGCGCAGGCCTGCAAATTGACAAACGTTTTCACTCAGCGAGGCACGCTCAAAGTGCCGGACTTGTGGAACGTCATAATGCTATTCTGAAAATTAAACTTGCAAAAATATGCGCCCAAAGCAAATTGAAATGGCCAGATACCTTGCTCTTAGCCTTACTCTGAATGCGGACAACCGCACAATCAAGAACAGGTCTCTCCCCATATGAGATCATCATGGGGAGGCCAGCAAACATATGGAATGTACTCAGGCCCAAGAAGTTGAGTGACATAGAATACCCTATATTGGCTGATTACTGTTATCAGTTGACTCAAAACTTGCATTTGATTCATCAGCAGGTGCGAGAGGCTGCTCCTGCCAAATACGAAGGGCCGGGACATCGTCTGCGGCCAGGGGACTGGGTCCTCACAAAAAACTTTGATCGAAGAAACTGCCCTGAAACACAGTGGAAGGGGCGGCCCCTTGCAGGTCCTCCTGGCCATGCAGACTACAGTACGTGTCGAAGGCCGAAAGTACTGGATCCATGCCACACACGTTAAGCGGATCCTGCTTCCTCTGCCCTACGACAAATGGGATGACAAAGACGTCGATGACTCCATCTCCCAGAATGCATCAGCACCGATTGACATGCAGAATTCCAAGCCTGAGTTGAATCTACTTCCTAAGCCTGAAGGGAGTGAGGAGCTTGCAGCGCCATCTTTGCTGCCTTCCTATTGTCTGCATCATCCTCCACCAATTTTGTCTCTTCATCTGCACCTGTTCCTGGAGACAACAGCGTTTTGTTTTCTGATAACTTCCTGCCTGCTGCAACCAGGTACAATCTGCGACCATGTGACAAGAAGAATACTACAGATTTGCAGTAGCCTTTACCTTTGGCCCTGCCACTTGAAGGGCCGGGGAGAGGGGCTAGGGAAAGGGAGCGTATGAGCCAGAAGGAGGCACTGACAAGCGCTTTCCTGGTGCTTTTTGAAGGCGTACAGTCTTTGGTCCTTGTGGTGACAAGCAAGGTCATTTTTTCCGACACCTCTGTGATCTACTTGGGGTCTCTTTAAACCAACGAATTGAAGAATACCTGAATCACGCCAGCCCCCTCATCAACCCTCTGTTGGAAGTTCGAAAGAGGGCAAGGGGTTGGCAAGGTGTAACGCTCACCTGGTATCCATGGGGACATCACTCAGCCTGTTCTGACCTCTTACGACCTCAAACCCTTCCCTGGAGTCTACTCGACTGGAGACTGGGCTTGAAACACAGGATTTGTAGAGCTTAACTCCCTATTGTTTCTGTGTGCTTGAACCCCTTCTTCCCCGGGGTCCAACCCTTCCCTTTGAGCCACAGCTCACCTTTTTTTCTTGGAAAGTGTGCTCTCCGTCCTGCTTTCAGCGCAGGGGCGTGTTGATTGATGCGGGCTCGTTGTTACCTAGTTACTTCACTGGCAAGAGTCCGACAGGTGTGTATAATGAGTCTTTTGAACAGTTCTCTAACTTCGTTCCTTTCTTCCTTAGATGATGGCCGGCGTCCGGGGATAGCGGCGCACTGCTGAGATGAGTAGCGCTGAAGGTGAGTGAGAGCGCGATGCGCGATGCGACCCTTTCGTATTTATATTGAATTGAGTTCTTTTTCTGTGTCTTTTATGTGCCGCAACGTTTTCAGCGTGGATGCCAGTTATGAAGAAGAAATGCGGTGAGTAAGCGCGGTATGCGGCGCCTCTAAATGTTTCCACGCTAACCTGAAGTGTCCTTTCCCTCTTGCAGATGGATGAGAAGTTCCGGAGACAGAGTTCCCCCAGAGCGGCTGGGATTCAGGTAAGCTTTTGAAGCTCGTACAGTCTTTAAAAATAAGCGAAGATTTGCTGAATGCTTACTAATGCCTTTTTTCTGTTCTTTTCCCTTTTCCTTAGGAAGCGACGTGCCGGCATGGGAATGACACCGCCGAAGATGCCCGCAGAACAGAAGAACAATGAATGATGGGCAGAAGCGCCGAAAGGTAAGGCTGTTCCTAACGGTGTTCTTGTTCTTGCAGGAGCTGAGCGCAGAAGAAAGATGCAGGCCTACTGGAGACCGATCCGAACACGGTGAGTGTCACGCTGCAGGTGCAGAAAACACAAAGCATGTTTCTCAGCCTGGGCGTGGCTTAAATAGTCTCTGGGTATCCCAGGTGTCTCTGGGCTGAACCAGACCCAAAAGACTAGACTGCACATGCAGTTTTGGGAACCAAAATATGTGGGGGCATCCATCTTGTCCCCATCAAAGCACTACAAGTCCAATCCCCAATGTTATCCTATGGGAGCGAGTGAGTCTGGTGCCACAAGTGCCAAGTCTGACTCCAAGTGGGTCTTTGGAGGGATGGAGAGGCCCTTGAGGGCCATGTAGGTGATCGTGGCCTGGCTCCAGCCTGACATCTTGGAGGGCTGGGGACATGAGGCCCCTCTCAAGGTGGCTCTTCTGCCTGGTCCTGGTTTGTTTGGATGGTTTTGATGAAATCATCTAAGCAAGCGAGGTGTATGGATGTACTCACAAAGCTCCCATGTCCTGTCTTGTGGACCATACCCCTTCCAGTCTACTAAGTAGTATAATTTGGATCTGACGTACTTTGAATCCAGGATGTCCTTGACTTCGAATTCTGGCTCCCCGGCGACTACTACTGGCAGCGGTGGCGTTGCTACCCGGGTCCCAGGTTGAACAGGTTTAAGAGAGACACGTGAAACACAGGATGAATCTGCATGTTTGACGGCAAAGCTAGTCTAACCGCCACAGGATTTATGACAGAGGTGACGGTGAATGGACCGAGGTATCTTGGACGGAAAGTTCGAGTTCCTTTAATGGACACGTGTTTGACGCCAGCCAGACTTTGTCTCCCACTTGGTAGTTGGGGGCCTTTGCTCAGTGTTGATCAGCAAACTTCTTTTGGCGATTCTTAGCTTGAAGTAGGTGTTCAGCTGCCCTTTTAAAGGTTTGAGAAATGGTCGTGTGCAAGGTTTTGACTCCTGGCATTTCCAGGGTTGTAGGAACGTCCAACTCAGAAGTACGTGGGTGCCTGCCATACATGGTATAAAAGGGGGTCTGCCCAGTGCTGGTGTGTAGGGAATTATTATAAGCATATTCAGCTATCCATAATAGGTCGAACCAGCTTCCTTCAGCTTGGTTTAAAATGAAACTCAGATACTGCTCGAACGTCTGATTTGTCCTCTCAATTTGACCATCCGCTTGAAGATGGTGACTGGTGGATAGCCGGATGTCGATCTGGGCCATAGAGCAGCATTTTCTCCAGAAGTTAGATACGCATTGAGTACCTCGGTCTGAGACTAAAACTGAAGGAAACCGTATGATGCCTTCAAGAAATATCTTTGTCAGAGTCGAAGCATTTGGGAGCCCCTTAAGAGGAATGAAATGTGACATTTTTGAAAATAGGACCACGACCACAAGAATAGTGTTGAACCCTTGACTGGGTGGTAAGTCAGTAATAAAATCGAGGGACAACGTGTGCCAGGGTGCTGATGGGATTTCCAATGGTTGTAATAGCCCAGCCGGTTTCTGCTTGGATGACTTGTTTTGAGCACACACTCCACAAGATAGGATGAATTGGATAATGTCTTTATGCCACGTGGGCCACCAATAATTTCGTTTTACCTTGGCTAGGGTTTTAGCGATTCCGTGGTGGCCCTCGATCGAGGAATCATGATAACCGAACATGACTTGTTCTCGTAGTTCTTGGTTTGGTAAGAATAAACGATTCCTGAAGTAGGGCAACTGATCTTTTATCATGTAATGTTCTCCTTGTGCACTCCACGCTTGTAATTGCTCCGGACTCATCAGGTTTTGGATTTCTTCATGTAATTCTTTCTGAGTTATGGTTGCTGTGATTCCTAGGAGCTTGTCACTCTGGATGATTGCTATTGGGCCAGGGGTCTGATACCCTTGCTCTTCCACCCCCATACGGGAAAGGGCATCGGCCTTCCCGTTTTTCACCCATGGTCGAAATGTAATCACGTAGTCATATTCAGCAAAAAAAAGAGCCCAACGTAGTTGTCGTGAGGATTGGGCCTTTGCCGTTTTTAGGTACTGGAGGATCCGGTGGTCAGTTATTATGTTGATTGTGTGTCTGGGGCCCAAGAGGTAGTGCCGCCATGCCTTAAAGGCTGACTTAATGGCCAGGAGTTCTTTGTCTGTGATAGCGTAATTGAATTCAGGGGGTGTGAATTTACACGACCAGAAGTCAACAGGGTGTAACTGGCCCGTTTCAGGGTCCTTTTGTGAGAGGACAGCTCCCATAGCCATGCTTGAGGCATCTGTTTCCACCAGGTATGGGAGATCAGGGCGAGGGTGGCGTAAGATTGGGGCAGATGTGAATCTTGCTTTGAGTTCCTGGAAAGCTTCCTCGGCTTCTGTTGTCCACTGGAACTTTTTGTTGCTTTTCCTTAGCAATGACGTGATGGGATGCACGATTTGCGAAAATCCTGGGATGAACCCGCGGTATAAGTTTGCAAAACCCAGCATACTTTGAACCCCCTTGAATGAATTTGAGGATGGCCAGATCAGGATAGCATCTACCTTGTGTACATCCATTCGGATTCCATTCAGGCTGAGAATAAAGCCCAGGAAATCTACCTCAGAGACGTGGAATTAGCACTTTTCGAGCTTGGCGTAGAGCTGGTGTTGACAGAGTTTCTCCAATACGGATCTGACGTGTTTAACGTGGCCCTGCTTTGATGCAGAATATACTAGAATATCGTTGATGTACACTAGAGCACAGACATCAATCAATTCCCGTAGGACATCGTTCATGAAGTATTGAAATGCTGCAGGCGCATTGCAAAGGCCAAAGGGCATTACTTGATATTCGTACAAGCCGTATTTGGTGCGAAAAGCGGTTTTCCATTTGTCCCCCTGTTTTACGCGAACAAGGTGATATGCCCCCCTCACGTCTAGTTTTGTATAGATTTGGGCATCTTTGACTTGATCAAGCAATTCAGGGATCAGTGGCAGGGGGTAGCGATTTTTTACAGTTATCTGGTTCAGTGCGCGATAGTCGATGCACGTTCTCAAGTCCCCCTCCTTTTTTGGTACGAAGAATAGAGGACTGGCTGCTGGAGACTTCGAGGGACATATGAACCAGTTGGCCAGATATTGGTCAAGATAGGCCTTCAGGTGCTGGTTTTCTGCTTCCGTGAGTGCATAAATTCACCACAAGGGATTTGTGCGCCGGGTATCAGGTCGATTTGGCAATCGTATGGTCTATACGGTGGCAGGGTATTAGCCTGTTCTTTCTGAAAGACACCTTGAAAGTCCTGGTATTCACTTGGTAGGGTGCCGATTGCCACAGTCGCAAGCGTGGAGGTTCTGGTGTCGATTGGTTGTTTCTCTTGGCGATAACATGTGTGGGCGCAAGTCTCGGGAAAGGCCAATTCTTTTGCTCTCCAATCGATTCGAGGATTGTGAGCTACCAACCATGGCATTCCCAAAATCAACCGGAACTGTGGTGCCTTAATGAGGTCAAAAACGATAAATTCTTGGTGTCCATCCTGGCGCAGAAGGGTTAAAGCTGCAGTGCATTGGGTTACTGGACCAGAAGCTATTTCCGTGCCATCGACAGTGGTAACAGTGTCGTGGTTGATTTAGGGCGTAACGGAAGCCCCATCTTTGCCACAAGATCCTGGTCAATGTAATTCCCAATGGCTCCTCTGTCAATGTATGCTCTTACTGCATGCATCCGAGATGGTTGTTGGTGATTGATCAAGACCACAGATAGTGCAAAACGAGAGGTCTGTAGTTCACTTTCTTCGCTCGACAAGTGGACCCCTACACTTGCCGGGCTGGGGAGTTTTCCGATTCCTTGATGGTATCTTCCTTGTCTGTGGCCCCTACTATCCTCCTCGGTGGCTTCACAGGGCACTCTTTAAGGAAAAGACCTGACCTTCCACAGAACAGACATAACTGCTGCTGTCTCCTTTTATCCCTTTCCGCTTTAGTCAAGGGGAATCTGACCCCCCCCGATTTGCATTGGTTCTCCTGAACCTTCTGTTGTGCGGGCAATATTGTCCTTTGAACGCACATACATAGGGCGAGGGTCCGGTCTGGTTCGATCTGCTCTTCAGTCCTGCAACCTATGATCCAGTTGAACAACAAGGTCAATGAATTCTGAGCAGTATTTCGGGGGGTTCACTACTTGTGCAAGAACATCCTTGAGCTCCCCCCGCAACCCCCGAGGAAATAACGTGGTTCTCTTCTCCACTGGCCATTCTGCTTCAACTACGAGTCTATTGAACGTGGCTATGTATGTTAATAGGTCTTGATTAATGAGGCCCTAAGTAACATATCCCATTCATCTTTAACTACATTATATACATCTAAAATGTTAACATCGTGCCTATTTCACCGCACCCCCAGTCACAAATATTGTGTGGGCAATATCAACCCCTCTTTATCGTTGGGACATTTCCTGACCAAACCAAACAAGTACAAGGAAAAGTAGACCATGGTGTGGTGGTGAGAATGAGTCCAAGGAAATCCATATTCTGAATAAGGGTGATCTTTGAGGTATGCTTCATGTTAATTCAATGTAAGCCCAAATGTGTGCTAGCCACAAAACCACAGCATGACAAAGCAGATATGGATTTCTCTGACATCGCCGACAGTAGGGTGGTGTAGAAATGTAAATGCAACTATGCCATCTGATTATATATTGGCCTAATCCACTCGTATCACTTTCGCATCATGAAACAATGTCGCAACATGTGAACCTGAAACCATTGCTTGAGAAGCCATTTTGTGTAAGAAGGCCATTTTGAGTTTTTGTTCTGCTCTCTGCTCATTGCATATATATATATATATATATATATATATATATATATATATATTCTGGTTTACAGCTTCAGCACAGTAACCAACCGCTGCTTGAACGTTGAGTTGCTTACATAGTTAGGAATGCCAGGTTGCCACATGATTTGTTTTGTCTTATAATGAGAGAACCTTGAGGCTGAACATAAGCACGAGTAATCTGCAAACCCAGGTGCCATTCTGTCTAGTTAGGCCATTATAGCAGGGAGCTAGAAAGAATTATACATGGCTGTATGTGCTCCCCCGCTGGAGTTGTTCTTCATTTCTGCTTCAGAACTGTCTGACCTTAGCACAGAGAGATAACATTGGCTGGTAAGACAAGGAATGCCACCTCATATATAGGGAACATGATATGTTTTCCTCCATCCAGATGCACCCGATTCTTAGATAGTAAATTGTCTTGGCACTGGCAGCAAGAGTGTAGAATGTTTTTAGTATAATGAATTACGCAGTAACCCCTTGAACCCTAGCCTGATGATGTCTGGACAAAGGGGGCCGAGCGATGCCATCTAATGCTGTGAAGTTTGCTATATTTGTGCCTGTTATACTCTCTCTCCTCGCGGTGTCCGCCTTACACATCGTAGGGCGCTGAGATCCATTTGATCAAATGCTGTTATTGAATAAATATATTTGGCTTTGGATCCTCGTGACTGGCATGTCATTAGTATATGGTTGTATGCCTTAATTCTGGTCTTTGATCCATCAGTGGGGCATATTTCACAGTTTTTTCTTTAGATGTTGAGTACGCCATCCCACAGCTAAAGTTCTATGGTATTGCTGAAACCCCCACAATGAGTGCTGGTGATGATGCTTGACTTACAAACTTGTTTTTCTGGATTGAGTATCATCATGATAAGCACTTGGCCATTCAGAAACATTGTTACCACTGGGTATCGAAACAACCCATTGTTTGGCAAATTCATGCTATGACACAAGCATGCTTGCAGGCAGTACCTATTGAAGACAATAGAGTGTTTTTAATAATGACACTATAAATAAAACGTAAAGAAGGGTTATCTTTCTTAAGAGAGGCCCTTTCATGACCACAACTATTACAAAACCTAATGAGTCTGCCCTCTTCAAAAGCACCACAATCCCCCATGGTAACACCACCCCCATCATTGGACCTCAAACTGCTACTCACCTCAGTTCCAGACTGCCACTTCCACTTAAAACCACCATGCTGCCCATCACAGGAATAACCAGACTAACCAGACTAGCCTCAAGATTTAGCCACCACCACGCCAGTAGTCCCACCCATAGGCAAACACACAACACATATGTGCAGCGGCTTATCACAGCCCCACAACCAAAGAGACAAACCGTGGCTCTACTCACACTACAAGATGACACAACAATGACATGTCCCAAACTTCCCAGACCACCTCAGCCACAGGCCTCAACCCCTTTGCCTGAGCCTAGCCCTCCGCCCAAAGGCGCCCTCCTCAATGTGCGTTCTCTAGGAGCCCATGCCATTGAGATACACAAACTCATCATAGACTATCAACTAGACTTCCTAGTGGTTACCAAAACCTGGTTGCACCAAGCCTCTGGCCCTCTACTAGCACTAGCCATTCCCCCTGACTTTAGTATTCTCAGGGCTGACCGTCCTAACTCAGTGGGAGGAGGTGTTGCTATCCCTGCAAAATCCAATCTTCAATTTAGATCCTGCCCGCTAGACACTCTGGAAGGTTACACATTGCTCCTCATTAAACTGACTACACACCCTAAAACCACAATTAACATGCTTATCATTTACTGAGCGCCCAACCACATCAACCACCCGGAATCTGACATCCCACTTCTCATCACATCCTACCTTAAGCCCAATACAAAATGTATTATTCTAAGCAATATCAATCTAGGATTTAATGACGCACAAGACCACAAAGCCAGTGCCTGCCATGCATCACTCACTGATATGAATTTCACTCAACGAGTGACCTCACCCACACATGAAAAGGGTAGAACGTTAGACTGGATACTGACATTAAACGTCTGCCTGTCAATTGATTCCATCATAGCAACCACTTGGTCGGACCATCCCTTAATATGCTTCACATTTATAACACAAGAAATTCTCTCCCCCACCACAACCACTTTCAGTCCCATTGAAATAAGAAACACCTGTAATCTTTCAGCAGATAACCTCTCCCCTGTCCTGCTGAAGGCCCTTGCAGCACAGACACCCGCTAATTCCAACCCCAGCTGCCTTGCGGACATTTATCACAACTGTCTCAAGAACACCATTGACGCCTTAGCCCTGCTCACAACAAAAACACTGAATGCTCTAACTTCTGGTTCAATGAGGAACTTTTAGTGCTACAGCACAACAAAAGATCCCTGGAATACATTCACAAAAAATCCCTCTTTCCCCAATTGGCCATTTGGAAGCAAACAAACTCTACAAAGCTGCTATCATAGCACACAAAGCTAACCACTTGAACACATGCATAAGAAATGCATCCTCAAATTCAAAAGAACTCTTCACCATTCTGAAAGAATTGGAAAACCCCATCCCGTGGAAGCCCCGGAAAGTCCCGCTTAGCCGCGGTATTCTGCTCGTGCTTCTGTGGATTTGTGGATTTGTTTACCCACGATCGATAATAAACGAGGACTGAACTACCTATCCCACAAGTTGAACTATTTTGAAAAGAAGACAGAGACTACAAAGAACTGATAGTTATTATGCTTATATAAATCTAATATTTCGCTATTTCCTTTGCCTAGGCTTTGTTGGTGAGGTGTGGCTATATAACAGGGCACCCGTGGAAGCCCCGGAAAGTCCCGCTTAGCCGCTTTGCCGCGCTTGTCGCGGTTTCGCGGTTGTTTTTTGTCCATATTTGCTTGTTTCCACATATTACTCACAGTTTTGTACACCAGTGAATTAAAAATAGAACCTCAGTACGCTTAAAATGAAACGAGGCATCAGCACCCTTAGAACTGGCATGCCAGTGGTTACGTCTGCTCATTGTACAAACACTGATGGCTCCCTATTTAATTCACCGCAATGCCTTGTTAAGAGATCCCGATTCAGTTCTACTCCCTCCTCGTGCAAAGTCAATTTGAAATCTAAATCAGAGACTCCCCTGAATATGGACATTCGATCCTTTTGTCGGGAAGTCCGTCATCCAGATCACCAGTCTGTGGAACACACAAACCCTCCATCTGAGGGAAGCAAGCTGCGATCTGAAGTTATTGGTATTGATAGTCACCTACAAAAGGGTTTTGCGCAAGGGCAGCATGATGCTCATGATGTTGTGTGTGACATGAGTTTACCTGTACACCCTATTGTGGGCTCTAAGGCATTTAAAGCACAAATAGAGTCTGTGACCGCTGGCGTTCCGACTGTCACTTTTGCTGATGAAAATGTTTCTTTAACAGATAGCATCTTATTGATTAATGTGTTAACCGGTACTACTGCTAAATCTGTTATTGATTTAGATATGCTTGACACATCTCATGACTCAACTTATAATTGCAAGCCTGACAAATCAGTGATATCTAGTGATATGGCTGTAATTGACTTAGACACGAATGCATCTTGCTTCCCCACACAGACGCTGTCTGACAATTTATCAAAATCACCTATTCTGTTTACGAACATTAGCGCAAACTCAGTTGAGAAGTTATCGTTTATTGCGCCTACTCCACGCAAAATGGCAGTCAATCACCATCAGCACTGGGAGTCCCTGATAAACAAACTGGTTTGACTGAGATTGTTTTAACTTCTATGAATATGGCTATCCAGTCTCTTGCTAAACTGTTTTAAGCTTTAGTCAACAAGGCCGATGTGCACTCACAGTAATTGAACCAGATATTGGCCGCCCATCTCGACATCATGAACAAATTTGAAACTTTAGGTGACAATAATACTCTAGCCACCAAGCTAAAAAAGACGGTGAGCTCCCAAACTGACGTTTTGTCTCTAGCTTCTCCTAAATCATTCCATGCAATACCATTTATTCTGAATCCCATTATTGATTTGGCTCCAAATTCAAACAATTGTGTAGCACAGGGCGAGCAAGGAAAAAAAGGAAAAAAACCTAACTATCCATTATTTGATGCTACTCATACAAATGCATCCGGTATGTCTACGAAGCCTATTCAATTAAAGCAAGGTGTATCCAAGAAGTCGAAAAATATCAAGTCTGTAGCCTAGAATAGTTCCAACATTAAAACTTTTGTTTAAAAACTTTCAATACCTTCTAATGCCACCAAAATTGCATCTAGAGCTATTACAAAAAAAAATATCTGAAGCAATCACAGATCAGGAAGACCACGAACTCTTTAGAGAAGAGTAAGTCTGTTGAATCGTATAGTCCTTTGAATGCCTTGGTAAATGTAGCCATAGCTGCTGAAAATGCTCGCCCATCCAACCAACCTAATAGATTGTTATGCCTGCAATCTAAAACAGCACTAGAAGATCAAACCCTGTCTGACCGTCGTAGAGAATTAAGGCAGGTAGTGGATGACTACATGGCCTCTCAATTGCCGCCAAAGAAGTTGCTTCTTCCAGATTCTTTATCCACGGTGCATATACCTGAGCCATCCGATATTGATGCGAATGAGGTAAAAAACGTCCTGACTCGGTGGCCGTGTCGAAAATACAATTAGTTGACTCCTTAACTAAAACTGGCTCTTCATCTTCTTCTAATAATAACAATGTTGCACAGCAAGTGATGGTTCCTTGCGCAAACATTGAAGAATTGATTAAAATCATGCTATCCAAAATCTTGGTTTCCCAAACTGAACCGAATGGAAATGAAGATAAATCTGCCTCTAAGCTAAATGCAAAAACATCAGCCCCTTGTAAAGTCGATACCCAGAAAAATGTTGCCCTTTGCTCCAAACGCCCGGCTGTGCACTCGCTATCTTTTAGATGTCGACCAGCACCGGCTCCGCAATATTACTTGAATCGAGCAGCTGTTCTATCTATATTTAGCGAGTTGCCAGAGCTTGATGACATTGGATCTATTGACATCGTGCAGGTGGAATTTACGGATCGAATAAAATGGGCAGCTGTGAATTTATGGATAAATTCTAGAGTGGTGGTTAATGCCATTTGGGCAGCAAAGACCCAGCTTTCCAACTTGGGATTTATAGTCTCAACAGGTTTGGAGCCCATAGACTGCAACGTATTGGAAATCACCAAACCAAATATACATCAGCAATCGAAAAGAAATCAAAATGCTTGCATAGCTAAATGTCATTGCAACCACAAAGATTTGCAGCGCTAGCATTTAAATGGACATGACACTACTTTCTCCTTGATTAGCTGGAATTCCAGAGGACATAAGCACTTAATGAACAATCAAGATATCTCATTACTAAATTACAATATTATTTTAATACACGAATCCTGGTTGTTACGTGCTCCAACATGGGATAATCATAATATTGTACACACACCAGCTGTCAAGGGGAAATTAGGTCGTCCTGTCTCCGGTTTGCTAACGGCTGTTAGGCAGAGTTCTGCCTGAAAAATCCAATCATGGTTTTCTCCAAATTCCCATTTACAAATGACCAGACTGACTGGACACAGTATGCATTGTGCACTTATTAATGTATATTGGAACCCTTTGAGTATCTCAGACGATGGGTTTTTCGACTCTATGCACAAGGCGCTTGATCTTATTTTACTTGATTGCCAAGTGGATACCATCATTATAGCTGGAGACTTTAATCTACATTGGGTCCTAAAAATAAATCTAGTATGGGTCGCCTTGACAAATGTTTGAGCCTTGCGGACTCCAGAAACTTATTTATGTTAAATGGTTCGACTGCTATGGATATTCCACCTAGATCAACATGGCATCGTGCAACTAGTGAGGCGATAATTGATTACATCTATGTCAACCCCATCATGTTGAGTAAAGTAAAAACTTTTCAAGTCATTGACATGGACGCTAGTGACCATAACATGCTCAAAATGACCTGGGTCTGCGATCAAAATGAGACCCAAGAAACTTTGCAATATCTAAGAGGTTCTACTTCTGTAAACACAGCCAGGAATAGGTTAACCTGGTTACAAGAATCTTTAGAAGCATTTAGAGCTTGTTATGAGGCTCAATTAAAGTGCCAGAACTATGGCGAAAGATGCTCAACAGTAATCTATCATGGTCTAATGCAGTTGTTTCAGCCAACTTCCATCATACATAATCGAAAACAAATTCCACATTTACATATATTTGATCAGGAATTGAAAGCGATGAAATCGATAGTTCGTGCTGAAAAAAGAGAGGCCTATAAACTCCCTCGTGATGAGAGAGCAACGATACTCACTCAAATCAAAACGAGATATAGGAATTGGGTGAGAGGTAGGCAGGCTAAATTGTACCAAAATGACGGGAGTACCATGTTAAGAACACTAGCCAGTAAGAATTCGCCAGAATCATGGAGACTAATTAATCAAGCCACAGTAGGATATCAAGTCTCCATTCAGACAAATGATGTGAATGAAGACACATGGGTTCAGTTTTATTCTAACCTTTATGCTCCATCATCTGATACTGTGAAGACCTTTAAATCTTTGCATCATTTGATGTTTGATCTCAAATTTGAAAGGGAGGACATATTATTTTTCATCAATCAAGCTAGTGGCTCAAGAGCTCCTGGCCCAGACGGGTTGTCAAATATGCATCTTAAACAACATCCGACAATCTGGGCTGATATACTATATGCCATGTTTACGAATATTATCGACACGCAGAAAATACCTTACACTTGGAAACAAGCCATTGTTGTACCCATTTATAAGAAAGGCGATCGGTCCAATCCAGCCAGCTATAGACCAATCTCATTATTAGATGTGCCTGGGAAAATCTTTTGCCGCCTAATATTGAGAGATTTGAACACTTGGTCCAAGAACAACTTCAAAAGGGATCCCTTTCAATCAGGATTTTCTTAGTGGGCTAGGTACACTTCCCAACATTATAACCATTAACATGCTAAAGGACCAGGATGCAAAGCGGAAGCAATCTTTATATTGCGCTTTTATTGACTTCCGGTCTGCATTTGACTCAGTAAATTGTGATCTTATGTTTCAAAAATTAAATCTGCTAGGCTGCCCTACTTCATTATTAGCCTTGATAATTCATCTCCATACTGACACCACTATGCGTATTAGGTTAACTATGGAAGGCCTTTTGTCCTCATCGTTTAATACATATGTGGGTCTTAAGCAAGGCTGTATATTGGCGTCCTTTTTGTTCAATTTATTTATTTTGGACATGGGTAAATTTGTTTAGGCAAGTTACATCTGATGCTCCTGAGCTGGGGGGACAGCGCGTAGCGTGGCTTTTGTACGCTGACTATCTGGTTTTAATATCCCAGACCCCTAGTGGTCTCCAAAATTTACTGGGTGCCCTTACGACTTATGTGAAGAATATCATTTAATTGTGAACTTTGACAAATCACAAATTATGATCTGTAAATCTCACGGCAAAAACAAAACATTTAAATACCCATGGTCGATATGTAATGTGTTATTGAAAACTGTATCGGAGTACAAATATTTGGGGCTTATGGTGCCGAACACAAGAATTGATCATCTGTATCAGACTAACTTGCAGGTCAAACTCTTAAATCTGATCTCGCAAGCTAAAATTTTGCATTATAAGTATGGTAAATTTACGCTGAAACACATCCTAATGTTTTATGAGCAAAAGGTACTACCAATGTAGATCTATGCGGCTGAATCGAAATTGTAATCCAGTGATGAAATGTGGAACAAACTAGAAGCCTGCTTCTGGAGAAAAGTATTACACCTTCCGAATTGTACACCCATGCCTATTTTACGGTTTGAGTTGGGTTTGAACTCGTTAGCATCTAGAGTCAAGTGGCGAAGGTGTGCTTTTTTTCGCAAATGTTTATTGGGGTTGGAAAATAACAACATTTTGAGTACGGTGGCTCACCATCTAACTAAATCGAAACATCCCTTTCCACTCACATGGCGAAACCAGGTATTGACTATTTTGTCTGATGCATACATAAAGATTACGCTCCTGGTTGAAAGACCAGCACAGGCCAAAACTAAGTTTTATCATTGTGCCTGGACATTAAATTCTGAAATTTGTCTGAAATTCAAAGATTTCACTAGAGATAACTTTGGTCATAAAAAGCTCCGCCAAGTGGCGAGCTATTTGCTGAAATGTCCTGCACCAGTTATAAGAAACAACTTCCTACGTTTTAGATTAAATCTGTATTTAACTAGAGAAGTGCTTAGAAGGCGTCATATAATTCCTCATAATTTGAAATATTGTCGTTTCTGCGAGTTGTCGACAGAAAAGGAGACTTTGCAACATCTAATCATCTCCTGTACCAATTTGCAAGAGTTACGAACTAAACATTTTGCTCATGTATTAAATCTGTATAATCAATATGATGAAAATCAGATTTGGAATTTACTTTTTGCTGGAACTAAGTGTTCCATGATCAAAGCAATAGTTCATTTCCTTGATGTAATTTTATCTTCTGAAATTAATATGTAATCATTTATTGTTACTAATTTTAAAGCGTATAGAACTAATTGTACATCTGAGAAATGAGATTTGTATAGTTGACTTTCCTAATTCATTTGTATTGTTTATTCTCTTTTACTATTCATTTTAATGTATCTTTCTTGTACTTTTACTTCATCTGTTTTTATTTTTTGAAAAGTTGATTAAATTCAGCTGTATCAAAATAAAAGAAATTTAAAAAATAATTAAAAAGAAACATCACCTTGACCACCCCTACTAATATTAGGAAAGCCTGGTGCACTACTATACAAAATGCACTTGCCTCAAAAATAGATGTGCTCCAAAACAAAATTGTAAACAAAAGAAAATTACACCCTCGCCCCCACTCTTGGACACAGATCATGAAAACATAGTAATGCAATTCAAATTCGCACAGTTCAGCCAAGACCAGGTCCTGGACATCATAGCTAAGCTAAAGCCTTCTAATTGTAAAGGAGATTATTTCCCTGCCCATTTAGTTAAACTTTGCGCTCCCACACTAACGCTGATCATCACCAAATGTGTTAATGCTTCCTTTTCTACTAATGTTGTACCGTCGAGTATCAAAGAAGCATGGATCACCCTACTTCTCAAAAAGCCATCGTTAGACCCTACAGTACCCACCAATTACTGCCCCATAACCACAGTGCCTTTCTTGCTGAAAATAATCAATAAATTGCCTACTCTGAAATACAAAACTATCTCAAACAGAACCACCTCTTAGGAGCTAGACAGTCTGGCTTCCGGCCTAGTCATAGCACTGAAACAGACTTATTGGACCTCAAAATCCAAATGGATTCTATAAGAGACGCCAGTAACCTGTGTATCTTACTTTTACTAGACTTACCAGCCACTTTCGATTTGGTGGACCATGACAAACTATGCAATACCCTGTTCGATAACTACAAATTCACACATGAAGCCACCCTCTGGGTTAAATCCTTTCTATCAGAACACACCTCTCGAGTTGCCATAGGTAAGGAAGCTGCAGACCCCATACTTGTCCCCATAGGAGTTCCTCAAGGCTCATGCCTATTGCCCACCCTCTATAATGCCTACAGTAAGCTATTATTTGCAGCCCTTGACGCCATGGGTGCCATCTACATGAATTTTCGCTGATGACACCCAGATACTCATCCCCATCACTGGCAACCATGCGCAAGACCATGTAAACCAGATTTATGCCATAATCCAAAACTGGATGGCTAACAACAGTCTATGCCTTACCGATGAAAAGACGGAGATCCTCATTGTGGGCTCACCCGCCAAAAACTCTCTCTCCACTCTGCCTATTCCTCCATCACTATTGATGGAACACCCATACCAATCCTCAAGCAGGCCAAAACGCTGGGTGTCCATTTAGAGAGTAATCTAACCATGACCAAACACGGGAATACCCTCTCATCAGCCATGTCCTACACGTCGAAACGTATTGTGTTAAGTCGCCAATTTCTGACCCCACAAAATTGCATTACGCTTGCCCGTGCACTCATTCTGTCTAAATTAGATTACTGTAATGTACTGCTGTTAGGCTCCTCAAACACTAACCTCGCCAAACACCAGCTACTGCAAAACAAAGCACTCAGAGCAGCTCTTGGTTCAAAAAAATCTGACCATATCTCCAAGACTAGGAGGGAAGATCACTGGCTCCCCATTAATGCCAGAATTATCTTTAAAACACTATGCATTACCCACAAATGCCTCACCAAGACATCTCCCACTTACCTCAATAACACCATTACCCATAACAAAGCCACAAGAACATTGAGATCTAACAACAGCACCCAACTCTTTGTCCCATGGTTCAAATGCACAAGGGCCGCCACGACATGCCACAAAATAACTCTATTTTGCAGTAGGCACTGTAAAAATCAACAATAAATAAATGCATAAAGAAAGAACCCATCACAGTTTGTCCCCTCAAAATATGGAGCAACCTCTTCTGCCACCAGCAAACCCTTAAAAAAATTCCACATCTCGTTTATCCATCAAAAATTGCATTCAATCACTTTGCCTACACCAATGATTTAACACATATTGTCGGCATCCTAACTATTCCTCTTAGTATATGAGTGCCATCACTAGGTATGTTATTTCATGAAAAAAATAGCCCTGTGACACCAATATCAATTTGCCGGCAACACAATAGTTTTCTTACTACCACAATGCATACAGCCTCTATTTCCTCTTCCTCAGAACTCCAACTCTGAACGTGTTCTTGAATCATGCATATTAAATATATGTTGTGGGCAAAGTCAACAGAGCAGTTCAGCAGTGCAGTGAGCTGTGCGAGTTTCCTGTGGCCTTTGGTGAATTTAGGTGCTTTTACTTCAAATGGAGCATTTTCAGCATTCGACTTATCCAGCCTAAAAGCTCTTGTGCTCGGCTGGATAGGTGCTCCGCTGCTTGCTGCTGGCTTCTCACTAGTGGTCATAAGCCTGAATCAGTGCAAAGTGCGCGTGAAGTTGTGGGAAAATTCAATAGAGCAGTTCAGCAGTGCAGTGAGCTGTGTGAGTTCCCTGTGACTTTTGGTGAATTTTGGTGCTTTTACTTCGAGCTGAGCATTTTCAGCATTTGGCTTATCCAGCCTGGGAGCACTCGTGCCCGTCAGGATAGGTGCTTCGCTGCTTGCTACTGGCTTCTCACTAGTGCTCATAATCCTCAATCAGCGTGAAGCGTGCGTAAAGTCATGGGCAAAGTCAACAGAGCAGTTTGGCTGAGTTTGGCAGATTCTTGGCCAAGGTGCCGTCTTCGATTGATCACCCTTTCCCTCTCCGTTCATCTCACAGCAGTCTTCAGTGGTGAGAAGTGTAACTTATTATTATTACTAAAATATAGGAGACCTGACTGTAAATGCCAAAAATATTCCAAATACAATCTTAGGAGTGGGGCAAAAGGTGGTCTACTGTTAATGGCCACAGAGTTGGGTGCCTCGGCAGCAATGTCGCTTGCAGTGGAGTTAATGAAAACAGGTCCTTTACTTACAGCTACAGAATCCGATATGTCAACTGTAATGACTCTCACAATGGAGTTACCACTGCAAGTTTCTCCGATTTTGGTTTGATCCGCTCAGGAAGTTGAATTTGTTCTGCCTAACACCGGCGTAAAGGTTAAAAGTCGGGATCAAGAGGCGGTGGGTCTTACTGGACAGAAAGGAGTTTCGAAATCAATAGCTCCATATTTCACTACCTTACAACAACAAAAAACACCATTAATAATGTAGACTCTCAACAATTGTCTACTTCAGGAGTAATGATTGACTAAAATCTAAAGAGTTGTGTTCCTTTTCAACAATCATTCATAGTTACAGATAAGGAAATGTCGTTAGAAGAGCCAAATGAAGAGGGGCTGGGAAATTATGAGGATTTATTTTTAACACTCTAACAATATTTTCAGAAGCGCCCGATTCTGACTCGGATTCGTCCATTGCCTCTTATGCCTCTACCCCTGCTCCAGTGCCACATCAAAGACTCACCTCCATTATTGAGAAAATTGATCAATCAGTGAATGGAAATGCAGACCCTATTTTGTTAGAACTGAATCAGGTGTTAAGTACTCCACTGACACTATTTGAGAACTTACACCGTGATTCTCAATCACATGCGGCTGTTCTAGACTTAGAAATAATGGCCACAGTTAATGCAGGAAAAAGACAAGAGCCTAGTAATATGATTGGGTCTGAGGCTGAGAAAGTAGTATTAATCTCTAAACAAATGACTATAATATAGGTGATTTAATTTTAGTGGAGCCGAATGAAGAAATTGCAGGGGTTGCTTCCCCAGCGCCTCTTCCGCCTGCTAAATGTATGGAAAAAGAAGAAATCTAGTCAAGAAAATCTAAGAATGAAACAAGTTAAGATAACTAATGGGACTACTAAATTAAATCTCTCACTCTTCCTATACGAAAAGAGCAACTTCCAAAATGCGTAGGTTTAGGAAACAACTCTAGTTGCAAGTTAGTAAGGGTAAATGTAATCAGATATTATCCCCGCCCCTGAAGCCTAGTTGCCTGGAGGTCAATTCAACGATTTGGTAACTTGTAAGGACTCAGAGGTACAAACAACATGTCTTGTGGAGAAACAAATACAATGTGATATAATTCCTTCCACTGTGACCATACGACAGCCAGATAAAGGTTCTTGGGGTTGTCAGAGCAGGCACCTTTGGGAGTTACGAGACTGGGCCCGGGAGGATTGTTTCTTAATAAACCCTGTGTTTCTGAAGAATCTCGAGGGTTCGGGAGGGATAAAATGAGGTACTATTCCCCCAAAGAGATAGTTTGGATAAAATAATCAATCCATTCAGAATCAACAGGGGTATGAAATTATAGTACAGTTTCGGTACTGTACAATTATCTGGCTCCCCATATGGACACACCAGATAATGAGGGGAAGAGGAAACAAAACCCTTCAATTGCCTGTCCTGAGGGGCACTAAAGGCTCAGAAGGGAAAGGTGAAGGTGAAAGAAGCTTCCATGAATGAGCCCCCTGGCATTATTTGCAAGAAGTAAAACAGAGTAATTGTACAAATAATTACGAGAGGGGTAAGAAATTCAAAATCGAATGTATTTCTTATGAAACAAGAAATGTTGAGCTGAATAGGAATATTAAGGTTGTTTTTCTGAGATTTCATGTTTGAGGGCTACATGTATGAAAGATATTGAAAGAGTTGAAATCCTGTTGCATGACAAAACTGATGTAGTAATGGTCACCATACTCACTGATATAGTGGTTGAGCTTATATGGAATGAAATTGTATTGCTGCGCCATTTGGGATTTGCCTTTTTGTTAGTCGGATCTCAAGTGGAGCTGAGCCCGATGGGAAGTGCGTTAAGCCACAAAGAAATACAAGGTCGGTTTGAAAACCCGCGTTTAGGACTGAAAATAAGGGATATCATAATGCCCATGAACAAGGAGGTACTAGAATATTTAGAAATAATTAGAGGAATGATCGATCTTGGGTGGCTGGGGTGACCAATGAATTCACATCATGAGGCATTGGTAAAGACTCACATAAATTAGAAATTCTATCCTGGAACAGTTGTGGTCATGTGCACCCCTTCACTAACTCGTTGTTAGGAGTGTTTCTACAGCAATATTATGTGTATTCAAGAAACATGGCTAACGCAGGCCCTGGTTGTTGATGGCTATATGTCCATGTTTTTGGCCACAGAAAAGGCGGCCAATGGTAGACCTTTTGGAGGGTTAGTCACATTGATAAAAGATGGTTTGGGATTAGAGGTTGAACAGCTAAGCTTGGGGTCCATAAGTATGTTGGCTGTCCAATTAGTAAGTACTATTAATAGAGTAAAAAGGAGGATTTTATTGCTGAACATATATTGGCATAACTTAGTGTGTAAACTGGAGTTGGTTTTGAGTGTAATGACTGAATGTAAAACCAACTGGTCCTCTATTCGGATAGATGGTTTACTAGTCGTGGGTGGGGACTTGAATTAATTCTGTTTTACTAACTCTGGTAGCTGTGTTCAGACCGGACAAAATCCCTCTTTATTAAAAGTAAAACACTGTAAAAGATGGCTTGAGAGTTTGGAATCCCTTGGTTTACACTGATTAAACGGATGCATATCAGGTGACCTATCGAGTCAAACTACTCGGGAAAGGGGTAACAAATGATACATTCTCGATTATTTGACTGTTAATGAGACCCTTTCGCATATATGTATTCACACTTTAAAGTACATCTGTGTGAATGGACTGATCATGGTATGATAGTAGCAGACTTTGATATCCCCTAAATAAGGGGACTTGCCAGATACCTGCTGTAATTACTGTCAAACAAGGGGCAAACAGGCTAATATGGAATCACCATCAAGCAACTTTGATAAACAAGAGGGTGGCCTGGTTACTGGTAATTACTTCTATGGATTGGAAAATTGAGTGTTTTAATTTGAATCACTTTGACTCTTTTTTGGGGGAATTATTAGCTAAGGCAGAATCGAAATCCAAATTAGGCCCCACTAAACATTGTCATCAATTTAACCCCAACGTCTGGGTAAATAAAGGGATGTGAGAAATAACACCAAAGCCATTAAACTTAAATATCATGATTACTTCCCGACTCTGGTGAAGGACATCAAGCGGGTAAAACAAACATCGTAATTTGACTACATCTTATAAACAACAATTATTACAAAATGATGATGAGTTAATGATGGATTCTTTGTGTAAAACCGACACTACATCCTTTTGACGTCTTATAAATAACATTGGGAGAAATTAAGTGGACCTTCAACTTAATCCAATTGGGGAACAACAGAGGGTCATCTTCTGAAGCATAATTCGGACATAAAGCTGTATCGGAAGAATCATATCCCGATAACGTGGGACAGTATGGGAGATGACTGGAATCTTCCAATAGTATTTGAAGAAGTGTTTGATATTATAAAGGCCATTAGTAAATTGAACGAGGACAGCCGACCCAGATCTTTAAGACGAGGTAGCAATACTTTGAGATGAATGGGGATGCAGAAGATACTCAAACATCAAGAATCAAAATGACTCAGGAAGTTGGCAAAGTTAACTGTTTTAATATCAATTATCTAAAACAGGGAGATCAACAGACGTTTCTCAATGCATTTCATAAAAAATCTTCTTTATATAGCAAAAACTCATCATTGATAACGTTATCTTATGTATTTGCTGACGTCATCCTACGTGGCAAACTACAAAAACCTAGTGGCAATTGAGGCTTATGGGGAACATCTAGGTATACATTCCATACTAGTATAGAAAGAGATAGGCTCTTCAATATCAAGTGGGACTACTAAGCCCATCCTTCAAACAAGTCACTATGAACGTCACTAAATACACAACGTCCCATTGGTTATACAAACTATAGGGCTCTTACTTACGCAGCTCCCTACAATTGGTTGGCACTCTTACATCCGTCAGAACTTTTCCACCCACTTTAGCAGCGCACAGGCTGGACTTCCAGGTGCTGGTGAGCAGGTCATAACCATAGCTTCTCACCAATTAGCATATCTTCTATCATCATCATCTCAGTGGTCTGCACGTCAATTAAGCCTTTGAACTTGGCCTTGGAAATGTTCCTTGCTCTGGAGAATACAGGGGAGTAGAGACACACTCTGCCCCTCTGCGTACGTATGGTTCGTCATGTTTGTCCAGTTCCATCCATCCACGTGACTGAAGACCACAAATTTGAGCTCTGGTGAATTTAAAATACTATTTTTTAATAAACCTCTGACGTCTTCCTTGTTTTCGTCCATGCCTCTCAACAGGAGTTTCATTCTTTCACACAATTGTAACTAATGTCTGCTCATCCCAGTCCAATAAGACCTTGGCTTCTTGGGGCTGATCCAGCCTCGCCTTTCAGAGATTCACTTCTGTAATTCAATTGTTTTTTCAACTGCGCAACACTGGAAAAGACCTTCCTTCTCTGGTCCAGCGCTGCTATAACACGTGGTGGAAACATCAATTTTTTACTTACTCCTATATATGTATACATTGGCGCTTGTTGCAATCTATGCACTACATAGCTAGCCTCAAGAATACTTTGTCTGCTTGCATTTCTTTGCATCTGTACACACATAAAATAACCTGATATTTTCATCATTTCTGTAGCATAGGTTTCTTCATCTCGAGCCCAAGATGTTGCTTATCTTTGATACTTTCTTGATGCCTTATAGACCATAGTCCCCATGTGTCTCTGCATCTCTTCTAGTTGCATCAGTTTTCCTTTGTATGACATTACCAATCTGCTCTTTTGCTCTCTTTTCATGATTCTTTTGGGATTTGATTCAAATGGCCATCATAATGTCTTGTATGCAGGTACGGCTTTCTTAATGGAAACTTTACCTCCAGGATTCTCCTTGGTATCAGTATTTTCACTGGTAGTGCATGTGTTTCACACTCTGGTTCCCAACATATAGGCAATATGGGTGAGATGCTTGAGGTGGGGCTACTTGGCTTCTTTACAAAATCTAGAGCCCGGGACCTAATAGGTTGGCTAATATTTTATTTAAGGAAGACCCTGTGACATGGGCTACTATTCTAACCATGTATTTTCAGCAAATTATTAAAGCTCAGTCTTTTCCTGCAAGTTGACAAACAGCCTATGTGATTTCAATGTTTAAGAGAGGTGACCAGTGCAACCCCTAAACTACAGGCCGATTTACATTGTGGACGCTGATAGCAAGGTCCTTGCAACCTTGCTATTAAAATATCTGGAGGCCTGGTGATTACAAGTGGGTCGTATCCAAAAATGGCAGACTGGCTTCCGGAAGAAGCTTAGTACTAAACTGAATGGACTATTGTTGAGATATGTTCAAAACGTAGCCCTAACAGGTAAAACTAGTGCCATGTATGTGGCAAGCATTGATTTAAAGGTGGCCTTCGACACATTGAATATAAATTAGTTATGGCTGAAGCTTGCTATTTGGAATTTTCCGGAAGGGGTTTTAAAACTCTAACTTGCATTACGCGATAAATCGAACATAGGGTTAGATTAAATATGAAGGGTGATGTATCAAGCTCCATCCCGACTTTTGCCGGAGTTAGACAAGGATGTATCTTAGCACCCTGCCTTTTTAATTTGCATACTTCAGATATGGGTGATGCATTGGAAGAAAGTGCTTTCGCATCCCGTAAGCTAAATCATCAACGATTAACCTGGATCTCATATGCTGATGATTTTTTATTACTTTATCAGACTCCTGGGGGCTTACAGAACTTGATTGATGCATTTGGGTCATTGTAGGATAAATAATCTTGTTATTAATCCTGCCAAGGTGATAAGATTTACAAGAAAAAGAACTAATACTTTGTTGGCTTGGTGGCTTGGAGAACAAAATTGGGAGATTGTTGACTCATCATTGTACCTGGCATTTTACATTCTAGTAAAATGCACCAAAGAGGAAATTAAGGTCCATCTTGTTCAGAAAACTACTGGTTTGGTTAATCAAATTAAAAAGGTGGATGGAAAATACCAGCAGTTTTCAATGCTGACATCCTTGAAATGTTATTGAGGGAAAATAATACCCAAACTGCTTTATGGAATAGAAATATATGGCTTCCCAATCACAGATATGTTGCAAGCTCTGGAAGCGTTAATTTGGAGGAAAATATTTAATGCCCCAACTTCATTTCCAGGTGCAGTTATTAGATATGAACTCGGCGTCCAATCGCTCAGATCTAGGGGACTGTGGAATTATTTAAATGTATTCCGTAAAATTCTAATTGCGTAGGACGATTTGCTCTTTGTTGATATATTAAAGACTGTGAATGCTTTTAAAAAAGGAGCTATTTCTAATTGTCCTTTTGGGTTTGAAAAAGGATGTGATGACATTTTGTTTGACATAGGTTCGAATTGTGAGGAATTACAATTGACACCACAAAAAGCTAAAAAAATCTTAAAACATGGGATTGGGTTAACACTATTGAAAAGGTTCATGGCTATCGTTCCTTCTCTCATTTATGGTAGGAGCATAAGAAATTGTGAGTTGTAGCACACTTCTTATCCATATATCCGAGTCGATCAGCCAGAAATTATTTTTTTAGGTTCTGTTAGAATCTCATTCGGACCAAAGACGTTCTTTTTAGATATAGGCTGGTCGACCAAACAGATAGGGAATGTAGATATTGTAAGGATAGTAATGTGGTTGAAACTATTAGACACATATTGGTTGAATGTCCCGCTATGTTACACCAGCGTCAAAAATATTACTGTAATTTCTTTTACTCAGGAGATTTTATGGATTGAGGTTACTTCTGGAGGATGTTTTAGTCTGGGCACTCAACCTCAGACTTGATAGCAGTGGTCGTTTTTTTTTAGGTTGGTTGTGTTGAATTGAGATTTCTGTGAAACCCGTAGTTGGGGATGAAGTATTACCTCACCCAATTTCGATTTTAGTAATTACATGACTATGAAATCTTTGTTAATGAGCTCACCTATGAATACGTCTTCTTACAGTTTTTATATGATTCAGAGATTGTGACGCATATTTTAGGTATGGATATGAATTTTATTGGAAATAGTATGAAATTAGTTGGGAGGTTTTAATTCTTATGATTTGTGATGTAATAATTATTTTTACTTCTCAAGTGATGAATTGTACTACATGATAGTGATTTGTAGTTAATTTGTGTTTTGTTTATTTACTGTTTTGGATTGTTAAAGGTTGTATTGCAGCCAAATAACTTTCTTTTTTTATTTTTCTTAGCTTTAATTTGACAAAAAAGTCATTAAAGCAATTCACAGGTGACAAAACCACGAATAAACAACATCATAAACGCTTAGCTCATACATCACTTCCAATCAGAAAAAAATTCATAATTTTACCACAGAAGGCAGATAAAGCAGGATCAACATTTTCCCACAAATGACAGGTATTGCAAGAGAATTTCTCTACCCAAAGGCATTGTTCTCCTACAGTAGCCTTTCTCATATGCATTTTTCCTGCACAACTCAAGTAACTAGTGGCAGCAAGGACAGCCTTTGCGTCTGCAGTATCCAGGCACATTGCCATGGCATGACCTAATGACCTGCAGGTTCGACTAAAAAACAAGGGCTTCAAAAAAGCTCTTACTCAAAGGCTTAGTGGCCGGACAGAGTAATAAGTAATGTTGAACACTCTCCTCGGGCTCAACACAAGGAATACATGAAGCCGAAATGGCATTGTTCCATCTGTGCCGTAATGCAGCAATTGGAAATATTCCAATAGATAACTTTAGGTATAGTGCCCTTACCCAGGTAATATAGGTAATCTTCGCAACCCACCTGTTTCTTAATTATAAGATATCGAGCCAGCTGCTCTGAGGCCCTGGATTTTGCCAAGATATGCTGCCGGGCCTTTGCCAAATAACAAATACAAAATAAAAATCAAATCAAATATATATATATTTATATTTTTTTATCTCTTCTTGTGAAGAAAAAAACCCATCAATTATTAATGTAAACAGACGTTGTTTGATGAGGATTATTAAAAGTTAAAAGCCTCACAAGGACCTTCGATTTCCAAAAGGTAGGCAGCTGGAATCACAGACCTCAAGACTTGACTCCCTATAGTGTCACTTGTCATATCTTTAACAAATGCACAACTGTAAACACAAAGACAAAGAGGTGATGGCTGGAAGGTTTTGAATCAATCTTGAACCCCTGGCATTTCCCTGGACAGCCCTCCAGACCATTGTTCTTTGCCTACCAAGCCATTGCAGAAAGGGGAACAACCATATGCAAATTAGGATTTTTCTCATACCAAAAGGGGCAGTCGAGCATGAACTGATTGGTCATATCCTTTTTGCACAAAACCACATTTTAGACAGGATTGGACCTGTTATTAGGCTTTGCAGCCAGCACCAACCAAACAATGATAGCAGGCTTCAACAGTCCTCTAGGGCAATATGGCAATGCACAATGCAAAGGCAAGATGTCTATTTTTCTGGTCATAGTGGGCCATTTTGATGAGTTACTTCACTGTGCTGCTACAACTTTTGACCAGTGTCACCGAACAAATATTATTTAAAATGCACAACTAAAAATACATTTTACCCAATTCCCTAAGGCAATATGCAAACAGCCTGTCACAAAAAGAATGAATTGCCGTTTGTGAGCCTGGGCCACTTTTTCATTGTTGAGCGACTAGACTTTAATCACCCAGTCCAAAACTTTGTTGATACACCAAAAAATAATTTGTCATTATGCCAACAAGCAGCTCCAAAATATCCTCTGCAACTACCAACAATGATACACCAGTTTGTGGAACCTTGCTGCTGCAAATACGCGTGCTTTTCTTGGTTCCACGTCCATATTTTAACCACTAGGCTGCTGAAAGTCTGTTGGCTTCATCTGTTTTTCAGAGCTATGTTGGTAGAAGAAAATACTTACGAGTGAGTGTAAGGAAAAATGGTTATGCTACAACATTTTTTTTTAAATGTGTTTTTATTGAATTGTTTTCATTAATACAGAAGAAACAAACATCCCAACCCCCTCATGCCTCCCCCGACCTTGTCCCCTGCCTCACCCCACCCCCGACAGCAGCCAGTCAATGAGTATCAGAAATACACCCCTCATCTCCTGCCAACCCTGGTCATCAAACCAAGTTCACCATTCAGATTCTCTGTGGGCACCAGTTATCACGGTAGTCATTATGGTGGAAGCCCAATACCAAGTCCCAGCCCTCTTAGAATTTCCTCTCATCTCACTGGATTGCATACGTCACCCATTCCAAAGACACATAATGTCAAATCGGAAGGATCTCTAACACCCCCCCCTACCCCCAGCATTGCCTCCTCATAGTTTCAGAAAATGTGGGGGCCAAAGATGGTTTTCATAGCCGCATTAACAGTTTCCCAGAAGGGTTAAAGAGCTGGACATACCCAGCAGATGTGCCCCAAGGAGCCAACCTCTCTGCATCCCCGCCAGAAAACCCTAGGCACTTCTGCAATTTCTCTGGGGTGAGGTGCCATTGCGCCATTACTTTTATCCACATTTCCCATATCTGGAGTGCCCTCGTAAGTGTTGGTATAATCTGCCATAGCCTACTCCACTGCTCCTAGGCAATCGGGCGACCCAGGGAACTTTCCCATTGTATCATCTATGCCCATTCCAGACATGATGGGATTGTTGGTAAATAGCCTCTAGAGTGCTGCAATCATATGATGATCTCCTGAATTGGTCCTCGCATATTTTTCAAAGGGAGTGAGCTTCCTAGTCGCAGCTTGCTTGTTCACCAGAGCCATGATCCAGTGTCTTAATTGGGAGTACCTAAATCGTTCCCCCTCCCTCACCCCAAAGTGTTATTTACATTGGTGGAACGACCTGATATCGTGGCCCCCCACCATATCTCCCAGTTTTTTCGACAACCCGCATCCTCCCAACGTGCAAAGGCCCTTTGTTCTCCCCCCGGCTGAAACTGGGGATTGCGGAACGGAGGCATCAACGGGGAGGCAAAGGTCATCAAGCCCACACGTCGCACTAAAGAGTCCCAGATATCCCCTGCCAGAGGAGTGATTTTGCTTCGATACACGTTGCTCAGTCTGTCCGCTTTTGGGCACCACAGAACTTCCTCCAAGGGCCTACCCACTACAGCTCTAGCCATCCTCCGCCATACCTTATCCTGGTTTCCTGTAACCCACTCCCCTGTTACCCATACCTGAGCTACCTGATAATAGAGGTTAACATTTGGGGCCCCCATTCCACTTCTACGAGTGGGTGCTGCTAGTGTCTTCCAGGCCACCCTCAGTTTCTTCCCATTCCAGATGAAGGTCCCCACCATCTTGTGCAAAGCTTTGAAACATTTCTGCAGAACCGGCAGTGGTAGGGCTTGAAAATAGTATTACACCTTAGGGAGGATTACCATTTAGATTACATTTATCTTGAATGTCCACGATATTGATAGGGGCCCGTGTTCGTCCAACTACTACTTAATCTTTTCCAATAGAATGTGTTAATTGGCCAGTTAAAAGGAGTCCAATGATTTGGTGATCTGCACCTGTAAAGAATGGAGGGGGTTATCTGTACCTCTGTCCTCTATATGGTTGGGACAAAGGCAAAGAGCACCCCAGCCAAGGTTATCGATATGGTAGCTTGGCTGAGCAACCCAGGCTTAAGCACTCAGGAGGTGATGCAGGCAGGTTCTTAAGTACAGTGAGTCCCCAAGCCCAACAAAGGAATGTCCACACACTATGTTAGCTGATAACACAGCTTCTATATATAAAATAAGGTTCAGTAATATGTATACATATACATAATAACACTGTGTACTCAGGAAGTTCCTTTCAAAGAATGGCAAATATATATACTCTATGTGGTACCACACAATACTTAAATTCAGTAATAAATGCACCAACTGCAGACAGTTTTAAATATGTATGTGAATTCCTAAGTGAGGTGTAACAGCATAGATAAGGGAAGAAAGGAAGGTTAGTTATGAACAGTGGCAGAATGCTTTCTTTAGGCTAGATAAACAATTCTGTGTGAGGATCCCCCCACCTGGGCAACCTGTAATGGAATAGTTAGGGAGTAACTTACCTTGGCCCTCATTAGGACCCTGGCGGATTTTTTCCGCCGTCGGCGGACTTTTCCGCCATGGCGCAAAGTCCCTTTACGCCATGGCGGATGGCGGACTTACCGCCCCATTCCGAGGTCGGCGGGGCGGTAAGTCCCCATTGACCCATTTACCCTTCCCCATTCCCATTTCGGCCCCATAGGGCTCAATGGGAGTGGGGAAGGCGTTAATTACGCCACGTAAATTACGGTGGTGTAATTAACACCAAGGTCCCATAGCGCCATGGATTTTTACGCCCGCAAAAAGCGGGCGGAAAAATGACCATGGCGCTATGGGAACTCGTAGTTGGCGGTAAGGGGTCGGCGCAGCTAACGCTGGCGCAAACCCCTTACCGCCAGGGTCCTAATGAGGGCCCTTGTCTTTTACAGCTCAGTTCTGAAACGTTCAATAACCCTCTACTTTCTTCTTAAAGGTTCTACCACCCCAAAGTACCTGGCAGGCCATAGAAGAACAGGATCCAAGATAAATCTGGGACCCCTGGACGACTACTAAAGATAGAAGATTATTTTCCTCATCACAGTGCCTTTGGTGCCTTGGTATGAGCCCCTTAAAGGGTTGGATGCTGGGAACAAGACCACCGGGGACCTTCAATGACTTCTGACTTTGACGGGTGCATAGGTCACTTTGGTGTCGGGTTTCAGAATATTGCGGTTTTCCACCTTTCGTTCTTCAGTGCTGCAAACACAGCACAGACCTATAGACAGCTTCTGGCCACCTGGACTCAACCACTGGAGTGGACCAAGGACCCTCACCAAATCTGGACCCTCAGGATGTCTTTGTTGGATTCTGGTGGTGGGAAACCCACCAGCCGTCCTTCCTAGGCACTCAGAAATCCTGGACCTTCTCCCGCAGGATAATGTGGTCAGTTATGATGGCAAGGATGTCCCTTGAAGTATTCTTAATCAGTTTGGGACTTTTGCAGGTCCAGTGGTCAATCAGCACTGTGCCAGGGTGCACCTGTCGCGTTTCGAGGGTTCCACGATCAGTCTGAGGAATCACTTGGGTAGAAACCGCTAAAGTAATTCAGACTTCCTTCCTGAGAGCACAGCTTGCAGGGAAAAGAAAACACCTGTCAGGCCAAGGGCTCAGGCAAAAAGGCAGAACGCACAGCGGAGCTAGAGGGAAGAAAACAAACAAAGCAAATATTACATACCGTTTGTTGACAATTCCAGTCCCTCTACCCCCTCCGAGCCCCACAAGCTTACCTGTGTATTCTTTTCCTTCAGCGGAATACCTACTTGTGACAATACACAAGAATGGGAGTGCGTGAAGGTCAGGGGAAGTTTTCTTGCTTGAATGAAGGGGGACCATAGACTTCCCTCAATGATGGATTAGTGATGTCAACAGTAGAGTGTCCCCCATTCCAATGAGTGAAAACAAAATCAAATGTTCCAAGAGCAAGTAGGCAAAAAGAAAACAGCAGAGCGTCCCACTATCCAAGGAGTGAAGCCAAGTGTCTCAAGATCCAAGGGGGCGGAGTAAATGATGAGCACAGCAAAGCGTCCCAAAAAATCCCACAAGTGATGAACACAGCAAAGCGTCCCAAAAAATCCCACAAGTGATGAGCACAGCAAAGCGTCCCAACAATAACCAAAAAGTGAGGTTTCTCCACTCGGGGAGATTTGAAGACTACGGGGTTGAAGGGAGCCGGAAACCAGAGATGAGAAGCAGAATCCAAAACAAGTCCGAGGTGTATTCCGTGGTCGAGCAGGGGAGTTGATCAAACGAAGGTCTAAGGCAGAACCAAGGAGACGATAACAAGGTCCAAGGTCCAAGGTAAGCATAGAATTCAGGAACCAGAAAGGCAAGGAAAAGGGGAGAAGGAACTTATTCCAAGAGCGTAGCTCGCGTAACGCAATGGTTTAGGAGCACCGGCTTACTGGGGGCGTGGCCAATTATAGGGAGTGAAATGCAATCGAGGCGTGGAACGCACGCAAAAAGAAAGTAAAAACGTTCCAAAGGTTCCTGGCGGGCATCGTCCTCCTGGGAGATGTAGTTGATTACCGGCGGTGGCGTCGGCGTTGCCGCAAACGCCAAGTAAAACGCCACGGGCTTCTTCCCTGGGCATAAGAATACCCTAAGAAACCGGGGGACGTGACAGTACCCCTCCTCAAAGATGGGCCTCCCCCGGGTCTCGAACCATTAGACCGGAGAAACGCCCGCAAAAGACGCGGAGCGTGAAGATTTGAGGCGGGTTCCCAGGTACGATCTTCGGGGCCATAGCCTTTCCAGTCTACTAGATAATGCCGGGTGCCCCGGATTACTCGAGTATCCAATATGGCCTGAACCTCATATTCTTCTTCCCCCTGAATCGCAATGGGAGCGGGACGATCACCCAAACGTGTACCGGCAACATAAGGCCGTAATAGGGAGACGTGGAACACGGGGTGGATCTTCCAAGCCGAGGGTATGCCCTAACGATAGGCCACTGCGTTAATGCATCGCGTGATGGTATAGGGACCCACGTAGCGGGGATTCAGCTTACGTTTGCCTGGTATGCGAAGGTGCACAGTGGATAGCCAGACCTTGTCCCCCAGGTGATACTCCGGGGCTGTCCTACGATGCCTATCAGCATTTAGTTTCGTGCGATCTTGTGCTTGGTGTAGATGCTGAAGCACAGCGGCACGGATAGATCGTAAGGACTGGGCTGTTGCCTGAGCTGCGGGTACTCGTGCCACCGAAGGAAGGGTGGATGGTAGAACTCGAGGATGTAAACCGTAGATGGCATAGAAGGGTGAACAACCAGCCGATGCATGGCAGGCATTGTTGTAAGCGAATTCCGCAGCCCCCAATACAGACAGCCAGTCCGATTGATATTGTAGACACAAACATCGGAGATACTGCTCCATTGTGGCATTGAGACGTTCTGTCTGCCCGTCCGTCTGAGGATGGTATGCTGAGGATAGGCGAACGTCAATGCCAAGAAATCGAGTGAGAGCCAGCCAGAAACGCGAGGTGAATTGGGATCCACGATCTGAGATAAGGATCAGAGGGAGGCCGAATAGGCGAACCACCTGTTCGAAGAACAACTTGGCCAATGTAGGAGCAGAAGGAACACCATTGCAGGGGACAAAGCGTGCCATCTTGGTGAAGGCATCTACCACCACCAAGATAGTGGTGAACCCCTGGACTGGTGGTAGCTCTACCACAAAATCAAGTGACACAGTGTGCCATGGGCGTGATGGGATGGGCATTTTCTGGAGAAGCCCCACCGGTTTTCCAGGTACCGTTTTGCATTGTGTACAGACGGCACATTTAGATACATAGTCTGCCACATCCCGTTTCATATTGGGCCACCAACACCACCGGAGGAGTAGATCAGTTGTCTTAGTTTGTCCTGGATGGGCCGCCAGGCGAGTATCATGGGACCAGTTTAGGGCCTGTAACCGAGTCCGAGCATCAGGGATATATAGACGTTCCTGTACGTAAGGTAATCCCGATATCAATTGTGCTTTTAGCCCTTGAAGTACCTCCCCATGGTCAGCAGCCCAGTGACGGATCCGTTCTAATAAGGAACCGGTTGCAGCACAGACACACATAACCGTGTTGTGTGGCAAAACAGGAAGGACTGCCTCCTCGAAGGGGATATCAACTCCGATACGAGAAAGTGCATCGGCCTTGCCATGCAAGGGGCCCGGTCGATAAGAAACCGTGAAATTGAATTGTGCAAAAAACAAATGCCATCTGATTTGTCTAGAGTTGGTACATTTCACCGTGGATAGTGCTTGTAGGTTACGGTGGTCAGTGTAAACCGTGACAGGGTGTCGACCCCCCAGTAGATGGTGTCTCCACTCCTTAAAAGCAGCTCGAATAGCCAATAGCTCACGTTCCATTATAGTATAATGTTTCTCCGGAGAAGTCAATTTCCTGGAAAAGAAGGCTACTGGGTGTAGTTGCCGAGTCGTGGGGCATTTTTGAGATAAGATCGCCCCAAGGGCAAGGGCAGAGGCATCAGCTTCGATGATGAAAGGTAATAGGGGGTTTGGATGTAGCAAGACCGGAGCCGTAGTGAACGCCTCTTTCAAGGCCTGAAAGGCGTCCTGAGCCTGAATGTCCCAACAAAAGGGAACTGAGGGACTGGTAAGGCGTGTCAAAGGGACTACAATGGCTGAAAAGGATGCAATAAAGCGTCTATAAAAGTTAGCAAATCCTAGGAAAGATTGCAAACCCTTAAGCGAAGTAGGAGCAGGCCAATCAAGGACTGCTCGTATCTTTGCATCATGCATATGAACACCCTGAGAGGATATCACGAATCCTAGAAACTCCACAGAGGAAACATGAAAGACACATTTTTCAGCCTTTGCATATAACCCATGTTCCCGAAGACGGAGTAACACCGTCCGGACATGGTTCTCATGTTGTGATAACGTTTCCGAGAATATTAATATATCATCCAGATATATCACAACAAAAACATCCAACAGGTCTCGGAAGATGTCATTGACAAAGTGTTGGAAGGTTGCGGGGGCGTTACATAGACCAAACGGCATTACTAGGTATTCAAAAAGGCCGTATTTGCACTTGAAGGCAGTCTTCCACTCGTCGCCCGCACGCACTCTCACCAGATTGTAGGCCCCCCTTAGATCTAGTTTCGTAAAGAGTTTGGCGGTAGAGAGACGATCCAACAACTCCGAAATGAGGGGTAATGGGTACTGGTTTTTTATTGTCACAGCATTAAGTGTACGATAATCTACACAAGGCCAGAGATCCCCTTCCTTTTTTGGGACAAAAAAAATCGGAGAAGCAGCTGGAGAGCGGGAAGGTCTTATATGGCCCAATCTCAGAGATTTCTCAACGTACTCCTTTAGGAGTTCTTCCTCAGGCCGTGCCAAAGAATATATCCTTCCGTGGGGGAGAATGGCATTGGGTACCAAATCAATCGGACAGTCATATTCCCGATGTGGCGGCAGTTGTTCAGACAAACCTTTGTCAAACACTTCCATCAGGTCCTGATATGCAGAAGGAATTTCCACCGTCATCCTAGTAGTAGCGTTACAAGTGAGGATACTTGAAATCAGAGCCTTACATGGAGATGGGTGAGATGTCCCGTGAAGCGGAAAACAGTCCCTCAAACACAGGGGAGAAGAAAAAAGCACTGTTTGCTCCACCCAATCGATGATAGGGTTATGTTTACGCAACCATGGGAGGCCCAAGATGACCCCAAATTGTGGTGTGGAAATGAGATCGAAGGACAGGTATTCTGCATGCCCTTCCGTTGTGCTCATCCGCAAGGGTTGTGTTTGTTTTACAACATGACCCGAAACCAAACAGGAGCCGTCTACTGCATAGACAAGTTCTGGTGACTCCTTAGGGTCTACCGGGATACCATAGGTTGCTGCCAGATGTTCATCCATATAATTACCTGTTGCCCCGGAATCTATCATGACTGGACTAGAAAAGACTTGAGAGTTGGGCAACATAAAAGACATATCTAAATATATGTGCGCGGCAGCTGTTTGAAGGAATGAGCCATTGGAAGGCTGACCCGTCACGTCGGCTCGATTTAGGGACGGGTCGTGGCGTTTCCCGCCCGTTTAACAGGGCGTTTAGGGCAGACACGAATGAAATGTCCCGTTTGTCCACAATACAGACACAGATTGTTTTGCATTCTTCTCTCCCTCTCTGCTTTTGAGAGGGGACCTTTTACTGCCCCAATTTGCATGGGTTCTACCTCTCCAGAGGTTGGAGAAGATCCTAATTCGGATTTGCCAGGGCGAGGATCAAGGTGACGGCGTTCTCCACGCCTTTGTTGCATCCGAGCATCGACCTGTAATACCAAATCAAGCAATTCAGGAAATACTGAAGGGATAGAAGGGACAACGGACAATGCGTCCTTAAGTTCGTCTGATAACCCCTTATAAAAGACTGCCGCCTTTTTTGATTCAGGCCAAGAGGTTTCTGCGGCCAGCTGATTAAATCGGGCTAAATACGCCAAAAGAGGTTGTTTCCCCTGGGATATTGCCAAAAACTCTAAATCCGAAGCCTGAGCCTTATATCTGGTGTCAAAGACCAGATTCATGGCGACTAGTAGGGCATCGAAATCGTACAAGACCGGGTCATTGGACTCCAACAACGGATTCGCCCAGGCCGCAGCCATACCCCCTAGATGAGAGAGCACAAAAGCTGCTTTTGTTTCAGAATTAGGGAATGCCAAGGGACGGCATAGGAAATGTAAACGACATTGATTGACAAATGTCCTATACGTTTTTGGGTCTCCCGTGAAGCGTTCCGGTGGTGCCAATGGAAAAGGACCCGGCAACACCACAGGGGCTAGGGGTGTCGGAGGAACTGGTGGTGGTACAGGAGCGGGAACATCCCCAAACTCCTCATCCACCGGCAAGGGTTGCACAAAGCTTTGCATGACATCCATGCGTTGGTGCAAAGCGGCATGTGCTGCTGCCATGTCTGTGCGTAACGTGGTAAAGGCTTGCATCATAGCAGCCATAGGATCTGCATTAGGATCCATCTCGGACAGAGAGTATTGGGCTCCTAAATCTGTCGCGTTTCGAGGGTTCCACGATCAGTCTGAGGAATCACTTGGGTAGAAACCGCTAAAGTAATTCAGACTTCCTTCCTGAGAGCACAGCTTGCAGGGAAAAGAAAACACCTGTCAGGCCAAGGGCTCAGGCAAAAAGGCAGAATGCACAGCGGAGCTAGAGGGAAGAAAACAAACAAAGCAAATATTACATACCGTTTGTTGACAATTCCAGTCCCTCTACCCCCTCCGAGCCCCACAAGCTTACCTGTGTATTCTTTTCCTTCAGCGGAATACCTACTTGTGACAATACACAAGAATGGGAGTGCGTGAAGGTCAGGGGAAGTTTTCTTGCTTGAATGAAGGGGGACCATAGACTTCCCTCAATGATGGATTAGTGATGTCAACAGTAGAGTGTCCCCCATTCCAATGAGTGAAAACAAAATCAAATGTTCCAAGAGCAAGTAGGCAAAAAGAAAACAGCAGAGCGTCCCACTATCCAAGGAGTGAAGCCAAGTGTCTCAAGATCCAAGGGGGCGGAGTAAATGATGAGCACAGCAAAGCGTCCCAAAAAATCCCACAAGTGATGAACACAGCAAAGCGTCCCAAAAAATCCCACAAGTGATGAGCACAGCAAAGCGTCCCAACAATAACCAAAAAGTGAGGTTTCTCCACTCGGGGAGATTTGAAGACTACGGGGTTGAAGGGAGCCGGAAACCAGAGATGAGAAGCAGAATCCAAAACAAGTCCGAGGTGTATTCCGTGGTCGAGCAGGGGAGTTGATCAAACGAAGGTCTAAGGCAGAACCAAGGAGACGATAACAAGGTCCAAGGTCCAAGGTAAGCATAGAATTCAGGAACCAGAAAGGCAAGGAAAAGGGGAGAAGGAACTTATTCCAAGAGCGTAGCTCGCGTAACGCAATGGTTTAGGAGCACCGGCTTACTGGGGGCGTGGCCAATTATAGGGAGTGAAATGCAATCGAGGCGTGGAACGCACGCAAAAAGAAAGTAAAAACGTTCCAAAGGTTCCTGGCGGGCATCGTCCTCCTGGGAGATGTAGTTGATTACCGGCGGTGGCGTCGGCGTTGCCGCAAACGCCAAGTAAAACGCCACGGGCTTCTTCCCTGGGCATAAGAATACCCTAAGAAACCGGGGGACGTGACAGCACCCTTCCCTGGGCGGTAGACAGTAATGGGCTTCCAGCAGTCACAAACACTCCTGTGGGCACTGGGTGTCACCAATGGACTTTTATGACTCGAGATGTCCGGGCACTCCTCTTCAGGACTCACGAAGACCCCATTTCCGGATGGCAGGCACAGAGGACAGCCTTCCAGGGCACTTCAAATGAAGAGTATCAAGTAGAATGACGTTCCCCTTGTAGCTCAGGGAGAGGTCTCCTAAACAAGTCCTCTCTGGATCAGTCCTTGGAGGAACACAGCAGCTTTTGGATTACACAAAGAAAATACAGGAGCAGACTTCTTCTCCAGCTGGGCTTCAAGGAACAGCGTCTTCTTGCTTCATCTTCAGCTTCTGAACAAATTGGTGAGTGAGAGGTCGCCTGTTATACACATTTGGCCCCCATTCACACAGGCTGATCCAGGCCCAGTCATCCAATCATGCAGAAGGCCATTCATGCAGGCAGGCAGCCAATTGCCTCACAGGCATTCAGGCCATTCACTCCACCCAGACACCCATAAGAAAGAATGTGGATTGGGATAAGCATCCAGCCTTTCAGCACACTACGCTGCATTAATGCCAATTTCAGTCACGGATGTCTCAGGCATTGTGTCACACACAGAAACCAGACAACAATAACACAGAATGTGAGTTCACTTCAGACTCCATTCGAACAGGTCCCACCGCAAGGGTGTACCCACAACACACAGCACCTGGGAAGGCTCCAGTCAGTCTGACAGGAGGCAGCCCCAGAGCCACATATGGTATTTCCACCGAACAGCCACTCAGGAGGAAGGGACAGAGTCAGGGCTTCCCAGGACTTTGGGAAACAAGGTAAAAGGCAATACAAACCAAGAGGCCACAGTGGTAATCTTGCCTTCTATTAGGAATCCATTCATTCCTATGGCTGGGGCTAGGCGTCCCAAAAATGGAGGACACTCAGAGCCACTGCCAAGTCAGCATGTAGCTGCCACCAGCCCATACACTGCTCTGTGGGAAACACACAGGTACCCATAAACACACGGAAGGGCCACACGTGTGTACTCCTGCCCCCTTGGGTGGCATAAGGGTATCCCACGTGTGTTGTCCACCATAAGGAAAACACAAAGAGGTTCAGGCTGGACCTCAGTGGCAGAAAACATAGAGAAAATACACACAGAGAAGTGGTAGGACAAGGACTTGGAAGCCCTTTCCCTCCAAAAGCATTTCAAGCATCACTGTACCCCCAGATAACGGAGGCCCTTATCCGCCCTTATACAAGGGTCAGCCTCATATTCCCCTGATGTTAATGTCCTCCGCACGCCCCCGATAGAACCATCAGTTCAGACTTATGGGTTTTGATTTTTAGGCCTGCTATGGAATTGAATTCCCTAAGTACTGTGGTTAACGCTGGCAACGATGTATCCAAGTCGGTGATCGTGAGAAACATATCATCCACGAAGGCCACCACTTTATGCTCTTCACCTCCAAATAAGATTAGCAGGGCATCCCTCTCAGCGCAGATTTGCACAAGGAGTGGCTCCAAGTATATCGCATACACAATCGGGGACAGCGGGCATCCCTGTTTAGTGCCCTGAGAAACCTTAATCCCCTGTGAAAGATGGCCATTTATGGCCAACTGCAGAGTAGGCGATTGATAACTGGCCCAGACCAGCTGCAGAAATCTCGACCCGAACCCCATGACCTCCGTTGTATGAAATAAAAAGGACCACTCAACACTGTCTAATGCCTTTTCGGAATCTGGGTCGAGTACCATCACAGAAGCCCCTGTTTTATTGACCTTCTCTATTAAATGGCATGCCCGTCTCGTATTATTGAATGTTTGCCTCTGCTTGACGAATCCCGATTGATTGGGATCAACCAGGTCGGGAAGTATCTTTTCCAGTCTAGTTGCTAATATATTGATGAGCATTTTTGCATCTAAGTTGATAAGGGCTATTGGTCGATAGCACCCACATTGCATTTTGTCCTTATTGGGTTTAGGGAGTAACACGACTGTTGCCTCCTCCATGGTTTGGGTAATACGTCCTGAGACCTCAAAGGATTCGGAGAGGGAAACCAACACCGGGACTGATATTTCTTTAAATGCTTTGTAAAAAATCTGGTAATCTGGTTCAGTGCGCGATAGTCGATGCACGCTCTCAAGTCCCCCTCCTTTTTCGGTACGAAGAATAGAGGACTGGCTGCTGGAGACTTCGAGGGACGGATGAACCCGTTGGCCAGGTATTGTGCTGGTTTTCTGGTTCCGTGAGTGCGTAAATTCACCCACAAGGGATTTGTGCGCTGGGTATCAGGTCGATTTGGCAATCGTATGGTCTATGCGGTAGCAGGGTTTTAGCCTGTTCTTTCTGAAAGACATCTTCAAAGTCCTGGTATTCACTTGGTACGGTGCTGATTGCCACAGTCGCAAGCAGGGAGTTTCTGGTGTCTATTGGTTGTTTCTCTTGGTGATAACATGTGTGAGGGCAAGTCTCGGGAAAGGCCAATTCTTTTGCTCGCTAATCGATTCGAGGATTGTGAGCTACCAACCATGGCATTCCCAAAATCAACCGGAACTGTGGTGCCTTAATGAGGTCGAAAACAACAGATTCTTGTTGTCCACCCTGGCACAGAAGGGTTAAAGCTGCAGTGCATTGGGATACTGGACCAGAAGCTATTTCCGTGCCGTTGACTGTGGTAACAGTGTCAGTGGTTAATTTAGGGTGTAACGGAAGCCCCATCTTTGCCACAAGATCCTGGTCGATGTTATTCCCAACGGCTCCACTGTCTATGTACGCTCTTACTGCGTGCATCTGAGATGGTTGTTGGTGATTGATCAAGACCTGCCCTGTTTTGATTTGGGGGGATCATCTTAGACACTTCCTTCTTCCTCACCTGCTGTGCCAGCATAGGTCTGCTTTGTTTGCTTTGAAGTAATACTGGTGCCGCATATTCAACAAGGATTTTTTGGCTCACCTGGTCTGAAGGACCTCCAGCTGTCCCCGGACATATCTTTATTCTTTCCAGAGGGCCATCCCCGCGTCCATTTCCATTTTGGTCACTACCCCCTTTAATTGCGATTCTATTTAGGCCTGGAGCCTTGCAAGTTATTTCTCCCTATGAGTCTTGTTCACAATAAATTCCCCTCTCATGGTCGCTTTAAAGGTATCCCAAACCATATGTTCCTGCACTTCCAGGGTCCTATTTATTTTGAAGTATTTCCCAGTTTTGCCACGTGCATCGCCTCACATATCACTGTGTCCCTAAGTAGTTGGTCCTGGAATTTCCATTGCCATAAACCAGACCTGCTCCTCTCCTGATGTATGTATCAGGATCATAAGGGGGCCATGGTCAGATATGGTTATTGCCCCTAAGTCCATCTTCTGGACCTGCCCCAATAATGTGCTCATCACCCATATATAGTCAATCCTTACAAAGGACCGATGTGCATGGGAGTAAAATGTGCACCCATTGGCCCCCTTCTGAATCTCCTTCCAGGAGTCCTCTAAGTCTAACTGAGCCATTTGTGCCCTCAATTTCACGGTGTGGCCCCATTGCACTCGGAAGATCTTCGCGCTCCTATCTGCTAGTGGGTCCTATGCTATATTGAGCAGTTACTATCAACTGTCCCACTGCAAACGTTTCTAGCTTTGTCAACACAGCCCGCAAAAAACTGTCCTGCCCCGTGTTTGGTGCATATAATGATGCCACTGTATGCTATTCCCTCCCCCATCGGATTTGTGCAAAGATGTACCTGCCTTCCTTGTCCACCTCCATTGCTACAATGTGCAATCCTGACAGCTCGTTGAAGGCTATGAGGTCCCCTCCAGTTTTCACCCTTGGCCATTCGATTGTAAGATATGAGGGTACCCCTTTAATCTCACATTATGCTTATCCATCTCAGGAAGGTGGGTCTCGTGTAGTGTCACTATTTTGGGCTTCTACCATCCCTTCCTCCATTTGACCGCAGAGTTTAGCCCCCGAATATTGAGTGTAAGCAACCGAAACATGTGGTTATCTCCCCATGTTCAATCTGGTGCAAGCCGTCATTTGGATCCTGCTATCCCCCCACTCCCTGTATGCTTCCCCAACACCCCTATAACTCCCCAACTCCCCCTCGCTTTGCAACGATCTCTGGTCAGACTCAACCCTCCTACCCCTAACCTATGCAACAAGCCATGGGGGCTGAGTATCGCTAACCACCTGGAGAAAAACTGTGCAGGTCGACTGGCACCTATAAACTAAGCAAAATCCCAAGTGCCAAAACACTTGGGATTTGCCTACCTATCACTGCTCCTCCCGAGGATGGCGAGCCCACACTGGAGTGCTCTTGCTCTCCCTCTGAAGTGACTTTCTTTGTCTCCAATTTGGACCCTCTGCTTGTGGCCTGTCTCTGGGACATTTCTCCATTCCCACAACTTCCTCTGGGCAGGCTCTTGCAATGGCCTCGGGTCTTGTTGTGTAGCCCCCCTCTTCCTTCAATTTTATGATCCGTAGCCCTTCCTCACATGCGGTGATGCAATGCTGTTTCCTGTCCCATGAAAACAGTAAACCAAAGGGGAAGGTCCATTTATATTTCACTTGTGTCTGTACCAGAACTTTAACAAACAGTCGTATTATTCTCTGTTTCACCAACATGGATTGTGCCAGATCCTGAAACAGTTGTTGTTCAGAGCCATTGACCTTTATAGGGCCTGCCTTCTTGGCAGAGAGCAAAATCTTCTCTTTTTGGTCATGCTGTTGTAGCGCCACTACCATAACCCTTGGTTTGGTGCCTGGTTCCCCCCTTTTAGAAACCACGCGATGGATCCGATCCAAAGGTACCTCCCCATACGTTTCCTGCTCCAAAATGTCTGCAAAGACCTGCTGCACCATTTCTCGCAGTTTCCGATCCACCAGCACTTCCGGCAGCCCCTTTATACTTATATTGAATCTTCTCAAGTGATTCTCGAGGTCCTCGCTCTGGATCTCTAAATTCTGCGCGACCCTTGCAAGTTGCTCCACTAGACCATCTATCTTACGCGTGTCCTCTGCAAGTTCCTGGATGGCATTATTGGCCGCGTCCGTCCTGTCTCCCAATTCTGCGATGTCACCTTTTACTTCTTGTAGTGACTGGGCCAACTCTGTCCGGTTGAAGCTCAATTGGGATTGGAGGGTCTCAGTAATATTTTCAATGAATTCATGGAAGCACTGTTGGAATACTGTAACGCTCACCTGTTATCCACGGGGACGTCACTCAGCCTGTTCTGATCTCTTATGACCTCGAACCCTTCCCTGGAGACTATTCGACTGGAGACTGGGCCTGAAACACAGGATTGGTAGAGTTTAACTCCCTATTGTCTCTGTGTGCTTGAATCCCTTCTTCCCCGGGGTCCAAACCTTCCCTTTGATCCATAGCTCACCTTGTTTTCTTGGATAGTGTGCTCTCCGTCCTGCCTTCAGTGCAGGGGCGCGTTGATTGATGCGGGCTCGTTGCTGCCTAGTTACTTCACTGGCAAGAGTCCCACAGGTAAGTATAATGAGTCTTTTGAGCAGTTCTCTAACTTCGTTCCTTTCCTTCCTTAGATGATGGCCGGCGTCCGGGGATGGCGGCGTGCTGCTGAGATGAGTAGCGCTGAAGGTGAGTAAGAGCGCGATGCGCGATGCACCCCTTTCGTATTTGCATTGAACTGAATTCTTTTTCTGTGTCTTTTAGGTGCCGCGACGTTTTCAGCGTGGATGCCGGTTATGAAGAACAAATGCGGTGGGTACGCGCAGTATGCGGCGCCTCTAGATGTTTCCACGGTATCCTGGAGTGTCTTTTCCTTCTTGCAGATGGATGAGAAGTTCCGGAGACAGAGTTCCCCCAGAGCGGCTGGAATTCAGGTAAGCGTTTGAAGTTCGTACAGTATTTAAAAATAAGTGAAGATTTGCAGAATGCTTACTAATGCCTTTTTTCTGTTCTTTTCCCTTTTCCTTAGGAAGCGGCGTGCCGGGATGGGAATGACACCGATGAAGATGCCCGCAGAACAGATGGAGCGATGATTGATGGGCAGAAGCGCCGCAAGGTAAGGCTGTTCCTAACAGCTTCTTGTTCTTGTAGGAGCTGAGCGCAGAAGAAAGATGCAGGCCTACTGGAGACCGATCCGAACACGGTGAGTGTCACGCTGCAGGTGCAGAAAACGCAAAGCATGTTTCTCAGCCTAGGTGTGGCTCAAATAGTCTCTGGGTATCCCAGGTGCCTCTGTGCTGAACCACACCCAAAAGACTAGACCGCACATGCAGTTCTGGGAACCGAAATATGTGGGGGCATCCATCTTGTCCCCATCAATGCACTACAAGTCCAGTCCCCAATGTTATCCTATGGGAGTGAGTGAGTCTGGTGCCACAAGCACCAAGTCTGACCCCTTTGGGTCTTTGGAGGGATGGAGAGGCCCTTGAGGGCCATGTAGGTGATTGTGGCCTGGCTCCAGCCTGACATCTTGGAGGGCTGGGGACATGAGGGGCAGGAATCATGACAAATACTTTGTTGGTCACTGCCTGCCCTGCCATTGGGGTTCATGGTGCACCAGTCTCCTCTCCTCTCGGGAACCCTGCTCTGCAGGCACGCCTGCCTCCCCTTCTTTCTGCCAGATCTTCTGCAAGTTGCCTTCTTTCTGCTTTTTTGCAGGCTTGAGGATTGGGGTCACGTCGTTGGGCTGTTCGAGCAGCCCCCTGAATCTTTCCTCTTGCCAGCCGATTCCCAGGGTTGGCACCCCCATCCTCTTCTCTTCCCACCGCTCCCTTGGATGCTCTCCATTTGGACTGATCACCTTTTCAACAGATTGAGCCCCACTCCCTCTTCTCTGCCCACGGCCATTGTGAATTCTCTGCACACACGCTCGCCCCCTGTTAGTGGCCTGCTCTGTCAAGCAGCCCACCTGTCCAGTCCGCTTCACTCCTTTCATAAACAGGGATCCGATAAGGAAAGGGGCATGCCACACTCACGTCCTGGTGCCCCCACCATTGTATGGTCCCCTTTGGGTCTCGGCTCTGCGATTTGCCCTTCTGGCCCAGCCCCCAGTGCCAAGCTGTAGATTGTGGTGGGGGTGTGTGTGTCACCCAGTGCTGGCTCTCCATGTTCCCTGCACTCTGGGGGACCTGACTCCTGGGCCCGCTCCTTCTGGTTATTTCACTGGTCCTCGGGTGTGGGAATCTTCCTGCTGCCTCCCCACTCTTATCCCCACACTTATCACTGTGAAAGTCTCGGGATCTTAAAGAGTAACCGCCGCCACCCTGGAACTAATCCACCTTGTTGCTTGTAGGTGGTTATAATTGCACCTGATATGCCAGAAGGTCCACAAGCCCGCTCCTCGCCCGGGCCACTCCTCACTTCCCAGGCCCGGGTTTACCGTTAGGCTACTTTCCCTCGTGGGTCCTCCGCTCTGGCTGTGCACAGTCCCTGGCATTGGCGCTGCCTGCTCGGCGACCCGGGCAGCAGGCCCGAGCTCTGACCACTCAGTTGTTCCCCCCAATGGGTGGGTGGGCCGGAGGACGTACCATCTGATGATGCGGCTCGATTGGGGATAGTTGCAAGGCTGCCCGATCACCTCTGCTGTATTCTGCCACAGCACTACAGCCCTTTGCACACCGGAGTTCCACAGAGTTTCCACAAACACCTCCCAATCTTTGTCCGATCAGTGTATCTGCCCAAAGGGGATGCTTAATGGTATTTCTTTATTGTTATGTTGGCACCGGGGTGCGACCTCCCTCTTCACAATGCTCGCGTCTCGGTGGCCATCTTCGAATATTTATAACATTTTTCAAAAGGGTAAATAAAGGAGAGGGGAAGAGAATTCATACTTTTGTGATGTTACGTTATTATATTCAAACATTGCATAATATTAGAGTTCATTAGTAGCATAAAAACCTACAAACATGTAAAAGACACTTCATCTTGTCAGCAAGAATACATGTAGTTGTTGATCATAACTTTTGCATTCTTCCTTTGAGCATTATTATTAAAATAAATGAATCAGTTCCTTATATTGAGCTTCATGACAAACTCCATCTTCTAGGCGCAATACCAGGACTGGGCACAGAACCTGTGCTGCTCACTGTAGTCTTGTTTACATGACATGACCAAAGCATTGCCCCTAAACTTTCCTTCCCCACAATTATGTGACAAATGTACAAAGGGAGTATGCAAGGGGTTGCAAGCATTTCCTTCCACCAACATGCCGCTGAATAACAGATGGAGCGAACAGATCTTTTGTGGTGTACCATTGTCGACGGTTACAGAGGATCTTTTGGAGCTGCCTGTTTACATAATGACAAATGAGTGAGCTTCAATAATAAATCCACCCTCTTTTTTTATTTATGTCAACTTAGCATACAGTTAGTTGTGGGGGGTAATTCATAGAATTCGACGCACAAGTGGCGCACGCAGCTGGAGCACAGAGTGCGTGTGCAGCAGTCTGCGCCAGCCGCGTGCGCCAAAACCCATTTCAGCGCACAGCGTATTCATGGATTTCAACATCCATAACCAGCTGTGGCTCAGAGCGGTGCAGCGACCCTGCAGCAGCGCCAGTAACGCCCGCAACCCCACCCGTGCGCCAAAAACATCACACAAATCCCCTACATGGCGCAAAGGCCAGTGGACCAGCATACAGCCCCCAACCATAAAAATGCGTGGAAAACTCCCCGCGCACTCCTCAGAATACGCGTACCCCGCTCACGCTAGCGAAAACACGTGTAAAAGTCCACACGCACCGCTTGGAATACGCGTACCCCGCTCGCGCTATCGAAAACGCATGTAAAAGTCCACGCGCACCCCTTGGAATACACGTACCCCGCTCGCACTAGCAAAAACGTGTGTAAAAGTCCATGCGCACCCCCGGAATACACGTACCCCGCACGCTCTAGCGAAAACACGTGTAAAAGTCCACGCGCACCACCGGAATACACGCAGCCAGCCCATCCACCCTCCCCATGCCCCACAGGCAGCCCATCCACCCTTCACATGCCCCACAGGCAGCCCACACCACAGGGGTGACTTTTTCCACTCAATTTACCTAATGTGAGCGGGGTACGTGTATTCCGGGGGTGCGCGTGGACTTTTACATGCGTTTTCACTAGCGCGGGAGGGGTATGTGTATTCCGGGGGTGCGCGTGGACTTTTACACGCGATTTGACAGTGTGGGCCTTCCCGGTGTTCCCTTTCCCCCCTCCCCATGCCCTGCAGGCAGCCCACACCACAGGGGACTACCCTACACCTCTGGGCATGCCCTGCAGGCAGCCCACACCACAGGGGACTACCCTACAGCTCTGGGCATGGCCTGCAGGCAGCCCATACCACAGGGGACTAGCCTACACCCCTGGGCATGCCCCGCGGGCAGCCCACATGGCACAATGCACTCGGGAGCACCGACACATGTCCCCCACCCACCCCATTGATGGGCACCTGCCAGCAGGCCCTGACTCATGTCCCCCACCCACCCAGCAGTGACGGGTACCTGCCAGCAGGCCCCGTGTCATGTCCCCCTGCACTCCCACCCACCCCCATTGACGGGCACCTGCCAGCAGGCCCCGACTCATGTCCCCCTGCACCCCCACACACCCCCATTGATGGGCACCTGCCAGCAGGCCCCGACTCATGTCCCCCTCCCACCCAGCCACTCAGCAGTGATGGGCACCTGTCAGCAGGCCCCGACACATGTCCCCCTCCACCCCCACCCACCCCCATTGACTGGCACCTGCCAGCAGGCCCCGACTCATGTCCCCCGCACCCTCACCCACCCAGCAGTGATGGGCACCTGCCAGCAGGCCCTGACTCATGACCCCCTGCACCCCTACCCAACCACATTGAAAGGCACCTGCCAGCAGGCCCCGACTCATGTCCCCCACCCACCCAGCCACCCAGCAGTGATGGGCACCTGTCAGCAGGCCCCGACACATGTCCCCCTGCACCCCCACCCACCCCCATTGACTGGCAGCAGGTCCCGAATCATGTCCCCCTGCACCCTCACCCACCCAGCAGAGATGGGCACCTGCCAGCAGGCCCTGACTCATGACCCCCTGCACCCCTACCCAACCACATTGAAAGGCACCTGCCAGCAGGCCCCGACTCATGTCCCCCACCCACCCAGCTACCCAGCAGTGATGGGCACCTGCCAGCAGGCCCCGACACATGGCCCACCAAACAACATGTCCTAACAAAACAGACCCATGTGCCTAATGCCAACCCAAATCCCCCTTGCCCCCCAGTACAAGCATGCAACCATCCACAGAACCCACTCACAAATTACCCATGCCATGACAGTCTTAAAAGAACCACCATGCCCATGCATGAATGCACAACATAGCCACACAGTGGCAACACATGACTGAGGCAATGTTCATTGAGACATGCACGAAACCAATGATAGTACACAACACCAATCATGAAGTTAGAAAAAATGTATTAAAAACATAATGAAGTAACATAGAGGAAATCAAACTTGAAAATCAATATACAATGACAGATATAACCCAAAAAAATGGTAATCCAAGCGAAAAAAAATGAAAGACATGTTGAATAAAAAAGTGGTCCATTGCCAATGTCAATAAGAAAAAAATAATCCAAATAAAAGAAAACCATTGATCCACGGGAAAATTGAAAAAGAAAGTATGTACAAGTCTGCAACTATATACAATGGAAGTCCAAATCGTCCATGATCCACAAACAAAAGGAAACCTACAAAAAAGTCCTATGAATAAAAAAGTATATACACGAAGTGGAGCAATGTCCATGAACTCCAAAATAAAAGAAAAAAACAAAGGAAACCTAACACTAATGAACTATGTACAATGGCGGCAGGCAAGTCCAACGACTCACTTATTGATGTTCCGGGCCAGGGCATCATCGAACTCCATTTTGATGTCCCGGAGGCGGGCCTCTTCCCTGGCCTCGAGGTCTCGCAGAGATGCAGTCATGACCTGTTTCAACTCCCTGCGAGTTGCCCCGAGGCACTCAGCCCACCTCAATGCCCTGCGCATGGAGTTCTCTGCCCTGACCATAGTGAGCTGTGCCTCCTCCACCCACCGCCGCTCCGCATCTATCCGCTGGCCCAATCGCTGCCACACGGAAGACACTCCCAATCCAGGGTCCTCCTGCCCTGTGGCCGATGCCTGCCCCTGTGATGTGGAAGGCCCCGAGCCATCATGGCTCCCACCCTGAGCCTGCTGCTGCCGTGCATGTGCCCTGCTGGTCGATGCCTGCATGTCCTCCTCTTGCTGGGGTCCAGTTGCTGCGGTGGCCACCCCTGCTGGCCTCCGACTCCCGACTGTGGCAGGGATGTGTCTTCCACCAGCCTGGCCGCTGGTTCAGGGCAGCTCCACAGGGTGCCCAGGTGATACTTGGGCAGGAAGATGGCACGGAGGATGACTGGCGCATAGGGGGTTCAGTTGGTGAGGGGGTCGCTAGAAGATCCAGCACACAGAGGAACCCAGCCTGGGTGACCTGTCCTAGTAGGCCGACGCGGTCAATGAGGTATTCGAAATGACTTGCATTGTCCTCACGAGAACCCTGCACTTCATCCCGAATACCACATTGACGCAACGCCACCCCAGCGAGGAAAGGCTCAACCCGGTCCCGTATTGCCACGTCTGCAAGGAGAGGAAGACCAGTTGTTGTTCGCGCATCCCCTCCCTGAAGACGGGTCTGGACGAAGGCATCCCTGCTGGTGCAGGATGATGGAGTCACAGGATCGGGGACAGGATTACACACAGGCACCTTCACGGCAGTCTGTGCTGCGTCCTGTCCCTGCCCCTGGACTGCACCACTAGCACCAGTGGAATGCCCCCCTCCAGGCCCCATGCGTGGGCCTTCCACGGCCTCCTCCTCAACCAAACTCCCCACCAACCTGGATGACTCTGTGCCATCTTCCTCCATAGGCCCCTGTGGGGACTCAGCTGCCCCTACTGCTGCCGAGGAGTCCACCTCCAACCTCTTGGACCTTCCCTCGGCAGCTGCGGCCATGGACGTGGCACCAGACCCCTCACTCCTGGAAGAGATGACAACGTGGGAGGAGAGCTGGGCCATGCGTCTCCGGCTGGCGGTGGGATCCCTGCCTCTGTGCTTCACAGCACCATCTCCCCCCTCTTCATCAGTCGATGCTGCAGACAGGGAGAGACAGAACACAGGCATCAGGGCACTGTACAATGGTCGGATACACATGTCAAAGTTGCACATGAGTGGCAGTGTCAAACTTCATAGATGCCATCACACTCCCCAACACTCATATCATTTGAACCCACACACATGCAGAATTTGACAGCAATCGTGCAGCAGGCAGCAGCATCCATACACACACAACAGCATGAACATCCGAAGGTTGACATGATGTCACAAGCAACATGGGGAGTGCCAAACACATGAACACGCGCCAACAGACAGACATGCATCTGTACATATCCACCACCTGTCACAGTGCAATCATCGGCAACTATGTCACATCTGCCAATGGGGTTCCTACATGTCTGAGTCACATGCATCCATGGCGTATCACATTTGCACACATGTCAAACACACGCACATGTATGACGTGCACGTACATGAAGGTAGAACCAGCATCCATGTGTCACACCCCAACCATGCCATAGTACATACACAGAAATGCTAACATGTGTGCATCCCCACATGCATTCATGCATCATGCATTTGACTGCATACACCATTGATGTGCCTCACACATGACTGGACTCACATGCGGCAGGCTCATGTCCCTGCACATACACATCCATACATCGGCCTTTCAAGACATATGTCCAAGCTGCACACACCTGGCATACCTCAACATGCACTGCGTCCAATCAGTACACATGGACACTTACCGCTAGACTCCGGATGGGTATGCTTCTCAATGACCTGGAGGTGAAGCACTGGGCGTATACGTTCCAGGACCCTCATCTGGTTGTTGGTAAGGCGGACCCGGGCACCCCTCAGCATCCGCTGCCTCCAATAGGCGCCGGGCCTTCCTGAGGGTCCTGGATCTGAAGTCCTCCCAGCGCTTCCGGACTTCTTGTATGTCATGGACTGCTACCCCCCACGTTGATGGCAGCCACGATGTCCTTCCAAATCCTCTTCCATCCATCATTGTCGGCGCGTGGTCTTCCGAAGAGGGCATCATAATGCACGAGGACTTGCTCCACCAGGATACCAACTTGTGCGGCACTGAAGCTGGTAGCCCTCTGCCTCCCTGGCTGGGGGTTGGCAGTGGTCTCCCATGGTGTTTGCACCGACATGGCAACACCCGAGGCAGGTGTGAGTGGGCAACTGGGTCCTGGTGCTGGGCTGTGGAGCGATGGAACTTCAGTCGGGAGTCTTCTGTTCCAGCACGGGTGGTCACAGCAAGTGGACCCCTACAGATGGCTGACATGCAGGCACCAAATAGCAGGGCACATGGCCAGCAGGCAGGCAGGCAGCAGCAGATGGCTGGTGGGAGTCAGCTCAGGGCTCTGGGTGGCAGTAATTCGGCCTTCTGGGCAGGAGCGTGGTCTTCTGTGTGTTGTCACATGGCCAGCTTCATACGGAGTGATTTGGCACGTGAAAAAAACAGCACGTCTGTGTGTTAATGCGTGTAATTTGAGGAAAGGGCCTAAGCGCGTAAGTGACTTGACACGCACAGGCGTCTCCCTCAGCACGGGTTAAAGGTGAGTGGGGCCAGCAGTTCGTTGTATGTGCCTTTCGTGGAGACTGACGTGTGTTGCTACTTCTGGTTGTTTCGCGCGCCATCACAACTTCACAGCGGATCAAGGAGGTATCTCTTCTTTTGGCAGGGATATTGGCTACGTGTGTTTTTCATTATCATGTTAGTCAGACGGTGAGTCGCGCACGCTATTTTTCCCACTGCGGGTGCCCCTGTGTATTGCGCACCCGTTTTTGAGGTCATAGTAGCCTGCGTGTCCCACACGTATGTGTTTTTTGTGTCCCTGGGTGCCACCGCGTACTGCGGGAGGTTAATCCCACACACGTGGGCTACTGGGGGTTGCGTGCACGGTTTTACTGCAGTTTTGGGGTGCCTGAGCATTGCGTGACCTGTCACTTTATCACTGGGGTCACATACAGCCTTGCAGGTGCACAGGGGTGCTGTTAACATCTTGTATCCCACCACCTTCACCCCAATTCCCCAGGACAATTGTCGTGTACACCTCCTATTGGCACTACTACATCTGTGCCGGCAGTACTCCATCTGTGCCATGGTTGGGAGGCCACGAAAGGTGAGGGGCGCCTCAGCTGGGCATACTCCACGTGGCGGGATGGTCAGGGACGTGGCCGGATGACCAGGGAGTAGGGGGACTCAAGGGTGTCCAGGATGGCTGCAGAGGGGGAAGAGGCAGGGGTGCGCCACTTCGGCACGATGTTGTGTCACGTGTTGGTGCAGTCATGCCACCACCCCCTGTGGTTCCGGGAGATGCAGCTCTTGCATCTGGCACTGGCGCCCATGTGACCCGGCAGTCCGTTTCATCGACTGCCACGGGCCCAAGGGTAGTGGTAGCTGCAGGTGCAGCTGTGGCCACCACCACCCAGGCTCAGGGTCTGCCAGCGCATGCTGCGTTGGCACCTGAAGATTCCCAGGATGATTTCCAGGAGGTCACGAGGCACATGGGAATTGCACGCAGGGCTGCCCTGACCGAGGCACATGTCCCTCGGGCAGTATTGTCATCTGCTGCCCCGAGCAGACGGGTGTTGGCAAGTGCATGGGCAGATGCAGCCGACAGCACCCCGGCTGTGAGTCTACCATCCAGGACAGTCCCGGTCAGTGACCTTAGCACAGCAGATGTTGCTGCGCAGGGTCAAGTCAGGGGCACCCAGCAGCCACCGACGCAAGTCAGGGCTTCCTTCCTTGTTCCACCTGCCACTTCGTTGGTTCAATCCACCAGCGCCACTGCCCATACTGATCAGGGCAGCATTTGCCAGTCAGGGTCCGGACCACTGTCCAAGAGGAGGAAGGTTGCACCTGCAGTAGAGGCTGGGACCCCAGACACGGCTCCGGCCTCCGGCATGTCGAGGAAGAAGCCTTTGTGCACGCAGGAACTGGACTACCTTGTGGACTACGTGTCGGGACACAACCGTGATATGCTAGTGGGCCTGAATTGTCACACAACGGCTGCTCAGTGTATGTCCCACTGGAAGCATGTTGCAGAGAATGTCAGTGCATTCGGCCATGAGGTGCGCACAGCTCAGGAGTGCAAAAAGCGTTGGGATGACCTCCGAGGCTGTACCAAGGCGAAGCGTGCCTCCAATTATGCCATGACTCAGGTGACTGGCGGTGGGTGACCACCTGAGGAGGTAGATCTCACTCCGCACGAGTCGATCGTTGCGGAGTTCGTACTGGCAGAATTGTACGAAGGAGTGGGAGAGATGCTGGATTTTGATGCCGTCCAATGAGTGCTGTTGCGTGTTTGTCCAGACCATGGGCCTCATCACGAGTTTGGCGGTAACCCTTAAAATCGGCAGTAACGCTATCAGCGCCGAATTTAAGGGTCCGTTGGATCACGAGTACAAATACCGCCGGCGCCATTACAGCCGGCGCAAGTACATCCGGCTGTAAAAGCGTCGGCTGTAAAAGTGCCAGTATCCATTCGCGCTAACACATAGCAATCACGAGTCTGGTGTAGGTGCTATTAGCGCCAGAAAAGCGGCGGATAATCCGCCGAAACTACCCCCAGCAAAATGCTGGAGGTAAAAGAACACAGGGCACAGCAATAAGGGCCCAGGTGAAACCAACGCAAATCAGAGGCCTACAAAGGACCCACCCATGCACAACACACCCTCCCCAACACCATTACACCATCAGGAGCAGGGAGGAGACAGCAATAAGGGCCTGGGTGAAACCAATGCAAATCAGAGGCCTACAAAGGACCCACCCATGCACAACACACCCTCCCCAACACCATTACACCAGCAGGAGCAGGGAGGATGTACAAAAAAAGGAATAATCAGGATGAAGAAGATCCTACAAGTAAGCCAGTTGTGCCGTGCATGTATGTTTATTTTACATTGGCACAGTCCTTTTTTAGTTCATTCAACAATTTATTTTACAGGTCTTTCGATAAGCACGAAAGTTTTTTGGCATCAAACGGACAAAAGTGATTGTGAACGGTGGTAACACGGGTTAAGTGTCAACCTCTGATGTATTGAGGTTAAAACTCCACACTGAAGTACATTCCCTGTATAGATGTGATAGAGAAAGAACTATCAAGCAGGGAAAGTATACCTGAGGCTTGAAAATGGCCCCAGGGTTAGTTCACACAAGGTGTACACAACAGATATTTACACAACATACACAAGGGGGAAGATACAGTTGTGTCACGGGGATCGACACAGGTGTGTTTCGGCCAAAACATGGCTTGATTGAAGCCGGTCTATATGCTGGCCTTCGTCAGGAAAGGCACCATTGGTGGTGCTGTCCGTTGATTCTGTGGGTTTAAGAGAGGCAGTGAGGATCTTCAAAAAGGGGTGATTTAATTCATTTAGGATAGTATTAAATACTGGCCAAATTTGGCCATGGTGTTACATCTCATGGTGCAACTGAGAAACGGCTTACCTGCTGCTCCGGTGGCAGTGGCAAGCTGGGAAATATCCTCACGTGGTTGAAGGATAGTGTGTGCGTGATTGCACTTAGGAATATGCCTGAGAGTGCTTCAGCCTGAGAGTGTCGATCCCCGTGACACAACTGTATCTTCCCCCTTGTGTATGTTGTGTAAATATCTGTTGTGTACACCTTGTGTGAACTAACCCTGGGGCCATTTTCAAGCCTCAGGTATACTTTCCCTGCTTGATAGTTCTTTCTCTATCACATCTATACAGGGAATGTACTTCAGTGTGGAGTTTTAACCTCAATACATCAGAGGTTGACACTTAACCCGTGTTACCACCGTTCACAATCACTTTTGTCCGTTTGATGCCAAAAAACTTTCGTGCTTATCGAAAGACCTGTAAAATAAATTGTTGAATGAACTAAAAAAGGACTGTGTCAATGTAAAATAAACATACATGCACGGCACAACTGGCTTACTTGTAGGATCTTCTTCATCCTGATTATTCCTTTTTTTTGTACATATACCCACCTAGGTAAATCAGGACTCCGCCAGGCGCCCTATATTTTCTACCAGGAGCAGGGAGGAGACAGCAATAAGGGCCTGGGTGAAACCAATGCAAATCAGAGGCCTACAAAGGACCCACCCATGCACAACACACACTTCCAAACACCATGCTGCCATTTGGAGCCGGGAGCCTTGATGTGGACATTTACCTGCTGCGCCTGGAGCTAGAGAGGCCAGCCAACCAGGCCAGGGACCTGGGAGCGCAGGGGGTGGTGGGGATGAGGAGAAGGAGTAGGAGAGCAGCACCAGCAAGGCGGCCAGCCATCACCAGGCCCAGGCCAACACCCTGGGCCCTGACTGATGGCCAGTTGGTGACCGAATATAGGCTGAACAGGGCAACCATCACCCAGTTGCTGGACACAATCCAGGCTGACATCGGCAGCCGTATAGCCATCAGCACAGCAGTACCCCCGCTTGTGAAGCTTGTGTCTGTGCTACAATTGGCAGCTATCAACACACCGTTGCCATGATGCACGGCCTGGCCCAGTCCACCTTCAGTGCCATGCTGGGACAGGTGCTGGATGCACTGTTGATCCATGTGAATGAGCACATTGCATTGCCAGCCACACAGGCACAGGTGAACCAGCTGAAGGGTTAATTCCGTGCCATTGCCCAAGTTCCAAATGTAATAGCAGCCCTGGACTGCACACATGTAGCACTCGTACCACCCCAGGCACATGAGGCAGCCTACAGAAACCGGAAAGATTACCATTCCCTGAATGTGCAGATGACATGTAGCCCTGACCTCACCTTCAGCCACTTCTGTGCCCGCTAGCCAGGATCCACCCACGACTCAATGGTCCTGCGCAACAGTACCCTGCCAGCGTACATGGAAAGGCACCGAGGCCAAAACACATGGATGCTGGGTGAGTACAAATGTAGTCCGTAATGCATGTTGAATCACATCTGATGGGGCTGGTCACGCACAGTCAAATCCCTGCATGGCAATAGGCAGAACCATCACTGCAGCATTTCCATGAATGTACCTTGCACGAGAACCCTTGGACATGTCCAACACAGCAGAACACACCCAGTCAGGATGTAAAAGACATGTGGCAGCACAGTCACATATGGAAGGCCTACTACCACAAAGCCTCCTGTTTGTGTTGCACTATAGCTTCCCACCCTGACACAGTACAGACATCCCACCCTGGCCAACCAATAGTCATGCCAATGTTACACAAAAGTCGGCACATCCACAAAAGCACTACACAGAAGTAGTCTGATTAACGACAATGTACATCCCTGAAACACTGACCCCTGAGTGGCCAATCACATGCCTGGAGAACAGTACATAATAGTGGCAACCAGCAAATGCAACAGCAGCCAAAGGGAATGCCAATGGCACATGGGCTAACTACTTGTCGCATGCCCAAGCAGATGGAACGGTCCCCTCCTCCAGTGACAAGGGACAGAGTACTGTTACATTTAGAAACAGAGGCGTAGCAAGTTGTGAGTACGCCATTGATTCAATGCTGCTCCTAGCACAGCACACTCCACAGTGAAAGTGACCAAATGATAAGTAGGCCACATGTAATAAATGAGTGTGATGCACATAACAACTCACAAATACATAGATAAACAGCTGTATGGCAACCTCACACTATGCATATCCTGGAAATCAAAGGTTATATGATATGATATGATATGATATTTTATTTATATCGCGTTCTTACGCAGGTGTTTCAGAGCGCGACCGGGCAAAGGGAGGCAGGGGACAAACAAAAACAACAATCTTACTAGGCCCAGTGACATTGAGAATGTGCAAGTGCATGGGGAAGGGAAAAAGGGGGAAAGTGCACGGGGAAGGGTAAAAGGGGGAAAGTGCAGAGCATAGGAGAGAAACAAAATAAATAGTAAGTACATAAATAATTAAATAGAGTGTTAGCAGTGGTAGTGCAGCCTGTAAGAGGCAAAGGTGCTAGGATAGTCAGAGAGGGAGTATCTGATAAGTGCAGAAGAAGAGTGGGTGGGGAACTGTATGGGTACAGACATAGGCCCCAGTGCAAGGGGTGGCCGGAGGCAGTGCAGGAGGATGGCAGGGTGAGCAGGAACCTGGGCCCGAAGGGCAGAAGGTGGCCAGGTTCAGAGTGCCGAGGGGAAAAGGCAGATCAGCAGGGGAGAAGCGGGGCGAAGGCAGAAGCGAAGAGGAAGGTCTTGAGGAGCTTCCGGAACCGTAGATGGTTCTCCTCAAGTTTCAAGGTGGCAGGGAGGCCCCGGCCGAAGACAGAAATCTACCTCCAGCTCGTTTCTTTGAGAAACAACTGACCCTGAGGGAGTTAGAGGTAGAGGAGCGAAGGGCTCGAGAGGGGAGGTATTTACGGAGTGATAGTTGAAGGTATTTTGGACTCAGGCCCCAGAAAGCCTTGTGGACAATGCAAAGGGTTTAAAATTTAATCCTTGCATCCACTGGGAGCCAATGAAGGGATTTCAGAGCTGGAGAGATACGATCCCAGGGCTTGAGGCCAAGGACAAGTCTCGCAGTCCTGTTCTGGATTAGTTGTAAAGGGCGGAGAGTAGAGGCAGGTAGATTTAGAAAGAGGCTGTTACAGTAGTCCAACTTAGAGAGAATCAGAGCTTGGGAGACAGTGAGCTTCTGAGGGAAAGTGAGGAAAGGAAGAGTACCTCTAAGGAGGTGCAATAAGAAGTTTGATTTTTTAGAGACATAAAGATATATGGGGAGAAGGAAAGTGTGGAGTCAAATGTTGGATGCCAACATTACAATGAGATAGCATGACCTTCTCGACACAAACTTGATCCTGCTGAAAATGTCACTGATGACTGAGCCTTGTGCAGCCACTGAACCTACCTTGTCCCCATATCTGCTTTCTCTCCCCTGCAGATGATTCTGGATATCCCCAGTACACATGGCTCATGACCCCTGTGCGTCATCCACACACTGCAGCTGAGCGGGCATACAACATTGCCCATGGACGTACACACATCTGCGTGGAGAGGGCATTTGGACTGCTGAAGGCACGCTTACGGTGCCGAGACCGTACGGGAGGGGCATTGATGTATGCACCTGAAAAAGTTGGAAAAATTGTACTGACATAAGCCATGCTTCACAACATTTGCTGTCGCAGGAATGTGCCACTGCCCCCCGATGCTCATGTGGAGCCACCTGAGGATGGGAGTGAAGGTGATGATGTGCCAGAAGGTGTTGCACGTGCACACAGAAATGGGCTGAGGGAGGGGAGGTTGGCCAGACAGGGCTTCATTGATAATTGTTTTTGATACCAGTGACGGCTACATTTTGCACATGTCATTTTAACATTTAACATTAAAGAGCACTTAATCACAATCACAACTGTCCATGCTTTGTGTGATTTTTAAACGTGATTTATTCAAAAAATTGTCTACCTCCCTCCCCCAGTGAACACCCAACACACAATCACCCCTTCCCCCAGTGAACACCCAGCACCCAATCCCCCCTCCCCCCAGTAAACACCCAGCACACAATCCCCCTGCCCCCAGTGAACACCCAGCACACAATCCCCCCTCCCCCAGTCAACTCCCGACAACAGTGTAGGTAGGTGCATGTTCTCAGGGCACGCACAACAATGCCATGTGCAACTATGATGGTCGCGGGCGCTTTCCATGTCCTGGCCCCTCTGGTGTGTGGGATCTCAGGTGGCGCAATGAACGGCGCCTAGGAGAAGGCTCAAGGGATGTGGGTGTAGTGGAGGTTGATGGGACTGACCCGGTTGCCTGCAGATGCTGACGGGGACGGTTGTTTGCTTCCCTTGTCTGCTCAGCGAGTGCAGATACTGCCTCGCACAACTCCTGTACCCTTTGGCCAAAACCTATTGGGGCTGAGGTGCATTGCTCCACCACTGGGCGTGTGCGCGTGTTGTCTCGGGCAATGTACTTGCAGCCATGCCATATGGATGCGCTGATGGCCTTGATGTGCCGGCTGTGCACTTTGGCCATGGATTCCACTTTTGCCTGTTTGGCCTCAATTATGTCCAGACATCCCATCACAGCTCCTCCCGTGACGAAAGGTACCCCTGGTGTGGCAGGTACCGGGGTGCCACTTGTGCACTGTTGGGCGGGGGGGCTGCATGGGGACATGCTGGCGGCTTGGATGTGGCTGCCGGGCTCTGAGTGCCGGTCTTCAGGGCTGCCATATGATGGTGTGTCTACATCTGACTCTGGTGTGCGGACACGACGCACATGCACACATGGGGTTTGTGCTCCCTGTGTGACTGGCCCTCTGGTCCCCTGTGGTGTGCCCATCCCTTCGGCGTCACTGCTTCCGGGGGAATGCAAATGTCCTGCCTGATGAGCAGCTGGAGGTGTCACTCCCACAACAGGCTCCGACTCACATGTGAATTCCTCTGCATTCGAAGCCTGCATGGTGGCTTGGGGTGAGCTAGGTGCAGACACCCTGCGGCCATGTGGGTGCTGCAGCGGTCTGGTTGGGCTGCGTTGTGGTGATGTGCGATGGGTCCGGCGTCGGTTCCCTTCCCCTTTGTGGGGTGGTGGTGCTGGTCGAGATAAGCTGCCTTGTGCGCTGTGATGGAGTGGCCTCCTCACCGCCATCGTCATCCCGTGAAGTTCGCCGTGTGCCTGTGGGTAACATAGGGTGTGGATTGAGTTCAAGGCAACCTACATGAGTATCAAGCAGTTCATGCCATCAAGTGGGATTGTAGGCAGTATCAATTATGCATGGCACTTGCATTTTGTTCAATCTCCATGTAGTCATTGGTGTAATGTGTGAGTGTGGAGGAAAACTGCATGGAAATGTTTGTGTGCCATCATCACATGCGGGATTGGGATGCACCATGCTCAAGGTCCTGGGGGTGTATTCATGCACACTCACACTCTACGTAGCTTTCCCATGGCTATGGATGTCTGTCCCCTGCCCCTTGTATTGATGCACTGCACGTGCAGGGGATTCTAGGCGGCACTGCGGTTCAATGGTTCAAGGGCTCAGTTATGGGTGTCTGCAGTGCCTCACACACATTTCTTCACATTCATTCACTCTGGGTCTGCATGTGTGGTCCTTTCAGATGCATGCATTCAGGCTGGGACTCACCTGCAGTCGGGTCAATACCAGTGCCATGTCGATTAGGGCAGTCATCTTCTCCTCCCACGGTGGGAGTTCGGGTGGTGGTGGTGGCCCTCCTCCAGTGCCCGTGCTTGCACTCCTGTGCTGTGAGAGTATGCCGCGGGCTCTCACACGCAAGTCATTGAGGCGCTTGTGACAGTCCTCACCATCCCGGGCAATGCGCCCCACTGCAGACACCCTTTGGCTGATGTTCCGCCAGATCTGTGCACGGTGCTGCCCACTTGCCTTGCGCTGCTGCAGTTCATCATGGTGGATCTCTGCCTCCTCCACCACTACCGCCAGCTCCTGGTCACTAAATTTTGGCTTCCTGACCCTGTCCAGGGCTGACTTGCCCCTAGTGCGCTCCTGTGACATAATTCACTCTTCCCAGGGGTGGATGGCTTGCAGGGGCTGTGATATCCGACGGACTGTGATTTACAAGATGGCCACCGCTTTATTGCCCATTCGGGCGGTGACGCGTTTCCTGCGCGCTAATAGCACGCGCATATGGCGCGCGCTATTAGCGCAGTATGGCGGTAGCACACGGTGTGCTGGATTTATAGGTTCTTGGGCCTTTTTCCCGTCAAGCGCTATTTGCGCTACCGCCATGTCCCTGTGCGCGTGCACGCAAACTCGTGATCTGGCGGACTATCCACCGGGGGCTTGCGTTAGCGCTAATTACGCTCAACGGGAAAACAGCTGCATTACCGCCCAACTCGTGATGAGGCCCCATGTGTGGTTTGCTTGTGTGATGTGTTGTGCTTGACTGCCACTACATTCTATGTGTACATGGTTCTCATGTGCGAGTCATGAAATGTTTCACTGATGCGTGCCTGCTGTCCAGGATGCTGGACATGTACAACAGATGGGGACTGTCCTCCTCTCCACACCTGCACCCTGCTCACATGCTAGTCACCCGGCTGCCCCTCCGGTCCATGTTCCAGCTCACTGGCCCTTCTGTATGTAGCCTGGGGTGTCTTTCCACTCAGCACTGGGACTATGTCATTGCATGACTGACGTGCATGTGTGTTCTGCCTGCATGTGGGTACTCCACGTAGGCATGCTCCCTTGCCCCTCCACCCCCCTGAACCCTGATTTCACCATGTCACTGGTGGGTATCATGTTGGAGTACTGCACTGGCCTGTTCAACGCTCCTGTGTACATGCACACTTCCCCCTGCCAACCTGCCAGACACATACAGTGGTGTACATCCTTTGTCTTTGATGCAGGGTGTCTCACTCGGACTGTGCAGAGGGCAGATTCCATGCATGCCCCTATGTGTCCTTGCCCAGATGATCATTGTAGTACGTGTCCAGGATGACATACATTTAATGGCATTTGATCATCCATTCCATACCCACTCTGGCTCAGTCCTGCATCATGCACATGTTTAGGGTGTCGCAGTCTGTGTGGGGCACAGGCCTCCCCCTGTTTCAGACCCCCTGTTCAACTGGTGTAGAGGCTTTTGCACACATGGGTGTACTACTGTACTACTGAGGGTTCCTCATGTGTCCTGCTTACTGTCCCATTCTCATCTGCTGTGTTGTCAGTTGACTCAGATGATGCAATTGACGCTAGACAACACTGTCTGCCAATACACATGTCTCTGGTCACCCTTTCGCTGCCATGCAATGACTCCCTGCATTTTCACTTAGGGAGGGGAGGGGGGGGTTTGCCTGTAGCCATTCAACCCATTGCATGCACATTGCATGTGATGCCTGAATTGCCCTTACACTGCCTTCATGTTTATTGATTGACATCATAATGTACTTGTTCATGTAGATAGTGGGTAAGGTACACATGTTCTGCACTGCATCAACCGACTTCTGAGCCGTGTTACACCGTTCTACATGCCTACTCACTTCTGCAATGTGAAAGTGACCTGGCATGTATGATCAGATTTTCATCCCTTCTCTGCCATGAATGCCACGGGCACAGGTGCATCCTGTGACACATGTACTCAGTATTGGAACTCGCTAGTGGGTGTTTAGGAAAGTTGGTAGGTCAATCTGCGGCCCATACCAACTGGTATAGGGCGCAGATTGAATGTAGCCTGCCAATCGGGTTGTAATGACTGTGGAGCTGCCTTCACATGTGTATGTGTACACTTTCACATACATCAAAGCAAGCAGCGTTGTAGCTGCTTCCTTTGCTGTATTGGATGCTGTTCATGTTCACAACACAGGTGTATAGGGAAAGGGGTGTTTTTGAACGCTTTCACATGTACATATGCAAGCAGCTTCAACGTTGTTTAGTGCAACATTGCGGCTACTCACTTATGTGTGTGTGAAAGTGTTCATTTACACATGTGTGTTCCCCAGCTTTGTTGATGACTGACTGATATGTAGTTTATTGACGTTAATGCTGGTGAGATTTCAGCATTGCGCACGTCATGTTGAACTGGCATAATCTCGAAGGTGCACTATTGTGCAGTATGTGTACGCCCAGGCTCACTTAGCTAATATGGTGGGGCCTGGCCCTGAAGAATGTACCCACGGAATAATGGAATAGGGCACATTCATAGCACAATGTGCTCAATCAGGCCCTGAGGGGTGTTCTCGAGGCTTCATGGCCTGCAGCTCAGACCGTACTGGACGTTATAGTCCCTCATGCCTGGTTGCAGGCCCTTGATTTGCTCGGGACATTCACTATATCTACATGGCCCATGACACCCGGTACGGGCCAAGCTGCAGATGGATGAAGCTATATTGGTGATGATGGTTTAGTGATGCATGTGTACATGCATATTACGTGTGTCATTGTGTGTTTGGATTCACTTGCAGCTGTGGTCAATTTGCAGTTCAGACATGCTAATGGTATGTGCCATCTCTTTGTTGCCATCTGTCTTTTCTGCCTGTGACATGTACCTGACTGAGGTGTTGTCTGATGGAGGTGATATACTCCATTTTCTACTTGTGAAGGCTTTGCTATTTAGACACATCCATTTCTGCTTTTGGGATGTGTTTGCATATCAATGCAACTGGATGCATGCCAGGTTCTCATATGTGTGTGACATGTCTGCTTCATGTGTTGGCTGTCGATGTGATGTCTATGTGTGTGTGGGTTATGTGCTTCTGACATGTGTTCTCATGTTTGTTTTTTCCACTTTTCAGATGATGACGCAATGGAGCCAGAGGATGGTGATGTCAGGCCAGACACAGGGTTGCTATCACACCAGCACCCCGGCACATGTGGGAGACATGGGGTGGTAGACCACGAGAACCCACTTGTGCTCCAGACCATCGTGTCTAGGGCTGGCTATGAGTGTAGCCCGGATGATCACTCTGACGACAATGTCGAGTTGAATGCGCGTCATGTCCATTCGTCAACTGTGAGTGATTCTGATGTGGACGATCCTCTGTCTGTTACACCTGCACTGAGGGGCCAGACGGTGGTGGGACCTCTGCCTGTGGTGGATCGGAATGCACGGTCACACTCCACACCAGTTGCTGATGTGCCTGAAGCAGCACGTCAACGGAGGAATGTAGTCCTGCAGTCGTGGGCAGTGCCAACCCAACAAGAACCGCGGCTCCTTTGGTCCCGCGAGTGTCAAGCCCAGCAACGCAGTGGCCGTGTACCACTGGGGTATACTGAGTGTGAGCAAGCCATGGTTGCCAATTCTGAACACCAGGGGGCAGCAATTGATAATATCGTTCAGAGCATGGAATGTGTGGCCCAATCCATGCTCCCCTCTGCTAGGCAGGTGGATCTCCAGCAGCGGGCGGCACAGTCCACGGCCCGCTCACTCAGGCTGGGCATGCGGATTCAGACAGGGCACACCGGGCTGAAATGGTGTCTCTGCGTCAAGCAATTGCTGCTCACGCAGAGGCACACAGGGAGGCCCTGAGGTATGACCATTATTCCCTCCGATCTACTCTGGGTGTGCTCTGGATGTCCGAGAGGCAGAAGACAGAGGCGAGGTTTGAGCAGCTTGAGAATACCATCTCAGCTGAGCTACGTGCTTGCCAGGTGGTGTTCCAGATGTCATGCCAGGCCATGCAGGAAGAACTCTGTGTTACACGTGCTACCTTGCAAGAGGAAGCACGCGTATCACGCGAGGTTCTGCATGCTGACCTACATGTCATCGCCGCACAGAACCAGGCTCACCGGTCCCGCAGACTTGCTGCCGACGAGGGTCAAGCTGCGCATAGGCGTGGTCAGGATACTTTGCCATGTCCACCTTTTGAGTCAGATAGTGAGGAGGATGACGACTAATCTCCCACTCAGGTCAGGCCGGGCAGGCTTTGAGCCCATGGAGGTTTTTTTTTATCTCAACATCATCGCATGTGGGTGTTGAGGTGCACCCTGTACCTCCCCCCTCCTGGGTGCCCCCCCCCGGGTCGTATGTGGCCATTTTTGATTTTTATACTTAGTTTAATTAGTTAATATAGTTCAAAATTGCTTGTCTATTGTGCATTCATGTGACGGTGTGGTGCTTTGTGGCTTTTGAAAGCATCCACTGACTGTTCCAGCTGGGCCCTTCAAGCTTGTTTTGTGTATGTGTTTGCAACTTGGGGTCCTCACTTACATATGCCACTCCTGCTTCCCCTATCCGTGGGCTTGCATGGATGGTTCGGTGTTACAACCATTTACACAAGGGCATTGGACTTTCTTCATATCTGTGGCCTGTCTGCTGCTGTACTACTTGTGTTAACACCCCTAGTGGGGATTATGTATGTTTTCTCCACGGCATGTCTGCAATCAATTTTGGTGAGTACATAATTGATATGTCCATTTAGTGTTGTTGATGTATGTTCTTTTCTTGCCTGTATATGTGCTTGATGCACTTCATGCTGTAGACAGTAGCCTGCACCCTTTGGCTGCCGAAGTCACACTGATGGTGGGAGGAGGTCGGATATAGGTCTCAGACATGGCCCAGTGACAACCAGCATGAAGACACACACAAAACTGTCCAGCCTTATTAAAAGCTTTTATACCCTTTCTGCAGGAAAATTATCCTCCAGGCTACCTTTCCCAGCAGACACGGGGCCATGAACTACAGCAACCTGGCCACGTTGGGTGGTGCGCATGTGCGCATGCGTGCACAAGCAGAAGCACAGGGTTTGTGCTCAGACGTCCGACAGAAGCAGACGTGTTTCCAGGAGCTCCAAGCAAGGTGAGCAGCACGAGTGGCCACACCCCAGCCGACCTTCCTCCAGGCCCCTCGCACATGCATGCTAAGTAGCGCCAGTGCTGGGGAGCTTCGCCAGGCATTGGGGAACGAAGTGCACAGTACAGCTAAGCCTTGTTGAGGAACAAATGGCAAGTGGCTTTACAAGTTGTCAGGGGCACACGCAGGGTGCGTCGCCCATATCCTCGAGTACCCCCTGCTCCATAGAAGCTGAGTTATTAGCACAGTAGCGTTCCTAGCCAGAAACTAAAACAGCGCACGGGGGCACCCAGCGACGCACAGACTCGAGTGCAGTGCATGTCATTTGCATATGCAAATTGCTACGTGCGCTACCTATTGAAATCCGCGGCTGGCAGAACACAACTTGTACTGAAGTCGCACCTCGCCACACACATCTAGCAGCTCACACAAGGACCATTCTATCATGTGTGATTCTTAACACATTGGTCTTCCATTTACCGCGGGGCCACGTGCAGCTGCCTTACTGCATTGACAGTGTATGAACCATCACAGGAGCAAGCAAAAGTATACGAACAAAGCAGCAGACAACAGTGTTTGTTTGGGGAGAAGTCACTAAGTTTGAGGCATGAATGGTGTTGCGTGTGTGGTGAAAACACACACAGAATAGTAACTCACGCTCTCTTTGCAGCATTGAACTGCTCCTGTTACCGTACCTGAGAGTGTGCAGACAGGAGGCCAGCACTCACCCCAGAGATAAGTCTCTCTTTGGCTTGCATTTGACCCATTTTGTACAATGCGCATGTAGAACATGGTTTCTCTGATTGCGTATGTGTTATTGTCAATAGTTGTATTTTGTCTTTTGCCTACTTTCCCTTGCCCATCCACCTCCCCTCTCCTGATCCTCTTTCCAGTTATCCTGAATACCGATCCCTACCCAAACAACAGATCCCTGACCCGCTTTCCCCACTGGGGTCTCGGAGGCCTGTGTAAGTTTTACCTTGCAGGAGCCCACACCGTGGATGGGTGGGGGTTGGTTTGTGCCGCTCCTGTGCCTGGAGACCGGAGCTGTGACACTACCCATCAGTTGTTGCATCCTCATTAATTATTGTGTACTGAAAATGCTACGCATCCTGTTGAACCATTGTTGAACTGTGCTTCCTTGGTTGTTCTATCATTCTGCTTGGCATGTGCTTGGCCATTTTCAGCGACTACAAGTCATCTACTGGAGACTATTCCAGGGTTTTTTGATGGCTACAGGCTTTTTCCCTGGTTTGGGGGTTTGACTCCTTGGAGTTCTCTGCGATTTGGTATTTTTACCAGTCAACGTGGCCTCTGAGGGGGCTGGACCCTATTTACACGCAAGGTAGAACATGGAAACCAAGGGGTAGGGGGATCCTGAAGCCAGGTAGACTAGAAGGAAGAAGGCTACGGACCCCAGACACAGTTCTTCAGAAGGTCATGGTGATGTGTCAATGAGGGAGAGCCTTTTGTTGTTGGATAGTACGCTTGGGCTACAGTGTTTGGGCACTCTCTGACATTGTCATTGTGGTGTACTATGTACATGATGTGTTCTGCTGGTCAATGGCTATTCCTTTGTTGTGTTTACTTTTCAGGTGTCAGGAGATTGTTGTGGTTTGATATGCTGGGGTGTACACATGGGCAATGTTCACATGTGATGTGTAAAGAACACTGAAGGTCACTTGATTTCACATGCATGTATTGAGTGCATGTCCCTACTGACACACACACTCACACAATGCTCCACCACACATACAACCACCCTTCCGTGCCCACACGTGCACACAGATTGCCTTCTCTGGCATGCTGTGTCCCTGCAGCGCATGATCACTTACCGTATTTGTTTGTACCAAATGAATCTTCTCTAGTTTCATAGAATCTGTAGTAGTGGGCATAACCCGAATAGAAAACTGGGTATGAGTGCCCACAAGGTTCTTGTCTACATTAGTTCAACAATTGAATACTGCCTCATCTAAGGAGGTGAGTGAAAGATAAAGAATTTCTCTTTCATTGTTATAATTGTCCATTTTAGTGTGTTGGAAACAATTTTTTTCCCAATTTTTTCCTTTGGCTTATCACTTTGTAGGTTACTTGTCTACACACATCATTATTTTTATTTTTACCACCCGAAAAAAATCCCACAATAATTAGAGGGATTGAAACGGATTGGTATGACTTGACCGTCGCATAATTGTTTGTGGAGGATTTCACTGTAGTTAATTTTGCTGCAAACCCAATTTTGCAGCGGGAAAAATCATACCAATCCATTCCCCCTCCCTGCCTCGATCCTCCCCCAATACATCACCACCTCTCCGCCCCCACTTGCCTTTCAGTGTCCGCTTTATATCTGACCCTGCAACATCAGTTCCATCCCTGAAATGCGGGTCGGAACTGACGCCGCAGGGTACCTTACTCTACTTTTTTTTTAAGTCCCCTGTTTCCAAATGTCCTGGTAGCGTGGGACATCCCTGCAACCCCTGTTCCCATTATAGCGAGCAAAGGGAGCGGGGGACACCCCTGTAACCCTTGCTCCCCTTGTTCGCTATAAAGGAACTGTATTGCCCATTTGACCAAATATTTGGTTGTTCGATCATTTTGCACAGCCTAAATTCGGTCAAATGGGCCATACTTTCAGAAGAATTTGGTCAAATTGGCCAATACCGATTGAAACATGTTGGGCAAGGTCTATTTACAATAACAATGTATTGCACGTACAATGTATTATGAGACGTTTCTTTTTTGCAAAATCACAGATTTTTTTTATTCTATGGCAAGACAGGAGGCCCCTATTATGCATAACAATCTTTACTATGAAACCACAGCAGTAAAGAAAAAATTTACAAAAACAAAAAAAGTTTCAATAACAGAACTAAACAGAGTTCAATGCCAATGTATGGGAAACTCCCCAATCCATCATGGAGGACAGGTCATGCCCTGCGAGGACCAATGATCAAGGACCCTCTTCCATATAAGTCCTTTACTCCAAAACAAACTCCTCTTTCTTTGCTGCTGACGCCACAGCTAAGTCACACCTTCTAGTTTTTCCTTAGATGCTAGTGAATGATAGTGTGTTATTTGTTGCAAGTTTCACTTGGTAATTTTGTTTAAAGTGCTGCAGTGGTTTTGCTCCGCATTGTTCACTTGGTTTGACATTCCTTTGCAGTTCGTTACTTTGCGCCGTGGCCTTCGTGTTCATGATGAGCCAATTCTTTTCCTTCAATATGTTTCCTTTGTTGTATTTTCCTTCGGCGCATGCCTTTGAAGCTCCGTCTTCAGGCAAACGCGAGTAAACTCCTCTGACAGGAATTTATTATTCCATTGTACATAAGCCCCAGGTGAGGCTCAGCGTGCGTTTTTACATTGCTTCAGGATGTTCTGTGTGAAGCGCGCGGCCCGTGGAGGAAGCTTCTCACTTCGGGCCGTTCGCGCGTTATGTCTGGGTGCACCTCAGTCATAAATTAAATTATATTTATAGTACGCTGCTTGCGTGTTTCTTTATTTTTTCTGGGATCTTCCCTCCCCCTTATAGTCATTTGAAAATGATTTGAAGATGATTTTGCTGAAAACGTTTAACACGCTGCTAGCGTGTTTGTGTTTCCTTGGGTGTCTCTTATTATCAGTGATGCGCGCGGCCGGTCAGGAAGCCAGGCTTCAGGCCCACATCGCGTCACTGCAATTTTGAAAGTTAAATTTGAAAGTTAATTTTGAAAGTTAATTTATTGCAGATAGTTTATTGCAAAGTGTATTTTCTGCACGCTGCTCGCGTGTTTGTTTTCCCTGGGTTTCACTGTAATTTTGAAAGATAGTTTATTGCAAAGTGTATTTACTGCACGCTGCTCGCATGTTTGTCTTTCCCTGGGTTTCACTGTAATTTTGGAAAGTGTATTTACTGCACGCTGCTCCCGTGTTTCTTTTTTCCTGGGTTTCACTGTAGTTTTTGAAAGTGTCTTTATTGCACGCTGCTCGCGTGTTTGTTTTTCCTTGGGTGTCACTTATTTTCACTGATGCGCACGGCCTGTCAGGAAGCTAGGCTTCAGGCCTGTAGCGCGTCTCTGTAGTTTGAGTACAAAGTAATTTTGTGGCACGCTGCTCGCGTGTTTGTTTGCATTAGCTTGCTTTCCCTCATTATCAGTGTCGCGTGTCGGAGAGGGGGCATATTCCATATATATAGATATATGTATATATATTTATTTATTTATTTTAACAAATTGTAGGATAGGGAGCTGGCACCGATGTCACGAGGCCTTGCCTTTGGATCCCCCATGGAACTTCTCAATATTAGTTATTTGTTCCTTTATTTCAGTTTTTTATGAACCACCCACCCCTTCCCCAAGTGCAAACCTTTCAGAAACCTTGCTTCAGGTTTAGCATGGGGGGGAATTCTAAGGGCAACATTAGATCTTGGAAGCAAGACCACACAGTCCGACAGGGGTGTATTTATCATACCCATGTTTAGAAAATCAAAATAGTATCAGGTAAAAGTGTTTAAAGAAGATAAGGAATGTATTTATATCATTTGGTTTTTTCTTTCTTGAAGATTATTGGCACAACCACTTTGTCTTGCTATAGGCATACACGACCTACTCGGCGACTCCCCCTTGTGTGCTGCTGTATGCCACACCCTGCTAGGATGGGCAGCTTGGGTATGCGCTTGCGCGGTTTATTTCTACCTGTGCTTTCTTTGTTCCGACCAGAATATGTGCTGTGTTGAGGAACATTAACCCTTACCTGCTGGGTTTGTGGTTATATTTATTGTGTGCAAATAATGGAATTTTGTCCTCTCATAAAAGTGAGAGTTAAGATAGACCTTCCAATTAAGGTTTTTCTTCTTTCCAGATCAAGCTCCCTTTAGGTGCATTAGTATATCCAATTAGGTTACAGGACGACTCAGTCCGACCCATCTCATTTCTTCCCTCACCCTTTTTCCCCCTCCCATGATGAGCTGTACATAAAGCCTTGAGGAATTGTCAAGGCAGGTTATCCAAGGTGTTGGATCAGTTCACCCAGACTTTGATACTGGCTTTGCCTATGGATGTGCGAGTGCTGCGGGGCTGGGCTCTCGAGACGGTTGGATGGTAAGAATAACTAATCTCCTTCATTTCTACAGAATGGTGTAAATTATTTCCCATGTGTCTCGCGGTTTATCAATTGTGAATGCGTTAACTCTCCTCAGGCTGCGGGGGGGGGAAGGGCTTTAGCTCAATAATCAACTTGTAAGTTCAACCATTTATTGGTTACATCTTCAAAATGGAAGGGGTTTAGTATCCTCATTACCTCCATTTTCCCGGGGAGTTGTATGCTCAGGTTAGACCTCAAGGTTGAGTGCCAGAGGAGATTCCTGCTTTCTTCCTCTTCATCAGGAGTTTCCCTCTTCAGTTCCACTGATGGGTTTGTACTTACCAATATCCCTCCATTTTGGTTTGGCCTTTCCAATTAGCCCTGAGGTTTCAACAAGTTAATGAAGCTGGGAATAACTCACCGAAGTTCCAAAGGGTTTTGAATAATATTTTGTTTTGTCAACAGCTAGCGGGGTCCCTTCTACAAAAGTGGGGTTCTTTGTTATAAATACAAGAGATTTAAATCTCCACATCTTTATCCTTCATTTATCCTTCAGGATGACAGTCTCCTTAGTAGGAGGTAATCTGTTTTCTCCCCTTGAAGGGGAGTGTTTCCCGCAGTTAGCTAACCTGGATGGATAGATGGTCAATTCCATTGGTGTCATCATTTCAAGCATCCTTTGCGAGATACTGTCTTTCTCGCAGTTAAGGTTCTTTTTCCTGAGGTCACAGTGGAGCTCCTTCAGTGGCTCAGCCTCCCGAATGACTTGAAGGGCACGAGTTTTTCCTTTCCCACTCTGGACGTCTTTCTGGGGTCAGATACCTTCAGATTGGGCTGACGGTGATAGGTTTGGAGGGTTTCTTGGGCAGAAGTGGTCCGCTTTAGTGATGAAACTGCAGGTCAGCCTTTGGAATTATTAGTGAACTCTCCTGCAATCAAGAGCTTTTTCTCTAGGATCTATTTCAGATATCTCCAAGACAGGAACAACATAATATTGGACGAGATTCGCTCTTTGCCAGGTCCTTGTACCTTTGCATCCGGGTTAGTGGTCTTTTTTCCTTTGGGCCTTTTATGCTAGCTCCCCGACTTTACAGTTAGAATGTGGATCCCAGGGCTCGGCTTTCGGGTTGTTTCCTCCGGTACTGGTCTATTTTCTTTGATGTGTTTTCTCCTCCTTTGCCATGATGGCAGGACTTTGGGTTCAGCTGCATTGCCGACGAATAGCTTGTGTTGGCCTGATCAGGGGTGGTTCACAGCCCTTTAGGATTTAAGGGCCATATTACTAGTATTGTACCTCTCCACCCATGCCTGGTCTCTGTCCCGACAGTTTTTCCTCTTAAGAATGGTTCCTACAAAGGTTCCTCTCTCTTATTAATTGGTATATATTTTCATCTCTTCCTGGAGCATCCGGGTTTTTTTTCACACAAATCTATCTGGTCTTCAAGGACTTCGGAGCAGCCTTTAATAAGTAGGGTTTCCTTTCAGCTTGCATCCGCTGAGTTAGTATTTGTGTGGATGGATTTTCACTTCCGTTTTCTCCTTTATAGTAGGGATAGGTAGTTTAGGACGGAAGGATTTAGAAAGGGTAACGTTACAGGTTTATGTTGGCATTTAACTGCCACTATTTCACAGTTGACATGGTGTCTTTAAGGGGAAAACAGTAGATAGGCAGTGCTGGATGCACAGGACCTTCAGGTTTATCTGCATTGGGGGTTCCTCCTGAACTAGGAGCTTTTCTTACGGGGCGTTTACATCGTATTGGTTTAGTGCGTTTTGTTTCTAACAAAGGGTTGTCTGGACTTCAACTGTTTTTCCAGGTTATTCAGGTGGTATATTATTTTTCAATTGTATACATTTCCACTTGTGACATACCATGCAAAATTCTAGGTTTCGACTGCCAAAAAAGGTTCTTCACACTTGTCAGATTTCTTATTAAGAGTTTGTCTTTATATTCCATATATGAACTTTTTCTCTCTTTCATACATGAATTCTTTCTCTCACATACATTTTTCCTCTCTACACGTGTTTCACCCCTGTTTTTGTCACAAGGGATCTTCAGGAGAGATTTTTAGCTGTTTTCTGGAAGAAAACAAAATACATTTGTTTTAGATACTCAAAAAGAAAAAAGAGATAGTGAAAAGGAAAATCATTTTTTGACTGAAAATGTTATTTCAATAATATATTCTTTTTGACATCCTTTCTTGTCTTTTATAATGTTTCCATCATGTTAGTATTCTACAGCCTTCATAATTGCTTTCATTTTTCTTGTGTCAGCATTGTAACATTACAAGTAGAGTATTCAGTAAAGATGGCACTCACCAATAGTGTATTCTTTGGGCCTTTTATGCCTAATTTCAATCATTCAACCTTGTTTCTATGCACTCTCTTTGGGCACAACTCTAATAATTCTTTAGGTAGTTAACCTATTAGAACAACAAAGCACATATTTTTAGTTAAGTGGAAAGAGAGGAAAAATGTATGAGAGAGAAAGAATTCATGTATGAAAGAGAGAAAAAGTTCACATATGGAATAAAAAGACAAACTCTTAATAAAAAATCTGACAAGTGTGAAGAACCATTTTTTGGCCCTCGAAACCTAGAATTTTTGCATGGTATGTCGCAAGTGGAAATGTATACAATTGAAAAATAGTTTAATTCTATCTATGGCAATCTAGATAATGATGCAATACCACAGCTGACAACCAAAATTAATTAAAACAAGCTAACACACAGGAACTCACCTGGGGATAAAGTCCTATTAAGGTTGCCACCAGAGTGTATAAAGTGTAATCAGGTGGTATATTTCTTCCTGTTAAAATCTTTTCTCCGATATCAGTCCATTTCATATGGACAGTTTATTGTTTTTTTCCCGATGGGGAGGGTCTTTTTCTGGGTTGCCAAAAGGGACAGCTTGGAGTTTCCTCCTTCCATTATTCAGGTTTCCAGAACATTTTTTGTATGAGCTTTTAAGTGTTTTAGAATGTTTCAGTGCAATAAAGAAGCTCTTAGTCTCCTAATATCTCTCAGCTGCTTCCCGTGGGATCTCTTTTGTGGGCCTCTTGCCCCTTTGACCAAATGGATTAAGTAGTTCTGCAGAAAGAGGGAGTTAATTCTCCTTTGGTTCTTCATTTAATGATACTATGGTTTAGGACGTTCTCCTGGGGGGAAATATTATCAAAACAGCTGATTGGTCCTGGGAATAATCACGAAAATATTTGTATTTATCACAAGTATTTGTCATGTTGTAATTAATGTGATGCAAGGGCTTGAAACTTGCATACTAGGAGCCTCCTTTCTTGCCACAGAATACCTAATCCCCCTCACTAGCGTGAGAAGGGGGTTTAGATTCTATTAAAGACAAGGAGGCGAGTATTATCCCACCCACCTAACCTTGATGGGACATGATATAGCATTTATAGCATGCCTATACACGGGTGTTTCAATAGAGAACATATTTTGGTTTGTTGTTCATCCCACCCTCCCTCTCACACTTCTTTGGTTTGTTGTTCTTCCCAACCACCCACCCTTCTTTGTTTGTTATTATTACAGCTTCGAGCTGAGAGGTTCTGTTCGGGATTGAGTCACGGCTACAAGTGGTGGAGAGTGCGTCATCCGGGAGCTTCGCTGGATTTTGTCTCCATACTTTATCATCTAGTCTGTGCAGTGGACGTCCGATTTAAGACAACTACAGAAAGAGGAGTTGGTTTTGGAGTAAAGGACTTATATGGAAGAGGGTCCCTGCTCATTGGTTCCTCGCAGGGAATAACCTGTCCTCCATGATGGATTGGGGAGTTTCCCAAATATTGGCATTGAACTCTGTTTAGTTCTGTTATTGAAACTTTTTTTTTGTTAAGTTTTTCTTTGCTGCTGTGGTTTCAGAGTAAAGATTGTTATGCATACCACTCGCCTCCTTGTCTTTAATAGAATCTAAACCCCCTTCTCACGCTAGTGATGGGATTAGGTATTATTGACCATTTGGCTTTATTTTTGGTGTTTTAAAAAAAAATATGTGACAATGCAGTTTTCTTAATCAATGCATTTGTGTTTCTTTTCATGTTTAATACCACCGCTTTAAATTCCAATGTGCTCGGCATGGTGGGAAAGACTTAAGGACTGTTACTGTGGGGAGATTTAGAAGGTTCAGTGGAATTTACAGACATTTCGTGAATGAATTTTTTTTTTATCTCAGGTTTTTTCAGTAGGTTGTTCCAGAGGCGTGTGCCTATTAAAATTACCCTTCTGTTACCCGTGTAGAGTTTTGTTGAATGTATTTATGCGCCATTCTGCCGTTCTATGTGGGTAACAAAAGAGCTCAGGTATTTAGGACCAAGAAATGTGATTGCTCCGTGATTGTACTTCCACCATTGTTTTGGTCTCACCCCTCCCCCTCCCTTACTCCCTTAACACAACCCCCCCCCCCCCCCACCCACACCTGCTCTTTTCATTCTGAAGCCACTTGCTCACAATATGCAGCAGTACAAACCCTCTACAAATAGATAAATAGACACATATACGTTATGCTTTGAAGCGTCGCTCGGCCTGACGGATCAGCAATGGGAAACGTGGACACATTAGCCTGTACAATACTCAGTTTAATACGCTCTCTCCAAGCCACTTACTTTGCTTTCCGCCTGCTGAACAATGTTCTCTGGAGAGCACAATGTACCCGCTCGATGGAAAAATGGATGATTCGGTCTAAACTAAAAAAAAATGAATGAGTAACAAGGTTCCAGAGCCCGTGACACATCGGCAACAACATCACGCACGGAAATATTAATGCCCGCGGCGGTCCTCGCGCTCTGCATTTATTTTACCAGACTGGAGTTTCCTGTTTGCCGCCGCACCTGCTGCGGGTTGACAGTTCATCTGCATGAGCGCGTGCCCGGCCAGGTAACCGGACTGCAATCAAACGGAAGAATTATACAGTCATGGGGGTTGAAAAGACCGCAAGGTGATTCGGCAAATATACCACTGATTGAGAAAAAAGCATTACGCCAAAAGGCGTTATTCACAGCTCTCAGTGACTGCAACGGTGCTTTTGTTGCTTAACAAAAGGGTTTGCTTTAAAGCTGGCACGTTGGACAGTGAGGGGCCAGACGGTAACAGGGTTACTAATATTCGGAGTGGGCAAAAAACGAAAAGCCAACCAGAAATACATGGTTTCTTTGCATTTTCTGTCCTATGCTCCTGCCGTAAACTGTGTGTTTGGAGCCGAAAGAGAGCTGTTTAACTAGTTTCTGTCAGTACATGTTTATGCGTTATGTAGATCTATCTTGGCTAATGTCATACATGCCAACATTCTGTGACCAGAAATCTGTAGGAATCTTAACATTTCAAACATAGTAATTAGCATAATAATGACATCACAGGAAATGTCATAACTTGATCCGATGACATGACAGGACGACATCGCAATAAATAATGTCACGAGAACGTTGACCTTATGACATCACAGGAAGTGAGTCCACTTGTCATATGGCCTTGAAGAGATCTCAGGAAAGGACTGCCTGTCCTCTGACCCATCATGAGAAAGAAATTTACCAAACGCAGCTCGTGAGGCGAGCGCTGCAAAGCCCCAGAAGAAAAGTAATATAGAGAGAAATATATGGGTATAGGAGTGTTGGGAATTAACATTTAGTTCTGTGCCCTTGCTCTGCCTATCAAATACCTGAAAATCTCCTGGCGAGCTAAAGGAGGTGGTAAACCATCCATTAGCTCACGCGCAAGTGGCATCTAAGGAGTTGGTGTGCAGCTGTTCCCCAAAACATCTGAAAAATAAATGCATCTGTGCCGCTGTACCCACAAACATCTGAAGAGGAAATGCAGCCGTGCCATAAAACATCAGAAGGTTGTGTGTACCTGCATCCTTACACATCTGGAGCAGGTGCAACAGTGCCTTAACCTGTGTCCATAGCAGGTGCAGAGTAGGGGTGCCCCAGAGCAGTCTGCTTAGCGAGCGCCCTGAAACCAGGAATGGCCTGCACACAGCCAGCAAAGGAAACAGTGTGGCCCCAAAACTTAGCATGCAGCAGCAGTCACCCCAACCTTCCACAGGGCAAGTGCAGTGTCCCCTTACGAACTACTGCAGTAGTTGCAAACGGTGGGCGGAGTAAGTGCACTGCTCCCCCCCTCCCAAATGAGAAAATGACAGGGCCTCAGATATGAGTTGACTGTGTCGTTCAAAGCAGAATTCTTTGGACAGTTGGAGGCTGGTGACTTCGTCAGGGATTAGGAATAATTGGGTAAATGGTGCTCTGTGTTACAATGCTATTCATGCAGAATTACTTTTTTATTGCATAGGAACCATGCAAAAGCATCATGGCAACTGGCACTGCCACACTTCCTGTACAAAACTAAGGTTGCACACGACTTTGAGGACAAACTCGGTTTCGTCATCAATTCATCAAGCATATTGTGAAAGACATGAGCTCCAACCCAACTGTTTTGTATGGAACTCCAGACTCTCATAGAGTCGGAGCTAGAGAGAAAAAAAATTCCCTTTCTCATCTCTGTCATTAGTGTTTTGGTTTAGAAACACAGAAGGAAGTTTTCACTGGTGTCTGTACGCCGGCACGCTAGAGCACTACTGAAAATGTAGGAGAAAAACGAAAACATATAAAAACGAATAGCAGTCTAGGCCTTGCGTTTTACTAGACCTCGCCTCTCCCTGATACTGCAATTCCTCTGCCGCTGTTATAAAATGCGTCCTGCAATGCCATAACCAAGGGCTTTTTTGTCTGTCCCAGCCTCTTCTTACAGAAGGGAGCGGCGTCCTGACCTGCTTCTCTTGCCTTAGCATAAGGCATCCACTTCCTGAGACAGCGCACATTCTTTAAAGCATCCTGCTAGAGAAATAAGCAGCCCCAGCCCTCCTGGCCTTTACAGGCCACTATAGCGCTCGTTGCCAGCACCACCACCACCGCAGATGACCCGCAGCTCCACGTATTGCCCTGCTCCTTGGGCCACGTTGAGTTTCAACCCACCCTACAATATTGCTCTCATGAGTGGAGTAATTGGACCAAGAGCGAGCTGCCTGCTCTAAACATTGAAACACCAGCAGCCAACTGCTTCACCCTCCTTGAGCATCTTTGTTGCATAAGAATCCAAAGCAAAGTAAACCACAGCTGGAATAGGGAAGCTGGCAGAAGTTACATATCCTTCCCTGCCAACCTTGCCAACTCTACAGGTATTGCGGGCCTTAAGCTGCAGGCGAGGAAGGAGCATCCAGCCCACTGCCTTGCACCATTCTGTACATGCAGTATCACCCAGCACCCTCCAATCCGCTCAAGAGTAGATTTGGATTCAGATCTAGGGGCTGCAACTGAACGCATAACATGAGCCTACTTATGTTTTGTTTTCATTTTCCCATTTATGGGGTACCCTAAGGTTTTGATCTGTGTGTTTTTGTTTCTTGTTTAGGTTGTCTGCTACCTTTCGTTAGAATGGACTCTTAGGAATGGGGTGTAATCAGTAACAATGTAAAGGTCATTTTAAGTCAAGAACCTGTTACTTGTCAGCTAAATATGGCATTGTGCAGGGACTGCATTCACAGAGCTGCAGACCATGGGAACTAGGAAAGGGCGCAAAGTCCTGGGGTTTAGCAGCAAAGGCGAGCAGAGTCTAGTATCTCAAGAGGTTGCCCTTGGGCCTGTGATTGCATTGTGAATATGTGTGCACACTGCTCTGCTCCCACTGTTGGGATCCGACTGGTATTTAATATTTACTAACAATCTCGCATTTCCATCTGCTAAACCTCAAGTATATTCCATAATAACTCAAATGTAATATCAATGTGTGGTCTTTATGGTCAGCCGCCCTTAGTTGGGGAGGTGTTGTTATTTAGTCATCACAAAACAGTTACCTAAAGAGGGGCTTCACACAACCTTTGAGTGTGGAACTGTTTCACTGACACATCATTGACTAAACATTGTATTGATTCATTGCTTGTATGATATGATATGATATGATATGATATGATATGATAGGTTATTTATAACGCGCTTAATACCCAGAGGTTTCTAAGCGCGGACCCGGGGATCGAACCCATGTATTGGAATTGTGAGTACCCCTTTCGTTTGCGATGGGGATTACAGGTGAACACCCATTTCTATCATTCCAGGTGGTGGGACTACATCCGCACAGGTATAGATTCTGGGTACCACAATCTTTATGTCCGTCCTGATACAATTTTGAACTTGGTTACTCTCAGAGAGCGTACAGCCCACCTCTTGTCCTCCCCCCTACAGGTTACTTATGTCACCAATTTATTGCCAGGTCCCCATTCACACCCTACAACCTTTCTAGTGCCAACCTGAAGGAAAAAGCTGGGTTACAGCTGTCGTTTCTAGTCCAGCTACTGCACAAGCAGAGTTTGTGTAAGGTGGGGCTGGCGCAAAGTGGGCAAGATACTGGACAGAACTAATACCTCTTATTTTCCAAACATATTATATTGAAATATACAAAACAGAAGAACATTGCTTAATGTCGCGGGTTATTACACGGCACACGCCAGCTAGGGAACATCTTCCCCTACAATGGATGTGGCACACAATAAAACGCTTTTTATTTTTAATACACTACGGATTCTTTTGAATAGGCCTCCAACCCGTCTCGCATCCAACCTCCACAAACACCCGGTGTCACAATGGACTAGGAACCAAGCTGGTGTTTATCAATAAGATATTTATTAATGTATTATTTAATGAAAAAGGGAAATCAATCCAGTTCACAGCCACCAATGTTGTTGTGGCAACACAAAATGAAAAAAATCTATACAAAACAACCATGTTAAGATATACTAGTACAGTCAATTCTGTTTTTTTAATGGCAGAACAAAAAAAGAACAATTTACCACAAAGTGATAGCACCAACAGTTAAGCACTCACCCTGCAGCAATAGAAAAATGGGTTTTCAATTATTTAATACTACTGCTATGGGACAGCACACAAGGGTACTTCGAGCTGCTTACACTAAAGGACACATTGGGCTTCAAAACAGACTAGCTAGTACACTTCGGAAATTCGATTTCAACACAAGGCAGCACCTGAGTAATAAAAGACAAAAATAAAAGGGAAAATAATTTAAATCCGGGATCAGGGTATGATAAAGGAAAAAGGATAGAGTAGGAAAAACAATTTTTCAAAGGTGAAAAGAAATATTTAGAAAAAGGAAATTGCAAATCTCATGAACTTTTGCTGGAGCTGGAAATGACAGGCCAGCTCAAAACCATGAAAAACGAAGGAAAGGTAATAAAAAATGTGAGCTCAGAATCTGATAGAGAAGGGAAATACTCTAGGAAAAATGCTTTTTAAAGGATGAACATATTTTTTTTAGAAAAACGAAATTGGGAATCACCTTAATTTTACTGGGGCTTGAAAATGACACACACGCTTTCAACAATGAGAAAGGCACATTGGAACATCGTTTTTTACTGAAAATGACAGGGGCAGCTAACAAGTAGGCTTTGGGTAAAGGGATTACTCACAATGGGAGCAACGGGTTGTGTTTAATAGGATAGATGCAAATAGGAATGACAGTGGCAAATTAAAATGTGCTTAGCAGGGCATAATTTAGACACAGGAACAAATTCGGGTTTTCAGCTCACAATAGGAATTCTTTTGAGGTAACACTTTAATGACTATGACAATTAAATAAAAACACTAGACAAGGATGGTTGGTTTTGAATTTCAACAATCCTGATCTATGAAATTCAATGGGGGGAATAATTGATTTACTTACAAAAATACTAAGGATTTACATGGTCAACTGAAGGGTTTTTCAAAGGGGATATGCTAACACACACAGGCAAACAAGAGATTCTATTATGGAGAGATGGCTGGAATACACTGGCAATTTGGGGTTTTCAAGAGGTAATTATTGATTGGATGGCTACAAACATGAAGGGTTTATGCAATTTAGAGATGGGTTTTTGCCACTTACATAGCAAGCCTTTGTTTAAGATTCAAGAAAGCCAGCTAGATCTCAGGACACTCTGGAAAGATAGGACAAAGGTCTGGTCACTTCACTCTCAAGTATGATAAGTTTCAGAAGCCTTCTCTCCGTCCTCCTTTTTCTGTCTTCCCAGTTTTTGTGTGTCATGAGTCCTAGTACAATCCCCCTTGTAAGGCAGAAATGACATCACTAATTTTACAATCTAAGGGAAGTACCCTTCAATAATCCCTGCTGTCAGGATTGGACAGTTTCTCTCTTTCTCTCCACCCCCAGTCAGGATTGGTTTAGGGATTCTGGAGCACCATCTGTCTTTTCCCCTTTATTCTCATCACCACTTTTTGACAAAAACTAGTTATGTATCATAACTTCATAATTGTACTAGCCACTGCCATATGAAACATATATTCAGTTTGAGCTGACCATGGGGAATTAGATGAGCTGATCGCCAAATCCTTACGATGTAGCATGGCCAGGTGCGACATTTTTGTCATTTTCATAAAATGTACAACAGTTATGATTATGTAAGTGATCATGCATATTCCCAATTTCATTTTCCATCTTTTCACCCACTTTTATATTTGTCACATGTCCAGATAAGCCAAAAACCTAGTCTTACTGGCCATTACTGTTCCCAGAGTCCCAGGTAAATGCAATTTATATCCTCAAAACCGCCTGGAAATTACATGAACAATGGCCTAAAATCGAGATCAATCCTCAGTCTGATGGCTGCGCAAAATGCCTAAAACAAAACAGTCTTTTAATATGAATTGGGAGTGTCTTTTCAACATGTAGGAGGGCCGCTTCATTCCCCACGGCCATCTATCTTCCTGGACTCAGCCTGTAACCAGAGGTTTTTTATAAGTCTCTTTGAAGGCTCTTTTGAAGTGGGTGCAACAAGGGCTCACACCTTTTTGCCACGTCTTAGCCAAGGATTGCCTTCTTTTGAAATCTCTGCTCTCCTGCCGGCCAGTCTGCAGAACAGGGAAGTTTGACGCCTCCAACAGCATCACATTTTATTGCAGGGTTGTTAGCTAGGAGGTGCGACATCCAGCTGGAAGCGGGGCATTTCATTGTGAAGTTTAGAACTCAGCCAGAACAGGTTTATCCTGAACTAAGTGTCTCTTCACATGTTTACAGGAGTTTTGTGGGTGGAACATAATATACATTTGCTTTGGTCACCCCCACACATCAGGTTTTGTTTTCCTGACATTTTTCTGTGAGCAGTGGTATCTTTTTCCATTGTGGCTTTTTAAAGCCGTTTTTATTTGCAAATACCTGTGCATACCGTTTTTGCTTTGAATGTTTAAAAAATACTGTTTTCCATGTCACAGGATTCTTTGATTTCTCCTTCTTGGGTGAATTGCATTGCTGCTGGTCCATTGATAATGACAGGTAGGCCCCTTTCCCCATGGTTCTTTAATTGTACATGAACAAAAAGAAAAAGCTAGGCAGTTTTTGTTGCAGTGTTTAAATTATTGCCACTCATGTGAAATTAAAAGCAAAACCCCGGCCATTTTTGGTTGCATTGTTTACATTCTTGCCACTCATGTGAAAATAAAAGCAAAAGCCAGGCCATATTTGGTTGCAGTGTTTAAATGGCTGATGTTCATGTAAAAGGGACTTCTGTTTGTTTTAAATGCACCCCACAGTAACCTTAAGGATCTCATCTTCATAGCAGCCAACCAATTAGACCTCTTCCTACACTCCCTGATCTCTCCATACTCCTCGCCAGTGCAATTGGATAATGGACCATTGGAAATGAATTAGAATCAACAATTCCCGTACGCTTTGCATCATACCAGCCAGAAAACAGAAACTTGTGGTTCATGTAGGTTCATACGGACCATTGTGGTATACCACAAAAATTGAGAGTGATTCATAGGGAACTGTACAGCTGATTGTGAGAACTGTATACCATGATATGGAAGCCACATCCATTTTTAGTTGTTGCTTCTTTCTTATGGTTTAAATGAGTTGAGTAGGAAGGGAGTAGGAGGTAGTAATCAGTGACTGGGGACCCTGTGAGTTATATTTTGGGTGGGCTTTGCTTACGTAGTGCATTGTTGCACATGCAGTCATTTGAAGTGTTTGAACACACACGTGCAAATGGGTGTGAGTTTCGGGAGAGGAAATCCCTGTGTGGCAGGACAGCCAGTTGACTGTGGGACACACACAGATCTGAGTTTTGATTTCTCTGAGGAAAGCTTGTCGAAGAGTCATGCCTTGTGGATTTCGGTGGGAGGAGCAGCAGAGATTTGGGAGAGACTGACAACACCGCAGTCAGTGCCCGCCTCTTGAACTAAGTGGATGAAACATGTGCCAGCAAGGGACACATGCAAGGTGGAGCAGGAGGTGCTAGGAATCCAAGAGGGCAGCTTGTGGGAGAGTTATATTGACCCAGTTTTGGTGGGAGGAGCAACAGAAATTCAGGAGACAGCTGATACACCAGTGGGCGTCTGGCTCTTGAAGGGAATGGATGAGACACCTGCTATCAGGTGATGCCTGAGAGGCCGAGGAGGAGCCTGAAACCCCAGAATGCAGCTTGTGGGAGAGTCAAGCTTGCCTGATTTCAGTGGAGAAGCAGACGAGATTCAGGGAAGCGGGTGGCACACCAACCAGTGTCTATCTGTTAAAGCGAGTGGCTAGAAACATGAAATCGGGCAACACCTACAAAGAGGAGCAGGAACAGTGCGAATACCTGATGGCAGCTTGTGGGGCAGTCAGATAATTTTGGTAAGGAGGAGGCCACAGAAATTCATGGAGTTGTCGATATACCAGCCAATGAGTGAATGACATATAGGATAAACATATCAGCAGCACCCAAACAAACCAGAGGTTGGGGTGTCATATTGCCCACGGTCATTTAACTTCTGCATTATTACTTGTTGTGCGCACATCTCACCCCCATCGCAAGCTGCTCTGAACTACTACATGAACTAGTAGAAGTGCATGCACGGCTATTGCACCACAACGATGAACATTCACTGGAACCAACAGAGGAGGTGGCACTTTCAGTTTCTCTCACCATCTCACAGGCAGATGTGGGAGGAGTGCAACTCATATCTATCAAAGATTAGGGATGGACAACACACAGGGTAGTTGAACAGTGGGAGGAAATTGAAAATGACTCGGTCTCCATCACCAGGACCCATCCGCTGCTAAATTGGACTGAATTGATGACGATAAGGATAACATGAATGATGATCAAGACAAAGATCACAATCCATCTTAGAGTTCCAGACAGTATCATGCATTGCTTTTGGAAATCAGTGTTAATGGGGATCAGGAGAAGAATGAACCCATAGATACAGAAAAGTAGTAGTGGAAGCTCATTTCCCACCTCAGTAAAATAGCCTTCCTGTCAAAGATCAGAAATCAAATCGCATCTGAACATGGCATTCAGAAATCCATCATCGCAACCACCACCATCATGCCTGGGTTCCATCATCAGCAGCACCATCATCATGCCTGGATGAACCCAACCTGTGTGCTGCAAGCCATTATCAAAGTTAAAAGTGTGGCAGCACTTCACAGAGAATAAACAGGAACCGAAGGTGGCCACTTGTACAATGAGCTGTAAAAAGCTGTGCCAGGGGAAGGCAGAGACCAACTTGGGCACCACATCTATGCAGTCCCATATGAAGCTGCACTGTGTACAGACATGGGAAAAAGTCAAAATATCAAAAGTGTGCACCTTCCCATACCATCGGACAAGCAGTATATTACCACCAGTCTTCAAAATGACCCTTGAAAATATTGCTGCTGTGCCTGGGATTTGAACACCAAGCGAAGCCCTCATTCCCCCTTACAATACATAGCAGTGGAAATCCCCAACACATCATTCTAGTGCTGGGGTAACACTAATTATTATTATTTTGTATTATTATTATTATCATGGTATTTATTGAGTGCTGACCTAGCTTCTAGAAGCAACAAAGTGCTTTACACAGGTATACAACAGTACAGAGGCATAATGGAGCACTTCTCAGAGGTAACAACAGAACAGACATACAGCGGGGGTAGGATACAGAGGGTCAGAGAGGAGGGGTACAGTTGTACATGGTGGTGGGGAGGAGAAGGGCGTGCGGCATCTAGCGAGTCAGGTTGCCTGGGGGTGCACGTGATGGCCTAAGTGTTGAGGAGGAGAGACTGCTTGAAGAAGTCTGTCTTGAGTTCTTTTCTGAATTGTAGGAGCGTGGCGGTGAGTCTGATGCTGACGGGGAGGAGGTTTCATAGTCTTGGGGCGTAGGCAGAGAATACTTGTTTTCTGGTCCTTTCCTTTTTGCTGCGGCACATTTCATGTCTGCACATGTCCTGGCTTCTGGTGGTGTGCTGTCCACCGGAGATGCTGAGTTTCTCTGTGAGATAGCTGGGTGACTTGAGGCCAGCTGCCTTATAGATGATGCAGAAAGACGTGATGCTGATTTCTGCATGCAGTGGGAGCCAGTTATGGTCGATGAGGGCCAAGATGATGTGGTTGTATCTGCCTAGACCCTTGATGAGGCATGCGGTTGTGTGTAGGACACTTCTCAGAGGCACTTCTCTAAAGCTGTCTGGAGGGAGGAAGGGCTTGACATTCCGATGCAATGAGGTTATAGCAACAATGGAGCAGGTAATACAGCAGATGATGTGACAAATAAATCAATTTCACCATGGACATGTGGACCAAGCTGCTGACTTACACAAACCATTATTTATTGTGCTAGAAATGTTTTTGAATTCTACTTTTGTCACACATCATGATCACAAGCAGCACTCATCAACGGTTCTCAGGCTCCCTCACAGGGTGTAGCCATCCATTGCAGTTCTTGTCCTTTCTCACAGGGCGCAGGCACCAACCACAGTTCACTGGCTCCGACACAAGGTGAAGCCAACCATTAAAAGTTCTTGGGATCTCTGACAAAGCCCAGAAACCCTCCAAAGTTCTCAAGCTGACCCACAAGGCAATCCCTCACACTAATGTTTTCCAGCTCTCCCGTAATGTGGTTCATCCCATTAAAGTTCTCCAGCTCTCGCACAGACCACTTCCGTTTTTGGGGTTGGGATGACTCCCTGTGGAAGCCAGTCCGTATCCCATGACAACTTCACTCCTTCCTCCCTGAACAGCAACCTGCAGGAGGGAAGAATGGTGGAGCTCCATGTGCCATCTAGTGTTGGCCACCAACTCTAAGTGGTCCAGCTGTGCCAGCTCACAGGTAAGATGAAATGCAGGCAATACATTCCAACATGCCCCATTACGAAGTGCAGGAGGTCCTGCCATAAAGGCGGGCACTGCAATTGCTGCACTGTTAATGGGAGCGGTGCTTCAAACAGTGGCCCACCACTGCCCACTGTTGTTAGTGCCACTGCCACCATTTGAGGAGGCTGGACTTGTGCAGCGGTTTTTGTATGGGGTGCCCGATTTTTCTGCTTTGATGCATCCTAGCCCTACATTGTACTGGGTCCTGCCCCATCTTCACCACCACTGGAGGGGTTGTTGCTGGAAGCCAGATGTCTAGCAGGCCCAGCGGTGACAGGGTATTTTTTTTCTGGATAAACGTTATGGGTGAATGTGGATCCACATGGCCAGCATCAAAAGAGTGCAGCCATTGCCCATTCCTTTCTGCCTCCACTTTAATCCCTTCCCACATCCCTCAATGGTGTAATAGATTGGAGGCTCCTCTCCTGATGGTCTTCCCTGGTGGCAGGGAAAAATAGTCCCACACCAAGGACTGAGTGGGCTGTGTGGGGGTGTAAAGGTTGCCACTTCCTGGGGCTCCTCCTCTGTCTGGCTGTGTCGCATTTTCAGCCTGCTAGGTGGAGAACAATTCCTCCTCAATGCCCCCGACCCAGACAGGTGCAATTCCATATTCTCACTCCAGGGTGCTTGTTTTGCTGCTCCTCCTCCCGCATGAGAAACCTGCTCTGGTGCTCCTCCACTGGCCCAAGCGAGGTTGGGGTATCCACCAGAGATCCTGTTTTACCTGCCTCCATGGGAGGGTTTCCTCCTCCTCTCCCTCCAACTGCCAGCATTGCATAAGTGCCAGAAGAGAACCACGAATGAGGGAACAGTCAGAAATCAAATGCACCCAGAAAAGCCCAAAATGTGCATATAATGCCAGGAACCAAGAAGAACAAACACAATAAGTAAAGAAGTCCTGGTACTAAGAAAAACAAAACTACACAACAAACCAATGCAAGAAGCAGAACGGCAAGTGGGGAGTTTAGACAACAATAACAAACATGAATGGGGAAACTGGAAATGGGTCAACTCTTTTTTGAGGGATGTTTGTGTTTATTGGGGATAGGATAAGGGATAGGAAACTTGTCTTAATTTTGTACATTTTTTCTAGGGAACTAGAATGGAAAAGGCACAAAGTGAAAGGGATTTTTTTCTTTTTTTTAAATGGGGGACACTAACAACAGCCTAACAACATAATGAACATACATTAAAACAGTAGGACACACACACGATTAGCAACTAACTCCCAGAACTATAGAAAACTCCTAAAAACTCGGATTCTGCTCAAATCATGCAAAATGTCCTTTCATCACTCTCCGAGTGTGCGCCTACCCTATGTACTCTTTGCCTCACAGCCTAGCAAAACCCACAAAGGAACAGTAAGTGAGCTGAGCCAGGTTTGGGGGCTTTTATTGGCTGAGTGAACTCAATAAATCTTCCTGAGAGGGTTCTGATTGGCTGTGCAAACCAAAACATTAAACCCTACATTCAACGTGAGCTCTGAGACTCCTGAAGAGATGATAAATCATCGCTAGAGACCAAGAAGCCAGCAGCAAGATTGACCTGGAATTCGAATGAGCCAAAAACCTGCTGTATAGATGTCAAAAACGCTTTTGGGAAATTCGTCCAGCCTTAACTCACTCAACTGAAACGAGAACCCTACTCACATGGAATTCAATTTCTCTCCAGTTGCCAAAACCCTGCAATTCCTTAGCTGTTATGCGTAATCATACGAAAAGCAGGACACCATATTTCTTCCTCCTGAACTATTATGATCAAAGAACCCCCGCAAGTTGCATGCCCCCAACTTAAACTGTTTTATGGGTAATTTCATTCTTCATGGGAGATTGCTCCTATCTTATGAAAAATATCCAAGACATCAATCTTATTTATACCTGCTGTTCCTTGTGTGACTGTTGCATGTTTAATGTGCATGATGATGGGCAAAAGGACACACCAACGCCATGTAAATCAGTGCCATAGCACACAGAGGCTACCTCGGCTGTACAATGAAGACAAAGATTGCTTGAAGATCATTTTTTGCTATCCTTGCCGCTGGCAAGAAAAAAAAAACTACGCCACAAAATGTTCCAAGCAGTAATTTACTGAAGTGAGATAGAAGATGGCCCTGGAACTGTGTGACTCAGACATATAAGAGCTGTCAGAGACCGGAAAGGCTTTGAAGAGGATGAGTTCTACTTTCAAGAGGGTCGGAAGACTTTCACAAGCTGTTTTTGACAAGTTAAAGAAGATGTACTTGGATCTTGTATCAAATTGCAAAATGTTCTATTCGCATATCCACTTCTTTTTTTATTCAACGGAAATAACACTTGCACTTAGTAAGTAATACACTGGGCCGGGGCCTGGGGGGAGTTCAGAGGGGGCAGGAGGGCGGAGGGAGACTGAAAGAAGAACACCACCAGCATGTTAGTTTCTCTTCTAGTGCTTTCTGAGATACTTTGAGAGTTTTCTGCTTTTATTATCAGAACCTATGTATTGCTTTACAAAGACATATCATCACAATATACACAACCAATTTGATTTAAATTGCAAAACACACATGGATTAAGCAGACAATATACACAATGGGCCTGATAACGAGTTTGGCAATTTTTCCGCTGGAAATACCACCAAGGGGTAATACCTCTGCCTTTGACATGGTCAAACATTCCATCCTTATAAAATGGCCCAGTGATACCCTCGGCATCACGGACCGGGAACTGGATTGGCTGACCTCTTTCCTCACTAACCACCCCTTCCAGTTGCAGCTGGGCCCTTCCTCCCCCATTACTTCACTCTCTACCTGCAATGTACCCCAGGGCTCTGTCCTATCGCCATGGCTCTTCAATATCAATCTCACCCATCTTGCTCACCTGATTTTCTGCTTCTCTCCTCATTTCCAGTGTTACACTGATTACACACAGCTTTCCTTCAAACTTCTCTCTACTACCTCCTCTTCCTCCTCTCTCATTCCCTGATTGTCTGACTGCTATCCAGGCACAGTGTGCAGCTAACAATCTCTGTCTTAATGCCAGTAAGATGGAGAACCTTCTTATTGGGACTCCTGCATCCTGTTTCCCACCTACCCTCTGGTCGCCTTCCTTGGACCCTCTACCCACGCCTTCGGCGTGAGGCCAAAACCTTTGGGGTCATCTTTGACTCCTCTCTCTCTTTCACCCCTCACATCTTGGACCTTGCCAAGAAGGCCAACTTCCAGCTTCACTTCCTTAGAGGCATTCTCCCTTTTCTCACCTTCCTCCTGAAGCTCAACATTTCCAGAGCTCTGGTCCTCTCCAGGCTGGACTACTGCAACAGCCTCTTCCTCAATCTCCCCCTTTCCTCCCTACATCTAATCCAGAATAGGCTGCAAGACTTATGCTTGGCCTCAAGCCCAGACACCTTATATCTCCAGCCCTTAGATCTCTACCCTGGCTTCTGGTGGCCACGGGGATCACATTCAAGACCCACTGCATCATTAATAAGGCTTTCTGGGGCCTGAGACCACGCTATCTCCACCTTTCTCTCCCTAAATACTTCCCTGCTAGAGCCCTCTGTTCCTCTAACTCCAACTCTCTGCTTGTCAAACGCTTCTCCAAGCAGAGAGTGGGGGGCATGTCTCTCTCTTCGGCTGGCGCCTCTCTTTGGAACAGCCACCCTGGCGCTCTCAGACTTGAGCAGCCCTCCTTAAATTCTGGAAACTACTCAGAACTCTGCTTTTCTCTACTGATTTCCCTCTTTCCCTTCCCTGCTAATCACCCCACTGCTGCTGAGAATGGAGTCCTGGACCTACAAGAATCTCACAGGTTACCAGTCGCTCTACCCAGTTGGCACCGACACCCTACCACCCTCCTCCGTACTGCCCTTGCAGGCCCCCTGCTTGGCGGCTGTGCATCCCACCCTTGGGATTCCTCTTCCCTAGCACTTAGCCAGTGGCCTCCTCCCTTGGCTCCCCTTGGCACTTCCCTTTGGGCTCCCACCAGCACTTGTCCACACCATGCTCCCTCCCCCCTGCTCCCCTACCTTCCCTAGGTCCCGCACTTCTCTCTTCACTGCAATGGCACGTCCGAATGTCACAGGGCCTAGTAGGACCACAATTATATGTTCGCTGTTTTGGCCACTGTTATTTACTCCCCTTGTTCCCTTCCCACTTTGTCTTGTGGTGCCTGGAAACAACATTCTGTTGTATAGGCGCATAACAAATTCTCAATAAATCAAATCAAATCAAACCACTATCGCATGCTGGAGGCATGCATGACTTGAAGGTACTGCATGATTCTGAGCCACGTGGACCCTTCAGTTACCTGCTAGTTCGTTATCCCCTAGGATTCCATGTGCATTTCATATTACCACATGTGATAATTAGCACATGAAGTAATGCTTTTTTGTGGCAGTAATTACTTCCACAAGAATGCTGGCCTAAAAGACGAATTTCAATACAGAAACTCTTAGTTTGGCAGCTCGGTAAAACATCAAGCATGATCAAATACAGGGTGTTTTTAACCACTACCGCCAAACTTGTAATCAGGCACAACGTCATTGCCATGCCTTTAATTAACTGAAGGATAAAACACTTTTTTGGCCTAACCATTCAGTACAAAATCTGAAACGCACATTGTGCATTAGACGAAGAACACAGTTGGCTATTAATTGTTATTTTATATTCGGGCACAATTTTAATTGCCAAATGCTCTTTAAATTAATTTCAGCCGCATGTCTTTTCTGTTGCTGTCCCTCGTTTCAAAGCTGTGGTGAGTTGCATAGTGTCCCTAATCTGTCTAAATAGTTTTGTTATCTCAGTGTTGCGCAATATCTTGCCCAACAGATTTATTTAAAATATTCTGCCTACATTGGAGCTATAACCGGTATTGCCTGATAGACTTAAGTAATTACAGCATTTGGCAGATATTGCCTTCATTAGGATATTGTTGCCATCCTATGCCAAAGTACCCACATCATACTGAGCCAGACCCTCATGCCATTGTGCCAGTTTCTACAATGAGATGCCTAGTGTTATGAATTCCTATGTGGCAGGCTAGAGGATGAGAGCTGGGGAACTGGGAGGGAGGGGACCATCACATGATGCTGGCGCCTGAGGCTGCGCACAGAGACTCCTCATCCTCATCTGTCTCGGGAGGATAGCTCAGGGGCAACATGCTCGCCTTGGGAACGTGCTCGCCTTGGAAGCAAGATGACACGGAGCAACACAGGTCCGATCCCGGGTCCGCGCTTAGAAACCTCTGGGTATTAAGCGCGTTATAAATAACCTATCATATTATATCCCCCTGTCTCTAACCTATTGTGTAAAATCTCTTGTGAGTCTCCAAGCCAAGACCTCAGGGCATATGTGACCAGATATGTGAAAAACAAATAAGGCAGGAGTTAGGGCTTTTTTCATGCCTTGCCGGGATTTCATGGCTTCAGGTTTGTGGATATTGCTTCCCTTCATGGCCACAGACCCTGACTGAGGTTATGTGCGTAAAGGGCGTAACCACAGTCGATTGGGGACCAGGGTTTGAACCTGGTGTGCGCCTCCAATGGCGTACAGGATGCCTCTCCAATCCCCACTCTGACTTCATACAGAAATGATGGTCCTGTAACAGAAATAATTTCTTCATAAGGGCAGAAGGGCTTCAAAAAGAAACTATTTGTTTTTGAAGTCATAGTCCCCCCTGCACCCGCCCTGTGACCTGGAAGCTTCCAGGTTGTAGGCCTCCATGTCACGAGTTGGGGGGAGCCATATGAATTAAAAATAAATCGTTTCTTTTTTAAGTCCTTCTACCTTCATGAAGAAATTATTTTGGTAATTGGTCCTGTAATGGAAATAATGTATTTATGAAGGCAGAGTGACTTCAAAAAGAAATTGTTTCTTTTTTAAGTGATAGGGGTCCCCTACACAACGTGACATGGAGGCCTCCAGCTCTTTGACAGGGGCAAGCGTTCCTGCTGCACTGGAGGCCTTGTTCCCTGTGTTGGATTAATGGATTCCAAGGTAAGAAAATGTAGTTTGTGTAAATGTGTGTGCGTGCATGTAAGTGTGTATATGTGAATGAATGAGTGAGTGCATGATGTATGGGTGACTGCCTATCTGTGCGTCTGTGTTTATGGTGAAAGGATGCACATGTAAATGTATGGGTGACTGGGTGTGCAAGTGTGAGTGTATGGTGAATGCTCTGATTACTTGTTGGTAATCTTCATTACTCATAGTCCTGCTCTTCCTCGTCACTGTACTTGTGTATGAGGCATGTTGCTCATACACAAGTACTGGGATGAGATAGAGCGACATGGATGTAATGCCTGGCTAGTTACCTGTAGTCTTCATTACTCCTAATCGCACTCTTCTTCATCTCAGTACTTACCTATGAGGCAAAGTGCCTCATAGGTAAGTACTGGGACAAGGAACAGTGACATGGAGGTAATGGTGTGTGCTTCTGTGTAATGCCTAGGTTACCTATTGGTAATCTTCAGTACTCCTACCCTACTCTTCTCGTCCCAGTACTTGTGTTTGAAGCACATTGCCTCATACACGAGAACTGGAAAGAGTTAGAGGGGCGTGGATGTAATGCCTGGTTTAGTTACCTGTAAATTGCATTGCTCCTAATCCCACTCTTCCTTATCCCAGTACTTAACTATGAGGCAGATAAGCACTGGGACGAGGAAGAGGGATGTGCAGGCAGTGCTGGTCTGAGGGGGTGATTTTGGCAGTTGGGGTGTTGGTCTCGGCCAACCCAGAGTGTGACGCGACCCATGTGTTGTTGCTGAGCGTGGGCAGGGGCTCTCTGCAAGGCTTGCAAGGGGACTCCCAAATTTTGTGCTACGCTACTGTGCGCCTCATCGACTGGGTGAGCCCCTCATTGAATAGGTGACCCCCTAAATCAACTGGGTCCCAGGTTTGGTCCCAGGTTTGGTGCCACTAGGCCAACATTTTTTTAAATGTGTTCATTAAGCATTATATTTCACACCTTTTTTATTTATTTGTTTATTTTATTAATTTATCCCATGCTTTTTATTGGATATTCTATTCCTAGGTGTGGGGTGAAGGAAATAAGCACAGGATGTTTGTGTTTATTGTTACTTATTTATTGTTTATATTTAGTCTTCGGGCCAGTGGGAAAATGTAATATCTTTGCAACAACACAGATGCGCGAAATAAGTGTGGGGATGCTGATGAATGCGTTCATTATTCATTGTTTTTCTTAATTTCCTACTACATTTGGGGTGAGTGTACTGGCTGACATTCATTTGTGTGACTTCAAATTGCGAGGGTCCATAACATCAACATAAACTCTCATTGTCTAATAGTTTATCCTAGGAGTGCAATTTGGTGACAATTAAAGCTCTAGGGCCACATGTCCCAGAATTGCAGGGACATATTAACATACTATTTTCTACACAACTAATTAAATCTGCACTTCACAAGGAACTCCCCACCCTCACATCACCAGCTTCTTCTTAATCACTCCCAGGAAGAAACTGCACTCCCCTTGCTGCCTTTCCCTTCTCCACCCCTCACACCTGGCTCAGCACTTGTGCCAAGACCTAAAGTATTTGCACAACACCACACAAAACAGCCTCATTACAAGTTTGGTGGTAATTCGGCGTTAAATCCGTCAAATTAACATCAAACTCGATTACTGTTACCGCCACTTGGCCCCCGTGGGTTTAGGACGGGATTACAAATCTTGGTAAGGAGGAGGAATTTCCCATTTTTGGAGACCATAGGACTCCATGGGTAATTTTGGTAGATTTACCATGAGGTAAATCCGCAGATTTTTGGAGGTAAAGTTGACGATTTACCTTGAGCGTGTTGCTGAAGGTACATCCTCAACTTTACCTCTAAATTTATAATTCAGCGGTTCGGGAAAATGGCGGGAATTTCGTTACAGCGCAAAACGTAACGGAATTAGCTCCTCTTTTTTTCCCCCACTGCTGACGTTCTAATAATGCCCTTTTGGTTTTGCTAACCTTCTAAAAGGGCTTGCCACGTTTTGTCACATATCTCATTTTGTATTATTTTTCTACTTTACAAAAAGTGCTACACAGGCATTTTGACATTTTCTGTGCGTTTATACTTCACCTGAACCTGGACCATCATCCTAGACTTAAAGCATCTCCACCTGACTTTTGTAAAACTCGGTTAAAAGTTTGTTTACTCTAGTTTCACAGGTTTCTGAGCCGTGGCACATGCTAACAATCATTTCGTTTACTTTGCTAGAGGAAGGTAACATCTTTCTTTCCACATGGAACTTTGCTGCACGAGTCTGGAGATATGTGCAGGACACCTACTGATGCTTCTTTACACTGCTTTTGAGCTGGATCTGCCCTCTCCTCCCCTCATGGCGCTCACTAACTCCACCAGTTCACATCTGTTGGGGGTCGCCTGCCATGGTCATCCGGCAGGCGCCCCTGGGCGCTATCTCTGCTAGCGCCGTGCAGGCCCACCATGTGTGGGGTGGGGGCCTGCCATGGACATCCGGCATGGCCCCGGGTGCCATGGGCCTCGGCACCCTGGCGTGGGGTCACAGCCTGCCAGGCCTCCGACTGAGGGGACCTCGGCTGCCATCCTGGCATGCGGGTCCCTCAGTGTCTGGGCGTGCAGGCCTGTGCCTCCACGTGTAGGCCTGGGGCCTACATTGATAATGAGACACGGACTCAGTCGTTCCTCTTTGGGAGTCTGCAGCCGCTCTGTCTCACGTGCCTGCAGGGGCTCCTTTTATTAGCTTGGGCCATGACACAGTCATGGCCCATCTTAAAGGGGCCATACACGTGAGGAAAACACATCCCCCTTAAAGGGGCAACACACACACAGGAGGGTCCCACCTAACACTATCTGACAGGCGGCGCGGTGGAAAGGCCTACCATTTTCCGCAATGAGTAAATCAGTGCTGTCAAGGCACACCCCTGCTGCAGCATGGCAGGACTTCAAACAGAAAAAAGTACTGCATTTGCATGATGGAACTTCTGCTGATGTGATAAGGCGAGTTTGCAAAGAGCGCATTTACTGCTCTTTGCAAAATGGTTCCTTTCAGATCATAGTATTTGTCAAGACCTAATCTGATCCAACAGCACCGATCTTTAAGTGGAGAGCATCGGGTTGCACAGCTAGCAGCGGATTACGGTATGCAAACAGCTCTCCTTCGACCACAGACCAACTTTGCAAAGTCAGAAGTCTTTCATGAAATGGAAGAGACCTCGGAAGGCAAAGCAGATCTGAGTGCCTGAAGCAGGGAACAAGGTCCTAGTACCTGCAAGCGTATGTTGCTGCAGGATGTAATTGTAAACTACTGTATTAACTATTGCATTGTTACTGCCCTCCGAGGGGCTTGAAAATGTGTGGTGGCACTCTCCACTCCAAGTGTTCATTCATTCTCTATTGAGCATTCTCCCAGAGCGTCTAGGGAGGACAGCTCAGGGGCAATGTGCTCCCCTTCTAAGCAAGACGAAACGGAGCACCACAGGTTCCATCCCCGGTCTGCGCTTAGAAACCTCTGGGTGTCAAGCGAGTTATAAATAACCTATCATATCATATCCTGCTTTTCAGAAGGATTTACGACTAAATAAATCAACAATGCCAGAAATTACAGACCCTAATCTCAGAAGTTTCGTCCTGGATAAAGAAACTTTATCATTAGCAACTGGAGAAACCGAACCACTTTGAATCTAAGGAGCCTTTATAAAACAAAATTCTTGCTTGGTTAAATTTAAAAGTGGCCCCCAACTGTATTAGACCACCAGATTTTAGGGTGTTCTAAAGAACTCAAATTGTGAACTGGTGCACCTTAGAAAATACTGATTTCATTGTGGTGGGATGTGGCTCTAGCAGTCTCCCCCAGTTCTTGCATAGATTAACCAATCTGAATCTTACTTCAATGCATTCTAAATTGACTATTGTCTTGAACTAACAGGACTCTCCTGATTCTGTTGTCTTTTTCTCTTTTTTCCCAGTTCTAGATTTCTTATGTCTCTCTTTTATTTTCTGATGCCCATTCTATGTCTTGAACAATTTCTCAAACTTACATGCAACTGCCTCTGTCACTAAGCTTAGCACTGTCTTGAACTGATTTGCGTATCCCCTCGGAAGATGGCTGTATAATATATTTAATTATCTGAACTCCTTCCTTTCTAGATGTTTCCATGTTTATGTATTATTGATGGTGTGCTCAGTTTTTGATTTACTTACTGCTGTGTAATTGTTTGTATGTCGGCGCCCTTAAGCCTTAGGGTCAGTGGAGCGTGATATAAATACATTTCAATTCAATTCAATTCAATATCTATTGACATCGGAAGATCTTGATGATATTTATGAGACCTATGATGGTAACATGCTGTATGTTGCTTTCTTTTAGCACCTTGGACGAGCCAGTACCACTGATCAACACCACTGAGTGGGACAAGGATCAGGGGCACAACCACTGTAGAGTGAGAAAAGATCATGCGTCAAAACCGGATCTCGGGGACAGGGTGGAGGTTTGAGGAGTGCAGAAAAAGCCAGCAGGCGACAGCATCATATGAGGAAAGGGGTATGGAGTGGCGGTGTGCGGAGTGATGAGGCTGATGTTAATCAAGTCCAGGAATCGAAACTGTACAAACGAAGGACTTTCTGAAGCACCCAGGAAATCCCAGCATCTGCAGATTTGCTCGGCCATTCTGCGCTCCTGGATGCAGACCATTTACTCTCAACTGTGCAAACTGAAGCAACATTATCACCTCCCAATGAGCAATGTGCGCTGTAAGGAGGACGGTGCAGAAGAAGCATGTGGTGACGATACACTTACAATGCCTCATTGAGTAACAGCCCAGCCTACGGATGACCGTGACCCTGGCATTCAGTGACTTGTGCCCCAGCACCCCAGTAAGTTCCATTCCTCTTTACAGTCCCTCGCCATGTTAGCTCTCTATGGTAGCCCAGATCTCGAGTCCCACTTCTTGATTCCAAGGATAAAGAGCATTGATGATGGAGGCCACCAGGGGGCGCAGGTAAGATGGCTGCCTGATCCACGAGCTCTGTTCTCAGCCCCGGGTGTTAAGAGGAGAGATTGCGGAGAACAGGTTGTGACTCACACAAAAAGTGAAACAAACAGCATCTGAACTGGTGCACTGCACAATGACGCAGAGTCGGGGGCGCTAAACGACCCCAGAGTGCTGGAAATCTGCTCGGTGTCGGTGGAGACCCTTCCCCCCACCCGGGCCACGCCACACGCCACAACGACGAAGAGACGGAGCTGCTCGGCAGACAACCATGAGGAAGAAGGCAGCGGAGTCCTGTGCAGTTGCAGGGGCGGGACCTCATGCCCTCAAATTCAAGAGGCCCCTCTGCGACTTAATGCATGAGGGGCCCCCTGCACTGGTGCGGTGTCCCCATCAAAGTGAATGACACGGAAAGCCGGGCAAGGAGAAACAACCTTCGCTTATTCGGACTGGTAGAGATGGAGGGCGAAACCCAGCTGGGCTTGGAACATAAGATACAGGACAAAATAAAGATAGCCCTCGGGGCAGAGGCCGGAGAGGATATCATGATAGATAGAGTCCATCGAGCAGGGAGAGGAACAAGAGGACCCCGCACAGTCCTGGCACGACTGCATTATTATAGGGACAAAGCGAGGATCCTGGAGAAAGCACAGAGCCTGACGGACATTCAATACGGAGACTCAAGCATGGCCATTTTTAAGGACCTCTCTGCCTACACGCTGTTGAGAAGAAAAAAATGTGGACCCGCACAAGATGGTTGCAGGAGAAGGGGGTCAGATACCGTTGGGACATCCATTTGCCTTGATCTTCGAATGGGAGAGGGAGAGATATCACCATGTGGCCGAGGAGGACATTCAGAGGGTCACTGATGACCTGGTTGGTAACCGGGAGAGCCTCCCAATGGAGCAGAGCGGAGTGGGACGAGACCCCGCTTGGACTCCCAGAGGCCTTGAACCATCCAGGGGAAAGAGCAGAGCAAAGGGATCCCGCAAATTTCAGACACTCAACACGCCCCCTCTGAGGACGGGGAACACTAAAAATGGAGCAGGGTTGCGTCCTGCTGGTGCTATCCGCGCAAGCTCTTCCTGTGCAGTCTCTGGGCCGCTTGTGGTCCTCGAGAGTTGAAGTCGATTAAGAAAGTTGCCACTGTTGGCCCATGTGCTTTTTGTTCTTACTGTTGCGCTGTAGGCTTGTAAAAGCACCACACACAAGCTTTTATCCAACAGAGTTGGTGCAATGTTCCGAAAGTTAACGTTGGAGGGGGTGGGGAGGGGAGGTGCAAGGAGTTATAGGAGAGGCTTGGCGGCCTCGACTCACAACCTATGAGACCCGTTAGATACTCCGGTCTCACCCAAAAGAAGATGGTAGTGACAGACCTGTCAATTAGGGCCCCTGGGGCGCGGGGCGGGACCCTGGTGGTTTGTTGTCCATGCCCGGCTATATTTGGGAATGGAGACGGACGCCTCATTCAAAAGGGGGAAGGGGAGGGGTGGGTAGGTTGAACGGGGGAGACGGGGAGGAAAGAGGAGGGGGGGGTTGAGGAGGGCACAGGCAAAGCTACAGATTCTTAAATTGAGGAAGATACTGAATTGAGCCGGACGCAAGGGGTGTTTAGGGTGCAGGGAAAAGAGAGGCGATGGTTGAGGGCTGGGTAGGTACGCTGAACGTTAAAGGGTTGAATGCCCAAAATAAACGCTCTCTTACCAGTAACGTGTTTCGCAAGCAGAGGCTGGCGGTCCTTTTCCTGCAAGAGAGACATTACCGACAGGGGGCGGAATCGCAGATGAAAGGGAAAGAGATAGATAGATACGACTTGTAGACATAGCGACCAAGAGGGGTTTTGGGGGCAGGTTCCTGGGTATAAAGGGCACTTGCGAGGGAAGACGGGTCACATTGGCCACCCTCAATGCGCCCAAAGCGGGTCAGATAAAGTTCTTACGCCAGGTGCTCAGGGCATTGGATGGGTGTGCAGAGGGGACCATGATCTTGGGTGGGGATTTTAAGCTGATACTGGACCCTCAGTTGGATTGGTGGTCAGCAAAGGGGGTAGGGATGAGGGGAGCCTCATAGGATAATCTGACCATGAGAGACCTTCTGCAGGTGTACTATTGGGTTGACGTGTGGTGTAGAGCATGGCCGGGCCCGGGGGGCTATAAATTCTTCTTCCCACTGCATCAAACATACACGAGAATTGATCCCTTGTTGACATCAGGGGATGGCGACGGGGAGGTTGGGACCCCGAGGGTGGAAGCAGTCACATGGTCGGACCACGAGCTGGTGGTAATGGATTGGCGGTTGCCAAAGGCCCCAAGGAACTATAGGTGGCGGTGCAACGACACCTTGATGAGGGACCAAGTATTCAGGGACTTCCTTGGGAAGGAAATACAGGACTACTTTGATACTAATGACAACAGGGAGACTAGCATAACGATGGTGTGGGAAGCGGCGAAGGCCACTTTCCGGGGCCTGCTCATAGTGGAAAGTTCCCGCAGGAAACACGAAAGGGCACTGATTGAGGAAAAGCTTTGGTGGGAACTGAGAGCCATGTGGGTGAAGCTCAACCAAAATGAGGTAGATAGAGAGGCTCTTCTAGGGATATGAGAGATAAAAGACAAGCGTTGCACACGGTCCTAATTGGAGAGGTGGTTAAGAGGATGAAATACACCCGGCAGAGGTACTATTAGAGGGGAGACACGGTAGGGACCCTAATAGCACACATGGCGAGAGGCTGCAGGATGGAAAGGAGAGTAGAAGGCATTCAATATAGGGATGGGAGGATGTGCAAAAATGTGGTGGAGGTAACAGAATACTTTGTGAGTTTCTATAAGGAGCTGTACACTAAGCAGAATGAGGAGTTGGTGGAGGATATGCGTGACTACCTAGCGGGGCGAAATCTCCCCAGGCTTGCAAAAATGGAGCAGGAGGCCTTAGAGGGAGAAATAACGGGGAGGAGGTGGTAGAAGTTATCAAGAGATTGAAGATGGGAAAGGCCCCGGGGGAAGAAGGTTTTAAAACCGATTTTCATAAACATTACCAGTCCTTGCTGGCAAGACCCATGGCCAACCTGTTTAATGGGATAAGGGGGCAGGATACAATTCCAACAACGTTCCTTCAAGCCCTGATAGCGGAGATACCGAAGCCAGCGAAGAACCCCGCAGACTGTGGCTCATAAAGGCCCATCTCCCTCTTAAATGTGGATGCAAAGGTTTTTGCTAGGATACTGGCGACGCAATTAGAGATTTATCTCCCTCGACTGGTCCACCCGGATCAGGCAGGGTTTGTATTAAATAGACTTGTGGCGTATAGCAGGCAGAAGACTCTTCATGTGCTTAGTTCATGGGTGGTGAGAGGGGAGGGAGCGCTCCTGTTATCCCTGGATGCCAAAAAGGCTTTCGACAGGGTAAGCTGGGCTTCTATGGGTGGGGTCTTCTTATCCCTGGGACTGGGTCCGAGATGGCTGGGTTGGTTGTCTGCTTTATACTCTAACCCCTCGGCGAGAGTTGTGGTAAATGGGAACGAGTCAATATCATTCTCATTAGGGAGGGCCACACGTCAGGGATGCCCCCTATCCCTGCTTATATATGCGTTGGTGATGGAACCGTGGGCGGCATCTGTCCGGGACAATGGGGGTATTAGTGGTGTCACCGTAGGGGGAATACACTGCAAGATAAGCGTGTTTGCAGACAATGCTCTAATTTATATCACCAAACCATCCCAATCCATAGCACAGTTGCTACAAAGCCTAGAGCACTATGGGCACCTATCAGGCTTTAAGGTCTACTTGGGGAAATCGGTGGCGTTCATAGCGGGGGACTATCAGACACTGAGGGGGATTTTGTGGCAGGGTTCCCCTTTAAAGTGCAGAGGAATATGTTTCGTTACCTGGGGATTCAGGTGACGCAGAGCCCAAAAGAACTTGTTTCCAGCAATTTTCTCCCCCTCTGAAAGGCAGTGAAAAGGGACATCGAGAGGTGGGCTGGATCAGGATTTTCGTGCATTTGGCACACCTGAACTCTATAAAAATGGTGGTTGTCCGCAAGTTCTTATTCCTGTTTCAGAATTTACCAACGTTAGTACCCAAATCATTCCTATTGGAGGTGAGAGGAACCCTAACGAGGTACCTCTGGGCGGAGAAGAAACATAGGATCTCGTATGAGACGCGTACAAGGCCAAAAGAAGAGGGGGGAGTGGGACTTCCCGATTTGGAGACATACTACAGGGCATCCCGGCTGAGGGTCTTAGTGGATCATTTCGCACCAGGGATGGGAAAACAATGGGTTGCGATGGATAACCAGATACTAGCCCTGGTCACACTGGATGAATGGTTGTGGGTCCCGAAAACTTGCATGCCGAAGAGAATCCTACAGCACCTAGTGCTGGAGGTTCTCTGGTCCATCTGGAAGGAGGGCAGTAACAATAGATGGCTAACATCTTGGCCATCACCCTTAAGCTGCATCTGGGCCCCCCTACTTAGGGATGGGATTGAGGAGCCACTAGCATTACAGCACTGGTACGAGGCCGGCCTTAGCAAGGCGGGGCAGCTGTGGGATGGGGGAACCTTTATATCCCTACAGGGACTGGAAGAGGCCCTGGGCCTAAGCAAACACTCACCTTTTCGCTACCTGAGCTAAGGGGGCTTTGTCTGAGGAAAGATGGGGGGAGAATCTCAGGAGGGGGCTGACAGACTTCGAAACGTTTTTGATTTCACAGATGGGGATCAAGGGACTGATATCTAGACTCTTCTCTTTAAACTGCTCCTGCTGACGGCCCCAAGGGAACCCCCCCTACGGTAAGACTGTTGTGGCGCTGCGAAAGATGAGGTCCCCACGCCAATTATGACTATTATGACTTACAAAGCTCTTTCTCATGCCGGCACAGCATTTTTTTTTAAGCTCTAATTTGCTTGAAACTGACCTTTTTCTAATCAACTGAATTTTGTATTTTGTTTTCACAACCCCCTTACAACAGTTGGCCCCTCATCAGTGCCTTAAGGTCCGTCGCCTGTCCTTGTTTACATCCGTTTTTTACATTGTGCACAACTTTATGATCTATCTGATGAGTGACAGTGTGTGTGTGCACGTAGAAGGGCAGAGAAGGACAGAGAAGGGCAGAGAGGGGGGTGTGAGGGGAGACCCACAAGCCCTGGGTGAAAAGACCAGTATACCGGCCTCTGCCCGGACGGTGAACTAAGGTTTTTAAAACCCTGGTACTATTGGCCTAACAATGGTCAAAAGAAAGGCGGATGGAACAATTCCTCCTGGTGCTAGCCAATGAAAATCTTGAGACTGTTTAAGTTCATAAAAGACGTTAATCAACTAATTTCAGAAATCAAAGGTCTCTTATCGGACATAGACGGAACCAGAGGAAAAGGCCTTCCAGCTCCTTTGGCCCTTGACGCTGAAGACCCCCATTTAGCTGAACTCCAAGTTCAACTCCCAGGGAAACCACCTAAATCCAACTGCGCGCTTAATGAAGACACTTTGGAAGTGATCTCATTTTGCGATATTGCTACAATTCCAGCTACTGCAAACGCGCCTAGGGTGCGCCACAGTCCCCACATTTCAAAAGAAGATATTTTGGGCGTTTCGAAATTGCTCAAGAACCTGGTCAGCTGTGTGGTCAGAACTTCTTACTGGAAACATCTAGCAATGGTCTGGTAAAGGGGCTTGTGGGCCCCAATATAATTGAAATCCACCAGCAGACTAAGGCCGACAGAATATTGAATAAACTGGCTCCAGTGGCTGTAGCAGCCACAGTGGCAGAATCCCCTTTAATCCCTGTACCTGTGATAGTTCCTACCACTGTACCTCCCTCAAATCAGGATGTTCCGCCTGGATTAAACACCATTGGCCCCAGTGGGGGACTGTCCAGTGATTCAGTTGTTAGCCCCCACAGCCTCCACCTGTGTTACCAGTGTTACCTTCGCTGCCACTTAGTAACCGTTTTGAGCCCCTTCTGTGGTGAGTCCCTTTTGGCAGATGGCACTTTAGTGTCAGTGCCTGTTCCCCAGGGGGACCGCCAGTTGAAGCGGGCATCATGGAAAAATACAGTCTGGGAGGCTTTCTGCAGGCAACAAAGCACAATGTGAAGCCTTACTAGGTTACGTTAAAACATATTGCGAAGAAGGGCCCCCAGACCTGTGGCCCTGAGACCACTGTTTATGAATGCAATGATAGCAGCATTCTTAGCTTTACAGTCGAGAAAACTCTTGCTGATATCAGAAACTTAATTATATTAAAAATGGACAAATGGGTGGGGGAAATAACAGAAGACATCAAAACCATTAGGGGCAAGGTGGACTCTCTGGCCACTGGGTCAGGACTGTCATCTGTGCCTGTCAGGCCAAGCCTCCCTAAGGGAGCTCTAACTAAGAGCATTTCGCTGTTTGTCTCGAGACCTGCTCCATCCAGGACCCAAAGTAGTTTGGAACAAACCACAGGAGAGAATATTGCAAAATCAAGCTTTAATCTGCACTCTGTGCCAGAAGTACCAGCGATGGTGGACGGCAGTCAGACATGTCTCCCTGAAGGCCGAATTCACCCATTGACTGGCCCTAATGCTCTCCCTCTTTTACGTCCTAGTATCAATTCTAGCAAACCAACACCTATGTTGGGTGCAGGTGTGGTTAGAACCGGGCCTTCAATTGTCATGACTAATGTTCCCAAGCTCCCTATATGCTCATATGAAGATCAAGAATCATAAAAAAATAAATTTCTTTATTGGATCTGACATGTTAAGGGCTGCCTTTCAATCATCAGGAATGATATTCAGAACTGTGTCAGAGGTTCAATACCAGGCACAGCTTTTGATTACATTCAGGTCTTCTTTGTAGCCTGGTCCTTGGTGGAGGTTTTTTTTGGTATAGAACATAGGGTCTATCCAACTGGAAACTCTAGGATCGTATTAAGATCTCCAGATGTTTTCTTTAGAGCTTCCGCAACGTATGAACAGCTGCCCCACTACCAGGGCCATATTGTGCAACCAGCGGGGGTTGCAGTGTGTGGCCACTGCAGGACGCCCCCTCATTACCACCAATATAGATACCAGAGGTCCCATCTGACTGGATCTGGCGGAAGTGGATTGACTGAGCAGCTTGGATGGTCCCATTGTGGGAGTGGCAAAATAAATTAAGCTGGTACCTGCAACATAGATGGAGTTAGAAGACTGCTAGATAACCCAAATTGGTCAAGTTATGTACATAATTTACAAATAATAGTGTTACAGGAAACATGGGCTGTAGACACATCTCACCTCCAGGGGTAGCAGACATGTGCTATTCCTGCCATCAAGGGCCCGTCCTAGTGGCAGCCTTTTGGTCTGGAATGACATCACAGTAGGTTGGAGGATCAAACAGAGCACTACAAGCTTGGCAGATTTGTTAGCACTCCTACTTTGGATGAACACCAATGATTTAATATATTTATATAACATTTACAACAGATTGTCCATGTCATTCGGTCAATCCACCCTGCCCTCCCTTGAAGAGCACATAACCAACAGATCACCATCAATCTAAAAGCAGCATTCTTGTTGCAGAGGATATTAACCTCCAGTGCGAACCAGTCATGGAGTTAAGGAATTTCATGGGATGACCAAGATCAAGCTTGGGAAATCCCAACTTTAATGGCTAACAGCCCGAAAAGGTTGCACCACCTGGCTCTGGAGTCTTGTTGCATGTTTGCCAACCTAAATCTGAGGGCCTGTAATGGGCATTTTAGTAAAGACCAGCCTGGCAAGCTGACCTTTAAGGAGCCTACAGGGAACTCACATATTGATTATATCTTCGTTTCATGCTCGGACTGGTCGAGAGTCACTGATTTCGAAGTGGTTGAGAGAACGGAAAGTGACAACTTTCCATTAATCCTAAACATGAGGGGAAGTGAATTAACTCAGGGCCCCGGTAATGCCAATGCCCACTCCCACCCAGTGATGGTGAGTGGCCATGCTAGGAAAACCATCAGGTGGTCCAACTTCATGAGGTCTGATATCAAGCCAACCCTTTATAATTCTATCTTGGTGCATCTGGAGGCCATCTGTGATGACAAAACAAATGCCTAAGAGATCTTGGCTGAATTTAGGCTCCTTACAAAAAATGTAATCCCATACATTTCAGTCCCTGTAAAAGATATTAAAAACAAAAGTTTAAAAAATCAGGGTGGTATGACTGTGAATGTCATCCGGCAAAGGTTGAAATTCTCAATTGTATTTAATCGAGTGGGGGGTGGGATGACCGAAACTTTGCGAGCAACGAACAAAATGTAAAAATCTGATACTAATAAAAAAAGATGGGAGCTTATTCAGGACGAATGGAATGCCTTCCATGCAGGGACGTCATTTCACCAAAATAGCAGGGGTAGCAGAAGTGGCATCGTACGGGCCTTGATACCTGATGACACCATAGGAAGTGATGTAAATTGACCTCGCTCCCATGTGACTTCACAGGAAGTGATGGCGACGACCTTCACATTTTTTAGATGCATCTAGTACCTGGGTTTCCTCTCATTTCTGCCATATATAGGAACCGAGGCACAGAGGGAGGCATGATTTGTCCACGATTACACATTTGGGGAATGCCATTTTCCAGATTCGACATGGGGTCCATATGTAAAAAATACATGAAGCAGTATTTCTAACAGGGTAACCGAAATCTGTAATGCAGGCTACAGCTAGTGTATGAAACATCTATAGATTAATGGACACAGAAGTTTGTGTTATCTGTAGCATTGCTGTGTTAAAGAAGCCAAAAAAGGACTGACGGGGAGGGGGGGCGTGCGCCTCTGTTTAACCAGGAGAAAATGCTGCACGAGCAAAGGCCTGAAAATTAAATCATTGACTAGGATTTAGTATCAACGAATTTCCCTGGTTACAAATGTATATATGATTCGGCTACCAGTACGATAGAAGAAACCTATTAGACTGGTGTGCGTGCACACAGGGGAGTGCACCTGATAATGTTATCTTTGCTGGAGTATAATACCTGGGAAAGTTTCTTTCAATATACCCAAGACTCCCCCATAGTTTTTATTAACTAAGCGTAATACTGGGTGACAGAGGACTTTAAAAACAAAACACCATAAATTCATAGCACCATGCAGTTATTTAAAATTGAAAACACCCACTAGTTGCTTCTCACCCGGGGACTCACTGGCAGACTTCAAGGCACGCACTGCACACTACCCCTTTGTCAGAACCAGTGGTGCCCAATGGCGTAGCACAAAATATGGCAGCTCCCCTGTGAGCCATGCTGTGGGGCCCCCCTCGAGCTCCTTAACAAAGCACAGGGCACGCAGCACCCACGGCCGGTCCGGACCACCATGTGTGCAGGATGTCCATGATGATTATGCCGCTGCAGGGGCATGCACTACTGCAAGTGAAAGAAGTAAATATGTTTTTCAATCAAAGCTTAAATCTTTAACGTAACATAGAGAGAAGGGGGCCATGCCTGGTTCACAAATATGCAAGTTGTTTACATGAAGCGTGTCAATATTTGCCACAAGTTTGTGATTGCGACTGAGCATATCGATGGAACCCGAACTAACAAAAATGGGTTAGAGTACCCGGGGGGATTCTTCTCCCTCCCCAGAGTAAATGTTTTTAAAAAAGGGTTAACATTGTGCATTACAAAGCACACTTTCTGGGAAAATTTGGGCAAAAGGCCACCAATGTGGGTAAAAGGCCAACAATCGGTTTTGTAGGGGTGTAGGGTAAATCGTGAAAAAAGTACAATAGATGCAAGTCACCAAAAGTGTACAAGGCATTTTGCAATGCATTATTATGCGGGTCCCTGCAATATATGCCAGTATAAAAACATTTGTATGCTGGCTGTGCCCATACATTTCCATGCTGGCTCCACCAACATATGCTAGTATTCCCATGTAAGACCGTACTTATGTTCTCTTCAAGACTATTTTCTGTAGTATCATTGCTAGCACTGGGCACAAAACAGGCTCTGACAATATATGCCAGTACTGCTATGTAAGTACATACTCCTGTTGGTTTGGCCATTAAATGTGGCATGTCACAATAGGAAAACCTGTCCAAACTGGTTCCAATGTGAGCCAGTCTAGACCCATAAGAACACTTATCTTCATCATAGATGCTCAGTTAATAAAAAGTCATGCTACAGTGAAGAATATACAGGCCGCTACGCCAAAACATCACTCTAGCGAGGTGACACTACTTATCATGCTTGCTTTTTTAAAGATGCCTATTAATAAATGTCATTCCAAAGTAATCAATGGCTAGACTGAGTGCACCAAAATGCCAGTCTAGCCAGGGAATGGCACACATGAACTTGCCTCTGCCCAAAAACACCAGTACAACATGGAAAGTCAATAACGAATGTGGCAAAAATGCTCCAGTGATCCCGAGTCTCCGAGGGCCTTACACACACATGCATCCCTTTTCACCTACCGGTCACTCACCCATACATCTCCTCTCGCACTCGCTCACACTGGGTTCACCAAACAGGCACACACCAAACCCCACCGAGAACATTCAAACACACACTACCACATGTGTGCTCATTCACCCACCAGTCACTCACACACACCTTCTCTTACATGCACTCATTGCATTCTCTACACAGACACACACCCACCCACCCAGAGCATTCAAAAGCACGCCATCGCAGTCATACTAATTCACCCAACAGTCACTCACACACACATTCCCTTACATCCACTCTACATACACCTTTTTTTTACCTCCATCCATTGCGTTTTCTACACAGGCGCCGCACACAGCCACCTACCAAGCCAGAACATTCAAAAACACACCATCACATTCGTACTCATTCACCCATCAGTCACTCACACACACATTCCCTTACATCCACTCATTGCATTCTCTACACAGGCACACACCTATCCACTCATTGCATTCGCTACACAGGCACACATCCACCCACCCAGAACATTCAAAAACACACATCACATCACTTCTCATTCACCCACCAGTCACTCACACCTTCCATTACATCCACTCATTGCATTCTCTACACAGGCACACACCCACCCACCTAGAACATTCAAAACCACACATCAAATCACACCACTTCTCATCCACACACACCCACCAGTCACTAACAACTTCTCTTACATCCACTCATTGCATTCTCTGCAAAGGCAAACACTCACCCAGAACATTCAAAAACACACATCACATCACTTATCATTCACCCACTAGTCGCTCACACCTTCTCTTACATTTACCCATTGCATTCTCTACACAGGCACACACCCACCCACCCACCCAGAATATTCAAAAACACACATCACATCACTTTCCATTCACCCACCAGTCACTCAGACCTTCTATTACATCTGCTCATTGCATTCTCTACACAGGCACACACCCACCCACCATAACATTCAAAACCACACATCAAATCACATCACTTATCATTCACCCACCGGTCGCTAACAGCTTCTCTTACATCCACTCATTGCATTCTCTACAAAGGCAAACACTCACCCAGAACATTCAAAAACACACATCACATCACATCACTTCTCATTCACCCACCAGTCACTCACGCTTTCTCTTACATCCACTCATTACATTATCTGTGCACAGGCAAACACCCACCGAGAACATTAAAAAACACACATCACAACACTTTGCAATACCCACTATTCACATACATACATCTGACAAGCACTTCACACATGCAAAATACACATTATATTTTTAAATGTGCCTTCTTACCTTTTTTTTGCAGCTTCGGTCCGTCCTTCAAGGCTCCCTTAGCTCCTCTGTGCTGCTCACAAACAGGAACCAGGAAGCTGCAAGAGATTCCTAGTTAACTGTATGTGAGCTGCAAGGAAGCCGCAGGAGAAGGGGTTGGAGCTGAATGTGGCATGTGACATGTGCCACATGTCACGGTCAGCTGCAACCCCTACTGAGTGCCTCTGCAGCCAGCCTTCGCCCTGATGGGTGAGCACTGGGATAGGGACCCAAAAGACCTGGGGTGGAGGGTCTCCCTGTGCTGCTGGAGGGCTCGAGGAGAACCCGTTTTTGGGGGAGAGGGGAGATTTCTTTTTTACACATTTTCTTTTTCTTTTTTACACATTTTCTTTTTCTTTTTAAATTTGGGGTCGCAAGGGAGTCCCAGGGGTTGCAACTGTGGCCCAGAGGAGTCGCAGTTGCAACCCCTGCCAACCCCCAAATGACGTTCCTGTCTCCATGCTGCGCTAAAATCAAGAGATTATTCACTTTTTGGGAAATTGGTCTTGGTCAAAGACCAGAAGGGTGTGCAACCACTGATCTGTCACATCAATGAAAATTGTTAGTGGCTGCATTTTACCAATCTGTATCGGACCACAGTGCCACATGCAATGATAAGTTCCCCCATAAAGTTGGTATTGGATGCCGATGTTCTCACAGTATCTACCGAAGAGGTGATTATAGCCCTAAACTCCCTTAAAAGTGGCAAAGCAGCAGGTCCAGACCTTATCCCTATTGATTTTCTGAATGATGAGGTGGATATCTGAGCCCCATTCTTGTGTAGGGTATCTAATGCTAGTTTATCCAGGGGGCAAGTCTCAGAATCTTGGAGGCAGGCAGTGATTATAGCAATATACAAAAAAGGTGTCAGAGACAACCCAGCAAATTACCACCCAATCTCACTCTTTTTGGGAAAGTTATTCTCAAACACTTGCAAGATTTGGTTGAAAAGGAATCAATAATTCACAATCTCCAGGCAGGTTTTAGAGAAAACAGAGGAACAATTGATCAATGTGTTATGTTTTTTATACTATTACATAAATGCACTTTTATGTAGTTTTTGTTGACTTGAAAACGGTTTTTGGTTCAGTTTGTAGAGAAACACTGTGGCAGATATTGAATGCACAGAAAGCTCCAGCAGCTTTGATTAACATAATACGTCAGTTACATACTGCAAATAGGGCATTGCACGTTTTGGGCTACAGGGCGACCTAACATGGCCCTTTGATGTTGAAAAGGGGGTTAGGCAGGGTTGTACTCTGGCCCCCCTCCTTTTCAACATCTACATACAAGAAATCATACGTTCGCTTTTGAAGGAGTGTCAAGATTGCCCCAAAATACAATGCAATAAATGCCCAGCCCTATTTTACGCTGATAATGCAGTCCTTATTTCTACATCACCCCAAGGTCTGAGGAGGACACTCTCTATTTTTGAAGAAGTGCAGAGAGCTTGACCTCAGTTGGAATATCGACAAATCAAAGGTGATGATTTTCTGTCCTAAATCAACAAAACGCAGAACATTGAAGATCGAAGTAGAGGGCTCAGTGCTCGAACAGGTCAAATATTATGACTACTTGTTCATTCCCTTGGCTAGAAGGGCGTTCTTGCAGTGGTGGTTAAGGAGCCACAATGAAGGCGAGAGATAAGAATCAGAGAACTTGACATATCTCCAAAGAATCAGATAACTTCACTTCTGGTCAATTTGAGATTTTAGTTGTTGCACCCAGAGAAGAAGTGAAAGTTGACAGAACCCAGGGGTCCAACAACCTGAGCACTGCCCAATGCCTGACCCCATCTGAAAACATAGTGGGAGTTGGTCAGGATTCTTTGTAGAATGTGCGTTCCTCTGACAACTTTGGCTAAAACCGGTTTGTCCCAAATAGACACCCCAAGAGAATACACTGCACATATTTACAGAAAATGATGTACTCTTTGCTATAGGATTACACATAAAAACACATATGTTTCAAATAAGTACTTGGGTTGTAAAACACTAAGGCCCTCATTACGACCCTGGCGGAATTCGAAAAACGATGGCGGAAATGTAATACCGCCATCGAATACCGCTCGTTGCGATTATGACCCGTCACCGTAAAGTACGATGCCATTAGCGACACCGTAGTGAACGCCAACGCTAACTGCACCAAGTACGCGCACGCGCGCCTTGCAAAACCGTAATTTCCGCCATGGCGCAACGGTACGCGAATTCTGACCCTAGCGGACATTTACTTAACGCCATCAAGCATGGCAGAAAGTACCATTCCGCCATGGTGAGAATTACGGCATCGCGAACCAACCGTAAATGGCCCTACTGAGTGCCTGTACTCCACTCCCTGCCCACATTGCACAACTCCTCGTAGGCGCAATGTAGTCACACTATGCAACCAGTGAAATGTACAAGTCACCCATGCATGCCAACGAACAAATGCATGCAGGGGCTCCAAGTGCCTTGTGAGTGGCCATCCATATTTGGCATGTCACCATTGCCGTACTGATGCAGCACAGGCATGTGAAGGTTCAAGTACACCAAAATGAACTGAAATATTCCATGAGACAAAACAACAATAGTCCCCCATCGCCTGCCACCAGTGTAAATCAACATTCAAAGCAGTATCCTGAGGGAGACTGCACCAGCCCTGTACTCTTGCCAGTAGACAAACCAACCATCAGCATAAGCATGTACCACACAAGTTGGCAGAGTGACTGAGCAGCCAGGCTCATCTCAAGAGGGGCCAATGGGAGCTGTAGGGCACAGATGGCACGAATACAGAAGCAATTCCAATGGACCTGACCTCAGTCTCCCTCCAAGAAACGCACGCAAACACAGGCACCTGTGACCAGCCATTTTCTGATAATCCCATCATTCCACCAATCCACCTGGCTGACCGGCATCTGTTGCACAAAAGCTAATCCCCCGCCCCTGAGCATGACATCATAAAAACAGTCATAATGGCAGCCCCTATCCCTGACCTTACTGGGCTTCGTAGGCAAACGCGGCCAGTACAGTACCACACAACTCTACTCAGAAGCCGGAACCCAATGCAGATCATCTCACAATACATCGCGCCACAAATCGGAATATGCTACATTACTAGCAAAGAATAACGCTACACGGTTAATATCTGAATATAAATTTACTGCACATCAAAATCACCAAGCCCATACAGCTATTTGCTCATAAACTCCCAAATAATTTCCATTACTGTGGGCTGCATCCGCAAGAAATGACCAGCTTCTTCTTGTGTGACGCCCTGTTCCTTCATGGTACACAGGGGCTACATTTACGTCCAAAGAGGCAACATGGAAGCGCCTAGAACCGCAGGGCCGTCCCATGAAGTAGGCACTAGTCCAGCTGAATGGTTGATATGTTGCTCCTAGCCACTAGTACTGCGTAAGGGCATGTGGCCCATTGGCGATCGTCCCATAAGATCGTAATGGTGCTCCACTGATTAACTCGAAGCTGCAGGTGTCGACTGTAAAAGCCATCTGCAGGAGTGGCGTACAGATGGCAGCGGCAAAAGGGGAGGAGATACCTGTCACCCAAATGAAAAGAAAAATAATAGTATGGGCATCCGAACTTCATATGTATTACTCACTTCATCCAACACACTAAATCTACAACCATATGCATGCTAGCCCACTCAAAAGGATTAATTTCACCCAAAAATCACTTGCGAATCATAACGATATAAATCGAGGTGAATACACTATTACAAACGAGTGTTTGTGTGCATGCGTCTGTTAAAACAGAATCCATGAGATGGGATTAGGAACGTGCATAGACACAAGTGTTTGAAGGCGCGTCGAGATAGGGAGGGTTCAACAAGGGCAGATAGACGATGGTCCCACTATGGCAGCTTTGCATCACATAGCGCAGGGGAAGGGGATAGATTCCAAAAAGCCATGTACATGGCAAACTCTCAATTAAATCATCTGTCCATGCATCCATTCATCATTCCCTCATCCCGGTATAAAAACGCCTGAATATTTACTCACATAACATTTGAAATGTCCATTGAGTCTGTGCGTAATGCAGTCTGCAAAATCCACTGTGCTCCTGCCCGGATTTCTAGTGTAGTGAAGTAACATGTATTTGGGAACGTCCTGCCTTATCGTCCACTACGCTATTGCGCATCCCATTCAATTCATATCAATCATTGCATTCTCGTCATGGGCCCTGTCCCAAGGACATTCAACAATAGAACGTTATATTTCCAGTCAGACCTGTGGGCGTCTCCTCGCCGCTAGTTGAAAACCAAAAGCGCTGTCCTTCGAATTCCTCATTTGCAACATCACGTCGAAAAGGCATCTGTGAACGCTTGAATTCACAAATACATCTATGTAGTGCGGCTGTGTGTGAAAATGGTAACTGGCTTCAATCACTAATGGGACTCCCCGCCCGTCGGTGAACGTCGGTACAGTGCTGCATGAGGGTCCACCGTTGATCGAGTACTACATTCCACTGACCCTTCACAAGTTTGTTCGCGACTGCAAATTTAGTATGTGAAACAATGGGACCATAGCAGAATTAACATATAAACCAATATTTCACTGCCATCGGGATTAAATACATGATTGTAATTGCAAGATGCCATGCGTCAAATTGCAGCGTTGTGTGCGGGACGTGCTCGCCCAAAAGTTACTGCAGCTGGCACAGGTGGAATGAATCACCACAGGTGGAGGCTATACAGCCTGAAAACACATAAATTGCACACCCAACCCCCTCCCACAACCACACCCACTCCAAAATGCTACCGACAGGACTAGCGATGTTGGGCCTGGGGGACCTGATAGCACTGCAAGTACTCCAACTTCAAGAAGAAGACGAACACCAACTACTACAACAACCGGCCGCACAGAGGAGACGCAGGAGGAGGAGGAGGAGGGCAAGGCAGGGGCAGCAAGGCCCACCAGCACAGCCACTACCACCACGCAGGCAGCCCGCAATCCCACGCCTCCGAGCTAATCCGTTCAACCTCACTGCTGAGCGGACCCACACCCTCTACCGTTTGGACCGGGACACCATAACCGCCATTGTCAACATGACACACGCTGACCTTGTCAGCATGATAGATAGCCCAACCGCCATCCCACCCCTACTGAAGGTGGTGTCTGTACTCCACTTCCTGGCCACAGGCACCTACCAGCACACAGTCGGACAGTTGCATGGCATTTCACAGCCACTATTGTCACGGACACTATTCCAAGTGCTTGATGCCCTCCTGAAGCACACAGACGACTACATCTCTTTACCACGCTCGGAGCAGGAGATTACAAACACAAAAGTGGGATTCCATGCACTTGGCGGCATACCGGGTTGCATTGGTGCCATCGACTGCACCCATGTGGAATTGGTTGTCCCACATGCCATGGAGGTCCAGTACCGCAACCGGAAACAATATCATTCTATCAATGTACAAATGGTGTGTGACTCCAACAGGATCTTTACACATTGTTGTGCCCGATTTCCAGGATCAACCCATGATTCTATGGTCTTGAGGAACTCTACAATACCACGCTACATGGAGCGACACGCAGGGCACCGATCCTGGCTACTCGGTGAGTCTCATTTAATGCATGAGAATGTGGGGTAGGTGATGCGTCAATGACCTGGCAGGAAGGGGGGGGGGTGCGTACGTAGCAATGTCATTCCACAAACATCCTTTATTGTCCACATACAGGTGATGCCGGGTATCCACTGAAGAGATGGCTCCTTACACCAATCCGGAACCCACAGAACCAGCATGAGGAGGACTACAACCATGCCCACTCACGTACCCGTGTAGTCATAGAACAGGCATTCGGCCTACTGAAGGCTCGTTTCCGCTGCCTCAGCAGGTCTGGCGGGGCACTCCTGTACCGCCATGAGAAGGTTGCAAAGATGGTCATGGCATGTGTCATGCTACACAACATGTGCGTACGTAGAAATGTGGCCATGCCCCCTGACGCAGAACTGCAAGCACCTGAAGATGGTCATGATGAGGGTGGGGATGTGGCAGCACCTCAAGGAGTCCGCGAGGCACAGGAGGCCCGTGAAATTCGTCAGAATCTCATAGATGCATGCTTCTAGCACTCACGCCTGGTGGCTGTTACATGGACACGGGACTTGTGGCACTGTGTGTGTCTGGAACATGCACAATGTGGACTGTACGCCAAGAAAGGCCTCGTACACAAAGATCAATGTCCACACATCTCATTGGATGAATATGAAGAAATGTATGGCAAATGTGAAATGATATTACACACCCAATCGACCCGCCACCCAAAAAAGCCCAACACACCCCCTCCCCCCTCCTACCTCCCCCCCGAACACCAGTGTCCAAAGATGCTCATTGTCAGTGGGCAGACGCTATTGCAAGCCCCCTCTCCGGGTATCAGGGGCACCCCTGCCTGTGGAGCGCAGGTTCCTCCCAGATCTACGTTGGGGGCTGCCCTGGACGGAACTTGCAACAGATGATGTCTCTGCCTGCTCACGTCCATGCATGTCCCTAAGGGTTTGTGTGAGCTCAGTGAGCACACGGCGCACAGCGGCAAGTTCACCACATACGTCTTTGGACGTCGCATGCAGTTCCCCCCTCAGGCTCTCGGTGCTTCTCTCCATTTGTCCCCTCAGGCTCTCGGTGCTTCCCTCCATTTGTGCCCTTAGTGTCTCGGTACTTCGCTCCATTTCTGCCCTAAGTGTCTCAGTAGATGTTTCAATGGCTGCCTTAGAACCCCCACATTCAGCAGCATGCTCCTTGAGGAGCGTGGCCAGTTGCTGCTGTTGCACAATCATCTGCTCGAGGGACTGTTGCCTCTGCTGGGCCATGCCCATTTGCGGTGGTGTCACAGAGGGGCTGATCACCTCATGTTGCCTTGCCACAGGCCTTGTGGGGGTTGGCCAGTCGTCGTCTTGTGGGTGCCCCTGCGTGGTTTCCTCATGGTGTACGGGATGAAACAAACAGGGGGATTGAGACAGGTCATGGATGGGTCCTACATCGACAGCACCGTTTTCTGTGTCGGAGCATGCTGGCATGAAAGCAGTGTCACCTATGGTGCTGCTGCCACCAGAAGCAGTGCCTTCTGTGGAATCCATTGGGGGGACCTGTGGTGCTGCTGTTGTGGACATGCTGGCTGCTGGGGTGCCTGTTGAAGTCCCCTCCAGTGTGCTGCCACTTGATTTGTGCTGCTGCCGTGTCTTGATCCGTGCAGCTGAGGTGGAGGGTCTTTGGCCGTTGGTCTTGGCCCTCTTTGCAGGTGTGCTGGTAGGGGTGTCCTGAAGCTCGTCGTTTGAATCGGACCCTGTGGTGGAGTAAAGGAGGGCGAGCGTTATTTATGGGTCTGTGGAAATTGGAATGGCAATGTATCACATGCATTGGGGTGGTACCTGAGGGTGATTTGGGTCAGGGCCTTGGAGGTGGTCTCATTTTTGTGTGGATTGAGGATGCAGTTATTTTGCAGCCTGCAGTTAGGGTGTGCATGCTGCACATGTAGAGGGTGTTTTTGGGAATTTTACTTATTTATGTATTTAATCTGACTTTTAAAGGGCGCTATCATGGCAATGTATGTGGACGTTCTCCTGGACATGTGTTTCTATTGCACTATGGGGACACATGGTACTTCACATGATTGGACATTGTGGATTTAGCATTGTTTTATTTGGGCCACCTACCTGATTCTTCGGATGTCTGCACTCCTTTCTCCATCCCTCCGACTCCCTCTATGCTCTCCATTCCAATGGTGGAGGCACAGATTTCTTCCCAGAGGGTCAACTTGATGGGTGATTCCGATCCTCCCCCGGTAGCTGTGGCAATGTTTCAGTTGGCAGAAAGTATGCTCCGGACGCGCATCCGCAAGTCGTCCCATCGCTTTCTGCATTGCTGTGGGTTGTGGGGTGTGGTCCCCACCGCACTTACCCGCTGTGCCACCAGGGCCCATATGGCCTTCTTGTTCGCAAGTGCAGTCCTGGTCATTTGCGTCGAGAAGACGACGGCAGCATTCTCCTGGAGGGTCTCTGTGAGCACGGTGAGTTCCTCATGGGAGAAGTGGACCTGCCGCTTGCGATCGCACGCTTTTTTAGCAACTTTTCCCATATTTATGTTTTTTTACTGGGGTGGCTAACGGGTTGGGATGTGTCTCAGGGTCGGATTTTTAATGGTTGTGTTGGGATTCTGATTTTATAGGTGTACGGCGTGCTGTTTCCCGTTCCGGCCCCATGTTTTTACTTCCGTTTCCGTATATTTACGGTGACCGTAATTTCCGCTGACCGCTCATTACGGTGACCGCTGAGATGGGTGGCGGAATTGCACCTAGGGCGGCGTACGACGGCGGTAAGGGGCGTTTTGGGGTCATTTCCGCCATCGCGGACTTTGCACTTCCGCCATGGCGTAATGCTCGTGCCCGATGGGTCAGAATTAGCCGCACTTTACTCCATCGTGCAATGGCGGAAACGCTATTTACGCTATGGCGGTCATGTCAGTTACTTTCCGCCAGGGTCGTAATGAGGGCCTAAAGCAGTATATGAATAAACACAATATAAGGTCTATGCAAACCCTTCCCAACTCTGTATCTGAAAGTAAGACCTATACCTGGTGGTAAATTCAGTACATTATTATGCTTAGTATGGAGAGACAAAGGGATCTCTAGTCACACACAACACACATTACTTAGTCATGTTTAGAATCCACAATGTTAATATTTGAAAAGTCCAACTATTAATTACAACATCTAGTATCTGTAAATAATGTTACACACAGGTAAACTATACATGTAGGTATACACCTAGAGGGAAAGTAGTGTTTGCCACTAAAATTCAGAATATAGTTATACTTACATTAACAGACCTACTTGGTCTCGTTACACTCCAAGAAATGGATATACATCCAAGTCAACCACAGTGTCTTATTACATTTCTATGGCAGGAGTGTTTTGCAGTGATTTAATACATTTAAATCTGCAGTACATCCAGTATATATTGTAAGATTCTAGTTTCGGGTGTAAAAATCCAGACACACAAGAGGGCCAATGGAAAATGACACAGTGCGGGTAATGTGATAAACCTGAGGTGTTCTTCACATCTTCCCCCCTTGCATCCTCTACGCAGGGGGCCTGGCAAAGGCCATTGCTTTTGGATTCCGACCCTAGGATTGGAGAAGCGAGGGAGGATCACCAGGGTAGAGGGCTCTTGGGGAGAGAGAAGGAAATGTCCTCAGGGATGCACTGTATTTTCACTTTCCACTTCATGATGAAACCCTAATCCCAGAAGCTTTAATTGGATATTGTTATCAGAGATGTAATTTTGGGGGTCGCCAGGGGCCAATAATGTGTCTTTCTGTAATTCTATACAATGATTGCTAGACTCATTAAAGGTTTATTTCAGGAAAACTTCAGGGGGCGGAATTACAAATGCAGTCTGTTCTTAAACACCTCAAATTCACAATGCAGACCAAAACTTCTAAAAAGTATTTAGAGTAGAATAAGTCACACTACTAGCTGCACCTCGTCAGAGGTATTCTTCCTTTCCTCTCCTTCCCCCAGAAGCACACTGTCTCCAGAGCTCTGTTTCTCTCTTAACTGGACTATTGCAACAGCCTCTTTCTAAATCCGCCTGCTTCTAAGAAGACATATATAATTTGATGTGTCAGCAACTTGAGTAAAGAGATTGGTTTTAAATGGAAGGTGGGTAGCCAAGTTGTAGTCCCAGAAACATCTGTCATGTATCTAGGTTTGTTTTTAAATTCTACACCATCTCAGAAGACCATGCTGGCTCAAGTCATGGAGAAAGTTGATTAGCTAGCATCCCAGATGAAAAGGAATTATGGGAAATACTGCAGGTTCTCTATGGTGCAGTTGATACATTTCTATATTAAAAGGTAGTTCCTGCTCTTTCATATGGCATGGAGACAGCAAGGGTCCCTTGGTTAATAAACTGGGAATCATTGGAAGCTAGACTTTGGCAGAGGGTAGTGAACCTTCCAGATTGCCTACCTGCTGATACCATGTGATTTGAACTGGGACTTACCTCTTTAAAAGGTCATTTGTAGTGGAAGTTTCTGACTTTATATAGAGATGTATTTGTTCCTGTTGCAGAATAACGTCCTGCTGCAGAATAACTGTATATGGATATGGTGGAGGCAATGTTACTTGGTAGGTCCCCGCCATTAGTGAACTTTGAGAATGAGGCATAAACAATACTTACTGACTGTAATCTCCAAACAGTGGACCTCATTTGTAATCCGACAAAGGCCAAAAAGAAGCTGTTTGATTATGATTGGATCTACACAATAGATGGCATAAATATACATAAATTATATACAAAACTGTATGCCATTGATAGGCGAAGGGGTTCAGTTGCACTTTATCTAAAAATGTTCCCTAACTCCTATTGGAGGTCTCAGTTTTTAAGATTTCAGCTCAACATACAGGTGAGGTACTGCAAAAATGTGTTTGTGATAATGATACTATCAGGGATTGTAGGTGTTGTAACAAGGCAGGAGTGCCCCAAACAAGGTTTCACATAGTGATCGAATGTGAGGCTCTGCAAGCACTTAGAGAGGAACTGTGGACACATTATCTTCAAGGTTTTCAATATATTAGTGTGACAGATTTTTACAGAAGATTAATGAGTGGTGAAGAGACTGAGCTGACCTGCAGTGTAGTAAAACTACTTAATGTTGCCAGGCTCATTGAATTGACATGGTGAAGGAGATCGGGGGTGGGGGGTAATCTGTGAATTACCCTGTATTACCTCCTGTCTCTGCCTTGCACTTTATTAGGGATTTGAAGATGTACTTTTAGTAGTGTGATTTTTAAGTAGCATGATCTTAAATTGTATTATTGCTAAGTATGTGCAATCTGATCTTTGTATTTTAAACATTGTATTTGAATTGTTTGGTTTTATCAATTGAGTGTGTAGAAAGTATACGTATGTTTTTTCTTACAGTTTGTGATGGTTTGTGTTTTGTATAAGTTTGTTTTATACAACCAGTATTACAATACAAAAATACAAAAAATAGATAAGTATCAACACATCCCTCATCCATCCTAATACACTAGGTTACAAAGTGACAATCACATTGCACCATACTGTGGAGGCGCGCACCAAAGGAGTTCTGAGGCGAGAGCTGTTGGGCTGTGTTACTGTGGGGAGACCCTGCCGCTGCATACAGACCTGAATACCCTGTGGATTACAAATTAGACTTTGTTTGTGCTTTTAAAAAGCCGTTTTGACTGAAATTAAGCCCTGCCCCCTGCCACCCGAAAACCACCTAAAAAATAACAGGCCGTGCGCAGCAACGCACGCACCAGAGGAGTGCCCAGGTGAGTGCTGTGTTCCTTTGGTGAGACCCTGCCGCTGCATACAGGTACAGATGAAGACCAGCACGACCACTTACTAGCGCAGACATTAACAATAACAAGTGGTGTAACACAAGCTGCCTTTTTTCCTTTCCTTAGACCCGCATACCAATTGGATTAAAAATTGGAGCTGTTTTTTTACCGCAACTAAGCTCCGCCCCCTTGCTGCAAAAAACTGCCTGAAAAATAACATGCCACGCGCACCAGAGAAATGCCCAGGCAAGTGCTGTTGGGCTGTTAGGCAGTGGTAAGGTGGCTGATTTTGAGGGTAAGAGGTCAGGTATTGTGGGCTACCTGACTTTGCTTTAGACACAAATGTATTGATACCTGCTGTGACAAAAAGCTACCAATTGTGTAGCTATATAAAAATGGCGTCTAAGAGGCGAAAAGTGGTTATTGGTAGTTGCAAGACAATTGGTAAAAAAGACTATTCCAAACTTCAAACTATTGGTGCTGCAGTCGCTGTAGTAGAGTCTGTCTGGGACAATAGAGGGTAGCCCATAAGGCCAAAAACAAAATTAACACTTACATTAAGCTGATTGGTATTGAATCCTTGACCCCTTCCCAAGCTCTACTGCAAAATAAAAGTCAGCCACCAGATGGCCTTGATCTGGGGGTTGATCCAACAGAAATATAAGAAGTTGAACCAATCGATAATAACTCACTTATCGATATAGTTATAAATTTGAAGAACGCCACAACACAGAATGAGGTGATAGTGACAACTGAACCAGTAAATAATATAATTGGGTCCCAGCCTCCATTGACAAAAATGGGGAGATCTCCTGATTTGGTGAAAATTGCTGAAAAAGCTTATGCCTCATCTCCTATTGAACAGGATACATTCTCATCAACTGATTACTCAGAGGATGACGATGTACCTGAACTGGAGTATCTGAGAATATTAAAAGCCCTCTTTACCTCAATTAGTACAATACATAGGGACCGAAAATCCTTAAAAGGGGAACTCAGTAGTAAATCAGAGGACGCCATTAGTCAAATGACATACTTAAGATCCAGTCCCTAAACCTATTGCATTGAATCCTGTGGTATCACCTATGAATACAGAAAAGAGGATATTGCCCTTACAAGACGATGATGATGGGAACGAGGGAAGAATGACGATGTGATAGTAAATAACTGGGGCAACGCTCAAAACACTAAAGTAGCTAAAAAGAAACAAGGTAAAGCCCTTAGGAGGAAAATATTGAGGAATATGAAAAAAGATATCGCTAGATGATCCTTATCATTACCAGAAACTGTAGCTGAAAGTGTGACTTGTGTTGAGTCTGATGAGCAGTATGCTACAGTAGAACAAAATAGGCAACCAAGGACGGACAGAGCTACTAAAATTAGAAATAATATCAAAGCAAATAAACTAGGTAACTTAAGCAAGCGGTTGTCAAAGAAGAATGAGCATGGGGACAGGCCCCCTGTTAGTGGCTTGTCATTATCTCAGTCTGGGTGGTCAGTCAAAATGTTGGAGAAAAAAAAGTCGAATGACAAAAATGTCGAAAAAAAAATATCGGAAAAAAAAGTCTAATGTATTATTTTTTTATTTATATGTATTTTTTGGGTTAGGTAAGTAAAAAAATGGGTAAAATAAAAAAAAATAGAAAAAAGGGGGGTTGGGGAACATAAAAAAACGTATTGAAAAAGAAATTCGACATTTTTCTTTCAACATTTTTTTTTTGACATTTTGACTTTCAACATTTTTGTTTTAGACCAAATGACTATAAACCCTCAGTCTGATGATGAGATCTTTGACATTGATGACCTATCGATAGGTGACTATACAGAAAGTAAGTCCATCGAGGGGGAGTAGGGTAGTGGATGAGATGGCCAACGGGAATGATGCTATTACTATGATACATTTAAAGAAAATACTTTGTCCCTCAATGTCTAAGTCTGCAAGAATTTTAAATCATTAATAGAAAAAACGTTCTGGAATGAATGCATCAGGTGAGCTATCTCATCCAAAGATATTAGACTGGTCGAAATTCCCTTCACATCCACTGAGCCAAATTGGTCTATGATTCATCTTGTCTCACCCATCCTATCTGAGCTCATATTAATATATGCCGACATCTTTCAGAGGATGGTTATGAGTTCGCTAGAATGGAGGGGTTTACATCAAAAACAGGATCAAAGAAATTAGAGCAAAAGGACAAAAAGGCGATGGAAAAAAGTCTTTTGATGTTGATATGATGGTTAAGAGGATTGTGGCTGAATTAAAAATGAATTTGTATCCTAGTACCGAGGAGGCAGATTGACCATGTGTGCATGGAATAATTGACTTGAATGTCATATCATGGAGCACAAGAGGCTATCACTCATTAATTTCCAACAACATTGGTAGAAAAATAATACTAGAGGCTGATGTTTTTGCTTTACAGGAACCATGCATGCTGGATGAGTGTTTGATAGACGGTTAAAATATAGTGCATAGGTATGCAAGGAGAAATGAACGTGGTAGAACGTTCAGCGGTATATTGATTGGGGCTCGTAGCCACTTTGAGATCAGTGAATTTTGCCCTACTTGTAAAAGTCCATATATACTTGCAGTGAAATTGAATGCCTCGTATAACGGGGACGACAGAGTATCCTCTTCATTAATATATATAATCCTCCTAATGATGCATGTACAACTGGTGTCATTAAAGAACTAGAATAAATATTGGAAGCATGGCACTTGATGAATACTATGGCACTCTATTTGTTGGTGGGGGATTTAAATGATCAAACATGCAAAAAAAGCCATGAATGTCTGGCCAATAAACTAGGTATGAATGGACTAGGGACGACGATAATCCAACCCAGTGATGAAGATGTATGCACTGTTGATCCATGGCATAGCTTTATCAATGCCAATAGACAAAGCAAACTCTTCGTGAGACCCCCTATTGCAGAAGAAATCCCATATAAATGGTGTGTAGGGAAGAAGCAATCATGGATAGACTGTGTTTTTATCTCTGAGGGCCTAATGGATTGAGTTGGGCAACATTGCCTTATACCTACCGACATTAGAACGTTGGAGCGGGGATGCCTGCCTGACCTATGTAAAATAAATGCAACAGGCAATAGAATTTACTGGTCATCGAACTACATACAAAAATATGTTGAACTATTTGATGGAATGCTTGGAGGACTTGTCGAGATGGAAATATTGATTTACACGCTTATGAAATCTCCTTGCTAGCTTCTAAACAGGCCAAAAGCACAAAGCTATAAAATACAATTTTGCATAACAATAAACACTTTGATGTTATGATTAAAAATGAGAAAAGAAAACAGCATAAAGGGATAGAAAAAGGCAAAATATATACAATAGATGAAGCTGATAAGAGAAAACAAATAGCTCATCTAAAACCATATTGCAAAAATGTTGGCCATCGATGTAAGGCTTCCGAGCATTCAAAGAAGTGGTAACAAATGCGTTATATGTTAAAAGAAAAACAGATGGTCACAAATTCTGGTATATGTATAATTCATATAATACAGGCAATGGACAAAAATAGCAGGAAATAAACAGTATAACTGAGGCTATTTGGTTAAAGCACATTAAATATGTATATGACAAGGACATATCATATGTGGGACTCCTGGCAGTGCAGCTCTTCCTGTTTTTGGTTTGGTGTACAGACCCATGGGATACTCTTATGGCACCCATGGGTGGGGGTGCAAATCTGTGCCCCTAGTGTATGTTTTTGGGCACCTATGTGTGGCACACAGAGCAGGGTATGGGCTGGTGGCGGCTCCATGCTGAATTTGACAGGTGCTCAGAGTATTCTACATTTTGGGATACCCAGGCCCTGCCATTGGAATCAGTTGATTCCTGATAGGAAACAAGATGGCCCCTGTGGCCTCTTGCTTTCTATTGCCTGTTACCTTGTTTACCCAAAGACCTTGGAAGCCCTGACTCTGTCCCTTCCCCCTGAGTGGCTGTTGGGTGGAAGTTCCGTATATGGTATTGTACTGAAGCCCAGGCCAGACTGGCTGGAGCCTTCGCAGTGAATGTATGTTGTGGGTACACCCTGTGGGTGGGACCGGGGTGAATGGAGTGTGTGACCAATATGCACTTCTTGTTGTGGATGACTGGTTTCTAGTATGAAACACAATGACTGAGACAGCCCTGCCCAAAGCTGGTATGAATGCAGTGTGTAGTGTTGAATGACTGGGTACTTGTCCCAATACACATTCCTTGTTGTGAGTGTCTGAGAGGGAGAAGAATGGCCTGAATGCACTGTATGCCTGATTGGCTGACTGACTGCTGAATGGCCTTCTGAGTGATTGGTTGCCAGAGTGTGACCCAGCAGAATGAATGAGAGATCAACTAGTATATTTGGGGGCCTCTCAATGCTAGAATTTGTTCAGAAGCTGAAGTTGAAACTGAGGCTTGATCTCGACATCCGAGCCCGAAGAAGAAGGTTGACTGCTGTCTCCCTTTGCCGAAATAGCCGCTGAGCCGTCGAGACTGATCCAAGAGAGGACCTGGTTAGGCGCCCTCTTCCCGAGCTACGAGGGACCATCGTGCACCGCTAACATTCGCCGAAGCTCCCTGGAAGTCAGACCCTCGACAGGCTTCCGACCGGAGATGGGCACCGCCGAGGAGAAAGAAGATAAGCACCGGACATTCTGTCCACCGTCGTTGACCAGGGTTTGCAGGTTTGCTATTACTGCTGGAGGCCTGTCAACGCCGAGTTGCCCAGAAGAGGGGACCGCTTGACACCGTGCCATCGACAACCGGAGCCGCAACGCTCCCTTGATTAAGACACTTGATTCCCAGACGCGCTCATCCGCACTGCTGACCGCCTTATCCCGCCGGAGAAGGCCAAGCCGTCAACGCGCCGAAGAGCATCCGCCGGTGGGTTTCCCGCCACCCAAAGACCGCAAAGACGCCAGATGACTCGACGCCCTTGCTGGGTCACAGTTCTTCACAATCTCTTTGCGGTCCTGAACTATCGACATCGAGGTGCCCTGCACGCCTCTTCCTTGCAGGACGTCTTCGACCATCGTCGACGAGCACCGCTGGGACTGAAGCTGCCGCTTAGACGCCAAGTTCACTTTCTTCGAGGGATCTCGATGATCCGTGGCTCCTGCTTTAAAGGAAGCCGCTCAAGAAGGATCCGTCGACAACTCGTCAGCGCATTGATTTCTTCAGTCTGTCTAAACAGCCAACCAGCTTTAACCGCAATTGCAAAGCCTTCAGAGTACTTTTTGGGCATTGTCCCTTCAGCTTAAATTTCAGGCTCTATCCCTAATAAGCCTCAGATGAAGAGCCGTTGAAGGCTCGAAACACGTGTTAGGCTGTTGCTTATACTAAACTTTGGACTTTAAAGGCTGTTCTTTCATACAAATCACTTGGACTCCCGATTTTTATTTTGCTATACTTGGCGCAGTGAAACTGGGAATTGTTTGTGGTGCAATTGTACTTGACTCGTCAGCGAACTCTGCTATTCCAGGTATATTGGGGTGGTAGAAACCTTGTAGAAGGAAATAAGACTTATTGAACAATATATGGACGGGGCTTGTTTTGTATCTTTATTTTACAGGTTGCCCAGGTGGAAAGATCTCCACACAGAGCTGTGTCTAGGTAACGGGCCAGTATTCTGCCAAGTGTTCCAACTGCTTTCCTTCTATGTCTATTGTTGGTTACCTTTATTAATTGATTTGTGTGACATTTCACCAGAGTACAGTTGATGCACTTTTAATGAAATCCGATAATAATTGTAGTACCATAGTAGAACTGTATATATTTGCCATTGTAGATTAACTGAGCACAAACTGAGTTATTGTGATTGTGTATATAACCTTGAACCTTAATTATATAAAGACTGTGTTTTCACTAATACAGTGTGTGGACATTCCTTTGTGGGTACTTGGGGACAACACTGTACTTAAGAACCAGCCCGCATAAACTCCTGATAAGCTAGGCCATGATTGTTCGACATGCGCTACCCTATAGAGATTCTTGGCTGGGGTCCTCTGTGCATCTCCTCTGCCATATAGAGAGCAGGAGTACAGACACGCCCCTCCAGTCTTTACACCTCGCGTACCGACAAAGAGGGAAATAGGAGTCATACATCAAAGAATCCAAGAAAGAGTGGAGGGGTTTCGTCAAAGTTATGCAAGAGTACTCCAAAAAGTGGAATTCTGCTCTAACAAGGATCAGCCACTAAAACATTGGAATGCATTGCACGAGTTCTGACTTGTTGCTGTGCTTGTGCATTTGGTTGATCTACTCAAAGTTTTAGTCAGATTAGTCACCTCAATAGAATTTAGGTTAAGATATTCTTAGGGAGTTCAGACCTGAGTCAGCCCCCTGTTGATTCATATAGAGTGCTGCAAAGGAGTGCCTTGGGTCATTGTACTGTATGATGCATAATTTGTGGGAATCCACCAGTTAATTCTACCCCACATACAGCAACAACTACTGCATAATTATCATCTCATTAAAGTAGGCTGTGTCCATTATAACCTCAGCATAAATGTTATGTTATATTGATGTATAACGTGCAACACTACCACCCACAGGCAGTCTCCAGGCGCTCATGTAGCTCTGCAAAAGAGGGGGTTGCGGGTGTTAGTGAAGATAGTATGAAAGGATAGGTTCAGAACCAGGAGGAACTTGCGTCTGTGAGCATTGTTTTGCATGTGGGAGTTGGTTCGGAAGGCCCTGTGTGTTGTAACCGTATGGTTAAGACTCAGTGCCTCGGATATGTGCCTGTGTTTGTGGTGATGCATTTGTCGTGTGATGTTGGGCTGGATTGCGTTTGTGCACGCTGGTTTGTTGTGTCCATAAGGGATCCAGAGTCGCTGGTGGCTGTTGGTGTATGACTATCTATTGTGTTGGTGTGTACTTGTGTTGTTGACGGTTTATATGGACTATGTGTTGGTGGGGGGGTTCCCTCTAGGGTTGCGTCCAGAATCTCAGAGAGATGGTAGGGTGTGAACATTGAATTGATTCTTGGTATGTTTATGTGTAGTGTGGCTAGCCCATGATCTAGTGTAGTGGCATTGGTTATGTTGGAGGAGCAGGAAGGGGAGGTGGGTTAGTAGGTAGGTTGGTTTGGTGGAGTCTCTGGTGTGACTCTATGGTTGTCGCTTAATGGCATCTACCAAAATTCTTGGTTTCAGTTTGTTGGCCCAACACATACTTCCTCTCTAGATCTGTGCTGACTTTCCTTGAGGTTATGGTTGCAGGTGGGTGGTTGGACTTAGCATGTTCCTTGTTGTTCGACCAGGTTAGCTGTGGTTGTTTGGTGCAGGCCTGATGTCTGGTCAGTTCCCGAAAGGGTGCGCAGGAGGAGTTCTAAGTACAGTGGGGAGAGGGCTCTGTCGGGCGGCTCTGGTTATGGGTGGGCAGGTTACAGTGGCCCTTGTTGTGGGTGGGCCGGTTGTGGGTATGCTAGGCTTTTAGTGGTTTAACTGTCTAAAATATGTCCATTGGTTGGGCAGCCTTCTTTCATAGATCAGTCTAGTTGTTGTGCATGGATGAGATACAGGCAGAAAGTGGGTTTGGTGCAGTGCTCTGGTCCTCTAAGCTATTGCTGCTGTTATCTGTGAACCGTGTCCCTTAGTGTATTTATTTTTGGTGTGTGATATTATTGCTGCCGATGTACCTTTGCGATTGTCATCGTCTGTTGAATAACCAGGTTTGGAGTCGTTTCCTGAAGGTGATGTGGTCTTCTGTGGTTCTAATTTCTTTGGGCATGGCATCCCCTAGGGTCTTCCACTCCTATGGGGGGAGCAGGCGCCCATAACCTGCAATGACCGTGGCCCGGAGAGCCTACGTGCCTGAAGTACCACGTGGCTAACCACCAAGGACCCATCTAAGGAGACAGTCAAAAGAACCCCGAGACAATCCAGAGAAAGTTGATTGTGATTGAGTACACATTGAACACCAGAACAGGTGAGGGCAGAGGTGGGGTGAGGGGGTGCTGTTCTCCACTGCTTGAGTCCACAGACATGCCAAAATCACGCTATTGGTTGAGCGCAAGCTGAATTTACTGTATTAATTTGTACTGAACCTGCACAGCAGTGCCCAAAAGATGCATAAGCAAACGTAAGGAGTAACTATCTACCACCCCCTTGCTGCTGGCTCTTGGCTCATGACCACTGTTATGCAATGGGTTAATGCCCCCAATAGTTATAAGTGGTCGGGACCCCATTTTGTGCAGCCAATACCCAGCCCCTTCCCCATCACTGCAGATTTCCAGCTCAAAGTCTGATGGTGCACTCAGGGCAAAGCTGGAAATTGGCAAGATGGCAGGTAGGATTGCCCATGATCCATCTACACCCCCTGTCAAAACCAGCAAGGCTCCAGATAACTGCCAAGGGAGGTTATTATACCTACTCAAAGCACCAAAACTGACTCCTAAGAAACATGAACTTTGGGGTGCTCTCTTAAATAAAAGTGCACACTGGCTCTGGGCAGTAAGGGGTTGTTTATTTGTTACTCTGGAACACATTGAGAGCTGCACTAGATTAAGCCACAAGGGGGGAACAACTTTTATTCTGTTAGAATCAACTTCTGGGACCCAAGCATGACCAAAGGCAGATTAAACTTTGGCATGAGATGCCACTCCCCAGTGCACAGTGCTATCGAACTAAGCACTCACCCCCTGAGCCACTTTGAACATTTCCAGGAAAACACACAGTGGCCCGTTCTCTCAGGGGCTAATGCTGTTCCTTTGGGGAAAAGGATGATGAATGACCATTTCCGGTCTAAATTGACAAAGTATATGTCAAATGATGTCTAATGGCAAAAGGGGCCCTTCCAAACCTATGCTAAGTCCAATGCAGTGGGTCGAGCCTTGCATGGGACAGCACAGGATTCTGAACGCTACTATTTAACTTACCCTTAATTGAAATTTCAACATGTAGGGAGTGTGCAATGTTCAAAGTATTTGTAACGCATTTGTGACGTTTTATTTGTCACAACGTATTTCTATGGCTTAACGTCGAAATAAAGTTATTGATTATGATGATGATGATGTTCCTTGTCCTCCGTAGTTGCAGGCGGTTAGTCCATGGGTTTGAATGATTTTCATGAGTGGGCACATGTAGATGTTGAAAAGCAGGGAAGAGAGGCTGGATCCCTGTGGAACTCTGCAGGATATATTTTTGGTGTTTGAGATGAACGGTGGTAGATAGGTTCTTTCGGTTCAGTTTGTGAGAATAAAGTAAGCCAATTTAGTGAAGATTCCTGCATGCCACATTCCATCAGTCTTTTTGTTGCTGATTGTGTCGAAAGCCGCTGATGTGTCCAATAGTATGAGGGCCGATTGGGCATCATCATCTGCGTTTATTTTCAAGTCTTCCCATATCGATAGGGGCGCTGATTCTGTTCCTCTCATTGGTCTGAAGCCAACTTGTGACCGGTCGAGTATTCCGTTTGCTTTGATGTAATTAAGTAGGAACTTGTACACATGGTTTACCAGGATCTTCACTGGATAGGGCAGGTTGGATATCAGTCTGTAGTTGCTCGGGTCTTCTGCGCTTTCTGATTCCTTTTTAATCAGAGGTTTGATGTATCCCGATTTGAAGGTGGATAGTACGATTCCTTTTTTGAGTTATAAGTTCATTAGGTTCCGGGAGTGTGTCGCTGGGGTTCTGTGGTTGAGGAATTCTTTGAAGATGTCAGCTGGGCAGGGATCCCTTGGGGATCCGGCAAGGTTGGTATCCTTGATCGGTGTGGTGAAGGTTTCTTCTGTGATTAGTTCAAAGCAGGTGAATTTTGCTGTCTATGTTTTGCCCTTTTTTCTGTGAACCGTGGCTGTGGTTGTGTTAGCCCAGGTTGTGTTGATGGTCTGCTGGATTGTTTCTATTTTTGATCACAAAGTGCTTGTGTCGGGATGACAGAGTCTTGCAGGATGAGTTCTTTGATGATTTTGAAGAGTTTGTTCCGTGGACTGTTTGCTGATTCAGTTCTTATGGCGTAATAATATTTTTGGGTTTTGTTTGTTTTTTTGCTTTGAGAACTGTTGATTTATATAGTCTGAGCTGTCTTTGGTATTTTATTTTGTCTTGTTCTCTCCAAGTTTTTTCCATTATGCAGTTGTTTTTCTTAGTTCTTTCAGTTCTCATGTGAACCATTTTATGGGCAGTTTTTTTGGTGTAGCTTTGAAAGGTTTTACTGGTGCAAGGTGGTCTTGGGCCTTGGTGATCCAGGTGATGAGTGTATTTTCTGCTGCATCTAGGGTTGTTTTGGTGGGTTCTGTTCTGCTTGGTAGGGTTGAGTCAAGTAATTTTGTTAAGGCCTCCAGGTCAAGGTTCTTTCCGTTTCTTTTCTCGATGGAATGGAGTATTAAGTTTCGGCCCAGTGGGCGGGTTTGGAGTATGATGTAGAATGGTATCAAGTAATGGTCACTCCATACCATTGGTGTAGGTGGCGCAGATGCACATAGTCCTTCGATGCAGAAGATTGCATCCAAGATGTGTCCTGCATTGTGGGTGGATCCATTTACTATTTGCTTGCTATGCAATGTTTCCACGAGTGCGCAGAGTGAGTTCGCTGTGGTTTTGTTTTCCTTTTTGAACAAGATGTTGAAGTCTCCCAGAATGACGAGGTTGTCATGTAAGGTTGATAAAATGGCAGCGGAGTCAGCTAGTTTTTTTGTGCAAAGTTGGGGTGGTAAGATGGTCTTTTGTAGATCAGGAGGGATACTATGTTGGTTTGGTCATTGAGTTTGATCTTATGAGGAGGGATTCACAGTGTTCTACATCGGTTGGGTTGAGTGGAGTGGCTCGGATGTGTTCTTTGTGTATGGCATGTATTAATTTAAAGTTGTCCGGTATGGCTTAATTCGCTATGGTTTTGTAGTTGTCCAAAAAACAGGTTTCTGTAAGAAAGAGCATGTCTGTGCCTCCTTCGCTTAGAAGGTCATGGATTTCGGTTGAGTGTTTTGCCATGGATCAAACGTTGAGTAGGCTGCAGTGAACATTGTTTGATTTTCCTTTTGGGTTGTTGTTTGTATTGTTAGTTCAGTTCGGTGTGTTGTCGGTTGCGTTTCCGTTGCCGGTGCTTCTCTCCTGGCTGTGCCTATTGGGAGGGGGAGTTCTTTGGTGGTCAGTCTCTTCATTGAGTAGACTGATTAGGTTGATGGCAGGGTTGTTTAGTTTTGGTTCATTCCGGCTGGTGAGTTGTGTTGGTATCCATCCTTTGTTTCAGTCTTTGGTGATGTAGGGCATGTAGGGGGATTCAAGTTTGTCCCTGATTCTTGTTGCAGTATTGTCCATGATGTTTTCCAGGTTGAGGTGGTTTCTCAATTGTCGTCTTGCGTTTGGTGTCCCGGTGGGGTCTGTATTTGTTTTGCTTCTTGCCTGTGGGTTTGTTGCTGGCGGTCCATCTTTAGCAGTCATATGTGAAGAGGTAGCGAGCGATGTAGTCTGTCTTTGCTCTGTTCTTTGTATATGTCCTGGGCACGTCTGGCCTCTTTTTCACCAAGTTTTCCCGAGTTGTGACATTTTGATGGTTGGCACATTCCTGGCGGCTGAAGTTTCCTTTTTATTTCTGTTGACCGTTATAGTTTCTTTGTCTTTCTTGTGGTGAGGCATGGTGTTTGGGTTGTGGGTTAGTTTCCTTTGAGCGGGAGTCCTCTTTGGATTGGTACGTTTCCTTGTCCTTGGGATTAGGTCTTCACTATTTTCAGTTAGTTTTTGCTTGTATTTGATGAGGTTATGGTTGTTGAACCAGGGGTTGTTTACCCTTGTGGTTTGGTTGTTTACTGGTTTTCCTTTGGTTGTAGTTACAGGGTCACCTCTGTCTTATTCTGAGGGTAATAAGTTGATGAGTTGCCTGGTGTAGTTCCTGCTAACTTTAGGTGGTTGGATTTTTGTGTAGGTTCAGGCGAGTAGCAGTTCAGCACCTCTGAGTGGGGCTAGCTGGGGCAGTGGGTTTTTAGGGTTGGCTATTGGGTGTAGTTCTGTTAGATGTTTATTAATAAGATTGGTTGTGGCAAAGAAAGAGGGTGAACTATGTGACTAGGTATCTGTTACAGTGGTGGAGACCTTGTGGTTTGTGTGGAGCGGAAGAGGGACGACCCCTAGGAGTTGTGCAGCGAAGCGAATGGGCAGCCCCTGGGCTGGGGACACAGCAGTGGGGGAACACCTAGGATTGGAACACAGTGCTAGGTGGGGGATAGCTGAAGTACGAGGAATCCTTCAGTGGGTAGAAGTGTCTGGACTGGAGACACGGCAATCACTCAAAGGCCTGTACCTTAGATACCAGGGGATTGGTGAAAAAGCCCAAGCCGGGGGCACAACAGTAAAGCAGCAGCACTCAGATTTGGGATGCCTGGCAAGTGGGGGAAAATCACAAACTGAGGACCCCACAGCAAAAGCAGCAACACCTAGATTTGGGATACTTGGCAAGTGGGAGAAAATCCTAAATTGAGAACACAACAGTAGAAGCAACAACACCTAAATTTAGGATATCTGGCAAGTGGGAGAAAAGCCTAAATTGAGGATGCAACAGTAAAATCAATAACACCTAGATCTAGAATATCTGGCAAGTGGGAGAAAAGCCCAAATGGAGGACGCAACAGGATAAGCAGCAATGCCTAGATTTGGGATACCTGGCAAGTGGGAGAAACACCTAAATAGAGGACACAGCATTAGAAGCAACAACACCTAGATTTGGGATACCTGGCAAGTGGGAGAAACACCTAAATAGAGGACACAGCATTAGAAGCAACAACATCTAGATTTGGGATACCTGGCAAGTGGAAAAAAAGCCTAGATTGCGGACACAACCATAAAAGTAGCAACTCCTAGATATGGGATATCTGGCAAGTGAGAGAAAAGACTAAACTGAGGACACCACAATGAAAGCAGCAACCCCTAGATTTGGGATACCTGACAAGTGGGTAAATTGAGGACACAGCAGTACGAGCAACAAAGCCTACATTTGGGCTATCTGGAAAGTGGGAGAAAAGCCTAAATTGAGGACACGACAGTGAAAGCAGCAACACCTAGATTTGGGATACCTGGCAAGTGAGTATATGGAGGACACAGCAGTAAGAGCAGCAACACCTAGATTTGGGATACCTGGCAAGTGGGAGAAAAGCCTAGATTGAGGACACAACAATAAAGGCAGCAACACCTAGATTTGGAATATCTGGCAAGTGCGTAAATTGAGGACACAACAGTAAGAGCAGCAACGTCTAGATTTGGGATATGAGGCAAGTGGGAGAAAAGCCTAAATTGGGGTCACAAGAGTAAAGTAAAATAAACAAATATATAGAGTCACCTAAAGGTTTGTACACAGTACCGATCGGGAAATTATTTACTCTTTTGCTAACTTTGGTGCATTATGTTAAGTATATAAGGAAAGTGGTAGGGTTTTTGGAATGCAGTTATTGCTGTATTCCCCACCCACACCACGCTTACCTTGTTTGTCGCTGCTGGCTGATGACGGCACCCTTCACAGGCAAACACGGGCTAACAAGGAGTTGTGAGAAATCTGAAGGTGCCTCCCTGACTAGTCCCCGGGGATCTGTCATCCAGGTGGCCAGCACACGGCCACCGCTATTGGATCCGGTTCCTGGGGGTGGACCAGTGAGGGAGGATCACCTGGACACTTGGATGGGGAGTCGGGGAGTGGAAGTGGGGCACCGACGGGTGAGATACGGTATCCCCCTTCTTATGACACCATTTCCCCAAACTACCACGTAGGATACACAAACATTTTACCCCCGCACCTCCCCTCGCTTTCCGACACGAACACTTTTGCATAGTACGAAGGACGACGGACTAACACTCAGGCCATTTACCTGACATGTCCCAACACAATGGTCAGGCAAAGTCAGGCAATTGACCAGAACCGCACACACCTGATGACCCTTTCCCTTCCACACAGGGATAAAAGGTGGAGCACAGGAGTGCAGTACGAGCAAGGCAGACTGCACGTCCTGAGAGCTAACTCAGCACAGCAGTTCAAGAGGAGGAGAAAGACGACGCAAACCGAGAGGGTGACAAGGAGAGAAGCGACCTTGCCCTTTCTTACCATACTTCTGAAGCCTGACAAAGACCCCACAAAGTGCTCATCATGTCGACCGCTCTTGCTAATTAATACCGATAATAAAAACCTTGTGAAAATTCTAGCATACCGTCTCCTCCCACCCATGCCGGCAATGGTCCTCCTGGATCAGGCGGGCTTCATCCCGGGCAGATCCACACAGAACAATCTGCACCAGTTATTATAATGTCGAGCCGGAGGTCCCCATAGTAGTCGCCACTTTGGACGTGGAGAAGGCCTTCGACTCGGTGGAGTGGACCTTTCTATTCAAGGTACTGCGACGCTCAGGTCTGGGCCTGGCATATCTTTCGTGGGTCCGATTACTAAACATGGCCCCTCGGGCAGCGATATACATGAATGGGCACTGTTAAAATGGATTTTTAAACTCTGACCTGGTGGACAGAAGTTTAGGAGGCCACCCTTGGTTTAGTGAAACAAGGGAACCTTCTGGACAAGCCAGACCAATATAGGTAGCTTGGCAGGCAGTCAAGACTAAGGGGGTCATTACACAGTAGGAGGTAACCATGCCGCTAATAGAGGCATGTCTACCCCCTTACCGGGTACCGGGTCTGGGTTCCTTAGATGAGGAATTCCCGGGCCATTCCAACCTTGGAGGGCCCGGTAATTCCTTATTCAAGTAACCCGGACCCGGTACATCCCCATTCCCATTCGAGCCCCCATAGGACTCAATGGGAATGGGGAGGGTGCTAACAACAGGCCTGTTAATAACAGGACCATTGTTAGCACCCTGGTCTGCTCGCGGGACCCGCTAAGGGCGCCTGGTAAAACCAGGCGTCCTTAGGGGGTTCAGACTCGTAATGAGGCAGTAAGGGGTTGACGGCTCCGGCAAAGTTACCGGCACCGTTAACCCCTTACCGCCTCACTCGGAATTACCCCCTAAATCTTAGGAGGGGTAAGAGTGATCAATAGCCCACAATGAGCACACACAGCAACAAAGCACAAATTACTCTTAGACAAGTGTATAGGAAAAATATCTATACATGTATTGTTGGCCGGACCAAATAGACGCAAGCAACTTTAGCAATGAGAAAAGAGTTATCACACAAATCCTTAAACTAGTCAATATATATACATTACGTTTCCTAATGTTATACAATGGAAAAACACAGCCACAACCTGCAAAGAGAGGGTTGAGTTAGCACATAAATGGCATTAGGCAATTCTTTGTAATCGTTCCCTCACTTTCGAGTTCAACCCTAAGAAATGTGGAGCCTTGTGCTCAACAATACAATTGTTCGTAAAAATGCACAATCGCGCAGATGAAGCAAAAAACGGGTCTTCTTAGGAGGGCTGTAGCAAGTCAAGAAGGGGTTTGAGGCGATGAAGAATTGGTTCCCACTATTCAAGAAGGCCCTGCCCTCGGTGTCAAAGCAGTGTTCAATTGACGAGAATAGCTAGGGAGCGCAGTCTAACCCAGCCAAGTTCGAATACTTTTAAGGGATACTCGTGCGTAAAAATTATCGGTTGTGCCAGTGGGCCACTGGTAAGTGATGCAAGTACTCACCAATGCTCTGCAAAGTCCGGACCAAACTTTGCCAGTTTAGTCGAGGTTGCTAGTAGGTTTGAGTCCTGCAGTTTTGCGGTGCTCCGGCTCTCAGCGGCTGTGACGGGACAGTTGCCTTTTCTCAGCTTCCAAAGGAGATATGAAGAGAATTCCTGTGCAGCAGGCTTCAGGGCACAGGAGGGTAAAACAGCAAGGGGTCTATAGTGACTGTCACCGCCAGGTAGTGACATGGGAATTGTGGATGCGGGCAGTATTACACACTCACCTAATTTGGGACCCAGAGGAGCTAGGTCTGCAAAATTTGGCAGGAGAATGCACGGGACTATGATCAAGCAAGGTCCCAAGTCTCGGGTTTGCACTCGAGATGGCAGCGGTTCTGCGGGTTACCCTGAGGTAGAACTGGACAGTTCACTGGATGGCCCAGGAACAGTTCCGAAGGGGCTCGTTCGGTGGGTAAGCAGAGGGTGCCGAGCGTAGTTGTTCCCACTACTCCAAAGGGGTGAATTGCCTTGGCAGGCCTTTTTGATTGAAGAATAAAACAGGGGTACAATGGGACAACAGAGGGCAAATGGTGCCAAAACCTTCCAAAGCGTCTCCGGCAGTTTCACAAGTCCATTTCTTCATACAGGAGGCTTGGCTCCTTCTGTAAGTTTGGTGAGAGCATAGGTGATCGACCTGGAATGGATGCAGAGCCACTTCTCTTATCCAAGGTAAACTTTGCACCAAAATCGAGGACCTCCATTTGAAGATCTGCTCTCTTGCAGGCATCCCACGGTGGTCTCAGTCATTCAGGCACGCCCAACATCCTGGCACCAGTAGTGTGAATTGGGACCAGATAGTCCCAGCCCACTTCCTGGGCACACACACGTGACAGGCAGAAGCCACGAAAGAGATTGCTTTTCGCGGGGGCTACATGCCCAAATAAGGAAAACCTAGGCTACTCGACCTGGGTGAAGGCAAGGGACAAAATGGCCATGGGACAGAACAAAAATTCAGCCATTTTCGGACCTGGTCAGTCTTGAGCCAAAAGTGGTAAAATCAGTTTGACTCAGTAAACTGAAGTAAAACATTATGAAAAGTAACTGCTGCCACCAGTTCGTCCCAGGCATTCTCGTAAATTCACCTAATCATCCTTTGAAGGTGTCTAGGGCACGGTACTGGAAAGTACATTGTGCACTGTTAAAAAGTTACCAAGAAATGGCAACATAGTCAAAGACTAAGGGAAACATAATTTTCCAGTACTGACAGTCTAAAGAATGAATCAGGTTCCCCATAACAAGTGGGCAAAAGCCCGGGGGAGTTCAGCTGAAGGCTGAGCTCCATTGGAAAAAGTCAGGATAGGAAAGCCAAACAAAAGCAAAAAGATTGGGGGGGCCCATAAATGAAGGGAAAATTGCACCTAAATGAAATCTATCCTAACAGGCACCTGTCGCAGTGCATCATACCTTTCCGTGGCATGAGACAGGGGTGCCGATGTCCCCTATGCTTTTCGCCCTGGCCATAGAACCTCTCGCCTGCTACCTGAGGGAATAACATATACATAGGGGGGGTCAGACTACACTTGCACTCCTTGATCGAGTCACTATATGCTGACGACATGTTATTATACCTGAAACATCCAAAGGTGAACCTGCATCCGGTCGTAGAGGCTGTTGAACAATATGGCACGATATTCGGACCGCAGATCAACTTGGCTAAATCACAGCTGTTGCCACTGACCTCAGCAGTTCGCCGGGAGGATATAACAGGCAAATTCAGGTGGTGCCCACTGGGCATGAAATGTCTGGGAATTCATATCTCCACTTCCCTGCAATCCCTTTTCGACAACAATTATATGAAGGTGCTAACACAAATAGAACAGTAGAGACCTGGATCCGGCTTCCCATCTCACAGGCAGCCCGGATGTCTCTAGCCAAAATGAGACTGCTCCCGAAGTTCTTTTACATCTTCAATAACGCCCCAATTTGGCCTACCATGAGCTTCTGGACAAGTCTTAAGAGACTGATGATCCATCTAGTATGGGCTGGTCGCCAGGCTAGGGTATCCTTCGGGGTACTGACAATGCCCTATGAGTTAGGAGGAATGAAATACCTGTATCTTCACATATATTTCCTAGCTGCTCAAATACAATACCCCACTTAGAGGTGGTTCCCTTCATCCGACCTCCCGCATGTCTCATTAGAAAAAGCGATCATGGCCTAGACGATTTGAAAGGTCTCCTGTGGAAAGCTCCCCCCAAATGGGGTCGAGCCGAAATCCAACCAACAGCAGTCACTTGTAAAGCATGGCAAACAGCTGCAGGTGTAATGGGCCTAACTGCCTCTTACTCTCTCGACTTTGCCATTTACAAAGTTAGGGGTTTGCCGCTCACACATGAGACACTATCCCAGACACTGTTTGGGAAGCTGGGGATTTGTTTGTTGGGGGATCTTGTGATTGACGGGAAGTTGATATCCTAGGAGGCCTTACGGTCTCGGGGGAGTCAAATATGGTTACAATGTTTTTACATTACAGGCTGCATGAAGCTCTTATGTTGACTTGGCCAGACTACCCACGAGCCCCAGCAATATCTCCAGTTCTGCAAAGCATCACCGCTTCGACACTGTCTAGGTCACTTGTCTCTAACATATATAAAGGCATCAGTGCACAGAGGATCCCTCACCCGGATACTTCGCGCATCCGATGGGAGGTAGCATTGAGCAAAACATTCACAGATACCCAGTGGTCACTAATTTGTCATCAGACAAAATCACTCTCCTTGAACAACCGCTTACGGCTAATAGACTACGAATTCTTAGACCAGGTTTTCCACTCCCCACAAAGGCTGCACAAATTTTACACTGACAGGCAACCTACATGTGCCAGGTGTGCTCTAGAACAAGCCAACTTTTTACATGTTGCTTGGTCCTGCCCACGCGTGAAACCATTTTGGTCCTCGGTGGGTGCTGCTCTGTCATCTATGATTGGGACCACACAGCAGGATGCCCCAGAGTTCTGACTGCTTGCCCTGATGGACACAGGCTCAAGGGTGGGAAAGAAACGTGCAGGTATGGTATCAATCACAGCTAGGACTGTCACAGTTAAGCCCTGGGGGGAAGCCAGAGCCCCCACATTCCGTGAATAGATGGCCTACATGACTGTGTGCGAATGTAGGGAAACATTTTGGAAAATCGTAGGCCAATGGACTATTGGTCTCCCTTTCAAAAACTATGTGCTCACAAAGACAGATTCATGACCCACACCTACTATCGAATCCCGGCGGCGGGTGCAAAGTGAAATGTAACCTGGTACTTCACATACGTGCTGTATCCATGTTGATGGTGTCTTTAAGATCTGCTGAATACTCGTTTCTTTTTTCTTTTGGCATGCAGGGGGTTAGGTGGAGTGGAATGGGGAGAGGAGGGTGGCACTGGGTTTCTTGCCAGTAAAGTTGTGTTACTTTGAAAATGACAATAAACAGAAATCTTTAAAAAAAAAAGAACATATAACATTTTTGTTTCATTATTGTACAGAGACGATTATGCTCTAAAGCAATTCTTAAGTTAAAGACATATGCATATATCTAAATCACATTTAAAAAACATTAATTTGCATCACTAATCAAAAGGTAGGATTATAGATAATTCTAGAAATGTCTATCTTTTATTCAATTTGAAGGTTTCTTTGATCCTTCTTCAGGAGCCAGTTCTAAATCGTTATACACTGTTAAAAATAATAATCATCACAATAAGCTCAATTCTTTCTTTTTCTTATAAATATAGCTTCAAAGACAGCAAATAGTTGTCAACACTTATTTTTACTGTGGTACCTACACACTCGATAGGGTGTCAGTCCTAGACTTGTTTTTAAGTATCTTCACATATAATTAGACAAATCAGTAGCTGCAAAAATAGCGAAAATGTTTGCCTGAGTTCGATGATTTACACAGATAGATTTGTATTCACTGCTTATGTTTTACGTGAATTATATAGGTTTACTAACTTGGATTTTAAATCATCCAGTATTGGCCCTGTACTATCCTTTTGAATGGTAATGCATATTCACGGACTGTATATCGCATCTGAAATTGATCTAAAGACTGTGTTAAAAGACAAATGAAATCGTTTTTACTAGTAGGGCTTAATTCTTTGGAAATAATATTTAATGTGTGAAATGCATGATTTAGATTCATACCACACTACTAGGGATTCCACCATGGATATAGTTTTTGTAGTCAAATTTGGTGAATAATCTTTCTCACTCTGTATGTAAAGTAACAACTACATGAATCCATCAACTACTTTTAACTAAATAGTTTAGCCAAAAATCAATACTTATAGAGTATTGTATCAAACTCCTTATAATCTAATTGTATTGAGTTTTAATTCTCCACAAATGCAGTGGCCAAACCGAGCTCTGCTATGCTAGCGTTTGGAAACTTTTAAAAACATGGGAATTCGATACAAAATGGTGACTAAATCAATTAAAAAATATATATATATATATATATATTATAACAACACACCAAGTTCCAGGTGTATTAAATTCTCCTGCACCCCAATACACTTTTTAATATTTTTTAATGTGTTTCCAAATTTGAGGTCCCATTTCATGTTTATCTTTTAATCTATCTGATTAGTGCCTGAAGGAGCGTAGCATCTATCCCCTCATCACTGATGGAGTGTAAGAAGGAGGTGCATGGGATGTAGGTGGGGCCCCTGAAGGGCCTGCAATAATAGGCCCGGGCGGCACTGATGCAGGTGGCACTTGGAATTGAGGTAGTGCTGCCACAGGTGTGGCGGGGCAGCAGCCGGTGCCAGCACAACCTGTCCTGACGGTTGTACTGTCGGTACCATATTGCACACCAGACCAGGCCAGGCCAGCCCAGCCTAGATAACCACTGCCAGTATTTTGCCAGATGTATCTCAGAGACGGAATACAATAAGATGCTGAATACCACATGTATGGAACAGGGAAAAAGAAATACAATGAAATACTCGACCCAGAACTGCCAACTGCTACACCATATTTGCATAACCCCTAAACCAATCTTCCTGTTGTGAACCACTGCTACTTTTCACTCCCTCGCATCTGGACTCCCACTATTTTCCTGTTTCTCAGCTGTCTCGCGTTTTTTCCTTGACCTTCTCCGCAATAACGCCTTCAAATTTGCCAATATGTTTCTTGTGATTCACCGCCATAATGCGATTTTTTGATGTGCCCTGCTGCACGTGTCTTGCACCTTGTGATACTAAATGCTGTACTGTACGTAATTGCAGTTTAAAGGCTGCCCATCTGCCTCATTAATTCACCCGCCCATCACCATTCCAATGTATACACTGTTTCATCTGCCCATTTGATGTCGCCTAGCCCTTCACAGCTCGAATTGCGTTCTGCCTGGCCACCTCATGTTTTACACCTTAGCCTACCTATCCCCTTCTACCTCTTTCCGTCCATTTTTTTTCTTCCCGCCCTTTCCACCCTACCCTCCTTCTAGCACCCTCCTCGTCTATCCTCTAGTACTGTCAATGTATTCCTTCCTCCTGTTCTACCCCCCTCAGCCCGAGCAACTCTACCTGCCCACTCCTCATACCTTATCCTCCTGTACTGGAACCTAGTAATACCCAGTAGGCTACTATCCTACTCTCTCCTCCATCCCCCATCCACCCAGCATCCTTCCATTGTTCTGCGTTCAAGGGTTCTGTATAACTGTTGTTTCTCCCACTGCCCGCCCCCCTCCTTGAGCGCTTTGAAACACTCTTCTGTGTATAGGCGCTATATAAATAAACAATACACAAAATAAATAAAATGATCATCCTCATAAAAACCCTCAGCTCCCTTGGGCAGTTATGCAAGCACAGCACCTAAGGGCATCCTCGTCACAGCCACCACTTGGAGTTTTTAACCAGGACTCTTTACCTCGGGAACGTGGGACGTTCGCAAGGATGCCGATGAACCCCCAATTGCATGACAGGTATGAGTTGCGGTGCCAAATGTCAGAGTAATCAAACTTGCATTCTCATTTATGGTGATGGAAAAAAGGCTATTTGTTTGCTTGCAAGACTAACCGGCAACATCCCACCTGTTAAACTTTTTTCTCCTAGCTAACCAGACTCGGCGTCCAGAGCAGTGCCCTTTATAGAGCCCTGACCACAAGACCATAGAACCTTCAGGAAGGTTCTGGCTAGGTCTTCCAGCATGCTCTTCCTGCCTAAACAATGGATGTATTCATATTCATACAACGTTAGTCTACATTCTATATCAATGCTCCTAAATGACGCACAGCAATACTACTTCCGGTTCATCTTGGCCACTCCGTGAGATTGCTAGTCCCACCCCACAGATGAGGAGCGTAGGGCCTCCATTCCCATGATGGACAGAAAAAGGGCTTACTATCATCAGATTTAGGTGCACATGCTCAGTCCAGTACATCTCGGGCATTAAGCGTCCACAGACAACAGGGGAAAGGTTAGCCTATACAAGGCCGCTAAAAGAGAAGAAAAATGTTAAAACGCTAATGATGGGGACATGGGTAGATATCACAAGGGAGAATAGACTAGAAAGTCTCTCTAGAATATAGTCCTAAAAAGGAGAAAAAAACACCCATCATTCAGCTGTCCCGTTAGTATTATTTATACAGTTAACTGGTTCGGGGACTGTGTGCTACCAAAGTGGAAGGTCAACTGGGTCCAACATGCAGTGTGGTTCAACAAGTGACAACAGCTCTTGGCATCAAGAAGCTTGGGACAGGCAGACGATATCCAAGTTGGCATAGTTCACAAGCGGTTCAAGGCAGGAGCTAGAGCCCAGAGCTGTTTCTTTGTTCCTGAGTTGCTTTCAGACCTAGTCAAGGGTCTCAAATGATAAAGGGTGTCCTTATTCTGCCCTTCCCAAACAGAAAGGTTATCAGAGTGCATTTGCGGGCCGTCTCCCCCAGTATGCTGTGTCCTGGGTCCAGTGTCTCAGCAGGCAAGCAGGCTTTATTTTAGCAGCAGGTCACCCCAATCTGGGATGGGTATGGGAAGGACTTGCTCCTTCCTTGTAAGTCAATATATTCACCTCAATGGCTTAGGCTTTGGGCAGATTGATACCAAAATAAGGCTCCAGTGAAATACTTCCTCTTATGGTGTCCAAAGATGATTCAACTTAAGGGGCTGGTGTCATCCCTTTGAATGCTCAATTTACCAAGTGTAGAATGATCCATGTCAAGCCTTCTGTTTGTTTGTTTGTTTATTTATTTATAAAGCACAACCAGGCCCAAGGGCAACCGGGCGCATAATCTTGGATACAGGTTACAGTATGTCATGATTCCTGGCCCTCATGTCCCCAGCCCTCCAAGATGTCAGGCTGGAGCCAGGCCACGATCACCTACATGGCCCTCAAGGGCTTCCCCATCCCTCCAAAGACCCACTTGGAGTCAGACTTGGCGCTTGTGGCACCAGACTCACTCACTACCATAGGATAACATTGGGGATTGGACTTGTAGTGCATTGATGGGGACAAGATGGATGCCCCCACATATTTCGGTTCCCAGAACTGCATGTGCAGTCTAGTCTTTTGGGTGTGGTTCAGCCCAGAGACACCTGGGATACCCAGAGACTATTTAAGCCATGCCCAGGCTGAGAAATATGCTTTGTGTTTTCTGCACCTGCAGCGTGACACTCACCGTGTTCGGATCGGTCTCCAGTAGGCCTGCATCTTTCTTCTGCGCTCAGCTCCTGCAAGAACAAGAACACCGTTAGGAACAGCCTTACCTTGCAGCGCTTCTGCCCATCATTCATCGCTCCTTCTGTTCTGCGGGCATCTTCTGCGGTGTCATTCCCATCCCAGCACGCCGCTTCCTAAGGAAAAGGGAAAAGAACAGAAAAAAGGCATTAGGAAGCATTCAGCAAATCTTTTCTTATTTTTAAAGACTGTACGAGCTTCAAACGCTTACCTGAATCCCAGCCGCTCAGGGGGGACTCTGTCTCTGGAACTTCTCATCCATCTGCAAGAGGGAAAAGACACTCCAGGTTAGATTGGAAACATCTAGAGGCGCCGCATACCGCGCTTACTCACCGCATTTCTTCTTCATAACCGGCATCCACGCTGAAAACGTCGCGGCACCTAAAAAACACAGAAAAAGAACTCAGTTCAATACCAATACTAAAGGGTCGCATTGCGCATCATGCTCTCACTCACCTTCAGCGCTACTCATCTCAGCAGCACCTCGCCATCCCCGGACGCCGGCCGTCATCTAAGGAAGGAAAGGAACTAAGTTAGAGAACTGTTCAAAAGACTCATTATACTTACCTGTCGGACTCTTGCCAGTGAAGTAACTAGGCAGCAACGAGCCCGCATCAATCAACGCGCCCCTGCGCTGAAAGCAGGACGGAGAGCACACTTTCCAAGAAAACAAGGTGAGCTTTGGATCAAAGGGAAGCGTTGGACCCCGGGGAAGAAGGGGTTCAAGCACACAGAGATAATAGGGAGTTAAACTCTACCAATCCTGTGTTTCAGGCCCAGTCTCCAGTCGAGTAGGCTCCAGGGAAGGGTTTGAGGTCGTAAGAGGTCAGAACAGGCTGAGTGACGTCCCCGTGGATACCAGGCGAGCGTTACACAGTAGATGTACATATAGACAGATTACAATTTACAGGTTATAATACACGTACAATATCACGTATGTACACAGGTAAAATATATTACAAGTCAGTAGCCAATCATAAGTAAAGGAGTTTCAAAAGTTCTGCGTGAACAGCCAAGATTTGGTATTATTTTTGAAGGTTGGGAACGACGTTTCGGTTCTGATGGAGGTAGGCAGTGAGTTCCAGAGTTTTGAGGCTGGGACAGGGAACCTCGCACCATCAGCCTTTTTAGAGTTTAAATCTAGGCAAGATGAAGCTGTGAGTTTGAGCTGCTCTGATGGGTCGAGCGGATGGGTGGAGTGTAAGACGAGAGGAGAGGTAAAGTGGGGACCTTCTATAATGATGCATTCCTGGCTAATATAACAAAAGTCTTTTCCTCATGATGTTAGTCTCAGAGTGCTTTGTCTGCATCAAATTGCTCCCAGGCCAAGAGGATGTACAATTATATACAATTATATTGAGGACTGCTTGCTTACTTTCAAAAGGGATTCCGATTTCCAAAAATACCAGTACAAAATTTTAGGGTAACTTTGCTTCTAAAAATGTCGGCAGAAAATAAATCCTATATTCCAATGCTCACTCCCACCTGCAGACCACTACCACTTTTGTAGATTTTGAAACAAAACAAACGGCTGTGCACTTTTTAGTGAACAAAAGTGAAGCCTCATTGGTGCTAACATGCTTCTGACATGCAGTGCGTGATGACCAGCAGCAAGCATATAGCAGGGTGTCTTATGTATGGGTATTGGTCAGTTCAATGTTGCACCCAGCATAGCTCTCAACTCACACGCTTTTGGCGGGTGTCACCCGCCTTGTAAACAGCTGACTCACCCGCCAAGCCTCCTGCACGCCCATTCATTTCAATGGGCCTCTCACCCGCCAAAAATAAAATCGGGTGTTTTCACCCGCCTTTGCGACACAAATGGTTGAGAGCTATGACCCAGTGGCCAGCAGGCCCATCTGAGTACAAACCCGCCAGCACAGCTCTGTCTGAAATTGGGACTGTTTTGCAGATCTGACTTCTAAGGCAGAATTAATTTACTAGAGCTCCCAAAATTTAAAACAAACCTAGAAGATCATCGGCGAAAATCCGGCACAATTAGGTCTTTTGGAAAGAGGGTGTGGCAGAAACCACAGTATGTCTTTTATGGTTGCAAGAAACATCCGACTACCTGGTGCTTTCAGAAGATCACGTTTACATATTATATGTGCTTTATTCTTCCGGCTTGCGATCGCTGCCTTAAAAGCAGAGCAGACGAATCGCTGAACTAACAATGCCTCCTGCCAACCAACCCAAACAGAGAATTAGAGGAATAATGACCACACTTGGAAGTGGGTGATGCAAGCAACCATTTATATTTTAATGACCATTGACGCACCTCACTGGAGTCACCACTGCTCAAATTTCACAATCGCCTTTGCCAATATCCGACTAGACATATTTTCCTGCGCTCAAAATGGCGGCTTGATCTCAAGGTACATCATTCATGCGCGCATTGCGCGAGCCCACGGGACGCGCCACGGTGCCTGCTTCTAACGCAGGCCTTTGATCACTTCCTCGCTGCTAGGACCGCGCCATTGTGCACGTGAAGATGGGGAGAATCGCAGCGACGCTTCATCCCTGCAAGCGTCCCAACGCGCGCCCATGCAGGGACCTGTCTGGCAACGTGCATCTCTTTGGTCTTCCTTTCTCCGCCGATATAAAGGGATCCGCTGGAGAGGGTGACTCATAATAGCGGAATCATTTTCTTGCCCTCTGTGGGAGCTGCTCGACAATGAGCGTGGAGAATGCTGCCGTTGACATTGTTAGAAGTCAACTGCTAGGACTCGTTGATAACTGCGGTTTATTTATAAGGAGGCAAGGCGCAGGACAAAAAGAAGCACGTGGTTTTTACTTAACAGGTATACGCCAGTACTCGTTTTAAAGGAAGAAAATCATGAATCCGACACATCCGGTTAGATGCAGAATATTTTCCCAGCAGTGTGCGACTCCAATACTGACCTGTGGTCAGATGCACAAACCTTATTTTTCGGCGCAAATGATGGGCTAGCGCCTCCCATCACTGGTGCTAAAAAACAAGATGCAACAGAAAGAACATTTGAACAAGAGCATCATAGATTTGACATTCAAATTCCCTTTTAACCGCCTTTGGGCATTTGCGCAAATAAACCCAAGTAGTCCCCATTCAGCTAAGCAGGTATCTTCTCAAAATTCCATGCTGGCTTTGCTCTCAGCCAGTTTTCCTTTTCCTGACTGGCTGGGTCCAGTCTGAAGAGAAAACAAAAGGGCTCAAATTACGAAATGAAAGAATCGGGTGAGAGCTTTACAAGTTGCACATTTTTTGTGTTCTCATCTTTGAAGGCACTTGTCCTACTTTTGGATATTATGGCTGGTGTCCTAATTTTTTGTGTTCTCATCTTTGAAGGCACTTGTCCTACTTTTGGATATTATGGCTGGTGTCCTAATGTCTTGCTCCTCCGTCTAGTTCCCACTGCTCGCTGTGCATGATCCAATAGAATCGTCACATGAAAATATTGCCTGGGCACATGCTCCACCCTTGGGGAAAACGATTCTCCTGCCACCGCACTTGATAGCGTCAGCTCAGCTGAGATAGAGTGGTTTTCTCTATTTACACACCATATCAATTCTCAATTATTTACACGTGCAGTGAGGTATAAAATAAAAATATCTGGGGCGCTACATTTTTCTTCCATGTGCGTTAATCATTTCATGCAGCCAGGGCGGCCCAAGTGTCGACAGTGCCGCAGGAGCAAAACAAAAAGGGGGCGCCTTTCTTCCTCCCCTTCCCCCGCACGCCAATGGTCATGTGAAGGGGTGCCACATTTTTCAATAAGCGCCGATGTGAAAGCATCAGTCCCCTATTGGTATTAAATGTGCATTTAATTTCAATAGGGCACCTCCCTAACCTTCTCCCACAACGCCAGCTCGACTGCACTCCCTTTCCCCTAAATTCCTTTTGCTTGGTGGTATATGCCTGATTGCTGCACTTGCGCCCCCGTTTGTTCTTTCTCCGCGCTATCGTAGATGGGAGTCTTTTCTCTGTGTCTCCTGGCAGTGCAGCCATGTGACTTCTCCGACCCACATTTATGTGTCGGGAAGACAGCGCAGCGGGCTCGCCTAATGCGCTTCAAAGGCACGCAAAAGTCAATCCCGTCTGTGCTCATCCGTGCTGCTGACAGACTGTAGTCATTTATTGTAGCGCCGCTGCTCCTGTAAACTTCTCACTTGAGCTGCTGTTACAGTTAGCTCCTGGTGATATCATCTGGCCTGCAGTCTTCTTTCTTATACCTGGCCTAGACAGGAGTACTGCTCCATTAGGCAACCTATCCTGTTTATTGCTTAACGCATGGTCTTTAGCAGCGCAATCACTTGCCTGTCACAACCTTCTTTCTGACCACTCTCTTGATGTGGTTTGTATCATAGAGACTTGGCTAAGCGATCATTTGGGCCCTATGGTAGTACAAGCACTTCCAGCTAACCACAATATTATTTGTATGGACCAGGCTTCGGCTCATCCATGTGTTGGCCTGGTTTACAAGTTTACTTTGCCTGCCGGCGCAATACCATTTGAGCACACACTTAAAATGGAAATACTGCTCGTTCGTCTCTCAGTTACAGCTTCTGTTTCTGCTTCTGTTTTTGATTGTGGATAGGTCTCCTCACCATGACTCCTTTTTGTGACGCTTTTCTTGAACTTGCTGCTGAGCTCCAATTTAAATATCCTGAGCTGGTGGTAGCAGGTGATTTCAATCTGAGGGTCAATAGGGATAACGATGCAGCCACTGCTCAGTTCATATCTGCCTTGATAGATCTGGGTCTTCAGCAACATGTTGCTGTGCTAACCCATCGTAAGGGGAGCAGTTTGAACCTGATCTTTTCATCTCTGTGGCTGGTAACTGTATACCCGGGACAGGAGCTGGAATGGTCACATCATTTTCTGATTCTGTTCATGATTGAGGTAGATATGGAGGTTGTAGTCCACTGTTAAAGTAAGATTTTGAAACAGATTTGACGTTTGGTTGCTATAGCTGAGGTGGTGGAGGAGATTATTACCAGTTGCATAGGGAATCATACAAAAATGCCGCCCTCATTTGGGCCCCCCCCCGCAGTTACTACAACTTTGGGGATGCACAAAAAGAGGGCGACATTTACTGCGCCCAAGCAGAGCGGGCGTTGCGGGGGTGTCCCCCGCTCTGCTTGGGCGCCGTAACGGGAGTCAGGGGTTGCGGGGGTGTCCTCTGCTTAACCTCTTGGTAAGCGGGGGAAACGAAAGAAAAAAAGAAGAAAAGCATCCTGCGGCGTCAGCTCTAACCCACGTTAGTGGGAGGAGCTGATGCCGCAGGGATAGTGGGTGCAGGCGGCACACAGAGAAGTGTGCCGCTGTGAACGGTAAATTGGGGGGGTGCGGGTGGGGGGTAGGAAGGGAAAATCAGGCCGGGGAAGCAGGCACAGTGATCTATATGATCACTGCGCCACGCCGTAACTGGCGTCGGCATTTCGGTCATCGCAGTTATGGGCTGCGCAGTGATCACATAGATCGCTGCATACCACTGCAATCCGTGGAATTATCCTCTCTTGCTCTATTATTTTCCTTCACAGCAGACTGTCTCGCAGCCCTCAAATTGTGTAAACAGAGAGGCCGTCACTTGGAACCCTGGTATGATGAAGATTTAAAAGTACAAAGGCTAAAACGGAGGCAGGCCGAGGGGAGGCAGAGGAAGTCATACCTTCAGGACGACCATATGCTACTTCGCTCAGCTACTCGGGCATACCATAATGCTAAACACTTGTGTACAGGTGTGTTATAAATGCCATATCATATCATATATCATATTAACATAGCAAAAAGGAAGTTTTATTCAGGTAAAGTTGAATCGGCTCTTGACCAGCCAAGAGAACTATTTGAGATTATGTGTGTATTATCGCCCCCTCTAGCTGAGAAAACTCGGATTACCCTTTCCCAGGATCTGTGTGACTCTCTGTCCACCTTTTTTAATACTAAGATAGTATCTATCCGTGATTAAATCACCCTGTCCGATTTAAAGACTGGCAGATATTCCTCTGCCCTTCCAGCATCTGCTCTGCCGCGTTCCTATTTGTTTCTTCCCTCCTTCCCCTCAGAGGACATACTGCTGGCTAGTGCCAAATAAAAATGTGCATCCCCGCTTGATCCCATCCTCCTGCCACCTGTAAAGATGTGATGCCATCTATTGTGCTGTGAGTTACCCAGGCATTTAACCAATCAAGTATCATTCATTGTTACCTTAAGCAAGCATTGGAGATCCCCCTCTTAAAGAAACCCTCACTAGATCCCTCTGTTCTGGCAAATTTCCACCCTATCTCTCGACTGCCCTTTTTCATGAAATTGTTAGACTCTTTAATTTCTCTGCATCTCAGTCTATCTCAATCTATTTCTTGAATCTTCTCATTTCTTTGACCCCTTTCATTGTGGCTTCTGCCCCAGCTGTTGCACAGAGAGCATGCTGGCATCTGTTATAGATGACCTACCATGTCTCACTGATCAAGGTGGAGTGGGGTTGCTGGTATTATTAGATCTGTCAGCTGCCTTTGACACCATTGACCACTCCATCTTGCTTGATCGCCTAGGGCTGGGATCGCCAGGCAGGTGCTGCTTGGGTTTTAGTCTTTTCTGTTGGATTGGGTTCAATCTCTCTTATCCCCTCTTCCCCACCCCTCCCCCTTTTTGCTCCTCTTCTCTTCATCTATCCTGTGGGGTTCTACAGGAATCTGCCTGGTCCCCCACTCTAGTCAACAAATACATCAAACCGTTTGAGCTTATCCACTCGCACAGCCTCCAGTGCTACTCGTATGCTGATGACACCCAGACAATCTTTCGGCTGGACCTGTCTCAACCTGGTCTAGCGTCTCAGCTGTGAGGATGCCTTGAGGCCATGGGCTGCTGGATGAGCGACAACTGGTTAAAGTTGAATGGGGACAAGGCGGTAGTCCTAGTGGTGCCCCCCCTTCTGCTCTCACTCTGTGGATTCCCTCTTTCTGGCCTCCCTCTCTTGGCTTTTTCCCGGCACCAGTATCGTCAGTGAAGGATTAAGGTGTCAAGCTCTCATCCTTTCTTTCCCTTGAGATACAAGAAGTGTCTGTCAATCGGGGAATCATAAACTCAGGGTCTTGAAGGTGCTTTTCTTCTTTTCACCAAGGCTGCATGCCCCTGCTGTAGCCTCGCTGCTGCTTAGCACAATTGACTACTGCAATTCCCTCTACCTTGCTCCGCTACTTTATTCTGTAAAATGCAGCAGCCTGTCTGGTAACTCAGACCCCTTTCACTATGCTCATCTCTTCCACCTTGAGACAACTGCATTGGCTTCCTGTCATCCAAAGAGTCCAGTTTAAATCTCTGTGCATAGTGCCCCAAGCCTTTTATGGCACTGGAGCGGAATACTTACAGCTTAAATTTAGACCATATGGGCCAATACGCACCTGGCAATCCCAGGAATCTCTTACCATTCAAGTGCCTCGGGTTCAGCTCACCCGGGTGGTCGGCCGCCCTTTCTCCGTGGTCACAGCCACGCTGTGGAACTATAAGCCGTTACATGCTACCAGGGATCACCTCTTTTTCCATCGCCTTTTGAAGACCTTTCTCTTTAGATAATTTCCTCACTCTACTAACTAACTTTGCATGCTGCTACAGCGCCATGATGCCCACGAGCGTACAATGCGCTCTACAAATGCCAATAAGATAAGATAAGAAGCTATTCTCTGGGGAAAGTCTGTTTTAAACACAATTGTTATGTGTGCAATCATTGGAAATCCTTGTCCGAGTAAATGTTTATCTTCCTAGGGGAGCAAACATGTTATAAGTTGCTATGGGGGTAACGTTATTGTATACGGTAGATATAGGGCTTCTTGTAACATTTCACCCACCATGAGCATTATCTAAAATAGATATAAAAGAATGTTGATCACATGGATCGGTTAAAGTGATTAGCAGAGGCGATGCAGTTGGAGAAATTCATGAGAGCAGTTTCTGTGGAATGACAGGCGTGACCTGCTTGTAGGGGGTCTCGAAGGCTGTCAATGTCTAAGAAATGTGTAACACTGTTGACTACAACCCTTTTGAGTATTTTTGAGCACTTCATCCATCATGGTCACGTCCCAGGCACAGCTGACAGTACCACCTACCTGCACTTAAAAACGTGTAATTGTGATTGTCCTTAATCTATGTAAGTCCACCCATTTATTGTCCCTGTTGACTGTTCCATTTACTCCCCTCCACAACCTGGTCAGAACCCTTGTTTCCGGACCGGCAAACTTATAATGAGACCCAATGTCTTTTAGACTGTTCCCTGCTACAGTGCTCTTGTCACCATAAGGCAGTGGTCTTCAAACTTTTTGACCCCGAGCCCCCCCTAAGAAAACTTTCACCGGCCCAGGTCCCCTCTATAAACATGGACTCCAAAATTGTACTCGGTTGCGCACGGTTATCGCGCTTTGGAGTAGAATGGTGCCCCTAACGAAGGAGTGAATGCCCAAAAAGTCACAAGAAATGGTCTCCAAGAATAAAAGATATTCCCGTGCCGTGCACACTAGGATACTTCTTCAGAGTAAATTCTCGAAAGAGGTAAGGATCATTAGAGCAGAGCGGTAATGATCATCACAATATGATAAATTTGAATGAAATATATCATACATTTTGTAAGGATTTTTAGGTAAATAATCAACTTCTTAGTGCTTCAAATGATTTGTAGATGGGCTTCAAGAAGAAACAGAATTTATTCTGCTTTTCCCGCTCAAAGCGTTGCCATCATCAACAGCATTACTATTCAATTTTTCAGAATCCCAAAACCTGCTCGCCTCCTCTCCCCATGCCCCCTAATGTGGGGGGTTGCAGAGGGGAGAGGGGCGCAGGGGGGTCCGGTGCTGCATTAATAACGCGGCTCCCCCCATGGCAGATTGCTGGGCTCCAGCAATCTGCCATGGGGGAACCGCGTTGTAAAAAACACCTGCAGGGCAGTTTCAGTCCCCTGCTCCCCTCTCCTCCTCCGTGTCCCATGGAGGAGAGGAGGCGAGCGGGGGACCAAAACTGCTCTGCCGGTGCTGTATTAATAACGCAGCTCCCCCATGGCAGACAGCAATCTGCCATGGGGGAGCTGCGTTATTAATACAGCACCGGCAGAGCAGTTTTGGTCCCTCGCTCGCCTCCTCTCCTCCACGCCCCCTAATGTGGGGGGTTGCAGAGGGAGAGGGGCGCCTGGGGGACCGGTGCGGCATTAATAACGCAGCTCCCCCATCGCAGATTGCTGGGCTCCAGCAATCTGCCATGGGGGAGCCGCGTTGTAAAAAAACACTGGCAGGGCAGTTTCAGTCCCCTGCTCGCCTCCTCTCCTCCATGCCCCCTAATGTGGGGGACGCAAGGGGAGAGAGGCGAAGGGGGGACCGGTACTGTATTAATAACGCAGCTCCCCCGTGGCAGATTGCCATGGGGTAGCCGCGTTCTAAATAAAGGGTCACTTACCTCTCACAGGCGGCGGCAGCAGGAGCAAGGAACACAGGACACCACAACGCAGCCTGGACGCACGATCCAAATGCAGGAAAGCGCTCGTCCAGGCTGCGTTTATTTCCTGTTTCATGGCCACGCCCCCAGCACATCCCACTGGCTGAGCATGTGCATGGGAGCCAGTGGCTCCCCATTGCACATGCTCTGTTCAGTGCAGGAAAAAAAATAAATAAATAATAAAGCGTTACTCTTCTTCTGCGCCAGGCATCACGCGCCCCCCCAAGGCATGGTGGTGCGCCCCCCAAGGGGGGCGCGCCCCACAGATTGAAGACCTCTGCCATAAGGCATGTATTGATCCACTGGGTGGATTTATTTATTAATGGAACATAAGGTTCTAATTCAGACGATTTAGGATAAGTAACTGAAGTTATAAACCTACAAATGGATTTGCTGTTGCGGGTTACTATATTATTCCAATACACTTATTGTTCATAATCATTGTTGATCTCTCTGGTGGTAACTTTTTTGTTTTCAATTCTATTTCCTTTGGAATCTTTTGTTCCAGAAAGTAAGGATAATCTAGTAAGTACTGTGTCTTCCTTTGGGATGGAATCACTCAGTACCACTGGAGAGAAATGTCCATGTTTGTTTATAGGCAACAGCGGGTCTGAATCTACCTGGTTGGGTCACTTCCTCACATGGTCAGGCCTTACTGTCGTAGAAATCTTGTGTCCAGCATTAGTAAGAATTGTCAAGTCCAGATTTACCTAAATCTTCATGATCCTTTCTTGCAAACGCATTAATAGCTCTTCAGTGAATCCAAAGGATCTTATCATGGCCCCTGTGCAAGGATTTAGACAATTCCACATAATCAACTAATGGTTAGAACGTATATATCAAGAAGACACATATTTATTCTTACACAATGGTTGATGCGCCATCACTGATTGTCCTACTTTTATATTTCATTCATCAGTAATATGCTTTTGATGGAATTAATGATTAGTCCCACCCAACATTTTCCTCAGACTTGGGGGTTGTCTGGCATTCACCCCCACTGTGGGGGGTACATGGCCTTTAACGGCCTGCCAGCCCGAGCCCAGGTAGGCCCAATCGAAGCAAGGGCCTCTGCGAGGGCTGTGAGCCGATAACGGCCATGTCCGGACTCCACAGCGGGGGTGAAATCCATTCGCACGCTGGGATTTATACGGGGTGCAAATGTTTTTTTATTTCCCACGGGAGATTGGCTTCAATTGTGCAGGATGGCCAGCTGGGAATCGTGAGGAGCCCTGGGGAGGAGCCCTGGGACTGGAGGACAAAGCTTTGATCCAGCAGGTAAGTGGGGAGGGAGGCACTGGGGAGCGGTTAAGGATTATTTGGGGGGCTGGGAGAGTTAGGAGGTGGGGAGGCAACAGGGAGAGGCTCCCTGTTGCTCCCCACATAAAAAAATACATCGCCACCGGGGAAGGGCCTTGGGTGGCTGGTAGCAGCAGGTGGAGAATGTGTATTCTCGCCCGCTGTTCCAGCCACCTGATTGTGAATATTCTTAAACCCCCTTTTCAATTGTGATAGCGCAATCTGAATGCAGAGTAAAATGCGGATGCAATAATGGAATTATGGGAGGAACTAAACAATCTCCACTTGTATGTATCTTGTAACTTAACAGTAAATCATATTAAAGTAACGAAAAAAACCACGAGAGGCTTTCTTTAGTATTGACATATCAAGTCCCACCTTTGCACCCTGCTTGAGTCCTTCCTCTATTTCCAGTTTCTTACAAGTAGTCACATGGGGTTCTCCTTCTGGGAGGATGGTCTTGGTCTGACAATGTTTGGTGTCCACCTCCTAAGGTCATGGGCGTTGAGCCACCGCCTCCTGATGCACTTCCACTGGGGAATAATGTTCCATTTTGACAATCGCTATATCCAAAGATGTCAGCTGAGCGGCCTTCACCCAGTGCACTCGAGAACCTCTCAAAGCGCTGTGTTACCAATCCTTACTGAGCATGCCCCACCTGAGGGCTCTCTAGTGCAAGCATTGCCTGAAGTCAATAGATGGGAATTAACTTTCTAAATGTCTGCTAGGATTTAAGAGACAAAATAAACACTCAAACTCATGATGCTAATTTCATTCAGGTATTCAATGTCTGGGGTGATCATTCACGACATATAAATATTATCCCTCCCGACATCATTTACCCACATGTCAAAACAGCCTATATCATGTGGTGCCTTCACGGCATTACCACATCAGTGATACCCCTCTCTTGTGGGCTTCAAACACCAACAGACCCCCCTTTTAGCACTTACTATGCAACTAAACTAACTCTTGTCTGGACAACCCCATATTCTCATGCCCTATTCACCTGTTTTTTCTTTGTATAGGAAATTCTGTATATTATCCCTCACCGATTGTTCAACCAGCTTTTCCTTTGCACTGATCAACTGTCTAAGTTGACAATATTTAGTGGTTGTAACCATTTTATTACACACAATGTGAACATACATCTTTATCAGGCTACAGTAACTGCCCCAATTCTTTTTTTAATATATATATTTAATAACTTTTACAACTTGCAGACTTTAACACATAGCTACATACTTCTGTGCATCCATGATGTCTGCCCGCAACTTCCATCTCCCCCCTCTCACCACACCCCTCCAGCTCACTACTCCTTGCTGCACTGACCAACACTTCCAGAACATCGTTAGACAATACATAGTGATCATAGTACATTATCAGTGTCTGCTTCAGGTGTCCCATGAGATGCCCCTGTCAAGGATAAGACATGCATAGTCTCAAACAGTCTTTGAAGCACGGCCGTCCACAATCCTATGTCTACGTTTTGTTTGCCATGACCCAGACGTACTGCCTCTTGCCACACTGAAGTCTCTGTCAGGGACCATTTCTGCAGTCCTCTCCACCATTGTCGTTCATTCGGCCCCTTCTGAGATTTCCATCCCATTGCCATCCTACATTTCGCCAGTACATACCCCAGGTCTTTTAGCTTGTTGACATATTTTGTATGTTTTGTCCTTGGGAAGACACCCAACAAGCAGTCTGTGGGCGATTGGACGTTCAATATTATGTCGGGTTTAGCTAGCAGTTGTGCAATTTCCCCCCAATACTGTAATATTATAGGACAAGCCCAGAACATGTGTACCATATCAGCGTTAACGTGTTTGCATTTCAGGCAACTTTGTTTGGTGGTCGTAGTAAAACGTGCCATTTTTCGGGGAGTTAAGTATGCTCTGTGGGTCACATATAACTGTAAGAGCTGCGATTTGGCGTTTCTGGACACCTTTGTATGGTATGAGATCACTCGTTCCCACACCCCCTCTGCAAATTGTTCCTGAAAGTCCTCCTGCCAATTCTTTTGGGTCTGTATTATCACATCCTCCTGCTGGCCCATTATTACTTCACATATCCGTGACACTGCATGTCCCCCTTCTGAGATGATATATAGTGTTTCTATTGCCTCATTCTCCGTTAACTCTGGCTCAGCCCCCGGCCATTTCTGCTTGAGCTCCTTGATTAAGGAAACGTGTGCGATGTGTTGTCCTACAGGTAAGCCTGGCTCAGTGGCAAGCGAGCAAAAGTCCTTGGGTTTCCCTTTGTAAAGTAAGTCCCCAACCGTAGCTACCCCAACCATTTCCCAATACCGTCTCACACTCGATCTACATTGCCGGTTATCAGCTTTCAGTAGCATGAGTGGAATCTGAGGAGAATAGGGTGGGATGGTACCCAGTAACCTACAGGCTCTAAGCCATATACTTTTCCCCAATATCAACAGGAGAGGGGGCCTTTTCAAATGTGACTTGTGAACCCAAACTATCACCTTAAGAAAAAATGGAAAGCAGGTCGGTTGAAGTATGGGAGTGTCCTGTGTCGGCTCATCTGCCAGCCAGCCTATGAAAAATTGTAGTTGGCTTGCCACGAAGTATGCCTCAAAGTTAGACACCCTTATACCCTCTTGCTCATGCAGTCTTTGTAGCTTAGTCAGTGCCAGTCTACACCTCTTGTTTTGCCACAGGAACCCTCTGCACATTGTATCAGGCTTCTTAAAAAAGCCCTTATGTATATTGTATGGAACATTAGTAAAGTGGTGAAGAAGTCTAGGGAGGAGTACCATTTTCAGTAGCACGGCCCTTCCCATCAGCGAGAGGGGCAGCCTAGTCCAGAGCTCCATAGATCTTGCCACATCCTCCACCGCCCTCCGAATGTTGTGCACACGTTCCTCTTTTGGGTTGTGGTATATGTCTATTCCCAAATAGCTGAATGGTTCAACAGCCCATTCCACTTGGAGTACCGGCAATGAGGACCATGTTCTCTGACTATATCCCGCTGGTGGGAACAAACACGACTTCTGCTGGCTGACCTTGATACCCGAGAGTTCTGCGTATCGTGCTAACACTTCTAGGATATACTGCAGGTTGGTTTCCGGTGTTGTATGTACATTAGCATGTTGTCTGCATACAGGGACAGTAAGTGCCAACTGCCATATATGTTTATACCTGCCTCTTTGTACTCAATCTGAAGGTATGCTGCCAGGGGTTCTAGGCCCAGAATAAAAAGCGTAGGAAACCAGGGCATTCCAGTCGTGTGCCTTTCTGCAACACCCACCGTTCTGAATTCTGCTTGCCCGTCTTTACTCTGGCCACTGGCTCTACAGCAACTGCACCCATTTAATGTAATTAGGACCCACACCATAGCTTCCCAGTGTGGCCAATAACCATGGCCATCTGACCGAATCAAACGCTTTGACTGTGTCAAATGAGGCCACTGCATAATGGTTTGTGCTATCCTTGGTCTGATCTATTATGTGGTGCAACCTGCGCTGTTTCCATGTGATATTTCTGTCTGGTACATAACCTGTCTGGTCAGGGTGTATCAATGTAGCTATTATAGTTTTCAGCCTGTTCGTGAGGAGGGCGGTCTGAATTTTCCCATCCTTGTTGAGTAACGAAAGTGGCCTGTACGAACCGCATACGGGATCAGACTTGTCCGGTTTGAGGAGGGGTATGATAATTGATTCCATTAATGACATTGGGAGCCCATCTGCGTGAAATGCCTCATTCAGCATGGCCAATAGGGGGGGTGGGACTTCTGCAATGTACTCTTTGTAAAATTCACCAGGCAAGCCGTCTGTGCCTGGTGTTTTGTCTGTTGGTAAACCCCTAATTTTAGCTACCAATTCCTCTGCTTTATGGGGGCCTCCATTCGCTCGGCCACAATGGGGTTTAGCCTCGGAAGGTCTATCTGTGTGAAGGCTTCTTCAATTTCTGAGGTCTGTACCTCTGATTTGTCTACATATAGGGATTTATAGTACTAAACAAATCTCTTGTTTACCTCTGCTTATGTCATGCACAAGATACTGTCACTGCCCTCTATCGCTCGAATCATGTCTCGTTGTTTGTCCTGTTTGTGCAACCAAGCAAGCAACCTACCCGGTGTATCCCCTTTAGTATGCTGTCTCTCTATGTATGTGGCATAGTTTAACTTCCCCAACTTATCCCAATGTTTCGTGCACTCAATTTTTAGCCTGCTTGCTTCTGGAGTATGAGCACCTGCTTCACCCTCTATTCGCTTTGCATCTTCCACAGCAGCTACCGTTTTAGCTAAATCCTCTATTATTGTGACCTGTATCCCACCCACTTTGGCTATTGCCTGTCCTCTTATTACTACTTTAAAGGCCTCCCACAGCACTACCGCCCATGTCATGCTACCAGTGTTGTATTCGAAATATTCTTTAATCCCCTCCATGAGTTTTTTCCTAAACACCCCGCTTTTCAGTGCTTCTCCCCTAGGCCTCCATGTTGGGATGCAAGCTCTTGGGGGAGCTGCTTGCCACGTGATCAGTAGCGGCGCGTGGTCTGACAGTATTCTCGCTTTATAGTCTGAAGTTGATAATTCACTTAGCGTCTCTTTGCCAGTGAAGATATAGTCTAGCCTCGTATATAAATCTTGAGGAGCCCTATAGTGTGAGTACAATCTACCCTGCGTGTGGAGGCTCCACCATATGTCCGCAAAATCGAAGGCTGTAACCAGTGCATTCATTGCTTTCACGGGGGATGGGGAAGGGCAGGGTGTGTGTATTTATCATCTGACCTATCTAATCTAGGGTCTTGCATGCAATTGAAACCCCCCCCCAAAATTAGATTGCAGTTCCTGTATGGGCCCACTCTAGCGTGTAACGCGTGAAGGAAATCAGCTGTTTCATGGTTCAGGGCATAGCAATTAATGATACACAGTTCTTGCTTCCCATGAAAGCCATGGACTAGGACCATCCTGCCTTCATCATCTGTCACCGTTTGTAGCACTCGAAAAGGCACGGATGGTGTCATCCATATGAGCACCCCCTAGCATACGCTGTGTAGTGTGAACCCATCATACCCCCCTCACTTGTTGGTAAGGACTTTATATTTCTCTTGGGTTAGGTATGTCTCTTGTAGAAGAGCTATGTCCACTTTATGCCTATGCAAATATGTCATTATTATGTTCCATTTTATATAACTGTTCATGCCCCTGACATTCCAGGTGACTATACTAAGGCCCCCACCCATTTATGAAATAGCCTCTAGGTGTTGTTTGTCTAACTCTCAGGTCGCGCTTGTTCTGTGTTGCAGTAACGGCTGGTTCCCAACTTTCCCCCCTCCTCCCAATTTCCCTCAAACCCCCAACAGTTGCCCAGCTATGTTCCCACTGCTCAGGCATTCCCGCCTTTCATTCCTGCACCGACTAACCTTGTCCTTCAGTGCTGATCCTGTGACAGGCGAATACGTAACTGCTAGAATCTGAAAGAAACCGTATTCGCGGGCAGAGGGCACTCCCGCACCACATCTGCCCCTAGTCTTTGGAGCTTACGTAGTGTTAGTTCCCATAATTTATGTAATTACAAGACAAAAGTCTTACATTTAAGCAAATCCATGTGTCTGCTGCTGCACTGATGCCATTAATTGTGTCCCCTTGTTGGAGCTCCTTGGGGCCAGGCACTCACTCCTTTGCGGCATTGTCTACTTAGTCCTCCGCTTTTGATGGCAGGCGCTCTACGTCCATCCATTTGTGGGCATCTTCAGGGGTATTGACAAAGATAACTCGGTCTTTATATATAATCTTAAGCCTTGCCAGGGACAGCAGCATGTACTTAAGATTGGACTCACAGAGTCTCCTTTTAGAAGAGGCAAAGTGCATTCTAGATTTTTGTACCTGGAGTGTGTAGTCTGGGTACGCCACAATTTTTGCCGATGCTTGCTGTATCCTGCCTCCTGTCCTGAAATATTCCAGGATCTTTTCTCTGTCCTTATAGTTCAGGATCCTCGTGATAATGGGTTGCAGCGGCGCCCCTGGTGGTGGCTTTCTGGTGAGGGACCTATGAACCCATTCAACTGTAAAGCATTGTGTTAGGCTCCCTGGGCCAATCTCCTGTAATTGCAGATTTTCTATAAAGTTCATAGGATTGGCACCTTCTTCCCCCTCTGGGAGGCCTATAATTCTGACCTTGTTTCTCCTGGCTCTCCCTCCGCATCTTCCACTCACCCTTCCAGATTCCTTATCTGCTGATGCATTACTGCTGAGACGTTCGCGGAGTCTTGAAGGTAAGCCGTGTTGACTTCCACTTGCTTCTCCAGTCTCCTAGTCCTTTCAGTTAATGCCTGTACATCCTGCCTCAACAGATTAACATCTAGGCTGATGGCATCCATTTTATATTCCAGCAAGGCTTTAGGCTCCACTATAGCTGCTAGGACCTGTTGGTCTCCTCTTGTCTTTTCCATCGTGTTGGGCTGCGACGAGGCAGCTGGTAGGGGAGGCACAGCAGTACCGCCTGCTTTAGCAAATATGTCTAATATGGGTTGCTTGGATCTGTTCCTGGGCATCTTGGATGACATGTGTGATGCGCATAGGAATAATAAAGTACAGCAGGGCGATTAAATACTACTCTTCTACATAAATTGTGTTCGCGGATGTAAAGTCGTTGACTGTATTTCCTGTGTGGATTACAGGCATGCATGTGATAGTTCCTCTACTTGCCCTTTGCTTTAACTCTTGCCGTGGCTTCAGGCATATGCAGCTTCCAACACCCTCTGAGTTGTGAGCCATGTAGACCTGTGTCAGGTCTAGTCTTTCACCCCGGGTCACTCTGTAGGACGTGCCTGTATCCCTCACATGCCACCACCAGTCTAGTTAGGGCCCTGGTGTCTCCTTTTCCAGCCGCACTGCAGGTTGTGTAATTGTGTCTAGGGGGCTCTGGTGTGGCTCAACAATGCTGCTGAGTCTTTATAATGTCTATATTGCTGGAGGGGAAGGGGCTGTGCACACTTTCCGGGCTGCCCCCATCCCATCTCTTGTCTGTGCCAGTGTCACGCGACCGCTGGCGATTCTCGTGATGCCTGTGCATGGCTTCCACATCTAGCATGCAGTTCTCCTGGGTCCAGCAACATCTCTGTGCCCTGCGTGGGCCTCTCTCAGGGCCGCCTCCTCTGCTCGCTTGTACAGCGACTCCGTCGGGTTCAGCACGTCCCAGCTTTCTGGCCGACCACCATCTTGGCTGCAGTCTTCGGGTTGCTGCCTCTCTTCAAAGAATGATCTCGCACTGGCCGCTGCAGCCTCTATTCCCTTCCGTTTTGTCGCGGTCAGCGCAACGGTGGGTTGTCCAGTCTAGGCCTGCACCGCTGCACGTCAGCACCCTTAATGTTACTTATTTTCAGCTAGTATTAGGATAGACCACACGGGAGCTGCGGAGAATGCAACCTCACAGCATGGCAGTTAGCCAGGTCCCTCCTGTAACTGCCCCCATTCTTCTTGCAACAGCTGTGTTTCCTGCTGGATTTTTAATAGAAAAAAAGAAGCACAAGTGCCAGGGTTCGACAGATGGAGGGGGGGCTGGAGGGTCCAATTTGTATTACCACGCGTCCTTATCGGTAACAGCACCATTTGCTAAACCATATTACCCCAGCCCAATTAGAAGAGAACACTGTGGGACACACAGTGGTGGCAATGTCAGATTGTTCAGACACCTCTTGATTTACAGCACTAACTTAAGCCATCCCTTCAAAAATGCAACTACACCTTTACCTTTCTTCTTTCTATAGCTGGCCAGAAAACCGTGAACTAGCTTGCCCCTGTATGGACTGTAAAATGCACATCTGACTCTGATGGAGCTGCTCATTCTACACACCTATTTCTTCCCCTGGACAACCTTATGCCTACCAAACTATGTGCTGCAATTTCTCCTCCCCAACATAATCTATTCCCTCCCAACATTATCTGCCCTTCAACCAAGTTATTTAAACATTGCAACTGTGGGGACAGCAAAGGCCACAGTTCCCAAATTGAGCCAATACTAAACCACAAATTGGGGGTAATTCCTGGGGCAGAGACAAGTTATCGAGAGGCTTCATTGGGTGGCTTGACTTCCCAGACTTCCTGATGGGTTACCCATTCCCAGTGACATCTTGACCACGGACCAGGCAGTATACTGCACACCAGTGTCCACAATCCTTTAATTGTAACTTGCTCAGTGAAAGAACACTCTTTACATTTACAGTGCCAGCTGCTGTACTCCCAGAAATGTCTCTATGGCCATAGACATTATGGTACTCCAGAGTCATTTTACAGCAGTCTTGGCCACCAAGTTCTCACCGGGCTATCACCACCCTGGTTCCGTGCGGTTGTTTGTACCAGTAGATGGGTTTGGAAATTATCTTATTTCTCCTCCTATTAAAAAGAACAGAGTAACAATAGTAAATAAAATCTGAAATATAGGAAGGCTCAGGATACTTAACAATTATTATTTCAGTCGTAGTTAGTAAGTTAGTAGTAGTAGAAGGCAAAACCTTATCTCTAAGATTTGGTTGGTGTGCTACAGTGGGTTCTTTCAGCCCAGCATTTAAAGCTTTGAGGTAATCCTCACCACGTATCCAATTTGGAAGAGCTTCACATGGATATGGAATAACCTTAATCGGGCATTCAGCTGGCTTTGATAAAAACCCTAAACATAGATCCACCCCACATTCCCAGGCACCATTCTAATCACAGGCCCCACATTGCCAATTTACTACAAAGCATTTCTTATAAAATGGCCAGGCCCTCACATCAGAAGACGTCATTATATTAGTCAAATTCATCATGCCTTGTATAGTTTGCTTAATAGAATGATGTTCTCCTACAACTACATTATTGTATGTCAGCACAAGCAGACAGGTCATTAACACTACAAAACGACACCACTGGGGCTACCACCCGCTTGCAGTGACTCATGTGCACCCATGTTGGGTGCCCCTGAATCTGTAAAGCAGAATTGGAAGTGAGCAAAACCAGGAATGGCCCCTTCCACCTGAGGGCTAGCACTGTCTTTCTTTGATGAACCTTTAAGAGGACGCTGTCACTGGGCTGTAACAAATGACCTGGAGTTGCTGGCTCCCATGGTAATCGGTCATCCGACAGTTGCAAATTATCAGGTACAGTTTTCATGGGTGGAGTTACAGGTAACTTCATAGGTCATACACATAGAACCTTATAAGGACTGAGCCTGTTTGGTGTACTTCTCGTACTACACACGACCGCAGGGGTGTCTGTAGCCTCTTCAACTCTGTCTCCTGGCACAGTTTAGTAAGCTTGTTCTTTAAGACCATATTTTGTTTCTCTACCGCTTCTGCTGACTGGGGGTAGTGAGGACAATGTAAATTATTCTGAAACTTCAGAGTTGGCAACAATGTCTTGATAATTTTGTTCACAAAATGATTGGCCTGATCGCTGTCCACTGCAAGGGTTCTACAGTATTCAGACGGTTATATGCTTGAAGTGGTTTGTCTATCTCTGCCTATCCCATGATCCACTGCTGGCAGCAACCGACTATTCAAAAAATGATTGTATTTGAGTAACTGAGGCTTAGGAATCTTATAGTCTCTTTCCAGGAGGAGGGTAATGGTCAATGTCTCTCCATGATGTTATGACCTAACCTTTGTACATTATGGGCACACAACTTGAGCTTTTTCTCAGACACTGTGTGCACCTTCTCTGCTAACGCTGTCAATAGTACGTTGGTGTCTTCCATGCAAGCCTCATATAATGGGGAGGCAATCAGTAAATTATCACCAAATTGCACCAGCACAGATTTATCTGAAATCTTTATGTCATCAAGATCTTTCTCTAGCTGTTGTGAAAAGAGGTTGATGGACTCTATATACCTCTGTGGCAGCCAGGATGAGGTATGCTAGATCCCTTTCTGCAGAGATGTGAATAGATACTGGCTATCTTTGTGTATCGGTACTGAGAAAAAATCTGAACAGAGGTCGATTACTGTGAAGTGTGTTGCCCCTGGCAGAATGCAGGACAATATGGTAGTCGGGTTCAGGCCCACCAGGAAGGAATGTATCACCACGGCACAGGCTGCCCCTAAGTCCTGAACAAAACGATAAACTTGGGGGCGTGGCCAAGCAGCCATGGAGTAGGCTGCGATTCCTTGGAGCTCCGTGATCCGACTTATTGATTCGAAGCAAAACGCATGTGTTGACGGCTGATTCCAGCGACAAAAGATACTGTATCTGGGTGAATACTTCAGGCAGCAGATGAGCGTATCGGCGAGAGAAAGTGGACACAGCAGATAGACTTTGAGTCCTGATCCGAGAGCGGCGCAATGGATACTAAAATGGCGGCTTGCCAACACAAAGGGACCCCCGGCGGCACTTGAAATCGGGTGCCAGGCGGGCAGTGAACGGACTACAGGCGTGCAGCACAGATGGAACAGTGAGCGGCCGACTACCGGAGAGAAGCCCACGAATAGCCCGAGAGGATGTACACAGCGTTGGGCCACTGGGCCATGGGATGGGCAGCACGTCCTTGGTGCTCCCACTAGACCAGGACGATGTATACACGAAACGTACAAGAAGGACAGCGTTCTCACAATAAGGTGGAAGCTTCGAGCACGTAGGGAATACATCCCGAAGCCGCACCGAGAAGTGGATGAGCAAATACGGACACAATAAGTGGCGCCGAGATCTGTACGCCCGAAACAAAATGGCGACCGATCCTGAACAAAGGATTACACTGGTGGACCGTGAAGCGGCCTCGTAAGGGTTGGGACGCAGCGAATGGGTATATGCATCTTGTAGGTACCATCGGCCTTTGCAAGGTTGCATCATGTCGGTGAAAAGTCTGAGAACCAAGACCAGACAACCCACAATGGAGGTCTTCGCGAAAGCGCAGAGGACCCCCACAACATCGGAGCAGAGCGCGTCCACGACTACTGCCGAAGAAGTCCCAGAAGGAGATAAGCACCAAATCCTGGAGGCTATATCGGAGCTGAGCACCAAGTGGGGCGCAGCAATGGCAGACTTACGGACAGCCCTGGAGGGCAAAATCAATGTGGTTGGGACTGAACTTGCCCTGTTACGGCAAAATGTCAGGGGACTGGCAGAGAGAACAAGTGGGCTGGAGAGTGCAGTAAAAACCAATACTGATGTCAGCACAACTAATGCAAAGGAAGTTCATGTGCTCAAACAGCAGGTTGCTAACCTCGAAAATCGGGTGGAAGAAGCGGAGGGAAGAGCGAGGAGAAATAACATACGGGTGGTCGGCCTGCCGGAGGGGGAGGAGGGTCAAGACCCTACAAACTATGTTGAAAACATGAGCCTACAAGAAATAGGAGCAGATAAGCTTTCGCAGGGATTCACGGTGGAGCGGGTGCACCGGGCCTTGATGAGGAAACCGCGACCTGGGGCTCCGCCGCGACCTATCATAGCGGGGATCTTGAACTATAGAGATAGGGAGAAGATCCTAGAATATTTTCGTAAAGGTGGGACAATACAGAGAGCATCCGCCAACATTACAGCGTACCCGGATTATACGTTGCTGGTGCAGAGACTGAGATACAGCTACGTGGCAGTCAAGAGGAGGCTGCGGGCAGCAGGCATCAAGTACATGCTCCTGTACCCGGCAAAGCTGAAGGTACTACATAAGAGCAGAGCGCTCTTTTTTGACACTCCCGAGGAGGTGGTAACGTGGTTGGATCTGCAGGGCCGCCCGGAACAAGAAGTGGACCGTGACCGGCAGGAACAGGACGGCTGAAAAACTGGTGCCACGGACATTGGGGGTACCGGATTATACCGGGAAGCGAGACTGGTCGAACACTGGATAGCATTCGGGCCTGGTGCCCGTCATGGACTGGAATATAGTAGGTAAATTGCAATTGGAAGCTGTAAATTACACAATGCGTAATACATTTGTTAATAGGAGCAATAGGATGGAGGCAACCCACCCCCGAAATACTAATAGGTAAGTGGCCATTAGGGCGACTTTACCCTACTGAGCCCTGAGCATAAGTTTGTGCTGGACGGGGCTAGATGTGGGGGTGCCTGACATCCAGGGATGGAGCTAGGCAACAGTTGGAGGGGGCGTTTTTGGGAAGGGAGGTGGGAAGTTTGGGGTGTACATAGTTTTGGGGAGTTTAAGTTTGAACATGAGCCTACATGGAAGAGTTGGAAGGTTGTATCTGCATAGCATGACCGGGAGGGTTCGGTTGGAAATGAGGGAAGAAGATATCAAAGCGCTATGGGAGATCTCAGGATAGTGACGTGGAATGTCAGGGGAGTTAACAGTTATATGAAGAGAAATAAGGTCATGCTGTATTTGAAAAGGCAAAAGATACATGTTGCATTGTTACAGGAGACGCATTTGACGCGGGAGAAGCTGGAGCTAGTTGGGAAAAAATGGAAAGGGATTGTGGTGGGTTCGTCGTACTCTGCTTACGCTAGGGGAGTGCTTGTCTGGGTGGCACCTCATGTCCCGTTTCAGCTACTGCAGGAAATGGTGGAAACTGACGGGAGGATGGTTATATTGAGAGGGCTGTTGGAGAATAAAGAGGTATGCATGTGTAATGAACCCCAAGGTGGATAGATCTGACAGCAGGATTGATAGGCCCACCCCAGCAGCCAAAGCATTGCAGGTGTTACTAGATGATTTCGGCTTGGTAGATGTATGGAGAGCAAAACATCCCAATGATAGACAATATTCGCATTATTCTGACCCGCAGCAGCTACACACGAGATTAGACTATGTCTTTGCCACACCGGATGTGGTGGCAGAGAGCACTCAAATAGAACACAAGGCGAGGGTCCTCTCGGATCACTCGCCCCTGATTCTTGGGTGGCAATACTGCCCCCCCAAGGGCGCGGATCCCGACGTGGCGCCTCCGAGCGGAGGCACTCAAAGATCCGGTCTTTCGTGAGCCCATAAGAGATGAGATCATTAACTATTTTGAAACTAATACGGGTAGTGTTGACTCGGCGGGTACACTATGGGAAGCTTTTAAGGTGGTGATGCGGGGTGCAGCCATAGCTAAATCAAAGGGCCTGCAAGGTGGGGTTCTGGCTGACCTACAAAGAGTTGAAGATGAACTAGAAAGAACATTAGGAAGTGACAGTGTGGACACTGAGCTAGTACTTAAACTACAACAGCAATGCGCGGAACATTGGGAAAGGCTCAGTAACCTCAATTATAAAAAGTATGTAGAAAGACAGCACGCGGGAGGAGATAAAACGGGTAGGCTTTTAGCATGGCTGTACAAGAGTGAGACCCCTAGACCCCCGATTAGGACACTAACTCGAGAAGATGGCGATGTAGTAGACACTCAAGAAGGAGTCAACAAGGAATTTGCGGATTATTATAGGTTGTTATACGGGGACAAGGAGGGAAGTAGTCAAGAGGAGATAACCGAAACACAAGAAGATATAGGATTACCTAAGATAAGTGATGAGGAGAGAGAAGAGCTTAATGCCCTATCACCCTGGAGGAGTTGAAGGAGGTTGTGAAGCAGTTGCCCACCAGTAAGACCCCAGGAGCAGACGGGTTCCCTAGCGAATTTATAAAGTATATAGAGAAGAAGTACTACCCCCAATGCTAGACATGCTTAACGAAGCGTTTGAGATGGGAAGGTTGCCGGAGTGACTCAGAGAAGCGATCATAATACCGCTTCCTAAACCCAACAAACCGGGGTATAGTTGTAGCTCCTACAGGCCTTTATCGATGCTGAACCAGAACAGCAAGATACTGACGGCTGTCCTGGCAAACAGATTGCGGAAAGTAATTGGTAAATTAATCCACCCGGATCAAACGGGCTATGTTCCGAACAGGAATATAACCCATAATCATAGGAGACTCCACCGTGTGATCGATTGGGCGGATAGAAATGAAGGCGAAATGGCGATTGTATCCCTAGACGCAGTAAAAGCTTTTGACTCCGTTAAGTGGCCATGGCTGCTGGCGGCCCTGGGAGGTTACGGAGTAGGGCCGGGGTATATCAGGTGGGCGAAAATGCTATACAGTGAGCCGTTAGCCAGAGTTCGAACAGGATCAGTGATATCCGAGAGATGGCAGCTTAGTAGAGGTACCAGGCAGGGGTGCCCCTGGTCCCTGATGCTTTACATTCTAGCCCTGGAGCCCCTAGCGATATACCTCAGGCAACAGTACGATACGATAGGTATTGAGGTTGGGGGGGAGCGGCGTCTAATATCCTTATATGCGGATGATTTATTACTGTACGTGAAATACCCGGAAGAGAATCTTCAATATATCCTTGACGTGATGGAGAAATACGCGGCGTTGTCCGGCATTGCGGTAAACCCTCAAAAATCCAGTATATTCCCCCTAGGTAGCTATAAGGGTACCCCAAAGGAAAGGTTGCCGGTGTTACAGATACCATGGGTGACTGGTTCTTTCCGTTACCTTGGCATAGATGTGTATCACACCGCAGAAGAGGAACATAAGCACAACACCGTGGTAGCTTTTGAGAAAATCCAGAAATGCATGACGTTTTGGGAGAAGTTGCCCCTAGCCATGATGGGACGGGGGGCAATGCTTAAGATGGTGGTCCTACCTAGGCTTTTACATTATTTTAATAATATCCCACATATGATACCCAAGAAGTTCTTCACTGAATTGAATAGTATATACAGGGACTTCCTATGGCATGGTACCCGGAATAGAGTAGCGCTATGGAAGTTGCAGAACTTCTACGAAAAGGGAGGTATCAGGTTGCCCAATTTTGAGGTCTACTATATAGCAAGTCAATTACAATATGTGGCCAATTGGCTCTCCGACGAAGTGACCCCTGAACATAGGTTGTTTGGGCAGGTTTGAACCCCATTTTACTTAAGGGAAATGATATGGTTGCCTGAGACAGATATGAAGGAGCGCCCTAAAATAGTGATGTTGGGGTGGAAAATGTGGCGTAGAGCGTGTCGGATGATGGAGGACCCATTCCCGTGCTCCCCGCAAGTACCGCCGGTCGCATTAGCGGGAGGGGATGAGCAGCTCAGGGTGATTATCAGAACCTACTGGGAATCGGTGGGGCTGGTAACGTTAGGGGACATCTGGCAATAGGGGACCATTAGAGATTTTGAAGAACTTGGGGAGGAGGTGGGATTACACACTGGCCAATATGTTACATACCATAGGATGGTTCAGAAAATTTGGAAAACGTGGCCTGAAACAGTGTTGGCGGAGGAACCAGATGCTACTGTGGGGGTAATATATGACTTTTCGGAAGGGGGGCATGAGATTTCTAGATTGTATGAGATGGTGATGACCAAGGTGGGGAAGGAATTGACACATCTGAGACTTGATTGGGAGGAGGAGGTGGGGGCCCCTATGGGAGATGGGATGTGGGAACGCGCCCTGGGATATCACAAAAAAGTGTCAAGAAACGCTAGACTTAAACAAATACAGCTGTACATAACGCATAGAGCATACATGACCCCTCTGAGGATATCTAAGTTCCGGAACGCTGGGCGACAGGCGTGCCCTAAGTGCGACATGGAAAACGCTAACATGACACACATGTTTTGTTCATGCCCAGTAATCGAAAGTTTCTGGGGCGAAGTGGCACAAAAATTAGCAACAAAAGGGGTCACGCTTGTCATAGATACGCCCTGGTCCTGCTTGCTGGGAGGGTTCCCCAGACCACGGAAACTTAAACATGTTGAGAAACTGAGAAACTTGGCATATGTGCTAGCAAAATGGAGGATCGCCATGGGATGGAAGAAATGCCACAAGCCACGGGTGGAGGTATGGTGGAAGGAGTTACAGAAATGGGCGGAGGCTGAAACGGTAGTATGGCAGGAGGCGAGCAGCATGAGTGGGGAGGAAGAAGTGGGTACCTTGATGGCATGGAAATTATTAATAGCGGAACTGTTCGGATCTATATCGGACCCGACGGAATACGAAGATAGTGACACCGGGCCACATGTAGCAGATGCTGAACGCGAAGTACAAATAGGCTCATGATGGAGGGTGGGACTTGGGGAGCAGTGGCAAAATGGAAATACAAATGGTGTCTAATGAAATTGTTGTAAATTACACTGCATGTTGGATTTGTTTGTATTGTTGTTTGGTTCGAATACAATTAATAAAATATATATTTTTTAAAAACGATAAACCTCCTTCCCCAGCTTTTTCACTGGAAAATTCAGAGTTTTACATGACCTGCTAATAAGGACTATAATGCCTTGGCTTAAGAGCGATTAAATGACCTGTGTTATCCCTGCCTCTGCTTAGAATTTCAGGAGGTATTGGGGAGTGCAGGGCAAATCTGGAAGGAACCCTCATTTATTCATTCTGGCTCAGCTGTATACATCCCAATTCATTTTTGTGGGTGGCCCACAAAGAAGCAGGCAATTAATCAATCAAAACCTGCAGACCATTCAACCACTTACCATCCCTTTCCCCCTGATTTTCTCCCTGGTCTTCCCGAAGAGTCGCCATGACCGCTTCTGTCATGTCTGGTGGCACACTCAAAAACACCCCGTCCAGGGTGCAATATATGGGGCACTTCATCTTACATAAATCCCTCACTAGTATATTTACAGGTGATGTGGGACTTAAGAGAAAGGCATGCTGGTCGATGATAGCCCCCAGCATAACTCAGTAACCGGGTGGACAATTGTTGTGGTTCAGATGTTCACTGCCCTGACTATCTCTCTGGATAAGGGGATATGTGGAAAAGCATTAATTCACAAGTGTGATCTATTCACCCCGGTGTCCACTAATGAAGCTACCAGTTTCCTTTGCACCTGACATTGCACATATGGACCTTCCTGATCTACTGAAATCATAGGAGCTTTCAGAGTCCCTTCCCCCTCTGGTAATCGAACCCCATTCAGGTCCTCCCATGGTCCATTGTGGTCACCCGGGAAAAAGGGTTAGCATCCGAGTTCAGAAATTGTGGCAGGGTCCCTTGAGGGGCTGCCTGCATCTGGACCCGTCCACCTTCCTGTGGCATTTGGACATTCATATGTTCCATGTTCCCTTGCTGATTCGGTCTCTTGGATCCTCACGGACATTTATTCTTCCAATGACCCTCGAGTCTAAAATAGTTGCAGGTTAAGGAGTTTGGCATAGCTACTCTTGGGACAGGTTGGTTTTGCCACCCTCCCACACCTGGTGCTGATCGAATTGCCCCCACAGTTGTTGTTGTTACTGCTGTCCAATATATACCCTTTGCTGATTCTGTTTTACCTGCTGTCCCATCTGGCCCCCTTCCCTCCACCGCTTCCTTGGTCTGCTCCCCTTTGTACATGGATCGCTGTATTTTGTACTAGTCCTTGGAGCTGTCCCTGTCCCTGTAGACTCTGCATTTGCAGCGTCACAAGCTTATTCCCAAACATTTTCTTCTGTTCCTGGCAGGCGACACAATTGTTCACAACCGCAATGTTTTTGAGCTGTGCTTGGACCTTCTATACAATTCTGGAAACAAACGAGTTTGCTATGATCTCCTGAGCTGGCTCATAGGGCTTGGAGATACAAGAGTGTTTAGTAAAGACTAACTTTTATATTTTTCCCAATCTGTCTTTCTGGGACATACTTCTGTAACTGCTGTCATTATCCTTTCTGTTGCCTGCACCAGGGCGTCCCCTGTGTCTGGGTTGAGGGCTGGCCACGCAGCTTGTTCCGTCAACTGCTGCCTCACCTGTGGTGTCATCACTATTCTCATAAGTTGATTCACGTCTGCCCAAGATGGGTCATAACACTGCAGAAGTCTGCAACTACTCCACAAATCATTGGGTCCCCTTCCTGATATTAGGTTACTCTTTTGCCGATGTTCTGAGGTCCCCAAGTGTATAGGGTACATATACTGTGACAATTGGTTGTTGTTGCTTTTCATCCTCATGGCCAGGCAGCACTTGTCTGAAGGGAGCCTGAAAGATTTGTGAATCACTTCCGTGCACACCTCCCCTTGTCACTGATGGCGCATATAAGGTTAGCGCACCCATAGGGACCTGAACCACCATTGGCTTTTGCCGAGTTTGTCCTGGTGTGCTTGGAGCAGAAGGCACCAAATTCGACATATCTAAAAGGTGCTCTTCTTCCACTTGATACTTGATCTTATACTGGTGAAAAACTCAAGCAAAACTTCTGCCATTTCATTATTCTTGTCATCCTGTTCATTCTTCCCCTTTCCTTTCTATGTACCCTTCCTGAAGTGGAATGCTTTATCTACTCTCTTCGATTTCTTAAGATGTGTATTTGTCCTCTCAATTGGTCATTCACCTCCCTCAGTCCCTTAATCTTACTGTCATTTCTTCAAGTCGTCACTTCCTCCAGCCACATGTACTGGTGATATCTTTGTCCCCTCTTCCTCCAAAGCCCTCTTTAGTGCTCCCAATTTTTCTAAATTAAAAGTCCCTTAATTGGAAAATTGGGTATGTTTATTACGTTGAGTAAATAAATGCCAAGAGTCAGAAAAACGCACTTAGTACTAGTGATTTGTTTGAAAATATAATGGGCGGGCAACCTCTTTGGGGATTCTTTTGCTTTTTCAATTGCTGTTTGCCCATTATCTCCATTACCTAGTTTATTCAATGTTCGCTCAAACACTTACCCTATTTCCCAGGCACCCCTGCTCCCTTTGTTCTTTGATTCCCCTCTTTTGTAGTCCTGAGAGAGGAGGCGCTTACTTTTAATAACCAGATACACCACAGAGTGACCCTGAAAGGGATATAGACTCTCACCATACACTCATCTTCTCCTATTTATTTTGAGGCTCTTACCTTACTTCCCGTTATCCTTTATACCTCAATGTTGACCTTTTTTTCCCTAGTTTTAACCAGCACCCATGCACCATATGCGGGGGGGGTCCCGTTTTCTATTGGTAAACCCTACCACCGGGCTCAGTACTCTCAGTATTTTGCCATATTTATTTCAGGGTTTTATTTCAGGGTAAAAGAAAGACAAGACTACAAGAACCATCACTACAAAACAGGCAAATCCTACAACCATTATCAAATATCTAACCCATAACCTCCATCCATTTCAGCATATCCCCTGAAAACATCCAACCCTGAGTTGTCCATACCATTGTTCTGAAGGTGACACTTGGTTCCCTGTGCTGCCCACATGCATGCTCGCCAGTCCCAGTATCCTCTTTTGGATGCCCCCTTGGAGATTTTTCAAAGTAGGTCTCCTGCCTATTATACTGAAAACTCATGGGCATGTTCAGAAGGATGCCTTCCACGTCCGGCAGCTTGCAGAATTGCAGAACAGTCTGAGTTGCGCCCACCATCTATTGAAGTAAAGAAAAAAACACAGAGAGGCTTTGTTTAGAATGGACAAATGGACCCTGTGTATTTCAATTGCAAGTGAACAAACAGACAATATGCCACTATGCCCAACCACCTGAGCCAACCCAACCCGCCTTGCAACTCACTTGCCCTTATAAAATCCCTGCGGTCCAACCCCTCCTAAACATGTCACTTCCGGTTAACCTTTCCCACGCCTTACCCTAACAATGGGCATCTTTGTGCCACGTCTGAGTCCTTCCGCTATTTCTAGTTCCTTACAAGTAGTCACATGATGTTCTCTTTCCGGGTTGATTTCCACAGTCCTACAACATCCGGTGTCCAACTCAATAAGTGAGGGGCATTGAGCCACCTCCTGCTGACACGCTTCTGCTGGTGAATAATGTTGCATTGTGACAACCGGTATGGACCGGCTGGATCCAAAGATGGCGGCTGAGTGGTTTTCCACCAGTGCTGTTCAGAGCCTCTCAAAGTGCTGTCTCAGCAATCCTTACTGCGCATGCCCAGCCAGAGCACTCTCGAGTGCCAACATTGCCTGATGTCAATAGATGGGGGATTACCCTACTAAATGTCCTCTAGGATTTAATAGAAAATAATAACCACCCTACTTATATGATGCCAATTTGATTCAGGTATTCAGTGTCTGGGGTGATCATTCATGATGGATTACAGGTTACCCCTCCCGAAATCATCACTTACCCACATGTCAAAACAGCCTACATCATGTGGTGCCCTTATGGCACTACCATATCACTGCTCCCTCCTCCCTTGTGGGCAGCCAATGCTAACAGACACCCTTTTTTTTATCACATTCTATACAATTAAACTAACTCTTCTTTGGGCAACCCTCTATTTTCATGCCCAATTCACTTGTTTTTCCTTTGCACAGGGAATTCAAACTATTATCCCTCATCTATGGTTCCACCAGCTTTTCTTTTGCGCTAACCATTTAAGGTGACAATACTCAGAGGTTGTAACCATTTCACTCAACACAAGACGTCTTTATTGTGCTTCAGTAACTGCCCCAATTCTTGTTGCAACATCCGTGTTTCCTGATGGATTTCTAATAGAACAGAAGAAGCACAAGTGTCAGGGTTCAACTGCAGGAGAGGGGATTTAAGAGAAAATAATAAACACTTGGCTCATATGATGATAATTTGATTCCGGTATTCAATGTCCAGAGTGATCATTCACGGTGGATAGCATGTTACCCCTCCTGACATAATTTACTCATATGTCAAAACAGCCTACCTCATGTGGTGCTGTCACAGCATTAACCCCCTCCTCCCTCGGGGGCAGCCAAAATCAACTAACATGTCATATCATTAATACTAGTAGATTTCAAGCGTTTTCTTAACTGAGTACTACTGCCTGGATAACATATGACTGCATTTGTGGTGGTGGAGATGCGTGTGCATATAAGGGAGCGGTACTGTTGTGATTGATGTGGCTTCTGGAGTGGGAGCTAAGCCATGCGTGTGATTTAGTTGTGGAGTTAGATTTAGGAAGTGTCAAGGTACAAGGCGGTGGTATACTACGTGCCTATATACTGGCGGAACAAGGTCCCGGGCGATGATTAAATGAGTGCCTATATCCGGGTCAGCATGATTACGACGTGTGCAGCTCTGTGATGCGGATAGAGAAATAAGCATTTTCTTAACTGAGTACTACCGCCTGGATAAAATATGACTGCACATTTGATTCATTTATATTATTCAAATTCCCCATCTTGGCGCCAGGATTCAACATGGTAATGCAACTTTAACAACCAAAATGGTGGGGGATAAACCCGAAGAATATTTCCAATAACGTGTTTTCTCCCATTTTCGCTATTTGTGATTGTCCAAAAATAATTATCGCTAGGGTTCAAATACATCCGTTTTACCAAACGTGATACAATTTTAGCCTTTCAGTTGGGCATAATTGAGAGAGAAGAAAAAAGGAGGACTGACTGGATCAGAAGCGTCCCGACGGTTTACGCAGTTATTCCAAATAAGTCTCCCCACCTTCAAACAGGTAAAGTGATATGAAAAGAGACTGTTTAATAAGGTTCAGGAGAAACTTCAACCTTCACACCACTATGGTGTTGGCAATAGGACTGAATCAGGAAACACCAGATTGGTCTAAGGGACTCTTCTCATTTCTATCTCCTGCGTTTTTACAGGCCAATTAGTTCTTCTTTTCTTTATAACAACTTGTCTATTAGGTTCACTTGCTTTATAAATGCGTCCCCAGGTAATCAATTTCAGGTCCATTTGAGGCCAGTTAGTATTTAATTAAAATCCAGGTTAGTTGAAAGTTAATTACAGCTAAACACGATATCTAAAAAGTACTACCCTTGTCCTCCATCCATTTACTGTGGTTACTGTGTCCCCTCCATCGCCAGTCGCACTCCTTCACTGCTTTGCTGGCAACCCCCCGCACTCTGGACTGTCACTGTATCCCTTCAGACCCTCTACCTGCACTTGATACCGGATGTCTGCACTTACCCTTGCACTTGCCACCAGCTGGCCATACTTACTATGTTATTAATCTATTTTCCTGTGTACTGCACTCTCTCCTCCCCCTCTCCCTAGCACGTTTCCCCTCCCCTCCCATGCATTTGGGCGATCTGAATGACACCTGGCCTAGTAGGATCGCTGTTTGTCTTCCTACTGTTCCCCCTCGCTAGCCTCGTTGCGCCTTGAAACACTTGTGTATAGGCGCGTTATAAATGGCATATCATATCATATTATAATTGAGTCCTTTGCAAATTGCTGGCACACAGCCTCTCTGTTTGTTTGTTTTTTTCAGTTAGAAACAACTACTAGGAGATCCAATTCCAAATCCTGTAACTCTGAGTGGACTCCTCCACTGTAGCTGCACTAGATACTTCGGCAAAGCGGCCTCTGCAGGCTTGCCGCAATGTCCAAGAGAAAATAAGAGAAACCTGTAACAAAAAGACCTTCACAGAGCGGTCCTGAGTAAAGTCACGTGGTACCAACACCAGCCCCATGTTTAATTATTAGAGGTACCTTTCCAAACATGCTAAACATCCTCTTATAAATTATAATGTGATGAAGTGAAGTCATTCAACAAGGTAGTACAATACTGCAAGAAGAGGACAATGCAGGACAATAGCGGAAACCCAATGCCAATGCCAAGAACAGGACAATGGAAACAAATGTCAGCACCAAAATTATACTGAGAGAAGTATGGAAACGGAAGGTTAAGGAAACGTCCCCCCAAGAAAAATACAGGATATATATAGAACAGCAGGCCAAATGTGGGAAGGGCCAGAAAACAAACCAATTAAAGCTCTAGTATTAGACTTGTTCTATGTCACCTTCTGCAATGTCTGTCTGTTGAGCTAACATGTAGGAAAAAAGTATCCCTTTGGCGTTATACGCAAGGTCATGACCTTGGATGATGGACCACTGAAATACCCCAAAGTGGAGGAACGTCAAGCACAGACGCAATTCTCTATACGTCCAGCCCGATCTCCAACACGGGTATCAAGCTATACTATCCCCAGTTCCCTCAGGAAATGCTTGGTGTTCCAGCCACATAAAGCCCTGCCAGATGCTGGGTTGGCAGGCACAGGAAGCAAAGACGTTGCTTATTCGATTTTTGGAAAGCCCTGCAAAATCTGCTCACCTTTCTCAAACATGGGCTGCAAACCGAAAGGTTATCACAATTGGATAGTTGGCAGCTACCCGATGCCCCAAAATATAACATCCGACAATATAGTCGCCTGCTTTACCTAGAATGATGAGTGCTTACGTAATATCCTGATTTGGTAGAACTGTTCTTTCTTTCACTAAAGCTGTGCTGTTCCACCAAAGAGTCCATCTGCAAAAAAGTAATCCTCACCGCCTGAATACCTGAAGCATGGCTCACATTGTAGATAAGTAATATTTTGGACATGTTGGCTTGGCTCACGTTTGGCAAAAGCTAAAAATGAATGAACTGGGAGTTGAATAACTAGTCAATATTTTTCTAGAGTGGTTTTAGACATGGGGATGTGATTTACTAGGCAACAGGCAAAAGATATATAAATGTTGTTAACTGCGGTGTTACTGGAAGGGGGCAGGAGACCAAACTTGCAAGCTCCATCTCTTCATCTTTCGCAGCACCTAATATGCAGGGACCTGGTGTCACAGTGTCTCCTCGTAGTGGATCTGCTTGCACTTGCTTTTTTGGGGGCCTGGGCAAAATCACTCCAAAATACAGCCCAAATGTAAAATCCTTCTTCTAGTCTCTCTTCTAGTGAGTGAAGATACCTAGGTGTTAACTTGACCTACCAGCACATTTCACTACCTCCAGAGGGCACAAACTGAGGCGAATCCGAGCTCAACATGCTAGGTTTCTGTATCTGATGAACATTCATTCCCATTCATTGTTTGCTGATGGCAACATTGTCATAATGTGAATCTGCCATGAGGCGTTAAAAACATTATATTATTATTTGAGAGAGCCTATTTATTTATGATTGTGTTATATTTAAGGAGGACTGGAGGCACCTTGTAGGTTCATCCAAGATCCACTTTATTAAGATGACATAGGCTGATGACATTGTAGAGGGGCTGGGTCCCAAGGGTACCACTTCTGCAGGGGAGAACCTCAATAGCACCTACCAGCCAGGCAGGCTGGCACTGACTGCCTCAGAGGGAACCTACATTCACACACAAACATTCCATCCACACAGGAGCATTCTCTCGCTGACATCACTTACTAAGGGGAGACAAGGAAGACACTGAGATGACGATGTAACAGCTTGCCTGTTGAAAGGATTATTACCAGCCTGCCAGAATCGGAGGACTCAGGACAGGGAGGCTCCAAGGGAGTTATGGGTATCCCACTTTTGGCCTGTCCGCTTTTTTGTTGCCACATCCTTTTGCTATTGATATTTTATTTCTGGCGCGCTCGTACACAAGTGTTTCAGAGCGCGACAAGGCAAGTGAGGGGAACAGGGAAGAACAAAAAAACAATCTTACTAGGACCAGTGACATTGAGAACACGCAAGTGCATGGGAAAGGGGGAGGGGAAAATGCATGGAAGGGGGAGAAGTGGAGAATGCAGAGCAAAGGACAAACAGATAAATAATAATAAATAAATAATAAAGGCAACAAACTGTGGTAGTGCAGCCAGCAATTGGCAAGTGCTGGGTTTAAGGCAGCAGACAGGGTAGGTCTGATAAGTGCAGGAATAAAAAAAGGAAGGGGGCTGTATGGGTACAGATACAGATCCCAGTGCAAGGGGTTGCCCAAAGGCAGTGCGGGAGGGTGGAAGGGTGAGCAGGTACCTGGGCCCAAAGGACAGAGTGTGGGCAGGTGCACGGTGCCAAGAGAGAACAGATCAGCAGGGGAGAGGGGGAGCGAAGGCAGAAGCAAAGAGGAAGGTCTTGAAGTGCTTCCGGAACCGGAGATGGTTCTCCTCAAGTTTTAGAGTGGCAGAGAGGCTGTGCCAGAGGGAGGCCCCAGCCGAAGACAGAGATCTACCCCAGCTCGTTTCTTTGAATAAACGACTGACCCTGAGGGATTTAGAGGTAGAGGAGCGAAGATAGGGGAGGTATTTGTGGAGGGATAGCTGAAGATATTTTGGACCCAGGCTCCAGAAAGCCTTGTGGACAATCCAGAGGGTTTTGAATGTAATCCTTGCATCCACTGGGAGCCAATGGAGAGATTTCAGAACTGGAGAGATACGATCCCAGGGCTTGAGGCCAAGGACCAGTCTCGCAGTCCTGTTCTGGATTTATTACAGAGGGCGGAGAGAAGAGGCAGATAGATTTAGAAAGAGGCTGTTACAATAGTCCAACCTAGAGAGAACCAGAGCTTGGGAGACAGTGAGCTTCTGGGGGAAGGAGAGGAAATGCAAAGTACCTCTGAGGAGGTGCAGTAGGAAGTTTCACTTTTTAGAGACATCAGAGGTGGTCGGAGAAGGAAAGTGTGGAGTCAAAGATGACCCTGAGGTTCTTAGCCTCGCAGGTGGGGGTAGGAGGATGGCCAAGGGAGGCCAGCCAGAGAGTGAGGGGAAAGGATGGTAAAGGTGTGCCGATGAGGAGGATCTCCGTCTTGCTGGCATTCAGACAAAGATCATTGGCGGCACACCAATCTTGAATGGTCGTTAGGCAATCAAAAATGAGAGAGGGAGATGAGGTGGCAGAGGGCAGCCTAAGAATGATTTGAGTGTCGTCAGTGTAGCACTGGAAATTTGAGCAAAAAATGCCAATGCAGTGGCCGAGAGTTGCCAGGTATTGGTTGAAAAGCCAGGGCGAGAGGTTACATCCCTGGGGAACACCACAGGTAGAGAGGAAGATACATGATAAGAAGGACCCAAGTAGGACCTGGGAGGGTCAATCAGAGGGTCAGCCAGGCCAAAGCCACTTCCATTGTGACCTTGCTTGCCAGTCCTCCTGCTGCTAGATCTTTGAATAGCACCATGCATGCTCTAACAGCCCATATAATAACTACTTGCCACATTTACGAACAGCCCCGTAGTTTGTAACAGCACATGGTTTTTGCACTGCCTCTATGTCATAACCTGGCTCATATGCAAAACACACATTATACTTTTAAAGGCCCCCTTAAGTGCTAAAGGTTTGCGCATGTTCATCCTCAGTTCCGATAAGCAATCATTGTAGGCTGCACCCACTCCGGCAGTTTATATGTACCCCGTCCAGGCCATACCCCCATTGGTTGAAGTGTACGGAAAGAAGCAGTGGAACTATGTTCCCTACCGGCCTGCACCTGCTCCTCACAAACCCCATCACCACGTCTCCTCCTATGCACAATACAAACCCTCAAACAAATGTGCCTGCTGTTTAAGGGAACGTTCAGTGCAGTACAACTTCTTTCGACACTTTTATTTTAAAACAAAATCTTTTTGTAAAAATAAAAGTATAGGAACAGTAAAACTTAATTTAAAAAGTAGAGGAGCACCACTGCCGCCCACCTCAATCTGTGGTCCTCCCTTTCAGCTTCCGTTGCAGGAGCTCAGGCAGGTCCATCTCCATCCACAGAGATAAATGTGGGAGAGGGCAGAACACAGACAGAGGAGTGAGGGAGCATGGCATTGACTGGAAGCAAACGAGTGAGTGAGGGCAGCGCACCCACAGAGGGAGGGAGGGAGCTGGGTCTGTCGCAGTGAGGGTTGTGGGGGGGAGGGGGCGAGCGATGGAGCGTGGTGACAAATGAGTCAGTCACGTAATGTAATACAAAGTGTTTTTATATCGGACCCTCTTTGATTATTAATGGCAAAGGTGCACCGCAGTGCCTAATTTGTAACATGAGTCCTAGGGTGCAAATATTTTCTATGATGCGAATAGTACGGCAAGGAGGGACACTCCCTGCTCACTGTGGGCTGCTCCCTACAGTGTGAGCATAATGGTGGTGAAGGATGCACAGCCAATGACAGACGTGCAATTTAGAAATACCAATCAACATAACATAACGTGATAGGTGTGTCCTCACATGAGATCGCACATGTTTAAATCTCCTTTAAACGCGTCATCAGCACCAACATTTTGCTCCGACTCTGAAGGTGGCACGTGGAACATGCTGATCATCTATCCACAGAAAAGAGAGAACACATGCTTTCTTCCTATGATAAATTGGTGGACATGTGCAAATACAATCAATACTGAATTGATGATTTGGTCTGTCAAAAACTGCTGCACAGCTTGTATAGGTTGGAACTCAGCACAGGACCCTCTTGGCAGTGCTGGTCGTGCTGCTGTCTGGTAATAATGTTTTTGTCTTCTCATTGCTAAATGTCCCTCTGCCCAACTAATGACTCTGCAGCATCAATGGCAGTCAACTGTTAGTGTGTGTTTAAGGCTCAGTGACTTGGCGGGCTGGCAAGCGCCTGCGTATCGGCATACCCCACACTGACTGCATACCATCTTAAAAAAGGCCTACAGTTGCCTGCTGTCCGCCTCTTCCTACAGAGTCACATCCGAGCCTTATCTCTGTCACTGGCACATTTGCTTGTGCGTACGCACCTGCCTGCTGAACTGGGTAATTTTCCCTGGTCCTGCGGCTGCCTAGCTGCTGCCTGCACCACATCCCCAAGCATTCCTCTCTGCTGTGGAAGGGCTACCAGGTATACAGTAACAGAGCGCCAACAATGTCATGCAGTCTGACTGGAGCACTGTGTGTGTGCAAGACAAGCATGGGTGCCGGCTTTGTCAGCTTCCAACTTATTGTTATTTGTGAAAATCGAATACTAGCCATGCCAGTCTGCGTCATCAGATTCATGAATAATATAAAGCCGGCACAAGGGTCAGAGACACGTGGCCCGTGCACATTGTTATTGCGTGTGGCTGACCATTAAAATAATAGTTGGCAAGACACCACATCATAATCAAACTGAGTCTGAGACAATAAGTGTAGGTGCTCAGAAATAAGAGCCAGGGCTGAGCCCCGGCAAACACTCCCACAAATAAAGCACTGGCGACATGTGTCTCTGTTTGAAAAGAGGGGGACGGGTAGGGGTTGTTGGTGGGATAATGGCAGAGGCAGATGCAAAACCTCAGGTATTGATGAATGCAGAATGGAAGTGCTTTATTCCTGAGTGTTGATTTGGTTCTATGGGTTTGGTGCTGCCTTTGGGAATATATTATCGGAACAAGAGATTCCAAGATCTGATAGGTTAAATCACTTTGAGTCTGGGAACCACTGATGGGGTGTGTGTGTGATAAGGTTGATGAAGGGAGCTTCGTCATAGCACAATTCATCTTGCTGTTGGAATGTATGGAACTTTGATATGTGTGTGTGTTTGTGTGTCTGCGTGTGTATGTGTTTATTGCGCAGTGCGTAGTATAGGGCGACAGAGGTTTCAAAGGGGAATTTGCTAGTGGTTGAGTGAAAGAGGCAGACAAAGGAGGTTTACATGTAGATGGGGAGGTTTGGGGATCCATGTGGGATTAAAATTAATTGGTGACTTCAGAGGCGGTGGATTAGGGATTCGATGTAAATTTGTCGTGTTTTTTTCGAGTCCTTACCTTTTGTGCGTGCAACCTGGAAGTGTTTGTTTTCCAATAGTTTTAGGCGGTGTGGTGTGTGTGGTTTTCCAAGGTGGAAGGAGGTTGTGCCTTCCTAATGAGCTGTGCCATGTTGATAGTACGTCACCAACCGGCTTATTAACGAACTAGCACTATTTAAGATGAGGCTCTGCATTTATGAGACAGCCATCTGTAACACATAGGGCTTGTTGTTTAATTGTATAATATATGTAATTTAAAATTCAATTATAACGAATCACTATTAACATGTGCTTGATCATTTCTCGTTTCTTACAGGGTCCCTGTATGTGCTTTTGATGCCTATTGTCAATAAATGCAGGTGCAGGACAATTTCCTGGCTGGAATGTAAACATCTACATACCAAACAAAGGGGCAACGGAAGTAAAGTTGCATTGACTGTTGTCCCTTGAGGAGCAGAGGCGTAGCCAGGATTGTCTAGCAAGTGGGGCCTGAAGCTAATGTAGTTGGCCCCACCGCAGTGACTTCAACATATGTAAATACCCATACAATTCTGCTGAGTGGGCATTTACAGATTTTGGATGGGTCTTGCCCGCTCAGGCCCTACCCTGTCTACGCCTCTGTTGAGGAGTACCCACACCATAAGGCACCAACACATTGCGTTGTTACTGTGTACTCCCAGGAACGCCTGCTTGATCTTCTGAAAATTCACATATCCGTTTTTTCCCACTATCATTGGGCCACAGCAGTCATTATTATTATATATTTTTTTAATATAGGCTCACTCAGCTCTTTGCGGATATGCTCAAAAGCCATTTGACAATTTTTGGAACGGTGATGTCATTTTCTGCTTGAGGACATTCCAAATCGAATAAGAGAATTGTTTTCTGTGCAAGCGTCGTGACAGTCTGACTCTTCACCAATCCAAACATCCAACAAGTTGGCTCTCCTGCTGAGGTGCACCCATCATCAACACCGTCAAATCCAAGGTGCATGGCCACCTCGCGAGCTGTCCTGCAAATGGGGTGGCCACTCGTACTGTGCACTCTGCCAGGAAGGAACTGGCTTTGGCCTGAGTTTTGGGACACTGTGCACAGAATGGATTCAAAATTCCACGCAGGAGACTGCAGCGCACGCACGTGCCCATGTTGGCACCCCCATTTAATTTGCACTTTAAAGAAAAATCGTGGCATAGGTCTAAACACGTCCATCGATTTCTGTAATTCTAGCAAGTGACCATCTAATATGAAGTATGCACTATAATAATGATCTCCCTCAGCAGTCTGGAGGTCATATTATCCCAGGGACCTCTGGGTAGATCACGTGCTCCAACTCCCCTACCATATTATGCGGTTCTATCCCCAGGGCAGGGTCTCTGCTACAATAAGTGAAGTCTAGACAGATGCTGAGGTTTCCACCAGCAGAGGGGCGCAAGGGCTTACACGTAGGGTGTACGCAATGTTCAACCTGGTCTCTTTTGTAAAGGAGAGGTGAGTTAAAATACCACTGGACTGGGGCAGCATGAATCTTTGCCAAGACCTTTCATAATGAGGCGATATGTCCCTAGTTCGGGGGCCGACCCTGTATGTAACAGCCTGCGCCCCAAGTAAAGGGCCCGAGTGCAGAGAGGGCCCCTGTTGGAGGAGCTGCTCCGGATCACCGGGCAGCCCCATGCACATGTCGGGAGCACCTGACGGGCTTGTTCGGTGCAGTGATCACGCCGCAGATGTATGGGTGGGGGTCACCCCACCCGCCCCGGATCATCGGAGCGTCCCATGGGGCCAGGGGCACCCAGCACACAGCAGCCTCTGGGGGAACCCAGGCCGGGGTCGCACCAATAGCCATGGTCACATGGCCTAGGGATCATCCTGGCACTGCATTGCCCAGCAGGGGTACCGTCCTCACGCTGGGCCCTGTCCCCGGGCCTACAGCACACGGTGTGGCACCAGCATGGCGCAGAATAAGAACGACTCCGGTGTCAGTTTGGTCTGGACTGACGAGTCGGAAACGGCCTGTAACTTTTATTAGGTTGGTGACATGGCCACTGCCACGTGACCCATTACACTAGCATGGGAGTAACCATGCTCCTAGGAGGGGTGCCATGCAACAGTCCCTTAACGAGAGTAGCAGGCTGTTACCTACAGTGTCGGCCCACCACGGAGAGGAGGGGCATATCTCCATTACCACCCATGTAGATCCCTACACAGGTGCTAATGGTGTGTTTTAAAAAAAAAAGGAAATAAACGTACCTCTGTTTGCGTGTCCCATCGCCGGCAGTGATGCTGTTCCTGAAGTCCGTTTTTCATGTTAATGACTGTGTTGGTCATCTACATGAAAACAGACTTCCCAGATAGCAGCACTGAGCACTGCCGGGCGGGCGCACAACAAAGATACGCTTTTTTTTTATTAAAAAAAAAACAAAAGACGCCATTAGCACTCATGTAGGGATCGATATAGGTGCTAAGGTGAATGGGGGCGCGGGGAAGGGAAAGGAAGTGCCCGACACCAATGAAAATGCTCAGAACGCTGGCTTTCCTTAGTGAATACAGCCTGCGTTCCGAGCATCCTCATTGGTTGACGGCACCTCCCAGGGTGCCAATGGTTATACGGCACCTCCCAGGGTGCCAATGGTTATGAACTGTGAGCCCAACTCGCCATTGATGGGACACACACTTCCTTTACTCCTTGTTCAATGACTGAGGTTGCACAACCCTCACCCGTGGCACTTCTTCCTATCTAGGGTGCCTTAGCCCATGTTCTGTTCTTGCACTATCACTGTATATGCACAAACAGCACTTTACATAAGCAGACACAAAAACGTGCATTTCGGGGAGCTTCAGAAAGGAGGAGCATTCAGCATGCTGTTGTGCTTGCGAGTTGACTTACACTGTAAGAAACTGCTGTAGCGGGCATGTGACAAGCCAACAAATCAGTAAGATGAGAGACCTACCAGTGTAGAATGGTTCAATATGTAATAATTGCCCTATTGAACCGCTGCCGCAGTGTGCAGTCCGCGGGCAGCAATGTGTGTGGCGAAGCGAATTAAAGTTAAAGCAAAGCGACAACTTGACACATGGAAACCATTAGAATTGGATTATTGAATCTGCATATTTGCTGTGATTCCTGATTGGCGGGACGAGATTCCATAGCATGTTAGACTAACGTCACAGTGACAAATACATACTTCTGTGCATGTAAATACTGTTTCAAGCCATGTCCTGATGTGTTTGTTAGCTGATTCCATTTCTGGGCCCACCTTATTGGACATTCACTTCAATACGTAGGAATGGGTGGAAGGCTTCCATGGGTGCATCTCCGAGGCAACCAATGGCACTGCCCAGTCTCTGCTAGTTCAGGAGAAGTGGCCCATTTCCTTGATATCGGACAGTTCACGTGATCATTTGTTCTGAAGAAGGCAATACGAGTTGAGTTAATGATGGTGGACATGAGGAGAGATGGTGAATCAGAAAGCAGGACTGCAAGTGAGATAAGCCATAGCAGTATTGATAGTTGGAGAGGCGCGGTGGTATAAAAATGAGAGAATTTGAGGGGTAGATTATGATGAAGTGGTAGCTTTGGAGGCAACCTTGATGGGTTTCATAGCAGAGCATCTTGGTCTGGCACTTGCGAATTAAGGCAGGGATGTAGCCGAGCACAGGCAATTGCTGCATTGTAGCTTTGCTTTTTGACAGCATTGCAGCACATAACATTCTATTCCTTGCATGCACTGCATCTCACAGAGAGGACACAGTATATTATTTTTCATGTTGCACATTGCCTCACATCTGTGAAAGGCATGTATATTTAGTTTTTACATAACACAGGCAATTATTGCATTGCAGCTTTGCTTTTTGACAGCATTGCAGCACATAACATCCTATTCCTTGCATGCACTGCATCTCACAGAGAGGACACAGTATATTATTTTTCATGTTGCACATTGCCTCACATCTGTGAAAGGCATGTATATTTAGTTTTTACATAACACAGGCAATTATTGCATTGCAGCTTTGCTTTTTGACAGCATTGCAGCACATAACATTCTATTCCTTGCATGCACTGCATCTCACAGAGAGGACACAGTATATTATGTTTCATGTAACACATTGCCTCACATCTGTGAACTGCATGAAGCACACTGCATGGCACCATACATGTAACGCTTTGCCTGCACATCATGATTGCAGAAAATACATGGTGCACGGCACAGCATTCCTGCATGAATCACACTTAACATAAAACACACAGCACATTACTTAGCACACCATCCCACAATCAAGCTCATAGCACTTCATTTTTAGGCTACATAACAGCCGGATAGAAGTTGCATAGCATGTACAGTCACAGACTCACCATCTGACACAAATACACATCGCGTTCACCAAGGTAGACATTTTTGCCCTCTGCAGTTTTTAGAGTACATAGTGTAGAACACATAGCACTGCATTATGGTACCTTGTGCCTGTAGGGATATTAGTAATAATGAACAGGAGCTTTGCCATTTTTGAGTAGGCCATTCTAGTGTATTAGGCCATAGTTAGTTGGGAACACTTGATTCCATTTCGGCCGTTTTACAAGCAGGCTGAGCGCTCAAGGGCAGTTGGGAAGGGTATGAGATAGTTGCTAACTTATTATTGCAATAAAAAAGAAATCTCAAGGGATAGATGCACAGTCCCAGGCGGTAGCTGCTGGGACCTCAGATAGGGAAAGAGTACTCAATGTTGTGACGGCCACAGTGAGGTGTAGGAGCAGTTCTCAGGCAGCCACAATGTGATATTGACTGAATAAAATGGAGAAATCAGCAGAAATGATGGTCCAGGGGTGGTGTTTAGGATTGGACCTGTCACGTTTTTTCTAGAAGGCCATTAATTGCAGGGAAGTTACTAAAATATGGTGTACCAGGATTAGCAACATGTATCAAGATGAGGAGCTAGATAAGGAACAGGTGCAGCCAGTGGGAATAGGGAATGAATAGAAGAGGTCTGTGCCATGTTGGTTTGTGGCTCATTGGTCAATTTTGGTGGGACGTTGTCTGAGATGGCATGGTCCAATTAGAATTAAGTCCTTTATCGAACTTTTCCTGAGATGGAATTGGTTCAATTTTGCTGACCAAGGGTGGTGAGATCATGTTGGGTGGGTGGTGTTCGTTTTTGTGACGAAAGGTAACTGCCAGTAGTTTTTTAGCAATGTATAGGGCTGTTTAGGGGACTGGTGACAACCGACCAATGATAATGTTCAGATGATATTTTTGTTACATTCCCTTTTGCATATGCAAATGGTTTGTTTGTGAGTATAAAATGTGGGCGTGTTGAAGCTGGCTATATTCAGTTCATCTTCCCAGCCATGATGTATGACTAGATTTTGTGTTTTTTTCCTGCAAGTGGTGCACTCCTTTTTTGAGTTCTGTGGATTGTTTTTTCTAGTTTTTGGACCTGTCATGGGAGCACCCCTAGTTCAACACGCTTCTCCCCATCATTAGTGGCAAACACCCTTAAGCAGGAGCAAACTTCCTAGACCATCAGGGACTAAACCAAGGGTCACAGACACCCACATCAGACTGTAGTGACCATAGGGAAGCCCAGACCAAGGCCCCCTAACACAGATTTGGAGATTTCATTCACTGAACCGCCATCACCATTCCACAATGGCTTCATACAAGAAAAACTGGTGGAGTTTAACCAAATATTTAAAGCTTTTTCTGTATTGAACAACTCCCGGGCTGGGACGACAGGACCAGATTGTCAGGGCCAGACAACTAACCAGATCATAGGCAGGAGTTTCAAAAAGACACCAGGAAGCAAGAAGCTGTGGTTTGCTCAGCTGAAGTTAAAAGAGGAGGAAGCGGCAGTCCAAGAGACCAGAAGGAGGAACGAAGGAGAAACAGGTGAATTCTGGAACAGGTGAGGTATTGATTATTGAGTGCAAGGGGTTCTGCGTTGTGAGTCTGTGTGAGAGGGTAATGAATGTGGCTAAGAGGTAAAGTGTAGGCAGAATTGTGAAGTGTTTGTGTGAGTGAAAAGGGGGTGTCTAAGTAATAGGTCGGGTGGAGTGGTAGTAGTAGTGTGGAGGAGGGAGAAGTTGTGTGCAGGCAGGAGAGGTAGCATGGAGGAGGGAGCAGTAGTTCTGTAGAGAGAGTAGGAACTTCAAAGGGTGGAGGCGAGGCTTAGAAGGAGTGAGAAGCATTGGTGGGACAGAGAAGGAAGATGACGGGAGTAGACAAAGTAGAGGTGGGTTGAGTTGGAGGAGCAGAGCAGTGGAAAAGAATATCAGGAAGTGAGAGGAAGGGGACTACGAGGCGTGGTAGAAAGGAGTCTGGTAGAGGGTCTTCAAGACACAATTCCAATATCCCTTTAGATTACTAACCACTAGGTTGTGTAGGGAGAGTCTAGGAACGCCATGAGGGAATTTAGACAGAAAAGGCAACCTGCCCTTTGGTCTTCACCTCCAGCATAAACCAGAACTGCGACATAGGGTTTCAATAATCAATATCTACTAACCTGGGCATTAGGGCCGGATTGGATAGGGAGGAGGTGCTTTACTAGATGAGAGAGGGATGGACAAAAGACCCATTCAAATCTTAGTAAAGACCCTGGAACTGTCTGTGATGCTTGGAGTATTTCTTGTGCCATTCATGACAACTCCCAAATGTGGAAGCGCACACATGGAAATGTGCACAAGGATGGATGAACAGGACAAACCTTAGAGGTACTGCTGAACTGAGGCTGCACGTTGGTGTGGAGGCCACATGGTGAAGACTGACCATTGAAGAAAACGTGTTAAATTTGAGCAACCATAAATAAGATGGCATTTTTGAATATGCTACTGAGCATCTTCAGGCGAGTACCAGAGATAAGGCGCGTCACTGCATGTTATGGTGTACTTCCTGTTCTAGCCCTGTATACATGCATAAGTTAATTTGTAACATTGCCTGGCAACAAGGAGACAGCTTCTGATGATCCCATCCTTCTTATGTACTGACAGAGCCCTGCTGTTCAGTGTTGGAGCTCTCCAGATAAAGAATCAAGCTTTTCGATAGGCTATTACATGTACCCTTGCTAAACCAGCCAGGCTCCAGGGAGTTTCGACTTGTGACTGCCATGAACCACTTCATGTTTCCAATACAATCATTACAATGCAATGAAACAGAATGCAATACATTGATGCAATATTGGCATTTGGAAGGTGTACTTCTGGCCAGCTCCCCTTCAGCCACTGGTGTCTTTGATAGTGATCCCTGCCTGATCTGTAAAGGGAGCCATCAACGCTTGTGTGTTTCCAACATTAGGTCAGTGAAATTGGTGAGAAAATGCACACACGAAATGTAAGACATTTCCGTGCAGTATGTACAAATAGATATTGTGACTCCCAAATCTCTAGGCATGTAATGCATTATGTAGATATTTCATTTTGTTTAAATACACAGATTTCACGCTTGCAAGAAAGTAGACGCCCAGCCACATACAACACAAACTGTTCCCAGTTAGAGCTGTTTGGAGCATTCTTTGCCAGGGAAAGTAAGCCTCGCATATAATACCAAATAACTCTTCAGCCCATCAGATTATACAGTAAACTAGACATGCCGAAGGCAAATTAATTATGCCAGTTGGCAAGGATGATCAAAATTAACTGAGACAACAGATACACGCATAACTAACCTGGTTATTTAGATGATAGCAGAAAATAGTTAGGAGATCCACACTATGGATCTGGCATAGTTCCCATAAGAACACATTAGCAACTCAGCTGGATTCACCAGTGTGCTGGTGTATCTGACCATGACGGATGATCTCAACACATAGATTGCTGACAAGCTCAGGCTGAGTCTTCTCGATGCCAAAGCTGCTAATCCTGGCAGTCTTGATCCACTCTGCAAACCCTCTGACGGATATTTTCTGTTGAATCCATCTGGTCAACAGCGTGACTGGAGTAATACTGTATGCAATTGGAGGATTGAGGATCAAACCAGGGTGCAGGAGTCACCTCAGCGAGAATAAAGTGGAATTTTCTGTCTGCCGTAGAGCGGTGTTCAAGATTCTCCAAAACTCTGTAAAGTGAAGATATTGTTCATTTTCTAAAAGAATATTGCATGGGGCCATGAAAACTACAAGATATAGATGTTGTGGAAGGATTACGGCAATTTAATCGAATCAAAAATGACAGAGGGAGAAATAACCGAAAGTTATTTTTTTCGAAAAAATGTTACCGTGCCGAATTTGGTATTTCCTCCCGTTAGTTTTTTTTTTCATGATTTTTCCACAGATATCACTGTGGAATGTTATTATGTTACAGGCGAATTGGAACTTTATCAAGTCAAGTTACATTTACAAAATGTTTTCATATCAAATAAAATAACCTCACTAAATCAACATTGTATGCAGAGCGTTGGGTTATGTATAACATTTTCATCATTCGTCACAAATAAAAATGGGTGAAGTTATTTCTAAGTCCAATGTTTTGATTGCATGAGAGGTCTTGCCAGATCCCCTCTCAGAATGGCTTATCAAAGTGGTTGTGATTAGCTCTTATATTTCTCTAGGCTCTAATAACAGTTTTAAAATATGCACAAAAGGATCAGATTTCCTTTTAGGCAATACCCACAATTAGACAGCAAGGGTGGAATAATTTTGCGAGGGACTTAAATGCAAATTTTCCTGCTGATTGAGAGGCTTTTAAAGATCATTACCAGGCTCGTAAGGTATTAGGAAATCCAGTATCAGCTATTTTACATCACAGATGGCATCAGTGTGGTTACCTACTCTCAGAAATCATGAACTGCAACTCTCAGAGTCATGTTAATGGTAGAGTGCCGTGCAAAACTCGAGCCAAATTTCCACAATACCCTACCATTTCCAGTTTCATGTTAACTATTTTGTTTTGGCCTATCCTTGTGCAAGCTCTTTCAAAAATGAAAAGCTATTCCAAGAGCGATTACCGTTGGCCTGGTAATCACTGGTGGTCTACCCTACTATTTTCGTACATGCCTGCATAACGGTCTTATAAGCATGCAGTGCACTATACAAATTATGTGAAATGATCACGGGCTAAAAAGAATTGATAACTATTGTGTGGAACGCAAAGCAATGATACAAAATAGTCTCCAATTAAGGTTCCAATTATATGTTTATTTAGGTCAAAAATAGACATGGTTGTGGATTCAGGTTTCATAATTGACTAATGGCACTGGGGAAACCCCACAACTAAAGAGGGACCTCTGAATAAGAATGTGTCAGGAAGGCTTAAGCTAAATGGTGATTTCTTAGTGCTGCCCAGGTTCCCTTTTTCATAACACAAAAGTCTGAAACCTTGACCCTCCATGGACTCCCTACTTCAAAGAAAATTCAAAAGAGCTGTTTTGAAGCTGACAGTATTTTAATTTGAACGGGATACTGAAAGTGCATTAGCCATTGACCGAGCTGAACTGCAGCCATATTTAAAAATGATGCAGCAAGCCACAGGGGGTTGGCATCTAAAGAAAGCTGATTGGTCGGCACACGCGCAGGAGTAGTTCGTTTATTGTGTCAGGCTCTGTGCAGAGCACAGGTACACCCAGGTACTGACTCAGCATTAAAGGTGGGTTTTGCTGCATGGGAACCATGTGTGGCTCATTGTGTATAACTCTAGAAATACCCCAATGTTTCTATGCTCAGGGGACATGATTTTGTGCCTGGGATACTTTTTAAAAATTGTTTCAAAACTTTATTTCAGCATGAAGCCATAACAGTTCTCACAACAACAATTTATACATCACAAAAATATACCATTACTATTAGAAACACAAAGTAAATGACAAAGACAAAGTAATCCTGGGCTCCAGAATTGTCTCACAATTGTACAATGGCCTCTCAGTCTAGGTTATTCTGCGGCCACCCCTAGTACTCATGATTAATGGAGGCCCTTCAGACCTATCCCCCAAAGGGCCCACATTCGCTCCTGACAGTACAGACCCCTCTGGCGCCCCCCCCCCCCCAGGAATATGGACAATTGCACTGTTACCACTTTGAAGTCAGTTTAGGAACTCCATACAATAATATATTTGTCAGGGAAATTTAGCAGATCTTGGCCCGACAGATTCATTGTTTTGACAGTGTCATATTCACCGTGCAGGATCTATTCTCCTGCAGGCCACAGTTCCACCTTATTGGGAGCTGGACAGCAGAGTTCAGGGTCCCTTTGAGCTCTTTGCCAGATGGTTCTGCCATTTATCCCTATTTCCCATTCAGCACCTTCATTCTTAGCCTTCGCTCTACTCCCGTCACGGGCTCACAGTTTCCCTGGCCAGGGGGGGTAGTACCAGGTGTATGGACTAGGGAACCCACTGTCCTCTGATCATGGGATTTGTTCGAGGCCCTTTTCACACCCGGCTGATTGGTCGGAGGTTTCCCTGCTTCCACTCGCTTGCCAGCAACATCTGTTAGAGACAGGTTCTTTATTAGCCAAAGTTTGGACAGAACTAACCTGCAACTACAACAAGACCCCTTTAATCCTGGCTCACCCACCCCTTTCAGTTCAGTGGAGGAACAGATCGTTACCCCAGAGTTAGATACTAGGCAAAGCGGGATGTCCAACAGGACTGCGTTAATTGCTGATGATGCACATGACAAATTCGCATACCAGACCTCCTGCGATCTCGGTAGCTGCACTTACAACTGATGTGCTGGAAGATTGTTTAGGAAACTCCTCGGTGGTCATGGTCGTGACAGGTGGTAACAGTGCCCCTCCCCCACTCAATGACAAAGTATTGGTCCGAGCCAAGGTACAATGACTTGGCATGAGTGGCATATGGGGGATAACATCAAGGATTACATTCTGCCTGCTTCCAGGGCTGCTGGGGTTAGGGGAAGGAATTGGGGCAGCTGGTCCAGACACGCTGAGAGGTCACGCCAGACCCATTTGGTTAGCCTGTGGGAATTGGGCGACAGGCCGTCTCTCGACTAAGCCCCTCAGCCCCAGACACTCAGGATCAAGATCAAAATCACCTGAAAAGGTAGAAGTTTCAAATTTTTGACAGCCACAGTAGTGCGATTGGTATCAATATTTGCCCCCACATAAAACGGACTGATAGGGACATGGGTATGGCCAAAAAGTGCTCGATTTCGTTAATTAGCAAATGGCCTTCTCCAAAAGTGCCAGCTGGATCAGGATTGAAGCCTCCTTATTCTTCAACATCCATTGAAGCCAGAGCGGTTGGGTTTGGAAATTGTTTTTTTTTTTTTTTGTAGTTAGAAAATTTCGTTTAGGTCCCAGTTCAAGCCCAAATTCAGATCCAAATACGGGTCCAACTACAGGGACAAGTACAGGTTTCTCCACTGCCTCCACAAGCTCGAGCTCCTACACCTTAGGGGCTGCCATGATGAATGGATCATCGGATTCATATTGGAACTCACCCAGTATCTTATTTATTTATTTATTTGGATTTGTATAGCGCACATCTGCCCAGGGGCATCGTGGCGCTGGTCAAGTATTCTCACTTAATACATGTCATTTCAAGATACATAATTTACAACAGGTAGGCGGTTTGACGGGTTACATAGAATAGATACACGTGTGGTTGATACATCATGCTGTCACAAGAACCAGTGTGCGCATACTTATATACGGATGTCACATAAAATCACTATGAAGAGAGAGTTAGTTGAAGAGGGTGGTTTATAGCAATTTGCGGAAAGCTTGGTATGATTTTTTGTTTCTGAGTACCGTAGGAAGGGCGTTCCAGTTTTTTGGAGCTAAGTGCTGGAAGCTAGAACCCCCAGATTTAGTTCTTTTGAAAGTGGGTACATAGGTCTGGTTAGACAGGTGTGATCTGGTGGGTCTGGAGGACGCGATGTGGGTGATCCTTTCGGCTAGATAGGCTGGGGCGTCAGCGGAGAGGCATCTGTGCGTAATGGCCATATATTTGAAGAGGATCCGTTCTTTTATGGGTAACCAGTGGGCCTCTTTTCTGGCATAGGAAATGCTCAGGGCTGCTCTTAAGGCGTTGTTCTGAGTGACTTGCATTTTTTTAATGTTTTTTGTCAAAGTGCCCAGGTAGAGGGCACTGCAGTAGTCCAGCTTGGTACCTATTGTGGCTCTGGCTATTGACAGGCAATATTTTGTTGAGAGGAAAGGTTTCACCGCATTAATTATCTTGGTGGTGAGTGCAGCGGATGACGCTATGTCATTTACCTGCCGTGACATTGATAGTGTTGAATCAAGGTACACTCCTAGGGTTTTTACAGCCGATGAGACTGTGATGGTGGAGTTATCGATTTTGAAGGTTTTGTATTGTGGTGGGAGTTTGTTTAAGGTTTCTTTAGTGGCAACTATGAGGATCTCTGTTTTGTCTCTGTTTAGGCATAGGCCATTGGCTGCCATCCAGGTTTGGATGGCTGTATAGATCTTGGTTAGTGCCACAGCGTCTTGTTCATAGATGCCTGTGAGGGGGAGTAGAACTTGAGTATCGTCGGCATAGTTGGTGTAGGCTATGTCGCGGCGATCTACGTCATTGAAAAGTGGGAGAGTGAAGATATTGTATAGTGTGGGGGCAGTGCAGGAGTCTTGTGGGACACCACAGTGGATGGTGGTGGGGGTGGCGCAGGCAGAGTCTGAGAAGACTTTTATGAGTCGACGTTCAAGGAAGGAAGTGACCCATGAGATGGCTTGCGGAGAGAAGTGGGCTTCGTTTTTGAGATGTGTGCCTAGGATGTCGTGGTTGACCAGAACGAAGGCAGCGGACAGGTCCAGCAGGAGCAGGAGTGCTGGTTTACCTTTATCCATGATGTCATTGAGTTGAATTTTAAGATCGAGTAGGGCAGTCTCAGTCCCGTTTCCTGGGCGGAAGCCCGATTGTCTTTTCCCTAGGATTTGGTTTTGTTCCAAGTATTGTTGGATTTGCGTGTAGGCCACCTTGTCCAAGATCTTGAGCAAGAAGGGTACGGTGGTGATGGGTGTATAATTGTTAGTGTTTTCGGGATCTAGGGTGGGTTTTTTGAGAAGTGGGCGCACCCACGCTTCTTTTAGGCTGTCTGGAACTGAGTTAACATTGAAGGAGGCATTGATGAACGATTTAAAAAACGGTGCCAATGTTTCTACACAGTCTTTGACTAGTTTAGCGGGCCAGGCATCGCCGTTGCAGTTGGAAGGCTTGATTTTATTCACGATTTCTATGATTTCTAGTTCAGAAACTTCTCTAAATTTGAATGGCGTGATGTTTTTTTTTTTTTTCTTTGACCTTAGACACTATTTCCGCGTGGGCAGTTGCTAAGAGGTGCTGAGTGAGGTTTTTGTGGTGGTCTAGAATTTTATTCTGGAGAAGCTCAATTGTGTTGAGGAGGGCATACTGTATGGTGTTGCACCAGGCTTGGTCTTTAACGATCTCTTGAGACTTGGTGGCAAGTGTGGATAGTTCCTTGAATATGGCGAAGAGTTACTTAGATTCTGAGCTGGCATTGGAGATTCTGTCGTTATAGGAAGTCGACTTAGCTGTAATGATGGCTTTTTTATATTGGGTGGCCAGTGATTTGTAGGAGGATAGTGAGGAGGCGCTAGGAGAACTTTGCCAAGAGTTCAGTGCTTTGCGTTTTTTGGTTATAAACTTCTGAGAGAGCTAACACACTGGTACACTGTTGGAAGGGGGAGATACTGTACTTTTCATTTCACGCGGGATAGAAGAGTGGATCCCAAAGTACCCAAAAGTGCGGTTAGTCATGGGACATAGTAGCAGAGTCTCAATATTTCAATGTATTTCATTATCCGGCATCTCCCGGCATCACTAGTTACCTCCCAATTGTCTCCAATTACCTCTGTTACCTTAGCTGGACCATGCTCGTCCCGCGTTCTTGGGCAGAGTTGAGAGCGAAGCACGGCTGGAGATAATCATGGCATTGCCTCACAGCTTCCAGTCCAATCAGAACTGTGTATGGATGATGGGTAAACAAGGCACAGTAAGGGGAGAAACACCCTCCGGGGGCCCGCAAACACACTGTGGGACACCAACACCTGCACCCTTGACCCCCACAGGCTTTACCCATGAGGGGGAAGCTGGAGGTTTCAATGGCGATCAGAAGGTGGGGGGGGTGAGCAGCACTTGCAATTAGAGCAGCTGGAGGGATTCTTCTGCAAAGGGCTGCGGGACGCCAACACCCCCACCCTTGACTCCTCTGGCCCGCTGGCTTCTGGGGATACTATGCTTGTTCCTGGCCCATTTCTGCCCAGCTGTATGGAAATAAACCTTATGTCTACCATTGCTGCCTGCTTTCCTATTTGGATTATTTGGTGAAAGAATGCAGGATTCAAAAGTTGACCAACAGAAAACTCACAAACTTTTTAGGATTCCATATCCTCTTGTTTACCCCAAGCTAGTAACATAAAGTGTTAAGGATTTGCCAAAGTGAACAGTTCACAAACCTACCATTCAAAGTCCATCCCTATTCTAATGCAACAAAACAGACTTTCTCTTGTTTCTCTTGGGGATTGCAACAGGCCACTCCTGGACTTTAATTCAGATTTCCCAACTGGTCTCTCTTCTGGACCTTGGATTTATGGATTCACAACACATTTCAATTTCTCCCAGGCATTTTAGAAATGCTGTTTGGCCCTTTGGGTCAGCTTTCCTCTTCTGGGGCTTAGCAGTCCTCCTCCGCTTCTTCCACCCTATCCAGGCTTTCACTACCTTCCTCCAGGTTGCAGACCTTCCAGTATTCTCTCTCCAGCGGGCTCCACTTCTATCATGGGAGCATCAGCTGCTGTGTCTCCTTTCACCTGTTACTAGATCCCAAATACATTTTCCCAGCCCCATTTATGCCCATGAGACAGTGGGCTGTTTCCTAAGGCTGAATCATGTTGATTCTTCCCCCTGTGCTGCTGTATTCCTTCTTGGGAATTGATACTCTCTTATAAGTCTTACGTCCCCTCATTATCTGTTTATTGGTTGAGGACAGTGATTGGTTCAAGAGTGGCTTCTACTAGGATTTTATTGGTCCTGCAAGATTGTTGAAGCGACTGTGGCATGGGCACCATCTTGGAATTCACTAGATTGAAATGGATGGCTCTTCTGCACTCTGCAGTTTCCTCTGCTGGCTGAAGCGTTTCCCAGGGTTTTGCTGCTGGAACCTGGTCTGTGAGCCCCCCACTAGTTTAGCCTATATTCTGGTCTGTGGGCCGGTCCACTCCTTTGTGGTGTACTTTGGCAAATGAAGTTCCCGGGTGTAAGGCTGCACACGGTAGATCTTACGGAAAAGCTCCCATGTGTCTCTGGGGCTCCTGGCGTGTGTACGCAAATCCTGTGCTCTACGCACTAGTTAGGCACAATGCCTCTCCCCAATCGGTGGGCTACTGGGCAATGTACTCCATTAAGGGGAAGCAGCCTAATTCCATTAAATGGGCTCTGAAACTGAATTGAGCACACTCTCTCTGAAGGGGAGGGGGCAAGCTCCCACACGGTCCTCTCCAATCACACCGTGGGCCTTCATTTGGTAGCGGTTGGATCAACACCATGCTCTGTGTCTCTCTCACTACTTACAGGAGTGTGGGGAGTTCCTCCAACTCACCACACTATCCACTATCTTGGTTAGTTAGGGAAGGTAAAAAAACAAGGGGTTTTCTCACCAGTTGTCTCAGTTTTTGAAGGAAACTCTTTATTTAATGAATACCTAATATCGATTAAGATAATGATATATAGGTTGGGAAATTAAACGTTCTAATCATGGAAGGCTGGCTACTGTGAATCGAGTTCGATTAGCATGCACATTTCAGCTATTAAAATATACTATGATTCTCATATAATGTGGGTACATACACTTGTGACACTAGATGATAAAACATATGAAATCAAGAATATGAAAGCTAAATAATGTTTGTAAAGGATAGTTTGCCATAGCAAAATGTGAGAACTTGCACCATGCAGCCCTACAATAAGATTGTAATATATTTTGAAGAATATTTGCATAGATATTGAGAAATGTAAATTCAGTCCCCACATCCTGCATTCACAAGTCGGAGTGGGTTTCATACATCAGCAAATTGAATAGCTGCCTGTAATGTATTTTAGCAGCATTTATGCTATTGTCATGGAACCCAAATTCTCTAAAGAAGCCACATATTGAAATAAATGCTGCAAAGGTTAGAAATGGCATTACTGTAAAGCATTCAAGACCCCCTGGTCCTGACAGCCCTACAACTGCCAATCCTGTCTGGTGGACTTCCATCCAAACTCCAACTCTTGTGAGGCTTTGCAGAACTGGGCCTATGCCAGACTTCTAGAAAGGAATTATCCTCACCACTCTGAATTATAATGGAATTAAATATCATATGGGTAAATATAGGCAAATTGCCTTAATGGAAATCAGAAGCCAAGCTCTTGCAAAGATAATTTCAAGCGATTTTAAAGCTTGAAGTGTCCCTTCACCACTTCACTCAAACATCTAGTTGATAACCAAGTGAATATGTCTGGTACAAAAGATTAATGTTGTTTTGTGGCTTTCCACTGCTTTTGATAGATAAATAGGCTAAGCCTCGGCACCTTAACACCACTTTGGCGGTGATGTACTGGGTTCTACATATACTCTCATGCCAACTAAAGTGGTGAAAACAAGATCTGTAACCCATTTACTCCATCTTGAAAGCAGGAGAGTTACGAACTGCATGAAAAAAACGCTACTGTTACACCTCCTCAAGAAAACAATCACTGTGCGCAACCAATTTAGGACCTTTTAGACCAATTACCCAGCTGACCCACCTGACCAAACAGTTATAATTTGGAACAGCCCGTCAACTTCAAACCTAGATATCTGAATATGACTGTCTGGAGACTTAGTAACATAGGCAGGGCAAAGTAATGAGCTGGTCCATAATGGACCCACTTACATTGGATGGTAGATCTAGTGCAACTGCCTGGGAACCAAGAGTTTACTTCAAGTATCTAACTCTACATTAAAAAATCTGGGCATCAATATGGATGCAGAGGTTGCTCTAAACCAGAAAGTGGCATTAGTATCCAAATGATGCCCTTTTTATCTCAGAAGATTTAAGCGCTTACTTCCCTTGCCATTACTCCCTCAGCGAGTAACTGCTGTTAGCGCATGCTTGCATTGACTTTAGTCTATACTTGTTACATTGGCTACTAGGCTACAATTAATTGGGTAAAAACATGATCCTGGCCCTAGACCACTTATCTCATTCAGAAGAATTTGCACAAAGGAGTTTGAGTGGGTGGAATCTCATGCTGTGTGCCTGAGAATGAAGATAACAAAAGGTTCCTCATCAAAGTCAGCTGTTTGAATCTTGGGGGCCCACTAAAAGACACAATCACTAAGTTGAAGAATGGCAATGGGCCTCATTACGAGGTTGGAGGCAGCCATGGCGCTATTAGCGCCATGGCTGCCTCCAAACTCATTCCGACTCCGCCCTGGTGAATGGAGCAATTACCGTTCCATTCCAAGGTTGGCGGGACCAGTAATTCCCCATTCACCCGGGCCCTTCCCCATTCCCATTTGAGCCGCCATAGGGCTCAGTGGGAATGCGGAAGGCGCTAATAACGGTACCGCAAATTGCGGTACCGTTATTAGCTCCAGAGTCCCTTTGCGGGTCCCGTACATAACGCCTGGAAAAACCAGGGAAGGGAACTCATAGTAGGGCGGTAAGGGATTACCGGCACTGGTGCCCTTACCGGTGCCGGTAATCCCTTACCGCCCACTTCGTAATGAGGCCCAATGTCTTAAGGAAGCCTAAAATTATAAAAAATTGTCTTTTTCGAAAGTGTTTAGACCCATCAATAATCTTATCTTAAATATTACATTGAGGTACGTTTTGAAATGTGAGCAGGTTTTCAATTACCTTCTATGGGGTAAAGAGATCCCTATGCCTTCCATGAAGAGATTACCAACACAGACAGGGGTCTAGACATCCAAATATTCAGAAGATACCATGGCAGTTTCCTCCTAGTCGCCTTTTCCAGCTTTTGCCAATAACGTCAGCAAACAGGGTGCACATCAAAAGAGCAGCTCATGGTACATTTCCTGTACATGTGGTTGTGAAGTTACCACATTTGAATTTATCAAAAAAGACCTTGGTGTTCAAAACCAGCTGAAATACTGATGATTTGTATCTCGTTGAAAGCACAACTGTTTTGAATAATCATAGTGTCTTAATTGAAAGTCAAATTATTCTGCGGGAAACCGGGAACAATGATGTGTTTCGGATGACCTCACAATTCGTGTTGAATGGAATGATGGGATGATTTGTTAAGTTATTTTGGAAGCAGGTTCACTTTGGAAGTAACTGCACTTGAGATCTGTTCTGAGGTTCTGTCCTGAGAAGGCATGTATATTGGCAACCATCTGGGGGAAAGCTGCTCATGTCTACTGAACGTTTTCACTCCTACTATGCCTATCTTTGATAAGTGAAGGCTTGACTGGTGTGAGGAAATAAGTATGGTTGCATCTGGATCTACTTGGTTAAGGCTCCTAATAAACATAGCAAATTGTTATCATCAATCTAAAAGACAGAGGGCCTCATTATAACTCAGGCGGTCCGGAAATAACGGTGGCGGTAAACCCGCCGCCACCGTTGTTTACGGACCGCCTGGTCCCGACTCCTGCAGGCGGGAGGTGATGTTCCCGCCAGGTCTGACCTGGCGGGTTTAACACTGCCCGCCTGCAGGCGGACGAGGAAACACCGGCAGCATTACGAGATGCTGCCGGTGTTTCCATGATCCCCATTCCCATCGAGTCCCATAGGACTCGATGGGAATGGGGATTATCACCATTCCGCCTCCGTGTTTCCCGTAAAACCGGGGTTGTAATGCTCCGGTAATTCCGGGAATCACGGATGCGGAATGGTAAGACGAGTCCAGCGGTAACCAGGCGGTTTTGCCACCGCGGTTACCGCCGGACTCGTAATGAGGCCCAGAGGCTTTTGTCTATGTGGTTAGGATTAATTTAGTCATGGTAACCCAGTTGGAAGCTGACAAATTACGTGTGCTATTGAATGGTGTATATCACCTAATCAATGCTTTTCATACACCAGAGAGGCTATGGTTGTAGAAAGTGTTAAGTAATGGAAAAATTAATAAATAGAGCTTGGATATCTAACAGAATCTTCAGAAAGCAGGGATGGAGTGAGGGGTAAACCACACTGCCCATCATGGGGCTTGTAATTGTCAAGAAAGAATAACAAGGTGGCTTGTAGTGACATTTGGAAAAGGTACCTTGTTCTACGTAATTTAGTTAGTTGAATAGGGAATAAACTCACTTTTCTGCCTTCTCCTCCACCCAGCAATGTTTGTTCACAGAGCTCTGCACTGATGCTAGGATCAGGTCAACATAACTTTTAACAGTTATTTATTATGATATGATATGGCATTCATAACGCGCCTATACACAAGTGTTTCAAGGCACGATGAGGTCAGGGTTGGGAAACAGAGGGAAGACAGACAACGATCCTACTAGGCCAGGTGACATTGAGATCGCGCAAGTGCAGCCGAGGGGGGAAGGGGAAAAGTGCGGGGGGAAGGAAAGGGGGCAGTGCAGTACATAGGATAACAGTAAAATAAATAAAGACAAGGGGCCTCATTACGACCCAGGCGGAAAACCATGGTGCTAATTGCACCATGGTCCATGCCGGTAACTTACCGACTCCGCCATGGAGAAAGGGGGAATTACCCCCCCATTACAAGGTTGGTGGAGCGGTAATTCCCCCTTCCTACATGGCCCTTCCCCATTCCCATTTTTGCCCCATAGGGCTCAATGGGAATGGGGAAGGCGCTAAGTACGGTACCGCAAATTGCGGTACCGTACTTAGCACCAAGGTCCCTTTGCGGGTCCCTACTTTAACGGCTGGTTTAGACCAGCCATTAAGGTCAGGTCCCGCAAAGGGATCTCGTAATCAGGCGCTAATGGGTTAACGGCGCCGCAGCCTTTTACGGCGCTGTTAACCCATTAGCGCCAGGGTCGTAATGAGGCCCAATAAATAAAAGTGCAACCAGCTGGTGGCAAGTGCAAGGGTAAGAGCAGAAATCAGGTGTCAAGTGCTAGTAGGGGCTGTAGGGATACAGAAACAGTCCCCAAGTTCAAGGTTTGCCAGGGGGCTGTGCAGGTGTGCAACTGGGCGGAAGGGGTTGGGGGGTGCCTGGGCCCTAGATCAGTGGGTAGCCAGGTAACCAGTGCAGTTTCAGATACACTCAGGAGATTAGCAGGGGGGAGGAGGAGAGAAAGCAAAAGCAAAGAGGACGGTTTTGAGGTGCTTCCGGAACTGGAGATGGTTCTCCTCAAGTTTCAGAGAGGCAGGGAGGCTGTTCCAGAGGGAGGCCCCAGCAGAAGAAAGAGATCTACCACCAACTCGCTGCTTGGAGAAGCGACTGACCCTGAGGGAGTTGGAGGCGGATGAGCGAAGAGCTCGAGAGGGAAGATATTTAGGAAGAGAGTGTTGGAGGTATTGAGGTCCCAGGTCCCAGAAGGCCTTGTGGACAATGCAGAGGGTTTTGAATGTAGTGCTCAACGCCACTGGGAGCCAGTGCGGAGATTTTAGTCCTGGAGAGATACGATCCCTGGGCTTGAGGCCAAGGACAAGTCTTGCAGTCCTGTTTTGGATGCCTTGCAGAGGGTGGACAGTAGAGGCAAGTAGATTTAGAAAGAGGCTGTTGCAGTAGTCCAGCCTAGAGAGGACCAGAGCTCTGGAGACAGTGAGTTTCTGAGGGAAGGAGAGGAAAGGAAGAATACCTCTGAGGAGGTGCAGTTGGTAGTGTTACTTGTTGGAGATGTCAGAGATGTGAGGAGAGAAGGAAAGTGAGGAGTTGAAGATGACCCTGAGGTTTTTAGCCTCATATGTGGGAGCAGTAAGAGGGCCAAGAGAGGCCGGCCAGAGAGTGACAAGAAAGGAGGGAGCAGGTGTGCCGATGAGGAGAATCTCGGTCTTACTGGCATTAAGGCAGAGATCATTGGCAGCACCCAACTCCTGGATGGCGGACAGACAGGCAGAGATGCGAGAAGGAGAAGAGGTGACGGAAGGGAGCCTGAAAATGAGCGTCATCCGCATAGCACTGAAAGTTGGGACAGAGAGCGGCAATGCGGTGGACAAGAAGAGCCAGGTATTGGTTGAACAGGCAGGGAGAGAGGTTAGACCCCTGGGGAACACTACAGGTAGAGATAGAGATAAAGGAGAGGAAGGACCCAAGTTGGACCTGGGAGGGTTGATCAGGGAGGATGGAGGTCAGCCAACCCAGGGCCTGATCCGTGATACCCAGTTTGAGCAGGATGGCATGGTTGACCGTGTCAAAGGCAGAAGAGAGTTACAGTAAGATGAGGACACAGGGGGTGTTGGAATCAAGGTTGGAGAGCAGGTCTTCATGGATGTTCAGGAGAGCAGTTTCCGTGCTTCTGGCAGCTCTGAAGCCAGACTGATGGTCATGGAGACAACCGACAGATTCAGTGTGATGAAGATTCAACTGGGAGATGGCCAGCTTTTCCAGGAGTTTGCCCAGGAAAGTAGTGATGGAGATTGGACGATAGTCAGCCCGGCAGGAAGGGTTGGCAGAGTGTTTCTTAAGAAGAGGGTGCACAAGAGAGTGCTTCATGGGGATGGGGAAGACTCTGGTGGAGAAGGAGTAGCTTCAGAAATCAGCGAGAGCAGGAGCCAAGGTGTCAATGTGGTCCTTAATGCTTTTGCAGGAACAGGGGTGAATCTGTTTTGTCGAGACTTTCATAGATCAGACTTGTCTAGAAACCTTGTCTGGGGAAAGGCAGAGATGGAGGGAGGAGAGGTGGCTGAAGAAGGGCCAGAGGAACAGCAGGGGGTAAAGGGAGGAGGGGGAGAGGAAGAGAGAGAGGACAGGATGTCCTGAGTTTTAGAAATGAAAAGAGAAGTCAGGGCCGTGCAGAGGGCCTGGGAGCGGACAGGAGAGGTAGAGACTGCAGCCGGATTGGCCAGCTCCTTGCAGATTTAAAGAGTTCGGCTGAGTTGTTCGATGCTGCTGAGACGCAGGCTTTGATGTGTGCTCTCCTCCTGGTGCGGACAGAGAGCCGGTATTGCCTTTGGAGCAGGCGGCAGGCCAGTTTGTCAGAGGATGCACCAAAAGCATGCCATTTCCTCTCAGCCACCCTGCACTTGTGTTTAAGGGTGATGAGGTCTGAGTCGTACCAAGAGTTGCACTTGGCTTTGGGTTTCAAGTGGATCCTCATGACAGGGGCAAGAACATCGAGAGTATCAGATATAGCAGAGTAGAGCCAGGAAATGGCTGTGTCAGGGTGTAAGTCAGCCAAAGGGGGAGGGGGGCGAGAAAGTGGTGGCGGAAGCCTCAACTGACACACGCTTCATGGGTCGGATAACTGAAAAAAGGTAGGTGGCAGTGCTGGAGTTGGCTTGGCCTGAGGGGTAGAGAGGGTGAGATGGGAGGAAAGGAGGAAATGGTCACTCCAGGAGAGAGGAGTGGTGAGAGGTGAGAGGGGTAGAGAGGGGAAGGTCTGAAGAGATCAGAACATCCAGAATGTGCCCTGCAGTGTGAGTGTATTGATAGCAATATATTCTTAATGTGTTCTTATTAATTGGATTGCTTCACTTTACATATTTTCTTATGTTCTACACAACCTGTGTATTGTTGCTATGCCATCAAAACACAAATAATCTTTTAAATACAACAAAAATAGCACCGTACCATCTAGAGATAAACACCTATGTTTGTGACACCATTTTATTTGACCAAAGTCTGCTTGGGCTGTAGTGAAGAGTTGATGTACTGGTGGACAATAGTTTGCATGGTGACTTAAAGATAAATCAAAGCATAAGCTTGACTATAATGTACCTTTTATTTTTGACAGTTATTTCACTGAATTTCAAAGTTCTTTTTTTTTTTTTTTTTTTTTTACAAATGAAGGTGTTCCATAATGTTCTTGACCTATACGTAACTTATTCAAATGCCCTCTTTGGCCAGGAACAGTGGGCACTTTTTATGAAAAAGATTGCAGTCAAAGGTCAACCAATAGGCGAGACCGGAATATATATCTTAGTAGTTGGTAGTTATCAGCATGGTGGATGTTCCTTTTTTGCAGCTGCTCAATATAGTATGAAATGTATTGCTTGTATGGGTCATCCAGTATGCGCGAGTTGGTATTTTTGTAAAATAGAGCGCTTACAATCCTTTCGGGTGGTTATAGATAGTTTAATTTGAGCTTTCTTAATGTTTAGTTAATATATATCTCAAACTACACTTGATTCCAGTGCGCTATGTCCAAGTCTTTGTGTCACATATGTCCTGGTCTTTGTGACACCTTTGGATAATTCTCAGTATCTCTCAAAATTCTTTAGTCGGTTCTCGTTGGTTTTCAGTTCTTTAGTCTTAAATTTCACTTTAATTCAGTATGGTATATCCAAGTCTTCATGATTCCATTAGGTTAATTCTCAATTATTCTCCTTTATGATTCCATTAGGGTAATTCTCAATTGGGGTGTTTCTCTATCATTCTCAAACCTCTACACGTGTTTTCCCACTGTATCTGCAGTGGAACATCAGAAGGATGTGCTGTATTTGTGCTTGTTTAGCTGAAAGGGGATTTAAAAAGGGAAAAGAGAGATGGCCTGGTATCAATAATAGTGATGCTAGGTTTTAAGTGTTCATTAATCAAAAGAGTACTTGTTAACACTCTCAGTTTGCATTGCATGATATAGCTTAAAGAATTGAGATAACTTACCCATTTGCAAGTTCCTTAATAGGATGACAGTAGATTTGCCATGAAGTGTGGCTATTGCTCAGGGTTTCTTGCTGATTTGAATGAACCCTGTAAACATGGAAGTATATTTGTCTTTTCAGTATCCTTATTAGGGCAAGGGGTGCAGTTTAGTTATTCTTTACAGATTATCAAGGATTTCTAGTTTTGGAGGGAGTTTCTTATCTCAATTAATGCTTGTAGTTGGATACAATTGTCGGGTAGTTTTGAAACAGTCGATTCGTGTTTCGGGTCAACTGTTTCAAAATGGCTGCTACTATAAGCAACAGCGCGGTGACACCATTGCGTTGTAGTACGCGAGGACGTCATTGCGTCGGGCCATAAGTCGGCCATTTTGGATTGGGATTTTATATGGATTTTGTCTACAGAAGATTGGCGATATCCATTTCGTGTCTATAATTGCACAACAGGAGCTTATATTTTCTTTTGGGCAATCCAATAGACATACATATGATTTATGCTATTTATATTTATATATTATATGGGAAACTTAGTTTGGGTGTTGACACTAGTGCTCTATGAGTATTTCTGGAGGGTTCTAATATAATAGACATGAGTTGCCAGTTGTCTGTGTTATTCCAACATTTTTACAGAAAGTTACACATTTCGTTATCCTGATTTAGACCATTATTACAAGTGTCCATTAAACGTATCCATTTGGCTTCTTTCCTTCTCAAAATGTGTTCTTTATTTCCACCTCTGGGTGGCAAGTTGACTTTCTCAATTCCAAAAAAGGATATTTGTTCAGAATTATCTTGCGGATGTTCTATATTGAAATGGTTAGCCATTGGATATTTAGAGTCCTTATCCTTTATGGCCCTCAAGTGTTCAATGATTCTTAGTTTAAGGAGTCGTATTGGGCTCCCTATATAGAGTTGATCACACAGGCATTGTATGCCATATATTACAAATTGTGAGTTGCAGTTAATGAACTGTAAAATCTATTTACAATTGCCGTTTGGTGGCTATATTGTGTTTTTCCCAATTGTCATTTGTTTACAGATTTTACAGCTGCCACATTTGTAGTTTCCTAGTGATGATTTTTGATTCCACATTGACTCTATTATTTTCATAATTCTGGTAGGGGTAACGTAGCTGGGGCTAATTATATTTTTGATAGTTGGAGTCTTCCGAAATGTCAATGCCGGTTCTTTATCCAAAAAAGTCATTGATGTCTTGGTCTAGTTTAAGGATATGGCAATGTCTTTAAAGAATTTTCCTTGTATTCTGTACATCCAAGGTGAAGGTTGTGATTATTCTTAATTTGCAATTTGCTTCCTGTGAGGAGTCCTTGATCTTATCTATGAGTAGCTCCCTCCTGACTTTCATATATGCTTTGTTAAAGGATTGCTTTAGTGGGCACTTTACCCTCATGATGGCCACATTGCCCTGCCATTTGTGATGTAATCTATGATGTCTATGAGAGCAGTGCAAGGTGGGGGCGTGAGTTATGGTTGTATAAATATATGGGACTTTGACATTTGTTTGAGTTACAAACACACTGGGATTAACTAGGAGAGCCATCCAAACACATGGAGCTCTGGCCCGGTCCGGCCACCAAAGGTGTAACATCTATCTCGCTGAATGACAGCATGAGGTGGCTAGGTTAGAGCTACAGGAAGTCTCCTGGCTTGTCAAGGTGCTCTACAAATTTAAAAAAAGACTAAAGTTCCAAAGTTGTAGATGACCAAGTCAAACAAGGACAGGTATCCAACCTCAATGGAGCACTGACCTGCCAATTCAGTTGCAATGTGTCTCTAAAAGCCGACATGGGGTGACCGGGTCAGAACTCCATGGGAACAGGATGATCCACGGTTGGTATCCAATCTCATGGAGCCATGACTGGGCCCCTTGATGTCAACTTTCAGCTGCATCTTGCGCCTATGGTGATCACGTTAGGGCCCAATGAGTTTGGATTCCACTCCTGGTTCATGCCGGCGCTCTGCAACTTATTCCATGGGACCTTCCACCTGCAGTGACCCGAATCACGATCCATGTTTGTTTTGCTCACACTGGATCCAACTGACTGGTTTTAAAAAAGGTTAAAGGAACACCGGTCAAAAAAAAACCCCCACAGTTTGTGGTGTGCGGATTCACTCCCAGGCAATACTGCATATTGGGGACGAACCAGTCCTCCTGTAAATCTGCGGCACGTGCGATGCATGGTGCAGCTGATTGAAAGCAACCAACAGCAACTAATGTGACATGATCACTTTGCCTTGTTCTTTCTTGCCACCACAACAAATCTGCCGGGAACTGTTTGCATCCTCTTTTCACCCACTGGTCCTTCTCTTCCTCGGGGGCCCGTCCCTGTAGCTTGATGAATTGTACAAGTGGTAGTGAGTTGTACATTTCAGGGAATTGTGCTCATCCTTGTGCTAACACTGGATAATCTGAAACATAGGGCACCGGGAGATATGCTGCTTGTTTTGCCGCTTTGTCTGCGGCAGGGATACAGAGTGAGACCTCATCAGTATCACTGGTATGGGCGGTGCACTTTACAATTGCCGCCATTGAAGGCTGTGAGAGCGCATCTATTAGCTTGTCTAGCAAGGCGGCATGCTGTACTGGGGACCCTTCAGCCCCCAAAAACACCCTCTGCTTCCACCATGCTGGTCCAGAGTGCCCTGTGTTGGTGTCATAGGTCAGAATAGACCATTACACAACACCCCCGAGATGCTAGGAGCACCTCAATGAGTGCAATACGTTCTGCCGCTTGGGCCGAATAATGCATGGGCAGTCTCTTTTGTACAGTCACTTCATATTCTCCATCCACTAGGCGGACAACTGCTGCTCCAGTATGTCTCAGGCCTGTCTCCTGGTCAAGAGTTGATGAACCGTCAACGAAGAGGACCTCGCCCTCCTCGAGTGGGCTTTCCTTAGCTTTGGGAATATCCTCCTCCTCCCCGTCAAATGTCACACAGTCATTCATAGTGAGAACTTCATCAGTGCACATTTCTGTGAGGAAAGTGTCAGGATTTACAGTTTTGCATCGTACTATGTGTATGTGTGGACTGGACAAAATGACCTTATATGTGGATGCCCGCTGCGTTGTTAAAGTTGATTTGGATTGCTCGAAAATAGCAAATACCGCGTGCTCTATATACAGTGTTACTGAAAACCCCATTACTATTGTGGACCTTTGCTCAATTGCAAACGCTGCAGCAGTAAGTGCATGTATGCAAGGGAACCGGCCCTGCATCACTGAATCTAGGACACCACTGTAATAGGCTAAAGGCTTGTGGCCCATAGTGCTTTATAACGAATGGGTGTTCAAACAGTTTGATAGTCTGGGATCTTGGGGTGACTGGTACTCTGGAATATTAGGGTCTTGGGACAAGGGCATTTGGTCACTATAACTTAATGTTTGGGCCGGAGTAGGTCAGAGGCCTGTGCCCTCCTTCTCGTGGGATAGTTGCTCGCAGGGAGCTCCCGGCCCCCCGTGGCTTTGCAGGGTGCATTCTTTCTAGGTTATATTTGCTAACAGTATGAGACAGTGAGAAGTTTATGGAGCCTCATGGATTGGGCCTTGTCCACTACCGCCCAAGCTGCAATCCGCTTGCGCATTCACGCACATATCTCTATGTTCTGTGCTCAGGCCTACTGCCCTGGCTGCAGTCCTGAGCCTAGCCTCAATTTAAAGATGGCTTTTGTTTTCTAAGATGGCGCCCTATGTCTGGTACAATCGGCACCCAATCTCATTAGAACCTATCCCTAACGCAGCCTCTATTGATGGCCCCCTCCCCCCTATAATCTGCCCAGGCATCTAAAATACAGTCTTGGATATCTGCCGCATCCAAAATCTCTTGGGGGCCGCGTATGATCGCCCCTGCTTTCCAACACCCCCATTCCCTGCCTCCCATCCGCAGAATTCATCCACTGCAGATCCCCCAAACTCGCTCTCCTTACCTGAAATGGGCTCCTCCGTCCTGGCCCGCACAGGCAGATTCCCTTCCCGCGTGATGCCATGCAAATGGAAGAAGGGATCTGAGTGGAGCCCCGCCTCCAACCCTGCCTGGCTCTCCACGGCCGCTGCTACTAGTGAAGCAACGCAGGCATTTTTTTTTTCAAATTGCTTTTAGCACCTCCCGGGTTCACCTCAAGGTGCTAATAGCATTAATACCGCGTTCTAAGGGCTACATCGACCCGGTAACTGTACCAGTGCCCGGCGTTAAGCCCTTGCTTCGCTCAGGCCTATAACTTGGGTTGCAGGCTGTTACTGGCCAGTGAAGCCCTAAGAACATGGTATTAATGCTTAATGAAAGATCTCTGCGGGTAGGAAAAGGAATGAGGGGTTGAGATGGACTTTGTGATAGTTTGCGGTCTGGTGAGTCAAAGCATAGCCTCGATCAGAAAAGGGCAAATGCATAATGCACTTGCAAAGAGGCCATAACCACGTGGGTAGTTTCTACTACTTGCACGGAGAACAGAAATGAGTCATTAAGTGGTCGTGTGCAGAGCTTGGGGTGTGGTCCAGCGTACCCTTGAGGCACGGGGTCTTTAGGAATAGGGACATACATGAAGGAATGGATGAAGGGAGAGAAACAATGACTAAAGAAACAAGAAGAACCAAAATTAAATGGTCTTCTGTAATAAAGTGGAATTTTGGTAAGGGCCAAAGTTCTGTGTGATGCAGATGGGGTTCTAGAACTTAGCGGATGATGGATGGAAGAAGCGAAGTGAAGAGGGAAGCTGATGCAGGGCTCCACTCAGTGACTTAAATAAACCTCTTCACTTACCTTGTCTTCTTCACATCATTTCAACATCCTTTGTCTTTTATATTTTTTCTAATTGTGCAAAACCTATTTTATCGGTTTTGTGCAGCAAATGCACATAAAGACTGCAAAAAAGTCACATCTGTTTTGTGTGCTCAGGGCAGGCAGGTATGGATGCACAAAGGCAACAAGGAATGCTAGCTCTGAGGACTTCTTGTTTATGAAAAGACTTTGATTCATGGAAGTGTTTTATAATGGCGCAATCCCATAGAAAAACGTTCCATGAATCAGGCCCTTTGCCTTTCAAGACTTGATATGTGACGTTGTGACAGCGTGTTCAGTCCCCTCTGTAGCACCTTACGAGCACATTACATGAAAGAGCTAGCAATCCTTGTAGCCAGTACCAAAATGTGGAGGCGCGTTTAGGGTCAAGATATGCGGGAGAATTATAGTGAGTAAAAATAACGCTTGACTGGAAAAGTAATGGGAAGAAAGCCCAAACGCTAAGCCAATGATAAACAGATTTAAGAGGAAGGGACTAGTAAAAGAAAGAAAGAGGTCGGTTATACAAGACAGGCTGCCTTACCATGCACCCTGAAAGGCTACTCAAGTACCGGATTCATGTATCAGTAAGGCTTACTGGGGATCCTTCAAGTGCCTGATTCATGTGCTGGTAAACTGGTATCAGATACTTGAAGAGCCCTATTAAGCCCTATTTATCGGGGTCTGATAAATCCCGGATTGAGCAGGTCTCTCGGGAGTAACCCTACTCTTCCTCACCACTGTCTTTATATTGTTGACAGTGACTATGCCTCCGAGACAGGCACCTCACTCTCCCTAAATAAAAAAAAAAAAAATGGAAGGACTCTTTCTCTTTCCTGCCCTGAGATAGGGAAATGCTACCTGTGTCTTCATCTGACTACCCGATAAGTAGTGGGCAAACTGCTACTGCGTCCCTCTGGCTTTCCAAAATCCTTCAATCATCAAGGAAATATCAAGTCAACTTTGATGGAATTCATGAGCACAACAATCACTGCCAAGCACTGTAATGAGCAACAGCTACGAATTCGTTTAGAAATGGAAATAGGACCCCATTACCTGCAAAACAAATAAACAGCCCTTGCGTGAACATTCCCTGCCCTGCACATACCACTGCCAGTTTGTTGTGAGACATAAATGTGCAGGGAGTTGACCGTGGGGCTGCATTGCTAATACCTTAGGTCGTCGGCCCGCCGGTATCATCAGGATGTGAAACCTAGGGCTTTTGATGAGGCAGATGAAACATGAAAAAATGCTCTTCACATTGGTAATTATAGCATTTAAAGCAAATTTAGATATTTAATGTATCATCATTTAAAAAAAAAAAAATATTACAATGTATATGCAAACGGAAATGAATTACATGGTTAATCTGGTTAACCCCAGATTCCTTTCATATGTAAATATGGTGTAATTTTTGCAATGCAGAATACAATGGAGACAAACATGATACTGTGTTCCTATAGGGAAATGCTCATAATTACACACACACTGCATAGTCAGAGCACGTTCGAGTGCTCTGCGGGAGGCATTTGAAGAGAGTGGATTTACCTGTACCTTCAATACAGTGGGGCATCCCACGAGCCGGGTATTAGGAACCACATTTCCTAAATACTTCAATCCAAACAATTAGGAACACCAATCATGTTTTGGATTACAAATACCAGCAGTCCAAGCCGCCATATTCAATGGTGAGGGTTCATGTGAGTCTTAGTCCAAAACATCTGGAGAGCCGCAGGTTGTAGACACCTGATCTAGACCCTGACAACCCCTTTACATACAGGTGTTTGGGAATGATGAATACAAATCCGCTTGTGGCCACACATTGCCAAAAGCTGGGATTACGCACCGGGTCAAATGTAAACGCGTGTGGGAAAAAAGGGGGTGAAAAGAGAGATTGAAAAAAATATTTCAGAATTGGGTGAAAATACACAGATGTTAGTGAAAAATAATGAGAGGAAAAATGAATAAGGTTCGATAGGGTGAAAAGGGAGAGAGGGGAAAATTAAGATACTAATTAATAGGAATGAGTAGATTCATAATAAAACAAGTGCTTACCAAGCCAATAGATATGACTTTAATCATGGTTTTTACTACACAGAGTTTGTACTATGTGCTTAGCGCAGCCTAGCGCAGAATCAGGCTGTGATGAGTGCCCCTGGAGATGCAGATATGGCCCAGAGGATCTGAGGACTTTTTGGTAAGTGTGATATTGCCTTTCTTAACTTTGGGATCCTGCTGGAATAGTAATAGTGTAGGGCTGTGGAGGACTTCAGAACCTACTAAGCTTTCCAGTACCCCTAAAGAGCAGGAGTCATTTTGTCACAACACTGCCATGTGACAGGGAGCAAGGTAGAGTGGCCAGGGGGCAAGGTAGAGTGGCCAGGGGATTTTCTACACCCCACACCACAGGCTTGGGGGCCCCCCTGAGTCACCACCTTGGGGTTCTCCAAACGCAGGAGCCGTCCATTGACAATAATCAAAGGAGCTCATAATGGTATCAGATAGTCCTAAACTGTTGTAGCCTAATGCAGTTTTAGTGAAAATGAGTGGGAAAAATGTTGAATGGAAAAGACACAGGGAGAAGGTAAAAGACCAAACTAATCACAGTGTTGGGACAAAATGGGGATACAGAAAAAGGTGAGGTGTAGGTGGCAGGCGACCTGACCATGCAAGCCTTTACTACAGAGAGCAATGCACGGCTCTGGACCGCGTACCCACCAGTGAAGGGAATGCTCTACAACTGTCCCAATACCCGCTTCATGAGCAAATTACTTGTAATCTCCCGTACATCGATCCGGACCCCCTTCATCACTGTCCTAGCATCATTGAAGGTGAGTATGTCTCCAAGGCAAGAACCCCACTTTGCCCTGATTTGAAACACAAGAATGGCTCCTCCCTTTTCCTCAAAAAGGCATACCTTTGGCTGTGTTCTCCTCATCCACCTGTTTACTATATCCAAGCAGAATCGGTCCAGAGAAAGGGCAAATCCAGGAGGGGGAATGGAAGGGAAAGCAAGACTGCAACAAGGAAGAGTTGGGCTCAAGGTAATGCCATGCTATGCTATGTTATTATCTGTTGTGACATGCACAGCTGCCATTTGCATGGACCTCAGGCGCTCTGGCAGATCTGGAAAAGAGTGTGTAAGTTTTATTAGTTGGGAGGAGAGGGAAAGGCAGGTTTTCAGAGCTTTGCATTGAGGTTGCAGATCTGAAGCACCCTGAGCTACACGTGCTTCTAGACTATGTAGGTGAGAAATGAAGAAGGCATCAAAGGCCCTATGTCCAGACAGATGGCCTTGTGCTTATGTTATGGGTGTGTGTTGGACAGGGGCAGAATGAGTTGGTTGTAGTTAGAGGTGTCATTTTGTGATGTTCAACATTTGGGGAGAATTGTTTAAAAAAAAAGCCACATGCAAGTGGCTGGTTTGTTTTGTGTGTGTTGGGTATGGTTGATAGAAACTGAGGTTAGTCAAAAGGTAGGGAGTGTTCTTGGGGTGTTCGCAGTGCTCTCAAATTATTGGTCTTCGTGCCAATTGTGTTATGGTGAGTGGTGTTTGGCTTCAGTGATTTATGCATAAAATAATCCAGTGGTGAGGTTTACACATTCTGGGAGACAAAAAAGGCGTTCTCTAATGGTTTTAGTGGCGCTTTGATGTGATGTGTTCTAGGTGTTATACATTCTTGAATGTCCTGCGTGCGGTTCCTGGTGGACGATCAGGAGCCGGTATGGCTTTCTCTTTTGCGTCCGTGCATGAAAATCAAACTATTAAGGAATGTCCTTTCCATTGCTTGAAGTGTGCAGGAGAAGCTTTGCGCATGTGCGGCACTGCAGAACCAGGTTTTTAGACTTTTCCTTGATGTGAATAACTAGTAATGAAATGGTGCAGTGCCTCCAGATTCGTACTGCTTGTCCCAGTCCTTAAAGAATTGAGGAAATAGCAAGCGGACAATAGGCCTCATTACGGGTCCGCCGACCCAGACTTAACACCATCCGCCGTCGTTTCCGTGACCGTGCAATCACGACCCACGGACCCGGAAAAACCACCACCACAAACCGCTGCCGCGGAGTTAGGGATCCGTAGAATATGACGATGGTGAAACCACCCAGTTACCGGCAACACGAAACACCATGGGCATCACGAGTACCACAGACATGGAAACACCGCCACAAAAATGGCAGAAAAACTTTGGCCACGGAGGCGGTATCGACGCCACCACGAACATGACGTTAAACAGTACCAGGTGAGGTGACTCAGGCCACAGGTGCCCCAAATGAGGCCAGCCGGACACAGCAGGTCACTGGGAGGCTACAAAAGGGCCACACCCACACCCAGGCCAACTCCAAACACAACAATGCAGGCAGCAGCAGCATTGGGACTGGGACTATTGAACCTTCAGGCAGCAGTGCACATGGTGGCAGCAATGGTGCAGAGGAGGCGGAGGAGGCGCAGGCGTCAGTTAGCAAACCCTGCACCCATGCCAAACCCAATTGCGCAGCCTGCATGACCTCGCAGGCAGCCTGCAATACCCCGCATCAGGGCCTCACCCTGGAACCTGACCCCAGGACAGATCCACACATTATATCGGCTGGACCGTCCAACAATCATATACATCACCGCCATGGTTGAGGACGACATCAGCAGCCACATTGCCATCTTGACCGCAATCCCCCCCCTCCTGAAGGTGGTGTCAGTACTGCATTTCCTAGGCACTGGAACTTATCAGCACACAGTTGGTGAGCTGCACGGGCTCTCACAACCCAATATTGGGACAAGGACTGGACGCTCTGCTGCGCCATGTGTCGGAACACATCGCCCTATCCCGCACACTTGCAGAGGTCATTGGAACCAAGTTGGCGTTCCATGCCATTGCAGCCATGCCAAATTGCATAGGTGCATTAGACTGCACCCACATAGAGCTGACAGTACCACGTGCAATGGAGATGGTGTACCGCAATAGGAAACAGTAAGCTCTACAACCCAGTGAAGACGGGTAAAATTGTGCTTGTGTGTGCCATGCTGCACAATCTGTGCTTGCGCAGGAACATTCCGCTGCCCCCAGACGCATAAGATGAAGATGGGGATGGAGATGGGGATGGCGATGGGGATGGGGATGGGGTGGCAGCACAACCTCCCAGGGGTGCTCAAGATGGCCAACAAGCACGGGATGCACTCATTCGAATTTACTTTTGAGAGACTGCACATTGACAGCAAAGCATGGATATGACGATGCCAGTGAATAAATGATTTTTGTCTGCTGATGAAATGACAGATGTCCACTCATTATGGTAGTTTTCAAAGGTTTTTTATTATCAATTAAACAGGGAAGAAAGTGCATTGGGTAGGGAAGCTGTACACCCATGCCCACCCACCACCCAAACCACCCAAATGTTCCCACCCCCAACCAGGCCCCTAACAACTAACAACCTAATGGGCAACCCCCACCAACCCCACCACCCAAACGTTCCCACCCCTCCAACACCCATGGTGTCCCCAAATGTCATGTTGACTGGCATCCCCACATGCCACTATTTGCGGGGGTGCTTGTGCGCAGGTGTGTCCTTGCTGGTGGATCCAGTCAACCGAGTTGAACGCCTCCGTGGGCTGCCAGTGGCAGAGCTGGATGGGGTGGTGCTGGCTGAGGTGACTGTCGGTGTAACTATGGGCAAGCATCCTTGAAACGCCTGCTGGGCTACCAACATTGACTCTGCAATGCTGGACTGCACACTGTTCCCTTCCCTGACATGGCGTGCCAGGGTGAGAATTGTGGCTGCAAATCGTCCAATCGACCTGGTGAGCCGACGCACCGACGTGGCATTGCTCTCCCGCTGCAGCCTGGACTCCTTCCGCTGCAGCCTGGCCTCCTCCCGCTGTTGCATGGCCTCCTCATGCTGCAGCCTGGCCTCCTCCAGCTGTCTTTCCACCAGCTGCGTCAGGGTGGCCTGTTGTTGCTCGATGTGCTGCAATCGTGTACAGAGCTCGCCCATGGATGGAGTTGGGTAGCGCATGGGGCTGTGCAGTTCTGGGGGCTGAACTGTAGGCCATGGATGGGTGACAGGCCATCCATGTTGTCCCCCTCACCCTGCTTTACTGCTTCGGCCTGCATGGCCGGGGCACTCACATCACTTGATGCAGCCTCCTCAGCTGTGCAGATGGGTTGTGAATCATCATCCGGGGCCAGGGTGGGTGGCTGCATGGAGATGGTGTTGTCTGCTGGTGTGCCTGCTGCAGCCGGTGTGCCTGCTGCAGCTGGTGTGCCTGATGTTGCCGGTGTGTCTGCTGCAGCCGGTGTGCCTGATGTTGCCGGTGTGCCTGCTGCAGCTGGTGTGCCTGCTGCAGCCGGTGCCTGTGTGCCAGAGCAGCTCGCATCATCCTCCTGGACATGAGTGCTGCGTTGTGCGCCAGCAGGTGGCCGCTGCATAGCCTCTTGTCCGTCGTCGCTGTCACTTGTCACGACTGTGGGGATACAGAGGGCATGCGGTTAATTGTGTGGTGTTACGTAATGTGTCGATCACATGCATCAAACATCACAATCCATGTCCACTTGCAATTCAACACTTTTGACTATTGATACACAAAGGTGTGTGTCTTTGCTTCCAGTCAGGCACGCACTGTGTGAATTTCGAGGGATTGTGCTTTGGGGATGTGATACTGGTCGTTTGGCCAGTCAGTAGGTCCATTGGGTCACTTCTGCCCTGTTTGGGGGCAGCATTGGGAGTGGGTCCATTGGGTCACTCCTGCCCTGTTTGAGGGGGCAGCATTGGGAGTGGGTCCATTGGGTCACTCCTGCCCTGTTTGGGGGGGCAGCATTGGGAGTGGGTCCATTGGGTCACTCCTGCCCTGTTTGGGGGGGGCAGCATTGTGAGTGGGTCCATTGGGTCACTCCTGCCCTGTTTGGGGGGGGCATTGGGAGTGGGTCCATTGGGTCATTCCCAATCACATGTATGGCTTTGTACTCTAAGCACTTACCAGCATCTGCAGGTGGGCTCACTCCTGCCTCTGCCTCTCCTATGCCGTGGATGCCTTCGAGGTGCATGACACTGCTGCAGCGCTCCTCCCACGATTGCAGCTTCAGAGGGGATGCAGGGCCTCCACCAGTACCAGCCTGTGTTGGCGGTGTGCTGTGATGAGGTTGCGCACCCAGAGCCTGAGGTCATCCCACCTCTTGTGGCACTCCTTCACTGAGCGTGTGGCCACGCCAACCGCTGTGCACTTGCGTGCTGCCTCTGCCCACACCTCCTTGCGGCGTTGCTGTGTAGCGTGCCGCTGATCTGCACTAAAGAACATTTCAGCATGCTCAACAATGTGCTCCACCAGTACTGTGAGCTCAGCCTCACTGAAGCGCTGCTTTCTCTGTCTGCGTGCTGGTATCCTGGATGCCAGCTGGTATCCTGGATGTTGGATGGTTTGTCAGTCTCAGGGAGGTGATCTGACCTGTGGTGTCTGAGGATGGCAGTGGATTGTGCTTTATATAATGGCCGCCTCTCTGTTTCCGTTTTTTTCCCCGCGGTCATGGTATTGCCGCTTCCTGTGTTTCCGTGTCAGTGGGGGCGGATATGGTTCTAGCGCCGTTTTCTGTGGCACTAAGTCCACGCGCGTAGGTGTTTACGTGATGTCGGTGACTCCGTTTCCGCATCGGTGTGTTGCGTGCGACCCACCTGCCGTAATCAGCCTTTCTTTCCGCAACCGTGCGGTCGCGGAAGCGGAGTCACCATTGACATGGAATCACCGCATTCCAGCTAAGCGGACTCGTAATGAGGCCCCATGACTTTAATGATGCACCTGAACACAAAAATCTAGGTCACACCAAAGATTCAACACCTGTCATTCAATGCAGCAATAAATGGACATCACGGCACATCCCAATAATCCCTGGCACACATCACTGTCAATTTGTTGTGATTAATGAATGCATGAGGATTTGACTAAGTGAATTTTAAATATATCTTGGATAGCTACCCCCTTCACCTCTGCCCGGAGTATGGACTTGTCTTTCATGCCCTTGGAACCACGACATAGGATTTGCACGAAAGGTCTTGTAAGCCTTGCCAGCAGCAGCACATGACTAACACTTGTTGACAAGGGCTTCTTTTGCTAAACAACGAAAAACAATCAGAAGCCCAAATTTCTAATGAATAATTCACATGCATATGCAATATGCAATGTGAATGTTAGCACCACATCCATATTATGACAACATATTTCCAGGAGGAGAGGGAGGTGAGCAGACAAAAAGAAAGCAGAACTATGTCCTGATTATGATCAAATGAAAGAAGGAAAGATTATTTGGAACCAAATATAGCTCAGTGTGAACCGTTGCCCTATCAGAGGGGTCGACAACCTTTGGCTAATCAGATGTTTATGGCTACAACTTCCATTAGCCCTAAACCAGCATAAACCAAGGTTAATGATCATGGGAGTTGTAGTCCAAAACATCTGCACATTCTGGGAGTTGTAGTCCAAAACATCTGCACATTCCCTGCCCTAGCTGACGTGGTCTTTAAATTAGGCTTCAACCACAAAACAGCTCCAAGGTCACCCAGCCTTCAAGCAGAAGTGGTTGGGACCCAGGACAACAACTTCACTGACAAGAGCCTGGGCTCCAGAATATCCAGAGGGTCAAGGGCAGATTCTCAAGAGCAGGCAGAACCAAATGCAAGTCCTGTTAAAAATCCAGAGACCTGGGCAGTGGACAGGAGGAATATATTTGGATAGAAGACATACCCCCATGCACATTTAAATGTGCTAATCCCATCCCACTCAGCCTGCAATAAAAAAGCCATCAGGCCCAACAACAAACCATCCACCAAGACAATTGCAGCAGATCAACCAGTCTAGGCCTTATCCCTATTACAGCTCATCATTTAGAAAATTAGCAAAATGCTTTGCTAATGAAAATAGTTGACAGTCGCCTAGTAGGATCCTTATAATGAAGACCAACATTTTCAAGCTCTAGGACAGGAGATGAAGGTATAGAATCGTGTACTCGGTAAGGGAGCAAAATACAATTGGATATGTTTTAGTTAAGAGAATCATGGGAGGTCCCATTGGCATATGGCTCAACAGCAGAAATCACAACATCCAAGGATTGTTTGGAGCTGCTAAAATCTACTCCTTGTGATTACTTTGAACCTAGGACAACGATTAGCCCCCTGCATCAGGCATTATGGCTATTAGCACCTTGCAGTTTACCAGGAGGTGTTAACAGTGCGTAAACAAACAGTGCGTAAACAAAAAGACTTGTAGCAAGTGCCAATGGCCGCATGAAAATGGAGGTTGAGAAAGAAGAGGATAGCAATGGGGCCACAGAGGAGGGCCATCAATGTTCTGGAGTATGAGGTATGGAGGTGGACATGGCAGGGAGCATTAGGGCTGGCAGTGCAAAGGAGCAGAAGGAGGCCAGAGACCAGGCAGGGAAATACAAGCAGGTTCAAAGAGCGCTCAGCGCGTTCAGAATGCAGACTTGAATCCATAGTTCCAGCCTACATTCTGAGCTATCTGATCATCCATGCAACCGTCCCAGGTGCTAAATAGTAAATAAGAGTGGTTGTATATTATTATCTGTCTACACAGTAATAAAATGTGGCGCCTCTTTGGGACATAGTGCATGGTAAAGGAACAATTTCCTTTTCTCTGTTTCTTGTTTTAATTGAAAATCTTTTATTGATCACAACATTACATTCTTACACTCGCAATTTAACCTGGCCGTTGAATCAAGAATAACATTTGAATTGAAGCTTACAACAGAGCAAATCTAATAAAAGCCTAATGCAATTGAACATGACAATGAGGGAACACTGCAGAGTTCAAATCACTGTGATTAAAGGAAGTTCAGTCTGGCGCAATGGGAGTCTTCATCGAGAAATTGGGCTGTACTGGACCAATGTTGATTAAATGAGTCCCACATATCTTTGCAGCAGTTGCTGCAGGGGCAGCAGGTCTTGGTACCCCTGTTCACACTTCTTATACTGTGAAGGATTGCAGAGCCAGGCAGTGATCAAGAGAGTTCAATGTGATTTCCTCAAGCTTTTTTAATCGAGGGAGAATTCATTGATTCTTTTTGTGTAGGCCATTGTACTGCAAATGTATGCTGGGGGAGACCCCACGCATTCCCCTCTCTCCCAGTCTCTACCTTTCAGTGGCAGTTGCTATCATAGGGCGGCCGTGCGCCGCCCCCCCAGAAAAAAAGAGAGAAGCTAAAAGAGATTGAATCAGAGAACTTCTCTGATTGAATCTCTTTTAGCTTAGAAGATGCTGCATTTCCTGCAAGGAAACAATAGCGTATAGGCCGGCCCGGCTTTCACAGCGGGGCGCGTCCCAATTTAGTATATTTATTTCTATAGTAAAGTGCGTGGAGCTCATAGCTCCACGCACTGTACATAGCCCCTTTAATTAGAAGCCTGGCGGGGCGCTTCAGGGGAGGCCCTGCCAGTATAAAATGTGTGCAAACAGGGCACTTATTCCCACCCCTGCCATGGATACAGTAATGTCATTGGCTGGTAAACAGCCAATGACATTACTGTATCTATGACTGGCGGCGCAGGGTGTGTGCGTGCGCCTGCGCCGCCTTCACATGTCTGTTGACTGTTTCTCTTTCTTTTCTTTCTGCCCGACGACGAGTCAACAACAACACACAAGTGTGCTGCTGCACAGTGACCAGCCCAGCGGCGCCGCAGTAAGTACCCCATTGTTTCTTCAGGGCCTACACGTCGTTCAGTGTTGCTGCCAAGCTGACTGCCGTCAACTTGGGGCGAGCCTTGGTGGTAGCGGGCCACCCGCTACCACCAAGGCGGGGGCCGCCTGGGCAGCCCGCTACCACCAAGGCCTGGGTCTAGCCTACTTTGTTTACCCCCGGTCCGTGTGTGGCCCAAGTGCCTTGCCTTGGGCCACGCCGGACCGGTACGCAAGCAAGGCCCAGGGCAGGCAGGCGTGCGCTGCTGCTGCCCATTCTGCAGCCGCAGCCCGCGACCACTCCCGCATCTGCTAATTGTGCCGTTTTATTTTTTCGGCATTTTTCGACAAAAAATGCCAAAAATATAAAACGGGAAACTGCACAAGTCACCAGGGAGAGCCCTGGCAGGGAGAGGGCCTCTCCCTGCCAGGGCTCTTCCTGGTGATTTGTGCCGTTTTATATTTTCGTCATTTTTTGTCAAAAAATGCTGAAAATATAAAACGGCGCAATTAGCAGATGTGGGAGTGGTCGCGGGCTGCGGCTGCTCAGGACCAAAAGGATCGTTTGAGGCATCCCTTGGAAATGGGGTCAGTGTTGGCTTGTTACGCGCCCTGATGCCTGCGGGCTTTCGGCGCGTAACAAGCATAAAGTAAAGTTGGAGCAATGACTGCATCAGTTTACCTCGCTGAAAGGGCTGCATATTGGATTGGCCAATGTCTTGGCTTCGGAGATCTGTCTGAGGATATGATTGGTTATTTATAACACACGTAATACCCAGAGGTTTCTAAGCGCAGACCTTGGGATGAAACCTGTGTTGCTCCACTCGTCTTGCTTTTAAGGCGAGCACGGTGCCCCTGAGCTATCCTCCCGAGACAACTTCTCTTGGACTTAATGAACTTGCTCCACACTGATTGGGTCCAGTTGATCAGACTGCAATAGAGATGTTGTTCGACAGGCTATTGATTCTCTGGGAAGTCTGTACCAGAGCGCAGAAGAGCAGCAAAGGGGAGCGCATGCAAGCTGCTAGGCGCACATGCACAGAATATCTCACAAGAGCTCTGTAAGGTGGGTGAAAAATATAGGAAGTGTGAGAAATTCATCTCAGAGGTTACGGGCTTTGATGCGGTGCCCAGAGGTCTTTGGTTAGTTGCTCAAATGCGGGGGGCACGGTTTGTCACGGATGTCCTTTTCTTGTTGGTTTAATCTGTTACAGGTGGGGTGGCATGTTTCTCTACTCGGCACTTCTGAAGTCAGAGCCACGTGGCTGGCATCCCCTCAGTAATTAAGCACCAGAACAATTTGCAATTTCATGGTCCTTACAATGAGCATTTGCACTGAGTAATGTGTGATTAACATGTGGCCCAGGAATGCTTAAACCCGTCAGTGTTCATTATTTACTGAGCTGTTTCTGTCACAATGCACTGCTGACAGATACACCTCAGACACCCCAACAATGAATGCAAACAAACATTACCATCCTCGTGGTAGATGCATCTGCACCTGTGCGCGTGTGCATAAGCAGAGCTCAGAAGTCTCCCATGGCCATGCCGTGAGAAGGCCATTGAGTCCTGTTTTTGCTTGGAATTCTGGGACTTGTAGTTTTCGTACATTTCAAATGGGTAAGAAAGACAATTTCCAGACTCCAAAGGGAAAACGCAAGACTGGTTGTCCTTCTCGTGCACGACCATGCAGAAGCTTGAGAGCAAAGTAGAAGAGATGTTCATCAATTCGTTTTTTTCTGTGCATTTTTGTCTTGTGGTATGTTTTTTCCACCAACCATAAATCTGTAACTACAAGTCCCAGAATGCAGAGCAAAAGCAAGGACTAGATGAGCAACTCCAAAACAACATGGCAGATGTTGACGTGTATGTTGTAAGTGCTGGTTTGGTTGCTTGCGAGCATCCCTCTGTTACTCGAGGGCGATGTAATGCGAGGTGGGAATTTCCACACCACCACAGTGGGAGAGCATCACCCCTCAACAGTCACAGGCGACAGACTGGATCAGTTGCTTGGGGCAAACATTTTACAGCGTGCATGCAGGTTTGGTTTCTTCCATAGATATTTGCGTACAATTTGTATCGGAGGCGTAGTGAGGGGAACACGAGATCCAGAAGAGGCAATTTCTCTGCCAGTGCAGATGGCACACATTTCACTTGGGGACTCTCGTGGACTCTTTAGAGAGGATGCGTTTTCTCTGCCGCGTGAATTGCTAGCAGGGAGATGGGTAGTCCCTACGAAGCACGCGTCCTCCAATGAAAGAATGCCCTGCCCTTCAGGGGCAGTGGCTGCCTGCCTGGGGCACGGAGGAATGTCATGTTTTCGTGGTATCATTAATGGTTCAGGCAGGTACTTCCTCCAGAATTCTGCTGTAAGGGATGCCCCAGGACGGTTGGGACGGGGTTGTCCCTTTGGAGGCGCAGCTCATCCACCATTGATGTCACATATTTTGCTGCTGAATTGTCAATTACTAGCATAACCTGAGAACAGTGGGCTAAGTCTGTGAAAACAGCAGGTGTCCACATTCTTTGTGGAACACTCCCGTCCCCTGCACACCCTTGTAGTTGAAAATACAACCAAATTCTCTTGAGTAATTTCAAAAATAAATCTTTATAAAGGGATGATATCGTCATCCATGGATTTTGTGCCCCTCATGGGGTTAGTTTAGGCAAATGATAATTCAACGTGCAATTTGTCACAGTTTATAATCAACATATAAAACCTAAAGTAAACTGATTTTTACAATACATAGTATTCACAGTAACTATTTTTCATAGTCCAGACAACTGAATATTAACATTTATAGTTCAAATGACTTATAGTAGACAATTTGTACTTGATTTGAACTCCCAATCCAATGTGTCTTAGTAGGCAGAGTCCAAGTTTTCAAAGTACTGTATGCTTTACGCGTTTCGGGGCGAATAGAACCCCTTCTTCAGAAGATGTCTACTAAACGTGTTTTTCTTCAATTTATCTGTATTAACAGTAGAAAGGTTATTGTTATTTAAATCGTAATAATACATCATAGTCCCTGTCTGTCATGACTGGATTTTTCTTAATATATAATCACCTGTTCATTTCTTAGTATGGTCTCAATTGGAGATACAAATTCCATCTTGATCGGTATATCTTTGTCAATCCTAAAAAAAATTTAAAAATATGCAAAAAGGGGGGTTGTGAGTCCCTATCATTATGAGAAGTAAAGATATAAAATAACTGCAACCATGTTTGCATTCTCAAACATGTCCATTAGAGAAAGGGTATAGATGTTTACCTGATCAGCAGGTCGTAGTCGGGATTTTGGGTAATTTCCCGCTTTGTTAAAGCTCTATGCTCCTGTAGTGGATCTTAGAAACGCGATCAAATGACAACGTGGGCCCTGTAAAGCGGAAAGAGGTTTATCAGGGGCTATCTTTATCAATTACCGAAATCCTATAAGATAATTCTATGTGGTGAGTGTAAAGTTCTAATTAAGCTTACCTCAAAGTATGAATGAAGAATTTAATTTGGGTGTTTTCTTATAAGCTTCCTCATCTGCTATATTTTCGAATGCTTTTTGATGACTAGCTGTACCAACACAGATATTTTTGAATTGAAGCTTTTAAACAACTAATACAAACACAGCTTCCTTATCATCTAAGGAATAGTCTCTCTTGTGGTAAATATATCTAGACCATTAGATTATTTGTGTCCTGAACACCATCAATATTTGATAGAACTTATATTTTCATTTTTTGTCTTGAAATAATGAAATGTATACACACATCCACATTAATGCTACACGTTTGTAATTAATTGACATAAAAAAAGACATTCAGTTTCAATAACAGATAGACTGTGAGATTTTTCCTCTAATCACGAGTCGACGATAATTCTTAAGACTATTCTAGATTTATGTTAAAAAACAAGGAACCCACATTACTGACCAGCATATATGTTCAAAATATAGATTCTAATTTAGCATTGAAGACTCTACCCTATTCTGCTTATACCACCCATTAAATCGCGTCAAAAGTAAACATTGTGACGTCACGACGTTGACACGCATTGACGTCATCACGCTATATAAACATCAGAACGGCCATTTTTGTTCAGTTGCCGTACGTATGATTTTCAACATACGATACATGCACAAAGACGTCCCTCTTTGAGGTAAGCTTAATTAGAACTTTACACTCACCACATAGAATTATCTTATAGGATTTCGGTAATTGATAAAGATAGCCCCTGATAAACCTCTTTCCGCTTTACAGGGCCCACGTTGTCATTTGATCGCGTTTCTAAGATCCACTACAGGAGCATAGAGCTTTAACAAAGCGGGAAATTACCCAAAATCCCGACTACGACCTGCTGATCAGGTAAACATCTAAACCCTTTCTCTAATGGACATGTTTGAGAATGCAAACATGGTTGCAGTTATTTTATATCTTTACTTCTCATAATGATAGGGACTCACAACCCCCCTTTTTGCATATTTTTTAATTTTTTCTTAGGATTGACAAAGATATACCGATCAAGATGGAATTTGTATCTCCAATTGAGACCATACTAAGAAATGCACAGGTGATTATATATTAAGAAAAATCCAGTCATGACAGACAGGGACTATGATGTATTATTACGATTTAAATAACAATAACCTTTCTACTGTTAATACAGATAAATTGAAGAAAAACACGTTTAGTAGACATCTTCTGAAGAAGGGGTTCTATTCGCCCCGAAACGCGTAAAGCATACAGTACTTTGAAAACTTGGACTCTGCCTAGTAAGACACATTGGATTGGGAGTTCAAATCAAGTACAAATTGTCTACTATAAGTCATTTGAACTATAAATGTTAATATTCAGTTGTCTGGACTATGAAAAATAGTTACTGTGAATACTATGTATTGTAAAAATCAGTTTATATGTTGATTATAAACTGTGACAAATTGCATGTTGAATTATCATTTGCCTAAACTAACCCCATGAGGGGCACACAATCCATGGATGACGATATCATCCCTTTATAAAGATTTATTTTTGAAATTACTCAAGAGAATTTGGTTGTATTTTCAACTACAAGGGTGTGCAGGGGACGGGAGTGTTCCACAAAGAATGTGGACACCTGCTGTTTTTACATAATTTGGTACAACCCAGTGTCAAGGTTGATATTCTCCCCCGCACCCCACTAAGCATCGTAATACTCTCACCTCACTTAAACTAGAAGGTGTGCACTAGGCAAACTTGTTTGAGCCTAAGTCTGTGAAAAGACATACAATCTTATTGCATAAAAGTACAGGACAGGCGTTCCGAACGATGGTGCTGGCCAACTATGATCGGCCTACAACAAGCCTGAGGATCAACGGCCACTTCTCGGCTCCAATCCCCTTGTCATGCGGGACTCGGCAGGGCTGTCCGCTGTCGCCCTTACTTTTTGCACTCACCATGGAGCCCTTCGCACAAAAAATTAGGCGGAATGACCAAATCAAGGGCATAACAAGCGGCCCTTCACATCATAAACTTGCCCTATATGCGGATGACATTTTACTTACGATCTCGGAGGCCCCCTCATCGCTTGAACATGCGATTCGCGAAATCACCAGCTATGGCGAAGTCTCGGGCCTCACCATAAACTTCGATAAGGCGACTTGAAGCGATGGGGGACCCAGGAGATTTCGCTGCTTGGACGCATCAAGGCATGCAAGATGAACCTTCTCCCGAGATTTTTGTACATATGCGCCTCACTGCCAGTGGCAATCCCCACTCCGATTCTCCGAGGGATCCAGAGGAAAATGCTGAACTTTATCTGGAGAGGTAAGAAAGCGAGAATCCCTCTCAGAACTATGTTGGGGAGTCCCAAACTGGGGGGACTGGGGGTTCCAGACCTTCAGGCCTACAGAGTGGCAGCCCAACTGGCCCGGGTCCAGGCCTGGCAAAATACGACAGACCGCCCGAGATGGGTGGAGCTGGAACAGTCGCGGACCCCCCCTGCCTCTGCGATTTCTGCCACACATCCCGCCCCCCCTCAGGTCCCATGGGGGAGAGCTCCTGCTGTCGACCAAACACACCCTTAGCACTTGGGACTGGGCGCTGAAACGAAAGGGAGTGCCAAGAGGACTGAGCCCACTCTCCCCGGTCTTTCTCAACCCAATGTTCGCACCGGGCATGCATCCCCGCAGTTTCCAAAATTGGACCAAAGGTGGGCTAGAAACCATAGACCAGCTGTATACAGGGGAGAAACCGCTCACTTTCGCCCAATGTAAGGAGAAGTTCCAACTTCGGGAATGTGACAGATTTACTTACATCCAACTACGCCACTGGTGCTCACACCCCCAAACCTTGCAAGCAGCGACCCGTCCTCCCACTGCCCTGGAACTCACCCTAGGAGACCTTCCGACTCGCGGCAGCGTATCCACCCTCTACAGACGCTTCTTAAGCGACTTCCTAACCACAAGAACCCGATGTATGGCCCAATGGGAAGCGGACCTGGGACACCCGATAGAGGATCAAACCTGGGTGGACATATGGACCCGAACACATACCGCATCCACCTGCATCACCAACAGAGAATGCGCATACAAAATCATGCTGCGATGGTACTATTCGCCCCTCAGACTCCACCATATGAACCCCCAGATAGACCACGCTTGCTGGAGAGGATGCGGCCTCCCTGGCTCTTTCTTCCATATGTGGTGGGACTGCCCGAAGATCCGACCATTCTGGAAAGCTTGCCTAGAGTCTATTTCACTGATTACCGGAACAATGATTCCCTCGAAACCGGAACCGATCCTGTTAGGAGCTCCAATTCCCGGGATCTACCCGCTCTCCGGACCCAGAGCGAAACTATTGACTCACTGCTTACTGGCAGGGAAAACGGTGGTGGCCCGAACCTGGAAATCCCCGGAGGGCCCCCACATTGCCCAATGGTGGACCAAAGTATGGGACATTCTGATAGCGGAGAAGGTAACGGCAGCACGAGCGGGGATGCTACACCGCTTTCAGAACATCTGGGCCCCAGTCCTGGAATTCGACCAGCGCTTCCCCGCCCTGACCTATAGGCCCGCCAGAGCCCTCTGGATCTTGACGAACCAGGCGAGCCCGGAGGAAGACTCCTGACCGCTGAGGCTCCAGCCGGACCGCCCGGGCGGGAGGAGCCCGCTCGCAGAGCCTGTGGGACTGATAACCCAGGGAGGAGGATAGAGAGAGAAGACACAGGGGGGGTCTAAAGACTGGGGGTCAACTTGCTGAGATAACCCTTGCATATAATGTCTGTATTTATCATTCTGCCTTGATTTAAAATAAACAAAGTTAAAAAAAAAATCAATTGCAGTCATTTGTTCTTCTATTTTGGATTCTTCTAGTGACTCTCTTCAGGTGAGGTTTTGTTTTTGCTTATCCAAGTGTCCTAAACGGTCCAGGTAATTGTAGCTACTCAGACTTGGTAAATAAACATATCTTTTTGGGCTGCCAGAGCCCACCTCAGAGACTAACATGGAGACTTTAATAAAGTTATTTCTAAGGGAGAAGGGCAGATTCCCTCTTGAAGCCCCTGTGCATGCCTCTACTTCAATATTTTCTGAACATTGTGGGATGTATGTCTATTGCTTCCATGCTCTCCTGCATGGTCCAAAATGCTACCCTTTTGATTGTTTTTACACTTGGGCCAAAGTGGCAAAGCTACTAAGAGGCTACATTTACAGATGAGAAATGTGGCTCATGACTTTTCGTAGTCCAAGAAAGTGTCCCTTAATTTGGTATCAGGTAATATTTTCGCCACCAAAAATATCACCGTACATATGGTCGTCGGGAACGGCCATAGGCGATATTTTTGGTGTCGAAAATATTAGGTGCAGGGGTTGCAGGGGTGTCCCCCCGTACATAAAAAAAATTATGCGGGGGTTGCGGGGGTGTCCCCCGCAGAGTCCATGTGTTATTTTTGCCGCAAAAATATGGCGAAATTTTTGTATGGCGATATTTTTGCCGCAAAAATATCACATGAAACCCTTAATTTGCACCACAGCTGTATTAAAGTGAAAGTCATCATTTCACGTGCAGTTGACTAGAAGACTTCAGGATACGACTTAGCACCAACTGCCCCAGGTGCGAATATTTGCAGGCCGGCCTAATCCACATGTTCTGGATTGTCCTATGGAGAATGAATTCTGGTCAGACGTGGTCAGTAAATTGACCAATATCACTAGCCTTTCTCTACCGCTAGCACAACTCGGCGGCCTTCTGAGTGGTTTTCAGGAGTGTCTGAAATTCTTCTTTAAGTTGATCACTGTAGCGCTTCTGATGGCCAAGCAAAGTATATTGCTCACATGGAGGGGTGGTGGGTACTCTTGATCGGGATAGGCAGATTCCAATAAAGGTTTTTCCATCGAGGGAGAAATCATCAAATTCTTTTCATCAAATGTTATCGCAAATGTATGTACGGGTGGGTTAGGGTAATGCAAAAGGTAGCAGTGGCGGCTGGTGAGTTTGAAAGCTGGTGGGGCATACATTTCCCAGGGCGAATTTAGTAGCGAGCGCGCACAGCGCGCAAGCCCATCCCCCCCAGGGTGGTGCGGGGGGATTCTCCCTCCGCAAAATTTTTTGAAAAATGGCCTACAAAATGTGCAATTTACTGTCCAAAAAACCCACCGAAATATGAAAAAAGCATTCGGTTTTACATATTAATGGTGGTACACTATTATTACGTGTGCAAGTGTGATGGTGTATTTTACAGCAGCTTGTATTGAGAATAGATGGTACTATGGTGTATGCATAAAGAAATTCATTATATAGTCAGTAATGATGGAAACATTTGTTTGTCATGCTGTTACTGGCATTCACATGCGTTCATCCTCTTACTAAGGTGGGATTTAGGCATTTTCTGAAAGAGGCAAACTAAGCTAAAATATTACTTTCGTTTTTAACCACTTAATTAATGCGACATTTGTCCTACCTCTAATGGCTGTCTGCCTCGCTGAGTTGCCATTGCTTCAGTTGCTCAAAGTTGCAACACGTGGTATGCACATTCCCTGCCCTTTTACTGGGAGTGGCTGGCAGCCTGCAAATGAAAAGTGTGTTTCATCAACTTTCAAACAGGAAATTTATTGCAGAGAAATACCTAATCACAGGCTGCTTCTGGGGCGCAGCCATTTAAACATTGTGTTCCAAAGAGAGAGATAGCGGACTTACATGCTGACTAGACTCATCTGAAGCATTCACACACACAGCCGCTTACTCTAAGGCCCTGATTCACAGAACGTTTTCCAATGGGGTTTTGCCATTATGAAATGCTTCTGTGAATTAGGCCCTAAAGGTCTTTGCACATGCATGATGGGTGGTTGATGCGCTGAGTATGGCGGCAGTAACATGATTTTCTTGTAAGACTGAATGGCCAGTCTGAACAGTAGCATCCATACACTACACAGCCATTGCGTCATCCTGGCATTTGGGGTCCATCGACGGAAAGTTTGTGGCTGTTGATTACAATAGCAGTAGCAGAGTCTACGCTGTGCCCACCTAATCAGCCACCTTAAGGCTCTCCTCTGTATGTGCCTCAAAAACTCCCAGAACATTAAAAACCCATGCATTCACAAGCTACCATAGAGCACGAGCAGCAGGCTACTACTAAGCGTTTCAGACTCACCGCTCTCAGCAAGCGTCCTTAAAAATGATATCAGCTGTCAGTTAGGGAGAGCAGGCTGATTGTCTAAGCTTCCTGCGCTCACTCATGTCTGCCCTGATACTGTTGTCTCATCCTTATAGGGCCTGCTTCTTATTGCCTAGAGGACAAGGGCTTAAGTAAACAGAAGCGGCTGACACAGTCACTTTTAACGCCTGTCCGAAGCCGAAGGCCCCTAAAGTGTGTCCCATAAACGTCCAATCCACCCTATCAAACGCCTTAGCTGCATCGAGGGCCACCAGGATTAGTTTTTGGGAGTTCCGGGAGGCGAGGTCCACCAGATTCAGGGTTCTCCGGATATTATCGCCTGCGGTCCGGTGCCGGATAAACCCAGCCTGGTCTGGATGAATGATGTTCGGCAGGATGCGATTCAAGCGGATCGCCAAAATTTTCGAGTAAATGTTCGCATCTATGTTCAAGAGTGCGATGGGTCTATAAGGAGTTATGCTTCTTGGGTCTTTTCCAGGTTTGGGCAGAAGGATGGTGGTCGATTCCTGCATCGATGGGGTCACCGCCCCCGTTTCCCTGAAGGAGTTGAATGGGGTGGTGAGATGGGGTGTCAGTTGCGACCTGAATAGCTTGTAGAACCTGGTTGAGAAGCCATCCGGGCCAGGGGCCCGTGTTTTGAGAGATTTGATGGCGTCCTCAATTTCCTCCCCCGTGATGGGCTCCTCCAGTTCATCTCTCATTGCGTCGGAGATCTGGGGCACCTCTGCCTGCCGAAGGTATTCCTTCTGTTGTGCTGGGTTTCGTGGGGTTGCCTTCACGGTTTGGGCCAAGTGCTCAATCGCGAGGCGTTGCTTCTCGGGTTCTGAGTATAGTATGACCCCGTTGGTGTCTCGCAGGCCCATGATCGCGATGCTGCGTCTCTGCCTGGCTAATTTGGCCACCAGGAACCTGTTCGCTTTGTTGCCCTTCGCATAATATGACTGTTTGACCTTCGCCATTAGTTGGGCGGTTTGTTCCGCGTAATGGGCTTCCAGTCTTTTCCGTGCCGTGCGAATGGCCCGTTGTGTTCTGGGGGACCAGCCTTTCTCCTTATGGAGTGCCTCGGCCTCTCTCAATTCAAGCTCCAGGGCCGTCCGGGTTCGTCGTCTATCTCGATGGTAGGCTGCACCCTGAGCTATCAGGGAGCCCCTGATTACTGCCTTCATGGCGTCCCAGTTGTTTGCTAATGAGGTGTCTGAGGCCGGGTTTTCCACGAAGAAGTTCTTTATGTCCGTTGCGATCTTGTCTCTGGTGGCCATGTCGTTGAGGGTTGGGTCGTATAGCATCCATTTGCGCGGGGTGGTGGGGTCAGGGTTCTGAACCCGAAGCTCCAGGAGCACTGGGGCATGGTCAGAGATCGCTCTTGTGCCGATAGTGACCTTCTTAACTGAAGGGAACGTGTGAGGTGAAATCAGGAATAGGTCAATCCTTGAGAAGGTGCGGTGGACATACGAGTAAAAGGAGAAGTCCTTATCATCAGGGTGAAACACCCACCAAGAGTCTATTATCTCCAGGGTCCTAAAGAGACGAAGGAGGCTGAGTGCTTGGGCGAAGTCGCCTGGGGTCGGGGGGTGTGATCGGTCTTTAGTGGGGTCAGGGACCCCGTTGAAGTCCCCACCGACGATCGTTTGGCCCTCCACGAAGCTGGCGAGCGATGTGCCCAAGGCGTCATAAAAATGTGATTGTCCAGAGTTGGGGGCGTATACTGAAACGAGGGTGTACAAGTCTCCCAACAGGAGACATTTGATCGCTATAAATCGCCCTTCTGGGCATGTCTTTGTTTCCAGAATCTGTGGGTTCAAGTCTTTCCTGAAGAGAATCGCCGTGCCTCCTTTTTTGCTTGTGCCGGAGGCAAAGAATTGAAGCGGAAATAGCCGAGACCGAAGGCGGGATACATCAGCGGGCAACAGATGGGTCTCTTGAAGCATGGCAATCGCGGCCTCCTCGTCGCGGAGTTTTAATAGAATTGCCTTTCGCTTGTTGGGAGAATTTAAGCCATTAACAGTCAGGGAGAGGATCCGAAGCGACTGAAAGTCCTCTGAAGGCTCACTCTCCGTTCCCTGCGTTAGGGGGGGGGGTCTTGGGGTGGAGGTTCAACTGCCATGACTGATGGAAGCACTCACAAAACCATTCTGCACTTGAGGTTTTAACGCGAAATCCCAACGAGGGATCGCAACTTTAACAGGGCGGTAGACCGACTTTGTCAGTACGGTCGTACCTAGGGCCAACAGGGCCAATTGTCCCATACTGTGGGTTCTCAAGGAACAGAAGATGGAAAGTATCCTTGGGGTGGGTATGAGCCATGGGAATGCCCCGCCGTCGTCGTGTACTTAAAAGAGGTTGGCAAATAGGTAGCGGGTTCTAATTCAGACGAGCATATCTGTGTCCCGGCTAGCTCGTTGACGGATACTGCGACCGTGGAGGCGTCCAGGTTCATCACTTCTTGTTGTTTCGTTGTATCGACGACCAAGGCGTGCGTTTAGCTTTTGGGGAGAGAGGCGGACCAGGGTTCTCAGTCCCTTCTAAGAGTGGCGTGGGAGGGTCCCGGGGAGCGGTCGAAAGCAAGATTTTCTCCGCGTCTTCCAGGTGGCTGATTCGGCGTAGGGTGCCATTATATGTGAATTGAAGAGCTGTCGGGAACAGCCATCTGTAACGGATCTGTTGCTCCTGGAGGAATAATGTCAGAGGCCGAAGTGCTCTTCTTTTCTGGAGCGTGAGTGCCGAAAGGTCCTGGTAAATTTGAAGAGGGGTGCCCTGGAAAGTGATCTCTTCATCTTGGCGGCTGATCGCTGATATCGCTTCTTTCGTTGTAAAGAAGTGAACCCTAGTGATCACGTCTGGAAGGGGGTCCGAATCTGTCCCGCGGCGCTGGCGAAGCCTGTGGGTACGGTCCAATATGAGCCGAGATTTGTCTAGATCTGGAAGTAGAGCCTCAAAGAAATTTGCCACGTAGTCCGCTAGCTTGTTATCGGGGACGGAGGATGGGATGCCCCGGATGCGGAGATTATTGCGCCGGGCCCTATTTTCGAGATCTTCCTGTTTAAATTCCATGATCTCGCATTTGTGATGCAGGGAATCGATCGATTTTTGCATTTCCCCCAGAGCGGTGGTGTGCTCCTGGGCATGATCTTCGATCTCTCCAAACCTCTGCTCGAGTTCTGTGACTCTCTGATCTGTTTGGTCAACTTTGGTGGCGAGTTCCGAGAGGCAAGCGCGGAACTCAGATTTGATGTCCGCCATGAAGGCTATAAGGTCTCCTTTAGTGGCAAGCTTGCCCCTGTCCTCTTGCTGCTTCTGTGGGGTCAGTTTGGGAGGTTCCTGTTTCTTGGGTTTCTCTGTAGCCGTAAACATGGCGGAGATATCCGTGCCTTTGCTCACTTTTGTTTGTCTCGACATTTTGCTCACGCCAAACAGTTCCAGTCGGGAGACTAGTGGCAAGGCCCAGGACGGTGGGAGATGGCAGCTGGAGAACTCCGTCACCCTGGCCTCCGCTCCGGGTCAGGTGTAGGTGGGTGGGCAGGGGCGCCCCAGGAAGGGTGGAACGGGGAGAAGGACTTCGGTAGGGCTGATCCAAGATGGCCGCAGTGGTCCCGACTTGATCTGCAAAGTAGGGAGAGGAGTGGGGACCTGCTCTCGGTAGCAACCCAGGAGGAATCCAGGCTGCCCAACCGAAATCAGGGGATTCTATATTAGGTACCGCTCCCCCCTCCGGTTCTTCTGCCTCCCAAGGTCCCGCTACCAACAGGTGCGGAGCGTGCTGCTGAGCCCCGGTATGGCGGCCATCTTAGTTTCGTCCGTCGGGTACGGGAGAGAAGTTCAGCTTCAAATTTCTAGTAGAACGCCGCCACGGTCGAAGACGGTGTTTAGCCAGGTTATGCCATGTCGGTTCCGGTCGCTGTGGATGGCATTAGCGACACGAAACCCCGCCTAGAACCGCCAGATTTCGACGGCGGCAGCGGGCATCCCACGGGCGGCCTCAGAGGAGCGACCACATCGATGGCGCTCCAAGCCACGCCCCCCGACTGCAATTGATTTTTAAAGGAGGAGTGATGTGTGGGAATCCTCAAAGACAACCCAAGTTTGTTCTAAATTCTTGAAGCTTGGACTGTGAAGGTTTTGTCTTCTGCTGAGATTAGTGAGAGGTTTGGAGTGCAAGGTAAAGGCCTTGCAGAAGAACAAAGATTCTAATAAGAATGTAAAAAGAGATACTTTTTTATGTGTGAGGGTCCTTTGATGAACAGGTTTTTGTGGGTAAAGGCGTCCACCTTCAGGTTATCCTTGGTTGGACAGGAAGTCAGCGTCATTTTTGTAAAAATGAGGTTGCGTGAGAAAATGGAGGGCATTGACCACTGTACATGCCATTTTCTGCTGCAGTGTCTGTAACCTGGCTATTTGGCGGCCGGTGTAGCCCATGAGCAGAGAGTTCAAATAATTTAATTTTGCTGCTGTTATTGTTGGCTAGATGTTCAGAGTGGACTCCTGAAAGAAAAGGATAGAGTCAATGAAAAATTGGATGTAATAACTTGTGGAACTAATGATATGACGTACATGAGAATCCATATGAAGTTGGGTGTCTAAAAGGATCTTTTTTAAGTGATTTTATCATTTTTGGCAGATGACGGATGGGAGTTAAGTACATTTAAAAGGATGGTGACGGTGTAGCGAATGCACTGGCATTTACTGGGGTGCCAATGAACGTAAGTTCTGTCATCAAATTGTTTAAGCTCAGCCAGTTTTGGTTCATGCCGGTTGTAATTCTATGACAAGACAGGAGGCTCTCATTATGCTTTATCTTTATTTGCTGCCACACCAGCACTTCAAAACTTAAACTTTAATTGTGAACATATGTGGTTTCCGATCCAAACATCAGGAAAACAAAATATGGAAAAGATTAAAGTCCTCTTGCTAAAACTCATCATCTGTTCAATCCAAAACCAGGGGACTACGAGCCCCATGAACCTTAGGGCTCCGATAGTCCTGACTTCTCTCCTCTCCACCAATCAGTGGGTATCCCCATGTATAAGAACCCCTTTGACTTGGTCCCTTCCTCTTTCTTTTTGCTGCCCAGACTCAGATAAGTGCCTACAATTGTATTTTATACATTTGGGTGTTTGCGTAATTAATAATCGTTATTTAGTACCTTAACAGATATTATCTGTGCATCAGTACGTAGAAAAGCTAAGCTTTAGCTGCGTTACTTAAGAATACTCAGTCATAATTGCCCACGAGTTGTTACCGTATCCAAGCGCTTAGTGCGTGTGTTAATGGCACGGACCATGTCGCAGCAAGATTCCCTTCCAGCCGCATCATGCTCGTGAGGGAACAAAGTTTTTGGTAAGGAGCTTGGGCCGTAGCTGCAAGCAATTCCGCTCGCTTCAGGCAGCCGAGCCCCGCTCCTGTCATAGTGTGAAGAGCGCGCTGGCGAACACGGCGCTGTTAGGACCCAGGGGAGCAGGAACCGTCCAGGTTTCCCACCCTCCCCTGGGATTCCAAATAACGTTTGCACTACTTTTGGATCACGAACGACGACACAACACGAAGACTGAGCTCCAGTCAGAAAACAAAAAAAAAGAAATGCAAAAAGACTGCATTTTACACATGCGCCTCATAAACACCAAGACACGTGTTAGCATCTGTTAAAGCAGTCTTAGGGCATTCTGCTACCGACTTCCCCGCAGTTGGCTCTGCCAACACTAGGATTATGGCCCAACTTGGCACCCCAAACAGTACTCCATCCACCTCACCGGAATGGAGCCAGGAAGAATGGGAGGAGGACACTGCCCATCAAGAATCTGAATTGTCATTGAGTTTCAAAAAAGTTCTTGGAGACTCCTTAAAGCAGGCTGTCTCACAAGGGGTGCAGCCCATTGCACAAAGGCTGGAGACTCTGGAAATGATTGTGGCTGAACAGCAGAAACAGTTGTCAACCAAGAAAAGACGGGCTAGCAGCCCTGAGGAAAGACCGTCAGCAGGACACCCCCAAAAAGGGGTTGAGAAGAAGGGGCGTAAAGTAGCCCAGAAGAGTAAGCACTCTTTGACCCCCCTAGGCAGTAAAGAAAGGGTTAACACTGTTCCCCAAATGGAAGGCGACCCTGTCACCAGGCTTAAAGAAGCCTTCCTGGTGAAGAAGAGAGACAGCCAGGACATACCCCCTACCCCAGGGGTGTATAATACAGGGGAAGGAGACAAGGGCTACTCGCCCGATGATGAAGGGGGTGAGGAGGAGGAAGAAATCAATAAAGAAGTGGAGGACCCCCAGGACATGGAGAACACTTTGGATATGTTTGATCCGGAGGCCATTCGGCACCCAAAGTCATCTGAATGGGTACCTTCGCTGAGGGTGGCACTACACATGACCCAATATATTAGGAAACCCCTAGATAGGGAAGTGAGATCACGAATGAGGTCGGAATGCCTGAGGCCTGAGCTGCCAAGTAAACTGGCGGAGACGCCGGACCTCGTTCCCAAAATGGTTACTTTCGTGACAAAAGCAGCTCGAGATGTCAGGAAAGTGGTAGACTGCGCCTGAAGAGGATGCCAGGACAAGCTCCTAGACATTTCAGGTCCATTGGCCAAGATCATAGATTTAACTGAGAAATTGAAAGATACTGGCACTCCGATAGATCCTGTCGCTCTAGGTAACTGTGCGCAGCGAGCAGTGTGCCTCTTGGGCAACACCAACTGTGCTCTCTCCTCAGAGAGGAGGAGAGAGGTCTTGCTGAAAATAGACAACAAATTGAGTCACCTGGCCTCCTACGAGGCAGGGGAAGGTGCCAAAGGATTGCTGTTCGAAGAAGCGTTCACTAAGGAAAAGTCACAATTTGTGGCAACGTACTCCGTGCTTGAAAAAGCTCAAAGTTCCATAAGGAAGATTTTTCCTGGGTGAGTATTTTCCAGGACCGGACGACATAGGGGTCGCTCGTCCAGTTGCTACAATTTCCAGCGGAGACCCCAGGGGCCGCCCGCCCAATACTGGGAGACTAGACAGCAAGACACCTTCTTCGCAGCCAGGACAAGGTTCCCCAGGGGTCGCAGAGGAAGAGGATCCTACAGACAACCCGGGGCCGCAGCTGGTGAGTACAGCAAACTTGCGAGTGGGAGGGAGAAAGCTCCAATACTTGAGCGAGTGGCAAGCCTTATCAAGCGATGCATGGGTGCTGCAAGCGGTAGCAGGGCTGCAGTTAAAATGTATAGGAGTTCCCGTGCAAAGAGCAGAACCCCACCCCATATGCATGGCACAGGAGGAAGCTGCGCTCTTGCGAAGCGAACTATGCAAATTAGCAGATAAGAACGCAATAGAGTGCAATTTCCAAGGAGGACCAGGTTTCCTCAGCAACATGTTTCTGGTACACAGGGGTGAGAAGATAAGGCCAGTAATAAATGTGAAAAATCTAAACGAATGGCTAGTGTACAACCATTTCAAGATGGAGGGGATTCATCTTCTGCGGGACCTTTTACGTACAGCGGATTGGCTATCTCGGTTAGACCTCAAAGACGCTTACCTTACAATTCTGATACCAACAGCATTTCGAAAGTATCTACGCTTCCGGTGGAATGGGGAGATATGGCAGTTCACTTGCCTCCCGTTCGGCCTGTCCTCCGCCCTTTGGGCTTTCACCAAGCTCATGAAACCAGTGGCGGCAGCCATAAGAGAAAGGGGTATTCACATTATTATTTACCTGAACGACATCCTCGTTTTAGGGACAGACAGACCGTCTCTTTCCAGAAACGTAAAGTGGGTTTTCACGCTCCTGTCCTCGCTGGGATTTCTAGTAAACCTAGACAAATCTCAGTTACTGCCAGTTCAGAGGATAGAGTTCTTAGGTTTCACGATAGATACCGTGAAAACAACCCTCGAACCCCCAGGGTACAAAGTCAGAGCGATCAATAAAGAACTCAGGACAGTAATTGCGAGGAAAACTATTTTGCTTTGCAATCTAGCCAGAGTAGTGGGTCTTCTAGCAGCCTCCATTCGGGCAATATTCCCTGGCCCACTGCACTATCGAGCCCTCCAGCGGCTCAAGATAAAGCATCTGCAGGGAGGACTGCGCTACCATCAACTGGTCACTCTGGATCAAGAAGCCCTCACAGAGGTCCACTGGTGGTTACAGAATATGGAAGCCTGGAACGGTCGAGCTATCTTCGGCGACACCCCAGACTTGATAATAGAGTCAGATGCAAGCAGATCAGGCTGTGGAGTCAGGTGCGCACATATACAGATAGGAGGCAAATGGTCAGAAGAAGAGTTGCACATGCATATAAACTGTCTCGAGTTGCTAGAGGGTTCCTTTGCAGTGCGAGCTTTTACAAAAGACAGGATAAAATGTTGCGTGCTGCTCAAGATGGACAACATCTCAGCAGCACGATATATAAACAAGTTAGGAGGGACGAGATCCTGAACGTTAGACGAGTTAGTGAAAGGTTTCTGGTATTACTGTCTCCAGAACAGGATCTCTGTATCAGCAGAATACTTGCCAGGGACACAGAACGAAGTGGCAGACTGGAATTCACGTTATCTGGTGGACTCCAGCGATTGGAAGCTACACCCCCAGGTGTTCCAGCGATTACAGGAGCTTTGGGGGCCCCTGCACATAGATCTATTTGAGTCCAGACTGAACACTCAGACACGACAGTACTTCAGCTGGAGGATAGACCCGGGTACAGCTGGCACAGATGCCTGCCTGCAACCATGGACCGGGGCGATCCATTATGCCTTCCCACCGTTCAGCATGATCACGAGAACACTGGCGAAGATTCACAGAGATCAGGCGGAGATCGTGATCATAGGCGGAGATTGTGATCGTGTTCCCCCTATGGAAGGCACAGCCGTGGTTTCCAGTAGCGATAGAACATTCTACGGATTTTCTGAAGATAGTTCTGCATCGGCCAGACCTTCTTCTCAACCCGGCCGGTCGTGTGCACATTCGTGGCAGCGGGCACATTACAGCTGATGGCCTGTCGAGTTTCAGGAAGAGATGGGAGTTGCCAGGAATTTCACAGCTCGCTGAAGTCTGCATCAGAGACTCCTGGGCGCCTTCCACCCTTAGGAGCTATAGTGCGGCATGGAATGGATAGCCTCGATGGTGTTCAGAGCACAAGTTGGATCCCATTTCAGCACCTATAGTGAAAGTTCTCAACTTCTTATCTTTTAGGTTTCAGGGAGGCAGAGCCTTCAGAATGGTAGGAGTTAATAGGTCAGCTATCTCGGCAGGGCATGATAAGGTAGAGGGAGGCACCGTGGGCGAACACCCGGCAGTCTTACGGCTGCTGAGGGGGATGAAGCTCAGAAGGCCCCCAGAATCCAAATACACAGTTTTGTGGGATGTCAGAGACGTGTTTCGTCTTTTTCTCAGGTGGCCTGATAACGAAAACCTATCCCGTTCTCAATTGTCAGGCAAGCTAGCCATGCTGCTCTGCCTTACAGCATGTAGAAGGGTTTCTGACGTCAAGGCTCTGGAGATCGATAGGAAGATATTCTATCCGGACAGAGTATCATTTACCATTACTAAAAGAATGAAGACAGACTCAAGAGTAATCACCCATCGTGCAGCGGAAACACAGATTTCCACACTTGCCCATAGCATGTTGGAATACTGCTCCAGTGGCTTCAGTGCACCTCTCCTTACCGGACCGACAGTACATAGAAATATAACCCATATATCGCACTTTTCAAAACACCCACAATCCCCACCTCCATGCATAATCATTGCATTTTCAAATTCCTTCTCCTAGGTTTGAAAGCTATCCTTGCGTAGCCGCCTCTCATAGCTTCCGACTCGATACATTACTGCTCCCTCATTGGCTTTGATCAAATTCCCACCACAACCTGAGCAGCCGCTATCCACCATATGCTCCCTACTGCTTCTGCTCTTTGCCCTCCTTGCCACATAACCTAGAGCCTCATTACAAGTATAGCGGAGTGGAAAAACATTTGTGGTAATTCCTGCTCCGCCATACTACTAGTATGGCCCTGGAGTGGAGAATGTACCTCCAGCATCAAGCTGGAGGTAAATCCTCCAACTCTCTGCTTTAAAGCAAAATCGGCGGAATTACCGCAGCGGAATTTGCCACAGCGGTAATTCCACAAAAAAAGCTGTATGGAGTCCTATGGACTCATAATAAATTGGGATTTACATCGCCACCAAGTGGTGGTAACAGTAATTCAGTTGGGCGGTATTCCGGCAGATTTACTGCCGTAATAGCGCCCCACTCGTAATGAGACCCATAATCTGTGATGGGGTTCAGCCTGCCTGTAAACTGCACCTCTTAACTAATGAAGGGCCTCACTGTCCCTATCTGATCCTTCTTGATCCCTAACCCAATCCCAACTTTCTGTTACTTGAGTGTACTGTAAATTGGTTTCTACATACTGTGCTTAGGAAACCGATGCATATATGTGCCATCCCCTCTCAATGTTTCCATGAACCCCCCCTTCACCACTGGGATCACTAGCGGTTCTCTGGCATTTAAACAGATGCAACAAACACACAGCGTTGGAGTCAGAGGGCCCCCGCATATTGCACAAGCAAAATATTTTCAACTGATTTGGGGAGCAGGGTGATAGCAAAGCAGAGGCGTTGCTAGAGAGGGGAGGGGGGGCTTTTGGTTGTAGCCCCCGATAGAAGCTCAGGGGCCACACCCAAAAGGCTAGCTAGCCCCGAGTCCCGACACTACCGAAATTAGTGTAGCCCCGGATCTTTTTCCAGACCTAGCAACACCCATGTAGCAAAGTGTGCATGTCTTGCGCTGGTGTGAAGTTAGGAGTGGTCTGGATTGCTCCGAATAACACAGTGCTTCTCATATTCTATGCTCAACCTCTGAGTGTTTGCGTCAAGTTCTCATAGCTTTATGAGCACACCTGCGGACTGCAGCTGGACTTGCACATATTTTGCAGCAGGTGCAGAAACCCCTTAAGCTATCTGACCTGCAGGTTTAGTATTTTATGCTTTGAGAATCAGCAGCACGGATTAGGATTTGAATACAGGGAATATTGAATTTGCTCCACACCTGCCTGGGACATAAGCCATATCTAAAATGAGAAGAGTGAAACGACAGGCTCCAGATCTAGAGTGTTTAACTAAAAAGCAAGGGCTGCCTGGTGTTGCTGCTCATGAAATAGAACGAATGTGCTTGTCCTTGTGCGTGCGCCATGTTGGTTGTTTGTATTGGGCCTCATTACGACCCAGGCGGTAAGTTACCGCCTGGGCCGTGACTTTACCACCATGGCGTAAACTACGTTTACGCCATGGTGGTTGGCGGACTTACCGCCCCATTCCGAGGTCGGCGGGGCGGTAAGTCCCCAATCCCCATTTACCCTTCCCCATTCCCATTTTTGCCCCATAGGGCATAATGGGAGTGGGGAAGGCGTTAATTACGCCACCGTAAATTACGGTGGCGTAATTAACTCCATGGTCCCTTAGCGCCATGGATTTTAACACCTGCTAAAAGCAGGTGTTAAAAGCGCCATGGCGCTAAGGGACCTCGTAATTGGCGGTAAGGGGTCGGCGCAGCTAACGCTGGCGTAAACCCCTTACCGCCAGGGTCGTATTGTCCCAAAGTACAGAGGGGGAACAAAAGACAAGAGAGGAGACGAGAGGGCAGAAGGCAACATGGACAAAGAAGATGATTTCTTGAAAGCCTGCAATACATTTAAATACTATTAATATGGTTTTTAAATAAACCTCGGAAAATAAATGGTAGTAAAATGACAAAGAAAAGGGATCTTAGAATGAAGACTTTGGATGGTGATCCTAGGCAGTTTAAATGTATTTTGTTTTAAAACTCTAATGTTGCTGATTTGGAAATTCTTTGTGTTCAAATAGGTTAATTATTTCTTTTATACAATCGAGAATTAAAGGTGGAGGTTACGGTTTGGTGTGGCAACAGGTCGCTCACTGTTATGTTTGAAACTTAAATCAGTTCTGACTTTTTATAAAACAGTAGATCCCATTTTGGTAGTTCGGTCCAGAAGACTCAGCATGCAATGCACTGATGACTAAAAAGGCAGGGCAGGGTGAAGACACCACACGGGACAGCGGACAACTCGAGAGCTTCACTTGATGATGTCAAGAAGGCTCCATGGAGGGTGTCTCTCCTAGGCCAAGTTCAAAATATGTATTCGTGACTAGATAGAAAGATGGGAAACTCAAACAATGGTCAGCATGGCAAACAGAAAACCTTATTGCATCAAACAGTGCCTCAAAAGTATTTCTAGTTCTGTCCCAAGTTTCACTGACAGTCAAGAGCAAAGTCCCAGCTGCTGGATGTCCTTCCCTGGTAGGCCACAGGTAGGGTAACGCTGCCCAATAGTTGTAGGTATTAATGTTGGCACTGCGGGGTCTGCTCCGGTAAGATCCACAACATCGCTTAGTGGTGAGGCATTCCAGGGAAGTCCTTAGTTCTTGTTTGTGTGTTAGTTCATGTCTCTCTCTCTCAATCCTGATCCTGCTGCCACCCAACCCAATCTCGCTTCCCTCTTTACCAATTTGCCACTCACTCATGCCTTGTTTCCTGGTCATAGGCACTGACCTTCGTGTTGGCTGGCAACTAACCTTCTCACTGATCCACCACATCCTTGTATCTCCCACTCCTTAAAGACAACTGACCGAATTGTGCTGCCTCACTCTATGGCTATTAATGTCACTATACCTCCAGGGGACTTCCCACCTCTTCTCCTTCCTGTCTCTAGATGTGTTATCTCTATTTCTCGCTTCACTCTTCTGCTGTCTCACCTCTTCCTGGAACTTTACCTCCTCCAACCTCGGCTGAACTCTTTCCTCCATCTTGGTGTGCACCACCTCTAACCGCTGTTCTCTCCCAGCCCCCTGATCCTTCAACTTACTCTGCACCTCTACCTCCTTCTGTGCCTTCCACCCTGCCTGCCCCCTTGCCACCCTCTTCACCTTAAGCTCTCCATACACTGCTAAGATACACTTGCACAGCCGTATATAACTAGGTGTAATCAATGTATGCCCAGCTACAGCCTTGGGTGTCTATGTGCTGCCTCATGTGCTTAGAGCCAACCTCTTTTGCACATTGCCTCAATTTTCTGATTCAGCCTCCTTTAGTCAGGAACGGGCTGAGAAGCCCAGATTCAGCCACATGGTTTAGTTTATTTAATTGTTTGCTTGTTAGGCGCCTTGTTAAGCGCTTATACAGCAAATACATTCTGTTTCAAAGAGCCCACAGGGCAACAGGGCGGGAACATGAGATTGAAGTGAGCATATGATCTGAAACCATCCGCACTGCTACCACGTGAGTTCATGGCCCTTTGGAACGTGCATATGGAATGGATGGGATTGCACCAGAATAATCCAAATAACCGAACCAATTTAGGAAGATGACAAAGTACTGTTTTATTATCAATTATCTAAAACAGGGAGGTTACAACAAACGTCAACGGATATACGCTCAGTCTCTCAATAACCTCCACACAAAATATGTTTTTTATACACAAAATGTGTCAGAATGACGTCATACTACATGGCAAATAGTGAAAAACCTATCAAGGATCGGGATTGGTATAAGGGAGACATCTAAGTATACTTTTCTATAGGAGCTAGGATTGTTATTGGCTGTCCGTTATCAGGTGGACAACGTATGCCTAACTCTAAAAAACATGGCATTTCAGAAACATTAGATACACAGTTTCTCATTGGTCTTCAAACTATAAGGTCCTTCATTAGATGGGCTAATACAATTGGTTGGCACGCTGGTGCCATGTTGGGAACATTCGGTTAGTTTAGCAGCACATAAGCCCAGACCCAGGTGCAAGGAGATAGGACATGAAACTACCACATTACACACTTAGTCCAGCATCTCTCATCGTCCATGCCTTTCTGCCATGACATTGGGCCTCATTACACGGTAGGCAGTGTAGGTGCTATGAGCACCTTGGTCCATGCCGGTAAAATACCGGCACCGCCTTGGAGGAAAGGGGAATTACCGCCCTATTCCAAGGTTGGCGGGCGGTAATTCTCCCTTCCCCCATTGCCCTTCCCCATTCTAATTTTTGCCCCATAGGGCATAATGGGAATGGGGAAGGTGCTAATTACGGTACCGCAAATTGCGGTACCGTAATTAGCATCCTGGTCCCTCTGCGGGTTGGTTTTTAACGCCTGCTAAAAAGCAGGCGTTAAAGTACCAACCCGCAAAGGGACCTTGAAATCAGGTAGTAAGGGTTAATGGTCACCGGTACCATTACAGGTGACCGTTAAACCTTACCACCTTCCGTGTAATGAGGCCCATTGTCTTTGTACTTGGCCTTGCAGAGTATCCTTGTCTTTGAGAATGCATGGGAGTGAGGACACTTGTGTCTGGAATTCCAAGTTCAAACTCTATTTCCATCTAAATGAATAAATGCTTGGCATCCTTTGTGTTCTGAAGGCACCCACTCCCCAACACGTCATACAAAAAGGACCAAATAAGGGAGGCACCCTGCTAGTGAATGAGACCAGGAGATGGATTGCAAGTGAAATAGGTTTATATAAGTTAGGTTGTGCATGCAGAGAACTCTGCTGCCCGGAGAGCGCTCTGCCAAACATTACACGGGCAGCACATTATAAGTAAAAATCGCGTCACTAGTGACGCCATACTATAGGCACACAACTCTGCAATACAATTGGTGAGACACAATGGTAGATTATGTATCCATATGGTTGATCACATTGGATTGGCTGTTGCTTGGGTATCTATCCCGCAGCATGTGGGTCAGCTGGGCTCTTCTCTGTGGGGTGAAGGTCGGGTTGGTAAAGTGCTACATTGCTAACTATATAAGCTACGACAACAGGATCTGAGAGCACGAGAGAAATGGCAAGCATAAAAGTTTGGCATGAATGGGGGTGCTTTCAGAGTTCACTGACAGGTTATATGGACATTCTACCCTTTGCACCTAAAGAATCATAAAACATAATGCTCCAGACCAAGGTGCCCAACTTTGGGGGTTTGATCTACCTGCTGCCTCATGATACGGACGAACACAGGTTATTTCTATGGGGGATATATTGGTGTGGGGGATTAGTGCTATGGTGGTTGTCCTCGTATGATCACTGCAAGGGGTTAGATGCATATCTGTATCAAAGAGCAGGGGGGCATGGGTCCAGTGGACTGTGGCTTGACGGGGTCAAGAGAGCACAGGCAGGTTAGTGGATATGGATGTGTTCTTGCGCTGAGGTCTACTCCAGTCTCACACAGTGCAGTGAGCTTATCTACCCCCAGGCGATACTGATTGTTGCAACAATGAATGGCTGGACTTCCGTGAGAACAGGTCTTGTGCCGAGCTGGGCCGAGGCGGGGGGGCCTGGGCTGTTTGTGTGAGGCGCCTGGCAGGGAAAAGACAGGTTTCTAGAGATCATTTTCAGGCCTACTAAAAGATGGCATCTGGTGTGTCACAAAATTGAGTCTTTGGGCTTCAATAATGCTTGGTTACGTGTTAGTCTTTGTTAGTGGTTAGAGGGTGATTAGTACAAATTACGCACAGGAGAGAGGGGGGTGTCTCCCCTCTGTAGCATACGTGGGATTTATCCAGTGCGCAAATGGTAAGGGGGGCAGAAAAGACCACCCTCACCCAACAGTTCTTTCTTGCCCCTTCACGTGAGAAGGTTCATCCTCTGCACACTTGTCCTTCTTCAGAGCGGATAGCTGACCTCGCCTTCTAGAATCTTGACTTTAGCCCAGGCAGCTTTGCCGCGCAGCTCCATGAGCTTATTATTCCTGTTGCGACACAGTTTTCCATTCCTGCTTCATGGGTTCTGGCTTACCAATGTCCAGTTTCTGTACAATGGCGGCTTCAGCTGCATTCTATTCACTACTCATAGTCAGCTTCTATGATGACTTAATCTACCTTGCGTTTCAGTGTCTGTACATTTATTGAATGATTGTTTTGCTACAGCACTTCGTGCACGTGTAATCTTACTACTTTATGTTGGAAAGCTCACTCGATTCTTTACTTCGTCATCAGTTTCTTCAGGATCTATACATCATCTTCAGCCAGTATCTCAGGATGTTGTGCACATGTTCTATGATGTCACTAACTCCTTCTCTTTGCTTCTTCTCATATTCCTTCAGAGAGTTCCTCCCACAGGTTATCGTCACTTCGGGTTGTACATTTGATAAGGTTCTCTTAATGGGTATCTTCTTCAAAACACATGCTGCAGATGTTAGCACAATGGCTGGTGTCAATCACGACACAGTCTCACGTCTACAATACAAGGGAGGTAGGGGGCAGGATCCAGGGGTGTATACAGCTGCTCCTCTAGATTCCCCTCTCTGGTCGAGTCCTCGACCACCTCCTGAAGTCTTTCTGCATATTTGTATCTTCTCTTGAAAAAGATTTTCTTGGGTGTCCATATTTTCAACACCGCCCTCAGGGGGCCCGCTGTTTTAATGTGTTCATCCACACTCCAGGTCATGGAGTTACATTTTCCATTCGGGGTACAGTAGACCCAGCATTCCACATACTTTTTATGATCCTTTGGATACCAGAACTTCGTTCCTTCAGGTGCTACAATGCTGGCCTTTATGTAATCTCTAACAGCATCATCAGTTAGCTCTTTGGCTTCTGGTTCATCATTGGCATCAATCATGATCTTCTTTCCTACTGTTTTCTTTGCCATTTTCTGACATTGTGCAATTATTTTCCTGATTATACAGAATCCAAACATAATCATCACCAGTGTTGCTCCAAGAAACTTAAAAAAATGTGGCAACCAATGAGGAATCCATGAGAACAAGAACGCGAACCAACTATCTTCAATGCCATCTAACTCTTCCTACATCCAGTATGTAGGTCTGTCAACATCGATTTGGCTTCCGTCAAAGTCCCATTCTCAGCATCGTGAAAAGGTATAAATGTGCAACATGATGGCCCGATCTTGGCGCAAACTCCTCGTTCCATTCTTGTGGTCGTGTCAAGGACATAGCTGTTATGGAGGGTCATCAGTCAAATGGCCCTCAGCTGTTCTTTTATGGCTTTGATTCCTTTTATAGTATCATTGATTGTCTGCAGAATCACCCGCATGGTGATTTGTAGCCATTTGACATTCACCACTGTTTGAAGTCCAGGCATAAATATATATGTCATTATCATAGTATTCTTGCTGAACAACTTATGTTCATCGGCAATGGCTTCATAAGCCTATATTTATTTGGATGAGAAATAATTCTCTCTTTTCATCCGTTGGAGTTCAATTGATCTCCTTTTTCTCAAATGGTCACCCACCTTCAGGAATTCATCAATGTTTAGATCACTCTGAGGAATCACCAATGCTGGAACATGAACGAACACCAAGGAACACACTCCACCCCAATTCCTGGGCAATTTCGCAGGCCCAATATTGATCCATTACGACAGCTGTCTCTTTTCTCATTCCTGGAAAGTCAATTGTGGTATTACACCCTTTATTATGTTAACATGATTCTTTCCATGACTTCGGAAACACATTGTTGCATTAAGCAATAGGGCTACAGTCACTGGGCCTGATTGGTCTTCCACCCATGTCAGTAATTCGGAGTACTTGGCCCAAGACGTTAGACACTCATCATTGTCTTTCTGTACTCCCTCTATTGCTTCTTTCCTTAGCAGATAAGCTGCACAAGACATCATTCCATCTTCTCATCCTTTACTCGTGCAAACGCATCCATAGAATAGCAGCTGTGATTGTTCCTAGCATCCAGGCATCCAAGCTTTTGCGATCATATCAGAACAGTTCATTTCCTCGACGATCGCCTTATCTTGTCCTGCAGCAGTGAACACAAGCAACTTGTCTGTCCATCGAGGCTCCTTCTCCATCTGAGTAGTCTTTATATAGTCATGTTGGTATAGGAACGACTGTCTTATTCGCCATCGCAGGGTTGCCCAAACCCCTTGGAATAGTCCCTGAGTAGTACATGCTGCAAGATGGCTGAGGAATTTCGCATCGGATGCTGACACCTACTTTGAAATGAACGTTTTTACTGTATTCATGGCATGGGGATGAGAGATCAAACATAGAAATTCTCATCAGATGCTCTTTACCCACCTTTTCCCCAGGTGAGCTGAATTGTCTAGAAAGGTATGTATTCCCTGGTTGTCTTCCTCTGCATCCCTTTTATGTTGTCTAACATACCCATAGAGTTCAAAGAAACTGTCATCATGTGTACTCATACTAGGGAAAATCATAGGAGCTCTTTCTTCAATGGGACCATTAGGATAATAGAGACAGTGAAATGTAATATACAAAAAAGATAAAGAAAATACACATGCAGATGTATATTATGCATAGAAGTCTGGAGAAACGTGTTGTGCCATCCCAATGCTTGCTGAACTTGTGCTCTCTCTATAATTACATTATCCTCCTCACAAATCATTTTTAATACATATATTCAATTCTTTTACATTTGTAACTGCACAATCTGTTCAATTATGGCAATGAGGAGTCTTCTTATCACTGGACCATTTTTGGGATCCTGTAAAAAGTATGAATATTTACGTATCTTCTGACAAGTGCCGGTTAAGACTGAAGTATAAACTCAAAGAAAGCAACCACGAGCTGATGTGTGTCACTGTCGACAGGTATCATGTATTTTATCAATTAAAACTGATATTCTCCACAAAATGAATCTGGATACCTATCTCTTTTCCAATTTCTAATCAGGAACTGACATTTAGGCATAATACTGATGCAATATTTATTCCTTAAATTAATTTTGAACAGTTTGTTTCAGCCCCTGGAAATTCTTGGCAAGTCTATGCACTTCCTGCTAAATGTGTAAGGAGTATCCATTGAATTCAAGTCCAAAAGAAATATGTGCTAATCACTCATTGTTTTATCGTCCTTCTTCTTGGTCATCAATTGAGTCTGCACACACGGAAATTCTTCTTCTTGTCTTGCTTCTTGGTTAGTAACCACTGGAGGGAGGGTATCCCGCTGGCGGCAGACACAGCAACAGCAGGGTGCATGCATGCGCTGCACGCATGCACATTTAGGTGATAAAGCAAGCCCTGCCTGAGCCACACGAGCCAAGCAGCCGGAAGAGCAGAAACAAAATAACAAAAAAAAGAAAGTTAACAAGCAGGCAGGAAAGTCGTGAAGAGGCGCCTGGGTGTCTTGCAGCGCTCCCCAGCTGTGGCCCATCGCACGACAGGGAGTGACTGGCTGTCGGTGCCTAGGGAAATGGTGGGTGGAAAACAGTTGAGAATCATCTGACTTTCTCCCTCACAGGGCATAAACCAGCTGCATGGGCATGTTGTGTAGCTCTTGAGTGCATCTCACCCCCATGTGGCCTCTTTACTGTGCATGGATGCAGCTGCTCTGGCTTGGCCACACCACTCTGCATTATGTGCACCAGGTTGAGCCTTTACTTCTCATGCTGCATGGCACTGTATTTATTTATTTTATTGTTAATTTATAACACAGTTAATACCAGCGAGTGGTTTCTAAGTGCAGGATTCGAACCTGTGTTGCATAGCGTTGTCTTGCTTCCAAGACAAACGTGTTGCCTCTGAGCTATCCTTTCTTACTCCCTTTGAGTACCCGAGGCATGGTAAGAGGCTGGGGTTGACCTTAATCAATGGGGTCAGTTGGCCGCTATGTGTGCTTGCCATACCAGACTGTGCATATGGGGGAGTGCTTCAGAGTCCTGTTCCACTTACAAGGCACTTTATTCTTTTCATGCTGTGCAGCTTCAATACAAATTAACTCCCTGTTCAAGGATGGGGCCGACTTTGATTTACGCTATGTGGCAATTTTTATTTTAAACGAAAACCACTGTCTTGGTGCATGCACGCCCTGAGTTGGTGGATACACGCCCTTTGCATGTTATGCAACCTTGTAAAATCAAATCCATGACTTAGAGCTTTGCACTGACTACTGGGCAATTTATGGAAAGAGTGGCAGTGGTTTAGACAGCCTGCGGAAATCCCATACCTGATGTGGTAGCAAGAGAGCGCCCCCCTGTGTGCAAGCACATAGGCGGTCAGGGATGTGGAGATGCACCAGCCCACCACTGCCTGCTGCGGTGAAGTGAGGTGCAGGCCAGAAAGCCTCTGAAAGGCCGAGAGGGCTGGGGCAGAGATGTTCACACATGAAGTGCAAGACCTCTAGCCCTCAAACCTAAATGTGCTCGCGAAAAAGATATTATCAGCTAAAGAAATTACAACACCATACAATCCTCTATGACAAGGATGTGTAGCATTCACAACTTCTAAAATGTGATTTCAAATGCTTAGATGAGAAAGAGAGAGAGGGCTGTCATTTGTAATTATTAATGTCTTAAGTGATGGAAATGATTTCGGCAAATTCATGAGCTGTTACAAGAAATGCGTTTGCAAGTGTTTGGTTTTCTGCGGGCGCATGCTTTGCGCAAAGGGGGAGGTGGCCCCCTCGGTGCCTATGTGCACATTTGTGTTATAACCTTCTGATCTCCATGGGAGGTCTATGTTATGCACGGGAGGCAGCCCTACAGGGCCCCTCACTCTTCTGAGGCTCTCTCAATACTGGACATGGGAGGCAACCACCCACCCCCAGCATCCCACCCCATTACATGGCACTCCATACTGTACGTAGGGGACAGCCTCTGTATCCACTCCCTTCAGAGGTTATCTGTGTTGTGCATGGAGGGCAGTCCCACAATACTCCACTCCCTTCTAAAGAACATTACACTATGCATGTAGGCCTCCTCTCAGATCTCTGCTCCCTTGTGAGACTCCAAATCCTGGACATGGGAGGCAGCCCCCACCAGTATTTCACTCCATCCTAGGGTGCTCTATACTGTGCATAGAAGGTAGACCCTCTGTGCCCTGCTCCCCTCAGATGGGCTCTATATTGTGCACAGGAGGCAGACCCCCAGTCTCCTGCTCCCTCCACATGTGTTCCATGCTGTACATGGGAAGCAGCCCTTCCGTATGCCATTTACTTCAAAGGCACTCCATACTGTATATAGGAGGAAGACCTTCAGTGTCCTGCTCACCTCAGAGGTGCTCATTATTGTGCATAGGAGGCAGCCCCTCAGTATCCCGCTCCCTTCACAGACACTCCATACTGTGCATAGGAGGCAGTCCCAGTATCCCACCCCCTTCAGAGGTGCTCCATGCTGTTCATGGAAAAACACCCCCTCAGTGCTCTGCCTCCTTCAAAGGCACTTTATACTATGCATGGATGGATCAACTCGGGGCCCTGCTCCATACTGTGCATAGGAGGCAGATATTGAGTGTTCCCCTCTCTTCAGTAACGCCCTCTAATGTTCATCTAAGGCAGCACTTCAGTGCTTCTTTTCCTCCTGGGGCATTCTATAATTTTCGTGAATTCAGAACTTCAGTGCCCACAACCTTCTGAGGTGCTCTATATTGTTGTCTGCTTACATTCACAGTAATTTGGTAAAATGGGCCTATACACACACTGATGTTAACACTCAGGGTCGAACTGGGACAAGAAATAGGCTCGGACACTCAAAAAAAGTGGCCCGCCCCTCACCTCGAAAAAAGTGGCCCACCCCTCGCATCAAAAAAAGTGGCCCTCAAACCATCATCCGTGAATCGCGTCAATTGGAGACTTTACAGAAAATGCTACTGTGCTGCTGGCGTCATGGTGTCGCGGGCTGTGGCAGTTTGCCGCCGGCCCGCCACATTCATCAAAGAAAGGTAACACTTTGGTGTTACCTTTTCTCTGCATCCGTGGTGAGCCGGCGGGACTGCAAAAGATCTGTAAGTTGTGAGGCAGGTTCCTGAAGCCCACTCCTAGACCAGAGTCCGGCCCAGCATGGGCTTCAGGAACCGCGCCTCCTGCACCTCATCATGATTTCGGGCCGAATGGCCGATGGGCCAATCCGACCCTGCTAACACTACATATGGTGATCCATTCGTATATCAAATGCATACCCAGCACAGGCATTGACGTCGCTAGTGTGGGGCCGGGGGGGCCCGGGTCCCTCCTCTGAAATCCTATACCCCCCTTGGGCCCCCCCCTACGGTGGCATACTGAGCGGGGGGCAGGGAGGGCAAGACTGGGATATTTGTCAGTGGGACACCTCTCCCGTTTGGCACCTCAATTTAGGTATTTTGCACCACAAAGTTATTTGGACCTTGGCTTACTTAGAGCAACTTATTCTAACGTCACTTGTGCCTCCAAGTAACAAAGACCGATGGTGCTCCTTGTGATGTCCATTTCTGTGAAGTAATTTCTGTTGGTGCAATCCATATGTAAATTATGAGGTTTGCATGTATTTTGCCCAGGGCACCTGGACAGACCTCGAATAGATGAGTTTCCTGCATCTGTAATTATTCTAGAGTTTTATTTTTGTTGTTGTGTTAAAATGCCATCTGCCACTAATGTTACCAAAAAAGTAGATTGGGGCAGGGCTGGGCGTTTTGGGAGTACGAATGAGACTGTATGGAATTGCGTGCACTGCATTTGGGGTTAAAAGTAGCAGGACGACTTTCGTGGCTCACCCACCAACCCCCACACTCTTGCAATGCTGTACCTACCTGGGCTACTCTCTCTGCAGTGCTGCCTGTGGTCTGCCCGCACAGCATACACGGAGGGCCGCAATACATAGGGCTGCAATGCTGCCACCGGGGCTGGCTACAGGCACAGCAAATGCAGTGAAGAACACACCATAAAGGTGCACACAGAACCGCGGCACATGGGTGATGGTCAGCAGTCGGGGTCCAGGGGTTGCCATTGACACTGCATATATGCGCACGCATGTGCAGCTAGGTGAAAAGGCAAGCCCTGCCCCCTGCTCTTCCTGAGGGAGGGCACAGTAAAAAAAGACCCCAATTTGAATTTCAACAATCGGGCCGGCCTATCCACGGACTGTTGAAATTAAAATTGGGGTTTTGGCGGCAGGGACGTCATTTCACCAAAATGCCAGGAGTAGCGGAAGTGACATCACACGACCCTTGGCCCCTGGTGACATCACAGGAAGTGATGTCATTTGACCCCACCCCGAAGTGATATCACTGGATGCGATGGAACGTGACCTTTCACCCGTTGACAAAACAGGAAGTGCTATCACTTGTACACTACAAAAAATATGGTTACTTTATCGCTATAATGTGATGTACATTTCATACAATCGCCATATGTATCGTTAAGATCAGTGTATATAGGTCCATATTACCAAATTACTGTGAATGCAAGCAGACATCCATGACCAAATGATAATGATGTGTTATTATATAGCACTTACGCTTAAGCGCTTTATATAGAAAAAATATACACCCAATATCACCCAACCTGTGTTGGTACTCATTTATCGACCTCAGAAGGATGAAAGGCTGAGTTGAGGCGTTTAAGAACAGACTAAATCAGTGACTCACCCCCTGAAGTGTGCCTGAAATAAACCTTTAATGACTCTAGCAATTATTGTATAGAAATCCAGAAAGACACATTATTTGGTATTCCTAATCTTTCTTATTTAGGGTCAGTGCTGAAAGTATTAGACTTGTGTCACTCCTTTTCTTCTTTTTCTTCTTTTTTTAAGGGCTTTAACAAGAAAGCCAGCTACTCCAGAACTAAAGAGCCACATGGTGCTGGCCACAGCCCATGAGTTTACATTACAAAAAAAAAAAAACTTTTTTTTTCTCTTGTTTTTCCAGAGGTCGCAAGGGTGACCACAGAGGTCGCAAGGGAGACCTCAGAGGTCTCAGTTGCGACCTCTGGCGACCCCCAAATGACGTCCCTGTTTGGCGGGTAGCTCGCCACTGACAAAGGTTTCCCGGCAGAGCGCCTAGCTTTGCTGGGGGAAGCAGGGGGTTTGGTCATCTGATCTGCTGTCCTCCTTTCCCCAGCCGTCACTTGCACGTTAGCATGTGTTTTGCTCAGCCTGTTTTCTTTCTTCAGACCTGAAAGGGATACACTGCCTTCGAGACATCTCTGCAGAAGACACTGCTTTTAAGGATCATATCTTGTCGCTGGTTGACCAATGTTATATCGCGCACACTGACACATACTGTGCTCCTTTAGTTCACATGCCGGTCTGGATATTCTCAGTGCTCTTGCTACATTTGCACTATAAAATGTCCACACAAAGACACTGCTGAGAAAGGACCCACAGACTAATTGCGATCTGCACAAACATTCAGGAAAAGCACCTGCAGCCAGATGCAGAATGCACAAAAAGGCATTGCGAACTGTGGGTATTAATGGCACACTTGTGAAAGGCCCCATACAGCAGATGCGATCAGGCCACAATATGGACACTGTATCATTTCAAAGTGCATGAAATGGCAGGTGTCCATTACCAGCCAATGATCACAGGCAACATCTGAACAATTTTGAGCCTTGAAACACCTGTGTATAGGCATGTTATAAATGCCATGTCATATCAGATCTTGAAGGGCTGAAACCAGGAGTAAACTTTAATGGTGCTGTGTATGTGTGCTGGTCGATTTATATCGAGTTTTGAAGATATACCGATATATATTTTCAAAATCGGTATAGGATGAGACAATATCGTTAACATCAAGATATATACATATATACAACAAAATTTCTTGCTTTATAAATGCACTATTTTACCTCTTCTGGGCCACTTTGGACTATTTTGCCCGCGTCAATTTGCCAACAAAATACACATGTCCTTTTATAGGTGGCCCCCCTACATTTGTATGTGGTCCCCTCTGTGCCCCCCTAAATTTGATTCCTAGAGACCCCACTGGGCATGGGTAAGTCTTGGAAGCAAGATGACGCAGAGAAACACAGGTTTGAACCCCGAGTCCGCACTTAGAAACCTTTTCGATGTTAAGCGCGTTATAAATGACCACTTATATCATATTACAGTGATATAGTAACTATATTTTTCTTAGTGTACTGAGTAACATTGCTATGTGATGCCACTTCCTATTTTGTCAAGGGGTGAAAGGTTGTGTGCCATCATTTTCTGTGATGTCACTTGGCGGTGGGGTCAAATGACATCCCTTACTGTAATTTCATCAAAGGTCAAGGGCCATTTGATGTCACTTTCACTACCCAAGGCATTTTGGTGAAATGACGTCCCTGGTAAGGGGCTCCCACACTGTTAACGCGCCTACCGCAATAAATGGCTTTAACGTGTTCGGGGGAGAAAATGAATTAATCCATAAGTTTGTCGGCAGTGCCCAACCTCCAATACTAGCCCTTATATTTTGGTTTGTGTTTTTAATAGGACTTCATTTGGTTGGTGAACGTGTAGGCGGCATGGCGTGATCTTTTTTTTGGATGAATGTGTTCTGGGTTTTTTTTTCTCTTCAGTGGAGTGAATTCGAAATGCCTACAGTTCTTAGTGCCTTATTTGCAATTCAAAGAGGCTTTAAGACGTGACAATGACGATAGTACTCCTGCCTGACATGGGCAATGAGCATTCCCATGACCTTCTTTAAGGCTCACATAATTTAATTTGCCTTCACACGAGCATTTCATTGATGGTGGGGAAGGATGGTTTTGCCCAGCTCATCTACATACTAACAATTGTGAAGGTTGATTTCCGGTCGCAGCCAAGCGAGGCTTTGATTCGCACTTCGAAAATGCAATACACTGACAGCAAAACCCGAGAGGCCCAGGTAGGTGTTAAAATGAGTTTTCCCCCTTCTCCGTGAGATGGTTGCTAGGGCAACGGAGCATTAGTCATCAAGTCCATCATGAAACAGCGGAGACGATTTTACGCTGAATACTGTAGGGGAAGGTGCGCATTCTCTGGGCATCTGTGAAAAACAGGCTGGTCAGTGAAAATATAATGACTTCCGTTCTGCTGTCAATCCATGTGCCAGCTATTAGATGCACGTTGCGCTGACGGGGGCCATTTCCTCAGTTCATAATTTCCACACGCAATTAGCTGTTCATATGCAACGTATAGCTACACAGGGAAATATGAAAATGAGAGATTCCTGACCTGCGGACATTAAGGGCTGCACCCCACCCATTTACATTCTAGTATTCATTATTACACTATTACACTGAGTGTTTATTACTTTCAGAACACTTGCTCGTCCTCCTTCAGGTCCACATCCTGTAACCATGTTATGTAATGTGATGTGGGTTTCTTTTACTGGGCTTTACACAGCTATCAGGCAGTCTCAAACAGTTCTAGGCGAAGAGAGAAAGAGAGAAGGGACTCGGGAGCAGGGCGAGGGAGGAAGCAGCAGAGCTAAAGACAAGACAATCCACACCTGCCTATATATTCTACGTGGTTGGCGCGTTTGTCTCACTTAGCACAGTGCTGGTCCTTTGGCGGGCTCTCGGCGGATCCGAGATCCGGCACCAGATATGGAGCCAGATCTCGGGATCCGGCCAGAGTCAGCCGCCCAAGACCATGAATCGTGCTGGAATGCAAAATGCTTGCTACATGTACAACTGAAAGGAATCAGTTGTACATGTAGCGAGCATTGTGCATTACACACCAGTGCCAAAGCCTCAGTAAAAGGCAATGCTGCCATCAAGGGCGTTTTTATTATTTTTTTTATTTGTATACATATTCCAGCATTGCTGGATGTCCACTACGATCCCAGCCCCTCTAGACCACGCCCTTCCCCCCAAACTCCTCCCCCACCCCGGCCCTTGTGTTGTGGGATCCCCCACCACATTGTTTCCATTTCCACCACTGACTTAGCAGCTACAGCTCACAAAACCATTCTCCACTGGGACGGTGTGGGCAAATGACTGCAAACCCTTCTTATTGGTTGATAAAAGACCACTCTTTATTTGCGGGAGTTTCACTTATGCCACACTGCCCATGCCTCATATACAACACATTGGCCTCATTTAGAGTTTGGCGGAAAGAAGCCTATTTAAAGATAGCACTCCATCAGCTTTACACCAGTTTTCCCTGGGGAGGAAAGCAGGCGGGAAAAATCTGCCTGTCTCCATGCATTGCAATGGGGATCGGCATATTTACCACCAGCTTTCTGTAGGGGAGGAGCCAAAAGCCTCCACTAGGAGCCCCACCCCTAACCTGCCTATATGTTGGGAACCAGAGATAGTGACGAAGGCGACACCTGTAATGATGGCAATGTTGAGAAAGCCATTTATTATTTAGCCACAAAGAGCTGACAGCCTCTTAGGAAAGATCCCTGAAGAGCGGGAGAAGATGAATTGGAAGAGCCGACTGGTGACGTCACATGATGCAACATGACTCACTGAGAAGAGATGACAGTGGAGAAAGTAAAGAGAACATATAGAATCCAGTGATGAAGTAAAGAATAGAGTAATCTGTTACATGTAAAAAGAAGATTACACGTGTGAAGAGCATGGAAGAAAATGCAAAACTGTTTTTATAATTCTACAGAGCCAGTAGCACAAGTAGACTAAGTGATCATAGAAGCTAGCTATACATAGTATATAGACTGCAGGCCGTGCCGCTAGGGTATATGTAAGCATTAGAAATCTGGATGTTCCACATCGTGTTTTAGCAAACTGGGATCCCAGTAGCAGGAAGCCTGAAGTGTGTCGCTGACGAGCAATGAAGAATCAAGGGGGCTTGTCTGGCCCAGTGTCAAGAAGGCCAGTGCAGTCGTGAACTGGTTGTCTATTCAAAGGATACAATTAATGAAAGAGAGGAGCCAAGCTCCTGCCAAGGTGCAGCTGAAAGACAATGAGTGCCAAGTTCTATTCGTTTTAATGCCATTTAATATTGAAATGAAGCTCGAAACGTGGTCGTCAGTGATGTGACCTAGATGGAAATAGACTCGAGCAGATGATGCGGAGGCGAGAAGATGCGAGTATACCCATACTCCCTTTTTATTCCCAGGAGTTGTGAAGCCTACAAGGCCATGCTCAAAGGCTAATTGAATGACAGAAAGTAAGAGTGATGATAGATGTTGGGCTAATTGGGTGGGGAGGTATGGTCAAGACCAACCCACCCACACGTGAAGTACCAGCTTGTGTGCTGCTAGCGAGTGGAATATTCATGAAGGGTACAAGTGTGCCAACCAAATATAGAGGGCAACGTATTAAAGAGCCCGATAGTTTGAGATCCAATAGATTGCCATGCATTTTGTGGTGATGAAGTTGACTTGCACTAGAGGAGGGCTTAGTTGCCCACCTGACACTAGAGACCCAATCAGGACCTGAAACCCCATAGAAAGTATATTTATATGTTCCCCATTACCCAACCACAGCCCCACATAGGTTTTTCCAGTTTGCCACGTAGTATGACGTCAATGATGACGGATGGTTATTATAAAAGGATGTTTTTAATGTAAATCGTAGAGTATTTGCTATGAGACGTCCAACAACGTCCATTGTACTTCTTGTTTTAGGTAATTGCTAATAAAACAGCGTACACCTATCCAACTTCTTGAGTCAACCTTATTATTGATGTTTGAGTAATTGCTGCATCCTCATCCTTCCCATAAGAGCGCCACCTCATCTTAAAGACCCCCCTCGGGTTCATTTCCACTGGTGGAAAACCAGTGTAAAGCTTATGCATAGTTATCTTTAAATAGGTGCTTTCTGTTGATTAAAAAACTGGCAGATTTTGGCATCCGCCAAACTCTAAATGAGCCTCATTCCATATCAATGACCTGGGCGATGTCCCAGTACATTTCTTTCTCCCTCAAACATTTTCCTTTTTGATTGCCTGTTTGATCCTTCCGCCCATGCTGAATCTGCAACCTTAGTATCGTGTTGCCTTTTTCACCCCCTCTGCTCCCTTTGCAAAATCCATATTCATTCCCTCTGTATCCACCCCCTTCACTGGGTCACCTGCCTGCTCTTGGACCAGGTGCACTCATGTTTCCCCTTCACCAAACAATAACATCAATGATCTTTCATTAACATTTCAATAATGACATATAACATATAAACTTCAATCCTGCGTTCTCTCTTCACTCACTCAGATGAGCCCTACTCATCTGGTGTTCTTCTGTAGCCACTCCATCTGAGCTTTCCTCAATGACCCTTACACCACCTCCATTAAGTTCATCGGATACATTTTGGTCTCCATAAAGGACAAAATTGACCCTCATCTTCCGCGAAATCCACTGGTAGCTCAAATCCAATGTCTTCATATTTGACTACACCTATACTTACCCTCATTACAAAGGCGAGGTAATTGCCTGTTCAATTGATTGCTTGCATTGTTCTCCACTGAAGGCTTCTTTGCACACCTTCCAACTCCCCTAGGGAATAAAACACACGCATAGCTGTACACGTCCTCCAAAATGGCCTCCAAATCCTTCTTTCCCAACTTACATATCTCTAAATCCGTCATCTCACTTAGGTTGTTCTACCTCATATGTATCACCAGTAAAACTGCCATTGCTTTTTCCTCCACATTTCAAGCAATTTTGTCAAGAGTTGACTCACCTCCGGATCATACCACCTCAGCTTCTGAATAAAGGCATCCCAACTGCCTCCTGTACGCCCACTTTTCAGCTTGGCTCTCCGACTTCTTATGATGGAGTGCAACCAAATACTCAAATGTTTCTTCTCTTTGTAGTCTGTTAAAAATTCTAAAACAGATAAATAAGTCATTTGCCACAGCATTTTTAACACAACTTTTCTACAACTGGATGCACCGTTAGTACTGTTTTTCCGACCTTCACCTCCCCATTTTTTCCTAAACTTGCCTCCTTGGTCAATCTCACGCCCTCTGATGCTACTCAATAAAATCAAAAAAGGGTGCCATGCTTCAGATCAGTCTCCAGTTCAGCCAATTATGTCATCACAGGTCACGCTTGTCTCCCCTGCATGCTGGAACCATCTTGGTGACATAAACACTGTCTCTCTGATTACCACACTGGTATCTTGTCAAATTTTCAGAACACTGTCCCAGGGAAAACACATAGCATCCCAAACCTGGGCAGTGGCATCACGTTGCACGCAACTCTCTGACATGGCTTACATTTGTCCACAGCCTGTCTCAATGTGTTTCCCTCCAGGGGCCAATCCCTCTGCTGAAGCCCAGAATGCCTTTGTTGTCCACCCTTAAAACGACCCTAATTGTCCCCAAAACACCCCAGTAAACAGTGCCAGAATCATGAGCTTATCCCAAATGGAAGAACAATCCTTATTCAGCTCCTGCATAAGACACACTAAGATCGTTCGTGGAACTAGTCTAAGCTCAGTGCTGGACGCCCCTTAAAATCTCGTCCATTTTTCCATTGTTCTCCTTCCCATCTCACCACCTGATAACTCATGTCTTCAGAACCATTTTCTGTTAAACTACACACCATTGCTAATTGGGCGACATGCTCACCACGGAGAAACCTCACTTCGCTGACCTCAAGAATTAGCATACCACATCCCCCCTTCTTCCTACACATTCATGTAGTCCCACTTGTCTGTTTTTCACCCCATTCCCCTGAAATTCCTTCCACTACAGCTGCCAAGGATCATTTAATCCAAGGTTGTCCAACATACGGCCCGCGGGCCACAATGCGGCCCTCCAAGCTATTTCATGTGGCCCACGAGGCTGTACATTGAACAAATAAATAAATAAACCGGGCCGTGGCAGAGGACTGTTACTGCCTCTGCCACGGCCCGGTTTATTTATTTATTTGTTCAATGTTTGTCGGGTCCGTAGACCCGATTACATTATTTATTTCTGCAATGTTGGGTCCGACCAACAATGCAGAAATAAATAAATTAATCAGGTCCACAGACCCGACAAACATTGAATAAATAAATAAACCGGGCCGTGGCAGAGGAATGTTACTGCCTCTGCCACAGCCCGGTTTATTTATTTGTTCAATGTTTGTCGGGTCTGTGGACCCGATTAATTAATTTATTTCTGCAATGTTGGGTCCGACCAACATTGCATAAATAAATAAATTAATCAGGTCCACAGACCCGACAAACATTGAATTGAATAAATAAATAAATAAACCGGGCCGGTTTCAGGGGTGCTGAGTACACAGGTGCTCGCCCCCCCGCCTCCCTCAGGCTGGAGAGAAGAGACGCAGTATGGATGGCCCTTTGTTCCATCCATACTGTGCCTCTCTCTGACGGCCCAGGTAAAAGCCAGGTAAAAAACGATGTTTAAAAATTGAGGGACGGATGCAAAGCAAGATGCTCTTGTATTCCATCTGTCCCTCAATTTCTAAAAATCGTTTTGGTTTGTGTATACTTCTACATCTGTGCACGGATGTAGAAGTACACCCAGCCCAAAACGATTTTTAGAACTGGAGGCACAGATTCAAAGCAAGTCTTTTCCTCAATTTCTAAAAATCTTTTTGGGTTGGGTGTATTTGTACATCTGTGCACCCCTCGTGCATTGCATCTGCGGGGGGAGGTGGCAGGGAGAGGGCAAATGAGACTGTTTTCATGTTTCAGAGTGTGTACTTGGTGTGGGTGAATGCTATGCTATGGGCGGGGAACGGAGGTGTTGAGGGAGGTAACTCCCCTGAATTCTAAGGAAGGTAACAGCGTGGGAGATGGTGGAATTGTGGGGTGAGGTGGGATCACCTTCTTAGGGGGTTTAGCGGGGTGGGTGGGCAGTAGAATGTGATAATTCGGCCTTTTGACCACACAAATCGGCCGAAATAAATCAGTCTTTTTTGTATTTGTTCTTCAAAATGCAGAATTATCACACAGAACCCAGTATGGACCTTGCCATACTGTTGACCTTGTTAAGTGTAATAGCATTCAATGGGACAGTACTTGCAGGGCCTAATGGTGCAAAGCTAACAGGCTTCTGTATTTTTAAAGAGACAGTAACAGCACTTCTCAGCAGGGCTGTGTGATCTATTTTCTGCTAAAGCTGCCATATTTGAAATGGGGCAATGCTGGTACTCCTCAGTTAGCTTGCTAAACAGGGCTCCTATAATTGTAATGCTATGCTTTTGTTGAGGCAATGCTAGTTCATCTTAGTGGGGCTGCTATACTTTTGATGGGACAACGTCAGCACTTCTCAGTTGAGCTGCTACACTCTTATTGACATGGCCCTAGCACTTCTCAGCAGATTTATTTATTTGTATTGGTTATTTATAAGGCGCATAATATACCCAGAGGGATCGAACCTGTGTTGCTCCATGTCGTCTTGCTTCCAAGGCGAGCACGTTGCCCCTGAGCTATCCTCCCGAGATTCTAAAGATCTGAAGTACATTTAATGATACAGAACCAGAACTATTGAGCAAGTCTAACATCTTCATCATCATCAGAATAAATCAACACTGTTGTGGTTATACAAGAGCTAATATATTTAAAGGGATGGAATTACTTCAATAACCCAAAGTACTTAAGCATAGTTAATGTGAAAATATGACACTTCTCACCATTGGGACAGTACTGCCTTGGCCAGAGTTTCACACTGAAGAAGTGAGCAAGTAATCCGGGGTATGCAGCCCACACACATGCATGGGATTCCCATGCACCTACTTGCGAGATTTGCACCAAATTAGTGAGATTGTGCTCCAAGGTAGGAGGAACATGCACAGTCTTTGCCCTGAGGTTTGACACACTCACAGGATGGGATGGCATTTTGTTCTCCCATCCTAGTTGTGTTGCTCTACCTTTTGAGGGCTACTACAACCTGGATGATTATAGAGGGGTGGAGTAGGGGCAGTATTGGCCTTTTGGAATGCAACTGGAAGGCTTAAACCTCCTTCTTACTTGACTGTAGTATATGCAGTACATGCTAGCCAATGTTTCCACTGTTCTTCACCTCCTCCCCCCTCGCACCAAGTCGGCGACTACGTGCAAATGCGGTCATATAACTGCTGGTGATGTCACTTCCTATATTTGGGCACCCCCCGGGAAATTCATAAATCGGCTCCCTTGCGCGATTTATTTATTTGTTCAATGTTTGTCGGGTCCGTGGACATGATTAATTTATTTCTGCAATGTTGGGTATGACCAATAAACCGGGCCGTGGCGGAGGGCTTCTACTGCCTCAGGTGCCCCCTGGAATTGGATTATGCTTCTTTCATTACCACAGAAGTAATGATTGTGTATTACAGATATAAGCTGGCATATGTATTGGGCACAACACTGCACATGCTCAGGCAGCATCCATCATGCTTTGTAGAGGACAATGCTGGCCTAAATTGGGAACAGCCAGCATAGACATGTTGCTACAGAGGCATATTTTGGGCACACCATCATGGCAATGTGTTACATCAGTGACAGTGCTGTCTTACACTGTGGACACATTGATCATTAAAATGTGTTGTGTTCGACAATGTTCTTGTCTGCTGTTGATGACATGGATGTACATGTTCCCCTTTAGAACTGATTGTAAACTTATGGCTTTTTGGTCACTTTTCCAGCTGTAAAATGCACAATTTCAGCCCCATATTTGGAGAAAAATAACTTGGGGGGGACACCCCCAAACCCTTCCTAGATCGTTGTAGCTCCTCGATAGGCTCGGTTGCCCCCACTATTTCAGAGAAATATCAACACATACACACTGGAATAAATCACAAGAAATTAACCTTTGATCACTGCCCCGACACCAAAAGCTATCTTTGGCACTGCATGGCTGTGCCTGTGATGCTGTTGTGTCAAAGGTCACACACCATCGCTTTTGAATATATTGCTTTGGGTGAGGGTGTTCACTTTTGGCTCGCCGGCCCACCGGGAGACAAAAAGTTAATGCTTCGCCGCACATTCAAAAAGGTTGGACAAGCCTGATTTAATCAATCAATTTCAAGACCTTCAACCAGCCACCATAGCGTCTCTGGGGTCAGAATTGACCACTCCCCTGCCTTGGTCAAAACTCACCAAAGCTCATCTCATCCGCTGCAAACGAGGCAGAGCACCAGCTATGCTATTGTCCATGCCAAGTATGCACTTAGCCCTGAATGATTTTTCATTTCAAACTTTCTGGCATACAAGCACCAACCTGGAAACACTTGAGTACAGGCGCCATACAAATGCCCAATACATAAATAAATTAAACCTTCTCAACAACATTCACACCCAGAGCTGCTTGGTCACCTGTCTGTTCACCACCTAAACCATACCGTAATTATCCACCACAGATGTCACCTAACTGTGCCTCAACTCCCCACCCAATAAGTAAAGGGCCATCGTGACCAGAAAGATTTCCCTGAATGGTTTACTGTGCCCATCCTCCTCCAGGATCCCAGCCAGATCTCTGTCCACCACATCCCATTTGTGTAAACGTCCTTGCCTGTCACCCCTGCATTGTCAGAAAATATTGTAACATTCCACTGTAAATAATCATCAGGGATTTACATGAAAACAGCATCATAGACCTGCAAAAACTATTGGTATGTTGCGAAATATTGCAGCAGGCTGGCTGCCATCCATATCCTGCGGTGCATCTTCTTGCCACCTGCCAACTACATTGCTAGCAGTCTGTAGAACATGCTGCCCATGACACACATGGCAGGCGAAGTTGAAACAACCCAGCAATTGATGCATCTTGTGAGCCTCATATTTTCTGGCTTCTGGCCACGGGAGGACTGGCAACGTTTGGCCTGGGGGCAAGTACACTTTTCTGGCTCTTGGTACAGTGGTTCAAGCCCACAATACAGCAGCCCCGACTGCCAGAACCACTAAAGTCAAAGGCAGGATAGCTCAGGTCCATTAAGCTCACCTTGGAAGCCGAACGACGCAGAGCAACAGAGGTTTGATCCCCGGGTCCGCAACGACGCGAGCAACAGAGGTTCGATCCCCGGGTCCGCACTTAGAAACCTCTGGGTATTAAGCTTGTTATAAATAACCAATAATAATTATAAACCAAACTCTCCCCCACCCGCTCATTCTCAAATACATATAGTGCACATATTGGTATTACTTTCCTTTTATGCAGCAGATCTTTAATTATGTTTGTGGGATTTTAGAGACCAAGACCTCTGGGAACCTCTCCCATATACCACTTGTAGTAAAATGAGTTGCCCAGGATAATGTAGTTTGGTGAAATAGGAACACTGGGATTTGAGTCCAGGCTACCTAGTGTCATAGTTTGCAATTTGATGTCTACATCTCCTCACATCTTATTCTATCCCACTATATCTTTAGTTTAAGACCGATGTAAAGAGGTGGATAAGCTAGATAATTAATTTGTAGAGCTGAGTAAAGGGGTCTGACTTTGCTCTATGAGCCAACCATGTGCTGACACAGATAAAAGAAGCTTACATAGAAATCTGCCTCCCCGCCAGTATGCATTATATACATGGATAATATTTATTTATGAAGAATCCCCATAGATTATAAACCCATATGTATGAGCTTTTTCTCTAAAGATAGCTTAGGAAAGCAAGGCACGGTGATGAAAGAGGCTTTGCTCAGGATCACATACTGTGTCAATTGTTGAAAGCAGGGATTTAAGCTCCAGCTTCCTGTGCAACAGTTTCAAATGTACACAGGAGAGGAGAGTTTGTTTTCTCCTATTTATAAAAAGCTTTCCCCAAATGCGTTATTCCAGGGCTAAAATGTTCATTAAATCTATCTTTCAAAGCATCAGGTCACATGATAAAGCAACTTGACAAAACATAAGAGCAGTCTTAATTGAAACATATGTTCATGAAGCAGAAAAAAAAATGACGTTGAGCCAGTCCCATAATTGGATGCAGTGGCGTGCAGGTCAGAGATGGATCTCAGCAACAGTCACTAAATCTGATGTCTTGGCTTCCCAGATTTGTACCTCTGTCTCATTTACCCTATTTTCCCATCCCATCACTATCTGCTGTCCTTCCTTTAAACCAGATCCTGAATGCCCAGACAAACCCTTCATTACAATTCACTTTCAGACTTCTTTTCATATTTTGCTCCATACTTTAACCTTTAACCCAATCTCCTCCCATCAACTTGCAAACTCCCCTTCAGTTGGACACATTGCTCAGTCTCCAATTTCTTGTCACTCACTCCATGCAATTGCTCTGGCTCACATGTAGAGAATAGACCACATTCATATGCTATGCCCCCTCTTACAGAAATGTCAAGAAGCTGTGTTTGGATCTTGCTGATTACTGTGTCTATGGGGTCTTTGCTTGGACTATGCAGAGTGAAAGACCCTGAGGGGATTTGGTGTCTTTGATTATGCTCCCAAGATGTACTGTCTTGAAAATTTGGCTGCATATTTCATTCCATGGAAGAAGGAACTGTGAGGGGAGTCCTCCTGGTAGGTGGTCATGGAGAGGGAGTAAGAGTGACCTATCATATGTATTTGTATTTTCAAAGATGGTGGAATATGTATGTACGTGTGTGTGCTTGTCTGTGTGTGCCCATGTGTGCATTCAACCCCTGCAGGAGACAGAGAGAGGGCAGGAGCCCTTCTCACCCTGCATCTGCCCCCCAGTGTCCATCCGACCGGGAGGCCCCTCTGCAACACGAGGCTCGTGATCGTCTGGACTGAGGACCCGCTCCAGTGGATCTGCCTCGGAACGCTGCGGTAAACCCTGGAGCAGCTTTTGTTCCGCCCCGCATTCCCGGCTACAGCTGATGCTGCTGCATCCACACGATCAGCTGTGAATCGCGCCAGATTGCCGCGCCTGGTTCCAATATGGCGGGCGCATCGCGGCCTCAAACCGAGGCTCGCATTGGTTGCTGAGCAACCTTTCACCACATCTTCGACGCGCTTCCGCCGGCAGGCGGAAGGAAGCCGGCCATTCGGAAAGGCCAGGGAAAAAGGCCTTGTTTGCCGTTGCTGCATCCCATTCCACCCCTGCAGGAGACAGAGAGAGGGCAGGAGCCCTTCTCACCCTGCATCTGCCCCCCAGGGTCCATCCGACCGGGAGGGCCCTCTGCAACACGAGGCTCGTGATCGTCTGGACTGAGGACCCGCTCCAGTGGATCTGCCTCGGAACGCTGCGGTAAGCCCTGGAGCAGCTTTTGTTCCGCCCCGCATTCCCGGCTACAGCTGATGCTGCTGCATCCACACGATCAGCTGTGAATCGTGCCTGATCGCCGCGCCTGGTTCCAATATGGCGGGCGCATCGCGGCCTCAAACCGAGGTTCGCATTGGTTGCTGAGCAACCTTTCACCACATCTTCGACGCGCTTCCGCCAGCGGGCGGAAGGAAGCCTGCCATTCGGAAAAGGCCAGGGAAAAAGGCCTTGTTTGCCGTTGTTCGCCGGTGGCCGCCTAGACCGCCATTAGAGGTACTTATTCTTTTACCCTCTTATGCATTGTGCATCTCACAGACAGCTACGCTCAATCATCGGACAATTCCACAGTGCTTGCACACTATAGCCCTGCATAAGACTAATAACAAGAGTATATGGAAATGCCGCTCTGTCTACATGTGCTTTACATATATTTCAGGCCATTTGCTCACTTGGACATTCTATTATAGCCTAATCTGCCCTCTAGGTACTATGCCAGAGTGCCCATACATCTACATACGGTGTTCTAGCCATCCCCTGACAACACTGAATCCGCATACTTTGTACCATCGTGCCACTGCATTGTACCTTATGGTCACCCAGTGACCACTGTACTATCATATTGCGCCTTATGGTCGCCACTGCATTATTTGCGTTGTGCCTTATGGTCGCCCAGAGACCACTGTACTATTGTGTTGTGCCTCATGGTCACCCAGTGACCACTGTACTATCATATTGTGCCTTATGGTCGCCCAGAGACCACTGTACTATCATATTGTGCCTTATGGTCGCCCAGAGACCACTGTACTATTGTGTTGTGCCTCATGGTCGCCTAGAGACCACTGCTTTATTGCGTTGTGCCTTATGGCCCCCTAGAGATCTTTGTACTATTGTGCTGCGTCTTACGGTCGTGTAGAGACTATCGTATCTCCCTAGCTCAACCACTAGTAACAGTATGTACTCCTTCCCGCCTAACCTAGCTCACCTAGCACCGCTCATCAACCTGACAGCTACACTTATCATTATCTACATGTCCATGCCTACAGCTCTGCCCACTGAGGGTTCAGGAGCCCACATACAACCTACTTCCAAACCCTGCTTCCTAGCACAGAGGAACCTTAGACTCCGGGCGAGACTACCCAAAATATTCGAACCCATTACCAAATATAACATCAACCTGGAACACCTTCGACCCAAACCTCTCCAACCCTTAGTAGCCACCGCAACTCTAAAACACCAACCCGTCTATAAAATCAATACACCTATGGCCAACCTCCCCTTCACAGTGCAGCCAGAACCTGAATTAAAAGCTGCTTTAATCAATGCCAGATCATTAGTCGCCCATGCTACTGACATAGCAGATGTCATACGAGATAATGACCTTGACTTCATTGCCATTACAGAATCTTGGCTCCACGAGGCAGCAGGTCCGGCTCTCACTCTGGCAGTCCCAGAAAACTATACCATTCTCAGAGCCGACAGACCAGACGCGCGTGGTGGAGGAATAGCGATCATCGCCAAATCTGATCTCTCCATGAGAATCATTTCCACACCCTTCCCTAAATCCTGTGAGATTCTCGCTATCAAACTACCTACAGCTAACTCTCAAACCTTAAATATCTACCTCCTTTTAGACCCCCTGGCCCCATCAGCAGCTTCACTGAAGATATCACCACTGTTATCTCTGAGAAGCTAAAAAATTCCTCCCAAACACTAGTGCTGGGAGACTTCAATTTAGGCTTCAACGATATCAACGACCACCATGCTTCTACTGTAGCCAATACTCTGTCAGTACTAGGTTTTACGCAAATCGTGAATACTCCTACACACTCTAAGGGAAGAATTATCGACTGGATTGCCAGTCACAACTGTAACCCTGTTATAACAGCCATTACCCCCCAAATATGGTCAGACATCACCTTATCTCCTTTACCCTTAACACTAAAAGACCTATAGTCTCAACACCTACGCTAGCCACACCCACCCTAACCAGAAACAAGAAAAATATTACAGCAGATAATATTCTGCCCCACATCCTACCTAAACTTAATTCCCTTCTGGACCACACTGACCCAGACACCCTAGTGGACGAATATAATAAGGCCATGTCCCTTGCTCTTGACAGAATTGCTCCGCTTAAACTCAGGAACAGTAAACCAAAAAAGCATCTGAACTCCTGGTTTACACCCCACCTAAAAAACTTAAGACTACAGAAGAGAAAATGCGAAACAGCTTGGAACCGGCATCCTACCGCTGAAAATAAAACTAACCTAATAAACATCTCTTTGCAATACAAAAAAGACATTATCCTGGCCAAACAAGAAACCTATAATAATAGGATCACCCAAGCTAACTCTATTATGAAGGAGCTATTCTCCATCCTAAAAGAATTGGAAAATCCCATCGCAGTACAAGATGATTCCATTAAAGACAAAACTTGGTGTACAGACATACAACTGGCACTAACCAACAAAGTGGCCAATCTCCAAACCAAAATTGCCTTAAAGAAAGCCTCATTACCTACCCAACCCCCGCTAAATGCAACCTCCACCCCTAAACCCACAGAATATTCCCAATTCCGCTTCTCCAAGGTTTCAGTAATTCAGATAGAGAAGACCATTCTGACTCTTAAACCTTCCAACTGCAAAGGTGACCAATGCCCCACACAACTGATCAAGGACGCGGCTAGGGATCTAGCCCCCTTCATCACAAAACTTATTAATGCCTCCTTCACTACGGGCACCATCCCTCGCAATCTAAAGGAATCTTGGGTTCTCCCCCTTCTAAAAAAACAAACAGTAGATCCCAATATTCCCACAAACTACAGACCCATCACCACAGTTCCCTTCTTACTAAAAATATTAGATAAGGTAGCGTACACTCAAATCCAGAACTTCCTTGAGATGAACCATCTCCTTGGCACCCGCCAATCCGGTTTCCGGCCGCATCACGGCACAGAGACTGCCCTTATTGACCTAAAGGCCCAAATAGACTCACTCAGAGACGAGGGCAAATTAGCTCTCCTTCTCCTTCTGGACCTCTTAGCCACCTTTGATTTGGTGGACCACAGAGTCTTATGTAATCACTTGGACTCGGCGGCCCACTTCTCAGGGGAGGCTATAGCCTGGATCCAGTCATTTCTCAGTGACAGGACCATGAGGGTGTTCTCCCCCGCAGCAGCAGCAGACCCTATTCCAATCACTTGTGGAGTGCCCCAGGGATCGTGTGTCTCGCCGACACTCTATAACATCTTCACAAAGCCACGACGATCTTGATAATCTGGGTATCACCTATACCAAATATGCAGATGATACCCAGATTCTCTTACCACTTACCGGGGATTACGCTGAGGATCTGGCTTTGGTGAACAGAGTCTACAGCATCGTTCAGGCATGGATGGCCAACCACGGTCTATGCCTGAACGATGACAAAACAAAGCTCATCATCCTGGGCACGGCAGCCCGCATCTCCAAACTTAAACCAAAAATACGCAGCCTTTGTCATTGATGGCAACATGATCAAGGTTGCCAGAGAAGTAAAAACCTTAGGTTTTTACCTTGATGCAACACTATCGTTCACCAAACAGGTGAACTCACTGGCCTCATCCACAGCCTATACATGCAAGCTACTACGAGCTGGGAAACAATTCCTTTCAGATGACAGTTGTCTTATCCTAGCTAGAGCCCTCATTTTATCAAAATTAGATTATTGTAACGCCCTTTACATAGGGACTACCAAACAAATCATCAATAGAATCCAAGTGCTCCAAAACAACTCACTCAGAGCGGCCCTAAGTATCCCCAAAAGTGCACACATTTCAGAAATAAGACGTAATCACAAATGGCTCTCCACCCATGAAAAAATCAACCTCAAAGCTGCTTCCCTTATCCATTAATGCCTAAATAATAAAGCCCCCCGATACCTGTCAGAACGCCTCAACAGGAAATATCCCACCAGACTCACAAGGACAGTCAGCCCCAACTGCCTCCAAGTGCCTAGATTTAAATTAGTCACTATTGGAGGTACCAGCTTCCCAGTCAAGGCAGCGCAATTATGGAACGCCCTACCTCATGCACTTAGATCTGACCAAACTCTCAGCAATTTCAGAAAGAACACTATAAAATGCCTCACTGAAAATGCGACATAAATGTCTCTCCACCCCTCGCTTGTCCAATTGCACCTCACTTGATACGTAATGACATGCCATATTGCCCGCTTTGACTTGCTATACTGTCTGACACTACAGATTTGACTGTTTAGCTGCTGATTGTGCGCTCTATCTGCACTTGCACTTGTCCTACCTTGTAAATGTAAGAAATGTCTACCATGCCTGCCGTGGAACCTGTAACTTGTAACGTGTGTAACTAAGCTGTAAATTTCCTTGTTCTTTTGCGCCCTGCTACCCCAGGGTCCGGCGCGCATAATAAATAAACAAACAAGACTGTGAATCTGTGTGTGTCCCAATGTGTTTATCTGTGTGTGACCGAGTGTCCTGTGTGTGTGTCTTTGTTTATTTGCCAATGGAGATATGATATGATATGATAGGTTATTTATAACACGCTTATTACCCAGAGGTTTCTAAGCACAGACCCGGGTATCGAACCTGTGTTGCTCCGTGTCGTCTTGCTTCCAAGGCCGAGCACGTTGCCGCTGAGCTATCCTCCTGAGATGTGTTTGAGTGTATTTGTGACTGGGTAAATATAAATATCTGTGGAATCGTGTATCCATGTAGAGACACGTTACACATGTAGAGATGTGTTATGTATTATGTATGCATTGTAGAGAGACACGCATTGAGTGTGCACTTAGAATATGCATTGAGATTTAAGTATAGTGCTTGGTATGAATGAATGTGTTAGGCACTACATTCGAGAATAGAGAAAGAATGAGGCCTATGGCATTATGAAGCCATCCCTATATAGATACATTGACTATGTATCTATATATGTGAATATGTTGATCATTTTAATGTGTCTTTTGCGGTCTGGGAAAAAACAAAGAATGAAAAACATAGGGGTTATTCAGGCTTGGCCAGTAACAGTCAAATACACAATATTTGGCAAATGCTGTAAATTTTACTGTCCGCTAATTTCAGGGTTTAACCAATACCATCAGCAGTATTACACAGGAATATCAATCGCAGTATTTAAGGCAGACTTTCTGACACAAATTGTTACAGACTAATAGGACACTGTCCCCTTTAACGGGACGGAACAAGGGAACGGGGGAGAGAGTTGGAAGGGAAGGAGAAGGGGAGGGAACAAAGGGCAAAGTAGATAGACGTGAAGCCTAGTGTCCGTGATTATTTGGTGCATGCACATGGGAAGAATATAACAACTGGTGACGAGCCAAGGCCCACGCCCGCTGTCCCACGGAGGAGGGTACGCGGAAAGGTGAACGACTGTTGCAGCCCACGTGTAGTGGAGAAGCGGCTCGCCCAGAAAGTGAAGAGGCAGACCAGTCGACAGAGCTGACAGTGTCGCATCAGCCAGCAGCGAGGAGGGCTGCGTGGCTGCAAGAGGAGGAGCGGATCAGCCATACGGCACGGCAAGGAGGGCTAAGTGACCGTAGGAGGAGCAGCAGGCCAGTCACACAGTGGTCAGACGAGGAGGAGACGACAGCCGGAGGAAGCAGCCGTGTCAAGGACGAGGAGACCGAGAAGATCACGGGCACCCGATGGATATCGGCAGGAAAGGGGCAGACCCATGTAACGCAGCCACAGTAAGAAGCACCATAGGAGAGAGAGAACCTCCAAACGGACCACAGCAATATAAGCCACGCAGGCCAAAACTCCATAATAACACATGGCTCCATGAAACACGCGCCCAATCCAATACAAGCCCTAATTGCCACGTGACCACGTACTATCGAAAGAGGGAGCTTCATAGCCCACCGCAACATAAGCAGAGCGGCCCCCAGCAGACCCAGTGACACCACATGCCTGAAAATCCACTGTGTGCATACCAACGGGCCTTGAATAATTCACAGCACGCGGCCCCATTTCGGCACGGCATCAGCACGTGCGCATGAACATAACAAACCAACACAAGAAAGGAAAGGGCACCAGAGACTTCCCAGTGCCCCACACACTGACAGCCAAGAGTGCATAGCACTGAGAGGGTAGAACACCCTGCAACACCACACAGCACAACAAACAAAGGGCACAGCACCCCAAGAAAAGGAGACCCAGGCACGGAAACCAGAACACACGGCGAGAGGAGGCAAATATGTCCCTCGCGAGCAGGAGTAGTGGACGCAGTTGCACAAATTGCGGCGGCAGTGGCCCCCACCAACCAGGTGTCCTTCCTACGCCACCCAAATCCTTTCACCCTGGAACCACAAGAAGATCAAGGCCAAAGATGGCAGGAGTGGATGGACGATATGAAAAGTGTTATCAAAACCATCCCTGCCCAAGAACGCCCACCTACCAACTCATCATCACTGCAATCAATGGACGGTTGGTAGTCCTCCCCAACAGGAACTATGAATGATATGCATTCAATCAGTGCACCCAGTCACCCCATGAGACAATAGGACAGTTCATACTGCGTCTCCAGAGAAAGATAACGTACTGCGACTTTGCGAACTTCAATGAGGATGAACCCATCAGACTAAGCGTGATAGAAGGGTGTGTGTTCTTGGAATTTAGGAAACACCTGCTAAAGAAATTCCCCCCACCCCGCTGCAGGAAATCGCTGAACTAGCAATGGTCTACGCACAAGCAGCCAATATAGAGAACCCAAAGAAAATAGACACAGTTGTAGCCATAGCCACCAACCCACAAGGGCAGGCCCGCCAGCTGGGCACACCATCCCACCAAGAAACTTGGTACACTAGCGGCTGAGCCTAACCAGAAAGACAATGCTATAGATGCAGGTTCGAATTTCTGCACAAGGGCCAATGCCCTGCCATCAGCCAAATGTGCATGAGGTGCAGCCAGGAAAACCATTTCCAAATCATGTGCCGGCAAAGGGCACCACTACTGCCGCCATACAGACCACCACAGTCGACTTCTACCAGGAGATATGATCCGACGAGGCCACCCAACCCACAGTCGCATCCAGAGAGAGACAGCTTGAGAACCAGCCTCAACAGAAACACAGCAATTTACATAACACACCCTGGGTTCATTTGAGCTGTAGAAAACGTACAAGTCGACACGCCCAACAGAGTCTTTGACACCCCGGAGCACCTCTTCCGCACACAGACCTGCCAAGGGGAAGACCAATGACCCGGATGGGAATTCTCCACAGATGACCCACACGAGAATCCTCCAGCAGAAGAAGAGCCACCCAGCGCAGCGCAGAGCCATACTACGAATATGACCGGTACAGCCGGGAATATGTCTGGCTCTTATATGACACCTCTGATGATAGTACGGCCTCAAAAGTGACAGTGCACCTTGCAGGACTCAACACACCATTCCTTGTTGACACAAGAGCCACTGTCAATGTGATGAATGAAAAAACATACAAGACCCTGGTTGGCACTTATCCACTACAACCATCTCAAGCACGCATTTTCCAGTGGGGAGCGACCCTCCCACTACAATCCAAAGAACAATTCTTCTGCAACCTCATACACAGAGGACTACGCATCCCCTCACAATTCATGTCATACATAGCCCCGTGACTGGGAGATTGCTCCTCAGTTACAAAATGACCACCGCCTTACAACTCATCAACATTCAGGATGACCAGTCCGAGACGATCCAGGGTCTCCCACCACAGACCCAAACCTTACGGACCCTATCTCAAAGGGCGTTGGACATAGATGAACTGAACATTATGTTTCCTAACCTATTCAAGGGCATAGGCATGCTGAAGGACACAGTCATCAGACTCCACATTCATTCCATGGTACGGCCCGTACTGCAATACCCCCGAAGGATAGGATTGAATCTACAGGCCAGAGTGACCCACGAATTGCAACTATTGCTGGACAATGACATTATTGAAAGAGTCGAGGGACCCACCCCCTGGGTGTCCCCCTTGTTAGTAGTTCCCAAGTCTGATGGGCGCCTACGCCTCTGCGTGGATATGAGGATTCCTAATACCGCGATCCAGAGGGAGAGACATCCTGGGACCAACATCGAGGACATGTTGGTTCTCGAAGTTAGATCTGAACCAAGGGTACCACCAGCTAGTCTTTGACCCCACCTTGAGGCTGATAACAACCTTTACGACACACAAAGTCTTATTCCGCTATAAGCGACTCAACTTCGGAACATCCTCGGCAGCCGAGATACTCCAGGAAACAATACGCAGGTTAATAGCACCAGTCACCAACGCTTTCAACTATAGTAACGTCATCTTAGTGTTCGGCATCACTCAATAACACCACGACAACGCACTGGGACAGGTGTGCACTCTCCTCCCCGAGGCCGGTCTCACCCATAACAGCCCAAAATTCACCATCAACAAGCACAGCCTGTGCTTTTTCTGACATATCTTTTCCGACCAAGACATCAGGGCAGACCTTGACAAAATCAGCTCCATTGTCAATCTGGAGGCCCCAAAGGACGTGTCGGAATTACGATTCTTCCTCGTGATAGCGGGATATTGTGCCCGATATTTACGACATTTTCAACATTGGCGCATTAGAGTAAAATTATAACTCTTATCTATTTTCAAGTTTTTTGATTGCTTCTGTGTAGCAACCCAACATGGATTAGAGAATTACTCATGCTGACAACCCCCTATATAAAAAAGTGTGATTAGTTTGACTACATAACCGTCGCCAAGGAAAGCTTTTTTTGTTTGGTTGCAAACTTTTTATTGAACCAGTCTTTAGTAAAAAGCTCCCAGTCTGACGACAATTCCAAATAAATAAACAAAATATGGAAGAAGCATTCAACTTAAGAGAAGCACAGGCCGATGAATTATTCTTAAGACATCGTAAAACTGTTACATCATCATCAATTCAAAATGACAGTCACTCTTTAAGGCATTTATTTGAACAATTGGAAAATTTAAGCAAACAAGAGTTAAATAAATGGTGGGAGATTAAAACCCTCAAAATGTACCTGGAAGTAAATAGAATTCCTAGAGGCCTCCGAATTTGTATTTTTCCCCGTTTTGAGGAAGATGAAATATTGGCATGTAATGATTGGGTAGAATTACTTAACAATACATCAAAAGAAATGATGATCAAATTAATAAATCAAGCTGCAATGACACATGAGCGAATATTGAAAGATATAGAGGACACAAAAGATGTGATTAAGAAATTGGAATGTCCTGAAATTACATTAAAAAATTATCAAATTCTGGATGAGTATCATGGTAATAATGAAAAGGATTTGAAAATTAAAAAACAAAGAACCTTTATAAGAGATGATGAACATTACAACAACAATAGAATCTTCACATTTTAAAGGAAATATGATACAAATGTGAAGCAACAGATCAAGAAGAAAAAAAGCGCCTCACCAAAAAGCTTTGCTTCAACACCATCTTCATCAGATGTGGAAACTTCCAGTGACTGTCATGATGCCTACCCCCAAGGAGCCAGACCGGGCCCAGCAACCCCAGAGGCAGACATCATCTTCCCGAGGGAAGTCCCAGCGGCCCCAGGTAGGGGCCCTTTGGACTCAGTCCTGGCGCCTTTGGCGCCAGGCTCATGTTGGACAACAGTCCAGGCGCCATAGGCGCCAGGCTCATAAAGGATGACTTTGTGTTAAGAAGTGCTTGGTGTGAACTTACCTGATGCAGACCGTGCTGCAACATCCAGGCCACCTAGAGGCCTGAATGGGACTATTTTACCTATGGGACTACTTTACCACACGGGTGTGGCCGGAGGAAGAATACATACCTTAGAGGAAGAATACATACCTGGAACTACTTTGAAGGCTATTTAAGCCACGCCCAAGCAGCAACTCATGCTTCGCGTTGTTCTGCACCTAGCAGCTGGACGCTCACCGTGTCTGCTCCTGCATCCGGACTTCAGCCACACCCGACAGCATCCTGGAACTCCTGTAAAGGGAGGAGAGAGGAGAACAGGAGAAAGAAGAGACATTACCTGATTAATCCGCATTCCAGAGTCATCTCACCGACGATCCTAAAGGGAAGACATTCATTTTTAAAAGCACATCGCATAGCTCGCTGCAGCGCAGAATTCCACTCACCTTTACTAGGCGCCTTCTTGCCCATCAGCGACCATCTGGATCTTCCGCCGCATTTCAGTGCCTAAAGGAGAAAAAGACAAGAACAAAGGTGAGCTAGGGAAGAGAATAAGAAAGGCTTAATTTCCACCATAAGACTTACCTGTTGGGTCAATCCCTCTTCACTTCGGGTCGGCGCCGTTTCTTCAGCATTTCCGAACCCCGGCCCCTAAGGGGAAAAAGACATTAGCATTAGTGAGCGAATGCAAGGACATTAGCGGAACGCTCATCAAAGACTTACCTGATATTTATTGGGACATCTCTTCTCACTTCGGGTCGGCGCCGTATCTTCGGCATTTCCGAACCCCGGCCCCTAAGGGGAAAAAGACACAAGCATTAGTGCATTAATGCAAGAACACTAGAGGAACCACTCATCAAAAACTCACCAGAATTTTCCTTCGACGGTTCCATTCCCTAACTCGGAATCTTCATTCAGCACCTGAAATAGATAAAACAGACAATGGTTATTTAAAGCTTGAACTTGAAACAGAATTCTTACGATACCTTACCGGAAAAGTCAAGCGAACCTGAACTCTCACCAATCCGAGATCCAGTGAAGTAACTGGATAACAATGCGCCCCTGCATCAGAAGCAGAATGGAGAGCTTGTCCTTTCAGACCCTAAGGTGAGACTTTACGGGGAATCGCAGAAAGGTTTCGTGGAGGGTGAGAAGGGGAGTGGGAGGCCTACGCATTATCCCGCAGATTGTTAATACTCCCTTTTCACACACAGAAGGATATTTCTACGAGCCAGACAAGCCAGATTTGGGGGTCCGGTCCATTCCATCTTCCGAGTCCTGCGCATCACCCTAGAAGAGGCCACAGCACTCCAAACCAGGTCAGCGCCTCCGTGGGAGTCAGGTGAGCATTACAAAACGCGAAGCCTACCTACAATTTCCTACCCGGGCGCTATGGATACTTCTGAGACAGATCAGCTGGGCCAATTTTTGGGGGAATTACGGGCAGAAGTACATTCCGCCCGCCAGGAGACTAACGCTCTCAGGAGAGAACTGATCCTATCCAAGGAACAAACTGATGACCTGGCCAAACAGCTGTTGCAAGGTCAGGCAGGACAAACTCTGTTACCTGGTTCCGGGGTAATCCCACTCCTGTGGTTTTGAATAACCCGGTACAAATCAATCTACCTGGAAATATGCCACTGGCCCCGCCTGAACGTTTTGCTGGGGACCCCAAGAAATATGCCGTTTTCATGAACCAATGTCGCTTACACTTTCTATGCAGACCTGGGGCCTTCCCTAATGACCAAACCAAGGTAGCCTTTGTATTATCTTATCTCAGCGGCTGTGCTGCCGATTGGTCAGTTCCTTTGGTAAGTCAAGATGACCCAATTCTCCAGGATTTTCAAGGCTTCCAGGCAAGCATGGAAAGATTATTCGCTCGACACTCCCAGGGACAGGCCCTGGACAACGAACTGCTATCCTTATGACAAGGTAACCAGGATCTCTTATCCTACATCGCCACCTTTAATAGGTTGATTGTGGAAACAGGGTGGCCAGAAAATAAAAGGATCACATTATTTCATCGAGGCCTGCGCGGAGAACTTAAAGACGTTCTAGCTCAAATTGTAAATCCGCCCCAAGCCTGCGCGGAATACATAGACTTAGTGGTCCAACTTGATCACAGACTTCAGAATAGAAAAGCAGATCGGTCTAAGTTTGAAACCCGAGTGTTGATCAAAACTCACGCTAAACCCAAGGGTACCGACGTTTCAGAACCTATGCAATTCGGTGGAGTTAAAGGACCGTTAACCCAGAAGGAACGAGAAAGAAGGCGGCAGAAGCAATTATGTCTTTATTGCGGGGCTTCTGGCCACTTTTTACGAGATTGTCCGGTAAAACCACCCAAGAAGGTGGTTGGAGCCACTGACAACAATCTAACGAAACCTGATTTGGGAAACGACCAAGCCCGGCAAGCGTAGAGGTCCGCTTGCCGAGCTTGAAAACAAACTCTTTGACCTCGCATTTCATCTTGCCAATGGTCCTCGTGGATCAGAGACAGCCTCGGCGGTTGCATGCTATAAAGGCATACATCGACAGTGGAGCTATCGGAAACTATGTTGATCGTGAATTGGCCTCCAGGATTAATCTCCCTCTCCGTCCGAAAACCAACAAGGATGTCATTACCACAGTTGATGGAACCGAAATTGCCTCAGGGCCGGTAACACATTCTACTACAGAAATGACACTAGTGGGTCAGGATGGACATCGGGAAGCTATTGTGTTTGACGTAATCAAGGCCCCACAGTTTCAAGTAATTCTAGGAATTCCTTGGTTAGAAACACATAATCCTCGAATTGACTGGCGAGCAAAGAGAATAACCTTTCCTGATTGTACACAAACTTGCTATCCAAGAAATCCAAACATGGGCCTGGCCACAGTAACCTCCGCCACAATACAACTACCGCCTGAGTACCAAGAATTCCAAGACGTTTTCCAAAAAGAACAGGACAACACGTTACCTCCCCACCGGTCGTACGATTGTCAAATCGATCTGGTACCCAATGCTCAACTGCCTTGTAGTAGGATCTATGCCCTTACTGAACCTGAGAATCTTCATTTGCGACAGTATTTAGATCAGTACCTTGCCAATGGTTTTATTCGCCCGTCAAAGTCTCCTGTTTCCTCAGCTTTGTTCTTCGTGCCGAAAAAAGAAGGCGACCTTAGAACTTGTATTGACTACCGTGCCCTAAATCAAATAATGATTAAGAATCGTTATCCTCTGCCCCTGATCCCTGAACTTCTCGACCAGGTAAAAGATGCTTGTATATACACCAAGTTAGATCTTCGGGGAGCTTATCACCTGGTGCATGTAAAAGAAGGCGACAAATGGAAGACTGCTTTCTGCACCAAATATGGACTCTTCGAATACCAGGTGATGCCTTTCGGATTGTGCAACGCACCTGCTGCCTTTCAATACTTTATGAATGATGTTCTTCGGGAACTTATCGATGTTTGTGTCATCGTATATATTGACGACATTCTGGTGTACTCCTCTTCGGAATCCGATCACAGAAAACATGTCAAGGCAGTTCTTGAGAAATTGCGCCAGCACAAACTGTTTGCAAAACTCGAAAAATGTGTTTTTCATTCCACAGAAGTCGAGTTTCTTGAATTCATCCTGACACCAAAGGGAGTCTGAATGGACTCACGAAAAGTGGACGCCATCCTCAAATGGCCATCTCCTAGCTCTGTGAAGGGTGTTCAGAGCATGCTTGGTTTTGCCAATTTTTATCGAAGATTTATCCCGGAATTTTCTCGGTGGTTCAACCCATCACTGCACTCTTACGGAAAAATAAATGCTTCGAATGGACTAATGAGGCAGAACAGGCCTTTCAAGAACTAAAAACTAAATTCACCTCCGCACCTGTACTGAAACATCCGCGCCCAGATCTCCCTTACATTGTTGAAACCGCCGCATCCAGCTTAGCCATGGGAGCTGTCCTGTCTCAAAGGGATCCTGTAACTAACCAATTGCACCCTGTAGCCTTTTGGTCCAGAAAATTCTCGGCTCCTGAAGTTAATTATGCAATCACCGACAAGGAGTTATTAGCTATTAAGTCCGCCTTAAAGGCTTGGCGTCATTACCTTCTCGGCGCAAGACACACCATCACAGTAATTACAGATCATAGAAATTTGCAATATTTAAAAACGGCCAAAGCTCAATCATCACGTCAACTCCGATGGGCTTTATTCTTTGCAGAGTTTGATTTTGTAATCACATACCGCCCTGGCTGCAAGAATGGCAAAGTGGACGCTTTATCCCGGATTGGGATGGGAGAAACAAATTCAAGCTTAGAACCAGTACCGATTATACCTGAACAGAGAATTTTGGGGTTCACCTCTTTACAAACTATTGAGGACAGTCAAACTAGAGTTAAACAACTTTTAGACCCTACAGCCTTGCAAGAATGGAGTCAAAAGGGTTCACACTTTTCCGTCAATAATGATCTACCCTACGTCCAGGGGCGATTATTTCTGCCTCATAAGGAATTGCAAGAACTCGTTATTGCCCATTATCATTATACATTAATGGAAGGACATCCTGGTATTGCTAAAACTGAAGAAAAGATCAAAAGGCAATTCTGGTGGCCCTCCTGGCGAAAGGATATAAAATCCTTTGTGATGTCCTGCGGAGTTTGCGCCCAAAATAAAGGTCAAAAGAAAAGACCAGCCGGCCTTTTACAACCCTTGGACATCCCACCGGCACCTTGGCACACCTTGTCGCTGGACTTTATTACAGACCTGCCTCCTTGCTATGTATACAACACTATCCTGGTGATTGTGGACCTCTTCTCCAAAATGGCCCATTTTATCCCATTAAAGGGGTTACCTTCAGCCTCCATCCTGGCCAAGGAATTTCTTGAGAATGTCGTTCGTTTACATGGTTTTCCATCCATACTGGTCTCTGATCGAGGAAGCCAATTTATTTCCCATTTTTGGAGAAAGTGTTGTCAACTGGCACAAATCGATGTACGATTATCCACTAGTCACCACCCCCAGACCGATGGTCAAACCGAGAGAACAAACCAGACCCTTGAACAGTATCTTCGGTGTATGTTGCACCAATCTGAATGTAATTGGAAAGATATTCTTTGGATCGCAGAATATGCATATAACAATTCTGTACATTCTGGAACGGGACAAACCCCTTTTTATACCTTATATGGCCATCACCCCCGAACCTCTGACCTTGACTCCCCTCAAAGTCTTGAAATGCCCACTGTAGATCATTTGCATTCCACGATAACTCGAGCCTTCAAAGAAGCAACGACTCATTTACAGCAAGCCAAGAAAAAGTACAAAGAAAATGCTGATTTACATCGTAGTGAAACACCTCTGTACCAAATAGGGGACCAAGTGTGGCTAGCGACTAGACATTTACCACTCAAAGGACCGCAAACTTTCAATCCAAGATATGTAGGGCCCTACCCAATCAAAGCTATAATCAACCCGGTGGCCTTCAAACTCGATCTACCAGCTAACATGCGAATCCATCCCGTTTTTCATGTATCTGTTATGTATGGGCACTCGTTCCTCGCTAAACCACGGGCTCGTATCCCTTTAAGGAAGGCGAAACCTGGTACCTGGAAATTGGCATGGCAACGCTGGCGTCCACTCTACTCCTCCCTCGGACCACGTCGAGTAGTGCGCCGGATTGTCACGTGAATTGCTTTCTTATTAGCACCTCCTCCTACTGGTTCGGTGCTTCTGATCACAGATTAGTGGCGTTTGGAATTCTGTTTACCCATATCTGGTTCTTGTTCTCCCCGTTCCTGTCCTTATTACCCTGTTCTTTCCTCCACAGTGATTGATCACCTTGGCTCCTCGACGCGGACTGTTTATTGGATTGCCTTTTTCTTGTCGCCTTGCCTGGAATTGCCTCGTCTGGTTTCTTGATCTCGGATTGCTATTGGACCTCTCTTGCCTGCTCCTTGGATACCTCGTTTTCTTCAGGTCAGACCTCATCCTCTTCAGTATTTTGTTCTTGGGATTTCTGGAACTTTGAACTGTAGTAGTGGTACACGGACTAGAGACTTCCTGTGTGTACTAGCGTCCTCGTGCCGTCGGGTCAGGGTGTTATTAGGCGTCCTCGTGCCGTCGGGATAGTCTTGGACTGCTTCTTGTGGATTGCTTGGATTCCGCCTGCGAATACTATCCTTCTCCTGGGACACAAACACCGGTAAGCGGTTAACCTTTTTCTGATAAGACTGGGTAGAAGGAGGGGGGTGGTCTTTGTCTTATTGTTACTGGCAGTTGTTATTACAAAACCTTCCTTTTTGCATTGCATGGTATATCTTCGGTATCACATTTTACAAATCTTGTGGTTGTGGTGTGTTGTTATCTCACCTATGCAGGTTTGGTTCCGAATTGCTGCATGATACCCTTATCCAAGTCTCCTTGACATCCCGCATTTCAACCCGAGTTGTTCCACGGAGACTCCAGGATTTCCATCGGCATCCATTCTTTTCTCCAATAGATCGCTCTGGTTCTTTCTAGTCAAAACCAGAGGGGTACATTGGGAAGAAGAATTCATCGGCTACACTACGAGGGCAAATCTGGTATCTGACAGAATCAGAAGCCTTAATGGATGCCAATGAAACATTGGCCACCATCTTGCAATTGTTGGCCGATCTCCGCAATGATATGACCGCTGCCCATACTGCTACGCAGCGGCGCATAGATGATTTGCAAGCAGGGTTGTCGCCTCGGGGGGCCGAGGCGGCTCCTTTGGCGGGTATTCCTGATGCAGCTCCTCTCCCATCTCAACAGGGCACGGGTCCTGTATATATGACGGCACAGTTCCCCTTGGCTCCTCCTGAACGGTTCCATGGAGACCCCAAAACATTCAGGACCTTCCTGAATCAGTGTAGACTGCACTTTCTTTGTCGTCCTGCCTCTTTTCCTGATGCAACTACCAAGGCAGCGTTTCTGTTGTCCCATTTAGGGGGCACTGCTGCCGCCTGGGCGAATCCACTGTTGGAAGAAGGGAGTCATCTTCTATATAATTGTGACGCATTAATAGATGCCATGAGTCGCGTCTTTGACACACGTTATGCGACACAAGCTACTGACTTAGAACTGTTCAATCTGCAACAAGGAGGTCTCTCTCTGCTAGCCTACGTGGCCAAATTTAACCAGTTGGTGGCAGAGACCGGTTGGCCTGAAGAAAAGAAGGCCTCCCTCTTCTATAAGGGCTTGTCTGATTCCTTGAAGGACACACTAGCTACTGTGCCAATGATACCCAAGACATTCCCCGAACTTTTGGATTTGGTTCTTCAGATCGATTCCAGACAGGCAGCGAGGAAAGGAGAGAAAAGAACAGCTCCCCCGCCGGTTTCTCTTGCTGTTCCTGTTCCTGCTTCGGGATCCTCTGAACCGATGCAAATAGGGGCTCTGAGAAGTCCTTTATCAGCAGAAATCAGGGAACACCGTAAAAGGAACGGTCTATGTTTTTATTGTGGAGCTTCCGATCACTTGCTCAGGGATTGCTCCAAAAGACCTACCAAGAAACAGGGAAACGCCAAAACCCGGTGACTGAAGGGATCCAGACGCCGGGTATTTCATCTACAGATCCTTCTTTGTGTAGCCCTTATTGTCTGAACGTGTCACTCATGGCCTCCGGTGTTGAGAGAAAGCAGGTTAGCATGGTATTGGACTCTGGAGCCACAGGGAATTACATGGATGCCTCCCATGCGAGGGCATTGGGTCTCCCGATTGTCCTTAAACCATGTCCGGAAATGGTGAATGCTGTGGACGGTTCTTCTCTTGTGTCTGGGCTAGTGACAGAACGCACTATTGACTTGGTAATGACCACGGATTGTGGGCATCAGGAAAGTATATCCTTTGATCTTATTGCCGCCCCACAGTTCAGATTTATATTAGGTCTGCCCTGGTTCAGACTGCATAACCCATCAGTGGACTGGTATTCAGGGGACGTGTGTTTTCTCTCGGATTACTGTGATACTCATTGTCTAAAAACCCCTGCCATGGTCAATCCAGGCCGCGTTCTCTCTGAACTAGCTGGTACCGTAGGGGCAGTTATCAATACTACGCTTCCTGTGGCTTACCAAAAGTACAAGGATGTTTTCGATGCTCAGGGGGCGGAGGTACTTCCACCCCATAGACCTTACGACTGTCCTATTGACTTGGTCCCTGGGGCCAAGGTACCTTCAGGACGCATTTACTCCTTGACCCCCAAAGGAAGACCTGATTTTGAAGGACTATATTCAGAGTTCCTTGGACTCCGGATTTATACGCCCTTCACGTTCACCTGCTGCCTCCCCATTATTTTTCGTTCCGAAGAAGGAGGGAGACCTTCGTCCTTGCATCGACTATCGGGCATTGAACGCAGTCACAATCAAGAACCAATATCCGATCCCTCTGATTTCGGTTTTACTGGATCAATTGGGGTCGGCCAAGGTGTTTACTAAACTGGACTTAAGGGGTGCATACAATCTTGTACGGATCCGCGAAGGCGACGAATGGAAAACTGCTTTCAAAACCAAGTATGGTCTCTTCGAGTATTGTGTTATGCCTTTTGGCCTGTGTAACGCTCCAGCTACCTTTCAGTTTTTCATCAATGAGGTATTCCATGACATGTTAGACCATTACGTTGTCATATACTTGGATGACATCTTGATCTATTCTCCTTCGATTGCCTCTCATGTCATTCATGTTTCCAACGTATTGCAACGATTGAGGGAACATCGTCTATACGCCAAACTGGAGAAGTGCATGTTTCATGTCACTGAGGTGGAGTTTCTGGGCTATAGCATTACTAATCAGGGTGTGCAAATGAGCCGTTCCAAGGTCGCTGCTATTTTGGACTGGCCGCGTCCCAACACATTGAAAGCCTTGCAGTCTTTCCTTGGTTTCGCAAATTTTTATCGGCGGTTTATTCAAGATTATTCTGCCCTAGCTTCTCCACTAACGGCTCTCACCAGCACGAAACATCCGTTTAAGTGGAATGCACAGGCACAAACCGCATTTGAAGCCCTGAAATCCGCTTTCACTTCCGCTCCTGTTCTTCAGCATCCAGATATGAACACACCATTTGTTGTTGAAGCCGATGCCTCGGATATAGCCTTGGGCGCTGTTTTATCCCAACATTGTCCAGATACCAAGACTCTCCATCCAGTGGCTTATCACTCCAGGAAACTTACGCCCTATGAAAGAAATTACACTATCACGGAGCGTGAGTTATTGGCTGTCAGAGACGCATTCTTGGTATGGAGGCACCATCTGTTGGGTTCTCCCGAACCGGTACAAGTCTTTACGGATCACAGGAATCTCTTAGCCCTGCAGTCGGTGAAATGCACCACGGCTCGCCATGCTAGGTGGCATGAATTCTTTTCAATTTTCAATTTCACCATCACCTACCGTCCCGGTTCCTTGAATTCTAAAGCAGATGCCCTTTCGCGGCTTCATGGACCTCCGACTCCCTCTAACCTTCACGGCTCTATGTTACTGCCTACTCAAGTAGTGTGTGGTTGCACGTTACGTCCTCCATTAAACTTGGCAATCAAGGACTGGGTGAATAACCATCCCTCCGAGTTGGCAAGCCTTGGTCTGGAGCTGGTTCATTCACTACCCTATAAACAGGGCAAGATATTTCTGCCAGATGTTGATACTCGGCGTACCGCCATGCAATGGTGTCATGATGCTGCTATAGCGGCCCATCCGGGGGTTGGTAAGACCTTGGACCTCTTGGGAAGGTGGTGCTGGTGGCCTTCTATGAACAAGGATGTGAGGGAATACATAGCTGTTTGTGCCGTTTGCGCCCAGTGCAAACATCAACGTGGTAAACCTGTGGGTCTACTACAACCCATGCCTATACCTGAAGCCCCGTGGAAGATGCTTTCCATGGATTTTGTCGTGGAGCTTACTTTGGTGGAAGGTTACAACACTATCTGGGTAGTGATTGACTACTTTACCAAGATGGCTATGTTTGTACCGTGCCATGGTGTCCCTACTGCTCCGGTACTGGCGGATCTATTCCTGAAAAATGTGTTTAAAAGGTTCGGCCTACCCACTATGATCATTACGGATCGGGGACCGCAGTTTACTTCTCGCTTTTGGAGGTCTTTGACCACAACCTTAGGTATCGATGGCAGATACTCCAGCGCCTATCACCCTCAAACAGATGGCCAAACGGAGAGGCTTAATGCCACCATGGAGCAGTACCTCCGTTGCCTCACTCTTCAACGTCAAGGTACCTGGGTCTCCGTATTGCCGTTGGTGGAATTTGCCTACAATAATTCCCTCCACTCCACGACCCACATGTCCCCATTTTACGCTATGTATGGTCGACATCCACGGTCCTTGCCTCTTGATGCTGAGCCACCCTTGCACAATCCCGCTGCCTTAAATTGTTTTAAGAGACTCTCAGACACTCATGCCTTAGTAAAGAATCAACTGGTTCTGGCCCAGAAGCGTTCAAAGAAATATGCGGATGCACGACGCTCCTCGGCTCCTTTGTATACTCCTGGCATGAAGGTCTGGTTGTCTACGAAGAACCTACGATTGTCAGGTCGACGGACCTTGTTACCACGCTTTGTGGGTCCCTATAAGGTTCTGCAAGTCATAAATCCTGCAGTGCTCCGTCTAGCTCTACCTCCTACCTGGAGGATACATCCGGTGTTTCATGTATCCTTGGTGAAACCTTGTCACCCATTGACCAAACTGCCTTTACACCCGTCTCCTGTCAGAGTACAGGGGTTCGACGAATACGAGGTGGCTGCTATCCTGGATACCAAAGTGTGCAGGGGACGGCGTTTGTACTTGGTCGATTGGAAGGGCTATGGTCCAGAGGACCGCACATGGGAACCAACTGAAAACATTCATGCCCCTGTCCTTATGGCCCGTTTCTGGTCCTCTCGGGGGGTGAGGTCCCCTTTGCGGGAGGATACTGTTATGTATGGGCACTCGTTCCTCGCTAAACCACGGGCTCGTATCCCTTTAAGGAAGGCGAAACCTGGTACCTGGAAATTGGCATGGCAACGCTGGCGTCCACTCTACTCCTCCCTCGGACCACGTCGAGTAGTGCGCCGGATTGTCACGTGAATTGCTTCCTTATTAGCACCTCCTCCTACTGGTTCGGTGCTTCTGATCACAGATTAGTGGCATTTGGAATTCTGTTGACCCATATCTGGTTCTTGTTCTCCCCGTTCCTGTCCTTGTTACCCTGTTCTTTCCTCCACAGTGATTGATCACCTTGGCTCCTCGACGCGGACTGTTTATTGGATTGCCTTTTTCTTGTCGCCTTGCCTGGAATTGCCTCTTCTGGTTTCTTGATCTCGGATTGCTATTGGACCTCTCTTGCCTGCTCCTTGGATACCTCGTTTTCTTCAGGTCAGACCTCATCCTCTTCAGTATTTTGTTCTTGGGATTTCTGGAACTTTGAACTGTAGTAGTGGTACACGGACTAGAGACTTCCTGTGTGTACTAGCGTCCTCGTGCCGTCGGGTCAGGGTGTTATTAGGCGTCCTCGTGCCGTCGGGATAGTCTTGGACTGCTTCTTGTGGATTGCTTGGATTCCGCCTGCGAATACTATCCTTCTCCTGGGACACAAACACCGGTAAGCGGTTAACCTTTTTCTGATAAGACTGGGTAGAAGGAGGGGGGTGGTCTTTGTCTTATTGTTACTGGCATTATTACAAAACCTTCCTTTTTGCATTGCATGGTATATCTTCGGTATCACATTTTACAAATCTTGTGGTTGTGGTGTGTTGTTATCTCACCTATGCAGGTTTGGTTCCGAATTGCTGCATGATACCCTTATCCAAGTCTCCTTGACATCCCGCATTTCAACCCGAGTTGTTCCACGGAGACTCCAGGATTTCCATCGGCATCCATTCTTTTCTTCAATAGATCGCTCTGGTTCTTTCTAGTCAAAACCAGAGGGGTACATTGGGAAGAAGAATTCATCGGCTACACTACGAGGGCAAATCTGGTATCTGACAGTATCACTGTTGAAACAAGTACAACCTGGAACCAGACTTATTAAACCACCAGAACCAATTCAAGTAGATGGGGAGCTGGAATTCAAAGTTAAAGACATATTAGATTCCAAGGTGTCAAAGTCAAAACGCTTCTATTTAATTGATTGGAAAGGATATGGGCCTCAGGAAAGGTCTTGGGAACCAAGCGACCAGGTACATGCACCTCGGTTAATACAGAAATTCCACCGGAAATTCCCAAACAAACCGAAACCTCTGGAGAGAACAACCTTGGGAGGGACCTTGGGAGGGGGTACTGTCATGATGCCTACCCCCAAGGAGCCAGACCGGGCCCAGCAACCCCAGAGGCAGACATCATGTTCCCGAGGGAAGTCCCAGCGGCCCCAGGTAGGGGCCCTTTGGACTCAGTCCTGGCGCCTTTGGCGCCAGGCTCATGTTGGACAACAGTCAGGCGCCATAGGCGCCAGGCTCATAAAGGATGACTTTATGTTAAGAAGTGCTTGGTGTGAACTTACCTGATGCAGACCGTGCTGCAACATCCAGGCCACCTAGAGGCCTGAATGGGACTATTTTACCTATGGGACTACTTTACCACACGGGTGTGGCCGGAGGAAGAATACATACCTTAGAGGAAGAATACATACCTGGAACTACTTTGAAGGCTATTTAAGCCACGCCCAAGCAGCAACTCACGCTTCGCGTTGTTCTGCACCTAGCAGCTGGACGCTCACCGTGTCTGCTCCTGCATCCGGACTCCAGCCACGCCTGACAGCATCCTGGAACACCTGTAAAGGGAGAAGAGAGGAGAACAGGAGAAAGAAGAGACATTACCTGCTTAATCTGCATTCCAGAGTCATCTCGCCGACGATCCTAAAGGGAAGACATTCATTTTTAAAAGCACATCGCATAGCTCGCTGCAGCGCAGCATTCCACTCACCTTTACTAGGCGCCTTCTTGCCCATCAGCGACCATCTGGATCTTCCGCCGCATTTCAGCGCCTAAAGGAGAAAAAGACAAGAACAAAGGTGAGCTAGGGAAGAGAATAAGAAAGGCTTAATTTCCACCATAAGACTTACCTGTTGGGTCAATCCCTCTTCACTTCGGGTCGGCGCCGTTTCTTCGGCATTTCCGAACCCCGGCCCCTAAGGGGAAAAAGACATTAGCATTAGAGAGCGAATGCAAGGACATTAGCGGAACGCTCATCAAAGACTTACCTGATATTTATTGGGACATCTCTTCTCACTTCGGGTCGGCGCCGTATCTTTGGCATTTCCGAACCCCGGCCCCTAAGGGGAAAAAGACACAAGCATTAGTGCATTAATGCAAGAACACTAGAGGAACCACTCATCAAAAACTCACCAGAATTTTCCTTCGACGGTTCCATTCCCTAACTCGGAATCTTCATTCAGCACCTGAAATAGATAAAACAGACAATGGTTATTTAAAGCTTGAACTTGAAACAGAATTCTTACGATACCTTACCGGAAAAGTCAAGCGAACTTGAACTCTCACCAATCCGAGATCCAGTGAAGTAACTGGATAACAACGCGCCCTTGCATCAGAAGCAGGATGGAGAGCTCCTCCTTTCAGACCCTAAGGTGAGACTTCACGGGGAATTGCAGAAGGGTTTCGTGGAGGGTGAGAAGGGGAGTGGGAGGCCTATGCATTATCCTGCAGATTGTTAATACTCCCTCTTCACACACAGAAGGATATTTCTACGAGCCAGACAAGCCAGATTTGGGGGTCCGGTCCATTCCATCTTCCGAGTCCTGCGCATCACCCTAGAAGAGGCCACAGCACTCCAAACCAGGTCAGTGCCTCCGTGGGAGTCAGGTGAGCGTTACAGTGACAAAGAAATTACAGAGATTGAAAAAGCACCAATTGTGCCCACCAATGAAAATAGACCTATTGATGATAAAACTACAGAATCTGAGATGTGTCCTTTTTTGGAAGAAGTTCTACGATACAGAGAAAGTTCACGTATAAATCAGTCCAATCTTCGTGGAGTGCCATTAAAAAAAAAAAGCTTCCAGGTATTTCCCTCTCCAACGCCCCAGAGGAAAGAGGGAAAGCATTAGAAAAAAACACATATGAAAACCAAGGAGTAGAAACAAGAGCCAAAAAGCAAGGGAAGAGAAGGTGAACCTTATTATCAATCTATTGAAATTTCAAGTTACTCCGGCATTGATCACAGCACTAAGCAAAGGATTAACTTTTAGTCCGACCTTTGGAGGAGACTACTTTCAAACACAATTAGATCTATTTAAATTTTGTAGAAAGTTAAAACTCAAGAAATTCTTTGAAGAATTAACTAAAATCAAAGAAAGAGAACCAACACCGATTCCATCCATTTTATCAAAAGTTATGGTAGAGAAGACAATAGACTTACTTAACCTAGAAGACGATCAGACCTACACAATGGAAATCTTTTTACAAGAACAAGAAATATTAAACTGTCTAATTGAGGAGACCAACATCAAACTTAAGTCAACATTCATACCGGTTTTCGCAGCAGAAAATGCAATAGACATATTTAAAAAAACTGTGAGTGAAAAATTAAGAAAAAACTACTTGAGTGGTAAAAAAACAAGAGCAAAAAGTAATCTTACTCAGGAAGAAAAATTAGCCATTAAGAAACTAGCAGCGGATATATCAATAATAGCAAAGGCAGCTGATAAGGGAGGTAAAATTGTCCTCATGAACTGAATTGATTATATAAATGAAGGCTTAAAACACCTAAACATGGAAGAATGTTATGAAAAACTAACAAACAATCTGTTACAAAATTTAGAATTGGAATGGAATCTAGAAATCAAAAATTGGTATGAATTAAGTTTACTGAGCAAAAGGAATATTATGGTCTTCTTACAAAAAATTCAATATTAGCAACAATGTATTTTCTACCTAAAGTGCACAAGGCATTCACAAATTTTCCATCTCTACGACCAATTATAAATGGAATCGGATCGATTACAGAAAATGTTTCACAGTACATTGACACGCATCTTCAACCACTAACAACTAATCTTGCCTCTTTTGTGAAGGACTCAAAACATATTATTCAGCAAGTGAATCAGATCCCATGGGAAGAGACCTACCTATTTGTCACTTTGGACGTAGTACAACTTTATACAAGTATTCAACATAACAAAGGAATAGAAAGTACATCATTCTTTTTGAAAACAAGATCCATTTCATATCAACAGCAAAACAAAATGATATTAGAAATGCTACATTTGTGTTTAAACAATAACATTTTCATTTTCAATAATATCCTATACAAACAACGACAGGGCACAGCAATGGGATCAAAGTTCGCACCATCATATGCCAATCTGTTTATTTTTTTTTCTTAAATACAACATGCATGGAAACATCCCCTTTTCAACACCAATGTTAAATTTTGGGGATGCTTTATAGATGACATTTTTCTGATCTGGGAAGGGAACACCATAGAGTTGGACGATTATGTAACCTACTTAAACAACAACAACTATAATTTATCCTTCAGGAAAGCAGTTGACTCAAGCAAGATAGAATTTTTGGATTTGGAATTATTTATTGAAAATGCACAGATTCAAACAAAGCTATTTACTAAACCAACAGCAGGAAATAGCCTCCTCCATGCAACCTCATTTCATCCAAGACATACAATTCAGAACATACCATTTGGGGAGATCCTTAGAGTAAAACGGAATTGTAGCACTACCTCCACCTATCAAGAAAATCTGAAAACCACTCATTTGAAATTCAAACAAAGAGGTTATGGTACTAATAATATAAAAACTGCGATAAAAAAAGTAGAAAACATCTCAAGAGATTCTCTATTACTGGACAAACCAAAAACCAAAGATATTAAACGCAGGACCCAATTCATAACAACTTATAGTACAGAATCAAGGAAGATAAAGAAAATATTATCAGAGAACTGGAATATTCTTCTCACAGACTCGAGCTTAAGAAACCATGTGGATGAAAAAGCAAGTATCTGCTTTTGTAAAGCACCGACAATAAGAAATCTAGTGAGCCCAAGTTTTCTTAAACCACTACCGGATACTAGAAAGATATTTTTTCAATCATTAATGAAAGGTACTCAAAAGTGTGGACATTGCAAATTATGCCCTTATCTGAGCACAGGAAAAAAGGAAATGTTACTACCTAATGGCAACATGAAACAAATTAAACACATTATCAACTGCAATTCCACATTTGTAATTTATGGACTAGAATGTGTCTGCAAAAAACTTACATTGGCAGTACGATAAGAAAGTTAAAAGTCAGAATATTTGAGCATTTAAGAGCTATCCAAAACCAGGATCTAAGATCTCCCATTGCAATGCATATTTTGGAAAATCATCCTATGCTTGATATATCAAGTTTGAGAATATTTGGCCTGGAGAAAATTTCCCTACCACCAAGAGGTGGGAACAAAGAAGATATGTTGAGAAAACAGGAGTGCAAGTGGATATGCATAATGGACACATGCATAATTGGTTTAAACAACGATACTGAAATGTATAACTGGCTATGATATCATGTTTTTGAATAATGACATTGTAATATATAAGTGGCCATGAAATTATAATTTGCATAAGTGAAGTGTGTAAATTGTTTGGTTAACATAAGTATTATGTATGTTTACGTTAGAATTTTTTCAAACAAATTGAGGATATAACATTTTTTTATATTTTTTTGGTTGGTAATGTAATTCCATATGAGAAAAAATTATTCTCTTGGAATGTTAAATATATAAATTTTAAATTCAAACACTTTAATTAGAAACAATTATAGGAAAAAACTATTGAAACTTTCTCTATAAACTTAACACTGAGGCATAACCAAAACAAATTAGCTTTACAGCTTTTTGTATCAAGATTTGACTAACTGTATAAGCTTGTGTAGTTTTAGTCCGGACAGGCACGCACTTAAAACAAAATGGCCGCCATAGCGCGAGTGTACGCGATGACGTCATCGCGTCACGTGAAATAACGTGACGCGTGGCGTGATGACGTCATCGCGACCCGCGCGAGCGCTATAAATAGAGAAACAGGTCACAGAGTAGCCGCGAAAGCATCCGGCGGCACTCTGCCATGGAACCTGTACAAAAAGGAGGATTTTGAAAGGAGAAACTACCAAGGTGAGGAATTCTTTGTCTGCATATAGCTTAAGAATATGAATTAGTGGTTAATAATAGGGACTCCAAAAGCCAAATAATTTGTTGAATTTCTACAAGACCTTCTCTATCCCCCATAGATCTTGAAAGAAATTGACAGCAGAGGTCTGCAATATTGAAACAGTAATAAATACTTTAAATAAGGATTGGAATGAAAAGTAACCTTAAAATAAAGGGCAATTGAACAAGAATAAGTTTTTTTTTGGTGAGTATTAAATAGCTATTATCAAATGAACAAGAATGTTAAGAAAAACATGAAGTCGCAAATCAAGTGGCAATGGTCTTTTTGTTAATTATTATTCCTTTTTTTATTATTATTGTTTTTTCAACAAAAAAGGTTATCAAGATTGTGATAAACTCTCCTGAAGAACCATTGCAAAGAGCGATGGGCAAACACGTGTAGAGAGTAAAACTGGGAATTGGAAAATTGAAAAAATAAATGGATGTTCGCATGTGATGTTAACATGTGTAATCTACAATAAATGGAATTATGGAACTATAGAATTGACTTTTTGAAATCATTAATTTATGGAATTTTGCTCTGCATCTTCATCTTATGAGAATACTCACCGAAATAAATTCAGTACAAGTGGTTGGCGCATTAGAGTAAAATTATAACTCTTATCTATTTTCAAGTTTTTTGATTGCTTCTGTGTAGCAACCACACATGGATTAGAGAATTACTCATGCTGACAACCCCCTATATAAAAAAAGTGTGATTAGTTTGACTACATAACCGTCGCCAAGGAAAGCTTTTTTTGTTTGGTTGCAAACTTTTTATTGGACATTTTCAACATTAACTGCCCACTTAGACAGCTTCTCAAAAAAGTCCTCCCCTTTACTTGGGATGAACACTGTCAAGATGCCTTCCGCACAATCAAGAGGGAACTAGCAAACAACCGCCAGCTGGCATACTTCTGCCTTGAGTGGGATACAGAAATTACAGTTGATGCCTGCCCAGTTGGATTAGGTGCCATCCTAGCCCAGACCGACCCAAAACGGAAGACTGTGATGCACATAGTAGCGTATACCAGCAGACCGCTCACCCCCATCGAGCAAGCCTACTCCCAAGCAGAACGCGAGAGCCTGGCTGCGGTCTGGGTGTGTGAGAAGTTTCACCACTTCATCATCGGGAGAACATTTGTCCTCATCACCGACCATCAAGCACTTCTTTCACTCTCTGAGAATCCCAAAATCAAGATGTCGCCACGTATAGAAAGGTGGGGTATTCGAGTGCAAGAGTACGACTACACCATCGTTCACAAGCCGGGAGGTGAAGACAACCCTGCAGACTACTTGTCAAGACACCCCAAAAGCGCACCGGACAATAACATGCAGATCGAGGCCGAATCATACATCGCATACTTGTCCCTCAATGCCCTCCCCCCTGCCATCACAAAGGATCTGTTCACCGAAAAGAGTAGAACTCACCCTACCATCCCAGCTGCCATCCTGCTCATGAATACCAAGAGATGGCGACATAGACCACGGAGCGCTTCAAAAATGGGGAGGTGGACAGGAGATACCTGCAGAGAATGGCGAGGATGCAGAGAGAACTGACCACAACAGAACAGCGGACTCTACTGAGAGGAAATCGGCTAGTGGCCCCCAAGAGCCTCAGGAAAGCCCTTGTCATTATTGCGCGTGAAGGACACAGGGGTATAGCCAATACAAAGAAGATCCTACGTAGCCAGGTGTGGTTCCCATATATGGACAAAATAGTCAAGGACACACTAAAACACTGCGCACCATGCCAGGTGACAGCAGCAAGCACAAACCTATGCCCGCTCCAAACAGTCCCACTCTCCGATGGACCTTGTCAAAGGGTGGAAATTGACTTTTACGGACCCCTGGAAGAAGGAGGCCATCTACTGGTGGACATCGACCAATACTCTCAGTTTCCCCTGGTGAAGCCCTTCCCGTCCACAGCATTCCACCAGGTAGTGGCCGTAGTGGACGAGCTATTCAGTGAATGGGGTGTGCCCAACATTGTAAAGACAGACAACGGTCCACCATTCCAAGGCCAAGAATTCAGGAAGTTCACAGCCCACTTAGGAGTTAACCATCAAAGGATCACACCACTGTGGGCGCAGGCCAACAGCATGGTGGAATGATTTATGGCAACCATAAAGAGAACACGCCAGAAAGCTGCCCCAGATTTGGCGTCCATGCCCCAAGCCATATCCCAGATGCTGAGGAGCTACAGAAACACCCCTCATGAGAAAACTGGTCCAACCCCGGCAGAACTCATGTTAAAGTATAAACCACGGACAACACTACTACAACTGGAAGACTACACTCGGCCGAAGACACCAAGATCAGGGAACGGGAGGCTGAGAAGAGGAGGAAGGCCAAAGAATGGATGGATCAAAAGTGAAAGGCCAAAGAACACCAAATCCAAGTTGGCAAGGTCATACTGGTTAGATAGACACAACAACAGAAACCCGACCCCAGATACAGGCCCGAACCCCTTGTGGTCACTGAAGTCAAGGGGCCAATGATCACAGCCACAGGAGAAAGTGGAGAGATAACCAGAAACTCTTCATTCTTCCGCAAGCTATTCCAAGAGGACCCCGATGAAGAGACGCCCGCGTTTGAAGAGTAAGCAAATGAAGAGGAAACCAGGACAGAACCGCCCGGGGATCCCCCGCCAGAAGCGTGAGATGAGGATGCCGGAGACCCGCAGGGTCGGCCCCAGCGAAACGTACGCAGACCCCCCGCCTCATCAAACAGATGTAGTCCACAAACTACCATGGGGGGATGTTACAGACTAATGGGACACTGTCCACTTTAAGGGGACCGAACAAGGTAACGGGGGAGGGAGCTGGGAGGGAAGGGGAAGTGGGGGAACAAAGGGTAGGAGGCAGTTGATGTATGGAAAATAAAGGAGATAGACGAGAAGCCTGGTGTCCGTGATTATTGGGTGCATGCATGTGGGAAGAATATAACACAAATCTGCCTATTTTTTTTTTACATCCACCTATGATGTGAAAGTAAAAAATCTAAATTAGCTCCAATTCTTCTTTAAAAAATGTTTTACTGTATGTTATGTTACATGATTTTTGTATGGCACCTACTACCATTTTTATGGCCTCGAAGCGCTGTGGGGTGTTAGGGCTTTCACAAGACCGTAGTCTTTGCAAACATGAAAACACAAGCCGTAGAAGAATTTGGCACTAGGTTTTGATTCAACTTGCGCAGCACCTGGGTGATTTTGGCGAGCTTGTTATGTTTTTGCAGCAAGGTCACAGGAGAAAGAGGTTTTGGCCACTTCTCTTGTATTGATTTGAAGGGGATTTGTCCCAGATACCTTGCGCTTGAACAAAAGATTATTTCAATTCTGGTTTCTCGTGCGTTTGCGTGTTCTTTATTGAAGTGATATGTGTGGTCAGCTGACAGGTGTTTTGACCTCTCAAGGTCTTTGTCAATGCTATTTGGTGGATTATGTATGGCCAATTGGCAGACATTTAATGGTGAGCATCCATCTATTCTGATGCTGGCGTTATTTCCTATGTTTCCTCCTGTCTAGTTAGACAATGGCCACAGATAAGTATGTCCCCAGTGTGATTTCCATCCCCATATATAATACCCAGACCTCCGAACGGGTTCTGTAGACAGACATGACAGCACTCGTTGAAAATCCATGATCCTGTAGGTCGCTGTTTTGATTCCCTTATCGCTTGATGTGCTTTGCAATTTGAAGTAAACGCCACTTAGAATGGGCGCGTGTGGCTGGCTGACATACCCCAGAGCAGACGTTGGGGGGAGGCAAGAGTTGGTGTGCTGCTGCATAATAGGATCTCCTGTGCTCTCTCCCCACCTGTCGCCTCACACTGGCATGGTGCAGTTTGTTGTGGTGCATGCATCTTGGAAACCATGCATCCTAGGGCCTTGAAATGTGGTTTTCGAGGTCCCATAGGGACGCCAGGTTTTGTTCCTTGGGTCGAGACGGGTCCTTCTACGACCACATTGTTGTTTCGCCGATTTCAGGCAACTGTCTCATGTGTAAAGGTGCTGAAATTCAGGGATGGGGTGTCCAAATGTCATATAACCAGTAATGTTTGCAGGGTCCTAACAGATAACTATGCAAAATTTGGTGCAGATTGGTGAAACAGTGTGGAATTGTTTAAGGAACAATGCTTCACCAAGCCACAAACCCACAAACAAATGTGGACTTTTTTCAGAAATCCAGGGAAAGGCGCGGCGTGTAGAAATGTCACATAGCCAGTAATGTCCAGAGGGCCCTAACAGGTAACTATGCAAAATATGGTGCAGATTGGTGACATGGTGTGGAATTGTATAAGGAGCAACACTTTGCCAAGCCACAAACCCACACATTTTGACTTTTATTAAAATAGAAAATGATGGCTCATATTGTGGGCACTGTCATCATAAAAATGTTTTGGAACATGTTCCTTTGTACTGTTGACATTGCATCTATTTTATTTTTTCAAGTGTCACCCTACAAACCTGATTCTAAATGCCACTTTTTCAAAGAAATTACCTTGGAAAATGCATTTCAACCGATTATTTTAAGAATTCTGTGGGGTAAGCAACCCCCCAGAACTCCTGCTAGTTAGTTGTGCTTCCTCGCTACTGGTCACTTGCCCTAAGTCTGGGGAAATAGTCACATAACTCCAATAAAAAATTCACCATCCGCAAGTTTTAGCATCATTTAGTATTTTGCAACATATAACTATTTCGCAGTAAGGTCCCTCTCACTACATGATCTCTGTCTCGCTCACAAGACCTGTGGAGAGCCTATTGTTGAAAGTCACTTCCTCGTACACACTATTCTGCTCTCCCTGGTCAGACTTGGAATGTCCCACCGCGGTCACTTCACAGGTAATTTAATTGAATTCAAATGATTGCACAATGCAGATGCCGGCGAGCCCTACTTCATCCCATTTCCTCCTACTGACCAGTGCATGTTCATCTTCACATATGCTGGTTCTCATTTAGTCCCCCAAACCAACAAGCATCAAACATGTGTCCATTTTGAGGTTCCTGCGGTGCTCAGCCTAGTTTAAGAATGCTTTCTAAGTAACCATGGTGATTTGAGAACAGTGGGAAATAACAATCTGCTCCATTTCTGATACAGCTGTGCATGCGGTTGGGCTCTGAAACACACAAAATGGGATCCGTCATCCTAGCCATTATAATTTGATTGATGTTGATTGAGTATGAATGCTTTAGAAGGCGGGTACAGTACAATAAAGCATCTTTAATGCCGTATCTCATGTATGCGTGGGCGAATCTATGCAGCGAGACTGGCATGTTTTTGTTCTCCCAGACAGGATATGAGTAAGAATGATCATTTGGCGGAATCTGGAAGGATAATTGCCTTCCTCCACTGTAGGCATAATCAAAAATCTAATTTGCAACTGAAAATAAATTAAGAGCCTCTAGGTAGAGTCGCACACTACTACTGGGTTATGCGGTACAGTATCTTCTCTTACATTAGTTTCTTGGGAACTTGGTTTTCTGCAAAACATGTGCATTATAATTTATTTTGTTTTTGCTCATGGAATAAAATATAGGTGAGATGGTTATGGATTTTACACACACGTTTAATCGTATAGGATTGCTAACCATTGAATTAAGAATTGTAAAATAGATAATCGCGGAGAGTTGCAAAAATGTGCAAATCATTCCAGTATTTTGGAAGTCAAAATACTTCCAGGCTTAACATTTCAGGAGGTAATGACTTCCATCACAAACACAATGGAAGTCAGTAGCCTGGTATGAAGCCGGGTAGAATAGAATTCTTCTGACTTCTGTTTTTCAAGTTTGAGAAAAAAACAAAAGGGACAAAGTAGCAATTAGATTTGTAAAAGTCCCAATTGGCTCAAGGGAGCGAATTTGGTGCCCTCCCAGAGACTTTTTAGGGCCATGAAAACACCACCAGCGTGCTTAAAAGTAATGTTGAGCCTTTACAACTGGGGTCATAGTTTAAACACAGTGCAACATATTCCTGGGTCATATTTTCTGCAGGTTTATAGCTTTTTCTGGACTTACAAATATCAAAAATATTTTTTTAATGGCTGGGGCACTGTCGGCATGCTACGCGACCTCATAGAGCTCTGCAGATGCCAGGCTTGAATCCTAGCTGCGGAGTTCATCAATCCTCAGGTACATTGCATACCCTTGTCTCTACTATTGACCTCTCAGTGGCAATGCATAGTCCTGCAAAAAAAAGAGGCAGCCTTGCAAAGACGTTTCAAAGCTTATTTATTCCACATAAATGTGGTGAATGTGCACCGCTCAATTCAGATGGGGGATAAGAAGCAAAGGGAGGCAATTCCTACTCCTCCGGTGACTTACCGTGCTCGGCACGTGCTTTCTATATCATTGCTCAGGCTGAGGGACGTTGCGCTGGGCGGGGCTATATAAAGCAAGGGGAAGTTAAAGGAGATGCCACATTATCTCTTTCCCCTAAGAAAATGGACATTCATTCCTGGAGACACAAGCCCTGATTCATGGAACTGTGCAAAGTCTGTGCAAAGTCATTTTGTACTGCAAAAATGACTATTTGCACAGACTTTGCATTGCAAAAATACATTTTGCACGGTTCCATGAATCAAGTTACTTTGAACTGTGCAAAAAATTCCATGAATCTGGCCCTAAATGTTATTTCTTGTTCCAGTATGCCAATGTAATCCAACGGTGGCTTGTTTAACTAATTCTCTCCCAATCAGGAATTCTGTATTATGTCATGTGACTGTGGCACTTTCAAAGCTGGCATGGTGTAGTGATCTTTCCTTTCACAGCCAGAGGAGCTTGGGCTATATTTGGACTACTTTCCTGGCCCAGTTGTGTTACATGTATGTTTCCCTTTCTAGATAATGTTACCGTACAAGCGATTATGTTTTGGGGAGGTGCAGTACGACTGACAATATACAGATGTCCTCATAACAAATCTGAGATTCATTCTCATTGTGATTTCTTAAGAGGACACCTCTATGTTGCCAGAGCGACTGCACCTCTCCAGTAAAATAAGTTGCCGTCTGTAAATTCTAGTTCATTGGAGAGGTGCAGTACCACGTACACATGTTTTCTCCTGCTTACAACCTGTTTGCATTTCTGTGCCATGTTTCCCTGGTTCTTGTTTATTTTATTTTATTTTTTGGAGAGTAGCAGTACCACAGACAGTATTTATAGATGTCCTCATAAGAAACATCAATGTGATTTCCTATCAGGGCATCTGTATGTTGTCAGTGGTACTGCACCTCTCAAATAAAATAAGTTGGGAGCACATCTGCAGTTTGTAGTTCATTGTATAGGTGCAGTGCAAGAGGAGAGCGTGATCCACCTGTCCCTCCACCCTTGTGATGTCCCTGCTCCCCCTTGTGCTGTCTCTCCTCCCCCTTGTGTTGTCTCACCTCCCCTTGTGCTGTCCCACCACCCGCCCATGTGCTGTCCCTCCACCCCACCCCTTTGCACTGTTGCTCCTTCCCCATAGTGCAGTTGCTATTTCCCCTAGTGCTGTCTCATTCCCCCTTTGCGCTGTCGCCCCTTCTCTTTCGCTGTCACTCCTTCCCCTTGCCCTGTCGCTCCTTCCTCCTTGAACTGTCACTCCTTCCCCCTTGCGCTGTTGTCCTCCTTCCCCCATTGTGCTATTGCTCCTTCCCCCCCTTGTGCTGTCCATCCTCCTCCCTCCCCTGTGAAGTGCCTGCTTTCCACCAGCACTGTCCCTCATCCCTTCCTCGCACTGTCAATCCTCTCCGCCTTGCACTGGCTTTCCTCCCCTCATTGCGATGTCCCCCTTGTGATTTCCCTCTTCTGCTGTCCCTCTATGCTGTCTGTCCTTCCCCCTTGCTCTGTCCCTCCTTTCCCCTTGCACTGTTGTTCCTTCTCCCTTGTGCTGGCACTCCCCCCTTTGAGCTGTTACTCCTCCCCCCTGTGCTTTCGTGCCTCCCCCTTGCTCTGTCACTCATTCTCCCCTTGGGCTGTCCTCCTCCCCCTTGTGTTGTCGCTCCTTCCCCCATTTGCACTGCCACTCCTTCCCCCCCATTTGCGCTACCACCCAATCCTTCTTCCCTGTGTTGCCATTTATTTCTTATTCCTCTCCCCACAGTAATTCTCTCGCCCCCGGCGCTGCCCTTCATTCCCTCGCATGCTGTAATTTCCTCCTCTCTGTGCTGCCATTCCTCATTTCTTGCTAAATGTGAAATACGATAAACTACTACGAACACCAAAACTACTGGCTTCCCAATGTTTGTGTTACTGCCCTGCCAACTCTTAATGAGGCTCCTAGTGTTAAAGTCTGTGGGGTAATTTCCTTTTGTTACCTCTGTCTTGGGAGAAGAGCCAGAATGTTTCTGTTGGGAGAAGGGGACTCCTCACCTGTAAGTTTCCTTCCAGGTCATGGTTGTCAGTTCTGGGTCTTTCTTGCCTTTGGGATTCCTCTTTGTTGGTTCATTGTTGTCCTGGTGCTCTTTGTGGTCTGTTTCTTGTCATGTTAAACACTCTTATAGAGCACACATATAACCAGGGGCATCTCGGCACTAGGATACTCAGGACGTTGAACAGGGCCAGACTAAAAGGGGAACGTTTTAAGACTGTGGCAAAATTGGAGATGATTCTTCACATTCCACAGGGCAACCGGGAGTTCATTCCAGGGAATTTTTCGGGATGACCACCAAATTGGCCGATATAGAGCGAAGAGTCCGGGCCGGAGTATAGTGCGAACATTGTCTTGCAAATACTCTGCCCCCTGAAGATAGTAGGCCCGGTGCACTAGGCAGAGGGCCTTGAATTTAATCCTGAATTTAATCCTCTCAGCTACCAGCTGTGGCAACCCTTGCCGCCATGTTCTGTAGGCGCTGCAGCCTCTGTTCAAGAACCTTCAGCTGGGCCAGGTACAGTGCATTGCAATAATCAATGCAGCTAGTAATCAAGGCGGACACTACCTGGGGGCGGAGAGCCGCCAAAGAAAAGATTGTATTTAACAGAGTACCTTCAAAGAATAGAAACCCATCTTGCAAAGAGCACTCACCTGTGCTGACATTCAGGAAGGAAGAAAGATAGATACCCAAGTTCTTGACCGTGGAAACTGTTGTGGGGGATTGCCCGGGGCAGATGGCCAAAAGAAAGTAGTCCAAGAAGTGGATTTAGGAGGAGAGCCCACCACCAGAGACTCTGTCTTATTGCCATTCAGCTTGAGCCAGTTGCAATCCATCCAGCCCTTCACAGACAACAGACACTCGCATAAGCACGACGACACCTCAGACTGGCCAATATCTAATCAGAACAAAATCTGGGTGGCGTCGGAATATGGGTAGCATCTGAAGCCGCGGGAGTGGATGAGGGCAAACAGCGGCTGATCGTAGATGTTGAAAAGCATTGGGGACAGGGCAGAGCCTTAGGAGACAGCACAAGAAAGAGTGACATGTGGAAAGAAAAGAAGGAAGGGAAAGTGACTGGCCCCGATCAGATAGAAAGGGGGCAAGAGGAGAGCATGGTCCACCGTACCAAAAGCCGCTGGTAGATCCAGCATCAGGGCCCCCACACCCCATTGATCGACTAGCATGGTTAGATCATCAAGCATTGATACCAGGACACTCTCAGTACCCAGTCCCTGGCAGAATCCTGATTGAAAAGGATTGAGTCCAGGAGAGTGTTCCAAGAAAGACAAAAGAAGTGGTTCAACCAAAGATTCCATACGTTTCATGAAAAAGGGGAGCCAAGAAATAGGCCGATAGTTTGTGAGAACCAGAAGATAAAATGAGGGCTTTTTCAAGAGGGGAAGGACAACCACTTGTTTAAGGTCAGATGGAATACTACCTGCAGGAAGAATACCTTTGAGAACTCCCACTGCGATGGGATTTGAGAGGGCGGCAGATTTCAGTTTGCAGATCGCCTTGGCGACTTCCTCAGTGAAGAAGTCCAGGAACCATGACCAGGGGCGCAAGGTAGGCATGCCTGCTTCACCCACATCTATAGTACTATCATTAGAGGTGTTTGCAGATATATGATTCTGAATACCTGTAACTTTGGTGATGAAAATCTCAGCCAGTGAGTCACACAAGGTTTGGGAAGGAGTTACACTAGGTGCTGCCTGAGTTATAGATGTAAAGGACTTAACTACGGCAAACAATTCTTTTGACTGGTTAAGGGCGGACACTACCCTCTCAGTAAAGTATGTCTGCTTAGCCAGCTGAATAGCTTTGTGGTAGCCTTTAGTGAGCTTCTGCAAAATGTTTTTTTTCCACCAGGCCTTAAGAGCGCATACATTTGCGCTCTGCATGCCTAAGGTCAAGACGTGCAGCTCGGTCAGCTGAGAACCACAGAGCACATAGGCACTTACACGGACAGAGCCATTTAAAAGGGGCAACTTGGTTGGCAGCCTGCTATAACATTTCAGTTAAAAGAGGAACGTCTAGGGAGAGGGCAGACTGGCATTTGTCCATGATGATTGAAGTCATTGCAGTGTGAACTGTTGCCCTCCAATTGCGACGTAGAGTAGCAGCCGGACGAGGGACCATGCCAATCATGATGGTAGGAATCGAGAAAGAGACAAGATGGTGGTCAGACCAGATCACAGGATCAAAAGAATCAATTAGAGTTTTGGGGTCAGCTGCTGAAATTAAGTTTAGAATGCCACCTTGAAGATGAGTGGGCCCCAAATTAGCCAAAGACTCAAAGAACCAAGCCGGGCCCAGGGCCTGGGGAAGATTATACCTAATGTTAATTACATCACCACCAAGAGGTGTGAACCGTGAACTTAGATTGAGGCAATTGGAAGCGCGCCTAATATGTAAATGCAGGACTGTGCACTATGGATTAAATTTAGACCATGAGTTTTCAGTGTTTCTCTAAAGTGGGGCTACCAAGGTACAAGTCAATATTGGATTCTGATGACTGTCATAGATTATTAATGCGTTGCCATTTAGATTTTATCTGTCTATTATCATGTCTCTGTTTAGAATATAAAGTGTATAATTTTGAGTATGAAGTTTACATGAGTATTGTCTTGGTATGTCATGAATAACTTTAGGTGGAAATTGTCACCGTGGACTTATTCTGCTCTGAACTGTAGCATGTTACTGGTTAATGTATTACACGGCTAGTATGATAATTGCACTTGTTTACTGTAGTGCAACATGAAGTATTTTGGTACTGAAGTATTCCAAATTGTGAAACACCAGAGCCAAGTATTTACCAACATGGAGCACGATGTTAGAATTAATTGTGCAGTGGGCAGCCAATAATGGGGTTGCCTTATGAGTAAGTCGATTGTATTGCACACAAGTGGTCTCTATGTAGGAACACGTGTTTACTTACATACATTGTTGTATTGCAAGTACTGGCAATTAAAAATTGAAATGCCGGCGGCATCCTGCACGGTGCACACCATTATTGCAATACCAATTCCCATTCCAAGATGGAGGGTCATTCTGGTGCCGGAGCGCCACTCTGGCGAATGTGGGCATGAAATTGATTATCGCATGTCAGAAGAGATAACTTTCAAATACCAAATCACAAGTACAGACAAACATTGACTGTGAATAGGGATGGTGCGATATTCCATGCAATATCAGTACGATTCTGCACTGTAATTATCCTTTCGAAGATGGCAGTGCCCTTTTGAGCTCTTGTTCACATCTATGAGAACCTGGCGTTCATATATATTTAGAGAGGATTACAAGACTGCAGAGCAGAAATAATTGGGAGGCCAAACGTATATAGGTAGGCTCTATATGATGTTCCATCGCATAGACTACCTATAGCATTGGAATTGCAGCGCTAGTTGATCACTGCACATATTTAAAAGAAATTGATAAGATGTACTTTCATTTTGCAGTTGAACTACACAATACCGCACTAGCGGTCTCAATGTATGTGCATTGAAGGATATAGCAGGTATGTGAATTACTGGGCTGCTGCTAGTGGTGGCATTCAATGCGGGCACGTCCAGTCGGATCATTAATAAAGCAATTTATTACACTGCTTCAGGTTCAGTAGCGGACCCAATTACCCAAGACTGGGTGTAAGGAAGCAAGATAAGGTAGGCTTTGTTGCTGACGAGGTGTTGTCTCGTCATTCTCACTGATCAGGTTACAGTTTACACACAGGCTATCGATTACATTGGGCAACATATTTTTAACATTGGCAACTTTGCCTCCACGACAATAAGGGTCACCAGGGAGCACGACGCATGACGGGTCTTCAAATAGCATGAATGAGCATGCATAAAGATTAATACTTGGCTCAGTTTCACCCAAATTGGGTTTAATGCAATGTCGAGGGCATCATGTGATCTAATTATAAGTGAATGTGCTCCAAGTAAATATAATTCTAATACGTCTTTTGTCTGACTTTTGTTCACTCTCTTTTTCCTTTTCTTATATTGTCTTTAATTAATGGCCTGGCTCTAATATATTAATATCATTAACGTCATGTTGCTTCCCAATGTCCTTGTACATGTTTTGTTGTCCTACTATTAATATGTGGGGGCTTTTTGAGCTGTTTCTGTTCTTCTCTCTTTTCCCCTTGCTTATTGATTGATGGCTCTGCCATATATCTTTGCATTATGCCTTTGGCCTATGTTGGTTTTCCTTTTCAATGCTGTCATATGCACAATGTTGGATACTGCAAAACGTGTGTGAACAATTATGGCAATGTATATGCTCTGCTTGCATTATATGTATACCGTAGCCTGGAAAACGACTCGTGGTCGAAACAAGTGTTGTATTTTTGTCCTCTTCATGATTAAAAACTGGGGGCTCTTCCTCCACTTCAATAAATCAAAATTGGGTGCTTTTGTTTATTAATTGTTATCAGTGCAGTGAGGTTATGTATTCTTCAGTATTCTCATACATAGGACTCTTGGAGCATAGGGTCCAATTTCACACGACCACCTGCAGCAGATAAACACGATTGTGATTCATAGCATTTAGATTCTCCTGCAAATTACAATTGACAAGCCTTAATGGATCCCAATCTCCTGCCCCACTTTCATTCGACTAATGTTAAAGTCCCTCAGTGCTGAAAGATTAGAAACTGTAATCTGAAGAGCCACAATAAAGTCCACAAAAGGTCCCAAGAGGTCGTGGTAAGCGCCAGGGGGGTGATACACAATAAGGAAATGTAACGTATGCGTAGCTGGCGCTTGAAAACACACTAAAAGGGCTTCCATTTTTAAAGTATGAGGTACTGTAATATGAACTACAGTTAGGGATGATTTGGAAATGATAGTAACCCCTCCTCCAGGGTGGAGGGCTTCCCTATCAAGCCGGATGATATTATAATCAGAAGGAAGGGCAGCAATGACTTTTGGAGCCAAAGCTTCAGACAGCCAGGTCTCTGTGAGACAGAGTAAGTCGGGACAGTGATCTTCCAAGAGATCGTAAATAAATGTAGAATGTGCTCTAAGGGAGCGAGCATTTAGCAGGAACAAGTTCAGAGCCGGGGCAACCCCACTATTACAGATGTCCGGCTTTGGGGCGGCTAAATTGAAGTACATAGGGAATTTTGTTTTGACTAGGGCAAGCTATGTGATATCAGTCCATGTAAGACCGTCCTGACCGTCCTTAGCCCAGACGGGCATGGAACGGCTTAACTTTGGTGCAACTTTGGTATGGGAGGTGCGCTCCCGCTGCACCCGACCCATGCGCAGTCGGCGAGGTCATGGCTCAGTCAATCCGCATACTCTCCTAATGAGCAGTGACAAAAGACTACAATTAGTCTTGGAATGAAGTAAGAAAATAAAAAGGGTCATTTACTGAGCCGAGCCTCGGAATGCCCTAAGACAAGGCACCCTCAGCCAGTCTATCAAAAATGTAAATAAAGATTTTAAAATTGACAGTGAGTGGGAGGGTAACTAGAGCCCAGTAACGAGGCACGGTCCAGGTGAAAAGCCCATAGCTTCAAAGGAACAAAACAATTTGCAACGCTATAAAACTCAAACAATTAAAGATGAAAACAGCTGGATGCAGAGCGCTGTACCGTTTCGCTTTCCCTTGTTTCTTTTTGCCACCTTTGGTGTACCACCACCATGTTAATGTTTCATGTTTTCTTTTCTCAAATACAGTTTATTGATTATGTAGCTCAGAAGACATTCCAGTTCAATCCAATTTTCTCCCTGCCCCCACCATTCCCACCACCAAACAATACCAAAGTAGCTCACGAAACAAGAAGATATAATGTTGCCTGAATGAAACAACATCTGGAGACAAGCAGCCATAAGAGTCTATCATGAGATATATATGACCATAAGAGTAAACATAACAAAAGACAAACGGTGATTAACTCAACATCATCTGTGGCCTCCTTCCTCCAACAAAAGGTAAAATAGTCATAGTCCCCCACCACACTCAAATACTGTGCAAACCAAGGAGATAGAGTGCGCGTAGTCTCTGCATGCATGTGAGGCCCGTGAATTCAGAGGTCAGGAAAGATAATAAAGGTTAAGGGAAAAGGTCCATGTCTAGATAGCTGTCTGTGAGGGCTGCACACCCTAAAGACCGCTTAGTGGTTAGAACGTTGTGTATTCTACTTTAAACTACTTTCCTAGTGTGTATCTTCAAATAAACAAAATATTCAATTCAAGTAATGTTACATGGGTTCTATGTTCTTAGATAGCCAGGTTTGTTTTCACAGAGCTTTGTACCATTGAAACTTCTGCCTGTCCACCCATGCCAAACCCTCCCTGCTGGCCGGCCAGCTGTGTAAACAACCAGCAGCAAGAGTTCAACAAAGGATAGGGGGCTTGAAGTCATCCCAATAGCCTCTACAACCACTACGGCCCTTTTGTCTGAGCAGTAGTCCAACACCGATCTGCTGAGGATCTGTGCAAACAAATTCTGATGTAGTTCCCTGCGGCCTTGCACCATAAAGTCACCATCCCTGTCTCCCCTGCAGTGTGTGTACCTGTGTTTGTGGTGGTGATCTCCTCCCTGCTACTCCAGATCTTGTCCACTAACGACCTGTAGGGCATTGCAGTGGGCAGTGAGACGAAGTGGAGTTATCCGTCAGTCCTTTGGGAGACTTGACACTTTACGGAGCATAAAATGGGACATTGGTCCATTTGCGTCCATGTAAAAATGGCCAACTGCTTCTTGGGATAATGTCCTATTCTGCTATTGGACCCATTGGCTACCCATCAAGGCTAGAATTATCTTTAAAGCATTATGCGTCACCCACAAATCTCTTCCCGAGAAAACACCCATTTACATCAATAAGTCAACAAGAAACACAGACGCCAATAGGATACTTAGATCTAATAGATCCGGGCGGTCCTGCGTTTCAAAAGTTCCAGAGCAGGGGGAAGCAGCTTCACAGTCATGGCCCCCAAACACTGGAACTCCCTCCCCCCTAAACAACAAAAATGAAGACTCCTTCCAGTGTTTCAAAACGCTACTAAAAACCTGGCTATTTGACCAATTTTAGCTAGCTAACACTAGGTAGCTTCCCTCCTCTCTAGGTCGAACATAGCTAAAGGAGGTCGGCTTTCTGAACATGTTAATAAAGCAAACAAGTCCTATGTAATTATACCCAATGTTCCTTTAATATGTAATTACTTGTAATATTGTATTATATATGTATGTACCTCATATGCTGCCGAATTATAAACAAGCTGTCTGTAACTACGCCGTGATACCTCAGGGTCTGGGTGTACAATAAATTAAATTAAATAAATAAATACATAAATAAATAAATAACAATTCATATGTTTCTCTGTGGGAAGGGCCACCTTCCTCAACTCAATCACATGTTCCTTCTGTTCTCCTTGATGCAGCAGGTGTGGTCTTGCAGGGGGTGAAAGTGGATTACAGCACAGCAAGTGTGCGTGGGTTGGGCGGGCATCCAGGTAAGCGGCCGATGGAAGGACCGAGCCATGGGTCCATGCGTTACTCTGCACTAACCTTGTCCGATTTGTCTTTCAGGGCAGCTTCACCAGACTCATGGAATAAGCGACTAGAGCAATGGAAAAAAGTGTAGAGAATGGTAACATGCGTTGCTTCTACTCAAGTGTCTTTCTCCTCTAACCTACTTTCCTCTCCAGTTCTTCTTCCCTTGTGTTCCTTTGTGTCTTCATTCTTCCCTAGTTCTTTATTCCTGGTGTCTTTTAGTACTTCTGTCTTCTCAGTTTCTTCTACCTCCTTGGCTTCCTGGCCTTCTTTCCCTTCTCTGGAGCGAGTCTGCATCACATGCGGGTCAAGTGGAGGTGCAAGGCAAGTTTACTGGAACGTCTGGTATGGGCTTCGGCCCGTGGCTGCCTTAAATAGGCTTTTCTGTGTAACCTTGCAAGATTTCCCTACCCTCACGAGATTTGCCCTTGAAATCTCAGATGTCTGTGTGGATGGACCCTGAGTTGCCTGACCCGCGACTGTCTTTGCTTCCCTCCAATGGCTAACCAAAGCTACCCAAGTGCCCCACCTGTGGGACCCAATGTGTGCTGTGTTTCTTCTGTGTGCTCTGCATGGAACCTGGTTCCCTGCTTATTTTATGATGGGCATGCCAGTACCTACCCCCACCAAGAACTATTCCCGCCAGGCCTGAGGCTTGTCAGGATGTTGTGTATGAAATGCTGTAATTAACCTGTAGTCCCGGATGTTACTAGAGGGTTCCTATGACATACACTTTGGACCGTAAAGTACACAGTCTAAGAGATAGTAGACTCTGCCCCTCACACGTTTTTAGTCCTGCACCCACTTCCACTTCATATTCGGGTACCCCATGGATAACATCAGCATGTGGTATGGATCAGGATGACAGGGTAAGTAAGGTGTGCTTTCTTGAGCAATGAGACGTGAAACACGTGGTGTCCTGGAGGTGATGGCTGTAGGGTCACTCGTTTCTCTACAGTATTAGGTCCTAAGAAGCGTGAGTGGAACTTGTATGGTCCCTTCAACCTCAAGTTGCGTGTGGTTAACCAGACTTTGTCACCTGCTTCTATGGTCACCAAAGCTTGGCAGTGTCTATTGACCTGCTTACTGTAAGTACTTTGTGCATGCTGTAGATGATCCTTCAGTTGTTTCAAGGTTTGCTCTTAGATGCTGGTGATGTTCCACCACTGAAGGTACATTACACACCGATAGGTTGGTGAACACAGTGATTCTGGGATGAAACCACCACAAGGCGTAGAACGAGGAGTGTCAGGTGGACTCATGCTCCGCGTTGTTGAATGCAAATTCGGCTGCCCAGAGGAGATCTGTCCATTCTTGCATGTCCCTTGGCTGGGCCAACTGGCAACGCAGATACTGTTCTAGCACTAAGTTTGTTTTTTCCGTTTGGCCGGTGGTCTGTGGGTGATAGACCGTTGGTTGGCAGACGTCTACACCCAGTGTTTGGCAAAACGTGGTCCAAAACTTGGCAATGAATTGGCTTCCACGATCCGATACTATGACTGATGGGATCCCATGTAATTTAACTATTTGAGTCATGAAGGCATGAGCCAATTTCACAGATATAGAAAGCTTTGATAAGGGGATGAAGTGCGCAATCTTTAACAGTTGATCAACCACCATGAGTATGGTGGTCTTTCCCCGACTGCCGGCAAGTCTGTGATCAAGTCTAGAGATATTGTGTGCCAGGGAGCTGGGTGGATGGCCAATGGTTGCGCATGGCCCTGAGGGCGTTGATGGGAACTCTTGTCAGCACAGGTGTCATAAGATTGCACATATTCGAGTGCCTTGGGATAGCATATTCCACAAGCAGCATCGTCGCACCAGCTTCAGTGTCTTTTTGATGCCCAGTTGACCCGCAAGCTAATGGTCATGTAATTGACACAGTGCGTATGTTGCAGTTCCTTGGCTGGCTGATATAGTTGTTGCTTATGGAATGACAAACCATTGCGCCTTGATCATTCGATGCTCCAGATACCCACTCGTCTAACGTGGGGTGACATGTGTCCGCACCTCATCCAGTAGTGGGGTTACAGTTGTAAGTGCGCCTTCAAAACATGCCAGCGGCAATGTAGGCGTTGGTTCTTGGACCTCTGCCTTTTCTGTTGGACTCCCAAGGTGTGATAGTGTGTCCGCTATCCCATTTCTTGCCCCTACTTGATAAAGGATGGCGGAATTGAACTCCTAGAAGAACAAAGTTCATCTGAACTGCTGGGCCGCTAATCCTTTAGCTGAATTTTAAAACGACAAGTGGCAGTCGTCCGTCAGTATGGCAATAGTGTGGGCGGCTCCAAGCAGGTAGTGGTGCCATTCCTTAAAGGCGGACTTGATGGCCAACATTTCCTTTTCGGTGATGGTGTAATTCACCTCAACGGGATTTCGTTTTCTTGACCACTTTCATAAAGACCATTAAACAGCAGGCTAGGAGGACAAACAGTGCAACTATCAGAGAAAACAAAGCCCCTACAGCTAATCTGGATGTGCAACCAGAGACAGAGTCAGTTTCTTACATTACAAGGCAATATTTTAAAAATACCGGCCGCATGTTCCCATCTAAACAATTACAAAAGAACCCCCAGTGCTCAAGTCAGTGTCTTTTCATATTCTTCTTGGGTTCTGAAGGTATGTCTCCTATCGAACACCTCATTCGGGCTTGAGCAGTTGATACAGTCCTGGGAAGATGCATGCCCTTGTTTCTCGGAGCATACTTCTGATTGACCATCATCAATATCCAGTGCACCTGCCACTTTTCTCGTGGTCATGTGTCCGTGGTCCTACAGCACCATTCCAGTTAGGCAGTTGCCTTGAGAGGTTATCTGTCACCTTCTAGTTATAATGCACCCTGCCTGGCTAGTCACATCGAAAAAAGCTAACTCCTTACTCTGCTCTGCTTAAAGTTGCCACTGCCCATCCTGTTTCATTCACTGATAACAGGACCCACCTCCCGGCAGCTATGGCATCATATCAGTCTTAGAGACTGTTGATGTTTTCTATTTTTACCATCATTGTAAAAGCAACTTTCTAGAAAAAAAACGATTTGTTTTGCCCGCTGTAATATATTTTTGATAACAGGCATGCAGATGTTTCTGTTTTATTAATGCATTTCTCGATGGTTGTTAATGCTATCATTATTGAATGGAACGAGCCTAGTCCTTGTGAGGATGCCTTCACGCCCGGTATTTCCAAAACTGATTTAGTCACAGGATGTAAATACCATGAGCATGTTTGGGCAGCAAGAGAGCCCACTGCAAAGGGTTTCCCACGAACTGCATTGTCCATATATCATCATGGCTTGGTGGATTCCAGTTTGCACCATTCCCCAATTATCACCAATTAGACTTCTTCATAGTGTGTGTGAAAATCTGGACACTATAACCCTCTCCTGTTCAATGGAGCCTGAGCAATATGTTGGGAGCTTCTAGATTTCTTTCCCCACCTACAAAATGAAACGTAGTATATCTTTTGTATTTTCTGTAGGTCCCATTTTACTGAAGGTGTACAGAGCACCTGAAAGTAGTATGTAAAGTGACGTAAAACATTCACCTTGATGGGCTGGATTGTGCCCAGTCAAGAGAGAGTTTTCACCAGCCTATCATATCCTTGTGAATCTGAGCTTGCAGGTCTGGGCAATTGGCCTTAATATAAAGATATGCAATATGTTATTTAAGATTCACCCCCAGGTAGTGGACCCATTCTCCACCCTACTTGAAAGAGAAATATTTGTCTAGGGAGACTTTCATAGTAGGAGGCATGGAAAACTCCAGCAGCTCTGATTTTGGTTAATTATCTTAAAGCCTGGACCTCCTCAACTTTATGTAGCTCAGGGGGAAGGGTTTGTAAAGACAAAGAAGGGTTCTGCAGCATCAACAGAAAATCATCTGCAAACATGGCGAGTTTAAATTCAAATTGACCAAATGTAATCCCTTGTATTTCAGGGATGGCTCCTACCCTTCCAGGAAAGGTTTGCTCTTACTCTTCTGGCAAACGGTTTCATAGTCAAAGCAAAACAGGTACAACTGGAGGCAACCCTGTACTGTCCATCTGCTTAGCCCGAAACTCTGATAGAGATAGCCATTGACTTACATTTTTGAGGAAGGGTTACTGTATATGGCAAACACATATATCAGAGAGGTTTCTCTAAAACCAATCACCTTCAGTGTTCCTTCCAGGAATGCCCAATTGACCATGTAGAATGCTTTTTTAGCATCAAGTACCAACAGAATGGGAAGGCCACTGGAACATCTCCTAACCTCGTAGTCTTATCCAAAGGATGTGCTAACTTCCATTTGTTATAGAAGGACTGGTGATCCTAAATGAAGTGCACCTGATCAGGATGTATAATCCCTGCTAAAACAAGATTCTACCTAAAAAAATGTTTGAAATAAATCTGTGCATCTATATTTAATAAATCAATGGGCAATAAGGCACATTCTTCAGGATCTTTCCCTGGGTTGGGTATTAGGCTGACTACCGCTTCTGCCACAGCGATATACAACCAGACTCTTCAGATTAATTAAATGGTTTTGTCAGGCAGGTTAGTAAGTCACTGGAAAATTGCATGTGATAAAATATCCTTTGAGGCCTTCCAGCCAGGAGTCTTATTTGTTTCTAGAAATGTAATGGCTAGGAGAACCTCTTTAGGTTTAGCAAAAAGGTCTGGGAGCCCCTCTACCAAGAACGAACACAGCCAAATAACCTATTCTTTGGGAAAATGACGAATCGGAAGGGTCTACAACCATGTTTTAGCTCAATGTACCTTTCACAGAGGAGAAATATCCATTTGCATATCAATCTTTGTCCCACCCTCAAGTGCAGTCTAGCACCGAAAAGCTAGGCAATTCTCCTCTGAACAAGAGTACCAGCAGCAACCCCAAACACGTGTTTCGGCCTAGTCGGGCCTCATCAGTTAGGGGAACCTGTGCCTCTCTAAGCACAGTGAGCAAGGGGTCCACGTCTGGATTACCCTGAGTAAGTTAGGGTGAAACTGAAAGTTACAAAAAATGCACAAAAAAGTCTGGGAGCCCCTCTACCGAGAACAAACACGGCCAAATAATCTGTTCTATGGGAAGACGCCCACTCGGGAGGGTCTACAACCATGGCCTAGTCGGGGCTCATTAGTGAGGGGAAGCTATGCCTTTCTAAGCACAGTGAGCAAGGGGTCCATGTCTGGATTACCCTATGTAAATTAGGGTGAAACCAAAGGTAACTAAACATGCACAAAAAGGTCTGGGAGCCCTTGTACCGAGAACGAACATGGCCAAATAATAATCTGTTCTAAGGGAAGGTGTCTGCTCGGGAGGGTCTAGAACCACGTTTTAGCTCACTGTACCTTTCACAGAGGAGAAATACCCATTTGTCCCACCCACAATGGCAGTCCAGCAATGAAACAGTGAGCAAGGGGTCCATGTCTGGATTTTAGTATAGACATTTCAGACTCAAGTGTGCCCTCTCTGCTTTATTCGTGGAGAATATATTTATTTGACCTCTGCTGACCCTCAGTTTCCATAAACCATTTTTTTTAATGTAGAGCCTCTACTGTATGGCACTTAGGCTACATTCTGGCACTCAGTAGTCATGCAGTCACGTTCTAATCTTCTAGTTTTGAAATGTCGCACCAAGTGCTTCTTCCTGTTTACAAGCCTTCATAGCGTCCATGTACTATTGTAGTTGATTATGGTGAGGCAATTTTGTGGAAAGAATTCCTTGATTTGGTAAGCTATTTCAATATTGAAAACCAGGTTTATGGTGAAGTGTCTGTGAGGGGCCCACATTTTACCAGTAGAGAACCAGGCTATTATCCTCAACTTCAAACAGACTGGACAAACATCTCCATATATCTCCCATATCTGATGCTACGATCAAAAACTGTAATGTTTCAGACATAAGGATGTAATCGATTCTGCAGAGGTGTGCTGAGTTTTCTAACAAAGGATTTCTCCGGGCAGAACTCACCTGGTCTTTCGTCTTTCTCCTGTCTGGTACTCTCCCCCCCCCCCTTCTTATTGTTCTCCACCTCTTCTTTGTCGTTCCTCTCTTGCTTACTCCTTATTTATCAATTCCTCTTAATCTGTGCACTTCTCACTCTCTTTTCTCCTCTTGATGTTTCTCGCTTTCTGGCCCACCTCCTGCTCCTCTTCAAAGAACTTCTCATCTTTGGTCTTCCCACCACTCTGCCCTCCTTTCTCCAGCCTCTTCGTCTGTACTCCAACTCCACCCCCGCCTTCGACTTCGTGTCTGGGGCTTGCCTTTCTTAACGGTTTTTATGTTAGTGAGGCTTTGTGTTCTAGAATGGAATTGGTTAAGTTCTATGAGCCCACAGCTTTCCCGACGCTCCATTGGCCTGGACCCCATCCTGTGTATAGTCATGAACCTGGTTTTTGTAGCAGCCAGCTGCCGGTTTGGGCTCTCACGTTGTTCATATGCGGGGAGGGGCTAGTACAATGGAACTACGGACTGAGTGGAGGGAAAGAGCAAAAGATCTCAGCGTTTGTGGATGACGTGTTGCTCACGCTCACCAACCCCATGGACTCACTGCCCTTTACTATATCAGGTTTTGAAGACCTATGGGGAAGTGGCAGGCCTGAAGGTTAATAGGGGCAAATCTTAGAATCTCAATCCCTCTGTTCAGGGGGATTATGGGAAAGGCATCCTCTCCCTTCAGCTGGAAACCAGATGGAATTTGTTATTTGGAGGTGACTTTGACGAAGGATCTCAACTCACCTTAGAGAGCTAACTATGGCCCATGCTTAAGCAAGGTGAAAAAGATTTTGTTGAAATGGGGCCCTTAATCGATATCATGATTGGGGAGAATAGCGAAAATCAAAATGGTGACCCTGCCCAGGATTTCATATCTATTCCGAGCATTGCCTGTTAGAGTACCACACTCATTCTTCAGGCAGTTAAACAAATGTATATCTGAGTTTGTGTGGAACGGGCAGAGGACACAGGCGTCCGTCAAGATCAGAATGGAGCCCAGAGCCAAAGGGGGGTTCACGTTTCTGAAAGTTAGCAAATACAATGAGGCATCCTAGATCAAGGTCATCCAGAAGTGGTTCACATTGAATACAAGGAAGATATGGGTGAGAATGGATAAGGCGGTGGTCGGATCTCTGCTAAATTATGTCCCGTGGGTACATAAGCAATTCAGACCAGATAATATGCATTTTAGTCATATCACCAGGTTAGTGGAGGACATTTGGGATTCACTGGTCAGCAACAAGGGGATCACATCTTTTCATCTCTGTTCACTCCAATCCACAGTAATCCACATTTTCCTCCTGGGATGGAAGTGGGGGCATTCACATCATGGAAACTAGCAGGTTGTAGCAAGATTACAGACCTATTTCAAGAGGTAGAGATAAAATCCTTGGAAGAAAGTCAGGGGGAGTTTGGGCTATCGGATAGGGATACATGTTGCTACCAACAGCTACGCCACTGGATATCCGACCCATGGATTAAGCAGGCAGCGACTAGGGCCCTGACCCCATTTGAAACTTACTTGGTATTGCAGTCAGGCTTTAGGAAGTTGATCACCTCACTCTATAAAATTCTAACGGAAAATAAACAGGATAGGCAATGGCCATGCATATCCGCATGGGAGCATGCACTAAATAGAGCCATTCAGCGGGAGCACTGAGAGTTTTTATGGGGGAATATACAGAGGTTGACAAGAGCTATCCAGCTTAGAGAAATGTGGGCTCAACTCATGCATTAATGGCACTATACACAAACTAAGCTACAGAAAATGTTCCAATGGGTAGACCTTACATGCCGGAGGGGGTCTGCTGAAAGGGGGGATTGGATCCATATTTGGTGGTCGTGCCCGAAGGGATTTTGGTCTAGTGTAAAAGTACGACTAAAGGGCATGTTTGGCTCTGGGTGGGAATTGGGAGCAGCGGAATGTATTCTTGGGCTGTGGGACGCAGGGCAACATACCCTTATTTAAGGCTTATATTTTATTACTATGGTATTTATTGAGCGCCAACCTAGCTTTGAGAAGCAACAGAGCACTTTACAGAGATAACTAGCAGTATTGCTAGTAACTGTACAATATTGTATTGTATTATACTTGTCATTTGTATAGTACCAATTTTACCATTATAGTCTCAATGAGCTGTTAGTGGCAACGCCCTCGGAGGACCGAAGTCCAGAGTGTTGGAGGTCCTGGCCCACGAGTATGATGCTAGAGTGCATTTGGCTGAAAAAGGCTTATCAGGGATGGCCAGGCTCTGATAGAAAAGCAGCCCATGTAGTCAGGCATGTGAACAGGTGCTGAGAAGAGTTGGGGTGGTGTCAGTGCTAGAGACTCGCTATGTGTTCAGCGTGCCTGAATTTATCGTAGGACTGCAGTACATTCTGCTGTCAGAGGTGTTGAGGTGTAGTCGGGTGTAAGTAGGCAGAGCATTTATGTGAACGGCACAACCACAGTCGTTGCTGTATATTGATGTGTGTGATTAGCCATGCCTGTGGCCATGGAGTGGTGTATAATACGTACCTTGCCGCCATTGGAGGCGCTTTGATGTTAGGGTGCCCACTCAGGTATTTGGATTCTTCTGTTGGATCTTGCGGCTGTGATAAAAATGGTTTGCAGCAACAATAGTCTATGCTCCAACTAATCGCCACAGAGGCACACAGGTTGTGCTTCCAGATTCTTCTAGGTGGGTAAGGTGTAGGATAACAGTGGAGGTGGTGTTGGTTCAATCATACCATTGTGCTTCCACTACTATTGTTGTGATTAGGCCGTTTTCTGTCGGTTTACCAGGTGTAGTCATTCATCAATCCTGTAACATTACATATATGAGTGCTGTGAATCAGCTAGTGGCGCTTGAGGGAAGGCAAGGTCATGATAGGTGTAATAAATGTGTGCGGTCCGGGCTGATGCAAACACAGTCAGTGCCGTCAGGTGTATGGAGAAAAGGTTGGTGACGCCACAAACGCAGCAGGCACCACCTGGGAAGACAGTTAATATACAGGAATCTATGGGGTTTTCAGGAAAATGAAATAAAGAGCCAGGTTTTGAGGGCTTTTTTGAAGGCAAGGTCGTTTTTGGTGTGGCGGATGTGTAGTGGAAGAGTATTTCAGATGGGGGCGTTAGGATAGAAAAATCTGAGCCACCAACTCTGGTGGGTGGTGTGGTGGAATAGCCAGGAGAGCTGGATCTGATCTGAAGTTTCTGAGGGGCTGGTAGTGGATGATTTTGTTCTGAAGGAACTCTGGTCCCGAATGCTTGGTGTGTGATGCACATGGCTTTGAAGGTTGCTCTTAGGCTAACTGGGAGCCAGTGCAGGATTCTGAGTGCTGGGGTGATGTGTTCTCTGGGCGAGAGGACAGGGAGCAGTCTGGATGCTGCATTTTGGATACATTGAAATTTCCTTAGCTGGAGTGCTGGGACAGCGAGATAGAGGGAGTTGGTGTAGTCCAGGTGGGAGATGATAATGACCAGTGTTGCAGAAACTCTTTGAGGGTAAGAGAGGTATGGAAATATTTGTTTTAGGATGCATAGGTGAAAGTGGAAGGTTCTGGATACTGAGTTGATGTGATTGGAGAGGGATAGGTCCATGGTGTATCCAAGATCTTTAACAGAGATGGAGGGGCAGGTGGGCCTCCAAGGGCAGGCGGCAACGGTAAAGTTTGTGGGATCAGAGCGGTTTTGCCACATATTAGGATCTCCGATTTGCCTGGGATGTTGATAAGGTTGTTAGTCATCCAATGGTCGATCTATAAAATGCATGGTCAGGAGGTGGCAAAGCTTAGATTTTGAGGATTTTTTAAATGATCTGTGTAGTTGTAGCAGGTAAGGTTGTGTGATCGGATGAGTGGTGGCAGTGGGCTTAGGTAGAAGTTGAAAAGGAGTGGAGAAAGGGAGGGTCCTTGCAGCACCCCTTTTGTGACTGAGCGGGGCGGAGGAGAAAGGGTGAAGGAGAACAATTTGTGAGCAGTTTGGGGATGAAGGAGGTGATCCAATTAAGGGCAGAGACTTTGATGCCTAGGGTGAGGAGCCTGTTCCTCAGTATTGAGTGGTCGATTGTATCAAAGGCCATGGAAAGATCCAGGAGGATGAGTGTGGCACACCCTTCTTAGTCTGCAGTAATTTTTAGGTTATTCCAGATGAGACCATAGAAGATTCCATTCCACGAGGTGGTCAGAATCCTGTTTGGGCTGGGTCGAGGAGGCTATTGGCTTCTGTAAAAAGGCCAGGTTACTAATATGCCACACGTTCTATAAGTTTGCCAATGAAGCAGGTATTGGAGATTGGGTGGTAGTTTGATGTAGAGAGAGGGTCGATGCTGGGTTTTTTGAGAAGTGGTTTTACACAGGAGGTTTTGAAGGTCTCTGGGAAAGTGACTGAAGCGAGCAAATTATTTACAGTGAAGCGAGCTATGCTGCCAGCACAGGTGGATGAGAGGATCTTTTTAGAAGGGGGTAGTGTAAGGAAGGCATGCTATCAAGGTAAGACAGACACAAGTGATCACAGTTCAAGGGTGTTTACTCAACTGAAAAATGGGTGAGATAAACGCCTAATCTAAACCTAAAATCTAAGATGGGAGCAAACTACAACCATCAAATAATAATAATACCGTCCTTGTGGAGTCTAGTCAAATGAAAGGGACTATACTAAAAAGAAACCTATTGCCAATCCTTACCGCTATGCTACACAATAGTTTGGAATAATATTCACAAAAAAGAAAGGAGTGTTCACAAATTGATACATCAGGATATGTAGGCCGGGGCCTCCCTTCCCCACGTTTTTAGCACGAGGCAAGGCATGACACTTGAGCACGGCACACTCCAAGGCTCCTCTGGCACAAGGTCACAGTTCCTTTCATCAACCTTAGGGCCTTCTGTGCCCAAGTCTCTCCAATAAGAAAAAAAAAGTTTCCTGGCTGGATTAGAAGACCTGCTGCTTGGGCTTCGGAACACACTTTGGCTTTTCTGGCACGAGGGTGTAATTCATAACATAGTTCAGGACGTCCCATGATAAAGACTCTTGCATACACCAAAGTCTCTTAATCGCAGGATGTTTGCTGTGCTTATAACAAAACAAATTTCCTTATATTCCAGGCTTTACTATTCCTCACAGGTCTCCCTGAGCCGGGATCGAACCTCTCACCAATTTCAAGTCTCTCAAAATGGCTCTCAATTCACAATAGGCCTCCCTCAGCTGGGATCAGGCCTGTTACCTTTTCACGATTCCACAAAGTTCAACGGGCCTCCTTCAGTCGGGATTGGACCAGTTGTCATTCACAAGTTCCACAATTGTAACCAATCTCCCTCAGCCGGGCTCGGATCGGTTATTGCTCAACCACTTTATAAAATCGAAGACTTTTGATTGTGGGCAGGATTTATCTTGACCCTCGCATGACCACTTTGATTACTTCTCCTCTCTGATTCACAACTGTCATTCATCATGTAGGGCAAGCACCAGACAGAGACCTTTGAATGGGAATTTGCACTCTACCTGACCACTCTGTCAATCTGCAACACTCACCGTTTATCAAAGTTCCGTAATTACTAGCCCCTTCCTTTAATACTTCTGCTGCTTCACTGCAGACCAGCCTTGTACAAGTTTCCCTCGACTCATTGGCTGCATTCTCGTCCTTGATCAGGGAGCCAAGGTTGCTTCCACAACGTCTGCTTCACCTCCCCGACTCTTGTTCTAGTACAGGAGGATGGCAGGCATCTTAAACACCCAACGTGGGTTTCGTCAGCTTGGCGCTGCCTCTCAGGGTCTCTCTCAGCCGGGCCCGGACCCCTCTGCACTTTATACAGCTCTCCCTCAGTCTGACTCGGACCCCTTATTCAAGTTTTGTCAAAGGTAAAGTTCACATAGAAGACTTCCCTCTGCTGGGCTTGAGTCTCCTTTCAAAACTTCTGATTTTCAAAAATAGGTTTTTGGAATTCCTGTCCCAGAATGGACTTTGACAAATTTCGCTCCCACTTCACAGCTCCCCAAAACAGCGTTCCATGATTTTGGGAGCTGTAGGAGCCAAAAGGGGGATGCCCTGCCCCTCATAGACCTAGGTTTGCCTGTCTGGCCCCAGGGGAGGAGTTCTGCTGTGGGTACCACCAGGCAAGCTGAGCTGCCCCTGGTCTTGCTTGCTGGAGGTACAGCTCTCGCTCCACACTGCAGTCTCCTCTCAGGTAATAGGGTCAGTGTTTGGCTGGGTTTCTCTTCCTCCAGGTCTCCCAGGGTCTCTGCAGTTCGGTAGCTTGTTCTCTGACACTTTGCAGCATCCCTGACTTGCTCAAAATGTGCCCTTGATTTCCACCTTTTATACTTCCTTTGACAGGTAATTAGGTTCAGGTGTGCGTAGTGAAGGGATGCCTGACTTTTTCTGGCCTCATTTCTGAGACAATCTGCTGTCAAAAGGAAGGTGTCTGTTTTCTGTGTCTGATTGGGTTTTCTGTCAGTAATCTTTATCCCCCCGATCCCTCTCTTCTTCGTCTCAGTGTTTACATGAAATGGGGAGGGGGAGTTGGAAAGTCAGTAAATCTTGCACAGTAAGATGGGGAAGTGGTTTGAAAGGAAAGGGCATACCGCATCTCACCATCAGGTGTCATTACCCTACTTCCTGAGAACCCCTCATCCAGGTGATTCTCCCCCACTGGACCACCCCCAGGAACTGGCTCCAACAGCGATGGCCGTGTCCTGGCCACCTGGATGACAAATCTCTAGGGATCAGTACGTGAGACACCCTCTGGTTTCTCACAGTGGGCAAGGGTCTCCAGGCGAGCCCAAGTGTCTGCAAAATGCCAGGAGTTTGGTGAAATCGGCCTGGGAAAAGGTGATGAAAGAAGAGAAAGTTGGTTGGTCAGATGGTGAAGGTTTACAGTTTGTGTGGGTCCAGATGTCAGTGGCGGGATCAAAGCTAGTTTAGTTGTTATGGTGTGGTGTCTTTCAAGTGCAACTTTATGAAAGTGGATGGAGAGCTCATTGCAGAGAGCTTGTGAGTTCGGAGGGGGGTTAGACAGCTGAGGGAATTTAACTCTCCTAGGATTTGGTGCCATTACTTGCATGGGTTTTTGGAATTGGAGAGTCTGTTCCCATAATGTTTTGTTTTGCTTTCTTGAGTTTGTATAGGTATGCCCTGTTCAATCTTGCAAGGTATGTTTTGTTAAGGTGGGTTGGGGTGGTCCTCCAGGCTCGCTCTAGGCGATGGTTGAGGTTTCTGAGCATGGGGTCATAGTATGAAGAAGGGCGTTGGCCAGGTCTGGATTGATGAGGATTTTATTCCAAAGAGGGAGGGTGGATGGGATAATTGACACATTGATTGGTAGGATAGTTGGAGAGGGGCAAGGTATTGAAATGAGAAATGGATAGCGTGGTGATCAGTCCAGCTGATTGGGCGAGGCTTGAGTGGGAAAAGTTGGCCAGAGGTGCAGACAAATGTGTCAAGGATGTGTCCTGCAATGTAGGTTGGGTCAGACATCAACTGAGACAGGCCGAGAGCTTTCAGATTTTCAGTGAGGGAGCAAGACATGGGGTTGGCGCAGACATCAAACCATATGTTAAAATCTTCTAACATAGTGAGAGCATGGTGCTGGATCAGCGTGGTTGAGAGTGAGTCACAGAGGGAATTGGCAAAATGTCAGTCATAGCCGGGTGGCCTATATAAGAGAAGGAAGCTATTGGCGAAAGGAGGGCTGAGGCTGAGACAGAATAGCCGGGTGGCCTATATAAGAGAAGGAAGCTATTGGCGAAAGGAGGGCTGAGGCTGAGGCAGAACTAAGCGAGGAAGGATTTGCATTTGGTGTCGCCAGGAAGACTTTCTGTGGAAATTACTGACAGGTGATATTTGTGTAGGATGTGGTGAGGCCCTCGCTCTGCTAGGCCTGTTGTATATGAGCAGGGGGTAGCTGAGAGGGAAGGCTTTGCATGCGATAGGGTTGAAGTCATCGGAGAACCAGGTTTCAGTGATGAATAGGAAGTCTGGGTTTTCAGGTGATATGAGGTCAAAAATTTTCATTTTCATTTTTGGGGACCGATCTGGTGTTGATGAGTATGCCGGATAGATGAACAGGGATTTGCTGTGTGGTAGGCATTGGGAGTGAAATGTGGTTGTGCGTGGGTGCTAGAGGGGCCTGGTAGTCTGAATGTGTAGTGGGCGGTTCAGGGGGGACAAAGGGGGACAAAGGGTTGGGAGGGAATGGTCAGGCAAGTGTGGTTTGGAGGACATGAGAAAAGAAAAGGGCTAAGACTGGGTTATGAGTGGGAGGGAAAGGCTGTAGAGAGTAGAGTTGGCGTGCCGGAGGTGACCTGGAGAGGAGAAGTGGGAGCAATGAAAGGCTGGTAGTTTGCCAGCAGTATGGTCCAAGCGATTGTGAGGTGCTTAAGGGGCACATGGGGTATGTAGGAGGGTTTGCAGATGGGGTTGTGTTGGGGGTTGTGTTGGTCAGGGCTGTGCTTGTTGCACTGAGGTTGGGGATATGTGAGTTGGTGGCTGTGGAGTGGTGCAGCATTTCCATGGGTGTGGGTGATGGGCGGGTTCAGTGTTGGTGGGGGGTTTATAGTGCGAGATGCACAGTGGGCTGTAGAGATGGGGTAATGGGTGTTTGCATGCCAGCGAGATGCTCGAGCTGCCTTATTTCTGTGTGGGGGGGTTGGGCGGGGGCGGGTGGTGGTTGGATTGGACAGGTGAGAAGTGATTAGGAGGGAGTTGGTGGGGTTGTGGTGAGTGGTGTGCCAGTGGGCTGCATGAGTCACCTTTAGGGTGGAGAATGTCAGCTGCTAAGAGGATGGGGGGGGCTGCAGAAAGCTATGGCCAGATTCAGGTGTGAACAGGCGCAGGGGAGCCACATGGTCTGCTATGTCCTTGGCTGGCATGGCCAGGTGTGAAGGTGTCACCACAAATGAACCAACACCTACATTTGAGGTACCTGGAAAGTGGTAGAAAACACCTACATTTCAGACTCAACAGTACATGCAGTGACACCTAGATTTGATGCACAGCAGTAAATGCATAAATGCCTAAATTTGGGGTACATGGATAGTCAGAGAAAATGCCTACATATGGAACTCAGCAGTAAATTTAGTGACACCTAGATTTAAAGCACAGCAGTAAATGAACAAACACCTACATTTGAGGTACATGGATAGTGGGAGAAAACACCTAAATATGAAAGTCAACAGTCAATGGAGAAACGTCTTACTTTGCCACACAGCAGTGAATGAAAAGTACTTTATTGGATAAATGAAATAGGTGTGCTATGTTTTTGTACATTAATAAGAGTGGAAGGGCTTTACAGTGGAGCTGCTTCTTTGGGAGCTGCCCTTTGCCTTCGGGCCCTTAGCTGAGGACTGCCTGGGCAGGGGCTGCCCTGTGAAGATATGTGAAAAGGTCTTCTGTGTCCAATCAGAGATCAGGAGGGCAGTCAGAAGGCAAGTCACAGCGGCAAATGGTTGAGGGAGAGGATCAGTGGATTCAAGCAGGCTGGAGCAGTAATTTACTTTTTAAAAATCAGGTATGGAAACATGGCACAAGGGCACCCACAGGCAGCAACTCACCCCAAGCAGGCCAAAGATGTCCGTGAGCTGCAACAAGTGGCTATAACGCCTGCAACAAAATGCTGCTGAATAGTAGCCATTCGAGGATCAGGAGGTAATCCTCAAAGCTGCACACCTACAGATAGCACAAAGGTGGAAATCTAAGGAGGTCCCGTCCAAACATGACTGGATAGGAAAGGTTTGCAGGCTGGTGGCTATGCAATTGGTCACCTACTCGATCCAAATGCAGTGGGCCAATTTTTGACAAGACTTGGGAGTAGTGCTGGACTTCCTATACGATGACTTCAACATGTCCATCTGCCCGCAACACCTGCGGTTTCTAAACATGCAATGGTAGAGGTGACTATCAAAGCAGCAGTGGATTGCATCAAAAAACTATCGCAACCTCTGAGTTTATGAGAATGATTGGTGGGGGCAGTGGAAAATGGGGTGGAAGGAAGTTGGGGGTTTATTTTCAAGGTTTGTATTTTAAAATGTTAATACCAATATTATTTTAAATAAAGGTGTTTCTTTTATTATGAACAATTCTACAGCAGCTGATGATCCACTACAGCAAACAGTTCATTTCCATCCTCAAAACGATGGTGAAAATGATTTTAAAAAATAATGCATGCAGATGTTCAGAAACACAGGATGCAATGCAGTATTTCTGAAAGCCTACAACCATGTTTGTTAACCTGTGTAGTTCTGGTGGCCAGGCAGGTTTCTGCATGTGGTAACTACTGCATGCAGTAATACATGTAAAAAATCAGCCAAAGTCAGAATGACGTCCCTTGTGTCTCAAACATCAACCTTAGCAATAATATAGAGGCAGAAGGACCTTTTTCCCATGCTAAGAAAGAATGCAACTGAGTTCAACCTCTCTCCCCCTCTCTCGCTCCCTACCTCTCTCTCACTCTCTCCCTCTTAAATAAGGGTGCTGCAAAGCCCAAATAGCGACGCCCTATGTTTGAAAGGCCCAACGGGGGTTCTAAAGGCTATCTTTTAATTAATTGCAACCACTCTTCATAGTAGATGGTAGGCCCCTCGTAAATCAAGTTTTAGAGAAATTGTTGTAGAATGTAGTGCTTGATGAATGTCCGAGCTAAGGGGCCTGGTATATTGGTTTATTTTATTTTCGGTATCATGTAAATGTTGCAAACGCAAACTAGGCTGTTAAATGAGAAACAATCTTTACAACCAACATAGTGTTTATAACCACCTTACCATTTAGGGTAGCAGGTAAATGTTAACATTTACATTTAGTGGGCTAGATTTAACAGTTCTCAGAAGGGATGTGAAGGTGAAGGGAAACGGGGGTGGGCTTCAAAGGGTGGTCACTAGGATGGGTACTGGGCTAGATAGGGATGGTGTACTTTATGGTATTTAGAAGGAAATGCTTGTGCTCCCAAGAGTAGAGACTTGATTTCTTTGCTGAAGTGCAAGAGGGTGAGAGCGAGTCTGATGCCGATGAGTACGATGGGTAATCAGGTTCCATAGTCTTGTAGCGTAGATTGAGTATGCCATGTATCCCTATTATACGCCTGGTGTTCAGTGATATCTGTTTTAAAGCAAAAAAACAGAGATGCCACTATCAAGGGTATGGGTCAATCCATTTTTTAAATCGCTGTGTATCTATTTCTGTAAAGCGTGCTTCCCTGGTTCTCATAAGACATCCATCCAAACATCCATTGAAAGTGTACTGTGCACTCAGGAACAATGTTAATAGTACAATACCTATGAGAAGTAACTTCCTTGTGTTCTGGATCCATCAATGATTCTAAGAGCTAGCGGGTATGATATTGACATGGGTTGGTGTATTTGGTTATCCATGTAGTACAGGTTTTTCTTCATGGTGGACACAAAACTCTGACCTAAGGAAAAGTTTCATAGAAGGCTAAAAAATATGTGGATTTTGTAGTTTCAACAAAAGTGTTGATGAGTTTGTAACATGACCAGAGACGAGGGACTAGCCATCCATGCCTTCAACAATATGCTCTGAGCTTTTCTGCAACTAAGGAAACTTCATCCTTTTCGCATAATGCCCACAAAGACAGTGGCAGCACCAGAATCCATCAGAAAACACACAATTAGTGGAAAACAAGTTCTACTCTTCAGTCAGGCTTGAAGCATAAAATGTTCAGCATCTGTTGTGTTAATAGAAGCCAAAGGTGCGGATTTGAATTGACTAATTAACACCATCTCCCGATTTTAATCCCCTTTTGGACTAGGAGCTGTCAATTCCGCCTTTCGTCTAGGTGTTACCCTGAAATCTCGGACTAGATTCTCCTTTTATTTGCAGTACATTCATAACCCTTGTGTGCAACTGTGCTTCCTCTTCTTCATCTGATAAGGAACCTCTGAAATAAGCACCACTTGCATCAGCCCCAGCTCTTCAGTTTCAGTCGTTGATGTAACAGGGGAGACTAAGAACATTTTTGATAAGTCCCATCTGTTCTTTTCCTTCATTTCAATTTTGGTTCCTGCAGACTATAGTTAAATTGCAAGACAATGGTCATTAGATACTTAATGGTAGTAGGTCTTGGAACACTGGTCATTTCAGCCTTAGGTTTGTCACTTAAAACCTCAACAAAACATAGTGAAATGTTTTCGCCTCGGTCTGTGGCGTGTCATTAGTCAGTTGCTTCACCCAGTCACATACGTCAGTAAATGTTGATTAGACCACTGGAGATCAATGAGAGTTTCCTGAGCAGTGTATTGTACATATGGGTTGTCAAATATATCTGTCTTCATCATCAGAAATGCTTGATAGGCACCCACAATAGGGGTGGAATATGCAAGAGGGCTTCGGCTCTTACTCATAACTTTATAACCAATGTTTGCTCATTTCAACAAAATTGATGCTGCTTGAAAGTAAGTTTGGCCGTAGAAGCATTCACAAGTCTCATACATTCTTTGGGTTGATATAAAATGTTCCACTTCTTAACCTACTTGATGGTGCGTCCAGTGCAACAGTTTCATGTCTGCAACAGCTTGATGGGATGGCTGATTGTCATTTCATGTCTGAATCCCAATAGTCAAGTTTTGAATGGAGTCCAGTAGCTCTTGCAATTGATCCTTGTTTTTGTTTTCTTCTTGTGATAACATTTGCCACTACATGCCGACAAGAAAAGGGCTCATTTGGCCAGCAACTTCTCCTATCCCAAAGTCACTGTGCTTGCTATATGCCAGCGTCAAAGAGGGTGCTTCTAGGGTGCCAAATTCCCTAGACATACAAAGGAGGAAAAGATAACCTAACAGAGTAAAAAGAAACAACTCCTTGGCTTGAAATAGGATCTGACAAAGCTGGTTCTACAGCGCTGGATTGCTCAGAAGATTTCTGCACATTGCAAAGTCTGATGAGACACATGTTGGAAGGAAAACTGGGAGTTGATGTAAGCAGCCAAAATGTTAGGCAGACAAGCTTTCACTGAAAGATAGCACAAAGAGAAATGACATGACAACTAGAGCTGAAAATAGCAGAAGAATGAATACAGAGAAGCAAACAAGCTGAGCAGAAGGGAAGGTACCCAGAAGCATTACGATGCAATGAAAGGCCAGTAGCTGCTCAATGTATTTCCTAGATGCAAGAGCCCTTCAGCGAATGAACCAGAAAGAAGGGCAGCCATCCTGCACGGAGATCGCAAAAGGGAGTCCATATTTAACTTGTTTAGGCTATATCTTGGAATTGGCACTCACCATTGTCCCTTGTCAGTGAGCCTCCCGATGTCAAGGGTCTCAGAGGTGCATTAACATTTAAGAGAACAAACACAAAAACTATCAGGATGCGCTGATGAATGCCATCACACCATCCGCCAAGGCATTAGTTGCCCGATGAGCACTCAAGGTACTGAAGGACCATCAAAGTGCACTTTGACTTTCCGCAAGCTGAGCAGAGCATTGCACATAGGTAGGACTTTCAATCTCGCAGTCCCTATTTTGGGTTATAGGTTTTACTTCCTCTGTTGACGCTTGCGTACTGCTAATCACAATTAAATATTAAATATGACATGAACGTGTATGCCGCATTCTTAGCACTGGAAACGTGGTGCCAAGAATGTAACATACATCTTCTTAACATTGAAAATGTGAAGAATTTCTTTCTTCTAAAGTAACTTGCCAGTATCCTATGGAATACTAGGAGGTGAATTAATTTGTATGTGGACGTCACAAACCCTACTGGCACATCTGAAAACCTGGTATTGTTACAGGCTTGTCCTGCTCCCCACTATACGAGTGCTCATCCATGTTCCCCATGCCACCTTAGGCATTCCAGGCACTCAGCCACACACAAGAGACCAGAAGTGGGGTGAAAAGCGCTGTAAACACACATCAGTGCATAGGAGGGCTGCATTTTGCTCTGCCCCTCCCATCGCTGGTTTATCCTTATATACAATGGAGTAGCTACATCTATTCTCCACCCATTAACAGCACATATCATAACAAACACGTCATTTCGCTGAACAAAAGTATATTTTGTAACTGCAGGCTGTTTCTGAAGGCAGCCTCTGTCAGCCTTGGGATTTGAGCCAGCAGCATCATCACTGTGAACTGCTCAGGAGGAGCAGGTTCATGACCGTCTTTGAGGCCTCATAGCATTCCACAGTTCAGCTATTCTGTGCTCTGCTCTGCGACATCGCTTGGCACGGGTGTTCAGATGTTAGACCAGTCTCTTAGGCAAGTCTTTAGGCCAGTCCGTTTGTATCTGATGAATCTCAAAGAAACCAAAAGAAAGTGCAGAATCAGAAATGTAACAGGTATAACCACACTTAGGAGGCAAATTATCTCCTTTTTCAGTACCGTGTGAATGTGTTGGTAAATCAAAATGCACGCAACCTATTTCCGTGCTTTTTGTGAAATGCAACATTTATTTTCTGTTTGTCTATATGAACATGTCAGTGGGGAAGATAATCCCTCTTAACAGTCGCTCTCTGCTGTTGGACAAGAGTAGGATCGCCATTTTCAAATGAGGTGCGTAGTGTAGCTCAACACTTGTGCCTGAGTCATGGCGATGTAGCATTGGAATTACTCTATCTATAAAGCTGACCTACTAAGTCTTAGCTAAGCTCATTCTAATTAATATCCCAGAAGGATTTCTCAAGCAAAACCTTTGCCAAGATGATCATGGCCAGGCCTCAACATTAGGCACCAACAAATCATTTGATCCCACCTAAGTAGGCAATATTATGCGGAGGGTTCTTGATGCATGATCGATGTGGGTGGGGTAGTGGGTTGCCTAACTCATACAAGCTCACAAACCTTGTGCCAGGTACTGGCACGCTTAGTTTGAATTGCTCCTTTGTTGATTCTAAAGCTGCCTCTGAATTTTTGGTTTCTAAGTCAAGACAGGAGGCTTCAGATTATGCATTCTCTTCTTTTTAAACTCGTCCAGCAGCAAAGATAAATTACATTTTAAGAACAAAATCTTTTTAAAGCAAACATTTTATGAGAACATGAAGTAGAGCTCCATAATCAGTTTGGTCCATGACCTCTGTACCAACCAATAATAGTCAGACCCATTCCTTAAAAGGCAGTGTCTTTAGTCCTTCTTCCCTCTTCTTTGCTGCTCGTCACAGCAGATAAGTACTCTTTGTTTCTGTTACGTCCGTCGGTTTCAGTTCATTGTGTGCTTTGGGTTAAGTAGCTTGCTAGCCATAGTTACTTTAATTTTTAAAAGCTTCGGTTCTTCCATTGACCTTTGCACTTTGTAGTGCAGGTTTCCTTCACTGATTTCCTCTCGTGAGCGCGTCATTTGGAGGCCCTCGCTGGAGGATGCAGACAGCAGTGTAAGACGGCTGTGCCGAGGGTCATAGAGAATTTGACTGTGCAGTACTCATTGTTTTTACGGCCAGCACAGTGTTCGGAGAACCTCGCTCGCGAGGGAGCTCAAGTGTAGAAGGTGTTGTACGAAGGTGCTTATCAAGTCCTGTCTTTTCTTCCGTACTATGTGTATGTACCCTTTGTAGTACAGCAGGTAAACTCATAACTTTCACTGTTAAAGTTACATGGGTTCGTATTCAGCTCTGTCATTATTGAGGTGATATTTAATGTATTGTTGTTCCCATATTTAAGTGAATGTTTTCTTGACAGTTAAGTTTACATAAACCCCCCTTTTTCATAGGGTGGGTGTCTCGCTTTGCCAGTTGTTACAGTTGTACTTCATATATATAATTCACCCTCATATATATAATTCCCATGTGCCAAGATATCAACTGGTGATTGCACGTTCAGTTCCAAGAATGTCGCTCTCTCTGCCCTGTGACTCTATTGTTTATTTTTACTGTCCCTGCAAAGTAGAAAGATAGCACAGGGGTAGCGTTCCTGCATTGTTAGCAAAATGATCCTACGCACTGTTGGTTCGTGCCTGGACACAGCGGGCTGATTATTTAATTAAAGATATTTTATTTTTTATTATATTTATCTATTCATTTGATTATGTTTATTTTACTATAACATGAGGGAGTTATGCGCTACAGATACATATTCTGTCGACCTGCTTAGTGAGTTGTCTTAACGCTTAATGTAGCAACAGGGCTATATTTTCATTCATCTATTGGCTGCTTGCAAATTCTACAAAGAAGTGGAATAATATATGGTGTAAGGTGCATTGGGGTCCACAACCCCAGCTCAGGACATGCACTCTGCTTGGGTTAATTTCGCTTCATACATATATGGGCATGTATGTCATTTTTTTCTGAGTTATATGACTGCAGTACTCATTTCAATGACATACCAGAGGACAAATAGCTCCACTTACATTGGATGGATTCCTCTCCTGCTTGCTCGGCAGAGTAACCCATGCTACTAATGGGACCACTTACATTGGATGGATTACCCTCATGTATGCCGGCAGATTGGCCCATGCTAATAGTTGGGACACTTAAATGGGATTGACTCCACTCAAGCCTACTCGACAGATTAATATACACTAACAATGGGACCATTTGCATTGGGTTGACCCCCTTTCATGCCTGCTTGACAAATTAACCCAGGCTAATAATGGGACCAGGTGACTGGCGTTGGTGTTGTTGCACCTACTGCATGCTCGGCAGATTGACCCATGCTAATAACGGGGCCTACGTGTCTAGTACTGGTGGGGTTGCACCTACTGCCTGCTCGGCAGACTGTTCCATGCTGATGATGGGACCAGGTGACTGGTATTGGTGTTGTTGCACCTTCTGCCTACTCGGCAGATCACCACTATTGATTTAAGGGGCAGTATTTTTAGTGTATCTTGGACGGACTCTACAGTGACAGGTGCTTGAAAATGTTCTATTTCTCCCATGTTTCCTGTGCATGCGCGGCGTATGGTTAATATATTGGTAGGCGGCTTTAAGGGTATAAGCTGGTAAATTAACAATGCTGTTGCGTTCTGCGTTTTTCATTTTTGGTTCAGGTGATCTATGCTTGTTTTCTTGCAACGTGTTGGTGACAAACTTGCTTTCAGGGCTTCTGGAGCGTACTCACGGGCTTCAGGCCTGTCATTTGGGGATTACCGAATATTGTTTTTATTTTTACTTTGAATAAAACCGGCATTGTAGTTGATGTTCGCAAATGACAGCGTTAGTATAAGGAGATGCTCACTCTGTGATGGGGCATTCACAAGGTCATATTCTTATTTTCTGTCAGAAGTTCTGTGGACACTGATGGGATGGGTAAGAATGTCTCCTGTAGCCTAACAAGAGGGCATTTTCCCTCAGTCATAGCAGTTTAACTTCCCTGGAAAATTAAGGTAAATGGTTAACGTGACCATCATGGGGGTTATCTATTTCAGACTGCATGCATGAATCGGGAATAGTGTATAAATGACAATTGGGGTACCATTGCAAGACTTGTTCTTGGCCTCAAGCCCAGGGATCGTATCTCTCCAGGACTGAAATCCCTTCACTGGCTCCCAGTGGCTGCGAGGATTAAGTTCGAAACCCTCTGCATTGTCCACAAGGCCTTCTGGGGCCTGGGGCCTCAATACCTTCAACTCTCTCTTGCTAAATATCTTCCTTCTCAAGCTCTTCGCTCATCCACCTCCAACTCCCTCAGGATCAGTCGCTTCTCCAAGCAACGCGTTGGTGGTAGATCTCTTTCTTTGGCTGGGGCCTCCCTCTGGAACAGTCTCCCTGCCTCCCTGAAACTTGAGGAGAACCCCGGTTCCGGAAGCACCTCAAAACCTTTCTCTTGGCTTCTGCTTTTTCTCCTCCTCTCCCCTGCTGACTTCCTGGCTGATACTGAAATTGCACTGGTTACCTGGCCACCCTCTGATCTCAGGCCCAGGTCCCCTCCCCCACCAGTCGCACACTTGCACTGCCTTCCTGGCAACCACCACACTGGGGTCTGTTTCCTGTTCCCTACAGTCCCACTATCAGCACTTGACACCTGATGTCTGCACTAACCCTTGCACTTGCCACCTGCTGCCCGCACTTACTTATCGTCTATTTACTCTATTATCCCATGTCCCGCACTGTCTCCTTCCCCTTTCCCCCCGCACTTTCCTCCTTCCCCCTTTCCATGCACTTGCGCGATCTGAATGACACCTGGCCTAGTAGGATTGTTGTCTCTCGTTCCTCTGTTCCCCCTTCCCTTGCCTCGTCAAGCCTTGAAACACCTGTGTCTAGGTGCGTTATAAATACCATATCATTTCATATCATATAATCTAGAAGTAATTTTAAACTGTATTGGTTGTATACAAGTGCCAAAGTTATGTTTGCATCTGACATGACTGTTACATTTGTGGAACGCTATGGATCAGATCCTATTTTACCACATGTAGCTCCTGTTTCGTAAGTGATGCCAAACATCCAGGAGCTGTTTCCAGCTCAATATAGTAAAATCTTTATTAAGATGCTTGCAACGGAGCTTCAAACTTGCATAATATGAATCCTCCAGTCTTGACATAGAATGGCTAATCCCCCTCACTATCGTGAGTGGGGGTTTAGATTCTATTAAAGGCACAGAGACGAGTATTATCCCTCGCTCCCGGTTTGATAACAGCTCTTGCACCCCTGGGATGAGTTGGGTTGGTGAAATGTAGTGGCAAAAGGGAGACTATCCTTGAGCATGTCACAAGGCATTGTTTTTCACTCACCTGGTCTCAGCCCTTTTAGCGTCAGGAAGCAGAGGTTTGATTTTTTTTCATCTGTGCACCTAGGAGCACGTTTCTATTGTAGTTTCTCACTGTTATTCTCGCTTTTATTCTCGCAGTTGTTTCCTCCAAATTCCTTATGTTGTGGTGAGTGCAATGGGTAGAGATATCTATCCTGAATACTGTTGTGCTCACATCATCATGTGGCCCTTCCTCCTGATATTTGTATGCCAATATGGGAGGTATGAACTTTGGGGAAGGGAGAATGGCCATGAGCTATCCCATGTCAGGAAATGCATGTAACATCTTTCAGAGTATGTTCATTAACAGGGATGTAAATGATGAGAGTATGTTCATTAATAGGGATGTAAATGATGAGAGTTTGTTCATTAATAGGGATGTAAATGATGAGAGTATGTTCATTAATAGGGATGTAAATGATGAGAGTATGTTCATTAACAGGGATGTAAATGATGAGAGTTTGTTCATTAATAGGGATGTAAATGATGAGAGTATGTTCATTAATAGGGATGTAAATGATGAGAGTATGTTCATTAATAGGGATGTAAATGATGAGTGGGGGTGGGCTGAAGATCACGCCAAATATAGTTGTTCTGGATTGCCATGGTGACATGGCTCAGCCTAACTAATTTAGTTATTTTTGGATTTCAGAAAAATGTTTTCCTCTCTTAAGGAGTAGCATTTAGACGTATATATCCTTCTAGAATGTTGGGAGGAATACTCACGTCAGTTGTTTTGTTGCAATGGCCTGTTCTATCCAGAATTGTAAGTATCCTAAATCGGAGGACCATCTTTTGATGGAAAATGTTAATACTGGGTTTCATTTTCATCCATCCCATTTGGGAAGTATAATAAGGAGCTATTTAAGTCTATCCCTCTTTTTCTTGTGCCTTGTTTCTTTCAACATTCATTGGTTGGATTCTGTTTAGCTCAGAGTTCTTGTAAAGGATCTCCCTAGGTCCCAGTGGCTTTACAGGGTGGGGATGCTTTTCTTACACCCTGCTTTTTGTTTGCTTTTCCATCTAGAATGTATTTGGTGCTGTTTCTTATCTGAGTGGATATGAGTGGTACCCTAATGGTTAGATGTTCCATGAATAACCATAGACTTGTTACTGGGGAGGTTCACTTTGTTCTCGTTAAGATGGGGGTCTTAACAAGGAGTTTTTTTTCTCCATTTTCAAGGATATGGTTGTTCATACCTGTGTCTGTGTTTCTGTAAAGTTTCCACTGGGGATACCAATGCCTTCAGGGAACTAAACTTCCTGTAGTACCGTTCTCGTTCAAACACAGCAATTGTTGTTGTCCTTACAGGTCGGCGTAGATTTCCCTTGCCAGTGGGCCATGTTATTATTACTACTGCCTGCCTCTTAGGGTACCCGATGGTGCTACAATTTATGTATAGTTGCTTTACTTACGTTCTGTTACTTGAATGTCAGGCGAATACAGTTCGTGGTTTGTGGTGTCATCTGTGCCTGCCACCCAATGGTTTTTCTTTTTTCACTCAGGTGCCAGTATACAACCAGACGTCATGGATCTAAAAACTTCTCTTGACTTATCAGGGGTGAACGAGGTGAAGGAAGGGTCATGGTGAATGGTCTTCACTTTCATACACAACACTGAGTGACAAGGGCTGACGTGAAGTCGACAGTGGTTCTTGGGTACATCTTCCCTTGGATCCTTGTGGTGGAGATGTGTTTGTTCCGAGCGCTAAAGAACGAAGAGAGACTGAAGGCACAGGGCCTCATTACAAGTATTGCGGTAAGTGGTAACATTGGTGATACTTCTGTTACCACCAATTTCACCACTAGACCAAATTATAAGGCCGGGCCTGGAGTGGAGGATTTACCTCCAGTAAAATCTACGTAAATTCTGCCACTCACTGCCGAAAAATCGTCAGAATCTGCAGAATTACCACGGTGGAAATTACGCTGAGGTAATTCCACCAAAAAAAGCCCCATTGAGGCAAACGGACTCAAAAATAATGGGGAATTACACAGCCACTTGTAATCCGGCAATAATTCCGCTGGAGCAAGTGGCAGTAACAGTAATTCACTTAGGCAGTATTCCCGTGGATTTACCGCCGGGATAATGCCCAACTCGCAATGAGGCCCAAAGCCTTTTATGGAATGGGCCTGGCTCTGATTGGTTGGTACAGAGGTCATGGAACCAACTGATTATGGAGCTCAGTTTCATGTTCTCATAAAATGTTCGCTTTAAAATCATTTTGTTCTTAGAATGTAATTTATCTACGCTGCTGGAAGAGTATATAAAAAAGATAATGCATAATACTCTCCTCTGTGTCTTTATTAGGACCTAAAGCCCCACCTACGATGGGGGGAGGGGGGGAATTAGCCATTGTGGCGTTGATTCACTGCTTTCACAAAGCATAGCTGCTCGCACATCAATTGCTACTTTCGCAGGAGCAAATCTAAAGATGGCTGGCTATCTGTTGCTTAGGGTCCATTCTTAGGGATAACTCGCATGACCGCATTACTCTTTTGAATGTATTAAGCCGACTTGCCTGGGCCAGCCATAATTTGAAAAGTACATAAATAGGTCTTCAGAAAGACCAACTGCATGCTAGCACCCGCAAAGACGTTATCCAATTAGACCCTTTGAAAATGAAGATTATGTTTTGGTCTGGTCTACTGTAATGAAAGTAGACATTGTGCTTGTTTTTTTTTTTAAGGGATTAGATTGGAGCAGGTTATCCTGGCATTATACGACAGGGCCTGGGAAATGCCTAACCTTTGCCTCGACAAAAACCCAAACGGTTGGCTTTGCCAATCCTTCTTAGTCGTAGGGCGAAATGCATCTGTAAAGTCCGAGCACATACTGGTATTAGTTCAGCCAGCATGCGCTAATGGGTTTCACCGCCAGGATGCTCACAGATCCCTGCGTGGGCGCTCCAATTTAGATAAAAAGCACTGATACCCTAGCGGTGCCACGGCAGTTATGGAAGCGTTCTCCTTTCTAGGAAGCGGCGGCCCGTAGCAGTTTCATTACTGCTTTCTCATTTCCCAACTGTACACGCTCCCCCGTCCTCCTGACCTGCGTACCCTGAAACCCCCAGCGTCAGTATCGCTCGTCCGTTGAAGCCTTTTTCGATGACGTCGGGTGCGCGCTCTCTCACACACACACACACACACACAGCAGGGAGAGCAAGCGCACGTACTTGACAGCTGTAATGCGAGGATCGTGTGATGTCAGGCCCCAGATAATCCGATCACGAAAGCTCGTGCTTCGGCTCATGGAAGCCACCCACAGCACAGGTCCACGAGCGCGGTGGGCCCGCACAGGGTCGCGCGAGAAAATAGGAAACGACGAATGCAATTTAAAACAGCACTGGCAATTATAAGAGCCCTGCTCTGCAAGTCCCCTTGATTGTGGTGTTTAGTATTAAGTAAGAATGGGAGCTTCACACGTGTGTATAAAGGGCGCCGTGTTGATGCAGCCTTATACCAATGACTGAGCTTTGCTCTGGGAGGCGAGCCTAAACCTGTTTAAGCTAATTACATAACATCTCTGCCAGGCCACCCGCCTTCTTCCCCCCTCTGCCTCCACCTCCTGCGAGTTTAACGTGATTAGCAGTATGCCTTGCCGTCATTTAATTTACCATGTGGGAGGCAGACAACGTACTGACAAGGAGACGTCAAGTGTGTTATCCTTGTGAGTAGGAAGAATGGTGTTTCCCTGGTGGTGGGAGGGTCTATGTAAAGCGAAATGACTTATGCCCTTAGCATACTTGCACTCTTCCTTCTTTGAATTTCTCCTCCCTTTCTCTTCTCTCAATTCTTCCCTCTGCACTCTGGTTGACATCTGAACAGAGGCGTTGCTACGTGCTAGGGCGAGACTGAGGGGGCTATGGCGCTATGGCGCCTGGTCTTTTGATTGTAGCTTCGGATAGAATCTTAGGGGCTACAACCAAAAAAACTAGCTAGCTCGACAGTCTCGACATTTGCTTAGCCCCAAATCTTTTCCAGGCCTAGCAACACCCCTGCTTCTGAAGTAGCTCATCTCTTCTCACTGAAGGAGCCAGACACTGGTTTTGGAGGGCTTAAGCCCCAACCCATTGAGGCATTTGAAGGCAGCAGGTGTTACCAGAGAATAAGGGCAGGGTCCCTTTAAGAAAAGAGGACTCAGAATGATGGGAGGGAGCGGAGGCGGGAGGAAGGGGAGGGACAAGGGAAGCAACAGGCAGATTGTATGGGGAGGAATAAAGGGAAGGTTGTGTTGAACCTGGCTCCTGTGTCATTTGTGAGATGCACAGAGAGGCCTAAGCAAGGCTAACAACTGGCAACAAGGCCATCGAACAGCCACAGTGTGCGGCGGGTGGGACAGTGTGCCCGTCAGTGTAGTGGCAGGACTAGAGAGCCCAGCAGAAGGACGGGAGGTCATGTGCACCCAGCAGAGCGGCAGAGGGTCTGACGTGCCCAGCAGAGAACAGGTGGGGGAGGTCACCCAGCAGTGCAGCGGAGGGTAAGGGCCCAGCAGACCAGCCGACGAGGAGTGCCTGTGGTGTCCACCAACGTCGAGTGAAGAGCACAGCAGCAGGACGGAGGAGGTGAGCCCACAGCAGCAGGACAGAGGAGGAGAGCCTAGCGGTAAGGAGCCCAGCGGGACACGCAGATAAGAAAGTGCTCCACGTGTGGAGTCAGCAGCACCGCGACGGAGTACAGAGGTGATGGAAGCAGTGGAAGAGCTGACAAGGAGAGCCAGCGTGAGCAGTTGCCGAGCAGAGGAGGTGCAGTACGGAGGCCAGGCACACCACCGATAAGGAAACCCAAGCCCCTCCCCCACCGCCTAGAAGAGCAGGCCCGCGCGGGCCGTATTCAGAGCCCCACCATAGCCCCACACGTGCGCATGGTGGGCAGCAGAGCACACCAGAGGACAATGCAGCCTCAACACATGGCAAGATGGCACCCGACCCATTTGCCCATCACTGAAAAAAAAAGGCGCCCACAGAGAACATTATTAGGCTGGCTCCACCTCTGCCCTTCTCTTGCTGGTTCAGGGATCACCTCATGTCTCCCTTGGTGGCAGTGCAAGCAGAAGGAATCTGATTCTTCCACCATCTAGGTCCCTTTATGTGCTTAGCTGGGGTCGGTTTGCAGAGAAGAGGGAGGAATTGCTTTTGTGTCTGGGTTCGATCACATGGATTGGCAAGGGCTAAGCCAAAACAGGTACATATTTTTAGTTCAGGCTCAGGAAGCAAGAGCTATTGAATCTGAAAAAGAAACCAAGCACATTGGAAACTGGCTCTGGAGAAGCAACACGTTGCATGGTGCCAGCAGAATGTGCAAGAGTTCCCATCCTTTGTTTCTTGGGACTCTTTCCATGAATGAACCAGTGGGGGGAAAAAATAAGAATCCTGCTATTTCCCTCCCTTATAGCTTGCCACTCCTCCTGACTTTTGCACAATGCAGTTAAGTTGCAGCTACCCCATTTCTTCACCCATGTCCACCCCCCCTCCACAGTGCCCACCCAAGCCATAGGGAGCCAAGTCCTTAGGGAGCAGGGGCAAGACGGGGAGAGCTGCTGAGTTCACTGTTTCATCTGTGGTTCACCACCCTCCCCTCAGAGCGTATAGTCTATGTAATCATGTGAGTTAGGCCTACTATGCGAGGCGGAATGAATCTTGGGATAAGTAGACATGTGTGTCACAGTCTGTATCTGTGGCCAGCAGACCATGGTCGTTCCGGTCCGGAAGTTCATTACTTCCAGAAAGCCTTTATCAATAATCTGTTTCATTTGGCATGCAAAATAAAATAGCGCATCTCCCACATTACACTGTACTTTCAGACCTGGAAACAGTCTGTGCTTTTCAGCCCTGCCTCCCCCACAGTTCATTGATTGTGCTGGACTAACGGAATGCCTGCAAAAAGGATCTGCCCTGTCCACCATTAGTCTACTGGAAGACCTGCAATTCAGCACTTTATCACCTGCAATGCACTGTGCTGACTTTCTCAAAGACCGTGGTCTGAAATAGGCACTTTTGAATCTTCCTAATATTGCAAAGCTTAGTGCCATGCAGTCCCAAACTACAGCCCCACAATGCACTTTACTGGTCTACAGGAAAGCCTGGAACTAAACTTTCACATAGCTGCCAAGTTCCCCAGTTCCAAGCGTGAAATCCCCACCCAGTCCTGTTTTTTTTATTACTGGGATTTGCAGTCTTGTTTTTTTCCATTTTAAGTTTAGGGCTATAAAACCCTGAATTCTGCGAACAAAATGGGACTGGTTGGTTTTCTTACACATTGAATAGGTCAATTTGAGATCTCGGTTTTCCACCTTCCTGGTATTGTGACACAGGCTACTATGCAGCCAGGAACCGCAGCTTCCAAATATCTCATACTGAGATACTGGAATTTATGAAGCATGCATTTGCACTTATGGAGAATACTGGAGCCAGGTTTAAATATAACCCATTTAATCCTGGGTTGGAGGAGTGAGCTTCTGAGTCTGTGCATAGAGAGGCTTTCAATTCGCCCATTAAAGGTATTGCCACCTTAGAAGCAGAGTGGGATAGCTCATTTAATGCCCCCCCATTTTATATAAATTCTATATGAATTATATACATTTGATAAGAATTCGAAAGAATTTGATCTATTTGTATTTATTTTATTTGTAGTGCGCACCTTGCCCCGGGGCATCTGGGCGCATGTTTTGAAAGGCAGTTACAGGTTACAGCAATAGATACATTTTACACATATTTACAAACATTTAAGAAAATTGCCTAGAGAAGAGCGGAGCGGACCTAAGTATACAGTATAAACAGTCTATTAACAGTGAACAGCCAGTTCGCAGGTGAGAGGATTAACAGCTGGATGGATTATAGAGAGGTGGCCAGAGCATACCGTCCATGTAGCCACAGTTGGGTTTTAGTTTTGAAGGAGAGGATGAGCATTTGGTAGGGTGCTCCAGAGTTTAGCCGCAAGGACTGGGAAGCTCGAGCCTCCGGCTGTCTGTAGCTTGAAACTGGGAATAGTCAATGTGTGCGCCTGAACAGATCTCAGGGGTCTGGTTGCTGTATGTTGAGTAAAGCGCGTGGATAAGTAGACAGGGGCTGCATTGTTCTGGGCCTTGAGCGTTAGAACGAGTGCTTTGAGAGATATGGGATGAGTGATGGGTAGCCAATGCAAGTTGCGTCTAGTGTTGGAGACGTGAGAACGCCTGCGTACGTTGAGAGCTGCCCCGATGGCATTGTTCTGAGTGACCTGGAGTTTATCAAGGTTTCTTTGACTGGTCCCTGAGTAGAGGGCGTTGCAATAGTCGATTCTGGACATGATGAGGGTTCTGGCAAGGATCAGGCAGTTGCCCGTTGTCAAAAAGGGGCGGCACACTGTGATCAGTTTACAGGTATAAGATGACGCTGAGACTACTGCATTGGTTTGTCTATTGAGGGACAGAGTAGAGTCTAAGTAGATTCCAAGTGTTTTAGTGACGTTGGAGACTTTGATGTTTTTCCCGTCAATAATAAAGGATTTGTATTTGGGGTCAAGTTTAGTGAGTTTGGTGTGAGAGCCTAGAGTGAGTAACTCTGTTTTTTCATCATAAAGGCACAGCCCATGATGTGCCATCCAGGCCTGGATGACAGTGTAGGCTGCATTGAGTGCTTTGGCATCGGTTACATAGTCGCCAGTGATAGGGATGAGTATCTGGGTGTCGTCCGCATAATTAGTGTAGGAGACACCCAGATAGTCAAGTATATCAAAGAGCGGTTTAGTAAACACATTGTAAAGTGTGGGAGATACACAAGATCCTTGTGGGACTCCGCATGGGACGTGTGCTGGACCGGCTGCGGCTAAGGAAGTGAAGACCCTCATGGTTCTGTTTGCCAAGAAAGAGCTGATCCAGGATGTGGCTGTGTCCGAGAAGCGAGCAGCAATTTTGAGGTGGTGGCAGAGGATTTGATGATCGACCAAATCAAAGGCTGCAGAGAGATCAAGGAGGAGCAGGAGCACCTGTTTGCCCTTGTCTTTCAGGTCCTCGAAAATGTGATATAGATTTACCCAAACCCCTATCAATTTAATTGAACCCCAATACAGTTTATGACCCCCCTAACATTTTTTTTAAATACATTTTAAGTGAATTTGATAAGAAGCCCAATGGATTTGATGACCCACAACCATTTTTATATAGATTCAATATAAATGTGATTGAACACCAATACATTTGATGACCCCCAATTTTCCATTAATACATTTAATTGAACTCTAATAAATGTGATGACCCCTGAAAAAATGTTAATATAAAATTGATAAGAATGTATACATTTGATAACCCCCAAAAAATCTTATATAAATTCGATCTAAATTTAATTGAACCCCAATGCATTTGATGACCCAATACATTTTATATAAACTCAATATGAATTTGATAAGAACCCCAATAAATTTGATGACCCCAAAATTCTTTAAATATAAACTCAATATGCATTTGATAAGAACCCCGATAAATTGGATGACCCCCACATTTGTTATATAAATTTGATATTTATTTGATTGAACACCAATACATTTGATGACCCCCAACATTTTTATATGAATTCGATATAAATTTGATAAGAACCGCAACAAATTTGATGAACCCTAAAAAATCATATATAAATCTGATATACATTTAATTGAACCCAAATGCATTTAATGACCTCAGTACATTTGAAATACACTTGATATGAATTTGATAAGAACCCCAATAAATGTGATGACCCACACATTTTTATATACATTTGATAATAAATGCATGTGATGCCCCCAATACATTTCATATACATTTCATAAGATCCCAATGAATTTGATATAAAAATACAACTTTGAGAGCAACCCTATGAGTTTGATATTGAACTATAAACTAAAAAAAGTGCACATTTAATAATCATCTGACACAATTCACAGTAATATTTAGCTATTTGGTTGCTGTCCACCACTTTTAGGATGCTATACATATTCCTTCAGACTTGCTAGAACAGCCAACACCTTTATTTATGTATTTCACAACAGATCAATACTCTTTATATCGATACATAACTTTTATAACTGTTGTTATACATGTTATAGCTGTTAATAAATGAGAGTGTTGAACGATATTTAGAATATAACAACATTGGTTGCAGGCTTGTGTAATAAGTGTATTTTAGATGTTACCGTAATCAACAGTACATGCAGTCTTTACATTTTGCAGGGTGGGGTCCACCTAAAAAACCAGCTCCAGCTATGGTAGAGGGTCATTGGAGGGTTGCATGAGAGAGCACAGTCAGACCCCCCTTGTATGGCATGATAACCCTTAAGAGGTTGTTTACATAGCCTCTAAAAGGTGACTTGGAATCGTCGGGTGGACCACTGACACAGCAGTTCAGTTGGCCCATGGTGATAACAGCTGGAAACTTTGAAGAGAAACGCCTTATCAGCACTCCGGACTTGACCCTGAGCTGGTGCATGTGTGGAGATAAAACAGCCCCTCTACAGGACAACGCTGCATGACTTGACCGGCGATTGCCAATGCTCAAACCCTGACAACTGCTATAGCCTGGTGGCACACACGCTTGTTCAACAGAGTGATAAAACAGGCCAAGCTGTGGTAATCATCGACGACGATGATGCCATGATCGCATGTAAGCCTTGATTGCTAAAACACAGTATACGCTGTTAACTAATGAGTGTAACAGGTATTGGTTGTGAATTACAAAATAATATAGTTAACTGTAAATATCAAATTATTGTAAATACTGTTGTCAATGTCCCAATAAACCCATCCAATAAGAAGTATGCAGTGATTTTAACGAATACAAAACAATGAATGGAATGTTAATGAACCTAAACGTCCAAAAAATAAATAACACATTTTTTGAAAAACTATATATATGTAGTTTGTAATGGGAATAGTAGTTTTGGGGGTGGGGAAAAGTATGAATGCAAAAAAGGAGGGCTTGGGGGAGAACCCTACCACCCCCAAAACAAAGAAAAAAATGTTTTTTTAAAGAAAATTTTGGTTTGTTAAAAATTCATTCGATGTTTTGTGATTCATTAAAATCACATGTAACCCAATAAGACCACCAGACACCCAGGGCGATCATTCGCCAGCACATATGCAATCTATTTACCAGTATGAGCCTGATCTCCCTCGGTATGAAAACTTCAGCCCATGGGAGGATCAGGATATATGTATGCGGGCTTGCCGTGGGCCTGCTAATGAGGGTATGCAGTTTATTTGTATAATTTGTATAGATGCAGCGTTGGGTGCTCTTAGGGCTGATGAGTTACAACCCTGTTTTAATATGCCCACTCAGGAGTTTTGTGAAATGGCTCACAATCTCTTCCAAATGACCCCTGGAACATTTGTCAATGACCCGGATGCAAGCCCTAAACACACAAGCACATATAACAGTCACGCTAATGAAACTGAAAATAACTGTGTCAATGATGCAGATTATGTGTGTGATAACCCCCATGCTGCTCCCACTGACATTCAAGATGGCGAGGCAGTCAGTATCACGATTGTAAATGGCACAAACGAATACATAAATCATGATGATGAAACTCAGAAGAACAGTGTTAATGTCTCGGAGCTGGTGTGTGATAATCACCAGGTGGAGCGCACTAACATTCAAAATGACTGTAATGCTAGAATCATCACTATAGATGACACAGCCCGTGTATGAGGGTATACATACATCATACGTTCAGGCCCCAGTAGAGTATGAAATTCCGCAACTGCATCAGAAAAAAACCTGTAGATAGCACCACCTTAAAATAGACCTATACAAAAATGCTGGCTGTCATGAACATTTTGAAGCCCTATTGTAAAATTATATATTGCAGGAACCTGATTTATGGGGTTCTTTTCAATATGTGGAGCAGGTAGGTTCTACATTAATAAAACAGCTGGATGATAGCACTCTAGCCTTAGTGACAGGGCGTTGTGGTGCATCCATGGTAAGCCAGCTCAACTATCCAAATAGAGCAACATGTAATGCTCAAAATGTGGAACATAGCATACTAGTGGCCGAGGGGCCTGGTCTTTTGAAAAACCATAACACATCTTCTACACCACTGATACTCACTGAAAATGATGGTATAGTGATACCTAGTCCTAGTACAGTTGCTACTCCACTAATACCTACTGAGGGGGCAATCATCAGATGTAACAAGGTCTAACCATCCAAGACCAGAGCACTCATCATGACCACCTGAAGCTGCAGGGCGCTGGAGCCCCTGCCTCACTCCCTCCTACATCAGGAGATGGACCCCTGCAACAACAACAACCATCTGGAAGAAAGGTAAGCCTCATGGCTTACAGAAACGGAAATCGGCGCTCGTGCGCGAAATTTTGAAGAATTGCCTTTATTATTTTATCTGAGCTAAAGCCTGCGCTGTGCAAATGGATCTGCACTGTTTTGGGGGTTATTTGCTGGATTTAAGGCACCACAGTGCCTTACCTGATTGTTTCAGGGTCCTGCATCGCCATTCGAAGATGGCCGACCCACAGGCACCGGAGTGCCTAGGCAGTTGTCTCCTGCCACTTTGCCCGGATTGGCTGATGCCTAGCATGTCATGGCCTATGGGAGAGCCAGCAGGCTTGGCCGGCCCTCCCTCCAAGGCCCTCTCCTGGCCCTGGCCACCATCCAAGACCAGACCACTCATCATGACCACCTTAAGCTGCAGGGGGCTGGAGCCCCTGCTTCACTCCCTCCTACATCGGGAGATGGACCCCTGCAACAACAACCATCTGGAAGAAAGGTAAGCCTCATGGCTTACAGAAACGGAAATTGGCGCTCGTGCGCAAAATCTTGAAAAACTGCCTTTATTATTTTATCTGAGCTAAAGCCTGCCTATGCAAATGGGTCTGTGCTGTTTTGGGGGTTATTTGCTGGATTTAATGCACCAAGGTGCCTTACCTGACCGTTTCGGGGTCCCACATCGCCATTCCAAGATGGCCGACCTACAGGCACCGGAGTGCCTGGGCTGTTGTCTCCTGCCACTTTGCCCCGATTAGATTATGCCTAGCATGTCATGGCCTATGGGAGAGCTGGCAGGCTTGGCTGGCCCTCCCTCCAAGGCCCACTCCTAAGGCCCTGTCCACCACGGTATGCCACCCCAGCCCCCACTGCCCCCCTCGGTCGTCAGTGTGCGTATCCCCCCTTTCTCCCCCTTGATCGTCAGTGTGTGTATGCCCCACTTGGTCGTCAGTGTGTGTATGCCCCCCTCTCCCCCCTCCTTGGTCATCAGTGTGTGCAGGCCCTCCTCTCCCCCCGCCTTGGTCATCAGTGTGTGTAGGCCCCCCACTCCCCCCCTTGGTCGTCAGTGTGCGTATGTCCCCCTCCCCCCCTTGGTCGTCAGTGTGTGTCTGACCCCTTCCCCCCTTGGTCATCAGTGTGTGTATGCCCCCCTCTCCCCCCCTTGGTCATCAGTGTGCATAGGCCCCCCTCTCCCCTCCTGGTCGTCAGTGTGTGTATGCCCCCCTCTCCCCCGCCTTGATCATCAGTGTGTGTAGGCCCCCCTACTCCCCCCGCCTTGGTCGTCAGTGTGTGTAGTCCCCCCTCTGCCTCCCTTGGTCATCAGTGTGCGTAGGCCCCCCTCTACCCCACTTGGTCGTCAGTGTGTGTATGACCCCCTCCCCCCCTTGGTTGTCAGTGTGTGTATGCCACCCTCTCCCCCCCTTGGTCGTCAGTGTGCGTAGGACCCCTCCCCCCTGGTCGTCAGTGTGCATATGCTCCCCTCTCCCCCCCCCTTGGGCCCGCCATGATGCCTCCGATTTTTTGACACTATGCACTGTATGTTTCTGCCACCCTACAAGAGGGGCTGACCCTCATGTTCTGCCAACAATTTTGACACTATGCTGCCACCGATTTTGACACTATGCATTGTATGTTTGTATCGCCCTGCAAGAGGGGCTGGCCCTCATATTCTGCCACCTATTTTGACACTATGCTGCGACCGATTTGGTGCTGGCTGTCATGTTCTGCTACCTATCTGGACACTATGCTGCCACCGATTTTGACACTAAGCATTGTATGTTTGTGCCACCCTGCAAGAGGGGCTGGCCTCATGTTCTGCCACCTATTTTGACACTATGCTGCCACCGATGTTGATACTACGCATTGTATGTTTGTGCCACCCTACAAGAGGGGCTGGCCCTCATGTTCTGCCAACTATTTTGACTCTATGCTGCCACCGATTTGTACACTATGCATTGTATGTTTCGACCACCCTGCAAGAGGGGCTGGCCCTCATATTCTGCCACCTATTTTGACACTATGCTGCAACCGATTTGGTGCTGGCCCTCATGTTCTGCCACCTATCTGGACACTATGCTGCCACCGATTCTGACACTAAGCATTGCATGTTTGTGCCACCCTGCAAGAGGGGCTGGCCCTTATGCCCTGCCACCTACCTTTACACTATGATTCCACCGATTTGACACTATTCATTTTATGTCGCTGATGCCCTTCCAGAGGGGTTGGCCCTCATGTTTTGCCACCTTTCTTGACCCTTTGCCTCTAAAGACTCTGACATTATGCATTATATGTTTGCGGCCACCCCTCAAGAGGGATTGTCCCTCATGTTCTATGCCACCTATGATGATTCCATGCACTTATGTAACCAAGCAAGCTTTCTTAACAGCGCCATGATGCCCGAGGGGAGTTGTGCGCTTTACAAATGCAAATAAATAAAAAATAAAATAAAAAAAATGATAACAAATGCTTGTAACTAGTAAATAGCTCACACCTGGAAACCAAATGGTCCATTACAAAACAGGCACATCTTTTAAACAGCCAGCGAACTGCTAGAGCATGCACGCATTTAACCAGCACCAAAAGTAAAAGGAGTGATCCACTGTGTGAGTTGAAAACACAAGCACTGTTACAGTCGGTACGTCTCTACAGAGTGGGGGGTGGATGAGCGGTTCAGATGGATCGTAAAGATAGTGAACAATCCTTAAAATGGTGTAGATCCAGAGCCCATTCGTGTTGGTTATTTAAAATCTTCAAAAAGGCCAGGTTGGTTATATACTTACGTGATCGTCCTAATATGCCACAACCCCAAACCCCACAACCTGATGCTCCTGTGTACTTAGAAAGGGAGCGGACATATCAACGGGCTTATAAAACATTTGCAGCCATCAAGTATTATGAGGAATTCTGATTTATAAACTTGGATCAGTTATGGTACTTGGGATACGGGCTATCTTTTATAAAAGAAGCTGTAGAAACACTAGAAAGACGTATATTAGAAACTGTTGGACCCAACGGTTTCATACAGATACGCATGGATGCTGAAGGTTTATCCAGGCCCTTGTTTAAAAGGCGATCCACGCATAATGTCTTCTGCATTTTACAATTTCTGGAAAATCTGAGGAGGCTCATGCAGAGTAAGACCCTGATTATGTGTTCTGCACCAACAAGAATCATTGCGGTAATTGTCAGGCCCCGCTCCGGAGATATTTACAATCTTTGAACAAACTCATTCACAGTCAAAATAAAAAAGCTAAAAGAAGATGGCTATTACATTTCAATCACGGGCCATTATATCAGTTTCATGTCAAGTCTCATAGGTTTAATCGAACCTATGAGCATTAAACGCCCATAGAGAGCTGGGTATTCTGATGGACACCCTGTACGTTTTTGACAGTTTGCCCTCTTTGAGCAGTATTTTGCTAGATCCATCAAAATACTGTACTTCAACAGAGGTGTATGGCAATACTTCCCTCTAACAGCTAAAACTGCAAAAAACATCTATGTTTTGCATCACGACAGCCATTCCTATGATATAACAAATCTGCAAAACTTTCTTGAGGTCAAAAACCTCTGTAAGTATTATCACCATATTTTCAAGTACACAAATATACACAGCTGTCAGTATCATTGTCGCCTGTGTTTAAGAGACAAGGGCAAAGCGCTTGAGGAGAGACCTTCAAAATGTCTGCAATGTCACATCTTTGCGATGTCGCTTGTTTGTCTAAACATTCACATTGAGAAAGTGGTTGAAGGGGCTGTCATGTGTGAGCCACGTTTTGACTGTCACACCTGCGGGAAATGTACTGTATGAGATGGAATCTAGGCTGGAAGATATAAAGCACCAGCCAAACTACATTTGTTTCTGACATCTAACAGGTGATAGTTGTTGGGAGTTCAAGGGTGATTTGTATGCAAGTGATTTTGTTAGCACCTCTGTAACAACTAAATTCACAGGCTGCATGTTTTTAGAGCATAATACCAAAGGGTACAATGCCTAATTTATGCTCAAACAATTAGTGAAGACCCGAATTTGAGTAAAACCTATAACTAAGGGTGCTAAACTCATATCAATGCTCGTGGTAATGTTGAGAATATGTTTTATTGACTGCTTGAACTTCGTACCCGTGATACTCCATAAACTCCCCAAAGCTTTCCCAGTTCAAAGGACTTCATTCCACATCTTTTCAACACAGTGGCTAATAATAATTATGCAGGCCCATCCCAGCCCCCGATTAATATGGCATTCAGTAAATGATGCCTATCAAAAAAGACCAATTCATGACGTGATAAAAGGCAAATGAGCACAGCGTATTTGACTTTCAGCAGGAATTAAGGGCATACTGTAAAGAAGATGTCAACATTTTAAGACAGGCATGAAATTTGTTCAGGGACAGGATTATTCAAACATGGCATGCGTTGATCCTTTTAAAAGTGTCACACTGGCTACTTGCTGTATGCAGATCTACAATTGTACCGAAAGCATGAAACGATCACGTGGATTGTCATGATTTATTACACAGCACATGCCAACTAGCGATCTCCTTCCCCTACTATGGATGTGGCACACAATAAAGCGTTTTTTATTTTTAATATACTACGGATCCTTTTGAGTAGGCCTCCAACCCGTCTCGCACCCAACCTCCACAAACACCCTGTGTCACAATGGACTAGGAACCAGGCCGGTGTGTATCAATAAGATATTTATTAATGTATTATTTAATGAAAAAGGAAAATAAAACAATCTCACAGCCACCAATGTTGTGGCAACACAAAATGTAATCATCTCTACAAAACCATCAGGTTAAGATATACTATTACAGTGAATTCCTGTTTTTTTTTAATGGCAGAACAGAAAAAGAACAATTTACCACAAAGTGATAGCACCAACAGTTAAGCCCCCCCCCTGCAACACTCGCCCTCCCCCAAACATCAATTAAACTTGATTCCTTTGCATGGAAGGCAGTGACAAGGGGTAGGAATATAGGGGGAAAATCGGATTTGCGGTGAAGCCCACCACCACAAGATGGAAAGCCAGCAAAGAAAGGGAAAACACATTTTTGGAGCAAAATGGCAGAATGGGATTTTGATTATTACTCACATCGGCTAGGGGACAGAATAGAAGACAATTCATATTGCTTACACTTAGGAGATAGGCAAAGTTTAAGAGAATACTAATCAGCACACAAGGACAAAATAGACATGAAGTAGCAAAATCAGTTCTTGGGAGAAAGCAAATCCAAAGGGAAAATACAGTGGCAAATGGAAATTCGTTTATACTGAGGCTTTCAATGACTGGCAGCTCAGGGAAGGGGTTTAGCTTACAGAAAATCGGTTTTCAGTGACAAGGACAGAGGCTCATAACAGGTAGACTTCTTGGTAAAAGGGATTGCTCACAATGGGAACAACGGTTTGGGTTTAATAGGACGGATGCAAATAGGAATTTGTTTGGTAATGCACACAATACACTGACAAATTTGGTTTTTAGTTACAAGGAGAATTATTCTTTTGAGGCAACACTTTAATGACTATAGCAATTAAATAAAAACACCAGGAACAAGATGGTTGATATCGAATTGCAACAATCTTGAACCGTAAATTTCAATGGGGGAATTAATTGATTTACTTAAAAGAAAATACTGAGGATTTACACAGACAACTGAGAGGTTTTTCAAAGGAGGCATGCTAACATACACAGGCATAAGAGAGATTTATCTATGGGCAGAGGACTGAATTACACTACCAATTTGGGGTTTTCAATGGGGATATTGGATGCACTGCTACAAAAATGAAGGGCTTATGCAATTTAGGACTGGGGGTATTGCTACTTACATAGCAAGCCTTGGTTTAAGATTCATGAAAGCCAGCTGCATCTCATGACCCTATGGAAAGAAAGGGCAAGGGTGTCATGATCTCTGCTTCCAAAAGGTCAGGGTTTTCCCAACTCCCTTGGAAGCAGATCCATAACCCAGGTTCCGAGTGCCAACCAGTCCCAATTGGGACCTTTTGGACCCAGTCCTGGCGCCAGTGGCACCAGGCTCATAAATATGCCCAGTCCCAGCGCTGGAAGCGCCGAGCTCATAATGCTTGGGTGGACTTACCTGCAGCAGACCATGCTGCTTACTTGCCTGCCAGTTGAGCCTCTGATCCTCTTCTGTTTGGAACTACTTTTCCTGTTGGGTGGGGCTGGAGCCACTCCCTAGATTTACAACACTGGAACTCTTCTGGAAGGCAGGAACTCTTTTCTTACCAGGAACTCTTTTCTTACTTAGGCGTGGCTGTGGAAGGAGACACCTAAGCACTACAGGAGGCTATTTAAACCACACCCGGTGGATGAATCTTGCTTTGCGTTATTCTGCACCCTCTGCAGCAGGACGCTCATCGTGTCTTCTGCATCCAGTCCTGGGCCTAAGGAAAAAGGCTTACCATCCTGAATCCAGTCTTCAGCAACACCTATAAAGACAAGAAAGAACAGGTTAGCATTACGGCATCTGAAAGGCAAAGGCTTACCTATTCTTCGTGCGCTCCGGAGGTCTTCATACTGCATTCCGGCATCTGAAAGACAAAAGCCTACCAACTCTTCGCACGCTCCGGAGGCCTTCGGCGCTGCATCCGCATCTGAAAGACAAAACAAGGTGCGTTTAAAGACATTGGGGAACTTTAATACTCACATGCCATTACTCCTTTCCACATCTAATCCAGTGGGTATTCCGGCACCCTGCAGCCGCTCCGAACTCGTACCTGCAAAATAAAAAGACAGTTAGAGCGCATCGTGAAGCAGGCAACAAGCGCTTACTCACGTGCTTCCAGGCGCTCCTATTCATCACACGGGCTCCATCTTCAACTCACTTCAGCCCGTCATCCGCCATCGCCGGAACCCTGCAAAACAAGAGACATCATTACTAAAGACTTTAAAAAGACATTTGAATGACTCGAAACTTACCGTTCGTGCAGTAAACGACAGACAGCAGTCCTCTGAAGTCAAGAGGCCTGCGCTACCTATTCAGTGAAGAAACTGGCTACAGCACCCTGCCCCGAGGCAGATGGAGAGCTCGGCATTCACTTACCTAAGGTGAGAGCGTTAACCTTTGGGGGTCTACAGGAGAGGAGAAGAGGAAAGAGATAGGGACACCCCAATAACCCCAGTTCATTAACCCCATATTTTCTATCTGCAGACATCTTACTCTACACGTCAGGCATACAGTGCACAGAGGTCCAGCCCAAAGAGCCAACCGGGTGCTACACATCACCTTTGAAGATACGGTAGTCGCCCAGTCAAGACCGGCGCCTCTGCGAGAATCAGGTGAGCGTTACAGAACGCAAAGCCTACCGCAAAACTCTCGCCCAGGTGCTATGGAAACCTCGGATACTGACCCCCTAGCCCGGTTACTTGGGGAACTAAGGGCAGAAGTGCATGCAACTCGTCAGGAAACGAATGCTCTAAGAAGGGAACTAATTATTTCCAAGGAGAGAACAGACAATCTTGCTAGACAAGTGCTACAGTCACAAGCCGGACAGACCCCGTTACCCGCATCTGGGGGAAATCTTCCTTCTACATCCTCTATGAATCCAGTGCAGATCAACCTACCTGGGAATGTACCTCTGGCTCCGCCCGAACGATTTTCTGGTGACCCAAAGAGGTTTGCAGTATTTATCAATCAGTGCCGGTTGCACTTCTTATGCCGGCCAGCAGCCTTTCCAACTGATCAAGCTAAAGTAGCTTTTGTACTTTCGTACCTTAGTGGCAATGCGGCAGACTGGTCGATCCCTCTAGTTCATCAAGATGATCCGGTTCTCCATGATTTTCAAGCCTTTCAGCTTAGTATGGAAAAACTGTTCGCAAGACATTCACAGGGGCAGGCCTTGGACAATGAGCTTCTTTCGTTGCGACAGGGTAATCAAGACCTTTTGGCTTATATTGCATCTTTCAATAGACTAATAGTGGAAACTCAATGGCCTGAGGACAAAAGGATTACGCTGTTTTATAGAGGTCTATGTGGAGAGCTCAAAGACGTTTTAGCCAAAGTAGTGAATCCCCCACAAGACTGTTCGGATTACATAGACTTGGTCGTTCAAATAGATCACAGGCTGCAGAACAGGAAGGCCGATCGTTCCAAGTTTGATGCTCGAGTATTTTCCAAACCGCCAACTCCTTCCAAAGGAGTAGACTCCGGGGAACCCATGCAAATAGGGGGTCTGAAAGGTCCTCTAACACAACGGGAGCGGGAAAGGAGGAAACAGTTGCAATTATGCCTATATTGCGGAAACTCAGGGCACTTTCTTCGAGACTGTCCGGTTAAACCCACCAAGAAGGCAGTAGGAGCTGCAGTTACCAAAGTTACAAACTCTGAGCAGGGAAACGACCTCGCCCGACAAGAATAGAGGTCCTCTTGCCGAGCGTAAAAACCAGTTCCGTGACCTCGCATTTCGTGATACCTATGGTCCTCATTAGCCCTGATAATCCGAATCGATTACATGCAATTGAAGCTTACGTCGACAGCGGTGCCATCGGCAATTATGTGGATCATGAAATGGTTTTGAGGATGAATCTAACTCTTTGTCCCAAGGCTGTAAAGGACGTCATTACTACGGTGGATGGTACGGAGATAGCCTCCGGGCCAGTAACGCATACCACTCAAGAAGTGACGCTAGTAAGTCAAGATGGACACCATGAGAAGATCTTGTTCGATGTGATCAAGGCCCCTCAGTTTCAGATTATTCTAGGAATACCTTGGTTAGAGAAACACAATCCTCTGATCGATTGGCGAGCAAGAACGGTCCAGTTTCCAGAATGTGTCTCTACTTGTCACCCTCCACCTGGTGTTGCACTGGCCGCAATTTCTTCAGAGACTCCCCAGTTACCTCCCGAATACCTAGAATACCAAGATGTTTTCCGGAAGGATCAGGCTAACTCTCTACCTCCTCATAGGTCTTATGACTGCCAGATAGACCTGATACCTGGATCTACTCCTCCTTGTAGTAGAATTTATGCCCTCACCGAGCCTGAGAACCTTCACCTTCGACAATACCTGGATCAATACCTGGCAAATGGGTTTATTCGTCCTTCCAAGTCCCCTGCTTCTTCAGCTTTGTTCTTCGTTCCAAAAAAGGAAGGAGACCTTAGAACTTGTATCGATTATCGCTCCCTGAACCAGATCACCGTTAAGAATAGATATCCGTTACCTTTGATCCCTGAACTCCTGGACCAAGTCAGAAAAGCATGCATATATACAAAGCTGGATCTTAGAGGAGCTTACCACTTGGTACGAGTAAAAGAGGGCGATGAATGGAAGACGGCCTTCCGCACCAAGTATGGGCTATTTGAATATCAGGTCATGCCCTTCGGACTTTGCAATGCCCCGGCCGCCTTTCAATATTTTATGAACGATGTCCTCAGAGAGCTCATAGATGTATGTGTTGTTGTTTACATTGACGATATCCTCGTTTATTCTTCATCGGAATCTGAACATCGGAAACACGTGAAAATGGTCCTCGAAAGATTGCGTCAACACAAACTTTTCGCTAAGTTGGAAAAATGTGTTTTCAACGTGACTGAAGTGGAATTCCTGGGATTCATATTATCACCTGGCGGAGTGCGTATGGATTCAAAGAAGGTCGATGCAGTTCTCAAATGGCCATCACCATCCTCCGTAAAAGGTGTGCAAAGCATGTTAGGCTTCGCTAACTTTTACCGCAGGTTTATCCCCGAGTTCTCTCGAATAGTCCAGCCCATCACTGCCTTGTTAAAGAAAAACAAACGTTTTGAATGGTCTACCGAGGCGGAACAAGCTTTCCAGGATTTGAAGACTAAATTTATCTCTGCACCAATCTTAAAACACCCTCGCCCCGAACTCCCCTACATCGTGGAAACTGATGCTTCAAGCCTTGCCATGGGGGCAGTTCTATCACAAAAGGACCCGGTAACCAATCAGTTGCATCCCGTGGCATTTTGGTCCCACAAATTCTCGCCTCCTGAAGTCAATTACACGATTACTGACAAGGAACTTCTGGCTATCAAGTCTGCCTTTAAGGCTTGGCGGCATTATCTGCTGGGGGCCCGACACACCGTTACTGTGATTACGGATCACCGAAACCTGCAATATTTGAAAACCGCAAAAGCCCAATGCTCTAGACAACTCCGTTGGGCATTATTCTTTGCCGAGTTTGACTTCATAATTACCTATCGACCTGGTACAAAGAACGGTAAAGCCGATGCCCTTTCTCGGATGGGAGTGGAAGAACTCTTGATCAACCCTAAACCTGTACCAATCATTCCCGAACAAAGAATTCTGGGTGTAATCGCCACAGAATCCATAGAGGAAGTTAAGGATAAAGCCAGGCAACTTGTAACTCCAGCAGATATACAGAATTGGCATCTGCAGGGAAAGGACTTTGCAGTAAAGGACAACTTATTGTATTTCCAAGAACGATTATACCTACCCAGCACAGATTTACAGAAAAAAGTAATCTCTTGTTATCACGACTCTTTAATGGAAGGTCATCCCGGTATAGCCAAGACCTCAGAAAAGATCAAGCGCTACTTCTGGTGGCCGTCTTGGAAAAAAGATATCAGAGACTTTATAATGTCCTGTGGAGTATGCGCCCAAAACAAGAGTCAAAAGGAAAGACCAGCAGGCCTCTTACGCCCTATTGACATCCCACCTCGCCCTTGGCATACGCTTTCTATGGACTTCATCACTGATCTACCTCCATGCTCCGGATACAATACGATTCTAGTAATCGTGGACTTATTCTCCAAGATGGCGCATTTCATTCCGCTCAAAGGCTTGCCAACAGCAGCAACTCTGGCCCGAGAATTTCTCGAAAACATCGTCCGACTGCACGGTTTTCCTTCGGTTCTAATTTCGGATCGAGGTAGTCAATTTATTTCTCATTTTTGGCGAAGTTGCTGTCGGTCGGCTCAAATTGATGTGAGACTATCGACCAGTCACCACCCTCAGACCGACGGACAAACCGAGAGGACCAATCAAACTCTGGAACAGTATTTACGCTGCATGCTGCAACAAACTGAAAAAACTTGGAAAGATATCCTTTGGATAGCCGAGTATGCCTACAATAACTCTGTCCATTCGGGAACTGGGAAAACCCCGTTTTTTCTTTTGTACGGCAGTCACCCTCGAACCTCGGAGTTGGATCCCCTCCAAGATCTTGAAACACCAGCAGTAGACTACCTGCATTCTACAATCACCCAAGCCTTTAAGGAAGCTGTTTCTCACCTTCAAAGGGCAAAAGAACAATACAAGAAAGGAGCAGATCAACATCGGAAGGAAGCCCCTCACTATCAAGTAGGGGATCAAGTCTGGTTATCCACCAAATATCTATCTCTAAAAGGGTCACGCACATTCAACCCAAGATACCTTGGTCCCTATTCCATCACTACCATAGTAAACCCAGTAGCGGTCAAGTTGGACTTGCCCCCGCACATGAAGATACATCCGGTCTTCCACGTCTCTCTATTAAAACCCGTGCAACCTCAAACCCGACTAACCAAATCTCCAAAACCTATCCTAGTGGATGGAGAACTCGAGTTTGAAGTCAAAAGCATTCTGGACTCCAAGATCTCCAAATCTAAACTATTCTACCTAATTGACTGGAAAGGCTACGGCCCCCAAGAGAGATCCTGGGAACCTGCTGAATATGTCCACGCTCCTCGCCTAATCAAAAGATTTCACCGAACATTTCCTGACAAGCCAAAACCCCCGGAGAAGCCCGGTTTGGGAGGGGCCTTGAGGGGGGGTACTGTCATGATCTCTGCTTCCAAAAGGTCAGGGTTTTCCCAACTCCCTTGGAAGCAGATCCATAACCCAGGTTCCGAGTGCCAACCAGTCCCAATTGGGACCTTTTGGACCCAGTCCTGGCGCCAGTGGCACCAGGCTCATAAATATGCCCAGTCCCAGCGCTGGAAGCGCCGAGCTCATAATGCTTGGGTGGACTTACCTGCAGCAGACCATGCTGCTTACTTGCCTGCCAGTTGAGCCTCTGATCCTCTTCTGTTTGGAACTACTTTTCCTGTTGGGTGCGGCTGGAGCCACTCCCTAGATTTAGAACACTGGAACTCTTCTGGAAGGCAGGAACTCTTTTCTTACCAGGAACTCTTTTCTTACTTAGGCGTGGCTGTGGAAGGAGATACCTAAGCACTACAGGAGGCTATTTAAACCACACCCGGTGGATGAATCTTGCTTTGCGTTATTCTGCACCCTCTGCAGCAGGACGCTCATCGTGTCTTCTGCATCCAGTCCTGGGCCTAAGGAAAAAGGCTTACCATCCTGAATCCAGTCTTCAGCAACACCTATAAAGACAAGAAAGAACAGGTTAGCATTCCGGCATCTGAAAGGCAAAGGCTTACCTATTCTTCGTGCGCTCCGGAGGTCTTCATACTGCATTCCGGCATCTGAAAGACAAAAGCCTACCAACTCTTCGCACGCTCCGGAGGCCTTCGGCGCTGCATCCGCATCTGAAAGACAATACAAGGTGCGTTTAAAGACATTGGGGAACTTTAATACTCACATGCCATTACTCCTTTCCACATCTAATCCAGTGGGTATTCCGGCACCCTGCAGCCGCTCCGAACTCGTACCTGCAAAATAAAAAGACAGTTAGAGCGCATCGTGAAGCAGGCAACAAGCGCTTACTCACGTGCTTCCAGGCGCTCCTATTCATCACACGGGCTCCATCTTCAACTCACTTCAGCCCGTCATCCGCCATCGCCGGAACCCTGCAAAACAAGAGACATCATTACTAAAGACTTTAAAAAGACATTTGAATGACTCGAAACTTACCGTTCGTGCAGTAAACGACAGACAGCAGTCCTCTGAAGTCAAGAGGCCTGCGCTACCTATCCAGTGAAGAAACTGGCTACAGCACCCTGCCCCGAGGCAGATGGAGAGCTCGGCATTCACTTACCTAAGGTGAGAGCGTTAACCTTTGGGGGTCTACAGGAGAGGAGAAGAGGAAAGAGATAGGGACACCCCAATAACCCCAGTTCATTAACCCCATATTTTCTATCTGCAGACATCTTACTCTACACGTCAGGCATACAGTGCACAGAGGTCCAGCCCAAAGAGCCAACCGGGTGCTACACATCACCTTTGAAGATACGGTAGTCGCCCAGTCAAGACCGGCGCCTCTGCGAGAATCAGGTGAGCGTTACAAAGGGTCTGGTCACTGCATTCTCAAAGATGGTAAGGTTCAGCAGCTTTCTCTCCTTCCTCCTTTTCTGTCTCCCCGGTTTTTGTGTGTCTTGAGTCCTAGTACAGTCCCCCTTATAGTAGAAATGACATCACTAATTTTACAATCTAGGGCAAGTACCCTGTAATTATCCATGCCGCTCGGATTGCACAGTTATCATCCCTCTCTCTGCCCCCTGTCAGGATTTGTTAAGAGGAGGAGAACATCATCTTTCTGTTTGCATTAATTATCATCCTTTGTTCTCATTACAACTTTTTGGCAAAAACTAGTTATGTATCATAACTTCATAATTATACTAGTCACTGCCCTATGAAAGATATATGCAGTTTTAGTTGATCAAGGGGAATTAGATAAGCCGATTGGCAAATCCGTACGATGTAGCATGGCCATGTGGCACATTTTTGTCATAATCATAAAGTGTGCAACAGTTATGAATATGGTAAGTGCTCAAGCATGTTCCTAATTTCATTTTCCACCTTTTCACCAACTCTCACATTTGTAATATGTTGAGATCAGCTAGAAAACGAGTCTATCTGACCATTACAGTCCCCAAAGTCCCAGGTAAATGCAATGTATAGCCCCAAAACTGTCTGGAAATTACATTAAAAATGCCATAGAAACTACATTAATCCTCATTCTGATTGCTGCACAAAATGCTAATAATGAAAACAGTCTTTTACTATCAATTGGAGGTGTCTGTTCAACATGTGGGAGGGCCGCTTCATCCCTCACAGCCATCTGTCTTCCTCTGAGTTCAGTCTGTGACCAGAGAGCCCCTTAGAAATTAGTGTGGGCTCTCTGTAGTGGGTGCTACAATGACTCACACTTTCTTGTCATGCTTCAGCCACATTTTGCCTTCTTTGAACTCCCTGGCTCCTGCCAGCCAGTCTGCAGAAAAGGGAATTCTGACACCTCCAGCAGCATCACATTTTATTGTGAGGTAGTTAGAGGTGAGTTGTGATATCAGCTAGAAGTGGGGCTTGTCATTGTGAAGTTCCTACCTCAGCCAGAACAGGTTTTTACTAAAGAAAGTGTCTCTTCAAATGTGACTGGAGTTTTGTGGGTGAAACATAATATACATTTGCTTTGGTCACCCCCCACATCCTGTTCTGCTACCCTGACATTTTCTGTGGGAGCAGTGATATCTTTTTCCATTGTGGCTTTTAAAGCCATGTTTATTTACAACTACATGTGCAGGGCATTTTTGCTTTTAATATTTTAAAAACCCTGTTTTGCAGGTCACAGGATGCTTTGATTCCTCCTTCTTGGGTGACTTTACATTGCTGCTTGTCCATTGATAATGATGGATAGGCCCCTTTCTCCATGGTTCTTTAATTTTACATGAGCCCAAAAGAAAAAGCCAAGCCATTTTTGTTGCAGTGTTGAAATCCTTGCCACTCATGTGAAATAAAAGTAAAGCAAGGCCATTTTTGGTTGCAGTGTTTAAATGCTGCTGTTCAAGTGAAAGAGAAAGCAAAAGCCAGGCCGTTTTTTTGTTGCAATGTTGACATTCTTGCCACTTATGTGAAATAAAAGGAAAGCAAGGCCGTTTTTGGTTGCAGTGTTTATATTCTGCTGTTCATGTGAAAGGGACCTCTGTTTGGGTCCTTTAAATGTACCCCATAGGAGGACCCAAGATGCATACCACAGGTGCCAAAAACATTATTCCACAGCAACTATTTCATGGTTCCTATATATAGCATCACCATGCAACACACACTAACAGCTAATGGTGAGAAAGAGTACTGTAAAAACTGGCTGGACAGTTATGCTTTGGTTCACGGTGTGGAAACAGTCTACAAATTCAATGGTTGTTTTTATCGCAGGTGTCCCGAATGTTACCCCACCAGAGGTTTCAATACTCTGACTGGTACTACTTACGAGCAGTTGTATTGATGCACCCTGCTTAAACCGATTATCCTAGTAAATCAGGGAGTTTGCCTAGTCTGTATTCAGGAACATGGGTAGTGAGCAATGGTACAAAACAACCCAAAAGTTGGTAAACTGACAGGCTCAGGTCTCCTAGCCCAGCCTTCTCTTTCTTTATAGGTGTCTTCTGTCTCTATCAACTTCCTCCCTTCTCCCGCCACTCTTCTGTCTGCCACCCCTCTTGCCCCTTCTCCACCAGTGACGGGCGTACCACATCCCTGTACCCCTCCTCGGAAGACCTTCAAAGGTGGCAGCCAGCGTCACCTAGCTACCCTCAACTCTCGCTCTACTGTTAAACACTCCTCTGATATCTGTCTCCTTCTTGAAGACTTTGACCGTGACATTCTCGCTCTCACTGAGACATGGTACAATGCAAGCTCTGTCACTGCTTTTGACACAGTCCTCCCTGAGGGCTACAAGTTCCTCTCTAAGCCCAGACCTAACCAGTCTGGAGGCAGAGTGGCCTTGATCTTCTCTAAATGGGTCCCTGCTACTATCATTCCCAAACAGACCTACACTTCCTTCGAATGTCTCATCTGCAGGCTTGGTGTCTCTCCAACCCTCTGGTTGACTCTCGCCACCGTCTACAGGACTCCTGGTCCGGTTTCCCTCTTCCTTTCGGAGTGGTCTGACCTCACCTTTTCTCTTCTTGCCCCCACCCCCAAGCTTCTCCTCTTCGGAGAATTCAATATTCACCTTGACTCTCTTGACTCGGCCACTGGACTCTGCAGCCTCTGTGGCTTTCTTTCCTTTACCATTCATCCCTCTGGTCCAACACACATAGCCGGCCATACCGTGGATGCTCTCATCTCAACAGATATCCCTATCTTCAACTCGCTCACTGCACATCTCTCCTGGTTTTGCCATGCTCTCCTGTAATCCTACCTGGATCTCTTAGGTCCCCCGGCTAAGCCTCTGCCCGCATTGCCAGCCCCCTTCTTTGCCATTCGGCCAATGAAGCAAGTGTCAGTTGCTGATTTTGACGCCACTTTCATTCCCCATCCTGCCTGTACCACAGACCCTGCACTTGCTAATCTTCACCTCTCTATCACCAACATCCTGGACATCCCTGTCCCTGTCATGACGATCTGCATGGAGCCTGCTTCCAAGTGCAAGAGTGTAATAACTTTGTTAAAATAATGCTTCTAAAAAGCAGATAATCCTTTGGCAAATGTGAATGACACCTACCTTCTCTTCAGTCAGCCTTCTCGGGATAGAAGGTAGAGGGAATCACCTGGAAACTCCTCTCAACCCCGGCCAAGAGGGTAGGGTGAAGTGGAGCCCCCAGGGGAAACCCCGAAGGGAAAAAACCCCGCGATGAGCTGCTGGAGAGCGTGGATTCCTGCAACGGCTGTTGAAGGTTCACGCCTGTAGAAAGGTATTCTTTTAAGTCTTGTCTGGTAGAATTCTGGATGAAAAGAATAGAGATAGATAAGTATGGTTCCTGAGCTCCAATATCGAAAGAGAAAAGTAAGAGAAAGGCTTACCCTAACAGACCTGATCTTAATTAGATTTCGGTATTAAACTCCGAAGGAAAATGCAGACCTGGAGCCTATAGTCAAGCACGACAGTTAGACAAAGTTTCAAATTCAGCTCGGAAATGAACTCGTAAGAAAGGGAAAGAATCTTACCCACAGATACAAGCCCCAAGGTGATATGGGTGAAAACTGAATAATGAGGCTATGACAAGCAGATACTGGAAGCAAAATGTAAGGTCTGAGGTCGCGTCCTGTGGGACGTAAATACAAAGAAACAGATTAAAAGAGAGAAATCTCTGCGGGAAAATCGGGCCAAAGGAAATGGCGAATAACTACCGGTGGACGTGGCTGTGACAACAGGAAGGTATCGTCTACCGGATGAGAATAGCAACGGAGATTTCTGGAGCCAGAACAAGAAAAGGTAAGTGAAAATAAGACTAATATTCAGGCTAACATGATAGCTGATTCTAGAAGGTGGAAAAAAGACGAACTCACGATGCGCAGCGCGACTCTAAGGAGAGAAGCAACGCGTAGGACTGAAGCTCCAGCTGCCGGATATCCCATCCCGGAAGTCGGGGGCGGGGCTACCCGTAAAGTCCGGTGAACGCAAACAACTGGTGCGTTGCTCGCAGTCTCGGGTACCTCCATGTTGGGAGTTCCGATCCTGAGCCGGAAATCGGGAAATGCAACCCGGCGAAGAAAGGTAGCAGAGTTCAAGTGGACAGTTGTAACAGTATGCCCCCTCTTAAAGTTACTACCCCCCGGTTTGTCCGGATGCTTCTTGTGAAATGCTCTGATTAATCGTGGAGCATGAATGCAGGATTCAATTTCCCAAGTACGATCAGCAGGGGTGTAGCCCTTCCAATCCACTAGGTACTGTAATTTCCCTCGGTGAATACGTGAATCACACAACTCTAAGACTTCGTACTCTGCATTAGTATCAAGCATAACTGGAGGGGGACGAGAAGAAACCACCGGATGGAAAGTGCTTCTAATGTCAGGTTTTAGCTGAGAGACATGGAAGACTGGGTGTATCCGTGACCAAGTCTTGGGTAGTTTCAGTTTAAAGGCTGCAGCTCCTATTGCCGAAATTACCCGAAAAGGGCCCATAAATTTCGGTGAAAATTTTGAAGGTCTAAGATGTCTAGGCAAAAATCGGGAAGATAACCACACCAGGTCCCCAGGTTGTATTACCGGAGCTTTAGATCGAAGACGATCCGCCATCGTTTTTGTTCTTTCTTGAGCAGTCCTGAGTGCCTGAGAGGCTGCGTGTTGACCCTGGTGTATCTTTTCCAGAAGAACCTTCACATCCGGGCATTTGTCATCCGAAAACCTTTTATCAGGAAATGAGGCAGGGTGAAATCCATAGGAACAAAAAAAAGGAGAGGTCTTAATCGCTGAATGATGAGCATTATTATAAGCATATTCAGCCATTGGTAACAAACCCAACCAGTTGTCTTGTGCTGCTGAAATATAGCTCCGCAGGTATCCTTCTAATGTCTGATTCAGTCTCTCGGTCTGGCCGTTGGTTTGAGGATGAAAACCGGAACTCAACGCCCGAGTGATACCCAAAATTTGGCAGACCTTCTTCCAGTATCTGGACGTGTATTGAGAACCTCTATCCGAAATTATAGTCTCTGGAAGACCATGGAGGCAAAAGATACGGGAAATGAAGGTTCGAGCCATTTGAGCTGCTGAGGGAAGACCGGTGAAAGGGAGAAAATGAGCCATTTTTGTGAATGAATCGACAACCACCATAATGGTTGAACATCCTTCGGAGATAGGTAATTCCACAATGAAATCTGTTGAAATGATTTGCCAAGGCCGTGTAGGTAGGGGCATCTTTACCAGAGTTCCAAAAGGTGAATGCCTAGGGCTCTTATTCTGCAAACAAACCGGACAGGACCTGATGTATGTAAAAATGTCCTTACGCATTAATGGCCACCAAAAATATCGGGAGATTAATTCGCGGGTATTCATATTACCTCTATGTCCTGCGGATTTTGAGTCGTGGCACATATTTAGAACCTCCTTTTGTAAGGTTTTAGTGGGTACATAAACCTGTTTCCCATGAAAATAGCAACCGTCCTTTTTTGACAGGAGCTCCAAGTCCTTCTTGGTCAGCCTTCTTAGGACAGATGGTACAGAACTTAATTCCAAGCGTTTGAGAAAATCTGTAGATTTATATTTCTTTTCAACGCTAAGAATACCCCTGGGAAAAATGGGTTCTGGTTTGACTGGACATTGAAAAGAGGTCTCCTTTCGTGACAAGGCATCTGCTTGCAAATTGTTTCTTCCGGGAATGAAAGAGAATAATATCCTGAAAGGAGAGAAGAAATGAGCCCATCTAGCCTGACGACTGTTGCAGGTTTGGGCGTATTGAAGAATCCTTAAATTTTGATGGTCGGTACGAACCTCTACAGGAAACTGAGCTCCTAGCAACAAGTGTCTCCACTCCTCGAAAGCTTTCTTGATTGCCAATAACTCCTTCTCCAGAACGGTATAATTCAATTCTGCTGGAGCGAGGGTTTTGGACAAATACGCAATAGGCCGTTCTACCCCTTGATCATCCTTTTGAAGAAGAACAGCCCCTAAGGCAAACTGAGAAGCATCTGTTTCAAGAATAAAACAACGTGTTTGATCAGGCGTCATCAGTATGGGTGCAGATGTAAACCTCTTCTTTAAGGTATCGAAGGCCTTTTGAGTTGCCTCATTCCAGACATATGGAACTCCTTTCTTCAAAAGATTGGTTAAAGGCTGAGTAAGGGCCGAGAAATTTGGGATAAACCGACGATAAAAATTTGAAAATCCCACAAAACGTTGAATCTCCTTAATTGATCGAGGATTAGCCCAATTCTGGACTGCCTTTACTTTGTCTGGATCCATTGCAATGCCTTGTGCTGAAAGGATATAACCCAGATAGGTCACCTGGGGCTGGTGGAAAAAACATTTCTCCAAATTGCAAAACAAATGATTATTCTGGAGTCTGTATAGCACTTCTCGGACATGAGTTTGATGTTCAGAGGCTTCCTTAGAGAAGATCAGAATATCATCTAGATAGACGATGACCGTGTGTAATAATAGATCCGAAAATAGATGATCCATAAATCTCTGGAATACTGCCGGAGCGTTGGACAATCCAAAGGGCATAACCTGGTATTGAAAATGGCCAAAAGGTGTCCGGAAAGCCGTTTTCCATTCGTCTCCCTTTCTAATCCGGATCAGATGATAAGCGCCCTTTAAATCTAACTTGGTATAAATGCGGGATCCTTTTACAGCCTCTAAGATATCAGGAATTAAGGGCATCGGATATCTGTCTGGAATAGTGATTTTGTTCAATCCCCTGAAATCTATACAGGGTCTGAGTTCTGAAGTGTTCTTCTTGGGCACAAAGAAAAGCGATGCGGCCGCTGGAGATGTAGATTCGGTAATAAGTCCGTTCCGTAAATTCAGGTCAAGGTACTCCCTAAGAGCAAGCTTCTCTGAAGAGGAAAGTATGTACATCCTTCCGAAGGGTAAAGGCTGGTCTGGGATAAGATCAATCACACAATCGTCTCTGCGATGAGGAGGAAGTAGGGAGAAATCGGAGGAGGAAAAGACCTCAGAAAACTCTTGATACTCGATGGGAAGACCGATTACAGACCCGATAATAGTAACCTGTCTGTTCTCCTGTGATTGAGGATGACACATCGTGCTAGTTCTTCCCAAACAGTTAAGGAGACAAAACTCAGAACCCAAAAAGAGTGAACCTGCTGCCCAATTAATATAGGGATTGTGTCTTCGCAACCAAGGCAGTCCTAAGATAACAGGGTAATGGGCAGTTCGTATCACATCCATGGTAATGACTTCCTTGTGTGTAGCGATAGACATAGCCAACGGACCGGTTTGGTTGACAATTGGCCCAGAAGTTAGCGGACTACCATCTACACTCTCCACCGGGATAGCTTCGCTTTTAGAAACTAATGGTAACTGATGTTGTCTAGCCCAAATTTCATCAACAAAGTTCCCGGCTGCGCCGCTGTCTATAAGTGCCGGAATCTCGGTCAAATTCTGGGAACCAAAAGAAAAAGTAATATGTAAAACTAACATTAGAGAGTGGGAATACTGACTCCCTTGTGAAGCTGGTATGTTTAAAGAGGAACCTAAATATACATTAGAATCCCGGATCGTGGTTCCTCCTACGACCGGGAGTTGGCGTTTCCCGACCGCCTCGGTGGAGTGATAGGACACTCCTGGACCGTGTGGGTATTTGAGCCACAATACATACATAATCCCTGAGTTCTTCTACGGGATCTCTCTTCAGGAGATAAAGGCCCTCGGGTAGCTGATCCCAACTGCATTGGTTCTTCATTAGAGCTTCCTCTTGATGTAAGAGGAGCAGAGGAAAATGGACGAGTTGCGGGCTTTCCTTTGCGCCGTTCACTGTTCCGTTCCTTTATCCTATAGTCAATCTGCATGACTAAGGCGATAAATTCAGTCAATGACGTGGGGCGAGCCACCCTAGACACTTCATCCTTTAGATCTTCCGATAAACCTCTCCTAAAAAGAGTAACCTGGGCATCATCTGACCACGTAGATTCACTGGCAATCTGTTTGAATCTAGTAATGTAGGTCAAGATGTCCTGATTCCCTTGTCTGAGATCAAGTAGTTGTTCTTGAGCTGCTATTCGAATCTCCTGTCTACCAAACATAGATCTGATGCTGTTACAGAAAGCAGTATATGAGTCTAATATGACGTTATTAGTAGTGACCAAAGGCGTGGCCCAGGCTAAAGCAGGTCCTGTCATCTGCGAAATCATATACCCTACTCTATCCCGATCAGTATGAAAGAAAGCTGCTTTAAAAACGAATTGAACTGCGCTGGCATCAAGAAATTCTTTTATTTTATGGGGATTGCCATCAAATTGACCCCCTGGAAGGGGACCCGGGGGAACTTCAGAGCAATGAGGAACCCTGCAGGCTGTTGCCTGTTGGGAAGCCAATTGCGCAGTCTGTTGCTGAGATTGCTGTTGAGCCTGCCGAAGGTTAGCATTCTCTTGTTTCAGATTTTGTACCTCTGAGGTCAGAGATTGCACAGCCGCTATAAGTTGCTGGATCTGTTGATCCATAACGGAGGTAGTCTTTCACAAATGCCAGGAATAAGGATAATTATCAAGGTCAGCGAGGCGTTGCTTACTGTAATAACTTTGTTAAAATAATGCTTCTAAAAAGCAGATAATCCTTTGGCAAATGTGAATGACACCTACCTTCTCTTCAGTCAGCCTTCTCGGGATAGAAGGTAGAGGGAATCACCTGGAAACTCCTCTCAACCCCGGCCAAGAGGGTAGGGTGAAGTGGAGCCCCCAGGGGAAACCCCGAAGGGAAAAAACCCCGCGATGAGCTGCTGGAGAGCGTGGATTCCTGCAACGGCTGTTGAAGGTTCACGCCTGTAGAAAGGTATTCTTTTAAGTCTTGTCTGGTAGAATTCTGGATGAAAAGAATAGAGATAGATAAGTATGGTTCCTGAGCTCCAATATCGAAAGAGAAAAGTAAGAGAAAGGCTTACCCTAACAGACCTGATCTTAATTAGATTTCGGTATTAAACTCCGAAGGAAAATGCAGACCTGGAGCCTATAGTCAAGCACGACAGTTAGACAAAGTTTCAAATTCAGCTCGGAAATGAACTCGTAAGAAAGGGAAAGAATCTTACCCACAGATACAAGCCCCAAGGTGATATGGGTGAAAACTGAATAATGAGGCTATGACAAGCAGATACTGGAAGCAAAATGTAAGGTCTGAGGTCGCGTCCTGTGGGACGTAAATACAAAGAAACAGATTAAAAGAGAGAAATCTCTGCGGGAAAATCGGGCCAAAGGAAATGGCGAATAACTACCGGTGGACGTGGCTGTGACAACAGGAAGGTATCGTCTACCGGATGAGAATAGCAACGGAGATTTCTGGAGCCAGAACAAGAAAAGGTAAGTGAAAATAAGACTAATATTCAGGCTAACATGATAGCTGATTCTAGAAGGTGGAAAAAAGACGAACTCACGATGCGCAGCGCGACTCTAAGGAGAGAAGCAACGCGTAGGACTGAAGCTCCAGCTGCCGGATATCCCATCCCGGAAGTCGGGGGCGGGGCTACCCGTAAAGTCCGGTGAACGCAAACAACTGGTGCGTTGCTCGCAGTCTCGGGTACCTCCATGTTGGGAGTTCCGATCCTGAGCCGGAAATCGGGAAATGCAACCCGGCGAAGAAAGGTAGCAGAGTTCAAGTGGACAGTTGTAACAAAGAGTTGCTGAGTGAAAGTGGGTGCAAAAGGCATATCCTCTGACAGACTGGCCTGCCGCCTGCTCCAAAAGCAATACAAACTCTCCATCCGCTTGAAGAAGAGGGCCCATATCCAAGCCCTCATCTCTGGGGCCACTAACAAAATGGGCAAACTGATTAAAATCTGCAGGGAACTCGCTAATCCTACTGCAGTCTCCATTTCCCCCCTGGCATCCCTGACCTTCCATACTTCACTGGCCTCTCACTTCTTAACCAAAACTCAGGACATCCTGTCCTCACTCTCCTCTACTTTCCTCCCTCCCTAGCTCTCAGGACTCCCCTGGCCCCTCTCTCACTGTCCTCACCTACTCTCCTCTTTCTCACCCATAGCACCGGATGAGGTCTCTAGACAAGTCCTCTATATGAAAGTCCCCTCCAAACAGGTGCTCCCCTGCTCCTCCAAAACTATCAAGGACACATTGCCTCCCTTGCGCCAGCCTTGGCTGATTTTAGTAATCACTCCTTTGCCACTGGCTCCTTCTCAAACTCACATACAACACAGTGTGGTGACAAACAAGCCAGTACCCTCCTAACTGCCACCACACTAAGTTAAGAACTGCTGGCCAGACACTTCAGAACCCACTTACCAAATAAACGACACACTAATGAGGACTCAGCTGGAAGGTGAAACTTGTTACCAAGCTGACCAACCAAGGTACTCAACCACAAAGGATACAACGGGTTGAGCAGTTGATAAACCAAAACACAGGATGAAAATCAACACCTGACAGGGCTCGGTAAACTACATCACTGAACTGACCATTACCAAATACCTAACAAGCAAGCCCCATCAACTCCAGGGTACCAGCAACTACATCCTTCTCTATTGGACGCAACTGTGAACTACACGTCTGGACCCTTTTTACCAGAATCACCTTGAGAAACTCTGCCAACATCTCCATGCCCATAGAAGACGACTGTGGACTACACGTCTGAGAACCCATGATACATAACAGTTTAACACATGTTTACCATCAGAACACCGTTTTGCACTGTGGCCTCACAGTGCTGTCCAGACACACGCCTGCGCACAATTCCAAAGCTCCCTGAGGCCTTACAGTGTCCTCCTGATACACGCCTGCACACAATACCCAACTCTTTGAAGCCTTACAGTGTCCTTCCAACACAAAACAAAGGTTGGGCTCCACTAAGTGAGTTGTGCTGCTAGACTCCCAATAATTAAAAGGAACTGTCAATAAGAAGACTGTTTGTGATTCAACAAAAACAGAAACACGCAGGTGTATGTCCAAAGTATCTTTGGGACAAACTACAAACGCCCGGACTATGAAGCCCGCCGGGTGAAGCCCGTGGGGAAAGGGCGCGGGGTGTTTGCGTCCCGCAGGGGGACTTTGTTTGGCCCAGGAGGGCCTTTGTACTTTGGACACACCCCCCCACTACAAATGCCCGGACTCTGAAGCCCGCCGGGTGAAGCCCGCGGGGAAAGGGCGCAGGGTGTTTGCGTCCCGCAGGGGGACTTTGTTTGGCCCAGGAGGGCCTTCGTACTTTGGCCACGCCCCCCCACTACAAACCCCCGGACTCTGAAGCCCGCCGAGTGAAGCCCGCGGGGAAAGAGCGCGTGGTGTTTGCGTCCCGCAGGGGTGTTCGCGGACCGCAGAGGGGAAGCGTTGCACTCCTTGTTTGCTTGCAGAGATGTCACTCCAACACTGAACAGAGGGAGGTTGGAGTTTGAAGCCGCTGCTCACCATATTGAAGCTGCTGCCGTTTGCTGTCTGTAAAGGAGGTAACCTAGGTGACAATCCCTTACTGGCGCCTTTTCTGCCCTATTTCTGAGTCAATTCTCTGGGTCCTTATGCCGGACCACCTTGCTCAAGCCACTGGGGGGACCCCAGCCCATGTACCCCTTGTGTTTTTTGGACCTGAGCTCGGCCCCGGCCCCCCTCCCGGCGCCAAGAGGAAAATCAGACAGCTAAAGAGGAATCGGATAGCGGGTCCCTTAGCTGCCTTGATAACACATTGCGCACCAGGAACCACCCATGAGGCCACAGCACCCGCAAATCTTGGGGATACCCACTTCCTGCTCAATGAGATCCGTCATCTTCTGGATAGTCCAAGGGTAGAGCCCTTCCCCTTACCTGCACGGAGTCTGGTTGCTTTACCCTCTGGGCCCCGGCTGGACTCTCCCATTTCATCTGTTTTGGCTGCGGGGCAATTCCTCCTCAAGCTCCCACAATAGTTCGTGGAGCGATATACTTTCATCTACAAGTTCAGTGGGTAGCTCCCCCTTTGGTGTGTCCCCTTCTCGGTCGGTCGAGGTCATTATCCAAAACAATACACCTGCTGGGAGTAACCATGAGCCCAAATTGACCTCTGACCAATCCACCGAGGAAACGCCCTTGCATAGGGGGTGTAGGTGTACCCAAGTACTGGCGGAACTGGCCCTCATCAAGGATCTGTTATACACTTTGCTAGAGGCTCAACGGAAGGGAGATGGAACTGTTCAAGTGGAGGAGCCCATGATCAACACCCCAGCTGACGAAGGGCACACGTGCCCACTCCTGGAAAGTCCCTCAGATTGTCTACCTGTAGAGGTCCCTCTGGTTTTGTCCACCCCCAACGGGACTGCCGTTGACCTAATACAGGCACAGGCCTCTGCCCCCATGGTCTCCGACTGTACCGAACCCAAAGCCCAGGGTCCATGGAAGTCGGGGGCTTAATTCAAGTTGCCGGAATCAGGAAATCCCAATCATACAATAGTCTTTCTTCAGGGGGTGCCCAAACTGGCAGCAGACAAGCCAGAGCCAAGGGACGCTTTACTTAACAAATGCCTATTCTGGCTAAATACCAGTGGAGGCTGCCCGTTTGTACGTAGAGAGGCTTTGGCGGGGTGCAGCAGAATTACCAGCATGGGCAAAAACTCCCTGGACAGCATCAAATTGACTTTTTGGGACCATAGTATAGAAAGAACACAGGGTTTGGGGAGGTTGTGGACGGGCTGGCAAGTTATCGAAGAGTGGGATTTCAATCAGTATGCCCCCTTTCCTCAGCCCTGTCACCCCTGTTAGATCTGCCATAGTAAAGACTGGGGTCTTCCCTAGCAACAGCCTCCTTTCAGGTGCTAATTTGACTGCCTTAGGCCCGAGGCGCCATGGGTGTTGGAGGAGGCATGGGGATGGTGGGACCTGATTTTGGACCTAAAGATCTGCTTATGGTTTCCATTGGAGGGGGTGGATTGTTCGTACTGCCCTGTTGTCTTCTCTGTGGTTGATCTTACGCAACTCTGTATCAGAACCGTATTCTTATTCTTAGAAATGTTTTTGTAGGATGTACTTTGATGGTCATTTTTTTGGCCGAATAAAGTTGTCTGACTTGACTTGACTTGCATTCAAATTCTTGTGATCAGCCAGAAGGATTTGCCGACACGTGTTTCGACCTTCTATGGTCTTTTTCAAGGCAAAAAATCTAATTGAAGTTTTGCTGGTTCAGCTACTACGCTGAAAATAATTTTGAAGTTATTCCAAATGTCATCTCCAAAGAACCTGAAAATGACAGGCTATTCTGCTAAACGTCTGTAATATAAATGCGTCAGGTCACTGCAGAGCTCCAGCGTTTATTATGAAGCACAGATCTGCATCTCGAAGAAGAGAATAAAGTCTCCTGCCCATGTTATAACGTCTACATTAATCACTCGGATGCTGCTCGGTACCGTGTCCAACACAAGCCTGCACACAATACCAAACTCTTTGAGGCCATACAGTGTCCTTCTGACACATGCCTGCACACAATACCAACTCCTTGAGGCCTTGCAGTGTCCTCCTGACACACGCCTGCACTAAATAACAGAACTCCTTGCTGCCTACCCCACACATGCCAACTTCGCTTCACAATTTCACTCTGATCAATATTAATAGGTGCCCACAGCTTGCTTTCACTCTGCTCGGTATTCCAAAAATGCTTTGGTTCCATGTTGTTCGGCATTCATAGTAATGCTTGGTTCAGTTTCAAGCAATGTTTGTTATGTACTTTACATATTAGCCTGCCAACCTGGTGTTTCCCTTCCTGGTACACTCACTGGTCGGAGTTTACGGCTTGCTGCGAGGACCTAAACCGCCACAGGTTCTCTCCTTCCCGTGCGGTAGGTAACTCACATCTTCTCCCAGCACCTCTTTGTGCCTCCACACACCCGGCGATGCTCCTCCTGCAGACTGGCACTTCCACAACCGCTTTGGTCGGTCACGCTGGCTTCCCTTTTGCAGTCTCTCACTGGCCTCCAGCATCCTTCAGTTCCGCTGCCCGCTTCAAAAACTCTGCATCTTTTCTCGGGTCTCCAGCACTCCACTTGCCACACTGCTGATCCAGAGAGGTCTGTCTGCACCCAGCAGTTCGTAGCACTGCTTCCAAAGCTGACTCCATTTCCCCCAGAATGTCAACTTTAAAAGTTCCTGCCACCATGATTAATCCAGGAAAGACTAGACCGCCCACTATGGAAACAGTAGTCTGGTCTTGCTCTTGTTGTCCTCTTCTTCGTCTCAGTACTAAGTTGAAGTGGGTATCTCTGTGTATTGATAAAATGAGGATATACTTCTCTAGTTGGTCTCTTATTCATCCCAGTACTAAATTGGGGTATCCTGGGGAATTTTGTAAGAGCAGAACAGGGAAGGGGTTGACAATAGCCCATAAAAGCTTGTGGGACAGGGGGATCATTATGAAAGGGAAATGGGGATACCCTGTCTCACCGAAGGATGTTCCCTCCACTTATGTGATCCTTCCTGGCATATCCACCTCTAGGGTCAGGATCCAGGAACGATGGCTTTTCCCTGGTGACCCGAGAGTAGGATACAGGGGGAAAAGAAGTGAGGACGCCCTCAGGCTCCTCACAATGCCCATACATCTTTCTGTCTTCACCACCTGTCACTCCTGTTTCTCTCCCTCCTACTCTTCTTTTGTTTTGTATGTATTTACAGAGGCGTTTTCCCATGAACCCCCTTACAGTCCACCTTTTTCCCCATCAGCATCTAAATCCTCCTCTCTAGATCTCTATGGGGTTTGAGTGGTACTCTATGTGTGCTGAGCCCCTGCAGCTTTTTTGCCAGTAGTAGGTTTATCATTGCAAAGCTAACTTCTGAAACATTACCTGAACCCACCCAGTTTTTACAGAACTTTACCTGCTGATATCATCCATTGAAGAAAGCCACCAACTCAAGGCCTGCCTCACTCTGATTCAGAGCTGGGTGGCTGGAGCCTACCTCAAAGTGAACCCCACCAAGGTGCAATTCCTACTCCTCACCAAAAACACTGAACAACCACACATCCAGACTTTGCTATCCACCATGAATTTGAGTGCTTCACCCAACAGTTGATACCGCACGGCAGCTCTTTGGGTTTCCCCATATACTGCTGCCTCTACTTCAAAACACTGATAGCAAACAGAACGCTGACATAATTGTACCACCTATCTCGCTTGCTAAATTTCACGCCATTTTTACCAGACACACACTTAAAACCCACCTTACAGGCCCATGTACTATCTCACTTGGACAGAGAAAGGAAACTGAGTTTGACCTACACAACCTCGTCCTGGCACCTATGGGAATCCCCCATTCTGCTGCCAGTCTCATCACAGGTATCTGCACGTAGGACCGTATAATGACCACTTTCATCGAAATGCACCGGACATGCCCACAATCCAACGACACCTTCAAACCCAGCTGAATCATATACACCACTGTTACCAAATAAACTCCCTTCTACCTGGCATACACAGTCACTATCTGTGGCGGTCACCGCATTACAGGGAGACATTACCTGGGCAGTCTAGAGGAACAAAGATGTCAAAAAAGAAAGAACCAGGAAACAGGAATTCTCATCTATACCTCAGACTCACTCACAACTTTGTGCAATTCAGAAAATAAATCAAGAGTGTACTCTTTAAAGAGCACCTTCTTCAAACTATATAATGCACATTCGCCCAAAGACACCCAGCTCAGTATCCCTCCTAATCATCACCCTCTGCACCTCATTTACATTCCACCCTCTCACCTTGACTAAGCACTGTTCCATGCTCCCCACTAATTGTAAATGTTAACTATGAGCTGCACCCTAATTGGTATACCAGTAACTCATGCTTTGTTGTAAGTAATGTTTTCCCCTGGTAACTATTTAACGTATGCCTATATCCTCTTACAGTGTACAGCACTCGGTTGTTCCTGAGCCTAGGTTCTCACTTGATAAATACTCAAAGTAAAACTAAACTTAAATACAGGGAATTCTGAACTGTAATAATAGTAATGCATTTGTTTGAAAGGGCCATTGACAGTTGTTAGGGCAGAAATAAATTGTACTGTAGTCCCATTTTATGGGACTACTGTTTTTGCTTTTGTTTCTGCTTTTGTCTCCTTTATTTTGGGGTGTTTCTACTTATTTTGGTGGCCAGAGGGACTTCTCCTGAAGTCCCCCTGTCACTACATCCCTTTTTTATCTTCCTTAAGGTATGTGGTATTGAGTCATCTATAAGGTGCCCTGTCGTTTGGGTGCCTCTCAGGCATCCCAACTTTTCCATAGTGTGATTCTATCACCCTACATTGGTTTTAAAGGTGTAGGCTGTTGGCAGCTCATATTTAGTTTTGGCTTCATCAGGAGTGCAAGCTGATTGATTCGCCATTGGGGTACTAATGTTTTTATTTAAGTCCTACTCTCAGCCATTTTGTTTCAGGGGGCTTCCATTGTTCAGGGAGACCACGAGTTTAGACTAAAATGCAGCAGTGTCCCTTATCCCTTTGGCATTTGCACAAATGGAATGGAAGTACTGCTGGGTATTAAGAAAAATTGCTACTTCCGTTTTTCGGGACTTTGTTCCCTGACTACAAAAGAGGCTGAAGAAATCTCTGGGATGTCTGCTTTTGAGCCAGTATCCTCAGAGTCAGATTTATGGCGTTCAGCCTTAGGTTTATCTGTCTTTTAGGACATTTTAGAATACATTTGGGATGGTCAAACCCACCAAATAGCCAGCAAGTGCTCAGGAGCCTGGGAATAGCACCTTTCCTGTGGATGAATCTGGATGCCGCATTTTGCGGCACTTGGAAGCGATGAACTAAATACAGTGTCTGGGCCAAATACAGGGAATTACAGTAGTCTGGTACACTAAGCACCAGTTCAGCAACCACTGGATCATGAAACTGCGCAGGGAAAAAACCCAATACCCTACAAAGAACTTTGAGCTTATAGTGCCTAGACTGACATACAGACACCACCTGAACATCCAGGGATAGCAGCAAGGAAGAAATCTTCACTCCCAAATCCTTCACAACAGAAACCAGAATAGGACAAAAACCAAGAGAGGAGGGCCAGAAAGAGGGGATCCAAAGAGAAGAAGCAGCGGGGGCGAGGGGAGGGCCCAACACGAGGACATCAGTCTTGTGCCCGTTCAGTTTAAGCCAGTTGTAGTCCATCCAATGACCCATTTCATCGAAGCAACCCCGTAGCTGAGATGCAGGATCAGGAAGAGAAAGATCAATCAGCAGAATAATCTGGGTGTCATCAGCATAGCAGTAACACCGGAAACCATGGGATGCATGAGCTCAACCAAAGGCTGGATGTACATACACATTGAACAAAGTGGGGGACAAGGCCGAACCGTGGGGGACCCCACAGGACAACGAGACAGAAGCAGAACGAAAAGGTGGAAGAGAAAGAGTTTGTGCTCTGTCACCAACAAAAGCTAGAAACCAGGATAGCACATGTCCGGTTATCCCCGCCCCGGCAAGGTGGTAAAGCAGGTTGGAGTTGTCGACAGTGTCAAAGCAGTCAATATGTCTAATAATATCAAGGCTCCCACTTCACCCAGGTCAGAGGCACGCGTAAGGTCATCCACAACCGAGACCAGCACGCTCTCTGTGCCCCGGCCGGGCCGAAAACCAAACTGGAAAGGATCAAAAAAGCCAGAGGTTTCAAGAACGGAGCTTAGAAGAGGAGAGATCAGAGACTCTAATAGTTTCAGTAAAAAATATAATAAAGAGATTGGATGGACATTAGCAGGTCAAGAAGAATCCAAAGAAGGGTTTTTTCAGAAGAGGGATCACCAGTGCATCTTTCAAATGTGAGGTGAAGAACAGAGTAAGTGTTAATTCATTTGCTACAATGCAAAGATGGGCTTACGGACCCTGTGAGTAATGTGGCATGATGTAGGACTAAGTTGCTAATGCCCCTGGCCTGAAGAGTTTGTTTACAGAGTACATGTCACTTTATGGACTATACCACCGAAACAGCCTAGCATGCCTGATTTTTTGGGTGCTCTGACATTAGTCTGAATGGCTATTTTCTTAATGTTTTTTGTCCATCATTCCACTTTAAACTAAACAAAGTGTGTTGACACCCAGCAGTTCAGAGAATGTATCTGACTAGAGAAGTGTGGGCTGCCTTGTGGGGCTGTGATGAAATCAGAACCCTTACATTGCCTCAAGAGCTGAGGTGGGCCCTGGGGACAAATAAATCTGACATAGACGGGTATCAGGTAATAATATCCCTATATATATGGTCGCTGTATATAATGTCGCCGGGAAAAGGTTGTGGAAACATTATGTAGGTGACCATATATATATATATATATATGCATATATATATGTATATATAAATATATATATATATAGGGACAGGTGGAGAGGGGGTTGCGGAGGTGTCCCCCGTCCCGTTGAAAAACAAAAAGGGGGTTGGGGTTTGTAGGCGTGTCCCCTGCATATCCCATGTAATAATGTTCCTGCAAAAAAAGGCAATTTTTTGGCGATATTTTTGAAGGAACATTACATGGAACCCCTAGAAGGGCCCTTGGGCTAGAGTGCAGTAGGATAGATGCAGGGGTGGACTGGGATCTAATGAGATCCTGGAAATAATTTTCAAAGTGGCTTCATATTACATATTTTCAGCAAGCCCAAATCTTTTCCTATGAGAAAATGTGGAAATAAAATAGGTTACCTCACAATAGGCCTAAGATGCAGAGGCCTACTGGGAAATCCCCAGAGTTCCCTATAGGTCAATCCACCCCTGAATGGATGGACGCGGTAACGGATTAGATCTAAGAATCCTCCTTCCAATGGTACAGGTTGGCCTGCTGTGCTTCTCTCTGATCGGTTCCCTGATTCCCTGGTTCCCTGATTCGAGATAATAAAGCCTCCATGAATATATAAGGTCTTGTACTGGACTGCTCTGTTGAAGAATGAGACAGCGAAGAGGGAGCTGTGGGGGCATTCTTTCATTCTAGGTTTCTTAGAGTAATAATTTAAAGCATGCATTTTCTGCACCTTAATTTGCTTCTTTAATTATTAACCCTTTGGGATCCCATAGGTTGTACAAATATGCCCTAAAATATGCCCTCGTTTTGGGGTCAGTAAGTCTTGTAACGACTGTGTTAAGTCAACCACATTCCATGAACCCTTCAATGATTAAGTCTACTTATGTTATACTCTGCATGTATAACCTAGGGGCAGGGGAAAAGATTGACCATCCTGACCATGGAGATTCCGAAACAGGCTAGCATCAGACTGCGAGGTAATGAAACCTGCGGCTTGATGAGGGGACGAACCTGCGCTTCTGGAAGCTGGCCCTGGGAGAAATTGCAGGGCCACGCAGATGGGGTACAAAATTGGATGCTCAGAGGCCTCCAGTAGACACCGGAAGCAGAACATGCAGGTTCTGATGCTGCGAGATACTAGTGAGGGAGATGACAAAGATAAAAAAACAGATTGGGCCCAGCCATTGTCTAACCTTGGTAACACGGACCAGCTAATCAACATCAGCCACCAGCCGCAGAGGTATGACAAGCAAGGGAGAAATGGGAACAAATCATTGGTGAGCTAGCAATTCTCCAGGCACTGTCTCATCCATGCCTCCAGCTGGATATGCGATATCATGATATGAAAACAGAGAGGGATTTAAAGGAAAAAAGGAGGGCTAGTGAGCATGAAGCTACAGGAAGCTCACCATATGGGCACCCATTCCATGAGGCAATGTGAGCAGAAGAGTCTGGTGATTGAGGAATTGCTGAGCAAGAGGGAAGTGCTGACGAAGGGGAAATGATTGAAAGCTGTATGGCCGCCAAGAAACCTTAAAGCGTGAGGCCTAGTAAAACCACTGGGAAACCTGTGAGTGATTTGACTGTGATAAATGCCATCAGGGAAAGGCCACTTACAAACTCTAATCTGATATGAATCCTGCAATTGCTGGGCTCTTGAAGAACTCTGGCCACAAGTGGGATGCCATGAGCTGGAAACAGGCTCCGCCTTCGTTAGACTTCTAAGACTGGCAGTAACAGAGGTGTGCAAACGAGTGGGAAGAGGAGAATTCCTGCAAGTGCCTTAGGGTTGTGAACAAAAGCACTGGGAAGCACTAAGAGAGTGGACTACTTCTTGACCCTGGGGCCATATGACAGTGCTTTGCGAAACACAAATAGAGAGTGGGCTACTTTGATTCACTGAGTGTTTGCCAAAGCACTGTGAAGCGCAGTGAGCAAGGGTTATGTTATGTTAAGGTCACTTATATAGCACTCGGTCGCCCAGAAGCATCATGGTGCTGGAGAGGAAAGTAACCAACATCTAAACAACAAGTCAGCCAATCAGCCACAGTAGCTAAAATAAATATGTTTTAAACATTTTCCTAAAAGTCCAATGATTTGGTATCTGTTTCATAGCAGTGGGGAGGTCATTCTACAGCTGAGCTGCAGCAATGGAAAAAGCTCGGCCTCCAATATGCACGCAGCGGAAAGGGGAGACACATAGTAAGCCAGCTGTAGTTTAACGCAGGGAACATTTAGGAAAATGAGGTACACACTTGGCACAGAGATACTCTGCTCCCTGATCGTGAGGAGCCCTGTGAATGATACATAATGCTTTAAAGCGTATACGCTTAGCCACTGGAAGCCAGTGAAGGGAGCGCAGAATTGGGGAAATATGGGTACCATACAGTGACCCCGTCGCAACCCGTGCTGCCAGATTTTGCAGACATTGAAGTAGATAGATCAGATCCTTGGGCTGTGCTGAGTATAGAGAATTGCAATAATCAAGCCTGCTCAGTGCCATAGCAGCCGCAACCGGCGGGCGTAATGATGCTGGTATCAAGTGCCCTTTTTAGAATTTTCAGCAGGAAATGCCCGGCCTGACAAACAGCTGAAACTTGGGGATCCATAGACAGATTGGCGGACATGATCAAACCCAGGTTCTTCACCTTAAACGAAGGCACCAGGAGAAAACCAAGAGAAGATGGCCAGAATGAAGAAATCCAGATTGAGGGGTCAGGGGGAGGACCCACCATAAACACCTCTGTCTTGTCCCCATTGAGTTTCAACCAAATGTGGCCCATCCACTCCCCCACGGTGTCAGGCACTTATGGAGGCATGATGACACCTCAGCCCGATCAAGATCGAGGCGAATCAGGATCTGGATGTCGTCGGCATATGAGTAGCACCTGACGCCGAAGGAGCAGATGAGGCCCAACAACTAAAATATATAAATGTTAAAAAGAATAGGGGACAAGGCGGAGCCCTGAGGGACACCACAACTAAGGTGACAAGAGTTACATGTGAAAGGAGGGAGAGAAAGAGATTGGAATCTATTGGCCAGGAAGGAGCTGAACCAGGCCAAAACTTGACCCGATAGGCCAATCTGGGCAAGGCGGTTGAGCAGGGTAGGATGGTCAACGGTGTCGAAGGCCGCTGACTGATCTAGTAAAATCAGGGCCCCAACACTGCCTGTATCTACCAACCTGGCCATGTCATCCTGGACAGAGACCAGGACGCTCTCTATGCCTCTGCCCAGACGAAAACCTGACTGAACTGGGTAAAGGAGATTCGATGATTCAAGGAAAGAAGACAGAATAGGAGACACCAGTTATTCCAAGAGCTTCATCAGGATGGGAAGAAGAGAAATTGGGCGAATGTTAGATAGTATAGCAGGATCTAGTCACGGTTTCTTCAAAAGGGGAATAACTGTGGCGGCCTTAAGCTTGAGGGGGATGGACCCAGATTGGCAAGAGAAATTTACTGCAGCCGTAATTTCCCCTAAAAGGACAGACGAGATCTCCTTAATAATATGCACTGGCACCGCATCAGAAGGAGCACTTGACTTAATCTGTAGAATGGCATTACAGACCACCTCTTCAGAAAAAAGAGGGAAAGAAGATCAGCTAGGACAAATACTGCTCACATCATCAATAAGAGAGGAGTTCTCTAAAATGGAGACCGGAGCCAGAGCAGTAGAACTCCCAGCGAATTGGCACGAATAGTCTCAATCCTTTTGATAAAGAATTGGGACACAGCTCCTGAGTGGGCCTAACACTAAGAGTACATTTAGTCGCAGAGGATAGAGATTTAACAGCTGCAAAAAGGGTCTTAGGTTGATGCAAAGAGTTTTCAATTATCTGGGCGAAATAAGATCTTCTAGCAACCAGAATGGCAGCAGAATAGGCAGATAGCAAGCCTTATAATGCATCTTTATCGCAGGGTCATAATTAATGTGCCATCTCCGTTCCATCTATCAGAGTTTCAGTTGAGAGGCCTTCAACTGTTCTGAAAACCAAGGTTCAGAAGGAAGCCTACAAGGTTGAAAGCATCTGAAAGGAGCCACTTCATCAGCGGCTACCTGAAAAGTGGCAGACAGAAGTTAGAGTGAAGGCACTGTAGCCACTACGCACATTGCTCTCACAGAGGAGACAAGGTCCTGTAGATTGGCGGATCGCCAGCATCGTCACCAGATTCTTCCTGGCGGAGTCTTAGGCTGTCCTTGGGGTAGTAATAATGAGCATGTCACCAAAAAGTGATCAGTCCATAACATGGGCTCAGCCGATAGGAAAGTAAGGGCAGTTTTATGGGCCAGAACAACATCAAGGATATTGCCCTTCACATGGGTGGGCCCTACAACATGCTGTTGAAGATCTAATTCCAGCAAGCTGTCAAAAAATTCATCCAGGGCAAGTGACCTCAGAGAGTTAAATTTCAGGTTCCTATCGCCCAACACAATTAGGTTAGAATACCTGATTTGAAGAACTTCTAGGAGGTCCACAAAGGGTTCAAGCAGAGGTGTTGCTAGGGGGGGAGCTTAGGGGCTATAGCCCCAGGTCTTTTGGTTGTAGCCCAGATAGAATCTCAGGGTCTACAACCAAAAGGCTAGCTAGCCCCGAGTCTCCCGACATCAGTGTAACCCCGGATCTTTTCCAGACCGAGCAACACACCTGGGTTCAAGTAATCCCATGAAAGAACGTGGGGGGTGGTTAATAACCAAAACATGAAGTGTGAGCAAAGGTGAAATCACATATCTTAATAACATTGCCTCGACACTCAAGGCATGGGGACAGGACAACTGGGTAATAACAAGTTCGGCTTTGAAAATAGCAGCAACCCCCCCACCGTGCTGCAGTGCAGACCTATCAGCATGAACAATCCTGTAACCATCAGGAATAGCTTGGACTAACGCCAGAGCCGAGCTATCCTGAAGCCAGGTTTCAGTAAGAATCTACACTGCAGGTTTGCGATCGGATAATTTCTGCAGCATGCGCCGGAAGTGACCGAGTATTGAGTAGTAGAAGCGACAACGCCGAAATGTTGGCTTCCACATGGCGCTGCTGCTGTCCACAGGGTGATGTGCCATTAGAAAGGGAGCCTGCCCATACTGGAGGGAACTGCGTGCGTAAAGGAGCCAAAGACAGAAGACTACCTCTAGAATAGGATAGTCGTCCTCTGCCCACGTGCGCCTTATGTGCTGAATTCTTTCAAAGCCACAAAGTATGGTGTAATGCTATGTTCAGATAGAGGACTTTTTTATTGTATTTCATTTATTTATTGGGTTTTTATAATGCTCCTGAACACAAGTGTTTCAAGACGCAACAAGACAGGAGGAGGGGAACAAGGATGACAAAAACCAATGGCCCTACTAGCCCTTGTGACATTCGAATCATGCAAGTGCAGTAACAGAAGTGCGGGAGAGAGCAGAGAGGGGAAGTGCCATTGGGTTAAGCAAGAATCTGAGGGAACCAGGCAGCCATTCCAGAGGCAGTGTGGGACATTAGCAGGGGAGGGGGAGAGGGAAGGTGGAAGAGAAAAAGGCGCTCTTGAGACACTTCAGGAACTTAATGAGATTCGGCTCAAGTTTGAGAGGGGCACGGAGGCATTCCAGAGGGAGGCACCTATGGAGGAGAGAGATCTACCTCCACTCTCTGCTTGGAAAAGCATCTGATCTGCAGGGAGTTGGAGCTAGAAGACAGAAGGGCTCTAGCAGGGAGGTATTTAGGGAGAGCGAGTTGGATGTAGCGGGCTCCCAGGCCCCAGGAATCCTTATGGATGATGCAGAGGGTATTGAACTTAATCCTCGCAGCAGCTGGGAGCCAGTGGATAGGTATTAGGGCTGGAGAAATGCGTTCCCTGGGCTTGAGGCCAAGGATAAGACTTGCAGTCCTATTCTGATTTATTTGAAGGCAGCGAAGTTAGACAGGTTAAGGAAGAGGCTGTTGCAATAGTCCTGCCTGGAGGGGACCAGACCTGTGGAGACATTGGGCCTCATTACACGGTAGGCGGTAAGGGTTTACAGGTACCGGTAAGGGCACCGGTACCAGTAAACCCTTACCGCCTTACTACGAGGTCCCTTTGCGGGACCCGACCTTAACAGCTGGTGTAGACCAGCCGTTAAAGTTGGGACCCGCAAAAGGACCTTGGTGCTAATTACGGTACCGCAATTTGCGGTACCGTAATTAGCTCCTTCCCCATTCCCATTGAGTCCTATGGGGCAAAAATGGGAATGGGGAAGGGCCATGGAGAAAGGGGGAATTACCGCCCCGCCAACCTTGGAATGGGGTGGTAATTCCCCTTTTCTCCATGGTGGTACCGGTATGGTACCGGTACTGGGGGAAGGTGAGGAAAGGGAGGTGCAGTTGAAAGTTTGCCTACTTGGCAAGGTCCGTGATGTGACGCGAGAAGGCGAGAGAGTCAAAGATGACACCAAGGCTTTTTGCCTAACAGGAAGGAGAGGGGAGGCAGCCAATGGAGTTTTAGCCCACAGGAAGTTCAAGGGAGGGGTTTTGTGGCAAATCTTTTGCAAAAATAAAAACAAATGTATAGCATTATTCACTCAATACGGTTACATTCAAATGAATACATATGTTTCCAATATATCAATAAAAACAATTGATGGCTCTTGTGTCCTGACACACTATAACACCTAAAGAAAAGAATGATCAGCGCTCGATTTGTTTTGAATAATTCTGAACCTCTGAAGTCTGTCAAGCTGGCAAACAATCAGGAGATGAACCGATGGGATGACATAGCATATGTCTGGCTAACCTTAATACCTGATCCTGAAGGCAAGCCTTTAAGAGATTCTGCGTTCAGCTGAGCAGGCTACTGTCATCCTGAAAACTGTTCTTTTTATGGTGGTGATAAAGTTAACCGATCTCGGCATTGCCAGGGGAAAATGTTTGTTGTCCTGGCACTCTGGGCACCTGAGGATCACACCCTCAAACCCTTAATAGGCAAACTTGAATCACTGCATGCCAGAACCATAAGGTATTATCTGCTGCCTGCTTCTATTAAGCATAGGAACTAGGTTGCTTCTAGGTTATGTTTCTGGCAGGAAAGGTCCTGGGGTGGGGACAGGCATGAATATGTGTAGGCTGTATTGGAAGGGGGCACTGCTTGGGGCTCAGCCATCCATATGAGTAAACAATACTGCTGCCTAGCTCCCGTTGCTCTACTGACGCATTCAGCACTGAGCAAATGCCCACGGTAAGGCCTTGGTATTTTTAATGACGTATATCTGATACCTTAGCATGCACAAATAGGTCTTTCGGTGCCCTCCGATTAGGACCTGCAAAGCCCAGCATCATTTTGCTACAGTCGAAATATACCAGGTGTCAGTAAGATTGGGTATATGAAATTAATTCATCAAAAGCAAACATAGGCAGGATGCCTATGTCAGAAGAGGTCCATCCATCTCGAGAACAAGCGTGTCGGTATCAGGATGGGCCAGTGTCATTTTCTGTGTCTAGGTCTGGAGAAAAAGGATGAGCCTTCTGTGCTGCACCTCTACCATCATTGGCAACAGAAGCAGATAATGGCATGGTGCTCACGTTGATGGATATCTGCTGGGGAAATAAAGATGAAGTACAAGGCAGAGAAAAGCACATTTGAGTACAGTGCCTAAAGGAAAGAACCCTACATGGTGGACATCTTGAATTGAGTACAAAAAAGAAGGTGGGTGAGGCGCGCACTCCCGGTCCTGGTCAATTGAACCTGTTGCAAAAAATATAATAAGTAGCTGGGTCAAATCCCAAAATGGACAAATATTCACAGGGTTAGATCCCTTTTGCTGCAAATCAGGTACTCAGTAATAACAGGGTTGGATCCCTTGCTGCAAATCAGGTACTCAGTAATAACAGGGTTAAATCCCTCAGCTGCAGTTCTGTGGTCTGTAGTTGTTCTCCTCCTAGCGCTTTCTTATCTCAAATAATCATCAGGGAGGCTGTTGAGCAGGTGTGTCTAATTAGACTCAAAGGATTCTGGTAGCTGTAGTGAAAACGTTTTTTTCTGTTCAGGTGACCAGCAACCGACACCCCTCCAAAGCACAAGTCCTTCCCAAATTTGGGGGAGGGGAGAGAACCATCTTTATGATTCTCCAAAGTGGGGCACAGTCACCCCGTGGCGCTGCCTCTGGAGCCTGGGACTCCCATAGCATTCAGTACAAAAAAGAAGGTGGGTGAGGCGCGCACTCCCGGTCCTGGTCAATTGAACCTGTTGCAAAAAATATAATAAGTAGCTGGGTCAAATCCCAAAATTGACAAATATTCACAGGGTTAGATCCCTTCTGCTGCAAATCAGGTACTCAGTAGTAACAGGGTTAGATCCCTTGCTGCAAATCAGGTACTCAGTAATAACAGGGTTAAATCCCTCAGCTGCAGTTCTGTGGTCTGTAGTTGTTCTCCTCCTAGCGCTTTCTTATCTCAAATAATCATCAGGGAGGCTGTTGAGCAGGTGTGTCTAATTAGACTCAAAGGATTCTGGTAGCTGTAGTGAAAACGTTTTTTTCTGTTCAGGTGACCAGCAACCGACACCCCTCCAAAGCACAAGTCCTTCCCAAATTTGGGGGAGGGGAGAGAACCATCTTTATGATTCTCCAAAGTGGGGCACAGTCACCCCGTGGCGCTGCCTCTGGAGCCTGGGACTCCCATAGCATTCAGTACAAAAAAGAAGGTGGGTGAGGCGCGCACTCCCGGTCCTGGTCAATTGAACCTGTTGCAAAAAATATAATAAGTAGCTGGGTCAAATCCCAAAATTGACAAATATTCACAGGGTTAGATCCCTTCTGCTGCAAATCAGGTACTCAGTAGTAACAGGGTTAGATCCCTTGCTGCAAATCAGGTACTCAGTAATAACAGGGTTAAATCCCTCAGCTGCAGTTCTGTGGTCTGTAGTTGTTCTCCTCCTAGCGCTTTCTTATCTCAAATAATCATCAGGGAGGCTGTTGAGCAGGTCTGTCTAATTAGACTCAAAGGATTCTGGTAGCTGTAGTGAAAACGTTTTTTTCTGTTCAGGTGACGAGCAACCGACACCCCTCCAAAGCACAAGTCCTTCCCAAATTTGGGGGAGGGGAGAGAACCATCTTTATGATTCTCCAAAGTGGGGCACAGTCACCCCGTGGCGCTGCCTCTGGAGCCCCGGACTCCCATAGCATTCAGTACAAAAAAGAAGGTGGGTGAGGCGCGCACTCCCGGTCCTGGTCAATTGAACCTGTTGCAAAAAATATAATAAGTAGCTGGGTCAAATCCCAAAATGGACAAATATTCACAGGGTTAGATCCCTTCTGCTGCAAATCAGGTACTCAGTAGTAACAGGGTTAGATCCCTTGCTGCAAATCAGGTACTCAGTAATAACAGGGTTAAATCCCTCAGCTGCAGTTCTGTGGTCTGTAGTTGTTCTCCTCCTAGCGCTTTCTTATCTCAAATAATCATCAGGGAGGCTGTTGAGCAGGTCTGTCTAATTAGACTCAAAGGATTCTGGTAGCTGTAGTGAAAACGTTTTTTTCTGTTCAGGTGACCAGCAACCGACACCCCTCCAAAGCACAAGTCCTTCCCAAATTTGGGGGAGGGGAGAGAACCATCTTTATGATTCTCCAAAGTGGGGCACAGTCACCCCGTGGCGCTGCCTCTGGAGCCCGGGACTCCCATAGCATTCAGTACAAAAAAGAAGGTGGGTGAGGCGCGCACTCCCGGTCCTGGTCAATTGAACCTGTTGCAAAAAATATAATAAGTAGCTGGGTCAAATCCCAAAATGGACAAATATTCACAGGGTTAGATCCCTTATGCTGCAAATCAGGTACTCAGTAATAACAGGGTTAGATCCCTTGCTGCAAATCAGGTACTCAGTAATAACAGGGTTAAATCCCTCAGCTGCGGTTCTGTGGTCTGTAGTTGTTCTCCTCCTAGCGCTTTCTTATCTCAAATAATCATCAGGGAGGCTGTTGAGCAGGTGTGTCTAATTAGACTCAAAGGATTCTGGTGCGCCTCACCCACCTTCTTTTTTGTACTGACATCTTGAATTGGGATCACTTCCAACGCATCCATCCAATCCACAAATTCCAACCCACACTATCAGCAGTGAACAACGCTAAAGACCCACCCACAGGTTGCTTCCACATGGTCCCCTTGATCACACCAGTTGCACTGTTACTGTACAGGTGTAGCCGTCAGTAGGTTCCATTTGAGCCAAGTGCTCTGGCTTGCACACTTGTGTGCCCTGGAACCTTAGGCAGCCTGTGTGCTCACCTAGGCTCTATTCTGGGCCTGCCTCGTTTGTATGATTTGCTTTCGTGGCCATGCTTCAGAGCACTATTCCGTCCAAGCATGTGTCAGCCATTTTCTGTCTGTAGTTTGATCCTAGGGTCTCCAATTCCGCCAGGCGCTCACCGAGGTGGACCGTTTCTTGGTAAATCACTCTTTGCCTGTTCTATACAAGCTGTCACGAGGTCTGTTCACAAGGCACCGTCTAGGCATGTTCATTCCAAACTGTACCTTGAATGTGCCTTTGACACAGAAGCCTCATTACAGAGTTGCCTCACATGTCTGAAATCCATGCTCCCATGAGGGTGCAACCTAGACGCCAGCCTCTAAAAGAGCAGAGGTGAACGGCTTCAGCCTAGCCAACCGAGATGCGAGTGATTGATGTGGCAGCCATTTTCTCTTTACATCCGAGAGCTGATCAGTGATGCTGTCCGAATCCGAATATGTGCTTGCGTATTCCAAATATTTGAATGCTAGGGTTAGTGTTGTGAACACTTAAATGAGCACCCAGACCAGTGCGCGTTATGTACTTGGTTATTTAAGCAGGCAGCCTTTTATCAAAGACCTGTTTGTCAAACATAACGATCTGTGATCATTCTTATATCCCAATAATGCAGGCTGGAATCACTAGTGTGATTTGTGCACCTCCCCCATCGCATAAGGGCATTTCCAAAGAGTACAGTCTGGAGTGTACCAGACCGCAGCATGGCACGATAACCTACCATGTACAGGCTTTGATAATGTGCTTTCATCAGTCAGACAAGTGCTACATTCTTACTATAAATGCAATATTTACTTGGAAGTGATCATTAGAAATAAACATTGTAAAATGTTCAAAAAGAGCCAGTTTACAATGTAAGTACAATTAAATAACGTCCTTCTTCGGTAATAACTCGTTTTGCAAGAAAAGAATGCTCTCTCCTCGCCAGGGGTCAAGTCCTAAACATAAAAGTGAGGGGACTCATCAACAAACGCAATGGGATGTATTGTCGCCAGAAATTAGCATATCAAGGTGAAATATGCACATTTCATTAAATTGGCTTTGCATAACCACCCAAATGTCACAGGACGAATGGCATTTGCCTTTCATAAAATCAATGCACACACAAAACCAAGAGAGGATATTTTCTTCAAATAGATTTTTTGAAAACGTTAAAAGGTGTGCATGTTTTACATTCCAAGAACCAATACAAATGTTTTCCCTGGAACATGCAGTACCATAATGGGACATTTCACCTTAAATTGTTTGCTCTTTTTCATCAGGTGGTGAAGTGTCCGACCTGCAAACCTGAGGACAAGGTCGGCTTTAATTCATAAATTCAAAGAAGACATTTTAATGTTTCTCATTTTAGAAGGGGGGACTGAATCCACCCTCTGACAAAAGTGGGTGGACTCCGTCCACCCGCGTGTACGCTCGACTTGAGCCCTGCCCCTCGCCCCTCGCCCCCTTTAAGACATCTGCTCCCGCTGGAGCTCTCAGCAACGTGTGTAGCAGTGTTAACAACTCCTCAGTGAAGAAAGTAGCTATTGGCTCCCCTAGAAGGCGCCAGAAGTAGCTAGATGACGTCACTGCCTAATTTACATAATTACATCCTCTTTCCCCCTACGATTTATGGCTTTTACTGTGGCCCCCTCCCCTTTTAACCTTTTTCTTTAGGTCCATCCCCTTAACATGCAGTTCCCGTAGAGCGTTTCTGGGGGTGGGCTGGCTACTTTAAGAGCAATAAAATGGCTCTGACTAACAGTAAACACCTCCCTTTTAAGTTCAGAATCTTTTTACATTACTCCCAAACGGGCGAATGACCGCACTTTTTTCAATTTGTTTGGAAACGTGCATATATGAGCAAGTCTCCAAACCAATTGAAAAAAGTAGCTAGATTTCTCGCTAGCCGCTTTTTAATGAAAAAGTAGCTAGCGGGGTGTACTTTCTCGCTAAATATAGCGAGAAAGTCGCTAAGTTGGCAACACTGGTGTGGAGTGGCTCTTCCAACTGCGCACCTGACTACAGCCAGACGTAGGCAGGGACATAGAGCAGACAGAGACAGAACGCGATGGAGAGTCGGGGGAGGGGCGTGTGTGTTACATTTGTTTACAATATGCTGGTGCCACGAAATAAGCCTCTCCCGAAGATTTAATCCTAAATAAAAACTGCAGGAGGGGGTGGGGTGAGGGAGGGTGAATGTACACGGGGTGGAAATATTTCATCACGCCGGCTAAAGCTGCCGGTGCATATTTCCTGTGCCTGCAAAATTGTAAAATACTTTGGGCCTCATCAGAAGTTGGGCGGTATCCTGGCGGTAAATGCGACGGGATATTGCCCAACGCAAATAGCGTTAACAAGACTCAGTCCTGTGCTATTAGTGCCAGAGTTGTGGCAAAGCTGTTGCGCCCCTTTTTTTATAAAGTCCATAGGACTCTATGGGGCAGTATCAGAGCAATTACCGCGCCGCACATTGCACTGTGGTAATTGCGCCGAAAATGGGCTGCAAGTGGCCAGATTTGCCTCCAGCCCAAAGCTGGAGGTAAATCTCAAACTTTCCACCCAAACTCGGGATTGGGTGGAGTGGTAATGCGGCGGTAACGCATTTAAAACCGCTCCGCCCAACCCCTGATGAGGGCCTTTGAATGCTCCTTTGTGGATGGGTTCAGTGTAGCTAACACCAGCCAATGCAGTTCCTTAATGTCTTACGTTCTAGCCGTGGTGTATTCATTCATAATATGCAGTGTCGTGATAAACAATGTGAAATCGCCATCTCAGCAGAACGGCCCGCGTGCCCGCCATCCCGTCCCCTCCCCCACAGCATTTCAAGGTCGGATTTAATCTCGTTCTTTCCATGAACCATTTCTTTTCCACGTAATGGACTCGCACTCTGGCCCCGGGCCTCTAATGACATCCGGTGCCAACACCATTGAAATGGATTTTTCTTCTGCTGCATAAATCTGAGAATTCATCGCTAAAAGCAGTGGCAGAGAAGGAACCGAAAGCCATTATCCAAATTGCCCCCAAAGCCGGGGCACATATAAAGCACCTGGGAATGAAATGACATGCAAGTGTTGCTTGTTTTATCGGATGCTTTTAATATTGCCGTGGTGCTCGCAATGTCCTAGGGCGTGGCCCAGTGTGCCTTTCCATCCTTTGCCATGTTAGATTAGCTGCAGATGGCCAAAGCTGTTTTTTTTCTCTTTATGTTATCAGAGACTGAGTCACAAGGCATCGCCATATGGCCTGGCATCTATGTATTGCAGTGAGGCATCTGGCTTCCCATATGGCCTTTGCTTTATGGGTCCTCTCTACCACAGGGTTATTTTTAGAATTTGGATCATGGGTTTTGCTTTAGCGACACCTTGTGGAGTAAAAAACTGTTCGTATGTGCAGGGATTGGTGTTAAATGAATACACATCATCTACCTTACTGACTTGTCATAGCGATTCACTCTTTTTGATGTTTTGAGCAGTGTGATTTCGTGAACAGTTAGTGCGTGCTTTAGTTGCAATTGGTTGCCTCTGCTGTCAATTTGATTGAAAGAGTTTCAGATGTCTAGGCATGACAGGACAGTGTTTGGTTTTGCTCTCCTTTTGTTTTGCTTAAAGTGTGTGGCTTTTTGTTTAAGTATTTAAATGATTGTTATCACTTGTTGCCATGGGAACTTTGTTTTTGTGCTTAAGCCATGACATGATGCTTGTTTGGTCCTTAAGGCTGCACTTTTCTTGCAGCCCAGAAATGCACTGATCAGCGAAAAAGAGCATCAGCGCCACATGGACACTGTGGAAAAGGTGCTCTGTACAAACCCAATGAAAACTCATGTAACTTTCAAAACATAGTGACTGTGCCAATGCTTGTTTCTAGGGGAATTACTTTCAAGACCTTGGGCCCGATTCATGGAAAAGTGTGCATTGATCCCGCAAAGGCCGCGTGCCGAGAACGACACTGTGCGATCCTGCGCGCAGAATTAATTCTGCATATTCATGGAATTGTTTGCGCAAAGTAATCATATACGCAAGTCGCGGCCGGAACGCCCCTGACACAGCCCGACTGAAACGGCCAGAACAGCTACCTTTGCGTGCTCCCCCGTGCACAAATACATGCACCCTTCATACAGTGCATGGGATCCGCCGCAAGCAGGCCTGCATCTTGGGGACCCTGTGCTGGGTCCCCCTTAACTGTTACCGGCACCCCGACAACATGCGTACGATTTATCGTAACTTGGCTAAACTGCGTACACGCACCCCTAAGTCAGATCGGATCGACGGCTGCATACACGCACCCCTAAATCCGACACCCGATCCTACCCCTGCGCGGTAAATCCTATGCACAAGTGTCTGTACACCTGCCTTCGGGTGGCGGATAGTATGAGGGCTTTGCATGGCCATTTCCCCACCGAGAGGTTGCACGCTCGGATCCATGAATGCCTAGCGTTCAACACAATAGTCGACGTGCGATGGACTGCCTATGGGCCGTCCCTCGTAACGCCCGCATTTTGCCTTGCTCTCCCTCATTTTTCGTGTTCCACCCCATACCGTACCCTCTGTGCAAGCCACGCCCACGCTCTGCATGGTGTCTCAAACAAGGCACTCGGCCTCTCGCACTGACATGCCGAGTCTGCGCAAAGTCTCCACGAAGTATAGAAAAGTGCAGCACAGTCGATTGTTTAGCATGCAAAGTCCTAATTTTCCACGCAGATAATTGCATGAATCGGGCCCCTTGTGTTTAACAATGATTTAAGCATGTGATCAAGGAATGGCAATGTTAATGTAATGCTTGTTTCTAGTGGAATTAATGTCAAGCCCTGCGTTAAGGGTTTAACAGCGCCGTCGGCGCCGTTAACCCTTAACGCCTGATTCACACTTTAACGCCTGCTTTTTGCAGGCGTTACAGTCCAAGGCGCTAAGCGACCTTGGTGCTAATTACGGCACCGTAATTTACAGTGCCGTAATTAGCGCCTTTCCCATCCCCATTATGCCCTATGGGGCAAAAATGGGAATGGGGAAGGGCAAATGGTGAATGGGGAATTACCGCCCCACTCACCTTGGAATGGGGCGGTAATTCCGCCATCCACCATGGCGGAATCCGGCATGGACCATGGTGCTAATAGCACCATGGTCCACTGCCTGACTTGTAATGAGGGTAACAGTGCTTTAGGTGTGGGATTAATGAAGGGCAATATTAATGTAATGCTTGTTTCTAGGGGAATTCATTTAAAATCCTTGTGTTTAACAGTGCTCTAAGGATGGAATCATGGAAGGACAATGTTAATTTAATGCTTGTTTCTAGGGGAATTCATTTCAAGCCCTTGGGCCACATTAGGACTCCGGCGCTAAACCATGGTGCTATTAGCACCATGGTCCATGCCGGTGTCCGCCATGGCGGAATGGGGAATTACCACCCCATTCCGAGGTTGGGGGGCGGTAATTCCCCATGCCGCCATGGCCCTTCCCCATTCCCATTTTTGCCCCCTAGGGCTCAATGGGAATGGGGAAGGCTCTAATTACGGTACCGCAAATTGCGGTACCGTAATTAGCACCAAGGTCCCTTTGCGGGTCCCTACTTTAACAGCTGGTAAAAAAAGCCGTTAAGGTCGGGTCCCGCAAAGGGATCTCGTAATTAGGCACTAGGTGGGTCATTATGACCCTGGCGCTAAGTGTTTAACGGCGCAGTAAAAGGCCACGGCGCGGTTAAACACTTAGCGCCTGATTATGAGGTCCCTTTGCGGGACCCGACCTTAACGGCTGGTACAAACCAGCCGTTAAAGTAGGGTGCCGCAAAGGGACCTTGGTGCTAAGTACGGTACCGTACTTAGCGCCTTCCCCTTTCCCATTGAGCCCTATGGGGCAAAAATGGGAATGGGGAAGGGCCATGGCGGCATGGGGAATTACCGCCACGCCAACCTCGGAATGGGGTGGTAATTCCCCATTCCTCCATGGCGGAGTCGGTAAGTTACCGGTATGGACCATGGTGCTATTAGCACCATGGTCTAACGCCTGGGTCGTAATGAGGCCCTAGGTGTTTAACGGCGCCGCAGCCTTTTATGGCACCGTTAAACACTTAGCGCCTGGGTCATAATGAGGCCCTTGGGCCTCATTACAACCCCAGCGCTAAACCATGGTGCTATTAGCACCATGGTCCATGCCGGGGTCCGCCATAGTGAATGGCGAAATTACCGCCCCATTCCAAGGTTGGCGGGGCGGTAATTCCCCATTCACCATGGGCCCTTCCCCATTCCCATTTTTGCCCCATAGGGCTCAATGGGAATGGGGAAGGCGCCAAGTACGGTGCCGCAAATTGCGGCACCGTACTTAGCACCAAGGTCCCTTTGCGGCACCCTACTTTAACGCCTGCTAAAGGCAGGCGTTAAGGTCGGGTCCCGCAAAGGGACCTCGTAATCAGGCATTAAGGGTTTAACGGCGCCGACACCTTTTACGGCGCCGTTAAACCCTTAACGCCAGGGTCGTAATGAGGCCCCTTGTGTTTAATAGTACCTTAAGGATGGACTCAAGGAAGGGCAGTGTTAATTTATCGCTTATTTCTGGGGGAATTCATTTCAAACCCTTTTGTGTTTAATAGTAACATTAAGGATGGACTCAGGGAAGGGCAATGTTAATTTAATGCTTGTTTCTGGGGGAATTAATATCAAGCCATTGGGCCTCATTACGACCCTGGCGTTAACCAATGGCGCTATTAGCGCCATGGTTAACGCCGGTAACTTACCGAATCCGCCATGGTGAAATGGGGAATTACCACCCCATTCCAAGGTTGGCGGGGCGGTAATTCCCCATTTACCACTGTCCCTTCCCCATTCCCATTTTTGCCCCAAAGGGCTCAATGGGAATGGGGAAGGCAGTAATTACGTTACTGCAAATTGCGGTACCGTAATTACCTTCAAGGTCCCTTTGCGGGTCCCTACCTTAACGGCTGGTACAGACCAGCCATTAAGGTTGGGAGCCGCAAAGGGACCTCGTAGTAAGGCGTTAAGGGGTTTACGGCGCCGCAACCTTTTTACGGCGCCGTTAACCCCTTAACGCCTGGGTCGTAATGAGGCCCATTGTGTTTAACAGTGCTTTAGGTGGAATCAAGGAAAGGCAATGTTCATTTAATGCTTTTTTCTAAGGAGATTCCTTTCCATCCCTTTCGTTAAACAGTGCTTTAAGGATGAAATCAAGGAAGGGCATTGTTAATTTAATGCTTGTTTCTGGGGGAATTAATTTCCACCCTTTGTGTTTAACTGTGCATTATGCATGGACTCAAGGAAGGGCAATGGCAAATGGTCATTGTTTAAATGTCGTTGCGTCCAGCTGCTGACAATAAAGCACCTGCGACATTTGGGTGGTGCCACCTTAACAAGAACAGCAGGAATATAGATATGCGATGGGGGAGAGGAAGCTCCCAGGGCCAGTGACGCGAAGGAAGGGGCAGTTGAAGTTACCTTTCGCAACAGGTCTATAGACGTCACATATGTTTGAGCAAGTATGGAGGACGTGGCATCATTGGGCAGGGATAACTGAGTCAGGTGGAGGTGTGCCGAATGGAATAGTGGGGATAAATTGCCACAGAACCGGAGTGAGTGGTAACAGGACTGTGTGGGGTCGGCAAGAGGTGGGAAGAAGGGTGGATGAGAGTGTTGGATTTGTTTCTGTGCCCAGGATGTGAATGTTTGATTTCTTGAAATTAAAGCCAATAAAAAGATGTCATAAAATAAAGTCGACCATCTTCCTTTTCCTCTGGAAAACCAGTGATTCCAAGAACTCAAGGCATATTGTTGTTTTTCCTCGATGGAAGATACCCAGCCAATGCTTTCTTGCAGAACAGCACAGCATTGCTGGAACAGCTTTAGTAGAAAGTTCCCGTATGACATGCACCTCAACAATCTAAGCGGGACAAAATGCTGCCGACCAAGGACCTGCGGCGCGTCCCCAAAACGTGGAGTACATAATGGCCAAAGTTCAAAGGGACTCCTTTGCTTTAACCCTACGCAACCGATCATGCAACATCAAGCAGTACCCTCAGTATCCTGTTCCCTCAAGCAGCAAAATACACATAGAGATGTGAAACATGGACACCCAAGATGGCGGACGTCTGAGGTCAATTTGAAGGCTTAGGATGAATCTGGTGATGACGGTGCTGTGACTGGGAGTTGCGGGTGTACAGCTGTGAGCATAGATGTGGCACCCTCTCCCTGTATTTGACTGGGATCTGAGCAGGACTGGCCTATAGGACAATAGGGCAATGCCCGAACCAAAACCAAAAACGCAAAATGCTGGTTTGTTACGCCAAAGTGGGGCATTTCTTTGGCCAATGTGATCCAGTGTGATGAGTTACTTCACTATGCGGCTAATAGTTTTGACCAATGTTGCTGAATACATTTCTTTAAAATGCACAATTTGCACCATATTTTATCAAAGCATTGCCTCTTGGGTACCATTCAAACAGTCTGGCACAAAAGGAATGGATTGCCATTTGCAACTGTGGCCCACTTATTACTTGGTGTCCTAGGCAATTGAATGCCCCAGTCTGAGCCTGGATCAGGGTGGGATGTGATCTCACTTGAGAAGTGAAGCAGTATGACTGTGTTCCAGGAGTGACACCATGGCGTCACTAGGCCTGCACTGCTGCAGTGTGAGCATGGGAGGCAAGGCTCGAGGAGGTGTTGCGTAGCCGCCCTGGTGAACGGGTGGTCCATATCACTGTGTTGTTGATGGCTTTGAGCCATCGCTAATATGACTGTGGGTGATTGGACAACGTGACTGTTGTATCCTGAGGGAATGCAGACAGGAGTGACTGGGAGTGAATGATGTCACAGATAGGATGATGCATGGAAACCTGGGCATGCATAAGTGTTCCATGTGTGTGTCACTTGTTCCTGAGTGCTTGTGGATAGCAGTCCATCGGGCTTGTAAATCGAATACCAAGAGCTAAACTACGTTACTGAACTAAGATCACTTCATGTAACAAAGACAATATTGTATCATGCTCACTGTAACCAAGAGCCAAACATCCCTTTGTAAGTAAGACAAATACGTGCAAATAAGACAATCTCTGCAACAGCGCCTCATTGCCCATGGGCTGTTAGTGCACTTTACAAACACAAGTAAATAAATAAATAAAATAATACAGTTGATAATGAGACCTGGCCTGGATCATGGAACTTAAGAATGAAGTAAGAATACACTCCTGTATGACATATTCCAGCACATCCTCCCTGCATCTATATTAAAGTTTGCAATGATTCTCAGCATGATTGCCTCAAGAATATGCATAATCAGGTGAGTGTGTCTGTGTATGTGTGTTTTAAAGCTGCAGGATACATAAAAGGAGGCTTATCTATGAAGACGCTGCCATAGTGCCAGAGAATGTATAGTATCAAGCAATACCTACCCAGGGGAAGCAGCCACGAGCTGGAAACAAAGACAGAGGGCCTCATTACGAGGTTGGAGGTAGCCTTGCCGGTAAAATCGGCAAGGCTACCTCCATACCGGCATGGAAATCCGGCACCCGTGAAAGGGCAATTACCGGGGTATTCTGGCCCTGCCGGACCCGGTAATTGCCCCTGCTCAATGGGAATGGGGATGCCACCGTTCATACAGGCCTGCAGTGCTCGCGGGTGCCTTTCATTCCACCAGGGCAGACCTGGCGGAATAAAAGGCACCCACGGCACAACTAAGCTTACCGGTACCGTTGTGTTCGGACCAGCAACCTTGTAATGAGGACCAGAGTGTGGCACACATTCCCACCGGCAGACCACGTTTCTCAATACACATGGGGACAGGCCAAGATGACAGGGGACAAGACGTATACAGCGCCGCGTGGGTGTCTTTTGTATTCATGGTATGCACACAGGGTGTTCCGGATGTGTTTCCTCTTCAACAGTTGGTGCTTGGGTTGCAGAATTCTTGGGACATGGTTACAAAGAAGCGCAGGGATAAAGCATAACGATTAAAAGAGTTGTGGATCTTTCTGGGAAGCCTATGCCTGCATATTGCATGGGCCGTTAGGCCTCGCTATCAGGTCTCATTTTTACCGACTTCATTTTCCAGTTAAACTTTCCCCTTGTTTTTACTGTCCTTTTTGGTGGATCAGTTTACTGATCCTGCAGCCCTCCATCTGCTTTTACTCTAGGATTGAATGATTTGATTGTTTTCTCAGGCATCCATCTTGTGTTTTGGTGGATGGCAATGAGGAGTTTTACATTTCTCAGCTCTGCCATGCTTGAATTTCTCTCAGGATTTTGCCATAAACCATGGCAACCTGCTTTGTTTGTACATTTTTAGTTGTTTGTCAAATGGTTCTATAAACAGTTTCCCGACACGCCCATGCTCCTTTGGGTGTGTGGGTGTCAAGGTCTCCACCTTAGTTCTGGGGTCAACCAATACCATTGACCTAGGTCAAGGGGGGTCTCAAGGTTTGGTCGAGGTTTGGTAGGTCCAATCCTGTCTGTCCTGGAGTCAAGCAAGCACAAATGGGGTTATTTTGTGCAAATATGGCACCAAAAACACTGAATCTACTTCTAGGACTACATTACCTACGCTCTTTGAGATCTTGCAAAGTTTGGGCGTAAGCGGCCATCTTGGGACCAAGTATATGTAAGGCTGAGCCCAGCCGAGCTCTGTGATGGGCCTTTATTGTTCTACCTGCACCTCACCTTCAGCATCCAGACAGCGTGTGCAAATCACCCCACTACACCACAATATCATCCGGTATCCAGTTCCCTACCGATTTCTCCCCAAATCCCGGATGTAGCTGCAGAAAAAGGGTCAGAACCTTCATAACGTTTCATCTGGATATCCGTTGTAACATACACTTTTTTTCTAACGTCTGCAGTTTGGTCAACCACTTTTGGTCGGTTTGACCAAATACATATACGTATACATACATCATATACATACATAAAGGTATGTGTTTGTGGGGGTAGAGAAGTAGGGAGGTTTGGGGGTTAGGGCAGTGGGGGCATGGCATAGGGAGGTGGGCATGGAGGGGACTCCCATAACAAAAATATGGTCAAATTCAGCTTGTCCAAAACTAGTCGACCAAACTGCAGACTTATTTAACACACTACTAATGCACACATTGAATTTTTCCAGCTTCCAAGTCCATGTTTTTTTTTAACTTTACCAACCCCAACCCTTGATAATAATGTACATATATCATCACTGGTGTCCATCCTAATGCATGATCTGTGAAGAATCCCAGATCAATGTTACTGCATGAACGGTAGAGTACCAGGCAGACTGCATGAGTATAACTTTGCATGAATGTGACGCAGAAGCAGCTGGAGGTGACAAGAAGTGGAGGGAGGAAACATGCGGACAGGCACTTCTACCCACTCTCTCACTACAGGGAGCCACACTACGAAGATATGCTGCAAGGTCAACAAAAAGATCCCTAAACCCCTTCGTTACAACACACGCCCTTCTCAGTTACTGCGCCCGCCAGTGCATGAAAAGTTTTTACTTGATATTGTGGACAGTCGAGAAATCTCAGTAAAATTAAAAAGCAACATGCTGTGTTTCAGGGAGATTACCACACATGATTACGACCCAGGCGGAAAACCATGGTGCAAAAAAGCACCATGGTCCATGCCGGTAACTTACCGACTCCGCCATGGAGAAAGGGGGAATTACCACCCCATTACAAGGTTGGCGGGGCGGTAATTCCCCCTTCCTCCATGGCCCTTCCCCATTCCCATTTTTGCCCCATAGGGCATAATGGGAATGGGGAAGGCGGTAATTATGGTACTGCAAATTGCAGTACCGTAATTAGCACCAAGGTCCCTTTGCGGCTCCATTTCTTAAGGGCTGGTAAAACCAGCCGTTAAGGTGGGAACCCAAAGGGACCTCGTAATCAGGTGCTAAGGGATTACCGGTACGGGTAACCTTACCGGTACCGGTAATCCCTTAGCACCAGGGTCGTAATGAGGCCCCATATATTAATATATTCAAAAATAATCAATCAGGAGCACACAAATAGGGATCCTGAATCTCCCTTCTTGTCGGAATAAGTCTACTACTTTGGAACACATGAGTATTTGACCCAAATTGATGTGTCCCCTCTATTAGTAAACTCTTAATGCTTACACCCTTTTTTTACAAATGCAAAATTCTTCTCTTTTCACTCACTATTGGTCTAGTGTTTACTGGATTTATTTTTCAACCATCATTTAATTTTTTTCACTAAAATATGTATTTGTCATGATTTACTGTATTATTAATAAACGTTGACCAACTGTAGACACCCTTTGATGTTTTCCTATTGGTGACTCTTTGAGAGCAGAACACGTTTTTATGAACAATGCAAACAAACTGTGTTGTCCCATATGTGGATCCCCAACTCTTTTGTCAATTTTTGTTTCAGGGATTGACCTCACAATGGGGGGTGGGGGTCCCCGGAGTCTATAGTCTATTTGTTCACAGTCATTATGCCAGTCCCCTGTGGTGGTGTGATGAACTGCCATCCAGCAAGGGTTTCATTTTTAGTAAGTGATAAAATAATACAGGTAATTCTATCTCTGAAAGGGAAATCTGCTAATCAGATTCCCCTGTCATACGCTCCATGCCAAAAGCATAGTGTGTACTTATGCCCTGCTGCATCAGAACCCTGATTCGCAGCATCTGCTCTACCAGTGGCACAGAGCAGATTCAAAGGTCAAAGGTGCCCTCTTGACAGCTCCAGAAATGTTTAAGTCTCTGCAGTTCAGGGGCGGAATTTAAAATATGCACACCTGTTCCAAAACTGAATAACCCTGGAGATCCTGTCCTTGTGGCGCACTAAACTGTAAATATAAGCATCATCTGAGTTTAGGGATGGTGGCCAGCATCTCTGTTATCCCAGCCACATTAAATTGATTTTGCACATGTGTCAGCCCTGTGGGCCCAGTTAAACTGTGGAAGGATTATGTGGATTCCTCCCTGACAAGGCCTACCGCTGTCAACTGACAGGACTGTATCATTGGGGGGGTTTGAGTGTCTTTGTCTTTAGGCTAGGCTAGGCAGAGAGGAATCTGTTCAGTTTTGGGAGGGTTCTGCCATCTTGATTCTCTCTGCCTCTCTTTCTCTATCCTGTCCCACCAATTCCTCTGGAGCAAATCACTTTAGGTGCGACATCATATAGGCAAAGTCCACACATTTCAAGAGCAGGGATTGGATCCCTAAAGCAGGCTAGCTTTAGTGAAATCACCTGGGGACATTGCCTATAAAAGAAGGTGTCTCCCACCACTTCTTTGAATCATTTTGGGAATCATCTTGAAGCATCGTTAGATCATCACTTGAGAAGTTTGACTGGACCCTGCTGAGAGAGCAGTATTTTCCAAAATCCTCCAGTTGTGAGGTGAAGGCAGTTTTTCCAAGGCAGAGACCAGCTCTGTCCCCTAACCATCTTCAAGCAAGATTGTGTATGAACTCTGCTACTGGAACATAAGCCTGTCTCTCTGCCAGCCACCCCATTGCTTAGGACCACATCGTGCTGCAGGTGCCCTGAGGGTGTGTTCCCGCCTACCCCTTCTTTGGGAGCCCAAGAAACAGACGTACATTGGCCATTGAGACCTAGGAGTGGGACTCCCAGCACCTGGATATCACGATTCCTGTTGTTGATGACGACCCATGCTGAGTTGTGATTTGGCACGCCTCGACACCGAGTGATCCAGCAGGACCCTTTGACGCTGCCCTTTGGTGTCCATTTTTCTTTGAACCTCTGCTTGACTCCATTCGCCACTGCAGCAGTCCATCTGAAGGGCATCGCTGCCTCGGCTCGAAGTCTGAAGTAAAGCTGCGTGCCTTGCTCGAGTTTCCGTCCAAAATGCCAACTTCTTCATCATCGCTTCTGTGAGTCGATGAACCCGATCCTGTTGTTCCCTGGACCGCGACCTTTGAGTCTCTGAACAGAGCCAACTAGCCTGCGCAACTTGGTACTAACTCAAACGACATCGACCCTCGACTGCTGAACCAGACCTAGTAACCGCCAGATCGGCACAGCTTGAGTAGATGATTTAAGACTGCTCCTCACCTTCCGTTCGACCATGACGCAACAGCAGCTCGCTGCTGGATAATTGCGACTGCAGGATCTGAAACTTGAGTCAACACCATGGTCGATGCCGAGAAGCCTGACACGATGCTGTTGAACACGCAAAACATTTGCAGAGGTATTATTGACTGATATCTGCACCCATGGTCTCTATTTGGGCCGAGAGACTGTCTGGGCCATTTTTATCTATTTTGCAACCTCAAGAAATATCCTTTTTGAACATTGTGGTATTTAAATTGTCTTTTCTCTCCCTTGTTCCTCACAGAGAGTGCTGAATCTATTCCATCTGTGCATATTCTGTGTTTCTTCTACAGGGGTGGGCAATTTTACAGCATTTTCTAGTTAGTTAGTATTGTACATGGTGTGTCTGATTAAAGTAAATATATGTATAGAACCTTGACTGGACATTCCTTTATTTTGCACTGTTATACTTCGCTGTTTGGGTTGCTAATGAACCACATTCAAACCCCTCTTAAGAGTATAGTCCTCCCTCGGCCCACATTACCACAAAAGGCGAAGGAGGTATATCTCTTGACCGTGCATGTTTTACCTTTATGATTGTGTTAGCTATTGGTTTCTAGAAATGTGAGGCCCGAGTGGGTGTTTTAGCATCTGCTCAGCCTTGCACTGCCATAGGGCAAGAGTCAATTCGTCACAGGTGGGGCGACCTGGAGAATGGTAACACAGTCCAAAGTATTTGGTGCAGCTTGCCAGTATATTCTGAGGTGCTGGGTTTCATGTTCAGAATTGCCTGCAGGGTCTAGGCTCACAACAAAGGAACAAGTAATCCAGAGTACTGGCCATTCTAAGATGTCTGCCATTTCTCCTGATCTTGCAAATAGCAGCAACGGTGGATATCGGGCGTTGCGACACAGCCCTTCCTATTATGCAGAGGGCATTCTCTGTCATGCACAGTGTTCAACATCAGGAATACTGTGCATGACAGACAATTTAATTCACTTAGTGCCTTCAAGGACACAGGCCATGTATGATCTTAGTTTAGCACACATTGGAGGCCTGTTGGGCAGGGACGTAATTTCACCAAAATGCCAGGGGTAGCAGACGTGACATCACATGACCCTTGACCTCTGATGAAATCACAGGAAGTGATGTCCTTTGACCCCACCCTGAAGTGCTATCACAGCAAGCGATGGAACACGACCTTTCACCCCTTGATAAAACAGGAAGTGGCATCACATAGCATTGTTCCTAAGAACACTACGAACAATATGGTTACAATATCTCTGTAATTTGATGTATATTTCATACAAGAATGGATCGCCATATGTATCATTAAGATCAGTGAGTATAGGACCATGTTACCAAATTACTGTGAATGTAAGCAGACGTCCAAGGCCAAATGACAATGATGTGCTATTATATAGCAATTACGTTTAAGAGGTTTATGTAGAACAAATATATTTACTATATCAGCCAACCTGTGTTGGTACTCATTTCTCGCGACCTCATGAGGATGAAAGGCTGAGTTGAACAGACTAAATCAGTGAAGTGTGCCTGAAATAACCCTTTAATGAGTCTAGCAATTATTTTATAGAATTCTAGAAAGACAAATTTGGTATTCCCCTTCTTTCTTATTTAGGGTCACTGCTGAAAGTGTTAGACTTGTGGAAACACTGTTGTTTTAAAAACATTTTTTTTGAGATGCCTGAAAAAGCAAGCCAGCCACTCCGGAAGCCAAGAGCCACATGGCGCTGGCCACAGCCCAGGAACTTGCATTAAAAAAAAAAAAGTCTTCTTTTTCTTTTTTCTTTTTTTAGGGGTAGCAAGGGAGACCACAGGGGTAGTAAGGGAGACCTCAGGGGTCGCAGTTGCGACCCCTGGCAGACCCTCAATGACGTCCTTGCGTGATGGGCTTCTGACCTTGCTGGAACTAGCTGGCACTGTGATCATTGGCCGATTGAAAGCCACGATGTTGTCCGCTATAGACGGTGTCATTGTTTTCTATGGGCATCGTGGAGGCTGTATTCAGGTAGGGAAGTTGTCAGTAATGAACGACTTCTCTTACTGTTTCCTGTGCAGAGAGAACAGGATCCATCCAGAGTCTGGATGCTGAACCAATGTACGTGGTGAAAAAATGTGTGTGTAAAAAAAAAAGGGTTGTTTGTGTTTTTGTATGTCTCTGTGCGCGAAGGTGAGCCCGTTTGTGCATGTGTGTGTGCTTGTGTGCTTTGCGTGTGTATATGTGCAACTCTGTGCATGTGGGTGTGTGTGAGGGGAGCAGGAGCAGGCCAGGCATGTGTACCATGATGACAGTGTATATGACATGGCATTCCTGGCATACATTGGCCCTGGCTGCAGGAAAATGCTTCACAGGGCAATTCCAGAATATATTGGGCACTGACTGAAAGACAATGTGCCACGGGACGTTCCTGGCATACACCCGGCACAGCAGCATGAGCATGTTTTACAGTGGCAATACTGACATATATCGGGCATAGGCAGCATACAATGTGCAGTATGGTACATGTATGTTCCCCTTAAACTAAGATTAACCTACAAACTGCTCAAGCCCGGAGGGACACCGCCCCATTTATTTAGATAAGGTAATTCTATTGCTTTGCCTGCATGTGCCTCTGAACCAGATGGATATGTTGGCAAGGGGCACTCCTTCCTTGACATTTGCTTTCGGTCCCTAACAGTGAATTTAATCAACTTTGAGGTCTTCTCAATGGTCCTTCTTTGATCTAGAAGTTGTAAAATGGCATCACACACATGCGTTGGGTATATCAATGTCGAAGCCTGGCAACGTCTGGCACACTCTTCATGCAGTGGGCTACCCAATAGTCATATATATATATATATTTTTTTTTTTTACAGTGCCAATCCAAAAAGGTCAAATATAACTCCCAGGACAACAATTATTTAAGATTCATTGAATGTATCCATTTGAATGCCTTGACATGTTTTATGTTATTAGATTCAATGCTCTGTATTACATTGTGTAATCCAATTCAGGATCATTTGTTGGCACACACACTTTTTTACACAAAATGCAGCATCTGTGCAAATAGAGATGTCAGATATAAGCACATCAAAATGCTTGGCGTTTGTGTGATCTGGATTACCTTTTTCAAGGGCTTCTCTAAATATGAACCATCTCCCATTAAACTAATTAAATAATGTACTTTTTTGTAGGCTTTATTTTTCACGGTTCATATAACTGAGTGAGCACATCATCACAACTGAAGCTGCGGAACAGCAGGTCTCACCTCCGCGTGAAGCCAACCGTCTCTTGCTAGAAATGTACGTTTCTGTGTGGAGGTAAGGATGATGCGCGCCTTCCGTCCCTTACTCATGGGCAGGTACGCATGACGGGAATTGTGCCTTAGCGTGTGCCTCAGATGTGTTTTTTGTGTGACTCACATACATTTCCACGGGCAAATGATGACATGCTTGACTCACGCACATATTCCGTGGTCGAGTGTGCTAATCAGCAAAGGCAGAGGTGTAAATTAGTCACGTCATAATGTGTTAATGGATTTGTGTAGCCTTATGGCTCGTCCCCCTGCTGTATATGCTACTTCCCAGGGCTCAAAAATTAAAGGCAATGTCTGCTTTACTCCTTAAAAGTAAATACTAATCATCTGGTAAAGGTGATTGCCGGAAAGCAAGGCAAACTTCTTATCAGTGCATTCACGTCTGATGCTATGGTAAGAAACCAGTGGAAGTGTCCTGCACCACCATGGCCGCGCCTCATCAGACCAAAGTACATTTATTAACTGAGGCAAATTGTACTTCTTTGCGAATCCGGACAGACGGTCTGCATGTGGCGTGGTGTAGTTTGCCCCAGAGGGTTCTATACCATTCTGTCGGAGGGTGAATTCTGCAGTAAAAATGCTGCCAATATCGTTATGAACCAATGTTGTCCCCCCTGCCATATCTACCCCTACCCCTTACCGCAAGAGGCACATTTAAGGCAAAAGGCCGTGTGGGCAAGATTGACAGAGAGCCCCGAGTTTGTGGGGCATGGGGCAGAACTTCTGGTGGGCAGACTTAATGGCTGTCACAAATGCGACAATGGGGAACTTTAGGAGCAAATGCTTCATATTATTTAAGATGTTCTTTTTACTTTTGCAGTTGTGTGCTTTGGTTGGTGTTCTGGATGGAAACAGAGTGGTTGACTCACAAGACCAACGTCGATCAATTGATTCAGGCGGGAAATCCACTCTCCCCTTCCATCCACTAGTTCCTCTCAAAATCACACGATCCCCACCCACCGCCCCTTCATAATCACACGCTCTCCACCACCACTTCCAAAATCACACGCTCTCCACCTCCCCACTCAAAATCACACGCTCTCCACCGCCCCTTCCAAAATCACACGCTCGCCACCACCCCTTCCAACGTCACACGCTCTCCACTGCCCCTTCCAAAATCACACACTCTCCACCTCCCCTCTCAAAATCACACGCTCTCCACCTACCCTCTCAAAATCACACGCTCTCCACCGACCCTTCCAAAACCACACGGTCTCCACCTCCCCTCTCAAAATCACATGCTCTCCACCGCCCCTTCCAAAATCACACGCTCTCCACCATCCCTTCCAACATCACACGCTCTCCACTGCCCCTTCCAAAATCACACGCTCTCCACCTCCCCTCTCAACATCACACGCTCTCCACCTACCCTCTCTAAATCACACGCTCTCCACCGACCCTTTCAACACCACACGCTCTCCACCTCCCCTCTCAAATTCACATCCTCTCCACCGCCCCTTCCAAAATCACACGCTCTCCACCTCCCCTCTCAAAATCACACGCTCTCCACTGCCCCTTCCAAAACCACACGCTCTCCACCATCCCTTCCAAAATCACACACTCTCCACTGCCCCTTCCAAAAAACCACGCTCTCCACCTTCCCTCTCAAAATCACACGCTCTCCACCGCCCCTTCCAAAATCACACGCTCTCCACCGCCACTTCCAAAATCACACGCTCTCCACCTCCCCTCTCAAAATCACATGTTCTCCACCGCCCCTTCCAAAATCACACGCTCTCCACCATCCCTTCCAAAATCACACGCTCTCCAGTGCACCTTCCAAAATCACACGCTCCCCAACTTCCCATCTCAAAATCACACGCTCTCCACCGCCCCATCCAAAATCACACGCTCTCTACCGCCCCTTCCAAAATCACACGCTCTCCACCTTCCCTCTCAAAATCACACGCTCTCCTCCCCCCTTACAAAATCACACGCTCTCCACCTCCCCTTCCAAAATCACACGCTCTCCACCGCCCCTTACAAAATCACATACTCTCCACCTCCCCTCTCAAAATCACACGCTCTCCACCGACCCTTTCAAAACCACACGCTCTCCACCTCCCCTCTCAAATTCACATCCTCTCCACCGCCCCTTCCAAAATCACACACTCTCCACCTCCCCTCTCAAAATCACAAACTCTCCACCGCCCCTTCCAAAATCACACGATCTCCACCTTCCCTCTCAAAATCACACGCTCTCCTCCGCCCCTTCCAAAATCACACGCTCTCCACCTCCCCTTCCAAAATCACACGCTCTCCACCGCCCCTTACAAAATCACACTCTCCACCTCCCCTCTCAAAATCACACGCTCTCCACCGCCCCTTCCAAAATCACAAGCTCTCCACCATCCCTTCCAAAATCACACACTCTCCACTGCCCCTTCCAAAATCACACGCTCTCCACCACCCGTTCCAAAATCAAACGCTCGCCACCATCCCTTCCAAAATCACACACTCTTCACCGCCACTTCCAAAATCACACGCTCTCCACCTCCCCTCTCAAAATCACACGCTCTCCACCTACACTCTCAAAATCACACGCTCTCCACCGACCCTTCCAAAACCACACGGTCTCCACCTCCCCTCTCAAAATCACATGCTCTCCACCATCCCTTCCAACATCACACGCTCTCCACCATCCCTTCCAACATCACACACTCTCCACTGCCCCTTCCAAAATCACACGCTCTCCATCATCCCTTCCAAAATCACACACTCTTCACCGCCACTTCCAAAATCACACGCTCTCCACCTCCCCTCTCAAAATCACACGCTCTCCACTGCCCCTTCCAAAATCACACACTCTCCACCATCCCTTCCAACATCACACGCTCTCCACTGCCCCTTCCAAAATCACACACTCTCCACCTCCCCTCTCAACATCACACGCTCTCCACCTACCCTCTCTAAATCACACGCTCTCCACCGACCTTTTCAAAACCACACGCTCTCCACCTCCCCTCTCAAATTCACATCCTCTCCACCGCCCCTTCCAAAATCACACGCTCTCCACCGCCCCTCTCAAAATCACACGCTCTCCACCGCCCCTTCCAAAATCACACGCTCTCCACCATCCCTTCCAAAATCACACACTCTCCACTGCCCCTTCCAAAAAAACACGCTCTCCACCTTCCCTCTCAAAATCACACGCTCTCCACCACCCCTTCCAAAATCACACGCTCTCCACCGCCACTTCCAAAATCACACGCTCTCCACCTCCCCTCTCAAAATCACATGTTCTCCACCGCCCCTTCCAAAATCAAACGCTCTCCACCATCCCTTCCAATATCACACGCTCTCCAGTGCACCTTCCAAAATCACACGCTCCCCAACTTCCCATCTCAAAATCACACGCTCTCCACCGCCCCTTCCAAAATCACACGCTCTCTACCGCCCCTTCCAAAATCACACCCTCTCCACCTTCCCTCTCAAAATCACACGCTCTCCTCCGCCCCTTCCAAAATCACACGCTCTCCACCTCCCCTTCCAAAATCACACGCTCTCCACCGCCCCTTACAAAATCACATACTCTCCACCTCCCCTCTCAAAATCACACGCTCTCCACCGACCGTTTCAAAACCACACGCTCTCCACCTCCCCTCTCAAATTCACATCCTCTCCACCGCCCCTTCCAAAATCACACGCTCTCCACCTCCCCTCTCAAAATCACACGCTCTCCACCGCCCCTTCCAAAATCACACGCTCTCCACCTTCCCTCTCAAAATCACACGCTCTCCTCCGCCCCTTCCAAAATCCCACGCTCTCCACCTCCCCTTCCAAAATCACACGCTCTCCACCGCTCCTTACAAAATCACATACTCTCCACCTCCCCTCTCAAAATCACACGCTCTCCACCGCCCCTTCCAAAATCACAAGCTCTCCACCATCCCTTCCAAAATTACACACTCTCCACTACCCCTTCCAAAATCACACGCTCTCCACCTTCCCTCTCAAAATCACACGCTCTCCACCGCCCCTTACAAAATCACACGCTCTCCACCGCCACTTCCAAAATCACACACTCTCCACTGCCCCTTCCAAAATCACACGCTCTCCACCTTCCCTCTCAAAATCACACGCTCTCCACTGCCCCTTCCAAAATCACACGCTCTCCACCGCCACTTCCAAAATCACACGTTCTCCACCTCCCCTTTCAAAATCACACGCTCTCCACCGCCCCTTCCAAAATCACACACTCTCTACCGCCCCTTCCAAAATCACAAGCTCTCCACCTTCCCTCTCAAAATCACACGCTCTCCACCTCCCCTTTCAAAATCACACGCTCTCCACCGCCCCTTCCAAAATCACACGCTCTCTACCGCCCCTTAGAAAATCACATACTCTCCACCTCCCCTCTCAAAATCACACGCTCTCCACCACCCCTTCCAAAATCACGGGTTCTCCACCGCCACTTCCAAAACCAGACGCTCTCCACCGGCCCTTCCAAAATCACATGCTCTCCACCTCCCCTCTCAAAATCATATGCTCTCCACCTCCCCTCTCAAAACAAAATCACACGCTCTCCACCGCCCCTTCCAAAATAACACTCTCCACCTCCCCTCTCGAAATCATACGCTCTCCACTGCCCCTTCCAAAACCACACGCTCTCCACCTCCCCTCTCAAAATCACATGCTCTCCACCGCCCCTTCCAAAAACACACGCTCTCCACCTCCCCTCTCAAAATCACACGCTCTCCACCGTCCCTTCCAAAATCACATGCTCTCCACCATCCCTTCCAAAATCACACACTCTCCACTGCCCCTTCCAAAATCACACGCTCTCCACCTTCCCTCTCAAAATCACACGCTCTCCCCCACCCTTTCCAAAATCACACGCTCTCCACCGCCACTTCCAAAATCACACGCTCTCCACCTCCCCTCTCAAAATCACACGCTCTCCACCGCCCCTTCCAAAATCACACGCTCTCCACCATCCCTTCCAAAATCACACGCTCTCCACTGCCCCTTCCAAAATCACGCACTCTCCACCTCCCCTCTCAAAACCACATGCTCTCCACCGCCCCTTCCAAAATCACACGCTCTCCACCTTCCCTCTCAAAATCACACGCTCTCCTCCGCCCCTTCCAAAATCACACGCTCTCCACCTCCCCTTCCAAAATCACACGCTCTCCACCGCTCCTTACAAAATCACATACTCTCCACCTCCCCTCTCAAAATCACACGCTCTCCACCGCCCCTTCCAAAATCACAAGCTCTCCACCATCCCTTCCAAAATTACACACTCTCCACTACCCCTTCCAAAATCACACGCTCTCCACCTTCCCTCTCAAAATCACACGCTCTCCACCGCCCCTTACAAAATCACACGCTCTCCACCGCCACTTCCAAAATCACACACTCTCCACTGCCCCTTCCAAAATCACACGCTCTCCACCTTCCCTCTAAAAATCACACGCTCTCCACTGCCCCTTCCAAAATCACACGCTCTCCACCGCCACTTCCAAAATCACACGTTCTCCACCTCCCCTTTCAAAATCACACGCTCTCCACCGCCCCTTCCAAAATCACACACTCTCTACCGCCCCTTCCAAAATCACAAGCTCTCCACCTTCCCTCTCAAAATCACACGCTCTCCACCTCCCCTTTCAAAATCACACGCTCTCCACCGCCCCTTCCAAAATCACACGCTCTCTACCGCCCCTTACAAAATCACATACTCTCCACCTCCCCTCTCAAAATCACACGCTCTCCACCACCCCTTCCAAAATCACGGGTTCTCCACCGCCACTTCCAAAACCAGACGCTCTCCACCGGCCCTTCCAAAATCACATGCTCTCCACCTCCCCTCTCAAAATCATATGCTCTCCACCTCCCCTCTCAAAACAAAATCACACGCTCTCCACCGCCCCTTCCAAAATAACACTCTCCACCTCCCCTCTCGAAATCATACGCTCTCCACTGCCCCTTCCAAAACCACACGCTCTCCACCTCCCCTCTCAAAATCACATGCTCTCCACCGCCCCTTCCAAAAACACACGCTCTCCACCTCCCCTCTCAAAATCACACGCTCTCCACCGTCCCTTCCAAAATCACATGCTCTCCACCATCCCTTCCAAAATCACACACTCTCCACTGCCCCTTCCAAAATCACACGCTCTCCACCTTCCCTCTCAAAATCACACGCTCTCCCCCACCCTTTCCAAAATCACACGCTCTCCACCGCCACTTCCAAAATCACACGCTCTCCACCTCCCCTCTCAAAATCACACGCTCTCCACCGCCCCTTCCAAAATCACACGCTCTCCACCATCCCTTCCAAAATCACACGCTCTCCACTGCCCCTTCCAAAATCACGCACTCTCCACCTCCCCTCTCAAAACCACATGCTCTCCACCGCCCCTTCCAAAATCACACGCTCTCCACCTCCCCTTCCAAAATCACACGCTCTCCACCGGCCCTTACAAAATCACATGATCTCCACCACCCCTTCCAAAATCACAGGCTTTCCATCGCCACTTCCAAAACCAGATGCTCTCCACCGGCCCTTCCAAAATCACATGCTCTCCACCTCCCCTCTCAAAACAAAATCACACGCTCTCCACTGCCCCTTCCAAAATCACACGCTCTCCACCTCCCCTCTCAAAATCACATGCTCTCCACCTCCCCTCTCAAAATTACACGCTCTCCACCACCCCTTCCAAAACCACACGCTCTCCACCTCCCCTCTCAAAATAACATGCTCTCCACCGCCCCTTCCAAAATCACACGCTCTCCACCTCGCCTCTCAAAATCACACGCTCTCCATCGGCCCTTCCAAAATCACACGCTCTCCACCATCCCTTCCAAAATCACACACTCTCCACTGCCCCTTCCAAAATCGCACGCTCTCCACCTTCCCTCTCAAAATCACACGCTCTCCACCACCCCTTCCAAAATCACATGCTCTCCACCGCCACTTCCAAAATCACACGCTCTCCATCTCCCCTCTCAAAATCACATGCTCTCCACCGCTCCTTCCAAAATCACATGCTCTCCACCATCCATTCCAAAATCACATGCTCTCCACTGCCCCTTCCAAAATCACGCGCTCTCCACCTTCCCTCTCAAAATCACACGCTCTCCACCACCCCTTCCAAAATCACACGCTCTCTACCGCCCCTTCCAAAATCACACGCTCTCCATCTTCCCTCTCAAAATCACATGCTCTCTACAGCCCCTTCCAAAATCACACCCTCTCCACCTCCCCTTCCAAAATCACACGCTCTCCACCGCCCCTTTCATAATCACACGCTCTCCACTGCCCCTTACAAAATCACATACTCTCCACCTCCCCTCTCAAAATCATACGCTCTCCACCACCCCTTCCAAAATCACAGGCTCTCCACCGCCACTTCCAAAACCAGATACTCTCCACCGGCCCTTCCAAAATCACATGCTCTCCACCTCCCCTCTCAAAATCACATGCTCTCCACCCCCCTCTCAAAATCACACGCTCTCCACTGCCACTTCCAAAACCACACACTCTCCACCGCCCCTTCCAAAATCACATGCTCTGCACCTCCCGTCTCAAAATCACACGCTCTCCACCTCTCCTTCCAAAATCACACGCTCTCCACCACCTCTTCTAAAATCACACGCTCCCCACCGCCCCTTCCATAATCACAAGCTCTCCACCGCCCCTTCCAAAATCACATGCTCTCCACCTCCCCTCTCAAAATCACACGCTCTCCAAAGCCCCTTCCAAAATCACACTCTCTCCACTGCCACTTCCAAAACCACATGCTCTGCACCTCCCCTTCCAAAATCACATGCTCTCTACCTCCCCTCTCAAAATCACACGCTCTCCACCACCCCTTCCAAAATTACACGCTCTCCACCATCCCTTCCAAAATCACACTCTCTCCACTGCCCCTTCCAAAATCACACACTCTCCAACTCCCCTCTCATAATCACACACTCTCCACCACCCCTTCCAAAACCACACGCTCTCCACCTCCCCTCTCAAAATCACATGCTCTCCACCGCTCCTTCCAAAATCACACGCTCTCCACCTCCCCTCTCAAAATCACACGCTCCCCACCACCCCTTCCAAAATCACACGCTCTCCACCGTCCCTTCCAAAATCACACGCTCTCCACTGTCCCTTCCAAAATCACACGCTCTCCACCACCCCTCCCCTTGCAAAATGACAGGCTCTCCTCTTTCTATTCCCAAATATTTTGCTCTGTTTCTTCTCTTCTGCCTGCTTTCTCTCCACCTTTCATAAGTGCCCCCACCCCCTGATCCGCTATTCTCTGCATCTTTCATAAACTCCACAACCCCTGACACCTCTCTACTGCTCCCTCTTCACCACTAACCAGCCCTTTACTCCTGTCACCTTCCATCTGTCACTATCTCACCCTTCCTTCCACTCTCCCTGCAGGGAAATCTTCAGTGAAAGTGAAAAGTACAGACTTCATCCTCCCGAGCAAAAGCATGAGAGATGAATCCCCGAATTAGGCATGTCCTAAGGAAAAAGGGTATGTACCTTTTATTCAACATATACACATCAATAAAGAATATAAGAGCTGAAGCATCAATCGACCGTTGGTGTCCTACCATCTGCTTTCCCCTTTATCTTACATCCACTCCCCTTCCACCCCCATTCACCTTGCATCCTGTCCCCCTTACTGCCATTCCCTATCACCACCACTGCCGGGCAGTGCCCACACCCATACCCTGTCATCCTGGCAAGGAAGATGCCTCCTGTCTCCTCAAAGGGGCTGAACAACAAGGCCCACAGCCCCGCCACCTTCTCATCTTCTCAACTTCATCACGTTCCTACAATGCCTCCCTGAAAACTCTGACCACTCCTGGCAGGCAGCAAAGGAGTGTTGTGGTATCCTGGCATCTTGTCAAAGATAGCCCCCCCATCCCCCTAAAATAATGCAGCATGGAATGGGACTTTTTCAACATAAAGATGGCATTTTGCAGCACAAAAATGTAGTTTGTGTGCAATTATTTTAGCACCTTTTATTAATTGTGTTGACAGTGCGAGCGAGGGCCAGGATGCAAGAAACACAGACAGGGTGCAGGAGCAACAACAACTAGAAATTAAACCAAGTTCCACAGGGAAACCAACCATACATTTGAAAGCAAATGTTTCTTTGCATGGTCAATCTGAATGGGGCCTGTTATCACATCTAGAACCAGACTAGTTGAGTAAATAATGAGTGTGATTCTTTGGGAGCAGACTACACTGCAAAGTGAATAACTGCTAGGGTTTTTTGGGGGTGACAAGGCTCAGTGAGAATATATGATTTGCCCAGGATCAGGAACTTTGATAAAGTGGTGAACCTGGTAATTGAGCCGTGTATGGAATGCATTTACTTGACCACTCATTTCCCTGCTCAAGGTAGTCCACATATTTGCTAATATTTGAGTTTGGAGACCAACCATGGTACTCAGTTTTATAAAGAACAGTTTACAAGTACACAAGTCACACACTAACCTAACCTGCCAACATAAAAATAATTCTAGAAACACTTTGAGCAAAAGGAATCTGATTGCGGCTTGATTCTTCCCATCCTGAATGGAAGCCTACAAGTGCAGCCACCATTTTGGATTATGGAATCCCTCTCCTACCTGTCACAAAGATAGTGATCGCCCAAAATGTATGCCAGACTAAAAGAGGAGAAGTAATTTACTTTTTGACTAAGTCCTATTGTTGGAGACAGTCTAAACAGCGGCTCCACTTTTGGGTGATTACTGTGATCATCATTTACTCTTCAAATGTAAAATTCTAAGGGCTGATTTGAGTGGGCCTTAATGAAAAGAAGCACTGGGGCAGAGATAATGACAGGCTCAAGAGCACTTCAATACAACCCTTTGAGCGAGTTCCAACTAAGGTCCCACTTGGACAGCTGAAAAGAGACTAGTACAAGCAACACAACCTGTGGTGTGAGGAGACTGGGAGATCCACAAGCTATTCCCCAGCAAAATAAATCCTGACCCACCTGCCTGAGAATGAGGCTTCTGTTGAGGACAATACTACTGCGGATTTAAAGGCATGATGGTGCCAAAGGTCTGAGCATCCTGCCATGCTTACAGTCCAGCCTTGGGTATATGTCTCAACTGCTACAGTTCCCACCAGTCTACATATAAATAAGGATGTACCACACTGACTTTGAGTAAGTTACAGACTGGGAGGTGCAGCCCCAGCAACAGGGGCATGGAACACATGCGGCTGGGCCATGATGACGAGAGGTCAGTCATGGCCTTGAAGAGCTAGACCATCCTGACATGGCTTGTTTCTCCACCAACAGCGGCAACATACAGGTATGGGAACCAATGCCTAGAAAGTTGGTTAGTGTATATCATCAACAGCAGGACCAGGGATTGAGCGATGGAGAAAACAGGGGATCTCAATGCTGATGAGGAGTTCAGGACAATGGACGATTTACTAGACATCGCAGGCAGGACTTCAAATGAGGTACTAAAATATGGGTGGGCAAGGGCGATGCTGAGTAAGTAGTGAAGTGTAGTTAGAAAAACAGAGTTTGGCTCGAGGGCAATCCCCAGGGGTCCAGAAATGTGGCAAAGTACTGCTTTTATTAGTCCAAGCAGGGATAAACACATGGTTCCTAGAGCCCAAAATGCACTCTCAGCTCCTTACAGGCAGGCAGTGAGATTTTAAACTGCTATGACCTCACAATCAAAAGATACATTCCTCACTCCTAGGCGAAATGGGATTGGGTGAACAATATAGACATACTTACAGTCTATAGGGGACAGATCATGTGATTGGTCTGGCTAGATCTGGTAGCTCCACCTGGCAACACCCCCAGGTCAGTGCAAGCCTTGTCAGTTTAGGAAATTTACCAGCATTTGAGCAGAAATGATGTGTGGGGAAGATGAGCTTAGAGCACTATTGTGTCACCCCTCTGACTTCCTAGTCCTTGAACAAGGACACTCCATTCTCCATCTTCATGTTGTGTTGCATATTCTTCCATCTTCTGTCTTCAATTCGATGGGTATGACCATATCTGTCTGAATGGGCCTTGTTCCCCAGCTACAGGTCCTGTGTACAGGGACCGTAAAAATGATTTTCTCTGCTGGCATTTATGAGTGATTTCGGCCGTTTTGTCCTTGCAGGAGCTGTATATTTTCAGCTGACTCAAGCTCTCTCCCCCAGCTTCCTTGGTAGGGCTGGACATGCTGCCAGGCCTGCTTTGTGTCACTCAGAAAAGTCAGTGTACCAGGCCTCCGCCCTAAGTTTTGAGCTTTCCCAATTCTTTTCAATGCAGCTGGGGTTTCCATTTTGCTCTCATGGCTGTTCATAGTAATTGCTTTTTCGGTGTCAGCAAGCAGTTCATGTGTGTTGTTTTGCACCTGGCTAATGTCTCTGCGGGTGTGTTCAGCCATGTCGCCTCTTCATGATTACTTCCTTGTTATCATCTGGGTATGGTCTGTGGGGCTGCTTCAGTGGGTGGCATCCGTCATCTTGGGGGTCTGCTGGATGGGGTGGAGGGTCGAGACCCCCTCAACAGTAGTTGTCTGGATTCCCAAATTGATGATTATGTCGTTGCGAACCTATGTACCAAAATCGGGCAACTGGGTCGGGGAGAAGAAACTGATATTTACACTTATACAGAACCTGCAAAAGTAGAAGTCGATAGAGAGTTTGCAGGGAATGGGGTGAGCAAATAGTGCAGCACATATCTGAGGACTAGGGGTGCTTGTTAACTGATACAAAAACATGGGTATGAATGCAATATCCAGACAGATTCATTATATGATAATAATGATATCCACCGTGGTCCTGCATCACATTTACCAATATAAAAACAACTTTAATCCTAAGGGGCAGAGCATGTGGGGTCCCGATGCAATGTTCCTTCACCTAGTCTGGGTGTTTCCCTTGGTAGAGAATTACTGGAACAGGGTTTTAGAAGATGTGAAGGGAATCCTGGGGCGAGGATCCAGATGGAGGCCCAGAAGATGATCCTAGGAACACCCCATGAAACTGACAGCAACCGTGGCTAGGTTTTTCCATTTGGCAATGACCTTAGCAGAAAGGCGCATCACATTAAGATGGAAGAGAGAACAATTCTAATGTGTCATGGGTACAGGGTCTTATAGCAGAGCCCGATGGGCAGATGGAAGGACTTAAGGAGATATATGATTAGCAGAAATTATCAAATTGAATCGGATGAAGCGGGTACGAGGACGGCGGTTCTCATTGTTAGGTTTTATCTCAGAGAAACGCCACGTGAAAAAAGACTGTCAGGTGATATTCGGGGGCTAGATTCTCCTCTGGTCGGCACAGGGGATGACGGGGAGGGGTGTATGCACACATAAATGTACAAGGTTGTTTCCTGGGGTGGTGCATGTACTGTGGGTTGAGGCTGTTCTTTGTGCTCCTGTTTCGCGTGTTTCTGTCGTGGCCTCACCCCCCGTTGACTTCCCCAGGGTACATTCATTATTGCTTTCGGAAACGGGTGTTCAGTTCTGTTTTTAAGTAACATTTCATAGAGAATTTCGTACTATGGAAAATGTTGGGACTGTTCATCCTGACTTTATAGGTGCGAGAGGTAGTTTAATTTGCAAATTGGAACAAGTTGGTTTTTTCAGTGCACGCAAACCAAGAACGTTTTCGTTTTTGCTGGGTTTAGCGGTACTGATGTGTCGATCTCACGATTTTCAGCTGCAGAAGCGCAACGTAAGTTCATTTTTGTGGCTCCGTCGGCAGCTGAGTTTTGGCTTTATTTTCTTCGACAGGATAATGGAGGTGAAATGTGCAACAGTTGCAGAGCAAAATGTGCAGTTTCTGTTTTTGCAAATATACAATGTTTTTTGTGTGAATTTGGGAGTGGATTTAGGCTTCCAGGGGGTGGGGGGGGGTTACTGTGTGCAGTGATCATTCCTAAATATTGCAGAAGTTGCAAGTGCAGAGTATATTTTTCAAATGGAGGTATTTTTGATATGTGCGTGAATGTCAACATTTTCTGTGTGTGCTATAGGGTTATGCTGTATGTTAACATTTTCTGTGTGTGCTATAGGGTTATGCTGTATGTTAACATTTTCTGTGTGTGCTATGGGGCTATGGCTGTAATTAATAGTTTTTGTTCAGTGTATTTTCAGTTTGACTTGGGTGAGTTTAGGAGCGAATGTTTTTGAGATTTGACAACCTATGCTGCATAGCAGGTCTGGGGGACCAATGTTCATCATACATATGTTCCTGTCTTGCCTACCTTCCCATCTGTGAACCCCCGAACCTGGAGTGTGTAGCAGACCAATGGACATTAAAGCATGACAGTATACAGGGATATCTGCATCTGCCTGCCTGCCATAGTATAACTCAGTGTTTTGGGCGAATGTCTGTGCTACCTGCATCAGGGACTTGGAAAAGGGATTCAGGACATGACCAACTGAGTACTCGTCATCCCTGGTGACGCCTCTATGTACCAGTCGGGTATGATATAACCTTAGGTGCATCACAATGTCTTCTAGGCACTTCAATGCCTTCATTTGTCCTTTAGGGCAGACAAGACACCTCTAGGAGGAATGTGGTGTTATTGGCAACTCCCTCATTCTCAGATCTAAACCTTATTTACCTCTGGAGTAAATGGACAAATCAACCAATATCAAGCTCAGTAATGGACGTCAAACATCTGTTTTATCAGTCTCATAGAAGCGCACCTGACATTATCTGCGGCAGCAAAGACCACCCCATGTTTTGTCAACTCATATATCTTTATCCGGTGGATCTCAATTGGGCGATCACTAGCTTTGCGCTTTTCCCAATTTTTTACTCATTCATCAACTTATAACTCCATCCATCAGACGTCATTGAGAAGACGTGTATCTGTCTAACATTGAACAAGGGAAATGACTGTCATAAGTAACATCAGTATTTATGGGCAGGTACCCCTACAACTTAGGTAAATGACACAGCTATATACCAACCTCTCAGGGAGGGTGTTAGGAAAGATTTCATATGTGCATATCATTTTCCCTCCATGTGTCAACCTCCAAACTTGTTGCTGCTGCTAAGACACCACTGACTGACTTTGCCAGAGAAGCACAGCCTTCAGTTGTACCCCTCTGGGCTTTCGCTCACTTTTTATGGGGAAACTGACATGCCCTTAAGACAGTCAGTAGTGGGAGACTTTGTTTCCCTTAGTCCTTTTCTCATGTTGCAACTTTTGTGCAACATGTAACAAGTGTGCAGTGTATCTCACCATACAGCCCACTTGGGTCTATAGTCATTTCCAAAGGCCCTAGATACTCTCGCTGGACTGTTTATGAACTGTGCAGATGTGTCATGGTCAGGACTGGTGGCAGCTATCGTTTTGCATTATTTTTAACCCTTTCCTGCCATGTTAACCGCATTAACCGCATTTGGCACGAATAGGTGGCCTGTCTCAAAAATGGCTATGCCACGAGGTTCTTTGTCCTGTCCTTTGGCCATCTTGCCCCTTCACCTTCCGCAGGTCGAGTCGACCCGGGCTGTCCTTATTTGGTCATGCATTTTCCCACGAATCCCAATGCTTTCGAGGGCTTCTGCATGCCTTGTGTGTGCGCCTCCAGGATGTGGGCTGGGATGTCTGGTCCCAATAAACATCCTGGCTGCCAGAGAGTCTGGAGTGTCCTGAATGCCTGAGACCACCGTGGTCTGTGATTGGTCCATGTATGGAGTGTGTGTTTGTGAGCAGATCTCCCATTGGGTCCTCTCCGTTTTGGCGTGAAGGGAACTTTGGATAAGAGGACCCTGGAAACACCACTACCAGGTCAATCTCCTGAGTTCTCACTGAACAAAGGATAGGATCCAAGTATCCTGCAACTGCGAAGCTGAGTCGAGGTACTGCTGGTGACCCGCTGGAAGGTTTGGCACCCTGAGCCTGCTGTCGTCCCGTGGGACCCCTCTGCATCTGGTCATCCTAGAAGGTCTGCGAAGATGCTTCAACCCATTGGAATAGTGGGACCAACCATTCTCGGCATCTTCACCAAAACCTGCAAGTAAGCTTTCTCATAAGTGTCCCTGGGCCAACCAGTGGGCTGACCAGCTTACGCAGGACCTTTGCTCTGTCTCCGCCGTCGTTTTGAGGATGGCCCTCGAAACTTGATGTACTGCTAGCTCTGTGTCCACGGCACCCTAACACTGAATTTCATACACTTAGCATTCCCAAGTCAGAAGTGAGACGAGCGTGCTTGGACCGGAGTAAACGCGGTTACCGTGTTGTCCTGCTGCGGCAACGTCCTTTGCAAGTCTGCTTCATTTGTGACCCTTTTGCCCCTGAAGCCTGCTGCAGTGAAACTGGGGCGATTCATCCACCCGGAGCGGAGAAATCGCCACTGTCCAGTTTAGGTATCCTCGCTGGATCTCAGGAACTAAAAGTTGCCGAGACGTCCTTTTGGTGCATTGCAGGAGTGAGGCCTTTCACAAATGAAAATCTAACATTTATTTCCCTCGATGTAAGCAATTTGTGTGGTAATCTGAAGGAAATCTGAAAACGAAAAATGCTCAAATAATATTTGGAGACGGGAAAGGATTCATATTAGGGTAGAGGTGGGAAGCGAAAAAAAGGACCACATTTGTAGTGGGACAGTTAGGGGTGACATGGAGAGCCTGTTTGTTCCAGTCTGTTTTGGCTTGTGAGGGAATCCTGCAGGATTTCTGTGGAAGTCCCACGATAATGTTGCAAGGCACGCTAAAAAAAGAAACGTGTCTCATGAACAGGCAAGAGAACGTGGGTAACAGGCAATGATCAGAGAGGATTTACATAAGGGGCTACCTAGAAGGGAGGAGGGGGAACATGGAGAGTTGGAGCGGGATGGGGAAGACTTTCACATTTCAGAGCTTTTTCCCATTCCCATGGTAGCCTATCATCTTTAATCCATCCGGCTGTGTTTGTAATAAAGTCGCAGTCAATTTGCAGGCATTTTAAACTACATTTACATGGGAACTAAGGGAGGGTCTGAAAAAACTCTTTCAAAATGCATGCTAAAACATTTATGGAACCACCAACATTTGTACTGTGCCCATGAACAGTGGGATTTGGTATATTTAATTGTGAGGGAGAAATTGACCTCAAAAGTAGGCCTCTATCACTGGCCAAAACCACACTCTTGGTGGAATAGGGACAGTGGCCACACTCTTTTTTGCTAATCTTTGCAAAGTAGACAGGTTTTTAAGTAGACAGTGGACACGGCTGAAGGTGTGGGAAGTGAGAAGCATCTTAACTCCAAGTCTCTCCTATTTAGTCAGACCATGAGCACATACATGATGTCACAGCAGGGATTATCAATGAGATAAACAAGCATTGGCAATGCCAACATTTTGGGCTTTTGTGTAGGCATGGGAACAGCATTTTCCAGGCAGTGACATAGTGGTTAAAAGTGCCCTTGATGGTAGCAGCTGCAAAATGGTGCAAGTAGCTGGGCATATAATAGCACTGCCTGGCAAAGGCCTAATACGTATACTGAGGCCAAAACTGTTTGCTTTTTCAAGGCTTGTTTTTAACAGGCCTTCAGTGAAGGTTATTAGTCGTTCCATCAAAGTTTTCCCTTGAGGGTTCGTTCCATCGAATCATTTTCATTGAAAGATATTTCTTCGAATTGCCATGCATAAAGTGCAAAGCATTTCTGCATCTAAACCATTTCATCGAATATTCGATGAAACATGCATAATGTTATAACGTCACAGGGAGCTGTCCAGTGCTGAAATCTCTGCAATACAGTTGCAATGCGTTTCAGCACTGGACAGCTCTCTGTAACTTTTGTAGTGTGCACTTTTATTTTATTTTTTAATGGGGGTCCCCTCAACCCCCCAATAAAATAAAATAAAGTTCTACAGTCCCAGAAAATAAAATAAAAGTGCACACTACACAAGTCAGAGGGAGCTGTCCAGTGCTGAAATCTGTAATGAATTTCAGTACTGGACTGCTCCCTCTAACTTGTGATGTTTATTGTTTATTGGGGGGGTCCCCCCAAATCCCTCCCCAACCCCCAGGGGTCCCCCGCAAGCCCCCCCAATCCCCATTTTCAAAATGTAACCCTTGTCCAGTGCAGAAATCTATAATGTATTTCAGCACTGGACAGCTGCCTCTAACTATTGCTGTTTATTGTTTATAGGGGGTCCCCCCTAAACATCCCCCCAAACCTCAGGGGTATCCCAAATCCACCCAACCCCGATTTTCAACATTTAACCCTTTCCTCAACCCATTTTCCTCGACCCATTGAATTTCCAACCCATACATCCATACATCTATTTTAAAGGTATGTTTGAGTTGGAAATTCAATGAAAAATCATTCAATGAATATGCTTTTCGATGGAAATGCATTTCAATGAATGTATTTCGATGGATAATGATTCAATGGAAATTAAATCGATGGAAAGACTGCATACCTTCAGTGAAGGATATGCATATTGCTTAAAATCAAGTGCCTGAAGGCAGACATGGATAAGATATTTGTATACACCGGTCACATGTTTACAGCTCTAATAAATCATTAACTGTCAGAAGACTGTTTTAAAAAATCACTGGCAGGCACTTGAAGTGCAAGGTTTGATGATAAGCCTTGAGGTAAGGCTTAAAAAAGCTAGCTGAAAGAGATCCCATTAGAGTGTGCTTTTTTGGCAGAGAGGGGAAGGAAGTGGATGAGAATGGCCAAATGGATTAGCATGGCCACGGGCAGTCAATGGGCCTGATCATGGCTGGGATACTGCCCAACTATATTAGCGATAGTGCCCAACGATCACGCTATATTATTGCCGAATCATGGGTTGGGTGCTAACTGTCAATCCCCATTCCCCATTGGGTCCATTGGACCAAGTGGGGAATTTTCGGCACAATTACCTTGCGGTAATACCGCTGGCTGTAACTGCACTGAAAATGTGAATTTTTCTGGTGAATTTACCCCCAGGTCAGAGCTGGGGGTTATTAAGCCAGACTTGTGATTGGGCCAGCCCTTAAATGCTGTGGTAATACCATTACCGCTGCATTTAAGGGATACTGCCCAACTTGTGTTTAGGCCCAATGGATGGGTAAATAAACAAACACCTTCTACAAGCTTGGCATCCCACCTCATGCCATTTCTCCCTGGGTCTACTCTAATGTGATAGTTTAGGCTTATGTCACCTAATAGCCGAAACTAAAATGACATCATGGATGGCATCTATGGGGGCTTGAGTTAGTTAAGATGGTCATCACTTTCATGGGTTTTGTTGCAATAAATCAGATCAAATTAACCCTGTATCAACAAAAGGTTTTTACTGATATATAATATATATACGCACAACTGTTTTTATTATATTACATGGCCTGCGGTAGCAGCCCTGTGTCAGGATTAATCAGGTGAGTACAAAGGCAGCGAATATGGCAAGGGAAATGTGCGCAAAATCGCACGGTGAATAACCTTGAATCAAACAACGTGCACACAAGAACCACGACTCATATATACTAAAACCCAGGAGTGCAGATAGAGTGAAACAAAAATACCAATATATGAAAAGGGATGTGGGGTAAGCACTTAGAACCTCCTTATGACTGAAAGGAAAGTCGGCAAACTCCTTACCCACTATGCTATTACAGATACTGACTGCGCTAAGCCCACGTAGAGGGCAAGCAAGGACAGGATCTGCGTGCTGACACTCTGGATGATACTGAATAAGGAACTTAGAAACAGTACTCACGAGAACCGGAAAGACCACTTGAATGTCAGTAAACCCACAAACCCAGTTGATCAAACAGGGACCCAGAAGGCTATAACAGCAATGGGTGGAGGATAACTAAATACCTAAGACCTAAGTCAAGGAGCAAGTAGGAATTGTGATTAAAGAAATAGTGAGGAAAACAAAAGGCATTCACAGAGGGACTAGTTACAACAGCACCCCACACCTAAATAATCAAATGGGAAATAAATGCAGAAGTGAAATGGAAAACATGGAATGGATCCCAATAGAAAGTAAGGATCAGGAGCAGGGAAAATTATATCACAAAAGGAAACCTTTCCCACCCATCCAAGGAGAAAGGGCAGGAAGCTAAATCTAAAAAAGGAAAGACTAATGCATCAAGTTTTTCAGTAGCAAAGGACAGCATCAAAGAAACAGAAAACACAGGCAAATTGGGCTGCATCAAAAGGTAAAGCACAGAGAAAGGCTGCCTGCAGACAGAGGAAGACAGAAAGGGAAATCCAGAAAGCAGAAATCAATTAAGCACATGAATCCGAAATCCAGGGCAGAGGAACAAGAAACAGGAACTAGGAACTAGGCACAAAAGCTAGGAACAAGGAACAAGGGACTAGTCACAACAGGAACACTGCAACGATGACCAGCGCTGGACTGAAGCAAACTGAGGCTTTTAAAGCTGCTTAACGAGCACACCCTTCAGGTGTGCCGCCTGCTGCACCTGCAGTCACAGGTGTTGCCTATCCTCCACCCAACCTTGTCCTGCAAGGGAGGAGGTGAAGCAGTGAGCCAGGCATTCTGGGAAGCATAGTCATTTGATTAAAGTAGCATGCTGGCTGCCAAAAACCTGGAATGGATCCGGAAGGGAAGTAACTTGGAAAATAAGGTTTTAGCACTCCCAATTCATCACAGCACTGTAGCATTAGGTTCGGAGGAAATGTCCAGTAGGGAATAAACCCCAAAACATGCCCCCAAGTGGCGGGAACGGGAGCGAAGGGAGCGAGTTGTGACACCCTGTAGTTATGGTTAAGTTGCTCATCCATAGGAAGAGCACTTTTTGGGCAGCTTATAAGTTTGCCCCCCCGGATGAATCCTTACCAAACTTTGCAAAATAAGTATGTGGCCCCGTCAGAATTTCTCTGGGAAGTTTGGTGAGCTTTCGTCAAAGGGGAACAAAGTTGTAGAGGCATCCCAAAATGTCTGTTTGTTCCATAGACGCAATGGCAAAAAATGTTGCTCATATCTACAGTCAAAAACCACTGGACCGATTTTCACCAAATTTGCGGCAGGAGTGGCGGCTTGGTCCCAAAAGCATGCTTTTGTAATTTTGGTGTAAATCCATCCAGTAGTTCTTTTTAAAATGGCCCAAAAGTAGGTAAAATGTGTGTGATGTGGGTTTGGTCCGCAGACTCACTTCCCTGTTCGGTCTGCAGAAGGGCATCCGATTGGCCTGGAGGGCGGCGTGATGTCGGGGGACATCGGACACGCCCACTGATTGGATGGTGAAAAGCATGAAGTGCGTCCGATTTTTGGAAACGCCCACCATGTTGGATTCGCGGACAGCCGCCAGGTGTCCACGAACATCACAGTAAAAACATATTAAAAAACACAACATTGCACTTGTCAATCTTATCAAACAATCTCTGTAAAAAGCCAGAAAATTGGTATTTTTCATCCCCGAAGTTCGCAAACAGTCCGGTTGTTCGGGTTCAGTCCTGTGATGTTCGCAAACACTCTAATTGGGTAATTCATGGATTATTTGCGCAGAAAAAAAACGTGATTTGTGCGCCATTCTGCCCGCAAATCCCTGTTTTACAAATGGGGATTTGCGGGCAGAATGGCGCACAAATCCCGTTCTTTTCGGCGCAAATAATCCATGAATTACCCCTTAAATTTTCGGGGACATCTATGCCTATTTCGGCACTACAGGGTTGGTGAAAAGCAGTATTTGTACAGCATATACTTTGGCGCCACTCAATGAAACTGTATGAAATTCGGGATTTTTATTCTAGACCTGATTCTGAATGGTTCTGGAAAGGGTGGGGCTGTTTTGACAAGAGGGAACAAAATAAGAGGGGGGGTCCCAAAATATTGTAAAGGCTTATAAATGTGGTGCCATTTGACGAATCTGCACAAAAGTTAGCAGAACGATTTTGAATGTAGATATAAATGTTTTTTTTACAAAGTTTGGTGGGATTCTGTCAAGGGGGGGCAAAATTAGAGGGAGGTCCCAAAATAAGGTAAAGGCTTATAAATGTGGTGCCATTTATCGAATCTACACAAAAGTTTGCAAAAAGATCTTAGATCTAGATATAAATGTGTTTGTAGATTTTGGTGTGAGTTTTTCAAGAGGGGACTAAATTAGAGGGGGGGGTCTCAACATTTTTAGATGGCTTATAACTTTATTGCTGTTTGATGAATGCGGACAAACGTTTTCAGAAAGATTATAGACCCAACCTTGAATTTTTGTGTAAAGTCTGAATGGATTTTGTCAAGTGCGGGCTGAGATACATGACTATTGTATGTACATACATTTTGACACTTTTGGAAAAATAAAACATGGGCTCATTTCCAGCAATTTCGATTAAGGAGAATTGATGGTTTTGCAGCAAATGTGCATGTGTTTTATTTTTTGACAAGTGTCATAATGTAGGTACACAAAATAGTGATATACCTTTGGTGACTGAGGTATAGCCTGTGGCCATGGGCAGTGCCCAGATTGTCCAGGTCATGGCATACGGTCATGACCTGGACAATCTGGCTACTGGCCATGACCATGAGGGATGACAAATGGGGTTAAGGTGGCCATGTCCACCGGGGACCGCCTATGTGGTAAAGTTATTTGAAAGTGGGATAGGTTTGAAAGGAAGAAAATGTGCTTGTGGTAATATGGTCATAGGGTTCTCTCTTCACCTTCTGCAGGCTGCCATGGAATGCGAAGAGGGGCTCTGTATGGAGCCCCGCCTTCCCTTTCCATGGTGGACATCTTGGAAAAGGATTTTCCTTCCTTTTTTTTAGCACCCCGGGTTCCCGTTTCGGGAACCCGGGTTGCTAATGTCCTTCATCCCCCATTGCAGGGGCTGGAATGGGGGATAACGATTTGGAGCCCTCATTATCCACCTTCGCTTATCTTGGGCCAATAGCTTGGGCTGCCGGGCCGTTATCCCCGTTGCAGTCCCTGGAACAGGAGATGAATGCCACATTATTCCCATTAGCATAACATAAAATGCTAATGGAAATGTTGGAAAATTTTATTGAATCTATCTACTTTACTGAGAAATGTAAAATAGATGGAGTCTATAAGATTTTTTTTTTTAGTTCTATTTTTTAACTGTGAAAGGTGGTGCCTAAGGGGACCTTTCTTTTGTTCTTTTTTGATGTATTTGTTTTTTTTGCTGGAGAGGTTAGAACGGTAGGTGGGGAAGGAAATGAGGGAAGAGGCACCAAGCACTAATATAGAGGGGCAGGTGGACAGGGGAAGATGTTGCGCATGTGTTACTTATATGGTAGGGGCAGTGTTTCTCATGCTTCTTGATTACAGCTTCAAAGGCACTTTGAAATGTCTTCCCCCTGCAGAGTGGTGTGTTGCTTGCAAGGTAGCTGGTGGGATTTTGTGTCCCACAGAAGTAGGCTGTGCGGTTACAGTATTGGTTGAGGAAGATGAGGTGGAGGAAGACAGCCTACTACTTGCTAAGAAAGGAACAACCTTTCTGAGAGCATTGCAGTGGTTGGATTTGGTGTAGTGGCACATTGAGATGGTCCCATAGGAGTACTGTGCAGGCAGTCCGTGACTGAGTACAAAGTTGCACTCAATGCATTTCACTTTAGTAGCTTTAGCCTTTGGTACATTCCCAACAGTGGTAAAGAACTGCCACACCCATGATTCTCTCTGGAGGCTAGAGGTAGGCACTTCCTCTACCTCATCTTCTTGGTCCTCTTCATTGTCTTTCAAAGTACTTCACTTTTGTTGTTGTGTACGTCCCCAAGTTGGTGGTGTTGGTGGCTCTTGGGTAGCAGTTTTGCTAATACTCTTCCAAGTATGTGCTTTGCACTAGATTGTTAATGGATGATGAGTAAGTATAGGTGTAGGAGCTGTGCACTGGTACATTTTGAGCTTGAAAGGTCCTAGATCAGTAGAAAATGCTGTTCCGAACTATCCTCGAAGCACAGACTCGATTGGGAAGTGCTCGTTCCCAGACACGTCATCATGCTGCGTGCAAGCTCATGGTCACATGGCACTGTCCGGGAGGTTCATGATGACGTCAGATATTCGCGTATGTTGACGGATGCAAAAACTGTGGAAAAAGTTGCAAAAAGTGTACAGAAGTGTTAAAAATTATGCTAGAAGGTGGCAAATGTCATAGTTTTAAGGTGACACTTTGTAAATTGGACAAAAATGTTGCTATATTGGGGTAAATATGATATTAGTAAGTTGTAGGAAAATAGAATGCACTGGTAAAAACCCATGAAATTCACTGAAAAAACTTTATTAAAGGGACGTTATGGTTAAATTGCCCTAATAAAAACATATAAAATGAACTGAAAAAACTTTGTTAAAGGGACTTTATGGTTAAGTTGCCCTAATAAAAACCAATGAAGTTCAATGAAAAAACTTTGTTAAAGGGATGTTATGGTTACATGTAAAACCGAAAACCCTTAGAAATTCGCCAGTTATGGTGAGCTAAGCAACCATAACTCGCGCCACCACTATGCACTGCTAAGACTAACACCCAGGACATCAAAGACGACATCACAAATATTTATATACATGTATAGACAGATGGATAGATAGATATGTATATATACATAGATATATATTGCAGGGATGGTAAGGTGAGAACTTAATGCAAAATAACCCTGAAATTCAGCTAAAGCCACCTTAGCTTCACACCCCCTGTTGCCCAGCCATTGACTACAATGCTGACATCACAGATGACATCCCTGAGGATATCACTGTTGATATCAAAAATGACATCATCTATGACATTACTGGTGACATCACACATTGCATTACAACACTAACCGGTCATGACCAGTGGCCACAGCCTTTAGCTGTGCCCACTGTATATTTTAAAACACTAACTAACCACTAGCCATGGTATTTGGCTATGACCGGTGGCCAAGACCTTCAACTGTGCCCACTATATATTTTAAGACACTAACTGGACAGTAGGCATGGCCATGTCCACTGTATTTTTTAACACATTAAGGGGCCTCTAGCTATGGACTTCATTCATGGCCAGTGGTCATGGCCTTTGGCCGTGTCCACTGTATATTTCGCAACACTAACCAACCACTAGCCATGGCCTTAAGCTGCACCCCCTTATATTTGAACACATTAAGGGGCAGTATTCATAGCCTTCAGCCATTGTCAGTGGCCATGGCCTTCGGTTGTTCTTACTGTATATTTACAAACAGTAAAGGACCCCTAGCCATGGCCTTCGGCCATAGTCGGTACAACACTAACTGGAGATTGATCATGGTCTTTACTCATAGCCAGTAGTCACTGACCTCGTCGGTGCACACTGTACATTTTAACACATTACAGGGCCACTATCCATCTATAGCCTTCAATCATGGCCAGTGACATGGCCTTCAGCCAAGGTTCCTGTACATTGTACAATACTAACTAGCCACTATCCATAGCCAAGGCACAGGCAACGGCTAAGGCCACAACCTAAATTTCTATTTAGTTAATCTAAGCTTGTATTAGCTTAGTCATAAATGATGTTATGTCTGATGCCATCACAGATGTAATCAGTGGTGTCATACATGATGTAATTTGTGATGTCACCAGTGGTGTCATAGATGATGTAATTAGTGATGTCACCAGCGATGTCATTGTGCTCTAGCACCTTGAAGCATCTCTTTTGCTAGATGGAATTACCAATAATGATCTCAGACCAAATAATTTAATAAAGCAGGGTACACTGACAGACATCTGACTGATGCTTGCACTCACACGCACAAACCTAATTACACAGAGGTATTATACCTCAATATACACCATCAATGACATCATCCTACATGCCAAATTGCAACACCCACCGGCGGGAGGGATTGGTTAGGGGAACATATTTACTTCTAGAAAGTATGTGGGTTAGTACTTCATTGGCGGTCTCTGATCTGTAAGACACACCTCAAACTACCTCTAAATCCATATAATACTGATTATAGAAGACAAAATGGCAACTGATACGTCTATACAACATTGTATAGCAGGTGCCCCATAGACCCAATGATTGGTTGGCATCCCACCCAAACTTGGACCTTCGGATCGGCTAGCAGCATGTAAGCGAAACAGAACCCAGGTGCGTGAGTCACGTCAGATTACTCCCCACTTTCCCAATTAGTCCATCATCTCTCATCAACTTGACCATGAGCCAAAGCTTCCGTCTGTAGTTGACCTTTCCGCTGCTCTCTGTTCTAGGAAATTCAAGGGAGTTTGAGTACATCAATTATCTTCGATCGCAGCTTAATGAATAGCCCTTGTTTTCAGATTCTGCATTACATGTGAGGAGACCACAAATGTGTCTATTTCGACCTCCTATTTGCTGCTATTTGATTCAATTCTACTAGGTAATATTGCTTCTTTGGCCTCCAGAGACTTGCTCACTTCATTTTGTATGAGCCGTATGCAATGTTAATTGTCCAACACTTGGCTCTTGAACATGTTTTCATCTTCTTTAATCTAAAAGAAATATGTCTCATGCTCATGATGTTATCCGTCTGCCTCCCTTTGTGCTCTTCAGTTATTTCTTGAAATAGCATCCTTGATCCCAGGCCAACATAGATTCCTCTTCGTTTGCACACAGAGCTGTTTTCTAGCATCTCCTGACTCTTCATCTCGGGTCTGTTTCTGAGGTACTTATAATCAATCTTTGCACAAGTCAGCATCCATTTTCCAATTATGGCCGTCCTAGCCACGTTATTCTATTTGTCTCATCTACCTTGCATTACTCAGTATTTACACTTATTGACCCACAAGTTACTTTTATCTTCTTTTTTGCATGCATGATTACTTTATCATTTCGTACATTTCTCTTGTTATTTCAGTTACATCATCATTCTTAAGTATTTTCATTTCGTACAGCATGTTCTCGTATAACTTCTTCATGACATCACTCTGTCCTTGTCAGATGTGCCTCAGCACTCCATGATGTCTAATGGTGCGTGCAGACATTCATCCACTCTTTCAATGTGAGGGTACATTCAGTATGGTTGTCTGAGTGAATAACATCTCTCATACACTTGATGTGGTATAGGGACAACACAGAGGGTCCCACATGCAGCTTTTCTCCTGCTGTTCCAGTAAAACAGTGGTGAGGGGGCGGGAGTTAGGGTATATGTGTCTACCTTCTGCTCTACATTCCCCCCTTTGGTCGAGTCCTCAACCATATTCTCCTTCATTTTCTCTTCATACTGTTTTTTCTTTGGGATCCATATCTTTGTCACCCCCCTCAGATGACCTGCATTTTCTATATGTTCATCCATTCTCCAGGTCATATGGCAACACTCTCCTGATGGTGGACAGAATATCCAGTATCCTACATATTGTTTATGATCCTTAGGATAGTATAACTTTGTTCCTGAAGGTGCAAGGGTGCTTTTTTATATTCCCATGGGTACTTTTCTCATTTTACATCTGTTCACCGTTTCCAGCATCTATATCAATCATGATCTTCATCCCAATAGTTTTCGTGGCTGTCTTCTTAAATTGTCCCAAGATGATCCTTACTGACACAAAATCCTAGGAGTACAAATACTAATACTACTCCAAGTAATTTGAAGACATCCACCAGCCAAGTTGGAATCCATGAAAACAGACATGAAAACCAGTCATCATCCTCTGGCTCATCAACTTCATACTTTATCTTTGTGTGCAAGGATGACCACATTGTTATTGCTTCTGTCAGAGTCCCATTGTCTTCATCATGGGCAGTTTGAACGTAAAGCAAGAGGGCCCGATCTTTGCACACATGCCTCTTTCCATTGCTGTAATTAAGTCCAGGACATACCTGTTCTGGAAGGCCATGAGCCTGATTGCCCTCAATTCTTCTCTGATTGCTTCAAATCCTTTTATTGTCCTATTGATTGTTTTCAGCAGCTCCCATCTGGTTTTCTGTACATCTAAAAACACAACATCAGCTATTTGAACGCTCTCAGCAATCAGGAAGGAATCAAGTGACCACAATCTTCTCAGCCTAGCTTGGCTAGCGGTTTTGCAAGAATGGGAAGACAACAAGCACAACGCCCGTGAAATAACACTAGGCCGAAATTGACTCAGAATCCCACAGAACAAAATCAACCTACTTACAAGGAACCTGAAAGATGCCACAGACAGGAATAGTTTCTTACCTGTAACTCCATTTCTCCAGCATTGGTATCTTTCATGGATTCACATGCTTAGAATATTCCCCGTCGTCAGACTGGGACCCCTCGGTACACATATATAGCCTTTTCCTATAGGAAAACGTCCGACACTTTTGTGTCCTATCTACGTCCTTTTAGGACCCGCCTACGCATGCTCCCCAGGCCGTCCCCGTATAAGAGGCCCGCCCCCACGGTTCCCCTTCAGATTTCGGCCCCTCCAAAGTAGGAAGGGTTAAACTTATCCATCACATACATTGCAGTCCCGGGGAGGGTTGGCGGGCGCATGTGAATCCATGAAAGATACCAATGCTGGAGAAATGGAGTTACAGGTAAGAAACTATTCCCTTCTCCAGCATTGGATCTTTCATGGATTCACATGCTTAGAATAGATTGTATAGCAGTAACATTTGAGACGGTGGTGAGAATGCAATGTAACGTGCCCTCACCCTACTACTCAACACATATGCAAAGCAGTAATAAGTTTACTCATATAACCTTTCCCACCGAAAGTATACTGTCATCAAAGGTAGAAAATACACTCTCCACAACGTGGAGCTTACCTTACTGAAACAGATGGCGCAGGACAGCTCTTCCCATCTGCGCCTCATCTGCATGCTGCCTGGCAAGGCAGTAGTGGCGGGTAAACGTGTGGGGCACTGACCATGCCGCAGCTTGGCATATGTCCGTCAGCGGAATTCCGGCCCATAACGCTGTTGAGGATGACATCGACCTTGTAGAATGGGCTCTAGGATGTCTTTGCAGTGGCCTTCCGGCCTTAGAGTGACAAAAAGCAATCGTCGACGAGACCCATCTGGCCAATCCCTGTTTCGAGATTGCTTTACCTCTCGTCGACGGACCATATGCGACGAACAGTTGCCGAGTAGCCCTGATGGCTTGTGTGCGATGTAGGTAGAATTTCAGAGCCCTCTTAACGTCCAGGGTATGAAGAGTTTTTTCTGCTGCCGACGATGGAGTGGCGAAGAAAGTAGGCAGAACCACGGATGAGTGTTTGTGATATACCGTCGGAACCTTAGGGACGAACGTAGGGTTAGTCGCCAGGACTACCTTGTCCTCAAAGAATCTTAGGTAGGGCGGGTCCATGACCAGCGCTTGTAGTTCCGAGATACGTCTGGCTGATGTGATAGCTATCAGGAATGCCAACTTCCACGAAATGAATTTCATGTCGGACGTGGCCAAAGGCTCGAAAGGTGGTTTCATCAAGCCTGCCAACACTGTGTTGAGGCTCCACGCCGGGGGAAAACGTTTCACCGGGGGAAAAGCTCGAAATAAACCCCGCATGAAGTGTTTCACCAGTCTGTCACTGAATAGAGGAGGCGACTGCCTCTTCCTTGTGAACCTCGAGATGGCTGCCAGGTGTACCTTTATCGATGAGGGGAACAGTCCCTTTTTTGCTAAGAGGAGCAGGTAAGGTAGAACTTGTTCCGGCGTCACCAACAATGGTTGTAGGTCCCGCTGTCTTCTACACCATTCACAGAATCTCCGCCACTTATAGGAGTAGGATTTGTTAGTGGAAGGGGCTCTAGCCGCCTGCAGAATTTCTTGGCACTCCTCTGAAATGTCTAAAGCCCCGAATTCCGAGAAGTCAGGAGCCAGGACGTAAGGTTGAGACTGTCCGGGTCGTGATGCCACACCGTGCCTCTGTCCCGGGATAGAAGGTACGGGACTTTCGGAAACGCTATGGGATGTTCCAGCGATAGATGGAGGAGGTCTGAGAACCACGGTTTCCTCGGCCAGTATGGTGTCACTAGAATCACCCGGCAATTGTATCTGCGTATCCACTGTATTGTTTTCCGTATGAGGGGAAACGGGGGAAAAGCATAGAGGAACATGTCCGTCCATGGGAAGGAGAACGCCTCCCCCACCGAACCCTCTTGGGGCCACCTGCTTGCAAATTTCTCGCATTTCTTGTTCTCTTTGGTCGCTAAGGCGTCCAGAGGGGGGTGGCCCCATTTCTCGAACACTTTCTTCAAGTGACCCGTGTCCATTTCCCACTCGTGTATCTGGGCCATGTTTCTGCTGAGGTAGTCGGCTTGGCAGTTCTGCACTCTTGGAAGGTGATGAGCCACGAGGGAGATTTCGTGCTTCGATGCCCAATGCCATGTTTTCTGGGCTTCTATGGAGAGAGTCCTTGATCGTGTCCCCCCTTGTTTCCTCAGATAAAACATGGCTGTTGTATTGTCGGTCAGTATTCGCACTCGCGACCTCTTGATGTGTGGTAGGAACGCCTTCAAGGCCCATCATACCGCTCTGAGTTCCAGTACGTTTATGTGTAGGAGTGACTCCGTTGGAGACCAGCGACCTTGCGTTTGGAGAGCACCCATGCGCGCTCCCCATCCGGTTAGGGACGCATCCGTAACTATGGTGCTCTGGAACTCCAGCTCCTGTAGGGGCACACCTTTGTTCAGATTGTGGGAACTCTGCCACCACTGAAGGGTCCGAAGTAGCTTGTCGTCGTCGATGGTTATCCTGTCCGACCACGATCCCTGAGCCTGTGTCCATCGGTCTGCGAGGAATTCTTGGACTGGCCTCATGAAAAGTCGACAGTTTCTCACCAGATGGATGCAGGATGCCATGGCCCCTCGGACCGAAACATACTTTCTCACTGAGATCCTGGTGTTTCGCCGTAGCCGGGCCGCCTGTTGAATGAGTCTCGAGGTCCTGTCGAGAGAAGGTTTCACCAGCCCTAGCTGAGTCTCGAACTGTGCCCCCAAGAATACCAGCGTTCTCGATGGCCGCAGAGAGGATTTCTCGAAGTTTTATGGCGAATCCTAGCCGTTGTAGAAGCTGCATGGTGGCTTGTAGACTTGTGTTGGTCGACACTGGGGAGGATCTCCTTACCAGCCAGTCGTCGAGGTATGGGTATACATGGTGGCCTTGCTTCCTTAGCCAGGCAGCCACTGGAGCCAGGCATTTTGTGAACGTTCTGGGGGAGGTTTTGAGCCCGAAAGGAAGAACCGTGAATTGGTAGTGGGTTCGCCCTATTACAAAACGTAGGAATTTCCTGTGTTTCCGACACATTGGAATATGGAAATACGCGTCCTGTAAATCCAGGGACGCCAGGAAATCTCCCTTTTGAACTGCGCGGATCACTTCCTGCAGAGTGAGCATCTTGAATTTCAGGCTCTTTAAGGACTTGTTGAGATCGCGTAAGTCTAGAATGGGACGCCATTTGCCGTTCGGCTTTTTTACGACGAAGTATCTTGAGTAGACTCCTTGGCCTCTCTGTGATGTTGGAACTAATTCTATCACTCCCTTGGCTAACATGAGTGTAACCTCTTGTTGCATTGCCTTCATATGGGACTGAGCGGTGAACGCAGGTGGAATTTGCGGAGGGCTGTGTTTGAATTGAAGAGAGTGTCCGTGTCTTATAGTGTCTAACACCCATTGGTCCGTCGTTATCCTTTCCCATTCGTCGACATACGCTGAAACTCTTCCCCCCAGAACGGGTTGTGGAACGTCACTGCTGATCTTTAGTTTGCTTGTCTGTCGCCGACGATGGGTATGATGGTCGTTTTCTGGAAGACTGGAAGTTTCGTCGAAGGTTAGCCGATTGTGAGGCACGTCGGTACCCCTGGGAGGGGTAATCCGATATGGCAAAGGATCTGTCTCCAGAAGAAAATCTTGAATTTCCTGAAGCCCCTCTAAAGGGGCGAAAGGACTTGTAGCTCCTGCCACTCTGGAGGGCACCCAAAGAACGTGCCGTGTCCGAATCTTCTTTCATCCCTTTTAGGGCCTCGTCCACCTTCTCACCGAAGAGAAGGTCTCCCTCAAAGGGCATATCTAAGACCTTGTATTGTACCTCTGGCCTGAAGTAGGTACACTTCAGCCATGACTGTCGACGTAATACGACCCCATTATTGACTTGCTTGAAGCCAGACTCAGCAAGATCCACCGCAATGTTTATTGCGTGATTTGAGGCTTCCTCACCCTCTAGGACCAGTAGCATCGCCGCCTTCCTCTGTTCTTCTGGAAGATGATCAAGCAGCGGAGCCAGCCTGTGCCACATCTCCCTATCGTATCTGGCCACAATTGCCAGAGAGTTTGCGGCCTTTACTGTGGTCGCTCCCACGGAGAGCACTTTCTTGCCAAAGGCATCTTGGCGTCTCGCTTCATTCTCGGGTGGTGTCGTGCACTTGTGCTGTGCCTTTGCCTTCCTCGCTGCCGCCGCCGACACCACCGAGTCTGGTGTTGGTTGAGAGGATAAACACTTGGGTGTAGACACTGGAGCCTTAAACTTTTTTCTAGGCGTCCTTTCACTGCTGGTTCTGAGAATGGGTGTCTCATTGTCTGCAACCCCTCTTTCCATACATGGTCATGTATCGGTATCGAGAACACCGACCTCCTTCTCTTGCCCATGTGGTCGAACAAAAAACAGTCCTTTTTCTGTTCTTCCTGGGACAGACCAAATTCTTTGCATGCCTTCTCCATCATCGAATGGAATGACGCAATGTCGTCCGGAGGGGACAGGTGAGCTGGGCTTCTGGGGTTTTCTAACTCCGCCTCTGACTCCCAGGTAGGATCCCTGGAGGGGGATAAAGAGACCTCTGACATGGCTCCCCTGTCCGACTCCGAATCTGGCAGCTCACCTTCCTCCTGCGCCAGTGTTGAGATTGGCGTGCGTGGGTGCAGCGGTTGACGGGACGGGCCCGGCTCGTCGACGGGTGACTGTGGCAGGCTGACCTGGGGAAGTCGCTGGTCCAACGAACGTAGCAAGGACTGAAGCGAGGACAGAATATCCAACGACAAAACCGATTGAGGATTGAGGAGAGGGGCAGGTACCGGTGTAACGGATTCCCTCGTCGACGACTTGGCAGCCACTCGTAGCCCTAGGTCTGCTGGGCCAGCCACTCTCTCGCTCTCGTCCTCCGAGGACAGCAACATAGCTTGCTCTTGTAGCAAAGCCTCTGGGGGGGTAGGGTCGAGGACTTCAGGCCTCCAGGCCTCCTGTAGGACCCCCGTCGACGAGGCTCTCGTCGACGCCTTTGTCGACGGGACGGAGGATGCCCCATGCGCTAGTGGCGGGAAGGCGGCCGGTGACTGGATCGCCGTCGACGACGCAGGCTTCGCAGGTGGTTTTGGCGGTCCCGCCTACTCCACACTGTGCCCGCTTTTACTCGACTCTCGACTCGTGGTCGATCTGTGATGATCGCCCGAGAAGGATTTCCTTTCCTTCTCATGCTTTTTTGATGAGGATGATTTCTTTGACGAGGAGTCTGTAGTGGAGTGAGTTCCAGACGACTCTTTTTCCGACGATCTAGATTTCTTCGCCGGTGGTTCCGACGAGGCCGCGCGGCGTGATGTTTTCGCCGACTGTGTGGAGCCTACCTCCGAGGGGGGGTATGCCCCCGCACCCTCATTCAGCCATGCCACCAGGCGTCGAATCCGGTCTTTGAGGGTTTTTTGAGAAAACCCCTTGCATATGTCGCAGGCATCCGCCGAATGGTGAGGGTGGAGGCAATATATACAATCCATATGTCCGTCCCCCTCGTAAACCTTTTTCAAGCCGCACGTCGCGCATGGACGGAACAGCGCTTTTCCTGATACAGAGGACATATCGTACTCGAAATCCAATAAGGCAACCTAGTACAAAATAGTAAGACAACACAAGGAGATCCCACTACTTTGGAGACGGTTGAAATCTGAAGGGGAACCGCGGGGGCGGGCCTCTTATACGGGGACGGCCTGCGGAGCATGCGTAGGCGGGTCCTAAAAGGACGTAGATAGGACACAAAAGTGTCGGAAGTTTTCCTATAGAAAAAGGCTATATATGTGTACCGAGGGGTCCCAGTCTGACGACGGGGAATATTCTAAGCATGTGAATCCATGAAAGATCCAATGCTGGAGAATATATGAAATCAATACGAGGAACGGAGAGTCTGGATTACACACGTTTATTTAATGACTATGAGGTGAAAAAAGGCAAGGTCACACAAGAGGCATTACAGTACACCCACGTTTATGACCAAAAAATTGCAACGAGAAAAAAGATCATGAACAGGAAAATCAACCAGCTAAAGAAAGACCAACCCAAGGCCTACGGGGAACACATTCTGAAACTGAAATAACAACATAGAAATTGGGCTAAAATACACAATAAAATATTGCTCCGGTATGATGCAGAATCTATGCTGGAACTGATTAAGACCCGCAATAGTGGTGAAATCTGGTCAATGCTAAATCGTCTAGACCCACCTCAGGAAGCTCTTCTGCTGAATCCTATCCCAGCTGCAACCTGGACTGAGTATTTCAAGAAGTTCACAGATAATGCATCCTCAAATATTCCAACTGGTTCCCCAACAGAATCAAAGTGGGATCGCCTTGACGTGGCTCCCGAATCAATCATGGCGAGCATCAACAAACGTAGCAGTTTGTGAGCCCCAGGGCCCGATGGGCTGACTAACATGATGTTAAAACAAAACCCGGCTCAGTGGACTGAGTTTTTGACGATTCTATTCTTGTACATCACTGAGGTAAAGAGGATCCCACTGTCATGGAAGGTCTCAATAATTGTGCCCATCTAAAAAAATGGCCTGAGGTCAGATTCTGCTAATTCTAGACCAATAGCAGTACTGGACATGGCCAGAAATTATTTGCCTCCTTATTATTGAAAAACCTATCTCAGTGGTCAACTACAACAGCCCACAGGAACGATTGGCAATCCGGCTTTGTGAGTGAATAGGGACGACTCTGAACATTTTCAACATAAACATCCTCAAAGCAAGAACTGACCAAAACCGAGCAAAGCAAATATATTTGGCCTTCATAGACTTAAACCAAGCGTTTGACACTATCAAGCGTCCAGTCCTGTGGGCAAAGAGGGAACAGTGGGGCTGCCCAGGTAACAACATAGCCCCTATTAAAGACTTCTATTTAGGTACTACGCTAAGGGTAAGGGTCAATAACAGAGGGGCATTAACAAAATCAATACATACAACAAAGGGGTTGGAACAAGGATGCCTGCTGGCCCCGGAACGTTTTTATTTGTTTATCTCATATATTGACAAAGCATTTTTGGGCACCAGATACTTCCCGCCTAAATTGGGAGACGAGGAGGTGGGTCGCCTTTTGTTCTCAGATGGCATCGTACTGGCCGACCAAATGCCAGTGGGCCTTCAGAGGCAATAAGACACCCTGCATATATTACATCAAATGGCTTGTGGATAAACCCATCAAAATCAAGGTCTATGGCCTTTGGCAACCCAATGATGAGCAGGAAAAAAGAGGCAAAAGCATGGTTCTTGCAAGGAGAAAAAATACCGGAGGTCAAGTCTCTAATCTACCTTAGTGTTTGTTTAAACACTAGTACTTGTGACGCTCTTAGACTGACCTTGCTTCGTAATAAAGCAATCAATCTTGCATCTCAAGGTAAGATAATTCTGAAAAAAGTCTGTGGGTTTTCAATGATCCCGTTGATCAAATTTTACAGGATGAAAGTCACACCAATCCTAACATATGGTGCTGAGACCTCGTTAAACTTTGATGTCAAAAATTGGAAATTAATTGAAGGTCTATTCTGGAAAAAGGTGTTGAATGTACCGAAGAGTCTCCCGATCCAGGCCATACAGATGAAACTTGGCCTGACCTCATTTAAAGCCATAGTGATGTGGAAACCCCTTCAGTTATTTCGGAAATTCATCGAACCCAACCCAAAGGGTGGTTTTCAGGGTCCTACAGAGACCCTTAACAGAAAAATCAGAAGGCTCCCTACGAGAATGGGAAAGTGTCTGTAATTCGGCCCTCACCGACCTGGGAGAAACAGCACTAACATTGGTGCAAAACCCTGACAATGTGAAGAAAAAACTATGCATACTTCATTGGATCAGTACCCAAGATGAAAAGCAAGTGCTTAAACTATATGGAAAGCCAGTAGGAGAGGAAAATAAACTGAACTGCTTACCAAAATATCTACAGCTCATCCCTAGCTGGTTCTTCAGATCTCAGTTTCTGAGAATTCGTCTCAATCTATTTCCAACAGGGGAAGTTCTGAGACCACGAAACCAGGATGAGGGATTTCTAATCTGCCGGCTGTACAAAGAAAACAGGAGGGACATTTCCAAGAAATACCTGAACATGACAGAGAACTTGGTTTACATGTGTGTTTGAGGTGAATTCGGATTTTTCATGTTGGATTAACTGGCTTAAAGGTTTTTCTATTGTATAACCATAAACAGCCAATAAAAATAAAAAATAAAAAAGAACACTACCAGACCATTAGCCATGGTCTGTGGCCATGGCCAGTGCGCACAGCCTTTATTTTTTAAATCGCTACCTGATCACTACCCATGATCTTCGGCCGGGGCCACTGTCTATTTTAGAACACTAACAGACCTCTAGCCATTGCATGGCCTTCCGCCGTGACCACTGTCGCCCTGGCCTTTGCCCACTGTATTTTAGAAATCACTACAAGACCACTAGCCATGGATTTTGTCCATGGCCAATGGTCATGGCCTCCGGTCGTGCCCATTGTATTCTTTAAATCGCTGCCTGATCACTAGCCATGGCCTCTGGCCATGCCCACTGTTCATTTTAGAACATTGCCGGACCCTTTAGCCAAGGCTTTAGCCCACTGTATTTTTTTAAATCACTACCTGGTCACTAGCCATGTCTTTCGAACATGGCCAGTGGGCACGGCCTCTCCATTTTAGAACACTACCAGACCACTACCCATGGTTTATGGACATGGCCAGTGGGCACGGCCTTCCGCCATGCCCACTGGCCATTTTAGAACACTACCCAACCATTAGCCATTGGCTTCAGCCATGGAAAATTGGCAACCCACTGTATTGTTTAAATCACATGCCAGACCACTAGCCATCGGTTTCGACCATGACCTTTAGGCACGGTCTTCCTCCGTTCCCACTGTCTATTTTTGAACATTACCAGACCACTAGTCATGGCATTTGCCCACTGTATTTTTTAAATCACTACCAGACCCCTAGCCATTGCCTTCGGCCATGCCCGCTGTCCATTTTCAAACACTGTCGGACCACTAGCCATGGCCTTCGGCCATGCCCACAGTCCATTTTAGAACACTACCAGACCACCAGCCATTGTTTACGGCCATGGCCAGTGGGCATGTCCTTCCACTGTGCCCACTGTCCATTTTAGAACACTACCAGACCATTAGCCATGGTCTTTGGCCATGGCCAGTGGGCACCGTCTCCAGCCGTGCCCACTGTATTTTGTAAATCGCTACCTGATCACTAGCCATGACCTTTGGCCGGGCGCTCTGTCCATTTTATAACACTACCAGATCGCTAGCAATGGCCTTAGCCCACTGTATTTTTTAAATCACTACCAGACCACTAGCCATGGACTTCGGCCGTGCCAACTATATTTTTAGATAACTACCAGACCATTAGCCATGGCCATTGGCCATGCCCACTGTATTTTTAAATCACTACCTGGCCAATAGCCATGGCTTTTGCCCATGGCTAGTTGGCATGGCCTTTGACCATGCCCAATGTCCATTTTAGAACACTACTAGTCCACCAGCTATGGCCTTTGTACATGGCCAGTGGGCACGGCCTTCAGCCATGCTGACTGCCCATTTTAGAACACTGCTAGACCACTAGCCATGGCCTTCTTCCATGCCCACTATCCATTTTAGAACACTACCAGATAACTAGCCATGGCCAGTGGCCATGGCCAGCGGCCATGACGGAAGGCCATGCTCCCTGTATTTTTAAAATGACAATGGCCATGACAAGTGGGCAACTCACTTTATTTTTAAAATACTGATGAGACCACTAGCCATGGCCTTAGGCCCTGCCTACTGTCCATTTTAGAAAACTAGTAGACCACTAGCCATGGCCTTTGCCCACTGTATGTTTTAAATCACTACCAGACCACTAGCCATGGCCTCTGGCCGTGACCACGGTAGTTTTTAAAATCACTACCTGATCACAAGCCATGGCCTTTGGGCCGGGCCCACTGTCCATTTTAGAACACTGCCAGAGCACTAGCCATGACCTTTGCCCACTGTATTTTTTAAATCACTACCAGACCAGTAGTGATGGCCTTTGGCCATGGCCAGTGGGCACGGCCGTAAGCCATAAACACTGTCCATTTTAGAACACTACAGGCCCACTAGCAATGGCCTTCGGCCATGCCCACTATCCATTTTAGAACACTACCAGACCAATAGCCATGGCTTTGGCCATGACCACTGTCCAATTCAGAACACTAACAGACCATCACCATGGTCAGTGGGCACAGATTCCAGCCGTGCCCACTCTATTTTTTAAATCACTACATGATCACTAGCCATGGCCTTCAGCTGGGCCACTGTCCATTTTAAAACACTACCAGACAACCATGCCCACTGTATTTCTAAAATCACTATCTGGTCACTAGCCATAGCGTTTGGCCATGACCTTCGGCTGAGTCCACTATTCATTTAAAACACTACCCGACCATTAAAATTACAAAAACCTTGTTTTTATTACTTTTTTGCCATAGCCAGGGGTATAATTATAATTAGGATTTCCCGTTTTCAGTGGGTTTTATTTTTACTTCTGTGGGTCTTTTTCCAGTGTTTTCAACAAATTGCAGAATCTGTGTTTATCAGTGTTTTCCCGTGTGCCCCCTTAAAAAAATCACAGATAATTGTTTTTTCCAGTGTAAACACACACATATTATTTTATTGTTTCATTGCGTTCATAAGTAGGTTAATATCTCTCATAACCGGTTGCAAGAATAAAATATGCCCAGGTACGAGAGGTTAACCTCGAAATCCACCCTAATGCAACCGTCGCTTAAAGACGTTCATCAATCACGGACTGATTCTGACCTGTTTTGACAGTGGTATTGTTATGTATAAAAGATGGCAGGCTTTGAGAACTCACATTTCTTTTTAGGCAATGCTCAGTGAGATTATATTATTTGCAGAGGATCACACACTTTTGTTAAGCAGCATGCTCCAAACCCCTTGTTTTATGGCTGGTCTCTTGGTGACTGTTGTGATAAATAACACAACCCCAACTAGCCACATTTAAGCAGCACAGAAAATGGAAGAAAATGACCGGGTGCAAGAATAACATATGCCCAGGTACTTTTGCCCTCATAGCGAAAATCAAAAGCTGGCACCCATGAATATACTCACAGTAAGTGAATATGTATCTTAAAGTGATAAATAAAAATGTAGTTCATTAGAACTTCTCCTTAGAAGAAGGCGTGCAAGACAAAATAGCATTGGATTTTTAAAAATGTAATGACCACCAGAAACATAACCTGAGAGAGGAAATGTTCCACTAAATATGTTGGCAAAGTATGAAAGGTGCTCACCATTTAAACCCAGCAATCTGTTGGAAAATATTCCCTGGAAAACAAAATCCCAATACGTAACCAGTGCTTGTGGTCTTGTGAGTAAGCGTCTGCACTGGGAACATGACAACCTGAGTAAAATCCTGGTAGCCAAATACTTGAGCAAGCTTGCCAACCTCAAAAAACCCCAAAGGATTGCCTCCGCCCTATGAAAAAAAGTTATGCTGTCTACCCACATGTGTCCTTTACTTGTGCCCTGAAAAACAGCCACAATACTCTGCTTTATAAAGATAACTTGAAACGTACACATACCGTAGTGGCACTCAAATATATAATTCCTTAATTGATATGATATGATATGGTATTTGTAAAGCGCCTATACACAAGTGTTTCAAGGCGGGGCGAGGCGGGGGGGACAAGGGGAGACAGACAACGATCCTACTAGGCCAGGTGTCATTCAGATCGTGCAAGTGCAAGGGTGGAGGGGAAGGGAAAGTGCAAGGGGGAAGTGGAGAGGGGAGAGTGCAGTACATGGTTAATAGCATACAGGATAAATAACAAGGGCCAGCTAGTGGCAAGTGCGAGATAGTGCAGACAAGTGCTGGGTGCGAGATAAGTGCAGACAAGTGCTGGGAAGGGGGGCTGTAGGGATACAGTCACAGACCCGCAGTGCAGGGGGTAGCCAGGGAGGCAGTGCAGGGGAGAGTGGCTGGGCCAAGTACCGAGAACGGTGAGTGGCCCAGTTGCAGATTCAGTGCAGTTTCAGAAGTTTAGCAGGGGAGAGTGGGAGAGAAAGCGGAGGCAAAGAGGAAGGTTTTGAGGTGCCTCCGGAACCGGAGATGGTTCTCCTCAAGTTTCAGGGAGGCAGGAAGGCTGTTCCAGAGGGAGGCCCCTGCAGCGGAGAGAGATCTGCCCCCAACTCGTTGTTTGGAGAAGCGGCTGACCCTGAGGGAGTTGGAGGCGGATGAGCGAAGAGCTCGAGAAGGAAGATATTTAGGAAGAGAGAGTTGAAGGTATTTTGGCCCAAGGCCCCAGAAGGCCTTGTGGACAATGCAGAGGGTTTTGAACTTGATCCTCGCAGTCACTGGGAGCCAGTGTATTGATTTCCGTCCTGGAGAGATACGGTCCTTGGGCTTGAGGCCAAGGACATGTCTCGCAGTCCTGTTCTGGATGAGATGCAAAGGGTGGAGAGTAGAGGCAGGCAGATTTAGATAGAGGCTGTTACAGTGGTCCAGCTTCGAGAGAACCAGGGCTCTAGAGACAGTGAGCTTCTGGGGGAAGGATAGGAAAGGAAGGATACCTCGGAGGAGGTGGAGCTGGTAGTGTGACTTCTTAGAGACGTTGCATATGTGAGGAGAGAAGGAGAGTGTGGAGTCGAAGATGACCCCGAGGTTTTTTGCCTTGCAGGTAGGAGCAGGAAGAGGGCCAAGAGAGGCCAGCCAGAGAGCTGCAGGGAAGGAGGGAGTGGGTGTGCCGATGAGTAGAATCTCAGTCTTACTGGCATTAAGGCAGAGGTCGTTGGCGGCACACCATTCCTGGATAGCAGAAAGACAGTCAGAGATGAGGGAAGGAGAAGAGGAGGCCGAGAGTAGCCTGAAAATGAGCTGGGTATCATCCGCATAGCACTGAAAGTTGGTGCAGAGAGCGGCGATGAGGTGGGTGAGGAGTGCCAGATACTGGTTAAACAGCCAAGGAGAGAGGTTAGAGCCCTGGGGGACACCACAGGTAGAGAAAAAGATGTCAGAGAGGAAAGACCCCACTTGGACCTGGGAGGGTCGATTGGAGAGGAAAGACGACAGCCACGCCAGAGCCTACCAGTGATACCCAGGTTATCACGGAGACGGTTGAGCAGGATGGTATGGTTGACGGTGTCAAAGGCAGAAGAGAGATCAAGCAAAATGAGAACACATGGAGTGTTAGAGTCAAGATTCGAGAGCAGGTCCTCACGGATGTTCAGGAGAGCAGTTTCCGTGCTTCTGGCAGCTCTGAAGCCAGACTGATGGTCATGAAGACTACCAACAGATTCAGCATGGAGATTAAGCTGGGAGATGGCAGTTTCTCCAGGAGTTTGCCCAGGAAGGGAGTGATAGAGATTGGGCGATAGTTAGCAGGGGAGGAGGGGTCGGAAGAGGGTTTCTTAAGAAGGGGGTGCACAAGGGAGTGCTTGAGAGGGGATGGGAAGACTCCAGAGGCGAAGGAGTGATTGCAGAAGTCAGCAAGGGCAGGAGCCAAGGAGTCGATGTGGTCCTTGATAGTTTTGGAGGAACAGGGGTGGACCTGTTTTGACGAGACTTTCATAGATCGGACTTGTCTCGAAACCTCGTCAGCAGAAAACAGGGGAAAGGCAGAGAAGGAGAGAGGAGGGGTGGCTGCAGAAGGGCCAGAGGTAGAGCAGGGAATAGAGGGGGGGGAGGTGATAGGAGGAGAGTGAGGACAGGATGTTCTGAGTTTTTGAGATGAAGTAAGAGGCCAGTGCCGTGCAGAGGGCCTGGGAGGGGACAGGAGAGGTAGAGACTGCAGCAGAGTTGGCCAGCTCCTTGCAGATTTTAAAGAGTTCGGCCGAATTATTAGATGCCGCAGAGATGCGTGATTGGATAAGGACTCTCTTCTTGGTGAGAACGGAGAGCCGGTATTGCCTTTGGAGCAGGTGACAGGCCAGGTTGTCAGAGGATGAACATGAGGCACGCCATTTCCTCTCTGCCACTCTGCACTTGCGTTTAAGGGTGACGAGATCCGAGTCATACCAGGAGTTACATTTGGCTTTGGGCTTCAGGCGGATTCTCATGACAGGGGCAAGGATATCAAGAGTATCAGATATAGCAGAGTGGAGAGCAGAGAGGGCTGTGTCAGGGTGGGAGTCAGCCAAAGGGGGAGGAGGAGGCGAGAAGGTGGCAGCGAAAGCCTCAACTGACACGCGCTTCATGGTTCGGATGACCGAGAAGGAAGGTGGCAGTGATGAGGGTGGCTTTTCCTGTGGGGTAGGGAGGGTGAGGTGGGAGGAGAGGAGAAAGTGATTACTGCAGGAGAGAGGAGTGGAGAGAGGGACAGAGAGGGGAAGGTCAGAAGAGATCAGAGCATCGAGAGTGTGCCCTGTAGAATGGGTCGGCCCAGACGAGAGAATAGAGAGTGAGAGAGAGTTGCAGAGGTCGCGAAAGAGTCCAGAGGGTCCCCAGGAGGCATCCAGGTGGATGTTGAAATCTCCAAGAAGGAGGAGTGGAGTGGTTGAGGACAGGAGTGAGGAGGAGAGGTCGGCCCACTCGGAGAGGAAGGAAGAAATTTGACCAGGTGGCCGATAGATGGTGGCCACGGTAAGGGAATGGCTAGGAGAGAGAGAGAGCCGGCAGACAAGACATTCAAAAGAGGAGTAGGTCTGCGTCGGAGTAACAGTGGCAGGAATCCACTCAGGGAAGATAAGGGCCACACCCCCTCCAGCACGGTTGGGCCTGGGCACGGAGAGGATCTTGTAGCCATCAGGTAGGAGTGTGTCAAAGCTAGCCGTGAACCATGTCTCAGTGAGACCGAGGACATCAAGGTCCAGTTCCTCAAGAAGGCGGCCGATATTAGAGGAATGTTTGACGGCAGAGCGAGAGTTAAGAGTAGCAATGTGGAGAAGGTTGCCATCTTTGCAGGACTTCCGGGGAGGGGTACAGATCAGAGGTACGCCCAGCAGAGGTGAAGAAGGAGCATGTGAGGGGGCAGGGAGGGAGGGTAGAGGCAAGGTAGTAGAGGACAGAGGAGGGGGGACAGCAGGAGCGGAAAGGAAGTTGATGAGGCGCGGGAAGCGTCTATCAAAGAGGTGAAGGTTGGCCTGAGGGCCTTGAACCAAGACAGTCCCATTAGCGTAGACATTAATGATGGCCTTAGAGGAGTGGAAGGAGGCCAAGAGGACGTCCCAACGGGTGCCACCATTAATGGGAGAAGAGGAAAAAGGATAGAGCACAGAGACCATGTGAAGGGTCCACAGGTCAGGTGAAGGCACGAAAAAGAGGATGTCGGTGAGAGTTTCCTTGGAGGAGGCATTAGTGTAGGTGTCAGCGATAGGGAGGCCTAGGTTGGAGACCACGATGTCCTTTTTAAACTTTTACCTACCAGATTTAGTGAGGAGAGCAGGATAGTCAATGGAGAAGCAGTTAGAAAAGATAGGAGAAACAGAGAGCACCATGGAATAGGAGGGAGTGGGGGGGGGAGACAGGACGAGCGCAAGCGGACAGGAAGAGAGCGGCAGCCCTAGTTAACCACAATTTAAGAACACAGTTATAGAATTATGTTAGGCAAAAAGTGTACAATTGTGGCAATTTACCCAACATATAGCTATTTTGGACAAGGGTGTACCCCTTTCCATTAAATATTTAAAAACTACTGGGCAGTTTGGGCTGTGCGGTCCTGCATAAATTGGCCTTTTTTGTCTCTGGGAAAATGAAGGGGGAGAAGGCTGGAAATGCGGTTTTTATTTTGTTTTGTTTTCTTAATAACTTTTTTTATTTTTTGACAAATATTTCCCACAATTTGCAGTCTTAGGGGCAGAGGCAGGGGGACAGGTGCATATTTAGTTGTCTTCTGAATTTCAACCAAATCTGTCACACGAGTCAAATGTTATTAGCAATTCTTTTTTTGGGTTTCCTATAGGAGTCCGTCTCACCTTAATTATAGGAAGCCGACCACCGCCCTATAATGAATTATATTTGTTCATCTGCAAAAATGAGTGTACAGACTTTTGCACATATCAAATAATATGTGGTCCCTTTGTGCTTACAGATGGGCTATTGAGATCAACCCACTCCACTCAACCTCATTGCAACTCTCCTTTGATTCGTTTTATACAATTCCTTGTCTTCTATATTGTGTGGTGGATAATTAAACAACTGGCTTTAAAAGGAGTCCCCATGGGGGTTCATAATATTTGACCAAAAATATTTGACCAATTGTAACGTAATGTAACTTTGACCTGTAAATCGCGACTTCTGCCATTCCAACAGCTTCTTGGCAATCAGTTATGCAAGAGAGAGGGGCAAGGTGCACATCTCAGTTGGCATGGTGTGCCCAGATTGGAAGCACCAGCTATCTTTCAGCCGGTATGATATCATGTGTGTTGGCTAAGGGCTTCTGGGGTTTGTGTTGCCATAGGCGAGTCCTTAGTGAGCATTGGTGGTTCTGGGGGGAGGGGGGTTCGGGACGGGCTGTACTGTGGTGGGATGCTTAGCTAATTGAAGGGTGGTGAATGTGAGATTTTGGAAATGTTTAATCAGAGAAGCTCCTGCTGTGTACATTTGCCCGCTGAAGTAAGTATGTAAGGTGGAAATAAGGACAGAGATGAGTGGGTTAGTTGGTGGGCAGGTCGGTACAGAGATCATATCTGTGGCTGCATGGTTATGTTCATGGCTATGTTCATTGAGCAGCCTCAAGACATTTGCATGCTTGTTTGTGGTTTTCTGAGTTTGCTTTTACTGATTTGAAGTTTTCTTGCTTTTGTGTTTGTCTGGGTTTACTTGTATACCTCTGGGGACACTTTTAAGCAGCCCATGGGGCATTTCCTTGCTTATTTGGTAAAATGAGCATCTAGTCATGCAAAGAAGAAGTCACCAAAAGGAGCTTTAACACTTATGTCCCAATGATTTAACAGGAAAACTGGCGAATGTCCCATTGCACAGGTCTCCTGGTTGTGGAAAGCTATCCTAGATGCAAGGTGGCGAGTGTTGTAGTTGGTCCAGTCAAACAAGCAATGCAAAATAAATAATGCATTGCCTTTGTTGTCGTTCTAAGTATCTGAAAATGTTCTGAATCCACTGGGATTGAATGAGAAATCTCTCTCGTGTCGTGTTGTTGGACTGTCTGGTTTTAACGTTTTTATTGTAGGAATGCGGTGATGATAGTTTTGTGAGCTTGGGGGGCATGCGTTTTGATGCTTCGTGGGAAAGGCTTCTCTGGAGACACTTCTTGATTCCAGGCACTGACTAGTGTCGAGAAATACCATCATCAATAAAGTTTATTCAGAATAAAAATCCATAAACACAGTTACAAACAGTGCATACAAATATTACAATGTTTAACAATAATGAAAACAGTCCATGTAAGGCACAGTTCATACAGAAGGATATAAAAGCATTAAAATAACATGGAAAAAGAAAATTAATGTGCTATCTCATCTGGCAGACTGTTTGTGCCGCCGATACCAGGCTTTTCTTAAAAATTCTAAACAACCCCATGCCACTGGTGGTAGGTACAGCACGCAAGAGAAAAATCAAAGCAGGTCTAACCTGGCTGAAACCTGCATTTCTAAGCAGAGGCACAATAGTCCTTTTTCTTATGTCCTGATTAGCCGGACACAACATTACTAAGTGTAAAAGATCTTCCTCGGGCCAATCACAGCATGGACAAGCTGTGGACTGTTCCATGCTCGACGAATTCCTTGTTCTCATCCCAAGCTACATGTTCTGTGACTGGACAAAACATTATGAAGAACCGGGAATGTGAAGAGGTCGGGATTGGTTTTGGTATGTTTTCATGATCGAGGTGGTCTGCTTGTTGTCCTGGTAGTCATGTTTCTCTGTCGCTTTGTTGCCAAAGTGAGTTGATAGGGCTTGGCAGATATGTTATAAAGTTACTGGTTAGTAGCTACAGGCTGATAGGTTTGTAATCTCCTCCATAATTTTGAACGTTTCCTTTTATGAAACCAGTGCTTGCTCTCTTCTGGTCTAGTGGTAGGATTTCAAGGCTTTCTACCTTTTCTTCATGTAGATTTGCAGTTTTGGATTGCATGCGGGTTTGTCAATGCATGTTGTTTTCACTGAGTATTTCAATGTTTTCTGAAGAGCCTTTTTCTTGGGAGTGTGAATTCTACATTCTTGGAGTGTGTGGAATACGTCATCCAGATTCGTGGGGCACGATTTTAAAGTTTGGACAGCGGATAGGTATGATTGCGTAGCATCTTGCAAGGTGTTCTCCCCATTAGAAGGGGCGTAGAATTTCTGATTGCAGAAAATTCTCTTCAGTGTCCAGCTGTGGAGAGGGGAGCTTTTGCTAATAACTTAAATCGTAGGGCTTCTAGGATTCCACAGAGGGTCTTGACTACGGTGTTAGATTTATTCTCGAGTCACATGTCAAAATCTCACAAAATGGCCAGATAATCCCGGTCCACGGAGAGCTTTGTAACTGCATCAGTAAATTTGTGAGAAAATGAATAATTTTAAAGTGGGGGGGGGGGGTAGATCAGCTGGATCAGGAGCTGCATGTGTGAGTGTAGTTGCATTGCAGAAAGAGCAATGCACAGTATGGCATACATTCCTTCATGTTTACCTATCAGTGGATATATTCCTTGGGTCTGATGGAAATACGTCAGCCCTTCTTTTCTGTCCGGTTAATGAAAATAATCTGAAGCATGATGGGATCACCTCATGTACAACAGGAATATAATCACCATTTAACCAGGTCTTGATGATGAAGAGGAGGCTTATGTTGCTCTCCACGATAAGGCCATAGATGTCAGAGCAGTGTTTGGATATGGCATTCATCCCCCATTCCAGGGGCTGCAACTGGGATAATGGCGCGGCACCCCAAGTTATCGGCCCGAACAAAGCTCTGATTCAAATAATTCATTTGCTGCGTGTTCCAAGGCAAATAAGATGGCCTCCGCCGACGCCAACACCATAGCAACCAGTGCCGCCCTGAAGCCCGGGAACATCACCGCCGCAGTGCTGAGTGCCTATTCGCTCCCCCGACTCGCCTGCCCCTCCCCTCCTGCTTTAAATGGAGGTGGAGTGGGCCGCGAGGCGAAGCCGGGAGAAGAAAGCCGCAGAAAAAGGCCAGCGCTCCTCTTAGCAGCTCTTCGCTCATCGCTGTCTGCCGCCTGCTGCGAAATGCCGCCCGTTCCCCAAGGTAAGAAGATCTCAAAATCCTTGCCTCTGCAGCCCCACTTGATCACTTCAAGTCATGAACGTCTACGATCACGGACGCACACAGCCCCACCAATCGCACTACCTCCGCCTACGAGCACATGTAGTGCTCGCCTACAAACTAGAACGAATGCTGCAACTCGCATCGCCTGCCCAGTTGCCTCAAACCCACAAACGAGATACTTCTCGACGATCGCCACAACTCACCCAACTACCTCTCAGGGCTCTCGCCCCTCGCCCAACCTAGTCACTAGCAATGCTACCATAGCATCTAACAACCTGCTTACCACCCTGGACATGAGCCCCCCCAGGGAGGAACGTACTGACCGCAGTGCCACTGTATCTATGCCTGTGACCTATGAAAATGGGAGCCCCACTATTGCCAATTCTTCTACCTTAACCATGCAATGTATTGATGCACATGCCACTGTATCTATGGTTGTGACCCCTGAAAATAGGAGCCCCACTATTGCCAATTCTTCTGCCTTAACCATGCAATGTATTGATGCACATGCCACTGTATCTATGCCTGTGACCCATGAAAATGGGAGCCCCACTATTGCCAATTCTTCTACCTTAACCATGCAATGTATTGATGCACATGCCACTGTATCTATGCCTGTGACCCCTGAAAATGGGAGCCCCACTATTGCCAATTCTTCTACCTTAACCATGCAATGTATTGATGCACATGCCACTGTATCTATGCCTGTGACCTATGAAAATGTGGCCTCCACGATACAAACCACTACTCCTACCACCCCCAACCCCACCTCAAATGTGCCTTGATCAATGCCCGGTCTATCAACGCCCATGCCTTAGACATTCATGACCTCATCACCACCAATGACTTAGACCTCCTCCTGGTCACTGAAACGTGGCTACATGAAGCCTCAGGCCCCGCACTTTCCCTTGCACTCCCACCTGGCTATGCTGTCACCAGACAAGACTGCCCCACCAAAGGTGGAGGAGTTGCACTAATAGCCAAAGACTCCCTCATCATCAGAAAGATTGATAAAACTATTAACAACAACAGTGACTATCTCCAACTCAAACTCACCATCTCTCACCACTGCACCATTATGCTTCACCTTATCTATCGCCCACCAGGCCCGCTCGTGACTTCCAGTCCTCCCTCATCCACGTTTTGGCAGACAATCTAAAGAAATCAACCAAAGCCATCCGCTTCTGTGACATCAACCTATGCCTGCATGACACCAAAGATCTTGCTTCCAAATCACTCAATACATCCCTTGAAACCCCAGGCTTTATAAACACTGTCACAGAACCCACCCATTCCCTAGGCAGAACACTTGACTGGATCGGCCAACACAACTGCCCTCTCACAATCACAGGTAATAATCCTACCCCTTTGTCTGACCACCACATCATAACCTTTAATATCCATACCACCAGAACCCCATCGCTCTCAGCCCCTACCACCTGCCCTCACAAGAAGTGCCCGCCTACTCACCAAAGAGAGACTCACACCATTTGTACAGGGACCCGCCTTCAGACCTCCCGTTTCCAAGGACCCAGAAACCGTTGAGCAGAACTATAACACTGCCATCTCTGCAGCAATTAATTCCATTGCCCCTCTCAAACCTCGCAAATCTAAATCTACTAGCCACACCAATACTTGGTTCACCCCAGACCTCCTCAAACTCCGTACGGACAAGTGTTCTGCACTAGCACGCTGGTAGACATCCCATGATGAAAAAGACAAACTTGTCTTCAAATCACGTTCCAAAGAATATAAAAAGGCCATTATCCAAGCCAAAGCCAATCATTCGAAACCAGAATCACTGAAGCAAAGTCCAACACCAAGGAAATGTTTACCATATTCAGAGAGCTTGAGACCCCAACACCGACACCCCAAAACTTCACCAAAGATAAGGCCTGTTGTGATGACATCCAAACAGCCATGCGTAATGAGCTGAACCTGCTTCAAGCTAAAATTATGAACACCAGACTTACGCTCCCTACCCCCCAAGCCCCACTCCCACTACTTCCTCCCCCTCAGATGCCTCCCCTACCTTCTCATTCAAAACCATCCAGGAAAAAGACATAATTAACATAATGAAAGGCATCAAACCTTCCAATTGCAAAGGAGACCCCTGCCCCGCACCATTATCAAGGACTGTGCAGACTCCCTCGCTCCATTCCTAACAGCCTTTGTCAAAGCCTCCTTCACCACAGGGGAAAGTCCCTTCCTCCCTCAAGTAAGCATCGTTCAGGCCTCATAAAAAATCCACACATGTCCCCACCTCACCCAACAACTACAGGCCCATTACCACCGTCCCCTTCCTACTTAAAATTCTGGACAAAGCAGCATACCTGCAAGTTCAGCACTTTCTCGAGGAGAATAAACTCCTAGGACTGAGACAATCCGTCATTTTTGCCCCAAACACGGGACTGAGACCACCCTACTCGACCTTAAAAACCAGATGGACGACACAAGAGACCAAGGCAAACCGGTCCTGCTTCTTCTCCTCGATCTCTCTGCTGCATTCGACCTTGTAGATCATGATGTCCTATGCCATCACCTCACCTCCACAGCCAACTTCTGTGCAGAAGCCAGTACATGGATTACCTTATTCCTACAAGGTAGGACCATGCAGGTGTTCTCTGATCTAGCCACTGCTTCACCTACCATCATGTTATGTGGCATACCGCAAGGCTCCTGCCTCTCTCCTACCCTTTACAACATCTTTACTCGCCCCCTCTTTCTCATCCTTGACGCCATGGGCATCTCCTACACAAATTACATGGACGACACGCAGATCCTTCTCACACTTACAGGGGACTATGACACTGACTCCACGACTCTCAACAACATCTACAACACCATCCAAACATGTATGGCTGCCAACCGTCTCTGCCTCAACTCGGACAAAACCGAACACCTACTTGTAGGCTCCATTGACACCCTCAAAAAACTTGATGCCCAGTTTAGCCACTTCACCATTGACTCCATCAAAATTCCAGTATCCGACTCGGTAAAAACCCTAGGCGTTTACTTAGATTCTAATCTATCCATGACTAGACAAGTAAATGCAATTGCCTCCTCTGCTGCCTACCATGCAAAACTTCTCAATGCATCCAGGCCCTTTCTCTCCAATGACACCTGCACCAACATAGCTAGAGCCATCACTGGATCCCGGCTGGACTACTGTAATGTTCTCTTCCTTGGGACCTCCACAAAAAAACCTTGAGAAACTGTAAGTAATTCAAAACAGCACCCTACGTACAGCAAAAGGCATCTCCAAAAGAGAGCACATCACTGCCACCAGAAGAGCATCCCACTGGCTCCCCATAAAGGAGAGGATCATCTTCAAAGCCCTGACCCTCATCCACAAATGCATCCACCTCTCCGCACCAGCCTATCTGTCACAAAGAATCCACCCTGCCTCCTCCACAAGACCTACCAGGAAACCCTATGCCAACATGCTCACCATACCCAGGGTCAAAAGAGCTAGGGCAGGTGGCACCAGCTTTCCCTACCTGGCCTCCATACACTGGAATGCCCTCCGCACTACCCTGTGAGCTGAACCATCACTCACAGCCTTCCGTAAGGCCATGAAAACCACCTTGTTCGCTGATCAACTCTACCTTCTGATGTGACTACCATCTCTTCCCTAGGGATACTGCAAACTGTGTATGCCTTCAATGCATAATATGTATAACATCCAGGCTGTATAATGCCTTGAACGTTTACCTACTGAAATTAAGGGGGTAATTCATAGAAATTCGCACAAAAGTGGCGCACGCGGCTGGCGCACAGTGTTCCCGTGCGAATGTCTGTGCCAGCCGCGTGCGCTAAAATTGATTTCCGTGCACAGCGTATTCATGGATTTTAGCCTACAAAAGCAGCTGTGGCGCAGCGACCCTGCAGCAGCGCCAGTTACGCCCCCAAGAACGCCCTCGTGCAAGGAAAAGCCATCAAAATCCCCAATTCAGTGCAAAGGGCTGCGGGAACCCTGGACCAGTTTACCGGACTGCCAAACAGCAAACGCCAAGTGGGGACCGTGTATTATGGGTTTCGCGGTAACTTCCACACGCGAAAGGGCCTGTGCGAGTGGGGTACGTGTATAACTGTTGTTCGCGTGAATTTATACACGCGATTGGCCTGGGTATGTGTATTTCAGAGGTGCGCGGGAAGTTTTACACACGATTGGCCTGGGTACGTGTATTTGAGGGGCGCGTGTGAAGTTTTACACGCAAATGACCTGGGTACATGTATTTCAGGGGTGCGCAGGAAGTATTACACGCGATAGGCCTGGGTACATGTATTTCAGGGGTGCGCAGGAAGTTTTACACGTGAATGGCCTGGGTACGTGTATTCCAGGGGTGCGTGGGAAGTTTCACACGTGATTGGCCTGGGTATGTGTATTTCAGGGGTGCGCAGGAAGTTATACACGCGAATGGCCTGGGTACGTGTATTTCCGGGGTGCGCAGGAAGTATTACACGCGATAGTCCTGGGTATGTGTATTTCAGGGGTGCGCGTGAAGTTTTACACGCGAATGGCCTGGGTACGTGTATTTCAGGGGTGCGTGGGAAGTATTACACGCGATTGGCCTGGGTACGTGTATTTCAGGGTGCGCGGGAAGTTATACACGTGAATGGCCTCGGTACGTGTATTTCCGGGGTGCGCGGGAAGTATTACACACGATAGGCCTGGGTACGTGTATTTCAGGGGTGCGCGGGAAGTTTTACACGCAAATGGCCTGGGTACGTGTATTCCAGGGGTGCGCGGGAAGTTTCACACGCGATTGGCCTGGGTACGTGTATTTCAGGGGTGCGCGGGAAGTTATACACGCAAATGGCCTGGGTACGTGTATTTCAGGGGTGCGCGGGAAGTTTCACACGCAATTGGCCTGGGTACGTGTATTCCCAGGGTGCGCAGGAAGTATTACACACGATAGTCCTGGGTACGTGTATTTCAGGGGTGCGCGTGAAGTTTTACACGCGAATGGCCTGGGTACGTGTATTTCAGGGGTGCGCGGGAAGTATTACATGCGATAGTCCTGGGTACGTTTATTGCAGGGGTGCGCGTGAAGTTTAACACGTGAATGGCCTGGGTACGTGTATTTCAGGGGTGTGCGGGAAGTATTACACACGATAGTCCTGGGTATGTGTATTTCAGGGGTGCGCGTGAAGTTTTACACGCAAATGGCCTGGGTACGTGTATTTCAGGGGTGCGCGGGAAGTATTACACGCAATTGGCCTGGGTACGTGTATTTCAGGGGTGCACGGGAAGTTATGCACGCGAATGGCCTGGGTATGTGTATTTCTGGGGTGCGCGGGAAGTATTACACATGATAGGCCTGGGTATGTGTATTTCAGGGGTGCACGGGAAGTTTTACACACGAATGGCCTGGGTACGTGTATTCCATGGGTGCGCGGGAAGTTTCACACGCGATTGGCCTGGGTAAGTGTATTTCAGGGGTGCGCGGGAAGTTATGCATGCGAATGGCCTGGGTAGGTGCATTTCAGAGGTGCGCGGGAAGTTTTACACGCAAATGGCCTGGGTACATGTATTTCAGGGGTGCGCGGAAAGTATTACACGCGATAGTCCTGGGTACGTGTATTTCAGGGGTGCGCGTGAAGTTTTACATGCAAATGGCCTGTGTACGTGTATTTCTGGGGTGCGCGGGAAGTATTACACGCGATTGGCCTGGGTATGTGTATTTCAGGGGTGCGCGGGAAGTTATAGACGCGAATGGCCTGGGTACGTGTATTTCTGGGGTGCGCGGGAAGTATTACACGCGATAGGCCTGGGTACGTGTATTTCAGGGGTGCGCGGGAAGTTTTACACGCAAATGGCCTGGGTACGTGTATTCCAGGGGTGCGCGGGAAGTTTCACACGCGATTGGCCTGGGTACGTGTATTTCAGGGGTGCGCGGGAAGTTATACATGCGAATGGCCTGGGTACGTGTATTTCAGGGGTGCGCGGGAAGTTTAACACGCGATTGGCCTGGGTACGTGTATTTCCGGGGTGCGCGGGAAGTATTACACGCGATAGTCCTGGGTATGTGTATTTCAGGGGTGCGCGTGAAGTTTTACACGCAAATTGCCTGGGTACGTGTATTTCAGGGGTGCGCGTGAAGTTTTACACGCGAATGGCCTGGGTACGTGTATTCCAGGGGTGCGCGGGAAGTTTCACACGCGATTGGCCTGGGTACATGTATTTCAGGGGTGCGCGGAAAGTTATACACGCGAATGGCCTGGGTACGTGTATTCCAGGGGTGCGTGGGAAGTTTCACACGCGATTGGCAGTGTGGGTCCTCCCAGGTGTCCCCTCTACCCCCTCCGCGGCCCCTGCAGGCAGCCCACACCACAGGGGACTACCCTGCACCCCTGGTCATGTCCCGCAGGCAGCCCATCCACCATGGGCATGCCCCCCAGCCAAGCCACATGTCACGTTGAAATATGATCACCAACACATGTCTCCCAGCACCCCCACCCCCCAGCAGTCACCCCCACCCCCCAGCAGTCAGGGGCACCTGCCAGCAGGCCCCCACACATGTCTCCCAGCACCCCCGCCCCCCAGAAGTCAGGGGCGCCTGCCAGCAGGCCCCCACACATGTCTCCCAGCACCCCCGCCCCCCAGCAGTCAGGGGCGCCTGCCAGCAGGCCCCCACACATGTCTCCCAGCACCCCCGCCCCCCAGCAGTCAGGGGCGCCTGCCAGCAGGCCCCCACACATGTCTCCCAGCTCCCCCGTCCCCCAGCAGTCAGGGGCACCTGCCAGCAGGCCCCCACACATGTCTCCCAGCACCCCCACCCCCCAGCAGTCAGGGGCACCTGCCAGCAGGCCCCCACACATGTCTCCCAGCACCCCCACCCCCCAGCAGTCATGGGCACCTGCCAGCAGGTCCCCACACATGTCTCCCAGCACCCCCACCCCCCAGCAGTCAGGGGCACCTGCCAGCAGGTCCCCACACATGTCTCCCAGCACCCCCACCCCCCAGAAGTCAGGGGCACCTGCCAGCAGGCCCCCACACATGTCTCCCAGCACCCCCACCCACCAGCAGTGCGGGGCACCTGCCAGCAGGCCCCCACACATGTCTCCCAGCTACCCCACCCCCCAGCAGTCGGGGGCACCTGCCAGCAGGCCCCCACACATGTCTCCCAGCACCCCCACCCCCCAGCAGTCAGGGGCACCTGCCAGCAGCCCCCCACTCATATCTCCCAGCACCCCCACCCCCCAGCAGTCAGGAGCACCTGCCAGCAGGCCCCCATACATGTCTCTCATCACCCCCACCCCCCAGCAGTCAAGGGCACCTGCCAGCAGGCCCCCACACATGTCTCCCAGCACCCCCACCCCCAGCAGTCAGGGGCACCTGCCAGCAGGCCCCCACACATGTCTCCCAGCACCCCCACGCCCCAGCAGTCAGGGGCACCTCCCAGCACCCCCACCCCCCAGCAGTGCGGGGCACCTGCCAGCAGGCCCCCCATCATGTCTCCCAGCACCCCCACCCCCCAGCAGTCAGGGGCACCTGCCAGCAGGCCCCCACACATGTCTCCCAGCACCCCCACCCCCCAGCAGTGCGGGGCACCTGCCAACAGGCCCCAACACATGTATCCCAGCACCCCCACCCCCAGCAGTGCGGGGCACCTGCCAGCAGGCCCCCACACATGTCTCCCAGCACCCCCACCCCCCAGCAGTCAGGGGCACCTGCCAGCAGGCCCCTACTCATGTCCCCCTGCCCCCAGCTCATGACGATCCCAATCATAGCCCTTATGGCCATCCTACCCAGCACAAAGACCCAACCAAGTATTGCATCCACCCAAATAGAAAAGGCAATTACATGATACAACCCCAATGGCAAGTATGTAAATGAACACATGTCCGTCACACACACACAATGGTTGCAAGTGAATGTGAAAACCCATATCTTGACCTGCATGAAACCAATGAGATAATACCACACATCGAAGTATGAAGAAAAAAATGTATTAAACACAACATGAATGTAATTAAAATAAAAAAAAACAACAGTGGGAATAAAAAAAGAATAGCTGGATGTCCGTGAAAGAATGAAAAACAAGAAATCATAATCCAAAGAAATCCAAAAGAAATGGTGTCCAAAGTCACAGTCTAACAAAGCAAATCCAAGGGAAAAAACAAAGTGAAAACCATTGCTCCATGGTGAAATTTTAAAAAAGAAAGAGGAATCCAATGGTGAACTATATACAACAATCCAGGGTCCATGAGCCCAACTGAAGAAATGAAACCTATCAAAAACTACCTATTAAAAAAATATATACAGAAACGTGGTGCATTGTCCAAGCACAACCAAAATAAAGAAAAAACCAAAGGAAACTTAACACCAAAGAACTTTTTACAAGGGCAGCGGGCTAGTCCGACGGCTCACTTCTGGATGTTCTGGGTCAGGGCATCATCGAACTCCTGCTCAATGTCCTGGAGGCGGTCCTCTTCCATGGCCCCGAGGATTCGCAGGGACGACGACATGTTCTCCTCCAACTCCCTGCGAATCGCTTCGAGGCACTCGGCCCGCCTCAGGGCCCTCCGCATGGAGTTCTCCGCCCTGACCATCGTGAGCCGTGCCTCTTCCGCCCGCTGCCGCTCTGCATCTATGGCGTGGCCCAACCGCTGCCACACGGAAGACACTTCCCGTCATGGGTCCTCCTGCCCTCCGGCCGATGCCTGCCCCTCCGATGTCGAAGGCCCCGAGCCATCTTGGCTCCCATCTTGTTGCCGCTGCTGCTGTGCCTGTGCCCGTGCCCCGGCTCCTGCTGCCTGCACATCCTCCTCTGGCTGGGGTGCAGTTGTTGAGGTGGCCACCCCTGCTGGACGTCTGACTCCCAACTGTGGCAGGGATCTTTCCTCCACCAGCCTGGCCTCACGGTCAGAGGGAGCTCCACAGGGCACCCAGGTGATACATGGGTGGAAAGATGCCACGGAGGACGACTGGCGCATAGGGGGTTCAGGTGAGGAGGGGGTTGAAACAAGTCCCAGTAAACGGAGGAATCCGGCCTGGCTGACCTGTCCCAGTAGGCTGACGTGGTCAACGAGCCACTCGAGATGACGTGCAGTCTCCTCAAGAAAAGACTGCAGGTCACCTCGCATGGCCCGTTGACGCAACGCCACACGACCCATGACAGGCTCAACCTGGTCCCGGATAGCCACGTCCGCAGGCAGAGGAAGGCCAGTTGTCGTAAGCTCATCCCCTGCCTGAAAACGGGTCTGGACGTAGGCATCCCTGCTGGTGCAGGATGATGCAGTCACAGGATCGGGGACAGGATTACACACAGGCACCTCCGCGGCGGCCTGGGCTGCCTCCTGTCCCTGCCCCTGCACTGCACTGCACCACTAGCACCAGTGGAATCCCCACCTCCAGATCCCGTCTCTGTCCCTTGCACGGCCTCCTCCTCGACCAAACCCCCCACCAACCTGGATGACTCTGTGCCGTCTTCCTCCGTCGGGCCCTGTGGGGTTTCAGCTGCCCCTTCTGCTGCCGAGGAGTCCAACTCTGACCTCCACCTCTTGGACCTCCCCTCGGCAGCTGCGACCTGGGACGCGGCACCGGACTCCTCACTCCCCGACGAGATGACAACCTGGGAGGGGAGCCGGGCCTTGCGTCTCCGGCTGGCGGTGCGATCCCCGCCGCTGTGCTCCACAGCACCCTCTCCGCCCTCTTCATCAGTTGACGCTGCAGACAGGGAGAGATAGGAGACAGGCATCAGGGCACTGTACAATGGACTCATACACACATGACAGTTGCACACGAGTGTCATTGTCAAACTCGAGACATGGCATCACAATCCCCAACACACATGTCATTTCAACTCACACACATGAGCTATTCCACAGCCGTATCGCAACAGCCAGCACCATCCATATACATACAACAGCATGAGCAGGCAAAGGTGAGCCAGACATCACATGAGACACAGGGAGTGCACTAGACATGCACACACGCCACCACACTTACATGCATGGGTACACCTCCACCAAGTGTCGCAGTGATGAGATCGGCATCCATGTCACATCTGGCAATCAGTCTTCGACATATCAGTGTCCCAAGCATCCATGTTGCATCACTGTTGCACCCTTGTCAAATACACACACATGCACATGTACATGGTGCAGATACATGCAGCTGGAACCGACATCCATGTGTGACTCCACGACAATGCCTACTTACATACACAGTCATTCAAACGTGTGCTCACACATCTGCATTTGGCATGCAAGCTTACACACACATGCACCATCCATGTGTCACACATGAGAGGCCTCGTATGTGTTAGCCTCACGGCCCTGTACACACATATCCATACATGGCCCTACAAAACCACATGTGCAACCTGCACACTACTGGCACACCACCACACGCACAGCTTACAATCAGTATGCATGTACACTTACCGCTCGACTCCAGACGGGTCTGCCTCTCAAGGACCTGGACGTGGAGCGCTGGGGATATGCGTTCCAGGACCCTCATCTGATCTTCCGCAAGGTGGCCCCGGCGCCTCTTAGCATCCGCTGCCTTCAAGAAGCGCCGGGCCTTCTTGAGGGTCCTGGACCTGAAGTCCTCCCAGCGCTTCTTGACATGATGGAATTGGCGGACTGGCACCCCCTCCGCGTTGATGGCAGTCACGATGTCCGTCCAGATCCTGGTCCATCCTTCCTTGTCGGCGTGCAAACTTCCGAAGAGGGCATCATACTGCCCTAGGACTTGCTCCACCAGGACACCAACTTCGGTGGCAGTGAAGCTGGTGGCCCTCTGCCTCTCTGGCTGGGGGTTGCCAGTGGTGCCAGATGGAGATGTGCCCGACATGGGAACCCCAGACGCAGGAATGGGTGGGCAACTGGGTCCTGGGGCTGGGCTGTGGAGTGATGGAATCCCAGTCGGGAGTCTTCAGTTCCAGCAGGGGTGGTCACAGCAACTGCACCCCTGGCTGATGTGTAGGCAGCAAATAGCAGGGCACGTGGGCAGCAGGCAGGCAGGCAGCAGCAGATGGCAGGTGGGAGCGTGCTCGGGGCTCTGGGGGGCAGTAATTCGGCCTTCTGGGCAGGAGCGTGGTCTTCCGTGTGCTTACGCATGGCCAGCTTGACACGGAGTGATTTGGCACGTGAAAATCCAGCACATCTGCGTGTAATTCGAGGAAAGGCCCGCGCGCGTAAGCGCGTCAGCACACGTATGCGATTTCATTGGATCAAAGGCCCTTAGCGCGTAAGCGCGTCTGTGACGTGCGCACAGGCGTTTCCCTGAACACGGGGGGTGCATGTTACACGTCCAAAAACTGCACGTCCGAGTGTCAGCTCATGTAATTGGAGGATAGGCCCTTAGCGCGTACACGCGGAAGTGACGTTGGACGTGTGGGCTGGTTTAAAAGGTACGTGTACGACGCCATTTCCTTGTACGTGCTTTTCATGGAGAGCGAGTGGGTGAATTCTGTACTTCTTGTCAGTTCACACGCGATTTACTTCACAGCGTTTCTAGTTCGTACTCCCTGTTGCCTCTGACAGCTTTTTTCTGATTTTCTGTTGGGCCTGTTTCCTCAAACAGCGTTCACTTCTTCTTTTGTCCTGTCTCCTCAGACAGCGTACAATTTTTCTTTTGGCAGGGGTGTAGCCAACGTGCACCCACACGTATTTGTCACGCTCTTTTTCCAGGCAGACGGTGAGTCGTGCACATATTTACCAACTGTGCTTGCCCCGGGTGTTGCGTACCCCTTCAGAGGTCATTGTAGGCTGTGTGTCACACGCGTACGTTAATTTTTGTGTTTCTGGCTGCCACAGCGTAGTGCGGGTTCATTTTTCCACGCACGTGGTCTACAAGGGGTTGCGTGCATGTTATTTTCTGTTTTTGGGGTGCCTGTGCGTTGCGTGACCCGTCATCTTTCCCCAGGGGTAACATACAGCCTTGCTAGAGCACTAGGGTACGAATTCCATCTAGTACCCTACCCCTTTGACCCCCAATTGCCCAGGACAATAGTTTACTGCAACTCCCATACGCACAACAACACCAGTGCCATGGTTGGGAGGCGACCACACGGTAAGGGTGGCAAAGGTGGCCGAGCCTCAAGAGGTGGGCGTGGTGGGCACGGTAGGGAACGTGGCCGGGATTTGCAGGGTATCCCTAGCCCCCATGTGTGGAGGACCAGTCAGGGACACCCATGCCCCCTCCATGGTTGAGGGAAACGTGGCTAACGCCATCCCTGCTCAGCCCTTGTTGGACCGGCCCATTGTGGCACCTGACCTAGCACAGGGTGACTCCCTGGCTGACTTCCAGGTAGGCAAGTCTAGGCCACGTGTGGCGGTGCAAGTTGGTGTCACCAGGCCACGTGGATCAGGGGCAGCTATGTCATCTGCTGCCCCGAGTAGGCAGGGTGGGGAGGCTGCATGGGCAGCTGCAGCTCCATCCACCCCAGCTCTGACTCTCCCAGCCAGGACAGTGTTGGTCCCAGTCCATCTTGCTAATGTTCCCCCTGACTACATCACACTTCAGCCAATGCCTGCACCAAGTCCCATGGTCAGTGTGCATTCCCACACTCCAACTATGCAGTCCACCGGTGCTCCTGCCCCTAGTGGCCAGAGCGGCGTAGGCCACTCAGGATCCCCACCACCTTCAAAGAGAAAGAGGAAGAGTGTACGTCCAGTACAGGCTGATGCCCCAGACACGGCTACACAGTCCGGCACGCCAATGAAGCCTAGCTTCGCTGATGCCGAACGTGATGCACTTGTGCAGTATGTGTCCGCGAAATGTTGATAACTGTAGGGTGCAAGACCACACCTGCTCAACGTCAGGCACACTGGCAGACCGTCGCGGACATCATAAGTGCCCTTGGAATTGTGAGGCGCACAGCTAATGATTGCTACAAACGCTGGAATTACCTTAAACGCATGGCAAAGAAAAAGCTGGCCTCAAGTCATGCCGCTACTCTGGTGACTGGAGGTGGGTCTCCAGCAGAGGACATTGAACTCACTCTACATGAGTATGTGTAACGCTCACCTGATTCCCGCAGAGGCGCCGGTCTTGACTGGGTGAATGCCGTATCTTCAAAGGTGATGTGTAACACACGGTTGGCTCTTTGGGCTGGACCTCTGTGCACTGTATGTCTGACTCGAAGAGTAAGATGTCTGCAGATAGAAAATATGGGATTAATGAACTGGGGTTATTGGGTGCCTCTCTCCTCTTCCCTTTCTCTTCTCCTGTAGAACCCCAAAGGTTAACGCCCTCACCTTAGGTAAGTGAACGCCGAGCTCTCCATCTGCCTCGGGGCAGGGTGCCGTAACCAGTTTCTTCACTGGATAAGGGTGCAGGCCTCTTGACCTCAGAGGACTGCTGTCCGTCGTTAACTGCACGAACGGTAAGTTCTGGGCACTTCAAATGTCTTAAAAGTCTTTTGTAATGATATCTCTTGTTTTGCAGGGTTCCGGCGATGGCGGATGGCGGGCTGATGAGAGTTGAGGATCGAACCCGCGTGAGGAATAGAAGCGCCTGTAAGCACGTAAGTAAGCGCTTGTAGCCTGCTTCACGATGCGCACTAACTGTCCCTTTTATCTTGCAGGTACAAGTTCGGAGCTTTAGAGAAGCTGAAGGGTGCTGGAATACCCACTGGATTCGGCGTGGGAAGGAGTAATGGCACGTGAGTAATAAAGTTGCCCAATGTCTTTAAACGCACCTTCTTTTGTCTTTCAGATGCGGGATGCAGCGCCGAAGGCCTCCGGAGCGTGCGAAGAGCTGGTAAGCTTTTGTCTTTCAGATGCCGGAATGCAGTGCGAAGACCTCCGGAGCATGCGAAGAGTAGGTAAGCCTTTGTCTTTCAGATGCCGGAATGCAGCGCGAGGCGTTGGTGACAGCCGATGGACCAGGTAAGAGATGCGCTGCCACTGAAGACCGTAGTGCTAACCTGTTCTTTCCTTGTCTTTACAGGTGCTGCTGAAGACTGGATTCCAGGATGGTAAGCCTTTGTTCCCTTAGGCCCAGGATCAGAAGCAGAAGACACAATGAGCGTTCTGCTGCAGAGAATGCAGAATAACACAAAGCAAGATTCATCCATCGGGTGTGGTTTAAATAGCCTCCTGTAGTGCTTAGGTGTCTCCTTCCACAGCCACGCCTAGGTAAGAAAAGAGTTCCTGCTTTCCAGAAGAGTTCCAGTGTTCTGAACCTAGGGAGTGGCTCCTGCCCCACCCAACAGGAAAAGTAGTCCCAAACAGAAGAGGATCAGGGGTTCAACTGGCAGGTAAGTAAGCAGCATGGTCTGCTGCAGGTAAGTCCGCCCAAGCATTATGAGGCCGGCGCTTCCAGCGCTGGGACTGGGCATCTTTATGAGCCTGGTGCCACTGGCGCCAGGACAGGGTCCAAAAGGTCCCAATTGGGACTGGCTGGCACTCGGAACCGGGGTTATGGGTCTGCTTCCAAGGGAGTCTGGCAAGTCCTGATCTTTTGGAAGCAGAGATCATGACAGTATGTTGCTGGGACCTACGTCACAGAGGAACAGATTCAAGGTGTGGGAGAGCTGCCAGATTACGAGGCATTGTCCGGTGAGTGCACATGCATGTGTGTGTGATCCATGTGTATGTTGTGCGTGTGAGGGGTTCTGATTGAGTGTACAGGTGAGGGTGTTTGTGCCTGAGTGGTTTGGGTCACCCATGTGCTTCATCCAAAACATTCTGCGCCCCTGGATTTGGGTATTACATTATCCCTTCTGCCCACAGTAGACATTTTGTGCTACATCACGCCAGTTGCCCTTGAAGTGGCATCTTGCAACAACATTGTTCCGTATTTTTAAGTGTTCATTCATGCTGATTGTTTCAATTCCCCCACTTTTACTACACATCTCTCAGCCCTATTGTCACATATGTGACATGCCTATGGTACATGCCATCTGTGTGATGGCATGTGTCATGTATGTGGATTGGACATGCCACTCACAGGCCAATGTGTGATGGCGCTGCTAGCCAGCATGCAGCTCATGTGTTGCTCTTCCATCTTGGTGTCATCAGTGTCTGCCATTTGCCTCCCCTTCAAACTCAGTGACAGTGCATGCATGGGAGGGTTATAGTCATGTGGGACATGTGTCAATCAAGTACTAGTTCTGTAGCTTGTCAGGCCTAAATGTGTGCCATGGTGCTAATGCCTGTTTCCATTTTTTGTCTTTCATGTTTTTGCAGGGGATGACGCACTTGATGCTGTTGAGGCTGAGGAGATGGTGCAGACCCAGGAGGGATCTCAGGCACGACCGGGCACCAGTGGGGGATGTGGTGTGGTGGTGGGGGAGAACACTCTCTTGCTGCAGACCATTCTCTCCAGGGGTGTCTCTGGGTGCACCTCCCTAGACCTCTATTCAGGTGTTTATTCGGATGATGAGACCTATGTGCAGTCGTAGGTAAGTGTTTCTGGAAGGGATTCTGTTCTGTCCTACCCACCTGCACCAGGGGTAGAGCCCACTATGGGGATGTCAGTGTTGGTAGGTCCGCCTTTGGTGGTTACGGATGCAGGGCCACACTCCGAAACATCTGATCCTGTTCCTGGGCCAGCAGATCAGAGGGGAAATGCAGTCCTGCAGCCTCAGGCAGTGCCGACACAGCAAGGCGCAGTTCGCCTTGCCCCAGACAGGTGTAGTGCCCGCCAACGCGGTGGCCGTACGCCACCAGGCAATACCGCATGGGAGCAATCCATATACGGTATGGCAAACCAACAGGCAGCATCATCTGAGATGATGGCTCAAGCAATCTAGAGGGTGGCCACTTCCATTGTCCCCCCAGAAAGGCAGATGGAGCAACTACAGCAGGCAACAGTCTCCATTTGCCAATCACTCAGGGAGGACATGTTGGCGTCCAACAGGGACAGACGGGCGGCCCTGGACACTCTGCGGGAAGCCATTTCTATGGAGTCCCGGGGCCACAGGGAAGCCCTGAGGGTAGAAGTCCATCACCTCAGGCAGACTCTTGTTGACCTTGAGGCTTCCACTCACACGAGGACAGAACAGCAGCTGGAGCGGCTCACACGTACGCTCTCAGCTGAGATGCAGGCAACTCGGGAGGAGGTCCGGGAATCACGTCAGGTGGTGCATGGGGATCTCCACACTATAATCCTCCAGAACGAGACCTTCCAAACCCGCATGCTTGCTGCCATGGAGGACCAGACTAGGGCTTTGCGTGGGCTGCCTCCCATAGCACCACCACCTCCTGTGGCGGCAGCAGCACAGGGTGAGGAGAGCGACCACACCGAATCTGAATCTCCTACGATAGCGTAGCCGTGCAGGCCATGAGCCCATGGAGGTGTTTTTGTTTTTTTCCCAGCATCCACACAGGTGGCTGTTGGTGTGCACCCTGTCCTCGGACCTCCTGGGTGGCCTCCCCCATGCCCTCTGGCCCCCACATGGCCATTTTTGATTTTTGATTTTTTGTTACAATGTGTTGCCTTGTGTGGCTCCCGTGGGCATCCACTGTATTCCGGCTGGGCACCTGCAGGCTTGTCCTGAGTTTGGGTTAGATGCTTGGGTTCGTGAGACACACACCCCTCCTGCTTCCCGTTTCCATGGGCTTGCAAAGGGTTTTTCCCAAGTGACAGTGACTTACACAGTGACGTTGGACTCCCATGACATGTGTGGGCAGTCTGTAGTCAATACTGTGTATACATTCCTAGTGCATATTGTTGTTGTATTGTACACTGCATGTTGTATTGATATGTGCTTGTGCATCCATGCCCCCCTCCTAATTTGCAGGTTCATTCCTCATGTCTTCACAAGGCCGTCTACTTCGGAGATGGAGTTCATGTTGTAAGCAGTGCACTTACAGATTTGCGTGGCACCAACACTGTACAGTTGGAAGTGGTCGATGTGCTGGCATAATCAGGTTGTAAGACTACGTATCCTTTAACTTGGTACTGTCATGTTTATGCTATGTTTGGGGTTGGGTAGCTGCATTGTATTGTGGTAAGTATTTGGTCATGTGTGTTGTTGATTCTACATTGATGGGAGCATATTGTGTGTGGCCAGTTTCCATTAGGGACACTGTACTTTGTGACACTTGTGTCATGTTTTGGGGATTACTTTGTTTGCTCTCACATAGCATGACATGCCATGGTGTGTTGGGTGGCGGTGCTGGGGAGGGGTTGGGTGACATGGCACTGTTGTCATGTTGTATCTTGCAAGGGGGTAATGATTTTAGCAGCATAGAAGTGTGTCTTTTGATGACACAGCATTGGTGGTGTTTGTGTAGCTAGGGATGCACACAATGGAACACTTCCAGGTGAACAATCTTAGGCTGGTATGGTTGTGACAGTTGACTGTCACTTGACTCATCATCATTGATTGTCAGCTGGTATGTGCCAGGGCTGTGTGCACTCCACAGGGGTGTGATTTTAGGTGAAGTAATTAGCCACCAGCTGCGTACGGGCTGCCTCACCCCGTGCCCTTTCCCCTCCCATGCACAGCGGGCGTGCATGTGGTTGGGGATGTGGGGGCACCACCATGTCCACGGCCAGGCCCCGGCGTGTTGCAACATTGTGCAGGACACATGCTGCCACTATGATCCTGCACACTACTGAGGGAGCGTATAACAGCTGCCCGCCAGAACGGTCAAGGGAGCGAAAGAGTGACTTGAGCACTCCGAATGTGCGCTCCACTATGCCCCGGGTTGCAATGTGGGCTGTGTTGTATCTTACCTGGGGTGGCGTGGTGGGGTTCCGAATTGGCGTCATCATGTGGGTGCTCAGAGGGTAGGCACTGTCCCCTGGTGAGGTGGTGATGGGTATCATTAGTGGGGTTGTGACATTACTCAGTATCTGACATGCATGCATGTGCAGTGGCATTTATACTCCCCAAGCAGCCATGTATCGCCATGGCGCCCAGCTTCTAGGTTCCGGTTTAGGGTTGACATTCTGTAAATGAAACTGTCGTGGGTGGAGCCTGGATAGTTGGCATATACTGAGGTGATGATTCCCTTGGCATCACATACTACCTGGACGTTGATGGAATGCCAGTGCTTGCGGTTTCTATAGATGTACTCAGATGCCCTGGGGGGACGTAGAGCCACATGGGTGCAATCAATGGCACCTAGCTCTTTGGGGAATTGTGCCACCCCATAGAAATCCTGGGCGGCAGCCTGCCTTTCTGCAGGTGTTCTGGGCAGGTATATGTGCCTGCGGACTGATGGGCGTGCAGTGATGATGGCCAAGACCTGGTGTAGGCAGCGTGACTGCGTGGCCTGTGACACCCCCCCCCCCCACTATGGCACTTGTCCGCTGAAATGATCCAGTGGCCAAGAAGTGCAGTACATTAAGGACCTTCTCCAGGGGGCTGAGTGCTTGGGAGCAGATGGTGGGTGATGTGAGGTCATCCTCCCACTCACTGACCAGGTCGAGTATTATGTGAGGTGGAAACCTGTACCTCCCATACACCTGGTCATCAGGCATCCCAAAAAGGCTGGTTCTGGGTGTAAAAATTCTGGCCCGGACTATCCTCCTCCTCCTCCTGTGGTATCCCACGGCCACTGCTGCTAGGAACGGTATATTCATCCTGGCATCCTGCTAGCGTACGTGTTTCCGGATTGGCGCGTCTTTTTTTTCCTTAGGCCCGTTCGATTCCATGAATACGTGTTGTAGGCGAGCGTGTAAGACTTCCCGCGCACCCCAGTAATACACGTACCCCGGTCACCCAGGTCAATCGTGTGTTAAACTTCCCGCCCACCCCTTGAATACACGTACCCAGGCCAATCGCATGTAGAACTTCCCGCGCACCCCTGAAATACACGTACCCCGCTCCCCCAGGGCCAATCGCGTGTCGTACTTCCCGCCCACCCCCGAAATACACGCACACGCTATTTTTCACGCAGCGGGTGTCCGTGTTTGTTGCGTACCCCTTTGCACGTCCTAGGGGGCCACAGTATGGGACATTCATCAGAGCTGTATATACCTGCTTTTGTGGGCGCACATTTTGGCGCACATATTTTTCATGCGTAGGAATGCGACCGCCTGCCTTCGTGTGGCGGACATGTTTAGGCCTGTGCGCGTCTTTGCCCGTGCGCTGTTTTGCCCTATTCGATTCCATGAATACGTGTTGTAGGCGAGCGTGTGGGCGTTCCGCGCACTTGCCTCCTGTACTTCCCCCGTGATGCCCACATTTTCACGAGTTGTTCCCCATTCCGCGTGTCACGCCCCGTGTTCCGCCTACTTTTGTTATGTGCGCCGCGCTATGTGCGCTTTCGCTGTGGCTTTAGCGCACGCCGTTAGATGACCTGTGCGCCGGCGTGCGCCGCGCACTTTTTCAGCGCACATCCCAGATTTTACTCGCGCACGGACTTCCATGAATAGATGTGCGCTGGTTTCCCTGCGATATACGCACTTGCACTGCGATTTTTGCTCTTTCACTGCGAATCGCACGTTTTCGCATGCTTGCGCCGATATTTTCAGCGCACATTAATTCCATGAATCGGCTATCTAGTCTCCTACAAGTAACAGCGCCACAATGCCCCTGGGCTGTCTGAGCGCTATATAAATGTAAAAAAATAAAAAAGATAAAAAATAAAGCGAGGGTGGATAACGAGGGCTCCGGGCCGCTATCCCCACTCCAGGAGCAGGAACGGGGGATGAAGGCTATTAGCACCCCGGGTTGCCAGAGCGGTAACCAGGGGTGCTAAAAAAAGGATTCTCTTCCTCTTCCTACAATGGAACACACACAGCGTCCTGCTGTAGGGAGGAAAATCCTTTTCCAAAATTGCCACCATGGAAAGGGATGGAGGGTCTATGGAGCCCCTCTTCCCTTTAAACAGCTGCCTGCGGGAGGCAGGGGAAAGGAGCGGATGCGGCGGCAGCACCCACCGCTGCCGAAATAAGGTAGGTGGGGGAGAAAGAAAAAAAAAAGGGACAGAGGGTGGGGGGAAGATGGCGGCGGTTGGAGCCGGCCGTCAGGCGGCTTGAAACGCAGGCTTGTACCGGCGGTTCAAGCCCACGTTCCTAGCCATCTGCTTGGCTGGCTCCCCCCGCCGGGGTGCTAATATGTCTTAGGCACTGATTAGAGAGCAGGTGATTTGGTTGTTGTTTTCACTCTGATTGAAGTGTCTCGTTGGTGACTGGTAAAAGAGTTTGGCAATGGGCAAGTTGCTGGGTCCATTAATTTGTGCCTGATTGAAGTTTGGCTTCAGCGCACAATTTTCTTTTTCTCTGTGTATACTCATACAGCATTGGAGAGCCTCTGTTAAAAGTTGGTTTCCTCCCCAAAAAGGATTTAGAGGTTTTTCTTAGAATTATTGTGGTAGCTCTGTTGGCTCAGAGTTGGAACTCCAGAGGTGATGCTTGGTTTTTGTCATATGCGGGATGATATCAGGGGACATGGTGGAGTTTTGATAAAGTGTTTCTTTGTGTTGTGAGGAGATGCACAGGATTTTGTTGGTTGGTGAAAGCTGAGCTTGTGATAGCCACAATGGCTTGGTGTGTGTCTATTTTTACTCAAGGGACGCCTGTGTTGCACAGGTGTGAGCATATTGGTAAGGTATTGTCAGAGGTACAAGAAGGATTATGTGGGGGGAACTGCATCTGGTTGACTAGGTACTCCTTGTAGATTGACCCTTTGGGGTCTCGTAAGTATTCCAGTCAATGCTGCCCGCCTCCAGTGCCAGTCTTTGGTGGGACATGGTTTAAGGGTTTGTCAGCTGCACCGACTCTGCTTTCTTTCTGGTTCCGCTTCATAGTGGTGGTGGAGGTTCTGATGGGTGAGTGGATTTCTAGGGTGCACCCTGCCAGATGTGAGGATTCTAGGGTTCTAAATGAGTCGCGTCTGAGGCTGGTGGTTGTAATCAGGTGATGCAGCGGATGGGTAAGGCCCTGGGTTGTTATTAGTCCTAGGATCCTGAGGGAGGTTTCGACAAGATGAGGTCTGCTTCCTCTGGCCGACCTTTGCCGATGAATCTGCGTTCAACTGTGGCAATGCAAATCCAGCTTGGCAATGTGAAAATGGGGATTTAAGATTGCAATGTGGAAAATGACAGACTGAAACACTGGCCTATCTGAGTGCACCATGGCATAATGTAGGTGCACCATTGGCAACCAAGCACCTTGAGCCTTATGGTAATAACATCACGCTCGAACATTTGAGAAACATCCTTATTCTATGTATAGGGTTCGAGGATATGTTTTGTGGATCAGATATACTGTAGCAAGTACATTCTGAAATGCTCACGGGCTTCTCCTCACTTGCTGAAGTGCATATCTTTGTGAATCAGGACCTCAATGTTTCAAAGTGGGACCCTTCTAGAATTTCAGTACACACCGCCCTAAAGATTCTTAGTATGGCTTTGCTTCCTTGGAATCGTCCTGTTAAAGCTAGCTCGACTCCATCCACTTGTTACTGAGCAGCAAGTCACTTGTTGCATACATTAGCAGGTGGATGTTACTTCAAACACATGTGTGAAGAAGATGAACAGCAGGTAAAAGTGGACGCATACAAAGGACGCCATAGTAACACGAAAGGGGCCGCAGACACAGACGCCTCCCCGAATGTACCATCTTTTTCTAATGGGTGTTGTTCTGAAATAAGTTAGCTCAAGAGAGGGGGGTATTACGATCTCTGAGTATCCATTCACACAGCACTGCTGCCCGCAACAGCTGCTTCCTGTCGGAAAACCAGAAGGATGGGGGGGGGGAATAGTCTTAATTAATAGCGAGGGAGAGAACCCAGCGAGGCAGTCATTTAAAGGATAGTTCCGGGACTTTTTTTTTATTGTCCCTACGGTTCGGCCATGTGTTTTTAAGCATAAATCGGTAGATCGTAGAAAACTTTCCTATGGACCTTACCCGACTTTTCGTCCATTAACTCACTCGAAATCAGCCGCCATTTTCTGATAATCCTATCATTTCCCCCCATCGACCTGGCTCACCTGCTTTTGCGGCACTAAATCAAATCCCCCGCCCCTGAAACAGACTTTATCAAAACATTCATATTCCCCGCCTCTATCCGTGACGTGACTGTGCTGCGTAGGCAAACGCGCCCAGGCGTCTTCTACGCGACTCCACACAGAACCCGGAAATCAACACAGATCAGCTCACAACACAGCGCGCCACAATTGGGAATATGAAACTGTACTTTTAAATCAAACCGCAAGATTGTAAATTTGGTAAAGTACATTTATTTGACATCAAATGTTTACAGAATATTCAGCGATTTTCATTTTTATTTGCTCACGTTCCAAAAAGTTCGTTTTGAGGCACGCGATGTTCCTTTGCTGTACACAGGGTCTTAGATCATCTCACAATACAGCGCCACAATTCGGAATATGAAACTGTGGTTTAAAAGCAAACGGCAAGATTGTACATTTGGCAAAGTACATTTATTGGACATCAAATGTTTAGAGAATATTCAGCGATTTGCATTTTTCTTTGCTCTCGATCCAAAATAGTTCGTCTTGAGGCAAGCGATGTTCGTGTGCAGTACACAGGGTGTTGGTTTACGATAAAATAAGCTCTTCGGTCGCACTGATAATCGCATGGCTGTTCCAACAACGAGGCACTAGGCCACCACAACGGTCTGTATGTGGCATCTAGCCGTTAGTACCGCGTAAGGGCATACTTGTACTTGGCGATCGTCCCATAAAATGGTCAGGGTGGTAACGTTGTTCACGCGGAGAAGCAACTGGCGGTTGAAAAAGCCATCCGCCGGTGTCTGGTACTCGTGACACATACAATAATGAAGGATGTACCTGTTTTAAAAACATAAAAAATGAAATTAGTCTCACCATCAGATCTTTATTAAAATTATTCATTTTATATATTAGGTCGGGAAATTATTTCATAGCTAGGACAGTGCAACTGGGTATTATACGTCAAGGGGGGGCTGTAGGATACTGAGACAGTCCCCCAGTGCAGGGGTTGACAGGGAGGCAGTGCAGGTGGAGAGTGGAAGGACCCAGGACCGAGGTCGCAGACAGTGGACCAGTTGTAGCAGGGGAGAGGGAGAGAGAAAGCAGAAGCAAAGAGGAAGGTTTTGAGGTGCTTCCGTAAAAGGAGATGGTTCTCCTCAAGATAGTGCGCGGTACAAAACAATATGCCACATAGAACGAACAAGTACAACTTAACCCGTCTTTAAAGCTACTGTATAGTAATTAAATTGCGGTATAAACTCATCTAAAGAGTTACTTACATTATATTTGCATTTTCCATTGTGTCTGTGCGTAGGGCAGCCCCGAAATACCACTCCTTCTATGCCGACGTTATTTCTTCTAATGAACGAACATTAAATGGCTTTCGTTTCTGAAATTATATTCATTATCGTTTCTTACGTTATTGCCCCACACCCCCAAAAAGAAGTCTTTCGGGATGGTCCTGGCCTGTCAAGGTCAAATAACAATAGAACCTTATACTGAGTCGTGGGCCATTCCGGCACCCGAGAAAAAATCAAAGCAGCTGACCTTCACTTTGAACGAGCACACATTCCTAGTTAGCTACATTCAGTGTAAGGCCATCTCACAGGACTCACAGAGCAATCACTTTTATTTACACAATACATAGCTACACATATTCAATGGGCCTGCGACATGAGGAGACTCGAGAGAACAGACAATCAAATTACAATCATTTAAACCGTGATGTGTATTTCTCAATGAGCTCTTCTTTAGGTGGACATGGAACAGAGGCAATGTTGGGTGGCAATGCAGTTGTCCCCTGCACAGGTTCGTTCACAACTCCATGTATGTGCCTATCTAGGACATCAACAATAAGTCTCTCAATAAAGTCATATTGCATATCCTCAAACACTGGTTTGATAACCCATTGTTTACTTCTTTTAGTGAAGGCCTTATTGTAGCGAAGCGTCCCTAAAGTTCCGGTCGTCCTACTTTGTTGACGGCCAACATTATGGTTATGTGCCAAGACCGCTAGAAGAGTCCGATTTATCATGCCCTCCATGCCAAAATGCAATCGTTTTGGCCTGTACTTTAGGCACATATTGTGGAACACCTCCAAATCTCCTGTGTGGCAGAATTCCGTGAGTCCCCTCAAATCTCTTGTTATAGTTTTATCAAATACAATCTTTTCAATGGCTTTGTGAGTGGGTGATGAAGGAATCAACCACTTCTTCTTCCGTGCCTCCTCTGCGGACAAATGGCCATGTTCACAATTGTGGAAATGTTGGTTTGTGGTCCAACGGTGAACGTTGCTACAGTGTAGCATTACTGACCGCCATTTTTCCAGTAGAATTTCCAACGACCCTCCACATGTTTTTGAGCTCCACCAAAGATGGTTGCTGATTGACTTGGACCACTGTGAAATACCTTGCATATCTTTTTTTTTTACCTGCAGCCGACATTTTTTTATTGATTGTTTTTGCAAGATGCCAAACGTCAAATTGGTGATTTATATTTTTGTACTCTTCTCTCATTGTCTTGGCAATTGAAACGTGTCTGTCCGTGGCTATCAGGTCGATCACCATTCCCCGCGATTGTAGTTCTTGCAATGATGCTACAAAGCCAACTTTCTCCATGGCCACTGAGGATGTACTTTGTGACACCTGCACGACCACCGAACTCACAATTTTCTTACTTTCCATGTCCTGAAAGTGGTAGGTGCAGTACTTGGCTGAAAATCCTGGGCTGTCGCACTGTCCATCACCGGCTAGCCTGAACCGTTTGCCCGCGAATGTACTATCAATAGACATTTTTTCCATTCTCCAAGCTTCGCTAATGGCTGGAAATAGATAATCGGTTTGGTATTTGTAGAACTGAGTTTTCGCAATGAAATGGATTCCCACAAACTGAAAGAAAGACTCTAACTTTTTAAAACTTGAACCACTAAAAAGTGCAGCCGCTGCACAAAGTAGATTGCCTGCTGGCAGTTGCCCCAGCATGGGTTGTGCAGACCATGAGAAAGGATGATATTTTGTACAGGTGGCATGTATTTTAAGGTTAGTGCCTCGAATTGCACGAGTCACATTAATCAATGGCTCCCCACATACTTCCCCACCAACCGAATGCCCACATTTCATCCGAATAATAATATCAATCAAACAACTATCAAATACAATGAATTTGGCCTCTTTCCTTATACTGTCACTCTGCATCCCAGCTGGTTCGGCCTGTAACGTTGAGGACATGTCACTCACATGAAAGGTAGAATCTCTGATATCGTCTTCCGCTATGTTCAGTGATATTGATGGTGTTTCATTGTCGTCCACTTCATTCTCTTCCATTGCAACATCTGTTCCTTCTCCGGCGATGGGTGAATAAAACAATTTCTTCAACTTTCTCGCGGTCTTAGTTTTTGCGGGTGTGGATTCTGTAAATTGATCTCCGACTGCATCCGAACTACCAGGAGGACATTCACTATCAATGGCTGGTGGTGGTATAGCTCCGTTGTCAATCACTTCATATTCTTCCCATTGGCACGATGCATCTTCAGTCTCAAGTCCCTGCCAAAAGGTTTGACAAGCAACATCTCTCGTTCGCTTCACTGTCTGTGTAGATCTAGTTCGTACACCCACTCGCAACTAGAGGACAGATTGGAAAAGGGATGTTCAGTTTAAACACAACTTACAGTATTGAACTATTAACAGTGAAAAACAACATAATATAGTGACCAGGACACTAACCTTCTTTTGCTTTCTTTTCTTTGAAACTTTCTTGCCTCGAACTTCAACATCAGGACGCTGTTGCTCCGACTCGTGTGTGCATGTCTCCACTTCCTCTTGCGCTGCAACGACTATATTTTCATGATAAGCACATCCATCACGCACTGACGCTCCATCGACTCCCTGAAACATAGAACTTTCATTAGTATGTATAATAATATTGAAAACACAAAATGTACTTGGGGACCAATACCCACGTACATCTCAATAGCAAAACACGAATGAACGCTTTGTGTAGAACATTCAAACGACAATTATTCACGCATTGTTGATCTAGTTAGATGGAACTGTCAAGATCCATACCTCGGGCTCCTCATAGACTTCCATTGATGATATTATTGAAGATGATGCTTCAGTAACTCCCTGAAACACAGTAATTGCATTAGTATGGTTTTCTATTTTGTTAAAAAGAACATAAACTTTGTGCAGGCGTCAACGGCTCATCTAAATAGACCTGCACAAATGATCAGTTGTCTAAAATAAATAATGGATATGTAAATATGATTCGATTTGCTCGATCGTTGGAAGTGTCACCACCCAGAGATCTGCATCAACTACTAGGGGTGATGTTCTTGTAGAAGAAGCTCCGTCATCTCCCTGAAACATAGTACATGCGTTAATAAAGAAGGAAGTATAGCGGATGTAATCACGTCATATGATTTCGCTTGATCGAACTGTCAGTATCCATACCTCGAAATGCATAAGAACATCAAGGGACGATGTAACTGCGGTGCACACTTCTGCAAGCTGTTGCGCCGACCCGTAACTGCATGCTCCCCCTTCTTCTTGGACTAATGCTCCATCGACTCCCTGAAACATAGGACTTTCATTAGTAATGAACACAATATTGAAAAAAGAAGACACATAGGAGGGCGACGACAGAAGGACATATCAATGGCTAAAAACGAAAGAAACATTGTGTGTAACAATCACGCTACAAGAATGCAAGATCTGATGATCTCCATCGATAGAACTGTCTGGAAACGTACCTCGAGCATCTGAGTGACATCAACGGTTGTCGTCAATACGTTGGACTCCTCAGCATCTCCCTGAAAGACAGTACTTGCATTATTTTGGATAACAATAATTATAACTGAAAACAAAGACTAGAGGACGAGTACAAGGGTGTACCATTAGGTAAAATAATCACACGATAAATTAAAACTATTGATTTACATGCCCAAAACAAGTCAGTGGCAGAATAGCTAAGTAAGATTACCCGATAGGCGCTTGAAGTGGCTGATGACTGCAATAACGACACGGATGGAGAATCTTCCGCCTTCATATTGAGTGGATACATAAATGGGGAAATTATTGTTAGCTAATGCTACACACTACCGCAAGGCCGAGAGATAAATACGTAAACTTGACTCACCAGTGGAGGGATGTGGACGAATAGAGTGGGAATAGCGGTTGAGAGCAATTTTCGCCTCGCTCGCGGTGTGTTCTTCTTTATTAGCAATGATGTGGAGTACATGTCTGAGCTAAAGTGCCTGCTGCAGATGCGGTATCAATCACCCCTCTTGTCCGCAAAGACTCTAGGACTCTACTTTCAAGCTCAGGCGGTGGATATCCGCAATATCGGACCCATTCTCTTATCTGATCTATTGTCTTGGGGAAAACATGCATTATAGTACCTCCAGATTTATTATGGGTCTTCGAAGGGCAACCGTCATTGGAACAGGCAGGCATTGTGGAAAGTTCTGAAAAGTAAAGATCAACAATTCTCTATGAATACCAATGTGTTAAAAAATTAAATGACACATAAAAGGTTCAATGCAAGGTTCGTTTTGGTTCTTGGAACTATACACGTTATTCACATGCGGATAAGTATTTGAATAAAATTAGAAAGATAATTTGACTAAACTCAGAACATGTTACTAGTTCCTTGCATGTACTGTCTTGAACGAAAAGAAATTGGACGCAAAATGATTATGGTACATGGCCTTACCTTGACGAACAAACAGTTAGATGCAGGGATCAGAGTAGTTTCTTGTCGTAGAACAGGGAGCAGTTCACAGGTTGCAAACTGACGAGTTTCCTCGAAGTGTCACGGAAGTTCACAGAGACGAAGAGCAGATAACCAGCACCTTCACGGGTTGACTAGCAAAGCGCAAAGAAGTTCTCATTAGAAATATGAAGTGGGTTATAAAGAATTCGAAACAGGGGTGTGTTTGTGAATGAATGACGTGTATATGTTTGCAGGGGGCCGTCCAGCGTGAGGGGGGATGCTTGGCAGGAGACACGGGGTCTGGAGGTAGACATGGGAACAACAACCCATGCTCTATAGACCACTTTGAAGTGTACATGGTCTTTGGCACCTCTTGGCCTTTATCGCTCCCTGACAGCTCCACTTGCCAGCACAAGTACCCCGGTGCGAACTGCCTTTGATAGGGCGGGGGGGGGGTGGATTGGGGCGGTGGTCGTGCAGACAAGACACAGGAAGACTCGTGAATGGAGACACACTTATGTGGATTGCAGGGGGCCATCCAGCGTGAGGGGGGATGCTTGGCAGGAGACACGGGGTCTGGAGGTAGACATGGGAACAACAACCCATGCTCTATAGACCACTTTGAAGTGTACATGGTCTTTGGCACCTCTTGGCCTTTATCGCTCCCTGACAGCTCCACTTGCCAGCACAAGTACCCCGGTGCGAACTGCCTTTGATAGGGTGGGGGGGGGGTGGATTGGGGCGGTGGTCGTGCAAACAAGACTCGTTTGCCGCAGGGCCTCACCAAGGAGAGGCCATCTAACTGCATGTAAGAGGCAGGCTGCAGGATCTAGTACATGGAAGGAAGGGGGGTGAGTTTATAAATACCTCACCCTCCCAGGAGAATATATGGGTGCAGTTCACCCTGGAGACCCTGGATGCCTAGGCAGTTAGTCAGCAGCAGGCTGGCCTGTGGTGGCAAGGCGGCACGGGCCAGAGGGGGTCATCTCTGTACCCGGTGCCCAAAAGGATGATTTATTATGATCAACCATATGGATTATTTACCTATAACCATGTTTTGTATCAATAAAATCCAACGGCCTTCCTTTTATTGCCAACGCTTGAACAAAGTGGTGTGGTAAGTATTTTTGGGGGAGGAGGCAAGGCCGGGAGGCTTGATGCCAACCCGCAAAATAACATATGTATGTCTGCTGCATATGGGTTCAACGGTTATGTGGATTGAAGGTGGGCGGCCAGCGTGAGGGAGGATGCTGGCCGGAGACATGTGGTGTGACAAGACAAGGCACAGGAAGACTATTCAATGGAGACACACTAGATTCATTTAAAAAATCAAAACAACCATTGTTAAAATATATGTTGGGTTTTATTTTAGATCTTAATTTCAATTGAACATAAATAATAAACATTACACATTGTAAAGTTCCGGTTGCAGCACATCCAGGGAAAATCCGCGGTATTGTCCACTGTCGCTGGGGAAATGTTGTCTAATGGCAAGTACCGCACAGGCAGGTATTACTCTCCGAACGCGGTGTCCGAGCCTCCCGTGAAGCCACCAAGTGAAGCAACGATAGGCCACCAGCCTGTACCACCTGTGAAAATGAAAGATGCAAACTGTATTAAAATGACAAAACTTTCTTATCACTGTCGATTCAGGTAAAAAATGTCATTCTGCTTTGAAAAAAATTCTATCTAGAAAATGCACAATATGGAACCAATTTACATGCATTCGAATGATATGTAGATGTAATTTTATATGTGGGAGACGACCATGACATAGTAGTGGCATCACTGACATCACAACCAGAGTATACTTACTCGTTACTCGGATTACGCGGACGAACAGTGCCGCGAAGTTCGTGCATAAGCACCATCATCATCCTCAACACGGTCCGTGAGAGGCAGGCTTCCCTGAACTCTGGCAGCTCGGTGATGCATTGCGGACTTGGCTCGCCTTCCGAAATGTAGGCCAAGCACCCGGAATTTTCACGGCAGCAGCAGTTCTCCTCCTCAGTTGGCATTAGCTCGCACCGATTGCATGTGCACCAGGTGGAGACGCCGTCCATGCGACATGGTCCAGGCTCTTCATCCGTTGACTGGTCCTCCCAACTGCCGTCCGAATCCCCATCGTTTTCGCGTGCTTGCCTTTCCAGTAGTTCTTGCTCTGTGTACTCGGGCTCGTACATATACGGCATTATTGTAGCCATTGTGTGGTAAAGAAAGTAAAATAATTTACAGAGATGGTACAGGTGTTCACAAGGCCTAGAAGCGGCGAAGGTAGCTGACCAGAGCACAGAAACGAGTCACAGAATACTCAAAGTAACACAGAGAGAGTAATGGAATCGAAAATCTGCTGCTGTGTGTTGTGAAACGGTGTGTTTATACTTATTGAGGAAAGAGGCGTCCTGCCATTTCCATGGCGACACTTCATTAGCTGAGGCGCAGCGATTGTTGACACGAAACGTGCTTTGGCGTTGGGAAATGGGCGGTACGCGTCTGCTGATGTCAGGCTCAGGGGCGGGGGATTTGATTTAGTGCCGCAAAAGCAGGTGAGCCAGGTCGATGGGGGGAAATGATAGGATTATCAGAAAATGGCGGCTGATTTCGAGTGCGTTAATGGACGAAAAGTTGGGTAAGGTCCATAGGAAAGTTTTCTACGATCTACCGATTTATGCTTAAAAACACATGGCCGAACCGTAGGGACAATAAAAAAAAAGTCCCGGAACTATCCTTTAATTACTTCTGCCATTAGAAAAACACGGCTTTCGAAAAAGAACTAATTGAGCTCAATTCAAAGGTTAAGTCCATTAGTCTACAGCAGACTTTTTTATTTGCATGTGTCAATTTCGTACATATTGTGACAAAAAAAAGACTGTCCGAGGCCCCCAATAGCAGACCCATAACCTGGAAAGTCCCACAGGATGCTTCACGACCAGTGTCGCAGGAAAGGGAAAGGATAGAAGCAGAGCTGCTGGGAGAGGCAGGCTCATCTGGGGTCCGTGTAATGGCTGTTCCGTAAACCCTTTTTTTTCTGCTGCATGTGATGGCATGTGCTTCTCCGTCCTCGCTTTGCTCAGTTCACAAAGAGCGCCCAACTTCAACCCTAAGCCTTTCACCCCCTCTTAGCGGCCCACTAGTGCGAGGCAGGAGGTTGAAGGCAAATGTCCCTGTATGTCAAACAGCTTCTGGAATTCACAAACAGGATGCACTTTGAAATGTGCAGAAAACAAAATGAAGGGTCTACGCTTGTTTTTCGCCGTCCTTTGAAGCGTTCCCCGTGCACCAGTTTCAAACAAGGACAGGCGAATGTGCAATGTAAGTAATGGTCATTTTCGACCCTTTAATGCATTGTTTTAAAGTAGAATATCAGCCCTCTAATTAATTATAATTTTATTTCCCATCTGTGAAAGGTACAGTGAGCAAAAAGCGTGTGCTGCAAACTCTCACCTCAGAACAGGTTATCATGCCATGTTCTTACTGGAGAGGAGCGCCTGCTACCTTTTTTGAAATTATTTTATTATAATGGGTTATGTATAACACGCTTAATACTGAAGATGTTTCTAAGCGTGGACCTGGGATTGGAACCTGTGTTACTCTGCGCGTGTTGCCACTGAGCTACACTATCCTTACGAATCTATGTGATCACTGTGCCGCTCGTAATTTCGCCAACGAAGATGTCGACTGCAATTACGCCGCAACGCAGTGATCAGATAGATCACTTCTGCACGCAACCCCGCTCTGCTTGGGCGCAGTAATGGGGGGCGGGATTTTTATAACGCGCTGATAGGCAGTTTTGGTAATGCCGCCACAATCGTGACCCGTACTACTCTAACCATCAGCCGCCATATCCGTCACCCACCAATACCCAACCAGCCCTGAAACTTTGCATATGAACATTCTTTGAAAGCATATCAAAAACCTTCAAAGACAACAGATTGATTTTTTTATTTCCTACGGCCATGTATTTTCAGTTACCCTGTGCACCCAACGTCAAAGTTGCAGAGGCCAGGGCCATAGCAACATGCACAAAGGAATCAAAGGTCTAAAGTGTCAACCTTTTGGAAGGGCCGACACTCATTTTACAAACATTAAACCAGGGCAGGGCAGTCTTTCCAAAATATGAATCCAGTCCAAGGAATTTCCATAGGAAGTTCAAGATGAACAAGCATTTGCAGGCCTGAGGAGCCTCATTGCAAATCTGAAACATTCAGAGCTATGGGACATTAGTACAACCATGCCATGTGTCCCAGGTTAAACATGGATTTGCTTTGTATTATTCTTGTAAATTGCACCAGCCTTTTCACGTGTAGATGTGCATTCTCTGGGTACAAGTGTGAGACAATTCCAGGTCGATTTAAATACATCAAACACAAAAGAGTTTAGAAAAACTGAGATTAAAGTGCATTTCTGAGAAAAAACATGACGGCAAAGCAAGTGTTTGAGAAAGTAGTAAGTGAACAGGCATATTCATCCATGACAAATGCATGTCAGGAATCATTTCCTTGTATTGTTAGTTCAGAGCAGGGACATCATTTCACCAAAAGGCCTGGGGTAGCAGAAGTGACATCACAATGCCACACCCCAAGAGTCACATAACAGGAAGTGATGTCATTCAACCACACCCCCATGTGACATCACAGGCAGTGATGTCATTTGGCCACGCCCCCACATGACATCACCTATCTGTCAGGGTTATAGTTTAGATTTGAGAGATTAACAGTTGTAACCTGTTCAAACTCTGCCCCTAAAAAGAAGGAAACCCCTAGGTCCCAAAAAAGAACGGAAGTGAATACTGCGTTCAGTGTCATACAGTTTGAATTTAATTTTGTGGTATTCTCTGATTCAATGAAAGAGAGACAGCAATCTTTAGAGTTGGGACAACTAAGACATGGTCGCAATGCATAAATAGATAAGGGCTAACAGATAAGATCATTAACACATGCTAGCCATTTTCAATATGTTGCTTCATGTTCATTTACCTCCCACATCGGTCACAGATAAGGCTGGATGTCAGCTGCTCATTGGTGGTAATGTTTACTGGCGTTGAGAAAACAGAAAGGAAGGAAATCCAACGTGAAGATGCAGGTCCGGATGCAGGTCTGAAAATAAAAACAAAATATCACAATGGAAGAATCATTTGTGCAACACCACACCATATTCATTTGTAATAGAATTTTAGAGTTCTGGGGTGCACACATCATGCAAAGACAAACTGGACCAACCACAGAGGCTACTGCACATGACCTTGGAGACTCACTTCAGCCCGGCAACAATTCATTATTAATCTCCAGTGACTCTGAGGGACGCATGTTATGCAACATTGCCCTAGGTCTCTAGGAACTATCTTTGTAGGCCGCAGCAGGCCCAGGCTGAGTGTGTGCTGCTCACCAACACGCCTGTGGCGACGGGCGGCCGCGGCAAGAATCCTTGCCCACGCCTGCCGAATAGCTATTTCGGCAGGGCCGGCAAAGAGCAGTTTACATAATGTTCTTGTGTCACAATGTGAAATCCTAGTCAAATGCATTGCAAAATATATAGGCTGCATGCCATAGTTGACTTGGATTTCATCTGCCTGTGGTTAATTTAAGCAGTTTAGTTAGCATTGGATAATCATTGTTCAACCCAACGTGGCAGGCATTTTTAGCCCTCCAGTTTGCATGCCTGAGATGCAAATAACAATAGGCATCTCAGAGGGTAGCCATACTGCGTGTTAACTAGCTTGGGCCCAAAGCAAACTGGTCAGTAAAACCCTCCTCCTCAGTATATATATATTGCTTACATAATGCCAGGCTATTCCATAACTGCAAAGGTAAACAATAAACGTAGTTGCTCACTTCTTTTTGTGGGTCTCTTACAACCAAAGAAGCCTATCACCTATGTCTAAGTAGAAGCCTCTCACCTACCCAGTCCCTCACATTTCTGCTTAGTTTCTCTCATGATGAACATACTTTGTTACATATGGGAAGGAGCTTTACACATGCCAGATCAAGGTAACGAGAGCAGTGTTAGCAATTATGTAACTGGTGTATTAATGCATTCTGAATCGGCTTGATGCTGACAGTTGTGCAGTCATAATGTCGACATCAATAATGTCGACAGTCAAAATGTCGACAAATTAATGTCGAAAAACAATAATGTCGACAAACAAAAATGTCGACATTTTTCGATATTTTTTCGAAATTTAATTTAGTGTATGCATAAATAAATAAATAAATATATATATGATGTGTTGAGTATGAGGGGTGGTTGGGGGGGTGTGGGGGGGGGTGGCAGGGGGGTGTTGGGTGAGGGGGGTTGGGGGGGGGGACCCCCCCCCATAGTAAATACAATTTTTATTTATTTAATTATTGAATAAATAAATAAATAAATAAATAAATAATTGGTATGTGTTGAGTATGAGGGGTGAAAGGGTGGTTGGGGGGGTGTGGGGGGGTGGCAGGGGGGTGTTGGGTGAGGGGGGGTTGGGGGGGGACCCCCCCCATAGTAAATGATCCTTTTTTAGGTTATTTATTTATTGAATAAATAAATAAATAAATAAATAATTGGTATGTGTTGAGTATGAGGGGTGAAAGGGTGGTTGGGGGGTTTGGGGGGGGTGGCAGGGGGGTGTTGGGTGAGGTGTTGATAGTTTTAAGGGTTTATAGTCATAATGTCAAAAAAAAAAATGTCGACATTTTTTTTTCGAAAAAATGACTTTTTACATTATAAGTATAGGATGTCGACATTATTATTTTCGACATTTTTTTTTCGACATTTTTGTCTGTCGACATTTTTTTTTCGACATTATGACTATAAACCTTGTACATACCAGAGGAGACCTGACTGACTGAATGCTGATTTTTGTGCGTATAAGTTTGTGTGTGCATTGTAGTACTGTGGATTGCTGGGTTGGTTTGTGAATTTGTGTCTGTATGCAATGCAGTGCTGTGATGGTTGTGTGTGTCTGGGTGTTTTTGTGCACATGCATTGCAGTTTTGTGGGTTGGGCGTGTGCAGTACAGTGCTGGAGTCATTGTGTATGTGCAGTGCAGTATAGGGGTTGTGAGTGTGTATGTGTACATTGCAGGGCTCTGCTGGGTTCCGTGTACGTATCAGGGAAGTACAATCATGGGAGTATTTTGTGCGTGTCTGTGTGTATGTGTTTGAGAGATTTTGGGACAATCTTTGCCATGGACACTCGTGCTTGAGAGCAGCAATTGTGATAACACTTGTTTCCTTGTTTCAATGGTATCTACATGACAATTAGCATGTCCACCAGCCAGACACAGCACAATATAAATAATCATGTGATCCTGTGGTAATCCGAGTGCACTTGAATCATGACACGTAGGGTTTACTTTTAGCTGCTGAATTCCGGCACCCTTGAAGAAATGGCCTGTACTGCAAGACGTTCAATATGCGAAAATCACGATCCTGTTTTGCATTAATTTAAATTTTGCCCTCTTTTGTGTACATTAGGCGCCGCTGCTAGAAGAGTCTACTGCTAGAACCATAGACTGGGATATGCACATAGTTGATAAACCTGGTGTCTGCTTTCTGTGACTCTTTACTCGTGTGTGTATTTATGGAACACATGTAGATGTAGGCGACCGAGTTTATTTGGAGAATGTCATGTTATGCAGCACTGAGGCAACTGCACACGGGTGTTGCATTCGGCATTCATGTGTGCTCACGTTGCCATACATAAATAGTGTTCATGTCCCAGGGCAATTCGCCTGCGGCGCCGATGCAGGTCCAGGCTGACCTGTGTGAAGTGAAGCACACAAGTCAGCCTGGACTTGTGGCGGCACCACGGCTGCAGGCGAGTTGGTGAACAACACACCAGACTTCAGCCTGGGCCTGCGACGACGCCACGCCCGCTGGAGTTGGGCACCAGTGCGTGCCACCACCACAGCATACATACATTCCGGGAACATCCTGCAGCACACCACCCCACGACCTCAATACTTACTGGTAAAGTTGGCCTTGGAGACTCGGACAGCCGAGGACAGGAGCACCGTGCAAGAGGAACCACATGCTCTGCTAACAAAATGGAAGAACCAAGCACGCGTCTTGGTAGCTGTGGCCACACCCCGTCCTCGGATTGGAGGAAATGCCAAAGGTTGCAGGAGATTGACAGGGGTCGCTGGCCAATCGGCAGCGGTCACTCCTGCGACCTCTGGCGACCCCTAAATGACATCCCTGGTTCAGAGTGTTTCACCTGGACAGCTGTTCTTTTCTTGCCATCTGTTTTGGGTTCTCTGCAGCTCTGGAGCTTGTTGGGCTTCTTTTCTTCTTGAGGGTCACTGGGAAGCAAGCAGGGGACTTCATCATCCAACAATTGATTTCTTGCTGAAAAGCTTAAATGGGCGCCTTGCTTTTAGCATAAATCACCTTTAATTGGGCGGTAAAACCCGCACATCGTGGGTCAGTTGCCATCCATGAAGCATGATATGGTTATTTGGTTGCCAAATGAAGGTCAAGCACCAATTGGTTGGACTGACCTCTACTGAACTCTGGAGATTTCCTGGTAGGCCTCTGCACCCTGGGCCTATTTTGTGTGGTAATCTATTTTATTTCCAAATGTTCTTATAGGAAAAGTGCCGGGCTTGCTGAAAACATGTAATATGGGGCCACTTTGGAAATTATTTCCATGGCCTCTTTTGGTTCCCAGTCCACCTGTGCCAACGACTCATCATCATTTTTATTTTATTTTTTATGTTTTATTATGTAAAGCGCTGACCTAGCTCAAGAGCAGCGGAGCACTGTACAGAGTGTTGGTAGCCAGGGTTACCAGTCATTTGGTTGAAAACCAAAGGATCGAATGCCATTTGATCGACAGTCAAATGGTCGAAAAAAATGGTCGATTTTTTTTGTTGAATTTTTTTTTATGGTGGGGTTCAATTTTTTATGGGGGGGTTCCCCCCAAACCCCACGTTTTCTTTATTAAAAATATTTTTTAACCAACCAAAACTAAAAAAAATATATAAATAAATAAATACAAAATTCTACCTTTTTTTTCCGACCATTTGACTGTCGATCAAATGGTCATTCGATCTTTTATTTTCGACCATTTGACTAGACACCGGTAGCCAGCATTTGGACTGACATCTTTTAACAGTAGCGCAGTACTGTGAGGTCTGTGTGTCCATGCACTGGCTGCCATATATTCCTCTCTCAGGGTTAATAAGCAGGAAAATAAAACATACGGCTGGCTCATGTTCATATAACCTGAGCTTGTACATTATGGAAACCTAGAAATACACCCGTAAAAGAACTAATTGTTGTACAGTATATATATTATGTGGCTAATGTGCAACAATGTTTGTCCGCACACATTCATGGAGTGAATATTTAGGCACCAACAGCTGTTTTCCACTTGATCATATTAAGGCATGTCTATAAGTGATGCCGTTGCACACAAAGTAATGATACAGAAAATTACGGCACACAGCTTAAGACTATATACCCTTCAGCACATGTGGACTATTCTCTTTTTAATTACCAATGGACATACTACCTATCCAATATGCAGCACACTCGTCTTTGGCCAAATACCAATTAGAATCTACTTTTCTTACAGGACTCTGGGATTCTACCCCACATGCAAATATACACACTGAGCTCACACTCTTCCCGAGTGATAGAAATACACAAGGTGAGTGCACCTGTGGCAAAATGTTTGATGAGTAGGCTTCATTTAATTCTGGCACTCATATCATTTGGGTGCATACTTAACAATAGCGCACTGTCACAATGATCTTCATTTTGGGTAACTACCCCCAGGAGCATGTTAATTGCTTAGCCAATTTTGGAGTACTTATATACTATTAATATAGTAACAACATTGTTCTTGCTACCTTTTGAAACCATTTACTCATGGATTCTGTTTTCTTTGTTTTCTATTCCCTGCAATCCCCCCTTTCGCCAACCCCCTGCAATCCCTTTTATGTAATCATTTTATGTATATTTGGGTTTGTTCATACATTTGACAACTGTATGCACTGCCATTGGCAACCTTTTTGCAAATACTTCTTTGTTATTAGTCGTAATACTTTTGTTATGTATGATGTGCTTTATTTTTAATTTGATTACTTATCACATAATGTGTTTTGATTTATGTGTTGAATACAGCTATAGTGCCCAGTTGTGAAAAAGACCTTGGTTAGGTCGAATTAGGGTCTACAAAAGGGCACACCTTATAATAAAGGCACTATTTGTACATTTAATTCTACTGTACTCTTTAATTTAATATATATTTATATTTTTGGGCAAGTAGCCATATATTGCCTGTGAAGGACCAGTGCCACACTCAAGGTACCACACACAACTGTTGCAAGCCAGTTTAAGGCGTGGGTATAGCTTAACGGTACCTGGGGCAGCGAAAGTCAATTTTTGCAACAATTGTTTCAGAATTCTTAATGATTTGCGCAGAGTGAGCAGTACTAACCATAATCTGCCCTCTAATACACATTGGAAGTGACAGTTTTTGGAGACATTGTCTGTTGGCCTCAGACCTTAAACGCAATTCGTCATTACTCATGCTATGGTCACAAATACTGTAATGGTACTGAACAGAGCAAATTAATGTTAAATAAGAGTTTATCTGCTTATTCAGGGAATTGGGCCATGGGCAAAACCGAAACCATTATATGAAGTTTGTATTAATACTATTTTAACAATGCTCATGACAAAATGATTAATTATGCAACTGTAATTTCTTAACATTTTACATTTTTCTGATTTTAGAATGTTTAAATTGATGTATACATGTAATTGTATATCCAGCGCTTTGGTGTAAAGCGCTATATAAACTAAATAAATACAAATAAATACAAATATGTGTAAAGTTGTAATAACTACAGACCTCACCTATCCTAACATTTTAAAAAGCATTAGAACTGGTCTTCTTTCTAAAGATGCACAATCCATCTCAAATAGTAGACTCATCCATGAGCTATATGGGCGTGGCACATTTGCTCCTAATGTTGTGGAACAACTAGCGAAAAAAAAGTATGTCCTTAATGCCAACCCTAGCAAGCTGTACTCAAATCATTGAGACAATTTTAAAAAGATAAATGCAACCAATAGTGCATATTAGCTCCACAGACAAACTGGAAGTGCATGACATGACACTCCCTATGGGCCTCATTACACGGACGGCGGTGGAACAAGGTGCTATTAGCTATTAGCACCTTGGTCCATGCCGATAAAATACCGGCACCGCCTTGGAGGAAAGGGGAATTACCGCCCTATTCCAAGGTTGGTAGGGCAGTAATTCCCCCTTCCCCCATTGCCCTTCCGCATTCCCATTTTTGCCCCATAGGGCATAATGGGCATGGGGAAGGTGCTAATTACGGCACCGCAAATTGCGGTACCGTAATTAGCTCTCTGGTCCCTTTGCGGGTTGGTTTTTAACACCTGCAAAAAGCAGGCGTTAAAGTCTCCAACACGCAAAGGGACCTCGTAGTAAGGCGTTAAGGGTTAACAGTCACCGGTACCATTAACGGTGACCGTTAACCCTTACCGCCGTCCGTGTAATGAGGCCCTATGTGTCAACAAGCAACAGCACGACTAAATAGCTTAGAAAAATGTATCTCCAACACAACTGGTTTAAGGAAAATGTTAATGTTGTGTTTAAACTGCAGAGTAATTCTAAAACGTAACCTTGACATGGAGCAAGGTTTAGTCAATGGAGCAATTGGTACAGTTGTTGGCTTTCAAGCGTATCTACATGACAACAACATTTAGTTTGTAAACATCAACTTTGACAAACTTTCAGAAGTTAAAAGGATAGGACGCTAAACAACGTGATTGCTTCTTTTCAAAGACATGTATTTACGCAGAGAACAATTCTCTATGTCTCTTGCATATGCAGTCACTATTTACAAATCACAACGTCTAACCCTAGATCAGGCATTGATTGACATTGGCAGCACAGTCTTTAAAGAAAGTATGAGTTATGTAGCACTTTCATGTCTACGTACACTCGAAGGACTATTTCTAGTCAATTTCGATGCTAACAAAGTCAAGGCTGACATTCCTTGCATTCTAGAGTACAACAGACTATGTGCATGCTACATACCCCATCTAGATATGTACCCTGTTCCTCAAAAAGGTAAAGTGTTTAAAAGAAAATGAATACAAACAGAACTTAGAAGAGATCTCCCAACAATACCACCAAGAAACTAAAAACAACTGATACCCCATCAAGTAGTACACACATAAAACTATATAGTGCAAACACAACTGCACATTCATCAGCAGGTATAAAGAGAAATATTTATTCTAAAAAAAACAAGTGGAGGTCCAGCAAATGACACAGAGACAGAACTATCTTGTCCATTTAAATCAACTGGTGTACATTTCTGTGCAAATGTAGCAATCGTCTGTTCCAATTGCCACCAATTATTCTAAACATTTACCTGAAGGGCTCAGTCCAGTTGTGCTTACAAATGCTCGTCCTTCATAGAAATGACACAAATAATCCTGACAACACGTACTGTGTCTCAGGAAAATGGCAAGAATTGGACTACTGTGCAGGAATGGTAGAATTCACCATAAGAACACAGCAAGATCAATAAGAATTTCCAATTTACTGATTGCAAGCACTGGAAACCAAAAACATACCTATAAATGAAATCCTCCAGATTTCATACATGTGGAAACATACATGCAGTCTCTGCAACCCTGTTGCACAAGAGCACATCCCTAATGACCAATTTGTGCATGTATCTATATCAAATTTCATCAGCTGGTGCAAAATGCAAATCATGCCATATTATGCACTTTTTGCAGTTCAGACAATTGTTCCACTGTGCACATAAACTCACATAGCCAATATGTAATACTAATGGTTTTAAGGTACGGCGCAGATGGTACCAAAAACAACTGCAAGCTTACTAGCTTCACACATGGGAAAGTATCTCTTGGCAAGAAAACCTTCACAACAGTAGGCATAATCTATCACACTGGTGCCACAACCACTGCAAGTCACTATACTGCATACATTAAAAAAGATATGGTTGGTTTGAATGCAACAACATTTCCATTACCCTACAACAGAGATTACTAGCAAATTTAACAAATGCCTACTTAATATTCCTTAAACCCAAAGTTAGTCACTGACCTGTGAAACTATCAATGGTAAGTGCACTTTAAACATCCCCTTAAGTACTGCACACTTCAAACAAACATACTGTGACAGTTAAATTCACATAAATGTAGTATGTTTTTTTAATGCTGTATAGATTTGTTTCCAATGACCCAATGATTATGCAAACCGAAACAACAACCGTGCAAAACACACAGTAATCTTGTTTCAAAGATAGTACTTAGAATGTACTGATTATGAGGGTCTACAAAGTTTAGTCACTGACCTGTAGAACTATCAACAGTTAGAATACGCCAGCTGGTATCTAACTGCATCCATAGTACTGCAATGCTACTTTTGAATAGCAAAATAGTTAGAATACACCAACAGGTATCGAACTGCTTCAAAAAATACCCTTCAGAACTGTAAACCTATCAACAGTTAGAATACGCCAACTGGTATCTAACTGCATCCATAATATTGCAATGTTACTTTTTAATAGCAAAATAGTTAGAATACACCAACAGGTATCTAACTGCTTCAAAAAATACCCTTCAGAACTATAAAACTATCAACAGTTAGACTACGCCAACTGGTACGCCAACTGGTAGGCCAACTGGTATCTTGTCGCCATCAGGATCCCTGGATGGCAGGATCCCAGGCCTCCTCTCCGACGCCGGCTTCTGCAGAAGCGTGGCCGCCACATCAGACTCAGCTTATCTGCAGGGTAAGCCTGCTAATTGCAATAGCCTGCCTACCAACCTTTATTCTGATCATGTTGTGATGAGAAACCACTGTTCATGCTGTATTCTTGAGCATATTGCAACACTCGACGTGTAATTTGTTGTGCAGATTCACAAGGACCTGAGCCAAAAGGGCCGCCAGCATTATTGTTTACCTACTGCCTAGCAACGGAGCCAGCAGAGCCTTGTACTGTGATTGGCCTTCGATCTCTTGTTCTCTCGCCAGCCGCCACCGGAAGGTGATAGCCAGCCCTGACTCTACAGGCCATCCTCTTAAGGCCGGAGCCTGTCCGTGCCTTTCAGAGCCTACGGAGCCTTGGGCCACCCACCCTGGCCGATCCCATTGGCAACCTTATCATAGTAATCCTGTCCAGCAGCCGATGTAAGTACATTTCTACTGCTTCAACCTGTTCACCAAGCCGGTCTTCGACAAATTGGACACCTTCAGCATAGCTTACACAAACTATGCCGATGATACACAGGTACTCCTGCCACTCACATGATCCAACGACCAGGATGCTGCAGAGGCCTCTCTGTTAATTAAATCAAATAACAGAAATTGCGGGCAGAAATTGTCAAAATCGTGGTCTCCTGACATGTGATGAAGAACACAAAACAAAGGCTAATCATCGGAGCTTCAAGTTAAGATATGGGTGTGTTCACACTCCCTTTAATGTCCCAGAACAGTGAGCAGACAACAAGATCAACTACAAATGATAGACCTTGACTAAGCAACTGGTCGATGACTAATGATGGACTAATTGGGAAATCAAAGAACAAATTGACGCAGCTTGAACACCTAGGTTACACTTTGTTCATGTGCTGCTAAATGAGCCGAAAGTCCACGGTTGGATAGGGTTGCCAACCAATCAAAAATATGAGATATTAACACTTATGTTAATTCTATAAGTAGATATGTTCCCCAAATCCAATTCCTCCAGGCGTTAGGTTTTTGTGAAATGCCACGTTGGATGATGTCACGAATGACGTACAGAAAATTATATAAACTCTGTGCAAGAAAACTTAGGTGTGAAAAACAAGAATCTACTTTGATAGCTGTATTTCTCCCTGCTTTTTTTCATTGAGATTAAAACATCTTTCATTGGTCTATCCGATTATTTGTTCTGTGATAATTTCCAGCAGGAAGAGGTGAGCTGCAGTCCCTTTAGCGACCCTCCTGGGCCACGCTATATGTGTTTTTCAAGGCCTCCATGTGCCCCAATGCCCGTGTGCAGCCGATCTCCCAGACCCCTCCCCTGTCTCCATTTCCCCGTTCGTGTGCTTCTTCCCGCCTCCCCAACCCTCCCCCCTCCCCTGATTGGACCATCTGAGGACCAGTTCCTGGGACCTGGGAGCTACACAGCTACAAGCACCGTGCTGGTGCCCATTTCCAGCAGAAAGAGGTGAGCTGCAGTCCCTTTAGCGACCCTCCTGGGCCATGCTATATTTGTTTTTTAAGGCCTCCATGTGCCCCAGTGCCCGTGTGCAGCCCATCTCCCAGCCCCCTCCCCTGCCTCCATTTCCCCGTTTGTGTGCTTCTTCCCCCCTCCCCAACGCTCCCCCCTCCCCTGATTGGACCATCTGAGGACCAGTTCCTGGGAGCTGGGAGATACACAACGAGAGCACCGTGCTGGTGCCCATTTCCAGCAGGAAGAGGTGAGCGGCAGTCCCTTTAGCGACCCTCCTGGGCCACGCTATATGTGTTTTTTAAGGCCTCCATGTGCCCCAGTGCCCGTGTGCAGCCCATCTCCCAGCCCCCTCCTCTGCCTCCATTTCCACATTCGTGTGCTTCTTCCCGCCTCCCCAACCCTCCCTCCTCCCCTGATTGGACCATCTGAGGACCAGTTCCTGGGACCTGGGAGCTACACAGCACGAGCACCGTGCTGGTGCCCATTTCCAGCAGGAAGAGGTGAGCTGCGGTCCCTTTAGCGACCCTCCTGGGCCATGCTAAATGTGTTTTTTAAGGCCTCCATGTGCCCCAGTGCCTGTGTGCAGCCCATCTCCCAGCCCCCTCCCCAGCCTCCATTTCCCCATTCGTGTGCTTCTTCCCGCCTCCCCAACCCTCCCCCCACCCCTGATTGGACCATCTGGCTGTCATAAGTGACCCTTCCAGGGCAGCCCTCTGCCCGGCAGCCCCCGCGACTAAGGGCCGCAAGGCAAAGGGCGGCTCCTACATTGGCGGCTCCAAGATGTGTCTGCAGGTGTCAGCAGGGGAAGCAAAAGAAGCAACAATAGACACCAACAAAACTGTAAGTGTGGCATGGGTGGGGTGTAGAGCAATTACTCTACTCCAGAAAGCCCCTGTCACTCTACCTTACCTTCAATAGCGTAAACTGCCATAGACTTAGACAATACATACTTAGGAAGACTTTTGACCACTGTAAATGGATTGTAAATATTGCCTTGTGATGCATATTAACTTAATTGCCAATTTTAGCTAGTACCACACCTGTAGGGAACTGAACTTTAGCTTGCATCGTATCTAGATAGAGATGTGATTGTTAGCATGTGCCACACTCAGGATTCTTAACTTTGGCTTGTGCCAAATCTAGACAGAAATGTGAATGTCAGCATGTACCGCACCTAGATGGAATCCCATACTTGCAAGGTCAGCTATGCAAACTAACCAATTTCATCCCTCTGCATAAAGTTGAGAACATTAGCCTGCACCCTATCTAGACAGGATTGTGAATATTAGCATGCACCACACTCAGACATAATTCCCAACTCTGCCACACTGGTGGGGTTTTACTTTGTACCAACTACGAAAACGTTTCCATGTGCCTGGTTAAATATTACAATTCAAAAAGATGTCGCAGTGGGGCAAAAAAGGGGCATTTGACCCCTACCCCTTGTAGAAAATGTTGAAGAAAAAATGCTCCACACTCGAAGAACTGCGCCACAGCGTGTATTTGTGGAAAGTGAAATTTATTAATTATAATGCCCTTTTGGATAACACATGTTTCGACACACCAGTGTCTTTTTCATATCAGGGCTGGTGATAAAAACTAGTGAATGTGTAGCCGAATTAACAGTGAAAAACATATATCAGAGATCATAATGCATAATCAAACACATGTAGAAGTAAACCATGAAAACAAAAGATTAAATTAAATTGCATTCAAAATAGTCACAGAGAGAAAGGGATGGGTGAAGGGGCAGGAGGTTCAAGGTAAGAAAACAGAAAGCAAAAAGGTAAAAAACAACAACAAAATATTAGTACATACTCATAGGTCATTATCTAGTAGTGTTTAAACAAAAACATCAATCTTACTTAAGATAATAGATATAGAGGTTTGCCCATGGATGCCTTACCTATATTCCAAATCAAAAGTCTTCAATTCAATAGAACAGAAAGTCATGGGTTAAATCCCCCTGTTTTGATTCATGCCAAAATATCACATTTTAGATTGCAAATATGTGTGACTCGTCATTTAAAACGTCCAATATTGTCAAAGTCTCCTATATTACATATTAATGAAACTATATGTCTCAGTGGAAAAACCTACAATAGTGAATTACCCGAAAAAATAACCTCAATTATACAAATTGGTAATTATTTGTAAGAAAGTGTTCATGTAAATACTGGATGAAATCCTAGCATGATAGAATACTAAATACGATAAACAGTGTTTGACTGGGGCGCGGGAAAGCAATTCAAAGAATGTACTCATAGACCAAATAATGTTAAGTCCAAAGACGCCGCGGCTACATGTATAAAGTATGCGCTTACTCTGGTCCAAGCATGGCCAGCCCATTACTCGAGTTGTAGCCGTGTGACAAAATGCGCCAACAAAAAAGCACTGAAAGCACAAAAGAAATGTGCTGCAGCTTACCTCCGGCAGGTACTCAATCTCCTTTCGTCTGGCTCGGTCGGCAAAGCGGTTTCTCCCAAGTTTACAAGGGTTGTCTAGACAACCCTAGTCCTACTACTATTTCCATTAGGTCCTATTTGGAGAGTCAGGCAAAATAACTGAGCGCCATATTATGAGTTCAAATTATGGAAAAGGGAATATAAATCATCGAAATAGACAAAGAGTCCCCATGGGGCTGTAGTTTTAGCATGCTAGGACGTCAGTGCTAAAAATGAAGCTTTATAAAAAAGTTAGACCTAAAATCTACAGGTGATCAATAAAATCAAGTGAGATACTATGGACGGTTGTTATCGTGCAGTGTGGTCGGAAAGGAAAAAAGAATAGGCAAATAAATATCTCAGTATATCGCCAGATAGCAGAAAAAAGCTGCAGTGTTAGATGAAGTGACACGGTGACAAAGGTGATGGGGGCACGGCTGAACAAACTACCATTCACGCTAAGCATGTGTTTACATCGCCGAGATTACATGAAAAAAATGTTATATAAACAAATTAACTGTAAAGCCAAAAAGTTCCAAATACTTCAGTATTGTAAATGCTAGTCGAGAACAAAGAGTAATATATAGTGTTATAGTACAGTTAAAATATCATCAGGAACACATGAATACATTTTAGAAACATTATGTGTTATTTCCCCCTTAGAGGAAGTATGCCATTTCATGGTCTTGGTTCAGGCCAAATTCTGTTGCTCTAAATTTACAAATTGTGCGAGCTTCCATCTAGCGAAGGATGATCTCTCTGTTACTGCCCCTCTCACCTAGAGAGGCTTGCCTCAATCCGATGAACCTCACATTCATTTTGTCATCCAATTGATGATTGGTTTGCCAATGTTGTGCAAGTGGTAGTGTGGAATCAGATTTACTCATAGTATGAACATGCTCGCGTATTCTACACCTGAGTTCTCTTATGGTGCTCCCAATGTTTACCCGTGCACATGTACATATTATGGCATATACTATGTATTTGCTACGACAGTTGATGGTATCTGTGATCCTGAGAGTAGTTCCTCTTGAATCCGAAAAAATCTTCGTGTTATGATGTGCTAATTTGCACATGCTACACGATCCACATTTCCTGAATCCTGTCGGTTTCTTCGGCAGCCATAGTTCTTGTCTTGGTGTTGGCAAATCAGGGAGTAGGGATGGGCTGAGTATATTTTTCAAAGATTTTGCTTTTTTGAAAATTAGTTTAGGCTTTTCGTCGATATGATCTCTGAGATGATCATCTAGTTTAAGCAAATGCCAGTTCTTGTTTAGTATCTTTCTGATTTCAAAATTGTCATGTGAAAAGTTGTAATAAAGCTGACTTTGTTGAACTCCTCTTTTCGCTTAGGAATCTTTTGTATTAAGGGTTTCATCCCTATTCATGGTCTCAACTTTTGCATATGCCATGTCTATATGTTTCTTTTTGTAACCTCTCTGATGAAATCTGTGTTTCGATAAATCACATTCCTCATTAAAGTCATTAGTATTACCACAGTTTCTAGGGGCTCTCACATATTCACCCTTCGGTATGTTTTTTATTACTGTTCGTTGGTGATAACTAGTTGCAAAAAGGGTTGAATTTGCCTCAGTTGGTTTTCGGAAAGTCTTTGTCAGTAATTTGCCGTTCATCACATAAATGGTGAGATCTAAGAAATCCAAGGTAGGTGGAGTCACTGGATGGTCCTGAAAGAAAAATCCCCTCTGTATTGTTGTTAAGACGATCTCTGAATTCCAGTGGTTCTTGGTCATCACATTTCCAGATAAGTAAAATATTGTCGATAAATCTCGTCCACATCACGATTTTGTCATGGGCATTTGGATCTGTGTAGACATATTTGTCCTCAAACTTGCTCATGAAAAGGTTTGCAAGGGCCGGTGCGTATTTGACACCCATGGCCACTCCCTGTTTCTGCTTGTAATATTTCTTGTCAAATATGAAAATATTGTTCTCCAAAGTTAATGTCAGCATTTCTTTCAGCATGGTCACGTAAAGGTAATGTGAAGCAGATTCCCCATGAAAAATGTAGTCTATAGTTTCGATAGCTGCCTCGTGTTTAATCAAGGTATATAGAGCTCGGACATCCCAAGTGACAAGTTTGTAAGACTCATCACATATGATAAGCTGTAACTTTGTGATTACATCAGTAGAATCTTTACAAAAAGGTCTGATTTTAGGTACACTTGGGTTTAAGATATTGTCAATAAACTCACTAATCTTCTCTGTGACCCAACCAATATCGCTGACGATTGGTCTTCACTCCGGTATTTTATTGAATGTTTTATGTACTTTGGGTAAAAAGAATTGGTCGGGACCACAGGATGTGAGACAGTTAGATAAGCTCTTTCACTGTCAGTGATGAGGCCTTTCCTTTCCCAATTTTGGATTTGCTCAGCTATTTGATTTTTAATTTGCATAGTAGGGTTTGTTTGAAGTTCTTCATAACAAAGGGGGGTTGTTAGATGATTCACAGCCATTTGTATATAGTCAGCACGGTCCATTAAGATTATTTTTCCCCCTTTATCAGCTTCCTTAATAACTATGGATTGGTCCATTTGCAAATTTTTCAAGGCTTTAGATTCTTCTTGGGTCAGGTTGTTCTTTTTGTTCTTGAATCTCATGTTTGACTTGTTCTTTCGCTTACAGAGATTATTAATCTCCATTTGAACTACTTTATGGAAGGCGTCAATCATGTTATCTTGACCAAATTGCGGAGTAAATTTGGATCGAGCCTTCATTTCCTGGATAGTGAAGCTAATGGGTTGGATTTTCATATCACACAGTGTTTCATGTAGTTCCAAATCATCTACTTGAAGGGTTCGCAATAGATGGATATTCTCTATATCTTGTATGGAGAATGGAGTTGGCAACGGTTTTTCTTTTCTAGGTCAATATTGTTGAACTTGGGTAGCAAAACATTTCTTTAGTTTTAATTTCCTTGTAAATTTGAACAGGTCAATTTGTATTTGAATTTTATCATATCTGTACGTAGGGGCAAAGGAAAGGCCTTTATTAAGTAGTTTGATTTCATCTGCTGTTAGTTCTTTGGATGAGATGTTCATTACGAGGTCGTTGCTGGGTTCGTTCCTGTAGCTAGCCGAGCTCTGGCTCTTGTCAGACGTCTAAAGCATCTGGGTTTCCGCTGTCTTGAACACCCCCTCCTTCCTCTCCTCCGGTTGGTATTGGTTTGGGGTTTGTTGGTGGAATTGTCTGAAAACGGACTTGTTTGGTATTGGCAAATCTATTTTCTTTTTTGTAACGTCTTATCTGGTTCAAAAAAACAGAGCCTTCTGTATTCCGATCTCCTTCCCTTGATTCCTCTTTATCAGTCTCGGAATCCACATCAGAGCTACCAGGTGAGGTATTAGGTGTGCTTTCCTTAGAAGATGGTTTAGACAGTTTATTATATTTTTCTTGTCTTCGCGGTAATCTCGTTCATCTCGATAGAATTTGCATACTTTCCGTATCTTAATCTCGTCTTGGTTTTCCATGAGTATTTCGTGCATTGTATTGACATTTTTCTCCTTAGTTGTCTCTAATGCTTATGTTTCTTCAATTTCTTTTGTAATGATATCTATTTGTCCCTTAGCTCGTTTCTGTTCCCTTGTAGAGTGTTCAATAAGGATTTCAAGCATTTTGATAGAGCTAGTGTTCAGATTCTTTTCCCAGTCTTCCGCTAAGTCTTTGTCCTGATCTTTTGAGAAATCAGGGAAGATCAGTATCCTTAGGCCTCGAGGTATGAATCCATTGTCTAAATAGTTCTTCAGGGAGATGATTTCCCAGAATTTATCAATTTCTTTTTTTGAGATTCTTTCTAATTTAATAAATTTATATCTCAGACCTTCTCTTCTAGGTACTGAGGATTGAAATCCGTGTGTGGTGTCTCCTCTTTTGGAGAAAAGATTTGTGGCATCCTTTTCCCGATTCAACATATATTGAGCCATACCAGAATTTAGACGCTGTTTATCGTATTTAGTATTCTATCATGCTAGGATTTCATCCAGTATTTACATGAACACTTTCTTACAAATAATTACCAATTTGTATAATTGAGGTTATTTTTTCGGTTAATTCACTATTGTAGGTTTTTCCACTTAGACATATAGTTTCATTAATATGTAATATAGGAGACTTTGACAATATTGGACGTTTTAAATGACGAGTCACACGTATTTACTGTCTAAAATGTGATATTTTGGCATGAATCAAAACAGGGGGATTTAACCCATGACTTTCTGTTCTACTGAATTGAAGACTTTTGATTTGGAATATAGGTAAGGCCTCCACGGGCAAACCTCTATATCTATTATCTTAAGTAAGATTGATGTTTTTGTTTAAACACTACTAGATAATGACCTATGAGTATGTACTAATATTTTGTTGTTGTTTTTTACCTTTTTGCTTTCTGTTTTCTCACCTTGAACCTCCTGCCCCTTCACCCCCCCCTTTCTCTCTGTGACTATTTTGAATGCAATTTAATTTAATCTTTTGTTTTCATGGTTTACTTCTACATGTGTTTGATTATGCATTATGATCTCTGATATATGTTTTTCACTGTGAATTTGGCTACACATTCACTAGTTTTTATCACTAGCCATGATTTGAAAAAGACACTGGTGTGTCGAAACACGTGTTATCCAAAAGGGCATTATAATCAATAAATTTCAGTTTCCACAAAAATACGCTGTGGCGCAGTTCTTCGAGTGTGGAGCATTTTTTCTTCAACTAATTCCCAACTCTGGCCTGCGCCGTATCTGGACAGGATTGTGAATATTAGCATGTACCACACTCAGACATAATTTCCAACTTTGGCCGGCATCGTATCTAGACAGGATTGTGAATGTTAGCATGTGCCACACTTAAAGTTGAGAACATTAACCTGCGCCGTATCTAGACAGGATTGCGAATATTAGCATGTGCCACACTCAGACATAATTCCTAAGTTTGTCCTGCGCCGTATCTAGACAGGTTTGTGAATGTTAGTATGTGCCACACTTAAAGTTGAGAACATTGGCCTGCGCCGTATCTGGACGGGATTGTGAATGTTAGCATGTGCCACACTTAAAGTTGAGAACATTGGCCTGCGCCGTATCTAGACAGGATTGTGAATGTTAGCGAGTGCCACCTGCACGGAATTATGAAGATTGCCAAGCACTATACTTAAAAGGAATTGACAATGTTGGCATGTCCCGTAATTTGATAGAATTATGAACATTGGCCTGGGTGGTATCTGGATGGTATTGTTAGCGTAGGTGAGTGCCACACCTAGACAGAACTGTGAATGCTTGCATGTTAAATGTCACATAACCTACTAACCAATATAAACTCTACCTCTCTGCATACTTAAAAAAACTCACACAACCATCTCTCGCACAACCAGCTGCACGCACCTCACCACACTGCAACAACACATAAGCTGCACCAACAGCACACGCGGACTGACACCTATCCAATACTCGCACCAAAGCTCAGCACCCGGTGTCTACCGAGTTGAAGCTGCCAACAGTACACTACTCCTCCGACTATCCTATGCCCTCTTCACCTTACTAACCCATCCCACCTTCTCATTTACCGATCCTCCAGAGCGCCTGGTTACCAATTTCGTTGGTGACGGTGCGCTATATAAGTACCGTTAACATAACATAACATAACATAATTATTGGTAATCCCATCTAGCACAAAGAAGACACTTCAAGGTATTAGAGCACGTGCGTGTGTGTGTTTGTGTTGGTTTGTGTGCGCCTGTGCACCCATTCGCACGTGCATGTGTGTGTGTGTCTGAGAAAGGGTGTTCTTGGATTCTTAAATGTTATAGCCCTATCTGCAGTGTCAATATTGTTCTGGAACCTTGTGGTGTGGTGCTCATTGTAAGTCATTTGGAGGACGTGAAGCACTAGACCCCCAAGGAACACATTGGACCAGTGTGGTACATTTATGATGTGAGCCTGTGGGTGTAAAATGGTGATAAAATGTGGTAGGAGAAATTGGCCTTTTGATGGCTCTACATGGCAAGTGGTTTGTTTACCTGGAGTACCTCGGTAGAGTATTATTATATCTGGTGATTAGGATATTACCTAGATGTTTGATGGGATTACCTAGTCATTCGGAGCAATTGCAACACTGCAACACTGGTACACCACGGTTTACAACAGCCCAAACATCAACGCATGCAACTGAACATATGTACATATAAACCTCTGGCTTTGTAAACGTAAGCCACAGTAGCACGAAACTGTAAGTGCGCTATGCCTCATTAACTATCATGTTCCCTTCTGTCCTTAAACAGTATTATAGTTTTTTTTCCTTGCTTGTAAAGTGGGTTTATTTTTTAATTGGTGTCCATTAGTCACAGTAGCATTATATCCAATGCAGCCATCACCAGTCGCCTCTCTATTAAATAAAACAGCATACATTTTGTGAACTGCTGAATTCTGGTTAGCAAATTATTGCTCTCATAACCTTGTTATGAGAAGATGAATGGTCAGCAGGTTGCTGGATTTCTTAGGAAGGACACGTCTGCTTCCTCGAAATACTGGGTGTTCTGTTAATGCAGGTATTGTGTTGCTAATAAAAGGCAGAGAATTAAATACGTCTGTGTTCATTGAATGAGAAAAATGCAATGAAGGTTTTTTTAAATAATCAGATGTATGCTTACTCTCTGTAGATTGACAACTAATTGTAATATCTTTTCTTCTATAAAGGAATGGAAACTCAATTCATCAAGCTCTGAAAGATGAAACGTGATGAATGGGAATGGTTCACTTATCTCTTATATATTTATTTATTGTTTTCCATTTGTAAAGCGTCAGAACCCTCAGGCATTAGGGCACTGTTGCAACCAGTTACATGATACAAAGCTTTATACAGCGATGATTGCTCTTTGAGAATCAAAGCAGGTGCAAAACATTTAGTGAAACTATTACATGCAGATCACTTTCCCAAGTAAGTGGGGAGGTAAGACAAATAACCAGATTTTTAGGGCTTTGGGGAAAGGCCCAATAAGAGTCCTCTGCACTTAGTTCTGGGGGGAGGCAATTCCAGTGATTGACTGCTACTGCTGATATGTTTCCCGCAGCCCCCCCACTCACCTCCTTTCGCTCTTTTCTTTTTCACTTTCGGTATGGCTAGTTTGTGGGCATGGAGGATCTTACTGGTCTGGTAGACTTAGGTCTCTCAATTTTCTGGGACAGGTAAATTGGGGCGGTCTTGCTCAAGCATTTGTGGGTAATTGATAGTGTCTTGAAAATAATCCTTTCCCTGAAGGGGAGCCAATGAGCCTTTTTCCTGGCGGCTGTGATGTGGTCCTTTTTTGGTATGTTCAGTGCTGGTCAGATGTCATGATATGTCATGCCACCTTACATTATGCATTTTTAATGTTACAGAAAAGAGCAACATAGCCTGTCCACTTCCATGTACTTTTCTGCAAAACTAATGCAGTGAGTCTGGCAGCTTTGACTAATCTGCTTCAGACAGAGGAAAATGGTGATAGGAATGTTTGATGAAATGTCATTCCAAACCCTGACCCAATGGGGGAACCTGTCTTTCTTCTATGACTGTGACCACAGGATATGGCCTGCCATAATGCAGCCCAGAGGAAAGCTGTAAAGACCATAAAGTGTGGTGAGCAAGTAGTGAGGAAGTCCTAGCTGAGCTGTGTGATGTTGTGAAGTTGGGGAGTTAGTCACGTGTGCAGGGAGGGAGCCAGAAAGGCATGGGGAGTGGGGTTGGCAGAATGGGAGGGGCCAGCAAGAGGTGGAGTTCGGAGAAATAAAGACGTACAAATGTTGCCTGGCTGTCCATACCTTAATTGAGTAGCCTCTCAATTTGCATCCTGAGGGAACCCCGTCCTCAGCTGGGTGGCCCCCATCGAGAACTGAACAAGCAGCAGCGTGGTAACCATAGGGAAAGCTTGGGAACATTCCAAAGTGCCAATCAAGAGGTTCCAAGTTGGTGCATGTAGATCCCATCAGATGTCATCAGCAGCAGTGAGGACAAGGTGCCTAAACAATGGCAGGAGGGAGTTTAGAGTAAACTGTATTTCCTTCTGGCATTTCTTTCTCTGTGATATTTATATCTTACCCCATTAATTTGCCAGAATAGGGGTTCACCCTGAAGTTATTAGAGGAGGGAGTAGGATTGCACTAGTTGGGTACAGAGAAGTTACGCCAGACACGCCAACCGAGCAGAGACACTGGAGGATGGGCAAGCTAGGTGAGCAGAGAGCCCACGCAGCACTGACCAGACTGACCCAAATAGCGGATCACACAGGTTCCACGTGTTGATATCCCCGCGGAAATATGCGACACCCCCGCAATCCCTGCTCCTACATAATATCCCCTACAAAAATATCACCTATGGCGATTCAAACGGCCATATTTACGGCAATATTTTTGTAGGGGATATTATGTAGAGATACCATCACACAGGGAAAGATCCTACAGTTAGAAAGGTGCGCAAGCTGAAAGGTGAACAACAGTGGAGGCATGCTCCAGATTTTAACGTAAATGAAATAAGGGCATTTAAAAAGTACAGGAAGAACTCTCAGAAACAAGTGCCAGAGTCTTACTCCATGGATCAAGAGCAGTGATCCCAGGAGGTTTGTGCCAATAGATCATTGATGCTTCGCATGAGGGGCACAGGGGAATTGTGACAATGAAGAAACATCTTCGTGACACCATGTGGTTGCAGACATTGAATGTTATGGTTGAGAGGACAGTGAGAGCATGCCACTCGTCCAATGCTTATTCATGTATGAACAGACAGAGCCCATATAAAAGTCAGACTTAACAGAGGCAATCTGGCAAAAGGTAGCAGAAGATTTTTAGGACCCATAAATGTGGGTCTGTGGAGGGGCTATGGGAGGGTATGTGGGCAGGTGGGTCTGGAGGAAAGTGTGGTGGAATGTGACAATTGAGGGAGGGGCGGGACATGCGTGTCAATGGAGGGATGGGGAATGTGGGCCTGGAGGGAGGGTTGGGAACATGCGGGTCTACAGGAGGGTTGGGACATGTTGGTCTACAGGGGGCACATGGGTCCTGATGGATGGGTGAGGGAATCTGGGTATTGGTCTGGTGGTAGGGACTGGGCATCTGGGTGTAGGTCTGGAGCGAGGCATGTGGGTCTGGCCTGGTGGCAGGGCAGATGGGCCAACTCGATGTGGGCCTGGAGGCAGGGCAGATGGGGACCCAGAGGCAAGGTGGATGTCATCATCTGGGTGTGGGACTGGAGGAAGGGGTGCAGTATCCCTCCCTCCAGTATGGGGTACTGTATTTGGGTTTGTGGAGGGTGACTAGGTTTGAGTTTGTCAGCATGGCAGATGGACCCATCTGGGTGTGGTTCTTGAGAGAGGGCTGGATGGGGCCATCAAGGCGTGGGTCTGAATGGAGGGATGCCAGCATTTGGGTGTGCTGCTGGAGGGGATGGATGTGGCATCTGGAAGGACGGAATGGGCAAGTGGGTGTGGGTCTGGTGGAAGGGAGGGAGTTATGGGTGAACTCAGTGAAGTACGGCACAGGGTCTATTAATTTCCCCAAATACAAGCAAGAGGAACTGGTACAGGGGAAATACCCCGCACTCACAGACGGAAGAGTCCAGAAATGTGATAAAACTCACTGTTTATTAAAAGCTTTCAAAACAGGGATCAGGAAGTGGATATTGCATGATTTCCAATACTCTCTCACATTGGTAACAGGCATGTTATGGTGGTTTTTTAAGGTATAGTGACGTCACAAAATAAATTATACATTGCAAAAAACCTGGGGTGAGATGGGGTTGGTTAGTACGGTAGGCTACTTATAGGAAAATATAAGGTTAGTACTTTAATTGGCTAAACAGTATCTGGGTGCTCCTCCTGTGACCACCTCCTGAATGTTGCAACCACAACCATGTCAGGTTAGAGGACTACCATTGGCCCTTGTAACAAAGTGTGAGCTAGCGTGGAATGTGAGTAGGGATTGGTCAGAAAGGGTCTTCTCTGCCTTGGCGCTTTAAAAAGGTACCAGCCCATGAGCAACATTTCAAGGTGGTGGGAATAGACTCAAATGTACTGTTGTACCCAATAGGGTTATCATTTCCGATCCTCTTGGACTTGAGACAGAGCATTAAGCTTTCGTTCTGGTATTACTTTTGTATCGTCTGTCGTCAGCTGGATGGGAGCAACGGTCTCTGTCTGGTTCGAATGAATAGGCTTTTGTCTTCCATGTTCAGATCACTTGTGCAGAGACCACACACTTAATTTTCTTGCTCACATCATGAGGATTTTTGGCTTTTACACATGCATGTGTCCTATCTCTTTTGCTAATATGAAACTTTATCTCCCTCTGCGTCCTTGGCAAGAATATGCACACTGGCTGCTCTGACATCCTGGTCTGCGCATATCTGCGAAATCAGCGTCTCATGCCTCCCTCTGTGTTTTTGAGCCCCTTCAGTTCCTTACATTCATTTCATTGCAGCTGTGGCTTCCATCTTGGCCATTCATGTTAGTTGCATTCAGCGTCAGCAAACGGTTTGTATGTATTCTTGTGCATCTTGCGGTTACTCCAGAGCAAAGGTGTGTCTGTCCTCTATCTAGGTGGGTCATAAGCATGTTCTTCATGCCCAAGAGCAATTTAGACTAAGTGTATGCATAGCTTCATGCAAGGATGCATATGTGCTTCATGTCTAATGCATCTATGTCATAGGGCCTCATTACGCGGTAGGTGGTAAGGGATTACCGGCACCGGTAAGGGCACCGGTGCCGGTAATCCCTTACCGCCCTACTACGAGGTCCCTTAGCAGGTCCATTCCCTAACGTCTGGTTTTACCAGGCGTTATGGAAGGGACCCGTTAAGAGACTTCAGAGCTAATAACAAGCCTGCTAATTGCGGGCCCGTTATTAGCTCCATCCCCATTGAGCCCTATGGGGGCTCAAATGGGAATGGGGAATGGTTCCCGGAAAGGGGACTTACCGGGTCCTCCAAGGTCAGAATGACCCGGTAAGTCCCTATTCCGGGAACCCGGACCCGGAATGCGGTAATGAGGACCGCCTACCGCGTAATGAGGCCCATAGTCTCAGTCATGACATCATCAGCTTCCCGCACGATCACAGTCAGTTTACTTCATCCATCGATCACTAGCTTATCTCTTCAATGACATCATCAGGGTAGGGTCTGAATGGCCGTCTGAGTGAATAGCGTTTTTCACATTTGTGGCACATCAGTGATGGGGAGGAGGGTGTCAGGAGCGATGTATAGCTTTCATTTCTGTGACGTCGAGATAGGGACGGGACCAGTGCAACAACAAGGTCCACATTCAGGTCTTCCTCTTCATTAGTGTGCATCCAGAGAGAGGGATGGGGCGACTATGTGTGTGTCTGGCGGGAGCGATGGGGTGTGGGTCTCGAGGCAGTGCAGATGTGGCCATCTGGGTGAGAGTTTGGAGGCAGGGTGGATAGCCCTGTGGGAGTGGGTCTGAAGGGAGGGAAGGGGCATCTGGGTGTGGATCCGGTGGTCTTAAAGCCTTGCCATCTCATTCTCCCTCTCTAGCCTCCAATGTGTTCTTCCAAAATTCTCTGCAAGTGCCAGTATTAACTCGCCTTCCTTCTTAGGTTTCACCCGTCCTCCTTTCTTCAAATTCCCAAACAGACTGAGATGCAGGTGTGTGTCCATGCGTCTGTCCATTTGTGTGTCTGTGTGCTTGTGCATGGAGAGAGCAGAGAGAGGCTGCTGACCACCTCTTCGGGCTGGACTTTGGATAATGGTCTGCATTTGTGTGTTTAAATTTGGGATGCCCTTTGATTGGCTTGGCTTCTTGGTGTTCACCTGGTTTTAATTTGCCATCATGCGGCGGCCATCGTACATTTTACTTTCACTTTGTTGTTGGCACTAAGGGCTCTGTGGGGAAGATTCAGCCCTTTAGCTTTCCCACATGTGTGCTGCCCTTTGGGACTGCATGGGAAGCCTTGGGGGTAAAGTTCTATGTATGTGGTTAAGTACTTGGTAAGGCCAGGTGTCCCAAGCTCACAGACAGTGAGTGCCAAATTGTGTTCATGGAACTTGACTGTGACCCTTGGAAATATGCCAGGCTTCTCTAGCATCTAGGGCAGGGTTTAGTTTTGGCCCCATGTTGGGTGCCAGTTTTCCTGGCTTAGAATTTTGGGTCTGCCTCAAGAGACCTTTGTGTTTTCACTTGGTGCGTGCCACATTTGACAGTCTTCTGCGCTTGGGGGTACCATCCATGGTAGCCCCAGCATTATGCAGGAGCCTTGGTCACAGAAAAGCAGAGTGACTTTTAATGCCTGTCGAGATGCTTGCAACTTGGGAATTTGTACCCTTGTTATACCATACTAATCGCATTTTACTAAACTCAAGCTATTTCTTACATCTTATCCCAGTTACCCTGTGCTGTTGGTAGAGTGCTATCTTTCATTAGGTTAAGCACCACCTAATTTATTCTATGACTGTTTACTTCTTTAACTAGGTGGCACGTAGGTGGTGCAAGCACACGTTGCCCGCATGCCTATGGCAGCACCTGTTATAAGCTTCTGTTATTTTTTGTGCATAGATGTGTATGTAATGTGATTGGTCAGAATCAAGATCACGGACAAGGTGACATTTTGGGTAAAGAAGTTCTTTACATGAACACCAAAAACCTTAGCTGTCCCTATGTTTATCTGCCCTACTCATAAAGAAAGGCAAAGAGTGCTTGTCAGGGTGTCTGCCAAATTAATCATAGTCCGCCATTCAGAAACCTATTCTAGCCTGATTCCTGTTCCTACTACTGTAATCTCTAAGGAACCTAACTTTAACAAAAGATACAATAATGGCCTGTGCCGAAACAAAAGAATGGAGGCTGGTCTCTGACCCCATCATGATGTTTCTTTGCCAGAAGGGGGCTTCTTCAGACATACCCCCTGGCCCACGATCGCCTCTTCTGCAGCTATATCTCCTTTTAGCGCTGCACCCCATAGAATACAGTTGAGTCCCACAATAAATTCAGTCCAATTGTATACATAGCTGTTCCACATTTTACTTATCATGCCTTCATGAGCATCGTATCTATCGCTCACCCTCATCCCAACTATGTACCCAAATTTGCTCCTCCCTACCACTGCCAAATGTTCTACCATACTCCTCTCTTGCTTCTCTGACAGGCAGAAGCTCTTCAACCCATAAACTATGGCTGGAGGTGCTATACAAATGCAAGATAACATAACATATTACTGCTATGTAATGGTTTTTTATATCCACTAACACAACAAGAAATCATACGTTCTTGTGGTTGGTGTGTGCAATGTTTACATGTCACAAGTCCAGAAAAGCAAACTTTAACCGGAGGGTGACCATATCTGAGCCAAGAAGCAATTGGAGCAATGGTCAAGTGAAAGGCATGCTGGGACACTATAAAAGTATCTGTCACTCTGAGTAAACTAAAGACAGCAAGCCTAGTACTGTAATCCTGCAAATACGTTTTTGTAGCTGCAAGAATTTGGACATTAGGCCCTAACTGAATGCGGACCCTAAGTCCTTTTTTAAAAGAACCCCTTTTCACATATTTCGTTACGAGCGGCCCTTTTTCAGGTTCAGGCCCTTGATCAAATAGCAGTTACCAGCACACCTACCGTGTCCTGGAGTAACCAGTGTGGAAATGGAAGGGGTGAGAAGGGGACTCAGAGCTCCATCTCTGTGAAGGTCTTGGAGTGAGTAAAGAATGCAGAAGCCGAGTCATTTCCCCACTAGTTTAAAAAATGTATATTATTGTGATATTGGTTGCGCATACTCAATCTTACACAAACATTAGAAAAGAAAACAAAAAAACAATTATATCATATTGTTATCATACATAACCAATACATCAAAATAATTAAGGTAAAATCTGTCGAATAGAAAACAATTCCAATTCAACAAGAAAAGACCTTAAACTCATTTTATTTGGCGCACTTATGCAATATAACATTATAAGGAAAGAAGAACAATAAAATCACAAACATACATCAGGTCATTCACCACCTAATGCGTACCAAACCTGCATGGTGAAGGATCTTTTTAACGAAAATGGTCACAGCAGTTTCCTCACCTTGCGATTTACGAACAAAAAAGTCTCCTGAATCCAAGTAGGCAAGATTATGCACAAACTGTCCCAACAACAGCAATCTCAGTTTGTAAGAAAGGGTAATCGACCATGATGAGCGGATCTGTATCGCGGCCTCCTTCTTGCAGTTTTTTCGAATGGTCAGCCTCCAGTTTTTTGATGAGTATGTGACAGGGCTCCATGGAATGACAGTGACAGACGATTCGAACATACTGTCATGGATTCCATTATGGGCGAGTCGGACAGTAGGCAACAGCTGCACAACCTCATGGATTGGAATTGATTTCTGGAAATCTCGTGTTTTTTGTGTTTCTCGTTTTCCATTACCTACGATTCAATTATAGGAGTGAACCCGTGGAACCAACAAATAGCAAAGAGTCATTGTCCTTGTTGCCGTTGCTACAGTGCAGCTTTGGATGCAGTCGCTGTCTGTTAAATAGAGGGAGTCTACTCTCCACAGCAGATGGATACCCTCAATTGAACACCGTTAAAGCGAACCTCCTAGAACAAAACAGATAAACTTTTGGACAAATCTACATACACCAAGGTGATCCAAAATGAAGATTTTTCTTTATCTCCTGATGGATGAGGGCGTTGGTTGGAAAATGTCATCATATACCATGCCCGAAACTCGAGTCGACATGATAACAGCCCAAGTTCCATTTTAGGATCTTGATTGTTCTGGTCTACATAAATGAATGAGGCAATTGAATATATTCGAACAATTATACAATATATACCAGTATCATATTACAAATTGATGCATTTATGTGCTAATAAATATAATTTTGCATTAAAGGTCTAGTGGTTGGACCTATTGGCCTTTTTGACAAATTGTTAATATAGTGTTTTTGCACAAGTATGACTGATTTCTGAATGCCTATGGATGTGATTGATATGGAGTCGGTATGTGAGATCACAAGATGGTGTGTTGTGCCAACATGATGGAATTTATCAAGTTTTGATTGTATTGTATTTCCCCATTAAGGTTTTAATGACTGTCATTTTTTTTGTATATTGTCTTTATAACATGATGATGTTTATAATAAAATAATAATAAAATAGGAAACTGTAAGAATTAATCCATTTTTGAATTCATTTTTATGAGAAGGTATCGAAGTTGACCAGTTATAATATAATGTGAATGAGAGGAGAGTCTGTACATGCCCTCATGGTACTTGTACTTATTGTGATCTCCTTCTTACATAGAACACAGCCTTTTGGATATTCCTCAGATGAAGATCTAACAAGACCAATTCCTCCAATTTGTTGCAAATTTAGCCTGTATCTTAAAAATTGAAGGCTCCAGAATCCATCAGGAAATGTTTTATGGTATCTAGGAATTACCCCTAAAGGCTTATCGTAAGTTAACAGGCTTTTGTGCAGCTTGAATGATCTCATCCTTGCAATGGTCGCCATCCAGTCTTGTCTGAGTAACATTTTCTTGACCCCATTAGGATTACTAAAAAGGTCATCGGGAGATAGTTCCAGTCTATCTAACACCACCTTGGCACTTTTTCTAAGGTTGGTCAAAGATCATACTGTAGATCACTTCATAGCATCTGTGATATCCTCATACAGAAATCCCACGGAAGGAACCAACAATTTCCTGTACAAAGACAAGATCCTCCAATCCAGCTGACAACCCAACAATGTTAATTCCAATTGAAATCTAAGTCCAGGGATAGGCAAACAAACTCGTAAGGCTGAAGCTTGTTTCCACACCCTAGACTCCACCTTATTCCCCACTAGTATGGTCATCCCTTCTTTACTATGGGTACAGTTTGCTTAAAACTGAATATGGTAAATTGCCCATGCTAACCTATGGGGCTAGCGGGCTGCTAGTGACAGGGTTAGTCCGGCTGCTACATGATGAGCCTTCCCGAAAATAGACCGGGTGGATCCCGCAAGCATGTTACTCCCACCAAGGCATGGTCTATCATCCCCAATGTTGGGGGTTGACCCGTCCTTCAAAATGTAGAGGGTAGATGTGCTTGAGGGGGCAAAGAGGAACTCCAGAACAGGAAACTCCCGGGCTAGAAAGTGGAATCTGAGCAATTCCCAGCGACATGGCACCAAGGTCCAGCCAGACCGGCTCACATTTTCATCAGACATGCGATACCTTAGCCCTGAAGGCCGCCCCAGATAATGACAACCATGGGATTCCCACTGCCAGAAAGAACTACAAGTGGAAGGACTGGTCCATACACCAGAACAACAAACAAGGGACCATCAAATGAAAATGTGTTTGCCAACCCCCATTTTTCTCTAACTTTAGAGAAATTACACTGCTCGCTTACCTAAAAGGTTTCAAGCAGGACAGCATTCCAGGACTGCACATTCCAATGCTTACCACATGACATGGTGCCTGCCAGAACGGGGTCATCATGGAATGACACAGTGCCTCTGGTTTGGCCGAAGGCAAATTCAAGATGGCGCTGAAATCATATTTGAAGCTTTGCAGCCCCATATTAATTGTGATAAGAAGCTAACAGGTAAGGAACCAATGCCAGACTTGGATCAATGGGAGGAATTAAGGACTGACAAGGGAATAACCAATATCAGAGAAGCATTCAAGGTCACATAGGGAATACAAGTGTTAGAAACAGCACCAGGCCCCATGGGTATAAAAGAGCCTTGTGAAGTTCAGTCTGGGTTCTGGACCCAGAGGAGACGGGTGTATAGGTGAAGTGTCCCTTGATACAAGAGGAAAATGCTGAGGAGAGTGACCCAGAGGAGCCTGCTGACTGGAAGAAAACCGCACCAGAAAGGAGATCCCAGAAGCAAGCTTCCTGAAAGAAGGTGGCCCAAAGATTTAGGCTTTGGAAGAAGAGGATCCAGGAGGAGGCAGGTATGTCTTCTCTTTCTCCATTGATACAAGGGGAAAGCTGTGGAACCACTGCCCTGGAAAGCTGGCTGATTGGAGGAGAGCAGTAGAAGCCTGTAAAGGCTGGAAAGAGAAGGAGTGTGTAATGCCTAGAAACCCTGAACAAAAGGCTGACCAGAGGGGTACTAAAGCACCTCTCAACTCCTCAGAGGAACTGAGGAGCCAAAGCCTGAGGCTTTACACCAGAGGCACCTGGGGAAAGCTAAGTGGACCCATGCTGTGGCAGAAAGACAAGAACAGTATTGGCTGCCTGAAAGAGACCTAGAATTAGGACGGGATAAGTACTTAGCCCATTCCAACTGCCATGTGAAACCCAACATCTGGGAAGAAACCTTTTGTGAATTCTGAAACTGTGAGACCTGCTACCCGAGCCTCCCAAGAGGAACAATCCTGTTTTGTTGCAGTAGAATAGGGACAGACTTTAAAGAGTAGTTTATGAACTATTTGGTTTGTGCCAAAGCATTGGACCTTAGGTTATTAGATTAGAGAAGCCAGAAGTCTACTGACGTATAAAAGTTAGGGTTGATACTTTTCTGTTTTCTATTCAACCCATGGGGCTTTTTAGAAGTAGATGCCCCTTGAAGGGAGAGGACTTATTAAAATATGTTTGGACTCTTATGTTTTAACACAAGAGAACCATCAGGAGCGCTGAGAGATCACAATTTAGTGTATCCCGTCATGATAAAGTATTATTCCAAGTCACTCCTTAGGTGTAGAGTTTCCCATAGAACCTGTTAGGCATTTATCAAACCCTAACCAATTTGTAATTGAAATAAAGATGTTGTTGAAACACATTTTTAGCATGATGTGTATCATTGCCTTAAGCTGTCTTGTCCTATTCATACAACACCCTACCCCTGTAGGGATCAAAATTAGGATTGGGAAAGTGTGTCAAGGCCGGTAGACTGGCATTGACAAGAGGGGATGAAACCCCTCTCAGCCAGGGGTAGGGAAGGAGGCTTATCAGGGAGAAAGCCAGGGCCAGTCCTAGCCCTAACGTGGACAATGGCAGTGTGATGTATTGCAGTACCCAGTCTCACACCATCCTCCTGTACAGAATGTTCCAGAGTTTATTTTCCCTCTTCCACAGTGACACCATCAACTCTCTATGTGAAGATTATTTCCTACTCAACATGAATACTTTGCATAACGAGAAAAAAGGGTTTTAACAGAGGTGGACAAATGAGGTTTGGCGCCCTGACAGAAAATTAGGCTTGTTAGAAGGCTGCAGGTGGGAGCAAATTGTGGGCACCCTGCCAAAGGTGTCTTACCAGTTTTGTGTTTACACGACAGCTCCTATTACTGAAATGTGTCCTCTTTTTTTTTTGTTTTTCCCTCCATGGATGGCACTTATCATTAACTTCCAACCAACTTCATGGACCACTCATTTTAATATCCTTTTCTGAACTTCGCATTATTATCATGTCATGACCTCCGACTTTATTTAATGTGCACAATTTATATTGTCTACTTACATATTGTGTTGGGCTACTATGTTGTTTTGAAAATATCACCCCTATGCCCTTATTTGTTTTTGGTCTGGATGGCTAACACACATTGTTTTTTCAATTTATTTTTGTCAAGTATGTACATATCAATGTAAATAACCTTGCAGCCTTGGAAGAAGAGCTTTGTTGCTCGAAACACGTGTCGGCTGCTTTGACCTGCATTAAACAACGCTCAACTAAGCATTTAAAATTGTGTTTGTGTGCGCAGTTCATGGGAGCAAACCAACTCTCATCATACTTTGCATAACGCTTGCTACAGAATCACCCCAATAAAAAAACAGACAAAAAAAGAAAATTAATAAATGGTTCTCTATTTCCCTTTGTGTCCTTAAAACTGATTATTGGAAACAAGAGAAACAGTGGCAAAAAGCAAAGAACAAATGTGTCATCTCGCTGCTAAAACTGCCCTCATAGACTACAAGAAAGCAATTTCTTTCTGCCAAATTTAGTTTTCTATTGGACAGTATTAAAGAGGCTCTGAATAAACCCAAATAATTTTTTGAGGTTATAAATACATTTTCTAATCCTCAATGCACATCTTCTAAATTGCCACCCACCCTACAACTGGCCAATGAGTTCAACAAATTCTTCCGGAATTCCGGGTTCTACAACAAAGGCATTTTAAAAATGGCTTTGTTACACAATCACCCTACCCACCTGCCAAAATCAGCTCTCCTTCTGAGGCGCTGTAGAGCTCAGGGGACAGGGATGGTATTTCTTTTTACTGGATATCTGTCATAGATGTCCAGTCAAAAATACCATGGTTTCCGCCTTGGCTCCCCAGCACCAATTGCTAACTATTTTGCTTTTTACCATTTTTTTAAAAATATGCTCTAAAATTCAACATTTTAACCCATTATTTAAAAAACATAAATGGGCGGAAAACCCCCCACAAATCCCCATTGATTGTTTTGGGCTCCCTCACTGTGCTCGGTCGCTATGACATTTTTGTGGGGAATATTTATGCCCCTCCACTTAAATAGTTCCCCAGTTCCCACTGGCCCTCGGACTGTGTTGGGAACGGGGTGGGGAAAGCCCAGGGATTGTGGTGGGAGCAGGATGGGTGGGAGCACCAGGATAGTGGTGGGAGCAGGGTGGGGAGAGCCCAGGGTCTGTGATGAGGTGGGGAGAGCCCAGGGACTGGGTAGGAGTGGGATGAGGTAGCCCAGTGACTGTGATGGGAGCAGGTGGTGGAGCCCAGGGACTATACTGGGAGTAGGGCACAATGACAGCAGGTAATAGTTCATAGCCATTTGTACATACTGATCTTTTGGCATTTTTGGGGGGCCGGCCTGCCCAAAATTTGCTCATGGGAGCCCAGGCCAAAAAAGTTTGAAGACCATTGCCATAGAATGTGAACTTCGCTTCACCAAACAACACCAAAGGTTTGATCATACTTCAGTGAAGGGAGGAATATGGGCTTCAAGGACACTGGCTTCCCAAACATCAGATAGACAACTGATCAGTTTACTGCAATTCAAACAATAAAGTCAAATGTTAAGGTGACAACCACACACTATCAGGTTCATGCAATGACTGAAAAGGCATGGGTGGTCATTCCGACCCTGGCGGTAGGGGGTTAACGGCACCGGTAAGGATGCTGATGCCGTTAACCCCCTACCGCCCTATTACAAGGTCCCTTAGCGGGTCCCACCAGGACCGGCTGGTTTTACCAGCCAGCCTTAGCGGGACCCGTTAAGGGACCATGGAGCTAATGCGGGACCATTATTAGCTCCTTCCCCATTCCCATTGATCCCTATGGGGGCTCAAATGGGAATGGTTTTCGAAATGGGGATTTACCGGGTCCGCATAGGTCGGAATGTCCCGGTAAGTCCCCATTCCGACACCACAGACCCAGACCCGAGTTTGGAGGCATGGTGCTAATAGCACCATGGCTGCCTCCAAACTCGGAATGACCCCCATGATCTTCTTATCATCAATTCTTCTGTCTGCAGTTGCTTGCTCCAGATTTTGTCGAGCTGTGACCAACTTCTTTCAGATGAAGATGTATTGACTGTTTACTGGAAGAAGTGAGCTTTCTTTTTGGTGAGTCTCCAAGCTGATGATGGTAACATCCCATTAGAAGTATACATCAAGTTATTATGTATGAGCCCACCGGACCGTAGAAGATACACCAACGATATACCATATTCCATTAAGCCGCACTTTTGGATTTGTTAGTCCTATTTACTTTTGTAGTCTGACTATTTACAGATGTTAGGTTTTAGATACTTTAAAAGGTAGCACATAATGCCAACCGAAATGGTGAGGAAAGGTGTGAAGTGGTCTATGTTAAAACTGGAAATGCTACTCTATGGTGGTGAACCACTTGCTGTGACAATGTACCTGCTAGTTTAGTAGAAGCTGGACATCCTATACGGGGTATACAATTGCCTAATGTAGTTATGGAGTCTGTAACAAGAAAACATAAAAATCAATTGATTCATAATCCTTCTGTTTCTGTCTTTGATATGACATAATGCTTCACAAGATGTAACATATTTGCTCCAGGGTTTCGTTTTTCGTTGGTTATTAACCATGTTAGGTTCTGTTGCCTGTAAATAGCTTCATGTTGAGGCTTTGGTCTATACAGATATGTCGTCAACCAGGCATATGGCATATCCTGGCATACCTTACTATCGGCTATCACCCACTGAGCATGTTGATCCTTTCTCATGGCTATTTCATGATGTCAGGAGCTGAAAAGCTTCCAATCGATCGATCAATCAGTACAATAGTCTCGGTATTTTCCCTGATTGAAAATAGTTAGTTTGCCTGTTGCTGTGATAAAGCATCTGGCATGTTCCTTATGAGAAAATAAGGGGGGTTCTGGGAGTTTCTGGAGGTGCTGGACTGCACTTGGGCAGAACAAAGACTGATATGTAGTGGACATTTCTCTTCTGTGAAAGGATGGTGAGTTAAAGACTCTGGTTGAGACTCTAACCCGGGATATAGGCAGGTAGCAGAGAAACTCCAGAACCCCCCTTGTTTTTGCATATTAAGTAGTTTAGGGTTTTCGCCCTAAGTTACTAGGGTAATCCAGACGTGGAACCCTTGCTCACTGTTCTTAGAGAGGCACAGCTCCACCTCACTGACGAGGCCAAACCAGGCTGAAACACGTTTCTGGGTGCGCTGTTGGTACTCTTGTTCAGAAGAGAAATGCCAGGCATGTCAGTGCTGAACTGCCCTTGGGCAGGACAAAGACTGATGTGTAGTGCAAATGTCTCTTCTGTGAAAGGATGGTTAGCTAAAGACTCTGGTTGAGACTCTAACCCGGGATATAGGCCGGTAGCAGAGAAACTCCAGAACCCCCTTTGTTTTTGCATATTAAGTAGTTTAGGGTTTTCAACCTAAGTTACTAGGGTAATCCAGATGTGGAACCCTTGCTCACTGTTCGTAGAGAGGCACAGCTCCACCTCACTGACGAGACCAAACCAGGCCGAAACACATGTCTGGGGTTGCTGTTGGTACTCTTGTTCAGAAGAGAATTGCCAGGCATTTCGGTGCTGGACTGCCCTTGGGCAAGACAAAGACTGATATGTAGTGGAAATGTCACTTCTGTGAAAGGATGGTGAGCTAAAGACTCTGGTTGAGACTCTAACCCGGGATATAGGTTGGTAGTAGAGAAACTCCCAGAACCCCTCTTGTTTTTACATATGAAGTAGCTTAGTGTTTTGCCCTAAGTTACTAGGGTAATCCAGACATGGAACCCTTGCTCACTGTTCTTAGAGAGGCGCAGCTCCACCTCACTGACGAGGCCAAACCAGGCTGAAACACGTTTCTGGGGTTGCTGTTGGTACTCTTGTTCAGAAGAGAATTTCCAGGCATGTCAGTGCTGAACTGCCCTTGGGCAGGACAAAGACTGATGTGTAGTGGAAATGTCTCTTCTGTGAAAGGATGGTGAGCTAAAGACTCTGGTTGAGATTCTATCCCGGGATATAGGCCGGTAGTAGAGAAACTCCCAGAACCTCCCTTGTTTATGCTCCTAATGAGAACATGTTATAAGGTTAAAACAAGAGTTAGAGCAAAAAGAAAACAAGGAATACAGAGTTGACATGGTGCCAACCAATGGTTTGAAAGAAAAGAAAGTAGAGTTCTATGATGAGAAACTACTGTGATAAGATGTGGTGCTCCCATTGGATATTGTCAGCACTCCTTAACAGCATTTTTTTTGATGAATGATTCTTTTATGCTTACTTCTCAGGGGCAGTCACAGTTAGCTAGCTATATTCTCTAGCAGGCATCCTTGTCACACTTTAAGGTAAGTGGAAGAAGGTGCAGCATGTGAGCAGCCACTTTGTATTCTGCAGTTGTCCAATGCTGTTATATCCAAACAACCCTGGCTTGAACCCGTTAAGATGATGAGGAAAGTTTAAATGAAATTGCTAATAAATGTTAAGTAAGAAGTTCAACTCTGGTATGTTCTAATGACACAATACACATATTCAAATAAGAAATGTAGAAATCCACTGGCTGTCGTGTTCATACGAAGAACAACCAGAAGAACAAGCTCTCAACCCACGAGAAACCAGGGATGGGACCCTCTCTGTTTACTTACACCAAAACGACACACGTCCCTGCACAACACCGCAGCCAAGGCCTGATTTTGGTGCAAACGCCTCCTTCCATAGCCGTGAGGAGATCCAGAACGTATCTGTTCTGTAGGAACGTATCTGTTCTGTAGGGTCATCAACCTGATGGCTCTCAACTCTTCTTTGATAGTGTTGAACCCCTTGACAGTGGAACATATTGTTTGCAACAGTTCCCAGCCGGTGATCTGGAGCCATTTGGTGTTGACATTGGCATGGACTCCTGGAACGATTTATGCAAAAAACATCTCCGTCCTGCTGAAAAGTCTGTGCTCAGGTGGTATCACATCTAGTGCATCCTCTATCTCTGTCAACACATCTTTACCTTACATTACTCTTGTTATCTCTGCAGACATTCTCTTCCTCTGGTGTGTGTTCATTTTTGGGAATCTGTCCACTTGTATGTCTTTCCGTGGCACTACCAGGGATGATTTGTTCAGTTGCATCAGAAAGTATATCCCTCCCCAGTTTGGCGGTAATTGCATGTATGCTTTGGATCCACAGGCCAGTAGTGATCCATTAACACTGCGGTACCGACTCTCATGTCTTGTATCTTCGATATTCATTTTTACCCTTTGTTCTCTCCAACCTTTTCTCAGCCGTCATTCTGGAAACTCAAGGAAGCATTCTTAAGTGGTATGATTGGCATGGGACCTGCTTCATTCTCTACCCAAGTGAGCAGTTTTGCACTTACTGCCCACTCCTTGAGAGAATCATCATTTTCTTTCTGCACCACTTATACTGGAATGTAAAGAGTGCATGTGCTTTGCTTCATATCTTCCCTTCTTTCCATGCTTCTTCTGTGAATATGTGTCTGTTTACTAGTAGTTAAGCCCTTTACTAGCATCTTGGCATTCCCCCTATCTCTCTTTGTCCTGTCTGTGGACATTGAAACTCCTTTTGTGTCACTATTCTGGCTTCTCCTTTGTTTGGGCTGTCAGGAATGTATTCTATTGTCTTGTCAGTGCCCCAATAGTCATCTATCATTTCCTATGTCTTGATGTAGATGTCTTCATACAGGAATGTCTTCTGTGGCATCCATCTTAGAGTGGCCTATCTTCCTTGGAATCGGCCTCTGTTTGAGCACAGTGACAAGTGCATGAGGCACTGTGTTCTGAGTGTTGGTATTTCTGTTGCAATGTACGTTCTGGAAGTACTCATGGCATAGGGGATGAGAGAGCACACATAGCAGTTCTTCTTCAATGTCTCTCTCTCCACCTTGGTCATGTGCTTAAACCACAGGTTGTTGGACATATGGGCCAAATCAGCTAGGTATGAGTTAAGGTTTTCAAAATCTATATCCGAGTCTTTTTACTTCTCAGGCAGAGCTGGTTACCCGCCCAGATATGGCTAGTAAGAGCAGGAACTGAGGTTGGGTTTGCAGGTATGTAAATGTGTATGTGAGGCAATACAACCTTTTGTAGTTCAAAGAGGGTAAAGAAGTAGACCGCAGGCAACACAAAATATCAACAGAATAGATCTTGCTGCAGCTTCCATGTTCTGCAATGACGGATTACTTTTATAGTGTCTTTTATATTGTCCATAGAGTCCATGACACAATTTGAGAAAATATTTCAAATACATCCCTACAATTCTGTTGTGTTATTTAAGCTATACCTCAGTCATACTGAGTCAGAGCAGCAAAAAACAATTGCTCCCAGACAGACCTCCCTTTGGCACTATTAAGCATGAGAATGATGAGTGTATCACCTCAAGTTAACATGGAATAAGTGTATGGCACATAAAAAAGAAAAGCATAAAAGAACACCTTAGGAGGTATCATTTGTCCGGGTGTGGCTACAAGTCTGGAAAAGTGCTTCTCATAATTGTGTGCAGGTATGAAATCATGAGCCTAAATCAGTCCAAACTTTTACAATGAATACCTAGTGTGAGAAAAAGACAGTGTATCTAATATAACTTTTCCGATGGTTCTTGTCTGGCTCTAGTCCTTGACTGAGTCTGTATCGACTGAAGTGTTTCTTCTTCCTCTTGCTCTTGTCCTTGTATCAAATCGTCTATGTGTTGGGCTGAGGGGGCTGAGGGAGCCTCTGTTCTGCAGGGCTTGACGTCTGCAAGGTAGTTCCAAGGTAGTTCCATGCCTTTTTTCCCATGAGCTTGACCGCCTTATCTGTTGCTTGTTCTATGGAATAGGGGCCCTCAATCCTGGGCTTGTACCAGGACCAGACAAAATGGCATAGGTATACCTGGTCCCCTGGATAAAGAGGTGGCTGCTTAAGCAGTTCAGAGTCTGTTGCTGGTGCATTATCTTCCTCATCCTTCTTTGAAATTCCCTGTTGAGAGATAAAATAAGCACTAGCCATCATTGAAGCGAAATATTCATGCTTTTCATCACCTAGGACAGTAGCTGTACTTCGGCCATCTGTCAATGTTCCAGTGGGAGGAGCAAGTGGGAGTTGCATGCACCGTCCTTTCACCACCTCATGAGGGGATAAATGATGGTCATATTCAGATTGATTGCGCAATGTGAAAAAGACTAAGAGAAGGCAGTGTTACCAGCACTTCCTTAAGGTGACTTTTATTTTGGCTGTCTTCTCCTTCAGCAAGTCATTGAGACATTCACAAATTCCATTCCCTTGTGGGTGATAAGCGCAGGAAAATGTATGCTCAATCCCCAGCAAGGCTGCAATGTGTTCAAAAAGCAGGACCTCACAGCACCCCCCCGCCCGCCATTGTGGGAACAACTCTCTGATGAGCAATTTCACTGCTCTGAGGGCATCAGGTTATGAGCATGGACTAACTTCGATCCAGCGAGAGAACGGGCATACAACTACAATCATGCATTTATACCCTTGATATACCTGTAGCATGTCTACATAATCTACATGGATATGTTAGAAGGGCCCATTAGGACACGGAATTGCACCTCATACTACGCGCAACGTGTGACCTACATTAAACTTCTTCCAAACGATGCATGTATCCATGTATGTATGTATCGAAGTTGGGACGGAACCAATCTTCCCCAATATGTGAAGCAAGTACATCCTTACTAAGGTCAGTGGATTGTGCAACTGTGTGAGTGCAATCTGTAACAATGCTCCAGGAATCACCAGCTTTCCTGTGCTCTCCTGTCGCCATAATGCATCTGTTGGGGATACTGAACCTCCTCTGCTTACCCACAACTCCTTCTCTTCTATAGGTGCTCACCCCTGAAACCCTACTATTTGGGTATGTCAATGAACTGTATCCTCGTGGCAATTACATGTTGCCATTGCAATGGTGGCTACTATACTATTTCCTTATTTTAACGCAAGGTACCACCTACTCTTTACATACTGTGATACTCACCGTACCAATCACCTCAGTGTACATAGCCTATTGCATGGTACTCACTCTATAGCCCCATTTTGCTCCACCAACCAGGCCGCCTGGCCTACTGCGTCTACCAATCCACCCTGCTTCCTTCAAGCATAATCCACCAGACTGCCTTTTATTAGCAGCATTGTGCCATGGCTTCTGTGCCCCCCAGCATAGCACTACGTGGGCCTCAATAGCTAACGCACACTACTGCCCCCTTCTCACTGTTCTACCCTTGGCGCCTAGAGCTCAATCATCAGTGCAGCCTTCTGTATTGCCTATTAGGACTATTATGCCTATTTTGCGTAGCCACTGTGTTGCTTATTAGCATTGCCTACTTTGCCTAGCCAGTGTATTGCTTATTAGTATTGGCTATTCTGCTCATCACTGGTCATAGCATATCACCTTTATAATTATCATCCATAGTAGCTCAATAAACAGCCACGACTGTTGCTCTTGTCCTTGTATCAAATCGTCTATGTGTTGGGCTGAGGGAGCCTCTGCTCTGCAGGGCTTGATGTCTGCAAGGTAGTTCCAAGGTAGATCCATGCCTTTTTTCCCATGAGCTTGACCGCCTTATCTGTTGCTTGTTCTATGGAATAGGGGCCCTCAATCCTGGGCTTGTACCAGGACCAGACAAAATGGCGTAGGTAGACCTGGTCCCCCGGATAAAGAGGTGGCTGCTTAAGCAGTTCAGAGTCTGTTGCTGGTGCATTATCTTCCTCGTCCTTCTTTGAAATTCCCTGTTGAGAGATAAAATAAGCACTAGCCATCATTGAAGTGAGATATTCATGCTTTTCATCACCTAGGACAGTAGCTGTACTTGGGGCATCCATCAATGTTCTAGTGGGAGGAGCAAGCGGGAGTTGCATGCATCGCCCTTTCACCACCTTATGAGGGGATAAATGATGGTCAGATTCAGATTGATTGCGCAATGTGAAAAAGGCTAAGAGAAGGCAGTGTAACCAGTCCTTCCTTAAGGTGACTTTTATTTTGGCTATCTTTTCCTTCAGCAAGTCATTGAGGCATTCACAAATTCCATTCGCTTGTGGGTGATAAGCGCAGGAAAATGTATGCTCAATCCCCAGCAGGGCTGCAATGTGTTCAAAATGTAGGACCTCACAGCCCCCCCACCCGGCATCATGGGAACAAGTCTCTGATGAGCAATTTCACTGCTCTGAGGTCATCAGGTTATGAGCATGGACCAACTTCGATCCACCGAGAGAACGGGCATACAACTACAATCATGCATTTATACCCTTGATATACCTGTAGCATGCCTACATAATCTACATGGATATGTTGGCATATTGTGCCACCTACTGTGCCCAGTATCTCTATCCCATAACCCACTGTGTTGACCACTAAGCCTAGCATTGCTCCACTCTCTCCTACAAGACTGCTTCAAGTTGATTGTCTCGTATACTAGACATGTGGGCCATTACCAACCAGAAGCCCCATACTTCGCACCCCTTCCCAAATGGCCACTCGTCACAGAGTAACACTCACCATGGCCACCCTTCTATCCCTATTCCACACCATTACACCCACAAAGTTCCTACCTTCCATCCAGTCTGACTTAGCGTCTGCTGGTCCCTACTTGCCCGCCTCCCCCAGTGCCTCATGTCTACTCACCCCAGCTGAATGGATCCATCTCTTCGCCTCCCCGCCAATGCCACTTGTTCCTTGCTCACTCACTATTAGGAACGCAAGATGAGGATCTCGCTTCCTACACAAGAAGATAAAAAGCAGCCCAGTCAATCATCAGGATACCATCAAGTCCGCCATTGCACAGATCACCAACCCCACCACTACACCACCCCCTCCTTATCGACAACATACCCTCATGCATAGCCTCTACCTTATCCTCCCAAACTCCACTATCAGACACACCAACCATCAAAGGAGCCCTTATCAATGCTCGGTCCTTGGATGCCCATGCTCTCGACATTGCAGATTTCATATCTACCAACCAACTAGACTTCCTGGCCATATCGGAAACCTGGTTATTCCCAGCTGCAGGTCCTTCCCTAGTGCTAGACCTCCCTGATTACTATACAATTATCAGAGCAGACAGAGTCTCTGGCAAAGGGGGTGGCGTGGCTTTCATAGCCAAATCTCAACTCTGCCTTAGAGAATTCACAAGCACTCACCTCCAATCAGCGGAACTCCTCTCAGTCAAACTTCTGCCCTCTGCTACCCAGACCTTACTAATACATCTTATTTATAGGCCCCCTGGCCCATCTCCTCCTTCGAGTAAGACATTTCATTCCTCCTGACTCAAAATACTAAACCTAGCTCTCAAATCATCCTGCTGCGAGATTTGAATTTAGGCCTCCATGACCCTAAAGATGTGAATCCCACAATCCTTGAAAACACCATTTCACAATTAGGCTTCAAACTCCGTATTAATGAACCTACCCACATTAAAGGCAGAACCTTGGATTGGTTGGCAGACCTTAATTGCTCCACCACAATCCTCAACAATGTGCCATGTGCCTGTTCTGACCACCACTGCATCACCTTCTCCATTCAAGAGATGCCAGCTCGACCATCGCTCCTCAAATCTTGTCCAGTAATAAGCGCAACATAACTCTTAACAACCTACAGGCCCTACTACTGCCTATTGCCAGCATAGCATACAATTCAGACAAGGACTACTCGCTGGTTGAAATGTACAATAAAACCTTGAACGAGCACTAGACAGAATTGCACCACTAAAACCTAGAAATCCTAAACCCTCAGCCCACCTCAACAAATGGTTTACAGCTGACCTAAAACTGCTCCATGATGAAAAAAGATCTACTGAAACTATCTGGAGAAAAACTCCTTCAATCCACAACAAAGAGACATTTTCCACACCCGCTACTACCTACAAAGCAGCTATTCTCAGCACCAAAAGAGAAATCTATAATGATAGAATTCAGAACGCCAAGTCAAGTACAAAAGAACTCTTTACCATACTAAGGGAACTAGTGTCCCCCGCACCTCCCACAGAAACCTGTTTGAAAGATGAGGAATCCCACCGAGTTAGAAAAGGGGAATATGATGACATTTTATGAAGCAGTTTTAGCTATTTTAAAAGATGTATCAAGTGGTATTCTGGAGCCCGCCTCAAAGGGATCTTGTGTATGTGCTGTAGTCAAACACCAGGGCCCTGCAATAATTACAGAGACCTAGGAATTGCAGCATTTCCCTTACCGTCTGCGGCGGTGGCATTCTAAAGATCGCTGCCACTCTTTCTGGTCTTACCTTACTACCTTCTTGTGATATTAGCTGTCCAATGTACAACACCTTGCTTTGACAATACTGTAGTTTCTCCTTGTCCACCTTGTAACCCTTTTCCGCTAGCAATGTCAGCAGCTGTTCTGAGTCCTTGCAGCACTTTGGTTCTGCTACAGACCAGAATATCATCCATGTGCTGAATGACCATGCTGTCCAAATGTACACTCCCTAAGTCGATTTGGAGGACCCTATTAAATATAGAGGGTGATTCACAGTACCTCTGAGCAAGTCTTGTGTGTTTCCACTTTTTATTCTATATAGAAACAATGTCAGATCCTGTGATTCCTCATGAAGTGGTACAGAGAAGAAAGAATTCTTCAAATGTATTACCGTGAAATGGGTAGCTTCCGGCAGAATACTGCATAGTATTGTCGCTGGATTAGGAATTAATGGAAATTCTGCTTCAAAATTTGGTTTAAGGGACGTAAATCCTGAATAAAGCGCCCCAATGCACCCGTCGCCTACTTCTCCGGGTACACCTGTGTTACATTGCGATTCTGAAGGCCCCAAGATCAATTGCTACACTAACACGGAGATTGTCTCAAAAATGCCTTTGTCTGCCTCCCTGGACAATGGATATTGTTTTCCCTTGGTAAGATAACCCCCTGCTTATGCTTGATTTGAACAGCTCAAACTCCCTTTAGCAGGCCAAACTTCATGCGGACTGTTGGTCCATAAAATGTTTGTTACTTGCGCTAGGTCTTCCTTGAGAAACGGTGGTGGTGTCTTTTTCAACAAGGCCATTCTATGTGGTACTTCCCTGTAATGATTCTCACCCAGTAAGAAATGCTCATAAAGAACACTGTCTCGAGGTCTGAATAGTCGCCTTGAAACTATTCCTCATCTGTCAAGTCAGCTGGTCTGTGCCCTTCTCCTATCGTGATTGCTGCTCTCCACGCATGTCCTGAATTGTCGGCCCCATGCAGTACTATCCCCTTGTCCCTTACTATAACATCTCTATTTTGAGTGGAAACACTTGTCCTTCCTTCTCCTCCAAGGGGACCGCTGGTCGAAACAGAAACACATGGATAAACAAAGCAGTTTGCCCTGTATCCCTGAAGGCCATGCTAATAGTACTTCCACTCCATATTAAAATAACTCAGGGTTCACCGGCACCTCCTTCTGTACAGTTTTTCCACAAAATACCGGAATACATTCTCATACATTCATGGAGTGAATTACGAGGGTTGAGCATACTATCCCCTTATCGGTGAACAAAATGGTCATGTTGAGTCTGCTCATCATGTTCCTACCCATTATGTTGATCGGTATCTGTCAGAAATATAGCAATGGCATGGTATGGTCATGTTCCCCTATGGAAATCAGAAGTCCCTCAGTGAATGGACCAAGTCTGTAGCCCCAGAGAATCTGTTCTCATTCATGGCAGTTCCTGACATTGGGTATCTCCTTTCCCTAATACAGCATCTGGATGTGCCCATATCTATGAGAAAGGAAAATGTCTTGTCACCTATGGTCACCCACATACATAGTTCCTCATTCAGGTGGGTGCAACGGATAAGATTGAACACATTAGGTCCCTCTTTGGGCTGTCCTATTGTGGGTATGAAGTCATCCCTGTTCCTGTGAAGGGGTACCCTCCACCACGGCTGCTCCCACCAGTTTGCATATGGGAGTCTGTATCGTAAAGTCTGCGTGTCTCATGGCTGTGATGTTCTGCTGTGCTGGCGCTTGCTGTGCTGGTTGTAGTGGATGCTGGTGTTCTTGTGTCTGTGATGTGTACACAATGGGCTGTTGTGACTGTACTGGTGCACCATGAGTCTGCGCCATTTTTGACGCATATGTGTGCATCAGCGTGTGATCTTGGGCATAATAGTCAGGTTGTTCCGTCTGATATGTTGACTGGTATGTCATCCCCCAATTCTGCTGTACTCAACCTTTGCTCCTACTCAGTTGTGCTATGTGACCCATCCGACTGTACATCCAACATTGTGGTGGCCTTCCCATGGGTTTCTGCTGCCGTCTGTTAAGCCAGTCTGCACCCTGCTTTATTGGGTGTCCCACCCTCTTATTCGGGGCATTCCTTCCCTTCCTTGTGGACAATAATTAGCATAGCCTCTTCCTACAAAACCACCACCTCTTACCTGTTGTCGATTTTGTGCACTCTGAGTAACTACCCCCACTCCACTCATGAACATCATCCCTTCCGTTGTATATTTTGATAGCTTATTCTGTACCAATTTTGCGTCTTCCTGCTTCCTTTACTCATGTTTCTTTCTCGTGTTCTCCTGCATTCGTCTGCAATAATGCACTATAATCAGCTGTATTATTTACCATTGTTTCGCTTCCATTACCACAAATTTCTTTGGTTGCTTCTGTATTTGCTCCGGTAGCCCTTGGCTTAATTTGTGATCAAATATCCTACTTTTTTATCCCACGGCTCTCTCATCTCGAGACACCAACATTCTTGTATCTCCTGAATATACTCAAGTGGGTCTTCATCCTCACGCATTTTGCATGCCATAATCACGCTTATGTCAGACGTGTCTGGGTACTGTATCCTCAGAGCCTGCCATACAGCCATTCTGCAGTTATTATTCAGTGCGCCATGATGCACTGTGTTCTGTGCCTTCACTCCAGGATACCCTTCCCATTTCCAAATGTCATCAGCTACCTTCCCAAGAATGGCTGAGAGTAAGCTTTTCATGTCACCCACTACCAGTGTGGTCCCTGCCGTCAGTTTTTCTAACACATATATCAATTTTTCTGCTCCTGAGGTCAACAAGGGAAACTTGCACCTCAAATTATCCTTGTCCATCTGTTGCATTGGTATATATTGTGGTCGTCTACCACCCTTCTCTAGAAACAGAAAATGTGTTATTGTACTCCACTGCCACGCTTCCCTACATCTTTGTTGGCTGTAAATGCTCTCATCATACTCATTCTTTTCCATCCTGGTAAGGTACTTTGTCTCTGCCCATATGGAGTACATTTTTCTGCGCTATGCGATCTACCTTTGGGATGCTCAAGGTGCCCTTCAGGTTCTACCTTACTTTTCCACATGTCTTCCTCTCCACCCCAAAGTGTCTCCCTGTTGGGGCTCACTTCCCTGATTGGGCAACTAAGCCTCCTCCCTTCTGAGGCACAGTGAGCCTCTACAAGGCCAAGTTCAAAGCCTTAATTGAATGGCAGGCACAGGAGTGATGATGGATGCAGGCTAATTTGGTGGGGAAGCATTACCAGGCTGACTCCCCAGCACCTGAGGTAACCAGCTAGTGTGCTGCTCTCAAGTGGAATATTCCAGAAGGGTACAAGCGTGCCAACCATTTATAGAGGGCGGCGTATTTAGGAGCCCTATAGTTTGTAAAGCCAATAGGGTATCATGTATTGGTATGACACAGGGGATGACTTGGACTTGGGATGGGCTTAGTTGTCCACCTGATGTTAGAGACCCAATCACAACCCCTGTCAGTATGGAACGTATACCTAGATTTTCCCTTTAAGCCTATCACATCCCCTAGTAGGTTTTCTTAGTCTGCAACGCAGAATGACATCAGTAGCGACAAATGTTTAGTATAAGAATGATGTTTTTTCATGTGATGCTTTGAGAGAAATCGAGCCAACGTCTGTTGATATCCATTGCAACTCCCTGTTTTAAAAAATTGTTAATAAAACAGTTCAGTTTTAGTTCAGTGTTTCAGTGTCCAACTTCCTGAGTCCTTTTGATTATTGATGTATGAGTAAGTTCTACATCCCCATCCATCTCTGCGTATTGCTAACTCATCTTAAAGGGCCCCAGGTCCCGGGGTTCACGTGGTAGCAGAGGTAGGATGGTTGAAGATCTGTTGACCAAGTAGGCTTTTAAGGGTCTCAGAATATTTGACGTCCTCTGCCATTTAGCTGGAGGACCGTGAGGCTTCCTGTGGATAGCGGCCAACCTAAAAGTTCTTGGCAGATAATAGAGATAGGTGGGACGGGTTCCTCTTTCACAAAATCCCCTCCTGGTTTCCACAAGGTGCTGACCGGACTGAAAGCGGCGGTGGCCGGTTGAGGAGGAGACGGTCCCGAGGGTCAGGAGCTGAAAAGGGGATGGTGAGTAGATTGAGAAAGGTGGCAAAAAGAAATGAATGGATAAATAATTGGGGAAAGTGATAATGGGAAGAAAGTAACAAAGGGTTGGCTGGGTATTTAGTTAATGACGAAGAGTGTCAAATAAAGGTTTATGACGAGGAGCATCACAGATAAGTCAAGAGTCCTACGTTCAAGGAATGTTTAGAAGTTATTTCAAAATCCAAGTAGATAAATAGATGCCACAAGGTCTGTGAAAGGGAATAACTTACACTCCTATCAGAATATTTTTAGGGGCAAGAATAGCAGTGATGAGCGCTGAGAAGAGATACATGTTGAGGCCGGCTAGTCTATTTGTGTATTTTATGTGTTTTGTGTATAGAGAAAAGAATGAGATGTCGAAGAGTGACAAATAATAGGTTGTGTTAAGAGGTTGAGCGTATGTATTTAGTCATTGTTGGTGCCGACTGAATAGGTATATTGAAGTAAAGTGTGACGAGTGGTGCGCATTCACATTTTTTGTTTTTCTGAAACATTTTTTGTGTAAAATAATGGTAAGTATCGACATTCGATTAAGACTTGTCGCAATGGAGGATGTTACTCCACTAATGCACCTGTGTAAGTAACTGCCAAAACACGCACCCAAACTTAAGTAATATAGTGCAGAATGGGTGAAGGGCACAGCAGATAAAATGTTCATGTCATGGCCGCGAGGGGGATCATTGCCTAAAGCGGTTTTGCAACACATGACCACATATCTGCATGCTTCGTACACAGGAAAGAAATTGGAAAAAAGGTTAGCTAGTTTAGCGCTCTGGAAGGTGTACCAGGAGGAACGGGAAGATCTGCCTCCTGAGGACTGGAGGCTTAACCAGTGTAAAGAGTGGGTGTTGAGCCTTCTGCTCCCCCTACCATGCCTGAAGTAAATGGTGATAGTACAAAAGATGAAGAATTGTATCCATTAAGGGAACTAAAGGCAGCAACAGGGTATAGTAATCCAATACATGAACCGCCTGCTTATAGCAGTGACGAGAGTACAGAAAGGACCTCAGAAAAGGAAGCGATCTCTAAAGTCTTACAGGACAAGGAGAAAAGTGAACGACCAAGTGTGACCCTAGAAATAGAAATTAAGAGATGGAAAGGACAAAGAGACAAAACTGCAGAGATACCGCTCTTACAAAATGAATAGATGGGTGGACAGATATTGCTCAAACTTGATGGGAAGAGCATCGGGAAAGTGAGGCAAGGGGGAGAGCAAGACGAGCAGGATAAAAAAGACAGGGAATGAGAGAAACGATTGAAAGAAGATGAGTATAAAAGAAAGAGTAGACAAAGACGAGAACAGATGTATCAGGAAGAACAGCTAGGAAAGGAAGAAAGAAAGAGCAGAAGAGCAAAGAAGATTCAACAATAGACAAAGAGCAATTGAAGAATGAGACAGGTAAGAAAAGAAAAGAGAAGAAGAGGAAGAACAGAAATTAAGAGATAAAAGAATGCAAAGATGCAGAGACGAAGAGGAGCGTAGGGCAAATGAAAGAAGGGAAGCGAAAAGACAGGAATAAGAAGGGGTTAGAGGAGAAGCAAAGAAACAAAGGAATTTGATGAGGAAATGGAACGAAAGAGAAGACCAAGGGCACGTGATACTGATTGCATTGAGAAAGAGCTAATGGAATCAAATGCAATATTATTATGGGGCGACATAGAAGAGATTCTCCCATTGCAAGAAGCAATGCCAAGACCCTCTAGAGTAGACCTAGAGGAGAATTATGAGATAGGAAATATCGGAGACCGAATCGATAAAGCTTATCAGGAGATGAGAGAAAAAGGTGAATCAAGGAACAGGGGAAAAGAAGATCGATTTGAAACTTTCCAGCCACGAGGTAAGGAAGGGAAGCCTGTTTAGTCTCGAGCACAGAGCCTTGTCTATGGACAGGCTGACTCTAAATGGAGATGAGAAAAATGACAGGCATACTAGTTGGGGACAAGATATGTCAGACAAAGACAGGGAATCCTTCCTTGGGAAGGAGGGTGTCAGTGCATGCGGTCCTGATGGATGCTTCCAGACAGATAAGGAAGTAAGATGGCCAGACGTAGACCAAACTAAAGAAAGGCGTACCCAGAGAAACCTAAAAGGGGATCTCATAGTGAGTATGTGAGTAGACTGAGGTCATAACCAGGTAGAACACGATCAGGAACCATTGTCCCTGCTATGGGTAGGCAGACAATGGGAGTCGATTATGATTTTGGGATCTCGCAAATTCCCTTTATTAGAGAAAGGAGGTGTCAGACCACTGTATATCCCTTGGCCCCAGATGGATGAAGAACATTTCAGATGTAAACTTCCCAGCTTAACGGCGGGCACAGGGAAATGGATTTATGAATTGGAAAAAATGACAGGAGTAAGTACCTTAGCCATAGGGGACATTGAGGGTCTTCTAGCAGCTATCCTTGGGGAAAGGGTTGATGACATTTGGACGAGAGCAGGATACTTAAGTGTCACAGCACAGAACACAGTGCATGATGGGGCGCCATTCAATAATTGTGGGCGGCAGTCTGAAAAGCGCTTAGAGTACAATATCCTGGTACGTCAGATATGGGTGCAATTATTGCACGTAAGATGAAAGAGGATGAAGATCTGCTTGCTTACATTCAACATTTTCAGGAACAGTGGTCTTTGGAAACTCGAGAGCCATGGGAGAAATCAATAACTGTATTTTATTATATTTTGTGTCAGGGACTGCCAGAACAAGTACAGAGACAACTCAAGAAGCTAGTGGGAATGGAAGCAAAGCCATGGGCAGAAATACAGTTGACCATTGCGCATCATTGACAACTGTTGCAAGAGAAAAATAAGTTTAGGGAAAATGCTAGGAAACTTGAAGAAGCTAAATTAGTTCAGAAGAAATTATCAAAGTACGCTATAGAAGGAGCAGTACTGACACACAGAGAGGGGTAAGGAAGGCACCAAACAGCAGGTATGTCACAGGCGAATAATCAGCAGTAATCGGATCAAGGAGTAAATGGGTTCATGCCCACAGGCAGGGGAACGGGTTTCAGATGAAGAGGAGGTTTTCAGAATAATCAAGGAGGTTTTCAGAATGTACAGAATGATAATCAAAGCATGCAGGGAGGGCAGATTAGAAGACCCTCTCCTGTGTGCTGAACATGTGGAATAACAGGGCATATTGCACAAACATGTGGGAGTCAAGGGTATGTGCAAAATGTGCAATTCTCAAGGGGGGTGACAGCTTATCCTCTAGCATATAGCCCACAAAGTAAGGACGGGTTCGGCCAACAATAGACAGTGTATCGGGTGCAAGCACAGCCATTATAATATGCTTTACAACCACAGCAAGCACCATTTAATCTGCCGCAAGTGCAGTCACAGCATGCACCCATTTAGGTACAGCAAAGTGCATACACAGGACGGTTATTGACTCCTAGAGTAGGGGGTGTCACTGTCGTGGGAGGGAGTCCTTTTACAGGCACAGGAATAAGCATGCCCCCACAATAAGACAGCCCACAGGATGACTTGATGTGTTCATTACTATCCGTGACACTAAATCCTCAAGAGGAACCAAGGGTTGATGTTACCAAGGGTTGATGTTACCATAGGAGGCCAATCATTTTCTTTTTCAGCAGACACTGAGACAACTTGCGAGAGAACATTTTCCTTATCAGGAAATACCATGAATGCTCAAGGCCTCTCTGGAGCTACAAGTAGTGTTCCTTTCACTTGGAAATTACCAGTCTCTGGTATCATCTACGTGCTGCAACACGCAGATGATATTTTAGTCTGAAGCACAACAGAAGAAGAGTGCAGATGAGACTCGATTCAATTAATGACTATTCTAGTAGACAAAGAATACAAAGTGGATAAGGAAAAATTGCAATATTGTCAGGAAGAGGTGTTATACATAGGTCAGTTGATTCTGAATGGAGGAAAGAAAGTTACACATGAAAGAGCTGAGACAATTATGAACATGGAAAAACCACACATGCTAAAGCAAATGCAATAGTTTCTGGGACTGTGTAATTATGTCAGAGCATGGGTATTTAACTATAGTTCATATATACGAGACACCTTTTGCAGGCTCTGAAGAAACCACAGGTGAATAAGGAAAACATTGAATGGACTGAGGAAATGGAGGAAGGGTTTGATGAATTGAAAAAAGCTATTTGCACAGCTCCAGTTTTAGGAATTCCCAATTATTCTCAGGAGTTCTTCCTGTGTTCACACATAAATGGAACATTCATGACAGCAGTTCTCACACAGAGAACCACATTAGGGTAGAATTCAAGACCCAGTTATGAGAGGACACTTTCCTTGTGAACAAGGGAATCCGCATACGCTATTGAGAAGTCCACAAGCATAGTGATGGGGTGTTCCATGACTTTATTTGTTGAGCATGAATTATTTGCTGTCTTGGAGAAAGCTAAAGGCACATTGACGTCTCAAAATGCCTCTGCTTATGAGGTGGTCATATCGAATCCAGCAATCAAAATAGTCAGGTGTAAAATAGTGAATCCTGCCACGTTTGTAGCCGAACCATTGGCAGCGGACGGGCAAGTGCATGATTGCTCCAATTTTGCAGAATTCTATGATGAGATCCCAAGGGTAAAGGAGAATGCTCTGCAGCGGGGGAGGTTCTCTTTATTGACGGGTCTTCAAAAATCAATCAAACTGATGGAAAAAGGCATTCAGGATCAGCTGTTGTAAGGCACAGAGCTAATGGGGATTTGAAGTTGTAGCAAGTGCGAGACTACCATCTAATTTTTCAGCACAGGCTGCAGAGCCGGTGGCTCCTATTGTCACACTCGTAAATCACGCAGGGCAGGAAGTAACGGTGTACAGCGACTCTGCCTATGTGACGTCAACCGTGCCTTCAGGGTTAGCACGTTGGAAAAGGAGGGGCTACCTCTGAGCGGATGGCACTCCAATGCAACACGCAGCATTATCGAACAGGCTTATCAAGGCACTACAACTCCCAGTGGCCATGGCAATAGTTAAGTGTGCAGCACATACTAAGAGAACTGACTTTAGCCACAGACTAAGAGGCCAAACGGGTTGCATATTCATCGGGCATTTCCAGTCTTGATATTCCTGATTTGAAAGAAAAAATGGTTATGATTATGGTTGTGAATGAAGGGTTTAATCATTTGTCAAGGAATCAATTGATGGAAGTTTGAGGTGGAGCTCCACAGGAAGAAAAGGAGCTGCGGACAAAGCATTGTGGCGACAAGGCAGAACTGGTAAACTGGTGATGCCAGTAGCCGTATTAAGGGTGGCGTTAGAACAGCTACACTACCCTGAGCATGTAACTAGGGAGAGCCTTGCAAGGTCTATCGCAGAGGACTGGTTCGTACCGAACCTGTTAGAACACGCTGCTTTTTGTGTAGTAAATTGCATCGTATGTCAAAAGTTTACTGCCAGGCACACACTGCGAACAGTCAGAGGAGTGATTCCTCAACCAAATTGTCCTTTTTAGCATTTTCATATTGACAATGTTGACATTCTGCAAGTATGTAATGGATACAGGTATATGATAATGGTAGTGTGCCCCTTCTCGAGATGGATTGAAGCTGGTCCATGCGCACATCCTGATGCCACTTGCGCTGCAAAGGTTTTAGTTCAAAAAGTATTTCCTAGATGGGGAGTGTGTGAGGTGCTGAGATCTGACAATGGACACCATTTTGTGAATTCGGTATTAGAAAAGATTAGCCTACTGCTTAGTATTAAACATATGTTTTCTTCTGCTTATCATCCGCAAGTGAACGGAATATGTGAGAGACACAACAGTCTTCTCAAGGAAAGAATAGCAAAACTGGAATTGACACTGAAGAAGGGGTGGCAGCATTGCCTGCCCCTTGCATTGTATGCATTAAGTAATCAGCCCGTGTCATACCACCACCTCATGCCCCACAAGCCAATTACAGGGAGGCGGATGAGAACACCTCTGACTCATCCATCGAGGAATAGAAGTGATGCCCAGACAACTGCAGAATTGTTAGGAAATGAGTTACATGCATACTTAACATGTATGACCGCAAGTATCTCTATCATTTCAGATCAACTCAAGCAGAAGAGGTGTCGGTCTCAGGACGCAGATGACGACAATACAGCAACTGGACTTGAAAAGTTATGTTTTCCTAAACTTTTTGCCAGAGACTCTCTTTTAATTAGGAATTTCACTAGAAAGTGGCACCAGCCTAGGTATAGTGGTCCTTACATTGCAGAAGACATTACACCTTCAGCAGTTAAAGTCCAAGGGAGGTGAGCTTGGATCCACCTGGGAGATGTAAAAGTCTATGTTGGTGAGGCCATCACACCGCCACCCCATTCGGAAGCAAGTCAAGAAGATGAAGCTCAGCACGTGCAGACTCGATCAATGACGAGGAAGAAGGACGCAAAGACTATCCAGTAGATAGATAAAAGTGCATATTTGGACTGTGGCTCCCCTAAAAGCACTCCTCATAGATATTATAGCAGGAAGTGAGAAAGTTACTGTTCTTGAGCCACAGGAATTTGTCGGCAATTGGACCCTAGGAAGTTCTGAAGTAAATGAAAAATGCTTGATCTCGACTTCCTTTTTGATGATTGGAAAAGGGAGCAGTTTCCCCGATTCGTTTCTCACTGAATTTTTCTTTTGGCACGTAAATGGTATTGTCTGATGTTGATGTTCACAGACTACTTCTTGCTGTCTTCATTGTTGTACTCCGAGCTTACCCTGCTCTTGCTGGGTGCAGCACTGATGTGCGTACTTTTAGCCAAGATCCTGAAAAGGGCCCGTACTTAGACGATTATTGGCGGCAATAATAAAACAAATCAGACATCTACCTGAGCATTTAACAAAATTGCCTGATTAAAGAAGTTTTTCCATCCTAAAAAAGTAATCACAGGCATGATGTGGTCTATTGAACATATTGCAATTCCAGAAAGTGAACAGAGTCAACGACGTGTGGAGAGACACAGATGGTGGAGTTTAATGTATTGGTGCATAATATAAGCGTGTTCAGCATTTATTTTTGTTTTTCTGTTCCTATTGATCCACACGGTTTACTTTGTTGGCCCCAAAAGGGAAGGAGTCCCGCTAATCTTTCCCACTCCAGTGACCTATGCAGAGTTATAGGTTGTAAGGAAGCCAAGGCCATATGTGATTGTCCCTACACCAGTGACACATAAAAGGTCACCTATCTCTCTGACAAGTGTTCCTATGATTCCCCCAGTAGGAAGAATGTATACTAGTGTATTAAATGAGATGATTATGAGAGCTCACCATTCAAGAAGGAGACCCAGGTGAAGTGCAATGGAGTATGACTATAAATTAAATGATTATTTAGACAGTACAGCACATTTGGGAAACAACATGTGGTATCAGCACATGAAAGACGTAGGAAAGAGGCCTTCTAAGGAGGATTGCTATGTTTGTGCCCTCCTGCCTTATGCTATGGGAAAATGTAAGATATTCATAGCAATAGAAATAGATGTCCAAACAGCTCATTGCCTGACTCACCTCACACTCTGTCATACAAGCGGTCAATTCCAGAGTTGAACGGCATCCTTGGTATGGGTGACAGAATGGTCAGCACCAGAAGAAGATGATTATGTTCAAGATTTGATGACAAGAGAAATAGCACACACCAGAGATCATGTGATAAAATACAAACAGCCTGGCATGAAGGGATCTGGAATTAGATGGGAGATAAACAGGAAACTCAACTGCCAAGGAAAAACGATGAAGAAATACAAAGCTGCAAGGAAAGAGGCCAGATGCGAATCTGGGGAACAGTACTTTCTCCAGATGGTTGGGAAGAAGGCATAGTCACATGCAGAGCTGTGGCTGTAACTGGTCATCACAAGTCAGTTATTGAACAAGTGGAAAAGGGATGCAAACCTCTCTGGCCGAGGCTTGCGAAGTTACCAACATGGATCGAAGACAAAGGAGGCCTGTTGAAGATAGTGCCTTTGGCCAGTGCAGAGCTATGCTTCAGAAACAATGGCATGAGAAAGGTTGGAGAGAATCAGCAGTGTGGTTGAATCTTTGATGTGACAGGAATGAAAGATGGGACAATGGTGATAATTGATCACTGCTGGGCCTGTGGATCCAGAGCTTACATGAAGCTGCCCAGAAATTGGTGAGGACTATGTTCTATTGTGATTGTCCATGTTCGAGCATTGGTGATTGCAAAGAGTGACTTGAACATTGGTGAGTTTGCAAAAGCAGATGCTCATCTGAGGAAGAAGAGATCTGTTGAACTCCTTAATCAAATGAAGAGGGAAAGCTATTTCTCAGCCAAATCAATAGAAGCTTTTGATGCTATTCCATATGAGCACAGATTATTCAGCAAAACTGCTTCAGTTTTCACTGTTATCTATTTTCCTGGGATCCAGACAATGGCAAATGGCAAGTGGTTGCAGATCACCAGATGGGAGCTTCTGCAGACTATTAAAACCACCAGAAAGGGATTCAATGCTATCAAGGAGGAGCTAAGAGCCATACACCTGATGACTCTTCAGAACAGATATGTCTTGTATATGATTACAGCTATCAATGGAGGTGTTTGTGCCAAAATTGGAGAATCATGTTGCACATTCATACCTTCTCACGATGACGAGATTGGCACCTTGACAGAGGCCATAACTATGCTGATAAACTTGCACGTGAAGATGGAAGACGAAGTGGAAGACATTGCTGATGACAGCTGGTTTGCGTCAATCTTCTCATGGGTTCAAAAGTGGATGGTGAATATTTTCAAGCTCCTTGGAGCCCTGTTAGTGATGATCATGTTTGGATTCTGTGTGATCAGGATAATAATCACACAATGCAAGAAGACTGCAAAGAAAGCAGTAGGAATGAAGATCATGATTGATGTCAAATCAGGGTTCAAACCCAAAGAGCTCATAGACAAAGAAATCATAGACTATGTAAAGGCCAGTATTCATGCACCTGAGGGAACAAAGTTCCTGTATCCAAAGAACCGCAAGAAGTATGTGGGAAGATGGATTTACTGCAACCTGAATGGACAATGAAGTCTTATAACCTGGATTGCTGATGAACATGTGAAATCAGCAGGATGCTTGAAAGGAGTCATAAAGATATGGACTCCAAAGAAGCACTTCTTCAGACGAGGATGCCAGATGTGAAGATTGATGGAAGAGTGGTCGATGAATCGCCCAGAGGGGGGAGTGTAGAGGAAGAGCCAAATACCCCTACCAGAAGCTCCGCCCCCATGTTGTCTATATGTTAGGAACCAGAAATTGCAACATGCACAGTACCAGCGAGGATGCCTATACCACAAAAAATCCTTAAGACAAGATATGCATTGAGAAAATCTTATATGTATTCACAAAGAAATAATGGTCTTCTGGAAAGAGTCCCAAAAGAAGTGTGAAAATGAATGGGAAAGGAGACTGATGACGTCATTTGAAGCAGAACTGATGCACCTAGAAAAAACGCAAATGAATAAGGAATATAGGCATTCTATGGGATATGAGGATGAGGATCGAAGGAAAGCAACATTTCGAAATCGAAATGAAGATTGCTTGTGCGAAAAAACACTGAAGAAAATACAAAGTCATTTTACAATTGTACAGATGCTGTAACGCAAGTAGACAAAGTAATCCTGAGGCTGGCTACTTGTAAACAGATTGCAGCGATGCGTCAATGTATATTCATAGGAATGTATAGGAATCTGGATGTTACACAATGCACTTTAGCAAACTTGAACCCCGTGAATGGAAAGGGCTTGAAGTGTAGCGCAGTTGAAAACAGCTGATGGCAAAGGAGAATTAAAAAAAGGCTGGCTGGCCCAGCATCAAAAGTCAGAGCCACCGTGAGCCTGGTTATCTGCCAAGAAGCTACATGGACGTGAGAAAGAGGCAAACTTCTGTTGAGGCGTAATAGAAAAACACTGACGGTGCCTAGAGTCCATCATTTAATAGTATTTTATGCAACAAAGAGCTAAACAATGTGGTCTCCAGTCACATGGTCAGATGGAAATAGACTGTGGGTCGAGCTACACCAAAACCAGAAGATAAGACCATGCCACACTCCCTTTTATTCTCAGGCACAGTGAGCCTCTGCAAAGCCGAGTTCAAAGCCTTAATTGAAGGGCAGACCGCAGGAGTGATGATGGATGAGGGCTAATTGGGTGAGGAGGCATTACCAGGACGACCCTCGCAGCACCTGCGGTAACCAGCTTGCATTTTGATAGCAAGTGGAATATTCCAGAAGGATACAAGCATGCCAACCAATTATAGAGGGCCACATATTTAGGAGCCCTATGGTTTGTAAAGCCAATAGGGTGTTGTGTATTGGTATGACACAGAAGATGACTTTTACTTGGAATGGACCTAGTTGTCCACCTGATCTTAGAGACCCAGTCACAACTCCCATCAGTATGGAATGCATACCCAGATGTTACATTTAAGCCTATCACATCCCCTAGTAGGTTTTTTTTAGTTTTCCATGTAGAATGACGTCAGTAGTGACAAATATTTAGTATAAGAATGCTGTTTTTTCATGTGATGCTTTAAGTGAAGACGAGCGAACATCCGTTGATGTCTTTTGTAACTCCCTGTTTTAAATAATTGTTAATAAAACAGTACAGAGTTTTGCCAACTTCCTGAGTCGGTCTGATTATTGATGTATGAGTAAGTTCTACATCCCCATCCATCTCTAAGTATTGCTACCTCGTCTTAAAGGGCCACAGGTCCCGGGTTCAGTCACTTTCCCGTTTATCCTTACCTGATCCCATGGTTCTAATGCTGCCATTGCTGTCCTCTTCCCCTTCATCTTCAAAATTAAGACTCCTTAACATGCGTTTCTCCTGTGTTTTCCCTATTACTCTTTCCACTGAATTGCTCTCCCCCTCAATGGATACCTTGGTATACTGACGCTTGTCTTTGCGGCAAAGGCACTAATCCCGCCTGTTCCTGTACAGCATACATATTCTCCTTCATATCCCCTCTTCCTCATGTATTTATTTATTTATTTATACATTTATAAAGCACACAAAGCAGCCCTTGAGCATTGTGGCGATTTTACAAGCAAGGCTTACGTAGTTACATGCAACAAATGGGGAAATCATAGGACAGCCTCTCGGTGGTTTGTGGATACAGTGAACCCAATACCAGACAGGTTGCAGACAGGTAAAAGTGAGGAATATGAAAAAAACAAAGAAAAAAATACTTGATGTGTACCTTGAGGATGGGGGGACTATTTGGTTGTAGGATAATAGAGAAACTGTCTGTTAGACCTGAAAGCTGTTGGGGTGTCTTGTAGCCTTTAACAGTCTAATGCGTACTGTGCTCAACTTCATTTAAATGTGTTGGTCCCACCATAATGTCTGCCACCTCCCTGGGGTTGGTTTCTCTACTTCAATTTCTTTCCCATTCCTGTCTCCTATTCCTCTGCTTTCTTCCCTACATCAACGCTTCTTATCAAGTCTTTCGATTTCCAACTTCCTAACCCGCACTTCTATGCTCGGTTGGATTCCTCTCATACAATTCGAGCAGTATCTGTCCCCCTACTCACTTGTTTGGAGGGACTGTCACTTTGTTATCCCCAGTACTTCCCAGTATCCTTTCTTTTCATCTCCCTTCAGTTTCGCTTGCAGGTTGCTGCACTCCTTACATTCATCATTTATAGCCACTATTGTCTTGCTTGCCTGCTTTTCGCACCTATGCACATCTGTAAAGCTATATGCAGGTGGTGCATAAACAGGTTTGGTACATGCTGCTGCTGCTTGTAATTCCTTCAAGGGGTAAAATCCTTGACTTTCTGTTGTGGGGTCTGTGGTTTGAGGAGGGAGCGGGGGAGCCGTGGGCGCTTCGCCCCCCGCATCGCTCTGATTCAACATCCACTCTTTCTTGGGTGGGTCCTCTTCCACATCCTGAAACATATACTTGCTTATCTTGTCTCGATACAGCTCCATGAGATAAATTAAGAAACCACCTTGCACGACCTAAGTGAGCTACGCTAGTGCCTAGACATAGGGATCCATAGATAAATGATCCATAAACCAAGCTAACTGCCCAGAAAAGAGGTATCCTTTTGATTGTCTTTTGTATTTTTCATCTGCAAACTAAGCTAGCGCCTAGAGAACCGGTATACTTTTTATTGCCTTTTCTTTTTTCATCCGTAACCTAACTAATGCCTGGAAACAGGGATCCTTCACAATAACTCAAAACTGACAACAAACAACAATCTCCCCTCGCTAATATTTATAGCATGGCTGAGTCTATACTTACACTCCGTCGATCCGCTGAAGCTCTCGGCACCGCCTCTCCCCCAATCTGCTACTCTGCCATCTGGTCTGATTGGCGCGGGAAGGAATTTCTTCAAGGCAGCTCCTGATGACCTTCTGAACATCTACGCGTGGTTTACACTCCGGTCCTCGCGGGTCGTGATGCATCCCTTCGGGCACACAGCAGGAAAAAGACGGTCTTAATTCCTGAAATGGTCATAGTGACCGTCCTTAGCTACCACTTGTAATATTGGCAAGGGAACTATTATCTGTTTCCCCTGCTCCTAAAACAGAGGTTCCAGCTATAGGACAAAGTTCACTGTATTTATTAACAATTCACTGACAGGGATTGCAGCATGACCATTGAAATATTCTCCAATCGCTCTCCAGGAGTCGGTCATCGGTTTTGTTGACCCCTGACATCACAAAAATGATGTTACCTCCAAAAACCCAACAGGGGAAGGGATTGATTAGCGAGGTGAACTGCATGTACATTCAATAATGGGTTAGTGATGCTATTGGGCAAGCCATATTAGGTGTCTCCTACTGAGACCACCCCTATGTGTTACAAATACGAAGTTACTGGTTAGTGTAAGATGATTGACTTATGCAAAATAGTGTAAGCTTAGCTTTCAAGGTGGTTAGGGATTGGACAGAAAGGGGTTTCTCAGCCTTGGAGGGTTGGACAGTTACCAGACCAAGTGCAACTATTCAAGGTAGTGGGAACACCCTTACCTTAGAACCATAAATAAATGTGACAGTCAAGAAATGCTTTTTCCTCCTCCACAAGGCAAGAAGAATCCTACCTTTCCTCTCCTTCACGCACAAAACACTCACTATCGTCGCCCTCATCATGTCAAGAATCAGCTATGCAAACTGCCTCTACCCCGGAATATCAGAATACCTCCTGAAGAAACTACAATGGATCCAAAATACAGCAGCCAGACTACTCCTCAAACTATCAAGAAGAGAACACATCCTGCCCTAAAAACACTACACTAGTTCCCAGTAAAACATCGCATCACCTTCAAAACAATGTGCATAACGCACAGGGCAATCATTGGACAAGGAGCAGAATTCCTACAAAAGAAAATAACAATCTACAAGCAAACAAGACTCCTCAGGTCAAGCAATGAAATCCACCTGGAACTAAACCATACCTCAAGAAAAAACTTGGAGGCACCTCCTTCTACCACTTAACTGCAAAAACCTGGAATAACATCCCAGAAGAAATAAGAAACACCAAAGATCACTAAAATTTTGGAAATTACTAAAAACTTGGCTCTTCAACACCACAGACTCAAACTGAAAACCGAAACAACAGAAAGGAAAAGGGATGACTAAACTGGAGTGGACAAGAACAGCTCCCAGAACCGACTGGGAAATTCCCACGGCACCTGGACGGGAGACGCCGGGTAGAGTGGAACACAGGTGACACCCATGGAGACGGAGTCAATAACCGCACCCAAATCCCACCCAACACCCGCTCTCACCCCTTAGTTGCCACCAGGTACCACAGTGTTGTGGAATTGTCGGGAGATTGGCAATCACCACACTAGCTGAGTTGTGGACATGGGCAGGTGCACTGGCCGTATGAGTGGGAAGGGAAGACAGGTGGAGCTGTGAGGGAGGCTGGTGGAGGAGGGGGCCAGATGTGAAAGGGACCTTGAATGCCGGACGGACCCAGATCAGGATGGAAGCGCAGGGGTGCTCCCGAACCCCATTTGGGGAGATTACACAAGCCCAGTGCCTCAATTCAGGATAGAGATGCCAACTAACCAATTGCACTAACAATTTCCCCCTCTGCATACACCTCTCAAACTCCAAACCAAACATAACCACAAACCTACAGCATAACAAACCGCACAAACTTCACTACATTGCAACAACAAAACAAAAATAAACATAGACTTGCACAACAGTACACGAATACCTGCCGCAAACACCCCAGGCCCAGCCAATGGACCCACCGGGCTCAGGCCGCCAACGGCACATCACCACTTTGTTGCACTTTTCCAGCTTCCTCTCACTAACTCGCCCTTCCGTCCTCTTTCAGAGCCGCCAGAGCGCAAGGGGACCACTCCGGTGGTGATAGTGCGCAGTACAAATGTCCTTTAACATTAACATTAACACTAACAACATTCAGCTTTGAACCTGTATTACTTTTGTATATCCCTGCCTTTGGTTCGATGGGAACAGCCTTCTCTGTCTGGCTCAAATGAAAAGGCTAAATGGGGCCATAATATTCACCAAATGAGATATATATACAAAGGATATTATCAGATCATACTTGATGAACAGTCATGATATATAACGTTTGCAACTCATGAAGGACTATTTTGCTACGAAAGACTCAGGGCCTCATTACATGTTTGCTGGTCCGGAAAAAGGGATCTGGGAAGCTTGATGGCACCCTTGTTTCGGGACTGGCAAACTAGGAGTCTGCCTACCGGATCCACTGTGCCCGACAGGCATGACCCTGCCGGGTGCAGCGGCCACGGTAGGCACACCGGTCACAAAAGCTTTAGCACCGTTAGCAACTGTGCCGGTGCTTCCGTGTCCCCACTCCCATAGAGTCCTATGCGACTCTATGGGAACGGGGACTTATATTTTACCGGCGCCTGACTTTCCAGGCCGCCAGACTTGGAATCTCATTTATTTATTTATGTATTTATTTATTTATTCATATTTTTAAAGTGTACAGCAGCCGTAGGGCATCGTGGCACTGTTGCAGAAATAACAAAATGGCTGGTTACAAAGGAAGGCTTAGTGGTTACATGGTAATTTGCTTTGAAGGGGCATATTCTGGTTACATAGTAATTGCATTGCAGACAGGTTGCATTACAATACAGCTTATGCGTGCAGGTGTGGAAGGGTTATGTGAATAGTGTGGTTTTGAGTGCTTTGCAAAAGGAGTACAAAGAGGGTTCCGCTCTGAGTCAATTGGGAAGGGCGTTCCAGAGCTTAGGCGCTATGTGGGGGAAGCCAATGCTGCCAACTTTGGCTCTTCTTATGGTGGGAATGCGGAATTGGTTCGCATGATGGCTTCTTTTAGGACGGTCAGAGGAATACTTGCTTATGGTTTCTGATAAGTAGGAAGGTGCGGCGAGACTGATGCATTTATGTGTGAGGGTGAGGATTTTGAAGTTAATTCTTTCTTTGACTGGGAGCCAGTGGGCATTACGTCTGGCCTGAGATATATGGTCAGATTTGGGGATGGGAAGGGCGGCTCAGAGCGTGTTGTTTTGCACTATTTGGAGCCTGTTTAGGTTTTTAGTTGAGGTGCCTGCCAGGAGGGTGCTGCAATAGTCAAGTCTAGCTCTTATCTTGGCTCTGGAGATGGAGAGGCAATTTTGAGAGGTTAGGAAGGGTTTAATGGCATATATGAGTTTGGTCGTGATTGCAGATGCGGCGCAGATGGTGCTGACCTGTCTTGTCATTGAAAGAGTAGAGTGTAGGTAGACTCATAGGGTCTTGACAGATGTGGATGTTAGTATTGTCGATGGTGATATGAGTGTAGTCAGGGCCAGGATTGGATTGAATTTCCTTGGGGGCTAGGATGATGATCTCTGTCTTATCACCATTTAAACAAAAGACCATGAATAGCCATCCATGTTTGGATGGTGGCATATATCTGGAGGAGAGCTTCTGTGTCTTGGTCATAGTCTCCGGTGAGAGGGAGGAGGACTTGGGTATCATCGGCATAGTTCGTGTCAGCTATGTCGAGCGTGTCGAACATGTCAAAGAGAGGTTTAGTGAACAGGTTATAGAGGGTAGGTGCTGTGCATGACCCCTGAGGGACTCCACAGTTGATGGTGGTAGGTGCTGCATTGGCCTGGTCTGAGTACACTTTCATGGCCCTTCCTTCTAAGAAGGAGGTTATCCAAGTGGTGGTCTTGTGAGAGAAGTGTGGTGCGTTGAATAGTTGGGAGGTGAGGATGTCATGGTCTACAAGATCAAATGCGGCGGAGAGATCGAGGAGGAGCAAGAGGGCAGGTTTGCCATTGTCCATTATTTTGGTGATTTGATTCTTTAACTCTAAGAGGGCGGTTTCTGTGCCATGGCCCGTGTGGAAGCCGGATTGTCTTCTGCCTAGGATGCCATTAATTTCCAGATAGTGTTGTATTTGGTTGTGGGCGGCTTTGTCTGAGATTTTGAGAAGGAAGGGGACGTGGTGATGGGGCAGTAGTTGTTGGGGGAGGTGGGGTCTAAGGAGGGTTTTTTTAGGAGTGGGCGAACCCAGGCTTCTTTTAGGCATTGTGGTACGATTCCTGAGGAGAATGAGGCATTAATGAATGCTGTGATGATAGGGATCAGTGAGTCTACGCATTCATTGATGATGGTCGGTGGACAGATGTCCCCTTTACATGTGGAGGGTTTGATGTGTTTGAGAAGGTCAGTAACTTCCGATTCTGTGACGCCTCTGAAGGCAAAGAGGAATTTTTGGGGGAATGGGTTGTGAGAGGAGGGTGGGGGTGGACTTTCCTGGTTAGGGAGAGCTTTGCGCTGTGTTTCTATTTTTTCTTGGAGTGTTTTAACTTTGTTGATGAGGGCAGTCTGGATGCTACTGCACCAGGCTTTGTCCTCAATGATTTTGTCTGGGCTAGAGATGGGCGTGGTGAGCTCTTTAAAAATAGAGAAAATTTCTCTTGATTTTGAGTTGGCTCTGGAAATTCTTGGGTTGAAGGATTCAGATTTGGCTAGGAATATGGCTTTTTTGTATGTTGATGAGATCTCTTTGAATTTGTTTAGAGAGGATTGGTTAGGTGATGATTGCCCCTTGGTAACAGCTCTGCCTTTCCTGGTGCGGAGTGACGATAGCTCTTCTGTGAACCAGGAGTTTCAGTGCATAGATTTTTTTTCTTTTTTATCTTCTAGGGGCGCTATGGACTCGATGGCTTGGGTGAGAACTAGGGTATAAGTGTTGGCAAGAGAGGTGGGGTCATTATTAAATGGAGGTTTAAGTTCAGGGATATTGAGAAAAGATGCAAGGTTGAGTTTTGTGAGTTTTTTTGAACTTCTGACTTTGGCGGGTGGGGCATAAGTGAGAGTCTTGCGGGTGGGAGTGGTAGGAATAGAGAATTGGATATAGTGGTGGTCTGTCCACGGGAGGGCTGAAATGTTGGTGATGGATGACGAGCAATTATGGTCAGCGATCCAGTCAATGGATCGGACTTTGCAGTGAGTAGGTGCTGTGATTTTGTGTTAGAACCCCAAGTGGGTGAGTTCTTTGGCTAGAGAAGCGGGGGCTTTGTCCTTAGGGTCTAGCAGTCCTAGATTAAGGTCACAGAGGAGGATGGTTTTAGTTGAGTTTTTAAGGATGTTACCTATGATTTGGAGGTGGTGCTTTTGGTAGTCCGGGGGTGTTCCTGGTGGCCTGTAGGTAATTATGATGTTTATGGTACAATTAGGGGAGAGTGATAGTTTGGTAGTGAGAAGATCAGCATTGTTTTCCCACTGATGGGTGCACATTCTAATGGAGAGGGTGTCTTTAAAAATGAGGGCTACGCCTCTGCCTTTTTCTGTCTTGTGGTCCTGTCTGAGGATGGTGTATCCTTGAGGGAGGACAAGGAATATGGGCAGGCTAGATGCATCATGGAGCCAAGTTTCAGATATGGCTAGTAAGTCTAATTTATGGGAGGTGATGAGGTCATTGATCTCAATAGCATGGGCTGAGATGGATCGGGCATTAATCAGAGCGCATTTTAATTCTGTGTGTGCTGGTAAAGGTGGGAGTTGGGTTTGAGTGCTGGTGTTAGGGGTGTGAGGGGTAGTGGGTGAGTGTTTGCGTGCATGTGAGTGGTTGGGGTTAGGTGTGGAGCGATTGGATGGTGTTGGCGGGGTGAAGGGTGTGAGTTGGTTGCTTCTGTGGGGATACGAGAGCTAAATCTGAGGTTCCTGAGGTTGGTAGTGGGTGGGATGCTGCGGTGAGTGATGTGTAGCTTGGCACGAGTTCTGAGTCTGCAGAGCCTGTGGTGGAGAAGGGACTGTCCATTCTGCTTGGTGGTGTGGAAGCTGTAATTAGTTTTGAGTGAGGTGGTAGATGCGGTGTAACAGTGGTCTGGTGGTGGTGCAGGTTCTGTGTGTGTGGTGGACATGCTGCAGGTTGCCCAAAGGGTAAGAGTGATGAGAAGGATGGAAGAGAGTGTGAGGTGAAGTGTGGTCCACTGGGGTGGTGGCGCTGTTGAGCGGGTTATGTGGGAATACATTTGTGCAATATTGTGCTTAATGCAGATCTAACTAAACAGATTCAGTAAACATTGCAGTAAAGGGCAAGTATGGTTTGTTTAAGGAATAACTAAAAATAGCAAAGCTAGGGTCAACTTTAAATTGGTTCAGTGGTGATACTAGCGACAATATTCAGTATTTGCAAGGTTGGCAGAGTTAGAGACTAACAATGCATGGTGGCACCGGAAAGTCAGGCACTGGTAAAATTTTACGAGTCCAGTGGCAACCCACTGGTAGCACCGGCAGGGTTACCGCCTGACTCATAATGAGGCCCTCAGTTTTGGAATATCATCTGCAGCCGAGATCTTCCAGAAGAGCACCAAGAGAGTGATTCATCATGTAGAAAACTGTTTTAATTACAGTTATGACAGTTTAATTTTCGGAAAGGAACGGGAACAACATGATAAAGCTCTACATGAGATATGCACAGCATTATCCCAAGCAGGTTTGACCTTATACCCGTAGAAATGTGGTTTTCACAAAAGGAACCTCAATTCTTTGGACTCGTGTTCTCGCCAAGTGGAATGAGACCTCACCCAGGAAAGGTAGAAGCTATTACTAAGATCTTGCCCCCACAGGATGTAGGTGATGTGCGGTCATTCTTGGGCATGGCCAGCTATTGCAGCCAATACCTGAAGGATTTTTCCACCATCAGTGCCCCCCTGAGGGAACTTACCAAACAGGGCAAGGAGTTTCAATGGGATCACCATTTTGAAGTAGCGTTCATGCACATCAAAAGAGAAATCGGATCAGCGGAATGCATGGCCTATTTCGATCCGACGAAATGTACTGAGCTAATGGTTGATGCTAGCCCAGTGGGGCTGGGTGCCATCCTTGCCCAGCACACCCCAGGTAGAGACAGTCCATGGGCGATTGTGGCCTATGTCTCCAGGAGTCTCTCAGAGGTGGAGCAAAGATACGAAGGGCTTGCAGTGGTCTGGGCCTGTGAGCACTTTCAGATGTTCCTGTTGGGAAAGTCATTCACGATCATCACCGATCATCAGGCCTTGACCACCATATACTGGAATCCAAAATGCAAGATGCCTCTCAGAATTGAGCGATGGGGATTACGACTGCAGCATTTCAACTTCACAATAATCCACATGTCCGTGAGCAAATCCAATCCAGCGGACTTCGTGTTGCGTCACCCCCTTCATTCACGCAGGGGTGAGACATCAATAGGTGAAGAGTACATTAATTTTCTCACCGAGCAAGGACCACCAAGGCCACTCACCATGAACACGATACGGGAACACGCCCTCACAGATAGAACGCTATAGAAAGCGAGAGATCTCATCATGCCGAGGAGGTGGAGAGAACTGGACGGCGAAAGTCGAGGCGTGAGCAAGCAAGACATGCAAGCTTTCAAAAATGTGAAGGAGGAACTGAGGACATTATAATGAGAGGGAGCAAATGGTCTTACCGGCGGATCTACGGTAGCAAGTAGTGGACCTAGCACAAGAGGGCCAACGAGGCATGGTTGCCACTAAGAGACAGATAAGGGACACCATGCGGTTTCCGGGGATTGACACGATGGTAGAGGACACGATAGATAAGGAGGTGCCACCTGTGTCACTGCATAGACAGAATAAAGCCCCCACAGCCATTGAGGATGTCTGAGATGCTGGATGCCCCATGGACGCACGTGGCTGTTGACTTTTTCAGACCCTTTGAATGCCGGAAATACTGGATGTGATGATTGACTAATTCTCTCGGTTTCCGCTTGTACGAATGATCAGTTCTACCTCAGCCAGTGCCGTTATTCCCCAGCTGGACAACATGTTCTTGGCGTGGGGTGTTCCTGAGGTTCTCAAGTCAAGCCGTTCAGCAGTTTGGAATTTGCAAGGTTCATGGACTACATGAGTATCCAGAATCAGAAAATAACACTGCTATGGCCTCAGGCCAATGGAATGGTGGAGATGTTCATGGGAGTCTCAAGAAGGTACTACAGCAGAATGAACTGAGCAAGATATCCTTGAACCAAGTAGTGTGCAGCATGCTCAGAGATGACAGGAATTCACCTCATGGGACAACTGTGTTATGTGGCTCCGAGCTCATATTCCAGAGAAAAGTGCGGACCAGGCTTCCCCACCGAAAGGAGCCTCGAGAAAGTGACCTCTTGGCGCTGTAGAAAGAAGATGCAGTCAAGAAGCTGAAAATGAAGATATATGCAGATGAGAAGAGAGGAGCCTGAGCATCCACACAACAGGCAGGAGACAAGGGACTTGTGCGATGCAGGCAAGAGAGAAAGTGTGAATCCAGTTTCGACCTAGCACACCTGGTGATCTCTCAGATAAAGGGTCCATGGTCACTGTCCAATCCCCTGGCCGTGTGATTATGCAAAATATATCACAGTTCAAGTTATATCATGAAGAAGAAGAGGAGGAGAAGGAACAGGGGAGCAAAGTTAAAGTGGAGCAGGACAAGCCAAAAGGAGAAGACGAAATGGGCACAAGGACAAATCCAGAACTGGAGGTGCATATAAGTCCCCAGCGGCACATCAAGAGGCCAGTACGACTGATAGAAGAAATCTAAGAGGAACTGTGAGTAGAGTGCATTAGTTTGCCACGAGGGGAAGATGTCGTGTCTGGGCAGGACACAGTTAATGATTCAGAGACAGAGCTAACGAGGGGAGAGCTAATGCATACGCGCAGGACAGGGATTGAAGCGTTACGCGGCAGTTTGTAAAAGGAAGCTAAATAGAGAAGACGTGTTTCCCTCAGCCCGGGCATGTGCTTTATTGGCCCGTATTTTCCACACTGCATGCGCAACCCATAACCCCTGGGCCCAGCAAGCCAAGGGGACACGAAAGGCATTCACAGTGGTACAGTTCAACAAGTGGGCCCATTCAGCCAGAAATCGCATTGTTAATTTCTGAGAACTTGGAGTAAGGGTCCCTTACAACTTTTATGTAAATTCAAATGTAGCCGTTGAGTTATTCAAATGGAAACCCCAAGCTGCAACTCAGCATATTTCTCAGGAAAACACCCAGGCCTACATTTCGGAACCTTGTAGTCAGGATTCCCTCGTTCCTGCCAGGTTAAGTCGCCTGGACCGTTCTTTTCACCTGGGTAACAAAGAGTTAACAATAAACCCGGTGATGTGTTCTCAGCAGTCCTGTTGGCTGGTGTAATGGTCTATGGAATCTGTGGTTGCAGGGCTGAAATGAAAAACTGCAGAAGCAAAATGATGCACTTTACAGGGTGTACACAAACTGGGCAATGGGCCTCATTACGACCCTGGCGGTAAGGCAACAACGGTGCCGGTAGTGCTACCGGCGCAGTTGTTGCCTCACCGCCTTAATACGAGTTCTGCTCGCGGGGCTGCCCTGTACGCCTGTTCAGACCAGACGTGCAGAGCAGCACCCGTTCGCAGAACAGGATGCTAACACCGGTCCCGCCATTAACGGGACCATTGTTAGCATCCCCCATTCCCATTGAGCCCTTTGGGGCCCAATGGGAATGGGGATGTACTAGGTCCGGGTCCCGTGAATGGGAATTACCGGGCCCTCAAAGGTCAGAATGGCCCGGTAATTGCCTTTTTTTCGGGTCCCGGACCCGAGTTTGCGGGTAGCCATGCCGCTAAAAATGGCATGGCTACCTCCAAACTCGTAATGACGCACAATGTATTGAAAAGTCCCTTGCAGAGTCAAAGGTTGCAGGCACTGGTGGCTATCCTTACTCTACGTCATCCAGTGGCCTCACGCTCTCAGCTAAGTATGCACACAGCAATCACAGCCAGGCATCTCAGGGCTGGGATTCCTGAGGGCTTCTAACTTAGCTGATCTTGATGGGTTAAATGAAGGACGCACCAGAAAAGGCCATTCTGGGGATGCTGAATAAGAATTTTGTTTACAAATATTGGCAAATCTTTACTGTCAGAAATGAATCTTAGGAGATGTGCAAGTCCAGAAGAGCTCCCTCATGATTAGATTTCTGGTTGGCTTCTTCTTCCTTCTTCAGGACTGAACTCCAGGTTTGACAAGGCATGGATGCAGACCATCAGCTAAACAGGAATAGGGCCTGAGTGCCAATCCAGGCCCGAAGCACAGTTTCATCAATTAAAACATGTGGCATCCACCAAATCATCGAGGTATGCCACATTCAAAGTTTCCTAGGAATCTTCCCAAGCGTTCACTTGTGCATTCACGATTTAAACCTACTGGGGTTGCCAACATTTTTTTTTTTATTGTAACATAAGTTTAATACAAAAGAAAGAAAAAACTTTAAGTTACAGTTCATCACAAAAGGAATCACTTTCCTTTTAGTTTTTTCTAATACATTCCATCTAGAATGCTTGTCATGTTGATTCGGAGATTATCACTCCTTATTGTTTAACCTCAAGGTATCCATGAAATTTATTGTGGCGCAGATTAACTGAGTATTCAAACCCCCAATCAGATAACTCTGCCATGCGTCCACATTTCCTGACAGCGGTGCAAACTGGGCTAAATGCAATGAACGCTGTGCTGTAATCGCCTCACATTCGGTGATTAGATGTTTCACAGACTCTTCAGCATGGTTACAAAACCGACACAGTGAGTCCTGGACAAGCGGGTCTCGCTTTATCAATTGAATATCCTTGGTGTAGTAAAGATTGAGACGTAAACGTAAGAACATGTTCCGATGGTAACTTGATTGATGGGAATTGCTCCAAGTATTTAGGGATCGCATCTAATTTGTTCAAAGCACTACCCAAGTCAAGCAATGTTACAAGATTCTTGCGCTTTTCTTTGTTTATTATCCAATTTCTTAGCCGCAGTTTCTTTTTTGCTTCTTGAGGTCTTAACAGCACGGTTTCTAAAGGAACATCTGCATTATCTAATACGTGCTCCAGTCTTGCACTCCACTCATTCAACAAGAAGGCAGAGGAATGCTTTAAGACTGAATGCAGGATTTCATAGGGTTTTACAACTGAGTTCATGCGTATTTTCCTGAAGGTAGAGACTGATTTCCATAGAACTGATCCATAGAGAGAGTCTATGCATAGCTCATACCATATTGCAGTGGTTGACAAATTATTCGGTAATCTTAACACCTTACGCCAGAATTTACCTTCAAGCTTATCCCACAACTCATGTGGAATATTCCAACTTGTTTCACTTCCAAACGTTATCGCTGGGACCACTGTTTGAAGATAAAATGATAGCACTGGCCTGAGAGTGAATTTTCCATAGGCAGCATGCAATTTTGCCCCCTATAGCGTGAACATTTGCATGCGAACCAACAGATCTTGTGTCCATTCCCATTCACGTATGGAGGTGTTAAATAATACAGCTAGGTACTGTATGCTATTTGTCACCTCAAGATGTCGATCTGTTATCCTACATGAAAAATTGTTGGTTCTCTTGGTGCTACTTTGTCCAACCACAATGATCTTGGACTTGTTTGTGTTAATCTGTAAGTCATTTTGCGCACAGTACTCTTGTAACGCATTGAGCAGACGCTGTAATCCAATTGGGGTGGAATCTATGAGCACGATTGTCATCTGGGTAGATGGCCCAACTTAATTTGTGCCCATTTACTGACGGGGGGAAAACCCTTTGGCCATTTAAAAACAGCGGCAGGTCAGAGATGAATATCTTGAATAATTGAGCAGCCAGAGGGCAGCCTTGTTTTACACCTCTTTTTGTTTGAATTTCATCAGACAGGTCTCTTTGCTCGTTTAACCGTACTCTGATGAATGTATTTGAGTGTAAAGCGATCAATGGAGACAGCAGCTCGCTTAGACAATTCCAGGCATTTAGTTTTTTCCATAGTAGGTTACGGTTGATGCTATCAAACGCCTGACTCAAATCTATGAAGGCGATGAACAAACTTCTTTTTCGCTTCAGCGTATCTAACTTCAAACTATTCAAGAGGACCAGATTGAGCTCTACGCCCACACCCTTCGTAAACCCTGTTTGACGTGAGTCAACCGCTGCCACTTCCTCGGCCCACGTCGCCAGTCGTTTCTGAAGGAAGGATGCAAAGACTTTGCCAATTGTATCTAAAAGGGCAATCGGGCGATAGTTATTTAGATCATCCCGATTGCCCTTTTTAAAAATAGGCACCACAACCGCTTTCAGCCATGACTCGGGCAGCACTTTCTCAGCTGCAATTATATCTAAGAGGACGGCCATTAAGTTTGCCCACAAGGCACTGAGGGCTTTTAGCATCATGTTTGAGACGCCATCAGGTCCAGCTGCTCGTGAGGGCTTTAGCTTTTGGATAGCCCATTCAATATCATCTTCAGAGTCTGTCACGTTCCACCTTATAGCTCTCACGATCAATTTTGGAACATCTATACAGTTATGGTCGTCAAACACCATCGAGAAATGTTCCACCCATCTCGCCGACATTGAGTATGTGTGTTTCACGCTGCCTGTGTTAATAATCTCCCAAATGTGTCTGCTGTCCTTTTGTAAGATTAATTTTAACATTTGTCCGGCTTGATCTTGATATCTAATCATGTTGAAGGATTTTATCCAATTTCGATATTGCTGATGCCGAGATTTTATCAAGTCAGTGTAACTGCCGGAACAGTTTTGTTTCAAGAGTCGTAGATCATCCCGTAGGTCTTTCTTTGCTCTCCCTATTGCTGCACTGTAGGGGTGTTTCAAAACAATCTTGTTGCCTTTATGGATTTTTTTCCCACCTTGTATTGCTGGAGCAAAATGGGGTAATTTATCCTTGAGATGGCTGAATTGGTCAGTGAGAAATTCATTGTCATCAGGGCCAACTGAGGAGCCTTTATGCGTAGTCTGTTGGCTCCATTGTTTATTGTGATGTTATCACTGTATTTATTATGCACAACTTTTGGTGCCTTATGCCATGACAACACCAACGCGTTGTGATCGCTCTTGTCTGTCTTTAATACTTCCAGACTTATGATTTGATCTAGAAAATTCCGGGACGCCCAGATGTAATGAAGTGTCTTCTTGCTCGTTCCTCGTTTCCAGGTGAAGCCTGGAGGGATGTCGCCTCGTGTGCAACCATTCAGCATTGAGCAATCTCTCTGTGAGATCTCGTTGTTCCATCGGGCACCTCGATCTGACAATACGACACCCGGCTTTATTTCAGATGTTTTACACTTTGACACTGGGTTGTTTAACCATCCATAATTGAAGTCACCACATATAAAAATTGTCGGATCGTTAAATGACAATAAACACTCGTCAACTGCGGACATTACCGCAGCGATGAAGACAATTTGTGAAATCATTGCAGGGTTCCAGTACAGGTTGACTATCAATATCACTTGATCACGTGGGCTTGTAAACCCGCTCTTTTAAATCGTTGTTGCTTGCACAAACATATTAAGATTTTTGGAAGATAAAATCTTCCATTCCATACTGTTTTTAACCAGTGTTACTAGACCTGAGAAAGGGCGACCAAATAAGTTCTTTCCTGCAGGATTGAGAAGAACTCTATAGCCATCACAAGCGGGACATTCACGTAGCCATGTTTCTTGCATGCACATTATGGAATTTTGCGCAGAGAATTGCCATTGTTCTTGAAAGAGGTGTGCAAATCCTCGAGTGTTCCACGACAGTAGCTGGTGAAGAGCGTCCGTATTTTCCAATCTATGCTATTGGCTATTGTTGGTTGGGGCCTTCGAACTCGGTGTACGCTTGATGCTCATCTGGGCCCATAACTCTTTCCTTCTTATTTCATTTACGGATTGCTCCACTAGCGAGCAGTTTTCTCTTACTTCATCTTGGTCGTCTACACAGTTTACTTCAAAACCGAAGAACAAAAGGTCCTTGGCAGATTCCTTTACAGCCGTCAATAGAGACCACGATTTAAAATGTAACCTAACCCAGTCCAGGTGACATTCGGATATATATTCAACCACTGCGATATCCTCCGATTTTGTTGCTCAAAGCGTTGGAATGCAGTATTGCAGTTTTAGTAAGTTCCGTCGGTTCAAATTTACCTGTTTTTGTTCAGGCAAGATGTTTTTAATTTGAACTCTCCATAATCCCTGATCTGTTCTTGGGATTTGTTTTGTACTCCCATCACTTGAGCGTCGCTCAAGTTTTTCAGCTTGAGCTCTTGTATGTTTTGGATAAAATTTTTCGCACAAGACATTTGATCGACCAGGAAAGACTCCCGCCCGTTCAATCTGTGCCTTTACTTCCTTGTCAGCCAGCATCGTTGAGAGCGTCGTCACTTTTTGCTTTTTTGCCGGGCCACCAACTTGAGGGGCTGACACATTTGGCTCCACAGACTTAGGCATGTTTGCCTTGCCTTTATCTATGACGGTAGAAGAACTTTCAACCACAATCGAGGAGGCACCCTCTACATCATCATCAATTGAGTACGTGAAGAACTCACATATCTCGATCAATGCTTCAGAGTTTACGTCATCTTCGTAATCAGAGGCTTCTCTATTTCTTTTGGCACAATTTTGTGTGGAGGTTTTTGTTCCAAATTCATTTGCAGGTTTTATGTGTTGCCTCATTTGTTTTCTCAGTACGAGAAAATATCTTTAGGCGACAAGGAGTTGTAAGATTCCTTATGAATTTTTTTGCACCACTTGTGCGAGCACGTTTGGCCACATGTTTCTGAATAGGGCGTTTTTGTTGTGATTTTGTACCACCATTTTTTTGATGTAATTGTTGTTATTCACGAGCTCAGGGGTGGTTGATTTATTAAAAATCCCAAAGGACAGTTTCTTTGTTAAGTTGCCCAGCTCCACATCTACCACTCTCTGTACGGGCAGCTTGTCACCACTTACTTGATCTTGCTCTGTTATCGCAGGTTAAACTCTGCCATTACTTATTGCGTCGGTTGCCATCTGCAGTGACATGGCTACGATGTTGCCAGGGAGCTTTTGGCTATCTCCAACTTTGCTGCTCATCGAGCACCTACTTTGAGGTATAGTAGATGCCATTAGAAGGGCTGTTGGTTGACATTTCAGACACTTATTAACCACTCTACTGCTGGTTTCTCCATCAGTCGTTTGGCAGCCATTGATAGCCTTGCGGGACTGTGTTGATTTTACTTCCGAAACTAGTGTGGGTCTAACAGAAACATCATGCGCTTCGCTCCCCATACGTTTTTTTGTTGCTATATTATGGCGCATCCATTTTGTGCATTCAATGACAGCTTCAGTTAAAGATGCTTTGTCCCCATTCGACTGTTGTGCAAGATCACATAATCTATTTTGCCATTTTGAGGAAGTTTCAGCTTCATGGTCAAGTCTTTGCGCAATTATTTGCGAGAAGGATTCCAGGGTTGAGATCTTGTTATTAACTGAGGCTAACAGGGATGTTTGATCTCGAACAGCGTCATGTAACGATTCGTAAAGTTTCATAAACGGCAATAAAGCAATCGATGTTGCTGCAAGCACATTATTATGAATTTGAATGCCTGCCGCCGTTGATAAAGAACTTTTAGAGGGTTGGTCATTTCTTACTTACTCTGCAGGCACTTTTCCCAAAGGGCCAGTGGAAAAGTTCTCAGACATCAGAACAGCTGAGTTAGAATCATTCATCATGGCTCTCTTCTCTACTTCCTTGGTGACTGTTGTCTCCGTGTCTCCAAAGGATCTTGATATCGATGGAATATTGGTCAATGCCTGGGTCAGTGGTTCTGATGTCTTACCACATGGTTTGGCCGAGGAGATGTTCTTTTTGAACTCGATCTTCTTTATTGGCGAGTGTTGGTTTTACATGAAACTGTTGTTTAGTCGTTCATACATGGCCAGAAAATCAGCTTTTAATCTTGCTGTTAGCCGTTCTTCCCGTGCTGAGATTTCGGTAAAGGCAGCATCAGAACGGAGCTTACTTTTTGTCATTTCCGTAATAAGAACTTTCGACCTATGCGACTGCATCTGATTCAAGTCGTTCCCTGGAGCAGCCTCGAGGTTAGCCTTTCGGCTCTCTGCCGTGTCCTGCACTATATCATTATCTGGTGTAGTAGAGGCAAATAAGGGATCCGTATGTTTCCTCTCCCCAGATCTCTTTTCTTGGGTTAAGTCCACTTGGTCGGCCATGTTCGCCCCGTGCTGGTGTCCTGGGGCCAAAGAGGTATTTGAAACCTGCAGCACACATGTCTCCCCTATGCCGCTTGATCTGCATTGCTTAGCAGACAAAGGAGACTGCACCAACACCTCCACCTGGCCTAGAACACTTGAGAGATTAATTGCTAGTAGATCAGAGTCTGTAAGTTCAAAAGGAGATACATGTGCAACATCACTAGCGTCGACATACACTGTCGAGGAGGGAAGAACACCCGGCTCATCTCCACGACTGTCGGGCTTATCACCAAGGGGAATTTTGGAGTCGTCAGTTATAGGTGGGGTTTGTCCATTCACCGGCACGGAGGGGTCGCCGAATAACGCTAATGTCAAAAAGGCAATGGAAGGCACTACACCCGCCACAGTATCTGTGCCAGCCTCAAATTCGATCAAATCAGCTTGGCTTACGTCTGTTAAAGTTCTCTGCGGTAGCTCCCGACGGGATAGCAAGGATTTGTGCCGCGTCTGGGGGCCACCTTTTATACACTCAGACGTCATGCCTCAGCGTTCGTCGGCAGTTTAAAGTTAACTGCTTCTGCTCGCGGCGAATATGCAGGCGAGCAGGCGGGCGGGCGGCGGACTTCGGTGGACTGCGGTAGACTGAACTTGTCGCCGAACTCTGCGCCGCACTCCGTGCTCCCACGTAGAATTTAAAGGCAGGACCAGAAATTAAAGGGGCAGCAGTCCATAAAACAAGTCTGTTGCAGCAGCTCCTCTCGAGGTGCAAACAAGCAGAGTTTCTTCGGTAGACTGAACTCGTCGCCGAACTCTGCCAACTTTTACATTTACCGGGGGAAGGGACAAGCCCTGGCAGTTTGGACTTCACTGCACCTTTTGGTGGCAGGGGAAATCTCATTTTCATAGAGCTTGTCCCCTTCTATAATGGCACCCAGGGGCTTTAGAAGTACAATTTGGAATGCAGAATAGAGCAACTATATAGTGGTAATAATTAATTCAAAGCCCTATATCTATCAGTCAGTGTTTGATTTTACTCTGCTATCTCCTCCAGATTTACATTTGTTATCTACCACCCTTATTTTTCAGCAAACCTAAGCAGGATTTGAAGAGCTTTCCTCTTTAGAATTTGTAATTTTGGATGGGAATGCAGAGTAAAATCCAACAGTGTTGCATGCAAAGCTTTGAATTACTCATTACCACTGTCACTGCTGTGTGCAGCTTTCCATGCTATAGCTCTTCAACCCCTCTATGACGATGTTGCCTGTTTGACTAATGGGGGAAAAAGGCAACAGGGGCTGGGTGTTCCCATGTTCTCCAAGATGCTGAGGCTGGTGGTGGTTTGGGGAGGAACCCCTGATCACCCTCAACACCCTGCCACATTTGCTACAACTGGACATCTGGCCCTTTATATAATCTGTAAATAATGGATGGAAGTGATGCAGGCGATAGAAGCTTAGTGGGCCCTTAAATTCAGACCCCACAGCAGAGAAACATCTTTCGTTTTTCTCAAGCAAAGTGTAATTCCGATACAGCAAAAACACCTCTAACTGGGGTTCAAAGAAAATAAGTTGTCGCCAAACAGAACTGCTACCAGTAGATCACTAACTCCTCTCATTGGTGGAGCTCCAAACCGTCTGTACATGTATATTAGAGAGAATGCGTGACACTGAAGAGGCCTCTTATGGCCTTGTTCCAGAGAATGTTGACTACTGCACCCCTCAAACTAGCGTGCCTGAATTAGAATGCAAGATAAACCTGGCCAGGCCTGCACTGACACATTCATTCATCCACCTATGCTCACCACACTCGGAGCCCACCTGAGGGAGAGGGGACATGGACATTAAATAGGAAAGCCAAAAAAACATAGCTGTGCGAGTTTGTAGATGGAGGACATGGGTGTTTTGCGAAGGTTGGGTAAAGGAGAGCCTGATGGAGTAGTGGAGATGGTAGATGGTAAAAGGAGGATCAAGGAGCAGGAAGAGGGAACAGGATCTAAGGAGAAGCTGGTGAAAGGAGGAGGAGGGAACAAAATCTAAGGAGAAAAAGATGCATAGGGGAGCAGAGGAGAAGAAAATAAGATCTGGGAGGATGTGGTGGTTTAAAGATGAGCTGAGGAGCAAGAGGAGAACATGTAAAAGAGCTGCAGAAGGAGCAGCAGGAGAAAAAATCTTAGGATAAGGAGGAGGTGGTAACAGAAGGAGATGGTGAGTTACAACATGTTTGGAAGAAGAAAAGAGAGGTACACTCACATCCCAAGCTTGCCGGGTGCGTGTGGATGGTGGGAGGAAATAAAGGAGTCTGTATAATTGATCGAATAAAAAAAAGAATGGGAGATTTGATCGAATTTCGGCTGTATGAAAGTTTCGAACGTCTGAAAATGTCAATCAAGTCTCCCATTCGGTGCCATTACAGTGAACAAGAGGAGTGGGGGTAGCAGGGGTGTCCTCCGCACCCTTGTTCACTGTAATGCTTAGAGGTTTGCGGGCGTATCCCTGCTTCCCGAAAAATAAAGTTAAAAATAAAATAAAAGAGGTCCCTGAGGTGACGGTTCCCAATTACGGAAGTGAAGGGGACAGGCGTTGCAGGGACACAGCGAGTCCGAGTCACACAGCGAACTGTGCCACTGAGGGGTAAAGGGGTGGGTGGGACCAAGTTGTGTGAAATGACCGTGGGATGGAAAACTGAAAGTTCTTTTCAAACAAATAACTTTCGTTTTTATTCTCCCTCAGTCATTTCGGAATTAAATAATTCATGGACATCCGGAAATAAAAGCATGTGTTAAGGGTTGACAGGGCATTTCAGGAGCCAGGTGTGAGCCAGGTATATGAAGGATGATGAGGAGAGGACCCTGATGTAGCAGTGTATGTCAATGCAATGGGAGTGGAATTCCAATTAGGCAGACAGGCCATCAGCATAGGACCCTTGGGGAACGAGTGTAGCAGGAATTAAGCAACAGGCCATCATGCCTACAACCCAAATTCCCTCATGTTGTTCCCAGTTGGCCATCATGCCTACAACCCAAATTCCCTCATGTTGTACCCAGTTGAAGAAATGCCTTTCCAGCTGTGGTGGTCTAAGGCCTGGTGATATCTATAAACCACTATCCACCGTTGGTTAAATACTTTAGATTACCAGGTGATCCACTAAGAGATTCCTGATTGGTGACTGACAGGAAATCCAGAAATACTCTGGGCAATTATAAATCGATTGATTGCCATTTTGAGCAAGAAACCCAAAGACAGCACTGAGTGATGCTGCGGAGAGGCCCCAAGAGACTTAAATACCCTTTGTTGATTGGAACGAGACAATTGTCTTTTTGGTTTTCCAATCAAGAGACTTTGTTTTGTGTTACCTTCCTGGGTCTGTTTAAAGAAGAATATCTGCTCAAGTGACACTTGTGAAAAGACTGATTTGTTCTTTATTGTCTCCCATCCTGAAGATGCTCCATTCTGACAAAGCATCAGTCACCTCCAGTGAACCCAAAAACTGCCTGCCTCAGAACTGGAGGGAAAGGTAATTTGGGAGTTGGATGTAGAAGAAAAGGGAGTAAAGAAAGCCTGTTAGTATCTGCTAAGAACCCTTTCACGAGAACCATTGAAATAAAGCCTTGCTGCAAACAACCTTTTTTTGACACAAATTTCATGTTACCCTATGTACTTTGTGACACAATTCAATAGGTTATTAGATTTCATATCATGGGCAAAGGAATTGGGTGTGTTTTATAATATGTGTATGAATTTTGATGACAATTTACGTTTCTAATAAAGGATTGTTGATGAGGTTATAAGGTACCTCAGTTGGCTGATATATCGGGTGGTGTGTATGCTCCCGATTTCTCTTTTGTGCCTGAGCTGGCAAAGCATTTCATTACTGTGAGGCTGATGAATTGAGTAACATAGATGCCTATGACCTTTTTCTAATCCACCAGTAGTCGAAATTGGGAGACGCAGAAAGCACCCACATCTCCTGGATTGTGAAAGAGAGGAGAGGAAAACAAAATCAATTTGTGCAAGGTGGCAACACGCAATTCTAGAATCTGCAGATCTATTCACCTTGCACACCTATTTCGAGTAGTTCCTTAAGTTTGTAAAAAAAACATTTGATAGCAAAACAATGCTTTTCATGAATTTAAGATGCAGGGGAGATAATAATCAACCCTGGCATCTGGGTTGTAAAATATACATGAACAAGATTAGTTCCTAATGGAGGAACTCCCGTCCCCTGCACACTTTCACAAGCTCATAGAATGACTCAAATTGTTAGGATAATTTTAGAAGTAACTTTCAATTTATACATTCAATTATATAGTTGACACATAAGAATTTTGTAGTTTCCAGTAATGGATCTCAAAGGTGAGAGTATTTCTTCAAAAAATTATTTTATTGTTCAAGATTTCATAGGTGGCCCGACGCGTTTCGAGATAAGCATCTCTTCTTCAGGGGTCTATTCAACATTTTATCATACATCTAGAGAAAAATTTCAAAAAGAACATAATTACATTTATAATAGAGTACTTTAGATCACTGTATGCATGAATATTAGTAACACTTTTGTTTTCCAAGAACGATGCAATGTAGTTCTTGTGTCCATATGTTCAACTGCATTGTCAATTTAAACATTGTAACTCAGTCTTTCGACATTTTGGCTACATTCTCCTTTATGGAGTCTATAATACACTTGTCCAAGTTCAACGAGGTCCTTTAAAACCATATGGAGATACCATATTGCAATAGTCAATCTATGGCTAAAGATCTTCTATTTGTGATTACCCATGTGGTGGGGATATTCACTGGAGTGATTTTAAATCTGGGCACAGTACCTTCATCATTGGGTCATGAAGCCTGAAGGACTTGCTGCAGAGTGCAATCAATGTATCTTTATGGGTTATAGGGCTAGAGGTTGAATGTAACTGACAGAGTTAAAAAAGGTAAGTGTTGCTCCATTGAAAGATAAGATCCGTTGGACTATATCCTGGTTGGACTGTAGGTTAACATAAATCGATATCTTACCCTAGGTAATGTACCAAGGGACATCGAAGTGCGAGATGATAGTCTAGAACGAAAAGCCCCAGGTAGGTCCGGTCTGTGTGTTCGTCGGCGTTCCGTATTCTCAAGTAAAGTTTAGGAGGAAGGGTAAGTAGAGTAATGTAGAATGAGGGAAGTAGTGGCAGTAGGGGTGGATGTCAGCTTACCTCCTTGGTAAAGTATCATGAACGGGAAAGTTCGTCTCACGTCCGGTTCTGTGTTCCTAATGCAAATCTAAATGGCCGTTTATGATGCGGCGCATAGTTGTGACATCACCACGCTGTGGCCTAATGTGACGTCACTCATGTAAACAATGTAAATTCCTTACTTTTTTTAAAAAAGAAGTACGTGAAGTTATATTTGGTATTCAAGAGTATAGTGTTCTGTTGGTAAAAGGATAGATATAGTGACGTCGTGAATTATATGATCCCTCACTTGCTGCAAAATGTGACATGGATTCTTAGGTAGGTGTTAAAACTTTGTATAAACCATGTCATAAATTGAAATGCGACTGCTGCTTGATGTCGATGTCTAAGTAAAGGAGCAATTTAAACGTAGTGGTGAGGGTAGTTCACCTGTGATGGATGAACTAAGGCTAAAGAAGAGGATTAGAGTGTTGTGAAGCTAGATGATGCGGTACCGGAGCGTACACTGGATAAGGTCTCAATAATGAGGAAGGTTAGGATAGATTACAGAAACACATTCCGGTCTGGGTAATGACATAGTTGTAAAGATGTCAAATTGATTAAAGCTTCTACAACAATACCCTGTTGGAGACTCACATTCTGTCAAATTAAGAGAGTAGCATATATTTTGAGGTGTCTCATTCGTAGTGGAGACCTTGTCAGTAAGACTTACATTCTATTAAGTAGTCAACCTCTTATTCTTATTGTAACTTATATTTCATGGTTAAGGGTAATAATCCACCTGAACACCTATTTATATATATGATCTACTCTCTCAGAGCTATACAATCTGGTTGGTGCCTATTGCAAAGAATGCTCTAAAAATGATGGGTATATGTGTAGTCACAGCGTAACTTTACATAAAGTTATATTATGTGTGTGAAAGGTAAGTGAATCCAAAGGGTGGTCTGTCTATAAGAAGGCACCCAAATAGAAATCTTCAGTAAGACCTAATGGGGTCATTGCGTCCAATGTGTGAATCCAAAATAATTCTCTTTGTGCCAATCTTTTGGCCATGTCTCCTCCTCTTGGTGCTGGTCGAATTACTTCCAGTACTACTACTCGGAGTTGGGAGATATTGTGTCCATTTTCTTTGAAATGTCTTGCTACAGGGGATTTGATGTTGCCTGTTCTTATGTTGGACTTGTGTTCTGTCCATCTTTCTCGTACCTTGCGTATGGTCTTCCCCACGTAGAACTTTCCACAGGGGCATTTGAGTCCGCAGATAACATTCTTGCTTTCGCAAGTCGCGAAGTCTTTCAACCTAATTTTCTTGCTGCTGTTGGGGTGTCTTATATGGTCACCCTTGATTAGGTTGGAGCAATGTTGGCAATTGAGACATGCATGAGTTCCTGGCTTTTGTTTTCTCAATGTGATCTGTGTAGTTTTTTTCAGTCTTTCTGCCCTAATAAGGCTGTCCTTCAGGTTTTTGCCCCGTTTGTAAGCCAACATTGGCGGGTCGGGGAACAGTTTGTTCAGATTAGGATCTGATTTTATAAGGTCCCAGTTCTTGTTGATTATTCTTTTCACCTGATAACTTTAGCTTGAGTATTGTAGGATGTGGATTAATCTAGTTGTGTCCTTTTTCGGTTTTTCCTGTAGTAGATCCTCTCTTGTTGCAGTGCTTCTGCGTACTAGTGCTTTGTTGATCATTTCTTCTGGAAAACCTCTTTTCATAAATCTCTCTTTCATGATTTGCTGTTCTGATTGTAATGCCATGGGGTCTGATGTGATCTTTTTTAGGCGAAGAAATTGGCCATATGGAAGATTATCTTTCAGGTGGAGTGGATGGAAACTTCCAAAGTGTAGGACGCTGTTCACATCCGTAGGTTTTCTATAGATGTTCGTGTAGAATTCTGTGTTTCTTAATTCAACTTGAACGTCCAAGAAGTGGACTCCCGGTTTTCCAATCTCAAGTGTAAAGGTAATGCCTTCCTGGCAGTTGTTGAGGTATATGAGGAATTATTGAAGTTCTTGACTCGTACCTTGCCAAATCCCAAAGATGTCGCCAATGAACCGCTTCCAGAATTTGATTTTGTTTTTCCAGGGTTCTATGTCCAAAATATGATGACTTTTGAAGTGAAACATAAATATATTCGCGCAGGATGGTGCTACCGATGAGCCCATAGAGGTGCCTGATATTTGAAGGTAATATTTACTGTTGAATTGGAAGTAATTCTTATATAGAATAATCTTGATCAATTCTATTACAAAGACTTTGTATATAAGTGTTTTGTTTGTTCTGAGTAGAAGCCATTCCAAAGCCTCTATACCTGCTTGGTGAGGTATTGATGTGTATAAACTGTTGACATCTGTCTGGATCTCTTTTAGTAGTCGTAGGAAGTGCGCTGTGTCTTTTAGGTAAGTGGAGGTTCTCTGTACAATTGATTGGAGAGCCTTATCAAGATAGATTGCAAGTGGATGAAAGATACTTTCTCTACCCGCTACTATTGGTCGAAAGGGTGGGTTTTGGAGATTTCTGTGCACTTTTGGGAGTGCATAAAACACTGGTGTGATTGGAAATGTTTTGATGAGGTAGTCTCTTGTAGGTTCAGTTATCCAATATGCGTCATAGGCGTTGTCAATTGTTTCCTTAATCATGGTGCTGATTGACATGATAGATCATTGTCTAAATTGAGGTATGTTTGTTGATCTTGCAAGAGTCTGAGGCAGCCTTCGTTGTAGAAGCTGGTGTCCATTAGGACAAGGGCTCCCCCTTTATCTGCTGGTTTGAGTGTGACCGAGATGTCTTCTGATAATTCTTTGATGAGTTTGAGTTGATGACCCCTAATATTAATTTTTTGGTTGTTGCTGTATTTTAGTCGTCTGAGGTCTTTTTTGGTTTTTAGATTGAACAGGTTTATGACCGGGTGATTTATCTGGGGGTGAAAAGTGCTCTGGTTTTTCATTTCCAAATAGTCAGATTTGGGTTTCTGTCCTCCCAGGTCTGGTAAACCATCAAAGAATACCTTAAGTTCCATTTTTCTGATCAATTTGAAAAGATTAACTTCTTCTTCAAAGACACTAGTATTGTTCGTGGAGATAAAGGTAATACCTAGATTCAATGTATCCATCTGGCTTTTGGTGAGTGTTTTACTTGAGATGTTCAGAATTATTGAATCTGTTATTTGTTCCTTGGTCTTTGTTTTCTTTTTCCCTCTGCGGGTGGGTCTCCTCCTAAAAAAGGTATTTCCGCTGTAGGGGTGCTTGATGGACCCGGTTGTGTTGGTGGTATTGTGTCAGTGGTTTCTGGTCTTCTAGGACACGAAGGTGGATTTCTAGGAATTGGGGGTGGGTTTCTGTCCGTATTCTCCCTTTCTCCACTTGTGGCCTCACTGCTGTCCGTGCTGTTGTCTGGTCCCTGTGGTCTTGTCGGTCTGGTAAGGTTTGGTCTTGAGTTCTGGTAAAATTCTTGCCAGGAATAGACGATGTCCCTTGCGTAGTCCAAAGTGTCTCTGCGGAACTTTCTTATCTTTCGTTGCTCTATGTCCCTCTTGTAGGAGTCCAGTTTGTTATGTGTGTCCTCCAATATGGTTTTTAGTTGGTCCCCTGTTTTTAACTTGGACAGTTGTAGTGTGACTTCCTCAATGTCTTGGTTGATTGTTGATAATGATTTAGACAATTCCTCGGTGGTCAGTAGGATGAGGTCTAGTGAACATTTATTCAATATCTGTTCCCATCTTTTGACAAATGATTGATTTTCCTTACACAGTGTTGGTCTAAGGTAGACCCGTAGGCCTCTTGGCATTCGCTTACTATTGTAATATTGTGCAAGAGTCGAAGCATGCAGTTTTTGTGAAATTTCTCTACAAATTAATTTTTCCAATTCTAGGCAAGCACTCTCATGACATGGAACAGTGTACGGCCTGCAACCACTCTCACAAATTAGCCAGGTGGTGGAGACCCTACAGATACAAGCCGTAGCTCAGGAGAGGGAAGAGCAAAATAAATTCTGCTAGAAAATTCCCTACGCAGTCAAGAGACATTCCCTCAGCAAGCCTCTTGCCTACCAGTCACTTTTCTGTTAACCAAGCTTCAAAAGTGAGAGTGCCATGAGCAACTAATGGGCAATTATGCCTGTGACGTGTACTATATAAACTATCTGCATTATTGGTATGTACGGGGCACACGATGCAGACTGTTAAACTCTTTGTGTGAGACATTGTGTGTAGTGCAAACTTAAGAGAACCTCTGCCAGGGGATCCCTATTTTGGAAGCCAAAGAAAATAAGACCCATTGAGGTAAAGTGATTTCCCCAGGATCACAGAGATTGGGCAAGTGAGAAAACCTGGCTGTGAACCCTCATTTTCAAGTTGGAGAGTTTGAACATTTGTATACATTAGAATACACATGCTGCCATTGCACCTTTAACTTTAAACCCAAATGCAATGTTGTATTTATAGTACATTGGCAATAGATGAATTAGTACTCTGTACATGTGTGTAAACATCTCAGTTTTCCAGGTTGGGTGGAGGAAGCTCAACAGTAAAGCAGAACTTTTGATTGAGCAGGAAGTGACATTGCAGAAAGGCTGACCTGATACAATTGTGCCTGGGTTTCAAATGCATCAACAGAAGTTTGTTTTTAGTTTCTACTTATTCGGCGCATGTGCTGTTTAGTATACAAAGGTTTCCTCCTTTGTTTCCAGCTCAGGTGCATAAAGAATATAGGTCCTCATGGATCATGGTTCGTCCAATAGAATCAAATCAATCGGGCCAATCATTGACAGCCTCTCTACTATTTAACGCCTTTGGACAAGCCACTCGAGTGTAGCTTGATCCGAAGGCGTAGACGGACTACTAGCAAGAGGTAAGCTGTCCCTTTAAACCAAGTCAACTACTGACTTTCAACCCACTCCAACCCAATGTTTACGCATGGAGAACTATGTTGACATCACGCATAGCAGCAGACCCTTCTCCCCTCCCACTATGGACTCGCGAGGAGCAAGGTCTCCGGGCACCTGAGCACTCACTAAACTCAACCGCCACCCGGTGTACGCTCTATGCACGAGACATCTTCTAAAATAGCAATAGACCAACAACCCTAACGCGCCATAAGCTAATTAAGGTTACTATTCAAGAACACGCCAACAATGAAAATAGCCGTAGACCCTTCTCCCATCCCCCTATGGGCCTACTGAGAGAAGGGTCCCCGGGCAGCTGTGCCCTCACTGCACGGAAACAGCACCCGGCACCAGCTTCCAACTCAGAGTGTCCTCCTATTGATAAGGGGCTCCGGGCACCTGAACACGCACTAAACTCAACCGCCATGCAGCACACGCTCCATGCTTGAGACGTTTTCTAAATTAGCAATTGAAACAACCCGCACGCACCATAACCTAACTAAGGTTATTAATTAAGCACACGCTCACACCGCCAATAGCCGTAGACCCCTCTCCCATCCCCTAGGGGCTGACTGAGAGAAGGGTCCCCGGGAACCAGTGCCCTCACTTCACGGAACTGCTACCAGGCACACGCTCCAATCTCAGAGCATCTTCCTTTTGGGCATTATGGACTCCTGCGCAATGCGCATCTAGGCGTAGCACACAACATGAACTGAAACAGAGGATGGTTCATCTCACCATGGTAGGAATATTTATCCACCATACATGTTTTAAGAACTGAGATACACAATATGCGACAGACCACCGAGCACTCAAACAGTTGTAATATTATGCTCACCCATAACACACAGGCCAGCTTATCTTTCGTATGTTTTAAAAGGCACCACCTCTAAGCACTAAGACTCTCACGGGGGTAGCACCCTCAGGAAGGCACTGAGAACACTGTCAGATAGTTCACACCAACGCACTGTTGTGCATCTCATCCAAATCAACCGGGCACCAGCCCTCGCCAACAATCTCCATTCTTTAACCACTCAGGCACTGACCTCGGCTTACTCAAGGACAGGGTGGACTTAGCCCCACTACCTCCAGCAGCCCAGGACGAACTGGGTTAACCAGACACTTATGCACCAAGCATAGATGAAGACAAACCCTTGCCTCTCACCCACCAGTTGAGCCTTGCCGATTAACACACCACCAAACTATAATCTATGCATTTCTAGGACAATACTAACAGTCTTGCACAAATCTTTTCTCTCCCTTTTGTTAAAAAATCTCTGTTGTTCCAAATTCATAATGCCGAACTTATATGTATATGCAAATATGTAACTGGATATATGATGATTATACCGAAATTTAGTAAACCTCGTTAAAACACAATGTTAAATCGGACACCATGTCACCTCACTTGGAATGGCCCTAAACCCACATCATGTGGTTAAATAATGACACCTTGTTAAAATGATTACAATGGTTTGAATACCCCACACGGGGAGCTTGCACTCACCATGCACTATGCACGACTCATATTATGGCCCTCATTCCGAGTTTGGAGGCAGCCATGGCTCTATTAGCGCCATGGATGCCTCCAAAATCGGTCCGACTCCAGTCTGGTGAAGGGAGTAATTACCGGTCCAGTCCGAGGTCGGCAGGATCGGTAATTCCCCATTCACCAGAGCCATTCCCCATTCCCATTTGAGCCCCCATAGGGCTGTAATATTGCCCATAGGGCTCAATGGGAAGGGGGAAGGCGGCCATAACGGTACCGCAAATTGCGGTACCGTTATTGACCCCGGTATCCCTTTGCGGGTCCCGTCCATAACGCTTGGTAAAACCAGGCGTTAAGGGAGGACCTCCAAAGGGACCTCGGAATAGGGCGCAAAGGGATTACGGGCACCGGTTTCATTACCGGTGCCCGGTATCCCTTTGCGCCCAGGTCGTAATGACCCCCTATGTAATCGTATCCATTGTCATGTATCCTAAAAACTAAATTGGTAGCCTAGAAAAAGACCTGTTACATCGAAACACATGTCGGCACCACTTGTTATACCATCAATTGATGAATTAATGAGAATAAAATCAGAAAATGAAACGATGATCCATGTGGACCTATATTCTTCATGCACCTGAGCTGGGAACAAAGGAGGAAACCTTTGTATACTAAAGAGCACACACGCTGAATGAGTAGAAACTAAAAACAAACTTATCTTGATACACACAGCAGGCACCACGAGCATGGGCCTCTTTAAGTTTCTACAAACTGGCTGCTAGTGCACCTTAAAATCAGAGATGGAAGGCGCGGCAACCCATGGTTCCTGGTGCTTCTAACAAATGGGTTTCAAATGCATCCTTCCTTAGAGGACATACAAATACTCTTTCGTTCTCCACTCTGTCAGTCTCAAATATCCCTGCACATGAAAGGAACAGTCACTAAGAACAAACTCACTGAAAGATCTACATTGTCTGTAACAAATACCCAAAAAAGGTTTCCCAAGTTGTTCTTGGTAAGGATTGAGTTGTTTCCCAATTACTGAGATTTTTGCTCACAACATATTGTATTCCTGTGCAGTATTTATAATTTCTTGTTCAAACTATAAATCCAGGACTACAAGTACAAAGATGAAATGTGGTAGCAGAGCCTGAACGCCATGAGTGGTTGGGCATACCACATTTGACATCGGCTAACTCAATATGCCTGAAATCTTTCTGTGGAGTTATACATTTTCGATGAAACTCAGGCATTGTTTGATGCGGTCATGCATCTCAAGGTTATGCAGATGTGCATAGGACATGGATTCCCACCAGAGGCGCATCCAGGATTGTCTAACAAGTGGCGCCTGAAGTTAATGTGGTTGGGTCCACTGCAGTGACATTAGCATCTGTAAATGCCCACAAAGCACTGCTGAGTGGCATTTACACATTTTGGGTTGCCCTCGCCCGCTCAGGCCCTACCCGATCTACGTCTCTGATTCCCACCAAGAACTATACATACAGCAACATACAAAAGTCAACTTATAGTTTTAGAAACTAATTTTGCTCCACAAGTGAGTCTATTTCGAGAGATGTTGGAATTGTTTGTAAGACAGTGCTTTTTTAAAACATCAAACTGGATCTTACAGACCTACTTGTTAGCAACCCAAATGGTCTTTTAGAGCAAACCTAGAATTGGAAACAAAATGTATTACTGGCTGTGTCTCCTAAAGTTCAGCCACTGTTATGTCAATCATGGAACTGCAGTTGTCATCACCAGGGAGGCCTCACTACAGATTGTTTTAATCGAACCACCATTCTAGCATTCAGCCATATCTGGTTGTGACAAGTGTAGCTCTTTCTCTCTGAGACAAGCAGAAGTCATGACCATATATGGCAACATCACTGGCCGACACACCCTATTGGCATTGGATTACACACTGTGGTTCCCTGTGTGGCCAATCAAGGCAAAAGCTGCCGCACCATACAGGGGAGCCCACACAAACTGCCATTCAAGGATACTCAGACAGGGAACAGAGAGCAATTTGGGTGCCCTAACTCTAAGGGCCCATTTCACAGCATCCAGCGCAGAAGCAGCACAAGCGCCGCATGCCGAGAAGGAGTGTGGGCCACGCATGTGCCAGCCGTGGTGCAAACCAGCAATTGCGCAGCACGCATATTCATGGATTTCCTGAGGCATCAGTAGCCGTGGCACAATGAACAGCAAGCAGCGCGAGTAACGCCCCAAACACGCCCCAGTATGCAGAGAAAAACCAGTGAAATGCCCAATACGGCGCAATGCCCCGCACCATCTGTGGCCCAGCACACAGCCCCCCCATCGTAAACGTGTGAAAAATCAGAGCGTACCCCGCTCGCATCAGCCAAATCGCGTGGAAACACCTGTGCATACCCCATCCGCACCCCAGCGAAATTGCATACCCCGCTCGCACTGGCCAAATCGTGTGGAAAGGCCTGCACGTACCCCGTCCGCACCCAAGCAAAATCGAGTACCCTGCTCGCCCCAGCCAAATCACGTGGAAAGGCCTGCACGTACCCCATCTGCATCCCAGCGAAATCGCGTACCCCACTCGCACCAGCCAAATCGTGTGGAAAGGCCCGCACGTACCCTCTCCGCACTCCTGCAAAATCGCATACACTGCTTGCACCAGCCAAATCGCGTGGAAAGGCCTGCGTGTACCCCATCGCACCCCAGTGAAATCGCATACCCTGCTCGCACCAGCCAAATCATGTGGAAAGGCCAGCGTGTACCCCGTCCGGACTGCAGCAAAATTGCATACCCCGCTCGCACCAGCCAAATCGTGTGGAAAGGCCTGCACGTACCCCGTTCGCACCCCAGCAAAATCACATACCCCGCAGGCAGCCCACACCACAAGGGCCCCCCAACACCCGTGACCATACCCCAGAGGCAGCCCACTCCACAATGGCCCCCCAACACCTGTGACCATACCCCGCAGGCAGCCCACACTACAGGGGGCCCCCCAACATCCGTGACCATACCCCGGAGGCAGCCCACTCCACAATGGCCCCCCCAACACCTGTGACCATACCCCGCAGGCAGCCCACACTACAAGGGCCCCCCAACATCCGTGACCATACCCCGGAGGCAGCCCACTCCACAAGGGCCCCTCCAACACCTGTGACCATACCCCGCAGGCAGCCCACACTATAAGGACCCCCCAACATCCGTGACCATACCCCAGAGGCAGCCCATTCCACAAGGGCCCCTCCAACACCTGTGACCATACCCCGCAGCCAGCCCACACTACAAGGGCCCCCCAACATCCGTGACCATACCCCGGAGGCAGCCCACTCCACAAGGGCCCCTCCAACACCTGTGACCATACCCCGCAGGCAGCCCACACTACAAGGACCCCCCAACATCCGTGACCATACCCCAGAGGCAGCCCACTCCACAAGGGCCCCTCCAACACCTGTGACCATACCCCGCAGGCAGCCCACACTACAAGGGCCCCCCCAACATCTGTGACCATACCCCGGAGGCAGCCCACTCCACAAGGGCCCCCCCAACACCTGTGACCATACCCCGCAGGCAGCCCACACCACAAGGGCCCACCAAGACCCATGATTATACCCCGCAGGGAGCCCACACCATATGTGCCCCCCCAACACCTGTGACCATAGCCCACAGGCAGCCCACCCCACAAGGGCCCCCAAGACCCATGACCATACCCCTCAGGCAGCCCACACCACAAGGGCCTGCCAAGACCCATGATTATACCCCGCAGGGAGCCCACATCATATGTGCCCCCCCAACACCTGTGACCATAGCCCACAGGCAGCCCACCCCACAAGGGCCCCCAAGACCCATGACCATACCCCGCAGACAGCCCACACCACAAGGGCCCCCCAACACCCGTGACCATACCCCGCAGACAGCCCACACCACAAGGGCCCCCCAACACCCGTGACCATACCCCACAGGCAGGCACCGACTCATGTCCACTACCCCCACCAGTGACAGCAACCTGCAGGCAGACCCCGACTCATGTCCCCCACCCCCACCAGTGACGGCAACCTGCAGGCAGGCCTGACTCATGTCCCCAACCCCACCAGTGACAGCAACCGGCAGGCAGGCCCCAACTCATGTCCACCTGCCCCACCAGTGACGGCAACCAGCAGGCAGGCCCCGACTCATGTCCCCCGACCCCCACCAAGTGACGGCAACCTGCAGGCAGGTCCCGACTCATGTCCCCCACCCCCACTAGTGACAGCAACATGCAGGCAGGCTGTGACTCATGTCCCTGACCCCCACCAGTGACAGCAACCACACGCTGCACCTCCACAGTGCACCCCAACACCCATTCATTGGTCGTGCTCCCCAGTACATGCACCATGGTATGGGAATCACCAAACACACATGCATGCATGTTTGCACACACATGAACAACATCGCAGAGTCAAAGAAGAGTGAAATATGCACCAAACCATTGACAGCAGACACCACTTGGATTTAAACGTATGAAAATATATTAATTAACATGTATAAAACTCACAACCAGAAAAATACAACCAGTAAAATCACGATGAATGAAATCCAAATAAAAATTAAAGTGAAAACAAAAAACAATGGGATGTAAAAAATGTAAAACTCAAAAATGTGGTCCATATCCATTGATGCATCTCAAATACTAAACACAAATCATTAAAAAAACCATTACTTCATCGTGAACAAAAAGGTTAACAAAAAATATTCAACTATGTACAAATATCCAAATAGACACGGCAAGTGCGACAAAAGTGGACCAGATGTAGCGTTTGCAGTACTCAGGCTACTCCGCCTTTTCACCAAGACAGAAAACTCACTTGGATTCCTTTTGGAACCATCTGTATTCTTGGAAGAGGAAACAAGACTAATGAAACTGTTTGCCTACTACAGACAACATACAAAAAAGGTAGCAAGACACACCTAAATCTGAAACTGAGAAGGTCTTGAATTTCCAGTTTTTAAAAATATCTCAATGTCCCTAAGCTAGCATTGTGAATTCCAGATGTTGAACATGTATCTATGAGGGGAAGGATAGAATTCTTGGAAAACTATTGAGTCCTGAAGATGGCTCTTACACTTCAGAAACTGACAGCACATGAGATGGTGCAGTATGCATTTCAGTGGCCGAAACATATGTCGACTTAAAAAGGAAAACACTTATTGTTTTGTTTTTCTCTATTTCCATCTGCAATCTTGAGGAATAGGTTGTTTTAAATGAACTGACTGATGGACCAATATAACTGACTAGACCAGAAAGTATAAGGAATATAATACCTTTGTACACTTTAGCTATACATCAACAAGTGCTAAAGTACATGATCCATTGGTCCCATATCCCCTGCCTTAAATTTGAAAACAAACGTTTTGTACAACCAATGTTAAAAAAAATGAGTGGTATATGTTATAATACATGTAAAACGTTGTGATAATGAATTAATAATTGTTGAAATATAGATTTTTTTATATATTGTTTTTTTGTAAAAAAAAGTGAACACATGTGTTTTAATGGTTGGTGGAAACAATGAACTAAAATTATATGTTTTGAAAAAAAAGTACTTTGATGATGAACTGATCTATCTGTTTCAATAGATAAATAGATAAACACGATTACCAAAAGGTTTTCACTAAAGAGACAAAAGAGAGAGTTAGTCGGGCTGGCTCTTTTATTTTTTTTGAAAATATCCAGGGTCCATGATCCTAAAACATTGATGAACTACATGAAGAAAAAACTATTTACAAGATGTGGAGCAAAGTCCATGAACTCCAATTGAAAGAAAACCCAAATGAAGCCTACTGCTAAATAACCATATACAAAGGCAGTGGGCTAGTCCAACGACTCACCATTTCCCCCAAGAGTTTCGGCCAGGGCATCATCGAACTCTGCGTCAATTTCACGCATCCCTGTCTGCTTTCAGGCTCCCCTTCCATTTCATTGACACAGTGCGCGTGCCTGAGTTTGTGTCATGTGTGACATGGCAAGTTAATGTGTTGGCTGACACACTGTAATGCCTATGTGTGTGGCCTATGCTATTCACATGTGTATTCATGTCTCTTTTTTGCATTTGTGCAGGTGATGAGGCAATGGATGCAGTGGAGGAGGAAGTGTAGGAGGAGTAGATGGTGGAGGAGGAAATGTATTCTGAGCCCCAATCAGGAACAGCAGAGGACGTGGTGGGTAGCCCATGAGAATCCATTGGTGCTACAGACCATCCTGGCCAGGGGTGTCTCTGAGTACACCTCTGAGGACGACTATGCCTCTGGTGCTGGATCAGACATGGAACCCTCATTGCTGTTGCAGGTGAGTGATTCTACTGTGGATGCTGTTCTGTCCCAAACACCTGCAGGACGGGTAGACCCCTCACAGGGCCAGTCAGTGTTGGTATGTCCATCTGTGGTGGTTACGGCTGCAGGGTCACACTCCACAGTATTGGCTGCTGTTCCTCGGGCAGCTGATCAAGGGATGAATGCAGTGCTGCAGCCACAGGCAGTGCCAGCACAGCAAGGGCCAGATATCCTTGGGTCCGGTGGGTTTGGCGGGTGTTGGGTCTGGCAATGGCAGGTGTGGGGTCCGGCAACGCGGTGGCCATTTGCCACCCAAAAATACTGTGTGGGAGCAATCCATGTATACTATTGCAAAGCAACAGCGGGCATCATGTGAGAAGTTGGCAAAGGGCATGGATAGGGTGGTCAATTCCATGCTCCCCCCTGAAAGACAGATGGAGCTCCAGCAGCAGGAATTGCAGTCCACATGCCGCTCGCACTGGCCAGCAACAGGGACCAACGGGCTGAACTGGGTGCTCTGCGCACAGCCATAGCTGCTGGGGTTGAGGCCCACATGGCTGCCCTGAGGGAAGAGAATACCTCTCTCAGATCTACTCTGGCTGCACTCGAATTGGCCCACAGTAGACGGGGGGAACAGCAGATGGAGCAGGTGACACGCAATGTCTCTGTCGAAATCTGTGCAACCTGTGACATCTTGCAGGCGGAACTCCATGCATCATGTGAGGTGCTGCATGTGGACCTCTGGGCCATCATGATGCAGAATCAAACCTTTCAGGCCTGCATGCTCACTGCCATTGAGGAGCAGCCTAGGGATATACATGGTCTGCCTCCCTTACCAAGCACACCCCCTGATGCTACACCAGAGGGTGACAACAGCATTGACAGCTCTCCCACTCCATGCTAGCCGTGCAGGCCATGAACACATGGAGGTTTTTTTTTCAACATCCACACATGTGGGTGTTGAGGTGCACCCTGCACCTCCTCCCTCCTGGGTGCCCCCCCGGTCCACCATGGCCATTTTTGATTTTTTGTAACTTTATTTTTTGTCTATTGTGCATTCATGTGACAGTGTGTTGCTTTTTGTGGCATCCAAAGACATCCACTGTGTGTTCTGGATGGGCCCATACAGGCTTGTCTCGTGTTGGTACACTCCTTGTTTGTGCCTTAGGGTCCAGACACATATGCCACTCCTGCTTCCCCTTTCCATGGGCTTGCAAGGAGGGCAGCGTGTGAAAGTAACTTACACAGAGGCATTGGCCTTCCATCAGTTCTGTGGTCAGCCTGAAGTCTAACCTGTGTATACACCCCTAGTGGGGATTCATGATTGTTTGTCCAGTGCATGGTTAGCATACCTTTTTGTTTGGACATTGGTTAATGTGCATTTTTTCATGTTACATCTTCATGTAATATCTTGCCTGTCTCCATTATTGATGCCCTTCCTGCTGTATGCATTACCCTGCACCTTTAGCTACCAGAGGCTAACTCAAGATAGAAGTGGTCCATGTGGTAGCTTTGTCACTTTGAGACACTTGTGCTATTGTGATTGGTCACTGTCTGACATTGTCACTGTTGGGTCCTGTATTTATGATATGTTATGCTGGAAGATGGATGTTCTTGTGTACGATTTCATTTTGATGTGTCGAAGTGAGTTATTTCTGACCTAGTTCCATTTGTCGAAGTTCACTTTGTGACAGTAGCATTATGTGCTGCCCATTTATTTGTCACTTTTGACATTGCATTCCATGGCATGGTGTGGCAGGTTTGGGAGGGTTTAGATGACATACCAGGATTTAGATGTGCTGTTTTCCATGGTGTTAGTGGCATACTGCATGTTCAATGTGTGCCTTTTGTTCACACGGGGTTGGGTTAGTTTAAGTAGCTAGGGATGCACACAATGTAGCACTTCCAAGGAAACATTCTCAGGGTGGTAAGGTTGGGACAGTTGATTGTCCCTTTGCCATCATCGATTGTCACCTAGAATGTGCCACGCCTTTGTGCACTCCACAGGGGTGGTATTTTAGGTAAAAAATGTTGCCACAAACTGGGTATGGGCTGCCTCGCCATGTGCCCTTTCCCCTCCAATGTGCAGCAGCCTTGTATGTGGTTGGCGAGGTGGGGGCACCACCATGTCCACCTGTACACCACACTGTGTTGCAACGTCGTGCAGGACACATGCTTCCACAATGATGCTGCACACTACTGGTGGTGCATATAGTAGCTGTCGATCGGAGTGGTCAAGGGAGTGGAAGCGTGACTTTAGCACTCCAAATGTGCACTCCACTATGGCCCTAGTTGCAATATGGATGCGTTGTATCTTACCTGGGGTGTTGTGGTGGGGGTCCGTATTGGCATCATCATGTAGCTGCTCAGAGGGGAGGCACTGTCCCCTGGGGAGGGGAGAATGGTTGTCATTAGTTGGCTTTGTCTATTTGTCTGTGTCTAACATGCATGCATGCATGTGCACAGGCATTTATACTCACCAATGAGCCATGTGTTGCCATGCCTCCAAGCTTCCAGGTCCCGGTGTAAGGGTGACATTCTGAATATGAAACTATCATGGGTGGACCCTGGATAGTTGGCATATACAGAGGTAATGATTCCCCTGGCATCACATACAACCTGCACATTGATGGAATGCCAGTGCTTGTGATTCCGATAGATGTGCTCTGTGAACCTAGGTGGACGTAGGGCCACATGGGTGCAATCAATGGCACCAAGCACTTTGGGAAAGTGTGCCACCCCATAAAAGTCCTGGACTATGGCCTGCCTTTCTGTGGGTGTTCTGTGCATGTATATGTGCCTGTGGAGTGAGGGGCATGCAGTCATGATTGCCAACACCTGGTGGAGGCAGCGTGACTGCGTGGCCTGTGAAACACCCCCAACTATGGCAGTTGTCCACTGAAATGACCAAGTGGCCAAACAATGCAGTACATTGAGCACCTTTTCCAAGGGGCTCCGTGCTTGGGAGCACAGGGTGGGTGATGTGAGGTCATCCTCCCACTCAGTGACCAGGTCTAGGATGTTATGAGGTGGAAACCTATCCCTGCCATAGACCTGGTCATCAGGCATCCCAAAAAGGCTGGTCCTGGGTAAAAAATGTGGGGCCTGGCTATCCTCCTCCTCCTCCTCCTGCGATCACTGCTGTGAGGAATGGTACATTCATCATAGCTGTTTAAATGTGTTTGCGTGTGCTTTTTATGCATTGTTTTAGGTGTGCGGTGACACTTATGCTTGCTTTTGCTTGGCGAACGTGTTTACAGATGAGTGTGTCTTTTCACACGCGCAGGATAGCCCTGTTCAATTCCATGAATATGTGTCGTTAGCGCATGTGTGGGCGAGCATACATTTACGCTTGTTGTTCCCCATTCCACGTGTTCCACCCCCTTTTTAGGTGTGTGCACTGGACGGTGTGCGCCTTCACTGGGCGTCTCGCGGAAAGGCTTTCGTGATGTCGCAGTGACGTGTTGGACCCACGCGGATTCACAGCAGGTTACAGGTAAGCCACAGGCAATTTGTTTGATGAATCAGGAAACGGGCAGTTGCACGCATTTTGCACACATGCGCCCCGTTTTCAGCACAGATTTATTCCATGAATCGGGCCCTAAGAGTCTTATGGTCTGTCAAGCGTACACATAAGATTTGCATTGCCAATGAGGCCCTTGACGGGAACTCATCGCGGAAAACCAGTCAAGATGAATGCACATTCTGTAGCCTGTCAACAAAAGGTGCAGTTTAGGACTTTTACCCTCTTAAAGGTTTTTATGCGCAACATCAATAAAACGCTACTATTTGCAGCCAATATGCTGTTGTTCGTGAAAATCACTGACTAAAATGTTTGTTGTCATGAACAAATTGAGTGCCTTCTCAAGCTAAAAAGCGAGTAGTGTAAAATAATAATGGCAATCTCACCAGATGTAATGTGAATTGTCAAGCTCCACTTTATAATAAAAAGCCTATCATATTATTATTATACTTCCCAGACAAGATCACCAAAACATTAATAATGGATGACGCTCCACTGCTTGATTTCATTTCACTAAATTTACACAGAGGTACACTTTGAAGCTAGGTGAATGTCTATGTATGTAAAATGGCCTTGACATGTGCGTGTGTGTGGGTGTGCGTGTTTGTGTGTGTGAAAAGCAGCATCTAGCCATGGGTTACTAAGAAAATATTAATCGACGTTTTCCCTGCTTGAAGAAGAAATCCGGTGCATGCATCTGCGTCATCACCATCTCCCTTTTCTAATGACATAATTAAAATAACGGCCAATTTCAATGTGATTATTTCTCTGCAATCAATCAGACGTGTAATTTTCACCTTTAAAATTTGAAGAGTGTATTTAAATAACATGAAGGCGTTTCATGCCTACCTGCTCAGAGCCCCCTAATTACAATCCTCTCACTGCTAGAAACTGTTCTATTTTTATTCTCAATACATGAATATCATTGTTTTTAATGGTGTGTGTCATGGTATATAAATTAAGTATGAAAAAACATGTTCTACTTTGCACCTTTTTTCATATTTTTTGACTTACTACATGTATTCAAAATGGACCATCAGATGAAAGAAAAAGATTCAAACAAAGGGTTAAATAAGACTAAAAAAAAGATTTCCTGAATGTCAGTGTCTCCACAGCAGCCAGGTGTTATACTATTGCTGGTAAAGGGGCCGCGGCCCGGGGACAGGTTGGGTACAGAAACCGTGAAAGATGCACGCCCCTCTCTAGCACTGCCCTCCAAACACAAGACTACAGCGAGTAAGGTTCTTTCTATCGAAAGCCTGGAGGAAATACAAAACCATAACCATCTTTGCCAGTCCACAACATCCATTATAACCAGGCGTCTCTAAACTCGGCAAGAGGTAAGTCTCTGCGTATATACTATTAATTCACAGAACTCGCTCTCCCGTGCATGGAAAGCACTAGAATTTGGGGGTTGGGTAGACAAATGAAAGTCGGTTCTGTTGTTCCACACGCACCCGACCTTGACTTACACCAAATTGTGGTATTTCAGATGCCTGTACACGCAGTGGTGCAAAACAAAATGTGGGTGCCCCCCTGCGAGCTATGCTGAGGGTTCTCCAAATGCATGGCAATAGAGCATATGCCGCACCACACTCCGTGCCGGCCCGGACCACCGCGCAATCACAATGCGCATGATTCCCATCATGCTGCTGCAGGGGCAATCCACACGCTGCACTAGGTGAAAGGTGTAAGTATGTATTTTAATGAACCGTTAAATCTTTCACCAATCTCCGAAACTAGAGGGTGGTGCCTGGCTCCTGAGTCCAGACACCCAAATGAACCAGCTAACTCTGTGCGTGGCCAGTAAGATAACACACACTAATGATACCATAAGCAAACAGGTTCTTGCTGGCTCTGCCAGTATACGCCAGTATGCCCATGAACGAACATTCTCTTGTTGGCGTTGCCCTTAATGCCAGTAAAATTCTACCGCCACAGAAAGAAAACATGTTATTGCTGCTTTAGAAATGCTCGCCAAACTTCCTCACCACCATGTGTGAATAACTCTTTGTGCTGACTTTGCTCTAAACACCAGTAAAACATGCAATCCCATAGTAAGGAACCATTTCCTTGCTTGGCTGCAGAAACGCCTCCTGCCACGACCCACCATGTAAGAACACACATTATGTTGACTTTTAGCTTAATACTATTAAAACATGGAATGCCACAGGAAGAACACATTTACTTGCTGACTGCACAAGTGTCCCTACCTACCCATGTAACAGCACACATCATAATGGCTTTGCCACTTATTTTAATAGAAAATGCCAGTCTAGCCAGGCATTTACACTTACCATGCATACTTTACCATAAATGCCCAGAAAAATGGCATGCTATTGTAGGAAATAGCTAGCCTGGCTGCATTAAAATGGCAGTCTTGTCACATAATAACAGATATCATACGTGCTTTATCATTGATGCCCAGTAAAGAAATGAAATGCCATACCACAGTAATACATTGCTAGACTGGCTGCACCCAAATGCCAGTCTAGCCAGGTGAAAAATACTATGCAACAGAAAGAAAATGTCCAGTCTGCCTGTCCCATTGTGCTATAAACCCCTCACCACAAACCCTCCTCCATTTAAAAACATTCACCAAGTTGGCTTTGTTAAAAACAATACCAGTAAAACATGTAAGAAAATGTCAGTGCTCCATTGCCCCTTGCCTGGGCCCTAACCTTGCACATACACATTCATACCCATTCACCCACCAACATCTCATCCATTGGTGGCTAGTGAATGCTCTAATTGAGCAGCATAAACATTTCCCACACATATGCAAATATGCTAGAAAGATCGAGCGAAGCGAGGGAGCTCGAACCAACTCAAGTAGGTTCAGGGGGGTTTTCCTCATTTCTGAGAAAACATTTTAAATATTGGGTTTAAATGTTGCAATATATAGCACTTCTTGGGAAAAATTGGGTAAAATGTCAGACAGTTTGCAAATGATTTTGTATGGTCATTCCAATCCAAAAACACAATCAAAGCAATTCACCTATAGTGCACCGGAGCATTTCCCTATGCATTTTCATGATGTCTTTGTCCACAATATATATTCCAGTATAAATACATTTTCACTCTGGCTGTACTCATAGATGTCCATGATGGCTGCACCAATACACTTCAGTATTCCCATAGAAGAATATACTCATGTTTCAGTTGCACATAATGCCAATAACAATGCTATAAGAAAACATGTCCATACAGGCTCTGCCAATATACAGCACTAACCCCATGTAAGGACATACTGCTGTTGGCATCACCAATAACAAGGGCAGGCCACAATAAGAAAATATCACCAAACTGGCTGCACCAAAATGCCAGTCTAGCCACGTAATAACATTTATTATGCTTTCTTTACCACAGATGTCCAGAAAAAAATGTCATGCCACGCTAAGAAATAGCTAGACTTGCTGCATTAAAATGCCAGCCTAGCAACATAATAGCACACATTTTGCTTGTTTTATCACAGATGCCCAGCAGAAATGCCATGCCACAGTCAGAAATTGTTGGAGAGGCTACACCCAAATGCCAGTCTAGTCATGTAGTAATGCTTATCATGCTTGCATTATCACATATGCCCATAAACAATGTCATGCCAGAGTAGAAATGGCTAGACTGGTTCCCCAAAATGCCAGTATAGCCACTTAATATCACTTATCATACTGCTTTATTATAGATGACCAGTGAAAATATCATGACACAGAATGAAATGGCTAGACTGGCTGCTTTAAAATGCCAGTCTATCCATGTAATAACACATATCATGCTTGCTTTATCATGGATGGAAAATGCTATAGTAGCGAGAAAGAAAACCTCCCACCAAAATCAGCTCCTTAGTGGCCGGCCTAGCAAAATCACACATGCACACATAGTCATGGGCGTAATTTTAGGGGGTGATGGGGGTGTTTGTCCCCCCCAACTTTCATGGCACACCATGTATTCCCTATTCATTTGAATGGGACACCTTTTCTTCAGAGGTCATGTCCCCCCCAACATTTTCAGCAAAGTTTCTCCACTGCACATAGTCACACAACATTCACTTACTAATTTACTGACACCATTCATTTCTCATTGACATGCACACCCATACACATACACTCGCTCATTGACACGCAGCCAACTATCCATACATCATTGACGCACTCATTTATACACAAACACACACACACAGTACATATTACATAACACACCCTTGCATGCACACAGGTATGCATACATACAAACATACATCATTAACAGCCAACACCCATGCACGCACACACTTACACAAAATATTTTTATTCTTACCTGCTGTCTGAATCTGTATACCCCCAGGGACATCAGGCCTCTGGCTCCCAAGCTCCATCAGGCCACACAAAAACCATGAAGCAGGGAGAGCTTCCTGGTTTCTGACTTGCACAGTGGAGAAGAGGGGACCGGAGGACTGCATCCCACAGAGCTGGAACTGAAAAATATCTTTCTGAAGCTGGACAGGCTATGCCAGCGTGTACATATACATGTTGCTAAACTGGGCAGATAGCTCAAGTGCTACGTATTCATGCTGCCTGACATGGTTTAGATACCTCAGTCGGGCAGACTTCGCCCTTGCCCCCACACCAAGGTCGATAAATTGCATGCAAGAAGTGAGTAATACTTAAGTTCCAGAGGGAGGATTAATCCTGACTGATTAACCCAGCACTTAGAAGCTGGAGGAATCAGAGATGAAGCACTTTATACAAAAACAAATAATTATTATTATGTGTATTGGACAAAAAACTCTGATGCCAGCTTTCCAAATACAATAACACTTCGAGTTCCAGCTTATTTGTATATTGCACAATCTTTACAAAAAGACTTAAACAAATGATTGTTTTCTGCCGACTTTTGTCTTACTCAAGAGAGCATCAATGTGTCACCTTTATTGGCCATAATTACACTTTGCCATGAACACCCTTCCCACCACTGCAGAAAATGAGTAACATGTGGGTTGACCACGCAGAGATTCTCACCTACGTAGATGCAAAGGCAAATGTTGGCACCTTGGGTGGCAGTGGCATTCTAAATGATTGCAGGTCACTGGCAGATGGTGAACATTTTTGGTGGAGGGACATTCCCATTTCCACTAAATGAGGATGAGTGACTCAGCATAGTGGAGAGCCCAATTAATGGAGGTTTTTCTAAAGGTATTCTCCTGCTAATCTTTTTAAATAATGGTTGACATGGTACATTTTCGAGCACACTGTGCGGGAAAAATACAGTAAAAGTCCATGCAGTTTACAATTAGTTCTGCAGGGTAACACACAGAAAACAAGAGATGTCAATCACCAAGTGTACACATGGGCATTTTAGAACATGTTCATGGTGCTATACCCTCAATCAATGCCAGCCAGCAGATCTAGTGTGCCACACTGCTATAATGCTGTACCCTGATTATATGCCAGCATTCTCAATGTACAGCATTGTCATGATGCTGTAAACACAATATATGCCAACATCACAAACGTAAAACATTTTCATTGAGCTGCATCCACATGTGCCAGCTTTCCTACTAGAAAACATCTTCCTGCTGCTGTGCCAACATATGCAGCATTGCCTGAGTAAATCAATTTCACAAAACTATGTGCAAAGCTGCACGTACAATACATGCCAGCATTGCCCCAATAGATCACTTTTCATGTGGCTGTGCCCACAATATATTTAGGTATTATGATATGGGCAATTCCTGATTTATTAGCACCGTTTCCTAAAGACATTTTCCCTGAATCTTTGAATTCAGCCTCAGGGTTCCTTGAGTTAGGTTTAAGAGCAGGTAGGGGTCATTTTCACAGCAGAAAATCCGTAATTTCGACTTCTGAAGGGGCACAATGATTTCCCAGATTGATTATAATCTGATCAAATTGCGCACTTGGAGTATCATCCATGATTTATGACTTTGTACCGACCCGACAGTGATCATTATCTAGTGATGCTTAAAATATCTTTATCATTAAGTTACATTTTAACTTATTCTAAAGTAACTAAAGTGGATTTCAATATAAACAACCATGATTTTAGTATTCAACTAAGTTTCATTTAGATCTAAAATTGCCATTAATTTATAATAAACTTGTATCAGTTTGACAATCGCATTTCATGGATTTTATGAATGAGGATGTTGAAGTTGAGCACACTTACCGGGCATCTTGTGGGGCGATTGCATATTTGGTAACATATTCTAATAGGACAGACAATTCTGCCTATAGTTTTTTAGAACTCTTGTTTCGAGGGTGATTGTAGGAGGGCCATGAAATTACTGATCAATGAACTTTGAAACAAATAAGACTCTATCCCTGAAGTATGTTGCCGGCATGAAGGCTGAATATAGATCCCTCCTGAAACAGAATAAACAAGTGGTCCAAGACCAAGATTGGTCTTCTCTTATGCTAGCCGCCGTTATGAAAGATCACTGTGGTTTTTGGAATCTAATTGCCAAGGGATAAGCGGCTAGTGGATCTTTAGAGTCTGAGTCATCTATTTTGGCCAGGATTTGGTGTACACATTTTGAGGATCTTTACAGTGGTAATGGATAGGCAGGGGGCACTAGTAAATTAGTCACTAAGCATGCCTCTAATGCCATTAAAGTAAATCTTAGGTTTGCTGGGGTGGATGCTACCTCCTCTTTGAACTCCCAAAAGGCTGGTACACCCCCAGGCAAGGACAAAATCCCATAGACCTCTCTTTTTTATTAGACCCTTGGATCCATTTTGTGACATTATATTTAAATTCTATCAATTACTTATGTAGTTTTCCCACTAGTTTGACCAGTGTGGAGACCCCCTCCATATTTTCAAAAAGAGGAAAAGTTCAAACTTGAAAACTACCACCCCATTTCTTTAGCCAATGGAATGGCTAGGTCTAACAAATTGAATTCTGCCCTGCAAGAGTACAAGAATTAGTAGAGGCTAAAGTGCCTGCTCAGCCCTCACACTTCTACAAAGTGAGAGTGAACCCAATCATAAAGGTAAAACAGGCACAGTAAAGAGATATACCTGCTTCCCCTTTTGTGGTAACGTGGGCTGAGGGAAGGCTGTATTCTCAAGATGGGTATGAATGTGAAGCAGTAGCAACCCAACCAGCAAAATAGAACAGTCCAAAATAAAGGAATGTCCAATCAAGATTCAATACAAATATATTTACTTTAAATACACACACCATATGCAACAACCACTAAATAGAAAACACTACAAAAACTTACCACTGTAGCAACAAACAAAAAAATACGCCAGCTAGCAAGTTGCAGGACTCTGGGTAATGAGACGGTGGGGCGGGGGGAAGTTACACATGGGATTAAAGTGACCTGACTAGTTTCAAGGGACCAAAAATGGATCAGGGGGTAATTATCAGGCAGCAGTACATTTGCTGTGTCTTGGTGGTTTGACAGCATTGAACCAGGCTTCTTTGCGCTGTCCTGGAACTTTGATTCAGGCTTGCATGTGGCAGTTGCAGTAGTCCAGACAGCAAGCAGATGTCGAGTCAAGGTCAAACTGGGGGTTGCTGTGGTTCGAGAAATGGGGATGGTGGAGATCACCAGGATCAGTTTGATGCTTAAGGTTCCATGACTGATGTGGGGATGTCAGAATGCGCAAGATGAGTCAGTTCGATGCTGTACTTGAAGGTCATGGTTGGGGAAGAACACAAGGGTTGGGTGACTGTTAAATGGATCAGTGATAAAAAAAAGCTGGAGGATTGAAAGGCGGTTCAAGCACTGCTGGTGCAGTGATGCTTCTTTGTTGGAGCCAAGGTAATGACTTGCTTTAGCTTTCTCAGGGTTGCAGCAAACTTGGTTGAATGCACAGTACTGTGGTTCGGATATTGGTGAATGCCAAAGGCAGCTCCACAGGGTCCTGTTGGTTCAAGTGGTGTCAAATGCCCTTGAATCATGACTAGCAGTGGTTCAACGATGAACGTTCAGAAAGCCTATTTGTCTTGGCGCTCAGGGGCTGTAGGTCTCACTCTGGAGTTTCAGGGGCAAGAGTAGTCCTTGTATTCAGCCTCCCAAACATGAGGAGGCTGGTAAATACCCGTAGTGGTTCTTCCTCATGATGAGGTCCTGGGTACCAGGGCAGCTTGCAGAGAAGCAGCTCTTGTTGCAGCAGGTCACCCCCAATGTGCCCCGGGATGGTACGGGAGCAGAGCTTGTCTCTGCCTTGGACTACCTGTATTTACCTCACGACTGGAGTACTTTGGAAATGACTGCTTTCCCAACAGGGTCCAAAAAAATTCTTCTTCAAGGGTTGAAGTCCAGAGATGAATCAATGAAGGAGTGGGAGACCACTTTTTTTAAAGGTAAAAGCCAATAGGTGATAAGGGGAATGCCAATACAGAAAGAAACTCAGAATTGATAAATGGACAAAGCTTAAACTAAACAATACATTCTGCAGGTATTGAAAAAACTAGTTTTACTTGCAAATGCACAATAAATAAACAATAAATAAATATGATCAGCCTGGCTGCAGGACAATCGCACAGTAAAGTCCCCAATTTGGATGTGAGGAGGGCTGGTAGAAACAACGACATATCAGTCGGGACGGTGTGTGCTGCGTCTCTTAATGTTCCTATTTTGTCAAACCGTCACCTTTTTACACTGTAAACAAGAGCCTGAACCCACCTAAGGCAATATTAAGAATTGATGAGTGCATGGAGCAGATGTTTCCTTAAACAGTGACAGTAATTTATTTCAGTGAATGGCCAGCACAATGCCATGTCTTACCTCATCTCTGTGCTTCAAAATGTTACCGGTGCCCGTGAAGCTGCCAACTTCAAAACCTCTCGTTTTGTGCTGTAATTGAAATAGAATAATGCTATCCTCTGTGAGAAAGAAAGCAGTAATTGGGGACTCTGGAGGGTAGGCCATGCCCAGCGGGTGGGCCTTCCTGCACAGGGTGGCATGAGAGGATTCATAAGTACCCCAGTGGACACTACTCAACAGCAATGCCCTAATCTGTTACCCCAGTGAGCCGTCATCAGAATATATCATTATCACCTCACCCCAATGACAGCGTCCAGTAATCTGCATAAAATACACTATGCCTAACATTACAACACTACTGATGCCTGGGAAGGCCTGAAGATACTCCCATTCACATTTAAATGGAAATGCCCTCAAAATGTTCAGCATTTTGTTTATTATCTGTCTGTGGGCTTTGCCCTTATAATCTGTCGCCCTAATCCTTAAAAAGAGCATTAATCCCAGTCATGAAGGGCTTGGCGGCATCATGAACAACTCAAGGGTGCTGTCAGTTCAGCCCATGTTTCTCCCACAAAGGGAAGTGTTTCAGGAAACCCTGCTTTCTTACCCCACTTGGGCTCCAGTGGCTTCCGTTCCCCATAGACTGCGATGTCTTTCATAGTGGCAATTCCTTTATCGCTGGCCCCTCCTTTCTTTGTTCATCGTAGCCGGATCTGGGGGTGGAATCACCTTAACCTTCTCTGAATGTTTCTGCCCATCATTGTACAGCCTTCAGCTCAGTCTGCAGGTTCTGGAGGGCCACTCAAAACCAAGCCCCACCTTCTTAAAGAGCATTCTCCTTTTTATGGCGGTTCTATGATCATTGATCCCCCGTTCATTCTTTTGCTGCACTTTTTGCCTGAAAACATTTTGTTGAAAAGAATAATCATTGATTTTCTTTTTTTTTGGGAGCGGGAGCCCGCCCAATCCCCCTCCCCTATTATTTATTCCCTATCCACCACCCCACCCTACCCGTTATAACCAACTCCCCTCCCCCATATTTTTCTACGTTTTTTTTTCAGCAAACAATGTTCGGCAAAAAGTACTGCAAAGAAGAAAAATGGGCAATGAATGAGCATCGTACCGTTATGGCCCAGTCATGGAATTATAAATATATCCAGATTTCAGCAAACAGTGAACGCGATCCACAATAGGACCAAAGAGCTCTGGTGTAAAACACCTATTAAAGGAAGCCGAGAAACCAGCAGGGCTAAATCATTATCTTTCAAGACTTCCTCCATTGTGTGGCTGCTCAAGTGACTCATGCTGTTCTTTGGCAGTGGATGGTCAGAGCTTGACCTGAGCTGTGGATCCATGGGATCTGTGCAAATTGTTCAATGTCCTACCCTTTATCAGGAGCCTGTTGATTGACGGAATGGGCACATGCCTGGTTTCAAGTAGCCCTTAGTTAGCTTGTAACTGTGTGTAAAAGTGCTTTTTTAAGTGAATTAAGAGAAGATTCAGTTTTATTAATAACGCCAGAATCCAGGAGACCTTTAATTGAACAATTGTGTGATTGTTTTGCCAGCCAGTGTTTCTATGATTTTCTTTTTGAGTGTGGCATTTCTTTCAGAAACAGTATCTTATGATTTCTTAATCCAGGACCATCCCCTCACCGACCCTTGGGATATACCCCAAAACTAGGGCCCTTCAACTCAACAATCACTCATATGTACACAATGGCATACAGGCTCAAACTGGGTAGTGCATAAGGAGTCCATTCTCTGACCTCACTGGCATACACCGTCATAATACTACAAGGAGATGTGGGGATCCTACCCACAGCTCTGGACTGGTAGTCTACTGAGAGCCATTTGGCTCCTGACCATCCGGCAGGACACTCACACACAAACCTGGACTGGCCCGTCATGAGGGGGGGGTGTTAGTTTCCCACCACCTGCCAGGCCTGTTCCCTCAATCATACACCAGAGTATGAAACCGGTGAGGACTTGAGCACTGGCCACTCAGACATGCACCATGACATAGAAGCACACATTGAGCATCACCACAGCTGCCCCTTCCTGTTCCCATGGTAAGAATAAGCTCCAACCCCACACACCATACAGCCCCATGTGGGGGTAAGTGTGCAGGGCTGGGGGGGAGAGGTGCAGCAGTCAAGGAGGGTAGGGAGGCACAGAGGAAGTAGCAGAAGTCAAGTATGGAAAAGAGAGGATACAGAGGGTTTAGCATCAGTCAAGGAAAGAGCACAGGGGCAACAGAAGGGGTAGAGGCAGTGCAGGAGGGGTTCAGGGAGTACTTGGGGAATAGCAGAGGCAGTGCAGGAGGGGCTCAGGGAGTACTTGGGGAATAGCAGAGGCAGTGCAGGAGGGGCTCAGGGAGTACTTGGTGAATAGCAGAGGCAGTGCAGGAGGGGCTCAGGGAGTACTTGGGGAATAGCAGAGGCAGTGCAGGAGGGGCTGAGGGAGTAATTGGGGAATAGCAGAGGCAGTGCAGGAGGGGCTCAGGCAGTACTTGGGGAATAGCAGAGGCAGTGCAGGAGGGGCTCAGGGAGTACTTGGGGAATAGCAGAGGCAGTGCAGGAGGGGCTCAGGGAGTACTTGGCGAATAGCAGAGGCAGTGCAGGAGGGGCTCAGGGAGTACTTGGGTAATAGCAGAGGCAGTGCAGGAGGGGCTGAGGGAGTAATTGGGGAATAGCAGAGGCAGTGCAGGAGGGGCTCAGGCAGTACTTGGGGAATAGCAGAGGCAGTGCAGGAGGGGCTCAGGGAGTACTTGGGGAATAGCAGAGGCAGTGCAGGAGGGGCTCAGGGAGTACTTGGGGAATAGCAGAGGCAGTGCAGGAGGGGCTCAGGGAGTACTTGGTGAATAGCAGAGGCAGTGCAGGAGGGGCTCAGGGAGTACTTGGGGAATAGCAGAGGCAGTGCAGGAGGGGCTCAGGGAGTACTTGGGGAATAGCAGAGGCAGTGCAGGAGGGGCTCAGGGAGTACTTGGGGAATAGCAGAGGCAGTGCAGGAGGGGCTCAGGGAGTACTTGGGGAATAGCAGAGGCAGTGCAGGAGGGGCTCAGGGAGTACTTGGGGAATAGCAGAGGCAGTGCAGGAGGGGCTCAGGGAGTAATTGGGGAATAGCAGAGGCAGTGCAGGAGGGGCCCAGGCAGTACTTGGGGAATAGCAGAGGCAGTGCAGGAGGGGCTCAGGGAGTACTTGGGGAATAGCAGAGGCAGTGCAGGAGGGGCTCAGGGAGTACTTGGGGAATAGCAGAGGCAGTGCAGGAGGGGCTCAGGGAGTACTTGGGGAATAGCAGAGGCAGTGCAGGAGGGGCTCAGGGAGTACTTGGGGAATAGCAGAGGCAGTGCAGGAGGGGCTCAGGGAGTACTTGGGGAATAGCAGAGGCAGTGCAGGAGGGGCTCAGGGAGTACTTGGGGAATAGCAGAGGCAGTGCAGGAGGGGCTCAGGGAGTACTTGGTGAATAGCAGAGGCAGTGCAGGAGGGGCTCAGGGAGTACTTGGGGAATAGCAGGGGCAGTGCAGGAGGGGCTCAGGGAGTACTTGGTGAATAGCAGAGGCAGTGCAGGAGCGGCTCAGGGAGTACTTGGGGAATAGCAGAGGCAGTGCAGGAGGGGCTCTGGGAGTACTTGGGGAATAGCAGAGGCAGTGCAAGAGGGGCTCAGGGAGTACTTGGGGAATAGCAGAGGCAGTGCAGGAGGGGCTCTGGGAGTACTTGGGGAATAGCAGAGGCAGTGCAAGAGGGGCTCAGGGAGTACTTGGGGAATAGCAGAGGCAGTGCAGGAGGGGCTCAGGCAGTACTTGGGGAATAGCAGAGGCAGTGCAGGAGGGGCTCAGGGAGTACTTGGGGAATAGCAGGGGCAGTGCAGGAGGGGCTCAGGGAGTACTTGGTGAATAGCAGAGGCAGTGCAGGAGGGGCTCAGGCAGTACTTGGGGAATAGCAGAGGCAGTGCAGGAGGGGCTCAGGCAGTACTTGGGGAATAGCAGGGGCAGTGCAGGAGGGGCTCAGGGAGTACTTGGGGAATAGCAGAGGCAGTGCAGGAGGGGCTGAGGGAGTAATTGGGGAATAGCAGAGGCAGTGCAGGAGGGGCTCAGGCAGTACTTGGGGAATAGCAGAGGCAGTGCAGGAGGGGCTGAGGCAGTACTTGGGGACTAGCAGAGGCAGTGCAGGAGGGGCTGAGGGAGTACTTGGTGAATAGCAGAGGCAGTGCAGGAGCGGCTCAGGGAGTACTTGGGGAATAGCAGAGGCAGTGCAGGAGGGGCTGAGGGAGTAATTGGGGAATAGCAGAGGCAGTGCAGGAGGGGCTGAGGGAGTAATTGGGGAATAGCAGAGGCAGTGCAGGAGGGGCTGAGGGAGTAATTGGGGAATAGCAGAGGCAGTGCAGGAGGGGCTCAGGCAGTACTTGGGGAATAGCAGAGGCAGTGCAGGAGGGGCTCAGGGAGTACTTGGGGAATAGCAGAGGCAGTGCAGGAGGGGCTCAGGGAGTACTTGGGGAATAGCAGAGGCAGTGCAGGAGGGGCTCAGTGAGTACTTGGGGAATAGCAGAGGCAGTGCAGGAGGGGCTCAGGGAGTACTTGGGGAATAGCAGAGGCAGTGCAGGAGGGGCTCAGTGAGTACTTGGGGAATAGCAGAGGCAGTGCAGGAGGGGCTCAGGGAGTACTTGGGGAATAGCAGAGGCAGTGCAGGAGGGGCTCAGGCAGTACTTGGGGAATAGCAGAGGCAGTGCAGGAGGGGCTGAGGGAGTAATTGGGGAATAGCAGAGGCAGTGCAGGAGCGGCTCAGGGAGTACTTGGGGAATAGCAGAGGCAGTGCAGGAGGGGCTGAGGGAGTAATTGGGGAATAGCAGGGGCAGTGCAGGAGGGGCTCAGGGAGTACTTGGTGAATAGCAGAGGCAGTGCAGGAGGGGCTCAGGCAGTACTTGGGGAATAGCAGAGGCAGTGCAGGAGGGGCTGAGGGAGTACTTGGGGAATAGCAGAGGCAGTGCAGGAGGGGCTCAGGGAGTAATTGGGGAATAGCAGAGGCAGTGCAGGAGGGGCTCAGGGAGTACTTGGGGAATAGCAGAGGCAGTGCAGGAGGGGCTCAGGGAGTACTTGGTGAATAGCAGAGGCAGTGCAGGAGCGGCTCAGGGAGTACTTGGGGAATAGCAGGGGCAGTGCAGGAGGGGCTCAGGGAGTACTTGGGGAATAGCAGAGGCAGTGCAGGAGGGGCTCATGGAGTACTTGGGGAATAGCAGGGGCAGTGCAGGAGGGGCTCAGTGAGTACTTGGTGAATAGCAGAGGCAGTGCAGGAGGGGCTCAGGGAGTACTTGGGGAATAGCAGAGGCAGTGCAGGAGGGGCTGAGGGAGTACTTGGTGAATAGCAGAGGCAGTGCAGGAGGGGCTCAGGCAGTACTTGGGGAATAGCAGAGGCAGTGCAGGAGGGGCTGAGGGAGTACTTGGGGAATAGCAGGCAGTTTGTTTGTTTGTTTGTTTGTTTATTTATTTATTGTGCGCACCAGACCCTAGGGTAACAGGGCGCAAGAGAACAAGGAGGTTTACAGCTTAGTTAACGTTTACAGGTTACAGATTAGTTAACGTTACAGGTTACAGGCATAGTGGACATTTCGAGTCTGCAGGGTAGGGCAAGTGCAAGTGCAGATAAGGCGTAGCTAAACAGTCAAATCTATGGCGATCAAACAGTAAAAGCAGGTTGGTACAAACATAATAAGAAGACGTTACGTATAAAGTGACATACGCTATGTCGCATTCTCAATAAGCCATTTTATGGTGTTCTTTCTGAAGTTATTGAAGGTTTGGTCAGATCTGAGTGCAAGGGGTAGGGAGTTCCATAACTGTGCTGCCTTAACTGGGAAGCTGGAACCTCCAATGGTGGCTAGTTTGAATCTGGGCACTAGGAGGCAGTTGGGGCTGGCTGTCCTTGTGAGTCTCGTTGGATTTTTCCTGTTGAAGCGTTCTGAGAGGTATCGGGGAGCTTTGTTGTTTAGGCATTTGTGGATAAGGGACGCAGATTTAAGGTTGATTTTTTCTTGGGTGGAAAGCCATTTGTGTCTTCGACTTATTTCTGAAATGTGTGCACTTCTGGGGATACTTAAGGCCGCTCTAAGTGCATTGTTTTGGAGTACTTGGATTCTGTGGATGATTTGTTTGGTAGTCCCTATGTAGAGGGCGTTACAATAATCTAATTTCGATAAGATGAGGGCTCTAGCTAGAATAAGACAACTGTCCTCTGAGAGGAATGGTTTCCCAGCTCGTATTAACTTGCATGTATAGGCAGTGGATGATGACAATGAGTTCACCTGTTTGGTGAAAGATAGTGTCGCATCAAGGTAAAAACCTAGGGTTTTTACTTCTCTGGCGACCTTGATAGTGTTGCCATCTATGATGAAGGCGGAGTAGTTTTGGTTAAGTTTGGAGATACGGGCTGCCGTGCCCAGGATGATGAGCTCTGTTTTGTCATCGTTCAAGCATAGGCCATGGTTGGCCATCCATGCCTGAACGATGCTGTAGACTCTATTCACCAGAGCCAGGTCTTCGACGTAATCCCCAGTAAGTGGTAAGAGAATCTGAGTATCATCCGCATAGTTAGTGTAGGTGATACCCAGATTATCAAGATCGTCAAAGAGTGGCTTGGTGAAGATGTTATAGAGTGTCGGCGAGACGCAGGATCCCTGGGGCACTCCGCAAGTGATTGGGATAGGGTCTGCTGCCGCTGCAGGGGAGAACACCCTCATAGTCCTGTCACTAAGAAATGATTGAATCCAGACTAGACAGAGGCAGTGCAGGAGGGGCTCAGGCAGTAGGGGCTCAGGGAGTAATTGGGGAATAGCAGAGGCAGTGCAGGAGGGGCTGAGGGAGTAATTGGGGAATAGCAGAGGCAGTGCAGGAGGGGCTCAGGCAGTACTTGGGGAATAGCAGAGGCAGTGCAGGAGGGGCTCAGGGAGTACTTGGGTAATAGCAGAGGCAGTGCAGGAGGGGCCCAGGCAGTACTTGGGGAATAGCAGAGGCAGTGCAGGAGGGGCTCAGGGAGTACTTGGTGAATAGCAGAGGCAGTGCAGGAGGGGCTGAGGGAGTACTTGGGGAATAGCAGAGGCAGTGCAGGAGGGGCTCAGGGAGTAATTGGGGAATAGCAGAGGCAGTGCAGGAGGGGCTCAGGGAGTACTTGGGGAATAGCAGAGGCAGTGCAGGAGGGGCTCAGGGAGTACTTGGGGAATAGCAGAGGCAGTGCAGGAGGGGCTCAGGCAGTACTTGGGGGGGCCGAGTGGGCATAGGAGGAAGGAGTAGTGAAAGAAGCCACAGAAAGGTAGAAGGCTGGTGTCCGCAGTGAAAAGAGTGCATCAGCAATAAGGGAAGGACACAGTGGGCGGGGAGGGGGCTGCAACAAACTACAGAACAGGAGACAGGAATGGGGCAGCCACAGATTGGCAGCAAGGGGGCAGCACCAATCAGGGGTCGCAAAGAGCCAAACAATGGGCACATATAGGGTGAAAAAAGAAAATACATCACTCATGATTCAGGTGATAGGGGTTGGACAGGCATTTGGGTGATTGGGGAGAGGGTTTGGGGCTCTCCTTCTTTTGGTGCACTTCTTGGAACAGAGAACACAGCACCAAGTTTCTCTTCTCTCTAGGCTCCACTTTGTGGGAAAGTAATCAAAAACCCATAATTTGTGGGGCTTCACTTCAGGCAATAGTGGGGTGTCCAGTCATTGATGGCTTTCAGGAAGTTCTTCAGATGATGAACTCTCAAAGAGATGACTTTTAGAGATGTGGCTCAGCGGCATCACTGTATTGACGCTTTGTATTGACGCATGTAGATACCTGGCTAGCCCACCAGGACCCCTAGCGGCGTAATGTGTTCATTAAAGCACATGATGTGATGGGTGGGGTAAGAAGGAACTGTGAGGAAGGCTGGAACAAGATAAGTCTGACCTTCTACCGCCCTGAGCCGCTGTAGCCATGGGAGCAATGCCAGCTCAAAACTACGAGGCCGAAGGCTACTGAATTGCCCAAAATGTTCACGAGTGCCTAATTACCTGTCATGTTAAAAACCACGCCGAGATCACGTGAGAGCATCGAACAGACATCTCTGCCATCAGGTATCCAGAACCTAACAAGTAGCAATGTTATCTCTGCAGCCATTTTGGACAACAGACCGGCACACCTGCTAGTGATTGCCGCTGGCGCCTGCATTAGGGAACCAAGGGTCATCCTAATAGCTCTGCGCGAGGACAATGCGGTTAGTAAAGGGATGGAAATTTCACAGGAAAATGAAGCAGGGGCGTGAACTTTTACGAACTTTAAAAAACCTTCCAAAGAGCCACGAGCCGAAGACGTATCAATTCACTGCATCTTTTGTTGCTGCAGCGGCAGGCAGAAGCAAGACAAGCACCCAAACGGGGAGGCACTCACTAGAATTCGCTACTGGTTTCAGTCCACCGTAATCTTCATAAGCAGCTCAGCAGTGACATGGGGGAAAACGGCGGGGCACGAGGAAGGCTTAAGAGTCAGAGGGGAAGAAATTGGCCAGCGCCTCCATCGGTGATGCCTGGCTTTATGAACTGCTTTCATTCAGGGAAATGGCCTGCTCTGAGCTGCTGCATAAAGGTGCCATTGTTGCATTCCTAGTTCCATCCAGAGGGCTAACAAAGTTACGGCTTCATTCGAGGAATTCGCTCACTGCTGTTCAATTTCTTTCAAATGTCAAATGTCTGCAGCTTTATATCGTTTTTAACAAGTCTGCTGCCCTATTTTACAGTAGACATGACTGTACCAGTATTTAGGTGCCTGTTCTGCACTGCAGACCCGTCTCTTTTGCTGACTTAGTTGGAACTTTGTTAAACCTGGGAGCATATGAGATTGTGCTAATTATTTTGAAGAATATAGGGCCAAGACTATCAACACATGGAGGCGCGGTATATTGAATATTCGGCTAAACACTATTCGGCTAAACACTAAAATCTTAACTGATAACTCCCTCTTCTAAGTACTGCAAAACAGTTGTTAGTAATCCTGTTAAAAGGCTGGTAAGGAATCTCAGTGGGTGGACCGCTTGTTGCTACGACCTGTGCAATCTGGAAATTGCAGGTTCGAATCCCGGCAATGCCAATTCAGCCTTTCTTCCTTCCGAGGTGGATAAATGAGTACCAATTTCGGTTGGGTTGGATGATACATGTATGTAAATATTTTCTGTGTGCAGTGCTTTGGCTAAAACGCTATATGACAAATCACTTTCTTTCATTTTTTTATTTAATGTCGAGTCAATTACCATAGAAAATGACTTTTCACATAAGATTACAAACCTACATATATAAAAATTCATGGCATTAAAATAAAACTAGTTAATATTAAAGACAACAATGGTATGTCTCTACCTAACCAGTCCTCTGAGCATTTTAATCTTTTACAGTGTACAATTGAAAAAGACTAAGTTCATTCAACAAACTGATTATCTCCAAAGTTAAAACAGTTTGATGCCCAGAGGACAGTCTCAACCATAATTCCTCATTTTCCAACCACTCGACATTGGCCACAAAGCGTTTAATCAGCATGGTTCTTCTAACTAGCGTTCCTGGGCATTTTGACAGAATATCATGTAATGTCTGTTCTGGACGCCCACCACACCAGTTGCAACCACCACTAACTTCTGGCTCTTTCTTCTGCAATGCTAATAGTTGCCTAATTGGAAGTAAATCCATTCGAAATCTAAGGAAATCACCTCTTCTGTTAGCATTCGGAAATGTTCTTAAATGTTTTGGTACAATTCCAATCCACTCTAAACAAAGCTTTTTTAATACCAATTGGATTCACCACACGATCTTCAAGTGTTTTGTCACATTTAATTAGTATTTCCGGCACCTCCTTTTGTAAGGCTCCAAGATGGATACTGGTGCACCCCTTCAGCACTGAGTACACATTTTCATATAAGGTGTTTCCGGCAGGAAGCTGTATGAATCTATATTACTGAACTAGTTTCCACTCTAGGTAAACAGTCTGTGAACTCATTATGAATTCGTACCTTAGAGAGGTCATTGGCAGCCCTTTTTTCCATAATCTCCCCTCCAGTTTTACCAAATCCAACTGCCATGCCTGTGATTCAATATGCATACCATAAATTAGTGTCGGAATAACTTTCCCCTTGTAGAATTTAATCAGGGGTATTATGGAAAACCTGCATTATCGTCTCATGAGTCTTTTCATTTGACAAATCATCTGGTCGATTTTCCCAATGAGTCTATCCTCAATGAGTGCTATTTTGGGATGGGAGTTAAAGAATAAATCCCAATTATTTGATTTCATAGCGGCTACTAAAGCGGATTATACTAGATTTTGTCAGGTTCATAATAAGAGCATTCTTATCTGCATACCTTTCCAAATCCAATAGTAGGTGCTGGTGGCCTCAAGGAGTTTGGTCCAGAAGTAGAATGTCATCCGCGTATGCGACCCAATAGACCTTGCAGATGCTGACTTTCAGACTGGCTAAGGCCCGATCTTCTAGAGCATTATTCGAGTCTGATAAAAAGAGGTTAAAGAGGCAGGGGGCAAGAATGCACCCGGCCTCACCCCCCTTTCAGTTGGAATTGATTTCATTAAATGTGCTTCCACATCTAGATGTACCTGTACATGTGAATGCGTATGAAGATGTATTATTAATAAGAGGAGGCCTGGTGAAATACCCCAGTCTCTCAGTTTACACCAGAGATTACCTCTATGTACAGTATCAAAGGCCTTCAATAGGTCTACTGAGGCTACATATAGAGGTAGATAACCTGTTGTCCAGGCTTTCCCCCTCATTATATTTATGACCAGTCTGTTCAGTGAGGCGGACATGCCCTTCCTAAACCCAATCAGTTTTCTACACAGGATCCCATTCATTTCTGCCCATCCCTCTAATTCTTTGAGGATGATGCTTGCGAATACCTTACTATCCACATCCAGTAGGGCAATCGGGCGACGGTTCTCCGGATCTGCCCGATTGCTCTTCTTATAGATTGGAATAATTATTGCTACTTTCCAACTGGCCGTATTGGTTCTGCTAAAAAGAATGTTCATGAATAGTATCAAAAGAATTTGGGACCACAAGACCATATCAGACTTCAGTATAACATTTCTGAGACCAATGAATAACTATTATTACTCACTGCAAATGTGCCCATTGTACCAAACCAAAAAAGACTTGGCCCTTATGGGATCCTGACATATGACAGCACGCTGCACACTGACATCCAAATCTATTATTTAACTCACTGAACTATTTGACTGCCTCTGCTAGCCTGTGCAATGTTGCATTTGAAGTGGACATCTCTGCAATTTCTCATATTTTATTTGACCGATGTGTGGTTTGGTTTTGTATCTGGAGCTATTATGCTATCTCTTGGCTGCTTCTGAGTGCTTTTGGAAATAGAAGCAGGCTGCAGTGCCAAAAAAAGAGCACGGCCCAGAGAAGGCGTGCCAGCGCACACGACTCTATGTGCTGGGGAGCCAGGCCATAGGCCCATGAAAGGGACCAAATCTCCCTAAACATGCAGGAATGCTCTAAAGGTCACTTTCCTACTGGCATAAATAAAAAGTATGCATGCAGCTTTTTATGCATGCTCTTTACGTACTGCCAGATTCTCTTTTATTTGTTTGAACCCCTTCTGCTCAATCACATAAACTTGCATTTATTTATTATTTATTTGATAATACACCCAAACCCGGAGGTATCATAGCCTAGGTTACATGGCTACAGTAAATCTTTCTCGTTGCAAGGAAGAGATGTGAGGAGAAAGTACAGCATGACAGTTACAGAGCAAATCAAGATTACCGGTAGTATGAGCTAAAGAGTTTCAACAACATATGGTGGTAAACAGGACTAATGAATGCATTTGGGTAAACAGGTTAGAATTTGTTGAATAGCCAGGTTTTAAGTAGTTTCTTAAACTTAGTATGGGAAGGCTCGTTGCTTATGTTTGGTGTGAGTGAGTTACTCCAGCATCTGATTATGAAGCTATGGGTATGCATGCAATCCAATGGAATCCACCTGCGTTATACACCTGCCAAAAGCAGGTGGATTCCATGAGAAACCATTGTATATGCTGCCTGTCATATGTAAAGGTCACACAGCATTTACACAATTTGGACTATGAAGTGCAAAAAGAAAGAGTAAGGTGATGTTGCCTGTTTACACTCCCTTTTGCACTTCCTAATGCAATTGATGAAAATTGCACAGAGGGTGACATTTTCAGCTGAGTGCAATATAACAGGTCCTCTGATTGAAATTTACAAGGTTTTTGAATTGGCTTCTGTATACCCGCTTTTAAATTTAGCCACAATACAATTGTACTGATTTGGCATCTGCAAATTTCGAATTTAGCCACACTAGAATTGTATTGATTTAGTTAATACCACTCTTTAATTTAGCTGCACTAGAATGGTACAGATTTAGTTAACGCTGCTTTTGAATTTAGCCACACTGGAGCTGTGCTGACTGGGTTCACGGTGCTTTGAATTTAGCCACACTAGAACTTTACCGATTTAGCTGATGCTGCTCTTGAATTTAACCACACTAGAACTGTACTGATTTGGCGTCCACTGCTTTGGAACTTAGCCAAACTAGAACCGTACTGATTTCGTTGTTTAGATTTAGTTTAGATGCGGGGCTCTACAAACAATACACTTGGCCCAAAGCAAACACAGGACAATAAAACATGAAGAACCAAGTATAAAGCTACTCAACACCCAGAGATGTCCTGAAACTAACTGGCCAGCCCGGCATTCTCTTTTCCACACCCTCACACCTCTCGCGTACAACACACACCCAGAGGGCTAGTGACACAACCTACCAAAAACTTGCAAAACACACACCCCTCTCTAATCATACTACAAGCCCAATACCTGCAGAGAACAAACAACTCAGACACTGAACTCCACCCTTATGGACACAAGCCCAGTGCACATAACAAAGCACACCTAAAAGCGCACACACACCGACGCCAATTTCTCCTGGTTCTGCATGCAAAAAACAGATGATTACAACCTCTATCCTAACCCTCTCTCCCTCACTAACCAACCCTAGCCACTTTTCTTACAGAGCCACGTGAGCGCATTTCAGATCATGAAAATGGCAGCGGTGCACGGTATAAGTCAACCTAACATAACCTCACTGGAGATGACCAAATACTGAATATTTCCATGTTTATGACTGAGAAAAGCAACAGATCTAAATGTGGCCCATTTGGGCCCAAAAAATACCACAAGCTAAATTATATAAGATTGTAGTATTCTTCTAAAGGAGGTTCCATTCGCTCACAACTTAACTGCCATAGGATTCTACCAACCAATGGACCAGAATGCCACAAATGTCACCATAAAGAGCATATAGCTTCCTTAGGGTGGTAAATGATATATGATGGAATAGCTTCCAAATGTACAGGTCATAAAATGAATATGTCAGAGTGAGCCAAATGTCACACTGTACATTTGGATAAAACACTTTGGCATGAAATCAAGGATCAGTAAACAAGAATGTGCATAGACCAGGGGTCTGAAACCGTTGGCTCTCCAGGTGTTTTGGACTACAACTCCCAACAGACCTATCCAGCATAATTATGAGCGATGTTGGGAATTGTCCAAAACTACGGGACAGCGCACATTACAGACCCCCGACATAGACTATGTTACCAGAACACATCAACACCTTGCATCACCAGCTTTTTCAGATGTCCAAGTAGCTTGAGACCCTTTCAGTGGAGTTGTAGATTCATCAAAGTGTCCACCCTAGGAAGAAAAATACAGCACCTTACTCAAGGGTCAAGTGCTTGGCTTGGCTTTGACATGAGCCACCATGCATTTTGTAGGTTCGAATTCTGCAGAGCCGCCTCGGTCATTCAACCTTCTGAGGTCAATATGTTGAGTGCCATTACATTTGAAAATAATAGCGGCTATATTTATAGCATTAGAAGTGGGAGAATGATGTTATGAAGCGCTGTATGAAACCTGATATTATTCAAAAGGACAGCCTATATTGAACATACATTATGACAATGTGTGTGATAATTGAAACCGTCAAAAGATACATTAACCAATCAGTACACACTAGCTTGCATTGACATGGAGTAGACGCCTCTTAGCCTTGATGCCCTTTCCCACGAGCGCCAAAGCAATGCCACCTTGGACTTTACAAGTGATTACCCACCCACTCACTCACACTGGAGGCACGTGCCTTAATGTGCATGTGCTCTAAGAAGCATGAACAGGGTACATGAAGCCGCAGGGGTCCTTTAGGGGTCCACGCCTGGGTCATGTTCTGCAGAGAACTCTGCTGTTCATTAAGCACAGAAAATACAAATAAAAATGCTATATGTGTAGCTATACACATTTCTTTAGCACTACCAATTTCCTTTCATTGATAAGCTGACCAGAGTTATGTGGTCTCAACAAAAATCATTGGGCCTCATTTTAAAAAAAAAGAGTCCATTGCACAGAGGGGAACGCCTATTTATGCGCTTGTTTTGTGCTAAATGCTGCCTCTGTAATTTTTGGCAGAGCTAGACGAAGTGACATTGCGTTAACACTTTTTTGCGCCTGTCGTAATGCGAAACCTGAAGCTGCCTCTTGCATTTCCTATGGAGGCTCTGATGGAATCCGTCTGCTTTCAGCATGTGCTAAAACAGGCAGCTTTCATCGGAACCATGCGGATTCCGTAGGCAGGGCCAGAAAGTAAGGCAGAAAAGGTACATCCATTCTGTGCCACAGCCCAGCCCGAAAAAGAATCAGAAAAATGTCTCAGGCCTCATTCTGCATCACTTGCAACTGTTCAATGTATTTTGGGATCATGATGTTTTGCTCTGCTCGAGCAATTTGGAGGCTATTCTCAATGGTTCTCTGTCCTTCCCTGCACCGGGAACACTAGGTCCGACGCAGCACCGATTCGGCAATGGACGCCATTGAAAGGGATAAGGAACTTCATGTAGTTCCCTTCTCCCCGACCCATGGCAGCCATTTTTTTGGGTAATTTTTCACGAGTTACACGCCATTTCTCAACTTAAGAAAAATGAACTATTAGTACTGCAGTACAACGTGCCAGGGTACTAATAGCTACAGAGCCCTCGGAGCTCATGTTAAGGCCCTCTCTAGGCTTGGGCGTGGAACGGATGCCCTGGGGTTCTATTGCTTTAATAAATATGCTCAGCATTGTTCATTACAACAACGATACCACAATGGTCCCGAAAACCGAATCATGGCTCATGTATAGGGGTATGAATTTATATATATGTATATATAACACTTTTGCAACTGTTCAAATTGAGTTCTTATTCAAAATTGGGAGGAGTGCCGGGAGTAGTGGTGTTTTAGAGTTCTTGTTGGTGTTGGATTCCAACTTTTCCTTCAGGGGGAGAGGGTGTTTTATTTTCTATTTTCGTTTGGTTTTGGAGCTAGTATTTATTTGTTTGAGCATTTTACTTGTTTTCAAGATGTCTTTGGCTATGGGACGAAATCTGTCAGTCTCGGGCTGGAATGTTAATGGCATTAATAATCCGATTTCAAGGCGGAAGGTTTTTCATTGCATGGATGACATGCAGAGTGATATTTTCTTCCTGCAGGAAACGCACTTCCTGAAGGAAGAGATAAATAACTTGCGGAAGATGTGGGTAGGTAGTGTTTTTGGCTCATGTTATTCCTCAAAATCTAGAGGGGTCACCATTTTGATTCGGAGAAATGCTCCGGTGAAAGTTTTGAGGGAGTGTTCTGACAGAGATGGAAGAATCAGTATATTGCTCATGGAAATTCAAGGCGTTTAGTCCTGTGCAATATTTATGCCCCCTCGATGGATGATGGGTCATTTTTCAGAAGAGTTTCTCAGATGATCCAAGACTTAGATTCCCCAAACATTATTGTGGGTGGTGATTTTAAATTGGTGATTGACCCCCTTATGCACCGTAGTGGGGCTAAAACAGTTCAGAGGAAGGATTATCATTATTGTTCATTTCAATCTCTTATTACTGATTACGATTCAAAGGATTGTTGGAGGCTGTAACATCCAAATTTGAGAGAATTCACTTTCTATTCGGGCTCACATAATACACATTCTCGTATTGATATGCTCCTTACAGGTCGTAGGATGACAGCATTTTAGAACTAGTGTGATTGGAAACATTGTGATCACAGATTATGCACCTGTGTCTTTGATTTTGAAAATAGAGTTTAAATTCACAGATCTTTTAATTGGAAAATGAATACCTCTATCCTGCAGGATGAAGATTTGCTTGAAAAGATTAGGGGCCTCATCATGAGTTGGGCTGTTGCCCTTAAATGCATTGGTAACAGTGTTACCGACACATTTAAGGGCTGACCCTATAAGTTGGATCAGTGACATTTGTGATGATGGAAAATTGATTTCTGGAGAAGAGTTATGTGCTAAGTATAATATTGCTAATTATACAGATGTTGACTCCAGAAGATTGAAAAGGTGTATTGGGGAGGTGGAATGGCATGGAGATGTGAATCTGGATCTCTTTAAAACAGAGTGTATAAGCAAATAGTGACAAAACCTAAGGAAAATATTGAGTTGAGAGATGACTGGAGTTCACGGTTGGGACTTGAGATTTCATCGGGAATGTGGCATGACATGTGCGTGAATGTAAACCTATGTTCAATTAGCCTGAGTGAGCGGTCTAGACAAGTCAAGATTCTTAACAGAGTATGCTGGAGTCCTGAAAGACGGATGAAAAGAGGTATGCTGGATTCAAGTGTTTGTTGGAGCTGTTGGCACTCTAGAGCACATGTTTTGGGATTGAGTACGTGTGCGAGGGATCTGGCATGATGTTTGTAAAATGTGTTTGAGAGTTCTGGATTTGGATATCACTCCTGATTTTAAAACTATGATACTTGGATGTGGTGATTTACTAGATGCAATGTCCACATCACAAAAAAACTTATTATTGAGAGGGGCATCTGTCTGCTTGTATGCTAGAAAATGATTCTGCGTGGCTGGAAATCTCAAATTGCGCCACAATCTACAGATTGGATTGAGGAAATGTATTGTCTCGCTGGCATGGAAAGAGTAATATACAGGAGGCAGGGAAAACTGACAGTTTTTTAGAAGATTTGGAGAAAACTTTGGATATGTACTAGTTTCAGAAAATATTATTTTTCTTTTTGGTTTTTTTTGGGTGGTCAGGGTTGGTTTTTATCTTTTCTTTGGGGAACTCTTCCACGGTTTATGTGTTGTTTTTTAAATTGTATTGGATTTCAATGATTGTTATGATGTGATTTCCATTAATTGTTACTGTTTCACTGTTCATCTTAAAATAACTAAATAAAGTATAAAAAAATAAATAAATAATATGCTCAGCAAAACAAGTATGCTTGTAGTTTTAGTCACCCCATCTTGAATAGAGGACTTATGCACAGTGATGTGGCCTAAAAAAAACTCTCTCTGACTTTTTAAAGATTATAGACACAGAATGAACACAATTGTTACATTTACTTGCTTGAAGTAATTTATTTCGACACAGGTGTGCTGCATATGCTGGGAGGAAAATGTGTGTTCGCCACCAAATAAAACACATGACAGTTCATTATATGTCTGCCTTTGAATCCCTACCGTATGAAATGAAACAAGCCCCTCCCCTTAACCTCAGTAGATTAGGGTGCCTATTCTGCTTTGCGTGTTCAACTGTCACTTACAGGCCGATTCATGGAATAATTAGCGTGGCGCAAGTGGGCAAAAACGTGCGAATCGCAGTGGAATTGCGAAAATCGCAGTGCAAGTGCGAAAATCGCACGAAAAGCAGCGCACATCGATTCATGGAAGGGCGTGCGCGAAAAAACCATCTGATGTGCGCTAAAAAAGTGCGCGGCGCACGTTGGCGCACAGGCCATCTAACGGCGTGCGCCAGGTCACAGCGAAAATCGCACAGGCCACAGCGAAAATCGCACATAGCGCGGCGCACGCAACAAAAGTAGGCGGAATACGGGGCGTAACACTCGGAATGGGGAACAACTTGCCAAAATGTGGGTGTCACGGGGGAAGTACAGGGTGCAAGTGCGCGGAACGCCCACACGCTCGCCTACAACACGTATTCATGGAATCGAATAGGGCAAAACAGCCCACGGTCAAACCGGCACACAGGCACAAACACGACCGCCACAAGAAAGCAGGCGGTAGCGTCCCTGCGCCTGTAAAAAATGTGCGCCAAAAGGTGCGCCAACAAATAGCACCTATATACAGCTATGATGAATGTCCTATACTGTGGCCCTCCAGGAAAAATGACGTGCAAAGGGGTACCCACAAACATGGACACCCACTGACTGAAAAATAACGTGTGCGTGTATTTCGGGGTGCGCGGGAAGTTTCACACGCGAATTGGCTGGGTACGTGGATTCCAGGGGTGCGCGGGAAGTTTCACACGCGATTTGGCTGGGTACGCGGATTTCAGGGGTGCGCAGGAAGTTCCACACGCGATTTGGCCGGGTACGTGGATTTCAGGGGTGCGCGGGAAGTTCAACACGCGATTTGGCTGGGTACGTGGATTTCAGGGGTGCGCGGGTAGTTCCACACGCGATTTGGCCGGGTATGTGGATTTCAGGGGTGCGCGGGAATTTCAACATGCGATTTGGCTGGGTACGTGGATTTCAGGGGTGCGCGCGAACTTTCACACGCGATTTGGCTGGTTACGTGGATTCCAGGGGTGCGCGGGAAGTTTCACACGCGATTTGGCTGGGTACGTGTATTTCGGTGTTGCGGGGGGATGCTACACGTGATATGGCCATGTGGGTCCCCCCAGGTGTTCCCTCTACACCCTCCACGGCCCCTGAAGGCAGCCCACACCACAGGGTACTACCCTGCACCCCTGCTCATGTCCCACAGGCAACCCATCCACCATGGCCATGCCCACCAGCCAACCCACATGTCACCTTGCACCACTGATCACCAACACGTCTCCCACCACCCCCACCCCCCAGCTACTAGGGGCAGCCTCCACCAGGCCCCCACTCATGTCTCCCACCACCCCCTACCCCCCAGCCACCAGGGGCAGCCTCCACCAGGCCCCCACTCATGTCCCCTATTACCCCCACCCCCCAGCAGTGCAGGGGCACCCTCCACCAGGCCCCCACCCATGTCTCCCACCACCCCCTAGCCCCCAGCAGTCAGGGGCAGCCTCCACCAGGCCCCCACTCATGTCTCCCACCACCCCCACCCCCCCGCCACCAGGGGCAGCCTCCACCAGGCCCCCACTCATGTCTCCCACCACCCCCACCCCCCAGCCACCAGGGGCACCCTCCACCAGGTCCCCACCCATGTCTCCCACCACCCCCACCCCCCAGCCACCAGGGGCAGCCTCCACCAGGCCCCCACTCATGTCTCCCACCACCCCCACCCCCCAGCCACCAGGGGCAGCCTCCACCAGGCCCCCACCCATGTCTCCCACCACCCCCTACCCCCCAGCAGTCAGGGGCAGCCTCCACCAGGCCCCCACTCATGTCTCCCACCACCCCCACCCCCCAGCCACCAGGGGCAGCCTCCACCAGGCCCCCACTCATGTCCCCTATTACCCCCACCCCCCAGCAGTGCAGAGGCACCCTCCACCAGGCCCCCACCCATGTCTCCCACCACCCCCTAGCCCCCAGCAGTCAGGGGCAGCCTCCACCAGGCCCCCACTCATGTCTCCCACCACCCCCACCCCCAGCCACAAGGGGCAGCCTCCACCAGGCCCCCACTCATGTCTCCCACCACCCCCACCCCCCAGCCACCAAGGGCAGCCTCCACCAGGCCCCCACCCATGTCTCCCACCACCCCCTAGCCCCCAGCAGTCAGGGGCAGCCTCCACCAGGCCCCCACTCATGTCTCCCACCACCCCCCCGCCACCAGGGGCAGCCTCCACCAGGCCCCCACGCATGTCTCCCACCACCCCCACCCCCCAGCCACCAGGGGCAGCCTCCACCAGGCCCCCACCCATGTCTCCCACCACCCCCTACCCCCCAGCAGTCAGGGGCAGCCTCCACCAGGCCCCCACTCATGTCTCCCACCACCCCCACCCCCCAGCGACCAGGGGCAGCCTCCACCAGGCCCCCACTCATGTCTCCCACCACCCCCTACCCCCCAGCCACCAGGGGCAGCCTCCACCAGGCCCCCACTCATGTCCCCTATTACCCCCACCCCCCAGCAGTCCAGGGGCACCCTCCACCAGGCCCCCACCCATGTCTCCCACCACCCCGACCCCCCAGCCACCAGGGGCAGCCTCCACCAGGCCCCCACTCATGTCTCCCACCACCCCCACCCCCCAGCCACCAAGGGCAGCCTCCACCAGGCCCCCACCCATGTCTCCCACCACCCCCACCCCCCAGCGACCAGGGGCAGCCTCCACCAGGCCCCCACTCATGTCTCCCACCACCCCCTACCCCCCAGCCACCAGGGGCAGCCTCCACCAGGCCCCCACTCATGTCCCCTATTACCCCCACCCCCCAGCAATGCAGGGGCACCCTCCACCAGGCCCCACTCATGTCTCCCACCACCCCCACCCCCCCGCCACCAGGGGCAGCCTCCACCAGGCCCCCACGCATGTCTCCCACCACCCCCACCCCCCAGCCACCAGGGGCAGCCTCCACCAGGCCCCCACCCATGTCTCCCACCACCCCCTACCCCCAGCAGTCAGGGGCAGCCTCCACCAGGCCCCCACTCATGTCTCCCACCACCCCCACCCCCCAGCGACCAGGGGCAGCCTCCACCAGGCCCCCACTCATGTCTCCCACCACCCCCTACCCCCCCAGCCACCAGGGGCAGCCTCCACCAGGCCCCCACTCATGTCCCCTATTACCCCCACCCCCAGCAGTGCAGGGGCACCCTCCACCAGGCCCCCACCCATGTCTCCCACTACGCCCTAGCCCCCAGCAGTCAGGGGCAGCCTCCACCAGGCCCCCACTCGTGTCTCCCACCACCCCCACCCCCCAGCCACCAGGGGCAGCCTCCACCAGGCCCCCACTCATGTCTCCCACCACCCCCACCCCCCAGCCACCAGGGGCACACTCCACCAGGCCCCACCCATGTCTCCCACCACCCCCACCCCCCAGGGGCAGCCTCCACCAGGCCCCCACTCATGTCTCCCACCACCCCCACCCCCCAGCCACCAGGGGCAGCCTCCACCAGGCCCCCACTCATGTCTCCCACCACCCCCACCCCCCAGCCACCAGGGGCAGCCTCCACCGGGCCCCCACTCATGTCTCCCACCACCCCCACCCCCCAGCCACCAGGAGCAGCCTCCACCAGGCCCCCACCCATGTCTCCCACCACCCCCTAGCCCCCAGCAGTCAGGGCAGCCTCCACCAGGCCCCCACTCATGTCTTCCACCACCCCCACCCCCCAGCCACCAGGGGCAGCCTCCACCAGGCCCCCACTCATGTCTCCCACCACCCCCACCCCCCAGCCACCAGGGGCAGCCTCCACCAGGCCCCCACTCATGTCCCCTATTACCCCCACCCCCCCCGCAGTGCAGGGGCACCCTCCACCGGCCCCCACTCATGTCTCCCACCACCCCCACCCCCCAGCCACCAGGGGCAGCCTCCACCAGGCCCCCACTCATGTCTCCCACCACCCCCACCCCCCAGCCGTGCAATTTGCCTGGGTACGTGTACTTCGTGGTGCGCGTGAAGTTCCACACGCGATTGTACATGTACTTCGGGGTGCGCGTGAACTTCCACATGCGATTTGCCTGGGTACGTGTACTTCGGGGTGCGTGTGAACTTCCACACGCGATTTGCCTGGGTACGTGTACTTCGGGGTGCGCGTGAACTTCCACACGCGATTGGGCCTGTGAGAGTGGGTCACATGTATTCCAGGGGTGGGCGGGAATATTTACCCACGACTGTGCCTGTGAGAGCGTGCTACGTGTATTCCTGGTGTGGGCGGGAAGATTCACACGTTCGCCTACGACGTGCCGAAAAAGGGTCCAATCCTGACACACGTACGCCAGCATGAAGCAGGCGTACGTCGACCCGCGCAGCATAAAAGTGCGCGCAAACCACAAACAAGCTCATACGCCAGGATGAATATACCATTCCTAGCAGCAGTGGCCGTGGGTTACCAAAGGAGGAGGAGGAGGATAGTGAGGGCCCGAATTTTCACTCCCAGAACCAGCCTTTTTGGGATGCCTGCTGACCAGGTGTATGGGAGGTACAGGTTTCCCCCACACATAATACTGGACCTGGTCAGTGACTGGGAGGATGACCTCACATCACCCACCCTGTTCTCCCAAGCACTCAGCCCCCTGGAGAAGGTCCTCAATGTACTGCACTTCTTGGCCACAGGATCATTTCAGCGGACAAGTGCCATAGTGGGTGGGGTGTCACAGGCCACGCAGTCACGCTGCCTACACCAGGTCTTGAACATCATCACTGCACGCCCATCAGGATGAATATACCATTCCTAGCAGCAGTGGCCGTGGGTTACCAAAGGAGGAGGAGGAGGATAGTGGGGGCCCGAATTTTCACTCCCAGAACCAGCCTTTTTGGGATGCCTGATGACCAGGTGTATGGGAGGTACAGGTTTCCCCCACACATAATACTGGACCTGGTCAGTGACTGGGAGGATGACCTCACATCACCCACCCTGTTCTCCCAAGCACTCAGCCCCCTGGAGAAGGTCCTCAATGTACTGCACTTCTTGGCCACAGGATCATTTTAGCGGACAAGTGCCATAGTGGGTGGGGTGTCACAGGCCACGCAGTCATGCTGCCTACACCAGGTCTTGAACATCATCACTGCGCGCCCATCATTCCGTAGGCACCTATACCTGCCCAGGACACCTGCAGAAAGGCAGGCTGCCACCCTCGATTTCTACGGTGTGGCACAATTTCCAAAAGTGCTAGGTGCCATTGACTGCACCCATGTGGCACTACGTCCCCCCAGGGCATCTGAGCACATCTATAGGAACCGCAAGCACTGGCATTCCATCAACGTGCAGGTAGTATGTAATGCTAAGGGAATCATCACCTCAGTATATGCCAACTATCCAGGGTCCACCCACGACAGCTTCATTTACTGAATGTCTACCCTAAGCCGGGACCTAGAAGCTGGCCAGCATGGTGATACATGGCTGCTTGGTGAGTATGAATGCCACTGCACATGCATGCATGTCAGATGCAGAGTTATGTCACTACCCCACTAATGATACCCATCACCTCCTCACCAGGGGACAGTGCCTACCCTCTGAGCACCCACATGATGACGCCAATTCGGAACCCTATCACGCCTCCAGAGGTAAGATACAACACAGCCCACATTGCAACCCGGGGCATAGTGGAGCGCACATTCGGAGTGCTCAAGTCACGCTTTCGCTCCCTTGACCGGTCTGGCGGGCAGCTGTTATATGCGCCCCCAGTAGTATGCAGGATCATAGTGGCAACATGTGTCCTGCACAATGTTGCAACACGCCGGGGCCTGGCCGTGGACATGGTGGTGCCCCCACATCCCCAACCACATGCACGCCCGCTGCGCATGGGAGGGGAGAGGGCACGGGGTGAGGCAGCCCGTACGCAGCTGGTGGCTAATTACTTCACATAGAAATCACACCCCAGTGGAGTGCACACAGGTCTGGCACATACCATCTGATAAGCAATGATGACTCGACCTGACAATTAAGACGAACAAAGGGACTGTCAGCTGTCAGAACCATAGCAGCCTGAGATTGTTCATGTGGAAGTGTCACAATGTGTGCATCCCTACCTACACAAACACCACCAATGCAGTGTCATGAAAAGACACTTCCATGCTGCAGAAATGAATACCCACTTGCAAAATACTACATGAAAACAGTGCCATGTCACCCACCCCCTCCACGGCACGGCCACACAACACACCATGGAATGTCATGCAATGTGAGAGGAAAGAAATGAATCCCCACAACATGCCCCAAGTGTCAGCAGCTACAGTGTCCCTAATGGAAACCTGTCCACACATGAAACGCTCACAGTAATGCAGGACCTACAGCCCACATTACCAAATACTTACCAATAATACCAATCACCTACACAACCTCCAACCTACCTTAAACATGACATTACAGACTTAAAAATTTGCTAGCCTCACCACCTGATGATGACAGCCCTCCGAACACTTGCAAGTATACAGTGTTAGCGCCACGCAAGAGTGTAGGTGCACTGCTTACAACATGGACTCCAGTTCCAAGGTGGACCGCATTGTGAAGACATGAGGAATGGACCTGCAAATATGGAGGATGAGATGGATGCAGAGGCACATATCAATACACCACGCAGTGTACAATACAACAACAATATGCATTATGAATGTATACACAGTATTGACTACAGACTGCCCACACAGCTCATGGGAGTCCAATGTCACCATGTACGTCAAGGTCACTTGGGCACACCCTTTGCAAGCCCATGGAAACGGGAAGCAGGAGGGGTGTGTGTGACAAAAACCCAAGCATCTGAACCAAATCCATGACAAGCCTGCATGTGCCCAGCCACAATGCAGCGTATGCCCACGGGAGCCACACAAGGCAACACACTGTCCCAAAAAAAAGGAAAAAAGAAAATAAAAAAAAATAAAAAGAAAAGAAAAATAAAAAATGGCCATTAATGGGCCCGGGGGGGTTGGGGAGGCCACCCAGAAGGTCCGAGGACAGGGTGCACACCAAAACCCACCTGTGTGGATCTTGCAAAAAAAATAACACCTCCATGGGCTCATGGCCCACACGGCTACCCTATTGTGGGAGTATCACTGCTGTCGCTATTCTCACCCTGTGTAGCTGCATCCGGAGGTGGTGGCACTATGGGAGGCAGCCCACGCAAGGCCCTAGTCTGTTCCTCCATGGCTGCAAGCATGCGGGTGTGGTAGGTCTCGTTCTGGAGGATGAGTGTGCGGAGGTCCCCATGCAACAACTCACGGGATGCCCGGACCTCCGCCCTAGTTGCCTGCATCTCAGCTGAGAGCGTACGGGTGAGACGCTCCAGCTGCTGTTCTGTCCTTCGGTTTGTTGAAGCCTCAAGCTCAACAAGAGTCGTTCTGAGGTGAAGGAGTTCCAGCCTCAGGGCTTCCCTGTGGCCCTGGGACTCTATGGAGATGGCTTCCTGCAGAGTCGCCAGTGCCGCCCGCCTGTCCCTGTCGGACGCCAACATGTCCTCCCTGTGTGACTGGCAGATGGAGTCGGTTGCCTGCTGTAGTCGCTCCATCAGCCTTTCGGGGGGACAATGGAAGTGGCCACCCTATCCATGGCCTGAGCCATCATCTCTGATGAGCTGCCTGTTGGGTTGCCATACCGTAAATGGATTGCTCCCATGCGGTATTGCCAGGTGGCGTACGACCACCACGTCGGCGGGCACCACACCTGTCTGGGGCAAGGCGAACTGCGCCTTGCTGTGCCGGCACTGCCTGAGGCTGCAGGACTGCATTCCCCCTCTGATCTGCTGGCCCAGGAACAGGATCAGATGTCGCGGAGTGTGACCCTGCATCCGTAACCACCAAAGGCGTACCTGCCAACACTGACATCCCCATTGAGGGTTCTAACCCTGGTGCAGGTGGGTCGGACAGAACAGAATCCCTCCCAGGAACACTCACCTGCGATGGCACGTAGGTCTCATCATCCAAATCAACACCTGAGTACAGCTCGGGGGAGGTGCAGCCAGAGACACCACTTGAGAGCACGACCTGCAGCAGTTGTGGGTTCTCACCCACCACCACACCACGTCCCTCACTGGTGGTCGGTCGGCCCTCAGACCCCTCCTGGGTCTGCACCATCTCCACAACCCCAGCAGTATCAGGTGCGTCTTCCCCTGCAAAGTCATAAAAGAAAACAAATGGAAACAGGCATTAGCACTATGGGACACAATGAGGGCTGAGAGGCTACAGAAACAGTACTTGATTGACACATGTCCCACATGACTAAAACACTCCCATGCATGCACCGTCACTGCGTGTGATGGGGAGGCAGATGCCACACATTGATGACACCAAGATGGAAGATGAACACATTTGCTGCATGCTGCCTAGCAGTGCCATCACACATTGGCCAGTGTTTGGCAGGTCAAATACACATGCCATCACACAGATGGCATGTACCCTAGCCATGAAGTGAAGAGGGAGAGGAGGTCACCAATTGTTCATTCAGTCCAGTTTGTTCATATGATTGATTATTTTCATTGTAATGGTTCTAATGTTTAACATGCAGCTGCCAGTCAAAAATGGTCCTATAGCACAGGGACATGTCCGAACTAATCATGTCCACGAAACTGAGCCAGTCCACTGTACCATAGCCATGTCAGACATGTGACAATAGGACTGGGAAATCCAGAGTAAAAGTGGTGGTATGCAAACAATCTGCCTGAATAAACAGAGGTAAATAAGCAACAGTGTAGTGGCAAGATGACACTCCAAGGGCAACTGGCGTGGTGTTGGGCTGGATGTCTAATGTTGGCCGAAGGGATGCTGCTATACCCAAATGCTGGTGCCAAGAATGTTTAGGAAGAGGCACATGGGTGAGCCGAACCACTCAGGCACACACACCCTCCCCTGGCACACAAATAGAAGCCCTCCCACACACAACATGCACATGGATGACACACACATGCATGTGCACTCACCGGACAATGCCTCGTAATCTGCCACTACTCCCACGCCTTGGATCTGTTCCTCCGTGACGTAGGTCCCAGTAACCTGCTCATGTGGAGTGAGTTCTATGTCGTCTGCTGGAGACCCACCTCCAGTCACTAGAGTTGCGGCATGACTTGAGGCCAGCTTATTCTTTGCCCTGCGCTTCAGGTCATTCCAGCGCTTGTAGCCATCATTAGCTGTGCGCCTCACGATTCCAAGGGCACTTATGATGTCTGCAATGGTCTGCCAGTGTGCCTGACGTTGTGCAGGTGTGGTCTTGGATCCTGCAACAATCACCATTTCGCGGTCATGTGCGGACACATACTCTACAAGTGCATTCAGTTTGGCCTCATTGAAGCTGGGCTTCCTTGACGGGCCGGACTGTGTAGCCGTGTCTGGGGCATCAGCCTCTACTGGATGAGCACTCTTCCTCTTCCGCTTGGAAGGTGGTGGGGATCCGGAGTGTCCTGCGCCACTCTGGACACTAGGGACAGGAGCGTGGGATTGCACACTCAGCATGGGAGTTGGTGCAGGCATTATCTCAAGTGTGATGGTGTCAGGGGGAATGTCAGCATGATGGACTTAGACCGACACTGTCCTGGCTGGGTGTGTGAGAGGTGGGGTGGATGGAGCCGCAGCTGTCCCTGCAGCCTCCCCAGCCTGCCTACGCGGGACAGCAGATGACCTAGCTGCCCCTGATCCACGTGGCCTGATGACACCAACGTTCACCGGCGCACGTGGCCTAGACCTGCTGACCTGGAAGTCAGCCATGGAGTCACCCTGTACCAGGTCTGGTTCCACAGTGGGCTGGTCCAACAAGGGCTGAGCATGGATGGTGTCAGCCACGGTAACCTCAACCAGGGGCGGGGGCATGGGTGTCCCTGACTGCTCCTCCACACATGGGGGGATAGGGGCACCCTGCAAGTCACGGCCACGTCCCCTACCGGATCCACCACGGCCACCACTTGGGGCTCGGCCACCCTTACGGCTTGTTCGCCTCCCAGCCATGCCACTGATATTATTGTGCATATGGGAGTTGATGTGAACTATTGTCCTGGGCAATTGGGGGTCAAAGGGCTTGGGTACCAGATGGTAATCGTACCCTAGTGCTCTAGCAAGGCTGTATGTCACCCCTGGGGAAAGATGACGGGTCACGCAACGCACAGGCACCCCAAAAAAGGGAAGTAAGGTGCACGCAACCCCTCCTAGACCACGTGCGTGTAAAAAAAAACCTGCACTACGCTGTGGCACCCAGGAACACAAGAATGAACGTATGCGTGTCACACGCAGCCTAGAATGACCTCTGAAGGGGTACGCGACACACGGGGCAAGCACAGATGTTAGATACGTGCGCGACTCACTGTCTGCCAGGAACAAAAGCGTGAAAAATATGCGCGTGTGCGCGTTGGCAACACCCCCGCCAAAACAAGAATTGTACGCTGTCTGAGGAGACAGGACAACAGTAGTAGAGAAGCTGTTTGAGGAAACAGGCCCAGGAAAAAGAGGAAAAGAGAAAAAACTGTCAGAGGTAACAGGGAGTACGAACTGGAAACGCCGTGAAGTAAATCGCGTGTGAACTGACAAGAAGTACAGATTTCACCCACTCGCTCTCCACGAAAAGCACGTACAAGGAAATGGCGTCCTACACGTACCTTTTATACACACGTCACAGAGGCGCATACGCAATGAGGTCATTTCCACCAATTACGCGCTTTGACACTCGGACGTGTATCTCTTCATTTTTACATGCGCCATTCTCTACGGCCATGCGCATGATGTCACAGCTGCGCATGGTGGCCTATGGGCCAATGAAATCGCAAATGCGAGCACACGTGGTAAAACTGCACGTCCGAGTGTCATCGCGTGTATTCGGAGGGAAGTGAGCGTACACGCGATTGACCTGGGTACGTGTATTACTGGGGGTGCGCATGAAGTTCCACACGCGATTGGTGGGTGTAATGAGGGAAACAGCTGCGCGCCTCACGTCACAGACGCGCTCACGCGCTAACGGCCTTTGGTCCAATGAAATCGCATATGCGTGCTGACGTGCATACGCGCTTAGGGCCTTTCCTCGATTTACACGCAGACGTGCAGGATTTTCACGTGCCAAATCACTCTGTATCAAGCTGGCCACGCGTAAGCACACGGAAGACCACGCTCCTGCCCAGAAGGCCGAACTACTGCCCCCCAGAGCCCCGAGCACGCTCCCACCTGCCATCTGCTGCTGCCTGACTGCCTGCTGCCCACGTGCCCTGCCATTTGCTGCCTGCACATCAGCCAGAGGTGCTGTTGCTGTGACCACCCCTGCTGGAATTGAAGACTCCCGACTGGGATTACATCGTAACACAGCCCATCCCCAGGAACCAGTTGCCCACCCACTCCTGCCTCTGGGGTTGTCATGTCGGGGCAAACACCATCTGAGACCACTGAAAACCCCCGGCCAGAGAGGCAGAGGGGCACCAGCTTCAGTGCCACCGAAGTTGGTGTCCTGGTGGAGCAAGTCCTGGGGCAGTATGATGCCCTCTTTGGAAGTTCCTGCGCCGACAAGGAAGGACGGACTCGTATCTGGACTGACATCGTGACTGCCATCAACGCGGAGGGGGTGGCAGTCCGCGACTTCCAACATGTCAAGAAGCACTGGGAGGACTTCAGGTCCAGGACCCTGAATAAGGCCCGGCGCCTCTTGAAGGCAGCGGATGCCAAGGGGCGCCGGGGCCACTTGTCGGAAGAACAGATGAGGGTCCTGGAACGCATATCCCCAGCGCTCCACGTCCAGGTCCTTGAGAGGCTGACCCGTCTGGAGTCGAGCGGTAAGTGTACATGCAACCTGATTGTGAGCTGTGCGTGTGGTGATTTTTCAGTAGTGTGCAGGTTGCACATCTGTTTGTATGGGGTCGAGTATGGGTGGGGGTGTACAGGGCCGTGGGGCTAACACATGCGAGGGCTGGAATGTGTGAGACATGGATGGTGCTTGTGTGTGTAGGCTTGCATGCCAAATGCAGTTGTGTGGGCACACATGTTTGGATGAATGTGTATGTAAGTAGACATGTCCGTGATGTCACGCATGTATGTTGTTTTCAGCTGCATGTATCAGCACTGTGTACATGTGCATGTGTGTGTATTTGACAAGGGTGCAAGAGTGATGCAACATGGATGCATATGACAGGGGTATGTGGAAGCCTGATGGGCAGATGTGACATGGATGCCCATCTGAACACTGCGACAGAGTGTACACAGAGGTGTACACATGCATGCAAGTGTGGTGGTGTGTGTACATGTGTGGTGCACTTCCGGTGTTGCATGTGATGTCTGGCTCACCTTTGCCTGCTCATGCTGTTGTATGTGTATGGATGGTGCTGGCAGTTGCGATATGGCTGTGGTATGGCTCATGTGTGCGAGTTGAAATGACATGTGTGTTGGGTATTGTGATGACATGTCTGAGGTTTGCCAATGCCACTCATGTACAACTGTCATGTGTGTATGTGTCCATTGTACAGTGCCCTGATGCCTGTGTTTTATTTCTCCCTGTCTGCAGCGTCAACTGATGAAGAGGGCGGAGAAGGTGCTGTGGAGCACAGCGGCGGGGATCCCACCGCCAGCCGGAGACGCAAGGCCCGGCTCCCCTCCCATGTTGTCATCTCGTCGGGGAGTGAGGAGTCCGGTGCCGCGTCCCAGGCCGCAGCTGCCGGGGGGAGGTCCAAGAGGCGGAGGTTGGAGTTGGACTCCTCGGCAGCAGAAGGGGCAGCTGGGACCCCACAGGGCCCAACGGGGGAAGATGGCACGGAGTCATCCAGGTTGGTGGGGGGTTTGGTGGAGGAGGAGGCCATGCAAGCAACAGAGACGGGGTCTGGAGGTGGGGATCCCACTGGTGCTAGTGGTGCAGTGCAGGACCAGGGACAGGAGGCAGCACAGGCCGCCGCGGAGGTGCCTGTGTGCAATCCTGTCCCTGATCCTGTCCCTGCATCATCTTGCACCAGCAGGGATGCCTACGTTCAGACCCGTTTTCAGGCAGGGGATGAGCTCATGACAACTGGCCTTCCTCTGCCTGCGGACGTGGCTATCCGGGTCCAGTTTGAGCCTGTTCTGAGTGGTGTGGCGTTGCGTCAACGGGCCATGCGAGGTGACCTGCAGTCTTTTCATGAGGAGACTGCACGTCATCTCGAATGGCTCGTTGACCACGTCAGCCTGCTGGGACAGGTCACCCAGGCCGGATTCCTCCGTATGATGGGGCTTGCTACGACCCCCTCCTCAACTGAACCCCCTACGCGCCAGTCGTCCTCCGTGCCATCTTCCCACCCATCAGTCACCTGGGTGCCCTGTGGAGCTGCCTCTGACGGTGCGGCCAGGCTGGTGGAGGATGCATCCCTACCACAGTCGGGAGTCGGACGTCCAGCAGGGGTGCCACGTCAACGACTGCACCCCAGCCGGCGGAGGATGTGCAGGCAGCAGGAGGCAGTGCACGGGCAGAGGCACAGCAGCAGCAGCAACGTGGTGGGAGCCATGAAGGCTCGGGGCCTTCAACATGGGAGGGGCAGGCATCGGCCAGAGGGCAGGAGGACCCAGGACAGAGAGTGTCTTCCGTGTGGCAGCGGTTGGGCCACGCCATAGATGCGGAGCGGCAGCGGGCGGAAGAGGCACGGCTCACAATGGTCAGGGCGGAGAACTCCATGCGGAGGGCCCTGAGGCGGGCCGAGTGCCTTGAGGCAATCCGCAGGGGTTTGGAGGTGGGCACGTCGACGGCCCTGCGGACCCTCGGGCCATGGAGGAGGACCGGCTCCGGGATATTGAGCAGGAGTTCGATGATGCCCTGGCCCGGGACATCCACAAGTGAGCCGTCGAACTAGCCCGCTGCCCTTGTACATAGTTATGTAGGTAGTGTTAGGTTTCATTTTTTTTTAAATTTATTTTGGACCTTTCGGCCACATTTTTGTATATAGTTTATTTTATTAGTCAGTGTAGTTAGATAGGTTTCCTTTCTTTTGTTGGGATAATGGACCCTGGCTTGTTCGTATGTACATAGTTCACTGTTGGATTGTATTTTTCTTTCGCATTTTCACCATGGAGCAATGGCTTTCTATTTTTTTTCCCATTGGATTTCGTTTTCTGGACAGTGACTTTGGACACCATTACTTTGGATTTTTATTTTTGGTTTTGCTTTTTTTCACGGACATGCTTCTTTTCATTTTTGTACATTCACATTTCTGTTTCTTTATTTTTGATTCTATTTATGTTTCCTTCAATACATATTTTTTTATCACACTTCAATGTGTAGTATCATCTCATTGGTTTAATGCATATCATGATATGGCTTTTGAGATTCACTGACACCCATTGGGTGTATGTGAGGGAAATGTGTTTGTTTCGGAACTTTCATTTGGTGTTCTGTCATGTAATTGCCAATTATGAGTGGGTGGATGCAATACTCGGGTGGGTGTTTTGTATTTGGAGGCTGACCATAGGGACCATGGATCTAGATTGTGATGACATGTTGGCTGGGGAACATGAGTTGGACATGAGTGGGGGCCTGCTGGCAGGTGCCCCACAGTGCTGGGGGGTGGGGGTGCAGGGGTACATGAGTTGGACATGAGTGGGGGCCTGCTGGCAGGTGCCCAACAGTGCTGGGGGGCGAGGGGGTAGGGGTACATGAGTTGGACATGAGTGGGTGCCTGCTGGCAGGTGCCCCACAGTGCTGGGGGGGTGGGGGTGCAGGGGTACATGAGTTGGACATGAGTGGGGGCCTGCTGGCAGGTGCCCCACAGTGCTGGGGCGTGGGGGTGCAGGGGTACATGAGTTGGACATGAGTGGGGGCCTGCTGGCAGGTGCCCCACAGTGCTGGGGGGTGGGGGTGCAGGGGTACATGAGTTGGGCATGAGTGGGGGCCTGCTGGCAGGTGCCCCACAGTGCTGGGGGTGGGGGTGCAGGGGTACATGAGTTGGACATGGTGGGGGCCTGCTGGCAGGTGCCCCACAGTGCTGGGGGGTGGGGGTGCAGGGGTACATGAGTTGGACATGAGTGGGGGCCTGCTGGCAGGTGCCCCACAGTGCTGGGGGGTGGGGGTGCAGGGGTACACGAGTTGGACATGAGTGGGGGCCTGCTGGCAGGTGCCCCACAGTGCTGGGGGGTGGGGGTGCAGGGGTACATGAGTTGGACATGGTGGGGGCCTGCTGGCAGGTGCCCCACAGTGCTGGGGGGTGGGGGTGCAGGGGTACATGAGTTGGACATGGTGGGGGCCTGCTGGCAGGTGCCCCACAGTGCTAGGGGGTGGGGGTGCAGGGGTACATGAGTTGGACATGAGTGGGGGCCTGCTGGCAGGTGCCCTACAGTGCTGGGGGGTGGGGGTGCAGGGGTACATGAGTTGGACATGGTGGGGGCCTGCTGGCAGGTGCCCCGCAGTGCTGGGGGTGAGGGTGCAGGGGGACATGGGTGGGGGCTTGGTGGAGGCTGCCCCTGGTGGCTGGGGGGGTGGGGGTGCAGGGGGACATGGGTGGAGGCCTGGTGGAGGCTGCCCCTGGTGGCTGGGGGGTGGGGGTGGTGGTAGACATGGGTGGGGGCCTGGTAGAGGGTGCCCCTGACTGCTGGGGGGTAGGGTGTGGTGGGAGACATGGGTGGGGGCCTGGTGGAGGGTGCCCCTGACTGCTGGGGGGTAGGGGGTGGTGGGAGACATGGGGGGGCCTGGTGGAGGGTGCCCCTGACTGCTGGGGGTTAGGGGGGTGGTGGGAGACATGAGTGGGGGCCTGGTGGAGGGTGCCCCTGCACTGCTGGGGGGTGGGGGTGCAGGGGGACATGAGTGGGGGCTTGGTGGAGGCTGCCCCTGCACTGCGGGGGGTGGGGGTGCAGGGGGACATGAGTGGGGGCCTGGTGGAGGCTGCCCCTGACTGCTGGGGGGTGGGGGTGGGGGTGGTGGGAGACATGGGTGGGGGCCTGGTGGAGGGTGCCCCTGACTGCTGGGGGGTAGGAGGTGGTGGGAGACATGGGTGGGGGCCTGGTGGAGGGTGCCCCTGACTGCTGGGGGGTAGGGGGTGGTGGGAGACATGAGTGGGGGCCTGGTGGAGGGTGCCCCTGCACTGCGGGGGGGTGGGGGTAAAAGGGGACATGAGTGGGGGCTTGGTGGAGGCTGCCCCTGGTGGCTGGGGGGTGGGGGTGGTGGGAGACATGAGTGGGGGCCTGGTGGAGGGTGCCCCTGCTCTGCGGGGGGGTGGGGGTAATAGGGGACATGAGTGGGGGCTTGGTGGAGGCTGCCCCTGGTGGCTGGGGGGTGGGCGTGGTGGGAGACATGAGTGGGGGCCTGGTGGAGGCTGCCCCTGGTGGCTGGGGGGTGGGGTGGTGGTAGACATGGGTGGGGGCCTGGTGGAGGCTGCCCCTGCACTGCTGGGGGGTGGGGGAGCACGGAGGACATGAGTGGGGGCCTGGTGGAGGCTGCCCCTGACTGCTGGGGGGTGGGGGTGGTGGGAGACATGGGTGGGGGCCTGGTGGAGGGTGCCCCTGACTGCTGGGGGGTAGGGGGTGGTGGGAGACATGGGTGGGGTCCTGGTGGAGGGTGCCCCTGACTGCTGGGGGGTAGGGGGTGGTGGGAGACATGAGTGGGGGCCTGGTGGAGGGTGCCCCTGCACTGCGGGGGGTGGGGGTAATAGGGGACATGAGTGGGGGCTTGGTGGAGGCTGCCCCTGGTGGCTGGGGGGAGGGGGTGGTGGGAGACATGAGTGGGGGCCTGGTGGAGGCTGCCCCTGCACTGCGGGGGGTGGGGGTGATAGGGGACATGAGTGGGGCTTGGTGGAGGCTGCCCCTGGTGGCTGGGGGGTGGGGGTGCAGGGGGACATGAGTGGGGGCCTGGTGGAGGCTGCCCCTGACTGCTGGGGGGTGGGGGTGGTGGGAGACATGGGTGGGGGCCTGGTGGAGGGTGCCCCTGACAGCTGGGGGGTAGGGGGTGGTGGGAGACATGGGTGGGGGCCTGGTGGAGGGTGCCCCTGACTGCTGGGGGGTAGGGGGTGGTGGGAGACATGAGTGGGGGCCTGGTGGAGGGTGCCCCTGCACTGCAGGGGGTGGGGGTAATAGGGGACATGAGTGGGGGCTTGGTGGAGGCTGCCCCTGGTGGCTGGGGGGTGGGGGTGGTGGGAGACATGAGTGGGGGCCTGGTGGAGGGTGCCCCTGCACTGCGGGGGGTGGGGGTAATAGGGGACATGAGTGGGGGCTTGGTGGAGGATGCCCCTGGTGGCTGGGGGGTGGGGGTGGTGGGAGACATGAGTGGGGGCCTGGTGGAGGCTGCCCCTGCACTGCGGGGGATGGGGGTGATAGGGGACATGAGTGGGGGCTTGGTGGAGGCTGCCCCTGGTGGCCTGGGGGGTGGGGGTGCAGGGGGACATGGGTGGGGGCCTGGTGGAGGCTGCCCCTGGTGGCTGGGGGGGTGGGGGTGCAGGGGGACATGAGTGGGGGCCTGGTGGAGGCTGCCCCTGACTGCTGGGGGGTGGGGGTGGTGGGAGACATGGGTGGGGGCCTGGTGGAGGGTGCCCCTGACTGCTGGGGGGTAGGGGCTGGTGGGAGACATGGGTGGGGGCCTGGTGGAGGGTGCCCCTGACTGCTGGGGGGTAGGGGTGGTGGGAGACATGAGTGGGGGCCTGGTGGAGGGTGCCCCTGCACTGCGGGGGGTGGGGGTAATAGGGGACATGAGTGGGGGCTTGGTGGAGGCTGCCCCTGGTGGCTGGGGGGTGGGGGTGGTGGGAGACTTGAGTGGGGGCCTGGTGGAGGCTGCCCCTGCACTGCGGGGGGGGGAGTGATAGGGGACATGAGTGGGGGCTTGGTGGAGGCTGCCCCTGGTGGCTGGGGGGGTGGGGGTGCAGGGGGACATGGGTGGGGGCCTGGTGGAGGCTGCCCCTGGTGGCTGGGGGGTGGGGGTGGTGGTAGACATGGGTGGGGGCCTGGTGGAGGCTGCCCCTGCACTGCGGGGGGGGTGCAGGGGGACATGAGTGGGGCCTGGTGGAGGCTGCCCCTGACTGCTGGGGGGTGGGGGTGGTGGGAGAGTGCCCCTGACTGCTGGGGGGTAGGGGGCGGTGGGAGACATGGGTGGGGGCCTGGTGGAGGGTGCCCCTGACTGCTGGGGGGTAGGGTGTGGTGGGAGACATGAGTGGGGGCCTGGTGGAGGGTGCCCCTGCACTGCGGGGGGGTGGGGGTAATAGGGGACATGAGTGGGGGCTTGGTGGAGGCTGCCCCTGGTGGCTGGGGGGTGGGGGTGGTGGGAGACATGAGTGGGGGCCTGGTGGAGGCTACCCCTGCACTGCGGGGGGATGGGGGTGATAGGGGACATGAGTGGGGGCTTGGTGGAGGCTGCCCCTGGTGGCTGGGGGTGTGGGGGTGCAGGGGGACATGGGTGGGGGCCTGGTAGAGGCTGCCCCTGGTGGCTGGGGGGTGGGGGTGGTGGTAGACATGGGTGGGGGCCTGGTGGAGGCTGCCCCTGCACTGCGGGGGGGGGGTGGGGGTGCAGGGGGACATGAGTGGGGGCCTGGTGTAGGCTGTCCCTGACTGCTGGGGGGTGGGGTGGTGGTAGACATGGGTGGGGGCCTGGTGGAGGCTGCCCCTGCACTGCGGGGAGGTGGTGGTGCAGGGGGACATGAGTGGGGGCCTGGTGGAGGCTGCCCCTGACTTCTGGGGGGTGGGGGTGGTGGGAGACATGGGTGGGGCCTGGTGGAGGGTGCCCCTGACTGCTGGGGGGTAGGGGTGGTGGGAGACATGGGTGGGGGCCTGGTGGAGGGAGCCCCTGACTGCTGGGGGGTAGGGGGTGGTGGGAGACATGAGTGGGGGCCTGGTGGAGGGTGCCCCTGCACTGCGGGGGGGTGGGAGTAATAGGGGACATGAGTGGGGGCTTGGTGGAGGCTGCCCCTGGTGGCTGGGGGGTGGGGGTGGTGGGAGATATGAGTGGGGGCCTGGTGGAGGCTGCCCCTGCACTGCGGGGGGTGGGGGTGATAGGGGACATGAGTGGGGGCTTGGTGGGGGCTGCCCCTGGTGGCTGGAGGGGTGGGGGTGCAGGGGGACATGGGTGGAGGCCTGGTGGAGGCTGCCCCTGGTGGCTGGGGGGTGGGGGTGGTGGGAGACATGCATTGTTGATCAGTGGTGCAAGGTGACATGTGGGTTGGCTGGGGGGCATGCCCATGGTGGATGGGCTGCCTGCGGGACATGGGCAGGGGTGCAGAGTAGTCCCCCGTGGTGTGGGCTGCCTGCAGGGGCCGTGGAGGTTGTAGAGCGTACACCTGGGAGGACCCACACGGCCAATTCACGTGTAGTACTCCCCAGAACCCCTGAAATACATGTACCCTGCTGAAATCGCGTGTGGAACTTCCCGCGCACCTCTGCAATACACGTACCCTGCTGAAATCGCATGTGGAACTTCCCGCGCACTCCTGCAATACACGTACCCTGCTGAAATTGCGTGTGGAACTTCACGCACACCCCTGCAATACACGTACCCTGCTGAAATCGCGTGTGGAACTTCCCGCGCACCCCTGGAATACACGTACCCTGCTCGCACGGGGCCAATCGCGTGTGGAACTTCCCGCGCACCCCTGAAATACACGTACCCTGATGGAATCGGGTGTGGAACTTCCTGCGCACCCCTGGAATACACGTACCCTGCTCGCACGGGGCCAATCGCGTGTGGAACTTCCCGCGCACCCCTGAAATACACATACCCAGCTGAATTTGCGTGTGATACTTCCTGCGCACCCCTGATGCACACGTACACAGGACAATCGCGTGTGGAACTTCCCGCGAACCACTGAAATACACGGTCCCCGCTTGGCGTTTGCTGTTTGCCAGCCCTTTGAACTGGTCCAGGGTTGGCGCAGCCCTTTGCGATTATTTGGGGATTTTGAGGGCTTTTCCTTGCGCGAGGGCGTTCTTGGGGGCGTAACTGGCGCTGCTGCAGGGTCGCTGTGCCACTCTGCGCCACGGCTGGTTTTGGATGCGAAAATCCATGAATACGCTGTGCGCGGAAATCGATTTTAGCGCACGCGGCTGGCGCAGACATTCGCACAGGCATGCTGTGCGCCAGTCGCGTGCGCCACTTTTGTGCGATTTTCTATGAATTACCCTGTTAATGTTTGCGCGGTAACATGCATGTGACCTTTTTTCTCCAAACTTCTTGTGCAGTAAATTATGGTGTTTCACGGGTCATGGGTCACTTGGCTGGAGGTCTGACATGACAAGAAAAAGATATGGTTGCACCAAATGGATGTCAAACAGTTTCCGTTTATAAACATGTTTACTTACAAATGCATAAAAAGGGCATAATCAGCAATTCCATCAATGGCATTCACAATAATATTCCACTCGCATGTTGAAAATCAAGCGATCAAGTAAAATACCACAGCAAATGCAAAGTTCTGTGCAAAAATGACTATTACTAAACTATTGCTATTACTAAGTACTAAAGGCCTGATTCATGGAATTATCTGCGTGGAAAATAGGGTACTTGAGCGCGCAAATGTGCGCAAATCCGCCTTTGTCGATTCATGGAATCGAATGTACTTTTCCTGGACTTGTGTGGAGTTTGCACTGGCTCGGCATGTCTGTGCGAGCTGTCCAGGGCCTTGAGCGAGCCTCCAGGCAGAGCATAGGCGTGGCTTACGCAAGGGCTGGGAAGGGGGTGGAACACCAGAAATGGGGAATAACTTGTGAAAAAGTGGGTGTTCCGAGGGACGGCCTGCATGCAGTCCCTTGCACGCCCACAATTGCGCAGCACGAGATGTATTCATGGATTCGATCGGGCAAACTCTTGGCTGGGAAATGGCCATGCAAGTCCTTCATACGATCCACTATCCGAAAGTAGGCGGAAGTTCATTTGTGCGCAGGATTGGCAGCACAGAGGTGGAGTTGCATGTCAGATTTTGGCGTGTGTGTACTCAACTGGGGTTCCGATGTAACTTAGGGTTGTGTGTGTAAGCAGTGTAGCAGGGTGCAGTGACGGGTTATGGGGGTTCGCATTCCGATTTTCTGAGTTTAGACTGAGTTACGGTTATTCATACGCAGGTTGTCGGGTTCCGGGTACAGTTCAGGGCACCCTTCGCAGGGTCCCTGAGATGCTGTTGAGGGCCTTGAGCGAGACTCCAGGCAGAGTATAGGCGTTGCTTGCGCAGAAGCGCTGGGAAGGGGGTGGAGCACCAAACATGGAGAATAACTTGTGAAAAAGTGGGCGTTCCAAAGGACAGCCTGCAGGCAGTCCCTTGCACGCCCACAATTGCGCAGCACAAGACATATTCATGGATTCAATGGGGCAACCTCTTGGCCGGGAAATGGCCATGCAAGTCCTTCATACGATACACTACCCAAAGGCAGGCGTAAGTACATTTGAGCGCAGGATTGGCAGCGCACAGGTGGAGTTGCATGTCAGATTTTGGCGTGTGCGTACTCAACTGGGGTTCCGATGTAACTTAGGGGTGCGTGTAAGCAGTGTAGCAGGGTGCAAGAACGGGTTACGGATTCAGATTATCCGAGTTTAGACTGAGCTACGGTTATTCATGTGCAGGTTGTCGGGTTCCGGGAAAAGTTACGGGGCACCCTGCGCAGGGTCCCCGAGATGCAGGTCTGCTTGCAGGGGACCCCATGGTCTATTTGAAGGGTGCGTGTATTCGCGCCCGGGTGAGCGCTCAAAGGTAGCTGATCTGGCTGTTAATGCTTTGCATGTGGGCGTGTCGAGGGCGTTCTGGTCGCGACTTGCGAATATGGTTACTTTGCGCAAACAATTCCATGAATACGCGGGGCACGCATTTTTTATTCTGCGTGCAGACTCACAAATTGCCATTCTCGGCGTGCAGCCCTTACAGGATTTCTATGCTCATTTCCATGAATCGCACCCTTAATTACTATTCAAGCAGAGCAAACGGAAACAGAAAAAAAGGTGCAAATAAGGGAGCAGAGCTAAAATGCAACCGATAGACAATATCAACCATTGCACTACTAAGTTTTCTGCCTAGGAAATACCACTGCTCACGACAGAGGATCGGCATGAGCTCAAAACGTGGTGCTGCATCAGGCATAAAAGTTTTAAGTTTTACACTAGTCTGCTTTTAACACTACTTTCTGCGCTCCCAGGATTCGTAAACTTAGGCCCTGTGACTTTTCACTTAGTATATTTAGAATATTTGAACTGTTTTTGCCCTGATGTATGCATGGTTCCAGCTAATACTACAAATGATGATAGAAAAATAATGGTCTGCACCTTTTCGTAAGTCTAAAGGTTGCCCTTTGATGTTCAGTTATTGCAAATGCCCCCCAGGGTGTGGAAAGTAACCACACTAGGAGCTAATAGGATGTTCCAACGAAGATAGTTTGAGGTCCTTTGTCTCAATAGGTTGTTCGTGGACACGTCAAATTTGGCGCGTTCTCCAGGAAATGTATTATTTTGTATTAAATGACACATAGATAGTATCATACAGATCAAATTCTAGGAGCTCGGCTCAGTCCCAGTTTGTTTACTTTTTAGGACTGGCTAGAGCGAGCTTTGCACAGATTGGGATAGCGAACATCCATAAAAGCGAGGGTGAGAGGGTGTCAGTGAGCTACTTGGTCCTGCTTAATCAGTGCAGGCTTCGTAAGTCTCTGCAACAGCATTGACTGTTTTGTCAGGGCCAGTTGAGCTGTTTAAGCTGGCGAGAGATTTGCTGAAATGTTTAAAGGGCTTACATTTTGTTTTCCAGTTGCCTGGTTCATTGATGTTTGTTCACATTTGTGCTGCTGGTGGAACTGTTTGCATTGGGTACAGATTTTATGAATGATACTTTTAAGTGTATGCTTGGTTTCAGAGCTTCTTGCATTGTTCATTTCCACTTGTCGTTCATTGGTGGTGCTGTGCAATCCGGTACAAGTAATGCAAGGCTGAAAACTGTCAAATATATTTTGCGACCACAAAAACTAGGCAACATTTTCCTCGCTCCATTCAAGGGCAAACGCGCTGATAAAGTTAAAGAGGGAGATGCAACAAGCAAACAATAAATAAATAAATAAAAAGCATGCAACTCCTTGAGAAATATGCAAAAGGGCTTATAGGATCAGCGATTTTGGAGAAGCCTATGCTACTCTAAGTATGGGCTAGGGTGATAGAATATTTCCTGGAATAGCACATGTACTCTACCTTGTGCAATGAATTCATATTTTTGCTACCTATATGCTTCATTTACCTATATTTGTATTCTTTTTAAAAGTTGCTCGAAATTGCTTTACAGGGGTTACGTTTTGTTTTCATGCTTGGTCCATTGGTGTTTTCTTTACATTTTTTGCTAATACTGGAATTATCTACATTGGGAAGAGAGTTGTTTAATTGTGCCTTTAAGTGGAAGCTCTGCTTCCATGCCTCTTGTACAGTCCAGGGCCGCATTCGGTTAATTGGTCTGAAACAAGCAATGCATGGCTAAACCATGACAAATATAGTTTGTGACCACAAACATGGTTAAAACATTGCCCTCCCTCCATCACAGGTTAAGAAAGCTGATGAAGACATGCAACTCAAGGAGGCATATGTGCAACGCAAAGAATCTGCTGAAAATCCCAACCCAAAAAAAAATAGCGAAACGGCTTCTGAGTGCATAGGATCAGCCATTTTCTAGTAGCCTGTCCTACTTTGTAAGTTGGGGCTAGAGTTATAGAATGTTGCCAGGAAGAGCTCCTGCAGTCTACTCTGCCAAATGCATTGATAGTTTGTCCAACCATGGCTAAACAATGACAAATATTTAAAGAGCGGGCCTTCTGATATGTGTTGGTATGCCACCTTTTTACTTTATATCTCATGGCATTATGCATCACTGTGGTGCCAGGCAGCAGCAATTGGTGTATAGGAGTTCACTGCAACAGGCTTTAATATGCAGTGTCACGCAGTTGGGCACGAACATTGGATTTTCTAGGTTGTAATACTGTAGGCACTTAATTGGTGGTGTTATGCAATCTGACACTAACACAAGCTTACAGGTATTGAGTACCACATGTGGTTAATACGTGGCAGAGCACATTCTCACAGAAGTAATGTAGATGCAGGCAATCTACCCATGTGTCATTTCTGTCCAGGTGGAACATAGGGCTATGAATCTGTGCTTCCTTGTTTCTCACAGGCTTGCATGGCAGGGAGCATGTACAATGGATCCCTATGGGGTTTGCCTGCTTTATGCTTATGTTTTAAAGCCTTACTCAAGGCTTTTACTCCTTGCATTCACGTCACGTCTCTACAGGACATCAGCTCCTCTGTGCTTTGCTATATTATTGGGAATTGGGAACAGAAAACAAAGTATCCAAGTACTACAAACATAATTACTTTCCAAATGGTCTTTTATTCACACATTCTCTAATGACAATTTTAAACAAATGTTTGTTTCCAGTGTTTTCTTTTACACATGACAGCAGAGTCACTACTTGACATAGGCCATCATTACACATTAGGGATATTCATCAACAACATAAATACTTAACGCTCTCCTGTAGTACCCCTATCACTCTTTTACATTTGGAGCTTGATGTACACCCAATTTGCGATCAAGCTTCTTTACAGCCAACATTGGATTGAGCCAGACTCTGGAGTTCTAAAGGGCTGGGCATATATTTAGACGCCCTGAAACCTCGCCTGAACCTCGAGGGTGGTAAAAGTATTCTTTGGGTGGGCCATGTTAAAAAGAACCTGTTTGAATTGAATGAGGCTAGACTGTGGGAGGAGCCGCAAAGTATAGACATGTTGGAGATTTAAAGAATGAAGAAAGCAGCTATTGTTTTATCCATGAAAAATATGATTAAAAATGCAGCTGCGGTCTGTCCCTCCACTGCACCTCCACTCTAAATTCGAATTTGGCCTAGGATGGTACCTTAACCATATATCTCCCACATACGTAAAGTCACTTTGGGCCTGATACATGGAATAATTTGGGCAGAAAATTGGGGACTTGGGCATGAAATCGTGCGCAAGCGCCCGTTTGTTGATTCATGGAACACATTGCGCAGGGCATACCAGGGACTTGCGAGACATCCGCGCTGGTCCAACACGTAAGAGCAACACCACAAACGCCTTGCGTGAGACTCCCAGCGAAGGGCCAGCCGGGTCTGTGCAGTCACCTAAAAAGGGGCGGAACACGTGGAATGGGGAACAACAACTGAAAATGTGGGCGTTAGGAGGAAGGTTACACAGTCAAACAATCGCTACATCCATTCGCGCGCAAAGAAAGCGTATTCATGGATTCAAACACTAATCGACGGCATGCAAAATAGTACACACGAATCCCAAAACTGCTACGCCACGTGATAGCAGGTGAAAACGTCAATGCGCACACCCAAAAATGCATAAAAAGTAAGCACGATCAACAAATGCACGTATACTGCCACAATGACTGTATCGTTTGTTGCAGCAGTGATCGTGGGACACCGCAGGAGGAGGAGGATGGCCAGGGCCTGGATTTTCCCCCCCAAGGACCACACTTTTTGGGATGCCTGATGACCAGGTCTATGCCAGGAATAGGTTTCCCCCTCATATCATTATAGACCTAGGGCCTCATTACGAGGTATGCCGGTAGCCATGCCGCTATTGGCGGCATGGCTGCCGGCAAAACCGCATCCGTGTCCTCGGAATGAGGACTTACCGGACCATTCCGAGTTCGGATGGCCCGGTAATTCCTCACTCGAGGACACGGTCACGGTTCATCCCCATTCCCATTTCAGCCCCCATAGGGCTGAAATGGGAATGGGAGAGGGAGTAAACAACGGGCCATTACGAGATGGCCCGTTGTTTGCTCCCTCTTCCCCTCGCGGGACCCGGTATGCACGCCTGGTTTTCCCAGGCGTGCTTAACGTGTCCCGCGAGGGGACCTCATAATGTGGTGGAACGGGTTGAACAGCGCCGCAGCCTTTTAAGGCGCCGTTTAACCCGTTCCGCCAGGGTCGTAATGAGGCCCCTAGTCACAGAGTGGGAAGATGACCTAAGATCACCCACCTTGTGCTCCCAAGCACTGAGCCTCTTGCAAAAGGTGCTCACTGTGCTGCAGATTTTTGGCCATTGGCTCATTCCAGCGGACCACTCCAATGGTTGGGGGCATATCACAGACCACTCAGTCATGCTGCCTACACCAGGTGTTAGAAATCATGACTGCACACCACTCAGTCCGCCGGCACATCTCTATGCCCCAGACACCTGCTGAAAGACAGGCTGTGGTCCAAGAGTTTTATCGGGTGGCGCACTTCCCTAAAGTGCTTTGTGCCATTTATTTGCACCCATGTTGCTCTACGTCCAAGGGCAACGGAGCATATCTATCGCAACCGGAAACACTGGCACTCCATCAACATTCAGGATGTGTGTGATGACAAGGGCATTATTACCTCTGTCTATGAAAACTATCCTGGATCCACCCATGATAGTTACATATTCAGAATGTCACCCCTACAACGGGCCGTGGAAGCTGGGAGGCATAGCAACACATGGCTCCTTGGTGAGTATCAATGGACCTGCACATGCATGCATGTTACACACAGACAAATGCACACCAATGACAAACATTATCACCTCTCCAGGGGACAGTGCTTACTCTCTGAGCACCTCCATGATGACGTCAATACGGAACCCCACCACACCTGCCCAGGTAAGATACAACACCGCCCATATTGCAACTCGGGCCATAGTGGAGCCCATGTTCGGAGTGCTCAAGTCACGGTTCAGCTCCCTTGACCACTCTGGTGGTGAGTTGCTATATGCACTGCCAGTAGTCTACAGGATCATAGTGGCAGCATGTGTCCTGCACAATGGTGCAACACAACGTGGCGTACCGGTGGACATGGTGGTGCCCCCACATCCATGCCCACAGACACGCTGCTTGCATATGGCTGGCAAAGGGGCACGTGGAGAGGCACCCCGTATCCAGCTTGTGGCTACTTATTTCACCTAAACTCCATCCCCTGTGGAGTGCACACAAACATGCCACATTCCAGGTGCCATTCAATGATGACAATGGGCCAATCAATGGTGCCCCCCAAACCACCCTGAGCATGTGCCCCTGGATATACAAAATTGTGTGCCTCCCTTTCAACTTAAAAGGCAATCCTCTCTAACCAACACAATGGCACTACTCCCAACATGCAAAACCTCCCAGTAAGTCACCTCTGTGTCACTGAACCCATCGAATATGTCATCAGAAAAGATCAGAATACTGTGTCATGGAATGGCACGTCATGCAAATGTACATCTCGAAATGCCTGGTTTCTCAAAGATCCCAAGGATGGATGTAACAAGGGCTGAAAAATAACACTCCTACAGTGCCATTGCGTCAATGAAAACAACATGGTCACTCCAGGCTGTCTCTGTGCATGTCATACAATCAATAGTGGTGACAACACTGAATATGTCTGATGATGAAGCTACAGTTACATCAACTGCATGATTGTGCCACCCTGTAGTGACTGAGGACAGGGTGGAACACACAGACGCTGTACAGGCATGGTGCAATCAGAAGGAGCAAGTGGACAGAGGTTCACAGGGGACTGCCATTTGGAGTGTGGGAACAAGGTCAGCGGTGGTCCAAGTGTGTACAGTCAGTGGAGTCTGGGGAAAGAGCAGAGAGATGCAACTATCTAGGAGAATTAGCCAAGTGCAGGGATGATGACACTAGTTCCGTTCCTGAGGCAAGTACACAAAATATTCCTGGTGGTGACCTGGGTCTGTGAGACCCTGAGGTACATCAAGCAGCCAGTCATCAAGCTGCAATAGAAATAGTATGGAGAGAGTGAGAGAGAAGAGGGATTGCTTAGCAGGGAAGAGGGCGAGGGCATGAAGAGTGTAAGTGGAAAGTCCTGAGGAGTTCCAGGAACATGAGGACATGAGTCCCAAAACAGAGGGTGGCAGGAAGGGTATCCCAGTGGCTGGCCCCTGTTCATGACAAAGATCACCCTCTAAAAATGTGCTTGCAGAACTGGCACACCTGAAGAAGGTAGGAGTAACATGATGACATGGCTCTGGAGGGACAGCATTGAGGATTGCATTTTGGCTGATAGGTAGTACGCAGGCCCCACAAATCAATGTGTACAATGCATAATTTATATGATTGCACTCTCTCAGCCAAGGATAGCCAGTGGAGGACAATCTTCCGCAGACAGATGTGGTCCCTGGCCTTGACTTGAAGCATAATCCTTGCATGCATGTTCTGAATGCATTATAGAGGGTGTGCATTGCAAGCACAGAGGTTGACCAATACGCAGTTGCAGTAGTGCATCATTGAAAAAACATGCGTGTGGTGACAGTGACCTGCTGGGGGAAAGTGAGAAAAGTAGCAGTATCTCAGAGGAGGTGTAGCACATAGTTCCACTCCCAAAACATAACAAAAATGGGACACGAGGAGGATGGATTTATTGCAAACAGGACCACAATCATTAATATCTGTGCTGGTTGGTGTGGCTGTGTGGGAAAGGGATTCTGGCCACAGATAAAGCGTGAAAGCTGGTTCTGTGGCACCATGCAAATGAACCCAGTCACGCTGGCATCAGGTCATAGGGCAGAGGTCTTCAAACTGTGGGGCGCGCCCCACTAGGGGGGCGCGGCCGCATCCCAGGGGGGGCGCCAGAGCCCAGCATGAAATGTAAAAAAAAAAAATGATTTTTTTTAATTTTATTTTTTTAGATTGGCAGAAATGGGAAGGAGCAGCTCACATGGTCAGATTGTGCCATAGAACGGTCTTAGGCACCAATGAAAAAATGGCCAGCAGTTGCAAATGGATATTCAGTGTTTAGTCACAGACTGTTTGAATAGTACCCAAGGGGTTGCTTTTTGTTCCAATGTAAACAAATGGTGATATGTATTCAGCAACAATGGTCAAAACTATTAGCTGCATAGTGAAGTAACTCCTCAAACTGGCCCACATTGCCCAACAAAAGTGGCCCAATTTTACTGGCCTACACTAGCATTTTGCATTTTTGGTATGGTCATCGCCCTATTGCCCTATAGGCCAGTCCAAGCCTGCCGGCTCATCCATAATGGGTGAGGGGGCGTCCACCTACTAGCCACCTCACCCATTATGGAGGAGCTGAGGAACCAGCCCAGTGAAACACTGAGCACTCCCTCAGCTGCTTTTTCCAGCTGAGGGAGTGCTTCTGGGCTGGCTGAACTTTCAAAGGGAAACTCTGTTTGCCTGTGACCGTTCAGTTCCACAGCCGCACATGATCAATGAGCCATGCAACGGTGGGGGTGTTTTGCTTCGCCAGCCTTACATAGCTCATTGGAAATGCTGGCTGGGGCACTGCATGTATGTATGTGCGAGGGGGTGCTCCTGCGCCCTCTTGCACATACGTGCAGAGCAACCTGGAGCGGGGCATTTTAGCAACCACGCGAGGTACGTTTATGGCGATTTATTTTTTATTTAAATGTGTACGGATGTGTGTATGCTTGTGTTATGGGACTGTGGTGGGAGCAGGATGGGCGGCAGCACTGGGATAGTGGTGGGAGTAGGGTGGGAGAGCCCAGGGTCTGTACTGGTAGTAGGGTGCGGTGACGGCACGCAAAAGTTCATAGCGATTTCTACAGACTGTCCATCTGGCACTTTTGGTGGGGCCCGGCCTGCCCAAACTTTGCTCAAGGGGGGCCCACTCCAAAAAAGTTTGAAGACCACTGTCATAGGGTGTTTTGAGCACACCATGACTGATTCATGGACACACAGTCAGACATGAGTGAAGACGATGATGTGGCAGATGCTAACCTGAAATAAAGTACTGTGTCTTTCACATCACACTACAATCTAGAGGTGAAAGTGCCAATAACACGTGCAAAGTCAGACATGTACACGTAGAATCACTGCAGGGATAGATCACATCCCTGTTAGCGCAACACTCACAAAGAGCCATAGAAGAAAGAAAACATTCGTAGTGCACATGGCACGGGTGGCCAGAAAGTAATGAGGTTAGCAACACCATACCTTGATCCATTAACCCTGTGCACCATATACACAGTACTTCACATGAGACATGTGTTGGGTCAATGCACCAACGGCACATAACCCACATGGACATGATGCACGCTAGTGCATCAATAGCACGGAATACAGTGGGAGATGGAAGTGGAGAAGAGAAAGGAATAATGACAACTGTGACCCTAAGGAGTACATCCTCAATGGCATGGGGACAGTGAGTCTAACACACAGAAGGTATCAGGCAGATCAAATGGAGCCACCACCATCCCTTCCAATATCTAAGAGACTCACACGCAGGGTAGTCGTTGCAGGAGGAATGCAGGAGTACAGAAGCCTAGTAAATCATCTTTAAGCATTGAAGACGGTCCCGGGACACAGATACCCCTGTGTAGGATATCCCCATATCACAATGTAATATGTGCAGAGTCTGTGATCCTCAGAAGCAGTCATATTGGTGGTGAGATGTTCTCCCTGGCCCTGTGTCAACTGACGAGTCAGACACACATCATCTGGCTAATCTGTAGGGGTTGCAGGGAAGAACAAGGAACATTCATGAGATGGATATAGCAGTAGTGCAGCATGGAGAGTACCACAGCACGTGTGACATAGCACCTCAGCCTGATGTCATGGAAGTGTACATTGACTGTGTGCATCAAGAGCTGCAACTCATACTACTTCACAAGCACATGAAAATGTAGCAGTAAGTGAATGTGGTAGTAGAAGTATCCAACATTCCTGCCTTGGGATGATTGTGGAGGGAGTGAGCACATGTAGGAAGGACAGAGTAAATGGCAGAAGTATGCTGCAGTCAAGTCAATTGGGACATGCAATTTTCTAAATGGCGCCCAATCAAAGGTCATATTGAGGGCACAAGTCCAGGGTGGCTGTGAGGCAGACATGGTGAATAGGTCTGCCACTGTGTCACTAGGAACAGTGCTGAAGAGTAGTCTGTCCGCATCATAGTACATGAAGCATTTGGTCCATGCTTCAAATATGCGTTGCCACAGTCAAATGTATATGTCAAACATGCATGGCAAATGAATGGACAGCGGGATGATGCCACAGGGGGCGGCTGAAGTAGGGTAGAAGAAAGGACACAGTATGGTGCATCTACGGAAATGATACTTTTGGAATTACCTAATCAAGTCCACTGTCCCTTCATGGATCATCCAAATGAAGATTGAATTCATCACTGCGTGAAAAGCATATGAGACCTCAAGGATGATGAGGACACCAGGCCATAATGAAGGGAGGGATGCCAACATTCATCATGTGACCCCTGTAGAGCAGTGCCTGTTGCCCTGGCGTGATTCAATCCACACTGCTGCTGATGTACATCCACAAGAATGCCCTCATGGGTGTACATAACTGTGCAGACAGAATTGGCAAGCAGTTCCTCCAGCAAGGTGCATAAAGCTATGCCCCATTATGTTGTTGCAGAACGCAGTACATATGTCAGAGTTACAATGGTGCACACAAGTGAGCGCCTGATGGAGGATGTAAACTAAACACCAGGAAAGGAGTGTCTGCATGCATCCCCGAGAGCATTACACAGAGAGGAGATGTTAGCAATGAAGGTTCTGTAGGAGGAGATGTACACCAATAGGGATGACACCTTTTGGTACTTCTCAACCCTGTCCACTACTTCTGGGGACACAGGAGTGAATGAGGAGAAAGAATTCTGAGGATGGTGAGTGTCAGGGGTTGGGAAGGTGTAGAGGGTCGTGTTTGAAGAGCCTGTCACCAGTCGGTTCAGTCACTCATGTGTATTCACAATACATATGTGCTGCAACTAAACACCAAAGCTACTCTAAAGCATGTTGTGGATAATTTTACAGTGGATGTCTTGACAATCATAGTGCAACTTACCTCTTACACCTCCGCCACAACCTTGCTTGATGACCCAAAGTACTTCTGCACACCGATGAAGCCGCAATGGAAGACATAAGCCAACAACACAAAACAAAATGAAATTCCAAACCACAAATAAATAATTCCAAAATCACTCTGCTAACCACCAGCCCATGGTCAAGGCAGACTTCAGTATTACCACATAGCAATGCTGCACTGATACATCCATTGCAATGCAGTACCACCATGCTCCCAGACACATAGAAGCTGCATACACCATGTTGGCGCATGCACGAGGAAATGTAGAAAACCCATTAACAACACAAAACCTGATGTGCAGTTGCACCAAACATCCCACGTACCATCAGACATAGCAACATGTTTGTGGATTCACAATGCCGTAGGGTACAGTAATCCTTGTCCCAGAATTATGAACTTCCAGATGAGACAAACATTGTTAATCCCAAAAACCCTGCTAGTGATCTAAGGTGTGAATCATTAGACCTGAGAAAAGTTCAATGAGGCACACCTCAGACCAGACATCTGCACCTGACACAGTCCACAAACAATTGGTCATGCTGCACACACCCTAACAACCATGAAAGCAGGACACACAGATAGAAAGCACAGTGATCCGAATCAGTGAACAGTGGCCCCAGCAATCCGTCTATAGATCCTGACCATAACCCTCATTATAATCACCCCTGTGGCAATTCTAACCCTCGCTCGCAAGCAATAGTGATTGAGCACAAGTTAGGTCAATCCGCAGTGAAAACACACAGTGCCCGACGCCCATGCAAACACCCCCAAGTGTCAGCAAAAGCCATGCACTTACCTGTACGTTGAACTCACCTGCCTTGCATACGATGCACACCCTTCAGGATACACTTTACCGAAATGAATTGCAATGCAGAGTCACAGCACAAACAACATGCACATACATGATCAGTATACATCACATAAAGGAAACGTGCATGCAACACACAGTGCAGGAGCAACTAAGGGAGCCACAGTGTGAATATTTCTAGACAAAGATTAGCACAGGAGTACAGTTTACCACAAGAGAGAGAGGGAGAGAGAGAGAGAGAGAGAGAGAGAGAGAGAGACACTGAGAGGCAATTAAAAGGAAATGACAGATCAAGGAGTAAATGGCCAGGTTTTCTGATGTGCAATTACATGCTGCCCAGCACAGTTGGTGCACCCATAGAGGAATACACATAGGTAGGTTACACAGAGACATGAGCCCCAACGCAATTACCATAATGACATGTCAGCATGCAAAGGACACTTAAGACAACCAACACATACAGCAAACATGCAGAAAGATGACTGATGCTCAACATGCAAGAAAGTGCAAAAGCTTACCTGCTGACTGTGCCTGCATGGTGTAAATACCACATCACCATCACCCGTTACTGTTTCTCCTAATTTTGCACAGGAAGCACAGTGACCGTTGGAGGGAATGGGAAGCGTGGACTTCAAATGGTGCAGGGTGTCTCCCCTGGGACAGCAGTCACCGCCACATCACGGTTTACTGTAAAAACATGGGATAACATATTGAAACAGCTATTTTGAAGTACCATTGACACAGCACACACATGCACCACAACTACAAGCCTAGAATTACCTGCACATTCCATTCTGTACGCCACCATGCAAACTTGCTGTTTGACTCCACTAGGCATGCCTGCACGTACGCCACTGCACAGTAGTAGTCCCTGAGGAGTTTATGGCACATCTCAAGGGAATTCAAGATACAAATGATAAATGGAAAAAAGAAAAACAGGAAGTGCAAAACTAAATAAACAATGCCAACATCTGGGCATGGGGGTGTATAAGAGAAAAAATTATAAAATCAAAGAATAAAAATGGCCACCAGGTGGGGGGAGGGGCAGGGTGCACGTCAAATCCCACATGGGTGGATGTTGGCAAAAACAATTCCCTTCATGAGCTCATGGACCGCACAGCTATCTTCGGTGGGAGGCATATCTCTGCTGTGGCCGCCTTCCTGTCTAGAATCAGAAGGTGGTCGTGGTAAGGGAGGTTGACCACGTAGTGCCCTGGCATGTTCCTTGGTGGCAGCAGCCAGGCGGGACTCTCGGAGGTCCTCATGCTACACCTCACGGGATGCACGAATTTCCTCCGAGATGGTCTGGCTCAAGAGTTGCATCTCCTGTTGGTACTGTGTACTGCGGGCTGCCTCCCGCACTTCCATAGAAGCTCTGAGGGCCAACAACTCTTGCCTCAGGGCTTCCCTGTGGGCCCGACCCTCTGCAAGCAGTGATGCTTGCAGAGACCTCAGTTCAGACCTTAGGCTCCTGCTGCTGGCCTCCATGTGCAGCCTGTGTGAGCAGCATGTGGACCGCAACGCCTGCAGCTGGTGCTTTACCTGCGTTTCTGATGGTATCATGGAATTGGCCACACTATCCATGCCCTCAGCCAACAACTCATAGGCAGCACCCTGTTGTTGTGCAACATGCAACATCTACTGCTCCCACACTGTTTCCACAGCCTGCACAAGTACACCACGTGTGCAGGGCCCATGCCTGCCTGACCCAAGGGAGCATTGCCCTTGATGTGATGCCACTGTGTGTGGCTACAGGACTGCATACCTCTCTTGGACAACTGTCCCAGGACCAGAAACCAATGTTGTGGAGTGTGGCCCTTCAGCCGTAACCACCACAGATGGACGAGACACCACTGACTGGCCCTGTGCGTGCACCTGACCCCCAGCAGACGCATAGGCTACAACAGATCCAACACTTGGTGCACTCACTCCAACAGCATACAGGACTGGACATCCGGTTCAGCACCAGAGCTACTGGTTTCATCGGAGTCAGTGTCATAGTGAGCCATGTTCCAGATGGAGTGGAGTACCAGTGGATTTTCATGGGCTGCCACACCACGTCCTCCACTGGTTGTTGGTTCATGCTCAGACTCCCGTTCCTCCTCTACCTCCTCACCTGCATCTGGTGCCTCATCACCCGCACAAGGACATATAAAGACATGAAGTATCTTGTTAATGGCATTGACGCAATACATTTCTATCACAATGCTGTCCAGCAACACATTGCCATGCATGTTACCATGCCATAATTGGCAGAAACACACTTTGTTCAACAGGCTTCCACCAATTTGCATATGCAGACTTCCCAGAACGTCCCATGTCCCTGCCCATGTAGCCAGTGGACCCAAGGACAACAGACATGGATCGCTGAAAGCACATTAGGTCCCACGGCACCACAAACTAATGACAATAACTTGCCACTTGTGAGTCATTCTGTCACCTAGTAAATTCCATTATAGTACCCCTGAACATCTGCACACATGATCACAGCCAAGCCCCCTTCAATTACATGAAACAGCAGTGTATGACTGGCATATGGGGTGCTCACAATGTGGACATGTCCTGACTGTGGAGTCCCAGGTGTGTGATGTGGAACGATTGATGGCCTTCACTTGGAGTTAGGAAGAGAGGTCAATGACACACAAGAGGGAGAGGGCATGGTCCATGTGGTGTGTGTTGAGTGTCGGAGGTTAACAGGCATGATACATGACTATTGTTTGACAGCACGGCCAGTCCCACAGCTGCATAGGGGGTGTGCACAGTGTTGACAAATGCAGCAATGTCACTCATGGCACACTGTCAGGCATGCTGCGAGTGTTCATGGAAGTAATTTGCAGCATTGAACCACCTATGCACATGTGTGGATGGACTATCTACAACATGTAGAGCATGATTTGTCACACGTGCCTCAGACACAAGCACTTTTCTAGCATACCAGGGTCATTTACATCAATGATGCAACTGACCAGATGGCACGTTGCAATGGTATGTTGAAAATGTAGTTAATGTGCATGACGGTTGTTGATGAATACTGTCAGAAAGGCATGTTCAACGGATGTATGGCGCATGTGTTGTATGCACTCTGCAGTGCACTGTGCACGGGTCAGTACACCATGACATGGTTCACACAGGGCAGTCATTCATTTGCAGGCACATGAGCAACACATTCATGCCACGTTTTCCTATCAACATACACATATACATGATACACACAATTGATCACTCACCGGACCTGACCTTGTAATTTGGCAGGCCTCCCACGCCTTGCACCTGATCCACATGAATTAACTGGCTCATGGTCTCATCATGTGGGGTGAGCTCCTGCTCCTGTGGTGAACCCCCTCCAGTTGCCAGAGCAGAGGCGAGGTTGGCACCCAGCTTGTGTTTGGTGCGACGGTGGCGGTCATTCCACTGCTTCATGACCTGAGCAGCGGTATGCTGCTCATTCGTCATGGCGTTGACATGATCCGTGACTCGCTGCCATTGCACCATACACTGAGCCGGCATGTGTGTGCTCCCTGGCTGCATGCACATGTCACAGTGGTGTTCGCGCATGTAGTCCACGAGGACCTGGAGTTCCTCATCATTGAAACTCCTCTTCCTCGACGTGGCAGTGTCCTGTGTCATGCTGTGGGGTTGAACCTCTTCCTGTTGTGCACGCTTTGCCTTCTTAGCATGTGGTGCACACCCTGTGTGGCTGGGACCACTCAGGGCACCAGATGCTGGACCACTAGTGGTGTTGGCCATGCCATCACCCACTGAGGCTGGGACAGCAGCTGCCCCTGCAGGTCCCTGCCCCTGGGTGATGGGGACAGCAGCGGCCCCTGTAGATCCCTGACCCTGGGTGGTGGGCAACAGAGCTTTATGGTGACGTCCCTTCCCCCCTGAGGGACTGAGATCAGCTGCCCCTGGGTGTCCGTGTACCTGGGGGGATGACCACAGCTACCACTGCAGGTGCCTGCCTATGGGTGGTGGGGACAGCAGCTGCCCATGAATATCGCTGACCCTGGGGGGGACAACAGCAGCTGCCTCTGCAGATCCCTTGCCCTGGGTGGTGGGGACCAGAGCTTTATGGTGATGTCCCTTCCCCCTTGAGGGACGGACATCAGCTGTCCCTGGGTGTCCGTGTACCTGGGGGGGACAATGGCAGCTGCCCCTGTAGATCCCTGACCCTGGGGGGGCAACAGCAGCTGCCCCTGCATATCCCTGAATCTGTTGGGGTGGGATGACAGCTTTCTCTGCACGTCCCCTACCCTGGCCACCTCTGCCACCTTTCCATCTTGGGGCTTTCCCACGCATGGTACTGATGGACTAGTACAATAGATGGCACACCAAGCAATTGTCCTGGGCAATTGGGATGAGGGGGCAGTGTACGTGATGGTAAACATACTTCAGTGGTGCAGCAAGGCTCAATATTACCCCTGGTGAAAATATATGTGGGACGTGTAATGCACAAGCAGCCCAAAAATCAAAACTGCGTGTACGCGACACTTCGCTAGCTCCCGTAAAAAGAAAAACGCTACACCCAGCAACACAAAAAATGCATACGCGAAGCCCAGGAAAGCTACTCTAATGATGATAATGGTGGTACGTTATATACAGGGGCACCCAGAGTATGAATAATGCATACACGACTCACTGTTAGCCTCAGAAAAAGAAAAGTAATGGCGCGTGTGCGCGGAGGCAATTCCCTCACAAAAATAAGAAGTACGCACTGTCACAGTAGTGAACGTATACTGCGTGGCACCCCGAAAATCTCAGTAATGCACTCGTCCGCCCACTCCAAAAAGCATGTATGGGTGGAATTGCTTATACGCACTTCTTTATCCCGATTCTGAACACCAACGGCCAGCGTGTGTCACATAACTTACACAATGAGGGCCTTTCCTCTGACTTCACATGTCCACGCTAATTTCGAATGTGCAGAGTAACCGTCACTCTGTTTCCGGCTGCCCACGCAATAGACACGGAAGACCCACGCTCCTGCCTTTTTACGGGCCTCCTATGGCCCTGAGGTGCCTCTTATGAGTCATCTGCTGCTGCCTGACCACTGTGTGTGTCTGCTGCCCACCTGCCCTGCATTTTGAGTGCCTGCTGTCCAGCCATTGCCAGCACTCCTGTCCTTGGCCCTGTGACCACCTCAGCTGATTCTACAGATGTCCAACGTGCCAGAACATCACCACCACTCCACGGCCCAGCTCCAGGACCACCTTGCCCACCCACACCTACCTCGGGGGTTGCCATGTCTCAAGCAACATCATCTGAGGTAAGTGGCAACCCCACGGCAGCTAGGCAGAGGGCTGTCAACTTCAGGGCCAAGGAAGTTGACATCCTGGTGGATCATGTCCTGGGGCCTTATGATGCCCTCTTCAATGCCCCAACGCAAGTTGGCAAGGAAGGACGGAAGCTGATCTGGGACCGGATCGACTATGCCATCAATGCAGAGGGGGTGGCATTCCATGACTTCCAACAGGTGCACAAGCGCTCGGCGGACCTAAAATCCAGGACCCACACCAAGGCCCTGCGCTTCCTCCAGGCCAGTGCCACCGGAGGGGGGTACAGGGGCCAGATGAAAAACACCAACATGCGGGTCCTGGAGAAGTTCTACCCGGCGCTGCACACCCAGGTCAGCGATTTGATGCAACATCCAGAGTCGACAGGTGAGTGTCCATGTGTTGGGAGTGTGCACCTTGGGGTTACAGCAAGTATGAGTCTTTTACACATGTTAGGGTGCATGTCACAGACAGTGCTCTACATGTGAACAGTGAACCATGTGTAATTTCAATGGTGTTACATTTGCATTGTGTGTTGTACTGCAGCATTTCACAATGTGCATGTGGTTTGTTACATATGTCAGAGACGTGCCCGTGTGACAAGTGTGACAGATGAGGTGCTGTTGGCAACTTCATGTGCATGCATGCTGTTCATGTGTATGTATCAAAGATGTAATTGTTTGACTGGCCATCACTCATTGCTGGATGAAACAGGTCCATTTCAATGTGTGACATTGTCATGTTGCGGGATTGTCATTGAGGGTACTCTGATGTTATTGCTCACTGCAGTGCTTGAGGACTGTCAGGTGATGTGTGTGTATGACATGTGTATGTGTACATGATGCATGTGTGTGTGTAGCATGCATGATTGATAGGTTGTGACAGTGCCATGTCCCTGGATGTGATTGTCTGTTGTGATGGACACACATGTATGTGAATGTATGTGAATTGCATGTACATGTGTGTTGTGGAAGGTGATGATGGTTGTACCCTTTAGCAGTGTACTTTATGTGAAATACTTTGATGCCAAGCACACATTGGTGCTGTACCCTGATATTTGTGTTCTATGTCTCCTTATCAGCAGTTGCATTGGAAGAAGAGGGTGGAGACGGTGCTGCGGAGCAAGGCAGCAGGGATGCCTCCACCAGGCAGAGGTGCAAGGCCCAGCTACGCTCCCTGCACACATCATCATCGGGGAACGAGGAGGCTGGTGCCGCGTCTGGACCATCGGCCAAAGCTGCTGAGGGGAAGTCCAAGAAGGCGAAGGTGGACGTGGACTCCTCTGCAGCAGGGGGGACAGGTGAGGCAACACAGGAGCCATCCAGTGCGGAAGACGCTCGGGAGTCATCCAGGATGGCAGGGGAGGAGGGGCCATAGTAACCCAGGCCATGGGGTGAGGTGGGGGTGGTGAGGTGGGTGTGAATACTGTATTCCTGCCCCAGGGGCATGAAGCTTTTCAGGTCACCATGGAGGTACCTGTGCAAAATCCTGCCCCTGGGACAGCGGCGACAGCTGTATGCACCTGCCGGCATGCCTCAACCCACACCCAGCCGCAGGTGTCGGATGCTTCCACCCAGACTGACACCCCAATGCCGGCAGCTGTTGCCATTCGGGACAGAGTGGTACCCATGCTGGTCGGTATTGGGAGGCGTACCGGTGACATACGTGATGAAGTGCAGGCTTCGTGTTGGGTGCTTGCACATCATCACAATGACGTCTGGCATCTCCTGAACTGGCTAGTAGCATTCCTGGTCTCAAATGTGCTGTGTGGCCTGTCCTCTAATGCAACCCTCCGCTCGTCTTGCTACTCTATGCTCCAGTCGTCCTCCACGGCACCTTCTGGCCCAGATTACACCAGGCCCCCTGTGCACCAGTCCCACCCATGTTGGCCCATCTGGTGGAGCAAACATTCTTGCCTGAGTTGGAAGTCAACACTGGATCAGATGAGGTGGTCACCATGCTGATCCAGGCAACGACAGGAACAACGCAATGGAGGGAGAGCAGGCACCCAGGAGCAGGGCACGGGCCAGGCACCCCAGGGTAATGTCATCAGCCCAGAGGGTGTCCACACGAAGCAGGCACAGGGTGCTATGGCAGCAGCAGGCTCTGAGGAGGAGGCTATTGTACTCAGGGCATACCATCATGAGGGGGCATGTATCCAGCATCATGCAGGATGCAAACGTGAAACAGCATATGTGTTTGTGCACTACGGGCAGCAAATTGGGGCAGAGAGGCAGCAGGTTTGGAGGCGAGAGTCACAATGGGTCAGGACTGAGATTGCACTGTGTCGGGGAAGGAGGCGGGCTGCAACCTGGAGGAGACTCGCAGGGATGCAGAAGAGATGGAGAGTACCAAGCCCTCTAGGGAAGAACGGAGGTCCGCCTGGTGGAATTGGACGCTGTGCTCGATGATGCCCTGGACCAGACATTGCATGAGATTGGTGATGAGGAGGACTAGCCTGCTGCCTGTGGACATAGTTTTCTAGATCTAAGTTTCCTTTTTTATATGATTTGGAGTTGACATTTTGCACAATGCTCCATTTTTTTGTACATAGTTCTGTAGGTGTAAGTTTCCTTTTTATTTTGTTTTGTATTAGAGTGGACTAATTGGACAATACTCCATGGTGATTTTGAACATAGTTTCTTATGGTGTGTTTCACTTTTACTTTTCACCAGACTTTATGGACCTTTATTTTATTTTTGGATTGCACATATATTTTTACACATGTGGATGTTTATTTCTTTTAATTTTCATGGACACCTTTTGTATTTTTGTTTGTTTGCAGTCTGTATGCCAGTAATACAACTGTATAATATATTATTGTATTTACTCACAGTCATTGTTTTGTAGCAGTTATTTTTGATGTGTGCCTGTTTGGTAGTCCATTTAGTAGCCCAGATTTTGACCATTGGTAGTCATGTGTCTGGTTGCTTACATGCATGTGTATTGTTGCTGTTTTCGAGGGCAGTATACACATGTGGCTGACCGGTGCTGGTGTGTGAAGTGGAAGTATGGGTGTGCACTGTCAAATGGTATTTCCTTTGACATGTGCTGCATCACTCTGTGTTACCCCTCACTGTGTTTGGTAGGGGGATGGGTGGGTTGACTGTGCGAGTGCTACATGTTCAGGATAAGGGCACATTATTTAGTTAATGCTGTATGACACACATGTAGTGCTTTCACCCTTCACCATAATGTGTATGTACAGTATTCATTGTCTCAGGTGTTGCTCAACCTCTTGCACTGGAATACAATAGTGGCATTTCTTTATATTCCACAGTGGCTGACCAATGCAGCTGTCTCTGTGAGTCGTGCACTCTCTGATTGCCATGTCCTTCACACATGCCCATACCAGTGATGTGTTTGTTAGGGAATCTCTTCTGGAAATAGCAGCTCAATGAGGCCCAGACTGTGAGCCACCTGTCCATTGTCTGCTCTTGTGGCACACATTGAGGGTATGTTTGCTTGTGGCATTGTTATACATTTCTTCCCTGGGAATTGATGGCATGACTTTGTCACATGGGCAGCAGGGCGTCACTTTCACAATCACTTGTGTATGTTGGGAGATGGATACGGGCAGCAATTGTGTGTGAGCAGATGCTGCAATAATGGATGTGCCACAAGTGAGTCATTTCATGTGGGTATGCAGGATACATGTTCCCTAGGATATTCTGGCTGATGTCAGAACATGGCGATCCAGGTGCACTACACACAATCGTTGCAGTGATGATGTGTCACAGTGTCACGGTACAGCATGCAGGTGATATCCCTTGTGGAGAGGGCTACCTGCAGGGTGGTGTCATGGGTAATGGGGGTTGCGGTGGGGTGTCCCGTATGGTGGGGGGTGCTTGCAGGGTGGTGTCACGGTTAATGGCGGCTGGGGTGGGGATGTCCCATCTGGTGGGGGCTGCCTGCAGGGTGGTGTCATGGGTAATGGGGGCTGGGGCATCACTTGTGGATGGGGCTGCCTGCAGGGTGGTGTCCTGGGTAATGGGGGCCGGGGTGTCCCTTGTGGAGGGGGCTGCCTGCAGGGTGGTGTCATGGGTAATGGGGGCTGTGGCATCCCTTGTGGAGGGGGCTGCCTGCAGGGAGGTGTCATGGGTAATGGGGGAAGGGGTGGGGGTGTCCTGTCTGGTGGGGGCTACCTGCAGGGTGGTGTCACGGGTAATGGGGGCTGAGGAGGGTCTGTCCCATCTAGTGGGGGCTGCCTGCAGGGTGGTGTCACGAGTAATGGGGGCTGTCCTGTCTGGTGGGGGCTGCCTGCAGGGTGCTGTCACGGGTAATGGGAGCCAGGGTGGGAATATCCTGTCTGGTGCGGCAGCCTTCAGAGCAGTGTCATGGGTATTGAGGGCTGGGGTGGCGCTGTCCCGCCTGGTGGGTACTACCTGCAGGGTGGTGTCACGGGTAATGGGGCTTGGGGTGGGGCTGTCCCATCTGGTGGGGGCTGCCTGCAGGGTGGTGTCAAAGGTAATGGAGGCTGGGGTGGGCGTGTCCTGTCTGGAGGGGGCTGCATGCAGGGGATTGCGAGGTGGTGATGCACGATTATGCTGGTGTGCAACCGGGGATTGCAGGGTGTTTTCTTGCGATTACACTGGGGTGCGACCGGGGATTGTAGGCTGTTTTTGCGCAATTACGCTGGGGTGCAACCGAGGATTGTGAGGTGTTGGCGTGCGATATGGCTGGGGTGTTCCATCTGGAGGGAGATGCCTACAGGGTGGTGTCACAGGGAATGGGGGCTGGGGTGGGGTGTCCCTTGTGGAGGGGGCTACCTGCAGGGTGGTGTCACAGGTAAAGGCGGCTGGGGTGGGGTGTCCCATCTGGAGGGGGAAGCCTGCAGGGTGGTGTCACAGGGAATGGGGGCTGGGGTGGGGTGTCCCTTGTGGAGGGGGCTACCTGCAGGGTGGTGTCAAAGGTAATGGAGGCTGGGGTGGGCGTGTCCTGTCTGGAGGGGGCTGCATGCAGGGGATTGCGAGGTGGTGATGCACGATTATGCTGGTGTGCAACTGGGGATTGCAGGGTGTTTTCTTGCGATTACACTGGGGTGCGACCGGGGATTGTAGGCTGTTTTTGCGCAATTACGCTGGGGTGCAACCGAGGATTGTGAGGTGTTGGCGTGCGATATGGCTGGGGTGTCCCATCTGGAGGGAGATGCCTACAGGGTGGTGTCACAGGGAATGGGGGCTGGGGTGGGGTGTCCCTTGTGGAGGGGGCTACCTGCAGGGTGGTGTCACAGGTAATGGGGGCTGGGGTGGGGTGTCCCATCTGAAGGGGGCAGCCTGCAGGGTGGTGTCACAGGCAATGGGGGCTGAGGTGGGGCTGTCCCATCTGGTGGGGGCTACCTGCAGGGTGGTGTCAAGGGTAATGGGGGCTGGGGTGGGCCTGTCCCATCTGGTGGGGGCTGCTTTCAGGGTGGTGTCACAGGTAATGGGGGCTGGGGTGGGGGTGTCCCATCTGGAGGGGGCTTCAGGCATGGGATTGCGAGGTGGTGACCCACGATTATGCTGGTGTGTGACCGGGGATTGCAGGGTGTTTTTGAGCAATTACGCTGGGGTGCGACCAGGGATTGCAGGGTGTTTGCTTACGATTACACTGGGGTGCGACAGGGGATTGCGGGCTGTTTTCGTGCGATTACGCTGATGTGCAACCGGGGATTGCGAGGTGTTGGGGTGCGATATGGCTGGTGTAGGGGCTGGCCTTGCGTGGGAGGGCACGCATTCTCTATGGGGTGTGGCCGGGGTTTGCGGGGTGTCTTCACGCGATTATGCTGGGCTGCGACCGGGGCTTTCATGGTATTGGCGTGTGATTTGGCTGGTGTAGGGGCTGGCCTTACGTGGGACAGCCCGCATTGTCTATGGGTTGCAGCTGGGGTTTGCAGGGTGTTTTTGCACGATTGCGCTGGGGTGTGACTAGGGATTGCAAGGTGTTGGCGTGTGATTTGGCTGGTGTTGGGGCTGCCCTTGCGTGGGAGGGTACACGTTTTCTATGGGATGCCTCAGGGATAGAGGGGTGTTTGCGTGCAATTTAGCTGGGGGAGCTGTATGCTGGGCCAGCAATGGTGCAGAGGCTTGCGCCGTGTTAGGCATTTCACTTGCTTTTTGGTGTGCATGGAGGTGTGTTCGGAGCGTTCCGCACGCAGCTTGCTGTTACTTGCGTGATGCCTCTGGGAATATATGAATATGCGTGCCGCGCAACTATTTCTCTGTGCCACGGCTCGCACAGAGTTCTTCTAGGTGCATGGCACTTGCGCCTTTTCTACTCACGATTCCATGAATCGGGACCTTTATGTTAGTTTGAGATTTGGGACTTTGCAGACACCCTCCCTAACACATCGATAGGCTGGGGTGGCTCAAAGAACTGTCCTGTTTGCAGTTTGGGTGAAGAAACAGTGGTACACTTTTTGTTATTGTGTAGTGCCTCAAGATATTTGAGAGAAAGATACCTGCGCCCCTTTCTTAGGGAAGCCGGTGTCAGCTCAACCTACAAGGCACTGGAGCTATGTAAAGGAACCCAAAAGCCACATATTGCAAATTGTGTCTCTCAATATAATCACAGAGCTTGGCATTTAAGACAGAAACAGACTATACTACTTAAAGAGGAAGACCAGTCTCGAACTGGCCAAAACCAGCATATGTACCAGCATATGTACATTAATAATTGATAACATGAACAGATTTGAACAACTGTACGGATATTGCAATGGACATTTTCTTCCTCAGTGAAATTGGCACATCTTTCTTCTTGCTTCAGTGAAAGCTTGTGGTCTGTATTCTTCCATTAGAAAGATTGGGGAGAGACTCTGGCTTTTCTCAAAGATGACCTCCGAGCCTTCTGGTGCCCTCAGCGCCTCAGACTCCTAGACTTGCAGTGAACAACACTGGACCACACAAGTTGAAGTGGATTAGGGAAAGACTTGAGATTGCCTCTCGGGGGAGAAGGGAGGGGGGTTAGTTTGGGTGATTGTTTAACACGTTGTAAACTTAATTTCAAAAAGTTTTTTAAAAAAGAGAACATGTTTTTCTCACCTATGCTAGTTTGCATTGCTTCAAGGGCTGTTTTCAATAGAGATGCCAGCAGCAGTTTGATAACGTGGTACCGCCGATGTTGTTCTTCATGCCCCCATGAGAAATGAAATTGCTTGCCTCTTCGGATGACCATGTTTTTTTTTGGCCAATATTCCCTGGGAATTGGCAACAGGTGAACTTTTGGAACCAGGACTTTCTGGAAAATGCCATTATACATGTGTGTAATGTTTTAAACAGAGAGCACCGGATTAGGCTGACAGAGAAAAGCTTCTTTGGAGACGATAGACATATCGCGTTCCATCCTGTTGTGAGGCTCTCTCTGCCAGCCTGGTGTGGAGCTTTCCGGTGAAGTCTTGGCGAGATGAAGGTGTGCTGTACAGCCGTGCCAATGGTGAAGTATATGATCACATATATTTTTGTTGCATTTATTAATTTATGTTTGTTTTATCTTTATATATAAAGTGGAATGTACCCACGTCTACCAAATTTTGCATGGCTTCCTCTTATGTTTGGGGCAAGATTGAAGTCTCTATGTTTGGATGCCAAAAAATGTACTCCGTAGACACCCTCATTTACTGATGCTCACCCCGATTCACTACAGAAGGTAGTAGAAGGAGGCAACATTTTGAAAAGTGTCTGAAGCAAAATGTTCGATATGTTGGTTATTCCTTTGAAATGTATTGCTACGGTATACAGTTTGAAAGTGTTTATTAAAGCATTTTTAAAGGGAATAAAAAAATGTATTCTTTTTTATCACTCCACTCTAAATATGCGAAATGGCAAAGTTACAGTTTACTTAAGTTAATTCACGAGAAGAGAGCACAATCAATCAATCTTTCTTGGACATTTTCTCAAAAGTGCTGAATCTATTGAGTGACTGAAACATGCCGCACAATAAACAAACATCACTTGGAAAAGCAACAAACAGCAGCACGACTTGCCGACCAGAGGACAAGAGCAACTTACTCCAGGGCAAATGAGATGCCCAAGCAAACTGAAGCAAGTCTTGCCAACAAGAGGACAAGAGCAACATCCTCCAGGGCACATGAGACACCATTCGATCAGGACACGGGCAAAGCCGGGTATGCCAGCGAGTGGGTGAATAAAGAGGCCATATAAGAGCCATTTTATAATCTAGCTGAGTGTGTATGTGTGAATAATTGCCTTTCATGCATCCAAGGTGTTTTCATTCAGTGTATCGTGAAGAAAAATAAGCAACATCTCTGTGCACTTTTTGGAAAAGCAAAACAGGGAGGTATGAATTTTTACAAAGTTCTTCCACCATTCTTACGGTATGTACTCCATAGTTCAGCAAAGATATTTCAGTTTGTGATGCGGAATAAGGTCATAAATCGAGCATAAAAACAAAATTGTTTTAGCGACTCAACAGAGTCACAACAAAAGGGGCAACAATTGGGATACGGGTTATACCAGCACTTTTTCTACAGGAGTAAATGGTAAAAGACCAAACCTCATTTTGAGTCATATGGATTCGAGTAAAAGGCCATTTTATAAAACTTAAATAATTTTCAAAGGCTAAATCATCTTTATTGGCCAAATATGCTGGGCCTGTCCAAAAATCCAGACACGTGCTCGGTTTTCTATTTTTGGACCATTCCTGGTCAGTGTAAATAATTAGTTGGTCATATTTGTAGGATTTGCACCCAGATCTTCAAGGCAGATCTCTAACATAGCCAAACCATGGCAATAAGACCCCACCATGACAGCTCAGCACATGCTGTAATGCGTCTCTGCACTTAATTTAACAATTGCTTGACCACAACTGAACCCAATATAGTATCCTATTGAAGTAAGCCCCGGCTCCAGGTGACTCAAAACATTGTGGAAGGAAGAGTAATAAAACACATATTTTATACTGGTTAATTTTGGTGCTTTACAATGAACCCAGAGTTCAGCTAAATATGAAGCAAGAGCAAATGCGTGTAATTTTTATTTTTTCCCACAATGTTTATTACAGTATCCACATACAAAGCTTATTTTTAAGCCTGTATTATCCAGTTTTGTATGAAAAGGGGAAGAGGAGGGGAGGAGAAGAACAGTGGCAGGGGAGGAAGGAGGGGTAGTAAAGCAGGAGAATAGAATGAGGGAAATAGGTGATAGGAGCATCAAAGTCTCATTGATATGGTCCAATCACTCATAAAGGTCATTAAATACTCCCCACATGCTTTCATAGCCATCAAGTTCATCTCTTCTAAGATAGGAGACTTTGGGTCTAATTAGGAGTTTGCCCTCTAGGATGTGTCCTAATTTCCATAGTTCTGCTTTTCGCCATATTTTCCATGAGAACATATGGTTATCAATGCATATGGATGGGTTTCTCCAGAAATATGAGTCTTTGGATAGGAGGAATTTCTCATTTCCAGATCGCTTGCTTCTCTTCTTTTCTTGAATTACATGCTTAATGGATGGTGGTGCGTACCCAATTTCGAAACCTCTCCTGTGGTTCAGTTAATCCAATAATTAGGTTTAGGCAGTGAATATGCCCAATAGTATAAAGCAATCCTAGGGAAACCAAAGCCCTTCTTGCAGAGTTATGTTAGCTCTGATACACTCGCCCCATAAGAATGTTTTAAAGACTTTATGTATTTCAGATATCGTCCTACCAGGGAGATGCCATGGTAATTACTACAGCTCTATAATAATTTCAGGAGAATAGTCATCTTAATTACTCATATTTCCCCCCACAATGTCAGTCCCAATATTTTACACTTTTTACGTAGGTTCTGTGTTTCCATTAGTTTTACCATACTTTTTTAGTTAATATGTGATCTATCGCTCTTGTTTTTTGAATACCCAACTTTTAAAAAACCTTTATTTGACCAGTGCAGATTGTCCCCTCCCCAAAACAAGCCTCTATGGCAAGACAGCATAATTGGAAACATTTTCGATTTTGAGGCATTCTTCTTGAAATATGATACTTTTCAAAATTATTCTATACTTTCTAAGACGCGTTTAAATGATCGATCTGGCTCAGATAGCAGTACATGTATATTGTCTGCATATAAGAGGATCTTTGATTCACAGGGCCCACAGCCAACTCCCTTAATTTCCCTGCCTTTCCTAATCAAAATTTCCAGTGGTTCAATACATAGATCAAAAAGGAGGTGAGGAATAGGACAGCCATGCTGGATCCCACTTTTAATGTTAAATGCAACACATGTCACTTCATTCACAGTGACTTTTGCTACAGCCATTTTATATAGTGCATCAGAAATACGGAGCACCTTCATGAGGTAAGGAATAACGTGCTTTATTTAGTTACAGTGCAGCAAGCCCCCACTGGACCGACACCTCCGATTCACTGGCTCAACTGATACAGGTGGAATTGCAGGCTTAGTTCACTCATCAACATTCAACATAGCAACATAGCAGACGGGAATGATATCCCTAACATTCCACCCCAAGAACATTACATTATTCCCTTCTTTCTTAACATCTTCACTTCCCCATCACTGCAATTCTTTTGTTATTCCAAGCTTGACCAGCACTCACTCTTACAGCACCATCGGTCACATTCTCCAGCTGCAACGGCTCCGAATACAAGGGTTCACCCTTCTTCACAAAATCCTTTTTAATATGCACCCAATCACCACACATCACCTTGACACTGTTCACACTCCTCTTATCATTGATCTCTTCCAACTACCTGTCATTGGCACGATCCAGTTTCCTTTTTACCTTGTCCACCTCACAATCAGTTTCCCTGGCTCTTCCCAACCAGGGAGTTATCACCTTGAAATTGAGCTTGTAACCTCTCATCTCAAATGTGCTAACTCCTGTCGCAGCGTTGTGAGACATCCATAAAGCATACACCCTCTTACGAAGCGCCACCTTCTTGTCTTTCCCACACACAGTTGCCATTCTAATAGCTTCCATGATACATCTATTCATTCTCTCCACTTTTCCATTACTTTCTGGATGATACAATGCTATCCTTTTATGCAAAATGCCACACACTCAAAGTACTTTTGACACATGCCACCAACAACCTGTGTTCCATTATTAGTCCATAAACTGTGTGGAAAGCCCTTCCTCGCAAAAATACCCTCTAAAAATTCAACAACAACCTCACCCATTGCCTCTCTCACCACCTTGTATTCCATCCATCTCAACAACTAGACCACTTAAACCAACACAAATTTGCCATGTTCCAATCCCAAATCGAAAGGATCAAGAACATCCATAGCCACTTCATCCCACAGTCCTTTGGGAATCTTCACCTTCACCAAGGGCTGTTCCCTCACACTCTCACCTTTCCCAGACCGGCTACACCCCACACACTAACGCAAACTCCTCTTCACTTCCCAGTCGAAACCAGGCCACCAATATTCTCCTCTCAACACCATCTTGGTAGGTGACACCCACAGGTGTCCCTCATGCACTAGATCAACAATTCTTTTCGGCAAAACTTTGGGAACAATCACCCGCTCCCAATGATACAATAAGCCTCCCACTAAACTCAACTCATCTTGAACCTCACAGAACAACCTTTCTTCCTGGGATAAAAGTATTTTGCTAGGCCACGGCGACTGCACGAAACCCTCTACATGACCGAGGACTACATCACCCTCCATAGCTTGCAATCATTCCTCTTTTCTAATGATTCCATCCTGATTCACAAAAAACAGTTCAGTAATACTTTCCTTGCCATCTTCCTTTTCTTGTTCACCCAACCTTGATAGGTGGTCCACCAGGATATTCTCACAGCCAGATATAACTTCCATCTTTAACACGTCTTTGCATCCTGGTAACCCAACCTGCCACTCTCCCGGACACCTTGCTTAAACCTTTGGACTCAAAAATGCTTTTCAAAAGTTTATGATCTGTCCTAACAATGAACTTCGCACCCCAGACAAAGTTGGCAAATTTCTCCACCCCCCACCATGACAAGCTAGTGCTCCTTCCCCAAAACCAAATAATTATTTTCCACCTCCTCAACACTCGGGAAGCATGAGCTATAATATACTCATGCCCTTCTTCATCACGCTGTGACAAAACAGCACTGACACCATTGTCACTTGCATCCACAGTAATAACACTTCGTATTCTGGTATCAAAACTCCTCAGTGACTGGGCCGATCAATCTTCTCCTTGATCCATGAAAACTCTGCTTCACAGAACTCGTTCCACTCCAAAACAACACCTTTATGGAGCAACTTCCTAATCTCCTTTACTTTATCTGAAAAGTCACACACACATTTTTGATAAAACTCAACCATGCCAAGGAATTATCTTACCACACCCTTCGACCTGGGACTGCACACCTTCCTAATGGCATTCACCATCTTGCCCTTGAGTCTCACCCCTACACCAGATACCTCATGTCCTAGAAATTCCACACAATCCTTACCAAACACGCACTTCTCCTTCCTCAATGTGACACTGCTCTCCTCCAAAATAGTTAACACCCTATTGAGGGTGGCATCATGCTCCCTTTTATCTTTCCCTGAAACCAAGACATTGTCCTGAAAGCAGAACACACCACTTAAACCTCTAAACAGCCTATCCATCATTTTTGGGAAAACAGAGGATGTTGACACCAGCCTGAAAGGCATCCTCCTAAACTGGAATACACCTTCATGCATAATAAACACTGTATATTTCCTGCTCTCCTCATCCAACTCAATTTGATGATACGCTGATGTCATATTAAGTTTAGAAAATACTTTACCATCACCAATCAATGCCAACATCGCCCCCATATTTGGTAAAGGGTGTCTCTCCACCATAACACACTTGTTCACCTTCCTCAAGTCCACACATAAACGCAGTTCTCCAGATGCTTTTTTCACAACCACCAATGGAGAAATCCACTGCGTTGAGCCTACTCTCTCTATCACACCCATCTCAAACAACTTCTTCAACTCTTTCCTGATGCCTACTCTAATGCTCAAAGGAACTGGTTGCAACCTTGCTGCAACAGGGTCACACACCTTTTTAAAATAAATGTTATGCTTCATTCCATTCACCTTCCCTATTCCTTCCTTAAATACCTTCTTGAATTTTTGGCATATCGACTCTCCAACATGCAGCACTTGTTCCCTTGCATTTGGATCCAATTTTATCTTCAAATTGTTTTGAGTTCCCCACATTAAGAGTGTGGCCTCTTTATTCATAATATAAACCTTCCCTTGGGTACACCTTCCTTTAAAATTAAGCTCAACAATGAAATATCCTAGGAGTTCTATTTTATCCATATTATATCCACCAGGGGAAATATGTGTTTTTGTCAGATTCAGCATATTCCCATCCAACACACGTTCATAGACATCTCTCGACATAAGGGAAATCTTAGCTCCCAAATCTGCCATCATCAACACAGGAACACCATTCACACCCACAATAGAATACGGGTGTTCACACTCTTTCTCCTCATCCTCCACAACAACAATAACGGTATTAATAGTAATTGTCTCTTCATGAGATTCTTCATGGCCAGTGGAAGAGCCATGGTCCTCTTCTGTCACATAAAACAGCTTCCTCAGAAAATTCTTGCAGCAACATGCGAAATGACCCCTTCACTTGTGGCTGGTATAAATGGTCTTCCTCCCGGGACACACCAGGGTCGCTGCAAAATGCGAGCCAGTGGCACAATAAAAGCACAACTTAGCCTGGCTCTTCCTTTGCTTAAAATACTGGGACTTATTATCACTCCCATGCTTCTCTCTGTCCTTTTGTACCTTCTTCTTTGTTTTATTCTATGACACCTTCAACACTTCCATCTTGGATCCTTTATTCTTAGCCTTGATGAGCTTGGCGCCACATGCTAAGTAGAGTCCCCCCTTCCTCGAAATCTCCAGAACTTCATCAAGACTTGGTTCATCCTTGAGCCATAGTTCATCACAAATTGCATTGTTGCAACCATGGGTCATGAATTGGTCTCTGGTGTGTTAATCGAAGCTTGATCCAAACTTGCATGACAAAGCCAAGTATCGCAGGGCTGTAACATACTCCTCCACTGCTTCACCTTCTTCTTGAACCTGAACTCTGAAATTGTATCGTTCTAAGATGGTACTGGTCTTGGGACTGAAGTGGGCATCCAATTTGTATAACGCCAAATCCAGGTAATTTGCCACGTCACTACTGCTAACATCATCCCCCACATCAGGAAGCGTATAATATATCCTTTGCTCTTTGTATCCCAAGAAATGCATAAGGAGTGACACTTTCCTGTCACTGGAGTACAAAGGTCCACAAGCTGCCCTCAAATAGAGCATAAAACCCTTTTTCAATGGTGTCAATTTTTTGTGGGTGATCCAGGAGTCGGCATAAACATGACCAGCCCCGGAACACCAGGCATGGCCATGATGACAGGGAATTAATTAACTCACACCACTTTCTAGTGGTCGCCTTCCTGAGAATTGTGGATGCAGGCACTTTTCTCAAACTGCCTCTTTTATTGCACACTGTTCAAAGTGGTAGCCCTCAAAAGAATTGTGGAATATAGGGCACCTTCCTCACTGCCCGCCTTTATTACCTACTATTTGATGTCCCACAACAATTTTCTCATTTGTATGCACCGTATTGCATTATAAGAAAGTCCCTGCGAGTTCACACCTTTATGAGCCCCTTCGCAATCAGTGCAAAATGAGAATCAGCGGCTGCGTTGCAGCAAGACGATCACAATATGGGCCCCACTCTTAGGAAGACTGACACCAATCCTAGTATAATCGGCGGATGATTCCATTTACCAACCACCACCTGGGCCAACCAATGTTGGCCACACGCAGTAGGGATCTCTTTTCTCTTGTGTCATGGTGCCGGTATGCTTGCGCTGCTCACCAAGCCTCTCTGCTTGCCATCCAATGGTTGCCACAGCGAGGAAGCGGATTACCCATGGGAGTGTGGAACGCGCCTTGCTTCACTTGGTTCTCCACTGCCCTTGGCCCCGAAATGGTCGGCCTGTGGGCAGATTTACATATGCCCACAGAGGCAGCGTGGCTGGGGGGCTACTGACAATTCCTCGTCGCCAATAATGTAAAGCACCTTCACGCGTTTAGGTAAGGAATAACATGCTTTATTTCGTTACAGTGAGCAAGCCCCCCAATGGACCGACACCTCCAATTTACTGGCTCAACTGACACAGGTGTATTCGAGGCTAAGTTCACCTATCAACATTCCACATAGCACGCCAGCAATGACATCCCTGACATTCCACCCCAACAACATTTCAACAGAACCATAACCAACTTTTATCAATTCAAGCCTGAACTGAGAGTTTGCAACATTGTACTAGGTTTGAGACCCGGTGCTCATTTGCAGAGAAACCCATTTTCAGAGACCTGCGAACATGCAACATGGTATCAAGTGCAGGTATCTGGAGACCATGGAGTGTCTTATTGTGGCTCAGAGCTGACTTTTCCAACACTGTGTGGTGACTTGTAACAACATCAGAAACATACACTGGTAAACAGAGCGTGAATGAAATTGAATCTGGTAAAAAGGAAGCATTCGTTTTCCTTTAATATATCTTTGGGTCTGTCTTGAGAGACCTTCAGGCACTCTTTTGGGGAGGGATCCATCGAATGATTTTTACAAACTACGGCCATGCAACTGGGACCAGGGGATCCTCCCCATGCAAGCTGTTCATTCTTTCATGGCTGCAATTTCACAGACAGCATGTCTGCAAAAAACAGAAACAAAAAAGGGATGGGGTTCACAGGGGTATCCGCCATGAAATGGCACCCCCTGTCACCACTGTGCAGAATGGACATGTCTCGTGCATCCAGAAACAAAATAAAAAGTGGTCGGGAGGCTCCATGACTGGTGACGGGCATGAAGGACCCTGGGAGAGGAGCAATATGCAAGGAAAGAGGTAGAGGGAGCAGGTTGTAGCTGAAACAGGGTACGCAGGATCCTATTCAAAAGAAAAGCGTTCAACAAGAACTTATCCCCTGAATCCCCACACTCCCCTTGGGGCCAGCATCCATGGGCTTTGGAAAGCACCAGGCTCCCTGAGTCACACACCCTGTCTCCAAATATAGGCTTTTGACTTTGTAATACTTCTTAAAAGATGCATACATCCCTCAGGTCTCAGCCACTATTTTTCACTTGTGTTAATGAGCTTGTTCTTTACGGTCCTCAGATTTAACTTGAAACACAAACTTCAGCACACGCAACCATACCACCACTCATCCTCACTCACCACTTACACCAAATCCGCCTACATGTTTAGTCACTATACTTTAATCCATTTTGCATAATAACATCTGGCATGTCTGGGATGCCACTTAACCGACCCCCACATATGATCATAACAACTAAAACAACATATGCTCCACAACTCCTTGCGGGCCAATACACCTCCTTATCACCACGTACTTCAATCCATACATCAGACCAACTTCTACGTGCAGTCGTCACAAAGTCTAAAACCTTACTCACCATAACACCTGTGTTATTTACCGCTACGTATGCTGATTGGAGCCTAGGTAAGACGACCTCGCGGAGGGGGGTAGGATTTAACAGGTTCAGGTTCAGCCTTCAGGATTTCAGCTCTCCTGAATTCTGTGATTCAGGCTTCCTCTAAGAGGGGCCCTTTTCTACGATGTACCTCTCTGCCGTTTGAGTAAAAACCAGCAGAGATGTCTATCGCCTAAAAGAGCGGGGAGAACAGACACCGCCAATAACCAATGCTGCAAAGAAAACACAGTATGATTAGAAGCAATCAGGCAATATGGAATTAACCAGACAATCAGATATTTCTCCAAGTACCTAGACAATGGTTGAGGGGGTGTTGGACCTTAAATAATGAACCTACAAGAGAACCCAAGACTCTGAGTATGCACAAGTGATATCCAGAACCTCACTATGGCAGATACAACACCCAGCAGACCTGATAAGTGGGATTCCAAAGGAAAAATGGGTACCAGTTGAAAGGAATACAACGGCAGGTACAAAACAACAAATGGGAAGGTTAGTAAGGAAGAGTATACCCGAGCGCACGAGGGTCGCACTAGTGACGGGTTGGTGCATACACTGGAAAGCGTCACTTCTATGCACTCGGTTAAGGCAGAAAAGGCAGGATATTAATTATATTGTTCCAGGAATCTGCACGTATGAAAAGGACTGATGAATTTTCAGGTAATGAACAATGCAGGAGAATTGGAATGGCTTTACCTTAATTGCACAAGCACAGGCCAAGTTGTAATGTGCCGCGTGGTAATCCGCGTAGGAAGTGTTAGGGAGAATTCTCTGTTTAGGCTGAATTTCCTAACCTAGTGAGTCCCCCAGCAGCTTTGCTGGATTTTTGGGGTTTATTTTTTTCTCCTGCCAAGAGTGAGACTCTTTCACCCTCACTCTTGGACATGATTTGAGTGTGTTTCTTTGAATCTAGCTGTGTTTAATGGGCTATGGGGTCTTTTACTCAATAGGGCTTCATGTGTTTTTGTGATGTGTGTTACACAGCACCCTCCGTGCAGTAACACAGGGGTGTCATAGTGACCCCCCAGTATAGACTCCATACCCTGGGACTGACTACTGCCTCCCAGGGCATGTAAAGTCACCATTGACTTTACTAATCTTAAATTCTGAACAGAACCAGTACAAACCATCATATTGTGGACGTACTGGCTGGGGCAATTCAATTGCCCCGGGGTCTGTTAGTCGAGGGGGCACGTCTCCGTCCCCCCTGATCGAGTTTTGGCTGGTGGCAGTGGATACTACTTTTTATATTCAACCGCAAATATTTTCCTATGGGATTTCCCATTGTTTTAGGCTACTACCTTTATTTAATTATTTACGGTAGCCTCGAACATACCGGCTGTTTATTTAATTAATATTAATTCTCCGGGTGGTAATTTTTGCCAAAACTTGATTCTAAAATGGCGTTTGTGTTCTCTTCTGTGACTCCAACCCAAGTCGAGCCCTTTGTTCCACTTTTTGGCGGGCTTCTCCACAGAAGCCCTCAAAAGTGGTGCCACTATGTCTTGGGTACTTAGGAGGGGTGGAGGGAAATTTAGGCACCCTGGACTGAGTTGCCTAGGCAACTCAAGTCGCACTCCATCCTGATTGGCCCAAGTGGTGAGCCGACCTGCCACGACACCACCACCGGTGGAGACCTGCTGGACTGCCTCACCACTTTTCCCAACGACAGAGGAGATCTCCCGCCGGAGAGTCTTCTTCCTTTGACTGGTGGGGATAACCAGTTTCACCGTCTTTTCGCTTTCCCGACATACCTCGTGGCCGCCTTGCCCGTGCCAAGCACCCCAGCAACCGGGATACCACGTTTTACCACGACCGTGAAACAAAGGTACTACCTTTAACCGGAAAACCCCACGGCTGGTTTCTGCCCTGGTAGTGCAACGACCTTCATCTTTCCTCCAATTCGAGATCTTCTCTTCCCCTGCACGACAACGCAACTTGCACCCACTACCAGGAACAACTGCCACCGCTGGAGGATCCTTCCCACTTAAGGTACCGTGTCCCGCCTGGCTTCCCTTGCTACCGACTGTACGGGGTAGATTTAGCCCCCGGCTTTCGAACCTGGGTCAGTCTGGGACACCCTGGCTAAACTTTCTTAAACCTCTCTAAACTCTTTTTGAAATCTCTGCAAGACTTTCTAAGCCTAGTGTAACTGTGTGATCTTGGGCGCATTTGTGCTCTGCTCTCTCTAAGAGTGGGCCCAGCCTTTGGACTTTGGCTCACCAGTAACTTTTGCTCTTCTGCCTTGCTAACAGTGTTCCTGAATCTTAGAGTGGTGTACCTTTCCATATTCTGTCTTTTTCCCTCCCTTTTTCACAAACTTATTAGAGTGCAATCTAGTTAAGCGCTCACCTCTGTATGAAAATAAGTGGTGTTTTACTGTGATTTATCTGATAAGGAAAAAGGGGTGTGTATATTACAATAGTAACTGTGTTTAGAATATTTTACAATAAGAGTGCTGGAGTGTTTCAACTGTGTGTTTTTAAATAAATAATTATATACTTTGATACCAAAGCTCTGGTCAGTGTTTGCTTGTATTATTGCATCTGAGTGCCTATTGTGTATACTTTGCATACTGCCTAACTCTTCTTGAGGGAAGTCTGACTGCTCAGCCACAGCTACCAGGTAAATCTGGGTGGTGCGGACTGCTACCAAGTGGGTTTACTGCCAACACCTGTAGTCTTAAATCTTTTGCAGTGGTCCCTAAGGGAACTGCACAGGTTTCTGCCTAACACTGGTGTACAGCGGTGGGATTTGTATTGAGTATAGACTTTAGAGTGCTTTAGGATACCTTAGTGCAACTAACCACAAAGCTTAGCACTGAAAAAGTAATCTTTCTAACATATCAACTATGGAAACTTATAGTCAAGAGTCCCTTGCTACAAAAACTGCTGATTGTTTAAGAGTATTATGTAAGCATAAGAACCTCCTGACTAAAGGCAAGAAAATGGAATTAATAGAAAAGTTGTTAGCTAACTAAAGTCTGGATGATGGGTCTGAGGAACCTGCCATGCCAGAAAATGTAGATAACAGTATAGAAATTGATATTGATCAAAATGTTGATAATCTTGAGGAAGAGTCAGAAGAGGAGGGTGAGGCTGCTGTGACTGTCCCCCCTAGGCCTCTGTCTGGTCTACCTGCTGTACCTACTGGGCCTTTGCCAAGTCCCACACTAAGTCCTCAATATCTCGAATTAGAGAAAATGAAACTTGAACTAGAGTTCAAAAGACTGAATACTCTGGTTGAACAGAGACATCAGGAAATGAATCAAGAACGAAGGCTAAGGGAAACGGAGCTCAAGCATGAGCTAGAAATGAAGAAATTATCTGTCGAAAAAGCTTCTCTCTCTGGCTCCTCTAGAATTTCCAATCCTAAAAGACCCCGGATGCCTAAAGAATTGGTTGGTATGTATGAGCCTAAGTTGGATGTGTTGGATTGGTTGTCTCTGTTTGAATATAATCATGGGCTCCAGAACATCACAGGAAATTACTTACTCACCTGGTTGTTCTGTAGGCTTCCCCCTGTTGCAACTGATGTGGTAATGGAGTTGGGGGAGGAGGATAGGAAAGAGTATGAATGTGTAAAACTAGCTCTGATAGCTAGGTTTGGGAAGACCCCTTCCCAGTATCTTAAGAGGTCTAGAACCCTCAAAAAGCATGATGGTACCCCTTGGGCTACCTGGGTGAGTGAAGGGTTGAAAAACTTAGAGGGATGGATTAAGGGTTACAAAGTGAACACTTATGAAGGTATGAAGAATCTTTTTATGTTGGAGTCAATTTATGATGCCTGCTCTCCTGAGCTCGGACAGCACTTGGCTTATTCAAAGGAATTAGATTCCGAAAGCTAGCTAAGGGTGCTGACTTGTGGGTTGCCAACAGGGCCACTCACAAGGATTCTGGGGTAACTCAGAAAAAGGATGAGGGGAAACAGCCTCAAAAGGACTCCAAAGAGAATTCTAATACTGCAAATTCCAAAGAGGGCCCCAAACAAAACCAGAAGGGTAGGCCACCAGGGAAACCACAGCAGAATAGTGTCCCCTCTGGTGCCAAACCAGAGGGAGGTCAGAACAAGCCTCCATTCCAGAAGGCATTTGGTAAATGCTTTGTTTGTGGCTCTACGGACCATGTGAAAGGAGATCCCAGATGCAAGGGTAAACATTCAGGGATCCAACTTGCCTCCTTAGCCTTCGCTCCAGAAGAGGAAGTCCCAATGGCAAGTGGAAACTTTCTACTGCTGGCTGATGAACCCATTGGAGTCTCAGCCAGTGTTTCTTTAGTCTCTCTGGGGTTGTGGGAACAACAGAATTTAGATGTGTATAATTCTATCCCAGATAATACTAACGAGTATTATAAAGACAGTGTCCAGGTAAATGGTCAGGAGACTCCTGCCATTAGAGACACTGGGGCCTGCATAACTGTGGTGGATGAATCATTTTTCAAGGCAGAGGATGTTGCTAAGGAACCCAAATGCCTCACCAAGTTAGCTAGAGGGCCTGTACAGATTTGTCCCCAGTTACTAGTTCTCATCCAGTGTAATGACATGGCTGTAAAAATACCTGTTAGTGTACAATGTGAAGTGCCAGATAGAGTTCTGTTGGGTAATGAACTAAACGCTCTTGGAGTTGTGTCACATACCCCCAGACCACCTAGTAAAAGGTTACAGGAGCTCACAAAACCTGCAAGAGAGAAATCCCTGCAAGGGTTATCTCAGGAGATGATGACAGAGATCACTCCTTTACCACTGGAGCAACTTACTGCAGTAACTACCAGATCAGGAGCAAAGGGGCAACCCAAGACTCCTAGGAAAAAGTCAGCAGCAAGCACTCCAGTGCTTCCAACAGTTACGCCTGTAACTCCACCTCCAGCTGAGGCTGAGAGGGAGGTACAACCCTGTATGGTTGAACTAGCCTCTGAAGAAGAGCTAGTGGGAGGCCCAGAACTTATTGGAGATCTAGACCCTGAGGACCATCCTGAGCTGCAGTCTTTACTGGCAGAAGGTGGACCCAGCAGGGCAGCTTTCCGTGAGGGACAAAGAGAATGTCCAACTCTGGAGGGTCTCCGCCAACAGGCAGCTGCTCAGGCTGATGGGCAAGAGCCTGGGAAGTATAGGTTGCACTGGGAAGATGGCCTCTTCTACAGTGAACCAACCGAGTCTGAACCTGGAGACTACAAACGCCTTGTAGTGCCTCAAGAAAACAGACAACAGTTCTTGCACTTAGCCCACAAGATTCCTTTAGCTGGTCACTTGAGCTTCAAGAAGACCAAGGAAAGGCTCTCCCTCTACTTCTATTGGCCAAAAATGGGGGCCGAAGTAGATAAGTTTTGCAAGAGCTGCCATACCTGCCAAACTTCTGGTAAAGGTTGGCGCCAAGAATGTGGCACCCTTAGTGCCTCTCCCAGTTGTGGGAGTCCCATTTGAGAGGGTAGGGATTGACATTGTTGGTCCCCTTGATCCCCCTACCTCCTCAGGCAACAGGTTTATCCTTGTTGTAGTAGACCATGCTACTAGATACCCTAGGCAATTCCTATGAGAACTGTTACAGCTCCGGCTGTGGCTAAGGCCCTTCTTGGTATTTTTACCAGGGTTGGGTTTCCTAAGGAAGTAATATCCGACAGGGGATCAAACTTTATGTCCCACTCCATGAAATCCACGTGGAAAACCTGTGGAGTTACTTACAAGTTCTCAACCGCCTACCACCCCCAAACCAATGGGCTGGTAGAAAGATTTAACAGAACCATGAAGAGCATGACAGGTGCTTTAGAGGAACCTCTGAAAAGAAAGTGGGACCTTCTACTGCCATGCCTTCTCTTTGCTTATAGAGAAGTCCCTCAAGAGGTAGTAGGTTATTCTCCCTTTGAACTTCTCTATGGCCATCCGGTCAGAGGTCCATTGGCCCTGATTAAGGAGGGGTTGGAAGGCGCTCCTCCCCTCAAGGCAGTCAGAGTGACTGACTATGTGATAGGTCTCCGAAGGAGAATGTCACACATGATGGCAGAAGCTAGTGATAACCTGAAAGCTGCACAAGCTTTGGTCAAGCATTGGCATGATCAAAAGGCTAACATGGTTAAGTTCACTCAAGACCAGCTAGTTCTCGTTATGCTCCCAACACAGCAGAGGGCCTTGCAAGACAAATGGATGGGACCCTTCAAAGTTATGGGAAAACTTGGAGAGGTCAACTATCTGGTGGATCTGGGCAGACCCAGGGAAGCTCCTAGAGTCTTCCACACCAACCGACTGAAAGCGTACATCTCCAGACCTGAAGTAGGAGCCTTGCTTCTAGCTTCAGCAGCAGAGGAAGAAGAGAGTGAGTCTCTCCCTGATCTCCTCAGAGGTGTACCTTTAGATGAAAAAATTGAAGGAGTCAATCTCTCTTCAGATCTGACACCTGAGCAACAAGAGGAGTGCAAATCTATGTTAAGTCAGTTTGCCTACCTGTTCTCACTCTCACCAGGCTTGACCCCTTGGGGACAGCACGAGATACTCACTGGTGACTGTCTGCCAGTCAAAAGCAGAGGATACCGAATGTCAGAAAATGTGACAACCCATATCAAGGGGGAGGTCAAGAAGATGCTTGATCTCGGGGTAATAGAACCCTCTACTAGTCCATGGTCTAGCCCAGTTGTGTTAGTACCAAAGGCAGGGTCCAAAGGCTTGAGATTCTGTGTGGACTATAGAGCTCTTAATGCAGTCACCAAGACTGATGCCCACCCTTTACCTAGGACAGATGAGTTGGTGGATAAACTTGGTGCAGCCAAGTACCTCAGCACATTTGACCTTACGTCAGGCTATTGGCAAATAGCCTTGACAGACCATGCCAAGGAGAAAACTGCATTTTCCACCCCAGTTGGCTTGTACCAGTTTAAGGTCATGCCTTTTGGATTAAAAAATGCACCTGCTACATTCCAAAGGATGGTGAACCACGTTCTAGCTGGGATGGAGGACTTCTGCATGGCATACTTGGATGACATTGCAGTCTTCAGCCACTCCTGGGAGGATCATGTGAACCACCTAGGACATGTTTTGCAGACTCTTGGACCGGCCAATTTGACTATCAAGGCAAGTAAATGCCAGATAGGTCAAAGTAAGGTGGTCTACCTTGGGCATGAGGTAGAAGGTGGAGAAATAATGCCTTTGCTCAGCAAGATTGAAGCTGTGCAAAATTGGACAACACCTACTACTCAAACCCAAGTGAGATCCTTCCTAGGCCTCACTGGATACTACAGGAATTTCATTGAGAACTATGGGACCATAGCTTCTCCACTGAATGTAACCTCCTCTCCAAAATTCCCTAAAAAGGTCAAATGGAATGAGGAGTTAAATCAGGCCTTTGAAAAACTGAAGAATGCTCTTTGCCAAGCTCCAGTATTGAGAGCTCCTGTCTACCACCAAACTTTCATTGTACAAACTGAGCTTAGCTTCCAATGTAGGTATAGGTGCAGTTCTAAGCCAACTGGATGAGAAGGGTAGGGAGCACCCCATTTGCTTCATCAGCCGTAAGCTGAAGGATCCTGAGACAAGGTGGGCAACAATAGAAAGAGAATGCTTTGCTATTGTGTGGGCACTGAAGAAGTTTAGGCCATACTTGTATGGTTCTACTTTTGTCATTCAGACTGACCACCAACCCTTGAGATGGTTAATGCAAATGAAGGGGGAAAATCCAAAACTATTGAGATGGTCAATCTGCCTGCAAGGGTTTGATTTCACCATTGAGCACAGGTCAGGATCAAAATGCTGATGGACTCTCTAGGATGTATGTCATCGACTAAAGGTATGAAGTTCATCCAGTAGTGGATTAAATCCTCCTGTCCCTTAGTCTGTGGGGGGGAGGCAAGTGTTAGGGAGAATTCTCCGTTTAGGCTGAATTTCCTAACCTAGTGAGTCCCCCAGCAGCTTTGCTGGATTTTTGGGGTTTATTTTTTTCTCCTGCCAAGAGTGAGACTCTTTCACCCTCACTCTTGGACATGATTTGAGTGTGTTTCTTTGAATCTAGCTGTGTTTGATGGGCTATGGGGTCTTTTACTCAATAGGGCTTCATGTGTTTTTGTGATGTGTGTTACACAGCACCCTCCGTGCAGTAACACAGGGGTGTCATAGTGACCCCCCAGTATAGACTCCATACCCTGGGACTGACTACTGCCTCCCAGGGCATGTAAAGTCACCATTGACTTTACTAATCTTAAATTCTGAACAGAACCAGTACAAACCATCATATTGTGGACGTACTGGCTGGGGCAATTCAATTGCCCCGGGGTCTGTTAGTCGAGGGGGCACGTCTCCGTCCCCCCCGGCAGGTACAAAACAACAAATGGGAAGGTTAGTAGGAAGAGTATACCCGGGCGGCACAAGGGTCGCACTAGTGACTGGTTGGTTCATACACTGGAAAGCGTCACTTCTATGCACTCGGTTAAGGCAGAAAAGGCAGGAGATTAATGATATTGTTCCAGGAATCCGCACGTATGAGAAGGACTGATGAATTCTCAGGTAATGAACAATACAGTAGAATTGGATGAGCTTTAGCTTAATTGCACAAGCACAGGCCAAGTAGTAATGTGCCGCGTGTTAATCCGCGTAGGAAGGTCGCTCAAATTGCGTAGAGCGGCAAGAAGGAGTAATCTCACCAGACAGGGCAAAGGCACAATGGAAATCCAGGGACAGTCCGAGGTCGGCAGCAGGGTTCACAGATCAGACTGGAGGAAAAGGCAAATGCAATCCAAGGACAGTCCGAAGTCGGCAACTGAGTTCAAATTCAGGCTGGAGGAAAAGGCAATGACAATCGAAGTAGACAAAGGTGGGTCGAAGATCCAGGAAGTCAAGTAATCAAGAGGAAAAACGGAATAAGCACCGGAGCGGAATGGAACCGAAGGAACGTAACGCCACAATTAGCAGCAACAAGCCACTGAGTTGCTTTGGCTTTTACGGTGCAGGGGAGCGGGGCCTCCTTACGTGTTCTCTGTACACAGGACGTCTCAGCTGGTGCAACGTTCTCTGCTGCACGGCTAGGCACCATGGCAACCGATACCGAAGCCACAACGAAGTTCTGGAACGCGCTTGCCCCCGTATGTAGCAACCAGAAATGAGAGGTACTGCAGGACTGGGCCGATATGTAACAACCTGGCACGACAACAGTGCCATCTTATGGACCATAACACCTGTCACAACAGCAGTGCCTCCATACACCCCAAAACACCTGCAACAGGAACAGTGCCTCCTTATGCACCATAACACCTAGCACATCAGCTGCCCCTGCTTAGCATCCAGCACTAAACTGGCACCATAATATCATTTTGATACCGAATCGATACATTCAGTATTAGACAGTTACCTAATAACACCATGCACACTTCCTCACCTATCCTTTCCTTAGGAATATTAGTTCCACTCCCCGATAAAACGGCACACAATCTAGTGATGCCACATAACACTATTCATACCATACCCATCAGCGAATACAGTAGCTGCACTTTCACACTACTGACATATACTCCTATGTATACTCCTAAATAACTAAATTCATCCATTCAGCATTCTCCCAAATGCTTGTTGCGATAAGCACACAATTCCTAAACAATTTGCAAAAGCAACATTTATTTAACCTTCCATAAAGTCTTTGCTGGGTCCTAATAGTCCATGTTGCATTCCGTTACATGAAATCCTACAAATAGTTTGTTTCTAAATTAGCATCCATTCCCCCATAACCTGATTGCCTCTTGTCATTTCATCCACAACAGCTCCTGATACATCACAAAATGTCTGAACAGAAACATTAACAAGATCTACAGTTCTTAAAGTCCTTGTCGCACATAGAAATCCTAAGCCTATGTATCCTAGAGCATGTTAAAAGAAACAGCTGCCCATGCCAGATCGCCCATAAACTGCTGTTACTCATAGTCCAATGGAAGTGTTTAGGTCTATTGGGCAGGCATACAGTCCCACTTCTCAAGCTTTATGGCCCAAACTGCTTAATCGATTGATCCCTCCGTTCTGGGCACCTTCAGTGCACTCCTCGACTCTCATTGCTCCCATCCGATTTACAGTCGCCATTTGGCTATGTTCACTCCACCGAATACATCCAATAGGCTATCCATTGATATGGAGAGTTTAATGACAATGTGTCACGTCTTAACATCCATTCCCGAAACATTTTATCATTAGGCGTATCAACGTCATGATTAGTCCTCACAGTTCCATCCATAGAGGAGCTCCTGCTTTACTCGAGCTTCCCACAAACAGAACCACAACATATGTGCTCAGCAGACTCGTACCTCTCTCCCAGGTTAGGTATGTGCTGGTCGACAAATAGCATCATCTACGTGTCAAATATTTTAGGAAATATTATGAATTCCATGAAATGAACTGGGCCGAGGGAAATTATTTTATATGGTCCCTTCTACTCGCGGGCCGTACTATTTCTTCAATGGTTGCGATTCCAGGTTTTATCAGAGCACTGGATTTAGATACTTTGTGTATTTGAGATTCTATAGTATCTACTGTCTTTTTACTTTCTTCTAAGAATATTGTTATGATTTTCTACTGTTTTTAAGATTTCAGAGGTTTATGTAGGAAGTGTATTGATGTATTTTCTTTGAATATTAATTAAAGGCTGATTTGTTTCAATCAACAAGTAAAAGAAATATATTTAAGAAAAATAGCATCCACATACTCAACACGCTGGGACCTCCTAATGCACGCCAGCTGCAGTTCCATACCCAAACGCTTCCATGCGGTCACACTCCATTCGGCAATGTCGCTCAATTGGCCAGTTATCTCAGCCAACTTTACTCCAGTCTTTTCCAGAGAGTCCATGTCCAAATCGTCCTTTTTAATGTAGGCGTCGCTTTCATCACCCTTGGTACTTTACTACAACGTACCACTCAGCACGCCCTACCTTGTCCTGGAGGCCTCCCAGGTTACACCAGTACCAATAGTGCCTTCCCTCTGCTGGCTGCCCTGGGTGGTGGGACTTTACTTGGGGGCAGTGGGCCCTTCTTTGGCTGCACCCCGCTCCCCCCACAGCAGGTTACTTATTTTCCTTTCTTCCATCTTTCCAAAACACCAGAGTCTGTTTCCTTGGCTCTATAAGACAGACATGCTTGTAGCAATTGTTTTGAAGGGAAGTTGAATGACTCTGCAGTTAAGTCTTTTTAGGCTCCTTTATTGAGTAAGTACATACGCCTCTATCATGTAGGACAGGAAACCACTGGCTCCCACCACCTAGGCTACATTCTTCCATTTGCCTATAGTGGAACGCCAGGGACACAATGTAGTAACTAGGTACCTGAAGCAATACCCAGACCAGCAGGTAAGTTACAAGTAGTTTTATTGTAGTATAGTTGCCAGGAACAAAATTGGCATGTCCCCTCAAGCCAGCATATCTCTCAACTGTAAAACATATAACCCAGCTTCAGAGCATAACATTCCAGCTCACTCTGACATCACCACATTCCATGTAACAGTTATGTCACCACCTCACCTCGGATACACATTACAACACCTCTCCCTCCTTTCATTTCCTGAACAAGGAGAAACTCCACTAAAAGCACCACTAAACAAACCCCCACATACACGTGTGGCCAGCACGTAATGCACCAACTAACCACACTCCAATGGCGACAAGGCAACTGCCACCAGGAGCTCACCTACAACCCTCAACACTCGAAGATTTAAGACACTAGGGAAATGTTCTTAACCACGAAACCATGGGTCAAAACAATGCCTACATGGCACCCCAAGAAATACACTATCTAACTGTGCCACCAACAAATTGGACAACATAACAAGACACCCAAATCCAACTCCAATTCCACTCCTCCCTCTAAAAACACAACAGTGAGGAACCCAACGCAGTCTAATAAGGGCTAACTCTTCCCATAAACAGAACTGGAAATACCCTTGAGAAACAAAAACAATAAACTAAGCACTTCCACCTGTTCCAAGCTGCCCTTTGGAACCTAGGACCTGCCACGACCTAGCGTTCACAACAGATAAACTACCTAACACGCCAAACACTCCGTGCACAAACAACCTTCCGCTCTAGTCTGCCCCCAGGACGCCAGGACTGCCTCCCCCGGGCATGAACCCAGCTCAACAAGAGCAACAACAAGCACACCTTCCTAGATCAGTCCACAAGAGCACCCCCACAGGGCACCCAAACACCACAAGAACACTTTGGAAAAACGACCACCCCAAACCAACACAACACCACTATACCTCAACCTAGGACCCCTAGTCCAGCCAACTGCACAACCGCAGCACAACCACTAGCACACGGACCCCTGGTCCAGCCAACTGCACAACCGCAGCATACTCGCTAAGAAACCATGGACCCCAGGTCCAGCCAACTGCACCACCGCAGCACACTCAATACCACCACGGACCGCTGGTCCAGCCAACTGCATAACTGCAGCACACTCACACACACCACAGACCCCATATCCAGCCAACTGCACCACCGCAGCACACTCACTAACACCTTGGACCCATGGTCCAGACAACTGCGCGACTGCAGGACACCACACCACCACTGAGGATACCAAATCCCCACCACCTACACAAATGCTGGACGCCAGAATATTATTAAAGACCCCAGTCCAACACACTGCAATGTTCACCTCACATACATATGCACACCTGCAATACAAGATAGGCGGGCATACACACATAACTTTGGCATAACTTTGGCATAACTGGGCAAATACCAAGACATAAGTATCCAAAAAATGTGCATAACAATCTGTCACATAGAAATTATTTTTGCACAAGATAAAATTCTGTCTTTGGTCTTTGGTAAGGCATTTCAACCCGCGAGTGCCCCACCCACGAGTCCGTCCAAACCCCAAAGCACAAAACCCGACCTGCAAGAAAGCATTGTTAGGCATTTAACACTTTCCTTTAGCACACTATGTTGAGTAATAAACCACAGGTCTTTACAGGTGAGTACCCCCACCCATGAGTCCAAAATCCCAAAAACAGTTCAGTACACCTGCAAGAAATTGATATTTCACAAGAAAACACAATGCAATTTCAGGCATATTAATGCAGCAACATACTCAACAACATCTCACTAGCACATAAAATTGCAATTTACGAACACAACACAAAAACACAGATCCAAACACTCATTAGTTCATAAATTCCTAAGCCTGCACCCATCCTTCCATACAGCAAAGCACCTCGCAACAAAGGTGTTAATGGGAGGATGCATTTGGATGATGCTTACAATTAATGTTCACCCTGCTACATCCTGCTACATTATTACATCTATAGGATGTGTCCAGTCACAGCAACTCCATTTATCAGGATAGCAACAACACTCAACTCTAGATTAGAGTATTGCTAATAGAGAACATAGGTACTTGGCTCAATGAGTAGCTCAGTACATCGCTCAAAGAATTGGAGGCCATTCCTATTTTCAGAACTTAAATGCTTAAAATATTGAGGTCATCTACTCTTCTCCTATTTGCACTTTCACAATCATTGTATGCATTCTGTACTAGTAAGTTGAAGAAAGGGTCCCAGGAATGCCCCTCCTCACCCCCATGCACATGACTGTCCGAAGAGTTAAGAACGCTCAAATTCACTCATCATTTTTCAGACAAACCCCAAGTGCACCACTGGCTGGCACGTATACAGAGCGGTATCCCCTCAGACAGCCATTTCAATTTTATTGAGTACCTATCCTTCCAAATTCAGGGAACCAACAGAGATCGTGGATCCAAACACTATAATGGACTGTATAGATTAAAAGCCATGAAATGAAAACCCTGGGCCGACATCACTAGTGACACCACAACGTAGCAGCATTAGTCATGAAGCACACTCGCAGCACTGCACCACGTTACACAAACTCACACTCATATACATGAAGAACATCCTTACACAGTTCTGTAGATAGAGGACATATACACATACATACTGTCAAAGCTTTTATTATTTTTCTAATTACCCAAATGCACTAATGCTGAAAAGCAAGGCAACAAGAGTTCCTGAGCAATCTTGCAGATGCTTATGGCAATTAACCCTATAGGGCAATATATATATATATATATATGGAGTCTGGTAGGACCACTTATGACCAATGTATAGGTAACATAGCACATTACAAGCATGTAGGAATCACATTATAAGCCTAAGGAAAATTATAGCAGGACTCAAGTCACAGAACACCAAACAAGAGGAGCAGGCTCAGGCTGCACGAAGCGAAGACCAAGCTTGCAGGAAAGGTCAGAGATAAACAGTCACATTCCATGCTCCAAACGACAAGGAATCAGCTGCCGGAAAACTGAATAAATCCTCATAAATGCAGACCCAAAGAGCTCAGTTTTGTGGTCCACAACCATGTGATGCAGCCAAACTAGACAATGGGCATTCACCCATGGTGGGCAGAGAAGTCGTTCTAAGAAACCCAGATGAGAAGTGAAACAAGTGTTGCAACGTGGAAATGCACTCTCACAGGCAAAGGTGGTTTACTATCAGATACAATTCAGACACATTGTCACTTCACATCACCTTGAAGAGGTGTACAGAGGGCTGAGAACCAAACTGGGACCCAGGTCTGGGTAGACCAGATCTAACCAATCAAGAGACAGACATGTAGGGGTGGATGGCAGTAGGCAAGGGTCAATGTTAAGTCCACAATCCTGCAACAATGTAATAGATGGTTTCTTGAGGACGGGGCAGGTCAGCCACCTGACATCCGAGGGCCAGTAAAATAATCTCTATATGGGCTAGCTATTGGTGATACCACTGCAAGCACCCAATCCGTGAGGGGGATAGGTTTTTGGGGGAAGTCCCTGGTGATGATGCCTCTTGTGGTCAAAACTGGGGAGCATGTTTGGGGAGTGGAGAAGTATTGGTGAATTGTGATTGTATTGTATGATACCTGTTGGTTTTTTGTAATAAAAACGACAGTTTGACTTGTCCTTGGCTGAGTCCTCTGTTATTCTGGGCAGAGGGTTGTTGGGCCCGCGGGAGAGCAAAACCCCAGACCTCTGGTATACCTGGTTCTGCACCAACAAAGTTATCAAATGCTAGTTTACAGGGTTTAATCTCTGATTTGTCTCGCATCTCCACTTTTAGTATGGTCAAATATATGATGATGGCGTCTTTTCAACTTTGTACAAATGAGCACCCTTCCTCTGATTTTAGCATGGTTATGCATGCACTATTGTGATTAGACGGCAATGATGGTAAGGCTAAGGTAGCCTTCAGGTTCAGTCCCTTCTAAGTCTCTTTTCATTCGGTATCTGGACTTTCCATCGAAAATTAATTCATCAAATTCATTTCCATTGAATTTTATTAATTGAAAATACTTTCCATCGAAATGCATTTTCATTGAATAAAATTCGATTAATTTTGATGGATTCTAGGCTTAGGGTTAAGGTTAGGGCAAGCGTTAGAAATAGGGTTAAGGTTAGGGCAAGGGTTAGAATTAGGGTTAAGGCAAGGGTTAGAGTTAGAGCTGGGTTAGGGTTAGGTTTGGGTTAGGGTTTGGGCTAGGGTTTGGGTAAGGGTTTGGGTTAGGGGGCGCCCTTGGAGGTTGTATGGGGTTGTTGGGGGGATTCCCACACTGAATAAAAAGTCACATGAAGCTGGCCAGTGCCAAAATACTTTGAAGTTTTCAGCACTGGACAGCTCCGTGTAACGTTTTAAAGTGTAAAATAAATGCATGGAAATGCTATCTCTTACATTCAAAAGTACATATCCATCGAAACTTGTCCATTCCTATATTCGATGGACAAGTTTCAATGGATATGTACTTTTACATGTAAAAGATAGCAATTTGATGCATTTACATTCGATGCACTTCCTTCGATGGATTTCCTTTTCGATTAAATGTTTTCGTTGAAAAGATCGTAAACCTTTTCATTCCACTGCCCATTGTAACACTAGTTTATGGATATTTGATTAACTTTGTCTGACCTTAACATCACTGTACTGTACTTACCGATCTATTCATAAACACCATTTAGCTGAAGGATTTGTTGAAGTCACAGTTGAGGCAGTAGTGCTGTGCCCATTTTCAAAAACAAGCATTGGCAAAAACTAATTTGCGAAGCCAGGCCTATTAGCCTTGCCAGTGCGTCTTCCTATTTGAAATTGTAATGGGATACTTAGAAAAAGGGAGGGTCCGCGCACCGCTGCCCTGAGCACCATTTGCACCCCCCAAACACTGATCACTTCTACACAATATAGCTTCTGGCCAAAAGTGTTTGTTGCGTTGTTTTGTTTACCTCATAATTTACAGCATTCTTTTTGTGGAGTGATTTTCCCTGTTGTAATGTTTAATTGGCTGCTGGGGAGCTTTATCTAAAGTGATTAAGAATGGATTACCTGCTTTCTTAGACTTGTTTCTTCCCTGCTCTGCCTCTACCCTGCATTCTCCAGATGGCATCGATTTTAGAGCGGAATCCAGCGCCATACGTGCAGTGCCAACCCCAAGTCTAAAGAAATGCACTTCCTAAGCAAGCCTGTCGGTTGTGCGTATTCTTGCAAGCCATACTCAGAATATTCTGGAAATCGTAACTTGCCTATCATATACAAAGCCAACGTGGCGCCGCAGTTCGTCTCTTTACATCGCCCAGCTTGCTGGCCGCTGAGAGGGCCCAGTCCAAAAAATATGGCGGATATCTGTGGACACCATCCGCGCATGCGCAGCTGCTTCTTTCTTAAAACTGGGTAGTAGCCACTTTCCGAAAATAGAGGCTTCTAATGTAAGCCTTGTATTCAAATCATTTGACGCCTCCATTAAAATCAGATACAGAAACCTGTTTTTTCTTCGATAGGCGTCAGATCGAGAGCTGTACTGCAATCCTGTGACAATGAATGAGGAAGAGGTGTATGTTTAGTTTCACACGTATGCAAATCGTTAACAGTGGCACGCGACGGTGCGAGATTGTACTACTGCTGGCGATTGTGGCGTGAGGCACGCTGGGTAGGCACTCAGGGACACACATCTGCCACACTTAGACAGAACTTGAATGTTAGCATGTGCCACACTTAGAATTGAGAACATTAGTCTACGCTGTATCTAGACAGGATAGTGAATTCACCAATATTAGCATGTGCCACACTTAGAATTGAGAACATTAGCCTGCGTCGCATCTAGACAGAATTGTGAATGTTGGCATGTGCCACACTTAGATGGAACTCGAATGTTAGCATGTGCCACACTTAGAATTTGAGAACATTAGTCTACGCTGTATCTAGACAGGACAGTGAAATCACCAATGTTAGCATGTGCCACACTTTGACGGAACTATGTAGGTCTTGAAACAAGTGCAAAGGCGTCCTGCACTTCCTTTTGGGCCGTTTACCTACGTGTTTTGGTAAAGGCTAAATTCTTTCGCATGTTAAGTATGGCAGTGGCTTTTTTATTTGGCTGACTGTCATAGGTATTCTAAAAAGACGAGCAAGAAAAGCCCTTCAAGAGTGCATCATAGCATGCTTTTATTATTTTGCTAATGCTAATAGGTGCACAAACATATTTTACACATTTAGAATTTTTCAAGAAATACTGCTATTTCATAATATACATTTTAGATCAAAATACATTTATTTTGTTTTAGAAATGTATTAAAAAACAAAGGGTGATTGTTAGACTGCAAAACTACTAATGTGATATATATCATCGAATGCCCCTGTGGGCTCAGATATGTTGGCCAAACTTAGAGGCAGGTTAACAAGAGGATTGGGAACATCGCTCCAGGATCCGATGCCGAGTTCATTCAGCACCATTAGTCTCTCACTATATGGAATACCAACATAGTGCAGATGACATACTTTGGTGGGTGGCTGACACGATTGTCAATACCACCAATGCATCCAATGCCCTAAGTCATAAAGAATCATGGTGGATATTCAAACTTAAAACCATAACGAAGGGCCTCAACGAAGCCATACCAACCACCTATGGATGAGCTGGGCCCCCTTACCCATAGTCTTACCTCAACAACACACGAATACTCTAGCACTTCCAATTCAAACCCAAAGGCCTACATCTCACGGGTTTCTCTGCCTAGCCAGATGTTACTAGATGTGCATATACTCCCTAGGTATAATTTGCCCCTACTTAAGCATTTTGGGGCCTCACATTAGTACACTCCTTCATGCACATCCATATGATGCTACTATGATAAAAATGCATATGCAAATGTGCTGTCCCTTTGTCAGGACAAAATAAGTGTCGTTTTTCTACACTACACTCTGTATACCAACACTGTACTGTATCTGAGTAAATGTTTGCCTTCGAAACCTAGTGGCAGCCTCCAATGATATACTCTAAAAACATCAAGGCTGTTTATCTTGTCGATATTTGTAAATGTTGGAGTTGGACACAAATCACCCTCCACTAGAATTGTTACTCACACGCCTCTCCGTTTTTTAAGGCGAACTGACACCATCCAAGACAGGCCAAGGCCTCCCACGATTGTCTCCCCAAGTACATTTCCACGCAAGTTCCACCGACACACACGAGTGCCATGACAACTCGCGGACACCACACGAAGTGCGCATGTGCGGAGATTCAGACAGATGTCTCCTGCACATGCGCGCTTCACATTTACAGACACAGCTCAGTTCCCCCACTGCAGCGACGCGAGCCGCTACAGTTGCAGTAGCCCCGAGCTAAGAATACACTTGGCGCAAGACATTTACAGGTGAGAGTTCCCTGGTAGGCAGATTACGTGGAGACCGGGACCGGGAACGGCAGTCTCTGTTCCTGCGTTCCTGGCCCCACGACCCGATCCTTAGCACCAACCCACACAAACGGGTTGAGGGTCACTGGCGTACCAAGCCGCATGTGTGTATCCTCCTAACACACCTCGGCGCCATTATTAATCTTTCACTGTTCTATCTCCACCTAGGGTAACACAGCAATACTAAGGAACGGCTCAGTGCTGGTTCCAGTACCCTGACACCGGTTGCCTGACCGTGTTCCCCAGCCTGCAACCTATCATCAAGGCACTTCGAACACTTCGAACAAAGAACTGCTTCCCCACAGCATCCAGCCCACTATCCGCTGCGGGCAGCACATCATTGTGCCCCAGGTACTGCATGATCACTTCTCGAGGCATATGATTAGCAGTGGAATGTGTTTTTGTATTCCAACCTCACTGAAACACACATTGTTGTTTTCTGTCTCCTTTTCCTTTTCCACTTTTTAGCATTTCCAGTAGATTTAACATCTACCTTCAACTTTCTCCTTGTTAAGCCCTGATGTCGGACAGTTCAATTGAACTCCCCATCCTCAACATCGAGAAGCCAATTTAAACCCCGGACTTCCGTCCAGGTTAGTATTCAAGTGTCAGCAAGCGATAGGACAACTTCACGGTTGTACCCCCATTTGGTCTCAATTAGTTTTTAATGCATGCAGGTCAGACTAGCACTAGACTCATCCCTCCTTTGAGATGAACTCTACAGCAAGTTTTGCCCCCCATTTTTACTTAAAACTCCTTTTCATTTTCTCCCTCTCTTCTACACACAGGGGAGACCAGGTCGAGGCCCAAGAAGAAGGCTCATTGCCGAAACGTCACGGGTTTACAAACCCTTGAGGGCTTCATTCCCCCAATCCCATTTCATTACCTGATCTGATTCCTGACGTTGACCAACGACTAGGTCCCTGTCTCTTTTAGAGCTCACAGACACCATGCTGTCTTGCATATATGATCCACCCAAGACACAAAAAAACATGATTGATGGTGACTCTGTGCACTATATGTGTTAGATATGTTGTATTTGCTGAATGTCTGCCACAATTATGTCTAACAATCACCCTTTCTTTTTTAATACATTTCTAAAACAAAATAAATGTATTTTGATCTAAAATGTATATTATGAAATAGCAGTATTTCTTGAAAAATTCTAAATGTGTAAAATATGTTTGTGCACCTATTAGCATTAGCAAAATAATAAAAGCATGCTATGATGCACTCTTGAGGGGCTTTTCTTGCTCGTCTTTTTAGAATACCTATGACAGTCAGCCAAATAAAAAAGCCACTGCCATACTTAATATGCGAAAGAATTTAGCCTTTACCAAAACACGTAGGTAAACGGCCCAAAAGGAAGTGGCAGGACGCCTTCCCACTTGTTTCAAGTATTATTAGCTCCTTAGTCCTTCCACTTATACATGAGCTTACCCTTCAGTTATAAAAGGAACTATGTAGGTCAGCATGTTAAATGTCATATAACCCACTAACCAATATAAGATCAAACTCTCTGCATAGTTATATTACTGAAAAACTCACACAACCATCTCTCGCACAACAAGCTGCACACACTTCACCACAACGCAGCACATAAGCTGCACCAACAGCACACGCCGACTGACACCAATCCAATACTTGCACCAAAGCTCAGCACCCGGTGTCCACCAAGTTGAAGCTGCCAACAGTATACCACCCCTCTCACTATCCCACTCCCTCTTCACCTTACTAACCCTTCCCACCTTCTCGTTTACAGACCCGCCAGAGCACCTGGAGACCAATTCCGTTGGTAACAGAGCGCTATATAAGTACCTTATAACATAACATAAGAATGGCTGTGATCTATTTAGACAGCAGTAAAGCCTTCAAGTCCGTCACACAGAGGACTTTGAAACAAAGTGAATAGCATTAGAAATCTGGTCAGATTAGAGGTCTAGGCGAGGTGGTCCAAAATGCTACAGAGTACGGTGGGTGGTTAGGGACATTTTATTGTTGACATCCAAGCATTATTTGAATTAGGTGGAATAGGCACTGGCCGGTGAAATTGCAGAGTGAGTTGTAATATTTGTGGGGAAAAGCTTGATTATTTATTTAAAGCTCGGGTTGGGGGTCGCTGCAAGCCTCGGTGACCCCATCATCAGCTCTGTGTTTATATCTTTCACTGAAGGCCCATTACCTTCCTAGTAAGTCATACAGTGCTTGTTGTGTGAGACTTCTGTAGGAAGCGACTAGCAGCTATTTTCCTTCCTGAATGCTGTACCCTCCTACTGTAAGCAAAACAATGGAGGTGTTGGCCTGGAAGGATTCGAATTAATCTGAACCTCTGGCATTGCTCTGGGCCCTACTGTGGAAGAGGAATATGGAATTCATAAGCAACTGCTATGACATCACAGCAAGGAGATACCACATTTGTTCTGCCCATTTGCCAGGGACGTCATTTAGGGGTCGCCAGGGGTTGCAACTGCGACCCCTGGTGTCTCCCTTGCTACCCCTGTGGTCTCCCTCGCTACCCCTAAAAAAAAGTTTTTATTTTTAGTTTTTATTGGAAGCTCCTGGGCTGTGACAGCGCTATGTGGCTCCTTGCTTCTAGAGTGGCTGGCGTTCTTGTTCAGTTCTCTAAAAAAATATATTTCTTATAAGAACAGAGGTTCCACAAGTCTAACACTTTCAGCAGTGACCCTAAATAAGAAAGAATAGGAATACCAAATAATGCGTCTTTCTAGAATTCTATACAATAATTGCTAGACTCATAAAGGTTTATTTCAGGCACAATTCAGGGGGTGAGTCATTGATTTAGTCTGTTTTTAAACTCCTCAACTCATGCTTTCATCCTTCTGAGGTCGATAAATGAGTACCAACACAGGTTGGGTGATATTGGGTGTATATTTTTTCTATATAAAGTGCTTAAGCGTAAGAGCTATATAATAACACATCATTATCATTTGGTCATGGACGTCTACTTGCATTCACAGTGATTTGATAATTTGGGCGTATACACACTGATCCTAACGATACATATGGCGATCCATTCTTTTATGAAACGTATATCACATTATAGTTATATCGTAACCATATTTTTCATAGTGTACTCAGAAACAATGTTATGTGATGCCACTACCTGTTTTGTCAAGGGGTGAAAGGTTGGGTTCTATCGCTTCTCGCGATATCATTTTGGAGTGGGGTCAAATGACATCACTTCCTGTGATGTCATCAGTGGTCAAGGGTTGTGTGATGTCACTTCCGCTACCCCTGGCATTTTGGTGAAACGACGTCCCTGCCGTTTTGCCAGGTTTTTTTCTTCTTTTTAGGTTACTGTGTGGGTGGAGGGCAGAGGGAGCTAGGTGATAGGAGCTAGGTGATGTTGTGTTGTATACAGTCCCCTCATCCCTCCACTCTGCAATTCTGATTAATAAGGGGCTGCACTCTTGTCTATCAGATGACACTCGGAACCGCCTTGGGTGAACATATTTAGCTAACCATCTATAATTGTTTAGCTTATAAGGTGCCACGCATCATGGCTACTACATATGGGCCATCAGAGAAAAAGACTAGGTGCCTAAAAACGCTTTCACAATGCACATGGGTCTACTACGTATTCATCCTCTGGGCAGAAGGCCTGAGTTCAAACATGTTTCTTTCATGTTTCTTCCTTAACCCATGCATGCTGAACCTAGGGCTGGACGGGCCTATAAGAACTCTGAAGATTTCCGGGCAGGCCTCTCCACCCTGGGCTTTTGTGTGGTAACTTATTTTAATTCCAACTTCTCTAATAGGAAAAGGGCCGGGCTTGCTGAAAATGTGTAATATGGGGCCACTTTGAAAATAATGTCCAGTTCACCCCTGAAACTTGAACCCACGATGCAGAGTGATATAGCATATGATGGAAGCTCAAGAAGGTATTGGCTTATTTAGGAGACGCCTGTCATATAACAAACATGTCCGAGTGCAACAGTCAAAGGAGGCAGATTCCCACTTGGCACAAGACATCTGAGCACGTAGAGACGCAGATCATGGGAGCAGGCGGCCATTGGAAGGCAGCACTTCTCCATGCACGTTTTAACGTGGGGCTCCGAAGACCGGCTCCTCCTCAGTAACGGAAGCTACCGTGCTCAGTCAAGGTCAGCTGTTACTGACTGCACAGATGGGGAACAAGAGTGATTATGTATTCTCCTCGTTTGTTAGTTCCGCGTGCAGCCCTTTGGAGAGCCTCCAGATCCAGTGGGCTGTGAAATCAATTGCGTGTTCATGAATGGGCCTCGTTTGCCTTGCGGAGGAAGCGACAGCCGCAAGATGGAGGCACCCATGCAGAGCGCGCGGCTCGACGCGCCAGGTTATTTTCCAGTTCATTTGCAATTAGGAATGTTCGACCCTGGTCTACCTAGACTTATTGACAGAGGGAGGCTGTACACGGAAAACCTAATGAAAGGACAGAGCTGGCGTCGCAAACAAATAAAAAGGTTGCTGATCTGCCGTTTTTCGACAGCACCACTGACAGGCGGTATGAGAGTGCATGTGTTCTTGCCATAGTTAGGAATTAGTGTTTAAACCGACGCTTTGCGTGCCTAGTGATACAGCCTGGAAAAAAAACGTCGCAATTTAAGGCTAAGGTGACAGAACATACACGTCACAGTTTACTTCGCCTAGCAAACTTCTGGCGCATTAACCTCTTCTACATTCACTCATCGGACATTTACCTCTTCTTGCTTTTACATTGTCTGCATCTTTACATTGTCAAGGTATGGTATTGTTTCTTTCTAAAGCGCCTATTCACAGGCAGTGTTTCAAATCGCTCAAGGAGGGTGGGACCATGGGGAAAAACACCAGTCGCTTAGAGCCCTTGAAATTCGGAGACTTTAATAGTCTGCACAGGCAGAGTAAGTGCATACAATATATTTAACAGTTTGAGACACAGCAAATAGGCCTGATGACGATTCTGCAGTTTTACCAGTGCAATTGAGGGGTGAAGACAAGGGAGAACAGACAGACAATCTTAAGGCATGGTGTGTACGGGTCGTGAAGTGCACAGACGGTCACAGGGAGGGGAAGGGCCAAGTGCACCCGGCCGGTGGATACTGGGATAAGTGCAGAGCGAGCCACTCTCACGGGTTATATCTTAAGTACAGTGAGTGTTGGTGGGGTGTAGGCCTTGAGGCAAGTGCAAAATTGGACTAGCGGGGGTGCCAGGGACTTGTGTGACTCTGAGGTACACCGGGTGGCCAGTCAGTGAGCTGTAAGGAAAGAGGAAGGAGAGTGGCAAAGAGTGAGAACTAGGTTAACAGGGTAGAGGGAGCGAAAAGGAAGAGGAGAAGAGGAAGAACTTGAGGAATTTACGGAACATAAGAATATCAGGCTTAAGATGAAGGGAGGCTATTCCAGCTGGAGGCACCTGCTGAGGACAAGGATCTCCCTCCAAATATCTGCTTGGAGAACCGGCTCACTCCCAGAAGGTTGGAGGTAGATGAGCAGAGCGCTTGTGAGGGACAGTATTTAGTTAGGCAGCATTGCAGATAGGTAGGTCCCAGGCCACAGAAAGTCTTGTGAAAAATGCACAGGGTCTTGAACTTGATCCTTGCAGCCCCGGGGAGCCAGTGAAGAAATGTCAGTGCCAGAGAGATGTGGTCCCTGTGCTTGAGGCCAAGGATAAGTCTTGCGGTTCGGTTCTGGATGAGTTGCAGAGGGCGCAGTGCTGAAGAAGGGCGGTTGAGGAAGAGGCTGTTGCAATAGTCCAGCCTAGAGAGAACCAGGGATCTGGAGACAGTGAGCCGCTGGGGGAAAGTGAGAAAAGGTAGAGTACAACTGAGGAGGTGTAGCTGATAGTTGGATTTTTTAGAGATGTCCGAGATGTGAGAGGAGAAGGATAGAGTGGAGTCAGAAATGACTCCAAGGTTTCTTGCCTCGCAGGTGGGTGTGGGCGCAGGGCCAAGGGAGGCCAGCCAGAGTGAAAGTGGGGAATTGGGAAAGCGGGAGCAGGGGTCCCAATGCGAACAATCTAAGTCTAACTGGCGTTGAGGCATAGGTCGTTTGCAGCACACCATGTCTGAATAGTGGACCGACAATCAGGTATGAGCAAGGAGGAGGAGGAGGTGGCTGAGGGTAGCCTGAAAGATAGCTGTGTGTCATCCGCGTAACACTGGAAGTTAGAGGTGAAAGTGGCAATCACACGTGCCAGGGCAGCCATATAGACGTTGAAGAACCAGGGAAATAGGTTAGATCCCTGGGGATTGCCACAGGATGAGAGAGCTATAGTTGAGAGAAAGGCTCCAAGTTCCACCTGGAATGGGCGGTCAGAGAGAAAAGAGGTTAACCACGCAAGAGCCTGACCTGTGATTCCCAGGGTGTTACGAAGACGTGCAATCAGGATGATGTGGTTGACCGTGTCAAAGGCAGAGGAGAGGTCAAGGAGAATGAGGACAGAGGGAGTGTTACTGTCAAGATTTGAGAGCAGGTCTTCACAGGTGTTCAGAAGAGCAGTCGCCATGCCTCTGGATGCTCCAAAGCCAGACTGATGGTCATGGAAGCCACCAATAAATTCAGTGTGGAGGGTCAGCTGAGAGATAGCCAACTTCTCTAGGAGTTTGCCCAGGAAAGGAGTGATGGAGATAGAGCAGTAGTTTGCCAGAATCGAGGGGTCAGCAGAGGGTTTTTTGAGCAGGTGACGCAAAAGGGAGTGCTTAAGGGTAGTTGGGATAACTCCAGTGGAAAAGGAGAGATTGCAGGGATCAGCCAAGGCTGAGGCGAGAGAGAGGTGGCAGTAGCTATGGTAAGGTTAAGGTTTGGGTCACAGAGGGATTAGGGGAAGAATCGAGCATTAATACGCGATCCAGCAGGCCAGATTGGGTGGTAACGGCACGTGCCTGAGTTAAAGGCCTGAGTGTAGTGAGGCCGATTAACCAGGGTCCCTGGGCTGTTACCACCTGATCTGGCAGGCAGAGAGGGTATTAATACTATTAGCACCCTCGGTTGCCAATCCGGTAAACCAGGGTACTGAGAGCATTCTATTTTCATTCAATGAAAGGTACGCCATTAAATCAAATACTTCACTAAAATGGCCGCCATGGATCTGGAAGGCAGGGCTCTATATGGAGCCTCTCTTCCATTTCCATTGTGGCCAGGAAGCAGGAGAAAGCAGGTAATTGAGGTTGGGGATCAAAGGGACGGGAGTATATTTAGACACGTGAGGGTGGAGGGGGAAGATGGCGGTGTGGGGTGGGGGAAGCAGTCAGCAGTGGCTCGGTACGTGGGCTTGTATTGATAGATTCAGATCACGTTCCGAGCCACCTGATTGGTAGCTCACCCCGCCCTGGGTGCTAAAGAAGAGGGTCAAGGGGTTCTCCCCCTGTAATGGCAAGGCGAATGTTAGAAGTGAAAAACAGAAGGGGTAAAGGTATGAAGAGGTAAATGTGACACAGTGAGTGTATGGTAAAGTGAATGCAGGAGAATTAAGGACATACAATCATATATAAGCGTTCATTTTATAAAAAAATGTATTCCATGCAGGAGGGCACTAATGTTAGCTGCATGCAATTTTAAAAGTTTATAAGACGCAGCGGAACAGTAAAGAATAAAAACTTGTGAGAAAAGAAATGTGCTTGCAAATTAGGCTTTGAACGCAGCATTTATTGATGGATTCCTTTGGAATCTTCTTGATCTTTAGCAGGTACTAAACCAAGGCGGATTCTATGGGGGCATATCCTCAGTATTGTCCATGCAGGACAACGGGGCACAGAGGTAAATCAAGATGTAAAAGCAATACACCTTGCTTTTACATCCTGATTTACCACTCTGCCCCATTTAAAATGAGGTTGCAGACTCTGTTTGTGAAAAACAGGAAGACATGGTAAGAGTGAACAGGCCATCTGATTCTTATCTTCTAGCCAACTCGTATTGGACAGTTTTTGCCCTAATGCTGAAACTGTGCAAAATTGCCCTTATTTAGTGCAATGCTGCCCCTGGTGTTGACTTTGTTCACTAAACGAGCGCTGCACCTGTTTGGACCTGCTTGGGCCAGGAGGACCCAGGGCCCGACCCCCTGATTAGACAGCAGGTAAGCATGCACCAACATGTGTTTACTCCCTCTGTCACCACAGACCACCCACCCCTTTGATCCCCCTGTGATGTTCCCTTGTGCCCCTCCCCCTTCTCGCACACAGGTGTTGTCTGTTTTGCTTGCTTCTTCTACCCTGTTTCCCCTCCACTCCCTCCAGCCTACTTCTGTAGGAGTCCGTCCTGATACATTGTGGGTTCACCATCACCTCCTTGTGGCCATGGCCGGATTTGACTTTTATGGACTTCATTGATTCACATTGCGTCACCCTTTCTCAACTCTCATGCTGGACTTCCTTTGCATCCTGTACTCATGGTGGCCCTGAATCATGCTGTTCCTTCTTCATCTTGTATCCTGGCTTGCAACATTATGTGTTACTACTGACTTCTGCATTTGTATTCTATCTCCCCTCTTTCTTCTTCACTCTTTTTGACTGCTTACTGTCTGTTCTCTCCTCCTCTCCCTTTCTTTCTTTTCCTATCTCCTCCCCTCCTCCCCTTACTTTCTTCTATGCACTTACTCTATCAGAATTGTCCCTGGACCGAGTATGATAGCAAACTCGTCTGTCTCCTCACCCTCATCTTACGTGTCCCCCTTCCCGTCCAGCACTGACGCTTGTTTTGTTCCTCCCCTCCCATTCTGCACACCTCTCCCTCACCTTTTGTTTTTCTCTGGCTCTACCAGAAATGCCGTCAGGCCTACTACAGTATTCGCCTGTCTGTTTCAATTTCCTTCCCAGTCTATCCCTCCCTTCCTTATCTATGTCTTAGCTCTTGCACTATCTGAAATGTCGTCAGGCCGAGTACGATAGTTAATTTCCCATCCTTACTGTTCATGGCCTGTAAGAATGTCATTGTATTTTCCCTTGTTCCCTCCCTTGCCTTGAAGCGCTTTGAAACACATTGTGTAAAGGCGCTGTATAAATAAACTGTCATATCATATCATACTTATTTGCAACATGGTTCTGATATATATCGCCATTTGAAACTCATGATTTAGTGTCTATACACAATGATAACTCGACCAAGAACTGTGTACTCCTGGAATCCATGAAGATTTAGCACCCAGAAGAAAACACTTAATGAACTTCACCTCTCGAGCTCTTTGCTCGTCTACCTCTAACTCCCTCATGGTCAGTCGTTTTTATAAGAAACAAGTGGTGGGTAGATCTCTGTCTTTGGCTGGGGCCTCCCCTTGGAACAGCCTCCCTGCCACTCTGGAACTTGAGGAGGACCATCTCTGGTTCATGTAAGCACCTCAATAACTTCCTCTTTGCTTCTGTCTTTGCCCCCCTTCTCCCCTGCTGATCTGTCTCTCTCTCTGCACTGTGCACCTGGTCACCCTCTGTCCTCCAGGCCTAGGTGCCTGCTCACCCTGCCACCCTCCTGCAATGCCGCCGGGCCACCCCTTGCACTGAGGTCTGTATCTGTACCCATACAGTCCTCCACCCCCTTTCTTTTCTTCTGCACTTATCTGACATACCCTGTCTGCTAAACCCAGCACTTGCCACTTGCTGGCTGCCCTAACACTGTTCATTGCCTTTATTATTTATTTATTCTATTTATTTATTTTATATTATTTATCTGTTTCTCCTCTGCTCCGCACTTTCCACTTCTCCCCCTTCCATGCACTTTTCCCATTTTCCCTTTCCCATGCACTTGCGCGCTCACATTGTCACTGGGCCTAGTAAGATCGTTGTTTTGTTCTCCCCTGTTCCCCTCCCTTGCCTGGTCACGCTCTGAAACACTTGTGTACGAGCGATATAAATAAAATATCAATATCAATTTAGCTGTGACACTGGCACGCTGTTGTGTAAAAGCCACAGAATAGAAACTTCAAGGTTGAAGATTCTTTTGACAAACAGTAGCCACATGCTTAGTGAGAACTCCTACCCCCAGGCCTACAGGGGTTTAGGGGGTGGGGGGGCATTTAAAAATGATGTTTGAGCCTCTCTTGCCTAGATCTTTCAAAACCCGTCTGAGGCAGCTGCGAGGTGCCTAGATTAAAATTGGGAAGTTTCCTATTGAAAACTCCAATGGGTGATTGCCCTGGTTTTATCCTTGAGGGTGCATAAAAGAGCCACACCTTGAACTTCATAAATCCACAAACATATGTATTGTCCCATACCAAGGACATACAAGCAGGGTAAAACTTTCCAGTGATAAGTTAACATGTGATAGGTTTGTTGCCTCTGTGCAGGAGTACAAAGAAGGTCAACGAGGACTGGAAACCCTAGTTAACCACTTAAAATAGCTATTCAATTTTATTTGTCAGACTCACAAGCCAACCTCCCCAAAATGGGGTGGATGATTTCAAATACAAATACTGAAAGACCCTGACGCCAGTCTGCCTACCCGCCACTGTCATGGGAAGAAAAGATGTGGTGAAAAGGGTATTTTGCAAGCATTTTGAGTCCTTAGTCAGTGCAGATTCCATTAGTGTTTAGTTGTACATTTATAGTTTGTACATTTGATTCCAGCGCTGGTGTGGGTTTCCTTCACTAGAGGAAACCAACACAATGGGCCCATCACGGGTTTGGCAGTAATCCGGTGGAAAATCTTCAGAATTAACACCAAACTTTGTTGCCATTACTGCCACTCGGTAGCATGGCATTACCACAGGATCACAAGTGGCAGTAAGGCAGTGTAAATCCCCATTTCTGGCGTCCATTGGACTACATCTGGATTTTTTTGAAGGACATACCGTGAGTGTAATACCGTTTGGTACACCAAGTTTTGGCAGTAAGGTGAAATATTTATCTAAAGCTTTTTGCTGGCGGTAAAACTTCAACCTTTCTGCATAACTCGAATTACGGTGTTATACTGTAATACTGCAGTACAGCGTTAGTACTCAATTACCACTATTTTCACTGTTCTGCGGCACCTCTAATGAGGCCCGATGTTGGTTATTTGGCGGGGCTTTGTATGTTGCCACTAATTGTGCTTTCATACATGTTTGATCCAAAACCGGATGCAAACTTGTAGGTGCAGGAAATCTATTCACTTAAGGCATGCAAAACAGTGAACATTGGAGGCGAGCTACCCGAGGCAGCCTGGAGGCGCCGCCCATTGTAAATCAGTTTGAATATAAATTGATCCTGTTGTTTTTAGTGCCCTCCAGGCTGGGCTTTTAGATGGGGAGATGTCTGCCAATAACATCTCGTCTGGTTTCTCTCCCTCCTAGTTCAACCTTGAACATGACATTCTTCCCAGCAGGCTATGCTCTGGTTACCCCATTACGCCTCAAATAAGGAATCAGGGCTTATAATCTCCTCTGGTGGCGATAGCTCAGGGGCAACGCGTTTTTGTCTTGGAAATCCATTTTGCTTGAATCTAAGGCTCCAGTTTAGAAACTGGTCCCTGGTATTAAGCGTGTAATAAAAGAAGAATTATAATTACTAAAGTAGAGTACTATAGCGTAACATACATATTTCTTGGACCGAGCAGTGCGAATCACACATGTTTCTAATAAGCTTGGGTGCATGCTTGTGGTTATGTTTCTTCATCTTTACATGCCTACTTGACATAGCGTGTCACTTGGTACTAACATTCCCCAGCGATAGAGGCAAATACAAGCATTGGTTCCATGTGACCGCAAGGGTTCATTTTTGCCTGAGTAAGAAAACCAATGAAATAGTACAACATTTTACAAAACGATTGAACGCATCAGTACAGTTTAGGTAGTAACTCTCCCTTGTGACCACATATACATTAGGGGTTTGCATTATAGTGCATCTAAACTGAACATTTACGTGTAAGAAAACAGAGCCGAGAAACAGGTTTGAACGGTACCCAGTCAATTTATCAAAGCACATTTCAGAGTGCTACATTTCACTGCAACCATAATACGGAAAAATACAGAAAATATTAAATAAATATATATAGGGTAGAGGGTAAGGGGTTAAAATAAGTCACTATGGGTTTGGGGTGGGGTTATATGGATAAAAAAGAGGGGGGGGAGAACGTTTAGTTTTTTTTCGGTATTTTGGTTGCAGTGAAATGTACCACTCTGAAATGTGCTATTGTGATATCACATGTAACCGTTTGAACTCGGTAATAAAAATAATAGAAGACCTGTCCTGCTCTAGAGTGTGCCAAAGGCGCTCCACCGCAAAGGCAGCAATTTCTCATCCAGCTGTAAGGCCATGAATAAACAGCGCATGCAGAGTGGCCGTAGTGCTTCATTCACTGTAGCATGGGGTCCACAAACATCAATCATCCTCGTGATTTAATGCTTCAAAACTCAATCTAAATCCGGTTGAGAAATGTATTCTTCTAGTTCCAACGTCTACTCTGGAGGTCAGATCTCAGGGCCAGCTACTAAGCTGCTCAGGTTTTGGAAGCAAGTCCATGCTTACTCCCAATTACTAATGGCACTCAAAAACAAAAGGTAATCCAGTCCACTACAGCTAGAAACTATTTTGATGTGAAACTAGGTGCAATAGAGCTAAAATAGGAACATTTAGGGAGAAAGCACTAAGTGTTGAGGGACCATGATTGAGAGAGCAAAAAGCAAACTGAGACCAATCTATTAGGATGAATCCGAACGTAACATTACCCTGGTGGGCCGTCGTAGGTAGCTTCACTCCCGTTCAATTGGATGCATTCTCTATCAATCTTGGTTCCCGAGAAGTACCTGGACACACCTCCTGATAGAACCTGGTTCTCGCGGGGGCTCGGGAAGCTTTCCCCACTGAATGTTCTTTTGAAGGACAGCATGGGGAACAGCATCATGAAACATCTGGACAGACCTCAGTGGGAGCCCGAGCGGTGTAAACAACAGATGGCGCTCGTTCATAATGCAGTCGATGGAGGATGCTTGGGCTGCTGGATTTGTCTAACTTTGGTTTTGATTACCCTTTCCTTCGCTCTTTCATGAATGGACTATTTGGAATATGTTTCTATTGATTTCCTTATCTAAATGTATCATGTGTAGACTCTTAAGTGGTTAATTTTCTAATGGGTTCCACCTTTGCACTAGGGAAAGATCCAATTTCCTCTGACATGGTCTATCCTCCACCGGATTCCTTGAGGGATCCATGCTGCTAGCAGGTTGCCACCCTGGTGTGGCATAGTGCTCCAGTTAGTGGAGCTTTACTGGTGAGCTGTAGTGGGAATTTAGGACCACAGCCTGCAAAAGACTTCCTTTATTTCTTCTGTAGGAGACCTGTTGTACCGCACAAGTAGAGAGGACAAGGTGAGAGTCAGTGGAAATGGGTGTCACATGTAAGGGGGTCCCCTACACGTCTGCCACACAGTTGGTGAGTAATGGTCAGAGGTTGTGAGTCCTGAGAGCCGAGCCGCAACACATGGAGTGGGAGAACTGCAGAGAAAATCAGTGTTCAATGTTGAACACTGATCTGAAAAGAAGGAAGAAGAGGGGATCGGCAATGGTGCCAAACACCAGCCTCTAGTAGACACGAGAACAAGAGTTGTGCACAAGACAGCACAGACTGAAATTACCCTGGGGCAGAGAAGAGGCCTGTTTGAGAGCAACGAAACCCAAGCAAGGGTTAGCGTAAGAGAACCAAGCAAGGAGGTTGGCGAACTGGAGATGCCAAAGGGAGACGATTGAGCCAGAGAGAAGGTCTGTGTATGCAAGACACGTGGAAAAGGGTGCTAAACTGAAGAGATTGGCCAATGTAGTGGAGACAGGGAAGGGTGATGAAGGAGCCAGAGAGGGGTCCCACAAACCTCAGACCTGCGAGAGACATCAGACCCAAAAGTAGATGACATGAACAGTGATGAGAGACAAACGGGAGAACACGTGAGAAGGATTGTTCCAGTCATGGAAGGAGACTAAGATCCTGAAAAAGTGGAATTGACATGCTGCATTTTAGGAGACAGCGGCCAATCCCAAAGCATTAAAGGTATACGAGGAGGAACTCTGCAATACGGAAATCTGATGCACAGGAAGCGTGCTCTTCAAGAAGGAAGGTCATTTCGATGGTGCCTCCTAGGAAACAAGATAAACCTTGAACCACTATACTGCGATGGAGTTAATGAGTTCATTGTGAGAAGGAAAGTTTATTAAATGCTGCATTCTGGGAAAGCGAGTCTGGTCCCTGAATCAGAGTACTGTATCAGGAACAAAGTGCTTACACTGTTGCAGTCTGGGTAACAGTGTTCAGAGATTTACCTGAACCTGATGAAGTAATCAAGTGGCAAAAGACAATCAGGTGTGAATCTAGAGAGAGTACCTAATGAGAGTATGGAAAATGCAAGAGAAATGTTTTGTTGCGGGGAAAGATGTAGCACAGTGCCAAAGCCAAGCCAGGCCAGAGAACGGAGAGAAGAATCACAGCGGGAGAAGAGAAGAGAAGAGGAGAGGAGAGGAGAGGAGAGGAGAGGAGAGGAGAGGAGAGGAGAGAAGAGAAGAGAAGAGAAGAGAAGAGGAGAGGGGAGGAGGAGAGGAGAGGAGAAGAGAAGAGGAGCAGAGGAGAGTAAAGGAGAAGAGAAGAGAAGAGAGAAGAAGAGAAGAGAAGAGAAGAGAAGAGAAGAGAAGAGAAGAGAAGAGAAGAGAAGAGAAGAGAAGAGAAGAGAAGGGAAAGGAAGAGAAGAGAAGAGAAGACAAGAGGAGAGGAGAGGAGAGGGGAGGAGAGGAGAGGAGAGTAAAGGAGAAGAGAAGAGAAGAGAAGAGAGGAGAAGAGAAGAGAAGAGAAGAGAAGAGAAGAGAAGAGGAGAGGAGAGGAGAGAAGAGAAGAGAAGAGAAGAGAAGAGAAGAGAAGAGAAGAGAAGAGAAGAGAAGAGAAGAGAAGAGAAGAGAAGAGAAGAGGTGAGGAGAGGAGAGGAGAGGAGAGGAGAGGAGAGGAGAGGAGAGGAGAGGAGAGGAGAGAAGAGAAGAGAAGAGAAGAGAAGAGAAGAGAAGAGAAGAGAAGAGAAGAGAAGAGAAGAGAAGAGAAGAGAAGAGAAGAGAAGAGAAGAGAAGAGGAGCAGAGGAGAGTAAAGGAGAAGAGAAGAGAAGAGAAGAGAAGAGAAGAGAAGAGAAGAGAAGAGAAGAGAAGAGAAGAGAAGAGAAGAGAAGAGAAGAGAAGAGAAGAGAAGGGAAGAGAAGAGAAGAGAAGAGGAGAGGAGAGGAGAGGAGAGGAGAGGAGAGTAAAGGAGAAGAGAAGAGAGGAGAAGAGAAGAGAAGAGAAGAGAAGAGAAGAGAAGAGAAGAGGAGAGGAGCAGAGGAGAGTAAAGGAGAAGAGAAGAGAAGAGAAGAGAGGAGAAGAGAAGAGAAGAGAAGAGAAGAGAAGAGAAGAGAAGAGAAGAGAAGAGAAGAGAAGAGAAGAGAAGAGAAGAGAAGAGAAGAGAAGAGAAGAGAAGAGGAGAGGAGAGGAGAGAAGAGGAGGAGAGGAGAGGAGAGTAAAGGAGAAGAGAAGAGAAGAGAAGAGAGGAGAAGAGAAGAGAAGAGAAGAGAAGAGAAGAGAAGAGAAGAGAAGAGAAGAGAAGAGAAGGGAAGGGAAGGGAAGGGAAGGGAAGAGAGAGAGAGAGAGGAGAGGAGAGGAGAGGAGAGGAGAGGAGAGGAGAGGAGAGGAGAGGAGAGGAGAAGAGAAGAGAAGAGAAGAAGAGAAGAGAAGAGAAGAGAAGAGAAGAGAATAGAGGAGAAGAGAAGAGAAGAGAAGAGAAGAGAAGAGAAGAGGAGCAGAGGAGAGTAGAGAAGAAGAGAAGAGAAGAGAAGAGAAGAGAAGAGAAGAGAAGAGAAGAGAAGAGAAGAGAAGAGAAGAGAAGAGACCCAAATAGGGATAGACATTTTTAGACACAATGGCCCAAACGTGCCAACTTTGTTTTTTTCAATTACATTTTTAACTTCACTGTAAGTTTCTTGTATTCTTTGAGCCAGCCCATCACAATTGTCAATTTATGTTATGCCCACGTCCCTTGTACAACTTGTGTTGCCCACGTAAACGTAAACAGGTGATGAGTTAATGCATGTTCTCAAGAATTCCAGTCTACAATTGACCAGCTGGTGTTTCAGAGCACTTTGCAATTTGCAGGAGGGGATCTTGGACATGTGAAGACACATAACTTCATGTGAAACCTTAAAAAATATGTGTAGTGTTTTAGCAGATATTACAGATGACAGTCCCTTTTGTGGCTGATCCCGGGACGTACACAACCTGTCCTCCAGAGCTCCTTGGCTAAAGGTACTATATCTTTCAAGAGTCCTGTCACGAACTAACTGCTATGTATTGTAATGCCTGATGCAAGGCCTAATGTCCCAAGTCGTATGTGAAGGGCCTGCCAAGTGATGTCCCTGACTCAGGTCACCGTGGCTAGAGGGGATATTCCTAAAACGCCCATCGGATTCCCAGCCCTTAAAATGACAAAGGAAAGAGCAAAGGAGGACGCGAGCCATGTTCCCAGTGGCACAAAGGGAAAAACAAACACCTCAGAGTAGTCAAAATAGCCACAATGAGGTCATTGTCCGTGGCATATGCCAGCACCCTTTTTTCCCCATTTGGGAAGTTTCTGTCTCGGAGATTCAGGCACTTTTAGCCCCGTGCAAACCCCACATACAGGCCGGGAAACGCGAACCAGGGGGCCTAAATAAAAGAGCAAGGCTAAGGAAGCAAAGATAAACTCATGCAAGTTTAAAATTTGCTCTCGCCATCTCAGCTGTCCACCACAAAGAAAATGCCCAACAAAGAAAGCAGTTGCCGGCACTACTATCCAAGCACAGAGGTGTCCCACTCGAGTCAATAAACACCATCTTTAATATGGCTATAATGATGAGAAACCCGGGCTGTAACGGGTGGTAATGGCCCGGGGCCCCATTTAGTAGGTTCTTGCTTTGCTTGAGCCTTTAATGAGGGCCCCGGAATGTTACCACCTATTACGTTACGGCTCGGGTTCCCGTCATTATAGACATATTAGCACCTGTGTAGTTCCTTACATGGGTGCTAAGGGCGTTTATTTAAAAAATAGAAACCTTGCGGTTCGGCACAACGCTCCACCGCTGTTTCCGTTTTCTATGTTGATAACCGGCATGTCATCAACACAGGAAACATATTTGGGAGACTACTCTCAGTGCTGCATCCAACGGCAAGGTACGTGTCTTTTTAAAAAAAAAAATACTTTGACTTTAGCACCCGTGAGTAGTTACTCACGGGTGCTAAAGATGGTATGGGTAAGGTGGGAGTGAGTAAGAGAGGCGAGGGGCGCGTAGCTGTGGGGGAGCTTGGAATGAGGGCTTATACCAGAGAATCCTGCCCGCGTTCCCAGCTTCCTGTTTGGGCAGTGCCCCCTCTCAGGGTGCTAATGTGAAATGTTGCTGGAGAGTGCACAGAGAGATGAGTCTCCAACACAAACTTTTTCAGACATGTATTCTTAAATGGAGGGGTTTCTGTCCCCAATCTCAAACTTAGCTCCCAACACTGGTGCCACACATAGCTTGCTCTAGATAGGTCTGCTGGACAAGCCTTTGACCCCGGCACCCCCACACCTGCGACAAAGAGAATCATGATTTGCCTTCAAATATTGTAGGACTGGTCTTTGGAAATGTGAACTGGTTGTTGGCCTCAGTCCATGGGACCATTAATTACATGCCTTCCTGCAACTAAAAAGTCTCACCTGCAAACATAGATCACAATTAAAGTATTGCTGCATCGTAGGAAAGGCTCTTCACACAAGGCGATAACGCTACCTCACTTTTCCCAGCCGCAGTCTCCCACCGGATCCATCATTTTAGGTATTATAAAGATTCAAACACATAAGTTCCACTCTACTGGAGAATGATCCCTTCAAGTCCCGACACCATGTCTTTAAAGGCATGGTCTAGTAAAAAATGTTATTTAAAAAATAGATAGGCAACATAAAAAAAAATACTAGCATTCTCTTTTTTAAAACATCCTATGTAAAATTTTGAGCTATTCAAGCTCAAAATTCGCAAAAGCAAGCACATGGGCGCATCCATTTTGTGAAATGGATGCCCTCCTGTGCTGGATTTTGCTTTTGCGGCACTAATGAAGGAAAAGCCAGCCAGCTGTAGTAAACAAAAGCTACCGCTGGGTGGCTTTCCCTTCATTAGTGTTGTACGCGGAGGACAGGGAGCGGAGGCCAGAGCAGGAAAGCTGCAGCTGAATCTCGGTAAGTGCTATTTAGAGCCCGAGAGCCCCAAATGGGAAAGCAGATTCAGGCAGAAACAACGCGGTTGTGTTGGAAAACGCTGCGGTTTTTCTTTCTGAGTTTCTCAGGCTCCTCCGAGCCGGAGGAGCCTGAGAAACTTGGAAAGAAAAACCGCAGTGTTTTCCAACACAATAACGTTGTATTTATGTTTGCGGTCGCTTCAAAAGCGACCGCAAACATAAATACAACATTTTTAAAGCTGCGGTTTTATTTCTAAGTTTTCCGGGCTCCTCCAGCCTGGAAAACTTAGAAAAAAAACCCAGCTAGTGCTTATTTTTTTTTAAAAATAAATAGCACTTACTGAGATTCAGCTGCAGCTTTCCTGCTCTGGTCTCCGGTCGCCGTCTTCCGCGTACAGCACTAATAAAGGGAAAGCCACCCAGTGGTAGCTTTTGTTTACTACAGCTGGCTGGCTTTTCCTTCATTAGTGCCGCAAAAGCAAAAGCCAGCACAGGAGGGCATCCATTCCACAAAATGGATGCGCCCATGTGCTTGCTTTTGCAAATTTTGAGCTTGAATAGCTCAAAACTTTACATAGGAAGTTTTAAAAAAGAGAATGCTAGTATTTTTTTTTTATGTTGCCTATCTATTTTTTAAATAATATTTTTTACTAGACCATGCCTTTAATACCTTACCCAACAAAGTGGAACTACGACCCGTTTCCGGCTCGGAAGATTTTTCCCAGCACTCCCTCTCTGACTGTATTTCTCCCTGCTACAAACCTTTCCACCCCAGCCTCTCTGGAACACACATTACTCTCACCTATGTTGTGACTTTCATGTCCCTTATCTATCTGAAAACCAATTCTGCCAACCTTCCTTTCTCCCCAATTCCTCCCACACCAGCTAAGGGGCATGCTACTGCCAGCAAAACCATAGAGTCCACATTGTTTGCGCGTATTTGTAGGTTATGATACATTGGAGCTCATTTTCGATTGTGGCGTAACATGAACGAAAGACGTAAAAACCTTGAGTAAGGCTTTAACGCCTTTCATTGATGCAACAGAACATTTTCAATCATTTCTATGGCAGAGAAGAGGGGGGAGCGCAACTTGCGCTTCCGCTGCCTTCCTTCTCTCCCCCATACAAATGCCCTGGCATTTGCGACGGCATGGATTTTCACGGTGGTGCAAATGCTGGCGATCGCCCGGGGGTCCGCTGACTACAGACCCCATAGGGATCCTTTGAGAATGATGCTTAACATGCCTGCATGGCATGCAGCATTCACAATTAAATGTAAATGGGGAAAAGGCGGTGTACACGCACATTTGCATACCAACTACGTTCATAATTCTTTTATAACGCACATAATATCGGGGAACAGTTTCTAAGGCAAGCCTGGGATTAGAACCTGTGCTGCTATGCATTGTCTTGCGTCCAAGACAAACGAGTTGCCCAAGCAGCTATCCTCCCAGCCTGAGCAGCATAATATTTTAAGAGATGTATAGGGGCTGCTGGTGGCATAGATGAAATGCTGTTGTAATGTGAGACGAGCTCCGTGGCTCGTGCCCAGTCACATGTTGGGGCCACATGTGCAGACACGTGGCCTGCCCTAATAAAGGTGCCGACCGGTCTCCCGCTCAGCAGTTACAGAGAGGCACTGAAGCCGTGTCTGTATGTGCTTCTTTCGGCGCTGTGTCCCGCGCTCCACGTGGGCCAACGGGGCCGCCCCACACTGAGGGGCACCACCATCGTGACAGGGGCCGGAGACCCCGGCACCCCCACCCCTGTAACAGATGCTATTTGACATTACACAGGAGGGAAATACTTAGAAACTGAGGGAGAAGCAGCGTCTTCCGTTTTTTTCCTTAATATTCCGTGTTTTGCAAGACTTTTCACTTTACAGTGACAAACGACTGCCTACTGTGGAGGCTTCTACTGAAAAGGCGTGTCCACCCCAATCTTTTCTTCCTCTAGGTAGGGATTTTCAGAAGTCCATGAAAGTTGGGCCCAAGCTGCATCTGACAGGTATCGTTCACATTTCTGTTCCAGGAACACTGGGTCCAGCTTTTAACAGGGCCTGTAGTGTAGACACTTTTTAACCGCATGCAAAACGCTGCTGGAAAGTGTGCAAGGCTGGGGTGACTGCACTAAAAGACAGACAAAGGTTTTGGACTGTGGGGCTCTGAGCCCGCTGCAGGTGTTGGGCTCTGAGCCCGCTGCAGTTGTGGGGTCCTGAGCCTGCTGCAGGTGTGGGGTTCTGTGTTCTGAGCCCGCTGCAGGTGTGGGGCTCTGAGCCCGCTGCAGGTGTTGGGCTCTGAGGCCGCTTCAGGTGTTGGGTTCTGAGCCCGCTGCAGGTGTGGGGCTCTGAGCCTGCTGCAGGTGTTGGGCTCTAAGCCTGCTACAGGTGTGGGGTTCTCAGCTCGCTGCAGGTGTGGGGTTCTGAACCTGCTGCAGGTGTGGGGTTCTGAAATTGCTGCAGGTGTGGGGTTCTGAGCCCGTTGCAGGTGCAGGTGTTGGGCTCTGAGCCCACTGCAGGTGTTGGGTTCTGAGCCCGCTGCAGGTGTTGGGCTCTGAGCCCGCTGCAGGTGTAGGGCTCTGAGCCTGCAGCAGGTGTTGGGCTCTCAGCCCGCTGCAGATGTTGGGTTCTGAACCCGCTGCAGGTGTGGGGTTCTGAACCCGCTGCAGGTGTGGGGTTCTGAAGCAGCTGCAGGTGTGGGGTTCTGAGCCCACTGCAGGTGTAGGGCTCTGAGCCTGCAGCAGGTGTTGGGCTCTCAGCCCGCTGCAGGTGTTGGGTTCTGAACCCGCTGCAGGTGTGGGGATCTGAACCCGCTGCAGGTGTGGGGTTCTGAACCCGCTGCAGGTGTGGGGCTCTGAGCCTGCTGCAGGTGTGGGGCTCTGAGCCCGCTGCAGATGTGGGGTTCTGAGCCCGCTGCAGGTGTTGTGTTGCATCTTTTGCAAAACCAAGTCTGATACTATTGGCGCAATCTATGTGTCGGCTCACCAGGGCATGCACCCCTGAAAAAGCCAAAGAAATATAGGGGAGTATTCTAAGAGAACAGCTGAAACCTCTGGGGTCAATTGAATGTCGGTCACGTGCTTTTAGTTCCGGCCTGCACGGCTGTTTTGGCACCATCAGACATTTCAGATATACTGGGGCCCGGTCATGGAGAGTTTTGTGTCTCCCCGTTCTTTGGTTGTCCATGGCATCATCAGTACACAGAGTTGTCCACCTATAAACAAAGTCATCCTTGTCTGGTTCCTGAATTTTGTCCATGGTCTATCCGTGAATCACGGTCATTACGTTCATGATCTCTGCCCATGCAACGGAGGTATACAAGGACAGGCATCCACAGCTTCCTGTCACGTGCGGTCGGCCCTGATTGTGTTCAATGTCATTTGAACCTGGTTTGCCCATGGGCCATGGTATTGGGTAGGATGGATGATAGCTCAGGGGCAATGCGTTTGTCTTGAAAACAAGACAACAGTGCGCAATACAGGTTTGAATCCCGATCCCGTGTTCAGAAACCACTCAGGGGTATTAAGCCCCAACACTGAGGGGTATTGAGCCCATTATAAATGAACGATAAAATGAATATGGATCTTTTATATTGCTCATGTCCTTTTCCATAGATAATTATTAAATGGATGAGTTTGAATATTTGGGTGTCAATTCTTTAAAGCCATCTAAACTTAACAGGATAGTTCTGTCATAAAAGGATTGTTTTTTTTACTATTTTGCCATGGTGCTTTCTTTCCCTGTGGTTGTTTGTCTAAAAAAGATACTCTGAGATTGCTAACATGTGTGACAGTGTGTGTGCGTTTCAGTATGGGTGCCTGCTTCAGCTGCACTGTAGTACAGTACTGTTCTGGGGCGAATACTGCTAGCCACCAGTAGGTCATCCATGCTCAAATATGTTTATTTTTGAACCCACAAATAGCAGACAATCCACAGGTGAAATGAACAGGGGTGAAAAAAAAACTACCATGTCATTCACATGTTCATGTCTATCCATGGTTACTCATGGTTAGCCTAACTCTTCAGGAGCAGGGGCAACCAAGTATGTCCATGGTGGCGTGGACACCATGAGACTATGGTTGCCCATGGTCTGTCCCTGTGGCATTTACCATCTTTGGTTTTCAGAGCGTAACCATGGTCAAAATCCTTCACAAAACATGGTCATCCCTGAACATTTTCCTTGGTTGGCCATGGCTTGTGCAGGAACTTAGAAATGGCGTGGAAAGCTATCCTCTGTTTGAAGGGCAACCATTCTAGCGATTCCAGAGCTGGAGTGATACGTTTCCTATGTGCTAGTCCTAGAATGAGGCCAGGAGGAAGGTTCTGGATCCTCAGTAGACCACAAATAGCCTTTGCAGGAAGACCACTGTAGATCCCTTTGCAGTAGTCAGTGAGTGTGAGGATTAATACTAGATTAAGATGATACTTGGGGAAGTGTTAAGAAAGGGGTAGACCCTTGTATCCCCTGAATATTGTCTTTCAGCTTCAGCTTACGAAGTGTCACTTCAGGTGGTGATGGTGAAGGGGGAGGGCTGCTTGACACGACCCCCCTGATTTATACATATCTATATGAACGCAACTGAATAAATAAATGAAGAAGGCCATTTTCCCTTATATATTAGCAGCAAAACTGCTAATTGTGGGTGTGCGTGCCTGGTGCACAGTTTACTGTGGGATAAACGTCTGCACTGAATCTAGATTTATGGAGCATGTGTCTGGGGGCAAATATGAGAGTGCAGAAGTAATCGGACAGAGGAATGGGCAGAAAGACCATGACATTGTTTTCCTAGGAACGCTGCCATCTGAATCGCTTGGCGAGGTTGCCTGCATGCTTATATATATTGTATTGTAGTCCTCATTTACATAGCACCTTTTCCCAATTTGTATGGCCTCAATGCGCTTTGTGGTTGGAATGGTCTGAGGGACCAAAGTGCAAGTATGGGAAAATGTTCTAAGAGTGGACTTTAAGATGCGTCTGTTCATTGGGCCAAGATCAGGACTTAGAAGGGCTGGCTAAGCTCCAGTAAGCAGCCCAAGAGGTCAGGTAAGTGAGCGGGTGCTGTGGATGGCCATGACAGAACGCTAGCGCAGGAGGCTCGATGTGTACCAAGCTAGACCGAATTTGTTGTAGGTTGTCGCTGTATGCTAATGCAGAGGTGTTGAGGTAAGTCTGGGGTTTCAGGGCAAGATGTATGTGGCCAGCTGGACCGAATTTGTTATAGACGTAGCTGCATTCTTGAGTGCATGGATGGAGAGCCGTGGCTGCGGCAGATGTCCACATACCGCAAGCTCGGATGGAGTTTATCTTTGATGTCACTGCACTTTGGGTCAGCTTTCCTTAAGACTCCCAAGGCGGTTGTCCGAGAGCATCTTCCTTTAGGGGTCGAATACTCTGAAATCAATGTGGAAAGTACTAGATAGGATCGCCTCGCTGTCGGAATGGTTGGAAGTGATCCTTTTCAGTACAGGCGGGTGGATGGATGTTAGCAAACATGAAGCAATCTCTTGCAATAAGCGCCAGGAGGTAGGTGCTCCTTATCCCAATGGCGTTTGTTCTTTATAATTCAGGAGCATGTGCCAGAGCACTGCTCTCAATCTTGTGCACATTTTCTGTATCCATTTCCCATCATGCCCTTCCCCTTTCATGTCTTTAGAATATCCGCTGGCAAGACTTAGGCATAGACTGAGGACAGGATGATGAACCATGCCCTTCCCTTAAAAGGAAGATGGACAATGACGCGAGAGAATAGATGATAGTTCAGATACGGATCCATAGTTTTTTTTGCCCTGGGATCTTCTCAGCCTTTCTTTCTGAGGTGGCCTTTCTCAGGATTCTTGTCAGTTTGGTCTGTGCTCTCACGCACACCAGATTTACTCAGCCTGTGTTACATTGTGGTCGCTCAACATGACTTAGTTGATGTTAGTTCCCTTATTATTGTCCATCACTTTTTGTGTTGTTGAGGCTAGTTCTTACCTGTAACCTGCATGTCCCTTCAGCTATAGCGCTTTTCTCTCCACGCCGCTGACTGTGCTATCAGTGGTGATTAATATGTACTTATACACCTTCGCTCCCTGATTGGGTGCATGGTACATTTCACTGTGGCCATCTTCAATTTTGCAAAAGTCTGATGGACGTTCACCCCGTCACATGTCTTGACAGTGTGTGGCTTAGCCGGCAGACTGCAGTCAAGGAATTCCTTCCTCTTGGGTTGTTGGCTATTCACCTGATCTCTGGTCATCTGACTTGGAGATGTTCCTAATATCGTACTCTGAAGAACACATGCAGAGCCTGCCCGTCTCTCATGGTAAATAAAGGTGACACACCCGTCACAGAGTTTGCTGTGTGAATTTGTGGGCTGCTTTTGCCTTCTTCACTGCTTCCTCACTATCCAAGTGTCCTCCTATCACAGAGTAATGGGTACCTTTTCGCTTTCTTTTTCCTTGGTGCTGATAGAGGGCCCCTCTAATGTGATGGTGGGCATTTTCTTCCAGGTTACCTGGCATTTCTGTGAACAAGAATTTCACCCATTGTCAATCACCAGCACGGCTAGGCATCCCTCCCTCCGTTGTAAACATTTCAAGAAAGTACTCTATGGCTGCTTTTGTAATGATGTCTTCTTACAACTGTATTTGCACCCACTAAGGGATGTAGTTGGATGTGTGATCCATTGGTCCTATAAAGTCGACCCTTCCAATTTTTGTCAGACCTTGCCTTCACACTAATGGCTGTCAAGAGTCTCTGTTCCTGTCACTCAGCATTTACCCCCTCAGGCCTTTCAGCAAGGGCCTTGTGAGGCTTGTCATCCTCTCAGGTATTACCTGTTCTGTCTTGACAGATCTTTGCAATTGCCTCTGCTCACCACAGCAGGCGCCGTTCAGCAGTGGACCCCAGGTGCTTATGGCATGCCTGCTGTTCATAAATTCTGGTCAGCCTGCTGATCCTCCTGAGCACCAGGAAGTGCATTCAGCCCTCAGATGGGATCAGTTTGGCTTGGACTTTGGTACCTCTTCTTGGTTGTGTCGGAGCAACCAGGCTTATGTATCAATTTAGGGTGATTGCAAAAAGAGACATCTTTATTCGTTGTCTTGCAAGCCAAGGAAAAAAGCAACCTATGCCTAACGGTAACTGACAGCACTAACTAGACTGGCCCGCCAGACCCTTTACATTTACATGTCAGTGGTCACCTGACAGAATCGAACATTAGGAACATTTGAAAAAAGATCACTAGGCCTTCCAGCACAAGTATCCCGCCTCCCGCCAGAACAATGGGCCTCATTCCGAGTATGCCGGTATCCTGGTGGTAGAGCTGCCAGGATACCGGCATTAGGTACTTACCTTTACCGGCACTTGGTCTGACATGTAAATCCCCATTCATGGAGTCCTGAAGGACTCCATGAGGGGATTTTCCGTCATTACCGCCACCGGCAATGCGGTGGTGGTAATGAGGGCTTTTTTGGCTGATAGGGTGCCTGGCTTACCCTTAGCATTTAGCTGGAGGTAACCCAGGTGCTGCACCGACAAACCAGACCTTCCTACTGGCCCAGCCCACTGAGGTGACTATGAGCTATTTCACTGTGGGGATCGCCACTGTGGCCAAGAACTAAGGAAGGACTAACAAAGGACAGTTGCAGTAATCTGGCCAACGTGCACTATGAGCCCATATTGTTGTGCTTAAGGAAGACTGCAGCTGCCCGGTTAAAATATATTCTTAAGTTAAAAACTTAAGGGCAAAACGTCTGACCTACTTTTCTGCGCTCCCTATTATTCAATGATTCCTAATTCACTAAACTGCTGTTTTCTATAGGGACAGTTATGGCTTACTGTGCATTAGTGTTAGAAGCGATTTGATTTCTAAACTGACTAACCTTTCTCCTTTTACAGAGTGGGGATCTCCCTAACACCGCAGGTGCATTGATTTTAGTTGGTGTTCAGGTAAAACATCGATTGTGTGTATGCAGTCAGGCCGTCCTCACTTACTCTGAGGGAACCCTGGGACCTCAGTAGCTGATCTCCTGTGTGCCTCGTGGGTTGGGCCATTCGCGTATCCACCTCTCATGTCCAGTGACGGGCTACCTATCTTCACTTTGTGCTGGCCTCTGGTACTCTAGATGTTCAGTTTCGAGTTCTGTTCCCACGCCTTCTATCTGGATACCGTACTAGTGGCCATCATGGTGCTGGATGTTTGAGAAAATCGTAGAATCTCTTGTTATGGACAGCAGAATCTATGCTTATTTCAACTATGTGTGAGAGCACGGCTCTGTCCCTTGTGCATGCCTTCTGTGTCTGTTCTCACTTGTGAACCTCCCCTTTTATTTCCTTGGGCTGTTCACTGACACGAATTTTCCCAGCACTGTAGACATAGAGAGAGGACAGGATGCTACACAAGGCTCGCCTTTCTGTTATCATTTGGGTGGGGGGGACTCATCTGCGGGTAGAATATTATGATTTCAGCGTGCTTTTTTATTTTGGCTATTAGGTGGCAGTGTAGCTGCTGGGTACAAGCCAAAACTATTATCATGGGAATTGAAGTGATGTGAGAGATGAAATGTGAGGAGAAGCACGCTACTTGCCCATGTTGTTGGGTTATTTAGCTGCCCATAGACCGCACACAACCATGTTAGTCCTTGTGGCCATTCTCATCCAACACTGATTCCTCCCCTCCCAAAACGCATCCACCTCAGATCTCTTTAAGAGTATCTCTGCACTTTCTGACCAGCCTTCTGGAAGATAAAGGGGGTCATTAGGAGTTGGGAGGTAGCCATGCTGCTGTTAGAGGCATGGCTACCCCCTTACTTGGTACCGGGTCCGGGTTCCTTGAATGAGGAATTACCAGCCCATTCCGACCTTGGAGGGCCCGGTAATTCCTCATTCAAGGAACCCATCCCTGTTCCCATTCGAGCCCCCATAGGGCTCAATGGGAATGGGAGTGAGCTGACAACGGGCCCGTTAATAACAGGCCTGTTGTTAGCACCCTGGTCTGCTCGCGGGACCCGCTAAGGCATTCTCCAGGCACTACCGTAATCTGCCGAGTTACTAGCACCATTCATTAGCTATTGCCACATAATGGCCAGGCAGTACCATTATGGCAGTGCCTGGAAAATGCTGATCCCAACCCTAGAAACGGTTGGCTTTGCTAATGCTGGTTTCTTTCTGTTGAGGACTCTATTCAGCACTTTGATACTATTCAGAACAGTATTTAAAGTTTAGAAACAGTTAAAAGTAAGAAGCTGTTGGGTATCCCAGCTTTGTTAAACTGCCAAGAAAGGGTAAGAGACCCTCTGTGTAGTGTTCCATCTCATCTCCTAGGGTCAGCAAGGGCCGAGAGCAGTGATTGGAACAATGAGTCATTTACCTGGTGTGGAAGCAATTCTCTGCTCTCAGCTGTTGGGTCCGTTCATATGATGAGCTCCAATGATTGTATTGTCCCTTCTCTTTGCACTTACGAGCCACCTGCTGTCTGACTGCACTTGTGTGTTAACTGCACTTGCCCGTTCCCCTCCCCCCCTGGCACTTCTCCCCTTCCCACTTCCCTGCTCTTGTGTGGTCTGAATGACAAAGGCCTAGTAAGATCGTTATTTTGCCCTCCCTTTGTTTCCCCCTCCTTGCCTTGTCGCGCCTAGAAACACTTGCGCACAGCCGCATTATAAATGCCACATCATATCATATACTTGTAACCTTCCCTGCACTTCTAGAAGCAAGGATGAAGTCCCTGGGCCTCATTCCGACCCAGGCGGTAAGGGGTTTACGGCAGCGTAAACAGCGCCGACCCTTACCGCCTGATTCCGAGGTCCCTTAGCGCCATGGAGGATTTAACACCCGCTTTTGGCAGGTGTTAAAATCCATGGCGCTAAGGGACCTTGTTGTTAATTACACCACCGTAATTTACGGTGGCGTAATTAACGCCTTCCCCACTCCCATTATGCCCTATGGGGCAAAAATGGGAATGGGGAAGGGTAAATGGGGATTGGGGACTTACCGCCCCGCCAACCTCGGAATGGGGCGGTAAGTCCGCCAACCACCATGGCGTAAACATAGTTTACGCCATGGTGGTAAAGGTACTACCCAGGCGGTAATTTACCGCCTGGGTCGGAATGAGGCCCCCTGCGTAGATTTGTCCCCAACCACCAGGGTGTAGAGGCTGATTTGTCATGGAGTCGCATATGTTCAGGAATGAATACTTCTTTAAGGGTGGCTGCACTTGGCCTTTTAAAATACTTAAAGATTATCGATTGATATGTGGGAGTATTAGCAACATTCACTTTAGTTGTTGTTATTAGTACACTCCCTTTATCGTTCTTTTTTATTTCCGCCGCACGTTTTGGTTTATAGGCACTCATTGGGAAATCATGCTCACTTTCAGTAATTGTAGATAGGCACTCATTGGGGAATCATCCTCACTTACAGTAATTGTAGACAGGCACTCATTGGGGCATCATGCTCACTTTCAGTAATTATAGATAGGCACTCATTTGGAAATTATGGTCACTTTCAGTAATTGTAGATAGGTACTCATTTGGGAATCATGCTCACTTTCAGTAATTGTAGATAGGCACTCATTGGGGAATCATCCTCACTTTCAGTAATTGTAGACAGGCACTCATTGCGGAATCATGCTCACTTTCAGTAATTGTAGACAGGCACTCATTGGGGAATCAAGCTCACTTTCAGTACTTGTAGATAGGCGCTCATTTGGGAATGATGCTCACATTCAGTAATTATAGATAGGCACTCATTTGGAAATTATGGTCACTTTCAGTAATTGTAGATAGGCACTCATTGGGGAATCATTCTCACTTTCAGTAATTGTAGACAGGCGCTCTTTTGGGAATTATGGTCACTTTCAGTAATTGTAGATAGGCACTCATTGCGGAATCATGCTCACTTTCAGTAATTGTAGACAGGCACTCATTGGGGAATCAAGCTCACTTTCAGTACTTGTAGATAGGCGCTCATTTGGGAATGATGCTCACATTCAGTAATTATAGATAGGCACTCATTTGGAAATTATGGTCACTTTCAGTAATTGTAGATAGGCACTCATTGGGGAATCATTCTCACTTTCAGTAATTGTAGACTGGCGCTCTTTTGGGAATTATGGTCACTTTCAGTAATTGTAGATAGGCACTCATTGGGGAATCATGCTCACTTTCAGTAATTATAGATAGGCACTCATTGGGGAATCATGCTCACTTTCAGTAATTGTAGATAAGCACTCATTGGGGAATCATCCTCACTTTCAGTAATTGTAGACAGGCACTCATTGCGGAATCATCCTCACTTTCAGTAATTGTAGACAGGCACTCATTGGGGAATCATGCTCACTTTCAGTAATTGAGGATAGGCACTCATTGGGGAATTATGCTCACTTTCAGTAATTGTAGATAGGCGCTCATTGGGGAATTATGCTCACTTTCAGTAATTGTAGATAGGCACTCATTGGGGAATCATGCTGACTTTCAGTAATTGTAGATAGGCGCTCATTTGGGAATGATGCTCACTTTCAGTAATTGTAGACAGGCACTCATTGGGGAATCATGCTCACGTTCAGTAATTGTAGATGGGCACTCATTGGGGAATTATGCTCACTTTCAGTAATTGTAGATAGGCGCTCATTGGGGAATCATGCTCACTTTCAGTAATTGTAGATAGGCGCTCATTTGGGAATGATGCTCACTTTTAGTAATTGTAGATAGGCGCTCATTTGGGAATCACGCTCACTTTCAGTAATTGTAGATAGGCACTCATTTGGGAATGATGCTCACTTTCAGTAATTGTAGAAAGTCACTCGTTTGGAAATCATGGTCTCTTTCAGTAATTGTAGATAGGCACTCATTGGGGAATCATGCTCACTTTCAGTAATTGTAGATAGGCACTCATTGGGGAATCATGCTCACTTTCAGTAATTGTAGATAGGCGCTCATTTGGGAATGATGCTCACTTTCAGTAATTGTAGATAGGCTCTCATTTGGGAATTATGCTCACTTTCAGTAATTGTAGATAGGCGCTCATTGGGGAATTATGCTCACTTTCAGTAATTGTAGATAGGCACTCATTGGGGAATCATGCTGACTTTCAGTAATTGTAGATAGGCGCTCATTTGGGAATGATGCTCACTTTCAGTAATTGTAGACAGGCACTCATTGGGGAATCATGCTCACGTTCAGTAATTGTAGATGGGCACTCATTGGGGAATTATGCTCACTTTCAGTAATTGTAGATAGGCGCTCATTGGGGAATCATGCTCACTTTCAGTAATTGTAGATAGGCGCTCATTTGGGAATGATGCTCACTTTCAGTAATTGTAGATAGGCGCTCATTTGGGAATCATGCTCACTTTCAGTAGTTGTAGATAGGCACTCATTTGGGAATGATGCTCACTTTCAGTAATTGTAGAAAGTCACTCGTTTGGAAATCATGGTCTCTTTCAGTAATTGTAGATAGGCACTCATTGGGGAATCATGCTCACTTTCAGTAATTGTAGATAGGCACTCATTGGGGAATCATGCTCACTTTCAGTAATTGTAGATAGGCGCTCATTTGGGAATGATGCTCACTTTCAGTAATTGTAGATAGGCTCTCATTTGGGAATCATGCTCACTTTCAATAATTGTAAATAGGCACACATTTGGGAATGATGCTCACTTTCAGTAATTGTAGAAAGTCACTCGTTTGGAAATCATGGTCTCTTTCAGTAATTGTAGATAGGCACTCATTGGGGAATCATGCTCACTTTCAGTAATTGTAGATAGGGATTCATTGGGGAATCATGCTCACTTTCAGTAATTGTAGATAGGGACTCGTTTGGAAATTATGGTCTCTTTCAGTAATTGTAGATAGGCACTCATTTGGGAATCATGCTCACTTTCAGTAATTGTAGATAGGGACTCATTGGGGAATTATGCTCACTTTCAGTAATTGTAGACAGGCACTCATTGGGGAATCATGCTCACTTTCAGTAATTGTAGATAGGCACTCATTGGGGAATCATGCTCACTTTCAGTAATTGTAGAAAGGCACTCGTTTGGAAATTATGGTCTCTTTCAGTAATTGTAGATAGGCACTCATTGGGGAATCATGCTCACTTTCAGTAATTGTAGATAGGCACTCATTGGGGAATCATGCTCACTTTCAGTAATTGTAGATAGGCATTCATTGGGGAATCATGCTCACTTTCAGCAATTGTAGATAGGCACTGATAGGGTAATCATGCTCACTTTCAGTAATTGTAGATAGGCACTCATTGGGGAATCATGCTCACTTTCAGTAATTGTAGATAAGCACTCATTGGGGAATCATCCTCACTTTCAGTAATTGTAGACAGGCACTCATTGCGGAATCATCATCACTTACAGTAATTGTAGACAGGCACTCATTGGGGAATCATGCTCACTTTCAGTAATTGTAGATAGGCACTCATTGGGGAATCATCCTCACTTTCAGTAATTGTAGACAGGCACTCATTGGGGAATCATGCTCACTTTCAGTAATTGTAGACAGGCACTCATTGGGGAATCAAGCTCAGTTTCAGTAATTGTAGATAGGCGCTCATTTGGGAATGATGCTCACATTCAGTAATTATAGATAGGCACTCATTTGGAAATTATGGTCACTTTCAGTAATTGTAGATAGGCAGTCATTGGGGAATCATTCTCACTTTCAGTAATTGTAGACAGGCGCTCTTTTGGGAATTATGGTCACTTTCAGTAATTGTAGATAGGCCCTCATTGGGGAATCATGCTCACTTTCAGTAATTGTAGATAGGTACTCATAGGGGAATCATGCTCACTTTCAGTAATTGTAGATAGGCACTCATTGGGGAATCATGCTCACTTTCAGTAATTGTAGATAAGCACTCATTGGGGAATCATCCTCACTTTCAGTAATTGTAGACAGGCACTCATTGCGGAATCATCCTCACTTTCAGTAATTGTAGATAGGCACTCATTGGGGAATCATGCTCACTTTCAGTAATTGAGGATAGGCACTCATTGGGGAATTATGCTCACTTTCAGTAATTGTAGATAGGCGCTCATTGGGGAATTATGCTCACTTTCAGTAATTGTAGATAGGCACTCATTGGGGAATCATGCTCACTTTCAGTAATTGTAGATAGGCGCTCATTTGGGAATGATGCTCACTTTCAGTAATTGTAGACAGGCACTCATTGGGGAATCATGCTCACTTTCAGTAATTGTAGATAGGCACTCATTGGGGAATTATGCTCACTTTCAGTAATTGCAGATAGGCACTCATTGGGGAATCATGCTCACTTTCAGTAATTGTAGATAGGCGCTCATTTGGGAATGATGCTCACTTTCAGTAATTGTAGATAGGCGCTCATTTGGGAATCATGCTCACTTTCAGTAATTGTAGATAGGCACTCATTTGGGAATGATGCTCACTTTCAGTAATTGTAGAAAGTCACTCGTTTGGAAATCATGGTCTCTTTCAGTAATTGTAGATAGGCACTCATTGGGGAATCATGCTCACTTTCAGTAATTGTAGATAGGCACTCATTGGGAATCATGCTCACTTTCAGTAATTGTAGATAGGCGCTCATTTGGGAATGATGCTCACTTTCAGTAATTGTAGATAGGCTCTCATTTGGGAATCATGCTCACTTTCAGTAATTGTAGATAGGCACTCATTTGGGAATGATGCTCACTTTCAGTAATTGTAGAAAGTCACTTGTTTGGAAATCATGGTCTCTTTCAGTAATTGTAGATAGGCACTCATTGGGGAATCATGCTCACTTTCAATAATTGTAGATAGGGATTCATTGGGGAATCATGCTCACTTTCAGTAATTGTAGATAGGACTCGTTTGGAAATTATGGTCTCTTTCAGTAATTGTAGATAGGCACTCATTTGGGAATCATGCTCACTTTCAGTAATTGTAGATAGGGACTCATTGGGGAATTATGCTCACTTTCAGTAATTGTAGACAGGCACTCATTGGGGAATCATGCTCACTTTCAGTAATTGTAGATAGGCCCTCATTGGGGAATCATGCTCACTTTCAGTAATTGTAGAAAGGCACTCGTTTGGAAATTATGGTCTCTTTCAGTAATTGTAGATAGGCACTCATTGGGGAATCATGCTCACTTTCAGTAATTGTAGATAGGCACTCATTGGGGAATCATGCTCACTTTCAGTAATTGTAGATAGGCACTCATTGGGGAATCATGCTCACTTTCAATAATTGTAGATAGGCGCTCATTTGGGAATGATGCTCACTTTCAGTAATTGTAGACAGGCACTCATTGGGGAATCATGCTCACTTTCAGTAATTGTAGATAGGCACTCATTGGGGAATTATGCTCACTTTCAGTAATTGTAGATAGGCACTCATTGGGGAATCATGCTCACTTTCAGTAATTGTAGATAGGCACTCATTGGAGAATCATGCTCACTTTCAGTAATTGTAGATAGGCACTCATTGGGGAATCATGCTCACTTTCAGTAATTGTAGATAGGCACTCATTGGGGAATCATCCTCACTTTCAGTAATTGTAGACAGGCACTCATTGGGGAATCATGCTCACTTTCAGTAATTGTAGAAAGGCACTCGTTTGGAAATTATGGTCTCTTTCAGTAATTGTAGATAGGCACTCATTTGGGAATCATGCTCACTTTCAGTAATTGTAGATAGGGACTCATTGGGGAATTATGCTCACTTTCAGTAATTGTAGACAGGCACTCATTGGGGAATCATGCTCACTTTCAGTAATTGTAGATAGGCACTCATTGGGGAATCATGCTCACTTTCAGTAATTGTAGATAGGCACTCATTGGGGAATCATCCTCACTTTCAGTAATTGTAGACAGGCACTCATTGGGGAATCATGCTCACTTTCAGTAATTGTAGAAAGGCACTCGTTTGGAAATTATGGTCTCTTTCAGTAATTGTAGATAGGCACTCATTTGGGAATCATGCACACTTTCAGTAATTGTAGATAGGCACTCATTGGAGAATCATGCTCACTTTCAGTAATTGTAGATAGGCACTCATTGGGGAATTATGCTCACTTTCAGTAATTGTAGATAGGTACTCATTGGGGAATTATGCTCACTTTCAGTAATTGTAGATAGGTACTCATTGGGGAATTATGCTCACTTTCAGTAATTGTAGATAGGCGCTCATTTGGGAATGATGCTCACTTTCAGTAATTGTAGACAGGCACACATTGGGGAATCATGCTCACTTTCAGTAATTGTAGATAGGCACTCATTGGGGAATCATGCTCACTTTCAGTAATTGTAGACAAGCACTCATTGGGGAATCATGCTCACTTTCAGTAATTGTAGAAAGGCACTCGTTTGGAAATTATGGTCACTTTCAGTAATTGTAGATAGGCACTCATTTGGGAATCATGCTCACTTTCAGTAATTGTAGAAAGGCACTCGTTTGGAAATGATGGTCACTTTCAGTAATTGTAGATAGGCACTCATTTGGGAATCGTGCTCACTTTCAGTATTGTAGATAGGCACTCATTGGGGAATCATGCTCACTTTCAGTAATTGTAGATAGGTACTTATTGGGGAATTATGGTCACTTTCAGTAATTGTAGATAGGCACTCATTTGGGAATCATGCTCACTTTCAGTAATTTTAGATAGGGACTCATTGGGGAATTATGCCCACTTTCAGTATTGTAGATAGGCACTCATTGGGGAATCATGCTCACTTTCAGTAATTGTAGATAGGTACTCATTGGGGAATTATGGTCACTTTCAGTAATTGTAGATAGGCACTCATTTGGGAATCATGCTCACTTTCAGTAATTGTAGATAGGTACTCATTGGGGAATTATGCTCACTTTCAGTAATTGTAGATAGGCACTCATTTGGGAATCATGCTCACTTTCAGTAATTGTAGATAGGGACTCATTGGGGAATTATGGTCACTTTCAGTAATTGTAGATAGGCACTCATTTGGGAATCATGCTCACTTTCAGTAATTGTAGATAGATACTCATTGGGGAATTATGCCCACTTTCAGTAATTGTAGATAGGCACTCATTTGGGAATCATGCTCACTTTCAGTAATTGTATATAGGGACTCATTGGGGAATTATGGTCACTTTCAGTAATTGTAGATAGGCACTCATTTGGGAATCATGCTAACTTTCAGTAATTGTAGATAGGCACTCATTGGGGAATTATGCCCACTTTCAGTATTGTAGATAGGTACTCATTGGGGAATTATGCTCACTTTCAGTAATTGTAGATAGGCACTCATTGGGGAATTATGCTCACTTTCAGTAATTGTAGATAGGTACTCATTGGGGAATTATGCTCACTTTCAGTAATTGTAGATAGGCACTCATTTGGGAATCATGCTCACTTTCAGTAATTGTAGATAGGTACTCATTGGGGAATTATGCCCACTTTCAGTATTGTAGATAGGTACCCATTGGGGAATTATGCTCACTTTCAGTAATTGTGGATAGGCACTCATTGGGGAATTATGCTCACTTTCAGTAATTGTAGATAGGTACTCATTGGGGAATTATGCTCACTTTCAGTAATTGTAGATAGGCACTCATTGGGGAATCATCCTCACTTTCAGTATTGTAGATAGGCACTCATTGGGGAATCATGCTCACTTTCAGTAATTGTAGATAGGGACTCATTGGGGAATTATGGTCACTTTCAGTAATTGTAGATAGGCACTCATTTGGGAATCATGCTCACTTTCAGTAAGTGTAGATAGGCACTCATTGGAGAATCATGCTCACTTTCAGTAATTGTAGATGGGCACTCATTGGGGAATTATGCTCACATTCAGTAATTGTAGATAGGTACTCATTGGGGAATTATGCTCACTTTCAGTAATTGTAGATAGGTACGCATTGGGGAATTATGCCCACTTTCAGTATTGTAGATAGGTACCCATTGGGGAATTATGCTCACTTTCAGTAATTGTAGATAGGCACTCATTGGGGAATCATGCTCACTTTCAGTAATTGTAGATAGGGACTCATTGGGGAATCATCCTCACTTTCAGTATTATAGATAGGCACTCATTGGGGAATCATGCTCACTTTCAGTAATTGTAGATAGGGACTCATTGGGGAATTATGGTCACTTTCAGTAATTGTAGATAGGCACTCATTGGGGAATTATGCTCACTTTAAGTAATTGTAGATAGGCGCTCATTTGGGAAGGCACTCATTGGGGAATTATGCTCACTTTCAGTAATTGTAGATAGGCGCTCATTTGGGAATGATGCTCACTTTCAGTAATTGTAGATAGGCGCTCATTGGGGAATCAAGCTCACTTTCAGTAATTGTAGATAGGCGCTTATTGGGGAATCATCCTCACTTTCAGTAATTGTAGATAGGTACTCATTGGGGAATTATGGTCACTTTCAGTAATTGTAGATAGGCGCTCATTTGGGAATCATGCTCACTTTCAGTAATTGTAGATAGGGACTCATTGGGGAATTATGGTCACTTTCAGTAATTGTAGATAGGCACTCGTTTGGGAATCATGCTCACTTTCAGTAATTGTAGATAGGCACTCATTTGGGAATCATGCTCACTTTCAGTAATTGTAGAAAGGCACTCGTTTGGAAATTATGGTCACTTTCAGTAATTGTAGATAGGCACTCATTTGGGAATAATGCTCACTTTCAGTAATTGTAGATAGGTACTTATTGGGGAATTATGGTCACTTTCAGTAATTGTAGATAGGCACTCATTTGGGAATCATGCTCACTTTCAGTAATTTTAGATAGGGACTCATTGGGGAATTATGCCCACTTTCAGTATTGTAGATAGGCACTCATTGGGGAATCATGCTCACTTTCAGTAATTGTAGATAGGTACTCATTGGGGAATTATGGTCACTTTCAGTAATTGTAGATAGGCACTCATTTGGGAATCATGCTCACTTTCAGTAATTGTAGATAGGTACTCATTGGGGAATTATGGTCACTTTCAGTAATTGTAGATAGGCACTCATTTGGGAATCATGCTCACTTTCAGTAATTGTAGATAGGGACTCATTGGGGAATTATGGTCACTTTCAGTAATTGTAGATAGGCACTCATTTGGGAATCATGCTCACTTTCAGTAATTGTAGATAGATATTCATTGGGGAATTATGCCCACTTTCAGTAATTGTAGATAGGCACTCATTTGGGAATCATGCTCACTTTCAGTAATTGTAGATAGGGACTCATTGGGGAATTATGGTCACTTTCAGTAATTGTAGATAGGCACTCATTTGGGAATCATGCTAACTTTCAGTAATTGTAGATAGGCACTCATTGGGGAATTATGCCCACTTTCAGTATTGTAGATAGGTACTCATTGGGGAATTATGCTCACTTTCAGTAATTGTAGATAGGCACTCATTGGGGAATTATGCTCACTTTCAGTAATTGTAGATAGGTACTCATTGGGGAATTATGCTCACTTTCAGTAATTGTAGATAGGCACTCATTTGGGAATCATGCTCACTTTCAGTAATTGTAGATAGGTACTCATTGGGGAATTATGCCCACTTTCAGTATTGTAGATAGGTACCCATTGGGGAATTATGCTCACTTTCAGTAATTGTGGATAGGCACTCATTGGGGAATTATGCTCACTTTCAGTAATTGTAGATAGGTACTCATTGGGGAATTATGCTCACTTTCAGTAATTGTAGATAGGCACTCATTGGGGAATCATCCTCACTTTCAGTATTGTAGATAGGCACTCATTGGAGAATCATGCTCACTTTCAGTAATTGTAGATAGGCACTCATTGGGGAATTATGCTCACATTCAGTAATTGTAGATAGGTACTCATTGGGGAATTATGCTCACTTTCAGTAATTGTAGATAGGTACCCATTGGGGAATTATGCCCACTTTCAGTATTGTAGATAGGTACCCATTGGGGAATTATGCTCACTTTCAGTAATTGTAGATAGGCACTCATTGGGGAATCATGCTCACTTTCAGTAATTGTAGATAGGGACTCATTGGGGAATCATCCTCACTTTCAGTATTATAGATAGGCACTCATTGGGGAATCATGCTCACTTTCAGTAATTGTAGATAGGGACTCATTGGGGAATTATGGTCACTTTCAGTAATTGTAGATAGGCACTCATTTGGGAATCATGCTCACTTTCAGTAATTGTAGATAGGCACTCATTGGAGAATCATGCTCACTTTCAGTAATTGTAGATAGGCACTCATTGGGGAATTATGCTCACTTTAAGTAATTGTAGATAGGCGCTCATTTGGGAAGGCACTCATTGGGGAATTATGCTCACTTTCAGTAATTGTAGATAGGCGCTCATTTGAGAATGATGCTCACTTTCAGTAATTGTAGATAGGCGCTCATTGGGGAATTATGCTCACTTTCAGTAATTGTAGATAGGCGCTTATTGGGGAATCATCCTCACTTTCAGTATTGTAGATAGGCACTCATTGGGGAATCATGCTCACTTTCAGTAATTGTAGATAGGCACTTATTGGGGAATCATCCTCACTTTCAGTATTGTAGATAGGCACTCATTGGGGAATTATGCTCACTTTCAGTAATTGTAGATAGGCACACGTTGGGGAATTATGCCCACTTTCAGTATTGTAGATAGGCACTCATTGGGGAATTATGCTCACTTTCAGTAATTGTAGATAGGCACTCATTGGGGAATTATGCTCACTTTCAGTAATTGTAGATAGGTACTCATTGGGGAATTATGCTCACTTTCAGTAATTGTAGATAGGCACTTATTGGGGAATCATCCTCACTTTCAGTATTGTAGATAGGCACTCATTGGGGAATCATGCTCACTTTCAGTAATTGTAGATAGGCACTCATTGGGGAATCATCCTCACTTTCAGTATTGTAGATAGTCTCTCATTGGGGAATCATGCTCACTTTCAGCAATTGTAGATAGGCACTCATTGGGGAATTATGCTCACTTTCAGTAATTGTAGGTAGGTACTCATTGGGGAATCATGCTCACTTTCAGTAATTGTAGATAGGCACTCATTGGGGAATTATGCTCACTTTCAGTAATTGTAGATAGGTACTAATTGGGGAATTATGCTCACATTCAGTAATTGTAGATAGGCACTCATTGGGGAATCAAGCTCACTTTCAGTAATTGTAGATAGGCACTCATTGGGGAATCATGCTCACTTTCAGTAATTGTAGATAGGCGCTCATTGGGGAATCATGCTCACTTTCAGTAATTGTAGATAGGCGCTCATTTGGGAATGATGCTCACTTTCAGTAATTGTAGACAGGCACTCATTGGGGAATCATGCTCACTTTCAGTAATTGTAGACAGGCACTCATTGGGGAATTATGCTCACTTTCAGTAAGTGTATATAGGCGCTCATTGGGGAATCATGCTCACTTTCAGTAATTGTAGATAGGCGCTCATTTGGGAATGATGCTCACTTTCAGTAATTGTAGATAGCCGCTCATTTGGGAATCATGCTCACTTTCAGTAATTGTAGATAGGCACTCATTGGGGAATCATGCTCACTTTCAGTAATTGTAGAAAGGCACTCGTTTGGAAATTATGGTCTCTTTCAGTAATTGTAGATAGGCACTCATTTGGGAATCATGCTCACTTTCAGTAATTGTAGATAGGGACTCATTGGGGAATTATGCTCACTTTCAGTAATTGTAGACAGGCACTCATTGGGGAATCATGCTCACTTTCAGTAATTGTAGATAGGCACTCATTGGGGAATCATGCTCACTTTCAGTAATTGTAGATAGCCACTCATTGGGGAATCATGCTCACTTTCAGTAATTGTAGATAGGGACTCATTGGGGAATTATGCTCACTTTCAGTAATTGTAGACAGGCACTCATTGGGGAATCATGCTCACTTTCAGTAATTGTAGATAGGCACTCATTGGGGAATCATGCTCACTTTCAGTAATTGTAGATAGGCACTCATTGGGGAATCATCCTCACTTTCAGTAATTGTAGACAGGCACTCATTGGGGAATCATGCTCACTTTCAGTAATTGTAGAAAGGCACTCGTTTGGAAATTATGGTCTCTTTCAGTAATTGTAGATAGGCACTAATTTGGGAATCATGCACACTTTCAGTAATTGTAGATAGGCACTCATTGGAGAATCATGCTCACTTTCAGTAATTGTAGATATGCACTCATTGGGGAATTATGCTCACTTTCAGTAATTGTAGATAGGTACTCATTGGGGAATTATGCTCACTTTCAGTAATTGTAGATAGGTACTCATTGGGGAATTATGCTCACTTTCAGTAATTGTAGATAGGCGCTCATTTGGGAATGATGCTCACTTTCAGTAATTGTAGACAGGCACACATTGGGGAATCATGCTCACTTTCAGTAATTGTAGATAGGCACTCATTGGGGAATCATGCTCACTTTCAGTAATTGTAGACAAGCACTCATTGGGGAATCATGCTCACTTTCAGTAATTGTAGAAAGGCACTCGTTTGGAAATTATGGTCACTTTCAGTAATTGTAGATAGGCACTCATTTGGGAATCATGCTCACTTTCAGTAATTGTAGAAAGGCACTCGTTTGGAAATTATGGTCACTTTCAGTAATTGTAGATAGGCACTCATTTGGGAATCATGCTCACTTTCAGTAATTGTAGATAGATACTCATTGGGGAATTATGCCCACTTTCAGTTATTGTAGATAGGCACTCATTTGGGAATCATGCTCACTTTCAGTAATTGTAGATAGGTACCCATTGGGGAATTATGCTCACTTTCAGTAATTGTGGATAGGCACTCATTGGGGAATTATGCTCACTTTCAGTAATTGTAGATAGGTACTCATTGGGGAATTATGCTCACTTTCAGTAATTGTAGATAGGCACTCATTGGGGAATCATCCTCACTTTCAGTATTGTAGATAGGCGCTCATTGGGGAATCATGCTCACTTTCAGTAATTGTAGATAGGGACTCATTGGGGAATTATGGTCACTTTCAGTAATTGTAGATAGGCACTCATTTGGGAATCATGCTCACTTTCAGTAAGTGTAGATAGGCACTCATTGGAGAATCATGCTCACTTTCAGTAATTGTAGATAGGCACTCATTGGGGAATTATGCTCACATTCAGTAATTGTAGATAGGTACTCATTGGGGAATTATGCTCACTTTCAGTAATTGTAGATAGGTACCCATTGGGGAATTATGCCCACTTTCAGTATTGTAGATAGGTACCCATTGGGGAATTATGCTCACTTTCAGTAATTGTAGATAGGCACTCATTGGGGAATCATGCTCACTTTCAGTAATTGTAGATAGGGACTCATTGGGGAATCATCCTCACTTTCAGTATTATAGATAGGCACTCATTGGGGAATCATGCTCACTTTCAGTAATTGTAGATAGGGACTCATTGGGGAATTATGGTCACTTTCAGTAATTGTAGATAGGCACTCATTTGGGAATCATGCTCACTTTCAGTAATTGTAGATAGGCACTCATTGGAGAATCATGCTCACTTTCAGTAATTGTAGATAGGCACTCATTGGGGAATTATGCTCACTTTAAGTAATTGTAGATAGGCACTCATTTGGGAATTATGCTCACTTTCAGTAATTGTAGATAGGCGCTCATTTGGGAATGATGCTCACTTTCAGTAATTGTAGATAGGCGCTCATTGGGGAATTATGCTCACTTTCAGTAATTGTAGATAGGCGCTTATTGGGGAATCATCCTCACTTTCAGTATTGTAGATAGGCACTCATTGGGGAATCATGCTCACTTTCAGTAATTGTAGATAGGCACTTATTGGGGAATCATCCTCACTTTCAGTATTGTAGATAGGCACTCATTGGGGAATTATGCTCACTTTCAGTAATTGTAGATAGGCACACATTGGGGAATTATGCCCACTTTCAGTATTGTAGATAGGCACTCATTGGGGAATTATGCTCACTTTCAGTAATTGTAGATAGGCACTCATTGGGGAATTATGCTCACTTTCAGTAATTGCAGATAGGTACTCATTGGGGAATTATGCTCACTTTCAGTAATTGTAGATAGGCACTTATTGGGGAATCATCCTCACTTTCAGTATTGTAGATAGGCACTCATTGGGGAATCATGCTCACTTTCAGTAATTGTAGATAGGCACTTATTGGGGAATCATCCTCACTTTCAGTATTGTAGATAGTCACTCATTGGGGAATCATGCTCACTTTCAGCAATTGTAGATAGACACTCATTGGGGAATTATGCTCACTTTCAGTAATTGTAGGTAGGTACTCATTGGGGAATCATGCTCACTTTCAGTAATTGTAGATAGGCACTCATTGGGGAATTATGCTCACTTTAAGTAATTGTAGATAGGCACTCATTTGGGAATTATGCTCACTTTCAGTAATTGTAGATAGGCGCTCATTTGGGAATGATGCTCACTTTCAGTAATTGTAGATAGGCGCTCATTGGGGAATTATGCTCACTTTCAGTAATTGTAGATAGGCGCTTATTGGGGAATCATCCTCACTTTCAGTATTGTAGATAGGCACTCATTGGGGAATTATGCTCACTTTCAGTAATTGTAGATAGGCACACATTGGGGAATTATGCCCACTTTCAGTAATTGTAGATAGGCACTTATTGGGGAATCATCCTCACTTTCAGTATTGTAGATAGGCACTCATTGGGGAATCATGCTCACTTTCAGTAATTGTAGATAGGCACTCATTGGGGAATCATCCTCACTTTCAGTATTGTAGATAGTCTCTCATTGGGGAATCATGCTCACTTTCAGCAATTGTAGATAGGCACTCATTGGGGAATTATGCTCACTTTCAGTAATTGTAGGTAGGTACTCATTGGGGAATCATGCTCACTTTCAGTAATTGTAGATAGGCACTCATTGGGGAATTATGCTCACTTTCAGTAATTGTAGATAGGTACTAATTGGGGAATTATGCTCACATTCAGTAATTGTAGATAGGCACTCATTGGGGAATCAAGCTCACTTTCAGTAATTGTAGATAGGCACTCATTGGGGAATCATGCTCACTTTCAGTAATTGTAGATAGGCGCTCATTGGGGAATCATGCTCACTTTCAGTAATTGTAGATAGGCGCTCATTTGGGAATGATGCTCACTTTCAGTAATTGTAGACAGGCACTCATTGGGGAATCATGCTCACTTTCAGTAATTGTAGACAGGCACTCATTGGGGAATTATGCTCACTTTCAGTAAGTGTATATAGGCGCTCATTGGGGAATCATGCTCACTTTCAGTAATTGTAGATAGGCGCTCATTTGGGAATGATGCTCACTTTCAGTAATTGTAGATAGCCGCTCATTTGGGAATCATGCTCACTTTCAGTAATTGTAGATAGGCACTCATTGGGGAATCATGCTCACTTTCAGTAATTGTAGAAAGGCACTCGTTTGGAAATTATGGTCTCTTTCAGTAATTGTAGATAGGCTCTCATTTGGGAATCATGCTCACTTTCAGTAATTGTAGATAGGGACTCATTGGGGAATTATGCTCACTTTCAGTAATTGTAGACAGGCACTCATTGGGGAATCATGCTCACTTTCAGTAATTGTAGATAGGCACTCATTGGGGAATCATGCTCACTTTCAGTAATTGTAGATAGGCACTCATTGGGGAATCATGCTCACTTTCAGTAATTGTAGATAGGGACTCATTGGGGAATTATGCTCACTTTCAGTAATTGTAGACAGGCACTCATTGGGGAATCATGCTCACTTTCAGTAATTGTAGATAGGCACTCATTGGGGAATCATGCTCACTTTCAGTAATTGTAGATAGGCACTCATTGGGGAATCATCCTCACTTTCAGTAATTGTAGACAGGCACTCATTGGGGAATCATGCTCACTTTCAGTAATTGTAGAAAGGCACTCGTTTGGAAATTATGGTCTCTTTCAGTAATTGTAGATAGGCACTAATTTGGGAATCATGCACACTTTCAGTAATTGTAGATAGGCACTCATTGGAGAATCATGCTCACTTTCAGTAATTGTAGATAGGCACTCATTGGGGAATTATGCTCACTTTCAGTAATTGTAGATAGGTACTCATTGGGGAATTATGCTCACTTTCAGTAATTGTAGATAGGTACTCATTGGGGAATTATGCTCACTTTCAGTAATTGTAGATAGGCGCTCATTTGGGAATGATGCTCACTTTCAGAAATTGTAGACAGGCACACATTGGGGAATCATGCTCACTTTCAGTAATTGTAGATAGGCACTCATTGGGGAATCATGCTCACTTTCAGTAATTGTAGACAAGCACTCATTGGGGAATCATGCTCACTTTCAGTAATTGTAGAAAGGCACTCGTTTGGAAATTATGGTCACTTTCAGTAATTGTAGATAGGCACTCATTTGGGAATCATGCTCACTTTCAGTAATTGTAGAAAGGCACTCGTTTGGAAATTATGGTCACTTTCAGTAATTGTAGATAGGCACTCATTTGGGAATAATGCTCACTTTCAGTAATTGTAGATAGGTACTTATTGGGGAATTATGGTCACTTTCAGTAATTGTAGATAGGCACTCATTTGGGAATCATGCTCACTTTCAGTAATTGTAGATAGATACTCATTGGGGAATTATGCCCACTTTCAGTTATTGTAGATAGGCACTCATTTGGGAATCATGCTCACTTTCAGTAATTGTAGATAGGTACCCATTGGGGAATTATGCTCACTTTCAGTAATTGTGGATAGGCACTCATTGGGGAATTATGCTCACTTTCAGTAATTGTAGATAGGTACTCATTGGGGAATTATGCTCACTTTCAGTAATTGTAGATAGGCACTCATTGGGGAATCATCCTCACTTTCAGTATTGTAGATAGGCACTCATTGGGGAATCATGCTCACTTTCAGTAATTGTAGATAGGGACTCATTGGGGAATTATGGTCACTTTCAGTAATTGTAGATAGGCACTCATTTGGTAATCATGCTCACTTTCAGTAAGTGTAGATAGGCACTCATTGGAGAATCATGCTCACTTTCAGTAATTGTAGATAGGCACTCATTGGGGAATTATGCTCACATTCAGTAATTGTAGATAGGTACTCATTGGGGAATTATGCTCACTTTCAGTAATTGTAGATAGGTACCCATTGGGGAATTATGCCCACTTTCAGTATTGTAGATAGGTACCCATTGGGGAATTATGCTCACTTTCAGTAAATGTAGATAGGCACTCATTGGGGAATCATGCTCACTTTCAGTAATTGTAGATAGGGACTCATTGGGGAATCATCCTCACTTTCAGTATTATAGATAGGCACTCATTGGGGAATCATGCTCACTTTCAGTAATTGTAGATAGGGATTCATTGGGGAATTATGGTCACTTTCAGTAATTGTAGATAGGCACTCATTTGGGAATCATGCTCACTTTCAGTAATTGTAGATAGGCACTCATTGGAGAATCATGCTCACTTTCAGTAATTGTAGATAGGCACTCATTGGGGAATTATGCTCACTTTAAGTAATTGTAGATAGGCACTCATTTGGGAATTATGCTCACTTTCAGTAATTGTAGATAGGCGCTCATTTGGGAATGATGCTCACTTTCAGTAATTGTAGATAGGCGCTCATTGGGGAATTATGCTCACTTTCAGTAATTGTAGATAGGCGCTTATTGGGGAATCATCCTCACTTTCAGTATTGTAGATAGGCACTCATTGGGGAATCATGCTCACTTTCAGTAATTGTAGATAGGCACTTATTGGGGAATCATCCTCACTTTCAGTATTGTAGATAGGCACTCATTGGGGAATTATGCTCACTTTCAGTAATTGTAGATAGGCACACATTGGGGAATTATGCCCACTTTCAGTATTGTAGATAGGCACTCATTGGGGAATTATGCTCACTTTCAGTAATTGTAGATAGGCACTCATTGGGGAATTATGCTCACTTTCAGTAATTGTAGATAGGTACTCATTGGGGAATTATGCTCACTTTCAGTAATTGTAGATAGGCACTTATTGGGGAATCATCCTCACTTTCAGTATTGTAGATAGGCACTCATTGGGGAATCATGCTCACTTTCAGTAATTGTAGATAGGCACTTATTGGGGAATCATCCTCACTTTCAGTATTGTAGATAGTCACTCATTGGGGAATCATGCTCACTTTCAGCAATTGTAGATAGGCACTCATTGGGGAATTATGCTCACTTTCAGTAATTGTAGGTAGGTACTCATTGGGGAATCATGCTCACTTTCAGTAATTGTAGATAGGCACTCATTGGGGAATGATGCTCACTTTCAGTAATTGTAGATAGGTACTCATTGGGGAATTATGCTCACATTCAGTAATTGTAGATAGGCACTCATTGGGGAATCAAGCTCACTTTCAGTAATTGTAGATAGGCACTCATTGGGGAATCATGCTCACTTTCAGTAATTGTAGATAGGCGCTCATTGGGGAATCATGCTCACTTTCAGTAATTGTAGATAGGCGCTCATTTGGGAATGATGCTCACTTTCAGTAATTGTAGACAGGCACTCATTGGGGAATCATGCTCACTTTCAGTAATTGTAGATAGGCACTCATTGGGGAATTATGCTCACTTTCAGTAAGTGTATATAGGCGCTCATTGGGGAATCATGCTCACTTTCAGTAATTGTAGATAGGCGCTCATTTGGGAATGATGCTCACTTTCAGTAATTGTAGATAGCCGCTCATTTGGGAATCATGCTCACTTTCAGTAATTGTAGATAGGCACTCATTGGGGAATCATGCTCACTTTCAGTAATTGTAGAAAGGCACTCGTTTGGAAATTATGGTCTCTTTCAGTAATTGTAGATAGGCACTCATTTGGGAATCATGCTCACTTTCAGTAATTGTAGATAGGGACTCATTGGGGAATTATGCTCACTTTCAGTAATTGTAGACAGGCACTCATTGGGGAATCATGCTCACTTTCAGTAATTGTAGATAGGCACTCATTGGGGAATCATGCTCACTTTCAGTAATTGTAGATAGGCACTCATTGGGGAATCATCCTCACTTTCAGTAATTGTAGACAGGCACTCATTGGGGAATCATGCTCACTTTCAGTAATTGTAGAAAGGCACGTGTTTGGAAATTATGGTCTCTTTCAGTAATTGTAGATAGGCACTCATTTGGGAAGCATGCTCACTTTCAGTAATTGTAGATAGGCACTCATTGGAGAATCATGCTCACTTTCAGTAATTGTAGATAGGCACTCTTTGGGGAATTATGCTCACTTTCAGTAATTGTAGATAGGTACTCATTGGGGAATTATGCTCACTTTCAGTAATTGTAGATAGGTACTCATTGGGGAATTATGCTCACTTTCAGTAATTGTAGATAGGCGCTCATTTGGGAATGATGCTCACTTTCAGTAATTGTAGACAGGCACTCATTGGGGAATCATGCTCACTTTCAGTAATTGTAGATAGGCACTCCTTGGGGAATCATGCTCACTTTCAGTAATTGTAGACAAGCACTCATTGGGGAATTATGCTCACTTTCAGTAATTGTAGAAAGGCACTCGTTTGGAAATTATGGTCACTTTCAGTAATTGTAGATAGGCACTCATTTGGGAATCATGCTCACTTTCAGTAATTGTAGATAGGCACTCATTGGGGAATTATGGTCACTTTCAGTAATTGTAGGTAGGTACTCATTGGGGAATTATGCTCACTTTCAGTAATTGTAGATAGGCACTCATTAGGGAATTATGCTCACTTTCAGTAATTGTAGATAGGCGCTCATTGGGGAATCATGCTCACTTTCAGTAATTGTAGATAGGCGCTCATTGGGGAATCATGCTCACTTTCAGTAATTCTAGATAGGCGCTCATTGGGGAATCATGCTCACTTTCAGTAATTGTAGATAGGCGCTCATTTGGGAATGATGCTCACTTTCAGTAATTGTAGACAGGCGCTCATTGGGGAATCATGCTCACTTTCAGTAATTGTAGATAGGCGCTCATTGGGGAATTATGCTCACTTTCAGTAAGTGTAGATATGCGCTCATTGGGGAATCATGCTCACTTTCAGTAATTGTAGATAGGCGCTCATTTGGGAAGGATGCTCGCTTTCAGTAATTGTAGATAGGCGCTCGTTTGGGAATCATGCTCACTTTCAGTAATTGTAGATAGGCACTCATTGGGGAATCATGCTCACTTTCAGTAATTGTAGAAAGGCACTCGATTGGAAATTATGGTCTCTTTCAGTAATTGTAGATAGGCAATCGTATGTTTGGAATCATGCTCACTTTCAGTGATTGTAGATAGGGACTCATTGGGGAATCATGCTCACTTTCAGTAATTGTAGATAGGTACTCATTGGGGAATTATGTTCACTTTCAGTAATTGTAGATAGGCACTCATTTGGGAATCATGCTCACTTTCAGTAATTTTAGATAGGGACTCATTGGGGAATTATGGTCACTTTCAGTAATTGTAGATAGGCACTCATTTGGGAATCATGCTCACTTTCAGTAATTGTAGATAGGGACTCATTGGGGAATTATGGTCACTTTCAGTAATTGTAGATAGGCACTCATTTGGGAATCATGCTCACTTTCAGTAATTGTAGATAGGTACTCATTGGGGAATTATGGTCACTTTCAGTAATTGTAGATAGGCACTCATTTGGGAATCATGCTCACTTTCAGTAATTGTAGATAGGTACTCATTGGGGAATTATGGTCACTTTCATAATTGTAGATAGGTACTCATTGGGGAATTATGCTCACTTTCAGTAATTGTAGATAGGCGCTCATTGGGGAATCATGCTCACTTTCAGTAATTGTAGATAGGCGCTCATTGGGGAATCATGCTCACTTTCAGTAATTGTAGATAGGCGCTCATTGGGGAATCATGCTCATTTTCAGTAATTGTAGATAGGCGCTCATTTGGGAATGATGCTCACTTTCAGTAATTGTAGACAGGCGCTCATTGTAGGTAGGTACTCATTGGGGAATTATGCTCACTTTCAGTAATTGTAGATAGGCACTCATTGGGGAATTATGCTCACTTTCAGTAATTGTAGATAGGCACTCATTGGGGAATTATGCCCACTTTCAGTAATTGTAGATAGGCGCTCATTGGGGAATCATGCTCACTTTCAGTAATTGTAGATAGGCGCTCATTGGGGAATCATGCTCACTTTCAGTAATTGTAGATAGGTACTCATTGGGGAATTATGGTCACTTTCAGTAATTGTAGATAGGCACTCATTTGGGAATCATGCTCACTTTCAGTAGTTTTAGATAGGGACTCATTGGGGAATTATGGTCACTTCCAGTAATTGTAGATAGGCACTCATTTGGGAATCATGCTCATTTTCAGTATTGTAGATAGGCACTCGTTTGGAAATTATGGTCACTTTCAGTAATTGTAGATAGGCACTCATTTGGGAATCATGCTCACTTTCAGTATTGTAGATAGGGACTCATTGGGGAATTATGCTCACTTTCAGTAATTGTAGATAGGCACTCATTGGGGAATCATCCTCACTTTCAGTATTGTAGATAGGCACTCATTGGGGAATCATGCTCACTTTCAGTAATTGTAGATAGGCACTCATTTGGGAATCATGCTCACTTTCAGTAATTGTAGATAGGTACTCATTGGGGAATTATGCCCACTTTCAGTATTGTAGATAGGTACTCATTGGGGAATTATGCTCACTTTCAGTAATTGTGGATAGGCACTCATTGGGGAATTATGCTCACTTTCAGTAATTGTAGATAGGTACTCATTGGGGAATTATGCTCACTTTCAGTAATTGTAGATAGGCACTCATTGGGGAATCATCCTCACTTTCAGTATTGTAGATAGGCACTCATTGGGGAATCATGCTCACTTTCAGTAATTGTAGATAGGGACTCATTGGGGAATTATGGTCACTTTCAGTAATTGTAGATAGGCACTCATTTGGGAATCATGCTCACTTTCAGTAAGTGTAGATAGGCACTCATTGGAGAATCATGCTCACTTTCAGTAATTGTAGATAGGCACTCATTGGGGAATTATGCTCACATTCAGTAATTGTAGATAGGTACTCATTGGGGAATTATGCTCACTTTCAGTAATTGTAGATAGGTACCCATTGGGGAATTATGCCCACTTTCAGTATTGTAGATAGGTACCCATTGGGGAATTATGCTCACTTTCAGTAATTGTAGATAGGCACTCATTGGGGAATCATGCTCACTTTCAGTAATTGTAGATAGGGACTCATTGGGGAATCATCCTCACTTTCAGTATTATAGATAGGCACTCATTGGGGAATCATGCTCACTTTCAGTAATTGTAGATAGGGACTCATTGGGGAATTATGGTCACTTTCAGTAATTGTAGATAGGCACTCATTTGGGAATCATGCTCACTTTCAGTAATTGTAGATAGGCACTCATTGGAGAATCATGCTCACTTTCAGTAATTGTAGATAGGCACTCATTGGGGAATTATGCTCACTTTAAGTAATTGTAGATAGGCACTCATTTGGGAATTATGCTCACTTTCAGTAATTGTAGATAGGCGCTCATTTGGGAATGATGCTCACTTTCAGTAATTGTAGATAGGCGCTCATTGGGGAATTATGCTCACTTTCAGTAATTGTAGATAGGCGCTCATTGGGGAATCATCCTCACTTTCAGTATTGTAGATAGGCACTCATTGGGGAATCATGCTCACTTTCAGTAATTGTAGATAGGCACTTATTGGGGAATCATCCTCACTTTCAGTATTGTAGATAGGCACTCATTGGGGAATTATGGTCACTTTCAGTAATTGTAGATAGGCACACATTGGGGAATTATGCCCACTTTCAGTATTGTAGATAGGCACTCATTGGGGAATTATGCTCACTTTCAGTAATTGTAAATAGGCACTCATTGGGGAATTATGCTCACTTTCAGTAATTGTAGATAGGTACTCATTGGGGAATTATGCTCACTTTCAGTAATTGTAGATAGGCACTTATTGGGGAATCATCCTCACTTTCAGTATTGTAGATAGGCACTCATTGGGGAATCATGCTCACTTTCAGTAATTGTAGATAGGCACTTATTGGGGAATCATCCTCACTTTCAGTATTGTAGATAGTCACTCATTGGGGAATCATGCTCACTTTCAGCAATTGTAGATAGGCACTCATTGGGGAATTATGCTCACTTTCAGAAATTGTAGGTAGGTACTCATTGGGGAATCATGCTCACTTTCAGTAATTGTAGATAGGCACTCATTGGGGAATTATGCTCACTTTCAGTAATTGTAGATAGGTACTCATTGGGGAATTATGCTCACATTCAGTAATTGTAGATAGGCACTCATTGGGGAATCAAGCTCACTTTCAGTAATTGTAGATAGGCACTCATTGGGGAATCATGCTCACTTTCAGTAATTGTAGATAGGCGCTCATTGGGGAATCATGCTCACTTTCAGTAATTGTAGATAGGCGCTCATTTGGGAATGATGCTCACTTTCAGTAATTGTAGACAGGCACTCATTGGGGAATCATGCTCACTTTCAGTAATTGTAGATAGGCACTCATTGGGGAATTATGCTCACTTTCAGTAAGTGTAGATATGCGCTCATTGGGGAATCATGCTCACTTTCAGTAATTGTAGATAGGCGCTCATTTGGGAATCATGCTCACTTTCAGTATTGTAGATAGGCACTCGTTTGGAAATTATGGTCACTTTCAGTAATTGTAGATAGGCACTCATTTGGGAATCATGCTCACTTTCAGTAATTGTAGATAGGGACTCATTGGGGAATTATGCTCACTTTCAGTAATTGTAGATAGGCACTCATTGGGGAATCATCCTCACTTTCAGTATTGTAGATAGGCACTCATTGGGGAATCATGCTCACTTTCAGTAATTGTAGATAGGCACTCATTTGGGAATCATGCTCACTTTCAGTAATTGTAGATAGGTACCCATTGGGGAATTATGCCCACTTTCAGTATTGTAGATAGGTACTCATTGGGGAATCATCCTCACTTTCAGTATTGTAGATAGGCACTTATTGGGGAATCATCCTCACTTTCAGTATTGTAGATAGGCACTCATTGGGGAATTATGCTCACTTTCAGTAATTGTAGATAGGCACACATTGGGGAATTATGCCCACTTTCAGTATTGTAGATAGGCACTCATTGGGGAATTATGCTCACTTTAAGTAATTGTAGATAGGCACTCATTTGGGAATTATGCTCACTTTCAGTAATTGTAGATAGGCGCTCATTTGGGAATGATGCTCACTTTCAGTAATTGTAGATAGGCGCTCATTGGGGAATTATGCTCACTTTCAGTAATTGTAGATAGGCGCTCATTGGGGAATCATCCTCACTTTCAGTATTGTAGATAGGCACTCATTGGGGAATCATGCTCACTTTCAGTAATTGTAGATAGGCACTTATTGGGGAATCATCCTCACTTTCAGTATTGTAGATAGGCACTCATTGGGGAATTATGCTCACTTTCAGTAATTGTAGATAGGCACACATTGGGGAATTATGCCCACTTTCAGTATTGTAGATAGGCACTCATTGGGGAATTATGCTCACTTTCAGTAATTGTAAATAGGCACTCATTGGGGAATTATGCTCACTTTCAGTAATTGTAGATAGGTACTCATTGGGGAATTATGCTCACTTTCAGTAATTGTAGATAGGCACTTATTGGGGAATCATCCTCACTTTCAGTATTGTAGATAGGCACTCATTGGGGAATCATGCTCACTTTCAGTAACTGTAGATAGGCACTTATTGGGGAATCATCCTCACTTTCAGTATTGTAGATAGTCACTCATTGGGGAATCATGCTCACTTTCAGCAATTGTAGATAGGCACTCATTGGGGAATTATGCTCACTTTCAGAAATTGTAGGTAGGTACTCATTGGGGAATCATGCTCACTTTCAGTAATTGTAGATAGGCACTCATTGGGGAATTATGCTCACTTTCAGTAATTGTAGATAGGTACTCATTGGGGAATTATGCTCACATTCAGTAATTGTAGATAGGCACTCATTGGGGAATCAAGCTCACTTTCAGTAATTGTAGATAGGCACTCATTGGGGAATCATGCTCACTTTCAGTAATTGTAGATAGGCGCTCATTGGGGAATCATGCTCACTTTCAGTAATTGTAGATAGGCGCTCATTTGGGAATGATGCTCACTTTCAGTAATTGTAGACAGGCACTCATTGGGGAATCATGCTCACTTTCAGTAATTGTAGATAGGCACTCATTGGGGAATTATGCTCACTTTCAGTAAGTGTAGATATGCGCTCATTGGGGAATCATGCTCACTTTCAGTAATTGTAGATAGGCGCTCATTTGGGAATCATGCTCACTTTCAGTATTGTAGATAGGCACTCGTTTGGAAATTATGGTCACTTTCAGTAATTGTAGATAGGCACTCATTTGGGAATCATGCTCACTTTCAGTAATTGTAGATAGGGACTCATTGGGGAATTATGCTCACTTTCAGTAATTGTAGATAGGCACTCATTGGGGAATCATCCTCACTTTCAGTATTGTAGATAGGCACTCATTGGGGAATCATGCTCACTTTCAGTAATTGTAGATAGGCACTCATTTGGGAATCATGCTCACTTTCAGTAATTGTAGATAGGTACCCATTGGGGAATTATGCCCACTTTCAGTATTGTAGATAGGTACTCATTGGGGAATCATCCTCACTTTCAGTATTGTAGATAGGCACTTATTGGGGAATCATCCTCACTTTCAGTATTGTAGATAGGCACTCATTGGGGAATTATGCTCACTTTCAGTAATTGTAGATAGGCACACATTGGGGAATTATGCCCACTTTCAGTATTGTAGATAGGCACTCATTGGGGAATTATGCTCACTTTAAGTAATTGTAGATAGGCACTCATTTGGGAATTATGCTCACTTTCAGTAATTGTAGATAGGCGCTCATTTGGGAATGATGCTCACTTTCAGTAATTGTAGATAGGCGCTCATTGGGGAATTATGCTCACTTTCAGTAATTGTAGATAGGCGCTCATTGGGGAATCATCCTCACTTTCAGTATTGTAGATAGGCACTCATTGGGGAATCATGCTCACTTTCAGTAATTGTAGATAGGCACTTATTGGGGAATCATCCTCACTTTCAGTATTGTAGATAGGCACTCATTGGGGAATTATGCTCACTTTCAGTAATTGTAGATAGGCACACATTGGGGAATTATGCCCACTTTCAGTATTGTAGATAGGCACTCATTGGGGAATTATGCTCACTTTCAGTAATTGTAAATAGGCACTCATTGGGGAATTATGCTCACTTTCAGTAATTGTAGATAGGTACTCATTGGGGAATTATGCTCACTTTCAGTAATTGTAGATAGGCACTTATTGGGGAATCATCCTCACTTTCAGTATTGTAGATAGGCACTCATTGGGGAATCATGCTCACTTTCAGTAATTGTAGATAGGCACTTATTGGGGAATCATCCTCACTTTCAGTATTGTAGATAGTCACTCATTGGGGAATCATGCTCACTTTCAGCAATTGTAGATAGGCACTCATTGGGGAATTATGCTCACTTTCAGAAATTGTAGGTAGGTACTCATTGGGGAATCATGCTCACTTTCAGTAATTGTAGATAGGCACTCATTGGGGAATTATGCTCACTTTCAGTAATTGTAGATAGGTACTCATTGGGGAATTATGCTCACATTCAGTAATTGTAGATAGGCACTCATTGGGGAATCAAGCTCACTTTCAGTAATTGTAGATAGGCACTCATTGGGGAATCATGCTCACTTTCAGTAATTGTAGATAGGCGCTCATTGGGGAATCATGCTCACTTTCAGTAATTGTAGATAGGCGCTCATTTGGGAATGATGCTCACTTTCAGTAATTGTAGACAGGCACTCATTGGGGAATCATGCTCACTTTCAGTAATTGTAGATAGGCACTCATTGGGGAATTATGCTCACTTTCAGTAAGTGTAGATATGCGCTCATTGGGGAATCATGCTCACTTTCAGTAATTGTAGATAGGCGCTCATTTGGGAATCATGCTCACTTTCAGTATTGTAGATAGGCACTCGTTTGGAAATTATGGTCACTTTCAGTAATTGTAGATAGGCACTCATTTGGGAATCATGCTCACTTTCAGTAATTGTAGATAGGGACTCATTGGGGAATTATGCTCACTTTCAGTAATTGTAGATAGGCACTCATTGGGGAATCATCCTCACTTTCAGTATTGTAGATAGGCACTCATTGGGGAATCATGCTCACTTTCAGTAATTGTAGATAGGCACTCATTTGGGAATCATGCTCACTTTCAGTAATTGTAGATAGGTACCCATTGGGGAATTATGCCCACTTTCAGTATTGTAGATAGGTACTCATTGGGGAATCATCCTCACTTTCAGTATTGTAGATAGGCACTTATTGGGGAATCATCCTCACTTTCAGTATTGTAGATAGGCACTCATTGGGGAATTATGCTCACTTTCAGTAATTGTAGATAGGCACACATTGGGGAATTATGCCCACTTTCAGTATTGTAGATAGGCACTCATTGGGGAATTATGCTCACTTTCAGTAATTGTAGATAGGCACTCATTGGGGAATTATGCTCACTTTCAGTAATTGTAGATAGGTACTCATTGGGGAATTATGCTCACTTTCAGTAATTGTAGATAGGCACTTATTGGGGAATCATCCTCACTTTCAGTATTTTAGATAGGCACTCATTGGGGAACCATGCTCACTTTCAGTAATTGTAGATAGGCACTTATTGGGGAATCATCCTCACTTTCAGTATTGTAGATAGTCACTCATTGGGGAATCATGCTCACTTTCAGCAATTGTAGATAGGCACTCATTGGGGAATTATGCTCACTTTCAGAAATTGTAGGTAGGTACTCATTGGGGAATCATGCTCACTTTCAGTAATTGTAGATAGGCACTCATTGGGGAATTATGCTCACTTTCAGTAATTGTAGATAGGTACTCATTGGGGAATTATGCTCACATTCAGTAATTGTAGATAGGCACTCATTGGGGAATCAAGCTCACTTTCAGTAATTGTAGATAGGCACTCATTGGGGAATCATGCTCACTTTCAGTAATTGTAGATAGGCGCTCATTGGGGAATCATGCTCACTTTCAGTAATTGTAGATAGGCGCTCATTTGGGAATGATGCTCACTTTCAGTAATTGTAGACAGGCACTCATTGGGGAATCATGCTCACTTTCAGTAATTGTAGATAGGCACTCATTGGGGAATTATGCTCACTTTCAGTAAGTGTAGATATGCGCTCATTGGGGAATCATGCTCACTTTCAGTAATTGTAGATAGGCGCTCATTTGGGAATCATGCTCACTTTCAGTATTGTAGATAGGCACTCGTTTGGAAATTATGGTCACTTTCAGTAATTGTAGATAGGCACTCATTTGGGAATCATGCTCACTTTCAGTAATTGTAGATAGGGACTCATTGGGGAATTATGCTCACTTTCAGTAATTGTAGATAGGCACTCATTGGGGAATCATCCTCACTTTCAGTATTGTAGATAGGCACTCATTGGGGAATCATGCTCACTTTCAGTAATTGTAGATAGGCACTCATTTGGGAATCATGCTCACTTTCAGTAATTGTAGATAGGTACCCATTGGGGAATTATGCCCACTTTCAGTATTGTAGATAGGTACTCATTGGGGAATTATGCTCACTTTCAGTAATTGTGGATAGGCACTCATTGGGGAATTATGCTCACTTTCAGTAATTGTAGATAGGTACTCATTGGGGAATTATGCTCACTTTCAGTAATTGTAGATAGGCACTCATTGGGGAATCATCCTCACTTTCAGTATTGTAGATAGGCACTCATTGGGGAATCATGCTCACTTTCAGTAATTGTAGATAGGGACTCATTGGGGAATTATGGTCACTTTCAGTAATTGTAGATAGGCACTCATTTGGGAATCATGCTCACTTTCAGTAAGTGTAGATAGGCACTCATTGGAGAATCATGCTCACTTTCAGTAATTGTAGATAGGCACTCATTGGGGAATTATGCTCACATTCAGTAATTGTAGATAGGTACTCATTGGGGAATTATGCTCACTTTCAGTAATTGTAGATAGGTACCCATTGGGGAATTATGCCCACTTTCAGTATTGTAGATAGGTACCCATTGGGGAATTATGCTCACTTTCAGTAATTGTAGATAGGCACTCATTGGGGAATCATGCTCACTTTCAGTAATTGTAGATAGGGACTCATTGGGGAATCATCCTCACTTTCAGTATTATAGATAGGCACTCATTGGGGAATCATGCTCACTTTCAGTAATTGTAGATAGGGACTCATTGGGGAATTATGGTCACTTTCAGTAATTGTAGACAGGCACTCATTTGGGAATCATGCTCACTTTCAGTAATTGTAGATAGGCACTCATTGGAGAATCATGCTCACTTTCAGTAATTGTAGATAGGCACTCATTGGGGAATTATGCTCACTTTAAGTAATTGTAGATAGGCACTCATTTGGGAATTATGCTCACTTTCAGTAATTGTAGATAGGCGCTCATTTGGGAATGATGCTCACTTTCAGTAATTGTAGATAGGCGCTCATTGGGGAATTATGCTCACTTTCAGTAATTGTAGATAGGCGCTTATTGGGGAATCATCCTCACTTTCAGTATTGTAGATAGGCACTCATTGGGGAATCATGCTCACTTTCAGTAATTGTAGATAGGCACTTATTGGGGAATCATCCTCACTTTCAGTATTGTAGATAGGCACTCATTGGGGAATTATGCTCACTTTCAGTAATTGTAGATAGGCACACATTGGGGAATTATGCCCACTTTCAGTATTGTAGATAGGCACTCATTGGGGAATTATGCTCACTTTCAGTAATTGTAGATAGGCACTCATTGGGGAATTATGCTCACTTTCAGTAATTGTAGATAGGTACTCATTGGGGAATTATGCTCACTTTCAGTAATTGTAGATAGGCACTCATTGGGGAATCAAGCTCACTTTCAGTAATTGTAGATAGGCACTCATTGGGGAATCATGCTCACTTTCAGTAATTGTAGATAGGCGCTCATTGGGGAATCATGCTCACTTTCAGTAATTGTAGATAGGCGCTCATTTGGGAATGATGCTCACTTTCAGTAATTGTAGACAGGCACTCATTGGGGAATCATGCTCACTTTCAGTAATTGTAGATAGGCACTCATTGGGGAATTATGCTCACTTTCAGTAAGTGTAGATATGCGCTCATTGGGGAATCATGCTCACTTTCAGTAATTGTAGATAGGCGCTCATTTGGGAATCATGCTCACTTTCAGTATTGTAGATAGGCACTCGTTTGGAAATTATGGTCACTTTCAGTAATTGTAGATAGGCACTCATTTGGGAATCATGCTCACTTTCAGTAATTGTAGATAGGGACTCATTGGGGAATTATGCTCACTTTCAGTAATTGTAGATAGGCACTCATTGGGGAATCATCCTCACTTTCAGTATTGTAGATAGGCACTCATTGGGGAATCATGCTCACTTTCAGTAATTGTAGATAGGCACTCATTTGGGAATCATGCTCACTTTCAGTAATTGTAGATAGGTACCCATTGGGGAATTATGCCCACTTTCAGTATTGTAGATAGGTACTCATTGGGGAATTATGCTCACTTTCAGTAATTGTGGATAGGCACTCATTGGGGAATTATGCTCACTTTCAGTAATTGTAGATAGGTACTCATTGGGGAATTATGCTCACTTTCAGTAATTGTAGATAGGCACTCATTGGGGAATCATCCTCACTTTCAGTATTGTAGATAGGCACTCATTGGGGAATCATGCTCACTTTCAGTAATTGTAGATAGGGACTCATTGGGGAATTATGGTCACTTTCAGTAATTGTAGATAGGCACTCATTTGGGAATCATGCTCACTTTCAGTAAGTGTAGATAGGCACTCATTGGAGAATCATGCTCACTTTCAGTAATTGTAGATAGGCACTCATTGGGGAATTATGCTCACATTCAGTAATTGTAGATAGGTACTCATTGGGGAATTATGCTCACTTTCAGTAATTGTAGATAGGTACCCATTGGGGAATTATGCCCACTTTCAGTATTGTAGATAGGTACCCATTGGGGAATTATGCTCACTTTCAGTAATTGTAGATAGGCACTCATTGGGGAATCATGCTCACTTTCAGTAATTGTAGATAGGGACTCATTGGGGAATCATCCTCACTTTCAGTATTATAGATAGGCACTCATTGGGGAATCATGCTCACTTTCAGTAATTGTAGATAGGGACTCATTGGGGAATTATGGTCACTTTCAGTAATTGTAGACAGGCACTCATTTGGGAATCATGCTCACTTTCAGTAATTGTAGATAGGCACTCATTGGAGAATCATGCTCACTTTCAGTAATTGTAGATAGGGACTCATTGGGGAATTATGCTCACTTTCAGTAAGTGTAGATATGCGCTCATTGGGGAATCATGCTCACTTTCAGTAATTGTAGATAGGCGCTCATTTGGGAATCATGCTCACTTTCAGTATTGTAGATAGGCACTCGTTTGGAAATTATGGTCACTTTCAGTAATTGTAGATAGGCACTCATTTGGGAATCATGCTCACTTTCAGTAATTGTAGATAGGGACTCATTGGGGAATTATGCTCACTTTCAGTAATTGTAGATAGGCACTCATTGGGGAATCATCCTCACTTTCAGTATTGTAGATAGGCACTCATTGGGGAATCATGCTCACTTTCAGTAATTGTAGATAGGCACTCATTTGGGAATCATGCTCACTTTCAGTAATTGTAGATAGGTACCCATTGGGGAATTATGCCCACTTTCAGTATTGTAGATAGGTACTCATTGGGGAATTATGCTCACTTTCAGTAATTGTGGATAGGCACTCATTGGGGAATTATGCTCACTTTCAGTAATTGTAGATAGGTACTCATTGGGGAATTATGCTCACTTTCAGTAATTGTAGATAGGCACTCATTGGGGAATCATCCTCACTTTCAGTATTGTAGATAGGCACTCATTGGGGAATCATGCTCACTTTCAGTAATTGTAGATAGGGACTCATTGGGGAATTATGGTCACTTTCAGTAATTGTAGATAGGCACTCATTTGGGAATCATGCTCACTTTCAGTAAGTGTAGATAGGCACTCATTGGAGAATCATGCTCACTTTCAGTAATTGTAGATAGGCACTCATTGGGGAATTATGCTCACATTCAGTAATTGTAGATAGGTACTCATTGGGGAATTATGCTCACTTTCAGTAATTGTAGATAGGTACCCATTGGGGAATTATGCCCACTTTCAGTATTGTAGATAGGTACCCATTGGGGAATTATGCTCACTTTCAGTAATTGTAGATAGGCACTCATTGGGGAATCATGCTCACTTTCAGTAATTGTAGATAGGGACTCATTGGGGAATCATCCTCACTTTCAGTATTATAGATAGGCACTCATTGGGGAATCATGCTCACTTTCAGTAATTGTAGATAGGGACTCATTGGGGAATTATGGTCACTTTCAGTAATTGTAGACAGGCACTCATTTGGGAATCATGCTCACTTTCAGTAATTGTAGATAGGCACTCATTGGAGAATCATGCTCACTTTCAGTAATTGTAGATAGGCACTCATTGGGGAATTATGCTCACTTTAAGTAATTGTAGATAGGCACTCATTTGGGAATTATGCTCACTTTCAGTAATTGTAGATAGGCGCTCATTTGGGAATGATGCTCACTTTCAGTAATTGTAGATAGGCGCTCATTGGGGAATTATGCTCACTTTCAGTAATTGTAGATAGGCGCTTATTGGGGAATCATCCTCACTTTCAGTATTGTAGATAGGCACTCATTGGGGAATCATGCTCACTTTCAGTAATTGTAGATAGGCACTTATTGGGGAATCATCCTCACTTTCAGTATTGTAGATAGGCACTCATTGGGGAATTATGCTCACTTTCAGTAATTGTAGATAGGCACACATTGGGGAATTATGCCCACTTTCAGTATTGTAGATAGGCACTCATTGGGGAATTATGCTCACTTTCAGTAATTGTAGATAGGCACTCATTGGGGAATTATGCTCACTTTCAGTAATTGTAGATAGGTACTCATTGGGGAATTATGCTCACTTTCAGTAATTGTAGATAGGCACTTATTGGGGAATCATCCTCACTTTCAGTATTGTAGATAGGCACACATTGGGGAATCATGCTCACTTTCAGTAATTGTAGATAGGCACTTATTGGGGAATCATCCTCACTTTCAGTATTGTAGATAGTCACTCATTGGGGAATCATGCTCACTTTCAGCAATTGTAGATAGGCACTCATTGGGGAATTATGCTCACTTTCAGTAATTGTAGGTAGGTACTCATTGGGGAATCATGCTCACTTTCAGTAATTGTAGATAGGCACTCATTGGGGAATTATGCTCACTTTCAGTAATTGTAGATAGGTACTCATTGGGGAATTATGCTCACATTCAGTAATTGTAGATAGGCACTCATTGGGGAATCAAGCTCACTTTCAGTAATTGTAGATAGGCACTCATTGGGGAATCATGCTCACTTTCAGTAATTGTAGATAGGCGCTCATTGGGGAATCATGCTCACTTTCAGTAATTGTAGATAGGCGCTCATTTGGGAATGATGCTCACTTTCAGTAATTGTAGACAGGCACTCATTGGGGAATCATGCTCACTTTCAGTAATTGTAGATAGGCACTCATTGGGGAATTATGCTCACTTTCAGTAAGTGTATATAGGCGCTCATTGGGGAATCATGCTCACTTTCAGTAATTGTAGATAGGCGCTCATTTGGGAATGATGCTCACTTTCAGTAATTGTAGATAGCCGCTCATTTGGGAATCATGCTCACTTTCAGTAATTGTAGATAGGCACTCATTGGGGAATCATGCTCACTTTCAGTAATTGTAGAAAGGCACTCGTTTGGAAATTATGGTCTCTTTCAGTAATTGTAGATAGGCACTCATTTGGGAATCATGCTCACTTTCAGTAATTGTAGATAGGGACTCATTGGGGAATTATGCTCACTTTCAGTAATTGTAGACAGGCACTCATTGGGGAATCATGCTCACTTTCAGTAATTGTAGATAGGCACTCATTGGGGAATCATGCTCACTTTCAGTAATTGTAGATAGGCACTCATTGGGGAATCATCCTCACTTTCAGTAATTGTAGACAGGCACTCATTGGGGAATCATGCTCACTTTCAGTAATTGTAGAAAGGCACTTGTTTGGAAATGATGGTCTCTTTCAGTAATTGTAGATAGGCACTCATTTGGGAATCATGCTCACTTTCTGTAATTGTAGATAGGCACTCATTGGAGAATCATGCTCACTTTCAGTAATTGTAGATAGGCACTCTTTGGGGAATTATGCTCACTTTCAGTAATTGTAGATAGGTACTCATTGGGGAATTATGCTCACTTTCAGTAATTGTAGATAGGTACTCATTGGGGAATTATGCTCACTTTCAGTAATTGTAGATAGGCGCTCATTTGGGAATGATGCTCACTTTCAGTAATTGTAGACAGGCACTCATTGGGGAATCATGCTCACTTTCAGTAATTGTAGATAGGCACTCATTGGGGAATCATGCTCACTTTCAGTAATTGTAGACAAGCACTCATTGGGGAATCATGCTCACTTTCAGTAATTGTAGAAAGGCACTCGTTTGGAAATTATGGTCACTTTCAGTAATTGTAGATAGGCACTCATTTGGGAATCATGCTCACTTTCAGTAATTGTAGATAGGCACTCATTGGGGAATTATGGTCACTTGCAGTAATTGTAGGTAGGTACTCATTGGGGAATTATGCTCACTTTCAGTAATTGTAGATAGGCACTCATTAGGGAATTATGCTCACTTTCAGTAATTGTAGATAGTTACTCATTGGGGAATTATGCTCACTTTCAGTAATTGTAGATAGGCGCTCATTGGGGAATCATGCTCACTTTCAGTAATTGTAGATAGGCGCTCATTGGGGAATCATGCTTACTTTCAGTAATTCTAGATAGGCGCTCATTGGGGAATCATGCTCACTTTCAGTAATTGTAGATAGGCGCTCATTTGGGAATGATGCTCACTTTCAGTAATTGTAGACAGGCGCTCATTGGGGAATCATGCTCACTTTCAGTAATTGTAGATAGGCGCTCATTGGGGAATTATGCTCACTTTCAGTAAGTGTAGATATGCGCTCATTGGGGAATCATGCTCACTTTCAGTAATTGTAGATAGGCGCTCATTTGGGAAGGATGCTCACTTTCAGTAATTGTAGATAGGCGCTCGTTTGGGAATCATGCTCACTTTCAGTAATTGTAGATAGGCACTCATTGGGGAATCATGCTCACTTTCAGTAATTGTAGAAAGGCACTCGTTTGGAAATTATGGTCTCTTTCAGTAATTGTAGATAGGCAATCGTATGTTTGGAATCATGCTCACTTTCAGTGATTGTAGATAGGGACTCATTGGGGAATCATGCTCACTTTCAGTAATTGTAGATAGGTACTCATTGGGGAATTATGGTCACTTTCAGTAATTGTAGATAGGCACTCATTTGGGAATCATGCTCACTTTCAGTAATTTTAGATAGGGACTCATTGGGGAATTATGGTCACTTTCAGTAATTGTAGATAGGCACTCATTTGGGAATCATGCTCACTTTCAGTAATTGTAGATAGGGACTCATTGGGTAATTATGGTCACTTTCAGTAATTGTAGATAGGCACTCATTTGGGAATCATGCTCACTTTCAGTAATTGTAGATAGGTACTCATTGGGGAATTATGGTCACTTTCAGTAATTGTAGATAGGCACTCATTTGGGAATCATGCTCACTTTCAGTAATTGTAGATAGGTACTCATTGGGGAATTATGTTCACTTTCATAATTGTAGATAGGTACTCATTGGGGAATTATGCTCACTTTCAGTAATTGTAGATAGGCGCTCATTGGGGAATCATGCTCACTTTCAGTAATTGTAGATAGGCGCTCATTGGGGAATCATGCTCACTTTCAGTAATTGTAGATAGTCGCTCATTGGGGAATCATGCTCATTTTCAGTAATTGTAGATAGGCGCTCATTTGGGAATGATGCTCACTTTCAGTAATTGTAGACAGGCGCTCATTGTAGGTAGGTACTCATTGGGGAATTATGCTCACTTTCAGTAATTGTAGATAGGCACTCATTGGGGAATTATGCTCACTTTCAGTAATTGTAGATAGGCGCTCATTGGGGAATCATGCTCACTTTCAGTAATTGTAGATACGCGCTCATTGGGGAATCATGCTCACTTTCAGTAATTGTAGATAGGTACTCATTGGGGAATTATGGTCACTTTCAGTAATTGTAGATAGGCACTCATTTGGGAATCATGCTCACTTTCAGTAGTTTTAGATAGGGACTCATTGGGGAATTATGGTCACTTCCAGTAATTGTAGATAGGCACTCATTTGGGAATCATGCTCACTTTCAGTATTGTAGATAGGCACTCGTTTGGAAATTATGGTCACTTTCAGTAATTGTAGATAGGCACTCATTTGGGAATCATGCTCACTTTCAGTAATTGTAGATAGGGACTCATTGGGGAATTATGCTCACTTTCAGTAATTGTAGATAGGCACTCATTGGGGAATCATCCCCACTTTCAGTATTGTAGATAGGCACTCATTGGGGAATCATGCTCACTTTCAGTAATTGTAGATAGGCACTCATTTGGGAATCATGCTCACTTTCAGTAATTGTAGATAGGTACTCATTGGGGAATTATGCCCACTTTCAGTATTGTAGATAGGTACTCATTGGGGAATTATGCTCACTTTCAGTAATTGTAGATAGGCACTCATTGGGGAATTATGCTCACTTTCAGTAATTGTAGATAGGCACTTATTGGGGAATCATCCTCACTTTCAGTATTGTAGGTAGGCACTCATTGGGAAATCATGCTCACTTTCAGTAATTGTAGATAGGCACTCATTGGGGAATTATGCTCACTTTCAGTAATTGTAGGTAGGTACTCATTGGGGAATTATGCTCACTTTCAGTAATTGTAGATAGGCACTCATTGGGGAATCAAGCTCACTTTCAGTAATTGTAGATAGGCGCTCATTGGGGAATCATGCTCACTTTCAGTAATTGTAGATAGGCGCTCATTTGGGAATCATGCTCACTTTCAGTAATTGTAGATAGCCGCTCATTTGGGAATCATGCTCACTTTCAGTAATTGTAGATAGGCACTCATTGGGGAATCATGCTCACCTTCAGTAATTGTAGAAAGGCACTCGTTTGGAAATTATGGTCACTTTCAGTAATTGTAGATAGGCACTCATTTGGGAATCATGCTCACTTTCAGTAATTGTAGATAGGGACTCATTGGGGAATTATGCTCACTTTCAGTAATTGTAGATAGGCACTCATTGGGGAATCATGCTCACTTTCAGTAGTGTAGATAGGCACTCATTGGGGAATCATGCTCACTTTCAGTAATTGTAGATAGGCACTCATTTGGGAATCATGCTCACTTTCAGTAATTGTAGATAGGTACTCATTGGGGAATTATGCCCACTTTCAGTATTGTAGATAGGTACTCATTGGGGAATTATGCTCACTTTCAGTAATTGTAGATAGGCACTTATTGGGGAATCATCCTCACTTTCAGTATTGTAGGTAGGCACTCATTGGGGAATCATGCTCACTTTCAGTAATTGTAGATAGGCACTCATTGGGGAATTATGCTCACTTTCAGTAATTGTAGGTAGGTACTCATTGGGGAATTATGCTCACTTTCAGTAATTGTAGATAGGCACTCATTGGGGAATCAAGCTCACTTTCAGTAATTGTAGATAGGCGCTCATTGGGGAATCATGCTCACTTTCAGTAATTCTAGATAGGCGCTCATTTGGGAATCATGCTCACTTTCAGTAATTGTAGATAGCCGCTCATTTGGGAATCATGCTCACTTTCAGTAATTGTAGATAGGCACTCATTGGGGAATCATGCTCACCTTCAGTAATTGTAGAAAGGCACTCGTTTGGAAATTATGGTCTCTTTCAGTAATTGTAGATAGGGACTCATTGGGGAATTATGCTCACTTTCAGTAATTGTAGACAGGCACTCATTGGGGAATCATGCTCACTTTCAGTAATTGTAGATAGGCACTCATTGGGGAATCATGCTCATTTTCAGTAATTGTAGATAGGCACTCATTGGGGAATCATCCTCACTTTCAGTAATTGTAGACAGGCACTCATTGGGGAATCATGCTCACTTTCAGTAATTGTAGAAAGGCACTCGTTTGGAAATTATGGTCTCTTTCAGTAATTGTAGATAGGCACTCATTTGGGAATCATGCTCACTTTCAGTAATTGTAGATAGGCACTCATTGGAGAATCATGCTCACTTTCAGTAATTGTAGATAGGCACTCATTGGGGAATTATGCTCACTTTCAGTAATTGTAGATAGGTACTCATTGGGGAATTATGCTCACTTTCAGTAATTGTAGATAGGTACTCGTTGGGGAATTATGCTCACTTTCAGTAATTGTAGATAGGCGCTCATTTGGGAATGATGCTCACTTTCAGTAATTGTAGACAGGCACTCATTGGGGAATCATGCTCACTTTCAGTAATTGTAGATAGGCACTCATTGGGGAATCATGCTCACTTTCAGTAATTGTAGACAAGCACTCATTGGGGAATCATGCTCACTTTCAGTAATTGTAGAAAGGCACTCATTTGGAAATTATGGTCACTTTCAGTAATTGTAAATAGGCACTCATTTGGGAATCATGCTCACTTTCAGTAATTGTAGAAAGGCACTCGTTTGGAAATTATGGTCACTTTCAGTAATTGTAGATAGGCACTCATTTGGGAATCGTGCTCACTTTCAGTATTGTAGATAGGCACTCATTGGGGAATCATGCTCACTTTCAGTAATTGTAGATAGGCACTCATTGGGGAATTATGCTCACTTTCAGTAATTGTAGATAGGTACTCATTGGGGAATTATGCTCACTTTCAGTAATTGTAGATAGGCACTCATTGGGGAATCATGCTCACTTTCAGTAATTGTAGATAGGCACTCATTGGGGAATCATGCTCACTTTCAGTAATTGTAGATAGGCGCTCATTGGGGAATCATGCTCACTTTCAGTAATTGTAGATAGGCGCTCATTTGGGAATGATGCTCACTTTCAGTAATTGTAGACAGGCACTCATTGGGGAATCATGCTCACTTTCAGTAATTGTAGATAGGCACTCATTGGGGAATTATGCTCACTTTCAGTAAATGTAGATAGGCGCTCATTGGGGAATCATGCTCACTTTCAGTAACTGTAGATAGGCGCTCATTTGGGAATGATGCTCACTTTCAGTAATTGTAGATAGGCGCTCATTTGGGAATCATGCTCACTTTCAGTAATTGTAGATAGGCATTCATTGGGGAATCATGCTCACTTTCAGTAATTGTAGAAAGGCACTCGTTTGGAAATTATGGTCTCTTTCAGTAATTGTAGATAGGCACTCATTTGGGAATCATGCTCCCTTTCAGTAATTGTAGATAGGCACTCATTGGGGAATCATCCTCACTTTCAGTAATTGTAGACAGGCACTCATTGGGGAATCATGCTCACTTTCAGTAATTGTAGAAAGGCACTTGTTTGGAAATTATGGTCTCTTTCAGTAATTGTAGATAGGCACTCATTTGGGAATCATGCTCACTTTCAGTAATTGTAGATAGGCACTCATTGGAGAATCATGCTCACTTTCAGTAATTGTAGATAGACACTCATTGGGGAATTATGCTCACTTTCAGTAATTGTAGATAGGTACTCATTGGGGAATTATGCTCACTTTCAGTAATTGTAGATAGGTACTCATTGGGGAATTATGCTAGGCGCTCATTTGGGAATGATGCTCACTTTCAGTAATTGTAGACAGGCACTCATTGGGGAATCATGCTCACTTTCAGTAATTGTAGATAGGCACTCATTGGGGAATCATGCTCACTTTCAGTAATTGTAGACAAGCACTCATTGGGGAATCATGCTCACTTTCAGTAATTGTAGAAAGGCACTCGTTTGGAAATTATGGTCACTTTCAGTAATTATAGACAGGCACTCATTTGGGAATCATGCTCACTTTCAGTAATTGTAGATAGGCACTCATTTGGGAATCATGCTCACTTTCAGTATTGTAGATAGGCACTCGTTTGGAAATTATGGTCACTTTCAGTAATTGTAGATAGGCACTCATTGGGGAATTATGGTCACTTTCAGTAATTGTAGATAGGCACTCATTTGGGAATCATGCTCACTTTCATTAATTGTAGATAGGTACTCATTGGGGAATTATGGTCACTTTCAGTAATTGTAGATAGGCACTCATTGGGGAATTATGCCCACTTTCAGTATTGTAGATAGGTACTCATTGGGGAATTATGCTCACTTTCAGTAATTGTAGATAGGTACTCATTGGGGAATTATGCTCACTTTCAGTAATTGTAGATAGGCGCTCATTTGGGACTGATGCTCACTTTCAGTAATTGTAGACAGGCACTCATTGGGGAATCATGCTCACTTTCAGTAATTGCAGATAGGCACTCATTGGGGAATCATGCTCACTTTCAGTAATTGTAGACAAGCACTCATTGGGGAATCATGCTCACTTTCAGTAATTGTAGAAAGGCACTCGTTTGGAAATTATAGTCACTTTCAGTAATTGTAGATAGGCACTCATTTGGGAATCATGCTCACTTTCAGTAATTGTAGAAAGGCACTCGTTTGGAAATTATGGTCACTTTCAGTAATTGTAGATAGGCACTCATTTGGGAATCGTGCTCACTTTCAGTATTGTAGATAGGCACTCATTGGGGAATCATGCTCACTTTCAGTAATTGTAGATAGGCACTCATTGGGGAATTATGCTCACTTTCAGTAATTGTAGGTAGGTACTCATTGGGGAATTATGCTCACTTTCAGTAATTGTAGATAGGCACTCATTGGGGAATCAAGCTCACTTTCAGTAATTGTAGATAGGCGCTCATTGGGGAATCATGCTCACTTTCAGTAATTCTAGATAGGCGCTCATTTGGGAATCATGCTCACTTTCAGTAATTGTAGATAGCCGCTCATTTGGGAATCATGCTCACTTTCAGTAATTGTAGATAGGCACTCATTGGGGAATCATGCTCACCTTCAGTAATTGTAGAAAGGCACTCGTTTGGAAATTATGGTCTCTTTCAGTAATTGTAGATAGGGACTCATTGGGGAATTATGCTCACTTTCAGTAATTGTAGACAGGCACTCATTGGGGAATCATGCTCACTTTCAGTAATTGTAGATAGGCACTCATTGGGGAATCATGCTCATTTTCAGTAATTGTAGATAGGCACTCATTGGGGAATCATCCTCACTTTCAGTAATTGTAGACAGGCACTCATTGGGGAATCATGCTCACTTTCAGTAATTGTAGACAAGCACTCATTGGGGAATCATGCTCACTTTCAGTAATTGTAGATAGGCACTCATTGGGGAATCATGCTCATTTTCAGTAATTGTAGATAGGCACTCTTTGGGGAATCATCCTCACTTTCAGTAATTGTAGACAGGCACTCATTGGGGAATCATGCTCACTTTCAGTAATTGTAGAAAGGCACTCGTTTGGAAATTATGGTCTCTTTCAGTAATTGTAGATAGGCACTCATTTGGGAATCATGCTCACTTTCAGTAATTGTAGATAGGCACTCATTGGAGAATCATGCTCACTTTCAGTAATTGTAGATAGGCACTCATTGGGGAATTATGCTCACTTTCAGTAATTGTAGATAGGTACTCATTGGGGAATTATGCTCACTTTCAGTAATTGTAGATAGGTACTCGTTGGGGAATTATGCTCACTTTCAGTAATTGTAGATAGGCGCTCATTTGGGAATGATGCTCACTTTCAGTAATTGTAGACAGGCACTCATTGGGGAATCATGCTCACTTTCAGTAATTGTAGATAGGCACTCATTGGGGAATCATGCTCACTTTCAGTAATTGTAGACAAGCACTCATTGGGGAATCATGCTCACTTTCAGTAATTGTAGAAAGGCACTCATTTGGAAATTATGGTCACTTTCAGTAATTGTAAATAGGCACTCATTTGGGAATCATGCTCACTTTCAGTAATTGTAGAAAGGCACTCGTTTGGAAATTATGGTCACTTTCAGTAATTGTAGATAGGCACTCATTTGGGAATCGTGCTCACTTTCAGTATTGTAGATAGGCACTCATTGGGGAATCATGCTCACTTTCAGTAATTGTAGATAGGCACTCATTGGGGAATTATGCTCACTTTCAGTAATTGTAGATAGGTACTCATTGGGGAATTATGCTCACTTTCAGTAATTGTAGATAGGCACTCATTGGGGAATCATGCTCACTTTCAGTAATTGTAGATAGGCACTCATTGGGGAATCATGCTCACTTTCAGTAATTGTAGATAGGCGCTCATTGGGGAATCATGCTCACTTTCAGTAATTGTAGATAGGCGCTCATTTGGGAATGATGCTCACTTTCAGTAATTGTAGACAGGCACTCATTGGGGAATCATGCTCACTTTCAGTAATTGTAGATAGGCACTCATTGGGGAATTATGCTCACTTTCAGTAAATGTAGATAGGCGCTCATTGGGGAATCATGCTCACTTTCAGTAACTGTAGATAGGCGCTCATTTGGGAATGATGCTCACTTTCAGTAATTGTAGATAGGCGCTCATTTGGGAATCATGCTCACTTTCAGTAATTGTAGATAGGCATTCATTGGGGAATCATGCTCACTTTCAGTAATTGTAGAAAGGCACTCGTTTGGAAATTATGGTCTCTTTCAGTAATTGTAGATAGGCACTCATTTGGGAATCATGCTCCCTTTCAGTAATTGTAGATAGGGACTCATGGGGAATTATGCTCACTTTCAGAAATTGTAGACAGGCACTCATTGGGGAATCATGCTCACTTTCAGTAATTGTAGATAGGTACTCATTGGGGAATCATGCTCACTTTCAGTAATTGTAGATAGGCACTCATTGGGGAATCATCCTCACTTTCAGTAATTGTAGACAGGCACTCATTGGGGAATCATGCTCACTTTCAGTAATTGTAGAAAGGCACTTGTTTGGAAATTATGGTCTCTTTCAGTAATTGTAGATAGGCACTCATTTGGGAATCATGCTCACTTTCAGTAATTGTAGATAGGCACTCATTGGAGAATCATGCTCACTTTCAGTAATTGTAGATAGACACTCATTGGGGAATTATGCTCACTTTCAGTAATTGTAGATAGGTACTCATTGGGGAATTATGCTCACTTTCAGTAATTGTAGATAGGTACTCATTGGGGAATTATGCTAGGCGCTCATTTGGGAATGATGCTCACTTTCAGTAATTGTAGACAGGCACTCATTGGGGAATCATGCTCACTTTCAGTAATTGTAGATAGGCACTCATTGGGGAATCATGCTCACTTTCAGTAATTGTAGACAAGCACTCATTGGGGAATCATGCTCACTTTCAGTAATTGTAGAAAGGCACTCGTTTGGAAATTATGGTCACTTTCAGTAATTATAGACAGGCACTCATTTGGGAATCATGCTCACTTTCAGTAATTGTAGATAGGCACTCATTTGGGAATCATGCTCACTTTCAGTATTGTAGATAGGCACTCGTTTGGAAATTATGGTCACTTTCAGTAATTGTAGATAGGCACTCATTGGGGAATTATGGTCACTTTCAGTAATTGTAGATAGGCACTCATTTGGGAATCATGCTCACTTTCATTAATTGTAGATAGGTACTCATTGGGGAATTATGGTCACTTTCAGTAATTGTAGATAGGCACTCATTGGGGAATTATGCCCACTTTCAGTATTGTAGATAGGTACTCATTGGGGAATTATGCTCACTTTCAGTAATTGTAGATAGGTACTCATTGGGGAATTATGCTCACTTTCAGTAATTGTAGATAGGCGCTCATTTGGGACTGATGCTCACTTTCAGTAATTGTAGACAGGCACTCATTGGGGAATCATGCTCACTTTCAGTAATTGCAGATAGGCACTCATTGGGGAATCATGCTCACTTTCAGTAATTGTAGACAAGCACTCATTGGGGAATCATGCTCACTTTCAGTAATTGTAGAAAGGCACTCGTTTGGAAATTATAGTCACTTTCAGTAATTGTAGATAGGCACTCATTTGGGAATCATGCTCACTTTCAGTAATTGTAGAAAGGCACTCGTTTGGAAATTATGGTCACTTTCAGTAATTGTAGATAGGCACTCATTTGGGAATCGTGCTCACTTTCAGTATTGTAGATAGGCACTCATTGGGGAATCATGCTCACTTTCAGTAATTGTAGATAGGCACTCATTGGGGAATTATGCTCACTTTCAGTAATTGTAGGTAGGTACTCATTGGGGAATTATGCTCACTTTCAGTAATTGTAGATAGGCACTCATTGGGGAATCAAGCTCACTTTCAGTAATTGTAGATAGGCGCTCATTGGGGAATCATGCTCACTTTCAGTAATTCTAGATAGGCGCTCATTTGGGAATCATGCTCACTTTCAGTAATTGTAGATAGCCGCTCATTTGGGAATCATGCTCACTTTCAGTAATTGTAGATAGGCACTCATTGGGGAATCATGCTCACCTTCAGTAATTGTAGAAAGGCACTCGTTTGGAAATTATGGTCTCTTTCAGTAATTGTAGATAGGGACTCATTGGGGAATTATGCTCACTTTCAGTAATTGTAGACAGGCACTCATTGGGGAATCATGCTCACTTTCAGTAATTGTAGATAGGCACTCATTGGGGAATCATGCTCATTTTCAGTAATTGTAGATAGGCACTCATTGGGGAATCATCCTCACTTTCAGTAATTGTAGACAGGCACTCATTGGGGAATCATGCTCACTTTCAGTAATTGTAGAAAGGCACTCGTTTGGAAATTATGGTCTCTTTCAGTAATTGTAGATAGGCACTCATTTGGGAATCATGCTCACTTTCAGTAATTGTAGATAGGCACTCATTGGAGAATCATGCTCACTTTCAGTAATTGTAGATAGGCACTCATTGGGGAATTATGCTCACTTTCAGTAATTGTAGATAGGTACTCATTGGGGAATTATGCTCACTTTCAGTAATTGTAGATAGGTACTCGTTGGGGAATTATGCTCACTTTCAGTAATTGTAGATAGGCGCTCATTTGGGAATGATGCTCACTTTCAGTAATTGTAGACAGGCACTCATTGGGGAATCATGCTCACTTTCAGTAATTGTAGATAGGCACTCATTGGGGAATCATGCTCACTTTCAGTAATTGTAGACAAGCACTCATTGGGGAATCATGCTCACTTTCAGTAATTGTAGAAAGGCACTCATTTGGAAATTATGGTCACTTTCAGTAATTGTAAATAGGCACTCATTTGGGAATCATGCTCACTTTCAGTAATTGTAGAAAGGCACTCGTTTGGAAATTATGGTCACTTTCAGTAATTGTAGATAGGCACTCATTTGGGAATCGTGCTCACTTTCAGTATTGTAGATAGGCACTCATTGGGGAATCATGCTCACTTTCAGTAATTGTAGATAGGCACTCATTGGGGAATTATGCTCACTTTCAGTAATTGTAGATAGGCGCTCATTGGGGAATCATGCTCACTTTCAGTAATTGTAGATAGGCGCTCATTTGGGAATGATGCTCACTTTCAGTAATTGTAGACAGGCACTCATTGGGGAATCATGCTCACTTTCAGTAATTGTAGATAGGCACTCATTGGGGAATTATGCTCACTTTCAGTAAATGTAGATAGGCGCTCATTGGGGAATCATGCTCACTTTCAGTAACTGTAGATAGGCGCTCATTTGGGAATGATGCTCACTTTCAGTAATTGTAGATAGGCGCTCATTTGGGAATCATGCTCACTTTCAGTAATTGTAGATAGGCATTCATTGGGGAATCATGCTCACTTTCAGTAATTGTAGAAAGGCACTCGTTTGGAAATTATGGTCTCTTTCAGTAATTGTAGATAGGCACTCATTTGGGAATCATGCTCCCTTTCAGTAATTGTAGATAGGGACTCATGGGGAATTATGCTCACTTTCAGAAATTGTAGACAGGCACTCATTGGGGAATCATGCTCACTTTCAGTAATTGTAGATAGGTACTCATTGGGGAATCATGCTCACTTTCAGTAATTGTAGATAGGCACTCATTGGGGAATCATCCTCACTTTCAGTAATTGTAGACAGGCACTCATTGGGGAATCATGCTCACTTTCAGTAATTGTAGAAAGGCACTTGTTTGGAAATTATGGTCTCTTTCAGTAATTGTAGATAGGCACTCATTTGGGAATCATGCTCACTTTCAGTAATTGTAGATAGGCACTCATTGGAGAATCATGCTCACTTTCAGTAATTGTAGATAGGCACTCATTGGGGAATTATGCTCACTTTCAGTAATTGTAGATAGGTACTCATTGGGGAATTATGCTCACTTTCAGTAATTGTAGATAGGTACTCATTGGGGAATTATGCTAGGCGCTCATTTGGGAATGATGCTCACTTTCAGTAATTGTAGACAGGCACTCATTGGGGAATCATGCTCACTTTCAGTAATTGTAGATAGGCACTCATTGGGGAATCATGCTCACTTTCAGTAATTGTAGACAAGCACTCATTGGGGAATCATGCTCACTTTCAGTAATTGTAGAAAGGCACTCGTTTGGAAATTATGGTCACTTTCAGTAATTATAGACAGGCACTCATTTGGGAATCATGCTCACTTTCAGTAATTGTAGATAGGCACTCATTTGGGAATCATGCTCACTTTCAGTATTGTAGATAGGCACTCGTTTGGAAATTATGGTCACTTTCAGTAATTGTAGATAGGCACTCATTGGGGAATTATGGTCACTTTCAGTAATTGTAGATAGGCACTCATTTGGGAATCATGCTCACTTTCATTAATTGTAGATAGGTACTCATTGGGGAATTATGGTCACTTTCAGTAATTGTAGATAGGCACTCATTGGGGAATTATGCCCACTTTCAGTATTGTAGATAGGTACTCATTGGGGAATTATGCTCACTTTCAGTAATTGTAGATAGGTACTCATTGGGGAATTATGCTCACTTTCAGTAATTGTAGATAGGCGCTCATTTGGGACTGATGCTCACTTTCAGTAATTGTAGACAGGCACTCATTGGGGAATCATGCTCACTTTCAGTAATTGCAGATAGGCACTCATTGGGGAATCATGCTCACTTTCAGTAATTGTAGACAAGCACTCATTGGGGAATCATGCTCACTTTCAGTAATTGTAGAAAGGCACTCGTTTGGAAATTATAGTCACTTTCAGTAATTGTAGATAGGCACTCATTTGGGAATCATGCTCACTTTCAGTAATTGTAGAAAGGCACTCGTTTGGAAATTATGGTCACTTTCAGTAATTGTAGATAGGCACTCATTTGGGAATCGTGCTCACTTTCAGTATTGTAGATAGGCACTCATTGGGGAATCATGCTCACTTTCAGTAATTGTAGATAGGCACTCATTGGGGAATTATGCTCACTTTCAGTAATTGTAGGTAGGTACTCATTGGGGAATTATGCTCACTTTCAGTAATTGTAGATAGGCACTCATTGGGGAATTATGCTCACTTTCAGTAATTGTAGATAGGTACTCATTGGGGAATTATGCTCACTTTCAGTAATTGTAGATAGGCACTCATTGGGGAATCATGCTCACTTTCAGTAATTGTAGATAGGCACTCATCGGGGAATCATGCTCACTTTCAGTAATTGTAGATAGGCACTCATTTGGGAATCATGCTCACTTTCAGTAATTGTAGATAGGTACTCATTGGGGAATTATGCCCACTTTCAGTATTGTAGATAGGTACTCATTGGGGAATTATGCTCACTTTCAGTAATTGTAGATAGGCACTCATTGGGGAATTATGCTCACTTTCAGTAATTGTAGATAGGCACTCATTGGGGAATCATGCTCACTTTCAGTAATTGTAGATAGGCACTCATTTGGGAATCATGCTCACTTTCAGTAATTGTAGATAGGTACTCATTGGGGAATTATGCCCACTTTCAGTATTGTAGATAGGTACTCATTGGGGAATTATGCTCACTTTCAGTAATTGTAGATAGGCACTTATTGGGGAATCATCCTCACTTTCAGTATTGTAGGTAGGCACTCATTGGGGAATCATGCTCACTTTCAGTAATTGTAGATAGGCACTCATTGGGGAATTATGCTCACTTTCAGTAATTGTAGGTAGGTACTCATTGGGGAATTATGCTCACTTTCAGTAATTGTAGATAGGCACTCATTGGGGAATCAAGCTCACTTTCAGTAATTGTAGATAGGCGCTCATTGGGGAATCATGCTCACTTTCAGTAATTGTAGATAGGCGCTCATTTGGGAATCATGCTCACTTTCAGTAATTGTAGATAGCCGCTCATTTGGGAATCATGCTCACTTTCAGTAATTGTAGATAGGCACTCATTGGGGAATCATGCTCACCTTCAGTAATTGTAGAAAGGCACTCGTTTGGAAATTATGGTCTCTTTCAGTAATTGTAGATAGGGACTCATTGGGGAATTATGCTCACTTTCAGTAATTGTAGACAGGCACTCATTGGGGAATCATGCTCACTTTCAGTAATTGTAGATAGGCACTCATTGGGGAATCATGCTCATTTTCAGTAATTGTAGATAGGCACTCATTGGGGAATCATCCTCACTTTCAGTAATTGTAGACAGGCACTCATTGGGGAATCATGCTCACTTTCAGTAATTGTAGAAAGGCACTCGTTTGGAAATTATGGTCTCTTTCAGTAATTGTAGATAGGCACTCATTTGGGAATCATGCTCACTTTCAGTAATTGTAGATAGGCACTCATTGGAGAATCATGCTCACTTTCAGTAATTGTAGATAGGCACTCATTGGGGAATTATGCTCACTTTCAGTAATTGTAGATAGGTACTCATTGGGGAATTATGCTCACTTTCAGTAATTGTAGATAGGTACTCGTTGGGGAATTATGCTCACTTTCAGTAATTGTAGATAGGCGCTCATTTGGGAATGATGCTCACTTTCAGTAATTGTAGACAGGCACTCATTGGGGAATCATGCTCACTTTCAGTAATTGTAGATAGGCACTCATTGGGGAATCATGCTCACTTTCAGTAATTGTAGACAAGCACTCATTGGGGAATCATGCTCACTTTCAGTAATTGTAGAAAGGCACTCATTTGGAAATTATGGTCACTTTCAGTAATTGTAAATAGGCACTCATTTGGGAATCATGCTCACTTTCAGTAATTGTAGAAAGGCACTCGTTTGGAAATTATGGTCACTTTCAGTAATTGTAGATAGGCACTCGTTTGGGAATCGTGCTCACTTTCAGTATTGTAGATAGGCACTCATTGGGGAATCATGCTCACTTTCAGTAATTGTAGATAGGCACTCATTGGGGAATTATGCTCACTTTCAGTAATTGTAGATAGGTACTCATTGGGGAATTATGCTCACTTTCAGTAATTGTAGATAGGCACTCATTGGGGAATCATGCTCACTTTCAGTAATTGTAGATAGGCACTCATTGGGGAATCATGCTCACTTTCAGTAATTGTAGATAGGCGCTCATTGGGGAATCATGCTCACTTTCAGTAATTGTAGATAGGCGCTCATTTGGGAATGATGCTCACTTTCAGTAATTGTAGACAGGCACTCATTGGGGAATCATGCTCACTTTCAGTAATTGTAGATAGGCACTCATTGGGGAATTATGCTCACTTTCAGTAAATGTAGATAGGCGCTCATTGGGGAATCATGCTCACTTTCAGTAACTGTAGATAGGCGCTCATTTGGGAATGATGCTCACTTTCAGTAATTGTAGATAGGCGCTCATTTGGGAATCATGCTCACTTTCAGTAATTGTAGATAGGCGCTCATTTGGGAATGATGCTCACTTTCAGTAATTGTAGACAGGCGCTCATTGGGGAATCATGCTCACTTTCAGTAATTGTAGATAGGCGCTCATTGGGGAATTATGCTCACTTTCAGTAAGTGTAGATATGCGCTCATTGGGGAATCATGCTCACTTTCAGTAATTGTAGATAGGCGCTCATTTGGGAAGGATGCTCACTTTCAGTAATTGTAGATAGGCGCTCATTTGGGAATCATGCTCACTTTCAGTAATTGTAGATAGGGACTCATTGGGTAATTATGGTCACTTTCAGTAATTGTAGATAGGCACTCATTTGGGAATCATGCTCACTTTCAGTAATTGTAGATAGGTACTCATTGGGGAATTATGGTCACTTTCAGTAATTGTAGATAGGCACTCATTTGGGAATCATGCTCACTTTCAGTAATTGTAGATAGGTACTCATTGGGGAATTATGTTCACTTTCATAATTGTAGATAGGTACTCATTGGGGAATTATGCTCACTTTCAGTAATTGTAGATAGGCGCTCATTGGGGAATCATGCTCACTTTCAGTAATTGTAGATAGGCGCTCATTGGGGAATCATGCTCACTTTCAGTAATTGTAGATAGTCGCTCATTGGGGAATCATGCTCATTTTCAGTAATTGTAGATAGGCGCTCATTTGGGAATGATGCTCACTTTCAGTAATTGTAGACAGGCGCTCATTGTAGGTAGGTACTCATTGGGGAATTATGCTCACTTTCAGTAATTGTAGCTAGGCACTCATTGGGGAATTATGCTCACTTTCAGTAATTGTAGATAGGCGCTCATTGGGGAATCATGCTCACTTTCAGTAATTGTAGATACGCGCTCATTGGGGAATCATGCTCACTTTCAGTAATTGTAGATAGGTACTCATTGGGGAATTATGGTCACTTTCAGTAATTGTAGATAGGCACTCATTTGGGAATCATGCTCACTTTCAGTAGTTTTAGATAGGGACTCATTGGGGAATTATGGTCACTTCCAGTAATTGTAGATAGGCACTCATTTGGGAATCATGCTCACTTTCAGTATTGTAGATAGGCACTCGTTTGGAAATTATGGTCACTTTCAGTAATTGTAGATAGGCACTCATTTGGGAATCATGCTCACTTTCAGTAATTGTAGATAGGGACTCATTGGGGAATTATGCTCACTTTCAGTAATTGTAGATAGGCACTCATTGGGGAATCATCCCCACTTTCAGTATTGTAGATAGGCACTCATTGGGGAATCATGCTCACTTTCAGTAATTGTAGATAGGCACTCATTTGGGAATCATGCTCACTTTCAGTAATTGTAGATAGGTACTCATTGGGGAATTATGCCCACTTTCAGTATTGTAGATAGGTACTCATTGGGGAATTATGCTCACTTTCAGTAATTGTAGATAGGCACTCATTGGGGAATTATGCTCACTTTCAGTAATTGTAGATAGGCACTTATTGGGGAATCATCCTCACTTTCAGTATTGTAGGTAGGCACTCATTGGGAAATCATGCTCACTTTCAGTAATTGTAGATAGGCACTCATTGGGGAATTATGCTCACTTTCAGTAATTGTAGGTAGGTACTCATTGGGGAATTATGCTCACTTTCAGTAATTGTAGATAGGCACTCATTGGGGAATCAAGCTCACTTTCAGTAATTGTAGATAGGCGCTCATTGGGGAATCATGCTCACTTTCAGTAATTGTAGATAGGCGCTCATTTGGGAATCATGCTCACTTTCAGTAATTGTAGATAGCCGCTCATTTGGGAATCATGCTCACTTTCAGTAATTGTAGATAGGCACTCATTGGGGAATCATGCTCACCTTCAGTAATTGTAGAAAGGCACTCGTTTGGAAATTATGGTCACTTTCAGTAATTGTAGATAGGCACTCATTTGGGAATCATGCTCACTTTCAGTAATTGTAGATAGGGACTCATTGGGGAATTATGCTCACTTTCAGTAATTGTAGATAGGCACTCATTGGGGAATCATGCTCACTTTCAGTAGTGTAGATAGGCACTCATTGGGGAATCATGCTCACTTTCAGTAATTGTAGATAGGCACTCATTTGGGAATCATGCTCACTTTCAGTAATTGTAGATAGGTACTCATTGGGGAATTATGCCCACTTTCAGTATTGTAGATAGGTACTCATTGGGGAATTATGCTCACTTTCAGTAATTGTAGATAGGCACTTATTGGGGAATCATCCTCACTTTCAGTATTGTAGGTAGGCACTCATTGGGGAATCATGCTCACTTTCAGTAATTGTAGATAGGCACTCATTGGGGAATTATGCTCACTTTCAGTAATTGTAGGTAGGTACTCATTGGGGAATTATGCTCACTTTCAGTGATTGTAGATAGGCACTCATTGGGGAATCAAGCTCACTTTCAGTAATTGTAGATAGGCGCTCATTGGGGAATCATGCTCACTTTCAGTAATTCTAGATAGGCGCTCATTTGGGAATCATGCTCACTTTCAGTAATTGTAGATAGCCGCTCATTTGGGAATCATGCTCACTTTCAGTAATTGTAGATAGGCACTCATTGGGGAATCATGCTCACCTTCAGTAATTGTAGAAAGGCACTCGTTTGGAAATTATGGTCTCTTTCAGTAATTGTAGATAGGGACTCATTGGGGAATTATGCTCACTTTCAGTAATTGTAGACAGGCACTCATTGGGGAATCATGGTCACTTTCAGTAATTGTAGATAGGCACTCATTGGGGAATCATGCTCATTTTCAGTAATTGTAGATAGGCACTCATTGGGGAATCATCCTCACTTTCAGTAATTGTAGACAGGCACTCATTGGGGAATCATGCTCACTTTCAGTAATTGTAGAAAGGCACTCGTTTGGAAATTATGGTCTCTTTCAGTAATTGTAGATAGGCACTCATTTGGGAATCATGCTCACTTTCAGTAATTGTAGATAGGCACTCATTGGAGAATCATGCTCACTTTCAGTAATTGTAGATAGGCACTCATTGGGGAATTATGCTCACTTTCAGTAATTGTAGATAGGTACTCATTGGGGAATTATGCTCACTTTCAGTAATTGTAGATAGGTACTCGTTGGGGAATTATGCTCACTTTCAGTAATTGTAGATAGGCGCTCATTTGGGAATGATGCTCACTTTCAGTAATTGTAGACAGGCACTCATTGGGGAATCATGCTCACTTTCAGTAATTGTAGATAGGCACTCATTGGGGAATCATGCTCACTTTCAGTAATTGTAGACAAGCACTCATTGGGGAATCATGCTCACTTTCAGTAATTGTAGAAAGGCACTCATTTGGAAATTATGGTCACTTTCAGTAATTGTAAATAGGCACTCATTTGGGAATCATGCTCACTTTCAGTAATTGTAGAAAGGCACTCGTTTGGAAATTATGGTCACTTTCAGTAATTGTAGATAGGCACTCATTTGGGAATCGTGCTCACTTTCAGTATTGTAGATAGGCACTCATTGGGGAATCATGCTCACTTTCAGTAATTGTAGATAGGCACTCATTGGGGAATTATGCTCACTTTCAGTAATTGTAGATAGGTACTCATTGGGGAATTATGCTCACTTTCAGTAATTGTAGATAGGCACTCATTGGGGAATCATGCTCACTTTCAGTAATTGTAGATAGGCACTCATTGGGGAATCATGCTCACTTTCAGTAATTGTAGATAGGCGCTCATTGGGGAATCATGCTCACTTTCAGTAATTGTAGATAGGCGCTCATTTGGGAATGATGCTCACTTTCAGTAATTGTAGACAGGCACTCATTGGGGAATCATGCTCACTTTCAGTAATTGTAGATAGGCACTCATTGGGGAATTATGCTCACTTTCAGTAAATGTAGATAGGCGCTCATTGGGGAATCATGCTCACTTTCAGTAACTGTAGATAGGCGCTCATTTGGGAATGATGCTCACTTTCAGTAATTGTAGATAGGCGCTCATTTGGGAATCATGCTCACTTTCAGTAATTGTAGATAGGCATTCATTGGGGAATCATGCTCACTTTCAGTAATTGTAGAAAGGCACTCGTTTGGAAATTATGGTCTCTTTCAGTAATTGTAGATAGGCACTCATTTGGGAATCATGCTCCCTTTCAGTAATTGTAGATAGGGACTCATGGGGAATTATGCTCACTTTCAGAAATTGTAGACAGGCACTCATTGGGGAATCATGCTCACTTTCAGTAATTGTAGATAGGTACTCATTGGGGAATCATGCTCACTTTCAGTAATTGTAGATAGGCACTCATTGGGGAATCATCCTCACTTTCAGTAATTGTAGACAGGCACTCATTGGGGAATCATGCTCACTTTCAGTAATTGTAGAAAGGCACTTGTTTGGAAATTATGGTCTCTTTCAGTAATTGTAGATAGGCACTCATTTGGGAATCATGCTCACTTTCAGTAATTGTAGATAGGCACTCATTGGAGAATCATGCTCACTTTCAGTAATTGTAGATAGGCACTCATTGGGGAATTATGCTCACTTTCAGTAATTGTAGATAGGTACTCATTGGGGAATTATGCTCACTTTCAGTAATTGTAGATAGGTACTCATTGGGGAATTATGCTAGGCGCTCATTTGGGAATGATGCTCACTTTCAGTAATTGTAGACAGGCACTCATTGGGGAATCATGCTCACTTTCAGTAATTGTAGATAGGCACTCATTGGGGAATCATGCTCACTTTCAGTAATTGTAGACAAGCACTCATTGGGGAATCATGCTCACTTTCAGTAATTGTAGAAAGGCACTCGTTTGGAAATTATGGTCACTTTCAGTAATTATAGACAGGCACTCATTTGGGAATCATGCTCACTTTCAGTAATTGTAGATAGGCACTCATTTGGGAATCATGCTCACTTTCAGTATTGTAGATAGGCACTCGTTTGGAAATTATGGTCACTTTCAGTAATTGTAGATAGGCACTCATTGGGGAATTATGGTCACTTTCAGTAATTGTAGATAGGCACTCATTTGGGAATCATGCTCACTTTCATTAATTGTAGATAGGTACTCATTGGGGAATTATGGTCACTTTCAGTAATTGTAGATAGGCACTCATTGGGGAATTATGCCCACTTTCAGTATTGTAGATAGGTACTCATTGGGGAATTATGCTCACTTTCAGTAATTGTAGATAGGTACTCATTGGGGAATTATGCTCACTTTCAGTAATTGTAGATAGGCGCTCATTTGGGACTGATGCTCACTTTCAGTAATTGTAGACAGGCACTCATTGGGGAATCATGCTCACTTTCAGTAATTGCAGATAGGCACTCATTGGGGAATCATGCTCACTTTCAGTAATTGTAGACAAGCACTCATTGGGGAATCATGCTCACTTTCAGTAATTGTAGAAAGGCACTCGTTTGGAAATTATAGTCACTTTCAGTAATTGTAGATAGGCACTCATTTGGGAATCATGCTCACTTTCAGTAATTGTAGAAAGGCACTCGTTTGGAAATTATGGTCACTTTCAGTAATTGTAGATAGGCACTCATTTGGGAATCGTGCTCACTTTCAGTATTGTAGATAGGCACTCATTGGGGAATCATGCTCACTTTCAGTAATTGTAGATAGGCACTCATTGGGGAATTATGCTCACTTTCAGTAATTGTAGATAGGCACTCATTGGGGAATCAAGCTCACTTTCAGTAATTGTAGATAGGCGCTCATTGGGGAATCATGCTCACTTTCAGTAATTCTAGATAGGCGCTCATTTGGGAATCATGCTCACTTTCAGTAATTGTAGATAGCCGCTCATTTGGGAATCATGCTCACTTTCAGTAATTGTAGATAGGCACTCATTGGGGAATCATGCTCACCTTCAGTAATTGTAGAAAGGCACTCGTTTGGAAATTATGGTCTCTTTCAGTAATTGTAGATAGGGACTCATTGGGGAATTATGCTCACTTTCAGTAATTGTAGACAGGCACTCATTGGGGAATCATGCTCACTTTCAGTAATTGTAGATAGGCACTCATTGGGGAATCATGCTCATTTTCAGTAATTGTAGATAGGCACTCATTGGGGAATCATCCTCACTTTCAGTAATTGTAGACAGGCACTCATTGGGGAATCATGCTCACTTTCAGTAATTGTAGAAAGGCACTCGTTTGGAAATTATGGTCTCTTTCAGTAATTGTAGATAGGCACTCATTTGGGAATCATGCTCACTTTCAGTAATTGTAGATAGGCACTCATTGGAGAATCATGCTCACTTTCAGTAATTGTAGATAGGCACTCATTGGGGAATTATGCTCACTTTCAGTAATTGTAGATAGGTACTCATTGGGGAATTATGCTCACTTTCAGTAATTGTAGATAGGTACTCGTTGGGGAATTATGCTCACTTTCAGTAATTGTAGATAGGCGCTCATTTGGGAATGATGCTCACTTTCAGTAATTGTAGACAGGCACTCATTGGGGAATCATGCTCACTTTCAGTAATTGTAGATAGGCACTCATTGGGGAATCATGCTCACTTTCAGTAATTGTAGACAAGCACTCATTGGGGAATCATGCTCACTTTCAGTAATTGTAGAAAGGCACTCATTTGGAAATTATGGTCACTTTCAGTAATTGTAAATAGGCACTCATTTGGGAATCATGCTCACTTTCAGTAATTGTAGAAAGGCACTCGTTTGGAAATTATGGTCACTTTCAGTAATTGTAGATAGGCACTCATTTGGGAATCGTGCTCACTTTCAGTATTGTAGATAGGCACTCATTGGGGAATCATGCTCACTTTCAGTAATTGTAGATAGGCACTCATTGGGGAATTATGCTCACTTTCAGTAATTGTAGATAGGTACTCATTGGGGAATTATGCTCACTTTCAGTAATTGTAGATAGGCACTCATTGGGGAATCATGCTCACTTTCAGTAATTGTAGATAGGCACTCATTGGGGAATCATGCTCACTTTCAGTAATTGTAGATAGGCGCTCATTGGGGAATCATGCTCACTTTCAGTAATTGTAGATAGGCGCTCATTTGGGAATGATGCTCACTTTCAGTAATTGTAGACAGGCACTCATTGGGGAATCATGCTCACTTTCAGTAATTGTAGATAGGCACTCATTGGGGAATTATGCTCACTTTCAGTAAATGTAGATAGGCGCTCATTGGGGAATCATGCTCACTTTCAGTAACTGTAGATAGGCGCTCATTTGGGAATGATGCTCACTTTCAGTAATTGTAGATAGGCGCTCATTTGGGAATCATGCTCACTTTCAGTAATTGTAGATAGGCATTCATTGGGGAATCATGCTCACTTTCAGTAATTGTAGAAAGGCACTCGTTTGGAAATTATGGTCTCTTTCAGTAATTGTAGATAGGCACTCATTTGGGAATCATGCTCCCTTTCAGTAATTGTAGATAGGGACTCATGGGGAATTATGCTCACTTTCAGAAATTGTAGACAGGCACTCATTGGGGAATCATGCTCACTTTCAGTAATTGTAGATAGGTACTCATTGGGGAATCATGCTCACTTTCAGTAATTGTAGATAGGCACTCATTGGGGAATCATCCTCACTTTCAGTAATTGTAGACAGGCACTCATTGGGGAATCATGCTCACTTTCAGTAATTGTAGAAAGGCACTTGTTTGGAAATTATGGTCTCTTTCAGTAATTGTAGATAGGCACTCATTTGGGAATCATGCTCACTTTCAGTAATTGTAGATAGGCACTCATTGGAGAATCATGCTCACTTTCAGTAATTGTAGATAGGCACTCATTGGGGAATTATGCTCACTTTCAGTAATTGTAGATAGGTACTCATTGGGGAATTATGCTCACTTTCAGTAATTGTAGATAGGTACTCATTGGGGAATTATGCTAGGCGCTCATTTGGGAATGATGCTCACTTTCAGTAATTGTAGACAGGCACTCATTGGGGAATCATGCTCACTTTCAGTAATTGTAGATAGGCACTCATTGGGGAATCATGCTCACTTTCAGTAATTGTAGACAAGCACTCATTGGGGAATCATGCTCACTTTCAGTAATTGTAGAAAGGCACTCGTTTGGAAATTATGGTCACTTTCAGTAATTATAGACAGGCACTCATTTGGGAATCATGCTCACTTTCAGTAATTGTAGATAGGCACTCATTTGGGAATCATGCTCACTTTCAGTATTGTAGATAGGCACTCGTTTGGAAATTATGGTCACTTTCAGTAATTGTAGATAGGCACTCATTGGGGAATTATGGTCACTTTCAGTAATTGTAGATAGGCACTCATTTGGGAATCATGCTCACTTTCATTAATTGTAGATAGGTACTCATTGGGGAATTATGGTCACTTTCAGTAATTGTAGATAGGCACTCATTGGGGAATTATGCCCACTTTCAGTATTGTAGATAGGTACTCATTGGGGAATTATGCTCACTTTCAGTAATTGTAGATAGGTACTCATTGGGGAATTATGCTCACTTTCAGTAATTGTAGATAGGCGCTCATTTGGGACTGATGCTCACTTTCAGTAATTGTAGACAGGCACTCATTGGGGAATCATGCTCACTTTCAGTAATTGCAGATAGGCACTCATTGGGGAATCATGCTCACTTTCAGTAATTGTAGACAAGCACTCATTGGGGAATCATGCTCACTTTCAGTAATTGTAGAAAGGCACTCGTTTGGAAATTATAGTCACTTTCAGTAATTGTAGATAGGCACTCATTTGGGAATCATGCTCACTTTCAGTAATTGTAGAAAGGCACTCGTTTGGAAATTATGGTCACTTTCAGTAATTGTAGATAGGCACTCATTTGGGAATCGTGCTCACTTTCAGTATTGTAGATAGGCACTCATTGGGGAATCATGCTCACTTTCAGTAATTGTAGATAGGCACTCATTGGGGAATTATGCTCACTTTCAGTAATTGTAGGTAGGTACTCATTGGGGAATTATGCTCACTTTCAGTAATTGTAGATAGGCACTCATTGGGGAATTATGCTCACTTTCAGTAATTGTAGATAGGTACTCATTGGGGAATTATGCTCACTTTCAGTAATTGTAGATAGGCACTCATTGGGGAATCATGCTCACTTTCAGTAATTGTAGATAGGCACTCATCGGGGAATCATGCTCACTTTCAGTAATTGTAGATAGGCACTCATTTGGGAATCATGCTCACTTTCAGTAATTGTAGATAGGTACTCATTGGGGAATTATGCCCACTTTCAGTATTGTAGATAGGTACTCATTGGGGAATTATGCTCACTTTCAGTAATTGTAGATAGGCACTCATTGGGGAATTATGCTCACTTTCAGTAATTGTAGATAGGCACTCATTGGGGAATCATGCTCACTTTCAGTAATTGTAGATAGGCACTCATTTGGGAATCATGCTCACTTTCAGTAATTGTAGATAGGTACTCATTGGGGAATTATGCCCACTTTCAGTATTGTAGATAGGTACTCATTGGGGAATTATGCTCACTTTCAGTAATTGTAGATAGGCACTTATTGGGGAATCATCCTCACTTTCAGTATTGTAGGTAGGCACTCATTGGGGAATCATGCTCACTTTCAGTAATTGTAGATAGGCACTCATTGGGGAATTATGCTCACTTTCAGTAATTGTAGGTAGGTACTCATTGGGGAATTATGCTCACTTTCAGTAATTGTAGATAGGCACTCATTGGGGAATCAAGCTCACTTTCAGTAATTGTAGATAGGCGCTCATTGGGGAATCATGCTCACTTTCAGTAATTGTAGATAGGCGCTCATTTGGGAATCATGCTCACTTTCAGTAATTGTAGATAGCCGCTCATTTGGGAATCATGCTCACTTTCAGTAATTGTAGATAGGCACTCATTGGGGAATCATGCTCACCTTCAGTAATTGTAGAAAGGCACTCGTTTGGAAATTATGGTCTCTTTCAGTAATTGTAGATAGGGACTCATTGGGGAATTATGCTCACTTTCAGTAATTGTAGACAGGCACTCATTGGGGAATCATGCTCACTTTCAGTAATTGTAGATAGGCACTCATTGGGGAATCATGCTCATTTTCAGTAATTGTAGATAGGCACTCATTGGGGAATCATCCTCACTTTCAGTAATTGTAGACAGGCACTCATTGGGGAATCATGCTCACTTTCAGTAATTGTAGAAAGGCACTCGTTTGGAAATTATGGTCTCTTTCAGTAATTGTAGATAGGCACTCATTTGGGAATCATGCTCACTTTCAGTAATTGTAGATAGGCACTCATTGGAGAATCATGCTCACTTTCAGTAATTGTAGATAGGCACTCATTGGGGAATTATGCTCACTTTCAGTAATTGTAGATAGGTACTCATTGGGGAATTATGCTCACTTTCAGTAATTGTAGATAGGTACTCGTTGGGGAATTATGCTCACTTTCAGTAATTGTAGATAGGCGCTCATTTGGGAATGATGCTCACTTTCAGTAATTGTAGACAGGCACTCATTGGGGAATCATGCTCACTTTCAGTAATTGTAGATAGGCACTCATTGGGGAATCATGCTCACTTTCAGTAATTGTAGACAAGCACTCATTGGGGAATCATGCTCACTTTCAGTAATTGTAGAAAGGCACTCATTTGGAAATTATGGTCACTTTCAGTAATTGTAAATAGGCACTCATTTGGGAATCATGCTCACTTTCAGTAATTGTAGAAAGGCACTCGTTTGGAAATTATGGTCACTTTCAGTAATTGTAGATAGGCACTCATTTGGGAATCGTGCTCACTTTCAGTATTGTAGATAGGCACTCATTGGGGAATCATGCTCACTTTCAGTAATTGTAGATAGGCACTCATTGGGGAATTATGCTCACTTTCAGTAATTGTAGATAGGTACTCATTGGGGAATTATGCTCACTTTCAGTAATTGTAGATAGGCACTCATTGGGGAATCATGCTCACTTTCAGTAATTGTAGATAGGCACTCATTGGGGAATCATGCTCACTTTCAGTAATTGTAGATAGGCGCTCATTGGGGAATCATGCTCACTTTCAGTAATTGTAGATAGGCGCTCATTTGGGAATGATGCTCACTTTCAGTAATTGTAGACAGGCACTCATTGGGGAATCATGCTCACTTTCAGTAATTGTAGATAGGCACTCATTGGGGAATTATGCTCACTTTCAGTAAATGTAGATAGGCGCTCATTGGGGAATCATGCTCACTTTCAGTAACTGTAGATAGGCGCTCATTTGGGAATGATGCTCACTTTCAGTAATTGTAGATAGGCGCTCATTTGGGAATCATGCTCACTTTCAGTAATTGTAGATAGGCATTCATTGGGGAATCATGCTCACTTTCAGTAATTGTAGAAAGGCACTCGTTTGGAAATTATGGTCTCTTTCAGTAATTGTAGATAGGCACTCATTTGGGAATCATGCTCCCTTTCAGTAATTGTAGATAGGGACTCATGGGGAATTATGCTCACTTTCAGAAATTGTAGACAGGCACTCATTGGGGAATCATGCTCACTTTCAGTAATTGTAGATAGGTACTCATTGGGGAATCATGCTCACTTTCAGTAATTGTAGATAGGCACTCATTGGGGAATCATCCTCACTTTCAGTAATTGTAGACAGGCACTCATTGGGGAATCATGCTCACTTTCAGTAATTGTAGAAAGGCACTTGTTTGGAAATTATGGTCTCTTTCAGTAATTGTAGATAGGCACTCATTTGGGAATCATGCTCACTTTCAGTAATTGTAGATAGGCACTCATTGGAGAATCATGCTCACTTTCAGTAATTGTAGATAGGCACTCATTGGGGAATTATGCTCACTTTCAGTAATTGTAGATAGGTACTCATTGGGGAATTATGCTCACTTTCAGTAATTGTAGATAGGTACTCATTGGGGAATTATGCTAGGCGCTCATTTGGGAATGATGCTCACTTTCAGTAATTGTAGACAGGCACTCATTGGGGAATCATGCTCACTTTCAGTAATTGTAGATAGGCACTCATTGGGGAATCATGCTCACTTTCAGTAATTGTAGACAAGCACTCATTGGGGAATCATGCTCAATTTCAGTAATTGTAGAAAGGCACTCGTTTGGAAATTATGGTCACTTTCAGTAATTATAGACAGGCACTCATTTGGGAATCATGCTCACTTTCAGTAATTGTAGATAGGCACTCATTTGGGAATCATGCTCACTTTCAGTATTGTAGATAGGCACTCGTTTGGAAATTATGGTCACTTTCAGTAATTGTAGATAGGCACTCATTGGGGAATTATGGTCACTTTCAGTAATTGTAGATAGGCACTCATTTGGGAATCATGCTCACTTTCATTAATTGTAGATAGGTACTCATTGGGGAATTATGGTCACTTTCAGTAATTGTAGATAGGCACTCATTGGGGAATTATGCCCACTTTCAGTATTGTAGATAGGTACTCATTGGGGAATTATGCTCACTTTCAGTAATTGTAGATAGGTACTCATTGGGGAATTATGCTCACTTTCAGTAATTGTAGATAGGCGCTCATTTGGGACTGATGCTCACTTTCAGTAATTGTAGACAGGCACTCATTGGGGAATCATGCTCACTTTCAGTAATTGCAGATAGGCACTCATTGGGGAATCATGCTCACTTTCAGTAATTGTAGACAAGCACTCATTGGGGAATCATGCTCACTTTCAGTAATTGTAGAAAGGCACTCGTTTGGAAATTATAGTCACTTTCAGTAATTGTAGATAGGCACTCATTTGGGAATCATGCTCACTTTCAGTAATTGTAGAAAGGCACTCGTTTGGAAATTATGGTCACTTTCAGTAATTGTAGATAGGCACTCATTTGGGAATCGTGCTCACTTTCAGTATTGTAGATAGGCACTCATTGGGGAATCATGCTCACTTTCAGTAATTGTAGATAGGCACTCATTGGGGAATTATGCTCACTTTCAGTAATTGTAGGTAGGTACTCATTGGGGAATTATGCTCACTTTCAGTAATTGTAGATAGGCACTCATTGGGGAATTATGCTCACTTTCAGTAATTGTAGATAGGTACTCATTGGGGAATTATGCTCACTTTCAGTAATTGTAGATAGGCACTCATTGGGGAATCATGCTCACTTTCAGTAATTGTAGATAGGCACTCATCGGGGAATCATGCTCACTTTCAGTAATTGTAGATAGGCGCTCATTTGGGAATCATGCTCACTTTCAGTAATTGTAGATAGGCGCTCATTTGGGAATGATGCTCACTTTCAGTAATTGTAGACAGGCACTCATTGGGGAATCATGCTCACTTTCAGTAATTGTAGATAGGCGCTCATTGGGGAATTATGCTCACTTTCAGTAAGTGTAGATAGGCGCTCATTGGGGAATCATGCTCACTTTCAGTAATTGTAGATAGGCGCTCATTTGGGAATGATGCTCACTTTCAGTAATTGTAGATAGGCGCTCATTTGGGAATCATGCTCACTTTCAGTAATTGTAGATAGGCACTCATTGGGGAATCATGCTCACTTTCAGTAATTGTAGAAAGGCACTCGTTTGGAAATCATGGTCCCTTTCAGTAATTGTAGATAGGCACTCATTTGGGAATCATGCTCACTTTCAGTAATTGTAGATAGGGACTCATTGGGGAAATATGCTCACTTTCAGTAATTGTAGACAGGCACTCATTGGGGAATCATGCTCACTTTCAGTAATTGTAGATAGGCACTCATTGGGGAATCATGCTCACTTTCAGTAATTGTAGATAGGCACTCATTGGGGAATCATCCTCACTTTCAGTAATTGTAGACAGGCACTCATTGGGGAATCATGCTCACTTTCAGTACTTGTAGAAAGGCACTCGTTTGGAAATTATGGTCTCTTTCAGTAATTGTAGATAGGCACTCATTTGGGAATCATGCTCACTTTCAGTAATTGTAGATAGGCACTCATTGGAGAATCATGCTCACTTTCAGTAATTGTAGATAGGCACTCATTGGGGAATTATGCTCACTTTCAGTAATTGTAGATAGGTACTCATTGGGGAATTATGCTCACTTTCAGTAATTGTAGATAGGTACTCATTGGGGAATTATGCTCACTTTCAGTAATTGTAGATAGGCGCTCATTTGGGAATGATGCTCACTTTCAGTAATTGTAGACAGGCACTCATTGGGGAATCATGCTCACTTTCAGTAATTGTAGATAGGCACTCATTGGGGAATCATGCTCACTTTCAGTAATTGTAGACAAGCACTCATTGGGGAATCATGCTCACTTTCAGTAATTGTAGAAAGGCACTCGTTTGGAAATTATGGTCACTTTCAGTAATTATAGATAGGCACTCATTTGGGAATCATGCTCACTTTCAGTAATTGTAGAAAGGCACTCGTTTGGAAATTATGGTCTCTTTCAGTAATTGTAGATAGGCACTCATTTGGGAATTATGGTCACTTTCAGTATTGTAGATAGGCACTCATTGGGGAATCATGCTCACTTTCAGTAATTGTAGATAGGCACTCATTTGGGAATCATGCTCACTTTCAGTAATTGTAGATAGGTACTCATTGGGGAATTATGCCCACTTTCAGTATTGTAGATAGGTACTCATTGGGGAATTATGCTCACTTTCAGTAATTGTAGATAGGCACTCATTGGGGAATTATGCTCACTTTCAGTAATTGTAGATAGGCACTTATTGGGGAATCATCCTCACTTTCAGTATTGTAGGTAGGCACTCATTGGGAAATCATGCTCACTTTCAGTAATTGTAGATAGGCACTCATTGGGGAATTATGCTCACTTTCAGTAATTGTAGGTAGGTACTCATTGGGGAATTATGCTCACTTTCAGTAATTGTAGATAGGCACTCATTGGGGAATCAAGCTCACTTTCAGTAATTGTAGATAGGCGCTCATTGGGGAATCATGCTCACTTTCAGTAATTGTAGATAGGCGCTCATTTGGGAATCATGCTCACTTTCAGTAATTGTAGATAGCCGCTCATTTGGGAATCATGCTCACTTTCAGTAATTGTAGATAGGCACTCATTGGGGAATCATGCTCACCTTCAGTAATTGTAGAAAGGCACTCGTTTGGAAATTATGGTCACTTTCAGTAATTGTAGATAGGCACTCATTTGGGAATCATGCTCACTTTCAGTAATTGTAGATAGGGACTCATTGGGGAATTATGCTCACTTTCAGTAATTGTAGATAGGCACTCATTGGGGAATCATGCTCACTTTCAGTAGTGTAGATAGGCACTCATTGGGGAATCATGCTCACTTTCAGTAATTGTAGATAGGCACTCATTTGGGAATCATGCTCACTTTCAGTAATTGTAGATAGGTACTCATTGGGGAATTATGCCCACTTTCAGTATTGTAGATAGGTACTCATTGGGGAATTATGCTCACTTTCAGTAATTGTAGATAGGCACTTATTGGGGAATCATCCTCACTTTCAGTATTGTAGGTAGGCACTCATTGGGGAATCATGCTCACTTTCAGTAATTGTAGATAGGCACTCATTGGGGAATTATGCTCACTTTCAGTAATTGTAGGTAGGTACTCATTGGGGAATTATGCTCACTTTCAGTGATTGTAGATAGGCACTCATTGGGGAATCAAGCTCACTTTCAGTAATTGTAGATAGGCGCTCATTGGGGAATCATGCTCACTTTCAGTAATTCTAGATAGGCGCTCATTTGGGAATCATGCTCACTTTCAGTAATTGTAGATAGCCGCTCATTTGGGAATCATGCTCACTTTCAGTAATTGTAGATAGGCACTCATTGGGGAATCATGCTCACCTTCAGTAATTGTAGAAAGGCACTCGTTTGGAAATTATGGTCTCTTTCAGTAATTGTAGATAGGGACTCATTGGGGAATTATGCTCACTTTCAGTAATTGTAGACAGGCACTCATTGGGGAATCATGGTCACTTTCAGTAATTGTAGATAGGCACTCATTGGGGAATCATGCTCATTTTCAGTAATTGTAGATAGGCACTCATTGGGGAATCATCCTCACTTTCAGTAATTGTAGACAGGCACTCATTGGGGAATCATGCTCACTTTCAGTAATTGTAGAAAGGCACTCGTTTGGAAATTATGGTCTCTTTCAGTAATTGTAGATAGGCACTCATTTGGGAATCATGCTCACTTTCAGTAATTGTAGATAGGCACTCATTGGAGAATCATGCTCACTTTCAGTAATTGTAGATAGGCACTCATTGGGGAATTATGCTCACTTTCAGTAATTGTAGATAGGTACTCATTGGGGAATTATGCTCACTTTCAGTAATTGTAGATAGGTACTCGTTGGGGAATTATGCTCACTTTCAGTAATTGTAGATAGGCGCTCATTTGGGAATGATGCTCACTTTCAGTAATTGTAGACAGGCACTCATTGGGGAATCATGCTCACTTTCAGTAATTGTAGATAGGCACTCATTGGGGAATCATGCTCACTTTCAGTAATTGTAGACAAGCACTCATTGGGGAATCATGCTCACTTTCAGTAATTGTAGAAAGGCACTCATTTGGAAATTATGGTCACTTTCAGTAATTGTAAATAGTCACTCATTTGGGAATCATGCTCACTTTCAGTAATTGTAGAAAGGCACTCGTTTGGAAATTATGGTCACTTTCAGTAATTGTAGATAGGCACTCATTTGGGAATCGTGCTCACTTTCAGTATTGTAGATAGGCACTCATTGGGGAATCATGCTCACTTTCAGTAATTGTAGATAGGCACTCATTGGGGAATTATGCTCACTTTCAGTAATTGTAGATAGGTACTCATTGGGGAATTATGCTCACTTTCAGTAATTGTAGATAGGCACTCATTGGGTAATCATGCTCACTTTCAGTAATTGTAGATAGGCACTCATTGGGGAATCATGCTCACTTTCAGTAATTGTAGATAGGCGCTCATTGGGGAATCATGCTCACTTTCAGTAATTGTAGATAGGCGCTCATTTGGGAATGATGCTCACTTTCAGTAATTGTAGACAGGCACTCATTGGGGAATCATGCTCACTTTCAGTAATTGTAGATAGGCACTCATTGGGGAATTATGCTCACTTTCAGTAAATGTAGATAGGCGCTCATTGGGGAATCATGCTCACTTTCAGTAACTGTAGATAGGCGCTCATTTGGGAATGATGCTCACTTTCAGTAATTGTAGATAGGCGCTCATTTGGGAATCATGCTCACTTTCAGTAATTGTAGATAGGCATTCATTGGGGAATCATGCTCACTTTCAGTAATTGTAGAAAGGCACTCGTTTGGAAATTATGGTCTCTTTCAGTAATTGTAGATAGGCACTCATTTGGGAATCATGCTCCCTTTCAGTAATTGTAGATAGGGACTCATGGGGAATTATGCTCACTTTCAGAAATTGTAGACAGGCACTCATTGGGGAATCATGCTCACTTTCAGTAATTGTAGATAGGTACTCATTGGGGAATCATGCTCACTTTCAGTAATTGTAGATAGGCACTCATTGGGGAATCATCCTCACTTTCAGTAATTGTAGACAGGCACTCATTGGGGAATCATGCTCACTTTCAGTAATTGTAGAAAGGCACTTGTTTGGAAATTATGGTCTCTTTCAGTAATTGTAGATAGGCACTCATTTGGGAATCATGCTCACTTTCAGTAATTGTAGATAGGCACTCATTGGAGAATCATGCTCACTTTCAGTAATTGTAGATAGGCACTCATTGGGGAATTATGCTCACTTTCAGTAATTGTAGATAGGTACTCATTGGGGAATTATGCTCACTTTCAGTAATTGTAGATAGGTACTCATTGGGGAATTATGCTAGGCGCTCATTTGGGAATGATGCTCACTTTCAGTAATTGTAGACAGGCACTCATTGGGGAATCATGCTCACTTTCAGTAATTGTAGATAGGCACTCATTGGGGAATCATGCTCACTTTCAGTAATTGTAGACAAGCACTCATTGGGGAATCATGCTCACTTTCAGTAATTGTAGAAAGGCACTCGTTTGGAAATTATGGTCACTTTCAGTAATTATAGACAGGCACTCATTTGGGAATCATGCTCACTTTCAGTAATTGTAGATAGGCACTCATTTGGGAATCATGCTCACTTTCAGTATTGTAGATAGGCACTCGTTTGGAAATTATGGTCACTTTCAGTAATTGTAGATAGGCACTCATTGGGGAATTATGGTCACTTTCAGTAATTGTAGATAGGCACTCATTTGGGAATCATGCTCACTTTCATTAATTGTAGATAGGTACTCATTGGGGAATTATGGTCACTTTCAGTAATTGTAGATAGGCACTCATTGGGGAATTATGCCCACTTTCAGTATTGTAGATAGGTACTCATTGGGGAATTATGCTCACTTTCAGTAATTGTAGATAGGTACTCATTGGGGAATTATGCTCACTTTCAGTAATTGTAGATAGGCGCTCATTTGGGACTGATGCTCACTTTCAGTAATTGTAGACAGGCACTCATTGGGGAATCATGCTCACTTTCAGTAATTGCAGATAGGCACTCATTGGGGAATCATGCTCACTTTCAGTAATTGTAGACAAGCACTCATTGGGGAATCATGCTCACTTTCAGTAATTGTAGAAAGGCACTCGTTTGGAAATTATAGTCACTTTCAGTAATTGTAGATAGGCACTCATTTGGGAATCATGCTCACTTTCAGTAATTGTAGAAAGGCACTCGTTTGGAAATTATGGTCACTTTCAGTAATTGTAGATAGGCACTCATTTGGGAATCGTGCTCACTTTCAGTATTGTAGATAGGCACTCATTGGGGAATCATGCTCACTTTCAGTAATTGTAGATAGGCACTCATTGGGGAATTATGCTCACTTTCAGTAATTGTAGATAGGCACTCATTGGGGAATCAAGCTCACTTTCAGTAATTGTAGATAGGCGCTCATTGGGGAATCATGCTCACTTTCAGTAATTCTAGATAGGCGCTCATTTGGGAATCATGCTCACTTTCAGTAATTGTAGATAGCCGCTCATTTGGGAATCATGCTCACTTTCAGTAATTGTAGATAGGCACTCATTGGGGAATCATGCTCACCTTCAGTAATTGTAGAAAGGCACTCGTTTGGAAATTATGGTCTCTTTCAGTAATTGTAGATAGGGACTCATTGGGGAATTATGCTCACTTTCAGTAATTGTAGACAGGCACTCATTGGGGAATCATGCTCACTTTCAGTAATTGTAGATAGGCACTCATTGGGGAATCATGCTCATTTTCAGTAATTGTAGATAGGCACTCATTGGGGAATCATCCTCACTTTCAGTAATTGTAGACAGGCACTCATTGGGGAATCATGCTCACTTTCAGTAATTGTAGAAAGGCACTCGTTTGGAAATTATGGTCTCTTTCAGTAATTGTAGATAGGCACTCATTTGGGAATCATGCTCACTTTCAGTAATTGTAGATAGGCACTCATTGGAGAATCATGCTCACTTTCAGTAATTGTAGATAGGCACTCATTGGGGAATTATGCTCACTTTCAGTAATTGTAGATAGGTACTCATTGGGGAATTATGCTCACTTTCAGTAATTGTAGATAGGTACTCGTTGGGGAATTATGCTCACTTTCAGTAATTGTAGATAGGCGCTCATTTGGGAATGATGCTCACTTTCAGTAATTGTAGACAGGCACTCATTGGGGAATCATGCTCACTTTCAGTAATTGTAGATAGGCACTCATTGGGGAATCATGCTCACTTTCAGTAATTGTAGACAAGCACTCATTGGGGAATCATGCTCACTTTCAGTAATTGTAGAAAGGCACTCATTTGGAAATTATGGTCACTTTCAGTAATTGTAAATAGGCACTCATTTGGGAATCATGCTCACTTTCAGTAATTGTAGAAAGGCACTCGTTTGGAAATTATGGTCACTTTCAGTAATTGTAGATAGGCACTCATTTGGGAATCGTGCTCACTTTCAGTATTGTAGATAGGCACTCATTGGGGAATCATGCTCACTTTCAGTAATTGTAGATAGGCACTCATTGGGGAATTATGCTCACTTTCAGTAATTGTAGATAGGTACTCATTGGGGAATTATGCTCACTTTCAGTAATTGTAGATAGGCACTCATTGGGGAATCATGCTCACTTTCAGTAATTGTAGATAGGCACTCATTGGGGAATCATGCTCACTTTCAGTAATTGTAGATAGGCGCTCATTGGGGAATCATGCTCACTTTCAGTAATTGTAGATAGGCGCTCATTTGGGAATGATGCTCACTTTCAGTAATTGTAGACAGGCACTCATTGGGGAATCATGCTCACTTTCAGTAATTGTAGATAGGCACTCATTGGGGAATTATGCTCACTTTCAGTAAATGTAGATAGGCGCTCATTGGGGAATCATGCTCACTTTCAGTAACTGTAGATAGGCGCTCATTTGGGAATGATGCTCACTTTCAGTAATTGTAGATAGGCGCTCATTTGGGAATCATGCTCACTTTCAGTAATTGTAGATAGGCATTCATTGGGGAATCATGCTCACTTTCAGTAATTGTAGAAAGGCACTCGTTTGGAAATTATGGTCTCTTTCAGTAATTGTAGATAGGCACTCATTTGGGAATCATGCTCCCTTTCAGTAATTGTAGATAGGGACTCATGGGGAATTATGCTCACTTTCAGAAATTGTAGACAGGCACTCATTGGGGAATCATGCTCACTTTCAGTAATTGTAGATAGGTACTCATTGGGGAATCATGCTCACTTTCAGTAATTGTAGATAGGCACTCATTGGGGAATCATCCTCACTTTCAGTAATTGTAGACAGGCACTCATTGGGGAATCATGCTCACTTTCAGTAATTGTAGAAAGGCACTTGTTTGGAAATTATGGTCTCTTTCAGTAATTGTAGATAGGCACTCATTTGGGAATCATGCTCACTTTCAGTAATTGTAGATAGGCACTCATTGGAGAATCATGCTCACTTTCAGTAATTGTAGATAGGCACTCATTGGGGAATTATGCTCACTTTCAGTAATTGTAGATAGGTACTCATTGGGGAATTATGCTCACTTTCAGTAATTGTAGATAGGTACTCATTGGGGAATTATGCTAGGCGCTCATTTGGGAATGATGCTCACTTTCAGTAATTGTAGACAGGCACTCATTGGGGAATCATGCTCACTTTCAGTAATTGTAGATAGGCACTCATTGGGGAATCATGCTCACTTTCAGTAATTGTAGACAAGCACTCATTGGGGAATCATGCTCACTTTCAGTAATTGTAGAAAGGCACTCGTTTGGAAATTATGGTCACTTTCAGTAATTATAGACAGGCACTCATTTGGGAATCATGCTCACTTTCAGTAATTGTAGATAGGCACTCATTTGGGAATCATGCTCACTTTCAGTATTGTAGATAGGCACTCGTTTGGAAATTATGGTCACTTTCAGTAATTGTAGATAGGCACTCATTGGGGAATTATGGTCACTTTCAGTAATTGTAGATAGGCACTCATTTGGGAATCATGCTCACTTTCATTAATTGTAGATAGGTACTCATTGGGGAATTATGGTCACTTTCAGTAATTGTAGATAGGCACTCATTGGGGAATTATGCCCACTTTCAGTATTGTAGATAGGTACTCATTGGGGAATTATGCTCACTTTCAGTAATTGTAGATAGGTACTCATTGGGGAATTATGCTCACTTTCAGTAATTGTAGATAGGCGCTCATTTGGGACTGATGCTCACTTTCAGTAATTGTAGACAGGCACTCATTGGGGAATCATGCTCACTTTCAGTAATTGCAGATAGGCACTCATTGGGGAATCATGCTCACTTTCAGTAATTGTAGACAAGCACTCATTGGGGAATCATGCTCACTTTCAGTAATTGTAGAAAGGCACTCGTTTGGAAATTATAGTCACTTTCAGTAATTGTAGATAGGCACTCATTTGGGAATCATGCTCACTTTCAGTAATTGTAGAAAGGCACTCGTTTGGAAATTATGGTCACTTTCAGTAATTGTAGATAGGCACTCATTTGGGAATCGTGCTCACTTTCAGTATTGTAGATAGGCACTCATTGGGGAATCATGCTCACTTTCAGTAATTGTAGATAGGCACTCATTGGGGAATTATGCTCACTTTCAGTAATTGTAGGTAGGTACTCATTGGGGAATTATGCTCACTTTCAGTAATTGTAGATAGGCACTCATTGGGGAATTATGCTCACTTTCAGTAATTGTAGATAGGTACTCATTGGGGAATTATGCTCACTTTCAGTAATTGTAGATAGGCACTCATTGGGGAATCATGCTCACTTTCAGTAATTGTAGATAGGCACTCATCGGGGAATCATGCTCACTTTCAGTAATTGTAGATAGGCACTCATTTGGGAATCATGCTCACTTTCAGTAATTGTAGATAGGTACTCATTGGGGAATTATGCCCACTTTCAGTATTGTAGATAGGTACTCATTGGGGAATTATGCTCACTTTCAGTAATTGTAGATAGGCACTCATTGGGGAATTATGCTCACTTTCAGTAATTGTAGATAGGCACTCATTGGGGAATCATGCTCACTTTCAGTAATTGTAGATAGGCACTCATTTGGGAATCATGCTCACTTTCAGTAATTGTAGATAGGTACTCATTGGGGAATTATGCCCACTTTCAGTATTGTAGATAGGTACTCATTGGGGAATTATGCTCACTTTCAGTAATTGTAGATAGGCACTTATTGGGGAATCATCCTCACTTTCAGTATTGTAGGTAGGCACTCATTGGGGAATCATGCTCACTTTCAGTAATTGTAGATAGGCACTCATTGGGGAATTATGCTCACTTTCAGTAATTGTAGGTAGGTACTCATTGGGGAATTATGCTCACTTTCAGTAATTGTAGATAGGCACTCATTGGGGAATCAAGCTCACTTTCAGTAATTGTAGATAGGCGCTCATTGGGGAATCATGCTCACTTTCAGTAATTGTAGATAGGCGCTCATTTGGGAATCATGCTCACTTTCAGTAATTGTAGATAGCCGCTCATTTGGGAATCATGCTCACTTTCAGTAATTGTAGATAGGCACTCATTGGGGAATCATGCTCACCTTCAGTAATTGTAGAAAGGCACTCGTTTGGAAATTATGGTCTCTTTCAGTAATTGTAGATAGGGACTCATTGGGGAATTATGCTCACTTTCAGTAATTGTAGACAGGCACTCATTGGGGAATCATGCTCACTTTCAGTAATTGTAGATAGGCACTCATTGGGGAATCATGCTCATTTTCAGTAATTGTAGATAGGCACTCATTGGGGAATCATCCTCACTTTCAGTAATTGTAGACAGGCACTCATTGGGGAATCATGCTCACTTTCAGTAATTGTAGAAAGGCACTCGTTTGGAAATTATGGTCTCTTTCAGTAATTGTAGATAGGCACTCATTTGGGAATCATGCTCACTTTCAGTAATTGTAGATAGGCACTCATTGGAGAATCATGCTCACTTTCAGTAATTGTAGATAGGCACTCATTGGGGAATTATGCTCACTTTCAGTAATTGTAGATAGGTACTCATTGGGGAATTATGCTCACTTTCAGTAATTGTAGATAGGTACTCGTTGGGGAATTATGCTCACTTTCAGTAATTGTAGATAGGCGCTCATTTGGGAATGATGCTCACTTTCAGTAATTGTAGACAGGCACTCATTGGGGAATCATGCTCACTTTCAGTAATTGTAGATAGGCACTCATTGGGGAATCATGCTCACTTTCAGTAATTGTAGACAAGCACTCATTGGGGAATCATGCTCACTTTCAGTAATTGTAGAAAGGCACTCATTTGGAAATTATGGTCACTTTCAGTAATTGTAAATAGGCACTCATTTGGGAATCATGCTCACTTTCAGTAATTGTAGAAAGGCACTCGTTTGGAAATTATGGTCACTTTCAGTAATTGTAGATAGGCACTCATTTGGGAATCGTGCTCACTTTCAGTATTGTAGATAGGCACTCATTGGGGAATCATGCTCACTTTCAGTAATTGTAGATAGGCACTCATTGGGGAATTATGCTCACTTTCAGTAATTGTAGATAGGTACTCATTGGGGAATTATGCTCACTTTCAGTAATTGTAGATAGGCACTCATTGGGGAATCATGCTCACTTTCAGTAATTGTAGATAGGCACTCATTGGGGAATCATGCTCACTTTCAGTAATTGTAGATAGGCGCTCATTGGGGAATCATGCTCACTTTCAGTAATTGTAGATAGGCGCTCATTTGGGAATGATGCTCACTTTCAGTAATTGTAGACAGGCACTCATTGGGGAATCATGCTCACTTTCAGTAATTGTAGATAGGCACTCATTGGGGAATTATGCTCACTTTCAGTAAATGTAGATAGGCGCTCATTGGGGAATCATGCTCACTTTCAGTAACTGTAGATAGGCGCTCATTTGGGAATGATGCTCACTTTCAGTAATTGTAGATAGGCGCTCATTTGGGAATCATGCTCACTTTCAGTAATTGTAGATAGGCATTCATTGGGGAATCATGCTCACTTTCAGTAATTGTAGAAAGGCACTCGTTTGGAAATTATGGTCTCTTTCAGTAATTGTAGATAGGCACTCATTTGGGAATCATGCTCCCTTTCAGTAATTGTAGATAGGGACTCATGGGGAATTATGCTCACTTTCAGAAATTGTAGACAGGCACTCATTGGGGAATCATGCTCACTTTCAGTAATTGTAGATAGGTACTCATTGGGGAATCATGCTCACTTTCAGTAATTGTAGATAGGCACTCATTGGGGAATCATCCTCACTTTCAGTAATTGTAGACAGGCACTCATTGGGGAATCATGCTCACTTTCAGTAATTGTAGAAAGGCACTTGTTTGGAAATTATGGTCTCTTTCAGTAATTGTAGATAGGCACTCATTTGGGAATCATGCTCACTTTCAGTAATTGTAGATAGGCACTCATTGGAGAATCATGCTCACTTTCAGTAATTGTAGATAGGCACTCATTGGGGAATTATGCTCACTTTCAGTAATTGTAGATAGGTACTCATTGGGGAATTATGCTCACTTTCAGTAATTGTAGATAGGTACTCATTGGGGAATTATGCTAGGCGCTCATTTGGGAATGATGCTCACTTTCAGTAATTGTAGACAGGCACTCATTGGGGAATCATGCTCACTTTCAGTAATTGTAGATAGGCACTCATTGGGGAATCATGCTCACTTTCAGTAATTGTAGACAAGCACTCATTGGGGAATCATGCTCAATTTCAGTAATTGTAGAAAGGCACTCGTTTGGAAATTATGGTCACTTTCAGTAATTATAGACAGGCACTCATTTGGGAATCATGCTCACTTTCAGTAATTGTAGATAGGCACTCATTTGGGAATCATGCTCACTTTCAGTATTGTAGATAGGCACTCGTTTGGAAATTATGGTCACTTTCAGTAATTGTAGATAGGCACTCATTGGGGAATTATGGTCACTTTCAGTAATTGTAGATAGGCACTCATTTGGGAATCATGCTCACTTTCATTAATTGTAGATAGGTACTCATTGGGGAATTATGGTCACTTTCAGTAATTGTAGATAGGCACTCATTGGGGAATTATGCCCACTTTCAGTATTGTAGATAGGTACTCATTGGGGAATTATGCTCACTTTCAGTAATTGTAGATAGGTACTCATTGGGGAATTATGCTCACTTTCAGTAATTGTAGATAGGCGCTCATTTGGGACTGATGCTCACTTTCAGTAATTGTAGACAGGCACTCATTGGGGAATCATGCTCACTTTCAGTAATTGCAGATAGGCACTCATTGGGGAATCATGCTCACTTTCAGTAATTGTAGACAAGCACTCATTGGGGAATCATGCTCACTTTCAGTAATTGTAGAAAGGCACTCGTTTGGAAATTATAGTCACTTTCAGTAATTGTAGATAGGCACTCATTTGGGAATCATGCTCACTTTCAGTAATTGTAGAAAGGCACTCGTTTGGAAATTATGGTCACTTTCAGTAATTGTAGATAGGCACTCATTTGGGAATCGTGCTCACTTTCAGTATTGTAGATAGGCACTCATTGGGGAATCATGCTCACTTTCAGTAATTGTAGATAGGCACTCATTGGGGAATTATGCTCACTTTCAGTAATTGTAGGTAGGTACTCATTGGGGAATTATGCTCACTTTCAGTAATTGTAGATAGGCACTCATTGGGGAATTATGCTCACTTTCAGTAATTGTAGATAGGTACTCATTGGGGAATTATGCTCACTTTCAGTAATTGTAGATAGGCACTCATTGGGGAATCATGCTCACTTTCAGTAATTGTAGATAGGCACTCATCGGGGAATCATGCTCACTTTCAGTAATTGTAGATAGGCGCTCATTGGGGAATCATGCTCACTTTCAGTAATTGTAGATAGGCGCTCATTTGGGAATGATGCTCACTTTCAGTAATTGTAGACAGGCACTCATTGGGGAATCATGCTCACTTTCAGTAATTGTAGATAGGCGCTCATTGGGGAATTATGCTCACTTTCAGTAAGTGTAGATAGGCGCTCATTGGGGAATCATGCTCACTTTCAGTAATTGTAGATAGGCGCTCATTTGGGAATGATGCTCACTTTCAGTAATTGTAGATAGGCGCTCATTTGGGAATCATGCTCACTTTCAGTAATTGTAGATAGGCACTCATTGGGGAATCATGCTCACTTTCAGTAATTGTAGAAAGGCACTCGTTTGGAAATCATGGTCCCTTTCAGTAATTGTAGATAGGCACTCATTTGGGAATCATGCTCACTTTCAGTAATTGTAGATAGGGACTCATTGGGGAAATATGCTCACTTTCAGTAATTGTAGACAGGCACTCATTGGGGAATCATGCTCACTTTCAGTAATTGTAGATAGGCACTCATTGGGGAATCATGCTCACTTTCAGTAATTGTAGATAGGCACTCATTGGGGAATCATCCTCACTTTCAGTAATTGTAGACAGGCACTCATTGGGGAATCATGCTCACTTTCAGTACTTGTAGAAAGGCACTCGTTTGGAAATTATGGTCTCTTTCAGTAATTGTAGATAGGCACTCATTTGGGAATCATGCTCACTTTCAGTAATTGTAGATAGGCACTCATTGGAGAATCATGCTCACTTTCAGTAATTGTAGATAGGCACTCATTGGGGAATTATGCTCACTTTCAGTAATTGTAGATAGGTACTCATTGGGGAATTATGCTCACTTTCAGTAATTGTAGATAGGTACTCATTGGGGAATTATGCTCACTTTCAGTAATTGTAGATAGGCGCTCATTTGGGAATGATGCTCACTTTCAGTAATTGTAGACAGGCACTCATTGGGGAATCATGCTCACTTTCAGTAATTGTAGATAGGCACTCATTGGGGAATCATGCTCACTTTCAGTAATTGTAGACAAGCACTCATTGGGGAATCATGCTCACTTTCAGTAATTGTAGAAAGGCACTCGTTTGGAAATTATGGTCACTTTCAGTAATTATAGATAGGCACTCATTTGGGAATCATGCTCACTTTCAGTAATTGTAGAAAGGCACTCGTTTGGAAATTATGGTCTCTTTCAGTAATTGTAGATAGGCACTCATTTGGGAATTATGGTCACTTTCAGTAATTGTAGATAGGCACTCATTTGGGAATCATGCTCACTTTCAGTAATTTTAGATAGGGACTCATTGGGGAATTATGCCCACTTTCAGTATTGTAGATAGGCACTCATTGGGGAATCATGCTCACTTTCAGTAATTGTAGATAGGTACTCATTGGGGAATTATGCTCACTTTCAGTAATTGTAGATAGGCACTCATTGGGGAATCATCCTCACTTTCAGTATTGTAGATAGGCACTCATTGGGGAATCATGCTCACTTTCAGTAATTGTAGATAGGCACTCATTTGGGAATCATGCTCACTTTCAGTAATTTTAGATAGGGACTCATTGGGGAATTATGGTCACTTTCAGTAATTGTAGATAGGCACTCATTTGGGAATCATGCTCACTTTCAGTATTGTAGATAGGCACTCGTTTGGAAATTATGGTCACTTTCAGTAATTGTAGATAGGCACTCATTGGGGAATTATGGTCACTTTCAGTAATTGTAGATAGGCACTCATTTGGGAATCATGCTCACTTTCAGTAATTGTAGATAGGTACTCATTGGGGAATTATGGTCACTTTCAGTAATTGTAGATAGGCACTCATTGGGGAAATATGCCCACTTTCAGTATTGTAGATAGGTACTCATTGGGGAATTATGCTCACTTTCAGTAATTGTAGATAGGCACTCATTGGGGAATTATGCTCACTTTCAGTAATTGTAGATAGGTACTCATTGGGGAATTATGCTCACTTTCAGTAATTGTAGATAGGCACTCATTGGGGAATCATCCTCACTTTCAGTATTGTAGATAGGCACTCATTGGGGAATCATGCTCACTTTCAGTAATTGTAGATAGGCACTCATTTGGGAATCATGCTCACTTTCAGTAATTTTAGATAGGGACTCATTGGGGAATTATGGTCACTTTCAGTAATTGTAGATAGGCACTCATTTGGGAATCATGCTCACTTTCAGTATTGTAGATAGGCACTCGTTTGGAAATTATGGTCACTTTCAGTAATTGTAGATAGGCACTCATTGGGGAATTATGGTCACTTTCAGTAATTGTAGATAGGCACTCATTTGGGAATCATGCTCACTTTCAGTAATTGTAGATAGGTACTCATTGGGGAATTATGGTCACTTTCAGTAATTGTAGATAGGCACTCATTGGGGAAATATGCCCACTTTCAGTATTGTAGATAGGTACTCATTGGGGAATTATGCTCACTTTCAGTAATTGTAGATAGGCACTCATTGGGGAATTATGCTCACTTTCAGTAATTGTAGATAGGTACTCATTGGGGAATTATGCTCACTTTCAGTAATTGTAGATAGGCACTCATTGGGGAATCATCCTCACTTTCAGTATTGTAGATAGGCACTCATTGGGGAATCATGCTCACTTTCAGTAATTGTAGAATAGGTACTCAATGGGGAATTATGCTCACTTTCAGTAATTGTAGATAGGCACTCATTTGGGAATCATGCTCACTTTCAGTAATTGTAGATAGGTACTCATTGGGGAATTATGCCCACTTTCAGTATTGTAGATAGGTACTCATTGGGGAATTATGCTCACTTTCAGTAATTGTAGATAGGCACTCATTGGGGAATTATGCTCACTTTCAGTAATTGTAGATAGGTACTCATTGGGGAATCATGCTCACTTTCAGTAATTGTAGATAGGCACTCATTGGGGAATCATCCTCACTTTCAGTATTGTAGATAGGCACTCATTTGGGAATTATGCTAACTTTCAGTAATTGTAGATAGGCACTCATTGGAGAATCATGCTCACTTTCAGTAATTGTAGATAGGCACTCATTGGGGAATTATGCTCACTTTCAGTAATTGTAGAAAGGTACTCATTGGGGAATCATGCTCACTTTCAGTAATTGTAGATAGGTACTCATTGGGGAATCATGCTCACTTTCAGTAATTGTAGATAGGCACTCATTGGGGAATCATCCTCACTTTCAGTAATTGTAGACAGGCACTCATTGGGGAATCATGCTCACTTTCAGTAATTGTAGAAAGGCACTTGTTTGGAAATTATGGTCTCTTTCAGTAATTGTAGATAGGCACTCATTTGGGAATCATGCTCACTTTCAGTAATTGTAGATAGGCACTCATTGGAGAATCATGCTCACTTTCAGTAATTGTAGATAGGCACTCATTGGGGAATCATGCTCACTTTCAGTAATTGTAGGTAGGTACTCATTGGGGAATCATGCTCACTTTCAGTAATTGTAGATAGGTACTCATTGGGGAATCATGCTCACTTTCAGTAATTGTAGATAGGCACTCATTGGGGAATCATCCTCACTTTCAGTAATTGTAGACAGGCACTCATTGGGGAATCATGCTCACTTTCAGTAATTGTAGAAAGGCACTTGTTTGGAAATTATGGTCTCTTTCAGTAATTGTAGATAGGCACTCATTTGGGAATCATGCTCACTTTCAGTAATTGTAGATAGGCACTCATTGGAGAATCATGCTCACTTTCAGTAATTGTAGATAGGCACTCATTGGGGAATTATGCTCACTTTCAGTAATTGTAGATAGGTACTCATTGGGGAATTATGCTCACTTTCAGTAATTGTAGATAGGTACTCATTGGGGAATTATGCTAGGCGCTCATTTGGAAATGATGCTCACTTTCAGTAATTGTAGACAGGCACTCATTGGGGAATCATGCTCACTTTCAGTAATTTTAGATAGGCACTCATTGGGGAATCATGCTCACTTTCAGTAATTGTAGACAAGCACTCATTGGGGAATCATGCTCACTTTCAGTAATTGTAGAAAGGCACTCGTTTGGAAATTATGGTCACTTTCAGTAATTATAGACAGGCACTCATTTGGGAATCATGCTCACTTTCAGTAATTGTAGAAAGGCACTTGTTTGGAAATTATGGTCACTTTCAGTAATTGTAGATAGGCACTCATTTGGGAATTATGGTCACTTTCAGTAATTGTAGATAGGCACTCATTTGGGAATCATGCTCACTTTCAGTAATTTTAGATAGGGACTCATTGGGGAATTATGCTCACTTTCAGTAATTGTAGATAGGCACTCATTGGGGAATCATCCTCACTTTCAGTATTGTAGATAGGCACTCATTGGGGAATCATGCTCACTGTCAGTAATTGTAGATAGGCACTCATTTGGGAATCATGCTCACTTTCAGTAATTTTAGATAGGGACTCATTGGGGAATTATGGTCACTTTCAGTAATTGTAGATAGGCACTCATTTGGGAATCATGCTCACTTTCAGTAATTGTAGATAGGTACTCATTGGTGAATTATGGTCACTTTCAGTAATTGTAGATAGGCACTCATTGGGGAATTATGCCCACTTTCAGTATTATAGATAGGTACTCATTGGGGAATTATGCTCACTTTCAGTAATTGTAGATAGGTACTCATTGGGGAATTATGCTCACTTTCAGTAATTGTAGATAGGCGCTAATTTGGGAATGATGCTCACTTTCAGTAATTGTAGACAGGCACTCATTCGGGAATCATGCTCACTTTCAGTAATTGCAGATAGGCACTCATTGGGGAATCATGCTCACTTTCAGTAATTGTAGACAAGCACTCATTGGGGAATCATGCTCACTTTCAGTAATTGTAGAAAGGCACTCGTTTGGAAATTATGGTCACTTTCAGTAATTGTAGATAGGCACTCATTTGGGAATCATGCTCACTTTCAGTAATTGTAGAAAGGCACTCGTTTGGAAATGATGGTCACTTTCAGTAATTGTAGATAGGCACTCATTTGGGAATCGTGCTCACTTTCAGTATTGTAGATAGGCACTCATTGGGGAATCATGCTCACTTTCAGTAATTGTAGATAGGCACTCATTGGGGAATTATGCTCACTTTCAGTAATTGTAGGTAGGTACTCATTGGGGAATTATGCTCACTTTCAGTAATTGTAGATAGGCACTCATTGGGGAATTATGCTCACTTTCAGTAATTGTAGATAGGTACTCATTGGGGAATTATGCTCACTTTCAGTAATTGTAGATAGGCACTCATTGGGGAATCATGCTCACTTTCAGTAATTGTAGATAGGCACTCATTGGGGAATCATGCTCACTTTCAGTAATTGTAGATAGGCGCTCATTGGGGAATCATGCTCACTTTCAGTAATTGTAGATAGGCGCTCATTTGGGAATGATGCTCACTTTCAGTAATTGTAGACAGGCACTCATTGGGGAATCATGCTCACTTTCAGTAATTGTAGATAGGCACTCATTTGGGAATCATGCTCACTTTCAGTAATTGTAGATAGGTACTCATTGGGGAATTATGCCCACTTTCAGTATTGTAGATAGGTACTCATTGGGGAATTATGCTCACTTTCAGTAATTGTAGATAGGCACTCATTGGGGAATTATGCTCACTTTCAGTAATTGTAGATAGGTACTCATTGGGGAATCATGCTCACTTTCAGTAATTGTAGATAGGCACTCATTGGGGAATCATCCTCACTTTCAGTATTGTAGATAGGCACTCATTTGGGAATTATGCTAACTTTCAGTAATTGTAGATAGGCACTCATTGGAGAATCATGCTCACTTTCAGTAATTGTAGATAGGCACTCATTGGGGAATTATGCTCACTTTCAGTAATTGTAGAAAGGTACTCATTGGGGAATCATGCTCACTTTCAGTAATTGTAGGTAGGTACTCATTGGGGAATCATGCTCACTTTCAGTAATTGTAGATAGGTACTCATTGGGGAATCATGCTCACTTTCAGTAATTGTAGATAGGCACTCATTGGGGAATCATCCTCACTTTCAGTAATTGTAGACAGGCACTCATTGGGGAATCATGCTCACTTTCAGTAATTGTAGAAAGGCACTTGTTTGGAAATTATGGTCTCTTTCAGTAATTGTAGATAGGCACTCATTTGGGAATCATGCTCACTTTCAGTAATTGTAGATAGGCACTCATTGGAGAATCATGCTCACTTTCAGTAATTGTAGATAGGCACTCATTGGGGAATTATGCTCACTTTCAGTAATTGTAGATAGGTACTCATTGGGGAATTATGCTCACTTTCAGTAATTGTAGATAGGTACTCATTGGGGAATTATGCTAGGCGCTCATTTGGGAATGATGCTCACTTTCAGTAATTGTAGACAGGCACTCATTGGGGAATCATGCTCACTTTCAGTAATTGTAGATAGGCACTCATTGGGGAATCATGCTCACTTTCAGTAATTGTACACAAGCACTCATTGGGGAATCATGCTCACTTTCAGTAATTGTAGAAAGGCACTCGTTTGGAAATTATGGTCACTTTCAGTAATTATAGACAGGCACTCATTTGGGAATCATGCTCACTTTCAGTAATTGTAGAAAGGCACTTGTTTGGAAATTATGGTCACTTTCAGTAATTGTAGATAGGCACTCATTTGGGAATTATGGTCACTTTCAGTAATTGTAGATAGGCACTCATTTGGGAATCATGCTCACTTTCAGTAATTTTAGATAGGGACTCATTGGGGAATTATGCTCACTTTCAGTAATTGTAGATAGGCACTCATTGGGGAATCATCCTCACTTTCAGTATTGTAGATAGGCACTCATTGGGGAATCATGCTCACTTTCAGTAATTGTAGATAGGCACTCATTTGGGAATCATGCTCACTTTCAGTAATTTTAGATAGGGACTCATTGGGGAATTATGGTCACTTTCAGTAATTGTAGATAGGCACTCATTTGGGAATCATGCTCACTTTCAGTATTGTAGATAGGCACTCGTTTGGAAATTATGGTCACTTTCAGTAATTGTAGATAGGCACTCATTGGGGAATTATGGTCACTTTCAGTAATTGTAGATAGGCACTCATTTGGGAATCATGCTCACTTTCAGTAATTGTAGATAGGTACTCATTGGGGAATTATGGTCACTTTCAGTAATTGTAGATAGGCGCTCATTTGGGAATGATGCTCACTTTCAGTAATTGTAGACAGGCACTCATTGGGGAATCATGCTCACTTTCAGTAATTGCAGATAGGCACTCATTGGGGAATCATGCTCACTTTCAGTAATTGTAGACAAGCACTCATTGGGGAATCATGCTCACTTTCAGTAATTGTAGAAAGGCACTCGTTTGGAAATTATGGTCACTTTCAGTAATTGTAGATAGGCACTCATTGGGGAATTATGGTCACTTTCAATAATTGTAGATAGGCACTCATTTGGGAATCATGCTCACTTTCAGTAATTGTAGATAGGTACTCATTGGGGAATTATGGTCACTTTCAGTAATTGTAGATAGGCACTCATTGGGGAATTATGCCCACTTTCAGTATTGTAGATAGGTACTCATTGGGGAATTATGCTCACTTTCAGTAATTGTAGATAGGTACTCATTGGGGAATTATGCTCACTTTCAGTAATTGTAGATAGGCGCTCATTTGGGAATGATGCTCACTTTCAGTAATTGTAGACAGGCACTCATTGGGGAATCATGCTCACTTTCAGTAATTGCAGATAGGCACTCATTGGGGAATCATGCTCACTTTCAGTAATTGTAGACAAGCACTCATTGGGGAATCATGCTCACTTTCAGTAATTGTAGAAAGGCACTCGTTTGGAAATTATGGTCACTTTCAGTAATTGTAGATAGGCACTCATTTGGGAATCATGCTCACTTTCAGTAATTGTAGAAAGGCACTCGTTTGGAAATGATGGTCACTTTCAGTAATTGTAGATAGGCACTCATTGGGGAATCATGCTCACTTTCAGTAATTGCAGATAGGCACTCATTGGGGAATCATGCTCACTTTCAGTAATTGTAGACAAGCACTCATTGGGGAATCATGCTCACTTTCAGTAATTGTAGAAAGGCACTCGTTTGGAAATTATGGTCACTTTCAGTAATTGTAGATAGGCACTCATTGGGGAATTATGGTCACTTTCAATAATTGTAGATAGGCACTCATTTGGGAATCATGCTCACTTTCAGTAATTGTAGATAGGTACTCATTGGGGAATTATGGTCACTTTCAGTAATTGTAGATAGGCACTCATTGGGGAATTATGCCCACTTTCAGTATTGTAGATAGGTACTCATTGGGGAATTATGCTCACTTTCAGTAATTGTAGATAGGTACTCATTGGGGAATTATGCTCACTTTCAGTAATTGTAGATAGGCGCTCATTTGGGAATGATGCTCACTTTCAGTAATTGTAGACAGGCACTCATTGGGGAATCATGCTCACTTTCAGTAATTGCAGATAGGCACTCATTGGGGAATCATGCTCACTTTCAGTAATTGTAGACAAGCACTCATTGGGGAATCATGCTCACTTTCAGTAATTGTAGAAAGGCACTCGTTTGGAAATTATGGTCACTTTCAGTAATTGTAGATAGGCACTCATTTGGGAATCATGCTCACTTTCAGTAATTGTAGAAAGGCACTCGTTTGGAAATGATGGTCACTTTCAGTAATTGTAGATAGGCACTCATTTGGGAATCGTGCTCACTTTCAGTATTGTAGATAGGCACTCATTGGGGAATCATGCTCACTTTCAGTAATTGTAGATAGGCACTCATTGGGGAATTATGCTCACTTTCAGTAATTGTAGGTAGGTACTCATTGGGGAATTATGCTCACTTTCAGTAATTGTAGATAGGCACTCATTGGGGAATTATGCTCACTTTCAGTAATTGTAGATAGGTACTCATTGGGGAATTATGCTCACTTTCAGTAATTGTAGATAGGCACTCATTGGGGAATCATGCTAACTTTCAGTAATTGTAGATAGGCACTCATTGGGGAATCATGCTCACTTTCAGTAATTGTAGATAGGCGCTCATTGGGGAATCATGCTCACTTTCAGTAATTGTAGATAGGCGCTCATTTGGGAATGATGCTCACTTTCAGTAATTGTAGACAGGCACTCATTGGGGAATCATGCTCACTTTCAGTAATTGTAGATAGGCGCTCATTGGGGAATTATGCTCACTTTCAGTAAGTGTAGATAGGCGCTCATTGGGGAATCATGCTCACTTTCAGTAATTGTAGATAGGCGCTCATTTGGGAATGATGCTCACTTTCAGTAATTGTAGATAGGCGCTCATTTGGGAATCATGCTCACTTTCAGTAATTGTAGATAGGCACTCATTGGGGAATCATGCTCACTTTCAGTAATTGTAGAAAGGCACTCGTTTGGAAATCATGGTCCCTTTCAGTAATTGTAGATAGGCACTCATTTGGGAATCATGCTCACTTTCAGTAATTGTAGATAGGGACTCATTGGAGAAATATGCTCACTTTCAGTAATTGTAGACAGGCACTCATTGGGGAATCATGCTCACTTTCAGTAATTGTAGATAGGCACTCATTGGGGAATCATGCTCACTTTCAGTAATTGTAGATAGGCACTCATTGGGGAATCATCCTCACTTTCAGTAATTGTAGACAGGCACTCATTGGGGAATCATGCTCACTTTCAGTACTTGTAGAAAGGCACTCGTTTGGAAATTATGGTCTCTTTCAGTAATTGTAGATAGGCACTCATTTGGGAATCATGCTCACTTTCAGTAATTGTAGATAGGTACTCATTGGAGAATCATGCTCACTTTCAGTAATTGTAGATAGGCACTCATTGGGGAATTATGCTCACTTTCAGTAATTGTAGATAGGTACTCATTGGGGAATTATGCTCACTTTCAGTAATTGTAGATAGGTACTCATTGGGGAATTATGCTCACTTTCAGTAATTGTAGATAGGCGCTCATTTGGGAATGATGCTCACTTTCAGTAATTGTAGACAGGCACTCATTGGGGAATCATGCTCACTTTCAGTAATTGTAGATAGGCACTCATTGGGGAATCATGCTCACTTTCAGTAATTGTAGACAAGCACTCATTGGGGAATCATGCTCACTTTCAGTAATTGTAGAAAGGCACTCGTTTGGAAATTATGGTCACTTTCAGTAATTATAGATAGGCACTCATTTGGGAATCATGCTCACTTTCAGTAATTGTAGAAAGGCACTCGTTTGGAAATTATGGTCACTTTCAGTAATTGTAGATAGGCACTCATTTGGGAATCATGCTCACTTTCAGTAATTGTAGAAAGGCACTCGTTTGGAAATGATGGTCACTTTCAGTAATTGTAGATAGGCACTCATTTGGGAATCGTGCTCACTTTCAGTATTGTAGATAGGCACTCATTGGGGAATCATGCTCACTTTCAGTAATTGTAGATAGGCACTCATTGGGGAATTATGCTCACTTTCAGTAATTTTAGGTAGGTACTCATTGGGGAATTATGCTCACTTTCAGTAATTGTAGATAGGCACTCATTGGGGAATTATGCTCACTTTCAGTAATTGTAGATAGGTACTCATTGGGAATTATGCTCACTTTCAGTAATTGTAGATAGGCCCTCATTGGGGAATCATGCTCACTTTCAGTAATTGTAGATAGGCACTCATTGGGGAATCATGCTCACTTTCAGTAATTGTAGATAGGCGCTCATTGGGGAATCATGCTCACTTTCAGTAATTGTAGATAGGCGCTCATTTGGGAATGATGCTCACTTTCAGTAATTGTAGACAGGCACTCATTGGGGAATCATGCTCACTTTCAGTAATTGTAGATAGGCACTCATTTGGGAATCATGCTCACTTTCAGTAATTGTAGATAGGTACTCATTGGGGAATTATGCCCACTTTCAGTATTGTAGATAGGTACTCATTGGGGAATTATGCTCACTTTCAGTAATTGTAGATAGGCACTCATTGGGGAATTATGCTCACTTTCAGTAATTGTAGATAGGTACTCATTGGGGAATCATGCTCACTTTCAGTAATTGTAGATAGGCACTCATTGGGGAATCATCCTCACTTTCAGTATTGTAGATAGGCACTCATTTGGGAATTATGCTAACTTTCAGTAATTGTAGATAGGCACTCATTGGAGAATCATGCTCACTTTCAGTAATTGTAGATAGGCACTCATTGGGGAATTATGCTCACTTTCAGTAATTGTAGAAAGGTACTCATTGGGGAATCATGCTCACTTTCAGTAATTGTAGGTAGGTACTCATTGGGGAATCATGCTCACTTTCAGTAATTGTAGATAGGTACTCATTGGGGAATCATGCTCACTTTCAGTAATTGTAGATAGGCACTCATTGGGGAATCATCCTCACTTTCAGTAATTGTAGACAGGCACTCATTGGGGAATCATGCTCACTTTCAGTAATTGTAGAAAGGCACTTGTTTGGAAATTATGGTCTCTTTCAGTAATTGTAGATAGGCACTCATTTGGGAATCATGCTCACTTTCAGTAATTGTAGATAGGCACTCATTGGAGAATCATGCTCACTTTCAGTAATTGTAGATAGGCACTCATTGGGGAATTATGCTCACTTTCAGTAATTGTAGATAGGTACTCATTGGGGAATTATGCTCACTTTCAGTAATTGTAGATAGGTACTCATTGGGGAATTATGCTAGGCGCTCATTTGGGAATGATGCTCACTTTCAGTAATTGTAGACAGGCACTCATTGGGGAATCATGCTCACTTTCAGTAATTGTAGATAGGCACTCATTGGGGAATCATGCTCACTTTCAGTAATTGTAGACAAGCACTCATTGGGGAATCATGCTCACTTTCAGTAATTGTAGAAAGGCACTCGTTTGGAAATTATGGTCACTTTCAGTAATTATAGACAGGCACTCATTTGGGAATCATGCTCACTTTCAGTAATTGTAGAAAGGCACTTGTTTGGAAATTATGGTCACTTTCAGTAATTGTAGATAGGCATTCATTTGGGAATTATGGTCACTTTCAGTAATTGTAGATAGGCACTCATTGGGGAAATATGCCCACTTTCAGTATTGTAGATAGGTACTCATTGGGGAATTATGCTCACTTTCAGTAATTGTAGATAGGCACTCATTGGGGAATTATGCTCACTTTCAGTAATTGTAGATAGGTACTCATTGGGGAATTATGCTCACTTTCAGTAATTGTAGATAGGCACTCATTGGGGAATCATCCTCACTTTCAGTATTGTAGATAGGCACTCATTGGGGAATCATGCTCACTTTCAGTAATTGTAGAATAGGTACTCAATGGGGAATTATGCTCACTTTCAGTAATTGTAGATAGGCACTCATTTGGGAATCATGCTCACTTTCAGTAATTGTAGATAGGTACTCATTGGGGAATTATGCCCACTTTCAGTATTGTAGATAGGTACTCATTGGGGAATTATGCTCACTTTCAGTAATTGTAGATAGGCACTCATTGGGGAATTATGCTCACTTTCAGTAATTGTAGATAGGTACTCATTGGGGAATCATGCTCACTTTCAGTAATTGTAGATAGGCACTCATTGGGGAATCATCCTCACTTTCAGTATTGTAGATAGGCACTCATTTGGGAATTATGCTAACTTTCAGTAATTGTAGATAGGCACTCATTGGAGAATCATGCTCACTTTCAGTAATTGTAGATAGGCACTCATTGGGGAATTATGCTCACTTTCAGTAATTGTAGAAAGGTACTCATTGGGGAATCATGCTCACTTTCAGTAATTGTAGATAGGTACTCATTGGGGAATCATGCTCACTTTCAGTAATTGTAGATAGGCACTCATTGGGGAATCATCCTCACTTTCAGTAATTGTAGACAGGCACTCATTGGGGAATCATGCTCACTTTCAGTAATTGTAGAAAGGCACTTGTTTGGAAATTATGGTCTCTTTCAGTAATTGTAGATAGGCACTCATTTGGGAATCATGCTCACTTTCAGTAATTGTAGATAGGCACTCATTGGAGAATCATGCTCACTTTCAGTAATTGTAGATAGGCACTCATTGGGGAATCATGCTCACTTTCAGTAATTGTAGGTAGGTACTCATTGGGGAATCATGCTCACTTTCAGTAATTGTAGATAGGTACTCATTGGGGAATCATGCTCACTTTCAGTAATTGTAGATAGGCACTCATTGGGGAATCATCCTCACTTTCAGTAATTGTAGACAGGCACTCATTGGGGAATCATGCTCACTTTCAGTAATTGTAGAAAGGCACTTGTTTGGAAATTATGGTCTCTTTCAGTAATTGTAGATAGGCACTCATTTGGGAATCATGCTCACTTTCAGTAATTGTAGATAGGCACTCATTGGAGAATCATGCTCACTTTCAGTAATTGTAGATAGGCACTCATTGGGGAATTATGCTCACTTTCAGTAATTGTAGATAGGTACTCATTGGGGAATTATGCTCACTTTCAGTAATTGTAGATAGGTACTCATTGGGGAATTATGCTAGGCGCTCATTTGGAAATGATGCTCACTTTCAGTAATTGTAGACAGGCACTCATTGGGGAATCATGCTCACTTTCAGTAATTTTAGATAGGCACTCATTGGGGAATCATGCTCACTTTCAGTAATTGTAGACAAGCACTCATTGGGGAATCATGCTCACTTTCAGTAATTGTAGAAAGGCACTCGTTTGGAAATTATGGTCACTTTCAGTAATTATAGACAGGCACTCATTTGGGAATCATGCTCACTTTCAGTAATTGTAGAAAGGCACTTGTTTGGAAATTATGGTCACTTTCAGTAATTGTAGATAGGCACTCATTTGGGAATTATGGTCACTTTCAGTAATTGTAGATAGGCACTCATTTGGGAATCATGCTCACTTTCAGTAATTTTAGATAGGGACTCATTGGGGAATTATGCTCACTTTCAGTAATTGTAGATAGGCACTCATTGGGGAATCATCCTCACTTTCAGTATTGTAGATAGGCACTCATTGGGGAATCATGCTCACTGTCAGTAATTGTAGATAGGCACTCATTTGGGAATCATGCTCACTTTCAGTAATTTTAGATAGGGACTCATTGGGGAATTATGGTCACTTTCAGTAATTGTAGATAGGCACTCATTTGGGAATCATGCTCACTTTCAGTATTGTAGATAGGCACTCGTTTGGAAATTATGGTCACTTTCAGTAATTGTAGATAGGCACTCATTGGGGAATTATGGTCACTTTCAGTAATTGTAGATAGGCACTCATTTGGGAATCATGCTCACTTTCAGTAATTGTAGATAGGTACTCATTGGGGAATTATGGTCACTTTCAGTAATTGTAGATAGGCACTCATTGGGGAATTATGCCCACTTTCAGTATTATAGATAGGTACTCATTGGGGAATTATGCTCACTTTCAGTAATTGTAGATAGGTACTCATTGGGGAATTATGCTCACTTTCAGTAATTGTAGATAGGCGCTAATTTGGGAATGATGCTCACTTTCAGTAATTGTAGACAGGCACTCATTCGGGAATCATGCTCACTTTCAGTAATTGCAGATAGGCACTCATTGGGGAATCATGCTCACTTTCAGTAATTGTAGACAAGCACTCATTGGGGAATCATGCTCACTTTCAGTAATTGTAGAAAGGCACTCGTTTGGAAATTATGGTCACTTTCAGTAATTGTAGATAGGCACTCATTTGGGAATCATGCTCACTTTCAGTAATTGTAGAAAGGCACTCGTTTGGAAATGATGGTCACTTTCAGTAATTGTAGATAGGCACTCATTTGGGAATCGTGCTCACTTTCAGTATTGTAGATAGGCACTCATTGGGGAATCATGCTCACTTTCAGTAATTGTAGATAGGCACTCATTGGGGAATTATGCTCACTTTCAGTAATTGTAGGTAGGTACTCATTGGGGAATTATGCTCACTTTCAGTAATTGTAGATAGGCACTCATTGGGGAATTATGCTCACTTTCAGTAATTGTAGATAGGTACTCATTGGGGAATTATGCTCACTTTCAGTAATTGTAGATAGGCACTCATTGGGGAATCATGCTCACTTTCAGTATTTGTAGATAGGCACTCATTGGGGAATCATGCTCACTTTCAGTAATTGTAGATAGGCGCTCATTGGGGAATCATGCTCACTTTCAGTAATTGTAGATAGGCGCTCATTTGGGAATGATGCTCACTTTCAGTAATTGTAGACAGGCACTCATTGGGGAATCATGCTCACTTTCAGTAATTGTAGATAGGCACTCATTTGGGAATCATGCTCACTTTCAGTAATTGTAGATAGGTACTCATTGGGGAATTATGCCCACTTTCAGTATTGTAGATAGGTACTCATTGGGGAATTATGCTCACTTTCAGTAATTGTAGATAGGCACTCATTGGGGAATTATGCTCACTTTCAGTAATTGTAGATAGGTACTCATTGGGGAATCATGCTCACTTTCAGTAATTGTAGATAGGCACTCATTGGGGAATCATCCTCACTTTCAGTATTGTAGATAGGCACTCATTTGGGAATTATGCTAACTTTCAGTAATTGTAGATAGGCACTCATTGGAGAATCATGCTCACTTTCAGTAATTGTAGATAGGCACTCATTGGGGAATTATGCTCACTTTCAGTAATTGTAGAAAGGTACTCATTGGGGAATCATGCTCACTTTCAGTAATTGTAGGTAGGTACTCATTGGGGAATCATGCTCACTTTCAGTAATTGTAGATAGGTACTCATTGGGGAATCATGCTCACTTTCAGTAATTGTAGATAGGCACTCATTGGGGAATCATCCTCACTTTCAGTAATTGTAGACAGGCACTCATTGGGGAATCATGCTCACTTTCAGTAATTGTAGAAAGGCACTTGTTTGGAAATTATGGTCTCTTTCAGTAATTGTAGATAGGCACTCATTTGGGAATCATGCTCACTTTCAGTAATTGTAGATAGGCACTCATTGGAGAATCATGCTCACTTTCAGTAATTGTAGATAGGCACTCATTGGGGAATTATGCTCACTTTCAGTAATTGTAGATAGGTACTCATTGGGGAATTATGCTCACTTTCAGTAATTGTAGATAGGTACTCATTGGGGAATTATGCTAGGCGCTCATTTGGGAATGATGCTCACTTTCAGTAATTGTAGACAGGCACTCATTGGGGAATCATGCTCACTTTCAGTAATTGTAGATAGGCACTCATTGGGGAATCATGCTCACTTTCAGTAATTGTACACAAGCACTCATTGGGGAATCATGCTCACTTTCAGTAATTGTAGAAAGGCACTCGTTTGGAAATTATGGTCACTTTCAGTAATTATAGACAGGCACTCATTTGGGAATCATGCTCACTTTCAGTAATTGTAGAAAGGCACTTGTTTGGAAATTATGGTCACTTTCAGTAATTGTAGATAGGCACTCATTTGGGAATTATGGTCACTTTCAGTAATTGTAGATAGGCACTCATTTGGGAATCATGCTCACTTTCAGTAATTTTAGATAGGGACTCATTGGGGAATTATGCTCACTTTCAGTAATTGTAGATAGGCACTCATTGGGGAATCATCCTCACTTTCAGTATTGTAGATAGGCACTCATTGGGGAATCATGCTCACTTTCAGTAATTGTAGATAGGCACTCATTTGGGAATCATGCTCACTTTCAGTAATTTTAGATAGGGACTCATTGGGGAATTATGGTCACTTTCAGTAATTGTAGATAGGCACTCATTTGGGAATCATGCTCACTTTCAGTATTGTAGATAGGCACTCGTTTGGAAATTATGGTCACTTTCAGTAATTGTAGATAGGCACTCATTGGGGAATTATGGTCACTTTCAGTAATTGTAGATAGGCACTCATTTGGGAATCATGCTCACTTTCAGTAATTGTAGATAGGTACTCATTGGGGAATTATGGTCACTTTCAGTAATTGTAGATAGGCGCTCATTTGGGAATGATGCTCACTTTCAGTAATTGTAGACAGGCACTCATTGGGGAATCATGCTCACTTTCAGTAATTGCAGATAGGCACTCATTGGGGAATCATGCTCACTTTCAGTAATTGTAGACAAGCACTCATTGGGGAATCATGCTCACTTTCAGTAATTGTAGAAAGGCACTCGTTTGGAAATTATGGTCACTTTCAGTAATTGTAGATAGGCACTCATTGGGGAATTATGGTCACTTTCAATAATTGTAGATAGGCACTCATTTGGGAATCATGCTCACTTTCAGTAATTGTAGATAGGTACTCATTGGGGAATTATGGTCACTTTCAGTAATTGTAGATAGGCACTCATTGGGGAATTATGCCCACTTTCAGTATTGTAGATAGGTACTCATTGGGGAATTATGCTCACTTTCAGTAATTGTAGATAGGTACTCATTGGGGAATTATGCTCACTTTCAGTAATTGTAGATAGGCGCTCATTTGGGAATGATGCTCACTTTCAGTAATTGTAGACAGGCACTCATTGGGGAATCATGCTCACTTTCAGTAATTGCAGATAGGCACTCATTGGGGAATCATGCTCACTTTCAGTAATTGTAGACAAGCACTCATTGGGGAATCATGCTCACTTTCAGTAATTGTAGAAAGGCACTCGTTTGGAAATTATGGTCACTTTCAGTAATTGTAGATAGGCACTCATTTGGGAATCATGCTCACTTTCAGTAATTGTAGAAAGGCACTCGTTTGGAAATGATGGTCACTTTCAGTAATTGTAGATAGGCACTCATTGGGGAATCATGCTCACTTTCAGTAATTGCAGATAGGCACTCATTGGGGAATCATGCTCACTTTCAGTAATTGTAGACAAGCACTCATTGGGGAATCATGCTCACTTTCAGTAATTGTAGAAAGGCACTCGTTTGGAAATTATGGTCACTTTCAGTAATTGTAGATAGGCACTCATTGGGGAATTATGGTCACTTTCAATAATTGTAGATAGGCACTCATTTGGGAATCATGCTCACTTTCAGTAATTGTAGATAAGTACTCATTGGGGAATTATGGTCACTTTCAGTAATTGTAGATAGGCACTCATTGGGGAATTATGCCCACTTTCAGTATTGTAGATAGGTACTCATTGGGGAATTATGCTCACTTTCAGTAATTGTAGATAGGTACTCATTGGGGAATTATGCTCACTTTCAGTAATTGTAGATAGGCGCTCATTTGGGAATGATGCTCACTTTCAGTAATTGTAGACAGGCACTCATTGGGGAATCATGCTCACTTTCAGTAATTGCAGATAGGCACTCATTGGGGAATCATGCTCACTTTCAGTAATTGTAGACAAGCACTCATTGGGGAATCATGCTCACTTTCAGTAATTGTAGAAAGGCACTCGTTTGGAAATTATGGTCACTTTCAGTAATTGTAGATAGGCACTCATTTGGGAATCATGCTCACTTTCAGTAATTGTAGAAAGGCACTCGTTTGGAAATGATGGTCACTTTCAGTAATTGTAGATAGGCACTCATTTGGGAATCGTGCTCACTTTCAGTATTGTAGATAGGCACTCATTGGGGAATCATGCTCACTTTCAGTAATTGTAGATAGGCACTCATTGGGGAATTATGCTCACTTTCAGTAATTGTAGGTAGGTACTCATTGGGGAATTATGCTCACTTTCAGTAATTGTAGATAGGCACTCATTGGGGAATTATGCTCACTTTCAGTAATTGTAGATAGGTACTCATTGGGGAATTATGCTCACTTTCAGTAATTGTAGATAGGCACTCATTGGGGAATCATGCTCACTTTCAGTAATTGTAGATAGGCACTCATTGGGGAATCATGCTCACTTTCAGTAATTGTAGATAGGCGCTCATTGGGGAATCATGCTCACTTTCAGTAATTGTAGATAGGCGCTCATTTGGGAATGATGCTCACTTTCAGTAATTGTAGACAGGCACTCATTGGGGAATCATGCTCACTTTCAGTAATTGTAGATAGGCGCTCATTGGGGAATTATGCTCACTTTCAGTAAGTGTAGATAGGCGCTCATTGGGGAATCATGCTCACTTTCAGTAATTGTAGATAGGCGCTCATTTGGGAATGATGCTCACTTTCAGTAATTGTAGATAGGCGCTCATTTGGGAATCATGCTCACTTTCAGTAATTGTAGATAGGCACTCATTGGGGAATCATGCTCACTTTCAGTAATTGTAGAAAGGCACTCGTTTGGAAATCATGGTCCGTTTCAGTAATTGTAGATAGGCACTCATTTGGGAATCATGCTCACTTTCAGTAATTGTAGATAGGGACTCATTGGAGAAATATGCTCACTTTCAGTAATTGTAGACAGGCACTCATTGGGGAATCATGCTCACTTTCAGTAATTGTAGATAGGCACTCATTGGGGAATCATGCTCACTTTCAGTAATTGTAGATAGGCACTCATTGGGGAATCATCCTCACTTTCAGTAATTGTAGACAGGCACTCATTGGGGAATCATGCTCACTTTCAGTACTTGTAGAAAGGCACTCGTTTGGAAATTATGGTCTCTTTCAGTAATTGTAGATAGGCACTCATTTGGGAATCATGCTCACTTTCAGTAATTGTAGATAGGTACTCATTGGAGAATCATGCTCACTTTCAGTAATTGTAGATAGGCACTCATTGGGGAATTATGCTCACTTTCAGTAATTGTAGATAGGTACTCATTGGGGAATTATGCTCACTTTCAGTAATTGTAGATAGGTACTCATTGGGGAATTATGCTCACTTTCAGTAATTGTAGATAGGCGCTCATTTGGGAATGATGCTCACTTTCAGTAATTGTAGACAGGCACTCATTGGGGAATCATGCTCACTTTCAGTAATTGTAGAAAGGCACTCGTTTGGAAATGATGGTCACTTTCAGTAATTGTAGATAGGCACTCATTGGGGAATCATGCTCACTTTCAGTAATTGCAGATAGGCACTCATTGGGGAATCATGCTCACTTTCAGTAATTGTAGACAAGCACTCATTGGGGAATCATGCTCACTTTCAGTAATTGTAGAAAGGCACTCGTTTGGAAATTATGGTCACTTTCAGTAATTGTAGATAGGCACTCATTGGGGAATTATGGTCACTTTCAATAATTGTAGATAGGCACTCATTTGGGAATCATGCTCACTTTCAGTAATTGTAGATAAGTACTCATTGGGGAATTATGGTCACTTTCAGTAATTGTAGATAGGCACTCATTGGGGAATCATGCTCACTTTCAGTAATTGTAGATAGGCACTCATTGGGGAATTATGCTCACTTTCAGTAATTTTAGGTAGGTACTCATTGGGGAATTATGCTCACTTTCAGTAATTGTAGATAGGCACTCATTGGGGAATTATGCTCACTTTCAGTAATTGTAGATAGGTACTCATTGGGAATTATGCTCACTTTCAGTAATTGTAGATAGGCCCTCATTGGGGAATCATGCTCACTTTCAGTAATTGTAGATAGGCACTCATTGGGGAATCATGCTCACTTTCAGTAATTGTAGATAGGCGCTCATTGGGGAATCATGCTCACTTTCAGTAATTGTAGATAGGCGCTCATTTGGGAATGATGCTCACTTTCAGTAATTGTAGACAGGCACTCATTGGGGAATCATGCTCACTTTCAGTAATTGTAGATAGGCACTCATTTGGGAATCATGCTCACTTTCAGTAATTGTAGATAGGTACTCATTGGGGAATTATGCCCACTTTCAGTATTGTAGATAGGTACTCATTGGGGAATTATGCTCACTTTCAGTAATTGTAGATAGGCACTCATTGGGGAATTATGCTCACTTTCAGTAATTGTAGATAGGTACTCATTGGGGAATCATGCTCACTTTCAGTAATTGTAGATAGGCACTCATTGGGGAATCATCCTCACTTTCAGTATTGTAGATAGGCACTCATTTGGGAATTATGCTAACTTTCAGTAATTGTAGATAGGCACTCATTGGAGAATCATGCTCACTTTCAGTAATTGTAGATAGGCACTCATTGGGGAATTATGCTCACTTTCAGTAATTGTAGAAAGGTACTCATTGGGGAATCATGCTCACTTTCAGTAATTGTAGGTAGGTACTCATTGGGGAATCATGCTCACTTTCAGTAATTGTAGATAGGTACTCATTGGGGAATCATGCTCACTTTCAGTAATTGTAGATAGGCACTCATTGGGGAATCATCCTCACTTTCAGTAATTGTAGACAGGCACTCATTGGGGAATCATGCTCACTTTCAGTAATTGTAGAAAGGCACTTGTTTGGAAATTATGGTCTCTTTCAGTAATTGTAGATAGGCACTCATTTGGGAATCATGCTCACTTTCAGTAATTGTAGATAGGCACTCATTGGAGAATCATGCTCACTTTCAGTAATTGTAGATAGGCACTCATTGGGGAATTATGCTCACTTTCAGTAATTGTAGATAGGTACTCATTGGGGAATTATGCTCACTTTCAGTAATTGTAGATAGGTACTCATTGGGGAATTATGCTAGGCGCTCATTTGGGAATGATGCTCACTTTCAGTAATTGTAGACAGGCACTCATTGGGGAATCATGCTCACTTTCAGTAATTGTAGATAGGCACTCATTGGGGAATCATGCTCACTTTCAGTAATTGTAGACAAGCACTCATTGGGGAATCATGCTCACTTTCAGTAATTGTAGAAAGGCACTCGTTTGGAAATTATGGTCACTTTCAGTAATTATAGACAGGCACTCATTTGGGAATCATGCTCACTTTCAGTAATTGTAGAAAGGCACTTGTTTGGAAATTATGGTCACTTTCAGTAATTGTAGATAGGCATTCATTTGGGAATTATGGTCACTTTCAGTAATTGTAGATAGGCACTCATTGGGGAAATATGCCCACTTTCAGTATTGTAGATAGGTACTCATTGGGGAATTATGCTCACTTTCAGTAATTGTAGATAGGCACTCATTGGGGAATTATGCTCACTTTCAGTAATTGTAGATAGGTACTCATTGGGGAATTATGCTCACTTTCAGTAATTGTAGATAGGCACTCATTGGGGAATCATCCTCACTTTCAGTATTGTAGATAGGCACTCATTGGGGAATCATGCTCACTTTCAGTAATTGTAGAATAGGTACTCAATGGGGAATTATGCTCACTTTCAGTAATTGTAGATAGGCACTCATTTGGGAATCATGCTCACTTTCAGTAATTGTAGATAGGTACTCATTGGGGAATTATGCCCACTTTCAGTATTGTAGATAGGTACTCATTGGGGAATTATGCTCACTTTCAGTAATTGTAGATAGGCACTCATTGGGGAATTATGCTCACTTTCAGTAATTGTAGATAGGTACTCATTGGGGAATCATGCTCACTTTCAGTAATTGTAGATAGGCACTCATTGGGGAATCATCCTCACTTTCAGTATTGTAGATAGGCACTCATTTGGGAATTATGCTAACTTTCAGTAATTGTAGATAGGCACTCATTGGAGAATCATGCTCACTTTCAGTAATTGTAGATAGGCACTCATTGGGGAATTATGCTCACTTTGAGTAATTGTAGAAAGGTACTCATTGGGGAATCATGCTCACTTTCAGTAATTGTAGATAGGTACTCATTGGGGAATCATGCTCACTTTCAGTAATTGTAGATAGGCACTCATTGGGGAATCATCCTCACTTTCAGTAATTGTAGACAGGCACTCATTGGGGAATCATGCTCACTTTCAGTAATTGTAGAAAGGCACTTGTTTGGAAATTATGGTCTCTTTCAGTAATTGTAGATAGGCACTCATTTGGGAATCATGCTCACTTTCAGTAATTGTAGATAGGCACTCATTGGAGAATCATGCTCACTTTCAGTAATTGTAGATAGGCACTCATTGGGGAATCATGCTCACTTTCAGTAATTGTAGGTAGGTACTCATTGGGGAATCATGCTCACTTTCAGTAATTGTAGATAGGTACTCATTGGGGAATCATGCTCACTTTCAGTAATTGTAGATAGGCACTCATTGGGGAATCATCCTCACTTTCAGTAATTGTAGACAGGCACTCATTGGGGAATCATGCTCACTTTCAGTAATTGTAGAAAGGCACTTGTTTGGAAATTATGGTCTCTTTCAGTAATTGTAGATAGGCACTCATTTGGGAATCATGCTCACTTTCAGTAATTGTAGATAGGCACTCATTGGAGAATCATGCTCACTTTCAGTAATTGTAGATAGGCACTCATTGGGGAATTATGCTCACTTTCAGTAATTGTAGATAGGTACTCATTGGGGAATTATGCTCACTTTCAGTAATTGTAGATAGGTACTCATTGGGGAATTATGCTAGGCGCTCATTTGGAAATGATGCTCACTTTCAGTAATTGTAGACAGGCACTCATTGGGGAATCATGCTCACTTTCAGTAATTTTAGATAGGCACTCATTGGGGAATCATGCTCACTTTCAGTAATTGTAGACAAGCACTCATTGGGGAATCATGCTCACTTTCAGTAATTGTAGAAAGGCACTCGTTTGGAAATTATGGTCACTTTCAGTAATTATAGACAGGCACTCATTTGGGAATCATGCTCACTTTCAGTAATTGTAGAAAGGCACTTGTTTGGAAATTATGGTCACTTTCAGTAATTGTAGATAGGCACTCATTTGGGAATTATGGTCACTTTCAGTAATTGTAGATAGGCACTCATTTGGGAATCATGCTCACTTTCAGTAATTTTAGATAGGGACTCATTGGGGAATTATGCTCACTTTCAGTAATTGTAGATAGGCACTCATTGGGGAATCATCCTCACTTTCAGTATTGTAGATAGGCACTCATTGGGGAATCATGCTCACTGTCAGTAATTGTAGATAGGCACTCATTTGGGAATCATGCTCACTTTCAGTAATTTTAGATAGGGACTCATTGGGGAATTATGGTCACTTTCAGTAATTGTAGATAGGCACTCATTTGGGAATCATGCTCACTTTCAGTATTGTAGATAGGCACTCGTTTGGAAATTATGGTCACTTTCAGTAATTGTAGATAGGCACTCATTGGGGAATTATGGTCACTTTCAGTAATTGTAGATAGGCACTCATTTGGGAATCATGCTCACTTTCAGTAATTGTAGATAGGTACTCATTGGGGAATTATGGTCACTTTCAGTAATTGTAGATAGGCACTCATTGGGGAATTATGCCCACTTTCAGTATTATAGATAGGTACTCATTGGGGAATTATGCTCACTTTCAGTAATTGTAGATAGGTACTCATTGGGGAATTATGCTCACTTTCAGTAATTGTAGATAGGCGCTAATTTGGGAATGATGCTCACTTTCAGTAATTGTAGACAGGCACTCATTCGGGAATCATGCTCACTTTCAGTAATTGCAGATAGGCACTCATTGGGGAATCATGCTCACTTTCAGTAATTGTAGACAAGCACTCATTGGGGAATCATGCTCACTTTCAGTAATTGTAGAAAGGCACTCGTTTGGAAATTATGGTCACTTTCAGTAATTGTAGATAGGCACTCATTTGGGAATCATGCTCACTTTCAGTAATTGTAGAAAGGCACTCGTTTGGAAATGATGGTCACTTTCAGTAATTGTAGATAGGCACTCATTTGGGAATCGTGCTCACTTTCAGTATTGTAGATAGGCACTCATTGGGGAATCATGCTCACTTTCAGTAATTGTAGATAGGCACTCATTGGGGAATTATGCTCACTTTCAGTAATTGTAGGTAGGTACTCATTGGGGAATTATGCTCACTTTCAGTAATTGTAGATAGGCACTCATTGGGGAATTATGCTCACTTTCAGTAATTGTAGATAGGTACTCATTGGGGAATTATGCTCACTTTCAGTAATTGTAGATAGGCACTCATTGGGGAATCATGCTCACTTTCAGTAATTGTAGATAGGCACTCATTGGGGAATCATGCTCACTTTCAGTAATTGTAGATAGGCGCTCATTGGGGAATCATGCTCACTTTCAGTAATTGTAGATAGGTGCTCATTTGGGAATGATGCTCACTTTCAGTAATTGTAGACAGGCACTCATTGGGGAATCATGCTCACTTTCAGTAATTGTAGATAGGCACTCATTTGGGAATCATGCTCACTTTCAGTAATTGTAGATAGGTACTCATTGGGGAATTATGCCCACTTTCAGTATTGTAGATAGGTACTCATTGGGGAATTATGCTCACTTTCAGTAATTGTAGATAGGCACTCATTGGGGAATTATGCTCACTTTCAGTAATTGTAGATAGGTACTCATTGGGGAATCATGCTCACTTTCAGTAATTGTAGATAGGCACTCATTGGGGAATCATCCTCACTTTCAGTATTGTAGATAGGCACTCATTTGGGAATTATGCTAACTTTCAGTAATTGTAGATAGGCACTCATTGGAGAATCATGCTCACTTTCAGTAATTGTAGATAGGCACTCATTGGGGAATTATGCTCACTTTCAGTAATTGTAGAAAGGTACTCATTGGGGAATCATGCTCACTTTCAGTAATTGTAGGTAGGTACTCATTGGGGAATCATGCTCACTTTCAGTAATTGTAGATAGGTACTCATTGGGGAATCATGCTCACTTTCAGTAATTGTAGATAGGCACTCATTGGGGAATCATCCTCACTTTCAGTAATTGTAGACAGGCACTCATTGGGGAATCATGCTCACTTTCAGTAATTGTAGAAAGGCACTTGTTAGGAAATTATGGTCTCTTTCAGTAATTGTAGATAGGCACTCATTTGGGAATCATGCTCACTTTCAGTAATTGTAGATAGGCACTCATTGGAGAATCATGCTCACTTTCAGTAATTGTAGATAGGCACTCATTGGGGAATTATGCTCACTTTCAGTAATTGTAGATAGGTACTCATTGGGGAATTATGCTCACTTTCAGTAATTGTAGATAGGTACTCATTGGGGAATTATGCTAGGCGCTCATTTGGGAATGATGCTCACTTTCAGTAATTGTAGACAGGCACTCATTGGGGAATCATGCTCACTTTCAGTAATTGTAGATAGGCACTCATTGGGGAATCATGCTCACTTTCAGTAATTGTACACAAGCACTCATTGGGGAATCATGCTCACTTTCAGTAATTGTAGAAAGGCACTCGTTTGGAAATTATGGTCACTTTCAGTAATTATAGACAGGCACTCATTTGGGAATCATGCTCACTTTCAGTAATTGTAGAAAGGCACTTGTTTGGAAATTATGGTCACTTTCAGTAATTGTAGATAGGCACTCATTTGGGAATTATGGTCACTTTCAGTAATTGTAGATAGGCACTCATTTGGGAATCATGCTCACTTTCAGTAATTTTAGATAGGGACTCATTGGGGAATTATGCTCACTTTCAGTAATTGTAGATAGGCACTCATTGGGGAATCATCCTCACTTTCAGTATTGTAGATAGGCACTCATTGGGGAATCATGCTCACTTTCAGTAATTGTAGATAGGCACTCATTTGGGAATCATGCTCACTTTCAGTAATTTTAGATAGGGACTCATTGGGGAATTATGGTCACTTTCAGTAATTGTAGATAGGCACTCATTTGGGAATCATGCTCACTTTCAGTATTGTAGATAGGCACTCATTTGGAAATTATGGTCACTTTCAGTAATTGTAGATAGGCACTCATTGGGGAATTATGGTCACTTTCAGTAATTGTAGATAGGCACTCATTTGGGAATCATGCTCACTTTCAGTAATTGTAGATAGGTACTCATTGGGGAATTATGGTCACTTTCAGTAATTGTAGATAGGCGCTCATTTGGGAATGATGCTCACTTTCAGTAATTGTAGACAGGCACTCATTGGGGAATCATGCTCACTTTCAGTAATTGCAGATAGGCACTCATTGGGGAATCATGCTCACTTTCAGTAATTGTAGACAAGCACTCATTGGGGAATCATGCTCACTTTCAGTAATTGTAGAAAGGCACTCGTTTGGAAATTATGGTCACTTTCAGTAATTGTAGATAGGCACTCATTGGGGAATTATGGTCACTTTCAATAATTGTAGATAGGCACTCATTTGGGAATCATGCTCACTTTCAGTAATTGTAGATAGGTACTCATTGGGGAATTATGGTCACTTTCAGTAATTGTAGATAGGCACTCATTGGGGAATTATGCCCACTTTCAGTATTGTAGATAGGTACTCATTGGGGAATTATGCTCACTTTCAGTAATTGTAGATAGGTACTCATTGGGGAATTATGCTCACTTTCAGTAATTGTAGATAGGCGCTCATTTGGGAATGATGCTCACTTTCAGTAATTGTAGACAGGCACTCATTGGGGAATCATGCTCACTTTCAGTAATTGCAGATAGGCACTCATTGGGGAATCATGCTCACTTTCAGTAATTGTAGACAAGCACTCATTGGGGAATCATGCTCACTTTCAGTAATTGTAGAAAGGCACTCGTTTGGAAATTATGGTCACTTTCAGTAATTGTAGATAGGCACTCATTTGGGAATCATGCTCACTTTCAGTAATTGTAGAAAGGCACTCGTTTGGAAATGATGGTCACTTTCAGTAATTGTAGATAGGCACTCATTGGGGAATCATGCTCACTTTCAGTAATTGCAGATAGGCACTCATTGGGGAATCATGCTCACTTTCAGTAATTGTAGACAAGCACTCATTGGGGAATCATGCTCACTTTCAGTAATTGTAGAAAGGCACTCGTTTGGAAATTATGGTCACTTTCAGTAATTGTAGATAGGCACTCATTGGGGAATTATGGTCACTTTCAATAATTGTAGATAGGCACTCATTTGGGAATCATGCTCACTTTCAGTAATTGTAGATAAGTACTCATTGGGGAATTATGGTCACTTTCAGTAATTGTAGATAGGCACTCATTGGGGAATTATGCCCACTTTCAGTATTGTAGATAGGTACTCATTGGGGAATTATGCTCACTTTCAGTAATTGTAGATAGGTACTCATTGGGGAATTATGCTCACTTTCAGTAATTGTAGATAGGCGCTCATTTGGGAATGATGCTCACTTTCAGTAATTGTAGACAGGCACTCATTGGGGAATCATGCTCACTTTCAGTAATTGCAGATAGGCACTCATTGGGGAATCATGCTCACTTTCAGTAATTGTAGACAAGCACTCATTGGGGAATCATGCTCACTTTCAGTAATTGTAGAAAGGCACTCGTTTGGAAATTATGGTCACTTTCAGTAATTGTAGATAGGCACTCATTTGGGAATCATGCTCACTTTCAGTAATTGTAGAAAGGCACTCGTTTGGAAATGATGGTCACTTTCAGTAATTGTAGATAGGCACTCATTTGGGAATCGTGCTCACTTTCAGTATTGTAGATAGGCACTCATTGGGGAATCATGCTCACTTTCAGTAATTGTAGATAGGCACTCATTGGGGAATTATGCTCACTTTCAGTAATTGTAGGTAGGTACTCATTGGGGAATTATGCTCACTTTCAGTAATTGTAGTTAGGCACTCATTGGGGAATTATGCTCACTTTCAGTAATTGTAGATAGGTACTCATTGGGGAATTATGCTCACTTTCAGTAATTGTAGATAGGCACTCATTGGGGAATCATGCTCACTTTCAGTAATTGTAGATAGGCACTCATTGGGGAATCATGCTCACTTTCAGTAATTGTAGATAGGCGCTCATTGGGGAATCATGCTCACTTTCAGTAATTGTAGATAGGCGCTCATTTGGGAATGATGCTCACTTTCAGTAATTGTAGACAGGCACTCATTGGGGAATCATGCTCACTTTCAGTAATTGTAGATAGGCGCTCATTGGGGAATTATGCTCACTTTCAGTAAGTGTAGATAGGCGCTCATTGGGGAATCATGCTCACTTTCAGTAATTGTAGATAGGCGCTCATTTGGGAATGATGCTCACTTTCAGTAATTGTAGATAGGCGCTCATTTGGGAATCATGCTCACTTTCAGTAATTGTAGATAGGCACTCATTGGGGAATCATGCTCACTTTCAGTAATTGTAGAAAGGCACTCGTTTGGAAATCATGGTCCCTTTCAGTAATTGTAGATAGGCACTCATTTGGGAATCATGCTCACTTTCAGTAATTGTAGATAGGGACTCATTGGAGAAATATGCTCACTTTCAGTAATTGTAGACAGGCACTCATTGGGGAATCATGCTCACTTTCAGTAATTGTAGATAGGCACTCATTGGGGAATCATGCTCACTTTCAGTAATTGTAGATAGGCACTCATTGGGGAATCATCCTCACTTTCAGTAATTGTAGACAGGCACTCATTGGGGAATCATGCTCACTTTCAGTACTTGTAGAAAGGCACTCGTTTGGAAATTATGGTCTCTTTCAGTAATTGTAGATAGGCACTCATTTGGGAATCATGCTCACTTTCAGTAATTGTAGATAGGTACTCATTGGAGAATCATGCTCACTTTCAGTAATTGTAGATAGGCACTCATTGGGGAATTATGCTCACTTTCAGTAATTGTAGATAGGTACTCATTGGGGAATTATGCTCACTTTCAGTAATTGTAGATAGGTACTCATTGGGGAATTATGCTCACTTTCAGTAATTGTAGATAGGCGCTCATTTGGGAATGATGCTCACTTTCAGTAATTGTAGACAGGCACTCATTGGGGAATCATGCTCACTTTCAGTAATTGTAGATAGGCACTCATTGGGGAATCATGCTCACTTTCAGTAATTGTAGACAAGCACTCATTGGGGAATCATGCTCACTTTCAGTAATTGTAGAAAGGCACTCGTTTGGAAATTATGGTCACTTTCAGTAATTATAGATAGGCACTCATTTGGGAATCATGCTCACTTTCAGTAATTGTAGAAAGGCACTCGTTTGGAAATTATGGTCACTTTCAGTAATTGTAGATAGGCACTCATTTGGGAATCATGCTCACTTTCAGTAATTGTAGAAAGGCACTCGTTTGGAAATGATGGTCACTTTCAGTAATTGTAGATAGGCACTCATTTGGGAATCGTGCTCACTTTCAGTATTGTAGATAGGCACTCATTGGGGAATCATGCTCACTTTCAGTAATTGTAGATAGGCACTCATTGGGGAATTATGCTCACTTTCAGTAATTTTAGGTAGGTACTCATTGGGGAATTATGCTCACTTTCAGTAATTGTAGATAGGCACTCATTGGGGAATTATGCTCACTTTCAGTAATTGTAGATAGGTACTCATTGGGAATTATGCTCACTTTCAGTAATTGTAGATAGGCCCTCATTGGGGAATCATGCTCACTTTCAGTAATTGTAGATAGGCACTCATTGGGGAATCATGCTCACTTTCAGTAATTGTAGATAGGCGCTCATTGGGGAATCATGCTCACTTTCAGTAATTGTAGATAGGCGCTCATTTGGGAATGATGCTCACTTTCAGTAATTGTAGACAGGCACTCATTGGGGAATCATGCTCACTTTCAGTAATTGTAGATAGGCACTCATTTGGGAATCATGCTCACTTTCAGTAATTGTAGATAGGTACTCATTGGGGAATTATGCCCACTTTCAGTATTGTAGATAGGTACTCATTGGGGAATTATGCTCACTTTCAGTAATTGTAGATAGGCACTCATTGGGGAATTATGCTCACTTTCAGTAATTGTAGATAGGTACTCATTGGGGAATCATGCTCACTTTCAGTAATTGTAGATAGGCACTCATTGGGGAATCATCCTCACTTTCAGTATTGTAGATAGGCACTCATTTGGGAATTATGCTAACTTTCAGTAATTGTAGATAGGCACTCATTGGAGAATCATGCTCACTTTCAGTAATTGTAGATAGGCACTCATTGGGGAATTATGCTCACTTTCAGTAATTGTAGAAAGGTACTCATTGGGGAATCATGCTCACTTTCAGTAATTGTAGGTAGGTACTCATTGGGGAATCATGCTCACTTTCAGTAATTGTAGATAGGTACTCATTGGGGAATCATGCTCACTTTCAGTAATTGTAGATAGGCACTCATTGGGGAATCATCCTCACTTTCAGTAATTGTAGACAGGCACTCATTGGGGAATCATGCTCACTTTCAGTAATTGTAGAAAGGCACTTGTTTGGAAATTATGGTCTCTTTCAGTAATTGTAGATAGGCACTCATTTGGGAATCATGCTCACTTTCAGTAATTGTAGATAGGCACTCATTGGAGAATCATGCTCACTTTCAGTAATTGTAGATAGGCACTCATTGGGGAATTATGCTCACTTTCAGTAATTGTAGATAGGTACTCATTGGGGAATTATGCTCACTTTCAGTAATTGTAGATAGGTACTCATTGGGGAATTATGCTAGGCGCTCATTTGGGAATGATGCTCACTTTCAGTAATTGTAGACAGGCACTCATTGGGGAATCATGCTCACTTTCAGTAATTGTAGATAGGCACTCATTGGGGAATCATGCTCACTTTCAGTAATTGTAGACAAGCACTCATTGGGGAATCATGCTCACTTTCAGTAATTGTAGAAAGGCACTCGTTTGGAAATTATGGTCACTTTCAGTAATTATAGACAGGCACTCATTTGGGAATCATGCTCACTTTCAGTAATTGTAGAAAGGCACTTGTTTGGAAATTATGGTCACTTTCAGTAATTGTAGATAGGCATTCATTTGGGAATTATGGTCACTTTCAGTAATTGTAGATAGGCACTCATTTGGGAATCATGCTCACTTTCAGTAATTTTAGATAGGGACTCATTGGGGAATTATGCTCACTTTCAGTAATTGTAGATAGGCACTCATTGGGGAATCATCCTCACTTTCAGTATTGTAGATAGGCACTCATTGGGGAATCATGCTCACTTTCAGTAATTGTAGATAGGCACTCATTTGGGAATCATGCTCACTTTCAGTAATTTTAGATAGGGACTCATTGGGGAATTATGGTCACTTTCAGTAATTGTAGATAGGCACTCAGTTGGGAATCATGCTCACTTTCAGTATTGTAGATAGGCACTCGTTTGGAAATTATGGTCACTTTCAGTAATTGTAGATAGGCACTCATTGGGGAATTATGGTCACTTTCAGTAATTGTAGATAGGCACTCATTTGGGAATCATGCTCACTTTCAGTAATTGTAGATAGGTACTCATTGGGGAATTATGGTCACTTTCAGTAATTGTAGATAGGCACTCATTGGGGAATTATGCCCACTTTCAGTATTGTAGATAGGTACTCATTGGGGAATTATGCTCACTTTCAGTAATTGTAGATAGGTACTCATTGGGGAATTATGCTCACTTTCAGTAATTGTAGATAGGCGCTCATTTGGGAATCATGCTCACTTTCAGTAATTGTAGACAGGCACTCATTGGGGAATCATGCTCACTTTCAGTAATTGCAGATAGGCACTCATTGGGGAATCATGCTCACTTTCAGTAATTGTAGACAAGCACTCATTGGGGAATCATGCTCACTTTCAGTAATTGTAGAAAGGCACTCGTTTGGAAATTATGGTCACTTTCAGTAATTGTAGATAGGCACTCATTGGGGAATTATGGTCACTTTCAGTAATTGTAGATAGGCACTCATTTGGGAATCATGCTCACTTTCAGTAATTGTAGATAGGTACTCATTGGGGAATTATGGTCACTTTCAGTAATTGTAGATAGGCACTCATTGGGGAATTATGCCCACTTTCAGTATTGTAGATAGGTACTCATTGGGGAATTATGCTCACTTTCAGTAATTGTAGATAGGTACTCATTGGGGAATTATGCTCACTTTCAGTAATTGTAGATAGGCGCTCATTTGGGAATGATGCTCACTTTCAGTAATTGTAGACAGGCACTCATTGGGGAATCATGCTCACTTTCAGTAATTGCAGATAGGCACTCATTGGGGAATCATGCTCACTTTCAGTAATTGTAGACAAGCACTCATTGGGGAATCATGCTCACTTTCAGTAATTGTAGAAAGGCACTCGTTTGGAAATTATGGTCACTTTCAGTAATTGTAGATAGGCACTCATTTGGGAATCATGCTCACTTTCAGTAATTGTAGAAAGGCACTCGTTTGGAAATGATGGTCACTTTCAGTAATTGTAGATAGGCACTCATTTGGGAATCGTGCTCACTTTCAGTATTGTAGATAGGCACTCATTGGGGAATCATGCTCACTTTCAGTAATTGTAGATAGGCACTCATTGGGGAATTATGCTCACTTTCAGTAATTGTAGGTAGGTACTCATTGGGGAATTATGCTCACTTTCAGTAATTGTAGATAGGCACTCATTGGGGAATTATGCTCACTTTCAGTAATTGTAGATAGGTACTCATTGGGGAATTATGCTCACTTTCAGTAATTGTAGATAGGCACTCATTGGGGAATCATGCTCACTTTCAGTAATTGTAGATAGGCACTCATTGGGGAATCATGCTCACTTTCAGTAATTGTAGATAGGCGCTCATTGGGGAATCATGCTCACTTTCAGTAATTGTAGATAGGCGCTCATTTGGGAATGATGCTCACTTTCAGTAATTGTAGACAGGCACTCATTGGGGAATCATGCTCACTTTCAGTAATTGTAGATAGGCGCTCATTGGGGAATTATGCTCACTTTCAGTAAGTGTAGATAGGCGCTCATTGGGGAATCATGCTCACTTTCAGTAATTGTAGATAGGCGCTCATTTGGGAATGATGCTCACTTTCAGTAATTGTAGATAGGCGCTCATTTGGGAATCATGCTCACTTTCAGTAATTGTAGATAGGCACTCATTGGGGAATCATGCTCACTTTCAGTAATTGTAGAAAGGCACTCGTTTGGAAATCATGGTCCCTTTCAGTAATTGTAGATAGGCACTCATTTGGGAATCATGCTCACTTTCAGTAATTGTAGATAGGGACTCATTGGGGAAATATGCTCACTTTCAGTAATTGTAGACAGGCACTCATTGGGGAATCATGCTCACTTTCAGTAATTGTAGATAGGCACTCATTGGGGAATCATGCTCACTTTCAGTAATTGTAGATAGGCACTCATTGGGGAATCATCCTCACTTTCAGTAATTGTAGACAGGCACTCATTGGGGAATCATGCTCACTTTCAGTACTTGTAGAAAGGCACTCGTTTGGAAATTATGGTCTCTTTCAGTAATTGTAGATAGGCACTCATTTGGGAATCATGCTCACTTTCAGTAATTGTAGATAGGTACTCATTGGAGAATCATGCTCACTTTCAGTAATTGTAGATAGGCACTCATTGGGGAATTATGCTCACTTTCAGTAATTGTAGATAGGTACTCATTGGGGAATTATGCTCACTTTCAGTAATTGTAGATAGGTACTCATTGGGGAATTATGCTCACTTTCAGTAATTGTAGATAGGCGCTCATTTGGGAATGATGCTCACTTTCAGTAATTGTAGACAGGCACTCATTGGGGAATCATGCTCACTTTCAGTAATTGTAGATAGGCACTCATTGGGGAATCATGCTCACTTTCAGTAATTGTAGACAAGCACTCATTGGGGAATCATGCTCACTTTCAGTAATTGTAGAAAGGCACTCGTTTGGAAATTATGGTCACTTTCAGTAATTATAGATAGGCACTCATTTGGGAATCATGCTCACTTTCAGTAATTGTAGAAAGGCACTCGTTTGGAAACGATGGTCTCTTTCAGTAATTGTAGATAGGCACTCATTTGGGAATTATGGTCACTTTCAGTAATTGTAGATAGGCACTCATTTGGGAATCATGCTCACTTTCAGTAATTTTAGATAGGGACTCATTGGGGAATTATGCCCACTTTCAGTATTGTAGATAGGCACTCATTGGGGAATCATGCTCACTTTCAGTAATTGTAGATAGGTACTCATTGGGGAATTATGCTCACTTTCAGTAATTGTAGATAGGCACTCATTGGGGAATCATCCTCACTTTCAGTATTGTAGATAGGCACTCATTGGGGAATCATGCTCACTTTCAGTAATTGTAGACAGGCACTCATTGGGGAATCATGCTCACTTTCAGTACTTGTAGAAAGGCACTCGTTTGGAAATTATGGTCTCTTTCAGTAATTGTAGATAGGCACTCATTTGGGAATCATGCTCACTTTCAGTAATTGTAGAAAGGCACTCGTTTGGAAACGATGGTCTCTTTCAGTAATTGTAGATAGGCACTCATTTGGGAATTATGGTCACTTTCAGTAATTGTAGATAGGCACTCATTTGGGAATCATGCTCACTTTCAGTAATTTTAGATAGGGACTCATTGGGGAATTATGCCCACTTTCAGTATTGTAGATAGGCACTCATTGGGGAATCATGCTCACTTTCAGTAATTGTAGATAGGGACTCATTGGGGAAATATGCTCACTTTCAGTAATTGTAGACAGGCACTCATTGGGGAATCATGCTCACTTTCAGTAATTGTAGATAGGCACTCATTGGGGAATCATGCTCACTTTCAGTAATTGTAGATAGGCACTCATTGGGGAATCATCCTCACTTTCAGTAATTGTAGACAGGCACTCATTGGGGAATCATGCTCACTTTCAGTACTTGTAGAAAGGCACTCGTTTGGAAATTATGGTCTCTTTCAGTAATTGTAGATAGGCACTCATTTGGGAATCATGCTCACTTTCAGTAATTGTAGATAGGTACTCATTGGAGAATCATGCTCACTTTCAGTAATTGTAGATAGGCACTCATTGGGGAATTATGCTCACTTTCAGTAATTGTAGATAGGTACTCATTGGGGAATTATGCTCACTTTCAGTAATTGTAGATAGGTACTCATTGGGGAATTATGCTCACTTTCAGTAATTGTAGATAGGCGCTCATTTGGGAATGATGCTCACTTTCAGTAATTGTAGACAGGCACTCATTGGGGAATCATGCTCACTTTCAGTAATTGTAGATAGGCACTCATTGGGGAATCATGCTCACTTTCAGTAATTGTAGACAAGCACTCATTGGGGAATCATGCTCACTTTCAGTAATTGTAGAAAGGCACTCGTTTGGAAATTATGGTCACTTTCAGTAATTATAGATAGGCACTCATTTGGGAATCATGCTCACTTTCAGTAATTGTAGAAAGGCACTCGTTTGGAAACGATGGTCTCTTTCAGTAATTGTAGATAGGCACTCATTTGGGAATTATGGTCACTTTCAGTAATTGTAGATAGGCACTCATTTGGGAATCATGCTCACTTTCAGTAATTTTAGATAGGGACTCATTGGGGAATTATGCCCACTTTCAGTATTGTAGATAGGCACTCATTGGGGAATCATGCTCACTTTCAGTAATTGTAGATAGGTACTCATTGGGGAATTATGCTCACTTTCAGTAATTGTAGATAGGCACTCATTGGGGAATCATCCTCACTTTCAGTATTGTAGATAGGCACTCATTGGGGAATCATGCTCACTTTCAGTAATTGTAGATAGGCACTCATTTGGGAATCATGCTCACTTTCAGTAATTTTAGATAGGGACTCATTGGGGAATTATGGTCACTTTCAGTAATTGTAGATAGGCACTCATTTGGGAATCATGCTCACTTTCAGTATTGTAGATAGGCACTCGTTTGGAAATTATGGTCACTTTCAGTAATTGTAGATAGGCACTCATTGGGGAATTATGGTCACTTTCAGTAATTGTAGATAGGCACTCATTTGGGAATCATGCTCACTTTCAGTAATTGTAGATAGGTACTCATTGGGGAATTATGGTCACTTTCAGTAATTGTAGATAGGCACTCATTGGGGAATTATGCCCACTTTCAGTATTGTAGATAGGTACTCATTGGGGAATTATGCTCACTTTCAGTAATTGTAGATAGGCACTCATTGGGGAATTATGCTCACTTTCAGTAATTGTAGATAGGTACTCATTGGGGAATTATGCTCACTTTCAGTAATTGTAGATAGGCACTCATTGGGGAATCATCCTCACTTTCAGTATTGTAGATAGGCACTCATTGGGGAATCATGCTCACTTTCAGTAATTGTAGAATAGGTACTCATTGGGGAATTATGCTCACTTTCAGTAATTGTAGATAGGCACTCATTTGGGAATCATGCTCACTTTCAGTAATTGTAGATAGGTACTCATTGGGGAATTATGCCCACCTTCAGTATTGTAGATAGGTACTCATTGGGGAATTATGCTCACTTTCAGTAATTGTAGATAGGCACTCATTGGGGAATTATGCTCACTTTCAGTAATTGTAGATAGGTACTCATTGGGGAATCATGCTCACTTTCAGTAATTGTAGATAGGCACTCATTGGGGAATCATCCTCACTTTCAGTATTGTAGATAGGCACTCATTTGGGAATTATGCTAACTTTCAGTAATTGTAGATAGGCACTCATTGGAGAATCATGCTCACTTTCAGTAATTGTAGATAGGCACTCATTGGGGAATTATGCTCGCTTTCAGTAATTGCAGAAAGGTACTCATTGGGGAATCATCCTCACTTTCAGTATTGTAGATATGCACTCATTGGGGAATCATGCTCACTTTCATTAATTGTAGATAGGGACTCATTGGGCAATTATGCTCACTTTCAGTAATTGTAGATAGGCACTCATTTGGGAATTATGCTCACTTTCAGTAATTGTAGATAGGCACTCATTGGAGAATCATGCTCACTTTCAGTAATTGTAGATAGGTACTCATTGGGTAATTATGCTCACTTTCAGTATTTGTAGATAGGCGCTCATTTGGGAATGATGCTCACTTTCAGTAATTGTAGACAGGCACTCATTGAGGAATCATGCTCACTTTCAGTAATTGTAGATAGGCACTCATTGGGGAATCATGCTCACTTTCAGTAATTGTAGACAAGCACTCATTGGGGAATCATGCTCACTTTCAGTAATTGTAGAAAGGCACTCGTTTGGAAATTATGGTCACTTTCAGTAATTGTAGACAGGCACTCATTTGGGAATCATGCTCACTTTCAGTAATTGTAGAAAGGCACTCATTTGGAAATTATGGTCACTTTCAGTAATTGTAGATAGGCACTCATTTGGGAATCATGCTCACTTTCAGTAATTGTGATAGGTACTCATTGGGGAATTATGGTCACTTTCAGTAATTGTAGATAGGCACTCATTTGGGAATCATGCTCAATTTCAGTAATTTTAGATAGGGACTCATTGGGGAATTATGCCCACTTTCAGTATTGTAGATAGGCACTCATTGGGGAATCATGCTCACTTTCAGTAATTGTAGATAGGTACTCATTGGGGAATTATGGTAACTTTCAGTAATTGTAGATAGGCACTCATTTGGGAATCATGCTCACTTTCAGTAATTTTAGATAGGGACTCATTGGGGAATTATGGTCACTTTCAGTAATTGTAGATAGGCACTCATTTGGGAATCATGCTCACTTTCAGTATTGTAGATAGGCACTCGTTTGGAAATTATGGTCACTTTCAATAATTGTAGATAGGCACTCATTTGGGCATCATGCTCACTTTCACTAATTGTAGATAGGGACTCATTGGGGAATTATGGTCACTTTCAGTAATTGTAGATAGGCACTCATTTAGGAATCATGCTCACTTTCAGTAATTGAAGATAGGTACTCATTGGGGAATTATGGTCACTTTCAGTAATTGTAGATAGGCACTCATTGGGGAATTATGCCCACTTTCAGTATTGTAGATAGGTACTCATTGGGGAATCATGCTCACTTTCAGTAATTGTAGATAGGCACTCATTGGGGAATCATGCTCACTTTCAGTAATTGTAGACAAGCACTCATTGGGGAATCATGCTCACTTTCAGTAATTGTAGAAAGGCACTCGTTTGGAAATTATGGTCACTTTCAGTAATTATAGACAGGCACTCATTTGGGAATCATGCTCACTTTCAGTAATTGTAGAAAGGCACTTGTTTGGAAATTATGGTCACTTTCAGTAATTGTAGATAGGCATTCATTTGGGAATTATGGTCACTTTCAGTAATTGTAGATAGGCACTCATTTGGGAATCATGCTCACTTTCAGTAATTTTAGATAGGGACTCATTGGGGAATTATGCTCACTTTCAGTAATTGTAGATAGGCACTCATTGGGGAATCATCCTCACTTTCAGTATTGTAGATAGGCACTCATTGGGGAATCATGCTCACTTTCAGTAATTGTAGATAGGCACTCATTTGGGAATCATGCTCACTTTCAGTAATTTTAGATAGGGACTCATTGGGGAATTATGGTCACTTTCAGTAATTGTAGATAGGCACTCAGTTGGGAATCATGCTCACTTTCAGTATTGTAGATAGGCACTCGTTTGGAAATTATGGTCACTTTCAGTAATTGTAGATAGGCACTCATTGGGGAATTATGGTCACTTTCAGTAATTGTAGATAGGCACTCATTTGGGAATCATGCTCACTTTCAGTAATTGTAGATAGGTACTCATTGGGGAATTATGGTCACTTTCAGTAATTGTAGATAGGCACTCATTGGGGAATTATGCCCACTTTCAGTATTGTAGATAGGTACTCATTGGGGAATTATGCTCACTTTCAGTAATTGTAGATAGGTACTCATTGGGGAATTATGCTCACTTTCAGTAATTGTAGATAGGCGCTCATTTGGGAATCATGCTCACTTTCAGTAATTGTAGACAGGCACTCATTGGGGAATCATGCTCACTTTCAGTAATTGCAGATAGGCACTCATTGGGGAATCATGCTCACTTTCAGTAATTGTAGACAAGCACTCATTGGGGAATCATGCTCACTTTCAGTAATTGTAGAAAGGCACTCGTTTGGAAATTATGGTCACTTTCAGTAATTGTAGATAGGCACTCATTGGGGAATTATGGTCACTTTCAGTAATTGTAGATAGGCACTCATTTGGGAATCATGCTCACTTTCAGTAATTGTAGATAGGTACTCATTGGGGAATTATGGTCACTTTCAGTAATTGTAGATAGGCACTCATTGGGGAATTATGCCCACTTTCAGTATTGTAGATAGGTACTCATTGGGGAATTATGCTCACTTTCAGTAATTGTAGATAGGTACTCATTGGGGAATTATGCTCACTTTCAGTAATTGTAGATAGGCGCTCATTTGGGAATGATGCTCACTTTCAGTAATTGTAGACAGGCACTCATTGGGGAATCATGCTCACTTTCAGTAATTGCAGATAGGCACTCATTGGGGAATCATGCTCACTTTCAGTAATTGTAGACAAGCACTCATTGGGGAATCATGCTCACTTTCAGTAATTGTAGAAAGGCACTCGTTTGGAAATTATGGTCACTTTCAGTAATTGTAGATAGGCACTCATTTGGGAATCATGCTCACTTTCAGTAATTGTAGAAAGGCACTCGTTTGGAAATGATGGTCACTTTCAGTAATTGTAGATAGGCACTCATTTGGGAATCGTGCTCACTTTCAGTATTGTAGATAGGCACTCATTGGGGAATCATGCTCACTTTCAGTAATTGTAGATAGGCACTCATTGGGGAATTATGCTCACTTTCAGTAATTGTAGGTAGGTACTCATTGGGGAATTATGCTCACTTTCAGTAATTGTAGATAGGCACTCATTGGGGAATTATGCTCACTTTCAGTAATTGTAGATAGGCACTCATTGGGGAATCATGCTCACTTTCAGTAATTGTAGATAGGCGCTCATTGGGGAATCATGCTCACTTTCAGTAATTGTAGATAGGCGCTCATTTGGGAATGATGCTCACTTTCAGTAATTGTAGACAGGCACTCATTGGGGAATCATGCTCACTTTCAGTAATTGTAGATAGGCGCTCATTGGGGAATTATGCTCACTTTCAGTAAGTGTAGATAGGCGCTCATTGGGGAATCATGCTCACTTTCAGTAATTGTAGATAGGCGCTCATTTGGGAATGATGCTCACTTTCAGTAATTGTAGATAGGCGCTCATTTGGGAATCATGCTCACTTTCAGTAATTGTAGATAGGCACTCATTGGGGAATCATGCTCACTTTCAGTAATTGTAGAAAGGCACTCGTTTGGAAATCATGGTCCCTTTCAGTAATTGTAGATAGGCACTCATTTGGGAATCATGCTCACTTTCAGTAATTGTAGATAGGGACTCATTGGGGAAATATGCTCACTTTCAGTAATTGTAGACAGGCACTCATTGGGGAATCATGCTCACTTTCAGTAATTGTAGATAGGCACTCATTGGGGAATCATGCTCACTTTCAGTAATTGTAGATAGGCACTCATTGGGGAATCATCCTCACTTTCAGTAATTGTAGACAGGCACTCATTGGGGAATCATGCTCACTTTCAGTACTTGTAGAAAGGCACTCGTTTGGAAATTATGGTCTCTTTCAGTAATTGTAGATAGGCACTCATTTGGGAATCATGCTCACTTTCAGTAATTGTAGATAGGTACTCATTGGAGAATCATGCTCACTTTCAGTAATTGTAGATAGGCACTCATTGGGGAATTATGCTCACTTTCAGTAATTGTAGATAGGTACTCATTGGGGAATTATGCTCACTTTCAGTAATTGTAGATAGGTACTCATTGGGGAATTATGCTCACTTTCAGTAATTGTAGATAGGCGCTCATTTGGGAATGATGCTCACTTTCAGTAATTGTAGACAGGCACTCATTGGGGAATCATGCTCACTTTCAGTAATTGTAGATAGGCACTCATTGGGGAATCATGCTCACTTTCAGTAATTGTAGACAAGCACTCATTGGGGAATCATGCTCACTTTCAGTAATTGTAGAAAGGCACTCGTTTGGAAATTATGGTCACTTTCAGTAATTATAGATAGGCACTCATTTGGGAATCATGCTCACTTTCAGTAATTGTAGAAAGGCACTCGTTTGGAAACGATGGTCTCTTTCAGTAATTGTAGATAGGCACTCATTTGGGAATTATGGTCACTTTCAGTAATTGTAGATAGGCACTCATTTGGGAATCATGCTCACTTTCAGTAATTTTAGATAGGGACTCATTGGGGAATTATGCCCACTTTCAGTATTGTAGATAGGCACTCATTGGGGAATCATGCTCACTTTCAGTAATTGTAGATAGGTACTCATTGGGGAATTATGCTCACTTTCAGTAATTGTAGATAGGCACTCATTGGGGAATCATCCTCACTTTCAGTATTGTAGATAGGCACTCATTGGGGAATCATGCTCACTTTCAGTAATTGTAGACAGGCACTCATTGGGGAATCATGCTCACTTTCAGTACTTGTAGAAAGGCACTCGTTTGGAAATTATGGTCTCTTTCAGTAATTGTAGATAGGCACTCATTTGGGAATCATGCTCACTTTCAGTAATTGTAGAAAGGCACTCGTTTGGAAACGATGGTCTCTTTCAGTAATTGTAGATAGGCACTCATTTGGGAATTATGGTCACTTTCAGTAATTGTAGATAGGCACTCATTTGGGAATCATGCTCACTTTCAGTAATTTTAGATAGGGACTCATTGGGGAATTATGCCCACTTTCAGTATTGTAGATAGGCACTCATTGGGGAATCATGCTCACTTTCAGTAATTGTAGATAGGGACTCATTGGGGAAATATGCTCACTTTCAGTAATTGTAGACAGGCACTCATTGGGGAATCATGCTCACTTTCAGTAATTGTAGATAGGCACTCATTGGGGAATCATGCTCACTTTCAGTAATTGTAGATAGGCACTCATTGGGGAATCATCCTCACTTTCAGTAATTGTAGACAGGCACTCATTGGGGAATCATGCTCACTTTCAGTACTTGTAGAAAGGCACTCGTTTGGAAATTATGGTCTCTTTCAGTAATTGTAGATAGGCACTCATTTGGGAATCATGCTCACTTTCAGTAATTGTAGATAGGTACTCATTGGAGAATCATGCTCACTTTCAGTAATTGTAGATAGGCACTCATTGGGGAATTATGCTCACTTTCAGTAATTGTAGATAGGTACTCATTGGGGAATTATGCTCACTTTCAGTAATTGTAGATAGGTACTCATTGGGGAATTATGCTCACTTTCAGTAATTGTAGATAGGCGCTCATTTGGGAATGATGCTCACTTTCAGTAATTGTAGACAGGCACTCATTGGGGAATCATGCTCACTTTCAGTAATTGTAGATAGGCACTCATTGGGGAATCATGCTCACTTTCAGTAATTGTAGACAAGCACTCATTGGGGAATCATGCTCACTTTCAGTAATTGTAGAAAGGCACTCGTTTGGAAATTATGGTCACTTTCAGTAATTATAGATAGGCACTCATTTGGGAATCATGCTCACTTTCAGTAATTGTAGAAAGGCACTCGTTTGGAAACGATGGTCTCTTTCAGTAATTGTAGATAGGCACTCATTTGGGAATTATGGTCACTTTCAGTAATTGTAGATAGGCACTCATTTGGGAATCATGCTCACTTTCAGTAATTTTAGATAGGGACTCATTGGGGAATTATGCCCACTTTCAGTATTGTAGATAGGCACTCATTGGGGAATCATGCTCACTTTCAGTAATTGTAGATAGGTACTCATTGGGGAATTATGCTCACTTTCAGTAATTGTAGATAGGCACTCATTGGGGAATCATCCTCACTTTCAGTATTGTAGATAGGCACTCATTGGGGAATCATGCTCACTTTCAGTAATTGTAGATAGGCACTCATTTGGGAATCATGCTCACTTTCAGTAATTTTAGATAGGGACTCATTGGGGAATTATGGTCACTTTCAGTAATTGTAGATAGGCACTCATTTGGGAATCATGCTCACTTTCAGTATTGTAGATAGGCACTCGTTTGGAAATTATGGTCACTTTCAGTAATTGTAGATAGGCACTCATTGGGGAATTATGGTCACTTTCAGTAATTGTAGATAGGCACTCATTTGGGAATCATGCTCACTTTCAGTAATTGTAGATAGGTACTCATTGGGGAATTATGGTCACTTTCAGTAATTGTAGATAGGCACTCATTGGGGAATTATGCCCACTTTCAGTATTGTAGATAGGTACTCATTGGGGAATTATGCTCACTTTCAGTAATTGTAGATAGGCACTCATTGGGGAATTATGCTCACTTTCAGTAATTGTAGATAGGTACTCATTGGGGAATTATGCTCACTTTCAGTAATTGTAGATAGGCACTCATTGGGGAATCATCCTCACTTTCAGTATTGTAGATAGGCACTCATTGGGGAATCATGCTCACTTTCAGTAATTGTAGAATAGGTACTCATTGGGGAATTATGCTCACTTTCAGTAATTGTAGATAGGCACTCATTTGGGAATCATGCTCACTTTCAGTAATTGTAGATAGGTACTCATTGGGGAATTATGCCCACCTTCAGTATTGTAGATAGGTACTCATTGGGGAATTATGCTCACTTTCAGTAATTGTAGATAGGCACTCATTGGGGAATTATGCTCACTTTCAGTAATTGTAGATAGGTACTCATTGGGGAATCATGCTCACTTTCAGTAATTGTAGATAGGCACTCATTGGGGAATCATCCTCACTTTCAGTATTGTAGATAGGCACTCATTTGGGAATTATGCTAACTTTCAGTAATTGTAGATAGGCACTCATTGGAGAATCATGCTCACTTTCAGTAATTGTAGATAGGCACTCATTGGGGAATTATGCTCGCTTTCAGTAATTGCAGAAAGGTACTCATTGGGGAATCATCCTCACTTTCAGTATTGTAGATATGCACTCATTGGGGAATCATGCTCACTTTCATTAATTGTAGATAGGGACTCATTGGGCAATTATGCTCACTTTCAGTAATTGTAGATAGGCACTCATTTGGGAATTATGCTCACTTTCAGTAATTGTAGATAGGCACTCATTGGAGAATCATGCTCACTTTCAGTAATTGTAGATAGGTACTCATTGGGTAATTATGCTCACTTTCAGTATTTGTAGATAGGCGCTCATTTGGGAATGATGCTCACTTTCAGTAATTGTAGACAGGCACTCATTGAGGAATCATGCTCACTTTCAGTAATTGTAGATAGGCACTCATTGGGGAATCATGCTCACTTTCAGTAATTGTAGACAAGCACTCATTGGGGAATCATGCTCACTTTCAGTAATTGTAGAAAGGCACTCGTTTGGAAATTATGGTCACTTTCAGTAATTGTAGACAGGCACTCATTTGGGAATCATGCTCACTTTCAGTAATTGTAGAAAGGCACTCGTTTGGAAATTATGGTCACTTTCAGTAATTGTAGATAGGCACTCATTTGGGAATCATGCTCACTTTCAGTAATTGTGATAGGTACTCATTGGGGAATTATGGTCACTTTCAGTAATTGTAGATAGGCACTCATTTGGGAATCATGCTCAATTTCAGTAATTTTAGATAGGGACTCATTGGGGAATTATGCCCACTTTCAGTATTGTAGATAGGCACTCATTGGGGAATCATGCTCACTTTCAGTAATTGTAGATAGGTACTCATTGGGGAATTATGGTAACTTTCAGTAATTGTAGATAGGCACTCATTTGGGAATCATGCTCACTTTCAGTAATTTTAGATAGGGACTCATTGGGGAATTATGGTCACTTTCAGTAATTGTAGATAGGCACTCATTTGGGAATCATGCTCACTTTCAGTATTGTAGATAGGCACTCGTTTGGAAATTATGGTCACTTTCAATAATTGTAGATAGGCACTCATTTGGGCATCATGCTCACTTTCACTAATTGTAGATAGGGACTCATTGGGGAATTATGGTCACTTTCAGTAATTGTAGATAGGCACTCATTTAGGAATCATGCTCACTTTCAGTAATTGTAGATAGGTACTCATTGGGGAATTATGGTCACTTTCAGTAATTGTAGATAGGCACTCATTGGGGAATTATGCCCACTTTCAGTATTGTAGATAGGTACTCACTGGGGAATTATGCTCACTTTCAGTAATTGTAGATAGGCACTCATTGGGGAATTATGCTCACTTTCAGTAATTGTAGATAGGTACTCATTGGGGAATTATGCTCACTTTCAGTAATTGTAGATAGGCACTCATTGGGGAATCATCCTCACTTTCAGTATTGTAGATAGGCACTCATTGGGGAATCATGCTCACTTTCAGTAATTGTAGATAGGCACTCATTTGGGAATCATGCTCACTTTCAGTAATTTTAGATAGGGACTCATTGGGGAATTATGGTCACTTTCAGTAATTGTAGATAGGCACTCATTTGGGAATCATGCTCACTTTCAGTATTGTAGATAGGCACTCGTTTGGAAATTATGGTCACTTTCAGTAATTGTAGATAGGCACTCATTGGGGAATTATGGTCACTTTCAGTAATTGTAGATAGGCACTCATTTGGGAATCATGCTCACTTTCAGTAATTGTAGATAGGTACTCATTGGGGAATTATGGTCACTTTCAGTAATTGTAGATAGGCACTCATTGGGGAATTATGCCACTTTCAGTATTGTAGATAGGTACTCATTGGGGAATTATGCTCACTTTCAGTAATTGTAGATAGGTACTCATTGGGGAATTATGCTCACTTTCAGTAATTGTAGATAGGCGCTCATTTGGGAATGATGCTCACTTTCAGTAATTGTAGACAGGCACTCATTGGGGAATCATGCTCACTTTCAGTAATTGCAGATAGGCACTCATTGGGGAATCATGCTCACTTTCAGTAATTGTAGACAAGCACTCATTGGGGAATCATGCTCACTTTCAGTAATTGTAGAAAGGCACTCGTTTGGAAATTATGGTCACTTTCAGTAATTGTAGATAGGCACTCATTTAGGAATCATGCTCACTTTCAGTAATTGTAGAAAGGCACTCGTTTGGAAATGATGGTCACTTTCAGTAATTGTAGATAGGCACTCATTTGGGAATCGTGCTCACTTTCAGTATTGTAGATAGGCACTCATTGGGGAATCATGCTCACTTTCAGTAATTGTAGATAGGCACTCATTGGGGAATTATGCTCACTTTCAGTAATTGTAGGTAGGTACTCATTGGGGAATTATGCTCACTTTCAGTAATTGTAGATAGGCACTCATTGGGGAATTATGCTCACTTTCAGTAATTGTAGATAGGTACTCATTGGGGAATTATGCTCACTTTCAGTAATTGTAGATAGGCACTCATTGGGGAATCATGCTAACTTTCAGTAATTGTAGATAGGCACTCATTGGGGAATCATGCTCACTTTCAGTAATTGTAGATAGGCGCTCATTGGGGAATCATGCTCACTTTCAGTAATTGTAGATAGGCGCTCATTTGGGAATGATGCTCACTTTCAGTAATTGTAGACAGGCACTCATTGGGGAATCATGCTCACTTTCAGTAATTGTAGATAGGCACTCATTTGGGAATCATGCTCACTTTCAGTAATTGTAGATAGGTACTCATTGGGGAATTATGCCCACTTTCAGTATTGTAGATAGGTACTCATTGGGGAATTATGCTCACTTTCAGTAATTGTAGATAGGCACTCATTGGGGAATTATGCTCACTTTCAGTAATTGTAGATAGGTACTCATTGGGGAATCATGCTCACTTTCAGTAATTGTAGATAGGCACTCATTGGGGAATCATCCTCACTTTCAGTATTGTAGATAGGCACTCATTTGGGAATTATGCTAACTTTCAGTAATTGTAGATAGGCACTCATTGGAGAATCATGCTCACTTTCAGTAATTGTAGATAGGCACTCATTGGGGAATTATGCTCACTTTCAGTAATTGTAGAAAGGTACTCATTGGGGAATCATGCTCACTTTCAGTAATTGTAGATAGGTACTCATTGGGGAATCATGCTCACTTTCAGTAATTGTAGATAGGCACTCATTGGGGAATCATCCTCACTTTCAGTAATTGTAGACAGGCACTCATTGGGGAATCATGCTCACTTTCAGTAATTGTAGAAAGGCACTTGTTTGGAAATTATGGTCTCTTTCAGTAATTGTAGATAGGCACTCATTTGGGAATCATGCTCACTTTCAGTAATTGTAGATAGGCACTCATTGGAGAATCATGCTCACTTTCAGTAATTGTAGATAGGCACTCATTGGGGAATTATGCTCACTTTCAGTAATTGTAGATAGGTACTCATTGGGGAATTATGCTCACTTTCAGTAATTGTAGATAGGTACTCATTGGGGAATTATGCTAGGCGCTCATTTGGGAATGATGCTCACTTTCAGTAATTGTAGACAGGCACTCATTGGGGAATCATGCTCACTTTCAGTAATTGTAGATAGGCACTCATTGGGGAATCATGCTCACTTTCAGTAATTGTAGACAAGCACTCATTGGGGAATCATGCTCACTTTCAGTAATTGTAGAAAGGCACTCGTTTGGAAATTATGGTCACTTTCAGTAATTATAGACAGGCACTCATTTGGGAATCATGCTCACTTTCAGTAATTGTAGAAAGGCACTTGTTTGGAAATTATGGTCACTTTCAGTAATTGTAGATAGGCACTCATTTGGGAATTATGGTCACTTTCAGTAATTGTAGATAGGCACTCATTTGGGAATCATGCTCACTTTCAGTAATTTTAGATAGGGACTCATTGGGGAATTATGCTCACTTTCAGTAATTGTAGATAGGCACTCATTGGGGAATCATCCTCACTTTCAGTATTGTAGATAGGCACTCATTGGGGAATCATGCTCACTTTCAGTAATTGTAGATAGGCACTCATTTGGGAATCATGCTCACTTTCAGTAATTTTAGATAGGGACTCATTGGGGAATTATGGTCACTTTCAGTAATTGTAGATAGGCACTCATTTGGGAATCATGCTCACTTTCAGTATTGTAGATAGGCACTCGTTTGGAAATTATGGTCACTTTCAGTAATTGTAGATAGGCACTCATTGGGGAATTATGGTCACTTTCAGTAATTGTAGATAGGCACTCATTTGGGAATCATGCTCACTTTCAGTAATTGTAGATAGGTACTCATTGGGGAATTATGGTCACTTTCAGTAATTGTAGATAGGCACTCATTGGGGAATTATGCCCACTTTCAGTATTGTAGATAGGTACTCATTGGGGAATTATGCTCACTTTCAGTAATTGTAGATAGGTACTCATTGGGGAATTATGCTCACTTTCAGTAATTGTAGATAGGCGCTCATTTGGGAATGATGCTCACTTTCAGTAATTGTAGACAGGCACTCATTGGGGAATCATGCTCACTTTCAGTAATTGCAGATAGGCACTCATTGGGGAATCATGCTCACTTTCAGTAATTGTAGACAAGCACTCATTGGGGAATCATGCTCACTTTCAGTAATTGTAGAAAGGCACTCGTTTGGAAATTATGGTCACTTTCAGTAATTGTAGATAGGTACTCATTGGGGAATTATGGTCACTTTCAGTAATTGTAGATAGGCACTCATTTGGGAATCATGCTCACTTTCAGTAATTGTGGATAGGTACTCATTGGGGAATTATGGTCACTTTCAGTAATTGTAGATAGGCACTCATTGGGGAATTATGCCCACTTTCAGTATTGTAGATAGGTACTCATTGGGGAATTATGCTCACTTTCAGTAATTGTAGATAGGTACTCATTGGGGAATTATGCTCACTTTCAGTAATTGTAGATAGGCGCTCATTTGGGAATGATGCTCACTTTCAGTAATTGTAGACAGGCACTCATTGGGGAATCATGCTCACTTTCAGTAATTGCAGATAGGCACTCATTGGGGAATCATGCTCACTTTCAGTAATTGTAGACAAGCACTCATTGGGGAATCATGCTCACTTTCAGTAATTGTAGAAAGGCACTCGTTTGGAAATTATGGTCACTTTCAGTAATTGTAGATAGGCACTCATTGGGGAATTATGCTCACTTTCAGTAATTGTAGATAGGTACTCATTGGGGAATTATGCTCACTTTCAGTAATTGTAGATAGGCACTCATTGGGGAATCATGCTCACTTTCAGTAATTGTAGATAGGCACTCATTGGGGAATCATGCTCACTTTCAGTAATTGTAGATAGGCGCTCATTGGGGAATCATGCTCACTTTCAGTAATTGTAGATAGGCGCTCATTTGGGAATGATGCTCACTTTCAGTAATTGTAGACAGGCACTCATTGGGGAATCATGCTCACTTTCAGTAATTGTAGATAGGCGCTCATTTGGGAATGATGCTCACTTTCAGTAATTGTAGACAGGCACTCATTGAGGAATCATGCTCACTTTCAGTAATTGTAGATAGGCACTCATTAGGGAATCATGCTCACTTTCAGTAATTGTAGACAAGCACTCATTGGGGAATCATGCTCACTTTCAGTAATTGTAGAAAGGCACTCGTTTGGAAATTATGGTCACTTTCAGTAATTGTAGACAGGCACTCATTTGGGAATCATGCTCACTTTCAGTAATTGTAGAAAGGCACTCGTTTGGAAATTATGGTCACTTTCAGTAATTGTAGATAGGCACTCATTTGGGAATCATGCTCACTTTCAGTAATTGTGATAGGTACTCATTGGGGAATTATGGTCACTTTCAGTAATTGTAGATAGGCACTCATTTGGGAATCATGCTCAATTTCAGTAATTTTAGATAGGGACTCATTGGGGAATTATGCCCACTTTCAGTATTGTAGATAGGTACTCATTGGGGAATTATGCTCACTTTCAGTAATTGTAGATAGGTACTCATTGGGGAATTATGCTCACTTTCAGTAATTGTAGATAGGCGCTCATTTGGGAATGATGCTCACTTTCAGTAATTGTAGACAGGCACTCATTGGGGAATCATGCTCACTTTCAGTAATTGCAGATAGGCACTCATTGGGGAATCATGCTCACTTTCAGTAATTGTAGACAAGCACTCATTGGGGAATCATGCTCACTTTCAGTAATTGTAGAAAGGCACTCGTTTGGAAATTATGGTCACTTTCAGTAATTGTAGATAGGTACTCATTGGGGAATTATGGTCACTTTCAGTAATTGTAGATAGGCACTCATTTGGGAATCATGCTCACTTTCAGTAATTGTGGATAGGTACTCATTGGGGAATTATGGTCACTTTCAGTAATTGTAGATAGGCACTCATTGGGGAATTATGCCCACTTTCAGTATTGTAGATAGGTACTCATTGGGGAATTATGCTCACTTTCAGTAATTGTAGATAGGTACTCATTGGGGAATTATGCTCACTTTCAGTAATTGTAGATAGGCGCTCATTTGGGAATGATGCTCACTTTCAGTAATTGTAGACAGGCACTCATTGGGGAATCATGCTCACTTTCAGTAATTGCAGATAGGCACTCATTGGGGAATCATGCTCACTTTCAGTAATTGTAGACAAGCACTCATTGGGGAATCATGCTCACTTTCAGTAATTGTAGAAAGGCACTCGTTTGGAAATTATGGTCACTTTCAGTAATTGTAGATAGGCACTCATTTGGGAATCATGCTCACTTTCAGTAATTGTAGAAAGGCACTCGTTTGGAAATGATGGTCACTTTCAGTAATTGTAGATAGGCACTCATTTGGGAATCGTGCTCACTTTCAGTATTGTAGATAGGCACTCATTGGGGAATCATGCTCACTTTCAGTAATTGTAGATAGGCACTCATTGGGGAATTATGCTCACTTTCAGTAATTGTAGGTAGGTACTCATTGGGGAATTATGCTCACTTTCAGTAATTGTAGATAGGCACTCATTGGGGAATTATGCTCACTTTCAGTAATTGTAGATAGGTACTCATTGGGGAATTATGCTCACTTTCAGTAATTGTAGATAGGCACTCATTGGGGAATCATGCTCACTTTCAGTAATTGTAGATAGGCACTCATTGGGGAATCATGCTCACTTTCAGTAATTGTAGATAGGCGCTCATTGGGGAATCATGCTCACTTTCAGTAATTGTAGATAGGCGCTCATTTGGGAATGATGCTCACTTTCAGTAATTGTAGACAGGCACTCATTGGGGAATCATGCTCACTTTCAGTAATTGTAGATAGGCGCTCATTTGGGAATGATGCTCACTTTCAGTAATTGTAGACAGGCACTCATTGAGGAATCATGCTCACTTTCAGTAATTGTAGATAGGCACTCATTAGGGAATCATGCTCACTTTCAGTAATTGTAGACAAGCACTCATTGGGGAATCATGCTCACTTTCAGTAATTGTAGAAAGGCACTCGTTTGGAAATTATGGTCACTTTCAGTAATTATAGATAGGCACTCATTTGGGAATCATGCTCACTTTCAGTAATTGTAGATAGGCACTCATTGGGGAATCATGCTCACTTTCAGTAATTGTAGATAGGCACTCATTGGGGAATCATGCTCACTTTCAGTAATTGTAGACAAGCACTCATTGGGGAATCATGCTCACTTTCAGTAATTGTAGAAAGGCACTCGTTTGGAAATTATGGTCACTTTCAGTAATTATAGATAGGCACTCATTTGGGAATCATGCTCACTTTCAGTAATTGTAGAAAGGCACTCGTTTGGAAACGATGGTCTCTTTCAGTAATTGTAGATAGGCACTCATTTGGGAATTATGGTCACTTTCAGTAATTGTAGATAGGCACTCATTTGGGAATCATGCTCACTTTCAGTAATTTTAGATAGGGACTCATTGGGGAATTATGCCCACTTTCAGTATTGTAGATAGGCACTCATTGGGGAATCATGCTCACTTTCAGTAATTGTAGATAGGTACTCATTGGGGAATTATGCTCACTTTCAGTAATTGTAGATAGGCACTCATTGGGGAATCATCCTCACTTTCAGTATTGTAGATAGGCACTCATTGGGGAATCATGCTCACTTTCAGTAATTGTAGACAGGCACTCATTGGGGAATCATGCTCACTTTCAGTACTTGTAGAAAGGCACTCGTTTGGAAATTATGGTCTCTTTCAGTAATTGTAGATAGGCACTCATTTGGGAATCATGCTCACTTTCAGTAATTGTAGAAAGGCACTCGTTTGGAAACGATGGTCTCTTTCAGTAATTGTAGATAGGCACTCATTTGGGAATTATGGTCACTTTCAGTAATTGTAGATAGGCACTCATTTGGGAATCATGCTCACTTTCAGTAATTTTAGATAGGGACTCATTGGGGAATTATGCCCACTTTCAGTATTGTAGATAGGCACTCATTGGGGAATCATGCTCACTTTCAGTAATTGTAGATAGGGACTCATTGGGGAAATATGCTCACTTTCAGTAATTGTAGACAGGCACTCATTGGGGAATCATGCTCACTTTCAGTAATTGTAGATAGGCACTCATTGGGGAATCATGCTCACTTTCAGTAATTGTAGATAGGCACTCATTGGGGAATCATCCTCACTTTCAGTAATTGTAGACAGGCACTCATTGGGGAATCATGCTCACTTTCAGTACTTGTAGAAAGGCACTCGTTTGGAAATTATGGTCTCTTTCAGTAATTGTAGATAGGCACTCATTTGGGAATCATGCTCACTTTCAGTAATTGTAGATAGGTACTCATTGGAGAATCATGCTCACTTTCAGTAATTGTAGATAGGCACTCATTGGGGAATTATGCTCACTTTCAGTAATTGTAGATAGGTACTCATTGGGGAATTATGCTCACTTTCAGTAATTGTAGATAGGTACTCATTGGGGAATTATGCTCACTTTCAGTAATTGTAGATAGGCGCTCATTTGGGAATGATGCTCACTTTCAGTAATTGTAGACAGGCACTCATTGGGGAATCATGCTCACTTTCAGTAATTGTAGATAGGCACTCATTGGGGAATCATGCTCACTTTCAGTAATTGTAGACAAGCACTCATTGGGGAATCATGCTCACTTTCAGTAATTGTAGAAAGGCACTCGTTTGGAAATTATGGTCACTTTCAGTAATTATAGATAGGCACTCATTTGGGAATCATGCTCACTTTCAGTAATTGTAGAAAGGCACTCGTTTGGAAACGATGGTCTCTTTCAGTAATTGTAGATAGGCACTCATTTGGGAATTATGGTCACTTTCAGTAATTGTAGATAGGCACTCATTTGGGAATCATGCTCACTTTCAGTAATTTTAGATAGGGACTCATTGGGGAATTATGCCCACTTTCAGTATTGTAGATAGGCACTCATTGGGGAATCATGCTCACTTTCAGTAATTGTAGATAGGTACTCATTGGGGAATTATGCTCACTTTCAGTAATTGTAGATAGGCACTCATTGGGGAATCATCCTCACTTTCAGTATTGTAGATAGGCACTCATTGGGGAATCATGCTCACTTTCAGTAATTGTAGATAGGCACTCATTTGGGAATCATGCTCACTTTCAGTAATTTTAGATAGGGACTCATTGGGGAATTATGGTCACTTTCAGTAATTGTAGATAGGCACTCATTTGGGAATCATGCTCACTTTCAGTATTGTAGATAGGCACTCGTTTGGAAATTATGGTCACTTTCAGTAATTGTAGATAGGCACTCATTGGGGAATTATGGTCACTTTCAGTAATTGTAGATAGGCACTCATTTGGGAATCATGCTCACTTTCAGTAATTGTAGATAGGTACTCATTGGGGAATTATGGTCACTTTCAGTAATTGTAGATAGGCACTCATTGGGGAATTATGCCCACTTTCAGTATTGTAGATAGGTACTCATTGGGGAATTATGCTCACTTTCAGTAATTGTAGATAGGCACTCATTGGGGAATTATGCTCACTTTCAGTAATTGTAGATAGGTACTCATTGGGGAATTATGCTCACTTTCAGTAATTGTAGATAGGCACTCATTGGGGAATCATCCTCACTTTCAGTATTGTAGATAGGCACTCATTGGGGAATCATGCTCACTTTCAGTAATTGTAGAATAGGTACTCATTGGGGAATTATGCTCACTTTCAGTAATTGTAGATAGGCACTCATTTGGGAATCATGCTCACTTTCAGTAATTGTAGATAGGTACTCATTGGGGAATTATGCCCACCTTCAGTATTGTAGATAGGTACTCATTGGGGAATTATGCTCACTTTCAGTAATTGTAGATAGGCACTCATTGGGGAATTATGCTCACTTTCAGTAATTGTAGATAGGTACTCATTGGGGAATCATGCTCACTTTCAGTAATTGTAGATAGGCACTCATTGGGGAATCATCCTCACTTTCAGTATTGTAGATAGGCACTCATTTGGGAATTATGCTAACTTTCAGTAATTGTAGATAGGCACTCATTGGAGAATCATGCTCACTTTCAGTAATTGTAGATAGGCACTCATTGGGGAATTATGCTCGCTTTCAGTAATTGCAGAAAGGTACTCATTGGGGAATCATCCTCACTTTCAGTATTGTAGATATGCACTCATTGGGGAATCATGCTCACTTTCATTAATTGTAGATAGGGACTCATTGGGCAATTATGCTCACTTTCAGTAATTGTAGATAGGCACTCATTTGGGAATTATGCTCACTTTCAGTAATTGTAGATAGGCACTCATTGGAGAATCATGCTCACTTTCAGTAATTGTAGATAGGTACTCATTGGGTAATTATGCTCACTTTCAGTATTTGTAGATAGGCGCTCATTTGGGAATGATGCTCACTTTCAGTAATTGTAGACAGGCACTCATTGAGGAATCATGCTCACTTTCAGTAATTGTAGATAGGCACTCATTGGGGAATCATGCTCACTTTCAGTAATTGTAGACAAGCACTCATTGGGGAATCATGCTCACTTTCAGTAATTGTAGAAAGGCACTCGTTTGGAAATTATGGTCACTTTCAGTAATTGTAGACAGGCACTCATTTGGGAATCATGCTCACTTTCAGTAATTGTAGAAAGGCACTCGTTTGGAAATTATGGTCACTTTCAGTAATTGTAGATAGGCACTCATTTGGGAATCATGCTCACTTTCAGTAATTGTGATAGGTACTCATTGGGGAATTATGGTCACTTTCAGTAATTGTAGATAGGCACTCATTTGGGAATCATGCTCAATTTCAGTAATTTTAGATAGGGACTCATTGGGGAATTATGCCCACTTTCAGTATTGTAGATAGGCACTCATTGGGGAATCATGCTCACTTTCAGTAATTGTAGATAGGTACTCATTGGGGAATTATGGTAACTTTCAGTAATTGTAGATAGGCACTCATTTGGGAATCATGCTCACTTTCAGTAATTTTAGATAGGGACTCATTGGGGAATTATGGTCACTTTCAGTAATTGTAGATAGGCACTCATTTGGGAATCATGCTCACTTTCAGTATTGTAGATAGGCACTCGTTTGGAAATTATGGTCACTTTCAATAATTGTAGATAGGCACTCATTTGGGCATCATGCTCACTTTCACTAATTGTAGATAGGGACTCATTGGGGAATTATGGTCACTTTCAGTAATTGTAGATAGGCACTCATTTAGGAATCATGCTCACTTTCAGTAATTGTAGATAGGTACTCATTGGGGAATTATGGTCACTTTCAGTAATTGTAGATAGGCACTCATTGGGGAATTATGCCCACTTTCAGTATTGTAGATAGGTACTCACTGGGGAATTATGCTCACTTTCAGTAATTGTAGATAGGCACTCATTGGGGAATTATGCTCACTTTCAGTAATTGTAGATAGGTACTCATTGGGGAATTATGCTCACTTTCAGTAATTGTAGATAGGCACTCATTGGGGAATCATCCTCACTTTCAGTATTGTAGATAGGCACTCATTGGGGAATCATGCTCACTTTCAGTAATTGTAGATAGGCACTCATTTGGGAATCATGCTCACTTTCAGTAATTTTAGATAGGGACTCATTGGGGAATTATGGTCACTTTCAGTAATTGTAGATAGGCACTCATTTGGGAATCATGCTCACTTTCAGTATTGTAGATAGGCACTCGTTTGGAAATTATGGTCACTTTCAGTAATTGTAGATAGGCACTCATTGGGGAATTATGGTCACTTTCAGTAATTGTAGATAGGCACTCATTTGGGAATCATGCTCACTTTCAGTAATTGTAGATAGGTACTCATTGGGGAATTATGGTCACTTTCAGTAATTGTAGATAGGCACTCATTGGGGAATTATGCCACTTTCAGTATTGTAGATAGGTACTCATTGGGGAATTATGCTCACTTTCAGTAATTGTAGATAGGTACTCATTGGGGAATTATGCTCACTTTCAGTAATTGTAGATAGGCGCTCATTTGGGAATGATGCTCACTTTCAGTAATTGTAGACAGGCACTCATTGGGGAATCATGCTCACTTTCAGTAATTGCAGATAGGCACTCATTGGGGAATCATGCTCACTTTCAGTAATTGTAGACAAGCACTCATTGGGGAATCATGCTCACTTTCAGTAATTGTAGAAAGGCACTCGTTTGGAAATTATGGTCACTTTCAGTAATTGTAGATAGGCACTCATTTAGGAATCATGCTCACTTTCAGTAATTGTAGAAAGGCACTCGTTTGGAAATGATGGTCACTTTCAGTAATTGTAGATAGGCACTCATTTGGGAATCGTGCTCACTTTCAGTATTGTAGATAGGCACTCATTGGGGAATCATGCTCACTTTCAGTAATTGTAGATAGGCACTCATTGGGGAATTATGCTCACTTTCAGTAATTGTAGGTAGGTACTCATTGGGGAATTATGCTCACTTTCAGTAATTGTAGATAGGCACTCATTGGGGAATTATGCTCACTTTCAGTAATTGTAGATAGGTACTCATTGGGGAATTATGCTCACTTTCAGTAATTGTAGATAGGCACTCATTGGGGAATCATGCTAACTTTCAGTAATTGTAGATAGGCACTCATTGGGGAATCATGCTCACTTTCAGTAATTGTAGATAGGCGCTCATTGGGGAATCATGCTCACTTTCAGTAATTGTAGATAGGCGCTCATTTGGGAATGATGCTCACTTTCAGTAATTGTAGACAGGCACTCATTGGGGAATCATGCTCACTTTCAGTAATTGTAGATAGGCACTCATTTGGGAATCATGCTCACTTTCAGTAATTGTAGATAGGTACTCATTGGGGAATTATGCCCACTTTCAGTATTGTAGATAGGTACTCATTGGGGAATTATGCTCACTTTCAGTAATTGTAGATAGGCACTCATTGGGGAATTATGCTCACTTTCAGTAATTGTAGATAGGTACTCATTGGGGAATCATGCTCACTTTCAGTAATTGTAGATAGGCACTCATTGGGGAATCATCCTCACTTTCAGTATTGTAGATAGGCACTCATTTGGGAATTATGCTAACTTTCAGTAATTGTAGATAGGCACTCATTGGAGAATCATGCTCACTTTCAGTAATTGTAGATAGGCACTCATTGGGGAATTATGCTCACTTTCAGTAATTGTAGAAAGGTACTCATTGGGGAATCATGCTCACTTTCAGTAATTGTAGATAGGTACTCATTGGGGAATCATGCTCACTTTCAGTAATTGTAGATAGGCACTCATTGGGGAATCATCCTCACTTTCAGTAATTGTAGACAGGCACTCATTGGGGAATCATGCTCACTTTCAGTAATTGTAGAAAGGCACTTGTTTGGAAATTATGGTCTCTTTCAGTAATTGTAGATAGGCACTCATTTGGGAATCATGCTCACTTTCAGTAATTGTAGATAGGCACTCATTGGAGAATCATGCTCACTTTCAGTAATTGTAGATAGGCACTCATTGGGGAATTATGCTCACTTTCAGTAATTGTAGATAGGTACTCATTGGGGAATTATGCTCACTTTCAGTAATTGTAGATAGGTACTCATTGGGGAATTATGCTAGGCGCTCATTTGGGAATGATGCTCACTTTCAGTAATTGTAGACAGGCACTCATTGGGGAATCATGCTCACTTTCAGTAATTGTAGATAGGCACTCATTGGGGAATCATGCTCACTTTCAGTAATTGTAGACAAGCACTCATTGGGGAATCATGCTCACTTTCAGTAATTGTAGAAAGGCACTCGTTTGGAAATTATGGTCACTTTCAGTAATTATAGACAGGCACTCATTTGGGAATCATGCTCACTTTCAGTAATTGTAGAAAGGCACTTGTTTGGAAATTATGGTCACTTTCAGTAATTGTAGATAGGCACTCATTTGGGAATTATGGTCACTTTCAGTAATTGTAGATAGGCACTCATTTGGGAATCATGCTCACTTTCAGTAATTTTAGATAGGGACTCATTGGGGAATTATGCTCACTTTCAGTAATTGTAGATAGGCACTCATTGGGGAATCATCCTCACTTTCAGTATTGTAGATAGGCACTCATTGGGGAATCATGCTCACTTTCAGTAATTGTAGATAGGCACTCATTTGGGAATCATGCTCACTTTCAGTAATTTTAGATAGGGACTCATTGGGGAATTATGGTCACTTTCAGTAATTGTAGATAGGCACTCATTTGGGAATCATGCTCACTTTCAGTATTGTAGATAGGCACTCGTTTGGAAATTATGGTCACTTTCAGTAATTGTAGATAGGCACTCATTGGGGAATTATGGTCACTTTCAGTAATTGTAGATAGGCACTCATTTGGGAATCATGCTCACTTTCAGTAATTGTAGATAGGTACTCATTGGGGAATTATGGTCACTTTCAGTAATTGTAGATAGGCACTCATTGGGGAATTATGCCCACTTTCAGTATTGTAGATAGGTACTCATTGGGGAATTATGCTCACTTTCAGTAATTGTAGATAGGTACTCATTGGGGAATTATGCTCACTTTCAGTAATTGTAGATAGGCGCTCATTTGGGAATGATGCTCACTTTCAGTAATTGTAGACAGGCACTCATTGGGGAATCATGCTCACTTTCAGTAATTGCAGATAGGCACTCATTGGGGAATCATGCTCACTTTCAGTAATTGTAGACAAGCACTCATTGGGGAATCATGCTCACTTTCAGTAATTGTAGAAAGGCACTCGTTTGGAAATTATGGTCACTTTCAGTAATTGTAGATAGGTACTCATTGGGGAATTATGGTCACTTTCAGTAATTGTAGATAGGCACTCATTTGGGAATCATGCTCACTTTCAGTAATTGTGGATAGGTACTCATTGGGGAATTATGGTCACTTTCAGTAATTGTAGATAGGCACTCATTGGGGAATTATGCCCACTTTCAGTATTGTAGATAGGTACTCATTGGGGAATTATGCTCACTTTCAGTAATTGTAGATAGGTACTCATTGGGGAATTATGCTCACTTTCAGTAATTGTAGATAGGCGCTCATTTGGGAATGATGCTCACTTTCAGTAATTGTAGACAGGCACTCATTGGGGAATCATGCTCACTTTCAGTAATTGCAGATAGGCACTCATTGGGGAATCATGCTCACTTTCAGTAATTGTAGACAAGCACTCATTGGGGAATCATGCTCACTTTCAGTAATTGTAGAAAGGCACTCGTTTGGAAATTATGGTCACTTTCAGTAATTGTAGATAGGCACTCATTGGGGAATTATGCTCACTTTCAGTAATTGTAGATAGGTACTCATTGGGGAATTATGCTCACTTTCAGTAATTGTAGATAGGCACTCATTGGGGAATCATGCTCACTTTCAGTAATTGTAGATAGGCACTCATTGGGGAATCATGCTCACTTTCAGTAATTGTAGATAGGCGCTCATTGGGGAATCATGCTCACTTTCAGTAATTGTAGATAGGCGCTCATTTGGGAATGATGCTCACTTTCAGTAATTGTAGACAGGCACTCATTGGGGAATCATGCTCACTTTCAGTAATTGTAGATAGGCGCTCATTTGGGAATGATGCTCACTTTCAGTAATTGTAGACAGGCACTCATTGAGGAATCATGCTCACTTTCAGTAATTGTAGATAGGCACTCATTAGGGAATCATGCTCACTTTCAGTAATTGTAGACAAGCACTCATTGGGGAATCATGCTCACTTTCAGTAATTGTAGAAAGGCACTCGTTTGGAAATTATGGTCACTTTCAGTAATTGTAGACAGGCACTCATTTGGGAATCATGCTCACTTTCAGTAATTGTAGAAAGGCACTCGTTTGGAAATTATGGTCACTTTCAGTAATTGTAGATAGGCACTCATTTGGGAATCATGCTCACTTTCAGTAATTGTGATAGGTACTCATTGGGGAATTATGGTCACTTTCAGTAATTGTAGATAGGCACTCATTTGGGAATCATGCTCAATTTCAGTAATTTTAGATAGGGACTCATTGGGGAATTATGCCCACTTTCAGTATTGTAGATAGGTACTCATTGGGGAATTATGCTCACTTTCAGTAATTGTAGATAGGTACTCATTGGGGAATTATGCTCACTTTCAGTAATTGTAGATAGGCGCTCATTTGGGAATGATGCTCACTTTCAGTAATTGTAGACAGGCACTCATTGGGGAATCATGCTCACTTTCAGTAATTGCAGATAGGCACTCATTGGGGAATCATGCTCACTTTCAGTAATTGTAGACAAGCACTCATTGGGGAATCATGCTCACTTTCAGTAATTGTAGAAAGGCACTCGTTTGGAAATTATGGTCACTTTCAGTAATTGTAGATAGGTACTCATTGGGGAATTATGGTCACTTTCAGTAATTGTAGATAGGCACTCATTTGGGAATCATGCTCACTTTCAGTAATTGTGGATAGGTACTCATTGGGGAATTATGGTCACTTTCAGTAATTGTAGATAGGCACTCATTGGGGAATTATGCCCACTTTCAGTATTGTAGATAGGTACTCATTGGGGAATTATGCTCACTTTCAGTAATTGTAGATAGGTACTCATTGGGGAATTATGCTCACTTTCAGTAATTGTAGATAGGCGCTCATTTGGGAATGATGCTCACTTTCAGTAATTGTAGACAGGCACTCATTGGGGAATCATGCTCACTTTCAGTAATTGCAGATAGGCACTCATTGGGGAATCATGCTCACTTTCAGTAATTGTAGACAAGCACTCATTGGGGAATCATGCTCACTTTCAGTAATTGTAGAAAGGCACTCGTTTGGAAATTATGGTCACTTTCAGTAATTGTAGATAGGCACTCATTTGGGAATCATGCTCACTTTCAGTAATTGTAGAAAGGCACTCGTTTGGAAATGATGGTCACTTTCAGTAATTGTAGATAGGCACTCATTTGGGAATCGTGCTCACTTTCAGTATTGTAGATAGGCACTCATTGGGGAATCATGCTCACTTTCAGTAATTGTAGATAGGCACTCATTGGGGAATTATGCTCACTTTCAGTAATTGTAGGTAGGTACTCATTGGGGAATTATGCTCACTTTCAGTAATTGTAGATAGGCACTCATTGGGGAATTATGCTCACTTTCAGTAATTGTAGATAGGTACTCATTGGGGAATTATGCTCACTTTCAGTAATTGTAGATAGGCACTCATTGGGGAATCATGCTCACTTTCAGTAATTGTAGATAGGCACTCATTGGGGAATCATGCTCACTTTCAGTAATTGTAGATAGGCGCTCATTGGGGAATCATGCTCACTTTCAGTAATTGTAGATAGGCGCTCATTTGGGAATGATGCTCACTTTCAGTAATTGTAGACAGGCACTCATTGGGGAATCATGCTCACTTTCAGTAATTGTAGATAGGCGCTCATTTGGGAATGATGCTCACTTTCAGTAATTGTAGACAGGCACTCATTGAGGAATCATGCTCACTTTCAGTAATTGTAGATAGGCACTCATTAGGGAATCATGCTCACTTTCAGTAATTGTAGACAAGCACTCATTGGGGAATCATGCTCACTTTCAGTAATTGTAGAAAGGCACTCGTTTGGAAATTATGGTCACTTTCAGTAATTGTAGACAGGCACTCATTTGGGAATCATGCTCACTTTCAGTAATTGTAGAAAGGCACTCGTTTGGAAATTATGGTCACTTTCAGTAATTGTAGATAGGCACTCATTTGGGAATCATGCTCACTTTCAGTAATTGTGATAGGTACTCATTGGGGAATTATGGTCACTTTCAGTAATTGTAGATAGGCACTCATTTGGGAATCATGCTCAATTTCAGTAATTTTAGATAGGGACTCATTGGGGAATTATGCCCACTTTCAGTATTGTAGATATGCACTCATTGGGGAATCATGCTCACTTTCAGTAATTGTAGATAGGTACTCACTGGGGAATTATGGTAACTTTCAGTAATTGTAGATAGGCACTCATTTGGGAATCATGCTCACTTTCAGTAATTTTAGATAGGGACTCATTGGGGAATTATGGTCACTTTCAGTAATTGTAGATAGGCACTCATTTGGGAATCATGCTCACTTTCAGTATTGTAGATAGGCACTCGTTTGGAAATTATGGTCACTTTCAATAATTGTAGATAGGCACTCATTTGGGCATCATGCTCACTTTCAGTAATTGTAGATAGGGACTCATTGGGGAATTATGGTCACTTTCAGTAATTGTAGATAGGCACTCATTTAGGAATCATGCTCACTTTCAGTAATTGTAGATAGGTACTCATTGGGGAATTATGGTCACTTTCAGTAATTGTAGATAGGCACTCATTGGGGAATTATGCCCACTTTCAGTATTGTAGATAGGTACTCACTGGGGAATTATGCTCACTTTCAGTAATTGTAGATAGGCACTCATTGGGGAATTATGCTCACTTTCAGTAATTGTAGATAGGTACTCATTGGGGAATTATGCTCACTTTCAGTAATTGTAGATAGGCACTCATTGGGGAATCATCCTCACTTTCAGTATTGTAGATAGGCACTCATTGGGGAATCATGCTCACTTTCAGTAATTGTAGATAGGCACTCATTTGGGAATCATGCTCACTTTCAGTAATTTTAGATAGGGACTCATTGGGGAATTATGGTCACTTTCAGTAATTGTAGATAGGCACTCATTTGGGAATCATGCTCACTTTCAGTATTGTAGATAGGCACTCATTTGGAAATTATGGTCACTTTCAGTAATTGTAGATAGGCACTCATTGGGGAATTATGGTCACTTTCAGTAATTGTAGATAAGCACTCATTTGGGAATCATGCTCACTTTCAGTAATTGTAGATAGGTACTCATTGGGGAATTATGGTCACTTTCAGTAATTGTAGATAGGCACTCATTGGGGAATTATGCCCACTTTCAGTATTGTAGATAGGTACTCATTGGGGAATTATGCTCACTTTCAGTAATTGTAGATAGGTACTCATTGGGGAATTATGCTCACTTTCAGTAATTGTAGATAGGCGCTCATTTGGGAATGATGCTCACTTTCAGTAATTGTAGACAGGCACTCATTGGGGAATCATGCTCACTTTCAGTAATTGCAGATAGGCACTCATTGGGGAATCATGCTCACTTTCAGTAATTGTAGACAAGCACTCATTGGGGAATCATGCTCACTTTCAGTAATTGTAGAAAGGCACTCGTTTGGAAATTATGGTCACTTTCAGTAATTGGAGATAGGCACTCATTTGGGAATCATGCTCACTTTCAGTAATTGTAGAAAGGCACTCGTTTGGAAATGATGGTCACTTTCAGTAATTGTAGATAGGCACTCATTTGGGAATCGTGCTCACTTTCAGTATTGTAGATAGGCACTCATTGGGGAATCATGCTCACTTTCAGTAATTGTAGATAGGCACTCATTGGGGAATTATGCTCACTTTCAGTAATTGTAGGTAGGTACTCATTGGGGAATTATGCTCACTTTCAGTAATTGTAGATAGGCACTCATTGGGGAATTATGCTCACTTTCAGTAATTGTAGATAGGTACTCATTGGGGAATCATGCTCACTTTCAGTAATTGTAGATAGGCACTCATTGGGGAATCATGCTAACTTTCAGTAATTGTAGATAGGCACTCATTGGGGAATCATGCTCACTTTCAGTAATTGTAGATAGGCGCTCATTGGGGAATCATGCTCACTTTCAGTAATTGTAGATAGGCGCTCATTTGGGAATGATGCTCACTTTCAGTAATTGTAGACAGGCACTCATTGGGGAATCATGCTCACTTTCAGTAATTGTAGATAGGCACTCATTTGGGAATCATGCTCACTTTCAGTAATTGTAGATAGGTACTCATTGGGGAATTATGCCCACTTTCAGTATTGTAGATAGGTACTCATTGGGGAATTATGCTCACTTTCAGTAATTGTAGATAGGCACTCATTGGGGAATTATGCTCACTTTCAGTAATTGTAGATAGGTACTCATTGGGGAATCATGCTCACTTTCAGTAATTGTAGATAGGCACTCATTGGGGAATCATCCTCACTTTCAGTACTGTAGATAGGCACTCATTTGGGAATTATGCTAACTTTCAGTAATTGTAGATAGGCACTCATTGGAGAATCATGCTCACTTTCAGTAATTGTAGATAGGCACTCATTGGGGAATTATGCTCACTTTCAGTAATTGTAGAAAGGTACTCATTGGGGAATCATGCTCACTTTCAGTAATTGTAGGTAGGTACTCATTGGGGAATCATGCTCACTTTCAGTAATTGTAGATAGGTACTCATTGGGGAATCATGCTCACTTTCAGTAATTGTAGATAGGCACTCATTGGGGAATCATCCTCACTTTCAGTAATTGTAGACAGGCACTCATTGGGGAATCATGCTCACTTTCAGTAATTGTAGAAAGGCACTTGTTTGGAAATTATGGTCTCTTTCAGTAATTGTAGATAGGCACTCATTTGGGAATCATGCTCACTTTCAGTAATTGTAGATAGGCACTCATTGGAGAATCATGCTCACTTTCAGTAATTGTAGATAGGCACTCATTGGGGAATTATGCTCACTTTCAGTAATTGTAGATAGGTACTCATTGGGGAATTATGCTCACTTTCAGTAATTGTAGATAGGTACTCATTGGGGAATTATGCTAGGCGCTCATTTGGGAATGATGCTCACTTTCAGTAATTGTAGATAGGCACTCATTGGGGAATCATGCTCACTTTCAGTAATTGTAGACAAGCACTCATTGGGGAATCATGCTCACTTTCAGTAATTGTAGAAAGGCACTCGTTTGGAAATTATGGTCACTTTCAGTAATTATAGACAGGCACTCATTTGGGAATCATGCTCACTTTCAGTAATTGTAGAAAGGCACTTGTTTGGAAATTATGGTCACTTTCAGTAATTGTAGATAGGCACTCATTTGGGAATTATGGTCACTTTCAGTAATTGTAGATAGGCACTCATTTGGGAATCATGCTCACTTTCAGTAATTTTAGATAGGGACTCATTGGGGAATTATGCTCACTTTCAGTAATTGTAGATAGGCACTCATTGGGGAATCATCCTCACTTTCAGTATTGTAGATAGGCACTCATTGGGGAATCATGCTCACTTTCAATAATTGTAGATAGGCACTCATTTGGGAATCATGCTCACTTTCAGTAATTTTAGATAGGGACTCATTGGGGAATTATGGTCACTTTCAGTAATTGTAGATAGGCACTCATTTGGGAATCATGCTCACTTTCAGTATTGTAGATAGGCACTCGTTTGGAAATTATGGTCACTTTCAGTAATTGTAGATAGGCACTCATTGGGGAATTATGGTCACTTTCAGTAATTGTAGATAGGCACTCATTTGGGAATCATGCTCACTTTCAGTAATTGTAGATAGGTACTCATTGGGGAATTATGGTCACTTTCAGTAATTGTAGATAGGCACTCATTGGGGAATTATGCCCACTTTCAGTATTGTAGATAGGTACTCATTGGGGAATTATGCTCACTTTCAGTAATTGTAGATAGGTACTCATTGGGGAATTATGCTCACTTTCAGTAATTGTAGATAGGCGCTCATTTGGGAATGATGCTCACTTTCAGTAATTGTAGACAGGCACTCATTGGGGAATCATGCTCACTTTCAGTAATTGCAGATAGGCACTCATTGGGGAATCATGCTCACTTTCAGTAATTGTAGACAAGCACTCATTGGGGAATCATGCTCACTTTCAGTAATTGTAGAAAGGCACTCGTTTGGAAATTATGGTCACTTTCAGTAATTGTAGATAGGCACTCATTGGGGAATTATGGTCACTTTCAGTAATTGTAGATAGGCACTCATTTGGGAATCATGCTCATTTTCAGTAATTGTAGATAGGTACTCATTGGGGAATTATGGTCACTTTTAGTAATTGTAGATAGGCACTCATTGGGGAATTATGCCCACTTTCAGTATTGTAGATAGGTACTCATTGGGGAATTATGCTCACTTTCAGTAATTGTAGATAGGTACTCATTGGGGAATTATGCTCACTTTCAGTAATTGTAGATAGGCGCTCATTTGGGAATGATGCTCACTTTCAGTAATTGTAGACAGGCACTCATTGGGGAATCATGCTCACTTTCAGTAATTGCAGATAGGCACTCATTGGGGAATCATGCTCACTTTCAGTAATTGTAGACAAGCACTCATTGGGGAATCATGCTCACTTTCAGTAATTGTAGAAAGGCACTCGTTTGGAAATTATGGTCACTTTCAGTAATTGTAGATAGGCACTCATTTGGGAATCGTGCTCACTTTCAGTAATTGTAGAAAGGCACTCGTTTGGAAATGATGGTCACTTTCAGTAATTGTAGATAGGCATTCATTTGGGAATCGTGCTCACTTTCAGTATTGTAGATAGGCACTCATTGGGGAATCATGCTCACTTTCAGTAATTGTAGATAGGCACTCATTGGGGAATTATGCTCACTTTCAGTAATTGTAGGTAGGTACTCATTGGGGAATTATGCTCACTTTCAGTAATTGTAGATAGGCACTCATTGGGGAATTATGCTCACTTTCAGTAATTGTAGATAGGTACTCATTGGGGAATTATGCTCACTTTCAGTAATTGTAGATAGGCGCTCATTGGGGAATCATGCTCACTTTCAGTAATTGTAGATAGGCACTCATTGGGGAATCATGCTCACTTTCAGTAATTGTAGATAGGCGCTCATTGGGGAATCATGCTCACTTTCAGTAATTGTAGATAGGCGCTCATTTGGGAATGATGCTCACTTTCAGTAATTGTAGACAGGCGCTCATTGGGGAATCATGCTCACTTTCAGTAATTGTAGATAGGCGCTCATTGGGGAATTATGCTCACTTTCAGTAAGTGTAGATAGGCGCTCATTGGGGAATCATGCTCACTTTCAGTAATTGTAGATAGGCGCTCATTTGGGAATGATGCTCACTTTCAGTAATTGTAGATAGGCGCTCATTTGGGAATCATGCTCACTTTCAGTAATTGTAGATAGGCACTCATTGGGGAATCATGCTCACTTTCAGTAATTGTAGAAAGGCACTCGTTTGGAAATCATGGTCCCTTTCAGTAATTGTAGATAGGCACTCATTTGGGAATCATGCTCACTTTCAGTAATTGTAGATAGGGACTCATTGGGGAAATATGCTCACTTTCAGTAATTGTAGACAGGCACTCATTGGGGAATCATGCTCACTTTCAGTAATTGTAGATAGGCACTCATTGGGGAATCATGCTCACTTTCACTAATTGTAGATAGGCACTCATTGGGGAATCATCCTCACTTTCAGTAATTGTAGACAGGCACTCATTGGGGAATCATGCTCACTTTCAGTACTTGTAGAAAGGCACTCGTTTGGAAATTATGGTCTCTTTCAGTAATTGTAGATAGGCACTCATTTGGGAATCATGCTCACTTTCAGTAATTGTAGATAGGTACTCATTGGAGAATCATGCTCACTTTCAGTAATTGTAGATAGGCACTCATTGGGGAATTATGCTCACTTTCAGTAATTGTAGATAGGTACTCATTGGGGAATTATGCTCACTTTCAGTAATTGTAGATAGGTACTCATTGGGGAATTATGCTCACTTTCAGTAATTGTAGATAGGCGCTCATTTGGGAATGATGCTCACTTTCAGTAATTGTAGACAGGCACTCATTGGGGAATCATGCTCACTTTCAGTAATTGTAGATAGGCACTCATTGGGGAATCATGCTCACTTTCAGTAATTGTAGACAAGCACTCATTGGGGAATCATGCTCACTTTCAGTAATTGTAGAAAGGCACTCGTTTGGAAATTATGGTCATTTTCAGTAATTATAGATAGGCACTCATTTGGGAATCATGCTCACTTTCAGTAATTGTAGAAAGGCACTCGTTTGGAAATGATGGTCTCTTTCAGTAATTGTAGATAGGCACTCATTTGGGAATTATGGTCACTTTCAGTAATTGTAGATAGGCACTCATTTGGGAATCATGCTCACTTTCAGTAATTTTAGATAGGGACTCATTGGGGAATTATGCCCACTTTCAGTATTGTAGATAGGCACTCATTGGGGAATCATGCTCACTTTCAGTAATTGTAGATAGGTACTCATTGGGGAATTATGCTCACTTTCAGTAATTGTAGATAGGCACTCATTGGGGAATCATCCTCACTTTCAGTATTGTAGATAGGCACTCATTGGGGAATCATGCTCACTTTCAGTAATTGTAGATAGGTACTCATTGGGGAATCATGCTCACTTTCAGTATTGTAGATAGGCACTCGTTTGGAAATTATGGTCACTTTCAGTAATTGTAGATAGGCACTCATTGGGGAATCATCCTAACTTTCAGTAATTGTAGACAGGCACTCATTGGGGAATCATGCTCACTTTCAGTAATTGTAGAAAGGCACTTGTTTGGAAATTATGGTCTCTTTCAGTAATTGTAGATAGGCACTCATTTGGGAATCATGCTCACTTTCAGTAATTGTAGATAGGCACTCATTGGAGAATCATGCTCACTTTCAGTAATTGTAGATAGGCACTCATTGGGGAATTATGCTCACTTTCAGTAATTGTAGATAGGTACTCATTGGGGAATTGTGCTCACTTTCAGTAATTGTAGATAGGTACTCATTGGGGAATTATGCTAGGCGCTCATTTGGGAATGATGCTCACTTTCAGTAATTGTAGACAGGCACTCATTGGGGAATCATGCTCACTTTCAGTAATTGTAGATAGGCACTCATTGGGGAATCATGCTCACTTTCAGTAATTGTAGACAAGCACTCATTGGGGAATCATGCTCACTTTCAGTAATTGTAGAAAGGCACTCGTTTGGAAATTATGGTCACTTTCAGTAATTATAGACAGGCACTCATTTGGGAATCATGCTCACTTTCAGTAATTGTAGAAAGGCACTTGTTTGGAAATTATGGTCACTTTCAGTAATTGTAGATAGGCACTCATTTGGGAATTATGGTCACTTTCAGTAATTGTAGATAGGCACTCATTTGGGAATCATGCTCACTTTCAGTAATTTTAGATAGGGACTCATTGGGGAATTATGCTCACTTTCAGTAATTGTAGATAGGCACTCATTGGGGAATCATCCTCACTTTCAGTATTGTAGATAGGCACTCATTGGGGAATCATGCTCACTTTCAGTAATTGTAGATAGGCACTCATTTGGGAATCATGCTCACTTTCAGTAATTTTAGATAGGGACTCATTGGGGAATTATGGTCACTTTCAGTAATTGTAGATAGGCACTCATTTGGGAATCATGCTCACTTTCAGTATTGTAGATAGGCACTCGTTTGGAAATTATGGTCACTTTCAGTAATTGTAGATAGGCACTCATTGGGGAATTATGGTCACTTTCAGTAATTGTAGATAGGCACTCATTTGGGAATCATGCTCACTTTCAGTAATTGTAGATAGGTACTCATTGGGGAATTATGGTCACTTTCAGTAATTGTAGATAGGCACTCATTGGGGAATTATGCCCACTTTCAGTATTGTAGATAGGTACTCATTGGGGAATTATGCTCACTTTCAGTAATTGTAGATAGGTACTCATTGGGGAATTATGCTCACTTTCAGTAATTGTAGATAGGCGCTCATTTGGGAATGATGCTCACTTTCAGTAATTGTAGACAGGCACTCATTGGGGAATCATGCTCACTTTCAGTAATTGCAGATAGGCACTCATTGGGGAATCATGCTCACTTTCAGTAATTGTAGACAAGCACTCATTGGGGAATCATGCTCACTTTCAGTAATTGTAGAAAGGCACTCGTTTGGAAATTATGGTCACTTTCAGTAATTGTAGATAGGTACTCATTGGGGAATTATGGTCACTTTCAGTAATTGTAGATAGGCACTCATTTGGGAATCATGCTCACTTTCAGTAATTGTGGATAGGTACTCATTGGGGAATTATGGTCACTTTCAGTAATTGTAGATATACACTCATTGGGGAATTATGCCCACTTTCAGTATTGTAGATAGGTACTCATTGGGGAATTATGCTCACTTTCAGTAATTGTAGATAGGTACTCATTGGGGAATTATGCTCACTTTCAGTAATTGTAGATAGGCGCTCATTTGGGAATGATGCTCACTTTCAGTAATTGTAGACAGGCACTCATTGGGGAATCATGCTCACTTTCAGTAATTGCAGATAGGCACTCATTGGGGAATCATGCTCACTTTCAGTAATTGTAGACAAGCACTCATTGGGGAATCATGCTCACTTTCAGTAATTGTAGAAAGGCACTCGTTTGGAAATTATGGTCACTTTCAGTAATTGTAGATAGGCACTCATTTGGGAATCATGCTCACTTTCAGTAATTGTAGAAAGGCACTCGTTTGGAAATGATGGTCACTTTCAGTAATTGTAGATAGGCACTCATTTGGGAATCGTGCTCACTTTCAGTATTGTAGATAGGCACTCATTGGGGAATCATGCTCACTTTCAGTAATTGTAGATAGGCACTCATTGGGGAATTATGCTCACTTTCAGTAATTGTAGGTAGGTACTCATTGGGGAATTATGCTCACTTTCAGTAATTGTAGATAGGCACTCATTGGGGAATTATGCTCACTTTCAGTAATTGTAGATAGGTACTCATTGGGGAATTATGCTCACTTTCAGTAATTGTAGATAGGCACTCATTGGGGAATCATGCTCACTTTCAGTAATTGTAGATAGGCACTCATTGGGGAATCATGCTCACTTTCAGTAATTGTAGATAGGCGCTCATTGGGGAATCATGCTCACTTTCAGTAATTGTAGATAGGCGCTCATTTGGGAATGATGCTCACTTTCAGTAATTGTAGACAGGCACTCATTGGGGAATCATGCTCACTTTCAGTAATTGTAGATAGGCGCTCATTTGGGAATGATGCTCACTTTCAGTAATTGTAGACAGGCACTCATTGAGGAATCATGCTCACTTTCAGTAATTGTAGATAGGCACTCATTAGGGAATCATGCTCACTTTCAGTAATTGTAGACAAGCACTCATTGGGGAATCATGCTCACTTTCAGTAATTGTAGAAAGGCACTCGTTTGGAAATTATGGTCACTTTCAGTAATTGTAGACAGGCACTCATTTGGGAATCATGCTCACTTTCAGTAATTGTAGAAAGGCACTCGTTTGGAAATTATGGTCACTTTCAGTAATTGTAGATAGGCACTCATTTGGGAATCATGCTCACTTTCAGTAATTGTGATAGGTACTCATTGGGGAATTATGGTCACTTTCAGTAATTGTAGATAGGCACTCATTTGGGAATCATGCTCAATTTCAGTAATTTTAGATAGGGACTCATTGGGGAATTATGCCCACTTTCAGTATTGTAGATAGGCACTCATTGGGGAATCATGCTCACTTTCAGTAATTGTAGATAGGTACTCATTGGGGAATTATGGTAACCTTCAGTAATTGTAGATAGGCACTCATTTGGGAATCATGCTCACTTTCAGTAATTTTAGATAGGGACTCATTGGGGAATTATGGTCACTTTCAGTAATTGTAGATAGGCACTCATTTGGGAATCATGCTCACTTTCAGTATTGTAGATAGGCACTCGTTTGGAAATTATGGTCACTTTCAATAATTGTAGATAGGCACTCATTTGGGCATCATGCTCACTTTCAGTAATTGTAGATAGGGACTCATTGGGGAATTATGGTCACTTTCAGTAATTGTAGATAGGCACTCATTTAGGAATCATGCTCACTTTCAGTAATTGTAGATAGGTACTCATTGGGGAATTATGGTCACTTTCAGTAATTGTAGATAGGCACTCATTGGGGAATTATGCCCACTTTCAGTATTGTAGATAGGTACTCACTGGGGAATTATGCTCACTTTCAGTAATTGTAGATAGGCACTCATTGGGGAATTATGCTCACTTTCAGTAATTGTAGATAGGTACTCATTGGGGAATTATGCTCACTTTCAGTAATTGTAGATAGGCACTCATTGGGGAATCATCCTCACTTTCAGTATTGTAGATAGGCACTCATTGGGGAATCATGCTCACTTTCAGTAATTGTAGATAGGCACTCATTTGGGAATCATGCTCACTTTCAGTAATTTTAGATAGGGACTCATTGGGGAATTATGGTCACTTTCAGTAATTGTAGATAGGCACTCATTTGGGAATCATGCTCACTTTCAGTATTGTAGATAGGCACTCGTTTGGAAATTATGGTCACTTTCAGTAATTGTAGATAGGCACTCATTGGGGAATTATGGTCACTTTCAGTAATTGTAGATAGGCACTCATTTGGGAATCATGCTCACTTTCAGTAATTGTAGATAGGTACTCATTGGGGAATTATGGTCACTTTCAGTAATTGTAGATAGGCACTCATTGGGGAATTATGCCCACTTTCAGTATTGTAGATAGGTACTCATTTGGGAATTATGCTCACTTTCAGTAATTGTAGATAGGTACTCATTGGGGAATTATGCTCACTTTCAGTAATTGTAGATAGGCGCTCATTTGGGAATGATGCTCACTTTCAGTAATTGTAGACAGGCACTCATTGGGGAATCATGCTCACTTTCAGTAATTGCAGATAGGCACTCATTGGGGAATCATGCTCACTTTCAGTAATTGTAGACAAGCACTCATTGGGGAATCATGCTCACTTTCAGTAATTGTAGAAAGGCACTCGTTTGGAAATTATGGTCACTTTCAGTAATTGTAGATAGGCACTCATTTGGGAATCATGCTCACTTTCAGTAATTGTAGAAAGGCACTCGTTTGGAAATGATGGTCACTTTCAGTAATTGTAGATAGGCACTCATTTGGGAATCGTGCTCACTTTCAGTATTGTAGATAGGCACTCATTGGGGAATCATGCTCACTTTCAGTAATTGTAGATAGGCACTCATTGGGGAATTATGCTCACTTTCAGTAATTGTAGGTAGGTACTCATTGGGGAATTATGCTCACTTTCAGTAATTGTAGATAGGCACTCATTGGGGAATTATGCTCACTTTCAGTAATTGTAGATAGGTACTCATTGGGGAATTATGCTCACTTTCAGTAATTGTAGATAGGCACTCATTGGGGAATCATGCTAACTTTCAGTAATTGTAGATAGGCACTCATTGGGGAATCATGCTCACTTTCAGTAATTGTAGATAGGCGCTCATTGGGGAATCATGCTCACTTTCAGTAATTGTAGATAGGCGCTCATTTGGGAATGATGCTCACTTTCAGTAATTGTAGACAGGCACTCATTGGGGAATCATGCTCACTTTCAGTAATTGTAGATAGGCACTCATTTGGGAATCATGCTCACTTTCAGTATTGTAGATAGGTACTCATTGGGGAATTATGCTCACTTTCAGTAATTGTAGATAGGCACTCATTGGGGAATTATGCTCACTTTCAGTAATTGTAGATAGGTACTCATTGGGGAATCATGCTCACTTTCAGTAATTGTAGATAGGCACTCATTGGGGAATCATCCTCACTTTCAGTACTGTAGATAGGCACTCATTTGGGAATTATGCTAACTTTCAGTAATTGTAGATAGGCACTCATTGGAGAATCATGCTCACTTTCAGTAATTGTAGATAGGCACTCATTGGGGAATTATGCTCACTTTCAGTAATTGTAGAAAGGTACTCATTGGGGAATCATGCTCACTTTCAGTAATTGTAGGTAGGTACTCATTGGGGAATCATGCTCACTTTCAGTAATTGTAGATAGGTACTCATTGGGGAATCATGCTCACTTTCAGTAATTGTAGATAGGCACTCATTGGGGAATCATCCTCACTTTCAGTAATTGTAGACAGGCACTCATTGGGGAATCATGCTCACTTTCAGTAATTGTAGAAAGGCACTTGTTTGGAAATTATGGTCTCTTTCAGTAATTGTAGATAGGCACTCATTTGGGAATCATGCTCACTTTCAGTAATTGTAGATAGGCACTCATTGGAGAATCATGCTCACTTTCAGTAATTGTAGATAGGCACTCATTGGGGAATTATGCTCACTTTCAGTAATTGTAGATAGGTACTCATTGGGGAATTATGCTCACTTTCAGTAATTGTAGATAGGTACTCATTGGGGAATTATGCTAGGCGCTCATTTGGGAATGATGCTCACTATCAGTAATTGTAGACAGGCACTCATTGGGGAATCATGCTCACTTTCAGTAATTGTAGATAGGCACTCATTGGGGAATCATGCTCACTTTCAGTAATTGTAGACAAGCACTCATTGGGGAATCATGCTCACTTTCAGTAATTGTAGAAAGGCACTCGTTTGGAAATTATGGTCACTTTCAGTAATTATAGACAGGCACTCATTTGGGAATCATGCTCACTTTCAGTAATTGTAGAAAGGCACTTGTTTGGAAATTATGGTCACTTTCAGTAATTGTAGATAGGCACTCATTTGGGAATTATGGTCACTTTCAGTAATTGTAGATAGGCACTCATTTGGGAATCATGCTCACTTTCAGTAATTTTAGATAGGGACTCATTGGGGAATTATGCTCACTTTCAGTAATTGTAGATAGGCACTCATTGGGGAATCATCCTCACTTTCAGTATTGTAGATAGGCACTCATTGGGGAATCATGCTCACTTTCAGTAATTGTAGATAGGCACTCATTTGGGAATCATGCTCACTTTCAGTAATTTTAGATAGGGACTCATTGGGGAATTATGGTCACTTTCAGTAATTGTAGATAGGCACTCATTTGGGAATCATGCTCACTTTCAGTATTGTAGATAGGCACTCGTTTGGAAATTATGGTCACTTTCAGTAATTGTAGATAGGCACTCATTGGGGAATTATGGTCACTTTCAGTAATTGTAGATAGGCACTCATTTGGGAATCATGCTCACTTTCAGTAATTGTAGATAGGTACTCATTGGGGAATTATGGTCACTTTCAGTAATTGTAGATAGGCACTCATTGGGGAATTATGCCCACTTTCAGTATTGTAGATAGGTACTCATTGGGGAATTATGCTCACTTTCAGTAATTGTAGATAGGTACTCATTGGGGAATTATGCTCACTTTCAGTAATTGTAGATAGGCGCTCATTTGGGAATGATGCTCACTTTCAGTAATTGTAGACAGGCACTCATTGGGGAATCATGCTCACTTTCAGTAATTGCAGATAGGCACTCATTGGGGAATCATGCTCACTTTCAGTAATTGTAGACAAGCACTCATTGGGGAATCATGCTCACTTTCAGTAATTGTAGAAAGGCACTCGTTTGGAAATTATGGTCACTTTCAGTAATTGTAGATAGGCACTCATTGGGGAATTATGGTCACTTTCAGTAATTGTAGATAGGCACTCATTTGGGAATCATGCTCATTTTCAGTAATTGTAGATAGGTACTCATTGGGGAATTATGGTCACTTTCAGTAATTGTAGATAGGCACTCATTGGGGAATTATGCCCACTTTCAGTATTGTAGATAGGTACTCATTGGGGAATTATGCTCACTTTCAGTAATTGTAGATAGGTACTCATTGGGGAATTATGCTCACTTTCAGTAATTGTAGATAGGCGCTCATTTGGGAATGATGCTCACTTTCAGTAATTGTAGACAGGCACTCATTGGGGAATCATGCTCACTTTCAGTAATTGCAGATAGGCACTCATTGGGGAATCATGCTCACTTTCAGTAATTGTAGACAAGCACTCATTGGGGAATCATGCTCACTTTCAGTAATTGTAGAAAGGCACTCGTTTGGAAATTATGGTCACTTTCAGTAATTGTAGATAGGCACTCATTTGGGAATCGTGCTCACTTTCAGTAATTGTAGAAAGGCACTCGTTTGGAAATGATGGTCACTTTCAGTAATTGTAGATAGGCACTCATTTGGGAATCGTGCTCACTTTCAGTATTGTAGATAGGCACTCATTGGGGAATCATGCTCACTTTCAGTAATTGTAGATAGGCACTCATTTGGGAATCGTGCTCACTTTCAGTATTGTAGATAGGCACTCATTGGGGAATCATGCTCACTTTCAGTAATTGTAGATAGGCACTCATTGGGGAATTATGCTCACTTTCAGTAATTGTAGGTAGGTACTCATTGGGGAATTATGCTCACTTTCAGTAATTGTAGATAGGCGCTCATTGGGGAATTATGCTCACTTTCAGTAATTGTAGATAGGTACTCATTGGGGAATTATGCTCACTTTCAGTAATTGTAGATAGGCGCTCATTGGGGAATCATGCTCACTTTCAGTAATTGTAGATAGGCGCTCATTGGGGAATCATGCTCACTTTCAGTAATTGTAGATAGGCGCTCATTGGGGAATCATGCAATCATGCTCACTTTCAGTAATTGTAGATAGGCACTCATTGGGGAATCATGCTCACTTTCAGTAATTGTAGAAAGGCACTCGTTTGGAAATCATGGTCCCTTTCAGTAATTGTAGATAGGCACTCATTTGGGAATCATGCTCACTTTCAGTAATTGTAGATAGGGACTCATTGGGGAAATATGCTCACTTTCAGTAATTGTAGACAGGCACTCATTGGGGAATCATGCTCACTTTCAGTAATTGTAGACAGGCACTCATTGGGGAATCATGCTCACTTTCACTAATTGTAGATAGGCACTCATTGGGGAATCATCCTCACTTTCAGTAATTGTAGACAGGCACTCATTGGGGAATCATGCTCACTTTCAGTACTTGTAGAAAGGCACTCGTTTGGAAATTATGGTCTCTTTCAGTAATTGTAGATAGGCACTCATTTGGGAATCATGCTCACTTTCAGTAATTGTAGATAGGTACTCATTGGAGAATCATGCTCACTTTCAGTAATTGTAGATAGGCACTCATTGGGGAATTATGCTCACTTTCAGTAATTGTAGATAGGTACTCATTGGGGAATTATGCTCACTTTCAGTAATTGTAGATAGGTACTCATTGGGGAATTATGCTCACTTTCAGTAATTGTAGATAGGCGCTCATTTGGGAATGATGCTCACTTTCAGTAATTGTAGATAGGCACTCATTGGGGAATCATGCTCACTTTCAGTAATTGTAGATAGGCGCTCATTGGGGAATCATGCTCACTTTCAGTAATTGTAGATAGGCGCTCATTTGGGAATGATGCTCACTTTCAGTAATTGTAGACAGGCACTCATTGGGGAATCATGCTCACTTTCAGTAATTGTAGATAGGCGCTCATTTGGGAATGATGCTCACTTTCAGTAATTGTAGACAGGCACTCATTGAGGAATCATGCTCACTTTCAGTAATTGTAGATAGGCACTCATTAGGGAATCATGCTCACTTTCAGTAATTGTAGACAAGCACTCATTGGGGAATCATGCTCACTTTCAGTAATTGTAGAAAGGCACTCGTTTGGAAATTATGGTCACTTTCAGTAATTGTAGACAGGCACTCATTTGGGAATCATGCTCACTTTCAGTAATTGTAGAAAGGCACTCGTTTGGAAATTATGGTCACTTTCAGTAATTGTAGATAGGCACTCATTTGGGAATCATGCTCACTTTCAGTAATTGTGATAGGTACTCATTGGGGAATTATGGTCACTTTCAGTAATTGTAGATAGGCACTCATTTGGGAATCATGCTCAATTTCAGTAATTTTAGATAGGGACTCATTGGGGAATTATGCCCACTTTCAGTATTGTAGATAGGCACTCATTGGGGAATCATGCTCACTTTCAGTAATTGTAGATAGGTACTCATTGGGGAATTATGGTAACCTTCAGTAATTGTAGATAGGCACTCATTTGGGAATCATGCTCACTTTCAGTAATTTTAGATAGGGACTCATTGGGGAATTATGGTCACTTTCAGTAATTGTAGATAGGCACTCATTTGGGAATCATGCTCACTTTCAGTATTGTAGATAGGCACTCGTTTGGAAATTATGGTCACTTTCAATAATTGTAGATAGGCACTCATTTGGGCATCATGCTCACTTTCAGTAATTGTAGATAGGGACTCATTGGGGAATTATGGTCACTTTCAGTAATTGTAGATAGGCACTCATTTAGGAATCATGCTCACTTTCAGTAATTGTAGATAGGTACTCATTGGGGAATTATGGTCACTTTCAGTAATTGTAGATAGGCACTCATTGGGGAATTATGCCCACTTTCAGTATTGTAGATAGGTACTCACTGGGGAATTATGCTCACTTTCAGTAATTGTAGATAGGCACTCATTGGGGAATTATGCTCACTTTCAGTAATTGTAGATAGGTACTCATTGGGGAATTATGCTCACTTTCAGTAATTGTAGATAGGCACTCATTGGGGAATCATCCTCACTTTCAGTATTGTAGATAGGCACTCATTGGGGAATCATGCTCACTTTCAGTAATTGTAGATAGGCACTCATTTGGGAATCATGCTCACTTTCAGTAATTTTAGATAGGGACTCATTGGGGAATTATGGTCACTTTCAGTAATTGTAGATAGGCACTCATTTGGGAATCATGCTCACTTTCAGTATTGTAGATAGGCACTCGTTTGGAAATTATGGTCACTTTCAGTAATTGTAGATAGGCACTCATTGGGGAATTATGGTCACTTTCAGTAATTGTAGATAGGCACTCATTTGGGAATCATGCTCACTTTCAGTAATTGTAGATAGGTACTCATTGGGGAATTATGGTCACTTTCAGTAATTGTAGATAGGCACTCATTGGGGAATTATGCCCACTTTCAGTATTGTAGATAGGTACTCATTTGGGAATTATGCTCACTTTCAGTAATTGTAGATAGGTACTCATTGGGGAATTATGCTCACTTTCAGTAATTGTAGATAGGCGCTCATTTGGGAATGATGCTCACTTTCAGTAATTGTAGACAGGCACTCATTGGGGAATCATGCTCACTTTCAGTAATTGCAGATAGGCACTCATTGGGGAATCATGCTCACTTTCAGTAATTGTAGACAAGCACTCATTGGGGAATCATGCTCACTTTCAGTAATTGTAGAAAGGCACTCGTTTGGAAATTATGGTCACTTTCAGTAATTGTAGATAGGCACTCATTTGGGAATCATGCTCACTTTCAGTAATTGTAGAAAGGCACTCGTTTGGAAATGATGGTCACTTTCAGTAATTGTAGATAGGCACTCATTTGGGAATCGTGCTCACTTTCAGTATTGTAGATAGGCACTCATTGGGGAATCATGCTCACTTTCAGTAATTGTAGATAGGCACTCATTGGGGAATTATGCTCACTTTCAGTAATTGTAGGTAGGTACTCATTGGGGAATTATGCTCACTTTCAGTAATTGTAGATAGGCACTCATTGGGGAATTATGCTCACTTTCAGTAATTGTAGATAGGTACTCATTGGGGAATTATGCTCACTTTCAGTAATTGTAGATAGGCACTCATTGGGGAATCATGCTAACTTTCAGTAATTGTAGATAGGCACTCATTGGGGAATCATGCTCACTTTCAGTAATTGTAGATAGGCGCTCATTGGGGAATCATGCTCACTTTCAGTAATTGTAGATAGGCGCTCATTTGGGAATGATGCTCACTTTCAGTAATTGTAGACAGGCACTCATTGGGGAATCATGCTCACTTTCAGTAATTGTAGATAGGCACTCATCTGGGAATCATGCTCACTTTCAGTATTGTAGATAGGTACTCATTGGGGAATTATGCTCACTTTCAGTAATTGTAGATAGGCACTCATTGGGGAATTATGCTCACTTTCAGTAATTGTAGATAGGTACTCATTGGGGAATCATGCTCACTTTCAGTAATTGTAGATAGGCACTCATTGGGGAATCATCATCACTTTCAGTACTGTAGATAGGCACTCATTTGGGAATTATGCTAACTTTCAGTAATTGTAGATAGGCACTCATTGGAGAATCATGCTCACTTTCAGTAATTGTAGATAGGCACTCATTGGGGAATTATGCTCACTTTCAGTAATTGTAGAAAGGTACTCATTGGGGAATCATGCTCACTTTCAGTAATTGTAGGTAGGTACTCATTGGGGAATCATGCTCACTTTCAGTAATTGTAGATAGGTACTCATTGGGGAATCATGCTCACTTTCAGTAATTGTAGATAGGCACTCATTGGGGAATCATCCTCACTTTCAGTAATTGTAGACAGGCACTCATTGGGGAATCATGCTCACTTTCAGTAATTGTAGAAAGGCACTTGTTTGGAAATTATGGTCTCTTTCAGTAATTGTAGATAGGCACTCATTTGGGAATCATGCTCACTTTCAGTAATTGTAGATAGGCACTCATTGGAGAATCATGCTCACTTTCAGTAATTGTAGATAGGCACTCATTGGGGAATTATGCTCACTTTCAGTAATTGTAGATAGGTACTCATTGGGGAATTATGCTCACTTTCAGTAATTGTAGATAGGTACTCATTGGGGAATTATGCTAGGCGCTCATTTGGGAATGATGCTCACTATCAGTAATTGTAGACAGGCACTCATTGGGGAATCATGCTCACTTTCAGTAATTGTAGATAGGCACTCATTGGGGAATCATGCTCACTTTCAGTAATTGTAGACAAGCACTCATTGGGGAATCATGCTCACTTTCAGTAATTGTAGAAAGGCACTCGTTTGGAAATTATGGTCACTTTCAGTAATTATAGACAGGCACTCATTTGGGAATCATGCTCACTTTCAGTAATTGTAGAAAGGCACTTGTTTGGAAATTATGGTCACTTTCAGTAATTGTAGATAGGCACTCATTTGGGAATTATGGTCACTTTCAGTAATTGTAGATAGGCACTCATTTGGGAATCATGCTCACTTTCAGTAATTTTAGATAGGGACTCATTGGGGAATTATGCTCACTTTCAGTAATTGTAGATAGGCACTCATTGGGGAATCATCCTCACTTTCAGTATTGTAGATAGGCACTCATTGGGGAATCATGCTCACTTTCAGTAATTGTAGATAGGCACTCATTTGGGAATCATGCTCACTTTCAGTAATTTTAGATAGGGACTCATTGGGGAATTATGGTCACTTTCAGTAATTGTAGATAGGCACTCATTTGGGAATCATGCTCACTTTCAGTATTGTAGATAGGCACTCGTTTGGAAATTATGGTCACTTTCAGTAATTGTAGATAGGCACTCATTGGGGAATTATGGTCACTTTCAGTAATTGTAGATAGGCACTCATTTGGGAATCATGCTCACTTTCAGTAATTGTAGATAGGTACTCATTGGGGAATTATGGTCACTTTCAGTAATTGTAGATAGGCACTCATTGGGGAATTATGCCCACTTTCAGTATTGTAGATAGGTACTCATTGGGGAATTATGCTCACTTTCAGTAATTGTAGATAGGTACTCATTGGGGAATTATGCTCACTTTCAGTAATTGTAGATAGGCGCTCATTTGGGAATGATGCTCACTTTCAGTAATTGTAGACAGGCACTCATTGGGGAATCATGCTCACTTTCAGTAATTGCAGATAGGCACTCATTGGGGAATCATGCTCACTTTCAGTAATTGTAGACAAGCACTCATTGGGGAATCATGCTCACTTTCAGTAATTGTAGAAAGGCACTCGTTTGGAAATTATGGTCACTTTCAGTAATTGTAGATAGGCACTCATTGGGGAATTATGGTCACTTTCAGTAATTGTAGATAGGCACTCATTTGGGAATCATGCTCATTTTCAGTAATTGTAGATAGGTACTCATTGGGGAATTATGGTCACTTTCAGTAATTGTAGATAGGCACTCATTGGGGAATTATGCCCACTTTCAGTATTGTAGATAGGTACTCATTGGGGAATTATGCTCACTTTCAGTAATTGTAGATAGGTACTCATTGGGGAATTATGCTCACTTTCAGTAATTGTAGATAAGCGCTCATTTGGGAATGATGCTCACTTTCAGTAATTGTAGACAGGCACTCATTGGGGAATCATGCTCACTTTCAGTAATTGCAGATAGGCACTCATTGGGGAATCATGCTCACTTTCAGTAATTGTAGACAAGCACTCATTGGGGAATCATGCTCACTTTCAGTAATTGTAGAAAGGCACTCGTTTGGAAATTATGGTCACTTTCAGTAATTGTAGATAGGCACTCATTTGGGAATCGTGCTCACTTTCAGTAATTGTAGAAAGGCACTCGTTTGGAAATGATGGTCACTTTCAGTAATTGTAGATAGGCACTCATTTGGGAATCGTGCTCACTTTCAGTATTGTAGATAGGCACTCATTGGGGAATCATGCTCACTTTCAGTAATTGTAGATAGGCACTCATTTGGGAATCGTGCTCACTTTCAGTATTGTAGATAGGCACTCATTGGGGAATCATGCTCACTTTCAGTAATTGTAGATAGGCACTCATTGGGGAATTATGCTCACTTTCAGTAATTGTAGGTAGGTACTCATTGGGGAATTATGCTCACTTTCAGTAATTGTAGATAGGCGCTCATTGGGGAATTATGCTCACTTTCAGTAATTGTAGATAGGTACTCATTGGGGAATTATGCTCACTTTCAGTAATTGTAGATAGGCGCTCATTGGGGAATCATGCTCACTTTCAGTAATTGTAGATAGGCGCTCATTGGGGAATCATGCTCACTTTCAGTAATTGTAGATAGGCGCTCATTGGGGAATCATGCAATCATGCTCACTTTCAGTAATTGTAGATAGGCACTCATTGGGGAATCATGCTCACTTTCAGTAATTGTAGAAAGGCACTCGTTTGGAAATCATGGTCCCTTTCAGTAATTGTAGATAGGCACTCATTTGGGAATCATGCTCACTTTCAGTAATTGTAGATAGGGACTCATTGGGGAAATATGCTCACTTTCAGTAATTGTAGACAGGCACTCATTGGGGAATCATGCTCACTTTCAGTAATTGTAGACAGGCACTCATTGGGGAATCATGCTCACTTTCACTAATTGTAGATAGGCACTCATTGGGGAATCATCCTCACTTTCAGTAATTGTAGACAGGCACTCATTGGGGAATCATGCTCACTTTCAGTACTTGTAGAAAGGCACTCGTTTGGAAATTATGGTCTCTTTCAGTAATTGTAGATAGGCACTCATTTGGGAATCATGCTCACTTTCAGTAATTGTAGATAGGTACTCATTGGAGAATCATGCTCACTTTCAGTAATTGTAGATAGGCACTCATTGGGGAATTATGCTCACTTTCAGTAATTGTAGATAGGTACTCATTGGGGAATTATGCTCACTTTCAGTAATTGTAGATAGGTACTCATTGGGGAATTATGCTCACTTTCAGTAATTGTAGATAGGCGCTCATTTGGGAATGATGCTCACTTTCAGTAATTGTAGACAGGCACTCATTGGGGAATCATGCTCACTTTCAGTAATTGTAGATAGGCACTCATTGGGGAATCATGCTCACTTTCAGTAATTGTAGACAAGCACTCATTGGGGAATCATGCTCACTTTCAGTAATTGTAGAAAGGCATTCGTTTGGAAATTATGGTCATTTTCAGTAATTATAGATAGGCACTCATTTGGGAATCATGCTCACTTTCAGTAATTGTAGAAAGGCACTCGTTTGGAAATGATGGTCTCTTTCAGTAATTGTAGATAGGCACTCATTTGGGAATTATGGTCACTTTCAGTAATTGTAGATAGGCACTCATTTGGGAATCATGCTCACTTTCAGTAATTTTAGATAGGGACTCATTGGGGAATTATGCCCACTTTCAGTATTGTAGATAGGCACTCATTTGGGAATTATGGTCACTTTCAGTAATTGTAGATAGGCACTCATTTGGGAATCATGCTCACTTTCAGTAATTTTAGATAGGGACTCATTGGGGAATTATGCCCACTTTCAGTATTGTAGATAGGCACTCATTAGGGAATCATGCTCACTTTCAGTAATTGTAGATAGGTACTCATTGGGGAATCATGCTCACTTTCAGTATTGTAGATAGGCACTCGTTTGGAAATTATGGTCACTTTCAGTAATTGTAGATAGGCACTCATTGGGGAATTATGGTCACTTTCAGTAATTGTAGATAGGCACTCATTTGGGAATCATGCTCACTTTCAGTAATTGTAGATAGGTACTCATTGGGGAATTATGGTCACTTTCAGTAATTGTAGATAGGCACTCATTGGGGAATTATGCCCACTTTCAGTATTGTAGATAGGTACTCATTGGGGAATTATGCTCACTTTCAGTAATTGTAGATAGGTACTCATTGGGGAATTATGCTCACTTTCAGTAATTGTAGATAGGCGCTCATTTGGGAATGATGCTCACTTTCAGTAATTGTAGACAGGCACTCATTGGGGAATCATGCTCACTTTCAGTAATTGCAGATAGGCACTCATTGGGGAATCATGCTCACTTTCAGTAATTGTAGACAAGCACTCATTGGGGAATCATGCTCACTTTCAGTAATTGTAGAAAGGCACTCGTTTGGAAATTATGGTCACTTTCAGTAATTGTAGATAGGCACTCATTTGGGAATCATGCTCACTTTCAGTAATTGTAGAAAGGCACTCGTTTGGAAATGATGGTCACTTTCAGTAATTGTAGATAGGCACTCATTTGGGAATCGTGCTCACTTTCAGTATTGTAGATAGGCACTCATTGGGGAATCATGCTCACTTTCAGTAATTGTAGATAGGCACTCATTGGGGAATTATGCTCACTTTCAGTAATTGTAGGTAGGTACTCATTGGGGAATTATGCTCACTTTCAGTAATTGTAGATAGGCACTCATTGGGGAATTATGCTCACTTTCAGTAATTGTAGATAGGTACTCATTGGGGAATTATGCTCACTTTCAGTAATTGTAGATAGGCACTCATTGGGGAATCATGCTAACTTTCAGTAATTGTAGATAGGCACTCATTGGGGAATCATGCTCACTTTCAGTAATTGTAGATAGGCGCTCATTGGGGAATCATGCTCACTTTCAGTAATTGTAGATAGGCGCTCATTTGGGAATGATGCTCACTTTCAGTAATTGTAGACAGGCACTCATTGGGGAATCATGCTCACTTTCAGTAATTGTAGATAGGCACTCATTTGGGAATCATGCTCACTTTCAGTAATTGTAGATAGGTACTCATTGGGGAATTATGCCCACTTTCAGTATTGTAGATAGGTACTCATTGGGGAATTATGCTCACTTTCAGTAATTGTAGATAGGCACTCATTGGGGAATTATGCTCACTTTCAGTAATTGTAGATAGGTACTCATTGGGGAATCATGCTCACTTTCAGTAATTGTAGATAGGCACTCATTGGGGAATCATCCTCACTTTCAGTACTGTAGATAGGCACTCATTTGGGAATTATGCTAACTTTCAGTAATTGTAGATAGGCACTCATTGGAGAATCATGCTCACTTTCAGTAATTGTAGATAGGCACTCATTGGGGAATTATGCTCACTTTCAGTAATTGTAGAAAGGTACTCATTGGGGAATCATGCTCACTTTCAGTAATTGTAGGTAGGTACTCATTGGGGAATCATGCTCACTTTCAGTAATTGTAGATAGGTACTCATTGGGGAATCATGCTCACTTTCAGTAATTGTAGATAGGCACTCATTGGGGAATCATCCTCACTTTCAGTAATTGTAGACAGGCACTCATTGGGGAATCATGCTCACTTTCAGTAATTGTAGAAAGGCACTTGTTTGGAAATTATGGTCTCTTTCAGTAATTGTAGATAGGCACTCATTTGGGAATCATGCTCACTTTCAGTAATTGTAGATAGGCACTCATTGGAGAATCATGCTCACTTTCAGTAATTGTAGATAGGCACTCATTGGGGAATTATGCTCACTTTCAGTAATTGTAGATAGGTACTCATTGGGGAATTATGCTCACTTTCAGTAATTGTAGATAGGTACTCATTGGGGAATTATGCTAGGCGCTCATTTGGGAATGATGCTCACTTTCAGTAATTGTAGACAGGCACTCATTGGGGAATCATGCTCACTTTCAGTAATTGTAGATAGGCACTCATTGGGGAATCATGCTCACTTTCAGTAATTGTAGACAAGCACTCATTGGGGAATCATGCTCACTTTCAGTAATTGTAGAAAGGCACTCGTTTGGAAATTATGGTCACTTTCAGTAATTATAGACAGGCACTCATTTGGGAATCATGCTCACTTTCAGTAATTGTAGAAAGGCACTTGTTTGGAAATTATGGTCACTTTCAGTAATTGTAGATAGGCACTCATTTGGGAATTATGGTCACTTTCAGTAATTGTAGATAGGCACTCATTTGGGAATCATGCTCACTTTCAGTAATTTTAGATAGGGACTCATTGGGGAATTATGCTCACTTTCAGTAATTGTAGATAGGCACTCATTGGGGAATCATCCTCACTTTCAGTATTGTAGATAGGCACTCATTGGGGAATCATGCTCACTTTCAGTAATTGTAGATAGGCACTCATTTGGGAATCATGCTCACTTTCAGTAATTTTAGATAGGGACTCATTGGGGAATTATGGTCACTTTCAGTAATTGTAGATAGGCACTCATTTGGGAATCATGCTCACTTTCAGTATTGTAGATAGGCACTCGTTTGGAAATTATGGTCACTTTCAGTAATTGTAGATAGGCACTCATTGGGGAATTATGGTCACTTTCAGTAATTGTAGATAGGCACTCATTTGGGAATCATGCTCACTTTCAGTAATTGTAGATAGGTACTCATTGGGGAATTATGGTCACTTTCAGTAATTGTAGATAGGCACTCATTGGGGAATTATGCCCACTTTCAGTATTGTAGATAGGTACTCATTGGGGAATTATGCTCACTTTCAGTAATTGTAGATAGGTACTCATTGGGGAATTATGCTCACTTTCAGTAATTGTAGATAGGCGCTCATTTGGGAATGATGCTCACTTTCAGTAATTGTAGAGAGGCACTCATTGGGGAATCATGCTCACTTTCAGTAATTGCAGATAGGCACTCATTGGGGAATCATGCTCACTTTCAGTAATTGTAGACAAGCACTCATTGGGGAATCATGCTCACTTTCAGTAATTGTAGAAAGGCACTCGTTTGGAAATTATGGTCACTTTCAGTAATTGTAGATAGGCACTCATTGGGGAATTATGGTCACTTTCAGTAATTGTAGACAGGCACTCATTTGGGAATCATTCTCATTTTCAGTAATTGTAGATAGGTACTCATTGGGGAATTATGGTCACTTTCAGTAATTGTAGATAGGCACTCATTGGGGAATTATGCCCACTTTCAGTATTGTAGATAGGTACTCATTGGGGAATTATGCTCACTTTCAGTAATTGTAGATAGGTACTCATTGGGGAATTATGCTCACTTTCAGTAATTGTAGATAGGCGCTCATTTGGGAATGATGCTCACTTTCAGTAATTGTAGACAGGCACTCATTGGGGAATCATGCTCACTTTCAGTAATTGCAGATAGGCACTCATTGGGGAATCATGCTCACTTTCAGTAATTGTAGACAAGCACTCATTGGGGAATCATGCTCACTTTCAGTAATTGTAGAAAGGCACTCGTTTGGAAATTATGGTCTCTTTCAGTAATTGTAGATAGGCACTCATTTGGGAATTATGGTCACTTTCAGTAATTGTAGATAGGCACTCATTTGGGAATCATGCTCACTTTCAGTAATTTTAGATAGGGACTCATTGGGGAATTATGCCCACTTTCAGTATTGTAGATAGGCACTCATTGGGGAATCATGCTCACTTTCAGTAATTGTAGATAGGTACTCATTGGGGAATTATGCTCACTTTCAGTAATTGTAGATAGGCACTCATTGGGGAATCATCCTCACTTTCAGTATTGTAGATAGGCACTCATTGGGGAATCATGCTCACTTTCAGTAATTGTAGACAGGCACTCATTGGGGAATCATGCTCACTTTCAGTACTTGTAGAAAGGCACTCGTTTGGAAATTATGGTCTCTTTCAGTAATTGTAGATAGGCACTCATTTGGGAATCATGCTCACTTTCAGTAATTGTAGAAAGGCACTCGTTTGGAAACGATGGTCTCTTTCAGTAATTGTAGATAGGCACTCATTTGGGAATTATGGTCACTTTCAGTAATTGTAGATAGGCACTCATTTGGGAATCATGCTCACTTTCAGTAATTTTAGATAGGGACTCATTGGGGAATTATGCCCACTTTCAGTATTGTAGATAGGCACTCATTGGGGAATCATGCTCACTTTCAGTAATTGTAGATAGGGACTCATTGGGGAAATATGCTCACTTTCAGTAATTGTAGACAGGCACTCATTGGGGAATCATGCTCACTTTCAGTAATTGTAGATAGGCACTCATTGGGGAATCATGCTCACTTTCAGTAATTGTAGATAGGCACTCATTGGGGAATCATCCTCACTTTCAGTAATTGTAGACAGGCACTCATTGGGGAATCATGCTCACTTTCAGTACTTGTAGAAAGGCACTCGTTTGGAAATTATGGTCTCTTTCAGTAATTGTAGATAGGCACTCATTTGGGAATCATGCTCACTTTCAGTAATTGTAGATAGGTACTCATTGGAGAATCATGCTCACTTTCAGTAATTGTAGATAGGCACTCATTGGGGAATTATGCTCACTTTCAGTAATTGTAGATAGGTACTCATTGGGGAATTATGCTCACTTTCAGTAATTGTAGATAGGTACTCATTGGGGAATTATGCTCACTTTCAGTAATTGTAGATAGGCGCTCATTTGGGAATGATGCTCACTTTCAGTAATTGTAGACAGGCACTCATTGGGGAATCATGCTCACTTTCAGTAATTGTAGATAGGCACTCATTGGGGAATCATGCTCACTTTCAGTAATTGTAGACAAGCACTCATTGGGGAATCATGCTCACTTTCAGTAATTGTAGAAAGGCACTCGTTTGGAAATTATGGTCACTTTCAGTAATTATAGATAGGCACTCATTTGGGAATCATGCTCACTTTCAGTAATTGTAGAAAGGCACTCGTTTGGAAACGATGGTCTCTTTCAGTAATTGTAGATAGGCACTCATTTGGGAATTATGGTCACTTTCAGTAATTGTAGATAGGCACTCATTTGGGAATCATGCTCACTTTCAGTAATTTTAGATAGGGACTCATTGGGGAATTATGCCCACTTTCAGTATTGTAGATAGGCACTCATTGGGGAATCATGCTCACTTTCAGTAATTGTAGATAGGTACTCATTGGGGAATTATGCTCACTTTCAGTAATTGTAGATAGGCACTCATTGGGGAATCATCCTCACTTTCAGTATTGTAGATAGGCACTCATTGGGGAATCATGCTCACTTTCAGTAATTGTAGATAGGCACTCATTTGGGAATCATGCTCACTTTCAGTTATTTTAGATAGGGACTCATTGGGGAATTATGGTCACTTTCAGTAATTGTAGATAGGCACTCATTTGGGAATCATGCTCACTTTCAGTATTGTAGATAGGCACTCGTTTGGAAATTATGGTCACTTTCAGTAATTGTAGATAGGCACTCATTGGGGAATTATGGTCACTTTCAGTAATTGTAGATAGGCACTCATTTGGGAATCATGCTCACTTTCAGTAATTGTAGATAGGTACTCATTGGGGAATTATGGTCACTTTCAGTAATTGTAGATAGGCACTCATTGGGGAATTATGCCCACTTTCAGTATTGTAGATAGGTACTCATTGGGGAATTATGCTCACTTTCAGTAATTGTAGATAGGCACTCATTGGGGAATTATGCTCACTTTCAGTAATTGTAGATAGGTACTCATTGGGGAATTATGCTCACTTTCAGTAATTGTAGATAGGCACTCATTGGGGAATCATCCTCACTTTCAGTATTGTAGATAGGCACTCATTGGGGAATCATGCTCACTTTCAGTAATTGTAGAATAGGTACTCATTGGGGAATTATGCTCACTTTCAGTAATTGTAGATAGGCACTCATTTGGGAATCATGCTCACTTTCAGTAATTGTAGCTAGGTACTCATTGGGGAATTATGCCCACTTTCAGTATTGTAGATAGGTACTCATTGGGGAATTATGCTCACTTTCAGTAATTGTAGATAGGCACTCATTGGGGAATTATGCTCACTTTCAGTAATTGTAGATAGGTACTCATTGGGGAATCATGCTCACTTTCAGTAATTGTAGATAGGCACTCATTGGGGAATCATCCTCACTTTCAGTATTGTAGATAGGCACTCATTTGGGAATTATGCTAACTTTCAGTAATTGTAGATAGGCACTCATTGGAGAATCATGCTCACTTTCAGTAATTGTAGATAGGCACTCATTGGGGAATTATGCTCGCTTTCAGTAATTGCAGAAAGGTACTCATTGGGGAATCATCCTCACTTTCAGTATTGTAGATATGCACTCATTGGGGAATCATGCTCACTTTCATTAATTGTAGATAGGGACTCATTGGGCAATTATGCTCACTTTCAGTAATTGTAGATAGGCACTCATTTGGGAATTATGCTCACTTTCAGTAATTGTAGATAGGCACTCATTGGAGAATCATGCTCACTTTCAGTAATTGTAGATAGGTACTCATTGGGGAATTATGCTCACTTTCAGTATTTGTAGATAGGCGCTCATTTGGGAATGATGCTCACTTTCAGTAATTGTAGACAGGCACTCATTGAGGAATCATGCTCACTTTCAGTAATTGTAGATAGGCACTCATTGGGGAATCATGCTCACTTTCAGTAATTGTAGACAAGCACTCATTGGGGAATCATGCTCACTTTCAGTAATTGTAGAAAGGCACTCGTTTGGAAATTATGGTCACTTTCAGTAATTGTAGACAGGCACTCATTTGGGAATCATGCTCACTTTCAGTAATTGTAGAAAGGCACTCGTTTGGAAATTATGGTCACTTTCAGTAATTGTAGATAGGCACTCATTTGGGAATCATGCTCACTTTCAGTAATTGTGATAGGTACTCATTGGGGAATTATGGTCACTTTCAGTAATTGTAGATAGGCACTCATTTGGGAATCATGCTCAATTTCAGTAATTTTAGATAGGGACTCATTGGGGAATTATGCCCACTTTCAGTATTGTAGATAGGCACTCATTGGGGAATCATGCTCACTTTCAGTAATTGTAGATAGGTACTCATTGGGGAATTATGGTAACTTTCAGTAATTGTAGATAGGCACTCATTTGGGAATCATGCTCACTTTCAGTAATTTTAGATAGGGACTCATTGGGGAATTATGGTCACTTTCAGTAATTGTAGATAGGCACTCATTTGGGAATCATGCTCACTTTCAGTATTGTAGATAGGCACTCGTTTGGAAATTATGGTCACTTTCAATAATTGTAGATAGGCACTCATTTGGGCATCATGCTCACTTTCACTAATTGTAGATAGGGACTCATTGGGGAATTATGGTCACTTTCAGTAATTGTAGATAGGCACTCATTTAGGAATCATGCTCACTTTCAGTAATTGTAGATAGGTACTCATTGGGGAATTATGGTCACTTTCAGTAATTGTAGATAGGCACTCATTGGGGAATTATGCCCACTTTCAGTATTGTAGATAGGTACTCACTGGGGAATTATGCTCACTTTCAGTAATTGTAGATAGGCACTCATTGGGGAATTATGCTCACTTTCAGTAATTGTAGATAGGTACTCATTGGGGAATTATGCTCACTTTCAGTAATTGTAGATAGGCACTCATTGGGGAATCATCCTCACTTTCAGTATTGTAGATAGGCACTCATTGGGGAATCATGCTCACTTTCAGTAATTGTAGATAGGCACTCATTTGGGAATCATGCTCACTTTCAGTAATTTTAGATAGGGACTCATTGGGGAATTATGGTCACTTTCAGTAATTGTAGATAGGCACTCATTTGGGAATCATGCTCACTTTCAGTATTGTAGATAGGCACTCGTTTGGAAATTATGGTCACTTTCAGTAATTGTAGATAGGCACTCATTGGGGAATTATGGTCACTTTCAGTAATTGTAGATAGGCACTCATTTGGGAATCATGCTCACTTTCAGTAATTGTAGATAGGTACTCATTGGGGAATTATGGTCACTTTCAGTAATTGTAGATAGGCACTCATTGGGGAATTATGCCACTTTCAGTATTGTAGATAGGTACTCATTGGGGAATTATGCTCACTTTCAGTAATTGTAGATAGGTACTCATTGGGGAATTATGCTCACTTTCAGTAATTGTAGATAGGCGCTCATTTGGGAATGATGCTCACTTTCAGTAATTGTAGACAGGCACTCATTGGGGAATCATGCTCACTTTCAGTAATTGCAGATAGGCACTCATTGGGGAATCATGCTCACTTTCAGTAATTGTAGACAAGCACTCATTGGGGAATCATGCTCACTTTCAGTAATTGTAGAAAGGCACTCGTTTGGAAATTATGGTCACTTTCAGTAATTGTAGATAGGCACTCATTTAGGAATCATGCTCACTTTCAGTAATTGTAGAAAGGCACTCGTTTGGAAATGATGGTCACTTTCAGTAATTGTAGATAGGCACTCATTTGGGAATCGTGCTCACTTTCAGTATTGTAGATAGGCACTCATTGGGGAATCATGCTCACTTTCAGTAATTGTAGATAGGCACTCATTGGGGAATTATGCTCACTTTCAGTAATTGTAGGTAGGTACTCATTGGGGAATTATGCTCACTTTCAGTAATTGTAGATAGGCACTCATTGGGGAATTATGCTCACTTTCAGTAATTGTAGATAGGTACTCATTGGGGAATTATGCTCACTTTCAGTAATTGTAGATAGGCACTCATTGGGGAATCATGCTAACTTTCAGTAATTGTAGATAGGCACTCATTGGGGAATCATGCTCACTTTCAGTAATTGTAGATAGGCGCTCATTGGGGAATCATGCTCACTTTCAGTAATTGTAGATAGGCGCTCATTTGGGAATGATGCTCACTTTCAGTAATTGTAGACAGGCACTCATTGGGGAATCATGCTCACTTTCAGTAATTGTAGATAGGCACTCATTTGGGAATCATGCTCACTTTCAGTAATTGTAGATAGGTACTCATTGGGGAATTATGCCCACTTTCAGTATTGTAGATAGGTACTCATTGGGGAATTATGCTCACTTTCAGTAATTGTAGATAGGCACTCATTGGGGAATTATGCTCACTTTCAGTAATTGTAGATAGGTACTCATTGGGGAATCATGCTCACTTTCAGTAATTGTAGATAGGCACTCATTGGGGAATCATCCTCACTTTCAGTATTGTAGATAGGCACTCATTTGGGAATTATGCTAACTTTCAGTAATTGTAGATAGGCACTCATTGGAGAATCATGCTCACTTTCAGTAATTGTAGATAGGCACTCATTGGGGAATTATGCTCACTTTCAGTAATTGTAGAAAGGTACTCATTGGGGAATCATGCTCACTTTCAGTAATTGTAGATAGGTACTCATTGGGGAATCATGCTCACTTTCAGTAATTGTAGATAGGCACTCATTGGGGAATCATCCTCACTTTCAGTAATTGTAGACAGGCACTCATTGGGGAATCATGCTCACTTTCAGTAATTGTAGAAAGGCACTTGTTTGGAAATTATGGTCTCTTTCAGTAATTGTAGATAGGCACTCATTTGGGAATCATGCTCACTTTCAGTAATTGTAGATAGGCACTCATTGGAGAATCATGCTCACTTTCAGTAATTGTAGATAGGCACTCATTGGGGAATTATGCTCACTTTCAGTAATTGTAGATAGGTACTCATTGGGGAATTATGCTCACTTTCAGTAATTGTAGATAGGTACTCATTGGGGAATTATGCTAGGCGCTCATTTGGGAATGATGCTCACTTTCAGTAATTGTAGACAGGCACTCATTGGGGAATCATGCTCACTTTCAGTAATTGTAGATAGGCACTCATTGGGGAATCATGCTCACTTTCAGTAATTGTAGACAAGCACTCATTGGGGAATCATGCTCACTTTCAGTAATTGTAGAAAGGCACTCGTTTGGAAATTATGGTCACTTTCAGTAATTATAGACAGGCACTCATTTGGGAATCATGCTCACTTTCAGTAATTGTAGAAAGGCACTTGTTTGGAAATTATGGTCACTTTCAGTAATTGTAGATAGGCACTCATTTGGGAATTATGGTCACTTTCAGTAATTGTAGATAGGCACTCATTTGGGAATCATGCTCACTTTCAGTAATTTTAGATAGGGACTCATTGGGGAATTATGCTCACTTTCAGTAATTGTAGATAGGCACTCATTGGGGAATCATCCTCACTTTCAGTATTGTAGATAGGCACTCATTGGGGAATCATGCTCACTTTCAGTAATTGTAGATAGGCACTCATTTGGGAATCATGCTCACTTTCAGTAATTTTAGATAGGGACTCATTGGGGAATTATGGTCACTTTCAGTAATTGTAGATAGGCACTCATTTGGGAATCATGCTCACTTTCAGTATTGTAGATAGGCACTCGTTTGGAAATTATGGTCACTTTCAGTAATTGTAGATAGGCACTCATTGGGGAATTATGGTCACTTTCAGTAATTGTAGATAGGCACTCATTTGGGAATCATGCTCACTTTCAGTAATTGTAGATAGGTACTCATTGGGGAATTATGGTCACTTTCAGTAATTGTAGATAGGCACTCATTGGGGAATTATGCCCACTTTCAGTATTGTAGATAGGTACTCATTGGGGAATTATGCTCACTTTCAGTAATTGTAGATAGGTACTCATTGGGGAATTATGCTCACTTTCAGTAATTGTAGATAGGCGCTCATTTGGGAATGATGCTCACTTTCAGTAATTGTAGACAGGCACTCATTGGGGAATCATGCTCACTTTCAGTAATTGCAGATAGGCACTCATTGGGGAATCATGCTCACTTTCAGTAATTGTAGACAAGCACTCATTGGGGAATCATGCTCACTTTCAGTAATTGTAGAAAGGCACTCGTTTGGAAATTATGGTCACTTTCAGTAATTGTAGATAGGTACTCATTGGGGAATTATGGTCACTTTCAGTAATTGTAGATAGGCACTCATTTGGGAATCATGCTCACTTTCAGTAATTGTGGATAGGTACTCATTGGGGAATTATGGTCACTTTCAGTAATTGTAGATAGGCACTCATTGGGGAATTATGCCCACTTTCAGTATTGTAGATAGGTACTCATTGGGGAATTATGCTCACTTTCAGTAATTGTAGATAGGTACTCATTGGGGAATTATGCTCAATTTCAGTAATTGTAGATAGGCGCTCATTTGGGAATGATGCTCACTTTCAGTAATTGTAGACAGGCACTCATTGGGGAATCATGCTCACTTTCAGTAATTGCAGATAGGCACTCATTGGGGAATCATGCTCACTTTCAGTAATTGTAGACAAGCACTCATTGGGGAATCATGCTCACTTTCAGTAATTGTAGAAAGGCACTCGTTTGGAAATGATGGTCACTTTCAGTAATTGTAGATAGGCACTCATTTGGGAATCATGCTCACTTTCAGTAATTGTAGAAAGGCACTCGTTTGGAAATGATGGTCACTTTCAGTAATTGTAGATAGGCACTCATTTGGGAATCGTGCTCACTTTCAGTATTGTAGATAGGCACTCATTGGGGAATCATGCTCACTTTCAGTAATTGTAGATAGGCACTCATTGGGGAATTATGCTCACTTTCAGTAATTGTAGGTAGGTACTCATTGGGGAATTATGCTCACTTTCAGTAATTGTAGATAGGCACTCATTGGGGAATTATGCTCACTTTCAGTAATTGTAGATAGGTACTCATTGGGGAATTATGCTCACTTTCAGTAATTGTAGATAGGCACTCATTGGGGAATCATGCTCACTTTCAGTAATTGTAGATAGGCACTCATTGGGGAATCATGCTCACTTTCAGTAATTGTAGATAGGCGCTCATTGGGGAATCATGCTCACTTTCAGTAATTGTAGATAGGCGCTCATTTGGGAATGATGCTCACTTTCAGTAATTGTAGACAGGCACTCATTGGGGAATCATGCTCACTTTCAGTAATTGTAGATAGGCGCTCATTTGGGAATGATGCTCACTTTCAGTAATTGTAGACAGGCACTCATTGAGGAATCATGCTCACTTTCAGTAATTGTAGATAGGCACTCATTAGGGAATCATGCTCACTTTCAGTAATTGTAGACAAGCACTCATTGGGGAATCATGCTCACTTTCAGTAATTGTAGAAAGGCACTCGTTTGGAAATTATGGTCACTTTCAGTAATTGTAGACAGGCACTCATTTGGGAATCATGCTCACTTTCAGTAATTGTAGAAAGGCACTCGTTTGGAAATTATGGTCACTTTCAGTAATTGTAGATAGGCACTCATTTGGGAATCATGCTCACTTTCAGTAATTGTGATAGGTACTCATTGGGGAATTATGGTCACTTTCAGTAATTGTAGATAGGCACTCATTTGGGAATCATGCTCAATTTCAGTAATTTTAGATAGGGACTCATTGGGGAATTATGCCCACTTTCAGTATTGTAGATATGCACTCATTGGGGAATCATGCTCACTTTCAGTAATTGTAGATAGGTACTCACTGGGGAATTATGGTAACTTTCAGTAATTGTAGATAGGCACTCATTTGGGAATCATGCTCACTTTCAGTAATTTTAGATAGGGACTCATTGGGGAATAATGGTCACTTTCAGTAATTGTAGATAGGCACTCATTTGGGAATCATGCTCACTTTCAGTATTGTAGATAGGCACTCGTTTGGAAATTATGGTCACTTTCAATAATTGTAGATAGGCACTCATTTGGGCATCATGCTCACTTTCAGTAATTGTAGATAGGGACTCATTGGGGAATTATGGTCACTTTCAGTAATTGTAGATAGGCACTCATTTAGGAATCATGCTCACTTTCAGTAATTGTAGATAGGTACTCATTGGGGAATTATGGTCACTTTCAGTAATTGTAGATAGGCACTCATTGGGGAATTATGCCCACTTTCAGTATTGTAGATAGGTACTCACTGGGGAATTATGCTCACTTTCAGTAATTGTAGATAGGCACTCATTGGGGAATTATGCTCACTTTCAGTAATTGTAGATAGGTACTCATTGGGGAATTATGCTCACTTTCAGTAATTGTAGATAGGCACTCATTGGGGAATCATCCTCACTTTCAGTATTGTAGATAGGCACTCATTGGGGAATCATGCTCACTTTCAGTAATTGTAGATAGGCACTCATTTGGGAATCATGCTCACTTTCAGTAATTTTAGATAGGGACTCATTGGGGAATTATGGTCACTTTCAGTAATTGTAGATAGGCACTCATTTGGGAATCATGCTCACTTTCAGTATTGTAGATAGGCACTCATTTGGAAATTATGGTCACTTTCAGTAATTGTAGATAGGCACTCATTGGGGAATTATGGTCACTTTCAGTAATTGTAGATAAGCACTCATTTGGGAATCATGCTCACTTTCAGTAATTGTAGATAGGTACTCATTGGGGAATTATGGTCACTTTCAGTAATTGTAGATAGGCACTCATTGGGGAATTATGCCCACTTTCAGTATTGTAGATAGGTACTCATTGGGGAATTATGCTCACTTTCAGTAATTGTAGATAGGTACTCATTGGGGAATTATGCTCACTTTCAGTAATTGTAGATAGGCGCTCATTTGGGAATGATGCTCACTTTCAGTAATTGTAGACAGGCACTCATTGGGGAATCATGCTCACTTTCAGTAATTGCAGATAGGCACTCATTGGGGAATCATGCTCACTTTCAGTAATTGTAGACAAGCACTCATTGGGGAATCATGCTCACTTTCAGTAATTGTAGAAAGGCACTCGTTTGGAAATTATGGTCACTTTCAGTAATTGTAGATAGGCACTCATTTGGGAATCATGCTCACTTTCAGTAATTGTAGAAAGGCACTCGTTTGGAAATGATGGTCACTTTCAGTAATTGTAGATAGGCACTCATTTGGGAATCGTGCTCACTTTCAGTATTGTAGATAGGCACTCATTGGGGAATCATGCTCACTTTCAGTAATTGTAGATAGGCACTCATTGGGGAATTATGCTCACTTTCAGTAATTGTAGGTAGGTACTCATTGGGGAATTATGCTCACTTTCAGTAATTGTAGATAGGCACTCATTGGGGAATTATGCTCACTTTCAGTAATTGTAGATAGGTACTCATTGGGGAATCATGCTCACTTTCAGTAATTGTAGATAGGCACTCATTGGGGAATCATGCTAACTTTCAGTAATTGTAGATAGGCACTCATTGGGGAATCATGCTCACTTTCAGTAATTGTAGATAGGCGCTCATTGGGGAATCATGCTCACTTTCAGTAATTGTAGATAGGCGCTCATTTGGGAATGATGCTCACTTTCAGTAATTGTAGACAGGCACTCATTGGGGAATCATGCTCACTTTCAGTAATTGTAGATAGGCACTCATTTGGGAATCATGCTCACTTTCAGTAATTGTAGATAGGTACTCATTGGGGAATTATGCCCACTTTCAGTATTGTAGATAGGTACTCATTGGGGAATTATGCTCACTTTCAGTAATTGTAGATAGGCACTCATTGGGGAATTATGCTCACTTTCAGTAATTGTAGATAGGTACTCATTGGGGAATCATGCTCACTTTCAGTAATTGTAGATAGGCACTCATTGGGGAATCATCCTCACTTTCAGTACTGTAGATAGGCACTCATTTGGGAATTATGCTAACTTTCAGTAATTGTAGATAGGCACTCATTGGAGAATCATGCTCACTTTCAGTAATTGTAGATAGGCACTCATTGGGGAATTATGCTCACTTTCAGTAATTGTAGAAAGGTACTCATTGGGGAATCATGCTCACTTTCAGTAATTGTAGGTAGGTACTCATTGGGGAATCATGCTCACTTTCAGTAATTGTAGATAGGTACTCATTGGGGAATCATGCTCACTTTCAGTAATTGTAGATAGGCACTCATTGGGGAATCATCCTCACTTTCAGTAATTGTAGACAGGCACTCATTGGGGAATCATGCTCACTTTCAGTAATTGTAGAAAGGCACTTGTTTGGAAATTATGGTCTCTTTCAGTAATTGTAGATAGGCACTCATTTGGGAATCATGCTCACTTTCAGTAATTGTAGATAGGCACTCATTGGAGAATCATGCTCACTTTCAGTAATTGTAGATAGGCACTCATTGGGGAATTATGCTCACTTTCAGTAATTGTAGATAGGTACTCATTGGGGAATTATGCTCACTTTCAGTAATTGTAGATAGGTACTCATTGGGGAATTATGCTAGGCGCTCATTTGGGAATGATGCTCACTTTCAGTAATTGTAGACAGGCACTCATTGGGGAATCATGCTCACTTTCAGTAATTGTAGATAGGCACTCATTGGGGAATCATGCTCACTTTCAGTAATTGTAGACAAGCACTCATTGGGGAATCATGCTCACTTTCAGTAATTGTAGAAAGGCACTCGTTTGGAAATTATGGTCACTTTCAGTAATTATAGACAGGCACTCATTTGGGAATCATGCTCACTTTCAGTAATTGTAGAAAGGCACTTGTTTGGAAATTATGGTCACTTTCAGTAATTGTAGATAGGCACTCATTTGGGAATTATGGTCACTTTCAGTAATTGTAGATAGGCACTCATTTGGGAATCATGCTCACTTTCAGTAATTTTAGATAGGGACTCATTGGGGAATTATGCTCACTTTCAGTAATTGTAGATAGGCACTCATTGGGGAATCATCCTCACTTTCAGTATTGTAGATAGGCACTCATTGGGGAATCATGCTCACTTTCAATAATTGTAGATAGGCACTCATTTGGGAATCATGCTCACTTTCAGTAATTTTAGATAGGGACTCATTGGGGAATTATGGTCACTTTCAGTAATTGTAGATAGGCACTCATTTGGGAATCATGCTCACTTTCAGTATTGTAGATAGGCACTCGTTTGGAAATTATGGTCACTTTCAGTAATTGTAGATAGGCACTCATTGGGGAATTATGGTCACTTTCAGTAATTGTAGATAGGCACTCATTTGGGAATCATGCTCACTTTCAGTAATTGTAGATAGGTACTCATTGGGGAATTATGGTCACTTTCAGTAATTGTAGATAGGCACTCATTGGGGAATTATGCCCACTTTCAGTATTGTAGATAGGTACTCATTGGGGAATTATGCTCACTTTCAGTAATTGTAGATAGGTACTCATTGGGGAATTATGCTCACTTTCAGTAATTGTAGATAGGCGCTCATTTGGGAATGATGCTCACTTTCAGTAATTGTAGACAGGCACTCATTGGGGAATCATGCTCACTTTCAGTAATTGCAGATAGGCACTCATTGGGGAATCATGCTCACTTTCAGTAATTGTAGACAAGCACTCATTGGGGAATCATGCTCACTTTCAGTAATTGTAGAAAGGCACTCGTTTGGAAATTATGGTCACTTTCAGTAATTGTAGATAGGCACTCATTGGGGAATTATGGTCACTTTCAGTAATTGTAGATAGGCACTCATTTGGGAATCATGCTCATTTTCAGTAATTGTAGATAGGTACTCATTGGGGAATTATGGTCACTTTCAGTAATTGTAGATAGGCACTCATTGGGGAATTATGCCCACTTTCAGTATTGTAGATAGGTACTCATTGGGGAATTATGCTCACTTTCAGTAATTGTAGATAGGTACTCATTGGGGAATTATGCTCACTTTCAGTAATTGTAGATAGGCGCTCATTTGGGAATGATGCTCACTTTCAGTAATTGTAGACAGGCACTCATTGGGGAATCATGCTCACTTTCAGTAATTGCAGATAGGCACTCATTGGGGAATCATGCTCACTTTCAGTAATTGTAGACAAGCACTCATTGGGGAATCATGCTCACTTTCAGTAATTGTAGAAAGGCACTCGTTTGGAAATTATGGTCACTTTCAGTAATTGTAGATAGGCACTCATTTGGGAATCGTGCTCACTTTCAGTAATTGTAGAAAGGCACTCGTTTGGAAATGATGGTCACTTTCAGTAATTGTAGATAGGCATTCATTTGGGAATCGTGCTCACTTTCAGTATTGTAGATAGGCACTCATTGGGGAATCATGCTCACTTTCAGTAATTGTAGATAGGCACTCATTGGGGAATTATGCTCACTTTCAGTAATTGTAGGTAGGTACTCATTGGGGAATTATGCTCACTTTCAGTAATTGTAGATAGGCACTCATTGGGGAATTATGCTCACTTTCAGTAATTGTAGATAGGTACTCATTGGGGAATTATGCTCACTTTCAGTAATTGTAGATAGGCGCTCATTGGGGAATCATGCTCACTTTCAGTAATTGTAGATAGGCACTCATTGGGGAATCATGCTCACTTTCAGTAATTGTAGATAGGCGCTCATTGGGGAATCATGCTCACTTTCAGTAATTGTAGATAGGCGCTCATTTGGGAATGATGCTCACTTTCAGTAATTGTAGACAGGCGCTCATTGGGGAATCATGCTCACTTTCAGTAATTGTAGATAGGCGCTCATTGGGGAATTATGCTCACTTTCAGTAAGTGTAGATAGGCGCTCATTGGGGAATCATGCTCACTTTCAGTAATTGTAGATAGGCGCTCATTTGGGAATGATGCTCACTTTCAGTAATTGTAGATAGGCGCTCATTTGGGAATCATGCTCACTTTCAGTAATTGTAGATAGGCACTCATTGGGGAATCATGCTCACTTTCAGTAATTGTAGATAGGGACTCATTGGGGAAATATGCTCACTTTCAGTAATTGTAGACAGGCACTCATTGGGGAATCATGCTCACTTTCAGTAATTGTAGATAGGCACTCATTGGGGAATCATGCTCACTTTCACTAATTGTAGATAGGCACTCATTGGGGAATCATCCTCACTTTCAGTAATTGTAGACAGGCACTCATTGGGGAATCATGCTCACTTTCAGTACTTGTAGAAAGGCACTCGTTTGGAAATTATGGTCTCTTTCAGTAATTGTAGATAGGCACTCATTTGGGAATCATGCTCACTTTCAGTAATTGTAGATAGGTACTCATTGGAGAATCATGCTCACTTTCAGTAATTGTAGATAGGCACTCATTGGGGAATTATGCTCACTTTCAGTAATTGTAGATAGGTACTCATTGGGGAATTATGCTCACTTTCAGTAATTGTAGATAGGTACTCATTGGGGAATTATGCTCACTTTCAGTAATTGTAGATAGGCGCTCATTTGGGAATGATGCTCACTTTCAGTAATTGTAGACAGGCACTCATTGGGGAATCATGCTCACTTTCAGTAATTGTAGATAGGCACTCATTGGGGAATCATGCTCACTTTCAGTAATTGTAGACAAGCACTCATTGGGGAATCATGCTCACTTTCAGTAATTGTAGAAAGGCACTCGTTTGGAAATTATGGTCATTTTCAGTAATTATAGATAGGCACTCATTTGGGAATCATGCTCACTTTCAGTAATTGTAGAAAGGCACTCGTTTGGAAATGATGGTCTCTTTCAGTAATTGTAGATAGGCACTCATTTGGGAATTATGGTCACTTTCAGTAATTGTAGATAGGCACTCATTTGGGAATCATGCTCACTTTCAGTAATTTTAGATAGGGACTCATTGGGGAATTATGCCCACTTTCAGTATTGTAGATAGGCACTCATTGGGGAATCATGCTCACTTTCAGTAATTGTAGATAGGTACTCATTGGGGAATTATGCTCACTTTCAGTAATTGTAGATAGGCACTCATTGGGGAATCATCCTCACTTTCAGTATTGTAGATAGGCACTCATTGGGGAATCATGCTCACTTTCAGTAATTGTAGATAGGTACTCATTGGGGAATCATGCTCACTTTCAGTATTGTAGATAGGCACTCGTTTGGAAATTATGGTCACTTTCAGTAATTGTAGATAGGCACTCATTGGGGAATCATCCTAACTTTCAGTAATTGTAGACAGGCACTCATTGGGGAATCATGCTCACTTTCAGTAATTGTAGAAAGGCACTTGTTTGGAAATTATGCTCACTTTCAGTAATTGTAGATAGGTACTCATTGGGGAATTATGCTCACTTTCAGTAATTGTAGATAGGTACTCATTGGGGAATTATGCTCACTTTCAGTAATTGTAGATAGGCGCTCATTTGGGAATGATGCTCACTTTCAGTAATTGTAGACAGGCACTCATTGGGGAATCATGCTCACTTTCAGTAATTGTAGATAGGCACTCATTGGGGAATCATGCTCACTTTCAGTAATTGTAGACAAGCACTCATTGGGGAATCATGCTCACTTTCAGTAATTGTAGAAAGGCACTCGTTTGGAAATTATGGTCATTTTCAGTAATTATAGATAGGCACTCATTTGGGAATCATGCTCACTTTCAGTAATTGTAGAAAGGCACTCGTTTGGAAATGATGGTCTCTTTCAGTAATTGTAGATAGGCACTCATTTGGGAATTATGGTCACTTTCAGTAATTGTAGATAGGCACTCATTTGGGAATCATGCTCACTTTCAGTAATTTTAGATAGGGACTCATTGGGGAATTATGCCCACTTTCAGTATTGTAGATAGGCACTCATTGGGGAATCATGCTCACTTTCAGTAATTGTAGATAGGTACTCATTGGGGAATTATGCTCACTTTCAGTAATTGTAGATAGGCACTCATTGGGGAATCATCCTCACTTTCAGTATTGTAGATAGGCACTCATTGGGGAATCATGCTCACTTTCAGTAATTGTAGATAGGTACTCATTGGGGAATCATGCTCACTTTCAGTATTGTAGATAGGCACTCGTTTGGAAATTATGGTCACTTTCAGTAATTGTAGATAGGCACTCATTGGGGAATCATCCTAACTTTCAGTAATTGTAGACAGGCACTCATTGGGGAATCATGCTCACTTTCAGTAATTGTAGAAAGGCACTTGTTTGGAAATTATGGTCTCTTTCAGTAATTGTAGATAGGCACTCATTTGGGAATCATGCTCACTTTCAGTAATTGTAGATAGGCACTCATTGGAGAATCATGCTCACTTTCAGTAATTGTAGATAGGCACTCATTGGGGAATTATGCTCACTTTCAGTAATTGTAGATAGGTACTCATTGGGGAATTATGCTCACTTTCAGTAATTGTAGATAGGTACTCATTGGGGAATTATGCTAGGCGCTCATTTGGGAATGATGCTCACTTTCAGTAATTGTAGACAGGCACTCATTGGGGAATCATGCTCACTTTCAGTAATTGTAGATAGGCACTCATTGGGGAATCATGCTCACTTTCAGTAATTGTAGACAAGCACTCATTGGGGAATCATGCTCACTTTCAGTAATTGTAGAAAGGCACTCGTTTGGAAATTATGGTCACTTTCAGTAATTATAGACAGGCACTCATTTGGGAATCATGCTCACTTTCAGTAATTGTAGAAAGGCACTTGTTTGGAAATTATGGTCACTTTCAGTAATTGTAGATAGGCACTCATTTGGGAATTATGGTCACTTTCAGTAATTGTAGATACGCACTCATTTGGGAATCATGCTCACTTTCAGTAATTTTAGATAGGGACTCATTGGGGAATTATGCTCACTTTCAGTAATTGTAGATAGGCACTCATTGGGGAATCATCCTCACTTTCAGTATTGTAGATAGGCACTCATTGGGGAATCATGCTCACTTTCAGTAATTGTAGATAGGCACTCATTTGGGAATCATGCTCACTTTCAGTAATTTTAGATAGGGACTCATTGGGGAATTATGGTCACTTTCAGTAATTGTAGATAGGCACTCATTTGGGAATCATGCTCACTTTCAGTATTGTAGATAGGCACTCGTTTGGAAATTATGGTCACTTTCAGTAATTGTAGATAGGCACTCATTGGGGAATTATGGTCACTTTCAGTAATTGTAGATAGGCACTCATTTGGGAATCATGCTCACTTTCAGTAATTGTAGATAGGTACTCATTGGGGAATTATGGTCACTTTCAGTAATTGTAGATAGGCACTCATTGGGGAATTATGCCCACTTTCAGTATTGTAGATAGGTACTCATTGGGGAATTATGCTCACTTTCAGTAATTGTAGATAGGTACTCATTGGGGAATTATGCTCACTTTCAGTAATTGTAGATAGGCGCTCATTTGGGAATGATGCTCACTTTCAGTAATTGTAGACAGGCACTCATTGGGGAATCATGCTCACTTTCAGTAATTGCAGATAGGCACTCATTGGGGAATCATGCTCACTTTCAGTAATTGTAGACAAGCACTCATTGGGGAATCATGCTCACTTTCAGTAATTGTAGAAAGGCACTCGTTTGGAAATTATGGTCACTTTCAGTAATTGTAGATAGGTACTCATTGGGGAATTATGGTCACTTTCAGTAATCGTAGATAGGCACTCATTTGGGAATCATGCTCACTTTCAGTAATTGTGGATAGGTACTCATTGGGGAATTATGGTCACTTTCAGTAATTGTAGATAGGCACTCATTGGGGAATTATGCCCACTTTCAGTATTGTAGATAGGTACTCATTGGGGAATTATGCTCACTTTCAGTAATTGTAGATAGGTACTCATTGGGGAATTATGCTCACTTTCAGTAATTGTAGATAGGCGCTCATTTGGGAATGATGCTCACTTTCAGTAATTGTAGACAGGCACTCATTGGGGAATCATGCTCACTTTCAGTAATTGCAGATAGGCACTCATTGGGGAATCATGCTCACTTTCAGTAATTGTAGACAAGCACTCATTGGGGAATCATGCTCACTTTCAGTAATTGTAGAAAGGCACTCGTTTGGAAATTATGGTCACTTTCAGTAATTGTAGATAGGCACTCATTTGGGAATCATGCTCACTTTCAGTAATTGTAGAAAGGCACTCGTTTGGAAATGATGGTCACTTTCAGTAATTGTAGATAGGCACTCATTTGGGAATCGTGCTCACTTTCAGTATTGTAGATAGGCACTCATTGGGGAATCATGCTCACTTTCAGTAATTGTAGATAGGCACTCATTGGGGAATTATGCTCACTTTCAGTAATTGTAGGTAGGTACTCATTGGGGAATTATGCTCACTTTCAGTAATTGTAGATAGGCACTCATTGGGGAATTATGCTCACTTTCAGTAATTGTAGATAGGTACTCATTGGGGAATTATGCTCACTTTCAGTAATTGTAGATAGGCACTCATTGGGGAATCATGCTCACTTTCAGTAATTGTAGATAGGCACTCATTGGGGAATCATGCTCACTTTCAGTAATTGTAGATAGGCGCTCATTGGGGAATCATGCTCACTTTCAGTAATTGTAGATAGGCGCTCATTTGGGAATGATGCTCACTTTCAGTAATTGTAGACAGGCACTCATTGGGGAATCATGCTCACTTTCAGTAATTGTAGATAGGCGCTCATTTGGGAATGATGCTCACTTTCAGTAATTGTAGACAGGCACTCATTGAGGAATCATGCTCACTTTCAGTAATTGTAGATAGGCACTCATTAGGGAATCATGCTCACTTTCAGTAATTGTAGACAAGCACTCATTGGGGAATCATGCTCACTTTCAGTAATTGTAGAAAGGCACTCGTTTGGAAATTATGGTCACTTTCAGTAATTGTAGACAGGCACTCATTTGGGAATCATGCTCACTTTCAGTAATTGTAGAAAGGCACTCGTTTGGAAATTATGGTCACTTTCAGTAATTGTAGATAGGCACTCATTTGGGAATTATGCTAACTTTCAGTAATTGTAGATAGGCACTCATTGGAGAATCATGCTCACTTTCAGTAATTATAGACAGGCACTCATTTGGGAATCATGCTCACTTTCAGTAATTGTAGAAAGGCACTTGTTTGGAAATTATGGTCACTTTCAGTAATTGTAGATAGGCACTCATTTGGGAATTATGGTCACTTTCAGTAATTGTAGATACGCACTCATTTGGGAATCATGCTCACTTTCAGTAATTTTAGATAGGGACTCATTGGGGAATTATGCTCACTTTCAGTAATTGTAGATAGGCACTCATTGGGGAATCATCCTCACTTTCAGTATTGTAGATAGGCACTCATTGGGGAATCATGCTCACTTTCAGTAATTGTAGATAGGCACTCATTTGGGAATCATGCTCACTTTCAGTAATTTTAGATAGGGACTCATTGGGGAATTATGGTCACTTTCAGTAATTGTAGATAGGCACTCATTTGGGAATCATGCTCACTTTCAGTATTGTAGATAGGCACTCGTTTGGAAATTATGGTCACTTTCAGTAATTGTAGATAGGCACTCATTGGGGAATTATGGTCACTTTCAGTAATTGTAGATAGGCACTCATTTGGGAATCATGCTCACTTTCAGTAATTGTAGATAGGTACTCATTGGGGAATTATGGTCACTTTCAGTAATTGTAGATAGGCACTCATTGGGGAATTATGCCCACTTTCAGTATTGTAGATAGGTACTCATTGGGGAATTATGCTCACTTTCAGTAATTGTAGATAGGTACTCATTGGGGAATTATGCTCACTTTCAGTAATTGTAGATAGGCGCTCATTTGGGAATGATGCTCACTTTCAGTAATTGTAGACAGGCACTCATTGGGGAATCATGCTCACTTTCAGTAATTGCAGATAGGCACTCATTGGGGAATCATGCTCACTTTCAGTAATTGTAGACAAGCACTCATTGGGGAATCATGCTCACTTTCAGTAATTGTAGAAAGGCACTCGTTTGGAAATTATGGTCACTTTCAGTAATTGTAGATAGGTACTCATTGGGGAATTATGGTCACTTTCAGTAATCGTAGATAGGCACTCATTTGGGAATCATGCTCACTTTCAGTAATTGTGGATAGGTACTCATTGGGGAATTATGGTCACTTTCAGTAATTGTAGATAGGCACTCATTGGGGAATTATGCCCACTTTCAGTATTGTAGATAGGTACTCATTGGGGAATTATGCTCACTTTCAGTAATTGTAGATAGGTACTCATTGGGGAATTATGCTCACTTTCAGTAATTGTAGATAGGCGCTCATTTGGGAATGATGCTCACTTTCAGTAATTGTAGACAGGCACTCATTGGGGAATCATGCTCACTTTCAGTAATTGCAGATAGGCACTCATTGGGGAATCATGCTCACTTTCAGTAATTGTAGACAAGCACTCATTGGGGAATCATGCTCACTTTCAGTAATTGTAGAAAGGCACTCGTTTGGAAATTATGGTCACTTTCAGTAATTGTAGATAGGCACTCATTTGGGAATCATGCTCACTTTCAGTAATTGTAGAAAGGCACTCGTTTGGAAATGATGGTCACTTTCAGTAATTGTAGATAGGCACTCATTTGGGAATCGTGCTCACTTTCAGTATTGTAGATAGGCACTCATTGGGGAATCATGCTCACTTTCAGTAATTGTAGATAGGCACTCATTGGGGAATTATGCTCACTTTCAGTAATTGTAGGTAGGTACTCATTGGGGAATTATGCTCACTTTCAGTAATTGTAGATAGGCACTCATTGGGGAATTATGCTCACTTTCAGTAATTGTAGATAGGTACTCATTGGGGAATTATGCTCACTTTCAGTAATTGTAGATAGGCACTCATTGGGGAATCATGCTCACTTTCAGTAATTGTAGATAGGCACTCATTGGGGAATCATGCTCACTTTCAGTAATTGTAGATAGGCGCTCATTGGGGAATCATGCTCACTTTCAGTAATTGTAGATAGGCGCTCATTTGGGAATGATGCTCACTTTCAGTAATTGTAGACAGGCACTCATTGGGGAATCATGCTCACTTTCAGTAATTGTAGATAGGCGCTCATTTGGGAATGATGCTCACTTTCAGTAATTGTAGACAGGCACTCATTGAGGAATCATGCTCACTTTCAGTAATTGTAGATAGGCACTCATTAGGGAATCATGCTCACTTTCAGTAATTGTAGACAAGCACTCATTGGGGAATCATGCTCACTTTCAGTAATTGTAGAAAGGCACTCGTTTGGAAATTATGGTCACTTTCAGTAATTGTAGACAGGCACTCATTTGGGAATCATGCTCACTTTCAGTAATTGTAGAAAGGCACTCGTTTGGAAATTATGGTCACTTTCAGTAATTGTAGATAGGCACTCATTTGGGAATCATGCTCACTTTCAGTAATTGTGATAGGTACTCATTGGGGAATTATGGTCACTTTCAGTAATTGTAGATAGGCACTCATTTGGGAATCATGCTCAATTTCAGTAATTTTAGATAGGGACTCATTGGGGAATTATGCCCACTTTCAGTATTGTAGATAGGCACTCATTGGGGAATCATGCTCACTTTCAGTAATTGTAGATAGGTACTCATTGGGGAATTATGGTAACCTTCAGTAATTGTAGATAGGCACTCATTTGGGAATCATGCTCACTTTCAGTAATTTTAGATAGGGACTCATTGGGGAATTATGGTCACTTTCAGTAATTGTAGATAGGCACTCATTTGGGAATCATGCTCACTTTCAGTATTGTAGATAGGCACTCGTTTGGAAATTATGGTCACTTTCAATAATTGTAGATAGGCACTCATTTGGGCATCATGCTCACTTTCAGTAATTGTAGATAGGGACTCATTGGGGAATTATGGTCACTTTCAGTAATTGTAGATAGGCACTCATTTAGGAATCATGCTCACTTTCAGTAATTGTAGATAGGTACTCATTGGGGAATTATGGTCACTTTCAGTAATTGTAGATAGGCACTCATTGGGGAATTATGCCCACTTTCAGTATTGTAGATAGGTACTCACTGGGGAATTATGCTCACTTTCAGTAATTGTAGATAGGCACTCATTGGGGAATTATGCTCACTTTCAGTAATTGTAGATAGGTACTCATTGGGGAATTATGCTCACTTTCAGTAATTGTAGATAGGCACTCATTGGGGAATCATCCTCACTTTCAGTATTGTAGATAGGCACTCATTGGGGAATCATGCTCACTTTCAGTAATTGTAGATAGGCACTCATTTGGGAATCATGCTCACTTTCAGTAATTTTAGATAGGGACTCATTGGGGAATTATGGTCACTTTCAGTAATTGTAGATAGGCACTCATTTGGGAATCATGCTCACTTTCAGTATTGTAGATAGGCACTCGTTTGGAAATTATGGTCACTTTCAGTAATTGTAGATAGGCACTCATTGGGGAATTATGGTCACTTTCAGTAATTGTAGATAGGCACTCATTTGGGAATCATGCTCACTTTCAGTAATTGTAGATAGGTACTCATTGGGGAATTATGGTCACTTTCAGTAATTGTAGATAGGCACTCATTGGGGAATTATGCCCACTTTCAGTATTGTAGATAGGTACTCATTTGGGAATTATGCTCACTTTCAGTAATTGTAGATAGGTACTCATTGGGGAATTATGCTCACTTTCAGTAATTGTAGATAGGCGCTCATTTGGGAATGATGCTCACTTTCAGTAATTGTAGACAGGCACTCATTGGGGAATCATGCTCACTTTCAGTAATTGCAGATAGGCACTCATTGGGGAATCATGCTCACTTTCAGTAATTGTAGACAAGCACTCATTGGGGAATCATGCTCACTTTCAGTAATTGTAGAAAGGCACTCGTTTGGAAATTATGGTCACTTTCAGTAATTGTAGATAGGCACTCATTTGGGAATCATGCTCACTTTCAGTAATTGTAGAAAGGCACTCGTTTGGAAATGATGGTCACTTTCAGTAATTGTAGATAGGCACTCATTTGGGAATCGTGCTCACTTTCAGTATTGTAGATAGGCACTCATTGGGGAATCATGCTCACTTTCAGTAATTGTAGATAGGCACTCATTGGGGAATTATGCTCACTTTCAGTAATTGTAGGTAGGTACTCATTGGGGAATTATGCTCACTTTCAGTAATTGTAGATAGGCACTCATTGGGGAATTATGCTCACTTTCAGTAATTGTAGATAGGTACTCATTGGGGAATTATGCTCACTTTCAGTAATTGTAGATAGGCACTCATTGGGGAATCATGCTAACTTTCAGTAATTGTAGATAGGCACTCATTGGGGAATCATGCTCACTTTCAGTAATTGTAGATAGGCGCTCATTGGGGAATCATGCTCACTTTCAGTAATTGTAGATAGGCGCTCATTTGGGAATGATGCTCACTTTCAGTAATTGTAGACAGGCACTCATTGGGGAATCATGCTCACTTTCAGTAATTGTAGATAGGCACTCATTTGGGAATCATGCTCACTTTCAGTAATTGTAGATAGGTACTCATTGGGGAATTATGCCCACTTTCAGTATTGTAGATAGGTACTCATTGGGGAATTATGCTCACTTTCAGTAATTGTAGATAGGCACTCATTGGGGAATTATGCTCACTTTCAGTAATTGTAGATAGGTACTCATTGGGGAATCATGCTCACTTTCAGTAATTGTAGATAGGCACTCATTGGGGAATCATCCTCACTTTCAGTACTGTAGATAGGCACTCATTTGGGAATTATGCTAACTTTCAGTAATTGTAGATAGGCACTCATTGGAGAATCATGCTCACTTTCAGTAATTGTAGATAGGCACTCATTGGGGAATTATGCTCACTTTCAGTAATTGTAGAAAGGTACTCATTGGGGAATCATGCTCACTTTCAGTAATTGTAGGTAGGTACTCATTGGGGAATCATGCTCACTTTCAGTAATTGTAGATAGGTACTCATTGGGGAATCATGCTCACTTTCAGTAATTGTAGATAGGCACTCATTGGGGAATCATCCTCACTTTCAGTAATTGTAGACAGGCACTCATTGGGGAATCATGCTCACTTTCAGTAATTGTAGAAAGGCACTTGTTTGGAAATTATGGTCTCTTTCAGTAATTGTAGATAGGCACTCATTTGGGAATCATGCTCACTTTCAGTAATTGTAGATAGGCACTCATTGGAGAATCATGCTCACTTTCAGTAATTGTAGATAGGCACTCATTGGGGAATTATGCTCACTTTCAGTAATTGTAGATAGGTACTCATTGGGGAATTATGCTCACTTTCAGTAATTGTAGATAGGTACTCATTGGGGAATTATGCTAGGCGCTCATTTGGGAATGATGCTCACTTTCAGTAATTGTAGACAGGCACTCATTGGGGAATCATGCTCACTTTCAGTAATTGTAGATAGGCACTCATTGGGGAATCATGCTCACTTTCAGTAATTGTAGACAAGCACTCATTGGGGAATCATGCTCACTTTCAGTAATTGTAGAAAGGCACTCGTTTGGAAATTATGGTCACTTTCAGTAATTATAGACAGGCACTCATTTGGGAATCATGCTCACTTTCAGTAATTGTAGAAAGGCACTTGTTTGGAAATTATGGTCACTTTCAGTAATTGTAGATAGGCACTCATTTGGGAATTATGGTCACTTTCAGTAATTGTAGATAGGCACTCATTTGGGAATCATGCTCACTTTCAGTAATTTTAGATAGGGACTCATTGGGGAATTATGCTCACTTTCAGTAATTGTAGATAGGCACTCATTGGGGAATCATCCTCACTTTCAGTATTGTAGATAGGCACTCATTGGGGAATCATGCTCACTTTCAGTAATTGTAGATAGGCACTCATTTGGGAATCATGCTCACTTTCAGTAATTTTAGATAGGGACTCATTGGGGAATTATGGTCACTTTCAGTAATTGTAGATAGGCACTCATTTGGGAATCATGCTCACTTTCAGTATTGTAGATAGGCACTCGTTTGGAAATTATGGTCACTTTCAGTAATTGTAGATAGGCACTCATTGGGGAATTATGGTCACTTTCAGTAATTGTAGATAGGCACTCATTTGGGAATCATGCTCACTTTCAGTAATTGTAGATAGGTACTCATTGGGGAATTATGGTCACTTTCAGTAATTGTAGATAGGCACTCATTGGGGAATTATGCCCACTTTCAGTATTGTAGATAGGTACTCATTGGGGAATTATGCTCACTTTCAGTAATTGTAGATAGGTACTCATTGGGGAATTATGCTCACTTTCAGTAATTGTAGATAGGCGCTCATTTGGGAATGATGCTCACTTTCAGTAATTGTAGACAGGCACTCATTGGGGAATCATGCTCACTTTCAGTAATTGCAGATAGGCACTCATTGGGGAATCATGCTCACTTTCAGTAATTGTAGACAAGCACTCATTGGGGAATCATGCTCACTTTCAGTAATTGTAGAAAGGCACTCGTTTGGAAATTATGGTCACTTTCAGTAATTGTAGATAGGCACTCATTTGGGAATCGTGCTCACTTTCAGTAATTGTAGAAAGGCACTCGTTTGGAAATGATGGTCACTTTCAGTAATTGTAGATAGGCACTCATTTGGGAATCGTGCTCACTTTCAGTATTGTAGATAGGCACTCATTGGGGAATCATGCTCACTTTCAGTAATTGTAGATAGGCACTCATTTGGGAATCGTGCTCACTTTCAGTATTGTAGATAGGCACTCATTGGGGAATCATGCTCACTTTCAGTAATTGTAGATAGGCACTCATTGGGGAATTATGCTCACTTTCAGTAATTGTAGGTAGGTACTCATTGGGGAATTATGCTCACTTTCAGTAATTGTAGATAGGCGCTCATTGGGGAATTATGCTCACTTTCAGTAATTGTAGATAGGTACTCATTGGGGAATTATGCTCACTTTCAGTAATTGTAGATAGGCGCTCATTGGGGAATCATGCTCACTTTCAGTAATTGTAGATAGGCGCTCATTGGGGAATCATGCTCACTTTCAGTAATTGTAGATAGGCGCTCATTGGGGAATCATGCAATCATGCTCACTTTCAGTAATTGTAGATAGGCACTCATTGGGGAATCATGCTCACTTTCAGTAATTGTAGAAAGGCACTCGTTTGGAAATCATGGTCCCTTTCAGTAATTGTAGATAGGCACTCATTTGGGAATCATGCTCACTTTCAGTAATTGTAGATAGGGACTCATTGGGGAAATATGCTCACTTTCAGTAATTGTAGACAGGCACTCATTGGGGAATCATGCTCACTTTCAGTAATTGTAGATAGGCACTCATTGGGGAATCATGCTCACTTTCACTAATTGTAGATAGGCACTCATTGGGGAATCATCCTCACTTTCAGTAATTGTAGACAGGCACTCATTGGGGAATCATGCTCACTTTCAGTACTTGTAGAAAGGCACTCGTTTGGAAATTATGGTCTCTTTCAGTAATTGTAGATAGGCACTCATTTGGGAATCATGCTCACTTTCAGTAATTGTAGATAGGTACTCATTGGAGAATCATGCTCACTTTCAGTAATTGTAGATAGGCACTCATTGGGGAATTATGCTCACTTTCAGTAATTGTAGATAGGTACTCATTGGGGAATTATGCTCACTTTCAGTAATTGTAGATAGGTACTCATTGGGGAATTATGCTCACTTTCAGTAATTGTAGATAGGCGCTCATTTGGGAATGATGCTCACTTTCAGTAATTGTAGACAGGCACTCATTGGGGAATCATGCTCACTTTCAGTAATTGTAGATAGGCACTCATTGGGGAATCATGCTCACTTTCAGTAATTGTAGACAAGCACTCATTGGGGAATCATGCTCACTTTCAGTAATTGTAGAAAGGCATTCGTTTGGAAATTATGGTCATTTTCAGTAATTATAGATAGGCACTCATTTGGGAATCATGCTCACTTTCAGTAATTGTAGAAAGGCACTCGTTTGGAAATGATGGTCTCTTTCAGTAATTGTAGATAGGCACTCATTTGGGAATTATGGTCACTTTCAGTAATTGTAGATAGGCACTCATTTGGGAATCATGCTCACTTTCAGTAATTTTAGATAGGGACTCATTGGGGAATTATGCCCACTTTCAGTATTGTAGATAGGCACTCATTTGGGAATTATGGTCACTTTCAGTAATTGTAGATAGGCACTCATTTGGGAATCATGCTCACTTTCAGTAATTTTAGATAGGGACTCATTGGGGAATTATGCCCACTTTCAGTATTGTAGATAGGCACTCATTGGGGAATCATGCTCACTTTCAGTAATTGTAGATAGGTACTCATTGGGGAATCATGCTCACTTTCAGTATTGTAGATAGGCACTCGTTTGGAAATTATGGTCACTTTCAGTAATTGTAGATAGGCACTCATTGGGGAATTATGGTCACTTTCAGTAATTGTAGATAGGCACTCATTTGGGAATCATGCTCACTTTCAGTAATTGTAGATAGGTACTCATTGGGGAATTATGGTCACTTTCAGTAATTGTAGATAGGCACTCATTGGGGAATTATGCCCACTTTCAGTATTGTAGATAGGTACTCATTGGGGAATTATGCTCACTTTCAGTAATTGTAGATAGGTACTCATTGGGGAATTATGCTCACTTTCAGTAATTGTAGATAGGCACTCATTTGGGAATGATGCTCACTTTCAGTAATTGTAGACAGGCACTCATTGGGGAATCATGCTCACTTTCAGTAATTGCAGATAGGCACTCATTGGGGAATCATGCTCACTTTCAGTAATTGTAGACAAGCACTCATTGGGGAATCATGCTCACTTTCAGTAATTGTAGAAAGGCACTCGTTTGGAAATTATGGTCACTTTCAGTAATTGTAGATAGGCACTCATTTGGGAATCATGCTCACTTTCAGTAATTGTAGAAAGGCACTCGTTTGGAAATGATGGTCACTTTCAGTAATTGTAGATAGGCACTCATTTGGGAATCGTGCTCACTTTCAGTATTGTAGATAGGCACTCATTGGGGAATCATGCTCACTTTCAGTAATTGTAGATAGGCACTCATTGGGGAATTATGCTCACTTTCAGTAATTGTAGGTAGGTACTCATTGGGGAATTATGCTCACTTTCAGTAATTGTAGATAGGCACTCATTGGGGAATTATGCTCACTTTCAGTAATTGTAGATAGGTACTCATTGGGGAATTATGCTCACTTTCAGTAATTGTAGATAGGCACTCATTGGGGAATCATGCTAACTTTCAGTAATTGTAGATAGGCACTCATTGGGGAATCATGCTCACTTTCAGTAATTGTAGATAGGCGCTCATTGGGGAATCATGCTCACTTTCAGTAATTGTAGATAGGCGCTCATTTGGGAATGATGCTCACTTTCAGTAATTGTAGACAGGCACTCATTGGGGAATCATGCTCACTTTCAGTAATTGTAGATAGGCACTCATTTGGGAATCATGCTCACTTTCAGTAATTGTAGATAGGTACTCATTGGGGAATTATGCCCACTTTCAGTATTGTAGATAGGTACTCATTGGGGAATTATGCTCACTTTCAGTAATTGTAGATAGGCACTCATTGGGGAATTATGCTCACTTTCAGTAATTGTAGATAGGTACTCATTGGGGAATCATGCTCACTTTCAGTAATTGTAGATAGGCACTCATTGGGGAATCATCCTCACTTTCAGTACTGTAGATAGGCACTCATTTGGGAATTATGCTAACTTTCAGTAATTGTAGATAGGCACTCATTGGAGAATCATGCTCACTTTCAGTAATTGTAGATAGGCACTCATTGGGGAATTATGCTCACTTTCAGTAATTGTAGAAAGGTACTCATTGGGGAATCATGCTCACTTTCAGTAATTGTAGGTAGGTACTCATTGGGGAATCATGCTCACTTTCAGTAATTGTAGATAGGTACTCATTGGGGAATCATGCTCACTTTCAGTAATTGTAGATAGGCACTCATTGGGGAATCATCCTCACTTTCAGTAATTGTAGACAGGCACTCATTGGGGAATCATGCTCACTTTCAGTAATTGTAGAAAGGCACTTGTTTGGAAATTATGGTCTCTTTCAGTAATTGTAGATAGGCACTCATTTGGGAATCATGCTCACTTTCAGTAATTGTAGATAGGCACTCATTGGAGAATCATGCTCACTTTCAGTAATTGTAGATAGGCACTCATTGGGGAATTATGCTCACTTTCAGTAATTGTAGATAGGTACTCATTGGGGAATTATGCTCACTTTCAGTAATTGTAGATAGGTACTCATTGGGGAATTATGCTAGGCGCTCATTTGGGAATGATGCTCACTTTCAGTAATTGTAGACAGGCACTCATTGGGGAATCATGCTCACTTTCAGTAATTGTAGATAGGCACTCATTGGGGAATCATGCTCACTTTCAGTAATTGTAGACAAGCACTCATTGGGGAATCATGCTCACTTTCAGTAATTGTAGAAAGGCACTCGTTTGGAAATTATGGTCACTTTCAGTAATTATAGACAGGCACTCATTTGGGAATCATGCTCACTTTCAGTAATTGTAGAAAGGCACTTGTTTGGAAATTATGGTCACTTTCAGTAATTGTAGATAGGCACTCATTTGGGAATTATGGTCACTTTCAGTAATTGTAGATAGGCACTCATTTGGGAATCATGCTCACTTTCAGTAATTTTAGATAGGGACTCATTGGGGAATTATGCTCACTTTCAGTAATTGTAGATAGGCACTCATTGGGGAATCATCCTCACTTTCAGTATTGTAGATAGGCACTCATTGGGGAATCATGCTCACTTTCAGTAATTGTAGATAGGCACTCATTTGGGAATCATGCTCACTTTCAGTAATTTTAGATAGGGACTCATTGGGGAATTATGGTCACTTTCAGTAATTGTAGATAGGCACTCATTTGGGAATCATGCTCACTTTCAGTATTGTAGATAGGCACTCGTTTGGAAATTATGGTCACTTTCAGTAATTGTAGATAGGCACTCATTGGGGAATTATGCTCACTTTCAGTAATTGTAGATAGGTACTCATTGGGGAATTATGGTCACTTTCAGTAATTGTAGATAGGCACTCATTGGGGAATTATGGCCACTTTCAGTATTGTAGATAGGTACTCATTGGGGAATTATGCTCACTTTCAGTAATTGTAGATAGGTACTCATTGGGGAATTATGCTCACTTTCAGTAATTGTAGATAGGCGCTCATTTGGGAATGATGCTCACTTTCAGTAATTGTAGACAGGCACTCATTGGGGAATCATGCTCACTTTCAGTAATTGCAGATAAGCACTCATTGGGGAATCATGCTCACTTTCAGTAATTGTAGACAAGCACTCATTGGGGAATCATGCTCACTTTCAGTAATTGTAGAAAGGCACTCGTTTGGAAATTATGGTCACTTTCAGTAATTGTAGATAGGCACTCATTGGGGAATTATGGTCACTTTCAGTAATTGTAGACAGGCACTCATTTGGGAATCATTCTCATTTTCAGTAATTGTAGATAGGTACTCATTGGGGAATTATGGTCACTTTCAGTAATTGTAGATAGGCACTCATTGGGGAATTATGCCCACTTTCAGTATTGTAGATAGGTACTCATTGGGGAATTATGCTCACTTTCAGTAATTGTAGATAGGTACTCATTGGGGAATTATGCTCACTTTCAGTAATTGTAGATAGGCGCTCATTGGGGAATGATGCTCACTTTCAGTAATTGTAGACAGGCACTCATTGGGGAATCATGCTCACTTTCAGTAATTGCAGATAGGCACTCATTGGGGAATCATGCTCACTTTCAGTAATTGTAGACAAGCACTCATTGGGGAATCATGCTCACTTTCAGTAATTGTAGAAAGGCACTCGTTTGGAAATTATGGTCACTTTCAGTAATTGTAGATAGGCACTCATTTGGGAATCGTGCTCACTTTCAGTAATTGTAGAAAGGCACTCGTTTGGAAATGATGGTCACTTTCAGTAATTGTAGATAGGCACTCATTTGGGAATCGTGCTTACTTTCAGTATTGTAGATAGGCACTCATTGGGGAATCATGCTCACTTTCAGTAATTGTAGATAGGCACTCATTGTGGAATTATGCTCACTTTCAGTAATTGTAGGTAGGTACTCATTGGGGAATTATGCTCACTTTCAGTAATTGTAGATAGGCACTCATTGGGGAATTATGCTCACTTTCAGTAATTGTAGATAGGTACTCATTGGGGAATTATGCTCACTTTCAGTAATTGTAGATAGGCGCTCATTGGGGAATCATGCTCACTTTCAGTAATTGTAGATAGGCACTCATTGGGGAATCATGCTCACTTTCAGTAATTGTAGATAGGCGCTCATTGGGGAATCATGCTCACTTTCAGTAATTGTAGATAGGCGCTCATTTGGGAATGATGCTAACTTTCAGTAATTGTAGATAGGCACTCATTGGAGAATCATGCTCACTTTCAGTAATTGTAGATAGGCACTCATTGGGGAATTATGCTCACTTTCAGTAATTGTAGAAAGGTACTCATTGGGGAATCATGCTCACTTTCAGTAATTGTAGGTAGGTACTCATTGGGGAATCATGCTCACTTTCAGTAATTGTAGATAGGTACTCATTGGGGAATCATGCTCACTTTCAGTAATTGTAGATAGGCACTCATTGGGGAATCATCCTCACTTTCAGTAATTGTAGACAGGCACTCATTGGGGAATCATGCTCACTTTCAGTAATTGTAGAAAGGCACTTGTTTGGAAATTATGGTCTCTTTCAGTAATTGTAGATAGGCACTCATTTGGGAATCATGCTCACTTTCAGTAATTGTAGATAGGCACTCATTGGAGAATCATGCTCACTTTCAGTAATTGTAGATAGGCACTCATTGGGGAATTATGCTCACTTTCAGTAATTGTAGATAGGTACTCATTGGGGAATTATGCTCACTTTCAGTAATTGTAGATAGGTACTCATTGGGGAATTATGCTAGGCGCTCATTTGGGAATGATGCTCACTTTCAGTAATTGTAGACAGGCACTCATTGGGGAATCATGCTCACTTTCAGTAATTGTAGATAGGCACTCATTGGGGAATCATGCTCACTTTCAGTAATTGTAGAAAGGCACTCGTTTGGAAATTATGGTCACTTTCAGTAATTATAGACAGGCACTCATTTGGGAATCATGCTCACTTTCAGTAATTGTAGAAAGGCACTTGTTTGGAAATTATGGTCACTTTCAGTAATTGTAGATAGGCACTCATTTGGGAATTATGGTCACTTTCAGTAATTGTAGATAGGCACTCATTTGGGAATCATGCTCACTTTCAGTAATTTTAGATAGGGACTCATTGGGGAATTATGCTCACTTTCAGTAATTGTAGATAGGCACTCATTGGGGAATCATCCTCACTTTCAGTATTGTAGATAGGCACTCATTGGGGAATCATGCTCACTTTCAGTAATTGTAGATAGGCACTCATTTGGGAATCATGCTCACTTTCAGTAATTTTAGATAGGGACTCATTGGGGAATTATGGTCACTTTCAGTAATTGTAGATAGGCACTCATTTGGGAATCATGCTCACTTTCAGTATTGTAGATAGGCACTCGTTTGGAAATTATGGTCACTTTCAGTAATTGTAGATAGGCACTCATTGGGGAATTATGGTCACTTTCAGTAATTGTAGATAGGCACTCATTTGGGAATCATGCTCACTTTCAGTAATTGTAGATAGGTACTCATTGGGGAATTATGGTCACTTTCAGTAATTGTAGATAGGCACTCATTGGGGAATTATGCCCACTTTCAGTATTGTAGATAGGTACTCATTGGGGAATTATGCTCACTTTCAGTAATTGTAGATAGGTACTCATTGGGGAATTATGCTCACTTTCAGTAATTGTAGATAGGCGCTCATTTGGGAATGATGCTCACTTTCAGTAATTGTAGACAGGCACTCATTGGGGAATCATGCTCACTTTCAGTAATTGCAGATAGGCACTCATTGGGGAATCATGCTCACTTTCAGTAATTGTAGACAAGCACTCATTGGGGAATCATGCTCACTTTCAGTAATTGTAGAAAGGCACTCGTTTGGAAATTATGGTCACTTTCAGTAATTGTAGATAGGCACTCATTGGGGAATTATGGTCACTTTCAGTAATTGTAGACAGGCACTCATTTGGGAATCATTCTCATTTTCAGTAATTGTAGATAGGTACTCATTGGGGAATTATGGTCACTTTCAGTAATTGTAGATAGGCACTCATTGGGGAATTATGCCCACTTTCAGTATTGTAGATAGGTACTCATTGGGGAATTATGCTCACTTTCAGTAATTGTAGATAGGTACTCATTGGGGAATTATGCTCACTTTCAGTAATTGTAGATAGGCGCTCATTTGGGAATGATGCTCACTTTCAGTAATTGTAGACAGGCACTCATTGGGGAATCATGCTCACTTTCAGTAATTGCAGATAGGCACTCATTGGGGAATCATGCTCACTTTCAGTAATTGTAGACAAGCACTCATTGGGGAATCATGCTCACTTTCAGTAATTGTAGAAAGGCACTCGTTTGGAAATTATGGTCACTTTCAGTAATTGTAGATAGGCACTCATTTGGGAATCGTGCTCACTTTCAGTAATTGTAGAAAGGCACTCGTTTGGAAATGATGGTCACTTTCAGTAATTGTAGATAGGCACTCATTTGGGAATCGTGCTCACTTTCAGTATTGTAGATAGGCACTCATTGGGGAATCATGCTCACTTTCAGTAATTGTAGATAGGCACTCATTGGGGAATTATGCTCACTTTCAGTAATTGTAGGTAGGTACTCATTGGGGAATTATGCTCACTTTCAGTAATTGTAGATAGGCACTCATTGGGGAATTATGCTCACTTTCAGTAATTGTAGATAGGTACTCATTGGGGAATTATGCTCACTTTCAGTAATTGTAGATAGGCGCTCATTGGGGAATCATGCTCACTTTCAGTAATTGTAGATAGGCACTCATTGGGGAATCATGCTCACTTTCAGTAATTGTAGATAGGCGCTCATTGGGGAATCATGCTCACTTTCAGTAATTGTAGATAGGCGCTCATTTGGGAATGATGCTCACTTTCAGTAATTGTAGACAGGCGCTCATTGGGGAATCATGCTCACTTTCAGTAATTGTAGATAGGCGCTCATTGGGGAATTATGCTCACTTTCAGTAAGTGTAGATAGGCGCTCATTGGGGAATCATGCTCACTTTCAGTAATTGTAGATAGGCGCTCATTTGGGAATGATGCTCACTTTCAGTAATTGTAGATAGGCGCTCATTTGGGAATCATGCTCACTTTCAGTAATTGTAGATAGGCACTCATTGGGGAATCATGCTCACTTTCAGTAATTGTAGAAAGGCACTTGTTTGGAAATCATGGTCCCTTTCAGTAATTGTAGATAGGCACTCATTTGGGAATCATGCTCACTTTCAGTAATTGTAGATAGGGACTCATTGGGGAAATATGCTCACTTTCAGTAATTGTAGACAGGCACTCATTGGGGAATCATGCTCACTTTCAGTAATTGTAGATAGGCACTCATTGGGGAATCATGCTCACTTTCACTAATTGTAGATAGGCACTCATTGGGGAATCATCCTCACTTTCAGTAATTGTAGACAGGCACTCATTGGGGAATCATGCTCACCTTCAGTACTTGTAGAAAGGCACTCGTTTGGAAATTATGGTCTCTTTCAGTAATTGTAGATAGGCACTCATTTGGGAATCATGCTCACTTTCAGTAATTGTAGATAGGTACTCATTGGAGAATCATGCTCACTTTCAGTAATTGTAGATAGGCACTCATTGGGGAATTATGCTCACTTTCAGTAATTGTAGATAGGTACTCATTGGGGAATTATGCTCACTTTCAGTAATTGTAGATAGGTACTCATTGGGGAATTATGCTCACTTTCAGTAATTGTAGATAGGCGCTCATTTGGGAATGATGCTCACTTTCAGTAATTGTAGACAGGCACTCATTGGGGAATCATGCTCACTTTCAGTAATTGTAGATAGGCACTCATTGGGGAATCATGCTCACTTTCAGTAATTGTAGACAAGCACTCATTGGGGAATCATGCTCACTTTCAGTAATTGTAGAAAGGCACTCGTTTGGAAATTATGGTCATTTTCAGTAATTATAGATAGGCACTCATTTGGGAATCATGCTCACTTTCAGTAATTGTAGAAAGGCACTCGTTTGGAAATGATGGTCTCTTTCAGTAATTGTAGATAGGCACTCATTTGGGAATTATGGTCACTTTCAGTAATTGTAGATAGGCACTCATTTGGGAATCATGCTCACTTTCAGTAATTTTAGATAGGGACTCATTGGGGAATTATGCCCACTTTCAGTATTGTAGATAGGCACTCATTGGGGAATCATGCTCACTTTCAGTAATTGTAGATAGGTACTCATTGGGGAATTATGCTCACTTTCAGTAATTGTAGATAGGCACTCATTGGGGAATCATCCTCACTTTCAGTATTGTAGATAGGCACTCATTGGGGAATCATCCTCACTTTCAGTATTGTAGATAGGCACTCATTGGGGAATCATGCTCACTTTCAGTAATTTTAGATAGGGACTCATTGGGGAATTATGGTCACTTTCAGTAATTGTAGATAGGCACTCATTTGGGAATCATGCTCACTTTCAGTATTGTAGATAGGCACTCGTTTGGAAATTATGGTCACTTTCAGTAATTGTAGATAGGCACTCATTGGGGAATTATGGTCACTTTCAGTAATTGTAGATAGGCACTCATTTGGGAATCATGCTCACTTTCAGTAATTGTAGATAGGTACTCATTGGGGAATTATGGTCACTTTCAGTAATTGTAGATAGGTACTCATTGGGTAATTATGCTCACTTTCAGTAATTGTAGATAGGCACTCATTGGGGAATTATGCTCACTTTCAGTAATTGTAGATAGGCACTCATTTGGGAATCATGCTCACTTTCAGTAATTGTAGATAGGTACTCATTGGGGAATTATGCCCACTTTCAGTATTGTAGATAGGTACTCATTGGGGAATTATGCTCACTTTCAGTAATTGTAGATAGGCACTCATTGGGGAATTATGCTCACTTTCAGTAATTGTAGATAGGTACTCATTGGGGAATTATGCTCACTTTCAGTAATTGTAGATAGGCACTCATTGGGGAATCATCCTCACTTTCAGTATTGTAGATAGGCACTCATTGGGGAATCATGCTCACTTTCAGTAATTGTAGAATAGGTACTCATTGGGGAATTATGCTCACTTTCAGTAATTGTAGATAGGCACTCATTTGGGAATCATGCTCACTTTCAGTAATTGTAGATAGGTACTCATTGGGGAATTATGCCCACTTTCAGTATTGTAGATAGGTACTCATTGGGGAATTATGCTCACTTTCAGTAATTGTAGATAGGCACTCATTGGGGAATTATGCTCACTTTCAGTAATTGTAGATAGGTACTCATTGGGGAATCATGCTCACTTTCAGTAATTGTAGATAGGCACTCATTGGGGAATCATCCTCACTTTCAGTATTGTAGATAGGCACTCATTTGGGAATTATGCTAACTTTCAGTAATTGTAGATAGGCACTCATTGGAGAATCATGCTCACTTTCAGTAATTGTAGATAGGCACTCATTGGGGAATTATGCTCACTTTCAGTAATTGTAGAAAGGTACTCATTGGGGAATCATCCTCACTTTCAGTATTGTAGATATGCACTCATTGGGGAATCATGCTCACTTTCATTAATTGTAGATAGGGACTCATTGGGCAATTATGCTCACTTTCAGTAATTGTAGATAGGCACTCATTTGGGAATTATGCTCACTTTCAGTAATTGTAGATAGGCACTCATTGGAGAATCATGCTCACTTTCAGTAATTGTAGATAGGTACTCATTGGGGAATTATGCTCACTTTCAGTATTTGTAGATAGGCGCTCATTTGGGAATGATGCTCACTTTCAGTAATTGTAGACAGGCACTCATTGAGGAATCATGCTCACTTTCAGTAATTGTAGATAGGCACTCATTGGGGAATCATGCTCACTTTCAGTAATTGTAGACAAGCACTCATTGGGGAATCATGCTCACTTTCAGTAATTGTAGAAAGGCACTCGTTTGGAAATTATGGTCACTTTCAGTAATTGTAGACAGGCACTCATTTGGGAATCATGTTCACTTTCAGTAATTGTAGAAAGGCACTCGTTTGGAAATTATGGTCACTTTCAGTAATTGTAGATAGGCACTCATTTGGGAATCATGCTCACTTTCAGTAATTGTGATAGGTACTCATTGGGGAATTATGGTCACTTTCAGTAATTGTAGATAGGCACTCATTTGGGAATCATGCTCAATTTCAGTAATTTTAGATAGGGGCTCATTGGGGAATTATGCCCACTTTCAGTATTGTAGATAGGCACTCATTGGGGTATCATGCTCACTTTCAGTAATTGTAGATAGGTACTCATTGGGGAATTATGGTAACTTTCAGTAATTGTAGATAGGCACTCATTTGGGAATCATGCTCACTTTCAGTAATTTTAGATAGGGACTCATTGGGGAATTATGGTCACTTTCAGTAATTGTAGATAGGCACTCATTTGGGAATCATGCTCACTTTCAGTATTGTAGATAGGCACTCGTTTGGAAATTATGGTCACTTTCAATAATTGTAGATAGGCACTCATTTGGGCATCATGCTCACTTTCAGTAATTGTAGATAGGGACTCATTGGGGAATTATGGTCACTTTCAGTAATTGTAGATAGGCACTCATTTAGGAATCATGCTCACTTTCAGTAATTGTAGATAGGTACTCATTGGGGAATTATGGTCACTTTCAGTAATTGTAGATAGGCACTCATTGGGGAATTATGCCCACTTTCAGTATTGTAGATAGGTACTCACTGGGGAATTATGCTCACTTTCAGTAATTGTAGATAGGCACTCATTGGGGAATTATGCTCACTTTCAGTAATTGTAGACAGGTACTCATTGGGGAATTATGCTCACTTTCAGTAATTGTAGATAGGCACTCATTGGGGAATTATGCCCACTTTCAGTATTGTAGATAGGTACTCATTGGGGAATTATGCTCACTTTCAGTAATTGTAGATAGGCACTCATTGGGGAATTATGCTCACTTTCAGTAATTGTAGATAGGTACTCATTGGGGAATCATGCTCACTTTCAGTAATTGTAGATAGGCACTCATTGGGGAATCATCCTCACTTTCAGTATTGTAGATAGGCACTCATTTGGGAATTATGCTAACTTTCAGTAATTGTAGATAGGCACTCATTGGAGAATCATGCTCACTTTCAGTAATTGTAGATAGGCACTCATTGGGGAATTATGCTCACTTTCAGTAATTGTAGAAAGGTACTCATTGGGGAATCATGCTCACTTTCAGTAATTGTAGATAGGTACTCATTGGGGAATCATGCTCACTTTCAGTAATTGTAGATAGGCACTCATTGGGGAATCATCCTCACTTTCAGTAATTGTAGACAGGCACTCATTGGGGAATCATGCTCACTTTCAGTAATTGTAGAAAGGCACTTGTTTGGAAATTATGGTCTCTTTCAGTAATTGTAGATAGGCACTCATTTGGGAATCATGCTCACTTTCAGTAATTGTAGATAGGCACTCATTGGAGAATCATGCTCACTTTCAGTAATTGTAGATAGGCAATTGTAGATAGGCACTCATTGGGGAATTATGCTCACTTTCAGTAATTGTAGATAGGTACTCATTGGGGAATTATGCTCACTTTCAGTAATTGTAGATAGGTACTCATTGGGGAATTATGCTAGGCGCTCATTTGGGAATGATGCTCACTTTCAGTAATTGTAGACAGGCACTCATTGGGGAATCATGCTCACTTTCAGTAATTGTAGATAGGCACTCATTGGGGAATCATGCTCACTTTCAGTAATTGTAGACAAGCACTCATTGGGGAATCATGCTCACTTTCAGTAATTTATAGAAAGGCACTTGTTTGGAAATTATGGTCACTTTCAGTAATTGTAGATAGGCACTCATTTGGGAATTATGGTCACTTTCAGTAATTGTAGATAGGCACTCATTTGGGAATCATGCTCACTTTCAGTAATTTTAGATAGGGACTCATTGGGGAATTATGCTCACTTTCAGTAATTGTAGATAGGCACTCATTGGGGAATCATCCTCACTTTCAGTATTGTAGATAGGCACTCATTGGGGAATCATGCTCACTTTCAGTAATTGTAGATAGGCACTCATTTGGGAATCATGCTCACTTTCAGTAATTTTAGATAGGGACTCATTGGGGAATTATGGTCACTTTCAGTAATTGTAGATAGGCACTCATTTGGGAATCATGCTCACTTTCAGTATTGTAGATAGGCACTCGTTTGGAAATTATGGTCACTTTCAGTAATTGTAGATAGGCACTCATTGGGGAATTATGGTCACTTTCAGTAATTGTAGATAGGCACTCATTTGGGAATCATGCTCACTTTCAGTAATTGTAGATAGGTACTCATTGGGGAATTATGGTCACTTTCAGTAATTGTAGATAGGCACTCATTGGGGAATTATGCCCACTTTCAGTATTGTAGATAGGTACTCATTGGGGAATTATGCTCACTTTCAGTAATTGTAGCTAGGTACTCATTGGGGAATTATGCTCACTTTCAGTAATTGTAGATAGGCGCTCATTTGGGAATGATGCTCACTTTCAGTAATTGTAGACAGGCACTCATTGGGGAATCATGCTCACTTTCAGTAATTGCAGATAGGCACTCATTGGGGAATCATGCTCACTTTCAGTAATTGTAGACAAGCACTCATTGGGGAATCATGCTCACTTTCAGTAATTGTAGAAAGGCACTCGTTTGGAAATTATGGTCACTTTCAGTAATTGTAGATAGGTACTCATTGGGGAATTATGGTCACTTTCAGTAATTGTAGATAGGCACTCATTTGGGAATCATGCTCACTTTCAGTAATTGTGGATAGGTACTCATTGGGGAATTATGGTCACTTTCAGTAATTGTAGATAGGCACTCATTGGAGAATTATGCCCACTTTCAGTATTGTAGATAGGTACTCATTGGGGAATTATGCTCACTTTCAGTAATTGTAGATAGGTACTCATTGGGGAATTATGCTCACTTTCAGTAATTGTAGATAGGCGCTCATTTGGGAATGATGCTCACTTTCAGTAATTGTAGACAGGCACTCATTGGGGAATCATGCTCACTTTCAGTAATTGCAGATAGGCACTCATTGGGGAATCATGCTCACTTTCAGTAATTGTAGACAAGCACTCGTTTGGAAATTATGGTCACTTTCAGTAATTGTAGATAGGCACTCATTTGGGAATCATGCTCACTTTCAGTAATTGTAGAAAGGCACTCGTTTGGAAATGATGGTCACTTTCAGTAATTGTAGATAGGCACTCATTTGGGAATCGTGCTCACTTTCAGTATTGTAGATAGGCACTCATTGGGGAATCATGCTCACTTTCAGTAATTGTAGATAGGCACTCATTGGGGAATTATGCTCACTTTCAGTAATTGTAGGTAGGTACTCATTGGGGAATTATGCTCACTTTCAGTAATTGTAGATAGGCACTCATTGGGGAATTATGCTCACTTTCAGTAATTGTAGATAGGTACTCATTGGGGAATTATGCTCACTTTCAGTAATTGTAGATAGGCACTCATTGGGGAATCATGCTCACTTTCAGTAATTGTAGATAGGCACTCATTGGGGAATCATGCTCACTTTCAGTAATTGTAGATAGGCGCTCATTGGGGAATCATGCTCACTTTCAGTAATTGTAGATAGGCGCTCATTTGGGAATGATGCTCACTTTCAGTAATTGTAGACAGGCACTCATTGGGGAATCATGCTCACTTTCAGTAATTGTAGATAGGCGCTCATTTGGGAATGATGCTCACTTTCAGTAATTGTAGACAGGCACTCATTGAGGAATCATGCTCACTTTCAGTAATTGTAGATAGGCACTCATTGGGGAATCATGCTCACTTTCAGTAATTGTAGACAAGCACTCATTGGGGAATCATGCTCACTTTCAGTAATTGTAGAAAGGCACTCGTTTGGAAATTATGGTCACTTTCAGTAATTGTAGACAGGCACTCATTTGGGAATCATGCTCACTTTCAGTAATTGTAGAAAGGCACTCGTTTGGAAATTATGGTCACTTTCAGTAATTGTAGATAGGCACTCATTTGGGAATCATGCTCACTTTCAGTAATTGTGATAGGTACTCATTGGGGAATTATGGTCACTTTCAGCAATTGTAGATAGGCACTCATTTGGGAATCATGCTCAATTTCAGTAATTTTAGATAGGGACTCATTGGGGAATTATGCCCACTTTCAGTATTGTAGATAGGCACTCATTGGGGAATCATGCTCACTTTCAGTAATTGTAGATAGGTACTCATTGGGGAATTATGGTAACTTTCAGTAATTGTAGATAGGCACTCATTTGGGAATCATGCTGACTTTCAGTAATTTTAGATAGGGACTCATTGGGGAATTATGGTCACTTTCAGTAATTGTAGATAGGCACTCATTTGGGAATCATGCTCACTTTCAGTATTGTAGATAGGCACTCGTTTGGAAATTATGGTCACTTTCAATAATTGTAGATAGGCACTCATTTGGGCATCATGCTCACTTTCAGTAATTGTAGATAGGGACTCATTGGGGAATTATGGTCACTTTCAGTAATTGTAGATAGGCACTCATTTAGGAATCATGCTCACTTTCAGTAATTGTAGATAGATACTCATTGGGGAATTATGGTCACTTTCAGTAATTGTAGATAGGCACTCATTGGGGAATTATGCCCACTTTCAGTATTGTAGATAGGTACTCACTGGGGAATTATGCTCACTTTCAGTAATTGTAGATAGGCACTCATTGGGGAATTATGCTCACTTTCAGTAATTGTAGATAGGCACTCATTGGGGAATCATCCTCACTTTCAGTATTGTAGATAGGCACTCATTGGGGAATCATGCTCACTTTCAGTAATTGTAGATAGGCACTCATTTGGGAATCATGCTCACTTTCAGTAATTTTAGATAGGGACTCATTGGGGAATTATGGTCACTTTCAGTAATTGTAGATAGGCACTCATTTGGGAATCATGCTCACTTTCAGTATTGTAGATAGGCACTCGTTTGGAAATTATGGTCACTTTCAGTAATTGTAGATAGGCACTCATTGGGGAATTATGGTCACTTTCAGTAATTGTAAATAGGCACTCATTTGGGAATCATGCTCACTTTCAGTAATTGTAGATAGGTACTCATTGGGGAATTATGGTCACTTTCAGTAATTGTAGATAGGCACTCATTGGGGAATTATGCCCACTTTCAGTATTGTAGATAGGTACTCATTGGGGAATTATGCTCACTTTCAGTAATTGTAGATAGGTACTCATTGGGGAATTATGCTCACTTTCAGTAATTGTAGATAGGCGCTCATTTGGGAATGATGCTCACTTTCAGTAATTGTAGACAGGCACTCATTGGGGAATCATGCTCACTTTCAGTAATTGCAGATAGGCACTCATTGGGGAATCATGCTCACTTTCAGTAATTGTAGACAAGCACTCATTGGGGAATCATGCTCACTTTCAGTAATTGTAGAAAGGCACTCGTTTGGAAATTATGGTCACTTTCAGTAATTGTAGATAGGCACTCATTTGGGAATCATACTCACTTTCAGTAATTGTAGAAAGGCACTCGTTTGGAAATGATGGTCACTTTCAGTAATTGTAGATAGGCACTCATTTGGGAATCGTGCTCACTTTCAGTATTGTAGATAGGCACTCATTGGGGAATCATGCTCACTTTCAGTAATTGTAGATAGGCACTCATTGGGGAATTATGCTCACTTTCAGTAATTGTAGGTAGGTACTCATTGGGGAATTATGCTCACTTTCAGTAATTGTAGATAGGCACTCATTGGGGAATTATGCTCACTTTCAGTAATTGTAGATAGGTACTCATTGGGGAATTATGCTCACTTTCAGTAATTGTAGATAGGCACTCATTGGGGAATCATGCTAACTTTCAGTAATTGTAGATAGGCACTCATTGGGGAATCATGCTCACTTTCAGTAATTGTAGATAGGCGCTCATTGGGGAATCATGCTCACTTTCAGTAATTGTAGATAGGCGCTCATTTGGGAATGATGCTCACTTTCAGTAATTGTAGACAGGCACTCATTGGGGAATCATGCTCACTTTCAGTAATTGTAGATAGGCACTCATTTGGGAATCATGCTCACTTTCAGTAATTGTAGATAGGTACTCATTGGGGAATTATGCCCACTTTCAGTATTGTAGATAGGTACTCATTGGGGAATTATGCTCACTTTCAGTAATTGTAGATAGGCACTCATTGGGGAATTATGCTCACTTTCAGTAATTGTAGATAGGTACTCATTGGGGAATCATGCTCACTTTCAGTAATTGTAGATAGGCACTCATTGGGGAATCATCCTCACTTTCAGTATTGTAGATAGGCACTCATTTGGGAATTATGCTAACTTTCAGTAATTGTAGATAGGCACTCATTGGAGAATCATGCTCACTTTCAGTAATTGTAGATAGGCACTCATTGGGGAATTATGCTCACTTTCAGTAATTGTAGAAAGGTACTCATTGGGGAATCATGCTCACTTTCAGTAATTGTAGGTAGGTACTCATTGGGGAATCATGCTCACTTTCTGTAATTGTAGATAGGTACTCATTGGGGAATCATGCTCACTTTCAGTAATTGTAGATAGGCACTCATTTGGGAATCATGCTCACTTTCAGTAATTGTAGATAGGCACTCATTGGGGAATTATGCTCACTTTCAGTAATTGTAGAAAGGTACTCATTGGGGAATCATCCTCACTTTCAGTAATTGTAGACAGGCACTCATTGGGGAATCATGCTCACTTTCAGTAATTGTAGAAAGGCACTTGTTTGGAAATTATGGTCTCTTTCAGTAATTGTAGATAGGCACTCATTTGGGAATCATGCTCACTTTCAGTAATTGTAGATAGGCACTCATTGGAGAATCATGCTCACTTTCAGTAATTGTAGATAGGCACTCATTGGGGAATTATGCTCACTTTCAGTAATTGTAGATAGGTACTCATTGGGGAATTATGCTCACTTTCAGTAATTGTAGATAGGTACTCATTGGGGAATTATGCTAGGCGCTCATTTGGGAATGATGCTCACTTTCAGTAATTGTAGACAGGCACTCATTGGGGAATCATGCTCACTTTCAGTAATTGTAGATAGGCACTCATTGGGGAATCATGCTCACTTTCAGTAATTGTAGACAAGCACTCATTGGGGAATCATGCTCACTTTCAGTAATTGTAGAAAGGCACTCGTTTGGAAATTATGGTCACTTTCAGTAATTATAGACAGGCACTCATTTGGGAATCATGCTCACTTTCAGTAATTGTAGAAAGGCACTTGTTTGGAAATTATGGTCACTTTCAGTAATTGTAGATAGGCACTCATTTGGGAATTATGGTCACTTTCAGTAATTGTAGATAGGCACTCATTTGGGAATCATGCTCACTTTCAGTAATTTTAGATAGGGACTCATTGGGGAATTATGCTCACTTTCAGTAATTGTAGATAGGCACTCATTGGGGAATCATCCTCACTTTCAGTATTGTAGATAGGCACTCATTGGGGAATCATGCTCACTTTCAGTAATTGTAGATAGGCACTCATTTGGGAATCATGCTCACTTTCAGTAATTTTAGATAGGGACTCATTGGGGAATTATGGTCACTTTCAGTAATTGTAGATAGGCACTCATTTGGGAATCATGCTCACTTTCAGTATTGTAGATAGGCACTCGTTTGGAAATTATGGTCACTTTCAGTAATTGTAGATAGGCACTCATTGGGGAATTATGGTCACTTTCAGTAATTGTAGATAGGCACTCATTTGGGAATCATGCTCACTTTCAGTAATTGTAGATAGGTACTCATTGGGGAATTATGGTCACTTTCAGTAATTGTAGATAGGCACTCATTGGGGAATTATGCCCACTTTCAGTATTGTAGATAGGTACTCATTGGGGAATTATGCTCACTTTCAGTAATTGTAGATAGGTACTCATTGGGGAATTATGCTCACTTTCAGTAATTGTAGATAGGCGCTCATTTGGGAATGATGCTCACTTTCAGTAATTGTAGACAGGCACTCATTGGGGAATCATGCTCACTTTCAGTAATTGCAGATAGGCACTCATTGGGGAATCATGCTCACTTTCAGTAATTGTAGACAAGCACTCATTGGGGAATCATACTCACTTTCAGTAATTGTAGAAAGGCACTCGTTTGGAAATTATGGTCACTTTCAGTAATTGTAGATAGGCACTCATTGGGGAATTATGGTCACTTTCAGTAATTGTAGATAGGCACTCATTTGGGAATCATGCTCATTTTCAGTAATTGTAGATAGGTACTCATTGGGGAATTATGGTCACTTTCAGTAATTGTAGATAGGCACTCATTGGGGAATTATGCCCACTTTCAGTATTGTAGATGGGTACTCATTGGGGAATTATGCTCACTTTCAGTAATTGTAGAAAGGTACTCATTGGGGAATCATGCTCACTTTCAGTAATTGTAGGTAGGTACTCATTGGGGAATCATGCTCACTTTCAGTAATTGTAGATAGGTACTCATTGGGGAATCATGCTCACTTTCAGTAATTGTAGATAGGCACTCATTGGGGAATCATCCTCACTTTCAGTAATTGTAGACAGGCACTCATTGGGGAATCATGCTCACTTTCAGTAATTGTAGAAAGGCACTTGTTTGGAAATTATGGTATCTTTCAGTAATTGTAGATAGGCACTCATTTGGGAATCATGCTCACTTTCAGTAATTGTAGATAGGCACTCATTGGAGAATCATGCTCACTTTCAGTAATTGTAGATAGGCACTCATTGGGGAATTATGCTCACTTTCAGTAATTGTAGATAGGTACTCATTGGGGAATTATGCTCACTTTCAGTAATTGTAGATAGGTACTCATTGGGGAATTATGCTAGGCGCTCATTTGGGAATGATGCTCACTTTCAGTAATTGTAGACAGGCACTCATTGGGGAATCATGCTCACTTTCAGTAATTGTAGATAGGCACTCATTGGGGAATCATGCTCACTTTCAGTAATTGTAGACAAGCACTCATTGGGGAATCATGCTCACTTTCAGTAATTGTAGAAAGGCACTCGTTTGGAAATTATGGTCACTTTCAGTAATTATAGACAGGCACTCATTTGGGAATCATGCTCACTTTCAGTAATTGTAGAAAGGCACTTGTTTGGAAATTATGGTCACTTTCAGTAATTGTAGATAGGCACTCATTTGGGAATTATGGTCACTTTCAGTAATTGTAGATAGGCACTCATTTGGGAATCATGCTCACTTTCAGTAATTTTAGATAGGGACTCATTGGGGAATTATGCTCACTTTCAGTAATTGTAGATTGGCACTCATTGGGGAATCATCCTCACTTTCAGTATTGTAGATAGGCACTCATTGGGGAATCATGCTCACTTTCAGTAATTGTAGATAGGCACTCATTTGGGAATCATGCTCACTTTCAGTAATTTTAGATAGGGACTCATTGGGGAATTATGGTCACTTTCAGTAATTGTAGATAGGCACTCATTTGGGAATCATGCTCACTTTCAGTATTGTAGATAGGCACTCGTTTGGAAATTATGGTCACTTTCAGTAATTGTAGATAGGCACTCATTGGGGAATTATGGTCACTTTCAGTAATTGTAGATAGGCACTCATTTGGGAATCATGCTCACTTTCAGTAATTGTAGATAGGTACTCATTGGGGAATTATGGTCACTTTCAGTAATTGTAGATAGGCACTCATTGGGGAATTATGCCCACTTTCAGTATTGTAGATAGGTACTCATTGGGGAATTATGCTCACTTTCAGTAATTGTAGATAGGTACTCATTGGGGAATTATGCTCACTTTCAGTAATTGTAGATAGGCGCTCATTTGGGAATGATGCTCACTTTCAGTAATTGTAGACAGGCACTCATTGGGGAATCATGCTCACTTTCAGTAATTGCAGATAGGCACTCATTGGGGAATCATGCTCACTTTCAGTAATTGTAGACAAGCACTCATTGGGGAATCATGCTCACTTTCAGTAATTGTAGAAAGGCACTCGTTTGGAAATTATGGTCACTTTCAGTAATTGTAGATAGGCACTCATTGGGGAATTATGGTCACTTTCAGTAATTGTAGATAGGCACTCATTTGGGAATCATGCTCATTTTCAGTAATTGTAGATAGGTACTCATTGGGGAATTATGGTCACTTTCAGTAATTGTAGATAGGCACTCATTGGGGAATTATGCCCACTTTCAGTATTGTAGATAGGTACTCATTGGGGAATTATGCTCACTTTCAGTAATTGTAGATAGGTACTCATTGGGGAATTATGCTCACTTTCAGTAATTGTAGATAGGCGCTCATTTGGGAATGATGCTCACTTTCAGTAATTGTAGACAGGCACTCATTGGGGAATCATGCTCACTTTCAGTAATTGCAGATAGGCACTCATTGGGGAATCATGCTCACTTTCAGTAATTGTAGACAAGCACTCATTGGGTAATCATGCTCACTTTCAGTAATTGTAGAAAGGCACTCGTTTGGAAATTATGGTCACTTTCAGTAATTGTAGATAGGCACTCATTTGGGAATCGTGCTCACTTTCAGTAATTGTAGAAAGGCACTCGTTTGGAAATGATGGTCACTTTCAGTAATTGTAGATAGGCACTCATTTGGGAATCGTGCTCACTTTCAGTATTGTAGATAGGCACTCATTGGGGAATCATGCTCACTTTCAGTAATTGTAGATAGGCACTCATTGGGGAATTATGCTCACTTTCAGTAATTGTAGGTAGGTACTCATTGGGGAATTATGCTCACTTTCAGTAATTGTAGATAGGCACTCATTGGGGAATTATGCTCACTTTCAGTAATTGTAGATAGGTACTCATTGGGGAATTATGCTCACTTTCAGTAATTGTAGATAGGCGCTCATTGGGGAATCATGCTCACTTTCAGTAATTGTAGATAGGCACTCATTGGGGAATCATGCTCACTTTCAGTAATTGTAGATAGGCGCTCATTGGGGAATCATGCTCACTTTCAGTAATTGTAGATAGGCGCTCATTTGGGAATGATGCTCACTTTCAGTAATTGTAGACAGGCGCTCATTGGGGAATCATGCTCACTTTCAGTAATTGTAGATAGGCGCTCATTGGGGAATTATGCTCACTTTCAGTAAGTGTAGATAGGCGCTCATTGGGGAATCATGCTCACTTTCAGTAATTGTAGATAGGCGCTCATTTGGGAATGATGCTCACTTTCAGTAATTGTAGATAGGCGCTCATTTGGGAATCATGCTCACTTTCAGTAATTGTAGATAGGCACTCATTGGGGAATCATGCTCACTTTCAGTAATTGTAGAAAGGCACTCGTTTGGAAATCATGGTCCCTTTCAGTAATTGTAGATAGGCACTCATTTGGGAATCATGCTCACTTTCAGTAATTGTAGATAGGGACTCATTGGGGAAATATGCTCACTTTCAGTAATTGTAGACAGGCACTCATTGGGGAATCATGCTCACTTTCAGTAATTGTAGATAGGCACTCATTGGGGAATCATGCTCACTTTCACTAATTGTAGATAGGCACTCATTGGGGAATCATCCTCACTTTCAGTAATTGTAGACAGGCACTCATTGGGGAATCATGCTCACTTTCAGTACTTGTAGAAAGGCACTCGTTTGGAAATTATGGTCTCTTTCAGTAATTGTAGATAGGCACTCATTTGGGAATCATGCTCACTTTCAGTAATTGTAGATAGGTACTCATTGGAGAATCATGCTCACTTTCAGTAATTGTAGATAGGCACTCATTGGGGAATTATGCTCACTTTCAGTAATTGTAGATAGGTACTCATTGGGGAATTATGCTCACTTTCAGTAATTGTAGATAGGTACTCATTGGGGAATTATGCTCACTTTCAGTAATTGTAGATAGGCGCTCATTTGGGAATGATGCTCACTTTCAGTAATTGTAGACAGGCACTCATTGGGGAATCATGCTCACTTTCAGTAATTGTAGATAGGCACTCATTGGGGAATCATGCTCACTTTCAGTAATTGTAGACAAGCACTCATTGGGGAATCATGCTCACTTTCAGTAATTGTAGAAAGGCACTCGTTTGGAAATTATGGTCATTTTCAGTAATTATAGATAGGCACTCATTTGGGAATCATGCTCACTTTCAGTAATTGTAGAAAGGCACTCGTTTGGAAATGATGGTCTCTTTCAGTAATTGTAGATAGGCACTCATTTGGGAATTATGGTCACTTTCAGTAATTGTAGATAGGCACTCATTTGGGAATCATGCTCACTTTCAGTAATTTTAGATAGGGACTCATTGGGGAATTATGCCCACTTTCAGTATTGTAGATAGGCACTCATTGGGGAATCATGCTCACTTTCAGTAATTGTAGATAGGTACTCATTGGGGAATTATGCTCACTTTCAGTAATTGTAGATAGGCACTCATTGGGGAATCATCCTCACTTTCAGTATTGTATATAGGCACTCATTGGGGAATCATCCTCACTTTCAGTATTGTAGATAGGCACTCATTGGGGAATCATGCTCACTTTCAGTAATTTTAGATAGGGACTCATTGGGGAATTATGGTCACTTTCAGTAATTGTAGATAGGCACTCATTTGGGAATCATGCTCACTTTCAGTATTGTAGATAGGCACTCGTTTGGAAATTATGGTCACTTTCAGTAATTGTAGATAGGCACTCATTGGGGAATTATGGTCACTTTCAGTAATTGTAGATAGGCACTCATTTGGGAATCATGCTCACTTTCAGTAATTGTAGATAGGTACTCATTGGGGAATTATGGTCACTTTCAGTAATTGTAGATAGGTACTCATTGGGGAATTATGCTCACTTTCAGTAATTGTAGATAGGCACTCATTGGGGAATTATGCTCACTTTCAGTAATTGTAGATAGGCACTCATTTGGGAATCATGCTCACTTTCAGTAATTGTAGATAGGTACTCATTGGGGAATTATGCCCACTTTCAGTATTGTAGATAGGTACTCATTGGGGAATTATGCTCACTTTCAGTAATTGTAGATAGGCACTCATTGGGGAATTATGCTCACTTTCAGTAATTGTAGATAGGTACTCATTGGGGAATTATGCTCACTTTCAGTAATTGTAGATAGGCACTCATTGGGGAATCATCCTCACTTTCAGTATTGTAGATAGGCACTCATTGGGGAATCATGCTCACTTTCAGTAATTGTAGAATAGGTACTCATTGGGGAATTATGCTCACTTTCAGTAATTGTAGATAGGCTCTCATTTGGGAATCATGCTCACTTTCAGTAATTGTAGATAGGTACTCATTGGGGAATTATGCCCACTTTCAGTATTGTAGATAGGTACTCATTGGGGAATTATGCTCACTTTCAGTAATTGTAGATAGGCACTCATTGGGGAATTATGCTCACTTTCAGTAATTGTAGATAGGTACTCATTGGGGAATCATGCTCACTTTCAGTAATTGTAGATAGGCACTCATTGGGGAATCATCCTCACTTTCAGTATTGTAGATAGGCACTCATTTGGGAATTATGCTAACTTTCAGTAATTGTAGATAGGCACTCATTGGAGAATCATGCTCACTTTCAGTAATTGTAGATAGGCACTCATTGGGGAATTATGCTCACTTTCAGTAATTGTAGAAAGGTACTCATTGGGGAATCATCCTCACTTTCAGTATTGTAGATATGCACTCATTGGGGAATCATGCTCACTTTCATTAATTGTAGATAGGGACTCATTGGGCAATTATGCTCACTTTCAGTAATTGTAGATAGGCACTCATTTGGGAATTATGCTCACTTTCAGTAATTGTAGATAGGCACTCATTGGAGAATCATGCTCACTTTCAGTAATTGTAGATAGGTACTCATTGGGGAATTATGCTCACTTTCAGTATTTGTAGATAGGCGCTCATTTGGGAATGATGCTCACTTTCAGTAATTGTAGACAGGCACTCATTGAGGAATCATGCTCACTTTCAGTAATTGTAGATAGGCACTCATTGGGGAATCATGCTCACTTTCAGTAATTGTAGACAAGCACTCATTGGGGAATCATGCTCACTTTCAGTAATTGTAGAAAGGCACTCGTTTGGAAATTATGGTCACTTTCAGTAATTGTAGACAGGCACTCATTTGGGAATCATGCTCACTTTCAGTAATTGTAGAAAGGCACTCGTTTGGAAATTATGGTCACTTTCAGTAATTGTAGAAAGGCACTCATTTGGGAATCATGCTCACTTTCAGTAATTGTGATAGGTACTCATTGGGGAATTATGGTCACTTTCAGTAATTGTAGATAGGCACTCATTTGGGAATCATGCTCAATTTCAGTAATTTTAGATAGGGGCTCATTGGGGAATTATGCCCACTTTCAGTATTGTAGATAGGCACTCATTGGGGAATCATGCTCACTTTCAGTAATTGTAGATAGGTACTCATTGGGGAATTATGGTAACTTTCAGTAATTGTAGATAGGCACTCATTTGGGAATCATGCTCACTTTCAGTAATTGTAGATAGGTACTCATTGGGGAATTATGCTCACTTTCAGTAATTGTAGATAGGCGCTCATTTGGGAATGATGCTCACTTTCAGTAATTGTAGACAGGCACTCATTGGGGAATCATGCTCACTTTCAGTAATTGTAGATAGGCACTCATTGGGGAATCATGCTCACTTTCAGTAATTGTAGACAAGCACTCATTGGGGAATCATGCTCACTTTCAGTAATTGTAGAAAGGCACTCGTTTGGAAATTATGGTCATTTTCAGTAATTATAGATAGGCACTCATTTGGGAATCATGCTCACTTTCAGTAATTTTAGAAAGGCACTCGTTTGGAAATGATGGTCTCTTTCAGTAATTGTAGATAGGCACTCATTTGGGAATTATGGTCACTTTCAGTAATTGTAGATAGGCACTCATTTGGGAATCATGCTCACTTTCAGTAATTTTAGATAGGGACTCATTGGGGAATTATGCCCACTTTCAGTATTGTAGATAGGCACTCATTGGGGAATCATGCTCACTTTCAGTAATTGTAGATAGGTACTCATTGGGGAATTATGCTCACTTTCAGTAATTGTAGATAGGCACTCATTGGGGAATCATCCTCACTTTCAGTATTGTATATAGGCACTCATTGGGGAATCATCCTCACTTTCAGTATTGTAGATAGGCACTCATTGGGGAATCATGCTCACTTTCAGTAATTTTAGATAGGGACTCATTGGGGAATTATGGTCACTTTCAGTAATTGTAGATAGGCACTCATTTGGGAATCATGCTCACTTTCAGTATTGTAGATAGGCACTCGTTTGGAAATTATGGTCACTTTCAGTAATTGTAGATAGGCACTCATTGGGGAATTATGGTCACTTTCAGTAATTGTAGATAGGCACTCATTTGGGAATCATGCTCACTTTCAGTAATTGTAGATAGGTACTCATTGGGGAATTATGGTCACTTTCAGTAATTGTAGATAGGTACTCATTGGGGAATTATGCTCACTTTCAGTAATTGTAGATAGGCACTCATTGGGGAATTATGCTCACTTTCAGTAATTGTAGATAGGCACTCATTTGGGAATCATGCTCACTTTCAGTAATTGTAGATAGGTACTCATTGGGGAATTATGCCCACTTTCAGTATTGTAGATAGGTACTCATTGGGGAATTATGCTCACTTTCAGTAATTGTAGATAGGCACTCATTGGGGAATTATGCTCACTTTCAGTAATTGTAGATAGGTACTCATTGGGGAATTATGCTCACTTTCAGTAATTGTAGATAGGCACTCATTGGGGAATCATCCTCACTTTCAGTATTGTAGATAGGCACTCATTGGGGAATCATGCTCACTTTCAGTAATTGTAGAATAGGTACTCATTGGGGAATTATGCTCACTTTCAGTAATTGTAGATAGGCACTCATTTGGGAATCATGCTCACTTTCAGTAATTGTAGATAGGTACTCATTGGGGAATTATGCCCACTTTCAGTATTGTAGATAGGTACTCATTGGGGAATTATGCTCACTTTCAGTAATTGTAGATAGGCACTCATTGGGGAATTATGCTCACTTTCAGTAATTGTAGATAGGTACTCATTGGGGAATCATGCTCACTTTCAGTAATTGTAGATAGGCACTCATTGGGGAATCATCCTCACTTTCAGTATTGTAGATAGGCACTCATTTGGGAATTATGCTAACTTTCAGTAATTGTAGATAGGCACTCATTGGAGAATCATGCTCACTTTCAGTAATTGTAGATAGGCACTCATTGGGGAATTATGCTCACTTTCAGTAATTGTAGAAAGGTACTCATTGGGGAATCATCCTCACTTTCAGTATTGTAGATATGCACTCATTGGGGAATCATGCTCACTTTCATTAATTGTAGATAGGGACTCATTGGGCAATTATGCTCACTTTCAGTAATTGTAGATAGGCACTCATTTGGGAATTATGCTCACTTTCAGTAATTGTAGATAGGCACTCATTGGAGAATCATGCTCACTTTCAGTAATTGTAGATAGGTACTCATTGGGGAATTATGCTCACTTTCAGTATTTGTAGATAGGCGCTCATTTGGGAATGATGCTCACTTTCAGTAATTGTAGACAGGCACTCATTGAGGAATCATGCTCACTTTCAGTAATTGTAGATAGGCACTCATTGGGGAATCATGCTCACTTTCAGTAATTGTAGACAAGCACTCATTGGGGAATCATGCTCACTTTCAGTAATTGTAGAAAGGCACTCGTTTGGAAATTATGGTCACTTTCAGTAATTGTAGACAGGCACTCATTTGGGAATCATGCTCACTTTCAGTAATTGTAGAAAGGCACTCGTTTGGAAATTATGGTCACTTTCAGTAATTGTAGAAAGGCACTCATTTGGGAATCATGCTCACTTTCAGTAATTGTGATAGGTACTCATTGGGGAATTATGGTCACTTTCAGTAATTGTAGATAGGCACTCATTTGGGAATCATGCTCAATTTCAGTAATTTTAGATAGGGGCTCATTGGGGAATTATGCCCACTTTCAGTATTGTAGATAGGCACTCATTGGGGAATCATGCTCACTTTCAGTAATTGTAGATAGGTACTCATTGGGGAATTATGGTAACTTTCAGTAATTGTAGATAGGCACTCATTTGGGAATCATGCTCACTTTCAGTAATTTTAGATAGGGACTCATTGGGGAATTATGGTCACTTTCAGTAATTGTAGATAGGCACTCATTTGGGAATCATGCTCACTTTCAGTATTGTAGATAGGCACTCGTTTGGAAATTATGGTCACTTTCAATAATTGTAGATAGGCACTCATTTGGGCATCATGCTCACTTTCAGTAATTGTAGATAGGGACTCATTGGGGAATTATGGTCACTTTCAGTAATTGTAGATAGGCACTCATTTAGGAATCATGCTCACTTTCAGTAATTGTAGATAGGTACTCATTGGGGAATTATGGTCACTTTCAGTAATTGTAGATAGGCACTCATTGGGGAATTATGCCCACTTTCAGTATTGTAGATAGGTACTCACTGGGGAATTATGCTCACTTTCAGTAATTGTAGATAGGCACTCATTGGGGAATTATGCTCACTTTCAGTAATTGTAGACAGGTACTCATTGGGGAATTATGCTCACTTTCAGTAATTGTAGATAGGCACTCATTGGGGAATTATGCCCACTTTCAGTATTGTAGATAGGTACTCATTGGGGAATTATGCTCACTTTCAGTAATTGTAGATAGGCACTCATTGGGGAATTATGCTCACTTTCAGTAATTGTAGATAGGTACTCATTGGGGAATCATGCTCACTTTCAGTAATTGTAGATAGGCACTCATTGGGGAATCATCCTCACTTTCAGTATTGTAGATAGGCACTCATTTGGGAATTATGCTAACTTTCAGTAATTGTAGATAGGCACTCATTGGAGAATCATGCTCACTTTCAGTAATTGTAGATAGGCACTCATTGGGGAATTATGCTCACTTTCAGTAATTGTAGAAAGGTACTCATTGGGGAATCATGCTCACTTTCAGTAATTGTAGATAGGTACTCATTGGGGAATCATGCTCACTTTCAGTAATTGTAGATAGGCACTCATTGGGGAATCATCCTCACTTTCAGTAATTGTAGACAGGCACTCATTGGGGAATCATGCTCACTTTCAGTAATTGTAGAAAGGCACTTGTTTGGAAATTATGGTCTCTTTCAGTAATTGTAGATAGGCACTCATTTGGGAATCATGCTCACTTTCAGTAATTGTAGATAGGCACTCATTGGAGAATCATGCTCACTTTCAGTAATTGTAGATAGGCACTCATTGGGGAATTATGCTCACTTTCAGTAATTGTAGATAGGTACTCATTGGGGAATTATGCTCACTTTCAGTAATTGTAGATAGGTACTCATTGGGGAATTATGCTAGGCGCTCATTTGGGAATGATGCTCACTTTCAGTAATTGTAGACAGGCACTCATTGGGGAATCATGCTCACTTTCAGTAATTGTAGACAAGCACTCATTGGGGAATCATGCTCACTTTCAGTAATTGTAGAAAGGCACTCGTTTGGAAATTATGGTCACTTTCAGTAATTATAGACAGGCACTCATTTGGGAATCATGCTCACTTTCAGTAATTGTAGAAAGGCACTTGTTTGGAAATTATGGTCACTTTCAGTAATTGTAGATAGGCACTCATTTGGGAATTATGGTCACTTTCAGTAATTGTAGATAGGCACTCATTTGGGAATCATGCTCACTTTCAGTAATTTTAGATAGGGACTCATTGGGGAATTATGCTCACTTTCAGTAATTGTAGATAGGCACTCATTGGGGAATCATCCTCACTTTCAGTATTGTAGATAGGCACTCATTGGGGAATCATGCTCACTTTCAGTAATTGTAGATAGGCACTCATTTGGGAATCATGCTCACTTTCAGTAATTTTAGATAGGGACTCATTGGGGAATTATGGTCACTTTCAGTAATTGTAGATAGGCACTCATTTGGGAATCATGCTCACTTTCAGTATTGTAGATAGGCACTCGTTTGGAAATTATGGTCACTTTCAGTAATTGTAGATAGGCACTCATTGGGGAATTATGGTCACTTTCAGTAATTGTAGATAGGCACTCATTTGGGAATCATGCTCACTTTCAGTAATTGTAGATAGGTACTCATTGGGGAATTATGGTCACTTTCAGTAATTGTAGATAGGCACTCATTGGGGAATTATGCCCACTTTCAGTATTGTAGATAGGTACTCATTGGGGAATTATGCTCACTTTCAGTAATTGTAGATAGGTACTCATTGGGGAATTATGCTCACTTTCAGTAATTGTAGATAGGCGCTCATTTGGGAATGATGCTCACTTTCAGTAATTGTAGACAGGCACTCATTGGGGAATCATGCTCACTTTCAGTAATTGCAGATAGGCACTCATTGGGGAATCATGCTCACTTTCAGTAATTGTAGACAAGCACTCATTGGGGAATCATGCTCACTTTCAGTAATTGTAGAAAGGCACTCGTTTGGAAATTATGGTCACTTTCAGTAATTGTAGATAGGTACTCATTGGGGAATTATGGTCACTTTCAGTAATTGTAGATAGGCACTCATTTGGGAATCATGCTCACTTTCAGTAATTGTGGATAGGTACTCATTGGGGAATTATGGTCACTTTCAGTAATTGTAGATAGGCACTCATTGGAGAATTATGCCCACTTTCAGTATTGTAGATAGGTACTCATTGGGGAATTATGCTCACTTTCAGTAATTGTAGATAGGTACTCATTGGGGAATTATGCTCACTTTCAGTAATTGTAGATAGGCGCTCATTTGGGAATGATGCTCACTTTCAGTAATTGTAGACAGGCACTCATTGGGGAATCATGCTCACTTTCAGTAATTGCAGATAGGCACTCATTGGGGAATCATGCTCACTTTCAGTAATTGTAGACAAGCACTCATTGGGGAATCATGCTCACTTTCAGTAATTGTAGAAAGGCACTCGTTTGGAAATTATGGTCACTTTCAGTAATTGTAGATAGGCACTCATTTGGGAATCATGCTCACTTTCAGTAATTGTAGAAAGGCACTCGTTTGGAAATGATGGTCACTTTCAGTAATTGTAGATAGGCACTCATTTGGGAATCGTGCTCACTTTCAGTATTGTAGATAGGCACTCATTGGGGAATCATGCTCACTTTCAGTAATTGTAGATAGGCACTCATTGGGGAATTATGCTCACTTTCAGTAATTGTAGGTAGGTACTCATTGGGGAATTATGCTCACTTTCAGTAATTGTAGATAGGCACTCATTGGGGAATTATGCTCACTTTCAGTAATTGTAGATAGGTACTCATTGGGGAATTATGCTCACTTTCAGTAATTGTAGATAGGCACTCATTGGGGAATCATGCTCACTTTCAGTAATTGTAGATAGGCACTCATTGGGGAATCATGCTCACTTTCAGTAATTGTAGATAGGCGCTCATTGGGGAATCATGCTCACTTTCAGTAATTGTAGATAGGCGCTCATTTGGGAATGATGCTCACTTTCAGTAATTGTAGACAGGCACTCATTGGGGAATCATGCTCACTTTCAGTAATTGTAGATAGGCGCTCATTTGGGAATGATGCTCACTTTCAGTAATTGTAGACAGGCACTCATTGAGGAATCATGCTCACTTTCAGTAATTGTAGATAGGCACTCATTGGGGAATCATGCTCACTTTCAGTAATTGTAGACAAGCACTCATTGGGGAATCATGCTCACTTTCAGTAATTGTAGAAAGGCACTCGTTTGGAAATTATGGTCACTTTCAGTAATTGTAGACAGGCACTCATTTGGGAATCATGCTCACTTTCAGTAATTGTAGAAAGGCACTCGTTTGGAAATTATGGTCACTTTCAGTAATTGTAGATAGGCACTCATTTGGGAATCATGCTCACTTTCAGTAATTGTGATAGGTACTCATTGGGGAATTATGGTCACTTTCAGCAATTGTAGATAGGCACTCATTTGGGAATCATGCTCAATTTCAGTAATTTTAGATAGGGACTCATTGGGGAATTATGCCCACTTTCAGTATTGTAGATAGGCACTCATTGGGGAATCATGCTCACTTTCAGTAATTGTAGATAGGTACTCATTGGGGAATTATGGTAACTTTCAGTAATTGTAGATAGGCACTCATTTGGGAATCATGCTGACTTTCAGTAATTTTAGATAGGGACTCATTGGGGAATTATGGTCACTTTCAGTAATTGTAGATAGGCACTCATTTGGGAATCATGCTCACTTTCAGTATTGTAGATAGGCACTCGTTTGGAAATTATGGTCACTTTCAATAATTGTAGATAGGCACTCATTTGGGCATCATGCTCACTTTCAGTAATTGTAGATAGGGACTCATTGGGGAATTATGGTCACTTTCAGTAATTGTAGATAGGCACTCATTTAGGAATCATGCTCACTTTCAGTAATTGTAGATAGATACTCATTGGGGAATTATGGTCACTTTCAGTAATTGTAGATAGGCACTCATTGGGGAATTATGCCCACTTTCAGTATTGTAGATAGGTACTCACTGGGGAATTATGCTCACTTTCAGTAATTGTAGATAGGCACTCATTGGGGAATTATGCTCACTTTCAGTAATTGTAGATAGGTACTCATTGGGGAATTATGCTCACTTTCAGTAATTGTAGATAGGCACTCATTGGGGAATCATCCTCACTTTCAGTATTGTAGATAGGCACTCATTGGGGAATCATGCTCACTTTCAGTAATTTTAGATAGGGACTCATTGGGGAATTATGGTCACTTTCAGTAATTGTAGATAGGCACTCATTTGGGAATCATGCTCACTTTCAGTATTGTAGATAGGCACTCGTTTGGAAATTATGGTCACTTTCAGTAATTGTAGATAGGCACTCATTGGGGAATTATGGTCACTTTCAGTAATTGTAGATAGGCACTCATTTGGGAATCATGCTCACTTTCAGTAATTGTAGATAGGTACTCATTGGGGAATTATGGTCACTTTCAGTAATTGTAGATAGGCACTCATTGGGGAATTATGCCCACTTTCAGTATTGTAGATAGGTACTCATTGGGGAATTATGCTCACTTTCAGTAATTGTAGATAGGTACTCATTGGGGAATTATGCTCACTTTCAGTAATTGTAGATAGGCGCTCATTTGGGAATGATGCTCACTTTCAGTAATTGTAGACAGGCACTCATTGGGGAATCATGCTCACTTTCAGTAATTGCAGATAGGCACTCATTGGGGAATCATGCTCACTTTCAGTAATTGTAGACAAGCACTCATTGGGGAATCATGCTCACTTTCAGTAATTGTAGAAAGGCACTCGTTTGGAAATTATGGTCACTTTCAGTAATTGTAGATAGGCACTCATTTGGGAATCATGCTCACTTTCAGTAATAGTAGAAAGGCACTCGTTTGGAAATGATGGTCACTTTCAGTAATTGTAGATAGGCACTCATTTGGGAATCGTGCTCACTTTCAGTATTGTAGATAGGCACTCATTGGGGAATCATGCTCACTTTCAGTAATTGTAGGTAGGTACTCATTGGGGAATTATGCTCACTTTCAGTAATTGTAGATAGGCACTCATTGGGGAATTATGCTCACTTTCAGTAATTGTAGATAGGTACTCATTGGGGAATTATGCTCACTTTCAGTAATTGTAGATAGGCACTCATTGGGGAATCATGCTAACTTTCAGTAATTGTAGATAGGCACTCATTGGGGAATCATGCTCACTTTCAGTAATTGTAGATAGGCGCTCATTGGGGAATCATGCTCACTTTCAGTAATTGTAGATAGGCGCTCATTTGGGAATGATGCTCACTTTCAGTAATTGTAGACAGGCACTCATTGGGGAATCATGCTCACTTTCAGTAATTGTAGATAGGCACTCATTTGGGAATCATGCTCACTTTCAGTAATTGTAGATAGGTACTCATTGGGGAATTATGCCCACTTTCAGTATTGTAGATAGGTACTCATTGGGGAATTATGCTCACTTTCAGTAATTGTAGATAGGCACTCATTGGGGAATTATGCTCACTTTCAGTAATTGTAGATAGGTACTCATTGGGGAATCATGCTCACTTTCAGTAATTGTAGATAGGCACTCATTGGGGAATCATCCTCACTTTCAGTATTGTAGATAGGCACTCATTTGGGAATTATGCTAACTTTCAGTAATTGTAGATAGGCACTCATTGGAGAATCATCCTCACTTTCAGTATTGTAGATAGGCACTCATTGGGGAATCATGCTCACTTTCAGTAATTTTAGATAGGGACTCATTGGGGAATTATGGTCACTTTCAGTAATTGTAGATAGGCACTCATTTGGGAATCATGCTCACTTTCAGTATTGTAGATAGGCACTCGTTTGGAAATTATGGTCACTTTCAGTAATTGTAGATAGGCACTCGTTTGGAAATTATGGTCACTTTCAATAATTGTAGATAGGCACTCATTTGGGCATCATGCTCACTTTCAGTAATTGTAGATAGGGACTCATTGGGGAATTATGGTCACTTTCAGTAATTGTAGATAGGCACTCATTTAGGAATCATGCTCACTTTCAGTAATTGTAGATAGATACTCATTGGGGAATTATGGTCACTTTCAGTAATTGTAGATAGGCACTCATTGGGGAATTATGCCCACTTTCAGTATTGTAGATAGGTACTCACTGGGGAATTATGCTCACTTTCAGTAATTGTAGATAGGCACTCATTGGGGAATTATGCTCACTTTCAGTAATTGTAGATAGGTACTCATTGGGGAATTATGCTCACTTTCAGTAATTGTAGATAGGCACTCATTGGGGAATCATCCTCACTTTCAGTATTGTAGATAGGCACTCATTGGGGAATCATGCTCACTTTCAGTAATTTTAGATAGGGACTCATTGGGGAATTATGGTCACTTTCAGTAATTGTAGATAGGCACTCATTTGGGAATCATGCTCACTTTCAGTATTGTAGATAGGCACTCGTTTGGAAATTATGGTCACTTTCAGTAATTGTAGATAGGCACTCATTGGGGAATTATGGTCACTTTCAGTAATTGTAGATAGGCACTCATTTGGGAATCATGCTCACTTTCAGTAATTGTAGATAGGTACTCATTGGGGAATTATGGTCACTTTCAGTAATTGTAGATAGGCACTCATTGGGGAATTATGCCCACTTTCAGTATTGTAGATAGGTACTCATTGGGGAATTATGCTCACTTTCAGTAATTGTAGATAGGTACTCATTGGGGAATTATGCTCACTTTCAGTAATTGTAGATAGGCGCTCATTTGGGAATGATGCTCACTTTCAGTAATTGTAGACAGGCACTCATTGGGGAATCATGCTCACTTTCAGTAATTGCAGATAGGCACTCATTGGGGAATCATGCTCACTTTCAGTAATTGTAGACAAGCACTCATTGGGGAATCATGCTCACTTTCAGTAATTGTAGAAAGGCACTCGTTTGGAAATTATGGTCACTTTCAGTAATTGTAGATAGGCACTCATTTGGGAATCATGCTCACTTTCAGTAATAGTAGAAAGGCACTCGTTTGGAAATGATGGTCACTTTCAGTAATTGTAGATAGGCACTCATTTGGGAATCGTGCTCACTTTCAGTATTGTAGATAGGCACTCATTGGGGAATCATGCTCACTTTCAGTAATTGTAGGTAGGTACTCATTGGGGAATTATGCTCACTTTCAGTAATTGTAGATAGGCACTCATTGGGGAATTATGCTCACTTTCAGTAATTGTAGATAGGTACTCATTGGGGAATTATGCTCACTTTCAGTAATTGTAGATAGGCACTCATTGGGGAATCATGCTAACTTTCAGTAATTGTAGATAGGCACTCATTGGGGAATCATGCTCACTTTCAGTAATTGTAGATAGGCGCTCATTGGGGAATCATGCTCACTTTCAGTAATTGTAGATAGGCGCTCATTTGGGAATGATGCTCACTTTCAGTAATTGTAGACAGGCACTCATTGGGGAATCATGCTCACTTTCAGTAATTGTAGATAGGCACTCATTTGGGAATCATGCTCACTTTCAGTAATTGTAGATAGGTACTCATTGGGGAATTATGCCCACTTTCAGTATTGTAGATAGGTACTCATTGGGGAATTATGCTCACTTTCAGTAATTGTAGATAGGCACTCATTGGGGAATTATGCTCACTTTCAGTAATTGTAGATAGGTACTCATTGGGGAATCATGCTCACTTTCAGTAATTGTAGATAGGCACTCATTGGGGAATCATCCTCACTTTCAGTATTGTAGATAGGCACTCATTTGGGAATTATGCTAACTTTCAGTAATTGTAGATAGGCACTCATTGGAGAATCATGCTCACTTTCAGTAATTGTAGATAGGCACTCATTGGGGAATTATGCTCACTTTCAGTAATTGTAGAAAGGTACTCATTGGGGAATCATGCTCACTTTCAGTAATTGTAGGTAGGTACTCATTGGGGAATCATGCTCACTTTCTGTAATTGTAGATAGGTACTCATTGGGGAATCATGCTCACTTTCAGTAATTGTAGATAGGCACTCATTGGGGAATCATCCTCACTTTCAGTAATTGTAGACAGGCACTCATTGGGGAATCATGCTCACTTTCAGTAATTGTAGAAAGGCACTTGTTTGGAAATTATGGTCTCTTTCAGTAATTGTAGATAGGCACTCATTTGGGAATCATGCTCACTTTCAGTAATTGTAGATAGGCACTCATTGGAGAATCATGCTCACTTTCAGTAATTGTAGATAGGCACTCATTGGGGAATTATGCTCACTTTCAGTAATTGTAGATAGGTACTCATTGGGGAATTATGCTCACTTTCAGTAATTGTAGATAGGTACTCATTGGGGAATTATGCTAGGCGCTCATTTGGGAATGATGCTCACTTTCAGTAATTGTAGACAGGCACTCATTGGGGAATCATGCTCACTTTCAGTAATTGTAGATAGGCACTCATTGGGGAATCATGCTCACTTTCAGTAATTGTAGACAAGCACTCATTGGGGAATCATGCTCACTTTCAGTAATTGTAGAAAGGCACTCGTTTGGAAATTATGGTCACTTTCAGTAATTATAGACAGGCACTCATTTGGGAATCATGCTCACTTTCAGTAATTGTAGAAAGGCACTTGTTTGGAAATTATGGTCACTTTCAGTAATTGTAGATAGGCACTCATTTGGGAATTATGGTCACTTTCAGTAATTGTAGATAGGCACTCATTTGGGAATCATGCTCACTTTCAGTAATTTTAGATAGGGACTCATTGGGGAATTATGCTCACTTTCAGTAATTGTAGATAGGCACTCATTGGGGAATCATCCTCACTTTCAGTATTGTAGATAGGCACTCATTGGGGAATCATGCTCACTTTCAGTAATTGTAGATAGGCACTCATTTGGGAATCATGCTCACTTTCAGTAATTTTAGATAGGGACTCATTGGGTAATTATGGTCACTTTCAGTAATTGTAGATAGGCACTCATTTGGGAATCATGCTCACTTTCAGTATTGTAGATAGGCACTCGTTTGGAAATTATGGTCACTTTCAGTAATTGTAGATAGGCACTCATTGGGGAATTATGGTCACTTTCAGTAATTGTAGATAGGCACTCATTGGGGAATTATGCCCACTTTCAGTATTGTAGATAGGTACTCATTGGGGAATTATGCTCACTTTCAGTAATTGTAGATAGGTACTCATTGGGGAATTATGCTCACTTTCAGTAATTGTAGATAGGCGCTCATTTGGGAATGATGCTCACTTTCAGTAATTGTAGACAGGCACTCATTGGGGAATCATGCTCACTTTCAGTAATTGCAGATAGGCACTCATTGGGGAATCATGCTCACTTTCAGTAATTGTAGACAAGCACTCATTGGGGAATCATACTCACTTTCAGTAATTGTAGAAAGGCACTCGTTTGGACATTATGGTCACTTTCAGTAATTGTAGATAGGCACTCATTGGGGAATTATGGTCACTTTCAGTAATTGTAGATAGGCACTCATTTGGGAATCATGCTCATTTTCAGTAATTGTAGATAGGTACTCATTGGGGAATTATGGTCACTTTCAGTAATTGTAGATAGGCACTCATTGGGGAATTATGCCCACTTTCAGTATTGTAGATGGGTACTCATTGGGGAATTATGCTCACTTTCAGTAATTGTAGATAGGTACTCATTGGGGAATTATGCTCACTTTCAGTAATTGTAGATAGGCGCTCATTTGGGAATGATGCTCACTTTCAGTAATTGTAGACAGGCACTCATTGGGGAATCATGCTCACTTTCAGTAATTGCAGATAGGCACTCATTGGGGAATCATGCTCACTTTCAGTAATTGTAGACAAGCACTCATTGGGGAATCATGCTCACTTTCAGTAATTGTAGAAAGGCACTCGTTTGGAAATTATGGTCACTTTCAGTAATTGTAGATAGGCACTCATTTGGGAATCATGCTCACTTTCAGTAATTGTAGAAAGGCACTCGTTTGGAAATGATGGTCACTTTCAGTAATTGTAGATAGGCACTCATTTGGGAATCGTGCTCACTTTCAGTATTGTAGATAGGCACTCATTGGGGAATCATGCTCACTTTCAGTAATTGTAGATAGGCACTCATTGGGGAATTATGCTCACTTTCAGTAATTGTAGGTAGGTACTCATTGGGGAATTATGCTCACTTTCAGTAATTGTAGATAGGCACTCATTGGGGAATTATGCTCACTTTCAGTAATTGTAGATAGGTACTCATTGGGGAATTATGCTCACTTTCAGTAATTGTAGATAGGCACTCATTGGGGAATCATGCTCACTTTCAGTAATTGTAGATAGGCACTCATTGGGGAATCATGCTCACTTTCAGTAATTGTAGATAGGCGCTCATTGGGGAATCATGCTCACTTTCAGTAATTGTAGATAGGCGCTCATTTGGGAATGATGCTCACTTTCAGTAATTGTAGACAGGCACTCATTGGGGAATCATGCTCACTTTCAGTAATTGTAGATAGGCGCTCATTGGGGAATTATGCTCACTTTCAGTAAGTGTAGATAGGCGCTCATTGGGGAATCATGCTCACTTTCAGTAATTGTAGATAGGCGCTCATTTGGGAATGATGCTCACTTTCAGTAATTGTAGATAGGCGCTCATTTGGGAATCATGCTCACTTTCAGTAATTGTAGATAGGCACTCATTGGGGAATCATGCTCACTTTCAGTAATTGTAGAAAGGCACTCGTTTGGAAATCATGGTCCCTTTCAGTAATTGTAGATAGGCACTCATTTGGGAATCATGCTCACTTTCAGTAATTGTAGATAGGGACTCATTGGGGAAATATGCTCACTTTCAGTAATTGTAGACAGGCACTCATTGGGGAATCATGCTCACTTTCAGTAATTGTAGATAAGCACTCATTGGGGAATCATGCTCACTTTCAGTAATTGTAGATAGGCACTCATTGGGGAATCATCCTCACTTTCAGTAATTGTAGACAGGCACTCATTGGGGAATCATGCTCACTTTCAGTACTTGTAGAAAGGCACTCGTTTGGAAATTATGGTCTCTTTCAGTAATTGTAGATAGGCACTCATTTGGGAATCATGCTCACTTTCAGTAATTGTAGATAGGTACTCATTGGAGAATCATGCTCACTTTCAGTAATTGTAGATAGGCACTCATTGGGGAATTATGCTCACTTTCAGTAATTGTAGATAGGTACTCATTGGGGAATTATGCTCACTTTCAGTAATTGTAGATAGGTACTCATTGGGGAATTATGCTCACTTTCAGTAATTGTAGATAGGCGCTCATTTGGGAATGATGCTCACTTTCAGTAATTGTAGACAGGCACTCATTGGGGAATCATGCTCACTTTCAGTAATTGCAGATAGGCACTCATTGGGGAATCATGCTCACTTTCAGTAATTGTAGACAAGCACTCATTGGGGAATCATGCTCACTTTCAGTAATTGTAGAAAGGCACTCGTTTGGAAATTATGGTCATTTTCAGTAATTATAGATAGGCACTCATTTGGGAATCATGCTCACTTTCAGTAATTGTAGAAAGGCACTCGTTTGGAAATGATGGTCTCTTTCAGTAATTGTAGATAGGCACTCATTTGGGAATTATGGTCACTTTCAGTAATTGTAGATAGGCACTCATTTGGGAATCATGCTCACTTTCAGTAATTTTAGATAGGGACTCATTGGGGAATTATGCCCACTTTCAGTATTGTAGATAGGCACTCATTGGGGAATCATGCTCACTTTCAGTAATTGTAGATAGGTACTCATTGGGGAATTATGCTCACTTTCAGTAATTGTAGACAGGCACTCATTGGGGAATCATCCTCACTTTCAGTATTGTAGATAGGCACTCATTGGGGAATCATCCTCACTTTCAGTATTGTAGATAGGCACTCATTGGGGAATCATGCTCACTTTCAGTAATTTTAGATAGGGACTCATTGGGGAATTATGGTCACTTTCAGTAATTGTAGATAGGCACTCATTTGGGAATCATGCTCACTTTCAGTATTGTAGATAGGCACTCGTTTGGAAATTATGGTCACTTTCAGTAATTGTAGATAGGCACTCATTGGGGAATTATGGTCACTTTCAGTAATTGTAGATAGGCACTCATTTGGGAATCATGCTCACTTTCAGTAATTGTAGATAGGTACTCATTGGGGAATTATGGTCACTTTCAGTAATTGTAGATAGGTACTCATTGGGGAATTATGCTCACTTTCAGTAATTGTAGATAGGCACTCATTGGGGAATTATGCTCACTTTCAGTAATTGTAGATAGGCACTCTGTTGGGAATCATGCTCACTTTCAGTAATTGTTGATAGGTACTCATTGGGGAATTATGCCCACTTTCAGTATTGTAGATAGGTACTCATTGGGGAATTATGCTCACTTTCAGTAATTGTAGATAGGCACTCATTGGGGAATTATGCTCACTTTCAGTAATTGTAGATAGGTACTCATTGGGGAATTATGCTCACTTTCAGTAATTGTAGATAGGCACTCATTGGGGAATCATCCTCACTTTCAGTATTGTAGATAGGCACTCATTGGGGAATCATGCTCACTTTCAGTAATTGTAGAATAGGTACTCATTGGGGAATTATGCTCACTTTCAGTAATTGTAGATAGGCACTCATTTGGGAATCATGCTCACTTTCAGTAATTGTAGATAGGTACTCATTGGGGAATTATGCCCACTTTCAGTATTGTAGATAGGTACTCATTGGGGAATTATGCTCACTTTCAGTAATTGTAGATAGGCACTCATTGGGGAATTATGCTCACTTTCAGTAATTGTAGATAGGTACTCATTGGGGAATCATGCTCACTTTCAGTAATTGTAGATAGGCACTCATTGGGGAATCATCCTCACTTTCAGTATTGTAGATAGGCACTCATTTGGGAATTATGCTAACTTTCAGTAATTGTAGATAGGCACTCATTGGAGAATCATGCTCACTTTCAGTAATTGTAGATAGGCACTCATTGGGGAATTATGCTCACTTTCAGTAATTGTAGAAAGGTACTCATTGGGGAATCATCCTCACTTTCAGTATTGTAGATATGCACTCATTGGGGAATCATGCTCACTTTCATTAATTGTAGATAGGGACTCATTGGGCAATTATGCTCACTTTCAGTAATTGTAGATAGGCACTCATTTGGGAATTATGCTCACTTTCAGTAATTGTAGATAGGCACTCATTGGAGAATCATGCTCACTTTCAGTAATTGTAGATAGGTACTCATTGGGGAATTATGCTCACTTTCAGTATTTGTAGATAGGCGCTCATTTGGGAATGATGCTCACTTTCAGTAATTGTAGACAGGCACTCATTGAGGAATCATGCTCACTTTCAGTAATTGTAGATAGGCACTCATTGGGGAATCATGCTCACTTTCAGTAATTGTAGACAAGCACTCATTGGGGAATCATGCTCACTTTCAGTAATTGTAGAAAGGCACTCGTTTGGAAATTATGGTCACTTTCAGTAATTGTAGACAGGCACTCATTTGGGAATCATGCTCACTTTCAGTAATTGTAGAAAGGCACTCGTTTGGAAATTATGGTCACTTTCAGTAATTGTAGATAGGCACTCATTTGGGAATCATGCTCACTTTCAGTAATTGTGATAGGTACTCATTGGGGAATTATGGTCACTTTCAGTAATTGTAGATAGGCACTCATTTGGGAATCATGCTCAATTTCAGTAATTTTAGATAGGGGCTCATTGGGGAATTATGCCCACTTTCAGTATTGTAGATAGGCACTCATTGGGGAATCATGCTCACTTTCAGTAATTGTAGATAGGTACTCATTGGGGAATTATGGTAACTTTCAGTAATTGTAGATAGGCACTCATTTGGGAATCATGCTCACTTTCAGTAATTTTAGATAGGGACTCATTGGGGAATTATGGTCACTTTCAGAAATTGTAGATAGGCACTCATTTGGGAATCATGCTCACTTTCAGTATTGTAGATAGGCACTCGTTTGGAAATTATGGTCACTTTCAATAATTGTAGATAGGCACTCATTTGGGCATCATGCTCACTTTCAGTAATTGTAGATAGGGACTCATTGGGGAATTATGGTCACTTTCAGTAATTGTAGATAGGCACTCATTTAGGAATCATGCTCACTTTCAGTAATTGTAGATAGGTACTCATTGGGGAATTATGGTCACTTTCAGTAATTGTAGATAGGCACTCATTGGGGAATTATGCCCACTTTCAGTATTGTAGATAGGTACTCACTGGGGAATTATGCTCACTTTCAGTAATTGTAGATAGGCACTCATTGGGGAATTATGCTCACTTTCAGTAATTGTAGATAGGTACTCATTGGGGAATTATGCTCACTTTCAGTAATTGTAGATAGGCACTCATTGGGGAATCATCCTCACTTTCAGTATTGTAGATAGGCACTCATTGGGGAATCATGCTCACTTTCAGTAATTGTAGATAGGCACTCATTTGGGAATCATGCTCACTTTCAGTAATTGTAGATAGGTACTCATTGGGGAATCATGCCCACTTTCAGTATTGTAGATAGGTACTCATTGGGGAATTATGCTCACTTTCAGTAATTGTAGATTTGCACTCATTGGGGAATTATGCTCACTTTCAGTAATTGTCGATAGGTACTCATTGGGGAATTATGCTCACTTTCAGTAATTGTAGATAGGCACTCATTGGGGAATCATCCTCACTTTCAGTATTGTAGATAGGCACTCATTGGGGAATCATGCTCACTTTCAGTAATTGTAGATAGGCACTCATTGGGGAATTATGCTCACTTTCAGTAATTGTAGATAGGTACTCATTGGGGAATTATGGTCACTTTCAGTAATTGTAGATAGGCACTCATTGGGGAATTATGCCCACTTTCAGTATTGTAGATAGGTACTCACTGGGGAATTATGCTCACTTTCAGTAATTGTAGATAGGCACTCATTGGGGAATTATGCTCACTTTCAGTAATTGTAGATAGGTACTCATTGGGGAATTATGCTCACTTTCAGTAATTGTAGATAGGCACTCATTGGGGAATCATCCTCACTTTCAGTATTGTAGATAGGCACTCATTGGGGAATCATGCTCACTTTCAGTAATTGTAGATAGGCACTCATTTGGGAATCATGCTCACTTTCAGTAATTGTAGATAGGTACTCATTGGGGAATCATGCCCACTTTCAGTATTGTAGATAGGTACTCATTGGGGAATTATGCTCACTTTCAGTAATTGTAGATTTGCACTCATTGGGGAATTATGCTCACTTTCAGTAATTGTCGATAGGTACTCATTGGGGAATTATGCTCACTTTCAGTAATTGTAGATAGGCACTCATTGGGGAATCATCCTCACTTTCAGTATTGTAGATAGGCACTCATTGGGGAATCATGCTCACTTTCAGTAATTGTAGATAGGCACTCATTGGGGAATTATGCTCACTTTCAGTAATTGTAGATAGGTACTCATTGGGGAATTATGCTCACTTTCAGTAATTGTAGATAGGCACTCATTGGGGAATTATGCTCACTTTCAGTAATTGTAGATAGGTACTCATTGGGGAATTATGCTCACTTTCAGTAATTGTAGATAGGTACTCATTGGGGAATTATGCTCTATTTCAGTAATTGTAGATAGGCACCTTATCTATAGTAATTCTATACCCAGAGCTATGCCCACTGAAGTGATGTTTGCACTCTTGATGAATTGTATTTATTACTTTTGTATCGCTTGAATGTTTTGTATTTTGAAATGTTTTAATAAACCAGAGAAAAGCCTCAATGTCATTCATCTATACTTCCTCCACTATAAGGTTTGCCCTAAAGCGGAAAGGTGTCCTTCTAAAATTGGCTTTTTACAGGAGTCCTTTTTGATGCTCATTTTGGGGGATAATAGTGCATATTTGCAAGTCAAGGGGCAACAGTCTCATGAATGATCGCACATAAAGAAAGCTCAGTGGGCGAGCATTTTCATTTGTTTGAGAGGTGATCTGTGCAATTTTAGGGGGGCTTGGAAGCAGTGCAGAGGGTTAGTCGGCGAGCTCCCATGTCTCCTTTAGTTCCGGCAGCCTGCTCCAGACTCTAACGTATCACTGGTCCCCTGCACTCACGTGGGTGCTGGAGCACATTTCCAAGTGACGGCCCTTAAGGGGGCACTGCAAAATGCTAACTAAAAACAGTCCTTTCTATCCTTGTTTCAAGGACTGGTGTGCAAGTGGGACAAAAGAGGTTCATACCCCGTTCCGATGCCCGGGATGGGCCTGTCTTGTCACACGCATCTCCCAGCATTTGTTCCAAAGAGGCACAGCTGGAATGTCTTTGTTGTCTGTGCACTGTAAAGCGCGGCCTGTTGTGCACTACAGGAGGCAGTGCTTAATTTGTAAAAAATATTAGCCCCTTAATGCCGGGCGCCGCCCAACAGTGAAGCCCGTGCCAGTTCAGTGCTAGACCTACCTAGATCGGCAAAGGGGCAACTCGTTTGTCTTGGAAGCAAGACAAAGCAACACAGATTCAAATCTCGATCCTGCGCTTAGAAATCAATCTCTGGTATTGTGCGCATTATAAAAGAACAATTATTAAAATACAAATATAATCTCTGTATATACCCCTTTGCAATCGGAGTGCCTCAGTCCTGTCCCCTCTTCATGCACCACAACTTGTACTTAGTGTACCCTGCCATGCGATTACTCTGCCAGCCCTGAAATTCTCATGTGCACACCTACTTGTTGCAGCTCTTCTCTACCTTGAAATAAATACAAATATAACAATGGTGTTGGCTGCAAGAGGCATTGAAATGGAGACTACGGTCAGTGAGAAGTTGGGTCACTGGGTAGTCCACAGGGTACGCTTGATTTCTGGATAACCGGTGGGATAATGTAGGCATGAGCATGATGAATTGATTGAATCAATGATCATTCATGCCTACATTATTATTGCGGCGGCCGCGGGCCACGGCCACCATATCCATTCCACGGGGCTACATTACTATCACGGCGGCAGCCACAGGCCACCATATCCACGGCGGCCGGGGCCACCCGCCGCAATAATAATGTAGGCATGAATGATTGATTCAATCAATTCATGCCTACATTATTATTGTGGCGGCTGCGGGCCACGGCCACCATATCCATTCCACGGGGCTACATTATTATGACGGTGGGCGGCCGCAGGCCATCATATCCACGGCGGCCGGGGCAACCCGCCGCAATAATAATGTAGGCATGAATGATTGATTCAATCAATTCATGCCTACATTATTATTGCGGCGGCTGCGGGCCACGGCCACCATATCCATTCCACGGGGCTACATTAGTATTACGGCGGGCGGCTGCAGGCCACCAAATCCACAGCGGCCGGTAAATTAAGGTTTTTCTGTGCAAATCGCAGGTGGCGCACGAGCACCCTCACGGGCCGCAACCACTGCGTTCCGCGCACAATCCAAGATGGCCACCGGCCACACGTGTGGGCCCGTGCCGACATGGAGCAGCGTTCTCCTCCCTGGACGCTACCGGAGCTGAGGACTGCTCGTCCTCGTCGCCAGTGTGGTGTTGTGGGATTGTGGGGCGATGTCAGGCCCCACACACTGGCGCACACACACGCATCCAGCACTCATACAGAGAGACACGCCGGAGACGTGTTGCTGCTATGGTCTCCGGCGCGAACTGCCAGCCGGGACCGTCTTTATTCAGAACGCGCATGCGCGAGCCTCGTAGTGGGCCGCGCATGCGCAATACCGCGTATTAACTACGCAACGGACGGGGCCGCCTGCCGCAATAATAATGTAGGCATGAATGATCATTGATTCAATCAATTCATCATGCTCATGCCTACATTATTATTGCGGAGGCCGCGGGCCACGGCCTCCATATCTGGCCCCAACACGGATTATCGCTCGCTCATTCTGGCACTCTTGGGTCACATGTTTATTGACTGAGATTTACATCACCCGCTTTAAATAAACCCCAGAGTTTCACATCCGAGCATTACAACACACGTTTTTGCCTTTTTTCTAGCAAATGTGAGAACGTGTTTGATGCCACCTTTTTGAACCAGGGTATACGTTAATCCCATTTGAAAACGGTGCGTTTAAAGACAAAAAAGCGCAAATGTAGTTTGTGAGTAGTAAACCAGTGTTTCACAATCGGCCACAAAAGTAGAGGGTAGCTCAGTGGCAACGTGTTCAACATGGAAACAAGACTACACGAAACAGCACAGGTTCGAACCCCAGGTCCTAGTTTAGAAACCTCTGGATGTTTAAGCGCATTATAAATACGTAACTAAGACAAAAAGAAAACAATTACGCTACTGAAAAACAAACAATTCCTCTAGCAGCGCCTGCTTGCCCGTAGGCTGTGAACGCTTCAAAAAAATGCAAAATAAATAAACCAGCCCAGCAATAATTGCCCGCGGCGCGAGAAACTAATCCATCATCTATATTGAGGTGATGGAGATGACATCATACATCTTTTGTGGCACTTACCTGGAAGGGACGCCAACGAAGTGTACTCAAAGAAAAAAAGGTTGCGTTTGATCCCGTGTGAGGGGAGTACACCCGCCACATCCACATTTCAGCTGTGTCTTCTGTGCTATTAGTGCGTCATTATAGGATGCGCCCCCAACCTCGTCTAGTGTCCCAAATGCCAGCACTTTATGCTGAAGCAGGCTCCACTCCCCTACTGTGCACCTCGTTTATCAACTGTCTTTATTTCTGTTAATTGCTGGTAAAAGAATTAGGAACAATAGCGGGAGAACAGTGTGCGCCAGGTTTGCTGAAGTAATTCAGTTTCGGCAGATGCGTTGAGCTGCAAGCTGCCCCCATGGCAAGTCAGCAGTTCTCGCCGCAACCCCCCACTCCGACCAAGGAGGTAGGAACTGGCTTTCATGCTACTGGGTGCGAGAAACGTTGTCAGTTTGCCAAAACAGCAGCTGTATTGGAGGGGACTTCACATGCCCTTAGTTAGACACCATCACAAACAGGAAATGACATCATATGCCCTTTGAATATATTGATAGGGAGGGACTTCACACCGTTTTCACCCTGACAACATCACAGAAAGTGGACTGTTAACTCCTCTGCATTCTTCTGCAGCTTCCAATGTGTATGTACATTCTCTTTTTACAGCGCTTTTGCGAAAGCGCTATTTCAGTAACAAATCATTACCTCCACGTCCACTCTTCCTCGTCACAGTACTTACCTCATGAGGCACCCGCCTCCGACACAGGACCTTCTTCTATTTCTTCTTATTTCTATAACTCCTCCCCCACACCCACGTCACTTAGTTTAATTTTTCCTGCCTCCGGCAGGTTGGGCTTGTTTTTTCTTCCCGGCGCGGGGCGCTGGGGAGCTCCGAATGCTGGCCCCCTGGTGGGGCTGTGTGGCGGGGCCTTCGGCTCCTTCAGGTGTGGCAAGACTCCTGGGTTCCCTGCGGGGCTTGGGACCCGGTTGAGTCAGGCTGCCTTGCCTGGTTTCTGCTGGGCTTTGGCCAGCGCAGGGCTTCGTGGCCCGGGTTCTGGGAGAACGGACCCGGGTTCAGGTAAGGAGAAGGGGGGCATGTTTTTCCTGTTGCATGGCCATGCTGCATGGGCGGCTGTGCACGGATTGGCGGCTCCTTTTTCTTGTTTGAGCCACGTGCTCCGGAGGAGGGTGGGCTCCTCCTCTGATGCTGCAGGCATGTTGCCATAGGAATTAATTGATGTTGTTCCTATTGGTTATTGTTCTTTCTGGCCTCTATTTGAATGTGGGAGAGGCACGTTAGCAATTGTTTGTATGTGGAGCCTTGGTTCAGTGTGCAGGGGTCTTTGGTGAAGCAGGCTTCCTTGGTCACTGTTTTTGGGCTTACTCAACATGGGAAAACATTCTGCAAAGAGCAGGCATCTGGTCCTGTCTTCTTCTTCTTCGTCTTCCTCTTCTCCTGATTTACACAGAAAGAGAAAGAAGAAGGCTAAGCGTTTTTCCCTGACCAGAAAGGATTTGAAGAAGCTGCTTAAGCATCGTAGAGGGAGTCGCACACACGCTCATGGACACAAGCGCAGGCGTCTGTCTTCCTCATCCTCCTCTTCTTCTGGCGCTGAGTCTTCGGCCTCTTCTTGTTCCTCTTTGGCTGATGCTGAAGGGAAGTATCTGGACAGAGAGGGAGTGGAGGAGGTGCTGGCTCAAGTTGGAGATTGCATGGGATTTTCAGAGCCCCTGGTGCCGGTGGAGGCGGCCGACCCTTCTATTCGCCAGTATAGGCATACACCTAGGAAGGGGTTGCCTTTGGTTTCCGATATCCGGGAAAAAATCCTCCGGGAATGGCATGACCCGGAGAAGATTGCAATGCCCCGCTTCATGTCCAAACTTTACCCTTTGAAGGGCGAGACTTTGCTGTCTGATCCAGTTGAGGTCGACGTTATCCTCGCCAGCCTGGTGGGTCGCTCCTCTATGTCGGCCGAGGAGGCGGCCGTCCGGGATCCAGTGGACCGCCGAGTTAATTCCGGCCTTAAGAAGGTTCATGCTGGGGCGCATCTGGCCCTTCGAGCAAATATCTATGGTTCCTACACAGCTGAAACAGTGTTGAATGGTTTCAGGGAGTTGAAAAAGGCTGTAAATGAAGGCTCTGATTGTGCCCCTTTGCTTACAGACATGCAGAGACAGGTTGAGTTTTTGGCTGATCTGGCTTTTGATGGGGTGCGTGGTTCAGCCATGGCCATGGGGGCTGGTATATCTGCCCGGAGGCATTTGCACCTAAGGGACTGGAAGACCGATGGGTCTCAGAAGGCGGCTGCCCTGAAACTTCCTTTCACTGGGTCCAGGCTTTTTGGTGATTGCCTTGAGGATAAGGTGCACAAAGTTTTTAGGGCGGACAAACATGCTGACAAGCTTCGACGCAAGCCTCCTTCAACGGCCAAGAAATCTTCCTCTGGGGCTGGTCCAGTGACCAGCAGGTCTTTTCCTGGCTCCTCATCACATTCTTTTCGGAGGGCTAGGGGGGGTCGGGGTCCTCCACGCTCTTCACGTCCTGGCCCGGCACCTAAGTCCTGACGGTTTGGAATTGCCGGTGGGCGGGCGGCTCCGGCAGTTTTTTCCAGTATGGGAAAGGTGGTGTTCCGACTCATGGGTTCTGGACACAGTACAATGGGGGTATCGAGTGCATTTCCTGTCTCCTCCTATCCAGCATTGCATGGTTCGGACTGTGGTTCCCAGGTCTCGGCTGAAGAGGTTGGCCATGGACGCCGCGCTCTCCGAATTAATGTTGAAGGCGGCCATCATGCCCGTTCCTCTCCCTGTGCAGGGTCAGGGGTTCTACTCACGGGTGTTCCTGGTCCCCAAACCTTCGGGGAAGTACCGTCTAATTCTGGACCTCAAAGCCCTGAACTGCTTCGTCCAAAAGGAACACTTCAAGATGGAGACTTTACAGAACATTCTTCCGATGTTAATAAAGGGGGATTGGATGACATCTCTGGATCTCCAGGACGCTTATTACCATGTGGCTCTCCGTCCCTGGCACATGCAGTTCTTCCGCTTTGCAGTGGGATCCCGACATTTTCAGTTCAGGGTGCTCCCGTTCGGACTGCGATCTGCCCCCAGAGTTTTCACCAAGCTGGTGGCTCCCCTGGTGGCGCACTTACATCTGCGGGGCATTCAGATATTTCCCTACCTGGACGATTGGTTGGTCAAAGCGTCCTGCCGGCAGACTGTCATTTCTCATCTCCGATTGGTCTGCCAGGCATTACAGGACTGGGGTTTCCTGGTCAACTGGCAGAAATCCCAACTGGAGGCTTCTCAGGATCTAGTTTTCATTGGTGCACAGGTTTGCACCAGGATGGGGAAGGTGTTCCTGTCCCTGGAGAGGGTCCGTCGCTTGCTGACTGTTCTGGGCAGGGTTCTCGGGAGGCAGTATGTCCCGGCCCGCCTATTGCTGAAATTGCAGGGGCACATGGCTTCTTGCGTGTTTCTAGTTCCCTGGGCCCGTCTTCATCTACGCCCCCTGGTGTCCTACCTTCTCTCCCACTGGCTCCCTTCATCTCAAGCTTTCGAGGCTTTGATTCCGGTGTCTCTGGCGCTGCGGGTCTCCCTGCAGTGGTGGTTGAGGGTTCCGAAACTACGGGCTGGGGTGTCCCTGATCATTCCTCCGGTGACCACACTTACTACCGACGCCAGTGGAAGGGGCTGGGGAGCTACGTTGGGAGTTCTCTCTGCTCAGGGGTTGTGGGATCCGGAAGAGAGCCATCGGACATCCAATTGGCGAGAGTTGTGTGCCATTCTCCGGGCTCTGGTGTACTTCAGGAGGTTGCTGATGGGCCGGGCAGTTTTGGTCCGGACGGACAATACGACAGCTTTGGCTTACGTCAACCGCCAAGGGGGTTCCGGCCGCTCCTTGAATGCCCTGGCAGCTCAGATAGGTGCTTGGGGGGAATCACATCTGGTGTCCCTGGTGGCTTCACATATCAGGGGGGTGGACAATGTTCGGGCGGATCTACTCAGCCGCCGGTTTCCCTCCTCGGTGGAACTGGTCCTCTCGACCCAGGTTTTTGCAGAGATCTGTGTCAGGTTCGGGACCCCTATTCTGGACCTGTTTGCGTCTCCAGCCTCAGCAAAAGTTCCCCTCTTCTGCTCTCGTTCTCAGACAGAGGGTGCGTGGGGGGTGGACGCCCTCTCTGTGCAGTGGCCTCAGGGTCTCCTTTATGCTTTTCCACCTATTCCTCTTCTGCCTCGGGTGGTTCAGCGCATCAGAATATCCAGGGTGACTGTATTGTTGTTCGCTCCGTACTGGCCCCGCCGGAGTTGGTTCCCCTCTCTGTTGGAGCTTCGGTGCCAGGAGCCTTGGCTGGTTCCGAAGTGGCCTTGTCCCCTTCTGGGGGAGCTACGGTTGGGGGTCCGCCAGATACAATGGGCAGTGTGGATATTGCACGGGCTAGGCTGATATCTCAGGGGTTTTCTGGTCCTGTGGTGGATTCCATAATGAATGCTCTTAGACCTTCCACTCTGAAGGCTTACGGCAGACATTGGAGCCATTTCCGGGACTGGTGTGGGCGGTCTGGGATTCCACCCCTGCGTTCTGGCCTCCCCGCTATCCTTCAATTCCTCCGGGATGGGTTTGACAAGGGCCTGGCGGTTTTCCACGCTTCGCTCTCAGTGGGCCTCCATAAAATTCCTTTTGGGGGACTCTGATGGGCACTTGGATGGGGAGGTGTTGGTGGGGAAGTTGCTCAGGGGTTTTTCTTCTTCCCGTCCTTGTACTTATAAGGGGCTTCCTCCTTGGGATCTCCCTCTTGTCTTAAAGTTTCTTCAAGGGCCTCCTTTTGAGCCCATTTCCGAAATTGATATGAAACATCTGACGCTGAAGACTGCTTTTCTGATTGCCATAACTTCTGCCCGTAGGCTTGGGGAGATTGGGGCTCTGTTATGTCACCCCCCTTTCCTGAGGGTTCTGCCAGACTCGGTGGTGCTGAGGTGTGATCCGAAGTTTCTCCCTAAAGTTGTTTCTCGTTTTCACACCTCTCAGGATCTGGTTCTCCCTGCCTTTTTTCAAAATCCGCAAACGCCAGAAGAAGTGGCTTGGCATAGCATTGATGTGCGGCGGGCGGTGGTGGAGTACTTGGCTAGAACTGCCCCTTTCCGCCGCTCTGACAGTCTTCTGATTACTTTTGGCCCGGCTGGGGCTGGGCGTAAGGCATCTGTAGTGTCCATTAGCCGATGGATCCGTCTTGTAGTCTCCATGGCCTATGTGGCTTCAGGCCTGCCTGTGCCTGCGCACGTTCAGGGGCGGTCCACCAGAGGTTTGGCGGCCTCATGGGCCGATGCTAGGGGGGTTTCTCTACAGGAGATATGTAGAGCTGCCACTTGGGCTGATCAGAGCACCTTCATCAACCACTATAGGTTGAATGTCTCCCACTCGGGGGTTGGTTCCTTCGGGGTTGGAGTTTTGTCTGTGGGGATGTAATATTGGAGTTATTAAAGGTGTGTGTTTCTGCACTGTTTTGACTCTTGTCTCATTGGGACCTTTTTCCCCGTTTGTTGCTTTGGTATACCTCATGAGGTAAGTACTGGGACGAGGAAGAGTGGACGTGGAGGTAATGTTCTGATTACTTACCGGTAATCTTCATTACTCCTAGTCCTACTCTTCCTCGTCACAGTACTGACGACCCTCCTCACCCTCCCTGCGGGGAAGGTCCCATGCTACGGCTTGGTAATATGAAACTAAGTGACGTGGGTGTGGGGGAGGAGTTATAGAAATAAGAAGAAATAGAAGAAGGTCCTGTGTCGGAGGCGGGTGCCTCATGAGGTAAGTACTGTGACGAGGAAGAGTAGGACTAGGAGTAATGAAGATTACCGGTAAGTAATCAGAACATTATCAATAAACCCGCTTTGTATAGATTTATGGGAGATTTTGACATTGTTTATTACATTTGCAGTGCCTTCAGAGAAAGTACTGAAACTTGCGTCCTTATATGACTAAACGCTTGTCAGAAAGGAGCACGTCCCCTGTTCTGGCTATCTTGGAAACGGGCTTTGAAAAAAGAAACCGCGTGGCTGATGTTTAGACTCGTGAAGAGGTTATAAATCGTGTTTTTTAGCACGTTTGTTTGCGTCAACACAGCGGAAAGTGCAGGCGAGAAGTGTCGTTTCTGACATAATGAAAGTCTGCAGCCTGCGTTGAAGAGGCCTATACGCCACTCTCATCGCACGCAGCGTCCATCCACTCACACTGCCTCTAATAATACCTCTAATAATAGCCGTTTAACACCCTCATCAATGAAAAGGTCGGCAGAGGTTCCCAAATTCTCATTGATAAAACCTGTCAGGTTGCTGACATTTTAGAAAGCCAAAAGCGTTCAGAGCACGCGAGCGCAAGGCGCAGACAGAAGCGGGTGATGGATGGATGTCTGTGTCTCTGGGCATGGCTGGAAGCATGGCCGCCGCATGTAGGCATGAAGAAGGGAGGCTCTCCATGATCGGCTGCGCTGCTACAGCTTTTCCTTACATTATTATTGCGGCGCCGGCGGACCACGGGCCCGGCACCATATCCACGGCAGGCCGCGGCGCCGCGGCAATAATAATGTAATGTAGGCCCGGCGACAGCCGACATGATACAACATATTTGCAAACAAAAAATGCATCATTTTTTCACAGTCCAGAAAGAAATGAGTTACTGTGCTGGCTGCTGCCCTGATAAATTAAACATACACGAAGGCAATAGACCTTCTAGGCCGCAATGCACGTCACGGGACCACACGTGCGTGCAAGGAGGCTGAGGGAGGCTCTGCTCTCAGGAGTTACTGCAGCCAGCCACGCCTTAACATTCAACAACATGTGAAGTGAAGGTGGCGTGCGCTGCTCAACAGACCCACGTGACCCCACCCCTCCACCCCACGTCACCATGTCATTTCAGTGGCTCACAAGAAGAACAGCCAATGAAAACTATACATTCTGTGTTACTATACAGAATGTATCAAACACAACAGAATGTTGTTTTTCATTGACTGTCCTTATTGTGAACTCCCAGGCCCGGCCAGGCTGAGGCCCTGCAAAGCAATGAATGATTTATGATGGAAGCTAAAGCTTGCAGGAAAGAAAGTTGAACAACATAGCAATTGCAACGATGCCAAAGCAATTACACGTGGCCAGCCGGCCCAATCATGTTCTGGTGCCCAAAAAAGACTGCCGTGTTGGCCACCACCAACCACTGGCACAAATTAAGTACTGACAGGAGGTGCATATTCACGAGCCCTTTTAGTATAGGTTGCCGCGTCTTTCTTTGGTACAGATGAAGACATGCACAGCTAGTCACGTGTACGACAAAAATGAGTTTGGGGAATTGGCCCCATATTTGATTGCTATCTTCAAAGGTACCAGATAATATCATATAATTTCAAAAAATGAACTGTATGATCAGAGTTGGCCTTAGTTGGGGGGTGAGCTGGGCGACCGCCCGGGGCGCCATGCCCCCCAGGGCACCATTAGCCCCTGCCACGCCTGCTCAGGGGAGTCTTTTTGCTGTCAAATGCGCCCGCAACGGCAGGCGCATTTAAGATGCTCCCCTCCACCGCGGGCGCCCCAATGACAAAAGGTGCCATTAGCCCCGCACCTCGCCAGCTCGGAGGAGTCTTTCAAAGGCTCCCCCGAGCTGGCATGGTGGCAGAAGGCGTTGCAGGCACCTCATTGTCATTGAATGCACCCGCGGCGGCATGCTCATTCAATGACAATGGGCTGACGTGACCTATGCATATCATTACCTCCTCGCCGGAGCGAGGAGAGTAAAAATGTTTTTAAAAAGTGGCCCATCCTAGCCCCGCCCCTTTCGCCCTGCCCCCTGTTCACAAGGGGCGCCAATTCGCCCAGGGCGCTGCTGCCCTTAAGGCCGGTCCTGTGTATGATATCACTTCTTTCATGACATAACTTCCGTTAATCAGCTTTGAATTCAAGGCTGAGAGGGGGGCCTGCATATGAGCAGCCCAATTGCTCATGCCTGGAATACAAACACGAGCATCAGACCTGCAGTCCCCCTTACCAAAGTCGAATGCTACATTTGGGGCTCGATTCATGGAATTCTTGCACGTTTCAAAGTGACTTTACACTGCCGACACAAACCCTGATTCATGGAACTGTGCAAAGTGCATTTTTGCAGTGCAAAGTCATTTTGTACTGCAAAAATGACCACTTGCACTGACTTTGCACTGCAAAAATACACTTTACACAGTTCCATGAATCAGGGTTTGTGTCGGCCGTGAAAAGTTACTTTTCAGCAGTGCAAAGTCACTTTTCAGTAGTGCAAATATTCCATGAATCGGACCCTTAGTATTTAACTTGTCTTTTTATCGCATTCGAAGACTACAGCTAGTCTTTTTTAGTATTCCATAGTGTTCTTTATAAGCAGAATACTACATGAAGACTATTCAGTGTGCTGATTACTAGTCAATTACTAATGGAATACTAAACAAAGTATCTATGGGATCACTGCGCCGCCTGTAACTGAGCCGACGAAAATGTCGATGCCAATTACGGTGCGGCGCAGTGATCAAATAGATCACTTTATAGGCGTCTCCCGGCCCGCTTTCCCTTAACTGAGCCTCCCCCACCTCACTTACCTTTGCGGCGCCCTGCTATCCCTTCAGTGTCAGTTCCTCCTGCTTACGTAGGTCAGAGCTGACGCGGCAGGGTGCTTTTTTGTTGTTGTACTTTCTTGTCCCCCGCTTAACACAGCGGTAAGCGGGGGACACCCCCGCAACCCCTAACTCCCGTTGGGTGCAATCATGGGAGTTAGTCTTTTGTGCGCCCACAAAAGTCGCAGTGACTGCGGTAGCGCACACATGAGGGCAATATTTGTGGACGATTCCCCATACAAATACTTGTTTGTAGTCCTTTTAGTCTTCATTTAGTATTGAATCCTACACCCCCAATATTGACCGATATTGAGAAGACAAAAAAAAGCTCAAAAGAAGATTTTCCATTTTGGTGAGGGAGAAATCTGCAATACTGTACGGCATGAGGAAGTACCCCACTGGCAAGGCGAAAATGCAGTGGATAATCGCTGATGACATTTCCATATAGAAAGCGGGAGGCTCTTAGGCCAACAAACACAATAAAAGCCTGTTTCCTTTTTTAATTAAATAGCTGAGTACAACATTTACTTGCGTCGCACGTGGTGCACACAAATCCCATTAGCTGTGATTATGGACCTCTACGCAGAGGCTTCATGTGCCAAAGATTGCCACAAAGAACCTTTATATTGTTGTATTAAGAATTCAGCTATTTATCTATCATGCTGCGCGTTCGCGCCATAATTAAAAAGGATTATGGCGGAGAGGCCGCTTGTCTGCTGGTATGCCCCCTAAGGAATGCCGAGGGATTAACATGTTACCCCATGCTCCTAACATTTGCAAAAGGACTGAAACCCCAGCTTTGTTCTTTCGAGGGCAGAGGGTTCGTTAACTAGTCAACGTTTTGTATGCCACAGACCAAAAGAAAACTGGCGTTGAGCCATGGTGCTGCTCACTAATGCAACCAAGAGACAAGCATGTAGCATCGAGTTTGCAAAACTAAATGCAAATGTCATGATCCACTGAATTCGCTGAAGAAGAACCACTTTCCTTCTCGTCACCTTCTTATCAAGTCCGCAAAGCTTATTGCAAATTTAATAGGCAAATTCATCGTGTTGTGTAAGGACGTAACATGGCTGACCACTTTTGTATTTGGTTTTAAAGACTTTTCCAAGAGATCATCACAGAGAATTTACTGGAAATCACTCCTGCCTTACAGCTCTTACAGGGCTTCTTAGTTAGGTATTTGGTAGCAGCCCTGTACGTTTAACCAGTAGTCCTGGATCATCTCCATGAATGTGCAGCCCAGGGGATGTTGTGGGCAGTGCTGTGGGCCGCCGCAAAATCCTACCATTCATGGAGAAGGGAAAAGTGCAGCATGGAACAAGGGGGCTGCTCTTTTAAACTGAACAGAGGCATCATTGAGCTCAGGATCTGCCATGTTGTATTGTGGTCCGTGGCCCGGTGTCAGGGGGCCAGCCACCAAATGATGCAGTTTATTAAACCATTACTGATTTGGTTCAGTTCCACAAAAAGTTCAGTGATAAGAGTGAGATTTCAGAGGCAGCCGCCCAGACGTGTTGCAGGTAACCCTTTGCACTATTTCAATGCTCTGACAGAATGTGAAAAGTTCTTCTGCCACCGAATGTAACTAAGTGTGCTGCGAGGCGGCAGCTACATTTTGAAAGAATCATATTTGTCATGTGAGGACTCAGCTTCTTCAGAGAAGTAGAAGTGCAGCGAGCGCGTAGTGATCAACTGTAAAGGGATGCAGTTGCCTTGCATTCTCTCTGCAGGAGCCTCAGTCGCTCCTTGCGCGCAAGGGACACTGCACAGATCTAGATTAGTGCAGGAGGAAGTTACAAGGACACTTAAGAAAATGGAGATGAGTTGATGATACTATCTTTGAGTCTACAGAGCAATCTTTTTACTGTCAGAGTTCTTAGAAGATGTGCGTGTACTACATGATATAGGTTCGAAGGACAGACTCCATACCCGGAGCCTCATTTTCACTGCAGCTTTCCTTTGCTTCTTGGTTGGCCTTACTACTGAGTTCCTTCTTTGTCAGTTTGGTACCTGACTATCTCAATGCTCTTTCCTTCTCATGTCCTCTTTCTATTGTCTCCTCCTGATGTCTGTGGTACAGCCCTATCCTCTCTGTGTTCCCTGCTTCCCATTCGTTGATTTGAAGTGTGTTTTTCTTGCCTTGTTAACTTGTGGGCGACTATATTTCGTCTTCGTGAGTTGGTCCTTATGTGGCACTCTTGGTTCTATGTATTTATTTAATTTGTATCCAATGCCAGTCCTACATCAAGGGTCTTTACCGGCCCACTGCTTGCCGTGCTCCACATTCGATCTTACTGGGCTTCTGCTCGTCACCTCTGCTTCTGCTCAAAGGGGGTCCTCTGACCACCAACCGGTCCCTCTGTCACCCTTTTCTTTTGAAGGGGAGTCACCTTCCACCTACTCTGTCATGTTCCTTGTCCCTACCCCAACATCATGTTTTCCGCAGCCTGCCTTCCGTCCCTGTACTCCTGTGACTTAGGGCTCACTACCCGCCTCCTTCCCACTCCTTTCAACCTTTCCCTAACCCAGACTTACCTTTGATCCCACACTGCCCTTAGTGCCATTGTAAATACCCGATCGGCAAAGCTGGTGGAATAAACACCCCCGCTACTAAAGAAAGCACACAACAGGCAATCTTATCCAAACCCCGTCGTTCGATTTTATGTTGTGGACCATTGTTGATTTGCTGTTGTTCTTCAAGACCTTGCTCTTGTCTTGTGCTTCTCCCACTTGCTGTTGTTTGTGTTTTGCTTCAATGGTGTCCTTTCTGTTTTGTTTATTGACCAATCTTGGCGAGAGAGATGTGTTTATAAGGTCTTTTGTGCATTAATAAAGGTGTCAAGACTCTGGAAATCCATTGCATCCATGTGCCGGAAAGGCCTTGTAGACCTGTTCCATTGAATCCAGTCCTCCTGCAATTGATGCTTGTAGGATGCCTTTTATGTAATGGTTTGCCCTTTCCACTTGCCTCTTGCCTTGTGGGTTATGCAGAGCGAGATTTGTGATGTTTTGTAACGGTTTGTCATACAAACTCTTGCATTTCTGTCAACATGAACTGTCTGCACTCCATTGTCTGTTAGGATGTTTGCAGGGTTCCCGCCCCTTCTGAAGAATTCCTTGAAGAAAGTAAAGGTGGCATTAGTGATGAAGTCTATCGACTTGGGCGAGCAGTCTACCATTACGATGGTGTACCTTTCACCGGGTAATTTGTAATCCCAAAGGTCAATGAAGTCGATGCCCTCTTTGCGCCAGGTTTCTGGGGCCCATTCTGCAGAATGTAGAGGTGCTGCTCTAGTCTTGCGGTGCTTGTCACTGCTTTTAGACGTGTGACGCATTTATATTTGTCTTTCAATGTCCGCATCCATGCAGGGCCACCAGAACCTTTCCCGTATGCATCATGTGGTTGGGTTCATTCCGTTGTGACCTTTCTGGCCTAAATCAATGAGCTTCAATCTCATGCCTACCAGAGGGAATGGACAAAATGTTTCTCAGGATAATGGGGCTTTGCAAGTATAGTTCCGATGCACATTCCTGGAGCCTTGTAATTCGGAACTTACTTTCCTTTCTTCAGGCCATCTGTTCAGCGCATAGTTCGTCAGTCTGCTTAGTGTGTGGTGTGGTCATATTTTGTTTCTTAATACCAATACCTTTGCGCATTTACTATTTCTCAGTGGTCATTTGAGTCAGTGAGTGATGATACAATGCATTGATCCTTGAAGATTGTTTCTTCCCTTCCTGTGTTGATTGGTAATCGGGAGGGTTCTATGTGGGAACACTGTTCTTACTTAAGAGCCCACAATGCTTAAGTAGAAACAATGGAGACGATTCTCAAAATGTTATTGCCGCAAACTGTTCTGTTTCAAACAAATGAGTTCGCGTGGCTGAGCTGGACCTCTGTTCTTTCACAGGGCTGCACGGGCCTTAGGCACGCAGCACACAAATAAAGCAAAGCGAGCACTTGTCTTGGCGTACAGCCCCGGACTGACATAGTCCTCAGCTAACTTTATTGCCGCCCCCATCATGGATACACCATACTCCTCCCAAACTTAGAATGCTAAACACTACAACTTTATGCATACAGATAGTCTTTTACTCCTGCTCTTCCACGTCGCTGCTTGGGTGGTACACCGCTTGTAATATGTACCCGTGGAGTTGGGATGATAGTTTAGGTCTCTCCCTCAGCTGGTATCGCGGGTGGGCCCTCTTCGGCTCTCTCGCCCTGGAGGGGCTTGTAGTTGCTGCGTCTTGCTGTGGGGGCTGTTCAGTTGTCATGTGAGGTGCAAAATCGTCGTCAGTCTGTTCTGGCGCTTCATGTCGTGATGGGGGGCTGGTACCACTCGACTGGTTTTACGGTTGTTCCCTCCACATTGACATTGACATAATTGACACTCCAGGATTGAGCAGAGGGATGTCTGTCTTACTGGATCGATATTGGGCCTGCGGATCTAGAGCATTATATTTTTGCACCCTTTATTCTGTCCAACTCAATGTTTCCCCTTGCTCCGAAAGCACAGTGTCGCATTAACCAATGGGACTACAGCCACTGGGATGATTCATCTTCCACCCATGTCAGCAGTTTAGAGTACTTGACCCATGAATTTAGACACTCATCATTCACCTTCTGCACCTCATGCATTGCTTCCTTCCTCAGCAGATTTGCTGCACAGGACATCATTCCATCTTCCCATCCTTTGGCCATACTCGCTTGTCCATAGATTGGCAGCTGTGAACATTCCCAGCATCCAGGCATTCCAGCCTTTTCGGTCATGTCAGAGCAATTCATCCTCTTCATTTCTTCAACAATCACCTTTTCTTGTCCTGCAGAAGGATACACAAGCATCTTATCTGTCCATCCAGGCTCCTTTTCCATTTGTGTTGTCTTGATATAATCATCCTGGTATGGGAATGACTGTCGTGATCTCCAGGGGATTTGTGCATGTATCGTGGGGTATGCGTGCACAGGAGTGTCCACGCGATTTGGCTGGGGTGTGTCCAGGGTACATGCTGAGTGTCCACGCGATTTGGCTGGGGTGCATCCGGGGTATGCGCTGAGTTTTTACGCGATTACGCTGGGTGGGGATGGGGTCCACGCGGGGGTTTCCACACGAGTTGGCTGGGGTGCAGCTGGAGTAGTCTGGACGGACCCCAGCGTAATCGTGCGACAACTCAGCGCATACCCCGGACGAACCCCAGCCAAATCTCGTGGAAATTCAGCGCGTACCCCAGACACACCCCAGCCAAATCGCGTGGAAACTCAGCGCGTACCCTGGACGCACCCCAGCCAAATTGCTTGGAAAGTCAGCGCATACCCCGGACGCACCAAGTTTTCACGTGATTTGGCTGGGGGGCTGTATGCTGGACCCTGGAGGGCGCGTGGGCTTACACTGTGTTATGCATTTTGCTAGCTTTTAATTGCACGTGGTGGCATGTTGGGGGCGTTACTGGCGCTGCTTGATGTTCCTTGCGCCACGGTCAGTGATGCCTTGGGAAATCCATGAAAATGCATGGCATGCAATTGTTTCTTTGCGCCACGGCTGGCGCACGATTAGCGCATGCTCCTTCTCGGCACGTGGCGCTTGCTCCTTTTCTGCGCTGGATTCCATGAATCAGCCCCTAATCTTTTCCTTCAGCTTTTAGATATATTTGCCAGAAGTGATTCAGTGTCTTTTGTTTACATGTGCTTGAGCGAGCTGACACAAGCTGGGCTTGGGACACAGACAAAGCAGTCTCAGTTACTTATTTTTGGGTTTCCCCTCAGTTAGGAGCCCATAGCAGTCTTTTAATTGGCACAAGACCAGACTGGGCCAACTGCTATAAGCGGTGTATTTATTTAATAAAACAACTGGGGGCCGACACATAAAGGGGGCCTGGAACAAGGTGGCTTAAATGTGATTTGAGTTAATTTACTCTACCTACACACTTGCCTGTCATTTACTTGAATGCATCAAAATGCTACTAGGAAAGTGCTGCTTCCTTCTCACCTGGGTAGCAGAATTGAAAAAAGCAGGCCAGGACGTAAGGCCTGAAGTTATTATTCTTTTTTCCCTCAAGCACACGAGAAAGACTGCAGGTAGGGAGGCACTAGGAAGGACCCCACGATAAATGCACAAATCCACTGGAAGTTGACCCCTCCCAGCGGGATAGCCTCACCCAAGGCCCCATCACCCGTGACCACATCCCCGCAGGCAGCCCATACCACATGGGACACCCCCAAGCTCCCATCACCTGTAACCACACCCCACAGCACATGGGACCCCCATCACCCGTGACCTCACCCCACAGCACATGGGACATCACGACAATTTAGAGATGGAATCATGCATCATCAAGCAAGATAACAGCTGGTGATGGGGTGGCTCCTACTGTTATTACAGTACCTATGCCCACCAGCATAATGTTGCTGAAAACTCGATGCCTACCAGCGCACGTGACTGAACTATATCATATGATCTCGGAACGCTGCCCGGCTTTGTTATGTCTGACCGAAACATGGCTTGTGCCTACCTAGCTCTGATAAATGCTATTCCACCTAGCTATTAGATCATGCATTTTGACCGCCCCTTTCCACGACATGGAGGCGGCATTGCAATTATCTAAAGATCAGAATTTACGGTCAACCAAGTAAGCCTTCAACATGGCCTAGACATGGAAGCCTGCCTTGTTAAATGCACCTTTTCTCCCTCATGTTCTTATCATCTTCTGCTTATATACCAACCCCCCCCCGGCCCGTTGGGAAAATGTGGGGAACTTTTGACGGATCTGTTAGCTGATCTCCAGTTGAGCTACACCAACCTGGTAATACTAGGGGATTTGAATTTAAAATTCAATCTGCCTAGGTCCACAGCTCTGAATCTGTCATTTGATAGCCTATCTGATCTTGGGCTACATCAAATGGTATACACCCCCACTCATAAATTAGGTAATACATTAGACTTGATCTTTGCAAAAGATGCCTTTCTATCAGTGCAGTCAGTTGAGCCTGTAATATGGTCTGACCTTTGCTCAATAACTTGTAAGAAAAACGGTCCAGTTCCACTTGTTAAAAGGGCGGTACCTAAAATCTGGCTCCGCTCATGGCGATAGGCTGATCTACAAGGCCTGGCAACGGTTTATAGTTAATATTTCGAATTTCATTATTTCGAATGCAAAAATGTGAAAAAAATGACAGAAAAAAAATGTTGAATGCCTTTTTTTTGTTAATTTTTGTTTGAAATGGGGGATTCCCCCAACCCTCCTTTTCTTTCTTTTTTTTAAACCCTTTTTATTTTATTCGCGAAACAAAAAAAAACATGCATGTAAATAAAAAAAAGAATACATTCAAATTTTTTTTCGGCATTATTTTTCGACATTTTTGTCATTCTAATTTTATTTTCCACATATTAACTGGATACCCCTGACAACTTATGTTACATCTAAATGCAATGCTTTTCCTTGTAATTCCATATCTAGGTTAGCTGAATCTATCCAGGAGGCGGCTGATAAGGTTGCCCCACTTAAACTTGTACAACCACGCAGGCTACCCTCTGAGCCCTGGTATTCGGTCTCTCTTAAAGCCGAACGCCACAAACTTAGACAGGCTGAGCGCAAGTGGCGCAAATGTTATGAACACCATCTTAAAATACTATTTTGGCGTCAGCTAACAGCTATAGCAGTGAAGACAGCTAAGACGCTTTATGTTTCTGACAAAATTGAAACGCTCTCTGTGAACCTAAAGCCTTATTTAATGCTGTGAAAGCCCTCACATCCTCTGATAAACTGACCTTGAGTGTCAGACCTACACAACAATTATATGATGATTTATCTTACTTTTTCATCACAAAAATATGCAATATTCACCAAAACATCGTAAAAGCTGCTTCTACTGCGGTGTGTAGTGAGACTGACTCTTCCAATTTGCTGGAATTGCCTACTGAACCCCCTAAATGGTCAGCCTTCCTGATTATTTCAGAAGAAGCTGTGTAAGCAGCTATTAACAAGATAAAATCCTGCTCACCGTCTGATGTCATTCCCATAGCCACCATGAAAACACTTTCCCCTAGTTTTCAAAAGTGATCCCTCTCCTAAAGAAGCCATCACTTGACCCCACTGTCCTTGCTAACTTTCATCCAATTTCTCTTCTCCCTTTCCTTGATAAACTGTTGGAATCTTTGGTGTCCCCTCCACTGTCCTCCTTTCTGGAATCATCCTCTCTTCTTGACCCAGGAGAGTCCTGCTTTAGACCAGGCAGACGCACTGAGAGTGTTCTGGTCTCCGTCCAGGACGATATAGCCAGACTGGTAGACTCAGGTGGGGTCGGTGCCCTAATTCTACTAGATCTATCAGCGGCCTTCGACACGGTCGACCACCCCATCCTGTTGTCCTGTCTTGCCCAGATGGGTATATCTGGCCAAATACTAGCATGGTTCACCTTGTTCCTGGTGGATCGTACTCAGACTCTCTCCATGCCACCCTTTCTATCTACTCCCTGCCCTCTAAGCTGTGGAGTACCGCAGGGTTCCTCCTTGTCCCCAATTCTTTTTAACATCTATATTTGGGCACTTGTCTGTCTCATCCACTCCTTCGGCGTCAGGTGTTACTCGTATGCCGACGACACTCAGGCTCAAATGGCGTTGTGCCTGCAAAGATGCCTGACTGCGGTTGGTAAGTGGATGAACGACAATTGGCTCAAATTAAATGGAGACAAGACAGAGGTCCTGGTGGTGGGGTGCCCCCCTGATCCCTCACTCTGGGTGTCTTCCTTCTCGCCTATATCTTTTGGCAACCTCCCCATTCCTACTAAGAAAGTGAAAAATCTGGGTGTGATACTATCATCATCTCTCTTTATGGAGAATCAGATCACTACCATCTGTCAAGCAGGCCACTTTCAGCTCAGAGTCCTGAAGAAAGTACTTCCTGTGATTCCTGAGCTTTTTCGTCCTCGGGTGGTAGCAGCTCTCATACTACCACGCCTAGACTATTGCAACTCTTTATATTTGGCTCAACCGAGGGGGCTTTTTCAGAGACTGCAGCGCTTACAAAATCTGTCCGCTAGAATGGCTACTGGCTCCCCTTGTGAAGCCCATATTTCCCCGGTCCTACGGTCTCTTCATTGGCTCCCTGTGAGCCAACGTATTAGGTCTAAGGCTCTGTGTATTGTGCACCGGGCTGTGCACGGCTTGGGAGCTGAGTTCCTTCAAGTCAAGTTCACACGCTATGTTCCCCGCCGCGTGTTGCCCCCCATTACTGCTGACCTTCTCATTGTGCCATCTTATCAGCGAGCACAGATAGGAGGCAGGGCCTTTTCTGTAGCTGCCGCCATTATATGGAATGAACTTCCATTCTTCATCAAGAAATTAACCAATCACCTTGCTTTTAGGAAGGCGATAAAGACATTTCTCTTCTGAAAAGGGTCTCCTTCTTTTTGGCTTGTTCCTCACATAGAACTCCCTCTTCTTACCGCCAAGATGCCCTTGGGCGAATGCTTGCGCTCTACAAAAGTCATTAACATAACATAACATCTCAGGACACGCTGGAAAGAAAGGGCAGGGGTCTGGTCAATAGTCCTAGTACAGACCCCCGTATATAGCAAAAATTACATCACTAATTTTACAAGCTAGGGGAAGTACCCTTCAATAATCTCAGCCACCAGGATTGGACAGTTGGACAGTCCCTCTCTCTCTCTCTCTCTCTCTCTCTCTCTCTCTCTCTCTCTCTCTCTATCTCTCTCTCTCTCTCTCTCTCTCTCTCTCTCTCTCTCTCTTTCTCTCTCTCTCTCTCTCTCATCTCTCCCCAGTCAGGATTAGATTAGGGAATTTGGAGTACCGTCTGTCTTTTCCCCTTTATTACCACCCTTTGTTCTCATTACAACTTTTTGGCCAAAACTAGTTATGTATCATAACTTCATAATTGTACTAGCCACTGCCATATGAAACATATATTCGGTTTGAGCTGACGATGGGGAATTAGATGAGCCCATCGCCAAATCCGTACAATGTAGCATGGCCATTTCCCACATTTTTGTCATTTTCATAAAAGGAACAAGTTACTTACCTGTAACTGTTGTTCTCCAGCATGGGGTCTGGCATGGATTCACATGCTCATGAATATTCCCCGTCGTCAGGCCGGGAATCCTCGGTATAGAAAAAAATCAGTATCAGTTTCGTTTCTGACCTGTCTTTCTTAGTAGTAACCAATCACTGGTCTCTGGGTCATACTGCCCCCAGCCAATGACTGCCCTCTCCCTAAGCCCCGCCTCTGGCAGCCATCCTCAGATTTGGTAGCACGTAAAGTGGCAGTATGACCAAGTGAAGAGCCGCAGAGGGGTAGGCGGGAGGGTTCGCATGTGAATCCATGCCAGACCCATGCTGGAGAACAACAGTTACAGGTAAGTAACTTGTTCCTTCTCCAGCATGGGGTCTGGCATGGATTCACATGCTCATGAATAAGAGTATACATAGCAGTACACACATGCACAACCACGGGAGGTGGAAACAGGCTCAGCATTAAGCAATACAACAACTCAACATTAAGCAACTCTTACCTCCTCACCAGGCTCACTTTAGGCGAACAGGTTGCGCAGCACTGCTTGGCCGACCCTGGACTCCTCCCTGGAGTCCCGATCAGCACAGTAGAATCTTGTGAAGGTGTGCGTCGACATCCACGTCGCAGCCCTGCAGATGTCCAGCAGGGGCACACCAGACAGGAACGCCGTGGTAGCAGCGATCGCTCTGGTCGAATGGGCTCTCGGACGGCCGGGCAGCTGTCGGTTTGCCAACCGGTGACAGTGCATGATGCAGCCGGAGAGCCATCTGGAAATGGAAGTCTTCGAGAGAGCCTTCCCTTCATTCACAGTCCCAAAGTTCACAAACAGTTGTGACGTCTTCCGAAAACTCTTCGTGCGGTCCACGCAGAACTTCAGCGCTCTAGCTACATCCAGCGAGTGCAAAGTCCTCTCAGCCGGCGACGAAGGCGACGGGAAGAAAACTGGCAACACCAAGGGCTCATTGAGGTGGAAGTCCGACGGCACCTTGGGCATAAAGGATGGGTGTGTCCTCAGCACCACCCTCGTGTCATGAAAAGTCAAGTATGGAGGCTTGCAAGATAGGGCCTGGACCTCTCCCACTCGTTGTGCGGAGGTGATGGCCACGAGGAAAGCTGTCTTCCATGACAGGAACTTCAAAGGCGCCGAATGCATAGGCTCGAATGGGGCCCCCATGAGCTTGGTCAGCACCACATTAAGCTCCCACGCCGGGGCAGGAGCCTTCACCGGCGGGAATGATCGGAATAGTCCCTTCATGAATTCTTTCACCAGGCGATGAGACCACAAGGACGCCCGTCCCGTCGTCCTGGTATAACGGGAGATTGCAGCCAGATGTATTTTGACGGAGGCGTGAGCCAGTCCAGCTTTGGCCAGCGACAGTAGGTACGGCAGTACTTGAGGGGCCGTAATCCGCAGAGGGTTAATCTTCTGTGCACGGCACCAGACAGAGAACCTCTTCCATTTATGTCCGTAGCACTTGAGAGTTGAGGACGCCCTGGCCTTTGCAAGAACCTCTCTGCAGTCGGCCGGGATGTCGTACCCTCCAAACTCTAGTGCTGCAGGAGCCAGGCCTGGAAGTTCAGCGACTCCGGGTTGCGGTGAAGAATGGCGCCTCCTTCTCTGGAGAGAAGGTCTGCGTCCATCGGCAGCTTGACTGGTGGGGACGTTGACAAGTCCAGAAGGTCCGGGAACCAGATCTGCCTCGGCCACGCCGGTGCGACGAGGATCATCCTGCACCGGGACCTCTTGAGCTGGTTGATGAGCCGGAGCAGCAACGGCAGCGGAGGGACCGCATAAAGAAATAGGCCGTCCCAGGGGAACGAGAAAGCATCGCCCATGCTCCTCGGCTGGGGGAACCTGCTGGCGAACCTCCAGCACTTGGAATTCGTCGCCGTCGCGAAGAGATCGATTTGGGGTTCGCCCCATCGTCGAAAGAGTCGATCCACTTGATCCTGGCATAGTTCCCACTCATGGCACGAGCGCAGCTCCCTGCTGAGTGAGTCGGCGATCGTGTTTTTTATTCCTGCCAGATGAAGAGGCACCAGAAACATCCCTTGGGCGACGGCCCAATGCCACAGATCCTGGGCTTCCTTGGATAGGGCCGGGGACCTGGTTCCGCCCTTCTTCCGGATGTAGAACATCGTGGTGGTGTTGTCGGTGAAGATCCTCACCACCTTGCCCTTGAGGGATGGAAGAAAGGACCTGAGGGCCCAGAACACCGTGCGGAGCTCCAAGATGTTTATGTGGAGAGACTTCTCCTCCGGGAGCCAAAGGCCTCTCGCGTGAAGATCTCCGGAGTGTGCTCCCCAACCTTCCAGGGAGGCGTCCGTCGTCACCGTCACCTGGTGAGCTGGGGTCTGAAAATCCGTGCCCGCCGACAGATGGGAGTGGGTACCCCACCATCGGATCGCCTGACAGAACGTCTCGTTGAGAGGGATCCTGTCCTCGAAGCTGCCCGTCGACTGGATCCAGCGGGCGTCGAGGAACTCCTGCAAGGGTCTCATCCGAAGCCTGCAAAGGCGCACCAGATAAATGCAGGAGGACCTCATCCCGAGGAGGGACTTGATAGATCTTACCCTGGCTATGTCCGTGGCCAGCAGACGCTGCACCTTGCCCAGAATGGTCCTGGTCCTTTCCTCCGATGGCGAGGCCAGCCGCGCCACTGTGTCGAGCTTGGCTCCCAGAAACATGGCGACTTGCGACGGAACCAGGTGGGATTTTGGAAAGTTGATGGAGAATCCCAGGTCCGTGAGCAGCTGGACGGTCTTCGCAGTGTGCTCCACGGCGAGCTCCCTTGTCCTTGCCCGGATGACCCAGTCGTCCAGGTAGGGGTAGACGTGGATCCCCTGTAGGCGCAGCCGCGCCACCACCGGTGCGAGGCACTTGGTGAACACCCTGGGTGCCGACTTCAATCCGAACGGGAGGGCCTTGAACTGGTAGTGCCGCCCTTGGACCACGAACCTGAGGAACTTTCGGTGTCTTTTTAGAATGGGGATGTGGAAGTACGCATCCTCCAAGTCCAACAACGACAGGAAATCGCCCTCCTCCACCTGTCCCAGCACATGCTGGAGGGTGACCATACGGAACTTCTGTGCCTTGATGTACTTGTTCAGTCGTCGTAGGTCCAGGATGGGGCGCCATCCTCCTGTCTTCTTTTTTACGAGGAAGTACCTTGAGTAAACTCCGGAGCCCCGAAGCCTCTTTGGGACGAGCTCAATGGCACCCTTCTTGAGCCTCGCCCTTACTTCCAACAGTAGTTGAGGGACGTGATTTTCCTTCCTGGCCACGGGTGGAACGCGAGGGCACTTCTTCTGAAACTCAAGGGTGTGCCCTTGGGCCAGGGCGTCCAGCACCCAACGGTCGGTGGAGATAGACTCCCACATGCTGACGAACCTCGCCAGCCGGCCTCCCACTGGGGTGCTTCGGCGGGGGCCCGACCCCACGGTCGGTTCAATCTTGTTTGGAGGCCGCCTTGCCTCCTTGACCTGCTTGTCGATGACGACGGGCACCACCTGACTTGCCGCGTCCCCTGTAGGCTTCCTGGGACGAAGATCTTGCCGCTTGGCGGGAAGTGGAGGAGCCACTGCCGGATCCCTTGGAGGCACCTTGTCTGCCTCCAGAGCTCCGAAAGGATGGCCGTCGTTGTTGGAGCACTCCCAGTGCCCGGGCAGTCTCTGTGTCTGTCTTGATGGCCTGAAGGGACTCATCAACCGCCTTCCCAAACAGGTTGTTCCCGTCGAAGGGCATGTCCAAAACCTTGGTTTGTACGTCCTGGCGGAAATCCGTGGCCTTGAGCCATCCTCGTCGTTTCAAGCAAACGCTGTTGCCCAACTGACTGAAACCGGTGTCGGCGATGTCCATTGCCACCGTGATGGCGTGGTCCAAAGCAATCTCCCCCTCCTGTAGGATTTCAAGGGCCTCAGCCCTTTTGGCGTCCGGAAGGAAGTCTAACAGAGGGGCGATTTTGAACCACAACTCCCTGTCGTAGCAGGCTACGATAGCCAGGGCGTTGGCCGCCTTGATAGTCGTCGCTGCGGATGAGATGATCCGTCGTCCCATCGTGTCCAACTTCCTGCCCTCGCCGTCCGGCGGGGAAGTTGATGTCGAGGCCGATGCCCCCCAGCTTTCTTCTTTGCCGCCGCCGAGATGACCGAATCCGGGGTAGGTTGTGCCCAAAGGCACAAGGAGGCAGCGCCGGGGACCCGGTACCTCTTCTCGTACCGGTCCCTCTTTGCAGGTGCCGTGGCAGGGTTCTTGAGGAGGGCGAGCCCCTCATCCCAGATATCATTAAGAAGCAGTACGGCGAGGACCGTCTTCCTTTTAGCCTTGCGCCGTTGGTAAAGGAACCCTTCTTTCTTCTTTTCTTCTGGGCAGAGCTGAAAAAGCTCGGATGCCCTGGAAATCATGGCATGAAAGGATCCAATCTCGTCGGGCGGGGATGCCCGAGCAGGGGGCGACGGGGGACACGTCCCGTCGTCGCCTCTGTCGTCATCTGTACCTGCCGTAGCCGTGTCCGTGCCTGTATTATCCCCATGGGTAGTAGACCGGGGGGAAGGCAGAGCAGGCAGCAGAGGTGGGAGAGGTGGCGTAGGATGCGTCCTCCTCCTCTTATGCGGTGGACTCTCCGAAGGTCCTGGCTCCGGTTCCCCCGTCGGGTCTGGCTCAGGTACCTCCGTCGGGGGAAGGAGCAACCTTGTCCTTATCTCCGAGCATAAGGACTGAATCACTGACAAAATGGCCGCCGAGGTGTCCTGCGGCACCGGAAACGACGGGCGCGAGGGCTCTCGTCGTCGCCCTCGTCGGGATCCCTCCCGATGGGCTGGGCCTCTTCCACGACTTCGATGAGCTCTTCTTCAGAGGTCGTGTCCGTATCCACGATGGCCACCAGCCCCTCCCCCACCTTTTCCAATGAGGACTTTGTGGGGGTCTTCTCAATGGGCCTGAAAGACGACTCCCTCTGCGGTGGCAGGGTCCTGAGGGCGCCTCCACTGGTGTAGCCTCCACAGGCTGAGCCAGGGCCGCGGCAACATCCTCAATCGAGGTGTTAGCAGGGTGAATTAAGGCCATCGTCACCTTCTGGACGCCTGGGGCCTTCACCTTGGGGGGAGGGTCCGAGCCTCGCTCCCCCTCTGCCGGAATCTTCGAGATCGACCGCGGCCTCTCCAGAATCTTCGCCGGGTTCTCGGACTTCCTCTTACCCGAGCCAGAGCGTTGGCTCGTGGTTGATGGTGCCGGGGAGGATGCGCCCTGCCTGGCAGCCAAGGAGCCCGACCGTTCGGCGCTCCCGGTGCCCGCGGACTCGCGGTGCTTAGCCTTTTGTTGGGCTCCCGTCGCCGGGGCACCCTCAAAGGACTTAGAAGACCGCTCGGACTTCTTTTTCTTCTTCTCGCCTGACGGGCTCTTCCCTTCCAGCCAGTTGGCGAGACGGAGGTAGCGATCCTTCATGGTCCGCTCCGACATGTTCCCACAAAACGCACAGTCCTTCTCCTTGTGCGTCTTGTCCTCATGGAGACAGTAGAGGCATAACGAATGCTCGTCCTCCTTGAAAACATTCTGAAGCTGGCATCCAGGGCAGGTCCTGAACAGCTTCCCGGGCGTCGAGCTTCCTTTCTCCTGGGCCATGTCCGGGGTAGGCCTCGGAACTTCTGGAATCCTCCAAAAGCGTAACTCGACGAAATCTTCACCCTTGAGGGGTGTAGAAAACTCCGAAACGGATCCCCGTTGATCGGATGTAGAAACGGTGGAGCTTGAGGCTCTATTTAACCGAAAAATGAGAAAAATCTCCTGAAAAAGCGCGAAAACGCAGCAAAAGCTCGAGAGCTACAGCACGAGGACTCCCAACACTTGAACGTGCGGTAAAAATCTGAGGATGGCTGCCGGAGGCGGGGCTTAGGGAGAGGGCAGTCATTGGCTGTGGGCAGTATGACCCAGAGACCAGTGATTGGTTACTACTAAGAAAGACAGATCAGAAACGAAACTGATACTGATTTTTTTCTATACCGAGGATTCCCGGCCTGACGACGGGGAATATTCATGAGCATGTGAATCCATGCCAGACCCCATGCTGGAGAATTATGAATATGTAAGTCATCAAGCATATTCCCATTTTTAATTTCCATCTTTTCAACCCCTTTTACATTTGTCACATGTCCAGATCAGCCAGAACCCCAATCTAACTGGCCATTATAGATCCCAGAGTCCAAGGTAAATGCAATTCATATCCCCAAAACTGCCTGGAAATTGCATGAACAATGGCATAAAATTGAGATCAATCCTCAGTCTGATGGCTGTGCAAAATGCCTAAAACTAAACAGTCTTTTAATATCAATTTTTTTAATAAGTCTCTTTGAAGTGGTGTAGGCTCTTTTGAAGTGGGTGCAACAAGGGCTCACACCTTTATGTCATGCATTAGCCAAGGATTGCATTCTTTTGAAATCTCTGCTCTCCGGCCAGCCAGTCTGCAGAATAGGGAAGTTTTATTCCTCCAAAAGCATTACATTTTATTACAGGGTTGTTCGCTGGGAGGTGCGACATCCAGCTGGAAGCAGGGCATTTCATTGTGAAGTTTAGAACTCAGCCTGAACAGGTTTTTCCTGAAGTAAGTGTCTCTTCACATGTTTACAGGAGTTTTGTGGGTGAAACATAAGATACATTTGTTTTGGTCAACCACACACATCAGTTTTGCTTTCCTGACATTTTTCTGTGAGCAGTGGTATCTTTTTCCATCGTGGCCTTGTAAAGCCGTATTTTATTTGCAAATACCTGTGCAGGCCGTTTTTGCTTTTAATGTTTAAAAATCCTAATTTCCATGTCAGAGGATTCTTTGATTCCTCCTTCTTGGGTAAATGACATTGCTGCTGGTCTATTGATAATGACATGTAGGCCCCTTTCCCCATGGTTCTTTAAAAGAAAAAGCCAAGCCGTTTTTGTTGCAGTGTTGAAATTCTTGCCACTCATGTGAAATAAAAATAAAGCAAGGCCGTTTTTGGTTGCAGTGTTCAAATGCTGCTGTTCTGGTGAAAGAAAGCAAAAGCCAGGCTGTTTTTCTTGCAATGTTGAAATTCTTGCCACTCATGTGAAATAAAAGTAAAGCAAGGCCTTTTTTGGTTGCAGTGTTTAAATGCTGCTGTTCAGGTGAAAGGGACCTCTGTTTGGGGCCTTTAAATGCACCCCAGACTTCGAACAAGTTGTCACTAAACAACTGCAAGATTATGTAAATAGCACTGGCTGCTTGATACCTTCCAAACAGGCTTTGGGCCCTCACAAGGCACTGAATTTCTCACTGTGCTTTTCCCGCTGGATCTGTCTGTCGTCTTCTAACCTTCAGCCACTCAAGCCTCTTAGAATAGCTAGATAAAGTAGCTACCACGTCTGGACAAATATTGGACTGATTTCAAGACTTCCTGACAAGCCACAAATAAAAAGTCGAACTTGGGGGCTTTGTTTGACCCTCCTTCCGAGATCCATATGGAGTTCCTCAGGGCTCACTGTTACGCTCACCTGGTATCCACAGGGACGCCACCAGCCGGGTTACTCGCTGGTATGCTTCTCAGCTTTGCCCTAATGTGGTCTGCGGAGAAGGTTCTGCCTTGTGGTAGACTAAGGCGTGCTCTCCGTCCTGCCTTCTTTGCAGGGGCGCGTTGTCTTTCATGTGTGAGTGCGGTCCAGTTACTTCACTGACGCCGGCACGTTTGATTTTGTTCAGGTAGGTCTTATTGCTGTTCTTTAGTTTTGTTGCTATCCTGCATGCCTTTCTTTGTTTAAAATGTCTCTTTTTTCTCCCTTAGGTATGCAGAGCTTCAGCGCGGCGAACTGGCTTGGTTGAGCCCCGCTGGTAAATGATGGCGTATTAACAGCGCTATGATACGGTAAGTAAGCCCTATGCACAGCGCTGCGAAGTCTTGCCTTTGCTAACCTGTGTTTTCCTTCCTTGTAGGTCGTGGTGTTCTTCAGCACGAGTGGAATGTCCGGAGTGGTGCCAGCCGAGAGGCAACCAGCCAGGTAAGCCTTTTGAGCAGTTCGTAATTTGTAAATGTCTCTACAGCTTTCTTTAATGTTGCCTCTATCTTCCTCTTTCAGGTCATTCTGTCCGGGAGGCGTGCAGATTCGAGGAAGCTGTTCTCAGTAGCTGCAAGTGTTTAAAGATGAAAACTGCAGGTAAGATGCTGCTGCTAATGATGTTCCTTTTGACTCCTTGTAGGTTCTGCTTCTCCGAGGTTCGAGGGAATAGCTGGACACGGTGAGTGTCGCGTTGCAAGCTGCAAAGTAACACGAAGCATGTTCTGCAGTCAGGGTGTGGTTTATATAGCCCAGGTAAAGTAGTACCAGGGAAAGTAGTTCCAGGCCTGCCACACCCAAAACACTAGACCACATAGCTTGGTTCTTAGGGAACCAAGCTATGTGGATGCCTCCATGTTGGCTGACAATACAATAAAGTAGTTCCCAAGCACATTGTTGTTCATGGTGTATGAGCCTGGCGCCATAGGCGCCAGGACTGGCCCCATGAGGGCTTTTGAAGAGGATGCCAGGCTCTAGAGGCCTCCACCTGGCCAATGGGGGGGTTTTGGGCGAGGGTCGTGACAGCACTACCCCCTAAGGCCCCTCCATTGGTCTTCCTTCTGTCTGGGCCAGGTTTGGTTGGGAAGTTCCGATGGAATTTCCTAATTAGACGTGGTGCGTGGATATTCTCACTGGGCTCCCAGGATCTATCTTGTGGTCCAAATCCTTTCCAATTGACGAGATAATATAGCTTGGTCCTAGAGTATTTAGAGTCCAAGATATCTTTGACTTCGAATTCTGGTTCTCCGTCAACAAGTATGGGCTTAAGTGGTGTCCCAATCAGTGTGCCGGGTTGCATTGGTTTCAGGAGGGACACATGGAATACCGGGTGGATGTGTAAAATAGGTGGTAAATCCAGTTTCACGGCTGCTGGGTTGATAATTGCCTTAATGGTATAAGGTCCTAAGAATCTGTGTTGAAAGGTCCGGGTTCCCTTCATGGGTATGAATTTAGCGGCTAACCAAACTTTGTCTCCTACTTGATAATCAGGGGCCTTTTTCCAGTGCTGGTAGGCGAATCTCTTTTGTTTTTCTTTGGCATGAATAAGGTGTTCCTTTGCCCTTTTGAAAGCCTGAGTAATGGTTGTGTGTAGAGTCTTTACCTCTGGCATTTCCAAGCTGGCTGGAAGGTCTAGTTCAGAGGTACGTGGCTGTCTGCCATGAAGGGTATAGAAGGACGTTTGTCCCATGCTTGAATGCAAAGAATTGTTATATGCATATTCGGCTATCCATAGTAGGTCTTTCCAATTCCTTTGTTCGTCGTGCAGCATGCACCGTAAATATTGCTCGAGTGTCTGATTGGTTCTCTCGGTTTGACCGTCCGTTTGGGGATGGTGACTGGTAGATAGCCGAATGTCGATCTGCACCATTGCACAGCATTTTTTCCAGAAGTTTGAAACAAACTGGCTGCCTCGATCAGAAACCAGAACCAAAGGGAAGCCATGTAGCTTAACCACACCCTCCAGGAACACTTTTGCTAAAGTGGCTGCATCTGGGAGGCCTTTGAGAGGAATAAAATGGGCCCTCTTCGAGAATAAGTCCACAACTACAAGGATGGTGTTAAACCCTTGGCTTGGAGGTAGATCAGTGATGAAGTCAAGGGAAAGAGTGTGCCATGGAACTGGAGGAATGTCCAATGGTTGTAGGAGACCAGATGGTTTTTGTTTCTGTGATTTATTTTGTGCGCAGACACCGCAGGACTGAATATACTGAATGATGTCCTTACTCCAGGTAGGCCACCAAAAGTTCTTTTTCACCTTAGCTAGGGTTTTGGCGATCCCAGGATGCCCTTCGATCAGTGAATCATGATAGTTTGAAATAATATGCTGTTGTAATTCCTTCTTGGGTACATATAGGCGATCCCTAAAAAAGGGTAGGTTGTCCTTGATGGTATATTGTTCTCCTTGAGTTTGCCATGCGAGGTAGGCATCAGGATTCATTGTCCGTTGGATTTCTTTTCGTAGTTCTGCTTGTGTTAAGGCTGTTGTGATACCCAAGAGTTTGTCTTCAGGTATAATAGGTACTGGGTCTGGAGTTGTATATACTATTTCATCTATGCCCATGCGAGATAAGGGCCCACCCTAATTGGCGCGAGGTCTGGGCCTTGGCTGTTTTGAGATATTGCAGGTTTCGGTGGTCTGTGATCACTGTAATGGTGTATCTGGCCCCCAGAAGGTAGTGCCTCCAGGCTTCAAATGCGGATTTGATAGCCAGGAGTTCCTTGTCCGTGATGGCATAATTAATCTCTGGAGGTGAGAACTTTTTCGACCAGCAGGCCACAGGATGTAGCTGGCCAGTTTCCGGGTCTCTCTGTGAAAGGACAGCCCCCTTTGCAAGACTGGACGCATCAGTTTCAACGACACAAGGGAGGTCTAGACAAGGATGTCGCAGGATTGGAGCGGAGGTAAACCTTCGTTTAAGTTCCTGAAAGGCTTCTTCTGCTTCTTCGGTCCAAGCAAACTTTTATAGTTTTTTCGCAATAGTTCTGTGATTGGGTGCACAACCTGAGAGAAGTCTGGGATGAACCGGTGGTAGAAGTTCGCAAAGCCCAGCGTGCTTTGTACCCCTTTCAGAGACGTCGGTGAAGGCCATTTCAGAATGGCATCTACCTTGTGCACGTCCATTCTGATGGCTCCTGGTAAAACCAAGAAATTCTACTTCGGTGATGTGAAAAAAGCATTTGGAGCTTGGTGAGGACTGAACAAACGTGCCTGACATGATCTTGTTCCGAGGCTGAGTATACTAAGATGTTGTCTATGTACACTAAGGCGCACACATCAATTAACTCCCTTAAGACGTCATTCATGAAATATTGGAATGCCGCAGGAGCATTGCATAACCCGAAGGGCATGACTTGATATTCAAACAAGCCGTACCTAGTACGGAAGGCGGTTTTCCATTCATCTCCTTTTCTGACTCGGACCAGGTGGTACGCTCCTCGAAGGTCCAATTTGTTATAAATCTGGGCATCTTTAACTTGGTCTAGCATCTCAGGGATAAGTGGCAAGGGGTAGCGGTTCTTCATGGTGATCTGGTTCAATGCGAGGTAGTCAATATAGGTTCTCAAGTCTCCTTCCTTTTTCAGTACGAAGAACAAAGGACTGGCTGCGGGGGACTTCGAAGGACGGATAAATCCGTTTGCAAGGTACTGGTCTAAATAGGATTTCAAATGAAGGTTTTCTGGTTCTGTGAGAGCGTAGATCCTGCCGCAAGGGATTTGTGCACCAGGAACAAGGTTGATCTGACAGTCATAGGGCCTGTGCGGCGGCAATGTATTGGCTTGGGCCTTTCGGAAAACATCCTGGAAATCATGGTATTCACTTGGCAAGGTATTAGTTGCTCCCAGGGTTGATACTGTTGCTCCGGGAGTCATGGGGATACAGACGTTGGGTTTCTCCTCTTGGTAATAGCAGGCAGGGGAGAAGTCACCGGGGAAGGTTAATTTTCGTGCCCGCCAGTCTATCAAAGGGTTGTGAGCAACCAATCATGGCATCCCTAGTATTAGCCTGAACTGAGGTGCCTTGATGAGATCAAATGAAATAGGCTCCCGATGTCCGTCCTAGCACAGCAAGGTTACCCTGGCTGTGCACTGGGTTACTGGTCCGGAAGCGATTTCTGTCCCATCAACGGTGGTTACCTTGTCCATAGTTGGCTTAGAACACAAAGGAAGCCCCATCTCTGCTGCCAGTTCTTGATCAATATAATTTCCAACTGCTCCGCTATCGATGTATGCTTCAACGGCATGCATTCTTGACGACTGTTGGTTGTTAATTAAGATCACTGGTATTGCAAAGTGCGAGGCCAGCAACTCTTTCTTCTCACTCGACAAACTGACCTCTACGTTTGTCGAGCTTGGTAGTTTCCCGATTCCTTAGCTTCATCCTTCTCTGTGGCCCCGACTGTTCTTCTTGGGGGTTTTACTGGACAGTCGTTCAGGAAATGTCCCGGTTTCCCACAATATAAACAAAGCTGTTGTTGTCTTCTTTTATCCCGCTCTTGTTTTGTTAATGGAAGCCGTATCCCTCCAATCTGCATGGGTTCCACAGCATTTTCAGGTACACAGGTGTGTTTTCCCTTGGTCGAACATACACGTTCTGAGGGTCCGTCTTAGACCGGTCTGCCTTTCGGTCCTGCAACCGGTGGTCTAGCTGCACGACCAGATTTATGAATTCTGCACAGTCTCTGGGTGGATCAACCACCTCGACTAAGACGTCCTTTAATTCGCCTCGTAAGCCTCGATGGAATAGCGTGGTTCTTTTGTTTTCTGGCCACCTAGCTTCGGCAACCGGTCTGTTGAAGGTAGCAATGTACGTTAACAAGTCCTGATTCCCCTGTCGGAGGGACAAGAGTTAATTGTCTACTGCTTGTTCCTGGGTATATCGAGCAAAAAGTTTTTCCATTTCTCTCTGGAACCCCCCAAAGTCATGTAATAGAGGATTGTCATGGGTTACCAACGGCACCGACCAATCTGCTGCACTACCACTCAGGTATGATAAGACAAAAGCTACCGGAGCTTGGTCGTTAGGAAATGCTCCAGGCCTACAAAGAAAGTGAAGGCGGCCCTGATTGATGAATGCCGCATACTTCTGTGGGTCGCCTGAGAACCTTTCTGGTGGTGCCAGAGGCACTGTTCCAGGTAACGTGATCTGTACCGGAGTGGGTGGTATGGCAGGGTTTTGCATCATTGGATTGCTTCCAGGTAGAGGCGTCTCTCCTGCCTGTGATTGCAAGTATTGCCTGCTAATCTCCTCAGTGCGTTCTTTGGTCACTATTAGGTCTCTCCGGAGGGCATTAGTCTCTTGTCGGGCAGAATGAACCTCAGCACGAAGCTCTCCTAGTAATTGGGCCAATTGGTCCATTTCTGATGTCTCCATGGCGCCCAGGTGGATTTGTTATGGTAGTCTTCGTGTTCTGTTACGCTCACCTGGTATCCACAGGGACGCCACCCAGTCGGGTTACTCGCTGGTATGCTTCTCAGCTTTGCCCTGATGTGGTCTACGGGAAGGTTCTGCCTTGTGGTAGAATTAGGCGTGCTCTCCGTCCTGCCTTCTTTGCAGGGGTGCGTTGTCTTTCATGGGCGAGTGCGGTCCAGTTACTTCACTGACGCCGGCCCATTTGATATTGTTCAGATAGGTCTTATTGCTGTTCTTTAGTTTTGATTCTATACTGCATGCCTTTCTTTGTTCAAAATGTCTGTTTTTACTCCCTTAGGTATGCAGAGCTTCAGCGCGGCGAACTGGCTTGGTTGAGCCCCGCTGGTAAATGATGGCGCATTAAGAGCACTATGATGCTGTAAGTAAGCGCTATGCGCAGCGCTGCGAAGTCTTGCCTCTGCTAACCTGTGTTTTCCTTCCTTGTAGGTCGCAGTGTTCTTCAGCGCGAATGGAATGCCCGGAGTGGGGCCAGCCGAGAGGCGACCAGCCAGGTAAGCCTTTTGAGCAGTTTGTAATTTGTAAATGTCTCTACAGCTTTCTTTAATGTTGCCTCTATCTTCCTCTCTCTGGTCGTTCTGTCCGGGAGGCGTGCAGATTCGAGGAAGCTGTTCTCAGTAGCTGCGAGTGTTTAAAGATGAAGACTGCAGGTAAGATGCTGCTGCTAATGATGTTCCTTTTGTCTCCTTACAGGTTCTGCTTCTCCGAGGTTCGAGGGAATAGCTGGACACGGTGAGCGTCATGTTGTAAGCTGCAAAGTAACACGAAGCATGTTCTGCAGTCAGGGTGTGGTTTATATAGCCCAGATAAAGTAGTACCAGGGAAAGTAGTTCCACGCCTGCCACAACCAAAACACTAGACCGCATAGCTTGGTCCTTAGCGAACCAAGCTATGTGGATGCCTCCATGTTGGCTGACAATACAATAAAGTAGTTCCCAAGCATATTGTTGTTCATGGTGTATGAGCCTGGCATCACAGGTACCAGGACTGGCCCCATGAGGGATTTTGAAGAGGATGCCAGGCTCTAGAGGCCGTGTCCTGACTCCACCTGGCTAATGGGTTTGCCAGAGGGGGTTTTGGGCGAGGGTCGTCACACTCACCTCTATCAGCACTTTTGTTTGACATTGGCATGAAACCACTGATGGATGTACTCCAATATCACCATGTCAAATACTACTCCTAAGCATATGACGCACAAATATACCTGTGAGTCACCAGAGATGAGAATCTTTTCTTTGAGTTGTCAAGAGGGCTAACTGCACTCGAAACAGGATGCATAAAAACAGCCTGAATCTCAATAATAATAATTCACATTTATATAGCGCTACGAACCCTCAGGCATCTGATCGTGCCGGGATTTAAACCTGCGTTGGCAGGCTCTGGACGGACGTCAAAGCAAGCTCTCTGCTCGCTGTGCTATCTGACCAGCTGAAAACAAAACAGTAACAATGGTAACAAAACAGACATACTTCTGCATAACACACTCCATCTTTGTTTCTTTCCTCACTTTCTTTGGCTCTCCTGTCACCATTTCCTTCAAAGCCAAAAACCTGGGTGTCATCTGGGATACTCACCTAATAGGAGCAGTGGTTATACCTCGAAATACACTCTCCCTTTCATTCTTCAGGAAAACCATGCTGCAGTTGCTGGCTTCGATGTTAATTCACACCTTGACAATGCCAAAGCCATGCCCACTAACCTCACCACCGATAAAAGTAAAAGAATTCAGATAGCACAAAATGATGCAGGCTATATCCCCCTTTTCGAGAGCAATCCACTTGTCGCCAATATAAACACGAATCTCATACCAACTGTTATGCCTGAGGCACAGATGCCTTCGCAGTTGTGCTCCCACATATCATGAAAACAGGTTCCAGCCATATCAAGCAGAGGTGGCAAGAGGTTTTCAGTTGCAGCCCCGACTCTCTGGAATACCCCTCCCCTTTCCATTTATGAAGCCAATTCTCTGCTGCAGTTCAGAAAACCCCTTATACACTTGGCTTATCACTCGGACTCCTTGAACTTCACAACTCTACTAAGAACCTGGCTTTTCACCCTAGCCTGATCCCCTCTCCAAACACACACTTTCCCTCTTTTTCTTCGTTGTTCCTCCTGTCTCTTAGCAACAAAGCACCTGGTAACAATTCATTTGGTAGTGTGAAATACACCAGCATTAAAATAAATAAGTAAACAAACCTCTGTAAATCATATATGTATGATGCCCGTGTCCTGTACTCTGTGACAAACCCGATTAGCCGCCTGGATTCGTTTTGTTGAGGATGCGCAGTAGGGTTTTCATAAGTTGTTGCTTATACATACGATCCAATTGCTATATGGATCAAGTTAGTCACCAGACTTGTACATAAGAGTGATCAGTCGCTCAACTTATGTGTGGGAGAATTGTCCGGAGGTGGGGGTCAGATACAATAGTTTCAATATTGGTGATTGAAAATTGGTGGTGCTGTATTTGATCATTGGGTTGAATATTGTGCCTTTTCCCTTTTGTCAGTGCATTTCCTGATTATACGTTTTCAGGTGCAGTTCTCTAATTTTTAATGGGATGTCCATGGAACTGCGAGAGTCCTTTGTTTTTTGCCATTTTCTAGCCTATACGCTATTGCTAGTGACTGATTCATATGGCATAGTTGGTTCTCTCACCTAGCTGTGCAGAGGTACATGAAATAGTGTTTTTGTACATTGCTATCTCACGTCGTCCCCTCCTTTCTGTTTATCTTCCTCCAATTGTTCTAGAAGTTTTCCTCCAATTGTTCTTGAAGGTGTGAAACAAGTGAGTTTCTTCAATTTCGAGGAGTTTCATTATGCCTTATATTCACTTGTTGTTCTCTCACCAAGTGTCGTCCATGTTTTTGGGGTTTCATGGTCTTCAGTTGGTAAACTTAGGTTCTTAGGATCTCAATTCCTGGTTTTATGATATGATATGATATGGCATTTATGACGCATTTATAACGTGCCTATACACAAGTGTTTCAAGGTGCGACGAGGCAAGGGAGGGGGAACAGAGGGAGAAAAGACAACGATCCTGCTAGGCCAGGTGTCATTCAGGTCGCGCATTCAGGTCGCGCAAGTGCTTGGGAAGGGGAAGGAGGAGAAGTGCGAGGGAGAAAGGGGAGTGGACAGTGCAGTACATGGGGTAAAAAAAAACAAAATTAAACAGTAAGTAAGTAAGTAAAAGTACGGCCCGCAGGTGGCAAGTGCAAGGATAAATGCCGATACCAGGTGTCAAGTGCTGGTAGTGGGACTGTAGGATACAGAAACAGTCCCCAAGTGCGGGGGTTGCCAGGAGGGCAGTGCAGGAGTGCAACTGGCAGGGGAGGGGACCTGGGCCCGAGATCATGGGGTGACCAGGTAACCATTGCAAATTCAGTGTCAGCCAGGAAGTTAGCAAGGGAGAGGAGGAGAAAAAGCAGAAGCAAAGCAAAAGGTTTTGAGGAGCTTCCGTAACCGAAGATGATTCTCCTTTCAGCGAGGCAGGAAGGCTGTTCCAGAGGGAGGGCCCAGCCGAAGAAAGAGATCTACCACCAACTTGTTGCTTGGCGAAGCGAATGACTCTGAGTGAGTTTAAGGTAGATGAGCGAAGAGCTCGAGAAGGAAGGTATTTGGGGAGAGAGAGTTGAAGGTATTGAGGCCCCCGGCCCCAGAAGGCCCTGTGGACAATGCAGAGGGGTTTGAACTTAATCCTTGCAGCAACTGGGAGACAGTGCAGAGATTTCAGTCCTGGAGAGATACGATCTTGGGCTTGAGGCCAAGGACAAGTCTCACGGTCCTGTTCTGGATAACTTGCAGGGGGCGGAGAGTAGAAGCAAGCAGATTTAGAAAGAGGCTATTGCAATAGTACAGCCTAGAGAGAACCAGAGCTCTGGAGACCATGAGCTTCTGGGGGAAGGAGAGGAAAGGAAGAATACTTCTGAGGAGGTGCAGTTGGTAGTGTGACTTCTTAGAGATGTCAGAGATGTGAGGAGAGAAGAAGAGTGTAGAGTCGAAGATGACCCTGAGGTTTTTAGCCTTACAGGTGGGAACAGGAAGAGGGCCAAGGGAGGCCAGCCAGAGAGCTACAGGAAAGGAGGGAGCGGGTTTGCCAATGAGGAGAATCTCAGTCTTACTGGCATTAAGGCAGAGGTCATTGGCGGCACACCACTCCTGGATAGCAGACAGACAGTCAGAGATGAGGGAAGTGGAGGAGGAGGCTGAGGGTAGCCTGAAGATGAGCTAGGTGTCATCCGCATAGCACTGAAAGTTGGGGCAGAGAGCGGCGATGCAGTGGGCAAGGAGTGCCAGGTATTGGTTGAACAGCCAGGGAGAGAGGTTAGACCCTTGGGGGACACCACAGGTAGAGAAAATGATAGCAGAGAGGAAGGACCCAAGTTGGACCTGGGAGGGTCGGTCGCAGAGGAAAGAAGTCAGCCATGCCAGAGCCTGACCATTGATACCCAGGTTATCATGGAGACGGTTGAGCAGGATGGCATGTTTGACAGTGTCAAAGGCAGAAGAGAGATCAAGCAGGATGAGGATGCAAGGGTTGTTAGAGTCAAGGTTGGAGAGAGGGACTTCACGGATGTTCAGGAGAGCAGTTTCCGTGCTCTGGCAGCTCTGAAGCCAGACTGATGGTCATGAAGACAGCCAACAGAATCAGTGTGGAGATTAAGCTGGGAGATGGCCAGTTTCTCCAGGAGCTTGCCCAGGAAGGGAGTGATGGAGATTGGGCGGCAGTTGGCCGGGCAGGAGGGGTCGGCAGTGGGTTTCTCAAGAAGGAGGTGCACAAGGAAGTGCTTCAGGGGGATAGGGAGACTCCAGTGGTGAAGGAGTGATTGCAGAAGTCAGACAGTGCAGGAGCCAGGGAGTCCTTTTTAAACTTCTTCCTACCAGATTTAGTGAGGAGAGCAGGATAGTCAATAGAGAAGCAGTTAGAAAAGATAGGAGAGACGGAGAGCACCATAGAATAGGTGGAAGGGAGAGTAGAAGCCACAAGCGAAGGACACTGGAGTGAGCAGAAAAGACAGCGAGAGGCAAGCAAGTTGCTCAATAGGACAGAGCAACACTCAGGGTAAGAGTTTACAAAATGCGTCGGTTTGAGACATGTAGGAGGGAACACCTAAGTTTGAGAATCCTAGATAAGGGAGAAAAGGCCTAGGTATCACAATGCATTTTTTTTAAAATACTGAAACAGTGCATATTAAACAAGAAGGGGAGAAAAAGACACCTAAGTTTGAGAATCCTAGATAGGGGAGAAAAGGCCTAGGTTTCGCAATGCAATTTTTTTTTTTAAATACTGAAACAGTGCATATTAAACAAGATGGGGAGAAAAGACACCTAAGTTTGAGAATCCTAGATAGGGAGAAAAGACCTAGGTTTCACAATGCATTTTTTTAAATACTGAAACAGTGCATATTAAACAAGATGGGGAGAAAGACACCTAAGTTTGAGAAACCTAGATAGGGAGAAAAGGCCTAGGTTTCACAATGCAATTTTTTAAATACTGAAACAGTGCATATAAACTGGATGGGGAGAAATACACCTAAATTGAGATTCCTAGATAGGGGAGAAAAGGCCTAGGTTTCACAATGCATTTAAAAAAAAAAAAATACTGAAACAGTGCAAATTAAACAAGATGGGGGAGGAATCGATCGGTAGGCGGGCGGAGGTAAAAAGGACGTCAGAGGGGTGGTGGCTGGCAACTGGCGTCCCCTGTGGACACCCGCAGACACAGCTGGGAGCCGCCAAGGGGGAGCCGCCCTTTGCCTAGGGGCCCTTAGCTGTGTGGGGATGCCGGGCAGAGGGCTGCCCTGGGGAGGAGAGGGAAATGGGAGGATGAAGCCAATTGGGGGGGTGTGGGCGTGATGGGAGGTGGGTGGGAGGAGGATAAAGAGAGAGAGAGAGCGGAAGAGAAGGGGACCAGAGAACAGGGCCCAACAGCCGAAACCACAAAGAAGGCAAAACAATTTCAAATGCCTCAGAGAGGCTCTCACTAGGATGGAATCAGCTGCAGACCACACAATCAGCCGAGGTGGTGCTTTGCAGGCAGCATCAAACCAGGTGTTCAGTGGTCACGTGTCACCCTCTCGATGGCTGTGTCTCAGCCACAGATTAATTTGCAGCCATTCCTTTAGGTTTCCTGTGATGTCTTTTGAGGCCAGTTGCATCCCTTGTGAGTTCTGGCTTTATCCCCTTAGCAGGAATTGCTCCAGTCGCCTTTTTAGCTCCCAATAATTTTTTGTTCACCATCATTGGTTTCTGTTGAAGTTTGCACATCTGAGATTGAGTGGGAATTTGTGCAGGCTATTTGTTACCGTAGACTCCGCCCTTTCCTGTTACAGATTTATCCTGGTATTTTATAGCAATGTTGTTGTCATCAGAGAGATGGATCGATGGACTGACATTGAAAGCTTTGGTGTTATTTGTTGGCATATCTGTGATGACATTATCTCTTACGTGGTTGTCTCGGTGGCGAGGTCTGTATGTGAACTGTTGCAGTGAATTGCCTCCTGTTTTTCTGTTAGGCATAGTGCTGCCTTGCATAGGTGTAGCTGCTTATTTCCATGGCAGTTTGTTTTGGGTCTATGTTGCATCTCTAGATTTTGGCGGTGTTTTGGCCAGGGGTATCACTCCTGATGATGTGCTTGCTTCCTTATCATTGGGAAGGTAGTCGGTTTCTGTGCCTGCTTTGCTTTTCGGGCCTGCATGTCAGGGTCTACCTCTTGATTTGGAAGTGAAATCTTACAGCCTCGCAACGTCTCAATGGAAGTATGGAGATTCAGTGATTGGTGTGTACAGCGCACACCGATCGTGTAACTTGGGCCTCTTTTGATTGGTTATGAGTGCCTGACCACTTCTCTTCAATCGCATATGTTTTATGCCCCTGAATGACTTCCTCCGTTTCTTTGTGATTGTGTAGGAATCTCCCCTTCTGAAGTTAGTGTTACCATGATGTATGTTGTATAGGGTTATCAAATAGTGTTTTTCTGCTTTTCAATAAAGTATTTTATTGATTTATTTCCCAGAATTGGTGATTTCAGTCATTGTATGTTCCACATACTAATTGTTAATGCACTGTATATTTATGAGTAATATAAGCTGTTGTAATACTAATTTAGGTAAGAACTCACAAACAGCTCACCTTGGCAATCGATGACTCCAACTGGGAGAATCAAAGCAGCTGTGAAGATTTCCCAGTGACAGCCCTGGCCACTCAGCCCAGGGTAATGTGACCCAGGAGAGCGGGCAGGACTCCCAGGGAAACCCTCAATGGGAAGAAAACCCTGGACGAAATCCCAGCTCGTGCAGATCAGGCTAATGGTGGAAGGTTGGACGTCTCCGACAGGAACCCCTGGGAATCACACAAGACACCTTGTCTGCAGGAATGAGAAGGGAAGAAATAGGGAGCAGGTTAGAGGAGAGCCCAAAGAAGGGAAAGGAAAGGAGAGATCAATGGAAATCCTCTCACCTGAAAAGGACTGAGGGAAAGGGACGAGAGTTCGGATCTGCAACCTGGCTGAGTAGGAAAGCTTCGGGAGAGTCTGGAAGGATAACAGGAGATGAGGACCAGGTAAAATTACTCAAGGGAATCCTAGAGAAAGGGAACTTACTCAGAGGGGGAACTGGCCGGAACGGGAGACAAATAAGATTGATCCGCGAAGCTGACTGAGAACGAAACCAGCAAAAGCTGAGGGAAGGATCTGAAGAGAGAAAGTAACACAGGGTAAGTAGGAACCGCAAACACAGAGGGAAATGAGAGCATGGAGAGAGAGGATTCAGAAGCGAACTCACGGAGCGTCAAAGGCAGAAGCGACGCGAAGCACTGGCCGCTTCGTTTCCGGATAAAGGATCACGTGATCGGTCGTCTGCACGTCAAGGGAGCGTGCAACTACTAGACCGCTGCCAGTCGGTCGGGGAGAATCACCAGCTTCCATCTTAGAAATGTTAGGAATCAAAGCGCCGCACAAGCAGGTCCTTGCCCATAAAGACCACTTGCGGCGATGTGTAACAGTATGCCCCCTCCTCTGGGAGGGCGCCCCTGGTTTACCCGGATGAAGCAGGAAAAAACGCCGCACAAGACGGGGTGCGTGAACCCCAGAAGCTGGCTCCCAAGTTCTTTCAGCAGGAGAATAACCCTTCCAGTCAATCAAAAACTGCAATCGACCACGATGGAATCGTGAGTCACAGATAGCAGCTACCTCAAATTCAGGACCACTGTCAGTGAGAATCGGAGGCGGTAGAGAATCTCCATCACAATGAAAACGATCCCGTACCACTGGCTTAATCTGAGACAGGTGGAAAACCGGGTGAATCCGAGACCAGGAAGCAGGTAAGGCAAGTCGGACAGCGGCCGTCCCAATCTTGGAGAGGACTAGAAAGGGACCAAAGTACCTGGGAGATAGTTTAGACGGGACCAAATGACGAGGAAGAAATCTGGAAGCCAACCAGACCGAATCCCCGATGGTCAGTTCCTTAAAGTCTCGATGACGAAGATCAGCGTACTTCTTCGCTGGATCCTGAGCTTTCTGTAACGACTGCTTAGCCAGTCTCTGTCCCTCATGGATATCTGCAATCAGAGAATCCACACCCGGACAGCCGGAATAGGAGGGAGACACATTCGGAGCAAAGGAAGGGTGATAACCATAGGTACAAAAGAAGGGAGTGGACTGGAGAGCAGAATGCAAAGAGTTGTTGTACGCAAACTCTGCAAATGGGAGCAGTTCCACCCAATTGTCTTGAGCCGCTGAAATAAAGCACCGTAAGTATCCCTCAAGGGTTTGGTTCAATCGCTCAGTTTGACCGTTTGTCTGAGGATGGTATCTAGAAGAGAGGGCACGTTTAATACCCAGAATGCGACAAACCTGTTGCCAAAAGAGGGAGGTGTACTGGGGACCTCTGTCCGACACAATAGTGTCTGGTAGACCATGGCGAGAAAACACCTCAGAGAGAAAAATTTTGGCCATGGAAGGAGCATTTGGTAATCTTTGCAAAGGAGTAAAGTGTGCTAACTTGGTGAAGTAATCGATCGTTACCATGATAGTAGTCATATTCGCTGATGGCGGTAGATCAGATACGAAATCAGTGGAAATGATCTGCCAAGGACGGTCTGGTATAGGCATTCTTGCTAATAACCCTAACGGTGGTGAGCGAGGAGACTTGGCAAGAGCGCAGATCTTACAGGCGGCAACATAGTCCCAGACATCAGATCTCATAGAAGGCCACCAGAAATGTCGTTGGATGAGTTCCAATGTGGGAAGTACACCCCTATGTCCTGCAGCTCGTGAGTCATGACAGATTTTTAGCACCTCCAGTTGTAAAGAAGGAACGGGAATCAAAACTTGAGTACTATGATCTGTTTCCTTGGGGAGATGATAAGTAGATGCCAGGTCTTCACAGAAAGTTTTATTAAGAGTGGTGGCTGTTCGTACCTCTTGCAGGAAATCAGTAAGTACTGCAATGAACCGAGCATTGGGAAACATCTTTTCTGGGCAAAAAGAAGAAGTTGGAGAATCCTTACTGGATAAAGCATCTGCTCTTAAATTATGTCTGCCAGGCCAGTAAATAAATTCTATCCGAAAAGATAAGAAGAAGTAAGCCCAACGTGCTTGTCTGCTATTTGTGGTGTAAGCATTTTGAAGAACCTTGAGATTTTGGTGATCTGTACGCACCAAGACAGGAAAGGGGGAACCCAAAAGCAAATGTCTCCATTCTTCGAAGGCGCGTTTGATAGCCATCAATTCCTTCTCAAGTACAGAATAATTTATCTTAGCAGAATTAAATGTCTTGGATAAGTATGCCACCGGTCTTTCTTCACCTTGTTCTGATGACTGTAACAACACAGCTCCTAACGCATTCTGAGAAGCGTCTGTCTCGACAATGAATTGTTTGGATTGGTCTGGGTTGATCAAAATGGTTGAGGAAGTAAACATTTCCTTCAAAATATCGAATGCCTTCTGAGCTGATTCATTCCAAACAAATGAGACCCCTTTCTTGAGAAGTCGAGTCAAGGGAAGTATGATTTCTGAGAAGGAAGGAATAAATTTACGATAGAAATTTGCGAACCCCAAAAACCTCTGTATATCCTTTATCCCTGTTGGAATAGGCTAATCCACAACTGTGGATATCTTCTTGGGGTCCATGGAAATACCCTGGGAAGATAGGACAAAGCTGAGATAGGTAACTTGTCTCTGATGGAATTCACACTTGGATGCTTTGCAGTAGAGATGGTTGGATTGCAGGCATTCTAGCACGGTGTTAACATGATGAGTATGTTCTTCTTGGTTGTTTGAGTAAACAAGGAAATCGTCGAGATAGATGATTACGAACCGGAACAATATGTCGGCAAATAGGTGGTCCATGAATCTCTGAAACATCGCAGGAGCATTCACTAAGCCAAATGGCATTATGTGATATTCATAATGCCCAAAGGGAGTCCGGAATGCGGTCTTCCATTCGTCTCCGGGTGCAATACAAATAAGATGGTATGCACCACGAAGATCCAACTTGGTATACCAAGAAGCCCCTCGAACAGCTTCAACAATGTCTGTGATGAGAGGCATGGGATATTTGTCAGTAGTGGTTATTTTGTTGAGCCCACGATAATCAATACAGGGACGGAGCTCATCTGAGTCCTTTTTGGGGATAAAGAATAATGATACCCCTGCAGGAGACACCGACTCAGAAATGTGACCATTCCGTAAATGGGTTTGAAGGTATTCTTTTAATGCCAACTTTTCTCTTTGAGAAAGAACATACATGCGGCCAAAGGGAATGGGCTGATCGGGAAGCAAGTCTATGTGACAATCATCTCTTCGATGAGGAGGGAGATTAGGAAATTCAGGGTTTTAAAACACTGATCGGTAAGGCTCATGACAGTCAGGAATCTCAAGTTGACTGATGGAAGATACAGCTGGTTTGAGAGTCTCATCTGAAGGTATACGAATCCCCACTGATTCTTGAAAAAGACAATGATGGACACAATATTCTGATCCTAGAAAAAGGGTTCCAGCAGCCCAGTTTATGAATGGGTTATGCAGTCTCAGCCAAGGGAGTCCTAGAATAATTGGGTAATGGGCAGTTCTGATAACATCAAAAACCAGGGTTTCTTTATGACTCGATATCTTACAAGTGAGCGGAATGGTTTGTTCTTTAATGAGACCCGAACTCAGAGGGGTACCATCTACTCCCTGAATAGGAGTAACCAAAGTCTTTGGTACCTGAGAGATACCGTGTAATTTTGCCCACTCCACATCCACAAAATGACCAGCCGCTCCACAGTCTATTAAGGCCGGAATACCTGGGATGACATTTTCTGGTAGCAGGATGGAAAGAGAAACTACCACCATGGACTGATTGCTGAGAGAGTTATCAAGTGACATACTGGTCTGATACGGGGAAGAATGTTGCTGGGCACTTACCGGTCTTCCCCTAACGGTAAGGCTTTGAAGTTTCCCGACTTAGGAATAGGAGAGCGACGAGGAGGAACTAAGTGACAGTCTTTCAAAACATGAGTAGAGGACCCACAGTACATACATAGTTTCAAAGACCTTCTCCTCTCCCTTTCAGTAGCTGAAATCGGTCCTCGAACAGTCCCAACTTGCATGGGTTCTTCAGTAGGAGACAGAGATTTCTGAATGGTTGAGGAATAATCCAACTGTGGTCGTGTTCCTTTCCCCTTTTTCTTTTCATATGTCCTTTCATGCATTCGGTAATCAACTTGCATGGTTAAAGTGATCATATCAGCTAGATTAGCGGAACGAGGGACTTTAGAGACCTCGTCTTTTAGTTCATCTGTGAGTCCTCTCCGGAAAAGAGTGAGGAGACCTTCATCTGGCCAGCCTAGTTCAGAGGATAGTTGTTTAAACTGAGTGATATACCAAAGTAATACTTTGTTCCCTTGTTTTAAATCGAGAAGTCTTTCTTGTGTGGCAACCGAAATCTCCTTTCTTCCAAACATGGTTTTGAGGCTGTTAGTGAAGGTGGTGTAAGAATCAAGAATCACATTGTTGGAGGTAACTAAAGGGGTCGCCCAAGCTAAAGCTGGACCAGAAAGATGTGAAATAACATAGCCTACTTTATCTTTATCGGTAGGGAAAAAGCGAGGTTTGAAAGTGAATTGGATGGTACAACTGTCAAGGAATTATTTTAGTCTGTAGGGGTCACCGTCGTACATAATGGAATGTAAGGACGGCGGGGGAGTGTCTGAAAAGGCTCTAGCTACTTGATGTCATAGTTGAGCATTATCCTGTTTCAAGGATTGTACCTCTAATGACATGGCCTGCATGGCCGCCATTAGCTGCTGCATTTGTTGTTCCATTTGGAATTCCGATTGCCAATATTCCTTCGGGCGTCGCTTACTGTTAATGCACTGTATATTTATGAGTAATATAAGCTGTTGTAATACTAATTTAGGTAAGAACTCACAAACAGCTCACCTTGGCAATCGATGACTCCAACTGGGAGAATCAAAGCAGCTGTGAAGATTTCCCAGTGACAGCCCTGGCCACTCAGCCCAGGGTAATGTGACCCAGGAGAGCGAGCAGGACTCCCAGGGAAACCCTCAATGGGAAGAAAACCCTGGACGAAATCCCAGCTCGTGCAGATCAGGCTAATGGTGGAAGGTTGAACGTCTCCGACAGGAACCCCCGGGAATCACACAAGACACCTTGTCTGCAGGAATGAGAAGGGAAGAAATAGGGAGCAGGTTAGAGGAGAGCCCAAAGAAGGGAAAGGAAAGGAGAGGTCAACGGAAATCCTCTCACCCGAAAAGGACTGAGGGAAAGGGACAAGAGTTCGGATCTGGAACCTGGCTGAGTAGGAAAGCTTCGGGAGAATCTGGAAGGATAACAGGATATGAGGACCAGGTAAAATTACTCAAGGGAATCCTAGAGAAAGGGAACTTACTCAGAGGGGGAACTGGCCGGAACGGGAGACAAATAAGATTGATCCGCGAAGCTGACTGAGAACGAAACCAGCAAAAGCTGAGGGAAGGATCTGAAGAGAGAAAATAACACAGGGTAAGTAGGAACCGCAAACACAGAGGGAAATGAGAGCATGGAGAGAGAGGATTCAGAAGCGAATTCACGGAGCGTCAAAGGCAGAAGCGACGCGAAGCACTGGCCGCTTCGTTTCCGGATAAAGATTCACGTGATCGGTCGTCTGCACGTCAAGGGAGCGTGCAACTACTAGACCGCTGTCAGCCGGTCGGGGAGAATCACCAGCTTCCATCTTAGAAATGTTAGGAATCAAAGCGTCGCACAAGCGGGTCCGTGCCCATAAAGACCACTTGCGGCGATGTGTAACACTAATGGACAGCGTTTACAGTTAATTGTTCACAGAGTTGCTGTGGAAAGCAGTAATGAATTGATGTAGTGTACACTACAGGTTTGTCTTGGGTTGTGTGTGGGCTCTGTGCCGCAGTGGCTTGCCTAAACTGGACACTTTCTAATCGCATTCTGCCCCAGGACTGAGGCATCACCTTTTACCAGACTATGGGCCTCATTATGAGGCTGGCGGTAACCCGCCGGTGCTACCGGTGGATTTCCGTCAACCTCGTAACACTGTTCCCGCCACCTGACATCCCATTGCCAACGGGACATTACAAGTCACTGTGGTCTGGGACGTCAGGTGGCGGGAACTGTAAGTCCCCTTTCCCATGGAGTCTACGGGAATGGGGACACAGAAGCAACGGCACCGTTGCCAACGGACCCGGTGCTTGCATGAGAAACATGCCTGCAGGGACCGTTGCTCCCGGCAGGTGAAACCTGCCGGGAGCAACGGTCCCTGCAGGCATTCTCATAGTCTGGTGGTCCGGAAAGGGTGCCGGTACGTTGCAACCAGCATCCTTATTTCCGGACCGTCAGACTTAGAATGAGGCACTATGTTGTGTGATTTGTTCTCCTTCTCCCTGCTCCTCCTTGTTTGTGCTGCCATGTTGTTTGGGTTTGTTTAGTTTGTCTCCATGATGGTGATGGCTGTACGGTTAAGGGCTCTCTTGCTTTTCTCCTTGTAGGATCATGCAGTTGCCTTAGTCACATTCTCTCCTTTGTTGTTCAGGTTTTGTTTGTGTTGTGGTAGACGATTCCCATTTCTATTAGGTGTATTTTTGTGCTTGAACGGTGTTTGCTGCGCTTGTGCTCCCTATGGCAGTCGCACTTGAGTGCTGAATGTTTGATTGTTGGCATTTGTGAACGAGTCCTCATCCTCTTGGGACATAGCTCCATTATTTATTTGCAAGTATTGCACCTATCCGTTTACAACGTTGTCCATATTTTAAACAGAACTAGCCCCTGTGGCTGTTGTTCAGCCAATCAGCGGGCTCACAAAGCGTGTCTTACCTAACAGTATACGCCCTCAATCCAGGCAGCCTGTCGGTAGCCTGGAGGATGTCTCTGGCCCATGACTCCTCCACCTTCTTCTCCCCTCTTCACACCTAAATGTAACTCTCTCAATAACCCCCATTGGCTCTCCTTTTGCCCTGCCTGCAGTTTGCATGGTGTCCATCTCAGTTGTACTTTTTTTTGAAGGATTGAAGGAAAGATAACGTGACACGCTCCACAAAACCTGTTCATTCACTCCGAAAATTAGTGCCCTCAGCACCCTGGTCTTTACCCAGAGGCGCTAATGGCAACACAGCTTTTGCTGGTAGGACATATAGGGTGGTAACAGTGGGCCTTATTAAGGCGGGCAGCAGGGCGTTACCCTCCCTGTTTGGCCCACCAGGAAAGGCATTATTGCCAAAGGAAAACTTCTGCCCCTAAGAGTCTGCACTGACCCTGTATCACCGTGATTGCATGCTTCTTAAAAATAACATGCAACCAAGAAACAGTTTCTAAATCTTCTAGATTTCTACTTGAGAACATGACAAGAAATCTGGCCTGGCAGACGCTGGTCCTGTGGCTATAAAACTGGCTGCACTAATTCACGTGACCTCTTCTGCCCTCCATTTTATCTCACCGTCCCAGACAAAATGGTAATGTAATCCAGTGCCGCATGAAAGACGCAGATCTTTGAACGCATTAGAAAATGGCCTCATCTCCTAATCCGGCTCCCTTGAGCATATTTTAAATACAAAGGCAGCTTTAATAGAGAGCAGCCCTGAAGATATACATTGTGGCATGCCTTGCACATCACGGGCGCTGCAATGAAAGCCATTGCAGAGTTTTTTTTTTAAATAGGAGATGGCAATAGGTAAATGCTGGATTAGGAAACAATGCCTGACACCAGGGTATGGTTCCACAGTGAGATACACGCTGGAGTTGTGTTGAATCATAGGCAGAGACTATGAAAAGGACCTGTAGATGAGGAAGGCTTTACACGAGTGCGCATGCGCTTCAAGCAGAGGGGCGCGTTACGACTCATCGCCCCCATGCGGCTGCTGAGCGGGCTGACAAATGGTTGCGGCCTGTAAAAATAACTTGTACATCTACTGTCATTTATATCAGAGCAGAACACGCAGGTGCAGAGGCGGAACAAAGGAAAACACAACTGGGAGAACTGGTGGTTTCAGCAAACTCGAAGTCATAGGCATTGCTCACACTTCATCCCTGGGGCTAAACTGTGTCATGTGCTAGAAAAAGGACCACTTAACGGCGCATGAGTTATACCTTTTTAAGCAGGAGATTGTGACAAACTACAGACCCGCTTTCAACCTAAATGAGGGATGTGGGCCCCAGTTGGCAGGTGGCGTTAAGTGCAGGCCCACGCTGCCCTTTTAGGTTGAAAAAATGAAAGCAGGGGGCATCAGAACAAGTCATGCCAAGCCAAGTTGGAAAAGTCTGAGTAGTTGACAATACCTATTTTAGCTGCAAAAAGTCAGAAGTCAAATGTAATGTATGCATGTCATCTCCTTTCTGTAAGGACCTTTCCCCATCGATTCCAGATTTTCCACAGTTCCACAGAGTAAGCTCCCCCGTACCAGAGGTGTTGCTAGTGGGGGCGGGGGGGTGCTATAGACACTGGGCTTTTGGTTGTAGCCCCAGAAAGAAGCTCAGGGGCTACAATCAAAGGGCTAGCTAGCTGCGAGTCCCGACAGTCATGACATTAGTGTACCCCCAAATCTTCTCCAGACCTATCAAAACCCAGGGGTGGACTGGCCTATAGGGAACTCTGGAGATTTCCCAGTAGCCCTCTGCACCCTGCGCCTCTTTTGTGTGGTAACCTTTTTTATTTCCAAATTTCCTCATAGCAAAAAGGGCTGGGTTTGCTGAAAATGTGTAATCCGGGGCAACTTTGAAAATGATACCCAGGGCCTCTTTTGGTTCCCAGTCCACCCCAGGCAACACCCCTGCCCCGTACTGAAGCATATTACTGCGTTCTACAAATAAACTCCCAAGACAGGAAGGTAGGAGGGTGGTTACAGGTATGGCACCTCATTTCTCTTTGATGCCCTAATTTTCATCAGGGCAGGGTTGTCCAACTCCAGCACTTAAGTGCTGGACACATGCCGGGTTTTCACAACACCTCTCATTAATATTCATGAGATACATTTACATACAATGGGCCTCATTCCGAGTATGGCGGTAAGGGTTAACGGTCACCGTTAATGGTAATGGTGACCGTTAACCCTTACCGCCATATTCCAAGTTCCCTTTGCGGGTTGGCATTTAACGCCTGCTTTTAGCAGGCGTTAAAAAACCAACCCGCAAAGGGACCTTGGAGTAAATTACGGCACCGTAATTTACGGTGCCGTAATTACCGACATCCCCATTCCCATTGAGCCCTATGGGGGCAAAAATGGGAATGGGGATGGGCTATGGTGAATGGGGAATTACCGGTCCCTCCAACCTTGGAATGGACCGGTAATTACTCCATTCACCATGCCGGATTTCCATGGAGTAAATAGCTCCATGGTTGCCAACCATGGAGCTATTTACTCCATGGTTACCGCAGAACTCGGAATGAGGCCCAATGATTCTAAATGAGTCAGGATTCTGGCCCTCGAGGCCTGGACTTGGACAACCCTGCATTCGAGTATAAAAGGGCCAAGAGGCACTAAAACATGTAGAGACATGCATACTTCCAAGCATCCACACCTTATTTGGGTGGAATGAATCTGCGCAGCACTTTTCCCCACTCCGTGCAGGGAAATCGACGGTGTCTTCAGCTGCATCAGATGTTGATGCTGGTCGGGCAGCATGGATCCCAGTGGAATCTGCTTGTCACCAAGAAAAAGCAGGCACAATGCATAGAGATCACTGTACTATCAGCGGCCATGTTCGGATGCAGTGGTCACCATCACTGTGCATGCGCACATGGCACTGATCATCATGCATTTTCTGACTAGGGCCTTTAATTTTAGAGAGGAAGGTTGTGACAGTCAGGCTTCTGGTGTCATTATCTACCTCAGGTGGAAAATGATTACAATACGGCTGAGTGGACAGAGGATGTGATGCAGTCGTGGATGTAGTCCAGCACCCTCAAATGAGTTTTGCAACATCAAAATAAGCATATGAGAAGTGTTTCTTATGGCATCATTTTGTAACATGGTGGTAGGTTGGGAAGATGAATGGAGCCTGGTGCTAGTCAAGGTCAAATTATAATGTCCTTGTTTCCAGGCAGGTGACAAGTCCTAAAAAAAGTGGAGGGACTCATTAACACATGTAATGGCAAGTGACGTCACCGGAAGTGAACAGATGTTAAAGTGAAGAATGCAAATTGTATTCAATTGGTCTTTCGAAATTGAAAAAAGTGTAGAGGATAAATGAGCATTTGCCACTTAGAAGATTAACGATGAACACCCATATAATAACCCTTACAGGGAGCGTTCACCATGCTGTTGCTAGCAAAGTGTAAAAGATGTACTAATATATATTCCCTGCAGAATAAAATCCTTGACAGGCATTTTGAGCAGACATTCATGCCGTCTTGTGGCTACTGTGAGAAACTTGAGGGTATTCTTACTCCTATTCCTACTTAGTCATATGACGCCCTCGATTGCACGATTCTTGCCATAATCCTCACGTGTCTCCTTTGGTTAGTCATTAACGCGTCTCGCGCGCATCACGACCAATCATTACTGTTCATGTGTTCCACTAAACAGTTTATCTTGTATTTTTTATAAAGCCCATTTACGTTGTGCTTTTGTAGGCTGCCTCTCAGTGCCTGCTTATGTACCCTGCTAGCCAACTCAAGTTGTATCCTGCATATCCCATTCTCTGTGCTTCTGTAGGTTGGTTGTCTCTCATTGCCTGCATATGTACCTTGCTAGCCAACTCAAGTTGTATGCTGCATAGCCCATTCTCTGTGCTTCTGTAGGTTGGTTGTCTCTCATTGCCTGCATATGTGCCTTGCTAGCCAACTCAAGTTGTATCCTGCATAGCCCATTCACTGTGCTTCTGTTGGTTGCCTCTTATTGCCTGCATATGTACCTTGCTAGCCAGTCTATCTTGTATATCACAGCACTTTTGCTTGGCTTCCGTACTGACCCGATGTTGGGCTGACAGCACTTTGACTATCTCTACCTCGCTCTACCACTGACTTATCCACTAAAATGCATTGTGCCCTTGGTACTCACCCACACTACATATCCTCCACTGCCATTACCCCACTAAAGCACGTACACCTGCCTGCTCTACTTCTTGCCACGTACCTACGGCTCACCCTTCAGGTCCTAACCTGGTCACCTATCTTCCCCATCACCTCCCAGTACTACGTCTCGCCTTCTCCTATAACCTGTACAACCACACCTCATGAATTACCACCTCCCTTCCTCATGACAGGTTCTAATCCTTATCTAAACGCACCGGCCCTCTGGCTACAACGCTTCGCCACCAAACCTACCCCTAATCAACCATGCCCTACTCTCATCAGAAACTCCAGGCTCGGCTCGCACCTGCCCCACCTACCACCCCCCCAATCTACAACATTCAACAACATAGCTACACCCCTTAGACACCACACCGTGTCCGACACAGGCATATTGAATCATGATGCGAGATCTCACTCCACTCTATCTCAGACACACACCGTTTCCAACAGCCCCTCACTGCCTCACAGCACCAACTTGACCTCACCAAACAAATCCAGCCGACCTTCTGTCACCTTAGCTAGAAACCAAAGATTAGCATCCAGATGTCATCACATGTCCTATCACCTTAACTATTCCACTATCGACAACATTTCTAATTCTAGCGATAACAAAGTCACTGCTCCCACTGTTCCCAAAATGGACTCAGCCCTTCTGGCTCACCATACCAACTTTGACTCAAAACTTAAAGGTGCGCTCATCAACACACGTTCCGTCCCAGCGCATGCCTTAGCTATTGCGGATTTCATCGTCGCGGAAAACCTGGACTTTCTTGCAATCACAGAAACCTGGCTGCATGCGGCCTCTGGCCCTGCCTTGACCTTGGCCATCCCCCACAACTACTCCATTATCAGGTGTGACAGGGACACCAATCAAACAAAGGGGGGCGGATTAGCCTTCATATTCAAGAGCTCGCTTAATCTCAGAGCTGTCAACAGCCTGCGGCTGCCCTCAGCGGAACTACCCTCTATTAATCTACCAATCTCACCTAATCATACCTCCACAGTGCATCTCATCTACAAGCGCCCCGGTCCTACCTCTTCTTTCGTGGAGGATATCTCATCTATCTTAGCCACCAGTACAAAGCCCTAAAATCATTCTACTTGGCAACCTCAATCTAGGTTACCAGGACGCAAACGACACCAAAGCCATTGACTTAGCAAGTGTTTTGGCCGACTTCGGCCTCACCCAACATATTAGAGAGCCTACCCATATCAAGGGTCGCACTCTTGACTGGGTCTCTGACATGAACTGTGCGTGTAACGTAACCACAGTGTCTCCGTACGCATGGTCTGATCATCACAAAATATTATTCTCCATTAACTCTTGTCCACTTACAGATAAACCCAACCTTGCCCCTCCCACCTACACGCGCAACAAGAAGGATATTACGGCTGAGAAACTACTCCCACTTATCCTCCCTCTACTGAATACGGCTTCATCCACCTGCTTGGACCCCACAGTTCCAGTAGATACCTGCAACCGCACAATGTTAAAAACTTTCAACACCATCGCCCCTCTCAAACTGCGCAAACAAAAACCTCGCCTCCACCTTAATCGCTGGTTCACCCCTCACTTACGCGATCTGCATAAAGAAAGAAGAAAAGATGAGGCCCATTGAAAAAGCTCACCTCCTCTAGTCAACAAAAATAACCTCACCACAGCCTCTTAACTACAAAGAAGCCATCCTAGCAGCAAAAAAAGAAGTGTACAACAAAAGGATCATACAAGCCCAATCAAACACTAAGGAACTCTTTAAGATCCTCAATGAACTAGAGTCTCCAGTTGCCCCACTTGATATGTGCACCCCTGACACTGAGTGGTGTTCCAAAATTCAAAAGGCACTTTTAGACAACATTGCCTTGCTCCAAGCCAAAATGAATACTAAAAAAAGCCACCTATCTGACTCAGTGGGTAACCCATCATCATACAAAACCCCCTCACCCAAGCATTCCTTCAAACCTTTTAGCTTCACACCCCTCTCCATTAAGGAAGTCGAAAATATTATCATGAAGCTCAAGCCTTCCAATTGCCAAGGAGACGCTTGCCCTGCCCCTGTCATAAAGGAAGCAGGTCATGTTCTCGCCCCAATTCATTACCACTTTCATTAATGCCTCCTTCATATCGGGCACTGTACCTGACATCCTCAAGGATGCGTGGGTCATCCCGTTGATCAAAAAACCTAATCTCAAACCCAGTAATCCCGCCAACTACAGGCCCATCACCACCGTGCCATACCTACTCAAAATTCTGGATCGGGCGGCTTATCTGCGAATCCAGGACTACCTTGAAACTAACAATCTATGGTTCCATGTCATTTCATCGCGGGATGTTTTTTCGCTGGGTTTTGTACCGCAATTTTTTTTCCAAAAAAAACCATCAAATGTTTTTTTTGGGGGGTTCCCCCTCCAACTCCCCCATTTCTAAAAAATTCGATGGGTTTAAAAAAAAAAATCCCTGTAAAAAACCCCACGAAAAAACATCCCACGACGAAAGGACGTTGTACCCAATCTATTAGGGCTTAGACAATCTGGTTTCTGTCCCAGACACGGCACAGAGGCAGCCTTGATTGATTTGAAAACCCAAATCGATGACCTGAAAGACAAGGGCAAACAAGCTCTCCTGCTCCTTCTTGGTCTTTCAGCAGCCTTTGATTTGGTTGATCATCAAATCCTCTGCCACCACCTCAAGATAGCTGCTCACTTCTCTGATGCAGCCACATCCTGGATCAGCTCCTTCCTGGCAAACATAACCATGAGGGTCTTCTCTTCCTCAGCTGCAGCTGATCCAGCACACGTCCCGTGCAGAGTCCCACAAGGATCTTGCGTATCTCCCACACTGTGCAATGTGTTTACTAAACCGCTCTTTGATATACTTGACTATCTGGGTGTTTCCTACACTAATTATGCAGACGACACCCAGATACTCATCCCTATCACTGGCGATTATGTAACCAATGCCAAAGCACTAAATGCAGTCTACATAGTCATCCAGGCCTGGATGGCACATCATGGGCTCTGCCTTAATGATGAAAAAACTGAGTTACTCATTCTAGGTTCTCACACCAAACTTACCAAACTTGACCCTAAATACAAATCCTTTATTATTGATGGGAACGATATCAAAGTTTCTAACGTCACTAAAACACCTAGAATCTACTTAGACTCTACTCTTTCTCTTAATAGACAAACTAATGTGGTAGTTTCAGCGTCAACATATACTTGTAAACTTATCACAGCGTGCCGCCCCTTCTTGTCAACGGGAAACTGTTTGATCCTCGTCAGAACGCTTATCATGTTCAAAATCGACTATTGTAACGCCCTCTACTTAGGGACTAGTCAAAGAAACCTTGATAAACTCCAGGTCACTCAGAACAATGCCATTAGGTCAGCTCTCAACGTTCCTAGGCGTTCTCACATCTCCGACACTAGACGTAACTTGCATTGGCTACCCATTACACATCGCATATCTCTGAAGGCACTAGTTCTAACCCACAAGGCCCAGAACAACGCGGCCCCTGTTTACTTGTCCACGCGTTTCTTGCAACATACAGCAACCAGACCTCTGAGATATGCACAGGCTCACACACTGTCTTTACCTAGTTTCAAGCTAAAGACAGCCGGAGGATCGAGCTTCCCAGTTCTTGTGGCTAAGCTCTGGAACTCCCTACCCAATTCTCTCAGAACTATTCCATACATTCACACCTTTAAAAATAAAAATAAATTGTGGCTATATGAACTGGATGCCTTGGCCGCCTCACCATAATCCATGCAGCTGACACTCCTTTCACCTGCGAACTGACTGTACCTTGTTTATACTGTATACTTCAGGACTGCTCCGCTCTCCTGATGCAATGTGTTTAATTATCTGTAAATATGTGTAACCTGTTTTTTGTTGTACCCCGTAACTGCCTTTCAAAACATGCACCCAGATGCCCGTGGGCAAGGTGCGCATTAAAAATAAAAGAAATACAAATACTCTCCCCCAATCCTTTGCTCAGGTGTCCAGGGAAAGGCCATCGCTCTTGGATCCTTACCCTGTGGGTGGAGAAGCGAGGGAGCATCACCTGGGTAGAGGGTCCTTTGAAATTGGGAGTTGGGTGCCTGCCAGTGAGACATGGAATCCCTCTTTCCCTATTAATGACCAGTCCAACCCTCCCCTGACCTCTATGGGGTATTGCAAAACCTCTCCCTTCATTTCTCCACATTTGACAGTTGAAGGTACTGGGACGAGGAAGATGCCTGCAGACTATGGTTAGAGTCAGGCATGTCCCCTTAATCATAGTCAGGAAGCCTAATGAAGGGTCCACAACTGCAACCCATTAGAGGGTTGCAGGTGTATACAATTAGAGCCAGAGAACGGTACAGGGAGGAGAAGCAGAGAACCCTGTGAGAACGAGACCAGCAGGAAACCCTGTCCAGGCGGAGGCAGCTGTGGTGGTAGCAGCAAGGATGCCGGCCAGCAATCCAGAGAGGGAGCCTCCGTGTTGTGAAACTGTGCAGAAGGAAGGAGGACATCGTCCGCATCTCCATCAAGGCAGCAGAGCTACCAGCGTGCAAAAGGTGGATCCTGGTATGCAAGCGGGGCTCACAGGAGCTTCTCCCCTGACCTGCAAGGATGTAAGAAGCAGCAGGAGTCATTTGGGAATGAAGCAAAGTGCCGGTGACTGTCAGGGAGAGGCACTTGATAACTGGTGCGTTCCGAAGCTTGCAGCGAGTGGGAAATTAATACCTTCCAATTACTGAACTGCACCGATACTTGAAAAGAGGAACAAACAATATTTATTGAACACAGAACTGAATAACAACTTGAAATGAAGCCATTTCAAGTACATATTGAATACCACATTGAAGGAAACATTAAACAATGCATACTTATTGAATATTGAACAGAAAAACATATCGAATGCATATTAAATACTGCAGCGAGTATTTGGAAGGGGATACCCTTTGAGATAACCGTACAGAATGTACCCTTAAGTTGATAAAGGCCTGCAGGAAGAACTCCCTGTAGGAATATGAGAAAGAGCTAAACAGATGAACTGATGAAGTCATAAGAAAGTGGGCACAGCGTCTCAAGATACTGAATGGATCGTAAAGGAAAAAAGACAAAGTAAAGAATCACATGTACCTTAAAATATTGGGATTGGGGTGCCTGCCGGCGAGACATGGAATCCCCCTTTCCCTATTAATGACTACTCCAACCCTCCCCTGACCTCTATGGGGTATTGCAAAACCTCTCCCTTCATTTCTCCACATTTGACAGTTGAAGGTACTGGGACGAGGAAGATGCCTGCAGACTTTGGTTAGAGGCAGACATGTCCCCTTAATCATAGTCAGGAAACCTAATGAAGGGTCCACATCTGCAACCCATTAGAGGGTTGCAGGTGTATACAATTAGAGCCAGAGAACGATACAGGGAGGAGAAGCAGGGAAGCCTGTGAGAACGAGACCAGCAGGAAACCCTGTCCAGGAGGAGGCAGCTGTGGTGGTAGCAGCCAGGATGCCGGCCAGCAACCCAGAAAGGGAGCCTCCGTGTTGTGAAACTGTGCAGAAGGAAGACATCGTCCGCATCTCCATCAAGGCAGCAGAGCTACCAGCGTGCGAAAGGTGGATCCTGGTATGCAAGCGGGGCTCACAGGAGCTTCTCCCCTGACCTGCAGGTGGAAGGCAAAGTGGTCGGATTGGAGAAGGAGTCGATAACGAAAGCCTCGAGTTGATTAAACGGATGTAAGTAGACTGAGGGACATGGCAATATAAAGGGTCGGGATTGTGATATTTTTGGGTAACGGGAAAATTTCAAGGGAGATAGAAGAAGACATCTCAAATTCCAGTCATAATATTAAGAGAGAGAATATGCACAGCCAGGACAGTGAAAGGTGACATCTTAAACCCTGCACAGGGTAATATAATTGGAGGCCAGGAGAGAATGCCTCTTAATATAAATGATTGTAGGGGAAAAGGAAGGTGATCAGAAACATTGTTAATGTGTATTGTGTTAATATTTTAAGTATTATTTGATGTATGAAGTCTCGAGAGGTAATAAGCTGTGAAGGTTGGAAGTAATGTTGTGAGTTAAAGAGTAGTAAACAATTGGCGCCAATCAGAATACAGATAGGTTGTTGAAACAAAAGAGGATTAAGCGGCGATTGAAGGTGCTTGCTCATATTTAAAAGTGTTGAGCACTAAGCTTTGGGAGAGGTAGAGAGTTCTTAATGACCTGGTAAGTATTGACAGTTAATTGTGACTTGTCATTATGGAGGACTCTCTTCTTATGCACCTTTGTAAAACATTACCGCGATATGAGCCAAAGCTCAAACAGTACAGTGCAGAATGGTTAAAGGGCACAGCTAATAAAATGTGCATGTCATGTCCACAAGGGGGATCATTGTCAAAAGCAGTATTACATCACATTTCCACATATGTGCATGCTGCACACACAGGATAGAAATTAGAGAAAAGACTGTCAGTTTTTGAACTTTGGAATATGTACCAAGAGGAGAAAGAAGACCCAGTACAGGAGCAATTAATGCTTAATAAGCTTAAAAGGGAGGGCATGGAGCTTTCAGCTCCTCTTACTCCATCCGAGATTAAGAGCGTAGATGCAGAGGAGACTGAATTTTACCCATTAAAGGAATTAAAAGCAGCAGCAGGGTATAGTAACGCAACATATGAATGCCCCACTTATAGTAGTGATGACAGTCCAGAAGAGAGCAAAAAGAAAGAATATGCCTGTAAGTTTATACGATATAATGAAGAAAGAGGTGAGAGATTGAATATATCAACAGATATAGACAGAGAAATTAAGAGATGGAAAGGAGAAAATGATAGGGCTGATGAGGTAACGCTTGTACAGAACAAATGGATGGGAGGACATATATTACTCAAGATAGATGGGAAAAGCATCTGGGAGGTTAGGCAAAGAGAAGACAAAGACAAGCAAGAAAAGAAGGATAAAGAATGAGAAAAGCGGTTGAGGGAGGATGAGCAAGGAAGAAAATGCAGGGAACGACGGGCACAGATATATATAGAAGAACAAAAAAAGACGAAAAGTGTCAGAGGAACAAAGGAAGTACGACACTAGAAAGAATTAAATAGAAGAAAGGGGTAGGAAAGAAAGGAAGAGAGAAGAAGAAGAGGCACAAAGAGTGAAGGAAAAAGATTAGGGAGAAGGAGATAAGAAGAAGAACAAAGGCTAGAGGTAAGAAGGGAAGAACGAAGGCAAGAAGAAGAGAGGGCAAGGTAAGACACAAGAAAGTGAAGGGAAGTGGAAGAAGAAATAGAACAGAATAGAAGGCAGCAAGGTCTTGATGCCACCCTCGTTCTTAAGGAACAAGTAAGACCGATCAATGAAATACATGGACTATTGGGCAAGATAAGTGAAGTACTCCCAATGAGAGAAAAGAGTCAAGAAATACCCAAAGTAGCACAAAAAGAGGAAAGATACGATGCCAAAAGCATTGGAGAGAGGTTCGATAAGATATATTTATTTATTTACTTATTTATTGCATTTCCAAGGTGCTCACACAGCCCGCAGGCATTGAGGCGCTGTTACAGGAATTGTTTGTTTTTCAGTTGCGAAATATTTTTTTTTTGTCTTAGTTGCGTATTTATAACGCGCTTAAATACCCAGAGGTTTCTAAGCGCGGACCTGGGGATTGAACCTGTGTTGCTTCGTGTCGTCTTGCTTCCAAGGCGAGCATGTTGCCGCTGAGCTACCCTCCAGGGAAATATATCAGCATATAAGGCAGAATAGCGAGTATGGGACTCAAGGGACCGGCAAACAGTCCCTGATACCAAAACTACAGGACGAGAAGGAAAGCATGTTCAGTGATGAACACAGAGCACTGTCTTTGAGTAGAATAAATTTAGACCAAGAAGAGGAGGAAGATAGTCTCACCAGTTGCGGTAGAGCAATGTCTGACTAGGAAAGAGAGTCAGATCATGGGATAAAAGGGGAGGGTACATGCGTCATGCGTCCACTTGGAAAGTCCAAATGTGGATAAGGAGGTAAGATGGTTGGATCTGGAACACCCTGACTTTGGGGGCTGGGAAATGGATATATGAATTAGAGAAAATGACAGGGGGAAATACGCTGGCCATAGGAGACATAAAAGGTCTACTGGCAGCTATCCTTGGGGAGAGAGCTGATGACATTTGGAGATGAGCGGGATATGCGGGTGTAACAGCACAAAACACAGCACATGATGGAGCGCCATTTAATAATTGCAGGGCAGATTTCTGGGGGGCTCTCAGGGTACAATATCCAGATACTTCTGATATGGGCGCAATTATGACACGTAAAATGAAAGAAGATGAAGACGCTATTGTTTATATTCAGGATATTCAAGAAAGATGGCAGCTTGAAATGCGTGAACTGTGGGAAAAAAAACAGTGGCGCTATTCTATCATATTTTGTGTCAGGGATTTCGGAACAATTACAGAGACAGATGAAAAAACAAGTAGGATTGGAAGCGAAGCCGTGGGCTGAGATACAGTTAACTATCATGCATCATTGCCGATCATTACAAGAGAGGAACAGAAAGAAGGATGAGAACAGGAAGATTTAAGAAGGTAAGTTAATTCAGAAAGAATTGTCAAAGTTTGCTATAGAAGGGGCAGTATTGACAAGTGGAGAAGGAGTAGGAATGCAAGAAATAATGGGTGCGTTACAGGTGAATAATGCACACCCAGTGGATCAAAGTGGGTATGGGTTTTGGCCATGAGGAAGGGGTTCCAGTGAATTTAGAGGAAGAGGAGGTGGATTTCAGAACACCGAAGGTGGATTTCAGAATGTCCAGAGTGGAAGTCAGAATACTCAGGGATGATTTTTTAATGGTGGGTTTGCCAGAGGGCCACCCCCAATATGTTGTAATTGTGGGGTGACAGGGCATATTGTGCGTGTATGTAAAACAAAATGGATAACCTTTAATGGGGGACAGCTTATCCACCACCATACAGTACACAAACACGAGAGGGCTTTGCCCAGGATCACTCTTATCAGACACACGCAGCGCAAGCACAGCAGACACAACAGCAGGGGTCGGTGCCAATGCACACATCGCAAGGGAAATCGCAACAAGCACCTATACAAACACATCAGAATGCAAACACAGGGCAAATATTAACACCTAGGATGGGGGTGTCACTGTGGTAGGAAGGAACCTGTTCACAGGAACATGGATGAATTTGTACCATTAATAGGACAGCTCACAGGGTGACTTGATGTGATCAGTGGTATCAGTAACATCAGACACCCAAGAGGAACCAAGGGTTGATGTGATTATAGGAGGCAAATCCTTTTCTTTTCTTGTGGACACTGGGGCGACTCACTCTTGTATAAAGGAGGGAAAACACCCAATGTCAGGTATTGCCATGAATGCTCAAGGGTCCTCTGGAGCTAAGAATTTAGTTCCTTTTACTGACAAGTTACCTGTTTCTATAGGGGAATGTGATATGTTTATCGCCCTGTTACATTTGCCAGTTAACATTTTGGGAAGAAATTTGATGACAAAATGTAACATGATGATTTCATTCACTGATCAAGGAATAGCGTGCTTCACTCCAGGAATACACTTTTAAATGTGGGAGAGTTTCTAATAGCATTTACAGGGTAAGTGGCTCTATGAGGAGTCCCGGTAGATCTGGATGAGTATTTTATTAACATGGCTATTTGGATTAGTAGCGAAGATTGTGAGGATACCTGATGAGTTCTTATTCTGACCAGAAGTACCTATGAATGAGGAAGAAGGGCAGACTATCCCTATAGAATTGGAAACAGCTATAGTATGAGAAGAAATAACAATGCTTGAAGGTGTAGATGATGAAGGCAGAGCATGGAGGACAGTGATAGCTCAAGAGGAGGGATACAGATTGACTGACATAACAGATGCAGATATGTTCAGAGATGAACGTATAGATGGTGAGGTAGTGTTTTCTATAAGCATTACATATTAGATAAGAAATGAGAAATGGAAAGTCCCACAGCAAATGGCACTAATGCACCAACGACCAGCGTTCTTTCAGGAAGGCCTAGAAAAGGTGCCAAGTGTCCTTTGGACTACAGGCCAATAAGATGTAGGCATATTGAAGGCAATAGGAGAGGTTAAAATAAAACTCAAGCCAGGAGCAATTTTACCCCAAGCAAAACAGTATGCTATGTCTGAAGAAGCTGACAAAGGCATATTTAAATCCATTTCAGCACTGATGAATCAGGGAATCCTAGTGCCATCGGAATCCCTGTGCAATACTGCAGTGTATCCGATTAAAAAATCTAAAGGATGGTCATGGAGATTTATCCAGGACTTGTGCCCTCTTAATCAGATTGTAGATGCAGAGTTTCCATCAGTTCCTAATCCTGCGACAATATTGTGTTGAATCCCAGTTGAAGCTAAGTATTTCACTGTAATTGATTTGAAAAATTAGTTTTTCTCAATCTGGGGCACAAAGACTCGCAACACCTTACTTCCTTTACATTCAGACAAAAGAGACTAAAACATACTCGATTGCCTCAAGGGTACTGTGAGTCCCTGTCCATCTTTAACAGCGTCCTACAGATGGTTCTAGGCAACATTGAACTCAAGAGTGCGGTAATTCAGTGCGTAGATGACATATTAATCTGAGGTGAAACAGAGGATTAATGTAGACAAGACTCTGTCAAGTTAATGACTGTATTGTCAGACAAGGGATACGAGATAAATGAGGAGAAATTACAGTATTGCCTGGAAGAGGAGTTGTACATAGGTCGGTTAAGTTCACATGAAGGAAAGAAAGTGAAACCTGAGAGAACTGAGGTTATCATTAAGACACCAAGAAGGAATACAGTAAGGCAAATGCAGAAGTTTCTGGGCATATGAAATTATTGCAGAGCCTGGGTGTTCGACTATAGCACATATACAAAACCACTTTTGCAAGCACTTAAGAAAGCACAAGTCAGTAAGGAAAATATAGAATTGACTGAAGAAATGGAGGAAGGATTTGAGGAATTAAAAAGAGAAATGTTTATAGCTCCAGTTTTAGGAATTCTCTATTAGAGTGAAGAATGTTATTTGTTTTCACACACCAATGGGTCAGCAATGACAGCAGTGCTCACACAAAGAATGACATAAGGGTATAAACCTTTGACGTATAACAGTGGGATTCTAGATCCACTTATGAGAGGACATTTTCCACGAGAACAATCTTTGGCTGCTGCTGCATTTGCAATTGAGAAGTCCACAAGTATTACCATGACTTTATACATGGAGCATGCCTTTTTCGTCATTTTATAAAAACCTAAAGGTAAATTGACGTCACAAAGAACTTCATCTTATGAAGTAATGATTTCTAACCCTGCAATTAAAATATTGAGGTGTAAAATAGTGTACCCAGCCATGTTTGTAGCTGAACCTGTAGAAGAAGGTGATCATCTGCATGAATTCTAAAATGATGTCGAATATTATGATGATATATCCTGTGTGAAAGAATATGCTCTAGAGGAAGGGGAAATTCTGTTTATTGATGGCTCTTCAAAAATTAACGAAACTAGTGGGGAGAGGCATTCAGGTTCCACAGTGGTAAGACACATATTAAATGGTGAATTTGAGGTAGTGGCGAGTGCAACACTACTGTCTCATTTTTCAGCACAGGCAGCAGAATTGGTAGCGCTTATTGTTGCGCTCGAAAAACACAAAGGTCAGGAAGTGACGGGGTACAGTGACTTCACCTATGTGACAGCAACCGTACACGCAGTGCTGTCACACTGGAAAAGGAGTGGTTATCTCCATGCAGACGGCACTTCAGTGCAACATGCATCTTTATTGGACAGGCTCATTATAGCACTACAACTTCCATGAGCCATAGCGGTCGTAAAATGCACCTGCAGACTTGGAAGCCAAAAGGGATGTGTATTCTTCTGAAATTTCGAGTTTTGACAATGAAAACTAGTAGAAGCATGCTACTACGATAAGGGGTAATATGTTGTCAATTACACAACTAATAGAGATACAGGGTAGAGCCCCACAAGAACAGCAGGAGCTATGAAATGTAGGGGGGGTCTTTATCCCCCACAATAGCATTATGGAGATAGGACAGCACTAGAAAGTCAGTGATGCCAGCAGCATTGTTGAAAGTTGCACTCAAGCAGTTACATTACCCAATGCATATAACCAGAGAAAGTCTTACTGCCACCATTGCAAAAGATTGGTTTGTTCCCAATCTATTGGAACACGTTGCACAGTTAATTGTGAATTGCATAGGTTTACAGCTGGGCATACACTGAGAACAATCAGAGGAGTAATACCTCAACCAAATGGTCAGTTTCAACATTTGCATATCGATTACGTCTACATGCTACAGACATGTAATGGATACAGCTATCTATTAGTGGTGGTGTGTCCCTTCTCTAGATGGATCAAAGCCGGTCCTTGTACACACCCTGATGCTGCTTGCACAGCAAGTTTCTAGTGTGAAAAGTGTTAGGCAAGATTGTGTGCAGTACCCTTTTGGGGGCACTACATCAACTTTGACCTCCTGGCAATAGGAACCCAACCTTTGGAAAAAGTCTGTACTGCACAGGTTGGTAGTGTGGCTGAGCAGCCAGGCTTATCTCAGGAGTGGTCAATGTGAGCAGTAGGGTTGTAACACAGAGTTTCACAGTGAAAGTTATTCAAATACACACTTACACTCAAGTTTTCTTGATTAAACAATTATTAATTTGCTTCACAGTCAGTTATAAAAGTCTTCTTCAGAAGGGAGCAAAACATGTAACAATTATAACATAATTCAAAACACACTCTTAGTTTCTCTAAATCAGATGATACCCATTGGGGATGGCACACAGGCACTTCCTACATCCTCGGGTGACTCAAATAGCTTAGACACTCTGGACATTGATTTATCACTGGTACATTTAGAGCAATACTGAGTTTGGTGCAAAGGTTAGATTTGGGAATAAAACAAAGGTTAAAAAAAAATTCATAAACAGGTAAGTACTTTTTAAACCTTCCAATGTCAAGTAAATGTAACCCTTTCCTGGGGGAAATGAAAGGCACAGAGTCAAAGGTAAGATGAGTCTCTCAGGGAGCCAGGACAGCCAATATGTTAGTTGAGCAAAGTCTAGGGGAGCTGAAGATCTTTTTTGCAGGTAAGCAAAAGTCATGCACAATGTTTTTAGAAAATCTTGTCGAAATAAGATTCACCTGAAGGGCCACAAGCTGGGAGGCTTGTGAGGGGCAAATCTGTAAGCAACTTTGCAAGGGTAATGAAGACAGGTCTCAACTGAGAGAAAGTAAGGCTACACAACAAGAGATAAGTTCTCTTAGACTCTACAGTACCTTTGGTTAGAAGAAATGGTTCCAGCTGGCTTCTGTTCCTGTACAGCTCTGCAGATCCTTTTGTTCCTGGGCCTCAGTCATGGGGACAAGAGGGAGGACGTCTGGGGACTCCTGCATTGCAATGGGAAGGTCAGCGGCAGCAATGGGCAAACTTCAATTCAGCGGCACTTCAGTGTTTCAGCGCCTCGCGTCTGACAGCGAATAGCAACACTGCTGTTCTCGGATACCAATTCAGACTTTCCTCACATTCTGGGGTCCAGCACTCTGTTGAGGTGGCAGAGGCTTAGTCAGTCCTGCTTCAAGGAAGTCCGGAGGATCTTCCTGGTGCTCGGGTCTGACTTAAAAGCGATCCACTCGATTTGATGTTCCTCTTCATGGCACTTCGGTTCCAGCAGCAGTGGAAGTACAGCCAGCTCCGAGAGAATGTTGAGTTCACTTTGGAGTTAATTGGTCCCACCGACTCAAGCGGAGAAGTCGTTCTTGCAAGGCTTCTCTAGTCGAAACGAATTTCGAGCATCAGCACAGCAGCAGGGCTTCACCGGGCACACCAATGGTCCAGGAGTTGCAGCAGGCGTCTTTTCCAAGTTCTTCTTCGGATTCCTTCATTCAGTAGTCGACTCTGCCTTCCAAGCCAAAAGCCTCACCTTTTATGGTTTCTCTCATTCATTCCAGCCTAGCTGTCAATCAGACAGCAGGGTGGCTGGCCTTGCCGGACAGCCAGCCAACCAGTAACCTTTGGGTGCAATCCTGTAACCAAAGGTATTAAGCACAGGGAATTGTGGGCACCTCCCTCACTTTCTGCCCCTGCCAAACATACTTTTCCCAGAGGCGGGCTTCACTCGTAAATCCCGCCGAAGACAAAATGAAAAAAAGGACCAAACCTGGTTTGGCGCACAGAGTAAATCTCAAGAAGGACCTTTCTGACAAGAAATGGTGAGAAAAGACCAGGGCCATTTCGACAAAATGTTCCCCCCATGGGTGCCTTACTGCAGCTGCTAACGCAGCACGCAGTAAAAAAACACAATGGTAGTAAAAAGTAAACCACTGCCCCTAGCCATTAATTGTAGAAAGGTTAATATAGAAATGTTACATGAGAAACTAGACAAAGGAGATATTAAGAAACCCCTCCAGCACCCTTTGGTAAGAGAGTGTGTGATGGATCTAGAAAGTTACAAAATGTAAGTAAAGTCAATTTCACTTCACTTCCTTTGGAAACAGTAGTTTTATCAAGAGAAGGTATTTAAACCTATAGGAAACCTAAGAGACTTCCCTGTGCCACTGCACTGAAGGTGCTGTGTGTCACAACGCAAAGAGGAGGGCTATGGAGTTTGTCAGACGCCAAAGTCAAAAGAAACACAGAGTCCAAATCACAGAGAAATACGTGAGAGAGTGGGAAAAAGGTCTCACTCTCTCCAGGTTAGAAAAAGTCCTAAATTCCAGCAAAAGAGCTGGGAGTCTCTAAGGTAGAAGGCAATTAGCACATTTCTGAGAATTCTCCCTAACACTCGTCCCCCACAGACTAAGGGACAGGAGGATTTAATCCACTCCAGGATGAATCTCCTTACTCCAGTCGGTCATACTTTCTGGAGAGACCATCAGCATTTTGGTGATCACATCCTGACCTGCGGTCTATGGTGAAATAAAACCCCTGAAGGGTGATTGACCATCTTAACAATTTAGAATTCTCCCCCTTCATCTGCATTAACCATCTCAAGGGTTGGTGGTCTGTTTGAATTACAAAAGTAGATCCATACAAGTATGGTATAAACTTCTTCAAAGACCACACAATAGCAAAACATCCACATTCTATGGTTGCCCACCTTGTTTCTCGGTCCTTCCGTTTCCTACTGATGAAGCAGATAGGGTGTTCCCTGTGTTTCTCATCCAGCTGTCTCAGAACTGCACCTATTCCTGTATTTGAAGCATCAATTTGTACAATGAAGGATTGGTTGTAGTTGGGAGCTCTTAAGACTCGAGCTTGACAAAGGGCTTTCTTAAGTCCTTCAAATACCTTAGTGTACTCCTCATTCCACCTGACCTTCTTGGGAAATTTGAGTGCGCAGATCATATTTAAGGGAGAAGCTATGGTCCCATAGTTCTCTATGAAGTTCCTATAGTAACCAACCAGTGAGACCTAAAAAGATTCCCACCTGGGTTTGAGTAGTAGGGGTGGCCCAGTCCTGTACAATTGGTACTTTGCTAGGCAGTGGCCTTATTTCACCTCCGCCTACCTCATGTCCAAGGTAGACCAATTTACTCTGACCAATTTGACATTTGGTTCCCTTTATGGTCAGATGGGCCTGCTCAGGAGCCTGCAATACATATCCTAGGTGGTCAATATGCTCTTCCCAAGTAGGGCTGAACACTGCAATGTCACCCAAGTATGCCATGCAGAAGTCCTCCATCCCATTCAGAACATGATTTACCACCCTTTGGAATGTAGCAGGTACATTCTTTAGTCCAAAAGGCATTACCTTAAACTGGTAGAGGCCTCCTGTGGTGTAAAATGCAGTTTTCTCCTTGGCATGGTCTGTCAGAGCTATTTGCCAATAGCCTGAGGTTAGGTCAAATGTACTGAGGTACTTGGCTGAACCAAGTTTATCCACCAGTTCATCTGTCCTAGTTAAAGTATGGGCATCAGTCATGGTGACTGCATTCAGAGCTCTATTGTCCACACAGAATCTCAACTCCTTGGATCCTGCCTTTGGCACTCGTACAACAGGACTAGCCCATTGACTTCTAGATGGCTCTATTACCCTGAGATCAAGCATCTTCTTGACCTCTTCCATTATGTGGGTTCTTAAATGGTCTGATATTCTGTAACCCTGGTTTTGACAGGGAGACAGTCACCAATGAAAATATCATGCTGGCCCTGATGGGTCAAGCCTGGTGTCAGTGAAAACAGGGAGGCAAACTGATTTAACAGAACTTTGCACTCCTCCTGTTATTTCAGAGTCAGATCAGAAGAGAGATTAACTCCTTCTATTTTTCCATGTAAAGGCTGTCCCCTAAGAAGGTCAGGTAGAGGTTCACTCCCCTCCTCCTCTTGATCAGATGCTAAGAGCAAAGCTCCCATCTCTGGTCTGGATACATATGCTTTTAGGCGGTTGGTGTGAAAGACCATGGGGGCCTCCTTGGGATTGCCCAAGTCCACCAAATATTTGACCTATCCAAGTTTGCCTACAACCTTGAAGGGTCCAATCCATTTGTCCTTTAAGGCCCTCTGCCTTGTAGGTACCATAACGAGAACTAGCGGGTCTTGAGTAAACTCAACCATGTTGGCCTTCTGGTCATGCCAATGTTTGACCAGAGCCTGACCTGCTTTCAAGTTATCTGAACCTTCTGTCATCATGTGTGTCATTCTCCTTCAGAGACCTAACACATAGTCAGTGACTCTCCCCGACTTGTGAGAAGGAGCACTCTCCAACCCTTCCTTGATTAGGGCCAATGGACCTCTAACCGGATGACCATAGAGGAGCTCAAAGGGGCTGAAGCCAACCCCTTCCTGAGGGACTTCTCTATAAGCAAAGAGAAGGCATGGCAGCAGAAGGTCCCACTTTATTCTAAGGGTTTCTTCTAAAGCACCTATCAGGCTCTTCATAGTTCTATTAAACCTCTCCACCAAATGATTGGTTTGGGGATGGTAGGCTGTTGGGAACATGTAGGTCACTCCACAGTTTTTCCACATGGCTTACATGTAGTGGGATATAACATTGTGCCCCCTGTCTGAGATAACCTCCTTAGGAAAACCTACCCTGGTAATAAAAATACCAAGGCGGGCCTTAGCCACTGCCTGAGCAGTAACAGTGCTCATATGTATAGCTTCAGGATACCTGGTAGCATGATCTACCACAACCAATAGAAATCGGTTGCCTGACGATATGGGAGGGTCTAGGAGACCAACAATGTCAACCCCTACCCTCTCAAAAGTAACTACCACCACTGGGAGAATCACCAAGGGTGCCATGATCCTGACTACAGTCTTGCCAGAGGTCTGACAAGTGTGACAGCTTCTACAGAATTTATCTACATCAGACCTCATTTTAGGCTAGTAGAAATATAGAGCAATCCTTTGTCCTTGGTCTTCTTAAAACGTAAGTGACCAGCTAAAGTAATTTCATGGGCTAACTGTAGAAACTGGGGTCTCACATCCTGAGGCACTACACGTCTTCTGTAGTCCCCCGGTGTACACTCTATAGGCTCACTGTAAAGGAGGCCATCCTCCCAGTACAGCCTGTGCTTCCCTGGCTCTTACCCTTTCATCTGGGAAGCTGCCTGTTGGTGAAGTCCTTCAAAGTAGGACACTCTCTTTGACCTCTGCTGAAGTCTGCCCTACAGGGGCCACCTTCTGTAAGCAAAGTCTGCAGCTCAGGATGGTCTTTAGGATCCCGATTTCCAACAGGGGGAGGTGCTTCTTCCAGTTCTGTTTCACCAGTAACTGGTTCACCATCCTCTGGATGGTCCTCCTGTAGAGGAGGTCCCAAGCATGGCCTGCACCCCTGCCCCCCATTTCCAGGTATCAGGAATGTACTCGCCAAGGTATGTGACGTATGAGGAGCAAATGAACCAACAGAGAGCTGCGCTGGGACTCGGCCCAGTGTACATCAGAAGAGCCATACCTGTTGAAGCGCCCATAACCAGACAGCCCTGGGTAGCACGGTACCCTATCAGACAGCCGCACCAGCCGCTGAGACGAAATGAAGAGTACCTACAGACGGTCCATGAAGAAACCCAAAGAGCCTTAATGGAGGGCCAGTGGAAATGACACAGGGCCTGCACAGACTCTCGAATGAACGAAATGGCTATCGAAGATAGCACGCCAGTGCGAGTAGCTATGAAAATAGATGTAATGGACACAGGAAAAAGACGATGTTAAAACGTAAGGAAACGTTGCTATGAGACAAGATGGAAGTAACCGACCAGTTAACGCGTGTAAATAAGCTTGGAACGCAAGAAGCTAAGAAAACGATACTGCTTGCAATGCATAGTAGAAGAATAGAGCGGCAAGCGCCAACTATATATGCACCTCAATAAGGCACATTATACAAGTGCGACTCCATTTTGTAAAGCAGAAGTATTCCCAGGCAGACAGAGGCCTACTATGCCAGGTTTCATATTCAAGCCAGAAAAAAGAGCAGAATCGAAACTCAACAAAGAGCAGCCCATGCCTGGGAATTCGAGGTCAACCCAAGGAAAGGGGGAGAGCGGCAATGCTGGAGAATCGAAACTTTAGAGCAGACCAGCCTGCCCCGTGAAGGTCAAGATAAGGGGGGCCCAGGCAGGTGGCGAGGCTAAAGAAGAATCAAATACACGAAAAGCTGGAAACTGAAGCAGATTCATGGTGAACTAACACGTGACCAGCCAGGCACGAAGAGGTACCACCGCCTGATGTCATCCAGAACCCGAGGATGCCATACATTTTCCTGATAAGAGGCTACAGTTTTGAGGCCATACCCAGCCACCTAATTGACACATAGCCCAAAGATACTGATTGATAGAAAGGAGGCAGGGTGAATCCTGGGGCACGAGGCACCTGGGTGTCCATTCTGCATGCTGCTAATTCAAAGTGGAGATTTATGTCTAAGGGTGTAACCTGCCCAATCACAATGGACCAAGTTATCTAGGGTCCTATAGATCATAGAACCAATGGGGCATCATAGTTGTAGTGACGTCTAACACGCGTGATGTAGAGGGTTGGATGTAAACGCCCACCCGATAAGAGTTATCCAATCCGAATGCTCTGTTACCAAATACAGATATAGCACCTACACTTCAGTTACCTTTCCTAACCAATTATATTGCATGACGAGTTTTGTAGAGTTAGACGTCAATGATGACGAGTTTTGTGTATAAAAGTTGCTGTTCGACTGAAGTTCGAGGAAGTTGAAGCGAGACAGGCAATCGCAGCGATGCTGATTTCCAATTGTTTCCCTGTTTGATGTACTTGTCATTAAACAGACTTCCCGTTGCGAAACTACTGAGTCCTCCTTATTGAGTCGTGTTGGGGTAAGTGAATCCTGCACCCCCATTCCTCACATGGTGCAGCTATCTTGTTTTACAGGTACTTCAGGGTGAGCACTGGCCTATGGGCCCATCAGTGGATATCTCGCCCTCCTGTACTCTTGGTAGCAGAGGATGGTTTCAGCCATTGATTATTATTAATGATATAATTTTAAGACACCTATAGACCGACGGCACAAAGTAATTCTGGGCCTCCGGCAATATCACGAGTCCTTTCGCAATTCCGGCTGAGTAGACTGAGAAGCTTCCCGTGGACAATGATAGTGTAAGTCCATAAAAAATCTGCAGTGGGTCTGAAGGAACCTGCCTTTCCAAACATAACCCTTCTCATTCCCACAGGCAGCCAATCGGACGAAAAGACCGCAAGAGACTGAAGAGGAAGGGGCGGTGATCCCAAAGCTCCAGAGAGGAAAAAGATGCGATCGGTGAGTGAAACAATAAACTCGTTACTTTGGCAAATGTCTTGTAGGCATTAGAACAAGTAAGGGAAAGGTAACGGAGGGTGGCGGAGGAAAAAATAAAAAAGTCAGAAGTAGAGAAGACTGTATATATATAAGGGGTTAATGACTGAAGTATAAAAGAAAAACATAAGGTTACCAGTGGGGCACCCGAGAGAAAAACTTAAGGTTACCGGCGGGGTACCCGAGAGAAAAACGTAAGGTTACCGGGGGGGGCACCCGAGAGAAAAATGTAAGTTTACCGGGGGGGCACCCGAGAGAAAAACGTAAGGTTACCGGGGGGGGCACCCGAGAGAAAAACATAAGGTTACCGGGGGGGCACCCGAGAGAAAAACATAAGGTTACCGGGGGGGGGCACCCGAGAGAAAAACGTGAGGATTCGCCATGTTCCTGCTCTTTAATACAGTGGTCAGAAGAAACATGAACCCAGTGCCCATATAATAGGGGACGATTAGGCAATCGTGATGATTAAAGACGGCACAAATGGGGTTTGTTTAGACCCCATGGCGGGGTATTAATTAGAAGGCAGGCATATGTGTGACCAGCTGGTGTCCGTCTAGTATGTCAAGTATCTGTCTTATGTGTTCTGTTGTATGTCGAATGTAAGAAGAACTGTATCATTCATTGTTTAAAATGAAATTTGGTTTTAGTTTTATGCGATTCTGTAACCGAGAGTGAATCGCCAATGGATTGATGTTCTTGAGCGAATTGAGAGTATAACATTTTGGTGGGAAACGATTGGATTGGAGCTTGCGTATTTGGTGCTCGCTCATACTATTGGAAGGATAAAAAACTGCATAAATATTGTTGGTGATGATATTGAGAATGGAAGAGGTTACCCCACTTGCGCATCTGTGTAAGCAGTTACCCAAACATGCACCTTAACTTAAAAAGTACAGCACAGAGTGCGTTAAAGGTACCGCCCACAAGATGTTTATGCCTTGGCCACAGAATGGGTCCCTATCTAAAGCCGTCTTACAAGATATGACGACTTACCTACATGCCACTTATACAGGCAAAAAATTAGAGAAACGCCTTGTTGTTCTAGAACTGTGGAAAATGTTCGAACAGACGAAGGATGAAGAACTGCCCGCAGACTGGATATTAAACGTATGCACGGAGTAGGGTGAGACGCCTACCGCGCCACCAGCCCCACCTGAGCCAGTCATCGAGGGAAGTAAGTCAGAGGGACTCTACTCACTAAGAGAACTAAAGGCAGCCACGGGGTACAGCAACCCCGCATATGAGTGACCTACATACTGTAGTAACGTATTACAAGAGAAGGAGCAGGAAATTAATCTTGCCTCTGCAGTCCAGCGGGACCAGGAGAGACGCGATAATGATGAAGGGAGGGACCAAGCACAGAGTTGTGCATCTCTCGTTAGGGAGAGAGAGGGAAAGAAATGGAAAGGGAGTGAAAACAGAACAGATGAGATATCATTTGCGAAGGACGAATGGATGGGAGGTCAGATATTGCTGAAGCTTGATGGAAAAGGAAGTGATGATATAAGGCCAAGAGAGAGGTCTGATGAGGTACAGAGAAGGGAAAAAGATAAGGAAAAGGAAATGAGGGATGAAAGGATAAGAAGGAAGGATAGGCTGAGGCGAGAGCAACTATATCGCGAAGAGCAAGAGAAACAGCTCGATCGCAAACAGAAGGCAGCCTATGACCAGCACAGACAGGATAAGCAAAAGTTGGAGGAATAGCAAAGGGCACGTCAGAAGAGAGGTAAGAGAAGAGAAGATGAAGAAGTTAGAAGGGCAAAGGAACGTAGAAACGAAAGGATGAGGGAAGTAGATAAGGCTAGAGAAGAAGCGAGGATGCGCAAGGAAATAGATGAGGAACTAGAACGTAAGCGCAGACAGAGAGCACGAGATCTTGAATATTTGGAGCGGGAAGTTAAAAAACCCAATCCTGTTGTAGAGTGGGAAGACATAGAAGAATTATTTCCTGCAAATGACTCGGTACCAGGTACGAGTGGGGCAAATATTGAGGATGACTTCGATACCAGAAGCATCAGGGAAACGATTGATAAAATGTACGATGAGATGGGGCTGGAACAAATATCCCATGGGGGAAGGGAAGATGAGCGCTTAGAGAGCACTCAGCTATATGACACTGAGGATGTCACTCGAAGTAGTGGGAGCAGGGGACTGTCCCTAGACAGACTGGAGATTGGTCAGAATGAAGAAGATGCAAGGAGTTGCGTGAACTGGGAACAATCAGCGTCCGACTCTGGTGAAGAGACAGAGGACGAGGCACACAATGAAGGGAGACGGCGCGAAAAGCAGCTCCCAAGGGACCAAGGGGTACGGTGGACAGACGCTAGCGAGTCTGCAACTAGGACACCAAAGTCTGTCGGGGAGCCCGGCAGACTTGGAGGAGCACCCCACGGTCAGAGGGGGGCAGCAGCACCAGCCTATACAGACAGATTGAGGGCATTGCCAGGTAGAAGGCAATGCGGGAATGATACCCCAGCTATAGACAGGAGAGGAAAGAGAAGGAAGACTGCGTGTTCCAATTCCCACTGTTAGAAAAGGGGGGAGCAAGATCGCAATATATTCCATGGCCACACATGGATCGAGAGAACCTAAAAAACAAGCTTCCAATGCTGACATCGGGAGCCGGGAAGTGGATCCACGAGTTAGAGAAAATGACAGGGGGTGTCACCTTAGCTATAGGGGACATTAAGGGCCTCCTGATCGCCATACTTGGTGACGGGCAGGCGATGTGTGGACACAGGCTAGGTACCCTGGAGTAACCATAATTAACACTTCCCATGACGGAGCGCCATTTAACAATTGTAGAGCAGCAGTGTGGAAAGCACTACGAACGCTTTACCCTGACACTTCCAATATGGGAGCTATAATGACTCGGAAAATGAAAGAGTCACAGGATCCGTTGATTTGTATCCAGAATTTTCAAGATGCATGGGTGCTCGAAACGCATGAGTCTTGGACGAAATCCATCCCCGTATTCTACCACACATTATGCCAGGGATTGCAAAAGCAGCTCAAGAAATTAGTAGGAGTAGAAGCTAAACCCTGTGCCGAAATACAGTTGACAATTGCGCACTACTGCAGATTGTTGCAAGATAAAAACCGGAAAAAGGAGGCAACTCGTAAGGGTGAGGAGGCAAAGCTGGTGCAAAAGAAACTCTCAAAGTATGCTCTCGAGGGAGCCATGCTGACAAGCCCAGCTGAATCTAGCACACAACAAGCCACCAACCCATCGCAGAATAACCAGGGTAGCGCAGGATTTTACCCGAGGGGTAGGGGTTTCTGAGGAAGAGGATGGCAGAGTAACCAGGGTGGGTTCGAGGTAACCAGGGAGGTTTTCTGGCTAACCAAGGTAGATTTCAAAATGTGCAGATGGGCAGTCCAGCTACGCCAGATGGACAGATGCCCCGACCACCGCCAGTGTGTTGGCTATGTGGAATGGCAGGACATGTGGCGCGCGTGTGCAGAAGCCAAGGCATGTGGCAAAACGGCCAAGGAATGGGAACAGGCATGGTGAATCAGCCTGCCGTCCCACAACAGGGCAGTGCACAAAATCACACAGTGCAGCAGCAGGCGTCAGGCTTGCAGCAAGGTGCGCAGCAAGTGGTTCAACCCTCAAACATGGGGAACTTGCCACAGGGACAATCCCAGCAGGCACCGCCACAAATGCCTCAGGGCACTAACTCCGGAGGGGGGGTCAACCCTGGAAATGGGGGAAATCCACAGGCATACAGTGGGCCGAACCTATATATGAAATAGGACAGCTCACTGTGGACTCTGATGTGCTCTATCCTATCAGTGACACCAGACCCTAATAGGGAACCTAGGGTGAATGTCATCATAAGCCGCAGAGAATATTCCTTCTTAGTTGACACTGGTGCAACACATTCGTGCATACAAGAAGGCAAGTTTTCCTTGTCCGGCGAGGCCATAGATACTCAGAGTTTCACAGGAGCTCACAGTAGAGTTCCCTTTACAGACGCGCTCCCAGTCTCTGTAGGAGAGTGTGAAATGAATGTACCCTTATTGTATTCAAGTCAGACACCAGTAAACATCCTGGGTCGGGACTTCATGACAAAGTTGAATATGACAATCTCATTTACTGAGAATGGTATAGTGTGCTCCATTCCAGGAATGCATTATTCAAATGTATGCAAAATGATTAGAGCACATTCAGGACGCATTGCCATGAGAGCTATACCCTTAGAACCAGAAGGTTGAAGGATACGATGACGAAGGGAGACAATGGTGTGCGATTATCGCCATCGAAGAAGGGTACCGAGTGACCGATGTCACCGATGATGATCTGTTAGAAGAACACCATGACCTAGAAGAGACAAGGGTGGAAGTGAGTCTCATATTTTGGGTCAAAATGATCAAACGGGAAGTGCCACAAAGAATGATGTTGGCACTGATACGTCCAGAATACTTTGATGATGACCTGGCCCAAGTACCCATCGCAGTATGGACTACAGGGCCCTATGACGTAGGCCTCCTGAAAGGGGCAGGAAAGGTGAAAATTAAATTGAAACCAGGAGCAATTCTACCAAGAGCACGACAATATCCCATGTCCAGAGAAGCGGATGAAGGGATCGCAAAGACAATTTCCGCCATGATGGAGAAGGGCATCCTAGTGATGTCAGAATCACCTTGCAACACAGTGATTTACCCCGTCAAGAAATCAAAGGGAGGGTCTTGGCGTTTGATCCAAGATTTAAGGGCATTAAACGAAATTGTTGAAGCCAAGTTCCGTCTAGTCCCTAATCCATCCACAATTTTATGCAACATCCCCACTGAGGTGAAATATTTCACGGTGATTGACTTGAAAAATGCGTTTTTCTCAATCCCGCTGCACCCTGATTTGCAAGATCTGACATCATTTACTTTCAGACAAATGCGTCTGAAAAGCACAAGTTTGCCACAGGGGTATTGTGAGTCTCCGTCCATTTTCAAAGTCCTGCAAATGGACCTAAGCAATATTGCGGTAGACAGTGTCGTTTTGCAGTATGTGGATGACATTCTGATCTGCAGCATCACTGACGAACAATGCAGGCGCAACTCTGTCCAGCTACTGACTGTCTTAGCTGAGAAAGGATATAAAGTTGATAAGGAAAAATTACAATACTATCAACAAGAGGTGCTGTACATAGGCCAGCTAATCTCACATTAGGGGAAAAAGGTAACCCCAGAAAGGGCTGAAGCTATCATGAACATGGCTAAGCCGCTCACGATAAAACAAATGCAGAGCTTCCTAGGCCTTTGCAATTATGTCCGAGCATGGGTCTTCGATTATAGCTCGTATAGCAAGACCTTGCTCCAGGCCCTAAAAAAGGCCCAGGCAACAAAAGAAAAATTGAATGGACTGAGGCAATGGAGAAGGGGTTTGCAGAACTCAAGGGGGCGATTTGTAAGGCCCCGGTTCTAGGGATCCCAAATTATGCAGAGGAATTCTACCTGTTTTCACATACTGATGGCAATTTTATGACGGCAGTACTCGATCAGCGAACCTCGCTGGGGTATAAGCCCCCAGCGTATTACAGCGGGAGTCTGGACCCAGTTATGAGAGGCCACTTCCCATGCGAACAGAATCTCACTGCAGCCGCATTTGCCATCGAGAAGGCATCATCCATAGTGATGGGGTGCTCCATGACATTGTATGTCGAGCACTCATTATTCGCCATACTAGAAAAACCAAAAGGAACGCTGACATCTCACAGAGCATCTGCCTATGAGGTGATTATCTCTAACCCATCGATCAAAATAGTTCGATGGAAAACTGTAAACCCAGCCACTTTCATAGCTGAACCAGTCACTGAGGGAGAACCTATACATGACTGTGCGAATTACGAAGAATTCTATGATGAAATCCCCAGGGTAAAGGAAAATGCCCTGGCAGGTGGTGAGATCGTGTTCATTGACGGTTCTTCGAGAATCGACCAAGAAGACGGACAGATATATACAGGCATTGCCGTAATAAAACACATGGCAAATAGAGAATTCTAAGTACTCGTTAGTGCACAAATACCATCTCATTATTCAGCACAGGCTGCAGAATTATTGGCGTTGATACTCACCATTGAGAATCATGCAGACCAGGAGGTAACTGTGTACAGTGACTCCGCCTATGTGACGTCCACAGTGCATGCAGGACTAGCGCGCTGGAAAAGGAGGGGCTACCTCCGAGCAGACGGCACGCCAGTGCAACATGCAGCCTTATTGGACAGGTTGATAAAAGCACTACAGCTCCCTGTGGGCATAGCGGTCTTGAAATGCGCCGCCCACACCAAAGGGACGGATTTTGTGTCACGTGGAAATCATGAAGCGGACACAGAAGCCAAGCGTATGGTATCCAAGAGTGAACCAGTCATGGATGTGGAGGTGGCACGTACCCATGAGAGGATGATGGTAGCACGAGCCACACCCAAGGCCTATAGCAACATGGGGCAGACTCAGCTAATGGAGCTCCAGGGGGAGGCACCCAGGAGGAGAAGAATTTATGGAAGCGTCGTGGGTGCTCTTTAAGGCCCTGCGACGGATTGTGGAGGCAAGACAGCACTGGTAAACCAGTAATGCCTGTCGCCCTACTGAAGGTAGCATTGGACCAATTTCACTACCCTATCCATATGACAAAGGAAAATCTCGCTGCAACTCTCGCAGAAGACTGGTTTACACCGAATTTAGCAGAGCATGTTGCGTTTTTCATGGTGAACTGCATTATCTGCCAGCAGTTCACCACTGGGCACACATTAAAGGTAATGAGAGGAGTAATCCCCCGGCCAAATGGGCCTTTACAGCATCTGCATGTCGATTACGTCGACATGATTCAAGTATGCTACGGGTACAGATATTTAATTGCGGTGGTGTGTCTATTCTCTAGATGGATAGAAGCAGGTCCCTGTACACACCCAGACTCTACCTGTGCTGCCAAATTTTTGGTGAGGGAAGTATTCCCTAGATGGGGGGTGTGCGAGGTAATGAGGTCAGATAATGGGGCTCACTTTGTCAATTCAGTGTTCGAGCAGATCAGCTTGTTGCTTGGTATAAAGCACAAGTTCTCGTTGGCGTATCATCCGGAGGGGAACGGCATATGTGAATGGCTCAACGGCTTGTTAAAGGAGAGGATAGCCAAGCTGAAACTCACATTAAAAAAGGGAAGGCTGCACTGTCTACCACTGGCATTGTATGCACTTCGGAGCCAACGCGGCTCCGACCATCACCTCACGCCACACGAGATAGTCACAGGCAGAAGGATGAGGACCCCTCTTACCCCCGAGATAGAGCTCAATGTGATGCCCAGCCATCAAGAGAGGTCTTGGGGACAGAGATGCAGGATTACCTGAACTGTATGACATCCAGCGTCTCTGTCATTTCAGGCCAGCTGCAGCGACTGCGAAAAGGGTGCAGCACAGTACAAAACACAACAGGAAGTGCTGAAACAGATGCCGCGCAAGGTTTATGTGCACCTCTCGTCTTCCCTGGTGATGCTGTGCTTATAAGGAATTTCACAAGAAAGAGGTGGGACGAGCCACGATTTAATGGCTCTTTCATCGTGGAGGACTGCACTCCTTCAGCCGTCAAGCTTCAAGGAAGGAGGGCGTGGCTCTTCCTAAATGACATTAAACCATACATAGGGGAGAGCCCTCCAACTGCATCTAACCACGAAGGGACCACAGACAATTGGGAAGAACCTCAGCACGCGTAGACAAGATCCATGGCGAGGAAGAAGTACGCATGAGCAGCAAAATAAAGGCAAAAGAACTCTGTTTTAAATTGTGGCTTTTAAACAGGACACTTCCACAGATCAGAGAAGGGTGATAAAAAAAACAATAATACAGACACTCTGTGCACCACAGTTGCAGGGTGGAGAAGAGAACTTCACATACAAGGCCACAACAACGTTGATAAAAACGAACTTTTGAAATCACGTCACCCTCAAGCAGTACAAAGAATCAAGACGCTGATATACTGCTAATAAGACATTTTCTGAGAACGTAACACAACGTCCTGAGGCAACCGGTGACAAGACTTTGTTTACAGAACTAATGGTATCTCCTAGCAGAAATCTCAAGTGGGATGTGCTCACTTATTTCCAGCTGGTGCTAATATCATATCCATCACTCGTAGGAAGAGAAACCAGTGTAACAGACTTTATTCAAGACCCTGCTAACAAGAAAGTAATCTGGCAACTGCTGACTGTCATCGCGGAGGCCTTCGCCGAGCTACCCGAGCACTGTGAAAAGGACACAAATGCTTCCACCACCGGCAGACATTGAAGAGCTCACCTTCACGTTGTTCTTTCAAATAATCAAGAAATGCCCGCGACTCGTCGGGAGAACGACTGATACACGCACATTCATCAGAGATCCAAGAAACATTGAACAATTAAACCAGCTGTGGACTAAGTTAAACTATCTAGTGGCAATCCATTCAGCAGGAAAGTGCAGAGACTGTTTGAGTCAAAAGAAAAGCTTGTGATCAAGATCCAGCAAAACTAGACAAATGTCCCTGTCACCCGAGGACACCCAGCTGGCACACAATGTGTTGTTCAGACTAGTCACAGATTATCCGGAAATGGTGGGAAGGCCTGCGGATGTAGACGTCATCACCTTCTTCAGAGATCCAGCCAACATCCCACACATGGGCACACTCCTACACGGAATCATACTTCAGGTAGAACTATCTAACTTCCAGCGAGAATACCTTAGGAGGTTCAGGTGAGACTTTCCGCCATGGGACAGATCGAGGAGGCAGAGAGTCAGTGCTTATTCTTTTCGCTGTGGGACAGATCGTGGAGACAGAGAGACAGTGCTTTAACTTTCCCACATGGGACAGATCGAAAAGAGCGGAAACGAGATCTCCACCATCTTGTTTTTCTTTTTCTTTTTCTATGTTTTATTTTTATTTTTTTATTTTTTCATGTTCTCTTTTATTTTTATTTTTATTTGTATTCTTACAACATTTTATTTTTGTGTGATTTTTAGCAGTTCCATCTTTTCATTCCTTCACATTGAACAGGTTCCAGCATGTCCTCAGGACCAAGACAAATTCGAGGAGCGCATTGGAATTTTACCTATTAAAGTTATGCATAATGAATGTGACTTGCCAAAAGTGCTAGCCTAACCTTTTTCCATAGTCTAGCAAAGGAACTGTACTCCATATCTAGAGGCTACCATCACCACTCGCAAGAGGGGGGACACCTGAGAAGCACTCGTCACTTTAGTAATCCACGCACTCTTGAGCAACGAAATCGAAGTGAAAAAGAGGAAAAAATAAGTAAACGTTGGTAATGGACCTGTGCTTGAAATGGGGGCCCATAACAGTAACCTAGTCCTCCCAGAGGCAGAGGGGCGCCCTCACTTCCCTGGAAGAAAATGCTGCAAGTTGTCCTACAAAACGATAATGTGCATATGTATAGTTATTATTATTGTGTTTCTGTCATTGACCATCAGAACCTCATTCTTTATTGGTGCACGAAGCGCCCCAATGTCCGTGCACCCACCAGATGATGAACGTCTGGGTCCCATGAAAGCACCCAGACCCTATATAGTTATTCCAGTTCCAAGAAAACCTGATGGTAAAGTTAACAAACTAAAATTAAATGTAATTAGCAGTGATTCATACACATTTGAATGAATAGAAAAGCTGGAGACAGGGTCAGCACAGGATGGATGCAAACGCGGCACTGACCACTGCACGCACCCACACAGGGTATGCACACAAACAAGGACAAGTGTCAATGGCTACAGGGCCTCAAACGAAGGCAGCAGAGAAGGGGAGACTGCCTACCGAACAACCCGTTCCAGAAAATAGTGGAAGTAACCAAGAAGAACCAAGTGAGAAACCAAAGAGAGAGGGCATAACAAAATCCCTCAAAAGAACAGAAGTAGCCACAAAGGAACTCACAGTGAAAACACAAATGCTGATAGATCATTCGCTCCCATTCATAGTCAGAGCAAAGAAACTGCACGAGGAGCTGAGAAATAGAACTACAGAGACTATAACAGCAAGCACGCCAGCTCCAACACAAGGAACAAGCACCAGGCCTACGACACAGCCACGCGTAGGGGAGTTGGTGAGCCAATGGTGGTTAGAGAACATACATGAGAAATTACGAAGGGAAAGGAAAAAAAATGCAAAACCTTTTCCCACCACAGCGATACGGCAAAGGCAGCCTGCTCTACCAAGACGCCCGGAGTGGAAAAGCAGCACAGATGCATTTAAAGACATAGTAATAGCAAACTACAGAAGAACGCTGAGAATCAAGAGAAACCTGTATGGAGATAACAACGAACTCAACGATTACCTGGACAGCACAGCCCATCTCGGAAACAACATATGGTACCAGCACATGAATGAAGTAGGACAAAGGCAGTCAGAAGGAGAATGCTTCGTCTGTGCACTCTTACCATGCAGCATGGGAAAATCTAAAATCTTTGTGGCTGTAGAAATTGATGTTCCTACAGCACATTGTATGTCACACGTAGCAATGTGCAACATCAGAGGACAATTCATGGGAAGAGACGCCTCACTAATATGGGCCACTGAAAAGGATTACCCAGATGAAGATGGCTATGTCCAGGACATTAAAACAAGAAACAGGGCGCACACCAGGAATCACGTGATCAGATACGAGAACCCTGGCGTCAAAGGATCAGGAGTAAGATGGGAGATAAACCCGAAAGTGAACGTTCAAGGAAAAACTACAGAAGAGACTCAAATTTGGAAGAACAGAGGCCAAATGCAGATTTGGGGAACAGTGGTTTCCCCAGATAGATGGGTAGAAGGAGTAGTGATCTGCTGAACTTGGTTGGTCCTTGGAGCCTGTTGAGAAGCAATAGAGAATTTGAAGAGGTTATGCAAACCTCTATGGCCAAAGTTGGTAAAACTGCTGACATGGGTCGAGGACAGAGGAGGACCCCTGCAAATAGTACCATTTGAAAGCCCGAAACTCTGCTTCAGAAGCAACAGCACGAGAAAGATGGGGAAGAATCAAAACTGCGGACGAATCTTTGAAGCCCCAGAAATAACACAAGGAACCGCAGTTATTATGGACCATTACTGGGCGTGTGGATCCAAGGCATATATAAGACTGCCGAAGAACTGGGGAGGCATATGCACACTGGTGAATGTCCACGTCCCCGCACTAGTGATCCCAAAGAATGACCTGAATTTGGACAGTTTCCCGAAAGCAGATGCTCATCTAAGGAAAAGGACATCTGTGGTACTGATATCCAGGATGAAGAGAGAAAATTACTTTTCTGCCAAATCTGAAGAGGCATTCCATGCAATCCCATACGAACACAGGCTATTCAGTCTCACCTCAACAGTATTCACCACAATGCTCTTGCCACAATCCAAATTGGAGTAAATGCTAAATGGCTGCAGATAACCAGATGGGAGTTATTGCAGACCATCAACACCACTATAAAAGAGTTTAACGCGATCAAAGAAGAACTAAGAGCAATCAGATTGATGACCCTCCAGAACAAATATGTACTTGGCATGATCACAGCGATGGATGGAGGTGTTTGCACAAAAATCAGAGAATCATGTTGCACATTTATACCATCGCACGGTGAAGAAAACGGAACCCTAACAGAGGCCATAAGTATGTTGACAAACCTGAAAAACCAGATGATCGATGAAAGTGATGCTGTGGGCGATGACAGCTGGTTTGGAGCCCTGTTCTCGTGGGTCCCACAATGGATGGCAGATAGATTCAAGGTGCTGGGAGCCTTACTAGCAATGATACTGCTAGGATGCTGTGTTATCAAGATAATCAACACACAGTGCCAGAAAACTGCGAAGGAAGCCATTGGGATGGAAATAATGGTTGATGTCGAACCAGGGTGGAAGCCCAGAGACCTGACTGTTGAAGAAATAAGAGACTTTGTGAAGGCCAGTGAATTTGCGCCAGAAGGAAATAAGTTGACATATCCCAGGAAACGAAGAAAGTATGAAGGGAAATGGATCTATTGCAGCCCAAATGGACAATGCCAGCTAATGACATGGAATAAAAATGAACATGTAAAGGCAGCAGGAAGTTTGAAGTGGTGTCCGCTCATTTGGTCGAAAAAAAAAGATCGAATGACCATTTGGTCGAAACCAAATGGTCGAAAAAAAAATGGTCGATTTTTTTTAAAATTAATTTATATATTTTTTTGGTTTTGTTTGGTTAAAAAAAATGAATATATAAAAAGGGGAATTGGGGGGAACCCCCCCCCAAAAAAAAAAAAAAGTTAAAAAAAAACAAAAAAAATTCGACCATTTGGATTTCGACCATTTGGTGTCGACCAAATGACTGGTAGCCGTTTGAAGTGTGTGATAAAAATATGGACTCCAAAGATGCACACATTCACACCATCATGTACAAACCCTGAAGATGATGAACAGGATACTGAAGAAAATAAGGAAATACATGCAAAAAAAGAAGAGAAGTGGTTGATGAACCGACCATAGGGGGGAGTGTAGAGGAGGTCCCAAGCATGGCCCGCACCCCTGCCCCCCATTTCCAGGTACCAGGAACGTACTCGCCAAGGTATGTGACGTATGAGGAGCAAATGAACCAACAGAGAGCCGCGCTGGGACTCGGCCCAGTGTACATCAGAAGAGCCATACCTGTTGAAGCGCCCATAACCAGACAGCCCTGGGCAGCACGGTACCCTATCAGACAGCCATACCAGCCGCTGAGATGAAATGAAGAGTACCTACAGACGGTCCATGAAGAAACCCAAAGAGCCTTAATGGAGGGCCAGTGGAAATGACACAAGGGCTTGCACAGACTCACGAATGAACGAAAACGGCTATCGAAGATAGCACGTCAGTGCGAGTAGCTATGAAAATAGATGTAATGGACACGGGGAAAAAGACAATGTTAAAACGTAAGGAAACGTTGCTATGAGACAAGATGGAAGTAACCGACCAGTTAACACGTGTAAATAAGCTTGGAACGCAAGAAGCTAAGAAAACGATACTGCTTGCAATGCTTAGTAGAAGAATAGAGCGGCAAGCGCCAACCATATATCTACCTCAATACGTCACATTATACAAGTGCGACTTCATTTTGTAAAGCAGAAGTATGCCGAGGCAGACAGAGGCCTAGTAGGCCAGGTTTCATATTCCAGCTAAAGCCAGAAAAAAGAGCAGAATCGAAACTGAACAAAGAGCAGCCCATGCCTGGGAATTCGAGGTCAACAGAAAGAAAGGGGGAGAGCGGCAACGCTGGAGAATCAAAACTTTAGAGCATACCAGCCTGCCCCATGAAGGTCAAGATAAGGGGGGCCCAGGCAGGTGGCGAGGCTAAAGAAGAATCAAATACACAAAAAGCTGGAAACTGAAGCAGATTCATGGTGAACTAACACGTGACCAGCCAGGCGCGAAGAGGTACCGCCGCCTGATGTCATCCAGAACCCGAGGATGCCATAACTTTTCCTGATAAGAGGCTACAGTTTCGAGGCCATGCCCAGCCAACTAATTGACACATAGCCCAAAGATACTGATTGATAGAAAGGAGGCAGGGTGAATCCTGGGGCACCAGTCAGCTGGGTGTCCATTCTGCATGCTGCTAATTAAAAGTGGAGATTTATGTCTAAGGGTGTAACCTGCCCAACCACAATGGACCAAGTTATCTAGGGTCCTATAGATCGTAGAACCAATGGGACGTCGTAGTTGTAGTGACGTCTAACACGCGTGATGTAGAGGGTTGGACGTAGACACCCACCCGATAAGAGTTATACAATCTGCATGCTCTTTTACCATATACAGATATAGCACCTACACTTAAGTTACCTTTCCTAACCAATTATATTGCATGACGAGTTTTGTAGAGTTAGACGTCAATGATGAGGAGTTTTGTGTATAAAAGTTTCTGTTCGACTGAAGTTCGTGGAAGTTGAAGCGAGACAGGCGATCACAGCGATGCTGATTTCCAATTGTTTCCCTGTTTGATGTACTTGTCATTAAATCGACTTCCCTTTGCCAAACTACTGAGTCCTCCTTATTGAGTCGTGTTGGAGAAAGTGAATCCTGCACCCCCATTCCTCACATGGTGCAGCTATCTTGTCTTACAGGTACTTGAGGGTGAGCACTGGCATATGGGCCCGTCAGTGGATATCTCGCCCTCCTGTACACTCCCACTCAGCCTCAGCTGGTGGAGGGGTCACAGGTGTGACCTTGGACTGTCCTCTCTGGGATGTCCTTGTTTTGTGCACAGGGGTGATACCTTTCTTTCTCACTGAGACCTTGGGTTTCTTCTTTGTCTCTTTCTTCCTGGAATTAGAAGGGCGTCCTTCCTGTGAACTAGGAGTTATAGGTACTTCTGTAACTACCCACTGAGAGTCATTCAATGTTTGCTCTCTGCCCAGTCTATTCTGCGCCTGCTTCCTTTTTCCCGGGAGGCCTGGGGTGCTTGATACAACTCCAACAGCTTTTAAGTCATTCCCCAACAGGACTCTCCCAGGCACCTCATTCTGTACACTGACAGGTATTCTTACAGTCATATTGTTGCACTGAATGGGCGCTGGTAGTATTGGAACCATCTGGAGAGGGCCTCCAGAAAGCTTAGTGGAGCCTTTGGGTGTCTTAGCAACATCCTTAGGTTACAAAAAGGTTTCCTCCACCACTGTAATGCTGGCCCCAGTGTCTCCAATGGCAGGGGTTTCCTGACCATTGACAAGTACACTGTCCTTGTAATATTCTTTTGTGTTATCTGGAATAGATCTATACACATCTACATTCTGCTGTTCGCAGACCCAGGACAGACACTGGCTGAAACTCCAATGGGGTCTTCAGCCAATAGATGAAAGTTTCCACTTGCCATATGAATTTCTCCCTCAGGGATGAAGGCTAAGGAGGCAGTGTGGACCCCTGAAGGTTTACCCTTACATATGGGATCCCCTTTCATATGGTCAGTTGACCCAAATGTTTTCTGTAATGGGGGCTTCTGCTGACTGCCCTCTGGTTTATAACCAGAGGTTTCACTAGACTGATCTGGTTTCCCAAATAGCTTACCTTCTTATGTTTATATGTTTGTGGCCTTCTTTCAGGTGGTTGGATTTAGAATTCTCTTTGTCATCTTTCTTGTGCTGCTTCCCCTCATCCTTTTTGTGAGTGGCCCCCAAATTCTTGTGAGTAGCCCTGTTGGCAACCTACAAGTCAGCAGATTTTGCTGCCTTCTTGGGATCAATCTCTTTTGAGTCAGTCAAGTGTTGTCTCAGCTCAGGCGAGCAGGCATCAAAAATAGATTCCAACAATAACAGATTTCCCATTCCTTCAAGGGTAGTTACTCTGTAACCCTTAACCCATCCATCTAGGTTTTTCAAACATTCACACACTCTGGTAGCCCAAGGGGTGCCATCAGTCTTTTTGAGGGTCCTAACCCTCTTAAGATACTTGGAAGGAGCTTTCCCAAATCTGGCTATCAAAGCCAGCTTCACATTCTCATACTCCAATATTTCAAGTTCCCTCACCTCCATTACAGCATCAGTTCCAACCTGGGGGAGCCTAGACAAAAGCCAAGGAATCAACCGATTCCCTGTGAGACCCTGAATCCCATGATTGTATTCAAAAGCACCCAGCCAATCCAAAATATCAAGTTTCACATCATACATACTCACTGCTTCTTTGGGCAGGCAAGGCCTCTTGGGACTGGAAGACCTAGAGGACTTTGGGAGGGAAACAGTTTCAAGAGACAATTTCTTCATTTCAAGAGCATGTCGCATTTCCAATTCCCTGAGTTTGATGTCCTGATGTTTGGCTTGAGCTTGAGCTTGCAACCTTTTAAATTCCAATTCCAGTCTCATGTTCTCAAGAGACACATATTCTGGACTCAGTGATCGACCTTGTGGGGTTCCAGTGGATAAAGGTTGAGGGAAAAGGGCCTATTTAGGCAAAGAAGGGCTCCTATCCTGGGACTCATATCCCTCCTCTGACTCTTCTAAGACATTATCATCCTCATTATCAATTTCCACATTTTCTGGATTAGTAGGAGTTACAGGCCTACTATCCAACCTTTGGTGATCTAACAACCTTGTAAGCAATTCATTTTTCTTTCCTTTAACAGGGAGATTCCCGACTTTACACATTTCTTTCAGCTGTTCTACTGTTAGAATGAGCAGGGCTTCCTGCTAGAACCTATCCATACTAGGCATGTTACAATAGTTATTTCTAGTGGAGCTTAACCCTGTGAGGGTTTTTAGTTGAACAAAAGTAAAGCAAACACTCAATGGCCCTCATTACGACCCTGGCGGAGTGGGTTTACGCCAGCGGTATTCGCGGCGGACCCGTCCGCCCTACTACGAGTTCCCGTAGCGCCATGGAGCGGTTTCCGCCTGGTTTTTCCGGGCGGAGAAATCCATGGCGCTACGGGACCTTGTTGTTAATTACGCCACCGTATTTTACGGTGGCGTAATTAACGCCTTCCCCACTCCCATTATACCCTATGGGGCAAAAATGGGAATGGGGAAGGGTAAAATGGGGAATGGGGATTTACCGCCCCGCCAAGGTCAGAATGGGGCGGTAAATCCGCCAACCCCCATGGCGGTATCGGCAGCTTTCCGCCGTGCTCCATGGTGCATATTGCACCACGATCTCCGCCAGGGTCGTAATGAGGGCCAATGTAACAACTCTACAATAGATCCCACCGCTGCCACCAGTGTTAGGTAAGATTGTGTGCAGTACCTTTTGGGTGCACTACAGCAACCTTGACCTCCTGGCAATAGGAACCCAACCTTTGGTATAAGTCTGTACTACACAGATTGGCAGAGTGGCTGAGAAGCCAGGCTTATCTCAAGGGGGGTCGATGTGAGCAGTAGGGTTGAAACACAGAGTTTCACAGTGACAGGTATTAAAATAAACACTTACACTCAAGGTTTCTTGATTAAACAATTATTCATTTACTTCACAGTCAGTTATATAAGCCTTCTTCAGAAGGGAGCAAAACATGTAGCAAATATAATATACTTCAAAACACACTCTTAGTTTCTCTAAATCAGATGATACCCATTGGGGATGGCACAAAGACACTTCCTACACCCCAGGTAACTTAAATAGCTAGGACATTGTAGACATTGATTTATCACTGGTACATTTAGAGTAATACTGAGTTTGGTGCAAAGTTTAGATATGGGAATAAAACAAAGGTTAACAAATAATTCATACACACATAAGTACTTTTTAAACCTTTCAATGTCAAGTTAATTTAAGCCTTTACCGGGGGAAAGGTAAAGGCAGAGAGTCAAAAGTAAGAAGAGTCCCTCAGGGAACCAGGACAGAAAATGTTATTTGAGCAAAGTCTAGTGGAGCTGAAGATCTTCTTTGCAGGTAAGTAAAAGTCTTGCACAATGTTTTTAGAAAAGTTTGTAGAAATAAGATTCACTTGAAGGGCCACAAGCTGGGAGGCTTGTGAGGGGCAAAGTTGTAAGCAACTCTGCAAGGGTGACCAAGACAGGTTTCAACTGAGAGCAAGTAAGGCTACAAAACAAGAGGTAAGTTCTCTTAGACTTTACAGTACCTTTGGTTAGAAGAAATGGTTCCTGCTGGCTTCTGTTCCTGTACAGCTCTGAAGATCCTTTTGTTCCTGGGCCTCAGTTGTGGGGACAAGAGGGAGGACGTTTGGGGACCCGTTTACTGCAATGGGAAGGTCAGCGGTAGTAATGGGCAAACTTCAATTCAGATGCACTTCCGTGTTTCAGCTCCTCGCGTCTGACAGCAAATAGCAACACTGCAGTTCTCGGATACCACTTCAGATTTTCCTCGCGTTCTGGGGTCCAGCACTCTGTTGAGGTGGCTCAGGCTTGGTCAGTCCTGCTTCAGGGAAGTCCAGAGGATCTTCCTGGTGCTCAGGTCCGACTTAAAAGATATCCACTCGATTTGGTGTTGCTCTCCCTGCCACTTCCATTCCAACAGCAGCATCAGTGGAAGTACAGCTAGCTCCGAGAGGATGTCCAAACGAGTTAACTTTGGAGTTGATTGGTCCCAACAACTCAAAAAGAAGTGGTCCGTGCAGGGCTTCTCTAGTCGAAACAAATTTGAAGCTTCAGCACAGCAGCAGGGCTTCACCAGGCAAATCAATGGTCCAGGAGTTGCAGCAGGTGTCTCTTCCAAGTTCTTCTTCTGATTCCTTCGTCCAGTGGTCGATTCTGCTTTCCAAGCCATAAGCCTCACCTTTTATGCAGGTTTCTCCCATTCATTCCAGACTAGATGTTAATCACACAGCAGGGTGGCTGTCCTTGCCAGACAGCCAGCCGGCCAATCACCTTTGGGTGCATTCCTGTAACCAAGGGGATTAAGCACAGGGAGTTTCAGGCACCTCCCTCACTTCCTGCCCCTGCCAGACATAATGGAGCCAGAGACGGGCTTCACTCGTGAATCCTGCGAAAGACAAAATGAACAAAGGGACCAAATCTGGTTTGGCGCGCAGAGTAAATCTCAAGGACCTTTCTGACAAGAAATGGTGAAAAAAAAAGACCGGGGCCATTTTGACAGAATGGGCACCCATGGGTGCCTTACTGCAGCTGCAAACGCAGCACACGGTAAAAAACACGCAATGGTAGTACAAAGTAAACCACTGCCACCAGCCATTAATTGTAGAAAGGGTACCATAAAAATGTTACATGAGAAACTAGACAAAGGGGGTATTAAGTAACCCCTCCAGCACTCTATGGTAAGATAGTGCGTGCTGGGTCTAGAAAGTTACAAAATGTAAGTAAAGTCAATTTCACTTCACTGCCCTTGGTAACAGTAGTTTTACCAAGAGAAGGTATTTAAACCTTTGGGAAATCTAAGAGGCTTCCCTGTGCCACTTCACTGAAGGTGCTGTGTTTCACAATGCAAAGATGATGCCTATGGAGTTTGTCAGACTCCAAAGTCAAAAGAAACACAGAGTCCAAATCACAGAGAAATACATGAGAGGGTGGGAAAAAGGTCTCACTCTCTCCAGGTTAGAATACGTCCTAAAGTCCACCAAAAGAGCTGGGGGTCTCTAAGGTAGACGGGAAATAGCACATTTCTGAGAATTCTTCCTAACACAAAGTTTTTCCAAGATGGGGTGTGTGCGAAGTATTGAAGTCCGATAATGGGCCACATTAAGTCAATGAACTATTTGGACAAATAGGACGTCTACTTATAATAAAACATATGTTTTATTCTGCTTATCATCCAGAAGCAAACAGGATATGTGAGAGACTCAACTGCCTCCTAAAAAAGAGCATACCAAAGATCAGATTAACTTTGAAAACAGATGGGTATGCTGCCTACCTTGTATGCCCTACGAAAACCAGCCAGGTTCAGACCACCATCTTACGTCCCATGAGTTAGTGACAGGGCGTTGCATGAGGAAAACCTCTTACACCCCCATCTAGAGTCAGGAGTGATGCCCAGAGTGTAGCTCAGGCTCGAGGTGATGAAATGCACGATTATTTGACATGTATGACTACCAGTGTTTCTTTAAATGCAGATCAAGTCAAGCATCGGAGGGATGGGTCAAGGAACACGGAAGAGGACGGCCCAGTAACCAATCCTAGTTAATTATTGCCACAACCAAAGTTATATGTTGGAGACCAAGTGCTCATAAAGAACTTTACCCGTAGAAGGCACAAATGGTCCTTTTTGTGTAGAGGTTTCCCCTACTGCAGTTAGGGTGGCTGGAAGAAGAGCTTGGTTACATTTAGGAGATGTAAAAATGTACAAAGGCGAGACCCCCTCTCCAGCACTTGTTGACCAAGAAGCAAGACAAGAAGAAGAATTTCCGTGTGTGCAGACACGATCGATGACCAAGAAAAGGATAATGAAACAGTGTGTGGTTAGCACACAGTTCTCTGTTGACTGGAATTTATTGGATATTCCTTAAAACTTGTAGCAGGAAGTGCATGGAATTCCAGAGCTTAAACATACTTTCTAGAAATTCTTTGAAAAAATAAATATTGCATCAGTACTATGCCTAAACATCAGCTCCGGATTAGAAATTCGTAGAGAGATCAATACCCAGATTCGTTTTTAGGAGCGTATATGTTTCAAGGATAATACATGATACCTGTTGACAGCGACACACATCAGCTTGTAATTGCTATTTATGAGTTTATACTTCTGTCATACCCTGCTCTCGTTAGGAGAGACATTCATATTCACACTTTTCTTCATGACCCAAAAAAATGGTCCAGTTATAAGACTTCTAATTGCGATGATTGAGCAGATTGTGCAACTACGAATGTAAATTGAACTCCTGTATTAAAAGGATTTGGAAAGAAGATAATGTGGTCATAGACAGAGCACGAGTTTAACGAGTATTGGTATGGCACACCAAATGTTTTTCCAGACTTTTATGCCTAATATATATGCCTGTGTATTTTCTTTTTCTTTCTTACATTTCAAAGTCTTTATTATTCTAATGGTCTAGTTGAAAAAAACAATACCTGTGATTTTCTCTTTTATGAGTACAAATGATTATAATTTCTTTGACCTCTTTGGGCATGTCAGGCGACATAAGAGGGACACAGAAGAAGATAACCAGGGGATAAATACCTATCTTGATAATTCAACTCACCTGGGGAATAATATGTTGTATCAACACATGAGAAAGGTCTTGGAGAGAGCATTGGATGAGAACTGTTATGTCTGCTCTCTCATCCCCTATGCCATGAGTACAGTAAGAACCTCAATTTCAAAGGAGATGTCGGTGCAAGATGCAAAGTGCCTAGTCATCTAGCAGCATGTACTACTAGTGGACAGTTCCAAGGGAACTGGGCAGCCTTGCAATGGAGATCACGACAGTCATTTCCATACCTTCCATACCAGGATGATTATATCAAGACAACACAAATGGAAAAGGAGCCTGGATGGACAGAGAAGATGCTTGTGTGGTTCCATGTAATACTGTCCCCTCACAAATATCGCCATGCAAATAAAAAGCAGAAAAATGGCTGTTTTTTGTACGGACATTATTACATGGAACATGCGGGGGACACCCCTGCAACCGCCAAACCCTTTTTTATTTTTCATGGGGAGCAGGGGACACTCCCGCAAACCCCGCTGCCCCTGTCCCTATATATATGGTCACCTATATAATGTTACCACAACCTTTTCCCAGCGACATTATATACGGCAACCAAATATATAGGGATATTATTACCTGATACCGCTCGTGTATCCTACTGTAAGACAAGAAAAGGTGATTGTTAATGAAATGAAGAGGATGAATTGCTCTGACATGCCGGAAAAGGCTGGACTGCCTGGATGCTGGGAATGTTCACAGCTGCTAATCTATGGACGAGCGAGTATGGCCAAAGGATGTTATTGTTATTGTTATTGTTATTTTGCATTTATATAGCGCCTTATATACCATTGGTATGGTCTGAAGGCGCTGGTAGGTTGAACGCCCTTGGGAACCGAAGTTCATATCAGTAGAGAGAGTAGAGAGAGTCAAAAGGTGCGTGTGAGCACCAGGTATGTGTACAGCTCGTGCAGTATCAGTGTAATAGCTGCTTTCTAGCGGTAGGTGTGGTGGTTGAGAGGTCAGGAGTATGTGTTAGTTCTGGCAGGATTAATCCAGATCGGATGTGGCTGCGTTAGGCCTGAGGAGAACGCCTTGCTGGGGGGTGTGTAGCCAGCAGTGATTATTTAGAATGATGTGGAGTGAGCGGCGAATGTTGATATGAGAACAGTTATACCGAATGGTGTCATAGTATCTCTGTGTTCTAGTTGAGTGGTGATGTAAGGAGAGAGTAAGCGTGTTGGTGAGATATGATGGGTTTCATGCACTTTCAGAGACTTCTAATTCACAGGGAGGCTATTGAGGACACTTCTAAAATCAACTTTTACGGAGAGGCTATTGGGCACATTTCTAAATTTGACTTTTCACAGAGAGGCTATTGAGCACAATTCTGAACGCCCTCCACCGTCATCCGCCCTCCACCGTCATCCGCCCTCCACCGTCATCCGCCCTCCGCCGTCATCCGCCCTCCGCCGTCATCCGCCCTCCGCCGTCATCCGCTCTCCACAGACATCTGCTCTGCACCGACATCCGCCCTCCACAGACATCCGCCCTCCACAGTCATCTTCCACAGGCATCCACCTTCCAACAATCATCCGCCCTGCCCAGTCGTCCGCCCTCCACAGTCATCCGCCCTCCACAGTCCTCTTCCACAGGCATACAACCTCCACAGGTATACACCCTCTACAGTTGACCGCCCTGCTCAGTTATCCGCCCTGCCCAGTCATCCGCCCTGCACAGTCATCCGTCCTCCACAGTCATCCGTCCTCCACAGTCATCCGTCCTCCACAGTCATCCGTCCTCCACAGTCATCCGTCCTCCACAGTCATTTGCCCTCCACGGTCATCCGCCCTCCGCGGTCATCCGCCCTCTGTGGTCATCCGCCCTCCGCGGTCATCTGCCTTCCGCAGTAAACCGCCCTCCGCGTTGATCTACCCTCCACAGTCATCCGTCCTCAGCGTTCATCCGCCCTCCACAGTCATCCGCCCTCCACCGTCCTCCGCCCTCCACAGTCATCCGCCCTCCACAGTCATCCGCCCTCCACAGTCATCCGCCCCCCACAGTCACCGTCATCCGCCCTCCACAGTCATCCGCCCTGCACAGTCATTCGCCCTGCACAGTCATTCGCCCTCCATAATCAACTGTCAGCAGCGTTCATCTTCCACTCGCATTCCATTCGTTGGTACTCAGTCGGTCTCCCACTTCAGGCCTCTCACCCTCCACATTCCTCGGCTTTCCACATTCTTCTGTTCTCCATACCCTGTCGCTCCCCCATTCAGTCGCTGCTACTTTTCTTTACTCATTACGCGCATCTGCTTTCCACGTTCTTCTGCTCTTTGTTCTCTCTTCGCTCAACAAGCTCCTTCGCTCTGCATGCTCTTCCATTCTCCACCTTCCTCCACTTTTTACACATGGCCGCTCTCCATACTCGGACCGCTTTCTACAGTCAATTGGTTTACACACTCATCCGTCACCTCTATTGATTTTGCTCGTATTATTCATCGGGTCTCCAGACCCAAACGTCTTCTAGACGCACTTGTCAATCGCTTCCATCCTCCCCATTCATTTATACTTGTCTAGTCTCATCTTTATTCATTCGCCCTTCTCACTCATCCGTTCAACACACTCATCGGCTTTCCAAGCGCGTCCACGCTCTATATTTTTTTTTTTTTTTTTTTTTTTTTTCCAGTGATCAATTCGTGTTATTGACTTCACTGTTTAGATCTACCTTACTCGTTTTAATTTCATTTTGTGAATATTTGATACAATCGGTTTTTGTTATTGCTTTAGGTGCTTCGCTGGGTCGGTGTTATTTTGATGATGCTAGAACGGAGCCGGTTGGGTTTAGGGAAAGAGCCAGGTTTTCAGTAGTTTGCGGAAAGCTGTTAGCTCCTCGGTTAGCCTGATGTGGGGTGGGAGAGAGTTCCACAGGGTTGGGGCTAGGGCTGAGAATGATGCTCCGCCTAGCCTGACTGAGTTAGTCTTAGGAATTACTAGGAGGCCGGCTGTGCTTGATCTGAGGGTGCGAGTGGGGTGATAAGCTATTAGTTTTTCTTGAAGGTATTGTGGTCCAGTTTTATGTACTGCTCGATGGGTGAGGCATAAGGTTTTGAAAGCTACCCTACGGGCTACTGGAAGCCAGTGCAGTGTCTTGAGGGCTGGGGATACGTGGTCTCTTGGACCAAGCGAAAGTAACACCTTGGCCGCCGCGTTTTGTGTTCTTTGAAGTTTGTTCATTTGGTAGGCATGGATTCCGAGGTATAGGGGGTTGCCGTAATCCAGCCGTGAGATGACGATTGATTGTACCGCAGAGACTCTGTTAGGAAATGATAGATATGGAAAGATGCGCCTAAGGTTTTTGAGGTGGTAGTGGCAGGACTTTGAGACATTGTTGACTTGGCGCGAGAGTGTTAGGTCAGAGTCTAGGGTGCATCCAAGATTTTTCACTGTGTTGGAGGGTATCGGTGAGTTGCCCATGGCGGTTGGCCAGGGTAGGGGGTAAGGGAGAAGATCTCGGTTGCCGCATATCATGATTTCTGTTTTGGAGGGGTTTAACAGGAGGTGGTTTTGGGTCATCCATCGTTCAATGTTAAGGAGGCAGGTTGCCAGGTCTGGTCGTGAGTTAGGATTCGTGTTCAAGAGTTTTAGAATTAGTTGTGTGTCATCGGCGTAATTGTAACATAGGATGTTGTGTGCACGAATTATCGGTGGGAGGGTGGTCAGGTAGAGATTGAAGAGGAGGGCAGATAGACACGCTCCTTGTGGGACTCCTGTGTTGACTGGTCGTGCTTGGGAGGTATAGTTGGAGAGTGTCGTTACTTGGTGCCTGTCCTTGAGGAATGAGGCTATCCATTTGAGGGCGGTTCCACGTATTCCTAGGGAGTGGAGGCGATCAAGGAGTATTGAGTGATTGATCGTGTCAAAGGCGGCTGATAGGTCGAGGAGGATTAGAGCGGCGCATCCCGCGGCGTCAGCAGTCATTTTAAGGTCGTCCCAGATAGAGGTTAGGGTGGTTTCAGTTCCGTGACAAGTTCTGAAGCCTGATTGGGCGGGGTCTAGGAGTTTGTTGGCTTCAACAAAGGCGTTAAGTTGAGAGTGGGCGGTTCGATCAATGAGTTTGGCGAGGATCCTGGTGTTTGATATGGGGCGGTAGTTTTTGGGCTCGAGCGGATCGAGCGAGGGTTTTTTTATCAGGGGTTTGACGTGCGCCAGTTTGAATGCGTCTGGAAAGGTACCGGAAGTGAGGGAAGCATTTATGATAGATCTTGCGTGTTCTCCTGCGCAGGTGGAGGCAAAGATTTCTTTAAGGGTAGTGGCTGGGCATGGATCCTGTGGTGATCCGGATGGTTTGCGGGCAGATAGGAGTTTGAGAAACTGTTCTGTTGTTAATGGACTGAAGGAATTGAACGTTGGTTGCATGGGGGTTGCAGTTGACGGGTTGGGTGGTACGGGCTGAGGATTGTCTGGTGGCTGTAAGAGTGCTAGTTTGGAGGTTAGAGTATTTGTCCTTTCTATAGCCGTGGAGTAGAAGTGGAGGGAGAGTGAGTCGCAGAGTGATTGTGATGCAGTCGGGATGGTTGTGTTACAAGCTGGATTGGTGAATTCGGAGATAATTTTGTGGAGTTCTTTACTTGGGTTTTTGCAGTTTAGGATTCGTGAGTTGTAGTGGGCCTTTTTTGTTTTCCGGATTTCGGCTTTGTACCGATACAGGTGTCGGGCCAAGGTGGTCCTGCTCTCATGGGTTTTCTCTTTATGCCATTTGCGTTCTAGGTGTTTGTATAGTCGTTTAGTGGTCTTCAGCTCAGGAGTGAACCATCTGGGGAAAGGGCCACGGCGGGTTGATGGTTTGCAGGAGGGGGTGAGGCGCATCAGAGATGCGCTAAGCCAAGAATCAAGGGCCTCAGGGGTGAGATGGTTGTTGAGAGGGCAGGATGGTGGTGGAGACTGGAGGAGAGCCTCGGCTAAGTCTGGGGTGATTATTAGTTTCTTCCAGCATTTGCCTATATTCGGAGGTTCGGATATGAGTAGGGGGAGGGGTTCGGGTGAGTGGATGGTGAAGGAGAGAATGAAGTGATCAGACCAGATGATAGGGGTGGGCGGCATTAGCTGAATCAGGTTGTTGGAGCTAAAGATGGCATCGAGAGTGTGTCCTTTATAGTGGGTTGGTCCGTTTATGTGGGGTTGGAGGTTAATTGCATCTAATCCGTCAGCCAGGGAGTATGTCATAGGGTTGGTGGGGATGTCGAGCCATATGTTGAAGTCTCCAAGAAGGGTGAGGTTGGGATGGTTTAGTTGGAGGGTGGCAATAGAGTCGCAAAGGTTATTTGCGAAGTGTCTATCGTAGCCTGGGGGCCTGTAGATTATTAGGAAGCTATGTGTGAGCGATGGGGAGAGGGATAGTTTAACAAGGAGAGATTCGCAGGATGGAATGGAGGGTTGGTTATCGATGATTGAGGCGCGGAAGAGAGATTTGTAGACGAGTGCTACCCCTCCTCCCCTGGACGGACGGTTCATTGGGATGAGGGAGTAGTTGGGGGAAAAGGCTTCATTGGCGATTGGGCCGAAGTCGTCAGAGAACCAGGTTTCGGTGATGAAAACTAGGTCTGGTTTGTCAGAGGTGAGGAGGTCAAAGATGGCATGTCTGTTTTTTGCTATTGATCGGGCGTTAAATAGGATGCAGTTCACAACGGCAGTCGGGGATGATCTTTGTGGTGGAGGGGGAGGGTGCAGTGGTGGAGAGTTTGGGGGGGGGTAGGTTGGGTGGTGATAGATGGGAATAGTGGGCGAGCAGAGAGATTGGCAGGCTTTGGGAGGGGTTGGGAGGCTGCGTGTGATAGGATGGACGGGTTTTGGAAGGGGGATTTGAGGGAGGGATGTTGCCGGTTAGGAGTTTCAGTTGCAGCTGATGAGAAATCGAGGGAGAGGGGTTTCAGGCGGGGGGAAGCCACGGGGGAGAGGGGGGATTGCAGGATAGATGTGATTGTTCGAGATAGGGGGGGCGAGGAGTGCTGTGAGATTGAGGGGGACCAAGAACGTTTCCTCTTTAGTTTCCTTGCTGTGACTGGTGTGTGGGTGAGGGTGGGGGGGTCGGAGGGTGATTGGGAGGCAGCTTCGGTTCTTGCTAGGGCTAGTCGTGCAGTTTTTAGGGAGGGGAAGGGGTGAGGACGAGAGGGGATGATGGCAGGGGTATAAGGGGAGGGCGGGAGTCGGGTGATTGCAGGGTGGGGTGTGTCAGGTATGATAGCGAGGGGAGCGGGTATGGGTAATGCAGGTGGGTCGGGGGTGGGGATCAGGGGATGAGTGGTCTTGGGGTGGGTGGCTCGCCATCGTGCCCCCCTTGCTTGGTGTTTGGAGAGGGGAAAAGCAGGGGGTGCGAGAGAGGGAGGGGGGGTTTGGGAGAGGTGGGCAGGGACGGAAGACAGATCGGAGATGGTGTTTCTGACTGATTCTGGTGGAGTGGGTGCACTCATGATTGGTGCGAGTTTTATGATTGGTTTAGGAGGGTTTTCTGATTGTAGTTCTAAGGTCGGTGATGTCACGCTTTTAGGCACACTTCTGGGTTCAACTGTTCAAACCTGAGATCCTTCCTACAACATGAGATGTGACATCCAACTCCCTCCCACTCCAGACCGGAGACCCTTCCTATAGCATGAGATTTTCAGAGAGGATATTGGGCGCAGCTTCTAATTGCAATTTTGGGGAACAATTTTAAATCCTAGTTTCTTAGAGAGGCTATTGGGGCAGCTTCAGAATACAATTGGGAATATTTCTAAATGCAGTTTTCTTAGAGAGGCTAATTGTCACAGCACCTAATGCAGTTAGGTTTAGGATTCTAAATGGAATTGGGGACACTCCTAAATGCAGTTTTCTTCAGGGAGGCTATTGGGTGCAACACCTAATGCAATTGGGAGCACTTTTAAATGCAGTTGCGAATGCTATTAACTGGTATTAGGAATATTTCTAAAGTGCTACTTTGCACAGAGAGGCTATTGGGCGCAACACCTAAATGTAATTTGGGAGCACTATTAAATGCAGTTGTGGACACTACTAAATGGTGTTGGGAACGCTTCTAAGATGCAACATTCCTCAGAGAGGCTATTGGGCGCAACACCTAGATGCAATTGGGAACATCATTAAATGTAATTGAGGACACTTCTGGATGCAATTTTTTTATTAGAGAGGCTAATGGGCGTAACTTCAGAATGCAGTTGGGATTACTTACTAAGTGCAATTGGGATTAGGTGAGCGGTTATTCTAAGAGCAATTGGGAACACTTCTAAATGCAACTTTCCTGCGGGAGGCTATTGGGCGCAGTTTCAGGATGCAATTTGGAACGTAGCTAGATGCATTTGTGAATACTTCTAAATGCAGCTTTCCTCAGAGAGGCTAATGGGCACAATACCTAAATGCAATTGGGAACATTATTAAATACAGTTGGGCACACTACTGAATGTACTTGGGAACACTTCTAAATGTGAATTTTCCTCAGAGAGGCTGTTGGGTGCAGCTCCTGAATGCAATTGGGAACACTTCTAATCCAATTTTCCTTAGAGGCTATTGGGCACAATATCAAATGCAATTGGGAACACTTCTGAATGCAATTTTCCTCAGAGAGGCTATTGGGCGCAATTCTTGAATGCAATTGGGAACATTTCTAATCCAATTTCCTTAGAGAGGCTATTGGGCACAATATCAAATGCAATTGGGAACACTTCTGAATGCAATTTTCCTCAGAGAGGCTATTGGGCGCAATTCCTGAATGCAATTGGGAACATTTCTAATCCAATTTTCCTTAGAGAGGCTATTGGGCGCAATTCCTGAATGCAATTGGGAACATTTCTAATCCAATTTTCCTTAGAGAGGCTATTGGGCACAGTATCAAATGCAATTGGGAACACTTCTGAATGCAATTTTCCTCAGAGAGGCTATTGGGCGCAATTCCTGAATGCAATTGGGAACATTTCTAATCCAATTTTCCTAAGAGAGGTTAGTGGGCACAATATCAAATGCAGTTGGGAACACTTCTAAATGCAATGCAATTTTTTCAGAGAGGTTATTGGACGCAATACGTAAATGCAATTGGGAACACTTCTAGATGCAACTTTCTTCAGAGAGGCTATTGGGCACAATACCTAACTGCAATTGGGAACACTTCTAAATGCAATTTTCCTCAGAGGGGTTATTGGACGCGATACGTAAATGCAATTGGGAACACTTCTAGATGCAACTTTCTTCAGAGAGGCTATTGGGCACAATACCTAAATGCACTTGGGAACACTTCTAATCCAATTTTTCCTAGAGAGGCTATTGGGCACAATATCAAATGCAATTGGGAACGCTTCTAAATGTGGATTTTCCTCAGAGAGGCTATTGGGCGCAACACTTAATTGTACTTGGGAACACTTCTGAATGCAATTTTCCTCAGAGAGGCTATTGGGCACAATATCAAATGCAGTTGGGAACACTTCTAAATGCAATGCAATTTTCCTCAGAGAGGTTATTGGACGCAATACGTAAATGCAATTGGGAACACTTCTAGATGCAACTTTCTTCAGAGAGGCTATTGGGCACAACACCTAAATGCAATTGGGGACACTTCTAAATGCAATTTTCCTTAGAGAGGCTATTGGGCGCAACACTTAATTGTACTTGGGAACACTTCTGAATGCAATTTTCCTCAGAGAGGCTATTGGGCACAACACCTAAATGCAATTGGGAACACTTCTAGATGCAACTTTCTTCAGAGAGGCTATTGGGCACAACACCTAAATGCAATTGGGGACACTTCTAAATGCAATTTTCCTCAGAGAGGCTATTGGGCGCAATTCCTGAATGCAATTGGGAACATTTCTAATCCAATTTTCCTTAGAGAGGCTATTGGGCACAACACCTAAATGCAATTGGGAACACTTCTAGATGCAACTTTCTTCAGAGAGGCTATTGGGCAGAACACCTAAATGCAATTGGGGACACTTCTGAATGCAATTTTCCTCAGAGAGGCTATTGGGCGCAATTCCTGAATGCAATTGGGAACATTTCTAATCCAATTTCCTTAGAGAGGCTATTGGGCACAATATCAAATGCAATTGGGAACACTTCTGAATGCAATTTTCCTCAGAGAGGCTATTGGGCGCAATTCCTGAATGCAATTGGGAACATTTCTAATCCAATTTTCCTTAGAGAGGCTATTGGGCGCAATTCCTGAATGCAATTGGGAACATTTCTAATCCAATTTTCCTTAGAGAGGCTATTGGGCACAGTATCAAATGCAATTGGGAACACTTCTGAATGCAATTTTCCTCAGAGAGGTTATTGGGCGCAATTCCTGAATGCAATTGGGAACATTTCTAATCCAATTTTCCTAAGAGAGGTTAGTGGGCACAATATCAAATGCAGTTGGGAACACTTCTAAATGCAATGCAATTTTTTCAGAGGGGTTATTGGACGCGATACGTAAATGCAATTGGGAACACTTCTAGATGCAACTTTCTTCAGAGAGGCTATTGGGCACAATACCTAAATGCACTTGGGAACACTTCTAATCCAATTTTTCCTAGAGAGGCTATTGGGCACAATATCAAATGCAGTTGGGAACACTTCTAAATGCAATGCAATTTTCCTCAGAGAGGTTATTGGACGCAATACGTAAATGCAATTGGGAACACTTCTAGATGCAACTTTCTTCAGAGAGGCTATTGGGCGCAACACTTAATAGTACTTGGGAACACTTCTGAATGCAATTTTCCTCAGAGAGGCTAATGGGCACAGCTTCTAAATACACACTTAGGCAAAAGGGTACGCTTCTAAACTGCAATTTTTACATGTAGGGGGCAGAGTTTCTGAATACAAATATACTGGATTTACAGTGGTGATGCTTTTTTAGTTGAGTGGTAGGGTAGTATGGTGTGAAATAATTGCTTCTGGTCCCGCCCTTCCCACACTTACTTGATGTTTTCTTCTTGCTTCTCCTGCTGATACCTGCAGATACAACCTGGAGCCGTCTCTGTAGGAGCCGTCCTTTGCCTCAGGTCCTTAGCCGATGGGCTGCCGGGCAGAGGGCTGCCCTGGACGGAGCAGTGATGAAGGGAGGGATGGGCGGGTCGGGGGCGGGGGCTGGGTTAGGGAGGGGCTGGGAGGCGGGCGGGTGAACGATTGCGGAAGGACGAGGCAGGGAAACACGGGGAAACGCAGGGCCGGGGGGGGGAAATACAAAATACACGCGGCAAGGGTCGCGGAGGGGGGCGCACTCACCTGCTCCTCAGATGGAAAGAGGAGTAGGTGCAGTGGCTCGGGTCGCTAGACCCAGCAAGGCCGACTTGGTGACCAATCAGGGGTGGGGGGCGGGCTGGGAGGCGGGCGGGTGAACGATTGCGGAAGGACGAGGCAGGGAAACACGGGGAAACGCAGGGCCGGGGGGGGGGGAAATACAAAATACACGCGGCAAGGGTCGCGGAGGGGGGCGCACTCACCTGCTCCTCAGATGGAAAGAGGAGTAGGTGCAGTGGCTCGGGTCGCTAGACCCAGCAAGGCCGACTTGGTGACCAATCAGGGGTGGGGGGCGGGCTGGGAGGCGGGCGGGTGAACGATTGCGGAAGGACGAGGCAGGGAAACACGGGAAACGCAGGGCCGGGGGGGGGGGAAATACAAAATACACGCGGCAAGGGTCGCGGAGGGGGGCGCACTCACCTGCTCCTCAGATGGAAAGAGGAGTAGGTGCAGTGGCTCGGGTCGCTAGACCCAGCAAGGCCGACTTGGTGACCAATCAGGGGTGGGGGGCGGGCTGGGAGGCGGGCGGGTGAACGATTGCGGAAGGACGAGGCAGGGAAACACGGGGAAACGCAGGGCCGGGGGGGGGGAAATACAAAATACACGCGGCAAGGGTCGCGGAGGGGGGCGCACTCACCTGCTCCTCAGATGGAAAGAGGAGTAGGTGCAGTGGCTCGGGTCGCTAGACCCAGCAAGGCCGACTTGGTGACCAATCAGGGGTGGGGGGCGGGCTGGGAGGCGGGCGGGTGAACGATTGCGGAAGGACGAGGCAGGGAAACACGGGGAAACGCAGGGCCGGGGGGGGGGGAAATACAAAATACACGCGGCAAGGGTCGCGGAGGGGGGCGCACTCACCTGCTCCTCAGATGGGAAGATGGAGTGATGTCCTGTGCAGCTCATCTGCTGAGGAAAGAAGCAATGCAAAAGGTGCAGAAGGTGAATGATGAGTGTCTAAAGTCATGGGCCAAGTACTCTAAACTCCTGAGATGGGTGGAACATTAATCAGTCCCAGTGTGTTAGGCAGAATCCTGTGCAGTGCCCTTAGGGACCACTACACACAATTAAGACTACAAGTGGTAATACAAGTTCACCTTTGGTACAAGCCTGTACTACTATGTTAAAGTGGTAGCAGTAGCGGAGCAGCCAGGCTTATCTCAAGAGTGTATGATCAGTAGCAGAGATTACACAAAGGGACCACAATTACTGTGACTCAAGCAAACACTGACTCAAGGTTTCTGGTAAAAAATATAATTACATTTATTTTTAAACCATCTGTAAAACACAACACTTCTATTAATTCAAAAACCACACGAAAAATATACTACAAACAACCAATTCTCTTGGCACAGAATAACTCAAGGTAAGTACCTTATGTTTTGGCGGACCAGTGTTGTGAAACAAAAGACGTTACCGGGGATACACATGCGATCACTTTTTGACAGCTTGGTCGTATTAAAGAAACACGTATCCGCAGCGAGAAATGCTACCGGGGCAAAACACACGTAGCACCTGGCCGAACCAGAGAGAGTTGGGGGCAAAAACCATATGCAATACTTTTGTGAAGGCTGACAGAATCAGAGAACACTCGCTGACAGAAATACAAAAGTTAATAGGCCATAGCAGTGTCAAGTGGAACCGGGTTCCTGTTGTCAAGGATCACACAGTCAGACAGTTCAAGATTCAACGTTGCCAGGAGTACTTGGATATTGTCTTTAGAGGGAGCAAAAGTTATAAGAAGGAGGTAAGACAAGGGAAAGCCTTGGAGGAGAAGAAAGGGGATTCCCCCTAGTTCCTCAAAGCAGAACACAGTACTATATTAAATGAAGAAGCTGGTGCCACTGCAGTTGTTCCTGGTAGTTTCCTGCAGACCCACGGTTCCTGGAGCTTCGGCAAGAAGGAGGACATCTGGAGGGGTCTGCACCACACAGGGATGAAGCCAGCAGCAACGACGGTGAATAAAAGGTGCGCTCCTTTAAAACAGGGGAGCCTCTTCAGATGGCTATCCGTGCCACTACAGCAGCGTGCAGCGATTTCGACCACGAAGAGGATCCTCTGGCTGTGGAAGATGAGCTGGTTGACCCCACCTAGCTCAAGGGAAGAAGACTCCGGACTGGATCTTCTCTGGTCGTCGAAGGGTAGATAGCTCGGGACTGCAGCAGGGCTTCACCGGGACGGGGTAGTTGCATCAGCTGACTTCTTCTCTGCTTCCTTTCGGTTCTTTGTAGTTCCAGTGGCGACTCTGACTTCCAGCCCAAGAGTCCTGCCTTTTATGCGAAAATCCCCCATTCACACAGCCTGGCTGTCAATCACGCAGCAGGGGGGTTGTCCAGCCCAGACAACCACCTCAGCCATTCATGGCAAAGTGCGAAAAATAACTCTAGAGATCCAGCAAAGCTGCTGGGGGACTCAATAGGTAAGGGAAATTAGCCATACAATGAGAATTCTCCCTAACACAGTGGCTGTAGTCCCATTGGTTAATGCGACACTGTGCTTTCGGCGCAAGGGAAAAAATTGAGTTGGGCACAATAAAGGATGCAAAAATATAACTGACGCTCCAGGATTCAGCAGAGGGATTTCTGTTTTAATGGATCAATATTGGGCCTGTGGATCTAGAGCATATATGAAACTGCCCAGGAATTGGGGAGCAGTGTGTTCATTGGTGTATGTCCATGTTCCAGCATTGATGTTTCCACAGAATGACTTGGAGATTGAAGAATTTCCAAAGGTGGACTGGCACCTGAGAAAAAGGCCACTTGAACTCCGGCAAATGAAGAAAGGGAGTTATTTCTCGCAAAAATAACTAAAGGCTTATGAAGACATTCCTGATGAGCACAAACTGTTCAGCAATACTGCAGTGATGTTGACATCTATGTTCATGCCTGGAATACAAACAGCGGTGAATGCCAAATGGCTACAGATCACCAGATGGGAGGTGCTGCAAACAATCAATGCCACTATAAAAGGATTTAACAACACAGAAGAAGAGCTGAGGGCCATAAGGTTGATGACCCTCCAGAATAGGCATGTCCTCGACATGATTAGAGCAATGGAAGGAGTATTTGCTCCAAGATCGGGCCATCATGTTATACATTCATACCATCTCACAATGACGAGAACAGGACTTTGACAGATGCTATATCAATGTTGACACAACTACACGTAAAATTGGAGGAGGAGACAGAGGCCATTGGAGATAACAGTTGGTTCTCACTCCTGTTTTCATGGAGTCCTTATTGGATGGCAAATGTATTCAAGTTCCTTAGAGAAATATTGGTGATAATAATGTTTGGATTCTATATATTAAGGATAATAATTGGACTATGCCAGAAAATGGCAAGAAAAGCAGTGAGAAGGAAGATCATGATTGATGCAAAGGATGAACCAGAAGACAACGTGCTGACCAATAGTGCCATTAGAGATTGTGTTAAAGCAAGCATTGTGGCACCTGAAGGAACAAAATTCTGGTATCCAAAGGATCATAAGATTTATGTGGGACATTGGCTCTTCTGCACCCCAAGTGGAGGATGCAATTACATGACCTGGAGTGTGGATGAACACATTAAAAAAGCGGGCACTGTGAGTGCGGTGACGCAGATATGGATACCCAAGAATCCTTTCTTCAAAAGAAGATACAAAGAAGCATGAAAACATGAGGAGGTGGTTGAGGACTCGACCAAAGAGGGGAATGTAGAGGAGCTGATGTATACATCGGCAGGAGAACCAGCCCCCCTTACTGCTTTGTATTGGAGACATGAGACGTGCGTTGCCTGACACCAGCTATCGTACCAATACCGCAGTGAGTATTTTGAAGGTGATACCCGTTGAGACAACTGCATCTAATATACCCTGGAGTTGATGATGGCCTGAAGGAAGAACTCCCTGAAGGAATATGAGAGAGAGCTAAAAAGATGAACTGATGACATCATAAGAAAGTGGGCACGAATCCCAAGATACGGAATGAAGATGATGTATGGATCCTAGAGGAAAAAAGACAAAGTAAAGAATTGCATGAACCTTAAAGTGTAAAAGAAGATTACACATTAACAACGTCCTGCAGAAAACAGAAGTTTAATTAATGTACAGACGCTGAAATGCAAGATAGACCAAGTCATTGTATAGGCTAGCTACAAGTAGTGAATAAACTGTAGGCAAACCCACCCCTGTATAGAAACTTGACATTGGTATCATGAAATAAATACGCCAAAACCATGAAAGAGGAATGAAAAGCTGTGTTGCAGTAGAATAACAGGTGCTGAAGCTGCGTGGCTAGACTATCTGGCCTAGAGTCAAGATCCTAGAAATCAAGGTCAGCTATCTACTCTGTAGAAGAACGACTGAGCAGAGGATACATTCTCTTACATTAAGGTGCAGGTAAGAACACAAAGGATGGCAAGTTTTAAAGCATTTAAAAGCTGCAGAATGGACCAAATCTTGGTCTCTTGTCACGTGAGCCAAGGATGGAAATAGAGTTCGGACTTGGAGTTCCATATACGATTGTGAGTGCCCTCACTCCCGTGCATTCACAGGATGAGAATACTCTGCAAGGCCAAGTACAAAGACAATTTCATGGCAGAGGGTATGAGTGATGAGAGAGACTGGGCAAATTGGGTGGTGAGGTAACTTCATGTCCTATCTCCCTGCACCTGAGTCTAGGTTTACGTGCTGCTTAATTGAACTGAATGTTCCAGACAGGGCACAAGCATGCCAACCCATTGTATTTGTCCGTATAACAAAGGACCTTATAGCTTAGAAGACCAATGAAACACAGTGCTACTATTTATTCTTAAATGACACATATGAAGAGGTCGGCATAAGTTGTCCACCCGGCTCGAACAGCCAATAACAATCCTAGCTCCTATTTGATTTTATAACTAGATGTTTCCTTTAACCAATCCCGGCCCCTGGTAGGTTTTTCCATATTGCCATTTAGTAGGACATCACTCTGACGCATAATGAAGTATATAATTATGTTTTTGTGAAAATCACTGAGAGACTGAGTGTACGCCCGTTGATGTTCATTGTAACCTCCATGTTTTAGCCTCCCTGTAACCTCCCTGTTTTAGATATTTGGTAATAAAACAGTAACTTGCCATCTTCTTGAGTTTGTCCGGTTATTTGGACTCAGAATTATTCTGGTGTAATCCCATGCAGTACCAGATGCACGTTCCAAGGGCCATAAACTCACAAACATCAAGGTGAAGAAAACCTGAAATCAAACATGTGCACATTGAATATCAAACCCGATGACAGCTTGAAAATCAGTAAAGTGAATATTTGTACGGTGTCGAACTGAATTAAACCTTGCAATTTCCAGTATTTAATATGGAGCTGAATAACATGTTTCATGGGCAATGAAGAGGACAGCCAAAGAGAAAGTGCCCATGGGAAAACAGCACATGGGATAGAGCACAAGTGTGAAAGAGTGTTATAGAAAGTTGGGTTCTGAGCAAGACCACCATACAGTGAACTTTACGGATACATACAATGTGGCAAGGCCAAAGACTGGCAAGAGGTGTGTGACACTTTGGGCCAGAGCCAAGGGGCTAATCAGGAGAAGCCAACGGAGTGTGAATATTGCATGTAAGCCAAGAGGCCCACCAAGAGAGAGACTACAGGAGCGCAACACAGGGATAAATCTGGAAGACCTGTGTGGGCTGAGGCACGTAGGGATCTTTGTTGCGTGACCTTTGATGGGTGGACCGTGCGGTCTGTCAACTGCACCTAGACCAGTGTGCCCGGAACTGTGAGAACCAAAGCCATTGTGTAAACTAAAGACTTGGGGAAGGGCACCCTGAGACACAAGGAATTGTGGAGCTTGTCTTGAGAAAGAAGCCTCAAGACCCTTTTTACTTTGAACTTTGGTGCTTGGAACCTGGGGAAGGGGGGAGCTAGAGAAGATGCTAAGAGCTGGAAAAAGCTCAGAACTATATGTTGATCACAATTTCTTTTATTATTGACATCCCTATACACATCCCTACACATTGTTTAGCGTTAGTTGTGAGGGAAATGATAGGTTTTGGACACATACTTTTAAGTTTAACTCTTTGGCTCAGACTTTCCTTAGTCTCGTTCAGGTAGGGATATCCCACCTTAGCATAGGACAGATTAGGCCTTTAACCACCGTGACATTTAAGTTAATAAACACCTTGTTTGAAATTTTAAGTGTGTTGTCTGTGTCTTACTTCAGGATGCCTTCACAGTATGTGGCTAGCCCCTAAACCTGATGATCTTGGTTAGCAGGCCCAACAAATGAAACCAATTGAAGGCCGCAAATTTACTTTCTAAATTCCTCAGTCACCCAAGGGGATGGCGTTTGCCCTCTGAAAAAAAGTGGGAAAATGCTGTCCACTCAAGTGTTTCTTCCACTTGAGCCTTGCACCGGGACAGACTATCTGCACTGTACCCTAACTCATAGCTCACTATCAGATTTTCAGTGAGCCAATCCCATCTAGGGTGTAAGGAAGATAGCTCAATGTATCCAAGCCCTAGCATGTCAGGATCTGGAAGTCTTCAGGGGGTAATTTAACCCCTCAGGATGTTGAACCAGGAACAAAATATGTATTTAAGACTTGGCATGGTGGAGAAGACAAAATCCAGATGAGGGTAGTAAAAGTGTTAGACAAGAAAAAGCTAAATTTCTCACGCATAAGAGCTTTTGTAATTATTTGGATTCACACAGTCCACTGTGGCCAGGGGACACTTTGTGTCCGGGCATCCGCTGCAATGGAAATATTTTTTTAAGTGGCCCCATATTACTCTGTGTAGGCAAATACAGCAAGCAAGCCTAACCCGATAGGTAGGGTTTCGGGGATTCGCCCCCGAGAACATTTTGAAAAATGTGTACGTTTGTCTCTATGTAAAGATTAGAACGTAATTACGCATAACATAAAACTGACATCTAAGACTTTGTATGAGTCGGAAATAGCATACTGGAAGATTCATAACAAATTCCTTACTTCAAAGGAATGTGGGGGAGGAGGAGAGGTGGGAGGAAGCGTGTAGGGTGCCTGCGAGAGAGGGGAGTAGGAGCAGAATACAAGGGTGCCTACACAAAAGAGGTCTCTAATGCACAGACCCACCAGCAAATGTCCAGAGTTGCCTGTGAGCCATCTTTGGTGTGTTCTTTGCCTGCTGCTGTGCTGACTACAGCAATGGCATCTGTGCGCTGTACAAGACAATTTTAACACTGACAATGCCCCTTGCCCTCCAAGGAGCCCCTGAATTTCACTGTGCCTCCGGCCCCCACTATACGACAGTGCCATTGGTTTCCCAAAGTGGCCTTCTCCCTCACAGCACCCCATAATCTTCAAAGAGCCCCCTGTCCAGATTGCCACCCCTATGCCTTACTGTGCCCCTCGAGATTTTGTGTGATCCCCGCCTCACACCATGCCTTGGCCCCCACGTGCCTGTTTCTCACAGCCCATCTGACTAATTACAGTGTGCCCTGGTCTTCACTGCCCCCTATTTCCCTGAGAATGCCCTTTCCCCACGCAGTACCTCTGCCCTTCACTGTGAGCCCTGTCCCTTACTAGTGATTCTGCCCTTTTATCAACCTCTGTCTTTCCCCACCTGAGCTTCACAGCAAACCCACCTGTTTGCAATTAGCACCCTGCCCCTCGTAATGCAGCCCCAAGCCCTATGGTGTATCATGCCCCTCATAGTTACCCACTCTTCACTGTTGCCCCTACCCTTCACTGTGCTTACGGCCACTCACTGTGCTCCCTGTCCCTCCCTATTACCCAGTCTTGTCCCATTCCCCCCCTTTCATGCAGGAGTTGTCTTGATTCACAATGGGTTCACCTGCAATGACTTTTGCCAACGCTTGGATTTGACTTTTGGACACTTTGACTCTGCGTGCCTCACCCCCTCAACTCTCATGTTGGACCTCCCCTGGATTTCGCACTCAGGTTGGCCCTGAATGATAACTATTTTTCAATAGATATAAAAAAAATAACAGCAACAAAAACAAGCATTGACAAAGCCAATAGCTTTGTGTGTGTATGTTTATGTTTATTTTATTTATATAGCGCTTTACGCCAAAGGGCTGTACATATAACAACAATACAATAAGAGTAGAAGCAAATACAAATATGAGTCAAACCATCAATCCAGCAACTAGAACAATTTGCCAGCATAGATAAATGAGGCAAAAAGGAAGTGAGATAAGATGAAGGCGAGAGAGGGGGGGAGAGGGGATAACGAGGAGACAAGGTAGGGATAGAGAGACATGATGAGGAGAATAAAAGACGGGTGGGGGGAGTTAAGGGCGGGGGAGGATCAGAGTATCAGGGAATGTAAGAGCCCATGCCTTACATGCAGGAATGATATCTGCAGGCAGCGCAGGAATGATATCTGCAATAGGAGGTGCCAAGTTCAATGATGACCTTAAAGAAGCCACGTTACTGAACTGTGTAAGTGCTGAAGCCTTAAGAATATTCAGAACATTAGCAGATCCAGTCAATGTTGATGATGGTTCTGAAGAGGTGGCTACCAGCTCTGGAAATAACAGGAAATATTAATCGGCAGTAACTAAATTAACCAAGCATTTTGGGAACAAAACTAACATAGTTCTAGAACTGTACCATTTTTTTTCCAGATGACAAAATAAAGGAGAAACTGTTGACACATATATGGCTGCTTTGCTGCTTTAAGAGGTCTTATATCAATGTGCAAGTTCACAGGAATAGCAGACGAATATTTGAGAGACCAATAAGTTTTACAAGTTGCAGACTCTCGAATTCTGCAACGCCTGTGGCAAGCGAAAGACCTGACTTTGGAACAAGCTATTGAGATAGCCAGATCAATGGAGTTAGGAGACAAGTGCATGAACGAAATGCAAAATAAGCTAGAAAGTGGAGAAGTAAGGTGCATTCAAGATATTCACGAAGGAACTTCTGATAGGGAAGAGGAGAATTTAATGCAATGATTAGAAGGAATGTCAAAAGACAATTATAACAATAATACAAGAAAGAAAGAGAAGTAACTAATAGAATGCAGGGCAGGTTCTACAAATGTGGCAGATACAGACATAACAATATTGAGAAAGAATGCCCGGCATATTCTGCAAAGTGTTACAAGTGTGGCTATGTAGGCCATTTTGGGAAAGTATGTTGAAATACCAGAAGAAGAGGGAGAGATGGAACACATCCCATGAATAGAATGCAAAGAGATGGAATTCAATATACGAAGAACAGTATGTCAAACATAAAAGCAGTGGAAGGAATTACCGGCCTGATCAGTTTGCTGTCTATTACCAATGAGATGGAAGAAAAAGTTCAAATCTTGACACTATCACCAGTTGAAGGAGGTGTGGGGTCATGGGTATCCATGTTAATAAATGATGTGTCATTAAGAGTAATGGTGGACACTGGTTCGCCATACACCATGGTGGTTATAGAAACATTTGAGAAGGAACTACAAGGAAGAAAAGAAGACTTAAGAGATACAAGAGTAAGAGCCACTGGATATGGGAAGACACCCATCAACATAATTGGATATAAATGGGTACATTTAAGTTTCAAAGAAAGGAAGACATACTGAAAACTGTATGTAGCTGAAAATGGGTTTCAATTGTAGGATGGTGGGAACAAGCTTCCTTACAAATTAAAATACATCCAGGAGAGAATGTCCCCATTTTGGGCATCACTGAAGAGAGTTGGGTGACTGGGGAAAATCTAGCAAAAAGTTTTCCAAAAGTGTTCAATGAGACCATTGGTACATTGAAAGGATTTAAAAATCGGTTTGTGTTGAAAAGGGGCGCCAAGCCTATAGTTCACAAAGTGAGAAACATTCCAATAGACACAAGGGAAGCTCTACAGAAGGAATGAATAAGACTGGGTGAACAACACATTATAGAACCAATAGAAAGCTCAGAATGGCCGTCACCAATTGTCATTGTACGTAAACCAAATGGATCAATCAGGATGTGTGTGGACCTAAGAGACTTGAATGCAAATATTTGGGTGGATAGACATCTGTTACCAAATATAGGTGAGATGCTGACAACAATGAGGCCATCAAAGTTCTTTACAACACTGGATTTATCATTAGCCTGTCAGCAGGTGGTGCTAGATGAGGAGTCGAGACACCTCACGTCTTTCATCACCCCATTAGGAGCATTCAGATACAGGGGGATGCCTTTTGGATTGGCATCGGCGGCAGCCGTATTTCAGAGATTAATGCACCAGTTGTTTGATGGTCTCCAAGGAGTTCATTATTTCCAAGATGATATACTAATAACAGCAATGACTGAGGAAGAACACAACGCAAAATTGTTAGGAGTTTTACAGGTTATCCAAGAAAGAGGTCTCCCACTCAAAATAGAGAAGTGCAAGATAAAGAAAAATTAAGTAACTTATTTGGGTCATTCCATAAATGCAGAAGGAATAAAACCAAAACAAAGCCCTAGTGAACACAATTCTAGGTATTCCAGAACCTACAAACAAAGACCAACTTCAAAGTTTTCTGGGGTTAACGGAGTACTATTCAAAATTCATACATCATTTTTCTGACAAAACAAGACATATGAGAGATTTGATGAGTAAAGGTACGAGATTTATATGGTCTGAAGAATGTAAAGGAGAATTTGAACAACTAAAGGAATTTATTAATACAGCTCCAACACTTAAGATATTCGATTGTGGTGCCAAAAGCATAATTTCCGTAGATGCCAGTAGCATTGGGTTAGGGGGTGTCCTCGAACAGATACAAGAGGGCACTATGGTACCTATTGCTTTTGCCTCCAGAATGTTGAGAGGCACAGAAAAAAAGTATTCCACCATTGAGAGAGAAGCGTTGGGAGTGAGGTGGATTTTGGAACATTTTAAAAGTCTAATTTGGGGTGCACCAATTGAATTGAAAACTGATCACAAGCCATTAATTCACGTGCTGAGTTCTAACAGCACACAATTAACATCACCACCCATCAAGAGGTGGATTTTAGACATTCTGCAATATAGGTTTATAGTGAAGTACACCCCAGGGAAGTCCAATGTTGTTGCAGACTGTTTTTCAAGGTTGCCTTGGGACTGTGATGACGACTGCATAAAAAACGATGAATCTTTGGAGGAACAAACCACAGAGTGTGTAATAGCACACATCTACCCAAGTCTTTCAAAAGAAGAATGGGCCAAAGCAATAGATGAAGATGATGAACAGGAACATTTGAAAAGAGCTATTAGAAGTGATTGGAAAGATCTTGACCAGAGTATCAAGATGTGGGACAAGATAAAAGAGGACATTTCTTATGATAACACATGTATATACAGAGGAGATCGTATCATCCCACCAGTATTATTGAAAGAGAAAATAAGGGACATTGCTCATTGTGATGCTGGAAATGCATCAGAGGGACAGGGCCTCAGCATCCTTGGCCTTTACTTCTTTTTATTGTGTGTCCTGTCGTGTTTTCCATGCAGGAGTTCATGTGGAACTCCTGGCAGTGCAGCTCTCTCTTTTGGTTTGGGGTACAGCCCCATGGGATACCCTTATGGCACCCATTGGTGGGGGTACAACCCTGTGCCCCTAGTGTATGTTTTTGCGCACCTGTGTGTGACCCACAGAGCAGGGTACGGGCTGGCGGCAGCTCCATGCTGAATTGACTGGTGCCCTGAGCGTCCTCCATTTTGGGATGCCCAGGCCCTGCCATTGGAATCGGTAGATTCTTGATGGAGACAAGATGGCCCCCGTGGCCTCTTGCCTTCAATCGCCTGTTACCTTGATCTTCCCAAAGTCCTGGGAAGCCCTGACTCTGTCCCTTCCCCCTGACTGGCTGTTGGTTGGAAGTTCCATATATGGTAGTGTGGGGAAGTGCTGACCAGACTGGCTGGAGCCTTTCCAACGACCGTATGTTGTGGGTACACCTGTGGGGGGGGCCTGGGTGAATGGAGTGTGTAACGAATCTACACTTCTTGTTGTGGATATCTGGTATCTGGTGTTTGACACAATGACTGAAACAGCCCTGCCCGAAACTGGTATGAATGCAGTGGGTAGTGTTAAATGGCGTGGTACTTGTCCGAATCCACATTCTGCATTGTGAGTGTCTGGATGGAGAGGAATAGCCTGAATGCACTGTGCGCCTGACTGGCTGACTGACTTCTGAATGCCCTTCGTAGTGATTGGATGCCTGAGTGTGACCCAGCAGAATGAATGGGAGATCAACAGTATATCTGGGGACCTCTCACTGCTAGGAATTGTGTTCAGAAGTGTTCAGCGGAAGTCCAACCTAGATAGAGTAACTGGAGTGAAACTGAAGCTTGACCTTGAAGCCCTGCTGGAAGAGAAGAATTGCTGTTGCTCTCCATCATCCATCTGAAAGCTGCTGTGTCTCCAAGGACTGACCCAGAGAGGACCTGGTAAGGCGCCCTCTTCCCGAGCTACGAGGGACCATTGTGCACCAGCTGATCTTTGCCAAAGCTCCCTGGTAGACAGACCTACGAAAGGCTGCCGACTGGAGACAGGGACTGCCACGGAATCCCAAAGAGAAGCGCTCGGACTGTTGTCCGCCACCGTCGACGACCGCTGTCGCCGACCATAGCCGCTGTGCTCCCGTTGCCTAAGAACATTTGATCCAAGGACGCTCTTGTCTGTACCGCCGCCCGCCTTATCCCGCCGGAGAAGGCCAGGCCGTCGACGTGCCGAGGAGCATCCACCGGTGGGTTTCCCGCCACCCAAAGACCACAGAGATGACGATGACTCAAGGCCCTTGCAGGGCCACAGTTCTTCAAACTCTTTGCGGTCCAGAACTATCGACATCGAGAAGCCCCGCATGCCTCTTGCTGGCAGGATGTTTACACTTCCCTGTCGACGAGCACTGCTAGGAAAGAAGCTGACACTTCACCACCGTAGTTCACCGTGTTCTCCGTTGGACGTTCGACAACCCATGACTCCTGCCTTAAAGGGAGGGCACTCAAGAAGGGCGGTCGATACCCCGACGAGGAACGATACAACGCCAGGTACTTTGGGGTTGCAGAACTATTGGAAAGACTCTTCTGAACAATATATGGACTGGGCTTGTGATATCTTTATTCTACAGGTTACCCAGGTGGAGGGATCTCCACACAGAACTGTGTCTAGGTAACGGGCCAGTATTCGCCCTATTGTTCTAACCAACTGCTTTCCTCTTCTATCTATTGTTGGTTTCCTTTACAAACTGATTTGTGTGACATTTAACCATACAGTTGATACACTTTAAAGAGATCTAATAGTAATTCTGGTACCACGTAGAATGGTATATTTGCCATTATAGATAATTGAGTACAAAGTGAGTTATCGTGATATTGTACATAACCTTTAAATATTAATTATATAAAGACTGTGTTTTAACTAATACAGTGTGCGGACATTACTTTGTGGGTACTTGTGGACTACACTGTACTTAAGAACCAGCCCGCATCACCTCCTGAGAAGCTAGTCCTTGATTGCTCGTACATTACTACCGTAATAGAGAATCCTGGCTGGGTTCTCCGTGCCTCTCCTCTACCATACAGAGAGCAGAAGTACAGACCTCCCTCTATTCATGAAGGTCATGTGGGGAGGAGCCTTACAAAAAGGAGAGTAAGAGAAATGTATTGGTGGCCAAATATGTGGAATCAGATGGAACGACTGGTAAAAAAGTGCAAAGCATGTGCCATCAGTGATAAAGGAAAGAAAACACAGCCAGCACCCTTACAACCTGTAGAAGTTCCCAAAACTATATGGACCAAATTAACGATTGATATAACAGAAGCCTTTGAAACGCTGGGGCTTCGAAAAGTGTATATTATAGTTTTGATGGACTATACATCAAGTGGGTAGAGTGGGGTGTAGCAGAAGACACAATCACTGCCACCAAAGTGGTGAAATTCTTAGAAGAGATTTTCAATCGAGAAGGAGATCCTCAAGAAATAATATCAGATAATGGAGTCCAATTCATGTTGCTAAAAGTACAGAAATTCATGAGAGAAAGGGCCATTGAACACAGAACAACTGCTTTGTATCATCCAATGGCAAATGGACTAGTCAAAAGAATTAATGGATTTATAAAGAGCATAATTTAACTAGCGATTGCCAATAACCTGTCATGGAAAGAAACCTTAAAAGAAGCACTGAACACTTATAGAGTTACCCCACACTCAGTCACGGAAGAAAAGCCATTTGTGCTAATGAGGGGAAGAACAGCCTCTAATAGACTAAGACCTGTCTGGCTCATGTTGAAAAAGAGTAAAAAGATTAACATGGATGAGATTATAAGAAGGGTGAAGAGACAGGCTGAATACAAAAACTACTACGATGAGAATAGATATGTGAAAGAGAGCATTATCAAAGAAGGAGATTGGATTTGTGTCAAAGAACCAAAGAAAATGTTGAAAGCAGAGTCCACGTACAGGGTCCCGAATTATTAAATGTTCTAATAAGTCTGTAATCCTTGACGATGGTAAGAAGTGTTCCTGTGCTGATGTTGTATCATCGAGTGCAAGAATTCCACTGGAGGAAGAACACACAGTGGAAGAGTTCAGAGACAATGCCGGGAAGAGTACCATGTCATCAAAAAATAGAAGGATCATACAAAACTTTAAAAAAGATTTTGTGTATTACTGAACAACTTATGAAATCCTACATTCGAGGGTGTTATGGAAAAAAGTGAACACCAATACCATATCCTTTAAATGTTGTGTTAAATTTTCTTTGTTATTGTGTTTTTATTTTTCCTGTTTTAGTTTCATCCTTTTATTCAACCATGTTCTGATTTGTTCATTTTTTGGAGAGAGAGAAGTTATAATATGTATAACTGCAGCTGTTGTTTCCATGGTGCACACATGATGTAGTATGGTTCTGGAATCCCTGCATTACAGGATCATACAATGATGAGAGAGCACCGGTCGAGGTCGCGACGACCTGGGGACCTTATATTCATATGATCTTAATAAACACTTGAGTTACATAATTCGTTTGTGTCAGCAACAGTCATTCATAACACACATGCACAAACATAACATGTAATACATGTAGGTATACATTTAATTACCCTAATGCATGCTGTATTATATAAATTGTTCAACGCATCAGTTAATTCTCTAAATAATGCCAATTTTAACCCTGTATCTGACATTTTTCTTTAGTCATTTCATGTCTTGTTGAAAAGGTTTTTTTTCTTTTCCAGTCCATAATAGTCATTGTTTGGAAACGTCTAATTAGAATTAATCAAATTCTGGACTAACAAGAAAGCGATGAAAAACAAAGGGGATGCATGGACGTATATATCTCCATGTTTTTCGTCATAGCTTGATTGCCAGTCTGTGGAAAAACAGTGTTCTTGGAGGATTTTAATTCCACTTTCAAAAGGATCGAGGTCTAAAGACTGGAAACAAATGGCTGACTTTGCCCGCAAAGCCGGCTCATGTCAGGTCGGTCTTTTGTTCATGGTGCCCCTCTTCGTTTCAGGGGGACCGGACTGCCCTCCTCCTCCCTCCCCCTGCCGTGTGGTACCCCTCCCTCCCGGCTCCTCCACTTACCTGTGATTTCCTCTGGCAACCTCCACTCACAGTCTGCATGATGTGAACCCAGAAGACCCTGTACAGGAGGTTGCACTTTTTGTACATCAGACTTACTGGTTCGGGGGAAAACAGACGACGTTTCAAAAGTTGCCTCCTGTATCCTTTCTGACCTCATAATCGCTTTACACGTGTTTCAGTTTACCCCCTCGCCCCCCGCCCCCCGGGTGATAGTTGCTTAAATTCACTCTACTTCTTTTCAGTTGGTTCTCCCTCTGGCAAGACTGTCCATTAATGGCATTGGGGAGGGGAGTCCTTTGATATCCTTGCTTCAAGCACATCACCCCTTTAGAATCTCCGAGCAACCGTCTAGGAAGGGTATCTACTCTGTTGTGGATGCATAGACTGTTGTTTTCGGTTGCTCGTGTCTCCAGGCTTCTGCTCTGATTTCTCCAGCACTGAGTCAATTACCACCTATTATTACTTGGTACGCAGATTTCCCGCTAAAATCCAAGGTGTACTTCTCTGGGGGACATAATATGTAACTGGGGTTTTCTGGGTATTCAGGGCCACTTTCTACTTATAACATTGAATGAAGATACCAGCTGCAACATGAACCTCTATGGGAGGATTAATGATAACTTGTATGTTTATTGGGGCAGGCTCATGTGCAAAGCATTCCCAATTGGGCGATCTTGGCTAACTGGATTCAAGAAAAAGATTATGGAAACTGTCACCACCGTCTCTGGGGCCTCTGTGGAAGGACCATACCCTGCAGGCCCCGGTTTGAAAGAAGCAAGCGACTGAGACACCTCTGTATCCCATTTGGGGAATGGTAGCATACAGCCCAGGAAAAGCATATTGGGTGTTTCTCTATTTCTCTAGTGCTTGCTACTGTCATCTGGCCATCCCAGGGGGGTACCTTCATCTCTACAGAGGCTCAGGTGGGACTATCCACCATCAAGTTCTCTCTCAGGTGGCTTTTCATGGTGGTTGAAGCCATGGTGTGTTGTAGACAGAAGCGTGAAGACGGCCGCTGAAGCCTGACCCTGCTGTAGCAAGCAGGAAGCCTGGGCCCTCTATAACCTGAAGGGTCAATGTCACAAGCCAATCATGGACTTCTTTGGTCTAATACAAATTCCATGATGTTTTCCTTCTTCCAGCAGCTTTCACACGCACCACAAATAAAGCTCTTTCCTCTTCTTTGGTCCAGCTCTTCCTTCTTCTCCATTTCGGGACACCCCAACTTGCTTCCCTGTTGTTCAACTCCTGAAACTGAAAGCAAGAAGCCACGTGGGACACAGGCTGTATTTCTCACTTGCCCATTTAAACGAATGCTAACTTCTGTCCCAGTGGCTTCCATAAAAACTGCAATTAGCCATGCACATCCATATTCCAATGCATCATTTAGTGACGCCAAAAGAGGGTGCTACACCTACATCCCTGCAACGTGAGAACACATGAAACATGAAAAACATAAAGATGACACTTCTACAAAAATGTGAAACAGTGTATCTTTGATAGCAATTTCAGAGAGATAAAGAGCAAATGTTTAAAGGCGGCAGTACTCACAGTTGATGGTGGGGCTGCGGCAGGTGGTGCTTCTTCTGTGATGGAAGGACTCACATTGGATTCCGTCTTGGGTGGAAAATGCAGGCTTCAAGTAGACACCGTCAGCCGGGTTTGCCACTGTAGTGTATCCCTGATTTGCAGGCCGATTATCCCTTTGGAAAACACAGAGTAGACTATGCCCCCATAGCAGGGGCAACTTGAGACCCGGAAATGTCCTGCTTGCAGGAGGACTGAAAGATGAATTCCACGTCCAACCTGGTGCAAGCGAGCCAGAGGCAGGAGCATGCGCATTCAGGCATGCAAGAGGGAGCAAGAGAGTCCAGGTGGCAACCAGTAACAACCGGGAAAACAGCTGGGGCTGGACCTGGGTTGCTGTTCAGCTGCAGAATGGAATATGAATGAAATACCTGAGTTTGTAAAGGGAGAGAGAGTTCTAACTATATTAGCGGAAATATGCCTAGAGAATCACCCTCCCTTTAAGCCTAGTGAACAGAAAAGTCTGCACCTTAAAGAAAGCAAGGACCTTGACACTAGGAAAGTGCTGCAACCGGCATTCTCCCTGCCGGGGGAATGAATGCAAGTTTGGCAGCCATCTTGAGATAGACCCTGCTTAGGGTTGTGGTTCTGCAGGATATGCAGCCTCTGCCATGGCAGGAACAGTCCCAGGAACCTTGCCATAATGGACCCCCATAGAGGCAAAGAGGCGTCCGTGAAGGGGTGAATCATTCCTTAGGCAATGCTGGGGTCGCTGCGGAGACTAAGTAGGCAACGCCCGATCACCCAGAGTCGTTGATAATGGCCTGGCACCTGAAACCTTTCAGCTAATGGTGGGTGCAAGGCAAGGGTGTCCCTTGTCACCTATTCTATTTACCTTAGCAATGGGACAATATTTTAAGTGTGCACACGGATCTGTGGGCACTATTGTTGTACAACCAAAAGCTTCTGGGCTCACTATATGCGGGTGAAAAGCTTTTCTTTATTAGACAACCAGAGGCTAATTTGTCATCTGTCGTGGAGGAAGTGGAGGATTTTGGATATCAAGTGGAGTAAATCTGAACCCCTCCCTTTGACTGAGACCATCCGTCAGTGGGTAAAGAGTTGGCAAGGCTCGCTATTTGGGGATTAGGGGGAGCTAAATCTCTTATATCATTGTATGACATTACTTTTAACCCACTACGTAATGATCTCGCTGTTAATGTGACTCACAGGATATCCCTCCCACTACTGCTGTTGGCAAGGATTTCCTTAATCAGTATGGGGATACTATCCAAATGCCTATACATATTTAATCATATTCCCTTATGACCTCTTTCTTATTTCATTCCAGATTGTTTATCAAATTGACCTGGGCTGGCAAACAGTAAATTGGGATGTCGACTCTGTCGCATGATGGCGGACTCAGCGTACCTGATCTTGAAACTTACATTCTGGCTTTGTAAACTTATCACACAATATTGTGGAATATAACTTAATGTGTATGGGTGCACAAAAATATAAACATTGCCATTCAGGTTGGAATCATACATTGCAGTCTCTTCGTCTAGGAACAATGCCGAATTTGATACTGTGGCTTTAACTCGCCGGGCCTACATACTAGACAACAGCATCCTCCCTCAGGTTGCTGGTCTTTGTTTCTTTTAAAGAATGAAGGGCCCACTTTTTCATCCAGCACTAGCATTCAGAGGGAATTAAAGAAGTTTGGCTTGGTTAGGCTTGAGGACCTATATGCGGAGGAATGTTTATTCCTCTGCATAGGTTTCAGGAAATCAGAGGATCTTCCCCAATGCTCAAGATGACTTATCACAGACTGAGGGGAGAAACCAATGCCAAATGTAAAGCATTCGTTAAGATGCCCCTGGGGAGTGTGATAGTGAGATGCATATCTCAGTCTGGATCCCGGTGCACAGCTGTTTATTCCACATCTAAGACGGAGATGAGCTGGCGTATAGTTGGTTCTGCTCTTTGGAAACATAGGTAGCAGAGTCATTCAAATCCTTAAGGCCAAGGTTTGGGAGGAGAGTTGGATACTTTAATGAATGTTTAATTTATCCTTAACTCTAGTTTATCGTATTACATTTGAATGCTCTATTTTAGGTATGTTTCCTTGTCAGTATGATGATTGCTTCAGTTTATTGTAGATATTTCTTTTCTTTGTTGCATTATGGTTTACATTAAACCTTTTGCAAGCATAACAGAAGATAATTCCAATCACAAAAGAGAATATACAATAAGAACAAATATCAAATTCATGATCCATAATACCACAGAAGAGGACATACGTGAATAAAATAGATAGATATTAGTAGATCTTTACACTCTACCTATCTTGATGTATTGCGTGCGACTATACTTAATTGTGCTTTGTATACCATTTGTAATGTTGACAATTTCAAAAAACAATTTTGGAAAAAGGTAATTGGCTCACATGACTACTGCAAACCATATGGTCCAGCCTGTGAAAGGCGGTGGACGCTCTGCCCCCATCATGCAGCACAAACAAACTCAGGCAATTGGAAAGGAAAGACATGGATCCAGTTCTCAAGCGGTCCTCATAGCCGGCAGAATTCCCAGCACGGTTTGCAAATTAGCCATCCAAAGGAGAAAGCAGGATTGTTTTGCTGAGAGAAGCCTTAGTTCACCCAATAAATAGCCAAAGGGTGAACGACCCCTGACACGATGAACTGTCCTCCCAGAAAATGCCAGATAGAGCAGAACAAAATTGCAACACACTTCAGAGCAAAAAAGTGCATTCATTCAAGCAGCCCAAACATCTCTGCAAAAAAACACATTTCCTTCCAATAACACAAAAGCCAGAATCACATTTCTTCACTTTCAAAGAAATAAATGAGAGAGAAGCAAAAAGGATGTGTGTCAATTGCACTCTGCAAGCCACGCCCGGTATCAACTGTTAAAGATTAATAATATAGTTCTTTGGTGCATTCCTTCAATAAAGAATAGTCCCACAGCCAATAAAAAAGCAGCCATCACCCCCACTTGAGAAAAAGTGAAATGGAGACTGATCACATCTCCAACCTAAGAGCCATTCTTTGACAAAATCCTCGAGAAACTTACAGCCACACAACTTCAACATTTTACAGAAAAGGAAGCATATGGCCTATAAGTGGCAATCTGGATTCAAACAATACTCAAGCACTAAAAGGACCTTTTTGACAGCAAAGAATACAGTTAATACTACTGGACAACAATGACAAAGGAGACCTGATTCTGAGGGACCACACTGCTCTCTGTGGAAGGGGCTACCTATGACACAATCCTCCTTAAAAGATGTCACCCTCCTTGAGAATGCAGGGCACTGCACTGTTATGGATACCATAATTCCTAAAAGAATGTCAATGACAGATAAATTGCAGCAACGTCCTCTCCTCCTGCACATCCAATTGCTGCAGACTTCCCCAAGGATCCTCCTTCTCCCATTGACTGTTGAATGCTCACGTGGTCCCTGACATCACTGCTACAGACATACTCTGAATGCTATCATCTCCATGCCGACAACACTCCACTTCTTTTCGAAGTCCATAAGAATCAATCAAATCATGCTCACATTTCTCTATGCCTAAAACCTATGCTGGACTGGACAGTAAACAATGAGCACTGTTTCAACCCATCAAAGACTGACATAATTAACATTGGCTAATCACTATCCAAACACATTCCATTACAGTGGCTAACCAATCTGGGTGCAAACCCTACCCCCACAGACAAGGCAAATAAACTAGGATTTCTGTTTCACTCAACACTATCCTTTAAATATGAAATTAATACCCTAAGCACGTTGGCACTACATCTACTAAAAATATCACCCATTTTCTCACCAGTAACCTAAAAGTGGAATTGATTTAAGCACGAGTGTCAAACAACATGGACTACTCTCTGCAACAGCCTTAACATTGGCCTCACATCACATCAGACAAATCAATTCCAATGAGCCAGGAATCGAGGAGTGAAATACATTTTTGGTTTTAAGAAAATGAGATCCCTTGGGACCAAGTAGCGGTAACGGTATCCAATTTTGCCGATAATTCGGTGGAATTACCACCAAATTTGGAATGGGGACCTTTATGTTGTATATATTTCCCCTGTCTCCGCTCTTCACCTTCCAATCCACTATGACAGCATAGGGGGCCATAAAACACATGGGGCCTCATTACGACCCAGGCGCTAATGGGTTAACGGTGCCGTAAAAGGCTGCGGCGCTGTTAACCTATTAGCGCCTAATTACGAGGTCCCTTTGCGGGACCCGACCTTAACGGCTGGTATAGACCAGCCGTTAAAGTAGGGACCCGCAAAGGGACCTTGGTGCTAATTACGGTGCCGCAATTTGCGGCACCGTACTTAGCGCCTTCCCCATTCCCCTTGAGCCCTATGGGGCAAAAATGGGAATGGGGAAGGGCCATGGAGGAAGGGGGAATTACCACCCCGCCAACCTTGTAATGGGGTGGTAATTCCCCCTTTCTCCATGGCGGAGTCAGTAACTTACCGGCATGGACCATGGTGCTAAAAGCACCATGGTCTTCCGCCAGGGTCGTAATGAGGCCCATACAATTACAGATGGGTAGCTAGCAACCCTGAGGTAAAGTCCACCTTGCGGTGCCAGGTGACTTCATAGACAACTCAAAATTGACTCTCATTGTCTATCAGATAACAAGCGGAAACCTTGGGTGGGAAATATGCCTGTAGTTGATAGATACCCATCTATAATGGTGTGTTTTTTCAGTGTGGGTGAATGGCGGAGGAGGGATTTGTCTTGTTTTTGCTGATATGATCAGGAGGATGTGTGAGTATTGTGTAGCATGATGGATTGCTGTTTGGTGCAAATCTTTAGTGATCCAAGGAAACACTATTGACTGCATAATTATAGAGGTTATGTTGTGTTTTCTTTGCAGAGTTTTATAAAGTGCAGCAGTCATCCGTGGGTATCATGACCCTATTGAGAAGAATAACACAAAGCCAAATCCGAAGATAGTTAAGGGAGGTTGTAAAGAAAGGTTTTAAGATGTTTCCTGAAGGTTAATAGATTGGATTAATTGCACAATGAAGGCGAAAACGAATTCCAATATCTAGCCATGAAAGAACGGTCTCCCTGCCGCTCTTTATTCTACCATGGTACAATGATCGTTCTGTCAGGATAAGATCTTAAGGGGTGACATGGGATATGAAGTTAAAGTCCATGAGATAGTGAGGTTGTGTTTGGAAAGTGTAAGTATTTGCAGAGGGTTTTAAAGATAATATGTTTTTTTAACGCCAGCCAATGAATGGCCCCCAGGCCAGAAGCGATGTGATCATGTGTCATTAATTTTAGCAGAGTCCTAGATGCTCATTCTGGACCCTCTGCAATCGTGAAATCAGAATTGTCAGTCGGCCTAATAAATGATTTTGGTCAAATCTAAGCAGGAAGAAACAAAGGCCTTCGTAACTTAGACCTGTTGTGGAAAAGATAACAGAGGGAGTAGGCACTTGATTCTGCTACTATGGAAGAAACGTGATTTCAACAGTTCAGCAAACCGATTCTTTAAGGTCAGCTCGTTGCCCAGGGTGCCTAGGTGTCTAACTTCAGTTTTAGGCTGTGAGCATGGGCCAAGTGAGCTTGGCCAAAAGGGGGAATCCCAGAAGTTCAGTCTGTCACTCACAATTAGGATTTCGATCATGCCTGGATTCATTTTCAGATAGTTTATGTCAATCCAATTTTTGATGGCCATCAGACAGTCTTTATCCCTTGATTCTGTATTTCCCCTGCTGCAAGATATTTCCACCAAATCTTATGTGTTGTCTGCATAGTCAAAAAAGGGAACCCCGAAATGGATTATATCCATCAGGGTACGTATGTAGCTATTAAACAAAATCGGAGAGAGGGCGGAGCCCTGATTAACACCACAGAGCAAAGGTGTGGACTGTGATTAAAAAGGTGCTAATCTGAACTGATTGTGAGTGATCAGAAAAAAGGAATGAACCCAAATTATTATTTGCAATTGATTTCGAAAACTATGATTTTCGAGTCTGGAGCTGAGGATTTGATAATCGGTCATGCCAAATGCCGCTGTTAGGTTGAATACAATCAAGGCCCCAGAGCCACCTCCGTCTGCCTTTTCAGTTACGTGCTCCAGAATAGTTGTTGTTATAAGTTTTGTGCTACCTTCAGGTTGGAAGCCATATTGAGCATTATCTAGCAAACGAGAACTTTCAACCAAGGACTGATTTTGAGATACCGCCATGCATTCAATCAGTTTCACCAGGAAAGGCAGCTGGAGGTGGGGTGAAGTTGCCTGGGTCTCATGGGTCCAGGAAAGCTTTCTTCAGGAAAGGTCTCTCCACTGCACATTTCCAGGCAGCTGGAAAGATTCCTAGGTTTAATGAGGAATTAAGAAGAAGCAAAATGTTACTCAGTAAGAAAGGAAAAATGTTAAGTGCCTCCTTCGGTGGTAGGGTATCCAATAGGAAGCCTCAGCATTTATATGATGATAAGAGATTTGTTAGGATCTCTTCTTCCATGAGTGTAAATGCATCAAAAACCTTCTGCGCTTTGGTGATGTCTGCTGCTCTCATAGAGATTGAAAGATGTATTTTAGAGATTGAAAGTCATAGTTTGTTCCTAATTTTCCCAAATATATAAACAAAGGGAGCAACAAGGTGCTTGACCAGAGATTATGATGGGATAATGTTGTCTATGTCTGGGTTCAGGGGTCTGTTTTGAATGCTCCAGGCTCTAAAGGTGCTCAGGGCCTTCCACGTAAATGGATTTAGATGGTATTTGCAGAGTTATTGGTAGTCAGATATGTTTCCCAGAGTTAAATGGTTTGAACTGGTCCAAATGTCATGGGGCCCAGGAACACCCCACACCCCCAAATATTCAGCCTTACATATCACCTTTGAACATGTCTCTAGGTCCAGAGCATGCACTTCTGCTAAGAAACCTCATCTGGTGCCATAAGCCAAATTCACTTCCTCCTTGCCGCGGGACCTAGCAAGCAAAAAAGTAATGACCACTCATTTACAAAAATAAAAGAGGTCATGTCAAATGGACTAGGTTACCCAGTGCAATTTTCTATCACCATCTCCAAAATTCCTCTGTGCAACGTAGCACCGATCAGACAAAATAACACAGATATGCCATTTATGGCAACTATCCCAATTTGCATCACCAGGACCGTCCTCCTAGTTTTACTGGTTCAAAGAATGCAGTTTGTGTATGGACTTAAAACAGGAAATCCCCTCTTCTGGTGTGATTATCCAGGTGTTCATTGATTCCATAGCATTTGGCAACAAAACTTAAACATAATTTGGGGGAAAATGTGTATCTCAGTTTGTCTTTGAATCGCAGGGGCCTCTTCCCTTACTAATGTTTGGATATATTTTTGTCATGGAACTTTCTCTGTCCCTGTACGCCTTTGTTTTCTCTTTCTTTTTGAATTTTTCCACTCTGTACTTCTCCTTCATCATAATGCCTAAGCCCTCATCCTTCTTCTCATCTCCCGCTTTCACTCATAACAGTCCTCCTTCTTAGCCTCCCTGTTCCCTTATGTGCTCCTTAGTTCTTCCGCTTTGTTGTTGTACCACCTGACTGTGCCCTGCATTCCTACATGTTCTTTATCTCTGCTCCATTCCTGCACTTCCTCATTCCACCACCTTCTGCGGTTCTGAAATGCTCCTCCTCTTTCTCCTTCTCTACATTTCTGAGCATTGTTGACTCGGCTCCCACTCTCTTCAGTCATGCGTTGTACTGGGGTACTAATTGCAATTTTTCTCAAGTCAAGAAACGGCATTGCGACCGTTTCTCAACTCGAGAAACATTTTTTTTTAAGTGCCTTCAGGGATAGGGAGTCAGAAGGGACTCTCCCTTTCCATGAAGGCCATTGAAATGAATGAACAGGAAGAAGGGACGATGGTCGGGACCGGTGTGAGATGCACGCCGCAACGTCGTTGGGATTACCATCAGGTAAGACTCCTAAACGCACCAATCGGTGCATTTATTTTATAGACATTTTGCAGAGCCGGGCACTCATTTCTTTTTCAGTATTTTTCTAGGTGACTGAGTTTCAAAGTGGCATGGCAAATAGACCAACTCTATACGTTTTGCTCCTAATAACAGGACAACATTGCACATCTAAGCAGTGCATTAGTTACCCACTGCCAAAAGCTCTACCACACTGACTCATATCATGTGCCTTTCAGCTGAATGGAGTCTTGTTCTCCCCTCATACCTAATACATGCACTTCAAATTGGACCCGTTCGACCTTCCTTTGCTTTGTTTGAAGCTTGCTCTTTGACTCCCTTTCCCGTTTGTGCGCAAAGGACCCTTGTGTTTGCATGTCCTTGCCATCTCTGACATTTCCACGGGCTGCCTTGTTGGCGCATCTCTTCTATTGTGGTTTCCTAATGTCATATTGTCTTTTACATCCTCTTGAGGGACAAAGCGCATTTCACACGGACTTCTCCTGCAAATAATGTTATTGCAAATAGTATTGTTAATTCCTATCAAGCGTTAGTCACCATGGAGCTCCAGCGTGTGTCATATTCAGTGGCGTATAATCAAATTCATGTCGTTTTCAAGTGCATATCCTGGATCAGGGCAATGAGTCATGGTGACAGGTCGAAATGACATTTCACAAAGCAAACCTGCCCGCGATGCAGCATGTGCCGGTGAAGGAGTGAGTGGCAATGAAGCAGGTGATCGAGTAACCTGCGCGACTTTTTACTGTAAATGGTTCTTATTCATAGGTTAATTTATTTGTGCACAGAGCATATGGCTTTGCAACCCGGTACGAGCGCTTCACTACAAATAGAAGCTTTGGGTTAGTTGATCCAGAATGGGGGAGGTAGAAATTATCGTGAGGCAGAGTTTGGACCAGGAGTATCCTAAAGGAGGAAATTACTCATGTAGGGAATGTTATTTTGTGCTCGATCTTGACAAGGTACTCTGTTGAAAGGGAATAATTTGGGATCCAAAACCATCATTAAACACTATGGGCCACATTACGAGTTTGGCGTCAGCCATGCAGCTATTAGTTATATTGCTGTTATATTGTTATATTGCTATTAGCTCCATGGCTGCTGCCAAACCGGGCTCCTTTACCGGGTTCCCAGAATGGGGAATTATCGGGCCATTCTGAGTTCGGAGGGCCCGGTAATTCCTCCCTCTGGGAACCCGGGCCCGGACCTTCCCTATTTCTATCTGAGCCCCCATAGGGCTCAATGGGAATGGGAGAGGGAGCTAACAACGGGCCGATTACGAACGGCCCATTGTTAGCTCCCTCTTCCCCTCGCGGAACTTGGTAACGACGCCTGGTTTTACCAGGCGTCCTTACCGGATCCCGCGAGGAGACCTCGTAATTTCGTGGAACGGGTTTAACGGGTCCGCCTCCATTAGCGGAGCCCGTTAACCTGTTCCGCGAAGGTCGTAATGAGGCCCAATGTGCTTGGAAATCAGACTTATGGGCCTGACTGAAGCAATAGTCATAATGAGGGCTCAAAGCACATGATAAAACTACCTACCAGAATTCACAGCCCTTCTAGATCACCCCCAAACCCATCTAACTGAACTGAAGATCTGGACAAAGACTAGAACAAAGATATCATACATCACGTGCTACCCATCCACCTACAACCAGCCATTCCGGAAATCAAGCACCCCACAACAAAGGACCAAAGGAATACCAGAGGAGCCCCCATTATACTACCAAACCACTGACCCCAACACCCAGAGCCACACAATGGGGAAGACAACTTCGGAAAGGTGCCTATAAGAACCAAAGCCAAACTACAATCCCTCGCCACCTGCATCCCTTGCATAACAAGTGACTGGTAAAATAACCACTCAGGCAACACAACATTTAACTACGACGACTCTGAACCCCATCACGCAACCTTATGGAACTCCTCAAAGATGGAACAGATGGCTTATCTGCACACTCGGCAATAAAAAGGTCAGCCCAACAGAGAGTTGAAGGACTGATGAACACTCCCATCACTGAAATGCCAGAAATAACACTTAACAAAGAACAATCCAAATCGCACACACTACACTCCAGCCTACTCAACGTACAATCTATGGAAAAGCATAACACAGCAAAGTACTCCCTGCTAAGTGAAGGTGGCACAGACACTCTATTCTTCACAGAACCATGTCTCTCTGACAACTACAAAGTAACTGCTCATGAAGCCATACTGGACAACTACAAACTATTGCAATCCAACAGAGAAACCGGAAGAAGAGGAGGAATTGCTGTAGCACACAAAAATCACATCAGGTCCTCCTCACGTCCTCAAGAGACATAGAAGACTGTGAATCACTTCTAGACAACCTCAGGCTCAACAACCAATTCAGATTACTCTTCGGTTTGATCCACAGACCACCCACCTATAACCCCAACTTCACCACAAAACTCACCGATGCCATAGCTAACCTTTCCACAAATCACGATAACATAATTGTTCTGGGAGACTTCAACATTCTTTCCCCTTGACTATCTCTCTCCCCTCTCCCACCTCCCCTCTCTCTCCCTTCCCTTTCCCTCCTCCAACTCATCACCACCCCTTCCCCCCTACCCAGTCCCACTCCCCTATTCTCCCCTTTCCCCTTCAGTAATTGCTTTTTTCACTGTTTTGTTGAATGATTCATATTATAATTTTGCTTCCACCATTATATTGTTCATGTTTTTATGTATTAAGTTGTTACACTATACAGTGACTTGGTGTAAGGCGCTTTATAAATCAATAAATACAAATACAAATACAAAACATCTGTTTCAACTGAGAAAACGAAACCACAGCAAACTCCCTCAGCACCCTAATGGAAACTCTTCATCCGAAACAAAGAGTGAACAAACCCACTCACAGAGTGGGACACAGTCTACATTTTCTGCAGCAATGACTTTCCACTGCCGCCCTACTGGTACAAATTACATGGAGCAACCATCATTTGATCCCTTTCACCATCAAAATCCAGAGGCACATGATGTCCACAAATACAGAACTCCTGGCAACAAAAAAAAAGACACTGGAAAAGACTTGGAAACTTTAACATAACTATTGGAAACTACCAAACCAGGTACCTCCTACCTAAACGAAATGGCACCAGACACAGTTGAAGAGAAACTCCACACCTGGATCACAGATACTTTAGACCAACTAACACCGTTAAAATTCTTCAAACCCACACCAAAAAAGTCACTGCAAGATGAATCACAGAGGAACTGAGGGAACTCAAAAAACAGACCATGAACTTGAAAAGCGACGGAGGAAGCCCTACAACTAGATGGACTAAATCTACTACCAATGTCAAATTCGGCTATACAAATCGACAGTCCTGAAAGTAAAAAAAGCATGGTATAGCACGAGAATCCAATCAGCAACAAATATACAAAAATACATGTTTACAATCATCAGTGAAATTTAAAAAACATCTTCATGCATCAACCGCATTGTAACCTTGCAAACCCTATACAACAGCATCACGGCCTACCTAAGAGGAAAAATAGAAGCAATACAAGAGGCATCCCAGAGGACCACAACCAAAACCCTCCCAGAAACCAGCACCCCACCAATCAACACAACACTCAATCGATTCAAACAGATGAGCGAGGAAATCTTTGACAAACTGTTAAAATATACCAATATAGCTGGATCCTAATGACCCATACCCACCAGACATCTACAAAAAGTTACTCACCCACAAAATGCTAGCCCTCTACATCCAACTACTAATGAATCAGTCCCTAAACACGGGAATAGTACCAAAGTCATTCAAATCAGCCTACATCAAAACTCTCCTAAATGATCAGACGGGAAATACAGATGACCCTATTAACTACAGAGCCTTACCAAACCGACCATTCCCAGCGAAAATGTTGTAGAACCACATGTACAGACAACTACTCAATCACATTGAAAGTAACAGAATACTTGACCAATTCCAGGTTGGCTTCAGACCCATGAGCGAAACAGAATCAGCACTACTCTCCATATGGCACAACCTAAAATTGAATGCTGACAACACACTCAATTCCCTCTCATAGTACTGGACATATCAGCTGACTTTGATATGATAAATCACACAATTCTAATAAAAAGACTGGAGGAATCTGGTATTCATACCTATACACTAATATGACTGACATCATTCCTCACTGACCGAACTGAAAGAACCCACATTCTCCATTCACATTAAACACAAAAAATATCATCTGTGGTGTACCACAAGGATCAAGCCTCTACCCACTCCATTTCAATATTTATATGACCTTCCCCTAATGAAACTCATTTAAACCCATGGATGGACAGCCAACAACTTTGCAGACGACATCCAACTCACCTTCAAGATAACTAATGACAATGACCCTGAGAACACCTCAAATAAATAGGTCACTTACATAACACCTGAATGACAAATAACAACCTCAAACTAAACCTGACCAAAACAGAAATAAAGATCGCCCCATTAGAAGGCAGTCCAACACAGACATCCCTCACCATGCCCCCGAGCTTGGGAACCCAACTGGAGACATCAAGAGTGATAAAAAATCTACAAATCTTCATGGACAATGGTTTCGCCTTGGAACCACAAGCCAACGCAACAGCAAAACAAATGTTCTGCCTTATGCATTTAATGAAAGGGATCTTACCTTACTCAATTTTGCATAAAGAACCCTTGCGATCATTTCCTTGGTATTATCTAGGATAGACTACACAAACAGTCTCTACCTAGTGTGGGATATATTGACCCACTCAACGGCATAGACCCTTATCAGTAAGCTGCATTTGCGCAAGAAACAGCAACCTGGCTCCGCTGGCCCCTGTGCGCACCAGGACCTCAACACTGCATTTTGGCACAAAAAGATGGTTGCACCATCCTGCCTAGCACAATTCAGGCAAGGTGGTACAAGGGGACACCCTGAAAAAGTATACCAGTGTGTTCTAAGACATATAAATAGAATAAAGTGAAAAGGCAGCACTGCTTGCGGAGAACCCAAAATTCCCCTTCAAAATGAAACACATTCATCCTTTAAAAATGCTGTTTTACGCTAATGCCATCTGTTCATTTTGAAACCACTGTGATTAGAAAGGTGCTGTCATGCCCAGGATATTTTATTGTGCTTCACCAAAATCAGGCATAATTCCTGAGTGACAGGCCCAGTCAAATCAACTCTGAGAGAAATCAATAAGCAACTTCACTTTCACTCGCATGGGAACACGCGTTTATTTCTTGCCAAAAAGTATCCAGGCTCAGCAGTTCAAAGAGACTTTAACTCTCTGAGCCAGGTCAAGTGTAAATGTATCTATACTTTAGATAAAACTCCTGCATTCAAGGAAATGACTACAGCTGCAAAGACATTGCGGACATCTGAGGGAGCTGCCAAACCGAATTTAACGAAAGAAATGCCAGCACATTTAACACATGTGGAAAAATGGGCTTTGCTGACTGAAGAACAAATTGGCCTGTATAAAAATAAATTGTGAATGAAAGCCTGCTTACTTAGCAATGTAAAGGGATTAGGTTAGTGGTGATAATACACACATAGGCTATCTTCTTTCACATGTTTGTTTAATTTGGGAGCCAAAATAAGAAATTAAAGAGTTTAAAACACATGGGCTTGATTTGCAAGCTCTCAGAAAAACCAGTCATTCCAGTTGCCAGCCATGAGACGTCCCCAAGGAAGGGAGATACACCATAAATCCAGGACACATAGGTGATAATAGCCAGCTTGAAAAACTTTGAATGGGCCAGGACAAAGAAAGTTCACATGCTTGTCAGACATTCGTCTGTGCTCCAGGCTGGGGCAATAGAAGTCCTGGGACACTAACCTGTGAAGTCTGAAGGGGCAATAAAACCTTCAATTAAGATGAGAAACCCCCACTTTGCCTTGAAGGAAATGACAGTTGGTTGAAGTTAAAGAAAAAAAAATGACCCAACATAGGAACTGCCATTTGTTCATAAAGACTATTTTATAAAGAAACTTTAAAGACTTTTTTTTATCTCTGCAGCAAGAATTAGTAAACATTTAAAAAGTTTGCTGTATCAAATATAATTTTATGGGCTTTCTTTTCAAACTTGGTAGAACTCATTGCTGCAATGGGAACAGAAGTTACAAAATATGACAGATTTCAAGGAAAGCATTAATGTTCCAAACAAAAACTTTGTACATACATCCCTGGGGATAATGTGCATCTGTGTAGAAAATGGTGGCGTTTTAGGCCAAATCTTTAATGTATAAAATTAGCAAAATATATTTGAAGGGCGAAACAAGGTCGGAGAGACTGGAGGATTGGGCTGATAAGTGCTGCACATAATACGTAACCTGCTTGTATAATCTGCAAAGAGATTGGAATTGTAGAAATGAATGTTTTTGGCAAAATCAGATTTTCAGTACAGTAAAGGGGGGAGTTTCTGGACATTGTAAAACTTACCTCATAAACCTGACATCATTCCCTTGGAAATCCAACCAGTTGAGAGCAAGGCGGAGACTAGCACCCCTGCCCAATCCAAGTAGTTTAGGGGCGTGCGTAGTTAACCCTGCCCAGACTATATTTTGATGATGTCATTTTGCACTATAAATAAGGGTCCCTGACAAGACTCTAGACACACACTGATTTCCTGCGCTGCGTTCCTGTTCCATCTATCCAGACTCCAGATCCCAACTACAAGGCCAAGCATTGCTGATCCTACTCCAGAGTCCACTGCAAAATCCAAGCATTGCTGATCCTGCCTCAATTTCTGAAAACCACTAAATTTCCCATTAACAAGGGGAAAACTGTGGTAGCTTTGGCATCCTGATCCAGCTTGGCTTGCTGCCACTCACTGCATGCTGCTGCCATCCTGCTACCCTGATGACCTACATTATCCAGTGACCAGAATTGCCAGTCTATTAGAACCATCCTTTGGTAAACAGTCTCTTGCCCAGCTGATCCTGTCCCGCTGATTTTTTCCGGCTGTCCTTTGTTAGACCAGACCAGTGTGGTGACCAGAATGCTGACTGTCCAAAATCCAAAAACTAAAAAGTGGACTGTGAGTATCAATAGGAACCATAGAAAACCATAGTATACCTTGCCTTGCCTTGTCCTTAGTTCCCCTCATCCTATCCTCATCCTGATAACTTGTAATATTGTCAGAATTATTCTTGAAACCCTGCCTTTGATTTCTAGTGCTAGCGCCATATCTGTAGTAATTCTGCCTGGTGTAAATCCTAAACTATTAATCCTATTTCGAGTGATCGGACTGGTTCCTCCAGGGCAGGCGCTGGGGTTGAATTCATGAATCAACCCTGGAGCTTACTGTGTCCCTCTTTGGTGGTGTAGCCTGAATGCTCTAGTGTAGAGTAAAACTGTTCTTATAAAAACTGATTTCCTTTATCACCTCTCCATTTTACTCAAAACGCACTCCATTTTACACAAAACGCACCTTTCTAGATCTTGCATGACTCACTCAATTTACCAGCTAGAGACCTGATTTCATTTCCATATTATACCTATGATCTATAGCTACATCCCAACATAAAAACTGCTTGGTAATTTCAGGTGGGAATTGCAAACTTTGCAAAGTTTCCATGTCATTTGCTGCAACATGTTTTAAACCCTGCCACTCATTTTCAAACTGTATGATCTTGCTAATCATTTGCTTGTGATTGTTTGCATCTTTACATTGTTGCTTTAGTGAAGAACTGTACTTGTTTAAGGTTTTTGCACACATTCATTGTTTTATTAATCCATTTCCGAGTGTCATTTTTAGCATTGCCAGCGTTTAAAATCCGTTTTCTCTCTCTTATTTGGGAAGGGAAGGTCCAATTTCAATTCTGTTTTCCATTTGTCATTACTGATTACCTGCTGCTTCTGTTCATCTACTCAGAGTTGATTATTTGTGGGTTGAGGGAACCTTGCAGAGGGAAATTCGAACTTCAGTGCTATCTTGCCTAAAATCAAAATGTACTCCCATTTCCTGGTATTTTGTAGATGTGTCAATAGAAGGTTAAACTAAGTGCATTGCTTACATTCATCTTGTATTATCACCCCATTGGTGATTGCTGCCCCATATTAAAAACATGTATGATTTCTTTTGAATTTTCAAATAAATAAATAAATATTTCATTGTATCAACCAGCCTGGTTCATGGTCCATTGTGACCCGGGGTATTTGAAAAGGGCGTGTGATATGAGTGGTGCACCATCTCAATATTGAATCTAACATAAAAACATGAGCATTTCAATTGCGCGCTGTAGACTAGGCCGAGACCAAGGTGGTTGTCGCCTGATTGATTGAAATCGTTAACACTAGAAATTCCTGAATGTCTCACCAAAAAACGACAACACATTTAAAATACTGCAGCAAAACTACTCATGAGACTAAATGGAAGAGACCACATCACGCCAGCCCTAAGAATTCTACAATGGCTACCATTTAAGAAACACATCAACTTCAAAGCCCAAAGCATTGCCCATAAATCATTACATGGATAAGGAGCCACATTCCTCCAAGCAGATATCACACAGTACCAACCAAGAATATACTTAAGATCTAGCACCAACCTCCAAATAGAAACAAGACACTACGAGGAAAGACAATTCAGAGGAGCTGCTTTTGCGTATCTGAGAGCCAAACTATGAACCTGGATCCGTAAGGAAATAAGAACAATGAAAGACCATTCAACTTTCAGGAAATTACTAAAAACCTGGTTGTTCAACTTGCTGAGATAAACATAAACCAACTATACAACAGGCCCCCTCACGGGCAGATGCCCAACCCATGCAATGCCTGCTACTACAAACCATTAGGTAGAAACAAGGGGTAAATACAGAATGAAAAACAATAACATAGCTACAAATACCCAAAGATCACCCAATAGCCACTCACCAGTTCTCTCTTGTCACACAACTCACACCTTCCACCTAAAACACACACCCAGAGGACTAGTGAATCAAGCCACCAAAACATGCAAACCGCACATCACTCTCTAAACAAGCTACACATGTAAGTTCACTGTCTTTATTAACAATCCAAATGACAGGAATAGCAACATGAACAATGCATTTTGTTAACCAGTGACATCACAAAAACAAAGTTACGTCCCAAAAACCTGACATGGGAGGGATTGGTTAGTGAGGTGAACTATACATGCATTCCATAAGAAATAAGTGTGATCATTGGGTGAGCCATATCTGGTGACTCCTCCTGAGAACACCTCTATGTGTTACAATTACAAAGTTTCAGGTTAGCGTAAAGGTGTTTGGCCGATGCAACATAGTGTATGCTTAGCGTGGAAGGTGGTTAGGGATTAGACAGAAATGGTCTTCTCAGCCTTGGAGCTTTGGACAGTTACCAGGCCAAGTGCAACTATTCAATGCAGTGGGAACGACCCCGAAGCTGCTGCACGTTCCCAATAAATTACCATCTCTGATTTCCTAGGCCCTGAGACAGAACATTCAGCTTGGAACTTGTATTACTTTTGTAACTTCCTGTCTGAGGTTTTTATTTTATTTATTTGTGTATGGTTTCAAAGAAACCTTTACAAAATTCATACAACAATACCAAATATTTCATAAAACATTACAATTAATGAATTTTTACAAGGATAAAAACAAATGACAACAATAACAGCATGCTTTAAAATGTACATTACCTAAATTCATAAACAGGTGTGATTTAAATTCTATGAACAAAATCTTTTATCAATTCATCAAGTCAATACAATTGAATTTCAGGAAACAAATCACTGCCAATTGCAGTGGGATTTTGTTGTCGAAGAGCATACGTTTCCATAGTAGTTCCAAATCTACATTTGAGGGATCAGGCACAAAATGTTTAAAACTACAATATCTCCCCTGGACCAATGCAGGACAATCAATTAATAAATGTCTTAAGTTCTCAATGGGCTGACTATTCTTACAATGTCTACACATTGATGTTAATTCGTTCGAAATATCTCTAGCTGACAAAATCTCTCCAGTAAGAAGTACATTAAAACGAAATCGCATAAATGAATTCCTCCAGCCTTTCTAAGGAAATGAGTTAAGATATGGTTCCGGAGTACCCAAACATTTATAAAAGGAGAACATGTGACCGTACAACTTGTATTGTGTGAGTTTCTGCATTGTTCTGTCCCAATCCAAGTTCTATAACAATAATTTTACTTTTTTGGGGTTGAGTATGAGAGTACTGACTTGTGCCCCTACGCTGTTCAGTGCATTTTTACATATATCCACCAGTTTTCTCATAAATACTGATTTAGAGGTGCCTAGAGAAAGCAAAGTAGAGAGATCAATGTACAAAGTATTTCCATTATTACTGACAATGTTCTGCTAAAGCAGCAGACATTTCCATTCAATAATGCTATTTAGGGACTGCAAGCCTAATTCGTAACGAATGGCCACTAAAGGAATACATTTTGGTAGACAATAAAACATTTTCCTCAGAATCTGCGCTTCCAATTTAGTTAAATCAATTTTGCCATGAATAAAGAGAAATTCCATGCCACAAGTGATTTTAGGAATAATTTTTAACTTGTAATATCTCAACAACGGAAAACAAGAAAAGGCCCCAAACTTACGATCCACTATTCGCATTTGGGTAATGCACGTTTTGATTTTCATCCTATAATGGTTGATGGTCAAGCTACAGTTTGGAGTATCACTACCAAGCAGACCAAGATAGATCATACTATGTCTAATGTCCAGCTTCAACTTATCCATGAACCCATTTTTCTTAAAATGCTTTTTCTTCTGTGTAAAGCAAAGAACATTTGATTTAAGGGCATTAACAGCTAGACCATTTCCTGTCATGTACACAAGAAACGCATTTAACAAGCGCTGTAGCCCCAATGGAGTTCGATCAAAAAGAAGATAATCATCGGCATACAAGCACCAACTCATTTTTTTTCCTTCTATAGAAGGCTGAACAAAAGCGGCTTTTTACAAGCATGGACCAATGTCTGCCGTATACAGATTGTAAAGGGTAGGGGCAAAAATACAACCCTGTCTTAGGCCATTGTAGGTTTTAATCAGTGAAGAGAGCAAACCATCTTTATTTAAGCGAATCTGAACACTAGAACCTTTGTGGAGATGTATGAGAACTGCCAACAACTCTAATGGCATACCCAATCTGTCTAGTTTAGCCCAAAGATTCTCACAAATAACAAGATCGAATGCCAGAGAGAGATCCATGCTTGCAAGGTAAACCAGTACTGCACCCTTTTTCCAGCCGATCTCTTGTAAAACAGTTATCAGCAGACCAGCAGCCATTGTACCAACTTTTTTCCTGAATCCAAACTGTGCCGAAGACAGGACTGAGTTTTCAGAGAACCATTTTTCAATTTGGAGGCGAACAAGGCTTGCAAACATTTTAGAATCAGAATCAAAAAGCGCGATCGACCTATAATTGGATGGAAGAGTTTGATCACCCTTCTTATATATGGGTACAATAAAGCACAAATTCCATGTCTGAGGAATCGATTTTGTACGACCGATAACCGATATCTTTAAATAAGATTGCTAGTGCTTTGGCCCAAGTATCCGGATCCCCTTTCATTAAATTGTTCGATAGACCGCTGGGTCCCGCTGCCCTTGAAGAACTAGCGAGTACGATTCTCTCCCTTATTTCTGCAAAAGAAAAGTCACAATTCCATTTGACACTGCCAAAAGATTTTGATGGGAATGGACCTAATGCACTTTTGGAATAAAGATTAGAAATATGTTCTGCCCACACCTGTTCACTAATTGGATTGAGACCATAATCGATGTTAGCAGCAGGCGTTCTATTGACCAATCGCCAAAATTGGCGAGCTGAATTGTGAGTCAGTGATTGCAGCATTTCCTCATTATCTGCCTGATACATCTTACCTCTATGGCCCTTCAACCAATTTCTATACAGTTGTTTCAGATGTCTCGCCCCGTCGCTCTTAGCTGTTAAAGAAATTTGGAGAGTTTTTAAAACTCTTAACAGTCTGTTAAGAGTGTTCTTGACTTGCCTCACAACGGAATCATAGTTATGTATATGTACTTTAGAAACATTTGGCTTGCGAGGCATAATCACAGATTTATCAAGGAGTTTTTTTTAAAATAGCGACCTACATTTACTTGGGAGAATCTCTCCTGTTTTTCCCCCTGTGTAGTTATAAGATAATCATTTTAAAAAAGCAAGTTACATGCAACCACATTGTCCTCATGCCAAATGATCCTATTCCTGCCTTGATTTATAGCCAGATCTATCAGCAAATAGTCTGGAATTTTAAAATCTCTCACTATCTGCAGTTCATGCTCCAACATTCCATGATCGCTCATCCAAGTTCTACAAATTTCAATTTTTTTAAATAGATGAAATACCACTTCAGAAACAAAAATGTAATCAATAGCGGATACCCTATCCCCAGAATACCAAGTTATATAATCCATCTCGACCCTTGACTGCAGATGCACAGATCTTAAAACCCAAGATTTAAAGAATAAATTCCACAATTTTGCATCAAATTTCTTGTCGGGTAAATGGAAGTAAAGATCATTTCTACAGGGCCTATCCAAGATTATGTTTACGGGCACTACGTGGGGATCTTCTGTATCATCTATTAGGGATTTCATATTAGTGTTGAGATCACCAAGCACCATAAATTGCACCCCGGGATAGAGTAAAACACAATTTTTCATAATTTATTCAATTTTTACCAGAAGAGTGTGCAAATCATGTCCTGGGGTCCAGTATACATTCCACAATAAGATATATGACAGATTCAGAAAGTCTTTCATCCCCAATAAAATGCCCAGCGCGAAAGGTGGTTCTCCATAGATTTCTATTACCTGAAGGCCACAATTGATCTTAATAGCTATCAAAATACCCCCTGATGGACGCCCTAGCGGGCCCTTTGTAGCGAGCAAGTGAACACACTCATATCCATCTAAATGTGCTGGACTAGATATCCAGGATTCCTGTATGCAAATTAAATGTTTCGACTTAAGTTTGCAGCATAACTAGGAAGAGGAGGACAAATAAGAATGCACCCTCGAATTCTAACTAATTAAGGAAAGAGTGTTCTCTGAACCTAAAAGTGCTGATTGAGAGTTTGTAATTTTGCAATCGAGTCTCGGAGACTCTGTGCCAGCCATCGCCAACTTGTTTCTTGCTCTGATACATTTTCTCTGGTCTTTATTTGGTAAGACCCCCCTGGATAGAGGGGCCTAGAAGCGTCATTTATGGCGCAGTCGGTCAGTTGTTGTGAGCCATCACCAAAAATTAATACATCAAAGACTCTTCTATTAAATTGATCTAATTCAGCTAATAGTTTCTGAACACCAAGTGAGAATGAAAAACAACTCTCACATGGTCATAACATTGGGGATGAATAAAATCCACCGTCTTAATATCTGAGCAGGCCATTCCCGCCAGAGATGGTATATCATTTATGAGGGTGAGAATTCTATTTCTATTCAATGCTGGTTGCCTGTCACAATCAAAAAGAGGATAGAGGAGAATACTGGGGAAACCTAGAAGACATGGCTTTCTCCACATTACATCCCTCAAATCGGTATCCACATTTTTTTTCGGTTGCCTAGAGTTGGCAACGCCCATCATTGGGGGCTGACGTGATGGGGGGGCCCCAATACTTGGGGGATTTTAAATTAGAAATCCCCTGAGTCTCTCTGATAGGATGAGCCATGGTGCAGAGTCCATGAGACTCTTCCCCTAACTCAGAGGATTCGCCCGGAGAACTCATTTTTGGGATAATGATGGAGGGCTTCTCCACTAATTTGCCACTGGACTCTGCCCCTCCTTCTCAACTTCGACGTCTACCAAATGGGTTGGTTTTAAAGATGTATTAGTCTCTACACTACTCCATTGGATTCTAAGGGCTTCTCCCACAGCACTACAAATCATTTGGGTCAGATCAGTATGTGAGTTATTTGCAACGCCCCTTATTTCTTTCTGAGGGGGCACTACCACAGGTATCTGAGGAGGGGTGGGAAGTGACTGAATGTTCACCCTTTTTTCAACCTCTGTTGGCGACTTCCGGGGCACTGGGAGAGAGTCGAGCACTTTGGTCCTTTCCACCATTGACAGTTCTATATCCTTGTCTGCATGAAGTATGGGTTCTAACCCACCTCCTCCTATTTCAAGATCAATTATTTCTACTGATGTGGTTATATTAGAATTGAGTGGGTTTACTCTTGACTTAGAAAAGAGATCATATGTTTCTTTCTGGGGCAGACATGACGGAAACTTGTCTAATGATTTCTTGTGTTTCCCCCCCTCAGGACCTACTGGGTCCATAAGGACAGAGGGGCCAACCTTGTTATTAGAACTTTTTTTGTGGGTCATTTCTTCCGAAAGAAGATTGGATGGAGTGGAGTAGGCAGCGTTTCTGGTGAATGGCCCATCTCTTTCCAGCATTGCTGGTTTTGCCTGATCCACTTCATCCCTTCGCAAATTTGTTACACTGTGTTTTTGCGAGCAACAGGGAGATTTTTTTAATTTTCTTATTTTTGGGAGAATTTTTTTTTTGCTGTGCTGGTAATTCCCCTTTTCCACCCGAAAACATCTTTGTTGGATGAGACAAAACCGTCTCGGGCACTTTCAACATCAAAGGCGGGAAGATAGGGGGCAAGACCGTACTGTCGGAATTGTAATCAAGGTTGTCATTGAAAGGTACTTGCACATGCGAAGAGAGCTTTAGAGAGAGGGAGGCCATCATTTCCGATGTTTATTTTTACTCGGTTAATTGGCGCTTTGAAAGAATCCTCAAATCTGTAAAGCCCAATGAATGTATTTTTAGTACTTCTAGTATTTGTCTCAAGATGTCAGCGACCACCTGGTTCTGAGGCATAATCTCTCCGCCATTTGCCAACTCCTGAATAGTAGGATTTTCCTGAAGGTGTTGGGAGAGGTTTTGCAGATCAGTATCCGCCGATAAAAAATCAGGCGGAATATCCAGAAAAGTGGAGATAGGTATATTATTTACATTTTTTTCTGGAGCAGTGCCAAACAAGCAAGAAATGAACGCTTCGTCCTGTTTACCTCCGACAGAACCCCCGATGGAAAGCATAGAGGAGTGTGCCATAGCGACCCCCTCCAACAGCAAGGAATCGCTTGGTTCAGGAGGGGAGGGCGGCAGTGGCATATTCATTGCCATGCGGAGGGTATTTTTAACCGGAGCAAAGATTAGAGGAGCTGATAATATTTTTTTATCGTACATTCTGAGCCCCTGTCCTTTAGAGCCCCTCATATTTGGGGCGGGAGGATTTGTACGATTATAGACATATACAAAACTGTTACGCCTTCTAGACATCGTAAAATGTAGTATAAAGTGCGATATAGAACACAGTAGCCCTCCACCGTACTACACCACAAGCGCCAGCCTTTAATTAACTCACTACGTTTACTCTATCCGGCAGCACAGTACAGCTCGACCTTCATCTCTGCCATAGAAGTACACGAAAAACCAAAAAAGTAAAGTTTTCACCCACTAGACCTCTGCAGAAGGAGCGAAGCTCTAAGGTGTCAGCGAGGTACACATAAACTTTCAAAACACACAGCTTCACAAGAGAAGGTTTCAGTGGAAGCTTAAACCATCCAACCCACCACAGAGAAGGAACACCATCACAGTCCACAAGAGTCTATTCGAAATCGGGACTGTGCTGATCCAGCGCAGTCCAAGCATATTGGATAGACGCTTCTGGCAGGCACTTCCACAAGGCACTCTGGATTTATCCCAAATTTACCACTGCAAAAGGTGAGGGGGAAAAAAACAGCCTTCTCAGTCCACAAAAGTCTGTTCAAAGTCTGGGCGGTGCAAATCTGGCTCAATCCTGGCGGAACAGATGGGCACTTAATGCAAACATAATGCAAACACTTCCACAAAGGTTCAATCTACCTAGAAATAGAGCTGGGCACCAAGAACTGTGCAAAAGGTGATTGACCTGAAGAGGGAATCGAGGTATTGTTTGACATACCCTCGTCACAATGGCATTTGGGTCAAAGACTATCAGTCCGCAGTCCCCAAAGCCTAAAAGTACAGCTAGTCAGCGAGAACAGTGCAGAAGGTGACCGACTTACAGAGGAAATCGAGATCTCGTTTATCATGCACTAGTCACCATAGCATTTGGGTCAAAGACTATGAGTCCGCAGTCCCCAAAGCTGAGCAGCTCACTGGCTACTCTCGCGGTACAAACAAACTTGCACCACAGCACAACACCATTGGGCACCTATGGGCTTCAATCTGCCACCCGATGATCACCCTGCACAGCTGTTACCCTTGGCACACAGCGTTATGTGGAAGGGAGGGACAAAGCTTAAAGGCTTAAGGGTCGCTCACTGGGCACAGGACACTGGTCATTCACTGGTCACTCACCCATTAAAGGCTGCAGACGCGCACAGTGTTGAAAGGGTAATGGCGCTACCTGTATCCCTTTGGTTAGCAGGCAAGGCTTTCAAGCCAAAGCCAAAACCATCTCGGGATGGCTACTGGCGGAGCTCTGGAGGAATTCCTCTGTCTCACTCGCTCGTTGCACAGATTTCTGCTCCTGCGTTCTCACACTCCCCGGACCTCCAGCTCCAGCTCCTACATCGCGTCGCATCGCGTCCGTGTACACCCACACGGCTCTCAGGAATCAAAGGAAAGGACCCTGAACGGACGCTGAACTGACGCTACTGACGCTACTGTCAAGCCGCACCTCTCGCGCAACACTCAGAGGCCGCTTCTGATAGTCCGCCGGTTCACTCATGACCAGCACCAGAAGCAGATCCATGTACTACTTTCTATGAATTCCCTGTCTGAGGTTCGATAGGAACATCCTTCTCTATCTGCCTCGAATGAATAGGCTCTGTCTCGTTGATTCAGGTCACGTGTGTAGGAACCATTGACTGTGTCCCTCGCAGTTGCCCTATCTCTTCTGTTAACTTGAAACTTTCCTTCCCTACTTGTCCTTGATGAGGCTGTGCATGGTGTCTGCACTGGAAGCCTGGACTACATGCTTCAGAAGGATCAGCCTGTCAGCCTTTGCCTGTTCACCTGGTTTTTCCATTCACTCCAATGTACCTTTGGCTTCCATCTTTATTCGCATGGCCACCCATGTTAGTTGCGGTTAAGCATCCGAAAGCTGTTCATACACATTCTTAGGAATCTTGCGGTTTTCACATAGCAATAGGTGGGTTTGTGTGTCAGTCCTCTAACTATCTGAGTTATATGCATTTGCTTTGTGTCTATCAGCAATAAACTAAATGTCTGCAACTTTGTGCAGGGATGGCTATGTGCTTCATCTTTAACGTATATATGTCATAATGTCAATCATGATGTCATCGCCATTCTTCGAGGTTGCAGCCCGTCGATTGAATCGAGCGATGACAACTGTATCTCTTCAATACTGTCATCCGGGTATAGTCCGAATGGCTGTCTGAGTGAGTGGCGCGTCTCACAATTGCGATACATTAATGATGGGGAGGAAGGGCGCAGAAGCGATGTACAACTCTTGTTTCTCTGCCACTGGGCTGAGAGTGGGATGGGTGTAACAAGGGCCATGTCTGGGTCTCCCTCTTCAGGGCCACTAGCCATGGCCTTGGGCATTGGCCCCAGCCTATGGCAGTGTCCACTGTACATGTTCCCCCATTATGCTTCTTTTGGACCACTACGTGGACACAGACTTTGGCCGTGGCCACTATACATGTCTTTCTCAATAGGTTACCCCACACCTTACTGTAACTGTAAAATTCCACTTTTTTGGATCTCATTTTTTTAACATTTTTTTCTTAAACCTTTTTCCCATAACCACAGTTATATCATCAATGAACTGCAAATAACCCTGACTATTCTGAAAATATCTGTCATTATTATACGTGTGACACACTTTCAAAAATAGCTCAGAATATGGAAAATAATCTCGAATATTGGAAAAATAACCTTGAATATGCAAAAACGTTTGAGCTCTCAACTTGGTCTCCAGCCCCCCCAACTCCCCAATTTCAAATGGTGTCCTCTTTCCCCTTCCCCACCTCTAGCCTGATGCAATTTCATCCTTTTTCCTCCTCCAAATGGCATTTTTTCAAATTTGTATTTTCTGATAACTTCGAATCTTCGCAAATATCTGTTGAATTGAACCAAAAGAAATGGTGACTTTTCATTCATGAAAAGCCTCTCTGCTATAATGGACCATGGGAGATATAGCTATAATTGTACTGGGAGCTTGTGGCACAAGAGCAAGAGATCAATTTCAACAAATCTATGCTGCCTGCATGTAGCATGATAAAATGCATACAGACTCAATCGGTGCTCTTTCTCCCGATCTTCCTTTCTCGGATGTCAGGCGCAAATAGTCAAGAGTTCGTGGACCTTTCTTCATAAATATGTGTCCAACTCAGAAGACAGGAATCTAGTTGGTCAGGGATGAAAAGATCTGGGATCATGAGTTTCACGGTGGGTGTAGTTGTGTCTGTCCAAATTAATAGAAGCGGTCTGATCAAGCAAGGGTTTGAGCGAGGTGATCACAGGGTCGACGTGAGGTGCATGGAGCACTTCACTGAGTGCTGCCTGTTCAAAGCATGTTGCTTGTGTTATAATTGTTGAAACACTTGTGTACAGGTGCGTTATAAATGCCATATGATATCATATAAGTGTTACAAGTGTAGTCTCTTTTGTCACTGTTCAATATTACGTGTGTGTGTGCCTTTAGCTGCCAACTCCATACATGCGTTCCCTGTGCTTCCAGTTGCATGAGCATGCATACTATGCTTCCCCCCTCTTCTGCATGTACTGTGTGCCGGAAGTTCCACACACATGTGAACCCTGTGCTGGTGGCCATAGGTGCAGCGGGTTACCTTTGCATTTACAAGCCAGACCTAATGGCTTTCCCAGTGCTTAGAGTTTGATATGGCCTAAAAGCCAAGGACAAAATCAGGACCTCCTCTCTGTGTGCCATTGTTGTGGCACTGCATTTGTTACCCGGACTCAGCAACATCCTTAGCGGAAGCCCTTCGGTATGCATTTGCCCTTTGTGGTGATATGTGTGGTTCGGTGAAGGGCAATAAGCTGAGCAAAATGCTGTGTCTAATGACAATAGGATTGGAAACATTGACCACTGTGTCATTTCATCGAAGTGGGCAAAAGTAATGAGTCTCTGCTAATGGGTGGGCACAGCCTCTATCTAGTATCTGACTCGTAGAGGTGAGGCAGCCATTTTGTGGTACCAAATGCTTGTAGGAGCTGTTAGAAAACATATTGTAATCCATATTCAGAGTTACAAAGTCAAGCTCAAGAACACACAATAGTGTTGCATGTAAACAAGTGAGAGCAATAAGGCACACTGCCACTGTCATCTTCAAAGAAATGTTTGACATTGCGTCTGAAATCCAATTATTGTTTTGTTTTATTGGACTAACTTAAAATAGTATGCCGATATGGTCAAACGCACTAATCTTCGAAGTCCCATGGACTCCTTCATCAGATGATATGGTCGCACAGTGAAATGAGCAATAAAAAGGACACAGAGACGGACATTTCATTCACTTAAAATTCAGTTGGGTACAAGAGGAGGAGTGTGCACGGGATGCAGTCCTCTGACACAGAGACGTTTTTAAGGGAGGGCAAAAGGGGCACTTGCCCAAGGCCCCCACCTTGGAGGAGGCCCCACAAAGCTGCATGATCTAAAGAAGTAAGATTCCTTTGTTTACCAGACTTAAATAGCACACTTCAGGATATTTTATGGCATGGTGCTGAGGCTCTAAACCTATTGCCTGTCTGTTTTGGCAAGTAGATTCTGCCTCGATCAATTCATCATGTAATGCTTTCTGTGTTCACTGTGGTATATATACTTTGTGTGTTCCTTGCGGCACAACTCCTGTAGCATTCTTTCCTTCTTGTGGGAATTATGTTGATCATGTGCAATAGCCAAATTTGAAATGCATATTGGTAAATTGAGTGCCACAATGGTTCAGAAGTTAGCTCGGTGTGTTAAGCACTAATTACAGAGATATGTGTTCCTATGCAAGATTAGAATAGCACATTCCTGTAAGGCTGGCTGAGCCTTTCCTATATCTGAAGTTTATAAACCTACCTTCGTATGTACTTGGTCTTGCAGCACAACAGGTGCTATTATCAGCAATGTACCCGTAGGGGTTGCTATAAAAACAAACATGTCATCCTTATGGTGAAGGTCTAGAAATTGTTCAGATGGGGTGTTGTAAAGCCTAGGCAATTACCTCTAATGATGAACATAAACTGTTAGTCCAAGAGATGAATAAATATCCAAATTTGAAACCAAAGCATTCATGCTTGTATCCTGGCTGTGGCAGTAGGCAATGCAGTGATCCTGGTCAAATCATCTAATATCTCTCGTACATTACTGTAATGTCTTCTGTGAAGATTGCCTCCTCGCATGCTGGTGGCATCTTTTAGCCCATTACTTGATCTTTCCTCTTATGTAGGCTATTTGAGTGGAAGGAGTGGAAGACAGAAGGGAGCCGACCAAATGGTACAGGACTCGGGCAAGCATATTTTAAAGTCTGCTTGTTTGACACAAAAAAACACGTTGCATTTTTGTAAAAGTCAAAGGTTTTTCTGCACGTGTAATTATAAATGACACTTTCACAAGGCATTGTTTTGGAACTATGTAAAACTGTAAAATACAAAAGACCAACCCATATTAAATCTGTTAAATCACACTGATCTGTATGCTGGTACTCATATACTTCTCTTGATGATGGAGAGAATGAAACTAGAATAATTCTTTGCTACACCCATCTACAATATTTTGTTTTTTAAAAATGGTCATGTTTGGTAATGGATAGATTTACTTTCCAAGTCAGTTTTATAAAATGAGATTATGTTAGTTCATGGTAAGAACTAGTAATGAAAGTGTTCAAATGCAGAAATTGCAGAGTTGGCACAAATCCCAGCTTCACCCCTTAACCAATGTGTGTGATGCGGGGCATCTAATTTAATCTTGTATTGCCTAGCCTCTCGAAATATCCAGTCCCTAAACCTTTCAAAATTATGAACCCTGCAGAGTGATTTCCTTTTCAGGATATGATCTTCAAAAAAGCCTCACTCGTGGTTTCACTGGCTACAGTGTTGCTTACACTATAATGGTGGGCATTCATAAATTGCACACTACAGGCATACGTTCCTTTGATCTCTAATGACAACACTATTTGAAAACAATGTCCCACTTCTAATCTTAGTCTGTCTGGATACAGACACCATCCTGGTAGCTTCTAATCTGCATCCACTATCCATGCTATTATATGTGTAGCTTGCTCCTTCCTACCAATTGTTCTCCTCTATCCATGCTTGAGCATGTTTGCATTCTGTGAGGCAGCAAATGTGAGTTCTCTGTCTATTCTGGGTTACATACAGTTCTGCATTAAAAACCTCTTGAATTTATGCTAGAACAGAAGTAACCTCTTCATAGAATGATAATGTTAGCCTTCAAATGGTACTTGTTTATCATTCTGATTAGAGAAAGATTGAAGAGGGTAAGGGGACTTAAAGGGAGCAAACGTCCTTATTTTTAATGCTTTGAGGCAACATATCAACCTATGGGTTGTGATTGCGGCGGGGGAAGGGGAGATATTCTTGATCACTTAATTCCTTTCATTGGTGGAGGGGGGGCCCAAAGATGTCCGTGCCCAGGGCCCCAAAAGTGTTTAAGATGGCCCTGCCATGGAGTTCCGTGACCTTATAAAGGAACTCTGCCTTTGGCCTCGTTCCTTCATTTGATCACAGAACTCATCAGTGACTTATAACGTACGGTAGGGGGTACTTTATACCATATATAACTGTTTCTTCTTGTAAATGAAAATACAGTTTTTTGCACGGAAATGAGGGTAAACAGTATATGACCACAGTACTGCACCCAACAATAACATTCCTAATCAATAAGGGTGACCCTCAAAGGGCCTTCCTCTGTATCATCGCACATCTCAGTGGCTTCTTTGAATGCTTCTTCTGTGAAGCAACCTTTTCCCACGTACCATGTTGAGTCATTGTAGTGTGTGACTAGAATGACTTCTTACTGCGTTGTCAGTCATGCATTCAGGCATGCTTGATATTCTCACTGTGCACCATGAATAGAAGCTTCTAGTGACGGTGGCTTCGGCAAAGCACAGGGAATGTGTGAAGGCAGTGCTGCAGATGGGTGGTGTTAGGATAGAAAGTGGGGTTGGGAGGTGTGTGCAAGATGAAATGGCACGGGGCAGCATAAGCACGGTTATTACATAAGAAGGCTGAATGGCATCCAGAGGACTGTCAACATTGCGTGCTTGCTGTTGGGTGCCCTGCAATGCATTTTAAAGGTCCTCAAGGTGAAATGGACAAGGAAAGAGTAAAAACATAGCTTTTACTCTTCCCATGTTCTACTCCATCTCGGTTTTTTTTTCATTTTCTACTCCATCTCATGGCAAAGTGAACGCTGCCTAAAAATAGGCTTTGCAGGTGGCGTTTCCCAATGGATTATTGGGCTTTTTACCAGGTGCAAACCCGAGGCGGGTTCCTTCGGAATACATGCATTGTATGCCTACATGGAAATCCCATGCAGACGAACTGCGAGATGCACTGACGAGAGAGAGGGTCAGCACAGAGGCAATAGCATCTCCACTCTGGGCCCCTCCCAGTGGTCGAAGCGGGCGGGAGCGTTCGAAGCGGTGCTCCTCTACTGCTTTTATTTAAGTTTTACTGTTCCTATAATTTTATTTTAAAAAGAAACCGTTCCGGAACGGTTTAGTTTTAAAACAAAAGTGTAAGAAGAAGTTAGAACTTTCACTTTCAGTGCAATGCACTGAGCGTTCCCCTAAACAGCAGGAGAATGTTTTTTGGGTTTGTATTGTGCGTGGCAGGGTGCGTGGCGATGGGGTTTGTGGGGAGCGGTGCAGGCCTGTAGGGAACATAGTTCCACTACTTCTTTTTGTGCACTTCGACCACTGGCCCCTCCTCTTTCTCGTCACGGCTCCAAAAGTAAGTGGCACATTAAAACGGAAGCACAAAAGCACCGAGCCTCGCTTTTATGCCTCTGTTACAGCCTGATGCCCCATTTAAAATGATATGACACGATAAGGCATTTATAACGCACCTGGACGCAAGTGTTTCTAGGTGCGAAATGAGGCTGAAAGTGTCTGGTCTACGTCCCCAACGTTCCTGTGTTCTGAAGCGATGCCCTCCCTTTTGAGTTACTTCCCACAGCACACAGCTTATTTCCCCTCTGCGCCTCAGACCACCAAGGCTGAGGATTTCGAGCGCGTCACAAAATATCATGAAAGACACCAAAAGATCTGTCTGTTCAATGAAAACGTGGGTGCAACGTTCCAATAGATTGATTGCCCCATTGCTTTCTAGACAATTGTGCATTCTTAGGGTGCCTGGGCCTCACTGATCCCTGTGAGGAAATTCAGATTCCTTCTTTTTAACATCTTAGAAGCAGGTGAGTGCAGTCCTTTGCCCCAGCACCTCCATTTGCCCATTTTGTGTGATTAAAAACTATCTCCAGGGCCTGTGTGCTTGCTTAGTTTGCAGGCAACCAATTCCTGGTCTCCCCTCTCCCTCCCACCTCCCACCCCACCCACGCCCTTCCCTTTGGGTGTATCTTCCCGTTGTTCGGGTCTAGTTACCCTCGGACCGCCACCTGCTTCCTTTTAACATCTTAGTAGCAGGTGAGCGCAGTCCTTTCCCCCAGCACCTCCATTTGGCCCATTTTTCCCATTTTGCTTGATTAAAAACCATCTCCAGGCCCAGTACGCTTGCTTAGTTTGCTGGCGACCAGTTTCTGGTCTCCCCTCGACCCTCCCACTTCCCAGCGCGCCCACCACCTACCACTGGCTGACTCACCAGGTCATAACGACCCTCCCAGGGCAGCCCTCTGGCCGGCAGCCCCCACGGTAAAGGGCCCCAAGGCAAAGGGCGGCTCCTACAGAGGCAGCTCCAGAAAGTGTCAGCAGGTTCCGCAGGGGAAGTCAGTGGCCAGCAGTCAACCAGCAACTGCTAGGACCAGCACAGTAGGAGTGGCCTGGGAGGGGAGTAGAGCAATCACTCTACCCCAGAAGCCTAGCCACTTAGCAAAACACTGTGATTATTTCCCACTGCCTGTGTTTAGTATTGTATAATTCTCCTAGCTGTGTTTAATTCTGTGCCCACTGTTTAACTCACTATGAAATCTAGCTGGGTTTAGATTGTGTTCAATTGTTCCCTCAGGCATAGGCCTCTCTCTCACTATACAGGACTCTCAAATCTAGCTGTGTTTAGTTATGTGCCCACTATTCAACGGACTCTGAACTCTAGCTGTGTTTAGGACTGTGCTCAATTGCTCTGTTAGGCGTAGGCCTCTCTCCCACTATACAGGACTCTCAAATCTAGCTGTGTTTAGTTCTGTGCCCACTGTTTAACTGACTCTGAAATCTAGCTATGTTTAGGATTGTGTTAAATTGTTCCCTTAGGCGTAGGCCTCTCTCCCAATATACAGGGTTCTCAAATCTAGCTGTGTTTAGTTCTGTGCCCAATGTTTAACTCACTCTGAAATCTCGCTGTGTTTAGGATTGTGCTCAATTGTTCCCCCAGGCTTAGGCCTCTCTCCCACTACACCGGACTCTCAAATCTAGCTGTGTTTAGTTCTGTGCCCACTATTCAACTGACCCTGAAATTTAGCTGTGTTTAGGACTGTGCTCAATTGCTCTGTTAGGCGTAGGCCTCTCCCCCACTATACAGGACTCTCAAATCTAGCAGTGTTTAATTCTGCGCCCACTGTTCAACTGACTCTGAAATCTAGCTGTGTTTAGGATTGCGCTCAATTGTTCCTTTAGGCGGAGGCCTCTCTCCCACTATACAGGACTCTCAAATCTAGCTGTGTTTAGTTCTGTGCCCACTGTTTAACTGACTCGGAAAGCTAGCTGTGTTTAGGATTGTGTTCAATTGTTCCCTTAGGCGTAGGCCTCTCTCCCACTATACAAGACTTGCAAATCTAGCTGTGTTTAGTTCTGTGCCCACTGTTTAACTGACTCTGTAATCCAGGTGTGTTTAGGATTGTGCTCAATTGTTCCCCCAGGCTTAGGCCTCTCTCCCACTATACCACTATACAGGACTCTCAAATCTAGCAATGTTTAGTTCTGTGCCCACTATTCAACTGACTCTGAAATCTAGCCGTGTTTAGGACTGTGCTCAATTGCTCTGTTAGGCGTAGGCCTCTCTCCCACTATACAGGACTCTCAAATCTAGCAGTGCTTCTTTTTCTTTTTTTTATTGTATATGGAAAAAAAACCTTTACAGTATATATAATTTTCAAGTCAGTTTCATAACAGAAACACACAAATCTTTAAAATCCATTACCTATACTCAAACACAAGAGAAAAATACATCATATAACAAATATCACAGCACAATTAATTTTCAATTACAAAAGACAGTCTTTCACTTGATCTAACAATATAATAGTTCATTCATGTAAAGCAATTTCGTAACAGAGACAGAATGAATCTTTAAAACACATTACTTTGAAAGATCAAAGAGAAAACTAAAATCATACAACGCATATCAAGAAAAAGCTATGAATATTTTCCAATTACGCTACATTTAGCAGTAGAATGGATGATCGATAACAAAACCAACTACAAACATTGATTGATATGATCACCTATCCAAAACAGGAGATTAGCCACATTCTTGTGCACTGGGAGCCTATGTCGATCGAAATTGGACGGACAACCCTACATTGCTCTTTTCCTTAATAGTTGCTCCTCAATAATGCTTAAGAATGTCGTTAACGTAGGGACACGTTTTTGGCTCGCACCCCACCTGCATCTTTCCCACATGCTCTCTCTACTTAACCAGGAGAGGGAAAACATCTGAGCACCAAAGATACGCACTCTATCATTTTAAAAAAAGAGCAGTGCACTGTAATGTGTTTCAAAGTTTCAAGCTCATCAGACAAATCATAGAACCTACATTGCCCAGTGTTCAAAATATCTTTGGCCCGGTCCCAATACTGCAATTTTTCATTAGACTGAATTTGATTCAAACGGAACCGCAAATAAGCTTTCCTAGCTTAATTACAGGGGAAGATCTCTAAATATCTAGCCTGGCCCTGGCGGCCCCATTGCCTCGTGAATTTGCCATATCCATAGTATGCTTTGCTATGACCTATTTTATCAGAGAGCATATACCAGTAATATCGCTGAAATTTAAGCAGCGTTTAATCCTGCGCCCACTGTTCAACTGACTCTGAAATCTAACTGTGCTTAGGATTGTGTTCAATTGTTCTGTTAGACGGAGGCCTCTCTCCCACGAGACATGACTCTCAAGTCTAGCCGTGTTCAGGATTGTACCCAATCTTGCAGCTGGGCGTAGGCCCCTCTCCCACTGTGTGGGGCCCTCTTACCCAGCTGTGCGCAGTCACTATCTGAAGCCAGGCCTTTCCCGCTGTGCAGATACCCAGACCTGGGCGGTGAATAATTAGCCCCAGACCTAGACCTTCCTCTAGCTACCAAGGGGTCCTGAATTCAGCTACTTGAATGAGCACACTAGACCATCGAATTAGGGCCCCGCCCACCCAGACCCAATAAAGGCATTAAACACCACCCCTTTTTGATCATCCACACCAGTGAAACTAGCCCCAACATCTTGCCACTAGCCTGACACCTATCACTACTCTCCCCAACTGAGTCTAAACCCACCACACAGCTGAGCGCCCACCCCCCTAACTCCCTGACAGTGCACCCATTGGAAACACACTCAACCCACTGACAGAAAGACAGATTGAACCAGAGACCATCCAAGCTTATCAAGACTAAAGAAACATAAATACTGGGCCTGCACGATATATTACAGAGGACCACCAACCCTGCTACCTATGCACTGTGAACCAAAAGGCCCCGAACCAGAAGGGGACGCTGAGAAAGAGAGCAATATCGTGCAACAATGGCGGCCACGGACATACAAAAGCAATAGTACATAGCCGAAGCATCCTCAAATCCAGGAAACACCCTGCCTAACACAGACAAAAAAAGCCAACAGCACCAAGCAGAAGCAGCCTCAACTCCAGGAAATACCCCGCCTAACACGGTCATCACTAGAACAAACCTTGTAAGATAAAAATCCTTATATTTTACACCTTACCTCACGGCAACCACAGACCGTCGACACCCCAACACTGAAATCCCGAAACATACAAGGAATCCTCTGAAAAACCCAGAAAAATGAAGGGATCACCAAGTAAGATAGTGGGATGTCTTCAACCCTCTTACCCCATACATCACAAGAACAGAAGTGCAACATCAATACCCACAACATACCAGACAAGATGATGAAGCCTTCATAACCAACAACCCTACCATTAACCTAAAAGAGCAATTTAATGAAGAAGAAGCTATCGCTGATCTTCAACCAATCGGCATCACTGGAGAAGCAGCACAACTGAACAGCCATACTATCAGCCTAGTGGACTGCTTCAATGAAGAAGCAGCCATCGCTTTTCTTTATCCAATCAACACCAATAGAGAAAAACTACAACGGAACAGCAACAAACCAGAACTAGGAACAACCAATAAACAAAACCATACAAAGAAAATTCACTGTAATTTAATAAACGCAAGGTCAATGTACAAACATTCAACCTCCTATCAGGCAGAGGTATCGACATCCTATTTGCAACGGAAACATGGCTAGACGACAACTACAAGATCACCCTCAACAACTGCCTGCCTGAAAACTTCAAATGCATCCAAGCAAATAGGAAAACTAAAAGAGGAGGGTAACTGGCAATTATCCACAAGGAACACCTCGCCGTCAAAATTGACAAATGCGAATTCTTAATACTACACCTATCAGTAAACCCCAAAACGAACCTGAAATTCATACTGATACACAGACCACCAACCTATGATGCATCCTTCATTGACACCTTCACAGAAGCAATCACAATCCTAGCCATCAACCACAATCATCTGATCATCCTCTGAGACTTCAACACCTGGTTCGAAGAAGAAACCACAACTACATAAAAATCTTTAAGCGCCCAACTAGCAGCAATGAATCTGCAACAATTAGTCAAAGGAGCAACACACTCAGCAGGGCACACACTTGATGCAATCTTTGCAAATACAGATCTCATTAGCACGGCACCCCCTATTCAAATACTCTGGCACGACAACCTCATCATTCCATTCATAATCACAATGACCGTTCCTATAAACAAGCAACATGACAAACCACTCATCACCATGAAAAGAAACTGGAGAACCATAAAAAATTCCAACCTAACTGAACTACTGGAGCTCAACAAACCACATGCAACAACTATGGAAGAAGCGGACCTAGACAAAAAAGTAAAGTAGTCCTACTTCACACTTGGATCGTAACAATCCTAGACGACATCACCAAAGAAAAGCCTTTCACTCCCTCGCGGAATAATACTATGGAAAAATGGTTCACCCCACGACCGAAAACTGGAATCAGTATGGAGGATCAACAATAACGCTGCAAAGAAACTGAAATTTCTACAACAAATCCGCTCATACAAAAAGGAAATACAAAAAGCGAAGAGGAAATACTACGATAACCGAATCTTCAAAGCACCAAACACCCAAAAAGAACTCTTCAAAATCATAGATGAAATTAAAAAAACACTGGGTCGCAACAACACGCCAACTCCATCAATGAAACTATGCAATGACCTAGGAGACCACTTCAAAAATAAAATCATTACCATCCAACAAACCATATAAAGCAGACCACGTAATCACACTACAGACCCCAACTATCCTCAGGAGGAGCATCCAAACAAACTACAAAGCTTTCCCGAAATATAAGTGGAGACTTTCGTCAAACTGGTAAATCAAAGCAATAGATCAGGCTCTTCAGAAGACTCCTGCCCCCCGAACATATACAAATCTATTCTCAAACGAGGAACTCCCATGGAATACCATAGGAATCTCCTCAACCTTTCGATCACAACTGGTAAAGTACCACAGGACTTGGAAATCGGCGTACATCGGGCCACTACTCAAAGACACAGAAGGAAACATAGAGGACTTATCCAACTACAGACCCATCTCCAACATCCCGTACATAACCAAACTGCTAGAAACGCATGTTTACAAAACAACCCAAGAATTCATAGAAGAGCACTGCCTACTAGACCAGGCACAAGTTGGCTTCAGACCAATAAGAGGAACAGAATCAGCCCTCCTCTCAATATGGGACGACCTAAAAGCAAACACAGACTCAGACAACAGTACTGCCTTGATACTTCTAGACCAATCCGCAGCATTCGACAAAGTCAAACACAACATCCTGAGAACGAGATTAGAAGGATTGGGAATAACAAAAACTGCCCTACCATGGATCAAATCCTTCCTAACAAACAGAACGGAAACTGTATGGATGAAATCTTTTAAGTCCAACCAAAGAGCCTCCACTTGCGGAGTACCACAAGAATCATCTTTCTCCCCGCTACTATTCAACATCTACTTATACCTATTAATCAAAATCATCAAAAGACACAGCCTCACCTACTACAACTATGCCAACGACACACAAATAATCTTCAAAATACAAGACACCCGAGAAGAAAACACTACACTAGAGAACTGCCTTTGTGATATATTCAACTGGATGAACTTAAACCACCTCAAAATTAGCCCAGGCAAAACAGAGATAATGATCGTCACACAAAATGAGTGAGACATCGACTACATTCCCTGGCCAAGTGAACTTGTTGCGACCCCAGCGCCATCGTCAATTGTAAAAAATATGGGGGTTCTGATGGACAACAATCTCACTCTAGAGCCACAAGTAAACACCATGCTCAAGAAATGCTTCTTTCTACTGAGAGCGGCAAAAAGAATCCTACCGTTCCTGTCATTCACCAACAAAACACTTATCGCCCTGGTCATGTCAGAGTAGATTATGCCAACAGCTTATACCTGGGTATGCCTGAACGACTCCTAAAAAAAACTACATCGCATAGAAAATGCAGCAGCCAGACTACTTCTAAAACTACCCCGAAGAGAACACATCACACCCGCGCTAAAAAACTACATTGGCTACCAATAAAACAACAAATAAAATTCAAACCGAATCACACACAGAGCAATAAACAACCAATGCGCAGAATTCCATAGAGATAAATTACGCCTACACCTCCCAACAAGAACACTGAGATCAAGCGATGACATCTGCCTGGAACCGAAACCCTGAAACAGAAGAAAACTCGGAGGATCCTCTTTCTCTCACCAGGTACCAAAAGCCTGGAATGACATACCAAAGAATACACGGAACACTAGAAACCACCTAGTATTCAGGAAACTGCTCAAATCCTGGCTCTTCACCGCATAACTAGAAGACCACCAACAAGAACACACACTCCGCTAAAACAACAATGAACAAAGATGAATGAACAACCAAACACGAACAGGATCCAAGGAAACACACTCCACGACACACCATAAGACACAATGAGAGGCAGACACAAGAGGAGAACACCAAAGACTGAACACACAGACAGACCAATACGGAAGCACTGAGACAAGTCATCCACTACGATGTGGCCCGTACCACACCCAAAGTTCCGGCACACATATTCACAAGATAGTAGGGAAGAGGAGACCACAACCCCTGCTCCAACTCCGTAGGAGGAGAATAGGAACCTGACATTACTATACACAGCTCATCAGAATACAACACTACACATAGTTTAGATTACAACAGGGAGTGTGCCGCGCAAAACCTAAATTTCTGTTAGGTGTAGGTCTCTCCCACCGTGCAGGACCCCAAATCTAGCCGTGCTTCAGGAGGCTACTGAACTACTTAACTGTCTCTCAATCCAGCTGTGTATCGTACTATACTCCATTGATCAGTTAGGCGTAGACCTCTTTCCCACTAAGCAGGACCCTCAAATATTGCTAGCCGTTCTCACACCATGCAGGATTCCTGAAATCCAGGCATGTAGCCATACTGTGAAGATTGGATGCAAAGCATATAACCCACTAACCAAAAATCTCAAACTTTCTGCATACTTAGCTCACTCAAAAACTCACAAAACTTCTCCACACTGCAACAACACATAAACCACCCCTACAACACATGAGGACCGACATCGCTCCGATACTCGCACCAAAGCTCGTCGCACAGTCTTTACGGAGATGAAGCTTCCAACAGAACACCAACCCTCTCACTATCCTACTCCCTCCTAACCCCCCCTAACCTATCCCGCCTTCTCCTTTTTCAGATCCGCCAGAGAGCCTGGGGGCCAACTACGTTGGTGACGGTGCGTGGTACAAATACCTTTAACATTTAACATTTAACATTTAACCAACATCACATTCTAACTTCAGGGCCACGCCTCTAAAGCTATGGTGTGGAAGCAGCGGTAATGGCGCTTGACCACTGTGAGCATAAGAAAGTCCATGTAAAAATGCAGTGCCTTTCAAGCTATGACATTGCCTTCTCTGACTTTCATACTGCTAGACTCTCTTTAACGTGCACACTTAATTTTTCATCAGTCTTAACTCCATGTTACTGCCCTTTTGGACACTACCTACTACGTTTTAATTCACGGTATCGAAAGAGTTAACTTAGCCCGCAATATGGATGTAGATTGCAAGTGTATCACACTATGCCACAGTTCTTCGAAGAATAGGCGCTATAGTTATTTCTGTTATGCTGTCACAGAAAGTACCACAAGTAATGTCGCTGAAAGAAAGGAAGTCTGACATGGTGTTACTGGTGTTACTGGGATAAGAACCAGCATCATTCTGGATGGACTGATCTCCAAGGCAAGCGGCTGGTGTATCCGCTTTCTGCCTCAAGTACAGAGTTTGCTTCAAGAAGCTGTTGGGTTGTAAGGGTCGGCTAAGGTGTACTGACTGCGAAGTGGCCCATAGGATGCTTAGCATATATCACATTCTCCCACCAGTAACACAACAACTTCACAAAACAGTCGTCTGCCCGCGGCTCCTAGTACAAGTCAGTGCCTCATTTAAAAAGTGTACTCCTTTTAATCCCACCACAACATTCCATCTGTACAACCCCTTCGTTTAAACATATTTTCAATATTTGGATAGGCAGCTTTGAAGGATAGGCAGTTTTGAAGGAGACACGGCTTTGAGTAAGCAAAAGTACCAGACTATTATGTAAACCTATGCAAAAAGGACGAGCATACTCGTCCTTGGCACTTAAGATGTTTTAAAGGGATGTTTGTGCAAAACAGAAAACCCATAGGTTGCAGGTTTTCATCAAAGTTCAAGATAGGAGGTTCTTCTAGGCTCTGCCTGTATAGAATACAGGTGAGTGGAAATGTGTGATTCATTATTTAGATATTCTTGTGGGTACTGGAAATTCTTAAATTATGCTATTGCCACCAAATTATGTTTCCAACAATCTGTTCCAATATACACTCGGGCAGTAACTGATGACTTGTGAAGAGAAGGAGAATTCCATATTCGTTGATGAAGGAATGAAGATGGGGGCATTCTCCGAGACCATAATTGTGGATGGACATTCTGCAGGCACACTGACTTTCGGGCACAAACTATATTGTATGGCACTGTGATTTGCATTGCCATTGTTTGCGATGTACGTAGGACACTTTCTTCTGCCCTCCCTGGCTTTGCAAAACCCCATTGAATCAGTTGCACTTTCTTGCAAATGCACTGATCAATAAGCAAATATGTTCAATGTTCTCCTGTAAAGTAATGCAGAGGTTCATTTCTCATAATGTCTGCCATGTCGCCGCGCCTATACCGACCCGTATTGTTTTCCATTACCATCACCGGGGACATGCACAAAGTTATATTGCCTCAAAGAATATCAATCAAGAATAAGAAGCCAATGTGTATATTTCATATTAGTACCCGGCGAGGGTCAATCAGATTGTAACAATTAATCTGATTGGCCCTCTCTGGGTCGATACCCATCCCACAAATACTTTCATGCTCCAGGTGTGTGCTGCGTCCCCCAAAGTTCCTTCCATTTCTCTGACTGGCCACCATGGAAAGGGAGAAGGGGCTATGTCTAGTCCCTTCCCTCCTTGCTATGGTGGCCCCTTTCTTTGTTTACTTTTTTCTATCTTTTTCATGGCCACCATGGTAAGGGAGAAGGAACTTTGGGCCTCATTACGAGGCTGGCGGTAAAACTGCCAGTGCTACCAGCGGGTTGCCGCCGGACTCGTAACATTTTACCGGCGCCTGCCTTCCCGGTGCCACTGGAAGATTACAACTCCGGCGGCCTGGGAAGTCAGGCGCCGGTAAAATGTAAGTCCCCATTCCCAGTGCTTCTGTGACCAGTCTGCCTACCGTGGCCGTTGCACCTGGCAGGTTCAGACCTGTTAGGCACAGTGGCCACGTCAGGCAGACTTCTAGTTTGCCGGCCCGGAAACAAGGGTGCCGGTGAGCTTACCGGCGCTCTTGTTTCCGGACCAGAAAACTTGTAATGAGGCCCTATGTGTTGTCCCTCCTCCCCGAACCATGGTGGCCATTATTATTTTTTCTCTCGAGTTGCAAAACAGTTTCCTCGCCCTTTTCCCACTGGAGAAAAAATACTATTCGTACCCCAGTACAACACGCCGGGGTAGTAATCGCAATATTACATGGGCAGGGGGAGCATTACCGGGCCTAGTAATGCTCCAGGGCTTCGTCAAGGCCGGAATGAAAACTTTTACCCGCGGGCATGACCTGGCCCAGTAATGCCCCCCTGCCCGTGTAATATTGCTTAAAGAGGCACTTCATAAGTCAACTTGACATTGAGTGGACCTTCCAGCTGAAAAGCTAAACAGATTGCCTGTGCACACTCAGTTTATCTGGGATGAAAAGCATTTCCGAGAATTTCTTTATCAATACTTCATGAAATTCACTCGAAAGGGTGTTGATGGGTTATGGGAAATGAAGGAGAGAGGCTTGGGCAAAATAATCATGCAGCCATGAGTTAGGCTTCCATGGACCAGTGGCGAATGAACAAGGATACCCCATTAATATTTGGCATTTCGTAGTAAAAGTGGAAAAAAAACATGCAGGATAACTGCATCTCTATGGGCAACTGGGTTCACACTTCCAGAAAGTGTTCTATTTTTAATTTTTTTTAGTGTGCATTTCGTTAGTACACACTTTCAGCACACAGAAAAAGAAGTCCATAGAACAGTATAAATCAATTAAATCTTTACATTTCAATTTTAAAAGTGTACAAGTTAAAACCGAAGATCATATAGATTCTTATTAAAAGTAGAAAAATACTCTTCGCACACAGTTAGAGAAACAAGCAATATCATTTAAAATTCACCCAATACTGTTTTCCATATACAAAAAGCAGCTGCCACTTTGACCAATGATTCGGCCCCACATAGAGTAGACCAAAATTGGTCGTATACTATATGCTCAATTTTTGAAGCAAAGCGGCCATAACCTTTTTGATATTGAATTTTTAGGGCAGGACAAGAGGTGAGTATATGTCGACAAGTTTCTACTTCTTTGTGGCAAAGACGATGTAAGCGTGCAGGAAATGGAATGTGCCGCCAAGCTCCAATGAGCTCCATAGTAGGTAGTAAGTTCAAACGTAGAGTATAAAGCGCTTCAAGTCAATTGCACATAGTTTACGTAAGTAGCTACAAGACGTGCAGGGCAAAAACCTCTGATGGGCATATCCATTACATCTTCGTTTGCCACTTAAGATATCTATATTATTGCATCTATCCCACATTTTCGTTTTGTTCTTTATTATCATTTCCAAATTAGGTGGGGTAAGAGTAGAAGCAAATACTAGTCCCAATATGGCTGGGTGTGCTTCAGCAGTCTTTTTCAAATCAGTAATAAAGCTATTTCTTTTGCCAATATCAATGTTTTTGCCTAGTAGTTGTAATAGGACATTAGAATTTGGGTTGGTGCCCAAAAACTTGGCATAAAGAAATGTTATCTATATGTACCAGGTCGATCGTAGCAAAGGTACCCCAAATTCCTTCAACAGGCACTGACCTAGGAAGGTTCATGGTAGCACAAAGTAATTTACCCTCAACATGGTCAAGCCACATGACATACTCACTTGAGAGCACAGACAGGCCATACAATAGGCCGGGTATAATGCTAGTGCAATATATTTCCAATAGGCTCATCACATTATGGCCTCCACTGTATGCTATGTGACGCTTTATTGCCATCAACATTTTCCAGGTCTTAAAAGCAATTCTGCCCATGTGATAGGATAATGGAGGGTTTGATCTAATCGGAAATCCTAAGTACACCTACTCATTTACCTTTTCCAATGGTCTACCATTTAACCTCCAAGTGAACACATGCTTGTCTAAGGTATGTGCACCTAAACACATGGGGCCTCATTACGACCCAGGTGGTAATCTTCCGTCATTACCGCCATGGTGTAATGAGCGTTTATGCCGTGGGCCGATGGCGTAAAGAGCGCCACATTACGACCCATCGCACACGAGCATTACGCCATGGCGGTAATGCAATTAACGCCATGGCGGAAAAGGCCCCTACCGGCATCGTAAAGCGAGCAAGGTGCACTTCCGCCACCGTAAGTAGCGGCCACCGTAATTAGCGCCCACCGTAAGTATCGGCCACCGTAATTTGCGGCGGCCGTAAAAAGCAGAACCGGAAATAGCGTCATCGCGCCGGAACGGGAAACAGCACGTCGGCCATCTTTAAAAACACAATCCATTGCCATCCTACCGAACAACACCAGATCCAACCCTGACACCTGTCCCAACCAATCACCCACCCATCCAAGTACCCGAAAATGCCTAAAGTTGTAAAGAAGGCATGTGACCGCCAGCGCCAGGAGAGATTCAGCCGGGAGGAACTCTGCATGCTTGCGGAGACCCTGCAAGACAACGCAGGTGTCGTTTTCTCCCCGGAAATGACCAGGACAGCGATAGCGAAGAAGAAGGCCATCTGGGCCCTGGTGGCCGAGCGCGTCAGCGCGGTGGGGAGCGTACCCCGCACCCCACAGCAGTGCAGGAAGCGCTGGGATGACCTACGCATACGGGTCAGAGCCGTCATCTCTGCAAACCGCAACCTTGCCCTGGGTACCGGTGGAGGGTCGGAATCCCCACTAAAACTCCAACCGTGGGAGGAGATCTGTGCAACCACGATTGGCATGGAATCCATTGAAGGCGTCGGAGGGATGGAAAGGGGAGCTCCGACATCAGGCGATGAAGGTAGGTGCCTCAGACAAGACATGCCATAGTCACTGCAGTCCATTCATGTGTAGCACAAGGTTGCCCTACAGTGTAAATGCAACACATTTCAACATTGCCCATAGCCACATGCGAGCACCACCCTGTATACACTGCTGGCACCCGCATACCTGCATCCACATTCCACACTAAAAGGGGACAACCTGCATGGCCCTGCCTGAAATCTGCCTCATCTACTGACCAGAATAATGTCAATCATTGTCATTCCAAAGTCCGCAGACCCATCAATAACGCCCTCCCTCCTTTGCTCCACCACAGGCACAGATTCACACCCCGAGGACCAGGACACCCCTGCGACGAAGAGAGCCAAGAAGGCCATCAATACCGTCCCCGCACCCTCAACCTCAGCTGCAGTGAGGCAGACCCCACAACAAGCAGGACCCACTGCGAGCATACCGGACGTCCCACCAGCAAGCACCCCTGTAGGCAGCAGGCCAGCCGCAGCTGCTCCACCTCTACCGACATTGCCTGCCACAGAAGGCACCGGGTCAGCGGCCAGCAGCAACATCGGTGAGACAGCTGCAATAGCTGCATGTTCAGACTCAGACATGGAGCACGAGGTCAGAAGCCCCACTGACCTACTACATTCCCCCTGTTTCTCAGACGCCAGCCCCCATGAGGATCACACACAGGGGCACACAGAGGTAGAGGAGTGGCCTTCCACCCCATGCCCAGTCCTCACTCCACAGGAGGGGAGCAGCCCCTCCATCACACCACCAGCACTGGCCATGGGCCAGCAGGGGCAGCAGTCCCTCGAGGACATCACAGAACGGCAGCAACAACTGTCCACGATGCTGACTGAGCATGCCGCGGAATGTGTGGGGGCTAGGGCAACCATTGAACAGGCCACGAGACCCTAAGGGCCGAAGTAGCGCAGAGCACTGCCACCCTGAGGGATGCCATGCAGGCCATGTCCAGGGACATCTGTGCTGAACTTGCCGGCTTGCGTCATGCGCTCACTGAGCTCACCCACACCCTACAGGACGTGCATGCACGGGGGCAGGCAGGGACATCCTCCACTGCCAGTTCTGCACAGAGCAGCCCCGTGCGACGTTCCGGACGTAACCTGCGCTCCACAGCCAGGGGTGCCCCGGGGGCCGGGAGAGGGGGCTTGTAACAGCCTGTGGCCACTGTCACAGGCATCTGTTGACACCTACATGGGGTGTGTTGGGGTGTGCAGGGGGGAGGTGGGGGGGTGTGTTGGGGTGTGCAGGGGGGAGGTGGGGGGGGGGTGTGTTGGGGTGTGCAGGGGGGAGGTGGGGGGGGTGTGTTGGGGTGTGCAGGGGGGAGGTGGGGGGTGTGTTGGTGTGTGCAGGGGGGAGGCGGGAGGGGGTGTGTCACGACGTTTCATAGTTTGAATACACTTTTTTCTTTCCGAAAAAGAAATGTGTGGACATTTTCATTGCGTATTCAAGCAACCTCTCTGGTCGGTGGTCACATATTTTAATGTTCTATGAGAGATGGGATATTCACAATCCGATACACCAACATAACGAGGAGTCACTACATGACACTCTGAGAAGAATTAAAATTGCAACAGAAGCAGATTGGCGTGGAAATAAATGAGACTCTGAAAATTTGCTCACCTCCTTCAAATGTGGGATTCCAATAAAAAACCCTATGGCCTCTGAATACTATCTAAGCTTTATTCTTTCCCCAAGGCTTCCATGTCTTTTAACCCGTATGAGATTGAATGTTCTTCGAATTTGGAGGAATGGAAGATCTATCTCATTTTTTACTGTTATGTACCAAATATTTGCTTTTAAGAAAAAGAATAATTAGGCCACATCTCCTCAGATTGGGCACAAAAACAAGAAGGGAAGCTGTAAAGACGGTTTTATTAGCGAATGACGTTCCGCTTAGTTATGATGTGACTCATTTCATTGATGCTGTAACATAATTGAAATCCAGCTGGAAAATGAATGTACATAAATGGACTAATGTAGTATGCTTTCATCACAGTGTATTTAAACAATTTTCTCAAGTTGTGTAGCTCAATTGGTTTTTAACTGTAGTGAATTCATAACACATTTGTACTGTTATTTATTACAGTGGTGGAAGGGGGGGGGTGTGTTGGGGTGTTCAGGGGGGATGTGGGGGGTGTGTTGGGGTGTGCAGGGGGGAGGTGGGAGGGGGTGTGTCACGACGTTTCATAGTTTGAATACACTTTTTTCTTTCCGAAAAAGAAATGTGTGGACATTTTCATTGCGTATGTGTGCTTTATTGGTGTACAGTCCACAGTGTGCATGTCCCAGAGCCACACAGTGCCCCAAGTGCAGTCACCATGTGATACACACCAGCCGTGTGTGCTAGAAGCAGTGGTCGATGATACTTTGGCGCATTGCACGCCCCTCCTGTGCATCGCCTCCTCCATGGGGTGCCCCCCCATCTGCACCCTCCTCATCCTCATCGTCAGGTGGTTGCAGTTCTGCGTCAGGGGGCAGGGGCACATTCCGTCTGACGCACATATTGTGTAGCATGACACATGCCATGACGATCTTTGCCACCTTCTCATGACCATACAGGAGTGCCCCACCAGACCTGCTGAGGCTTCGGAACCGTGCCTTCAATACGCTGAATGTCTGCTCTATGACCACACAAGTACGTGTATGTGCACGGTTGAAGTCCTCCTCGTGCTGGTTCTGCGGGTTCCGGACTGGTGTAAGGAGCCACCTCTTCAGGGGATAGCCTGCATCACCTGTATGTAGGCGAGAATGTATGTGTCAGTCATGTTGTCTGATCAAGAACATGATGTTCCACCATGGCTTGCATCCAACTGTTACTTTGGCTCACTTCTACATGCACTAATTGATTCACACAATGCAACCAGTATATGCTCATGGCTCCCATGGCCTGTTTTGCATGCCATCACCCAATGTATGCAGAGGGGTTGTGTGCATTGTGAGTGTCCATCCTCTGTCTCCGTTCTCTGTGTTACTCACAGCCAGGTGGCGTATGCATCCCCCCCCTTTCAGCCAGGTGGAGTATGCATCATCCCACCCCCTTTCAGCCAGGTGGAGTATGCATCATCCCCCCCCCCTTTCAGCCAGGTGGAGTATGCATCATCCCGCCCCTTTAAGCCAGTTGGAGTATGCATCATCCCCCCCCCTTTCAGCCAGGTCGAGTATGCATCACCCCCCCCCTTTCAGCCAGGTGGAGTATGCATCACCCCCCCCCTTTCAGCCAGGTGGAGTATGCATCAGTACGTCATTCACCTGCCCACTTCCATGACATTGGACTCACCGAGTAGCCAGGATCTTGGCCCTGCATGTCGCTCCATGTAGCGTGGTATTGTGGAGTTCCTCAGGACCATAGAATCATGGGTTGATCCGGGGAATCGGGCACAACAATGTGTGATGATCTTGTTGGAGTCACAGACCATTTGCACGTTGATTGAGTGGAACTGTTTCCGGTTGCGGTACGGTACCTCCAGAGCACGTGGATCCACCAATTCCACATGGGTGCAGTCGATGGCACCAATGCAACCGGGTATGCCGGCTAGTGCATGGAAACCCACTTTGGTGTTTGCAATCTCCTGGCCAGTCCGTAGTAATGAGATGTGGTCGTCTGTGTGCTTGAGGAGGGCATCGAGCACTTGGATGAGTGTTCGTGAGAATAATGGTTGTGAAATGCCATGCAGGTGCCCCACTGTGTGCTGGTAGGTGCCTGTGGCCAGGAAGTGGAGTACAGACACTACCTTCAGTAGGGGGGGGATGGCGGCTGGAGTTTCTATCATGCTGACGATGTCGTTGTGTGTCATGTCTACGATGGCGGTGATGGTGTCCCGGTCCAAACGGTACAGGTGTGGATCTGCTCAGCAGTGAGGTTGAATGGATTGGCTCTGATGCGTGGGATTGGGGGCTGCCTGCGTGGTGGCACTGGCTGTGCTGGTGGGGCTTGCTGGGCCTGCCTTGCCCTCCTTCTCCTCCTGCATCTCCTCTGTGCTGCCTGTTGTTGTTGTTGCTGTTGTAGCACATGCATTGCTATCAGGTCCTCCAGCCCCAACATTGCTAGTCGTATTGGTATCATTGTGGAGTGTGACTGGGTGTGGGAAGGGGTGGGGTGTGCTCTTTTTGTACTTCCTGAGTCTGTATTGCCTTCACCTGTGCTGTTTCTGTGCACCTGTGGCAGCTGCATTCACTTAACATGGCCCTTTACGGTTGGTTCGCGATGGCGTTATTAGCACCATGGCGGTAAGGTACTTAACGGGCTGGGTGATGGCGTTAGGTGCATGTCCGCTTGGGTCGGCATTTGCGTACCTTTCCGCCATGGCGCTAAGTACGGTGTGGGCGGTCGCGTGCGTGCACCCTTAGCGCAGTTAGCGGCAGCGTTAACTACGATGCCGCTAATGGCATCGTAGTTAACGGTCACGGGTCATGATCGGACCTGGCGGAAAACGATGGCGGTAACCATTAACCGCCATCGTTTTTCACTTAGCGCCAGGGTCGTAATGAGGCCCATGATCTTTGTTTTTGTAATGTTGATGACCATAACATTCTTTTTGGCATAAGTAGCAAGAGCCTCAATCGTATGTTGAAGGCCAGTGGGAATCTGATCAAACAATATTATGTCGTCTGCATATGAAAGCCATGGTATGTGTTGCCCATTGATTTTTGGTGGGAAGTTATTTATCATCCGATGGTCTGTATTCAGGTCAGCAGTATATACATTGTAAATTATAGGGGCTAGTACACATCCTTGTTTAAGGCCACGGTTACTACTACAGTAATTAGTCTGCACTCCGCTTGTATTTAGTCGAACCATGATGGAAGTGGTCATGTACAATTGTTGTATGTGATACAATAGTATTGGATCTATTACCCAGGCCTTAAGTTTATTCCAGAGCAGCGGTCAGGTAATAAGATTAAAAAAAATGGTTGTTATCCCTGACACAACCAAAATATCTACCCAAAATAATCTAATCCAGGTTATACCACCTACACTTGCCTAAATTCAAACAAGACTTACAATGTTGGAGAGAGGAAAGGCCCTAGGCCCTCATAGAATGAAACCAGAGATGTTTATTGCACGTCAGGACTGGTGGTCTGACATTCTGCTGCAGGTTTTTGGTACAATTCTACAGATGAGCATGCTATCGGATTCCTGGTCGCATAGCATTAAAGTGCCAATATTCAAAAAGGGGAATCCTGCAGACCCGAGTTGCTACAGACCTATAGCACTTCTGGACATCTCAAGGAAGCTTTTCTCAAGCTGAATTGCTAGCAGACTTGCGGAATGAACCCACTCTTCAAAGATTATTCCAAGCATCAAGCTGGTTTTTGGCAGGATGCTCGCCCATCGATTGTATGCTATTGGCCGCTCTAGTTGATAAATATACTACAATTCAAGGGGTGAGTTTATATGTAGCCTTCCTTGATTTAAACCAGGCCTTTGACATTGTGGATAGGAATATTTTATGGTATAAATTGGACTGGCTCAGGATCCCAGAGGGCCTCCTTAAATGAATCCAACTGATATACAAAAACAATCTATGAAGGTAAGGTGGGCATCAAGCTCTTCAGCCCCCTTTCACTCAAATAGAGGAGTCAGACAGGGCTGCCCCCTAGCTCCTCTACTATTTGTATTAATTTTGACCGATTTTGAGTCCTTCTTTAGTACTCATAGACATGTAGCTCCTTCTCTTAATGCTGAGAAATATCGCTTTCTATTGTATGCTGATGATACAATCTTGCCGGATCTAACTCCGTTAGGCCTAAAAAAAAGTCTTAAGGCGGCATCAGCAAATTTGAAATCTCTAAAGGTAGAACTGAACCTCACAAAAACAAATGTTTTACCATTTGGTAGGAAAAGATGCTTATCAAATGGTTTATAAATGAACTAACATAGACGTGGTAAAATAATACATATTACCTTTTCATACAGCATGTTCTGTATAGCACGCAAATTGAGAATAAGCAAAAATGTCCTTGATTGCTCTGTATGGACTTGAAGTTTGGGGACACTCTGCCCAGGACCCCTGGAAACAATTCAAAATAATTTCTCGAGATCTATTTTGGGTCTCCGGAACTGTATTCCTGGCACGTGCTTTCAGGCTGGGCATCCCTCCTGCCGCTCCACTCAGGTACCTTGTTAAGAAATGCAGTAAATGAATTCACCAAAGGGGATTCAAGCAACCTCTCTGGTCGGCGGTCACATATTTTAATGTTCTATGAGAGATGGGATATTCACAATCTGATACGCCAACATAACGAGGAGTCGCTACATGACACTCTGAGAAGAATTAAAATTGCAACAGAAGCAGATTGGCGTAGAAATAAATGAGACTCTGAAAATGTGCTCACCTCCTTCAAATGTGGGATTCCAATAAAAAAACCCTATGGCCTCTGAATACTATCTAAGCTTTATTCTTTCCCCAAGGCTTACATGTCTTTTAACCCGTATGAGATTGAATGTTCTTCGAATTTGGAGGAATGGAAGATCTATCTCATTTTTTACTGTTATGTACCAAATATTTGCTTTTAAGAAAAAGAATAATTAGGCCACATCTCCTCAGATTGGGCACAAAAACAAGAAGGGAAGCTGTAAAGACGGTTTTATTAGCGAATGACGTTCCGCTTAGTTATGATGTGACTCATTTCATTGATGCTGTAACATAATTGAAATCCAGCTGGAAAATGAATGTACATAAATGGACTAATGTAGTATGCTTTCATCACAGTGTATTTAAACAATTTTCTCAAGTTGTGTAGCTCAATTGGTTTTTAACTGCAGTGAATTCATAACACATTTGTACTGTTATTTATTACAATGGTGGAAGCCGAATTACATGCGTTGTTGTTCTTGTTGATTAATTGGATGTATTTATCTTTATTCTCGATTTATTTTATAGGTATTCAAATATTTGAAGGTTTGTAGAAACCAAAATGGGAAATAAAAAGTGGTTTGGCTGGAATGTCTATTTGAAAACCTTGCTATACTGCACACTCAACTGCAACTCTAATCGAGTTTGGTAAACAAACAGTTTTAAATCCAAGAGCGACTCCATGTTTCCCTGATAAATTCTTGTGCATCCAGAGAAGTCATTTTGACAGAAAATTGTGTGGAGGGTGCAAGACAAACCCACTGCGAACAAGCTATTCTAGCGAGACGGTGCGAAGACGCAAAGATTCCTTAAGAACTTTCTGGAATAAAGTGTGTGAAGAATTGCAATTTGAAGCCATGTGTTAGAAAGGACATTTGCGGCTGATACAACAGGTTCAAAACACAATCAAAACATTGCATGCTACCAAAATGCATCATGCAGAGCCACTGCGGTTAGAGGAGAACTCATGTCCTATTAAGGCAGAATCTACAGCTCCTCGCTAAGTAAGGCCTGAGTACCTCAGAGAAAAGAATCAAGATAACGGAGCATGGTTACCATGAGTACCTTACTAAAGAAGAGCGCATGGCAACGCACTCTCTGGATGTGCTTCATGAAATAAACTGGAACTCTGATTCTAAAGTGATGGCTATAGAAATGAAGCTGGTGGGTCTTTACTCAAGCGTTTTAACACTGCCCTGAAAGGAATATTCAGTGTATTTGATGGTAAATTGACCGCAGTGAAAGGTAATACAGAGACGCTCATAGTGTTTCAAAAGTGGGCCATTGGATCGCTTCTTCAACTGGGGTCCACTGTGGTGCAACTGGGCAATTTTATAAGTGATGCAAATCTAAGACTGCTGGAAGTGCTGACATTATCTGATGGGACAGATCTGAAAGAGTACATCACTGATGTTGTCCGAATTCATCTCAACCCAATGAGTTGTGTTATGCCAGCCTCTATCAGGAGGGTGATCACGCATCTCACCAGAAGAAGATTGAACATTCATTTGTGGGAAGGGAACAAGCTGTTCAAGCTCCAGGACCCAGACAAAAGGGAGGATATCCTGCAAGTAGTGGCAGCGAAGAACATGAAAGGTCGGTAGCGCATCCTATACTTCTCAGGGATAGACTGGAAGCGGCACAATCTACAGGTACTCTGGGAGCACTTACAGGACGTGGGTGGCCAGGTATTTTGTGTTATCCAGCGAGATTCTGAGGAAAGAAGTACACGTTCGTACAACAAGGAGCTATCAAAGAGTCCATCTTGAATGTAAACATTGAGAGGAGGCCATATTGAGTGATGTTTGAGACTTCCTTTGTCTGGCAGGTTCAAGTTACACAACTTTAAGTAGAGTGTTTTAGACCAGACCTTTGATTTGTTCTCTATGCAAGTAGGTCCTCTACACCCACCCCTTGTTTATTTTATATGTAGGGTGTACTTGGACTCTTGATGTTTCATAGGATTGTTAAGTGATGTTATTGGATTATACTGCATTTTGCTGCCATTTCCTTGGTCTTGTAAAGACATATAAGTGCTCTCCTCAGCCCACTTCCACAGGGATATTATGCTTGGGGTTTCATTGGTACATTAGTCTGGTATCAAGATAATCTGTGAGATACATCAAGATATAGGGTGATATTACTTTAGAACTGCTTGTGAAACTCTCACAAATGGCTTCATAATTTAAGGCATTTATTGATTTAATTGTTGTAACTGGATTATGGTATCACCGCGAACAATCTTTTTCACTGTTCTACCTAAAGCAATATTATTTCAAGTGATTTATGAAAACGGTGCAAAGAAGAAAATCAAAGAATACAGAGCCTTTTATTTAAAACTACATAACCCACTGTTATCTGCTGTAAATGGAACTCATATTGATTTTAGGGATGACCTACAGAGTCAAAGTAGATGATTGAGTTAAAAAAAAGGGCAGCATGTTAAACAAATGAAGGTTTCTATGAGGGATTTGCAAGATTTGTGATTACATCAGTGTGATGAAATGACTGCTGCTGTGCATGTCTACGGGGATGAGTAGTGGTTGAAACCCCTTTTCAGCCTCACACTACTAGTTAACCAGCAGTGATCTCAACCATAACATTGAAACAGGTACAACATTAAAGGTGCACCACCTTTGCCTTCTTAAGGTAACAGAGGCTATGGGCAGGCTTTACTTTTCAAGAGACGCGACAGCTAGCAACAAAGCATCCGAACAATAGAAGTGTGGTACCAAAATAAAGAAAATGTCCAATCAAGGTTCTATAAAACAATAGGAGTCCTTAATTAAACAAATCCATTAAGAAACCAATAAAAATACTTATACCCCACCCATATAAAGGATGACAAAGATAATGCTAACTTTTTAATGAAAAGTGGCACGTTGGGTCTGAAGACGGGGGTCGACAGGCAATAGTCTCCACAACAGTGTTCAAGTTCACAGTACAAACGATAAGCAGTGGGGTCTTGAATAGTCACTAAGGCCCTTAGAGGCAGGCCGCTGGACAGAACCATTGTAAATACAATTATCTTCTTCTTGTGCTGGATTACAGTGTCATGCCGGGCTCCAGGCACTTTCCATTGGGTCAAGTCGCCATCAAGAAGGTCAAGTCAGGTGATCTCAATGCATCGAGTCAGCATTGAGAAGGTCAAGTCAGTTCAATGTGGTCCAGCGATGCAGTGTGGTCCTGTGGTGGTGTCGATCAGATCAAATTTGCTGAAATACAGGCAGCCATTGGTCAAGTCACAGCTTGAAGCGATCTGGTTCATTTGATGAGGTCCAGCAGTGAGATGTGGTTCTGCAGAGATGATTGGCTTGATGGTGGCCGGAGCACAAGCAGGTAATGGTCGAGTCAGTGTTTCGAGGTCTCGAAACCGCTTGAAAAAGCAGTGAACATCAAATGCATTTCTGGGGATCCTGCAGAAGCTTAACAATTTATAAAAATCCTTCAAATTGGCTCAAACGTGGTTTGAGGTGAAACACAGACCCCTAGAACGGTGCCTTGGATTCTTGGTTGCTGGGCAAAGTATTCCAGAGTCGCCAGGGAGAAGGAGGGTCTTTCCTTTACCCATAGCAGACAGGAGAATTGTCAGAGAGCGCTTGCAGGGCCTGTCACCTCCAGTGAGCAGGAGTCTGGTTACAAGTGTTCAGGAAGGAGGCAAGCCTTGTCCAAACAGATGTTCATCCCAAATGGTTCTCTGGGATGGGTGACAGTAGGGTCTTACTCTTTTTAGAGGTATTTTTCTTCTTCTGATGTCCAACAATGATTCATTTTAAGGGGGGTCTCAGCTGCTGATATGCTAATTTTACCACAGTGGAATGGTCCATTTCAAGCCTTCTCCAAGAGTGAAATCCGGACCGCTGTGAAAAGGTTCTTTATCTGGTGTGTCAGTCCCAGAGTGATTTGTCTGCAGGAAGTTGGGAGGGGGCACACGAAGAATGAGTGGCCCAAGAGATCCCAAGCACACACTGTAGTTACGTTAAAGTAAAATTACATTATGGTAATTCACTTCACCAAAATTACCTTTTGACAGTTAAACGTGTATGTATTTGTTTATGGAGAAAGGGTATAGGGCGTGGGTACAGTAGAGGTGAGTTGAGTAGATGATGGGTATGGTAGTATTAGGGGAAGCCCCATTAAATGAAAGAAGAAAACAAAACATGTCACATGGTGCTTTCAGCTAAGTACATTACTATTTTACTTCAATGAAACAATGTAGATCCAATTACAAGATGGGAGGGCCCTTCTCCTGAATGAACTTCTCTTTCTTCTGGGCTACTTTACCTTCTCTCTCTTCCCTATCTGCATTGCCTCAGAGATACTCCAGTAATTACCGCCCTGGGATTACCTCTCTATTATCGTAGCAGGACTTGTCTTTGAAGTACTATGCCTCCTTACATCCTACAGGGTGTATCCTATTCTCTGGGGAAGTTTGAGAGTCTTTCCAGAGAAAACAAAGGGACCTCTAGGGCTGAACCAGGAGGGTTTGTTTTCGATAAAACTCAGCCACAGCCAATGGTACATAAACTGGTATGGTTGAATGAGTCACTAGAAACCGGCCTGACAATAAAATTACATCAAAAGTGTTTCAGCCAGTATAACTGTATATTCTCATAGGCCAATATATCAAACGAGATATGGTATATATATATATATATATATTTATTAATTCAACTGCAACCAGGCCCTGGGAGTACACAATTATATATAATTTTTAACAAGTTTGCCCACGGTTAAGGTTAGCCACTGGCTGTTGAACTGGAACAGTCTCCTTTCCTCGCATCATTTCCGACATGCTGCCTTCATGGAATGGCGGCCTGTCAGGGATCACCTCTATGCTTACTCCGTAGGCAGTGATAGATGAGGCAACGGCAGCAGGAGAGGTAAGAAGGGGGATTGGTGAGTGGGGGATGCCTGTATCTATGTGTGTGGGGTACGTGTGTCTAGGCATATTTGTAGAGCTGGGACGGGGGCAGTGGTGACAGACACCAGTCCGAGGGAGGAGGAGGGCAGGGAAGGGAACAGGGTGTTGCGGGTGTTTCCGCGCATTAGGAGATAGCCAGGGAAGTGGGCGCTCAGCTGGAATGGTGTTTCCCCGCATCGCAGAAACTGGGTTTTGGCAACCTCTGCTTCGGTGAAAACAAGCTGCTGTGAAACACCACAGGTCCCTTGAACTTTGGGGTCCTACATGCTGTTTGCCACACTGCAGGGCAGCTGCTGGGGGCATCAGAAGACAGGCTTAGCAGCGTTACTTGCTTGCACTGAACTTTTCAGCATGGAGCATCAAAGGGAGCCCCATTACCACAGCTGATCATCTGAGGCAGAATTACCAGCATTATTTTTGGCTGCAAAATCAAAGCAAGCTCTGGGTTATCTACCCATTCAGATGGCATTCTGTCACAATCAAGAATTTATGATCACTCAAAGAAAAATAGATTTGAATAAAAATGACTTTTATGAATCCCATTCACCTTATAAAGTGTGTCCTGGTCCATATAGAAAATTAGGGAAATTTAGCACAAGTGGGAAGTGAGCATGAATGGTACTCTGTAATATCAAATGTGCTGCTTGCATAGAGTTGGTAGAGCCTCCTGGGAGAAGTTTCCTTTAAAAAGTTGAATACCTACTGAATGTGAAAATACTCTATTAATAGTGGGTGGTGGCTGTCAGTTACAGTTTCACCGGCAGTCTTAGTCATGGAAATTACCTGTAAATATTACTTTAAAACATTGTTAAAACTGAGCCCATCTAGAAAGGAAATGTTTTCTAAGTAATCCTTTGTCCAGCTGTGACATGTGATTTCCCATGTCTGCCCATGCCAGTCTTGCTTAAAATGGCGTGTGGTATGAGCCACAGACCCAGCCTTGTGGCTTAAACCCAAGGTGCGATGCAAACACTTTCTTATTTAGTAAAATGCAGGCTGCAAGCTTTGCTTTTGGAATGTTAACGTGCAGAACCACAGGCCTCTTTTCTAAACAAAGTCTGTCCATGCTATATAGGTTTTTCTTGGACAAGAGCCAATGTTCTAGCAGAATAGATAACAAGGCACTGTTGAAAACTTCAAATCCCAGTCCTGCTGTAGTTCAGGAGCGAAGCTGTCTGCCAAACACTTTTGTTGGAAAGATTCTTCATGTTGGATGACGTTTCATCCTTGCTAATTGCTCACACAAAAAATATGTGTTTAGCTGATATATTTGTTTAGAAAGATTTTCGGTTTTATGTCATATTTTTGCCTTTTGCAGGTCGACCGATTTTTTGGGGGGTGATTTTAGACTCTCTGCAAAAAGTGAAAATATCCCCTCCCCACCCGCTCTGGCTGGATGACTTCCAAATCAGGGGGTTTACACCCGAGATCCCCTTCATCACCCGCCTTCTCCTCCCTCCCCACCACAGAAACCCCCATTCCCTTAAACACACACATCCACACTTACCCGTTCTCCCATGCCCGTCAGCCCCTGCACACACTCGTGTGCGGCAAGGGCATGACCGATCAATTTAGAAAGACCGCTCTGTGCAGTCACAGAGCGGTCTTTCTAAATCGATCTTTTTTTTAAATCAGGCAAAATAAAAGTATATTTTGACCTGATACCAGATTTTCAGTGCTGGATGAACTTTTGGGATTGTGGGCGGTGAACAGGGAATGCACAAGCAGTATACATATATATATATATATATATATATATATATACATATATATATATATATATATATATTATATATATATATATTACGCGGCCACAGTAGTGGCTGTGTAGTTATGGTTAAATTGCTGTTTCCAGAGGAAGAGCACTTTTTGGGCAGCTTATAATTCGCTCTCCCTGGACGAATTCTCACCAAACTTTGCCAAAAAAGTATATGGGCCACTCTGATTTTTTTTGGAAAGTTTGGTGAGGATTCGTCCAGGGGGGAAAAGTTATAGGGGGGGTCCCAAAACATCTTTTTTCCCAGAGACTGAATGGGGGAAAAACTTTGCGCACGGCTACAGGCCAAACCGCTGGACGGAATGTCACCAAATTTGCGGCAAGGGCTTGGTCCCGAAAGCATGCTTTTGTAAAATTGGTGACAATCCATGCAGTACTTTTGTTTAAAACGACCAAAAAGGAGGTCTAAAAAAATGAGTGATATCTATGTCCACTGCGCGGTCACACTTCCCTGTTCGCTCAGCGGACAAGATACCGATTGGCTAAGGGGCTGCCGTCATGGTGCGGACACAGTGAGATGTGTTCTGCGTCAGATTGTTTGGATGCGCCTGACATCTTGGATCCGCCGACAGCGCAGCAGGGACCAGCGGGAACATGCTATTTTGAAAACTATTTTGCTGTGTCATAGTGCTTGGGGAGGTTCACAGACTAAGAGATGGGTGAAAAACTGTATTTGTTTAGGCAATAGGTGTTAATGATGTATTTTCTATGCCCGCCTTGTTCGAAATATTTGCACCTACAGAAAATGAGGGGTTTAATAAGGGTCGTATTTCACACAATGCTGTGGAAAGGCACCTTGAAACTGTTCTAAGGACACGCGTGATGTTAGCGAACATTGAAATTGAGTATATATCGTTATTACATTATTTTTTCCTATGGGTGTGCTGTTGATTAGTACGCCGCCATGGGTGCAGTCAGTGCTGTGCAAAAGCACCTTGAAACTCTTCTAAGGACACGCGTGGTGTTAGAGAACATTGAAATTGACTACATATCGCTATTACATTACTTTCCCCAATGGGTGTGCTATTTATTAGTACGCCGCCTTGGGTGTGACATGCTGCGGTGGTTGTGGCCAGGGCCTAGAGTCTTGGTTGCAAGGCCGTAGGCTGTAGGCCGTAGGCCGGAGGCCATACTTCCAAGACTGTAGGCCCTGGCCACAACCACCGCAGCATGTCACACCTAAGGGATACACCAGTTGTATGTTTTTCATTATCAATTAGATGGTTATGGGGAGTGTGTACAGTCTTGGGTGCATGGGCCATGCAACCGAGAACATACTTGTCAACTCTAAAGTTACAAGCCAACATGGATCTCACTTAGTGCAGTGGTTGTGGCCAGGGCGTACAGTTTTGGGTGCATTTGCAGGCTGTAGGCCACACACCAAAGACTGTAGAACCTGCCCACAAGCAGTGCAGGATATCACATTCATACATTACACTCATACATTCTATTACGTATCTGGTAGGTGTGAGCAGGGCCTTGAGTCCTGGGTACAAAATGAGTACATGCTACAGCTATAATGTTTCATTGTATGGGTGTGTTACTCATGTATAAGCGAGCATGCTGCAGTGGTTGTGGCCAGGGCCTAGAGTCTTGGGTGCATGGCAGTATGTCACACCCATGGATACACTTGTAGTATTGGTAATGGGTTAGATGGTTGTGCACAGATTTGGGTGCATGGTGGAAGGCCTTGCACCCAACAACAAAGTTGTAAGCATGAGAGTAATAAGCTTCTGCACACCCATACATTGCAATATCTATCGACATACAGGTAAGAGTCTATACTCTCGCCACATCCACTGCTGCATACACACCTATAGACACACCAGTAGTATTGCACATCACTCAGGTGGTTGTGGGGAACTGTTCTAAGGACACGCGTGGTGTTAGCGAACATTGAAATTGACTACATATCGCTATTACATTACTTTTCCCAATGGGTGTGCTGTTTATTAGTACGCCGCCTTGGGTGTGACATGCTGCGGTGGTTGTGTCCAGGGCCTAGAGTCTTGGATGCATGGCCGTAGGCCGAAGGCCATACTTCCAAGACTCCAGGCCCTGGCCACAACCACCGCAGCATGTCACACCTAAGGGATACACCCGTAGTATTGACCATCAGTCAGGTGGCTGTGAGGAGGGCCTGCAGTCATGGGTGCATGGCCTACGGCCATGCACCCAACAGCACATTCATACGTAGTGTTGTTAAAAAAACAATGGGTATGCTATGGTGTGGTAGTTGTGGCCCAGATGTAGAGTCTTTGGTGCATGGCCAAAGGGCATGCAGCCAAGAACAAAGTTATAAGCACTGCAGATGTAACCCACTATGGATTTTATATGCTGCATACCCATACATTGAGAAATGTATGGATTTACAGCCAAGTCTGTAACCTGTGGGCACAACTACTGCAGCATATCACAGGTATAGGTACACTCGTACTATGAAACATTACTCAGGTGGTTGTGGGGAGGGCGTATCATTTTGGGAGCATGGCCGAAGGCCCTGCTCTCTAAACCAACTTTATACGTACTGAAATCATATGCCACAATGGTTGCGGTATGCTTTGGTGGTTCTGAGCAGCACCCAGAGGCTTGGGTGCATGGCCAAAGGGCATGCACCCAACACTGAAGTCATAAGCAGTGAGGTTATAAGTAAACATGGGTGTGGTGTGGTGCGGTTGTTGTGTGCACGTTGTAGTGTCTTGGCTGCATGGTTGCAGACCATGCACCAAAAACTAAACTTAGAAGTAGTGAAGATAGAAGCAGCATGGCTTTAATATGGAGTGATGGTTGTGGGTAGGACCTATAGTCTTGCTTGCTTGGCTGTAGGGTGTAGGTGGTAGGTTGTTCATCAAAGATGCTAGGGCTTTCTGCAGGCACTGCACCATATTACTGCCATAGAATAGCCGTGTACATTCGCATATGTAAGAAATTAATGTTATTATACTTACTCTTTAATTTGTTCAGAATCCATAAATGTGTTACATGATTGCAGTACTTGTCGAAAGTAGCCTTTTTTAATTTCTGTGATAAAAGAAAAAAGCATGTTAGTGTTTGCATTTTATAAAGATTTTTTACAAAGTATAATAGACAGTTCAGTTTTTTTTTACCCTCATATTTACTTCACAAACCAGTGTACTGTGCATTGTGCTCAGTTTCTGTGTTTGTTTTTCTAATCCTTGGGTCTGGGGGGAAAAAAATCCTTGGCGGATTAAAAAAACCCTTAATTTGCTATGCTACAAACTATTTGTTTGTTTTCTTTTTCTTGTTCTTTCTGCTTAATGTTATGTTTGTTGCCTTGTTGCTGATTTTTAACAACAGCTAGATACCTGTTGGCGTATTCTAACTGTGCATTTATTCTTACGGTTCTGCGGTATTCATTTATCTATGTCCTTGTTATACAGTCTTGGGCAGTTAGATACCTGATGGCGTATTCTAACTGTTTGTAGTCTTTCACTTCGTTTTTTGGTAATGTAGAAGTACTCATTAGTTATTAAACTTTGGCTTCAAGAAGATTAAATACGCATTTGTAAGATTAGCTGGTAATTTGTGCTTTAGAGTAATGGTGGTATCATTACATTCCACCCATCCACATTTCTTTTTAATGCATGCAGTCACTACGACCTGCATTGGTTGTGGCTCCTGCGTGGTACATTATACCAACTGTTGTAAAGGTTTTCTTTCCAAGTGACACTTGACCGTGTGTGAATCCAGTCAGCTTGCAGTTGTTTTTGGTACCATCTGCTTTATAATGTAGCAGCATAAGTATTATGTAGTTACTATGTGTTTGTATTAGTAAGGTGGAGCGATTGTCTGAATTACACATAGTACATAATCTGCCATGGTTTGCATTCTGTACAAGATGCTGAAATGGAATGCAATCACAATTAGGTATGGATACATACACAAATTGGTCATTTGGGATTTGTTCCTGTATCACATTGCTACAGAGAGTACATGTATGTTTCCACATGTATGAAATCTAGAAGATTTCATTTATAGGTATGCTTTTGTTTTCCAGTACTTGTAGTAAGTACACTAGAAATTCTTGTGGATCTTCTTGTGAGTTTATAGTGAATTTCACTATTCCAGCACAGTAGTCCAATTCTTGTCTTATTCCGTGAACACTGTACGTGTCGTCAGGATTGTTTGTTGCGTTTCTATGAAGGACTAACATTTGCAAACACAATTGGTCTGTACTGTGTAAGTAAATGTTGTTAACAATTGGTGGCAATTGCAATAGAATATTTATTGCTACATTTGCATAGCAACTTACACCAGTTTCATTTGCAAATTTGAATGGACCAGCTAGTTCTGTATCTGAGTGCTTTTTTCGGAGTTTGTCTTCCTTCTTTGAAGAAGTACCTGGTTTACTTTCCCTAATAGGTTCTTCTTTGCTTGTGGTACTTGAGGAACCTTTACCTTCCTTTGTTTTCTTTGAAGGATTTGCTGTGAGATTCTGTTGCATTTCTGTTTCAATTAGTTTTCTTTTACCACATTTTACTTTTTCTGGAACAGGATATAGTTTGAGATGGGGGCAGTACAGTGAACGTAGTCTGTTATATTCTAAAATGCAAGGAATATCAGCGTTCACTTTACTTGCATCAAAGTTGATTAGAAATAGACCGTCAATGTTTTGTCTAGGGTAAGACCTTGGGATTTATGAATGGTGGCTGCATATGCAAGAGTTAGAGAAAATTGTTCTCTACCTACATACATGACTTTGAATACCAGGAATCGAGCAGTTGAGCACCCTATTCTTTTCACTTCTGAAAGTTTGTCAAAGCGAATATTGACAAATTGAATGTTGGTGTCATGTGGGTATGATTGAAAGCCAACAACTGTACCCAGTGCTCCATTCACTAGCCCTTGCTCTACGTCAAGGTTACGTTTAAACATTACTCTACAATTTAAGGATAATTTTAATATTTTTTCCAACCCAGCTGAGTTGGAGATTGAATTTTCTAAGCTATTTAGTCTTGTTGTGGCTTGCGCACACATGGGTATTGTCATGCCATGTACGTCTAGTTTGTCTGTGGCACAAATTTCCATTATTGGTTGCATTTCATTATTTAACATTGTTTCATTGAATTTGAAACAGCTTGAAAGAGTTGGCATTAGGGCCATACAATTGACATTTTTGTGCGCTAATTGTTCCATAACATCAGTAGCACATGCATTATCGCCATAAAGTGCATGAATGTGCCGGTTTCTCAATATTGCTTGTGCTTATTGAGATAGTACACCAACTCATGTTTTCTGTTAATTCTCTGTATTGGAAATGTTGCCAAAGGTTGACATTTCCTATGCTGCCAACTGTTTTGCGGCAGAGTTTGTGTCCTAAGGTTTTAAAAATAGGTTCACCTTTCACTGGTGTCAATTGTAGAAGATCTCCGAAAATGATAATGTGTTTCCCTGCAAAGAGTTCTTCGTAGTTTGTTTTAAGTACTTCTTGCAATCTGAGGTGAATCAAAGCCAACATTAGGTTGGAGACCATGCTCACTTCATCTATTAGTAGCATTTTCATTTGCTTTAATACTCTGCATAGTTCCATTGCAGCTTCTGCAGAAAGTTTGTAATAGTCTAATTTGTTTTGGTGTTCTACTGGAAAAAGTAGTAATCGGTGTAAAGTGACACCGCCTATGTTGTAGGCAGCTAAACCGGTGGGGGCAGTTACAACACTGACAATTTGTTGTTTGTCAATTGCTGAAGGAACTTGCTGATGATTTTGATTAAGAATGTTTTTCCTGACCCAGCTTCACCACTGATGTACAGTAGTATTTGTTTGTAATTTTGGCAGGTAAATTCTTTATTTTCATGCTGTACACCATGTACTATTTGTTTTGTTACGTTTTCAAAAACGGTGCGCTGATCTTTGTTAAGTTTTGCTTGTTGTACAGTTAAGTCTTGGCTTCCTGTTACAGAAGGTTGACTACTGTCGGAAGAGTCCTTATCTAGCTGGGCCTGAAGTTCTTCTTTGTGTTGCTGTTCATTGTGCAACATTGTTTTGTACTTCGTAAAGTTCACATCGGTGATAGCGCTTTCATTTGCTTTGAAAGCATCTTCATAGCAGTCATAGTTATCTAGTATCTCTTCCTCTTTTCTACATGGTTTAAAAAGTTGTAGCAGAGACATGTAATATAGTTCTTTCTGTTGAGGAGTTTTTAATGACAATTTAACATGATTTATTAAGCTTCGTTTGGTAGGTTTCACTAAGCTGCCTTCACAATCTCTGACTCTATATCTGCCTTTGTTTTCATCAGGTTTTATATTATTTTGGTATGCAAAGTTTCGAGCTATGTGGTATAGACACATGGTTTCCAAAGTCCTACTCCTGTTCGGATAGTATGTGTTCAGTAAATTGTTTTTTAAAATGTCTTTGCTGTTGGGATCATTTCTGGTAATTGTTTCTATGTGCTCATATGATTTTAGAACTCTTTTTCTACATTTAGCAGGAACAAGACTTAGCCATACTATGTTGTCTGATTTTCCATACAAAGCAGTACCGGTTAAACGATCTGCTGCTTCATAGGTGCCACATTCTCTTTGGGAGAGCACTTTTATGCCTATACTGTACAATTTCTGAGATAGTGTTTTGTCTGATGATAGGTCATCCCAGAGGTCTTGAAGCTCTGTTTTTTCTGCTTTTGTTAAGTAGGCTGTAACATATCGTGCAACAGCAGTGGAATTGTCTGCAATGTACTGCACATCTATGTTTGCATTCCATAAGAGGGCAATGATTGCATTGTAATCATTGATGTATTTTGATTCTTCTTTTCTTTTTATGTAATACGTGTTCTTAGGTGATTTACGTTTAACATTATGTCGAACTGAAGACATGAAGTTGTTCACTTCATCTGTTTCTGTAACTGGTCTAGGGAAACCAAAGCAGCATTTGGTGTAGAATTTGTATTTGCGACGACAATATTTGCCACATTTGTGCCTTTGAAATTGTAAAATCTGCCCATGCAGGTCACTAGGTGTCCGTTGTGAAGGAATTTCACAAGTGACATATTTTTGGATGAACTGCAAAACAGTGGCATCAGTGTTGTGAACAAATTTAGGTGCACCTTTGATCCATAACAGCATGGGAATATGTGGTGCTCCTCTTGCTTGGTATTCTTTTCTCCAAAAGAAGTGTTGCACTTCTCCGAGGGGAGGAACAGTTTTATTGCAAATAAAGTGTAGCATAGCAATGAAACGATGATGGAAATATCTTGACACATTGACTGGATCTAGAGAGCAAAGTTCTCCAGGTGTTAATAAATGTATGTCGGTTTTGTTGTTGTTTGATATGCGTAGGAACTCATGTAAATCTTCCCATGCATATTCTGCACAACTTAGTGTAACAAACCAAGTTGGTGGTCCAAGGTTTCTGATCATACAACTTATGTCTCCAGGCCGTCGGAACCAGTATTCTTTTGTGCCATGCATGTTTGCAAACAAATTTGTTTTATTTGATTGTAAAACCTCATCTTTTTCTTGTACATTTTGTATTAATTGTGCAGCTGACATATTTTGAAAGTGGGTTCCAGATTTCAAAATGTGTGCAACTCCATAACATAGGGTTGCTAGTTCACTTTCAAAGAGTAGGTGGAATATGTATTCTACATTTTGTCTAAACCTGGGATCTTGCGAATACATTCGTAATGAGCGGTATTCTGATGCTGTAATTTGAGTGGGTCTATCATCGTATCTTCCACCTTTGCCAATAGGAAATAGCAGTGGAAAAGCATGTGCTTCTATACTTTTTTCCCATATGCTCATTGGTGAACTTTTGGTTTGTCGCATTTGGTAGGTTTCTTGTGCATCATCTATGCTTTCATTGGAATGCATGGATGAATTGTGTACTGGTCCAAAAGAGTGGATACTGCAGCAGGATAAAGAAGTTTGAATTGTCCAGTTTCTGTTGCCTCTTCAATTATTTCAGTTGTTTCCCTTAAGCTTTCTTCAATATTTATTTCCTTATAGTATGAATTATTGTCTTTTAGATATTGCAAGGCTTCTTTAACTTTATGTAAATCCACCAGTTGTTGCCAATTTTTTTTGTCTTTTGTTGGTACACCATTAACCAAGACATTAAAGAATGCTCTATTGAACATTCCACTCCGAAAGTGTGTACATTGTCTGTAAGATCTAATGGAAAGTAAACTACTTTGCACACAAATGCCTTTCATCAATTCAGAGCGAGGTACTTTTGCTGTTTTTGGATCAACTGCTTGAAATGGGGGAACTGTTTGAATTATGATGCTCTCATACAAATTGAGTTGTTGCAGGGTTTTTGGTAGTGGGAACAATTAGAAATTATTTGTGATAGCACATGAAGGAGATTGGTTGTTGTCTAGTGTTGTTGTGCAGTAACTGCAACATATCATTTAGTTGATATTTGTTTTCGGCTAAAAGGTAGAGAGCTAATTCAAACCATTTGGAATCTTCATTGTATTCTATTTTGAATGCTACGTCTATATTTTTTGTGTTCCTTTTGTAAAACATTCTTTGGCAAGACACACACACATGGTTTGGTATTTCAGCTGATGCACTTTAAAATTTTAGTATTTTTTTTTGTATGTGTGTAATAGAAGGTTGCTATGTGCAGAATTGTTGGTACTCTGTTCTACAACTATTGCATTTTGTAAGTGGGTTTCACTTCCAAAATATTTTCTCTGAATACGGTCTATTTCTTCTTGTAGATATTTGGGTGTACCATGCAGAAGAGTGTTATTTAAATTGGCGAATTCTGAAGCTGGACTTTTAGCATAGTATATTTTATATACTAGATTTCTTACATTTGCATGCTGTATTGCTATCCTTTTGATATCATGGAAGGTGCTTTTGCAAATAGGTCCAGAAATGCAGGCTAATGAATGCCCTTGTAGTCCTGTGTATTTGCGCACTGGAAAGATATCTATATTTTGCAGCACTTTAATTTTAATTTTGTCTTTACCTTCTACATGCTGATTGAGGAACTGACGTAAAGATTTGATTAATTTGTTAGGAATGGCACACATTGATGTGCACGGCCATTTGTACACTGAACGGTCTGGTTCAGTCGAAGCGAGGGATAATTCTGAGTTTTCAGGGGATACTTTTGTAAGCAGTATTTCTTGTTCCATGATGCTATGGTTGATTTTTTCATACCCTTGTCCACTGCTATAGATGGCAATTGTGTTTGTTTGATTTTGTTTGTATGCTTCTTCATTAAAATATGGTTCTGTGGTTGTTGTGTGACTCCATTCACCTCCACAAATATGTAAGATGTTATTTTTGTTCACATTCCGTTTATTGATAAGTTTCTTTTGTAGTTTGGTACTTAGTTTTGTTAGTGCTTTCATCCTATTTAATACTTATATAAACAGCTTCCTTTTCAGAAGGATTGCACTGTCTGCAAGAGCTTGTAAGATTAATTTTCTACGGTAGGTTTTAAGGGTTGAGGATGATTTCGGTCCTCTTCTTATTAGATTCTGAAGGACTCTATGGCGGAACATTTTGGCTAAAATACTTTTTTTTACTATAGGTTCTTGTCACTATATCAGGATTAATAGTAGCATTGTTAGGAGTACTGGTAGCCGATTTTTTGTGAAGAGTTTTGTCTTTTCTGCCACATTTTGTTGGAGGACGTAAAGTTGTGGTAGTTGAAGCTTCTTTTGTTTTGCGAAATGACTGTGCTAGCTGTATTGTTCCAATGTTCTCTACAAACTCTGTTACAGATGGATGGTTAGGTTGGACACTTTTATTTTTATTGGCTCTACTTCTGCGTTCCTTTCTACAGACGTGCTTTTTGGTAGGCATTCTTTGGGGTCTGTAGAAAAAAAGAAGCCATGGTTTGGTGTGTTTTACAATGTATGTGTGCTGTGTGCATGCGGGCATGAGTTTGATGGGGAAGCTCTTTGTGGTGGTGTGTGAATGTGCACTGGTCTCTCACAATGATTTGGGGAGGATACTTTTCGGTTTGTATACTACTAAAATGTGCTTCAGATGAGAATAGAAAGAGGCCTAGTAGTGAGGAGACGCATTAATAGTAAACGTAATGGCATTACATTGAAACAGCTATTTATTTTCTAGTACTAACATTGTAAGGCGTTTGCATGTTATTTGGGTTCCAAACAGACAGGGATTTGTGAGCCATTCTGCCTGTTAAACTGTGTTTAATAAATGGGAATTTGTGGGTAGAATGGTTCAGAAATCACTATTTGCTTTGGTGCGCAAATTAAATACATAACCTACACACTCTGTTTCAGGAATTGTTAGAATATAAAGGTCGTCCTGTACTTACTTTTTTTTGCAGAATGACCAGGTTTCTTCGGATGTGTCGTTTGCAATATAGATGCTGTTGATTTTCAGGACAGTAGTCTTCACTGCGATTGTAAAAAGAAGAAGTTAGTAACTTTGTGTGTTTAAAGCAGTGATGTTACTGTACACGTTAATTTTGCATCTGTCATCAGAGTATTCTCCTTTGATATTTAACACAGTGCATGTGTGCATTTCACTTCACTATGTGCTGCCTTTGTATGTTACTTGCAGTATGTTAGTTGCAAGTGCTTTAGAAATGAGTACAATTTTAAGATTATAAAAATGCCTTGTTTCTTTTAAGCTGTGTTATGTGTAGCAGAGAAGTTTGAAAGCAATAGGTCTTTATAGTTGCTGGGAAAAATGTTGGTAGTTTCTTATTATAAGTACGATTTTGAAAAATCGGGGGACCCTCAGAGGGCCATGTCACCACAGCAATCGGAAGCGTTTACTTTTCTCATACGATCGTATTGGAAGTAGCATTGATGTAGGCGGTATACAGTAAAAAATTGTGCCATTATCTAATGGAGAATCGAGTTTCGCAGTACATAGGGAAGGTTGTAACGTATGTATAGGTTATGCGGGAGACAGTAATAAGTAGTGTGGTTTGTTAATGTACAATCAGACATCTTGCACTTAAAGGGGGAGCGTTGGTATGTATTGCCTATTTAGATTTAGTGGCATTAATTTGTTTAAATGAAATCACACGGGTTGTACATGTTCTCTGATTAAAATATGCATACCTGTACTTTATACGCATGCATGTGCGCATCAATGGAGCTGTATGTAGAAATCCGCAACAGTTGTACAGTACTTTTCGAAGTAGGTGCTTTGCAATGATATGCGACTTGTATTTAGAGTGATCAATAGTACATTTGAAGTGAGAAATTTTGATGACGGAGTTAGATGTACAGATGTTCAATCTGATTGGTGGATGGTTGTATGACTGCTTAGCTCTGTCCAGTGAGGGAATGGATTCGTGAGTGATGTGCAAAGGGTAGAAGGACTAGTTAAGAGTTACGTGCTGAACGTACACAACGCTTGTGCGTGGGTAGGGCGTGTCACATACGGGTTTCTACAGCAAATCTAGCATGGAAAGGGAACTGTAGCCATCAGCCAATCAGATGTTCCCATTGCTCTTTTGTGTCGAAAGACAGTGTGTATAGCAGAGGTGCAGAGGTTGAAGGTTTTGGTCGTTGGAGATATTTTTGTGCATGGTCTACAGCACTATGCCGAAAGTAGGAATGTAGCGCACCATTTCGATGTGAGAGGAGTAGAGGTGGTGTGGAGCGCTGAGACTGATCGCAATGTGGTGGCAATTCTACGAGTTTGCACCGAGATGCGTGCGATGACCGCTCCTCATGTGGTGATTTTGCACTATGGTGCTTGTCATTTGGGCTACGTGAGTGCATGTACTTTGTTGGACGATTTGGATCAGTTGGTGCAAGACCTCATGAACATATTTTCAACTGCAAATTAATTTTTTCTGGGTTACTCCCTAGAGGAAAATGGGACAACAGGTCTGTTTTCTGTCCTGATCAAGGAATTGGGAGGTGTATCATCAATGGCGGCATGCGTGCTTTTATGTTATGCGCTGGTATGTTTTTCTGCAGCCAGGAGAACATTGTTCCCAGTAATGCGGCTTATTTTGAAGCAGATGGTATTGTGTTATCTTCTTTGGGAAATGCCATGTTCTTTTGGAATGTGAGGCTTGCTTTGGAGAAGGTTCTGTAATGGTTGTACGAGTATTGTAAGAAGAAAAAATATTAAAAAAATACAAAATAACAGATGTCTGTAAGGCATCTGCCCAAAAAATAAAAAAAGGCTCTTTTCAGAGCCCACCTTAAAGGGGAAAAGGGGAATAATATTTAAATGTACAGTCCTCACGCTCTGATCCTGTACGTGTCTGCGAACATGACAGTAGTTTGCAGGCGGTGCCGATTGTGGGGTGGAGATGCATGCAAATGAGAATGTGCGAAGCTAGTGATTTTTCACTAAAGTTCAGTGGGTGTGTTTTGTACGGAGACATTTAGTGAGAACGTGTTTTCCCTGACAGGAGACCTAACAGCCATGGCTTTGTGTGCTCGAAAACAGATTATCTGGATTTTGGGAGACTCATTTAGTATTTAGTATTTTATTTATTTCTATAGCGCACCAGGCCCAGGGGCATGGATACATTGGCTCAAGGTGCATGCTAAAAGTTGCGGTCTATGTGCAGATCTTGGATTTCCTAATGTAGAAGTGCACTGGCATGGCGTGCGTGGAATGAGGTGGCTGGACATGGTACCTCTCTGTGCAACTTTACAGACAGAGCGTCATCCGGACATACTTTTTTTTTTTTAGATTTCTTTATTGGTTTTAACAGTATAACAAACATAGTTGGCATCACTAGTAATATTTACCGCAAATCGACAGAATTACGCATCCCCACCCACCCCCAACTCAAGACCACATTCAACATTATCGTCCGTTCTTATTGGGCCGGATTGATGGCTAGGACAGTTCGAACCGTCCGAGGTATCGTCCGTATTGTTAGGATGAAGTAGTGGCACTGTTAGCGCCAACCAGCGATGCAGTTCCCCACTGGAGTCCAGCCTCTGTTCGAGGATAGCCGTTTCCCACGCACCAGTCTCAGCCGTTATCCATTTCGTAAGGTCCCCCCGCCATTGTGCCTCGGTCGGGGCCCTTGGGCTCTTCCATCCCAAGGCTATGTGTCTCTTCGCTGTTATGTATATCAGATCTTTGAGTTTGTTTAGAGGCTTATTTTTGTGGTTACGTTTGCATCTGCCCAAGATGCAGGCTGCGGGATTGATCACTTCAAGCTCAATATCTGCGTTCGCCACCCTCTCCTGTACCTGTGTCCAGAAATTGCGTATCTCTGGGCAACCGCAAAACATATGCGTCATTCCCGCTCTGGGCTCCTTACATTTGGGGCATACTTGGGCCTCAGCCCCCTTGAATTTAGATATGGCCTCGGGTGTTAGGTAGGCTCTGTTGGTGATGTATAATTGAATGAGCTGCAAACGGGCATTCCTAGAAACTTTCTTGTGGTAGTGAGTTATTTTCTCCCATTCTTCGTCCGCAAAGTCTTGGCCTACTTTGGTTTCCCACTTTACTTTGCTTTTGAGCTCGTTGTTTGTCGTGCCCTGAAGCAAGGTTTTGTACAGTCGCGAGGTTTCATGGCCACCTTCGGCTGTGTTTAATAATGTTTCTATGACCTCATTTTCCGTCTTTGGGGTAGTAGCCTCTGGCCATCTAACCATTATGGCTTGCATCACTGCCCTATGGAGCAAGAATTGGCCAGCAGGTAATCCCGTGGTCTCAGTGAGATCGGGGAAGGGTATGATCTCTTGGTCTCGTGTTAGGTCTCCTAGGGTAGCCACTCCGTAGGGTTCCCACTGGGCGTGCGATTCAAGAGAGCCCCATGGCTGGTAGGCCATAATTGCTGCGATGGGGATTTGTGGGGAGTAGGGATCAGCTGACCCCACTGTTCTGCATGCTCTGTTCCAGAGCTTTATTCCAAGTTTGATTACGTATGGGAAGGGCTGTGGGAGTCTGTTCCAGACCCAGAGTAGATCCCTTAGGAGGAGATTGGGCAATGCAGGTTGGAGGAGCCTGGTGTCCGTGGAGATCTCGTCTGCCATCCATCGCATCACATGCCTTAGTTGGCTTGCAAGGTAGTACAGTTCGAAGTTGGGGACTTTGATTCCACCTCTCTCGTAGGGTCTTTGGAGTGTGTCCAGCGCCACCCTATGTCTGCTTCCCTGCCAGAGGAACCGTCTACATAGTTTATTAATGTTTCTGAAGAAGGAGGGGGGAATGTTGTAGGGGACATTTGTAAAATTGTATAGTAAGCGGGGGAGTGCAACCATTTTGAGGAGACCTGCCCTTCCGGCCGTCGAGAGCGCGAGCTTGCCCCAGAATTCCATAGATTTTTCAAGAGAGTCTTTAGCTCTCACCGTTTTGAGTATATGTTCCGTGTATGGGTCCCGGTGTATCGTGATTCCCAGGTACCTAAAGGAGGTCACTTGCCATTTTAGGTCAAGGGGGGAAGGGATCTTAGGTCTTCCTTATACAGTGCAGCTAGAGGGTAGAGGCAGGACTTGTCCTTGTTAATTTGGATTCCCGTGTATTTGCTAAATCCGTCCAGAGTCTCTAGAATGTAGGGCAGGAGGTGTTCGGGGTTGTGTAGGTACAATAGTGTATCGTCCGCGTACATAGAGATGAGGTGGGTCACTCCGTCCATTACGATGCCCCCATCTCCGTATTCTTGTCTGAGGTATGCGGCTACGGGTTCGGTGGCAATGATGTATAACATCGGGGAGAGTGGGCAGCCCTGACGGGTGCCCCTGTATAGGGACCATTTGTCTGAGAAGGTCCTGTTTGTGCGCACCCTAGCGGTGGGGTTGGTATAGACTAGCTGGGTCCATTTCAGGAAGGCGGGTCCGATTCCCATTTTAGTCATAGTGGCATATAGCCATTCCCAGCGCACTGAATCGAAGGCCTTGGTGGCGTCAAGTGACGCAAACGCGTATCTCTGAGGCCTCTGTTCCGTGCTGTACATGATGTGATGCAGCCTACGCAGGTTCTCTGTTATGGAGCGTCCGGGCACATAACCCGTTTGGTCCTGATGGATCAGGTGGGGGATCACCCTTCGCAGTCTATTCGCCAGCAGGGAGGTTAAGATTTTGCAATCAACGTTTAACATGGAGAGGGGCCTGTAGGAACCGCAGTGCGATCCGTCTTTACCGGGTTTCAGGAGGGGGATAATTACAGCTTCCCTCATGGAGTCAGGGAGGGCACCACGCTCGTAAGCTTCGTTAAACACCTGCACCAACAGAGGGGCCAGGGTCTCTTCATACAATTTATAAAATTCCCCGGGGAGGCCATCAGTGCCAGGGGATTTTCCGGCCGGGAGCGATCTAATGATTACCTTGACCTCATCTGGGGTGATGGGCTGGTCTAGGATGTCCGTCATTTGAGGATCGAGCCTGGGAAGGACGATGTCGTCCAGGACATCCTCAATGTCGGAGTCGGCCATGGGCGGGGGTCTGGCGTATAGTTTGCCGTAGAAGTCGGAGAACACAGAGTTAATTTCTAACTGGGTGTGCACTAAGGAGCCTTCTGGTTTGAGTACTTGGCAAATGGGTGTTCTGGGGGTCTCCCTCTTGTACAGCCAAGGAGTTTACCGGGTTTATCACCGAGGGCATGGGTTTGTTCAATGTGTTTGGCGTAGCTCAGCCTTCCCAGGGACCCCCAGTGCGTAAGGCAGGTTTGTTTTAGGTCAATTACTTTCTGTAAGTGTTCAGGAGATGGGTCTAATCTGCCTTCCAGTTCTCCCAGCTCCCTCTCTGAGTGTTCTAGGGAGGAAGTAACAGACCTTAGTGCTCCACCCATGGCTGCAATCATCTCACCCCTCATGACCACTTTGTATGCCTCCCAGGCGGTGGCTATGTATTTGACACTGTTGAGGTTTCTTTCCCAATAGTCCTCTGTCCTGTCCGCGATGTGTTCGCAGAGGGCTGTGTCATGGAGGGCCTCGGCCCTAAGTCTCCAGGTGGGGACAGAGGGTTTAGGTGGATAAACCTCCCAAGTGGCCAGTAGTGGGGAATGATCGGACAGCACCCTGGGCAGGTACTGAGCCCCGCCAAACATTGCATGTTGTTCTAGGCTTACGAAGAGATAGTCTAGCCTAGTGTGGACCGCGTGTGGAGGAGAGTAAAAGGAGAACTCTCTCAGGTCTGGGTGTTGTTCTCGCCACAAGTCTCGGAGTTGTAACTGCTGTAACAACCTGGACAGCATTTTGGCCGGTGGAGAAGGGCGTGTATGCTTATCATGTGACCTGTCTTTCTGGGGGTCAAGGGTGCAATTGTGGTCACCTCCCCATATCATGGTTTGGTCCCTGTAAGGGCTGAGATGCGAAAATAGGGAATGAAAGAAGGCTGTTGCGTCGTGGTTGGGTGCATAGGTGCTAACTAGGCATATCTCCCAGCCTTCGATTGTGCCGCATGCTAGTGCCATCCTGCCCTCGTCGTCTACTTTGGAGCTTACTAATCTGAAGAGGATAGAGGGGTCTACCCAAATTAGGACACCTCTGGCATAAGAGGAGTAGGAAGATCCTATCAGAATTCCGCGCCATGCTTTGGCCAATGCCTTCAGTTTGTCCGACGTTAGGTGCGTTTCTTGAAGTAGGGCTATTCTGGTTTTACTTCTTTTGATGTAGGCGAATATGCGGCGTTGCTTCACGAAGCTATTCATGCCCCTGACGTTCCATGTCATGATTTTTATCGGGTCAGCCATGGGAATTAGGGGTTACAGTATCTATCTCAGGCTTATCTGGAGGCATTGCGTGTGGTGAGAGGCGCGTGGGGCTCGTTTGAGGTCTGGGTGGGTCGTGGATGTGGGTTCCAACTGGGGTGCCTGCGTCTTTTGACTTCAGCTCCGATAACTGCAATCCCGTCCGGCGTAGGGAGAGTGCTTCATCCGTGCTGTCTACGATGGTTGTTGGTGGTCTTGGTTTTACCCGATTCAGGCACCTAACTTCTGTGCCAACTCCCTTTTCCCCTCCCTCCCATAACTTTGAACGTCCCAAACATAAACCAGGTCGAGCGAGGTCTCCCTCACTATGACAGTCCCGTTTCCGCTCCTTTAGACCGAGCATCGATCGAATGGTGCCCTACTGGCGGGTATCTGGGTACCCTTAACAAGACAGAGCTTCCGGGGGTAGGAGAGTGTTCATCCGGGCGTCTCGTTTCGAGGAATCAAGTCAGCTGCGGTGTGTGTAGTCGTTCCTTGATGGGGCCCCTGGGAGACATTGGGCAAGGTATAGCCATTGAGGAACAAGGCTCAGCGAGGTTGTCGCTTCTTAACTTCAATGTCTGGGATCTGCTCACTGTCCATCCAGTCCCGAGCCTCGGCAGGGGTATCGAAGAGGTAGGATTTGTTGTTGCGTATCACCTTCAATCTGGAGGGGTATAGGAGCATGTAGCGTAGGCCGGCAGACTTCAGTCTAGCTTTGGTGTGTATAAACAGTGCCCTCTTCATTTGGAACTGAAAAGTATAGTCCGGATAGATGGATATTTTGGCTGAGCCCCTGCAGATCTGGCCGCCTGATCGCGAGAAGGCGAGAATGGTTTCACGGTCCCTGTAATTAAGTACCTTTGCGATCACTGGTCTGGGTGGGTTGCCAGGGGGGGGTTTCGAGGTGAGGGATCGGTGAGCCCTTTCGATTGTGAAACCCTGGGAGAGTTTCACTGCACCTACCTCTTGTAGTAGGAGGTTTTCAATGAAGTTTGTGGGGTCCGATCCCTCGATGCCCTCAGGGAGGCCCAGAAGGCGAATATTGTTACGGCGTGCGCGCCCTTCTACCTCCTCAGCCCTGTCTTCCAGGTTTTTCACTTTCTGTTGGAGTGCATCTACATCTCTGAGGAGCACAGTTTTGGCTTCGATGTTTTCGCGTACCTGTGCTTCCAGCGTATCTGTCCTGCTGGCCAAAGAGCGGACGTCTTGGCGTAGGAGGCCCAGGTCTATGGCGACTGCGTCAATTTTATGTTCCACAGCTGTTTGAGATTGTTTAATGGCTTCGAGGATCTGTGTGTTGCTCGGTTCAGTTGTTGGCTTCGAGGGGTCGAGTAGATCTACGGCGTGTGCCCCGTTCATGGTCTCAGGCGCTGTGGGCCCCGCCGCCGTGAAGGTATCGATGGTGGTCTGGCGTTGCTTGGCCCTCGCCCCTTTGGTGGACATAACTGGACCACAGGCGCTTCACTGGTTTAGGGGTGGTCGAGGTATGGTGAGGCGAAGAGGCCGTAAGTTCCCAGTGCCCGCTCCAGTGGTTGAGCCGTTGTGCGGCTCGGTCCGGACGGGAGCAGCGGTAGAGGGCCGCAGTATGATGTGGGCCACTGCAGTGGACCAGACAGATAGCTAATGTGCAGGGGCCAGACCAGCAGTGTTCGCCAGCGTGCGTCGGGGCCGTTTCTTGGGTCTCAGAAGTATTGGTTAGGGCCCGGCTGGCGTTTCGTGGAGGGAGACACCGTGCCTATGTAGGGTGGAAGAGGGAGGGGGGGGCCACTCTCGTGGGCCGGCGGAGATAGCCGGTATATAGCAGTTGGATTTGTCCCCCCCGCTCACCTCGAGGATTCTCCGACAACCAGGCACACGGTTCCGAAGTGGGTAGCACCCGTGTCCGGCTCGTATCAGGCTGGGCTCCTCGTCCTGGTTGTACCTCCTCTCGTTCGCGCACCCGGCCGCTCGAGTGCTTCGCAGGTCCCCCTCGTCGGTCCGGCTGGGCGCTCGTGTACGCCGGGGGGGTCTTCTCCCCTCCGGCAGCCTGGCCCTTGCGGCTCGGATGCAGCCTTAGAGTGCGGGCCGCTGCGCCCTGCTGGGTGTGGGAGCCGCCATTTTGGCTCCGATCCGCTGGATCGTGTCGCACGGTATATAAGGCGAATCCGGTCGCTCAGAGCCCCGGGAGTTGACCCGCAGGTGCAGCAGGGTATCCGCCCTCTGTGAGGCGGTTTGTGGGCTTCCGGACCCCCAAAAAATGTATTTAATGGCAGCTTATGATGGTCGCATCAGGCGGAGCGCGCGGAGCGCGCGGAGCGAACGTCCTCTCGTCATCCGGACATACTTATTATTAATTGCGGAGGAAACAGTTTAGGCCATGTGTCTGGAATTTCTTTGCAATTTGTAATGAAGGAAGAATTTGCGAAGGTCATGGATATGTTTCCAAATTGTCAAATTGTTTTTTCCCGTATTGCACAAAGACAGATATGGTTGCGTTCCTCTGCATTTGGTCCACAAATGGAGAAAGCGAGGCGCAATGTGAATAAGGCTGTTTGTGCCTTTCTAAGAGAAGTTGCCATGTCCTCATTCCACAAAGAAAACATTTTGTTTCGTAGTTCTTTACTTTTTCGTAGAGATGGGGTCCATCTCACATATGCTGGCATCAGATCTTTCTTCGCAATGTAAAAAATGCTTTGCGATATTTTTTGACATCATAGTCACCTATTTCACAGTCTGTTTTTTCTAACCTACATTTTTTGAGGGATACACACCACCACCGAAAGGCTCTTTTCAGAGCCACCACTTACTCCCAGCAAAAAGTCCATTGGTTGTGTTATGCTTACGCTGTGTATCCTACGACTGTCCGCGGACTTTAAAAAAATCTACGGGGGCCTACAATGGTCACTTGATAGTTCTATTCTGTAACTGAGAAAGGCGGCTCTGAAAAGAGCCTTTTAATTAATTTTTGTAATTTTCCAGTTTAGTACTTTTGACGACACGAGACACTAGGAGAGGAAGGCAAAGGAAGGTAAGGAAGGGACACCAACTACGGGGATAAGAAGGGGTAGGTGGAGAAAGATATAGGGTGGCCTTTACTTAGGTAGGGAGCAGTTTTTCTGGTGGTCCGTGACCGTAGCCTCAAAAGCACTTCGAAGACTCTCCCCCCTGCAGAGTACTGCGTCACAATACACACACAATATTGTGACCCTCGAAAGGTATAGGTCAACAGCATTGCGAATGGCTTGTGAGGAAGCTGGAGGGATGCGCTCCCCCACAGGAGTGTCTCTTGTGGTGAGAGGATCAGACACGGAGGATGCTGTGGAGGAACTCAATCTACTACGTTGTTCGCATGGCACCAACTTGCGAATGTCGGCACTGTGGAACGAAGTTAGGTGGCGCTTCATGGTTGTCGTCGAAAGCTGTACGCACCAGGTCTCCCGCGACTGAGCACCAACTGGCACCAGTTACACTTGACAAAGTTTGCACGTGCTTTTGGAATGTTCGCTAAAATGGAGAACAACCGCCACACCCACGACTCTCGCCGAGTGTTAGTAGTGCGGAGTTCCTCCACCTCATTCTCTTCTTCCTCTTGTTCCTCCATCTCTGCATCCTCACCCGTATATCCCTCTGTAGGCCCTTGGGGAGGTGGTGGCGGTGGAGTGTTTGGGGGTGGTGCTGAGGCTAATGAAGCAACAGTAGCCATGGATGCCATAAGGATTAGTTACCTAATGGTCGCTACAGCAATAAAGGAAGCACACTTCTAACAGCTATAGCTAGAAGCAGTATGAAGATGAGCTGGGGGGTGTGGCGATTTATAGGGGTGGAGGGGTGCGCCTCGTGACCATATTGATCACTCTAAAGTGCTGCAAAAATTCTAAACGACACGTTCTCAGGTAGATCTACTGTATGCGACATGTTAAATAGTGATTTTCTAATGTCAAATATTTTCTTATGTATGTATAACTTCAGTTGCAATGTTGCGGAAGCATACAAACTGCGGAACTTAGTCCACACGCTCAGCGTGGGTGCAGTCACATGATGATGTCCTGAACACATCCGCATGGGAAATGCCTACCCGCTGGACAGCCAATGCAAAGTAACAAACATGCGCATGCGCGGCAGTGTTGTACAGACAGTGTTCGGGTCCTGAAACTAATTAAAAGTGCGACACAAGTGAGATGGACAGTTAGGGACAGGCGCGATGTTCGCAGTACTTATGGGTGTACTGCGCATGTGCGTACATGATCTGATGATTGTATGGACAGGTCCAGGGTTTTTAGGACACCTCCATTTTGTTTGACTACGAACATGCCGGCCACCGCGCCTGTTCTACAGACGGTTCCATTTTGGCTGCGGACGATACGGACGGTTACAGTGTACTTAGGACACTACCACTTTGCTTTTTTATAGACATTCCCGCCTCCTGCTGTGTTCTAGGAACATGTTTTATCTCGTTTGTGAGTAGTAAGGAGAGGTACAAAGTCTTTAGGACGTCGTATTCTGTTCATTTACACATAACTTGTACAGATGGTGCATTCTAAGATCAGTTTCATCTTGGGTGGCATTGGTACAGTTATCTGTATTGGCGTTAGAACATCCATATTCTATTGCTTACGGCTAGGTCGAACAGGCGCGCTGTTCGCGAACATTTGAAGTCTTTTTTAAAAATAAATCCTCAAACAGTTCAACTACAGTACACATACAAAAACTTTCTAAAAACACATACACACTTCAATCAACAGAAATACCGGGGGAAGCAGAAACTGGCACGAATATAGGGGAATTAGGGTTCAACACGGGCTGATTGTCAGGAGATGATTTGTGAGGGGAAGAAGGAATGGATGTTTCATCAAAACGTCTATTTTCTACTTGAAGGTTTGGGGATGGGTCAGTAGGAAATGGAGAAAGGGGACAGGTACAGGTGGGACAGTGATAACGTATTTTCACTCTCACAAATACCTCCACAAATTGCCTTAAACTATTAAAATTCTCATTCAGTGGCTCCATTTTCCGTTCTATTCTTTTCAGGCTGTCTTCCTCTGTGTCGTTTGTTGGCCTTTCTTCTTTTTTTCCTGATCTGTTAAAAAAAATATATATATGTTAAATGACCAAACAATACACACCATTCATTTGCATATGCAGAGCACTGTGTACCATTATTATCGCTATCTTCGGACATTTCCCCATGCAGGAAATTCTCCTCCAGCCACTCCAAAGTACTGCACATTTCTGTGTCAAAATGAACAAAACAAAATGATTTTTTCTGTCCCTCATAGCAAAAAAAGTACACACACATATAAGAAGTTCACTTACTATTTTCTTGTACTTTGTGTTGGTTTTAGTGCGTGCGTCTACTGTCGGTCCTGGCTGCAGAGTTTCTGTGAGGTAATTACGTTGGAGGCATAATTTTTTTTTTTATGGTATAATCCATTTCATTCCACATGTGCATTAAATGCATTTTTTTTGTTTCAGACGTTTAGGTTTCTCTATTTATTTAGTAGTATTTATAATGTCTTTGTGTGTCCTTTTTCTAAGTTGCGCATTTTTTGTGTAAGACATTAGTACAATTTCAGATACCCCCTGGCTGTTTGGGTACTGTTTGTCTCCACCGCGCCTGTCTCTAGACAGACGCTCAGTCCGTGCCTTTCAAATCTGAAGAGCTATGGGTTTCTGTATTTTCTATGTTACACGTATATAAAGTAAGCAGATTATACAATATATCTCCCATGATCACATGATGATAGTGTATATTGAGCAAAAAAACTTTATTAGTGCGATGTTATGATTAGGTTGCCCTTCAAAAAACCTATGAAATTCACACAAAAAAACTTTGTTAGAGGGACATTATGGTTAAGTTGCACTACTAAAAACCTGTGAAATTCATTAAAAAAAACGTTATAAATGTGACATTATGTTTCAAAGTAAAATCGAAAAACCCCTGAAATTCAACAGTTATGGTAGGCTAAGCAACCATAACTGCCCGCACCACTGTGCACTGCTAACCCAGGACATGAAAGATGGCATCACAAATGTCATTGATGACATCACTGATGACATCACATGTGCATTTACTTTTCAGAGGAGGGGTTGTGAATGTAATTTTAGCAAACAAATATCAGGGATTATCAGACATGTGCAATAAAGTACATACTTCATCACGCAATGTAGTGTTTTAAAGAAAATTCCATTGCAGTGTTCTTTCCAGTACAGGAACCTAGTCATACAGAAATGTAGGTATTGGTTGCAGCAGGCACCACAGAGGTGCTAAGATTGTACTTTCCAAAGTTCTATAATAAAAAGGTGAATGTTTCTGTATCACACTTTTCTGGTCTGTGAAACGTACTAAGTTGCTAATAATGCATCACTTAGTACATATTTCTAGTAATACACACAAAACATAAATATACTACAATGCATACAAAGAAGGTGCTTATATGTGGAGAGCAAAGTAAGCATACAAGACGCAGTATCATTACCAACTGTGTATAATCTACATGATTATATTCACCCATAAAAATGGTTTGTTTTGTTTTATTCGTATTTATATAGCGCACAACAGCCCGAGGACATTGTGGCACTTGTTACAGTACAAAGCTTAGTTACTTAGTTACATGGTCATTAGCAATATATATACAGGTTGCAATATAGTTACATAGTCATTAGCAGTATATATACAGGTTACAATATAGTTATATTACATTTGCTTTATATTACAATATACATGGCAGAAGTGGAGGAAGCAGTCCTCCACTTTCTAGTTGAGGAGAGTGGCCTTGAGGTTGTTGCAGAAGACAGAGATAGAAGTTTCAGTTCTAAGGGTGGCAGGGAGTGAGTTCCAGAGTTTCGGTGCAATATAGGAGAAGCCTAGACCTCCTGCTGTGGCTCTCTTTATGCGTGGTATGCGTAGCTGGTTGGTGTACTGAGCTCTGGTGGGGCGACTGGATGTGGTCCTTGATATTGCTTCAGATAGGTATGCTGGAGCGGTTTTGTTGATGCACCTGTGAGTGATGGTGAGGATTTTCAGAGTAATACGGTCTTTGACCTGGAGCCACCGTGCTTCATGTCTGGTGTGGGATATATGATCTCTTCTAGGGATGCTCATGGCGGCTCTGAGGGCATTGTTTTGTGTGGTTTGCAGTCTGTGAATGTTTTTGGCGGAGGTGCCAGCTAGAAGGGCGTTGCAATAATCGAGTTTGGCTCCTATAGTTGCTCTAGCTATGGCCAAGCGGTTGGGGGTGGATAACTAGGGTTTAATGGCATTGATGAGTTTGGTGCTGAAAGCTGATGCAGAGGCTATGGCGCTAACTTGTTTGTTCATCGATAGATTTGCATCAATGTGAACACCTAGAGTCTTGACAGAGGATGATACGGAGATGGTTGAGTTGTCTATGTTGAAGTTGTTGTATTGGGGGCTTAGTTTTTTGTCTGGCCCAGGATCAGAATTTCAGTCTTCTCCCCATTAAGACAGAGGCCGTTGATTGCCATCCAAGTTTGGATAGTGGCACAGATGTTGGGAAGGGCCGTGGCGTCTTGGTGATAGAGTCCAGATCCGGGTAAAAGTACTTGAGATTCGTCTGCATAGTTTGTATATGCAACACGCATGGAGTCAAGTAGATCGAAGAGGGGTTTTGTGAAGAGGTTATAGAGGGTGGGGGCTGTACAAGATCCTTGGGGGACACCGCAGTTTATAGTGGTAGGATCTGAGTTAGCTGTGTCAGAGTAGACCTTCATGGCTCTTCCTTCAAGGAAGGAAGTGATCCAGAATGCTTCTTGATTAGAGAAATGAGCTGCATGAGTGAGGTGGGTGGTGAGGTTTGGTGATCTACCAGGTCAAAAGCAGCTGATAGATCGAGGAGGAGGAGCAAGGCAGGTTTGCCTTTGTCCATGATCTGTGAGATTTGATTTTTTAGGTCTAATAAGGTGGATTCTGTTCCATGCCCGACACGGAAGCCAGATTGTCCTTTGCCTAGTATGGAGTTAGCTTCTATGTATGATTGGATCTGGATGTGAACTGCTTTGTCCAGGACTTTTAGAGGAACAGGACTGTCGTTATCGTTCTGTAGTTTTTGGGTTGCGCTGGGTCAAGTGTGGCCTTTTTTAGAAGTGGCCGGACCCAGGCTTCATTGAGATTGTTTGGGACAGTTCCTGTTTGGAAAGATGCGTTAATGAAGGCAGTAATCAGGGGTGCTAGGTCATTGGCGCATTCCTTGATGATTTTGGGAGGGCAAATGGTTTGAGGTTTTTGATGAGATTAAGGACCTCAGGTTCAGTGACGTTTCTGAAGGAGAATTGAGCGTGATTGAGATTACTACGCTTGTGTTGTGTAGGGCGGTTGGTTTTTTGGTGTGGGAGGGCTTTGCAGTGGTTTTGGATTTTGTTCTGGAGGTATTTTATTTTGTTGAGCATGGCGGACTGAATGCTGGCACACCAGGCTTTGGGCCTCATCACGACTTGGGTGGTAACGGTAACGCTATTATCGCGGGCGGTATTAGCCCTACCGCCGAACTCCCCGACGCTAATAGCGCCGGATCAGGAGTTCAGCAGTAATGTAAGTCCCCATTCCCCACTGAGCCCATTCGGGAATGCCCATTCCCCATTCTCAATGGGGAATCTTCACGCTAATACCGCCGGCGGATTTCCCGCCGGTGGTAATAGCGCGAATTTTCGGCAGATTTCCCCCCAGCTCAGAGCTGGGGTGAAATCCGCCGAAGCCCTGATTCGGCTGACCCTTAAATCCGACGGTAATAGCGCTACCGCTGGATTTAAGGGTTACTGCCGAAGTCGTGATGAGGCCCTTTGTCTTTAGTTATCTCGTCAGCGGTGGCCGGAGGAGTGACTAATTCATTAAAGATTGCGAATAGTTCTTTAGCTTGGGAGTTGGCCTTTGAGATCCTATCATTGAAGGAGTTGGTTTTTGCTGCTAAAATGGCTTTTTTATATTGGAGGGCTATTTGTTTGAAGAGGCTCTTATTTTGATCACTCAGATCCTTTTGCCAGTTTTTAAGCGACTGGCGCTTTTGGGCTCGGAGTTCTTCCGAGAACCAAGAGTTGCAGTGAAATGATTTTTTTTCCTTCTTGCTTTCAAGTGGGGCTATAGAGTTTATAGCATTGGTGAGAGTATCATTGAAGATAGCTGATAGTATATTTGGGTCTTGAGAGAAAGGTGGTGCTAGGCATGGGCATTTAAGGTGGGGACGCAAGTTGTCTGCGTTGAGTTTTTTAGAACTTATTGTGGCAGGTGGTGCTTGGGTGAGAGTCTTAGGTTTAGGGTTGATGGGGATGAGGAATTCTATGCATGTGTGGTCCGTCCAGGGAAGGGCGGTGTTTGAGGTAATGTTGGATGCACAGTTGTGATCCATGATCCAGTCAAGGGTGCGGCCTTTGGAGTGAGTAGGGGTGAGGACTCTTTGGGAGAAACCTAAGTCTGCGAGTTCTTTAGCTAGGGTTGTGGCGGATTTATCCTTAGGATCATTGTATCCTAAATTTAAGTCTCCTAATAGAAGTATTTTGGAGGACTTTTTAATGTTGTTGCTGAGTCGATGGGAGAGGTGCTCTTGGAAGTCAGCTGGGAGTCCGGGAGGTCTGTATAGGATGTGGATGTTGAATAGATTATTGGGGGAGAGCTTAAGCTTAGCTGATAGGATATCAGCATTACCGCCCCATGTACTATGGTCTGCTAATCTGATGGATAGTGAGTCTTTGTGGATAAGGGCGACTCCCCCTCCAATCTTATCACATCTATCTTGCCTAAGGATGGTGTAGCCTGTGGGTAGGGCTAGTGCGATGTCTGGGCAGGAGGCATCATTGAGCCAGGATTCAGTGAAGCAAAGTAAGTCCAGATCAAGTGTGGATAGTAGATCATTTATCTCGAGGGCATGTGCAGGTAGGGAGCTTACGTTCAGTAGTGCACATTTAAGAGGTGGGTGTTGTGTGCCTTTGAGGTTTTTGTTTGTACTAGTATGGGGTGAAGTGTGCTTGTTGTAGTGTGTGGTAGTGAGGAGCTTAGTGTGAAGTAGTGTAGAAGCATGTTGGGGCGGTGGGGGGAGAGGGGCAGTGCCTATGCTCTTTTTAGTATGGGGTAGTGCGGGTGCCTAATCTGGTGTTTCTAGTCGTGATGGTTGTGGGTGAGCAGAGTAAATACCTAGGAAGTGATCAATTTCTGAGATTGCGGAATCTGGTGGCTAGGCTAGGTGGCCGAGACTGTGTGATGTTGTAGTATGGTGCTGCGGCATGTGAATTTAGTGCCGAGCGCTGGGTGAGGTGTGCTGGGAATATGTGGGGCGGCGTAGAGGCCATTATAGTGAGGGCTATAAGGATGGCTGTTAGGCTGGCTGAGCGGAGTGTGGCAGGGAGAGTGCGGGAGAGTGAAACTATGCTATGATTGGGAGGTGCATTCTTGGGCATCATGATCGTGGAGAGTGGCTGTGTGGGTGTCTGTGCAGCTGGTGGGTGCTGCTGGTATGTGACAGAAATGACAGGGGAATTGTGTGACTAGTGCTAGGTAGTTCAGAGGCAGGGCATAATAGGTAGCAGTTCATCAAAATACAATGCCTAAATTCGATTTTCTAAGTGGGGCAAGCAGAGGCTAAATGGTGGCAGGGCATAATAGGTAGCAGTTCAACAAAATACAATGCCTAAATTCGATTTTCTAAGTGGGGCAGGCAGAGGTTGCTGTGTTTCAGGCCTGCTTCTTCCCCTATATATGTACATCACAAGATACGATTAAATTCTAAGGAAAGTAGTGTAAGAACATGTGAGAATAGCAATATTTATAAATGTAATACCTTTTGAAAGTTAGGTTTCTGACTGCCAGTAAATAAACCCACCTGGCCTAGATATGGCAGTGAACAAAATCGAAGGGGCTACACATGTGATGTCATCAGTGATGTCATCAATGACATTTGTGATGCCATCTTTCATTTCCTGGGTGGTAGTGTAAGCAGTGCACAGTGGTGTGGGCAGTTATGGTTGCTGAGCCTACCATAACTGTTGAATTTCAGGGGTGTTTCGATTTTACTTTGAACCATAATGTCACATTTATAAAGTTATTTTTAATGAATTTCACAGGTTTTTAGTAGTGCAACTTAACCATAACGTCCCTCTAACAATGAGATTTGTGATGGCATCTTTAATGTCATGGGTGTTAGTCCTTGCAGTGCACACTGGTGGCACGAGTTATGGTTGCTTAGCTTACCGTAACTGTTGAATTATGTTTTTTTCGGTTTTACCTGTAACCATAACGTTCCTGTAACAACGTTTTTCCATTGAATGTCACAGGTTTTTTAGTAGTGCAACTTAACCATAACATCCGTTTAACAACGTTTTTTGTTAGTGAATTTCATAGGTTTTTAGTATGCCACTTTAAGCATAACGTTGTTTTAGGGTAGTTTTGTCAGTAAAGCGAAAAGGTTTTTAGTAACATATGTAGACTTCACCTGGTTGGCGTATGTGCAATTACACAGCAAGTATCCTTAGGACTCCATTAGTGATTGCATGTCCGCATCTTCAAATGCACTTTTAAGTAGTTGTGGAAGCACACGTGTTTACGTTCCACACCTAGACCCATGCATAGGTCATGCACTGTATGCTGATAACACCGCCCCTGTCGCCAGCCCTACGTATTCATGCAGTAGGCTACCACATTTAAAGTATTGCTGTCCACTTCATGGGTGGCTCTGCAAACATAGCAATGTGTGGCTAAAGTACTCCTAACTGTATAACAGGGGGGCGTGGCCTGGAGCCAATGGCGTACAGAGGCTGAATAGCCGAGCTCCGGCCGAGACGCCGTTTCCCGATCCTTTATGCCGGTATAAGAAGTGCCTACAACCACGAAAAGCTGATGCAGAGGTTGGAGAAGCCAACCCCAACGCAACTTGCTTGACCAACCGGAAAATCGGACCCTCTGGTTGGCGAAACTGTCCTCGAATCATACTCCCTCCCCCGCTCCTATACGCATCCAAGATGGCGTCCGGAGCCATTTAGCGGAAACTCCGAGAAGGAAGCCTCCATCGAACGGCACCCAGGGACTAAGGTGGCCAGATCGAGCAGAGACACCACGACGGAGCACGATCGCATGCAGAACATCGGAAGGGAGAGCCCCCATCCTGCTTCTCACCACTGAGTGAGGCCCGCCATAGTGGCGCCTCTTCATCCATGGTACACTACGCGGGCTCATCCGTCGCTGGGGACGGCCCGCTGAGGGCGCACACTACCACGGGAGGTTCCCCCCCAGCGTCGCCCTGGGGCACAGGACATCGAGAACCAGCTGCAAGAGCGCGACTGCGGCGCCCACATATCTCTCGCTCAGAGGCAGGGGCAGTTCGGTGACTTCACAGATATAGCACCCCTACCCCCTGCAGATTCGGATTTATTGACTTTTGACACCTTGGGAACGTAACTCATTACTCTATACACTGAGAGACGGCTGATACCCCCACCGGTAACCCATTTAAAGTGTCCCCGGGGCAGCATCACCGAGACTCCAAAATGGCCACCAGGAACAAAGCGAAAGCAGCCACCATGGACTAATTTGTATCCGCCAAACCAAAAACCCCCACACTGGCTCGCTCTTGTGCTCCAGAGATTACCCACAAGAAAGAGGGGGAATCCACGGATAACCACTGCCAAATATTGGAGGCTATTGCTTCATTGAGGACACACATAGGGCCTCATTAGGACCCTGGCGGAGAGGGTATTACGCCAGCGTAGTGCATGGCGTACCTCTCCGCCATACTACGAGTTCCCGTAGCGCCATGGCGGCCTTTTCCGCCTGGTTTTACCAGGCGGAGAAAACCATGGCGCTACGGGACCTCGTTGTTAATTACGCCACCGTATTTTACGGTGGCGTAATTAACTCCTTCCCCACTCCCATTATACCCTATGGGGCAAAAATGGGAATGGGGAAGGGCAGAATGGGGATTGGGGATTTACCGCTCCGCCGAGGTCAGAATGGGGCGGTAAATCCGCCAACCCCCATGGCGCTATCGGCGGCTTTCCGCCATGCTTCGCGGTGCATTTAGCACCGCGAAATCCGCCTGGGTCCTAATGAGGCCCATAGACTCTAAGATCGACAAATTTAAAATGGACATTCAACTCATGCGTCAGGACGCCCACAAATTAACCGAGAGGGTGACAAACACCGAGACTTCATTAGAAGAAACGGCAGGAGCCACGGCAGTCTTGAAGTCCAAGGTTGCAGACCTAGAGAAGAAAGTAGCGATCCTAGAGGAGAGATACGAGGAGGCCGAAGGTCGAGCTAGACGGGGAAATATTAGGATCCTAGGAGTGCGAGAGGGAAACGAAGGCCCGAATACTACAGCCTATATAGAATCCTTGCTACAACAGGAGATTGGGGCCGGGAAATTGTCGCAAGGATTTGCGGTCGAAAGGGCCCACATGTCACTCCAGAAGCGGTCTCCACCTGGATCATTTCCACGGCCAATAATTGCTAAAATCCTAAACTTTCAAGATAGGGAGATTATCCTTCGCCACTTCAGGGAAGAAGGCCCCATCGAACGTGGCGACTCTAAAATAACCATTTATCCCGATTAAACTCAGAAAGTGCAAAGGGAGAGGAACTCTTTTGTCCCGGTAAAAGCAAGACTCCGACAACTGAACCTGAAATACAGGCTGCTCTACCCATCACGCCTGAAAGTCATCTTCAACGGACGAGCCATATTCCTAGAAAACCCAACGGCCGCCAACATGTGGCTGGAAGACAACAACCTTGCTGATGGTAAAGATGCTCCCCAGATGGAAGAATGAGTCTCTCAGACCGTCGGCACACGACACATGCTGCCATAAATGACCACAACAAGCACAATCAACCCGACCCCAGAAGGTAATCCAACTAACAGTTAGCTACATAGAAACGGCCCTCGTTCGGCCTCTTCGCCAGACACCAGCCCTATCCCCTGCAGACAATCCGGGTCGGGACAGCCACCTGCCCGACCCAGCTCGCGCCCGACACCCAGATGGGTCTGGATGGCTCGAGAGTGCCCGAGAACCACAACGAATATGTAGTCGCTGGGCGCACCAGTTTGAGTTTTGCTAACAGTTTTGTTAGTTATACAGTCTTCGTACCACTTTCGCTGAAGAAACACAGGATGGGTGCATGCCACAACTTGGGGGAGAAGAACCCGATTACTTCCGTCAACGGCCTAATAACCTAAGATTGGCATCACTACAGGCTCCAGAGGATGAGCTGCCAGCCAGCCTCAAAACAATGACCCGATGGCGTCACAACTCAAGGTCATGATGTGGAATGTGAGAGGGATGGGCTCATACCTGAGACGAAATCGAATACAATCCTATCTCCGCAGGAAAAAGGTCTCAATTGCAATGTTACAAGAGACGCATTTTACCGAAGACACCATGTCCAAAATAATAGAGCGATGGGCTGGGACCGGGAGAGGTTCCCCCTACTCCAAATACTGAAGGGGGGTGTTCACATGGGTGAACCCGAATGTGCCCTTCCAATTGCAAGGATTCAAGTCCGATAAAGAATGAAGGTTTGTGATAACGTGGGGCACCATCGAACAGACTCCAATCTGCCTAGTTAATTCGTACTTCCCGCAACACGGGATACCATCTCACCTCAGGGCAATATGCTCAAAGATAGCACTCCACCGAAATAGGACCTTTATATGGGGGGGGACTTCAACTGCGTCATGGATGGCTCTATGGACAGGTCTGCACCACCACCCCATCCAAGTAACCCCGCAACATGTGCTCTGACAGAAACACTGCAACAACTCGACTTGGTGGATATTTGGAGGGAACAACATCCTGTTGAAAAGATCTATTCCTATTATTCAGCCCCGCATAAGATCCACACGAGAATCGACTATCTGTTCATCGACAGGGAACAAATATCATTGGCAGAAACCACAGCATATTTAGGAAGATCAATCTCAGATCACCCCCCACTTATTATGCAATGGCAATTAACAGGACCTAGACCACTGCAGCCCTCGCCAACCCGGAGTTCAGGGAAGACCTCGCTGAAAAACTAGAAGAATACACTGACATTAATAAAGGCTCCGTATCTACTTGGAGCACACTATGGGAAGCCATGAAGGTGGTGACCAGAGGAGAAATAATAGCAAAAGCTGGAGGCACTCGTAGGCAATTGAGGTCTGAACTCGAAGCACATGAAAAAGAGATCTCCCATCTAGAATCCACCTCAAATATTACTCCGGAAGTTGAAACGAAGTTGAAGGAGGCCCGTGAGAAGTGCCAATCTTCCTGGGACAGATTGGAGAAATTTGACTTTGCGAGATACCCTACCAGGTCTCATAAGGAATCCGACAAACCCGGCAGACTGCTGGCCTGGCTGTGTAAGCGCGAAAATCCCAGGCACCTCCCAACGGAGATACTAGACGAGAATTAGACAAGTCATAAGACACAACTGGGAATAAATGAAGCGTTTGCCAAATTCTACTCCAGATTGTACTCCCACGAAACACAAATAGACAGAGACGAAATCAAAGAAACACTAGATGAGATAGGCCTCCCCAAAATATCCATCGAACAGAGAGAGGCACTCGAGATGGAAATCACAGCAGAAGACGTGACTAGTGCAATCCTCCCGCCTGAATTTTACAAAACATACGAATCCATCCTCACCCCAATCCTCCACGAGGTCTACCTGGAGGCCTACGAAAACGGGGTCTTACCTAACACTATGGCCCTCATTACGACCCTGGCGGAATTCGGAAAACGATGGCGGAAATGCAATACCGCCATCGAATAGCGCTCGGTGCGACTATGACCCGTCACCGCAAAGTACGATGCCATTAGCGACACCGTAGTGAACGCCAACGCTAACTGCACCAAGCACGCGCGCGCGCGCCATGCCAAACCGTAAACACCACCATGGCGCAACGGTACGCCAATTCCGACCCCAGCGGACATGTACCTAACGCCATCAAGCATGGCGGAATGCACCATTCCGCCATGGTGAGAAGTACGGCATCGCGAATCAACCGTAAACGGCCCCACTGACTGCCCGTACACCGCTCCCTGCCCACAAAGTACAACTCCCCGTAGGTGCAACGAAGCCACAATGCAACCAGTGAAATGCACAAGTCACCCATGCATGCCAACGAACAAATGAACCTCAAGAGGGGCCAATGGGAGCTGCAGGGCACAGATGGCACGAATACAGAAGCCATCCCAATGGACATGACCACAGTCCCCCACCAAGAAACGCACGCAAACACAGGCACCTGTGACCAGCAATTTCAGAAAATCACAACATTCCACCAGTCCACCTGGCTGACCGGCATCTGTCACACAAAACCCAATCCCCCACCCCTGAGCATGACAACATACAAACTGTCATATTGGCAGCCCCCATCCCTGACCTCACGGGCTTCGTAGGCAAACGCGCCCAGTACAGGACCACGCAACAAAACTCCGAAGCTGGAACCCAATGCAGATCCCCTCACAATACATCGCTCCCCAAATAGGAATATGCCACATCACTTGCAAAGAAGAACGCTACACGGCCCATATCAGAATAGAATTTTAATGCACATCAATATCACCAAGCCCATACAGCCATCAGGCCATGAACTCCAAAACACATTTCACCATTGTGGGCTGCATCTGCAAGAAATGACCAGCCACTACTTGTGTGACGCCCTGTTCCCTCATGGTACACAGAGCCACATTCACGTACGAAAAGGCAACATGGAAGCGCACAGAACCGCAGGGCCGTCCCAATGGGGAGGCACTAGTCCAGCTGAAAGGCCGAAATGTTGCTCCGAGCCACCAGTACTGCGTAAGGGCATGTGGCCCATTGGCGATCGTCCCATAAGATCGTAATGCTGCTCCACTGATTAACATGAAGCAGCAGGTGTCGGGAGTAAAACCCATCTGCAGGAGTGGCATACAGATGGCAGTGGCAAAAGGGGAGGAGATACCTGTCAACCAAAAGAAAAGAAAAAGAACAGAATGGCCATCAGTACTACATTCCAACAACTCACTGCAATGATCACACTAAATCCACAGCCACATGCATGCTAGCCCACTCCAAAGGATCATCACCACCCCAAAACCACTTGCGAATCATAACTATCTATATCGAGGTGAAAACACCATCACAAACGAGTGTACCTGTGCATGCGTCTGTGAAAACAGAATCCTTCAGATGGGATTGGTAACGTGCATGGACACAAGTGTCTGAAGGCGCGTCGAGACAGGGAGGGCTCAACAAGGCCAGATAGACGATGGTCCCACTATGGCAGCCCTGCATCACATAGCGCAGGGGGGGCGGACAGATCCCAAGAAGCCCTGTACATGGCAAACTCTGTATCAAATCACCTGCCCATGCATCCATTCATCATTCCCTCATCCCGTAATGAAAACGCCTGAATATTTACTCACATAACATTAGAAATATCCATTGAGTCTGTGCGTTATGCAGCCTGCAAAATCCACAGTGCCCCAGCACGTAATTCCAGTCTAGTGAAGTAACATGTATTTGGGAACGTCCTGCCTTATCGTCCACTACGCAATTGCGCATCCCATACTATTCATATCAATCATAGCATTCTCGCCATGGCCCCTGTCCCAAGGACATTGAACAATAGAACGTTATATTTGCAGTCAGACCTGTGGGCATCTCCTCGCCGCTAGCTGAAAACCGAAAGCGCCGCCCTTCGAATTCCTCATTTGCAACATCACGTCGAAGAGGCATCTGTGGCCGTTTGAATACACTAATTAATCCATCGAGTGCGGCTGTGTGTGAAAATGGCAACTGCCTTCACCCACGAATGGGACGCCCCGCCCGTCGTTGCAACTCGGTACAGTGATGAATGAGGGCCCACCGTTACTCGAGTACTACGTTCCACTGACCCTTCACAACTCTGTTCGCGACTGCACAGATAGTATGTGAAACAATGGGACCACAGCAGAATGAACATATCAACCAATGTTACACGGCCATCGGGTACAAATACAAGATTGCAATAGCAAGATGCCATTCCACGAATTGCAGCGTTGTGCGCGGGACGTGCTCGGCCAAAGGGGAGAGCAGTTTGCACAGGTGGAATGAATCACCACAGGTGGAGGCCATTCAGCCTAGAAACACATAAATTGCACAGCCAGTCTCCTCCCACAACCACACCGAAATGCTACCGGCAGGACTCGCGATGTTGGCCCTGGGGGACCTGATAGCACTGCAAGTACTCCAACTCCAAGAAGAAGATGAACACCAACTACAACCGGCCGCACGGAGGAGACGCAGGAGGAGGAGGAGGCCAAGGCAGGGCCAGCAAGGGCCGCCAGCACAGCCACTACCACCACGCAGGCAGCCCGCAATCCCACGCCTCCGAGCACATCCGTTCAACCTCACTGATGAGCAGATCCACACCCTCTACCGTCTGGACCGGGACACCATAACCGCCATTGTGGACATGACACAGGCTGACCTTGTCAGCATGATAGATAGCCCAACCGCCATCCCACCCCTACTGAAGGTGGTGTCTGTACTCCACTTCCTGGCCACAGGCACCTACCAGCACACAGTCGGACAGTTGCATGGCATTTCTCAGCCACTGTTCTCACGGACACTATTGCAAGTGCTCGATGCCCTCCTGAAGCACGCAGACGACTACATCTCCCTACCACGCTCGGAGCTGGAAATTACCAACACAAAAGTGGGATTCCATGCACTTGCCGGCATACCGGGTTGCATTGGTGCCATCGACTGCACCCATGTGGAATTGGTCGTCCCACATGCCATGGAGGCCCAGTACCGCAACCGAAAACAATTTCATTCTCTGAATGTACAAATGGTGTGTGACTCCAACAGGATCATTACACATTGTTGTGCCCGATTCCCTGGATCAACCCATGATTCTATGGTCTTGAGGAACTCTACAATACCACGCTACATGGAGCGACACGCAGGGAACAGATCCTGGCTACTCGGTGGGTCTCATTTCATGCATGATGATGTGGGGTATGTGATTCGGCAATGACCTGGCAGGAAGGGGGCGGGGGGGGGGGTGCGTACGTAGCAATGGCATTCCACATCATACGTTTCTCGTCCACATACAGGTGATGCTGGATATCCACTGAAGAGATGGCTCCTCACACCAGTCCGGAACCCACGGGACCAGCATGAGGAGGACTACAACCATGCCCACTCACGTACCCGTGTAGTCATTGAACAGGCATTCGGCCTACTGAAGGGTCGTTTCCGCTGCCTCAGCAGGTCTGGCGGGGCACTCCTGTACCGCCATGTGAAGGTTGCAAAGATGGTGATGGCATGTGTCATGCTCCACAACATGTGCGTACGTAGAAATGTGCCCATGCCCCCTGACGCAGAACTGCAAGCACCTGAAGATGGTCATGATGAGGGTGGGGATGTGGCAGCACCTCAAGGAGTCTGCGAGGCACCGGAGGCCCGTGACATTCGTCAGCATCTCATTGATGTATGCTTCTAGCACTCACGCCTGGTGGCTGATACATGGACACGGGACTCGTGGCACTGTGTGTGTCTGGGACATGCACAATATGGACTGTACGCCTATGATGGCCTAGTACACAAAGATCAATGTCCACACATCTCATTGGTTGATCGTGCACTTTTTATGGCATATGTGATATCATGTTGTACACCCTATCGACCCGCCACCCAAGTGAGCCCAACACACCCCCTCCACCCTCCCACCTCCCCCCCGAACACCAGTGTCCAAAGATGCTCATCGTCAGTGGGCAGTCGCTATTGCAAGCCCCCTCTGCGGGTATCAGGGGCACCCCTGCCTGTGGAGCGCAGGTTCCTCCCAGATCTACGTTGGGGGCTGCCCTGGACGGAACTTGCAACGGATGATGTCTCTGCCTGCTCACGTCCATGCATGTCCCTAAGGGTTTGCGAGAGCTCAGTGAGCACACGGCGCACTGCGGCAAGTTCACCACATACGTCTTTGGACGTTGCATGCAGTTCCCCCCTCAGGCTCTCGGTGCTTCTCTCCATTTGGACTCTCAGGCTCTCGGTGCTACTCTCCATTTGTGCCCTTAGTGTCTCTGTACCTCTCTCCATTTGTGCCCTAAGTGTCTCAGTTGATGTTTCTATGTCTGCCTTAGTGCCCCCACATTCATCGGCATGGTCCTTGAGGAGCGTGGCCAGTTGCTGCTGTTGCACTATTAACTGGTCGAGGGACTGTTGCCTCTGCTGGGCCATGGCCATTTGCGGGGGTGTCACAGAGGGGCTGTTGTCCTCATGTTGCCCTGCCACAGGGCTTGTGGGGGATGGCCAGTCGTCGTCTTGTGGGTGCCCCTGCGTGGTATCCTCATGTAGTACGGGATGGAACAGACAGGGGGATTGGGACAGGTCATGGATGGATCTGACTTCGACATCCCCGTCTTCTGTGTCGGAGCATGCTGCCATCAATGGGGTGTCACCTATGGTGCTGCTGCCACCGGAGGCAGTGCCTTCTGTGGCATCCGTTGGGGGGACCTGTGGTGGTGGTGTTGTGGGCATGCTGGCTGCTGGGGTGCCTGTTGATGTTCCCTCCTCTGTGCTGCCACCTGATTTGTGCTGCTGCCGTGTCTTGATGCGTGCAGCTGAGGTGGAGGGTCTTTGGCCGTTGGTCTTGGCCCTCTTTGCAGGTGTGCTGGTAGGGGTGTCCTGCAGCTCGTCGTTTGGATCGGACCCTGTGGTGGAGTAAAGGAGGGCGAGGGTTATTGGTGGGTCTGTGGGAATTGGAATGGCATTGTATCACATGCATTGGGGTGGTACCTGAGGGTGATTTGGGTCGGGGCCTTGGAGGTGCTTCCATTTGTGTGTGGAGTGAGGGTGCAGTTGTTTGGCAGCCTGCAGTTAGGGTGTGCCTGCTGCACGTGTAGTGCGTGTTTTAGGGGTTTTTAATTATTTATGTATTTATTGTGGGTTTTAACGTGCGCTATCAGGACGATGTGTGTGGACGTTCTCCTGGACATGTGTTTCTGTTGCACTATGGGGACACATGGTGCTTCACATGGATGGACTTTGTGGTTTTGGCATTGTTTCATTAGGCCCACCTACCTGATTCTTCGGATGTCTGCACTCCTTTCTCCATCCCTCCGACTCCCTCTATGCTCTCCATTCCGATGGTGGAGGCACAGATTTCTTCCCAGGGGGTCAGCTTGATGGGTGATTCCGACCCTCCCCCGGTGGCTGTGGCAATGTTGCGGTTGGCAGAGAGTATGCTGCGGACGCGTATCCGCAGGTCGTCCCATCGCTTACGGCATTGCTGTGGGGTGCGGGGTGCGGTCCCCACCGCACTTACCCGCTGTGCCACCAGAGCCCATATGGCCTTCTTGTTTGCGAGTGCCGTCCTGGTCATTTGCGTGCAGAAGACGACGGCAGCATTCTCCTGGAGGGTCTCTGTTAGCACGGTGAGTTCCTCACAGGAGAAGTGGACCTGCGGCTTGCGGTCGCACGCTTTCTTCGCTACTTTTCCCATTTTTCTTGGTTTCGCTAGGGTGGATGACGGGTTGGGTTGTGTCTCAGGGTAGTGATTTTAGTGGTTGTGTGGTTTTAGTGGTTTTATAGGTGTACGGCGGGTTGTTTCCCGTTCCGGGCCCGTGTTTTAACTTCCGTTTCCGTATATTTCCGGTCACCGTACTTTACGGTAGGCGCACACTGCGGTGTCCGCTGTGATGGGTGGCGGTATTGCACCTAGGGCGCCGTACGGCGGCGGTGTGGGCCGTTTTGGGTTCATTTCCGCCATCGCGGACTTTGCACTTCCGCCATGCCGTGGTGCTCGTGCCCGATGGGTCGGAATGGGCCGCACTTTGCTCCTTCTTGCAATGGCGGAAACGCTATTTACGCTGTGGCGGTCCGGTCAGTCACTTTCCGCCAGGGTCGTAATGAGGGCCTATGAAAGAGACAATAATTATTCCCATGCTCAAACCAAACTAACTGTATAACGGTGGTCGGTCAAAAAACCGAAAACAAAATATCGAATCACAAAAATATCGAAAACAAAATTTCGAAAAAAAAAATCTCGAATTATTTATTTATTTATTTATATGTATTTGTGGGTTCAGGTAAGTATAAAAAAAGGGTAAAATAAAAAAAAAAAAAAAAAAATGGGGGTTGGGGGGAACCCCCCCATTTCGAAATAAAAACGTATTAAAAAAAAAATTCGAGATTTTTGTTTTCGAGATTTTGGACTCGAGATTTTTTTTTTCGAGATTTTGTAATTCGGTTTTTTCACTATAAACCCTGTATAACAGCCACTGGTAAACAAAGAACAACAAACTGCACTGTGGCATGGGCGTGTTAAATGTGGCATTACTTTGATTTATCTGCTGCTTCCCTTTCCATGACCCGGAAAACTGATACATTTTGTGTGCACTCAGCAGTGTGACGGAAAGTATGAACAGGTTGCATTCCGGTTATACAGTTGAAGAAAATATGTAACTGCAAGTGGGACAGTTTGTAGTAAGGCTGCAGAATTTCAAAGTTGGTGCACCTTCTTCACGCGCATACTAGAGCATGTAAAGGCAAGTTAGGAAACAGCAGAATATGCAGAGCGCAAACGGTTAGAAAAGCGCTGTATGTGCATGGGTTGCACAGAATAAATGGCTTTGTGGTATATGTAAAGAAGCTGTGGTTGACATTGTTGTAAACATTCTTGTATTCCACAATGTATGTAAATCTGTGAATAGTACCGCTAACAGTAATGGGGTAGCATAAAGTGTTTGTACTGCATGTGACGACAACTCAAATTAAAGGACAAAGGAGCAGTGGCTTGGGACCGCCTTTCATACTTTCATGTACAGCATTTGCCACATCTGCTGCGGGCAACAAGAGGGGCACTCCTGTAGGGCAGCGGAGCTGTAAAACAACCCTTCCAAAGCATATGCTGCACTACAGACCCTTAGCCGGAATTAATGAGGGCATTTACAACAGTTTTTTCATTGAATTTCATAGGTTTTTATTAATGCAACTTAACCATGATGTCGCTTTAACAAAGTTTTTTCATTGAATATATATATATATATATATATATATATATACATATATATATATATATATATTCAATATATACATATATATTCAGGTCCACACAGCTGTTTGGGTGGCAGGGCTATCAGGCAAAGATGGCAGACAGCAGACAAAGAAGCTAACAGACAATCATGGCTGTAAGGAGAGAGATAGAGCAGAGAGGCTTTCCAGAGGGGAGGGGACAACTCCCTCTTTTTTCTTTTACTGGATTTTGAAGCCACCATGCTGGATTCTGGCTATTGTGAAGCATTCTGACTTCCTAAAGGACTCAGTCTATTGACTTTCGAGCAGAGCTTGAATTCTGTTTGAGCTGTGTGGGGAACAACCTAGTTTTTGCCCCCAAAGGCAGATCAGCTCACCACCTGAAAGCATACACTTTATGGGCTGGCTCTACGCTGACACCCTTAATCCCAAAGGCCATTTAATTATTTTTTTGAAGCATTTTATACTATTTTTAATAGGTGTCTTTTAAAACATATTTTACATTGTTTTGAATTTTCAATTTTTTCTTGAATTTTGGATAATCCCAGGCACCCAGTCTTCCCTTGCCCTCTCAACTCCCTACGTGATACGTAAGTGATCCTACCTGCTACACTTAGTGAGTATGGAAAGGCATTTTGCCCTTCATTTCATATCACATTGAGAAAGGTATTGAGGTATTGCTTCAGGCAGATCCTCTATGAGATTGCCTATCATGATTTGGTGAGGCAGGTGCTAGATTGCCTGGCATGATTTGTGAGGTTGCCTATCATGACCTGTTGAGGCAGGTAGTTGGTTTTTAAGGTGACTATGATTTCCGGGAGAAGGTTGATCAGTCTTAGTTGTGATTTGAGGTAGAGGCAAGGGCGATGATTTCAGCTTTTTCATTAATGATTTTCTACATTTTAAGTGTGTTGTGTATAGTGACGATAATAATGGCAAAGTATATTACAAATTTCTCATAATTAAAAGACATATTTCTTCATGACAAATTTCTCATAATTAAAAGACATATTTCTTCATGAGAGTATAAGAAACATTCATTGAGTGTTCATTACTGAGTGAGGAGTACTTGAACATGAACTTGAATAATGGGGCATCAATCTGAATGCATTGTTTATTGAGGTGTTATAAAGGGTACAGCTCTTTTATTATGCACATATGAAGGGTTATTGGATGGTGTGAGCAGTGGACTATCAATAAAAATATATGTGACACTGGTAAACCCCTCCTGTGCTGATGAATGAGTAGCAGACACACACTGCAAGGGGTTGATCGCCTGGTCTCAATATGGATGCGCAGCGACAAGTATATTATGCCTTTGCCTGCCACAACTCTTACCACAGCCTCTGCTGGGGGTGGCGGGGTTCTTGGACTCTCCCCTGGGGGTGAAAGGAAAGCTATAGAGGTAGAGGTGAAAAAAATCACATGAGCTGTTACCATTTACTTGCCCTCTGGGTCCTAACAGAAAGTAGACCACACATGAGAATGGTTGCATTATCAACTAACAAACTCAATTTTCTAAAACTTGAGGGGATACTTTGCACTTACACACAAGTTGAGGGGCAACATTCCCTGCATCCCCCACAACAATGATATACATGCATGCTGCTGCCCAGACAAGGCATAGTAAAATCAAAATATTGGGCAGCAATGTCCCAGAATTTCCATACAATGTGGGTTGTTTCACATGGAAAACATCCAAGTGCCTAACCTTTCACAAAACAAAGCTCATTTCATATATATTTATGTGTTCCGTTACAACTTGCACAATAATGCCACACTGAGCACAGAATCACACATTTTACCAGAACCGATTTCTTGGATGCATGTGCTGTCAATACTTTCTAACAAAACAATGCCTCTGATAATTACTTCTAGCATCGGATGCACAATCTAACAAGAGTCAATTAATAGTGTTAACGCCTAATGTTCTTACAGCCCTTGAAGTTGATATGTTAGCGTCTGCTATTCATTCCAATTCACTCTCTGTTGCTGACAGAAACATTAATGGTGGGCAGTTGTGAACAGGGTAGCATGATATAATCAGTTCAGCTGTGTTGCAAGTAATCAAGAACTCAAAGGGCCTTACAACTAGCCCATGCACTTCTGCTGTATAGGCTATCCCATCACTCATGCACATAGAACATCACTTCATCAAACAGCAATCTTTACTTGCAGACATGAATAGTGCCAGTAACCAGACAAATTGTGGAAGCAAACTCTTACCGCATGCAACACTAACAGCAAACTCAGCACATCGCCCCAAGCTTGGCGTATTTGTCAGGCTACTGCCAGTCCCGCAATCAGCTCAATCAGACACAGTTACAAAAAGTAAGAAGGGACTGTGTAATGTGATTGACCAACTGCAGTCATTGTTCATTGGGAACCTAGTTGCATATCGTTTTGACAGCACAAATAGAGGCGGCCAGAAACAACAGTAATACTAGCACAATATAATGCAAAGCTAAATTAGAAACGCCAAATGCAACAAGCAGCAGGGAAACAAAGCATGTTTTTAAAAGCATGATTCACAAAGCACCGCCCTACTTAGACAGATCTGCTGGCTCTTTAAACAGGTCGCTGTTGGCACTGCAATCATCATTCTTGATACACAGCTGGCCTCCCACTGAATATGTGCTTGCAAAAGGTGGCAGAGAGCAAACTCTCACGCGCTCTAGTCTTAAACAGACTGCGAACATCTGCTGCGCCACAGCTCATGGCGGGAACAGGGCACTAGTCTGATTGCACCGGGAGCCCTTCATATTCACATTTGGCATTGCAAAAAGACGCACAGAAGACTCATATTCAAGGCTCATATTCGGCGCATATTGATTCTGCACTGCATTTGAAGCCTGGCCGACACACAACTGCACGGGAGAGGCACTGGCAAAGAGACTCAATATTAAACACAGCAGGTCTCCGAAGCTCCTTACCCCCAAAAATGTCCCTACAATGTGAAATGTTGCTTTTTTCTTTAACAATTGTAGGCAATCAAGAAAATGCAAACCGGTTTCTTTCCCCTAATCTTGAAATATGAAGGCAAATACCAAACCAGCAGTTTAAACGTCACAAAAAAACCCTTAACGGTTAACATCTACTTATCTTAAATGCTAATGTCTTGCATTTGGTCCTTGTGCGTGAAACTTCAATTGCTGGTCATACATAGGGCCCAGGCATGTTTTATTTCAGTCATTGGTCAAAGTGTGCTGATGCTTGCAATATCTGCTGTCAGTAGATATGGCAGATGGCGATTGCTAGTGGTCATTACAGTTTTCCCGGTGTTGTAACAATTCCAGTAAATTAGGCACCGGCACTTTAACCGCACCGGGAAAACGCAAGTTTGCTGGTGGTGTTCATTGAATTACCTCCAGCCAAAAGCTGGGGGTAAATCAGGCCCCCAACGGCAAAACAAATGTCAGAATTACCGGCACCGGTATTTTTTGGCAATCCCTCCATGGAGTCCTATGCGCATATGCATTTTGCACGGATTCACCTGTTTCACATCGGTACACCAGCAAACAAAGCATGTGTGTGTGATCTGTCCACTTGCATGTGTGCAGGACACACAAAAGCACACCTTTCGTGAATCAGCCTCCATGTGTTTGTTGTACGAGATGGATAAGGGGGTGAATTATCCCAAGTGTGGGAGCTGATAGGGGAAGGCGATTTGGGGTATCACACATTGTAGAGCAAGCATTTACAAAGCCAATAGGATTTTCACACACGAGTCGTTTGTTTGATGAAGATGCATTATGTCATGTATTGCAGATAGATTCTAAAGCACTTCTTCAAAGTGCTGAGGTTGAAAAGGAGAGATGGAGCAGAACCCATGGGGGAGAGTGCGAGTAGCAGAGGAGAGGTGATATCTCAATTTTGTGTTGTGCTGTGTGTTTAGTCTAGTAAGATTGTGTACAAGAGGTGATCTAGTATGAGGGTACTGTTGGCTTAGTAGAGAAGATGGTGGGCAGATTGGGCCTGATTAGTTAGAGGTTCCCTGGGGTGTTTAGGAGACCAACACACGTCTGCACTTCTTCAATAACCCACACTGACCATCTGCAACAGACACTCACCCTCTAATTCTCACATGCCTGCAAGACACCCGGGTATAGCCCAACAGACACCTAGACACCCCATAAGACACACATACATCACATTATGGCCACACCCTAACTGCATCTCTCGCAAAGTTTCAGCCTAGGAGTCACACCCAAGCAAGAAAACAAAGGATCCCATTGCACCAGGCTAGGGCGGGATTTCTCTTGGCATTAACATCCATCAATTTCCATCCTTCTTCTGTTGTTAATGGGTCACACGAATTCATTAGGCACACCAAGAGTCATGAACATAGCTAATATTTTGCACATATTATTGTGCAGGCAAAAGCAGATCAATACAGCCTTCACGTTGACATTGTGGTGCAGAGTGAATTGTGAGAAATGCTTCCTTTGTATTCTGATAAACACTGATTCGTTTTTGGTGGCTAACGCAAAACACAAGAGGTGATGGCTGAAAGGTTTAGAATTAAACCTAACCCCTGGCATCAATCTGGACAACCCTCCAGACCACTGTTCTTTGGCTGCCAAGCCATTACAGAAAGGGGAAAGGCCATATGCAAATCAGGCTTGGCTCCACCCCGAAAGAGGCAGTCCACCCCGAACTGCTAGGTAACATCCCCTCTGCACGAGAACACAAGCATCCCCAGACACGCTTCAGCCTCATTGGGCATCACGAAAGAGATGCAGCTTGGATCTCCATGCCCAGCAGGATTGGGACCTATGTCTGGGCATATATATGCCACTCAGGGTGACTAAAGTAAAACAAAAGAACCTCCCAAAAGCCTTTGAGTCAGGTGTTGAATGTGCCCCCACAGTGTGCTGCATTACAGGCGCCTTCATTACAACGGGGTTTCACTTCAGTTTCCCAACAATGGCAGAGTGAAGCTTGAGCTCACTTAATATATCAGGAAAGGTTCCAGAAGAAGATTCCTCCGGCTGTAGGTTCTATAATCCAGGCAGCTTATACGGATTTCCTTTTTCATCACAATAGGAAGGTTTAAGGGTTCTGTAATGGTCCGATTGGAACATGTGCCTGGGGGATCAAAAGTACAGTCCTGTGGCAAGGATTCTTTTCTCAAGCATCCTTTTGATGAGTACTAGCTACTTTGAAGCTGTGTATATATTGTAGCTGGCCAACACATGTAGATAGCGGTCGAAGTGTATGAAAAGAAGCAGTGGAACTATGTTCCCTGCTGGCCTGCCCCCGCTCACCACAAACACCATCACCACACACCCTTCCATGCGCAAACCAAACCCCCAAACCAACGCATCTACTGTGTAAGGGAACGTTCAGTGCAGTCCACTGAAGGGCAAGTTTCAACTTCTTTCTACACTCTTAATTTAAAAGGAAGCCATTCCGGAACAGTTTAAATTAAAAAAAAAAAAGTATAGGAACAGTAAAACATAATTAAAAAAAGAGGAGCACTGCTCCCAACCGCTCCCGCCCACTTCGACCACTGCATGTAGATGACTACATAGTTGCCAAACCCAAATGATCAGCACTCTACACTTGAACACTGCAATGTATCCTTGCACCCTTGCATGTATGCCATGTTGACCCCGCCTGGTTATGCTAACCCTAACCATGATACAGTCCATTTGTATTTCAGAATAAGGGGGAACGGGTGCTGCCCATGCCTAGCACCAGCTGTGAATCCTGCCCAGGTCTACATATATGCACCCCTCACCCTGCACAAACTCTGCCCAACCACACCTACCCTAGCCCACATCTGCCCACCTCCTCCAACCTACCCTATCCCACAACTGCCCATCCCACTCTACCCCAGCCTTCCTGACCACCCACTACACCCATGAGAATACATCCACATCCCTCGCCTACCTATCCTTCCTCCCTACATCTGTCTACCCACGTACCCTCAAACCATGCCTTCCTGCCCAACCCCAAACCGCCCTATGTTTACCCACATTATCTCACCCCACACATGCCTTCACACACCTGCCCTACCCAGGCCCGCTAATGCCCACTAAAACACCCTACCCCATGCTTACCAACCCCCACCCACTTAACACATGCCTATGTACCCCTCACAAGCCTACCTACACCAGCCACCCAATCCATCCCACACCTGCATTTCCCTACCCACTCTACAGCATGTCTGCCTACCCATTAATCCTTGGTCTGCCTCAACCCACCACTACATACCCCACACTCTGCTCTCCCAAACTCGCAAATCCTACACCAATTCCTGCCTCCATCCACCCAAACTTCTCTCTCTCTGATCCCAACATTCCACCCAACCTACTATTTACCCTGATCCCACCCATCAATCTTACCCCACTTCCTCTATGCCCTCACCCACTCACTCTAACCCATGCCTGCCTGCTCCCATACTGCCTTGAAATACCCACCCACCTTACCCCAAACCTGTCAACATGCCCCTACCAAACCCCACGCTTCTCTTCATCCACCCCATGCCTCCTTACCCTAAGCCTCCTTACCTTCAACCACCTTACACCACCTCACCCATGCCAACCGCAACCCCTCTCCATAGAACTGCCTACCCACACTACCTTTAATGCCCACCCACTCTATCTCGACCGACCCACTCTAGTTTACACCTACCTCCACACGGCTACCCCCCAACCTCACTTACACCCATCAGCACCACCTTACTCCTAACTGCTCTAGCTCCCCCACTGAAGCTCATCACTCAAGTAACCATGTTTACATAAACAAGCTCTACATATACAGTAATTACTTTAAAAGAGCCAAACATGTTTACAAATGCGACAGACTCCTGATAATGTTGATAAACATAGTAAAAACACTTCCATACATTGCAGTGAACAAACATCTGTTTACTATGTGTATTACTAATGTGATGTGTTTGCAACCACTAACTTGAATTGTATGGTATTATTTATTTATAGAGCGCACCGGGCCGTTAAGCATCTCAGCGCTTGTGAAAATCTTAAGTTACAGTTACATAAATATCTTACATTTCTTATGTTACAGTTGCAGACATATCTTACAAGTTACACACAGGATATTAGGATATATTTACAGTTATTGGAGTAAAAAAAGGGGGGGGGATAAGAGGATGTCATAAGGAAGGGAGGAGGTGTCTAGGAGACTGGTCATTCAGAGGAAAGGAGTCAGCAGTCGTTGGTTTGTAGCCAGACTTTAACATTGGTTTTGAACATGTGAAAGGAGGGAATGGCTCTAAGTGGATCCGGAATAGAGTTCCATAGATTTGCAGCCAATACTGGGAAGCTTGAGCCCCCTGTTCTTTTCAGATTGAAATTTGGGATTCTGATGCTATTAGATTGGGACTTTCTAATGGGTCGTTCAGATGTGTACCAGGTAAATTTCTCAGTGAGGTATGCAGGTGCTTTGTTGTTGAGAGAGTTGTGTGTAATGTCCAAGGTTTTAAATTTGATATGGTCATTGATGGACAACCATTCAGCAGTTCTCCTTTGGTCAGATATATGTTGACCTTTGGGAATGCCTAGTGCTCTACTGAGGGCATTGTTTTGAAGGGTTTGGAGTTTGTGGATGTTGTGTTTGCTGGTACCTAGATAGGGTGCGTTACAATAGTCTAATTTAGATAGGATAAGGGAACGTGCGATGGTGATGCAACTGTCCATAGACAAAAATGGCTCACATGCGTGAATTAGCTTGCAAGTGTAGCTGATTGCTGAGGCTGTGGCATTTACCTGCTTGTTAAGTTTGAGCGCTGCGTCTAAGTAGAAACCTAGAGTTTTAACTTCCTTGGCTACATTGATTTTAGTACCATCAATGCGAAGGATTTGTAGAGGTGGGAGAATTTGCTTAATTTACTGGTGGATCCAATGATTTGAAGTTCGTTTTTATCGTCATTAAGACATAAACCGTGAGTGGCCATCAAGTTTGCATGATTTGGTAGATTTTGTTCATGAGATGGTGTCTTTGTTGTAATCTCCTTGGATTGGGATGAGGATCTGGGTGTCGTCAGCATAATTGGTATATGAGACACCCAGTTTATCTATGATATCAAAGAGGGGCTTTGTGGAAATATTATACAAAGTAGGTGAGACCCATGACCCCTGTAGAACCCCACAAGTGATGGAGACTGGGTCAGCGGCTGAGATGGGCGAAAAGACTCTTATAGTTGTATTATCCAGGAATTACTTTATCCATGCGTGGCCTTAGTGGAGAAGTTGGCAGCTGATTTAAGGTGGTTGCAGAGTACTTCATGATCTACCAGGTCGAATGCGGCTGATAGATCTAGGAGTAGGAGCATGGATGTGTCTCCTTTGTCTTTGCGCTCATTTAGTTGGTTTTTGACATGGTTGTAGACATGCTTGGGAATTTCTGGGTGTGTAGGGACCTAGTATTCACTGCATTCTTACTTGTAAATGTAAATGCAACAAAGAATTGCAAATGCCCAAACTATTGGCTTGGTCAATGCTTGTACTTGTACTTTGAAGTGAGTACTTGAATATGTATTTTTTTAAATATTTTGACATATGAATTATTTTAATTCCCCAAAAACCTGATGTAAAGCTTTTAGCTGAAAATGTTTTTTCAAACAAGAACAATAGAAACCTTTTGTGGCACAGTGTGTCTCGTGTGACCCGTGGCTTGCTAAACGTTGAACTCACTGTTGGAAGTCTTTCTATCACCTTTATTGCAAACAAGGACGAGGAGTTACTCTATTTAGTCACCTCACCAGTGCGGAGCACGGTGCAGTGTGTGGCACATGTTACCGGTGGCTTGCTAAATGCTGGACTCACTGTTGGAAGTCTTTGTATCACCTTCATTGCAAACAAGGAGGAGCAGTACTCTATTTATTCACCTCGCCGGCGTGGAGCAAGGGGTGATGTGTCGCACAGTGTGTTTCATGTTACATGTGGCTTGATAAACGCTGGACTCACTGTTGGAAGTCTTTCTATCACCTTCATTACAAACAAGGAGGAGTTTCTCTATTCACCTCGCCAGTGGTGAGCGGGGCGCAGTGTTTGGCACAGTGTGTCTCGTGTTACCTGTGGCTTGCTAAACGCTGGACTCACTATTGGAAGTCTTTCTGTCACCTTCATTGCAAACAAGGAGGAGGAGTTACTCTATTCACCTCGCCGGCACGGAGCACAGCACACACTGTGGCACAGTGTGTCTTGTGTCTAGTACCCGGCGACTGTGATGTGACACTATTAGTTTCGCTACACTGGACCTAGCATACTGCCGTGCAAGGATTACAATGAAAAGCCCACAACTGAACTGGTAACAAGATTGTAAATTATCCAAGTCGCTATGATTATTTCACATCTCTTGTGTGTACCTGACCGCTATGAGCCAAAATGTTTAGTCTGCAGTTTTAAAGACTGTGGGCTTGGTCCTTTGAGCTCCCCTACGGCCTCATTGAAACCTGTCGACGGTTTTATTTGCTGATGTCAGGCCACTTTTCTTTCCTTTTGTTTTCCTGGCCTGCCGCCGGAGGAGTGACTGTGGATAATTCCTTTGAGCTCCCGTACGGCCTCGGATACTAGCTGACTGTTTGTATTTCTGCAGACCTCATATTACACCACTTAGGTTAGTTTAGTTTCGTTTATTATTTATAGTGCGCGCCAGACCTTGGGGCATCAGGGCGCAAAAGACAGGAATATGTTCGACTTAGTTACAGGTACAGGGGCATCAGAGCTGTTACAGTAGACAGGTATATACAAGGCAGAATCAAAGAGAGAAACATAATTACAGGGTGCCTGTGTACAGGATAGTCATAGGATTACAATATACAGTTATATACAGTTTGACTTAGCCACTTGGTCAAATTCTGTCTGAATTTAGAGAAGGGCTGAGGTTCTCTAATGCCTGGAGGTAGGGAGTTCCAGAGCTGCGTAGCCTTGACTGGGAAGCTATGTCCTCCTATAGTTGAGAGTTTGAATCGCGGAACTTGGAGGCAGTTCGTGTTGGCTGTTCTTGTTGGTCTGGACGAGGTTCTCATCTGGCTGGCTGCTGGAGGAGTGACTGCAGGATAATTCCTTTGAGCTTCTCCATGCGCCCGTGCTAAATGCTATCTATGGCCTACATGCTTTAATTTATTTTATCTATGCTATTTTTAAAGGAGTGGAATTTTATCTTTTTGTACCATCTGGAATCTGTAAACTTGTGACGCTTTGAACTTCATGACTTTTTAAAGAGAAGATGAACCTCTTTTACATTTTTTCGAGTGCCTGGAAATTGTGAACCTGAGATACTGACATTTTTAGAGTTGGTACTGTTTCTGCCTCTTCCTTGTCCTGAGCTGCACGTCTTTTTTGAAATGTCACGAAAAGGACTCAGGAGTCAAATAAACAATAATTACTCTATTTGTATTTGTATTTTATTTATGGATATAGCGCACCAGACCCAAGGGCATCCGGGCGCATATCTTGGCATAGTAAGGAACAGTACAGTAATAGTTACAATTAAGATAAACAAAACACAGTGTACAGGAAATACAAAATATTAAAATAACAGTGTAAGGTGAGCGCAATATATACAGTAGCATTATACATAGTATACAATATGATGTGCAGCAATATCTACAGTTAGCAGGAACATAAATACAGACGCTGGGCAGGTAGCGAACCGAAAATGTCCTAAAGTGGAATTAGGCGTGTGTAGTGGATAACCACAGTTTGGTTTTTTGTTTGAAGATGGTTGGAGAATGTTCGGATCTGATAGTTAATGGAATCGAATTCCATAATTTGGAAGCGAGGACTGGGAAGCTAGCTCCCCCGGCTTTCTGCAGTTTGTATCTAGGGATGGTCAGGCAATGTGCTTGAGCTGATCTGAGTAGCCAGGTAGGCGAGTAGTGAGAGAAACGGGAGGCAAGATAGGTGGGGGCCTGATTGTTCAGACATTTATGTGTGAGAGTCAGAGATTTCAGAGAACTTCTTTGTGTTACTGAGAGCCAGTGTAGGCTTCTCCTTGTTTCAGAGATGTGTGAGGATCTGGCGATGTTGAGGGCAGCTCTAATGGCGTTATTTTGGGTAACCTGTAGTTTGTTGAGGTTACGTTGGTTGGTCCCTAGATATAAGGCATTACAGTAGTCCAGTTTGGACATAACCAATGTCCTGGCCAAGATAGTACAATTCTGTGTGGTTAGGAAGGGGCGGCATGCTGTTATGACCCACAGAACGCGCCCCTTCTGGACTTCCTGGTCCTTGTCACGGCGGGGTTTGCATTCATTGTTTCTCCCAACATGGCCGTATCACGTGACACGCCGCGCACCAGCCTTCACGGCGTACGTAGTATGTTCCATAAATATGCCACGCCACCGCGGGCCTGCGCGTCTCAATGCTATTGCGAAGTAGCGACCAGACGTGTGCTCCGTAGCTCGCAGTATTATTCCCTTGCTTCTTCCACCCTAACCCAATTCTAGTCCCTTCCTCCCTTTCTTGATTCCTGGACTCGTGTGCTAGTTGCGCACCCTGTTATTTCCTGGATTCCTGGACCCTTGCTTCCCGGTACTTGAACACACGCTGGAGTTGGAAGAGACTTGTGCAGCCTTATTCAAGACTCGAGCAGTACGCAAGAAGGCATTGATCAAGAATTCCAGCAAAGATCGAACTCAGGTGAGAAGGGGGGAACTCCTTGTCAGTTTGAGATGCCACCCGACCAAACTCGATATGGACATGGAAGCGGCCGTCCAGGACCTAATGCGTGGCATGCAAGAGCTATCATCCGAGGTGCAGAATCTAAAGGCGGAAAATGCTGCTCTCAAACAACTAGTTCTATCCCGCGATTCTGCCACAAAAGTAAGTGTATTGCTGGGCGGTATAGGGGACAAATATGATGGCTCACCAAAGACCCTTCGAGGATTCCTGGATTCATGTTTGGTTCACTTTACTTTTAAGCCCTACTACTTTTCATCTCCCAGGGCTAAAGTGGCCAATTTCCCACCTTTCAGGAAACGCCTTAACATGGGCTACGCCCCTCGTTAATTCCGGTGACGTTCTTCTAGATGACTATGATGGCTTCATACAGGCCCTTAAGACCATGTTTGACCGTCCAGAACAGGTCTACAGTGCCCAGGAACGCCTGTTAGACTTTCAGCAAGGATCCCGGGATATGCTCACCTATGTTACCCGATTCAAGCAGTTAGTCAAGGAAGCTGATTGGTCCCTGGAGGCGAGTTTTACCCTTTTCAGGAGAGGACTGAATGAGGAGATTAAGGATGAGTTGGCCAGAGTGGCTCGCCCAAACTCATTCCAGGCACTAATGGACCTTTCCATGCAAATAGATTTTCGTATCCAGGAAAGAAAGGCAGAGAAGAAGAAATCCAAAGTTAATCCTCCGAAGCCGTCCTTTGAGAGTACCACCAAGGCGGACACTAACCCAGGCTCAATCTCTGAACCAGAACCCATGCACATAGGAGCCTTCCGTGGACCTATATCCCCACAAGAAAGAATGAGAAGGATTCATACAGGGTTGTGTATGTATTGTGCCTCAGACAAACACCTGGTTAGGGAGTGTCCTCTGGCCCCTCCTCGGCGTTCAGGAAACGCCAGCTCCCGATCCTAGATGGAGCAGAGCTTCGGGAGATGTTTGCTCCACATCAATTCCATCCTTGAACTCTCCTGGACAAAACAATTTGGTGATTCTACAAGCCTTCCTGTCGCCCTCCAAGAATAAGACCTATCCCATTCTGGCCTTGGTGGACTGCGGAGCTATGGGAATTTTCATTGATCAAGACTGGGTTGTTAGTCTTCATATTCCGTACGAGACACGAAGCACCATGCAGCCGGTGAAAGCAATCGACGGAAGACCCCTCTCTTCAGGACCCATAAGCCTGCAGACAAAAGAGATCCAACTTTCCATAAACCATCACCAAGAGCGGATTACATTCGACATCATTAAGTCAGCCCATTACCCCATGGTATTGGGTATGCTCTGTTTACAGAAGCACAATCCGTATATCAATTGGACAGCAGGATCACTATTCCTAGGCTCTGAGTTTTGTACGTCCCACTGTCTAATCCTGGATACCTCCTCCACACCCCTTAAAGAACCACCAAGAGACCTGAAAACATCACTCATGGTTTCTAATATCATACAAGTCCCAGAGGCCTATCAGGGATATGCTGATGTATTTTCAACTGCCATAGTCCAGGCCTTACCCCCTCACAGACCTGAAGACTGTGCCATAGATACAGATCCCTCAGCAGTGATTCCTTTTGGCAGAATGTTCATTCTTTCCGAACCTGAGAAAAAGGCCCTCAGAGAATACCTGGATACCAACCTTGAAAACGGCACCATAAGACCTTCAAAATCTCCAGCGGGTGCTTCATTGTTCTTTGCTCCCAAGAAGGACACTAAGGAACTCAGATCTTGCCTCGACTATCGTGGCTTAAATCAATGCACCCTCAAAGATCGGTACCCACTACCCCTGATCTCGGATATCCTGGAAGCTGTGAGAGGCGCTGTAGTCTTCATAAAGTTGGATCTCCGGGGTGCCTATCATTTGATCCATGTCCGGGAAGGAGACGAATGGAAAACAGCCTTTAGAATACCCTTTGGTCACTATGAATATCTAGTCATGCCCTTTGGACTAGCTAATGCCCCCGCGGTTTTTCAATGATTTATGGACAGGGTGTTTTCAGATATGTTATTCCTTTTTGTCATTGTCTATCTGGAAGACATATTGATCTTTTCCAAGGATCCTCTAAAGCATGAAGAGCATGTAAAGGCAGTACTGCAACGACTCTGTGAACACAAACTTTTAGCCAAACCTGAAAAATGCTTGTTTCACGTTACTTCTGTTCACTACCTGGGATTGATCCTTAGCCCAGAAGAAATTGGTATGGACCCTTCAAAGGTAAAGGCCATACTGGCATGGCCTGCTCCCACCTCCGTGAAACAAGTTCAATCCTTCCTGGGGCTTGCCAACTTCTACCGGAAGTTCATGTCTTCCTTTTCCGAGATCGTCCAGCCGATTGTTGCTCTCTTGAAGAAAGACACTCCCTTTATCTGGTCTACACCGCAAGACAAAGCATTCCAGCGATTGAAGACAGAGTTCACCCAAGCCCCCATCCTGGCACAACCAGACATAAATCGCCCATTCCTAGTGGAAACGGATGCCTCTAACTACGCTATAGGAGCGGTCTTGAAACAGGAACTTGAGGAAAAACTGGAACACCCCATTGCTTACCTCTCACAAACCCTGACTCCCAGTGAGACACACTATTCCGTCCTGGAAAAGGAACTGTTAGCCATCGGCAGGCCTTCACTGAATGGCTACATCTACTTCTGGGTGCTAGATATCCAGTTCAGGTCCACACGGTCCATCAGAATCTTCAAATTCTACAATCATTGGAGTGCAGGAACAGTCGTCAGGCGCGTTGGGCCTACTTCTTTGCCCAATACCAAACTCCAAATCACTCATGTTCCAGGATCACAAAACATGATTGCTGATGCCTTATCCCGACGTCCTGACTATGTAACTACTGAAGACAAGGCCTATCCTAAGATGTTTCCCCATACGATCTTTTTAGCTCAAGCAGTCAACCTCCTGGAAGAAATTCGAGTACAAACCCAATCCTCTGATCTCTGGGAGGATGTATCAAGGAAGAATCCATGGAGCCTAAGAGTTAAGGAAGGATACTTATTCAAGGACAATGCACTGGTCATTCCTACACAGAAATTACAACAAAGAATGATAAACCTCTGTCATTATACCCTTCACTCCGGACATCGTGGCATAACCAACACCCTCCATCTTATACAAAGACAGTTTTGGTGGCCTGGAATGAAGACCGACGTATAGCAGTACATCAAAACTTGTGCTGTCTGCAGTCAAAACAAACATGATAACAAGAGACCGGCGGGTCTTCTAATGCAACCATCGCTGCCAACAAGGCCATGGGAAGTCATTGCAACAGACTTCATTGTGGAATTACCACATTCCCGAGGGTACACGACCATCATGGTTACCACAGATTTGTTCACTCATATGGCTCATTTTACACCTCTGTGTAAGTTACCATCCTCGTCCGAACTTTCTGGAATCTTCTTGGAACACATATTTAATTTACATGGACTCCCTTCCAAGATCATATCTGATCGAGGACCTCAGTACGTCTCTCAATTCTAGAAACATCTCTGTCGCATTTTGGGAATCCAACGCGCCCTCTCATCTGGTTATCATCTCCAGACCAACGGGGCCACAGAATGTGCTAATCAGACCCTGAAACAGTATTCTCTTGGAAGAGAATTCACCCAGTATTCCACACATCCTTACTAAAACCCTACCACCAATCCTCCCGGAAATCCTACCGACCTCCTCCTCTACTGGTCGACAACCAATTGGAATATGAAGTGTCTCGAATATGTGACTCCAGGTATAAACGGGGTCAGCTTCAATACCTGGTTGAATGGAAAGCATATCCTCATAGTGAAAGAACCTGGGAACCACTTTCTAATCTCAAGACTCCTCGACTACTCAGAAGATTTCACCTTAAACACCCGGGCAAACCTGGTGGAACAGCCTTTCGGAGGAGGCATGCTGTCATGACCCACAGAACGTGCCCCTTCTGGACTTCCTGGTCCTTGTCACGGCGGGGTTTGCATTCATTGTTTCTCCCAACATGGCTGTATCACGTGACACGCCGCGCACCAGCCTTCATGGCGCACGCAGTACGTTCCATAAATATGCCACGCCCCCGCGGGCCTGTGTGTCTCAATGCTATTGCGAAGTAGCGACCAGACGTGTGCTCCGTAGCTCACGGTATTATTCCCTTGCTTCTTCCACCCTAACCCAATTCTAGTCCCTTCCTCCCTTTCTTGATTCCTGGACTCGTGTGCTAGTTGCGCACCCTGTTATTTCCTGGATTCCTGGACCCTTGCTTCCCGGTACTTGAACGCACGCTGGAGTCGGAAGAGACTTGTGCAGCCTTATTCAAGACTCGAGCAGTACGCAAGAAGGCCGAGATGACTGCGTTTGTTTGTCTATTAAGTGATAAAGTGGAGTCGAGGTAGATTCCTAGTGTTTTGGTGTTGGGAGCCCAGGATGAGGAGCTCTGTCTTAACATTGTTAAGACAGAGCTCATGCTGTGCCCTCCAAGCTTGGATGACTTGATATATGTTGTTCAGGGCTTTAGAGTCCACTATGTAGTCACCTGTGATTGGAATGAGTATCTGGGTGTCATCAGCGTAGTTGGTGTTGGTGACACCCAGATAATCAAGTACATCAAACAGAGGTTTAGTAAAAACGTTATAGAGCGTCGGTGAAACGCATGAACCTTGAGGTACCCCGCAGGGCACCTGTGTAGGCTCTGCTGAGGCGGTAGGCGAGAATACCCTCATCTGTCTGTTATCCAGGAAGGAACTGATCCATTTGGTGGCTTTTACAGAGAAGTGTGCTGCTTATTTCAAGTGGCCACAGAGGATTTGATGGTTGACCAGATCAAAAGCTGCCGATAAATCAAGGAGTAATAATAAGGCCATTTTACCATTGTCTTTTAGGTCCTCAATTTGAGTTTTAAGATCTAGTAAGGCTGTTTCCGTCCCGTGCTTAGGTCGGAAACCAGATTGTCTTGTGCCACGAAGATTGTTGTTTTCTAGATACTCCTGAATCTGTAAATACGCTGCCCTGTCCAAGATTCTCAATAAGAATGGAACCGTGGTGATTGGCCTGTAATTGGTGGGAATACTAGGGTCCATCGTGTTTTTTTTTAGCAGTGCGATGACCCATGCGTCCTTGAGGTTATCAGGAACAATGCCCGAGTGGAATGAGGAATTGATAAAGGCGGTGATGAAAGGGGCAAGTTCATGTGCAGATTCCTTGATGATGGGGGCGGGACAAGAGTCACCCTGACAGTTGGATGGTTTCAGTTTACTAATGATGCTTTCTACCTCAGTGAAGGTAAGAGGAGCAAAGCTAAAAGGAGTATGTGTGAATATGGGGGGTTTGGGTTTATTAGTCATGAATTTAATTTGGAAGGAGGTTTGAAGGCAGTTTTGCTTAGCGTGGATTTTACACTGTAAAGTGGATATTTTGGTGAGGAGAGCTTTTTGAATATTATCGCACCATATGATGTCCTTATTACAAATATCGGGGTTGAAGGAGGGGGATTCTAATTCTTTAAGAATTTTAAATGGCTCCTTCATATTAGATTCAGCTTGTGAGATACGTTGGTTGTACGTCTCTTTTTTAGCTTGTACAATTGCTTCCTTGTAGTTGTGTGTTGCTATGATGAGGTTGTCTTTATTAGCCTCGCAAGGATGGCTTTTCCAGAGTGCTTCAGCAATCCGTTTTTCTTTACGTACTGTTCTAAGATGTGGAGTGAACCAGGAATTGAGATGAGCACGCTGTTTGGGTTTCCTAGTTTTGAGAGGTGCTATGGTGTTAATAGCTATGAGCAAAGTTTGGTTGAAGATATCCACCAAGACCGTTGGGTCATCATGTGAGAAAGCACAATTATTAAGTATTGGCAAGATGAGAGGGAGAAGTTTGTCCTTGGTAATGTCCTTTTTGTTTCTTGTAGGGATGGAAGGCGCAATATTAGGTTTGGTACGTGGATCATTGGCTGGTATGTTAAAGATGATGATGTGGTGGTCTGATCAGGCACAGGGGTGGTTAGAGGCGATATGCGTGTTGCAATTTAAGTCAGCGATCCAATCGAGCGTCCTCCCTTTCGAGTGGGTAGGTTCGAGAATCCGATGAGAGAATCCTAGGTTTGAAATATTGCTAGTAATCTCTCCGGCATGGGAGTCATTGGGATCTTGTAAACTGAGATTAAGGTCACCAAGAAGTAGAACTTGAGAGTTAGGTTTGGTATTGTCAGCCAGTATGGTCGTGATGTCATTCTAAAATGTAGCAAGTCGGTCCGGGGGTCTGTAGATGAGGTACAAGGTAGCTGTGTTGTTGTGAGATAGAGTTTGACTGAAAGGGACTCAGCAGAACTGAATTGTGTGCTCGGAATCAATCTCATATTGATGTCATCTTTGTGGATAAATGCAACGCCACCTCCTTTGGAGAGGTTGGAATTGGGGGAACTCTATAGAAGACAAACAAGTTGCAGCAGTCATGGAAGAGCTTACCTCCGATATGCCCTTGGCCATAGATCGAATAGTGGATGCAAGTGCTATGGCCGAGCCACTGGGTGTGGAGGAAATATGTATTAATCATAAAGAAGATTGTATAACCATAGCTCAAATTCATAATGCAGGAGAGGCTAGCAGTTGTTTGTCTGCCACTAGACTTAAATTGGGGGAAGCTATCCCTAATTTGCAATCCCTGTTTCCATCAGTGGTTGATGGTCATATAAAGGCCAACATTATTGATGAGGAAATATGCATTGGCCACCAAGAAGATCGGATAGTGGCAGCACTAATTTATAAATTAGGAGTTGACACCTCTAATATGGTAGGATTGGGTATGTAAGGAGAGGATGGTACCACCCACGATATGTGCACTAATAGAGAGAAACATTAAACACCTATGGGTAAGACTCTGTTAAAGAAATTGAAACAGTCAACACTTCTTAATGGCACAGCTGTAAGTTTTGTTAGAGGAGGTAGTTCTACATACAGGGCTGCTCACAAGACCCCAAAGTCCCACAATTCACCAGAGAAACAGAATTTGAAACAAACAGCTCTTTTCTCACCTATTGCTGGGCAGAATATTATGCATTATTTCGGGGGAAAAACATGCTCTAGTACCGAGAGTAAATCCATAATCCCAGTGAGGGGGATTGCAAGACTGGACCATTCTATGATGGATGATGGAATAAGGAAACACGGAGAAAATGAGTTACATGGTATGAATATAATAGTGTTTGCTGATCTTGCTATGGAAAATAATGGAAATAACAACTTTGATTCTCTGTCTCATAGCGTCGTTCAGCAAACCTGTGATGCCTCATTTACAGGATCACCTACGGAACTAACTAATTCTATTGATGAGCATGCAAAAAATCAACTGTGACTCAGAGAAAGGGGTCTCATATCAGAGGTCAATGATGATCCCTCAGTATATGCTCCACTCCACCATACCCTCAGGGAAGTAGATGACAGAATTCACTTAACACACCCCACTATTTCAACCTTGAATATGGTCCTTGGTTCCTTTGTGAACTTATATGATAATTTTTGGGCTGAAGTCAGAGCACATTCTGAACTCTTGGCAGAGACGTTCAAAGGATTGGAAGGTATTGATAAGAGCTTTGGGCTAACCCTATAACATAAGACCTCTCCGGTGGAGGATCCTGTCTTGAAGGCCAGTCTGATGGAAATTAATAATAGACTAGAAGGCCTGGAAAATTCTTTTGCGATAGTAGCGAAACATGGGCAATCCGTCACTGGGGCGTCTCTTGTTCGGGGGTCTGCCTGTAGAGACCATTGAATGCAATGTAGAAACTAGGCTGGGTTGTCGGAGGTGTGGTCCTCTGCTGGTGGAATCGTATCTGCTCAAACTGCTCCTAATGCTGAATTTGAAATTATAGATCTAACCACTGGCAAGGCCCCCAAGCAAGAGGAAATACATAACATTAATGAAAAGGGGTATAAGGCCAAGAAATCGAAGAATGGTAAAAATATAAACAAACCTCAATATCTCCTCACGTAAATGTCTCCGTAATGTAACTATTCCAGAGTAGATGCCTAAGAGAAGCATTACAGGGAATGGTATACAGAAAGTGATGACCACGGTTTTAGAAGAGAGCATTGGGGAGAGAATTAATGAAATGGCTGAGGATGTTATTGGTCTTGGGGAGATGCAGCCCATTTTAAGTGATCATAACCCTCATGATAAGAATGCTGTGGATGGGTTACCACAGATAAGGGCTGAGATTGGTATCCAAACTGATCCTTTAGTGAGAAATCTGATGGAACCTAATGATGGAAATAATGAGGGGCCTGCAGCCACCCAGGAAATTGGGGGAGACCCAGCTTCCACTGGACATGGAACATTCCTATGGGGACTGGTATTGAGCGGGAATCCTGCTACAGTTATAAATAAAACTAAATCTGAAGCAGTTCCTCTGAGGAGGGCCCTAGAGCCGGTGGAGGTGGGTATCCCCCAGATAGAAGACGAGACTGACAAACGATTGTTTGAGAAATTGTATTTCCCTAGTTTGCATCATACTCTGCCTTGTCCAGTAGCGGTTGAGCCTTCCCACCCGGTTAGAGACAACCCAGGTATTTCAGGCCACTCCACTATAAAGGATCCGGAGCGGGACAAATTCTGGGGCAAATTGTATGTACCGAATGTGCCACTGAAAACAACACACAATGTTTGTATGAATGATTTATTTGGCCATTGTGATTGGAACCCTTAGGGCCCGGGAGTCGTTAGACTCAATAGTATCCTGAGGGGAGCCAAAGGCAGTGACAGTCGATTTGGTGCCGAGAATAAGAAGGGTGGTAAGGGGACACTCAATGATGCTAAAGTCAACCACTGCAATGATTTGCATATCACTAAACTAATACAGATGATGAGCCTTTGGGGTTTGAAGATACCAGTGGGTTTCAATCAGGGAAATGTACTTAACATTTTTGCAGAAATTCGGAATTTAAGCCTTTTATTCTCTTGTGACCTTAACAGGATACAATTTCCAGACCGTGACCAATGGGAGAAATGTAATATCTATTTTAACTCCTAATTGGTACTGAATCTGGTAATGACTGAAATTGATAACCTGGGAAAATTGGGGTTTGAGATGAAAATACTTGAGGCGGAGCATCATCCCGTAAAAAGCAATTTCCATTATGGTGGGAATTTGAAAGTGTTGTTCCAACTAGACAGATATAGCCCTTGGCATGCAAGGCAGCACTATAGAGGCCCCAACAGACAGTAGGAAGATTGGGACCAAATTAAAGCAGCCCTGTGGCACTGACCCATACATAGTACACATAAATGTTAAAGGGTTGATTGAGGAGGAAATAAAAGGTAAGCTGCTATCATGAAATACAAGGGGGAATCTTCATTTGTTAACCAACCCTGAAACAACTACCATGCTGATTGAGAGTAATTGCATTTTCTAATTGTGTAACATTGTTGAAATTGCTTATAATTGTGTAATATTGACATGTGTGATTAACTGAAATGTAGGCAGTGGTTTTATTATTCAGGCACAACATGCGGGATCATGCAATATTATGTAAAATTATGTTAAAATGCTTGTTTTATTTCTCATTAAATAATGTTGTAAAGTTTTTTTAAACCATATACCAAAAAAAGAAACCTTTAAAAGTGAAAATCTTTATTTATAAGCTACTCATAAAGGAGTTTGAAAATTGCACATGAAAGATTGATGTTGTAAACTGTGATAAATTAAGTAATACTAATCAAGGTATTGAAAGTGTATACATTTATCATTACAGCTACTGATGGAGATCGGGTCCTTGGAACAGTATCAGTTTCTATGTTTATTGAGTGGTCAACTGGGATTTATTGCAACATTTTGCAAAATCGCTGTGTTCCCTGAAGTGATACTAAGACAAAGGTATTGTGTACTAGGTTCAATGTTTTGGTATGTTTAAATCTTATTTAATGCAGGGAAATGTGATTTATTAAGACATGACCACATACTTCCCCTGCTTCCTAGACATTTGTCACACATCTCAGTTTTTCTGCTCTTATCAAAATACCTCTTCAGAACACTGATCACATTGACCAAATACATTTTGTTTCTCAAAATGTAGAGGAGGATGCCTTCTGATGAACAATATACTAAATCAAACATACTATGGCTGTGTAAATACATGATATCCCTTAATTCCATGTCTTTCTGACAAAATCTTTCTCTGCAGGCCGGAGGGCAATTCTCCAGGTATTCTCCACACTGACCTCGGAAAGTCGAGACAACCTAAATGGAAGACCAAAAGCGCTGGACATAAATGACCCACTAAACTCTTTCCTACAGTGACCAGCTCACCAAAGACACACCTCTGCTTGATTTGATAGTTGAATTTCAATAGAAGATAATTATCTGTGTACCAATTTGAATTTGGTTCCATATTTATTTCTACATTATGAATATTGAATTATTCAAATATAAATCACCTTTGGAATACAATTAACATACCTTTCCTGATTATGTACAACAAATTAAATAGTCTTACAAGAAATAATAGCCTTATTTGGATAGCTTACACACAGCGTAAGAAATATTCTTGCATGAACTCAGAGTGATATGTGAGCCAATGTTTTTTTTTTTTAAATGTAATAATTGTTGGACTATTTGAAAGAGGTTTGCATACAGAAAAGTAATTGGCAAGTAAGATTCCATTACACTTTCATATAAAGCAAATTTTTGTTGTTGTTAGACTTCCATCATATACTGTAGATACCAGGGTAAGCTTGACGTATGATCCGCTGTTATCTGATTTCCTGTTTACATCTTCTCAACTCTGCTTGCGTCCATACCCATTTTATGATCGAATGAACCCAAATCCAAAGTTATGGCACTACATCCTCACACCCACTCCATTCTTCATGAAGTCAAAAGACAGAAAAGGTGGGGGGATCAAATTAAGCAACATTTGGCATTCACTTACAAAAGACACTGCTGTGTGAGTATTATCACAATACCTTTGTTACCTCTATTTCACCACTCATTCAATTTCCTTTCCCAAATGCCAACTCACACCATCTTATTGGTGCTGCCACTATTCTAAATGAATGGGTCCAAAGGGATGTGCCATCCATCCCCAGTCTCTTAAAAAACGTACTAAGAAATTCAAGTCCCCATTAACTGTAAGATGCCCCCCCTTTCAGTGTTTAAATACTCACAAAGCTCCTATTCCCAGAGGATTTCTCCACTCAAGAAGGTCTGAATGGGCAAATATGTCTGCTTCGAAAACTAATATCTCCGGTTATTCATTACCCCTCTGGCCTGCCTCTGACCTGCTCAACAGATTTTACCAGTCCTTACAGTCCTCAAAATACCTCTGCCATTTCAGGCTGCTGTACCAACTTGTTTCCTACTACCTCCATAACCTTCAAAGCACAGAAAAATCAGCCAAATGTAACAAACGTTCAAACATCGTGTCCGCCCTTTACAGTGTACACACCTGTTCCAACATCCACACAAAGTCGCTCGCTAGAGATTCCATTATCCCTATTGTCTCTGTACTGTGCCATTCCCTCTCCCATGCTCCTCCTTCCAGCAGACACTCACTTTTCCCTAACACAATCAGCCAGTGTTTTGACATGTGTTGTCCTATTAAATATAATATAAAATTCACATATGTCATCGCTCAACAATGGGGGCTAACAAACATCTAAGTCAATTGCAGTGGCCTCAAAGCCTCGTAGCTCCCACAGAATCACCAAGCTTTTTGCAAGATGTCCACACAGTGCCAAGCTAAGGAAGCTCTGCCATTGAGAATTTGACAAGGCACAAGCAATGTCATTAACTGACCGTAGCAATGATCTGATGGATTCAATATCTTTCACCTTCACTTCTGAAGTTTTAGCTGAACTGCTGAGTTTAACTGATTTCATAGACCTGTTTTTAGCTAATTCTAGACCTTTCTTGAGGAAGGTATTAAGACCAGCGTCCAATACATAGGGATGTACTATTGTAAAAAAGATAGAATGTTATCCATATCAGTCCTAAAGTGATAGAATCTAGGACAATTAAATATTAACAAAGACCACCTTGGCCACCTTGGCCAACTTGGCCACCCTGGCCATGTCGCCCACCTAGGCCACCTCTGGCAGGTCACCCAACTTTGCCTCCCTAAATAACAGGTTGCGCAATGCTCAGGCACCCCAGCAACAAAAATCAACATGTACTCGACCTCTCGGTAGCCCACGTGTGAGTAAAAAACATCCCGCAGTACGCTGTGGCACTCAGCAACACAATAAATGCGTACATGAGGAACACGTAGGCTACTATGACCTCGTAAATGTGTGCACAACTCACCGTCTGCCTCGTAGAATGAAAATAAATCACATGCGCATGTGCGCGTAGGCAACTCCCCCGCCAAAACAAGAAGTACGCACTGCCACATTAAACAAGAAGTACACACTTCCACAGTAGTGAACTAATCCCGTGTGAACCCACAAAAATATGAAAGTCACACATCCGTCCGCAAGAAAAACATGTACATTGTACTGTCGTCCTACGCACACCTTTATCACATACTGAACGGCAACGCCCCACATCCAGCGTGTGCCATGTAATTTATGCGCCTAGGGCTTTTCCTCTGTACACACTCACGCGATGTTTCCACACGTGCGGAGTCACTCTGTTTCCAGCTGGCCATACGAAAGAACACGGAAGACCCACGCTCCTGCCTACAATGCCACTTGCCTGCCTCCAATTGCCCCGAGCTGCCGCATACGAGCCATCTGCTGCTGCCAGCCCACTCTGTGTGCCTGCTGCCCATGTGCCCTGCAATTTGGTGCCTGCTCTGAAGCCATTGCCAGTGATCCTGTTGTTGTGACCACCTCTGCTGATCCAGAAGACTCCCGACTACCATACCACGGCTCCACAGCCCAGCCCCAGGACCACCTTGCCCACCCACACCTGCCTCGGGGGTTGCCATGTCTGACCCAACACCATCTGGGGCAAGTAGCAACCCCCCGGCAGAGAGGCAGAGGGCTGTCAACTTCTCATCCAGGGAAGTTGACATCCTGGTGGAGCAAGTCCTGGGGCATTATGATGCCCTCTTCCACGGCCCATCGCAAGTTGGCAATGAAGGATGGAAGAAGATCTGGGAGGACATCGTGGGTGCCATCAACGCGGAGGGGTTGGAACCCCGCGACTACCAACATGTCCACAAGTGCTGGGAAGACTTCAAGTCCAGGACCCACAACAAGGCCCGGCACCTCTTCAAGGCTGTTGATGATCGAGCAAGGCACCAGGGCGGGTTGACCACCGACGAGACGAGGGTTCTGGAGCGCTTCTACCTAGACTGGTAAGTGTTCATGTGTTCTTGTCCTCCATAGTGCATGTGCATGTTGACGTGTGGCTGGAGTGTGCACCTTGGCCTTATGTCTGGCATGCCTCCTGTACAGATCTCTGTGTGCATGTCCCTGACAGTGCTGCATGTTACTCCATTCAAGGGTGACCCCCATCAATGGTGTCTGCGTTGCAATGCGTGATGCACACCGGCATGTAGCGATGCGCACATATTTGCATACCTGTGTCTGGACTGGGGCATGCATGAGGTGTGACACATGGGTGTTTATGTCACCATCACGGACATGCTGGTGTACATGTGCGTGTGTCTGAGTAGTGAGTGTTTTACTGCCCAACACTCCGGGATGTATGTTACTTCAGTTCTTGATTTGCGATTGCCTCACGCTGCCAATTTGCCCTCGAGTGCACTGTGACGTGATATCTCCATGGCCTGCCTAATGGTTGTCAGGTGATGTGTGTGAATGAGACGTGTATATCCCATGATGTGTGTGAGCTGAATACACAAATGTGATCTTGTGTCAGGACCTTGTCCAAGGATGTGAAGGTGTGTTGTGAATGACAGATTGTGAATGTGTGTGAATGGCACTTCCCTGTGTGTAGTGGAGGTTGATGATGGTCGTGACCTTTGACAGTGCCACTGATGTACATTTGCATTGTGACAAACACACATACACACATATGTTCAGTAGCCTGATGTTTGTGTTCTATGTTTCCCTATCCACAGCGACAATGGGAGAAGAGTGTGGAGGAGGTGCTGCGGAGCACTGCAGGAGGGATGCCTCCACCAGGCACAGACACAGGGTCCAGTCATCCTCCCAGGGACCGTCACCTTCCGGGAGTGAGGAGACTGGTGCCGCGTCTGCGACAACGGCCGCAGCTGCTATGGGGAAGTTGGTTGTGGGCTCCTCGGCAGTGGGAGGGACAGGTGAGAGCACACAGGGGCAATCCAATGCAGAAGACAGTGGGGGGTCATCCAGGTTGGTGGTGGTGGAGAAGGAGGAGGCCACATCAGCCCAGCCCATGGGGCACAGCGGGGGTGATGACGTAGGTGTGACATCTACAGTCCAGTGTCAGGGTCCGGAGGCAGTGCAGGTCGCCGTGGAGGTGCCTGTGTCTAATCCTGTCCCTGGTGCTGCGACTGCAGCAGTATGCACCTGTGGGCATGTCCCATGCTGTACCCGTCTGCAGGTGGTGGATGTATCCACGGAAACGGATCTTCCACTACCTGCGGATGAAGCAATTTGTGACCGGGTGAAACCGGTGGTAGCCGGTATGGCGAGGCGTACAGGCAGCATTCGTGATGATGTGCAGGCTTTCAATCGGAGGCTTGCACATCATCACGATGAGGTCTGTCGCCTCATTAACTGGTTAGCATAGTTCATGGTCATGAATGTGCTACATGTGCTGGGCGCTGCTGCAACTCCCTCCTCATCTTCCTCCCTGGTGCTCCAGTCGTCCTCTATGCTGTCTTCAGGCCCATACACCACCAGGGCCCCCTGTGTACCTGTCCCAACACTGGCGGCCAGTCTGGTGTAGTCCACATCCCTGCCACAGTCGGTAGTCAACGGAGGATCAGCAGAGGTGGTCACCGCAGCAACAGGACCAATGGCAATGGAGGAAGTGCAGGCACCAAGCAGCAGAGCATGTGCATGACAGCCCCGGGGTTGTCATCATCCCGGAGGCTGTCCCAGAGGTGCAGGCACTGGCTTTTCGGCAGCAGCAGGCTTGACGTAGGAGGCAACAGGACTCAGGGCTCTCAACATCAGAGGGGCAGGTATCGGCCATCGGGCAGGAGGCAAACGTGGACCTTAACACACGGATGTCTTCTGTGTTGGAGCGAAGAGGCCAGCATATCGGTGCAGAGCAGCAGCGGGCACAGGGGGCATGACTCACCATCGCCAGGGCGGAGAACACCCTGCATCGGGCAGAGAGGCGGGCCGAGTCCCTCGAGGAGTCTCGCAGGGAGATTGAGAGGAGCATGATGGAGTTCCTGCAGGTCCTCAAGGGGAGAGCACAGGCCCGCCTCAGGGAAATTGACGCAGAGTTCGCTGATGCCCTGGCCGAAACACTTGGGGGAAATGGTGAGTCGTAGGACTAGCCCACTGCCTTTGTCTATAGTTCTTTAAGAGTAGGTTTCATTTGGGTTTTTTTTCCATTTGGAGTTCATGGACTTTGCTCCACATCTTGTAAATAGTTTTTTCTTCACGGAGTTCATCAATGTTTTGGGATCATGGACCCTGGATATATGTACATAGTTGGATATTTCTTTTTTTTAACCTTTTTGTTGACCATCGAGTAAGGGTTGTTTTATGATTTGTGTTTAGAATTTGAGATGCATCAATGGATATGGACCACATTTGAGTTTTTACTTTTTCACATCCCATTGTTTTTTGTTTTCACTTGAATTTTTATTTGTATTTCATTCATCATGATTTCACTGGGTGTGAGTTTTATACATGTTCATTAATATACGTTTAAATCCAAGGGGTGTCTGATCTCAATGGTTTGGTGCATGTTTCGCTCTTCCTTGATCCTGTTGAGTGTCCCTGCTGTTGAGCAATGTTGTTCATGTGTGTGCAAACATGCATGCATGTGTTTTTGATGATTCCCATGCCATGGTGCATGTACTGGGGAGCAGGACCAAAGGTTGGGTGTTGGGATGCACCGTGGGGGTGCAGCGTGTGGTGGTATTTTAGTGGACATATGCTACATGATTGCATGTTAGGGCAATGTGTTAGGGGGTGGGGGACATGAGTCGGTGCCTGCCTGCAGGTTCCCATCACTGGTGGGGGAGTGGGACATGAATCGGAGCCTGCCTGCAGGTTGCCATCCCTGGTGGGGGACATGAGTCAGGGGCCTGCCTGCAGGTTGCCGTCACTGGTAGGGTGGGGGACATGAGTCGGGGCCTGCCTGCAGTTTGCCGTCACTGGTGGGGGTGGGGGACATGAGTCAGGGCCTTCCTGCAGGTTGCCGTCACTGGTGGGGGTGGGGGACATGAGTCGGGGCCTGCCTGCAGATTCCTGTCACTGGTGGGGTTTGGGGGACATGAGTCGGGGCCTGGCTGCAGGTTGCCATCACTGGTGGGGGCCATGAGTCAGGGCCTGCCTGCAGGTTGCCGTCACGGGTGAGGGTGGGGGACATGAGTCGGGGCTTGCCTGCAGGTTCCCATCACTGGTGGGGGTCAGGGGACATGAGTCGGGGCCTGCCTGCAGGTTGCCGTCACTGGTGAGGGTGGGGGACATGAGTCGGGGCCTGCCTGCTGGTTGCAGTCACTGGTGGGGGTCGGAGGACATGAATCGGGCCTGGCTGTGGGGTATGGTCACGGGTGTTGGGGGGGGCCCTTGTGGTGTGGACTGCCTGCGGGGTATGGTCATGGGTCTTGGAGGGGCCCTTGTGGTGTGGGCTGCCTGCGGGGTATGGTCACGGGTCTTGGGGGGGCCCTTGTGGTGTGGTCCCCCTGCAGGTATAGTCACGGGTCTTGGGGGGGCCCATATGGTGTGGGCTGCCTGCCGGGTATGGCTTACAGGTGTTGGGGGGGCCCTTGTGGTGTGGGCTGCCTGCGGGGTATGGTCACGGGTGTTGGGGGGGCCCTTGTGGTGGTGGCTGCCTGCGTTGTATGCAAATTAACAAGGGGGGTCCTGGGAGTCTCTCTGCCAGACATTAGTCCTGGTTGCGAGAGACTTACCCAGAGTCTTTAGCTCACTATCTTTCACAGAGAAGAAATATCCTAAACATATCAGTCTTTGTCCTGCCCTGGGGCAGTCCAGCACCGAAATGCTAGGCAATTCTCCTCTGAACAAGAGTACCAACAGCATCCCCAGACACGTGTTTCGGTCTGGTTGGACCTCATCAGTAGGGAGGAGCTGTGCCTCTCTAAGAATAGTGAGCAAGGGGTCCACGTCTGGATTCCCCTAGTAACTTAGGGTGAGACCCAAAGTTACTTGCATATGCAAATTAACAAGGGGGGTCCTGGGAGTCTCTCTGCCAGACATTAGTCCTGGTTGCGAGAGACTTACCCAGAGTCTTTAGCTCACTATCTTTCACAGAGAAGAAATATCCTAAACATATCAGTCTTTGTCCTGCCCTGGGGCAGTCCAGCACCGAAATGCTAGGCAATTCTCCTCTGAACAAGAGTACCAACAGCATCCCCAGACACGTGTTTCGGTCTGGTTGGACCTCATCAGTAGGGAGGAGCTGTGCCTCTCTAAGAATAGTGAGCAAGGGGTCCACGTCTGGATTCCCCTAGTAACTTAGGGTGAGACCCAAAGTTACTTGCATATGCAAATTAACAAGGGGGGTCCTGGGAGTCTCTCTGCCAGACATTAGTCCTGGTTGCGAGAGACTTACCCAGAGTCTTTAGCTCACTATCTTTCACAGAGAAGAAATATCCTAAACATATCAGTCTTTGTCCTGCCCTGGGGCAGTCCAGCACCGAAATGCTAGGCAATTCTCCTCTGAACAAGAGTACCAACAGCATCCCCAGACACGTGTTTCGGTCTGGTTGGACCTCATCAGTAGGGAGGAGCTGTGCCTCTCTAAGAATAGTGAGCAAGGGGTCCACGTCTGGATTCCCCTAGTAACTTAGGGTGAGACCCAAAGTTACTTGCATATGCAAATTAACAAGGGGGGTCCTGGGAGTCTCTCTGCCAGACATTAGTCCTGGTTGCGAGAGACTTACCCAGAGTCTTTAGCTCACTATCTTTCACAGAGAAGAAATATCCTAAACATATGCGTTGTATGGTCATGGGTCTTGGGGGACCCTGGTGGTGTGGGCTGCCTGCGGGGTATGGTCACAGTTTTGGGGGGGGGCCCTTGTGGTGTGGGCTGCCTGCGGGGTATGGTCACGGGTATTGGGGGCTCCTTGTGGTGTGGGCTGCCTGTGGGGTATGGTCACGGGTATTGGGGAGGTCTTGGGGGGCCCTTGTGGTGTGGGCTGTCTGCGTGGTGTGTTCGCGGCTGATGGCTGCATGTGCGGCCCGTTCCATGCATTTTGGCTGGTGCGAGCAGGGTATGCGATTTCGCTGGGGTGCAGATGGGGTATGCGCGGGTCCTTCCACGTGATTTGGCTGGTGCGAGTGGATATGCGATTTTGCTGGTGTGTCGATGGGGTACGCGCAGGCCTGTCCACGCGATTTGGCTGGTGCAAGTGGGGTACATGATTATGCTGGGGTGTGGACGGGGTACACACTGGCCTTTCCACACGATTTGGCTGGTGCGAGCGGGGTGCACTCTGAATTTTTCATGCAATTACGATGGGGGAGCTGTGTGCTGGGCCACAGATGGCGCGGGGGGATTGGGCATTTCACTGGCTTTTTCCTGCGCACGTGGCGTGTTGGGGGCGTTACTGGCACTGTTTGCTGTTCATTGCTTCACGGCTACTGATGCTTCGGGAAATCCATGAATACGTACAGGCCTTTCCACACGATTTGGCTGGTGTGTGCGGGGTACGCGCTTTTGCTGGGGTGCGGACGGGGTACGCACGGGACTTTCCATGTGATTTGGTTGGTGCAAGAGGGGTATGCGATTTCACTGGGGTGCAGAACGGGGTACGTGCATGGGCCTTTCCATGCGATTTGGCTGGTGCGAGTGGGGTACGCGATTTCGCTGGGGTGCGGACGGGGTATACACAGGCTTTTCCACGCGATCAGGTTCTCGGGGGTAGTAGTTTCTCTTGCACTAAAGAGTGGGGCCCAACTGTCTCCAGAGCCTTGTTTCGGGTACAGCGCTATTTTCTGTCATAAAACCTGCCCCAGGTGGGTATTTAGACTGCTTTTGGGGTGGAGTTTAGGCTCTGGCATGCAGGGTTTGATGAAATTCATGACAACGCATTCCTTTACAGTACATCTTGTTGGGACAAGAGGATGGGGCTATATCATGAATGCAGAAGTGATCCAAAGCCTGGAAAGCAATCACAATCCTGTAATCGTGTTTTTAAAATTGTATTTCGCAGAAAGTAGATATGTTGAGATCACTGCTAATGGTAGATAACATTTTAACCATCGAACTGGATGCAGGTTAAAATATGTAAAATGAAAACTTGAGGTCTGCCCCCTGCAAATATATAATTCTGTGATTCCTATTATTAAATCTATCTTCAAGGCTAGTGATGAAGGAAGTGATAGGATTGATAGGGAGGCAACATGCCACGTTGGTGGAACCAAATGCTGCCTGAGTTAATAAACCTTGCAAAGAGGTTAAAACTCGAGTCAGTACTAGAAAGTCATGGTTTGATGAAGAACCTTGGAGACTGGAAGATATTGCGATCCAGGCAATTTGACATGGTAGAGTTGTGCATGACACTATTATTACTAGACTTACGACATGCCATAAATGCTTAGCAAAGAAGTAAGAAAGGAGTTTGAACAAAAACGTTGGGAGTTATTACAAGATACGATTACTAGTGGAGACCAACAACCATTTTAAAACAGTAACTTACTGCTCTGATGTTGGCGGGGCAAGAGCTGTAAATGGCAATTACAGAAATAGCTGGTCCACCTTAGTCCTTAGCAGAAATGTAACTCTTCACTGCATATTGAACATGATATTAATGGTTCTGAACTAACTCAAGCTAACCCTATTTTGACTATTTTTTAGACTGAATCTAGGAGGGCACTAATTGTATTATCTAATCATGGTCCAACCAGCTGTAAGAAGTCTGAAATGGTGCCACTATTTTTTTCTTTTTTAAGGGTGATCATGCAGTTCCAAGAAATGATCAACCCATTTCCCTGATTGATGGCCTGGCAAAGGTTTACGAGAAAAAATTGCTAAACCTTTTGTGAGAATGGCCAAAGAGTATTGTGCAATCTCTAGGTGCCAGGCAGGCTTTGGGAAAGGGTAGGCAGTGGCCCAATTAATCCTTTTATCTATGGTTTCACAGAAATGTGTTAACCAGCAGCTGAGGGAACCTATTTACATGTGTTTATAGATTTTAAAACTGCCTCTCATAACATAGAAAGGGACGCAGTGTGGAGGATCATAGATGATATAGGTGTCCCTTCCAGTTTTATTGTTAATTATGGAGTGCACTAGCAACAGTATGGCTGTTTTAAGATGGGGACAGAGAAGCAAACCTGCATCTCCCTTTCCTACTCAATCACGCATGTGCCAAGGCGAGGTTTTGCCCCCACAATGTTGTTTCAATTGTATATCGATGAACTGGAGAAAGGGTTATCCAATCTCGACACGCAATAGGGACTAGACATGTGGGTGTTCTCCTATATGTGGATGATTCCATGCTTATTTCTAAGTGCTGCATGATTTTTGAGCGAGATCTTGTAGTTAACGCTACAAAAACTGTCACGGTGGCCGGCTACTGGTCCAGATCAATTAATGTTAGTTAACATGAAATTTGGTGAAAGTATCCTTCAGCAAGTGAACAAGTTCGAATCCTTGGGAAGTAGGTTTTGTGAAAACTGCAATTGGCTGTCTGACATTTGGATAAGTGACCTTTGTATGAAACATCGAGTTGGGGGGTCCCTTTCATTTGCAAGACGTTTTGGAGCCAAATAACACTCCCGGCTATTGAGGTATGTAAATTCCAACCTAGATTTGCGCCATATAGTGCTGATATTTGGGGGCATGGTTGCCCCAATACTTTAGATAAAGGAGAAAATGGCTTTTTAAATATATATCCCTTGCGCAATGTACTCCTATGATGCCACCTCATTTTGAGGTAAGCCTGCGTCCAATAATGTATGAAGTAAATATCAAAGTAGCTTTGTTGTAGCTGAGGCTGAATAGATCCACTGAGCTCTCGCTCCAAAATGATATTGGGCCTCATTACAAGCTTGGTGGTTGCTGTGCCTGTTTTACAGGCACGGCTACTGCCAAACTCGCTACCGGCACCGCCACCCGCGAATGGGCAATTACAGGCCGTTGATAACGGTGCCGGTGCAATTCCGAGTTCTGCTCGCGGGTGCCACACAGCCCACTAGGCCAGACCTGGCGGGCTGTCAGGCACCCGCAAGGAGAACTCGTAATTCGGCGGTACGGTATGAACAGTGCCGCTGCCTTACCGGGACCGTTCACACCGTAACCGCCAACATTATAATGAGGCCCCTTATGTTGGAGATAATTTAGTCAAATGGGGGAACTAATTGGAAATGGTATAAATATATTGAAACAACTGTGGACAGGTGAAATCATCCGGATTTGCTATGCAAGGAAATCTGTGTGGCCGATCACGTAAAAGAAATATACAGGGAGTCGGTCATTCAAGATATGATGCAAAAATCCACAGTTCACTCCCTTATGGAAGAATATTTTTTTTTAATAAAGACACAGGTCCCGATTCTGAGGTGCATGCAAAAATAGGAAAGTGTTCAGCCATGAAAGATTAACACTTTCCTTAAAAGCACCATATTCTGTTAAAGTGATAACGTGTGTGGATGCCTGACATGAAAGCCTCTACTTTTGCATGTGTCTGATTCACTGCTTGACACCAGCCTTAGCAACCACGATGGATGCCGTGCAGGGACTGCGAGGGGGTTCTCCTTCCAAAAGCGCTGGTTTTGCACCAGAAAAAAAGAACATAAATCGACGATGCCGTCATCGTCTGCTGCACCCTTTTACCTGCCTAAAAGTAGCATTTTCCAGAATGCATCACTACTTTTCTAAATTTCTGAAAGCTTAAGGACACTTTGGCAAATTAGAAAAGTGTTGGAGCAAATATTTCTACCACAACGAGAGTTTTTAGTAGCTTTTACTGCAGGAAAGCACATCATCTCCCCTCCAACACTTCCAGCCCCCTGTGGTGCTGGAAACAGGAGGCGAGAATGTCGGCTTTCCACACTACTTTTAGCATGAGCTCAGAATCGGGCCCGATCTGGATCGACTGGAACAATATTTAACAAGCATATTGGCAAAGCCAATACTTTTGGCTTTTAGACATTCATTTATTTTAGCATTGTATACGTATTTTAAATGTTGATTTTTGCGATTTGATGGAAGCAGGTGCAAAATGGGGTGGGTACATGTCAATCTAATAGCAGTACCTGGCCAATGCCTAATACTTATACACAAGCCAAAACGATTGGCTTTCTCAATGCTTGTTTTTAACAGGCCTTCATGAAGGACACATAATGCCTATAAATATAGTGGCTGAAGACAGACCTGGTTAAGATATTTTTATAACACCAGTAGATTGCAACGCTCAGAAGACTGCTTTCAACAAACATTGGCAGGCACTTTCAGTGTAAAGTTTCATAGAAATGCTTGATTATCATGAGCAAGGGTCGGTTTCACAACCATTGCTTCATAAATGTACCTCCAGGTGCGCTCATGGTGCCCCAATCAAAATGTCCCTCCGATTCTGTTCTGGTTTCTTTTATTCTGGCCTCCATTGGACCCTACATAACTTCCTTCATCTAGATACAGGTGCTCGAGGTGCTCCTGAGCAGACTTCGTAGCAGCAGAATATTAATCAACATAAATAATGCAAAATAAAAATAACTGAACATATGATAGCAGTGTCTGGCAAATGCCTAACTAATACCCTTACACGGCACAAAACTGTCGGCTTTGCTAATGTTTTTTTTTTTACTTCAGGGAAAGACATGCATACTGCCGACAAAATCACGTGGCTGAAGGCAGACCTAGTTCAGACATTTTCATTACAACACTAGTACGTTTACAGCTCCAATTATGGCGCTAACTCTCAGAAGACTGCTTTGAAAAAACACTGGCAGGTACCTCAAGCACAAAATTTAAACCTGAAGGCTGGATAACGATAGCTCAGAAAGATACCAAGAGGGTGTGTTTTGAATGTGGGGGAGGAAGTGGGTGGGAATGGCCATAGGAATTAGCATGGCCATGGGCAGTCAATGGGTGGGTAAACAACCAAACAACACCTACACATATTGTGCCCCTCCTCACATGCCATCTCTCCCTACCTGCACTCCAATGTATTAATTGTGGGTTATAGGTGGTGCTAAAGTACCACCTCATAGCCAAAATAAATAATTGGAAGCATATCTGAAGTGATTTAAACAGCTACAAGTTAGTAATGTTTAACAATGATTAAACATCTATTTGCAAACCGCCATCACAGCTCTCCTGCAGCAGAGCAACGAGACACCCATTTGTTAAGATCCACCAGCTATGAGTTTGTTTTACTAATGTTAGCAAAGCAAACTCGGCGGCATCTGGAAGCTTGATGCCGCCTCCGGCTCTGAGTTGGTTTTACTAAGGTTAGCAAAGCAAACTGAGTTAGTTTTACTAACGTTAGCAAAGGTTAGAAAAGCAAACTCACAGCCAACGGCAGTAACAGGAAGCCTGATGCTGCCTCCGGCTATGAGTTATGCACTGGGTGCATACTCAGTTTGTCAGGCGCATATTCAGCACTTGAATATGCAACGGATCACCGATCCCACACCTGGGTTCGTGGATGGGGTCAGTGCATACCAGGGGCGTTGCTGGGGGGGGGCTAAGGGGGCTATAGCCCCTGATCTTTTGGTTGTAGCCCTGGATAGAATCTCAGGAGCTACAGCCAAAAGACTAGCTAGCCCCCAGTCCCAACAGTTCCGACATCAGCGTAGCCCCGGGTCTTTTCCAGACCTAGCAACTCCCCTGGTGCATACATTTGAAGTGGTAAAACTTCCACCTACATCGTTTACCTCTCCACCTCCACCTGGGAGGTGAAAATGGTACAAGAAATAGAAACGCTCATGCAATCCATAAGAGTTGATGTGCTGGGCAAGGTAAAGCTCCCAAGGGCCTGGAAAGACCTCTAGCAGCAATGCAAACTCCCCAGTGGCTGGTCTGAGACAGGGCAATGAGAGCCGTGACTGCCCCAGTCGCAAGCACATCACTTTGTGACTTGGCCATGTGCTTGTTAATGCAACAGCCCCTCCACTACCCGCACATCCCCGCATTGTGTGGGTTTAGTGATATAACGCAAAGCAACCAACAGCCCCATGAGGAACATCGCAAAAAGCACTATGGGACCGTGAAACTGTTTCACATTAAAACATATTGTTCTGAATTTTTATTATAATATATATAGATATGTATATGTGAGCAAACGTCGTAAGTTTAAATGCCTTGAATAAAACTTGATATGGCATAAGAACCTTTGGCGAATGGTGAATTGATTTATTCTTTGGAGATCCATACTGGCGTCCTAACCGCGAAGAGTGCTGTCCTCATGTGGAGAAGTGCAATTACTTTTCCATATAAAACACATTTACAGACCTTTATTCAAAAAACACACACAAAGACATTCAAATAAAGTGCTCAGGGGTTAGTAAAGTACAATGTGCTGAACTGCAAAATCAATTAACATTTTCATCAATCACCCTAGGACACAATGTACTAGGGTGATTGATGGAAATGCTAAGGAAATGTTAAGGAAGACGGTTTAATTCTTTTCAACATTTATGTTCAATCGAGTCAGAGAATATGGTTGTGACATTTGAAGGTTGTTAATTGATTTTGAACTTCAGCACATTGCACTTTACTAACCCCCTGAGCGCTTAATTTGAATGTCTTTTTATGAATATTTGGGCTCTACATGTTTTTTCTAATAAACATTGAGAAAAGTATTTTTTAATGTGAAAGAGTTTCATGGTCCCATAGTGCTTTTTGAGATATTCGTTATGGTGCTGTTGGTCGTTTTACATATTACCAGAGTATTGGGCTCTGCAAGGGAGAAGTGAGTAAGGAAGACACATTACTTTTTTGAATGCCGTTCCAGCCACATTGTTATTCCACAGCAAAACACCAATTCACCAACCAAAAATGTGATATTCCTAACAAATACCAACTACCAAAAAATCATTGCATTTCAACATTCATATCGTGACAAGTGGTCCAGGTGGACCATGGCTCCTGCCCCCAAAGGGGGTGCATGGTGCTGAGGCCCTATCCACTCCCCACAATGCCGTTGGTGGGGGTGAACGAAGAGGCTGCTCCTTTGTTACTGGCCCAACCGGTCCCCTGATCCCGCTCCCCTACCTCCCTTGCCAGGATCCTCCGGTGGCTGCACACCCATTATGATGGGGGGAGTCATGTTCCCTCCCCTCAGCACTATTACAGCTCTGCAGGTCCCTGGAGGGAATTTCAGTGTCCACATGGTCCTCTCCCAAATGCCACTGGGGCGCAGACCCATCAGTCCACGACCCCTCTCCGCGCATGTATCATTGTTCTCAGTATGGCCAAACAAATTTGCACCAAAAGTTCTGTGCCCATTCGGGACAAGTGTACCCCCATCTTGATGACATGTCCCTGAGCCCCTCAACAGGACATTCCTCTTTATCTGTAGGCGCCCATTGCATGCAGCCAACCAGGCAAGTTCATTGTTTAGCTCGCAGGCAGAAATGTTCCATGGGCGCGCCGGACCAGAGCACATCCAGTCCACCCTTGGTATGATTTCTGACCAGATGAGCATCGCCCCGGGCAGAAGCAACCAAACCAGGTGAAAAGCGATAACAAACATTCCATCAAGTCCCTTCTTCCTAACCGAACCAAGTCATCACGCCCCCTCCCCCGTGCAGATCACGTATCCCTATCCCAAGTGATATTCTATATCTAGCTGGCGCTGATGCTCTTCCTATCTTAGACAGAGGATAGAAAAGAGGCTGACCCTGATCTAGCTCACTACTTTCCCCCTACTATTCGTTTGCTAAAAAGCTAATACTTGGGGAGTTTTCAGAAATGGTATCCCTCCCTCTTCAGTGTATTAAAATAACAGAGTTCTCTGCATAAGTTGTGAAAGATGATTTTCTTTCCTTGCCGCTCAACAAATCCGAGCGTCCTCGGGTTCAGGGAATCAACCTGAGCACTTATGCTCGACCAGTTTCAGTGGGGTTATACACACGTCTAGCTGCTTTCTTCAGGACCAAAAACAGCCAAAGCTGTACTTATCTAAAACCAGAAGGTTAATCTATCTTCCTCTGTATGTAGGCCAGAAGTCGACTCTCTTCTTCTGTATCAAACCTGTAGTGGGAGACATAAAACATATTGGATATCACTATGTCTGTCCCCTGCTAACTTCTCATAAGGGGCTTTTCATTATTCCCTAATCTTCTGACCCACCATCATAATTCTTGTCACGTTCCAGGTGACCTGCATTTCTATTCAGCCAAACAAGCCCTGTAATGAGGAGACCACAAGGGAAGATATTCTCAGTCTTCACCAAAATAAATACACCATGTTTTTGTACAATATATGGCTTATTGCACTATCCTGTATATTACTTCTTACCAGCTATGTGTTGTTTAGCCAGTCACAAACGCTGGCCAATCAAGCTTCCAAACTTGTTTTCTTTCCTGTTTTTCTTATGTCTTTAATTCCTGCAGGCACAATACCCACAGTCAGTGTGTGATCTGAATGAATCCCAAAAGATAACAAGAATTATACCAAATTGTGATGTTGCCCTGGTGGTATGTAATAACTTCATCACACCATTTTTCAACATTTGTTTTGAAGCTGGTATTCCACTATAAGGTGGTATTGAGCTACAAAATTGTATTCAGCCCGTATTCGGCTCATTGGGTGAAGGCAGCGTTCGGTATTGTGTAGGTATAGCAACTCGGCACCTATTTACATAGTATACTGTCTCCAGAGCCCTGGTTCTTGCTAGGCTGGACTACTGCAACAGCCTCTTTCTCAATCTACCTTCCTCTACTCTCCGCCCTCTGTATCTAATCCAGAACTGGACTGCAAGATTTATCCTTGGCCTCAAGCCCAGGGATCGTATCTCTCCAGCACCTAGAAACACTTGTGTACAGGCACGTTATAACTGACATATCATTTCATATAATTTTATCACAGATGCCCAGAAAAATATACAATGGTGCAGTAAGGAATGGCTAGACTGGCAGCACCCAAATGCCATTCTAGCCAGGTAATTAAACTTAGCAGGACTGCTTTATCAGAAATGCCCAGTTAAAGAAAAGTCATACCAAACTGAGAAATGACTAGACTGGCTGCACCAAAATGCCTCTCTAGCCACTAATGCCACATATCATGCCTGCTTAGCCTGGACATGGACAACCATTATGATTTATCGCACAATACCGCCCCCCACACATCCCCTTTCCCTCCCAAAACCTACCCCAACCTCTAAAATCCGCTATGTGGCCCAGAATTACCTCCACATCCCTCTTTTTTGTCCCAGAGCTTACGTATGAGGCTCCTTGCCTCATAGGTAAGTACTAGGATGAGGAAGAGTGGCACTAGAAGTAATGATGATTACATGTGGCTAAGTCAGGTATTACCTCCATGTACCTCTACCTCATCCCAGTACTTGTGTATGAGGCAGAGTGCCTCATACACAAGTACTGCCTCATACACAAGTACTGGGACGAGGAAGAATAGGTCTAGGAATAATGAAGATTACCAATAAGTAATCAAGGCATTAAACACAAGTAGTGGTGCAACAACATTGAGTTGACTGGCCTTCAGCACCTCCTCACCCCCTTGAAATTTTCGGCTAGGTTGACTCGACCTGGCTGACCTTCAGAGCAGTTGCCGGACCGAACAGGATACAGATGTCAAACGGCACCTGGGTTTTGCTGTTAACAAGGGCCCAGCAATTACTGATGTAAAGCATTTCACTGTTAGTACCTGCATTCAAATGCCAATTTTATTTAGGCAATTGAAATGGTGATGTGGGTTTAGTACTTGCATGCCAGGGAAGTGATTGGAAGGCTATAGAAGGAACAGGAGACCACTCATTCTCGCAGCAGTCCATAAGTGGGTGCTTTCAGATTTAAAGGAGAGGGTTAACTGCTTGTAACACTGGCACAGCACTAGAATAGTCTCATTAGAATGTGTAAAGTAGTTAGATGCCCCCACACAAATAAGTTTGCCCCTCCTCCACTGCCTGTGAAGTTAGTGCCTCTCCAACATTTGAAGTGTTAGCCCCCTAGAAACGTAGGTTTTGTTGTGGCCCTAAACACAAGCACACACACACCATTCACCATATACACACACGCACACCCAGTCATCCATACATTTAAGTGTGCACCCTTTCACCATACAGGCACACGCAGGCAGACAGCCACCCGTACATTTAAGTGTGCATCCTTTCACCATAAAGGCATACGCACCCAGGCATACATCCATACATTTAAGTGTACATCTTTTCACCATAGACTAATACAGGCAGCCACATATACATTTAAATGTGCACCATTTCACCATACAGGCACAACAAGGCAGCCACCCATACATTTAAGTGTGCACCCTTTCACCGTAAACTGACACAGCCACCAATACATTTGTGTGCACACTTTACCATACGCTCACACACGCACATGTCATGTGGTTGAGGGAAGCCCTATTACTTCAAAAAGAAATTGTTTCTTTTTGAAGTCACTCTGACTTCATAAAGAAATGATTTCCATTAAGGACCAAACCATAACGGAAATAGTTTCTTTATGATGGCAGAGTGACTTCAAAAATAAACTATTTCTTTTTGAAGTCATAGGGCTCCCCCCAACCCATGACATGGAGGCCTCCACCCTAGGGTCTTCCATGTCATGGGGATGGGGGAGCTATCAGACTTCAAAAGAAAGATTCTTTTTTTAGTCACTCTGCCTTCATAAAGACATTGGCCCTCATTAGGACCCTGGCGCTAAGTGTTTAACGGCGCCGTAAAGGGCTGCGGCGCAGTTAAACAATTAGCGCCTAACTACGAGGTCCCTTTGCGGGGCCCGACCTGAACGGCTGGTCTAGACCGCCCGTTAAAGTAGGGACCCGCAAAATGACCTTGGTGCTAAGTACGGTGCCGCAATTTGCGGTACCGTACTTAGTGCCTTCACCAGTCCCATTGAGCCCTATGGGGCAAAAATGGGAATGGGGAAGGGCCAATATTCAATGGGGAATTACTGCCCCGCCAACCTTGGAATGGGGTGGTAATTCCCCATTGAACATTGGCGGACTCCTTACGATACCGGCACCAACCATGGTGCTAATAGCGCCATGGTTTATCGCCAGTATCGTAAGGAGGGCCATTATTTCTTTTACAGGAATAATTTCTTTATGAATACAGTGAATTCAAAAAGAAATATAACCAAAAAAAAGTTTGACATTTTCTTTCTCAATTTTTTTTTTATCCAAGTGGGGCCCCCTCCCAGGACATGTGCTGGCGCCCCCCCCTGCACCGCAGGGAGTGCGGGGGCCCCTGTTACGCCAGTGGTGGAGGCTTATCTTCAATGAGTTCCTTTTGGCACTGGCTTGATCTATTCCTCAGTCCGATTGCTGTATTTATTACACAGCCTGTGGTAGCGAGCGTGTAGTTATGGTTAAGTTGCTAAACCCAAAGGGAGAGCACTTTTTGGGCGGTTTATAACTTCGCTCCCCCAGGACGAATCCTCACCAAACTTTTCAGATAAAGTATATGGCCCGTTCTGATTTTTACCCTGCAAGTTTGGTGAGGTTTCGTCAATGGGTACAAAGTTATAGGGGGGTCCCAAAATTGTTTTTTTTTCTATAGACTGAATGGAAAGAAATGTTGCTCACGCCTACAGCCCAAACCGCTGGACGGATTTTTACCAAGTTTGCGGCAGGAGGGGCGGTTTGGTCCCGAAAGCGTGCTTTTGTAAATTTGGTGTAAATCCGTCCAGTAGTTTTTTTTAAAATGACCAAAAAGTAGGTCCAAAAAATGTGTGACATCTGGCTCCCCTTCACGGACCCATTTCCCTTTTTAGTCCGCGGACAGCATCCGATTGCCTAGAAGGCGAAGTGATGTCCGCGGGCATTGGACGTGCCCCCTGATTGGATGGTGAAAAGCATGAAGTGCGTCAGACTTTTGGAAACGCCCGCCAAGTTGGATTCGCAGACATTCCAGCAGTGTCCGTGAACACAGCAGTAGAAAAATATAAAAAAACACAACATTGCACTTGTCAAACTTATCAAACAATCTCTCGGGAGGTAAGGGGTGATGAGGATGGGATGGGATATGCAGCGGCATTGCTAGGGGTTTGCTGGGGCGGGGGTGCTATAGCCCCAGATCTTTTGGTTGTAGCCCAGATAGAAGCTCAGGGACTACAACCAAAAGGCTATAGCTAGCCCCGAATCCCGCCAGTCCCGACATTAGCTTAGCCCCTGATCTTTTCCAGACCTAGCAACACCCCTAGGGATATGGCCGTAAGAAGCCAAAAAACTGGCGTTTTTCACCCTAAAAGTGAACAGTCCTGTGAAGTTCGCCGACACTTACAGAGTTGGTGAAAAGCAATTCTTGGATGTCTTATAACTTTGGCACCACGCAATGAAACTGCATGGAATTTTGGAATTCTATTCTAGACCTGGATCAAAGTTTAGTGGGATGGTGTGGGGGAAAAATTAGAGGGGTGGTCACAAAATAATGTAAAGACTTATAAATGTGGTGCCTTTTGACGTATCTGCACAAACATTTGCAAAACAATTCTAAATCTGTATATATGTGTTTTTGCAAAGTTTGGTGGGATTCTGTCAAGAGGTGGCAAAATAAGAGGGGGGTCCCAAAATATTGTAAAGGCTTATAAATGTGGTACCATTTGACAAATCTGCACAAAAGTTAGCAAAATGATTTTAAATCTAGATATAAATGTTTTTGTAAAGTTTGGTGGGATTTTCTCAAGAGGGGGCTAAATTAGAGGCAACATTTTTAGATGGCTTATAACTTTGTGGCCATTTGACGAATGTGGACAAAACTTTTCAGAAAGATTATAGTCCGAACCTTGAATGTTTGTGTAAAGTCTGAATGGATTTCATCAAGTGGAGGCTAAGTTGAATGTACATACATTTTGACACTTTTGAAAAATAAAATAGTGTTGGATTTCAAGCAAACTCATGTAAGGAGCATTGGCATGGACCTGAAATCATGGTTTTGCAAATGTGCCCGTGTTTTATTTTTTTACAAGTGTCATACTGTAGATACAAAGAATAGTGATACACCTGGGGTGACTGAGGTATAGCCTGTGGCCATGGGCAGTGGCCAGATTGTTCGGGTCATGGTATAAGGTCATGACCCAGACAATCTGGCTACTGGCCATGACCGCGAGGGATGAAAAATGGGGTTAAAGTGGCCATGTCTACCTGGGACTGGATATGTGGTAGAGTTATTCGAAAGTGGGATAGGATTGAAAGGGGAAAAAATGTGCTTGTGGTAATATGGTCATAGGGTTCTGCCTTCGCCTTCTGCAGGCTACCATGGAAAGGGAAGAGGGGCTCTGTACAGAGCCCCGCCTTCTCTTAAATCTATTTATTATCTCCCATCTCAGAGCCTGGAATGGAGGATAATGGTCCGTAGCCCTCATTATTTATTTATTTATTAGTGTTTCTCATCCTTCTTGATTACAGCTTCAAAATCACTTTGAAATTGCTTCCCCCTGCAGATTGGTGTATTGCAGTATATACAGAGAACTGTTGTCTTCAAAAGATATGGATCAACAGCCTCTTGTATTGCTTGCAAGGTAGCTGGTGGGACTTTGTGTCCCACAGAGGTAGGCTGTGTGGTTACAGTATTGGTTGAGGAAGATGGTGTGGAGGAAGACAGCCTACTACTTGCTAAGAAAGGAACAATCTTTCTGAGAGCATTGCGGCAGTTGTATTTGACATGCCGGTGCATGGAGGTGGTCCTGTAGGAGTAATGTCTAGGTAGTCAGCGACTGAGTAAAAAGCTGCATTCAGTGCATTTCACTGAGTGGTGGTGGCTCTTGGGGAGGAGGGATGGCAATAGCTGATGCCATTTTTAAGATGAATGGCAGTTTTGCTAGTATTCTTCCAAGTATTGGCTTTGTACTAGATTGTTAATGGATAATGAGTAAGAATATGTGTAGGAGCTGTGCAAGGGTCATTTTGAGCTTGAATGCTCCTAGATCACTAGATAATGCAGTTCAGAACTGTCCTCGAAGCAAGGAGCCAAACGTAAAGTGCAAACGCGTTCATGGACACGTCATCATGCCACACGCGAGCGCATGGTCACGTGGCACTGTCCAGAAGTTCCGCAATGACGTCAGAAATTCGCGGACTTTGACAGAAGCAAAAACAGTGGAAAAAGTGTGGAAGTGTTCAAAATTATGCTAGAAGGCGGACTGCGCATGCGCGCGTGATGCATGCGGAGCTAATCTCATCGGCTCCCGGCGGCCGCTACAATTATCCTTCAAAATACTCTCCTTTTGCTGAATATTTTCTCCCCAGCGACGAGTGAGGGGTGGCGGATACTACTGGGTAGCAGCCGCTGCATCCCTGAAAAGAATCGGTGCGGTGGACGTGAGAATCTGCCTGGACCCTGCAAGCGAGCGAGCCATCGAAGTGCAGGCGGAGAGACCGCCCACACCCTCCCCCTGCCGAGACACGGCGAACGCAGGGGATTCTGTGCGAGAAGGCGCGCTGGGGACACACTGCCGGACTGTCTCACGCCCTGCCGACACCGCCGGAGAACCAATGACGACCCCCTTCACCCCCCCGGCCCTGGGAAATTTTCGGAGCGCGGGACACAAAGCGCCCACAACCGGCACCATACATAACGGCTCCCCTCTGGGCCCCGACAGCGCCTCAGATGGTGCAGAGCCCTGCAGCCACGGGAAGCAGCGGGTGAAACGCTACACCGCATCCCCCTGCTCGAACTTGGCCTCCATACCCGCCTGCGGCTCGGGCCCACATTATCTGCCTTTCCCCTGGAAATCCCCTCCCCCATCAACGAGACTGCAGCACCCGGGGTCGAGCGGCAGCGCGGCAAGGAGAACCGCGTGCTGTGCTCCCCCGCTGAGGGATGATACGCTGCAAACGGACAAACGTATAACAAGGTACGTGGGTGTGTGGGGTGGGAGATTTGCCTTACTTCCCCCTCACGGCCCCCCTATGCAAATAGCCTGCTGCAAAGACCATCCAAGAGGGCCACAGCTGTGCCAAAGATAGGCACGGACCAGCACTATATCAGCGCACAGTAGAGTGTCAAGGCCCCCCCCACGAGGCGTATACGCAGCAGAAACATGGGAAAGGAGAAATCCAAGCGGCAAATGCTACAAAGTAAAATGGACCTCTACACCATGGGAGTCCCTCCCCAGCGTGAGCTTCAGCCCCCAGAAGAGGTGGGCGCCTCCGGAGAGCCCTGCAACCCCCCTATCTCTCTGTCAGACCTCATGAAAGCGATTGGGGACTCAAGGGCATCCTTGGAACTCAAAATGTGCGGCCTATCCTCGGAGGTGTGCCTTATACGTCAAGACCTCTGCAACCTGTCGACCAGGGTGGGAGAAGCGGAACAGAGAGTGTCTGACACGGAAGACACGGTCCACCAACTCGAACTGCAGCTCACCGCGATCGCCCAAAAAGTGGCCCAACTGGAAAACCGCGCTGAGGATAGTGAGGGGAGGGTGCGGCGCAACAATCTCAGGATTCTCAGAATACCAGAGAAAGAGGAAGGCCCCAGTGCAGAACTCTTCTTAGAAGATTGGCTCACCCATGTCTTTGCCCCTAAGAAGCTATCCAAATTCTTCTCAGTGGAAGGAGCACACAGAGTCCCCACCGGCCGTCCTACAACGGGTGCCCCGCCCAGAACAATGATTGCACGTCTACTGAACTACCGCAACTGGGATGCGATCCTTCAAATGGCAAGGGCCTCGGGCCCGATTACATACAACGGCTACAGGGTTGGTTTCTATCCCGATTACACCAAAGAAGACCAAAAAGCCCACCAGTCATTTGATTCTATCAAGAAGAAGCTCCAGTCGCTGTCTATCAAATATGCCCTCTTCTTCCCAGCATTGCTAAAAGTCCAGTATGAGGGCACTACTCACCTGTTTTACAATCCCAAAGTCACATGGGACTGGCTTGAAACTCAAGTCCTCATGGACTCCAGAGTGAGGTGTACGCCATCGGGCCAGCCCACACAACGGCCTCGGCCTGAGAGACCCTTGCCCCCTTGCTCTCCGACCACTGCAGACAACGATGCGACAGTGACCCCTGCGGAAAAGGAATGAAGGCCATGCAACAAGGGGACTAAACAGCTGCTCAATAGAATGGGAGTGCACACTTAGCGGCTGCCGCCCCTTATGCTGCATGCGCGCTATCACAGCCCGGGCTATCCCGAAGAAGTTTATCAAGTTATAAGTTTAATGTTCGGGTGACAGGTGCTCCCAGTTGGGGGGGAAGTACAGGGTGGGGGGAGTTTAAGGACTGTAAAGAAACAGAATCAAGGGACGAGAAGGCACGATACAGGAAAACGCAGACAAGGAAATCACGCACTGTCTATGGGCAAGACCGCTGACACAATTATCATACAGGCAGCAAGTACACCAATACGAAACGACCCCCGGATGTCTCCCCCGAAAATACATTACTACACACCTCCCGAAAGTGCGCGACCGCCACTGATCCTCCCAGATGCCATGATAAGAGGCCCACGCAGATAGAACGAACTCCAACAAGGTAACCATGCTCTCCTGGAACGTTAACGGCCTCGGCTCCAGCATAAAACGAAGATGGGTGCTCCAATACCTCAACCGATACTCGCCAGACATTGCTCTTCTAAAGGAAACACATTTGGTAGGCACGAGCACTAACTTCTTCAAAAGATCCAACTACCCCCGCACCTACCATGCCGGATTCACGACAGGAGCTAGGGGCACGATGATACTCGTCCACAAGCGAGTCCCCCTGCAGGTTAGGAAGGTCAAAACCGACCCCCGGGGCCGCTACGTAATGATACTGGCCGACATCTGGGGGGAGAAATGGGGCCTCGCTGCAATCTATGCCCCCCCCCACGCTCACGAAAGAACTGCTCTCTGAACTACGGAACCTACTACTGGAAGACGAGGCCGATGTATGGGTGATTGGTGGGGACTTTAATGAAGTGATGGACACTGCAGTCGATAGATCTCACAGGAGATCTGGAACCCGCCCCGCCTCCACACCACTCGCCATGTTCGCCGATGCCATGGGGATGACGGACACATGGCATTCTCTCCATAACGATGAGGCTGGTTTTTCCTTTTTTTCTGGCGTTCACAAGTCGTTCTCCAGGATTGACTATGCCTTCATCCCCTGCAGCATAAATCACAGGCTCCTAGATGCTGAATTCCTCGCAAGGGGTATTTCGGACCACTCTACACTCCTTCTGACCATGAAGAACTCCTGCCGATGTCCGGATCGTAACTGGCGCCTGAATACATATCACCTACGCCTCCCTGAAATTGCGGAGGAATTGGAAAAGATGACGACGGAATATTTCAAAAACAACAAAGGCTCAGTGGACTGCACAATCTCGCTCTGGGAGGCGTACAAGACTGTCCTCCGGGTGGAAGCTATTTCAGAGGTTTCAGCCTACCAACAAGGACAAGCCCAAAAGATCAAAGAGGCAGAAGCAAGTGTCCTGGAGTGCGAACGGCAAACCCTAGAACACTGCACCCAAGAGACAAAAGAGGCTCCGCTTACAGCACAAGACGCCCATAGCAACCTGGCTCAAGACAATGCACGAACAGCCCATCAGCTAGTCCGGAGCCAAATTTATGAACAGGGCGACAAGGCAAATAAGACCCTGGCCTGGCTGGAGAGACGCAAACAGAGCAGGGGACACGTACGGGCCATTAAGTCTCCAGACGGAACACTCCTCACAGATGACTCCGACATTGTTGAGGCATTTGCCACCTACTATAAGAAGCTCTATACCCCACCCGCCGAGAACCCGCCTTCCGAACCCTCATGCTACCTCAACCAGATAGAGATCCCGAAACTCACACAGCGCCAAACAGATCTCCTGAACACTGAAATCACTGCAAGCGAGGTGCAAGAGGCGCTTGCACAGCTCCAACCCCGGAAAACCCCGGGCCCCAATGGGTTCCCTACAGAAACATGGAAATGCCTCGGTGGTACATTACCCACCCACATGCACCGTATGTTCCTACGCAGCAAAGAGCTGGGGGCACTCCCCCCGGACCTCAGGAAGGCATGCATAATAGTCATACATAAGCCCGGGAAACCCCCGGAGGAATGTGCCTCCTATCGCCCCATATCCCTGATCAACGGGGAAGCTAAGGTCCTCACCAGAACACTCGCCAGACTACTGCAGGTGATAGAGACCCTCGTCCACCCGGACCAAGGTGGATTTATGCCCAATAAGTCCACATGCATGAACCTATGCAGAGTTCAACTGGCGCTGAGTAGAGCCAAGGAAATACCAGCCCCACTGGCCCTCCTGGCGGTGGGCTTTGAAAAGGCATGTGACTCTGTGGGGTGGGAGGCTCTGTGGGCAATCATGGCTCGGATGAACCTGGGGCAAACGTTTATATCATGGGTTAAACTTCTCTATGCACTTCCGGAGGCCATGGTAAGGGTGAATGGAAGGTCTTCTGAATCATTTCCCTTGGGCCGTGGTACGAGACAGGGGTGCCCGCTCTCCCTGCTTCGTTTCCTCCTGGCCATCGAACCACTCGCAATTGAGCTTAGGGCTAACACTAACTGGTCGGGATTCGCCTGGCCGGGAGGGGGGGAGGACCGACTATCGCTCTACGCGGATGACCTCCTCATATACCTCAGTAACCCACGCACTTCCTGCCCGATTGTCTCCCTCATTCTTAGGGAATACCAAAACTTTGCAGGCCTAAAGGTGAATGAAGCCGAAACCATTTACTTCCCGATACAGGGTAGCGAGCTTGCGATCCCGGAGACCTGCCCATATCATGTCTCTATTAGGGAATTTAAATACCTGGGTATACGGCTCGACCCAACACTTGGTAGGTTCCTTCAACTTAACCTACAACCAGTAAATTACCGGTTCAATAGAGATACCTCCCACTGGCAAGCACTCCCTCTATCACTTATGGACAGAGCTGCGCTGTTCAAGATGATGACCCTCCTCAGACTGCTGTGCGTAATCCAAAATGCCCCACTCGTCATTCCCCGAGACACCTTCGCACTTACTGACAGACACCTTCGCACGCTGCTGTGGGGCGGGAAGCAACCCAGAATCGCCCTGGATATGCTGCAGCGATCTCTTTGGGAGGGAGGCATCGGTTTACTCTGCATATGCACCTATTACCTTGCAGCACAGATCGGAGTAGTAAACGACTGGATAGACGCAGACCCCACGCTCACCCATATCCGCATTGAAATAGAGAACATGGCCCCGCTGACCCCACTGCAGATCCTGTATGCCACCCACAACCAACCCCGAGGTTACCCAGAATGACACACCATATTAACCAGGCCTGGCGGGAGGCGCACAAACTAATTGGCTGGAAGGGAAAGCCAACACTGTCTCAACCCCTATGGCACAACGAAATAGTAAGGATGGGCTCCTTCGATCACTGGCACGCAAAAGGGATACACACATTGGCACACGTGATACAAGGGGGTCACATCCTCGATTTTGCGGCCATGCAAGAGCAATTCGACCTCGCACCCATGGACCGGTTTCGACATGCGCAGCTGGCCCACGCCATCCGCACCCAATTCCCTGATACGACAACTATTCCCCCTGTACTCCCGTTGAGACCAATATCCTCCCACAATGCATTCCCTCTAAGGTCACTTCCACGCTCTATCAAGCCCTTAACTCCTTCGGGGCTACTCAGCTCGACGGGCTCAAGGAGAAATGGGAAAGGGATATAGGCCAACTGGAACCAGAAGACTGGGTTGAGGCATTAATGTCCCCTACAGAAATTGGTATAGAATCTAAACTCAGGTTAATACAACTGAGAATCCTTCACCGCTCATACCGTTCACGCACTGCCATGGCCAGATGAGGGGGACTGGAAGACGAGCCATGCCTTAGATGCAAATCGGATCCTGCCACTTTCTACCATATGATTTGGGACTGCCGGGTGTTACAGATCTTCTGGGAGGGATGTATTAACATGATCTCTGCTACCCTGGCGACACCAATCCCAAGGGATCCCAAAATTATACTATTAGGCATCGGGGGTGAAGTGGACCTTTCAAAACACAAATAAATGTTTTTGGCAATAGCATTTGGGACAGGCAAAAGACTGATCGCGGCTAGCTGGGGCTCTACCGACTCACTATCTCTGAACCGCTGGAGTAATGAGCTGGACAGATGCGGGGCCTCGCAACACCGGATATATAACGCACGGGGCTGCCCCCGCAAATTCGAAAAGATATGACGTAAATGGCTTGATGCTCACTGAAACTCGTTAATGTACGTAGATATGTACCGCAGATAGCATTGGTTACCTGCCTCATCCCACAAATGTCTGACGGCTCTCGGCCTTGCAGGGCTCCTCTTGTCTTTGTACATAAATGCCATACTGCCCTGGTCAAATGTATGCCTATGATTCATGTTTGTTTTGTTGTTGTGTTGTTTAAAACATAATAAACAGAGTTATAAAAAAAAAAATTATGCTAGAAGGTGGGAAATGGCAGAGTTCTAAGGTGAAATGTTGTAAATTGGACAATAATGTTGCTATATTGGGTAAGTATATTATCATGCACTGGTAAAAACCCGTGAAATTCTCTGAAAAAAAGCTTTGTTAAAGAGATTTTATGGTTAAGTTGCACTAATAAAAACCTATAAAATTCACTTTGTTAAAGGGACGTTATGGTTAAGTTGCACCAATAAAAACCTAGGAAATTCAATGATAAAACTTTGTTAAAGGGATGTTATGGTTACAAGTAAAACCGAAAAACCTGAGAAATTCACCAGTCATGGTAAGCTAAGCAACCATAACTCATGCCACCACAGTGCACTGCTAAGACTAACACCCAGGACATCAAAGATGACATCACCTCTGTTATACCCATGTTTATAGTTGATATCAATCCATATTGCCGTGATCTTACCTTGATATTGTTCATGGAGTATTCTAGATGTTGAGTGGTCCTATTGCCATGCAAGCTGTGTTTTTTATTCTCAGTGTTGTACAGTTTGGGTACTCCCGCTCTACAGGGTGTGGGACGTCTCATATGTCTGTGGGGAAAAAAAAATTTTCACTGAGAATAAAGCCAGATAATCGACTCCCAGTAAGTGTGCACACTTTTAGCACAGTAAAAGTAGTGAGAGAGTTAGAGTGAGTCTCTCAGGGTGAGTCTCTCTACTATCCCTCACACACAGCGCTATCTAGGGACAGAATACTCTTTGAGGGATCGCTAGACTCTTTATAGGGACGTGTACTCAGTTATAGGGAATTTAGAATTAGAAATAACTTTTTTATAAAATTGGTCTGTCTCTATTGTGATATAGCATACTGGTGAAGGGCAGCACATGGTTACCCCATGACTCTTTTTTGTATTATACAGCTCTGCTTGTCACCACATGTTATTAATAGGCTTGCATAGATTCATCTGTTTCTGTGGCCTAACCTGTTTCCATACAGCATTGAATTTCAGTATATTGCTCATGTTTAGTGCTGGATAGCGTTAATTACACAAATTTGTCCCAACATCCCACAGAATGAGCATACATGTTTGAATTTACATACCAGCCTTGTGCACAAGGTTTTGTTAAAGGCCCAACAAGCTCCCTTTTTATCTCCTGCAGCCCCACCCCCTCCGTTGCTCCGAAAAAGGGCTGCACTGGTCTAGCTGCCCCCAGTCCCTTGTTAAATCCTGTGCAGACTGCTGTGCAGCTAGCCCATAGATCCATTGCCCTAGTCCCCCAATCCAAAACTGCATTCCCCGCCTTGGCACTTCTGAATCTCTCATCATAAACTGACCATGCCCCATATGCACAGTCATGGTACATGGTCAATACAAGATGATTATAAGACAGTGATCTTTGATGCAGTTCAGGAAATTGTTCCAACAGTATAGCAGATAATATTGCAAAGCCCATCACCCAATTGGCCAAGGACCTCACTACAAAAATGTGTTTATCCTTTCCTTCACCCTTACAATCCCTAATCTCCTCTACCTGCCTGTAATCCAGCAGGGAAAACATATCAATGTACTATTTTTTTTCTTGGTGTACAGAGAGACGTGCCACGTAAGCATACCTGATACTGCTGCCTGGACTGGCAGGAGGGCACCGCTTGTCCTGCCCACCAGCCCACTGACGGCTGTAACTGTAGTAACCACCCTGCCCCTGCTGATGAACCCCAACACTGGAACAGGCTGTCAAGTGTGAGCCTACCCCTGTCACTGATGTCCCTCCCATGGCCAGCCCAATTTTCCCTGCTCTTGGCAAAGAAAACTCTCCTGGGGCCACCATGTTATTGGGTCCTGCAATGCTCAGCCCACCTGGGCCAGCGCCTGTCTGACCCGTCTGCCCTCCCGCAGTTCTTCTAGGCTGCTTTACCAGCCCTATCCTCAGTCGGTTCTGATCTGGGGACAAGCCAACACCCCTCCCCCTGTCTTCCCCCTGATTAAGGAAAGGCTGCCACCCTGTGGAAACCAAGATTGCTGTTGTTGCCCCCTGTTAAAACCCCCAAAGTTGTTCCCAAAAGACCAGGCATTCCCCCCACCGGGTGCCTCTAAACCTCATCCATAACTTGCGCCTTGCCAGATATTTGAGCCCCAGGGGCTATTCAGTGGAAGCCCCCCAGGCCCAATTGTCCCCCAACCATGGAAACCCCAGCTCCCAGATTGGTTGTAGGCTCCCTTGACGCTCCTACTGATGGTATCGCGGCCGGCTGGCCCACCACTGTATTGTCCACCCTTGTTGTCATTTGGGTGGTTACCCTATCTATTGCTCTTGGTGCCCCAGTACTCTCTGTAACCACAACTCCAGAATTGCCCGCTATCACAGAGGTTGGTGTTGTTAACACTACCACCTCAATTGGTGCCGGTGAAGGACGACCTGGTCTCCCCCTCCCCTTTCTCTTTTTTGCTGCTGGAAAGGCAATGCTGGGAGCCACATTCTTTCGGTGTGGCCTTGTATGCAGTGTTGCCCACAGACTGCGTCCCATATCTTCGCCAGATTCCCTTACTACCCTTGAGGCCGGGCCTCCAAACAGAGACCCCAGCACCGCATCCAGGTCTCGTCCCTTGAGCAATGCGATCACGGCTGCCAGTTTAGTGGGGTCCATGGCCCTTACAATCCCTTTCTCGGTGCAGAAATCACCACACTACCCCACTCATATCAACACCCTGTGATCACTAGAGATTCGTCCCCTTTCCTGTGCGCCACGATGTTGTCTGCGCACCCACAAAAGAGACTTACAACAAACTGGTCAAATCTGTCTGGTAACACTTAGAAGAGGCTGCCCCTTCCCGCCAGCATTGTATACTCTTAATAAATATAAAACAATTGAACACACTCTGTGAATGCACTACATCAACCTCTGTATTCAGAAATCATTCAGGGCGGTGCCGCCGCGCCCACATAATTTACTCAAACAACCAAAAATGTGCCTACCTACTACAGCATTGCCTAGCAACCTGCGTTCCCCCTCAGAACACACCACAGCACACAGCATGCCTTACCCCACCCACTCCCACTCCTTACCCGCCTCAAGCCTGAACCGCTGCACCACTTCCCAGCTCCTCCCACCCGCTCCAGCCAGCCACCTTACCTCACCACAACAGCCCTCGGGGTCATTGACAGCTCCCAGTCTTCGCTAACAGCACCTCTCCACCCAGAGGACAGCAAGCACAGCGAGCAGGGTCAAAGAGGAAGCAAAACGTGAAGGTCATCAGCTGTGGCGGCTCAGGACAGGCAATGGGAGCACAGTGGCAAAGGATCCTTGCAGCAGGGCGAGGCAGCAAACTACTTTTCTCGCCTCTGGCCCCATCATTTATGGGGGAATCCTGGTGCCGCTGTATCACCTGCCCCCCAACAATAGGCCCAAGCCTGTGAAGCCGACCCCCCCCCCCCAACATGGATACCAGTTCCTGCCGGCATCTACTGGTCACCCCCAGGCCCGCCCAACCTGACATACCCCCAATGATGGGCCCTTTACCTTCCGAGGACTCTTTCTGAAACTGGTCCCCTTTAAGTTTGCATGTGTGATATAAAACAATTGAACACACGATGTGACTGCACTACATCAACCTCTATATTCAGAAACCCTTTGGAGCGGTGCCGCCTCGCCCACTTAATTTACTCAAACAACCGAAAATGTACCTACCTGCTACATTCGTCTACCTGCTACGGCATTGCCTAGCAACCTGTGTTCCTCCTCAGAACACACCACAGCACACAGCATGCCTTTCCCCACTCGCTTGACCGCCAACGGCTCCCGCTCCTTACCCGCCTCAAGCCTGAACCACTGCACCACTTTCCAGCTCCTCCCACGCGCTCTAGCCAGCCACCTTACCTCACCACAACGCCCCTCGGGGTCAGAGACAAGTCCCAGTCTTCGCTAACAGCACCTCTCCACCCAGAGGACAGCGAGCACAGCGAGCACAGCGAGCAGGGTCAAAGAGGAAGCAGGAAAACCAGCAGAACGTGAAGGTCATCAGCTGTGGCGGCTCAGGACAGGAAACGGGAGCACGGTGGCAAAGGATCCTTGCAGCAGGGTGAGTCAGCGAACTGTGCTTTTCTCGCCCTCTGGCCCCTCCATTTATGGGGGAATCCTGGTACCGTCATACCACCTGCCCCTCAACAATAGGCCCAAACCTGTGAAGCCGACCGCCCTCCCAACCCCCCACAGGGATACCAGTTCCTGCCGGCATCCACTGGTCACTTCTACCCCAAGCCGCCCCGAGACCCGCCCAACCTGGCATCCCCCCCAATGGTGGGGCCATTACCTTCCGAGGACTCTTTCTGAAACTGGTCCCCTTTAAGTTTGCATGTGTGATACAAAACAGTCAATCTGTATGGCCACAGCTATGTGCATGCACAGATTAAATTTTTGGAATAGGCGCATCTGCAGAAAGCAGGGTCTTGCTCCACTTGTTTCTGCCTTGCGCACATGCAAGTGGAGGAAACATGTTTGTGAATTTGCCCCTTAGAATCTAACAATGTTATAATTGCCTCTCTGGGAGACAGCATCGCCATCTTGGTAGGATTGGCTGGCAAACCACCCCAGGGCCAGACCGTGTATAGTGTGCTTGAGCAGGGCCGGTCAGCCTTTTGCAGATGAAAGATGCAACGCTGGCGCATCTGCAGAACAAACACTACCAAGTGAGATGCTATTTTATTAGCTCTGATCCTATTTCTCTCATGGTAATGCCTCCGCTAACACATGCACAAACAATACAACTGAACGCCTTCCTCACTGTTTGTGCCAAGGTCAGGCAGTGGATCGAATTAGAGCAGTAAGGTGTCAGGCGATCGCTTTTTTCCAGCTGAGCTTTTTGCAAAGGGCAGTCAATAAAATAACATGGAGTGCTTTAGTGCTCTGATTGATCCGTTTACCTCCTGTGAATGCAACCATTAGCCTGATCCACAGCAGTCCATGGGGAACCAAGGCCACTTAACAACTGTTGAAACAGCGAGTGACAACTGGTCCACGGTATCCGTCTGCAAAGTCACCCAGCTCTCGCGTTAAGAAAGAGCTCTTTAAATGAAACACAGCAAATTGCATGTTTCAATTTGTTTTTTTTTCCAACTGTCAAACCAACATCACACCCGGTCAAGTATGCGTGCTGCGTGAGTTGCCATATTCTGTATATTCTGAACATTGTTTTTCTCTCCGTAGGTTTGTGACCGTAAACGTTCTTAAACAGACAGTGTGGTGACATTTAGCACAACACAAAATATTGGAACTAAATACATGTTTATTTTAATTCCTGCACCCTGCATCACTCTATCTATCCATCTTAACAGCGCGACACACCATGCCGATATCAGCGGCATGCCGTAAATCGGAGCTGATCCCAAGTAATGCGGACATGCAAATAACGGCCTCACGAAGGCCGAAAAAGACCTTACCGGCATGGAGTAAATACCGGCATCTCCGAGAAGGTGTTAAGAACCCTGAGCAGTGTTTCCAAGGGACACAGGTGCACACAATCAGCACAGGTGGAGGCAATGGAGTCAGGGCCCAAAAGGAGCACACCCACACACCACACCCCCTCCCACACCAAGATGATACCAATAGGGGTAGCATTACTGGAGCTGGAGGCCCTGCTTGCAAGACCTCAACAACAACAAAAACAACAGGTCCCACCACAGAGGAGACACAGGAGGAGAAGGAGGGTGAGACAGGCCCAGCATGCCCCACCAGTGCAGCCACCGTTACCACGACAGCAGCCCCCAATCGCTGGCCTTAGAGCCAGCCCTTCAACCTAACACCTGAGCAGATCCACACCCTGTACCGGCTTGACCGTGACACCATCACCACCGTAGTGGACCAGATACACAAAGACATAGTGAGCCTCATAGAAATACGCACCGCCATCCCCCCTCAACTAAAGGTAGTGTCTGTGCTGCACTTCCTTGCCACAGGCACCTACCAGCACACAATGGGGCACATGCATGGCATATCACAACCCTTATTTTCCCGGATACTGAACCAAGTGCTGGATGCCCTCCTCAAGCACACAAGGGACTATATATCCCTACCACGGACTCCCCAGGAGATATTCGATACAAAAGTTGCCTTCCATGCACTGGCAGGCATGCCAAATTGTGTAGGTGCCCTCGACTGCACCCACGTGGATTTGGTGGTCCCGCATGCCATGGAGGTGGTGTATCGCAACTCAAGCAATACCACTCCATCAATGTTCAGATGGTATGCAACGCCAGCAAGATCATCACACATTGCTGTGCTCGATAGCCAGGATCAACTCATGACACTTTGGTCCTCCGGAACTCCACGTTACCATGCTTCATGGAGCGACATGCTGGACGACGTGCCTAGCTGCTTGGTGAGTTGCCTGACTGGGCCATGGCAGTGCATCGGGGTTGTGAGGTGGGTGGCTGCATACTCCACCTGGTTGGAAAGGGGGGATGCATACTCCATCTGGGTGGGAAGAGGGGGATGCTTACTCCACCTGGGTCGGAAGGCGGGGAATGCATACTCCACCTGGCTGGGAAGGAAGGGGGATGCATAATTCACCTGGGTGGCAATGTTGACATCACTGCACGATATGCACATCACCGAACACTGTGCCCCAAAGCAACTGAAGCGGCACATGACAACCAAATTCCATACTGATGAAGTAAGCCCGCCACCTATCACTACATGACCAACAGTTAACTAGCCCACATCGCACAACACATGCACCACTCATGGCATCCCTCACACACTGTAAGGCCATCCTGCACTATGCACTGCATATGCACTATGTTGCTGTATCCAGCATATCACCACACAAGACAGTCATCCCTGGGAGTGCATTGAATTGAGCCAACCAAGGATACCGCAGTGTGTCCCTGGTTCCACACACCCATAGGAACGCTGCAAGTCACCATGGAACTGATCGGTGCAGAATGACCAATATGGTACTGACTACAGCCAACACTCCCTACTACAAAATCTCACAGGACACGACACATGAATGATTTTACTCCAACACTGCTGCATGTATGTAGGATGCACGTGCAACAAGATGTCAGTGTACACCATGACCCATCTCGAAGACGCAAACCACTCCATCAGTCCATTGCACAGTACACATAGCGTGGCCAGAAATGTGGCAAATGCATCCAGGGACATGTGCCTGTGGGCAGAAATTACCTACTGCCATGTAAGACTAGTATAGTTGTCCACCATGAATGTACATACACTTACCTTCATTCCCCTATCATGCAGGTGATGGTGGCTAGCCCTTGAAGCCGTGGTTCATGACCCCTGTCCGAAACCCAGAGAACAGGCACAAGGAGGACTACAATCGTTCCCATACCCATACACGTGTGGTGATTGAGCAGACCTTTGGCCTGTTGAAGGCACGATTTCGCTGCCTCAGCCGGTCGGGTGGGGCACTCCTCTACAGCCATGAGAAGGTGTCCAAGATCACTATGGCATGTGTAATGCTGCACAATATGTGCATCCGTCGGAACGTGCCCCTGCCCCTGACATGGAACTGCTACCACCAGATGATGATGAAGGGGAGGAGGAAGAAGTGGCAGGACATCATCAGGGTGCCGATGCACAGGAGGGACGTGCCGTGTGCCAGTCATTAATTGCACAATATTTCTGACACACAAGTCAGCAGAGGGTGTCATAATCTGAGGGCACTGGGTGTGGGGATATATCTACACTATGCACTGTTATATATTAAATGACACATGCACAATGATGAATGTCCACTCTGGTTTTTCTTTGCAACACAACCAGTGTATTAAAAGTGAAAATGTCTAAGTGAAAAACAAACCCTCCACCACTCTCAACCCCCTCACCCCCCAACTCCCCCACACACCTTCGCCCCCCTCCCCCACACCCCCCAACTCCCCCACACACCCTCACCCCCCACCCCCTCACCCCCAACTCCCCCACACACCCTCACCCCCTTGCCCCTCCCCCCACAACTCCCCAACACTAGTCCCATAGGGTCCACGTAGCCCACATGTGTCTGGCAGTAAAGTCACTCTGCGCTCCCGGAACCAGGGGGAGGCATGTCCCGGCGGCGCTGGGCACGGAGCGATTGACGGAGTGGGCTAGTCTGGGTGGAGTTGCTCATTGAAGGGTTGTCCTCATGCTGAGGCTGTTGGGCAGGATGAGCAGCCTCCAGAGCATCGGCTATGCGGCCGAGCACCTCACAGAGCCGGTTGGTGCTGTCCGTTATTACCTGGCCCAGTGCCCTCAATTCATCACGCCACTCCTCCCTGGACTGCCGATTGTCCTGCACAAAATCTGTGATCAGGGCTGTGAGCTGCTCAGCCTTTTGTGCATCTGCGGATGAGGTTGTGGCCCTGCTGGGGATCGGGCTGAAATGTCCTGCCGGAGCTTCCTCAAGGGAACTGGGCACAGGACTGGCATGTCCCTGTGTTGGTCCTTGGTCAGATTGCTCAAGTGTGTCGCTCTCACCCGAGTCACTAAAGGAGACCTGGGGGTTAGAGTAGGCTTCATCACAACAACCCTAACAATATTTCAGCAAATATTTCAACACATTTTTAACCAACAACTTCAGCTTTGATATGTTATGTTATGTTGAGAATTCTTGTAAAGGCAGAATCCAAGCGGATAGGCGAAACACAGCACTTGCCGGAATTAGGCTGCATAACCAGGTTTTACTGGCATGCCGAAAAAGAAGATGGTCCCCTGTAAGGCGGAGAGGCAGGGGGAGAGAGTTCCACAGCAGTGCCACCAAAACTGAGAAGCAACATCCCCCATGCAAACACGCCTAACACACGGCACCATAATATAGGCCGTGTTGGCAGACCTCCAGGGGTGTGACAGAACATAGCGACAGAATTTCTCCTGCAGGTATTCCAGACCAGTTTTGTAAAAGGCACGGTGCACAATAAACAGTGCCTTACATTTGACCCCACTGGCCACAGGGAGCCAGTGAAGGGATTGGAGAATGTCAGAGGTATAAGAAGAGGCCCCAGTGGCCAGCCAAGCAGCCGAGTTCTGCAGGAGCTGCAGACGACAAAGAAAATAAGCCGGCTGAGCCAAGTAAAGGGAGCTGCAAGTGAGCCAGCGACTAGCGAGGAGACCACCATGGGGCAAATCCCTGGGGGGATGAAAGGAAGGACTTTACACAAAGTGCGAAGTTTACAGTAGACCCCTTGACAAATTGTGCTTACTTGAGGAAGCATAGAGAGGGAATCCTAGAGCTTGACCCTTACGTTTTTAACTACTGCGGAAGGCTGATGCACAGGGCCCACTCAGGAGGCCAAAAAGCAGGAACCAGAGTGATATCTCAGGGGGAACCCCGTCGATCAAGACCTCAGTCTTGTCGCCATTGAGCCGGAGCCAATTTAAGCCCATTCAGGGAGAGATCACAGAAAGGCAACGACAGCAGCGCTCAGCCTTCGAAGGGCGTGCCAGATCCAATTTGCACAAGGATCTGGGTGTCGTCAACATATGAGTAACGCCGAAAACCGAAAGAGTGTATCAGAGAGATTAAAGGCAAGATATAGATATGAAAATGATGAGGAGAGAGCAGAACCTTGGGGCTCCCCACAGGTCAGTGGGAGAGGACCAAAAGTGAAGGGAGAAAGAAAGAGTGACTGAGAGCGGTCAGCAAGAAAAGATGAAAACCAGTGAAGGACCAGGTCAGCAATCCCCACAGAGGCTAGTCTCTGGACCAAGATGGAATGGTTGATGGTATCAAACCCAGTTATGAGTTATGGAGGAGCCCCTCCTTTCCACAGTCACCATTGACCCTTTTCTTCCTGTTACCATTCTTTGGAAAGCTGTGATATTTTATGTTTTTATATCGCCTTGTTCTATGAATCTTTCTCAATTGATCATCTGTTTTCCAATTGTATGCATGAAATGTCTATATGTATTTATGAATATTTGATGAGAACTGTATTATATGATGCCTAATGTATATGTGTATATTTTTATGTGAAAGATTGAATATGTTAACCGTATCACATAATTAATTTAAAAAAAGAATACAGAACAAGCTCCACACCTCCATGGGTTTTTGGGCAGCAGGGAGTGATTCCCCTGTGCGTGATTTCATAGAGTCGCAGGAAATGTTCTAATTCCTTCCCTTAAAAGGATTCTGGGATGCTGTGAGATGCAAATAGCTGTTCAAGAATCAGGATGACTGTCTTGCCAGTCATGGAAGACACCAACGTTACCACTGAATATCTTAAGTATTCATCCAATACCGCATGAAAGTGCCTGTTCTGCTATATTGTACCGATGTCTCTGCTTAGCGCCTGCCAGGGTTCACCTGCACGTGGAGGTGGTAAGATGGGAGAGAGCACCTTTGCCTCCAGATTTGTAAACCACTCTTGCAGGCAGACCTTTGTTTTGTTTGAGGCTTGGTGTCCAGCTGGATGACCTGGTCTTGCAGTTTCAGCAGACGACTAACCATGAGTCAATTAACAACACCCACTCTGTCCCTACAGAATTATTTTATTTTTTGTATTCATTTACAGTGCACATAACCTATAGTTATCTAGGTGCTAGTTTCATTGTGGAAGGGCAGGTTATTTATAACATGCTCTTAATTCTTTTCTTTTTTTTTCGTGGGCAGGTCCGGGGATTCGAACCTGTGTTTGCTCAGTGTGGTCTTGCTTCCAAGACCCACGCGTTGCCACAGAACTATCCTCCCGTCCCTCGTAGTTTGGTACTTTCATTTCACAGGCCATGTAACAAGGCCTGTGACTTTTGTGTAAGGTGTCAGTTCTTAGGCAAAAAGCCTGATTGGAGTTGGCCGATTAAATCCTGCAAACCATCATTTTGCTCTGTTGCATCGGCTATGTCATACAGGGACATTGCCATGGCGATGGTGGCCCACATTACCATGTTGACGAGTTCCTTTACATCCATATCCACTTCTTGTTGTTGGAATCAGCCTCTGCAGGATGATGGGAGAGATACTCTATGGGGTTGTCAACCCCCAGCCTAAAGAGGAGCATTTCTCCGTTATCCTGTATTGATAAGGGCCATGTCTTCAGCTGATTGGGGGGCATGGTGTGGAAACCTGCAATATGGGGATTAAGAACTTGTGGTCTGCGACTGGACAGAGAGAGATTTGCGCTCTGCAAATATCTTTTTTCATTGGGGGCAAGACCCTTGCCGGCAAAAAGCAACCTGCATTTGGTTTCCCCTGTAAGGGAGCAGCGGGGGCAGTTTTAGCAGCTACCATGATTACCAGCAAGAGGATTCTTGGGCCCCAAAAAAATCCCCATCGCAAGAAAGGAAGACTCAACTATAGGGCAACGTTTGCTGTCTCTATTATCAATCAAAATGAAAGATTGCAACTGGCAAACACAATGTTCCCACAAGCGCTCATCCTTTTACATGTGTCACGTGGTTTTAACTGCTAGTGACATCCCAACCCAAGTTACATCCCAAAAACCCTAACAGGCAAGGGATTTGGTTAATCGAGGGAAAATATATATAATCTATGTGGGTTAGGCTGGTTATTGCATTGCCGTATCTGGTGGCTCCTTCCGGGACCACCTCTAATTGTCAGAAATACAAAGATGCAGGTTACCTGAAAGGTAATTGGCTCACGCAACATAGTGTGCTTAATGTGAAAGGCAGTCAGGGATTGCGCAGGACAGGTCTTCTCAGCCTTGGGACCTTGGACAGCTACCAGGCCAAGTGAAACTCTACAAGATTGGGAACGGTGCCGAAGGTGCTGCGTGTTCCCAATAAGTTTCCATCTCTGATCGCATAAGCCCTGAAAAGAACATCCAGCTTTGAGCCTGTGTAATAGTTGTATCTTTCCAACCCTGGTTCAGTGGGAACAGCTTTCCCCCCATGCACCTCGAATGAATAGGCTCTGTCCTGTGCTTTCAGGTTTCGTGTGTAGGGACCTAGAAATGGGGCTCTCTGCTTGTAATTATGACAATGTTATGCTGTATCCCTTGCAGGTGCTTTATCGCCTCAGATAACTGGAAACTGTCCATCTCCACTCGTCCTTGACAGGGCTGTGTACAGTGTCTACGCTGGAAGCCCTTCTGTGCTTCAAACGGATCAGTCTGTCAGCCTTTCCCCATTCACTCTAATGCACCTTTGGCTTCAATCCTTGTTCTTATGGCCGTCCATATTAGCCCCAATTAAGCATGAGCAAGCTAGATATATGTAGTCTTAGGCGTCTTGCTGTTTCTGCTTGGCAAAGGATATATATGTGTGAGTGTCCGTCCTCTATCTATGTGAGTCATAAGCATTTGTTTCATGTCTATCTGCAATTAACTAATGTGTTTGTGTAACTTGGCGTTTGCATTTGCTTGGATGGCTGGAACGAGTTTCACAAAGAACATCTTGGTTCTGCTGAACAGCCTATGCTCTTGTGGTATAGCATCTAATGCATCTTTCATTGTTGATGACACATAGTTTCCTCTTTTCACTCTTGTCAGCTCCACAGATCTCTTCTTCCTCTGATGAGTATCCATTTTAGGGAACCCGTCCACTTGTATGTCTTTTCGGGGTACTACTAATGTTGGTGTGTTCAATTGTACTAAGGAGCACACTCCTCCCCAATTCTTCAGTAATTGCACGTATGCCTTGGACCTTCAGGCCCAGTAGTGATCCATTAGTACTGCATTGCTGACCTTCATGCTTGGTTTCTTCAATACCCACTTGCATCCTTTATTTTCCACAATCTTCACTGGATCATCATTCTGGAAACACAATGAAGCACCTTCAGTCCGTAGAATTGGCATAGGACCTGCTTCATTCTCCACCCAGCTAAGCAGTTTTGCACTTGCTTCCCATTCCTGTAGGCAATCGTCATTCTCCCTCAGGACCACTTCTACAGGAACTGTTAGCAGTGCATTTGTTTTTCTTCCAACCATTCCCTCTTTCCATCCGTCGGCTGTGTATACTTGTCCAAATACTAGTAACTGTGGTCTCTCACAACATCCTGGTATTCCTCCTATCTCCCTTTGTCATGTTTTGGGGCATTGTAATTCGTATTGTGTCACTATTCTGGTTTCTCCTTTGTGTGGGCCATCAGGGATGTACTCTTTTGTCTTGTCAGTACTTCAATAATCATCTATCATTCTTCAGTCTTAACATAGCTGTCTTTATACAGGAAGGTCTTCTGGGACATCCATATTAATGTTGCCCATTTACCTTGAAATCTGCCTCTGGTTGTACAGAGCGACAAGTGCATGAGGCATTGTGCTCTGGCTGTTGGAATTTCTGTTTCTAGGAATGTTCTGGATACACTCATGGCATAGGGGATGAGAGAGCTCACATAGCAGCTCTCCTTTGTGGTCTCTTTCCCAGCCTTAGCCATGTGCTTATAACACATGTTGTTAGATATATGGGCCAAATCTGTTAGATAGAAATATACCAGTTGAAAATCTACATCTGCACTACGTTTGAGTCTTTTTACTTTGACCGCATTAATCATCTGCCCAGGTATGGCTTCTGTGACAGCAGGGATAGGTGTTGCGTTAGTAGGAACCAATGTACATGCAAAAATAGAATCCTGCGTAATGCAAAGAGGGTAAAGAGGTAGAGACAGCAGAAGAAACAAAACATTAACATGACAGTTCGATTTAAAAAAAACATTTTTTTGCTGTACTACTGAATGTCTTCTGGGTTGTCCAAAAGTCTGTAAGATCACCTGAAAATCCTCAAAAACACGTTGTTATCGGTTTAGTGTGTTAGTTAAGCTCTCCTTCTGTAGTATTGGGAAAGTGCTCCAAAAAACAATCGTTCCCACACTAAGCGAATTTCGGGCCTATTCAATGATGTAATAATGGATGGACTTCCGTGTGTCAGGAGTGGGTAAGCTTGTGCCACATATAGAAGCAAATCATAAAAGAACAGTCTAGGTGATATTGTTCATTCAGTTTTGATCACAAATGTAAGAAAGTGCTTCTCAAAAGGTGTGTTCAGGTACGAAACCATGTGTCCAGGCAGTACGAAACCATGTATCCAGGCCAATAACCTTACTTTCACAGTTAATACCTAGTGTGCAAGAAAGATAGTGTGCCTAATCTAGCTCTGCATTTTGCTCTTCATAGACTGGGTTAATCTTCGCAGTGGTGCTGCTCCTTCTTCTTATTCTTCTTCTTGCATCAAACGGTCTTCCTTTTGGAAGGAGAAGGCCTCACCTTGGAAGGGCTTGATGTCTCCAATGTAGTTCCAGGCCTTCTTGCCACTTAGTTTTACCGCACAACCAGTGGCCTTCTCTACAGCAAAAGGTCCCTTGAACCTAGGCTTAAACCAAGCCGTGTGAAGTTCCTTAAATGTATGGAATCCCCCAGATAAAGAGGTGTCTTTTTAAGAAGTTCTGCGTTCGATGCTGGTGTGCTGTCTTCCTCAACCGTCTTTGACCTCTCCCTCCAGGACGAGAGATAAAAGAGGCACTAGCCATCATCAAAGCAATGTAATTGTGCATTTCATCACCTAAGACAACAGAAGAACTATAGGCGTCTGTCAGCACTCTAGTGGGAGGAGCAAGTTGGGAGTTTCACGTGTTGTCCTGTCACCACCACATGAGGAGTTAAATGGTGGTCGGATCCAGGTTGATTATGCGATGCGAAGAAGACTAGGGGTAGGCAATGAAGCCATCCTTTGCTTAACGTGGCTTTAATTTTGGCAATTGTTTCTTTTAGCAGGCCATTGAGGCGCTTGCATTGTCCATTCACTTGCAGGTGATAAGCACGGGAAAGCTTATGCGTAATTACCAGCAGGGCTGCTATGTGTTCAAATGTCTTGTTTACAAAATGAGGCTCATTGTCTGAATGCAAGACCTTGCACACCACCATCATGGGGATATCTCTCTAACGAGGAATTTTGCCACTCTGAGGGTATCAAGGTGTGAACATGGATCAGCTTTGATCAATCGCGAAAAAAGGCATGCAACCACTATAATTTAGCAGTACCCTTGGCAGACCTGAACCATGTCTATGTAGTCTGCATGGAGGTGTTGGAAAGGCCCTATGGGGTGGGGTATTGCTCCTTGCACTACTCGCAACATTTGGCCCGCATTGTATTTTTTGCACACAGTACAATTATCCATAAATGCGGCCATGTGCTCCATCATATTTGGACAGAACCACTCTTCCCCCATATGTGCAGCAAGTGCGTCCCTACTTAAGTTAGTGGGACGGTGCAATTTGCAGTAATGCTACTGGGATCACTGGTTTGCCTGTGCTCTCCTTTCGTCATAATGTGTCTTTAGGAGATATTGTACATCCTCCTCACCCATAGCTCCATTTCGTCTAGTGGTGCTTTCCCCTGAAATTCCATTATCTCTGTGGCAGGTAGCGATCTATACCCTTCCTTCAATATCATTTTGTGCACGCATATGCATGTCTTTGATGGGTTGTCAAATTCATCTCTCTCTGTAAAGTATGTTTCCGCACCTACGGCTTTGTTGCCACGGGAGATCAAGTCCTCCCCCTTGTGTGCGCCTGGCACTTCACGACTGCTATGGCTAATCAGAGCTGTAATGCATCTATGAGTCTTCCCAACAGGGGCGCATGCTGAAGCCCCTCCTCTGCCATCATGACAATCCAGCGTGCACTGCAGATGTCACATAGGCTGAATTGGAGTACACTGTAACCTCAGTGTCTCTGCTCTCTTCTAATGCCATTATAAGAGCCAGTAATTCTGCTGCCTGCAATGAAAAAATGTGCAGGCAATCTCGCGCTTGCTACTACTTCGGTGTCCTGTCTGATTTCAGTTTCACCAGTGCTGTCCCAGTATGCCTTTCTCCCGTCACCTGTTCTATATTCATTGACCTGTCAATAAAGAGTACTCCCCCCCCCTTCAAGGGCATTCTCCCATACCATAGGGATGTTGTCTTAGTGTTCCATGTACGTAGTACAGTCATACACATAGGGCCTCATTACATGTTGTGCGGTAATGGAATACCGGTACCGGTAAAGTTTTACCGGTACCGTTAATTCCCTAAGCCAATCACGACCCGGACCCACCGCTATCTGCGCACCCGTTAATTACGGTGCTACTAATAGAGGCAAGGGCGCGGGCGCGCAACCCCCAGGCCGGAATTAGCGCCATGGCGCTAATACCAGGCCATCACAAGCCATGCGGACATGGTATTAGCGGCATGTAAAACACCCAAAAACCCCTTACCGGCATGGTGCTAATAACGGCATCGAAAAGCACCCATTAAGAGACCTGAGCAGTGTACCCATCAACTACAGGTGGACACAATCAGCACAGGTGCATGCAATGGAGACAGGCAGCACAAAAGAGCACACCACACCCCTACCCACACCCCTTCCCACACCAAGATGGCCCCAATAGCAGCAGCATGACATGACAGCCTTGACTACATGATAGCAGTGCAGCACCAACAACAACAGGACACACCAGAGGTGACCCGTAACAGGTACCCATTCCTCACACCATACAGGCAATGCCAGCGATCCACTGAGGAGGTGGCTCCCAACCCCTGTACGGAACCCACAGAACCAGCAGGAAGAGGACAACAATATTGCACATCCCCGTACCTGCGTCGTGATAGAGCTGGCAGTCAGACTTCCAATGACAGTGCTCCGCTGCCTAAGCAGCCTGTGTGAGGCACTCCTGTACAGCCGTGTCAAAGTGGCAAAGATAACCAAGTCATGTGTAGAGCACCAAAAATGTGCAAATGACGGAATGTGCCAATGCCACCTGAAATTGACATGCAACCACCAGAAGAGCATGATGGGGATGTGGATGAGTACGGGTGGAATGCCCCGGCAGGACATGCAAGAGGCAATGCCAAGAGGGCACAACGATGTGCGTCAGCATCTGATTCTGAAATCCCATCAGGCACAAAGGTGAAAAAGCATGGACGGAGATGGATATTGTTGCCCTGGTGCATGTTTGGAGTACCATAAAGGACCCTGTCCGAGATAAATGACACATACGCAATGATGGAGACCACGCTTGGGTTTCAACTTCAGAGCAACTGTGTATTGAACAGAATGTGATAATAAATGCAACACCCCAAAACACCCAAATGCACCCTTACCCCCCTCCGCCCCAAACACCCAAATGCACCCTTACCCCCCTCCCCCCCCAAACACCCAAATGCACCCTTACCCCCCGTCCCCCCAAACACCCAAATGCACCCTTACCCCCTTCCCCCCCAAAACACCCAGGTGAGTCTCATGGTGTCTATAATGTTTCCTGCACCACATGTGCCACCTGGTCCTTGGTGGAGCTAAGCATCAGGGCCCCCACCGACATCGGGTTGCTGTGATGCGGGGCGCCTCAGGTTGCGCAGTGAGCGGCGCAGGGTGCTGGTCTGCTGGGAACTTGCTGAGGAGGAGGTTCCCGGTCGATCCTGTGTTGGGGGTTGGTGATGCTGCTCCATGATGTCCCCAATACGTAGAATGGCCTGGCGGAGTTGGCCCATCTCCTGGCATATCCTGTCAGTGCAGGCCTCCATGGCCTCCTTTGTTTGTCCAGCATATTTTTGGAGGTCATCCCTTAGACGGACTGTCTCGGCCACATGCTGGGCGACCAGCGCAGCCATGTCTTCCTGCCTCCGGCTGATGGTTGCAAGGTCTTCCAGGGTGGTAGATGCCGCTGGGCTGGACGGCGCGCCCTGGTCCATGCACCCGGCATCCGGTGAGGACAGCTGAGGGCTCCATGCACCTTCTACAGTGAGGGTGTCATGTGCTCCCTGGGTAGCAGATCCGGACGTTGCCCTCGGACTCCCCTCAATGGACCATGTTGGGCTAGGGTCATGGATGAGTTGTAGGACGTCGATTGCGTCCTCCTCGTCACTGGCCGGTGCGGTGGCTGCTGCCTCCCCAGTGGAGCTGGTGGCTGCGAAGTGCGTGCCCTCCGTGCTCATCTCAGCAGTGATGGGGCACACTTGCGTGGGTTCGGCTACAACAGGAGCCGTGCCCTCAGGCTGTGATGCAATGGTGCTCCTGCTGCCCATGGCCCTCTGCAAATGGACTGTCCTCCCACTTCCACTGGAGGTGGTGGCGGTGTCACCCCTCTCATGCATTCTGGCTTTTTTGGCTGCTGGGGGAGTACGTGCTGCGGTGCTTGTCTCTCCAGTGTCCGTCGGTGATCCTGTGGAGGACATGAATAGGGTACATCATCGTTAATGGGTCTAGGTGCCTCATGCAGAATGTTCACGTCATGCTGCTCTATGCATTGGGGCCTATTCATCAGTGATTCTTGTCATGGGGATGTCGGGTTGGTCATGCATAGATGGGTCAGTATTGCACGTGTATATGGTGATGCATGCATGTATGTGTGTGGCAGGACCAATGGCCTGGTCATCGACACGTGTTTGGGGTACCCCCTCACCCTTCACTGTGCATTGTTTGACGTATTCACTCACCTCCATCAGATGAGATGGCCACACCATGCTCCATGTCTCCGACCCCCTCTATGGCTTCGACTCCGATGGTGGAGGCACATGTCTCCTCCCACTCCTTCATCTTCAGAGGTGATTCTGCGCCTCCTCCTGTGGCCATTGCAAGGTTGCGGTTGACTGAAAGGATATTCCGCACACGTAGCCGGAGGTCGTCCCACCTCTTGCGGCAGTCCTTCACGCTGCGGGTGGTAGTGCCCACTGCACTTAATTTGCGGGCTACTTCGTCCCAGATGTCCTTTTTCTTGATGATCGCCGCCCGGCGAATATCATTGGCGAATACGACCTCCGCATTGGCTGCAAGTGTGCTAGTCAGTATAATGAGCTCCTCTGGTGTGAATTTCTCTTTCCGCTGTCGGTCAGAGGATTTTTTCAGGGCCTTTGACATCTTCAGGCAGTCCTGGATGGTTTTTGGTCAGAGTTCTCCGGTAAGATGTCCTGGATGCAGAGGATGGCACTGGATTGTGTTTTTAAAGATGGCCGCCGTTCTCTTTCCCGTTCCTGTGCGATGACGCTATTTCCGGTTCCGCTTTTTGACGGTGTCCGCTAATAGCGGTGACCGCTATTAGCATGTTGCGTGAGGGAGGAGGTGCTATCAGCACTGTGGTCGAGGCCGGTAATGGGCATTTTGTGGACATTTACGGCATGGCGCTATGCTCGTGTCCGCGAACTCGTAATGGGCCGCTATTAGCGGTCTTTAGCGAGGGCGGACATGCTAATAGCGCCATGCCGTAAAATTCCGATTTTTACCGCACAACGTGTAATGAGGCCCATAGTCTCCCTCCTCTACCGGTTCAGATATGAACGTCGATGGGTTTACAATTCTGCATCTCACTATTTTGATCGCCGGATTTGAAATGATTACTTCGTATCCGGATGCTCTCTGGCATACGGAAACGAGGCAATCGTTTTGAGTCTGGCACTTTTGGGTGTGCTTTTGGGCTTCTGGAGGATCGCAAACAGCGCATGCTCCATGTAACGTACAACCCCATTATGATGCTCGCTGACTTTTCTAATGCGAATGTAGCATTAGCTAGTGCTTGTTCACACGGGTAATGTCCTCTAATTACTGGCTCTAAATGCTCACTATAGTTGGACATTGGTTTGTGTCCTAGGGTTGTCTTTTGTTTAAGTACTGCGGTCATCACTCCTCTGTTGGAGTGTGAGAACAAATAGCATGTGACTTTGTAATTGGGAATCCCTAGTACTGGGGCTGTGCATATTGCCCTTTTCAATTTGTCAAATTCTTCAATCATATCGTATGTCCATGCATGTTACTGCCCCCCTTTATGCCCCCTTAAGCCAGCGTAATATGGGCCTCGTGTATGTGCTGTAGTCGAATACCCAGGCCCTACAATAAATACAGAGGCCTAAGAATTGATGCATATCTCTCACTGTCCATGATGGCGGCATTCTGAAGATCACCTCCACTCTTTCTGGGGATACCTTTCGTCCCTCCTGTGATATCAGCTGTCCAATGTATAACACTTCCTTCTGGCAATACTATAATTTTGATTTGTCTACCTTGTAACCCCTTTCTGCTAGCATTGTTAGTAACTGCACTGAGTCTTTTTGGCACTGTTCGTCTGACCTGCTACAAATCAAAATGTCGTCTACATACTGGATAACTGTGGTGTCCAACTGTATATTCTCTAGATCCATCTGGAAGACATTATTGAATATAGATGGTGACTGGCAGTAGCCCTGAGGGAATCTCATGTGTTTCCACTTCTGGTTTCTATATAGAAAGGATGTGAAGTCCTGGGACTCCTTGTGGAGAGGTATAGAGAAGAAAGCGTTCTTCAAGTCTATTACCATGAAATGGGTAGCTTCTGGCAGAATGCTACATAGAATTGTCACTGGATTGGGAACTAATGGGAATTCTCCTCAACAATCTGGTTCAAAGGGCGTAGATCTTGAATAAAGCACTATGATCCCCTGTCCCTTTTTTCACTGGGTACACAGCTTTTATTGCACTGTGACTCCGAAGGCACCAAGATTCCCTGCTTCACTAACACAGCGATCATCTCATAAATGCCTTTGTCTGCTGCCCTGGATAATGGGTATTGTCTTGCCCTTGTTAAAATAGCCCCTCGCTTAAGTTTTAGTTTGACAGCTCCTACCCTCTTTAACAGGCCAACGTCATACGGACTGCTAGTCCATAGAACACTGGGCACTTGCGCAAAATCTTCCTCAAGAAATGGTGGTGGTGCCTTTTTCAACAAGACCATTCTTTGTGGCACCTCTCTATAATGTATTCCTACCCATTAAGTAATGCCCATAAAGAACACCATCTCGATGTCTGAACGATAATCTCAAAACAACTCCTCATCTGTCAAGTCAGTCAGCCTGTGCTCTTCTACTACCGCGATTACTGTCCTCCATGCCATCCTGTGTCACCCATCCCATGTAATACTATTCTTTCGTCCCTTACTGTCATGAGCACTGCTCCCGAGAAGCAAAGTCAAGCCCAGCATCCCCGGAAGCAGGCTCACGACCCTCCTCCCCGGCTCCAGCAAACCCCTATTGGGGCCCTTTGGACCATGTCCTAGCGCCTCTGGCGCCAGGCTCATAAGTAACCTCAGTCCCGGCGCCAGGGGCGCCGGGCTCATAATTCTTGCAAAGGTGCTTGGGTGGACCTACCTGTAGCAGACCATGCTGCATACTCACCTTTGCAAATGCTGGCAGGATGAAGTCCCCAGCCTTCTGCTGGGAGGAACTATTCCCTGAACTGGGACTACTTTCTTACCTGGGTGGGGCTGGTGCCACTCCTTAGCTCTGGAACACAGGAACTCTTTTACCTGGGCGAGGCTGAGGAAGAAGACACCCAATCACTCCAACACTATTTAAACCACACCCGATTGGGAAAACGTGCTTCACGTTATTCTGCATCTGCAGCAGGACGCTCACAGAGTCAGCTCCAGCATTCCAGTGACATCTCCAGCTTCAGCTCAGCAACCTGTGGAAGAAAGACACGAGAACTATACTTACCATCCAGGAATCCAGACACCGGCAGAACCTGCAAGCAAAAGAAACATAAGGTTAGATAGTTGCAACACGTTCGCAGCCGCGCTCGCTTACCTGATCCATCTGTGCTTTCACGGATTCTTCGCGGCCTTCTCTTCAGCAGCCTAATGGCACCTGTAAAGACAAAGAACATTGTTAAGTAGGAATCGGGTGAAGGAGGCCGCATTTACTTTTCTTACCTGCTTTTGTGCGCGTATTACGATCTCTTCAACCGCAGCAGCCCGGCACCTGAAAACAAGAAAAGACATTATTTAAGTGCCATTAAAGACTGCAAGAAAGCCTAACACTTACGTGTTTCCCCACGTGCAACCGCGACTGGGAAAACGCCCGCAACATCTCAAGACCTGAAAACAGAAAACCAGGGACATTATTGAGGTGTCATTGAAATTCCCATACCTACGTACAACCGCACGTGTCGCGCTCTCAGTGACCACGCCCTCAGCATCCAGGCACCTGAAAAAGACAATGCAAAGACTTCATTAAAGGTGCCCATCTCTTCAAGACTATAAACTCTTTATACTTACTGGCATCCGCTCGTGCAGTAACGGCAGCATCACCTTTTGGCATCTCAGCACCTGTGCCACTTCTAAGGCCACAAAAGACTTTGAGGATCTCCAGTGACGTAACTGGAACCCACGCACCCCTGCATAAGTCGCAGGATGGAGATCCCAGCATTTATACGCCTAAGGTGAGAGCTCACCAGGACATTGGACTTTCAGAGAGTTGGCGATTAGTGAGGAGGAAGTCCAGCCAAACGGTCATTAACCCTTTTTTCTTCCGCCTGCAGAAACCTTACCCTGCAAGCCAGACGGTCAATAAGAGGAAGCCCAGTCCAGAGAGTCATCCGAGCTCTATGCTTCTCAATTGAAGAGACTATAACAGTTCTGCCGGGACCAGCGCCTCCGTGGGAATCAGGTGAGCGTTACACTTACTATGACCGTCTCCAGTTCTATTGGAACCCCCTGTCTTCCTTTTCATATAAGGGAACATGTGGCCTAAACAAGAACTCATTGGGTATATGTAGCAACTTGCCTTGTATCCCTGGAAGCCATGCTAGCAGTACTTCCACTCCATACTGAAATAGCGTGGGGTTCGCTGGCACCCCCTTCCATACAGTCTGTCCGCAATATGCCTGAATGATTTCCCTCACATTCATGTAGTGTTCCTGGAGTCGAGCATACTATGCCCTGATCAGTAAATGAGATGGTCATGTTAAGTCAGCTCATCATGTCCCAATCCATTATCTTTACTGGTGGCTGTTGGGAAAATAATAATGCCATTGTCAAGTCATGTTCTCCTATGGAGTTAGGAAGTTCCTCAGTAAAAGTAAACAAATCTATAGCCCCAGAGAATCCCTGAGTGTTCATGGCAATGCCTGACATCGGGTATCTCCCCTTGCAGATACAGGATCTAGTTGCCCCTGTATCTACAAAGAAAGATAAAGCCTTGTCACCTATTGTCACCACTATCCATGGTTCCTCATTCGTTTCGGGTGTAACAGATAAGATTGAACACATCATGTCTGTCTGTGGGCTGTCCTATTGTGGGTATAAAGTCATCCTTGTCCCGGTAAAAGGGTTGCCCCCCACTACAGTCACTACCCCTAGTTTCTGTATCGGGGACTGCATTGCAGAGTATGTGTGTGTCCTGGCAACAAGGTTCTGCTGCATCGGTACTTGCAGTGCTGGCTGTGGCAGCTGTGCATTTTCCTGTGCTTGTAGTGCATATGCCATGGGTTGAAAAGGCTGTATTGTCATGCTTTATGCTGGTGCCGGTTGTGGCGCCTATGCTTGTGCGTGCATGTGATCTTGGGCATAATAGTCAGCTTGCTCTGTCCGTTATATTAGCTGGTGTGTCGCTCCTCTATTCTGTTGCATTCTACCCCTGCTCCTGCACATTCGTGATATGTGACCCATCCTTCTGCATGTCCAACATTGTGGTGGACCCCCATTGGTCTCGGCTGTCCCCCATTAAATCCATCTCCATCCTATTGCATCAGGTGTCCAAACCATTGTTCCCCGGGCAATCCGCCTCGTCCCCTTAGCCAGTGGTTTAGAAAAGAGTTTGACTTTATCCAACAGTTTAACCATGGGTGCTGTCAAAGTATTCTTGGCATTTATATAGTTTCGAGTCATAAGGAGATGATATCTGTATCAAAAAACAAGGGGTATAACTTTGTTAATTTTCAAAAGGTCTGGTGGGAAGGAACAACTGCAGCTTGACTATCTTCTTACATGAATGATTTGGGCAGCTATATTCAAACCACATGAAATAGAGGTTTTGGAATACAGGAAGAAATGTTTTATTAATTCCCTGAAGAAGGATATAAGATTTATCCGAAACATGTCAGAAAAAGAGCAGAGACGAGTAACGGAAAGTAGTTTTTGTTTGCCCTTTAGTGAAAACCGTTAAATTAATGAAATGTCAAAATGTGTCATTTACATATTAGATTTCTATATACCTGCAGAATGTTTTGAAAAAAATATTTCTTTAACAAAATGTACTTATTTTGTAAAAATCATTTTTGAACTGACATTCAATTTGAAAAAAGTCATAAACTCGTTGTTTACCGTACGTTCTTTAGATTTATTCAAAAATCTTTCTGAAGAATTCTTATGTGTACATATTTAATGTTCAGGGAGGCATGTCCACCTAAGAATGCCATTGGGGTCCACATTAGCAATAATGGGCGTTTTTTCAATGTATTTTCCAGAACCTCATAACCAGGGATCTTACCCATGCGCACCAGAAATGTCTGTGAAGCACTATTACCTTTAGTCCCAGATTTCACAAAGATTAGAAAAAATATACATTACAATTGATGTGCATCCCACATACACTATTCCACTGTATCAGATAAGCCAGAAGATGTCCTTGTAAGCTGTGATCCAGCAGATTTGATACACCAAAGACTGATGGAAAGATTTTATACATGATTGCAAATGGACCTCATCAACCATGCCAGCGCCAGTATCCAAATTCATCCAAACATCGATCCAAATAACTGAATACTTAAGCACAAAATGGTTTACAGGGTATCCCTAACTTGAGTAGAGCGGGAAAGCTGATGCAGCATTTCTGATTGATCACCCTGCCCGCATTTTATTATTCAAGAAAGATACTGCATTGATTGAAAATAGTGTTCTAGAGTGGCCTAATATAAAAAGCCACGGAGTAAAATCAGCAGCAAAGATGGCACTTCATTTCAACAATGACACAGGGTCACTGTACAAAATCGTCATTCCTTTATGAAGACCTGAAATTTTAGTTTAGCAGCTTTTTCACCCGCAAAACCGTGAAATTTGACTAATTCTATTAGTTTTCACATATATATTTGTGGGCATGAAATAGCACTCCAAAAATAGAAAAACAATACAGATAGAAATTATCAGGAATTAGTAAAACCTATTAGTTCTTGTGTTCCATCATTAAAAAGGTTGCTAGATCATACAAGTCTTAGATCAGACCCTGTAAACCTGGTCTAGATATTTCCGTACTAGGGGATGTTTGGACCATCACAGCTTACCCTTTTCATTGGAAGCTGTTTGAGAGTTGTTCCGCAATACATTGATGGACCTGCATTGAAAATAATAGACTTTTGGGGTCTTGTCAATTTGGCGTCCGTTCTAGACAGAGCCTCTGACACTGCTACCATGATGGTTGTTGATGATGTTTTTCTAATGGCAAATAATGCAGGAGGCTGTTAGGGTTGTTTAATGTCTCAGCGCTTTTGACACTGTGAAGCATGATGCCCTCCATTGAATATTGTCAGCCCGTACAGGCAATAAGGTGATGTCCTGGAGTGGTTGGATTCAATTACCCATTTTTGATTGACAGATCCCATCCCTCCAGGCCACCGCAAATGCTGGTACATTGGGAGCACCTCGGGATTCCCTCTTCTCCCCAGAGTTGCTCAGTCTGTACATGGAGCCATTGGGAGATCTAATTGCTGAGTATAATCTCCCAATGCACAATTATGCTTTATCGCCACAGAATATGTTCTTCGATTAAATAAATGCTTGGCAACTATTGAGCCATGGATGAGAAAAGCTTGCTTCAAATTCAACTGGGCAAAAATGAGTTTCTCTTCTTTGGCTTAGATAAGGCTGCACAATTGACTCAATCTTGGCTTGCTGCCCTACTTGCGGCCCTTTCCCTCCAATGTTTTACTCCCAGTGTTGTTTGATCTGTAAAATTGCTGGGTTTCTCGTTAGATTCCATACTTTCTTTTAAATACCATATTCAGAAAAAGGGGCAATTGGCTAACTATCAACTTCACTTGCTGTAGAAATGAAAAACTTTTCTTGTGAGCATATTGTTTCAAACACAGTCCAGGCCGTGGTCTTGTCTTTAATTGACAGGGTAACGTTCCACATTTAAACCTTACACCCCCCACAAGCAGTGCTTCATTCTGTTGTTTGCTTTGTTTCAGGAACTCACAAATGTGATAGCATCTCTCCTGTGCTACCTGCCTTACATTAGCTGCCTCTCGAGTGTAGGATTATTTTCAAATTAGGATGCCTCTGACCTGTAGAATGCGTTCCACCCTAAAATGGCATATTTATAAATCATAACGGCTTGTGCATCTGAATTATCTTGTTGTCAATCGGGAATAGCTAGGAAAGGATCGCTGGTCACATACTTGTGATCAGTTTATTCTATTGAGGTTTACTACACAAAAGGCCCAGTACATAAAAACAGCAACAAATAATCATAAAAGGTGGTTAATATCAATAAGAAAACAAAAAAGAAACAACAGAAAAAAAATGCAGAAGTTAGTTTGAATGTAGCGATATTTCTCTAGGTCTAGTCTAGGTACTCATTTCAATTGTTTCAAGACGTTCTGCATGTACTGTATCCCAAATTACTTTCTGTGGTTGCTAAAGGGTCTTTTAACTTCAAGGAGCCTATTGCTAGTTTGGATCATGATGGTTCAGCAGGATAAGACAAATATCCATCAATATTTACTAATTATTTGAAAATTGATGACATTTGCTCAATTCTGACACCTGGTTAGCATGGACAGGATTGAAATAGCACTGGACAAAGCAAAATGTGCTAATTACAGAGGATTCAATACAAATATAGGCATGTTCATCACAAAATGTGATAATCCATCTGTAAAGGTATATGGGTTGTTGTTCATCTCTTGTATCTACTTGTTCCATAATAATTAAATGTGTTACCTGATCCTTAGTGGAAATTCTACCAACTAGAGATAAACCAAAGTGTAGATATCACACTGATAGTTCGAGTGATACTTCCAGTAATCACTGTTGTCCCATGAAAAATGTGCTGTATTTAATTTGCCTCTTTGAATGGAAAATTTGTGTGGGTTGAAAATAAATATGTATCAGAAAATGTCACAAGCAGGAAAATAGTTGGAAATTATTTCTAACAGGTTCACAAGATCCAGTTGCTTACCTGTCTTGGTAATGCTGCTAAATACCTGCTCAAAGCTGGTGGAACTAGCTACTCAGTCAAAGGTGCTCTCTCCTGGAATGCACTCCCCGCTGCCTTCAAAGTGGAACAGCCATACTCTAGCTTCTGACGTAAGTTGCTGAACTGGCTTCAGACCAATGACATTTAAGAATCTGCTCACTTACCCGTGCCTCTGACCTCTGTGTAAATCTGTGCGACCCCATGTGCATACCACTTATTTTTCTCTATCACTGTACCTACCATGCATTGTGCACCCCGTACCCAAATTTTATGCATTGTAAATGTTTATGTTTCATGTACTGTATTGACCTGTATGCTGTAACTAAGTCTGACATATTCTTGTAACTGCTGCGCCCAGCTACCTGAGGGTTTGGTGCTCATTACCAAATAAATAAACAAACAAACCTAGATGCAGCTCTCTTTTGGCTCAAAAGAATTGTGTTAGAGGTAACGTGCCGTCACCTTCAAAGTATGGGGATCGTAACGTCCTTGACTAGGGTTTACTCATCTTCTACTTCTATGTCAAAAGTAAGATGAAGTAAACTAAATGTAGCTACTTATTAGCTCACATTTGAGCATTAGGCTTTACAGATGGAGTGCAAGCCTGCAAATATTGCCCTGTTACTTAATTAAATTGCTTGTACATAATTCCATGCCACCAAACTGGTGTGTTTCATTCACGTCCAACAGGAAGTCTCGTGGCTGTGGGCACCATTTCAAAAGCTGACAGACTTGATGTGATAAAACAGTGAGCGTCATGACATGTGGTCATTTGTAGGCGTTTGTTTAAAAGTAAACTTGGCAACCGCTGCACGTGACTATTATCAGGAAAAGTTGTCTTCATCCTACTTTAGTAAAAATGCATCAACTGGTGTTGTGCAAGCTCATTAATGGAAAGGAGTATTGTTCACTTTGCTGTGCTAGAAATTCGGAGACTCTTCTTATTAGTCTGATTATCCTATTGTCCTAGAGATGGTCTTTTGTACCCTGTAATATGTGTGCTGTAAAAGGCCAGTTTTCTACATTTCACAAATACAGTAGGCGGGTGACTCGCCTATCCTCCATTGAACGCACCATGATGTCTATGAGGAAATAACACAAATCGAAACCCTGAGGTGAGATACTGTCTATGAAACGTGCTTTTTATCCACACACGCACTTCATTCAGTCCTATTTCCTGGTGTGCCTATAGGAATTAAAGGTAATGTTTATACAAGTATACTGTCATTTATTTATTAACTTGACCCATCATTGCATGTATTCACCAAAAGGTTATTACAGTATTTTCAACCCCAAAATGGTGTTGAACTATACTGTAACAACTGATCTAGCAACTCCACTGATTTGTTTATCTAGACTACAATAGTGGTATGATGATAAAGTATAATAAAGGATAATTCATGGTGGGACTGTTTCTAGTGGCCTGATCCCTTCATCTATTTTGATCAAAGCATTTGTAAAAAACCATGCTGTCACGCCTCTTTAGACAGTTCACCTATAAGTAACCAATGATCATGTTATTGCTGATATAGAAAAGCCATACGATGAGAACCCTTGTAAGAACAAAGCAATATCTATTGTGTAATAGTTTCTAATGATTCATATGACACTCAAAGCTCTTTATGATATTCATCTATAATAATGCACTCAGTTCATTAACTTGGGCTTTTATATCGTGCTTCATGTCGGAGTCGAGATTCGAGATTATTAGTACGGCACTAGGTTTCAAACCCATGCTGCTCAGTGTTGTCTTGCTTCCAAGACAAGCACATTTCCCCCAAGCTTTCTTACAAGCCCAAATTTCAGTTTGCCTTTGTTGTCCTTTTGGTTTTGCTCTTAACAGTGAGGTGGCAAAGGAGATTTTGGATCCATTGTACCAATAAAGCCTACAAGCTCTCATCATTTTTAAACGGCAGCTGTCACACTCCATGAAAAAATCATGACGGGGTCAGAAATGACCTTGCCATGATTTGCTCTTGCCTCTGCTCCTGTTGCCAGCTGGCATAGGGGGATGACCCTAATTTCTGAGCATTGAAAAAATGCATTCAATTTTTGAATTCAGGATGCGTGTTAAAAGGCGCAGAAATGATCCCTGACAACTGCACAAAGGTCATCTGGATGAGCGTATCTAAGCTGTGCCAATTTATATGCACCTTGAGAACAGGCATAGAGCTGTCCACGATGTCAAGGATATCATCTACATAGTTCCAGACGATGCATCCTACACATATAACGCCTTCAAGACAGATTTGTCTGAGTCCTTCATTTCTAAAAAGAATGCTGATTACATTAACGCCACAAGACAAGAAAAAGATGAGACCATTGACAGGTTTGAAAGCTTGCATCGAGCACTGTGACTAGTTCTCCAAGGAAGAGGCTCTCAAGTCTTTGCTAGTTGTGAATCTTTCACACTCCAGAGAAAACTCCTGCAGAATTCACAAACACTAGCAGACATCCTCCCGATGACCTGGCAACCCATGACTGCTAACTTCCAAATGGCAGTCCTGGAATGCTCTGCAGCTGCTGCTCCACAGCCACAGTCAAAAAGCAAGATCATCCTGTAATCATTCTGGAGTCATCCGATGACTCCATCCTAGAGTCATCCATGGATAGTTCAGTAAGATCATCCAAAGGCATCCTGAAATATGCATATAGGCCGAAATATTTAAATGAGATGACCTAGAGTTATCACACAAACTACTCCAAGATGAGTTCGGATTACTTCCAGTGATGATCTTGCATTACTCCAGGATGACTGCACGACAACTTCAGGATCAGTGGGGATTAGTCCAGGATGACTTCGGATTACTCTAGGATGGCTCCATGACAACTTCAGGATTACTCCAGGATGACTTCATGACAACTTCAGGATGGGTGGTGATTACTCCAGGATGACCCTGTGACAACTTCAGGATGGGTGGGGATTACTCCAGGATTTTTCCATGAGACCTTTAGGATGGGTTTTGAATTGAGAATGATTATTGCGGACCACTCTAGCATGAGTTTAAATGATTTCAAGATGCATACAAAAGATTTAGGAAAAGGGGTTTGATTACCCCAGGATGAATCCCTTTTGAGTAAGATTGGTGGAATTACTTTAGAATGACTCTAGTTAAACCTATGGCTAGTGTACTGGAAATAGGGAATTTTGCAACTGTCACTTCCCATCTTTGCCTTCTATGCTAGAGTACCCAAATGTTGTTAACTAAGTTCACTGATTTAGTGTACAAAACTACAAATGCCCCCCCCCGCATGTCACGAACCAACCTGTAAACTCCCTCATTTCAATTCTCACCTCTAGCTATCATGGCCTGACACCCAATAAACTCCCACAATTACAAAGCACTGTGTCATAATCTGTGCTGGGGCCTGATTATGGGCTATGTGTTGTTATGAGAGTAGTGATGTCACTGACAAAGAATATGGAGTGTTGGTGGAGAGAGTAGTGATATCACTGACAGAGAATGTGGCGTGTTGGTGGAGGTTTGTAGTGCTGGATCATGACACACTGCACTAAAATCTAAAATACACACTCCCAGCGATGTGAACAGAATCTGTTAAAGGTCTACCTGCATGCAACTGCGACCTCTGAGGTCTCCCTTGCGACCTCTAAAAAAAAAGCTTTTTTTTTTAATGCAAGCTCATGGGCTGTGGCCAGCACCATGTGGCTCTTTACTTCTGGAGTGGCTTTCAGCACTGACCCACTGACCCTAAATGAGAAAGAATAGGAATACCAAATAATGTGTCTTTCTGAAATTCTATACAATAATTGCTAGACTCTTTAAAGGTTTATTTCAGGCACACTTCAGGGGGGTGAGTTACTGATTTAGTCTGTTCTTAAACGCCTCAACTCAGCCTTTCATCCTTCCGAGGTCGATAAATGAGTACCAAAACAAGTTAGGTGATATTGGGTGTATATTTTTTCTATATAAAGTGCTTAAGCATAAGTGCTATATAATAACACATCATTATCATTTGACCTTGGACGTCGGATTGCATTCACAGTAATTTGGTAATATGGGCCTATACACACTGATCTTAACGATACATATGGCGATCCATTCTTGTATGAAATGTACATCACATTATAGTGATATTGTAACCATATTTTTCATAGTGTAAAATGCTATGTGATGCCACTTCCTGTTTTGTCAACGGGTGAAAGGTCGTGTTCCACCGCTTCCCGCAATATCACTTCAGGGTGGGGTCAAATTACAGCACTTCCTGTGATGTCATCAGGGGTCAAGCGTCATGTGATGTCACTTCTGCTATACCTGGCATTTTGGTGAAATGACTTTCCTGGACTGACGCCAGTCACTTCACCCAATATCACTTAGAGCAGCTAACAATTACCTAGTTTATATTATGATAGTAAAATACTGCAGGTATACATTGTTGATTTTTAATATAGTATTGCTGCGGCTATAAGATATCTTCAATCAAACAGGCTCAGAAAGTGTTAAAAAATAATTATTTAACAAATGCAGTTTAACGGCATAGATGTATTCTATAAGAATACATAAGTTTTCAAAAATACAAACGATCATTGATCCTGCATTTCAAAAGGCAGAGTCTTTTTTAGGCCTCTTCTGGCATTGCATATTTTGGTGGCAAGCTTCCTCCTTATCACTCGGCAGTCCATAGTAGGCCAGCTGTTAGCCTTGCAGATAGATCTTGAAAATTCTACAACAAAAGAAAGGTTATATGAATATAAATGGACATCCAAATAGGCATTGTTAAATTCCTTATTGTAGAATAAATACCAGATTAACTAATGTTAAAATGTCAATTTACAAATGCATCACTACATGGCTTAAAAGATAGATTTGAACTGAAAATGAATCATGATTTTCTGTGGCTGCATTCAGAAGATTTATGGTAGTTGTCAAAGGGGTTAATATGTCTTTGAGATGTTGAGCCAGGCAGTGAGTCAGTGGGGATGGGGCAATTATGCAGAAACAAGATGGACAGATTAATTGTGTTGATACAACTTTTTGATTTATATCACAGTTAGAAATAGAAGGCATAAGTGGAAATGGGTAAATAGTATTTTAAATCAGTTGCTAATTAACATAACCAAAATGCCCGGAAACAGATGACTCAAGTGATGCCAATGCGCACCCTGCTTACATGAGTGACCCAACGCCTTCTGCCTGTAAACCATGCATCACTGATTCGTTGAATACTCGGATAACTACATGATTCCTTTAGCAGACATTTGAATGCTTAGATATTAAGCAATGTCTCACATTGCTGATGGCTTGGACTTTATTTGCTTGATACTGGTATTTACTTTTCATTCATGTGTACACAATTTTCTGGTACAGTTTTCAAACCCAAAACAACTAATACGTCACAGTGATGATTAAGAATTAGCTTTGAAAAAGAATGAGACTCTTCAATGACTTACGATGCAAAGCATCGACCTTTACTACATCGAGGACATCAATCCCAGCTCTGGCTGTTGTTACTCCTTTAGCAGAAGCAAACTCATTTGGGGAAAAGAGAAGCTCACTGACACCATTCAAAAGGAATCTTGCAACATCTTGAGCAGCTTTAGACCCCTCTAAAAGTTTGTAGAGCTCTCACTTTGGTACAATTATATGTCTAAGTCTGGTGGGGGTCATTGGCATCCTTAACCATTTGTTGCCTGGAAATAGAGCACAAAATATAATATTAACATAAATATTCATGACGTGCAAGTACAGATTGTATTATAAGTAATGATGTTTTGGTACAAAACATGGTCAGGTGAATTCCCTGCATAAGAAATGTGATCCCCAAACAGTTGGATGATATAAATCATGTTTACTTAAAGAATCAAGGACCCTTTCAGCTGCTTTCTAGGCTTTCACTTTGGCTGCCAATGGTGCACTATGAGTTAATAACTGTAGGAGAACAACGTTCCACTGCTAGGATAACTATATTGTATATGGAGTGTTGCTGGTGAATAGCAGGAGAGTAGAGGCACAAAATATAGAGTGTCTGCAAACATTTCAAATACAGCCATGCCCACAACTATGGTGCAAATATCCATCATCTAGATGATGTTTTATGTTTTAGGCTACAAATGAAAATATGTGCCTGGCCAGAATCTATGCAGAATATTGCCTCTTAATCTATATTCACACAAAGATTGGGTTATACACTGTAAGAGACAATAGCTTAAGGAATATAAACATGTTATAAAGGAGTAGAAAAAGTATCACATTTTGTTGTGTGGATGATGTAGTGTCCATTTCCAACAACTTCTCTGCTAATTCCGGGAATGAATTGGTCCTGGTCAGAGCTGCCAGTGATGCCTGCAAATGATGCATTGCCAACTGATTGTGTCTTTGCGTGGCTTGTAACTGTTCTACTATAAAACATTAATAAAAAAAGAGTTAAAAGTCATGTACTCTTTGTGATCACATATAAACTAAAACAGTGGATGAGGGGTGAATGGGCCAACATCAGCATTATTACTCGAAGTTACAAATATTGAGAAGAAAGTGTTATGCAGATGAATGAAATCTGGAATGGAAAGTGGAAGGTAGAGCTGCAATGTAGCCCAGTCCATCCTCCCCCCAACCTTTTCCGCTGCTTCAACCTCTGATGAACTGTTACAGGCGCTAGCCTTGTAGATTGGTTACTAGATATTGGGTTACTAGATATTGCTCAATGACTGCACTAGTTACCTTTTAAGCAATGGTTCTCTGCACGTAGAGATGTTATTTCTGCCAGCAATTGTGCTTTATCTTCAGTGTGACTATTTGTAGGACAATCCGATGTATAAGAGTCATTTTCATACACTAAAGACAACAAATCATACACCATTTCCTTGGAGATATAAAAAAAACAAAATGAGGAATACAAAATTGTAGCATTGACAACTGGGCTATTACAAAAAATAATGTAGGTGTATGTTATAATGTTGGTCAGCCAAAAATGAAGTCTGAAAAATAAAGCATTGCCAAATAAACAAGCAATGATCTGCTTCGAACAAACATTGGGCCTCATTACAAGTTTGGAAGCAGCCATGCCTGTAAAATCCAGCACCCACGAATGGGCAATTACCGGGGTATTCCGGCCCCGCCAGACCCAGTAATTGCCCTTTTGCGGGTGCCGGAAACGTGTGATCCCCATTCCCATTTGAGCCCAACAGGGCAATAATGGGAATGGGGATGCCTGTAGCACCAGCACCACTCATTATGGTGCCTTTGCTACAGGCATGCTGTGCTCACTGGTGCCTTTCATTCCGCCAGGTCAGACCTGGTACCACAACTGTGAGCACAACTCAGAGTTTGCCGGTCCGGATACAACGGTACCGTCAAGCTTACTGGTACCATTGTATCCAGACCGGCAAACTCTTAATGAGGCCCAATATTGTCTTGTCATCATTTATTCATGATACGAATCAATACCAGTAGTATTTAAAAGTGGTATTGTTTAAAGTAAGTTTTAATCCTCAAAGTTGTTAGTCTATGTACTAGATGGAGACAAAGAAACCAGTAGCCTAAGATGGGGATCAATATTAGCACAGGAATGAGTTAAGACCTGGGGGCGTGGCTAACTAGCCATGGAATAGGACGTGCCTGAGAGAGCTGCTCCCGCGGATCCGACATTGATCCTGACAAATACGCTGGAAAATGATCTCTGCTTCCTGGAAATGAAGGCTAGGACTTGTGAATATGAGCCCTGCAGTATTGGAGAAACGTAGACGGATTGCGGGCGAAAGGATCAAGATAAAAGCTTTAATGAACAGCCGCGCCGTAACGAATAATAACAAAATGGCGGACAACAAAGGAACTGGATCCACAGCTGCCGAAACTGCATAATCCTGAGCACTTGAGGTCGGAGAGAAGGACCGGGGTCCAGGGTCGGTGCTGGACTGGGGTGCGCCTGCCTGCGAAAGGGTGGACGGTGCATCGCTCTGCTACGCCGAGCCCATTGGGGAAGTCTGGGTGGTGGAGCATGCTGCGCCTGTGGCGGCAGCAGCGGCAAAGGGCTGACACCGCGGGACCGAGGTGTTGCCTCGTTGAGGAGATCGGGCAAGATCCGCGCTGTGCGTGGAGCCAGCGCGGGTCACATCAGAGAGCCCCGCCGAGCAAGGGGGGCACCGGGCTGCTGGGCAGCGTAGCGAACACAGTGGCTCCAGGAGACATGTAACAGGAACAAGCCCCGGAGGTACGTGTGCGCCGCTGAAAAACATGATTTGAACAATTGGCTGACGGCGGAGCAGATACATTGTATCCCCGCATGCCACAACTATAGCAGAGCCCTGGAGGTGCATGGTGCGTCCCCAGCAGCAGCAGCAGCTGGAGTGGGAAAAAAGAGCAAACCGCCAGAGTGAATCATTTGAATAAAAATAGTAGGCAACTGGGCAGCAAGGCCTGCAAAATACACGTACAGTGGGGCACAGAGGGCCATACTGGATTGAACAATCGCCCTACATGGTGAGGCTTGCATGGGTCCTCACCAGGAGTTAGGAAATGGCCTTACAGACTTGTGGGGGAACACGCATTGGGGGACTGAACTAATCTGATAACATCACCCCCAGGAGCAGCGGAGACCCACGCTACAAGAAAGGTCAGCACTAACACGCTGCTGGTTGCTGGAGCAAGATCAAAATAAGACGGTGGGCATTGAGCTAGACTCATAGCATTAAGCGCCACACGTGTTCGAAGTACGGTGATGGCTAAGGAGTAGGTACGCCAAGAGATCTTTGGGAACAGGGCAAGGGGACTTGTCTGCAATAGTCAGAGCAGATACGTGAGAGGATACAACCCACTTGAAGTCACGATGTGGCGCAGGCCGGCGAATTCTGCAGCTCCTTGGGGGGAGCGCTTCCGGGCCGGGACTGTTCTGGCGACGCCACAGAAACATCAGGAACCAGAACTGGAATGACATGAAGGGACCGGACCTGTACACTCATAGAGGGTTGCAGGATGTCGGTGAAAGGACTCAGGACAAAGAGCAAACAGCCCACAATGGAGGCCTTTGCCAAGACGCCACGGACTTCCACCGCCCCGGTACAAAGCTTGACGACAACTTCTGTGGATGATACTCCAGGGGGAGGAAATCATCAGGTCCTAGCAGCAATAACAGAGCTGAGCACCAAATGGGGGACAGCAATGGCAGATCTACGGACAGCTCTGGAGAACAAAATAGACGCAGTGGGTATAGAAGTCACCCTGCTGTGGCAAGATGTCAGAGCGCTAGCAGAAAGAACGAGTGGTCTGGAGAGTGCGGTGAAAACCAACACGGAAACCAGCACAAATAATGTGAAGGAGGTCCACATACTAAAGCAGAAAGTGTCAAATCTTGAGAGCCGAGCAGAAGAAGCGGAAGGGAGGGCGAGACGGAACAACATCCGCGTGGTGGGCTTGTCAGAGGGAGAAGAAGGTCTGGACCCCACGGATTATGTGGAGAATATGATCCTGCAACAAATAGGTGCAGACAAGCTGTCGCAGGGTTCACAGTAGAACGTGCACATCAGGCCCTGATGAGGAAACCACGACCTGGGGCCCCACCTCGAGCGATAATTGCAAAGATCCTCAATTACAGAGACAAAGAACAGATCCTGGAGTACTTTCGCAAAGGAGGAATGATAGAAAGGGCATCTACCAACATCACGACATACCCTGACTACACTATGTTGGTGCAGAGACAGTGATACAGCTATGTTGCGGTCAAGAGGAGACTGCACATGGCCGGTATCAAATATATGTTTCTGTACCCTGCGAGGCTCAAAGTCTTGCACAAAAGCAAAGCGCTCTTTTTTGATACCCCAGAGGGGGCGGCGGCATGGTTGGACTTGCAGGGATGTTCTGAGCGAGATAAAGAGCAGGAGCGTCAAAAAACATGATAAGTTAGGAGGGTGTATGGTGAACAATAAGGGGACAAACGGGAGGGGAGTCCCGGTAACTGCATTGTGGGACTTTTGGACTCGCTGACCCTGTTGGACTGGAATATAGTGAATAGAATGTATCAGTAAATTGTATAACATTAGGCATAGCACATTTGAAGTGAGTAGGAGTAGCAGGATTAAGGCAAACCTACCCCCGGGAATTAGTAGTAAGGCGGCCATTAGGGCGACATTACCCTGCTGAGCCGCGAGTACAGGCTAATTGCCAGAAAGGGCTAGATGCGGGGGTGCCTGAGATCCAGGGATAGAGCTGGGCAACAGTTGGGGAGGGTGTTGTTGGGACAGGGAAGGGAGGGGAGAGGGAGGGAGGCTGGGGGGTTTGTTGTGTTTTTAGTTAAAGGGAGTTTAAGTTTGGACATGAGCCTATATAGACAAGTTAAGTAATTGGATATGGACCATACAGGGGAAGGGAGGAGTGGGATTCTGCCATGCCATGGGGGATCTTAAAGTGGTTACCTGGAATGTCAGGGGACTCAATAGTTATTTGAAGAGGAATAAGGTCATGCTATACCTACGTAGACAGAAGATAGATAATGCGTTACTGCAAGAGACGCATCTGACACGAGACAAGTTGGAGGTGGTTGGAAAGAAACGGAAGGGAACTGTGGTGGGTTTGTCATATTCAGCGTATGCCAGGGGAGTGCTTATCTGGGTGGCGCCACACATCCCATTTCAGCTGCTATTGACGCTGGTTGAGACAGACGGGAGGATGGTTATAATGAGGGGGTTGGTGGAAAACAGGGAAATAAGTGTTGTAAATACGTACACCCTGAATCAAAATACAGCAGCATACTTGAAAACATTGTGCAATAACCTCAGCATGTGTGCGGGGAGTGCGGTGATCTGGGGGAGGGACTTCAACTGCATATTAAACCCTAAAGTAGATAGATCAAATGGGAAAATGGATAGACCTGCCCAAGCTGCTAAAGCGCTGCAGATACTGTTGAATGACTTTGGGTTGGACGATGCATGGAGGGTGAGACACCCCCAAGAGAGGCATTATTCACATTATTCCGCCCCGCAGCAATTAAATACAAGGCTAGATTATGTCTTTGTCACACCAGAGATAATGGCAGAGACCACGTACGTTGAATACAAAGCGAGGGTCCTTTCGGACCACTCGACTCTGATCCTCGGATGGCAATATCATCCCCCGAGGGTGAGGATACCGACATGGCGCCTCAGAGCAGAGGCGCTGAGGGACCCCCTTTTCAGGGAGGATATGAGGGAGGAGATTGTTAATTATTTTGAGACAAATCCTGGCAGTGTGGTTTCGGCGGGCACATTGTGGGGGGCCTTCAAGATAGTGATGAGGGGGGTAGCTATATCAAAATCTAAAGGACTGCAAGGAGGGATCCTGGCTGATCTGTGGGAATTGGAGAGTGAATTGGAAAGGGCACTGAAGGGAGGAAATAATACTAGAGAAGATACCGAAGTGATACTCAGGCTGCAGCAGAAATGTGCTGAGCACTGGGAGAGACTGTGTAATCTCAACTACAAAAAATATATAGAGAGACGACATGCGGGAGGAGATAAACCTGAGAGGATTTTGGTATGGCTATATAAGAGTGAAACCCCTAGACCCACGATCAGGACGATAATAAGAGAAGATGGGAGGGTGGTTGACACCCAAGAGGGAGTCAACCAGGAGTTTGCACACTATTACGGGCGACTATATGGAGATGATGGGGAGGATAACTGTGCGACAATAGTGGAAACATTGGAGGACATAGGATTGCCACAGATTAGTGCCGAGGAAAGAGAGGAGCTAGATGCACCGATCACTTTGGAGGAGCTAGAGGAGGTGTTGAGACAGTTGCCCACTAGTAAGACTCCGGGAGCTGATGGACTCCCAAGTGAATTCTATAAAACATTTAAAGGTGAGGTGCTTCCCCCACTGTTGGATATGCTGAATGAGGCATATGAGCTGGGCAGACTGCCTGAGTCACTTAGAGAGGTGGTCATAATACTGCTACCCAAACTAAATAAGCCCGGGCATAGCTGCGGTTCATACAGACCCCTGTCGATGTTAAATCAAGACAGCAAAATACTGACAGCTGTTTTGGCAAATAGATTGAGGAGGGTCATTGGTAAATTAATACATCCAGATCAGACAGGGTATGTCCCTAATAGAAACATATCCAACAATCTTAGAAGGCTCCATAGAGTCATTGAATACGGAAACAAGAATGAAGGTGAACTGGCAATCGTGTCATTGGACGCAACAAAGGCCTTTGATTCGGTTAAATGGCCATGGCTGCTGGCAGCCCTGGCTGGCTACGGGATGGGTCCTGGGTATTTACAGTGGGCTAAGATGTTAGCTAGCGAACCACTGGCTAGAGTTAAAACTGGTGCAGTTATATCGGAAAGGTGGCAACTCGGTAGGGGCACCAGGCAGGGTTGCCCATGGTCCCCTATGCTTTATATACTGGCCCTGGAACCCTTAGCGATCTACTTGAGGCAACAATATAATATGATACGCATCACAGTAGGGGGTGAATGACATTCGATATCCTTATATGCAGACAATGTGCTGTTGTATTTACGACACCCGGAGGAAAACCTCCAATACATTCTGGAAGTAATGGACAGATATGCAGAGATGTCTGGTATAGCAGTGAACCCTCAGAAGTCCAGCATGTTCCCATTAGGCAGATATGAAGGGATCCCCTTGAGACAACTACCGGTGTTACAGATACCATGGGCGGTCGGCACGTTTCGCTATCTAGGGATAGACATATACCACACAGTGGAAGAGGAGCACAGGTTCAACACAGAGGTAGCCATCAAGAAAATCAAAAACTGGATGAGGTTTTGGGTAAAGCTGCCTTTAGCGATGATGGGGCGTGGGGCAATGTTGAAGATGGTGGTCCTGCCTAGGCTCCTGCATTACTTCGGGAACACCCCGCATTGGATACCAAAGATGTTCTTCACTAGACTGGATAGTATGTGCAGGGACTTCCTGTGGCATGGAACACGGAACAGAGTGGCTCTCTGGAAGTTACAGAATTTCTATGAGAGAGGGCGTATTAAACTGCCTAATTATGAAGTCTATTATGTGGCAGGTCAGCTGCAATACATGGCCAAATGGCTCTCTGAGGAGAGTACCTCGGAATCCAGGTTGTTCAGGCAGGATTGTGCCCCAATTTACTTAAGAGAGCTTATGTGGCTGCCCAAAGCAGAAATGGAAGGGTGTCCCAAGATGATGGTACTGTGATGGTGGATGTGGCACAGGGCCTGCCAGGTAATGGAGAATCCATCCCTGTGTTCCCCTCAAATACCACTAGTTGCACTAGCGGGTGGAGAAAAGCAATTACGGATGACAATCAGAAACCACTGGGAACCAGTTGGAATAGCGACCATGGGAGATATTTGGCAAGAGGGGACCATAATAGACTTTGAGGTGTTGAGTGAGGAAACTGGGCTACATACAGGCCAGTATATCACGTATCATAGACTGGTGCGGAGAATCAAGGGAGCGTGGCCTGAACCGGTACTGGAGGAAGAACCAGATACCACCATAGACATAATATATGACATAGCAGAGGGGGGACACGAGATATCTAGAATATACGAGATGATGATGTCTAAAGTGGGGAAGGGGATAGTACAGTTGAGACAAGACGGGGAAAGGGAAGTGGGAGCCCCGATGGACGATGGGATGTGGGAACGAGCCCAAGGGTATCACAGGAAGGTGTCGAGGAATGCCAGACTTAAGCAGATACAGCTGTATATCACGCACAGAGCGTATATGACACCCCAGAGGATATTTAGGTTTAAAAATGAAGGACAGCAGGCATGCCCCAAATGTGATGAAGAGAATGTGGATATGGTGCATATGTTTTGGTCATGCCCGGTCATCGAGCGCTTCTGGAGCGAAGTGGCACACAAGCTAGCAGAAAGAGGTGTTAAGATTATGGTTGACACAGTGTGGGCCTGCTTGTTAGGGGGGTTCCCTAGCCCACGGAAACTTAAACATGTGAGTAAACTAAAGGATTTGGCACATGTACTTGCAAAGAGAAGAATTGCCATGGGATGGAAGACATGCCACAAACCACGAGTGGAGGTGTGGTGGAAGGATTTGCAGAAATGGGCAGAGGCAGAAACTATGGTATGGCAGGAAGCTAGCAATGTAGGGGGGAGGAGGAGACGGAGACCCCGATGCCATAGAAATTATTAATAGCAGAATTATTTGGGTCAATGCTAGACCCTACGGAACTCATGGAAGGAAACGCCCGGTCGCAAGACGCGGGCACAGAGCATTAGAGGAAGTAGGCTTGTAACGGGGGGTGGGACATGGGGAGCGGTGAATGAAATCAAGTGAACTGTAATTGAAGTGATATTGTATGCACTGCAAGTTTGGTTTGTATTGTTTGTTTAAACACTTAATAATAAATTAAAAATTAAAAGTTTTAAAAAAAGCAATGAGTTAAAACCTAGTCAGTGGACTGACTAACAAGTCACTCAAAAGTTACATTGCTAATCTGTGGGGAGTTTCATAGGAGTCAACTATTGCATGCATAATGTTTACCTACATGTGGGCTTTCATCTGCACAAACAATAGAGCCTGCATTTTGGGGTGCATGCTGTACATGCACATCACTCCTGGATCTAATAAACTGGTGACTGTCCTTGGCTTTGTCACATGCTTCATTGGAGTTAGGAGTTTTTAGAGGAGTTGAAACAGATCATTGGGGGCAGGTGAACAGTCTTTTCTGCATTTTCCCTTGACATGGTGATGCGTCTGTGCTGCTTATTCCATCACTAGTGGGGGCTCACACAGCAACCAAGCTCTGTTGTGGAGATGTTCCCAATTCCACTGTTTTTAAAGACTGTACTCTGAATGATTGAGCAGGTTTGTGGGCACGTGTGGGTGTCAATTCCCTGTGTAAACAGGCATGACCTTCATTCTGCAACAAGGACACACTATTGAGAAGACATGGTGATAGAGTTAAGCATGTCAAATTAAATCTATCCAACAAAATATTTGTAGTAGACAATTCACTGTTATTTGATAGCCATGATTTAGTAGTTATTGCACAGCTGTGTCTTTCGTAACTGCAACATGGTACGGAGACATCTGCACATTTATTGCAGTGTCTTTATATTGTCCAGGTGAAGCAACAGAGGTGGGCTCAGAGGAAGGAATGAATGCAGAATGAAGAACACTAGCCATCCCTGTCAAATGAGTTAGGTTTTCCAGTTTTTGTGACTGTAACTGTGAACAGCCATTACTAAGTTTGGGAGCAGTCACTTTCCTCCCATCAGCTTTTACTATATAATTCTCTCTGTTTTCTTTTGTTTTTTTTGCTGGATGATCTTCTTGTAGTTCACGCAACACTCTTTTAAGTTTTCCAGAACTTCCTCAATTGCCAAAATCCACCAGTAGCTGCTTTTCCTCCTCTGTCTTCCTTTTTAAAGCCTGAATCAGTCCCTCTGCATCACTGCAATAGGCTTTAATTGTATCTTCAAATGTTTTGTGTGTTTTAATACACTGTTTCCTGACTGCAGGTATGAAAAAGGCAAGTTAAAACCTCAAGTTAAAACCTCAAAATGTGACTATCAATACAACCAACGTGTCAGAATCATGGTGTCCATCTATACTTGAGATTTACTCTAGAGGATGCAGAGATGCTGTGAAAGAGTGATGGGCACTATGCAGCACTCATCTGTATGTTTGAAAAAAGGGAATGCCTCACTGCAGGGACGTTAGATGTACTCTCCTCCCCAAACATCAAATGGAGGGAAAAACATACATACTTTGCTTACCTGTCGATTGGAAAAGCACAACCGCTTTGAAATCTTTTCTTTACGTATTTCTTTTCCACTTTTATCAAAACCCTCTACCAGCTATTAACAAATAACTTCACCAGGAATTGCCAATGGGTCAAATTCCCCATCCTTACTAATACAGAGAGAGTTGTCGCAATCAAAGAAAAGCACATTAAAGACTGCCATGATTTGCATTGTTACCTAAAAGAAGAGAAAAAAGGTACATTTAGTATCCTCAAAGTATTTTTGTAAAACTAGTCTGTACCCAAGACCATTAATTTATAGCCCGCTTACTATGGACATGTTCCTGTCTGAAGTGTCCCTATTTGTGAGTGAAGCTAGTATCCTATGTTGGTTTAGTAATTGTCCAAAATATGCAGCACCTGAATGACTCGCTGTGTCCTCATTGCAACATGACCGGCATTGGAACCACCATCATTATTAACTATTCAAATACGTCCTTGCCATTTTTTACGCTAGGAACACTGTTGCAAAGCCTCAGCATCCTAACTATCGCCACCTATCCAATGTTCATTCACCATTAAGTGATGTTTTTCTGTGCACAGAACGATTATGTGAACGACATGCACCACCCACACTGCGGAAGAATCCACACACTACACATGTATTTGCACACCCTCACACTACACAGACAGCCAGAATATGTCCACAGTCCACATACAATCACACTACTAATACACCCAGACACTGCATATGCACATATTTTACAACCTTTAAACAAATATATGCACATCTAGTGGCATCTAAACAAATAACTGCACATCTAGTGGCATCTACAAATATGGATAGTGTAACCTAAAACGAACATCCCGAAACAAATGTTCAACAATCACACACATTCCGCCCTGCTTACCAGTGGGATCCAGTTGTTATGCATGCACATTACTGATACCCCTACACCCTCTCGCCCCTGCTCCCAACTCCCAACATATGCTGTGGCTGGAACCTGAATGTTACACAGTTTTACAACAGGCGCATTAACCCACATAACTATCTCAGTGGAACTTGAATCACAGACCAGGAGCAACTTCAGAGTGGATTTAAAATAAGGGTCACCAAATGACTACAGAGGCTAGAATTAAACTTGCAAAAATCTGCAGGAACGCCATCAGGGCAAGGCAATTTAAATAAAGTGACCTCCCCTTACAAGTGTTGTTCTCAACATACTTAACCTTTGAATTCTGGGACTTGCAGTCCTGGATTTCCCATTAAATACCCAGGACTACAAGTCCCAGAATGCTAAATTACAGGACAGGCAGAGAATGTCCGGGGCTTAGTTCAGATGAAGCTGCCCTTTAACTGCGAGATCCCAGGAGCTGGCATTTTTGTAAAAAAAGCCGCTGAGGCCTAAGTAATCAAATATTGCTAGGTGCGTCATCTCCAAGCTAGCTTTAGATTACACTAGTACCCAGGTTTTCAGATCTTAGAGTTCCAACAGGGCCACGAAAGGCTGCCTGCAGCCCTTCTGCACATCATTATGGAGAGTGGCAGAAGCTTATGGCTGCCTGCTCTGCAGCCTCAAGTAAATAAGTAGCTGGTGGGAGGGATTGTTTATTTATTTTTGTGCATCTTTCTGCCTCGGCCATCGAGTGGTAAACATGGGCGTTTTGCAAAGCCTACTATCCAACATTTTTTTTAAGCATTCACTTCCCATTACTGACTGATCCACTATTTTTGCTTTTCACTGCTTTTTGGTGGTACTTCCGGTTCAGCAGGATAAGGATGGAATTGATCACCTGCGATTAGTGTTTGGAACTGCAGGAAACGATGCGTCGGGATGGGGAACATGCAGCGCGAACCTGACTAAGTTATTGCAAGAATGAACTAATGAATGTTCGTACCCAAACCAGGGATTTAAGTCACACTGGCGCATTCCTATATGCATGTACCTGAGCGGTGCACTATCATTCAGTACACCATTTTATACATACCAACATATGCCCCAGGATTTTAAAATCAATTTTTTCTTAGCATTGTGGGACTTGTAGTCCTAGATTTCACCATCATAAATATAGGACTAGTTGTAGCCAAACCGGGGGCCTGGCGGGGGCAGGGGGGGTGCTGGAAACCAAATGAAGCCCTGGAAATCTCCCATGGTCCAGGCAATTCCATGAGGCGGAGCCCCTTTCCCAGGCTGAGGTGGTGGGGGGCGGGGGCGCTGGAGTGTTTGTCCTCCTATCAGTCTCGCTCCGACTTTCAACTGACCAGAGTTACTCCCTGTTTTTCCCAGGCTGCCTCCAGTTCTGCATTAACCCTTCAAGTGCCGCCGGGGATGTGCGGCGTTGTTTACAAGTTGCACTGAACTCCACAGAAGCAACCTTCAGGGGTTAAAGAGTGCTACCGATGTGGTCAGCGACTCCAACACAACAGAACATGCCATGCCATAGGAGACACCTAGGTACAAGGCAGAGACCCAGTTGGCTACCCTTGTATTTAGCAATAGTCGGGGACTTGTAATCAAACGAGTAATGTGGAAGAAACCATCTTTCTAAACATATATCAAAAACGGTAGGAACCAGAAATATAGAAAAATACAATTTATTAAGAAGCGAAGTAAAAAGCCACCAAATAGTGGTCTTCAAAAAAGGATCAATCGGAGAAAATCAAACAAATATTTAATGTGCAATCAAATATACAAGGGACACATCCATTATTTTCATTTTTGTACAGTTGATCATATCATACAGTACTATTCATAGTTAGTGGATGACACAATCCAATTTTTGTCAAATCCCACATCTACAAAAGGAGACACCTGCCATGCATGTCACAAGAACAATCCTCTCCATCCCTCCTGCCAATCATCTAGGGAAACCAACAGCAAACGACCAAGGGACGTCCCCCGCCATTTCCCGAAATAGTCCAGCAAGCCTTTTCACTCATCTTTTGGATCATCACTGTTGACCAACAGCTTAAGTCCGTCCAACCCGCCTATGTATCCTTAAAGAGCGTGTAGGCCCCTTTCTTAAGGACATTTTCATCTCATGCCTCATTGATCTAAATAACTGCCTTCTGCACTGCTTCCTGTCCTTTTTCGATGAAGTTCGCATAGTGACTTTTTGCACTTCTAAGGATCAGCAACAGCTGCGGGGAGCACCTTTAAATACTAAAAGTAAATTCTGTTTGGCATCCATTGCAAGACGTCAAAAGATGTCTTCCAAATTAAATAGCAAAGAAAAAATGAATACATAGTACGGGGGTGGGGGGGTAGTTTTAAACAATGCAGACTGTGAAGTTCATCTCCCTGCAGTATCAAGAATGCAATAGGCATTTGGCCAAAGCTACAGTATTGGTGAGTAGGCAGCCATTAGCTGTATCCTCCTAGTGTGACATCATAATTACCAGATTTGGGCCAGAAGGATAGTTCAGGGGCAATGCCTTCCAATTGGGCCAGACAAGACAATGTGGAGCAACACAGGTTTAATCCCCGGGTCCGTGCTTAGAAACCTATTGTGTTATAAAGTATGTTATAAAGAACCAATTAAATTACATTACGAAATTCATAATCAACTGCTATTACGTTACAAGAATTCCACCTTTTTTTCTGCCAGGTTTTTCTCCTTTTCAGAATGTTCTGTAGTGAGGGAAGAGAGTAACCGGGCCTCATTATGAGTTTGGTCTTATTTCTCACGGAAATACTGCCATACCCATTTACCATTTCTGTCACTCGTAATTGCAGTAAAGAGAACACCAAATTATGAGTGGCGCAATGGCAGTGATGATCTTCATTCCTTGAGTCGTAGGAGATTTTGCAGAAATACCGCTGATGGTATTTACGCCCATGGTAAATGTTCAAGTTTTCAAAGGTAAAATACAGAAAGAACTGTGAGCCAAGTGCTGGATGTATTTCCTCCACATTAACACCTAACTCTGAATTTGGGTGTCGGAGAAATTGGCTGTGAAGTGGAATAATGGAATTACCACCACTATACCACCATTTTTATCATGCACCACCAAACTTGTAATGAAGCCCTGAATTCTTCTTGCTGTATATAGTCCCTCATGACTTCAAACTACACCCCTCTGTAATGCTGGTCTGTAAGGGGCAGTGAAGGGGTTAGCAAGGAGGGCAGGTTTGCGACACACAACATCAAATTGTAAACAGGCAAGGAGTATTTCACCTCGAATCAATCTCATACTCTATGAGATGTCACTCGGAAACCTTCAGTGGAATACATCCTCATAATTGAGAGCTACCCATCTGTATTTCTATATCATGTGATGGGGCAGATGTAACATACCACCAACTGAGAATTGTGCAGGCCATCCTCACCTTGCTCCACCTAGATTCTGGTGCTCCCAGGGCCTTAAGCAAGGCTCAAGTCGAGGGTACACACGGGTGGACAGAGTCCACTCACTTTTTTCAGAGGGTAGACTCTGGCCTTGAGGACTGAAGATTCTCCCCACTATCGTTAGTAAGTAGACAATATTTTTGTATGGCGATGTTTTTGCGGGGCTATTAACACATGGAACCTGGAAAGCTGGTCAATAGTTGTTGCTTTATTTGCAAGCCTTTTGCAGCATCGTTGCTTACCTCACAATCGGCTGCGAGCCTTTCCGTGGCGCATGCAAACGAGGTGAATTCGGGATTTGACTGTTGACAACAAGAACATCTTTTATATAAATTATGTAAAATGTATTTGTGTGCATAATGTCTATTTCATACTAACGCCTTCTAGACATATTTATATGTATAATATGATATTTTATTTATAACGCGTTCATACACAAGTGTTTCAACACAAAATGTGCGTTGTTTTCAATGGCAAAGACAATACTTTCATTTTTGGTTTTTTGTGTGTTTTTGCTGAACACTTGCTAGTCCATACGGTTATTGATCTTTTTCTGAGACCTGGTACCTTGGTCTCTTATCAATCGCGTGCGCAAATAGACGGTTTAATCATTTAATTTAGAGCAACCCATCACCACACTGCCCTCCTATTAATGTGTTTAAAAGGCACCACTCTGATGACCACATGTTCCATGTAATGTTTGATGTGGCCATCCCAGTCTTAGCCCCTTGGACGCTCTCTTACATGTGCAAAAATGAGACGGCACTGGTCTCATCTGCTGCTGAAGTTCCCTACATAGATTGGTAACGTGGTCTCTTGGTAACACATGTGTATGTAACAAAAAGACAGAGGTACAGGGGATCATGTTAAGGATTTCAAATCCTTGATGGCCAAATAGTTTGCACTCCCAGCCAATACTGGATCCGTGAGCAAGTGAAAACTATATAAGAACCTAAACAATGAACATTGTTTCCCGCACAGTTGATGTGATATATACTGAGAAGCATAGATTATTGTAATATGTCCTCACACGACCAGACTCAGAAAGTGCTTATTGGTGTTTATTAGCATACATGTAAAGAGGCCCTGCTCCTAAGAGCTCCATCAACTGTCTCACAAGGCTTGTCAGCAGTCACATATATAGCTAGGTTTGGAACCCAGAACCTGGAACGATATCCTAGGAAACAGGATAAACATTCTTCTCCTGTTGGAGGAACAAACAATAATAATAAATGTTATATGTTTTTAAATGTTAACTGTTAAAAGTATTTATATCGCGCACCGTCACCAACAGAGTTGGTCCCCAGGCGCTCTGGCGGATCTGTAAAATAAATTTGAAAGTATACAGTGGTTTGAAAGTACATAGCAACCTATGATACATGTTACAGTATTTACAGTATTTGCACAGCAATATACATGTATAAAAGCAATCAACTAACAATTATTCACTGAAAACTGTGTGCTGTACATTGAGATACATATATTTCATAATGAGATGTATATGCATTATATTGAGATGCATATATCATGTACTCAAATTCAATATATATACTGTGCACTATGACACATTCATTGTATACGTAGATGTATTAACCGTACGTGATGCATTAATCATAATATGCTTTCATATTTCATTATGTAATGCATACATAATCAATATATATAAAACAGAGTGTCCTGACTGACTGACTGAGTGACTCATCAAATCCAAGCTCAAACGGTTTAACCTAAGAACGTGAAATTTGAAAGGGTCATTGTGTTCATGACGTGGGCACCCACCAAGGAAGGATTTTTGGAAATTCCATCCCTAAGAGGGTGAAAAGGAGGGATGAATTTTTGACTGACTCATCAACGCGCGGCTCAAACCATTTAACCTAGGAACGTGAAATTTGGAAGGTACATTGTTTTCATGATGTAGGCGCCCAGTAAGGGAGGGTTTTTGGCAATTCCATCCCTAAGGGTAGGGGGAAAAAAGGGGGGGATATGAGGATACCTATATCTCCAAAACCGAAGATGTTGTAGATGTGAAAATTGATATTTAGATTCTTCTTCAAAAAAAGAGAAACACATGTTTTATAATTTTTTTAACATCTGGTTAAGATAGGTGGAAAAGGGGGGGTGAATATTTTTTAGGATACCCATATCTCACAAACCAAAATGTTAGAAAAGTACAAATTCACATTTTAAATCTTCATTATAATGTAAGTTTCCGAATTGCTTCTTAAAATTGATAACCGACAGTATACCGTATTTGAGAGCAAAATTGTTATCCCTTCCGACCTAGGCACAGTTGTCAATTCACTAGCAGACCTCACATCCAAAATGTACCCTGCCTTAAAAAACTGAATGGATAAATCTACAGAATGGTTATGTGAGCAGTTCATTTTAACGCCAAAGAACAGCATGCCTGCCATAATCAATAAGATACTTATTTATTCATTCGGAGGAGTCCAAATGGAGTACAAATCTGTAAACTCAGTGGTTCAAAGTGTTGACGCAGTCCACAACCCCGTTGAGTTCTTCAATACTTTAAATCTTCCCGGTCTTCCCAAACACAAAATTATTCTCAAGGTGGGAGCGCCAGTGAAATTATTGTGGCACCTCAACCCACCAAAGCTCTATAATGGCACCAGATTGTGAGTCAAATCTCTCCACAGAAATGTGAGTGAGGCTACGATGCTAAACGTTCTGGCCATGGGGAGTCCGTGTTCATACCATGAATACCTCTTATACCTTCAGAATATCCTTTTGAATTCAAAGGACTTCAGTTCCCCTCAAAGTTTTGTTTCACCATGACCATCAACAAATCTCAGGAGAAGACTTTAAAGGTAGCAGGGTTTGACGTAAGGGAAGACTGCTTTTCGGATGGGCAGTTTTACAGGGCCTGTTCCAGAGTGAGCTCACCTAACTCCCTGGTAATCCAAGCACCTGAAGGGAGAACCATTATTGTACCAAATCCCAAATCCATGCGAGCGAAGCCAAAGGCAACAGCTAGTGAAATATAAAAGTGCACATACTGTATGCTGAGATATACATATTGTATGCCACAATCTATTTACGGTATATTGAGGTTAATGCATCACATACTGAAATATATATTGTATACACTGTAGTACATTCATTGTGTACTGAGATGTATATACAATACATTGTGTTGCATACAATATATATTGAAATATATACACTACATGCTGGGATACGAATATAGTATATTGAGATGCATTACTGTATATGGAGATGCATTCATGATATATTGAAATGCACACAAGGCAGGTTGAAATAGAAACTATACTTATTATATAGTGAGATGTGCCTGGCACATTCTAAGCAATGATATACACAACATGATGAAATGCATAGATGATATGATAAGAAATTGCTATTGATATGGACTAGGAGACACATATTGCTATATGAATATGCATCTACTACATGGAAGGATAGAGTCGGAATAGACAGGAATATAGTGATCAGAGCATTGACTACATGGCTGTCATACCACACTGGGTGGCCTTTCTTTCCTCTAACAGCTAAAAGGGTTCCCAGAGTAGTTCAAAGGGGCAGCAGGTAAATGCATGTCAGTTCCATACAACATTGTGCATGCAATGGTTTCAGGGCAAAAGACCCAGAGGAGTTGGCATCTGGGAAAAGGCCAAAGAAGACCAAAGAAGTGGTGGCACAGTGACTATGGCACTGAGTTTTCGTTTGGGCAACAGACAATGGATCAAATTACCTTGCTGTATTATAGATGGACAAGACAAAGCACATCCCCTTCTTTGCTCATGTCCTTCATCTCATGGTCACAAGCTTTTTCATCACTTGTGAGCCTGTGAAATAAATGGTTGCTGTGGCGCAGAAGATCCTGTTTCAGCTGAGCTTTCCACATCAATAATGCACTGAACCAATTGCAGGTATGCCATCAGATGTCACTGCACAACCTGAAGTCTTCCGTGGCCACTCTACTTTGTACATGTTGGAAAGACTATGTGAGCAGGGCAATGCCATCACAGATGACTAAAATACTTACAGGTGAACTCTAGATGGGGCATTTAAACCGTGTCAGTGGCAGACCCTTTCTAATGTCTACTCAGTGCTACAACTTTTAGAGGAGGCCACCAAGCCGTTAGCCATCAAAAGGCAATTCTGCATGAGGTTCGCCTCGGGTGAACGTGCTAGAGCTCAACCTGACCAACATGGTAAGAGCCACGGTCTTTGCAGGGGATGCCCAAGCTACACAGGGTCTTTGCAGGGGATGCACAAGCTACACAGGGTCTTTGCAGGGGATGCCCAAGCTACACAGGGTCTTTGCAGGGGATGCCCAAGCTACACAGGGTCTTTGCAGGGGATGCCCAAGCTACACAGGGTCTTTGCAGGGGATGCACAAGCTACACAGGGTCTTTGCAGGGGATGCCCAAGCTACACAGGGTCTTTGCAGGGGATGCACAAGCTACACAGGGTCTTTGCAGGGGATGCACAAGCTACACAGGGTCTTTGCAGGGGTTGCACAAGCTACACAGGTGGTGAAGCTCTTTCTTTATATGTTGCATGATGATCCATGAATAGTTGAATTTAAAGGTAACATTGAGTACCTAAAACGCTCTTTATGAATCCATGTTTCAAAGTAAAAGTGTCAATTTTTCATATGCATGTCTCAAAGGTAGAGGACTCGGAGCAAGTATCCCAAGGAGGCCACACTGTGCAAATGTGCAAGAATGCTTTGCTAGAGTCCTTGTAACATCAATTGGCGACCAGGAAGAACACAGACCAGCCCACATTTTGCCAAACTACACTGGGAATGTCAAGCTCAGGTTTGACTGCATCAGCCCTCAGTACATCATTGACACCTGTTAAAATGTTTTAAACATTTTGTGGGATGTGTAGGTGAAGACTGGGAGGAGGAGAATCGGTGGGACACCCTCCACAATGGCTCAGGCTTCTTGAATAAAGATGGGTGATTGACAGGAATAGTCTGTGGGCCATCCGCCGAACAGATGCTTGATGATCATATAATTCACACTTCACCCATGGGAAGGTATGTGTATGGGTACAGCAAGCAATCTATATAGCCAGCAGCACTTGTGCAAGTTTCTGATCACTAGGTTGCTTTCTGTCAGTGTGCAGCCTGAGAGAGATTTAAGTGTGAACTGCAGATGGAGCCTGGCAGTCTTACATGTTAAACAATTGATATTTATAAAAATTAAGAGTCACTTTGTTGCTGAAAACTATGAAACAACATTTACCCATACCTAATAAATTTCAAGTGATGACAATGATTTGTTACCCGGGACATATCAGAGGGGAGCAGGGTTCCTTTGTGGTGCATCTGGTTGGGAAATGGCTAAATGGCTAGCTGTAGTGGTAACTAATAGGCCCTGGCCAGTTTTTGCCTTTTATATGCCGTTGCATATTGTGTGAGGAACGTTTTTCTAATCCTAGTGTTGTCTCATGATAATTACTCCACTTGCTAAAAGTTCTCATGTTCTTCCACAGGACGCAGTTAAGCTTAAAGGTTGGCAGGTTTTTTCACAGGATGCAGTCACTGACTAAGGTTCTTAGTGTCTCCCTCATTTTATAGCCACCCTATATATTCTCAGTTTTATTTCTCCAGAGGACACAGCCTTGCAGTAAGATTCTCATGGTCTCCCACAAGGTGCAGCCACCTCTTAGGGGTTTATATTTTTTCTCAAAGGACATAGCCACTCACTACATTTCTCTGTTTTTTCGCAGAGCTCGGCCACCCACTAAAGTTCCCAATCTCTCACACAGAGCATATATTAAAGTTCTCTAGCTCTCTCAAAGACCACTTCCAGGGTGTCTCCTTATGAGGCCAGGCCCTTCCCTGTGACTTCTTCATTCATCCCCCTGCACAACACCATTTAGAAGGAAAGTAAAGCAGCACCCTATAGGAGGAAAGGATGGTGGTGCTCTATATGCCTTCTCAGGTTGCCTGCTGCCACTACTGGCCTGGCTCCCCTAGCTATCAATCTGCCCGGAATAAAACCAGTAGGTGCTCCATGTCCTATAATGTAGCCAAGAGGGCCCTGCCCAAAGACAGACACTACTGGTGCACTAACCCAAAGAGCTGGTTAGGGCGCGGCCAGCAACATGGCAAAGCCACGATCCACAGTTGCCTGTACCACTGGAGCCAATTCAGTAGTCTCAACTGGTGCAGGGGTTTCGGCAGGGCATGCTCAATTTTGCTAACAAGCTGTACCATGCTTCTGGGAAGTGCCAGGACCCTCTGCCTCTTATGAAACACCTCACAAGAGGGCATTCGGGTTGCTAGCAGCCTCCTCGTTAGGCAGAGGGCTTGTTCCCCAAGTAGCCTTGCTTCTGCCACTGGTGAATCTGGTTCTTCATGGTCATTGTGCCTAGGGTGCAGCCCTTGCCTCTTCCCTTACACCCCTGCTTAGGTCGAAACCTCTTCCTGCAAGCCCTCACCTGAGTAGAAGACCCCAGGCTCTTCCCTTGGTAGCAAGTCCCACATCCAGGACCATGTGGTTGTATAGGGGGTGGGGGACTCTGCTCCCTGGCACTCATCCTGTGCCTAGCTTACACATCCACTTTGGCCGGTGGAGTATGGGTCTCCTCCACCATCTACCCCATCCTGCTCTACCTCTTCAGGTTGTTCCACCACCTGCTGCAGCACCTCAGCAGGCTTGTCCTCCCCTGAGCCTCCACCTGATGGACCACCCATTCATCCCCAGCAGCAGCTCCTTGCCATGCTGGGTGGAGAATTCTTCCTTCTCAATGCCACTTATCCAGACCGGAGCCATCCCAAGCTACCTTTCATGGGTGCTTGCGGTGTAGGGGCACGCATTGGATGGATATACCCTGAGTCAATGCCATACCCTGCGCCAGCACACAATTTAACCAGAGAACATCATCCAACACATGAGACAAGCTGACCACTTAACTAACATAAATAAAACAGACCCACTGCAAACTAGATTGTGAAAAGTATTATTTCAGCACAAGGTATCTGGGCCAAACTACATCTAAGCATATGTATGAGTTGTGGGCAACACGTCCTCCTCCTGTGACCTTGCTTCAAACAATTATAAGAACACACCAGAAAAACCTCAGTGCTGTGCAAGTTGAGTCAGAAACGTAGCGCCCAAGCATCTCTTCCCAGATCTCCAACATGCTCTGCATAATATAATGTATAAATTCTCCAAATCGCTGGCCATGTAGTTAGATAATGGCGTATTGTTTCTAATCGATTAGGATTCCCACAAAGTTTGCTCCAGGGTTTATCCACTGTCAATCCTACCGATGCAACTTGTTAAACACCAGCAACTTGTTAAATCTAATTCACATACAAACATGCCGAAGGTAAGGTGAGGGACATCGATAAGCATATTGCTGGGGTCTCCTATATGGGAACAATATTTTTGAGAAGATAATCAAGAATTTAAATCGACAAACTGGCACACTCTATTATTGTTTGAGCTCCTCCGAAATGCCTATATGGTATCAAATAATAATAATTTGGCACTTATATAGCTCTACGAACCCTCAGGTATCTGAGCGCTGCTTATTATTACCCACGTGTGTGGTGCTCATTTAATGACCTCGGAAGGATGAAAGGCTGAGTTTGGCCCTGCCGGGATACGAACCTGCATCAGCAGGCTCTGCACGGATGTCAAATGGAGGCTCTACTCGCTGTGCCATATGACCAAGTGATCAGCGTATGCTAGCCAATTGATTTTCACGTGTCGCAACAGTCACCGACATCAGCCATAAATAAATTGAAAAGAACAGGTGCAATTACGCAACCTTTCTTTACACCTCTTTCAATACAAATAGAGTCTCAAAATGCACCCTAACCATTCAATCGTATTCTAGGCACATTACCCTGATACAATAATTGGCAAGCACACAGTAGATCTAACGGCATCCCCATTCTCTTCAGTTTAGCCCATAATACAACTCTATCAATTGAGTGTAAAGCTGCTACAAACTCTATAAATAGTGTAAAAAGCGGAGAGCATCTTTCTTTCTGGAAAGCGAGGCAGGTATTGCAGCCAATTTATTAAGATGGTAGCTGCCTCCTTATGTGTATTATTAAACATATCACAAAGTTTCCTACTGTCCCCGGTATTTAAAACAGTGTATACCAATTGCCAAGCTCTATTATTGCTAGAAGCTTGATATTGCTTTAGCCAATGTCTTTAAAAAAATCTTTATTTATCATTCGCATAGAACAACATTAAACAGAACTTAGAGGCTTAGAAGCAACAAGATTTACAATAAATCGAGTGATAATCTTGTCAAGGAAATAACAAAGGCTTTGCTTGCCCACTCCCAGGAAGTCACTTGATTCATGTCTATCATAAACTACTGAGCCCATACCTTGTTATTAAACAGATCCAAAAGTGGAGTATACGAACACCAACCACACTACACAACACAAAGTCACACACACACAACAAACACCCACATGTGTAATTTAATTATGCTTATACCCGTCTCATTTTCAAGTCTCAACTATAATCGAAATCCAATTTCAACCATACACTTCATTAAATGGTCTTCACATTTGCAAGTATTCGCCTTCACGTTTCTGCTTTCGCATCATGATCTTTTCATAACTTGACAATGGCCCTCATTACGACCCTGGCGGAAATCGCGGTGCAAAATGCACCTTGGAGCACGGCGGAAAGCTGCCGATACCGCCATGGGGGTTGGCGGATTTTCCGCCCCATTCCGACCTTGGCGGGGCGGTAAATCCCCAATCCCCATTTTACCCTTCCCCATTCCCATTTTTGCCCCATAGGGTATAATGGGAGTGGGGAAGGCGTTAATTACGCCACCGTAAAGTACGGTGGCGTAATTAACAACAAGGTCCCGTAGCGCCATGGATTTCTCCGCCCGGAAAAACCAGGCGGAGAAAGGCTCCATGGCGCTACGGGAACTCGTAGTAGGGCGGACGGGTCCGCCACGAATACCGCTGGCGTAAACCCACTCCGCCAGGGTCGTAATGAGGGCCAATGTCTTCAAATCCAACAACCAACCATCTACCAACGGTTTCTTACTTGTTTTCCAAACCCTTAGAATCTGTTTTGCAGCCACTACGAGCACTTTATCAATCCAAGCCCCATAACTCTTAGCTACATCGCATCTTCCTGATATCGCAAACAAAATCACAGCACACACTGATCTACGAAGCCTCATTCCCAAGATAGTATCCAGTCTGTCAAGAACCTCTCCCCAAAGGTCAGTCACTCTGGGACATTCCCAAAGCATATGTAGCAATTTGCCATGCCTTCAACCACAGCCCCAACAGGACTCCTCATTTGTAATTGTCAACTTAAACATCTGCTCTGAGGTCCGATATAGACGAAACAGAATCCTCTGACGGGTGTACTGTAGATTCAAGTCCATTTTAGATCTTGTTCCCACTCGCTACAAGTTATCCCATTCCTTAACCGAGATTTCTTCCCCCAATTCTCCCATCCAGGCCCAGCCTCAACTTCTCCCAAGAAGCAGCACAAGAGTCGTCTAAGGACATCTTTTTCAGGAACGTTGATATCATGGAGGTGAATCAAACACACTACATGCCACATGCCTAGCTCTCATTGGTTAATTTAACATTACCTGCCTCTGTGACAGCAGCTCACTCAACTCTATACATCTCCTGAACTCCCTCTGTCCCAGGCCAAAATCTGTTCTTAGTCAATTAAAGGGAACCATTTGTCCAACACTCCAAACATCATCAATTCTCAAAATCCCTCTCTCCACCGAGCTTCGCTAGCACAGGACCTTATTCTCTATCTGCAGCCCTGGGTTATTCCACAACAAGGCTCCGTAGTGGATCAGTAAAATCTCACCACAACCAATTAACCATGATGCAAGTGCTTCTCTAGTCGCCTCCGTAGTGGGTAACTTTGTTGCCAAATTGGGAATTTTTCCCATTGAATACATCTCTCTTAGCAAGTACGGCAAAAACCTTTCCCTTTCAATGTATAGTCAAAGCAAAGCAGTGAGGAGTCAACCCTCTCGGTGATATAGAGCACAGATTTTTTCAAGAGAAATCCCCTTTGATAATTGTCAGGATTACAGTATCCAAATCCCCCCTCACGCACTGGGCGCATCAAAATATATCTTGGAACCCTTGGTCTCCTACCCTCCACCCACAGAAAAGTCTGGAACACCTTGTCAATGCATTTGAGTGCCTTTCTAGAGAACTTCAGATGAAGTGTCTGGACGACATACAGAACCTTAGGCAAGAGCACCATTTTAATTGCATTCACCTTCGCCCAGAGGTTGAGGGTCAAGCGATCCCATTTGCGCACGTCCCTTTCAAGTGTTTCTATCAATTTAGCCACATTGAATCAAACAATCCTTTTTAGTTCCCGAACCACATGGATTCCCAAGAACTTGACACTCGTGTCTACCCATTGGCAATTCCACAAGGCCAAATCTCATGTGAACAGCGTGGTCCAACTGGAAAAATCACCTATTTCTCCCAGTTAATCTTGTGACCTGACAGCAGCCCAACCTCCTCAAACATTTGTTTTAATCGGAGCCCCCCCCCTTCCTTCGGGTTTTCCAAAATCACAGTCATGTCATCTGCATAGCTGAGAACCTTAATTTCACTATCACCCACCTGTAAGCCTTGAAGAATTGGTTCTTGTTTTATATAAGCCACTAAAGGCTTGAGTGCTAAAATGAAAAGGAATGGCGAAAGCGGACATCCCTGCCTGGTGCCCATGATAACTGAAAGGACGCAAAGAGTTCCGCATTTACCAAAACTCTTGTGCTGATCGATGAGTGTAAAGCACCAACTGCTTTCAGAAAGGTAGCCCCGAACCCCATTCTATTCAATGTAAAGTACAGAAATGTCCAGCTAACCCAATCAAATGCTTTTTGGCATCCATAAAATTCAGCAACATATTTTCCACCTCAATTTTTGGGAGCCCCAAGATGTCTACAATTGTCACGCGTTCCCGTCCTTGGAGGCTATGGAACAGATGGTGTCGTAGCCGACATTGAAGAGTCCGTCATGCTTCCCCGGAACGTCCACCAGCGGTCTAGTCTTTTCCATCATGGCCGCCGCCACTGTTACTTAGCCCGGACTGTCCAGACACGCGGCATGTTTCAACCTACGTGACTTTCTCTTTGGTTGCAATGCTCCCAGGTTTTCTCCTTGGCTCCGCTGAGCCCATCTTTCCTCTCTGCCCCTTTCTCCGCTCGCTCGCTTGCCTCCAGCCCCTTCTCTTTTCTCCTTGCTCCAACTACCTCCGCTTCTCTCGCTTCGCCTCCCTTTCTCTTCCTTAGCTCCTGTGTTTCCTCTGTGCCATTGCACGCCAGATTGAGTCTTTTCTTTCTGGACATTCCGCCTCTGTTTGGATCTTACCTGCTGGGCATCCCGTCTCTGTTTGGATCTTACCTGCAGTCCTCACCTTGGATTACCTTGGAGATTCCTGCCCGCCGCTACCATCTAGGGGTTTTTTCTGCCGTTACAGCTTTTTCCCCTTTTGGCGTTCCCGGGAGTCCTTTCACTGGACTGCTTGTTCCGTGAGCGGTCACAGTGGCGGCCTCCCGTGATCGATCATACTTACATCATAAAAAGGACTTCAGAAGGAAGAAGACCCCGTCCTTCAGTTCACCAAAATCAGGTGAGGAGTGGGAGGATCTGTTGTCGGAAGACAATCTAGTTTGTGACACAATATTAGAAGGGAATCTTGACAGTTTGAAACGCCAAAATACATCCACTGCCCAGATGGCATCAATTGAACAGTTACAAGAAGTGGTGGTAGCTGTGCAGAACCTAACTGTAGAAGTCCAAGCATTGAAAATGGAAAACTCCATCCTCCAGCAAATGGTGGCGGCGAGAGACGCACCTAATACTGATTTACTGCCCATGCCTCTTTCCTTTGGGAAGTTTGATGGATTACCTAAAAGATTGAAAGAATTCACTGAAGCATGCACGGTTCATTTTGCCTTCCAGCCCAATACGTACAGAACGGGCAATGCTCGGGTGGGGTTTTTGATATCTAACCTCTCAGGCAATGCATTGGCTTGGGTAACCCCGCTAGTAACCCGGAATGATCCAGTATTGCAAGATTACGACGCCTTCATGACCCTTTTGAAACAAACATTTGAACGACCTGAAATCATTTTCAGTGCTTGTGAGGATTTGCTGGACATTCAACAGGGGTCGTCAGATCTGTTGTCTTACATAACCCAGTTCAAACGACTCGCAGCAGAAGCAGGCTGGCCTGAACAAACCCAATACACGATATTCAGGTGAGGACTAAGGGAAGAACTCAAGGACGAGTTGGCAAGGACCCCCCGCCCTTCCACATTCTCAGATCTTCTATCTGCAGTCTTACAGATTGATTACCGGTTGGGAGAAAGAAAACTAGAAAAGAAGAAAGGAAGAGGTTCTTCAGGGTTTCTGTCTTCCCCTTCTGTACCCACTCCCACTCCAAACCCCAGACCAAATAAAGAAGAACTGATGCAGATTGGCAGTACCAGGGCACCTTTAACACCAGAAAAAAGGAAGCGGAGACGAGATGGGGGCCTATGCCTTTATTGTGGATCTGCAGCACACTTACTTCAAGATTGTCCAGAGGTTCCTCCCAGGCGTCAGGGAAACGACAGACCTCGATACTAGGAGGGATGAGTACTCGAGGTACGTCCAATAATCCCTACGTTTCGGTGACAGTGACAACTCCTGAATTAAGGGAAGACACCCGTCTTATGGTTATAGCCTTGCAGATTCTCCTGGAAAACAAAAAAATGGATACCCTTGCTTTAATCGATTGCGGTGCAGCCAGTAATTTCATCAATACTTTCTGGGCCAACAAGGTGGGTATAAAACGTGTTGAAAAAGAAGAAAATCAGAAGGTTGAGGGAGTCGACGGAACTCCCCTGAGTTCTGGACCCATCACACATACCATTGCAAGTCAACATTATGAAACACGCAGAAACCCAGTCTTTTGATATTATTCGGGCGGCCTACTTTCCGGTTATTCTAGGAATCACTTGGCTGAGAAGACACAACCCGTCTATCACTGGTCAGACAATGTCTTGGGTTTCCATTCAGCCTTTTGTAAACAACATTTCTTACCAGTATCTGACTATCCTTCCATCACTGCCATGCCAGATGTTTCTCTGGATACACATACAGTCCATTATATACCCTCAGATCTATCAGATTTTCAACAAGTGTTTGTTAAGGACAAATGTCTTGCTTTACCTCCACACAGACCAGAAGACTGTTCTATAGATCTTATTCCCGATGCACTAGTTCCCTTTGGACGGATGTTTTCATTATCGATCCCAGAGAAGGAAGCCTTAAGAAAGTACTTGGACGCCCACATGGTCAATGGTCTCATACAACCATCACGGTCTCCCGCGGGAGCCCCGCTGTTCTTTATTCCTAAGAGAGACTCTACTAAACTCCGACCTTGCATCGATTACCGGGGGCTCAACAAGGTGACTATAAGAGACTGCTATCCCATGCCCCTGGTCAATGATATTATTGAGGCGGCGCAGGGAGCTGTTGTGTTCTCCAAACTCGACTTGCGTAGTGCCTATCATCTTCTCTGCATCAAAGAGGGAGACGAGTAGAAAAAGAAGGCATTTAGGGCACCGTTTGGGCACTTTGAATATAGGGTGATGCCTTTTGGTCTTGTGAACGCACCTTCCATTTTTCAACATTTTATGGACCGTCTGTTTTCCAACATGCTTTTCCACTCCATCATCGTCTACTTGCACGATATACTGGTCTTTTTGGCTAATGCACAAGATCACAACAAACACCTCCGGGCAGTTTTGACTCTGCTACAAACCCACCATCTGATTCTCAAACCAGAGAAATGCTTATTCAGAGTACCATCAGTTCCCTACTTAGGCTTCATTCTCTCAAAGGAGGGAATAAAGATAGATCCACGTAAATTCAACGCAGTGTCAGAGTGGCCATCTCCGACATCGGTGAAAGAGCTACAGCGATTTTTAGGTTTCGCAAACTTTTACCGCAAGTTCATTCCTCATTTCTCCGAAACAGTACTGCCCATTAATGGCTCTTAAAGAAGTCATTTGGAAGATTCCAATGGACTGAAGAAGCTGCCAAGGCCTTTGCCCTCCTTAAGAAGCTATTAGTCTCAGCCCCCATCCTCCGCCAACCTGACCAGACAAAGGTATTTATCATAGTAGCTGATGCGTCAGCCAGGGCTTTAGGAGCAGTTCTCCTCCAGGAACACGAGGGAAGGGAACATCCGGTGGGATATCTTTCCAAGACTTTGATGCCTAGCGAGTGTAACTACTCTGTGATTGAGAGAGAGTTATTGGCCATGAAGAAAGCTTGTGAGGAGTGGCGACACCTTCTCCAGGGTAGTTTACACCCCTTCATTATTCGCACGGACCATAAGAATCTCAAGACCTTGCAAAGCATGGAATGTGTTAACTCCAGGCAAGCGAGATGGGCACACCACTTGTCCCAATATTCTTTGAAATAACCTATATACCGGGTTCTCAGAACATACTTGCTGGTGTTCACTCACGCAGACATACCTTCGAGTCCGAGGAAGAGAAACCACCGGAGAGGTTATTTCAGAGGAATCGAATCATCGCTCATGTCTCCACTTTCCTTCAAGAGGTCAAAGAAGCCACTGCTCACAGCCAGCTGACACTTCCGCCACAAACCCATCACCATTGTGAGAAGAGAGACGGCCTGATATTCATCAAGCAAAGACTGTATCTCCCCAACCCGGTCCTTCAACACAAAGTGCTGAGTTGGTGCCACAATCATGTCTCAGCAGGACACAGAGGAATCAAGGGCACTTTGGATTTGGTTTCCCGCTGATTCTACTGGCCTAAGATGTCTACAGATGTCAAGAAATATGTAGAGGCTTGTGCTTCCTGCGCCAGAAGCAAGAACCGGGCTCAACTACCCGTGGGTCTTCTGTAACGAGCCATTCCTCCTGCAAGAGCATGGAGTCACATCTCCACCGACTTTATAGTCGACTTGCCAAACTCTGAGGGCTGTACTTGTATTGTGGTTACTGTAGATTACTACTCCAAATTGGCGCACTTCACACCCCTTGCAGGTCTTCCTACGGCTTCAGAAACTGCCAGGGTGTTTGTGCAAGACATTTACCGACTACACAGATTACCAGATAAGGTGGTCTCCGATAGAGGGAGCCAATTTATGTCCCACTTTTGGAAAGCTCTATGTCACCGTTTAGGTATAGAGCGGGCGTTGTCTTCGGGTTTTCATCCTCAAACTAATGGACAGACTGAACGCCTAAATGGTACATTAGAGCAGTACTTACATTGTTACACCAACTCTCAACAAGACAACTGGGTCTCCCTATTGGCCACTGCAGAATTCTCATATAACAACGCAACTCATTCGGCCATAGGGATGAGTCTTTTTTTTTGTACTTCTGGTTTACATTCACAGAGTTTGTTACCAGTACTGTCCCCCCCATCCAACATACCGGGCCTTGAAGCGTTGTTGGCATCCCTTACCGAAGCACATCAGCAGGCCAGAACAAACTTATTGGAATCACAGAGCACTGCCAAAAGGCAAGCAGACTGAAAACGCACAGACAACACATCCTGGGAGGTAGGCTCCAAAGTATGGCTTTTGACCAAATATCTTCCACGTGGGTTCATCCCACGAAACTCTCTCCTTGGTTCCTGGGACCCTATAAAATCACGGCTCGCATTAACCCTGTGTCTTACCGTCTCAAATTACCTGCTAGCCTCGGTTGGATTCATCCAGTTTTTCATTCTTCAATGTCACGTCCAGCTATAGGAGAGTTCACTTGTCATCCTGTGAAAGGCAGATCCTTTCAGAAAGATCAGAATGCTGAAGAGTATGAAGTTTCACAAATCCGAGACTCCCGATATCGCAAAAGGAGAGTGGAATACCTGGTCCACTGGAAAGGCTATCCTGATTCCGAAGACTCTTGGGAACCTCATTCATTTATTCATGCTCCTGTACTCCTTCGCCGGTTCCATCAAGCCCATCCAGGAAAACCAGGTGTGCCAGGAATAAAAAGGGGTTATACTGTCATGCGTTCCCGTCCTTGGAGGCTATGAAACAGATGGTGTTGTAGCCACCATTGAAGCGTCCGTCACGCTTCCCCGGAACGTCCTCCAGTGGTCTAGTCTTTTCCATCATGGCCGCCGCCACTGTTACTTAGCCCGGACTGTCCAGACACGCGGCGTGTTTCAACCTACGTGGGTTTCTCTTTGGTTGCAACGCTCCCAGGTTTTCTCCCTGGTTCCGCTGAGCCCATCTTTCCTCTCTGCCCCTTTCCCCGCTCGCTCGCTTGCCTCCAGCCCCTTCTCTTTTCTCCTTGCTCCAGCTACCTCCGCTTCTCTCGCTTCACCTGGCTTTCTCTTCCTTAGCTCCTGTTTTTCCTCTGTGCCATTGCATGCCGGATTGAGTCTTTCCTGCAGGACATCCCGCCTCTGTTTGTATCTTAACTGCTGGGCCTCCCATCTCTGTTTGGATCTTACCTGCGGTCCTCACCTTGGATTACCTTGGAGATTCCTGCCCGCCGCTACCATCTACGGGTTTTTTCTGCCGTTACGGCTTTTTCCCCTTTTGGCGTTCCCGAGAATCCTTTCACTGGACTGCTTGTTCCGTGAGAGGTCACAGTGGCGGCCTCCCGTGATCGACCATACTTACATCATAAAAAGGACTTCAGAAGGAAGAAGACCCCGTCCTTCAGTTCACCGAAATCAGGTGAGGAGTGGGAGGATCTGTTGTCGGAAGACGATCTAGTTTGTGACACGATATTAGAAGGGAATCTTGACAACAATAGTCCTAACATTGTCATAGCCAAGCCTCTCTCGCATGAACACAGCCTGAGATTTGTCTATTAGACTGCCAATGCATTTATCTAATCTGTTGGTTAATATCCTGGTAAAGATCTTAACATCTACATACAGCAATGAAATTGGCCTATAGTTAAAGCATTTTGATTGGTCGCTACCTGGATTTGGGATCAAAGTGATAATTACCTCCTTCATAGATTGACACAATGTTCCCTGTTATAAAGTAGTTATATAGCTCACGCAAGAATGGCGCAAAGTAAGGGCCACGCGGTCTGTAGAACTCAACTGTCAGTCTATCAGAACCAGGAGATATACCTGTATTCAACTGGTTGATGGCAAGCAGGATCTCTTCCTCGCTAATTGGTTGATCCAAAGCTGTTGCATTGTTTGCAGTTATCTTGGCAGGTCAATTTTATAAAAAAGCTCATCAAGGTCAGTGTCACGTCCCGTTTTCATTGGAAATTGCCATGGCGTTTGTTTGAGCGCTGTTCAGCACACAGAGCCCTCTGAGACTACATTTCCCATCTTCCTGCTATTGTAGTCACGTGACACACACGTACTACGTTGCCGTGCCCTTCTCTGTGAAGACCGTATTTAAATACTGTCTGTTCGAACATCAGGTGCTCCTAAACTGTGTTAGTTACGAGCGCTTGTTTCCCGACTTCTGTTTAACCTTGAACTCAGCGCTTAAATCAAGACCCTGCCTCTGCCTTGCTCTTTCTTGTTTCCCGACGCCAGCCCCCCTCGACTGCTTTCCCCGGAATACTCGAACTCGGCTTGCCATCTCGACCTCCAATTGCTAAGTCCTCAGGCTGTGACGCTCTCTAACTCAAACATTTTTCAAAATGAACCAGCGTGAGGTGAACGCTCGTTTCCTTGGTCTTTTTCTTTTGTTTGCTTAAACACTTTTGGCACGTGTTGTATTTTTTTTCCCTTTGGCATTTTTTTTTAACGTTTTGCTGAATCTTTATTGGATTGCTTTTGGCACTTTTTTGGGACGCTTTGCTGAATTTACATTGGATTACTTTGGGTACTTTTTTGAACGCTTTGCTGAATCTACATTGGATTGCTTTGGGTTTTTTTTGGGTCGCTTTGCTGAATCTACATTGGATTGCTTTGGGTACTTTTTTGGACGCTTTGCTTAGTCTACATTGGATTGCTTTGGATACTTTTTTGGGACGCTTTGCTGAATTTACATTGGATTGCTTTGGGCACTTTTTGGGACGCTTTGCTGCACTGACATTGGTGTCCTGGTATACTGGTGTACTCCTCCTTCACCATTTATATAGTCCTCATCTCTGTGTCCAATACTAGTAGGTTACTGGTACATTTCTCTACGGAACAGGTAAGAGTGGGTACCTAGGAGTGGTGTTTGCTGTTCTTCTGGCAATGCCTGGCTGCATATTCTGAACGTCTACTTTGTTCTTTGTTCCTTTAGCTCTGCTGAGTTTGCTCCTGCCTTTTCACTCAAGCCCCCAGCCTGACAGGTGGAAATAGATTTCTGTAGGCTGAGCTCTTGGGGGGAAAGTCTTTGGCCTATCACTTTAGAGACTTTCGTATTCGAGGAGTGAAGGAAACTTTCCCAAAAGTGGGAGAGTGGTATCTGCAACAACTGGGACACCATCTCTGAGTTGTGACAGTCAGACTCCGATGGGGAGATAGTTTCGATATGTAAGGACTCATAGAATCTATGAAAGCATTCCCAAATATCTGTCCTTCTCACCATTACACTACCATGACCATCTTCAACCCTATGAATATGTGACCTTTCAACCAATCCTTTAACCTTGTTAACCAGAAGATGCCCACCTTTACCCCCCTATCCCCAGTGTTTCTGCTTCATATAAAACATCCCTTTCCTTACCCGTACATCCATCTCACAATTCAGTGCCTCCTTTGCTCTATCCATCTGTATCTTATCCTCCATATTCCTTGTCATCTGGTATCTATGTTGCAACATACCAAGGGTATTTTCCAAACGTTTTAATTCACTAAACCCTGACTTCCTTGAACGGGATGTCAGATTGATCGGTTTCCCATGCACAGTCACCTTGAAACTGTCCCATACCACCAGCATATTTGCATAGCCTATATTCTCGTCAGAGAACAATTTTATAAAAGTCTCCATTTGTTTCAGGACTCCCTCATCCTCTAGTATAAAAGACTTCAGTCGCCATGTTGTAAAAGTCATCCCCGAACCACCCATGTTCAATGCCAGTTTTATCATTGAATGGTCTGATATCCCCCTTTCTAATATTTCTACACTCTCAGTCTTCTCAATTAGTCTATCAGAGGTTATGAAATATTCGATTCTCGAATAAGAATCGGGTACAGGCGAAAAAAAGGTGTATTCACTATTCCCAAATTGTGTAAGATCCTCCAAACATCCACCAAGTCAAACCTATGCAACAACCTACTAAATTCTTTGCTAGCCCCCATCGCAGAATACCTGCAAGAGGCTGAACGGTTCAATTTATAATCTAGAACACAATTGAAATCACCCCCTGGGATAATGCACTCTCCATTCATCTCGCTCAATAAGGAAGAAAGAGTTGCAAAAAAAGACCGTCCTAATGAACATGGGCCGTAGATTGACCCTATTTTGAGTATACTACCCTCATAACATACATCAACAAGGATGATTTTGCCCTCTTCATCCATTGCCACTTTCTCCACACAAATCCCCAATCCTTTGCGAAACATGATCCCCACTCTCCTAGATCTTGAGCTATAATAGTACAAAAAACGTTTTAGTGTATCTAGCATTATTTAAAACATCCTTTGAGTCATCCAGCATGGGGGTCTCTTGCGAAAGAGCAATAGCTGCTTTAGCTCGCCATATTCTTGACAAAACCTTTTTTCCTTTTTTGAGGATAATTCAACCCTTTGACGTTCCATGTGCAAAGGGTTAATCCACCCATCTTAGTTTACCACCTCCATCCTGTTTTTAACAAGCAGTGCAATTATTGAGGTCTAAAGAAACTGTAATTCCTGTGATATAGAGACCTTATGATCAAGATCACATTGGCAATTCCGCAAGCTAATAGTTCAGGTAAGATGCATATCGTATATTTACAACCCCCCAAACACAACAATGACAGACAGCACATAAATGAGCCTTCTCAATGGAACAGACCAAAAACTGGATAAACTGATGGAGAATACTAATATATACAATAACCCAATCATTCTGAACTGTACTCTCAGAGTCACATGCCCTATTCAACCTTATAAAACAATTATTTAACTGTTACATTAGACTCCCCCGCCCCCTACCAAACATCAAAGTTCAAAAGATGTGCCTGACCCAGTGCATAATAAAGTATCCCTTCAAGGTCTTAAACCACTCTGCAGGCGTAAGCTGATATAGAAGTGCACAAGACAGAAAAAGAAAAAGCAAAGAGGTATCGGCCGATCCCAGAGCATAATTTACAATGCGTTATGAGGTTAACTGGAAAACAGCACGCTATAACAATTAGGTCGTAGGCAATTTGCTTGGTATATTTAGTGCACATATTTCTTCTACCCCAATACGTTATTTTCAGTCCTCAAAATTGACAGGTATATATCCATCACCACTGTTCCCATTATGCATCCTCTTTATACTTTATGTGCTCCCAGATACAGGGAAATGCTTAATGCAGGCTGATGTCTTTACAAACCACTGATTGAGCTGTCATTGAATGTGCACGATAAAGGTAGCAACGGGCTGAAGGGGCGATAATTGAAATAGACGCATAAAAATGCATGTATTGGACAAAGGAGTGGGTGCTTTCGCCAATTTATGTGCACACTGTTTACTCTTGTCCTCTCTTTCCGTTTATCTATGTCTTCAGCCATACCACTGTTAATCACAAGTTACTTTTGGTGCAAGAGTTTTTTCTCATTACTAATAGCCTTTTCATACGGCTTTTCATGTGCCACAATCTTTTTACTGGATGAGCAATACTCTTGCTTTTAAATCCATTAGTAATGGTAATTATCCAGTTTACGATCTCATCAGGAGATTCTATACTCATGTACTCATATGCTACCAAAAATAATCAGGATGTGAGATCCTACAAAAAGCAAGCTGCGGTTCTGAACAAATGAGTTTATTTCAAAAACCACAAGTGTTATTGTTCAATTCGTTTACATAGCTTTCTATGAGCACGAAAGGTTCAAAGGAACGGACAGGAGTGATTAAATTTGGTGGAAATACAGAATGAGTATCAACCTCTTTTGTATTGAGGTACAGAGTTCCACGTAAGGGCAAAGTTGTATACAACAGTTTGAAGAACATATATTTAAACAATAGTGCACCCGGGACATAGGGTGGTCCAGGGCATGGTTAACATGGGATGGACACAACATAATCTACAAGACATACACAAAAATGGGTTTTTGCAGTTGTGTCACTGGGGATCAACACAGGTGTGTTTCGGCCATGAAGGCAGAATTGTCGCCTGGATAGTGTTGGCCTTCTTCAGGATGAGCACCAAATGTGGTGTGGTCCGTATTGTCTGCGAATAGAGAAGGATTTGTAAGGATCTCAGGGTTTAATTGTGTTATTTATTGTTTCATAATTGAGGCCTAGTGTTTCCATGTCAAAGGACAGCTTACCTGCTGCTGTGGACCCTGAGATCCTTACAAATCCTTCTCTATTCGCACACAATACGGACTACACCACATTTGGTGCTCATCCTGAAGAAGGCCAACACTATCCAGGCGACAATTCTGCCTTCGTGGCTGAAACACACCTGTGCCGATCCCCAGTGATACAACTGCAAAAAACCCTTTTTGTGTATGTCTTGTAGATTATGTTGTGTACACCCCGTGTTAACCATGCCCTGGACCACTCTCTGTCGCGGGTGCACTATTGTTTAAATATATGTCCTTCAAACTGTTGTATACCACTGTGCCCTTAGGTGGAACTCTGTACCTCAATACAAAAGAGGTTGATACTCATTCTGTATTTCCACCAAATTTAATCACTCCTGTCCGTTCCTTTGAACCTTTCGTGCTTATCGAAAGCTATGTAAACTAATTGAACAATAACACTTGTGGTTTTTGAAATAAACTCATTTGTTCAGAACCACAGATTGCTTTTTGTAGGATCTCACATCCTGATTATTTTTGATTATTATATACGTACCCTCCTGGGTAGATCAGGAACCTGCCAGGCGCCCTTATTTTCACCTCATATGCTACCATGCTCTTAAGACTGGAGAACGTGGTCAAATTATGGTCAGACCAAATTAATCTAGTTCGCTCCCCATTAAGCGACACCTCACCAACTTTATCACTCATTATGGGCCTTCTAATATCTATTATAACATCAACCGTTAAGATAGCATGATCACTGTGATCGGTGAAACCGGCTTGCATGCCCTCCACCCCGGTAACAATCTCTCACTACAATAAAAATAATCAATGATAGATGTCTTTCTACCTTGTCTCCAGGTCAGAGCAGGGGGAACATAGCCCTGCATACAACCATTAAGCATATATAATTCACAGCTGTTGAAAAACTCATAAGCAAGCTACCTTCCCGGATTTCCCTTTCACCGCCCCCTCCAACCTCCAGATTACCCACCAGAATTACTTCTCCCTTAGAGATCTCAAAGTTAATGCACAGGTCTCATTACAAATTAGCCAGTCCGGATTTAACGGTGCCAGTAAAACCGTACCAGCACCGTTTTCCGGACCGGCTAACTATGAGTTCTGTGGCCGTGTGGTGTTACACCTGCCAGGTCTGACCTGGCAGGCATAACGCCACCGGCCACAGACAGACTCGGAAACATCGGCACCATTACTGCATGGTGCCAGTGTTTCCACTTCCCCATTCCCATGGAGTCCTGTGGAACTCCACGGGAATAGGGATTTACAGAATTCTGGCTCCAGAATTACCGGATCACTGGGGCTGTAATGCCCTGATAATTCTGGCAAGTGCAGAGCCGGTAAATCCCTATGGGACTGGCGGCAGCCTGCCAGTTTTACCAGCACGGCTACCGCCGGACTCGTAATGAGGGCCAATCACCACCCAACATCAACCCTTTGCTTTTTTACCACAAGGGGGGGCTAATAAATCAAAAATGGTCAGCTGTGAGGCTTCAGTAAATACACTGCCAGGAAGGTCGTAGAGAATGACTGCTATGAGGACCACATCTATGGATTTATTTTCAAATTTGTTTTTTGGCATTTTTCAATAATATCAAACAAGTTGTGTACAATGGAGCCAATCTCAAATAGTTATGAACATATGTTTAACTTAACGTCAAAAAATTACAAATACAAAAACAAAACAACCATAACTGTCTCCATATTCTGTCCCTTTCATATATCATTAACTGTTTCGGGGGGAGGGTGAGAGCGAAGGGGAACCATCCGGCAACTACAATAGGGGAAAGGCTTCCGCAAGGTCTCTGTCCTCTGCCGTACTTCCGCTGCTGCTGGCTTTATGACAGGTCTCACATGGGCCTGGATTAAGTTCCGATTCAGGGGGGTTTATCATCCGAGGGGTGGAACATGTGTCTGGTGAGTTCCTTCTATGCCTCAAGTGACATACTAGAGTCATCCGTGGATCTGGCCACACAGTCCTCCCATGCCACGGTCTCGGCCAGCACCTACCGTTCAGTCTCTTTGTGCCATACTTTGAACTGAGGGCCCATGGGTTTCTTCCAGGCCATTGCTATAGTTCTTTTGGCCAGTATGCACGATATGTCCATGAGCCTTGTTGCATGCTTGAGTTTGGCTGGTCTGGGGTAGGTTCCTAAGAGGCACTCGCCGGGTGTCCAATTATATTTACTCAGGCCTGCTTTTTCGAAAGTTTGTTGGACCCTGTCCCACAGAGCCCTTGTCCTGGGGCATTCCCAGAACATGTGGATCAGATCCGCTCTTTCCCCCTTGCACCAGTTGCAGGTCGGTTGTGCCTGGGAATTCAAGGTGGCTATGCGGCACGGGGTCAGGTAAGTTCTGTGTAGTATGTTCAACTGAATCTGCCTAAATCTATGGTTTCTGGACACCGTTTTGGGGAATGCGAGAGCTCTGTTCCACTCCCCTTCAGTCATTTCCCGACCTATATCCTCCTCCCATTTGCTTTTCATTTCCATGCTCTGAGGATTTGGCATGTCGATCAGGTGGCCATATATTTGCGAAACGGGTTTAACGCCCTCTCCCAAGTTGTACATCAAGGTGAGGGTGGGTCTGTGTCTGGTTCCATCGGCCATGAGTCCCATTTGCGTCGGGCCACAGCAAGAGTTCTTTGGCACCACAGAAACTGGCCGGTATATATGCCTTCCGTCTCCTGCAGCGAGGTGAGCTCCCTGAAAGTGCCTTCATCATACAGATCTCCCCAGGTGTAGACCCCTTCCCTCTCCCAGAGCCTGATATGTTTCAAATCCGAAAGTGTTGTGCATAGGTCTGCGAGCAGGGGGACTTCTGGGGTATAGGAGTTCTGTGAGTTAGTGAGCATTTTCGCCCTGTGCCAAATTTTCCTTCACAGGTCAGCCAAAAAGGGTAGAGTTCCCAGCAGTTTGGACGGTGCCCAGACCAGTTCTTTCAGATGGAATTGGGGTAGCATGGCCTGTAGCAATGGTGTTTCAGATGTGGGTTCATCATCTAGCCATTTGGTCACAAAACTAAGCTGAGCTGCTATGTAATATTTTTCTAGGTTTGGAAGTTGAATACCGCTTTGGCTATATGGTAGGGTTAGCAATTGCAACGCTATTCTATGCCTGCCTTTCCCCCATAGGAACTCTCGAAGTATGGTCTCAAGCAGTCGGAAGAAGGGCTTGTGTATATAGTAGTGTACATTTTGAAACCCATAAAGGAAACGCGGGAGAGCGATCATTTTAGTTATCGAAGCCCTGCCCATCATCGAGAGGGGGAGTTTCACCTAGAACGCCATTGATTTGCGCAGGGCGGGGAGTGCTGCCTTTGTGTTTCGTTCGTGCATTAGCTCGGGGGCATGCATAATGTGCACTCCAAGGTAGCGGAATGACGTATTCTGCCACTGGATCCCAACTTCAGGGAGTGCTTCTAAACTCTCTGTTTGCAGGGGCGCTGGGGGGAACATACAAGACTTTGACCTGCTAAAACCTATCCCAGAGACCTTGGAATAATTGTCCAGCACTTCTAACATGGTTGGTACGTTGAGGTGTGGGTCCCTGACGTATATGAGAACGTCATCCGCATAGAGCGAGATGATGTGATCCACGTCTCCCAGTCTAATGCCTGCATCAAAGAATTGCGTTCTAAAGTAAACAGCTATGGGTTCTAGTCCCAGTATGTAAAGCAATGGGGATAGTGGACAACCCTGTCAAGTCCCCCTGCATATATCCCAGGCCTCCAACACATACTTCCCAGATTTCACCCATGCCTTAGGTTTAACATACAAGATGTTAATCCACCTGATAAACCCGAGACCAAAGCCAAACTCCCTAAGCACTGCCACAAGCCATTCCCAGTAAATGGAGTCAAACGCTTTGACTGCGTCTAGGGACAGCAGCGCGTATGAGTCCTTGTCTTTATCGGTTTGCGCTATAATGTGCTGCAGCCTACGTAGGCTCATGGACGTATTTCGGCCCGGCACGAAGATGCACTGATCTGGGTGAACTATGTCTCCTATTATTCTAGACAGCCGCTTCGCTAAGATCGTAGTCAGGATTTTGACGTCATAATTTAACATTGCAATCGGACGATATGAGTCACATTGGTCTGCCGGTTTATTGGGCTTGAGGATCGGGATCACAAGCGTCTCCCTCATACTTTCGGGTAGTATCCCTTCTTCGTATGCCTCCTGGTATACTGCGTGTAATAGGGGGGTCAGGGAGGACTCATATGTTTTAAAAAAACTCTGTGGGCAAACCGTCTGTTCCCGGTGCTTTGCCTGTGGCCAGGGATCTGATTGCATCGGTAATGTCTTCATGATTTCTGCTTCTAGGGAGTCGGCTTGCTCAGGGGACAGCCTGGGGAGCCCTATCTCTTCTAGCATTTCTACCAACCGTTCATGGGGGACCTGCTCCTCATGTGAATACAGGTGGGTGTAAAAGCGAGTGAAAGTGTCATTTATGCCCTGCTGTGTACAGTGTGTGTTTCCATCCTCATCTTGTAGTGAGGTGGTGGGATGTTTGGGGTGCTCTTTACGGCAGAGCCAGGCGAGTAGTCTGCCCGGTCTGTCGGCCTCAACGTGTGCTCTATTTGTTCTGGCAGTATAGTCGAACTTTTCCAGCCTGTTCCACGAAGTTATGTTCCGCTCTCTAAGTTTCACAAGCTCCTCTTCCCTCTTTTGGGTGTCTACGGGGCTAGCCTCAAGTCGCTCAATCTGCCGTTCCACTAGGTCTAGTTCTTTCCTGAGCTGGTTCTTGATACCTCCCGCCTTTGCAATGACTTCTCCCCTGGTTACCACCTTTAGAGCCTCCCACACTGTGCTATTGTAAGCTACACTACCGGTGTTAACCTCTAGGTATGCATCAATAGAATCGCGTAATTCTTCTCGGAAGGCTGGGTCCCTCAGGGCGTCTGTGGGCATTTTCCACATGGGAATGGGGGGGTCTGGGCCCTCTGTGGTTCCATGTTATCAGAAGCGGGGAGTGATCAGAGATAGTCCTCCCCAAGTATTGTGCTCCCTCCACCCGGGGTAAGTGTTCCCTGTCTATGAATATGTAATCTAGTCTTGTGTGTAACTTATGTGGGGATGAGTAAAATGAGTATTTGCGTGCTTCAGGATGTTTTTCCCGCCACACATCCATCATTTCCAGCCTCCCCAACATGGGGGATAGTGCTGTCATAGCGGTCGATGGGCCTCCTAGCTGTGGCGTGGATCTGTCCAGCCGTGGGTCATGTACACAATTAAAATCCCCCCCCCAAATAAAGAGATCGTTCCTGTACTGTGCAACTCTAGGGTACAGTGAGTTCAGGTAGGACGGTATGTTATTGTTAGGGAGATAGGAGTTCATGATGCATACTGCTTCTTGTTCAATGAATCCCCAAATTACGACGAACCTACCTTCCGGGTCTATCTCAGTTTTGTCCACCCAGAATGGGAGCTGTGGGAGAATCCAGGTGTAGACCCCTCTTGCGTATTTTGAATAAGTGTACCAAACTCCTGTCCACCCCAATGTGTTTGTAGCTTGGCCACCGAGTCTTCCGTGCAGTGGGTCTCCTGTAGTAATGCTATAATTACCCCTTTTCTGTGCAGGTAGGTTTTAATCCTGTTCCTTCGGAGATAAGTCCTTAGGCCCCTTACATTCCATGTCATTATATTTATGGTGGTCGCAGCCATAGGGGTTTAGTAACGGATCTGTTGTCCCCCCCTTTCCCTGCCTCTGCCACTCCCGGGCCTGGACCTGTTCACCAGGGGTCGGTCTGTGTTGGGGTTGGGGCGCAAGCCTCATCGTTTCCTCCCTCCCTTCACCCCTCCCTCTCAGTGTCAATTGGAGACTTATTAACATTAACAATCCTCATTCTAGTGAATAAGGGCAACAAACCTTTCAACTCAAAACTGCCCCCAGCAGTTGCCTCAAACTTGCAGCGCTCGGGGCACCCGATCCTTCCAGGCCTTTCCGGGCCTCCCGGTGCGGGTGGTGTGTCAGCAGTCGGCCTCCACGTGTTGCAGGTGGGTGCGTCGGCTTCGTTGTTATTCGCATGGGTCGGTGCGCTCCTGCCCGTCATGGCGTACGTAGAGTTGTAGATCTCAAGCGGTCCGGTATTCATTCGGCAGTTGTGCAAACCTTCATTTTCCTGTCGTTTGGTGCTTTCAATGGCCTGTGACTTCATGCACAGTGCTTTCCTTATCATCAGCAAGGTTGTCCTCAAGCCACATATTTGCCGCTGCCAGAGTCTCAAGAAAGATAGCTTTCCCCTTGTATAGTACCTTAAGGCGGGACGGGTACAGTAGCATGTACTTGAGATTTAGCTTGCGCAACCTAGCTTTCACCGGTACAAATGAGTTCCGTGCTCGCTGCACCGCGGGGGTATAGTCTGGGTAAATGACTATTTTGGTGCCATGTTTCTCAATCTCCCCTCCTTCTCTTGAGAATCTCAGTATAGTCTCTCTGTCGCAAAAGTTCAAGACTTTTGCAATAATAGGGCGCGGTCGGGAGCCCGGAGGGGGCCTCTTCTGTAGTGATCTGTGGGCCCGTTCTATTGAGAAGCCCTGGGTCAGTTCGCCGGCCCTGATTTCTTGCAAGAGCATCGTTTCCACGAATTCAGTCGGGTCTGGGCCCTCCGTGTCTTCCGGTACCCCCAGGATTCAGATGTTGCCGCGGCGGGCATGTCCTTCAGCGTCCTCTGATCGCGCCTCTAGCTGTGCTACTTGCAACTCAAGGTCTTGGACCTTAACTTTAAGTTCTGTGGTGTCGTTAACATTGTCTTGGAGCGTTGTCTCCGTTGTGGTCACCCTTTCTGTAAGGTTGCGGGCGTCCTGTCTCATCAGTTGCATGTCCGACTTGATTCCATCGATCCTGGTTTCGATGGACGTCCGTAGCGCCGCTATGGCTTGTAGAACTTGCGTATTTGTCGGATCGTCCTCCTTAGCCGTCGGGTCGTCTGCTGCCTCTGTCCCCTGTTGTTGTTTCGCCTTGACCGTGGTGAAGGAGTCCCTGGTTGCGGTTTTCAATTTGCTTTTGGGGGGCGACATTGCCTGTCTTCGGGCGTGCTCTGCTGCCTTTTCCCGTTCAGCGGGGACGTGTATGTAGGATCGATTGCGAGGGCGGTCATTGCAGATGGGGAGCCGTCAGCCCGCGGACGTTCCGTCGCCTTCTCTCCTCCCGGCTGGTGGGAGGCCGTGTCTCTCGCGGCCTCCCGCCAGCCAGCGCCTCTCCTGCACGCGGTCTCCCGCTGAGGGTCCCCCCCCTTCATCTCTTCCTCCCGGCACTCGGACTCGGAGATAGAGACCCGGGTCACAGCCAGCCGCGGGGGTCTGCCCCCCCCCCGGGGTGCCGCCGGATCACTGGGTTGGACGCTGTGGCCCTATCCTCCCTCCAGCGGTGCGTCTCTGATGGGGCCGGTGGGCGCCGCCATTTTGTTGGGCCGGGGCTTCCTCTTTGTTCGCTTCGTTTAACCGTTATCTCTGTCCGATTTTCTTGCGGAAACTTCGTCGAGGGTAGGGAAACGGTTCTTCTTCCCATAGCTACTTCAGGCGTGCTTGTTCAGCTTAAGCAGGCCGAACGATTCGGTCCATTGTAGGATCTCTGGCAGGAGCGCGAGGAGAACACGTCCTCACTCCATGCGCGCTGGCCACGCCCGAGGACCACATCTATGGATACCTCAATTTCCACAGCTAAAACATTCAAATTAAATACCTCATTAGTCACTTATCTTGCTTTATATCTATTAGCACATAGTTTTAACAGCCCCCAGATGGGCGAACAATTGGACCCTTTCTGGCAGGTTTACAGAAGCATATAAATCCATCACAATAAACTCCCTCCTCCAAGCAGGTCTCTTGCAATCAAATTATATCAGAGTGACTCAGCAATTCCCACAAACCCCCCTCACCAACCAAATGTGAATTCCCACAGGTGTTCCAAGATTTTATAATCAAATGATGGTTAGGGTTTGCTTGTTACAGAGAGGTGAAAAGAGAGTAACCGTTCCCAATGTGATTTTATAATTGGGTCAACACAAACGTACTTCAAATCCTTCTTCCGGAGCTCTTTCTCAGCAGACACCTCACGACCAACGTCGAGACGAGCCTTCTCCAATTTAGACCGAAACCTCTTTTCTTCACACAACAGATTGGGGAGGTTATCTAAGTGCTTTGAAACACATTGTGTATAGGCGCTATATAAATAAACAATCAATCAATCAATCAATCAAGTCAAAGCTCCATTCCAAGAAAGAGGTAGCATTAGCTCTAATTAAGGTCACCCTTTCCAGGGGCCTGCCAATGCCCTTTAGCTACGGGGGCACTATACCCCTCTAATTGTTCCACATAATTGATGAATGCGCTTTTACAAACTCTAAGAGCAGGCAGATGACCAAAGAGCCACAATATACAGCCTCCATTTACAGGCAATTTGCCTCCATCAAATAGTTGTGTGACAGTGAAAGAAGTTAACGGCAGAGCCTTTGCCGGCAGAAGAGCATCACTATTAGTCACAAGTGATAGATCTCCATCCTCTTCTTCCGTTTGAATGGTGAGCTCAGAATTTACGATGACCCCCTGCACCTCCATTGCCATATAATTTCTACTGCGCTTTTTCACTTTGTTCTTTTGCATATTGCTAAGCAGCCAGCTGGTTCAATGACTACCTTTGTTTGTTATTCTCTTCAACGTACTGGCCGCCTTTTCTTTTGGTAGTGTTTTGTTTTAGGCACAGTGTTCCCTCTGTCCTGCTGCATATCGATCAGTAGAATAGGAGATGAAGGAGAAGGACCCCTGGAGTTATTCACAATGTTACGCTTGGCAGCCTTCTTTGGGATGCGGCACTCTTTTTTGTGTAGAGACTGTGTCATATAAAGGATCACCCTGGTCCTCCAAACCCTCTTGATCATTTAGCGGCTCCACCACAGTAAATTTCAGCACTCGGCAAATCTAACACTGCTGGTCCTGTAGACGCCACTGCATCCCCCACAGCACCAATCCTGGATTTTTTGCCAACACCACAAGCTGGCCTAATCCCAACCCTATTGCTTAGATTTTCAAGCAAGCACGAGGGTTTTTGCATTTCCAAATGTATATGGTTACACAATTTCAATAAAATGTTAAGAGCAAAGTTTGTAACCTGCTTGTGCATCATATTGTCACCAGAAAACTCTGAGATATTACTTTCCCCCATTATATTCCCCCTGAGCATTAGGGAGAGATGCTTCTGCAGATGAACCATTACAAACCACCTCTCCTGTTTCCGATATTAAACCCGTCAGACTTGGAGAACAGGATCATCTTTTCAAAGAGGGGGAGGGGGAAGACTCTGCACCCACTGCTCGGAATGTACTAGTGCCATCGTTGTGCCAATGGATTTGTCCTTGTTAACATTAGACAGGTTTTGAATTTACGTTTGCAATGGGTAACAGAGATTCAACAGGGAATTATTGTTATAATTTTCCCAGATATGTAAACCAACCCTTCATTATCGTAATTTCCAGAATGACAGCACTCAGCCAATAATGTTGTGGTCCCATCCTCAGGCCCGGTAAAATAGTTTGTAATTTTCCACTTGTTAGACACTCTTACATCCTCGGAGTCAAGGGTCCCTAATTGATTAGTAGACCCAGGCCAGGCACCCGCTTCTCCTCTCAACTCTGCGTCAACCTTATCAGATTTCTTAGAGGCACACAAATTGTAACTTTTTTCAGATTCCCTTATTAGGCATTTTCTAAGTGAATCGACATAGCTACTGCAGAGGCAGTCAATAAATCAGAGCAAAACACTGATTTACTAAAGAGTTCGGCGACCAAACTCATCCACCGCCAAACTGCTCAACTGCTGAGCACTTGTCCAAGCACTTGATCCCAATGTAGGCCAGTCTAGCAAGGTAAAAACACTTATCATGAAAATGCATTGGAAAATGGTCTTGTGCACTCTTGGTGATTTGCATCTACTGTTTTTTCATGTGCTACCATACTAAATTGATTTCAAACTGGTTGGCTTTTTATCCAATTTTTCACAGGAAGCGCTCTGTAAGATGCAACATGTTAACCCATTATTTAAAATATGTTCTCGTGGAGAACCCCTCCCAACCATCCTTGTTTTGATTAGGCTCCCTTACTGCACTTGATCGTTCGCGTATGATAGTCACATACATTTACGCCCCTACAGTTAAAAAATTCACCAGTCACCACTGCCCCGAACACTGTTCAGTTGGGAACCTGCCCTGTGCTACACATTAACTTCCTAGAAAAACTAACAAAGGAAATATAATTGAGCTGGGTCTTATAAAGACGGTTAAACTTCCTTTATTAGAGTCTGGAATTCTGATTGGCTGAAAGAACATGAACCAAGTCAACGTATTGGCCTGCCAGGGCTCTGACTGGCTGGACGAATTCAACAACTAAAACCATGATTTGGCCTGAGATTAGTGGCTTGCGACTGGACGATTAATTATTGAGCGAGACTCAGAAGTCTGCTGCAAGTCCTTTAGAGATTCGTTGGCACTAAAGACCTGCCTCATTCTGAGGTTAGAGACAAATCTCTTCTATAATATTTGTGGTGCCCACCAGTCCTTTTTCAGCAAGCTCGTCCAGGCATAGTTATCAGTAACTTCATGACCAAATGCTTTCCACTGATTGCCTACCAGTGGCATCACCAAACAAGCCACATTCAACATAGAAGATTCCTTGGGGGAGCATCTTTCCGCTATAGAGTAGGGCACGTTTCTTCTCAATTTCGCTTTCAGGCACCAAGGTATTTTCACTCTATAGGTTCTAAAATCAAATCCCATTTTACTGATTTCTGTGCAGATTGTAGAACTTGTGACATAACAAAAGTAGTGGTAAGTAACACCACAGTACCATTTTGCTCTCCAAATCTTTTATCACTTAGTATTTTTATTTTATTTTATCTGCAATACCTATGTTTTTCACTTCACAGGTATTGCGGGCAATCAGTAACGCTGTGCACTCTTCCCTCAATCCCTGCTGTAATATATTGGCACATTTGAAGACTTTTGCAGACTTACATGTATACTTTCTTAAGTGAAACGCACTTGGATTTTTTTTAATAATCCTGCTATAGTTGTCCTCATCAGGAGTTGGGCGGTATACCAGCGGTAAATCCACCCCAATACTACCCAACGCAATTACCGTTTCCGCCACTTGGTCCGGCAGTATTACTGCCGAATCACAAGTGGCGGTGTAAGTCCCCATTTATTTTGAGTGCATAGGACTCAATGGGGCATTTTTGACGCAAATACTGTGCCAGTAATTGCGCTGCGGTAAAATAGGTGGGAAGTCGGCACATTCACCGCCAGCTCAGAGCTGAAGATGAATCCTCCGCCTTTCCCCCAAACTCGTGATTGGGCGGTGCGGTAATGCGGCGATAACGCTATTACCAGCTTATTTTGACTGCACCGCCCAAGTTCTAATGAGGCCCACTGTATTGTACGAGACCCTTCCTTGATCCCCCACACAGAATTAAGATATGAAAACAACATCCGCCTGCGCCCCAGCCCTGCGATAACCTTTCGTCCTTCAGCTGATGTGTTTTTCCGTGTTGCTCAGCATGGGCCTTGCAGAGAGCCTGCTGGACGCCATGACTCACCAATGAGTCAGGCGCAGCAGCTCCAGAGGCTGCTAACGCCTCAGGTCCATTTCCTGGGAGCAAGCATCTGCCACGGCAACTCTCCGAGCATCAGTCACTTCTGGCTGTCATTTACAGACGGAGGAGCAGGTGATTGGCCCTGCTCAGGACAGGTCAAATCACGAGCTCGAGGTGAATGGCAAATAAATCCTCTCTGAGAGGCACCTGCGGCAGCTCACCGGAAGACGTAGAAAGAAGACGCCTCGAAGACCAGCTTTGCGTTCGGTGAAATGGCGCGCGCTGCGACTTGCAAGGCAAGGTCAGAAATTCGTGAATTAACTCCTAGGTGGCCACGTTGTGGAGGCTACGTGAAAAGAAGGGTACTAAAGCGCTTTCATTTTAGGCATTGCCTTCACAAAGGCTCCTCTGGGTAGTTTACAAAGCAAGGAGAGCGTCTGTTGAATTGTTAGACGTTGTTATCACGCCCGAAATCCACAAATAGAGTAAATTCCGAATAACGCACAACTTGGCTGAAAATGCGCACCTTGCTCTAAGAGCAGTAAAGGGACAGCTCAAGTTATGGTAGTTGTTTTGAAGCTGCGCCCAATCACCAACGGAGTATTTTCAGAGCGACCAGGGGCAGGGGCGTTGCTAGGGGGGGGCTAAGGGGGCTATAGCCCCTGATCCTTTGGTTGTAGCCCCGGATAGAATCTCAGGAGCTACAGCCAAAAGACTAGCTAGCCCCCAGTCCCAACAGTTCCGACATCAGTTTAGCCCCGGGTCTTTTCCAGACCTAGCAACTCCTCTGACCAGGGGTATCATTCCAGAACTTATTTTTCAGAAGGAAAAGGAGCAGGGTAAAGATAAAAGGATGGGAAAGAGGAAGTGAGAGCCTATACAAAGGGAGGGAGCGATGGAATAGGGGGATGGGTTAAGGGAGAATGTTATGTGATAGTGTGGGTGGGGATCATACCAGAACAGAGAATACCAAACAAATCTAAGCCCAAAATACCGAAATTTGACACCCACATTTTTTCCACATATATATGTAGGCGGTGAGTTAGGTAAATAAAAAAGGTTGAGGGGTATTGCAGGGTCCGGGGGTCTCCCCCCCGCATATATGTGGTAAGATGGGGTAAACCCCCCCAAAAATCCAGTATTTTGGGCTTCGATTTCTTTTTGCTCGCAGTATTCAGATAGATCCACGTGGGTGCACGTCAGCCCTGTTAGGTGAACTATAGGATTTATGTAGGACAGATGGGTTCATTCTAATGTGTAAGAGATTCATTGGAATTCGTTACAAGGTAGATTTGGAGATTGGGAAAATGAGTACACTATGTGGATTTTGGATCAGGCCGGCTTGAGATGGCCAAAGGCAATCCTAAAAGATTTGGTGGTTTATTTGTCCGGGCCTACCTTTAGTTTATGACTCATGTCATACTCCCTTATGTTAATGATGGCAATGCCTAGCCCGAGTGTGGCCTATAAGGAGTAAACTGTGTAGGACGGTGAATGTTTGTGGATGCCATGGAGGGAAGGTGAGGTATGGTCCAACTGACGAATTCCAAGTGTTCGAACAATGTCTAATACCCATCACAGATTTAGGTTCAATTAAAAGCACAGAGGTGAGTACTATGCTTTACTCTGCCACTCTTGGTGGATGGCGGTATCCGCACCATAACATCTGCGGAGCACAAGACCCAAAATAGGAAGGTGATCCATACCATGTAAGAGTCGAGGGATATGCGCCGGGATCTGCCATAATTGTGCCACGGATGCTTGCACCCATAATCACTGCCAAAAAGAAAAGTAATCAAGGGTCAGAGAGAGGGATAATACTCACTTCAGAGTCTTTAATAGATTTTAAATGCCCGCTCACAATTGTGAAACCGGTTAGCCAATCTATGTCGAGACTGGGGGCTTCTACTATGCAAGTTCAAGGCCCTTGCAACACATTATGCGATATAGGTTCAGTCCATGTGTGATAGAGTGCGCGTTTCCCGGCACCAATCAGCTGCTTTAAATATGTTTTTCAATCTTCCCCCAGAGAGGGTGATTTTGAGGCCATGCTCCCGGTAATGGAAGGAGCTCCTTTAAAGGAAATGTCTATCACGGTTTCCTCCTAGCAAACCCACCATGTGACGAAAGAAGCTGGACATATCACCATAATCATTGGACCACACAAAGCTTATGAGCCTCCTGGAAGGAAGGATATGTGACTGAAGTGGGAACACACTTTGTTCTTTGTGAATAAAACATTGGCAGACCTCCTGGCATCTACACTCTGTTTGCATTTAGAGCTCTAACTTAATAGAAATGAGACAAAATAACATTGTCAGTTTAGCAAAAGGCTGATGTAAGTAAGATAGGAAATCCTAAAAGCTTAAACTAAAATGTAGTACCTCCTTAAAATTCTTGCTGCATTTCTTCATAAATATTGCCAAACTCGTTTGCCCATGCGTTCCCCTGTAAGCATGTGGTCATATGAGAAGTGCCTGCATGAGTCAAAGTCATACAGGGTCTTCAGTTATTTCCCTGGTAAAGTAGTTCACTCTATTGTGTTCTATGGAGTTAAAATCAATATTTAACCGACTACATTGTTTTCATATATACTTGCCTTGTTGATATATTTCTGAAAGTACTTATTGGACTGGGATTTGAACCATGATGTAATGGTGAATAAATGTATGTATATGTTTACAGTCTATTGTGTGTGGTCTATTTTATTGTATGTTCAACAAAATTGGCCACCTGCGTCAAGCCTTGCCATACTTGTCAAAGCTCCAATAGAATATCCGATTGAATTAATAATCAAGTGTTCAACACTTGGATATTATTTACGAGACAGCCAACACGTGTTTTGAACAATTTGTGGTCTTCTTCAGGGCTTTATATTCACAAAATCCTGGTTAGATCTGTAGTACCTTCAACATCCCCTCAAACTTGAAACTAATGTTCCCAGCTAATTCAGTCTCGCTATAAAGCCGGAGTGCCATGCCACGTGGCCACTAATTCAATAAGGCCTTTTATATATTGTGAGGGTAATTGGCAACTGTCAAATTCAGTTTGTCCAATTATGGATAGGTCTTCCTACCCCACTCTGCAGACAGAGTTAGAAAAGAGTCCCTTACACACCCATTAACTTCCAGCTGAAGGGTCCCATGGCATTGCCTGAAGGTTCCATGCTACCAAACAAAAAATACACTAAATGAGACCAACTTGCCAAGACTATTTCATTAAACTGTCTAACGTCTGATCCAAGAGAAGCTTTGTGACTACCTTTAGGAAATGTGTCCTACAAGGCAGCGGAGCCATGTAGCACAGAGACAAACAAAAAGAACCCCCATAGCAACATTAAGAAAGCTGAGGGTGAATCTATGGTTTATGCAAAACCATGGTTCAGGCCATCTTTGACTAAATGTGTCCTGTGAAGGTGTGCTACACTGGCCTTTTTAAGTTTTGTAAGTCTAAAAGAAGATGCTTTTCCTCATATATTGTACACTTTTTTACATGTATTCTGTGGTTAAAAAGTGGAGTCAGTGGTTTCAACTGGTCTGACCTCAGGCTCATGGTGTACCTGATGCAATCACTGCAATCCAAATAGTGGGCACGTGGACACTCCGGCTCTGCACTGTTTAAAGCGCATCAGAAAGTTGAGAGGTGAAATTACCATATGTCAGTTACAGAAAATTACCTGAGGCTTCAAATGTGCAAATGAGAAACTGTGCCTCAGGCTCTTCGTGTTATCTTCTTTCAGGAGCCCATTAAAACAAGGAACTCAGTCTAATATTATACAGATATGTGTTGGCAACTATTAGCACTAAAAGAAAAAGGAAAAATGTATATTCATTGGGGAAAGTGTGGTAAGGCCTAACCCCATGGCAGCAATGGAGTTTTATTTAAATTCTCAAGGTCTTGTGTTAAAGCGTATCAGTATATCCAATGTTTAGTCAATTTGGGCGGCAGCGTTCTAACCCGTTTAAATTAGATGCTAGGTAAAAGTAACTAAAGCGCCCGGATGCCTGAGGGCTTGTGTGCACTTTACAAGTGAATGGAGGCCGACGTTGGGACACAGCCGCCGGATCCACACCCAGGCCAGCATAGAGGTGTACGTGGATCGAAGGGGCCTGGGGCACAGTGGTCTTTCGCTCCTGGAGAAAGGAACTTTCAGCAAAGAATGGTGACAGGAGGCAGTAACCCTCCGGAGCGAAGATCTTGGTGTGGACTTCTGCGTGATCTTAGATAGGTGCAGAGGGGAAGAGGCAGCTGGGCCTGATACAATGGCAGAACTCATGGAGGTGCAATTGCTCCAGTTGGGCCCTGAAGGTGATGAGGTCTTAACAAGGGCTGACATCTTAAATGTCTTACAGGAGATAAAGGCTCTCTGCTAATATCTGCATCCCTCTCTTAACGAGCTCAAGGGACGAGTGGCTTCCGTGGAGACTAGGGTGGAAAAAGTTCAATACAATCAGCTTTCTGTCGACATACTGGAGGTGCAGATGGAGGCCCGAATGCAGCCACTGGAAGCAAGGGACAAAGAGATTGCAGTGAGAATGGACGATATGGAGGACAGGTAGCGCCACAATAAAGTTAGCATCTGGGGCCTGCCGGCTGGAGAAGGCAATTCTGGAAAGGAGCTGAAAAGTAAAGTGGAAAGGCTGCTCGTGCACCTCTGTGTGGGGGGACACACCAAGGAAAATACAATTTGACTGTGTCCATAGGGTGCGGGGGTGCCCAGGGAGGGTCCCAAATCAGTTCTGGCCATGTGTCACTACTATCAAGACATTTTATTATTTATTGGAGCTGGAGATCTTGGCGAAGGCCAGGATACAGAGGCAAATTGCTTTTGAATGCTCCACAATTCTGATTTTCGTGTCTTCATATAATTAAGTTGAACATACTCCCAAGATACGGGCACTTATTTCAGATGTTCCCCCTGGTCGTCCCTAAGTCCTTCCATGACACTCTGCGGAAAAGAGTGGTGGAATTTCTATGGGCAGGGACCAAACCGAGAGTGGCACACAACACCTTTGACTAGGCCCTGGAAGGAGGGGCAGGGTCTTCTGGATCTCGCTGTTTATTATCATGCAGCACAACTGAGGGTGTTGGTAGATCATATGGACCCTCCGACGGTTAAGCAATGGGTGGCCTTAGATAGGTGGCCTTAGAAAATGAGGTTCTCTTCCTGTTTCCTCTTAATGGGTGGCTTTGGGTACCCCAGAGGGGCCTTTCACACAGAATACGGATGCACCCGGCATTGAGGGTCATTTGGGAACTGTGGAGGGAACGAGCGGACACAAGATGGTTGTCTTCGTGTCTCTCTCCTTTGAGCACCCGCAAAATTCCCCACCCGCCAAGGAACTCAGGGACTCTCTTCATACTCTCTTCATGGGACTTCTGTAGTCCATCTCATTTTATTTATGTTTTTATTTATTGGGTATTTATAATGCGCCTATACAAAATGTGTTTCAAGGCGCAACAAGACAAGAGGGTGGGGAACAGGGAGGACAAGCAAAAACAAACCTACTAGGCCTTTGTGACATTTGGACCGTGCACGTGTAGTAGGGGAGAGGGGAGGGTAGTGCCAGTCAGGGCATAACCACCCGCGGGAAAAAGCAAGTGCCTGTGGAGGCCAGGTGGACAGTACCAGGGGAAAGCAGAGAGATCAATGGAAGGAAGGTCCACAAGCTAAATGCGAGGTAAGGGGCTGAAGGGCTACAGGGGAGCAGGCCCGGCCATGCTAGTGCTGAGGGATGGCCCAGAAGGGCAATTGCAGGTTGAAGGGGGGGGTCAGGGTTAGACTGGATTAGGGGGGCCTGGTGTCCTGTGAGACTTTGAAGGGACCAGGCAGATAGTCAAGAGGCAGACAGGAACATTAGCAGGGGAGGGGGAGAGGGAAGAAAGAAGAGAAAAGGAAGGTCTTGAGAAGGTTCTGGAACCTAAGGAGACCTGGCTCCAGTCTGAGAGGGGCAGGGAGGCCATTCCAGAGGGAGGCACCTGTGAAGGAGAGAGATCTTCCCCACCCCACTCTCTGCTTGAAAAAGCATCTGAACTGCAGAGAGTTAGAGCTAGACAACCGAAGGGCTCTAGCAGGGAGGTATTTAGGGAGCGAGAGAGTTTGATGTATCAGGGTTCAAGGCCCCAGAAAGCTTTGTGGATGAACCTGATCCTCGCAGCAACCAGGAGCCAATGGAGAGATTGTAGGGCTCGAGAGATGCGGACCCGGGGCTTGTGGCCAAGGATACGTTTTGCAGTCCTCTTTTGGACTAGTTGAAGTCGGCGAAGGGAGGAGTTAGTCAGATTGATACTGTTGCAGTAGTCCAGCCTGGAGAGGACCAGAGATCTGGAGACGTTCAGTTTCTTGGGGAAGGTGAGGAAAGGGAGAATGCCTCTGAGGAGGTGCGGCTGAAAGTGGGCTCATGCAGGTAGCTCTAGTCAAAGATTTTACATTTTCAGCTGGTTACTGTCTGCAGTTTTGTTTTATGGGTTGTCATAACACTTCCTATATGCGGTGCCGAAGGCATACGCTCAACACAGGGCAAGACCACAAAGGGTACAACATGGAAAATAGGAGGCCACACAGAACTACAGGTTGGACTCCACTTAGCTCCTGGGCTTTCTTGTTGTTCACACTCCATCTCCTACCTTTTCCCCAACATCCTCAGACACACAATCTAATTTCACATCTTCCTCTCCCACCCTCTTCTCTTTTTAACAACCTATTCTCTTGCAAGTCATCACACACATCCTACTCCTCTTTCTAAAAATCTCATATTACACTTTCTCTACTCTCTAACAAATATTTACCCATCCCTCTCTCTGTCTCTCTGCTCCTCACACGCCTTCTCACTTTTTCACATCCTGCCTCATGTCTCCCATGCTCCCCAAATTAATGTATTGTACTATCAAGCAGATATTGCAAAATTTGGGAACATAATTGTTATTTATTTTTTGTTTGTTTTTGTCTTTTAACAGCCAGCTAACTTAAGGCACATTGCTATGAAAGGTCCACACATATGGGCCTCATCACGAGTTTGGCGGTAACCCTTAAACGCGGTGGTAGCGCTATTACCGCCGCATTTAAGGGTCCGCCAGATCATGGCTTTGGTGGATTTCCCCCCAGCTAAGAGCTGGGGGGAAATCCGTGGCAAATTTGCTGATTTTCGGCACGATTACTGCCGGCGGGAAATCCGCCGGTGGTAATAGCACGAATTTTCCCCAATGGGGAATGTGGAATTCCTGAATGGGCCCAATGGGGAATGGGCACTAACCGTTCGGCCAAACCCGTGATCCGGCGCTAATAGCGCTGGAGGGTTTGGCGGTAGGGCTATTAGCGCCGGCGCTAATAGCGCCGGCGTTACCGCCCAACTTGTGATGAGGCCCATAATATGGTGTAAACTGGTCAGAATGAGGCCACAATATTATATGAGCCAACATCTGGAAACACATACTAGCCAACTCGCTGTTATGGGGGCTGACAAAACATGCTAGTATAGAGTGGCCAGGCCGAAATTTTACTGTGGTACGACTCACTATCAAACAGTTTCCTTAGCCCATCTGTACATTATTCCCCCTATCTGCCTCTTCTCACTCCCCCTCTGTCCTTTTCAGTTTTCCTTGTCTCCCACGTTCCTTGTTTCCCACTTTCTCCTTTTCTATCTCGCTCATTTCTCCAGCTTTACTTTCTCCTTACTGTCTGTCTGTGACCCTTATTAATCCATGATTTCTACTTCATACATTATTTATGCATCCCTGTCTTCCTTTCTTCTTTCTAGGTTTCCTATTTATCCATTTGCTTTTAATTATTTATCTTTCCCATTATCAGCTTTTCTCTCTCTCTCTCTCTCTCTCTCTCTCTCTCTCTCTCTCTCCCTCTCTCTCTTTCTCTCTCTCTCTCTCTCTCTCTCTCTCTCTCTCTCTCCCTTTCTCTCGTTGTTTCTCTTTTTCTTTCTTCTACCTGCTGTTTCTGTGGCCTTTTTCACCTCAGTGTTCACCTTTTATTTGTCTTTCCCCTTCCATATTTCTTTCTTTCTCTCATTTTGCTTTTTCTGTTAAGCTCACATTGTCTCCATTCTCCTCCTCTGTCCTTGTTGTAAACTTTCACTCACACAGGACGTTTTCCACATTTGCATTCCACTCCTTCCTCCCTGTTCTGTAACCTTTTTCTTTTTCTGTATCTATGTCTTCTTTCAAACTCACACATTTCATTTCATCATACGTACAATTACATTTTGACTCAATAGTCTCTTGACTTGTTTGTCCCTCTTTGTCGCTACCTGTTTGTTTTTCAACACCCTGGGGGTTGGGGAATGGACCGGATAGGATAATAGGATAATCAGCCAGGTCAGTACTCTAACCATAATTGCCACTATCATGGACACTAAAGCAATTACACACTGCGTTTATGGACACTTTTTGTTTTCTTTTTATATCCTGTATAGTTCACAATCCTAGACAACAGTTACACCTGAAGACTGGGCAGCACGCCCCGAGACACGTAGTGTGGTGTCTACAGGGAGCACCACATTAGAAATACTTTGTTTTGCTGGTGTGGCTCTGCTTGGATGTGACACAGAACTGTGATGGATATACACCCTTTTAAGTATTGAACTCAGTCAATATGGAATGTGAAAACAGTGTCAAATTTGATTGCTTGATGATAACTCTTCCATAGAATGAATTTAGAGGAGTGACAAACCGAAGGTGGCTTACAAAGTAGTCTTTGAAGAAAAACGGTCTTTATTTTAGGAAAGAATGCATTCATTTGCTATTGAATTAACTGTGTATGTGAGAACTATTTATATATGTATTGCTTATTTGGAATAAATACCTTTGAACACAATACAGGAATGGTCATCGTTTTGACCGTTTGAGAGTGGCTGGGTCATTCATCAGTGAGTCTGGTGAATTGTGTTGGTTGTTGTCTTTCAACAGCTCTCACCACAACACTATTAGCTATTAGCTCCCTTGTCTACCATTCCACCAAGGACGTTTCTATTCACAAAGACAAAGTGAAATCACAGTTCTTTCATACAATTGCTTGAGGTGATGTTACGGAACATTATAGCCTACCCTTTCACCATCCACATCACGTGACCTGCCCGTAATTCCCTGATTTTTTTAATCAACCAGTGATCGGGAAGGCTTCTGGCACTCTATGCTGTAGACTCAGAAAGGTTCATTCCACACTAAGGATAAAAGGTGCTGCAGCTTTAGCAGACGTTCTTGACTCATTGCCAGAAAAAAAACATATTACATATGCTATCTTGTATTTGAGCATCTGCACTATTTACACTTCATCCTGGTACATAGTAGAAACGCTGCACTATTTAACCTTTGTCGTAGTAACTAGAAGAAATGCTATACTATTTACCCTTGGTCCAACCCAATTGTACCCTTGCAGGACAATTTGTAAATCATTCAACCACCAACTTGGGAATTTGGACATAACATCAGGAGATGGCCATCTCACTGATCCGCGTCGCTCTTTTTTCCACTCAATTAATTGATGGTTCTCAACAACCAGCGACTCTCGGTTCTTCATCATTATCAGCCTTAACCTTGTGCTTAACTCCCTCGTCATATTTTATGAGAACATTAAGGATAACCTCAAATATCAAAAAGGTTTATTAAACACCTTAAACTCTCATTTATCGAGGGTTCATCATGGCGTAAAAAAAAGCAGGCCTCCTAAGCTTGGCGAATACTGAGGCTCCAATTATCATCAATGTATGTGCTTTTCCAATCCTCCTGGATCCTCCAACCCCCACGCAAGGCACTATTGTGTCACGACCCTCGCCCAAAACCTCCTCTGGCAAACCCATTGGCCAGGTGGAGTCAGGACTCGGGCCTCTAGAGCCTGGCATCCTCTTCAAAAGCCCTCATGGGGCCAGTCCTGGTGCCAGGCTCATACACCATAAACAACAATGTGCTTGGAAACTACTTTATTGTATTGTCAGCCAACATGGAGGCATCCACATAGCTTGGTTCCTAAGAACCAAGCTATGCGGTCTAGTGTTTTGGGTGTGGCAGGCCTGGAACTACTTTCCCTGGTACTACTTTACCTGGGCTATATAAACCACACCCTGACTGCAGAACATGCTTCGTGTTACTTTGCAGCTTACAACATGACGCTCACCGTGTCCAGCTATACCCCCGAACCTCGGAGAGGCAGAACCTGCATGGAGACAAAAGGAACATCATTAGCAGCAGCATCTTACCTGCAGTCTTCATCTTTAGTTACTCGCAGCTCCTGAGAACAGCTTTCCTTGGATCTGCACACCTCCCGGACTGCACAACCTGAAAGAGGAAGATAGAGGCAACATTAAGAAAGCAGAAGAGACATTGCAAATTACGAACTGCTCAAAAGGCTTACCTGGCTGGTCGCCTCTCGGCTGGCACCACTCCGGAAATTCCACACACGCTGAAGAACACCGCGACCTGCAAGGAAAGAAGACAAAACAGGTTAGCAAAGGCAAGCCATCGCAGCGCTGCGCATAGCGCTTACTTACCACATCATAGTGCTCTTAAAGCGCCATCATTTACCAGCATGGCTCAACCAAGCCCGTTCGCTGCGCTGAAGCTCCGCATACCTAAGGGAGAAAAAAGAGACATTTTAAACAAAGAACGGCATGCAGGATAGCAACAAAACTAAAGAACAGCAATAAGACCTACCTGAACAATATCAAACGGGCCGGTGTCAGTGAAGTAACTGGACCGCACTCATCCATGAAAGACAATGCGCCCCTGCAAAGAAGGCGGGACGGAGAGCACGCCTAATTCTACCACAAGGTGAGGAGAGGGCGCCAGAGGGACTGAAAGCATACGGGGGTGGATGGAGGATACTTAACCCAGTCGGTCAGTCTTGAACACAGTCCTCCTGTATTTTTAGGCAGAACCTTCCCCGCAGACCACATCAGGGCAAAACTGAGAAGCATACCAGCGAGTAACCCGGCTTGGTGGCGTCCCTGTGGATACCAGGTGAGCGTAACATATTGGTAACAAAGGTTTGTCAAAGGAATTGTGTACTGTTATGCTCACCTGGCTCCCAGAGGGGCGTCGGTCGGACCTGACTGCTGCAGTCTCCACCAACGTGATGCGTAGTGCAGAGATGACAGACTGGACTGGCTCTCCTAATCTCGTCTGCTTGACCCGTAGAATGATTCTCCTGCAATTGGAGAGAGGAATTTAGCCACCGGTGGATTCTAGTGATGGCACCTCCCTGCTCCCCCCACTAATCACCTCCGAAATCCCCTTCCAGTACTCTCACCTTATATTCTATGACCCTGGAAACGGAGCGTTGTAAAAACTTCCACGGAGCCTGTTTTTTTTTTCTCTTTCATGGACTTGTGTTCACTGGAGTGTTAGCTGGCAGCCTAATTTAACCACCTGGAGGACGTCTTAAAGAGCAACACCAGCTTGCCTGGACCTGGGAAACTAACGAAGGTCTTCTTGCACTTTGGCCCCACCTCTCAACAAGCACGTCTTGCTGTAATCTTTAAGACCCCACGTCATTGCGCACCCGCGCGCGCACTCGGCAAGTACTACAAGTACTGTTTGCTGTGCCGGCAGTCTGCGCTGTTATGACCCTGGAAACGGAGCGTTGTAAAAACTTCCACGGAGCCTGTTTTTTTTTTCTCTTTCATGGACTTGTGTTCACTGGAGTGTTAGCTGGCAGCCTAATTTAACCCCCTGGAGGACGTCTTAAAGAGCAACACCAGCTTGCCTGGACCTGGGAAACTAACGAAGGTGACTGCTTTTGTGCACGTTGTGCACGTAGTGTCCAGTGACTTACACGCACGTTGTGTTTAGTACAGACAGTGCTTGTATGAACGATAGTCCCTCCTTGTTATATTCTATTAATTATTATTTGTTTCTTTCCTTTTTCTTGCTTTTCTATTCAAGGTCTTCTTGCACTTTGGCCCCACCTCTCAACAAGCACGTCTTGCTGTAATCTTTAAGACCCCACGTCATTGCGCACCCGCGCGCGCACTCGGCGGGTCGCCGGGTCGCGGTCTTAGGTACTAATATTATTTTATTTTATTTTTATTTCTTATTTCTTTTTCTTTTTCTTCTTTCCAAATCTATATTGTTGCTTTGAATTTAAATTGAAATTTTATTTAATTATTTACATTTAATTGTGAAACTTGACGGTTCGTTTTTCTAATGATTGCATACACTTTAACTACTAGCATGCCGCCCACCGTAGCGATTCAAGAAAAATTGGGTGAATCGACTCGGGACGCCGCCATGAGAAAAGCTTTGCTTCAACCCCGACTTACGAGTCTGTTACCAACAGTGGGGCGCACTAATACTCAGCGCTCACACTCAGTTTCAGCTAATGCTCGATTGTGTCCAAGAGAAGTGAGAACAATTGGGGACGAGGCCAAAATCAGTAATCTACTTGCCACGGCCCAATCGGTTCCCACAGCTTCTTGCACGGCGGCTCAGCCATCTGATCCCATAATTACGGCTCCCATATACACTGCACCTATTGACATCTCATCTCGAGAAACCAGCTCACATGGTGCCCCCACCGATAGCACACTAATAGCGGCTTGCTCGGACGGAGACCTACGACCTGTTGTAGCCCTCTTCCCCGGGGACACTATGCCACAACCAATCTCATGTTCCATTTTGGCCCAACAAAATCTAAGACAAGCGTACACCCATCTGACCATGATTGGCGAAATAGAGGAAGATGACATTGAATTTATGAACCTTTCCAATCGCACTGATAAGTGCTCAGAAGAAGTGCTATACGTTTGTTCAAATACTGGTGATCTAATCCAATCAGAACAAGATAGTCATAGCCATTCTAGCACAAATGAAGAAATCTTGTCACCTATTCCATCTCACAATGACGCCCCGGCAATAGAACCAATGGTCTCTCCTATTATGAATATGACTCCCTCACCCGAATCAGTCGAAGAAGTAGTCTCTTTTATAGCTCCCACTCCGAGACAGCCACACTTCGAACAGGGGGCTCGCGTCTCTGATTTTTTTCTGAACCCTGCACACAGGGAGAGATACTCATTCCCAGAGGCCCCTGCCCTGAATAACACACTAACAGCCATGAACACTGCTTTATTAACCATGGCAAAATTATATGAAGGGCTGGACAGAAAAATCTCTAATCAGACAGTCTGCTTAGAACACTTGTTGCAATTACATTCTAAATGCATAACTCAAAATAATACATCATCTCAAATTCAGGAATCATTGATTTCTAAACAATCATATACAGTCCACACGCAAACGCGTGACAATGATCACTCTGGACCTGCTGGCATAGCGTCAAAACCGGCATCAAAAAAATCGGCATCGGAACAATTGGATATCATAGAGGCTAAATCTAATCACATCGACATTACCCCTAAGAACTCTGAGGTCCTATCGACCGTCCCCGTGCGAGACCCACCCACTCTTATGGCTGCGTCTGTGCCGGCGGCTGTCTACAACACAAAGGAAACACAGATCTCTGATATTCCAGCCTCGAAAAATATGTTCGAGGTTTTCAGCACAACCTCTGTTAAAACCAGTAATTCACGATCAAATAAAAAGAGGAAAGTGCACCTCGCTAAAACTAAACCACTGGTCCTAAAACCAATAGTGGGGCAAAAAAGGAAAAATTGTGCAGATTCGTTATCGGATTCGGTGCTCATATCTGCACTCGAACCTGATTCTCAAATGCTAGAAGCAGTTCCAATGGCTGTAGCGACAGTGGCACATAAACCATTGGATGATTTAGTGAAAATGGTCGAATCCAGCAATGAACAGCGAGTTCCACAGTTAAAAAGCCCTGAACCACCATCCTCAAAGTCCCCAATGGTCATGGTAGCCACCTTGGCTGAGTCATTGAATCAAACCTCCATTGCCCAAACTGCTCCCATTTTAGTAGCAATTCAGACCCAGCTACAGAAATCTATTGATTCATACATGAAATTATTACCAAATAATCTCTTACAGATAGGTAGACAGCTACAGCCGGAATCCTCACAAATAACGACAATAGCTAATCAAGCCAAAGTCCAAGATTTGCAATTGGCCATCTCACAAGCACCACAATTACATGATCTCACAACACAGAATACAGTGGTGACTGAAGCTTCCGTAAAAGATGATTGTTTGTTAAAGAATTTACAGGGTGAAATTAAAGCTTCAGTTGAGGCTTACTTGATGCGAAACTCCAATACTAACATACAGTTGAAGTCTGCGCATCCATCTCAAGTCCCCACCCCTACCCATCCCTCTAATCAGGCCCTATTATCACGACACGAGGTACGGGAAGAGATTAAAGCTTCCATTGAAGCCTTTATGCACCACCAAAAAGAACCTAATTCATACAAAGCATCGGAACAAAGGTTCCCCTTACTCATGCCTTCTATCATACATCAAGATAGAAGGGCACAATCTCCAGCAAGGTTGCCAATGCAGGCAAAAGAAAGACCTGCGCAGACCAAGACAAAACAAATCATACTGCCCCATCGCTTCATAATTAAATGTCGTGAGGCTCCATATAAGTCCTATGATCTAAATCGGTCCAGTATTTTGAACATATGTACAGAGATACCAGCTTTGTCAGCCATTTCATCACTGGATATCGAGCAAATAGAATTTACAAACCATATGGATTTGTCTATTGCACGCCTGTACATTCGATCATCATTAGTAGCTGAGACTTTGTGGCAAGCCAGAATGATGTTATTCGACTTAGGTTTTAATCTCACCCAAGAATTAGCACCTGGTTCGGCCACACCGCAAGGACATAGCTCACGTATTTTTACCTCAGCTCATAACATTACTTCTCATCAAAGCCCATTGGACCAGACAAAGTCCTCATAACTAGGTTTAAATGCCAAAGTCCTCAATTTGATCTCCTGGAATACACGAGGGCACAATCACCTTAATCTTACATCAGTTGGAGGACTGATTGATATGGATGTAGTTGCCCTCCAGGAAACTTGGCTAGTTCTACCACCAATTTGGGACTCACATAACATTCTGTTTACACCAGCAGAAAAAGGTGTCCTTGGTAGACCCAAAGGTGGACTTATTATAGCAGTTAAAAAGAGTTGTGGCCTGAAATCAATCATTCGTAAATCTCCTTCTTTATAATTTCAAGTGGCGATACTATCTAATCTCTATAAAAAAATAGCAATTGTGAATATCTATTGGTGCAGTAATACACTGAATGCAGATGATTTTTTCAAGCAATTTGTGGATATATTGGATGCTTTGGCACTAGAGAGTGATTTATCGTGTATTTTGATAATGGGCGACCTCAACTTGCATCTCATTCCGGAAGGGAATAACGCCCCAACAAGAGACGAACTGAAATGGTCTTTGATAATGAATGAGCGCAATTTTCAGATGTTAAACGGTAATGTGGCAGGTGACTGTCCCGCCCAGACCACTTGGCAAAGAGGAGATCAACATGCAATAATCGACTACATTTATATTAATGTGAAAGCCTTTAATTCTGTACAAAAATTGGAGGTTATTCATACAAGTGTAAGTGATCACCACAAATTAAAATTGCTACTACAAATTGATTATATCCAACCGACACAATGGCGGAATTTAAATGTAACTGATGTAATCGTAAGTAATGGGCGAAATAGACTGTCTTGGAACACAGAGAAGTTGAGAATCTTAGATTCGAATCTAGAGACTATGTACCAGAGAGAAGATCTACTGGTCTGTGACTATACAAATGCCATGCAGGTGTTCACTCGAGTAGTCACTGGTAGTGGGATAACTGAGCAACAGCATACCCATGCCTATGACTCGGAAATAGCCCATCGTAAATCTGAGCTAAGACAAGAAATTCGGCAACTGAGGAAATCAGAGAAAACTGATTTGGCCGGAAAAATAAGATCAGTTAAGCAAAACTATAAAAAATGGCTCAGACTTAGAAGAACCAAAGTCTACGAACTGAATGGAAAATCTATGCTTAAACAGCTCATTCTGAAATCTACAGCTGGCATATGGGCCCTTCTCAATAAAACATCTGAATTGCCCAAATTTACAGCCCTGGTAAACTCGATTTCCACTGAAGCATGGCAGCTGTATTTTCACAAACTCTATCTTTCTCCATTTCCTGACATACATTTGAATCTTCATTCACTTACAGCCTCCGGTACATTTACATTTGACATTGACGATATAAAACTTTGTATTAAGAAACTGAGCTCATCTCGGGCAACAGGCCCAGATGGGTTGCACAATATGATGTTAAAAAGCCATGTAGATGAATGGGCGAAGATTCTCTACCGGATTTTTAATCAGGTGCTGAAGGGTGGCGTTATCCCTGAGACATGGAGGAAATCTATTATTCTCCCGATATATAAAAAAGGCAATCGTGAGAACCCCAGATCCTACAGGCCTATAGCGCTCCTGGACTGTCCGGGTAAATTATTTGCCCGGCTAATTTTAAAACAATTTAATATCTGGTTACAGGATAATAAATTGAGAGATCCATTCCAAACAGGCTTCTTACAAGGAGTAGGCACTGGCATAAATATTATTACCTTATCAAGCCTCATTCAGAAAGCATACCAACAGAAACAGCCCTTGTACCTTGCTTTTATTGATTTCCAAATGGCATTTGATGCCGTTCCAAGAGAGCTGCTCTATAAGAAATTGGCTGATGCTAACTGTCCATGGCAAATCTTAAAATGGATAATACAATTACATACTAATACCTCAATCCAGATTAGACTTACTAATGACGGTCTATTAACTCCCCCAATACCAACTGCCAGAGGTCTAAAACAAGGCTGTTTATTAGCCTCAGCCCTGTTTAATTTCTTCATTTCAGATATTTATCGAAGCTTTACAACTCTGATTTCCGGCTCTCCAAGGATCATGGGTGTACAGATACAATGGTTACTATATGCCGATGATATGGTACTATTATCACATACCCCAAAGGGGTTGCGACACCTCTTAGGTGCGCTGGACGAGTACACAAAAATAAATGGCATAACAATCAATGTTGAAAAGACAAAGGTCATTCAATTTGGCACCAAGAGACAAAGTAGTGCCCATTTATACTGGCCTCTCCAAAATTGTAGGATTACCAGCACTAACATCTATGTGTATTTGGGTACAACGGTGTCTAATCTGTGTGCCACTGATCACTATAATCGACAAGGACTCCAGAAACTTCAAACGTGCATTTCTCAAGCCCGGATCATCAAGGCAAGATACTGTAAATTTTCTTTACTTCCAATTCTTACATATTTCAAGTTGAAAGTGGTGCCGGTCATCCTCTATGGTGCAGAAACCCGGTTTATCATGTCATACTCTTACTGGGCCATGAGGGAGGGGCGGTTTTGGAGGCAAGTTTTGAACTTGCCAACCTCACAACCACTTCCAATACTGAGATATGAGCTGGGCCTAATCTCTCTGTACGCAGTCTACAAATGGCGCCTGTGTGCCTTGTACCGCAAGTGTCTCATGAACGAAGCTACAACAGGGATAATCAATACCATTTCCATATATTTAATGAACTCTGTGGATATCTTTCCAAAAACATGGCGCCAAAAAATCAATTCAATTCTAGCAAAAGCGCAGATCAATCCAACATTGCTCATGGAAAATCCAAATAAAGCTAGAACAAAAATCTGGGAAGGTGACTGGATCTACACACGTCTTGCATGTTCCAACTATAAAAATTTTGAGGCTTCTCCATTTGAATTAAAACGTTACAACACAGTGGCCGCTTATATGGTGAGGTCCCCTAGTTCCAACCATAGAAATGGCTTTATGAGATTTAGACTAAATCTGTGGCTGACTAATGAAGTGATGAATAAACGGAATAATGTTGCTATCCCCCAGCCTTGCCGGTTTTGTAAAAATCAACCAGAAACTCTTATGCACCTGTTTTCAGAATGTGATAATTTAGCATCAGTACGGAGTGTTCATTTCAAGCCTTTATTTAAAGATCAACACATTTTGACTCCAAAAGAGCTTTGGGTCCTAATTTTCCATACTAATAGAAAGGCTGTACGATATGCAGTTGTCAATTATTTGCAGCAGTTGAAAATTTCAATGTACGCGGTACCAAGAAAATAACGAACCTGTTACAAACGTATTAACCTGTGTTGTAAACCACTTTGTTTATTGTTCACTAACACATGCAATGTTTTATCTGATTTTAGGTGATTTGTAAATGTGATTTTATGTAATTTTTATTTTTTGTGTCTTACAAGTTGAAAGGTTGTGAATTTACGTTTACGACCAAAACAACTATAAATAAAAAAAAAATAATAAAATATATTCTTGAAAGATGAGCTCTCTTTCCTGCGTGGATTGCAGGGGTGCGTAGATACCAGTTGCTTCACTGGTTAGAAGGCGTTGGGGGAGTTCCGGACGAGAGATGACTCTGAGGTTCTTGGCAAAGACCAGTAAGTATAGAGTTCATTGAGTTCAATATGTCCGATGTTCAATCTTGTCGCATTCCTTTCTTATCTTGCAGTGGAGTTCGAGAAAAGATGGTCTTGTGGCGGTAGATGGCATTCAGGTAAGAGTCTGTATTACCCGATGCTGTCCGGTAAATAATGCATGTATTTAACGTGTTGTTTTCTGTCCGTTTTCAGATGCGGCATTTGAAGAAGTGGAGAGTTAAAGAATAATGCCTCCGGTGGTAAATCAGGTAAGTCTATGGTGGTAAGAGAGATTGTATTTGTTGGCTCTCTCGGCTCACCTGGTTATTTCTTTTGTCCCCAGATGCCGGAGCCCAGCAAGAAATGATGGAGGCAGCGCCGGATCGTAAGGTGCTGTGAGGACTGGTGAGTATGGCGCGGCGCTGCAGCTGGTGATGCGATGCGTGTAGAAAGAATGTCCTTTCCAGGTGCTGAGACGTGATGATTCCGGAATCAGGTGAGAAACTGGAATAAAGTTTGTTTTCTAACCTTTCCTTCTGCTTTCCTTCTTCTCTAGGAGCTCCGGATTCAGGACGGGCGTGGCAGAGGTCTGGATGCTGACTTGCAGGCACGGCGAGCGTTACGCTGCTGGATGCAGAATAATGCGAAGCGTGTGTTGCTGGTCGGGCGTGGTTTAAATAGCTTCAAAAGTAGTCCCAGGTAAGAAGTCCCTAGAACCACACCCGAGTAAAAAATAGTCCCTGTAGTAAAATAGTCCCTTCCAGGCTTCACGTTGGATTGGAGTCATTTGCAGCATGGTCTGCCTGAGGTAAGTAATGACTATGAGCCTGGCGTCTTAGGCGCTAGGACTGATTTCTACTATGAGCCTGGCGCCTATGGCGCCAGGACTGAACCCAGATAGCCCCTAGCCGGGGCTGCTGAGGTTTTAATAAATGTCTTGTTGCCTGCTCCCGAGGCTGATGGGCTTGGTCCAGATGCCTGGGGGTAGGCATCATGACAGCACTCCCCCCCAAGGCCTCTCCTAAAGTTGTTCTTCCGCTGGGCCCTGGTTTGTCTAGGAAGTTCCGATGGAACCTTTTCACCAACCGAGGTGCATGCACGTGGTCACTGGGCTCCCATGACCTTTCTTGTGGTCCGTAACCTTTCCAATCAATTAAATAAAAGAGTTTTGATTTAACCATCTTAGAGTCCAGGATATTTTTTACCTCGAATTTAGGTTCTGCATCTATCAGGATGGGGTCAGGTGGTTTGGTTAATCTTGTCCCGGGTTGAACTGGTTTTAGAAGTGAAACATGAAAGACAGGATGGATCCGCATATTAGAGGGTAGTTCTAATTTGACGGCCACCGGGTTGATAATGGCCTTAATGGTGTAAGGTCCCAAATATCTAGGATTAAAAGTTCGAGTTCCTTTTAGAGTTATGTGTTTCGTAGCCAGCCAAACTTGATCTCCAATCTGGTATTGGGGAGTGTCACTTCTATGTTGATCAGCATTTTTCTTGTATTTCTCTTTTGCTTGTTTCAAATGTTCAGTTGCCTCCTTAAAGGCCTCTGTAATAGTAGAGTGCAGATGGGTCACTGCCAGCATTTCTAAGTGCTGGGGCGAATCGAGTTCTGAGGTTCGAGGATGATGTCCATACATGGTATAAAAGGGGCTTTGTCCGGTTCCTGAATGTACTGAGTTATTCTATGCGTATGCAGCAATCCATAAAATTCCCTTCCAATTGTTTTCGGTCTGGTGTAGCATGCAACGTAGGTATTGTTCAAGAGTCTGGTTGGTCCTCTCCGTTTGACCATCGGTCTGGGGATGGTGACTGGTTGATAACCTCACGTCGATTTGCGCCAATTGGCAACATTTCTTCCAAAATTGCGAAATGAATTGACTACCTCGGTCAAAGACCAACACAGAAGGAAATCCATGTATTTGAACAATGTTTTCAAGAAATTCTTTGGCCAAAATTGAAGCGGAAGGTAATCCCTTTAAAGGAATGAAGTGGGCCAACTTGGAAAAAAGATCAACAATAACCAGAATGGTGTTAAACCCATTACACGGAGGTAGATCTGTAATAAAGTCTAATGACAAGGTGTGCCAGGGCGTGGGTGGAATATCCAAAGGTTGTAAAAGACCGGCTTGTTTTTCTTTTGACTTTTGTTTTGGGCGCAGATACCACAAGACAGCACGAATAATTTTACGTCTTTTCACCAGGTGGGCCACCAGAATTGTCTTTTAATTTTAGCTTCAGTCTTTGCAATACCTGGGTGTCCTTCCATCAGAGCATCATGGTAATTGGAGATGACTAGTTCTTGTAGTTCCTTGAGTGGTAGAAATAGACGCCCTTGATAGTAAGGAAAGCATTGATGACTGAATAATCATGGTCCTTTTTCACCCAATCTTGCAGGGCTGCTGAATCGAAAAGTTCTTGGATTTTTAAATGAATATCTTCTAGAGTCTGTTGAGTAGTTATACCAAGAATTCTTTGTTCTGGAATTATAGGCACCAGCTCTGGGTTCGAATATGCTTCTCCCATCCCTATTCGGGACAAGGCATCTGCCTTACCATTCTTGCATCCTGGTCGATAAGTGATCACGAAATCGAATTCGGCCAGGAATAATGCCCATCGAAGTTGACGCGATGATAGGGCCTTGGCTGTCTTTAAATACTGCAGGTTCCTATGATCAGTGATTACAGTAATGGTGTGCCTTGCACCGAGAAGATAATGCCGCCAAGCCTTGAAGGCGGATTTGATGGCTAACAATTCTTTATCGGTAACCGCATAGTTTAACTCGGGGGCTGAAAACTTCCTGGACCAAAATGCTACTGGATGAAGTTGACCGGTTTCCGGATCCTTCTGGGACAGGACAGCTCCCATGGCTAAACTGGATGCATCGGTTTTCGACTACATATGGGAGCTCAGGGCGTGGATGCTTCAAGACAGGTGCCGACTTGAATTTCAATTTCAGCTCTTGGAAGGCCTTTTCAGCCTCCTCGCTTCACAAGAAGCATTTGTTTTTTCGCAAAAGTGCTGTGATGGGGTGTACGACACGTGAGAAGTCAGGAATAAATCTGTGATAGAAATTAGCAAATCCAAGCATGCTTTGTACCCCTTTAACTGAACTGGGCGATGGCCATTTGAGAATTGCATCCACCTTTCGAGAGTCCATTCGGAATCCTTTTGGAGTCAGGATAAATCCAAGGAATTCAAGTTCTGTAGCATGAAAAACACATTTTTCCAATTTTGCATATAACTTGTGCTGACATAGTTTCTCGAGGACTGCACAAACGTGCTTAACATGGTCTGATTCCGAGGAGGAGTATACTAGAATGTCGTCGATGTATACGACAACACAGACGTCAATGAGTTCACGAAGGACATCATTCATAAAATACTGGAAGGCTGCTGGTGCATTGTACAACCCGAAGGGCATCACCTGATATTCGAATAATCCGTACTTGGTATGAAAGGCAGTTTTCCATTCGTCCCCCTTTTTTACACGTACCAGATGATATGCCCCTCGGAGATCTAATTTAGTGAAGATGCAAGCATCCTTTACTTTGTCTAGTAATTCGGGGATCAGAGGTAATGGGTATCACCGTAATCTGATTTAATGCGCGGTAGTCTATACACGTTCTGAGGTCACCTTCCTTTTTAGGTACGAAGAATAAAGCTGAGGATGCAGGGGACTTCGATGGATGAATGAAGCCGTTAGCGAGGTATTGATCCAAGTATTGTCGTAGGTGTAGGTTTTCAAGTTCCGTAAGGGCGTAGATCCTACTGCATGGAGGTTGCGCACCGTGTATGAGGTTGATTTGACAATCGTATGATCTGTGAGGCGGTAAGGTGTTTGCCTGTTCTTTTTGGAAAACATCCTGGAATTCTAGGTATTCCTGAGGTAACGGCACGACTGGGTTAGTGACTGTGGCCAGGCCTTTGTTCAAGGTTTTTTCTGGGTAGCAGGTGTGCGCACAATCCGGGAAGGTTATTCTCTTCTCTCGCCAATCAATACAAGGATTATGTGTTTCCAACCAAAGTATCCCCAGTATTATTTGTAACTGCAGGGCTTTGATTAAATCAAACACAATAGTCTCTCGATGCCCATCTTGACCCAGCAATGTCATCTCTGTAGTGGAATGAGTTACAGGCCCAGAAGCAATTTCAGTTCCGTCGACTGACATCCGAAGTGGTCTTTTTGCAGAGAGGTAGATTCATCCTAGAAGCCAATTTGTGGTCCATATAGTTTCCTACGGCCCCGCTATCGATGTATGCCCTTACTGCGTGTATACGTGATAGCTGCCTTGGGTCAATAAGAACCATTGGTATGATTAGGTGCGAGGTCCGAGTGTCCTTCTTCAAGCTCGGCAAGCGGACCTCTACGCTTGTCGGGCGTGGTCGTTTCCCGAGTCAGGCTCTGTTTGATTTTTAACAGCCACTCCAACTGCTTTCTTGGATGGTTTTATAGGGCAATCCCATAGAAAATGTCCTGAGGCCCCACAGTACAGACACAATTGCATCTGCCGTCTCCTTTCTCTTTCCTTTTGAGTTAGGGGTCCCTTAACCCCTCCGATCTGCATAGGTTCTGATGTATCAGTTCCTTTGGGGTTAACATTAGGTTTAACCAATACCCGATTCTCGAACTTAGCTCGATCAGCCTTTCTAGCCTGAAGGCGGTGGTCTAACTGGACCAATAAGTCTATATATTCTGCGCAATCCTGAGGTGGGTTCACAACTTGGGCCAAAACATCTTTAAGTTCACCCCGAAGTCCACGATGAAATAATGTGACATGTTTTTCTTCTGGCCACCCGGATTCCACCACTAACCTATTGAAGGTTGCGATATAGGTTAGCAGATCCTGATTACCTTGTCGTAGGGATAAAAGTTCGTTATCCAGGGCCATTCCTGTCCTTGTGAATGTCTGGCGAATAGTTTTTCCATGCTCAATTGAAAACCCTGAAAATCCTTAAGAAGAGGGTCATCCTGGTTGACTAGTGGAATTGATCAATCCGCTGCGCTACCACTAAGGTGTGATAGTACCAAGGCTACTTTAGCTTGATCGTTTGGGAAAGCCCCAGGTCTGCATAAAAAGTGCAAGCGGCATTGGTTCATGAACACGGCAAAGCTTTTCGGGTCCCCAGCAAAACGTTCGGGTGGAGCTAAAGGAATGCTCCCTGGTAGAACCACTTGCACAGGATTGCTCGATGAAACAGGAGTTGGATTCCCCCCGAGTCCAGGTAGCGGTGTTTGCCCAGCTTGGTTTTGCAGCAGTTGTCTAGCAAGATCATCAGTGCACTCCTTTGACATGATCAGTTCCCTCCTGAGGGCATTAGTTTCTTGGCGCGCGGAGTTCACTTCGGCCCTAAGTTCCCCTAACAATTGGGCTAGTTGGTCGGTTTCTGAGGTTTCCATGGTGCCTGGGTGGGTGTTTGTAGAGAGGCTTCGCGTGGGGCGTCGGCCGGACCCAGACTGCTGCGGTCTCCACCAACGTGATGCGTAGTGCAGAGATGACAGACTGGACTGGCCCTCCTAATCTCGTCTTCTTGACCCGTAGAAGGATTCTCCTGCAAGTGGAGAGAGGAAATTAGCCACCCGTGGATTCTAGTGATGGCACCTCCCTGCTCTCCCCACTAATCATCTCCGAAATCCCCTTCCAGTACTCTCACCTTATATTCTTGAAAGATGAGCTCTCCATCCTGCGTGGATTTCAGGGGCACGTAGATACCAGTTGCTTCACTGGTTAGAAGGCGTTGGGGGGGTTCCGGACGAGAGTTGACTCTGAGGTTCTTAGCGAAGACCAGTAAGTATAGAGTTCATAGAGTTCAATATGTCCGATGTTCACTCTTGTCCCATTCCTTTCTTATCTTGCAGTGGAGTTCGAGAAAAGATGGTCTTGTGGCGGTAGATGGCATTCAGGTAAGAGTCTGTATTACCCGATGCTGTCCGGTAAATAATGCATGCATTTAACGTGTTGTTTTCTCTCCGTTTTCAGATGCGGCGGTTGAAGAAGTGGAGAGTTAAAGAATAATGCCTCCGGTGGTAAATCAGGTAAGTCTATGGTGGTAAGAGAGATTGTATTTGTTGGCTCTCTCGGCTCACCTGGTTATTGCTTTTGTCCCCAGATGCCGGAGCCCGAAATGATGGAGGCAGCGCCAGATCGTAAGGTGCTCTGAAGACTGGTGAGTATGGCGCGACGCTGCAGCTGGCGATGTGATGCATGTAGAAAGAATGTCCTTTCCAGGTGCTGAGACGTGATGGTTCCGGAATCAGGTGAGAAACTAGAATAAAGTTTGTTTTCTAACCTTGCCTTCTGCTTTCCTTCTTCTCTAGGAGCTCCAGATTCAGGACGAGCGTGGCAGAGGTCTGGATGCTGACTTGCAGGCACGGTGAGCGTTACGCTGCTGGATGCAGAATAACGCGAAGCGTGTGTTGCTGGTCGGGCGTGGTTTAAATAGCTTCAAAAGTAGTCCCAGGTAAGAAGTCCCTAGAACCACACTCGAGTAAAAAATAGTCCCTGTAGTAAAATAGTCCCTTCCAGGCTTCACGTTGGATTGGAGTCATTTGCAGCATGGTCTGCCTGAGGTAAGTAATGACTATGAGCTTGGCGCCTTAGGTGCCAGGACTGATTTCTACTATGAGCCTGGCGCCTAAGGCGCCAGGACTGAACCCAGATAGCCCCTAGCCGGGGCTGCTGAGGTTTTAATAAATGTCTTGATGCTTGCTCCCGAGGCTGATGGGTTTGGTCCAGATGCCTGGGGGTAGGCATCATGACATGTACAAATTCACCTTTTATTGACTAACAATTTAAATTATTCAATATTTTATCAACGAAAGAAAAAACGAGCACCACCATAAGTCAAAAATAAATTCTAAAAACATGAACCGTGTGCCTACAAACAATAATTGTGGGTCAAGAAAATGTTTACGTAATTTAAAACTAGCTAACTACAGAAGTACCCATTACAGCATTCTAATAAATCTGAGCCTCCAAAATAATACTTAAAAAGATTGTCTTCAAATTGCAAGCCCTCTTGCATATCAGATATTTGTTTTAGTGTTTTATTGGCTAATTAAAAACCTTAACAAATTAAACAAATTTCACACATAAAAATTATCCATAAAAAAGACAAAATTCAAATTACAAGCACTTAAGAGCTCATGCAAACATTACAAATATAAAAAAAGAATTATTGCAATTAAAATTCACTAAATGGTGATATTTCCTTAAGAATTTCTTGCCTTATGTAAAACAATGTAAAATTCATGACTCGATGCATATCAGACACTGACTGTGTAACAACCCGGTCAAGTCCCAAATAAGTCAGTTGTTTCTGCTCAGAGTGTCATCAGGTAGAAGAGCTCGAAGACCTGCAGAATTTGTCAGTTTATACAGATGAGGACTTGCCTTTAATCCATCCAAACGACGTGGGGAACATACACGATTGTAGAAAAGAAAGCTCATCTTCAAAAGCAACAAAGTCCCCTTTTATTACTTTGGAGGAAAAGGGTCTTCATTGATGAACATAAACAAATTCAGTAAAAGGCGAATTTCGCTTCCTAAATCTTTTAATACTTGATTAGTCCGATGTCTAATACCAATTGATTTTAGAAAGAACTTTGACATCAGATGACATTGTGACACTAACTATATAAAACGTCTTGCATTTTGTTGGGCGTTATTCCATGTGTAAGAGCATTAACATCTACAGATATTGATCTCAATCTCACCTTCTGGTATGACAGGTGGCTTCCGAGACTCGTCAGGGGTACCAGACTCACATGAAGTTCTTTGGTCTTTGTTTCATGAATGTAGCTGATGAGAGAAGAGATGGGGAAGATCCCTACCAGTTGCTGTTGTGCCTGTCGTTTGAGTACAGGACCAGGCAGAGGGGAGACCAGAGAGTCGAACCAGCAATCCAGGAAGAAAAGCAGGCGGCAGAAAAAAATCCCAGAGATCTTCAAATAGTTGTGGAAAGAAGGCGGCTTCAGGTAGTAGCGGCTGGATCCATGGAACTAAGGTAAGGCTTGTATAAACCATGAAGGGTGGTAACTGCAATAGTCAGAAGAAAAGAAGGGTGGAAACAAAAAGGAGACAAAGAAAGAGGGAACCATGCAACGAAGAGGAACAAAAGCTAGTGTCTTACTCAGTCGAAAGCAACCAGAGTGAAGGATTGAAATGCAAAGTGCAGTCCGAGCTCTGGTCTAATGAAGGAAAGAAGCATTGGCGGTCTGCCCACCATCTTGGAAAAAAAACAGAAGACCGGAGACATAACCGGTCTAGCATAGAGGAGTGACATTGCATCTGCTCCTCCATTGGTGCCATAGCAACCATTGGTTCACTTTGAAAGTATGTCCCATCCCAAGTCTTGATGATCCTGGAATCCAAGGATGTGATGCGTGAAATTTTCAAAGCAATCGATGGGCATGGATGTGCGAAGCAGATTCCCAGATCCTTCCCCGCGTAGAGTATCCCTGCCAGTTAACAAAGTATGGTAAACCACCTCGCAAATACCTGGAATCGCAGATCTTGGAAACCTTGTATTCTTCTTGATCCTGTTTAGTGGGTTTGTTCTGGCGAAGGGAAGGTTTTTGTCACAAGAATTTATCAGAAAGATATGGCTTTAACAGTGAGGAATGAAACACAAGATGGATCCATCTCCAAGCCACGGGAAGCTGTAACTTGAAGTCTACATGGTTGATCTTAGCAGTAATAAGAAACGGACCCAGGTAGCGAAGTGATACTTTGGAAGGACGTATCCACCAATGTAGGTCTCTAGAAGAAAGCCATATCTTGGTTCGTACGTCCCATGTTGGGTTGTCACGTCTCTCTCTATCGGCATACAGCTTGGTCTTTTGCCACACCTGTTCCAGGTTATGGAGGGTTTGCTTGTGATTCGCTTCTATTATGGTAAGCAACGTGTCTAGGGCTGGAAGATTTGTGATGGTACAGATAGAGAGTAGGAGAGTTCTGGAATTCACTCCTGTTGAACAAAAGGAAGGGGTCATCTTGGTGGTGGAATGTATGGAATTGTTGTATACGAATTCAGCCATTGGCCATAGCTCACCCTAGTTTTCATGAGCGGCTGTTGAAAAACAACATAGATATTGCTCCATGGTCTGGTTCAATATTTCCTTCTGTCCTTCTGATTGGGGCTGAAAATCAGTTGAAAGCACTTTTTCGATGCCCAATCGCTTGCAGAGAACAGACCAGAAGTGGGATGTGCATTGCAACCGCTTATCCATGAGTATGGTGGAAGGTAGACCATGTGAAACTAAAAACATCTCTCAGGAATACATCAGCCATGTGAGGAGCAGACGGAGGTCCAGGCAAAGGAGAGAAATGTGCCATTTTAGTAAACTAATACATCGTAACCATGATAGTGGTGCATTCATCAGAAGGGGGTAGGTCCAATACAAAATCAGTAGGGAAATGTAGCCAGGGCCCTTTATGTATAGGTGGCTGTTGTAATTTGCATATAGGTTTGGCTGTGGAGCACTTCCGGTGAGCATAGATTGGACAAGCAGAGACATATTCCTAAACATCTTGCTTAATAGAGGGCCACCGAAAGGTACAGGTGCGATAGTGCACATGCTAATGGGGGGACAGTGCCTCCTCGTCCTTGTCCTGCCACTTCTCTGTTGATGTTGTCTGTGTGTTCATCTGCACAGGAGTCCATTTTGGACCCCTGGCAGTGCAGCTCTTAATATTTACCTTTTGGGGAACAGTACCCATGGGATACCCTTAGGGCACACATGGGTAGGGGTACACCCTTGTACTCCAAGTGCATGTTTTTGGGCACATGTGTGTTGCCCACAGAGCAGGGTATGGGCTGGTGGCAGCTACATGCTGACTTGACAGTGGCTCTGTGTATCCCCCATTTTTGGATACCCAGGCCCTGCCATAGGAATCAATGGATTCCTACAGAAAAGCAAGATGGCGACTGTAGCTTCTTGGTTTCTTTTAACTTTACCCCTTGTTTCTCAAAGTCCTGAGAAGCCCTGGCTCTGTTCCCTTCCCATGAATGACTGTTGAGTGGAAGGACCATATATGGTTTTGTGGCTGCCTCCTGCCAGCATGGCTGGAGCCTTCCCAGGGACTGCTTGTTTTGGGTACGCCCTTGGGGTGGGGCCTGTATGAATGGAGTATGGAATCAAATCACATTCTGTGTTGTGGGTGTCTGGTTTTGGTTTTGTGACACAATGCCTGGGCCAGCCATGACTGAAACTGGAATGAATGCAGTGTGTGCTCTAACAGGCTGGTGAGTTGCCCCCACTCCACATCCTGTGTTGTGGGTGTCTGTTTTGGGTGAATGGCCTGAATTCCTGTGAGCCTGACTGGTTGCTGCTGTATGAATTCATGTGTGTGTAATTGGATGGCTGAGCATGGTTCAGCCTGAAGGAATGGAGAGTGTTTTGTACAACAAGGGACCTCACACTCACCTCCTTGTCAGAAGCTGAAACAAGAAACCTGAAGCAAGAAGCTGAAGTCATGTAAGCTTATATTCTGGGTCCAGCTGGAGGAATAAGTCTGCTCCTGCAACTCTTCAAGAAATCCAAAGGCTGCTTTGCTGACTCAAGGACTGAACCAGAGAGTACCTGGATAGGTGACCTCTTCCCGTAGCTACGAGGGGACATTGTGCAACTGCTGCTCTTCAAACGAAGTGTCCTGCAAGCCAGTCCTATGTGCCTGCCGTACGAAGAAGGGATCTTTGTGGGCCCAAGGGAAGAGTGCCTGGACTTGAATCAAGAAGTCCATCTGTTTCATACACGGGGAGTGTTTGTGGCCACTGGAAGCCAACCTGCTGAGTATCACCCTGAAGAGGGGGTACACTGGCATAGTGCTGCCCGACACGCAGAGCTGTGAAAGTTCCAAGTAACTGAAGAAATGTTCAAGGGGAACTGCAGCCATGGCATCTGTCCACTTCTCCTCACCGGAGAAGATCCAGGGTTGCTGCCCTGACAGGAGTGCCAGCCCCTGGGTTTCCCACCACCAATCCACAAAGAAAGTGTCCCTAGGTTCCAGACTGCACAGCATACTCGTACGAACAGTATAGGACTACTGCGAGCGGCAATGGCGAGTTGGCACATAAGGGTGGAATTTATGCTGAAGGTTCTCTGCCCCAGTGCCATAAAAGGCACAGTGCATGATGCACATGGATTTGAACTGAACCCTTTGGATAATAGGAAGGCAGTGCAACTGCCGCAAGGCAGGGGAAATGTACATAGGCAAGGGAGTTTGAGTCACCATTCTGGCTGCTGCAGCCTGTAAAATGTTCAGGCGACGCATCAAATATAGTTGATGAGCCAGGAAGAGAGAGTTGCAGTAGTCTACCACATGCAATTCCAAAGATGCGACAACTGGGGCGTGGAAACAAGTGGGTATAAAAACCAGCACCTTTTCCAGAACCCTAAGTTTATAGTGCCCAGAGTGACAGACATAAGCTATCTGAGCATCAAGTGACAAAGAGGCTGACAGCTTGACTCCTAAATTCTTCACCACAGACACTGGTGCACGGAAGAGACCAAGAGAGGGGGACCAGAAAGAGGGAGTCCATAATTAAGAGACTGGAGGGGGGACAACCACCAAGATCCCAGGTTTGTCCCCATTGAAGTTCAGCCAATAGTCAATCATCCAGCAGCCCACGGCCTACAGACAACTCTGTAGTTGAAAGAATTCTGAGCTGGTGTGGCAGGCATGACTATTTGCTACAGTGACACATATGCAAACTTATCATCATGCCTTGTTAACTATCCAAAGTTGCCCTCATGCCCTCATGCCCAGTAACATATATTCTCCGGTTTTGCATGCTCATTTGCAAGTATGGTCAGTTCCTAAATTTCATAGGTTGCAGGTGTAATCATTCCACACATGGCCGCTAACAGTTATGGCCTTTACCCATGGTTACTAAGCAACCAAGCATTACAACGAGAGTGCCGGCTTCCAATTGTTTCCAATAGATGTCAGGACAGAGACTGCAAAAATGTATCGTAAAGAGGAGAGTAGATTGGTGACAAACATTTGAGAATTCTGGTTTCTCCCAAATATGGCGGGACACGAAAGAGGCCTCTACAAATCCACATGTTTGCCTATATTATTACTATATTTATACAGTCATCCGCATATTTTATGTGCTATACATCGAGAAGAGGCGATTGAAGTAACCCTCTGCACTCTGACTTCTACCTGGGAAGACACAGAAACACATTGGGCCTCATTAGGAGTTTGCCGGTCCGGGAAAGATGGTACCGGTAAACTTGGCGGTACCGTAGTTCCCAGACTGACAAACTACAAGTTATGCTTGTGGGTGCCTTTCTGCCTGCCAGGTCGGACTTGGCGGGCAGAAAGGCACGCGCGAGCACAGCATGTCGGATGCACAGGCACCGTTATAAACGGTGCCTGTGCATCCTACCTCCCCATTCCCATTCAGCCCTTTTTGGCCGAATGTGAATGGGGAGCATCTTTTTTCCAGCGCCCGCGAATGGGCAATTACCTGGTCTGGCGGGGCCAGAATGCCCCGGTAATTGCCCAGTCGCGGGCACCGGACAATATTGCAAGTTTGCTGGCAGAGTGCCGGTTTTACTACCTCCAAACTTGTAATGAGGCCCATTGACTGGGATGAAACAATTTGGCTATGTCCTGGTGAAGGCTGCAATTGATTGGAGCAAGAACATAGACTATGAAGATGGACGAAACACACTTTGTCGACTTTTTAAGAACTACCCATGACACTGCAAAGAAGTGGCAGGTCAAACACAAAACTGAGGACTAAGATGTTTGGGTTAATCCTTGAAACTAAACAGGGTTGTCTCTACAGTGCACACATATAGGTGGGACCAAGGGTTTGTTCAAAAAGTGCATACTAAGGTTCTTTTTGTGTCTAGAAAAAAGTTTAATTTTTATGACAATACCGTCACAGAAAGTATGTTTGAATGATGCAAGTATAGTCTGTGTTAAAGTGTATAGATCGCTTATGTTATCGTGTTCAGTTTATGAATAAAACATGTGTTTGAATAAACCAATCTGATGGTGTAGTGGGAAGTGTATATGACATGATGGACTTGATTATGAATTTTTGTGTATGTTCAACGCTGAATGCATGCACACTAGTTGTGCAAAATGAGCAGAACAACGAGATTGTGTAAGGGGCCCAAGATGGCGACTCCCACAATAATTAATCTGGCCCACCACTCTAGGCACCACTCTAATAACCATTCATCAAACCTGAAAACTGTGATTGATATTTGGCAACATCTCCTTCAACCCACAAGTGAATATGGTTGCCAAGAATGTCTTCTTGCCCCTATTGTAGGTTCTAAGTGACCCTGTCCTTCCTTCAATCATTGCCCACATAAAATCTCTGGAGCCCTTGGGTAGGTCTCTTTCTGATTTGACTAGTGCAACAGCACTGAATTATGGCTTCCAGAAAAGATGCGATCTCCATTCCAAAATAACGCTGCCCGTCTCATCTTTAGACCTTGTCACAGAGGCCATATTATGTTAGCATATAATGATTTACATTGTCTCCCAATGCATAAAAGAGCTAAATGCAAGTCCCGGTGTCTAGTGCATAAATCCCTCCCTGGCCATGTACATGGTCTCTATCTAGGCTTTACCAGCTATCCAAACGCCTGGATGTCAAACTTGAACCTACCTAACATCCGCTCAACTTGGTTCAAAGGTTTGTTTTTCAAAGTGTTCTTGCCTTATGGAACACCTGTCATAAATTGTGATCTATGACCTTCTTCCAAAACTCTGTAGTAGTAACATTGCTACTCTTGCACATAGTTTGCTGTGACAATTTCCATACCTATAATCTCCCTCCTCACTCACATGACCCTGACAAGTGGCATTTTACCTTTTTGTTGAAGCTTCTAACTGATCAAATACCTAACACTAGTTCTGCAACACATACTTGCATACTCAGTGTACTAATACATCTACTCCAGGGGCCGGCCGGTGTTTGTCCTCATGATCACAGGTTCGAATACCCACGCAGCCCTTCATTCTTCCGAGCTCGATAAAATGAGTACCATTGAGTTGGGTGACAATAAACATCTGTTATTAGCGCCAAGATGTCCCTTCGGGGGTGAACGTGCGCTTTACAAATACGCCTATGTTATACTTGTGTGTTGACTCTTATGGGTACCTTTCCACTTAAATCTCTGACGTTGTTTTCACGTTACTTTTGGAGGACATACTATGCCTGGAAACACTACACCCCACTGCCTAAACCAAACCTCCGGAATGTGCACTATGTATGACCACTCCAGGCTGTCCTACAACCTTCTCTTTGTGACTCCCCCGCTGCCACAGTTGCGCCTTCAGGCCCCATATGGTGGCGTGTAGCACTTTACGGATCATTAAGACATAGCAAAATAAATACCTGATGAGCAAAGTTGATATTAAACAAAATATATCTGATGGCTAACGAGAGGCTCAGTGCCCACAGCTTTAAAATGCATGTTTGTAATTTCCATACTGTGTTATAGTTCCAGTTCTGCATGTTTTCTTAGCAGCGGTTACGTCGCCTGAATTTTCTTCGAAAACAAAGATTTCTTTTTCATAATTGTTCCTGCTGCGTGACCATTTCCCTATCTTAGAATGCCCTCAGGCCATTAGTTACAGAGATGTGTAATTACTAACAACTTGCCTGAAACTAAATGTTTCATATAGGGGTCACCCTATAGTTCTGTGCCTAGGGACACGAAAATATTCCGGGCGGTTGTGGCGCTGTTCCGAGAGCTTAAATCAGCTGGTTGGAGGCGGGTGAGGTTGGGTGTTGAACTCATTTATTCTTGTAGTCGAATTCTACGACATGGATTTTCAATATTTCATGTACACTCATTTCATTTTTTCAACCAAAAAAGTCGCCGGAATGGAATTATGGTCCCTCAGCGAGGAGTTGCACCAAAAAGGCCCACGGGAGTTTGAGCCAACAGGCTAAATGGCCTGCTCACCCAGGCCCCAGAGAGCTTGCATTAAAATGAAAATGTAAGTGCGTCACACTAATACCGCTCCCGTTCAGCATGTGTAAACAAAGGTCTCTTCTGTCGCTACTCCTGGCTGCCGTCATTCGTTTCCACCAGCTAACACAGGTTCTCCCCCACCCCCTCACTTTAACAAAATCAAAATCTTGCCTGATCCCTTTATTAATGCGCCCAGCCCCTTTTAAAATTCTAATGAATTGTTCCCGAGATTACTTAACCCTATTAGGCTGGGAGTAGTTATCTGCGTAATGCTGTTTGCCTGCAGCAGAACATTAACGTAATGAGAGCTAGTTGGCCAGATTGGATAAATGGCTGGGGTCCAAGCAACAGATTAGGTCATCGTCGGGCTCCAAGGAGGTTTTGCGCTTGTGCTAGAGGCTCGGGGGGGGGAGGGGGGGCAGGGCATGCATGAACTGGGTGGCCTATCATATGGTGATCTTTCATGTACATCCTTTTTCGGGACTAATTGAACTAATGGAACCCTTAGATGGCTAATGGAGTACTGCAGATCTAGATTACAGGTTGTTGGTTAATACATGAGATTGTCCTGTCTAGTCATTTGCAAAACACTGGCTTCATGTTCCTGGTTCGTCGGATCTGAAAAAGTAGTGATAAATCTCTTATTGCCACTTTTTATGATATGCTGGATGTTATAACATTTGTCGAGCAGAGTAGGGGAGTGGGATTGACTTACCACAGCCGCCTGCTGTTCCCACTCCGCTGAACAAGTGTTCCTGCCTTAAAGCCAGCATGCATTTTCATGTGGGCAGTAATGCAATGGATCCTTATAAAATACGTCTGAAATTAACATTTGGTAAATGCAGTCAGATTTCATAGAAATCTTCTTTTTATATAAAGCCGAATGTATGTATGTGTGTATGTTTGTCCTGCTATACCAATCCACACGGTCAAACCCATGTCTACTAAATTGCATGGATTCCTCTTTTGACTGTGGTAAGATGGTAGTCTATGTTTGGATGCAAAAATCTTATATGCAAAACGTGTGTGTGTGTGTGTGTGTTTTTTTGTTTGTTTGTCCGGCTATACAAATCTGCACTGTTGAACCCACAGCTACCAAATTTTGCATAGATTCCTCATTTGTCTGGGGCAAGATTGTAATCTATGGGCCTCATTACACGGTAGGCGGTGAGCCATGGTGCTATTAGCGCCATGGCTCATGCCGGTAAAATACCGGCACCGCCTTGGCGGAAAGGGGATTTACCGCCCCATTCCAAGGTTGCAGGGGCGGTAAATCCCCCTTCCACCATTGCCCTTCCCCATTCCCATTTCTGCCCCATAGGGCTATATGGGAATGGGGAAGGCGCTAATTACGGCACCGCAATTTTGCGGTACCGTAATTAGCTCCGAGGTCCCTTCGCGGGTTGGATTTTAACGCCTGCAAAAAGCAGGCGTTAAATCCCCCAACCCGCAAAGGGACCTCGTAGTAAGGCGGTAAGGATTTAACGGTACCGGTATTTTACCGGTACCGGTAAATCCTTACCGCCATCCGTGTAATGAGGCCCTATGTGTTGATGTACTCTGTAGAGACCCTCATTTACCGATGCTCACCCCGATTCACTACAGTAGGTACTAGAAGGAGGCAACATTTGAAAAGTGTCTGAAGCAAAATGTTCGATGTGTTGGTTATTCGTCTAAAATATATTACTACTGTATACACTTCGAAAGTGTTTATTAAAGCATTTTTAAAGGGAATTAAAATAAATTAAATAATGTTTTATCACGCCACTCCAAATATGGGAAATGTCAAGGTTACAGTTTACTTAAGTTAATTCACAAGAAGAGAGCACAATCAATCAATCTTTCTCAAACGTGCTGAAGCCATTGAGTGACTAAAACGTGCCGCCAAACAAACTAACATCAATTTGAAAAGCTCCATCTGATGCAAAGCGAAAATCAATATCAAGAGCTTCTGAAACACAACAACAAACAGAAACACGACTTGCCGGCCAGAGGACAAGAGCAACTTTCTCCAGAGCAAATGAGATGCCCAAGCAAACTGAAGCAAGACTTGCCGACATGAGGACAAGTGAAACATCATACAGGGCATATTAGACACCAGAGTAGACTGAGCAAGTCTTACTGACAAGAGGACAAGAGAAACATCCTCCAGGACACAGGAGACACCACTCCATCAGACACGGGCAAAGCCGGGTACCCCAGCTTGTCAATTTTAAATGCATCCTGCAATCCTTAATTGCGGTAGGAATTTAAACCTTTCTTTGCCCGTGTATTGGAAATTGAAGATAAAAGTTGATTTGGCCTGTGTTTTACTCTTAATTTTCCGTTATGTGATGGAAAAGATTAAAATTGCAAAGGGGGGCATTTTTGCCTTTAAATGTTATAAATGAAACCTCATTGTACGGCATGGGGTAAGTGGAAAGTCCTGCATGTAGTAAATAACTCCTATGTAGCTGAGAGGAGAGCTCAGGGTCAACGCGTTTGTCTTGGAAGCATAAAAACGCAGAGCAACACAGGTTTGAATCTCAGTCTTTTGCTTAAAGACTGGTTTCCGGTATTAAGTGCATTATATAAAAGATGAATGAATGAATTAATATTTACTTGATGCAGGACTTATGTATGCCATGCCCTAATATCCCATACGATCGCATTGGTCCCCAGGTTACTAAGAGTAATCCAGGCATGACAGCTTCTCCTCACTGATGAGGCCCAACAAGGCCGAAACATGTGTCTGGGGTTGATTTATGTACTATTGCTGGGAGAAGAAAAAAGATGGGTGCCCCCTTCATCGCGGACATGGGGGTAAAAGACTGTGTCAAAATTAAACGAAATGTCATGTCACGTGGAACCCCACAAAAAAATCAATTAATATTAAGCAGACTTCAAATGAAAAGCTGAGAGGAAAGCAAAATCAGAATTTCACAACAAACATATAATCAATAAAACAAATTGTATTCATATCATGTAGATAAAAACATATTAAATCTGAAAAATTCCACCCGTAATTCATGTGGTGCTTTCATGATAGAAAGGAAGCACACATGGATAAAGTGCTAGTAAATTCCCTATATAGACTTAACGTATGGTCAAAGCCATTCAGCAGATGCCGGAGCGGCAAATCACCCGCCAAGTGAACGGGATCACGTGGAAGAAGGCTGTCACTCCCGACTCTGCCAGGAATTAACATTTTCAGTGAAACATGAATTATATGTAATCACTTGGAATAGTCTACCGACTATTGCTGGGAGGAGCCATGCCTACCATTTCTGGGGCATTCTGTCTTTGTGGGCGGGCCTGACTGCTATGCGTATGGGTATTTCTCCTCTGTGAAAGGTCCCGTGAGCAGAAACCTGATTGTAGACGCTGCTGATTGGAAAGCAGCCCATAGAACACGTTACTTGTCTGTGTATGCTCACACTTGATGGGCCTCCAACATGTGGAAGGAAGCCTGCTATGTGTTACAAAAAAAGAAATTGAGTTTGAATCTAGTTTGAAAAAAAAATCTACAAAGGGGGGAAAAAAGGCTGAAACGAATCCTGCACAGGGTGTAATTGACTAGCACATGCCTCCACATCTGATACAATATAGAAATCAGATGAATCGACAAAAAGCAATCAAAAGCGTTAGGATTGCATGAAATAAACATTAGACAGTTGCAAAATCATGACAAAGCGTTTCTTTATAGAACACCTTAGTTTGTCTGAACCTGCCTGCAGAAAGCATTCTGATGAAACTGCAGACTTGAAACAAACGAAATATTGTCATTTCTGCTTAGATAAATCTGAAAAAGAAACTTCGGAACATTGCATAATGACCTGTCCCATGTTGTCCATTAAACGCAAAACCTACTTTAAGAAACACTTGTGGATGCCTGTTGTAATACGGAAATGAGTGAAACTTGGCAACGCACTTTTAACAGCGCCAAATTGGCGGTTCGAGTGGCAATAGTTCATTTCTTGGATGCAATTTTCCCTAAAAGTGAAAGGATGGACAATGAAATGAAACAGCGATGTTATGGTAACTTTAAATTATGTGCCTAATCTGAAGGAGATATTGTGTTTGATTAAGTAATAAGCCACATATCATAGATAACATGTGTATATTCTTTTTAAAGTGATGTAATTTGATGATTTGTTATATATTTGAAAGGATGATTATATGATCCAACCAAATAAAAAAAATAAAAAAAAACACGACTGTATGAACCACTATAGAAGCAGAGACCTCATGGAAGGAAATAGTATGTGCAGTATTCAAATGAACGAACAGTCAGAGCAGACTGCAGAGTTATTTCAAAGCATGCATTTCTGAAAGAGATGCTATTCATTCATTGTAAGCATTGGAAATGTGCTAAAAAAAAGGCCATTTATCAATTAGCCAGGATGATTGGGGAAAGAGGGGAAAACGAGGAAGGCAATCGCAAGCATAGGGCCAGATTCTAAAAACGTCTTCGTGGCATTTGCTGCATCTCAGTATTTGCATCCACAAAAGATGTGCCCTATTCCGAGAGGGCATGTGGATGTGGGCATCAGGGGTGGACTGGCCTATAGGGAGCTCTGCAGATTTCCCGGTGGGCCTCTGCACCCTGGGCCTCTTTTGTGTGGTATTTCCCAAATGTTCTCATAGGAAAAGCATTGGGCTTGCTGAAAATGTGTCATATGGGGCCACTTTGAACTTTATTCCCAGGGCCTCTTTTGGTCCCCAGTATTTATTTCCAGGGCCGCTTTTAGTTCCCAGTCCACCCCTGGTGGGCATCATATGTGGGGACATTTAAATGACCCTTTTCACCACTTTTGCTCATTTGAATGCACAATCCGTGGACATGTCTGTGCATTTTATGAACAGAGATGAAAGACATCCCCCGGCCCGCTTCGAAACAGGCGCAATGGATGCCCATTGCGTGCCAGGGTGAATCCTGACTCTGTCACACATTCTTTTGAGAGTGGTACAGCCGCGGTTCAGCAGCGCTGTGAACTGCTGCGGTTTCACTTGCATTTGCCATCCCTCAAACAAGCATAGAAATGCTTATTTATTTATTTGTGGCATTTCACAGTGACAAGATCTTTGCGGTTGCTGGGAGCTAGCGATGCATTAGTGTAGAGAGCGTGCCCGCCACTTATGTGTGCAAGGGGGCTGTCCCGTGCATCTTTTGCACTGCTGTCCAGACCACATGAAATGCGCAGGTCACCTTTGAAAATAGGGTCACCTGAGTTATGTCTAAAATGAACGCATGTGAAAAGAGCGCTTCCTCTGGGCATCTTTCATTTGGGTTCCTTTATTAGAATCTGCAAATAGAGTTTTGACAAATGGATTGCGATATGACTGAAAACGTACATGATAACATGTAATTAAGTGACTGGGAAACTGGCAAAACGCTGTTCAAATTGGTATGCTAATTCTCTGGAGTCAAATTAAAACTGGCTATATTACATGGGAGAATGGGGTCGTAGGACAAAGGGCCCGATTCATGGAAAAGGGCGCATTAATACTGCAAGGGCCACGCGGCGAGATCGACACTGCATGAGCATGTGCACAGAATAAAAAATGCGCGCCCTGCATATTTATGGTATTGTCTGTGCAGCGTAACCGCATACGCAAGTCACGGCCGGAATGCCCCCAACACGCCCCCACGCAAAGCTAAAACAGCCAGAACAGGTACCTTTGTGTGCACCCCCGGGTGATAATACACGCAACCTTCAAACAGTGTGTGTGGTCGCCCGCAAGCAGGCCTGCATCTCGGGGAACATGCGCGGGACCCCCGTAACTGTACCCGGCATCCCGATGACAAGCATACAGTTTCACGCAAAGCATCTATTTTCCCGGTCAAACTACTTGCAAACCCCAGTAAACTGTCCCGGCACCCTGCTACGCTGCATAAGTGCACCCCTATGTGCGATTGGAACCCCGTCTGCGTGCATGCACCTCTAAATCCAACATGCAAACTCACCTCCAGATTTGTGATTACTCTGCACAAGTCGATACGCCTGCTACCGGGTGGCAGAGATTTCGAGGGAACTGCATGGGCATTTCACAGGCGAGAAGTTGCGTGGTCACATTCATGAATACGCTTTGTCGTGCACATTTCTGGGCGTGCTATGAACTGCCTGCGGTCCGTCCCTCGTAAGCGCCCACTTTCTGGCGTGTTCTTCCTCATTTTGCATGTTCCGCTCCCTATTTCATGCGCTTGGCCGCTCGCAGAGCCATGCCAAGCCTGCCGCAAACTCCACTCAAGTCCCGGAAAAGTCCAGTGCGTCAGTTCCATGAATCGACGAGCAGTGTTTTGCACACAGTTTGACCCACAAGTACCAGATTTTACACACAAATAATTCCATGAATCATACCCAAAGTGTTTAGCTTGGGAAATATGAGTAATTGGTTTACATAAATCGCAAAGAACTTCCAGCTCAAAGACCGTATGCAGTGTAGAATATGGCTAAGTAGAACAAAGTGAATTGTTGAATGATGTCATCGATAGTTTGGTAAATGTCATAAGGATATTTTATCACAGCTGATTTAGCTTGAACAGTGTTGGAAATATTTAGCTGGGTTTTCCATTGTAATAAAAGTGTATTGGAATTGCAGCTATCGGAGGGATTAGAGCTATGATATTATATGATATTTTATTTGTATCGTGCTCATAAGCAAGTGTTTCAGAGCGAGGCAAGGGAGGGGAACAGGGGAGAATGAAACAGCGATCTTACTAGGCCCAGTGACATTGAGAAAGTGCAAGTGCATGGGAATGGGGAAAAAGTGCAAGGAAGGGGGAGAGTGGAAAGTGCAGAGCAGAGGAGAAACAGATAAATAATAATAAATAAAATAGATAATGGAGCAATAAACAGGGCTAGTGCGGTCAGCAAGTGGCAAGTGCTGTGATTACGGCAGCAGAACTGGGTAAGTCTGATAAGTGCATAAAAAGAAGAAAATGGGTGTGGGGGACCGTAAGGGTAGAGATACAGTCCCCAATGCAAGGGATAGCCGGGAGGCAGTGCAGAAGGGTGGCAGGGTGAGCAGATGCCTGGGCCCGGGGGACAGAGGGTGGCCAGGTGCACAGTGCCAAGAGAGAGCAGATCAGCAGGGGAGAGGGGGAGCTGTTGCATGGTGTGACTTTACTAGCATTTGGAACAAGTAATACTTACAAAAGATGTATTTCTATGTATCATGTCTAAGCACTAACACATTGTAATTTGCTAGCTGCACCCAGAAATCCTGGCAAAATAAGTTTTTGTTCAGTTATTACGTAGTTCTGCACTTTTTTGTTTTTAAGATAAAAGTTCAATGCATGGTATTGTTAGTAAAATCATAAATCTTAAAGACAACAAGTACCATAAAGTAACATACAGCAATAGCAATTAGGAAAATAAAAACGGCCCATAATAGCCTGGACTAGGCACCGACAGATTGATTACATGTGTGTATATGTTAACTCATGGTAGTTTTTATAACAGGACACAAACATCAAAGCATATAGCAATCTCTGGCCATCATTACCACGCCACTCCCTTCACCTCTAACAAACCCAAAGCTCGATAGGTTGCCATGGCAACAATTAAAATAAGCACGGGTACACCCTCCATGTCTCCTTATTCTCGTCATCAATTCCGGAATGAGAACAAGAAACAAGTGGCATTTGCAGGGTCACATTAGCTGTCCACGATGAGGGTCCTTGTGTTCTCGTATAGTAACAGCAAACATTATAGCAACAGCAGCCACGAGGAAGGGCCACAGGCTTTAGTGTGGAGGCAGGACACACACCTATAGCCATAAACAAATGTTGCACATATGTCAGCATGAGTGCAGAACTCAGATTAAGCATTACGAGGATGGTGCGTGTACTAGGGATTATATTTTAAATTAGGGCTTGGGTTTAGAAGACATGAGAAACATCCCATGTGTCCTAGTGAGGAGCAAGGACATGGATTGACACCGTGAGGAATCCTCATGTGCGCTGCTACAAACACAGGATAGGAATTAGGAGCGACAAGGAAAGTACACATAGAACTATTATAGATGCAGAACACAGTTCAGCAGCCCTGCAGAATTGACAAGGTCTCAAGCCTGAATACAGGGGACGCATTGATAGCAACAAGTACGCAACACATATCACTGCACAGATGGAAGATACAGATTGGAGGTTGCCAGGAAGCTGCACAGATCAGGACCAAGATTGAGATTAGAAGAGCACGTGATATTGCCATGGGCGAACCAAGAAGCACATGGATTTGTGGTGTGCAACATACCAACATGCACAATAGTTATATATGAAGCAACACTACCCCCTTTCAACCGTAAGGGGCGATTTGTTGAAGCGCATACTCTTAGAGACTAGGCACTATATGATTAAATGGGTTGCCCAGGATTACATACTTTGGTTAATTGGTGAAGCTGGGAATAGAGCCCTGTTCACAATTTCAGCACTTGACCACAATGTTTCCAAGTTTTTGTCACATAGCAAGAAGTGATTATATTTGATTGATTGACTTTCATGAACTAAATATAATGCCCTGTTTTGTAGACCTGACTTGGAAAGAACGCACATCACACAATAAATCATTTTAACAGTTTTCTTTAAAAAAAAATCTGCTTAGACACCCAAAAGGTGAATAATTGTCGCTTTGGTTTTCCCATGATAAATAGAAGTCTACATCTACCTGTAGGCTAATTTTATTTAGCCTAAAAGATCTCATCTTGATTTTACTGCTTATTTTAAAATGTAAATGTACCCATCAAAAGAAACTGATTGATACAATCAACTGCTTAAAGTCATTGTTTAACACGTTTTTGCAGATTGTTATTAATGATGTCCAGAATGGCATTTGAAATTGTTGGAAAAGGCAAACCATTTTTTTTGTATCAAATATGCAGATCAGACAATGAACTTGTTAGAGGCCTGTGATATTTGGCGCGTCTCTTCTGTCGAGGAACCCATCAGGATATAAATACCTATGGTTTTGAAGTTTAGATGTGTGTCCCCTCTCAGAGCCAACCTTTCCTGTGTACTCAGGCACTCTCTGCAGCATTTAGTCTTCTTGGATTCCTAGTTCCCTTTCTTCCACTGTCACTGCTTTCCTTAGCTGTGAGCGTAATTCTGGCAACTGTGGTACCACCCACTCTTCTTTACATAACTGCACTTCTTTGACTATGGGTAACCTCAGCAGGCCGATTGACGAGCGGTGAATGCGCACAGCTATGATTCTGTTTTATTATTCTTCCGTTACTGAACATTTAATGTCCGCATGGGGTGCAAACACAGTGAAAAGGTGCCTCCGTGATAAGCACACCAAAATAGTAAAACTCCGAACAGCACGTACTTTCGTGTTACAGTTAATTTTGCTGCCGCTGCTTAAGAAGCTACCTGCTCACACAGCAACCGGGAAGATCCAGTCAACTGGAGCGCCACGACATGAGCACACAAAAGTTATCAGGCTTAACTCGGGCGGCCAAATCCAGCACTTCCCACTATGCGAGCCATGAGTCACGCGTCTAGCAAGGACAACAAGGACTCTGCAGGACTATGCTCGCTCTGCTTGCGGTACGTTGTTTTACATGCAAAAGCACGTCCTCCAGCAAAAAAGAGGGAAGAAAGACCGTGGCAGCAGTAAGGGTCCCAGGACAATAAGGACTCTGCAGGACTTACATAATGGGGGTAATTCATGGAATAAATGTGCCCCAAAATGTGTGGTGCAAGCTGGTGCAAGCACGAAAAAGCCGGCGCACGCGTGCAAATTGCACGCGTGCGATTCATGGAAGGCCCTGCGCGTGTTTTTCCCGGGATGTGCGCCAAATCTGCGCGTGGCGCACACGGGTGCAGACGTCACTGCAACATCCCGAACGCTGTGCGCAAAGCGCACAGCGAAAGTGCACAACGTTAGCGCACACACCAAAAAGGGGGCGGAACACGGGGTGGAAAACGTGGAATAGGGAACAACGCATGAAAATAAGGGCGTAACTGGGGAAGTACTGCTGGGAAGCACACGGAACGCCCACACGCATGCGAACTACACGTATTCATGGAATGGAATAGGGAAAAGCTGCGCACGTCAAAACACACGCACACGCACAATTAGGTCCGCCACACGAAAGCAGGCAGTAGCGTCCCCGCGCAGCATAATAGTGCGCGCAAACAACAAACAAGCATATACAGCTACGATGAATGTCTCGTTCCTCGCAGCAGTGATCGTGGGACACCACAGGAGGAGGTGAATAGCCAGGCCCTGCAGTTCTTTGGCCAGGACCAGCCTTTCTAGGATGCCTGATGACCAGGTCTATGGCAGGCATAGGTTTCCACCTCATATAATATCATCCCAGAGATGGTCAAGGGAGTGGGAGGAGGAACTCACATCACCCACCCTGTGCTCCCAAGCATTGAGCCCCTTGGAGAAGGTGCTCAATGTACTGCATTTTTTGGCCACTAGGTCATTTCAGCGGACAACTGCCATAGTGGGGGGCGTCTCAGAGGCCACGCAGTCACGTTGCCTACACCAGGTGTTGGCAATCATCACTGCATGCCCCTCAGTCCGCAGGCACATATACATGCCCAGAACACCTGCAGAAAAGCAGGCTGTGGTCCTGGACTCCTACAGGGTGCACACTTCCCTAAAGTGCTTGGTGCAATAGATTGCAACCATGTGGCCCTACGTCTACCTAGGGCCACTGAGCACATCTATCGAAACCACAAGCACTGGCGTTCCATCAACGTGCAGGTTGTATGCGATGCCAAGGGAATCATCACCTCTGTCTATGCAAACTATCCTGGGTCCACCCATGATAGTTTCATATTCAGAATTTCCGCCCTGAGCCGGGCCCTGGAAGCTGGGAAGCTGTCATGATGCCTGCCTCCAAGGAGACAAACCAGGCCCGGCACCCTCAGAGACAGACACCATGCATTCAAGGGAAGTCCCAGCAGCCCCAGATGGGGGCCCTTTGGACTCAGTCCTGGCGCCGTTGGCATCAGGCTCATAGGGGACATCAGTCCTGGCGCCATCGGCGCCAGGCTCATACAGAAGTAGGTTGGGAGTAGTGCTTGGTGTAAAATTACCTGTGCAGACCATGCTGCAACTTCCAAGACTGGAAGGAACTATTTTTCTAGGGACTACTTGATCTCTAGGGTGTGACCGGTGGAGGAATACATATTTCTGGGGGAAGAATACATACCTGGAACTACTTGAAAGGCTATTTAAGCTACACCCAAGCAGCAGACCACGCTTCGCGTTGTTCTGCACTTAGCAGCTGGACGCTCACCGTGCCTGCTCCTGCCTTGGTCCTCCATCACGCCTGCCAGCATCCTGGAAACACCTAAAGAAGAAAAGGGAAGAAAACAGGTGAAAACAAGAACCTTACCTGATACATCTGCACTCCGGATTCTGCACGCCGACGATCCTGCAAAGAAGGCAAACATTTTAAACGCGCATCGCGTCGCGCGCTGCATGCTGCATTTCACTCACCTGCACGTGGCGTTTTCGAGTGCTGCGACGTCCATCCAGAGCTTCCACCGCCATCCAGCACCTATTGGAAGGAAGGAGAAAGAGAGGTGAGAAGGGAAACACGAATCTAAGTAGAACTTACCTGTGGTTCAATTCCCTCTCCGCCTTCGGGTTTGTGCCATACCTTCGGCATCTCAGCACCCCGGCCCCTAAGCGGAAAAGAAACAGACATTGTATTAGTGAGAGCATGTGAGAACATTAGCAATACGCTCACTCAAGACTTACCCATTTGCAAGAGAGACACAGCAGCTCTTTTTGGGTCGGCGCCTTACCTCCGGCATTGCCGTACCCCGGCCCCTATGGGGAAAAAGACATTGGACATTAAAGGGGATACTTAAAACTGCAAAGGAATCTCTCATCGGAATTCTTACCAGAATTTGGCTTCATCCAAATCGCCTGCAGCCCGGAATCTTCTCCAGCACCTGCGAAAGAAAAGAACAGATGAGTGAATATAAACCCAAACTTGCCATAAACATTTGCGGTACGACGGGAATGGACAAACTAGTTTAAACTCATCAATCCAGTGAAGTAACTGGAATCACAACGCGCCCCTGCACCAGAAGCAGGATGGAGAGCTCGTCATTTTGGTCCCTAAGGTGAGTCTTCGCAGGGAATCCCAAAAGGGTTTCACGGAGGGAGAGAAGGGAAGTGGGAGGTCGGAACATCACCCGCAGACTATTAACCCTTCCTTTTCACACACAGTGGGATATTCCTCCGAGCCAGAAAAGCCAGGTTGGGGAATCCAGTCCAGTCCATCTTCCGGGTCTTACGCATCTCTGCAGAAGAGGTCACAGCAGTCCCAGTCACGCCCGCGCCTCCGTGGGAGCCTGGTGAGCGTTACAGAAGCAATGGCGGCACATGGCTCCTAGGTGAGTAGAAATGCCTGTGCACATGCATGCATGTCACACACAAACAAATACACATGGCCAACTAATGACAACCATTATCACCTTACCAGGGGACAGTGCCTAACCTCTGAGCACCTACATGATGACGACAATACGGAACCCCACCACACCACCCCTGGTAAGATACAATGCAGCCACTGCTCTGGCGGGCAGCTACTGTATGCACCCCCAGTAGTGTGCAGGATCATTGTGGCAGCATGTGTCCTGCACAATGTTGCAAGACAGCGGGGCGTACCGGTGGACATGGTGGTGCCTCCACATCCCCAACCACACACACAGGTGCTGCACATGGGAGGGAAAAGGGCACATAGAGGCTACCCAACTGAGCTGCCCCTCACCTTTTGTGGCCTCCCAACCATGGCACAGATGTACTAGTAACAATGGGAGGTGCACACAACAATTGTCCTGGGCAACTTCAGTGAGGGGGCAAGGTATTGTGATGCAAACAGCCCCCCTGTGCTCCTGCAAGGCTGCCTGTGGCCCCTTAGGAAAAATGACAGGTCACGCAACGCTCAGGCATCCCAAAAAAGCAAGAAAAAGAGATACGGGACCCCTGTAGCCCACGTACATGTAAAAAAACACACACAGTACGCTGTGGCAGCCAGGAACACAAAAAATGCTTACGTGATCAACACGCAGGCTAGTATGCCTGAAAAAAAAGGGGACGCGACTAACAGGGACACCCGCAGTGGGAAAAATAGCATGTGCGACTCACCGTCTGCCTTGCGTGTAGAAGAAGAACGTGTAGCCAACACCCATGCCAAAAGAAGAAGTACGCACTGTAACTGCTGTGAAGTAATCGCGTGTGAACCCCAATGTCTGGAAAACACACGCACCGCTCTCCACGAAAAGCACGTACAGAGTGATAGAAACCCATGTGGGACCTTCAACCCATGCCGAGGGAAACGCCCGCGCTCACGTTACATCACCTATGCGCTTACGTGCTAAGGGCCTTTCCTGGGAATTCACGCAAACGTGCTGTTTTTCACGTGCCAAATCATTCCGTATCAAGCGGGCCATGCGACAACACACGGAAGACCACGCTCCTGCCCAGAAGGCCGAATTACTGCCCTTCAGAGCCCCGAGCAGCCTCCCATGAGCCATCTGCTGCTGCCACCGTGCCCTGCCATTTGGTGCCTGCACAACTGCCATCTGTAGGGGTCCAGTTGCTGTGACCACCGCTGCTGGAACAGAAGACTCCCGACTGGTGTTCCATCACTCCACAGCCCAGCCCCAGGACTCAATTGCCCACCCACACCTGCCTTGGGGGTTGCCATGTCCGAACCAACACCATCCGGCACCAGTGGCAACCCCCCAGCAGAGAGGCAGAGGGCTACCAGCTTCAGTGAAAAGGAAGTTGGTATCCTGGTGGAGCAAGTTCTGGGGCATTATGATTCCCTCTTCACACCATTGTGCGCCAACAAGGATGGACGGAAGAGGATCTGGAAGGACATAGTGGGCGCCATCAACGGGGAGGGGGTGGCACCCCGCGACATCAAACACGTCCAGAAGTGCTGGGAGGACTACAAGTCCAGGACCCTCAAGAAGGCCCTCTTGGACCCAGCAGATGCAGTGGGGCGCCAGGTCCAGCTTACCACCCAGCAGATGAGGGTCCTGGAGTGCATTTGCCCAGTGCTTCACCACCAGGTCCTCAGGATGCAGGTGTTAGGGAGAATTCTCTGTTTAGGCTGAATTTCCTAACCTAGTGAGTCCCCCAGCAGCTTTGTTGGATTTCAGGAGTTTGTTTTTTTCATCCTGCCAAGAGTGAGACTCTTTTTCTCCCACTCTTGGACATGAATGTGTTTGATTTCTTTGAATGTCAATGTGTTCTATGGGCTATGGGGTCTTTTACTCCATAGGGCCGCATGTGTTTTGCTATGTGTGTTACACCGCACCCTCCGTGCCGTAACACTGGGGTGTCTTAGAGGATCCCCACCATAGACTCCATACCCTGGGACTGACTACTGTATCCCAGGGCATGTAAAGTCACCATTGGCTTTACTAGACCTAAATTTACTAACAGAACTAGTACAAACCATCCTATTGTGGACGTACTGGTAGGGGTAATTCGATTACCCCTGGGTCTGTTGTTCGAGGGGCACTGTCCCGTCCCCTCGTCGAGTTTTGGCTGGTGGCAGTGGATACTACTTTTTATATTCGACCGCGAATATATTCCTATGGGATTCTTCCCATTGTTGGAGGCTAATACTTTTTCACATTAGTCTCTAACATACCGCCAGTTTATTTGTCATAAATAAATCCACCGGTTGGTATTTTCTGCCAGAACTCGGTTTTTAAAATGGCGTATGTGTTTGCCTATGTAACTCCGAACCAAAGGTTGAGCGCTTTTGGCGGGCTTCTGCACAGAAGCCCTCCAGAGTGGTGCCATTCTGTCTGGGTACCACAGGGGGTGTGGGAGGGGGTTTAGGCACCCTGGACTGAGTTGCCTTGCCAACTCAAGTCGCACTCTGGTGTGATTGGCCCGATTGGTGAGCCGCCCCGCTCACCACTTAGCATGTTTGATTGACAGCTAGGCTGAATGAATGGGGGTTTTCTGCATAAAAGAGGGCTTTTGGGACTGGAACTTGAGAAGTCACCACAGGACCTAAGAATCCGACGAGTGTAAAGCTGAGCCGACCTGAAACGACGACACCTCCGGTGGAGCCCTGCTGAACTGACTCCCACTTCCCAACGACAGAGGAGATCTCCCTGCTGGAGAGTCTTCTTCCCCTGACTGGTGGGAACAACCAGTCCCTTGCTTTTTCTTCGCTTCCAGGACGTAGTGGTCGAATTGCCCGTGCTGAGCACACCGGCAACCGGATAGCCGCTAACCACTGTACCGCGACCAAAAAGTGGTGCCTTGTGATGGAGAACTCCGCAGCTGGTCTCTTCCCTGGGGGTGCAACGATCTTCAACTTTTCCTCGACGACGAGATCCTCTCATCTTCTGGCAAAGCCCCGACTTGCATCCACCACCAGGAACAACTGCCCCCGCCGGAGCTGTCTCTTCACTTGCAAGGTACTGAATCCGCCTGGCTGCCCTTGAAACGGTTAGCGTGAGGTGTCTTAAATCCTTACCTTTCCATTGGGTTGCCTCCAGACCTTCTTAAACGTTTGTTCTAAAACTGGTCCAACCTTTCTGTGACATTTTGCTACCAAGACTTGAAGTGCATTTCCACTGTGATACTTTTGGGACGTACAGCCTTGCCTTTCTCCGAATGGGCCTGGCCTCTGAACTTTGTGATTTACAGCAGACCCTGCCTTGCTCGCCTTGCATTTGTTTCGTAAAAGTGCTGGTACTGAGTTGGTTTCATACCCTGCCTTTTTCTCACCCTTTCTAACGAATACTAGAGTGCCATCTAGGTTAAAGCATTCACCTCTGTCTGCAAATAGTGGTGTCTTTGAACCTAGACTTGTCAAAATATTGTTATGGGATTGATATATACTTATAGTAACTGTGATTGAAGTTGTTTGCCATATTAGTGCCAGTGTGTTTTTCATAGATGTGTTTTTAAATAAATAATTATATATCTTTACACCGAAGCTCTGATCAGTGTCTGCTTGTTCTACTGTGTAAATTGCCCTATCCTGTATACTCAAAATACGGCCTAACTCGTCTTGAGAGAAGTCTGACTGCTCAGCCACAGCTACCAAGTAAATCTGGGTGGTGCAGACTGCTACCAAATGGGTTTACCGCTAACTCCTGTAGACTTAAACTTTTTGCAGTGGTCCCAGAGGAAACTGCACAGGTTTCTGCCTAACACTGGTGTACAGCGGTGGGATTTGTATCGAGTATACAGTTTAGAGTGCTTTTCAACACTTTAGGATAACTAACCACAAAGCTTAGCACTAAAAAGCAACTTTCTAAAAGCATGTCTACTATAGAAGTTTACAGTCAGGAGTCCTTGTCAGGAAAAAATAATGAGAGTTTGAGAGCTCTCTGTAGACAAGAGAATCTTTCTGTAAAAGGCAAGAAAATAGAACTGATAGCGAGATAGCTGGAAAACCAAAGTCTGGGTACTGGTTCAGAGGAACCAACTTCTCCAGCAAATGTAGATAACAGTAATGGTGTTGATCTAAATCAAAGTTCTGATGATAGTGATGAAGAGGCTGAAGAGGAAGGAGAGGCTAATGAAACTGTCTCCCCTGTCCCTCTGTCTGCCTTACCAGCTGTACCTACTGGGCCTATAGCAGGTCCCACACTAAGTCCTCAAGTCCTTGAACTAGAAAAAATGAAAATAGACTTGGAATTCGGAAGGATTACTGCTCAAACTGAACAGAAACACCAAGAAATGCAACAAATTCTTAGGCTCAGAGAACTGGAGCTCAAGCATGAGTTAGAAATGAAAAAGTTGTCTGTCAAAACTGCTTCTGTCTCTGGCTCCTCTAGAAGTTCCAGTCCCAAAAGACCCCGGATGCCTAAGGAATTAATTGGTATGTATGAACCAAAGTTGGATGTGTTGGATTGGCTGAGTTTGTTTGAGTACAATCATGGGCTCCAGAACATCACATGTAATGAGCTACTTACCTGGTTGTTCTCTAGGCTCCCCCCTGTTGCAACTGATGTGGTAATGGAGTTGGGGGAGGAGGATAGAAAAGAGTATGAAAGTGTGAAACTAGCTTTGATAGCTAGATTTGGGAAGACCCCTTCCCAGTATCTTAAGATGTTTAGAACCCTCAAAAAGCATGATGGTACCCCTTGGGCTACCTGGGTGAGTGAAGGGTTGAAAAACTTAGAGGGATGGATTAAGGGTTACAAGGTGAACACTTATGAGGGTATGAAGAATCTTTTTTTGTTGGAGTCTATTTATGATGCCTGTTCTCCTGAGCTCAGACAGCACTTGGCTGATTCGAAGGAATTGGATTCCAGGAAGCTAGCTAAGGCTGCTGAATTGTGGGTTGCCAACAGGGCTACTCATAAGGATTCTGGGGCAACTCAGAAAAAGGAAGAGGGAAAACAGCCTACAAAAAGACTCAAAAGAGAATTCTAATAACTCAAATTCCAAAGAGGGCCCCAAACAAAACCATAAGGGTAAGCCACAAGGAAAACCACAGCAGAATAGTGTACCTTCTGGTGCCAAACCAGAGGGAGGCCAGAACAAGCCGCCATTCCAGAAAGCATTCGGGAAATGCTTTGTTTGTGGCTCTACTGACCATGTGAAAGGAGATCCCAGATGCAAGGGTAAACCTTCAGGGGTCCAGCTTGTCTCCTTAGCCTTTGCTCCAGAGGAGGAAGTCCAAATGGCAAGTGGAAACTTTCTACTGCTGGCTGATGAACTCATTGGAGTCTCAGCCAGTGTTTCTTTAGAGTCTCTGGGTCTGTGGCAACAACATAATTTAGATGTCTATAATTCTATCCCAGATAATACTAAAGAGTATTATAAGGACAGTGTCCAGGTGAATGTCCAGGAAACTCCTGCCATTAGGGACACTGGGGCCAGCATAACTGTGGTGTATAAATCTTTTTTTCAGGCTGAGGATGTTGCTAAGGCACCCAAACGCCTCACCAAGTTAGCTGGAGGGCCTGTGCAGATGCTTCCCCAATTACCAGTTCTCATCTAGTGTAATGACATGACTGTGAAGATACCTGTCAGCATACAAAGTGAGGTACCAGGACGAGTTCTGTTGGGTAACGATTTAAAAACTCTTGGAGTTGTATCTCATACCCCCAGACCTCCTAGTAAACGGTTACAGGAGCTAACCAGACCTGCAAGGGAGAGAACCATGAGAGGTACTCCCAGGAGATGATGAAGAAAGATATCACTCCTGCTCCACTGGATTTGTCCGCTGCTGTCTCAAAGAAATCAGAAGCGAAAGGGAAACCTAAAACTTCTAAACAGAAACCAGCAGCCAGCACTTCAGTGCAGCCAACAAGGACTTCCCCCTCGGTTGTCCAAAGTTACACCAGTAACTCCCCCTCCAGCTGAGGCTGAGAGGGTGGTACAACCCTGTGTGGTAGAATTAGACTCTGAAGAAGAGCTAATGGAAGGCCAGGAACTCGTTGGAGATCTGGATCCTGTTGACCATCCTGAGCTGCAGTCTTTACAGGCAGAAGGTGGACCCAACAGGGCAGACTTCAGTAAGGGACAGAGAGAATATCCAACTCTGGAAGGTCTTCGCCACCAGGCAGAATCTCAGGCTGAAGGGCAAGAGCCTGGGAAATACAGGTTGCACTGGAAAGATGGCCTCTTCTACAGTGAACCGACCGAGTCTGAACCTGGAGACTACAAACGACTTGTAGTACCCCAAGAGAACAGACAACAGTTCTTGCAGTTAGCCCACGAGATTCTTTGGCTGGTCACTTGAGTTTCAAGACTAAGGAAAGGCTCTCTCTCTACTTTTATTGGCCAAAGATGGGGGCCGAAGTAGAAAAACACTGCAGGAGCTGCCACACCTGCCAGACCTCTGGTAAGGTTGGCTCCAAGAATGGGGCACCTTTAGTGGCTATCCCAGTTGTGGGAGTCCCATTTGAGAGAGTAGGGATTGACATTGTTGGTCCCCTTGATCCTCCAACCTCCTCAGGCAACAGGTTTATACTTGTTGTAGTAGACCATGCTACTAGGTACCCTGAGGCAATTCCTATGAGGACTGTTACAGCTCCGGTTGTGGCTAAGTGTTACGCTCACCTGACTCCCACGGAGGCGCAGGTCTGGTTTGGAGTGTTGTTGCTTCTTCTATGGTGAAGCGCAGGACCCGGAAGATGGACTGGACCGGACTTTCAAATCTGGCTTGTCTGGCTCGCAGGAATATCTTTCTGTATGTGAAAAGGGAGTATCAACAATCTGCGGGAGAAAGTATAAGCCTCCCACTCCCTTCTCACCCCTCTACGAAACCCTCCTGCGACCCCCACGTGAAGTCTCACCTTAGGGTTTGAAAGGTTGAGCTCTCCATCCTGCTTCTCATGCAGGGGCGCGTTGTATCCAGTTACTTCACTGGGATTTTGATTGTAGAGGGTTCAAGTTTTGTTTTCCCGGTATAGTACCGTAAGGATTCTGTTAATGAGTATGATTCCGCAATAATAATTGTTCGTTGTCTCTTTTTCAGGTGCAGAAACTATTCCGAGAAGAGCTGTGGAACCGAAGAATGAGACTCTGGTGAGCTTGATGAGAGTTCTCTCAGTGTCCTTGTATCAATGTGCTCACTAACGCTGATGTCTTTTTTCCCCATAGGGGCCGGGGTCTGTAAAGGCCTGGATGCGGCACCGACCCGAAACAAAGCTCAATCCAGAAGAAATCAGGTAAGTCTTTAATGGGCGTTTGGGTAATGTCTTTTCATGCGCCCACTAACGCTGATGTCTTTTTTCCCCATAGGGGCCGGGGTCCGGAAATGCCTGGATGCGGCACCGACCCGAAACAAAGATCAATCCAAAAGAAATCAGGTAAGTCTTTAATGGGCGTTGGGTAACGTCTTTTCATGCACCCACTAACGCTGATGTCTCTTTTTCCCCTTAGGGGCCGGGGTCCGGAAATACCAGGATGCGGCACCGACCCGAAATGAAGTTGGAATAACCCAACAGGTAAGCTTTGTAATGGAAATTAAGGTTTCCTTGTTTTCTTTCCCCTCTCACTTTTATTCTTGTCTTTTTCTCCCTAGGCGCGGTGATGTGGCTGCGAGTCCAGATGTCGCCGTAGAACGTGGTGGTACCTTGTACAGGTGAGTGAGATGCGGCGCTGCAGCGATCGATGCGATGTGCTTTTAAATGGATGTCTTCCATTTCAGGACCGTCGGCGAGATGTCTCCGGAATGCGGCGTTTAGCAGGTAAGGACTCTTCTTTACCCTTTTCTCTTCTCTTCTCTCTTTGCAGGTGTTCCAGGATGCTGGCAGGAGTGGCAGAAGACAGAATGCAGGAGCAAACACGGTGAGCGTCCAGCTGCTAGATGCCGAACAACGCGAAGCGTGAGTTGCTACTTGGGCGTGACTTAAATAGCCTTCAAAGTAGTTGCAGGTATGTATCCTTCCTCTCAGGTATGTATTCCTCCCCTGACCACACCCGTGTGGTTAAGTAGTTCCAAAGATAAAGTAGTCCCATTCAGGCCTCAGAGGGCCTGGATGTTGCAGCATGGTCTGCATCAGGTAAGTTAACACTAAGCACCTTTAACACAAAGTCCCCTTTTATGAGCCTGGCGCCTATGGTGCAGGACTGTGGCCCGATATGAGCCTGGCGCCAGAGGCGCCAGGACTGAGTCCAAAGAGCCCCTACTTGAGGCTGTTGTGACTTCCCTTGAAGACATGATGTCTGCCTCTGGGGTAGCTGGGTCTTGTCTGGCACCTTGGAGGTAGGCATCATGACAGTACCCCCTCCCAAGGCCCCTCCCAAGGTCGTCCTTTCCGGGGGTTTCGGCTTGCTTGGGAATTTTCGGTGGAATCTTTGCACTAATCACGGGGCGTGTACATGGTCACTTGGTTCCCAAGATCTTTCCTGAGGTCCGTACCCCTTCCAATCAACTAGATAGAAGAGTTTTGATTTTAACATTTTGGAATCCAATATGTCCTTAACTTCAAATTCTAATTCCCCATCGATTTGAATTGGTTCAGGTGGTTTGCTTAGTCTGGTTCCAGGCTGCACCGGTTTTAACAGTGATGCATGAAAAACGGGATGAATTTGCATGTTGGCTGGTAGATCGAGTTTAAAGGCCACCGGGTTAATTATAGCTTTGATGGGATAGGGTCCAATGTATCTGGAATTAAAAGTCTGCGGTCCTTTGAGAGGCAAATGCTTGGTTGCCAGCCACACCTGGTCTCCAATCTGGTACGAAGGTGCTTCACTCCGATGTAGATCAGCTTTTTCTTTGTATTTTTTCTTGGCTTGTTGCAAATGATTTGTAGCTTCCTTGAAGGTTCGGGTTATAGTAGAATGCAAATGATCAACTGCAGGCATTTCCAGGTTTTGAGGAGGGTCTAGGCCTGAGGTTCTAGGATGATGACCATACAAGGTGTAAAAAGGGGTTTTTCCTGTTCCAGAATGTACAGAATTGTTATATGCATACTCTGCGATCCATAGAATATCTTTCCAGCTGTTTTCAGATTGATGCAACATGCACCGAAGATATTGTTCAAGGGTTTGGTTAGTCCTCTCGGTTTGACCATCGGTGTGGGGGTGGTGACTAGTGGATAAGCGTACATCAATTTGTGCCAGTTGGCAACATTTCCTCCAAAAATGGGAAATAAATTGGCTTCCTCGGTCTGAGATTAATATGGATGGAAAACCATGCATACAAACTATGTTTTCCAGAAATTCCTTGGCCAAGAAGGAGGCTGAAGGTACCCTTTTAAAGGGATAAAGTGGGCCATCTTGGAGAACAGATCCACAATAACCAAGATAGTGTTATATCGATAGCAAAGAGGCAGGTCGGTAATAAAGTCCATTGACAAGGTGTGCCATGGGGCCGGTGGAATATCCAAGGGTTGTAGGAGACCGGCTGGTCTCTTCTTTTGACCTTTATTTTGGGCGCAAACTCTGCAAGACATCACAAAAGATTTTATGTCTTTTCTCCAGGATGGCCATCAGAATTGTCGTTTGATCTTTTTCCTCAGTTTTTGTGATACCAGGATGTCCTTCCATTAATGTATCATGATAGTGAGCAATGACCAATTCTTGCAGTTCTATGTTGGGCAGAAATAACCGCCCCTGGAAGTACGGTAAATCATTATTAACGGAAAAGTGTGACCCCTTTTGAGTCCATTCTTGCAAGGCTGTGGAATTTCAAAGTTGTTTAACTCGAGTTTGAACGTCCTCTATAGTTTGTAAAGAGGTCAAGCCTAAAATTCTTTGTTCGGGTATAATTGGTACTGGTTCTAAGTTTGAATTTGTTTCATCCATTCCAATCCGGGATAAAGCGTCCGCTTTGCCATTCTTGCAACCAGGGCGGTAGGTGATTATGAAATCAAATTCTGAAAAGAATAAAGCCCATCGGAGTTGGCGGGATGATTGGGCTTTGGCCGTTTTTAGATATTGCAAATTCCTGTGATCTGTAATCACCGTAATGGTGTGTCTTGCGCCGAGGAGGTAATGACGCCAAGCCTTGAAGGCGGACTTAATAGCTGGTAATTCTTTGTCGGTGATTGCGTAATTGATTTCAGGAGCCGTGAATTTCCTGGACCAAAAGGCTACAGGATGCATCTGGTTAGTTTCTGGGTCCCTTTGAGACAAGACAGCACCCATGGCAAAACTGGAAGCGTCGGTTTCAACAATGTAAGGGAGATCTGGGCGCGGATGCTTCAATACAGGGGCAGAGGTGAATTTGGTCTTTAGGTCTTGAAAGGCCTGTTCTGCCTCAGGAGTCCATTTGAAACGTTTATTCTTCCGTAAGAGGGCTGTTATGGGTTGAACCACTCGAGAAAATTCCGGGATGAATCTTCGATAGAAATTGGCAAAGCCAAGCATACTCTGAACCCCCTTAACAGAGTTAGGAGATGGCCATTTGAGGATGGCGTCCACCTTTCGCGAGTCCATTCGGACTCCTTTAGGTGTCAGGATGAATCCGAGAAACTCGACCTATGTGGTATGAAAAACGCATTTTTCGAGTTTCGCAAACAGGTTGTGCTGGCGCAATTTCTCAAGAACTGCCCTAACATGTTTTCTGTGTTTGGATTCCGAGGAGGAGTATACCAGGATGTCATCGATATATACGATGACACAAACATCGATAAGTTCCCGAAGAACATCATTCATAAAGTATTGAAAGGCGGCAGGTGCGTTGCATAATCCGAAGGGCATCACCTGATATTCAAAGAGCCCATATTTGGTGCGGAATGCAGTCTTCCATTCGTCGCCTTCTTTTATACGTACCAGGTGATAAGGTCCTCGGAGATCTAACTTGGTGTATATACATGCATCTTTTACCTGGTCAAGAAGTTCAGGGATCAGAGGCAGAGGATATCGATTCTTAATCGTTATTTGATTTAGGGCGCGATAGTCAATACATGTTCTAAGGTCACCTTCTTTTTTCGGCACGAAGAACAGAGCTGAGGAAACAGGAGACTTTGACGGGCGAATAAAACCGTTGGCAAGATACTGATCTAAATACTGACGCAAATGAACGTTCTCAGGTTCAGTAAGAGCATAAATCCTACTACAGGGCGGTTGAGCATTGGGTACCAGGTCGATTTGACAATCGTACGACCGGTGGGGAGGTAACGTGTTCGCCTGTTCTTTTTGAAAAACGTCTTGGAACTCTTGGTATTCAACCGGTAGTTGTATCGTGGTGGAAGTTACTGTGGCCAGACCCATATCTGGATTTCTTGGATAACAAGTAAGTTCACAATCAGGAAAGGTTATTCTCTTTGCTCGCCAGTCAATTCGAGGATTATGTGTTTCTAACCAAGGGATTCCTAGAATTACTTGAAATTGTGGGGCCTTGATTACATCGAACACAATTGCTTCCCGATGTCCATCCTGTCCCACTAGTGTCATTTCTGTAGTGGAATGTGTTACCGGCCCTGAGGCTATTTCGGTTCCATCTACTGTAGTAATGACATCCTTGTTAACTTTCGGACGGAGAGGAAGATTAATCCTGGAGGCCAATTCACGATCTACGTAGTTTCCAATAGGTCCACTGTCGATGTATGCTTTTATAGCATGCAACCGCTGAGGCTGTTTCGGGTCCACGAGCACCATTGGCATGACAAAATGCGAGGTCAAAGAGTCTGTTTTCAAGCTCGGCAAGCGGACCTCTACGCTTGTCGGGCTTGACCGTTTCCCGAATCAGGTTCTATTAAATTGTTGTCCGTGGCTCCAACCACCTTCATAGGTGGCTTTACCGGGCAGTCTCGTAGAAAGTGACCAGAAGCCCCGCAATAGAGACATAGTTGCTTTTGCCGTCTTCTCTCTCGTTCCTTCTGCGTCAATGGTCCTTTAACACCGCTGATCTGCATAGGTTCCGAAACGTCGGTACTCTTAGGGTAAGCGTGAGTTTTGATCAGCACTCGAGTTTCGAACTTGGACCGATCTGCTTTTCTAGTTTGCAGTCTGTGGTCAAGTTGGACCACTTAGTCTATGTATTCTGCGCAGGCTTGAGGTGGATTTACAATTTGAGCTAGAACATCCTTAAGTTCTCCGCGCAGGCCTCGATGAAATAGTGTGATCCTTTTATTTTCGGGCCACCCCGTTTCTACAACCAGCCTATTAAAGGTGGCAATATAAGATAAGAGATCTTGGTTACCTTGTCGTAAGGATAGTAGTTCGTTGTCAAGGGCCTTTCCCTGAGAGTGTCGAGCGAATAATCTTTCCATGCTCGCCTGGAAGCTTTGAAAATCCTGGGGAATTGGGTCATCCTGACTTACCAACGGAACAGACCAATCGGCAGCACAGCCACTGAGATAAGATAATACAAAGGCTACCTTGGATTGATCATTAGGAAGGCCCCAGGTCTGCATAGAAAGTGTAGGCGACATTGGTTCATAAAAACAGCATATTTCTTGGGGTCCCCCGAAAAACGTTCAGGCGGGGCCAAAGGCATGTTTCCAGGTAGATTGATTTGTACCGGGTTATTCGAAACCATTGACGAGGCATTACCCTCAGAACTAGGTAAAGGAGTTTGTCCTGCTTGACCCTGCAACAATCGTTTGGCCAGGTCATCAGTTCTTTCCTTGGATAAGATTAATTCTCTTTTGAGAGCATTAGTTTCCTGGCGGGCGGAGTGTACTTCTGCCCTTAATTCCCCCAAAAGCTGAGCCAGCTGGTCTGTCTCGGAAGTTTCCATAGCGCCCGGGTGGGAAATTGCAGGTAGGCTTCGCGTTCTGTTATGCTCACCTGACTCCCACGGAGGCGCAGGTCTGGTTTGGAGTGTTGTTGCTTCTTCTATGGTGAAGCGCAGGACCCGGAAGATGGACTGGACCGGACCTTCAAATCTGGCTTGTCTGGCTCGCAGGAATATCTTTCTGTATGTGAAAAGGGAGTATCAACAATCTGCGGGAGAAAGTATAAGCCTCCCGCTCCCTTCTCAGCCCTCTACGAAACCCTCCTGCGACCCCCACGTGAAGTCTCACCTTAGGGTTTGAAAGGTTGAGCTCTCCATCCTGCTTCTCATGCAGGGGCGCGTTGTATCCAGTTACTTCACTGGGATTTTGATTGTAGAGGTTTCAAGTTTTATTTTCCCGGTATAGTACCGTAAGGATTCTGTTAATGAGTATGATTCCGCAATAATAATTGTTCGTTGTCTCTTTTTCAGGTGCGGAAACTATTCCGAGAAGAGCTGTGGAACCGAAGAATGAGACTCTGGTGAGCTTGATGAGAGTTCTCTCAGTGTCCTTGTATCAATGCGCTCACTAACGCTGATGTCTTTTTTCCCCATAGGGGCCGGGGTCTGGAAATGCCTGGATGCGGCACCGACCCGAAACGAAGCTCAATCCAGAAGAAATCAGGTAAGTCTTTAATGGGCGTTTGGGTAATGTCTTTTCATGCGCCCACTAACGCTGATGTCTTTTTTCCCCATAGGGGCCGGGGTCCGGAAATGCCTGGATGCGGCACCGACCCGAAACAAAGATCAATCCAAAAGAAATCAGGTAAGTCTTTAATGGTGCCTTGTGATGGAGAACTCCACAGCTGGTCTCTTCCCTGGGGGTGCAACGATCTTCAACTTTTCCTCGACGACGAGATCCTCTCATCTTCTGGCAAAGCCCCGACTTGCATCCACCACCAGGAACAACTGCCCCCGCCGGAGCTGTCTCTTCACTTGCAAGGTACTGAATCCGCCTGGCTGCCCTTGAAACGGTTAGCGTGAGGTGTCTTAAATCCTTACCTTTCCATTGGGTTGCCTCCAGACCTTCTTAAACGTTTGTTCTAAAACTGGTCCAACCTTTCTGTGACATTTTGCTACCAAGACTTGAAGTGCATTTCCACTGTGATACTTTTGGGACGTACAGCCTTGCCTTTCTCCGAATGGGCCTGGCCTCTGAACTTTGTGATTTACAGCAGACCCTGCCTTGCTCGCCTTGCATTTGTTTCGTAAAAGTGCTGGTACTGAGTTGGTTTCATACCCTGCCTTTTTCTCACCCTTTCTAACGAATACTAGAGTGCCATCTAGGTTAAAGCATTCACCTCTGTCTGCAAATAGTGGTGTCTTTGAACCTAGACTTGTCAAAATATTGTTATGGGATTGATATATACTTATAGTAACTGTGATTGAAGTTGTTTGCCATATTAGTGCCAGTGTGTTTTTCATAGATGTGTTTTTAAATAAATAATTAACTGTGATTGAAGTTGTTTGCCATATTAGTGCCAGTGTGTTTTTCATAGATGTGTTTTTAAATAAATAATTATATATCTTTACACCGAAGCTCTGATCAGTGTCTGCTTGTTCTACTGTGTAAATTGCCCTATCCTGTATACTCCAAATACGGCCTAACTCGTCTTGAGAGAAGTCTGACTGCTCAGCCACAGCTACCAAGTAAATCTGGGTGGTGCAGACTGCTACCAAGTGGGTTTACCGCTAACTCCTGTAGACTTAAACTTTTTGCAGTGGTCCCAGAGGGAACTGCACAGGTTTCTGCCTAACACTGGTGTACAGCGGTGGGATTTGTATCGAGTATACAGTTTAGAGTGCTTTTCAACACTTTAGGATAACTAACCACAAAGCTTAGCACTAAAAAGCAACTTTCTAAAAACATGTCTACTATAGAAGTTTACAGTCAGGAGTCCTTGTCAGGAAAAAATAATGAGAGTTTGAGAGCTCTCTGTAGACAAGAGAATCTTTCTGTAAAAGGCAAGAAAATAGAACTGATAGCGAGATAGCTGGAAAACCAAAGTCTGGGTACTGGTTCAGAGGAACCAACTTCTCCAGCAAATGTAGATAACAGTAATGGTGTTGATCTAAATCAAAGTTCTGATGATAGTGATGAAGAGGCTGAAGAGGAAGGAGAGGCTAATGAAACTGTCTCCCCTGTCCCTCTGTCTGCCTTACCAGCTGTACCTACTGGGCCTATAGCAGGTCCCACACTAAGTCCTCAAGTCCTTGAACTAGAAAAAATGAAAATAGACTTGGAATTCGGAAGGATTACTGCTCAAACTGAACAGAAACACCAAGAAATGCAACAAATTCTTAGGCTCAGAGAACTGGAGCTCAAGCATGAGTTAGAAATGAAAAAGTTGTCTGTCAAAACTGCTTCTGTCTCTGGCTCCTCTAGAAGTTCCAGTCCCAAAAGACCCCGGATGCCTAAGGAATTAATTGGTATGTATGAACCAAAGTTGGATGTGTTGGATTGGCTGAGTTTGTTTGAGTACAATCATGGGCTCCAGAACATCACATGTAATGAGCTACTTACCTGGTTGTTCTCTAGGCTCCCCCCTGTTGCAACTGATGTGGTAATGGAGTTGGGGGAGGAGGATAGAAAAGAGTATGAAAGTGTGAAACTAGCTTTGATAGCTAGATTTGGGAAGACCCCTTCCCAGTATCTTAAGATGTTTAGAACCCTCAAAAAGCATGATGGTACCCATTGGGCTACCTGGGTGAGTGAAGGGTTGAAAAACTTAGAGGGATGGATTAAGGGTTACAAGGTGAACACTTATGAGGGTATGAAGAATCTTTTTTTGTTGGAGTCTATTTATGATGCCTGTTCTCCTGAGCTCAGACAGCACTTGGCTGATTCGAAGGAATTGGATTCCAGGAAGCTAGCTAAGGCTGCTGAATTGTGGGTTGCCAACAGGGCTACTCATAAGGATTCTGGGGCAACTCAGAAAAAGGAAGAGGGAAAACAGCCTACAAAAAGACTCAAAAGAGAATTCTAATAACTCAAATTCCAAAGAGGGCCCCAAACAAAACCATAAGGGTAAGCCACAAGGAAAACCACAGCAGAATAGTGTACCTTCTGGTGCCAAACCAGAGGGAGGCCAGAACAAGCCGCCATTCCAGAAAGCATTCGGGAAATGCTTTGTTTGTGGCTCTACTGACCATGTGAAAGGAGATCCCAGATGCAAGGGTAAACCTTCAGGGGTCCAGCTTGTCTCCTTAGCCTTTGCTCCAGAGGAGGAAGTCCAAATGGCAAGTGGAAACTTTCTACTGCTGGCTGATGAACTCATTGGAGTCTCAGCCAGTGTTTCTTTAGAGTCTCTGGGTCTGTGGGAACAACAGAATTTAGATGTCTATAATTCTATCCCAGATAATACTAAAGAGTATTATAAGGACAGTGTCCAGGTGAATGGCCAGGAAACTCCTGCCATTAGGGACACTGAGGCCAGCATGACTGTGGTGGATAAATCTTTTTTTCAGGCTGAGGATGTTGCTAAGGCACCCAAACGCCTCACCAAGTTAGCTGGAGGGACTGTGCAGATGCTTCCCCAATTACCAGTTCTCATCCAGTGTAATGACATGACTGTGAAGATACCTGTCAGCATACAAAGTGAGGTACCAGGACGAGTTCTGTTGGGTAACGATTTAAAAACTCTCGGAGTTGTATCTCATACCCCCAGACCTCCTAGTAAATGGTTACAGGAGCTAACCAGACCTGCAAGGGAGAGAACCATGAGAGGTACTCCCAGGAGATGATGAAGAAAGATATCACTCCTGCTCCACTGGATTTGTCCGCTGCTGTCTCAAAGAAATCAGAAGCGAAAGGGAAACCTAAAACTTCTAAACAGAAACCAGCAGCCAGCACTTCAGTGCAGCCAACAAGGACTTCCCCCTCGGTTGTCCAAAGTTACACCAGTAACTCCCCCTCCAGCTGTGGCTGAGAGGGTGGTACAACCCTGTGTGGTAGAATTAGACTCTGAAGAAGAGCTAATGGAAGGCCAGGAACTCGTTGGAGATCTGGATCCTGTTGACCATCCTGAGCTGCAGTCTTTACTGGCAGAAGGTGGACCCAACAGGGCAGACTTCAGTAAGGGACAGAGAGAATATCCAACTCTGGAAGGTCTTCGCCACCAGGCAGAAGCTCAGGCTGAAGGGCAAGAGCCTGGGAAATACAGGTTGCACTGGAAAGATGGCCTCTTCTACAGTGAACCGACCAAGTCTGAACCTGGAGACTACAAACGACTTGTAGTACCCCAAGAGAACAGACAACAGTTCTTGCAGTTAGCCCACGAGATTCTTTGGCTGGTCACTTGAGTTTCAAGACTAAAGAAAGGCTCTCTCTCTACTTTTATTGGCCAAAGATGGGGGCCGAAGTAGAAAAACACTGCAGGAGCTGCCACACCTGCCAGACCTCTGGTAAGGTTGGCTCCAAGAATGTGGCACCTTTAGTGGCTATCCCAGTTGTGGGAGTCCCATTTGAGAGAGTAGGGATTGACATTGTTGGTCCCCTTGATCCTCCAACCTCCTCAGGCAACAGGTTTATACTTGTTGTAGTAGACCATGCTACTAGGTACCCTGAGGCAATTCCTATGAGGACTGTTACAGCTCCGGTTGTGGCTAAGTGTTACGCTCACCTGACTCCCACGGAGGCGCAGGTCTGGTTTGGAGTGTTGTTGCTTCTTCTATGGTGAAGCGCAGGACCCGGAAGATGGACTGGACCGGACCTTCAAATCTGGCTTGTCTGGCTCGCAGGAATATCTTTCTGTATGTGAAAAGGGAGTATCAACAATCTGCGGGAGAAAGTATAAGCCTCCCGCTCCCTTCTCACCCCTCTACGAAACCCTCCTGCGACCCCCACGTGAAGTCTCACCTTAGGGTTTGAAAGGTTGAGCTCTCCATCCTGCTTCTCATGCAGGGGCGCGTTGTATCCAGTTACTTCACTGGGATTTTGATTGTAGAGGGTTCAAGTTTTGTTTTCCCGGTATAGTACCGTAAGGATTCTGTTAATGAGTATGATTCCGCAATAATAATTGTTCGTTGTCTCTTTTTCAGGTGCAGAAACTATTCCGAGAAGAGCTGTGGAACCGAAGAATGAGACTCTGGTGAGCTTAATGAGAGTTCTCTCAGTGTCCTTGTATCAATGTGCTCACTAACGCCGATGTCTTTTTTCCCCATAGGGGCCGGGGTCCGTAAATGCCTGGATGCGGCACCGACCCGAAACGAAGCTCAATCCAGAAGAAATCAGGTAAGTCTTTAATGGGCGCTTGGGTAATGTCTTTTCATGTGCCCACTAACGCTGATGTCTTTTTTCCCCATAGGGGCCGGGGTCCAGGATGCTGGCAGGAGTGGCAGAAGACAGAATGCAGGAGCAAACACGGTGAGCGTCCAGCTGCTAGATGCCGAACAACGCGAAGCGTGAGTTGCTACTTGGGCGTGGCTTAAATAGCCTTCAAAGTAGTTGCAGGTATGTATCCTTCCTCTCAGGTATGTATTCCTCCCCTGACCACACCCGTGTGGTTAAGTAGTTCCAAAGATAAAGTAGTCCCATTCAGGCCTCAGAGGGCCTGGATGTTGCAGCATGGTCTGCATCAGGTAAGTTAACACTAAGCACCTTTAACACAAAGTCCCCTTTTATGAGCCTGGCGCCTATGGTGCAGGACTGTGGCCCGATATGAGCCTGGCGCCAGAGGCGCCAGGACTGAGTCCAAAGAGCCCCTACTTGAGGCTGTTGTGACTTCCCTTGAAGACATGATGTCTGCCTCTGGGGTAGCTGGGTCTTGTCTGGCACCTTGGAGGTAGGCATCATGACAGTACCCCCTCCCAAGGCCCCTCCCAAGGTCGTCCTTTCCGGGGGTTTCGGCTTGCTTGGGAATCTTCGGTGGAATCTTTGCACTAATCGCGGGGCGTGTACATGGTCACTTGGTTCCCAAGATCTTTCCTGAGGTCCGTACCCCTTCCAATCAACTAGATAGAAGAGTTTTGATTTTAACATTTTGGAATCCAATATATCCTTAACTTCAAATTCTAATTCCCCATCGATTTGAATTGGTTCAGGTGGTTTGCTTAGTCTGGTTCCAGGCTGCACCGGTTTTAACAGTGATGCATGAAAAACGGGATGAATTTGCATGTTGGCTGGTAGATCGAGTTTAAAGGCCACCGGGTTAATTATAGCTTTGATGGGATAGGGTCCAATGTATCTGGAATTAAAAGTCTGCGGTCCTTTGAGAGGCAAATGCTTGGTTGCCAGCCACACCTGGTCTCCAATCTGGTACGAAGGTGCTTCACTCCGATGTAGATCAGCTTTTTCTTTGTATTTTTTCTTGGCTTGTTGCAAATGATTTGTAGCTTCCTTGAAGGCTCGGGTTATAGTAGAATGCAAATGATCAACTGCAGGCATTTCCAGGTTTTGAGGAGGGTCTAGGCCTGAGGTTCTAGGATGATGACCATACAAGGTGTAAAAAGGGGTTTTTCCTGTTCCAGAATGTACAGAATTGTTATATGCATACTCTACGATCCATAGAATATCTTTCCAGCTGTTTTCAGATTGATGCAACATGCACCGAAGATATTGTTCAAGGGTTTGGTTAGTCCTCTCGGTTTGACCATCGGTCTGGGGGTGGTGACTAGTGGATAAGCGTACATCAATGTGTGCCAGTTGGCAACATTTCCTCCAAAAATGGGAAATAAATTGGCTTCCTCGGTCTGAGATTAATATGGATGGAAAACCATGCATACGAACTATGTTTTCCAGAAATTCCTTGGCCAAGAAGGAGGCTGAAGGTACCCTTTTAAAGGGATAAAGTGGGCCATCTTGGAGAACAGATCCACAATTACCAAGATAGTGTTATATCGATAGCAAAGAGGCAGGTCGGTAATAAAGTCCATTGACAAGGTGTGCCATGGGGCCGGTGGAATATCCAAGGGTTGTAGGAGACCGGCTGGTCTCTTCTTTTGACCTTTATTTTGGGCGCAAACTCTGCAAGACATCACAAAAGATTTTATGTCTTTTCTCCAGGATGGCCACCAGAATTGTCGTTTGATCTTTTTCCTCAGTTTTTGTGATACCAGGATGTCCTTCCATTAATGTATCATGATAGTGAGCAATGACCAATTCTTGCAGTTCTATGTTGGGCAGAAATAACCGCCCCTGGAAGTACGGTAAATCATTATTAACGGAAAAGTGTGACCCCTTTTGAGTCCATTCTTGCATGGCTGTGGAATTTAAAAGTTGTTTAACTCGAGTTTGAACGTCCTCTATAGTTTGTAAAGAGGTCAAGCTTAAAATTCTTTGTTCGGGTATAATTGGTACTGGTTCTAAGTTTGAATTTGTTTCATCCATTCCAATCCGGGATAAAGCGTCCGCTTTGCCATTCTCGCAACCAGGGCGGTAGGTGATTATGAAATCAAATTCTGAAAAGAATAAAGCCCATCGGAGTTGGCGGGATGATTGGGCTTTGGCCGTTTTTAGATATTACAAATTCCTGTGATCTGTAATCACCGTAATGGTGTGTCTTGCGCCGAGGAGGTAATGACGCCAAGCCTTGAAGGCGGACTTAATAGCTGGTAATTCTTTGTCGGTGATTGCGTAATTGATTTCAGGAGCCGTGAATTTCCTGGACCAAAAGGCTACAGGATGCATCTGGTTAGTTTCTGGGTCCCTTTGAGACAAGACAGCACCCATGGCCAAACTAGAAGCGTCGGTTTCAACAATGTAAGGGAGATCTGGGCGCGGATGCTTCAATACAGGGGCAGAGGTGAATTTGGTCTTTAGGTCTTGAAAGGCCTGTTCTGCCTCAGGAGTCCATTTGAAACGTTTATTCTTCCGTAAGAGGGCTGTTATGGGTTGAACCACTCGAGAAAATTCCGGGTTGAATCTTCGATAGAAATTGGCAAAGCCAAGCATACTCTGAACCCCCTTAACAGAGTTAGGAGATGGCCATTTGAGGATGGCGTCCACCTTTCGCGAGTCCATTCGGACTCCTTTAGGTGTCAGGATGAATCCGAGAAACTCGACCTATGTGGTATGAAAAACGCATTTTTCGAGTTTCGCAAGCAGGTTGTGCTGGCGCAATTTCTCAAGAACTGCCCTAACATGTTTTCTGTGTTTGGATTCCGAGGAGGAGTATACCAGGATGTCATCGATATATACGATGACACAAACATCGATAAGTTCCCGAAGAACATCATTCATAAAGTATTGAAAGGCGGCAGGTGCGTTGCATAATCCGAAGGGCATCACCTGATATTCAAAGAGCCCATATTTGGTGCGGAATGCAGTCTTCCATTCGTCGCCTTCTTTTATACGTACCAGGTGATAAGGTCCTCGGAGATCTAACTTGGTGTATATACATGCATCTTTTACCTGGTCAAGAAGTTCAGGGATCAGAGGCAGAGGATATCGATTCTTAATCGTTATTTGATTTAGGGCGCGATAGTCAATACATGTTCTAAGGTCACCTTCTTTTTTCGGCACGAAGAACAGAGCTGAGGAAACAGGAGACTTTGACGGGCGAATAAAACCGTTGGCAAGATACTGATCTAAATACTGACGCAAATGAACGTTCTCAGGTTCAGTAAGAGCATAAATCCTACTACAGGGCGGTTGAGCATTGGGTACCAGGTCGATTTGACAATCGTACGACCGGTGGGGAGGTAACGTGTTCGCCTGTTCTTTTTGAAAAACGTCTTGGAACTCTTGGTATTCAACCGGTAGTACTATCGTGGTGGAAGTTACTGTGGCCAGACCCATATCTGGATTTCTTGGATAACAAGTAAGTTCACAATCAGGAAAGGTTATTCTCTTTGCTCGCCAGTCAATTCGAGGATTATGTGTTTCTAACCAAGGGATTCCTAGAATTACTTGAAATTGTGGGGCCTTGATTACATCGAACACAATTGCTTCCCGATGTCCATCCTGTCCCACTAATGTCATTTCTGTAGTGGAATGTGTTACCGGCCCTGAGGCTATTTCGGTTCCATCTACTGTAGTAATGACATCCTTGTTAACTTTCGGACGGAGAGGAAGATTAATCCTGGAGGCCAATTCACGATCTACGTAGTTTCCAATAGGTCCACTGTCGATGTATGCTTTTATAGCATGCAACCGCTGAGGCTGTTTCGGGTCCACGAGCACCATTGGCATGACAAAATGCGAGGTCAAAGAGTCTGTTTTCAAGCTCGGCAAGCGGACCTCTACGCTTGTCGGGCTTGACCGTTTCCCGAATCAGGTTCTATTAAATTGTTGTCCGTGGCTCCAACCACCTTCTTAGGTGGCTTTACCGGGCAGTCTCGTAGAAAGTGACCAGAAGCCCCGCAATAGAGACATAGTTGCTTTTGCCGTCTTCTCTCTCGTTCCTTCTGCGTCAATGGTCCTTTAACACCGCCGATCTGCATAGGTTCCGAAACGTCGGTACTCTTAGGGTAAGCATGAGTTTTGATCAGCACTCGAGTTTCGAACTTGGACCGATCTGCTTTTCTAGTTTGCAGTCTGTGGTCAAGTTGGACCACTAAGTCTATGTATTCTGCGCAGGCTTGAGGTGGATTTACAATTTGAGCTAGAACATCCTTAAGTTCTCCGCGCAGGCCTCGATGAAATAGTGTGATCCTTTTATTTTCGGGCCACCCCGTTTCTACAACCAGCCTATTAAAGGTGGCAATATAAGATAAGAGATCTTGGTTACCTTGTCGTAAGGATAGTAGTTCGTTGTCAAGGGCCTGTCCCTGAGAGTGTCGAGCGAATAATCTTTCCATGCTCGCCTGGAAGCTTTGAAAATCCTGGGGAATTGGGTCATCCTGACTTACCAACGGAACAGACCAATCGGCAGCACAGCCACTGAGATAAGATAATACAAAGGCTACCTTGGTTTGATCATTAGGGAAGGCCCCAGGTCTGCATAGAAAGTGTAGGCGACATTGGTTCATAAAAACAGCATATTTCTTGGGGTCCCCCGAAAAACGTTCAGGCGGGGCCAAAGGCATGCTTCCAGGTAGATTGATTTGTACCGGGTTATTCGAAACCATTGACGAGGCATTACCCTCAGAACTAGGTAAAGGAGTTTGTCCTGCTTGACCCTGCAACAATCGTTTGGCCAGGTCATCAGTTCTTTCCTTGGATAAGATTAATTCTCTTTTGAGAGCATTAGTTTCCTGGCGGGCGGAGTGTACTTCTGCCCTTAATTCCCCCAAAAGCTGAGCCAGCTGGTCTGTCTCGGAAGTTTCCATAGCGTTATGCTCACCTGACTCCCACGGAGGCGCAGGTCTGGTTTGGAGTGTTGTTGCTTCTTCTATGGTGAAGCGCAGGACCCGGAAGATGGACTGGACCGGACCTTCAAATCTGGCTTGTCTGGCTCGCAGGAATATCTTTCTGTATGTGAAAAGGGAGTATCAACAATCTGCGGGAGAAAGTATAAGCCTCCCGCTCCCTTCTCACCCCTCTACGAAACCCTCCTGCGACCCCCACGTGAAGTCTCACTTTAGGGTTTGAAAGGTTGAGCTCTCCATCCTGCTTCTCATGCAGGGGCGCGTTGTATCCAGTTACTTCACTGGGATTTTGATTGTAGAGGTTTCAAGTTTTATTTTCCCGGTATAGTACCGTAAGGATTCTGTTAATGAGTATGATTCCGCAATAATAATTGTTCGTTGTCTCTTTTTCAGGTGCGGAAACTATTCCGAGAAGAGCTGTGGAACCGAAGAATGAGACTCTGGTGAGCTTGATGAGAGTTCTCTCAGTGTCCTTGTATCAATGCGCTCACTAACGCTGATGTCTTTTTTCCCCATAGGGGCCGGGGTCTGGAAATGCCTGGATGCGGCACCGACCCAAAACGAAGCTCAATCCAGAAGAAATCAGGTAAGTCTTTAATGGGCGTTTGGGTAATGTCTTTTCATGCGCCCACTAACGCTGATGTCTTTTTTCCCCATAGGGGCCGGGGTCCGGAAATGCCTGGATGCGGCACCGACCCGAAACAAAGATCAATCCAAAAGAAATCAGGTAAGTCTTTAATGGGCGTTGGGTAACGTCTTTTCATGCGCCCACTAACGCTGATGTCTCTTTTTCCCCTTAGGGGCCGTGGTCCGGAAATGCCAGGATGCGGCACCGACCCGAAATGAAGTTGGAATAACCCAACAGGTAAGCTTTGTAATGGAAATTAAGGTTTCCTTGTTTTCTTTCCCCTCTCACCTTTATTCTTGTCTTTTTCTCCCTAGGCGCGGTGATGTGGCTGCGAGTCCAGATGTCGCCGTAGAACGTGGTGGTACCTTGTACAGGTGAGTGAGATGCGGCGCTGCAGCGATCGATGCAATGTGCTTTTAAATGGATGTCTTCCTTTTCAGGACCGTCGGCGAGATGTCTCCGGAATGCGAATTTAGCAGGTAAGGACTCTTCTTTACCCTTTTCTCTTCTCTTCTCTCTTTGCAGGTGTTCCAGGATGCTGGCAGGAGTGGCAGAAGACAGAATGCAGGAGCAAACACGGTGAGCGTCCAGCTGCTAGATGCAGAACAACGCGAAGCGTGAGTTGCTGCTTGGGCGTGGCTTAAATAGCCTTCAAAGTAGTTCCAGGTATGTATCCTTCCTCTCAGGTATGTATTCCTCCCCTGACCACACCCGTGTGGTTAAGTAGTTCCAAAGATAAAGTAGTCCCATTCAGGCCTCAGAAGGCCTGGATGTTGCAGCATGGTCTGCATCAGGTAAGTTAACACTAAGCACCTTTAACACAAAGGGCCTCATTAGGAGTCAGGCAGTAAGGGGTTTACGGCGGCGTAAACAGCGCCGACCCTTACCGCCTGATTCCGAGGTCCCTTAGCGCCTTGGCGGATTGAACACCTGCTTTTAGCAGGTGTTAAAATCCATGGCGCTAAGGGACCATGTTGTTAATTACGCCACCGTAATCTACGGTGGCGTAATTAACGCCTTCCCCACTCCCATTATGCCCTATGGGGCAAAAATGGGAATGGGGAAGGGTAAATGGGGATTGGGGACTTACCGCCCCGCCAACCTCGGAATGGGGCGGTAAGTCCGCCAACCACCATGGCGTAAACGTAATTTACACCATGGTGGTAAAGGTACGACCCAGGCGGTAACTTACCGCCTGGGTCGTAATGAGGCCCAAAGTCCCCTTTTATGAGCCTGGCGCCTATGGCGCCAGGACTGTGGCCCGATATGAACCTGGCGCCAAAGGCACCAGGACTGAGTCCAAAGAGCCCCTACTTGAGGCTGTTGTGACTTCCCTTGAAGACATGATGTCTGCCTCTGGGGTAGCTGGGTCTTGTCTGGCACCTTGGAGGTAGGCATCATGACACTAAGGCCCTCCTTGGTATTTTTACCAGGGTCGGGGTTTCCTAAGGAAGTAATCTCTGACAGGGGGTCAAACTTTATGTCCCACTACATGAAAGCCATGTGGAAAACCTGTGGAGTTACTTACAAGTTCTCAACAGCATACCACCCACAAACCAATGGGTTGGTAGAAAGGTTCAACCGAACCACGAAGAGCATGATAGGTGCTTTAGAAGAACCCCTTAAACGAAAGTGGGACCTTCTACTGCCATGCCTTCTCTTTGCTTATAGAGAAGTCCCTCAGGAGGGAGTAGGTTATTCTCCCTTTGAGCTTCTCTATGGTCATCCCGTCAGAAGTCCATTGGCCCTGATTAAGAAGGGGTTGGAGAGTGCTCCTTCCCCCAAGCCAGTCAGAGTGACTGACTACGTGATAGGTCTCCGGAGGAGAATGTCGCACATGATGGAGGAAGCAAGTGATAACTTGAAAGCTGGACAAGCATTGGTCAAGCACTGGCATGATCAAAAGGCTAACATGGTTGAGTTCACTCAAGACCAGCTAGTTCTCGTTATAATCCCAAAAAGGCAGAGGGCCTTGCAAGACAAATGGATGGGACCCTTCAGAGTTGTGGGCAAACTTGGAGAGGTCAACTATCTGGTGGACTTGGGCAATCCCAAGGAGGCTCCAACATTCTTCCACACCAACAGACTCAAAGCGTATGTCTCGAGACCTGATGTAGGAGCGTTGCTTCTAGCATCATCAGAGGAAGAAGAAGAGAGTGAAGCTCTTCCGGATCTCCTCAGAGGCTTACCTTTAGACGAAAAAATTGAAGGAGTAAATCTCTCTTCAAATCTGACACCTGAACAACAAGAAGAGTGCAAATCTATGTTGAATCAGTTTGCCTCTCTATTCTCACTTTCACCAGGCTTGACCCCTTGGGGCCAGCATGACATACTCACTGGTGACTGCCTGCCAGTCAAAAGCAGAGGATACAGAATGTCAGAAAGTGCAAGAACCCACATCAAAGGTGAGGTCAGCAAGATGCTTGATCTCGGGGTAATAGAGCCCTCTACTAGTCCATGGTCTAGCCCAGTTGTGTTAGTACCAAAGGCAGGATCTAAAGAACTTAGATTCTGCGTGGATTATAGAGCTCTTAATGCAGTCACCAAGACTGATGCCCACCCTTTGCCAAGAACAGATGAGTTGGTGGATAGACTTGGTTCAGCCAAGTTCCTCAGCACATTTGACTTGACATCAGGCTAGTGGCAAATAGCCCTGACAGACCATGCCAAGGAGAAAACTGCATTTTCTACCCCAGCTGGCTTATACCAGTTTAAGGTAATGCCTTTTGGATTGAAAAATTCACCTGCTACATTTCAACGGATGGTAAACCATGTTCTGAATGGGATGGAGGACTTCTGCATGGCATACTTGGATGACATAGCAGTGTTCAGCAATTCCTGGGAAGAACATGTAACCCACCTAAGAGATGTTTGGCAGGCTCTTGGACGAGCCAATCTGACCATAAAGGCGAGTAAATGCCAAATTGGACAGAGTAAGGTAGTCTATCTTGGACATGAGGTAGGAGGTGGAGAAATCAGGCCTTTGCTCAGTAAGATTGAAGCTGTGCAAAATTGGATAACACCTACTATTCAGACCCAGGTGAGAGCCTTCTTAGGTCTCACCGGGTATTACAGGAATTTCATTGAGAACTATAGGACCATAGCTTCTCCTCTGAATGCCATCTCCTCTCCAAAATTCCCTAAGAAGGTTAGATGGAACGAGGAGTGCAATCAGGCCTTTGAAAACCTGAAAAAGGCTCTTTGCCAAGCCCCAGTACTCAGAGCTCCTGATTACCACCAAACTTTCATTGTGCAGACAGATGCTTCCAATGTAGGAATAGGTGCTGTACTCAGTCAACTGGATGGGAAAGGTAGGGAGCACCCTGTTTGCTTCATCAGCCACAAGCTGAAGGATCCTGAAACAAGGTGGGCAACAATCGAAAGAGAATGCTTTGCTATCATGTGGGCTCTGAAGAAGTTTAGACCACACTTGTATGGTTCTACTTTTGTCATTCAGACTGACCACCAACCCTTGAGATGGTTAATGCAAATGAAAGGGGAAAACCCAAAACTACTGAGATGGTCAATCTGCCTGCAAGGGTTTGATTTCACCATTGAGCACAGGTCAGGGTGTCACCACCAAAATGCTGATGGTCTCTCTAGGATGTATATCATTGACTAGAGGTATGTGATTCATCCAGGAGTGGATTAAATCCTCCTGTCCCTTAGTCTGGGGGGGACGAGTGTTAGGGAGAATTCTCTGTTTAGGCTGAATTTCCTAACCTAGTGAGTCCCCCAGCAGCTTTGCTGGATTTCTGGAGTTTGTTTTTTTCAACCTACCAAGACTGAGACTCTTTTTCTCCGACTCTTGGACATGAATGTGGTTGATTTCTTTGAATGTCAATGTGTTCTATGGGCTATGGGGTCTTTTACTCCATAGGGCCGCATGTGTTTTGCTATGTGTGTTACACCGCACCCTCCGTGCCGTAACACTGGGGTGTCCTAGAGGATCCCCACCATAGACTCCATACCCTGGGACTGACTACTGTCTCCCAGGGCATGCAAAGTCACCATTGGCTTTACTAGATCTAAATTTACTAACAGAACTAGTACAAACCATCCTATTGTGGACGTACTGGTAGGGGTAATTCGATTACCCCTGGGTCTGTTGTTCGAGAGGGAACTGTCCCGTCCCCCTCGTCGAGTTTTGGCTGGTGGCAGTGGATACTACTTTTTATATTCGACTGCGAATATATTCCTATGGGATTCTTCCCATTGTTGGAGGCTAATACTTTTTCACACTAGTCTCTAACATACCGCCGGTTTATTTGTCTTAAATAAATCCACCGGTTGGCATTTTCTGCCAGAACTCGGTTTTTAAAATGGCGTATGTGTTTGCCTCTGTAACTCCGAACCAAAGGTTGAGCCCTTTGTTCCGCTTTTGGCGGGCTTCTGCACAGAAGCCCTCCAGAGTGGTGCCATTCTGTCTGGGTACCACAGGGGGTGCGGGAGGGGGTTTAGGCACCCTGGACTGAGTTGCCTTGCCAACTCAAGTCGCACTCTGGTGTGATTGGCCCGAGTGGTGAGCCGCCCCGCTCACCACTTAGCATGTTTGATTGACAGCTAGGCTGAATGAATGGGAGTTTTCTGCATAAAAGCAGGGCTTTTTGGATTGGAACTTGAGAAGTCGCCACAGGACCTAAGAATCCGACGAGGGTAAAGCTGAGCCGACCTGCAACGACGACACCTCCGGTGGAGCCCTGCTGAACTGACTCACCACTTCCCAACGACAGAGGAGATCTCCCTGCTGGAGAGTCTTCTTCCCCTGACTGGTGGGAACAACCAGTCCCTTGCTTTTTCTTCGCTTCCAGGACGTAGTGGTCGAATTGCCCGTGCGGAGCACACCGGCAACCGGATAGCCACTAACCACTGTACCGCGACCAAAGGGTGGTGCCTTGTGACGGAGCACTCCGCGGCTGGTCTCTTCCCTGGTGGTGCAACGATCTTCAACTTTTCCTCTACGACGAGATCCTCTCATCTTCTGGCAAAGCCCCGACTTGCATCCACCACCAGGAACAACTGCCCCCGCCGGAGCTGTCTCTTCACTTGCAAGGTACTGAGTCCGCCTGGCTGCCCTTGAAACGGTTAGCGTGAGGTGTCTTAAATCCTTACCTTTCCATTGGGTCGCTTCCAGACCTTCTTAAACGTTTGTTCTAAAACTGGTCCAACCTTTCTGTGACATTTTGCTACCAAGACTTGAAGTGCATTTCCACTGTGATACTTTTGGGACATACAGCCTTGCCTCTCTCCGAGTGGGCCTGGCCTCTGAACTTTGTGATTTACAGTAGACCCTGCCTTGCTCGCCTTGCATTTGTTTCATAAAAGTGTTGGTTCTGAGTTGGTTTCATACCCTGCCTTTTTCTCTCCCTTTCTAACGAATACTAGAGTGCCATCTAGGTTAAAGCATTCACCTCTGTCTGCAAATAAGTGGTGTCTTTGAACCTAGACTTGTCGAAATATTGTTATGGGATTGATATATACTTATAGTAACTGTGATTGAAGTTGTTTGCCATATTAGTGCCAGTGTGTTTTTCATAGATGTGTTTTTAAATAAATAATTATATATCTTTACACCGAAGCTCTGATCAGTGTCTGCTTGTTCTACTGTGTAAATTGCCCTATCCTGTATACTCCAAATACGGCCTAACTCATCTTGAGAGAAGTCTGACTGCTCAGCCACAGCTACCAAGTAAATCTGGGTGGTGCAGACTGCTACCAATTGGGTTTTTCCGCTAACTCCTGTAGACTTAAACTTTTTGCAGTGGTCCCAGAGGGAACTGCACAGGTTTCTGTAGGCCCGTCTGGAGTCAAGCGGTAAGTGCCCATGCATTCACGTTTAAAACTGTGCATGTTGCAGTGTGCTGGTAGTCAGCTACTTGGCTGCATGTGTGACATGGGTCATGTATGGATGTGTGTGTGCAGGGACATGATGGTGCTGCATGTGAGTCCAGTCAGGCGTGACCCACATGGATGGTGTATGTGTTACAATGCATCATGCGGAGCAGCATGCGGAATGCACACATGTATGCATGCCTGAGTCTGTACTTGGACATGTTTGGGGTGTGCGAGATGTGTGCTGCTGTCATGGACATGCATGGTGTATATGTCCGTGTGTCTGAGTAGTGTGTGCGCCATGGATGCATGACACATGTCCGTGATGATGTGTTGATTCACTGATACAGCCTAGTCATCCTTGTATCCACTGTGTCTGGGGCTATACAGGGCCAGATGCATGACCCTCCGGTGATGTGTGTGCATGTGACCAGCATGTCCCATGATGCATGTGAGTTTCAGCCCACCATTGGATGTATCTACGGTGCCTTGGACATGGATGCCAATGTTTGTTGCATTTGCCATGCCTGTTCGTGCATGTGTGTTGCCTGCACTGACCCATGTGTTGTGGAGGGACATGATGGAAGTGACGTTTGACAGTGCCACTTATGTGATATTGCTTTCTGTCTAGGGGACTACTGTACCCTGATGCTTGTGTTCAATGTCTCCCTTTACACAGAGGCGAATGAAGAAGAGGGCAGAGACAGCGCTGTGGAGGAAAGCGGCATGGATGCCTCCACCGGCCGGCGACACAAGGCCCAGTCACGCTCCCAGGACATTCCATCATCCGGGTGCGAGGGGACTGGTGCCGTTTCTGCCACTACGGCTGCAGTGGAAGGGGCGGGTGAGCCCCCACAGGGGCTTGCAACGGCGGAAGACGGTGCAGAGCCATCCAGGTTGGTGGTGTGTATGGAGGAGGAGGAGGCCGCTACAGAGCCGCACATGGGGCCTGATGGGGGTGGTATCACTGGTGCAAGTGGTGCAGTCCAGGGGCAGGAGGCAGCACAGGTTACCGCGGAGGTGCCTGTGCATGTCTCTGTCCCTGACACTGTGACTGCATCACCATGCACCAGCAGGGGTGCCCTGTCCCAGGCCCGTCCGCAGGTAGGAGGGAGGTCCACGTCATCTGGCACTCCTCTACCTGCGGACGTGGGGACCCATGACCGGATTGAATCTGTCCTGATTGGTGTCACGTTGCGCACACGTGACATTCGTGATGACGTGCGTGCTTCCTGGGAGACCACGCACGTCATCACGAAGAGCTGTGTGCCAACGGGGTCCAGTTGGGAGGGACCGTGGTCGGGGGTTTCCTCCATGTGTCAGCCAGTCTTGCGGCCCCCTCCGCCTCTGTGCACACTATACGCCAGTTGTTCTCCATGCCGTCTTCCGGCCCAGATGCCACCAGGGCCCCCTGTGGATCTGCCCCAACCAACGCAGCCACCTTAGTGGAGATCCCATCCCTTGCACAGTCGGGAGTCGGAGGTCCAGCAGGGGTGGCCACCCCACCAACTGGACCCGAGCAGATGCAGGATGTGCCAGCATCATCGGGCAGGGCACGTGCACGACGGCGCTGGTGGATTCCATTCGCCCGGAGGCCATCGTGGTGGCAGAGGCAGTTGCGTCGAGGCAGCAGCAGGCTCAGCTTGGGAGGCATCATAGCTCAGGGCCATCAACACCCCGGGGGCAGGTATCGGCCGAGGGTCAGGAGGACCCCAGACTCAGAGTGTATTCCGTGTGGCAGCAGTTGGGCCGGCAAATAGATGCCGAGAGGCGGCGGGCGTAGAGGGCACGGCTCACTATGGTCAGGGCGGAGAACTTCATGCGCAGGGCATTGAGGCAGGATGAGTGCCTTGAGGCAACTCACAGGGAGTTGGAGGAGGCCATGTATGCATCCCTGCGAGACCGCGAGGCCAGGGAAGAGGCCCGCCTCCGGCATATTGACGTGGAGTTCGATGACGCCCTGGCCCAGAACATAAAGAAGTGAGCCGTAGGATTGGCCCGCTGCCTTTATACATAGTTCTTTAGGGTTAGGTTTCCTTTGTTTTATATTTTTAGTTCATGGACATTGCTCCACTTTCTGTATATAGTTTTTCATTCATAGGACTTTTTTGTAGGTTTCCTTTTGTTCGTGGATCATGGACCCTTTGGACTTAGATTGTATATAGTTCTGGACTTGTACATACTTTCTTTCTTTGGACAACCCATGGATCAATGGTTATTATTTTTTTTTATTGACTTTATATGGACATTGGCAATGGACCACTTTTCTATTTTCCTGTTGTGGATTTTATTATTTTTTGCTCTCATTATTTCTTACTTTGCAAATTTGAATTTTCATTATGTTATTTCATTGTATTTTTGAATACATTTCATATGCCTTCATGATTGGTGTTGTGTACTATCATTGGTTTAATGCATGTCTCTATGAGCATTGCCTCAGTCATGTGTTGCCACTGTGTGGCTCTGTTGTACATTTATGCATGGCCATGATGGTTCTTTTAAGACTCTCATGGCATGGGTAATTTGGGAGTGGGTGCAGTGGAAGGTTGCATGCTTTTACTGGGGGCAGAGGGGATTTGGGTTGGCATTTGAGCCATGGGTCTGTTTTGTTAGGACATGTTGTTTGGTGGGCCATGTGTCGGGCCTGCTGGCAGGTGTCCGTCACAGGGGGTGGGTGGTGGGCATGTGTCGGGGCCTGCTGGCAGGTGCCCGTCACTGGGGGTGGGGTGGGTGACATGTGTTAGGGCCTGCTGGCAGGTGCCCGTCACTGGGGGTGGAGGACATGTGTCGGGGCCTACTGGCAGGTGCCCGTCACTGGAGGTGGGGTGGAGGACATGTGTCGTGGCTCCCAAGTGCATGGTGCGATGTGGCCTGCCTGCGGGGCATGGCCAGGGGTGATCGGCTGCCTGTGGGGCATGGCCAGGGGTGATGGGCTGCCTGCGAGCCATGGACTGGGGTGATGGGCTGCATGCGGGGCATGGCCAGGGGTGTGGGGTGGTCCCCTGTGGTGTGGGCTGCATGCGGGCATGGGGAGGGCACACCTGGGAGGACACACACTGCCAAATCACGTGTGAAACTCCCCGCGCACCCCCGGAATACACGTACCGCGCTCGCACCAGGCCTATCGCGTGTAAACCTCCCTGCGCCCCCCGGAATACACGTACCTTGCTCGTGCCAGCGAAATTGTGTGTAAAACTCCCCGCGCACCCCTTGGAATACATGTACCCCGCTCGCGCCAGCAAAATCGCTTGTAAAACTACCCGCGCACCCCAGGAATACGCGTATGCCTACTCTCATTACCCTGACCCTTGGTTCCTCTTGTGGGTCTGGTGTCACAGATAGCACTGAACACATCAGCTCTGTGGGCTTTCCTATTGCGGATATAAATGTATTCATGTACCTGTAAAAGCATTCCTTCCCACTTCTGTCACACTCCCTATCCTGGGCGTGGATGCTTTTGGGGCCCCTGTATTAGCCTTCCATTGTGACACTGTCGCTTTTTGCACCGGTGCATACTGTGGTTGCTGTGTCTGTACTTGTTGTGTCTGCATGGGTGCTTGCTGTGGTTGCCCTTGTGGTGACTGCATTTGCTGTGGAATCTGCTGTGCTTGCTGTATTTGTGGCGTGCCTGTCTGATACAGAGTGTGGTCTTGGGCCTAATATTCCTGTGGTTCTGTATTGTACTGCAGAGAATAGCCCATCCCCCCTCTTGGAGCTTGTCAGTTCTGTTGCATGCCTCTTCCTCTAGACCTACACATTCTGGCTGTATGTCCAGTTCTCCCACAATGACAACATTGCTGTGGTTGTCCCCCCACTAAATCATACTCCCCCTTGAGGGTTTTGAAATCCACCTTGTCCACTATGTCCATTCCCTCTACCTCTTGGCCAAAAGCTATACCCACTCTGAACCATTGGGTGCACTACATTACTTTGCTGTACTGACTGTGCATCTTGTGTGGTCACGCCTTCACCACTTGTCAATGCTCCTCCTTCTATAGAGAACTTTGACAATTTCTCTGAACTAACTATACTTCCTCCTGCTTTCTATTCTCAGCTTTTTTCTTATTTTTCTATTGCAACAATCAACAATGATGTACAATAGTAAACTGTATTTCTGGCCATGACTTTGCTTCCATCCCTACCTGTTTGTTCATCTGCTGTTGCACTGATTCAGGCAGTCTCTGACATAGAATATGGTAGAATAATGCCACTGTTTTATCCCATGTTTCTCTCGTCTTGAGACGCAAACATTCCTGAATCTCCTGAATAAAGGCAACAGGATCTTCGCACTAAACCCTTTTCATTGTCATAATCGCACCCATGTCTGATGTGTCAGGATACTGTACTCAAGCGCCCTCCAAATATCTGCTCTGCAATTATTAAATGGTGCTCCATCATGTGTCATGTTCTGTGCTGTCACACTTGCATATCCTGCTCATCTCCAAATGTCATCAGCTCTCTCGCCTAGAATAGCTGCTAATAAGGATTTTACGTCACCCACTACTAACATCATTACTGTTGTCATTCTCTCTAATTCGTAAATCTATTTTCCCACACCCGCAGTGATACTAGGTTATTTAGAATTCAAATGTTCATGGCCCATTCAGGGCCACAGAATATATTGTGGACGTCCTCCCCCTTTCTCTAAAACAGGAACTGTGTAAATCCCAGTCCAAAATCATATCCACCTACACTTCTTGTCTTTCATGTGGTGTTAGTCTTGCCCGTTAGTCTTCTTCCTGGCAGTGACCTTAACCTGCTTACATAAGGCGGGGACATATCCCCTGCACTACGTAACCGTGCTGGTGGTCGTTTAGAATATGGTGTCGGTTCTGGCGTTTTTTCTTTCGGATCTTCTAAATCCAACAAGTTAACCCCAACTGTCTATGTTCGGATCTATTGAAAACCGCATGCACCTTCTCTTTTTCTCATTTTCCTCCCTTTCTTCGTTTGACATTATTATACCCCAACTGGTATGGTTATTATTTCTTTCCTCATTATCAAGATCTCTACTTAGGGACAGCGTTCTACGATCATCCATCAATGTATTATCCACTCTATCTACTGTTTCCTTCAGTGGAGATCCTAGGACACTCCCTATAGACTCAAAACCACCCTTCTCTCTCATTTGTATATAAAAAAAACAATCTTTTTCCCCATGCTTTCTGCCTCATGCTCGTCTGCCCATGTCTGTATTTTCGGTATCCCTTGCAGCTCCCTGCAGGCCTGTTGCAATCCTCTCGCTTCTTCCCATCGTGCTCGTGCCCGTTCAACGGGTAGCATACTTCTATTAACAATATGATCTATTTCATCATCTCTTTGATATGATATGATATGATATGATATGATATGGCATTTATAACGCGCCTATACACAAGTGTTTCAAGGCGCGAGTTCCCTACTCCTTCTCATGTCGGTATCAGGTAATAATATCGCCATATATATGGTCGCCGTAAATAATATCGCCGGGAAAATGTTGTGGCGATATTATTTGGGTGACCATATATATGGGGACAGGGGCAAAAAAAAAATTTAAAAAAAAAAGTTTGGGGGTTGCGGGGGTGTCCCCCACATGTTCCATGCAATAGGTGTTCTCTTCTTCCTCTCACCTTCTTTGCAATCTATGTTCTTTCAATCTTTGGGCTTGTATTGCTTCACGTTTTTTTCTCTTCTATTCTCTCTTTCTTCTGTTCTTCATACCTTCTTCGTTCTTTCTTTAATTTAATTTCCTTTTCCTTATCTTCCTTGCATGCCCTTTCTTGTTCCTTTTCCTTCTTTTCCGTTTACTCCCTTTGCTCTCTTTCTTTAACATCATCAATGCCCTTTCTGTCTAATTTAAGTAATATCTGTCCCCCTATCCACTCGTTTTGTACTATTCCACTTGCTATGTCTTTCTCTTTCTTTTGTTTCCTGGTTTCCTCTTTTATCTCCTATCTGTCTGTCCTTGCTCTCATCACGCTCTTTATGTTTATCGCGTGTGGACATAGATTTACATTCTTTATTCTTACTTCCTTCCATGCTGTATTCACTATTATACCCCACCGCTGCTGTTAATACATTTAGATGATAGATTCCCTGTTTGTCTTCTGTTGTGCTATCATTTTTAGGAGGAGAAAGAGGAGCTGAGGGTGTTACATCCTCTTCTTTATGCTGATTAAGCATCCGCTCCATATCAGGTGGGTCTTCTATCTTACTTTGATACATCTTCCATAATTCTAAAACAGCTAAACTTTTCTGTAGCTTCTTCTCTGTCTATTGGGCATGCAAGTATGTTGTCATGTGTTGCAGCGCTTCCTTTGATAATGAACCCTCTTGAGTCCACGGCATGAGTGTATTATTACTCATGCTTTTTAGCCACTCAGCATGATATTTTCAGATCTTAGGTGTGTAATTTGGCAGTGTCCTGCATAGATGTAAAAGGGGAGTGTCCCCTATAATGACAGGTCATTTTTAACTGTCAATGCTTACTGGGTTTTCTCATTTATTATTTATTTAATCACACTTCAACAATCACTTTTTGCCCAGCACCATCAATCGGTGACCATTTCCAAAAATCAATTTCTCCAAACAATTTTCAAACTTATGCAACAATATTCATGTTAACTCTTCATTTATTGTCTTTGTAAATTGAAAATCTTATTTTATTTTATGTATTTTTTCTCAAATACTACCCTCTTAGGTTTAATTGGCACCAATCCCTCTCTTTCTAGGACCTAATAACGTTATCAAATTGTATTACTATCATTTTTTTAATGTCTTTAAGCTTTTCAACCAATTTTAACACCACTAATACAATCCACGTCAATATATTTTGTACACTGATATTTTATTTTTTAAACCTGAACCATGTGCGCACACTTTTTCGATGATCGTCTTGTCCTAGTCTGTTGATAGACATATCTCATCTCTATTTTACTCCATTTTGGAGTGTGTCGTGTACCCTTTTTTGTCTGTAGGTGCAGGAATCTCTTAAATAATACTCTGTTCAGGAATTGAGTGCAGTGCCTTCTCCCTCCTTGAGGAAAGGTATTGAGGTATTTCCTTTTCCCTAATGCGTTCCCTCCTATATATATATATATATATATATATATATATATATATATATATATATATATATATATATATATATATATATATATATATGCAATACGACACTACCCTTTTATTTGCCACTTTTTGGTGTTTCTACTTACATCCTTTATTCACTTTGAGGCCTTCGGTATCCACTCTTTCCCAATTGACCACTTTGCCTTCAGCCCACGTAGCGCTGGCAGGGACCGGACAGGAATTTCTTCAAAGGCGCATCTGCCAACCATCTCAGGTCACACGTGTTGTAGCATCGCTCTCCGCAGGAAACTCACCAGTCTTCTGGCTAATGGTGGAAGACATCAAGCAACCGAGGATCTGGATCTGAACCATCCACACAGTTACCAAATGCGTAGTAGCACTTTTGAGCGTTCTCATGTGCAGAATGGAATTACCATAACAAATAATCTTGGACCCAAATGACCGAACAGACTCAAAGAATATGGCAAAATACTATTTTATTATCAACTCAATAAAATAGGGAAACCTGGCGAACAAGTCATAGTCCACACGCTCTCAACTACATTTCATTACACAAAGGCTTTATACCTCGATGTAAGTCAACTATGACGTCATCCAATGTGGCAAATAATAAAACCTATCTGACAGAGGGATTGGTTAGAGGAATATGTCTACTTTAGGTTCTGTAAGTGTTAGTAACATTATTGGATGCCCCCCGTCTGGCAGGCAAGCCTCAAACTTCCCTCTGACTATGTATAATACAGATGATAACAGCATAACAGCAGTAGATTGGCCCCTGCAACATTATATGCTCATCCTTTCATAGACCCTCATGATAGGTTGGCATCTTCTCCCAACCTTGGACACTCGGCTCACTAGCAGCACGTAAGCAAAACGAAACCCAGGTGCAGAGAACAATGTCAGACTACTGCCCACTTGCCCAATTAGTCTACCTTCTCTCATCGGCCAAGCCTTAAGCCAAGGCATCTCCTTTGTACTTGACCTTGCTGGATGTTGCCTTCTCTGGAACTTTAAGGGGAGTTAAGGTACATCGTTATCTTTGTCCGGGGCTTATGAATAGGCCTTGTTTACTGGCCTTGCAACACGTGTGAGGAGACCATGATTGTCCATCTTGCCTTTCTATTTAGTGCTATTTGATTCGATTATATGAGGTGTCATTACCCTCTTTGTGTCATGAACCGTCGTCTACGTCCTTTCTGGACCTCCTAGTACGTGACTCGCAGGGGATTGCATGCAGTTATCCTTCCAACAAGGCCGCCCGGAACTGAATACTCCGGATCGGTCTATGCGTTCCACACTGCTTATCCTACAAAAGGGGCACGCCCCCGCGGCTCTGTGCGTCTCAACGCTACCGCTACCTGTAGTCGGACGTGCTTAGCCGGAGTTCGATCGGGGCTCTCGCCTGATTCCTTGTTCCCAGTCCCCTGAGTCCCTCCTGTTCCCTTTCCTCCCCAATCTCCTGGAAAACCTTCCGTGCACGATTCACGGTCTTCCGTGCCTCTGATCGTACCTTAATTACTTCCTGGAATTACCCTGGACTTGTAGAACGCTCCTGGAAACTGAACCGCTACTCTCACGCTGGACGCCGAAGACCAGCGTTCGGGACTATATAAATCCCGGACCGTAAAGAAGAAGAAATCCCAGAAGGTTGCAAGTACACAACAGAAACAGGTGAGAAGGGGAGAAACATGTGACACTTTGTCCTATGGACACTTTGTTGCTCCGTTTCACATGTGCTTTTCTGCATCTTTAATTGTCAATACTTGGCATCCACAAATGTTCACTCATTTACTTAATCTAAGAGAAATATACCCAGCATGCATTACTTATCCTTGATGACTCCCTTTGTACCCTCCAGTTACTTCTCGCTGTGGCACCCTTGATCTTTGGCCAACAGCTATTCTTTGTTCATGCACAAATTCATATTTCCAGCATCTGTCATTTCTGCAGGCCTGGCCTATCTCTTTCAAGCTCTTCGCTTACTATTATTCGGAGCCGAATAAAATCTTTTCAACATGGCCGTCTTACCTGTGTTATATTTTCTGCAGCAAGCTCCTGCTACAACTTCAGTTCGAGGGTACATTTGGTGCTGTTGTCTGAGTGCATAATGTCTCTAATACACTGGATGCGGTATTGGAATAATACCTGGTGTCACACTCAGTGTCTTCCTGTTGTTCATCCAATAGGTCGGAGGTGAGGGGGTGGGTTCCATCAGTGACGCACACATCTGCTCCTCTACACCTTAGTGGGTAGTTTAGGCCTGTGAATTTCTACCATGCATGGTTCCTAATGGGTGTCTGCATTACATGTGCAGGTCATCTGTATGGATTCCATGATGGATTCATATGCATGGTGACCTGAGTACATGTCATGCCAAATGTCAGTGTCATGTCCCTCATTTGCAGTTTAGCAGCATGTCATTCCATGTATGGAAGTGTTCTTCGGACCTTTACATAACGGACACCCCAGGAGCTCCATTGGTGTTTGTGGTCCCTACACTTAGTCGTCACATACCCACCTCAGCTTGCACCAAGGTTGTCTGGGGTGGGCAGCCTATTCAGTATTTCAAAGTATCATTGGAGCAACTAATCTCCTTGTGTATTGTACTCTGTGGTTTTACTTTGAATGAACAGTGACCTTGGACATTGATTGTGTTCACAACTGTCATCTTTTTCCTTTTTCCCTGGACATGCTCTGGACACACTTAGATGAGCCATTCCCCACCCTGTTTGCAGACCATGCATGTTGTGAGATGTGTGATGTTACATTCTGGTACCTGTAGTCCAGTGTGTGTGACTGGCCTGTTGGGGAAGCATGGCTTGGCCATCTACTGCTGCATCATGAGTCATGTCCTACTCCTGTGGGTTGCAGCCTGTCAGGTGTGGGATGTCGGGTGGGTCCTGCATGTACAGGGTCTTGCCAGGCCATGCAATCTCTATGTGTGGGGTGCCCCTCATCCCATGTCACTAGTACAGCAAGGTTTGTGTGATGGCACATGTACCCACACAACATCCAGGTCCGTTGGCCTCTGTGTCCCTTCATGTATAATGGCAGCATGCTGTTCAACAGGACCATGACATCATGGGTTGATCCTAGGAAGTGGACACAGCAGTGGCTGATAGGTAGGTCTGCATCACATGTGACCCGGACATTGAGCAAATGGAACTGCTTCTGGCTCATGTAGGCCTCCTCCGATGCCTGGGGTGCCAGTCCATGGTGAGGTCCTTACCCGGGATATGGGTAGATGCTTTGTGTGGCATCTCTTCCTTGCCATCCTCCTCCTCTCCTCTGCCTCATGTTCCCTGTGGTGGTCTTTCTGCGCCCGCAGCTCTATGTTGGCCTGGAGCAGCTGCATGTCAATGCTGACAGAGACCAGGGCAGCATGTTGAAATAGGGAAGTGTGTTTGGGGAAGGTGTGGCCCTTTTGTTCTCTTTCTGTATGCATTGGATGTACCCCGGTGCATTGGGCACACCTGTGGCCTCATTTCCATCACCTGTATGCATTTACTGCCTGCTTTCAAGTGTAGGGATGTCTGCCTTGCTTTTGTCAGAATTACCGGCAAAAAATAGCAGTGTTACCGCCCTTTCCTAACTCGTAATCGGATGGTAATACCATTGTGCCAGTAATACCAGTGCTGGTTGTTCCGCTGGCAGATATTCCATTACTGGTATTACCGGCACCGGTATTTCCAAAGCTGGAAATACTGGTGTCAGAAATACCACCAATGGTATTGCCACCAACTCGTACTTTGCCAGAATGGTAAAAGTGCTGGTAACCAGAATTACCGCCACTTTAACCGTAGACCGGCAGTCTTGTAATGAGCCCCTTTGTCTTGGATAGTTACAGCCTTACTTACATGAATCTTTGTATTTGACTGAACACTCGTCTGTCCCCAGGCTATGTTTTAAATTATTGCCTCTAAATACTTGATATGTTTCCTGGAAGAACCAAGCAAAAGTACCAAATGCCTCTTGCCTCCTTTGGTCCGAAGAAACTAGAGACCAGCCCCCACTTGTTATTGCTGTGCCAGCTATATGCCATATAGCGTGCACAATACCTGATTACTGTTTTGCGGTGTAGAAATGTAAGACAGTGTGCACTGGCTTTAACTACTTGGTTTAAGTAAAGAATTATGGGTCTCTCTAACTATTTGAGAAAAGCTGTCCGACTTCGACAAATGGCCTAAAATGCCCAAATGTAGTGATTACAAACTATTGGTATATCGTTTTATCTGATTCTCTTATAAATAATTGTTAAGATATAATATGTACTTTTATGAATTGTAATGATTAATTCAAATAAAGTTTTGATCACGACAAGAAGTGTGCACAGTGATCATTGTATGCCGAGCCATTTCATTTCGAGTTATTTGGCAATGTGGTGGTACATTCAGTACGTGGAATAGCAAAGGAGTCTTGGAGCTCATTTTAAAGAGCTGCGTAATTCGGTGGTGGGCACCCGTTACGTATAGACATACACTTAGGTGAGTTCCCGCTCCCAATTGTTGGTCATTTGCATGACAAAGTGCAAAAGTGCAGGGCAAAAGGTGCTGTGCAAGCGCCTTTTGCCCAGCACTTTTACAATACGCTGTGCAAATTGAGTAAATGCTGCCTGCCATGTACGCCTTGCAGTCAGCGTTTACCATGGATACGTAGAGGGTTCAGCTGCTTTTTGCTGGAGCAGGGGCGTTGCTAGGGGGGGGCTAAGGGGGCTATAGCCCCTGATCTTTTGGTTGTAGCCCCGGATAGAATCTCAGGAGCTACAGCCAAAAGACTAGCTAGCCCCCAGTCCCAACAGTTCCAACATCAGCTTAGCCCCGGGTCTTTTCCAGACCTAGCAACTCCCCTGTGCTGGAGCATAAAGCTGGCAGACCCCATACGGATCTAAAGCATTTGCGCTGGCATGAAAATCCATTATGGATCAAATGGTGAGAACAATTATATGGCATAAAGGAAGGGAGCCTCAGAAACGCAAGTTGCATTCTGCCCCTCCTCTCCGCCCTACAAATGCAGGAATATTAGGCGTGGCATAAGAAACATGCATTAAAGTCTTGCGCAAGGCTTTTACGCATGTTTCTTATGTTATGCCCCATCGAAAATGAGCCCCCTTTTGTTGGCCTCAAAGCATCTTCTTGTAAAATTGAGCAAATGTCAAATGGCGTAGTAGCCATTGGAGGTCATTTTTTTTTAATCGTAAATTGCATGGAGAGGACTTTTTACATTTGCACTAACACGCAAACAAGCCCACTCTGTGCAATTTTAGTTTATCTGCACTACAAAGTGCAAAATATATCTGTAAAAAGAAAGTTAATCGCCTTTACGCCTTCCTTTTGCACTTTGTAGTGGATATTGAGTAAATTCTGCGTGCCATTTACTCTTGGCAGACAGCACATGAAAGGGATTCCTATGAAATTTGCCCACATTTTGGTGCTCTAAAAAGCAGTTGGATTCCATATGAATCCAGAGCATGCTGGCATAAATGCTTGTGCGTTTTTATGGCGAAGAGGAGAGGGAAAGTGGAAAGAGTAATTGCGTCCCGTGCACCTCCTCTGCCACACAAATGAATGAAAATGTGGAGTAGCATAAAAAACATGTGTCAGATTTGTCCGCATGCATTTTCTGCAACTCTGCAAGGAACATGAATCCCGGAGACGTCCAGGGTCGCACCGGGCCAACACATTGTCTCGATCACCAATGAAAAGGTGTCTCGCAGTTGCAAATTGAAATTCATTCCTTTTGTGACACTGTTTGAATAGTAACCAAGGGTTTTTTTGTAATAAAGTATGGTGTAAATTTTGCATTTTAAAGAATATTTATTCAGCAACACTGGTTACAACTACTAGCTGCAGAGGGAATTAACTCATTAAATGGCCCAAATAGGCCTTAAAAGTGGCCCGCTTTGACCCAAAAAACGGCCACACACTAGCATTTTGGGTTTTTGGTTCGGCCCTGGGCCTATTGCCCTATAGGCCAGTCCGAGCCTGGCGACGTCTAGAAATATAGGCCACAGAATGTGCCGTCCTGTTCTGCTGCTACATATAACTGCACCTAAGCAACATACAATGCATGAAGACTGACATGAAACCATGTTCTCTCTGCCTAAGCAGCACCTGTGGCCATGGTATGCTGTTACATAGAAACACTTACATGGATAAATCCAAAGAAATTGTATAAAAGAAGTTACATTTAGGACAACTTTATCATTATTATACTGCATCACAGAGGAAAACCACCAACATCTGCCCTGCATAACACTCTCCACTATAGGACGTATTGCCTATATATCCCTATGCCGACTCCCTGTTAAGAACAATTACCCTTTCCTCACATTTAAAAAAAAAAGGCAGTCATCGTGCACATTTCCCCACACATATCTCAGAAAATTCATCGTCCACCTAAGGGTCACTTGTAAGGAGCAGGTTTTACACGAAGAGCAGTAAAAAATTATATTACATGCAAGAAGGGATTAAAAAAAAACATTGGCTAAAATGACAGGTAAACTTGGTTTACTGCTATGTCCAACATGTTACTTAACGTCCATATGGCATCCACTCAAGCCCTTCGTCTGTTTGTGTGGAGACTCATGTGACATGGTAGTTACCTTTGGGTGTTGCATGGTGAGAGCGAAATCTATTCAGTCCCTGCATGTTATATTTCTTGCTGATATCCCCTATGCAGATTCAGAATTATCACCTAAAAAGCACATGCATTTTCCCCAATATAACGACATTATGGAAAGTGGTCAAATGGGTGGTAGTGTATTTCATGCCAGTTTTCTGTATTTCTTGACGTCTTCTTATAAACTCTGAATGTGGCCCAAAGCGTCTCTTGGTGATTCTTCCTGGTTTAATAAGCTCTGCTTCGTCTAAAGTATTGTTTTGTTTGTGGTGTTAACAGTATGGTGATAATACCACCAAACTGGCAACACATCAAATCTGGGTGTAGTTTATACGATGGCCATCATTACGAGTTTGGTGGTGATTTCACCGAATTACCATCGAAATTGTTTATCGTTAGCACAACTTGGTCGTGTGGGGTTACCAAAGGATTACAAGTGGTGGTAGGGTGGGGTCATTCCCCCTTTTTGGAGTCCATAGGACGCCATGGGGATTTTTCACAGATTTACCCCTGGTGGTATCACTGCACAGCAAATCCACAGTTTATTGGAGGCAAAGTGGAGGATTTACCTCCAGCAAGAAGCTGAAGATGAATCTGCCACGTATCCTCCAAAAATCGGTGGATTTACAATGCAGTAATACCACCGGCAGTAAGCTGCCAAAACCCATAATTTGGAGGTAGGGGGAAAAGGGTGGCAATTCTGTTATGCCCAAAAAAGTAGAGGTAAAAGAATTACTGCCACGTTTCTTCAGCACCGCCAAACTTGTAATGAGGCCCAATGTCTATTCTCATAGTATTCACTCACCCACCTACTCTTATGGATGAGTTCTCACTCACAGCACTTTTTTCCCAGTGTCAGCACTGTTTCTCCATTACCGTAGGGCGCCGCACAACAGCTGCCCAAGCACAGCGGGAACCCTGGCTTCGAGACCAACAGGGTACCTAACAACCTCAAGAAAGCCTGGGTCTTGCCCCTCTTAAAACAAAAAACCTAGATCCTAACATTCCCCCAAACTATAGGCCCATCACCACCGTTCCATACATCCTAAAGATCTTAGACAGAGTGGCTTACTTCCAAATCCAGAAACACCTGGAGGATCACAACTTACTAGGCCTTAAAGAATCTGGCTTCAGGCCCAGACATGGAACGGAAATAGCCCTCCTGGATCTCAAAATCCAAATACATGAGGCTAAGGACAACGGTAAGTTTGCCATGCTCCTGCTGCTAGACCTTTTGGCGGCTTTTGATCTTATTGACCATCAAATCCTCACTGATCACCTATCTACAGCAGCTGCCTTCTCCAGCAACGCCTCCACCTGGATACAATAATTCCTGTTCAACCGCACCACCAGGGTCTTTGCACCCTCTGCCTCAGCGGTCCCGATTCCCATCCATTGTGGTGTACCACAAGGCTCATGCGTTTCTCCAACGCTTTAAAACATCTTCACCAAGCTCCTCTTTGACCGACTTGACAACCTGGGTGTCACTTACACCAACTATGCTGATGACACCCAGGTTCTCATCACTCTATCAGGGAGCTATGATGATGATTGTAAAAGAATCAACAAGATTTACCTATAAATCCAGGCGTGGATGGCTGATCACTGCCTTTGCATCAACGACGATAAAAACGGAGCTCTTGATCATCGGCTCCCAAACCCGCCTGAACAAACTAGACCCCTGCTATGTTTCCATCAACATCGATGGAAATCCAAAGTGGGCAAAGAGATCAAAACTTAGACTCCATACTGTCCCTCAAGACAGGTGAACTCAACTGCGTCCTCACGGCCTACACTAACAAACTAATTAACACCTGCAAGCAATTCCTTTCACCCAGTAGCTGCATCACACTAGCCAGGGCTCTACTGTTATCCAAGATCGACTACTGCAACACTCTCTACCTAGGCACCTCTGAAGGGAACCTCAACAAACTCCAGGTCCTTCAAAATAACACCTTAAGAGCAGCTCTAAGTATACCAAGTTCCTTGCACATCACTAGTTTCAGGCAGGACGCCCACTGGCTCCCGGTACGGGACAGAATCGCCCTCTGCATGCTTGTCATCACCCACAAGTGTCTCTCAAACACCTCCCCCAAATACCTACCTGATAAATTCAACATACGCCAGCCCACCAGACCAACTAAGATCATCTACTCGCACTGTCTAGCCGTGCCCAAGATTCCTACTGAAAAGAGCAGGGGAAGCGAGCTTCCCAGTTCTAGCTGCCAAACAGTGGAATTCCCTACCCCTTAACCTCAGGACGGTACCCGCATTCTGGACCTTCAGAGCTAAAGTAAAGAGTTGGCTCTTCGGGAAGCTCCACGATTGTTCAGTCCCTGGCCCAGCCGGACTGACTCTGCCCCGCCCATTGTAACCTCCCTGCCTGACACTGTATCCTGTGGCTCCCCTCCTCAACCACATTCTGTAACCTCTGGTCATCCTGCACTTATCTCAGTTGTTGTATTCTGTCTATGTATATCTCTGCGTCCAAAATCACCTGTATTTCCAATAAATTTACCTGTATTAACTGTTGATCTTTCTGTACACAATTCTGTAACCTCTGTATCTCCTGTAAAATTACCTATATTAACTGTTGATCTTTGTGTACATAATTCTGTAATATCTGTATTAGCTTTAAGCGCCCAGTTACCTGAGGGCTCGGTGCGCGGTACAAATAAAGAAATTAAACTAAACTAAACTTTGGCACAGAGGCTCTCAATTTAGCTTCTTCATAGGACATGGTATTATTTAGTGGGGTCCCTACTGGTCTCCAGAAGGGTGAAGGCGCAGTGTGATGATGTCTTTGTCTCGGGGGGGCGAGGGGGGGTGATAGCTCAGGGGCAATGTGCTCGCCTTGGAAGCAAGACTTCACGGAGCACCACAAGTTCAACCCCTGAGTCCGTGCTTAGAAACCTCTGGGTATTAAGTGCGTTATAAATAATCTATCATATCATATCAATGAATGGTGCCCCCCAAGGTAATTTAAATGCATCAAATGGCCTTGGGTTAAAGAAATTGCACCTATATCTTGTTTTCCATTCCTTGAAAGTCCTCCAGGGTGCAGAGTATGTCATTGTCAGATGAAGCACAGCCCCCAAAACTTCACCTGCAGAGTTTTGTGATGGCACCCCAGAGAGACAGGGGTTCTCTCAGGGGAGCCAACGTAAGAGTGAATTTCCATGGTGGTGCCATTGGCCATCCAGATTTTAGGGCAGTAGCATTGAAAGGGTATTAACATTATTAGAGATTGGTTTCCCTCGGGGGTGCCCAGACCCCGGAAAACCTGTGTACGGGTCCACTGGAACACCATTGATAGCTTTAAAGTTCAGAAGTTTGCTCTCTCAGGCACAATCAAGCACTGCTGGTGTCCCAATGTCGCTGCCCTCCCATACGCCAAATCCCTGAGAATCACATGATCATGTGATCCAGTGATCACATTGAACCTGTAGCCATCATATCTCCTGTCATATCCTTTGTTTGCAAACAGAGCTGAAAGGAGGCAAACACATTTCCCTTTCTAAATAAATAATCTGCATAGGTTGTGTTGGCTGGAAAAGGCTGATCTTAGAAAGTGAGAAAATGGGGGTTGTGGCCAAGATGGCAAACCGGGTGGATGTGTCCTGATTGCGCTCATTCCCGGATCGTGATCAACAAATAGAAAAAATATGGGCACAACCTGAAGGAACCTGGCAGCAATGACTTCCCCTGCACATAGGCTCTTGGTTTGTAGAAGTGTGAGGGCTGTGTAGGCGCTTTAGCCTCTACTTATCCCTGTACTCCAGCATGGCAGAAGTCCATTTTTCCCAGTGTCTCCCCACTTCTCGGAAAATAGGGTCCAACATAAATGTATGGATTGAGTCACCCACTCTATGTCCCTGATCCGAATCATTTTATTCCACCACCTCCCAATGTCTGCGCCATTAGTTTTAAAGTAACAGTTTTTATGCATTTGGTATATGCTGTGGCTGAGATTTTGATGTGTTTGTCTGAGTTGAGGGCCACCAGCGCTGATAAGCATCTGAATAACAATGGGAATGGGGGCTAGGTTATTTCATTTCCTTGGATATCAGATCATTTTCTGTGACCATTTTTCTCAAAATCTTGATAAAATTGACATGATTAGAATATGTGTTCTTGAGTGCTTGGGGAGGCAGGACCAGCACCGCCTAATGCTGGGCTTTTCCATTTTGCTGTAACTACTCGGCCCACACTTACATTTACTTAAAAAATCCCTCCATCCTGTGGAAGAGTGATTTTGTGAACCAATGCGCATAGTATATTCTTCAAAGGTCATTGGGAAAGTCTTCACCTGCTAGTTCTTCTCATTTCGGAATGGAGTTTTGGAAGTCATGTGAAAGTTGGAGGTGATTATAAAAGTAGTTGTGTGGTGAGGTGAAACTCTTGTTGCACATCTTCAGAAGATCAGTTCTCTCTTTCCACTATGACATGTAAAAGGTCCTTCAACCCCAAAGTGGCCCACCTCTCCAATTTCTCACATTATGAGATGGCGTTCAGGTTTGGACTACACACAAAAAAGTGTTCCAAATAGCAGATGGTAATCACGGGCAGCCAACAGCAAACACTGCAACACCGGTTGTATGTTATAAAACAACCTTTATTTTTCATTTGCTGCAGTTAAAAAATCCATTAAATTTGCCCAGTGAGAGTTTCTTGCCAGACAGCAGCCTGACGTGTTTCGCCACAACCCAGTGGCTCACCCACAGGAAGTTCGTTTTTATAAAAAACACGACACCTCAGTGGAAACAAAGAAAAGGTGACTTACAAAATCAACATCATGGCTGGTGGCCATTTTGGCTTGGGCTGCTAGGTCTCATTACTAATCACGTAAAGTTACGCCCAATTCAACCTGTTTAGTTTGTATTGCACAAGTAAAACATGACTTTCAAACAAAAGTAATGAAAACACAATTGATAGCATTTAGATGTTAGTATTTACAAACTGAACAGTTGCATATTGCTCGGTCCGTGATGGAAAGGCGGAGCCTAATGGTGCATACTAAAATGTTGTTAGTATGGTGTTATGGACATACTTTAAAATGACACATTTCTCCAATTTAAAAGCCAGGGATATGTTCACCAAATCCCTTTAAAGTTAGTAAATTCATCATTATAAATGATTTAAAAAAAAAATGCCAAGTGCTTGGACATGCAACAATCTCTGCCCCGAGCCATGACAAAAATGATACAATGCATTGAAATCTGCAAAATGTGTTTACAGACCAAGGTAGTCATTGCATTTGTGTATCACTATAATAGTGGGGATATATGTATGTGATTCAAATTGGGTTCTCAGTTATACAACAGTGTTGTGAAAATATAAAGTGCATAGTGCATACCTAATATATTAAAGGATATTTCAGTATACATAGATATTTCCATGTGCAAGAAATGCATTCCTATGATGAGGATAATTTCACATTAAAAAGAACAACATTGTCATAGTATCAAGTGCATAGAGCAAACTACTGACGTTCTCTAAACAGCATTGATATTTTCAAAATTGCATAATACAACCCTAAAAAAAAAAATTCTTGCAGAATCACATGCATAAGATCTACCTCAAATAATAAGTATGCAATGATGCATTCCTATAGTTGCTATATTAGGCATGATAGGATTGAAATAGGTATAATAGAGAAATATGTTCTAAAGTGCCATCTGCATATGTAAGACAAAGAATAATCGAGTCCTAACACTACAATAAGTTTCTAATCACACTATTGTAAAAGCATCCGAAATCTAAAAGATGTATAAAAGATACCACTGCTCAGATAACATGCTGAAATCGTGTTTTCATAGATATAAATGCCCCCTTGTATACACTGGTTTGCCAAGTAAATTTAGATTTTGAATCATATTGTAAGTCACCATAAAAAGTGAAAGATACAAAGTGATAAGTAAAAAAGGAAAGAAAGAAAACTTTGCACAAATAGTCAAAAACATCAGGTTTCAATATAGGGTCATTAAAATTGATGAGCTTATTGGGGCTACTATATCATATGAAATATAGTCCTTATGTCCCCAAAAAGGTGTAAAGCTCCTCATCAATGTTGTGTCCCACCGGGGTCTTACTCTCAAAATCTAAAATAAATGTAGTCATTTCTTGTCGGAGTGTTCTCTCATTATCTCTTCCCCTGGGACCTGGAATGACCTTGTGTATGCCAAAAAATGTTACATAGGCTGGATCAGCATTGTGTGTTTCAGAAAAATGTTTCTCCATGGGGTAGGAGCAGTCTTTGTTAGTAATAGCTCTAACGTGTTGCAGGATACGTACTTTGAGCTTGCATTTGATACTTCCAACGTACCATTTGAGACATGGGCACATCAAGACATACACCACCAGTTCTTATTCACATGTAATTTTGCTATTGATATGGACCAAATGTTTCAATATTGGATGCACATAGCTTTTGCAATTCCTTGCGTATTTGCAAATCTTACACCTGGTACATTTAAAGAAACAAACTCCTGTTGTGGAAAGCCAGTTGGTATTCATATCGTTCCTTTCCACGGCCATGTAGCTTTTTACCAAAAAGTCTTTTATGAAGGTGCTTTTACGAAAGTTAATATCAGGATAGTTGTGTAACATACTACCTATGTCTTTATCTGCTTTTAGCACCTTCCAATACTTGTTGATTATCCGTTTGATAATTCGTGAGTGGCTTCAAAATGTCAAAATAAGCTTGGTGGTGTTTTCCTCTTCTTCTTTTGCTAGGTCTGTCTTGGATGTTATTAACATTTATGTCTATTAATTGCTCAGACCTTCTGATATGCCCTTTCAATGATATTTTTTGGGTACTGCTGTTGTTGGAAGTTTTGGGCCGTTACTTTACTGGCTAAATCAAAATCCACGATGTTGCTGCAATTGAGTCTGATGCGGATGAACTCTCCATATGGAATACTCCATAGAAGAGTCTTGGGATGGGCACTGTTTGCGTGTAGAGGGATGTTGGCACCTGTGATTTTTCTGTAGAGACAAGACTCAATTTTTTGCGCCTCTATCTTGACTTCTACATCCAAGAATACGATAGAATGGCGGCTGTGGTGTTCAGTGAACTTGAGATTAACATTGTTAGTGTTGAGTGATTTAACAAATTCACACCACAACTCAATGGAGCCATCCCAAATTACAAATAAATCATCAATGTAACGGAGCCACAACACGATTTTTTAATTGTATTTTTCGTTGGCTTCTGCCCATACTGTCGTTTTCTCCCAATATCCCATCATTAATTTCGCATATGATGGTGCGAAGGTCGTGCCCATTGCAGTTCCCAGGGGTTGGCTGAAAATGTCATTATTGAATATGAAAACATTGTTATTCAAGCATATTTTGATCATCTCTAGGATCATCTGGGAATGTTGTAAATGATTCAATGATCTTGTATTGAGGAAGTTTTGCAGGCGAAAATCCCATCATTATGTTTAATAGACGTGTAAAGGGATACAACATCCAGGGTTGCCAGTAAGTAAGTGGGTTCACAGGGAAGTTCGTCCATTTTCAGTAGGAAATCCGTTGTGTCCCTAACATATGATGGTAGTGTAGTTACGAAGGTGCAAAGAACCTCATCTATAAATTGGGACATATTTTCCAAAAGTGACCCGCACAGTGTCACAATTGGTCTACCAGGTGGTTTGAGGGAATTCTTATGGATCTATGGAAGGAAGTAGATAGTGGGAGTTATTGAGTTCTTAGAAAATAAGAATTTCACCATTTCCTCCTCAAGAATGTCTGCCTTTTGCCATTTAGTTAGGAAAGTCCATACATCATTTTCCAATTGCTTAATGGGATTGGTCTTCAATCATTCATAACAGTTCACATCATTTAATTGTTTGTAAGCTTCAGCAATGTAGTCGCTTTTGTTCATTATGACTATATTACAACCCATATCTGCTGGTTTTATTATGAATTTATCCAGCTTCGTAATATCTGTTAACACTTTCTTTTGTTTTTTCGACAGATTGCTCTGGGGTTGTCTATGGATTTTTCTTCTTTCTTCTTTTAAGTCAACAATAACTACATTGGCAAAAGCTTTGATGTGGCTGTTCTGAGTACTTTGCGGATTGAATTTCGATTTTCATCTTAACCTGCTGGTCAACGGCCAGTCTTTGCAAATCCCCAGTCTTTCCAAGTTGGTACCAAACTCATTACTCTCTGTGTGACTCTCCTGTTCTAGATCATCGAGAGTTATCAAAGTGTCCATTTCTGCAATAGTGATTTCTGTCCTTCCCTCTAAGATATCTTTCAGCTTATTTTTATATGTAGAAGTGGCAAAAAACTTCTTTAGTCGCAGTTTGCGAATAAATCTGTCCAAATCTATCCTGGTTTCCACATAGTTGAAACTGGCAAGTGGACAGAAATTAAGTCCCAGTTTCAAAATTTGTGTCTCTTCTTTAGTGAGAACATGAGTGGATAGATTAATGATCTGCTGATTGTTGGTGGCTTCTGTAACATGATTAGTTATTTCCCAGAGTGCAGCGATCTTGGTGGCAGAGAGCTGTCTGAATTTGTTGCCCCTCTGCCCCCTCCTCATTTTTTTCTCCCACCTCATCCTTGTCGTTTTGTGTTGGAGGCGCCTCCTCTGCCTTTTTTGTTTTTTGTCCGCCCGTCCTGACACAACAGTCTCATTTCCTCTAAAAAATTAAGGCGTATAATGGGCTCTTCTTCTACGCCTTCAGTCACATCTGACTCCAAGGTAGAGGCTGTTGATTTCTGAGAATTTGCATTTTGGGCTGTAGGAGCCAATGGTGTTTCCTTAGCTTTTTGTCGTATTTAGTCAAATCTATGCCCAAAAGTATAAACACGACCTTGTTCGTAGTCGCCTTTGTCTCTTAGAAACTTCCTTTGCTTCCTCAATTTAATTTCTTCCTCGTATGTCTGTAGTCGCCTTTCTCTCTTAGAAACTTCCGTTGCTTTCTCAATTTCATTTCTTCCTCATATGTCTGTAATCCTATTTCAATGCTAGCTTGGAGTTTTTTTCCTTCTTCTGTTTCTTTTATAGTTTTCATTTTTTCCTCCAAATCCACAATTTGTTGCAGAGTTTTGATGCAATCGTTGCCTGCATATTTCACCAGCAATTCTAAGAATTATTTTGAGCAATGATTGGTTGCGTCACCCCATTCTTGCAGCATTAGGGGATCCTGCTCCTCAAATGATGGTATTGTGAGAATTCGTAGCCCACATGGTATCCTGCCCACGTCTAAGTAATTCTGCAAAGAGTGTTCTTCCCACCATTTGCTGATCTTTTTTTCCCGCGCCTTTTCTAGATCTTTTAGCAATGTTATTTCATTGTTATCCTTTGTTTTGGCTGTTCTGGGTAAATCCTTTTCTTTAATTGTTGGCAAAGTTTCATTGAACAGCGAAGTTGCCTGTTCCTTCCTTTCTGCCTCTCTGCTGGCCTGGGAAGCCATAATAGGTAGAGTTGGAAATCCACTCTATTTTTTCATTGGAGTCCGTGAAAAATGTTTTGTTGGTCTTAATATTTATTTCCTAATTTAAATTTCGGAACACAGTTAGTATCCAAGTTGGACGGTGGTCGCTGGTTAGTACTTTAAAGTCACTGTACTGCTACACGCTTCGTTTTGTGGGGGAACTCGCAATTTAAACATTCACCAAGCATTGTGTTTCAGTAAATTAGAAAGGCGGTAGGGGTACTTACCGATGCAGCCTTTACTTCCTGCGCCCTCCGACACTGTCAGTTTGTGCTGCATCCAGCGTTCCTCCTCCAGCTGCTACTGAAATTGAACATTATAGGAAATCCTTTTGACGGGTTCCCAGCAGCTTTGGAAGCAAAAAACACCACACCCGAAGTGCTTCCAAGCGCATTATGTCCAATATTGAAGCATTGGTCCGGCTCCGCGCTGCAACGTGGTCAGCGTGAAAATATTTCAAATATAAACGGCATCAATTAATATATATATTACACGGCCTGCTGTAGCGGCTGTGTAGTTATGGTTAAGTTGCTCAACTCATAGGAAGAGCACTTTTTGGGTGGCTTATAACTTCGCTCCCCATGGACGAATCCTCACCAAACCTTGCAGTAAATGTATATGGCCCACTCTGATTTATTTTGCCAAATTTGGTGAGGGTTCATCAAGGGGGGGCAAAGTTGTAGGGGATCCCAAAATTGTTTTTTTTTACAAAGACATAATGGGGAAAAAAACGTCCAGTAGTTGTTTTTAAAACGACCAAAAAGTAAGTCATAAAAATGTGTGATATCTGTGTCTGGTCTGCGGACTCATTTCCCTATTTAGTCCGCTGACCAGACTGTGATTGGCTTAGAAGGTAACGTGGTATCTGCGGAAACCGGACGCGCCCAGTGATTGGATGGTGAAAAGCGTGAAGTGCGTCAGATTTTGGAAAAACCTGCCATCTTGGATTCGCAGACAGCGGCCGGTGTCCGCGGACATCGCAGTAAAAACATATTAAAAGACACAACATTGCACTTGTCAAACTTATCAAATAATCTCTGGGGGGGGTGAGAAGTGATGAGGATGGGATGGGATATGGCTGAAAGAAGCAAAAAAACAGGTGTTTTTCACTGTAAAAGTCAGCAAACAGTCCGGATGTTCACGAACAGTCCTGTGAAGTTCGGGGACACTTCAGATGTTCGGGGGCAGTTCTTGGATGGCTTATAACTTTGGCACCACTCAATAAAACTGCATGAAATTTCGGAATTCTATTATAGACCTGCTACTGGAAGGCTTTGCAAAGTTTAGTGGGATTCTGTAAGGTTCGGGCGAAATTAGAGGGGGGGTCCCAAAATAACGTAAAGGCTTATAAATGTGGTGCCATTTGACGAATCTGCACAAAAGTCTGCAAGATGATTCTGAATCAAATACACATGTTTGGTGGGATTTTGTCAAGAGGGGCATCCCAAAATATTGTAAAGGCTGATAAATGTGGTGCCATTTGACAAAATCTACACAAAAATTTGCAAAACAATGTTAAATCTAGATATAAATGTTTGTGTTAAGTTTGGTGGGATTTTCTGAAGCAGAGGCAAAATTAGAGGGTGGTCTCAACATTTTTAGATGGCTTATAACTTTGTTGCCATTTGATGAATGTGGACAAAAGTTTTCAGAAGGATTATAGACCCAACCTTGAAGGTTCGTGTAAAGTCTGAATGGATTTTGTCAAGTTGGGGGCTAAGTTATAAGACTAATGTATATACATACATTTTCACACTTTTGAAAAAAAAAACATGGGCGGATTTCATGCAAATTCATGTAAAAGCATTGGCAAGGACCGGAAAGCATGGTTTTGCAAACATGCTTATGTTTTATGTTTTGACAGTGTCATAATGTAGGTACAAAAAATAGTGGTATACCTTTGGTGACTGAGGTATAGCCTGTAGCCGTGGGCAGTGGCCAGATTGTCCAGGTCATGGTATAAGGTCATGACCAGGACAATCAGGCTACTGGCCTTGACCGTGAGGGATGAGAAATGGTGTAAAAGTGCCCATGTCCATCTGGGACTGGCTTTTTGATAAAGTTATTCAAAGGTAGGATAGGTTTGAAAGGGAAAAAAATGTGCTTGTGGTAATATGTTCATAGAGTTCGGACTTTGCCTTCTGCAGGCTGCCATGGAAAGGGAAGAGGGGCTCTGTACTGAGCCCCACCTTCTCTTTCCATGGTGGCCATCTTGGAAAAGGATTTTCCTTCCTACAACGCGACACCGCAGGCGTCCCGCTTTATGAAGAAAAATCTATTTTTTAGCACCCCGGGCACCCCGGGTTCTTGCTTTGGGAACCAGGGCTGCTAATGGCCTTTATCCACCATTGCAGAGGCAGCAATGGAGTGTAATGGTCTGGAGCCCTCGTTATTTATTTATTTATAACGTGCCAAAGCCCGCAGACATCAGGGCACACACAGACACACTTCGCTTGGGCCTATAACGTGGGCTGCCAGGCCGTTATCCAAAGTTCCAGACCCTGGAACGGGGGATGTACGCCACATTATTCCCATTAGCATAATAAAAAATGCTAATGGAAATGTTGGAAACATGTATTGAGTCTATGTATGGTCACGTGGCACTGTCCGGAAGGTCCACAGTGATGTCAGATGTTTGCAGACGTCAACAGGAAACAAAAACAGTGGGAAAAGTATAGCATAGCTCTCAACTCACCCGCTTTTGGCGGGTGTCACCCGCCTTGCAAAGGCTGACTCACCCGTCAAGCCTCCTGTACGCCCACTCATTCCAATGGGTGTCTCACCCGCCAAAAACAAAATCGGGTGATTTCACCCGCCATTGCGAGACAAATGGTTGAGAGCTATGGTATAGAAGTGTTAAAAATGATGCTAGAAGGTGGGAAATGGCCGAGTTTTAAGGTGAAATGTTGTAAATTGGACACAAATGTTGCATATTGGGGTAAGTATGATATTAGTAAGTTGTAGGAAAATAGCATGCACTGGTAAAAATCAATGGAATTCTCTGAAAAAAACTTTGTTACGGACGTTATGGTTAATTTCCGTGCACCTAGCATGCTGCGAGGCAAGTTGCTGCCTCGACGAGTAGGGCCTGTCTGACCCTGTCCCCATACTGTGCCTGACTTGCTCATGCCGGGCGCTGAGCAGCACCACAACGAGGCTGAACCTCGTTTTGATCCCAAAACATCCGCCGGCAGGCGGAGTCGCCGGCGGCCAGCCCGAAGGCCATACAAAGGCCCTGTTTAGCGCCCTGTTCGGCGCATGGGAGGCGCGGCGTGGCCTGCTCCCTTGATCCTGCTCCCTGAAGTTTGCTGCAAGGTCCCTGCCTGCTGCCATGATGGACTCACATAACCACGCTCCGGCCCGTCGACCAATATCACGGGCAAAAAATCTGTGAGTACACTACCCTGTTCCGAACCCTTCCTCCTGAAGCTACGATTACGCATTAGCGCTGTACGCGCACCCTCATGCATCGCCGCAATAGCGCTGTCTAAATGATCCTGCACCACAGAGTGAGTAACACGACTGTGTACCTGAAATCTTATCTATAGGACACCATCCACTATTATCTCTGTTATTGTAGGCACTGCTCTGCTCTCCTGGCCCTGTACCCACGTACCAATTTGTTCACGAGTCTAACTGTACTGATGTCTGCACTCTTGTCACCTGATACTACCAGATAGCCTCATTTGCGCACTGATATATCTTCCGGCTGCCTGTATTTTTTCACCTCCTCCTTGTGCATAATTGTTGCCAATCTGAACACTTGAATCTAGATACCTACTGTCTTGCATTTTAGCCTAACTGCCACTGAATCCTGTGGCCTCACCAAATGTTTTAACATACTGTTGATCTCGATTCCAGAAGCTTACTGTCATGCATTTCAGCCTAACTGCCTCCTATTGAATCTAGTGGCTTCCCCATGTGTTCAACCTTAGTGCTTCCTCCTGAGCTCGGGTGTGTACCTGACGCACCCTAGCCTATTTAGACCCTTTGGTCGCTAGTGAATGTACTGCGCGACCTATCCTAGACCCTTTTGGTCGCCTGAGACTACACTGTGTAACCTATTCAGAACCTCTGGTAGCTAGTTACTGTACCTTATGATCTATCTGAGACCTTCCCGACTGCCTGCCACTGTGCCACGGCACCCTGTGTCCTACTCAAGACCCTTGACCCACCGGCCAGGCACATTGCTAACATCTCTTAAGGTATGTACTTTAGCCATTATAGTGAATCTTGAATCTAGGTGAACCTATCTGCACTCAATACACTTAGACTATAAGACTACTAAACATCTGACAACCACCAGATATCTAGACATCCCACCAACAAAGAGGGTTATGACACCCGCCATGCCTAACACATCCATTGCCTACCTAGCCATACTCTCTACACTTTCTGCCTTAGCGTTTACGGCAACCCCTCGCCACATTCTGAATACAGAAAGAGAACCAACCAAAAAGATGCACACACAGCCATCACCAAATCAGACTGCTCCCCTGACCTGGACGCAACTGAATCAGGCGTGTCCCACCGGACTAAGGAACTCTAGACTAGGCACTAGACTACCCAAACATCCGGCGCCCTTCTCCCAGACCCTGACCTGGACCCAACTGAATCAGGCTTGTCCCACCGGACTAAGGAACTCTAGACTAGGCACTAGACTTCCCAAACAGCCTGCGCCCTTCGCCCAGACCCTACTGAGTCAAGCCCATCCCACCAAACTAAGGAACTTCAGACTAGACTCCAGACTCTCCAAACCACCAAGTGCACACATACCCCTTAGCCACACTACCACCAAGTGCACACATACCCCTTAGCCACACTAGGAAGGAGCCCAAACACACTAGCCGAAACACGCACACAAGGAAACCTAGCTGCAGTCAAACCCCTTGCACCAAATCCTCTGAAACTTTGCCCAACCAGGCCCACACTAGCAACAACACCAAAATAACTCAAAACCTCAAGGGAGGCCTCAACAACGCTAGATCTCTAATAGCTCACGCCTCGGAAATTGCTGACATCATCACCTGTAACCAACTCGACTTTCTAGCAGTCACCGAAACATGGCTACACAAAGCCGCTGGCCCTGCCCTCATGATAGCCATACCCCCAAACTTCACCATCTTCAGAAAAGACAGGGAAACTTCCAAAGGAGGAGGCATAGCTCTTATCTGCAGAGCCAACCTCCCCATCAAAGAAATAGACAGCCTCACTATGCTACACTAGCAACAACACCAAAATAACTCAAAACCTCAAGGGAGGCCTCAACAACGCTAGATCTCTAATAGCTCACGCCTCGGAAATTGCTGATATCATCACCTGTAACCAACTCGACTTTCTAGCAGTCACCGAAACATGGCTACACAAAGCCGCTGGCCCTGCCCTCATGATAGCCATACCCCCAAACTTCACCATCTTCAGAAAAGACAGGGAAACTTCCAAAGGAGGAGGCATAGCTCTTATCTGCAGAGCCAACCTCCCCATCAAAGAAATAGACAGCCTCACTATGCCGTCAGCCGAACTACTCTCCCTAAAGTTAGAAATCTCAGCCACACGTACTACCACAATACACCTTATCTACAGACCCCCTGGTCCACTAGGCACCTTTGAAGAAGACTTAACCACCTTATTAAACACTAATGCCAAACCGGGAACACAAATCATCCTATTAGGCGATCTCAACTTAGGCTACAAGGACCCAAAAGACTCCAATGCATCCACCATAGCTAACACTATTGGGGACGCAGGCCTCACTATTCGGAATAACAGCCCCACTCATTCTAAAGGCCGCACATTGGACTGGGTCGCAGACATCAATTGCGTTTCCCTCATAACTGCAATTGAACCTTGTATATGGACAGATCACTATCTGGTCTCACTGACCATTTCGGACCTTCCACAACCCAAATCTACCAAACTTCATGCTCCACCGGCCCTCACCCGCTGCAAAAAAAAATAACACTCACTAATCTTCTCCCCCTGCTCCAACCCATCACTAATCACTCTAGCCAGTCCTCTAACCCTAACGATCTAGTCGACCTGTACAACAACACCATCAACTCGGCGATCAACACCATTGCGCCGCTGAAACCCACTAAATCAAAACCTATTGCCCATCTGAACACCTGGTTCACCCCTGCGCTAAAAGACTTACGCAAAGAGAAACGACATGCAGAAGCCTGTTGGAGAAAAAAACCCTCTCCCCATGACTAAGACCTTCTCACTGCCCTCACTAACAGCTACAAAAAACAAATCATTCAGGCTAAAAAAGAGACCTTTAATGACAGAATCAAAAAAGCGAATTCGAATACCAGAGAAATCTTCTCCATTCTGAGAGAATTAGAATCCCCAATTGCACCCATAGATTCTTGCACCAAAGACAAAGCCTGGTGCACTAACATTCAAAAAGCCCTATGCAACAAAATCATAATGCTACAAGACAAAATACGAACCAAAAAATCCGCCCTCCACAACATTGCCCTCTCTACGCAAGAAGCCATCCTCCAGGAACTTGCCACCAACCAAACTAAACCCCCTAACCAATTTAGCTTTAGAGCCATCTCTACTGTAGAAACTAAGAACATCATCCTGTCCTTGAAACCGTCCCAATGCCTTGGGGACACATGTCCAGCCCCAATTATTAAAGAGGCTGCACATGAACTAGCCCCCTTCGTTACATCATTCATCAACTCCTCATTTAGATCATGCTCTGTGCCAACAAACCTTAAAGACGCAAGGATACTACCTCTACTAAAAAAAGTAAATTTGGACCCTAACGTCCCAATGAACTATAGGCCCATAACAACTGTCCCGTTCCTCCTTAAAATCTTAGATAAAGCTGCATATCTTCAGATCCAATATTATCTGGAGAGCAACAATTTACTGGGGACAAGTCAATCAGGATTTAGGCTAAGGCATGGAACCGAAACGGCTCTCCTTGATCTTAAAAACCAGCTAGACGAGCGCAAAGACAGAGGAGATGTATCTATTCTCCTACTCCTAGACCTATCAGCTGCCTTCGACCTGGTAGATCACAAGGTACTGTGCAATCACCTCAAATCGGCAGCCAACTTCTCCACAAAAGCCACGGCATGGATAAACTCATTCTTGGACCAGAGAACCATAAGGGTCTTCTCACCCTCATCAGCAGCGGATCCAATCCCCATCACCTGTGGAGGCCCTCAAGGGTCATGTGTTTCCCCCACGTTATACAATATTTTTACAAAGCCTCTCTTTGATATATTGGACAAACTAGGGGTGTCATATACCAATTATGCCGATGATACACAGATCCTGATCCCAATCCAAGGGGATTATGAAAAAGACGCCAGACTCATAAACAAAATTTACCAAATCATCCAAACCTGGATGGCCACACATGGCCTATGTCTTAACGACGATAAGACTGAGCTCTTAATCATTGGCTCCACCAATAAACTGAACAAACTACCCCAGCTTTACAACTCCATCACGATCAATGGCATTAAAATCAAGGTAGCTAACAAAGTTAAAACCTTAGCTTTCTACTTAGACTCAGCTCTCACCCTTGACAAGCAAGTAAATGCTACAGCCTCAGCAACCAGCTATACCTGCAAATTCATCCACGCCTGCAAACCATACCTTTCCACAGACAGCTGCACCACCATAGCGTGAGCCCTTATCCTCCCCAAATTAGACTACTGCAATGCACTGTACTTAGGCACCAGTAAACATAATATCAACAAACTCCAAACCCTGCAGAACAATGCCCTCAAACAGCCCTAGGTATCCCCAAAGGACAACACATATCTACTATTCAAAACTCTGAACATTACACACAACTGTCTGAACAACAAAGCTCCCGCATACCTGACAGAAAAATTCACTAAGCACACCTCTGAACGCCCCATCAGAAAGGCCCTCTCAAACAGCATCAAAGTCCCCAACTTCAAACTGAAAAGAACCGGTGGGTCTAGCTTCCCGGTTCTAGCAGCACAGCTCTGGAACTCCATCCCAGATGCACTTAGAGCCACCCCCTCCTTCCATGTGTTCAAAGCCAACGCTAAACTTAAAACCAACGACTGCTAAAGGCCCCAACTGTACCAAATACTATGTATATTCACTGTAAACACTGTAACTGTAACTTATCTTTACTGTAAGTCATCCGACAGTGCAACACAAAAAGATTTTGATATATGGAACATTCCTCTTTTGTAAGTAAGAATTGCTTGATGTATGAGCCTGCAATATATGATCCTGTAACTTAGGAAATGTAACGTACTCATGTACCTGTAACCCAAGATTTATTTTCTGCAAGCGCCCAGTTGCTCAACGGCCAGGTGCGCTCTATAAACAAATAAACAATACAATACAATACAATTTGCACCAATAAAAACGTATACAATTCAATGAAAAAAACTTTGTTAAAGGAACTTTATGGATAATTTGCACTAACAAAAACCTATGAAATTCAATGAAAAAACTTTGTTAAAGGGACGTTATGGTTAAGTTGCACTAGTACAAACCTATGAAATTCAATGAAAAAACTTAGTTAAGGGGATGTTATGGTTAAGTTGCACTAATAAAAAATTATGAAATTCAATGGAAAAACATTGTTACAGGGATGTTATGGTGACAGGTAAAAACGAAAAACCTCAGAAATTCGCCAGTTATGGTAAGCTAACCAATGATAACTCGCACCACCACCGTGCACTGCTAAGACTAACACCCAGGACATCAAAGATGACGTCACAAATGACATTGATGACATCACTGATGACATCACATGTGAAATTAATTTTGATGAAAAGTCCCTACAAGGGCTTGTTTTTATAATGTTGGTAACAAGATGTCAGGGGTGATTGTGTAATGTTAAACATGTAATAACTAGCTAACAATTCAAGACTTTCTACACACTTGTGCTAGTACAAACAATACATATGAAGACCCACAATGCATACAAATCAGAGGCACATACAAGGAAACTAAAGTAAGGAAGAAAGAAACAGCATCATCAGAAAATGTTGATAGCATTAAAGTGCATCTTCATGTATACAAATGAATTGTGTGTTTGAGGTCTGCTATTGCCGTATGCATGTGCACCATGAGCTAAGACCAAACCCTAAGGTAAGTACTTTAAGAACATATGACAAGGTTAACACCTAGATATACAGCACCTTTTGAATTTTAATATTCTGAATGTCAGTGAACAAAACCACCTGGCCTAGATATTTCAGTGAACCAAAATAAGTGAGCTAGATATGTGATGTCTTAGCAGTGCACGGTGGTGATGCGAGTTATTATTGCTTATGATCACTGATGACATCACATAAACAATTAATTTTGATTAACAGTCCCTACAAGGAGTTGTGTTATAAAGTTATTAACAAGAGGTCAGGGGTGATCGGGAGAACTATCATAAACTACTTAATGTATTAAACAAAACATTATATTGGAGTGTTGTTTTTAATACAGGAACCTAATCATACATACACACAGGCAATGGCTGCAGCATGCACCATAGATCTACAATATTTTTAATATGGTAATTTTGGATAGTAAAATAATGAATGCTACCTTATCAGAGTTTTCAGTAATATTAAACATGGAATTAATAGCAAAACATTGTAGACTTACTACACACTTGTGTTAGTACAAACAATACAAGTGAAGACCCACAATGCATACAAATCAGCGGCACATACATGGAAACTAAAGTAAGGAAGAAAGAAACAACATCACAGAAAATGTGTCAATTACATTAAAGTTAATTTTCATGTATACAAATGAATTGTATGTTTGAGGCCTGCGTCCTGCCACATGTATGTGCACCATGAGCTGAGACCAAACCCTAGAGAAAGTACTTTAAGAACATACAACAAGGTTAACGTCTAGTTATATAGCATCTTTTGAATGTTCATATTCTGACTGTAATACTTAATGTATTAAACAAAACATTATATTGGAGTGTTGTTTTTAATACAGGAACCTAATCATACATACACACAGGCAATGGCTGCAGCATGCACCATAGATCTACAATATTTTTAATATGGTAATTTTGGATAGTAAAATAATGAATGCTACCTTATCAGAGTTTTCAGTAATATTAAACATGGAATTAATAGCAAAACATTGTAGACTTACTACACACTTGTGTTAGTACAAACAATACAAGTGAAGACCCACAATGCATACAAATCAGCGGCACATACATGGAAACTAAAGTAAGGAAGAAAGAAACAACATCACAGAAAATGTGTCAATTACATTAAAGTTAATTTTCATGTATACAAATGAATTGTATGTTTGAGGCCTGCGTCCTGCCACATGTATTTGCACCATGAGCTGAGACCAAACCCTAAGGAAAGTACTTTAAGAACATACAACAAGGTTAACGTCTAGTTATATAGCATCTTTTGAATGTTCATATTCTGACTGTAAGTAAACAAAAACACCTGGCCTAGATATGTCATTGAACAAAAACAAGTGGCCTATATATGTGATGTCATCAGTGATGTCATCAATTACATTTGTGATGTCATCTTTGATGTCCTGGCTGTTAGTGTTTGCAGTTCACAGTGGTGGCATGAGTTATGGTCTCTTAGTTTACCATAACTGGCATATTTCTGGGGTTTTTCTGTTTTACTTGTAACCATAACGCCATTTACAATGCAGCGATCCCAGGCGAGCCGCAAGGACCCCCTGCTCCTTTTGCCATCTTGTTGCCAGCAGCCATGTGCCCATGTGCCCCCAGCCCCCCTTGTGTTGCTCCATTCCCCGTCTCCTTTGCTTGCCCCTTCCCCACCCTCTGCTCGCCTCCTGGACCTCAATCCACCCGTGATTGGCTACTTGGGCCTACACTGTGGTGGGTCTGCAGCTACACCGTAGGATAACGCCATTTACAACGCAGCCATCCCAGGTGAGCTGCAGGGACCCCCTGCTCCTTTTGCCATCTTGTGGCCAGCAGCCATGTGCCCCCAGCCCCTCTCGTGTTGCTCCGTTCCCCGTCTCCTTTGCTTCCCCCTTACCCACCATCTGCCCGCCTCCCGGACCTCCCTCCACCCGTGATTGGCTACTTGGGCCTACACTGTGGTGGGTCTACAGCTACACCATGGGATAACGCCATTTAGAACGAGGTGATCCCAGGTGAGCTGGAGGGACCCCCTGCTCCTTTTGCCATCCTGTGGCCAGCAGCCATGTCCTCATGTGCACCCAGCCCCCCTCTTGTTTCTCCGTTCCCCGTCTCCTTTGCTTCCCCTTCCCCACCCTCCGCCCGCCTCCCAGACCTCCCTCCACCCGTGATTGGCTACTTGGGCCTACACTGTGGTGGGTCTGCAGCTACACTGTGGGATAACGCCATTTAGAACGAGGCGATCCCAGGTGAGCTAGAGGGACCCCCTGTTATGCTCACCTGGCTCCCACAGGGGCGTCGGTCGGACCCGGACAGCTGCGGTCTCCACCCACGTGATGCGTAGGGCAGCGATGACTGACTGGATCTGCCCTCCTAATCTTGACTGCTTAACCCGTAGAAATATTCTCCTTATATCCTTGAAAGATGAGCTCTCCAGCCTGCGTGGATTTGAAGGGGCGCATCGATTCCAGTTACTTCATTGGTTTGAAGGCTCGGGAGAGTTCCCGGAGAGTATTGACTCTGAGGTTCCTGGTGAGGACCAGTAAGTATTAAGTTCATAGAGTTCAATATGTCCGATGTTCACTCTTGTTCCCACCTTCCTTTCTTGTCTTGCAGCTGGCTCGTGAAAAGATGCTCTTGTGGCAGCTGGTGGCGCTCAGGTAAGAGTCTGTGTTTCCCGGCGCTGTCCGGTAAATGTTACACGTGGAAAACGTGTTGTTTTGTCTCTCTTTACAGATGCGTCACGTGAAAATATGGAGAGTCACAAAAGGATGCCTCCGGTGGTAAATCAGGTAAGTCTATGGTGGTAAGAATTATATTTGTTGGTTCCCTCGGCTCACCTTGTGGTTTTCTTTTGTCTCCTAGGTGCCGAAGTTCGGCGAAGAAATGATGGAGGCAGCGCCGACCTGAAGGATGCTGTGAAAGAAATGCGGCACGTGCAGAAATTATGTTCTTTACAGGTCCGGAGACGAGATGGATCCAGAATGAGGTGTGGAATAGAAATAAGTTTGTTTTCTAACCTTGTCCCTTTCTTTCCTCTTTGTTTTAGGAGCTCCGGATTCGAGGCGGGCGATACAGAAGACTGGATGCAGGCTGCAGGCAAGGTGAGCGTTACGCTGCTGGATGCAGAATAACGCGAAGAGTGTGTTTCTGGTCGGGCGTGGTTTAAATAGCCTCACAGCCTCATTGTGCCTAGATGCAAACTCCAAAATGCTGGTGGGGTGAGCTTCCCTGTCCTGGCCTCCAAACTCTGGAACACCTTGCCCACACCTATCAGAATTGAACCATCATTCCACTCCTTCAACAACAATGCTAAAACATGGCTGCTCTCCCAAGACTCATGAGACCTTGACACAGTCCAGACTCCATGTGGGGTACAGAACTAAATATACATTTTCTCTCTGCTCTGTCCCTGTATTATACGTTGTTAATGGTACACTTCGGTACATGTATATATGCTGTATATTTTTGTAACTCACTGTAACTACTGCTTTTTGTAACATGTTTAAGAGTATGTACATGTATATATGCTGTATATTTTTGTAACTTCTGTAACTATTGCTTTTTGTAACATGTTTAAGAGTATGCGCCCGGTTGCCCCTGGGCCTGGTTTTTTGCGCTTTATAAATAAAATAAAATAAAATCAAATTAAAAGTAGTCCCAGGTAAGAAGTCCCTAGAACCACACCCGAGGAAAAAATAGTCCCTGTAGAAAAATAGTCCCTTTCAGGCATCATGTTGTTTGGAGTCATTTGCAGCATGGTCTGCCTGAGGTAAGTAATGACGATGAGCCTGGCGCCTTAGGCGCCAGGACTGATTTCTACTATGAGCCTGGCGCCTAAGGCGCCAGGACTGAACCCAGATAGCCCCTAGCCGGGGCTGCTGGGGTTTTACTAAATGTCTAGATGCCTGTTCCCGGGGCTGATGGGCTTGGTCCGGATGCCTGGGGGTAGGCATCATGACAGCACTCCCCCCTAAGGCCCCTCCTAAAGTTGTTCTTCCCCTTGGCCCTGGTTTGTCTGGGAAGTTCTGATGGAATCTTTTCACCAACCGAGGTGCATGGACGTGGTCACTAGGTTCCCATGACCTTTCTTGTGGTCTGTAGCCCTTCCAATCGATTAAATAAAAAAGTTTTGATTGAACCATCTTGGAGTCCAGGATATTTTTTACCTCGATTTCAGGTTCTCCATCTATCAAGATGGGGTTGGGTGGTTTGGTTAATCTTGTTCCTGGTTGAACTGTTTTTAAAAGTGAATCATGTAAGACAGGATGAATGCGCATATTAGAGGGTAATTCCAATTTGACGGCTACCGGGTTGATAATGGCCTTAATAGTGTAAGGTCCCAAATATCTAGGGTTAAAAGTCTGAGTTCCCTTCAGAGGTATGTGTTTTGTAGCCAGCCAAACTTGATCCCCAATCTGGTATTGTGGAGTTTCACTTCTATGTTGATCAGCATTTTTCTTATATTTCTCTTTTGCTTGTTTCAAATGTTCTGTTGCCTCTTTAAAGGCTTGTGTAATAATAGAATGCAAATGACTAACTGCAGGCATTTCTAAATGCTGAGGCGAATCTAGTTCTGAGGTTCGAGGGTGATGTCCATATATGGTATAAAAGGGGCTTTGTCCGGTTCCTGAATGTACAGCGTTATTGTATGCATACTTGGAAATCCATAAAATATCTTTCCAATTACTTTCGGTCTGGTGTAGCATGCAACGTAGGTACTGTTCAAGGGTCTGGTTGGTCCTCGCCGTCTGACCATCAGTCTGTGGATGGTGACTGGTTGATAACCTCACGTCGATTTGTGCCAGTTGACAACATTTCTTCCAAAAATGTGAAATGAATTGACTACCTCGGTCAGAGACCAATACGGAAGGAAATCTGTGTATTCGAACAATGTTTTCGAGGAACTCCTTGGCCAGAATTGAAGGTGAAGGTAATCCCTTTAGAGGAATAAAGTGGGCCATCTTGGAAAAAAGATCCACAATAACTAGAATGGTGTTAAATCCATTACATGGAGGTAGATCTGTAATAAAGTCTAACGATAAGGTGTGCCATGGTGTAGGTGGAATATCCAAAGGTTGTAAGAGGCCAGCTGGTTTTTTCTTCTGACTTTTGTTTTGGGCGCAAATGCCACAAGACATTACAAATGACTTTACGTCTTTTCGCCAGGTGGGCCACCAGAATTGTCTCTTAATTTTAGCTTTAGTTTTTGCGATACCTGGGTGTCCTTCCATCAGGTGTCATGATAATTGGAGATGACTAGTTCTTGTAGTTCCTTGTGTGGTAGAAATAGTCCCCTTGATAATAAGGTAGGTCATTGATGACTGAGTAGTCCGAGCCTTTCTTCACCCAGTCCTGCAGGGCTGTTGGATCGAAGAGTTGTTGGATCTTTACTTGAATATCCTCTAGTGTCTGTAGAGTGGTTATGCCAAGAATTCTTTGTTCTGAAATTATAGGCACCGGTTCCGGGTTCGCATATGCTTCTCCCATCCCTATTCGGGATAAGGCATCTGCCTTGCCATTTTTACAACCTGGTCGATAAGTGATCACGAAATCAAACTCGGCAAAGAACAATGCCTATCGAAGTTGACGCGACGATTAGGCCTTGGCTGTTTTTAAATACTGCAAGTTCCGGTGATCGGTGATTACCGTAATGGTATGCCTGGCACCGAGAAGATAATGCCGCCAAGCCTTGAAGGCGGATTTGATGGCTAATAATTCTTTATCGGTAACTGCCTAGTTTAACTTGGGTGCCGAGAACTTTCTGGACCAAAATGCTACTGGGTGAAGTTGACCGATTTCAGGACCCTTCTGGGACAGGACAGCTCCCATGGCTAAACTGGATGCATCAGTATCAACTATGTATGGAAGTTCGGGGCGTGGATGCTTTAAGACAGGTGCAGACGTGAATTTCGCTTTCAGCTCTTGGAAGGCCTTTTCAGCTTCTTCGGTCCATAAGAAGCGTTTGTTTTTTCGCAAAAGTGCGAAATCCGGAATGAATCTGCGGTAGAAATTAGCAAATCCGAGCATGCTTTGTACCCCTTTAACCGAACATGGTGATGGCCACTTGAGGATTTCATCCACCTTTCGAGAGTCCATTCGGACTCCTTTTGGAGTCAGCATAAATCCAAGGAATTCAACTTCCGTAGCATGAAAAACGCATTTTTCCAATTTTGCATATAACTTGTGCTGGCGCAGTTTCTCAAGGACTGCACGAACGTTCTTCACATGGTCTGATTCTGAAGAGGAGTACACTAGAATATCGTCTATGTATACAACAACACAGACGTCAATGAGTTCACGAAGGACATCGTTCATAAAATACTGGAAGGCTGCTGGTGCATTGCACAACCCGAAGGGCATCACCTTGTATTCGAATAACCCGTACTTAGTGCGGAAAGCAGTCTTCCATTCGTCGCCTTTCTTTACACGTACCAGATGATATGCCCCTCGGAGATCTAATTTAGTGTAGATGCAAGCGTCCTTTACTTGGTCTAGTAATTCGGGGATCAAAGGCAATGTGTATCGGTTCTTAACCGTGGTCTGATTTAATGAGCGGTAGTCTATGCACGTTCTGAGGTCACCTTCCTTTTTTGGCACGAAGAACAAAGCTAAGATGCAGGGGACTTGGATGGACGAATGAAGCCATTAGCAAGGTATTGGTCCAAGTATTGTCGTAGGTGAAGGTTTTTGGGTTCCATAAGGGCGTAGATCCTACTACATGGAGGTTGTGCACCGGGTATGAGATCGATTTGACAATCGTATGATCTGTGAGGTGGTAGGGTGTTTGCCTGTTCCTTTTGGAAAACATCCTGGAATTCTTGATATTCCTGAGGTAACTGCACAACTGGAGTAGCGACTGTGGCCAGGCCTTGGTTCAAGGGTTTTTTCGGGTAACAAGTATGTGCACAATCCGGGAAGGTTATTCTCTTCTCTCGCCAATCAATACAAGGATTATGTGTTTCCAACCAAGGTATCCCCAGTATTATTTGGAACTGCGGGGCTTTGATTAAATCAAACACAATAGTCTCTCGATGCCCATCCTAACCCAATAGTGTCATCTCTGCGGTGGAATGAGTTACAGGCCCAGAGGCAATTTCAGTTCCATCGACTGTGGTGATGACATCCGAAGTGGTCCTTTTGCAGAGAGATAGATTCATCCTAGAAGCCAACTCGTGGTCCACATTGTTTCCTATGGCCCCTCTATCAATGTATGCCCTCACTGCGTGCATACGTGATGGCTGCCTTGGATCTATAAGGACCATTGGTATGATGAAGTGCGAGGTCTGAGTATCCTTCTTCAAGCTCGGCAAGCGGACCTCTACGCTTGTCGGGCGTGGTCGTTTCCCGAATCAGGCTCTGTTTGATTTTTATCAGCAACTCCGACTACTCTTTTAGATGTTTTTATAGGGCAATCCCGTAGAAAATGTCCTGAGGCCCCACAGTAGAGACACAATTGCATCTGCCGTCTTCTTTCTCTTTCCTTTTGAGTTAAGGGTCCCTTGACCCCCCGATCTGCATCGGTTCTGATACATCTGTTCCTATGAGGGTAACATTGGGTTTAACCAATACCCGATTCTCGAACTTAGCTCGATCAGCCTTTCTATTCTGAAGTCGGTGGTCTAACTGGACCACTAAGTCTATATATTCTGCACAATCCTGAGGTGGGTTCACAACTTGAGCCAAAACGTCTTTGAGTTCACCCCAAAGTCCACAATGAAATAATGTAATTCGTTTTACCTCTGGCCATCCGGTTTCCACCACTAACCTATTGAAAGTGGCGATATAGGTTAGTAGATCCTCGTTACCTTGTCGTAATGATAAAAGTTCGTTATCCAGGGCCTGTCCCTGTGAATGTCTGGCAAATAGTCTTTCCATGCTCAATTGAAAACCTTGAAAATCCTGAAGAAGAGGGTCATCTTGGTTAACTAATGGAATTGACCTATCCGCTGCGCTGCCACTAAGATATGATAGTACAAAGGCTACTTTGGTTTGGCCGTTCGGAAAAGCTCCAGGTCTGCATAAAAAGTGCAAGCGGCATTGGTTCATACACACGGCTAACTTTTTTGGGTCCCCAGCAAAACGTTCGGGTGGAGCTAAAGGAATGCTCCCTGGTAGAACCACTTGCACAGGATTGCTCGATGAAACAGGAGTTGGATTCCCCCCGAATCCAGGTAATGGTGTTTGCCCAGCTTGGTTTTGCAGTAATTGTCTAGCAAGATCATCAGTGCGCTCCTTTGACACAATCAGTTCTCTCCTGAGGGCATTAGTCTCTTGGCGCACAAAGTACACTTCTGCCCTAAGTTCCCCTAACAATAGGGCTAGTTGGTCGGTTTCTGAGGTTTCCATCATGCCCGGGTGGGGATTTGTAGATAGGCTTTGCGTTCTGTTACGCTCACCTGGCTCCCACAGGGGCGTCGGTCAGACCCGGACAGCTGCGGTCTCCACCCACGTGATGCGTAGTGCAGCGATGACTGACTGGATCTGCCCTCCTAATCTTGTCTGCTTAACCCGTAGAAATATTCTCCTTATATTCTTGAAAGATGAGCTCTCCATCCTGCGTGGATTTGCAGGGGTGCGTCGATTCCAGTTACTTCACTGGTTTGAAGGCTTGGGAGAGTTCTGGAGAGTATTGACTCTGAGGTTCCTGGTGAGGACCAGTAAGTATTAAGTTCATAGAGTTCAATATGTCCGATGTTCACTCTTGTTCCCCCCTTCCTTTCCAGTCTTGCAGCTGGCTTGTGAAAAGATGCTCTTGTGGCAGCTGGTGGCGCTCAGGTAAGAGTCTGTGTTACCCGGCGCTGCCCGGTAAATGTTGCACGTGGAAAACGTGTTGTTTTGTCTCTCTTTACAGATGCAGCACGTGAAAATATGGAGAGTCACAAAAGGATGCCTCCGGTGGTAAATCAGGTAAGTCTATGGTGTTAAGAATTATATTTGTTGGTTCCCTCGGCTCACCTTGTGGTTTTCTTTTGTCTCCTAGGTGCCGAAGTTCGGCGAAGAAATGATGGAGGCAGCGCTGACCCGAAGGATGCTGTGAAAGAAATGCTGCGCGTGCAGAAATGATGTTCTTTACAGGTCCGGAGACAAGATGGATCCAGAATCAGGTGTGAAATAGAAATAAGTTTGTTTTCTAACCTTGTCCCTTTCTTTCCTCTTTGTTTTAGGAGCTCCGGATTCGAGGCGGGCGTGACAGAAGACTGGATGCAGGCTGCAGGCATGGTGAGCGTCACGCTGCTGGATGCAGAATAACGTGAAGCGTGTGTTTCTGGTCGGGCGTGGTTTAAATAGCCTCAAAAGTAGTCCCAGGTAAGAAGTCCCTAGAACCACACCCGAGTAAAAAATAGTCCCTGTAGAAAAATAGTCCCTTTCAGGCTTCATGTTGGATTGGAGTCATTTGCAGCATGGTCTGCCTGAGGTAAGTAATGACTATGAGCCTGGCGCCTTAGGCGCCAGGACTGATTTCTACTATGAGCCTGGCGCTAGGCGCCAGGACTGAACCCAGATAGCCCCTAGCCGGGGCTGCTGAGGTTTTACTAAATGTCTAGATGCCTGTTCCCGGCACTGATGGGCTTGGTCCGGATGCCTGGGGGTAGGCATCATGACACCCCCTGCTCCTTTTGCCATCTTGTGGCCAGCAGCCACGTCCCCATGTGCCCCAAGCCCCCCTTGTGTTGCTCGGTTTCCCGTCTCCTTTGCTTCCCCTTCCCCACCCTCCGCCCGCCTCCCGGACCTCCCTCCACCCGTGATTGGCTACTTGGGCCTACACTGTGGTGGTTCTGCAGTTACTATGGCACTCTTAAGATATCTTTGTCTCTTCTCTGGCCCTCTTATGGTGTCCTGACTTTTGCTTTTTTGCTCACTCCATGGGGAAGGCTTTTCTGTACCTGTTTTTTTTTAAATAAAACTCTGCTATTGGGGAAGTTTTTTGACTCTGGTTGACTTCCCCAGCACAAAATCTTTGTTTTTTCTTTACTGGTCTGTAACAGGTGGCACATGGTGGTTACTTAATACATTTTTAATTGTTGGGTTCAGTCTATGAGATGGGGCACTGCCGCATACTTATGCAGTAATGCTCTTCTCTTGCAGTCTCTCGCCTTGTATCTCCTGATGAAGACGTTGTGCAATATACATTCTACGTAGAAACCGGTTGAGTCCATGTTCCAGGGATGTGATCTATACAACACCTTCTTTTCAGATCCACCCTGGTGGTAAATTGTTTTTACTGTTTCTATTACTGTATGTTAATCAATTTCTAAATATTAAAATAACTAGACGGTATGTGGGGAATGTGTACCTCACTCCTGATTGTTAATCAACTGTGTTATTTTTAGCTATTGTTGTTTGGTTGAATGTCACTGTGAATGATGTATGGTTTGAATGCTGCACTATGAATGGTTTTGAGGATGGACTAATTTTAGCCATGTGTTATGTTTACCCATGTTGTCATGTTATGTGATATAATGATGCTCGTTAAAGTAATGTACATTTTTAGTATCATGGTAAATAAAATTTGATACATTTTTGTAAGCAACATAGTTTTGCTCTCTGGACATTTTTTTCCGTATTTGTGGTTTACAATAATACTCTGGTCCAGGGTATAGAGTCTCCCTGATTCCTTCTGCTCTTGTAGTGTTGGGGTCTGCAGTTACACCGTAGGATAACGCCATTTACAACGCGGCGATCCCAGGTGAGCTGCAGGGACCCCCGGCTCCTTTTGCCATCTTGTGGCCAGCAGCCATGTCCCCATCTGCCCCCATCCCCCTTGTGTTGCTCCATTCCATGTCTCCTTTGCTTCCCCCTTCCCCACCCTCCGCCCGCCTCCCTGACCTCCCTCCACCCGTGATTGGCTACTTGGGCCTACACTGTGGTCGGTCTGCAGCTACACCGTGGGATACTGCCTTTTACAACCTGGTGATCCCAGGTGAGCTGCAGGGACCCCCTGCTCCTTTTGCCATCTTGTGGCCAGCAGCCATGTCCCCATGTGCCCCCAGGCCCCCTTGTGTTGCTCCGTTCCCCGTCTCCTTTGCTTCCCCTTTCCCCACCCTCCGCCCGCCTCGCAGACCTCCCTCCATCCTGTGATTGGCTGACTGTCTAGTCTTAAATGAACCAACCAAGGCAGCCCTCTGCCTGGCAGGCCCTGCGGCTAAGGGCCCCGAGACAAAGGGCGGCTCCTACAATGGCGGCTCCAAGACATGTCTGTAGGTGTCTAGAGGGGAAGCCAGTGAAGCCAGCAGTTAACAGACACCAGCAAAAACTGTAAGTGTGGAATGGGTGGGGTGTAGAGCAATTACTCTACACCAGAAAGCTCCCACCACTCTTCCTTACCTTTCCATAACATATACTAACATAGACACAGACCATGCATACTTAGAAAGATTTGTGACCAACAGCCTGAATTTATCCATGCCAGTATTGGAAATGTTGACTTGCACTGTATCCTAACATACTAGTCAATGTTAACAGGTGTCACACCTAGAGGAATTGTGGAAGCTGGCCCGCATCGCGTCTGGATAGGTTTGTGAACATCGACATCTGCCTCACTTAGATGGAATTAGGAAAGTTAGCATGCACCAAACTTGATGGAACTCTGATAGAAATGATAGAAATGTGAATGGCATGCGACACACTTAGATGGAATTCTTAGCTCAGGCCTGTCTCGCGTCTAGATGGGATTGTGAATGTTGGTATGTGCCACACTTAGAATTGAGAACATTAGCCTGCGTCTTATCTAGATAGGACTGTAAATCTTAGCATGTGCCACACTTAGAATTGAGAACATTAGCCTGCAGTGTATCTAGATAGGACTGTAAATGTTTGCATGTGCCACACTTAGAATTGAGAACTCTAGCCTGCGCCGTATCTAGATAGGACTGTAAATGTTAGCATGTGCCACACTTAGAATTGAGAGCTTTAGCCTGCGCCTATAGGACTGTAAATGTTAGCATGTGCCACACTTAGAATGGAGAACATTAGCATGCGCCGTATCTAGATAGGACGGCAAATGTTAGCATGAGCCACACTTAGAATTGAGAACATTAGCATGCGCTGATAGGACTGTAAACGTTAGCATTGATATTGATATTGATATTTTATTTATAACATGCTCATAAACATGTGTTTCAGAGTGCGACAAGGCAAGGGAGGGGAACAGGGGAGAAAACAAAACAACGATCTTACTAGGCCCAGTGACATTGAGAACGCGCAAGTGCTTGGGAGAGGGTGCATGGAAAAAATGCAAGGGAGGGGGGAGCAGTGGAAAGTGCAGAGCAAGGGGAGAGCAGAAATAAATACTGATAAATACATCATAAGAACAGCAAACACGGCAATAGTAGTGCATGCAGCAAGTGCTAAGTTGAGGGAAGCAGACAGGGTAGGTCTGGTAAGTGCAAGTGACGAGGAGGGGGGCCTGTGTGGGTACAGATACAGACCCCAGTGCAAAGGGTGGCCAGAAGGCAGTGCAGGAGGGTGGAAAAGATAAGCAGGAGCCTGGGCCCGGTGGACAGAGGATGGCCAGGTGCACAGTACCAAGAGAGACCAGAATCAGCGGAGGAGAGGGGGGGCGAAAGCAGAAGCAAAGAGGATGGTTTTAAGGTTCTTCCGGAACTGGAGGTGGTTCTCCTCAGTTTTTAGGGTTGTAGGGAGGCTGTTCCGGAGGGAGTCCCCAGCTGAAGAAAGAGATTGGCCCCCAGCTTGTTTCTTAGAAAAACGACTGACCCTGAGGGAATTAGAGGTAGAGGAGCGGAGAGCTCGAGAGCGGAGGTATTTGCAGAGGGCTAGCTGAAGGTATTTTGGACCCAGGTCCCAGTAAGCCTTGTGGATAATGCAGAGGGTTTTGAATTTAATCCTTGAATCCACTGGGAGCCAATGAAGAGATTTCAAGGCTGGAGAGATACGATCCCAGGGTTTAAGGCCAAGGACAAGTCTTGCAGTCCTGTTCTGAATTAGTTGCAGAGGGCGGAGAGTAGAGGAAGGTAGATTTAGAAAGAGGCTGTTGCCGTAGTCCAACCTAGAGAGAACCAGAGCTTGGGATACCATGAACTTCTGGGGGAAGGAGAGGAAAGATAGAGTACCTCTGAGGAGGTGCAGTAGGAAGTTTGACTTTTTAGAGACCTCAGAGATGTGGGCAGATAAGGAAAGGGTGGAGTCAAAGATGACCCCTAGGTTCTTAGCCACACAGGTGGGGGTGCGAGGAGGACCCAGGGAAGCAGGCCAGAGAGTGAGGAGAAAGGATGGTGGAGGTGTGCCGATGAGGAGGATCTCCGTCTTGCTGGCATTCAGACAAAGATCATTGGCGGCACACCAATCTTGAATGGCAGTTAGGCATTCAGAGATAAGAGAGGGAGAAGAGGTGGCTGAGGGCAGCCTGAAAATTAGCTAAGTGTCGTCGGCGTAGCACTGGAAATTTGAGCAGAAGATGGCAATGCAATGGGCGAGAGTTGCCAGGTATTGGTTGAAAAGCCAGGGTGAGAGGTTAGACCCCTGAGGAACACCACATGTAGAGAGGAAGATAGATGATAGGAAGGAGCCAAGTTGGACCTGGGAGGGTTGGTCAGAGAGGAAAGAGGTCAGCCAAGCCAGAGCCTGATCAGTGATACTCAGGTTATCACGGAGACGGTTGAGCAAGATGGTATGGTTGACTGTGTCGAAGGCAGAAGAGAGATCAAGGAGGATGAGGACAGAGGGAATGTTAGAGTCAAGGTTGGAGAGCAGATCTTCACGGATGTTCAGGAGAGCAGTTTCCGTGCTTCTGGCTACTCTGAAGCCAGACTTGTGGTCTTGGAGAAAGCCAACAGAATCGGAGTGAAGGTTAAGCTAGGAGATGGCCAGCTTTTCCAGGTGTTTGCCCGGAAAGGGAGTGATGGAAATTGGGCGAAAGTTAGCGGGATCGGAAGGATCCGCTGTGGGTTTCTTGAGAAGAGGATGCACAAGAGAGCGCTTCCGTGAGGAGGCGAAGGATCTGGAGGCAAAGGAGAGGTTGCAGAAGTCGGCAAGGGCCGGAGCGAGGGTGTCAATATGGTCCTTGATGATTTTGGAGGAACAGGGATGAACCTTTTTTGATGAGGCTTTCATAGATCGAACTTGTCTAGCGACCTCATCAGGGGAGAAAAGAGGAAAGGACGAGAAGGTGGGTGGGGGGGTGTCTGAAGGAGGGTCAGAAAGTCCAGATGTAGAGGGGGCGGAGGGGATACGCAGGAGAGAATGGATATGATGTCTTGAGTTTTTGAGATAAAGTGAGAGGCAAGGGCATTGCAGAGAGCCTGGGAGGGAATAGGGGGGGTAGAGACTTCAGCAGGGTTGGCCAGCTCCTTGCAGATTTTAAAGATTTTGGCCGAGTTGTTAGATGCCGCAGAGACGCGGGCTTGAATGTGTGCACTCTTCTTAGTGCGAACAGAGATTCGGTATTGCCGTTGGAGCAGACGACAGGCCAGTTTGTCAGAGGAAGAGCAAGAAGTTCTCCATTACCTCTCAGCCGCCCTACACTTACTATTAAGTGTGGCTAGGTCAGAGTCAAACCAAGAGTTACAGGGCCAGGGCTGTGTCAGGGTGTGAATCAGCCAGAGGAGAGGTGGGGGGAGAGAAGGTGGCAGCGAAAGCCTCAACTGACACGCACTTCATGGGCCGGATGTCCGTGAAGGTAGGTGGCAGTGTAGGGGTAGGCTTGGCTTGGGGGGAAGAGAGTGAGAGATGAGAGGAGAGGAGGCAGTGATCACTCCAAGAGAGTGGGGTAGTCAGAGAGGTAGAGAGGGGAGGCCAGAGGAGATCAAGACATCAAGGGTGTGTCCTGCAGAGTGCGTGGGGCTAGAAGGGGGGATGGAGAGAGAGAGGGAATTGCAGAGGTCACGAAAAAGCAGAGATGAGGGACAGGGAGAATCAAGGTGGATATTTAGGTCCCCAAGGAAGAGGAGTTGGGTGGTTGCGGCCAGGAGGGAGGAGGAGAGGTCAGCCCAATCTGAGAGAAAAGAGGTGATTTGACCCGGGGGCCGATTGTTACGCTCACCTGACTCCCACAGAGGCGCTGGCCTGGTTCGCGCTGCTGTGACCTCTTCTAAGGTGATGCGCAGGGTTCGGAAGACGGACTGGACCGGGCCCCCAAATCTGGCTTGTCTGGCTCGCAGAAGTATCCTTCTGTAGGCGAAAATAGGGGATTAACTGTCTGCGGGGTAATGCAATCGGCCTCCCACTTTCCCCTCTCACCCTCCTCGAAACCCTTCTGTGATTTCTCGTAGCGTCTCACCTTAGGGTCTGGAAGGACGAGCTCTCCATCCTGCTTCTGATGCAGGGGCGCGTTGGTATCCAGTTACTTCACTGGATTTTCGGATTGGTGAGAACCAAACTTGCTTGGCTTCCAGGTAAGTTTTTTGATAAGATGTCCCCCTTGTGTCCATGCATTAATGTACTAATGCTAGTGTTTTTTTCCCCATAGGGGCCGGGGTACGGAATGCCGGGGAACAGGCACCGACCCAAGATGAGAGGTGAAATCCTTGTAGAAATCAGGTAAGTCTTTAATGAGCGTTTTTTGGTAATGTCTTTTCATTCGCTCATTAACGCTGATGACTCTTTTTCCCCTTAGGGGCCGGGGTCCGGAAATGCCAGGATGCGGCGCAGACCCGAAATGAAGAGGGAATGAATCAACAGGTAAGTCTTAACATGGAGATTTAGCTTTCCTTATTCCCTTCTCTCTCTCACCTTTTGTTCTGGTCTTTTTCTCCCTAGACGCTGGGGCGTCACTGCGAATCCGGATGATCGCTGCTGAACATGGAGGCGCTCTGTAAATGTGAGTGGAATGCGGCGCTGCAGCGATCGACGCAATGAGCTTTTAAATAAAAGTCTTCCTTTTCAGGATTGTCGGCGAAATGTCTCCGGAATGTGGATTTAGCAGGTAAGGACTTTTCCTTCTTCTGTTCTCTTCTTCTCTTCCTTTACAGGTGATCCAGGATGCTGGCAGGCGTGGCAGAAGTCAGGATGCAGGAGCAGACACGGTGAGCGTCCAGCTGCTAGATGCAGAACAACGCGAAGCATGTGTGGCTGTTCGGTGGGGTTTAAATAGCCTTGGAAGAAGTTCCAGGTATGTATCCTTCCTCCAATCAGGTATGTATCCTTCCCCGACCATGCCCGGATGGTGAATTAGTAGCACAGGTAAAGTAGTTCCTTTCAGGCCTCAAGGAGGCCGGGATCCTGCATCATGGTCTGCATCAGGTAAGTGCACCCAAGCACTCCCATAATGAGCCTGGCGCCTATGGCGCCAGGACTGATGTCCTTTATGAGCCTACCGCCATAGGCGCCAGGACACTGTCCAAAGGGCCCCTATATGGGGTTACTGGGTCCTTCCTTGGGGACTGGATGTCCGCTTTCGGGGATGCAGGGCTTGAAACGGCTCCCCGGGAGCGGGCATCATGACAGCACTCCCCCCCAAGGCCCCTCCCAAGGTTGTTCCCTCCGGGGGTTTTGGTTTGTCTGGGAAGAGTCGGTGGAATTTCCTGACTAATTGTCAGAGAGCACCAAAGTATTAACTGAAAAGGATACGGTACTTAAAAGGATACAGGTGGTAGGGTCTTCCGGATCCCTGTTCACGCGTTTTGATAGTTGTGAAGTCAAGTTAAGACCTTCCAAATGATACAACTCTCTGACTGGTAAAACAGGCAGAGCGATGGATCACTGGAAAGGGCGTGGGTAAGGTATAAGAAGTCAGCCTAGAACAAAATAAAGTATCATGAATAACTGCCCCGACCTGGGTATGATGGAATAGGAAATGTCATGAATGCACACACTGACCTTGAGTCTAGGGCAGATGAATCCAGCAGAGTCTCTTGAGGAATCCAAGGTAGAACAAACGACAAGGAAGGGAAGATTAGTAAGGGAGACTTATCCCGAACGGAACGAGGCTCACGCTAGATACCGGGTTGAGGCACCACAGGATAGCGTCCAAAGTACTGTTCACTGTCACCTTCCAATTATCCTTGAAAAGTTTCCTTCCCACGTAGTGTAAAGTATAGAAATGAATCAATCCCCCTGTTAATAACACAGGTGCAGGAGTTGGAAATAGCGCTCCTTTTAAGGTATAAACAAAGTACACGCGGTTCTGGACAGCCGCGAAGAAAAGAGCGTGTGCGTGTGGATTTACACGCGATTAGGATTCACGCAGTCCAGGCCAGCAGCGCTTGAAGACAACATATGCGTGTGGATTTTACACGCGAGCAGGATTCACGCAGTCCAGGCCAGCAGCGCTTGAAGATAGTGTGCGCGTGTGGATTTACACGCGAACAGGATTCACGCAGCCCAGGCCAGCCGCGCTTGAAGATAGTGTGCGCGTGTGGATTTACACACGAGCAGGATTCACGCAGTCCAGGCCAGCCGTACTTGAAGATAGCGTGCACGTGTGGATTTACACGCGAGCAGGATTCACGCAGTCCAGGCCAGCAGCGCTTGAAGATAGCGTGCGCGTGTGGATTTACACGCGAGCAGGATTCACGCAGTCCAGGCCAGCAGCGCTTGAAGATAGCGTGCGCATGTGGAATTACACGCGAACAGGATTCACGCAGTCCAGGCCAGCCGCGTTTGAAGATAGCGTGCGCGTGTGGAATTACACGCGAACAGGATTCACGCAGCCCAGGCCAGCCGCGTTTGAAGATAGCGTGCGCGTGTGGAATTACACGCGAACAGGATTCACGCAGCCCAGGCCAGCCGCGTTTGAAGATAGCGTGCGCGTGTGGAATTACACGCGAACAGGATTCACGCAGCCCAGGCCAGCCGCGTTTGAAGACAACGTGTGGATTTACACGCAACCAAACAGCTCCAGGAATCAGCGTGTGGCGGAAAACACGCTATAGAAGGCCAAAAAAGTAGCTGTAGTAACCTGCAAGGATGCAGACCGGAGGTTCAGCTACACAACGCCAAATGATTCGATCAGAAGCAGCGAGTGAAGTTTCCACGCTGCTTAAATACGTAATGCCGTAGTTCACGTGACGAAGCAGAATACACGTGAAGTTAGCGACGTGAAAAGTGCAAACGTCGTTTTCCCGGCAACGTGTCGAACAACCGCCATTTGGAATAGAACGGTCTAGCTGTTCTACGAGCGTAGGAGGTAGGACCACGTCCAGCATGCATGACACTAATCGAGGTGCATGCACATGGTCGCTGGGTTCCCACGACCTCTCCTGAGGTCCGTACCCCTTCCAATCAATTAGGTAGAACAGTTTTGACCTAAACATTTTTGAGTCTGAGATGTTCTTCACTTCGAATTCGGGCTCCCCATCTATTAGAATAGGTTCTGGAGGTTTGAGTAGTCGGGTTCCGGGTACCACTGGTTTCAGAAGTGACACATGAAAAACAGGGTGAATTCGCATACTAGCTGGTAAATCAAGTTTAACAGCCACTGGGTAATTATTGCCGTAATAGAATAAGGTCCCAGGTATTTTGGGTTAAAAGTTCGAGGCCCTTTGAGTGGTAAATATCTGGTAGCTAACCACACTTGATCCCCAATCTGATACGTAAATGCGTAGTTGCCTCTTTGAAGGCTTGGGTAATTGTAGAATGCAGATGTTCTACTGCAGGCATTCCGAGGTTCTGAGGTGAGTCAAGGTTTGAGTTTCGGGGGTGATGCCCAAACAAGGTATAAAAAGGACTGTGGCCAGTTCCAGAGTGTACCGAATTATTATATGCATATTCGGCTATCCAAAGAATGTCTTTCCAGTTGCTTTCAGATTGATATAACATACACCGTAAGTACTGCTCAAGGGTCTGATTTGTCCTCTCGGTCTGACCATCGGTCTGAGGGTGGTGACTGGTCGATAATCTTACGTCGATCTGCGCCATTTGACAACATTTGCGCCAGAAGTGGGAAATGAATTGGCTTCCCCGGTCAGAGATTAGTATAGATGGGAATCCATGTAGCCGAACAATATTTTCGAGGAATTCTTTGGCTAGGACAGAAGCTGAAGGTAAACCTTTCAAAGGAATAAAGTGAGCCATTTTGGAAAACAAATCCACAATTACCAGAATAGTATTGTACCCCGAACAAGGAGGCAGGTCCGTAATAAAACCCATTGATAGGGTGTGCCAGGGTGCTGGTGGTATGTCTAGAGGTTGAAGGAGACCGGCTGGTCTTTTCTGTTGACTTTTATTTTGGGTGCATCACCACAGGACATCACAAAAGATTTAACATCTTTTCGCCAAGAGGGCCACCAAAATTGTCGTTTCACCTTTTCCTCTGTCTTGGCAATACCGGGGTGTCCCTCTATTAATGTATCATGATAACCGGAAATAACTAGTTCGTGTAATTCCTTATGTGGCAGAAATAAGCGTCCTTGGAAATAAGGTAAACCATTATCTATGGTAAAGTCTGATCCCTTTTGTATCCATTCCTGTAAGGTTGTAGGGTCCAGGAGTTGTTTCACTCTGGCTTGAATGTCTTCAAGCGTCTGTAACGAAGTCATGCCTAGAATCCTCTGTTCGGGAATTATTGGTACTGGTTCTGAGTTTGTATCAGATTCTCCCATTCCAATTCGGGATAAGGCGTCTGCTTTGCCATTCTTGCAGCCAGGTCGATAGGTAATCACGAAATCAAATTCAGCAAAAAACAAAGCCCATCGGAGCTGCCGTGATGACTGAGCCTTGGCGGTTTTCAAATACTGTAAATTCCGGTGATCAGTGATCACTGTGATGGTATGTGGAGCGCCAAGCAGATAATGCCGCCAGGCTTTAAAAGCGGACTTAATGGCTAACAGTTCTTTGTCCGTGATTGCATAATTAACCTCGAGTGCCGAGAATTTTCTGGACCAAAATGCTACGGGATGCAGTTGGTTGGTTTCGGGATCCCTTTGGGACAGGACAGCTCCCATGGCTAGGCTGGATGCGTCAGTCTCGACGACATAAGGGAGATCATTGTGCAGAAGCTGATCTTCACCGAGGCTCCCTGGAAGCCAGTCACAAAAGGCCATCGGCCGGAAACGGGGTCTGCCGAGGAATCTCAAAATAAAGAACCCAGACATCTAGGACATCAAAGACCATCAACGACGACCGGGGTTCAGAAAATGTATGTAATGGCTGGGAGCAAGTCGATTTGTGTTGCCCAGAAGCGGGGACAGTTTGACGCCATGCAGCTTGATGACCGGAGTGGCAATGCTCCACATTTGCCTAAAAACATTGAAAGAAGGGCTCCCTTGCCATCACCGTCCAGCGATTTATCCCCCCGGAGAAAGTCGAGGTCGTGGACGACCGAGGAGAATCCGCCAGTGGGTTTCCCGTCACCCAAAGTCCACAAAGACACCGACAAGTGAAGATCCGAAATCCAGCCATGGTTGAGTCCCAATCGTCAACGCCGATGCCAACACCCAACGCCCGCTGTCGGGTCTAGGTTCTTCACGAGCCTTCTTTGTAGCGCTGAACTCTTTCATTGAGGAATCTCGACACCAGGGTTCACATTCTTTGAGGACTCTCAACGCCCTGTGGCTCCTGCTTTAAAGGGAGTCCACCCTTGAGGTATCCGTCGACAAACCGTTTAAGAAATTCTGCTAACTCAGGTACATTGGGGTAGTTGAACATTTTTGACCAGTAAACAAGACTATTTTTAACATTAATGGACTGGGCGGGCTAATACACTTTATTACAGGTTGCCCAGGTGGGGGATCCTCACCCAGAATTGTGCCTTAGTAGAGGGAGAAAACATTCTGACATTGTTTAAACTAACTTGTCATCCTTCCTATGTCCTATGCTGATACACTTTACTGTTTGATTTTTATACCAGTAGATATGTCATCAGTTGATGCATTTTAAAGGAGTCAATAGCTAAGTGTGGTACCACATAGACATTGTATATATTTGCCATATCAGATTTGCCAAAGTACAAAGTGTGTTATTAATTGTGTGTATATATTGGAAACTTTTTTTTATATAAAGAACTGTGTTAGCACATAACATAGTGTGTGAACATTCCTTTGTGGGGGCTTGGGGACTGTGCTATACTTATGAACCAGCCTGCATCACCTCCTGAGAGCTTAAGCCTTGGTTGCTCGTCCATTGCTACCCTATAGAGAATAGCAGGTTCAAAAGGTTGGAGTTTAGTAGGGATAGATGGTCCCCTGCGCATTGGTTTGTTGGTTGATCGTATTGTGGCCTGCAGCCTGGTACAAGGTTTGTCTGGGAACCAAAATCCAGAGGTTGCCTAGAGGTTAATTACTAGGTGAGGAGATAAGCTTTGTTGAGTGTTGGTGCTGGCAGTTGGTGGTTGCCCAGTATCTGTGACGTTATCTTTGTACTAGATTGCTTCAGTCAATTGAAATCATATGCACATCACTTCTGACTTGTTTATATACATGTTTTAGTGTACTTATGAACATTGGGACTTGCAACATGAGCCATGTATGGTGAAACAAAAGCCGACACGTGCGTTTCGACCGTAGTCTTTATCAAGGCAGAGAATGGTTGGTGTCTTAGGTGACAGTTGAAAGATACGCGGGCATCCGTGTTAGGGTGCCAGCTGCAAGCTGGATAGCTGAGCTGATCTGGATGTATCCTGGTCGTGCCTCTGGTGTCGAGGGATTCCTCAACAAAGTTTGTATCCTCACCTAGTAATTACCCTACATAGAAACTTGGTTGGGGTGCTATGTGCTTCTACTCTGCCATTTAGAGGTCTGGAGTACAGATACCCCCTCCAGTCTTTACACTGGTGGCAGCGGTGCAATGCTAATGGTTTTAGGAATCAGTGTGTAACCTTGCCACTTACAAAATATCCACACCTTGCTCATTTGAGGTTTTAGTTGTGTACTAGGATAACTTCGCTACAAGCAATGGAATCTATTGCAAATGATAAATTGACTCAGATGAGCTCAGAGACTCTCCAGAGTTCTTGTGAAGCCAGGGAGATAGACTATGAAGATAAGGCTAGGGCTGAGCTGATAGCTGTCCTGGTGGACTACCAGACTGATTGTGATGCTCTTGATGAAGGGGGAAATGGAACCACTTAGGACCCTGGCCCTGGGGTTATTATTGAATCTGTTTCTGGGAGTTCCACCTCTCATGTCACCTCTATTCTGAAACCCAGCATTGTTTCTTCAGGGAAAACCTTGGAACTTGAATTATTAAGGCTGAAATTGGCCTTTGAATGTAAAAAGTTGGAAACTGAAGCTGAACTAAAGAAGGAGGAGTTGGCACAGCAAGTGATACTCAAAGATAGGAATCTTGAACTTAAATCCAAGGGCACTGAATATCAGAGAATCCAGCTAGAGAAAGCTAGAGTGGAGACTTCAGCCAAACCAGTTAAGAATATCAGGTCCCCTGCCACCAAATTTATGAAAGATTTGGTTGGTGTGTATGTGGAGGGTTCTGATATCCTCCAACGGATTGAAGCATTTGAAATGGCTTGTGGAATCCATGATGTTGATAAAAGAGATTGTGCTAAGTGTTTGTTAATTAGAGGGCCTCAGACTGGTTATGACTGTATTCTTAAACTGAGTATGGAAGAAAGGGGTCAGTATGAATGCATGCAATCTGCATTGATTGCCAAATTTTGCAAGACACCTACCTAATACCTGAAAAGGTTCAGGGAATGTAAAAAGAGAGAGAATGTATATTGGATTGACTGGGTGAGTGCTGCGCATATGAACATGATGGGTGGATTGATGGATATCAGGTGAAAACCTTTGTTGAATTGTCCCACCTTTTGTTTTTTGAGCATGTTCTGAAGCCTGTTCACCAGAGCTGTGTCAGTATGTTGCTGACCAGAACATTTTGGATCCCTTTAAGCTGGCCAGGCTGGCTGACAAGTGGGTCTCCCACCGGGTGTCCCCTAAGGAACCCAGTGGGAAGGACAAGGACAAAGAGAAAGGGGCCTTTCAGATGTCTGATGAGTCCCTCAAGCATCCACAGCTGAGTAAACCTAAACCTTCCTCTCCTACAAACCAATGATCTAGTAGGGATACGTATTATGGGGGTGGAGGCAAGAGTAGCAGTTCTCCTGTGGTAAAGCAGGCTCCCAGAGGACCCAGTACCATACCTAGCACTCCTGGCACGTGTTGGGACTGTGGGGCTCTGGATCAAAAGAAGGGTGCCCAAAGTGTAAAGGTAATGCACTTGCAGTACAGGGTGTCAGCCTGACCTACCCTTGCTTCATGCCTGAGCGGAGGCCACTGTCCTCCCCTCCTGTACAAGAATCACATTTGGTGCTTCTGCAGAGATTTCCCTAGTGTCCCTTGGGCCCTGGGAGCAGTACGCAGAAGGTACTGGCTACTATCCCACAAAACACCCGCAGAATTTTGAGAAGTGTCCTCCTGAATGACAAGCCTTTTACTGGTTTGATAGACACTGTGGCAAATATGACAAAGGTGGACAGGACCCTGCTCATGCCAGAGGACTATGTAGGTGCTCCTCTGAGAACTACCAGGTTAGCTGGTGGGCCTCCCAAATTATCTCCTGCAGCCCTAGTCACCATCACAATTGCGGACAAGACAGCAAGGCTTCCCTTCCTGGTTCAGGACAATGTGCCTTCCAACATATTGCTGGGGAATGATCAAGTAGAGTTGGGGTTGATCTCTGATGGACTACCCCTGACTGCTACTGCAGTCACCATATCTCATGTTACACCGGGTCTGACTGATAGTTAGGTACCCAAGCCAAAGGGGAAACCCAAGGCGATAAGGAAGAGCAAGAGGACTACCTCTGTGAAGGGGGCTCCTTCTCTTCCTGCTGTTTCAACAGCACCCACTGGGATTCTTGCTCCAGACAGGCTGGGTCCAGTGGTAACCCCAACCTCAACTCCTGAGGGAGAAGAGCCAGAAGACCCTCCTGCGGGAGAGGCACTCAATCCAGAGGATCATCCTGACTTTCAATACCTGCTGGCTGAAAGGTGGCCCTGTAAGGGAGTCTTCTGCAAGGGTCAGAGAGAGTGCCACTCTCTCAAGAGTCTAAGAACACAGGCCCAGGCACAAGGTGAAGTTCCTAGGTCATTCAAAATGTATTGGGAGGGTGAGCTCCTTTTTAGTGAGCCCACTAAACCTGAACCTGGTGCCCTCAAGAGGTTGGTGGTACCCAAGGTTTACATGCCCTTCCTGTTGCAGTTGTTGCATGAAGTGCCCTTGGCCGGTCATCTTGGGACCAAGAAGACTAAGCAAAGGCTCTCTGCCCATTTCTACTGGCCCCGGATGGGAGTAGAAGTGGAGTCCCATTGCCGAACCTGTCCCACTTGTCGGTTGTGTGGCAAGACTGGAGGCAGTGTAATTGCCCCACTGCAGCCTTTGCCAGTGGTTTGCACACCATTTGAGAGGGTTGGCATTGACATTGTCGGTCCCTTAGACCATCCCACATCAGGTGGACACCAGTTCCTACTGCTATTGGTTGATCATACCACCAGGTATCGTGAGGCTACACCCCTTCAGACCATTACTGCCAAGGTGGTTGCCAGGGCTCTCCTGGGCCTTTTTACCCAAGATGGATTCCCCAAAGAGGTGGTTTCTGACAGAGGATCCAACTTCATGTCTAGTTACATGCAATCGAATGCAAGGAATGTGGGGTAACATATAAATTCTCCACCTCCTACCATCCCCAGACAAATGGTCCAGTTGAGAGGTTTAATATGACTCTCAGGGGCACCCTGGATGCTTTAGTAGAGCCCATAAGGAGGAAATGGGATCTCCTTCTATCATGCCTGCTGTTTGCCTACAGAGAATTGCTTCAAGAGGGTGTTGGTTTCAGCCCCTTTAAGCTTCTCTTTGGACATCCCGTGAGGGGGCCCCTTGCCTTAGTAAAAGAGAAGGTTTGCAAGCCACCCTTCCAGGTCATGCCAAGCAAGTGGGGGACTATGTGTTAGGCCTCGGAAGGAGGATGACACAGATGATGGGCTAGGCATCAGCGAATCTTAAGGACAGCCAAGAATTAAACAAGTACTGGCATGACTTTAAGGCCTTGCAAGTGGATTGGGCTCCAGGACAGGAGATCCATGTGATGGAGCCTACCAAGCCTCGAGCTTTGGCAGATAAGTAGACTGGACCCTTCAGGATAATATCCAAGATGGGGGTGAAGTCAACTATCTGGTTGACATGGGAGTCCCCGGCGTAGCCCCTCAGGTATTCCACGTTAACAGGCTCAAGCATTTCCACAGGCGAGAGGAAGTCTCATGTCTTCTGCTAGTGTCAGAGCAAGAGTAGGATGAGAGTGAGCCCCTTCCTTATTTGCTGCATAGCTGTTAAGTTGTGTGTCTCGTAACTTGTACGTACCTCTGATTCCGTACGACGTCCGTGTTGGGGAAGCTAGACTGCAGTTCAGGGAAACCAGTAGAGATGATGGCACAAGAAAGTAGCCTCAATCCAGTCCTGAGGGCACAGGAATGGACAGGGACCACCCCCCGATGCCACGGACCTTCTCCCTGTAGTAGATCGATGTCCGGAAGAAGCAAACACAGGCAGGACTGGCTCAAAATGGTCTAGAAGTCCAAAGAGATGTGAAGCTCTGGTTGTGGACCCCAGGAGGAGTGCTCAGAGTATCGCAGTGAAGGACTTGACACACACAGTTCAAAGGGATTCCAAGGGACAGTCAAAATGCTGGCTGAAGAATGCAGGATTGCCAAGGAAACGGAAGAGTCCAGGCCAAGGCGAGTCCAAGTGAAGCTGATGCTCTGTAGAGGCAAGCAAGAAGACTGGTACCCCAGCAAGGCAGCTAGACAGGGATTCCAAGAAGGAGAACCCAAGGACCCTCAGGGAACCCCAGGAGGAGGAGGATCCAGGGAGAAGGGGAAACAGGCAGGTAAGCAGGGAGGCCAGGCAGGTAAGCAGTGAGACCAGGCAGGGAAGCAGGGAGACCAGGCAACGAAGCTCCCCCCTAGAGACTGGAACCAGGCGGGGGGGAAACAGGAAACCCAGACCCAGCAACTAGGAGGCAAAAATAGAGCGGGAACAGGATCCAACTGGAGCCAAAAAGGGGCGACGAAACAATGGTGGGTCAGGAACGAACCGCGTTAAGACGCGATTCGTTCCCGCACCCAACCCCTATTTACAGCTGCGGCATGAAGCCGAGGCTTGGAGCGCGGACGGTTCCACGCATGCGCCGCGGTACTGCTGGGGCGAGAACGAGACTTGGAACACAAGCCATCGGTCACCTTGGTCCACGGCACACGCGTTCCTCCGTAGACGGAACCAGGCAGCAAGCTCGGACGTCGGGGAATCCCCCTCCCGACGATCCGATACCTGGAATAGAGCTGCCAAGGGAAGTGGCAACCCACAGCCTTCCAGGTACGTGTCCTAACAATAGCATCCCCCAGGATGGCTCAGTGGAGGGAGTGCATCACTCTCCAGATCTGACACCAGAGCAGAAGAGGGCCTGCAGGGCTTTGCTCTGGCAGTATACCCCTCTGTTCTCACAGACACCAGGCTTCACCCCATGGTACAGGCACGAACTTTACATGGTGACAGTGTACCTGTCAAAAGCAGATGCTATCGGATGTCAGATACTGTAAAGAACCACATCCAGGTTGAGGTCGCCAAGATGTTGGATCTGGGTGTAATTGAACCCTCAAGCAGTCCCTGGTCCAGTCCAATGATCCTTGTCCCTAAGGCAAGTTCCCAGGCAGGTATCAAAGTTTGGAGGTTCTGTGTGGACTACCAAGGAGTCAACACCGTCACCAAAACTGATGCGCACCTATTTCCCAGGGCTGATGAGCTTGTAAACACCATAGCTGCTGCCAAGTTTGTAAGCACCTTTGACTTTACCTCAGGCTATTGCCAAATAGCTCTGACGGACCAGGCCAAGGAAAAAACTGCATTCTCAACACCTGAGGGGCTCTACCAGTTTAGAGTCATGGCTTTTGGGTTGAAGAATGCACCTGCTGGGCTGGAGGCCTTTTGTGTGGCCTACCTAGACTACATTGCTGTCTACAGTTCCTTCTGGGAAGAGCATTTGACTCATTTGGTGTTACAGGCCTTGAAAAGGGCTAACCTCACTATCAAGGCCACCAAGTCCCAGATAGCCCAGGGGAAAGTCACATACCTTGGTCATGAGGTAGGAAGGGGTTGAATCCATCCTCTCCCCAGTAAGGTACAGGATGTACATGACTGGGAGACTCTCACTACTCAAACCCAGGTGAGAGCTTGTTTGGGTCTCACTGGGTATTACCGGAACTTCATGGCAGACTATGGAACCATAGCTGCCCCTCTGACAGCTGTAACTTCGCCCAAACAACCGAGGAAGGTTAATTCGGCGGAAGACTGTGAGAGGGCCTTTGTTGGTTTGAAGGAAAGCTTGTGTAGGGCACCTGTGTTGTATGCGCCTGATTACAGCAAACCCTTTATTGTTCAAACTGATGACTGTGACACTGGAATTTGAGCTGTCTTGTCCCAGTTAGATGACAAAGGGAGGGATCATCCTATCATATTCATCAGTAGGCAACTCAAAGGTAGAGAATTTAGGTAGGCTCCTGTTGAAAATGAATGTTTCAGTATAGTTTGGAGCTTAAGGCGTTTTAAGCCCTACCTTATGGTGTCTACCTTCAAGGTCCAAACAGACCATAAGCCCTTAAAGTAGTTTATGCAGATGAAGGGTGAAACCCCTAAAGCCTGCAAGGGCTAGACTTCACTATTGAGCATAGACCAGGGAAGAGTCCTGATAATGCAGAAGGTATGTTGACCTCTGGGTGAGGGTGTCAATCTCGTGGGAGATCAGACCACCCTAACCTCAGTCTGGAGGAGCGGGGGGCGCGACTGTGATGCTGGAAATGCATTGGAGGCACAGGGCCTCCATGTCCTTGTCCCGTACTCCCTAATCATGTACGTTATGTGTTGTTTTCTGCACAGGAGTCCATGTGGGAATTCTGGCAGTGCAGCTCTTCCTCTTTCTGGTTGTGGTAAACAGAGACCCTTGGGATACCTTTATGGCACCCATGGGTGGAGGTACAACCCTGTACTCCTAGTGTATGTTTTTTGGGCACCTGTGTGTGGACCACAGTGCAGGTTATGGACTGGTGGCAGCTCCATGCTGAATTTGACAGGTGCTCTGAGTATCCTCCATTTTAGCATACCCAGGTCCTGCCATAGGAATCAGTGGATTCCTAATAAAAGGCAAGATGGCCCCGGTGGCCTCTTGGTTTTTATTACCTGTTAACTTGTTTCCCAAAGTCCAGGGAAGCCCTGACTCTGTCCCTTCCCCTGACTGGCCTTTGGGTGGAAGAACCATATATGGTAGTGTGGGGAAGTCCAGGCCAGACTGGCTGGAGCCTTCCCAGTGACTGTATGTTTTGGGTACTCCCTTGTGGTGGGACCTGTGTGAATGGAGTGTGTCACCAATATGCATTCTATGTTATGGGCGTCTGGTTTCTGTGTGGATGACACAATGAATGAGACAGCCCTGTCTGAAACTGACATGAATGCAGTGTGGTGTGCTGAAAGGCTGGGTGTTTGCCCCAATCCACATTCCTTGTCATGGGTGTCTGGGTGGAAGTGAATGGCCTAAATGCACTGTGAGCCTTATTGGCTGCCTGCCTGCATGAATGCCCTTCTGTCTGATTGGATGGCTGAGCTTGGTTCAGCAGAGTTAATGAGGGTCAGATGTGTATATCTGGGGACCTCTCACTTCCCAATTTGTTCAGAAGATTTAGTTGAAACTTGAAGCTGCTTATCCTTGAATCCCAGCTGGAAGAAGAAGAATTGCTTCTGCTTTCCTTCGACGAAATCTGAAAGCTGTCAAGTCTGTCGAGGACTGATCTGAGAGAGGACCTGGCTACGAGACCTCTCCCGAGCAATGAGGGAACATCGTGCAGAAGCTGATCTTCACTGAGGCACCCTGGAAGCCAGTACCGAAAGGCTGTGGACCAGAGACGGGGTCCACCGAAGAATCTCGAAGTAAATCATCCAGACATCAAGGTCATCTAAGTCCATCGATGTTCGGGGTTCCGAAGGTTTACGTAATCGCTGGGAGCCAGTCGAGTCATGTTGCCCAGAAGCGGGGAAAACTCGGCGTCCGGCTGTTCAACGACTGGAGCCGCAACGCTCCACCTTTGCCTAAGAACATTGAAGGAAGGGCTCCCTTGCCATCACTGTCGACCGTTTGTCCTGCCGGAGAAAGTCGAGGTCACCAAAGACCGAGGAGAATCCACCGGTGGGATTCCCTCCACCTGAAGTCCACAAAGACGCAGATAAGTGAAGACCCGAAATCCAGCCGTGGTCGAGTCACGAGCGTCAATGCCGACGCCCTCTGCCGGCCTACATTCTTCACTGAGCCTTCTGTGCGGCACCAAACTCTTTTCATGAAGGAATCTCAACACCAGGGTTCACATTCTTCGAGGACTCTCAACGTCCTGTGGCTCCTGCTTTAAAGGGAATCCACCCTCGAGGGATCTGTCGATGAACCATGGTACAAATTCTGCATACTCAGGTACTTTGGGGTAGTTGAACATTTTTGACCAGGAAACAAGACTGTTTTAACATTAATGGACTGGCTAACACACTTTATTACAGGTTGCCCAGGTGGGGGCATCCTCACCCAGAATTGTGGCTTGGTATGGGGAGAAAACATTCTGCCATTGCTTAAATTAACTTGTCTTCCTTCCTATGTCCTATGCTGATACACATTAATGTTTGATTTATATGCCAGTAGAAATGTCAGCAGTTGATGCATTTTGAATAGCTAAGTGTGGTACCACATAGACATTGTATATATTTGCCATGTTAGATTTGCAAAAGTACAAAGTGTGTTATTAATTGTGTATATATATTGAACCTTATTTTTATTTTTAAAAAAGAACTGTGTTAGCACATAACATAGTGTGTGGACATTCCTTTGTGGGGGGCTTGGGGACTACACTGTACTTAAGAACCAGCCTACATCACCTCCTGAGAGCTTAAGCCTTGATTGATCATTCATTGCAACCCTATAGAGAACCTTGGTTCGGATGCTCTGTGCTTCTACTCTACCATATAGAGGCTAGAAGTACAGATATCCCCCTCCAGTCTTGCAACCCCAGCTCCACCAAACCACCCCCGTTATCCATGGTGCCATGTGTTAATATCCCCGCAAAAATATTGCAATACAAAAATATTGCCATATTTTTGCAGCGATATTGACCCATGGACCCTGCGGGGGACACACCTGCAACCCCTTGCATTATTTTAAAATGTGCGGGGGACACCCCTGCAACTCCCACTCCCACAAATTATTGCTCCCAAATATATTGACTATGGCGAGACAAATGGCCATATGTACAGCAATATTTTTGGTGGGGATATTTTTTAGGGATACCGTTATCCACTGCACCTACCCCGCATCCTATTTCAGAGTCCACTATACCCTCATAATGTGACCAACGGTCAGTGCTCATGGCCTACAGCCATAGCCAGTCTCACAATCCATGCAGCATGAGCTTCGCCCATGACACAGTCCAGTCCACAATAGACAAATCAGAGTAGACATTTGTCTTTGCCGAGGACCCGGCCCACTGCCCAGGCAGAAAAGGTATATCACTGTTTTTGTACTTACTTTTTGACACTTTCAAAAAATTAAAACACAGGACAGATTTGCAAAAGCATGCTTTTGTGTCCTTACTAATGCTCCTCGCGCAAGTTTGCTGCAATCGGTCCAGCACTTTGGAGTGTTGCCACAAGCAGGTCTCTTTTTCCCATTTAAACCCTAGGCTTTGGCCATGCCACATGCCCCAATAAGTAAATCAGAGTAAGCATTAGTCCTTGCCGAGGGCCAGGCCCACTGTCCATGCACCAAAGTTATATCACTAATTTGTGTACTTACATTTTGACACTTAGGAAAAATAAAACACAAGACAGATTTGCAAAAGCATGAAACTTTCTTTTTTCGAAGTCCGAGGGCTCCTCCCACACCATGACATGGAAGCCTCTAGGCTGGAGGCCTCCATGTCATGGGGTGAAGGAGCTCTATGACTTCAAAAATAAATTGTTGCATTTTGAAGATACTGTTCCTTCATAAAGAAATAATTTCCATTATGATTCGGTCCTTAATGGAAATAAGTTCTTTATGAAGTCGGAATGACTTAAAAAAGAAATAATTTTTTCTTGAAGTAATAGGGCTCCCCTCAACCCCATGACATGTGCGTATGTGAGTGTATGGTGAAAGGGTGCACACTTAAATCTATAGGTGGCTGCCTGTGTGAGTGTATGGTGAAAGGGTGCACAATTAAATGTATGGGTGGCTGCCTGCTTGTGCCTGTATGGTGAAAGGGTGCACACTTAAATGTATAGGTGGCTGCCTGTCTGAGAGTATGGTGAAGGGGTGTTAGGGAGAATTCTCAGAAATTTGGTAATTCCCTCCACCCTAGAGACCCCCAGCAACTTTGCTGGATTTTGAGGACTTTATTTTTTTAACTTCGAGCGAGTGAGACCCTTTTTCCCACTCTCTCCTGAATTTTAATGTATTTTTGAACTCTGTGTTTCTGTTGGTTGTGGAGTCTGACAAACTCCATAAGCATCATCTTTTACATTGTGTCACTCAGCACCTTCATTGCAGTGGCACAGGGAAGTCTTTCAGATTTCCCAATGGTTTTAATACCTTCTCTTGGATAAACTACTGTTTCCAAGAGCAGTAAAGTGAAATTGAGTTTTACTTACATTTGTAACATTCTAGACCCAGCACACACTATCTTACAATAGAGTGCTGGAGGGGGTTACCTAGTATCCCCTTTGTCCAGCTTCTCATGTAACAATTTTGTGTTACCCTCTTCTCACTGAATGGGTGGTGGCAGTGGTTTCATTTTAACTAATGTGGTGTGCCTTTACCGCCGGCTGCGTTCGCAGCTGCAGTAAAGCACCCAAGGGTGCCATTTATGTCAAAATGGCCACGGTCTTCTTTTTCCACCATTTCTTTGTAGAAAGGTCCTTCTTGAGATTTACTCTGCGCGCCAAACCAGGTTTGATCCCATTGTTCACTTTGCCTTTTGGCGGGATTCACAAGTGAACCCCGCCTCTGGCTCCAGGGTGTCTGGGGTGGGCAGGAAGTGAGGGGCGTGCCTGAAACTCCCTGTGCTTAGTCTCCTAGGAGACCCAGATGCACTCTGTGGTGATTGGCTGGCTGACTGTCCGGCAAGGACAGCCACCCTGCTGGGTGACTGACAGCTAGGCTGGAATGAATGGGAGAGAACTGAATAAAAGACAAGGCTTTTGGCTTGGAAGGCAGAGTCGACCACTGGACGAAGAAACCAAAGAAGAACTTGAAGAGAACGCCTGCTGCAACTCCTGGACCGTTGGTTTGCTCAGTGAAGCCCTGCTGCTGTGCTGAAACTCCAAATCCATATGGACAGAGAATCTCCTGCAAGGACGATTTCTCCCCTTGAGTTGGTGGGACCAATCAACTCCAAAGTAACCCACTTGGACATTCTCTCGGAGCTGGTTGCATTTCCACAGAGTTGCTGCTGGAAACCAAAACGCCAGGGAGAGGAACACCAGATTGTGTGCTTTGCTTTTAAGTTGGCCACGATCTCCCAGGAAGCCGGATTGACCGAGCCTGAGCCCCCTCAACAGAGCGCGGGACCCCAAAAGCATCGAAAGTCCATCTCGACAGCCAGAAACCACAGTGTTGCTATTTGCGCTAGTCCCGAGGAGCTGAAACACCGAAGTGCCACTTGTTTGAAAGATTTCCAGTTACGAACGGTGACCGTCCCATTGCCGAGCAGGAGTCCCCAGAAGTCTGCTCTCTTGTTCCCATGACTGAGGCCCAGGAACAGTGAGATCTGCAGAGCTGCACAGGAACAGGAGTCATCTGCTGCACTTTTTCTTGAATACAAAGGTACTGTAAAGTCTGAGAGAACTTACATCTTGCCCATTGACTTTGACTTAGCCTGTTATACTGAATGACTCTGCTGAGGGGATCCAAAAGTATTTGCCTGCTTAAGAATATTTGTGGTCTGTTGTTTGTTTTAATAACCTTTTTCCTTTTTACCAATCTCTAACAGTATTCTAAATGCAAACAGTAAGATAGTAATGCCCCCAGCACCCTAGCTATTGAAGTCACCTGAGGGTGTAGGTTGTCTCTGTGGGCCATCCCAAAAGGGTCTTTGACTGATTTAGAAACTAAGAGTATGCAGATTTGAAGTGTATTTGTGTGTTGCTTTTATATTGCTCCCTTCGGAAGAAGGCTTATTCTAACTGACTGATAAATACATTAATAATTGTTTATTCAAGAAACCTTGTGTGTAAGTGTGTATTTGAATACTTGTCACTGTGAATCGTTGTGTAACTCCCCTACAGCTCACATTGACCACTCTTGAGATAAACCTGGCTGCTCAACATGCTACCAAACTGTGTAGTACAAGCATATACCAAAGGTTGGGTTTCCTATTACCTGTAGTCAGAGTTGTTGTAGTGCACCCAAAGGGTACTGCATACAAACCTTGCCTAACACTGGTGGCAGGCGGTGAGAACATATTGTAGGGTTGTTACACTAAGAATTTACTTTGTTTTTGTTTAACTAAAAACCTTCACAAGGCTTAAGCTCCACTAGAAAAGCAATTGTAACATGCCAGATATGGATAACTTCAGGCAGGAAACCCCGATCATTCTAACAGTAGAGCAACTGAAAGAAATGTGTAAAGTCAGTAATCTCCCTGTTAAAGGAAAGAAAAATGAAGTGATTGCAAGATTGTTGAATAATCAAAGTCTGGGTAGTAGGCCTGTCACGGCTACTAACCCAGGAAATGTGGAAAATGATAATGAGGATGATAATTCAGAATCAAACTCAAATATTGTTGAAGAGTCAGAAGAGTCAGAGGAGTCTCAGGAAGAGAGCCCCTCTTTACCTCAACAGTCCCTTTTACCTCAACCTGTATCCACAGGGACCCCACAAGGTCCATCACTGAGTCCAGAATGTGTGTCTCTTGAGAAAATGAGACTTGAGTTAGAGTTCAAAAGATTACAAATCCAAGCTGAAACCAAACATCAGGACATCAAACTAAGGGAAATGGAAATGCAACATGCTCTTGAATATTTCTATCCCAGAGTCTTCTAGGTCTTCCAGTCCAAAGAGACCTTGCATGCCTAAAGAAGCAGTGAGTATGTATGATGTGAAACTTGATATTTTGGATTGGTTGGGGGCTTTTGAATATAACTATGGGATTCAGGGTTTCACAGGGAAGCCGTTGATTCCTTGGCTTTTGTCTAGGCTCCCCCAGGTTGCAACTGATGCTGTAATGGAGGTGGAGGAACTTGAAAGATTGGAGTATAAAAATGTGAAGCCAGCTAGATATGGGAAAACTCCTTCCCAGTACCTTACGCTGTTTAGGACCCTCAAAAAGACTGATGGTACCCATTGGGCTACCTGGGTGTGTGAATGTTTGAAAAACTTAGAGGGTTGGGTTAGGGGTTGCAGAGTAACTACTTTTGAAGGAATGAGAAATCTGTTTTTGTGGAATCTATTTTTGATGCCTGCTCCCCTAAGCTGAGACAGCACTTGGCTGACTCAAAAGAGATTGATCCCAAGAAGCTAGCAAAAGCTGCTGACTTGTGGATTGCCAACAGGGCTACTCACAAGGATTCTGGGGCCACTCATAAAAAGGATGAGTGTAAGCAGCACAAGAAAGATGACAACGAGAATTCTAAAACCTCCCATCCAAAAGAGGGCCACAACATAAGAAGGGTAAGCCATTTGGGAAAACAGGTCAGTCTAGTGAAACCTATGGTGCCAAACCAGAGGGAGGTCAGCAGAAGACCCCATTGTCAAAACATTAGGAAAATGTTATGCTTATTGGTCAACTGACAATGTGAAAGGGGATCCCAGATGCAAGGGTAAACCTTTAGAGGTCCACACTGCCTCCTTAGCCTTCATCCCTGAGGGAGAGGTACATATGGCAAGTGGAAACTTTCAATTATTGGCTGAAGACCCCGTTGGAGTCTCTGCCAGTGTTTCTTTAGTGTCCCTGAGTCTGTGGGAAAAGCAGAATTTACATGTGTATAACTCTATACCAGATAACACAAAATAATACTACAAGGACAGTGTACTTGTAAATGGTCAGGAGACCCCTGCCATAAGAGACACTGGGGCCAGCATTACAGTGGTGGATGAAACCTTTTTCAAACCACTAAGCTTCCTGGAGGCCCTATCCAGGTGGTTCCAATACTACCAGCTCTCATCCAGTGCAACAATATGACTGTAAGAATACCTGTCAGTGTACAAAGTGAGGTGCCTGGGAGAGTCCTGCTGGGGAATGACTTAAACACTCTTGGAGGTTTAAGGACGACTTCTCCCCTTGAGTTGGTGGGACCAATCAACTCCAAACTCCAACTCCAAACTCATTTCCACAGAGTTGCTGCTGGAAACCAAAACGCCAGGGAGAGGAACACCAGATTGTGTGTGTTGCTTTTAAGTTGGCCAAGAGCTCCAGGAAGATCCTCGGCACTCCCAGGAAGCAGGAATGATTGAGCCTGAGCCCCCTCAACAGAATGTGGGACCCCAGAAGCAAGGAAAGTCCACCTCAACAGCCAGAAACCACGGTGTTGCTATTTGCGGTAGTCCCAAGGAGCTGAAACACTGAAGTGCCACTTGTTTGAAAGATTACCGGTTGCGAGCAGTGAGCGTCCCATTACAGAGCAGGAGTCCCCAGAAGTCTGCTCTCTGGTCCCCACAGCAGAGGCCCAGGAACAGTGAGATCTGCAGAGCTGCACAGGAACAGGAGTCATCTTCTGCACTTTTTCATCAATACAAAGGTACTGTAAAGTCTGAGAGAACGTACCTCTCATTGTAGAGTTACTTGCATCGTCTACTACTCACAAGTCTAAACAGCTTGTGGCCCTAAATTTGATTCTTCTTTTCTTCAAAGACTTCTTAAACAATGTGCAAAGACTTTTCTACTTGCCTACCAGGAGTGCTTCAGCCCATGTAAGACGTTTGCCCATTGACTTTGGCTTAGCCTGTCATACTGAATGACTTTGCTGAGGGGATCCAAAAGTATTTGCCTGCTTAAGAATATTTGTGGTCTCTTGTTTGTTCTAATAACCTTTTTTTCTTTTTATCTCATGACATAAAAAACAAAGAGATAAGAGAAACTTGACATTATCATACAGAGGATAAGAATGAGCTAATAAGAGAGAAGAAGAAAAAAAAAAGGAAAAGAAAAAAGAAACAAAAGTAATATAGCAATCAAAACCAACGTGCCCTTAAAGTTCCGGAATTTCTTTACACAAATCATAATGTTATCTAATCATTCATACTAATGATCACTCCCGCCCAAATCTAGCTCTTTCAGAACTGCAACTACTTCAAATGTCAAAAGGGTTTCCTCACCAGATGATAATCGCTCCCAAAATATGTCTGATTTCAACCACCTAACATCATGTACAAATCATGTACAAATCTCTGAAATCTGGATACTCTCAAGGACCACTTAACTGGGCATTTAGAAAGTAAATGGCGAAGAGATTGAGTTTCATTGTCCTCACACTTATTGCAACTGCTATTCGGAACTTCCTCACTGTATCTTATTGACAGAATTTCTCGTGTGTGGAGTAGCTTCAATCTAAATCTCAAGAATGTTCATCTAATGGCTGAATCTGAAGACCAAGTTAAATAATGCAGCAAAATATGCTCTTGCTTTAGCAGTTTAATTATGAGAAGCAGAGAGTTTAGCCTGCATCATGTTATCATCGTCGTTCTAATCCAGTATGCTCGCTGGATCCGCAATAGGACTTCCATGGGGTTCTGGACAGGTAATTCTACTGAAGAATCAGAGTTTGCAAATTTTTCTTGCCATTTTGCCTCCAATTGATTGAGGAAGGGAGTATCTCTGCCTCATCAATGCTGCATCCTCATATAGTGAACAATTAAGAGGGTCTAAAATTAACCTCAGCATTGAGACCCATTTCCACTGCATAATTGCATTCAATGAGGTTAGACCCAATTTGTACCTCAGACAACTGATAGGAACACAGTTAGGCAGGTTCAAAAGTTTCTTTAGCAGTTTGGCCTCAATTTTGTCCCAGTCTACAATAAAAGATAAGGGATTAGAATCCAAACCAGACACAATGGCCGGAACTACTTTGCCTATATAGAAATTAATCATAGGCAAGGTAGAAAATGTACAGAACCTATATAGAATTTCCTTCATCTGTGCTCTCATATTAAGTGCCTTCAGTACAATTGTCTCAATGACGTGACCCATAGTCAGAAAAGATTCAATGCTGGCCCCTAGGTAGATGATCTCATTAACTAACTTGATGACCCGTTTTTCCAAAACCCAGGTGAATGATTTAAGTATGCTTTTTGGATGTTTAAATACAAGGATTTTAGATGTGTCTGGATTAATTTTCAAGTCATTACACTTGGCGTAGTCTGCTAAAGCAGATAGTAGGCGCTGAAGACTCACTTGGGTGTGGTCCAAGACCACCACATCATCGGCATATGCCAGCCAACTAGTTTTCAAATCTCCGATTTTAGGGGACTCCAGACCCCTATCATGCATCCATAAACTCAAATCTGGGATAAAAGGAATAAATAAGAAAGGGCAATCAGACACCCCTGCCGGACCCCTTTTTTTATCTGAATTGGGTCTGACAGTGAACCTGTTCTTGAGAGCCTAATTCGCATTGCGGTATTGTGAGGGAGTTCGTTGAGAATAGACAGGAGGTGTGGCAGGGCCCCCCAGGCGTTCAACTTTTTCCAAAGGAAATTTCTATTGATAGTGTTGAACGCCTGGGAGAGATCGATCCAGCCTCCAAATAGGGGAAACCCACCTTTCCCCCTAGAGTACGCACTTAGACAGCTTAATACCAGCCCACTGAGGGAGGTTGAAAGCCCCCTTCGAAAAGCGGACTGTTGTTTTGGAATAATGCCTTTAGACTTAGCCCAATACTCCATTTCAGCCAAGAATAAACCCAAAAAAATGTTACTGTCCGCATCTAACAAAGAGATCGGACGATCATTTGAGGCGGCCCGGTGGTCCCCTCTTTTGTATATCGGAATCACCACCGAAGTTTTCCAAGATTCTGGGAATTTGTAAGTAAGCAGGATGTTATTAAACAGAAGTTTCAGAAGCCGGGCCCAGAGAGGCGTTCCTTAACTGAGGTATCAGGGTCACCATACACCTCTAAAAAATGCCTGACCCACACCTGCTCCTGCAAGATCGTTTCTTGGCTGTCTAACATTTGGCCGTCCCCAGAACCTACCAATGCCCAGAAATTTCTAGAATTTCTGTGAAGTACTGGCCTCAACATCTTTTCCCCATCTTGCTGATAAATTAGATGTCTATGTGAGCGTACCCAATTCCTATACGTAGTATTCACACCCCTTAAATACTTATCAAGAAGCTCTTTATCAAAACCCATTCTTTTTAACCTGGCCAAAAGATTTCGTTTCAACCTCTTTTGCTCAAGGACATGGGGGTCAAACACATGGTTATGGGTCTTCTGTTTTTTACTGGCCTGGACAGTTTGGGGACTAAGATCCCACAAAAAGGCTTGAAAATTGGCCGGGGCACAGCACAGGGCAAGCTGACTGTCAGATAGTTGTTTTACTAGTCCCAACAGATTATTTATAAGCGTTGCACCCCCTTTGTCAAATTTTCTTAGGCGATTACCTGCAAAGTTTACTGTAACCTCTGGCTGATAGACTAATTGTGCCAAGTCCCTTTCTCGAGAACATGAGGCAATCAGCATATCATGGTCATCAATATTTCCTCTAGCCACAACAAATTTCGAGCAACGGTCAAAGATCTTTCTGGAGACAAAAACATAATCTAAAGAGGAGAAGAAGGTACCTCTATGCCAAATGGGCTCGCACAGAAGATCATCCACCGCATTCCCATTAAGCAACCAGAGATCCCGTTCCATCATAAATTGTAACCAGATTTTACCATTCCTTGATCTGGATTTACTCGTCCCTGATACTCTGTCCTGGACATCAACCCATTGAGAATTTAGATATCCTGCTATCAATAGTTGGTCTGCTAGAAATAAAAAGGCATATTTAACCAAATGGTCCGATAGATCTTGTAGAAACTCCCACAGATTGTAGCCCAAAGGGTTCCAATACAAGTTATCCACCACCCAATGACCCTGTGCCCTATTGCCAGACAGGCTCACTCTCACAATCTGAATTCCCTGTCTCTCTATTGATAACAATTCCGACGACATAAAGACATCATTTTTGCATGGAACAAGAAGCCCCCTGCAGGCCTACAGGCCTACCCCTCCCTGCCCCCAATTGCTGGGCCAGCTGTTGAAAAGATGAAAAACCCTCAATTCCCACGTTATACAACAAACATGTTTCCTGAAGAAATACCAGGTCCAAACTCAAGATGGACAAAAGTCTTACAGGATCAGAGAAAAGTGAATTAAATCCCCTGGAATTCCAGGAGAGTAAAGTTAGGGGCTGTCTGACTAGAGTCTCTGCTGTGGGATACCCAATTTAGGTAGGACTTGGGAGATAATCTGTGGTACAAGTCCTGCGTATTAGAAGAGCTAGAAAGCAAGGTCGTTGAAATCATAGACGAAGATCTCACACCCGTCTCGGGCACTCCATAAAGCTGAGAATTGAACATCTGGGGACACTGAACCGATATTATTATGCCCCACTGAGTCCAATCCTCTTTGGTCCCCATAATCATTTTTCTCCGCAGTCTTCAGTTTAGCTGCAGTTCAACTATGTTAGTATTCTGACTGTAGGGAAAAGCCAGCAATCTGATGTCCGCTGTTGAAAAATACTTCAAATAGGAAATAGAGTTCATCTCCGTCAGAATCGCTAATCGATTTAAAGGAAGATTTCCATTAACATTAGGCAGTTTTCTTGAGAGATAGACTTTGAGCTCCGTCTTTTGAATACTGGTTTTAGGCACTACTTGTCGAGAGTCAGCATTACTTTTCATTTGTGGACCATACTGGGGGTCAGAAACACTGGGCCAACCCATAACTGGCCAAAATAGATCCATCCATGACCTGAGGTAGTGGGTTGATACCCTCAAGTTGACTTGCTGCTACCGCCCCTATGGCTCTCTCTTCAACAGTTAATTGAACTGGCAGACTTACATTCGTGACAATTACTTTAGGAGCATGCTTCAAAAAGATAGGGGCCAGTTTTAACAACGTTTTGGCCTAGTTAACTTTCGGCACTGCCTTTAAGAAGATAGGTGCTATCTTCCTTGGGGGAACAAACAGATCGGTTTTAATTGTAACTGCACTTGTTGATTTGACCAGCGTCTCCGGGGAAGCTCCCACCCATTTTTTCTGAGTCTTTGGGAGGGAGTTTATCTTTTTCCCTTACAGGTATTCCCTGGCACTGTGTCGTCTGAGCCTTTAGACGATGTTAACTGCCCCTTCAGATTCTTAATAAACCGATTAGTGTCTGATGACTGATTTTTCTGTTTTGCTTTCTTCCGTTTCAGCCCCACTGAGGCCGGAGGATCAGCAGGAGGCTTGTTTGCATTCTTCTTACGTTTTTTACATTTCCCATTCGATTTCTTCTTTTTGGGCTCTTCCTCCAGCTCCCTCTCCCGAGATGCAGCCTGCCCCCCTCCTTTACCCAGCAGATCATTAAATGGTTCAAGCTCTGCCACCTGCCCCAAACGTAAAAACTCCTCCATCACTGAGGCCAAAAGCGGAGTATCATTCATTTTATCAATCGGTGAAATGCTTACCGGGACGGGACTGATGATATCCGGGGATTGTTGAGACAACAAGTCTATTTTCTCAGATAACACCCTGATTTCATCCTTAGATTCTGTCTATCTCTCCAGTAAATAATCCAGCTTGGTTGACTGCAAACTGGAAAGGGAATGTAATTCCCCCAATATCCCCAAAACGGACTCGTTTAGAGACATTTTTATGGCCACCATAGATATTTCGCTCAGTTCCAAATCTTTTGTAATTTCCAATAGTGTTCCGGACTACTGCTGCACTTCAAGTTTAAGATTTTCAAAGACCTTAACCAATGAGGTCAATATGAAATTAAGAGCCATTATAGCAGGAGGGACTAGTGCATTTGGATTAGTCGAGGATATTGCCTCGCATTTAATTTGCCTGCTGATTTTACGGTAGGTTTCTGGAAGCCAATTTCTTTTTCCCCAGTCATGGATACATCATTCAGTGAAAACGAAGATTCCATCATTTTATGACTTCCTAATTCTAGAAGTTCAGTGTCTGATGCATCAATTCCATCCACCCTGTTTAGGTCTTTTTCTGGTACATCCCCTGACTATAAGGGCGTACCTATGACTTTCTCTGGTAGATCCAATGCCAGTGGTGATGATAGCATTTCCCTTCTGTGGAACATTGTACCAATCGTGTTCTTCATTGAGGATGTGGTTAGGGTGTAATTCAGATTCGGCTCACATAAGTCCCAAATCGGGTGGCCCAGCGGTGTGGAAGCACCTGCTCTGGAGTCCCCTATAAAACCTGAACAGGTGGGTAGTTGTAAATCAGCCGTATAACCACCCTTTGGTGGAATAAAAGCACAACCGCCAGATTTATAGCGTTTGACAGTATATTTTCCCACCACATTATTTATCAGAGGTAGGGCAGACCTCTCCTCAAGAGTCAGAGAATCCTCCTCAAGTGAAGCGCTCCGTAGGTTGTAGGTTTTCGACATCAAACCCCTGTTCCAAGACAAAGGATACTTTTATTGCTGGCTTGCTGTCATGCTATATTGCTATATGTTATATTGCTTTGAATCCTTATGGTAATAGTATGCTAATAGTGGGTCAAAGGAGCACTTCCCGCACTTCCCGCAGTCACCACTAAAGCGTTTGTGAAAAAAAAACTTCTTTTTCCCACCCTTTTTTCTCTCCCCTCTTCTATTTTTTCCCCCTTTAAGCACCAGGCGCTAGGCTCTAAGCTGTCCTTGCACCTAAGAGCCTTGGGGGACCCTGGGGCCAAAAAGCTTGCCAAAAGCTTACCACTATCTGCAGCCGGCTCCAGAGCAGAGAGTAGAAATAGGAGCAGGAGATGGCAGATGCCGACGCCGCGTGGATACAACCAGCTTTTTTTTTGCCCACAAAATTACCAGAACTCACACGGGTCCATTGCTCCATGGCCTGTCTCCTGGTCCCAGTGGCTGGTCCCAGCGGCTCTCCATGGCTCTCCACAGAGCGCCTCTCCTCCAGTAGCCCTCAGCCCACAGATAGCTAGAGGGAAGAACCTCTCAGCATCTCTCATCACTCGTCTCACACAGTGTCAAGCTGAACCGTACGAACCTCACAGAGGCGGCCGCTTCCGACACAGAATCTTCCAACTATTAATATTTAAGATATTAATGTCCCCAGCACCCTACCTATTGAAGTCACCTGAGGGTGTAGGTTGTGTCTGTGGACCATCCCAAACGGGTCTTTAACTGATTTAGAAACTAAGAGTGTACAGTTTTGAAGTGTATTTGTGTGTTGCTTTTATATTGCTCCCTTCTGAAGAAGGCTCATTCTAACTGACTGATAAATAAATTAATAATTGTTTATTAAAGAAACCTTGTGTGTAAGTGTTTATTTGAATACTTGTCACTGTGAATCTCTGTGTAACTCCCCTACAGCTTACATTGACCCCTCTTGAAATAAGCCTGGCTGCTGAACGCGCTACCAAACTGCTTATATGAAAGGTTGGGTTTCCTATTACCTGTAGTCAGAGTTGTTGTAGTGCACCCAAAGGGTACTGCATACAAACTTTGCCTATTAAGGGATGCACACTTAAATGTACAGATGGCTGCCTGTGTGAGTGTATGGTGAAAGGGTGCACAATTAAATGTATGGGTGGCTGAGTATGGGTGGCTGAGTGTGCGTGTTGAGTGTACAGTGAAAGGGTGCACACTTGAATGTATGGGTGGCTGCCTGGGAGAGCCTGAGTGATGAAAGGGTGCACACCTAAATGTATAGGTGGCTGTCTGTGTGAGTGTATGGTGAAAGGGTGCACACTTAAATGTATGGGTGGCTTTGTGTGCATGTGTGGGTATGTTGAATTGGTGTGTGCTTGTGTTCAGAGGCGCAAAAAAAACTAAATTTCAGGGACGGGGCTGCTAACCCTTCAAATTTTGGAAGAGGTGCTAACTTCACAGGCGGTGGGGAGGGGCAAACTTATTTGGGTTGGGCATCTAACTTCTTTATGCATTCTAATGAGACTATTCTAGTGCAGTTTAAATGTTACAAGCAGATTACGCTCTGCTTTAAGTCTGAAAGCACCTACTTATGGACTGCTGTGAGAATAAGCGGTCTCCTTTCCCCTCTCTACCCTTCCAATCACTTCCCTGGCATGCAGGTACTAAACCCACATCAAGATTTTAATTGCCTGAAGAATTATGCATTTGAATACAGGTACAAACAGTGAAATGCTTTACGTTAGTAATGGCTGTGCCTTTGTTAACAGCGAAAGCCAGGTGCCGCTTAACATCTGTGCCCTGCTCTCTCCGGCAGCGGCTCTGTAGGTCAGCCAGGTCGAGTCCACATAGCCCAAAAGGTCAAGGAGGGGGTGTGGAGGGAGGGCTGAAGCCCAGCCAGCTCAATGGTGTTGCGCCACGACTTGTGTTTAATCCCTTGGTTACTTATTGGTAATCTTCACTACTCAGAGCCCTATTCTTCCTCGTCCCAGTACTTGTGTATGAGGCACTTTGACTCATACACAAATACTGGGATGAGGTAGAGGGACATGGAGGTAATGCCTGGCTTAGTTATCTGTTATCTTCATTACTCCTAGTCCCACTCTTCATCATCCCAATACTTACCTATGAGGCAAGGAGTGTCATACATAAGGATTGGGACAAGGAAAGGGACGTCTAGGTAATTCTGGGCCAAGAAGCTGATTTTGGGGATGGAGCAGGGGGTGGGAGGAAGAGGGGATGTGTGGCAGGGTATGGGGGTGCAATGGGGATTGTGCGATTAATCATAATGGTCATCCATGTCCAGGCTAAGCAGACTTGCTATGTGCTATTAGTGGCTAGAGAGACATTTTGGTGCAGCCAGTCTAGTAATTTCTTAGTTTGGCTTGACTTTTAATAACTTGTTATCTCTGATAAAGCAGTCCTACTAAGTGTAATTACTTGGCTAGATTGGCATTTGCATGCTGCCAGTCTAGCCGTTTCTTACTGCAGCATTGTAAATTGTTCTGGGCATCTGTGATCAAATAACCATGATATGTGTTATCGCTTTGACTTGAATTTTGGTGCAACCAGTCTAGGTATGTCTATATGTAGCCTGGCATGCTTTACTGTAATATGTTATTACGTGTCTAGACCTGTCTACATTGTGCAGCCAGTTGGACATGTTTTCATTGTGGCATGGCATTTTTAATAGCAATGCATTATATTAAAGCATTAATGTTCCTGTGCATTGTTGGTGACTTCCATGTATTGGATTTTTAGATTGGTGTTACCCTACAAAAAACCTCATACTTCTCCTACCACTCTCTTTACGACTCATTCCTCACCTCGGCTAAACGCTCCTACTACTCTAACCTTCTCCACTTCCAAGCCTCTCACCCTCGCTGTATCTTCCAAACTCTCACTCATCTTCTCTCCCCTCCTTCCCCTGATCCCTCTACCTCTTCCACCCTTTCTCCTTCTGACTTTTATAACGTCTTCTCTTCCAAGATTCTTGCCCTTTGGCAAAAAATTAATAACTCCTCTTCTTCCCCCACATCCCCTTCTCCCCTCCCCCCTCATCCTGTATGTCCGACTTCTTGCCTTTTTCTCCTTCCGAAGTCTCCATCCTCCTCTCCAAAGCCCACCCCTCTTCTGCTCCAACTGACCCTCTCCCCTCCCTTCTTATCCCCAAGATCTACCCTCTTCTTATTCCTTACCTAACATCCTTCTTCAACTCCTGCCTTTCCTCTGCTACCTTCCCCTCTGCTTTCAAGCATGCCACTATCATTCTGATTTTGAAGAAACCTTCTGCAAATCCCCTCTCACTGCTAACTTCCGCCCCATCTCTCTTCTCCCTTTTCTCTCTAAGCTCTCGAGCGTCTTGCCTACTCTCAGCTCTCGACCTTTGTTTCCAATCTCTCTCTCCTCCCCCCCCCCTCAATCTGGTTTCCGTCCTAAACACTCTCCTGAAACAGCCCTCACCTACATCCTTAACTCCCTCCTCTCCGCTCGACACTCTAAGCAGTTCTCTGTCCTTATTCTTCTTGACCTCTCTGCTGACTTTGACACTGTTGATCACCCCCTTCTTCTCAACACTCTTTCTTCCTTTGGATTCCAAGGTTCTGTTCCTAACTGACTATCTTCCTGCCTCTCCTCCCGCTCTTTCACTGTCTCCTGGGTAGGCCGGTCCTCTCCAACCCAGCCGCTGGATTATGGTGTACCCCAAGGCTCGGTGCTTGGCCCTTTCCTTTTCTCACTCTACACTTCCCCCCTTGCCCCTGGTATCTCCTCGTTCGGCATTTCCCACCATTTCTATGCTGATGATACTCAGCTCTTCCTTTCCTTCTCTTCCTTCTCCACCGACCTCCACCTAAAATTCTCTTCCTGTCTTTCCGCTATTAAAAACTAGATGTCCTCCCGCTTTCTCTCTCTCAACACTGACAAGACTGAAGTCTTATTCTTCCCCTCCAACTCTATTCCCCTTCCCTCTCCTCCACCTTTCATTCACTTTCCTCCTTCTAATCTCCCTATCTCTGCCCACGCTCGCAACTTAGGAATTCACTTTGACTCCTCTCTCTCTTTTTCCCACCATATCTCTCTCACCTCTCGATCCTGTCACTTCCACCTCTTTAACATTCGCAAAGTCCGCCCCTCACTCACCTTTCATGCTACTAAACTTCTAATCTCCTCCCTTATATTCTCTCGCCTCTTCTACTGCTCCTCCTTACTCTTTGGACTACCTAATTCCCATCTCGCCCCCCTCAAATCTATCTACCATTCTGCCGTCCGTACCCTCTGTCTCCTCTTCTCCCATGACTCCATCTCTGCTTCCCTTTCCTCCATTGGCTGGCTCCCCTTTCACTCCCAACTTAAATTTCACTACCTCTGCTTTCTTTGAATCTCTCTGTGGTCTTGCTCCCCGTTATCTCTCCTCTCTTTCTACACTCCCTCCCGCTCCCTTCGTTCTGCTGACCACTTCCTTCTCACCGTTCCTCCATCCACTTGTGCCCCCTCCCGCTTCCATTCCTTCCAGCTCCTTGCCCCTCTGCACTGGAACTCCTTACCTCTCTCTATCCGCGTTATTCCTTCCTTCTCCTCATTCCGCACAACCCTTAAATCTCTCCTTCTCCATTCTATGCCATGAAACCCCTTTCCTCTTCGGCCCACCCTCTTTCCTTCCTCTATCCCCTTGATCATCTCCTTCCTCTCTCCCTCCTCCTCACTCTCATCCTTTTCCCCTTGCCTCCCCTCCCCCTTCTCCTCATCCCCACTTCCTCTCCCTCTCAGTTCTACTGCTAAGTTTCCCCTCTTCCCTCCAGTTTAATTGCTCTTCTCACTGTTTTGTTGGACTGATTCATTACTGTATGCTGCTTCCACTGTTATTGTTTTATGTATCATGTTGATGTACAGCGCTTTGGCGTAAGGCACTTTATAAATAAAATAAAATACAAATACAAATCAATTGCAAATGTGCTGGCCTTCTAGCCAATTTTTCACAGAAACTGTGCTGTATAATGCATTAAAACACATATTTATATCTTTCTCCTAGTGCAGTGTGCGGCCTACCCCAGCAACAGCACGTTTGTGGTATTGCGCAAGCGTGGTAATCTAGGACGGGCCAGAGTGTGGCGTGACCCGTGATTTGTTGCCGAGTTGGGGGGGTGCCCTCAACATGGCTCGCAGCGGGCCCCCAAATTTTGTGCTATGCCACTTGGGAGGTTAATATCTTGGAGCGTCCAGAACACCCAGAAAGACACGGACAATAACAAGGGTCTGAAACAAATACCTGAGATAGATTATTAACAGACGGAGACTATTATAATTGTTTGATATCTGATGTTTTATAAAGAACAGGAAAATAGGAGGAACAAACAGATATTTAGCATTACTATCTGACAGTTTTAATGAAAACTCTGTAACTCTTGTAAAATTGATGTTGTGTTAATTTAATATTATTCAAAATAAAATAAACTGGGGAAAAAAGTGAAAGAAATACTCGTTTTGGAAAAGCACATCTTTAGTATTATTTTGCATGAAAACATATTTGCACCAAAACTCAAAACACCTTATTATTTTCTGAACACAGAAAAACATGAACCCTAGGTCCACCATGACTACCATCACATGAGGAATACAATAACTAAGAGTATATTTTCTTTTGTGCTTGCCACATAGCCATGTGCAAACGTAATCAAGGAACACTGCAGACCAAAGATTTTCAGTGGCTAAGGAGTTCAAATGCATTTTGTCCATTTTTTTTAAATGTAAACTCGGAATTGACCTTTTACCTATTATTTAAAAAAAATTAATTAACTGTTCTGGTTTGTGATTAAACAAATGAAGCTTTATTGAATTATGTCTACCAAGGTTTCATCTGAGAGCAGTTGTTTTTTTTTTTTTGCTATCCAATTAAATGTAACAATGTTGGCGTAGAATGTAAAGACTGCTTGATTTTTCTATTCAGCAATCAAATGCCTAATTAGCTGGTGAGTCATGCGGAAGTTTAATTTACATGACCCCGGTTTTCCCGAAACATCACACCTGCTGAAATCTGCACATAATAAATAGAGAGTAATTACTGCAAGCTTAAAAGCCAAGGACAGTTATTGGCTGACGAACAAATAAGCACAAATACATATTGATGCAAAATCTGCCGTCTTTCTCGCTTCCGGCAACGTGAGATTGTAAAGCATACCCAGGGCTTTAAGTGGGCCGGGGCTAGCACGGGCTAAACCCTGGCAGTCTCCAGACAGGGCTCACGAGCTGGGGTTCTACCCCGATCAGCCCCAGTCATGCAGATACTTCGGGCAGCCGTGTAGCCGAAGCGCTGCACAGTTACACAGACTGCCTGCGGGTGTCAGCAGCTTCGGCTACATGGTTGCCAGATTACTCTAGCTCTGAAACAGGTGGAGGGCTGCATGGTTCTGTCTCTCCTTTTGTTTCCGAGTAAAGAGTCATCAAGGAGCATGCTGCGTGACTCTTTACTTGGAAACAAAAGGAGACACTGAGCCCTACAGCCCTCCTCCTGTTTCGGAGTACATTGTCATCACGTAGCACGCAGCCCTTTCATTTAAGGAGCCTGTGGTTTTTAACCACACAGTGCCTTGAATGAAAGGGCTGCCTGCTTCGTGTGGGAGCTGGGGCACACTGGTGTCACACGTTTGGTGTACCCAATGCCAGTTTGCCCCAGCTTCCCTGCTTTCACCAGGCCCTCTCTCCCTCATTGGTGAGGGGGAGGAGGGGCTCTCGCTAGGAGGCATGGCCTAATTACACACATACTTAGGCCACGCCCCCTAATGAGAGCCCCCACCTCGATTTAGCATCACACTTAATCCACTGAGCATACCCTATTTGTGGGTGACTGCCTACAGCTAGCCTTTACAGAGATATGTTGGTAACATTTAGCGGTCACATGATATGCTGTCCTAACGTAAATGCTGTGAGTGCGTTGTCAAGACATTAAAAGATATGAACCGGTTTCTATGGCAAGTTGGAGTAAGAGTTTACTTACACGCATACACTTAGGCAAAACGAATTGTTAGGTGCGAAAGAACACAACTAACTCTCATAAAACCATAATTGGGCTTTTAAGGCAGAACGTGGGCAACTTGCCAGGACATAAAATGGAGACTCTTAAAATCAATAAAAAGTTGAATGCAGATTAAAAAAACAATAGTGAAAGGCAGGTGGAAATGTACGGTAGAATGGGCGAGGTATAACGTTACAGTTCAGTAGGCCAGGTCCGTTGACAATATATTGTTCAGAATGTGTTTTTTCAAACTTGTAATTTTCATAAAAATGAGACTAAAGGAACAAGCAAATAAAATGCCTTCATACATTTAATTTCAAATTCAAGTATGTACTGGTCGGATGTAATTCTGTCAATGGTGATCCACTCAAGTATGAACCATGGTCAGAGTTCGATGTTCAGTTATGGGCGACAATATTGAAGTCACGCCATGTCCTCTACAAAATGATTTAAACCAGTGCAGTTCAGATTCAATTAACCCATATTGTTACCCTTGACTCTGAGAGCCTCCTACTATAATTCACTAAGGTTTATGAGTTAGTAGTGTCAAGGTTGTCAGTGATACCCATTATCAAATTAACATTCCCGGCCCATCTCTTGGTGCATTTATCAGCACTGGCTGGTCGCAAAAATAACTATCTTACGGTAAAGCAGAGGTCTCTGGCTCACTCCCCATGATGGCATCTGTGAGAAACTGCCATCTGGCAAGGGTTTAGAAACCCTTGCTTTTTTTATTTATATTACAACAATAACACCGGAGCCGACAGGCATGTTCGTGTGGGAACAGCCCGGAGCCCAAGTTATAGTCCTGAGCAAAACGAGGTCCTTAATGATGTGCACCGGTGCTGTTACCACCCATCCGGCCTGCCAGAGGTGGTCTCATTGCTATTAGCACCCGAGGTTTTTGATTCAGGGAGCTGATAGAAATTAATTTGCTTGAATGAACGAGAAGCATACTCTGACGTTCCATTCATTCCAACAAATACTTACCTAACATGGCAGCCAAGGAAATGGCAGTTGGGCTCCATGCAGAGCCCCTCTTCTATTTCCTTTGCTGTCTGGGATGCTGGAGCAGCAGTGGTGCCCTTACCCATAGCTCTCAACTCACCCGCTTTTGGCGGGTGTCACCCGCCTTGAAAGCAGATGAATCGCCCAAGTCCCTCATACTTCACTTCTATGGGCCTCTCACACGCCAAAAAAGGCTGGGAGCTATGCCTTACCAAGTGAAAAATGAAAGTGGTGTGGGGAGTGCACAGGGGAGGGAGTTAAGCCCGGAGTGAAGGGGTGATAGAGGGAGATGGCGGGCGGGCGCTGACTGCTCCTATTTTGCTCAGACCGCAGGTTTATATCGTGGGATTCAGCCTGCATTCGGAGCAAGCTGATCGGCTTTAGGGCCCACTGCGGGTGTTAATAAATTAGTAAAATGATGAATTCCATCTCAGAAAGGGTGACCTGCTAACCAGGTCCACCTTTCCTGAGCTACATGCCAAAGAACAGTGTACACCTGTGCCCTGCTGGATCAGCACCCTGATCTGCAGCGTCTGCTCTCCAGTTGCACATAGCAGGTTCAGGGGTCGCAGGTGCCCTCGTGGCAGCTGCAGTAACAGCCACGTTTCTCCAGCCATGAGGCTGCATTTCAGATATGCACTTCTGTTTCAAAAATTACATTACTACTATTATTTCCGCTATGAAATGTAAGAGGTCCTTCAACCCCAAAGTACTCCACCTGTCCAATGTCCCACATTATGAGATATCATTCAGGTTTGGTCTATGATTTTCCATTTCTGCTGTTCCTTTTCCATCAAGGAATGGTATATATAGTATAATTCCTCCCTAGTTATGCATCTTTGTTTTAAATGAGCATAGAGCATGGTGGAGCCAGCCAATCAGCTTCCTCCAATGCCACTATCAATGCTTAGTGAAAGCCTGCCTTCAGAGGGAGCTACTGGCACTCAGGGTTCCATTTTGCCTCCCACTGCCTCTATTCCCCTACCTCACCATTCCACTCTCACCTCCCTGCTGCCCCCTGCTTCTATCAGCAGGCACCACTCCCCACATTACCCTCCCTGCACTTACTTGAGCCGCTGCCCCATGTTCCCCCTGGTGGACAGTTGGCATGGCCAGAGACAGGGGACTTACTCCCAAGTCCCTGTTGCATCTATAGTGGGCATATTTTTGGGGGGAAATCTTCCCTTTCATGAAGGGGTGCACACACGCATGCACCTCTTTAACAAGGGAATGTCTGTTCCTCTTTTATAAAAGAAATACACACTAACACCACCCTGGGCACAAGGCCAGGGTGCTAATAACATTTACACCAGTGTTTGCGGGCACAACCCTCACAAGGCCCCCACTTCGCTTCAGTGTATTTCTGCTCAGGTTGGTGGCCTGTTAATTCCCATCATCACCTGTGAATGCCAGTGTGAAAAATACATTCTAGCAAAGATGATGGTTCTGACTTCGTAGGAGATAAAGTCATTTTCTTCCATTTGGGTCCATGCCTCTTCTCTATCTTCCTGTAATCACCCTGCATGATAATAGAACTGGGCCTCTATAAAATGAAGACGGGGAAGGAGAGGCCATATGAACCTACTGATGTCTGTATCTAAATCCCTTTGATATTGCTTGGAAAGGAAAATGTGTACTGACTCAAAATGTCCAGGATCCTTGGGAGGACGGTCATTTTAATAATTTCGATATTCACCATGCTGGTGTGTGCGCAGTTGCGCTACTGCTCCATGTTGACATAAATCCTGTGGAGGAGAGGTGTGTAGTTTTCCTTGTTCTTGTCGCTAGACTATGATTCGGATTCCCAAGCATCTTACGGATGTACTGCCCATATCTATCTTAAACATCTCCAGTTGAGAGGTGGCTATCACTGACGCGTTCCACCCTATCCGAAGCTTTTCTGTTTTATCTGCATTGGACATGTACCGTGAGGTCCTGCTATATTCATGGGTAATACCTTTTAGCCCGGGTATTGTGGACCCTAGCTCGGGCACATAAAGGCATAATGGAGAAGATTGTGCATGGTTAAGGAGATCTTGTTCTTCAAACCCTTGAAACCCTGGCTATCTCTACATCAAGGGTAATGACAAATGCCTGCCTGTGTTATCCGAGCCATCCTCCCTCCCACAAACCCTGACTGATTGTGATGGATCAATAAGGTCATTATTTGGTTGAATGTTGGTGATACAATTGAAACATATCTTTTGATCTATATTTAGGAGTGGCATTGCCTATAGGACGGACATCTCTCAGTTGTTTTTCCTGATCTGGTCCATATACAGCAGTGTGCCCTTCACCCAGGACTTTTTGAGAGTGATAATTGTTTCTTGCAGTATTCCAGCGGTTAGCCATCTCCAATCTTTAAAAGTCTACATTTTGGCTATATTAAGTGCTTTCTATAACCACATCAATTTAACTCTGGTAAGCTCTTTCTCAGGAGGAATCAGTCCCAGCACGCACCGCATAATGTGGGTTTTCCTGGGAGAGAGAGACCCATAACCATATGAACCCTATCTAGAACTTCTTTTGCCCAAAAACGTTTAACCTTCACACATCTCCAAAACATTTGCAAGAAAGTTCCTATTTCCTCTTTACAATACCCACAATTCGCAGAGGGTAAGAGTTTAAAAGTAAACATTCTCTTCAGTGACCAATTCAGTTGATGAAGTACCCTCTGTTGTGAAAAGGGCAGATTGAGATCAACTTTATAACGACATGGATTGGAGCATACCCTATCCCAAACTTTCGCAAGTATAGTTTCACTAAATTCCACATCCCATTTGAGTGTTTCCTAAAGTGCTGAGAATCTGTGTAAACTGTGTAAGTGTGTAGCATGAGTACCTGTCCCATGAGCACTGACTTCAGATTGTCTCAAAGTAGAACTAAATCAATTCCCTCTTGACATGAAGCTTTCGGTCTGTTCATGGAGTTGTTTCAGGATGATGTAGTCTACAAGTTGTTGGACATAACGTCCCCACATGTTGTCCCTCAACCGTCAGACGCCAGTCTAATGTGAGTACTCATTTCAATTGGATAAAAGTGCTATATAAATAACAGATATTAATATCAGGACTCCCATTGTTTGATATGAAAAGTATATTGGATTTCTGGTTGAGGTTCTACACCTCTATTACTCCCTCCGGCCCATCTTATTCATAGCAGTCCAGATGCACATGGTGTGAGCAGGAGAGAGAGGTGTGATCCCATGCCTCTCTATGCTTCTGTCGCCAAGTGTGAATCAGATCTAATTTTCTTGGAGTAAATCTAGGATTTGATTAAAATGCTTTTTGTATTGACTGTCTAGCCCCACTGCTATTCCGATCTCGGGGGCTACTACGGTATTGAAATATCTGCCCCATAATATCACGCTGTGTCGTTGTTGGAGTCTTGTGGCAATCTTGCAGTAAAAGGTAGCAACCATTTCATCCTTTGGGAACAGGTAGGGTGTCATGACTACAGCAATATCTTTCAATGCACTGCCTTTGCCTGTATCTGGGATCCGTAGCATGCAGAGACACCACTCATCTACTGGAAATAGGTGGGGGTTCAGGAGCATTGTAACATTTATGGGAGTTTTTCATTTCAGCTAGACTTTTCAAGGATTTAGGCTTGTTGTTGAGGCCATTAACATTGTACGTGACTATTTCCGTCTTGCTATTCATATGGTATCCATGCAGTGGTGAAGCCTGAATCTGTTTCAGGGGGATATCAGGTTTTCTCTTCCCCCACATTGAGTCTTTTAGTACGACTCAGGGCTACCATTAAGTGAAACAGCAGTAGTTTCTCGTGTGGGGTGGACCCATGCCCCCCCTAAATCTGTACAGTGAGTGCATGACTGCTGAATAAAATATAACGTAATACAAAAACCCTGCAAGTAGGGAGCACCAGTTATCAGAAAGCTTGGGTGTGATGTATCTGGTGTTCTCATTTTCTGTAATTCTGATCAGCATTTAGTTAAAAGCTGGTAGGATTTTGGGAAAATTAAATTTGTGAGTTTAAGAGGGTGTTTGGCCTTTGCATTGCACTGGAGTTATGAGAGAAGCCCAGGTGTTGCTCTGAAGGGAAGAGGTATATCCACGTAAAGTGTTACTTTTCTTGGGGAATGTGGCTGATACGTTACTCCAGTAGGTCTCTTCCCATGGGTTTGTATGTGGCAGGAAAATAGCATGAGCCTTTTTATTGTCAATATATTTCGAAGTTGAGGTCTGAAATTCTTCCACCCCCTTTCCCTTAATTAGTCCTCGTTCCAAGCGAGACCTTGGGTATTATGTTGATGTGGTGGTTTACATTTCACCATTTAATGGGTTTCAGGAGCTTCATTGATACCGTTGTGTGCCACCAGTGGTTGAAATGGTGCATCTCATTGTTTGAATAGACTGGAGTCGGAGGGGACGTCATGCCCTGAATTTCACTCTGGATAGATCAGGTATTGTTAAGCTGACTGGGTTGTTTTCTATGTGAAACATTCATACCTATTCCATTGTCTTGCCTGGTGTGGTAGGAAATGTATCTTTCCATCATCAATTATTCAACATTTTGCCGGGTAAAGTATCAGGTATGGGATGTTGGCGTCTCTTAATTTCTTCTTGCCATACTGAATAATTATCCTTACTGCTTGCACGGTTGTAGCGAAGCCTTGCTTTTATCAGGATTTCACCCCTTTCCCTGTAGTTGGGGCTGCAAAACATGATATGGTGAGACACTGTTACTTGTGAACGGTGGAAAATATGCCAGGATTTGTGGGCCCATTCCACTATGAAATAGGATGACAGTCATAAGCCTTCAAGAACAGCTTGAAGGAAAATCTCTAAGAACAGTGCCATATTGCCACTGGGTGTTTTTCGCGTGAGCCAATGATTCTTATGTTCTTGCTTCTTGATCACCCTTCTACATTTTTATCTTGATTATTTATTTTCAGCTTCTGCAGGAATTTGACCACTTAGCCCATCGGGTTGCTCTCATCCTTCAAATCTCTTACTTTCATTTCCACCTCAACTATGGTCTGCATGCATTTCAGGAATTATTTGCATGAAATCTACTTTGGTTAAGGGTACATCTATTTTCTAAGACACTTCCTGGATCCTGGCTTTCATCATTTTCAGCATGTTTTAGCTTGTTCTTTGCTTCTCCTTGGTGTCTTTTGTCGTTTGCGCTGCTGGCTTTATAATGGTTGGAATTGATTGGATTCCACAGTATCCATTGATACTTTTGTGGCACTGCTATTGAGGCTGCTTTGTTTATCTACCCATTTTTCCTTGTGCTCTAAATGTGTTTTGCCAAGGGTATGTAGAAGTTAATGCAATATATTTTCATGGCGAGGTAGTAGCCGTTCTGAATCAGCTCTGGTACTGGCATCAGTGCTTTCTGTGTCCATTCTGTCTCATGTGGGTCTACAGCTCCCCATGTGGCCAGGTACAGCTGTCACAGATGGCCTCAAGATTACTCCAACTCCCAAATATAGTTAAAGGTTTTTATTATGAATTTCAAGGGGATCCATCTAAGGGCCGTCCCTCCCTCTCTCGCCTATGTCGCCTGTCCCTTCTGGGTGTAACCCGATCTGGTATCCAACAGTAAGAATGACAATGGAAACTGGTGGCTTCCAACTGCCCAAGTTTAACATGGGCTTCTCTCTCTTGTACTCCTCACCGGGATGTTCTGCCCTTCCTTTCCCTTTTTTCTACTTTTTTCCCTTTTTTCTACTCTCTTTTCTTTCCTTCACTTCCTCAAACTCCCTATTTTCACTCCCTCTCTATCATTGTCCCTCCAAGGTTACTCCTTCTCATGCCTACTCCTACTCTCCACCTACACTCCACTCCCCTCTGCACTACTCTTGACTATCCTCTACTACCACTACTTTCCACTACTCCGCAACCTACCTCTTCTCGCATTCAACCAACTTCCTCACTACAATCACCCTTTTCACCCAGCCTCACTTACTTCCCAACACTTTCACTTAGTTTCTCTCATTTTTCCTTAACCTCACTCTCGCACCGAATTACCACTTTCTCTCACCAGCCATTGCCTCACCTTGCACACGGTCTGTGTAAGTCTCTTCCATGCTCCACTCCAGCATCCTTCCTCCACCTGCTCTCTCATCTGCCTCCTCCTCCCTTGACCTCACCTGAACAACACACACGTCCATGTTCTTCCCGCTCCTTTTTATCTTCCTCCTCATCCTTCCATTGGCATTCTTTCTCAGCTTGTTCCCCAGGCCAATATCTGTCTTGATCTCCCCCAGGTGCCAGTATACAGAGATGGGATCCATAAAGGCCCCTCTAAGCCACACACCCGTTCCAAACGCTGGTCAGCCTGTGTTGTGCTGTGGCGACCTGGAGCAGTAATTGTGAATTTCAATGTTTGTTTATGTGTTAAATTCACAAGGTCATCAGCTCATCCTGTCCCTTTTCTGCTTGAGAGTAGGGATGACAGGACCCTGATACGCGCCCAACTCGATGAGCTAAGTATCCTGAATTTCATGTGGCGCAAGGCGAACAATTACTGCACAAGTAATGGAGTGGACCTTACAGAACAACCCAGCAGTATTCTACCCAAAGACCCTACCAGACTGTCCCTCCAAATCTCACCCATGACCCTAGGTGGACCAGCGATGACTGCTCCCAAACCCCCTGACAGAGCAGCTAGTTAGGATCTACCAGGATTGAAGAAACAGGGTGCCCGGTACTTCATCTACTTCATGTTTAGGGCTCCAAAACCCAGAGCCTATTCTGGAATGTCTACCATGGATTCAGAGCGAGAAATACTATGCGAAAAGACTTACACATTCCGACCATACCTCCAGTTAGCAGTGCTTCTAAAGGAGAAAACATTTCCCTGCCCAGCAGGTTAGAAATGCTTAATTGCCCCTTCTCTATGGAAAACACATTTTTCACAGATGCGGACTTAACCAGAGGGTTTCCTGCACTTTAAAAGGGTGTTTCAAACACCAGCAACCCACACAATAAACTTCTGTGCAAGAGGATAGGTAGGAGGCAAGGCAGGAGCAGAGCAGCAGACGCACCAGCTTTGGCACTAGAATCCAACTGAAAGAATTTCAAAATGGCATCAAGCTTTTTAATCTCTGCCGTCCCCTAGCTTGAAATATGAAGCCAATTAACCAATTGATTCCAAAGTTTGCCTTAGCCAATGGGAGGTCAGCGAGGTCCTGAAAACTGAGGCTAAGAGACACAGACAGTGTAGTTTGGACTGGGAACTTTTGGACCAAAAGTTTGCTGAGGATGCTGGAGAGCACCAGAGCAAGGGAGCCCCTTGAGCCCAGAAGAGGGGCGTGCTCCAATGCGGGAGAGAAGAGCCCCCAGAAACCTAGCAAAAGGGTGTTCTCCAGAGAGGGGGAGAACAGAAGAGCCCTGCTCAATCCCAGAAGAGGAGTCTTCGCCAGTAAGGAGGAGAAGAGGCCATTAAACACCAGAAGAGGGGTGATTTCCAGTGAGGGGTAGAAGAGAGAGTCCCCTGAAATGCAGAAGAGGAGTCTGTTCCAGTGAAGGTAAGAGGAGCCCCCTGAACTCCAGAGGAAGGGTCTGCTCCAGTGAGGGGGAGAAGAGCCCCCCTGAATCCCAAAGAGGGGTCTGCTCCAGTGAGGGGGAGTGGAGCCCCCTGAATCCCAGAAGAGGGGTGTGCTTCAGTAAGGAGGAAAATGGGAGGGGAAGATGAGCCCCTTGAACCTCAAAAGAGAGGTATGCTCCAGTGAGGGGGAGAAGATCCCCCTGAATCCCTGGATATGGGTGCACTCCAGTGAGGGGGCAAGTGCCCCCTGAACCACAGGAGAGGAGATTGCTCCTGTGAGGTAGAGGTGAGCACTTGAACCCAAGAATAGGGGTGGACACCAGTGCAGGGGAATAGAACCCCTTGTGGCCAAAAGGAAGAGACCCCTGACTCAAGAGAGGGGTGAGAAGTAGCAAGAGAGAGTGAATGTGATCCTAGAAGAGGGGATGTGCAACAGAAGAATGTATGTGATTTCTTCAAATATATTTCTTCTAATGGAGAGATCACCAAATTAATTTCACTAAAAAAACGAAATCTTCTTTTTACTTTTTCTACTTTATTGTTTTAATACGCGGGTAGACCCAGCACAGCCTCCCTCACCCCTCCCTACCTTAACTTATACCCTTACCTCACACCCCACCTATTATGTATGACGCATATACCATTTCCCCTACCTTCTTCGGTGAAATATATTCAGTGAACTCTCATTAGGGAAAATGGTATTCTAGGAAATCTACGGTAAAGGCAACAGAACACCTCCCACACCTGTTATTAGATCCCCACTCCCTTGCTTCTCTACTCCCTAACCTTGTTCCTCCTCCTATCAGTGTAAAATGCTCCATTGCTTCCTGTAGCCAGGTAGGCGCTCAATAACTAACCTAATAATAATAAAAGAATGGGAGAGCCCGTGTTACCCAAAAGTGGAGTGTACTACAGTAAAGAGAGAAAGTGAGCAGGGCACTATATCCCTGGGTGACTGATCAGGGCAGTTTATCCCTGCATGCGGAAGGGTGAGCAGGGTGACATTCATATCCCAGAGTAAAAGAACAGAGGGGGAGAACACCCCAGAAGAGAGGAATAAATAACAGGAGAGCCCTCGTGAAGGGGAAGACCTTTGGCACACTTGGCAAAGGGAGGAGGCCATAAATCCCGAGAGAGGCAGAGAAACCTTGTGGCCCCCAGAAGAAGTGATAAAGACTGAATGCTAGAATTACCTAAACAGGAGAACTTCTTGTCTGGAACTTATCTAAATTCTTTTTTTGCTGTAATTCATTTATTACCATGAATTCAGGTATTACAATTAACAAGGAAGTTTGTGTTACAACCATCCTCAACACATTTTCATGCAATAATCTTATGCTTTATTTTTATTTAATAAAAAACCTTTACATGGATTCAGGTGTCAGTAGGTGTGTGTTCCTTTGACATGCAGCATGTGGTGTCATACACAGGATTGCAGAACCTGAAACAAAGTTCTTCCCATTCCCCAATGTATTTGTTTGTCTATGTCTATGTCTATTTGTTTATAACGCGCCGACAGCCCGCTGGCATCAGGGCGCGGAGAACACCTAAGAAGAAAGTGGCATGTTGAAAAACAGTAAGACCTGAAATCAGTTCAGGAAGGATGGGTGATCATATGTATACCAGTGGGAGACCCTGGAAAGTCCAGAGGCTATTGAAAAAGGTGGGTTTTCAGTAATTTCCTGAAATTGCCACACTTTCCTTCTAATCTTAGATTCCCTGGGAGGTTGTTCCAAAAGTTGGCTGCTGTAAATGGAAAGGCTCTGCCACCCCCCTGCTGCTCGTTTCACCCTGGGGATAACCAAGAGGCCTGTGTCGGCTGATCTCAGGTTTCTCCTAGGTATGTAGAGTGCAAATTTCTCTTTGAAATATCTTGGCGCCGTGCCATATAGGCATCTGTGGACGATCGTCATGGCCTTAAAGTAGACTCTTTCTTCCATTCTGAGTCAGTGAAGTTCTTTCCTTGCAGCCGATATGTGATTTCCAAATTTAATTTTCTTAACAATGCGAACTGCCTCATTTTGCATGACCTGGCAACGATGCAGGTCTTTCTTGGTGGCCCCCACCAATAGCGCGTTGCCGTAGTCGAGACGGGATAGTATGATCGTTCTTGCGATGTTTGCAGCATTTGCTTCACTTATGTAAGGTCCAATGGCTCTCAACAAGCGCAAGTAATACATGTTTTTTTTTTTGTAGATAGTTTACTTGTGCTTCGGCCCCCACTGAGGCTTCTGCCAACATCCCAAGTGTTTTGACTTGGGGTAAGACTGGGATTTTGGCTTCTTTTATTCTGAAATCCCTATATTGATCTCCTAATTTGGATCTCGCATGCTGAGCTTCAAAGATCATGAGCTCAGTCTTGCTATTGTTGAGGCACATCCAATACTTCTGCATCCAGATGTCAATGATTTTATAGACTTCTTCTACTTTCGCACTATCTAGAATATAGTCTCCCGTCATTTCAAAAACCAGCTGAGTATCATCGGCATAGTTAGTGAAAAACACACCGATGTTTTCCAATAATTCACACAAGGTGCGCATGTAGACGCTGAAAAGCAGAGGGGACAGACTGGCTCCCTGCGGTACTCCAAATAGGATGAGAGCTGCTTCTGAGAAAGTGTCTCCCCAGTGAATGCGTGCCCTCCTATCACTTAGGAAGGATGCTATCCAAGCCAGTGCTGTTAGAGAGCAACCTATGGTTTTATCTAGAGCCTCTTGTAGTAGTTAATGGTCCACTAGGTCGAACGCTGCACTAAGATCCAGCAGCATGAGCATCCCCGACTTGCCCTGTTCTATCAGCTCTAACATGTGGGATTGTAGGTCGAGCATAGCTGACTCTGTACTGTGGGCTGTTCTAAAGCCTGATTGCTGTGTGTGTAGCATCTCCTGTGCTTCCACGTGTTGTTGTAGCTGATTTGTGGCAATTTTGTCCAGAATCTTCAATACAAAATTGGAGTTTGTTATTGGCTGTAAGTTGCTAGGATCTTTTGGATCTAAGCCCGGCTTTTTGACAAGGGGGGTTATAGTAACTTTTTTAATGGTGTTAGGAATTTTCCCTTCGGAAAACGAGGCATTGATTATTTTAGTGAGGGTTGGTGCAAAAAGCTCTTTATTATCCAGGATAATTTTTGTGGGCAGGATGTTCTCTGCACAGGATGTTGGTTTCATTTTAGATAGTACCTGGCAGAAATCTTCCTCTATTATGGCTTTAAACTGGAAGCTGTCTCTGTTTCCTGGTCTGGGCTCTACTGTGGTGCAAGTTTCAATACTGGCGGATTTCCTTGCCTGAATTATATTAGTTCTGGCTTTTAAAATGTTGGCTGCAAAAGCTTCTTGTACTTTCTCGCAATCTTCTTTAGATGGGTTATGTGGTAATGAGAGTGCCTTTGGCTTTTCGATTGACTTGAGAATTTCGAAGAGTTTGCTCGTTGAGTTAGCAGCTGACTCTATTTCTCTATTGTAGTAGTTGAGTTTGGCTTCTTTAACTGCCTTTCTGTACTCTAGGTCCTTGCGTTTCCTTTCGTTTCTTTTCATCCCTCAAGTCCAGAGAATAGGTTAGGTCCACCCACCTTTATTATGCCTCCCACTGAAAAAATAAGGGACGTTTCCCAGGTCCAACCCTGAATAGGCATTGAGGAAACTCTGTTAGGCGAGAAACAGAGAATAGCTGGATTGGTTTTTCACCTCCTCACACTTTAAACCCACATCCCAACCCATTGCTCACCCTGGAAGAATTATTAACATCCACAGTACTTATGAATACTGGGTACCAAGGAAAGCGAGGAATTTAGTGGAAAGGGATCTGAATTTAGATCTGCCCCCCAACTGCTGTGAATACCTCTTACCTTCAAATGACACCACTCTTGATGGAAGTTGCAAGGTGTCAAATGCATTCGTGCCTACAGAACTTTCCAAGGCACCTATCTGTTCTTTCTGTACATTTTCCCTCGACCCAACAGAAGATTAAGAAGGGACATATCACCCAATTTCACTTTAACAAGGTCCACTATACAAAGCCTTTGCAAAAGCTTAAGGAAGAGCAAATAAGAGAACAACTGAAAAAAGAAAATACTTCCCTTCATAAGGTCTCCAAACCAGATGATAGCCAGTGTGGTCGCGATGTCCAGCTGGTGGCAAACAAAAGGGAATATTCCAGGCAACTCGCCAGAGAAGAAATCCTTAAAAATCCTAAAGGTCTAAAATATCACCCACACTTAGTGGAAGTCAGATATCCAGTGAGCCAGGCCAACAGAGTCCAGGGGTTGGAAGAGGATGTTGGAAGATCTCTGTACTTTGAGGAAAAAGCACCAGAACTGGATATTGCAGAGCTGATGGCCCATCTTATGGCTGGTAAAGAGGAAGAATAGCCTAACACAGATAACATCTACCGCCCACACAAGAGACATCTGAAAGCAGTTTGATAGTTACAAGTTCAGAGGATCAGCCTCTAGTGCCCCTGAGGGAGATGCTGAACAGATCGCTGCCTGAAGTCGAAAGTGATGAGCAGAGAACAACAGCTTATTACACTAATCACCTACTCAATGAATTTCCTGTTCTGATGATACAGACCTAACAGGATTCTAGAGAAGATTCAGAGAGGTGGTCTGTCAATGAGGAAACTGATTTGGATGATCAATGAGATCCAAGTTTCGGAGATCTGTTGGAGATCCTAGGAGAGTTTACTTCATATCAGTTCTTGGATGTCCTCTCCACTTCTCCACCATCCTGTGCATCAGAAGGAAGTGGGAACCTTCAGATAAGTGGAGAAGATTCCAAAGGCATGGCACTCATTGAACTATGTCAAGACCACCAGAGAAGTCATGAAATTTGAACCCATAAGCCTGACAAAATGACACCAGAACACTGGAAACCCCACAAGAAAACCTCCAGGTAGTTATATGGACCATCACACAAGACCCAAAGAGACTGCAGGTACCGGTAAAGATAAATGGTCAGACATAATCACCAAGTTAGATTTGGGAAGCCAATTAAATGCTGTTCACCCAGGGGTCTGTAATTTGTCATTGACGCAATTTCAATTTTAAGTATATGTCTTTTAAAATGCCAAGGAGTGCGGTCTTAATTGTCACTAAGGCCTTTAGATCAAGACCAGTGTGACAGAACCACTGCAAATACCTTAATATCGTTTTGCGGGGCTCAACAATGTTGAGCTGAGCTTCTGGGTGCTCTCTAGTGCATCAAAGCGAGTTCGAGGGTGTTGAGCTGTTGGGGCAGAATTCAGCCATGTGCTGCAATTCAACAGGCGGCAGTAGCGCTTGACTTGAAGATGTTTCTGACTGGCATGCGATGTTCGGGTCAGCGTAGCTTGCAAGCACTGAAAATGGTCCAAACTTGTTGAGAAAGCCAAAGCTAGCTTCATTTGTTCCTCAGGTGATGTGAGGCCCTTTCAGTGTCTCTGACAAAAGGTGAGTTCTCCTACTGCCCTCCCAAACAGGAAGGTTGCCAGGGTCACTTTCAGAGTTTGCCACATTCAGCAGTCAGAGGTCTGGGTACCAGTGTCCAAGCAACAGGCAAGACGTTTCCAACAGCTGATAATTGGTGTGCTGTTAGACCCTACAATGGATCCCTGATGAAAGGTGAGTTTGTCTGCTGCCCTTCCCAACATGGTCACATCAATGATCTTTTGAAGTGGGGAAGGGAGAGAATTTCTCCCTCCTTGGAAAACTTTATCTTCACCTCAATGGCTGGGGACTTCGGGTGGACTTTACCCAGCAAAGTTCCAGTGAAATCCTTTTCAAGTCAGTTCAAAGTGATTCTTTCCATTAATGCAGTCAATGTGCCCATTCGTCTATTCCAAGCCTCCTGAAGGGGCTAACCCTTGGTGCTGTAAGAAGAGTTTTGCCTTCCAATGCCTGCTCCCAGAGTCCCTCATCTACAGGAAGTTGGGATGGGGAACAGGAAGAAGGGAGGCCTAAACATTTCCAAAGTGATGCAGCACTTTCACTGGGGACAAAACCTCTACTAAGCTCCACTCTGCTCCCCCCCTCATGTCTGCCCGATCAAACCAAATCCAGTATTTAACCCCCTGGTGTGACTTCCCTGTTGTGCTGACAGAGCTTCCTTTGAAGCACGACCCCCAAACCAAACCTCCTAAGGGTATGTCTTGTTCCTCTGGGAAGGTGGCAAGCCTTCTCATCATCAGAGAACACATAAGGATCCAGCTCGAGAAAGTAATGCAAATGAGCTCTGAAGTTACAGGATTCACTGGAAACCAGTGGGTAATAATTAATGACTAAGTTACCTTTGGCAATTATAACTGTATCTCCTCAAAGGCCACAATATCATACTATATATAGCTTTATATTTACGTTTAGCAAAGTACTGCCACCAACCCATGGGAATCATTGAAATCCATTTTTTGCCCATCAAAGGATTCGCAGTTTAATTCTAAAAAAAGGCCAACACGGTAATTATAATCACATTGGTTGTAGGCATGGCAGCAGGAAATCCTTTGGGGGTCATCTTCACGATATAGTCAGGAAAATACCTCCCAATTTGTAGCAGGGTTGCGTAAGTAAAGAAATCCGCTGGGGCACCTTCTAAAAAGGCAGCCCCATTGCTATCAACATGATTTTCACTGTAAATGCTCACCATACTTTCCCTCACCCTATAATACAGGATTAATAAGGCGAGATGTGACAATAGAAAAACCATATGCTTTGCAGGGGGACATTTACACTTTCAAAACATGAGAAACTGTTACTTAGCTTCTGCATGTGCGCACTTCCTTCTGTGCATAATTTCACATTAAGTACTTTGTGTCCGGATAGTTGCTGGCATGTCAATTACTGATGTCCAACAGAAAGAATACATGGGGTGTCTAATATATCGGTGTTGGTAAATTCAATTATACATCCAATGACCATAAGGCCTGGGTACGAGCCCACCCAAACCTGTTTATCAGATCTCACTCTAATAGCAGAAATGATTCACTAGAGCTCATAAAAAGTAAAAAAAATCAGCAAGTCTCCCACTAGCAGATGGAGGTCCATAATAATATGGTAAGTAGCAATAGGAAAGGCATCCGCAGGATGTTTCCGTCGCCATCTTGAGGGAGTCTAGAATGCTCTTGCTGGTTCCATGAAATCATTGCTCGGTTTCCTTTTGTTCCACTTGTTTCAATGTACGAAAAACCAATGCCGGCAGTGCCACTGCTGCCAATAGGTGGATCTGGCTGAAAAGGGGAGATGACCATGACAGACTGGTAGTCCTTCTGCCCAATTAACAGCTTCAGGTGGAGCTAATGGTATAAGTCCATGTTCACAACTGCTTTCCTCACGAGTTCTCTATGTCTCCAGTGCCAGCATACAGTTTTAATTTGATGGTTAGATATTCAGCATACATGGACAGGCTATTTTACAATTCATGTAGGCAAATAACCTGCATTTTTCTTCATGTATTTGCGCAAGTCAATGGGCCTCATTACACGTTTGTTGGTATCCAGCTGGTAAATCTGATGGGATACTACCAAACAGTAATACTGCCTCCACCACTTGATATGCCGGAATTACCGTCAGATTACAAGTGGCGGTAAGTGCTCGTATTCCCCATTCCATGTAGTCCTATAGGACTCCATGGGGGAAATGCTGGTATTACCGGCACCAGTAATACCAGTGCCGGTAATACCAGCATTTTTTGGTGGTGTCCCGGAATTACCAGCAGTTCAGAGCTGCAGGTAAATCCGGCCAACCCACCACCAACCTTGCATTATGGCGGTGCAGAAAATGTGCCGGTAAATGTTATTTCCAGCACCTTATTTCTGCACCGGCATGAGGCCAATTAATGCCTCTAAACATGGTCCCCAACAGGGAGGGATTGAAGTAGCCTTCAATGACTGTGACTCAAACCAACGCTGGAAGTCGGATCCTCAGATTATCAATTTTTCAAAGATTTGTATGTGCTTAGGCCATCAGCTCTATTAGTGTTGTTTTAGTACACACTTCTTATTTAATGGCAATTAGAATTGGGTTGCCTTCATGCAGCCACCCAAATTTATCAGAACGCAGAACATAATATCTGCTGTAGACTTCATTCCATACATTCCGATTTGAGCAGCTACCTGACAAGAAGCACAGAAGCAATTGGCTTTAGCTGTGTAAAGGCAGAGGAGTGTGTGCAGTTCCCCAAATAAATAACATCAATAAAACGCAAAAAGTGATAAGCTTATTGTTATTATGGCAATAATGATTAAATTAACATCACAAGGAGATCCAAGATGGCCGCCGGGTGGAGAGCTACGTAACTGAAGCTCTCCCGAACCTCGGGAACTTAAAGGTGTTATCAGAGGCCTAATTGCCCTCCCCAGGCTTCTTTGTAAGCAGGACATGATCCTGTGAGAGTGGGGATCCCAGCGGTTCCAGTGGCGCTCCAGACAAAGGGAAAAAAAGGGTGAATTTGAACCCCCAGCGAGCGGTCATAGGAGAAGAACTGCCTGAGCGAGGGCCCCGTGGAGGAAAGATCCATAGCTCTCAACTCACACGCATTTGGCGGGTGTCACCCGCCTTGTAAAGGGCTGACTCACCCGCCAAGCCTCCTGCACGCCCATTCATTTCAATGGGCGTCTCACCCGCCAAAAACCAAATCGGATGATTTCACCCGCCTTTGAGTCACAAATGGTTGAGAGCTATGAAAGATCATACGCCACGGGAAGAGCAGCCCCAAGCCCCTGACAGAGTCTAGCGCAACCAGTGAGGGGCAGCAACAAGAAAAGCACAATTCAAGGGCAGAGAGCAGCCATAGGAGACAGCCATCCTCCTTCCGCATATCGGACATTTGGAGATGGCAGAGCGACGAGGGTAAGGAGAGCGCAAAACGCAGGCACAAAAGAAAGCCTGGGTCCCTGGTTTGGGACGGACAGCGAAAGGGAGGAGGAGACTGGCAGGTGGGAGAGGACATCCCAGAGGCAGTACTAGACTCCGGAACATCGCGCAGAGGACCCCCGGGACACAGAAATGTATACCCAGGCAAGTGCTCAGCCACTTTGTAATCCCGCCTCCCCTCCGACATGTATGAGAAATTAACGGCACACTGGCTGGGTGCTGAGAAAGAAACAACAATAACGAGCAGAAAGAGTTCAAAGGGACTGCCTGTGCAACCATAGCAATCTTGAGGGGTGCAGAAACGGACCTACAACTATAGAGGCACGCCTGCCCTCCCACATTGAGTTTAAAGGCCCCCTGTGCAATAAAGAAGTTCTTTACATGGGACAAAATTGAAGAGGCAAGAGTGGACTGGCGCCTGAAAAGCGGGGGGTGCCTGGTATACATTAGACACAAGATGTCCAAATCAAGGGGAAAAGAGCCAGCTGTCCTCCCTCCCCCAAAAAGAGGAAAGAAACCCCAAGTCACTAGCCTGCAAAAAGTATGGGGGCAAGAGCTGAGCTCCCCCAACAGTAGGAGAATACCCAGGGTCAAGGGGAAAAGGGGACTCCCATCTACAGGACAATCCCGATCAGACAATAACTACAACAGTTCTGAAGCAATATTCGACCAATTTTGGAGCTAGAATTGCTGACACAGTTCAACGGCAGATGGACAAAATGAGGGAGGACTTGGCAGGGGCTCTGCAAGATATAAAAAGAGACGTAAGCAAGATTGAGGAGAGAGTTGACACCAACGAGAGGGTGATTCAAGACATAGCGGACGACACCAGGAAAACGGAAGAGCTCATAGAGCATCTGGCGACCGCCACCCACAACCTGGAGCTCCAGGCAGAAGACCTGGAAAACAGGTCCAGGAGGTTTAACATTCGTATTAAGGCTTTGCCAGGGGCGGTGTTGGTCAGGGATTTAAAGGAAGCGGTCCGGAACATATTTAGTGACCTCCTGGACCCAGAGAAGACAGAAGAAGTACGAGTGGCACTTCATGACTATTCCACGAAAGAAAAGATCCTGAACGCAGCAATGAAGTGGAACAAATGGTATACCTAGCAGACAAAAAGATAGCACAAATTACCCGACAAGAAAGAGAGGTTCTGGAACAGGAAATTACAAGCGATCAGGTGAGGAGGGCCATCTCATCCTTGCCAATTAACAAATCCCCAGGGGCCAGACAGGTTTACCTCTGAATTCTGTAGAAATTTCAGGGAGATTTTAATTCCTTATCTGGTTGCCCTATATAATGAGTTTGGAAGGTCAGAGAAAATTATTCCATTCATGGAAGAATCAAAAGTGGTTCTGATACCAAAACAGGGTAAGGACCTCTCCTTATGTGGATCATACAGGTCAATCGCCCTCATAAATGTAGACACTAAGATCTACACAAAATCCTAGCGGGCCGGCTGGAGTATGTACTCCCCCATATCATTAGCATGGACCAGCCGGGATTTATCAAGGCCAGACAGATGAGCGATAATACCAAAAGAATAGCTCACATCATTGAAAAAGTTTGAAGAGGGGCATGCCCTCCTTTCTCATTACACTTAATGACAAAAAGGCTTTTGACAGGGTGGAATGATGGTTCCTTTTCCTAACAATGCAGAAGATGGGATTTGGGGAAAACTTAATGTCCAGAGTCAGGGCCAACTATCAAAATCCCTCGCTATGTCTGGCAATAAATAGCCAGTAATCAGTCACTATCCGAGTTCAAAGGGGAACAAAGCAGGGGTGTCCCCTTTCGCCACTGTTATACGCCATCCACTTGGAACTGCTATTGGAAGCAGTGAGGACCAATAAGGATATACAGGGAATCAAGATTGGGGGAGGGAACTCAAAATTGCTGCTTTTGCAGATGACATGTTGCTGACCCTACAAAACCCAGAAAAATCCCTTGAGGCCCTGGAAGAGGAGTTGAAAAGGTTTGGGAAAGTAGCAGGATTTAAAACAAACCCCCACAAGTCAGAGATACTGAACCTGATGTCCCCAGGAAAAAGACCTCCGGAAAAAGTTACCATACAGATGGGTGGAGAAATCTATAAAATATTTGGGGGTCAACCTCACTAATGAAATGGAGACGCTCTATGCAGCCAACTCCCCACCTCTTTTCGAGAGAATTAAGAGTAAACTGGTGGACTGGGGTCTGTTAAATGTAACTTGGATGGGCAGAATCAATGTGCTCAACATTGCAACCCTCCCTCAAGTGCAGTACTATTTCCTGACCCTCTCAATATGGGCTCCCCCATCCTTCTTTCATGCCCTTCAAAATTGCGTGAGGAGATATGTTTGGAACGAGAAAAAGCTGACGGTAGCAAATCAAGTCATGATGATGCCTAGCAATAGGGGGGGGATGGGACAGCCGGAATTCCGAGTTTACTACCAGGTGGGACAGATAAGAGGGATTAGAGACTGGCTGAGAGACGACCGAGAGAAAGTATGGAGGGAGATGGATGAGGCGGTAGTCGGAGGGAACTTAGACGAGGTGTTGTGGAAACCGAAAGGAGACAGACAAGTAAACATGTATAGTTAGTGGTCAAAGTGTACGAAAACAAGCAGTGGAACTATGATCCCTGTCGACCTGCTCCCACTACCTACAAATCCCATTGGCGTGCCCCTCCCAGGCACAATCCACACCCCAAAACAAGCACACCTGCTGTTTAAGGGAGCGTTCAGTTGATTGCACTGAAGTGCACGTTTCAACTTCTTCCTACACTTTTAGTTTAAAACGAAGCCATTCTGGAGTGGTTTATTTTTAAAATAAAAGTATAGGAACAGTAAAATGTAATTTAAAAAGTAGGGGAGCACCGCTCTCAACCGCTCCCCCCCACTTCGACCACTGTGTTTAATAGTGCCATACTATCAGTGGAGGGAGAAGCCTGGGACATGTTGACAAAGCAAGACCAATTTACTACTTTCCCCTCCCCTTGTACTCCACTATTCGATAACCCTCAATTTTCCCCAGGGATGAGCAGGAAGGGATTTAACAAATGGCATGAAGGGGGTGCGGGGGGGTTTAGACTCTGGGATATGTTCGAGGGGTCCAAAATTAAAACCTTTATCCAATGTAAAAAGGACTTTGGGGTGGGGAAGGACGAAAGATACAGATATACCCAAATACGACACTGGGTGCTGCAGGGCCCTGTAAGAAAAGGGGCGACAAGATCCTTAACCCCATTCGAAAGCTATCTCACAAGGCAATCGGGAAATGCACACCTGGTGGGGGCTATCTATGCATTAGCCAAACAGGGGGAAGAATCGGGGGAGAGGAAATACATGGAAAAATCAAGGGGCATCTTGATAGAGGAAGGGGAATGGAAACAACTCTGGGCACACATCCCCAAGCTAACTTGATCTCTCCAGATACAGGAAATCTGGATAAAGCTAATGCTGCAGTGGCACCTAACGCCCATGGTTAGCCACTGGCACCATATGGAGCACCCCCACCAATTACGGGAGCACAGCTTCACATCACTGTCCTTTACTGAGACCACTTTAAGCATGTAGTTACTAGGCAGGTTCACAGCATTAAAACACATGTTTACTGAGTCCTCTTTAAGCAATGGCAGGTCTGCAGGAGACCAGTTCAGTTTCCATCAGCGTCCATTCAGGAGTCACATTCCCAGGGTCCAGGTTCACTGATGGCACAGTTAAAACCCAGCAAAGCCACACCTGGCTAGTGCCAGGGGCCACATCGGCAGAGTCCCTTGATGTTGTGGGCAAGGCAGCGAGATGCAGATCGCTGGGCGTCCAGGCTGCTCGAGCACAGGGTGACAGGACATCACTCACCCCTTTTTCGCCGATGCCCCCCCAGTCAGGAGTGCCACTCCCTCTGGGGACACGAGGGCACACAAGCACTTCTGAGGAGCTGCAACCCTTACCCTGCCCGATGCACGGCCTTCTCGTGGTGGGCATCAGGGCCACAGGTGTTTGATGGTCAGACACCAGTTGTTGGCTGAACTCAGGGGGCCGGCAGGTAACCTCCACAAGCCCACGTTGGCCTGGTACTTCGATGGCATGGTATGCTGGGTGACAATATTGGCAGGCAGTCTGGGCCACTAGCTCTCTGGTTCTTGGACGGTACAGTAGGAGACATCCGTGGCATGGTGTTGAGGCCACTTGTAGGGCAGGCAAGGTGACTTTTGTGTGAGGGTGACTTCCATGGCAGGGCGTCCAGTTTTCCTGATGGCGCTGTGCCGGGAGATGATTACTTTTGCTCTTGTTGTGCCATGCCTTTCAACTGTTTGTGCTATGCACGGGTTATAGCCCAGCTTGGAGTTGCAGGAATTGCCTGGTATTACAGGTGCGCAGTGGGATTTAGCCTCTCGGATCACCTGGCAATGCAGAGCTCCTGTTACCCGTTGCTTGAGGGTCTTCAGTTTGTCCAGTCCTGCGCATGCAGCATCCCATGCTTGATAATACTGGTGAGATGTGCAGTGCACAGAGCACAGGATGCTTAAACGCTCATGGCCTGGAGCCCTGAGGAGCATCAGGGTGGAAGTCCCACGTTACCCACAGTGTGGCCATTGTTGGTGCTGGGGCAATGCCACACTTCATTAACACAGGGCTGCCTTTGGTGCACAGAGTCCTTTCCTTTCACCGTCTCTGGCACAGAGACATGGAGCCCAACCGTCCCTTTTGCTGCCGTTGCGGTCCGGGGTCTGACGGCATTCCTCCGAGTCTACGAGCACATTTTTTTTCTGTGCTGATATGGGCCACTTTCTTATTCGCTGCTGGCCCAGAGCTCACGTAGTCGAGACGGGATAGTATGATCGCTCTTGCGATGTTTGCAGCATTTGCTTCACTTATGTAAGGTCCAATGGCTCTCAACAAGCGCAAGTAATACGTGTTTTTTTTTTGTAGATAGTTTACTTGTGCTTCGGCCCCCACTGAGGCTTCTGCCAACATCCCAAGTGTTTTGACTTGGGGTAAGACTGGGATTTTGGCTTCTTTTATTCTGAAATCCCTATATTGATCTCCTAATTTGGATCTCGCATGCTGAGCTTCAAAGATCATGAGCTCAGTCTTGCTATTGTTGAGGCACATCCAATACTTCTGCATCCAGATGTCAATGATTTTATAGACTTCTTCTACTTTCGCACTATCTAGAATATAGTCTCCCGTCATTTCAAAAACCAGCTGAGTATCATCGGCATAGTTAGTGAAAAACACACCGATGTTTTCCAATAATTCACACAAGGTGCGCATGTAGACGCTGAAAAGCAGAGGGGACAGACTGGCTCCCTGCGGCACTCCAAATAGGATGAGAGCTGCTTCTGAGAAAGTGTCTCCCCAGTGAATGCGTGCCCTCCTATCACTTAGGAAGGATGCTATCCAAGCCAGTGCTGTTGGAGAGCAACCTATGGTTTTATCTAGAGCCTCTTGTAGTAGTTAATGGTCCACTAGGTCGAACGCTGCACTAAGATCCAGCAGCATGAGCATCCCCGACTTGCCCTGTTCTATCAGCTCTAACATGTGGGATTGTAGGTCGAGCATAGCTGACTCTGTACTGTGGGCTGTTCTAAAGCCCGATTGCTGTGTGTGTAGCATCTCCTGTGCTTCCACGTGTTGTTGTAGCTGATTTGTGGCAATTTTGTCCAGAATCTTCAATACAAAATTGGAGTTTTTTATTGGCTGTAAGTTGCTAGGATCTTTTGGATCTAAGCCCGGCTTTTTGACAAGGGGGGTTATAGTAACTTTTTTAATGGTGTTAGGAATTTTCCCTTCGGAAAACGAGGCATTGATTATTTTAGTGAGGGTTGGTGCAAAAAGCTCTTTATTATCCAGGATAATTTTTGTGGGCAGGATGTTCTCTGCACAGGATGTTGGTTTCATTTTAGATAGTACCTGGCAGAAATCTTCCTCTATCATGGCTTTAAACTGGAAGCTGTCTCTGTTTCCTGGTCTGGACTCTACTGTGGTGCAAGTTTCAATACTGGCGGATTTCCTTGCCTGAATTATATTAGTTCTGGCTTTTAAAATGTTGGCTGCAAAAGCTTCTTGTACTTTCTCGCAATCTTCTTTAGATGGGTTATGTGGTAATGAGAGTGCCTTTGGCTTTTCGATTGACTTGAGAATTTCGAAGAGTTTGCTCGTTGAGTTAGCAGCTGACTCTATTTCTCTATTGTAGTAGTTGAGTTTGGCTTCTTTAACTGCCTTTCTGTACTCTAGGTCCTTGCGTTTCCTTTCGTTTCTTTTCATCCCTCAAGTCCAGAGAATAGGTTAGGTCCACCCACCTTTATTATGCCTCCCACTGAAAAAATAAGGGACGTTTCCCAGGTCCAACCCTGAATAGGCATTGAGGAAACTCTGTTAGGCGAGAAACAGAGAATAGCTGGATTGGTTTTTCACCTCCTCACACTTTAGACCCACATCCCAACCCATTGCTCACCCTGGAAGAATTATTAACATCCACAGTACTTATGAATACTGGGTACCAAGGAAAGCGAGGAATTTAGTGGAAAGGGATCTGAATTTAGATCTGCCCCCCAACTGCTGTGAATACCTCTTACCTTCAAATGACACCACTCTTGATGGAAGTTGCAAGGTGTCAAATGCATTCGTGCCTACAGAACTTTCCAAGGCACCTATCTGTTCTTTCTGTACATTTTCCCTCGACCCAACAGAAGATTAAGAAGGGACATATCACCCAATTTCACTTTAACAAGGTCCACTATACAAAGCCTTTGCAAAAGCTTAAGGAAGAGCAAATAAGAGAACAACTGAAAAAAGAAAATACTTCCCTTCATAAGGTCTCCAAACCAGATGATAGCCAGTGTGGTCGCGATGTCCAGCTGGTGGCAAACAAAAGGGAATATTCCAGGCAACTCGCCAGAGAAGAAATCCTTAAAAATCCTAAAGGTCTAAAATATCACCCACACTTAGTGGAAGTCAGATATCCAGTGAGCCAGGCCAACAGAGTCCAGGGGTTGGAAGAGGATGTTGGAAGATCTCTGTACTTTGAGGAAAAAGCACCAGAACTGGATATTGCAGAGCTGATGGCCCATCTTATGGCTGGTAAAGAGGAAGAATAGCCTAACACAGATAACATCTACCGCCCACACAAGAGACATCTGAAAGCAGTTTGATAGTTACAAGTTCAGAGGATCAGCCTCTAGTGCCCCTGAGGGAGATGCTGAACAGATCGCTGCCTGAAGTCGAAAGTGATGAGCAGAGAACAACAGCTTATTACACTAATCACCTACTCAATGAATTTCCTGTTCTGATGATACAGACCGAACAGGATTCTAGAGAAGATTCAGAGAGGTGGTCTGTCAATGAGGAAACTGATTTGGATGATCAATGAGATCCAAGTTTCGGAGATCTGTTGGAGATCCTAGGAGAGTTTACTTCATATCAGTTCTTGGATGTCCTCTCCACTTCTCCACCATCCTGTGCATCAGAAGGAAGTGGGAACCTTCAGATAAGTGGAGAAGATTCCAAAGGCATGGCACTCATTGAACTATGTCAAGACCACCAGAGAAGTCATGAAATTTGAACCCATAAGCCTGACAAAATGACACCAGAACACTGGAAACCCCACAAGAAAACCTCCAGGTAGTTATATGGACCATCACACAAGACCCAAAGAGACTGCAGGTACCGGTAAAGATAAATGGTCAGACATAATCACCAAGTTAGATTTGGGAAGCCAATGAAATGCTGTTCACCCAGGGGTCTGTAATTTGTCATTGACGCAATTTCAATTTTAAGTATCTGTCTTTTAAAATGCCAAGGAGTGCGGTCTTAATTGTCACTAAGGCCTTTAGATCAAGACCAGTGTGACAGAACCACTGCAAATACCTTAATATCGTTTTGCGGGGCTCAACAATGTTGAGCTGAGCTTCTGGGTGCTCTCTAGTGCATCAAAGCGAGTTCGAGGGTGTTGAGCTGTTGGGGCAGAATTCAGCCATGTGCTGCAATTCAACAGGCGGCAGTAGCGCTTGACTTGAAGATGTTTCTGACTGGCATGCGATGTTCGGGTCAGCGTAGCTTGCAAGCACTGAAAATGGTCCAAACTTGTTGAGAAAGCCAAAGCTAGCTTCATTTGTTCCTCAGGTGATGTGAGGCCCTTTCAGTGTCTCTGACAAAAGGTGAGTTCTCCTACTGCCCTCCCAAACAGGAAGGTTGCCAGGGTCACTTTCAGAGTTTGCCACATTCAGCAGTCAGAGGTCTGGGTACCAGTGTCCAAGCAACAGGCAAGACGTTTCCAACAGCTGATAATTGGTGTGCTGTTAGACCCTACAATGGATCCCTGATGAAAGGTGAGTTTGTCTGCTGCCCTTCCCAACATGGTCACATCAATGATCTTTTGAAGTGGGGAAGGGAGAGAATTTCTCCCTCCTTGGAAAACTTTATCTTCACCTCAATGGCTGGGGACTTCGGGTGGACTTTACCCAGCAAAGTTCCAGTGAAATCCTTTTCAAGTCAGTTCAAAGTGATTCTTTCCATTAATGCAGTCAATGTGCCCATTCGTCTATTCCAAGCCTCCTGAAGGGGCTAACCCTTGGTGCTGTAAGAAGAGTTTTGCCTTCCAATGCCTGCTCCCAGAGTCCCTCATCTACAGGAAGTTGGGATGGGGAACAGGAAGAAGGGAGGCCTAAACATTTCCAAAGTGATGCAGCACTTTCATTGGGGACAAAACCTCTACTAAGCTCCACTCTGCTCCCCCCCTCATGTCTGCCCAATCAAACCAAATCCAGTATTTAACCCCCTGGTGTGACTTCCCTGTTGTGCTGACAGAGCTTCCTTTGAAGCACGACCCCACCCCAAACCTCCTAAGGGTATGTCTTGTTCCTCTGGGAAGGTGGCAAGCCTTCTCATCATCAGAGAACACATAAGGATCCAGCTCGAGAAAGTAATGCAAATGAGCTCTGAAGTTACAGGATTCACTGGAAACCAGTGGGTAATAATTAATGACTAAGTTACCTTTGGCAATTATAACTGTATCTCCTCAAAGGCCACAATATCATACTATATATAGCTTTATATTTACGTTTAGCAAAGTACTGCCACCAACCCATGGGAATCATTGAAATCCATTTTTTGTCCATCAAAGGGATTCGCAGTTTAATTCTAAAAAAAGGCCAACACGGTAATTATAATCACATTGGTTGTAGGCATGGCAGCAGGAAATCCTTTGGGGGTCATCTTCACGATATAGTCAGGAAAATACCTCCCAATTTGTAGCAGGGTTGCGTAAGTAAAGAAATCCGCTGGGGCACCTTCTAAAAAGGCAGCCCCATTGCTATCAACATGATTTTCACTGTAAATGCTCACCATACTTTCCCTCACCCTATAATACAGATTTAATAAGGCGAGATGTGACAATAGAAAAACCATATGCTTTGCAGGGGGACATTTACACTTTCAAAACATGAGAAACTGTTACTTAGCTTCTGCATGTGCGCACTTCCTTCTGTGCATAATTTCACATTAAGTACTTTGTGTCCGGATAGTTGCTGGCATGTCAATTACTGATGTCCAACAGAAAGAATACATGGGGTGTCTAATATATCGGTGTTGGTAAATTCAATTATACATCCAATGACCATAAGGCCTGGGTACGAGCCCACCCAAACCTGTTTATCAGATCTCACTCTAATAGCAGAAATGATTCACTAGAGCTCATAAAAAGTAAAAAAAATCAGCAAGTCTCCCACTAGCAGATGGAGGTCCATAATAATATGGTAAGTAGCAATAGGAAAGGCATCCGCAGGATGTTTCCGTCGCCATCTTGAGGGAGTCTAGAATGCTCTTGCTGGTTCCATGAAATCATTGCTCGGTTTCCTTTTGTTCCACTTGTTTCAATGTACGAAAAACCAATGCCGGCAGTGCCACTGCTGCCAATAGGTGGATCTGGCTGAAAAGGGGAGATGACCATGACAGACTGGTAGTCCTTCTGCCCAATTAACAGCTTCAGGTGGAGCTAATGGTATAAGTCCATGTTCACAACTGCTTTCCTCACGAGTTCTCTATGTCTCCAGTGCCAGCATACAGTTTTAATTTGATGGTTAGATATTCAGCATACATGGACAGGCTATTTTACAATTCATGTAGGCAAATAACCTGCATTTTTCTTCATGTATTTGCGCAAGTCAATGGGCCTCATTACACGTTTGTTGGTATCCAGCTGGTAAATCTGATGGGATACTACCAAACAGTAATACTGCCTCCACCACTTGATATGCCGGAATTACCGTCAGATTACAAGTGGCGGTAAGTGCTCGTATTCCCCATTCCATGTAGTCCTATAGGACTCCATGGGGGAAATGCTGGTATTACCGGCACCAGTAATACCAGTGCCAGTAATACCAGCATTTTTTGGTGGTGTCCCGGAATTACCAGCAGTTCAGAGCTGCAGGTAAATCCGGCCAACCCACCACCAACCTTGCATTATGGCGGTGCAGAAAATGTGCCGGTAAATGTTATTTCCAGCACCTTATTTCTGCACCGGCATGAGGCCAATTAATGCCTCTAAACATGGTCCCCAACAGGGAGGGATTGAAGTAGCCTTCAATGACTGTGACTCAAACCAACGCTGGAAGTCGGATCCTCAGATTATCAATTTTTCAAAGATTTGTATGTGCTTAGGCCATCAGCTCTATTAGTGTTGTTTTAGTACACACTTCTTATTTAATGGCAATTAGAATTGGGTTGCCTTCATGCAGCCACCCAAATTTATCAGAACGCAGAACATAATATCTGCTGTAGACTTCATTCCATACATTCCGATTTGAGCAGCTACCTGACAAGAAGCACAGAAGCAATTGGCTTTAGCTGTGTAAAGGCAGAGGAGTGTGTGCAGTTCCCCAAATAAATAACATCAATAAAACGCAAAAAGTGATAAGCTTATTGTTACTATGGCAATAATGATTAAATTAACATCACAAGGAGATCCAAGATGGCCGCCGGGTGGAGAGCTACGTAACTGAAGCTCTCCCGAACCTCGGGAACTTAAAGGTGTTATCAGAGGCCTAATTGCCCTCCCCAGGCTTCTTTGTAAGCAGGACATAATCCTGTGAGAGTGGGGATCCCAGCGGTTCCAGTGGCGCTCCAGACGAAGGGAAAAAAAGGGTGAATTTGAACCCCCAGCGAGCGGTCATAGGAGAAGAACTGCCTGAGCGAGGGCCCCGTGGAGGAAAGATCCATAGCTCTCAACTCACACGCATTTGGCGGGTGTCACCCGCCTTGTAAAGGGCTGACTCACCCGCCAAGCCTCCTGCACGCCCATTCATTTCAATGGGCGTCTCACCCGCCAAAAACCAAATCGGATGATTTCACCCGCCTTTGAGTCACAAATGGTTGAGAGCTATGAAAGATCATACGCCACGGGAAGAGCAGCCCCAAGCCCCTGACAGAGTCTAGCGCGACCAGTGAGGGGCAGCAACAAGAAAAGCACAATTCGAGGGCAGAGAGCAGCCATAGGAGACAGCCATCCTCCTTCCGCATATCGGACATTTGGAGATGGCAGAGCGACGAGGGTAAGGAGAGCGCAAAACGCAGGCACAAAAGAAAGCCTGGGTCCCTGGTTTGGGACGGACAGCGAAAGGGAGGAGGAGACTGGCAGGTGGGAGAGGACATCCCAGAGGCAGTACTAGACTCCGGAACATCGCGCAGAGGACCCCCGGGAGACAGAAATGTATACCCAGGCAAGTGCTCAGCCACTTTGTAATCCCGCCTCCCCTCCGACATGTATGAGAAATTAACGGCACACTGGCTGGGTGCTGAGAAAGAAACAACAATAACGAGCAGAAAGAGTTCAAAGGGACTGCCTGTGCAACCATAGCAATCTTGAGGGGTGCAGAAACGGACCTACAACTATAGAGGCACGCCTGCCCTCCCACATTGAGTTTAAAGGCCCCCTGTGCAATAAAGAAGTTCTTTACATGGGACAAAATTGAAGAGGCAAGAGTGGACTGGCGCCTGAAAAGCGGGGGGTGCCTGGTATACATGAGACACAAGATGTCCAAATCAAGGGGAAAAGAGCCAGCTGTCCTCCCTCCCCCAAAAAGAGGAAAGAAACCCCAAGTCACTAGCCTGCAAAAAGTATGGGGGCAAGAGCTGAGCTCCCCCAACAGTAGGAGAATACCCAGGGTCAAGGGGAAAAGGGGACTCCCATCTACAGGACAATCCCGATCAGACAATAACTACAACAGTTCTGAAGCAATATTCGACCAATTTTGGAGCTAGAATTGCTGACACAGTTCAACGGCAGATGGACAAAATGAGGGAGGACTTGGCAGGGGCTCTGCAAGATATAAAAAGAGACGTAAGCAAGATTGAGGAGAGAGTTGACACCAACGAGAGGGTGATTCAAGACATAGCGGACGACACCAGGAAAACGGAAGAGCTCATAGAGCATCTGGCGACCGCCACCCACAACCTGGAGCTCCAGGCAGAAGACCTGGAAAACAAGTCCAGGAGGTTTAACATTCGTATTAAGGCTTTGCCAGGGGCGGTGTTGGTCAGGGATTTAAAGGAAGCGGTCGGGAACATATTTAGTGACCTCCTGGACCCAGAGAAGACAGAAGAAGTACGAGTGGCACTTCATGACTATTCCACGAAAGAAAAGATCCTGAACGCAGCAATGAAGTGGAACAAATGGTATACCTAGCAGACAAAAAGATAGCACAAATTACCCGACAAGAAAGAGAGGTTCTGGAACAGGAAATTACAAGCAATCAGGTGAGGAGGGCCATCTCATCCTTGCCAATTAACAAATCCCCAGGGGCCAGACAGGTTTACCTCTGAATTCTGTAGAAATTTCAGGGAGATTTTAATTCCTTATCTGGTTGCCCTATATAATGAGTTTGGAAGGTCAGAGAAAATTATTCCATTCATGGAAGAATCAAAAGTGGTTCTGATACCAAAACAGGGTAAGGACCTCTCCTTATGTGGATCATACAGGTCAATCGCCCTCATAAATGTAGACACTAAGATCTACACAAAATCCTAGCGGGCCGGCTGGAGTATGTACTCCCCCATATCATTAGCATGGACCAGCCGGGATTTATCAAGGCCAGACAGACGAGCGATAATACCAAAAGAATAGCTCACATCATTGAAAAAGTTTGAAGAGGGGCATGCCCTCCTTTCTCATTACACTTAATGACGAAAAGGCTTTTGACAGGGTGGAATGATGGTTCCTTTTCCTAACAATGCAGAAGATGGGATTTGGGGAAAACTTAATGTCCAGAGTCAGGGCCAACTATCAAAATCCCTCGCTATGTCTGGCAATAAATAGCCAGTAATCAGTCACTATCCGAGTTCAAAGGGGAACGAAGCAGGGGTGTCCCCTTTCGCCACTGTTATACGCCATCCACTTGGAACTGCTATTGGAAGCAGTGAGGACCAATAAGGATATACAGGGAATCAAGATTGGGGGAGGGAACACAAAATTGCTGCTTTTGCAGATGACATGTTGCTGACCCTACAAAACCCAGAAAAATCCCTTGAGGCCCTGGAAGAGGAGTTGAAAAGGTTTGGGAAAGTAGCAGGATTTAAAACAAACCCCCACAAGTCAGAGATACTGAACCTGATGTCCCCAGGAAAAAGACCTCCGGAAAAAGTTACCATACAGATGGGTGGAGAAATCTATAAAATATTTGGGGGTCAACCTCACTAATGAAATGGAGACGCTCTATGCAGCCAACTCCCCACCTCTTTTCGAGAGAATTAAGAGTAAACTGGTGGACTGGGGTCTGTTAAATGTAACTTGGATGGGCAGAATCAATGTGCTCAACATTGCAACCCTCCCTCAAGTGCAGTACTATTTCCTGACCCTCTCAATATGGGCTCCCCCATCCTTCTTTCATGCCCTTGAAAATTGCGTGAGGAGATATGTTTGGAACGAGAAAAAGCTGAGGGTAGCAAATCAAGTCATGATGATGCCTAGCAATAGGGGGGGGTGGGACAGCCAGAATTCCGAGTTTACTACCAGATGGGACAGATAAGAGGGATTAGAGACTGGCTGAGAGACGACCGAGAGAAAGTATGAAGGGAGATGGATGAGGCGGTAGTCGAAGGGAACTTAGACTAGGTGTTGTGGAAACCGAAAGGAGACAGACAAGTAAACATGTATAATTAGTGGTCAAAGTGTACGAAAACAAGCAGTGGAACTATGATCCCTGTTGACCTGCTCCCACTACCTACAAATACCATTGGCGTGCCCCTCCCAGGCACAATCCACACCCCAAAACAAGCACACCTGCTGTTTAAGGGAGTGTTCAGTTGATTGCACTGAAGTGCACGTTTCAACTTCTTCCTACACTTTTAGTTTAAAACGAAGCCATTCTGGAGTGGTTTATTTTTAAAATAAAAGTATAGGAACAGTAAAATGTAATTTAAAAAGTAGGGGAGCACCGCTCTCAACCGCTCCCCCCCCACTTCGACCACTGTGTTTAATAGTGCCATACTCTCAGTGGAGGGAGAAGCCTGGGACATGTTGACAAAGCAAGACCAATTTACTACTTTCCCCTCCCCTTGTACTCCACTATTCGATAACCCTCAATTTTCCCCAGGGATGAGCAGGAAGGGATTTAACAAATGGCATGAAGGAGGTGCGGGGGGTTTTAGACTCTGGGATATGTTCGAGTTGTCCAAAATTAAAACCTTTATCCAATGTAAAAAGGACTTTGGGGTGGGGAAGGAGGAAAGATACAGATATACCCAAATACGACACTGGGTGCTGCAGGGCCCAGTAAGAAAAGGGGCGACAAGATCCTTAACCCCATTCGAAAGCTATCTCACAAGGCAATCGGGAAATGCACACCTGGTGGGGGCTATCTATGCATTAGCCAAACAGGGGGAAGAATCGGGGGAGAGGAAATACATGGAAAAATCAGGGGGCATCTTGATAGAGGAAGGGGAATGGAAACAACTCTGGGCACACAACCCCAAGCTAACTTGATCTCTCCAGAAATCTGGATAAAGCTAATGCTGCAGTGGCACCTAACGCCCATGGTTAGCCACTGACACCATATGGAGCACCTCCACCAATTACGGGAGCACAGCTTCACATCACTGTCCTTTACTGAGACCACTTTAAGCATGTAGTTACTAGGCAGGTTCACAGCATTAAAACACATGTTTACTGAGTCCTCTTTAAGCAATGGCAGGACTGCAGGAGACCAGTTCAGTTTCCATCAGCGTCCATTCAGGAGTCACATTCCCAGGGTCCAGGTTCACTGATGGCACAGTTAAAACCCGGCAAAGCCACACCTGGCTAGTGCCAGGGGCCACATCGGCAGAGTCCCTTGATGTTGTGGGCAAGGCAGCGAGATGCAGATCGCTGGGTGTCCAGGCTGCTCGAGCACGGGGTGACAGGACATCACTCACCCCTTTTTCGGCGATGCTCCCCCAGTCAGGAGTGCCACTCCCTCTGGGGACAAGAGGGCGCACAAGCACTTCTGAGGAGCTGCAACCCTTACCCTGCCCGATGCACGGCCTTCTCGTGGTGGGCATCAGGGCCACAGGTGTTTGATGGTCAGACACCAGTTGTTGGCTGAACTCAGGGGGCCGGCAGGTAACCTCCACAAGCCCACGTTGGCCTGGTACTTCGATGGCATGGTATGCTGGGTGACAATATTGGCAGGCAGTCTGGGCCACTAGCTCTCTGGTTCTTGGACGGTACAGTAGGAGACATCCGTGGCATGGTGTTGAGGCCACTTGTAGGGCAGGCAAGGTGACTTTTGTGTGAGGGTGACTTCCATGGCAGGGCGTCCAGTTTTCCTGATGGCGCTGTGCCGGGAGATGATTACTTTTGCTCTTGTTGTGCCATATCTTTGAACTGTTTGTGCTATGCACGGGTTATAGCCCAGCTTGGAGTTGCAGGAATTGCCTGGTATTACAGGTGCGCAGTGGGATTTAGCCTCTCGGATCACCTGGCAACGCAGAGCTCCTGTTACCCGTTGCTTGAGGGTCTTCAGTTTGTCCAGTCCTGCGCATGCAGCATCTCATGCTTGATAATACTGCTGAGATGTGCAGTGCACAGAGCACAGGATGCTTAAACGCTCATGGCCTGGAGCCCTGAGGAGCATCAGGGTGGAAGTCCCATGTTACAGTGTGGCCATTGTTGGTGCTGGGGCAATGCCACACTTCATTAACAAAGGGCTGCCTTTGGTGCACAGAGTCCTTTCCTTTCACCTTCTCTGGCACGGAGACATGGAGCCCAACCGTCCCTTTTGCTGCCGTTGGGGTCCGGGTCTGACGGCATTCCTCCGAGTCTACGAGCACATTTTTTTCTGTGCTGATATGGGCCACTTTCTTATTCGCTGCTGGCCCAGGGCTCACTGTTGGGGCTCCTGGTTTGCACGAGTTCCAACACCAGAGTATTTCGGATAATCACCGCCACGCGGCCCGGGCTCTTCGGAAGGCCAGCCACCTGCTTTATTTGCTTCTGCTCTGGCAGGGAGCATGCATGTTTCTTGCTGCTTCGGCCCGGGCACATACTATAACCTCTGGTATGGAGCGCACTTCCTTTTATCTTCTTGCTGCTCTGAGCCGACCGGAGCACCATAGCAAGGCTCCCGACCGGAGCGCGTTCTCAATTTCACCGCCTCAGGGCCCGGGATCAGGCTGGGCTCCGAACCCCTCCAGATTGGAGCACTACATTGTCATTTCACCGCCTGGGATTGTGTCAAGCTTGCACTGTTGCTGCTCTAGGCTGGAGCACTTCATTACCTTTATCGCCGGGATCATGATTAGGGCTACGACGGTTGTTCATTCTGCTCCCACCGGAACACTGTAGCAATGCTCCGGACCAGAGCGCTTCCTCCATTTCACCGCCGCAGGGCCCAGGCTCATGCTGGGGGCTCGGGACGGCACCGCAACACAAGGACAGCTTTGCTGCCTGCAGGGGAAACCCACCCACATATCATTCGCTCACAACTGAAGCACTTCATTTATTTCACCGCTGGGCCCGGGATCAGAGTGGAGGCCCCGGCAGTTTTTCTTTCTGCTATGGTGGATGCGCCAGGGCTGCAGGCTCATACCGAGATGTTTCCCGGGTGCTTCCTTTTGCTGCCAGCCAGTGCCGCAGATGGCTGCAGGCTGGATTCTCCCCTGGCCGCACAAGCACCCTCCTCGCAGAGGGTCACGGCCCGGGAGGACCTGCGGCTTAGGGTACCTCTTCTCTTTGCTTCTCGCCCAGGAGTGGGGAAGCACCACTCTCTCCTCCAGCGGGAGGTTGATTTATTGCTGCGGCTGCAGTCGCACCATGTTGCCCCCTCCTACAGTGGCGGATGCCGCAGGGGTGTTCCAGGCTGGCTCCCGCCTTTGCAGCACGGCGGGGTGGGGGGGCTGCCACCTCGCCTATTCTTTCTTCCAAAGGCGGACAGCAGCAGAGCTCTCTCCGTGGGGCGCACACTTCTCTTCTTTGTGGCGGAATGTCGCGGGGGCGCAACTCACTGCAGGTTGGCCGGGGCTTACACCGCAACATAGGCTGTGAAGCACAGGCCAATCCTGGCTTGTGATGGGGCCGGCCGCTCCTCTCCTCACTCTCCCTCTTTTATCTCACCAGTACTCATGAGGGGCCGCAGGGATTGTGCTTCGTGGGGCTCGTTGTCTTCACTCCTTTTTTTTTTTTTTAAATGTCGACTCCCTCATCGCCATTGTTATGGGGGGGCTGGTCATGGACATCACACCAGCACCTTGGAGGCCCAGTACCTCGAGGAGTTGATGGGTGGGGGCTAGTCATGGACATTGTACCAGCCCCCTGCATAGCTCTCAACTCACCCGCTTTTGTTGGGTGTCACCCGCCTTGCAGTGGGCTGACTCACCCACCAAGCCTCATGCACGGCCATTCATTCCAATGGGCGTCTCACCCGTCAAAAACAAAATCGGGTGATTTCACCCGCCTTTGCGAGATAAATAGTTGAGAGCTATGCCCCTGATGTGCTATGCGACACCAGCACCTTGGAGGCCCAGTCCCTCGGGGGTGGCAGGGCAAGCCTTGCCTGCACATGCCGACTCTGCCTGCTTTGCAGGCAGGGGGGCCCCATCGCAATCTGGCCTGCAGGCCCTGCTTACACAGGGTAGGCCTGCAGGCCTCAATGAGACACGGACTCAGGTCATTCCGTTTCGGAGTCTGCACTGCAGCCGTTCTGCTCCACTTGCCTTCAGGGCTCCCTTTTATTAGCATGGCCCATCTTAAAAGGGCAATGCACATGGGAGGGACACATCCCCTTAAAGGGGCAACACACATAGGACACAACACACATGTTTACAATAACTTCAAAATAATGTGCACCCAGAATTGTAGCGTTTCAATGCATAAATTCCATTCATCCTCTACAGTCGTACTCCACCTCACGCCCCCACCCCCAACGCATTTGGTGGAAGCATTTCTTAGCAGTAATTCAACAAGCCACAATATTTCTTAAGTCCTTTGAACAATTTTACTGAATAGTTATACAGTCTGCCAATGCCCTGTATAGCTTACATAGGCTACATCTCACGAACTAGAGTTCGGCATACTGTGCATAATTCATAACATTTTATTGGTTTAATTTTCCCAAATGGCATGTGGCGGTACATACTGTAAATGAGACCGGTACTTAAGCAGCCTTTTTTAAACTACGCCATTTTGACAAACATTAATAAGGCCTATGCCAGGCAATGCTGAGAACCTATTTGTCTGGCTGGACCCCCTATGGAAACGCCCAGGAGTACTGCATGAGGCAGTGCTGAATAACTATCAACTGGAGTGGGGGGCCAGTCTGAATTCAGTGCCCTGGAAGTGCCATTGAGAGGTTTCTTCCTAATAAATGTCCCTGGAAATGCATTGTACTCAGCGTGCCCTTGACTCTGCGGCGGCCATTGATGCTGCCGTGAATCAATGCATGTCATTGCATTATGTCTAGCAGCACTGTCTGCGTCAATTAACCTTGGACTGTTTCCTGTGGCACTGTGGCACATGTCAGATGCAATGGGGCAGGCATATCCTGGATGTGTTGTGAAGCCGCTGTCGCTGGAAAAGATCACAATGTCCTCCATACATGAGGACAAACAAGCAGTTGTCCTTAGCCTGGGGGTTACACGTTTAAAAAGACCTTATGTCACGCACAATATGGGAAAAGTGAATTAGGGTCATTTTACGGTATATGCCAATTGCATGCAGGAGACCAACAGCACTTGCACTTACGTGTTGCTGGTCCCCTGCATGCAATTGTCAACACTCACAAAGCGGAGTGTAATCGTGAAAGGTAAATTAAGGCGAAATCACCTTTACTCTTCACTTCTACTCTCTGCATAGTGAGAAATAAAACGCTACCTACAAATTGCGCTGTGCAAAGGCCATTTTATAGGGCATCCCCATGGAAGCCAATTGGTCTTCAGCAGATGCTAAGCAATAGCGTCTTCTATAGTAATCCTTCGCTTTTTCGCTTGCATGGAAATGCAAACTTTGCTGCCAGCCTTCGAATTGGAAAGTCCCAAAAATGTTGCAGAAGCATAAAATATAAGCGTAAATGCAATACGCCTTGCTTTTACACTTTAATTTTCCACTCCGCTCATTTGAAAAAACCGCCATAGGCACGTCGGGAGGACACCTCTTTTTGTAACAAGAAACGGCAAGAGGCTTTCTTGAGTGCAGGGACGCTGAGATTGATGCGTCCCATTACAGGCAAATTCCCATTTCTCTGCCAGCAAACATCAATTATCCCTCTCTCTTGAGAAATGCGGATGATTCTCCACTTTCCCGTGGCGCAATGGAGGTAGCTGCGATCTGCCTGCTAACAAAGTATTTCCCTTTGCCATCCCCAGACCTGTCTACCGCCCATTACCATTGGAGAGAGGAGTGCAGAGTCATGGACAGGCGACAAATAGTTGTCAGCCCTCCAGTGTCTTAGGCGGGGAGGAAAAGTCTGGGTGTATCCCGGTTCGTAGATATAGGTTTTATATGCTTGTCTACTACCCTGATACGAGGTGCAATCTGTTGGGCACTCTCGGGGCTGCCTACACAAGAACATCATCTATAGCCACAGTGTTGATCTTGGCCAGAATCTCAGATGGCTTGTATGGGTCAAAGCATGCCATTGTTGTGTTCACCTACAGCACTGCATTGATATCTTCCAAGAGTTTCTGTTCCGCAGGGCCTCATAACCAAGGATTGTGTTGTAATCCATGCAAGTGCCAATAAATGACTTACCTTATGTGTGCAGCAAGGAGCGATGTTGCTGAAGGCGGCCCCTGAGACTCTGAACACCTCCACTTCTCAATTGAGAAAGAAGGGAAATATGTGAAGCTCCAGGGAAACCCTCGGTGGAAGAAAACCCTGCAGGAGCCAAAGGCGGGCGTAGAGTACAGCCGCCTCTCATGATGTCGTCTCTCTCAGCGCTACGAAACTGGTCACTAGAATGGACTTTCCAAAGATCTGCTCTTCGGAGGAATTCCGGGCTGGAAGCTGGGAGACACAATACAGAGATGAATGGGCAAGACCCAGTCAGCTGGAACAGGGGCAGTCAACGAGAATGGAGAGTGACCTGAGAGCTAAAGGTGAAAGGACCACAGAAGCCTTTGGAGAAGGGCTTGGAAGGAACTGAGTGTCTTTGGAGGAGGTCAGACTGGGAGAGAGAAGGAAGTCTGAATAAGAGTGAGAAGGAGACACAAATAAACTGAGTCCAGAAAGGAGTAGCCTAGGTTTCGTATTTATGGAGCGTCTAGGGAAAAACAGAGGCGATGTTTATATCCGTTCCCAAGGTTGAGGTCCAACTGCGATGTGCCCAGCCTTCAAGACCGCCATCATGGAAGGAAAGAAAATGGAATGAACTCATAACTTTCATTGATGCCAAAGGGAGCAGCACTGCACACAGGATGTGACAGTATTCCCCCTCCCAAGAGAAATTAATCCAGGCTTGCCCGGGTGAAAGCGATGAAATTGTTGGACGAGACAGGGGGCGTGTACAGCCGAAGCAGGCTCCCAGGAATGGTCAGCCACAGAATAGCCCTTCCAATCCCCCAGATACTGGAGTCGCCCATGATGATAGCGGGAGTCAAAAATACCAGAAACCTCGAACTCAGGGCCAGAGGCAGTCAGCATCGGTGGCGGAAGGGCAGTAGCAGCACAATGAAATCGGTCCTGGACATGAGGCTTGAGCTTTGATACATGGAGTACAGGATGTATTCTAGACCAAGAGGGTGGAAGCCGCAAACAGAAAGCCAAGGGTCCCATAGCCACCAGAAATTTGAAGGGACAAAAGAATCTTGTAGACAACTTAGACGGAACCAGATACCTGGGCAGAAACTGAGAAGCCAGCCAGATCAAATCACCGGGTACAATCACTGGTGCAGGGGAACAATGTCTATCAGCATAGTATTTGGCCCGTTCTTGTGCTACCTGCAAGTCAGCTCTGGCTGGCTGATGACCCAGTTGAATGTCGCTCATTGGGGCGTCCACATCTGGGAAAGCAGATGATTTGAGGAGAGAGGTAGAGAAACAGGACAGTTCATAACCATAGCTGCACTGGAAGGGACTGGTCCCGATCGCGGCATGGGAGGCATTGTTATATGCAAATTTTGTCAGCAACAGAAGTTCCTTCCAGTTGTCTTGCACAGCAGAATTGAAACATTGAAGATATCCCTCCAGGGTCTGATTGAGAGGTTCAATCTGCCTGTTGGTTTGGGGATGGCAATTCGAGCTCAAGGCCTTTTTTTTATTCAATGCACAGCAGACTTGCTTCCAATAACGTGAGATGTACTGGGGTCTTTTGTATGACACTATGGCATCTGGTAGACCATGGTGAACAAAGATGCTGTCTATGTAGTATCTAGCCATCTGAACCACTGTGGGAACCACTGTCAAGGCAAGGAAGTGAGCTAGTTTGGTGAAGTAGTCAATCGTAACCATAATAGCAGTAAATCCCTGGGAAGGAGACAGATCAATGATAAAATTGATGGGAATCAATTGCCAGGGACAGGTAGGTATTTGGAATACGGCTAGCTTTCCCAAAGGAGTCCTGTGTGGGACTTTTGCTTGAAGACATATTGTACAAGAAGAGACACAGTCATACATATCCTTCCTTCTTTACAGGCTCCCACCAGAAATGTCTCAAAAACGAGGGGGGCACTGTTGAGCAGCTGTGGAATGGCTGCATAACTGACTAGCTCCGTCCAAGCCGACATCCTAAACAATAATTTATCCGCATCAGGGCCGCTCCCCACTCCAGCAAGCAGAAATGTATGTACGGGATGACATGGGGCTCAATCTGCCTTACTTCAAGAGAAAACCGGCACGGCACTCTAGAAATTTGCAAGGCAAGATGAGCAGCAGCTGATTGGCTGACGGTCCGCCACGGCATCCATGCGACTCGGCACACTGCCTGAGAAGAGACCGCGGCTTCAGAGTCCACGAAGTGGGAGCAGCTGCCCGCAAACTTGCCGACTCCGAAACGTGCCCTTTCTTCGCGCGCTCGATAGTAGAGCGATTATATGCCCTGACACGGTTGAGCGTTGCACCGACGTGGAAGCGAGACACCTGGACATCTCAGTCCCGAGCATCACGGTGAAGAGATTCTGTCCCACAGCCATAACGGAACAACAACCCCCACTGCCCGCACATCGAAGAGCGCATCCCTCGGGACGGGCAAATTGAAACACTTCACTGAGTATGCGCAGCCTCTGAGGAGCAAGAGGGGAAGACCCAAAAACCCATATTAGCGGAGGTCCATGTTGAGACCCTCGCCACATAGCCATATCAGTGAGGAGAGACATCCTGATCCTAGGAGCCCGCCTCCTGAAGAGGTGCCACCGCACTCAGTGGCGTAATAAACCGCGGTTAGTGTCTAACGGGCCCAAGGGAGTGGGGCCGGAACACCGGACACAGTGTCTCTTTGGGGCAATGGGCACATCCCAGCCACTTCATTGGCGATCCTGCTGAATACAAAGTGCCGAGCTGCGGTAGACACTTGGGCCACATACAAATGTTTCTACAGCAGTGGTGGGGAGACTACACGCTACGGAACAGGGATATCCAAATTGGCTGCTTGCGAGGTGAGACAACGTGTGGAAACACCTCGAAGGTTCCTCCAGCACGACTACTGAAACTATCCTGTCTGCTGGGGGGAAAACCAAGAGAGGCACGGGCAGATAAGAGGAGCGTTTGGTGGCCGCGTGGTCCTAGGTAACCCCAACACGCACTGCAACACGCTGTGCAGGACCTGCACACCCGCCTGTGCTGCATCCTTGCATGCAACGTCTTGGAAACTGGGTGCAAGCAGTTAAACAGACTCGAAGAGTGTAAAAGATACATAGGGGGACCTGCACATCTGATACAGCTCCCTCTTGGCTTTGGGAGTACACATTCTACCCTATCCCAAACAGCGCATGCTGTGCAATACGCTGGTGAACAGACCTGGCGGGACCACCACATATGCCTACTGTGAAGCAACAAAATAGACACTGCTACACTAAACTGAACCCTCATTCATTCATGGGCCAGTCGGGTGAATCTGATGTACTGCAATTCATGGTCCTTTGAGGCAGAGATACTGATAAGCCGGGTGGAGTGCGACCAGCACAGATGTCCAGGTGGCTAAGGGAAATAGCGGAAAATATACAGACGGGCCAGGAAGACGTTCAGCGACTGCACAAACCTGTGTGACCCTGGCATATGTGGTAATGCGCTGAGATGGGCCCATGAGCCTGCTTGAGCAGCATCAAAGTGATTGATCCGTTGAAACTGTAAATAGCCCCACAGAGGGGACTAGAGGATGTGAAGGCAAATATTGTAATCAAGGTATTCAAAACAAGTCCGTTTTCATGTGGAAGGCCACACAATCCATTAGAACGGGCACATTGAATGATATGCAACGGTCTGGCAGGCCAGTGCAATGAGAATACCCTACACAGACTAAACAAATAACAGTGTTATTATCAATGCTAAAGCCTCACGAGGCTATATCCTCACTATCGCATATGACCAGTCTAATGAACTAGGGTTCTACATGTCTGCTTCGTGTGGAAAAGTGTTGGTGAATAGACCCCCCGAGACACCAACATAGCAAATCTCAGCCAGAACAGATGTACGTGACAACTCCGGATCCGAAAATAAACACTGGTGCTTAGGGCGCAGGGTAGGACTCGATCTAAAACTTACAGCAAGCTCCTGTAGCACGATAATAATAGATCCCAGTGGATCCTAAAGGAGGCTGATTTATAGAGCTGAAAGCCTCCCAAATTGTGACCGGAAGTATGCATGTTGAAGAGAACCAAGCAGCATGGATACGAGCCAGCCCACGTGCCGCCAGGAGGGCGAAGTGAGTGTGAAGTCCGCACTGCTGCAGTCAGCGGCGCGACTAGATTCGGATCAGCAATCCACTGCCTGTACGACACCTGGGTCTATTGAACCACACCGAACCTCTTGAAATTCCAGTGCCTACCTCAGATCCCGCACAAGGAACTGTTCCTTGATTATCTTGACAACAATGACAAAGGGAGCAGGTGGCAAAAAGAAGGGCCCTATGAATTAAATTCCCAGGCCGCAACTGCTAATACAGCGACATCCCAGGCTGGTGACGTTCCATCCAGGTCTACGGAGAATCCTAGGGAAGACCACCTATTAACTACTATGCAGACATGATTTCTATCCGTGAACGTCAAGTTGGTCGATATAGTGTCCACCATTGGGTCCCTCAAGGCTAAAGTGGACAAGGAAAGCGCCCGGATCACAGAAACCGAGGCCAGAATAAGCGGGACCGAAGATACGGTAGACCAGCATGGCCGAGACATAACCTACCTAAAGGAAGAACTCTCCAAAATGTGGGGCAAGTGCGAGGATCTAGAATCCAGATCCAGAAGGAACAATATACGCATTGTTGGAGTTCCAGAATTCACATGCAAGGGCCAAATGGAAACCTTTGTTGAATCACTCCTAAAATCCATGTTTGATACAACTTCCTTCTCAGATCATTTCCGGGTGGAGAGAGCTCACCACACCCTAGCCCGACACCTAAACCAGGGGTACTTCCCAGCACCATCATAGCCAGGCTTCTGAACTAGAGGGACAGAGACTTGATCCTGAAATTGTTCAGGGAGATGGGAACTTCGAATTACGAGGAGAGCAATATCCATATATATCCAGACTTTGCTGCGGGGGTCCAGGCCCAGAGGAGATCTTATGAGCAGGTGAAAAGAAAGCTTCGCCTGCACTGTATCCGATATGCTCTGATTTTCCTGGCAAAATTGCGAATACAGCATGGAGACAGAGCACATTTTTTTGAAAATCCATCTAACACTATGGACTACGTTGAATCCTCTATACCACTGCCGCCACGTGACCGTGGGGAAGACCAGACCAGGAGTCCACGTAACAACAGCGACAGGAGAGATCCTGCAGACTGAATGTCATATGCTGCTATATCCTTTGTACTTGTTGTAACAGATGGATGATGTGGCACTGATGTAGAAAGTGCCAGTTTAGCCCGGGCGGTGGTGATCATTTGTGGCATGCATAGATGCTGCAGCATTCGCACCTCGGGAAAGTTCCTGAAGTTATGGGGGAAACATCATCTGGTTGGGGTTGATGATGCGGGAGCGGGTGGGGCATAAGGTTTAAGAAGTCAACATTTGATAAACACAAGGGTAGACGAGGGAGGAGGGGGGAAGGAAAGTTGGGGAAGTTAAACGTTTCAAAAATAATGGTCATGTTACAGTGCATGGTAAGGACAACATGTGTACACTTGCTATGGTCAGCAGACATGATAAATGTAAAGGGCAACCAATAGTCCAATGGGCAAAGGGCTAAAGGTAAAATTACCAACCTTGAATGTCCGGGAACTTAACAACCCAAGCAAAGCCAAAAAAGTGGGTGCATACGTGTCGCGACACGGTCCACAGATACTCATGCCACAGGAAACACATGCTCTAAAAAAAGATAACACTAATTTCCTAGCTGGTTGGGGCCCACTACGCTATCACACTGAATACTCTATGCAGGCTAGAGGAGTACTTATACTGGTTCATTCCTCATTGGGCTTTTGCTACACGAAAAGTAAGATTTATCCCCTGGGACGATATGTACTGGTGTGGGGTGACATTGCGGGGCACCAAGTGGTGTTGGTGAACACATACGGGCCCAATATAGATGACCCAGAGTTCTATCAATAGATCTTAGATATTCTTCTTCCACTTGATGAGGTTGGGGTGATCTGGGGAGGAGACTTTAATACAATACTGGACACGGTTATGGATAGATCCTCTGATACCCCAGGTCACTCACGAAAGCAGCGATTACATTACACCAGATACTGTCCTAATTGCCTTTCAAAGATATATGGAGGACCCTCCATCCTCAAGATAGGGAATATACATATTACTCTACTGTACACGATTCAGAATGCCATATAGATGGTTGATAACTACCTCGCTCGCTCGTAAGATACAGAGTTGTGCTATACTCCCACGCACGTTATCTGACCCATCCCTGATTGTCTTATGCCTAGAATTGACAGACTTCCCTGTCCCCGCACAGAGATGGAGGATGCCCTCAGCGATCCTTAGAGACCCCACTGTGACCGAAGCACTACATACAGAAATCGCAGAGTTCTTTGCCATTAATGGCGGGACTGTGGCTACCCAATCGGTACTCTAGGAGACCTTTAAAGTCAGAGGCATCCTTATGGCCAAAACCACAGGACTATTTAAGAGTGGTAGAAAATAATTTAATCAAGTTGAATCCCAGCTCAGAGACCAACAAAATTGCTATAGTGCTACACATAAGCGAGAAACCCTAGCACAAACCAACAAATTACTAGATGAATTCCATACACTAGCAGACAGAGAGGTGCTGTACATGACTACCCCAATAAGGGCACGCAGATATGGTGAAGGGGATAAGGCAGGCAGCCAACATGTTAAAAGCCGAAAACGTTCGCAATCCCATCGCGGGGAAACAAGCTATAAATGGTGCCATGGTGACCCAAGAGAAATATATAAATGAAGCATTTACACAATTTTATTCTGCATTGTACTGTAACCGGGATGAGGTCACGACGGTTGAACTATCAGAATATCTGAATCAATTAGGTCTCCCTGTGATATCACCTGAGGTCAAACTCACTCTAGACCAACCCATCTGCCAGGAAGAAATTACTAGTGCCATCAAGGCATTGGCATCTGGGAAAGCGCTGGGATCCGATGGCCTGGGTATTGAATTATATAAAAAATTTCATCAGGAATTGGTTACGGTGCTATTAGGGGTATGGGAGGAAGCTATGTAGCTGGGCACCCTCCCGGAAACGATACGGGAAGCTATTATTACAGTCTTATTAAAACTGCATCGCCCCCCACATGATATGGCCTCCTATAGACCCTATCTCTCATTAATACATATGCTAAAATATTTGCAAAGATCCTTGCAACTAGACTTCTCCCTAGCATGCCTCATTTGGTGCACCCGGACCAGTCTGGTTTTATCCCCAAGCGATCCACGGCTTTGAATCTCTGCCGTTTGTTCGGAGCGATGGCTCATGTAAACCCAGAGGCGAAGGCAGTGGTAGCGGCCTTAGACAACAAAAAGGCATTTGATACGGTATCCTGGCAGTATCTATTCTTGGTTCTATGTTGCTTTGGGATAGGCCTGTACTTCCTAAGCTGTGTCCGACTCCTATATGATACCCCGGGTGCAAGGGTTCTCACAAACCGAACGCTATCGGCCGGGGTACCAGGCAAGGCTGTCCCTTTTCCCCGATACTCTTCGCCCTCTCGATCGAACCAATGGCTGCCTTTGTCCGACTGAAGCATGGACACAGAGGGGTTAGGATACGAAGGTCTCCATTGATAATATCACTCTATGCAGATGACACTCTTCTGTATGTCCGAGATCCGGAGCAAAATTTAGCACCCATTATGCAAGATATCCATGAATTCTCTCCGTACTCTGGCTATAAAATAAATGACTCCAAATCTGAATTATTTCCCATCACCCCTGCCACCGTATGACCATCCAATATCAGCAGGTTCAAATGGGCACCTGTCCGAGTTCATTATCTAGGCATTATTGTGTCAAAAGAATGCCAAACACTATATACAGACAATTATGAAAACTATATGCAACTCCTAACAGCAAAATTGCAAATCTGGGCAAAACTACCAATCTCCTATGTGGACGAATAGCAATTCTGAAAATGATAGTCCTTCCAGAGCTAATGTATATTTTTTGTAATATACCCCTTTGGCCAGGTAGACCCTTCTTCACTAGACTCCAATCTCTGGTCACAGCGTTCGTATGGGGACTGGGCGTGGGAAGGATGAAATGGCATAAATTGACAGAGCCGTACACAAGGGGAGGCACCGCTGCACCCGGCTTTGTGCTCTATTCCTTAACATCGCAGGTCCAATTTGCTAAACATTGGTATAACTTGGAGGACACTGCCACGCATATCCTGCTAGAGAGATATTGATTGATTGATATTTTATTTCTATTGCGCTCGTACACAAGTGTTTCAGAGCACGACAAGGCAAGGGAGGGGAACAGGGGAGAACAAAACAGCGATCTTACTAGGCCCAGTGACATTGAGAACGCGCAAGTGCATGGGAGAGGGGGGAGGGGAAAAGTGCATGGAAGGGGGAGAGGTGGAAAGTGCAAAGCAGAGGAGAAGCAGATAAATAACAATAAATAAACAATAAAGGCAACAAACAGTGGTAATGCAGCCAGCAATTTGCAAGTGCTAGGTTTAAGGCAGCAGACAGGGTAGGTTCGATAAGTGCAGGAAGAAAAAGGGGGGGCTGTATGGGTACAGATACAGACCCCAGTGCAAGGGGTGGCCCGGAGGCAGTGCGGGAGGGTGACAGGATGAGCAGGTACCTGGGCCCAAAAGACAGAGGGTGGCCAGGTGCACGGTGCCAAGAGAGAACAGATCAGCAGGGGAGAGTGGGAGCGAAGGCAGAAGAAAAGAGGAAGGTCTTGAGGTGCTTCCGGAACCGGAGATGGTTCTCCTCAAGTTTTAGAGTGGCATGGAGGCTGTTCCAGAGGGAGGTCCCAGCCGAAAACAGAGATCTACCCCCAGCTCGTTTCTTAGAAAAACGACTGACCCTGAGTGAGTTGGAGGTAGAGGAGCGAAGAGCTCGAGAAGGGAGGTATTTGCGCAGGGATAGCTGAAGGTATTTTGGGCCCAGGCCCCAGAAAGCCTTGTGGACAATGCAGAGGGTTTTGAATTTAATCCTTGCACCCACTGGGAGCCAGTGAAGAGATTTCAGAGCTGGAGAGATACGATCCCAGGGCTTGAGGCCAAGGACAAGTCTCGCAGCCCTGTTCTGAATTAGTTGCAGAGGGCGGAGAGTAGAGGCAGGTAGATTTAGAAAGAGGCTGTTACAATAGTCCAAGCTAGAGAGAACCAGAGCTTGAGATACCATGAGCTTCTGGGGGAAGGAGAGGAAAGGCAGAGTACCTCTGAGGAGGTGCAGCCAGAAATGTGACTTTTTAGAGACCTCAGAGATGTGGACGGAGAAGGAAAGGGTGGAGTCAAAGATGACCCTGAGGTTCTTAGCCTCGCAGGTGGGGGTAGGAGGAGGGCCAAGGGAGGCCAGCCAGAGAGTGAGGGGAAAGGTTATTGAAGGTGTGCCGATGAGGAGGATCTCCGTCTTGCTGGAATTCAGACAAAGATCATTTGCGGCACACCAATCTTGAATGGCAGTTAGGCAATCAGAGATGAGAGAGGGAGAGGAGGTGGCAGAGGGCAGCCTGAAAATGAGTTGAGTATCGTCAGCGTAGCACTGGAAATCTGAGCAGAAAATGGCGATGCAGTGGACGAGAGTTGCCAGGTATTGGTTGAAAAGCCAGGGCGAGAGGTTAGACCCCTGGGGAACACCACAGGTAGAGAGGAAGATAGATGAAAGGAAGGAACCAAGTTGGACCTGGGAGGGTCGATCTGAGAGGAAAGAGGTCAGTGATACCCAAGTTTTCACAGAGACGGTTGAGCAGGATGGTATGGTTGACCGTGTCAAAGGCAGAAGAGAGATTGAGGAGGATGAGGACAGAGGGAATGTTAGAGTCAAGGTTGGTGGGCAGATCTTCACAGATGTTTAGGAGAGCAGTTTCCGTGCTTCTGGCAGCTCTGAAGCCAGACTGGTGGTCATGGAGAAAGCCAACAGAATTGGAATGAAGGTTAAGCTGGGAGATGACTGACTTTTCCAGGAGTTTGCCAAGAAAGGGAGTAATGGAAATTGGGCGATAGTTAGCTGGACAAGAAGGATCAGCTGTGGGTTTCTTGAGAAGAGGATGCACAAAGGAGTGCTTCAGAGGGGAGGGGAAGGATCCAGAGGCAAAGGAGTGGTTGCAAAAATCAGCAAGGGCCAGAGCGAGGGTGTCAATGTGGTCCTTGATGGTTTTAGAGGAACAGGAAGGAACCTGTTTTGAAGAGGCTTTCATAGATCGGACTTGTCTAGCAACCTCGTCAGGGGTGAAAAGAGGAAAGGACGAGAAGGATGGTGGGAGGGTGGCTAAAGGAGGGTCAGCAAGCACAGATGGAGAGGGAAGAGGAGGAGTGTGGGTGGAGAGGGTGGACAGGATGTCCTGGGTTTTTTAAATGAAGTGAGAGGCAAGGGCTTTGCAAAGAGCCTGGGAGGCAACAGGAGGGGTAGAGTCTGCAGCAGGGTTGGCTAGCTCCTTGCAGATTTTAAAGAGTTCGGCCGAGTTGTTAGATGCCGCAGAGACACGAGCTTGAATGTGGACTCTCTTCTTGGTGAGGACAGAGAGTCGGTATTGCCTTTGCAAGACAGGGCTGTATCAGGATGAGAGACAGCCAAAGGTGGAGGGGGTGAGAGAAAGTGGCGGCAAAAGCCTCAACTGACACACGCTTCATGGGCCGGATGTCCGAGAAGGTAGGTGGCAATGTTGGGGTATGCTTGGCTTGGGGGGAAGAGAGGGAGAGATGAGATGAGAGGAGGGAGTGATCGCTCCAGGAGAGAGGAGTGGTCAGAGGGATGGAGAGGGGGAGGTCAGAGGAGATCAAGACATCGAGTGTGTGCCCTGCAGAGTGAGTCGGGCCAGAGGGGAGATATGCAACATCCCCCACAGAGCTACGCTCTGTCATATTCGATACTCAACACAAGATACCTGTGCCTATGATCCGGTTAGTACCACTGTCAATGCATGGTCAAGAATATTTGGGAAATCAATTTGGAGACGTCTTATGATCTAGAGGCCTCACTATGGTGCTTTCCCGGTATTTCTCCCACATATGATGAGACACTGCAGAGAACATGGGACCCTGAGAAGCAACTAAAATTAGGAGACATGTACTCGGATGGGGAATACGTTACCCAAGCTGCTTTTGTAGATATCATTGGAGGGGGACAGCTGTAACTGCTGCAATACCACTGCACGAGGGCTGCATTTAGTAAAAAATGACGACCTCCCTGAAGGAATCAGACACACACGAGTGTATATGAGCCATCAGGTCCAATGATAGATTGAGGATGGGAATGTCCAGACTATATGGGCTGATACAATCCTATGTCTCTTCTAAAATGTGATTAAAGACACTTGGGAAATAAATGCGGGAACCACAATAGGAGATGCGCAATGGCGGAAATACTGTCAATTGACTAAAACTGTATTGCTAAATTCTGGATTACGCCTAATACAGTTTAAAATCTTAAATCAGCTGCACTATACCCCGGCCAGAATGGCCAAATTCATGGATGGATGTAGTGGTGAATATTTTAAATTTGGCAGCCCCCAAGCAGACGCCTTTCACATGTACTGGACGTGTCTCCTTATTGTTTCCTTTTGGGGTACCATGGCTGAAACAATTTAAGATGTCACACAAATACCATCATCACTGGCCCCCCCTTAAATATCTATTCAGAGACATTGGTAAAGTTGCAGAGACCACAACGAGACTCTTTAATGTTGTATGCGTTGTAGCTAAAAAATGTATCTTGAAACATTGGAAGTCGAAGCATGCACCAAAAATAGATGCTTTCCTACGGGAATTGACATATGTATATGATTGTGAAGAATATTTTATACTGTCTGTACCTGCAACTTCCAGTCTGAAAGACATTTGGGTGCTGTTTAGAGGGTATCTATGTAACATTCCATCAGATGTCGACAGTTCCTGATTGTATATACCATAGCATCAAAATGTATCTAGATATGATTCAAAGTGATGAACACTGTACCCTGTATACCTATGCTAATGTGGAATGTGATTGTTAACATGACCATTCGATAAACAAAGTTTTTAAAAAAAAGAAATGTCTCAAAACCAACTCCAGGGTGCTGGTGATATCCCAATGGCCTGCAATAACTGAATCGTGACACATGCGCGTTTCCTCCTTCTGTAGTTTCGTTGTGAGGACAAACACCTGTTGTCCTTGATAGAAGCAACCTCCTTCAAAAGACAATTCCGGCCTGGCTGTGACGTGCCGAATCGACTCCATGCGATCTCAGGTCTTCCGGGATATTGAATTAAGGAAATTGTGTACTGCTGCGATAAAGGAGGTACGTGGAAACAGTCTTTCTGAATGGAACCCTGGAATATCTCTGGAAAACTTCAGAGATAATGCGTCAGCCTGCAGGTTGCACTTCCCTGGGATGATGGTGAAGGTTATGTCATAGGGGGAGAAGAAATGTGCCCACCTCGCCTGTCTGCTGTTTCGGGTCTCTGCATAGTGGAGGCTCTTGAGGTTCTGGTGATTGGTTCGTACCTCAATCGTGTGCCGGGACTCCAAAAGCAGATGTCTCCACTCCTGGAAAGCCCATTTTATAGCCAGTAGTTCCTTCTCCAGTACTGTGTAGTTGATCTCGGAGGGGGAAAGGTTTTAGACATGTAAGCAACCAGATGCTCCTGTCCTGATGTGGTGGCCTGTTTGAGAACAGCTCCCATAGCATGGTTTGAAGCATCTGTTTCCACAACAAAGGGTAGAGTTTGATCCGGAGTATGTAAAATAGGAGCCTTAGAGAAGAGTGATTTTAACATGGTAAATGCTATTTGAGCCTCTGCTGCCATTTTGAAAACCTTCCCCTTCTTAAGCAATGTGGTTAAAGGTAGAACAATGGTGAAGAAGTTAGTAATGAATTTCCTATCGAAATTGGTGAAACCAAGAAAACACTGCAGCTCTTTGATGGTGTGAGGAGGAGGCCACTCTAGTATTGCAAAGACTTTACCTGGATCCATCGAGATTGCTGTAGGAGATAGCACAGAACCCACGTACTTAATGCTGGGTTGGTGGAACTCACACTTTTCTGGTTTGCAGTCGAAGTGGTTCCCTCTACTAACCTATGAATTTCCTGGCAGACGTGCTTGTAATGGTAGACTGGGTTCTTCGAGTAGACCAGGATGTCATCAATGTAGACAACTATGGTATGAAGTAAAAGATCAGCAAAAACATGGTCCATGAATCTCTGTAAAATGGGGGGTCGTTGGATAAGCCAAAGGGCATAAGCCAAAGGGCATAACCCTGTATTCATAATGTCCGCACACAATGCAAAAAGCCATTTTCCATTCATCTCCCTCTTTGATGCAAATGAGATGATGAGCGCCCTTATATTCTAGTTTAGTGTAAACAGAGGGGCCCTTGACGGCCTCTAGTATGTCCAGGATTAGTGGCATGGGGTAGCGGTCCAGGATGGTGATCTTATTTAATCCTTGATAATCGATGAAGGATCGTAATTCATCTGCGTTTTTTTCGGTATGAAGAAAAGACTCCAGTTAATAAAAGGGTTCTGCTGCCGCATGATTAAATCAAAAGCCACCTCCTCATGATGAGAGGCGATGGACATCCCTCTATAACTGGTTGGCACCCTTGTACCCCTCTGTAATATTTCACACACGCAAGCAACACACAGGCTGGCATCCAGGTGCTGGTGGGCTGGTCATAACCATAGCTTCCCACCAATAAGCCTGTCATCTATCATCACCCTTGCAGCCTGCTAGTCAATTAAGGCTTTGAACTTGGCCTTGGAAATGTTTTCTGTGCTTGAGACTAAGAGGGAGTATAGGCATACTTTGTCTTCTTGGTTTCGATACAGTTCATCCCAGTCTCTATTTCCATTCAACCATGTGACTGCAGACCAGGTTTTAGAGTCTTTCTGCATTTAAAATACTATTAAATGATGAACCTCTGATGTCTTCACTGTTCTTGCTCCTTGTCTAAGACAGGAGTTTTGTTCTTTTCACACGTTCTGTAACCACTGTTTGAACATTCTGGCCCACGGTGGCCTTGACCTCCTGTTCTTGGGACAACCAAGCCTTTCTTTGATTCACCTCCATGGTTAAGTTTTCGATTTCCAACTGCGACACACTGAAAAATCCTTTCTGTTCACGGGATCCAACTCTGCTAAAGTGCGTTGTGGAATCATCCATAGTCCATACATTTCCTATGCATATACGTTGGTGCAGCGCCGCAATCTATTCACTACATAGCCAGCCTTTAAGAATACTTTGTCTACTTGTGTTACTGCATCTGTACAATTGTAAAACAATTTGGTATCTTCTTCATTATTTCTGTAGCATGAACATCTTCATCTCGAGCCCGAAATGTTGCACATCTTTAACAACTTCTTATTGGAGCCTATAGAATGTTTATGTTCTCTCGTCTCTGCATCTCTTCTGGGTGTGTCAGCTCTGCTTTTTATGACATCAGCAATCTTCTCTTTTGCTCAATTTTCACATTTCCTCCCGGATTTTATTCAAATTGCCATCATATTGTTGCGAATGCAAGTATGGCTCCATTAATGTGAACCTTACTTCCAGGATTCTCTTTGGTATAGGTATTTTCACTGGTACTGCACGTGTATCATACTCCCGCTCCCAACATATAGGCAGCATGGGGAAGGAGCTTTGGGTGGGGGTACTTGGCTCCACCTCTACACTCCTCACTCTGGGCGAATCATCGACCACTCTCTCATCAACCTTCACATCTAGACATCCTCGTCTGAAGAAATGCTTCTTTGGGACCCATATCTTTATAACTCCCTTCAAGCATCCTGCTGATTCCAATGCTCATAAGCATGCATTGACCACTTGAACTGCAGGAAATCCACTTCCCCACATACGGCTTGTGCTTCTTTGGATACAGGAACTTCATTCCCTCAGGTGCGTGAATCCTGGCCTTCACGTAGTCTCTGATTTCTTCATGTCAGCTTGTTAGATTTCCAGCCTGATTCAACATCAATCATGATGTTCATTCCTACAGCTTTCTTTGCAGTCTTCTTGCATTGTGAGATTATTATCCTGATCACACAAAATCTGAGCAATAACATCACTATCAGGGCTCCAAGGAACTTGAATATATCTGCCATCCATTGTGGAACCCATGAGAATATTGATCCAAACTAATTGTCATCAGCAATGTCTTCCACTTCGTCTATCATCTGGACGCGTAACTTCATCAGCATAGATATGGCCACTGTCAAGGTGTCATGATTCCTGCTCCTCATGCCCCCAGCCCTCCAAGATGTCAGGCTCGAGCCAGGCCACGATCACCTACATGGCCCTCAAGGACCTCTCCATCCCTCCAAAGACCCACATGGAGTCAGACTTGGTGCTTGTGGCACCAGACTCATTCACTCCCATAGGATAACATTGGGGATTGGACTTGTAGTGCATTGATGGGGGCAAGATGGATGCCCCCACATATTTCGGTTCCCAGAACTGCATGTGCAGTCTAGTATTTTGGGTGTGGATCAGCCCACAGACACCTAGGATTCCCAGAGACTATTTAAGCCACGCCCAGGCTGAGAAACATGCTTTGTGTTTTCTGCACCTACAGCGTGACACTCACCGTGTTCGGATCGGTCTCCAGTAGGCCTGCATCTTTCTTCTGCGCTCAGCTCCTGCAAGAACAAGAAGACCGTTAGGAACAGCCTTACCTTGCGGTGATTCTGCCCATCATTCATCGCTCCTTCTGTTCTGCGGGTATCTTCGACGGTGTCATTCCCATCCCGGCACGCCGCTTCCTAAGGAAAAGAGAAAAGAACAGAAAAAAGGCATTAGTAAGCATTCTGCAAATCTTCGCTTATTTTTAAATACTGTACGAGCTTCAAATGCTTGCCTGAATCCCAGCCGCTCTGGGGAAACTCTGTCTCCGGAACTTCTCATCCATCTGCAAGAGGGAAAAGATACTCCAGGTTAGCGTGGAAACATCTAGAGGCGCCGCATACCGTGCTTAGTCACCGCATTTGTTCTTCATAACCGGCATCCACGCTGAAAACGTTGCAGCACCTAAAAGACACAGGAAAATAACTCAGTTCAATACAAATACGAAAGGGGTGAATCGCGCATCGCGCTCTCACTCACCTTCAGCGCTACTCATCTCAGTAGCACTTCGCCATCCCTGGACGCCGGCCATCATCTAAGGAAGGAAAGGAACGAAGTTAGAGAACTGTTCAAAAGACTCATTATACTTACCTGTCGGACTCTTGCCAGAGAAGTAACTAGGCAGCAACGAGCCCGCATCAATCAACGTGCCCCTGTGCTGAAAGCAGGACGGAGAGCACACTATCCAAGAAAAAAAAGCCCAGTCTCCAGTCAAATAGCCTCCAGGGAAGGGTTCAAGTTCGTAAGAGGTCAGAACAGGCTGAGTGACGTCCCCATGGATACCAGGTGAGCGTTACAGAACACAAAGCCTCACATCAAAATCCACCTGGGCGTCATGGAAATGTCAGAAACCGACCAGTTAGCCCACATGTTGGGGCAGCTATGTTCCGAAGTACATGCGGCCAGGCAGGAGGCCAACACCCTGAGGAGAGAGCTGATAGTAGCCAAAGAACGCACTGATGATTTAAGCCGGCAACTTCTCCAGTCACAAGCAGGGCATGCACCATTGCCGGGAAGCATGTCCTCGATGCCAGCACCATCAGCTAATCCCGTTCGGATAACCGTTCCTGGGGCAGTTCCCTTGGCCCCGCCCGAACGATTTACGGGAGATCCCAAGAGGTTTGCAATGTTCATGAACCACTGCCGCCTGCACTTCCTTTGTAGTCCAGGGGCCTTTCCGAATGACCAATCACAGGTCGCTTTTGTGCTATCCTACCTGAGTGGTAGCGCCGCGGACTGGTCTGTACCCTTTGTGGCCCAAGACGATCCTTTGCTGCATGACTTCAGGGGCATTCAGCAGGAGATGGAAAAGCTGTTCGCCCGTCGTACTCATGGGCAGGCATTAGACAACGAACTTCTGTCCCTACGCCAAGGGAATCAAGACTTATTAACATACATACCCACGTTCAATAGACTCGTAGTTGAAGCAGAATGGCCAGTAGAGAAGAGAACCACGTTATTTCATCAGGGGTTACGGGGGGAGCTCAAGGATGTTCTCGCACAAGTAGTGAACCCCCCGAAAGACTGCTCAGAATTCATTGACCTTGTTGTTCAACCGGATCATAGGTTGCAGGACCGAAGAGCAGATCGAACCAGACCGGACCCTCGCCCTATGTATGTGCATTCAAAGGACAATACTGCCCGAACAATGGAAGGTTCAGGAGAACCAATGCAAATCGGGGGGGTCACATCCCCCTTGACTAAAGCGGAAAGGGATAAAAGGAGACAGCAGCAGTTATGTCTGTACTGTGGAAGGTCAGGTAATTTCCTTAACGAGTGCCCTGTGAAGCCACCGAGGGGAACGGTAGGGGCCACTGACAAGGAAGATACTATCAAGGAATTGGAAAACTCCAAAGCCCGGCAAGTGTAGGGGTCCACTTGTCAAGCGAAGAAAGTGAACTACAGACCTCCCATTTTGCACTATCTGTGGTCTTGATCAATCACCAACAACCATCTCGGATGCACGCAGTAAGAGCGTACATAGACAGTGAAGCCGTTGGGAATTACATTGACCAGGATCTTGCGGCAAAGATGGGACTTCCGTTACGCCCTAAATTAACCACCGACACTGTTACCACTGTCGACGGCACGGAAATAGCTTCTGGTCCAGTATCCCAATGCACTGCAGCTTTAACCCTTCTGTGCCAGGATGGACACCAAGAGTCTATCGTTTTTGACCTCATTAAGGCACCACAGTTCCAGTTGATTTTGGGAATGCCATGGTTGGTAGCTCACAATACTCGAATCGATTGGCGAGCAAAAGAATTGGCCTTTCCCGAGACTTGCGCCCACACATGTTATCGCCAAGAGAAGCAACCAATAGACACCAGAACCTCCACGCTTGCAACTGTGGCAATCGGCACCCTACCAAGTGAATACCAGGAATTTCAAGATGTCTTTCAGAAAGAACAGGCTAATACCCTGCGACCGCATAGACCATACGATTGCCAAATCGACCTGATACCCGGCGCACAAATCCCTTGTGGGCAAATTTACGCACTCACTGAACCAGAAAACCAGTACCTGAAGGCCTATCTTGACCAATACCTGGCCAACGGGTTCATCCGTCCCTCGAAGTCTGCAGCAGCCAGTCCTCTATTCTTCGTACCGAAAAAGGAGGGGGACTTGAGAACGTGCATCGACTATCGCGCACTGAACCAGATTACCGTAAAAAAACGCTACCCCTGCCACTAATCCCTGAATTGCTTGATCAAGTCAAAGATGCCCAAATCTACACAAAACTAGACCTGAGGGGGGCATATCACCTTGTTCGCGTAAAACAGGGGGACGAATAGAAAACCGCTTTTCGCACCAAATACGGCTTGTACGAATATCAAGTAATGCCCTTTGTCCTTTGCAACGTGCATGTTGCATTTCAATACTTCATGAACGATGTCCTACGGGAATTGATTGATGTCTGTGCTCTAGTGTACATCGACGATATCCTAGTATATTCCGCATCAAAGCAGGACCACGTTAAACACGTCCAATCCGTATTGGAGAAACTCTGTCAACACCAGCTCTACGCCAAGCTCGAAAAGTGCTCATTCCACATCTCCGAGGTGGAGTTCCTGGGCTTTATTCTCAGCCCGAATGGAATCCGAATGGATGTACACAAGGTAGATGCTATCCTGAACTGGCCATCCCCAAATTCATACAAGGGGGTTCAAAGTATGCTGGGTTTTGCAAACTTCTACCGCCGGTTCATCCCAGGATTTTCGCAAATCGTGCATCCCATCACGTCATTACTAAGGAAAAGCAACAAAAAGTTCCAGTGGACAACAGAAGCCGAGGAGGCTTTCCAGGAACTCAAAGCAAGATTCACATCTGCCCCAATCTTACGCCACCCTCACCCTGATCTCCCATACCTGGTGGAAATGGACGCCTCAAGCATGGCTATGGGAGCCGTCCTCTCACAAAAGGACCCCGAAACGGCCAGTTACACCCTGTTGCCTTCTGGTCGAGTAAATTCACACCCCCTGAACTCAATTACGCTATCACAGACAAAGAAATCCTGGCCATTAAGTCAGCCTTTAAGGCATGGTGGCACTACCTCTTGGGCGCCAGACACACAATCACCATAATAACTGACCACCGGAACCTCCAGTACATAAAAACGGCAAAGGCCCAATCCTCACGACAACTACGTTGGGCTCTTTTTTTTGCTGAATATGACTACATGATTACATTTCAACCCGGGGTGAAAAACGGGAAGGCCGATGCCCTTTCCCGTATGGGGGTGGAAGAGCAAGGGTATCAGACCCCTGACCCAATAGCAATCATCCCGAGTGACAAGCTCCTAGGAATCACAGCAACCATAACTCAGAAAGAATTACATGAAGAAATCCAAAACCTGAGGAGTCCGGAGCAATTACAAGCGTGGAGTGCACAAGGAGAACATTACATGATAAAAGATCAGTTGCCATACTTCAGAAATCATTTATTCTTACCAAACCAAGAACTATGAGAACAAGTTATGTCCGGTTATCATGATTCCTTGATAGAGGGCCACCCCGGAATCGCTAAAACCCTAGCCAAGGTAAAACGAAATTATTGGTGGCCCACGTGGCGTAAAGACATTATCCAATTCATCCTATCTTGTGGAGTGTGTGCCCAAAACAAGTCATCCAAGCAGAAACCGGCTGGGCTCTTACAACCATTGGAAATCCCACCGGCACCCTGGCCGGTTGTCCCTCGATTTTATTACTGACTTACCACCCAGTCAAGGGTTTAATACTATTGTTGTGGTTGTGGACCTATTTTCAAAAATGGCACATTTCATTCCTCTTAAGGGGCTCCCAAATGCTTCCACTCTGGCAAAGGTATTTCTTGAAGGCATTGTACGGCTCCATGGGTTTCCTTCAGTTTTGGTCTCAGACCGAGGTACTCAATTCGCATCTAACTTCTGGAGAAAATGCTGCTCTATGGCCCAGATCGACATCTGGCTATCCACCAGTCACCATCCCCAAACGGATGGTCAAACTGAGAGGACAAATCAGACGCTCGAGCAGTATCTGCGTTGCATGTTACACCAAGCTGAAGGAAGCTGGTTCGATCTATTATGGATAGCTGAATATGCTTATAATAATTCCCTACACACCAGCACTGGGCAGACACCCTTTTATACCATGTATGGCAGGCACCCACATACTTCTGAGTTGGACGTTCCTACAACCCTGGAAATGCCAGCAGTCAAAACCTTGCACACAACCATTTCTCAAACCTTTAAAAGGGCAGCTGAACACCTACTTCAAGCTAAGAATCGCCAAAAGAAGTTTGCTGATCAACACCGAGCAAAGGCCCCCAACTACCAAGTGGGAGACAAAGTCTGGCTGGCGTCTAAACACGTGTCCATTAAAGAAACCCAAACTTTCCGTCCAAGATACCTGGGTCCATTCACCGTCACCTCCGTGATAAATCTTGTGGCGGTCAGACTAGCTTTGCCGTCAAACATGCAGATTCATCCTGTGTTCCACGTGTCTCTCCTTAAACCTGTTCAACCTGGGACCTGGGTAGCAATGCCACCGCAGCCTGTAGTAGTCGCCGGGGAGCCAGAATTTGAAGTCAAGGACATCCTAGATTCAAAGTACGTCAGATCCAAATTATAATACTTAGTAGACTGGTATGGGTATGGTCCACAAGACAGGACATGGGAGCCTTGTGAGTACATCCATGCACCTCGCTTGCTTAGACGATTTCATAAAAACCATCCAACCAAACCAGGACCAGACAGAAGAGCCACCTTGAGAGGGGCCTTGGGGGGGAGTGCTGTCATGATTCCTGCCCCTCATGTCCCCAGCCCTCCAAGATGTCAGGCTGGAGCCAGGCCACGATCACCTACATGGCCCTCAAGGGCCTCTCCATCCCTCCAAAGACCCACTTGGAGTCAGACTTGCCGCTTGTGGCACCAGACTCACTCACTCCCATAGGATAACATTGCGGACTGGACTTGTAGTGCATTGATGGGGGCAAGATGGATGCCCCCACATATTTCGGTTCCCAGAACTGCATGTGCAGTCTAGTCTTTTGGGTGTGGATTCGCCCAGAGACACCTGGGATACCCAGAGACTATTTAAGCCATGCCCAGGCTGAGAAACATGCTTTGTGTTTTCTGCACCTGCAGCGTGACACTCACCGTGTTTGGATCGGTCTCCAGTAGGCCTGCATCTTTCTTCTGAGCTCAGCTCCTGCAAGAACAAGAACACCGTTAGGAACAGCCTTACCTTGTGGTGCTTCTGCCCATCATTCATCGCTCCTTCTGTTCTGCGGGCATCTTCGGCGGTGTCATTCCCATCCCGGCACGCCGCTTCTTAAGGAAAAGGGAAAAGAACAGAAAAAAGGCATTAGTAAGCATTCTGCAAATCTTCGCTTATTTTTAAATACTGTACGAGCTTCAGACGCTTACCTGAATCCCAGCCGCTCTGGGGGAACTCTGTCTCTGGAACTTCTAATCCATCTGCAAGAGGGAAAAGACACTCCAGGTTAGCGTGGAAACATCTAGAGGCGCTGCATACCGTGCTTACTCATTGCATTTGTTCTTCATAACCGCCATCCACGCTGAAAACGTCGCAGCACCTAAAAGACACAGGAAAAGAACTCAGTTCAATACAAATACGAAAGGGGTGCATGGCGCATCGCGCTCTCACTCACCTTCAGCGCTACTCATCTCAGCAGCATGCCGCCATCCCCGGATGCCGGCCATCATCTAAGGAAGGAAAGGAACGAAGTTAGAGAACTGTTCAAAAGACTCATTATACTTACCTGTCAGACTCTTGCCAGTGAAGTAAGTAGGCAGCAACGAGCCTGCATCAATCAACGCGCCCCTGCGCTGAAAGAAGGACGGAGAGGACACTATCCAAGAAAACAAGGCCCAGTCTCCAGTCGAATAGCCTCCAGGGAAAGGTTCGAGGTCGTAAGTGGTCAGAACAGGCTGAGTGACGTCCCCGTGGATATCAGGTGAGCGTTACACAAGGTGCCATGCTCGTCATCATGAGAAGGCCTGAATGTACAACATGATTCTCCAATTTTGGCACAAACCCCTCCATCCATAGCTGTAATCATGTTCAGGACATATCTATCCTGAAGAGTCATCAGTCGTATGGCTCTCAGCTCTTCCTTGATAGCATTGAATCCCTGTATGGTAGTGCTGATTGTCTGCAATAATTCCCATCTGGTTATCTGTAACCACTTAATATTTGCATCTGTCTGGATCCTGGGCATGACGATTATCGTGAATATCAATTCAGTCTTACTAAATAATGTATGTTCATATGAAATAGAATCAAAGGCTTCTATTGACTTAGCTGAGAAATAGTTATTTCTCTTCATTTGATTCAGGAGTTCAGCAGATCTCTTCTTCCTCAGGTGAGCATCTGCTTTCGGGAACTCACCAATGTTTAGATCACTTTTAGGATTACCAATGGACACTATAGAACTTAGTCCTCCCCAGTATTTGGGCAGCTTCATGTAAGCGCTGGATCCACAAGCCCAGTAGTGATCCATTATCACTGCCTGTTCCAATGCTCATTCCTGTCACCTCAAAGATTCAAATACAATTTGTCATGTCATCTTTGATGTCCTGGGTGTTAGTCTTAGCAGTGCACGGTGGTGGCGCGAGTTATGGTTGCTTAGCTTACCATAACTGTCCAATTTCGGGGGGTTTTCGGGTTTAGTTCGAACCATAACGTCCCGTTAACAACGTTTTTTTTGTGAATTTCATAGGTTTTTAGTAGTGCAACTTAACCATAACGTCACCTTAACAAACTTTTTTTTTACTGAATTTCACAGGTTTTTAGTAGGGCAACTTAACCATACCGTCCCTTTAACAACGTTTTTTTGCTAAAGGTCATCGGTTTGTAGTAGTGGCACGTAACCATAATGTAAAGTAACTTCTGACTTAATTACACACCTTGCGGAGAATGCCACATGACCATATGCTGGCGTACATCACGGTGACGTGTCTGAGAATCCGTACACACTTAACAATAAGATGTATGCCTCGTGGACAGTGTGGAAATACATTTTATATTGATGTAGGAACGTCCACCTTCAACATTTCCCTTGCACAGCTCCAACAAGTATTGGTAGTCAGCCATTAGCAATGTAGTACACATTACATACTTTTAGCAAAAGTTCTAGTTCTCTGAAAACAACATCAGCTAAGGCCATCCCTCCTCCCCAAGAAACAGCACCACTGCTGTAAAGAAGGAGCATGAGAAACACTGCCCCTACCTTACAAATAACAAACGCACAACATTTTCCGCCGTCCACCTAACCCCCCATACTACTGTTTGGTGCCTCTTTCCTCAATAACGTTCGCAAATTTCCTTATTAGCTGTCCTTCCAAAAAAAAAAAGCCATCCGTAAACAAAGTAAATGTTCCTTTAAGAACCACCTTTTACAGTGTAAATATATTAAAAAAATAAAAGTCGCATAACTCCATCTACTTTATATTTCTCAATAAAGGACATAGATGCAGTAAGATTTGCCATTAACAATCTAGATTTGCAAAGCAGTAACGTGTGCTACTAAAAAATAGTATTTCTCGTTATAATCCGAGCCGCCTGCGGCGTCCCGGATTACAAAACAAAATCCTTTTCCAAGATGGCCACCATAGAAAGGGAAGGCGGTTGTTCCATACATGGCCCCTCTTCGCTTTCTATGGCAGCCTGCAAAAAACAAAACTACGTGCCGTGATGCAGAACCTGAAAATGAATATATAGCAACGTACAACGTAGCACGTTACATTTTTAAATAATACACTGGTTTTTACAAGAAAACATTAACATTTTAGAATTTGTACAGTAGTTTTATTTCACAAGAAACTGTGCGAGACCATCGGACTATTCCCATTTTCAATCAAATTGTAACATTGTTTCTATGTGCGTCAGTGAAAATGTTAATGGTGAGGCACACGTTGTTTGGTGAGGATTCGTCCAAGGGGAGCGAAGTTATAAACCGCCCAAAAAGTGCTCTTCCTATGGAAACAGCAACTTAACCACAACTACACAGCCACTACCAATATGTCCATTTTATACAGCAATAGCCTCTTGCACATCGTGGTGCTCTCTCATTGTTTGCCAAATTGTTGTTACTATCAATGTTGCCCATAGTGCTTATGATTTCTTTTTAAGGAAACAAAAAACATTTTTTTTATCAGGCAACCTCATAAAATATTCTGGCAACTGCTGGATCTGTTCCACAAGTTACACAAGCAACTAGCTGATCGCAGGACGGTAGATAGGATTCCGTTGAACACAAAAGAGTTGTCTTTTCGTCAAACCAAATGAGGATGGATCTCCAGCAAATAGTAAAACACCAAGGCCAGTAGGTTGTGAATGTCGTCACTCGATAGACCCATCCATGCTTTCAAGATGTGTCAGGCAATAAACAGATCTGCCTGCAAATTTCGTACATCAGCCAATTTATCATAGATTGATTCCTGGGATCCCTCAGAAATACACGAGTATTGGTTTACCAGCCAACAAGATAAGGATGCTCTTCAATCAAGAAATTAAAGACCATTCCAAGCAGTCTGTGTGTGTCTTCATCAGACAGGACATCTGTGCTTGTAGTACTATACTCAGGTAACTGGAGGATTTGCTCTATGATAGCTGTGAGTAGTCTCCTTACAATTGGACAATTTTAAGGATCTTGCAAATACACTTGAACGTCAATAGTTCTCCCAACCAGTGAAGGATATGCACGATGAATGGAAAACAGCAAGAATGATCCGATGAACATTGCCATTAGGCACCGCCATGGGCACCTCCCAAGAGAAACTCGGTGAGAAAGGAATCGGGGAACTGCTCCCTTTTCCAGCCATCAAAGATGAACTCTTGGTCTGGCATTTCTTTTCCCTTCAAGACTTCAATATGTCTCAGTCCAATGATAAACTCCTGTAGCTCAAGTACAATAACTTGTACACTCCTTGCTTAGCAGCTACAAAGAGTGTCTCGTACGAACCTCAGTCCAATGAACTCTTTATCTGTCTACTGGACAGTCTCAGCATCCTTCTTCCTCGTCATTGATCTAGTCTGCACATGCTGAACCTATTCTCTGTGGCTTGCAACCAAATGGGTTGGGGGTGCGGTGGTCTCACCGGTGTAGATCTTCACGTCGCTGAGGAATATCCAAGCACATCTCCCTAAGACTTTCACTGCCGATGGAGTGACGTCCTCTACGATGAAAGGTCCATTAAATCTGGGTTGATGCCATTTGCGGACAAAGTTCCTGATCAGTACCTAATCTCCGGGAAATAACTTTGGCAATAATAGTTCACTTGATCCGGTTGCTGTATGGTCTTCATCTGTATTCTAAGACCGACACCCCGTCCGCTTGAGTTGATCTGGAATGATAGAGATACTTGTAGTCATACATGTCAAGTATGCATGTAACTCATCTCCTAACAATTCTGCTGTTGTCTGGGCATCACTTCTAGTCCTCGACGGAGGAGTGAGAGGTGTTCTCATTCACCTCCCCGTTACTAATTCGTGGGGCGTGAGGTGATGGTCAGAGCCTGGCTGATTCCTCAGTGCATATAATGCAAGAGGCAGGCAATGCAGCCATTCTTTTTTCAAAGTTAACTTTAGCTTGGCTATCCTTTCCTTGAGCAGACCGTTGAGTCTCTCACATATTCCATTTGCTTGCGGGTGATAAGCGGAGAAAACGTATGCTTTATACCAGGCAATAAGCTCATTTGTTCAAACATTTCATTCACAAAATGTGGGCCGTTATCGGATCTCAATACCTCACATATTCCCCATCTAGGAAATACTGTGGGACAAATGATTTTGCAGTGCAAGCAGCATCTGGATGTGTGCATGGGCCAACCTCGATCCACCTAGAAAAGGGGCACATCACCACTATCAGATATCTATACCCATTACAAACTTGCAGCATGGCAACAAAGTCAATATGTGAATTCTGAGAAGCACCATTTGGTCGAGGTACAACTCCTCTGACTGTTCGAAGCATGTGCCCAGCAGTAAACCTTTACATTCGAGGCAATTCACTAAATAAAAAGCAATGTGTTCTAACAAATTCGGTACAGACCAATCCTCTGCAATATTTGCTGCAAGGCTTTCCCTAGTGACATTCGCAGGGTAGTGTAGCTGTTCCAACGCCACCCTTAATAAGGCTACAGGCATCACCGGTTTACCAGTGCTTTCCTGACACCACAGTGCCTCAGAAGGCGATAAAGAAAACTCCCTCCGTGTCCACAAATCTTTCTCATCTTGTGGTGCCCCGCCTTGAACTTCCATCAATTGTGTCTTCGATAAGTTATTAAAGCTTTCATTTACAATCATCATCACCACCATTCTTCATTCGCATCAGGCATATCAAAGCACATTATGTCTGCTGAATATGCAACTCTTTTTGCTTCTTCGTCTGCGGCTTAGTTTTCACGTTAAATAAAGTCTGCTCTCTTAGTGTGCGCTGCGCACTTAACTATTGTGATGGCTACTGGAAGTTGCAGTGCTTTAATGAGTCTGTCCAATAAGGTGGCGTGTTGCACTGGAGTGCCGTCGCTCCGAGGTAGCCCCTCCTTTTCCAACGTGCTAGCCATGCGTGTACTGTCGACCTCTCATAGACAGAATCACTGTACATGGTTACTTCCTGGTCTGCGTTGCTCTCGAGCGCTACAATCAGAGCCACTAATTCTGCAGCCTGTGCTGAAAAGTGAGATGGTAGTCGTGCACTTATTACTTTGAATTCCCCGTTAGCCGTGTGCTTTATCACAGCGGCCCCTGAATATCTTTGCCCATCAGTTTGATCGATTTTTGAAGACCCATCAATAAAGAGAATCTCTCCAGCTGTCAAAGCATTTTCTTTCACCCTCGGGATCTCATCATAGAATTCCTCATAGTTTGAGCAATCATGTGCCTGCTCGTCGTCTGCCTCTGGTTCAGCTACAAATGTGGCTGGGTTCACTGTTTTACATCTGACTATTTTAATCGCTGGATTCAATATAACCACCTCATAAGCAGAAACTCTGAGATGTCAGTGTACCTTTAGGTTTTTCCAAAACAGCAAAAAATGCATGTTCAACAAAACAACATCATGGACCACCCCATTACTATTCTAGCCGATTTCTCAATAGCAAACGTTCACAATGGAAGTGACCCCTCATTACTGGGTCCAAAATCCCATTATAGTATGCTAAAGGCTTGTACCCCAACGTAGTTCTCTGTGTGTGTACTGCCGTCATGATTGTTCCATTCATGTGCGAAAATAAAAATAATTCCTCGAATAATTAGGAATCCATATGACCGGAGCTGTACAAATTGCCTTTTTCAACTCATCAAACCCTTCCTCCATTTCCTCAGTCCATACAATCTTTTCCTGATTCACTTGAGCCTTTTTTTAGGGCCTGTAATAATGGCCTTGTGTATGAACTATAATCAAATACCCATTGTCTCACATAATTGCATAGTGCCAGAAATTGCTGCATATGCTTTATTGTGTGCGGTTTTGCTGTTTTCAAAATTGCCTCAGCCCTTTCAGGTGTGACTTTCTTTCCTTTATGCGAGATTAACTGACCAATGTATAACACCTCTTCTTGGCAATACTGCAATTTTTCCTTGTCCCCCTTATATCCTTTCTTGGCTAAAAGCAATCATTGGCTGAACCGAGTCACGGCTGCACTCTTCTTCTGACATGCTGCAGACCAAAATATCATCTACGTATTGGAGCACGACACTTGGCAAATCAATATTGTCCATCTGCAGGACTCTATTGAAAATCGATGGAGACTCACAATGCCCCTGGGATAATCTTGTGCTTTTTAATTTAGTCTGTCTAAAAGCAAACAATGTCAGATCCTGGGAATCTTTATGCAACGGGATTGAGAAAAACCCATTTTTCCAGTCAATGGGGGTCATTATGACCCTGGCGGTAGCCGTGCCGGTAAATACCGGCACGGCTGCCACCGTAGTCATGAATTTACTGGCACCCGGCAATGGGGACTTACCGGGGAATTACAGCCCCGGTGGACCCGGTAAATCCCCATTGACGGTAATTATTACACCCCATTCCCATTTGAGTCCCATTGGCCTCAATGGGAATGGTGAGGCCGGATGCACCGGCACCATTCATGAATGGTGCCGGTGCATCCATTGAGGTCTGCTTGCGGCTGCCAGTGCACCCACCAGATCAGACCTGGCGGGCGGAAAGGCACCCACAAGCAGGATTTGCAGTTTGCCAGTCCGGTAACAACGGTGCCAGGAGCTTACCTGCACTGTTGTTACTGAACAGTCAAACTTGTAATGAGGCCTTACCACAGTGAAATATCGCACCTCAACAGGGATACTGCATAAGATCATCGCTGGATTGGCAACTAGAGGAAACTCTGCCTCTACAACCTGATTAATTGGGCGCAGGTCCTGAATTAAACACCACAACCCCCCCTTTGATTTTTTGACAGGATACACCGCGATATTACATGGTGACTCTGATGTCACTAAAATGCCTTGAGCTATCATAGCGGATATTGTCTTGAAAATACCCTTGTCTGCCTCTCGAGACATAGGATACTGTTGTGCTTGCGGTAAAATTGCTCCTGGCTTTAATTTAATCTTAACTTCTCCAACTCCCTTTAATATGCCTATATCATAAGGGCCTGTAGTCCATAACAAAAGTGGCACTTTCACCATGAATTCATCAAAAAATGCAGGACGCTGTCTCACTATCATAATTCTCTGTGGAACCTCGCGTCTTTCTGCCCTAATCCAATATGTAATGCTCATTTCGAACATTACTTCGTGATCAGATGAGTCGTTTTTAAATATGTCCTCATCAGTGAAGTTAGTTAATCTATAACCCTCTCCAATCGCAATTACTGTGTTCCATGATCTGCCTTTATCACCAAATCCTATGAGAATAGCCAAGACACCTCTAACTACAGCTGCTTGTAAATCTAAGGAAAGAAATTCATCCCCCGTCTTCATCCATGGAAATCTCTGGTCTAAAGAGAAATTCATCAGGAATTCTCATAGTCTTACCCACTGAACCAAGCAACCATGTTAACAAAAGGTGTACCTCATACTGAAATACTTCTTGTTCTCACGGTACTTTTCGTATGGCCATTTGTCCTCTAAATGCCATGATTAATTTGCTCTTTGTAATCCAGAATCGGCGTCCCCAACACCATGAACCCAGGGGAAAACCAAAGCAAAACACGCCCACCACAGGGGAAAGAGGGTTCATGTGAACGAAGCCATAGAATGGATCAATGGAATATACTGCCCACTGTGGAGGAGCTAAATGTGGGGATAGACCAGGTCAAGGAACATAGAAAGATATTCAATCAATCTTTAATAGGCACATATTCAATTACCATACACATGATAAAAACATCATAAAAACACATAATCAATGCTGAACGTATCCAGTTAAAGTGCATATTATTTTAGTAGCCATCCTAGGATGTAAACATAAGTGCACTGTACATAACATAATTCAAAAATACATAACATCCGTAGACAGCAAAAATCCCCAGTTGGTACCCAATCTGTATTCAAACAACAGAATATTTATAACCAAACTTAAGGCAGAAAGGGGAAAGGGAAAAAATTATATACAAAAATTAATTAAATAAAGAGGCTTGAAGAGTTATACAGGGTAACACGTCCACGCAGATCACGATAATCAGTATTTTCTGCGGGAAAAAAAAGGGAGTTGTACCCTAATCAAGCCCCCCAATTTATTATTGAAAACAGACAAGCGGGATAGCATCAATATATATTACAACAGAAACCTATACTTGTCTCCAATCTGACCAATCTAAAGTATTCCTGGCGTTGAACACACTATGCCTTCATCAGTAAAAGAAATCATCATGTTCAATTTCGTCATTAGATCTCGACCCAGTATGTTAACTGGTGTCTGTTTTGAATACAACAATGGAACAGACATATCTCATTCTTCTATTAGAGATGGCAATTCTTCAGTAAAAGGAACTCTACTTGTAGCTCCTGTGAAACCTTCAGCATTCATGGCATTACCCGATCATAAACATTTTCTCTCCCGTATACATGAGCAAGTTGCACCCGTGTCTACCAAAAAAGAAAAGGATTTGCCTCCTATCGTGACATCAACCCTCGGTTCCTCTTGAGGATTTGGCGTTACTGATAGTACTGAACACATCAATTAACCCAGTGAGCTGTCCTATTGTGGGTACATAATTATTCCTGTGCCCATAAAAGGATTCCCACCCTCGATATTGACATCCCCATCCTAGGAGTCAATAACTGTCCTGTGTTTGCACTCTGCTGTATCTGCATGGGTGCGTGAAGTGACTGCCCTTGTGACAGATTCGGTTCCATGTCATTTCATCGTGGGATGTTTGTTCGCTGGGTTTTTTACCGCAATTTATTTTTTGAAAAAACCCATCTAAATGTTTTTTTGGGGGGGGGGCGCTCCTCAACCCCCCCATTTAAAAAAAAAATTGATGGGTTTTTCCCCAAAAAATGTGCAGTAAAAAACCCTGCAAAAAAACATCCCGTGACGAAAGGATGTTGTACTGCAGATTCAATGCTGCTTGCTATGGTTGCAAAGCCTGTTGCATTCTCAGCGCTTGTGCTTGATACACTGTCTGATCTTGTGTAAACCCATCCCTATTTTGTGAGCTATATGCAGGCGGATAAGCCTCCCCCGCTCTTGAGAACTGCCCATTCTGCACATACCCTTGGCTCCCACATGTTTGTGCTATATGCCCTGTCATTCCACATGTCCAACATACAGGAGGGAGTCTTCTAATTTGCCCTCCATGCATGCCTTGATTATCATTCTGCATATGCTGAAACTAACTTTGGTTACTCTGGAAATTCCCTTGATTATTCTGAAAGCCTCCTCTTCCTCAGAAGTTTCCCCTTCCTCGTGGTACAAATCCATTCCCTCCTTGATTGAACTGACATTGGTTATTCACATGTGGCATACCTGCTGTTTATTGTGATCCTGGCCCTTCTCCACTAGTTAACATTGCCCCTTCTATAGCATACTTCAATAGCTTTTTCTGTCTTCCTACCGTCTTCTTTCTTTTGATTTTTCTCCTGCAACAATCGGCAATGATGCACTATGGTCAGCTGTATTTCTGCCCATGGTTTTGCCTCCATACCCACCAGCTTCTTGAGCTCTCTCTGCACCTTGTCTGGTAGCCCTTGAAATAATATATGATAGAGTACAGGTATAGATTTTCCCCATGGCTCACGTGTTTCCAAGCTCCACTGCTCTTGAAAATTCTGAATGTAAATAAGTGGATCCTCCCCTTCCTGCATCTTACGTGCCATTATAGCTCCCATATCTCACATATCCAGATACTGTAATTGAAGCGCTTTCCAGACTGCCGCTCTACAATTATTAAACAGTGCTCCATCATGAGCTGTGTTCTGAGCAGTGACACCTGCGTATCTGCTCTCGACCAAATATCATCAGCTCTTTCCCCATACTTCAAACAGGGATTTTCGGGCAGAAAGGCACGCAAATCTGTGTTTTTCACGCAAATAATTCCATGAATCAGGTTGTTAATGTCCCCTACAGCCAGCTTATTTCCTCCTGTCATTTTCTCTAATTCATAGATCCATTTTCCGGCACTCGACGTCAGACTCAGGACTTTACACCTTAAATTATCCTTATCCATTTGGGGCCACAGTATATACTGTGGTCTGACCCCTCCTTTTTCTAGCAACGGGAACAGTGAGGCCACCAAATCACATTCATCCCCCATCATCTGCGTTTCCATAGCAGGGACAATGGTTCCACACCGTCTTCTTCCCGGTTATGACCTTGACCTGCACACATAAGGTGGTGAGTCCCCTCTCACACTCTGGGAATGCCCTTTAGGTCAATCTGGCCATGCCAGGGGCTCTGGCGTCCTCGAATTAGGTAGGTTCAGATCTGACCATCTCACTTCCCTGTCTGTCGGAGAGCACCCTTCCGGATCACATGCACTAGCTCGCTCCTACCCACGAAAGGTTTCTCTGTCTTCGTCTGACATATCCTGTCCCCAAGTAGTGTGACTTCCCTCTTTCTCATCTCTATTCAGAGTCAGTTTGTCCAACGACAAGGCTCTATGCTTGAGGCTAAACAAACCTTTCTTTTTGCCTTGCGATTGCATACCTTCAAATTGATCATTTTTCCCTTATTTTTATATTCACTTTTGGTACTTATTTCATGATAAACCTTATCGATCTTCTCTCCAATGCTTCTTATATCAAAATGATCCTCTAGATCTGCTCTAGAAGGCCCTGGCATTGGTTCATGTGTCGGGAAGAATTCTTCTATGTCTTCCCATGCTAATACTGGATTAGGTTCCATTAACTCATTCTCTATGCAATCAATGTCGCGTGCCATTTGCCTTCTCTTGATTTCCAGTTCCTCGTCAAACTCTCTTTGTTTCCTTGCTTCCTCTCTTACCCGTTCCTCTTCCTGTCTCTTCACCTCTCTTCTCTCATTTGCTCTATGCACTTCTTCATCTAAGCGTCTTTGCATTCTTTTATCTCTTAATTTCTGTTCTTCCTCTTCCTCTCTGTTCCTTTCTAGCCTATCTCGTTCTTTGATTGCTCTTTGTCTATTTTCATACTTTCTTTGCTCCTCTGCTCTTTCCTGTTTTTTCTCTGCTCCTCTGCTCTTTCCTGTTTTTTCAACTGTTCATCTTGATGCAGCTGTTCCTGTCTTTGTCTACTTTTCCTCTTGGCCTCGTCTTCTTTCAATCGTTTCTCTCTTTCTTTATCTTTTTTATCTTGCTTGTCCTGATCTTCCTTTTGTCTCACTTCCTTAATGCTCTTTCCATCCAGTTTGAGCAATATTTGACCACACATCCATTCGTTCGGTATGAGTGCTACTTTGTCAGCTTTATCTTTCTCTCATTTCCATCATTTTATTTCTCTCTCTATGTCAGGGACATACCTGGTTGATCACTTCTCTCCTTGTCCCATGGGACTTTAGGAGTCACATCTCTTTACGGAGTCTTTTCAGGACTCTCGTCGCTGCTATGAGCAGGTGATTTATACATTGGGTTGGTATACCCCGTCGCTGCCGTAAGCTCTCTTAAAGGATATAATCCTTCGTCTTTTGTACTATTGCCATTTATTTCAGGTGCGATAAGGGGAGCAGAAGGCTCCCCCCCTCTTTACACTGGTTAAGCATCCAGTCTTCAGGAATCAGGTCTTCCTGTTCCTCCTGGTACATCTTTCAAAGCTCTAAGCTGGCTAACCTCTTTTCTAGCTTCTTTCCTGTATGTGCTGCATGCAAATATGTCGTCATAGAGGGCTGGATTAGCCCATCGGCCACTCGGCCCGAGGCCGGGCCGAAATCATGTGTAGTCCCTGGGGGCCGGTTTAAAGAAAAAAAAGATTACCAAATCATTCCCATAGGTTTTCTAAATTTATTAGAAGCCAAGTTCTGGCGAGCAATTTTACATCTACCACAATGTGTCCCTGGTGCATTGCTGCACTATGCACTAGGCTTAATATCCTTATTGGCCCTTCACAATTGGCGACTATGTGCCTTATTTCGTAAATGCTTGCTATCCACATGTGACAACTCTACACTATCCTCTATTTCCAGTTATCTACTTAAATCATCAGAAACGTTTCCTAAAAATTGGTCCACAAGTATTTTGAGGATTATGGTGAACGCCGATATATCACTTGATCTTCTAGTGTTCCATCCGGAACAAGCAAAGAAGAAAGTGTATATGATGGACTGGATTGACACTAGAGCTCAATGCTTAACTTACAAAGACTTTGATTCCGCAATATTTGGCCCTAAACGATACAGAGAAATTGCATCCTATGTATGTTTGGCTCCATCTGCAGCTATCAGAACTGCTACCTTACGGTTGCGACTCAACATCTGGCCCACTCGTGAGGTCAAAACAAGAAGGAAGCAAATTTCCTCAAATCTCAACTGGTGCAGATTTTGTAAAAATGCCGCTATTGTCGAAACTCTGCAACATATAATATTGGACTGCCCGGCCCTCATGAGCATGAGAAGTGTTCATTTTGTGAATCATTTTGCGTATTTTGCACAAATTGACCCAAGAAATAGATGGGCCGCCTTGGCAGCAACTGAATGTATGAGCATAAAAATTGCCACTATTAATTTTTTAAAGGCTTTGAACATGGAATGAATTCGGTACTACATTATCTGTTTTATAATGATGAACTTGTCTGTAGATATTTTATCATATCATGAAAATATTTTACCATTTTTTCAATTCATGAATTTAACTGGCTGATTCTTTTCTCTTCTTTTCTATTGTGAATTTGATGTACTTTTCTTTGTTATTGACTATGTTTATGAATTTTTCTATGTAAAAATTGAAAAAGTTGATATAAATTCAACTATATTCAATAATAAATAAAAAAAAAAAGATTATTTTGAAAGCATGTTTTTTTTTCCTGCCGTTGTCTCTGTTATGATCATCACACAACATTCCATCTCGTTGTCCTCGGTCACTTGACAAAATCCTTGTGCCTAAAAGCTTCTGTACAGTGTAGAAATATTTGACCATAGCACATCAAGTGGCCATTGACTTCATTGTGCCACAATGAATGCTTTGTTGTAATGTGTCTATCTTTCCCATCTCCCTGGCATGCTGTTCAGGAGGTTTGTTTGCATACTCTGAGCACTCGTTACCTCAGCCAGTATGAGGTAACGAGTGCTCAGAGTATGGGATGTCCTGTGACTGCACTGCTTTCCCTATTTTACCAACCTCTGAAGCCTGAAAGTAGATGCACGCAGGCTTGACATGCGGCCAACTTTGCACCAGACCTGTGGATGAACTTAACTGGTCTGCTGTTAAATCTCAGTTACCAGTTTAATGGTATCACTACAGAATAATTGCTCATATTACTATAGGCGATATGATAGCTCAGTGGGTTGAGTGCTCGCTGCTGCGATGTGTGTGTGATTTGCAGGTTCGAATCCCAGCAAAGCCATCTCAGCCTTTCTTCATTCTGGGGTCGATAAATGAGTAACAACACAGGTTGGGTGATATTGTATGCATAATTGTCCTATAAAAAAAGAGCTTAAGCGTAAGTGCTATACAATAACATATTACCATTTGGACTTGGACGTCTGCTTGCATTCACAGTAATTTGACAATATGGATCTATACACAGATATTAACGATACATATGGTGATCCATTCGTGTATGAAATGTATATCACATTAGTGAAATCATAACCATATTTTTTGTAGTGTCAAGGGGTGAAAGGTTGTGTTTCATCACTTCCCATTATGTCACCTTCGGGTGGGGTCAAATGACATCACTTGTGGTGATGTCATAAGAGGTCAAGGGTCGTGAGGCAAGGGGTGGGCCACTTTTCTGAGGGGAGGGGTGGGCCACTTTTTCTTGGGTGTCCGGGCCTATTTCTTGTCCCAGTCCGACCATGGTTGCACTGACTCTGCCCAGGTTGTAATATGTTAGTTATTAGGACATATTATGTGACCCTGCCCATGAAGTATGTGTGTTTCCTATTTGTGAGGGAGACTTATGCTGGCCCTGCTCTTGCTGCGCTTGTACATGTTTTATTCAGTGGTAGAAGTGTACCAAAAAAAGTAGTAGATCTGTGACCCCAGTGGGGTTCATGGTAGGCAGGAGGGGAGCAACGTGCAACACATTTTTCAAGGGTGGTAACCATGCTGGTTGACAGCCATTGAGTTGAAACAACTTTCACTTTAGCTGTAACTGCAATTGGGTGGTAAAGTTGAGAAGTGTGCTTTAACTTCACAAACAACAGTTACGGAATGGAGAAAACGGCCGCAAAAAGTAGTGGAACTGTTATAACAGTGAAAAATAAAAGTAGTGGAACTCTGCTCCCAACCGTTCCAGCTCACTTCGACCATTGGTTTTATTTGAGAGTGAATATTGTGTTGGTCATGCTCATTTAGGTCCCGTACCTGCTATGTTTGCGAGGGAAACTTGTACTTTTGTTATCCATGCAGTAGGTGGCCAGCGTGTGGGGTGGATGATGAGAGGTGGGAGAGACCACTGGGTGAGTGTTTCTGCCTATGCTGCTCCTGTTCTGTGAATGAAGCACCTCCGCTACGTGGCAGGCAGGGAAAGGGGACAAAGAGGCAATTGCCCTCCAGGCTGGCAAAGCTGTTGGTCCTGTGGCCAGAGTTGCAATCTGTGGATAAACATAATTGAAAAGGAAAAAATCCTTCCGAATCCAGAAACCAAGTGCTAAAAGGCGTTCTCAGCTTCTGTATAGATGGGGTGAGGCACTCATTAATTTCCGCAATGTTACGTATGGGCCTTGATTGCCCCCAAGTGTAGGCCTCCACAATGAGGGAGAGGGAGAAGAGCCTGGACCGCAGGCGCATGTTGCTGGCCAGCGGCAATGTACACATTTAAATGAAGATTCTGAAGAGGAAAATATGAATGTGGCCCTCGTTACACCAGTCCTGCCCTTTTTCCGATGTCACAGAAATGAAAGGTGTACATCGTTCCTGGCCCCCTCCTCCCCTTTGCCAATGTTCTGCAGATCTAAGAAATGCTTTTCACTCAGGCAGCCCTTCAGACCCTATCCTGATGCTGTTGTTGAAGAGACAAGGTTGCACCTTGCACCTTGCAAATAGACTGACTGTGACCGTACAAGAGCTGATGATGTCATGACCGAGACAATGGGCATTATTCCAAGTATGGTGGACCAGAAATAAGGGTGCCGGTAGCAACGTACCAGCAGCCTTTCCGAACCGCCATACTATAGGGTATCATGTAATATTATCCCCACCAATAATATCGGCATATATATAGTCATCAGGAAATGGCATAAGCAATATTATTGATGGGGTTCATATTAGGTTTAAATGGGAGCAGGGTTTGCAGGGGTGTTCCCCGCTCCCTTTGAAAAATAAGGGGGTTGCAGTGGTGTGCCCCACAGGTTCCATGGGTTTATATCACCGCAAAAAAACAGCGCCATTCTTTTATGGTGATATTTGGCTGGGATATTAACACATGGAACCACTACAAAAATGCCGGTAGGGGCCACAGATCATCCGACAGGCCTGACTTGACAGGTTTTCAGGCCCCTACGGCATGGTTGTCACAGAAGCACTGGCACCGTTAGCACTGATGTGACTCTGTGTAAATGGGGAGTAATCATTACCGCCGCCACTTGTGATATCTCGGTAGCACTGGGATATCAGGTGGTGAGACAGCTGTTACGGGGTTGCTGAAAACCTGCTGCCTACCAGTGGGTTTTCCGGCAACCTCGTAATGAGGGTCAATTACATGCATTAGACATGAAGCACAAATGCATCCCTGCATGAAGCTATGCAGACACTTAGATTAAACTATTCCTAGACACGAAGAATATGCTTATGACTCACTTAGATAGAGAACGGATACACTTTTGCTATGCGGTAACCGTAAGTTCGCACAAGAATATGTATAAACTGCTTGCTGACGCAGGACACAACTAACACAGTTGTGACCCCTGATGTCCCCCTTATTAACCCAAGAAAATAAAATACATTTAAAAAAAAGTTTTTTTCTTTTTTTAAATGTAAGCTGTTGGGCTGTGGCCAGTGTCATGTGGGTCTTTATTTTTGGAGTGGCTGACTTTCTTGTTCAGGCCAGTTTTAGAAAATAGGGGGTTCCACAAGTGTAACACTTTGAGCAGCGACCCTAAATAAGAAAGAATAGGAATAACAAATAATGTGTGTTTCTGGAATTCTATCCAATAATTGCTAGACTCATAAAGGCTTATTTCCAGGCACAATTCAGGGGGTGAGTCACTGATTTAGCCTGTTCTTTCACCCTTCTGAGGTTGATAAATGAGTACCAACACAGGTTGGGTAATATCGTATATTTGTTCTATATAAAGCGCTTAAGCGTAAGTGCTATATAATAACATATCATTATCATTTAGCCTTGAACGTCTACTTGCATTCACAGTAATTTGGTAATATGGGCCTATACACACTGATATTAACGATACATATTGTGATCCATTCTTGTTTGAAATGTATATAAAATTATACTGATATCGCAACCGTATTTTTCGTAGTGTACTTAGGAACAATATGTGATGTTACTTTCTGTTTTGTCAAGGGGTGAAAGGTCGTGTCCCATCGCTTCCCGTGATGTTACTTCGAGGTTTGAGGTTGGGGGTGGGAGGGGTCAAATGACATCACTTCCGGTGATGCCATCAGAGTTCAAAGGTTGTGTGATGTCACTTTCACTACTCCTGGCATTTTGGTGAAATGACGTCCCTGTGGCCATGTAAATCAAAATGGAAGCTGCAGCCACATTGAAACTAATGGAAAGCACTGAGAAGGCTCAAGAACACTGAGGGAGGCCTGACTTTCTTATTTAGCAGAGAAGCGCAGATCAGACTGTTCGTGTAGCCAGTGTGCATATTCTTGCCAAGGACACATAGGGAGAGAAGGTTTCACATTTGCAGAAGAGATAGGACACCTGCATGTGCAAAAGCTAAAAATCCTCATAAATGTGAGCAGGAAAATTAGTTTGTGGTCCCTACGCCGGTGATCTGAACCTGAAAGACAGAGCCTATTAATAGAGACCACAGTTCCCATCCAATTGAAACGATACAAAAGTAATACCAGGCTGAAAGCTAAATGTTCTGTCTCAAGGCATAGAGGATCGGAGATGGTAACCTTGTTGGGTACAGACAGCACCTTTGGGGCTGTTCCCACCACCTTGAATTGTTGCTCATGGGCTGGTAACCTTCCAAAGCACCATGGCTGAGGAGACCCGTGCTGACCAATCCCTACCCACTTTTCACGTTAGTTCACACTTTGTTGCAAGAACCAAGTGCACTAACCTGACATGTCTGTAGTTTTAACATTTAGGAGGTTGTTCACAGGAGGCGCTAGCAGATATCATTTAGCCAATGAAACTAATAACCCTACGGATTTTCTATATGTAGCCTATCGTACTAACCAATTGCATCCCACCATAGATTTTTGCAACGTATCATTTGTTTTATGACGTCACTTTGCATTAAAACTCCATGACAATCCTGTAACCAGTGAGAGAGCATTGGAAATCATGAGATGTCCATGATCTTAATACCTGGTATGGAGCTCTTAATAAACAGTGAGTTTTGTCACATTTTTTGACTTCCGTTTTTGAGTGCAGGGACTTTACCCTGAACTAGTTCCACTTGCTTGTATTTGGGAAATTAACAGACCACGCCTTACTTCAGGTGGTAGCAGAGGGCGGTTCGCTAAGACCCCAGTGAATACCATTTTTTCCTACCACCTACCCTAAGCTGTGTGTCATGACCCAGAAGGCCTGTACCATTCATCATGCATGGAAACTGAGAAGGTCGACAGGAGCCCACTTGGTGAAGTTCCTGCCCGCACCTCGTGGGACGCCCAGCCGACTGGAATGCAGAGTGGCAGATTGTGGGAGTGACAGTGTCTGAGGGCTTCAGCGGATCCATGGAGTGTGAGTATGAGTCCAACAATCAGACAAATATTGGTGGGAGGGAAATGTGATATTGTGACTTGTCTTTTGTGTTATTTGTGAGAGAATACCTGTTTCCATGCGTTAGCTTAGGTTACGGGTGACAAGATGAATACCTGTTTGTAGGCGCTAGCCTATGATATGGAAGGTGGTACCATGTTGAATATTACAGAAAATATCAAAAGAATTAAAAAAACAAAGATTAAAAGGTTATCCTATGCTATGGTGTAGAAGAAGGGCCATGCCACTGAGTGGGCATTTTAAGTGATGAATCCTCTGTGAATGAAAAGCAGGATGATGGACGTGGGGTATTTGTGTTGGGGTACTTATGTGTATTGTGTGGTTTGAGAATGCGTTAAAATTGTTTTGCATACATAGTGGTTGGTGACGTCACAAGGAGGCTGTGAATAGGACATAGGGCATTGGTGGAAGGCTGACCCACAGTGGGGCACGGAGTTGTTGGGGAAGAAAAGTGGGAAAAGATGTTGTTTTGTAGCAGGGCAAGGTGGTGTTGAAGCTTTGGAAATCCAAAAGGTTGCTTACTATTGGGTTGGGCTGGAAGAGCACCTGGAGGTTTTTGTCTTGGCCTTGAAGGGCAGAGATTAGAGCATGGGCAATGTGCGGAGCATGCTCTTGTTAGTGTTGGTGAGCCGGAGAGGCTGGTGGAATAGAGTGGAGGTTGTCTCATTTTGGAGAAGTTGGTTTATTGTTGACAAGAATTGCAAAATTAAGATTGGCATTGTTTGAAGTGTACAAGAAATCCAGATTTGTGGTCGATTAAGTATTGGCAGTCAGAAAGTGACGTGTCATCATGGGGGCACTCCTCTTAAACATTTGTGCTAGTCCCTTCTACGATATCAGGACAAAATATGCAAGAATAGCGCAGAATGGACTTGTGATACAGAGGGCAAAATGGCGAGGCCATGGCCCCAGGAAGGCAGTCTTTCGACATCTGTGCTGCAACACATCACTACATATTTGCATGCTGTGTATAAGGGAAAGACATTAAGCAATAGGTTAGCAATATTGGCGTTATAAGAGATGCTTGAGGACAAGGAAGAGGACTGACCCAAGAAGGAATGGATGTTCAGCCAGCATGATGTGGGGGTCAGAAGCTCCCATGGTGCTTATAAAAACAGATGACCCACTGACAGGAGGCCATGGATTTTAACCCTTGAAAGAAATAAAAGCAGCGGCAGGTTACACTAACCCTGTGTTTGCACCTCCTGTGTATAGTAGCGAAGACGCACTTAGTGGCGCTAAGATGGTGGATAAGAGATCAGGGTCTATGACAGACGAATGCAAAGAGTGCAGCTAGCTGCAAGCGAAGTTGGCTGGGGGCAAAGAAGCAACTCAAAGACATAAAAGGGACGAGATCGCTGACCCGCCAAATGAGTGGGTGGGAGGACAAATGTTGCTTAAATTGGACAGAAGGAATATAACAGAGCCCAGCGTCCCAGAGGGGAGGCTAAGAAATGAAGGGGCACAGAGGAAGAGTGTGAATGGAGGAGAATAGAGGGAGAGGACACAGAATAGGCAGGGCTAATGGGGGAAGTGAAGAGAAAGGGAAGACAAGAAGGAACAAGAACAGTTGAAGAAGGAATCACAGAAAGTCGAGAAGGAGAGAGAGGAAAGGGAAAAGAGGAGAAGAAGGAAATAGAGGAGAATGCAACGAGAAAGGCTGAAGAATAGAAAGAATGGCAGGTGCAATTGAGTAGGAAGAAGAGCAAACTGGAGATTGAAGGAATTGTTAAGGAACACTGGCCCAGAGAGGAGGAAGAGGAGGACAAAAAACAGGAGCGGGAGAGAAAGAGAAGAAGGGAGGGACGCAAGAAGGAGGTGGAGGATATAATTACGGTTTCTAGACTTTCAGATGATGGCGAGAGAGCAGAAATACAGAGGAGTATTGGGACACTATAAAGAAGCAGGAGAGATAGCGCTGCTGCCCCTAATGCAAGCAGAAGCATAGCGGGATCCCCACCAGGGGGGAAGTGACTCACTGGACAGATCAGTGAAGAGATGACAGGGAAAGAATAGGTTGGGATGACGTAACTTTGTGGATGAAGGGAACAAAAGCAGTGATGTTAGTTTAGGGACAATGGGGTCAGACGACGAACTAAGGGAGAGCAATGATGAAGAAGAGAGGAGGCTGCATCGCCCCTCCAAGGGGGTAAGCCCAGTGGAGGAGACATCGTGGAACAAAGAGAAGGATATAAAAAGGGGAAAGCTAGAGCCTGAAGGGTGTGTCAAGTGGTCAGGAGCAAAGCGCACAGTGCGGACAAAGAGACGAAGTTACTGCATATGCGCAGAGGTTGACAGCACTACACGGGACGGAAGAGAACTAGCATGATAGTAGCTTTTACAGTCACATAAGATATATGGAAATATGAAAAGAGTGTGGGTCTGACGTAAATTCCGCTGTTAAAAAAGGGTGGTGGGCGACTACAATATATTATTTGTACACAAAAGGAGATAAGGTACACAACCTTTTGTCTGATATATTGCTAATCTGTCTAAACAAACATGATTAGTAATGACCCGTACCCATTAGTCCTGAAAAAATGGACTTGGTGTGCAGCAAACTTACATAGATTTAATCATTTTAATTATCATATTCAAATTCAATAAAACATTGTAAAAACAACTTGTTTTAAAACACACTATATAACCCAATATTTTGACCCACATGGTGGGTATAACACCAATCTAATGGGATAAATTATACCACAATTCACAACATATAAAATTCACAGACACATGACAATTACAATCCACTATGCATTTAAACAAAGTGTCGATTAACAACAAACATATCCCGACATGTTTCAGTTCTTTGTTGCTTCTTAATGCTAGAACTTTCTTCAGGGGAGAGAAACTTTTTACATCAGTTTTCACCACCATGTAATCCTGAGTAGGGGGTAAGACGATCAAAAATAGGGCCACCTGTAAAGGATAACAACCAACACCAACAGATAAGACAGTCAGCCACACAATCGTAGTAACTCAAGCACTCCAGATTACGTCATGTTGATGTCTAGAAGACATAGGTACGGGTCTCACTAGGCCTGCCCTATAAAAACAACCACTACTATACCTCTAAAAGTGATTTTAAGTAGCGCTAATGTCAACGTCCAACCAAATAGCATGAAACTTCTCAACTCAAGTTTATTTAGTAGATAGGTGCTCCAAGTCAGCCTCCTGGTTCCACGATCTGTACAGAAAAATAATAAAACACATAATCACTAAGAAACACCTCAGAGGCTCTATCTTATATGACAGAGATTAGAATTCAATCCATCACCTTGAATCACCCAGTGCCTAAGCCAAATGACACCATTCAAACATACCCCCGACCCATAGTGTCTCAGAAACTCCATCACCTTAAATCCACCAGTGTCTAAAAACAAATACCACCAACACCTCAAGACTCTACAGCTTGTGGTCTATCAGAATGTAACAACCATCACCTTCATTTAGGTAAATCATTACCTCCACTATAAAGGTAATCAGATCTTCAGTGTAGGATTTTCTAAGTAGCTCGTATGCTCCCAAGAGTCTTACCACGCTAACTCGAATCTACAAAGGTAAGTGTACACAAGGTAAGCATGAAAACACCATAGCCTCATGGAACCTATAAGCAGCTCTCAAAATATACCACATAAAACCAATTTCATTACCTTCACGTGTACAGGTCCCGACTCTCCTGTAGCCGATCACTGCAGCCCCATCTGAAGCAAGCGCCATATCTACGTATGCGCTAACGTCTAGAAAAGACACGAAGAGCAGACTACCGCCATCTAGCACGTACTGCGGGTGAACGGCCAAAACAAAGAAAACGGACTCGATCTCCTTATAAACTCCAATGCTCTCAGAGTTCACAATAATGTACGTGATACACAACACAGCTGCCATAGTGTAAAGAAATGCAGTAATTAAAGGTCAGACTCAACCCGAGTAGATAGCACATCCCAAATCACAAAAGGGGCGCCATGTTGGAAAAGGCAAAGAAGAAGGGAAGCAGAGGCATGACACAACACACGGTTACATGGTGGTGACAGCATTATTATGCATTCATGAAAACAGATATAAAGCACAAATTACTGTTTCTTTTTTATACACATTTTATACACAGCTGTATTTGTTTCAACATTTTCTAAAAACAAGATTTATGTGTGAGATGATTTTGTGCCTCTACCGGCATCTAATTTTAGATGCACCAATTTACACACACGTGTACAACCTTCCCTACTGATTAAAGTTACATCTCGAAAATATACAATGTGTAATGGCATCCTACACCTTAGACAAGTAATTAAACTTCTACACAACAACTAGTATCACCAGGCATATGGCTGAAATACTGTCACATAAAAACATCAATACAGCGGGGAGCTAATCACACTACATCCTGAATGATGGACACCAGCCGTTGTGCCAATACCGTGGCATGTGCCTGAAACTAGATACCCGTTGAGACAACCCTACCGAATTGATGACAATCTAAGAAAGGAACTCCCTGAAGGAATAGGAGAAAGAGCAAAGAAAAGGAGTTAGTAATGTGACAATAAGTGTGTAAGACATCCCGAGATATTGACTGAAGAGGATGTATAGATCCTAAGGAAACTAATGACGAAGTAAAGAATCAAGTGAGCTTTTAAAACAAGGAAGATTATACGTGCACAAGGTGCTGCAGAAAATCAACCGTTCAATAAATGTACAGATGCTGAAATACAAGGTAGACCAAGTCATCATAAGAAGCTAGCTATATGTAGTGAATAGAGCGCAGGCGAAGCCGCCATTATATAGAAGCTGGACATCGGTATCATGAATTTAATAAGTCCGGACCCATGAAGCGGGCAGGGAAAACTGTTGCAGCAGGAATAAGCAGAATCGTGGAGCTGCAAGATGAGGCTGTCTGGCCTGGAGTCAAGACTGAAACAACCAAGGTCAGCTATCTATTCTGAAAATGAGCGAACGTACGAAGGATGAATCATCTCTTGTTGAGGTGCAAAGAAACAACACCATTAGTGCAAGGTTAATTTATTTAGAGCATTTAAAACCTGCAAAATGGACCAAATTGTGGCCTCCTGTCACGTGATCCAAGGATGAAAATAGAGTTTGAACTTGGAGTCCCAGAATATGATAGTGAGTGCTCTCACTCCCGTGTATTCTAAAGGCAAGGATACTTTTCAAGGCCAAGTTCAAAGACAATCTTCATGGCAGAAGGCATAGGCGATGGGAGATGCTGGGCTAATTGGGTGGGGAGGTGGTGTTATGCCCCATCTCCCTGCACCTGGGTCTGGGCGTACGTGCTGCTAAGTAAACTGAATGTTCCAGACCTGGCACAAGTGTCAACCAATTGTAGTAGTCCATTTAACAAAGGACCTTATAGTTTGAAGACCAATGAGAAACTGTCTATGTAACGTTTCTGAAGATGACATGTTTTAGAGGCAGGCATATGTTGTCAACCCGGTAGTGAGCAGCCAATCACAATCATAGTTCCTATAGAAAGTATACTTAGATGTTCCTAATCTCAACTCTTGATAGGTTTTTCATTATTGCCATGTAATATGACATCACCTCTGACATATTTTTGGAATAAAAGCCATTGTTTGTGTGAAGATTGCTGAGAGAAACTGAGCATATGTCTGTTAATTTTTGTTGTAAACTCCCTGTTTCAGATAATTGTTAATAAAACAGTACTTTGCCATCTTCCTGAGTTGGTTCGCTTATTTGGAAACAGAGGTATTCTGTATGATCCCATCGATTACATATGCATGTTCCTAAAGGGTCCTAAGCTCAAACCCACTCCAATATATTCCAGAGAGACAAGAACATTGGTGTCATGAGACACGTGAACTATGGGACAAAACTGTGGGATTATTTGACCACATATTAAGTCAGGTATTACCAGAGCAAGTGCAGAAGCAATTGAAAAAAATTGTGGCGATGGGGGCGTAGCCGTGGTCAGAAATTCAGTTGACTATAGTACATTATTGTCAGCTAATGCAAGAGAATGTGAGAAAGAAATGAGAGGAAAGGAAACAAGATGAAGGGAAGTTAGTGCAGAAGAAATTGTCAAAGCATTCAATGGAACGGGCAATGTGGACAAGCAGAGAGGGAGTGGTTACCCAGAACACACAGTCCCAACAGCAAATGGCAGGGGGAGGTTTTGCAGGAAGAGAGGACACTAACTCTTGGCCACGGGGAAGAGGAGGCGTGCAAATTGGGAGAGGAGTGGGATACCCAGTGCAGCAAAGAGGAGACAGGTTTAACGTGGGACAGCCCAGGCCCATGGGACTCCCACCACAATGTTGGACATGTGGAAAGACTGGTCACATACCCTGAGTGTGTAGAAACAGAGGGGGAATGCAACAGTATGGGGGGGCGACACACCCAACAACATACAATATTGAACAACACAACTATTATGCCCAGGATCGGACACAGACATATGCACCGCAAATGGTGCCAGCACTACACACATTGGCTCTGTCACCACAGCCCATGACGTGTACATCGCAGGCATAGGTGTACACAGAGCCACCGCAAGCAGCATCACAAGCACCAACACAGCAGAACGCTGTAGACACGAGAAACACGGATACCACAATACAGACTCCCGCACTGAGACTAGGGGGTGCGACTGTAGTGGGAGGGAATCCCTTAACGGGGAAGGAGATTACTTTATACCCACAATAGGTTAGCCCAACGACTGACTTGATGTGTTCAATCCTATCTATTACACCCGACCCAAATGAAGAACCATGTATAGGGGTATCCATAGGTGACAAAACTTTCTAGGGAGGCAACCAGGTCCTGCATTAGGGAGGGGAGATGCCCTATGTCAGGTATTGCCATGAACACTCAAGGGTTTTCCAGGACTACAAATTTGGTGCCGTTCACTGACTAATTGCCCATTTCCATTGGAGAGCATGACCTTACTATGGGCCTAATTAGGGGTTGGGCGAAACGGTGTAAAATGTGGCGGTAAAAGTGTTACGGCCACATTACTGCTCCGCCCAATCATGAGTTATAGTGGAAAGTTTGAGATTTACCTCCAGCTTTCAGCATTTACTGCCGGGATACCACCCAACTACTGATGAGGCCATATGCCACTGTTATATTTTCACCAGACCCCAGTTAACATATTGGGAAGGAACATGATGTGCAAACTCAACCTGACCATTTCATTTACTGTCAAGGGATATTGTGTTCTACCCCAGGAATTCACTATACGAATGTGTGCCAATGTATTCACACATTCTCCAGTCAGACTCTAGACAGGGTGGTGCCCATAAATCCCACGCTATTTCTTTTTTTTTTTTTTTATTAATTGGTTGGTTGGTAATCAACCAACCTTTCAATTTAATATATAACACAAATTAATCACATTGAACATCAAAATGAATTCAAAATAAAATCAAGCTCAAAATCAGTACCCAACAAAACCCTACAACCCCTCTACTTCAGCATTTCATCATTTTACAACAACAGCAAAAGGTGGCAACATCACAATTCATATATGTACATCATCTGAATTATCATTTAAAAAAATCAATCTAAAATAGGTTTGAGTCACCACATCATTAAAACCACTAGTAATCCACCTGTGAAGAGGACGTTAATTACATAACACACATATTTAAGCTGCACTTTCAGTTATCTCAAGATTTAGTGCTAACATAAATTGGACAGTAGCTATACGGACAGCTTGCAGAGGTGAGGAGAATATTCTAAACCAAAGTACCTCTTTAGTTAAGCAGTTATAATTTTCATACAGTTTTTTAAAGAATGTACAGCGTAATTCTTTTAATGAGGAGCAACCTACTATCAAGTGTTTTAAAGTTTCCTCACACTCTGGTAATTGACAAAACCGACAAATATTTTCTTGTTTTGTTATTTGACCTGTTCGAGATAAAATCTCTCTGGTGGGCCATAAGTTGAGTCTAAATCGGAGATAGTTGTTTCTAAAGTGGGACGAGGGGAATTTAAATAAATAAGAGGCTGCAGTTCTCATTCTTTTCGTACCGAAAGGCAGACCGCTATAATCTTTATACCGCGAGCAAAACTCTAAAGTGCAAATCCAGTCATGCTGATATAGTTTTCTCTGGGCACGATTGGGATTGATTAAAAGCAATTCAATAGTAATGTCGGCTTCTACTAAAAGATTGGTAACAAAATTTCTCCACTTATTGGGAAAAAAATGTGTGGATTTCAGCATGTATATAGCCAATATATAAGATAAATCTGAACAATTTATACACAGCAAAAATTTCCTCATTAACGAACACAATTTCCACGCATAAAACACAAACATTGAAAGGACTCCTAGCTCATAACGTATCAAAGGCCCTGGAGTTGAATTCGGTAACTTAAACGCTGCTCGCCAAAATTTTCCCTCGAGTCGATCCCAAAACACACGGTCTCTTGGTAATTTAGTTTCAGAGCCGTATGTTATTATCGGTAGAACTTTTTGGGCATAATATAAAAGTATCTGAGAACATGTAAATTTACCAAATTTATGCAAGAGGACTTTAGCTTGGCATATTAGTGTTTGCAGCTTTTGTTTTATATCCTGGACATAGGGAATATCACACTTCAGATTGTTAATAATCACTCCTAAATATTTGTATTGTGGGGTAATAGAGATGAGCTCTTCTTGGAAAGTTCAGATGGACGATTTTAAGGGGCGACATTTTTTGTTATGACATTGCATGATCTGTGTTTTGCTTAAATTAATAGCCACATGATTTCTTTGAACATACAGTGAAAGGCCTTTTATCAGCCGCTGTAGACCTGACGGCGTTTTAGAGATTAAAATAAGATCATCCGCATATAATAACCATGCAATTTGATGAGACCCGAGTTTTGGAGCATCTGAGTTGATATCAATAAAATTCTTGCCCATGTCCAGTATAAACAGGTTAAAAATAGTGGCCGCCAGAATACAGCCCTGTTTCAGACCTCTTGCTGTCGGGATTTTAGTGGTTAGATGCCCAGCTAAAGTAGTTCTTATCTGAATTGCAGTATTTGTATGGAGAAGCGCAATCAATTTAATTAGTGAACCGGGGCAGCCCATTTTAATCAATTTACTAATTAAAAGATGTCTATCGATTGAATCAAAGGCCTCTTTAAAATCCACGAAAGCTAAAAACAAGGGCTGATTAAGGCATTCACACTTAGCTTTGATCGCATTGATTGCTGTGATATTTATTGCCGTGCCTTTACCTGCAACAAATCCGGTTTGGAATACATCGGCATTACCAGAGGTTTCTATCCAAGCCCACAAATCTCTGAGAATCAACCGGGCAAAGATCTTGCCCGGTGTATCAAGAAGGGCAATCGGTCTATAATTTGAGGGGTCTTGTCTATTACCCTTCTTGAACACCGGGACAATAATAGAGAGAGACCATGATTTAGGCAATTGTTCAGTGCGCATGATTGTGGAGTAGAGTTGATATAAAATCTTTGCCCATAGGTTCGGATCTTGCTGCATCATGTAATTAGAGATCCCGTCTGGACCAGGGGCACGCAATCTACTAGATTTATTAATATAAAATAAAATGTCTGCTACTGAGAATTGCAAAGTAAAAACTCCTGGATAACACTGACTAAGTGGTGAAATTATAGTCTCAGGACAGGCATACAAATTTGTGTAATGTTCGACCCATTGAGCCTCTGCTACGTCATTGATTTGTAATTAAATCTGCGTATTAGGGTTGGTCTTATTAATTAGTGCCCATATTTGCGCAGAGTTTTTTGATCCCATCTTTTTGAGCATACATTCTCCATCAGTTTGATAAAGAATAGATCGATGGGCCTTCATCCAATTTTTATGTTTTGTTTTCAATGATTTAAGGGCTTGCCATTTCACTTGGATAGGCAAAGCCAAAACTACCTTTTTTTCCCTTCTAAACCAGGACTTTTGGCGCTGTACTTCCCTGTCAAAAGAATGCAAGGGAAAGTACTTTGTCTTCGCCTTGTTTGTTGTACCGAATGTATGCAATAAGTCACTATACTCGAGTGACTTATTGGTGCCTGAGATCCTCTCATACACAATTGTCTGTTCAAATACCCTGGCGAATTTCGCCAAATTGTATTCAGTCCAGTGTAATCTATTCATACCTTTGTTTACTAATAAGGGGTGGTATATATTATATGTCTCCTTTTTTCCCTGTGAAGCCATACAGTGCCATTTCACATTCAATATGTTATGATCACTGTCCTCAGTGGAGATCACACAAAACAGCTTAATATCAGAGAATAATTCACGATTAACATAAATGAAATCAATAATGGCACTGGAGTGTCCTTTTTTCCATGTGTTCTGTGGCAGGCTATCAGCCAGCATGAACCATTTAACATAACCAAGTTTTTTGTCTCAATAAAAGTGTTCCAGGAGACCAGTCTGCTATCCATACGTTTATGGGGGGCATCCAGACAGTGCAAATTTAAATCGCCCGCCAGAATAACATGCGGGTATATAGGGAGTTTAATAATCTCTAACCATAACTCTTCCAGATCTTTAAGAAATGTTTTGGTGGACATTGCAGCTGGATTCCAATATATATTTACTATTGCATATCTTTGTTCTCTTATTGTGATAATTATCAATTGAGTATATCGATTTGGCGCAGACTGGTGTTCTAGAACAATTTCTGAGGACTTGTTTAAGGCCATAAGGAGACCGGACATGGGCCGACCTTTCACAGATCATATTGCAGGGTTAAAAACTATTTCAAAGTTGTCCCACACTGGCCGCTCCGTGAGCCAAGTTTCTTGAAATAAAATAATATCATGCTGCGATAACTTATTGGAACCATTCCTCAATAAGTGCCCGTGGCCTCGAGTGTTCCAACTTATCAGAGACAAAGATGGCAGAGGATATTGAAAAGTAAGTTACGACTGCTTTGATACAGATTGAGATATTGGATGATAATTTTGATTAATCGACTGAACACATAAACCCTGTCTCTGATTGGAGACATATGTCTGCGTCGATGGATTTTGCACCGCAGAAATAGGAGCTTGAGTTGTCACAGCAGTGAGAAGCTCGAACCCTAATTCATATATTTCTCGTTTAGCAAGCCACAAAGTGTTTAACACAACTCGTGAGGACACCCAAAACCGTGCAACAGAGAGATCATTATCAAAGATAAATTCCACCAAATCAATATCGGAGGATTGCAGATCGTCTAACGCAGGAATTTCAGCTAGTATTGCAAGTATACTAGAGCGATTTAAATCATACTTCGCATAAGGTATATCTCTGCATCGGATGATCAATGGATATAGCGTTTGTTTGGGTGATATTTTCGAGTTTTTTGGTGGTAAAGACGGAAACCTATTAGAGTGCAACCAGCTTGTACCCAGTGAGTGGTTTTGTTGTTGAGGAAGTGTATCAGCCCTTGCAACAGGACCAGCTGGATAACGGCTCAGATCAGTTATTTGTGAATGCATAGTATGCTGGTCAGCCTCTAACTTCGTATGTAATGTAGCATTTTTGTTCAAGTTGGTCATATATTCTTCCACCGCAGTTTTTATTACTTGTTGTATTGGCATTTCAGATGCACCAAATGTGAGTTGCTTGGTGGTGGGTGTATTAGCAGAATTAGTAGGAATTTTAAGGGGAGCAGACATTTTCTTTAAAGAAGAAAGCTCGGGGATCAGGGGCGTAATGAGTGACTGTGCCACATGATTCTTTTCTGTATGGACTGTTATATGGGGTATCTCCCGAATATTAGGATCCTTCAGCATCTCTACTTGGGCATTCAAAGGTCTTTGTTTAGTCATATAGTAGTCGATCTCCTTTCTGATTTCATTCTGTCTGGCTTAAACATTCTTATCTGAGATCCTCTCAGGAGAACAAGGTGATGAAGCTGCAAGGGTAGCACCCTCTTTTACTTGTACCACCGCAAGTTGGGGTACTAAGGGAAATGAAGCTTGTATATTCACCGCCCTATCATGTTCGGCAGCCTCAACCAGCGCGTCAAGTGGGTCATAAGCTATTATGTCGGCAGGGCAAGTCGTAAGCTTGTTACTAGCTTTCTTAGCATTAGCCAAGGCGCTATATATTTCTTTTGTACTGCTTCCGCAGCCATGGTGGTGTTCTTCCTGGGCAAGGATAGGGCTTTAATGAAGGCTTTAGTTGCTGAGGTTGCCGTTTTTGTTATATCTTTAGCATTTTTTGTTTTTTTACAAACCAGGTTCTTTTTTGGCTTAAGTATTATTTTGCGTGGCTTAGATCCATTAAGTGAGAATATGTTAAACACTTGTTTGTCTCCAGGAACTACAGGGTCCGACAAAGACCTGTCCTTCAGATTTTCAATGCCTTGGGGCAGAGAAAAATCGTGAATTACATTGGGAAAAGCAGGTAATGTCTTAAACTTTATAGCTTGTGATTGTGTAATAGGGTCGGTAGGCGGCTTGTCAAAAATTAGTGATTTGTCAAGGTTTGGATTTAGTTTTTTTCGGATATTCATTTCAATACTATGTTTAAGCGTTGCTTGCCAATGTAATAATTTCTCAATCTGTTTATCATGTGCCTGCAGTTTTCGGTCAAGCGTTTCAAACAGCTTAAAAAGAGAAGAAATGGCCAAATTCATGGCATGCAACGTGGTCTCAATCAAAATGGACGGAGAAATGACTGAAGGCAAAATAGGGTCATCAGGTGGTCTGGCCGAGATGTCAGGGATGCGTCTGGGAGTGGGGGCAGCAAATGAAGCGACCAAACTATGTGCTGTGTCTGAATATATGAAAGAAACTTCAGGTAGCTCTAATGAATTCCGACAATCATCCCCTTCCAAAAAGGAAGAGTTCGAGCTTAATTCAATTACTGCAGGCTGAGGATCCGATGAACTGCAGCAGCTTTCGATCAGGGGTAATGGTGGGGGAGCATGACAGTCAAGTAATAATGGACTACCCCCACCAGCAGGACCTGAAGAATTCTGACATAGTGTTTGAGGCTCTAGATTTCTATTGGAATTGGTGTTGGACCCTGGGGATCCAGGTGCTTCACATATTGCAGGCATAGGGTGAAGCTCTTTAAAAAGAGGGATTACGCCCTCTTTAATAAGAGTGTTATCAGACACTCCCAAAAAGTTTTTTACATTCGAGCCTTGGGCGCTCGTGGTGAACTTAAAGCAAGGGTCAATTGGTTTACCAGTGAAGTCACAGGACAAGGGTTTAGACTCAAAAAGAAACGTTTTATATCAGCTGGAGATGTATGTCTATTGATGTTCGAGGCACTAGCAGGGTGATGCCTCCGGGGCGTACTGCCCATTTGTTTTCGCTTGTGTGTTTCGGCATTACCCCGAACCAAGATTGGCCCATTCAAAATGGCACTTCTTAGGGTACGCATGTCACCTTTCTAGTAATACTATCACAAAGTATAAATACAAATAGATAGGAATTATGATTAGACAAATAGATACTAAAACAGGATAGATAAATGCTGCTTAAAAGAGAGGATCCAAAAGTAGGATAAAAAAAATTAAAAAATGGAGAGTGGAACTGAATTCTTGCAAATGCGCCAAACAGTACCTTAGTTATTTGCTTGTGCTGATTTTACACATAAAATTCTTAGCCGTCTAGGGAACGCCCGATGGCTTGAGGAGCAGCCTTAGTCCGTCTCTCCTCCCCAAAGACCGGCTAAACAGATCAATGAATTAATACTCTTAAGGATGTTGAACAAACCGTAGTTGATCCGATTTGGGACAACAAGTGGCAGATACTTGTCCGCTGGCGGTAGTTAATCAGTACCTATCTTACCGCAGCCAACAGCCGACCACGCCGAACAGCCAAACAGCACCAGCCCTTACTGCCTCCAGGGCTTAACGCCGCAAGGGTGGTTGGGCCGGCAATTTCACTTGGAGGCAAGTCACGTGAGCCTTCACGTGTCCACGAAGGGGCCCGCCCCCTTCAGGAAGCAAATCGCACAGCAAGAGCTCCGCTCGCAGTGCTGTGCCAAAGGAAGTCAAAGGAAGTCAATGCAGGTAATAAATGGGAGCGTTTTAAATTTCAGAACACGCTCCTTCAAACACAGGCAATACAACCTGCTCGGGCGGTTGGGCCGGCAATTTGACTTGGAGGCAAGTCACGTGAGCCTTCACGTGTCCACGAAGGGGCCCGCCCCCTTCAGGAAGCAAATCGCACAGCAAGAGCTCCGCTCGCAGTGCTGTGCCAAAGGAAGTCAAAGGAAGTCAATGCAGGTAATAAATGGGAGCGTTTTAAATTTCAGAACACGCTCCTTCAAACACAGGCAATACAACCCGCTCGGGCGGTTGGGCCGGCAATTTGACTTGGAGGCACGCTATTTCAGTATGGATTGGAAGTACTGCTAGCATGGCTTTCAGGGATACAATGCAAGCTACTCCGCTTGCCAAACAAGGTTTTGTTCAGACCAGATATTCCCCTAGACGAAGAAGAGCAGGTGTTCCCACTAGAAGCAAAACAGTTATAGTAAGGGAAGAGAGAATAGTTATGCACAAGACTGATGATACGGGAAGAGCGAGAAGAGCAATGATAAAAGTAGCAGAAGGGCACAGACTGATCAACTTGACAGACGAAGAACTGTTTCAGGGCGATTATTCAGATATTGAGACAGTGTGCTTACTGGGTGAGAATCCACTAAAGGGAAGTCCCACAGAGGATGGCTCTGATGAAAAAGTCACCACAGCCATTTCTTGAGGAAGACCTAGAACAGGTGCCAAGCATATTATGGACAACATCCCATATGACTTTGGCCTGTTGAAAGGAGTAGGAGCAGTAAAAAAAAAACTCAGGCCATGGGTGATTCTACTGAGGGCAAAGCAATACCCTTTATCTAGAGAGGCAAACAAAGGTATTTTTAGACAATGTTCATGCTAGTGCAGCAGTGAATCTTAGTGCCATCAGAATCTCAATGTAACACGTTTGTGTTTCCAGTGAAGAAAGTGACGGGGGGGGGGGGTCATGGTATTTAATTCAGGATGTGCGTCCTTTGAACAAAAGTGTTTCCTTTAGTTCGCACCCCAGCGACAATATTATGCAGTATTCCATCAGAAGCCACTCATTTCACCAGGCGTGGTTGGCCCTTGGGGTGGCAGGGGCAGGGCCCCACCAACAATTCCACTCCCCACTATGTCCACAAGTAACAACAACATCCTGTCTCTGTGGACATGGTGAGGCTGCTCTGAATGTGCAGCGGGGAGAGTTGTGATCCGCTACCACCGCTGCACATGCGCATTGCAGGGCAGTCCCGGGCAGCACTGTAAAGGCTGAGAAACCCAGCTGAAAAGGATGCCTGGGGTGTTAAGAAAGAAACACCTACAAGGCATCCTATTCTTCACCCAGCCCCTTGTCCTGTCCCTCAAACAAACTAGGGATCGGGTCACTGTCCAGACCCCACCCCACTCTGTGCAAGAGATAGGAAAGGGGGTAGAGCTGAGGAAGGGTTAGTTGTGCCTCTGAGCATTGAAAGAAACAAAACCAAACGGTTTCTTTCCGTGCATGTGGGGCAGGCAGGCTCTCCAGAACACACTAGGCTGGAGAAACCAGGAGCTGTTTGCGCCAGAAGCAAGGAGCTGGCTGAAGCAGGGAGTCATCCTGGCTGAAATGATACTTTTTATTTATTTATTTATTTATTTATTTATTTATTTATTTATTTATTTTAATCAATGACATTCTTCAATGCCTTTTCAGTTTGGAGCCTATCGTTTGCTTTGACTATATAATGGGGAAAGAAAAGAACACCCCTACGTACCGAACTAGGAGTAAAGCATGGCTGGGGGAAGTTAATCACGTCCAACCTGCAAGTTCTGTTTGCATGGGCGCTTAGACATGATTTGTCAATTCAGCCTGGCCAAAATTACAATTTTCCAACTGTGCCAGTTTCCCTAATACAAGCACAGGACTGCAAAAGAAAGCAATGCGAGTAAGTGTGTAGGAGAGCAGGCACCGGATCAGAAGGAACGGGTGTGGATTATCCATGATGAGCCACAAGGTTACATCATTAATCCAAGGTAGCAAGCAACACCACGTTGGGAGCGCAGTATGTGCCATTACGTTGCAGCTTTCTTCTTTTTTGCATTATGCTCAGGACACTTATTCTTTGGGGAGAGCTTACCATTGGGTCTATTATCAGCGAGTGCAGACCCCGCTCGGTTTGGCGTTTTGTTTCATTCGCCGAACTCCGGGTTTACATGTAATTTCATTATGTTTAGGCCCAGTGACTCTAGTGTGTGTGTGTGTGTGTGTGTGGGTATGAAAACGATGAGTTGGGGTAGCGAGGCGACAGGGACAGTGCAGCAAGATAGGTTTGCAGTTTTGTTGGTGCATGCGGAAGAGGAGTGAATTAGGGTAGTGGAGTGACTCACTATTAGTGTTTTTGATAAAAGTGCTAATAGTAAGTCTGCCTTACAATTTAAGGCTGGAGCCCACAGGGACACACAAGTGTACTGTATCCGGGCCGCACCATGCTATCAGCATTTGCATTCATTTTGTTTTTGCTCCCTGGATTCTGGAGCCCCCAAGAAACGTAACGAAACAAGGCATTTTGTTTGTTTGGTTTAAGTTTCCTGGGCTCCAGAGTCCAGAGAATGGAACGAAATGAATGAAAATGCTGGTGTGTCCCTGTGGGCTCCAGCAGGGAGCCATCATCAGAAAGCTCACTGCCCTTGTGGTGTGCAGCAGGGGGGTTGTGAGCAGCCAGGGCTCATGAACAAGGAAGAGGACATTCTTCCATTTGGTTGCTGCTTCTGGGTTTGGCATTTTTCTGCACTTCTGAGATGGGTTTCTGCAGCGGTGAACATCTGGAGAGAGGAGTGGGATCTAACCCTTCACATTTTGGGAGAGGGATTAACTTTGGGACTGTGAGCTGGCAAACGTACTTGTGTGGGAGCATCTCACTTCTTTTACACATTCTAATGAGAACATTCTTGTGCACCTTCAATGTTAAAAGCGGATATAGCTAATCCTTACAGTAGTCCTTAAGTGTCTGGTTTTAGACGTGAAGGAGATATTTAATGGTTAACTATCTCCTTCAAGTCTAAAACCAGGCACGCTAGGGGTGCTGTGAGGATGAGCTGTACCCCCATACACTTCCAATCACCCCACAGACATGTAAGTGCTAACTAACATCTCTTCACGATTTCAATTGTCTAAAAATGTATGCATACAAATTCAGGTGCTAACAATGAACTGCTTTGCATTAGTAATGCCAATACAAAGGCATGTTCTAATTTACTTTATTTGAATTATCAGTGTGTTCTGTTTTGGGCTGCAGCTCCTGGTATTCAGATAGTTAATTTCTTCCTTTCTTCCGTCTTGCAGTAACATCACTTTAGTGGGCTTTTCCAATGGACAGCTCTGTCACTGCAGTGGGGATGCAGTTGACACAGAAAAGAGCCAGACCTACTTTACAGGTAAGAAAACATATTTGGTTGTGGTTCTTCATGTGACATAAAGGCATCTTTGTGATTGCTTGTGGCATTTTACAAAGTAACTCTAAATATGGGGGGAATCCCGACTATCACTAAGTAGCCGCTAATTAAATCTCTACTTTTTTCCGGGTATGGAGAATTATAATAATTACAGAGGTAGATGGATATTATGACAGTTCAAAGAATCACCTACTAGTTTGAAAAAATTACATCAATTTTTATTAATAGCACATAGTATAAAACACAATGTAAAAAACATCAATTAGTACATATAAATTGTATATAGAAAACTATTATAAAAAATAGTCTGTGACCAGAAAAATCCTGTTTAGGATACTCTTAACAATAGATTTAATTCAGTGAAAGATTAGAAAACATTTCTAATTCCTATTCAGGATCCTATAAATACACCTTTCTTCTTTAGCCCTTGTATGTATTTATAAATCTTGTATAAGACGATGGTCACCTGAAGGAGTGCTGAAAGTGTGGATTCTGAAGCCATACATCAACAGGGAGAACCTCCAAAGCAGTGTTGTCAATTTCTCAACCATAGTGGGGATTGAAGAGGTAAATATGAATGTGGCCCTCATTACATCGCTCCTCCCCTCATCCCGATGTCACAGAAATGAAAGGTGTACATCGTTCCTGGTCCCCTCCTCCCCTTTGTTGATGTACTGCAGATGTTAGAAACGCTATTCACTCACACCCTATCCTGATGACGCTGTTGAAGAGACATGGTTGCAGCCGATGGAACAAGTAGACTGACTGTGATCATCCAAGAGCTGATGATGTCATGACCAAGACAATGACATAGATGCGTTAGACATGAAGCACATATGCATTCCTGCATGAAGCTATGCAGACACTTAGATTCAAATATTCCTAGACAGGAAGAACATGCTAATGACCCACTTAGACAGAGGACAGAAACAATTTTGATATGAAGTAACCACAAGTCGCATAAGAATGCTTATAAATTGCTTACTGACGCTGGACGCAACATGAGTGGCCATGCATATCAAAACGGAAGCCGCAGACGCATTGAAATGAATGGAAAGCCCAGAGAAGGCTTGAGAACACAAAGAGAGGCTTGACTCGTTGATTTAGTCGAGAAGCGCAGATAAGACTGTTTGTGTAGCCAGTGTGCATATTCTTGCCAAGGACACAGAGGCAGAGAAGGTTTCACATTTGCAGAAGAGATAGGACACCTGCATGTGTAAAAGTTAAAAATCCACATAAATGTAAGCAGAAAAATTAAGTTTGTGGTCCCTACACATATATCTGAAACAGAAAGGCAGAACCTATTCATTCGAGTCCGATATCACAGTTCCCATCCAATTGAAGACAGATGATACAAAAGTAATATCAGGTTGAAAGCTAAATGTTCTGTCTCAAAGACTAGAGGATCAGAAATGGTAACCTTGTGTTCCCAACACCTTGAATTGTTGCTCATGGGCTGGTAACCTTCCAAAGCACCATGGGTGAGGAGGCCCACGCTGACCAATCCCTACCCACTTTTCACATTAGTTCACACTTTGTTGCAAGAACCAAGTGCACTAACCTGACATGCCTGTAGTTTTAACATTTAGGAGGTGGTCAGAGGAGGCGCTAACAGATATCATTTAGCCAATGAGTTGATAACCTTGTTGGTTACAGACAGCGTCTTTGGGGCTCTTCCCATCACCTTGAATTATTGCACATGGTCTGGTAACCCTCCGAAGAGCCAAGGCTGAGAAGATCCTCGCTGACCAAAATCTACCCGCCTTACACTTTAGTTGTCATGATCTCTGCTTCCAAAAGGTCAGGGTTTTCCCAACTCCCTTGGAAGCAGATCCATAACCCAGGTTCCGAGTGCCAACCAGTCCCAATTGGGACCTTTTGGACCCAGTCCTGGCGCCAGTGGCACCAGGCTCATAAATATGCCCAGTCCCAGCGCTGGAAGTGCCGGGCTCATAATGCTTGGGTGGACTTACCTGCAGCAGACCATGCTGCTTACTTGCCTGCCAGTTGAGCCTCTGATCCTCTTCTGTTTGGAACTACTTTTCCTGTTGGGTGGGGGAGGAGCCACTCCCTAGATTCAGAACACTGGAACTCTTCTGGAATGCAGGAACTCTTTTCTTACCTAGGCGTGGCTGTGGAAGGAGACACCTAAGCACTACAGGAGGCTTTTTAAACCACACCCGATGGATGAATCTTGCTTTGCGTTATTCTGCATCCTCTGCAGCAGAACGCTCATCGTGTCTTCTGCATCTGATCCTGGGCCTAAGGAAAAAGGCTTACCATCCTGAATCCAGTCTTCAGCAACACCTATAAAGACAAGAAAGAACAGGTTAGCATTACGGTCTTCAGTGACAGCTCTTCACTTACCTGGTCCATCGGCTGTCACCAACGCCTCGCGCTGCATTCCGGCATCTGAAAGACAAAGGCTTACCTACTCTTCGTGCGCTCCGGAGGTCTTCACACTGCATTCCGGCATCTGAAAGACAAAAGCTTACCAACTCTTCGCACGCTCCGGAGGCCTTCGGCGCTGCATCCCGCATCTGAAAGACAAAACAAGGTGCGTTTAAAGACATTGGGGAACTTTAATACTCACGTGCCATTACTCCTTTCCACATCTAACCCAGTGGGTATTCCGGCACCCTGCAGCCGCTCCAAACTTGTACCTGCAAAATAAAAAGACAGTTAGAGCGCATCGTGAAGCAGGCAACAAGCGCTTACTTACGTGCTTCCAGGCGCTTCTATTCATCACACGGGCTCCATCTTCAACTCACTTCAGCCCGTCATCCGCCATCACCGGAACCCTGCAAAACAAGAAACATCATTACTAAAGACTTTAAAGACATTAGAATTACTCGAAACTTACCGTTCGTGCAGTAAACGACGGACAGCAGTCCTCTGAAGTCAAGAGGCCTGCTCCCCTTATCCAGTGAAGAAACTGGTTACAGCACCCTGCCCCGAGGCAGATGGAGAGCACGGCGTTCACTTACCTAAGGTGAGCACGTTAACCTTTGGGGTTCTACAGGAGAAGAGAAAGGGAAGAAGAGAGAGACATTCAATAACCCAGTTCCTTAATCCCATATTTTCTATCTGCAGACATCTTACCCTTCGAGTCAGACATACAGTGCACAGAGGTCCAGCCCAAAGAGCCAGCCGTGTGTAACACATCACCTTTGAAGATACGGTATACGCCCAGTCAAGACCGGCGCCTCTACGGGAATCAGGTGAGCGTTACAGAACGCAAAGCCTACCACAAAACTCCCGTCCAGGCGCTATGGAAACCTCGGATACCGACCAGCTAGCCCAGTTACTTGGGGAACTAAGGGCAGAAGTGCATGCAGCCCGTCAGGAAACGAACGCTCTAAGAAGGGAACTGATTATTTCCAAGGAGCGAACAGATGATCTCGCTAGACAATTGCTACAGTCACAAGCCGGACAGACCCCGTTACCCGCATCTGGGGGAAATCTTCCTTCTACATCCTCTATGAATCCAGTGCAGATCAACCTACCTGGGAATGTACCTCTGGCTCCGCCCGAACGATTTTCTGATGACCCAAAGAGGTTTGCAGTATTTATCAATCAGTGCCTGTTGCATTTCTTATGCCGGCCAGCAGCCTTTCCAACTGATCAAGCTAAAGTAGCTTTCGTGCTTTCGTACCTTAGTGGCAATGCGGCAGACTGGTCGATCCCTCTAGTAAATCAAGATGATCCGGTCCTCCATGATTTTCAAGCTTTTCAGCTCAGTATGGAAAAACTGTTCGCAAGACATTCACAGGGGCAGGCCTTGGACAATGAGCTTCTTTCGTTGCGACAAAGTAATCAAGACCTTTTGGCTTATATTGCGTCTTTCAACAGACTGATAGTGGAAACTCAATGGCCTGAGGACAAAAGGATTACACTGTTTTATAGAGGTCTACGTGGAGAGCTCAAAGATGTGTTAGCCCAAGTAGTGAATCCCCCACAAGATTGTTCGGACTATATAGACTTAGTCGTTCAAATAGATCACAGACTGCAGAACAGGAAGGCCGATCGTTCCAAGTTTGATGCTCGAGTATTTTCCAAACCGCCAACTCCTTCCAAAGGAGTAGACTCCGGGGAACCCATGCAAATAGGGGGTCTGAAAGGTCCTCTAACACAAAAGGAGCGGGAAAGGAGAAAACAGTTGCAATTATGCCTCTATTGCGGAAACTCAGGGCACTTTCTTCGAGACTGTCCGGTGAAACCTGCCAAGAAGGCAGTAGGAGCTGCAGTTACCAAAGTTACAAACTCTGAGCAGGGAAACGACCTCGCCCGACAAGAATAGAGGTCCTCTTGCCGAGCGTGAAAACCAGTTCCGTGACCTCGCATTTTGTGATACCTATGGTCCTAATTAGCCCTGATAATCCGGATCGATTACATGCAATTGAAGCTTACGTCGACAGCGGTGCCATCGGCAATTATGTGGATCATGAAATGGTTTTGAGGATGAATCTAACTCTTTGTCCCAAGGCTGTAAAGGACGTCATTACTACGGTGGATGGTACGGAGATAGCCTCCGGGCCAGTAACGCATACCACTCAAGAGGTGACGCTAGTAAGTCAAGATGGACACCATGAGAAGATCGTGTTCGATGTGATCAAGGCCCCTCAGTTTCAGATTATTCTAGGAATACCTTGGTTAGAGAAACACAATCCTCTGATCGATTGGCAAGCAAGAACGGTCCAGTTTCCAGAATGTGTCTCTACTTGTCACCCTCCACCTGGTGTTGCACTGGCAGCAATTTCTTCAGAGACTCCCCAGTTACCTCCCGAATAACTAGAATACCAAGATGTTTTCCGGAAGGATCAGGCTAACTCTCTACCTCCTCATAGGTCTTATGACTGCCAGATAGACCTGATACCTGGATCTACTCCTCCTTGTAGTAGAATTTATGCCCTCACCGAGCCTGAGAACCTTCACCTTCGACAATACCTGGATCAATACCTGGCAAATGGGTTTATTCGTCCTTCCAAGTCCCCTGCTTCTTCAGCTTTGTTCTTCGTTCCAAAAAAGGAAGGAGACCTTAGAACTTGTATAGATTATCGCTCCCTGAACCAGATCACCGTTAAGAATAGATATCCGTTACCTTTGATCCCTGAACTCCTGGACCAAGTCAGAAAAGCATGCATATATACAAAGCTGGATCTTAGAGGAGCTTACCACTTGGTACGAGTAAAAGAGGGCGATGAATGGAAGACGGCCTTCCGCACCAAGTATGGGCTATTTGAATATCAGGTCATGCCCTTCGGACTTTGCAATGCACCGGCCGCCTTTCAATATTTTATGAACAATGTCCTCAGAGAGCTCATAGATGTGTGTGTTGTTGTTTACATTGACGACATCCTCGTTTATTCTTCATCGGAATCTGAACATCGGAAACACGTGAAAATGGTCCTCGAAAGATTGCGTTAACACAAACTTTTCGCTAAGTTGGAAAAATGTGTTTTCAACGTGACTGAAGTTGAATTCTTGGGATTCATATTATCACCTGGCGGAGTGCGTATGGATTCAAAGAAGGTCGATGCAGTTCTCAAATGGCCATCACCATCCTCCGTAAAAGGTGTGCAAAGCATGTTAGGCTTCGCTAACTTTTACCGCAGGTTTATCCCCGAATTCTCTCGAATAGTCCAGCCCATCACTGCCTTGTTAAAGAAAAACAAACGTTTTGAATGGTCTACCGAGGCGGAACAAGCTTTCCAGGATTTGAAGACTAAATTTATCTCTACACCAATCTTAAAACACCCTCGCCCCGAACTCCCCTACATCGTGGAAACTGATGCTTCAAGCCTTGCCATGGGGGCAGTTCTATCACAAAAGGACCCGGTAACCAATCAGTTGCATCCCGTGGCATTTTGGTCCCGCAAATCCTCGCCTCCTGAAATCAATTACACGATTACTGACAAGGAACTTCTGGCTATCAAGTCTGCCTTTAAGGCTTGGCGGCATTATCTGCTGGGGGCCCGACACACCGTTACTGTGATTACGGATCACCGAAACCTGCAATATTTGAAAACCGCAAAAGCCCAATCCTCTAGACAACTCCGTTGGGCATTATTCTTTGCCGAGTTTGACTTCATAATTACCTATCGACCTGGTACAAAGAACGGTAAAGCTGATGCCCTTTCTCGGATGGGAGTGGAAGAACACTTGATCAACCCTAAACCTGTACCAATCATTCCCGAACAAAGAATTCTGGGTGTAATCGCCACAGAATCCATAGAGGAAGTTAAGGATAAAGCCAGGCAACTTGTAACTCCAGCAGACATACAGAATTGGCATCTGCAGGGAAAGGACTTTGCAGTAAAGGACAACTTATTGTATTTCCAAGAACGATTATACCTACCCAGCACAGATTTACAGAAAAAAGTAATCTCTTGTTATCACGATTCTTTAATGGAAGGACATCCCGGTATGGCCAAGACCTCAGAAAAGATCAAGCGCTACTTCTGGTGGCCGTCTTGGAAAAAAGATATCAGAGACTTTATAATGTCCTGTGGAGTATGCGCCCAAAACAAGAGTCAAAAGGAAAGACCAGCAGGCCTCTTACGCCCTATTGACATCCCACCTCGCCCTTGGCATACGCTTTCTATGGACTTCATCACCGATCTACCTCCATGCTCCGGACACAATACGATTCTAGTAATCGTGGACTTATTCTCCAAGATGGCGCATTTCATTCCGCTCAAAGGCTTGCCAACAGCAGCAACTCTGGCCCGAGAATTTCTCAAAAACATCGTCCGACTGCACGGTTTTCCTTCGGTTCTAATTTCGGATCGAGGTAGTCAATTTATTTCTCATTTTTGGCGAAGTTGCTGTCGGTCGGCTCAAATTGATGTGAGACTATCGACCAGTCACCACCCTCAGACCGACGGACAAACCGAGAGGACCAATCAAACTATGGAACAGTATTTACGCTGCATGCTGCAACAAACTGAAAAAACTTGGAAAGACATCCTTTGGATAGCCGAATATGCCTACAATAACTCTGTCCATTCGGGAACTGGGAAAACCCCGTTTTTTCTTTTGTACGGCAGTCACCCTCGAACCTCGGAGTTGGATCCCCTCCAAGATCTTGAAACACCAGCTGTAGACTACCTGCATTCTACAATCACCCAAGCCTTTAAGGAAGCTGTTTCTCACCTTCAAAGGGCTAAAGAACAACACAAGAAAGGAGCAGATCAACATCGGAAGGAAGCCCCTCAATATCAAGTAGGGGATAAAGTCTGGTTATCCACCAAATATCTACCTCTAAAAGGGCCACGCACATTCAACCCAAGATACCTTGGTCCCTATTCCATCACTACCATAGTAAACCCAGTAGCGGTCAAGTTGGACTTTCCCCCGCACATGAAGATACATCCGGTCTTCCACGTCTCTCTATTAAAACCCGTGCAACCTCAAACCCGACTAACTAAATCTCCAAAACCTATCCTAGTTGATGGAGAACTCGAGTTTGAAGTCAAAAGCATTCTGGACTCCAAGATCTCCAAATCTAAACTATTTTACCTAATTGACTGGAAAGGCTACAGCCCCCAAGAGAGATCCTGGGAACCCGCTGAATATGTCCACGCTCCTCGCCTAATCAAAAGATTTCACCGAACATTTCCTGACAAGCCAAAACCCCCGGAGAAGCCCGGTTTGGGAGGGGCCTTGAGGGGGGGTACTGTCATGAAATCTGCTTCCAAAAGGTCAGGGTTTTCCCAACTCCCTTGGAAGCAGATCCATAACCCAGGTTCCGAGTGCCAACCAGTCCCAATTGGGACCTTTTGGACCCAGTCCTGGCGCCAGTGGTACCAGGCTCATAAATATGCCCAGTCCCAGCGCTGGAAGTGCCGGGCTCATAATGCTTGGGTGGACTTACCTGCAGCAGACCATGCTGCTTACTTGCCTGCCAGTTGAGCCTCTGATCCTCTTCTGTTTGGAACTACTTTTCCTGTTGGGTGGGGCAGGAGCCACTCCCTAGATTCAGAACACTGGAACTCTTCAGGAAAGCAGGAACTCTTTTCTTACCTAGGCGTGGCTGTGGAAGGAGACACCTAAGCACTACAAGAGGCTTTTTAAACCACACCCGATGGATGAATCTTGCTTTGCGTTATTCTGCATCCTCTGCAGCAGAACGCTCATCGTGTCTTCTGCATCTGATCCTGGGCCTAAGGAAAAAGGCTTACCATCCTGAATCCAGTCTTCAGCAACACCTATAAAGACAAGAAAGAACAGGTTAGCATTACGGTCTTCAGTGACAGCTCTTCACTTACCTGTTCCATCGGCTGTCACCAACGCCTCGCGCTGCATTCCGGCATCTGAAAGACAAAGGCTTTCCTACTCTTCATGCGCTCCGGAGGTCTTCACACTGCATTCCGGCATCTGAAAGACAAAAGCTTACCAACTCTTCGCACGCTCCGGAGGCCTTCGGCGCTGCATCCCGCATCTGAAAGACAAAACAAGGTGCGTTTAAAGACATTGGGGAACTTTAATACTCACGTGCCATTACTCCTTTCCACATCTAACCCAGTGGGTATTCCGGCACCCTGCAGCCGCTCCGAACTTGTACCTGCAAAATAAAAAGACAGTTAGAGCGCATCGTGAAGCAGGCAACAAGCGCTTACTTACGTGCTTCCAGGCGCTTCTATTCATCACACGGGCTCCATCTTCAACTCACTTCAGCCCGTCATCCGCCATCGCCGGAACCCTGCAAAACAAGAAACATCATTACTAAAGACTTTAAAGACATTAGAATTACTCGAAACTTACCGTTCGTGCAGTAAACGACGGACAGCAGTCCTCTGAAGTCAAGAGGCCTGCTCCCCTTATCCAGTGAAGAAACTGGTTACAGCACCCTGCCCCGAGGCAGATGGAGAGCACGGCATTCACTTACCTAAGGTGAGCACGTTAACCTTTGGGGTTCTACAGGAGAAGAGAAAGGGAAGAAGAGAGAGACATTCAATAACCCAGTTCCTTAATCCCATATTTTCTATCTGCAGACATCTTACCCTTCGAGTCAGACATACAGTGCACAGAGGTCCAGCCCAAAGAGCCAGCCGTGTGTTACACATCACCGTTGAAGATACGGTATACGCCCAGTCAAGACCGGCGCCTCTACGGGAATCAGGTGAGCGTTACATTAGTTCACACTTTGTTGCAAGGCCCAATAGTAGTGAGCTAACCTGACATGCCTGTAGTTGCAACATTTAGGAGGCTGTCACAGGAGGCGCCATCAGCTATTATTTAGCCAATGAAACTACTAACGCTATGGATTTTCTATATGTAGCCTCCGTACTAACCAATCCCATCCCACCATAGGTTTTGCAATGTATCATTTGTTTGTGACATCACTTTGCATTAAAACTACATGACAAGCCTGTAACCAGTGAGAGAGCTTTGGAAATCATCAGATGTCCATTTCTTAATCCCGGTTATGAGAGCTCTTAACAAAAGTTGAGTTTTGTCACATTTTTTTACTCTTCTGTTTTTGAGTGAGAGGACTTTCCCCTGAACTAGTTCCTCTTGCTCGTATTTGAGGAAATTAACAGACCCCACCTTACTTCAATTCTGCAGCCCTGGGTGGTGATGTTGGCACCACCGCGACCTATACACCAGTGGTCTACTACAATTCTCAACAGCTTATCTCGACTCCTACTTGCCAAGAGAGCAAAGGGCCCATATCGTACTAGAGTGTGTCTTCAGTTTCATTGTCTAAAAATGCTTCCCCTATGCTCTATTGAAGTTCTTGATAACTGGAGAATTCCTTAAAAAAGACTTTAATAGCACCCCATGTAGCACCCATGGATATTACTATATGGCGGTTATAGAAACAGCTTTTAGATTGTTTGAGGTACACACTTTTGGGTATAGTTGCAAAACATACAAAGAACTTTGTAACATTCAGGTATTCATTATTAGTAGACTACAAAGTAATTGGGTCATTCAAAGTTGGGGAGATTTTGTTTTTAAATACCTGCAGATAAAGTTCCCACAGTCAAAGGTGGTATTTCTGAAAATGTGCCCAATTCAGGGTTTACCACCAGCATGGGTGGCATTTCTGGAATAGCTATGGAATACCAAATGTGCAGGTTGTAGCATAAAAAGGTGTTTTTCTAAAACATTTTTTCAGACATTTCCACATTCACAGTGAAGGTGAATCGGATTGGTCTACATTGGTCTAAAACAATATGGGGTGGGATTAGAGGAGAGGTAGCCTGCTGTCAAATTGCAAATGGAAGACAAGGGCACCCGGGCTCAAATCTCAGCTTTCCCTGTTCACCAAATTCTATCATCCTGTTGAAATGATGTAACTAAGCTTGGTATGTGGGGCGTTTCACTGGGGTCCAGGTCTCTAAGGAACCACTAACATGACTGAATTATATGTTGCATAAAAGTAAAGGAAAGTCAATAATGGCTACTATATATACTTCAGAATGTGTGGGTGGGGGAGAGATTGGTATTGAATGTGCTTGTTTTGGAAGTTAGGGCCACTGCACCATGGGCCAATTGTACTTGGCCCTGAGCCAAATGTTGCCAGTCCTCCCTTGCCTCCACTAAATATCAGTCTCCTGAAACTTCCACCCCCGTTACCCCAGACAAAACATCCCTCAACACTGCCATGCTACCCTTCAATTACTGCGAATTCCTCCTCACACTCATAACCCATATTTGCTAAGCACCCCATCACTACCCCTGGCTTAGGAACCCATTGCCTACTCAGACTCGGGACTAGACTGCCCACTTGAAAACCATTTCTCCCACCTGCACAGGCACCACCAGACTTGAGCGCTTCAGATCCCAAACTGTGATCACCAGACTTCTTTCACATCCCCTGCACACCTGTCGCTATCCATCCCTCATGCTTCAATGCACTGACTTCTGCCTCCACGCCCAAACACCTGGCCTGCGCCCTCACTAATGCTCACTCCATCTGCGCTCACGCACTTGATATCCACAACCTCCTTCTCAAAAGCGACCTGGGCATGCTAGCCATCACAGAAACCTGGCTGCACGATGCAGCTGGCCGAAGCCTATCACTTGCCCTACCCTCACGTTACTCCATCTTCTGCCCCGATAGAAACAGGAGCCAAGGAGGACTTGCCATCATCTCCAAAACCTCCCTCCCTATCAGAATCTTCCCTCTCCCTCCTTTGCCAGGTCAAAAATTGCTATTAACCAAACTTGAGTCGGACCCTCAGGCCACCATCCACATTCTGCTCCTCTACCACAAACCCAATAATTCCGGCTCCCCTGATGCTGACATACCACCCTTCATTGCCCCCCTCCTAAAGCCCAGCACCAAATGTCTGCTTCTGGGAGATTTCAAGCTTGGATTCAATGGTCCCGCAGATAAGAAAACCATCGCCCTCTCCATCGCTCTCCATGACATGAACTTCTCGCAAGCTATCTGCACCTCATGCATGCCAAAGGCCGGACCCTTGACTCGAAATTTCCCCTTAACGTCCCTATCCAAGTTAATTCCATCAACCCGGTACCCAGGTCTGATCATTTTGTGATCCACTTCACCATGTCCCCTGCACCCATTACTACAAAAAGTAATGAAGACCATTCTCCCATCACTGGAAGACACACCAAAAACTAACCAACGAATTACTAGAACCAACCATTCGGGCTTCTCTCGACTCATTGCATGACAACGACAACCCTGAAACCATTCTCATGGCTTACAATTCCTCAATCCTCAGTGCCTTTGACCTACATGCGCTCCCCCACCCCCAAAACAACTATTCGCAAAAAAGCCCACCTCTATAACACTGGTTCACTGAGGAATTAGAAGCCCTGTGCAAATTAAAACACTCCAAAGAACATATCTGGAGAGAAAAAGAACCCTCTGCCAACAAAGAAGCTTTTAGCCTCAGCGCTATCGCCTACAAATCTGCAATTATCAACATGAAAGCCAGCATCTACAATACCCGTATAACTGATGCCAGCTTGAACAACATAGAGCTCTTAAAAATTCCTCAAAGAGCTCAAAACACCAACCCCCAACCCCGACTCTCCACCATAACCTTCTCCAAAGATAAAGCCTGATGCTCCCTGGTTCAAACCACCCTAGCAAACAAAATGCTGAAACTCTGAAACGAAACTATACTCAAGAAATCACAGATCTCCAGCTCTAATTGCGACATCCCCACACTCATCCCACCTACCTCCCCCTTTCCACTTTTCCCCAGTCTCACCGACAGACACGCTATCCCACATCCAACGCCTCAAAGCCTCCAATTGCAGAGGCAACATCTGCCCTGCCCACCTCATCAAGCTCTGTGCTGAGCCCTTCACTCCGATCATTGGTAATTTTATCAATGCCTCCTTCAGAACCTGTACTGCGCCCATAAAAGAAGCCTGGGTCACACTTTTACTAAAAAAAAACATCTCCAGGTATCCTTACACGTCAAAACACTAGGGTCTACTTAGCCTCATCCGCAGGATACTCAACCAAACTCATCAATCCATTCATAAAGTTTGTCACCCCTAGCAACTGCCTCACTCTAGCCAGAGCCATCATCGGCAGCAAACTTGACTACTGCAACGCTATCCTCACCGGAACCTCCTCCAGAAACTTCAACAAACTACACTTGACCCAAAACAACACCCTCAGAGCCGTGTGGGGCCTCAGACTATCTGATCGCATCTCCCGAATCAGACGCGAAATACACTGGCTTGCCAATTAATGCTCACATCGAGTGTTCAAAATCCTATCCATCACTCATCGATGCCTCCACAACACCGGCCATCACTACTCGACTCACTGCATCACGAAAAAGTCCAACCTACGCAGCCTGCACTCCTCCTCCGCCACCTCTCTCATCACCCCCAGATTCTCCAGAAATAGAGCAGGCGGATCACGCTTCACCGTTATCACTCCCACATTGTGGAACGCCCTACCACCCTCTATCAAAGAGGAGCCTTCCTACCTGAACTTTCGCAAACAAATCAAAACTGCCCTCTTCAACAAATATGCATCAATCATTGTACCAACTGTAACCCACCGTTATCATGTCCTGAAGCCATGTTCCCTTCAACGCACAACCTTGTAATTAAGCTCTAGCGCTGTGCTGCCTCTGGGTCTTGGACGCTAACAACAACTAAAATAAATAAATAAATAAATAAATAAGTGTGCTAGCTCACTGTGTGCCAAAAAATAAATGGACCGGCGGCTGCCCATGCTGTATCTGTCCAGTGTATGTGAATTAAGTTTACTGGGCTGAGCCTGCTTCCTGTGCTTTGCTAGCCCTTGTGCTGGGGCAAGCTTGCTCTGCTGCTGACCATACTGTACATGTCCCGTGAGTGAGGTCTGCGGTTTTGCTGCATGTCCTGTGCTTTCCGCGTGTGAGTGACATTTGTTGGCGAAAGGGGAGTTGTTCCAGGCGCCGCAGGATGGGAAGGACATGCACATGAAGGGGCAGGAGAACATTTGGAGGCAGTGCGTTTTGTGACTCGGGGCAGGGGGTACGGTTTTGAGGGGGAGACAAAAATACCTTTTACACGTGTCAGAGCAGCTCTTGCAGCACAGCAGCCGTGCAATATTTGCAGTTTCTGTGGCTATCCACACACCCATCGAATATACACACACGGTCATCTGGGCGTGTTCATTACGCATATTGGATATTAACCCAAAATACTGAGCTGAAACATTGCCAATGCTAGAAGGGGTTCATGTTTCAGCTCAGTAAATAAACATTCCAATTGCAAATAGCCTGACTCTCACGTCTCAAGAAAACGTTCCCTCAGAATCGCTGTGTGAATCGAAAGTGACATCTAGTGGTCACTCTACTTCACTACTAACTGTACCAGGATTTTAGCTGATTCGAATCCTTTGCGAGAATACACTAATAAACTCGGACTCAATATAACTTTCCCCACATTTCCATCGTTGGCCCATCTGCTTGGGTCGGATGGTGAAAGATGGACACAAACTCGTCCAAAGTGGCCAATCCATGTCAGCACTGCCAGCGTGAAATAACCTTTAACAGCTGTGGTGTTTCTCCCCACTTTTTCATGTTTAACCTTTTCTTCCTGCTCAACTTCACGGGTTTTTATTTCGGTATAAAAGATCTCCTTTTTCGTTTAAACGTTCTCTTTTTTCAAGGGTGGGTGGTTTTATAGTTTATGTATGTCTGTCATAATAATAAAAAAGCAAAAACAAAGAGGTGATGGCTGGAAGGTTTAGAATTAATCTTAACCACTGGCGTTGCTCTGGGCAGCCCTCCAGACCACCGTTCTTCGCCTGCCAAGCCATTACAGAAGGGGAAAGTCCATATGCAAATCAGGCTTGGCCCCACCCCAAAAGGGGCAGTCCAGCCCGAACTGCTAGGTCACATCCCTTCTGCACGAGACCACAAGCATCCCCAAACATGTTTTGCCCTTGTTGGGGCTCATCAGTGAGGAGTAGCTTGGGTCCAATTGTGCTGACTTCCCAAGAAACAATTCTACCATATTCTGATTTTGTTTCCCAAATATACAGCTTTTTGCATTTTAAAGTCTGAATTGTTCAACACATGCACATGCAACATCAATAGACGCTCGCTCAGCATATATAATGCCTGACAGTACAGTATACACAAAAGCTCTCTACAATACAATATGGCCGCAGCCAAGGAAAACCTTGGTTAAGACTCCACCACCTTAAAGAACCAAAAATCCATTTGCTGACACTTGAAGAAGCTATGGACCCTGCTATGTTCGCCATTTTAGCTGAAATCAGAGCCTTACAACCATTTATTGAAGTAACTAACAATAAGTTGCAACTTCTGGATGACAAATGGTCTGCGTTTGACTCTAGGATATCTGAAGTGGAGCGCAGAGTGAGTAATGCAAATGATATCACTAACAGAGTTGGAATCTTCCAAAAAGACTCTGAAAATCTGGAAAATAAGAATAGGAGTAACAACCTCTGCATTGTCAGCCGTCCTGAAGGAATTGAAGAAGAAGATAGCTGCCTATTCCTCGTCACCATGCTCTCCAAGCTACTAGATCTATCCCCTTCAGTGCAACTCAATGTCCAGCAAGCTCATAGAATTGACCCTATACGCTCTTTTGCCAACACCAGAAATGCCTCAAGAACTTTCATCTTTGCTCTCTTGAACTTTATACATGTCCAGCTTATCATGAAAAAAGTTAAGCCGATCAAACATCTAACCTGGAACAGAAATAATATTTTCATATCCCTGTATGTTGCAAACTCTACCGCTGCTAGAAGAAAATAACTCCTTCTGTTAACAAATTAATGCCAGATATGGATCTGTTCCTCCTGCAACCCTAAAGGTAACCCTTAATGGCCACACCACTTCTTTTGACAATCCAGGAGAATTGAAACTTTGTATTCAATCACAAAGGTAGTAAGTTATGGACACCGCAAATTCTTCTTCTAATAATATGCCATAACGTTTTTCGAAGCTAGTTTGATTGACTCCTCAAACAACAACTTGCATGAGAGCCCAGTTTTTGGCCTAATCTCGTTTCGGTGCCCCACTCTCAACACTTCCTCTATTCAACATGAAATGTTTTGGCTGTTTCCTGCTAGCGATATTGTTTTGGTATATTATGTATCATACTCAACGTTCACTTTGTTTCATGTTGTTGTTTGTCACCCCCTCACCCTTGTGTATCTCCTTCCCCTCTTGTTTTCTTCCCCAGGAAAAAGTTCCTTACATAACAACTAAAATTGATACCTTAATTGCTTGGAAATGTACATAATCATACTCTCCAATGATTCAAGTGACATCTTATTGTAGTTTTATATTGTATTCCTTCACACTCTTATCTCTATAAACATATCATCTTGGAACGTCAAAGGCCTCATAATCCCATCAAAAGGCAAACGGTGCTCACCTATCTAAATAGAACCAAACCTTCTATAGCATGCATTCAAGAAACGCACCTTCCATGCTTAGAAGCAGCTAAACTTAAGGAGTTATTGGTGGGTAACGTGTTTGCTAGTGCAGCACTAGGTAAGAAAAATGGCGTTATCATCTTGGTGAATAAAAATTTTAATTGTAAGATCATAAGTTCAGAATCTAACGACTCAGGCAGATGGATCCTCTTGAATATCTTCTTTAACTCCACATATACTCAGTTCTAAATGTGTACGCCCCTAACACACCAGATCCTGCCTTCTGGAAGACACTTAAAGAACAACTGCTCCTCTCCAATATACGAAATTTGATTGTATGTGGAGACGGCAATTAGGTAGTGGATCCATTTCTTGACAGAAAGTCCAAGGTTCCTTTTAAAAATTCTAAATCTCACAATCAATTTCTGAAATGTATCTCTGAAATGGGGTACACATTTCATTCCTGTCCCCATGATTCTTTCTCCAGAATAGATTATACATTAGTGGCTAAATCTATGTCTGCCATCCTAATAGAATCTAATATTGACTGTTTAGCCCTGTCAGATCACGCCCCGGTCCATATTAAATTAAGAGATATCAATCCTGCTTCCAAGTCAAATAGATGGAGATTTAATTCGGCCTTAATTATAGACATAAAATGTACCTTATTTTTAACAAAAATCCACAAAAATGATTTTCAGATCAACAAAGGAGAATATACATCTAGCCCAAAGAATTGGGAATGATATAAAACCAGTGCTCAGGGGAGAAATAAACTCCTTTGTTGCAAAAAAAAGAAAGATATGAAGCATGAATATGAAGAAATTCTATGAAAACTAAAAATTCTCGAGAAACAATATTTCGCCGACCCTTCTCGGGAAATTCAGTCTAACATATTACAGTTAAGAATTAAATATAATAAACTTACATCAGACTATTCTTGAGCTAATCTGCTCAAATATAAATCAAAAATGCATACATTTTCTGATAAGATAAGTAAATCCCTAGCTTCCTATCTCAAAATCACAAAAGAAAGAAGCAGAATCACAGCAATAAAGGACTCAAATGGTACCAGAATATGTATTGACAAGGAAATCATCAATGTTTTCAGCAATTTTTATCATCAACTATACTCTTCGGAATCTATTCCCAACAATCCAAATATTGCGACCTTCCTTCAAAACGTTACACGCTTAAATTATCCGACTATTAATGTTGACTCACTTAATTCACCCATAATGCAAAATGAAATCCTCAAAGCTATACAACGGCTTAAAAAAGACAAAGCGCCAGGACCCGATGGATTTTCAATAGATTTTTATGCACACTTTAATTTAATACTTATCCCAAAACATTAGAACTTTTCTTTCATTTTGTCTCTAACTCTAACAGGCCGATTCATGGAATTCCTCACAAAAGTGTTGCACGCGGCTGGCGCACAGCGTGCCCGTGCGAATGTCTGCGCCAGCCGCGTGCGATAAAATCAATTTCCGCGCACAGCGTATTCATGGATTCTCGCCTCCAAAAGCAGACGTGGCACAGAGTGGCGCAGCGACCCTGCAGCAGCACCAGTTACGCCCCCAAGAACGCCCTCGCGCAAGGAAAAGCCATCAAGATCGCAAAACTATCGCAAAGGGCTGCGCCAACCCTGTACCAGTTTACCGGACTGGCAAACAGCAAACGCAAAGCGGGGAACGTGTATTACGGGTTTCGGGAACACGTGTGCGCGAGAAGTCTCACACGCGATCTGGCCTGGGGGAGCGTGTGCGTGTATTTCAGAGGTGCGCGAGAAGTTCCACACGCGATTGGCCTGGGCGCGTGTATTCCAGAGGTGCGCGAGAAGTTCCACACGCGATCGGGCCTGGGGGAGCGTGTGCGTGTATTTCAGGAGTGCGCGAGAAGTTCCACACGCGATTGGCCTGGGCGTGTGTATTTCAGAGGTGCGCGAGAAGATCCACACGCGATCGGGCCTGGGGGAGCATGTGTGTGTATTTCAGGAGTGCGTGAGAAGTTCCACACGCGATTGGCGTGGGCGCGTGTATTTCAGAGGTGCGTGAGAAGTTCCACATGCGATTGGCCTGGGCGCGTGTATTTCAGAGGTGCGCGAGAAGTTCCACACGCTATTGGCCTGGGCGCGTGTATTTCAGATGTGCGCGAGAAGTTCCACACGCGATCGGGCCTGGGGGAGCGTGTGCTTCAGGGGTGCGTGAGAAGTTCCACACGGGATTGGCCTGGGCGCGTGTATTTCAGGGGTGCGCGAGAAGTTCCACACGCGATTGGCCTGGGCGCGTGTATTTCAGAGGTGCGCGAGAAGTTCCACACGTGATTGGCGTGGGCGCGTGTATTTCAGAGGTGCGCGAGAAGTTCCACACGCGATTGGCCTGGGCGCGTGTATTTCAGGGGTGCGCGAGAAGTTCCACACGCGATTGGCCTGGGCGCGTGTATTTCAGAGGTGCGCGAGAAGTTCCACACGCGATTGGCCTGGGCGCGTGTATTTCAGAGGTGCACGAGAAGTTCCACACGCGATTGGCCTGGGCGCGTGTATTTCAGGGGTGCGCGAGAAGTTCCACACGCGATCGGGCCTGGGGGAGCGTGTGCGTGTATTTCAGAGGTGCGCGAGAAGTTCCACACGCGATTGTCCTGGGCGCGTGTATTTCAGAGGTGCGCGAGAAGTTCCACACGCGATCGGGCCTGGGGGAGCGTGTGCGTGTATTTCAGGGGTGCGCGAGAAGCTCCACACGCGATTTCAGCAGGGTACGTGTATTTCAGGGGTGCGCGAGAATTTTCACACGCAATTTCAGCAGGGTACGTGTATTTCAGGGGTGCGCGAGAATTTTCACATGCGATTTCAGCAGGGTACGTGTATTTCAGGGGTGCGCGAGAATTTTCACACGCGATTTCGGCAGGGTACGTGTATTTCAGGGGTGCCGGGGAGTCCTACATGTGATTTGGCAGTGTGGGTCCTCCCAGGTGTCCCCTGTACACCCTCCACGGCCCCTGCAGGCAGCCCACACCACAGGGGACTACCCTGCATCCCTGGTCATGTCCCGCAGGCAGCCCACCCAACATGGGCATGCCCCCCAGCAAAGGCACATGTCTCCTTGCACTACTGATCACCAACTCATGTCCCCTTGCACCCCCATGCCCAGCATTGCGGGGCACCTGCCAGCAGGCCCCCACTCATGTCCCACTCATGTCCCCCTGCACCCCCACCCCCCAGCATTGCGGGGCACCTGCCAGCAGGCCCCCACTCATGTCCCACTCATGTCCCCCTGCACCCCCACCTCCCAGCATTGCGGGGCACCTGCCAGCAGGCCCCCACTCATGTCCCACTCATGTCCCCCTGCACCCCCACCCCCCAGCATTGCGGGGCACCTGCCAGCAGGTCCCCACTCATGTCCCACTCATGTCCCCCTGCACCCCCACCCCCCAGCATTGCGGGGCACCTGCCAGCAGGCCCCCACTCATGTCCCACTCCTGTCCCCCTGCACCCCCACCCCCCAGCATTGCAGGGCACCTGCCAGCAGGCCCCCACACATGTCCCCCAGCCAACATGTCATCACAATCTAGATCCCTGGCCCTTATGGTCAGCCTCCAAATGCAAAACACCTACTCGAGTATTGCATCCACCCACTTAGAAATGGCAATGACATGATAGAACCCCAATAGCAAGTTTGGAAATGAACACATGGCCCTCACATACACCCAATGGGTGTCAGTGAATCTCAAAACCCATATCATGATATGCATGATACCAATGAGATGATACTACACATTGAAGTTTGATGAAGAAAATGTATTAAAAACAGCATAAATGGAATTAAAAATAAACAAATGACAATGGGAATCAAAAACCAAAAGCAGCATGTCCGTAAAATAATGAAAAACGACAAATCATAATCCAAAGGAAAGGTGTCCAAAGTCACAGTTCAAGAAAGTAAATCCAAGGTAAAAACAAAACCGAAAACCATTGCTCCATGGGTAAATAAAATTTTTTTTTAAAAAAATCCAACTATATACAGATAAACAAACCAAGGTCCATGATCCCAACTGAAGAAATGAAACCTACATAAAAATACTACCTAATAAAATAAAACTATATACAAAAATGTGGCCCATTGTCCAAAAGGTCCAAAATAAATAAAAAAGCAAAGGAAACCTAACACTAACTACATAACTATTTACAAGGGCAGCGGGCTAGTCCGACGGCTCACTGGTTGTTGTCATGGGCCAGGGCATCATCGAACTCCTGTTCAATGGCTTGGAGGCGGGCATGTTCCCTGGCCCCGAGGTCCCGCAGGGATAATGCAGTGTCCAGCTCCAACTCCCTGCGAAGACCCTCGAGGCACTCAGCCCGCCTCAGCGCCCTCCGCATGGAGTTCTCCGCCCTGACCATTGTGAGCCCTTCCTCCTCTGCCCGCTGCCACTCCGCACCTATCTGCTGGCCCAGGTTCCAGGGTTCTCCTGCCCTCCGGCCGATGCCTGCACCCCTGATGTTGATGGCCCCGAGCCATGATGCCTCCCATGTCGAGCCTGCCGCTGCCTCCGACGCAACTGCCTGTGCCAGCACAACGGCATCCAGGATGATGGAAACCACCGATGCCGTCGTGCACGTGCCCTGCCCGATGATGCCGTCACATCCTCCATCTGCTGGGGTCCAGTTGCTGGTGTGTCCACCCCTGCTGGACCTCCGACTCCCGACTGTGGCAGGGATAGGATCCCCACCGAGGTGGCTGCATTGGTCGGGGCAGGTCCACAGGAGGCCCTGGTGGCATCTGGGCCGGAAGACGGCATAGAGTACGACTGGCGCATAGCCTCCACAGAGGAGGAGAGGGTCGCCAGAGTGCCCGACACATGTACGAGACCCCCGACCATGACCGCTCCCAACTGGGCCACGTTGGCACGGTGCTCTTCGTGATGACGTGCGTGCTCCCCCTGGGAAGCACGCACCTCATCACGAATGACAGCCGTGCGCGACGCGACACCAATCAGGACCTTCTCCATACGGCCAGGGGTCCCCTCGTCCGCAGGTGGAGGGGAGTCAGATGACATGGACATCCCCCCTACCTGCGGACGGGCCTGGGATGGGGCATTCCTGCTGGTGCATGGTGGTGCAGTCACAGTGTCAGGGACAGTGACATGCACAGGCACCTCCACGGCGACCTGTGCTGCCTCCTACCCCTGCCCCTGGACTGCACCACTTGCACCAGCAGGGATGCCCCCACCAGGCCCCATGTGCGGCTCAGTAGCGGCCTCCTCCTCCTCTGTGGAAACCACCAACCTGGATGGCTCCACACCGTCTTCCGCCGTTGCAAGCCCCTGTGGGGGCTCACCCACCTCTTCCGCTGCAGCCGTGGGGGCATCCCCGCCGCTTAGCTCCACAGCGCCATCTCCGCCCTCTTCTTCACTTTGCCCTGTGTAGAGGGAGACATAGAACACAAGCATCAGGGTACTGTACAATGGTCCCCTAGACAGGAAGCAATAGCAGATGAGTGGCACTGTCAAAGATCACTTCCATCATGTCCCTCCACAACACATGGGTCAGTGCAGGCAAAACACATGCAGTAACAGGCATGGCGCATGCTATGGACATGAGCGAACATGTCCAAGGGACTCTTGAAGCATACAATGTTGGTTTTGGACTCACATGCATCATAGGTCATGCCTATCACATGCACACACTTCAACGTACTTTCATCCATCTGGACTCGTACACCCCAGACACAGTGGATGCAAGGATAACTAGGCTGCATCAGTGAATCTGAACATTGTCACAGACATGTGTCATGCATCCATGGCATCCACAAGTCACAGACACGCAGGTCAGAAACACAGACATGGACACCATACATGTACATGGCATCAGCACCCATCCCTCACCCATACCCATGTCCAGGAACAGAGACTGGCATGCTCTCATGTGTCCATTCCGCATAGGGCTCCCCATGTTACATTTAAACACATACACCAACCGTGTGCTTCACACATTACTGGTCTCACATGCATGACCATGATGTCCCTGCACACACACATGCGTACATGGCCTATGTCACACATACAGGCAAGTATCAGACAACCAGCACGCTGCAACATGCCCTGTCTCACACAGCAATGCTTGGCCACTTACCGCTCGACTCCAGACGGGTCTGCCTCTCAAGGATCTGGGCATGGAGCGCTGGGCGTACGCGTTCCAGGACCCTCAGCTGGATGGTGCTCATGCTGCCCCGGCCCCCCTCCACGAGGCGCCGGGCCTTTATGAGGGTCCTGGACCTGAAGTCCTCCCAGCGCTTCTTGACTTGCTTGATGTTGCGGGTTGCCACCCTCTCCGCATTGATGGCAACCACAAAGTCGTCCCAGATCCTGTCCCGTCCTTCCTTGTTGGCGCGTGGTGATCCGAAGAGGGCATCATAATGCCCCAGGACAAGCTCCACCAGGACACCAACTTCCTTCTGACTGAAGCTGGTGGCCCTCTGCCCCTCTGGCTGGGGGTCGCCAGTGGTCTCGGATGGTGTTTGCCCCGACATGGCAACCCCCGAGGCAGGCGTGGGTGGGCAACTGGGTCCTGGGGCTGGGCTGTGGAGCGATGGTATCCCAGTCGGAGTCTTCTGTTCCAGCAGGGGTGGACACAGCAACTGGACCCCTGCAGATGGCTGATGTGCAGGCACCAAATGGCAGGGCACGGTGGCAGCAGGCAGGCAGGCAGCAGCAGATGGCTCGTGGGAGGCTGCTCGGGGCTCTGGGGGGCAGTAATTCGGCCTTTTGGGCAGGAGCGTACTCTTCCGTGTGCTTACGCGTGGCCAGCTTGATACGGAGTGATTTGGCACGTGAAAATTCAGCACGTCAGCGTGTGAATCGAGGAAAGGCCCTTAGCGCGTAAGCGCGTCAGCACGCATACGCGATTCCATTGGACCAAAGGCCCTTAGCGCGTATGCGTGTCTGTGACGTATCGCGCACGGGCGTTGCTTTTCGTGGGGTGCGGTGCGTGTGTTTTGCAGGCGTTGGGGTTCACACGCTATTACTTCACAGCGGGTGGGTGTTGGCTATGCGTTCTTCTACACGCAAGGCAGACGGTGAGTGGTACCCTGCTCCCCCAGGCCCGATCGCGTGTAAAACCACCCGCGAGCCCCTGAAATACACGTACCCCGCTCCCCCAGGCCCGATCGCGTGTAAAAACACCCACGAGCCCCTGAAATACACGCGCCCAGGCCAATCGCGTGTGAAACTTCTCGCGCACCTCTGAAATACACGCGCCCAGGCCAATCGCGTGTGAAACTTCTCGCGCACCCCTGAAATACACGCGCCCAGGCAAATCGCGTGTGGAACTTCTCGCGCACCTCTGAAATACACGCGCCCAGGCCAATCGCGTGTGGAACTTCTCGCGCACCCCTGAAATACACGCGCCCAGGCCAATCGCATGTGAAACTTCTCGCGCACCTCTGAAATACACGCACCCAGGCCAATCGCGTGTGAAACTTCTCGCGCTCCCCTGAAATACACGCGCCCAGGCCAATCGCGTGTGGAACTTCTCGCGCACCTCTGAAATACACGCGCCCAGGCCAATCGCGTGTGGAACTTCTCGCGCACCTCTGAAATACACGCGCCCAGGCCAATCGCGTGTGGAACTTCTCGCGCACCCCTGAAATACACGCGCCCAGGCCAATCGCGTGTGGAACTTCTCGCGCACCCCTGAAATACATGCGCCCAGGCAAATCGCGTGTGTGAAACTTCTCGCGCACCTCTGGAATACACGCACACGCTCCCCCAGGCCCGATCGCGTGTGAAACTTCTCGCGCACCTCTGAAATACACGCACACGCTCCCCCAGGCCCGATCGCGTGTGAAACTTCTCGCGCACCTCTGGAATACACGCACACGCTCCCCCAGGCCCGATCGCGTGTGAAACTTCTCGCGCACCTCTGAAATACACGCACACGCTCCCCCAGGCCCGATCGCGTGTGAAACTTCTTGCGCACCTCTGAGATACACGCACACGCTCCCCCAGGCCCGATCGCGTGTGGGCCTTCTCTGGCGCACATTTTTTTCCTGCGCAGGGACGCTACCGCCTGCTTTCGTGTGGCGGACATGTATGGGCCTGTGCACGTCTTTGGCCGTGCGCTGTTTTTCCCTATTCGATTCCATGAATACGTGTTGCAGGCGAGCGTGTGGGCGTTCTGCGCACTTGCCTCCTGTACTTCCCCCGTGACGCCCACATTTTCACAAGTTGTTCCCCATTCTGCGTGTGACGCCCCGTGTTACGCCTACTTTTGTTATGTGCGCCGCGCTATGTGCGAATTCGCTGTGGCCTTATCGCACGGCGTTCGATGACCTGTGCGCCAGCGTGCGCCAGCGTGCGCCGCGCACTTTTTCAGCGCACATCCCACATTTTGCGCGTGCACGGACTTCCATGAATTGATGTGCGATGTTTTCTGTGCGATAATCGCACTTGCACTGCGATTTTCGCTATTTCACTGCGAATCGCACGTTTTCGCACGCGTGCGCCGTTTTTTTGGCCACATTGATTCCATGAATCGGCCTGTAATTCTGAAGGCACCTTTACTGAAACTAGGCTCCTAGCATTCCCGAAACCTTATTAAGATCCAGAATTAGCACAAAGCTATAGACCAATTTGCCTAATCAATACCGATTGTAACATTTCTGCAAAAATCCTATCAAATAGACTCATCCTCTTTATGCCTAAACTAATTAAATAAGACCAAGTTGGCTATGTTAAAGAAAGAGTCTCTGTATCTAATATTAGAATCTTCTTAAATGCTTTGAACATCACTGTCCCTTCAACTGACCCTTATGCAGCTGTTGCCTTAGATGCGTAAAAGGCTTTTGATAGAGTGCAGTGGGATTATCTATTTCAGGCCCTGTGCTGGCATGCGTTGCATAAAAGATTTATATCCATGATTAAAATGCTTTACTCTAATCCCCAAACCTCTATTTTTATAAATGGACAGCTGTCTCCCTTCTTTCTTTTAGATAAAGGTTCACAACAAGGATGTCCTCTTTCCCCTTTGTTATTTTTCTTGGCCTGTGAACCCTTTTTAGAAACTATTAGAATACATCCTTGTATTCAAGGAATAACCTTTGGAGATCTAAACGTCAATTGGTAGCTTATGCAGATGACATCCTTCTATTCCTTAAAAATCCCGAAATGAGTTTGTAGAATGTACTCGAAATTGTATCAATTTTCTCTTTTGCCTCAGGATGCAAATTAAATATGGACAAATCCGAAATTCCTCCCCTAAATACTAACTGTAAGAAACATTTGGTCCAAAATTATGCCATGAGATGGTGTCCCAAGAAAATGAAATATTTAGGACTGCAAATGTCTTCATCAATCAAAGATATCATTAAAGAAAACACCAACATTATCTTGACCAAAAGGTAAAATCTTCTAGAGTCATGGTCCCCATTATTTTTATCCTGGTGGGATCGCCTCCAATCCATTAAAATGATGATCTCCCTGATTATTTTGTATGTTTTATTCATGCTTTCAATCCCTATTCCCAGTAAATTCTTTAAAGATGTTGATGCTTGCCTTACTAAATTTCTATGGGGAAGAAAAAATATAGGATTTCCCTTAGTAAATTAAAGTTAAAAGCTACCTCTGGAGGGGCAGGTTTTCCAGATTTTACCAAATATCATTCTGCCTTTATTTTAAAACAAGCACAATGTTGGTTTTGTCAAAATGAACAATGTTTAATCCCTACATGGGGTTCATGCGGAAAGCAATATGATTTGGCCTTTGTCCCTAGCTGATTGTTATGCATTTGATCCAAACAACATATTTATCAAATAGTGTAATGTGCAATAAACTGCCAAACAGTTCAGAAGGTATTTTATCTCTCCAAATTAATCAGAGTTCACACCACAGTTTATATTGTTCAATAAGCTAATAAGTATTAATGGCAAAGTCATATTTTGGAAAAATTGGATTCTCAAGGGAGTTCATTTTGTTCAAAAACCTTTCAATCAAGCTATACCACTAATCTTCAATAAATTCATGGTGAAATTCTTCATTCCTCACTCCTTTTATCACCAATACTCATTATTAATTAATACTATTACAGATAATCTACAGCTCATGTTGGAATCCTCCGAACAAACTAGTGCCATTCGACATAAGCATATGCATAATTGTCAGTTTTCAGCATCCCACTTCTAGAAATAACTAATTAAGGACTCCATTCAGAACCTGCAATGGAAAACACAGCAAGAAAGGCAACATGACTGTTAAACCACTTGAGAGGATCATGGCTGGCTGGCCTTTTGGTAAAAGTCTTAGACCATAACTGTTGCTGCTAATTTAACCCAAACTTTCTTTTTTTCCATTTTCTATGGGGTTTAGGCAGAGGGCGGGAACATTTCCGTAAAGCTTATCTATGTTTGTTGCAATTGAATTAATTAATGTTCAATACAAATGTGAATACAAATTACCCCCGCTGACCTTTTTAAGTGTAAGATAGCCTTAGACAATACATGTTGGAACTGTCATGATGGTGAAGGATCTTTCAAACACATGTTTGTCGAATTCAAATTTATTGCACATTTCTGGTACAATGTGTGGCGTATTATTAAATGTCTTTTTAAGCTAAATTAACTCTTTAACTTTAAGATTCTATTTTTGGGTACTGCCCTCTTTCATCATTTAAATTCTCATACATCTAATTTATTTGATCTTTGCATTCTAACTGCAGTCCAGGTAATTACAACTTATTGGAAGAAATCTGACCTCATTAACCATAAAATATGGTGGCATTCCATATGTAATATACATAAAATAGAGGGCTGTAATGCGTTAACCCCTATACTGTGTCACAAATATGAATTGAAATGGAGAATGTTTTCTTGATTTTCTTGCCTTAGATAATCATACTGTTTAAGATAATATCAGGATAGTAGATAAATAATTACCACCATTGTATCCCTCCCTTGCTTTCTCTATCCCCCTTTCCTTCACGTCTTGTCTGTTTTGTATGTCTCCCTCCCCTTCACTGTTTTATCCTTAAAAATAATGTTTATTCCTATTCTAGGTTTAGCTTTAATACAATGCGATATCTTTCTCCTCAACAACTCAAATCATCTAATTTTGACTTGTATACACATTTTTGCGATGTTATTATTTCCTTCCTTACTATGTTGGACATGCATTGTTTATGTATCCTTAATAAAACAGGGTTTAACACAAAAAAAAATGTATTTCTGAAAATAAACTCCTTCCTGACATTACCTCCAATGCTATGGTTTGCTCTGCCATGTTTGCCAAATTTGATGGTGTACTTGTTAAGTTTGGGGCTGTGTGTTCTGAAAAGTATGGAGGACTTTCTTCTGGTTCGGCATGCTCACAAATTCTATGTGATAACTGTGGACTATATGTAATAACCAAATATATAACTAGCTTATTATTTATAAAAACGAGTTCTGCGCATTCTCAGGCAAATCTCAGGGTATTTACATTCAAAATTGGTCATGTATTCACCACTACTCTGCCTCTCTGTCCCTGACTTCTCTCAGGAAAGAAGAAAGGTTTAGCCTGAGTCTAGACATATACTAGCGTTATTTCCCATAAGATCCTGTTATCCCCATTCTGCTGTGATATTGGAGCCAGCCAGCTGAAAGTTTCATGTATTGACCAGCTCTGTCAAAACCTGTGGTTGAATTAGTGCCTTAAGGATAACTGTGTTTGGGGGGTGATGGGGTACTTGTAAGCCTGAGCCAAATGGAAGCACTTTGCTTAGCAATGCTTAGCCTGTGGCCTTATCCTTTTAATATCCTTGGTTAATGCTCCCCGTCAACTCCTTGCTCTTGGTTCCACATAGCATGAAGGTACTTGCAGGATGATGGCCCTAATGGCTGGCTGCTGTGAGGCAATCGACTCGTCTTGAACTTCTGGAGCTCCAGGTCCTGCTGCCGCGGCCTGAGCAGGCTTTTTCTGAGCACCGCTGGGACCAGGCAAATGTTTGATGAGCTGCTTTGGTTCAAGATAGAAATTTGCGGACAACCATCTCTTATCCCTTGACCTCATGGAGGGTTAGTGGTGTGGTGCAGCTGGTGTTCTTAGAATCCTCATGTCGCAGCGTGAGTCGTTGGTTACCTGGCAGCTGATGCCTACATTCAGACTGGTCATATGAGGGCCCCAGGCCTCTGGCTTGGTAAAGTGGTACTTGAGTGGGTCCATGGCTCAGCTTGACTATGTTGTATTGGGCTGTGCACTCTCTTTTGTTATTGTTATTGTTATTTTGCATTTATATTGCGCCTTATATACCATTGGTATGGTCTGAAGGCGCTGGTAGGTTGAACGCCCTTGGGAACCGAAGTTCATATCAGTAGAGAGAGTAGAGAGAGTCAAAAGGTGCGTGTGAGCACCAGGTATGTGTACAGCTCATGCAGTATCTGTGTGATAGATGCTTTCTAGCGGTAGGTGTGATGGTTGAGGTCAGGAGTATGTGTTCGTTCTGGCGGGATTTATCCAGATCGGATGTGGCTGCGTTAGGCCTGAGGAGAACGCCTGGCTGGGGGGTGTATAACCAGCAGTAATTACTTAGAATGATGTGGAGCGAGCGGCGAATGTTCATATGAGAACAGTTATACCGAATGGTGTCATAGTATCTCTGTGTTCTAGTTGAGTGGTGATGTAAGGAGAGAGTAAGCATGTTGGTGAGATATGATGGGTTACATGCCCTTTCAGACACTTCTAAATTCACAGAGAGGCTATTGGGAACGCTTCTAAAAATTCACAGATAGGCTATTGGGTACACTTCTATATTCAACTTTTCACAGATAGGCTATTGGGCATACTTCTTAATTCACAGAGAGGCTATTGGGCACACTTCTAAATTCGCAGAGCGGCCGTTGGGCACACTTCCAGTTATTTCACAACCAATATTCCATAAAAGTTCACATACAGAAAGCAAAACAGTGAGTAAAACATTTGATAAACATACCATTTAAAAGGTAATATTGCTTTCCCTCTGCTGGTGACTACATAGAGCATAGGATAACAAGTCTGCAAAAAACACACAAGCATGCACAGTTGAAAACAACATTAAATATGAAAAGGCCCATCTCTCCATTGCTGTACGTCCTGGCAATGGAACCTTTAACCGAGAAGATCAGAAGGGATCCTAGGATTCGAGGAGTTCTTTATGGTGATTATATGTTACTGGTGGTTCAGGATATGGACACATGGAACAAATTGACTGGTTATCTAGAGATGTGAATCACATGATGGAAATTAATTTGAAAAGTATAAGTGAGAAGTTGAGGAAAGAACTAGATAGATGGTCGGAATTGAAGATGAGTCTATGGGGGAAGGTAAACGCATTTAAGATGACCTCAGTGCCATGCATCACTTAAATTTTAAGTATGATCCCGCTAATGGCTAAGTAAAAGGAAATGGGAAAGATCAAAAGCATGTTACAATCATTTCTATCAGATGGAAAACAACCTTGTTTGAAGTTGTGGAAGCTACAGCTTCTGTGTGAGAAAGGGGGATTGGAAGTCCCATAGTTTAGCAGATGTCATCTGACTTTCTCTGCAAGACACTTGATTTCTTTTATTGAAGATGCGACTGATGTGTGGATCAAAGCTGAGACAAATAGGTGTGCGCCTCTGTCATCCAGGGCACTATGGACATCGGAGGATGAGAGAGGATATAGATCATCCCCACCGACCAAATTCTTGAGGCATTGCTGGCATAAGCTAGGAGAGTTAACCAAAGAGGAGGTATTTTACTCTTCAAAATCATCAATACGGCTAAATACTGAGATCGTGTTAGAAGGGAAGACTTTGTTGTGGCCAAATTGGTTACTGGAGGGGATCTGGTGGCTTGGCAATCTGTTTGCTGATGGGAAATGGGTCACAACAATAATTTGTGTGCAGAAGGGGATTTACAGAATTGCACTTGCACGCAGAACAGAAAATTGAGAAGCGGTGGTTGGTGATAGAATGCCAGAACAGAACAAGGATCTTGCAGACTGGATGATGGAATTTAAAGTAGATGGCCATAGAGCATCAAGAGTCTACAAACATCTGGTGAAATACAGAAAGGATAATGATATTTTGCTCGAGAAATGGCCTGAAGGTATTGGTTCAGATATGAACATATATAGGTGAGAAACTGTGTGACGAAATGTGAATTTGACATCACTAAACATAGTGGAAAGGGATCAACAGATCAAAATATTGAACAGAGTATACTGGTCACCACAGAAGCTATACCAAATGGGTTTGCTTGGTTCCAAAATATGTTGGAGATTTAAACACAGGGTTGGTTCGTTTGAGCCTGTGATTTGGGAATGTAGAGGCTTGAGGCTATTCTGGAACTAAATAACACTGACAATAAACAAGATTCTGAGGCTAGCTGTTGATTAGGTTTTTTTTACCATTCTCTTGGGGGAGATCTGTTAGAAGACTTGTCATTTCCGCAGAGGTGTTGGTTCTACAGGGCATCTCTGGGCCTGATTCACAGATGCTTTTTTCAATGGCGCAATGCCATAGGAAAATGCTCTGTGAATCAGGCCCTCTGTCTGCAAAGAAAATTCTTTCACGGAAATGGAAAAGTGAGAAATTGTCTGGAAGATTTACATAGAATGCCTTTAATGGTAAAGGTGATTTTATACAGGAAAAAGAAAAACAACCTTCATGAAGAAATTTGGGGGAGGTTTCGGAGTTGTAAATATTTGATCAGATGCTTATTCCATTACGAGCAGTGGCAGGATCCTGAAGTACTTCTTCACTGCCCTGTGCTCTATCTGCTGCATGCACTTGATCATTGCTCCGGCTCTTTCTGTAGAGGCTCCGCCTCATTGGAGTAGAATGGCTAAGCCAGACCAACACCAGGTCAAGATCAATTTTTAGAATGGAGGTGAGGATAAGGCCAGGGAACCCCCCACTGCACAACATTTGTCATCCTCCACTGATTGTCACACGCAAACTACGGCAGACTCTGGGCAGCAGTGTGATCCATGCTCGTAGAGCTTAAGAAAAATGTAAATGGATTGGACACTAAGACTGACAACCTCACTTGCAACATTGAGCATCTGCAAACTAGATTTGAGCACCATTTAATCGCTTGGATGGGCTGAGCAGTGACCTTGAGCAGACCTCCAACTGCCAGGAAGCTGAACCTAAGAAGATGCAAGAGGGGGGTGCTTGAGAGCCTGACCTCAATGGAGGCTCCTGTGTAAGATCTGTTACCATCTCACTGAATACTTGAATATTCCCTCAATCTTGGTAATGCCAGGCAGACTCCAGAACTGGAGGCAGAGTCCAGAACACAAAATACAGCAGAGCCCATTAGACAGAGCACTGGACCTGTATTTTTATTAATTTTATTTCAACAAACAATACAAACCAAACGTGCAGTGCATACAATAACATTATAAACATACATCACTTCAACATGTCCACTGCTTCTCCCCTTCCCTCCCCCCTTACAAGCCTATGCCCTTCTGTGTTCTGTTTCTGCATCTTGTGATAAGGATTCCTCCTCCATGTTTTCCGTTGGGTCTCGTAGTAGCCCAAATAACTCCGCTATTAATTCTTTCCAGGCTGTGTGGGTCTCAGCCTCTTCCTCCCCCCCGACATTACTTGCATCTTTCCATACCACAGTTTCCGCTTCGGCTCATTTCTGTATATCTTTCCACCATACTTCTATTCGTGGTCTCTGGCGTGCCTTCCACCCCATGGCAATTCTCCTCTTTGCAAGTGCATACGCTAAATCCTTTATTTTACTCGCATGCTTGAGTTTACGTGGTCTCGGAAACCCTCCCATCAAACAGGCCCACATCGTATCTACCACAATCTTGATTCCTTTTTCGGCCAACCTGTGCGCCACCTCACCCCAAAAACGCTCAATGACTGGGCATGACCAGAACATATGCACCATTCCGGCATTTTCCTCATCGCATTTAGGGCATGCTTGTCGTCCTACATTTTTTAATTTGGCTATTCTCTAAGGTGTCATATACGCCCTATGGGTTACATACAGTTGTATCTGTTGCAGTCTTGCATTCCTCAACACTTTATTGTGGTACCCTTGGGCTCGTTCTCATATCCCATCACTCATTGGGGCTCCCACTTCCTCTTCCCAGTCCTGTCTCAGTTGTGCCACCTCGTTCCCCACCATGGACATCAGCAGCTCATATATTCTGGATATTTTATGTCCCCCCTCTGCGATGTCATATATTGTGTCTATGGTAGTGTCCGGTTCTTCTTCTAGTACTAGTTCGGACCATGTCTCCTTGATTTTAGCGCACCACCTTGTGGTATGTAATATACTGGCCCGCATGTAACCCAGTTTCTTCCTCTAACACTGCAAAGTCCCTTATGTTCCCCTCCTGCCATATATCACCCATGGTTGCTATCCCCACCGGTTCCCAGTGTTTCCTAATCATCATCCTTAATTGCTTGTCTTTGCCCGCCAGCACCACTAGTGGTACCTGCGGGGAGCACGGGAATGAATTCACCATCAGCTGGCAGTCCCTGCGCAATATCTACCACCCTAGTATCATCATCCTTGGGTACCCTTCCATATCTGCCTTAGGCAGCCACATCATTTCCTTTACGAAGTATGGGGCAGAGTCCTGTCAGAACAGCCTGGACTCCGAGGTTGACTCTTCAGAGAGCCATTTAGCTACATATTGCAGCTGGCTTGCTATGTAGTAAATTTCGTAGTTTGGCAGCTTTATGCCCCCTTTGTCATATGAGTTTTGTAGCTTCCAAAGGGCTACTCTATTCCTTGTCCCATGCCAGAGGAAATCCCTGCACATGCTTTCTATCTTAGCAAAGGTCCGCCTTGTTATAAGGTGTGGAATGTTTCCAAAATAATGCAAGAGTCTCGGTAGAACCACCATTTTCAATATTGCCCCTCACCCCATCATTGCTAGGGGTAGCTTCATCCAAAACCTCATGCTATTTCCAATTTTCCTGATCGCCTCCTCTGTGTTATACTGGTGTTCCTTTTCTACTGTGTGGTATATATCTATTCCAAGATATCGGAACGTGCGCACCTCCCATGGTATCTGTAGCACCGGTAGCTATTCTAACGGGATCCCTTTATACCTGCCCAGTGGAAAAATACTAGATTGTTGGGGCTTCACAGCTATGCCAGACAGCCTTGCATATCTCTCCATCACTTCCAGAATGTACTGGAGGTTTTCTTCCGGGTGCCTTAAATACAACAACATGTCATCCGTATACAAAGAGATTAGATGCGGTTCCCCTCCTACAATAATGCATATCGGGTCATACTGTTGCCTAAGGTATATGGCCAAGGGTTCCAGGGCAAGAATATACAACACAGGAGACCACGGGCATCCTTGCCTAGTACTTCTACGAAGTTGCCACCTCTCTGATTTCACTGCTTCTGTTTTAACTCTAGCCAATGGCACGCTATATAGCATTTTGGCCCACTGTAAGTACCCAGGCCCTATCCCATAGCCAGCCAGGGCCGCCATCAGCCACGGCCATTTGACCAAATCAAAGGCCTTTATTGCGTCTAGCGATACAATTGCCAGTTCGCCTTCGTCCTCATTTGCATACTCAACGACTCGATGGAGTCGCCTAAGATTGTTGGATATGTTCCTGTTTGGGACATAGCCAGTCGGGATGTATTAGTTTAGCAATAACCCTCCTCATTCTATTTGCCAAAACAGCTATCAATATTTTACTGTCTTGAGCATTGACAGGAGTCTGTATGATCCACAGTTATGACCGGGTTTATTGGGTTTGGGCAGCGGTATAATTGTCGCTTCTCTAAGGGACTCTGGCAGCCTACCCACTTCATACGCTTCGTTCAGCATTTCTAAAAGCGGAGAAAGCACTTCATCCTTATATGTTTTATAAAATTCACTCAGGAGTCCGTCAGTCCCCTGAGTCTTGCTAGTAGGCAACTGTCTCACTACTTCTTCCAACTCCTCTAAGGTAATCGGGGCAACCAGCTCCTCCGCTCTTTGGCACTGATCTGCGGCAGTCCTATATCTTCCAGTGTTTCTACTATTTCTGTACAATTACTGTCCTGATCATCTCCATACAGGAGTCGATAATACTCCACAAATTCCTGTTCAACTCCCTCCTGGGTGTCCACTATGCTCCCATCCTCCCTCGTTATTGTTATGATTGTGGGCCTGGGGGTCTCACTCTTGTATAGCCATGCCAAGACACTCCCTGGTTTATCCCCCCCGCATGCTGTCTCTCTATATACTTCTTATAGTTAAGATTGCACAATCTCTCCCAGTGCCCCGCACATTTCTGCTGCACTTTAAGTATTACTTCATTATCTTCCTTGGTGTTACCTCCCTCCCTTAGTGCCCTTTCTAGTTCCCTCTCCGTATCTTGCAGTTCAGCCTGGATCCCTCCTTGTAGCCCTCTAGACTTAGCTATAGTTACCCCCCTCATTACCACTTTAAAGGCCTCCCAAAGCATACCCGCTGTCTCTACACTGCCAGTATTCATTTCAAAGTAGTTCATTATTTCCTCCCTCATGTCCTCCCTGAAGATGGTGTCTTTCAGCGCCTCTGCTCTTAGGGACCATGTCGGGATCTTTGCTCTCTGGGGTTTGTATTGCCATCTCAGGATTAGTGGCGAGTGGTCTGAGAGGACCCTCGCTTTATATTCCGTTTGCGTTATCTCAATCATAAACTCTTGTGTGGCAAACATATAGTCCAATCTAGTATGCAGGTTTGTGGGGCTGAGTAGTGCAAATACTGCCTCTCCTGGGGGTGGTGTGACCTCCATACATCCACAAATCCGAAATCATCCAACAGCGTATGCAGTGCTCTAGCGGCTGGGGTGGGTCTATCCATTTTACCATCTGACCTGTCTACCCCAGGGTTTAACACGCAGTTGAAATCTCCTCCCCAGGTCACCGCCCCTCCCAAGCACGTACTGAGTTTGTTGCATAAGGTTCTAAAATATGCCGCTGTGTTTTGGTTCGGGGCGTACATGTTTATGATGCTTATCTCCCTGTTTTCCACCAATCCTCTCATCATCACCATCCTCCCGTCTGCCTCCACCGTGGACTGTAACAGTTGGAACGGGACATGCAGCGCCACCCAAATGATCACTTCCCTGGCATAGGCCAAATATGATGCCCCCACCACAGTCCCCCTCCATTTCTTCCGGATCATCTCCATCTTGTCTTGCGTAAGATGAGTCTCCTGCAGCAGGGCTATATCTACTTTCTGTCTGCGTAGGTATAGCATGACCTTATTCCTCTTTAGATAACTATTGAGCCCTCTGATGTTCCCAGTAATTATTTTAAGATCCCCCATGGCATATCAGGGTCCCTCTCCTCCCACCACAAGTGCAGTCCATGACCAAGTACATTTCCATTCTATGCGGGCTCGTTTCCCAACATAAACTTCCACAAACAACAAACCCTTCAAACTTCCCAACCTCCCTCCCCTGGCCCAACTTACTCTCCTCCATTTCCTCCCGCCCGAACACCCTACCCAACTGTTGCCCAGCTCCATCCCTGGATCTCAGGCACCCCCGCATCTAGCCCTTTTCTGGCAATTGCCTTTACTCATGGCTCAGCAGGGTGAAGTCGCCCTAATGACGGCCCTACTACTTTAACTCCTTGGGGTAGGTCGTTTCCATCTTGCCACTCCCGTTTGCTTCCATGTGAGCGCGCTTAGTGCTACCCAATTTACATTCACATTTTATATTCTAGTCCAACAAGTCCAAATGTCTCTTATTGCAATTTACAATGTTATCTGTCCTCGCCCCGCCCCTGTTACCCATGCGACATTCCTTTTATTTTTCCCCGGGGGCCCCACTTCACCATCCTTGCATCCTACATAATCTGACCCCCTCACTTATCGTGATCCTCTTGAGCTTGCTTCTCGCCTTGTTCCCGGACAACCCTGCATATCCAGCCATGCCGTCGCGTCCTCCGGGGTGTCAAAAAAGTACGTCCTACTTTTGTGCAGGACCTTGAGCTTTGCGGGATACACAAGCATGTACTTGATTCCAGCCGTACGCAATCTCTGCTTGATCGCCACATAGCTATAACGCTATCTCTGCACCAACATGGTGTAGTCAGGGTATGCTATGATGGTTTCAGATGCCCTTTCGATTGTTCCACCTTTGCGAAAGTACTCCAGGATCTTCTCTCTGTCTTTATAGTTCAAGATCTTTGCTATTATCGCCCGAGGGGGGGGCTCCAGGTCGTGGTTTCCTCATCAGGGCCCTGTGCGCCCGTTCAACAGCAAATTCTTGTGAAAGTTTGTCAGCTCCTATTTCTTGCAGGATCAAATTCTCCACGTAGTCCGTGGGGTCCTGACCTTCCTCTCCCTCCGGTAGGCCGACCACCCGTATGTTGTTCCGTCTCGCTGTCCCTTCAGCTTCCTCCGTGCGGTTCTCCAAGTTGGCGACCTGTTGCTTCAGTATGTGGACTTCCTTTGCGTTGCTTGTGCTGGTTTCCGTATTGGTTTTCTCTGCACTCTCTAGGCCGTGTGTTCTTTCAGCCAGCGCTCTTACATCTTGTCACAGCAGGTTGACCTCTAGCCCAACCACATCTATTTTGGTTTCCAGAGCGGTTCTTAGGTCCGCCATCACTGTCCCCCACGAGGCTTTCAACTCCTTAATGGCTGTTAGGATCAAGTGATCCTGTTTTGTCGGGGATATTTCTGCAGGCGCGGCTGCCGCACCCTGTACCGGGGTGGTTGGAGTCTGTTGCGGCTTGGCAAAAATGTTCATAGTGGGCTGCTTACTCTTGGTCTTGCCCCCTCTCACCGACATTGTGCAGTCCTGCCTATGTACCGGGGCCCAGCTTTTCTGTAGTGTGCGGGTCCTGCTTCCCCGTTCCTCCTTCTCTGTGGTTGTAATGCGCTGCGCAACCGCCAGGCCTATACATCTCTTGCGCCTTATCCCGGTCCACTTTCTGGGGGATACACCTCTCGCTCTCAAGGGTAGTCTGTTGCAGCTCACACGTGTCGTGAGCAGCTTGTGCACTCTGCTGTGGTCCGCTTCTCCTTCCAAGTCTCTACAGGTCCCCCACGCCGGGTGGTCGAGCGAACCCCTCAGCTATACGCCCTTTTCGTGGGGCTATTCGGGCTCCTTCTTTCTTCGTCTCGCGGTGGGGCCTCTTCGATGCCAGGCGTGCAGTGTAACAGTGTGTCCCACTGGTTCTATATTCCCAGTGCCGTTCTCTCAGCCGCAGTTGCTTTCCGCTTCACATTCCACCTGCTGCGCTCTCCCTGCCAGCCTTCGTCCGCCATGGGTCTGCTGGGCCTACCTCAGCCTCCTTTGTTCTAGCATGCCGGCCATTTTGTCTGAGGTGTCGCACCGCGGCCACAAACTTTCAGTTGATCTTGCCAATCTTCCTGTAGTCAGCAAGGACTCAGCTCTCCATCAAACTTGCCCCACGCCTTTACACGTCCAATAGTGTATTTCTGAGCACGATCATGCCTTTTTTAGATTATTTTCACGTAGGATCATATCGGATCGTCGGGAGCAGCTCGGAAGACACATCCTACTTCATGGCCCTCTAGCCACGCCCCCGGCTGGATGGCACTGTTGTGCAGCCTGAGGTATGGGGGAGAGCCAGGCAGGAGCAGTGACTCTGCGGGCTGAGCTCTCCACTGGGGGAGACAGCCACACTGCCAGAGCAAAGTGAGAGGAGCATCTCTCACTAATGGCTTACTACACAGGTGCTGGAAGGCCATGACTGACTCCCACATCATCACTGGGGTAAAAAGTGAGTTCAGCAGCCCAGAAAGGTGTTGGACTAGCTGAGGAGAAGGCCCCAGAGAGTGGCGTGGCATAGAAGAGCACTAGGCTGTGCCACGCGCATGGGAGTCAGCTATCACCCTATTATACAGCAATGGGCCTGAGTCAATATGAGGAAGCTGAAAAAAACCAAGGGTGGATATCATTTAACAAAACACCAGCAAAAAAAAAACCTGGTGAGGTCACAAGGCCTCAGCACTTTTCTACTCCTCAGGTTGCCCCTGAAATCTTTGAGAATGACCATATACGAATTAGATATATGGTATATATACAGTTAAAGGTGGGTGTGGGTGCACTGGACACTCTGATAAGTAAGATAGATCATCTGAAGGCTCATCTGGACAAACATGGAGGAAGGCTCAACACTGCCAAAGAAAGAATCGCCATGGCAGAGGAGACCATTGTCACGCTGTCAGCTGGTCTATCTAACATGCAGGAGCTACTGAAAATTGTAATGTCCAAAAAGGAAGATCTGGAAAGTAGGGACCATAGAAACAACATAAGGATGGGGGTATTTGTGGAGTCACTGCTAAAGAAAGTGCTTGGTCCTAAAGGAGTCTGGTCCGCGTTTCTTGTGGAAAGGGCGCATAGAATTCCGTCAGGCAGGCCCATTCTGGGGGAATCCCCAGAACAATTATAGCCAAGATCCTAAACTACGAACATGACACAATCCTGCACCTGGCCAGAGAGATGGGAAGCTTGCACTTTAAGAAAAACTTAATCCATATTTACCCAGATATTTCGGCAGCGGGGCAGGCTTCTAGGAAATTCTTCCTCAGTGTGAAGAAGGCGCTTTGAGTCAAGAACATAAAATATGCAATGATGTTTCCTGCTAAACTTAGAGTGATTCATAGTGCAATGTCCACTTCTTCAATACACCAGAGTACGGACATAGCTTTCTGGAGAAGCTGAAACCACAGATTATGGAACGGAACGCTTGAATTAATTTTGCTTGATATTGACTCTCCCCAGTTTAAACTTCCTGGTGCGCAGCTCTTTTAGTGGTACGACCTGTATCCATGGTGAAGTAACCATATCTATGATTTTTATGTTGAAGTGGATGTGGGCTGGTCATGGTCGGGTCCCAGTTCCTCCCACTGTGCTAGGCGCATCTGATGGGGTTGAGCACCGGAAGATGGGGGGTTGGCACTGGCGTGTTAAGGTTGTTAGTGCAGTATGGGGGACTTGAGTTTCTATTCTGCTGTTATATTACTTTTTCTTGCTTGCGAATGCATTTTCCATCTAATTAGCCAGCATGATGCTGGAATTGTGTTGATGTCTGACATAATTGTTTGTCAGGTGGATGATGGGAGTCGGGAAATGTTAGGTCAGATCCCACATGAGAATACGCTGGGTTTGCCTTACAATTATGCCCACAGACATTAATGCTTAGGCTCACATGTACTGGAAACGGAGTCTGGGTTTTAACGTGCTAACTTGGAACTTTAGGGGTCTTAACTACCCTATTAATGCACGGTTACCACTGCTTTATTTAACTAGACATCAGGTAGATGATGCTCTCCTCTAGGAGCCACATCTCTGCCCCGTGAGAGAGTTATTTCATAAAGCGATGGGGTACCACAGATACTTATCCTCATGCTCAACTCATCTCAGGGTGTGGCTACCTTAATTCATTCATCTCTCAATGTTCGGCATAGCCAGACTATCGCAGACCAGGAGGGTCAGGGCCTTATAGTTACAGTAAGTATAGCTAGTTCAAGGTACCATTTGTAAATATATATGCCCTGCACAGTGAAGCCCCAGAATTCTGAGTAGATACCCACTAAGCTGGCAAAGCTGGATGACTCTCTTATAATTTTGGAGGAGACCTGAATACAGTGCATGATCCTAGGCTTTATAGACCCTCAATGCCCCTCAAGATTTATCTCGGTCAGCCCGGCTAATGCTACAAACATGTGGACTATGCAATCTTTCTGATCTATGGACCACCCTGAATCTGCCAAACAGGAGTTTTCAGTATCACCAATTTCAACTCAACATCTCCCACTGCTCAAATGGAGGAACCCGCAGAAATTGCAACAGCAGCAGAAGATTGTAAGGAGTCCCAAATATTCCACAGGTCTGGTGAGAGAGAATCTTCACAAAAGACACCCCACTAGTTGAGACCCTCACAAGTGCCCCAACAAGGCTCCCTGAATACGTTCACAGCTGACAACTGTGCCCTCAGGTAGAGATGGCAACCACTTATTTAATCCATCCAATAAGAACTGCAATACAGCCAGAATTCTACATGTCAAACTTATACTCCATTCTTCAAGCACCAGAACACACAATGATACCAATTCCCAGTATAACACTTTAGGGTATTAGGCCTCCGGGACTGCTAAATTGATTGAGCCAACTGAGAAGTAAGGCTGAGCCTCTGTAATATCCTCTCAATTTCCAAACTGACCATGACACTAGTGACACACCCTGATCCCTAGCCAATCAGATGAGCAGAATCAGCACTTTGGTATGGTCTACACTGGTGCCATCGCAGCTGAAGTATTTTCCATCTAATACAATACCAAGTAGCGCCTTAAACAGCTCAAAAGCACCAGCAGTGCCCTGGAAATTGCGACCAACTTCTGTCAGTTGAAGGAATGGCTTGACTGTTGGTGGGCCAGCTTCTCCTGATGCATGAGTTCCCCAAACATGCTACTGGCATCTGTAGTAACAACTGGTGGTGCCTTCCTGTTTTGCCACCCTTTTTCCCCTACTTAAGCAGCCCTCCAGCCTCTTTACCTTTGCAGATGGTGAGCGGGTGCATGTGGATCTAGGTCACGTGGCCTAAGCCCTGTCAACCTGGCAATCACTGCTAAACTGTTGGTGCCTTCCTGTTTTGGCGCCCTTTGTCCCGACTTAAGCAGCCCTCCAGCATCTTTTCCTTTGCAGTTGGTGAGCAGGTGCAAGTGGATCTAGGTCACATGGCCTAAGCCCCACCCACCTTCTTAGCCCTGCCTCGTCATTTCTGCTCTTAACTTTTAGGTCAGGGGCGAAGGCGTCCAATGTGAAGGGCAGACGAAATAAAGGGCAATTCCTGTTTGGACCTGTTTGGACCAGGAGGAACCATTGACCGAATCCCTACTTGGACAACAGGTAAGCATACACCAACATGCATGTTCTCCCTCCGTCCCACAGGCCATCCCCGGCATCACCAGGCAACGCCAACATCATCGCCTCTACTCTAAGGCATTGACTCCGCAATGCAGCAACCTCACCCACATCAGCCTCAAGCTCATCATGACCCCCTCAACGTCCACAACATGGAAGTTGATGCTCGCTAACATCCACTCAGCTATCACCCATGAATCAGACATCTTCGACCTTAGCACTACACACAACCTTGATGCCATCTTCATCACAGAGACCTGGCTGACACCCACCTCCACCCACGTCCTAGATGTTCTTGTCACCAACAGCTACAGCATCCAACACAGAGACTGGCCAAACAAGACAGGCATAGGCTTTGCAGTCATCCACAAGACCTTGTGGCCCTGTACCAGACTTGACGTCAACATCATTGGCTCCTTTGAAGTCCTCTCCTGCCACTTCGCGCTCTCCTCGATGGACACAGTCACCTCATATCTTATCTATAGACCACCAAACCCAACACTACCTTCATCAGAGACTTCACTGGCCTGGTCACCACCATGTCCATCACGCACGCCAACAACATCTTCCTAGGCGGCTTCAACCTCCCAGACGACAAGGCCACCAAACCGATGAAGGAAGCTCTCCTCAGCCTTCTCGACATCCTCAGCCTCACACAGCACAAGAAAGACCCAAAAGGTAACATCCTCGACCTAATCATCACCACACTGCCTTTCCTCCACTACAGCTCTCCTCTCCCACTTAACTGGTCTGGCCACCTGGCCATGCCTTTCAACATCCTGCAAACCTCCCCAGTCAAGCTTTCCCAGCAGAAATACATCAGACAAACCTTCAGGTCCTTCAAGAACTTCCCTGTGGAGGCCCTCACAGAAGACCTTGCCATCCTCCACCTCACATGAACCTAACACCCCCAACCGAACTGCAACTCTCTACTGGAAGCACTCAACGCCACCTTCTCAGTTTCCATCGACCGACACATGCCCTTGAAACAATGCACCTGTAAACCAAAATCATCAGCACCCTGTTACACGCAAGAACTTAAACTCAGCAAAAGATTAATCAGGAAACAAGAGAACACCTGGTGCCACTCCAGGACCACATCCGACCTGGCGCTCCTCAAGGGACTCTGAGCAACCCGCCGACAACTAATCAACACAGCAAAGGCCTCCTACTATCAGTACACCCTAGTAGAATCCGACAACAAAAGCAAAGCCCTCTTCAAAGAGATCAAGCACTGCATCAACCCACTACCCGACCCTGCCATACCATTCTCCATAAAAAAGTCCACCACCATCAATAGCTTCTTCATCGACAAAATCAGCAAGAATCGCCAGCACATGGACACCAGCTCTGCATCCACAGACCCACCTCACTTCCCTCCTCCCAAAATCTCCACACCCTGGACAACATGCAAGACACTCTCTACAGAGGACTTGGTAGAGACCCTGGCCACCCTCGAAGCCACATTGTATACAGACGACATCCTCCCAGTATCCACCCTCAAGACCGTCCCCGAAGAAGATTGCCTTCCCTACCTCGAGATCATCAACAGTTCAAGGCACCTTCCCATCTACCCTAAACACAGGACAAATCCTCCCTCTTCTAAAGAAACCCATTCTGGATCCCGACAACCTAGGTAACTATCACCCCATCACCCATGTTCCCTTCCTAGTTACGACCATCGAGAAAGTAGTTGCTGCACAACTGCAGCAAAACATCAACAACAACAATCTCCTCCAAACCTACCAATCCAGGTTCAGACCTTGATTGTCATAACTAATGGGGGGGTGAGAGATGTCGACACTCTCCCCCGAACCACAGAAGCCGAATGAAGTCGACCCTCCACCCGTGGTTGGCACAGGTACCTGATTATAACCACAGAATACCACGTGGCAGCCAGTGGTGGGAAGAGGGTTAGGGAGAGGTTGTGGACGGGGAAGGGGAATATAGGATCACCAGAAAGAGGTTTAGGGAAACACCTTGTATGGAAAAAACCCTACTCTGTCTAGTACCTTGATAACATAGCATAGAGCCAAACACTACTTCCAATAACAACCTAAACCTCTTAACACAGATCTAGCTGTATTGGTTCCTGACCACTCTTTTATATAGTACCCCTTGATACAGGCACAAACATGGCATGGACTACATGTAAGCAAGCTGGATGAAACATATAAATCGGAATATTTCCCAACATGAAAAAACCATCAGACATAGCACATAGGGCAAGCTTTTGCACAGTTACAAAACATAGAACAGAAACATTGTTAAACATGTATCAGACACAGCCCTGGGACTGTCATGGTTTGTCTTCCCCTGCATATCCAGTTTAATGCACTGTAGACACTGCGCTTCGAGAGTGTCTACCGTACTCAAAACGCCTGTATAACTGAAAACCAAGACTAAGCGCCAGAGATAATTGTCCTGTGCTGCTCAACGTGCGCATAACCCCTGCAGCACAGACTGCCTAAAAATGCCAGTCAAAGTTCTGCTTTACGCGCTCACAGCAAACCATGAAATGAACAAAAACAGCAGCGTTTGCATAATATGTAAGTGCAGCGCTTATCTGTCGTCCGGGAAGCTTGCAAGCCTTCCCGGACGTAATCTTTCGTAGCCTGTAACAGCAGCGCAAGTTCTCTTTCCACCACTGCTAACGGAACATGTTGTTTTCAGGAAGACCGAGCACACGGCATGGAAGTTTCCCGCATTATACGTTCATTGTCTTCAGGATGCATGCAGAAAAACCAATGAATATGGGCCAGCGGGTGTCAGCGATCTCCTAATCCTCTGGCATGGCTTCACCCCGACTTCAGAATAAGCCACACCTGCCGTGCTTCGTTGGCCCTTGATAAGCTGTACTAATGAGTGTCAGCTGGCCACACGCGCGCACGGGACAAACTACAAAGTGCCACAAGGAATGCTGGGCAATGTAGTTTATTTATGGATATACCGTCTCCTGATTCCCTTCCTCCTCCATCCCAGATTCCTAACATTGATGCAGCACGGAGACGGCAACCATACAGGTGGTCGATGACACCCTCAACATCCTTGATGATGGGCACCGCTGCCTCTTGGTTCTACTCAACCTCTTGGCTGCTTTTGACACCGTAGACCACCAGGCGCTCACAGACCGCCTACATCAGTGCATGGGGATCAGCAACCTTATCCTACGCTGGTTCAAGTCCTACCTCGCCAACAGCCTGCAGTTTGTTCAGATGGACTCCTCTAGATCGCCAGTGCTACCCGTCACCTGTGGAGTCCCGCCAGGTTCCATCCTCTCCCCAGTGATCTTCATTCTATACATGGAGCCATTGGGAGCCCTCCTTGCCACACACAACATCTGCATCCACCAATACACCTATGACACTCAGACATCCACAGGCTCAAAACGTGTCTCTCACTGATCCAGTCTTGGATGTCCAGTGCATACTTGAAGCTCAACCCCTCCAAGACCGAATTCCTATTCTACACCAACAACACCGAACACCCACACATACAGACCTGACTGTCAACTATGAACCTTGAGGGATTCACACCTGATCTCACCTCCTGCGCCAAGTCCCTTGGGTTCCACATCAACAAACACCTCTCCTTCAAGACACACATAGCTAAGAAAACTCAGACAGCTTGATATCAGCTCTCCTTCTTGTGTAAAGTCAAGCCCTTCCTCCCTCCAGACAGCTTTAGATCCACTGTTCAAGCACTGGTCCAATCCCACCTGGATGAGGGCAATGCAGTCATCCTTCCTTGTGTCCCTCAGAAGTGTCTGCATGCCTCATCAAGTCTCTATGCAGATACAACCTCATCACCCCGGCCCTCATCGACATTCACTGGCTCCCACTGAACTCATGAATCACCTTCAAGTCTTGCTGCATAAGGCAGTCGCTCTCAAGTCATCTAGCTATCTCACGGAGAAACTCAGCATCTCTGGCGGACAGTGCATCACCAGAAGCCAGGACACATGCACACTTGAAATCCACAGCTGCCTAAAGGAAAGGACCCAAAAACAAGCCTTCTCTGCCTTCACCCCAAGACTATGAAACCTCCTCCCCATCAGCATCCGACTTGCCCCACACTCCTACAATTCAGAAAAGAACTCAAGACCCACCTCTTCAAGGAGTCTCTCCTCCTCAACACCTAAGCCATCATGTCGCCCCATTCGTCACCTGACATGCTAGCCGCCATCCGCCCCTCTCCTCCATTCCACCCTGTATAGCTGTACCCATACTCTGTGTCTGCCTGTATCTCCCCCCGCTGTATATCTGTTCTATTGTTACCTCTGAAAAGTGCTCCGTTATGCATTTGTACTGTTGAATACCTCTGTAAAGTGTTCTGTTGCTTCTCGAAGCTAGGTCTGTGCTGAATAAATGCAATAATAATAATAATAATAATAATTAACACAGATCACACCAATGCAAAACATTTCCTAAGCTTGCCCGTGTCCAGCCACCAAGGGAAAGCTGTCCTTTAGGGCCCAGGTTACTGGTAGCAGAATCTTGAATTCCAGGGAATAAAAACACTGATGCCAATCCAAGTTGGGCACCAATGATATCAGGTGCAGTATTACCCATGGCAAAAAGGACCCACATGATGCCATATTCTCCTGTGTTCAAATCAGCATTCTGGCTGACGCTACCTCCACCCCGGATAAACTCTGTAACTATACCTGCAGATGCACTGTTTGGTCCATCAGAAGCAACGTCCTCCCTATGTCGATCTCAAAATGGGCACAGATGAATGTCAGATCCTTTGAAGGTGGGAAGCGAAACTTTACCCAGTTGACCTGGAACCCTAGCAGAGTCAACTGAGAGCAGGTGGAGCGTGTGTTCTTCTCCAACTGAGCCCTCTGCAATCCCTTAACTAGCTAGTTGTCTAGGTAGGGGAAAACCTGAAACTCCAACATGTGCAGAGAAACATTATTAGAGTCAACACCTTAATAAATACCCTTGAGCTGTGCACACTCCAAACTGGACTGGACTAAATCTCCAATAGGGACACTGGCGCACACCATGAGCAGAAACACACAGACCGAGCGGGAGTCCAACCATCATCAGCCCGGACCAATCTTCACAACAGTTGTCCACTCACAGCACAGTGATTCAGATACCAGAAGCCAGACAGGATCTCCCATCTTTCCCGGCCTCTCAGCAGACCTTATATCTTCCCATGCTCAGTACAACTCCCCATAGTGGGACCGAAGATCCTCCTAGAACCCACAGTTCAAGGCAGCCTGGTGCTTCTACTTCCTCAACTGAGCCCCCTTGCAGTAATTCTCTAAATGTTTTCCCCAGCAAATAATGGGTTATTGCTGTCATGCAGTGTTTGTTGAAGTACAGTTTAATGACTGATTGGTTTAAAAGTCACTGCTGGGTTGTACATGTCTACTAGTGAGAAAGCCCATTTACACAGGCCAAAGTGCATTTCCTAAGGCAGCAGCTCCCTCGAGCGGTGAAAACAGGCGAAGTGGGCAGTCTCTACTGTGCATGACTGCATCGGACAAACATGCATCTGGAATTTTAGTATATTGTATGAGACAAAACCGAGTGAAGGCCCCAATTACTCGAGGAACGCTAGGGATCACTGAACACATGAAAAAGACAATGGGCCTCATTACAGGTCGGGCAGTCCAGAATTAACAGTGGCGGTAAACCCGCCGCAACTGTTAATTCCGGACCGCCCGATACCGAGTCCTGCAGGCGGGAGGTAATGTTCCCGCCAGGTCTGACCGGGCAGGTTTAACACCGCCCGCCTGCAGGCGGACGTGGAAACACCAGCACCATCACGAGATGGTGCCGGTGTTTCCACTTCCCCAATCCCATTGAGTCCATACAAAGAAAGGGAGAAACTCAGTCCTGTAGAAGCTACAAAACCATTATATTAAAAAAAGACAGTCACAAGGGAGTCCTACAGGACTCAATGGGAATGGGGATTTACCGAATTCCGCCTCCGGAATTCCCGGGACACCAAGGTCATAATGCCCTGGTATTTCCGGGAATCACGGAGACGGAATGGTAATACGAGTCCGGCGGTAACCAGGCGGTTTTACCGCCTCGGCCACCGCCGGACTCGTAATGAGGCCCAATATCTATCCTTTGCTTCAATCCAAATCTTCGAACAGTTGACCGTGGATTAGTGCCTGCATCTTCATCAGGATAAGCGGATAAGAGAATTTCACTACAGATTATCACCTTGTCTGCTTTTGAGCTACCAGGTTGTACTTGCATTCCGTTTTTTACTGACATGTTCCTCTTGACTGTTTTTGCTTTTGAGACAGATTATGCTTGCAACTAATGTTATGATTATTTATTACTTTTGTGTCTGTGCTTCAAATTATTGGGAGTTTTAATACCCCTCCATTTTGTTGGAATATTATAACTTTGGAAGATAGTGGATTTGATTTGATTTGAATTTTTATATAGCGGTAAATCGGCCATGGGCCTCGAAGTGCACAAATAACAGGACAATAAGGGGCATACAAAGAAAGGGAGAAACTCAGGTTACAGTGGGGTGGGGGGGGTCGAACTGTTTAATCTGGGTGTAGGTTAAAGAGGTGAGTCTTGATACCCTTTTTAAACTCTACGATGCACCTGGCCTGTTGTAGATGAATGGGTGTTTTGTTCCACGCCAGGGGAGCTTTTACATCAAATGTGGTGCCTCCAAAGACAGAGAGTTTAATCTGGGTTGGAGAAGCTTGGTGGTACCAAGAGAGTGCAAATTGTGATCTACAATCGATTGGAGAGATAGGAAGGTGCCTCGATGTTGCAGCACCTAAAGGTAAGGGTAAGAAGCTTGTGTGTGACACGCCGTTTTATGGGGAGCCAATGAAGTTTCAGTCGAACCTCAGAGACACGGTACAAAGACGGCTCTGACTGCATCATTCTGTTGCGTAGTCAAGGAGTGAGTTCACCACTGCAGTTGCAAGAAGAGACATATTTTGCAGTGAGATGTACAGGCAAATGTGGTTGAGTAATTTTGAGACGTAGCTGCCTGAAGATTTTACCCACGAGACCTGAGATTTCAAGGATAATTCTGCATCCAAAGTTATGCCCAAAGTCTTTACAGATCTTGCCACCTTGATTTTATTATTGGCTACAATGAAGGCATCATAGTAGGGGCCAAGTTTCTTGAGCTTGTGCCTTGTGGCGATGATGAGCAGTTTCGTTTTTTCTGCATTTAATGCAAGTTAATTGGTCACCATCCAAGCTTGGATGATGTAATAGATGGAATTGATAGCATTGGTGTCACTAGTGTGACATCCTGAAAGTTTGATTATGACCTGGGTGTTGTCTGCATAATTGGTAAATTGGACACCCAGGTCTTCACGGAGAGTCAAAAGGGGCATAGTATATACATTAAACAGGGTGGGGCAATACATGATACCTGTGGAACTCCACAAGTGATGAGAGTGGGGATGGAGCTGGCTCTATCCACTTCTACACGGGCGTACCTGGGGCCAAGGAAGGATTCGATCCATTGGGCAGCCAGAGAAGAGCATCGTGCCTGGTCTACCAATCTTTTGATGAGTCGGGTGTGATAAATCAGGTTGAATGCCGCGGAAAGCTCGGCAGCATTAGGAGTGCTGATTTGCCTTTAACCACGATGCTGGCAATATAAGGCCTAAGATCCAAGAGTGCCGTTTCCATACCATGTTTGACCGTAAAGCCTGATTGCTTAGGATTGAGAAGGTGGTTACTCTCTAGGTGATCCTGCAGTTGAAGATAGGCCACCCGATCGAGTATCTTCAATAAGAATGACACATTAGAAATGGGTTGATAATTTATCGGATCATAAGGGTCCAGGGTGCTTTTCTTTAAGAGAGGGGTCATTCAGGATTCCTTGATGTTCCTGGGAATATATGCTTCCTCAAATATTCCACAGCACATTTGATCTTCAGAGCATGGTTTTAAATGGAAACGCATCTCGGGGGAGCCATTCTTAGGAGATTGTGCTTGTGGGTCATATAGGTGGGTCCGTCCCGTATTGACCGGTGGAATAATATTGGCTTGTGAATCAATAGATTACCTATACCCTGCAATTTTTAGATTGAACTCATTATGTATTGACTGACACCAATCTGCATCCTTCTTTAAGGTGGATACTGCTTTGGACTTCCCTTCAAATTCCTCCATTTCGCTGGAATATTATGACTTTGGAAGATGTTGGAAGTAGTTTATCATCTTATTAATGTTTTGCTTTTTGCTCTTTGGTGTGGTGCTGCTGGAATACCAGTGGCAGCCCTATTAGGACATGACTTAGTTAATTTATTTTTCTGTGTCATATTTTGTAGGAGACCATAAAATGAGGTCTTCCTCATACTGAAAATAATTTGTGAGTGTGCATTGTATACCTGTTCATTAAGTTTCAAACCCATCTCATATTTGTTCATAAACATTAGTTGCCCAACTTCATTCTTTCCCAAGAGTTAGTGTTTCTTCTAGCATGTTTTGTTATTTAAGACTGCTATTTGTTACGCTAATGGAGCCTCTGCGATCTGACTGCAGGAGGAGATAACATTGGATGATTGGGCGACAAGGCCTACGGAAGTTGAATGAGGAGTGTGAGGCCATAGCCCACCCGTAAGACAATTCGAAGTGCCATCTCGAATGTGAGTTAGGAGACCTGGGAGCCAGACCATTGTCGGACCAAGGACAGTGCAACAGCTGCACTAAAGCGGAGTCGTACAGGAGTGGAGGGCAGCGCCATGTCGGCGAATGGGTTGAGAGTCAAGACTAAGCAACCCACGATGGAGGCTTTCACGAAAACGCAGCGGACGCCCTCAACATCGGTGCAGAGCATGGTCATGACCCCTGCGGAAGACGCCCCCGAAGGGGACAAGCACCAGATCCTGGAGGCTATAACGGGACTGAGTGCTAAATGGGACTTGGCAATGGCGGACCTACGCACAGCTCTAGAGAATAAGATTGATGCTGTAGGTACGGAACTCACCCTGCTACGTCAAGATGTCAGGGCGCTTGCAGAAAGGACCAGCGGTCTAGAAAGTGGGGTGAAGATTAATACCGATGTTAGCACGAGCAATGCGAAAGAGATTCATGTCTTAAAACAACAGGTCGCCAACCTGGAAAATCGTGTGGAAGAGGCGGAAGGAAGGGCGAGGAGGAACAACATTCGCGTGGTTGGCCTTCCGGAGGAGGAAGAAGGCCAAGACCCCACAAACTATGTGGAAAACATGATCCTACAAGGGATCAGAGCAGGGAATCTTTCGCAGGGATTTACGGTGGAGAGGGCGCACCGCGCCCTAATGAGGAGACCCCCGGCCGGGGGCCCCGCCAAGACCGATCATCGCGAGGATCCTGAAATACAGGGACAGAGAAAAGATCCTCGAATATTTTCGTAAGGGCGTTACGATAGAGAGAGCATCCACCAACATCACAGCATACACGGACCTTACGATACTGGTGCAAAGGCGGAGGTATAGTTACGTCGCCGTCAAAAGAAGGCTGAGGGCGGCGGGAGTCAAATATATGCTGCTGTATCCGGCACGATTGAAGGTGCTACATAAGAACTAAGCGCTATTTTTTGATACCCCGGAGGATGTTGTCACATGGCTGGACCTGCAGGGTTGCCCGGAACAAGAAGCGGATCGTGATCGGCAGGATCATACCGAATGAAGATTTTGTAATACGGACATTGTGAGGGTGAGTGGGAGGAGGACCCTGATTGTACAGAGAAACTGTAACTGGCTGAACTTTGAACACAATCTGAGCCTGGTGCTCGATTTGGACTGGAATATAGTGAGTGTAACTGTGATTGGGAACTGTTTAGCATCTGTATGCGTAATGTTTCTTGAAAGGAGCAACAGAACGTGGACGACCTACCCCAATAGATTATTAGTTTCAGCGGCCATTAGGGCGGCTTTACCGTACTGAGCCCTGAGTAGAAGCTTGTGCTAGGCAGGGCGAGATGTGGGGGTGCCTGAGATCCAGGAATGGAGCTGGGCAACGGTTGGGGAGGGTATTGTTGGGGGAGGGGTGGGTGGGAAGAAGGTGGGGGGATGGGAAGTTGAGTGTGTGTGTGGTTATGGGGAGTTTAAGTTTTGTTTCGAGCCTATTTGGAGGAATCAGCATGTTTTACTTGCATGAGGGGGCGGAATCGGCGGAGGATCGGGAGGGTGCTTACTAACGACCTATGGAGGACCTCAGGATAATAACGTGGAACGTCAGGGGCCTTAACAGTTATCTGAAAAGAAACAAAATCATGATGTATCTGAAAAGGCAGAAAATATATATCGCACTACTACAGGAGACGTACTTGACGCGAGAGAAGTTGGACCTGGTTAAGACAAAGTGGGCGGGACTGTAGTGGGCTCGCCATACTCTGCATACGCACGGGGTGTGTTAATCCGCATGTCCCGTTCAAATCGATACAAGAGGTAGTTGAAACTGATGGAAGGATGGCTATATTGCGAGGGCGGGTGGAGAGCAGGGAGGTATGCATAGTAAATACGTATGCCCCCAACCAAAACACAGCAGCATACTTCAGAGCCCTGTGTACCAACCTTAGTACGTGTATAGGGAGCGCGGTGATCTGGGTTGGGGACTTTAATTGTGTGTTGGATCCTGTGGTGGACAGATCTGATGGCAGGGTGGGTAAGCCTAGCCCAGCGGCGAGAGTGTTGCAGACGCTGCTAACTGATTTTGGCTTTACAGATGCGTGGAGGATGAAACATCCCACTAAGAGGCAATACTCGCACTATTCAGCCCTGCATCAACTGCACACTAGGCTCGATTACGTCTTTGCTACAGCAGATGTGATGTCTGAGATTACTCAAATCGAATATGAGGCTAGGGTCCTCTCGGATCACTCGCCCCTGATCCTCGGATGGCAATATTGCCCCCCGAGGGCGAAGATCCCTACATGGCACCTCCGAGTGGAGGCACTTAAAGATCCAGTCTTTAGAGAAGATGTAATGGAAGAGATTACTAACTTCTTTGAGGAGAATACTGGGAGTGTTGATTCCGCGGGCACATTATGGGAAGCTTTTAAGGTGGTGATGCGGGGGGCGGCCAGTGCTAAGTCAAGAGGGTTACAGGGTGGGGTCTTGGTTGACCTGCAGAGGACGGAAACTGAGCTAGAAACAGCATTGAAGAGCGGTGACGTAAACACGGAGCCGGTACTCCAACTACAGCAACAATGTGCAGGGCCTTGGGAAAGACTCTGCAATCTCAATTATAGGAAATATGTTGAGAGGCAGCACGCGGGGGGAGATAAGACAGGCCGCCTTTTGGCCTGGCTATACAAAAGCGAGACCCCTAGGCCTCCGATTAGGACCATTATTAGGGAGGACGGGGATGAGGTGGCCACGCAAGAGGGGGTTAACAAAGAATTTGTGGAATATTACAGAGTGCTGTACGGAGATGATGAGATGGGTGACCAACGCAAGATAATTGAAACGTTAGAAGACATAGGGCTGCCCAAGATAAGTGAAGAAGAGAGGGAGGAGTTAGATGAGCCAATCACGTTGGAGGAGTTAGAGGAGGTTGTGAAGCAGTTGCCTACCAGTAAGACCCCGGGAGCAGATGGGTTCCCCAGCGAATTCTATAAAGTATACAGAGAGGAAATCCTCCCCCAAATGCTGGACATGCTTAATGAAGCGTTTGAGATAGGACGGTTGCCTGAGTCACTCAGAGAGGCAATCATAATACCGCTGCCCAAGCCCAATAAACCGGAGAATAGATGTGGTTCCTACAGGCCTTTGTTGATGCTAAATCAGGACAGCAAGATTCTTACGGCTGTCCTAGCAAATCGATTGCAGAAAGTGATTGGTAGACTCATACATCCTGATCAAACGGGTTATGTCCCGAACAGGAACATAACACACAACCATAGGCGACTTCACCGGGTGGTCGAATGGGGTAGTAAGAACGAGGGTGAGATGGCAATAGTGTCTCTAGATGCAGTTAAAGCTTTTGATTCGGTCAAGTGGTCATGGCTATTGGCTGCTTTGGAAAGGTATGGAATGGGGCCGGGCTATATCAGGTGGGCTAAGATGTTGTATAGTGAGCCGCTTGCCAGGGTCCGAACTGGAGCGGTGATATCAGAGAGATGGCAACTTGGTAGAGGCACCAGACAAGAGTGCCCCTGGTCCCCGATGCTTTACATCTTAGCCCTGGAGCCTCTGGGAATATGCCTTAGGGCACAGTATGATGCGATAGGCATTGAGGTAGGAGGGGAACGACACTTGATATCCTTGTACGCAGATGATTTGTTACTGTACTTGCAATACCCAGAAGAAAATCTCTTATACATACTTGAAGTGATGGAAAGGTATGCAGAGTTGACGGGCATATCGGTGAACCCCCAAAAGTCTGTCATATTCCCGCTAGGTAGCTATAAGGGGACCCCTGTAGATAGACTACCAGTGCTACAGGTACCATGGGCAACTAGCTCTTTTCGTTACTTGGGCGTAGATGTATATCACACGGTGGAAGAAGAGCACAGACATAATACAGAAGTAGCCGTCGAGAAAATTAGGAACAGCATGCAATTCTGGGCAAGGTTGCCCTTGGCGATGATGGGATGGGGGGCTATGCTTAAGATGGTAGTTCTGCTCAGGCTCCTGCATTACTTTAGTAATATCCCATACATAATACCCAAGAAGTTTTTCAGTAAATTGAACAGCATGTGTAGGGATTTCCTGTGGCACGGTACCCGAAATAGAGTGGCGTTTTGGAAACTGCAGAACTTTTATGAAAAAGGAGGTATCAGACTGCCTCATTTTGAGGTTTATTATTTGGCGGGACAGTTACAATATGTGGCTAAGTGGCTTTCTGATGAAGTGACCCCTGAGCACAGGGTGCTTGGACAGGACTGCGGCCCGTTTTATTTGAAAGAAATGATTTGGCTGTCTGAAACCGAAATGAGGGGGCGTCCTGCGATGTTGAGGCTTGGATGGAAAATTTGGCATAGGGCCTTTCGTTTGATGGAAGTCCCATGCCCGTGCCTCCCGCAGATAACGCTGGTTGCTTTGACAGGAGGGGATAATCAGCTGAGGGTGATTGTTAGGACCTACTGGGAATCGGTGGGGCTGGCAACGCTAGGCGATGTTTGGCAAGAGGGATCCATTAAGGAGTTTATAGAACTCAACGAAGAGGCGGGGCTACACAAGGGCCAATATGTCACGTACATTAGGTTGGTGCGGATGATTAAGAACACCTGGCCAGAGACAGTATTGATAGAAGAACCAGATGCAGTTTTGGGAGCAATATATGATATATCCGAAGGAGGTCATGAGATCTCGAGACTGTATGAGATGGTGATGGCTAAGGTGGGGAAAGATTTGACACATCTGAGACTGGACTGGGAGGCGGAAGTGGGGGCCCCAATGGAGGATGGGGTGTGTGAGTGTGCCCTGGGCTACCACAAAAAAGTGTCTAGAAATGCCAGATTAAAACAAATACAGCTGTATGTAACGCATAGGGCATACATGACCCCCTTGAGGATATCTAAGTTCCGAAACGCTGGAAGACAAGTGTGTCCTAAATGTAACCTGGAAAACGCTGACATGGCACATCTGTTTTGGTCGTGCCCGATCATTAGGTGTTTTTGGGGAGAAGTGGCGCAGAAACTGGCTGATAAACGGGTTACTCTTGTCACAGAGCCTGCTTACTGGGCGGGTTCCCTAGGCCACGGAAACTCAAGCATATTGAGAAACTGAGAAATCTGGCGTATGTGCTTGTGAAACGTAGGATCGCCATGGGGTGGAAGAAATGCCACAAACCTAAGGTGGATGTATGGTGGAAGGACTTGCAGAAAAGGGCGGAGGCTGAAACGGTGGCATGGCAAGAAGCGAGTAGCCGGGCTGAAGAAGGGGAGGCGGGCACCCTGTTGGCTTGGAAAACGCTAATAGCAGAATTGTTTGGAGTAATATCAGATCCAACAGACTCCGAAGAGAACGAAACCCGGCCGCATGTGCCAAACATTGAATGAGATTGACAAATAGGCTCACGGGGGGAGGGAGGGGTAGTGGGAGCAGTGATTAAGATAACTTGATGTGTAATGGAACTATTATGATTATGCTGCTTGTTTGGTTTTTGTTGTTTTGTTTGCATAAAATCAATACAAGAAATTAAAAAAAAAAAAAAGACTGCTATTTGTATTTTTTCCATGATGAAGGAAAGATGAATAATTCAAGGGCCTTTGCATCGAAACCGGTCAGCTGTTTGATTGATTGAATTATTAACATTAATTGTATGTGCACTTTTACTATAACATAATTGATGTTTGTGAAGTCTATTATCACTTTTTTAATTGTACTCTGTATTTTAATTGTCATTATTGTACATCAAAGTTTGTATTGAAAATTGGATTTAGATTTGGGCATATTAATGAATTGTATTGATTCAAATATATGGTTCATTTTTCCTTGTTTATTTACTTGTTTCGTGTGATCTTTTTTGTTTTTAATATTGAGAACCTTTTCTGTTGTAGCACAACTAAATAATTATTGGGTACTTCTGTAGAAATCATAACTTTTTTTGAATAATTTTTATTTATCTGAAGGACTATTTATTTTGTCATAGATACAGACAATGTTTGGAAACAAATTGCAGCTCACTAATCTGTGCTTATTATTTCAATAAAATCACCATTTCCTTGCATCCTAAAGATCCTTTGTAGTTGCTGCCAGCTGCCCAGGATCACACATTCATATTGTTATTGTTATTGTTATTTTGCATTTATATAGCGCCTTATATACCACTGGTATGGTCTGAAGGCGCTGGTAGGTTGAACGCCCTTGGGAACCGAAGTTCAGGTCAGTATAGAGAGTAGAGGGAGTCCAAAAGTGCGTGTGCGCACTAGGTATGTGTGCAGCTGGTGCGGAAATCGAGTGGTAGCTGCTTTTTACTTGTACGTGTGGTGGTTGAGAGGTCAGGAGTATGTGTTTGCTCTGGTCGGTTTTACCCAGAACAAGTGTGGCTGCGTTAGGCCTGAGGAGAACGCCTGGCTGGGGGGTGTGAATCCAGCAATGATTACTTAGAGTGATGTGGAGTAAGAGAGAGATGTGGATATGAGAACAGTTATACCGAATGGTGTCATAGTATCTCTGTGTTCTAGATGAGTGGTGGTGTAAGAGGGAGAGTAAGCGTGGGATGTGGTATGATGTATGTTTTCAAGTGTTTCCTTCATTCCAAAGCATATTAAGCATCGTCTGTTGTACAAATTCGTCCGTTCCTCATATTCGTCCGCTCCACACATTCGTTCAGTCATTATCATCGTCTAGTTCACACCCTCGTACACTTCTAAACGCTGCTGGGAACAGTTCTGAATTCAACTTTCACAGAGAGGCTATTGGGTGCAACTTTCAAGTGTAACTGGGTACACTTCTAAAATGCTATTGGGTACACTTCTAAATTAAGGTGGGAACCGTTTTATAATCAGCTATCAGATAGGCTATTGGGTGCAGCTTCTAGATGCAATTGGGTATATTTCTAAAATGTTGTTGGATACACTTCTAATTGCAAGAGGGTACAATTCCAATTCAACTTTCTCTGAGGAGGTGCGGGGTACAGTTCTAGTTGCGAGTGGGAACAGTTCTTTATTCAACTTTCACAGAGAGGCTATTGGGTGCAAACTTTCAGGTGCAACTGGGTACACTTCTAAATGCAAGTGGGAACAGTTCTAAATTTCAGCTTTCACAGAGAGGCTATTGGGTGCAGCTTCTGAATGCAATTGGGTACACTTCTAAATGCCGTTGGGTACATTTCTACATGTAAGAGAGAACAGTTCTAAATCAACTTTCTCACAGAGGCTAACCGGCGCAACTTCCAACTCTAACTGGATACACTTCTAGGAGCAGGTGGGAGCAGTTCTAATGCGGGTGGTAACGGATTTAAATTCAACTTTCGCAGAAAGGCTATTGGGCGCAGCTTCTAAATGCAACTGAGAACACTTCTAAATGCAGGTGGGAACAATTTTAAATTCAACTTTCACAGAGAGGCTAATTGGGGACAGCTTCTAAATGCAAATTCTAGTGTATCTTTCTCAGAGGGCTATCCGGCGTACTTCTAAATGCTAACATTCACAATTCCATCTAAGAGTGGACATGCTAACATTCACAATTCCATCTAAGAGTGGACATGTTAACATTCACAATTCCATCTAAGAACATGCTAACAATTCACAATTCCATCAAGGAGTGGACATGCTAACATTCACAATTCCATCTAAGAGTGGACATGCTAACATTCACAATTCCATCAAGGAGTGGACATGCTAATATTCACAATTCCATCTAAGAGTGGACATGCTAACATTCACAATTCCATCAAGGAGTGGACATGCTAATATTCACAATTCCATCTAAGAGTGGACATGCTAACATTCACAATTCCATCAAGGAGTGGGCATGCTAATATTCACAATTCCATCTAAGAGTGGACATGTTAACAATCATAATTCCATCTAAGAACATGCTAACATTCACAATTCCATCAAGGAGTGGACATGCTAACATTCACAATTCCATCTAAGAGTGGACATGCTAACATTCACAATTCCATCTAAGAGTGGACATGCTAACATTCACAATTCCATCTAAGAGTGGACATGCTAACATTCACAATTCCATCTAAGAGTGGACATGCTAGTATTACGGCACTCTATGTTATTGGTAGGTAAGATAGAGTGGCGGGGGTTTTCTGGAGTAGAGTGATTGCTCTACTCCCCACCCATGCCACACTCACGGTTTTTGTTGGTGTTTGTTGGCTTCCTTGGCGTCCCCTGCGGACACCTGCTGACACATCCTGGAGCCGCCTCTGTAGGAGCCGCCCTTTGCCTTGGGGCCCTTCGCCAGAGGGGCTGCCGGGCAGAGGGCTGCCCTGGGAAAGGCGGGGATAAAGGGGAGGTGGACGAATCAGGGCAAGGGGAGGACAAAGGGGGCGGGACTGAGGGCGGAAAGCTGCCGTGCAGAAGGGGGGAAGGGGCACAGAAATTCCTTTGTGGGGGGCATCTGGGGTCGGCTTGCCTTGCGCAGCACTCACCTGCTTCCCGATGGTAAAGGAAGCAGGGAGGCTGCCGCGGGTCGCTAGACCCGAACCCACGGGCCCAGTTAGCCAATGGGGAACGGGGGGCGGGATGGGAGGCGGGAGCAGGGATCCAGGAAGGAGCGGGGACGCAAAGAGGGTACAGGGGCCTGGGGGCACAGAAATTCCTTTGTGGGGGGCATCTGGGGTCGGCTTGCCCTGCGCAGCACTCACCTGCTTCCCGATGGTAAAGGAAGCAGGGAGGCTGCCGCGGGTCGCTAGACCCGAACCCACGGGCCCAGTTAGCCAATGGGGAACGGGGGGCGGGATGGGAGGCGGGAGCAGGGATCCAGGAAGGAGCGGGGACGCAAAGAGGGTACAGGGGCCTGGGGGCACAGAAATTCCTTTGTGGGGGGCATCTGGGGTCGGCTTGCCCTGCGCAGCACTCACCTGCTTCCCGATGGTAAAGGAAGCAGGGAGGCTGCCGCGGGTCGCTAGACCTGAACCCATGGGCCCAGTTAGCCAATGGGGAACGGGGGGCGGGATGGGAGGCGGGAGCAGGGATCCAGGAAGGAGCGGGGACGCAAAGAGGGTACAGGGGCCTGGGGGCACAGAAATTCCTTTGTGGGGGGCATCTGGGGTCGGCTTGCCCTGCGCAGCACTCACCTGCTTCCCGATGGTAAAGGAAGCAGGGAGGCTGCCGCGGGTCGCTAGACCCGAACCCACGGGCCCAGTTAGCCAATGGGGAACGGGGGGCGGGATGGGAGGCGGGAGCAGGGATCCAGGAAGGAGCGGGGACGCAAAGAGGGTACAGGGGCCTGGGGGCACAGAAATTCCTTTGTGGGGGGCATCTGGGGTCGGCTTGCCCTGCGCAGCACTCACCTGCTTCCCGATGGTAAAGGAAGCAGGGAGGCTGCCGCGGGTCGCTAGACCCGAACCCACGGGCCCAGTTAGCCAATGGGGAACGGGGGGCGGGATGGGAGGCGGGAGCAGGGATCCAGGAAGGAGCGGGGACGCAAAGAGGGCACAGGGGCCTGGGGGCACAGAAATTCCTTTGTGGGGGGCATCTGGGGTCGGCTTGCCCTGCGCAGCACTCACCTGCTTCCCGATGGTAAAGGAAGCAGGGAGGCTGCCGCGGGTCGCTAGACCCGAACCCACGGGCCCAGTTAGCCAATGGGGAACGGGGGGCGGGATGGGAGGCGGGAGCAGGGATCCAGGAAGGAGCGGGGACGCAAAGAGGGTACAGGGGCCTGGGGGCACAGAAATTCCTTTGTGGGGGACATCTGGGGTCGGCTTGCCCTGCGCAGCACTCACCTGCTTCCCGATGGTAAAGGAAGCAGGGCGGCTGCCGCGGGTCGCTAGACCCGAACCCACGGGCCCAGTTAGCCAATGGGGAACGGGGGGCGGGATGGGAGGCGGGAGCAGGGATCCAGGAAGGAGCGGGGACGCAAAGAGGGTACAGGGGCCTGGGGGCACAGAAATTCCTTTGTGGGGGGCATCTGGGGTCGGCTTGCCCTGCGCAGCACTCACCTGCTTCCCGATGGTAAAGGAAGCAGGGAGGCTGCCGCGGGTCGCTAGACCCGAACCCACGGGCCCAGTTAGCCAATGGGGAACGGGGGGCGGGATGGGAGGCGGGAGCAGGGATCCAGGAAGGAGCGGGGAGCGGGGACACAAAGAGGGTACAGGGGCCTGGGGGCACAGAAATTCCTTTGTGGGGGGCATCTGGGGTCGGCTTGCCCTGCGCAGCACTCACCTGCTTCCCGATGGTAAAGGAAGCAGGGAGGCTGCCGCGGGTCGCTAGACCCGAACCCACGGGCCCAGTTAGCCAATGGGGAACGGGGGGCGGGATGGGAGGCGGGAGCAGGGATCCAGGAAGGAGCGGGGACGCAAAGAGGGTACAGGGGCCTGGGGGCACAGAAATTCCTTTGTGGGGGGCATCTGGGGTCGGCTTGCCCTGTGCAGCACTCACCTGCTTCCCGATGGTATGTTGTGTCAGCGAAGCCATCTCCTGTTTCTTTTATCTGTTGCAGGTGCTCCACACTTGTATTGACATTTTATCTTTAGCCTGTGGTTAATATTTGTCTTCTTATGTCCCTGGCTCCCAAAAACTCCTTAAAATTGGGACAGCTTCAGTAATAAAACCCTGTCAAGAGAAGAGTTAATGACCCCTTTCAGCCTGGTTGTCAGCCTAACTGAGCAATGCCTGACCCGGACCTACCCCAGAGGTAGTATATGGAAGTTGAGAGGGACCCTTTGCCAGGTTCCACTGTAGGTTTGGAGGCATTTGTGTACATTGGTACCACTTTCCCTGTCCTGTTCCCTGTCAGCCTCTGTCCTGGCCAGATCTCTTTCTTTACTCTTTCAGGAGGTTCCTCAGAATCATGGAGTTGAGAGCAGCCTGGTGTACCAACGCAAACCAAGGACTACAGCTACCAGCATGTATCACCCTTCCAATACCACTGGAATGGCTGGTGGATCACAGGGGGCAACACCTTACAGAGATCCACAAGAAAGAATACAAGTATCACAATGCACCTGGGCCCAACTGCCATAACCCTGCCCGACCGGAGAGAAAGCAATGTTTGTTGTGCTGACATTGGACTTTCTTCAGTTCCTGGAGCCAAAGCAGGGACCCAATGCTTGCTAGAGATTCCAGAGACTTTCTACATAGGCGTTGTTGATCAGCGGCAGCTGGGCTGGAACCAGCTGGAAGTGGCAAAGCAGGGTGAGACTAGGGGACACTCTCCAAGATCCATATGGATAGCAACTTGCCTGATACAGGAGGGGAACAGAGAGCAAACAATCACATGCCTTACTGGAAGGATACCAAGGCTAAAAAGTGGGCAGAGAAAAGGGCCAATTATGAAAACTCCCAAAACGAATTACGGGGTCAGAAATGAGAAGCGGTCACAAAGTTGCCGTATTCTCTCTGTCACACATTTTATCTAAAATAAATTGGCTGAAAAAATGCTTCTCTAGCCCTATGCTAAGAATGGAGGCTCCCTAACAAAGAAACTAAGAATCAGTCTGTGGGGCAAGTAGTTATTAACTTAGAAACGGTCCTTGTGTCCAAAACCTTCTAAACTGACCCTCACACTAGAATCAAACAACTAAAGATGCACGGAAATGTCTCTGACATATGTTTAGGGAAAGGTGCGCATAATCAAAAACATACAAATAAATCCAAAAGTATTTTCCAAGGAGAAATCCTCCTTGAAACCAGAGGATAGTTCCCTTCCCCTGGCTATTTAGGCAGGATGGTGAAAGTGTCTGTTTCAAACAACAGTCTTTTTGGATCACAAGAGTGTCTCTTTATCCAACAATTCCTTGAATGTTTTACACTGGATTCAGGAAGTTCATGTTCACACAATATCTTCAAAAACTTCGATCAATGCCTTTGTAGAAAAAGCGACTTTCTTGACCAACAATGTCCTTATATATGTATTTGTTTGTTTTTATTAAACAAATGTCGTTGGTTTATAAAACCTTTACAAAAATAGCAATTTGCATTTTAAAGAATACATTATACATTACTAATTTATTTCAATCAGAATACATTTACAATTTCTTAGTTGTTTCTTTGAAACAGAAGATAAAAACAAACAAAACAATCCAAATAGTTTTCAATATACATACAGGACCATACAAGACCAAACCACCCATTCCGAAATTCAGTACAGGTAAGCCTTATATGATTTACATAATTCACTCCAACTGGCAAACCTTCTTTAAAAATGACAACACTCTTAACTTTAGGGGCCTAGAGTCCCCATGTACCATAAATAACAAAAACAAGTACCTCAGGACCCATTCCGGATTCCTAACAAAAGACCTAAAATATTGTAATCTCACAACAATGTCCTTATATTGGATTCACAGAGTTCTCATTCTGTAGACTTAAAGATTTGGCTGCTGTAATTTCCAGATTCCCAGGTAACCTTCCTTTCCAAGTATTTTGTATCACTGTTAAGCTTTTTCGTATAACTGTTAGGCTTTTCTTTACAACATCTGTTGGATTGCCTGGCATACTCCTCTGCCAGTAATCCTCGTATGGGTTCTTCAGATCCCCTGGTATACTTCCCTGCCAGGTATCCTCCCACAGTTCTCAAAATGCCTGGTGGTTTTGGCTGCCAGGACTTTTTGTGTGCATTTCTTCTTTATTGGATTACCTTGTATACTCCTTTGCGAGGAATCCTCCTTTGGGGCTCTTCAGATTCCCTGGTATACTTCCCTGCCAGATATGTTCCCCAAGTGTTAAAGTTCTTTATACATTTTCCAAAGGCCTATTGTGTTTGACTGCCACGACCTCTCTTTATGGCCTTCTTAGATTCCCTGGTATATTCCCCTGCTAGGGATCCTGCCACAACGTTCAGTCTTTTCATAACTTCAGTGACTTGCCTGATATACTCCCCTGCCAGGAATCCTTTCTCTGGAGGTATTATGGATCCACTGGCATACTCTCCTGCCAGGTATCTCTCCCCCCCAAATGTCAACTTTCTGGTGTCTTCTCTTTACCAGGACTTCTCAATTGGCTGTACTGTTACGTTCAATATATCACAACAGCATCTGCTTTGTTCTATCCAATATATTTGCTTAGGGTAACACTTGCTTCATCCCTCCCCTATGTGGACATCTCATGCATATGTAATTATTCAGATTTGGTTGTTGCATTTTTTCTTGTCGGTATTCAAATCTTCTTTCTCGTAAACCTTGATCTGAGATTAGGCTTTGCCTGTGTTGAAATCGTCTTTGAGTATAGTCCAAAATATCAATCTCACATACTTCATTCACTTGCTTTCTTGTTTGTCGGTACGCCCAAGGCCCCCAATGGCTCTGGGCCGACTGACCGGTGGTTTTTGGTGTCCTCAACTTATGGTGTGCCTCTGCATTGAAGTTTCAACCCTGGATTGGTTTCCCAGGCAATGCAGGCATCTCTCCAGCGTTCCCTGCGGTTTCGCGTTTACTCGCCGGCTTCCTTCTGTTGTCTGGACTGGAGAAAGTCACTTCCTGACTCAACCATACTTCCAGGAGCTCTGCTGTGCTTCCCATTGCTCCCGGGGTCCTCCAGGTATGCTTGCTGCTCTTCTCCTTTCTTCCTGCCACGCCGGTGTCTGTAACTCGCATTTGCGAGACGCAGCTTGGATGTGTCCGTCTTCTCCTCTGCAGTTCTCTCTCGTACTGTCTTTCCGAATGCTGCGGTTGCAATTTTTAAATATCCCGGTCAATTTAGTGCATATTGGAACAACCACTCTGCACGTTGGTCTTTCGACTTTGCTTAATATGCATTTACTCTTACCTTTTCCTCTCCGTCTCAGTACTTTATGTGAGTTGAAGTCCATAGATGCAATTGGATTTCCCGAAATGATGGTGTTAAAAAACTTCACAGACAGGAATGTCAGAAACAAGATGTTTTTGTGTCTTGTGAATGTTGGAGATATGCATGGAGTTTTGTTTAGAGTGACATAAAGGAACAGGTTTTGATGTTCACGATAAGGGGAAATTGTTGGGTGACAACAAGCCATGAAGAACTTCGGTTCTATAGGGTCTTCATCAGGGACGGGGTGGAGATACTGCATCTCATCTAATGGAATCATTCCTTCCCCCAGGTAGTTGTCTCCTCCCATGTGATCCTGCCTCATATAACCACCTCAGGGTCAGGATCAGATAGCGACTGCCGTCCCCTGGCTACAATAGAGGAGGTCACTGCCGGGGAATAGGTAATGAGTCCATCGGATTCACCACAGGTGATAGGAGGAGTTTGGGTTAGACAACGCAGAGATTGGCCCAGGGAGACTCCATTCACGATTACCAATGACAGGAGGAGAGGAGAGATAGAAAGAGTGAGAGAGGGAGTATATTCAGGAGGTAAGAGGGGAGCAGTGGTGGGATGAGTAAGAGAGTAAGATCAGGAGGATGTAGAGAGTAGGATCAGGAGGGAGGAAGAGGGTAGAGAAAGGGGTGAGAGGAGGAGTAAGCTCAGGAGGGAGGAGAAGAGTAAAACTAGGAGTAAGCGGTTGAGGAAGATCAGGAGGAAGAAAAGGAGTAATGTCCAGAAGAGGTGTAGAGCAGACAAGTGGAGGGAAGAGTGGGAATAAGAGTAGCAAGACAACTGGAAGAGAGGAAGGCTATGGGGAGACAATCAGGCTACCCATGTTTTGGTCACCTAAAAAGTCTCAGAAGGAGAGAGATGGACAAGGCTGTGGCCTTTAGGCTTCAACAGGGCAGGGTGAGCTTACACAGTAGGGTAATCCTAGCTATAATGAACCAACTCTACCTAATAAAAATGTATTTGGGAGTAGGAAGCCTTGGCTCAGGAGGTAGTAGCCCCCTTCAACGTTGATGGCAAGTGTGCAGGAACCACCCCTAGACTCAGTGCTCAAATTGCCTTGCTTTGTATGTTTGATATTAATAAAAACATAAATATACCAATATTGCAATGTGATTTATTGACAAACTTGGCACATAATTTACAGCGCAAGCACCACGTTTTATCAGCTGCATATCACAGTATTTACCGCAAATATTATTTCTCTTGACAAAGAATTGCAATTCTCATAGGCACAGGATAGCTAATGTATATACTATCACACTATTTACCAAATATGATATTTATCCTGACACAGAAATTACGATGAACTAGTGCAACTGAGGAATAATGTATTATATTGTGTACAACCTATTTTGTCAGTGTCACAAATAATTTGCTGCTAAATTAAGCAACCAACCTGTTGGCAGCCATGTGTACATGTCCTGTGGTGGATCATCAAAGAATACTTGTTCATAGCTGCAGGGTTCGAAATTGAGGGGAGCTAGGAGCTATTTAGCTCCTGCTCATAGCCTGAAAGAGCCTTGTTAGCTTAAAACCAACAGTTACCAGGAACTATTTTTGACTCCACAGACAAACTGATGCAGAATTACACAAACATGTGAATTCAACTCTGTGGATAATCTATAAATAAACATTAGGACACATCTATCTATATGAAAGCTAAAGCATTTGGGGTCATAAATAATGGATATTTATTTATTTATTGTTTGCTTCCTAGGCGCTTATACAGCAAATTAATTCTGTTTCAAAGAGCCCACAGGGCAACAGCGGGGAACATGGGATTGAAGTACATTAAAAACACAAATATAAATATAGTGGGGGAAGGAACAAACAAACATATTATGCCTTGTGAGTATTCAGAACGTGCAAGTGCAGCAAGGAATAAGGCAGTGGGGTAGGTGCTGATTGTCCGTGCTAATGGGTGAGCCACAGATGAAGTGCAAGGTATGGTAAGGGCTATACGGCCTGGAGCCGTATTGGGTACAAAAGTGTGAATCTGCAGGGCAGAGGGTGTGCCGGGGCAAGTGCCGAAGGTAGACAGAAGATTTGAAGATTGGGTGTGAGAAGTCAGGGGCCCAGAGGATGCATAAGGGTCCAAGAAACCAATCACAGCAACTGTGAGATTAGCAGAGGAGGGAAGATGGAAGGGGGACGGGGGGAGAGGAAAGTCTTGAGGTGCTTTCAGAATTTAAGAAGGTCCTGCTCAAGACATAGAGGGGGGGGGGAGGCTGTTCCAAAGGAGGGATCAAGCTGAGGAAAGCGAATGACCTCCTACTCTCTGTTCAGCAAAATGCTTTTCACGCAAGGAGTTGGTGCCAGAGGTACAGAGAGTATTTTGTAAGAGAGAGTTGCAGATAGTGTGGTCCCCGGCCACAGAGAGCCTTGCAGATGTTGCAGAGGGATTTGAATTTGATCCGTGCAGCAACCAGGAGCCAGTGAAGACTTTTTAGGACAGGAGAGATGCGGTCCCAGCGCTTAAGGCCAACGATAAGTCTTGCTGCTCTATTCTGGATTAGCTGAAGGGATTGCAGATTGATAGAAGGAAGATTGAGGAGGAGGCTATTGCAATAGTCAAGCCTAGAGAGAACTAGGGATCGGGAAACATTGAGCTTCTGGGGGAAAGTAATAAAAGCGAGAGTTCCTTTGAGAAGGAAGAGTTGAAAGTGGGTCTTCTTAGCAATATCCTGAGTGTGAGGGTGGTGTTGGAGGTGGTGTGTGACCCCCAGGCCTCCCGCATGCATACACACACGCACAAGCATGCAGTTAGAGAGACACGGGACGCGTGTTGCTGGTACGGTGTCCTGGCGGCAACTGGCGACCGGGACCTCCTTTATTCAATACGCGCATGCGTGAGCCGGAACGCGGCTCGCGGATGCTCACAACGGTTGCATACTACACAACAGGTGGAAGGAGAGAGAGCAGGTCAAAGATGACTTCAAGGTTTGTGGCTTCAGAAGATGGAGCAGGGGGAAGGCCCATGGAGGGAGGCCAGAGAGAAGGGAAGAAGGAGGGAGCAGGGTTCCAAATCAGAAGGATCTCGGTTTTGCTGGCATTGGGGCAGAGATCATTGGAAGTGCACCATGCATGGATGGCAGATAGGCAGTCAGGGATGAAGGAAGGTGCAAGTGAGTCAGCAGTAAGTCTGAAAAAGAGTTGAGTGTCATCTGCATAACACTAGAAGTTGGGGGAGAAGGGGGAGATCAGCAGTAATAGCTGAGCAAGGTAGATGTTAAGGAGCCAGGGGGAGATGATAGAACCCTGGGGGACACCGGAGGTGGAGAAGGAAATAGGAGAGGAGAAGGTGCCAAAGATGACTTGGGAAGAGCTGTCAATTAGGAAAGAGGTCAGCCACTCCAGTGTCCGTTCTGAGATACCAAGGGTATTGTGGAGCCTTTGAATGAGGATGGAGTGGTTGACAGTATCAAAGGCAGAGGATAGATCAAGTAGGATGAGGACAGCTGGGGAGTTGAAGTCCAAGGATGCAAGCAGTTTTTCAGGGGTGTTCAGAAGGGCAGTTTCCGTGCCTCTGGGTGCTCAGAATCCAGACTGATGGTGGTGGAGACCACCAACGAGTTCAGTGTGCGAGTTGGGTTGGGGCAATGCCAAAAGGAAGTCCCAGTGGTAGCTCCTGGTGACTGGTTACTATTGGATACCCATGAGCTAATTGGTGCTCCTGCTTATCCAATCTAATTATAGAGCCCTGTAGCTGTATATGTAGTGAATGGCTTCCCAGACATTATTGGGGATGTTGTTTAAAAATTTGCCATTTGGCTCCATATAAAAAATAAACACTCCTAGTTGGAAAGGTTGCCTGCTTGCCACTAAAATCCATCTTGAAAAAAACATGCTCACTGATTTGTATCCATAAAGGTGGTCCTTTGGCTTGTAGAATATTATCTGATTGAATGTAATGCATGCCATTAAATAATGCAAATAAGAATGGCTTTAAATTGAAATATAAAGCAATTCATGTTACACAGACAAGACAAAGTATTCAGAAAAACAGGCTATGTTTCAGAGTTTGTTAAAAGAAGAATGGTCATTTAAAAGATGCTTTCACAAGTTTGCTTTGATTTGAAAGGAAAACATGATGAATTGTACAACTTTTAGTATTCTACAGAGCAACGATCAACATTATGTTTATTGCCCATCATCTGATAGATTTAGTTAAATCTGTTAGTAATCCTAAACTTTACTAATTGCCAGTGCAAGTAAAAGTGACACAAGGAGAGCCTTTTTCGTTTAACAGGTAACATTCAATTTGTCAACTTTATTTGAATTCTGAAAGGTCGGTTTGCGCAGACGTCAGTTCTTTTTGAAACAGGAATGCCCAGATCAATTACCCATCATTTTGTTCTATGCTTAAAAGAAGAGTTGATGGCACATGTGGGTGACTTAAGACAAGGCCATGTTTCTAAATTACATAATAAAACATCCCAACAAGAGCTTTATATTGGATATTCAGGCCAAATGCATGAGCAGATGTCTAGGGCAGATCATCGATCCCTGGCCTGGATGAGCATTGGCTGAATGAAGACTGTGGCTTTAATGCCCACTCAGGAGTGAGGACATGTCAGGTAACAGAACCGCCAGCCCAAGCTAAGGCAGGCCTGCGTGAAGTGAGGGCCTCAGCTCCAGCTGTGGGATGTTAATGGCCATGTCTGCCCTCCTGAGCGGGCATGAAAGTCATTCGCACCCCGGGGTTCGTCAGGGGTACAAATGGCTTTAATTATTTTTGCTCGGGAGATTAACGCTGCTTGCGCAGCCGATCGCCTGAGAAAAAAGAAAAAGATAATGAAAAAAAGATGGCTGCCACCATATGGAACAGGGACTAGGTCCCTTTTTCATGTCTATGGTGGCGGCCGGGAGAGGGGAGGAGCACCGGGACCGGAGCACAGAGCTCCAGTTCTGCAGTTAAGTGGAGATGGAGGGAGGGTGTGTGAAAGGGGAACAGGGGATTTCCCTGTTGCCTCCCCATATTAACAATACACAACAAAACAGTGTCACCCAGAGAAGGGCCTCGGGTGGCTGGGAGAGCGGGCAGAGAATCTCTATTCTCACCCACTGTTCCAGCCACTTGATTGGCTGAGCACACTTCCCCGGGTGCGAATGTGTCTGTTTACAAATTGCAAACAAATAAGTCTAATTGTGAGCTTTACATTGGGGTTTCAGGCCAAATTCATCGCTTTTATTTTTAAGTTAATAACAGGTATCTAGGGCAGGTCATTGACCCTGACCTAATAGAGAATTAGGCTTAATGAAGAATCTGTTCCATAAAGTAGCCTATAAAAATAGTCCTTTGTTCATAACAACAGATGACTCTGTTGACACATGGGGCAAGCCTCACACATTACATTGAAGTTAAATTGAATAGCAAAACATGCACCAAAATATATTCATTTAAACTGCCAATGGTACATACATTATTGGCTCTAGATTTTCAACCATTTCTCTCTTTAGAAAAAAAAAAGATGTTTTCTGAATGGTTGTCAGATTGTCGGAAATGGCCTTTGAGTGGTGCTGCTTGATGATCACTGCACGTTGTGAGGTCCGTTCCTCTAGTCTTCCTGGTGCCGTCTTGGTTTAGCCTCTCTGCAGGAGCTGCTGGAGCGTTTCCACGTTTGAGTGCAATCTTTGTCTCCCCCTGGGTCAGGAGCCCTGTCCGCAAGTCTTGAAGGGCTCTGAATCGTTTAAATTACTCTACGATGAATTTGGAGAGGTCGGCAGTCTGCGGTTACGGTTCACAGAGGCCTCCAAAGGCTGGCGAGAGGACAGCGGAGCCGGGTGGGTGGTCATGCAGCTGGGCGGGCTAGCAGCCTTGAGGGGGGTGCTGATTGCCTGATAGGTTTTGATAGAAGGACAGACATAGTCAGACCTTGTTTCTGATGTTCCTATCCTAGCTCTGGTAGTATCCCATGAATTTGCCAAACAAGTCCGCTTGTTGCTTGATCAAGGCCTCATTTCTGTACACTGACAAATGGTACAGAAGATGTTACACCTCATACGGTCCACTATGCTTCTAATTCCGTAGAGGCCTCTCTGGACCTGTTAGGAAGCAACTATCATTTGCAAGGACAAATTAGTACTCCACTATCTGGTGGTGAGGCCAAATCTGTGCCCTCTGTTGTTTGTGTCAGTAGGGGTCCTTTGCATGTAGGGAATGGAGCCCGCTCTCATTCATGGGTGGGTTCAACTGGAGCTAATAGGCTCTCTATTGCAATCAGGCCAACATCATCGAAGATGTTCTTTCTCTTCCAACTCTAGCTCATATTTTTTACTTGTTGGATTGTGGACATTATAACCTCAATTGTGAAGTCGGGGAGGTTCGGGTTGTTCTGAAAGACCTTTGTGTAAAAATTTCCTTCATCGAGGGCTTTATTACAGCCAGCAACAATAGCTGTGGTTGGTGCCTGGAGCAGCAGTTGCCAGTCCCAGCTTGTGTTCTAGAATGGAGCCCATTGCCCAGGTTTCTAACCCGGCTGGGGTGAACCAGTCTTTCCATCCATCCTCCTCAGCTTCTGCCCCCGCCATCCAGGATGAGGTCTTCTGCATTTGCTACTATAGACCTTTGTGAGGGCCCGACGGTGAGTGCTATGATGCCAGAGTTTCATGGGGATGGGACAGAGATGGTCCCACTAGAACGTCCTTGCTTGATTGCCATTGAGTTTGAGGACCGTTAGGTTGGATTGAGCAGAGGGAAAGGTTCCGAAGCCAGAGTGAATTCCAAGGGTAGTTGGGTTTGGGAGGCATGCCAACAACAGAAAAAGCCTCAAGTCAAGAAATCTAAAATCATGAAATAATCTCAAGTTATCAAAAATGGTGGTTCTCTGAAATTCTTCACCGATTGAGAGCGCAAGTCTTGTCATCTCAAGCCGAGGATGATGTTGTTACTCAATGCCCAGCATTCAAGGCTTTGTCAAGTTCAATAATGAGACTAGTTGAGCAAGGGCAATCTCGTCCTGCTCCTTCTGTGATCTCTACGGCAAATATGAACGGGCGGCAAGGCTCAATAATTCAATTTCTAAGTAAACCTACTTTGCAGGCGCCAGGTGCTGGAACATGCTGTGCAAAATGAGGATACCAACTCTAAGGTGTCTCTGAGGGAGGAATCCATGGATCCATTGGATGCCTCAATTCTTTTGAAGGAAGGGCTTACCCTGGCGTCCAGGCTGGCGAATCCTTTGACGATTCATAAAGTGCCCTCACCTCCTTCAGGAAAGGAAACCAGCTCTTGTCTTCTGGTTTATTGGAAAAGCCATGTGTAACTCATTCTATTTTTAATTCCTCCTGTTTAGAGCAGGCTGGAGTTTTCGATCTCTTGGTGCTGGAACAGATTTTAGACTGTAATGACTCTGTAATTTTGAGTAGATCGAATTTTTTTGATTTGATTGCTGATGTCCCGGTCCTCAGGAATGTTTTCTCTAGAGATATTTTCCTAGTCGAGTTCCCTGTGTCTACTAGGACCGTTATTTTACATATTAAATCTAGAAGCATCTACGACTTATTGTTGAATGAAGCGGATACCCTAAGGATTGTGGACTATGACTTATTTGAATGGTTGCTGCTTTTTAGGAATAAAAGCATGCAGGAAAATTATACAGGTATTCCTGCGAGAGATATTCAGTTGTATCAACAGACTTTCATTATTTATTTAATTGTTTATATATTTATTTATCTAGGTCAGTTGTAATGCAGTGGGAAGGGGGCTCATTGTGTTCACAGGAAAAGGATTGGCAATGGCTACCAGGCTGTCTGGTTAATGATCAAACAGAAAGAAGTTTTAGATTCCAGCTATAGGAGTCCTGGGTAAATATTGCTTCCTGGAAAACCGGAGGATATGCATATCTGCTTAGGGTTGGAGGGGACACGGTTTTGTTAAGAAAGTTCTAGATCATTAATTTGAAGGAAGTCTGGATGCACCAGTCGTAGAAAACTACCAGGTCTATTTACAGACTGCTAGACAGGCTTCAATGGGAAGGCCTTCAGGTGGTCTACTGACAGCTCTTAAATAAGATATGGGCTGGTCCAGCAATCGAATCAGTGACGAGCACCCTGATATCCTTGCATTTCTTTGTCCCAGAATCAGACGTCTCAGGGAAGGATTGAAGAATTATTACTGGTTTATTTGTAGGACTCATCCTACATTCTATGAGAAGGATTTGATTTCTTGTGTGGAGGATCTTCAATACGAGCGGGTGAGTGCTGGGAAAGATGTGACTAGAATTCTTCCCTGGGATTTGAGCTGCTACTGTGAAGATGATTTTGATGTCACGGCTTTTAGGAAGTTTTCTCAGATGCAGTCTCTGGGATGGGATACAGTGAAATGGATCGAATTGCTGAGGGCTTGCGATCTGCATTGCTTGAATGTGGTGCATGTAGGTGGTGAACCTTTTGGAAAAAAACGTGGCATGCATTAAATGCCTCTTCAACTTTGGATTACATGTTCACCTCGCATTCCCTGTTAAATATTTGTTCTGATTTTAACATTTACAGGTTATCCAGTAACAACCATTCCCTACTAGCTTCCTCTTTCAAATTGCCTTTTGTAGAAAGAGACCCCTCCTCTGTAACTAATTTATATGTGAATAGTTCAGGTAACCGTTTGACTTGGCACCCGGGGAACATATCTAAATTTAGTACTGTATTCAAATGGAAGCTTGGGTTGATTATGGCTGAATTTTGGAGGGGGTTCTTTCTCAGTGCCTAATTTTGTACACTATATTAAGAAACATATCTGTGTCCTGGGGGCGAGGATCAGGGCGTGTGGATTTTCTGGTCGGAGGGTCCTATATCATATATTTGACAGTGCTACTCAAGGTAGGAAAAGGGAGCTTTGAAGGAATTTGCGTGAACTAAGAAAGGAAACCGCAGTCGCTGATATTTTGTAATGACAACAACATTAAAACAGTCTTTTAAGAATTGGGTGGAATCCCAAAAGGTGCACCTATATCAACAAGAGGGAGAGAACATCTTGCAGATTTTAAGGTATAAGGATTCCAAAGCTTTTTGGAAGTTGCTGAATGATAATCTGGGTTGGCAGGAGTATGTACAGGCTAATCCTATTGCGTAGGCTGTGTGGCTAGAGCAAATTAGTGCACTGTACTCCTTCGCTGAAGGAAATGTGTCTATCTATTTGGAGCCTGCATCTCATAACTGGGACCTGGGTTTGGACAGAGCTCATATGGAACATCTGATTAAGATTGCCAAGTCCTCGGGAGTGGCAGGTTCCAGGGGCATCTCTAACTTTATCATGAGAGTTGACCCAGCTCTTTGGGTGGAAATTCTGTATACTTTGTTTCAGGAAATTTTATTTAGGAAGTCCATTCCAGATTCATGGACGGTTGCTATCATATTACAGATTTTTAAAAAGGGTGATGGGCTACTGCCTAACAAGTATTGGCCTATCGCCCTTCCTGATCCTAGCAGTAATGTTTTTGCTACGCTTGTGCTATAAGCCCTGAACGATTGGACACGGCATGCTAATCGATTTCGGTATAAATCAATTGGGGTCCAGGAAGGGGCTTGGTACCCAGATAAATGCTTTTATTTTGTCTATGTCACTGAATAGTGAAAGATCTGAAACTAAGCTCCATTATGTTGTGTTTGTAGACCTATCGTCTGCGTTTGACATGGTTTTAAGATGTACCCTATGGAGGAAACTAGAGACCTGGGGCATTCCCAATGCTCTGCTGCAGATATTCATGGTCATTCATGGTGATTCCAAAGTACAACTCTGACTTGACATGGAGGGTAGGCTGTCAGAGCCAGTGACCACTTATCGTGGAGTGACAAGGGTGTGTCATAGCTCCAGCTTTGTTTAATCTATACCTCTCTGATGTGGGGACTTAGCTGGCCGGAATGTCTTCTTTTCCCCCTAATTTAGGGTCCCTCAAATTTCACTGTCTATTATATGCAGGCAATTTGGCCATTATGGATCAAAATCCTGTAGGCCTTCAACGTTCCCCCGAATGCCCCCGTTCTTTTCATGGATGTGCATGGCTTGTAAATTAACTGCCACAAACCAAAGGTTTTAGCTTGTGGGAGTAAGAGGAACATAGGTATATTTAAATGGCGAGTGAAGGGTGTGGCTCTTGTGCAGGTTGATATGTATTTATATCTAGGCTACACCATTTATGGTTGTCAAAATAAAGCGGTACACCTTGAAAGTATGAAGAAAAAATGCAGCACTTTTGCTGCTCAGATTAAGTGGATTGAGTCGAAATGGGGGAAGTTTTCTTTATTACTTGTTGTAACTTACTATAATATCTATTCCCTTGATTATGAGCCAGATTGGAACCTTCTCAAGGGTCTCATGAAGTATTAGGTATTCCAATAAAGTCCCAGTTGCTGTACTCCATTATGTGTTTGATCTCCTTTCTATGAAGGCTTGCTTTGAATGGAAGTCCCTATCCTTTTTTTTGAGAGATCAAATGTCATGATCACAGCAAAAGTTCCTACAATTGCGTCCAAAAAGAATTGGTCTTCAATCTACCATTCGTGGATGTTAAGAAAAAGCAACTCAGGGCAGTGTTAGGCATGGGCAGTACTTCCCAACACTCAACAGGGCTGCCTGGTTTATGCTGGAGGGGTGCGCAGGGTAGGTCTAGTTGTTTTCTGTCTCCTCCTATTTAAGCCCCTGCCCTCGAGCATTCCCTGCTTCGCGTTCGGAAAGAATCCAGTCAACGCTTGCCATGTCCAGCTTTAGGTCTTGTCACGTTCCAGCGCCACTAGTTACACTTCCCTTTCAGTCATTTTGGTTCCCTATTCAGCCGTTATTGTTTCCCTTAGTTCCCTGCAATTCCTATATTTCCAGTCATAGTATCTTCCACAGTCGGTGTTTGGAACTCTCGTCACAGACTTCATTCCGGTCACTCCTTTAGCCCCGTCATTTTCCAGTCACGGAACGACTTCCATAGTTCAAGAGTTTCCTGTCAGAAATGTTTCGCAAGTATCTTTGCACTTATCCTCTGAAGCAGCATAACTTTTCCTATGATATTGTGAAGTTCAGTGTTGCGTTGTAATCAGTTACTAAGCATTGTTGCGCGTAACGTATGGAGCTGGGTTTGCGCTTCATTAGCTACTGAGTGTTCCTTAGCTTTGGATCTTAGTTTGGCGTGTGTTCTTTACATATTGTGTGAGTGTGTTTCCTGAGGTAAATTCGTTTTCCGGTTGTGGGGCCCATTAATGCGGGGGTGTAGAAATTCCTCTCACACTTTAGGCACTCCTAAAATTTCCCAGTCCTAATTCCAGTCACTTCAGTCCGGCGCAGTTATCTTGGTTTCACACTCTTACCTGTTGTGTGATTATTTGTGCGCTGTACCTTTCCAGTTTATTGAACATTAGTGAAAATGTCCTTCCTAGCGACATTAGTTAGCACCATCTCCCCTCTTCAGAACTAGCGCCCCTGCACAGATGCAGGATGGAGAGCTAACAACATAAATTCCTAAGGTAATTAGAAAAGCTGAAGTTTTATATGAGAGTGTAGAATTAGTTTAACTCCATAGAAGTGCTAATCAAAATTCTTGTGTTGGTCCTAGGAACTCATATTCGTATGGTTGAAGGGAGGATTGGGAGCTACACCAATTGAGAAGAACTGTGTTACGTAGTTCCATCGTGAGTGTCCCCGCAGAGTCCAGGTAAGCGTTACAGAACGCGAAGCCGTTTGAAACATACTCTGCCTGGACATCATGGGAACTCCTGAGGTTGATCTGTTGGCCCAATTGTTGGGGGAATTGAGAGCGGAAGTGCATGCAGCACGTTCCGAAACTAATGCTCTGAGGAAAGAGTTAGTGGTAAACAGGGATAGAACGGAGGAGTTGGCCCGCCAATTATTGCAGTCACAAGCTGGTCAGGTTCCGTTGCCTTCTGGTAACCCCCAAGTTTCAGCCCCAATTGCACCATCAGTTCCTGTCCAAGTAATCGTACCAGGAAATATTCCCTTGGCCCCCCCAGAACGCTTTTTTGAAGACCCAAAAAGGTTTGCAGTGTTTCTAAATCAATGCAGGCTACATTTCTTATGCAGGCCGGGAACGTTTCCCACAGACCAATCTAAGGTGGCCGTTGTGTTGTCTTACCTGGGTGGGTATGCTGCTGACTGGGCAGTTCCTCTTGTCAATAGAGATGATCCTGTGTTGAGAAACTTTCAAAACTTCCAATGTGAACTAGAAAAACTTTTTGCCCGCCACACCCAAGGACAAGCATTAGATAATGAATTGTTGTCACTTCGACAGGGTAATCAAGATCTGCTAGCATATGTAGCCACTTTCAATAGACTTGTTGCAGAAACCAATTGGCCCTCAGAGAAAAGAACTACCTTGTTTTACCGTGGGTTGCGGGGTGAGCTGAAGGATGTCCTAGCACAAGTGGTGAACCCACCAGAAGGAATTGCCGAATTCATAGACTTAACCATCCAGTTGGATCACCAACTTCAAGATCGGAGAATGGATCGAGGTCGCCCAGAGAGTCGGGAATATTTTGTTCGCCCCAAGGAAACTTCTGGAAGGGTGTCAACAGAAAACCATGCCGAACCTATGCAACTGGGTGTCATTCGTGGTCCTATCTCCCAAGCTGAGAGAGAAAAAAGGCGGCAGCAACAGCTCTGTTTGTACTGCGGGAAGGCTGGTCATTTCCTGAAGGACTGTCCTGTGAAACCTTCACGAAAACCCCTGGGCTGTGTTAGTCAGGAAAAGAAGGAGCAAACTCCGGAAAACTTAAGTGCACGACAAGCATAGAGGTCAGCTTGTCGAGCGTGAAGAAGGTTTCGGCGACCTCACACTTTGTGATTCCAGTTATCCTATTCAGTCAGGATTGTCCTACAAAAAAATTCACGCTAAACGCTTACATTGATTGTGGGGCCATCGGCAACTATATGGATTTAAACCTGGCAAGCAGATTGGGCATCCCGTTAACTGATAAGTTGGAAGCAGAAAATGTTTCTGGAGTGGATGGCACTCCCCTTGTGTCAGGTCCAGTTACACAACGCACTAACGATATCATAATGCTCTGCCTGGGGGAACACAAGGAGGAGATTTCCTTTGACCTTATTCAGGCGCCACAATTCCACAACATCCTAGGAATTCCTTGGCTAGAAAGACATAATCCTGTCATTGATTGGCGTGCAAGAACTGTGGTGTTTGGTTCAGAGTGTAAAGAAACTTGTAATGGGACAGAACATGTTCAGGAAAAGAAACTACCGCCGAACACTCCGGAAGTCACGTTGGGTCTCATCGGTTTGTTGCCCTATGAATATCAACGGTTCCAGGATGTTTTTCAGGAGGAGAAGCAAGCTGAAGTCCTGCCCCCTCATAGACCTTATGATTGCCAAATAGATCTGGTTCCAGGAGCCCAACTTCCGTGCCATCGAATTTATGCATTAACTGAAAAGGAAAACCTCCAAACCAAACACAACCACAAACCTCCAGCACAGCAAACCGCACGAACTTCACTACACTGCAACAACAAAACAAAAACACACATAGACTCGCACATCAGCACACGACGACTACCGGCCGCATACACCCCAGGCCCAGCCGACGGAACCACCGGGCTGAGGCTGCCAACAGCACATCACTGCAATCTTGCACTTTTCCAGCCTCCACCCACTAACCCACCCCTCCCTCCCTCTTTCAGAGCCGCCAGAGCGCCAGGGGACCACTCCGGTGGTGATAGTGCGCGGTACAAATGACCTTTAACATTAACATTAACATTAACATTTGAAAACGTATCTGGATCAGTATTTGGCCAATGGATTTATTCGACCATCCAAGTCCCCAGCAGCATCGCCTTTGTTCTTTGTGCCCAAAAAGGAAGGAGACCTAAGAACCTGCATCGATTACAGGGCCCTAAATCAAATCACTATAAAGAACCGATACCCCTTGCCTCTGATTTCCACGTTGCTGGACCAGGTGAAAGGAGCCAGGATCTTCACCAAACTAGACCTTCGTGGGGCATACCATCTCATTCGCATTAAACCTGGAGATGAATGGAAGACTGCCTTTCGCACACGTTATGGACTCTTCGAGTATCAGGTTATGCCCTTTGGGTTATGTAACGCGCCAGCAGCCTTTCAGTCATTCATGAATGACATTTTTCGGGAGCTTCTGGATATCTGTGTTGTGATATATGTGGATGACATCCTGATTTTTTCTGCCGACCCCCGGGAACATGTCAAACATGTAACTTCTGTTCTTCAAATCCTCAAGGAAAACCTCTTGTATGTAAAATTGGAGAAATGTCACTTCCATGTTCCAGAGGTGGAATTTTTGGGATTCATATTGTCTTCGGAAGGAGTGAAAATGGACAACAAAAAGGTTGACGCAATTCTATCCTGGCCAGCTCCAACATCAGTTAAAGGAGTCCAAAGTTTTTTGGGGTTCGCCAACTTTTATCGACGATTTGTGTCTGATTTTTCTCAGCTGGTTCATCCTATCACGTCGTTGCTGCGAAAGAATAAGACCTTTGCTTGGACAAATGAGGCTGGTGAGGCCTTCCAGAAACTGAAAGAGAAATTCACTGCAGCTCCTGTCCTTCAACATCCTAAGTTGGATCTTCCCTTTGTGGTAGAGACCGACGCATCCAACGTCGCCATGGGCGCAGTCTTGTCGCAGCGTGATCCTATCTCGCACGAATTACACCCAGTGGCCTTTTGGTCAAAAAAGTTCTCAGCAGCGGAATTGAATTATACAGTCACCGATAAGGAGTTGTTGGCGATCAAGTGTGCATTGAAGGAATGGAGACATTATCTGCTTGGGGCTAGGCACACAGTTACCATTTTCACAGATCATCGGAATCTGCAGTACTTGCGTTCGGCAAAGGCACAATCTTCGCATCAGTTGAGATGGGCTCTTTTCTTTGCTGAGTACGACTTTGTTATCACATTTCGGCCTGGTATCCATAATGGAAAGGCCGACGCTCTGTCCCGAATTGGTAAGGGAGAAGAAGCTTACAGTGCCACAACTCCGGTGGAGATAATTCCAGTTGAAAAGGTGCTTGGAGTCATGGACGTTACAGATTCCTTATTTGAAAAATTGAGAGTTGAAATCAAAGCCAATATCAGTACAGCAGAATTGCAAAAATGGGAATCCGAAAAGGAACATTGTTATGTACAGGACGATTTGCCCTTTTATAAGGGACGACTATTCTTGCCAACTCAAAAGCTACGAGAGCAAGTGATTACAGACTACCATAGTGCACTAATGGAAGGACATCCGGGAGTCGCTAAAACCTTAGAAAGAGTCAAGAGATCGTATTGGTGGCCAACCTGGCGTAAGGATGTAATTCAATTCATCAAGACCTGTGGAGTTTGTGCTCAAAATAAATCGCAGAAAATGAAACCTGCCGGTCTTCTCAAACCATTGGAAGTTCCGCCTCTTCCTTGGCATACACTCTCCCTAGATTTTATTACAGACTTACCCAACTGTGAAGGATTTGACACCATCCTGGTGGTGGTGGATCTATTTTCTAAGATGGCACACTTTGTGGCATTGAAAGGATTGCCTACTGCGTCGGTCCTAGCCAGGGTATTTTTGGAAAACATTGTAAGGCTGCATGGCTTTCCTTCCATTGTGGTGTCTGATCGGGGAAGTCAATTTGTCTCTGAATTCTGGAAAAGATGTTGCAAGATGGCTCAGATGGAGATACGTTTGTCCACTAGTTATCACCCACAAACCGATGGGCAAACAGAACGCACAAATCAAACGTTGGAACAGTACCTCAGGTGCATGCTTCATCAAACTGACGACTCTTGGCAGAAAATATTGTGGATTGCAGAATATGCCTACAATAATTCCGTACACTCCTCGACTGGATTAAGTCCATTCTTCACTGTATATGGTCGGCATCCACAAACCTCGGTTCATGATCCACCTGAATCTCTGGAAATGCCTGCTATAAAGAAACTGCATGACAACATTATAACCGCTGTTCACCTAGCCAGAAAACAGTTGTACTTGGCGAAGACCGCTCAGAAGAGGTTTGCGGATCAAAAGCGAAGAGACTCCCCGGAATACAAGGTGGGAGACTCAGTGTGGTTGGCTACAAGGAATCTGAGGTTGAGAGGATCCAGGAAATTTCTTCCAAGATTCTTGGGTCCTTTTACCATTGAGAAGATCATCAACCCGGTGGCCATGAAATTAACACTCCCCAAAAACATGAAAATTCATTCAGTGTTCCATGTGTCTTTATTGAAGGCTGTAAGTCCAAATACCCGAATCCAGGGTCCACCGGCTCCTGTAATTGTGGAGGGTGACCAACCAGAGTACGAGGTGAAGGCTATCTTGGACTCTAAGGTTGTTCGCAGAAAATTGCATTACTTGGTGGACTAGAAGGGTTATGGGCCGCAGGATAGAACTTGGGAACCCCTCGAAAACATTCACGCTCCCCGATTAATTAAATCCTTTCATCTGAATAATCCTAGCAAGCCAGGGGGAGAAGGTTTCACCGTAGGAGGGGCCTTGGGGGGGAATACTGTCATGATCACAGCAAAAGTTCCTACAATTGCGTCCAAAAAGAATTGGTCTTCAATCTACCATTCGTGGATGTTAAGAAAAAGCAACTCAGGGCAGTGTTAGGCATGGGCAGTACTTCCCAACACTCAACAGGGCTGCCTGGTTTATGCTGGTAGAGTGCGCAGGGTAGGTCTAGTTGTTTTCTCTCTCCTCCTATTTAAGTCCCTGCCCTCGAGCATTCCCTGCTTCGCGTTCGGAAATAATCCAGTCAACGCTTGCTGCTGACCAGCTTTAGGTCCTGTCACGTTCCAGCGCCACTAGTTACACTTCCCTTTCAGTCATTTTGGTTCCCTATTCAGCCCGTTATTGTTTCCCTTAGTTCCCTGCAATTCCTATATTTCCAGTCATAGTATCTTCCACAGTCGGTGTTTGGAACTCTCGTCACAGACTTCATTCCGGTCACTCCTTTAGCCCTGTCATTTTCCAGTCACGGAACGACTTCCATAATTCAAGAGTTTCCTGTCAGAAATGTTTCGCAAGTATCTTTGCACTTATCCTCTGAAGCAGCATAACTTTTCCTATGATATTGTGAAGTTCAGTGTTGCGTTGTAATCAGTTACTAAGCATTGTTGCGCGTAACGTATGGAGCTGGGTTTGCGCTTCATTAGCTACTGAGTGTTCCTTAGCTTTGGATCTTAGTTTGGCGTGTGTTCTTTACATATTGTGTGAGTGTGTTTCCTGAGGTAAATTCGTTTTCCGGTTGTGGTGCCCATTAATGCGGGGGTGTAGAAATTCCTCTCACACTTTAGGCACTCCTAAAATTTCCCAGTCCTAATTCCAGTCACTTCAGTCCGGCGCAGTTATCTTGGTTTCACACTCTTACCTATTGTGTGATTATTTGTGCGCTGTACCTTTCCAGTTTATTGAACATTAGTGAAAATTTCCTTCCTAGCGACATTAGTTAGCACCATCTCCCCTCTTCAGAACTAGCGCCCCTGCACAGATGCAGGATGGAGAGCTAACAACATAAATTCCTAAGGTAATTAGAAAAGCTGAAGTATTATATGAGAGTGTAGAATTAGTTTAACTCCATAGAAGTGCTAATCAAAATTCTTGTGTTGGTCCTAGGAACTCATATTCGTATGGTTGAAGGGAGGATTGGGAGCTACACCAATTGAGAAGAACTGTGTTACGTAGTTCCATCGTGAGTGTCCCCGCAGAGTCCAGGTAAGCGTTACATCAAATTTCCCTAAGTGAATTCTCTTTTCTCTAAACATTTTATTCTCTTGAAAAATAATCCCTCCCCTCAGTTTTCAGGATGGGTAAACGGTACTTTGTCTGTATTATTGGGTCTGTATAGATCCTTAGAGTCATTGGATTTAGAACCATTTACATTAAAAAGGGCTGTGGAAGAGCGAGACTGGATACAGATGAGCAAAGCTGTGAGAAAGTACATCTTATTCCGTAATGTTTCAAAAATTAAGAGCGCCTCTTGGTTCTGGAATTATACATACAGAAGTTCCCCTCTCCTGCATGGAGAATGACATTTTTAAGACTTGGTTTGAATGTATTCCCTACTAGAGGGATTGAAGGAGCTAGGAATGGTATTAAAAGAGGCCTCAGGAATTATAGGTTTTATGCTGATAACAGTGTAGTTTAAACTGTTGCTGAGATATCCACAAATGTTGTTGACTAGATATAAGTAGGTTCATCCTTTTATAAAACAGTGTAGGTTCTTTGGACTCAAACCTAGCAGGAAGATTGGTATCTCTGACATTGGCAGTTATTTGTTGTATTGGAAGAGATTATGGGACCCCAGTGATGAACGTGCAATGAATGTTAGCTGGCGGGGTCCAGTGTTTGCGATTACTGTCTTTGTCACCATGGATTATAGTCTAACAGTGGTTATGAAGTTTGGATGTTTTATCAAAGTCTTACGATATTTAATGTATGTACGCTGATTTATGTATGTATTTTTTACATGCTCATGTTTGTTTAAGGTTTATTGTCAAACTATAAACACAATAAAAAATGATACATTTAAATTCAGCAGAAAAAAGAGAAGCACATGCATGTAAAAGATTTACATAAATATGTATTCTTTGTTGATAAATGTACATATTTTAATAACTCTGTTATTCAAGCAGTGAAAGAAACATACAAGATGTCTCTGGATTCAGAATGTTCTTACGAATCTGAATATATCATTCTTATCAATGTCACATGTCCACACAATGAATTACATAAAATGGATATTCCAATCCCATTTTCATTCCACTTTCCTGTTGGGAGGTCTAGCTCATAGCTGACACATCCCATTATAAAAAAGACAATACATTGGGCCCAAAGAAGCCAGGAAGAGGCCCCTAGTGGGTGTGAGTAAGTGAAGGAAACCTATCACAGGCTTGTCCAATCCAAACTTGTTTTGTCAAATGATGCTGCATGCTGGAGTTTGCTCAGTATTTCAACTCAAACATATAGGAAGGAGGAGAGTTTTGGGAAAGCAAAAAAGCAAAAGAACCCACCCAACAGGGGAGATGCAGATTGGGGCTCCAAATGGAAGTAGCTGATGAGAAATCACTTTAAGAAGGCTTTTGCCAGATGAGTGAAGAGGTCTTCCACAAGACAGAACCAGATTACCTGAGAGGGTATTTGGGAACAGGTGGACAGATTTAAAGGAAGAGATTATCTGGCAGTGAGGCCTGACTCTGGTTGATGTCCCTACATGCCCTTTGGCTTTGAAAGACAAAACAAAAGTGAGTACAATGATCCTGCAGTATTTATACAAATCTCCCAATAATTAATTAAATCAAGATAGCAATTAAAGGAATTCTGTGGGAATCCTGTTTACATGCTATGTCACTGAAATGGGGTAAATAGTACGAGAATACCCAATATAAAGCTCTTGTTGGGATGTTTTATTATTTAATTTGGAAACAGGGCCTTGTCTTAAGTACACCCACATTCTTGCTCACTAGGCCCAACCACAAGGATCTGCGGGTTGATCAGAGTGGCTGTCTCCCAGGCCTCCTCTGCCATCTCCATGATTTTTGCCAATGGCCAAGTGAACTTTAGAAGCTTGTCTTGGCAGTCGGCTCATGATCTATCTATCCCCTTGCGAATGTCCTTGGCATACTTCACCATGTCAGTATTTTTGAGTCAATCACAGGGGGTCGGCTGCCTTGTCTTGCAGGAGAGGCCAAAGGCATTCTGCCCTGAGTTTGTTGTATGCTCCTTTGCTAAGCAACATTTTGAGGCATCTAATTAGGTAAGTTGCTACCTTGGCTGGGGATCACACTCAGATGACATGGGACGTACCAAGAGGTCAGGATCAGATTCTCCTTCCAATTGCTCTGCAGGGCTCTTGTCCCTCTTGCTCTTGTGAGATGCCCCGCTGCTCTGTGCTATCCTCTGAGCTGACTGACGCCACTGACTCTTCATCGCCCACATAGCCGGGCGTATTGCTGGTCTCATGACCCTACTGATTTTCCTCTGGGCTCAAGGGTACGTCCTCGCATTATGCATGATTCCTGGACTGCGGCAGCTTCTTGTAGTGATGTGAGCCCTTATGATGGTGCTTGGGAGGGAACCCCGGGGGGTAACGGCTTGTATCACCTTGCGGGTGCTGCGCTTATCAATGCAATCTTCCCTGTGCATGACCTTCTCTTTCTGCATGGGTTGGAATGCCCTGGGGACTTGTGCAAATGACAGCCAGTCACTGAGAAAGTCTGCCTTAGCGGATAGAGGCCCCAGCCTTTCCCAAACCGCCTGCTGTAACAATCTCTGCTTTTTGGGCAACCGGCTTGCTCTGGAAGGGACCTTTCCAGCTGACTCTTGCTCTGAGGATGGCTCAACCATATATGCCATGACAGGCTGTTGCTCACTCTCTCCAAATGGGCACGTTAAGGACTCCAGCAGAGTACTGCAACACACTATCACAAGCTAGTACTTAATCCAAGGATACTTGGGCGGCCTGGGCCCGTCAGGAGTGGTATTGCCCTCTCTGAAATCAGTAGGTGGCATGCTGCTGCTACTTCTCACTCTGGCCTGCAGTGTAAATGAAACAGCCAGCAGGTGGCGCCTCTAGGGCATTCCTCAGCAGGCTAGGAAATGTTATCCATCACAATTTGTCAGGATCACAGTTTATCATGCTGTAGCTACCAGAGACTGGAGAACGGGAACTTAGACTCAATCCGTGAAAGAAATGTGATGCGGGCAACCGGATCTTCGTAGGAAGGTCCTGGTATGGCGCTGTCACATTTCTTCCTCGGTCAAGTTCCTTGCAGCTTCGTGCTGCCACACCGTGATGCAATTCAAAGAGCAGAAACGCTCAGGAAGCTGCACTGCGTACACATGCTGTGTAATCTAAAGTGCACTGAAATAAACTGGCTAACTCACCTAAGCAATCCCCAGCACAAAGAGATTCGAAGGTACTTATCTGCTGTTAAAAAAGAGGTGGAAGAGAAAGGACGCATAGTGTGATGTTGCGTGAAGACACTGCATGTGTGTTCAGCAAGACACAACAAATGACGACAAGGCTGATCAGAGTGCATACCCGCTGATTTGCATAATATCAAGTGGGCATCCGACATTGGGATGTACAAGCTTGTGCAGCCGTGCCGAGTCCGGAGGAATCCCTCATCTAGCTGTATCCCACTGGTAAGAGCCCTGGGCCATCCTCACGGCCACACCATTACCCACTCTTTGGAGGTGTCCCCACCTCAATTTGTGGAACTCTTGAATCTGCATGCCTGCTTTCCTACCATTGGTGCCCCCACACTGGCCTGTCCTTCCTCAGTGCTGGGTGTAAGAACACTGCATCCACCCCACACTGTGTGGCATTAGGCATGGCTCTCTCACGAGAGTGCGTGTGCGCTCACTCTCACAGGTATGACACCAGTGGGCACACCCCATGACCACGGCTGGTGTGGAAAAAGGGTTGTGGCTCCTATGGCGTGCTTGTGCACCCACCAGTGAGAGGTGTACGGAGAGGCTGTTCAACCCCAAGTGAAATCACAGCATTTTGCCATGTCAGAGGAGGAAGAAGGTGTGCCAGCACCACCACCCAGAGGTAGATCATCCCGTCAGCAGGGCTCATTAGCCCCACTCTATGAATTTGACGTTGATGGAGACATGGCCAGTCTAGGCCCATGCTGGGAACTTTGTCACAAATGCCTAGAAATGTACTTTGATGCCACTGGTGAGTGCAATGCCAGAGCAAAAAAGTCCACACTAATCTTCTCACCCGGCTCCGCTGTCCACAAGATTTTCAAGACACTGGGCCTCATTTCGAGTATGGTGGTAGTCATGGCGCTATTTGTGCCATGACTACCTCCCATACCGGTACCAGCTCCGACTTGGTTCAATGGGGACTTACTGGTGTAGTCCGACCTTCTGGGACCAGTAAATCCCCATTGAAAAAGCCATTCCCCATTCGAGCCCCCATAGGGCTCAATGGCAATGGGGAAAGAGCTAATAACTTTATTAGCTCTGAAGTCCCTTAACGGATCCCGTCCATAACGCCTGGTCAGACCAGGCGTTAAAGGAGGGACCCACTAAGGGACCTCGGAATAGGGCGCAAAAGGTTTACCAGCACCGGTGTCCTTACCTGTGCCGGTAATCCCTTTGTGCCCAACTCAGAATGAGGCCACAGAGTCCATCGGATAGATCATACGGAGCTGCTGTTGCTGCCTTATCAGAGTACTTTGCGCCGATGGTCCACACTGACTACGAGAAGTTCGTAATGACAAATGCATTGCAAAAAGATGACAAAAGTCTGGATGCATACCATAGCTGCCTACGGCAACTCACATCTACCTGTGCAGAGACTAATGAAGAAGAGGAGGTGAGAATGAAAATAAATATTGGGTGTTCTTCAGTCAAACTACGCCAACAGATGCTCCGTGAGCATGGAATTCCGCTACCAAGAATCCTAGAGATGGGGCGCCCCCACGAATTGCTGATGTCAGGGCATCAGGGATGGAGTCAGCAATGAAGTCCGCCAAGCTGGAGGAGGTGTGTGCAGTGGAAAAAGGCCCAGCAAGAAGCTCTGGTGGCAGAGGTACCTGGCGAGAGAAAAAACAATGAAATAGCGCCACCCCAACTCTGTGCCTGTAAAGCGGCTACGACCTTTCTCACAGCAAGGACTGTCCTGCAAAATGGTACACATGTACAGGTGTGGCACTCAGAATCACTTTCTGCGAGGAAAATAACGATCCAGAGGACCGTGCTCTGTGAAGATACTGAACACCACCATCCCTGTACTCCAAGATACCGGGGCATCAGTAAACATAGCCCATTACAGAAAAATGCATGACCCCCACCACTCCAGAGCAAGGGTGTGCGAATATTTACATTTGGAAGCCAGACTCTATTACCTATGGAACGAGCATTTGTGAACCCAGTGCAGTACATGGACAAAACGATCAAAGCAGGATTCTTCGTGTCTAAAGTGGGTGACCAAAAAACCTGCTAGGGTGTGCGGCGGCTGAGGCCCTCAAGCTAAATTCAATTTGCACACAAAGTCTTTACGGAATATGTGGAAGCATTAGTTGAATGATTCAAGAATGTCTTTACAGGCATTGGGTGCATGACAGGGGAGCCAATACGCCTCCACATAGACGAAACAGTCCAACCTGTGGCGCTGAAACACAGGAGAGTACCTTTCCACCTAAGAGAATGTGCTGAAAAGAAAATTCAGTACCTCATTGATCTGGATGTCATTGAACCTGTAGAAGGCCCCACACCATGGGTGTCCCCAATAGTTGTTGCACAGAAGCTTAAGCAACCCAACAGTGTAAGGATATGTGTTGAAATGAGGCCGCCGAACAAAGCATCAAATGAGAACACTACATAATGCCAAAGATCGACGAAATTGTGGCTGGCCTGGAGGGTGCTACTTTCTTTTCCAAGCTGGATCTAAGAGCCGGGTATCACCAGCTCGTGCTACACCAAGAATCCAGGTACATAACGACATTCACAACCCATATCGGTCTTTACCGGTACAAAGGATTCAATTTTGGGATCTCGTCGGCAGCCAAAGTGTTTCAAAACACTATCCGAGCAGCCCTGGCCAGACTACAAGGGATGCTAAATGTGAGAGGACGACATCCTTGTCATTGCAAGATCAGAAACCGAACACCTGTAATTCCTGGGAGCAGCAATGAAAAGAATATGATTGCTGGGGCTAACTCTCACCATGAAAAATGTGAATTTGTAAAGAAAAGAATCAAGTTGTTTGGGTTTATATTCCAAGAAGGTGGAATATCAGCTGTCCCAGCCAAGTTCAGAGACGTCCACGACACCAAGGCACCCGAGACCATCTCTAAAGTAAGAAGCTTCCTGAGCCTGTTTACTTACTGTGGCCGATTTATAAAACACATGGCAACCCTGTCAGAACCCTTGCGAAACCTTGCCAAAAAGTCTACACCTTGGCAATGGACGCCGCTAGAGCAGCGGTCGTTCGAAGACATTAAAGCTGCCCTATCTGAAGACTGCACGTTGGCTTTCTTTGACCCTGGCAGAAGCACCAAGATTGTTGTAGACTCCAGTCCTTTTGGATTAGGGGCTGTACTCACACAGGCTGACCAGGGTGTAAATCCAAGGGCAGTTGCGTACGCAAGTCGCGCTCTGTCACCCACTGAACAGAGATACTCCCAGATAGAGAGAGAAGCTCTGGCAGTACTCTGGGGATGCCACCACTACCATTTATATATATATATGGAAATCCAGTCTAGGTCATAACTGATCATAAACCGTTAATTCCCATCATGACAGATGGCTCATCAAATCCCCCACCACGAATAGAAAAGTGGCTGTTAGCGTTACAAGAGTATGGAGTGAACCTAACGTACCGACCGGGAGCGAACAATGCAGTTGACTACCTGTCCAGGCATCTGAACAAGAGAACTGATGGTGGGCGGGGCGATATCTTGGAGACTGAAGTATTCTTGAGGTTAGTTACTGCGGGGACAATACCCAACTGCATGGAAATCGATGAGTTAAAGGAAGCATCTGCGAGCGACAGCTGTTTCCAGCTCCTGAGAGGCACCATGGTGCTAGGGCAATGAAAAGCCGCCCTGGAGAACTTTGGCAACAAGACACAGGAGGTGAAAGCGACCTTGGAATAGCTCTGGAAAGTGAAGCACGAGCTAACATTTACTGAGGATGGCCTCCTCATGAGAGGCTCACTTATGGTGGTCCCCAATGTACTAGTGAGGAAAGTGATCGCATTGGCCCACCATGGGCATCAAGGAACTACAAAGACAAAGAGTCACCTCCGGTTGAAGATATGGTGCCCCGCCCTCACACAAAAAGTAGAGGAATTCATAAAGAGTTGTGTGTGGTGCCAGGCAACTGCCCCGAGACACAAGGAGCCCTCAAGATAATGCATGCCAAGGAGTGAAGAACCTCAGGACTGAGTACACATGGATTTTGGTTTGACGCATCATCAGTCACACTTCCTGGTCACTGTGGACCAGTGGCCTCGGTACCCATAGGTAGAGTTCATTCAATCCATGGCCCTCCATGACGTAGTGCCCGTGTTAGAGAAAATCTTCAGCACGCATGGTTTCCCAAGGACAATACGCTCAGACAATACTGCACCACCCCACACTTTTCAACAGGGTTGGCCCTGCGGAATCTTTGTTTCAGGTGCCCACAAACTCTTCTCCACGAGGTGGGAGGGAGAGTCCCAGGCACCATAGACAATGAAGCAGTCTATGTGAATAGACAGATGCTGATTGAACAGGAAAATGTATGTAGAGGCCTCTGAGACTATGACATGAGACTATGACATATATGTAGGCGTCATGGTCCTTGTACGCACCCGGAACCCTGCAGGGAAGATGTCACACAACCAGAAACCAACACCACTCTGGGTGGTAAAGGTACATGGATCACAAGTGACAGCGGCAGATAGCCAAGGACAAATTACCAGGAACTTGAGTTTCTTCTATTGGTTGTCTGGACCACCAAGCCAAGAAAGGGAAGGGCGCTAGAGGAGATCGAATGGTCGCGCCCCATGCGTAGACATGAGTGATGGTGATGAACATGGAGAGATACCACAGAATGAAGGGAATAACCCAGGCAACGAAGCCCCAACCACTAAGGTGGGAGAAGTGCCAAAGCTGGTAAGAGAGCAACGATTTCCTATGCTTGAGTCCCGGTTCCAGCCAGCGTTCCTGCCAGACTATGATACGAACACATGAGCATAGCTGGTAATGTGATTGGAGAAGATCACCTAGTTGGTGCCCATTTACGTACTTGGTTAGCAAATGTTCAAGTTTTGTTTCTGTATAAAAAGGGAAGAGTTTGATCTTGTGTGAACACACGCAGTGACGAGGCACGTCACTGTGTGCACAAATAAAGACATGCTTGCCGTAAAGGCAGTCACGAGCGGGGGGCCGATGAGAACAGAACTGTTGTCTGCGTCTTCATTGCGCTTACTGCATGGTGAAGCCTAGCCACACACCACACCCGATGCATGTGTGACACAACACATAGGGGGTCATTACAACCCTGGTGGTATGGGGTTAACAGGCCGTTAGAGCTGCCAGCCCTGTTAACCCCCTACTGCCTCATTACGAGTTCCGCTCGCGGGACCCGCTAAGGACGCCTGGTTTTACCAGGCGTCCTTAGCGGGTCCCGCAAACGGTCCAGCATGCTAACAACCGTTGTTAGCATTCTCCCCATTCCCATTGAGCCCTATGGGGGCTCGAATGAGAATGGGGATGGGTTCCTGGAATGGGGAAATACCGGGCCCTCCACGGTCGGAATGGCCTGATATTTCCTCATTCCAGGAACCCGGACCCGGTACCCGGAATGGGGGTAGCCATGCGCAAATAGCAGCATGGCTACCTTCAAGGTCGTAATGACCTCCATAGTGTTTATGAGGGGGTTCTAGCCTTGATTGGAGGACTGTGGCACATGGAAGTTGGTGTCGTAGCAGTCAAGTTTCATGTTCCAGAAATGTTCCAGAGACCCAGTTCATGGAAATAGAAGTTCTTGCAGTTTGGTGATGAAACTTGTGGTTTTGTGTTTGGTGCTCGAGTAGCGAATTAAAGAGTTGAGCATAATACGAGCCTCTGGGTCTTGACATAACATTGTAAACCCAATGCAATCCAATGGGAGAATTCGATTTTCCCACTTTTTCTAACAAAATCTCTGGCCACGGTGCTCCAGAACGTTGGCGTGTGTTAAGGGCTCCGTGGAGGCGAGTCCCTGCTTCAGCTTGCACACAAAATGATACACTGGAGCCAGCGTTAGAGTGGAAGCAACTGGCAAGTGGGAGACCGCACGCCTCTTTTATTGACATACAACAGGCAATCACAGAAGTCTTTCCTAGAGACGTGCTGTGATCACTAGAAATCCATCACGTGAAAGCGCAAGCTGTGCTTTAGTTACAACATCCCATTCCAAGGGAAGAACCATGAACATTAACGTAAACTTTATTTTAACAACAGCACTATTGAGAACGAAAGTTCATCTGTGCACCTAGCCCTGGCCACCTCTGCATCTGCGCTGGTGGGCACAGGCCTTCTTGGCGCTCTACTTCTGCCTCCTCCGCTTCGCCTCTCATAGGTCACTTGCAGGTGCATTGGCTCCTGCTCTGATGGGAAGAACACATCCTCAACATCATAGACATCATCAATCAGTGTGACCACTTCATCCTCGTTGGTGCGCTCTCCTGCCTCCTCCTCTGGCCAGTTGGCATCTTCCGCGATGAACGCCATGTTGGTGGCTCTTTCGGCCCACCTGTTTCTCCATGGCTCAGTGTCACAGCCCCGGTAATTGATGCCCAGGAGGCCTTACAGAAGTTGGAGTAATATCCTGCCTTGTGGCACCGTCCACACTGTCGCGCCACAGCTGGACGCGGCCTTGCATGTGGCAACCCTCCTCCACAGAACTCACACAGTCTCTGGGATGCCTATTCTTTGTTCTTCCTTGGTCCCGCTTCTGGCCTCTCACACCGGAGCAGTCTTCTTGCTCTGTGTCCTGATGGCGTGCACCTCTCCTGTCTGCACACCTTTCATTACTACCTCCATCTGGGTCGAGTGCACCTCGGCCAGCTCTTGTGCTCTTGCTAGTTTGAAGATTCGCATCAGAGGGATTCCTGACTCTCTCAGTATCCGGGTGCACAACTTGTTGGACCAGCATTTTTTGATTATCTGTCCCAGCAACTGAACAACAAGGAAAGTGATTCAGTGACTGTTTTGTGAATGAAGGACATTCTATTGGAAAACAATGTAACACAAATACAAAAACGTAATTTCACAAACCAACTGAACAAATAAGAAAAGTGATTCAGTGACTGTTTTGCGAATGAAGAACACCCTACAGAAGAAAGGGACAGATATCTTTGTAACATTACAACGGAAAGTAAAGTCATCTAATCAAGTAAAGAACAATAATGTGATCAATTCTCATCCTCTACATAAAATAAATAAAGGGGCTAATTCAAACATTACAGTATTCTTCTTTTCTTTTCTCTGTCACCGGAGCAGTTGTCAGGAATGGCACTCTGTCAAGAGTGGCACAGGGTACCCAGGTAGGTTTTGGGTGGCTGTGCTGAAGTAAGGAAGCAGATAAGCACACACAGCAGGAAGTTCAACAAGAAAGAAGAGTAGGAAACTGTAGCTGTGAGCCAAAAGGGGCAAAAGATACAAAGGTACAAACAAACTGGATTCCCTCTTGGGGTGTATGCTGAAATGGGAAATAGTGTTCCATGAACCTTAGGAAACTCCAGCCTTCTGCACAGATTGCTATAACAGAGGCCCACGCTGTGTGCTCATGGCTGGTAACAACATCAGTGGGTGTCTGTAACACTGAAAACGCACCAAGGGAAGGGGCAGAGGTTGCCTGCCGGAAACCAACAGGCAAGCTCTGTACAAAGGGATTACATAAGACACATGAGAAGACAAGAACAGATATATCCATATCCAGCGAAAAGGAAGTCAATGAGCAATACAGCAGAAGGAAATGAAGAAAAGGCAGTTAGACTGAAGTAGATAACCTAAGGTGGAGTACAGAGGACTCAAGGAAGAGAACAAGGGAGCAGCAGTCAGGAAAACAGAAGGGCTGCAAAGTAGGAAGCAGGTCTGCAGTCAAGAGTGGGACTAGGTGCAGGCAAACTGTAGTGGACTGCGGAGGACTGTAGTAGGCTGCAAGGGGTTTATAGTCATAATGTCGACAACAAAAATGTCGACAGTCAAAAAGTCGAAAAAAAAATGTCGAAAAAAAAATGTCGACTTTTTTTTTCAATGCATTTTTTTTTCGAAATGGGGGGGTTCCCCCCCCCCAGCCCCCCTTTTTTAAAATTTTTTTTTATTTTTCCCTTTTTTTTACTCCCGAACCCCTAAAATAAATATATAATTTAAAAAATCGAAAGTCGACATTTTTTTTTTCGACATTATTTTGGCGACATTTTTGTCTGTCGACATTTATTTTTCGACATTATGACTCCCCACCGCTGCAAGGCAGGGAGTCCAGAAGAACAGGTCAGAGAGAGATTAGTAGTAGGCGACAGACAGAGAGCCCAAAAGAATAGGGCCGCGAGGTAGGGAGCCCAGAGGAGCAGGGCTGTAGGCAGCTAAGTGTAAAACAGGCTGTAAGGCAGAGGAGTGTAGCAAGCCGCAAGGCAGGGAGCCCAGAGGACAAGGGCTGTAGGCAGCGGAGGGAGACAGGCTGCAAGGAAGGAGCCCAGAGGACATGGGCTGTAGGCAGCGGATGGAGCAGGCTGCAAGGAAGGAGCCCAGAGGACAAGGGCTGTTGGCAGCGAAGAGGTGCAGGCTGCAAGGTAGGGTGGCCAGAGGACAAGGGCTTGGAGACAGCAGAGGGTTGCAAGCTGCAAGGTACGGAGCCCAGAGGACAAGGGCTGTAGGCAGCCGGAGTGAGGCAGGCTGCTGGGCAGGGAGCCCAGAGGACAAGGAATGTAGGCAGCCGGAGTGAGGCAGGCTGCAGGGCAGGGAGCCCAGAGGACAAGGACTGTAGGCAGGCTGCAGGGCAGGAAGCCCGGAAAGGGCACTGGATCAAAACAGGATAATGCAGCAACAGGAACAGCATACAAAGTAAAGGGTCAAGGCAAACAGGAGCGGGGAGATCTCAAGATGCAAGACACTGTTCTCCTGCAGGAAGCTGCTTATATACAGCCCTGCCCTGTTCTGAGGCAGGCTAATTGACAGCACCTGGAGCAGCACACCTGAAGACAATCTGCCTCCTCCCTCTCTGGTCCTGAGCAGGTAGAAGCAGCACTGGCCGCTAGGGCTTCTGCGGATTGTGGTCTCAATAACGATGAATGAGAATAGCCAGGAATTGAGGATTGTAGCAAGGTGCATTGTGGTAAATGTAGTTAGTTGAATAAAATAAGAAAGAACCAAAGTCGAGCAAATGGAAATTAAAGACCAAGGCGTGAATAGGAGTTGTTCAAAGAGTATTAGGAGGATAAATAAGTACCAAGTAGTCCATGATGGTTGCCAATGCATGTGCCAGTGGCGCGGGCATGACAGTATGCCCCTCTCCATGCCCCCTGAAGACTGACCAACAAGAAGAGCACGTCCAAGGCCTGTTACACCGTGAGAGAGTATTATACAAAAAGGCACATCATGAAGCACCAAAAACTGTTTAATGCTGCAAGGTGAGGGTCTTGAAGGGAGGAGACATTACCAATGTTTCGAACCTTTGAGGTAGAATTCAGAAAAGACAACTTCTTAGGGACCCAAATCCTAACAGTGCGTTCATGAACTGAGGAACTGTGGAGATGTGCTGCAGGCTCCATGGCATATATTGCTTTGAAATAAGTGGTCTTCCTTAGGACTAGCAATGGTACAGTGCTGAAAGGTGGAACCAGAGATTCAGCTGAATTGGTTGCTATAGGACGGTCATCCAAAAAGTCAGAAGCAGCAATGGCAACATGAAGATTTGCGACAGAGACTTCAGGAGTAACAAATGTTGCAGGAACTCCATACGTTGCAGAGAGGAATGGCAGTAGGAAGTTCAGATGATGTAACAGCTGGAAGTATAGGTGACACAGGAGCACCAGCGGACAGGGACGCAACTGAGACTGATGGTGTCGTGACTGGTAGTTTAGGTGCTGCAGAGGCACCAACAGGATCTACCGGAGCTGTAGCCTTAATAGGAGATCTTTTAACTGGCTTTGCAACAGGTACTGTCCTTGCAGGCAGAGAGGAAGGGGGTGCTTCGACTGCAGTAGGAGTGATTTGAGAAGCGGCATCAGTATTAGATTCAGGAGTACTAGCAGGGGGAGCAGCAGAGATTGGGCTTGCAGATCTTGTAACCAGTAGCATGGTGGATGCAGGACAAGGAAAGGGTAAACTTTCCGAAACCTGGCCCGAAAAGTCTTGTGCGCCCAAGTTGATACATGGATCTGGAGTATTGACAGTAGGCAAAGTTGGATTCCAGTCAGGTACTGGGTATGGTTCAGGATCAGACTCATGGTCAGGAGTACCAATGTTCATAGAAGCAGAGTACATCTCTGATCTGGTCACTTCAGTAGAGGCTGTAAGTGGGAGTAAAGGACCGACATCAAGGGCAAGAATGGAACAATCCTTTGACTCAGCGGAATCTCCAGTCAGATGATTACACTTGATCTTTGGTGTAATGGCCGTGTGAGCGATCTGGCACACTGCAGCAGTCCATTCTTCACTATCTGAACGACAGCCTGAGTTACTGTGGCCAGTAAGTGAATGAGCGGTGTCAAGCTTTAACTGGTATGTATATGGCAAGTTCAGGTCTTCCAACTGTTCAGTATAAGTCTGTATCCTCTTCTGTGTTACCAGTACAAGCCTTAATCTGTTAAATTCTAAAGACAGAATGTCGGGTGTTGGACATAGTGTCAGATGGTCTGGTAAATTGTGTCCCTTTGCTAGATTCTTATAATGCAGATAGACAAATTCATCATAGAGGTCTTGGGTTTGTCTTTTAAGGCGCAAGAGCTGTTCTTGAAACTGGTATGTTCCATTAGCCAGTTCTACAACTTCGGAATCTGGTGTAGCAGAAAAGCCAGGTGTTACAATCTGAAGACTGACCTTAGAGTTATCGTGGTTAGTAGTTACAGGGGAAGCATTAAGACAACCGATGGTCAGTATTGGTCCTTTGTACCCAGGACCAGCTGCTCTAACTTCAGGATACTGAATGTCTTGTCCTGTTAAATGAGTGGTATCGGTAGTCTGGGGAGGTTGTGTGGCTTGCCAAGCTGATCTTGAGATGTCACGTTGGCAATAACGTACTCTGGTTGAGAGTTTGCCACAATGAGTGCAACATCTTTGGTTGAAGCAGTGTCAAAAGTAATGCCAGAAAGCGCATGAGTGTCTTCCACTGGTTGAGCTAACAAAATCTGCAAGAATTCGTTATCTTGCTGTAGTTCTTCTACAGATAGAGACTGTGGATCATAGTTGCAAATGTCATAGTGTTATACATAGAAGGGTCAGAGAGCCAGTGAGTGTAGTACTGTGCTTGTAAACCTGTGTTTACTAGGGCGAGTCTGTCTTTTAAACTAGGGTTTTTGTTTGCTGTCCTTAGGAAAACTTTAGATTTTTGTAGCGGTTTCTTGAACCGAAAAGAAAGCATCTTCGGTCTGTGTGTGCCTTTCCTGCCTATGGAACAAGAATCTTTTGGGTCTTGCATTCTGTCAGGAATGGCACTCTGTCGAGAGTGGCACAGGGTACCCAGGTAGGTTTTGGGTCGCTGTGCTGAAGTAAGGTAGCAGATAAGCACACACAGCAAGAAGTTCAACAAGAAAGAAGAGTAGGAAACTGTAGCGTGAGCCAAAAGGGGCAAAAGATACAAATGTACAAACAAACTGGATTCCCTCTTGGGGTGTATGCTGAAATGCGAAAGAGTGTTCCACGAACCTTAGGAAACTCCAGCCTTCTGAACAAATTGCTATAACAGAGGCCCACGCTGTATGCTCATGGCTGGGAACAACAGCAGTGGGTGTCTGTAACACTGAAAACGCGACAAGGGAAGGGGCAGAGGTTGCCTGCCGGAAACCAACAGGCAAGCTCTGTACAAAGGGATTACATAAGACACATGAGAAGACAAGAACAGATATATCCAGCAAAAAGGAAGTCAATGAGCAATACAGCAGAAGGAAATGAAGAAAAGGCAGTTAGACTGAAGTAGATAACCTAAGGTGGGGTACAGAGGACTCAAGGAAGAGAACAAGGGAGCAGCAGTCAGGAAAACAGAAGGGCTGCAAAGTAGGAAGCAGGTCTGCAGTCAAGAGTGGGACTTGGTGCAGGCAAACCGTAGTGGACTGCGGAGGACTGTAGTAGGCTGCAAGGCAGGGAGTCCAGAAGAACAGGACAGAGAGAGATTAGTAGTAGGCGACAGACAGAGAGCCCAAAAGAATAGGGCCGCGAGGTAGGGAGCCCAGAGGAGCAGGGCTGTAGGCAGCTAAGTGTACAACAGGCTGTAAGGCAGAGGAGTGTAGCAAGCCGCAAGGCAGGGAGCCCAGAGGACAAGGGTTGTAGGCAGCGGAGGGAGACAGGCTGCAAGGAAGGAGCCCAGAGGACACAGGCTGTAGGCAGCGGACGGAGCAGGCTGCAAGGAAGGAGCCCAGAGGACAAGGGCTGTTGGCAGCGAAGAGGTGCAGGCTGCAAGGTAGGGAGCCCACAGGACAAGGGCTTGGAGACAGCAGAGGGTTGCAAGCTGCAAAGTAGGGAGCCCAGAGGACAAGGGCTGTAGGCAGCCGGAGTGAGGCAGGCTGCAGGGCAGGGAGCCCAGAGGACAAGGACTGTAGGCAGCAGGAGTGAGGCAGGCTGCAGGGCAGGAAGCCCGGAAAGGTCACTGGATCAAAACAGGATAATGCAGCAACAGGAATAGCATACAAAGTAAAGGGTCAAGGCAAACAGGAGCGGGGAGATCTCAAGATGCAAGACACTGTGCTCCTGCAGGCAGCTGCTTATATACAGCCCTGCCCTGTTCTGAGGCAGGCTAATTGACAGCACCTGGAGCAGCACACCTGAAGACAATCTGCCTCCTCCCTCTCTGGTCCTGAGCAGGTGGAAGCAGCACTGGCCGCTAGGGATTCTGGGGATTGTGGTCCCAATAACGATGAATGAGAATAGCCAGGAATTGAGGACTGTAGCAAGGTGCATTGTGGTAAATGTAGTTAGTTGAATAAAATAAGAAAGGACCAAAGTCGAGCAAATGGAAATGAAAGACCAAGGCGTGAATAGGAGTTGTTCAAAGAGTATTAGGAGGATAAATGAGTACCAAGTAGTCCATGATGGTTGCCAATGTGTGTGCCAGCGGCGCGGGCATGACAGCAGTCTTCTTGCTCTGTGTCCTGATGGCCTGCACCTCTTCTGCCTGCACCCCTTTCATCACTACCTCCATCTGGGTCGACTGCACCTCGGCCAGCTCTTGGGCTCTTGCTAGTTTGAGGATTCGCATCAGAGGGATTCCTGACCCTCTCAGTATCTGGGTGCGCAACTTGTTGGACCAGCATTTTTTGATTATCTGGCCCAGCAACTCTCCTTCTTCGTCAACAAATGCGCACGTCACTGCCAACTGGCGCAGGCGGGTGTGGAATGAATCAATGGACTGCTGGATCTGGAATTGTTTATAATCAATGTTGACCGTTGGGGCAAAATAGTTAGACAGTGCCCTCCCTGCCGCTCGGCATGATCCATCCCCTGGCAGTAGCACCCTATGCACCTTATGGACTTCGCTCTTTGCGTAGAACAGCAGGAGTGTCTTCCTTTTGGCATCATAATCTATTTAGGCCACTTCTAAAAACATATCCAGCTAATGTGTCCAGCTTGGGCCTAGGATTGCAGGATTTGTCTTCATTTCAAACGTCTGGCACTGAGTGGCTGTGGAACAACGTGGCTGCGGGCAGTGTAGTGCCCCTTGCGCTTGGTGTCAGGAAGTTTGGTTATCCTGGTGTTGTGAGCCCTACCCCTTGTGCATCTGCACACCTGCCGCTGCTGCCAAACATGGAGACCTGCATCATGATGGGCCTCTGCTGATCTTACTACTGTGCAGGTGCGCTCCTTCGGACCCCTTTCCCTTGCCGCACAAGCACCCTCATGTGGGTCGCGGTAAAAAAGTCACTGTGCTTGGGTGCTGCTCCACCCCGAGGGACAATGGGCCTGGGCCCCTTTTGCCAACCCAGATAGCTGGTGGGCACTGGTGCTGGGCCTGTCTACTGGTGCTAAGCCCCTCTCCCTTGCTGCTGCTGGCGGGCACTAGTGCTGGGTCCTTCTGCTGGTGCCAGGCTGGATGGCTGGTGAGCACTGGCACTGGGCCCCTCTGCTGGTGTCAGGCTGGATGGTTGATGGGGCACAGGGAACTGGGCCGCCGTTCCTTTTGGCTTGTTTAATTTTTTCTTTAAGCCCTGCGCTCCTCTGCCGAGATGCCCACTGAGGCAGGAGTGCAGGGGGACTGCTGCAGACTGTTGGACCCTTCCTCCTGGCTGCCCCCTTCTATCTCCCCTCCCCCACCGCACAAACACTCACTTAACGAGAGCCGCAGTGGGGACTGGAGGTATGTAGTGGGGGGTTCCTGTGCTCCACTACCGAGGTGATTGCAGAGGCAGGGAACTGCTCTTTCGTTGTGCCAGCCACCCACCGGCATCCTACCTTCTTCCTGCCTTCCGCCTGTGCTCCACCGCCGAGGGGAACCCCGAGGCAGGAGCGCGGGCAGGCACGACACGGGTGTCGGTTGGAAGCTTACTGGCTGCCCGGCCAGATGGTCGCCTCCTCAAGGGAGACTTGATTTTCTTTTTTAAACATTTTAGTTGACAAACCCCTCACAAGTGGGAAAAGGGAACCTCCACAAGGAGGTACCTCTGATGCACCACGAAGATCCGCCGCACAGCAGGATGCACCTGCCACTGGCAGTTCCACTACAGGGAGCCAGGCAAGGGTGTTTGTTGGGGAGGCCAAGACCCTTGCCGCCAGTTGTTAAAGGCTCCGGGGAGGCGAACCCTGCTTCAGCATGCACACAAAATGATACACTGGAGCAAGCGTTAGAGTGGAAGCAACTGGCGTGCAGGAGACTGCATGCCTCCTTTATTAACATACAACACTTGATCACAGCCAGTCTTCCTAGCGATATGTTGTGATCACTGTGGTCTTTCTTTAAGAAGCACATGCGACTGAGTGACGTAACTCTGTCGCGTGTGCAAGTTGATAAATGGGGCCGGTCCCGCGGTGCGCCAGAGCACAGGCTGAGCCTGGACAGAGAGCAGTGTGCACAGTGTGCACAGTATCATCTGTAGGGTGGGAGGTGTTCACCATGCGCACAACGCTACACGGGTCCATAAAACATTGAGACGAGGAGGTAGTCTGCAATGGCATGGACCTGCTGGGTCAAGCGGCGTTGATTCCGAGTTGCGACTCAGGGAGAAGAATGTTCACTGGCCGCAGAGCTGATGGTTACAGTGAATCAACCACCATCTTTGTTGCTCGAGTCACGGAGGTTGCGTGTTACTCACTGACCTGGGGAGCAGATGGAGGAGTGAGGTGAGTGATGGATTCCTCGTACTACGACTTGATAGAAGAGCCTGGATTTTTCCTAAACCCAGGCGTCCTCACTTGAGGGAACTCTTTTCTATGATACGCCCCTTTGCTGTGAGAATTGAACAGACAAAGGGGTAGATCAAATAAAAGAGTGGGTAGAACACACCGCACAGTACCAGGCTGAAAAGAGAAAACAAATACAAATCAATAGTGTATACAGATTTGTTCCTATCTATGCTCATTCAGGTATTAACAACAACCTGTCTCCCCTCTCCAGAGTGTTCAGGGTTATTCTGAAAAGGCAGCACTATCAGCACATGGTTCCGTTTCCCACTAAGGAGCACGGGTAGAGGCTGGAGGATGATCGTAGATAAAGGAAATCCAATTGGGCAAAAAATGAAATGGGAGAAAATAATTAAAAGGGAGGTTAGTAGTAGGATAGCTTGACTCGGACGGCATGAGGGACGCACTATTGTCGAGATGGTGCACAGTCTGCAGAGCGTCTTGTGAGTGCACAAGGTCTAGATAACCAAGCTTATCAAAACCGGCAGCAGTAGTTTACGTGCAAGTCTTGCATTGGATTCAGCGTGTCAACAAAGTTGGTCCAGAGTTGTTTGTGAGGGATGAGAAGAGCTCGTATGGCAGGCTCCGGCAGAAGAAACAGAAGGCCTTTGCCTCAATGACACTAAGGAAAGCGGTGTCCTTTGAGGAAGGCACAATCTGTAATAACGTAGCGGGAAGTCCAATGGGCAGAGTGGAAGGAGTCTGTGATGCAGGCAATGGTTCATAACAGTGGTTTCAGGAAGTACAAATTCGTAGTGCAGCAGGAGTCCGTCGCAACAGGCAAAGGTCAGCAGTGGCGGTCTAGAGAGGTACAAAAGTATAAGGCAGCAGACGTCTGTAGGAACAGACAATGGTCTGAAGTTAACGAGAGAGGCCAAGACAAAGATTCAAAGTGTTGCAAGCTAACTGCCAACAGAAGCAGCACGCTCTGGGTTTGTTAAGGTTTTACGTCCTTGCCGGGGGCGGCACCTACGGCAGCCACCGGCTGTTCCGGCCATGTGACACAGGCTATGTGGGGTAGCAATGGCAACGGCACTCTTGGAATGAAGCGTCACCACAGCTCGTCCCCATGGCAACTTCCAACCCCTAAGGAACGGGGCAGCGAAGAGCCGTATTTTATGCAGAATGGAGGATGGCACACAAGGTCTTGGAGCCCTAGTACAGGCATGGGGTCACACGTCCGCATTCATAACATTGGAGCTCCTTAGGTGAGTGCTCGTACACCTCTGTGGCAACATTTTTGGACAATCAACAGAAACACGTGGGCATTTATGAGGTGTGGTAGAGAAAAATATATATTTCTTTTTTAGTCTCCTGATTTCGTTTTGCCTGCAATGGTGAAGTGGACACGAGACACAACAAATAAGGGCCTGGAATTTCGTTTTAGGCACAAGTAAGAGAATGCTTCATTGCTTCTAAAGGAGGGGCTGCCCTGGCTAGTGAAATCAAAGTGGCCAGTGAGGGTGGACGCTCCAATTTATTGTCTTCTTCCTATGTGGTTTGCAGCCCCTGGGTTCAGAGTGGTGCTTCTGCACCCACTTCTACAGTGAATCATGTGCAGGAGGAGGGCTTAGGCCAGTCTACCGAAGGTCAGTTGCCTGCAAGTGCCATCAACATGCTGGGTGATCAGGATGGTGGAGGAGCTGCTGGTGGAGTCACACATGTGGGTGGTGCGGGCACCATGTCAACAGGGTGGCCTGGCCCCGATGCCAGAGTTTTGACATTTCAGGGGCTCTGTTCAGCCTGGCTCCGCGGTGGAACATGTGGATTGACCGAATGGATGTATACTTCAAGACCACAGGGGAGACTGACGATGAAAGTAAGGTGGCAACCCTCTTGTACTCAGCTGGCTCAGCGTTGCATCAGATCTTTAAGACTTTGCAGCCGGTGGACAATTTCTATGCTGCAGCAAAGAATGTACTGCAGGAACATTTTATGCCCCTCGCTAACATGCATTATGAGAGATTTCTGATGTGCAATGCAAGGCAAAAAGATGATGAATCCCTAGACTCTTTTAAGGGACGTCTACGGCGCATGGCGGCTACATGCGCATTGAAGAATGAGCAAGACATGATTCGGTAACCAGTTGATCCAGGAGTGATTGTCTGGTAAGATATGTCGTCAACTACTGAGGGAACCAGGCCTAACCCTGCCCGAATCTTGAAACTTCGATGCTCTCATGAGGTGGCGGACACACATGCCCAGCGAAGAGCAAGGCGCATGGTAGATGCGGGAATGTCGACCACTATGCACGTATGTATAGAGCTCTGCTCCAAGTAGTGGTCCAGAGAGGTCTCGTCAGGGCCTGGTTCTTCAAGCAGCAGCGCCCACTGAATGTGGCCCTTGTTGATCAGGAGGAGGTGGGGGGCGGTTGAAGAAGAAGATGAAGAGAACATTTTTTTCATCTCCAGCGTGTGCGTGATGGAAGCGAAGGCCAGAAGACAGCTGAAGTGCATGGTGCGAGTAGATGGATCGCCAGTTTCCGGTGTTGGTGGACATAGGTGCCTCTGCTAACGTCGTGGCAAGGGTACACTATGAAACAATGAAGGATCCCCGGCAACGAAAAGTGCGAAAGTATGTATTTTAACATTTGGAGGAGACCAACCTATCCCGCTGATTCTGGTCACAAGTGGAACATGGTACCAGTTCAATCAAGGCCAGGTTTTCTGGCACGGTTGTGAGTGCCAACACCCTATGGAGCTGCGCTGCAGCTGAGGCCCTGGGGATCATGAGTTTTGTATACAGTGTGTATGTGTAGGATATGCACAAGGTACTTGAGAGGTTTCCAGAGGTTTTCATCGGAATTGGACAGATGGTGGGTGAGCCAATCAGGCTACACATAGAGGAGTCCATCCGACCTGTCACTCTGAAACATCAGAGAGTCCCTTTTCATCTAAGGGAGTTATTGGACAAAGACCTAGAGAATCTCATCAACCTTTATATCATTGAGAAGGTCGGGGGTCCAATGCACTGGGTGTCACCCATCGTCTTTGCACGGAAGGCGAAGCAACCCTACTCCATCAGAGTCTGTGTGGACATGCAGTTGCCCAACAAGGCCATAAAGAGGGAGAAACATCTAACCCCTAAAATTGGTATCATAGCCGAGTTGCAAGGTGCAAGATTCTTCTCAAAGCTTGATCTGAGGACCGGATACCACCAGGTCGTGCTTCACCCCAAATCAAGGTACATTGCCACCTTCAAGACGCAACGAGGCCTGTACAAGTACAAACGCCTCCATTTTGGTGTGTCGTCTGCTGCCGAGGTGTTTCAAAACACCATCAGGTGTGCCTTGGCTGACCTGGAAGGGGTCATAATAAATGTCAGCGATGATATCCTGGTGTTCGCAGGGTTGGAGGTGGAATACATGTCATGGCTAGTTAAGACTCTTGAACGCATTTAGGCACTGGGCCTCACACTCCACAAAGACAAGTGTGCATTCCTGAAAACCAGTATTACATTTTTTGGCTTTGTGTTCAAGGAAAGAGGTGTGTCGCCTGATCCCCGCAAGGTTAAGGACATCATGGAGGCCAGGTCCCAGAGTCAGTGACTGAGGTTTTCCGTTTCCTGGGGATGGTAACGTATTGCAGGTGATTCATAAGGAACCTGGTCACACGATCGGAGCCACTGAGGAGCCTCACGACAAAAGATACCAAATGGAAGTGTGGTCCTCTCGAAAAAGCAGCGTTCGATGATGTGAAGATGGCCCTCACGGCTGAAGACATAATGGCATTTTTTTTATCCATCTCCCCTATCAGAAATAGTGGTCGATGCCAGTTCGTTTGGCCTTGGATCGTTCTTGACACAAGTGAACGCCAAGGTTAGGCCCATTGCATTTGCCAGCCTCGCCCTCTCTGATAACAAGCAGAGATATAATCGCAGATAGAACACGAGGCTCTCGCTGTGCTCTGGGGGTGCAGGCAATTTCGCCTATATGTATTGGGCAGGCCTGTGACGGTTATGACAGATCAGAAACTGCTGCTGCCAATCATGGTGGTGTCCTCTTCCACGCTCCTGGCCAGGATTGAGCGGTGGATGTTGGCTCTGGTGGAATATGGGGTGTCGTTGGTGTACAGAGCGGGGACCAACAATGCAGCCGACTATCTGAGACACCCCCAGAGCAGGGATGCTGTCAAAGCGGGCAACATGGAGTAGGCCGAAGAACATGTGCAAGTAATCATCAAATCCACCACTCTGAACTCAATGCCTATCCAGGAGTTGGAAAAGGCACCAGAAGACGATATATATTTTAGCCTTCTATGAGGAGCCCTTCAAAAGGGGGAGTGGAAGACTGTTCTGGAAGGCCTTGGCAAAAGGACTTAGGGGGCCTGCACGATGTTGGAGCAGTTATGGAGGGTCCGAGACGAGTTGGCATTTCTTGACTCAGTTCTGCTTCTCCAGGGTGCACAGGATGGTCATACCAGCTAGCAAGATCCAGCAAGTGATTGAGTTGGCCCACCAGGGTCATCAGGGGATGGGCAAAACTAAAGCATGCCTTTGGCTGAAGGTTTGGTTTCCCGACCTAGAAAGAAAGGTCGAGTAGTTTGTTGCGGGCTGTGTATACTGCCAGGCGGCGGCCCGATACAGAGGGAGCCCCCGATTGAGTTCATGCCTCGAGGCACGCAATCGTGGGAAGCTGTACATGAGGATTATGGTTCGACCGGGAGATACCCACATTTTCTGGTGGTGGTGGATGAGTGGCCGAGATAACCAGAGGTACAATTCCTGGAATCTGGGTCATTTGGTGATGTGGCAGTGGCATTAGAAAACATCTTTGCAACTCATGCCCCTCTCCAGGTGCTGTCTTCTGACAATTGGCCGTCTTTTCAATGAGAAAGTTTCAGCCAACTCATGAAGGAGTATGGAATACAACATCGGAAAATCACATTAATCTGGCCCAGAGCGAATGGGGAGGCAGAGTGATTCGTGAGGACCCTGAACAACGTGTTCTGCATTGCCCAGGGCCAAGGGCAGTGTCTTAGGAGGGCCCTCTATCAGTTCCTGAGGGAGTACCGGCAATGCCCCACTGCTCCACATGAGTGGCTTCGACTGAAGCCATATCCAAGCGATGCCCGACAGGTCTCCTGCCAAATACATGGGGACGTGAGCCAGCTTTGATTGAAGACAGCTGGCTGGCGAAGGAAAGGAGATCCAGGAATGAGAGTCAGAACGCAAGAAGAGGACTCAGACTTTATCCACTAGCACCGAGAGACGAGGTGATTGTGAGAAACAGGCACTCGCAAGGGATGTATTACCCAAATTGATCGTTTCCAATTGACCGTATGGTAAATCTCGCCAAATTCTGCCAGTACCATTTGATCGTTTGGAAACGACCAATTTGGGTAATCACTACCAAACATGGGGTGCGGGGATTGCGGGGGTGTTCCCCACTCCCCATGTTTGGTAGTGATGGCCTTTGGGGGCATAGTGGGTGTCCCCCGCTTCTGGAGAACTGGAGGTGTGGGGGGAAAAAAAAAAAGCCGACCCTGCTTCGGCGGACCCGACCCGCATAGGAGGGATGGATTTGACGCTGCAGGGTCAGAAACAATGCGGACGACGAAAAGGTAAGCAGGGGGTGGGGGGTGTATGGAGCATTTCAGTTTCGGCGGATATGGCCGTGGCAAAATTGGCTTTGCGGCCGAATTGACTGCAGCCAATTTGACTGTGAACAATTGTGCCACGGCCAATCCGTATACATCCCCAAGAGAAACTGTCCTTGCCTTATGAACCCAACCCTATTGGCGTGTTAGTTATAAAGGGATCCATGCGATGGGACTGCAACCGTCATGAGAAATGCAAGTTTCTTCAAGAAAATCAGTGAGAACGACCAGCCAGGGGTCTCCCCTGGAAGAAGGCACGCAGAAGAGGCCGATGAAGGTGGCAGGACTGATCTCTCTCTGATTCCCTTGAACCAAGGGGACACATGTGAGGAGAGGCCTAGCTGGGAAGGGGCCGGCGGTATTCGCAACATGCAGGTAGGCGGGCATCATGTCCCACTCTGTGGTACCCCTTAGGATGGGACTCTAGGCCCCTGCGCACGCTGCGCTGGAAATGAGAGACAGGAGCCTGGAATAACGTGTGCTTATCTCCTTTATTATTTCACTTTCTGACGTGAATGCAGCAAATTGCATTTTTTTCGCATGCGTGAGTATGCGCACGTCTCATTGGATCCTCCCGGCGTGATGAGCGTCCACGTCACACCGGTATAACGGTATGCGTGCAGGGCACAACGTCAGGGACCCGCTCTCCTGGAGGATTATGTGCTGTACACATGAACCGAACATTTTTACGCTGTCCCTAGTGACTGAGTAACTATGTTTGCTGTGTGTGTGCGTTTATCACCAATTGTCGATGAAGTGACCTAATACTTCATTTGTTTGTTGTTATGAAAAAGGAGGGTGTGATGGGTAGCTACGGCAGGGCCGGGCTACAGAGCAGGCCGCAGGCACTGTGCGCGGCAGAATAATACGCAGAGACAGCTTGGTTGTTGCCTGGAGTGGGAACTGCCTTTTTGGAGTGCTCCTCCTCCTTTTATTCACTCGTCCATGTGACGAGGGTCACGTGGACATCACATCCCTCTTCAACTTTGGACAAACAAAACAAACACATTAAACATCACAGAACTAACACATGTTCACAGTTGGGGCCGTAGAGACAAAATTGTCTTAGACTGTCCGGTGGATCTTGTCTGGTTGTTCAGCCTCCCTTGCGCACGTAGATGCTGTTTAGTACATATCCTTGCAGTCTGGTGGACGGCACTAATCGTTTCCGGAGTGAGTAGTGTTCCCCTCGCTCTCGGTGTGGGATTGGGGTTGGGGCTGTGCTCCTCTCTTCTTCTTGTTGATCTGGGCCTTTCCGCGTTGTGTCCTCGCCTGGTCTCTCACTTGTGATGGGGCTGTCTTCCTGTGAGGGCCCTGCTCCAATGGGGTTGGCTTTCGCGTTCACTTCTTCATAGAGTTGTCAGGATCTTTTGGAAGTGTGAGACATTTCTGGTCACTGTTTCTTGTCCTCGGGTGGCCGAGGCAAGACCATGTTCTCTGCGAGATATCATCCATGGTGCGGATTCGTAGGATAAGGACATCTTTCCCTTTTGGGTCCTGTTTTTCACGAGTACTGTGTCTCCTACCTGGAGCTCACTGGGGTGGCTCTTCTGACTTCGTCTTCCTTGGCGTTGTGTCTGTGTCTTCTGGTTTCCACCTCCTCTAGGTTCACTTGTGGAGGCTTCCAGGAGTGCTGTAGGGGTAGGCTTCCTTGGATGGGTACACCAAACATCATGGCTGCTGGGCTGGCACGGGCTGTTGAGTGAGGGGTCAGTCGATAGGCTTGGGGGAACCTCTAGAGCTCGGGGAGCAATGCCCAACCTTTGTCCTTGGAAATTCTTACTGTTTTGTTGATTGATGCCATGAATCTTATGGCGTCCCCGTTGGCCTGCGGCCAGTACGGGGTGATGTGGTGATGGCGTATTCCTAGACTGTCTATGAACGTTCTGAATCCTTTGCTTGTGAAGGGGGGTCCTTTGTCGCTCCGGATCGAGGATGGGATGCTGTGTGTGTAAAAACATCTTTTCAAGTGCTGTGGTCACTGATGTGGCATCAGTTGAGGCGACGGGTTCGACTTTGGGGTATCTGGTGTGTTCATCGATCGCTACGAATAGGTACATCTCGTTCGCAATTGTGCAGAAATCGATACTTATGGCATCCCACCTGCAGTCACTCCGGGAGGGCATTCCATAGGTTCTGGTGGCCCTGGTCGGCGTGTGGATAAACAAACAGTGCAGGCTTCTACGAGTGCTATGACTTTGCGTTGCATGTGAGGTAGCCATATGTGGGACTTGAGGAACGCTTGCGTTTTCATTATGGCCTGGTGCCCCTCATGCGCCAGTCTGAGGGCTCTCTCATGGAGGGAGGTGGGCAGCACGATCCGATGTCTTTTCAGGATTAGGCCATCTAGCGAGATGGATAGTTCATGGCGTATCCCAAAAAGAACCTGTATCAGCTTTTGAGCTAGGGCTGTTTTCCATGCAACTGCTGTCAGAAATGTTTTCCATTCACCAGACAGGGGTGCTGTCTTCAGAGGTTGTAGGCACGGATCTTTGTCCGTTTTGACCTGGATTTCTTCAGTTTTCATGGTTCTGGGTCTGGCGCATGCAATGATCTGGCATACATGTTCTTCCGTCACTTTCGCGGCTTCATGTTCGGTGGTGGTGGCCGGGCGAGGGTGACATGACAGTAGTCTGCCGGATTGTCAGCACCTGCTCGGTACTGGACGTCCAGGTCAAATTGCTGTGGTTGCAGTAGCCAGCGCTCGATCCTGGCGGGGGTGTGTTGCTGACCCTCCAAAGATAGGGATGAGCGGCTTGTGGTCTGTCATCACCTTCACCGGGTGCCCCAGGATGTACACGTGGAAGTGTTTGCACCCCCAGATGATTGCTAGCACCTCTTTTTCAATGTGGGCGTAGTTTTTTTCTGTTGGTGTGAGCACCCTGCTCGCAAATGCGATAGTGAAGACTGGTCCCTCTTTGTACCTCTGTGTTAACACCGCTCCTAACCCCACGGGGCTTGCGTCGACGGGCAGTTCCATCGTGCGGGATATGTCAAAGAACGCCATGGTGGCGTCACTGGAGAGGGAGTCCTTGATTTTCCTGAATGCCTGTTCTTGTTCGATGCCCCATATCCAGGGGGCTTTGGCTTTCGTGAGTTCATGCAGGGGAGCTGCTGTGGTGGCCAGGTCAGGAATGAATCGGCCACAGTAATTGGCCATGCCCAGAAAGCGACAAATCTCTGTCGCTGTGGTTGGTGCCTGCGCGTTCTTAATGTCGTTGACCTTGCCAGGGTCGGGGGACAAACCCTGCTCATTGAAAAAATAGCCAAAGAAGCTCAGCAATCATTTCCCAAATTGGCACTTCTCCTCGTGGAGCATGAGCTCTGAGTCTTCTAATCATTGAAGGGTGGCTGCTAGTCGTTTGGTGTGGTTGGCTTCTGTTTTGCCGTAGACCAGGATATCGTTGCTGACGTTCGTCACTCCTGGTAGGTCTTGGAGGACTTTCCGTATTTCATGTTGGAAGACCTCTGCCGCAGAGGAGATGCCGAAGTTGAGGCAGCGGTAGTGTCGGAGACCCAGGTGCGAGGAGAATGTCTCTCTCTCTCCTAGCCATTCCCTTACCGTGGCTACTATCTATCGGCCACCTGGTCAAATTTCCTCCTTCCTCTCTGAGTGGGCTGACCTCTCCTCCTCACTCCTGTCCTCTACCACTCAACTCCTCTTTCTTGGTGACTTCAACATCCACCTAGATGCCTCCTGTCCCCCCACTGGACTCTTTTGTGACCTCTGCGACTCTCTCTCACTCTCTATTCTCCCATCTGGGCCTACTCATTCTGCAGGGCACACTCTAGATGCTCTGATCTCTTCTGACCTTCCCCTCTCTGTCCCTCTCTCCACTCCTCTCTCCTGGAGTGATCACTTTCTCCTACCCTCCCACCTCACCCTCCCTACCCCACAGGCAAAGCCACCCTCATCATTGCCACCCACCTTCTCGGTCATCCGACCCATGAAGCGCGTGTCAGTTGTGGCTTTCACTGCCACCTTCTCGCCCCCCCAACCCCTTCGGCTGACTCCCACCCTGACACAGCCCTCTCCTTGCTCCACTCTGCTATGTCTGATACTCTTGATATCCTTGCCCCTGTCATGAAAATCCGCCTGAAGCCCAAAGCCAAATGTAACTCCTGGTATGATTCGGATCTCGTCACCCTAAAACGCAAGTGCAGGGTGGCAGAGAGGAAATGGCGTGCTTCATGTTCATCCTCTGACAAACTGGCCTGCCGCCTGCTCCAAACACAATACTGTCTCTCTGTTTTCACCAAGAAGGGATCCTTTATCCAAGCCCTCATCTCTGCGGCATCTAACAACTCGGCTGAACTCTTTAAAATCTGCAAGGAGCTTGCCAACCCTGCTGCAGTCTCTACCTCTCCTGTCCCCTCCCAGGCCCTCTGCACTGCACTGGCCTCCCACTTCATCTCTAAAACTCAGGACATCCTGTCCTCACTCTCCTCCTATCACCTCCCCCCCTCTCTTCCCTGCTCTTCCTCTGGCCCTTCTGCAGCCACCCCTCCTCCCTCCTTCTCTGCCTTTCCCCTTTTTTCTGCTGACGAGGTTTCCAGACAAGTCCGATCTATGAAAGTCTCGTCTAAACTGATTCACCCCTGTTCCTCCAAAACTATCAAGGACCACATCGACTCCCTGGCTCCTGCCCTGGCTGACTTTTGCAACCACTCCTTCGCCTCTGGAGTCTTCCCATCCCCCCTCAAGCACTCCCTTGTGCACCCTCTCCTTAAGAAACCCACTGCCGACCCCTCCTGTCCGGCTAACTATCGCCCAATCTCCATCACTCCCTTCCTGGGCAAGCTCCTGGAGAAACTGGCCATCTCCCAGCTTAAACCCCATGCTGAAGCTGTTGATAGTCTCCATGACCATCAATCCGGCTTCAGAGCGGCCAGAAGCACGGAAATTGCTCTCCTGAACATCCGTGAGGACCTGCTCTTGAACCTCGACTCCAACACTCCGTGTGTTCTCATTCTTCTCGATCTCTCTTCTGCCTTTGACACTGTCAACCATGCCATCCTGCTCAACCTTCTCCGTGATAACCTGGGTATCACTGGTCAGGCTCTGGCGTGGCTGACCTCTTTCCTTTCCAATCGACCCTCCCAGGTCCAACTGGGGTCCTTCCTCTCTGACATCTTTTTCTCCACCTGTGGCGTTCCCCAGGGATCTAATCTCTCTCCCTGGCTGTTCAACCAGTATCTGGCACTCCTTGCCCACCGCATCGCCCCCTCTGCCCCAACTTTCAGTGCTATGCGGACGATACCCAGCTCATTTTCAGGCTACCCTCGGCCTCCTCCTCTCCCTCCCTCATCTCTGACTGTCTGTCTGCTATCCAGGAATGGTGTGCTGCCAATGACCTCTGCCTTAATGCTAGTAAGACTGAGATCCTACTCATCGGCACACCCACTCCCTCCTTCCCTCCAGCTCTCTGGCCGGCCTCTCTTGGCCCTCTTCCTGCTCCTACCTGCAAGGCAAAAAACCTCGGGGTCATCTTCGACTCCACACTCTCCTTCTCTCCTCATATATCTGACGTCTCTAAGACGTCACATTACCAGCTGCACCTCCTCAGAGGTATTCTTCCCTTCCTCTCCTTCCCCCAGAAGCTCACTGTCTCCCGAGCCCTGGTTCCCTCGAAGCTGGACTACTATAACAGCCTCTATCTTAATCTGCCTGCCTCCACTCTCCACCCTCTGCAACTCATCCAGAACAGAACTGCAAGACTTGTCCTTGGCCTCAAGCCCAGGGACCGTATCTCTCCAGGACTGAAATCTCTACACTGGCTCCCAGTGGCTGCGAGAATTAAGTTCAAAACCCTCTGCATTGTCCACAAGGCCTTCTGGGGCCTGGGGCCTAAATACCTTCAACTCTCTCTTCCTAAATATCTTCCTTCCCGAGCCCTATGCTCATCCGTCTCCAACTCCCTCTGGGTCAGCCGCTTCTCGAAGCAACGAGCTGGGGGTAGATCTCTCTCCGCGGCAGGGGCCTCCCTCTGGAACAGCCTTCCTGCCTCCCTGAAACTTGAGGAGAACCATCTCCGGTTCCGGAAGCACCTCAAAACCTTCCTCTTCACTTCTGCTTTCTCTCTCCCTCTCCCCTGCTAAATTCTTCACCAAAACTGCACTGATTCTGCAACTGGGCCACTCTCACCGACCTCGGTCCTGGGCCCAGTCACTCTTCACTTGCACTGCCTCCCTGGCAACCCCTGCACTGCGGGACTGTCTCTGTATCACTACAGCCCCCCCCCAGCACTTGTCTGCACTTACCTTTGCACTTGCCACCAGCTGGCCCTATTTATTTATTATTTTATTTCTATTCTACTTATTTGTACTGCACTCCCCTCCCTCCCCCTTGCACTTTTTTCCTTCCCCCTACCCCTGCACTTGTGCGGTCTGAATGACACCTGGCCTAGTAGGATCGTTGTCTGTCTTCCCCTTGTTCCCCCCTCCCTGCCTCGTCGCGCCTTGAAACACTTGTGTATAGGCGCGTTACAAATGCCATATCATATCATATCATATCATATCATATAGCGCAAATCTTTTGCAAGGCTGATCTGGTGGTAGTCCGATCGGAGGTCAAGCTTGCTGAAGATGGCCGCGCCTGTCAGATCAACGATCATTTCATCTATTGTTGGCATGATGTGTCTCTCTCGCCCTATTGCAGCGTTGGGGAGCCGCATATCAATGCATATGCGGACTGCGTTGGGTTGCTTTGGTTTGGCTGTAACAACCATTGGCAAGACCCACGGTGGGCTCTGAAGTTTTCTCAATAATCCTCAGTTCCTCAAGCTTCTTGAGCTCTGCCTCCACTGCGGCTCTCATGTGGAATGGTACTCTTCTGTGACGTACAGCCCGTGGCTCGATGGTGGTGTCAATGTGAAGCTTCACTGTCCTGCCCTTGAGACAGCCGATTCCTGTGAAGAGGTTCTTGTGCTTCACCAGCAGGTGTTCTATATCTTCTGATTGGACTGCCAGGTTAAACTGGATAAGCTCTAGGCGTTCTGCTGTTGCACAGCTGAGTAGGGTCTCTATCCCGGCATCTACAACGTGAATGCAGGTCCTGCAGCTGATTCCCCGGTGGGAGAGCGTCGTCTTGAAGTAGCCAGCCACAGGGAGGGGCTTTTTACAGCCATAGGCGTAGAGCAGCTTTCCGGCACAGCTACTTGAGCGGCTAAGACACACAGCCCATCCAGGATCACGTACCTGTCTACTGGACTCTCCACACATTAGAAGCCCATCCACAGATTGCGAGCATGACTCCCCAAGCACTTTGAAGGGGCGACACCAGCTCGCTTACCAGCGCTTTTGGAACTCGACACTACCAAATACGCATGCGCTACATTCCCAAGTGGGAGTCTCTAATACTCTTGGTCCCCAAAGAAATTAAGAGTCTTTTAACTCTACCCTGGAGAGAGATCCTGGTCCCAGCACACTGAAGGGAGACCTTCCCAGTCCATTGAAGAAGGATATTGAACAGAATTTTGCCGAAACGTCCAGGTATCCCTCTACTGTCTACATTGAGGATACCCCTTACTACATCTGAACTATCGATTTAAACCATGGCGTTGAGCTTTGATTAGGCCACCCTTTTGTGCCTGGCTTCTGCAACTATTTGTATTTGTATTTGTATTTTATTGACTTTATATAGCCCTTTAATCCAAAGTGCTGTACATAAGAACTAGAAGAAATACAAGCATAAAATGGTAATTGAATCACAACTCGAAAACAGTATAAGGAACAATTTACATTATTGCTGATGGGAGGAGGGAGCAGAGAGGGACAAGGGATAGGGGAGAGACAATAAACAGCTAGTAAGAATTGAAACATAATGTACCTATGTAGATTGCTGTAATGTGACTGATACCCACTGTAACAACTGTACTAGACAAGTCACTGAAAGTGAAGGATTTGCTCACAAATAGCACTTTATACCATTGAGTTATTGCTGCTTATACCACCTACACTACTTTTGTTTCAAGTTTATAAACAGCTCAAGACCACTAATAAATACTGGTCAAATTCATGAAAACCTGTGTATTCTATTGTTTAATAAGGTTGTAAATAATGTATATGTTACACTTGAATTGTTCTCTAGTGTACCCCTCATGACAAGGACATAAGTCTGTTTTACCAAATTGACAGTAATAGAGTGAAATACCCAGGGAAGGACACCCCCATGTATCTATGTAGGTGTAGAGCAGTACTGAACGCTGCCGAAGCATGGGTTTCGGGACGAGTTTGCTGAATTTGGAGGATGGCATGACATTTTACGGTGGTCCCTGTGTCAATCATCATGGTTACTGGGACCTCCTCTACTAATATGGTGCACCGTTGTGACCGGGTCCCGCTAGGCTGGTTCTTGTGTCCGGGTTTTACTGCAGAGATCATGTGTACGTTCTCTCTTCTATGGTTGCGGTGCCTGTCAGCGTGGTTCGGAGATTGTTCCCTGCTGGACTGCTCTTTATCTCTGCTGATTGGCTGCTGCCGGTAGCCAATCGGGTGGAGAAGTGGGCGGGAACCAGAAACGGCGCAAAATGTTCGAGCCCATTGCCTGCACCACTATATGAGGCCGCTGCTGGCGGCCAGCATTCACTGACTTTTTTTTCTCCCTCAATGTGACCCCCCGACCGCCGTATTAATAGTGCTTTCCATCCAATGATAGCGATTGAAAGCAGCATTATTTCGGGGCCTTTATTTTGCTTACTATAGCATTGAATGAATGACTTTCAGCAAGCAAACTAAAGGCTACAACAACCAAGTTTACCTTTTTGACGGGTGGGCGGAGCAACGTGCAAATGGGCGGGTCTGGCTTATGGGCGCGGCATAAAACTCCGGAATTTTGATTTTCAAATGTAGGCAGGTATGCTACAGGGGTCCATATAAGAATCACTGGTGTGGTGTTTTCAATTCATCCGCACTCGGATAACTGTTAATTCAAATTCCAGTCAGCAGCACGTCGCAGCGCAGTAAAAACACACACAACCGTTCGTTCATATTCACACACCCGGACTGCAGTTTATATGTCAGTTCCGGGGTTTTGTTTATTTTTCCTCCGTGTCGTACCAGTGTCACGTGACCGGCTATTCCCCGGCACTTGACACCACATTCCTCTCCAACTTTAATGTTTTTTTTTTAAATAGATAAATAGACAAATAAATAAATAAATAACTTTTCAAAGCAGTAAATGTCAAACAGGATTAGTGGATTCCAGTCTCTCAAGTCTGTCTGGATGTGCTTTTTCGCTGGTAGATTCCATCTACCACATATCCTTGCAAACGGGACGATGGTTTTGGTTTTCCCCTTAAGTGGTATCTAGGATTGCATCGTTCCGGGGTATTCTCAGGTAATCTCTCCAAACTGTCTGTTTTTTCTTGCATATTAGGAGTGTTTGGCATTCCAAAAGTTTCATCATGCCTTGGTGTCGAGTGGTTTACTAGCTGGTACGGGGATTGAGTGAGTGGCCAGTATGACAGTCCAGATTCCTCTCTTGTGGTTTCTTGGCTTTCCGGTCGGTGCAGCGACTGACTAATTGGTCAGTGTGACGAATCAGGTTCTTCTCCTGTAATTTCTTGGTTTTCCTCCCACAATTTCGAAGGTACTTTCTTAAAATGTGAGATATTTCTTGTCAAAGTTTCATTTCCTTGAGTGGCGGTGACCATGCTATGTTTGGCTGCGCTTACTGTCCAAGACTGATACTCGAAGTTAAGAGACATTTTCTTGGGTGTGGCACGGTTTTTGACGATGACCGTGCCTCCAGGTATTAGCTCTCGGTGATTGGCTCGCCGAGAGACACGCTCTCGTTCATTCCGTTTCCTTCTTTTGGCCTCAATAGCTGGAATATCTGGTTCAGGTGCTATACATCGAGGGTGTATTGTGAGCTCAGCCTGTATAGGTACTCCAAACATGAGTGCTGCTGGGCTTATTCCTGTCGAGGAATGTGGAGTTTGTCTGTGAGTCATTAAGAATCGATACACTGCTTTCAACCATGAATGTTTTGTTTCTTTAGCGATTCGGATGACTTTGTTGAGTGACCCCTTAAACCGTTCAGCATCAGCATTCACTTTTGGCCATCCAGGGGTGATTCTCCTGTGCCGCACATTGAGATCTTGAAAGAATTGACGTAGTTCTTGACTAGTGAAAGGTGGTCCATTGTCACTTTTAATTTCTGATGTGATCCCATGTATAGCAAACATTTTCTCAAGTGCTAAAATCAGGGTATCAGCGTCTGTGGACTTCACATGCTCCACTTCTGGGTATCTACTAAATTTGTCTATCAAGACAAGAAGATAACCTTCCCCAGTAATGGTGCAAAAGTCTGCACTGATAGCTTCCCATTGTTTAGTACTTCTTGAGGCGTTTTGAATAGGCTCTGGGTTTTCTGTTCTCTGTGTAGCTTGGCATGCTGCACAAGATTTTACTAGTTCTATCACACGTTGTTGCATGTTCACCATCCACATCCTAGACTTTAAATATGCTGTTGTTTTCACAATACCTTGATGCCCACTATGCGCTAGTCTGAGGGCTCAGTCTTCTAACGAACTGGGTAGTACAATGCGATGACCTTTTAATATTACTCCTTCAGGAGCTACAGTAAGTTCATGACGGGTTCCAAAAAGAGATAGAAGCTTGACTTGTGCCGCTGCCGTGCGCTGAGTCATAGATGCAAGGAAGTTTTTCCAATTTCCTGACTGGATGGCTGTTATGGTATGATTTAGAATGGCGTCTCTCTCAGTTTCATTAGCGATCTCCTGCAAGGTTAACACTCGTGGGCGGGCACAAGCTACCACATGGCATACATGCTCTTCTGTCTCTTTTGCATGGTGTTCTTCTTCTTCTGTAGCAGGTCGCGGGTGGCGTGATAGATAATCAGCAGGATTATCTTTTCCTGGTCTGTATTCTACATCTATGTTATATGGCTGAAGTTGAAGCATCCATTTTTCAATGCGTGCCGGTGGATGAGGTGACGAACCTTTAAAGATTGGTATGAGTGGTTTGTGATCTGAAAACACTTTTGCCTGCTTGCCTAGCAAGTATACTTTGAAGTGCCTGCACCCCCACAATATTGCTAAGGCTTCTTTCTCTATGTGTGCTTAATTCTTTTCTGTTTTCGTCAGAGCCCGACTGTCATGATCACTGCTTCCAAGGAGCCAGGACCAGCCCAACGTCCTTGGAAGCAGGCCCCTAACCCTAATCCTAGGCACCAGCCGGTCCTCACTGGGACCTTTTGGACCTTGTCCTGGCGCCGGTGGCACCAGGCTCATCAAAACCATTGGTCCAGGCACTGGAAGTGCCGGGCTCATAATAGGTGTGAAGATGCTTGGGTGGACTTACCTGCAGCAGACCATGCTGCTTACTTACCAGCCACTTAGAAGCCATCTGAGTACAGGGACTACTTTCTTACCTGGGTGGGGCAGCTCCACTCCCTGGATACAGCACTGGAACTCCTCTGGAAACTGGAACTCTTTTCTTACCTAGGCGGGGCCGTGGAAGAAGACGCCTCATCACTCCAAGGCTATTTAAACCACACCCGATAGATGAAGCGTGCTTCGCGTTATTCTGCATCTGCAGCAGAACGCTCACCGAGTCTGCTCCAGCCTTTCTTCTTCCGATCCTGGACCTGCGAGAATCCTACTTACCATTTAAGTATCCAGACATCATCAGCACCTGCAAAGAGCAGAAACAACAGGTTAGCAAGGCGAACTTTACACTCAGTGCTTACTTACCTGATCCATCGGCTGCGGTCGCTTCTTCACGCCTCATCTCCACCTGCAAAAACAAAAGCATTGCCATACTTACCGGCACGCTGTGAATTCCGGATTTCTTCGTTCTGCATCGCCGCCTGTAAAGACAAGTATCGTTAACAACTTACTGGCATTCCGCGGACTCCGGCGCTGCAACCCAACATCTGAAAGGCAAAAAGAAAAGACATTAAGCAGGTATTTACTTACGTCCATCACGCTCTTCGCAATAAAACGCCTGCGAATACTCCGGCGTCTCTTTAACATGAACTAAGCTACATGGAAAGAGACAGTTAGAGCGCTTGCCATACTTACGAACTTCCAGGCGCTTCACTTCATCTTCCATCTCAAAAGCCCTGCAATACATAAGGGAAAAGCATTATACAGAGTCTGCATATAAACGTGCCACGCATGTAAAGACTTTAAAGACAAAAGGTGTCCAGAAACTCACCGCTCGTGCAGATAACGACGGTAACCATCCTCTGAATTCAAGAGGCCTGTGTTTCACCAGTGAAGGAACTGGCAACGGCACCCTGCACCAGACGCAGATGGAGAGCCCAGCATTCACCTATATAAGGTGAGCACGTTGACCTGGGGGCTCTACAAAAAGCTGGGAAGAGAGAGAGAGAGGGACAATCAACAACCCAGACCATTAACCCCCATATTCTTTCACCTGCAGAAACCTCACTCTTCGAGTCCGACACACAGTGCGACGAGGTTCGACCCCAGAAGCCAATCGAGTCCTGCACATCACGTTTCGAGTCACAGACAGCTTCCTGCCAAGACCCGCGCCTCCGTGGGAATCAGGTGAGCGTTAGACCGACTGGCAAAAGCAATTGGATAAACGTTCCCATCATTGTCAGTCTGAGTAAGCACGGCTCCTAGGCCAACTGGGCTGGCATCAACTATAAATTCAGTATGTCTCTTGATGTCAAAGAAAGCCATTGTTGTGGATGCAGACAGTGTGTCCTTGATTTGCTGAAATGCTTGTTGGTGAGTATGCAACCATTCCCATTTTTGATCTTTCTTTGTTAAATCACGAAGAGGACTTGCTATGGTGGCTAAATCTGGAATAAATCTTGCGCAATACGTCGCCATTCACATAAAACTTCTTACTTCAGTAACTGAGGTGGGTGGTTTGGTTGTTTTTACATCATTGACCTTGGCGGGATCTGGTGATACCCCTTTCGCATTAAAAATATATCCAAAGAAACTTAACTCCAACTTCACATTTTTCAGCATTCAAGGTTAATCCACATTCTTCCAATCTGCTTAGAACTGTTGCCAGGCGTTTGAGGTGTTCACCTTCATTGGATGCATACACAATTATGTCATCACTAATATTCATCGTCCCATCCAGGCCAGTAAGAACTTTTCTATTTCATGTTGAAATCTTCTGCCGCTGATGACATTCCAAAATTTAGCCTTTTGTATCGCCGCAATCCGAGGTGGGAGGAGAATGTAGTGATATAGGTCGACTCTTTAGCTAACTTCAGCTGATGGTATCCAGATCTGAGGTCGAGTTTACTGAAAATAGTTGCTCCCGTTAAGTCGACAATGAGTTCATCTATGGTCGGCATGATGTGGAGTTCCCTTTCAATAGCTGTGTTAGGAAGTCGCATATCAATGCAGATTCTTACTGCATTTGGTTGTTTTGGTTTTCTCGTGACCACCATGGGGGATACCCATGGGGTCGTTCCTTATGTTTTCTCTATAATGCCTGCTGCTTCTAGTTTATCCAATTCTTCTTTTACAGCTTCTCTCATATGAAATGGCACTCTATGATGGCGCACTGCTTTTGGTTCGATGGTGGGATCAATGTGGAGTTTGATTGTCTTGCCTTTTAAACATCCTATACCTAGGAATACTCTGTGATGTCGTTTTAACAGTTCATCAATTTCTCTGCACTGAATGTTGAAAGCAAAATGGATTAATTTGAGTTTCTCTGCGGTTCACAACTTAACAGCGTTTCACAGCCAGCATCCACCACATAAACTTGTGCTCGGCACATTGCTTTATTATGTGCAAAATCAGATTTGTAAGATCCTTGAACTGGTAAAGGTTTCTGGCAGCCACATGCATATAACTTGACCTTCCTATTTTGGAGTCTGGGTTTCGGGTCCAACTTGTTGAATGCTGACACAGGCATTACATTGACTGTTGCTCCTGTATCTATGACCCCACGTAGTAGTACTCCATCAGAGACAACAGTGCATGATGGCCTTTTCCGTCTTCTAGATCTTTGTGGGTCTACAGCTGAGATGAGGTGCACGTGATGTACTCGTTTATTGGATTTCCTCCATTTGGCATGTTCATATCTATCAAGTGATGCACCATCTTCACTGTCTTCACTTTTGCTGGTGCTTGGCGACCGCTGTGAACGATCTACTGCTCTCGCTCTCCCTCTTCTTCTAGTTGGCGAGTTGTTTCTCTGGGCCCGAATTTATTCTGGCGTTCCTGACTTTGCCACAGTGTTTGTTCTCGAACATCTTTGTTTAGTGGATTCAAACACACAGCTGCGTAGTGATTTAGTCAATTGCATTTTCGGCACGTCGATCCCCAGGCTAGGCAAGTTTCTCCTTTGTGCCATGGGCCTCCACACCATTTGCAGGCCTTGTTTTTCCCTTGGAACATATGTGTTTTTGAATTTCTCTCTTTCCACTTATTCTGATCTTGGTTACTTTGTTTTCTCGATATAGCAGCAACATCTTCTGTTGGTTTTGGGTTGTTTGTTTTGGTTTTCTCGTGACCACCATGGGGGATACCCATGGGGTCGTTCCTTATGTTTTCTCTATAATGCCTGCTGCTTCTAGTTTATCCAATTCTTCTTTTACAGCTTCTCTCATATGAAATGGCACTCTACGATGGCGCACTGCTTTTGGTTCGATGGTGGGATCAATGTGGAGTTTGATTGTCTTGCCTTTTAAACATCCTATACCTTGGCATACTCTGTGATGTCGTTTTAACAGTTCATCAATTTCTCTGCACTGAATGTTGAAAGCAAAATGGATTAATTTGAGTTTCTCTGCGGTTCACAACTTAACATTGTTTCACAGCCAGCATCCACCACATAAACTTGTGCTCGGCACATTGCTTTATTATGTGCAAAATCAGATTTGTAAGATCCTTGAACTGGTAAAGGTTTCTGGCAGCCACATGCATATAACTTGACTTTCCTATTTTGGAGTCTGGGTTTCGGGTCCAACTTGTTGAATGCTGACACAGGCATTACATTGACTGTTGCTCCTGTATCTATGACCCCACGTAGTAGTACTCCATCAGAGACAACAGTGCATGATGGCCTTTTCCGTCTTCTAGATCTTTGTGGGTCTACAGCTGAGATGAGGTGCATGTGATGTACTCGTTTATTGGATTTCCTCCATTTGGCATGTTCATATCTATCAAGTGATGCACCAGCTTCACTGTCTTCACTTTTGCTGGTGCTAAGCGACCGCTGTGAACGATCTACTGCTCTCGCTCTCCCTCTTCTTCTAGTTGGCGAGTTGTTTCTCTGGGCCCGAATTTATTCTGGCGTTCCTGACTTTGCCACAGTGTTTGTTCTCGAACATCTTTGTTTAGTGGATTCAAACACACAGCTGCGTAGTGATTTAGTCGATTGCATTTTCGGCACGTCAATCCCCAGGCTAGGCAAGTTTCTCCTTTGTGCCATGGGCCTCCACACCATTTGCAGGCCTTGTTTTTCCCTTGGAACATACGTGTTTTTGAATTTCTCTCTTTCCACTTATTCTGATCTTGGTTACTTTGTTTTCTCGATATAGCAGCAACATCTTCTGTTGGTTTTGGGTTGTCAAGTGGGAGTTTCTGTATTGCTGCTTCCATGACTGCTACTTGGTCTTCTGTTTGTTCACGCAAGCGGGCCATCTCTAAGATATGGGCCAAACTTATCTTTCTTTCAGATAGGATAGCTCTCTTCAGTTTTTCAGATGAAATTCCATTTATTATTTGAAGGCGGATAGCAAATTCTTCATTTGGAAATTCACAACCAACAGCCATTTCACGTAAACGTGCATGGAACTTGTCAACAGTCTCTTTCTCACGTTGTCTCGCCATACAGAAGTGCAAACGTTCATAATCTGGATTAGGTTCAGGCTTAAACATATTAGTGAGAACATTTTTTGCGATATCATAGTTATTTTCATCTCCCCGGTCCGGGTTAGAATTAAATAGACGTAATGCTGCTGCATCAATGTTGAGTAGAAGAAATGTGCGTTTCTTCTTTGGTAAAGTGATTTCTCTTGCATCCAAGTGCATTTCAAATTGTTGTAGCCAGATTTCTCATTGAATAGCTGCACCTGTGGTGAATGGGTCAAATGGTGGCACAAGAGTGCTCAGTGCTGGGTCTGAATGATCTGAAGTACCATTTCTTCTTGATGATACACTTTTGTTGGTTCTCGCAGGGCTTGTTTCAGTGGTGGACATGGTTAGCACTTTGATATTTCACAAAGGTAATCTGAATTTCAAAATGAAAACACTTTAAGCTTGACCAAATCTAGTAGTGAACAACGGTGTGCATCTCTGACTGGTTTACTTTGAAATATTAACATGCAGATTGGCATCACATGTTCTTGTTAAAAAAAAATCATTGACAGTGTGACTGCAGTGTCTTTATTCAGTGTTAACTGGCATTCTTTTTGACCTCTTTATATCTGCCTTTTTTTAAAAAAATGTTTTTAATTTTCTTGTGAGGAACTTTAAAAGAAAATATCTTCTCTTTTTTTCACTTGTATTTATAGTCTTAGTTTGTTGAAAATAAGGCACTTTTTTCCCTCAGGCTGTATGAGTAACACTGTTAAGGCATTACTATAAATTTGTTTATATTTGAACCACATACCTAGACCCACACGAAAGCCCGATTGACACACCCGCTCGTACATACCGGACAAACACATCCAGACCGGCAGACGCATCTAGATAGACGCTGGCCTGCGTCGCATCTAGATAGGATAAATTGAAGGATAACATGCCCGCACCTAGAAAAACGTGAATGCTAACATGTGCCACACCTAGAGTTGTGAACACCAGCCTGCGTGGCGCTCAGATGGAGTTGTGAATGTTAGCATGCCCACACCTGCACGGGTCTCTAGACACTGGCCTGCGCCGCATCTGGGTGGGAGTGTGAGTGTTGGCGTGGCAACACCTGGATGGAGTCCTGGGCGTTGGCCTGCGCCGCGTCTAGATGGGGATGTGAGGGCCAACAAGTGCCACACTCAGACAGAACTGTGAATGTTAGCATGGTAAAGGTCAGGTAACCCACTAACCAATATAAACTCAAACTCTGCATACTGATCTCACTCAAAAAACTCACACAACCATCTCTCGCACAACAAGCCGCACGCACTTCACAACACTGCAACAACAAATAAGCCGGAACAACAGCACACGCGGACTGACTCCGATCTGATACCCGCACCAAAGCTCAGGACCCGGTGTATACCGAGTTGAAGCTGCCAACAGAACACCACTCCTCTCACTATCCTACTCCCTTCTTCACCTTACTAACCCATCCCACCTTTATCGTTTACAGATCCGCCTGAGCGCCTGGGGACCAATTCCGTTGGTGAAGGTGCACAGTACAAATACCTTTAACATTTAACATTTGCACGTTGCAGCCGGTGATATTTGTTTCATTAATGGAACGTTGGGGGCATGAAAACACAGTTCTTTGTATATGCGCAATTATAATTTCAGTCAAAAAGCCATATTTTGTTTCATTAATGGAACGTTGGGGGCATGAAAACACAGTTCCTTATATACGCGCAATTATAATTTTAGTCAAAAAGCCCCTTACCTCATGAATTTTCGTTGCGTAGGTGCTTCAGTTTCCACCTTTTTTTTTCTTTTTCTCTGTTAGCTTCTCGGGTTCATATCTTTCACCTTCGTTGCCAGTGTGCTGTTTTCAATTCATCTGCACTCGGATAACTGTTAATTAAAATTCCAGTCAACAGAGCGTCGCAGCGCAGTAAAAACACACACGACCGTTTGTTCGTATTCACACACCCGGACTGCCGTTAATACGTCAGTTCCAGGGTTTTGTTTAGTTTTCCTCCGTGCCGTACCAGTGTCATGTGACCGGCTATTCCCCGGCATGTGACACCACAACTAGGACACCAACACATGACAGCACAAGCCATGCTTAAGTCACAACTGAATCTATGTCCTCTGAAACACTTGTGTATGAGCGCGATATAAATGAAATATCAAATAATATCATGATATATTCATACATTCCCATAGCTCTCAACCATTTGTGTTGCAAAGGCGGGTGAAAACACCCGATTTTAGTTTTGGCGGGTGAGATGCCCATTGAAACGAATGGGCATGCCGGAGGCTTGGCGGGTGAGTCAGCTGTTTTCAAGGCGGTGACACCCGCCAAAAGCGTGTGAGTTGAGAGCTATGCATTCCAACCCTCCCGATTTAGGCGGGAGACTCCCGATTTTTAGGTGAAAAATATTGCTATTTTTCAGTCTCCCGCCTAAAATAACTAGCCCCAAATCATTCCTATGGGGAAATATGTGTCTCCCCATGTCCTTGTGGAAATCTCCCTCCCAGGTGCATCTGAATGTTGGCATGTATGTATATTTGCAAAATAATTAACAGCATTTTGCGTTTAAAAAAGACACTGAAAACAACGTGAGGATTGGTTTAAAAGAAAACGTCTTTCGCCTGTGAGTTTGAATTAGCGTTATTTTCCCATATTTTCTATATTATCGCTGGAGACAGTCACATTCAAGATGTCCGACCATGTGCATTTAGAAACTGCAACTTGGTCTCGCAGTACACAACAATAACAGTTCTTTGATGCCCTAGTCTTCTTTCTTTATCTAACGGAGGCGGGGCCGAATAGCGTTCTGTGCAGTGAGGTGGCAGCTGGGGACTGGAAAAGCAAGTGGACACGCCCTCTACACACTGACAGGTATCAGCACTGGAAAACAGGGATGGCGGTGTTCAATCGTACGGTACTGCTGGTGACAGTAGTTTCTGTTTCATTCCTGTATTTTGGAGTGTCGAGGAACCACGATTTAGGTAATCTCGCATCTAGAGAGCGGTGCACTCCATCCCGCACTTTATTGAATGTCATCGTTGTAATAGAGATACTCGACAGTTGAAAGGCAAATGGTACATGCTATTTGCATGATAATACACATTCTTCCCATTTTGTTATTAATCAATTAGCATTTCCCATTCATATATCACCCCCTCCCATCAACGTTTCAAATGTCTGTCTATAAAGCTCTCATCCCAAAATTGAGAAGATAAGATTCAGTCTCGCCATTAGTAAACACTAAACACATAGTAGTCCCGAAAACACATCGCTCTAAACGTATTAATTTGTAAGGTTTTTATACAGTGTAGCTGCCGCTGTTTTTCAGGTCTCTTGGCGCTTGCACTGCGAAAGTCAACATCACTTGGTGTTGTGCTAATGTAATTTGAACTTTAAAAGTTCTACGGATTTAAAGTGGGTGGATATACGTTAGAGCTCCCTGGGCTACAGTATACACATTTCCATTTACTAAATCACAAGTGCAAATCATGAGGGGCAGATGTTCCTTTAACAAGGCAGATTTTTCTTTCATGTGCAACTTCCTAAGTTATCAACAATGCGTTTGAAAGTCAGGGTGGGTACAACAGGATTCAGAGAAGAAGAATATTTACAGCATGGAAGTATTTCGTGGGTGGGAGGCAGGTGCCGTATAAAGTATGGAATAAGTCCTGATAATATTTTTGGTCCAGGAGAGTATAAAGATCTTTTTTCATCTATGAAGCAGTTTTAAAGGAATTCCAAGTACCTCATCAGAGGGCGAACCCTAACTCAAAAATTAAATAAATTACCCCCTACTGAATCGAAAAACCTGAGTCGTCTTATGTGTGAATACAAAAGGGTATACTCAGGTACGAATCTCCCCCGGTCCTTTCGTGTTAAGTGAGTCCACACAGGATTGCACACAGGCCTTACAATCATTGTGGCACTGAGTCAGACGCACAGCCTCCTGCCTGCATGGGGTAGGGCAGACGGGAAGTGATTGCCTACTGGGGCGGTCAAGCTGTCCCGCTCTTCCCCCATTTTCAGTAGGCATATGGTTAAGATTTCTGCATTATTTCATATTTACAAGGGCTTTGTACACCGTACAGTGACCCTTTAACATTCACAAAGAACTCCTCTGATTACCTTCTAATAAAAGAGAGGGGAGTTTCACCTCCCATAATACAACACACAATTAGAAGTTTTTACAGTTATACATTGGCAGAGGCCAGTGGCTTCATGTTATGTTGATACCTTGATCCAGTTCTGTCTGGTTTAAACTGAATTGTATTCTACTGCATGTTTAGGTAACAAGTGTGAAACAATACTAAGAAATGTAATTTGAAATGGCTATTGCATTAGCTTTTCTTTTCTTTTCTGTCGAACATCCCCCTATTGGAGATTTTACAACAGTCTCGTGGCCTGCAGGCCATACACAGTAATGTGTCATTCAATGGGTACGGCACACCTTGGCCAGAGGCGCGTTGTCAACCGCGGAATGAGCATATCATGTGTGTTGAAATGGGAATGAAGGGGGGCCTAGGAGACCATTCCTCCCTTACATTCCCCCATTTTGTTACTTAAGTAATAGATACTGTAATTCTCCCAAACATTTCCGTTCGGCTTCCTCAGCTACTGCCTCATCCCAAGCTGGAATTGCCTTTCTTGGCACTGAGGCCTGACACACCACACTCAGGCTCTCCCCTGCTTGTGCATATTCATCTGGGGTACAGGTCATGTAAATACAACCCCCATCCCCTCTAGGGCTACCCATACCTCATCATACCGTTCCAATTGCTGGGGCTCCTTAATTGTGGTATGCCAAAATGAATCAACAAGGTACCCAGTGTTGTATATTGCTATCATACTATATTTTGTTTCTGAATCTTCTCTGGTCTGGACTTGAGCCTCGTGTGTCATCTGTACTACTCCTGCTGCGCTACCCATTGTCACCATCATCATTGCACTGTTAGGTATACTTTTTGCACCTCACCGTATACCCAGTTGACACCCACAAAAAATCAGAAGAAAGACGATGATGGGTATCAATAACTTCACGGTCATTCCAAACCACAAAGGGACCCTCTCGAACTGGTTGTCGAAACCATGTGCTGGGTTGCACTCCTCCTTCTTTCTTCATTCTTTCGCAGAAGTTATGCACCGCTGCTCTCACATGGGAAAGTGTCCCATTTTCCGCGTCGGCAGAGGGTACGAAAGTGCAACATGCGCTCCTGATGTTTCGGTAAACACCGCCGTCCATTGCAGTTAGTAGGTTCAAGACGTAGCGATTCTGCATGGTCATCAGTTCTACGGCTCTCAGCTCAACCTTGTTGACATTGAAACCTTCTTCTGTGTTCTTAGCCAGTTGGATGAGCTCCCAGCAGGTGATTTGCAGCCATTTTGCGTTTGCACAAGCTTGAATGCTGGGACAAGGTATGTGAAAAATGTCTCTGCTGATGTGAAGAGTTTGAACTTATCGGGAATTTCTGCCAAAAGTTCAGAGGATGCAGCAGAGATATAGTTTGATGATCTCCACTTCCAGAATACTGTGCTCTGCAGCTGCTGTTTGGATAAAATGTTATACCAGGGGGTTCTTCGGTTGTTGACCGGGGCGCCTGGGACATATTTGCTGGTGCCCTCTTCCCTTGGATGTGGCTTTCCGGTATCACCATCAGGGCTGTGTGCAGTGTTGCCAGGGTGCAGTTGCGCCTCCATTACCGTGGAAGGTGCAAATGCGCCTGTTTGACACAAACCCAATAAGTCTCCATTAAAGCTGCTGTTCCTTTTTTCATGTCTGGAATGATGACAAATTTATTACAGTTCTTGTTTGTGCCATGGGGCATTTTTCCTTCTCCATGGAAGCAAAGTTCATTTGGTATTTCGCGATTGCACCTTGATCGGTTTCTTGAGAGCTGCAATCTATGTTAATTTGGTGATGTGCTGAGCAGATTGGAGCGCAAGTTTTTTCTATCCGTTGCAGCTTCTCATCTGACAGTCCTCGCAGCGCCTCTGCCTTACACGTTATTTGCTCTTCGTGCGATTTGTTGTCGGAAAACATTGGGCCTCATTACACGGAAGGCGGTAATCCAGGGTGCTATTAGCACCCTGGACCATGCCGGTAAATTACCGGCACCGCCTTGGCGGAAAGGGGATTTACCGCCCCATTCCAAGGTTGGAGGGGCGGTAAATCCCCTTTCCGCCATTGCCCTTCCCCATTCCCATTTCTGCCCCATAGGGCTCTATGGGAATGGGGAAGGCGCTAATTACGGCACCGCAATTTTGCGGTGCCGTAATTAGCTCCGAGGTCCCTTAGCGGGTTGGTACTTAACGCCTGCAAGAAGCAGGCGTTAATTCCTCCAACCCGCAAAGGGACCTCGTAGTACGGCGGTAAGGGTTAACGGTCACCGTTGCCATTAACGGTGACCGTTAACCCTTACCGCCGTCCGTGTAATGAGGCCCATTGTCCTTTTGTGATTGTGAAAAAAGGCTCCTTGAGGCATATTACTCCTTGTGGCTTGTTGTAGCAGGTTTTCTCATTTTGCCGCATTTGTAAGGTAACGGTGTGTGCTTGAAAGGTGCTCTTAATTCGACATAGTGCAAGATGAACCAAACACTGGGATTCCGCAATAGGTGCCTCTTGCGGTAACATCACTTTAGGTGTTCCCGAATCACAGGGTATTGAAGAGCACACATAGCCGCTTTCATTGGTAGTCTGCTTTGCCATTGTGCTCATGTCTGCGTACCATTTGTTGGACCGCTGTGGGTGTCGTGGATCTTCTATTGTGTCTAAACCTAGAACATGATACTCATCTTACCTCTTCCGTCCCGTCCCCCTTTTTCGCCGTCTGCTCTCCCTTGGACTATTTTGGATCTCTACTAGTTCCTGGTATTCGATTGGGAATATCCTGGTAATTACCTCCACCCCCACCCATTATTTTGTTGCCCATCCATTTTATCACTCCCTAGAGCGGGGTCGGCATTTCATCATTTATGTAGTCATTGCCTGCGGTAACTTGTGTGGTTGTATATGTGTCGTCATATGACAGTGTGTGTGCATCGGGGTTGGAGTCATTCATGTGGTACACGTTAAATTCATGTTCATAATAATCATCTATGGAATAGTTCAACAGTGGGACTCTAGCAGCTTTATTTTTGTACAAGGTGATGAGGTTTGTAGGGGCATTGTGGGCCCAGATTAGCTTAAAACCATCCCATATCAGGTGGGAACTGTCTTTTATCAGTTTTACTCGCCCCCCCCTCTTTTACATCTATAGATATGAAAGAAATTGCCCATTATATTACCAGGCCAAACAATAATAAGAAAAACAAAATTACAGTAAAACCAATCCCATTGCGCCTTGAAACACTTGTGTATAGGCACGTTATAAATGCCATATCATATCACGCTCGTAGGAGAACATTCTAGTGCTACGGATAGTTCTCCTATTGCTATCTATAGTAGTCGTTGGCATCGAGAGCCATGGTTTCTGCCCATTTCTGTTCCTACAGAGAGATACAATTGGGTGAAGTTCACATGCACTTTTCTTTCATCTTCAATCTCTTTTCACAAATGCATTTCTCCCATTATATTGCATAAACTAAAGGAAATGAAACAAAAAGAGAACCGAACAGAAAGGAAAGAAAAAGATACTAAAAACGCACAAGAGATGAACGTGAAAGAAGAGGGGAAAAACAATTTAAAATCGTGTAAATAATTCAATGGCTGCTATTTGGCACTCTTAATCAATTTTATATACATTACATCCTCTTCTATTATGTACACCTTTTTCTTCTTATGTATTTACCACTCACTGCTTCTTTATCAATTGTATTTCTTTTGTTACAGCAACGCTATACAACCTCCTTTATTATCTGTGATGCTATGTTTGCATTGCTCTTTCCTGAACATTTTCTCCCATCTAGGCTGTAACACTATTATGTGCTTTACGCACATCCGATAAATGTATCCAATATTTCAGCCCTTCATCTTCACCGATGTGGGTGTACAATATATAACCTTGTAGGGGCTGTGAAATCTTGGAGCATTCCATCGTCTCACAAAACTGCATACATATACTGTCTCCCTAGGCATTAGTTGGACATTTGGGCTATCATTTGCCGGAGTTACTGTGTCACTTTCACTTTCTCGGGTGAATGGTGGCGCTATTTGCTTTGAAATTTTTCTTGCTGCTCTGGTCAGTTTTCTTAGGTACTCTTGAAACTCCTCGCCCAATACTGTGGCTGTTCTGTGTGCATCTGACATTCTTCTCAGGGGTGACAGTGGTGTGTGCATGCGTCTCCCTGTCACTATCTCTTGGGGGGAAAAGTGATGGTCAAATAGTGCCAATGGTGAGCAGTACAACAAGTTCTTTTGGCACAATTTAGACAATCTGCTCTTAAGGAGGCCGTTAATTGTTTCTATAACGCCGTTTACGTCGGGGTAATTAATCGAACACAATTTGTGTGTGATCCCTAGCATTGCAGTTACTGCCTTAAACAAGTTGTTGATGAAGTGTGTTCCGTTGTCGGATCGTATGACGTCACAGATCCTCTATTGGGGAAAGACCTCTCTTACTTAGAATGTCGCTGCGCATTTTGGATCCGAGTGGGCGCAGGGGCCGTCTTCCACCCAACATGAAAAGGGGCAGACCACCACAATCCGGTATCGTGCTCCGTTGCACCACTCTCCCATGTCTGCATAATCAATATGCAGTTGACGGAACGGTCCAATGGGGCGGGGCAGTGTTCCCCTCAGTGTTCTCAAAGTCTTTACTGAATTACAAGTTTGACACGTTGTACATTCTATCACTAGCTCTGCCACGTGTTCCTGGAATCCTGGCACAAACCAATTTTCTTGGATGTCTGCTGCTATGTGTTGTTTGGCTATATGTGCGGGGAAGTGCAGTTGTTGGAATGCTAGCTGTAATAATTCTACTGGCATCACTAATTTACCCGTACAATTTTTGCCGCCAAAGGAGGTCAGTAGGTGACTGCGTGCACCCTCTTTTTGCCCATAATTCTTGTTCTTCTACTGGTGCCTGTTTTTGCAAATCGATTATTTGTGACACTGACATTGAGTTGTACCCTTCACCCCTTTCTTCCTCTACATTTCCTTTTATTATGAATTCTCCTTGTGCTTCTCTTCCTAGGTAGGCTGCCTCTTTGGCGGCATCCTCCGCTGCCGCATTGCCTAAAGAGATGACGTAATCGTTGTTCGTGTGGGCTTGGCACTTAACCAGGGCCACTATTGTTGGCTCTGTGAATGCTTCTATGAGTTCTTTCAAAAGTTCAGCATGTTGGACTGGGGAGCCATCTGCTCTTCTGAACCCTCTCCTCCCCCAGCGTGACAATCCTCCATGTACCATTGTGGTCATGTAAACTGCGTCTGTATAAATTGTAACTGCACATATCTTTGCCGTGTGCAATGCTTCAATTAGGGCTACCAGCTCCGCAGCTTGAGCTGAAAAGTGTGGTGGTAACCTCTTCTGTACTATGGTCTCATATTCCCTGTCTTCCATTCTCACTACTGCTGCCCCTACGTATATTTCCCCTGTCTCTGAGTTTATTGACGCTGATCCGTCCACAAAGTATACCTCCCCCTCCTCCAGGGCATTCTCGTTTGCGTTGGGCATGTCATCATCCTCCCCCCTGTATGTGGTTCAGTCATGGCTTTGCATATCGTCTACAGTGCAACCTTCAGTAAGGAAGGTTGCTGGATTTACTGTTTTACATCTTACTATGTGTATGTTGGCACTGGATAGAATAATCTCATAAGCTATCACTCTGTGTTGTCAGTGTGGATTTTGCTCTTTCGAGTAGGGCAAACAGTGAGTGCTCGATGAACAGGGTCAGTGAGCATCCCATTACAATTGTGGCGCTTTTCTCAATCGCAAACGCAGCGGCTGTGAGAGCCTGTTCGCATGCAAAGTGTCCTTGAATTACTGCGTTAAGTGTTCCACTGTAATATGCTAGAGGCTTGTCCCCTAGGGACGTTTTCTGTGTTAGCACTGCTGTCATCAGCATTCCATTACAATGTGAGAACAGGTAGAACTCGCAGTCATAATCGGGTGTCGCTAGGACGGGTGCTGTTGAAATCAATTCTTTAAGTGTGTCAAAAGTTGTGCTAATTTCTGGGGTCCAAATCAATATTGTGTTTTCTCTCTGTGCCTTTTTGAGTACACGTGCAATAAGGATTTTGTGCATGCCGCGTAATTTAATATCCAGGTGCGGCTGTAATTGCACATGCCCAGCAACTTTGCATTTCCTTTACTGTGTTTGGTTTGCTTACTACGCGCACCGCTGCTGTCCTGTCTGGTATTATTCGCTTGCCATCTTTTGATATGAACTGCCCCAAATACAAAATTTAGACAGTACTGCAATTTTTGTTTATCTACTTTGTACCCCTTTTGGGCTAGCAGGGTGAGCAGTATTATTGAGTCATGCCTGCACTCTTCCTCATTCTCTCTGCAAATTAGCAAATCATCTACATATTGAATAATGGTACTCTTTGCGTAAATATTTCTGAGGTCTCTGTGCAATATCCTGTTGAAAATACTTGGGCTTTCGCAATATCCCTGGGGTAGTCTGCAATGTTCATATATTTTCCCCCAGGGTGAATGCTGTTCAATATTGCGACTCTGGGTCAGTGATGCCGAGAAAAATGCGTTTTTCAAGTCCACCACTGTGAAGCATGTCGCCGTCTTTGGGATGCTACACAAAATGGATGCAGGGTTTGGGACAAGTGAAAATTCCTTTTGTATGATGTCATTAAGAGGCCTTAAGTCCTGTATCATCCGCCAAGCCCCTCCTTTCACTTTTTAGATCGGATAAATGCAAGTGTTACATGGGGAGTTTGAGGGTACAGTGATCCCTTGCTCTAATAGGGCATGTATTGTTTCCTTTATCCCCTCCTCTGCCTCTCTAGGTAGTGGGTACTGCTTTACACAAGGTAGTATTGCACCGGGTTAAAGCTTGATCATAACGTGGGTCACTTAATGCAATAGGCCCACGTCATGGGGCCCTGTGGTCCATAATATGGACGGCACCTGTTGCATGTCTTCACTAAAATATGCCCGCGGTGCACTGACAATTGCCATGAGGGTCGTTGTCACTTGTCTATGTTGGACCATTATTTCACGCGGGATGGAAATCTCTGATTATTTCTCCATTAGCGTCATTGCGCAGCGCTATGTTGGGGTCTATGCATAGCACTGTCTGCCACTCACACCCATGCATGTCCGTTCCTATCACTGCAATTCTTTGCACGGATACTTGCACACTGTACAGGTCTATGGGCACGATCAACCCTGGCACCACCTTTGGGATAGCCAGGGGGCGAAATACAAATTCTGATGGTACTCGCCACTCTTGGCATGTTATCTCTGGTACTACTCCCGCCAACACATGTATCCCTTGCACAAACTTGTCTGGGACTACGGGTATCCCACGTGTTGTTAGTTCATTAGCCTGTGCCTGTCTGTGTATAAGCAACATGGCCCTCATGGCGCATATCCCTGGTGTTGAACACACTATGCCTCTTTCTGTAAAGGATATTGTCATATTAAGCTTGCTGAGGCGGTCCCTACCCAACAAGTGGGCGAGTTTTCATAGTACAGCAAGGGTTCTCGTACTGTTTTCCCCCAACTGTCACATCCGAATCTTCTGTATATGGAACCTCGACCACCTCCCCACAAAATCGCTGCATCTCCATCTTTCTATTTGAAAGCGGAAACCGGCCTTCTTTTAGACACGATTTACCCGCTCCTGTATCCACCATAAAGATGAACTGCTTGTTTCCTATCTCCGCCCCCACTAGTGGTTCCACATCTGCGTGAAGGGTTGTTGACAGTACTGGACACGCAAGTGCTTTCTGTGGGCTGTTCTATGCTGGGTGTCTTATTGTATCATGGTTATTAAAAACATTATCTCCCACTACTGCTGTTCCTCTGAATGGTGCCGGTGCTCCGTTCGCTGTGGTGGCAAATGGTTTGCCGCGTGCATGTGTCAAATTAGTCTGTGATTGTGGGTGCTGCTGTGCGCTTTGCAGGGGTGCTCTTTTTTCATATGTGTACCGGGGATCCGCTTGTTTTTTGCATCTAAATCCACCCATTGGCAAGCCATATGGGCTACCGGGTGGGGTTGGTCGTACTGGTGTTCATTCTGGTAAGGTACCATAGGACGACTACGACACTCTCTTGAAAAGTGACCCCACCTCCCACAGTTCCAACATGTCCCTTGCCCTCCTCCTCTCAGCCCTTGGCCTCCCTGCCCCCCCCCTCAATCCCCTGTACCCACCTCTTCCTCCTCTTCCGCCCCTTCCATGCCACTGGGGCCCTCCAAACTGCTCTTCGCCGGCCCATTGCTCCTGTACATTTGCTGCTCAATTTGTTGCCATTCTTGCCTGTATTGCTACTGGCCCCTCCTCCCCGTCTGCCATCGGTTCTGCGGGGAGGGCGGCAGCTACTGCTGCGACCTTCACCAATTTTGTTTGTACTAATTTGGCTTTGTCCGCCTAACTTTTTCTGCACTATCTCCTTTTCTCTCTCTTTGATCCTCCTACAATGGTGTATTATGATGCTCTGTATTTCGGTCCAGCCCTTGGCATCTATCCCAGCAATTTTATCAAGAGCCTTCTGTACTTTCTTTGGGAGGCCCCTCTTGATTATGAAATAGAAAAGGGAGGTAGAGTGGTCCCAAGCTGTGCCTGTCTCTGCTCTCCACATGTCCTGCACCCAAAGAATGTAAGCTGAGGCATCTTCGTCCTCCCCCATAGTACACTGCATAATTGACTGTAAATCGGGGGTGTCAGGGAATGTGTTCCTCAGTGCGTCTCACACTCGGGCCCTCACAGCGTTAAATGATGCCCCATCATGTTGGTCACAGTCTAGCGTGACCCCAGGGAATCCCGCCTTCGCCCACACTCTATTCGCTTGGTCGCCTACTGCAGAAACCAACAAACTCTTAACATCTCCAATTGCTAAGGGGACCCCAGCTGTATTTTTCTCAAAAGCATATATCCACTTACTCGCCCCCCTGAGAGTGGAGGCAATGTCTTCAGTAAGTTTGCCTTATCCATCTGTGCCCACAGGACATAATGAGGCCTTCCTGCCCCCTTGTGTACCAGTGGCATCTGTAACTTGCTCTTCCCTCTTCCCATACTCACCTTTACTCCTTCTTTCCCTGGTACCGGCCCCTTTCCTGTCCTATTTGTTAATCTCCCCTGCCACCCCTCCTCATTTCCCTCCTGGCTGGGTGATGAGGCCATGAGCGGGGAAGCTCCACCGGACACCCCACCCACCGCCTCACCTGCTTTGTTTTTTTCCTCATCCTCATCTAAATCACTCCAATATTCTTCCTCTCTTTCAGATAACACACCTTGTACGCACCTGTATCCCTTCCTAATCTATCTCTGTGATTCTCATGAGGGTGTCATTAATTTGGAATAGAATCTCCCCCTTTTTCCACTTCTCCCCCACTATATTTGTTGATGCATCGAGCATTTGGGGTGGCAGTGTCTGATCGCCCCCTTGTGAGTGTGTGTTTTATTCACATATTCGTCTGAGGCGTGTTAATTCTGTTTGCGTCATTGTTAATCATGCTTCTTTTGTTTACTGCCCTATATTTAGTTGAGGGGTGCACGTCTGCCCGAACAAGCCTATTGGATCGTACGGAGGTGGGGCTGTTGCTTGTGACACAGGAGTGTGTTGGGTTTTGATACATACACTGGGTCGCTATATCCCTCTGCAGGTTTTGTTAACATTGGGTATAGTCGCACATGCTCTGTTGGTTTTTCCTTACTCTCCCCCTCCCACTCATTGTTATTTGTTCCCTGGGGAGACGTACCTTGACCCTTACTCTTACCCAGGAGTACTTCTTCAAAAAGTCTCCACAGATCCAATACTTCCCTTCTGTTTTGGAGCTGTTTACCCTTATACTTAAAGATCAGGTAGGTTGCTACTATGTTTAACATGGACTTATTGAACAACCCACCTTCAGGCCATACTTGGGGCATACCTTCCCCTTTCATTTCTGTGCGCCACTGTTCGTGGTACTTCTTAGTTTTTTTGCTATACCCTGGTAAACTTTGACATGTATGCATGAGTGGCGTTCCTGCCCCCATCGCCCCTTAATTATCACCTCATATTTGTATGGAAATACGGACAATCTAATATTAATTCTAACCAATCTCTTATGCACAATAACATTTTTTTTTCGCCAAAATTATTGCAATGTTGTTCACCAAAATACTTTTTCTTAATTTTCAATTGTCTCACTTTGTCATTACTGAATCAAAAGTAAAACAAGACACTGGCCATGTGACGTGTAAAACTTAGTTGGACAGACGCAACACAGGTCATTCAACATTAAATAAAAAAATGTATACATGAACATTAACACATAGACCCTGCCTGCCTAGGGACCCCTCTCTCACGGTATCTCTGTTTCACCCGGACCCTCACCCCTATCCTGGCCCGTTGCGGACCACCCTCTAAGATTTAAGAAATGGAGAATGGAAAAAAGAAAAAAAAGTTTCTAAAAACTATGCTGAGTCTTCCTTCGCCTCACACAAGACTCCTACTTTTGTTCACTTTGTCCTCATTTAATCCCTGTACTAGTCGCGTACTACGCAGCGCTGCCTTCTACCCCCTCGCGGAGCTAGGTTCCCATACCTCTTTTCACCTCTTATCTTCTCAATAAACTCTTAATGGTTTTATGAGAAAGAAAAAGGCAGTAAAGAAAAGCCCCTGCTGAAAAACTGAAAAAGACTCCTATTTTTATCCCCACCTTATAATCTCAGCACACCTCTATCTCACTCCCTTTTCTACTTTCCCCTCCCACTGTCTTTTAGGGTTTGCTGCACTTGATAATCACGTGTCCGCCTTGATTCGAGTCTGTCAAGGTTTCCGCCCCACACTCAACGGCCAAACCCGGCTCCAGCGAGCGGTATGGATGGGTATTTGCAAAGCCGGGACCTGTGGAACCTTCTGGCCTAATGTGCGCACGTCTAAGGGTACCAGTGCTGTAGGTGGGCAGCCTTGACGGGAGCGCGCCCTGGTTACCGCCGGTCTCGTCTTACCATTCCGCCTCCGTGATTCCCGGAATTACCAGGGCATTACAACCCCGGTTTTCCGGGAATCACGGAGGCGGAATGGTGTTAATCCTCATTCCCATCGAGTCCTATGGGAATGGGGATCATGGAAACACCGGCAGCATCTCGTAATGCTGCCGGAGTTTCCTCGTCCAACTGCAGGCGGGCGGTGTTAACCCCGCCAGGTCAGACCCGGCGGGAACATCACCTCCCGCCTGCAGGAGTCGGGATCAGGCGGTCCGGTAACAACGGTGGCGGCGGGTTTACCGCAACCGTTATTTCCGGACCGCCTGAGTTATAATGAGGCCCATTATCTGTGACTTGTGCTATAGAGGATACATTTAGTAGTATTCATTGGACAATGGGGACTGGTCAGTATATACAGTACATATGGCTGGTGCTCCCGGATTGTCTGGCCAGAATTGTAATGATGTGGATCACGCGGGTCAGCTGGGCTCATCTGGGACGGGTGCAGGGTCAGACGATGTCCACATTGCTGTGATCTAGACTATCTAACATTTGCCCTTTTGGCCACACATATCTGATCATTATTTATAAATCTTGTCATACAATACATTAACCTGGACAATAAAAAGTTGGGGTACATGAATTTGGGTGCCTTATCTAACACAGCAATAACACATTCTTCAAGTATATCCTTAGATCTATTCGAGGGTGTTCTACCGTTTGTTAGTACAAGACGAATATATGGCCACATGGGATTAGTTGTAGGGGGGTGAACTGAAGGGGCACACGGGCGCGGGGCATGCGGCTGTTACATCAAAAAGACTGTGGGGTTAGCGGGATTGTGGTCTAAATTTCTTTAGGAGGGGTCCGTTGGTACAGAGGCAGGTTTGTGGAGACAAATGTTATTTTCCAGGACTAGGTTGCGGCCCGGTCATTCACATGGCAGCGATGTAAAAAGGAAGGCGAGAGATACAGTGTTTAGTTTGATACTTCTCGCGCCCAGGCTTCCATGAGAACAGGACAGCCGGGGAGACGGCAGAGGGGAGGAGGTGGGGGTTGGCTTGCTCACTGTGCGCGGAGAAGGAAGGAGAGAGGTGCAGGCTGGCATTCAGTGTTTACATATGGCCTAGCAGAAAATGGAGTCAGTAACTAAACAAAATGGAGTCTCTTGGCCTGCAGGCCATACACAGTTATATGTCATTCAATGGGTACCTCACACCTTGGCCAGAGGCGCGTTGTCAACCGCGGAATGAGCATATCATGTGTGTTCAAATGGGAATGAAGGGGGGCCTGGGAGACCCTTCCTCCCTTACAATATTAGACACATTGGGCCTCATTACAACTCAGGCGGTCCGGAAATAACGGTGGCGGTAAACCCGCCGCCACCGTTGTTTCCCGGACTGCCTGATCCCGACTCCTTCAGGCTGCAGATGATGTTCCCACCAGGTCTGACCTGGCGGGTTTAACACCGCCTGCCTGCAGGCGGACGAGGAAACACCGGCAGCATTATGAGATGCTGCCGGTGTTTCCATGATCCCCATTCCCATCGAGTCCCACAGGACTCGATGGGAATGGGGATTAACACAATTCCGCCTCCGTGATTCCCGGAAAACCGGGGTTGTAATGCCCCGGTAATTCCGAGAATCACAGAAGCGGAATGGTAATACGAATCCGGCGGTAACCAGGCGGTTTTACCGCCGCGGTTACCGCCGGACTCGTAATGAGGCCCAATGTGTCCTTCAAATTGTTAGTGTGGTGGATTGAAGGCCAAATAACAATGAGACCCTTTATTCATTGTTCACAACGAGCCACTGCAAGTTTCGTTTCTGAGGGTGCACCTGTCACAAAGTGAACAATATTCATGGCTGGCTGTGTAGTGAAATACAATGAAATATTTCAAATATTCCGCATAGAAAAATATTTACTTCCATTTTAACAGGAACATTGCGCATCGTGACACATTCACGGATTATTTCAAAGATGCGCCTAGTCGAGGTGCAGACAGGCTCAGAATACCCTGTATGGCAATAGGGCAATGCTTTAAAAAAATAAAAAAATAAATAAAAAAACGATAGTGTGATAGGGCAGTTTTTGGGGTGAAAGTGGGTCAACTTTTTATGGCAAAACACTGAATTAGAATACACATCAGGAAAACGGCCCTTTGCACCTTAATCCCAATACTCATCCTTGTGTTTAAAAACACAGAACCGTGTGAATTTTGGAAATACTGTGGTCTGCCACCTTGAAAACCAAATTTAAAAAATGGGTTTCTTTCTTTTTTATTTTTGGGCATATTGTAGGTTGGCACTAACCAGGGCTTTCAAGTTCCATGATTCTAAAAGCCAATGCTGGCCTTCACAGGCCCCAGGCCATTCCACAAGCCTGGTTCTGTGATGTCTTCTTTTTTATTATTGTTCTGGGGCAGACAAGTGTGAAATCAAGAGTGCTAATGGCCCCTTTCCCTGACAACCCACAACTCACTGGGAAATAAATGCCCATTTGCATTCTGAAGGCGCTCATTGTCTTTACTCTCCACAGTAAATGCCTGCATCACATAAGCCTGAAACATTGCAATGCATGCACAATTGCAGATTTTATTTACAAGATGCTTTTGTGAAACACTTCTGTGATGTGAACACCAGTAGTGCAATACGCAAAGATGTCTGGTTGTCTTGCGCATGTAAGAATTTTTTAAGCATTGGTGTGAAGGGGCCCCTGAGGGACCCTCGTTTGTGGAAACAAGGCACAATCACCACACACAAACTGATACGCCAGACACAAGGTTGTATTCCCAAAATCTAGCATTTATTGCAAAGCAAATAGTCTCAGTTGGCCAACTGGTCCCACGCCCCGCGCCGTGTGTCTACCAGACCTCGGGGGACGCAAGAGAGAGAAATTCCTTTGAACTAGGCACGATGATTGACAATGGTGACGAGTATGACACTTTCAAACATACATTTAGTAACAGTTTGCAATTTTGTAAACCCACAGACATAAGTCTTTGTTTTAAAGAACACAATGCTTCTGTTTCTGCAAGCAAGCTGTGCGTAGGGAGAGACACATTCCAGGCCTTACTATCTCCTAGTTTCTATTTGTGTGCTGGGGGTCAACTTGCTCTCCAGGGCTCTACCGGGCTCAGGAAAGGGGGGCCGCAAAGAAGAGCATAATTCAAGTCATCTAATGTTCGCCCCTAGGATTTCTACTGTGCTACCAAGACTAGCTGGCACCTGCTGTACTGATTAGAATGCCTTGCTGCTCACTCTCCAAGGATATGTGAGGGAGGAGACCGGGCATTTCTGTCTGAGTTACTGCGTTGTGTTTCAACATGCCTCTCACGGCCTCGCATTGTGCACCAGTGAAGCAAAATAATATTTCAGCAAAGCAGTTTAACAGAAGGCAAAAAGCAAACGTTAGAGAAAACAAAATGGCGATTTCAGTCGCTTTAAAATGGCTGCACCTTCGTCAAGCTTATGGCTATATATTTCTAATACTAAATGCATGAGACGGTTGGTCTTCGGCCAACATAGTACATAGCCTTATGATCGAGGGGTGTCTAATTTTTCTAGATCGACAGGGGTGGTGTAATTGTTTACGGACTCCTTGATTTCGGGAACAAGTGGTGTTTAGAACGAATGTTGAAAACATGAAAAGGGGATCTTTCATCAAAATGGGAGCGAGCATGGGTACAACTTTAAAGTGAGAGTGCCACTGCCAAGACACCATTGCATTCGGCCATTTTGTCCATTGCTTAAATAATTGTACCTTTGTGACTGTGCAACCTGTTGTTCAACATTAATCAGTGCACCTAGTTCCCAACACATAAGTATGTATTGCTGTTCGCTATGTAGCTAATCGTTACCCACCTTCACTGCGGTTTATAAAGTCCCAAACTTATTTTGGTAATTTTACTTTACGTATATAGAGGTGGTTACAGCATGAAATACAGATGCATGTATATACAGAAGGATGAAAAGCGGTGGCTTAATATATAGAGATGGCACAGTTGGACCAGGAAAGGGGCACCAAGGGGGTGAAAGGTTGAACAAAGGCTCTATTTTGCACCATGATGCGTGCACTGTTGCACCCGGCCCACACGTGCAATGAACAACTTTTTTTTAAAAAAAAACGACATCACTACAATTCCTGCATGTCTAGTGTGATGTCAGCTTTGAAAGACTTACTGGCTTATATGTAGATTTATTACAGCAATCATCTTAAATTCTGTATCGATTTGACTTTGATGAGTATTTGTAAGGTGCCTATATAACAAATAGTGTCACCAGGCGCATGCAAGACCTAAAGTGGGTAGGGAAACAAGGGTAGTAACAAAACAATAAATAAATAATAGTAGTCCTTATGGGCAGAGGCTACTGGGAGACCAGGAGGGGAACTGCCAGGGGAGGAGGCTACTGGCTAAGTAAGTGCTTGGGTGGAGGTGTCTCAAATGGTGCATGCCCAGCCACCTGTGAGTCAGGGGGAGGGGCCAGTGGGCAGTGTTGATGGGGGTGGGTGCTGGTGTCGACTTGGTAGAGGGCTTGGTAGCCTGTAAGACTCATGGAGGACCAGGTCGCCAGTCACAGCGGCTGTGTGTGACCACTGGAAGCCAGTGGAGAGATTTTAAAGCTGGAGAGTTGCAGTCCCTGGGCTTCAGGCCAAGAATATGTCTTGAAGCCCTGTTCTGTATTAGTTGAAGGGGGTAAAGGGAGGAAAGAGGCAGATTGAAAAGAGGTGCTTGCAGTAGTCCAGCCTGGAAAGTACCATGGCTCTGAAGAAATTGAGTTTCTCAGGGAAGATGAGAAAAGGGAGAATGCCTTGAAGTAGGTAACTTGAAAGTGTGCCTTTTTGAAAAGGTCCAGGATGTGAGTGGTGAATGAGAGAGAGGACTCTTACATCACCCAAAGATTTTTGGCCTCACTAGATTGTGATGGTAGAGGGCCCAAGTAGGGCGGTGAGAGGGCTGGAGGGAAACTGGGTGCAGGGGTCCCAATCAGAAGGTTCTCTGTCTTACTGGCATCAAGACAGAGATCAGTGTCTGCGCACCAAGCCTGGATAGCGGTTAGACAATAGGGAATGAGAGAGGAAGAGGAGGTAGTAGAGGGAAGCTTGAAGGAAGATGTGTGTCATTAGCATACCACTTGAAATGATTAGAGAAGCAGGACATCAGGTGTCACACAAACCTTAGCTCTGTTTCAATCTGCAGCCGATTAGCAATATTCCAACTTTCCAGCGAAGTTAGACTCTATCTTAAAAGACGGTTTGCACCCCCATTCATATTTCTATTTTATTGAGCATTTGTAAGGTGCTTTAAACACCAAATTGTGTTTCAAGGCTAAATGGGATGGGAACAGGGGAAGTATTAACAATGGCAAAAACAGTAACTATGCAGTCGTGGTCCTACTAGGCCTTGTTGTATTTGGACATGCAACTGCAATTGAGGAGAAGTGCAGGGGATGGGGATGGAATGAGGATCTCCGGAGTGGACAAGTGCTGGTGGAGGGACCGGGATAAGTGCTAAGGGGAGCCAAGGAGGAGAACCTCAGGCTAAGTGCAAGTACAGGCGGCTCACAAGGGTGGCATGTTGAGCCACCAAGCAAGGCCCCACAGGGCACTGAAGTGAGGGGAAGGGGTTTTGGAATTGACTGGGATGAAAGGCCTGGGATCATGAAAGATTGATATGGGTCAGACCAACGGTCACAGCAGCTGTGGGGGGATTAGCAGGGAAAGTAAAGAGGGAAAGAGCTAGAGAACAGCTTAGTTTTTAGCAGTTTCCAGAATTTAAGGAGGTCCTGCTCAAGTCTGAGTGTGGCAGGGAGGCTGTTCCAAATGGAGGCACCAGCCGAGGAAAGAGACCTGCCCCCCATTCTCTGCAACTTTGTACAATAAAAAAAAAATTGCAAGAACTGTAAAGGATTCAAATGGGCTTTAATTTAAAAAGGTTTTGGGAGGGCAAACCTCTATTGCAGTGTTCTGTGGCATAGACTGGGCCTTGGGAACACGATCTGGAGCTATTTCATGTGTTTGTATGGCCAGCACATTCAGATCTTTTACAAAATCGAAATCCATTGGTGGGAAGATTGGCTTTGCCACCCACTGTTTGCTTCTTCTGGTAAACTCCTTGCGACAGAGTCCCGAATGTGCCTGCAGTTTTTGATTGTACTCTGCCAACGTTCTCATAATGTGCAAGTACAAGCAGTCTAGTTCTGGCCTCCATACCATCGATAGCAAAATACAACCTTTTAGGGCTGCACTTTTAGGCACATGTTATGGAACACTTCCATAGAATTCGTTGAGTCCCCTCATGTATCTTGAAAGGTTTTTGTCATACACAATCTTCGCAAGAGCTGTGTGAAGAGGGGAGCCTGTCACCAACCACCTTTTCTTATGCTCAGTGGTCCACGTGCACATTTGTGTAAATGTTTGTTTAATACCTATGACTGTTTGTTTGAACAGTGGTGCATCAATGAACGCCATTTTCTAAGCAGCATATCTACAGAACCATCACAAGTTTTTGAGCACTACCAAAGATGGTTCCTGGTAGAATATCAGCAACTTAAAATGTTTTCTGTAGCCTTTTTTTTTACCAGCAGCTATAACTTTTTTAGAAATTGTTTTTGCAACGTTCCATTCATCACACTATATGAATAAAGTTCACCACTAGCTCCCACAAATCCTTCTATATAATTTATGGTCACATATTATCATTTTCATAATCTGAATGAGGTAGCAGTCGAATACAATCTATGGTGGCTCCCGTAACAGCCAATCGTCCTGCAGTACAGTGGTTTGGGATTCCACGGTGGTGGATAAGTCCTCAAAACTCAGAGGAGCAAAGTGCAGATCACGATTTCCAAATGTATTGGGGAAAGAGTGAACATTTTCACTTTCTTAGATTGTAATTTTTTAGCAGTTGTCGATTGTGTGAGCGGTTCCGCTAGCAATTCGGAAGAAATCGTCTGTTATTTCTGCCATGCTTACTTTCCATGTGTCACTGGTGACATTCCATTCAAAGTCCGAACACTGGACATCTGCATTGCGGCTCTGAATCTTGACAGGACCATTCTGAGCTTCAAAATGTAGCTGCTCCCAATTGACATCGGTTTGGCAAGCCACATCATTAGTCTGTGTCTTCATGCTCCTCTTCTTCCTAGGTCTCTAATGGATGAAACTAAACGAAACATGCTTAATTTTTTGTACACATACATATGTGAATGACAACCTCAAAATGTCAAATCAATACAATACTTCATAAACAACTTATTTAAAACCAAGAATTTTTACCCTTTTTCAGAATTTTGCTTGGAACATTCAATTCTGATTTGGCGACTACAAGACCACGCTCAAAAACTCCATTTTGAAATTGTATCAACCATGCAATTTGTTCTTCAACTTCACCATTTTTGGATACTGCAAATATAACTAATTTCACTCTGGTAAACATTAGAAAATTAAAAATGTTACATGAATTTTATAAATGATGATGATTTTAAATTTATAAGTATCTTATGTATACCTCTGGTCCATGGGTCGCTTCAATTTTAACCACTTAACAAATTCAACAAAAATGATTCGATTGTTAAACAATATAATGTTAAAATCATTGATCTTACAACCTACATCTTGAGAAAGTTGATGTAATGATTGTCGCCCTTACAATATCAGTTAAACATTTCTAAAAAGATACGGTTAATTGTCTGATTACAATTTTGTCATTATTATGGACATAAAGTCAAAGACTGTGTATATGTAACATTTCAAAAAGACAGATTTGAAAGTGCACCTCATAACCTTCAGAGATGCCACCTGGAGTAGGTGTGGGATCATCCTGCAAAACATATTCATTGAATGATGAGTTGTATTTATTTTGTAACGGTTACATTCTTAAACATGCAGCTAAAGTGTAGGAATAAAAACATATTCCATTCATATAGTTAGTGAAAGGGTCTGTAATTCAGTAACAAAGTAGGTTTTTATTAAGTTTTTCTTTAATTGTGGCATTTGTTTATGTGAGAAATACATTGAGGCTGCTGATCTAATGCTTTGCAATTTCCAGACAGTATTTCAAATGATAAATAAATAATTTAATTCAATACATTCTCACTAGTTATACATCATACACCAGACCAGTTGCAGTAGAAGAGTAGTACATTGTGGAAGTTCCTGCTTCCCCCTATATCAAAGTAATAGCAATAATAAAGATGTAAGTGGGAAATCCCAAAAAATATTCCTCGCAAAAGATGGTTGATATTTACATAGAAGCGTACATGCCACTTAGACAGATTTTTGGGTTGCTATGCACTTGGGGTTTGGGGGGATTTCCAGTTATTGCAACAACAATCCATACTAGACATAGACACTTCTCAACATGCACTTCTCAAACTACCTCCACAGCAATGCAGTGCGCCATCTTGCTCTTTTCACGCTTAACCCTACTAAAAACCCACCCTCCCTCCTTGCATTACAGATCCTCCTGAGCACCTGGAGACCACACAAGTGGCATCTTTGCTCTTTAACTTTGTTGCGAAGGCTAAAATTGTACATAACAATCAATACTATGTCTGTTGAACTTAAACAAATATTTTGTATAGTCGCATCTGAAGGATTGGTATAAAAAAATTACTTGACTGGTGAGTGCGGTTGCTGTTGACGCCGGAATAGTGGTAGATGTACAATCTCAGTACTTTAATTGTTGCATATATTCATACCAGTGTAAAATAGAAATTAGTATTATAAATTAGACCACATAAAAAATGATAAAGTAAGTTTATGTGCAAGTCACTCGGCCTCACCTGGTGGATGTTGTACGTGCTGGTGGTTTCCTCCATGGTAACGGTCTGTACTTCCATCAGTGCAGTCTACGTAAATACAGAGATGATAATCAACACATTTAACAAATTGACATATTAGCAAAATATGCCATCTAAGTTTTTCGAGAAGGCTCACATTGCACCAAACTATTAGTGTATCTCTAAACTAGGAATATCCCTAAACTAGGGCTATCCATTCCATCCATCCATTCCAGCAATCACCTTTTTGTTTTGCTAAAGTAGGGATACACAAACTAATCTAAAGTTATAATTGTATAAACCACAGTACATTGTGCCATGAAGGCAACGTGTGCAGTAAAATATCAATGGCAGTATCGGGGCAACCGAAAATGATAAATGAAGCCATTTTTGGATTTTCCTTATGGTCTGTTTAAAAAAGCAACTACAAAGAATTACTATAAAAGAAATTCACAGTGAGTACTTCAAACGCCACATTACGTTGATAATATAGGTACATTTAAAAAAAAAAATGCCAGCTAAGGCAAACATGCATTGAAAACATGCACTATGAAATATTAAATTTGGAAGCAATACTCTGCAATGTTATGTGATATCATATGCAAATTATAATGGGCCTGTACACAACTGTTTCTAGGTGCCACAAGACAAGAGAGGGAAGATAGGGGAAGACGAGAAAAACTATCATATTAGACCTTGTGACATTCGGATCGTGCAAGTACGACAACACGAAATTCAGGGGGGAGGGAGATGGGGAAGTGCAAGGGAGAGGGTAGGGGGAAGTGGGATCAGGGCAGCATGGCTCTGAGTGAGTGCAGCCAGGGCAGAGAGGCTCTGGGTAAGTGCAAGGAGGCAGGGGGCTGTAGATGCTACAGTTAGAACATATAAGCGCGCAATTGGCCCGGAGGCAGTGCAAGGAAGACTGTTCATGGAGGAGCCTGGTACCCAGTGAGACTCCTAGGGTAGCCAAGTAACCAGTTGGCGCAGCAGACAGGTAAGTTAGCAAGGAAGCAAGAGAGATAAGGCAGAGGACAAATTGAAGATCTTGAGCTGCTTCAGGAACTTCTGGTGGTCTGGCTCAAGTCTGAGAGGTGCAGAGAGGCCATTCCAGAGGGAGGCACTTGCAGAGGAGCGAGAGATCTACCCCTCACTCTCCGCCTGGAGAAGCGTCTGAACCTCGGCGAGTTGAATGAAGCTGAGTGAAGGGCTGGAGACGGAAGATATTTCGGAAGAGGGAGTTGGGTGTAGTGCAGGCCCCAACCCAAGGAATGCTTATGGAGGATACAGAGGGTCTTGAACTTGATTCTTGCAGTCACTGGGAGCCAGTGGAGACATTTCAGGGCTGGAGAAATGCTGTCCCTGGGCTTGAGGGCAAGGATAAGTCTCACAGTCCTGTTCTGGATTAGTTACCGAGGGCAAAGAGTAGAGCTATGCAGATTGACAAGGAGGTTGTTGCAGTAGTCCAGCCTGGAGAGAACCAGGGCTCTGAAGACAGTGAGCTTCTGGGGTAAAGTGAGAAAAGATAAAATACCTGTGAGGAGGTGCTGCTGGAAGTGGTCCTCCTTGGCATGCTCCATGATGTGAGGAGAGAAGTAGAGAGTGGAGTTGAAGATGACACCAAGGTTTTTTGGCTCACAGGAAGGTGAAGGTAGAGGGTCCAAGGAGGGCAGCCAGAGTGAGAGATGGAAAGTGGGAACACGGGTGCCAATGAGAAGGATCTCAGTCTTACTGCCACTAAGTGAGGCGCACCAATCCTGAATCGCGGATGAACACTCAGGAATGAGAGAGGGAGGAGAGGAGGCTGAGGGGAGCCTGAAAGAGAGCTGAGTGTAACCCGGATAATACTGAAAGTTAGAAGAGAAGGTATAGATCAAGTGGGCCATGTGCAAGTTACAGAGATAAAAGTACATAGGACGGTTGATAACGGTGTAGACTTTTTGAATATGTTAAATTGAGAATTGGGTGTACATTGAGTATAAAGCTATAGAAAGTGACAGAGCATATAACATTGACACTAAAGAAAACAATAGCAAAAGTTGACTAACCATTAGTTAGAAGAGCAGATGAGCCGATTCAGCAAGCAAGGAAAAAAGTGGATAGATGGCGATATACCAAGTCGATTTCAGAGCTGTTTTGTTAGTAACTTCTACAGTGTTTATAGATGCTTCCTGAAGCGGGTGTGTATGTGTATGTCTGATGTGTTCGTTAACACCCATCAGACCTCTATGAAAAATGTGGACCTCCTCCATCTGCCAGTGAAACCTTCTTGCCAGCCTGCACCACAGATGCAAGTTGCCATTGGTGGCAGAGGGGTGATGGATCGATGTAGATAAGGTCTGGGCTGGCCATGTGGTCAGTGGTCCCCATGCCAAAGAGCCCCTTTGATTGTACATGGTGTTTGGCACCTTGAGCATTCCCATCCTCACAGCCCCCTTGCGAGCACACAGCCAAAGGTGCAAACTTCCATTTATACAGGAGGGGGATGGATGTGGATGAGGAGCGCTCAATAGGCCCGGAACACAGGGACACAGAGACATGTTGATTGCAGGGAGAGGGTCTTCAAAGGGGAGTCTGGAGACACGGGGTCTGGGCTGACCATGTGGTCAGTGGTCCCCTTGCCAAACAGCCCCTTGGGTTGTACATGGTGTTTGGCACCTTTAGCCTTCCCATCCTCGCAGCCCCCTATCGAGCGCACAGCCACAGGTGCGAACTGCCATTGATGGCAGAGGGGGGATGGATGTGGATGAGGTGAGCGCAGCAGGCCAGTAACCTTGTTGAAAGACACTAATCTTTCACGATCCTCTTAGATGTTTGTATGTGTTGTGCACTCAAATAATTTCAAACAACTTTTCATATCGACTCCGTTTTTTATTTTTTTTATTTCGTTTTGTAAAGTGGATGGCAATGGCAAACTACAAATTGTACTGCTGCGGTCGAGGTACTGTCTGCATAAATCCGCTTTATTGTCCAGAGTAACTGGGGAATATTTCACGAATGGTGCGAACCACACAGGTAGGTATCACTCGTCGAATGCGGAATCCCAGTCTTCTATAAATTCTACATGAAAACGCACGATAGGCCACAAGCCTGTACCACACGTGTAAGAGATAAAGAAATAGTTTATTTGAATGAACCAAATAATTGCATGTATTATGAATACTGTTTAAAAAATAAGGCATTGTGATGCTTTAGAATGTACCTTTTCGTGGAAAGTACTGACAGTGCTTGAGATATCAAGTGAGGATCAAATGAAAATGTGAACGACCATTCGATCAAAGAACAGTTTGGGAGATGGGGGAAATATTGTTTTTAACTTCCAAGTGAAAGAAAGGTCTTTGTACGGACGACAGACGTTGATTCTAAAGATGAATATTAGGGTTTGAGATTAGAAAAAGAAATGTATTCAATTTACATAAAAAATGCTTTTATCAGTGACCCATAGAAGTTACAATGATAGAGGTGAACAACATGCAATGCTAGCCATCTCGGTTGTCAAACACACAACATATATTGAGTTAACTTACTCGTTACTTGGATTGTGAGGACGAACTGTAGATCGAAGTTTGTGCATAAGGACCATCATCATTCGCAACACAGATCTTGTAAGGCAGGCTGCCCTGAAGTCATGCAGCTCTGTAATTGCATAGCGGTGGTGTGTCTTCGGCAATGTAGGCCAAGCAACCAGAGTTTTTTTTTGCAGCATCAGTTTTCCATTAAAGCGGGCATAACCTCAGAACGATAGCAGGTACACCAGATGGAAAGGTTGTCCATGCTACTGGGCTCAGACTCCTGTGATTGATCGTCATGACTAGCATCTGATTCCCCATGGTCTTGACTTTTTTCTCTTTCACACATTTCCTCTTCTGAATATTCTGGCTCGTACATGTAGGGCTGAATAGTGGCCATAGTTACTGAATATTGAAGAGGTACAGAATCAACAGTGAGATAAATAGAATATACAGTAACAAACACGGTTTCACATTAAAATTCAATGTTAACGAAAAACAAGTGAAAAAACAGCCATGTTAGAAAAACCAATCGCGCAAAGACAAGATTAATAGGGACACACTTTAAAGGTTTGCAGGGACACATGTAAAGAACATGCCATGTTAAAGTAGAATTTAAATATGGTTTGGTAAAGTCATTTGTACATAATATAAGAAATGATTCAATAAAAAGCGACTACTGACTTATTGGCAGCAAAAGTACCTGTTCTTAGTGTGTCATACTTGGTAGATAGCTAAACAGAGCAGAAACAAGTTGGGGAGACTAATACTCAGGGCTGGTTTGACGAGTCCTGCCGTGCAGCCCAAAATTACTTGAAGGGGATTTTACACGTGAGGGATAGCACTAGAGGGGAGATAGTCAGTGTCTGCGCTCACTACAAAACCGTATTGGAGAATAGGAAAAGCTATTTAGAAAAACAGGCATGGGAAGAACTCCTCCAGGCTGTAACGGCAGGGGACTCCAAAATATTTTGGGAATTTGTGGCAGATGGCCCTGTTTATAAAAGAGCTCGAAAACATAGAAAGAACAATGTGAGTGAGAAAGCATGGTCTGACCATTTTAGCTCTTTATTTAAGGCAGAGGCCCTTAGTAAATTTGACGGGGTGCGCAGTACTACTTTACGCCTAACCGTGAAGGAGTTTCAAATAGCAGCGAACAAGCAATTGCATAACCGAGCGCCGGGCCCGGATGCAATTCCTGCAGACCTTTTTAGGGAAGAGGCAGTTTTGTGGGCCCCCTTGCTAACTAACTGCTTCAATGCTTACCTCGAACTGGGTGAATATCCTTCTTCATAGCGCCAAGCAATACTTTACCCCATCTTTAAAAAGGGCGATCCAGAGAGTCCTTTATCTTACAGGCCAATCTCTTTGTTGGACACCTCATTCAAGATCTTTGGTCGGGGCTGCCCTGGAGCACCTGGAACAGTGGATCTCTGTTAGCGAGGTCCTCATAAATATCCAGTATGGCTTCCGCCCAGGCTTGGGGACCCAAGACCAAGTCCTTGTACCTGGTGGGAGCAACGTCTATTTTTGTTAGGGGTGAACAACTCTACTTGCCGTTCATGGACCTGAGCACAGCGTTCGACAAGGTGGATAGAGCTTTGCTGTGGGGTGTGCTCAGGTTCATGGGATGCCCGTAGGAGTTGGTAAAAGTGCTGCAGAGCATTCACAAAAATACCTCTGCGTGCGTGAGATTTGGGGAACAAGGCCAATGCACAGGTTTTTTTGAGGTGGCTCTGGGAGTGCGTCAGGGGTGCGTGGTTTTCCTAATGATTATTGCCCTTCATATTAACTGACTCTATCGGGCACTGGTGGAAACTAACGCTGACTACATTAGGGTTGGTGGACTCCCGCTTCCAGTATTGGGCTATGAGGATGACATGGTTCTGATTGCCCGGATCCCCATAGCTCTGCAATATTTGGTGGATACCTACACCCTGTTTATGTCTAATCTTAAGTTAACAGTGAACTCCAGGAAATCCGCATTGATGGCTTGCTCGGGCAGAGGTGGTAGACCGCTAAAGATGCGGATTAATTGATGCCCAGAGTGGATAGATTTTACTATCTTGGAGTCACCTTCAGTGAAAATTGGCGGGGGTCCGGTCAGATAGAGAAGCAGTGTATGAGAATGAGGCACGCTCTGGGGGGCTTGTCTCGTTTTCAGAACATGTGTTCGGGGCAACCGATCAAAATGATCCTGGAGGTATACAGAGCCCAAACGAAGGCCACTGCCAATTATGGGGCTGCCCTGTGGGGTATGGAGAATGTTACCCAAATTGAAACTATAGAAAATACTTTCTTTAAAAAAATGCTTGGCTTGCCGTGTTCAGCACATAACTTTGCTACTTATATGGAACTGGGAAGCTCCCACATTGACGATGGCTCCTTTGGCGCACTGGCTGGCAGTATAGTTGAATCCGAAAGCCACCATAACTCATATGATTATCAGAGATGTGACGACCAGCCCCCCAAAATCTAAAATACCATGTCTATCCTACATTTACAAATGTATTTCCCAGTTCAGTGCCCAGAACCTGCAATGTTCCCCTGCTCTTCTGTTACCAAACACAGTAAACAAATAAAAGCAATTGTTTAACTCAATCCTTGTGTCAAATAGAGAAACCTCCAGGCTTAGGCTTGAGGCTAATAGAAAGCACATGCTTATTTCTGGCGCAGAGGGCATTCAGCCATATCTTTTGCACAGCCATAGGCCCTCTGATCGCTGGGCATTGACTCAGGCACGCTTCAATTCATTATGGCTCAGGTTGCGAACAAAGAACTGGCTAAATATTGAACAGCCAACAGTTTGTCCGTATCAGGATATAAGAAAAAGGACTATCGTACCTTTGCTTAAAAACTGAGGTTTCAGCCAGGTTAGACCTGCTCTGATTTGTTTGTTGCTTGCCAAAACTATCCCTGTGGCTTGGGGCTGTGTAGAATTTTTAAGAAAAGCCTGGTACCGACGGAACAAACTGCTTGCAAGATGAGATTACACATGCACTGTCTTTTTAATTATGCTATTTTAACATTTTTAGAAATTGATCTGTATGAATTCTGTCTTACTGGAACTGTTTTGTAATCATTGTTGAATATTGTAATAACTTTGTGTATTGTTTGTAAATCGGTTTAGGGATTTGTTTTCCGAATAAACTTAACTGATGATGAAACAAGTCGGGGTGACTCATACACTGACGTGAAAGGAAAAATAAACTCCTACGTTATGTGATCAGAAATGGTTTGCTTATATTTGTCGAGGAAAGAGGTGTCTTGGCATTTCCATGGAGACACGTCAAATGATTGCGCACAGAGGACGTTCACATGAGACTTGCATTGGCGTTGTGAACAGGGATGTAAGCGTTTAGTGATGGCAGGGGATCTGTATTACTGCCGCGAGTGCCCTTGAACTTAGGGCGATGGATCAACGGATAAGATTTCCACAAGATGGTGGTGCTCAGGGAGGCGTTTACGCATGTATAAAAGTGAGGAACTCTAATGTAAGATGCATAGGAATTCTTTTTAAGCTGGATCGATGTATGATCGAAAATACATCACTGATCGATTGGGACGATAACATTTCTGAGCCAACTACTCCTGTAAGTAATGAATCAGCTTGTGGTATTGGTAGTCACACTTTTGTTAAAATTGTGGATCATCAGCATGAGTTCCCCTTCAGAGAACCTGTCAGCTGTTTCTGAGAGTATCTGTGTTAGCCCCTACCTAGAAATCTGGTAGTCACAAAATATGCTTCATGAGCAAAAAGAACTGCTTTCGCACACTTATTTTTTCATGTGGAGAAGGTCTTCATATGGTGCTCTGACAATGATTATTTTGGGGTATTAAATGTGTGCCTTTGCAGGCCCTTTGTGTAACCTGCTCAGTAGTTGAATATGCCTAGCATAAAGCTCCATATCAAGAACAGCAATTGAGTATTTGCTAGAGGTTGCTGTGAACTCAACATTGCACATCGTCCAATTGAACGTTTAATCTAGGCAGCGATTTTAACGAGATTCAAGGTGTTAAATGTTGTCCCTTGGGTTCTCAATTGACAACTATATTGCAATCCTTTGTGGGATTTTACCAGCCTACGTAATGCCATTCTGCATCAGTATGACCCGTCAGGAAATTTGTGGAATTCCACAACTGCACTGTGTAATCTCGAGATTAGGTGCGCCTTGTCTAGGTGGTAGGGCGCAACAGAGCGAATTCTAAGCAGGGAAATCTGGGTAGGTGTTCTTGAGCCATCTAAACACAGAGAGATATTAACTGGCAAATCCTGGGGGCCAACTTTGATTTGTGTAGGACCCTATGAACCTGGTATGTTAACTACCAATTATGCATGCTGCGTTAAATTCTTCCATTGCTCATGTTTCAGGGCAAAGCTGTGGTGACGCCAGGCCCTGATATTAGCCAGACTGGGTTATTGCAATGCCTTGACTGCACGGTTAGCAAATGGGCAGCAGCACAGATTTTTGTGACAAAATCCCACAGCAATTTATGTAAGTAAACCTTCAAAATTCCAGCAAGCATGGGAAATTGCCAGGTTTCACATTCACTCCTGGGGCGGACTAAACCAGCCCTCCAATCATGCAGACATACAAAGGTTCTGGCGCCAGTCTACAAGGATGGCCCTAAAAAAAACACTTCAGTCCAGGCACACACTTTGTGTATTAGCCTGCCTGAGGCAAATGAAGACTCTAAACCTGTCCAACACACTACAGAGGTTGATAGACAGAACCCTTTTAAGCCTGTTTTATAGCTTCCCTAAACAAAAGACTGGCTAAAACAAAATAGCAGAGTAGGATTTAAAAAATGCATTAATAACCCAAAGACCAACCTAAAGGTACATTTGGCGACTAATGTAGTAATGTGTCTAGGATTCCCATAAAATGGGACAGCAGAATACCCCCCAACCCCAAAAAATGGAATGCTACCCTAACATAGACCAAATAACCCAATTGGCAGACTAACTGGCTCCTCACATGGGTCAGTATGTGAAAACAATGTCTACCTTGTCAATGCGTTATTTATTTTTGTAAGCACTCTCCCTACGCATGGTAAGGAAACGAAAGATGTTCTGCTGAGAATCAACGACTTACCTTAAATTTGCCATGAAATTGGAGACAATGAGCATTGTCACTTGCACTAGTATCAGCCAAAACGATGGTATAGTGATACCTTACGGACCAAGTTTCAAAGGAAAAAGCTTTTATGTTAGGTTAATGTTACATTAATAGGATGTGTACTGCTAACCGCTGCTATTTGAATGGCCTCCAAGTGCTCTGGCGGATCTGAAAGAGAGTGGGCGGGTTATGCTTGTCAGATTGAGAGAGAAAATGCAAAATAGCAGTGCTTTGTGTTCTTGCATGCAGTCCAAGTGCCCTGAGCTCTGCATGCATGCAAGCTTTCTATGTGTGTTTGTGATTCGATGTGTGGGTTGGGAGCCATCATGTGTTTGCTGGATTGAAGAGTTCATTTGTTTGACCTCAGGGGTTTGGATCTATACATACTCATGTGTGAGTGGTAGTTTAGGGTTGCGTCTGATGAGTTTGTTGTAGAATTTGAGGATTAATAGGCAGGGCTAATGGCACATCCTGCATTCTCATGTTCGTCCCATCCTCGGCTGAGAGCTCACATAGTTGGTATTCTTCTTTTAATAGCGGGGGTTGGGCAGGTTCTGCCAGTCTTCACTGGGTGAGAGGGTGCCCTGCATTTTATTTCAAGTCGAGAGTGGCTATTGGTGGGAGCTAGTGTGGTGCTCAATTAAGAGTTTTCTCCCTGTCATAAAGGTTATGTCAGGGTTGTGTCTGTGATGACTATGGTGGTTGTTCTTTGCATGCTGGTTGGTAGGGGTTCTCTGTGTGCCACCTAGACAGTGGTCGAAGTGGGTGGGAGCGGTTGAGAGCAGTGCTCCTCTACTTTTTTAACTTAGGTTTTGCTGGTCCTATACTTATATTTTAAAACAAAACCGTTCAGGAATGGTTTAGTTTTAAAATAAAAGTGTAGGAAGCAGTTGAAACGGGCACTTCAGTGCACTGCGCTGAACGTTCCCTTAAACAGCAGGCGCATTTGTTGTTGGTTTTGGGTTTGTATTGTGCGTGGGAGAGGGCGTGGTGATGGGGTCTGGGGGAGCGGGGCAGGCCAACAGGGAACATAGTTCCAATACTTCTTTTCATACACTTCGAGCACTGCACCTAGAGGTTTTCAAGTGAGCATCTGTAGCTGGTTTGGAATTCCCTTTGAGTTTGTTCAATGCCATGAGACTGAGTGCCTTGTGCAGTGATTTAGGTTTGTTTATTTACCATTGGCTGATTAGCTTCTCTATCGTGTATGCAATGAACAGCCATATTTTAAGATTCTTTTCTCAAGTTAAGGTACTCTTGCATAATGCACACTTCCCCTGAGCAGCGTTTCCCAAAGTTTGGCCACCATGACGGAGAAGGATGAATTCTGCTCCTTGACCTTAAAGTGCCCTATGGCCTATGCAGAGTGCTTTGAAGTGCATCACTTTCATAACTGGTAACCAGTGGCGAGCTTTTGGAAGTGGAGTTATGTGTCCTGTCTTGCCTAGTCTGACTAGTAGTCTAGCTGCTCTGTTTCGGATTTATTGTGGCTTCTTCATGAGGGTTTCCGGCACACCCAGTGTAAATACTGTTGGCGCAATTGATTCCCGAAAGAACTAGAGATTTGATGGGCAGCTTTCTGTCTGGGAAGGTGAGATAGGGAATAATCTATCAGTACATAGGTGGTAGAAGTATTTTCTGACTATCTTGTTGTGGTTTCGTCGTGAGGCCATTGTCCTTGTAGTATATTTATTTATTGGGCATTTGTAAGGTGCGTTTACATCAAAAAATTGTGTTTCAGTTTAAGGCTCTTAATCAATTGATATGTTCTGGGGAAATGGCCCATTTCCAATGGCCATGGAATTGGTGCCTCCTACATGGGGGTTTGCGAGACTATCATAATTTCAGTTTTGTCTGGGTTGAGAATCTGGCTGTTTCCGTCATCCAAGTGCACAGTTGTGCGAGACAGTTGCTGGTGTTGCAGTTACTGTTTTCTCACTTGGTCATTTTAAAGATTGCTTGAGTGCTGTCTGCGTAGTCGCAACAGGTGAGTCCATATGATTTTCATAAGCAGCGCCATGTTGGTGTTGAAGAGTTTTGGTGAGCAAGGCTTGATCCTTGGGGGACTCTGCAGATGATTTTTCATAGTTTCAAGATGAAGGGTTGAAGCCGGGTGAATTCTGTTCTGTCCATGAGAGAGGATTTCGTCCATTGTAGAGCAGTGTTTTGGAGGCCTGTTGCTTCCAGTTTTTTAATTAACTGTTAAATGGCTGCCGGTGTCAAAGGGCGCTGAGATGCCCAGAAGTATGAGGGCACAGGTGGAGTTTTCATCCGCTGATATTTTTAGGTCATCCCAGATGGAATCGAGTGTGGTTTCTGGGCCTCTCATTGGTCTGACGCCTACTTTTGTGTGATACAATAGAGTATTGGGTTCCGTGTGCGCCAGAGCTTGATTGTATATTAGACAGTAGTTGGTAGGGTTTTCTGGGTCTCCAATAATGTTGTTTTAAATTATGCTTCGAAACGTTATTGAACTTTGCCTTAATAACTGATTTTTCATGTACTATTCTGCTAATCACGGATCTGTGGACTGGCCAGGGCCTCCTGCTTTTCTCCTCCTTATAACCATTTGGTTGAATCAAATATGGGCTATTGAAGACCAGACACAGAACTGAACAAAGCATACTACTCTACATGGATGATTTCTTTCTGATTTGGGAGGTTGTAGAAGCCACTGTAAAATACTATATTGAAGTATTTCATTTTGAAAAATGTAAATTTAAAATGTACATCTGCATGCAGTGAAATTCAGTGATGCATCTCAATATGGAAATCAAAGTGATCAATAATCGTATGGGACCTACCCTCTGCAGCAATATCCGCTCTAGAGAGCTGTGAAGGGTGAGATTTAATTGAAATCTAGAAGATTTCATAACTGGAATTATTAAAACATATAAATGATTTCAACAAAGGATAAATAAACGGGACATTGTCACAGGCTTTGATTAGAGCAAAGGATACCAAAAGAGTTGAACTGTTGAAGGATAAAAGACACCCCATCAAGACAGCGCAGAACGTTAGAATGCCCAGCCAAAATAACCACTAAGCAGAGACTGCATATTTTTAAAAGTATAGAAACATTGGTCTGCATAGACATTTGGTTTAGATGGTGGGAACTCATCCAAGTATAACCTTCTACAAGCTGCCTATGTTAAAAGACAACCGAACGCCAAGGTATTATGAGAGAAACAAACATTGAACCAAAAAGGCTTGTGAGAGCCATCACCAACTGAAATGAATACAACCAGTTGGGTGTACGTTTTCACAATGCCAGTCAAATAACCGTGACTTGTTAACATTTGTCTACATCCAGAGGATAAAATAGAAATTCTGAGCTGGGAAAGTGACATTGTCCTTGAGATACTTAGAATCCATATTAATTCTTGCTCCGGGTACAGAATTTTGTAATTTTTCATCTGCACTAAACCCGCACCGCTTAGCTATGAGGAAAAGGTGGAACAGAGGATAAGGCTTCCGATGTCAGAAGCAAGTATCAATTTTAAAAATGTTAGTAATATATGAGGTCTCCCAGTGTTTGTCAGGCTTTATTAAATAGTAGGGGATGAATGACTGTTACAGGAAAGGTTATGGCTTTGGGAGGTCATGTGACATGGAACACACTTTCAATAGATTGATTTTTCTAGTTTACGCAGTGGCAAGACATTTTATTCTAAGAAAGTGGAAGGTCCCCTCTCCACCAGATAAGAGCAGTACTGGAACACGCTAAAATACTGTGATTATTGAGTTGGAAGTATATAGTGGAAGGACCGTATAGATATCAGGAAATATGGAGAATGTTTGTGTCTTTTGTGGAAACCGAAATGGGTTGGGTATGAAAGTGATGTATATGTATTTGTATTTTTAAAATTTTATATAGCGCTTTATGCCAAAGCGCTTTACAAGAGGGCCAAAGTGTCATGCGCAGCCGGGCCGATTGGCGGATACTTCCGCATTGGAGGCTCCGGCGCAGACCGTAGTTCCAGCACGTTGCTTTCTTTACGTGCAGCCGCGGTCTAGTTCTCCGGCAACATGGCGTCGCCGGGAAGTATTTCAGTATCTCACTCCCGGCAATCTCTGCGTTGTGTTTTTGTTTTCCTGCTTTGGGTGAGAACGCTAGTATTTCCCTAACACGGCTTGGTCCGTGCCTCTACCTTCGCCTCTCCTAGTTTCGAGCGAGGCTTCTTCCTCTCTCTCTCTCTCTCTCTCTCTCTCTCTCTCTCTCTCTCTCTCTCTCTCTCTCTCTCTCTCTCTCTCTCTCTCTCTCTCTCTCTCTCTCTCTCTCTCTCTCTCTCTCTCTCTCTCTCTCTCTCTTCTCCCCTTTTGCCTTACCTGCTTCAGCTTTTGCGGCTCTATCTTGCCACCGGCTACAGTCTCTCTCACTACTCCTTCTTGCAAGGCGTTTTTCTGCCTTGTTTCTGCCATCATCGTTTGTCATCCTCCTCCTCAAATCCGTATTAGCCGGAAACCTACTCTTCTACTACTACAGACTACGCTTCATCATTATCCTTGGAAGACTCCGGTTTGGCTTCATTCCTTGCAAGGGTTTTTTCTGCCATCCAGGCTTTTTCCCTTGCCGCCCACTACGGGAAAGGAGTCCCAGGACTGCTTGTTTCAAGCATTCACTGTGGCTTCCTCTCGTGGTAGGCAAGTATCTTCAACCACAAAGAGAGATTTCTGCTCACGTCGGCATCTCAAGACGGAAGAATTGGAGGATTACCGATCAGGTGAGGAGAGTGGGGAGGAGAGGGAGACGAAATTGGACAGATTGCAACGCCAGGAGAAAACAATGTCAGCCGAAGAACAGATCCAGGAACTCTGGAAGGCGGTTCATGGCCTGTCACAAGAATTACAGACGGTTAAGGCGGAAAACGTGGTTCTACGCCAACTTGCCACTACTCGGGAGGTTTCGCCTGCGGAACTACCGATGATGTCGCTTCCTTCGGGGAAATTCGATGGTTCACCAAAGAAGTTAAAAGAATTCATGGAGGCTTGTGTAGTGTACTTTACTTTTCGGCCTCGTTCCTTTGCCACCGATCAATCCAAGGTAGGCTTTTTGATCTCAAATATGACTGGTAACGCCCTTTCTTGGGCTACGCCATTGGTGATCAGTGCTAACCCCATATTACATGACTTCGCCGGCTTTCAAGCCTTGTTGCAACAGACATTTGAGAGACCGGAACTAACCTTTACTGCATGTGAGGATTTGTTGGATGTGCGGCAAGGGTCCTCAGATGTGCTAACATATATATCCCGATTCAAGACTTTGGCGGTAGGAGCAGGTTGGCCGGAACAAGCCCAGTACACCATCTTCAGAAGGGGCCTAAGAGAAGAGATTAAGGACGAGCTTGCCCGGTCCTCTCGCCCCCCGACGTTCACTGATCTGCTATCTTCCACATTGCAGATTGAATATCGACTTCAAGAACGCCGAGCAGAACGCCGCAAACATGGCGTATCAACAAGCCCTCATACATCCAATGCTTCTACGTCCTCTTCTCACACCTCCTCCCACTCCCTCGAAGAGCCAATGCAGATCGGAGCTAACAGGGGTCCGCTTACATTCGCTGAGCGAAGAAGGAGAAAGGAAAAGGGACTGTGTGCCTATTGTGGTTCTGAACAGCACCAGCTCAAAGATTGTCCGGTGGTTCCAACTAAGTCACAGGGAAACGAACTTCCTCGGCGCCAGTAGGGACTTGGTTCCGAGGATCAGTTTGCAACCCGTTCAGTCCCTATGTTTCTCTCTCCATTTCAGCTCCCAACACTTTGGAGGATTCCAGGTTGATGGTTATTCCGGTACAAATTGAATCCCGGGGAAGATCTATAGATGCCCTAGCCCTCCTGGATTGTGGGGCGGCCGGAAACTTTGTTGACACTCTTTGGGCAGAGAAGGTGGGCCTTCATAGAGTAGCCCGCAAAGAGGATCAAAAGGTAGAGGGTGTAGACGGATCTCCACTCTCATCGGGTTTGATAACCCATACCACGGAAGAACTAGGCGTTACCATCTTCCAACATAGAGAAGTGCTCAAATTCGACATCATTAGAGCCGCGCACTTTCCTATAATTTTAGGAGTTACCTGGCTTCGCAAACACAACCCTCAGGTAAACTGGACTAGCAACCAGTTGAGTTTTTCATCTATGTACTGCAGACAAAATTGCCTCTCAGCACCATTCCATGGGGAGTCCCAGACTTCGAAGGTGTTAACAAGTGATCATGTGGGGGTTCACGCATTACCACATTATTGTTTACCCTATCAGGAGGTCTTCAAGGAGACGATACCTGCGGAGCTACCCCCACACAGGCCTGAAGATTGCTCATTAGAGTTGGAAGGTAATGCTTTAGTTCCTTTCGGCAGGATGTTTTCTTTAACCCAAACCGAGAGGCAAGTTTTAAGGAAATACTTGGATACCAACTTGCAAAACCGCCTTATTCAACATTCCAAGTCTCCGGCAGGAGCTTCTTTGTTTTTCATCAGAAAGAGGGACTCCACCGATTTGCGTCCTTGTATCGATTATAGAGGACTAAATAAAGTTACAATCAGAGACCGCTATCCCATGCCACTCATATCTGAGATCATAGAGGCGGTACAGGGGGCCAGTATCTTTACTAAACTGGACCTTCGGAACGCATATCATTTGCTTCGCATTGCCGAGGGAGATGAATGGAAGACGGCCTTCCGCACCCCGTTCGGATTGTACGAATACAAGGTAATGCCGTTCGGATTAGTGAATGCCCCGCCCATTTTTCAACGATTTATGGATCGTTTATTCTCCGATCTGTTACTGGTTACTGTCATCATCTACTTGGACGATATTTTTATATACTCCTCCGACTTGGAATCACATATCCTTCACCTTACTCAAGTGCTGGAGCGTCTACAACGTTACAAACTTCTGGTCAAACCCGAGAAGTGCGTTTTTGCAGCCCCCTCTGTTCATTACCTTGGATATGTTCTCTCGGAAGAAGGAATTTCCATGGATTCCGACAAGGTCACTGCTGTACTCGATTGGTCCTCCCCGGACAGTGTTAAGGAAGTACAAAGATTTCTGGGTCTCGCAAATTTCTACAGGAGGTTCATCCCAAACTTCTCAGAGATAGTGCTTCCCATTACACGACTCTTAAGGAAAGATTCAGGGCCGTTCCTATGGTCACCCAAAGCTGAACAGGGTTTCAGGGACTTAAAAAGTCTGTTCTGTTCCGCTCAGATTCTTCGACATCCGGATCAAAACCGACAGTTCATCGTAGAGACCGATGCCTCTGCCTTGGCTATAGGGGCGGTTCTTCTTCAAGCCTACGATGGTATAGAACATCCAGTAGCTTATCTCTCAAAGACTTTGTCTCCCAGCCAACTGAACTATTCGGTTTTGGAGAAAGAACTACTCGCCATGAAGCTGGCCTGTGAAGAATGGCGACATTTACTGATGGGTGCACATCATTCTTTTCTCATTAGGACAGATCATAAGAATCTCAAGGCATTACAGAACATGGAGTGTGTGAATTCAAGGCAAGCACGATGGGCTTATTTTTTCGCCCAATACGACTTTCATATTACCTATCTACCAGGTTCCTCGAATAAAGTCGCAGATGCCTTATCTAGGAAGGATGTTCTTGGAGATTATACCCCTCATTCTCGAGAGACTATGTTCAGAAGAAACACTATTCTGGGACTTGTCAATGTTTTCTTTCAAGAAGTTAAGACCGCGTTGGCTTCCGAAAAGATGAATCTTTCTAAGCTACGAGGAGGAAAATATATCGAGAAGGAGGGTTTAGTGTTTTACCCGAACCGACTGTACATTCCAGAAGGCCCTTGGCGTAAGAAGATCATTCATTTGGGCCATGATCCACTTACCTCGGGTCATAGAGGAGTGCAGAACACTACTGAACTAATTTCGAGAGGGTTCTTCTGGCCTGAAATGAAAGGAGAAGTGAAGGATTACATCAAGGCCTGTCCAATATGTGCCAGATCTAAGTATCCATCGGGCAAACCCTTAGGTTTGCTGACACAACCCGAGATGCCTACACGCCCTTGGGGTCTCATCTCTACAGATTTCATTGTGGATCTACCCAAGTCCGAATCCTGCACTTGCATTATGGTAACGATAGATGCTTTCACAAAATTGGCACATTTTTCCCCACTACCTGGCTTACCAACTGCCACTCAGATGGCGGAAACCTTCACACAAGATGTTTTTCGACTACATGGCTTGCCGGACAAGATCATTTCCGATCGAGGTAGTCAGTACATCTCAAACTTCTGGAAGGCTTTGTGTACTAGAGTTGGCATGGAGAGCGCTCTATCATCTGGTTTCCACCCTCAGTCGAATGTTCAGACAGAACGACTGAATGCCACCTTGGAGCAATATCTGAGATGCTATACCAACCGACATCAAGACACCTGGGTGTCGCTGTTACCTACCGCGGAGTTTACGTATAACAATTCTACACATTCCGCGATAGGTCTTACCCCTTTCTTTTGCACTTATGGAGTGCATCCTCGAACCATTTTTCCCGTGGTTTCAACTGCTACGAACTCTACCACTGCGGAAGCAGTGCTTCAGTCCCTTGCGGAGGCGCATAAGACTGCAAAACTCAGTCTCGAAAGAAGCAGAAGCTGGAACAAGGAACAGGCGGATAAAGGTCGGCAGGACTGTCCCGATTGGAAGGAGGGAGACAAGGTGTGGCTCTCTACTAAATTTCTGCCTCGATGGGTTCACCCTTCCAAACTTTCTCCTCGCTTTTTGGGACCTTTTTCTGTCCTATCTAAGATCAACCCTGTCGCTTTCAGATTGAAATTGCCTCCTGCGCTCAGTCGCATTCATCCTGTTTTTCATTCCTCTCGTCTTAAACCTTTTTTTTGGGACCCTCACCTAAGATCTCTTCCCCGCTTGCAGGTCCAGGGTTCTGGTAGTACGAAAGAATACAAAGTTTCAGCTATTCGTGACTCCAGATTCTACAGGGGACGATTGGAATACTTGGTCTCGTGGAAGGGTTACCCAGAGTCGGAGGACTCTTGGGAACCAGTCTCCCACATTCATGCCCCCCGGTTGTTGACTGGGTTCCATCGGTGCTTTCCGGGTAAGCCTGGGGGGGTTCGCTTTGTGAGGGGGCATACTGTCATGCGCAGCCGGGCCGATTGGCGGATACTTCCGCATTGGAGGCTTCGGCGCAGACCGTAGTTCCAGCACGTTGCTTTCTTTACGTGCAGCCGCGGTCTAGTTCTCCGGCAACATGGCGTCGCCGGGAAGTATTTCAGTATCTCACTCCCGGCAATCTCTGCGTTGCAACCCCCATAGTGTTTTTGTTTTCCTGCTTTGGGTGAGAACGCTAGTATTTCCCTAACACGGCTTGGTCCGTGCCTCTACCTTCGCCTCTCCTAGTTTCGAGCGAGGCTTCTTCCTCTCTCTCTCTCTCTCTCTCTCTCTCTCTTCTCCCCTTTTGCCTTACCTGCTTCAGCTTTTGCGGCTCTATCTTGCCACCGGCTACAGTCTCTCTCACTACTCCTTCTTGCAAGGCGTTTTTCTGCCTTGTTTCTGCCATCATCGTTTGTCATCCTCCTCCTCAAATCCGTATTAGCCGGAAACCTACTCTTCTACTACTACAGACTACGCTTCATCATTATCCTTGGAAGACTCCGGTTTGGCTTCATTCCTTGCAAGGGTTTTTTCTGCCAACCAGGCTTTTTCCCTTGTCGCCCACTACGGGAAAGGAGTCCCAGGACTGCTTGTTTCAAGCATTCACTGTGGCTTCCTCTCGTGGTAGGCAAGTATCTTCAACCACAAAGAGAGATTTCTGCTCACGTCGGCATCGCAAGACGGAAGAATTGGAGGATTACCGATCAGGTGAGGAGAGTGGGGACGAGAGGGAGACGAAATTGGACACAAAGAGAATACAATAAGCATTGAGAAACAAAATGTGACTCAAGTAACAGAAAGCAATACATGCAACAATTTACAACAGTTTACTTGAATGTAGTGGTGTAACATGAGTGGTGTGAGACTAGTGAGAGAGGCGATAGGAAGGAGTTGGGATGGGAGGTAGGATCAAGAGAGAGAGGTAGCAGAAGAGGTCAGGGTGGGGATAGGATGAGATGGGATTTTAGAGAAGTGAGGAAGGAAGGGTAGGATGGGATAGAGCGGGTAGGGGGAGGGAGACGAGGGAGGGAGACGGTTCCAATGGAAAGGAGCAAGAAGTTGCAAGGAACGGAAGCGGGATGGGGCGCAGGGAGATGCAAGAGGAGTGAGCAGGAAAAGTTCGGCAGAGCGGAGGGGGCGAGAAGGGGAGTAGAAAGTGAGGAGAAAGGAAAGGTAGGGTGGAGCAAGGCCATAGAGGGATTTGAAAACGAGACGCAGGATATTAAATTTGAGCTGGGAGTGAAAGGGAAGCCAACCTAAGGAGGAGAGAGATGAGGAGATGGAATCATATGGTGAAAGTAGAAAGAGGGAGCGGATAGCAGAGTGGTAGATAGATTTAAGGGGGGTTAAGTGATTAGAAGGGCGACCAAAAAGGAGAGTGGAGCAGTAGAAGAGCCTGGAGAAGACGAGGGAGGAAACTAGGAGTTTAGTAGCATGCAAAGTTAGGAAGGGGCACATTTTATGGATGTTATAAAGGTGGAAGCGGCAAGATCTGGCAGTGAGAGAGAGATATGGTGGGTGAGGGTGAGATTAGAATCAATGTGAAAGCCAAGGTTGCGGGCATGGGGAAAGTTGGGGAGAAGGTAAGGTGGGAAGAGAATAGATGGTGGAGGGATGGAGGAGGATGTGTGTTAGCAGGGAAGAAATGGACTTCTGTTTTGTTCGTATTGAGGCTTAGAAAGTGAGAGGAAATCCAAGATTTAATTGCGGAGAGGCAGGAAGAGAGCTTAAGGTGAATGCCAGAGGTGAAAGAAGAGAAGGAGAGGAAGAGTTGGGTGTCTGCGTAGAAATGGTGTGAGACACCGAAGGAGGAGATGATGGGAGCTATGAAGGAAGTGTAGAGAGAGAAGGGAAAGGGGCCAAGGACTGAACCTTGGGAAACACCATGATTGAGCAGATACAAAGGGGAGGTGCAAAGGAAACAGCAAAGGTGCGGTTGGAAATATAGGAGGAGAACCAATTAAGAAAAAAAGTGTTTAAAGCCAGCCCTGGAGGTGTGCAGGCCTCTTTATCAGATACACTTTAAACGACCCCCTGATTACCAAAGGGATGATCTGTGAATGCTGATCTGAATGACCAAATTGCCAGAACCAACAGTTGGTCGTGTAAAGATAAATGCAGAAGGGAATGACAGAAAAAGGTCATGCATTGCCATCAAGTATCATGCAGAAACTAGGTGAACCTATGCGTTTTAATCCATGTGCTTTATTCCTGATGCACTCTGAAGCATATTGGCGCTTAAATTTGGATACATATTGATACCAAGCAGGGATAGAAATAAGGATTTGATGAAGAGGAGCTGAAAGCAGCTCCTGAATATCAGTCGTCATCCTACAAGCAGGAGCAACCTTTAGAGAACTAGAAGGATGTACTTAGCATGCTGCAACTCTAACTTGCCCATAAAATCTTATCTTTTACTGTTTGTCCATCTGTATGTATCCTATTATCAGGGGTACAAAATTCAAGTTGCAAGCAAGCCATAAAAGTCACTCGCCCCCTCACTTTTACACATACACAAAGCACACCCTTTCTTACTCTACAAAAGTTAATCATCACTAGCCATTGGGTAGTGACAAGTGCCATTTTTGCACCCTGCTTTCTTGGTTTAAATCTCATGCATATGTGTCCTAATTCACTTTTGTACGGCATTTTCTGATTTGCAAGTACCAACTTATGACTAAATGCTAGTTCCACAAATCAAACCGCCCAAAATTGATAAATAATGAGTTTTATTTCCCCCCATCCAGTTGATGACAATGTACAGAATATGCCTCATTTTAAGTATGGTGTTAATAATAAATAAATTGGTGTTTTAAATACTTGACATTTTTTAAATGCCACTGATTATGGGTTGTGATCAGCAGATGGCATATTTACGGCATACCGGACAAATCTTGGAAAATTTGGATGCAAAGTAGAAGTGCTGGCTGTCAGTTATGTGGCTATTGCCAGCAAGAAATCATTGAGATTTTCAAATGTCACTTTCATTTTCACTATGTTTTCGGTTTATTGATGTACTAGATGCGTTTTAGTTGTAGTTGTTTACTGGCATATTGTGGATTGTGTAATTCTTTGTGCTGTGATAAGGTCATAGTAGAGAGGCAAGAAAATGGGTTTGGGAGACCTTGATGACCGGGGACTGCTGCCCAGTCGCCAATGTTATTGCCGGAGTAGGTTTAACAGTGGGACCCACAGGGCCTCCATGCAATGCCTACTCTCATTTGTTTTGGCACTCATGACTTCCTAGGGTGGCCACCATGGGTTGTAAGAAGCGAGGTGTTTAGGGAAATATATACCGAAGAAAAGCATGCAAAGAAAGGCAAGAGCCAGTTTAACAACAAACATGTGAGCTGCAGCCTGCGCACAGCATCTGCAAAATGACACATGGAAGGAAATGTGCAATTTTAGCAGCCGATCTACAATCGCAATATGCCCTAAGTAGCTGACATGACCAGAGATAATTACTTACAGGCAACAGAAAATATCCAGCAACTTTTTATTAAAATGGAAAAACAATCTAATATGCGAAGAAATGCACAACAGTTTATAAGAAAACAACCAACCAGAATTGGGCCTAGCATTGTGCCTGTTTTTCTTTACAGGACTGAAAATCAGCTTTGTATAAAGAAACATACAGCAATATTAAAGATATATCTTTGATAGGAGCGTTACTGCAAATACATGTTATGCTGTTTAAAGTGACAATTTCACCATTAACAATAAAAATACTTTTAAAGGCTGTGTTTCTGAGTCAAGCATCAGCTTTGGGCCTAGAAGGTAAAATTGCCAACATCCCTCAACCAGCTGCAGGATATGAGGAGTGCTTTCCCAGGAGAAATGCTAAAATTGTCTTGTGAAGCTCAACTATACAAGTTTATGACTTTGCCTGGAGTTTGTTCAATAAGAATCAATGCCCCCCATTTACAATTTCCATCTGTCTCTGGGTTTAGACTAAAGCCCATTACAAATACAATTTATTTGCTCTGGGAAGGGGTCTGTAGTGGTCCTGTCTCAAGTAATGAAATACCCCATCATCCAGGAGAAGGAAACTGCGACCTTTGGAGACTGGTTGTCTTGCACAAGTGATGGGTAGGTGCTGGAACCATTAATGGAGGCGGGACTGGGTCATTATGTCCCTGCAAACTCTGCACTGCTGATGTAGCATGATGCTAGTGCTTTTTGAATTAATAGCTTCACACGGTTTCTTTGGGCTGCAGGCACTCCAGTGATCATCTGGTGTGTGATCGCATCCACCTTGCGATCATCATCGCATAAGCGACTCAGCGAGAGTTTACTCCGTCTACCCAATGGTGGGGGCCAACTCACTCCTCGGTTGATGCCTCGGTTCCGCCGAGCCGGAAGCACAGGCTCTGTTCAGCCCGGATTGGGCTGGTGGGGCTGACTGTGTGTAATGCGAAAACGGCGCTGTGATCTCTCTAGCGCCGAGGTTGCTAGTGCAAACGATGAATAAAGTGCATGCTGCGCCAGCTGTGCTATAACACTATATTGTAAAAAGTTGTTCCTTCCGTATAAATCCCTTATATTAAGATCATACAATCCTTTTTAAATAACACTCTACAGTAAGAATGGGTACTTATCTTGCTGAAGAGCAGGAGAAGAAGAGATGGAGCAAAGGACGGGAAGTGGCTGATAGGACATGGACAGGAAGTGCTATAAGAGGGAAATGTAGTTTTGAAACAGAACAAAAAAAAATTTGAAATCTGTTATTTTGTTGAAACTGCTGAAGAGCAGAATTAAAGAAGGTGAAGCATAATGCTCGTCTCCGATCTTGACATAGAATGGGGTTGTCATTGGGTGTTTTGTTGTAAATTATTATTGGTTTAATCTTTACTTTAGGCAGTCCATTTCAAATTTTCATTTAATGTTTTATGATCATGGATTCTAGCTTTATCTATGTTAGGTGTTCATATGACAATTATTCTTCCTTTTGACATTAACACTTGCTATAAACTAATATTTCTTCACAGGTGTAAAAGATTTGGTTCTGCTAGCTGGACGATTTTTCTTGGGTCTTGCTCTTTTAAGTTTTATCATTTCTCTTGTGACTCCATGGATTCAGAAGAAGTCATCCTTCAGAAGTCCTCCTTCAACTGGTAAGATTTTAGTAATTGTGCTAATGTTTCATCAGTAATGTTAGTTTGGTTCATACACTGTTATGTTAAATAGTAGAGCTGTTCAGAAACGGTAACAACAAATTGTAGTAAAACCGTACACACAATTTAAAAACCTCAAATGATATAAACTGGCTTAATGAATACATATTAATTAAGTTGTAGGCGACTAGCTAGGTATAGGTTATCACCCTCGTACGTTATCATTACACGGTATGAATTCCAGTACTCTACATGCACACAGCACACCATTTTATTCTCACCTAGAGTGAATTATCATTCAGCAATGGCTAGTGGGAAGTGCATGTTTTGAGGCCTGATATAAAGTTATCTACAACACAAACCCTTACCAGGAATAGGATATTCAATCAATGCTGGTAAAAGATGCCGTAATAACGGAAATCTTTAAAATTCACATTATTAGGATGGTTAGTTTTCAGTTTACAATTATTGTGTATATGTTGTGACAAGGCCAGATAACTGGCCTTGTCAAGAGGTGACGGGAACCCCTCTGAGCCGGTGTGGACAGTGGCAGTTGAGAGGGCACCAATCTCCCCTCTCCCAGTGCCAGTCTGGTTTTGAGCAGTCTATCATTAACTCATACCTTGTCGCCTCGACAAAAGGCTTGCTTGTCATTTTGTTTTTTCTATGGTGAGCCATCATCAGAATGAGGAAACAGCCACAAATATGATGCTACCCGACCACCAGCAGGCAACTCCACAGACTTGTGTATCACTTTGCCAGCAGATCGAAGATGAGGGAGCATCACAGCGACACAAACCATGTGCAGTGGTCAGAGAGGCCATTGCGTGCTTCCGGATTGTATAATTATGTGTATTTATATAGACCTTACACCTAAAAGCATTAAATAGAACATATATGCATACAATATCACCCAACCAGAGTCGGTACTCATTTATCCACCTCCGATGGATGAAAGGCTGATTTGGCCTTGCCGAGATTCGAACCTGCGACCTGCCGATTACACACAGATCGCAGGATTGAGTGCTGAACCCGCTGAGCTATCTTACCAGCTATCTTACCGGATGACGGGGAAAGCACACATGGTGTACAACAAACACGCTAGACCACCAGGGACTGTCTTGAGGGACACCCCCATTTTCACAACACTGGGACTTACCTCAGAGGAGCCAGTAACTGGGCGAGTCTAAGACAAACCAGAACTTTGACTTCACAGGCTGCTATTACTGCACCACGACAGACCCACGCTGAGAAAGTGGTTGGCACTTAGCCCAAGACTTGTAACTTTGCCAATCCAATACTCACAACATTGCGGGTGGGGAAAGTAAAGCTAAATTGGCCAGAAACACAGAACCAAGTTAATGAGCGTCAGGGGAATAAAAAGGGAGCACAGGAAGCAGGAAGTGCTGGTTATTCAGATGAGGTTGGAAGAGGTGGTGGAAGACCAAGAGACCAGCAGTACCTGTCTTTTTCAGACCTCTTCCTAGTCTTTTTCTCTGCAAGACCTCTCCGTGGTCCTTCTTTTCATGAGACCTGTCCACAATCGTTTTTTGTAGACCTCTGCATGGTCTTTCTCTTCTTAGCACTCTGTTCTCCCACAGGCCACAGTACTCTATCTTTCCCCTGCCTGTGGTTTTCATCTAGTTCGGGCATCTTTTGCAAAGGCTCTCTCTCCAAGCCTTATTCTTTCTTCCAGGTTTCTATGGTAGAACCCTTTTGCGGCTCTACCACCTCACACTGCTGGTACTTGCAACCTGTTGCTCTGTGCTTTGAATCTTGAGTTTTTGCTGCATAGCCTATCTGCTGATGGCCATCTCATTCAGGTAACAGCCTCTTTGTATCCCCAAGGAGCCGAGATTTGCACATCTGTTTCCTCCCAGCTTGCGGCGCTCTGATTCCCTCCTGCTTTCTTATACACCCAGAGTGGTGGGTGCCTTTGTAAGCCACCCAGGGATTGGTCTTTTCTTTAGGCAATATATGTCGGATCCCATGATTGGCACATTCTTGGTTAGTCTCCTACTTGGGTCTTTATCCTATTATTACTATTCAATTTCATATTATGTAGGAATAAAATGGGTCTTATTGACCTTGAGTGGCTCTGCATCTTTACATATGCACTATGTAATTGATGCCACCTTAGCATCCCTTTTGCAGGTGTTTCCTTTTCTGGTTGAACCGATGCTACATTTTCACTGACTGTACAGTCAGCGGCCGACCAGGAATCTTCCTGCCTCTATGGTATGTAGGTATGTTGCTTCTGCAAAGTACTGAATCGTTTAACACCATTTTGCGTTCTGTCCATTGCATTCTGGTAATTCCCACTAGGCATTCATATTACTGTGCCTTGGAAGTCATAATGAGACCAGGTTATCCCGATCCTCCTCCTTGTGGGTAGTAGTGGCCAGACTGTCAAAGTACCCAGTAGCCTGGCCCCAAATAGCAAAGGTTGGGGAGTGCCCCTAACTCTCCACGTTCCCTACTAAAGGTGTAATGTGATTAGTGCGACTGACACTGAAATAAAGGAAGTGGCGGTCATTGATGGAAGGCAGAACCAGCATACATGGAGGCCAGACCCTGCACACATATGATTACTCAATGCCGAATTTCAGTTTTAAGTGGCGTTTGTTGGGTAAAAGGCTCTGGCCACGGCCTGATGGGATGGAAGCCAAGAAGTACAGAGAAAGGGGACCATGAATTGGGGAGTACAGTAGTCACTATGGTGAGTAGGGCTCGGCGATATGGACCAAAATTCATATCTCACTATTTTTGGGCTGAAAGGGGATATAAGAGCTATATCTCGATATTGTTTATGTGGGTTAAATGCTCAGTTGTAAGCCACCGACTACATGTGAAATTTCACAAACACCTTTAGTTATAAAACATTGATCAAAATAAAGTGCAAATACAGTGTTCCTCTTCCTCTTTGAGAATACACACAGGTGTCTAAATATCAAAATGTAAATAAAAAATGGTATATGTAATATTGTATAGATCTCGCTGTTAACGATATTGGCTCATCCTATATCAAATTTTGAAAATATAGCGATATATCGCAAAAACGTGATGTATCACCCTGCCCTTATGGTGAGTTACGTTTTCTGTTTTCAAAGTTCTCTGTCATCCAAGTAATGGTGCCTGCTCTGCATCTGTTACAGTGGTGTTTCTTCTACAGTAGTGCACACCTTGGCCTCTAGTTGCACTGTATGTGGTAGCTCTTGAAGCTACATTGTAAATCCGACATAATCTGGTGAACTGCTCTGAAAGCAGCTACTTGCAAGGTGCATGCCCCGTTCATTAAATTGACACTCCTGGGAGTTTGTTGAACCTGCACAGTAGATTTCAGAACATTGATCTCTAATTTGGAATCCAGGAGGTACAACATACATGTTTTCTTTTAAATATTTTCATTAACTGAGTTTGGAATTCCAAGATTGACGGCTAATTATTCCATGTCATATCCAGCTCATGTGTATAAGATAAGGCAGGGAACCCTCTTTTTTTCTAAGGGGGCTTGACTCCAGAGGGTAAGGCAACAATTAGGAAAGAAATCGGAGTCAACAGCTACCCTAGTCATTGACGCTTTCAGTAGGAAAAAGGTCACAGTGGAGCTAACTTAGCACATATCAGTTAGCTCATAACATAAACACCAAAAGATAAGGATATCTTTTTCAAACATTAAAGAATGAGATTTATTATATTTAAACAATTAAAAACCTTTACAAGAGTCGAAAGGTAAAGTATTCCATCCTTGGCACAAGAAAACCAATATGTTTGTCAAAGATATGCAGTAATTGTACGCATGGGTGGGTTAGTACAACAATGGTAATTATGATTACATATACTGCTAATGTTATGGCAGTATGAAAACCTGTCGACACATTGAACACAGATGTTTTCAAACCAGAAAAACCGAGATTTGCGTTCAAACGCAATAAGAACTTAAAAGATCGCCTAGTGCATACATATGAAGATAGGACAAAAGCAAAGACAAGACAAACCACGTTGTGGGATTTTCCGAGCGTGAAAGGCAACTTTCAATGCGGAAACTGCTCAGTGTGTAGTTTAACAAAAAACATCAAATACATCGACTTAAAAGAAACTAGATGGACTTTTCCGAACTTCACCAACTGCAAAACAAAATGGTCAATATATGCCATAAAATGTCCTTGCGACTTGATATACATCGGCAAATGCAAAAGGGAAATTAAACAAAGAATTTGTGAACATCGCTCCTGTGTCAAAAATCTCGTCGAAGACAAACCACTTGTAGCTCATTTTAAGCAGAAAAAACACAGCCATAATGACATTTTTTGGGTCATTTTACAGACTTTCCAAAACCCTTTTCGTGGAGGTGATCGTGACCTAGCGCTCCGAAAACTTGAGCAAAAATGGATCTATCGTCTTGATTCTGTCAAAAATGGTTTAAATATATCCATCGAGTGGAATCTCTTCTTCAACAAATAACTCAACCCCCCTTTTTCTAACAATCCCCCTTGAGCGTTGCCTCGACTCTTGACTCCCCACAACACCCTTGAATAGCAGACACGTTATATCTCACATAGTTCTGCATTTCTAGTAATGGAAGAACCCCCCCCCCTTTTTTGACATATTTCTGAAAATTAAGCCTATCATGTATTTTCTTCACGCATGATAATATTCTTGAGACTGTTCCACTGGTTGTCCGTCTGCCACAAAAAATGACTTGCAAATGTATGTTTATAACAATACGTCTTGATTACTCGTGTTTAAAAATGTCTTTTTCAACAAAAATGTATGCACTTTATGTTTTTGTTTTCCTGCCGTAATATTACCTTTCAGTATTTGGCGAACCTGTTGATTATATATTATTTTCTCTATGTTTAGTGATACCATGGAGTTCAGTCCCCTTCACTACTCAATACATGCAGACGCAGTGACACTACTCACTCTACACGCACGTTCATTCTATCTTCAAACGCGTGCGCATGTCTATGAACACTCACATTGGTTAAGCAATCATGAACACTACTCTCCCCACGCATGTCATCTAGATCACTGCTTGATCTATATACGCATGCGCGAGCTACAAACTCCCCCGGCAGCCACAAACAAAGCTCGACTACAGAGGTAAGCCCTCCCCGCCAACCTTTTCCTACTAGTTACAAGGCGATCAGCTTCGGTGTTCCTAGAAGCAAGCTACCTCCGCTCACTGCGCCAACACTATGTGAGACAGATCATATCGGCACTGACCTCTGCTCTAGTTATATTCTGCCACTTTTACAATAATGAATCGATCACAGTGTAATGATAGTTTACAGTGAAGGCATGCAGAAACTATACACAACACACAGTCACTTGATCCACAAATAGAGACCGCCTTTATCCATCACCTCCTGAATTTATCACTGTCACTGCACTTCCATTCAGGCACTGTCAGTACGTTTTTAAGCACGATATCTCGATGCGTGCTACACAAACGCTTACAACAACCTTCCTCTTTGTCTACTACAGACCGCGGTTACCCAGCATCCCAGATAGAAATCAGTTCTCATCTCTAACAACCTGGGACTCATTTTGTGAACCAGACCAGGTAAATGATTATTAAACCATTTTTTCTACATTGTAAAACCATTTCATCAACTACAACTCGGTCTTTTCACTTGTTTCAGAGACCTCCTGTCCTAATATTGGACAAAACCCACCTGCCAGTGACTCATCCAGATTCTGGCCCTATACAAAATAACCACGTTAGCCATGACGCTTCCACTACCCTAGGTAGGTCCTTTTTTCACAGTGTTTCCAAAACACTCTCCGTTTTAATCTTAATTTCCGGTTTGTAACCTCACCATCCTTTGTCTCACCCATTTCAGGTGCCTGGCACTTCACCAACTACTTCGTGTTTTCTTTTTAAAACAAATCCCCCAGTCCTGAAGATAGTCCGGTGAAATTACCAGCAGGTTCCACAACCTTCATCCGCTGGTTTTTCCATCTACTCACCGTACCAGAAACACCTGAACTCTGTGTGTGTCGACAAGTTTTCATACTGCCGTAACATTAGCAGTATATGTAATCATAATTACCATTGTTGTACTAACCCACCCATGCGTACAATTACTGCATAACTTTGTACAAACATATTGGTTTTCTTGTGCCAAGGATGGAATACTTTACCTTTCGACTCTTGTAAAGGTTTTTAATTGTGTAAATCTAATAAATCTCATTCTTTAATGTTTGAAAAAGATATCCTTATCTTTTGGTGTTTATGTTATGAGCTAACTGATATGTGCTAAGTTAGCTCCACTGTGACCTTTTCCCTACTGAAAGCGTCAATGACTAGGGTAGCTGTTGACTCCGATTTCTTTCCTAATTTCCAGCTCATGTACAGTAGCAGGAGAGCACAGCTGAAATATGTGAGATTGACAGACACCTTCTACAGCCCAAGAAATAAATTTACACACCCGTTTTCACCAATTTCTGCTCCTCGCTCTGTACTCAAGAGTTCACCGTATCCAAAAGTGCCTGTGGTCTAAATGTAATCAGATCTATGTGTGCAGTCTCAATAGAGGCCATTTTGCCTTTTTCAACTTTGGTGAGACCAGGCCTCTTCAGATATATTTTTGCGATGTAGCCCATTCAGGTAAATCCCCATACTAGTTGAGCGAAGTTGGAAAAAAGTATTACTTGGGTTGCTTGGTTTGATCTTAGTCTATACTTTTCTAAGAAGGATATATGTTTCTGCAAGGAATCTACATCCTGTCGAATTCCTCACCCACAGAATGCCTCAAATTAATCTTTCCCACCATATTCACCTCTGTTCCTTAATGGGGATGCCTCGATGCCCACACCTCCCACCATATCCCTGCCCCAATCGTTTTTTTCTCCCACTCAATCCATCTCTTTCAGCGCTAATGGGGACTCCACCCTCACACTGTCTGCCCCATGGCCCCCTAACCTCACTCCCCCAACCCCATTTACATGCTTTCACTACCTCCTCAGCATCACTGCACCCGATCCTCTACCTGCTTCAGTGTGGCTAACACTGGTCACAGAAAGCAATCCACACTTTGGACGGCCCATTGTTCTTGTGCAGAGAACTTGGTGGGCCCGGATTTCGGTATGTCCAATTTAGTGGGGATGGATTCTGTAACTCTATTGTCATCCAAGATGGGTATATCCTCGAAGAACACCACATCAGCTTCTCACCATGTTATCCCAGTAGAACTGGTGTACCATTTCTTTTCTTTTTTTTTTTAAGGATTTTATTGTTTTTCTTCAACCAAACAAAAATACAAACCAAACACGCAGTGCATTTATCAACAGTTCAATTGTCCATTGTTCAATTCCGGTCACTGCTTCCCCCCTCCCGCCCTCCTATATGAGCCTCTTCATTCCACGCCCTCTGTATCTGCTGCACACTGTGGGGTCTCACTTTCCGTGGATTCTGACAGGTCTTGTATTGCTCCAAACAATTCCGCTATTAATGATTTCCATGCCATCAGGGTTCCCGCCTCCTCCTCACCCCATACATTGCTTGCCTCTTGCCATACCGTGGTTTCTGCCTCTGCCCATTTCTGTAACTCTTTCCACCACACCTCCACCCGTGGCCTGTGACACATCTTCCATCCCATGGCAATCCTTCTCTTTGCAAGCACATATGCTAGATCTTTTATTTTACCAACATGCTTAAGTTTCTGCGATCTGGGGAACCCCCCCAGCAAGCAGGCCCAGACTGTGTCTATAATGATTTTGACCACCTTCTCCGCTAGTTTCTGCGCTACTTCACCCCAGAAACGCTCAATTACTGGGCATGACCAGAACATGTGTACCATGTCAGCCTTTTCTTTGTCACATTTGGGACATGCTTGTCGTCCAGCATTTTCAAACCTGCATATCCTATGAGGTGTCATATATGCTCTGTGCGTAATATACAGTTGTATCTGTTTCAGCCTCGCATTTCTTGATACCTTTTTGTGATACCCCAGGGCACGTTCCCACATCCCAGCCTCAATCGGGGCTCCCACATCTGCTTCCCAATCCAGTCTCAATTGTATTAGATCCTTCCCAACCTTAGACATCACCATCTCGTACAATCTGGAGATCTCATGCCCTTCCTCCGATATATCATATGTTACATCTATGACAGCATCTGGTTCTTCTTCCAGTACTGTTTCAGGCCATGTTTTCCTGATTCTCTGCACCATTCTGCGATGTGTGATATACTGGCCCGTGTGTAACCCCACTTCCTCCCTCAGCACTTCAAAATCTGTAATAGTCCCCTCTCGCCAGAGGTCTCCTAATGTTACTAGCCCCACCAATTCCCATTGGTTTCGGATTGTCATCCTCAGCTGCTTATCCTCCCGGGCTAGTGCAACTAGTGGTATCTGCGGGGAGCCTGGCCATCATCTGGCATGCCCGGTGCCACATCTTCCACCCAAGCCCCATCATCTTAGGGTGCTCTCTCATTTCTGTCTTGGGCAGCCAGATCATCTCTTTTAAATAAAATGGGGCACAATCATGTCCGAACAACCTGGATTCGAGGGTCGCTTCATCTGAGAGCCATTTGGCAACATACTACAGCTGACTCGCTACATAATAAACTTCATAATTAGGCAGTTTTATTCCCCCCTTTTCATAAAAGTTCTGCAGCTTCCATAGCGCTACTCTATTCCGGGTACCATGCCACAGAAAATCCCTACACATGCTGTTCAGTTTAGCAAAGAACTTCTTAGGTATCATGTATGGGATATTCCCAAAGTAATGCAGGAGCCTAGGTAGGACCACCATCTTCAGCATTGCACTTCGTCCCATCATTGCCAAGGGCAACTTCACCCAAAATTTCATACACTTCTCAATTTTCACAATGGCCACCTCGGTATTGTGCCCATGTTCCTCTTCAACTGTATGATACACGTCTATCCCAAGGTACCGGAACGTACTAATCGCCCATGGTAATTGTAAAACTGGTAACCGTCTCCCCGGGGTTCCCTTATAGCTGCCTAACGGGAAAATACTAGACATTTGAGGATTCACCGCTATCCCAGACAGCCCCGCATATCTCTCCATCACCTCAAGGATGTACTGGAGGTTTTCCTCCGGGCGCCTCAGGTACAGCAACAAATCAACCGCATATAAGGAGATCAAGTGTCTTCCCCTCCCCCCACCTCGATACCTGTAGTATCGTATTGTTGTCTAAGTTATATCGCTAAAGGCCCCAGGGCTAGTATATAAAGCATTGGGGACCATGGGCACCCCTGTCTGGTGCCTCTACTGATTTGCCATCTCTCAGATATCACTGATCCCGTTCTAACTCTAGCCAGCGGTTCACTATATAGCATCTTCGCCCATCTTATATATCCAGGTCCCATCCCGTACCCCGCTAGGGCCGCCAGCAGCCACGGCCATTTGACTGAATCAAACGCCTTTACCGCGTCCAAGGACACAATCGCCATCTCTCCCTCAGTGTTACTTCCCCATTCCACAACCCGTTGGAGTCGTCTGTGATTATGCGTTATATTCCTATTCGGGACATAGCCCATCTGGTCGGGGTGTATAAGTTTGCCGATAACTCTTCGCAATCATTTTGCCAAGACAGCCGTCAATATCTTGCTGTCTTGGTTCAACATTGACAAAGGTCTGTATGAGTCACAGCTATGCCCAAGCTTGTTGGGTTTGGGAAGCGGTATTATAATCGCCTCTCTAAGTGACTCTGGCAACTGTCCCACCTCGAACGCTTCGTTCAGCATTTCTAACATTGGGGGGAGCCCTTCCTTCCCATATACTTTATAAAATTCACTTGGGAACCCGTCCGCCCCTGGAGTCTTACTAGTAGGCAGCTGTCTTACCACTTCTTCTAACTCTTCCAGAGTAATCGTGCATCAAGCTCCTCTCTTTCCTCAACACTGATCCTAGGCAGTCCTATGTCTTCCAATGTTTCCGTTATCTCCCCATGGCTACTTCTCTCTTCATCCCCATATAGCGATTTATAGTAATCCGCAAACTCCTGATTAACTCCCTCCTGGGTGTCCACTACACTACCATCTTCTCTCATTATCGTTCTGATTGTGGGTCTGGGAGTTTCGCTCTTTTATAACCATGCCAAAAGCCGCCCAGTTTTATCCCCTCCTGCAGGCTGTCTCTCTACATATTTTTTGTAGTTGAGGTTACACAGTCTTTCCCATTGTTCCGCACATATCTACTGTAGCCTGAGTACCAGCTCCATGTCTACACTTCCTTTCTGTAATGCCTTTTCCAGTTCCCTTTCTGTTCTTTGTAGGTCAGCCAAAACTCCACCCAGTAGGCCTTTTAATTTTGCTATGGCCACCCCTCGCATCACTACCTTGAAGGCTTCCCATAATGTGCTGGCAGAGTCAACGCTACCCCTATTCGTCTCAAAGTAATGTTTGATCTCCTCCCTTATGTCTTCCCTAAACACAGGCTCCTTGAGCGCCTCCGCTCGGAGGTGCCATGTCGGAATCCGTGCTCTTGGGGGGCAATATTGCCACCCGAGGACCAGGGGCGAGTGGTCTGAGAGCACCCTCCCTTTATATTCTACCTGAGCAATCTCTTTCATTTCCTCCGGCGTAGCAAAGATATAGTCCAGCCTTGTATGTAGCTTCTGCAGGGTGGAATAGTGTGAATATTGTCTTTCTTGGGGGTATTTCGTTCTCCACACATCTGCCAGACCAAAGTCGTCTAGCAGTGTCTGCAGTGCTTTAGCCGCCGGGGCAGGTCTATCCATTTTGCCATCTGATCTATCTACCCTGGGGTTCAGCACACAGTTAAAATCCCCAATCCAAATCACTGCACTACCCATACACATACTAAGGTTGGTGCACAAAGTTCTGAAATACGCTGCCGCACTCTGGTTGGGGGCATATGTATTTACTATGCTTATCTCCTTATTCTCCACTAATCCCCTCAGTATGACCATCCTCCCATCCCTTTCCGCCACTTCTTGTATTAGTTGGAACGGCACATGCGGCGCAACCCAGATGAGTACTCCCCTAGCATAAGCGGAGTATGTCGAGTCTGTCACAACCCCTTTCCATTTCTTCGCAACCATCTCCATCTTTTCCCGTGTCAGATGTGTCTCCTGCAACAGTGCAACTTTTGCCTGCGCAGGTACAACATAACCTTATTACTTTTCAGATAACTGTTGAGTCCCCTGACATTCCACGTGATTATTTTAAGATCCCCAGGGCCCCGAAGAGTCCCCTTTCCCCTCCCATCGGTGCAGTCCAGATCCCACTTGCGTCTCAATCTGTCTAGGCTCATTCCCCAATTCAAAACTTCCTACAACTACAAACACTCCAACTCCCAAAAACTATATACACAGCAAACGTTCCCTCCTCCCTCCCACTCAACCCCAACAACACCCTTCCCAACTGTTGCCCAGCTCCATCCCTGGATCTCAGGCACCCCCACATCTAGCCCTGCCTAGCGAGTCTGTACTCAGGGCTCAGTAGGGTGAAGTCACCCTAATGGCCACTTAACTACTAATTCTCAGGGGTAGGTTGCTCCCGTCCCTTTGCTCTTATTTCCCATTCTACTACGCATAATGTTGATGTTAATGCTATTCAGCTCCAGCATGCAGTTAATTCACTATATTCCAGTCCAGCCGGAGCACAAGGTCCAAAGGCTACAAAATGTCAATCGAATCTCCCATGTTCCCATAACCAGTCCACCCTCTCGCTTATCCCCTTAATGTCCACAACACAGACTCCTCACTTGTCTTGCTCTTGACGATCTCGTTCAGCCTCCTGTTCCGGGCAGCCCTGCAGATCCAGCCATGAGGCCGCCTCCTGCGGGGTGTCGAAGAAAAGCGCTCTGCTCTTGTGCAACACCTTTAGTTTCACTGGGTATAGAAGCATATATTTGATGCCTGCCATGCATAGCCTACTCTTGACGGCTACGTAACTATACCTTTGCCTCTGCACCAGCATCGTGTAATCCGGGTATGCCGTGATATTGGTGGATGCTCTCTCTATTGTTCTGCCCTTAAGAAAATACTCCAGGATCTTCTCCCTGTCTTTATAGTTCAGGATCCTTGCGATTATCGGCCTTGGCGGGGCCCCGGGTCGTGGTTTCCTCACCAGGGCTCGATGCGCACGCTCAACAGTAAACCCCTGTGAGAGTTTGTCTGCTCCTATCTCCTGGAGGATCATGTTCTCCACATGGTCTGTAGGGTCATGGTCCTCTTCTCCCTCGGGCAGGCCAACCCCCGTATGTTGTTCCTTCTCGCCCTTCCCTCCGCTTCTTCCACTCGTTTCTCAAGGATGGCGACCTGCTGTTTTAACACGTGGACCTCCTTTGCATATTTCGTGCTAACATCTGTGTTAACCTTCACTGCGCTTTCCAAGCCACTCGGTCTCTCCGCCAGCGCTCTGACATTTTGTCATAGCAGGGTGACTTCAATTCCCACAGCATTTATTTTGTTCTCCAGAGCTGTCCGGAGGTCCGCCATTGCTGTGCCCCATTTGGTGCTTCATTCCGTTATGGCCGCTAGGACCTGACGGTTATCTCCTTTTGATGCCCCATCTGCAGAGGTCACACCCGTGCTCTGTGCCGCTGTCGTAGGGGTCCGCTGCGTTTTTGCGAAGACCTCCATTGTGGGTTGTTTAGACTTGGCTCTCAGTCCTTTCACAGACATCTTGCAATTCTCCTGCGTGTCTGGTTCCCACAATTCAGTGTCGTCGTGTCGCTCTCAGATCCTCCGGGCGCTGGGGCGTCAGCTTCAGCAGGCTGCGTTATGTTGTGGCGCGTGACAATATGTTTCAGATGGATTGTCTTCCACGTTTTCCTTCTGCGCACAATTATCCATACGCCATCAGTGTGCTTCAAAGGATCACACAGTACACAATGTTACTTCACTTCCTCCTTGCGATGGCCTGCCAGATCACATGTAGATTTTCGCAAAGTTAGGGTATGTCCTTGCTATGATATGTCACGCTCTTACATGCATCCGCCGTCAATTTATTTCCATGACAGACTCCTTGCATCGTCGGGAGGTACTGCGGTGCTCCACTTTCTAGATTACCCCCAGTCCTCTTTCAATCCGCAGGGTCCCTCATATGTGGCTGTGATATGCCACTATTTCAGTGCAGGACTTTCCCAGGTCGTAGTGTCAGGATAGAGTATGGCAGAAGGTCCGCCAGCGCTCTATGCAACATACGGCGCTATGCTATGTCCTTGTACATCCACCAACCTGCTTTTGATTGTCTCTTGTAAATGCCGTATGCTGGTCTCAGCTCCGCTTCGTTAGGGGAATCTGCCAGGGATCATGCTCTGGTGCGCACAGCACGTAGCGCCCGTCTCAGGAGCTCTCGGCCGCGGGCCGACATCAGATGTGTGTGGCAGCGGCAGTCCACTGTTGTGCAGGGTCAGTCGCTGCTTTCCGCCTCAGGCCTCGCGCATGGTGGGCGCAGCTCCTTCGTTCTAGATTCCGGTGCGTATAACTGTGGATCATCAGGCACGCACACCCGATGCGCTTCTCTGGTGCATTAGGCAGAGGAGACACGCTGTTAGCAGCCGGGAGCAACAGCAAATGTCTTTTCGTATATTTGCTTCCGCAGCGTGTTACTGTAGCCATCCGACAGAGACGGCAATTCCATTATGGGGACGCACCTCACAGGATCCTTTTGTTCTCAGCTGTCGCCGCCATTTTCATGTTGCATTTGCGGCCGCTCTCAGAGATGCAATGTGTCCGTCTGGCTGCTCCTCGGCTTTGAGTTTGCAGCCAGCCCGCTCATGCTCTGCCAGATGCCTTCCCACGCGTTTCTATGTATTTTGCAGCTAGAATCGAGTAAAATAAAGTGCGTTTGCAGATGGATCTGGACGCCGGATCAGGAGCACACAGGGCTTGCAGCCTATTCCATGGCTGCCCAAGCCACGCCCCCCGTAGAACTGATCTACCATTGCACCCATCCTCAACCCACCTCCGACACCCCTGTCTGTTCCCAAACTTCCACTGTACAGCACTCAATTGCTTATTCGCTAGATTTGCATTACGGAAATCTTCATAAATGCATCATCAGACTTCAGGTAACCAAGTCTTTATGTTCCTGACGGAGCCCTTGTCTCGTAGATCTGTGTGTTTTAAGTAGTTGCGGGGCAAAAAACGGTTTTTGCTTTTTGTAGGTCGCCTAATAAAGTTGTTTTTTCAGTCAATTTTAGGCAGCCTACTAAAAGTGAAAAGAATACGTTGCTTCCCCCACCAAACCCCCTCCACACTTGCTTGCCGGATTTGTGGGAAATCTGGGGTGTCTCACTGTTTGAACCCTGGGGGATCTCTTTCTCAGGTGGCCAGGACACGGCCATCGCCCTTGGATCCAGACCCTCGGGGTGGACAAGTGCAGGAGGATCACCTGGGAGAGGGGTCCTCATGGAATGGGGGTAAGACATCCGATGGCGAGACGCAGTATTTCCCCCCTTTTGACACTTCTTCCACCTTTTATAGGCTATTCTAAATCCTGTCCCGGTACACCCCCACCCCCTCTAATTCCAACAAGTACCAACTCAGAAAGGAGGCGTGGGAGAACCAGGAGAAAGAAAGTGCAATGACCATCTTGTGTATTACTACTGCAGGACTATTCCCCCTGTTTCAGATATGCCCCTACCCGACATTCCTGCAGTTGAAATAGAATATTGTCAAACCAGTTCTATTATGCCCCCATACCTTTCTGTAAAACCACACCAACACATTTATTTACTGTCACACACTCACCCTCTTTATTTGGACAAAACCCTAGGCAGTGTTTCCCTAATTAATCAGAAAAACCACAACTCGCACAATCCCTCTACACTGGATTTCTCTACAAACACTGAGACGAGGACGGGGGGAGCTGAAAGACTGAAGATCTCTCACAATGCCACTGAGAGACAGACTGTCCCGCTAATGAGGCCAGGCAAGGCCAGGCCTCCTTTTCCAACTGCTCACAACTGACTCCACTTGAGACTCCCAGGAAGTATAAAAGGCGGAGCACGAGAGCACACTTTGAGCAAGCTAGGGATGCTGGAAGGTGTTGAGATGGCAGAGGAAGATCAGTTGAGCTGCAGAGACCCTGGGAGACCTGGAGGAGGAGGTCACCACCAAAATGGACCTTTGAATGCAGGAGAGGCTGCAGTGAGGGGAGAGATCTGTACCTCCAGGAGGAAAAACCAGGGGCAGCTGGAATCTCCTGGCGGTGCCACACCAGCGCCCCTCCCCTAGGCCCAGCAGGCAAGCCCATGTCTCTGAGGGGCAGGTGATTAGGTCCTGACCCCAGGACACATCCCCATTGAGACTCCTGCAGCTCCCAAAGACACCAGATTGCTGTTTTTGGGGAGTTTTGAAGTAGGAGCAAAATATACTGCAATGCATTCTGGGACTGGAAGTCCAAAACTGTTTTCTTTTGGGGGGGGGACTGAAGAAGAGTTCGCACCTGGCAGATTGAGACCTTTAAAGCATTGTGGAGAAGGTCTGAGCCTAGAAGAGGGCAAGGAGGGGGTCCGTGGCCGTAATATGGCGACCCTTAAAGCGCAAAGGTCTGAACCCAGAAAAGGGGGACCTGAACTTTAAGAAAACCCAGTGAAGGACCAGCAGCAGAGTGGTCTGGCGCCACGTGGGCGGTCATTCGAAGAACTGTGGCTGCTCCTCTTTGTTGAAACTACAAATACCAAGAGGCCCTAGGAGAGGCCAGCGTAAGAGGTCAAAGTGGTCATACAAGGGTCAAGAAAAACCCCTTGTACAATCGAAAGTGAAACGCTGAGGAAACAAAGTGAATTGTGTGACTGGGGGCAAATGTGAACTCGACTGAGGGATGCCTACGAATTGGGGTGACCAGTTACAACCCTGAGAACATTGTGTTAATAGAACTGCGTGAAGCCTGGCTGGGTGCTTTAAGGAAAGCCTGGTTGGGGCTTTGAGGAAAGCCTGACTGGGGCTGAGAACCGCACTTAGGTAAGAAGTGAACCTAGGGGGTCTAGAGTGATTTTCTTATGAACTGTGGCAAGTGTGAATCCGACGGAGGGATGGTGAAAGAAAGCTGAGGGAAGGGAATCCTGCTTTCTGATGAGATGATAAAATGGCTATGTGAACCCGACGAAGGGATGCCTTGAGTAAGGCTAAGGGAAATGAGTCCTGCATTGTGATAAAGCAAAGTGAACTGTGTATCTGGCCGTAGTGAACCCTACTGAGGGAGGCTAACATTTAGAAAGGATCAGAGCCCGGTTGAGGGGGTCCAGGGGTGAAGAGTCCTCACCCAACGTAAATGATTGCAGAAAGGAACATTTGTTTTGTTATTTTTGGCACATCAGACCCTCGCAGGCAAGACACTTTGTATGAAAGAGACTTGGCCACAAAAGGTCCTGATATCGCTGAAAAGAACTGTAACCTCGTGTTGGAGGAGCCCAGTTGTGTGTTGTGCTCAGGAGACCTGCCTTGTGCCATGCTAAAAACGTGGGGAAGGGAGACCTCAGTTATACCATCCTGACTTATCATTTTGAGAACACTTCTTTGTTTTCTGGTGAACATTATCCCACGCTATTTTGTAACTTGGCGGTAAGGATTGGCAATAGATCTTTTTAGTATAGGCCCTTTTTATTTGACTAGACGCCACTAGGCTGCCTTATTATTATTTGATGCTCGTAGTATAATCCCATCTTAGATTTAGTTTTAGATTAGGTGTTTTTCTCACACATTTATACAGTTTAATAAACTCCCTTGAACTGTAATCACTTGTCTGTCTTTACTGTTGCCACCATGAGTTCCTTACAGCACACTATGCAGCAGTGATAGTATACGAAGCAGGGCCCAACCTTAACTTTTTTTCTGCAATAGCCCAGAAGACAATAAAATGCCAAAACATTAGTTCCTTTCATATTGCACTAACCCACCCCAAACATGTATAAGATTAATAATGTAATGTATTAGTTATTGCATTTCAGTTCTTGCATGAACTGTTGCTTCCAGGCTGCCCAATTGCACGCCAACATTACCCCAAGCAGAAATCTTTAATTTAAAAAGGTACATTTTAAACCAGTGTTCCAGAAAAGTTGCAAACTTGGGTCAACAGGTAACCTCAAGAGCATATCCTGATTCCTCTGGTATACTGGGAGTGAGGAAGTCGAAAGATGGCCCCTGTTCATCAGGGAGGGGGGCAATATTTCTGATCCCCCGCAGCAGCCCAGTGAGCCCTTGCCCACTGGCAAAAAAAACCTTTATACATGGTATGAAGGATTTCATTCCCCTTTTCAGAGAGAACTTTCTGGGTTCCCTGAGAGAAATGTTTCTGGCTCGATTCAGAGAAGACTTGATGTTAGTACTTTTGCGAAAGTCTTTTTTGACAAACGTAAGAGTATTAACTCTCGTTGCATACTGTCACTCTGTTGCTCTGTTTCAGAATGTTTTATTCTTTTAGGGTTTGTACTGCTTTTAGCTCATTTTCATTTTTTTTAGCTTTTGTGTTTATTAGGCAGTTGCTGACTGGTTTACTTGGGTGTAAAGGGATTGTTTGAAAACCCACTTTTGACTGATTTTAAACTCTGCTGGCACTAGGGACTATGTCTCCCATCTTTCCCAGCCTATTTAATTACATTTTCAGGCGTGGCCGGTCTGCGCCCTATTTAAGGTCTGGGCTGTCTAGGTGCTTGCTAAATTAACTCTTGTTGCATACTGTCACTCTGTTTCAGAATTTTTAATTAATTTAGGGATTGTACTGCTTTTCGCTGAATTTTGTTTTTTAGCTGATGAGCTTGGAACTACAATTGGCTTGAGAATTGTCCTTCGCGCGCATATTTAGAGAATTATCAGGCAGGTCAGCGACTAGAAAGTAGGTCCGCGCTAGGATGCTTATTGTTGGTTTCCACTCCACGCGGGTCAGCGCTGGGAGAAGTTCACTAGGACACTGTGCACCTGTTTACTGGGGGACGTTGAATAATGGGACTTCACCTGACCCTAATAACATTTTTGGCAGCCCAAACACTACGCTGCTAGGCCATAGTGTGGAGCTACATTGAAAAACATGTAGAGCAGGATACTGTGGGTGTGCCTGACCGTGCCTGACCGTGTCTGTGGTGTTGTCAGGGAGGAGATTGGATTTATTATGCAGCCTACGACGGACGCACCCTTGGGACAGAGGAATGATGACTGTTGTCTCGAGTCTCCCAAAGTAAATGATATGTCTGCATTGGCTACCCCAAATCCTAGAGGGGAGGGGCAAACACCTTTACCCCATAATGTTAAACAGCCCGAAGAAGGTACTGCCAGTATTATTGTCATGCTTAATAGGGAGGAATTGTCTATGGGCACATACTAATGCTATAGATTCCAATTTGGTGAAAGTAGCTTTATTAAATACGCGGTCACTTCCCAAGCACACAATAGATATACAGGATTATTTTGTGGAGAATAATATTGATATCATTTGCTTGACTGAGACATGGCTTAAGATCTCAAACGGGCTGAAAATTGAGCGGACCACACCCCCGGGTTTTGAGTTTTTGGGAAAAATCGTCTGGAAGGCACTGGGGGAGGTGTGGTTATATTCTGTAAAAAGGAATTGTGAATGCATGAAAATAAAATGAAGCGTGAAGGGTGTCAAATTATTCACACCAAGATCACACCCAATGACAATAACAGCATTCATTTTATTGTAGTCTAAATACCCTTTATAGTCATGCCTTTATTTAATGAAAATGTAGGTAATTTACTTTTACCCTTACACAAGCCTAACTGCGCTACGATTCTGTTGGGAGATTTCAACCGATGGAGAGAGGATCCCAAGGATAAGCAAGCTATGAACCTGGAATATATTTTAAAAAAATGACATACATACTTGTAACTCTCACCCCTCACATATTAAGGAGCATACCTTGGATTGGGTCTCTTTTAGAAACATTAATGTTGCCACCATAAAAACTACACTGTGCATCTGGTCTGACCATTCAGTCATTGTGTGTAATGCGCAATTATCAGACCTTTTGCAGCAGTGTTATAAATCTCCCAAACGAATTTGTAGCAGAAATTTAAAAAGAAAAATCTACAGAGCTGATCGGCTGCATGGAAGAGATTATGAAGCTGACTACAGACCAGGATTCACCAAGTAAATTGGTGGACACATATCGAACCCATAGTTAAAGCATTTTTAGACGGAGCTGCCCCTGTTGAAGCTAAAATTGTAAGGGACCACTCCAGCCACCAGGATTGTTTCACTAAAGAACTAACAGGCCTTAAATAATCTAAAAGACAGGTGGAATGCATTTGGGTGAAAAGTAAAACAGAGGAAAATAAAAGGGCATGGAAATTGATGGAAAATAATATAAGCATAACATTAATGAGACAAAGAAAAGCTTTTATAATGAGCAAATAAACAGGGTGGATAATGAGACAAAGACATTTTTTGCAATATTCAGGAAATGGGAAAAACCTAATGCCTTGGAACAACAATTTATGCCGTATAAGGATGACTATGAGAATTCATCAGGCATTTGCTGACAAAATTACATCAGCATGCAATAAAATCAGTCATGATATTCATCTAAAAAACATATGGTACAGGTGGATATAGAAAGGATTGAAGGATACAAGAACAATCAGGAATTGTTCGAATTCAGTCCTGTTTCTATCACAAAAGTAGAGAAGATATTGGAGTACATGCATCCTACCACCTGTCCCGGGGATTCCCTACCATCTAAAATGATCTTGGAAAATGGGAAATGTTTCGCCCCATTTCTTAGGAGATTCACTAATGGTTCTTTTTCTCATACATCAGTTCCATCTATAATTAAGGAATCTCTTGTTAAGAAATCGGGGTTGGACCCAAAGGAGGCATCCAACTTAAGACTGATTACGAATACCCCTTTTTTACTTAAAATAATTGATAAAATTGCTGCAATCCAACTACAAAAGCACCTAAAAGTCTCCCAATTACTGCATATGTAGCAATTTGGTTTCTGCAGTAATCATGGCACTGAGAGTGCTCTCCTGTGTTTGCAAGCCTAGATGTTGGCCACCTTGGAAAAGAGTAGAACAGGGCTGCTGATCGTACTTGATTTATCAGCGACCTTTGATTTGTTAGATCATAACCATCGGTTGGATATCTCTTATTGACATAGAAAACTGTTCAAAGAATGTTTGAGTGGATGGACTCATTTCTAAGTGGAAGAAAATCCAGGATTTGTTGGGGGGTATGCCTCCTCGGAACCATCCCAGATATATCATGGGGTTCCACAAGGCGCCTGTTTTTCTCCTTTGTATTTCAATGTTTATATTAAACCATTATGTGTACAAATGGAATGGATGGGTCTTCAGTTTACGAACTGCTCTGACAATATTCAGCTGACAATGGAGCTTATTGGGGACTATAGACAAGATTTGGGAAAACTAAATAGTGTCTATGGCGTCATCAAAGATTGGATGACAACAAATTGACTATGCCTGAACAGCTCAAAAACTGAGCTTATGATGTATGGATCCAAGCAAGCCAGGGTCAATTTGGTACAAAAATACAAAAGGTTTGAAATTGAAGGATGCCAAATCTTGGTGGCAGAACTTTAGGCGTCCATAGGGAAGCAGTCCAGGGCATGGACGCCCTTGTTAATACTGTGGTGAACAATTCTTATCCATTAAAGGTATTAGGGCAGATAAGCCCATTGGTCATCCAAAATATTGTGAAACATTAGTCCGTGCAATTATTATGCTGAGACTTGACTATTGCAATTCCCTGCTGGGGGACAGGAGGGGGGCAGCAAAGAATGTTTAAGAAAAGTGCAAACATTTCAAAATTACGCTCTTCGGATAGTATGCAATATCCCAAGAGATAACAAGTGTCCAGTTTTCGGAAAGAGTTTCACTGGCTTTTGGTGATGGTGAGGGTTCGATTTAAAGTTTTTACCCTGGCCCGCAAATGTATGTTCAGGGATACCCCAGGCTATTTGAAAGAACATTTGGCATTCTAGAAGCCTCATCGACCCCTGCGGTCAAGTGGCGGTCAACAACTTACACAGTTTAAAAGAGAAAGGGGGAATGGAAGATAATTCCCAGTGCTGGCTGCTCTGGCGTGAAATGACCTTCCCATTCACATACATTTGGAAGAGCATCTTACCTGTAGGAAACGTTTGAAAACTCTCATTTTTGAGTAAAGTTAGTCATGAACCTGTTGTCTGTTGTGTCTTGTCTCCTCATGTCTTTGTGTTTATGGCGCGCCTTGATGCCTATGGGCTTTGACGCTACACACACACATAAATAAAAAATAAAATGAATTAATTCATAAATTCATGCCCTCACCCACGGGCCTCACACTCCCTACAATGGGTGTTTATGGAGCCTGGGACACTGCTTGTGGAAGCTAGGATTCAAAGGACACAATTTACAGCAGCTGTTGGTTGTGCAGGTCCACTGAAACCTGAATTGCAGGGGTTCATGATAGCTGAGATATCCCTCCCACTGCCAGAACTAGCGAGGAGGAGCTTGATTATCTGGAGAGGGGCAGTGGCTGCTACAAAAATTGTGTAAATCCAAGATGGCAGACCACATAGAAATGCTGCCCCTGGGCTTGCTAGCCAAATTACGCCTCAATTGCTTGCATTTCCCCTGCTATTCACACAGATGAACCTGATTAGCAATTACGAGCCCTGCAGGCAAGTTCGCCAAAGTATAAAAAAGAGAGGTTAACAAATTTAGGACGGTCTGGAGTTGGAAGTGTGAGCTGAAGGACAGTGAGTGATAGAGCGGCAAAGAGGAAATGTACAGAGAAGAGAGAGCAGAGATGGAGGAAGTGAAGAGCAGAATGCAGGAGGAGGGGAGAAGGCCTGAGACAAAGGTGCTCATTAAGGTTTCCTTGTCCGGTGAAGCACAGGTGTTTTTTTTTCTCGTTTTTTTAAAACTTGTTTTTATTAAATTTCCAGTCAAACATCAACAATAAACAAACTGTAATCCCCCTCCTCTGTCCCTCTCCCCTCCCCATCAGGTGCTTATGTACAATTTTTGGGGGCTTTATGCATTGAAAATATCCGATACTTTTATGTTGTGGGGACACCATTGTTCCATGAAGTCTGACTGAAGATATTCAAATATCCCTTCCCATTCCTTTACGAATATATGTCTCGTGCCCTGAATCGTGTGAGTGACTTTTTCCATCGTTATTTGGGCCCATACCTTTTGCAACCATGTGAAAGTCAATGGGTGTCCTTATTTTTCCAATTCTGGGCGATGGTTGTCCATGCTGCTATGAGGAGCCCCATGAAGCCTCTCCACTGTGGTTTTGTAAATTTGTTTTGCAGTATGGTCTCTCATACCGCATAGCCACACCCCATCTCCCAACGGTGCCACATTTGGAAACATCTTTCCTATCTCTCCCTTTACTTCTTCCCAGAATGGTGTTATCCCTTTACAGTCCCACCATATGTGCCTCCACGAACCCACCTCCTCACATCTTCTCCAGCATTTGTTTGATGTTTTGGGAAACTTGGTTTGCAGTCTTTCTGGAGTGTAGTGCCACTGAACAACTATTTTGGTCCACATTTCTCTAGTCTGTGCAGAGCGTGTCATCTTGGGGATTAATTTCCATAGGTCCTCCCATTGGATTTTTGTAGGTCCATCCCCCAGCATTCTGCCCGATCTGATCATGTACGACCACTTTATTTCCTCCTCTTGTGAGTTTATAAATGAATAGAGTGTCGATCCCATTTTTTTACCCCTGTGTTGGAGATAACATAGGTTCAAATGGCGTGAGGTCCCTCGTTGCCGCTTTCGTAATATACGGGTATTTCAGCCAATGTTTAAGTTGCTTATATTTGTATTTGTCTCGTCGGAGCGAGATGCAGTTGAGTAGCATGAGTCATGTCATCTAATTTCATTGTCTATAAACATTTCCCCTATTTTCATTATGCTCGCCTCTTCCCATTTCTCTCATGCCCCTTGTTCCATACCTGGTGGGAATTGGGGATTTCGGCAGATGGGTGTGAAGGGGCCTAGCGCCGTGGTCATTATGTCTGTCCGTGTTTGGGAGTCCCATGCCTCCAACGTGGTCCTCATAATTTCGCTTATGCCTAGATTAGGGTGTCTATGTTGTTTCTGTTTCCAGAGTAGTTCCACCAAAGGTGCCCTTGCCAGTGCACGATCTTGTTTTGCCCAGATCGGCTGTGGATCTTCCCCCATCCATTCCCGCAGGACCTTTAATTGTGCCGCCTGGTAATACTTCTTGAAATGGGGGAGCGCCATCCCCCCCTCCCTGGTTGGAGCTGTGAGGGTAGCCCTAGCGATTCTCGGGGTCTTTCCTCTCCATATAAATGAGGAAATAGCTTTAGATAATGTTTTAAAGAAGGTGTGGGGGATGCCCACCGGGAGAGCCTGAAAGTAATATTTAATTTTTGGGAGAATAGTCATCTTGACCGATTGTATTCTACCCCACCAGGAGATCAGAAGTGGGTTCCATCTTTCTAGGTCTTTATGTACGTCTGCTAAGAGTTGCGGGTAATTCTCCCCATATAGCTGCTCTATCTTTTGGGTTATTCTTATTCCCAGGTATTTTATGCCCTTCCCACCAATTTTAAGATCCAGTAGACTAGCTGCCCTTTCTATCTTTCCCCTATCACTCACCGGGATTAACATTTCTGACTTTTTCCTATTAATTTTCAGTCCTGATATGGGACCAAACTCTTCTAATTCCCTAACCACAGTCGGTAGAGTTGACTCTGGGTTTTCCCAGGTTATCAGCATATCGTCTGCGTACGCTATTACTTTGTGCTGTGTGCCTGCCATTTCGATCCCCTTAATGCGGGTAGCCTCCCTCATTTTTATTAAAAAGGATTCCAAAAAGATAGCGTACAAAAGTGGGTAGAGCGGCCAACCCTGTTTCGTACCCCTGGAAATTGTTCTCTTGTCTGTGACTTCTCCATTGATGGGCCACCCTGCTAGAGGGGGAGTTATAGTTCGCCCTGATCCTGGCTATATATTGTTCCCCAAATCCCATGCAGGATAGGACTTTAAATAGCATTGACAATTCTACCCGGTCAAGCGCTTTCTCTGCGTCCACTGAGAGTAATAGCGCAGGGGTGTGTTTTATGCCTATTTTTTCCACTAAGTGGATGAGCCTTCTAAGATTGTTGTGGGTTTGTCTTCCCGGGATGAAGCCTGATTGATTTAAGTGAATTAGCTTTGGAAGGAGCGGGGATTGCCTTGCTGGTAGGATCTTTGTATATATTTTTGCATCCAAATTGATCAGGGAAATAGGCCTATATGCCTCGGGGAGTGTCGGATCCTTCTCTGCTTTATGGAAGACTAAGACCTTCATTGTGGGAGTCACGTTGCCGCTATCTTTGAATGAATTTAGAAGCCTGGTGAGAGCTGGGTATCTGATCTGCATACATTTTATAGAAAGGGGCTGTGAAACCGTCTGGGCCAGTTGCTTTATTTACCGGGAGTTCTGTGATTGCTTTCCTAACTTCCTCTTCCCTGATTGGATTCTCTAGGGTTTGTCTATCTTCTTCCGAGATTTGCGGGATGAGGAGGGCTTTTAGATATGTCTCTTGTGCTTCTGCATCTGGGAGGCCCGAGGTGTATAGTTTTTGGTAGTATTCTCTAAATGACTCCCCCATCTCTTGTGTGCCTGTCTGTAATTCCCCCTTAGAGTTTCGCATGGCTTTAATCGTTCTATCTTTCTGCTTTGAGCGGAGTTGTCTCGCTAGGAGTCTGTCCGCCTTGTTTGCTTTTATGTAATATCTCTGCCTGAGGTAGAGTAAGTTCCCTTCTGCTTCTTTTGTGCGCAACAGCTCCAGTTGGCCCTGTGTGTGTTTCAGCGTTTTTTTTAACGCCTTAGTAGGGTGGGCCAAGATTTTCTCATGCAACTCTGTTATAGACTTTTCCAGTTCCTTTTCCCATATATATCTGTTTTTCCTTTGTAATTTATAATGCTATGATCTTCCCTCTCATGATTGCTTTAAAAGCATCCCATATCGTGGCCATGGAAACCTCCCCGGTATCGTTTTGCGCAAAATGTTCTTCTATCATTTCCTTTATGGTCTCCCCTGTAATCGGGTCTTGGATTACGTCTAGGGGTAATCTCCAACTCCACAGATTATTTGTTTTCCCCAGTAGGGTTAGATCTAGCCAGAGCGGTGCATGGTCTGAAAGCGCTATCGCCCCCAGTTCTATCCCTTGAATCATTCCCAACAGGCCCACTGATGCCCAGAAATAATCTATTCTTGACATAGAATTATGAATGTGCAAGAAGTATGTATAACCCCTTTGTTCCCCTTTCAGTTCCCTCCACACATCATTAAGGGCCATGTGATCCATGAGGCGTTTAGATGGTTCACCCTGGCCCTGGGTATTGCCTGCACTTCTGTCTAGTAATGGATTCCAAGCCATGTTGAGATCGCCTCCCAGCATCACCTCCCCCTTAGCGAAGCTTTTAAGTTTCCCCAATGCGTCTCTGAGGAAGCCGTCTTGTGCCAGATTTGGTGCATATATCGATGCGAGGGTAATGCGATATCCTTCAAACTCCGCATTAGCGAATGCATATCTCCCCTTCTTTATCCGTACATGCCTCCACCAGGTTGGCCCCACTCCCCTCCCGTATCGCTATCAGCACCCCCCTTTTTTCTCTGTTGAGGTTGCCTGTGCCCATATTTTATACCCTCTGATGCGTGTTTTCTGCTTGTCCCTTGTCCTAATATGGGTTTCTTGAAGCAATAGTACATCTGCCTTCTCCCTTTTAAGGTGCTTCTCCAGCTTCACCCTTTTCGTTGGATGGTTCATACCCCTTATATTATACGTATCTTTCCCATTTTTTACGTGTTCATGCACAGCTTTCGAGTTCCCCTGGTTGCCCGGAATGTATGGTTCCTGCCCCTATCCCTCCCTCCCCTCCCCATTAACTGTCCCCCCCCAACCGTAAACATTAAACCAAACAACTTGACCCCGAGTTGGGCGAGGGTTCCTATTGTCGCTAGGGCGTTGCGCCTGTCGCTCCCTGCCCATCTTACACTCGGGGGTAGAATTTGTGGGGAATCCTAAACCCCACATTTCCGTTCTTTCTTACTCGATTCCAAGCTGGTGGGTCCCTCCAGGACCGCCATCACCCCGTAGTATGCGGCTGATCTGTATCTCTCCGCTCACCCTCTATGGGTACCGCAAATTGACCTTGTGTATTTTTCTGTCCATTCAAGTGCTGTACATCTCGATTCCGTCATTGCTGTTTCCTACGATCTTCGCTTCCTGCTTTGGTTCTTCTCGGTCTGACCGTTTCCCAGCCTCTCGGCTTTCTCGATTGGTCTCCCCTTGCATTAGCTTCCTCCGAGTCCACTTCCTCTTCGACTCCACTTCCTCTTCTTGTAGTCCCATCGTGCTGAGGTCTTCTTCCCACGTGGTAACCCTTCTCTGCTTTCCTTCCCTTGTGAATAACAGCCCAAATGGGAAGGTCCACTTATAGCGGATTTGTTTCGCCACCAGGGCTTTGACCAAAGGGGCCATAGCTCTTCTCTTTTGTAGGGTCACCAGCGCCAGGTCCTGATAGAGCTATATATCTTGTCCATTCATTCTGATGTGCTCCATTTCTCTTGCCCTCCTCAGAATCTGTTCTTTCTGTGGTTATGAAGAGAGAGCCGCCAGGACATCCCTTGGTCTTTCTCCCGGTGCACCTGTCCTTTTTGGTCCTACCCTATGGACTCTGTCAATCCCAATTTCCACCGTTTTCTGAGCACCCAGGACGTCTCTAAAGACCTCCTTCACTGCCTGCTTCAGGTCTTTATCAAGAACGGATTCCGCCATGTTTTTAATGCGTATGTTGGACCGTCTGGAGCGGTTTTCTAGATCTTCACATTGTATTTCCAGGTTGTGGGTAAGTCTCACTAGGTGTTCTTGTGTTTCACTAACCTGCAGCGCCTCTTCCTCGACCTGCTGAATTGTTCTCTCAACTATATCCGTTCTTTCCTCTAACTTGGCCATGTCTATTTTGATATCCTGCACCGCCTGCTTCATGTCATTCTTCATCGTTGTGAATTGTTCGCCTCTCTTTGGGAGTCCTCTTGTGATCTCCTTTGTGTTGTGCCGCTCCTTCTGTTGACCACATTTTTAGGATATTTGCGTCTTGTTTTGTGGACTGTGGTGTTTGTTGCGTGGCGTTGCTTTTCCCCTTGGCTCTTGACATATTTCAATGCCTTTCTGGGGCGTCCCGTGGGTTTTCCGGTCCTTCTGCTGACCAGTGGGTACTTATTAAATGTCCGCTGTTTTGTTCCCTCAGAGCTAGGTGTTCTTTCCCATCTCCTTAGGAGTCTCAGGTTGCAAATTCTGACCTTTCAGGCTTCAACTTGTCTTCTTGTGTCGTTTAGGCCTGCATACGCTGGGGTATTCCTGATTGTTCCTTTCCCCAACAGGTTTCAGCGTTTCCTTCAGTTTGTTCCCTCGTCTCCTTTCTTGTTCCTCTTTGTCCCCGGTCGGGGGCCCCTGTGCCTGCTGTTATGTGTGTGGGGGGAGGGTCCTCCCAACTCCGGAGTTCCTCCTTGCTTGTTATGTTATTGGGGTGGGTTATCTGATCTCGTAGCGAGCCGCCCAGGGGGGGAGAGAAAGTCCCCTCTCCTCCCCTCCGCTCTTGTGCGTCTGTTCCCACCCTACCCTAGATGCATGGACTGCCTTCCTTGGAGATCTTTATGCAACAAATTGGCCAAATGTTGTCGGGCTTTATATATTGTCCTTTGATTAAGTTCTTGACTTTATTTTGGTTGCGCTTTCCCACTTTAAGTCCAATTAAGGGGTGGGAGGAGGCCCGGGTTCATGCACCCCGCTCAGGGCCTCCACTCTCCCCCGGCCTCCTTGCTCTCTCCCCGCCGGTGTCGGTTCCCACAGCAGGGGATGAGCCGCTCTCGATGTGCCTCCGCTCCGGTGTTTCCACGAACGATGGGTCAGGTGGGTGCTGCTGTCGCGGGGGGACTATAGCGGCAACGCGGTCAATCCATCTTATCTGCCATCAACCGCTGCTTTAATGTGCTAATTGTCTGGTGGTCCTGGCAGAGCGCAGCTCATTTGCGACTCCTCACCCCGGCGGCCATCTTGGAATCCCCGTGAAGCACAAGTTTGACAGAGGGGGCAGTGAACTACCAGCAGGCCTGACCTGCCAGGAGTTCAGGCACTTACTGGCAAATAAATGCCTCAGTCACCTGTACCGGTACTACCAGTGCCAGTAATGCCAGCAATACCATCCCATGGAGTCCCAGGGGACTTTGCTGCCGGAGTTAACGGCGGGACTGGCAAAACTGTAATGAGGACGAAAGAGTGGGGAGTAGGTTTGGAGAGGTAAGGAGGATAAGGGGAGAACATCAGAGAAAGAAAGAACAGAGTAGGTAGGAGTAGGGGTGAACACAAGAGCTAACACGGAGTAGAGTTGGAGGTGAAAAGGAGCAGCAAAGAGGAGGAGTTTAGAACAACAGAGCAAGAAAGGGAAGCAGAAGAAGCAGAAGCAAACAGGGATACTGAGGAGGAAGAAAGATTTGCAATGAGAGTGAACGGGATCATTAATTAGAGGAGCCATGAGGGACATGTAACATCAGTAGGGAGGGCCAGAAGAAAAAAGGATTAAAGAGAGGGCGGTAGGAGGAGTAGACCCCACATTGTGGTTGAGACAAATCGATAGAAACAGGAAGGGAGATAGAAGACCAGGGAGAAGGAAAGATAAAGAGATAAGGAGAGGGTCAGAAAGGGAAGGCTGGTGGTCGGACCCAGCTCCTGGAGTGACCCCTGGTCAGGTTGAGTGGCAGAAAGCAAAGAGAGTCCCGACAGCCTGGTAAGAATAAGCCTAACAACCCAGGACCAAACACGACCTTGGAAAAGATTGGAAAGACCCAAGGCACCAGATTCAGTGATGCCAGCTTTTGCCCAGTCGAACTGGAAAACTCAATACGGTCTCTCTACGAAGGCATGAGGTTTAATAATATTTGATCAAATTCTGAATAATGACTGTAAAAGTTTAAAAATGCATATTGCAGTACCTTGAGCTACCATCAAAGGTGGCTTATATTAGAGTGGATTAAGTAAAGTCAATCAAGAAGTTTAGTTTCTCGAATAAGAAATTAATTTTCCGGATGTATAGACAACTTAAAGCAATCACTGAATCACATATAGTAAAACAAAAAGAAAAATGTCATCGAGAATTGTACTAGCTCCTTGCAGGAAAAACAATTGAACACATAGGAGACGTCTTTCTTATGATTACAGCCCAATGGAACCATCCTATCAAAACATATCTCTTGTTAACAGGATCTAAAATTTGCTGCCATCCTGTTATTTGTAGATTCACAATAAGAAAAAGAAGAGTGGGTTCCTCCTTTCACTTGATATGGGACTGTCCAAAAGTTAAGACGTACTGGGAGAAAGTGTTACAGACCCTATCCTGAGTGGAAGGGAGTGAGATACCCAGATGCCCCAAGATTGGCCATACTACATATTTTGGAGGATGCAATGGTGGCCGCAGGCGGTAGATGCCTTTTTAATACAGGGCTGGTAACGGCAAAAAGGGACTTAGCCACAAATCAGGTGGTCAGAGGAGATTCCTACTTTGGAAACATAGGAGGGGATGAATTATTGCTTAACACTGGAAAGGGCTGCCTGTGGAAATTCTAGAAGATTTGGGGGAAATGGGAGTCGTAGGGATGACGGAAGGGGTCAGACACCCGGGCATTACCAGGGCTAAAGGGGGGAACTGGGTCGTATACGAGGGAGGGCAGGGTCAGAAGGACACAGGATTTGTGTGTCAGTTTCAGCAGGAGGGTGTGGGAGTGGGGGCGTGCATTATTGTATCTATAAAATGTGTGCATTTGATTTTGACAGAAATAGTGATCTGCAACGATGTTGATGTTCTGGAAAATATTAAATGAAACTTGTTTTGTAAAAAAATCATCATAAGAATAACCCTTTAAATGGAAGTCCATTATATTAGGGAGTTGTGGTTTGAGGGAATGAATTGATCCACACATTCTGACTTTTTTCCGATGTCACATAGCAATTGTTTCATGAAAGATTATGCCCAAGTGAATGTTGACGCAGCAGATTGCCGACCCAAAGTGGAGGAAGGATTTATTCCATACATTGCATGGAGAGAGCATGTGCCCATTTGAAATGCTATTAAAACCATTAGAACTGTTTCTGGTTATCTCTGTCGGAAGGTAATCAAGGCAGTCTTCAGTTGAGGTTCGTAAGACGTGAAGGTTTTTCTGTGGGTTATGTATACGTCTTTATGACTTGTCTCCCTTGATGTCTGTATGTGTGTGTTGGTTTGTAGTTAGTGACATGCATGTTATTCAATGTAAACTAGCAGAATAATTGCATTGCCAATTAGTTCGAGAATTTAAAACTTCGGTAATGGGCAGCTCCAATGCATGACAATTCCATTCACTCTCGTTGGCTGTCTTGCTTACGTGGTTTACCGTTTGCCACCAATTTATGTTCTAATCTTTGTATGATCACATTTGGTATGTAATAAGCTTTATCATATTTGTTTCGGATTCATGTAAATTAAAAATATGCAATAAAAATGATTTTAATCAAGGATCTTGTTTCCAGTTATATTGGTCCTCTTACAAGATACATCGGTTTTACTCCTCAGACTTTCGTATGCCCCACTTCCGGGGTTCCGGTACTAAAGTGGGATAAAGAGGCACTTTTATGGGACTTTTACATGCATCATCAGGGCGATTAAAGTGGAATTGTGATAAAGAACCTAGAACATCACTCATCCATATGGTCACGTGAAAAGATGATTTATTTCTGTATTCAAACAAATTGACAAGATTTTTAACAGAAAATGTATATTAAATCGGATTAAATAGGTACATGGTATTAAACATTTCTCCAAGTTTTAAATGTACCTATTTACTTGAAAATCTCCCATAATACTCAACCTTACTCCCTCTTTCTAGATACTACTTGGCAGGAGGGGTGATGGCAGTGCAACGCTTACCTGGTGTGGCAAGGCTCCAGCTGCTGCAGGAGCGGGATGTTTCCCGCTGACCTGATGTGAGGGAGGAGTAGAAGGAAGGGCGTTTGGCAGCACAATGCTGACCTGGTGTGGCGTGGCTCCAGCAGAGAAGCTGCAGGAGCGGGCTGTGTCCCCCGGGGATGCAACAGGCAGGACTTCTGGTGCCACCTCCCTCCCCTGACCACAGGGGTCATGCAGAGGAGCTACATGGACTCAGTCAGGGTTTGTTTGTTTGTTTGTTTTATTATTTGTAATGCGCCAAAATACCCTGAGGTAACAAGGCGCAGCAGTTACATGAATTTGCAAAGCTTAGTTACAACAACAACGATATATACATGTATGTACACACAATAATAGTAATTACAAGATTATATACAAGTATACAGGTGAGCATATGTGGGTACAGAATAAACAGTTGGCCAGAATATCAAAGACTTAATGACTAGAAATGTTTGAGGGCTTACGTTTTCAGTCATGCAACAATCTTTAAACGGACGTTTTGATAAGGTAGGTCCATTCTAAGAGTAGGAGGTAGGGAGTTCCACAGTTTAGCCGCTTTCACTGGGAAACTGTTGCCCCCTATGATGGAGCGTTTAAAGTTGGGGACGAAAAGGCAGTCTTTATAGGCGGTTCTTGTGGGTCTCAGGGAGGTCTGTCTATAAAATCTATCAATTAAGTAGATTGGAGCAGCGTTGTTGAGTGACTTGTGAGTAAGTGACGCAGTTTTTAAGACAATTTTGTCTTTGATAGAGAGCCAGTTATTCTGTTGGCTATGTGCTGTGATATGATCTCTTCTGGAGATACCCAGTGCCGCCCTGAGAGCATTGTTCTGAAGAGCTTGTAGTTTGTTAGTGGTGACTTTGGATGACCCAAGATAGAGAGCGTTGCAATAGTCCAGGCGGGACAGTATGAGGGCTCTAGCAAGGGTCAAGCAGCTAGTGTCTGACAGAAAGGGTTTGGCTGAACTGACCAATTTACACATATAAGCCGTGGACGAGGCTAGGGAATACACCTGTTTGTTGAAAGAGAGGTTAGAGTCCAGGTAAACGCCTAGTGATTTAACTTCTTGTCCCACCTTGATGCTATTACCATCAATCGTGAAAGATGAATAGGCAAGGCCTAGTTTCTTTAGGCTAGCGGTGGTGCCCAGGATGATGAGTTCAGTTTTATCATCATTCAGGCATCGTCCATGTGTGGCTATCCATGCCTGGATGATGATGTACACTCTATTCACCAAGGCCAAATCCATCCCATAATATCCAGAAAGCGGAAGGAGGATCTGGGTATCATCTGCGTAGTTAGTGTAGGAGATACCGAGATGATCCAGATCATCGAAAAGGGGCTTGGTAAATATATTGTACAGTGTAGGGGAGACACAAGAACCTTGTGGCACACCAGATGTGATGGGTATAGGGTCTGCTGCAGCTGTAGGTGAAAAGACCCTCATGGTTCTGCCGTTAAGGAATTATCTGATCCATGTAATGGCCTCGACAGAGAAATGAGCTGATGTGTGGAGGTGTGTGCAGAGGACAGAGTGGTCGACCAGGTCGAATGCTGCAGAGAGGTCGAGGAGGAGGAGTAAGGCAGCTTGGCCATTGTCTCTGAGATCATCGATCTGTGTTTTAAGGTCAATAAGAGCCGTCTCAGTCCCATGTTGAGGACGGAAGCCGGATTGTCTATCTCCAAGTAGGTGAAATTCTTCCAAGTATTTCTGAATTTGTACGGAAGCGACCTTATCCAAGATTTTTAGAAGGAATGGTACGGTCGTTCTAGGTCTATAATTTGTAGGCGTGGCTGGGTCAAGTGTAGGTTTTTTTAGTAATGGTAGTACCCAGGATTGTTTTAAATTAGAGGGGATAGAACCGGTGGAAAAGGAAGCATTGATTAGCTTTGTGATGAAAGGGGAGAGGTCACGGGCAGTGTCTTTAATAAGCTGTGCAGGGCACAATTCTCCCTGGAAGTTAGAAGGTTTCAATGACAGGATGATTTTTTTCTACTTCAAGTGTGGTGACTTTAGAGAAGTTGATGCGAGTGGTTTCCCTTAAAGTAGGATTCTCGGGTGGTTTGGACTGGTGGGGGTCATTGAAGGAGGCTTTTTTACAGGAGATTTTGTTTTGTAGGGTGGCAATCTTATTAGCTAGTGCGTTTTGGATTTCAGAGCACCAGATTTTATCTTTACTGCAGGTATCTGGCTGTGCTATAGGAGTTTCTACTTCTTTAAGTATGGAGAATAGTTCCTTCATGTTTGATTTGGCTCAAGATATACGGGAGTCGAAGGAGGTTCGTTTTGCTAGGAACATTTCTTTTTTATAAAGGGCAGCTAGTTTGGTAAGTTTGAGTTGATTAGCTACTGACCGAGATTTTTTCCAGGTGGCCTCGCAGTTCCTTTTTTGCTGCTTTAAGTTTTTATGGAATGGTGTATACCATTTGTTCAAGTGCCTTTTTGGGCTTACTTGGTCTGAGTTTGAGGGGGGTGATTAGGTCCAATGAAGTGGACATAATTTTGTTGTATTCTTCAACCAAGTTTTCAGGATCCAAGTTGGCAGGGAGTGCGTTGAGTGTGGGGAGTAAGTTTGGGATAAGTCTCTCCACGGTGATGCTTATTTTATTTCTTGTGAGTGTAGAGGAGCCCTGCTGGCCGGCAAGGGTGGGGGTCGGATAGTAGAAAGCGTGAACAATACCAGATGGTGGTCGGTCCAGGCTAGTGGTGAAATGTCGGTAATATTAGCTTGATAATTGTAGTCAGCCACCCAGTCGAGTATTCTACCTTTGGCATGTGTAGGTTCCATGCTTCTTTGGGTAAATCCTAGTTCAGAAAGGGTATTGCACGTAGTGTAGGCAAGTTGGTCTTCTGGGTCATTGAAGCCCATGTTGAAGTCTCCCAGAGTGAGTACTTGAGTGGAACTTTTAAGGTTGCTGGATAAGATGGTATTAATGTCCTCATCGAATGCGCTTATTGGACCTGGAGGGCGGTAAATCACGTGGATGTTGAGCGTTTGGGCAGTAGTAAGGGGGAGTTTGACTGAAAGTAATTCGCAGGATAGGACATTGATAGTGGTAGCTAGTCTCATGGTAAGACTGCATTTATGGATAATAGCAACACCCCCTCCTCTGGAGTTGGGTCGGTCTTGTCTCAGGATGGAGTAATTGTCTGGGGCTGCAAGCATAAGCATGGGGCCTGCTGCTGGGTGTAGCCAAGTCTCCGTAATGGCAAGGAGGTCAAGGTCTTCTTTAAGGATCAGGTCAGCAATTTCTGTTGCATGAGCTACTAGCGATCTGGCATTGATCAGGGCTCCCTTGATTTGGGGGCTCACGGTGGTTGTGGTAGTTATAGTGGGAGGGTGGTCAGGTGTTTCAGGATTGCTCTGTTTAGGGTGATTGTGTGGACGTTTGGGGTAGGAATTCTGAGATGAGTTAGGTTTTAAGGTATTTAGGCTGACAGTCGTAGGTCTAGGTCTCTGTACCGTGGGCAAAGAACGGGCGAGTGGCTCGTAGATTTTAGCTAATCTAGCTCTAGGTCTTAAATTCCTGTCTATAGTAGGGTGAGCTGCCCTTGGCTGGTCTTAAGGAATAAGCCAAAACAAGCCCTCTCTACTTGTTGAATCTTGTACCCTGTGGAGTTCCGTTGCTTGTGGTTGACAGGGATAACAGTTGGTATAGAATCTATTTGCCTTCAGCCTGCTGTGGGCCCGGTGCTGTCTCTCAGGCATTGATTATTACATCTGAGAGCTGCGATCCGACTGAGGCAGTGAGGGCAACGGTCCCAGTTTGACTAGTGGTTAGGAGCTCTTTTGGTTTGTCTGTTGGTTCTTTGATCCTGAGGACATAGAATGCCATTAGGAACAAGAGGAGCCGGAGCCTGAGCAGCGGTGGTAGATTATCTCTTATCCTCCACTGGACTGTAAAGAGCTGTGAAGAGTGGGTAAGACTGCAAGCGTGCGTCCTTATGACTTTGAAGAACCTCTTGTGACATCAACCAGCAGCTTCTTTTTTGTGCCACTGGAAAAGAAGGTGGAGGGGTGGAGTTCTTTTCAACAGCTACTACTAACTGGCATTACCCATTCAAAGAAGGGGTTTCAGACCCATGTACACCTTTTGAAACCGATTGGGTATCCCTCCTAAAAGTGATTTGAAGCCCCCTAAAAATGTATTATCTGAACAAAACTGTGGATGGGAGGTTTGGGAAGACAGACTGTGGCAGCCCCTAAAGCCAGTCTGGTGCCGTTCCTCACAGTTTTAGATTATTGCAACTTAGTATTGAGTATTGCTTTTAAACTGTTTAAATTGTCTGATTTATTTGTATTTTATCATTCATTATTACTGCTATTAATGTTATTTTGCACATCATTGGGTTTTGAACTATAGCACTTTGTATAAAATGGCCAAATGCAAAGGCCTGTGACGCAGCGGGACTGACTTAGGGCTACCAGCTAAGAAGAAATCAAAGCTGTCCAAAATTGGCTTGGGCTCTAAAGCCAAATCGATTTCCATGGTTGGGAAGAAATCAAATACCCCCACGGCTAATGAACCTGGCACCCTTGAATTCCTTCTTAAAAAGGTGGTGGGAGTAACGCGGCAAACAATTATGCTGTTATGCTGGCAGAACCATCAGTAAGCCAAAATGTGGCCCCAGAGCTGATCACAGATGATCATTAAGCTGTGTTGTAACATGTAGATAACCATAGCACTGCAACTACATCTGCAACTGCGCAATGCCCCGATTTGTGAAGCAAGGGAGGCGCAAGGTAGGAAAGTGTGGCACACTCCAACTAATCTCCAAGGGATAGGTGACATGATTACAAATGGCTCCAACTACTTGTCCTCTAGCAAGGCAACCTACCCAGAGTATGCTTTAGTTAACCACTTAGCAATAATGGAGAATCCTAATATTCATGAGGTCCCCTAGAGGCTAGAATCTAAGATGAAAGTTATACTTAATCTAGCAAATAACCAAAAAGTGATAATACAGCTATCCATGATATGGGTGATCTGCAAAGACCTACCACTAAAGGTAATCCAGCTCTTATCTCGAACATACCAGATTCTATACTAACTGTTATCCCTCTCAACCACAAGGGAAGAGCTCTAAATGGGGGAATAGCACTGCTCCACACAAAAGTCGCCCTCAAGGGAGAGTCATTGTCAGGAAAAACACTAAGAAAACCCCCTCTTTTACAAACAATCATATTGATCTGAAAGTCCATCAAATGCCAAGTGCGGGGTTAAACACACATTAGGCCTATCGGGGGCAACAAGGGGGGGGGGGTCGGACCAGGGTTATCCGACGAAGTCTCACTTTAAGCCACACTCCCATACGTTCCCCAGGGATGATGGGTTTACTCTAAACTTGCCGCCCACTTGGTTGTGGTTTTTACAAATGTTCCCAGGCTGAAGCACAATGTGATGGAGGAGACTGCCTCATTGATGAATACAGTTGTTTATTTTGCTAAAACATATCAGTGGGTCAGCCCTTACAATAGGTAGGGGATCTACTGATTGTCACACGTTCATCATGGGTGGGCAGTAGTAGGAAAACGATCTCTGGTGACTGTGTTACAATTACCCTGAATAAAACAACAAAGGTTTCTGACTTGCTATGGAGGGGCATACATTGCCGGCTGGGATTATCAGAGATTAGTCTTGTTCCACTGGGTTTCTTCTATAAACCAGAGGATCTCTGGTCTGATGCCCAGTGCCTTTCCTCCCAAATGTACAATTGACCCCCTAGCCAAGCTCATTTGTCCCAGCCACAATGGAATTTGGCCATGGAACACCCCTACCATTGTCAAATATTTGTAAATTTCTAGGCGATCTGGAGACTGCCTGATTTTAGATCTGAATTTTCTGGGATTGCGAAAGGGTAGTAGGGATCCAGTCTGAAGAATGGTGGGCAATGTACCAGGAGGATGAGATCATGTACACTCTCGGTGATACTGACTCAAAGCTAATCAGTATTCTTGTCTGGAACATCGCTGGCTTACATATTATAAGTGTGTGATGGCTCCTGGTGCGATTTATTTCTTAAAATCATGTTATAATGTTACAAGAGACCTGATCTACAGAGCCTATACGTCTTCAAGGATTCTCTCTATATTACAAACAGGCTATACAATCTAGTACTAAGGAATGACCGTCAGGAGATCTGGCAACATATATTGCATATATTGGGTGGGGTATTGAAGAAATGCAAGTCTCAGGCCCGAATTTACTCTTTCTAAAAGTGAATATAAAGGGAGCAAAAAATGGTGCCATATCAGCTAATGTGCTCTCAATACTACAGGGAATTACTCAACGGGATCCCAGCGGAAATAGATCACACTTGATTGCTCTGATTGGAGGGGACTTTAGTTTTAGAATTGGTTCTGGTGAAGAGCTCCACTATGAAAGGGAGGAGGAGCTCTTAGTCTCTGTTTCCGAGCCCCAGCCTCCTGGATTCAAGTACCTGGAATGTGGCTTTATTGTTGTGGGACACTATGATTGAATCGGGCTATAGAGCTGTTAAATGTGAGGTATCAATCACCGTCTGCCGGCCACTTCAGCTTTAACAAAGGGCCTTTTAAAGCTATTATTGACTATATTCTGATTCCCATGTCCAGTTGGGAAAATATTAAATGTTTTGTTATCATTGACTGCTGCGATAGCGATCCACTGTCCTTGACTTGGCTATGGGAAATGGGCAAAGCCCCAGCCAGTGCCCCGTGTTTCCTGTTCAACTAGCAAAATGCACCAAGGGGCATGCTCTGCGTTGGAGGCCAGACCTAGCTGCAAATTACTTGAGGGAAGTAGTGAAATCCAACAGGGATAACCTAATGGTCTGTTTAAATCCTAGTGCTCCATGTTTGATTTTCGGTGCTTTTTCTCATTTATCTGATGCTGCAGGGAATTATTTAGAACTAAGAAGTGCAAAACGTCTTGGATCTTAGCAGAGTGTAAAAAGAAAGAGAGCCTTGTTAGAGGCACTAAAGGCTATACGCTTGAATCCCGCCATAATTAGCAAAGATAAATCGAATATAAACAGGAACTGGTGGCCAGGAAACGAAAGATTGACAGATGTCACTGGGAAGCCCTGTGCAAGGCTGCCAGTTACAATGATAGCAAGAGTTTCTGGAAGATCATTGCAAAGAACTCGAATAGTCTAGAGCTTTGTTCCCGTGAAGCACCAGAAATGCATATTAAAGCAGGAGATGGGTAGACTACTACACTGCTAGTGTTGGCAGCGCGGATGGTAGTGTTACTAACGTTGATTCTTATAGTTTCTGCCTGGAAGCTCTTTCCAATAAGGAAGTAGAATCAGTGATTGCCCATCAGAAAAATCTCGAAGCACCCAGGGCTGATGGAGTGCCGGATTATCTTTTCCACCCATGTGTACAGCTCTGGGCTCCCTTTCTCACACAGGCTTTTAATGTTATGCTGCATATTGGCTCCTTTCCAGAGAGCTGGAAAGTGGGAACTATTGTACCTATTTTTAAAAAAGTGAATAAATCAATTCCGTCCTTCTATTGCCTAATCACACTTCTAGACAAAACATCTAAATTATATTCAGGTGCCATTATGAGGAGACTGGAGGATTGGGCTACTAATCGCAATATTCTATCTGACATGCAGTTGGATTTCAGACCTGGACTGGGGATGATTAATCATTTGTCAATCTCTACCTGATCATATCAAAGTACGTTACTATCCTGGGGGCTCCTATCTAGGTGGACTTCATGGATTTCAGGTCTGCCTTTGACCACGTGGATAGGAGTATTCTTTGGAGATTGTTGTCTCCTGTCCCCTACTACAGATCCTAGAAGCTCTCCATGTCGACACCAGAGTTTGAATTTGCGACCAGAACGATTGTGAGGTCATTGACCATATAGCAGTGGGAAGGGGATTCTGCCAGGGCTGTGTACAGGCCCCTTTGCTTTTTAACCTGTATGTGAATCGTCTTGCAATCTGCTTGGAGCAAGTGGGTGCTGACGTTCCACAGTGTGAAGAGACAGTGTTCGATTCTGAGTTATGTGGATGATGCCACCCTTTAAGCCACAGCACCTAGATCCCTACAGATTCTAGTTGAAGGCTACATGAATTTTATGACTGATTTGGGATTTAAGGTGAATAAAGATATATGCTATGCTATGTGCTTTTCATCTGGCAGGCAATATGATCCGAGGGTTCGTCTACAAGATCATACATTTTCTTTTTGCAAGCACTCTGAACACTTAGGAATGATTTTAAAAGCAGGCCCACATGGAAGGACAACATACTTGCAAAGAGATTAAAAATGAAACCAGCCATTGGCTGCATTTGTAGATTTGCGAAAACTTTACATGACTCATCAGTGTTGCACTTGCTCACAGCCTCCTGAACAACCATGGCATACATTACACATCTTGAGACGGGACAGATCTTTATTGCCTATACATTGCGGTCAAAACTTATATTCTGGCACTCTCTGTGGTGCGGTCAAAACTTATATTCTGGCACTCTCTGTGGTGCGCGGATGCCGACTGTTTGACAATATCTTTGCTGAAGCATATTTTTACCCTGAGCACCTATAAAAAGATTTTGTGTCTGGCATATATTAAATCAACTCTTAAGGCTGTGGGCTTAGGCTCTTATTTTAACAATCCTCCGAGCATAAACATAGGTCTCATCGCAGTACTAAAATCACTGCTCCTGGCACACTGGGCCAATAACAGCAAGGATCACAGTCTTCATGAGCCTACTGTACAACTTTATCTCCCGCATTCTCCTTTTGACGGGATGGTACCATACCTCAATTTTGTTATGAATCCATACCGTCGGTCTATACTGAGCCGTGCCAGGTTTAATGCTGTGCATGTTAAAGCAGTAACTATGAGATGGGCTGCTATGTCTTCTATTCAGCGCTGCTTGTTTCTGCAGTGCGGTTGAAACACTGGGCCATCTTGTGCTCTTTTGCCCCCTATATAATGATTTGTGTAAACATTGCCTTTATGATTTTTTTTAAGGGCTTGGGCTATAGGCAGTGGCATCCTGCTTTTTTACTGCCATTATCAGCAAAAGATGTCACTAGTGCTTTTTGCATTTTCCTGTTTTTTACACTGTGCCTTGAAAAGAGAGCTACGCTCGATGGGCTATTTTATGATGCTAATTGATTGTTATATGATTATTATTAAGTGTTGTCTGATGAATATATTTATTTTGACATTTGTAGAGTGAACCCAGCCATGAGGCATCTGGGTGCTAGTTTTGACAGTACAGCTTAAAATACATACAGTACATACATACATGCGAAGCAGATATTGGTGGTAGATACATGCGTAGATGGGTATCATTAAGAATAATGTTGCAGTAATATGTATGGTTAACAATCTTAGTTATAGTAGAAAATACAGTAAGGTTGTGAGTGGAAGCTACTTCAGCAACTCTGGAGTGAATTGCCAGGTTTTCGATCTTTTGCGGAAGGACCAATAGGAGGATTCAAATCTTAGTGGTGCTGGAAGAGTGTTCCAGTGTTTGGCAGCTACCACTGGAAAGCTGCGACACCCCCCCATGCTTTCTGTGGTTTGAATCTGGGTGTGGTGAGTAGGTGCGAGTAGGCTGAACAAGTGGGTCTGTTGGATAGGTTTTTGGTACATTTGTTGGATAACTGCTTCGGGGCTGAGTTGGAGAGACATTTGTGTGTCACACAGAGGGTTTTGAATAAGATTTGTTCTTGGACCGGCAACCAGTGGGCCTTCCGTCTCGCCATGGTAATGTGTTTGTTTTTGAGGATGTTGAGGGGTTCTCTCTGGGCATTGTTTTGATCATGTGAAGTTTTTTGATTTTGCAGTTGTTAGTGCCTGCATATAGGGCATTACAGTAGTCAATTCTGGATAAAATGAGAGCTCTAGCCAGCGTAATGCAACCATCGGATGATAATAAAGGTATACAGGCATTGATGGGTTTTGAGGTGTAGGCTGCCGCTGATGCTGTAGCGTTGACTTGTCTGTTAAAGGTGAGTGCTGAGTCAAGGTAGATGCGCAGGGCTTTTACTTGCTTGGAGACATTGATCCTAATCCCATCAATAACGAAGGATTTGAAGGAGTTGCAGTTTGTTTAGGTGGTTTTGTGAGCCTATTGGGAGTAACTGCTTTTTCGTCATTTAAGCAGAGGCCATCTGGATGGTCTGGGTGGTTTGGTAGATTATATTTAGTGATTTTGAGTCAGCGTCATATGTGCCTGTCATAGGGATGAGGATTTGGGTCATATCTGCGTAGCTGTAGGTGATACCCAAGTAATTGAGCAGGTTGAAAAGAGGCTTAGTGATGATATTGTAGTGTGTGGGAGAGATGCAGGAGCCTTGAGGGACTCCACAGGGGACTGGGGCTGGCAGTGCTGATGCAGTAGGTGAGAAGACCATTGTGGTTCTGTTAGTCAGGAAGGACTGTGTCCAGGGTATAGCTTTGGTTGAGAAATGGGCTGCTGATGAAAGGTGTTTGCAGAGCATGCTGTGGTCAACTAAGTCAAAAGCTCATGAGAGCTCCAGCAGGAGGAGTGCTAGATTGCCGTTATCTTTGATTTCCTCCATTTGTATTTTTAGATCCAAGCTAGTGTTGTCTATGGTGGCTGAGTTAACAGCAATGCTTAATGGGTGCGCTGAAGCTGGAGGGATCTGTGGGCTCGAAGTTGTGGTTAGAGCTACGCTAGTGAATTCTGAGAGAGGTGTGATGTGTGCAATAGTTTTGGATGGACCAATGGCGGATGTATTCATTTCAAGCGTGGCAGTAGTAATACTGTCAGCATTGTCATTTGGGTGGTCGTGAGCTCAGGCGGGGTGCATTCAAGTTGAGGTGGGTGACTGGAAGGAGTTGTTGGTATGATCTCATGGTGGTAGGTGGTGCCTCTCGAGTTGAAGTGTGCATTCCTCCAGGTGATCGATGGTTATGTTGTTGCCAACAAGTAGCTAGGCGCAATGTAAGTCTAAGAGTAATGTGGGGTGTGGGATATTTTAACCCATCCAAATGTGCCCCACTGCCTCAATTTACAAATGGGGAAAGCAACAGCCAAAAATGGATGCGCTAACCAATGTGCGCTCAAAAATCTACAAAACTGCGTTGGGGTCACAACCACTAAAGGCTGCACACCCTGCCACACACAGTCAAAGTTGGGGTAAAGACAGACATCTCACTACAGGAGCATGCCAGTGGGTGCTGTCACATTCCAACATGGAGAAAGGCAGCAGAATCGTCCTGAAAGTCAAAATGCCTTTTGAAATGGTAGCTTTGCAACCTTCAAAGTGCTGTTTTGACACTAGATCCCTTCATTTTTCTGTGAATCATTGAAAGTAAAAGAATTACAGATCATCCAGTGTGGCCAGAGAAGCCGGGCCTCACTGACTGACAGCAGCAAAGAAATGTAAAAGACTCTGTTTAAATGTGCTTTTTCCCTGAAGAAAGTGCAAAATCGCCTGTTTAAAAGTATGTTTTTGTGGAAAGGCTTAATTCTTTAAATGTCAAAATCCCCTATAAACTGTGTTAATTTTCTCTGTTTTAATGAAGATGTAGGTAACTTCAAGTTAAAACACAGTCTTGAGTTATTTATTATTTAAAATTCAAAACAAAACACAAAATTTAATATATATGGGGCAGCCATCACCAGGGTGGTGGCACTACAATCAATACAATCAGAAAAATAAGTAAGGCAAATTAATTCATTTTTTGAGCAGCACCGAAGATAAAGCACAGGGAAAAGACAGTTTTGGTTTGTAGAAAAGATAGCGTTTAAGTTAAGGTTTCCCCCTGCAAAGTTCTTAATTCACACATGAGCAATTCTACACAGATGTAAGTGAACAGCAGGTATTTAGGAGTGAACAACAGAATACAGTGTTTGAATATAATCTGCCCCTCCCCCAAACAAGAGAATAAACGTTTTTGGAACTTTGACACTTTTAAAAATGACAATTGGAAATGGCTTTGTGAAACAATGAAAAGTGTGCAAAAATGTCTAAATTGATCAAAATTTCTATGGGAGCAATACTGAACAGGTTCTAACAAACATAAGCTACAATATGAGCGACAGTAAACACTTTAAATCAGAATGGGAGTGTGGAAATACTTTGAATGGTACGTGAAGGATGAATATATCACGCAATGTAGGTCCATTTTTGAAGTAGGGTGGCATGGGGTTGTGGAGAAGAGTCAATGTGCCTATTGGTGATCAGTTGGCTATACCAGTATGGAAGTCAGGGCGGGGTGTGAATAGATGCAGACTGATGGTGGGCTTGAGTTTGTGCAGCCTTAGGCAGGTAGAAAGGTATTCACCAGTGGGTCGCCAATGAGGCATATAATGATCGATCTGGAGGAAAGGTGGCTGGGTTAGGAGTGCATGACTTGCCAGTCTGGATGGTGGCTTTGCTGTTGAATTTCTCAGTATAATAGGCAAGGCAGGCTGTGTGCTCCCACTCGCAGCTCTGCCAGGGCCGGACAGGTTCAGACATGGCCTTGGATGAGGGCCCTGGATGAGGGCCCGGGATGAGGCCCCTGGATGGAAGGGACCGGCTAAAGTCTGCCGTTCCCATGATTGGCTGTAAGTAGGCAGGCCAAGCCAATGGGAGTGCAGAAGCCAGCTAGGAAGCACAAAGGGTGTAGGACTGTAGACAATTGGTGTGCATTTATTCCTAAGGATGTGATTTGTATGGTGATGTATTATGTTTTTTATGCTTTTTTATATATGTATGTTTTAGATTGATAATTTTATAACCGAAATAAACAGTTTCTCCCTCTTCTACTCGATTCACTTCTTTCCCCTTTAGGATTTAGTCTTACATTCTTATTGGAAGGATAGCCTGTGTTGTATTATCCGTACCTTTCATGGCAAATTAAATGTATGAAGATAAGTATAGTTGTATTAAGATGTAAATGTGTTGAATACTCACCTGTCGTTTGCTGAATAAAAACATTGAAACCTGCTGAAGGCCCAATTATTTTGCACATTTTACATTTCTCTTATTGAAACCATTCAGCAGCTTTAAGAAAACCTAGCCACTGCTTTGTGGTATGTGGGGGGCACACATGGGTTCTCATTGTTAGTTGAAGTGATTAGTATGCTTTCAAGAAATTAAGCTAAATATAAAGAAAATCAATAAGTGGCCAGGTACCTGAAACCACAGGTGGGTTTTTACCAAGTTGCCCCAGAGCTGGTGATGTGTGGCAGGGAGGAGTGCTCATGAAAACCAGAGACGCAGCAACACATCTCCAGCCATGTGGCAGTCTTTACGGCAGCCTGGCAAATCCACTAGGAGGTCCTCTACCTCAGATACACTACCATGAGGAATGGTGCAAATCCCCCCTGGCTAGTGAGAAGTACCAAAAAGTTGTCCGTAGCTTCTGGAACATTGTTTGGCGGTGAAAAAAATCACATTGCTTTGCTTTACACATTGCGTAATCTGCTCAATTAGCACACCAGTTACATGTGAGCAAGAATGAACTCTTCTTTATTGAAACATGAGGCCGTTCTAGTTAACAATCATCTTGCACAGAGCTGATTTCAAATATAAATATAAGGGGAGGGAAGATTAGTGTGTTAGAAGAAATGTTAACTTAGTTTGTAAAAAGGAAAGCAAGCAAACACAATCTTTTCAAAATGATAGTGTTACTTGGCTAACACAATTCTCTTCGTACAGTGTGACAAATCCCTCCGTATCATCACTTCTCCCCGGAGGCTTAACCTACCCATGAGGCCAGGGAGGTGAGGCCACTACCTGATAATCCCTGTGGCGGTGGTACACAGCGGGAGGAACCCATGGGCGGGATCCCCCCTTGTGGGAGAGGTGAAGACTATCGACGGAGAACGCGGTATGACAATTGCCACTCTACTCCTAGAGCAACAACCCCACACACTGCTAAAACCACAATATTCTCATCCTCTGTACCCCTTCTTTCTGCTCATAATTACTTTATGCACTGTAGACCTATTTGAGTGTGAAGAAAACCATACTGTGACAAGGAAGATTAGGGAATATGATGGCTCTGTGAATACTGACACGAGGACGAAGAAAGGAGGAATGAAGGGCCCTCAGTGGAACCAAAACAAACATAGCAGCTCTCACCTAGACCCTCAAGAGATAAAAAGAGAGGAAGGACTTCTCTCAGGGTCTGATCCTTCCTGGAGGAACCGCGGGCTGGAGGGAGCTGCCGTGCAGAGAACAGCGACCGAAGGAGACCGAAAGCGCAGCAGCCAACATGCGCGTCGCAGTGGATCATGCTGCTGACACCCGCAGCCCACGTTGGGAGACGCAGCTATCCGGTGGTGAACGAAAGAAGGTACTGCTGTACCTGTGAATGACCCAGGGTTGTGGGAACGCTGCACGGCTTCGAGGGGTGAGAGAAGTTGAGAGCCGGCGAGAGAATAGCAGAGAGATAGAGAACCAACAAGAGAAACCCGGAGAAGCTGGGAGCCTGAGAGAGAAGAAGCCCACAACGCAGGAGTAAGGGGCAAGCCCCTGGGGTTGATAAACTATCAAGTGAACTGTGATAATGAATGGGAAAGAGATATATAGGAATCAAGGGACAGTGCGATAACCCTAATGAGACCCTGAGGGTTGGTGTAGAACCAGGTAGCGGCAAAAGAGGAAACCCCCAAGATAAAACCAATAACTAAAAACTATCAAGCTGAGTACTAGAGTCGTCATCTTCCTTGTACCAGTACTTGGAAGAAACTCACAGAACTTTAAATGTCAAACCGTGCCTGGCAAGATAGTGAATCAGGCCTGAGTGAGAGACATTATAAACCTGAGAAAGGAAGTTGAAAAGAAGACCAAGGGGACAGAGACACCCTCTTTACAAGAGACAAGAGAAAATCAGGGGAAGAGAAAGAGAACCTTCAGCAAATCCACAGGCGTCAGTCAGAATACAAAAGGAGAGCCTACGAAAGGACTGGGGAAGGAACATATATTCCCCCCTTCTTTATGGAACTATAAGGAGCTGCCTAAGAGGACCTGGGGAAGGGAGACCACCACTTTTTACTCTGTTAAGCTATCTTGAAAGCAGTGGTGATGGCCAGGGAGAGGAGGAGACCTTCCTATGGTCACAAACTGCTGAAACCTGTCTAGAAGGAAGGAGTCACCTTTCTGAATTTAGGGCGAAGCTATTATAGTAGTTTTCTTTTGAAGTGTGAGGAATGGAAATAGGTTTGGGACATAGGACAGTGGACTCTCTTTCTTTTGACGGACATTCTGACACTATCTTTAGTTTTGTTTGAGGCACGGCAACCCCTCTTCCTTAGGACAGCTTGGGCTTCCATTTTATTTCCTTTCAATAAAAGTCTGACCAGAAACATGTTACCTCTGTGTCCGGTGTCTACTTCTGCACCCTTGCAACAGTCCGCATTGTTTTAAATATGCACTGAAAACAATGGAATTTAAGAGACAAAGGGTAACCTTCTCAAACAAAGGTTAATTTCTCTACTAGCATTTTAACAGCGAATTAGCCTTAATACAAAATATAAAAATTATGTGCATGTTCTATCAACATGCTCCTGAATTTGGCAGCACTAAGGCACATGTAGATAAGGTTTTACATCACTCCATTTTGCTGATACCAGGATTGGAACCCTCATTCTAAGAACACCAAGTGGGTATCTGTGCCCATTGATTTGTCCATCACTACTTAAACTGTGAGTGTAAGCCAAGAACAACAATAATTACAATGTAGTTTAACAAAAGGGCTGTGTGTTGTTTCCTGAGAATACTACTATGCTCATATTACAAGTGAGGTGTCATGCATCAGAGAGAAAGTGACCGTTTTGTTTCTCTAATTTTCAAAAACATTGTATGGGTCTTTTCTTTGATATGTGAGACCTTTTATGTCATGGAATCATAAAGCAACATTTAAACTTAAATAGCCAGAAAAACATCATTTGCCACTCAATTGTTTCCCAACGCCATGTTCGAGCTCGACAAATACGCACAACTTAGTCAAATAAATTTGGCTTCCAATTTGGACTGCTTTTGTATTTTGTTTCTCGATCATTCTTTTTTCTGACTTTGGCGATGTTTAACTGTATTGAGGATTTATCGAGAATAACGAGTATATGTACATCTAAATGTTCCTACCTGAATCTCTGCTCTGCAGTTGCAGGGCATTCCCCTTGTAATAACCCTACTGTAGAGAAAAGATAGGTAGTGCCTATCTGGATCCAGTACCTTGCAATGTTTACAAAGCTGTAGTTCCACAATCTTCTTTCCTTAAACCTTCTTTCTGTAAATGGCATTGACAAGAAAAAAAATGTATCTCCTTTCTCTATTGCTTAATCTTCTTTCGTTTTTCTTTTCTCTTTTCATTCTTTTTTCCTTCTTCCTTTTTGCACATCTTTCTTTTTTGTACCTTTTTCTTTTTACTTCTCATACATGTTCCTTTGTGTCCCTTTTCATCTTTTCTCTTATGTTTGTTTTTCTTTTTTTCCTCAGATCGTCTTATTTCTTCTTTTCTCTCTGATACTTAAAAAAATTGCAGTATTGTGGGAAAACACTAGCCATGTGTGTGGTACATTGGACTTATGCATCCACCACAGGGATTTGGTCACAGGTTCGAATCCCATCAGTTCATGCAGCCCTTCATCCTTGCAATGTGACAAAATGAGCACCATCGAGTTTGGTAAACATCTGTTATCTTTCTTTAGCGCCAACATATTCCTCTGGGAATTAATGTGCGCTGTTATATACACCTGTTATGTTATGTGTAATGCTTGAAGGCTAAATCGGACAATTAAATGATTTACAATGAATGAAGTACTGCTTACAAAACAGTAACCTCCTTACCGGGATAACCTTTGACAGTTATAATTAAACCTTATTAGCAAAATTCAGTTTCTGTTTAATTTGTGATCTGAGTTTGATCCATTTTGTGGCACACTTGCATGTCACACAAGCTAGTACATAACTTACTGTGGTTGAACCCTGGCATGCAGCTTGCAGTGAATGCGGGACTTCTTTGTGTTGGCTAGCTGTTCCTTAAATACTCCCTAACCAAACAGTAGATGCACCCAGAGCTGTCCACCTGCCCTCTACCAGATCCAATGGGCCTTAGATTCAAACTCCTCTATGAAAGCTCCAAACAAGTGCTATTAACATGTTATTCTAGCCTTTGGCACATCTAACGATCTAAGCAAGTAACAATGGCCTGAACAATTTTCTCAGTTAAAATCAAAGGGATTCTTTGAATGTTCTATTATGAATGAAGTTAAAATGCTGTCTTCTTGACCTCGGGCCAAGTGACCTCCAGTTGTTTTGACTCTAGAATTGGGCTCATTGCATTGTCAGACCATGCACCTGTATCTTTACGTCTTTCATTACAACATACTATGCTCAAGGCATCCAGGTGGAGAATGAATTCCAACATTCTGCTTAGTGAGAAAGCGAGAGATGACGTTGTAGAAGAAATTAAAGACTTCATTCAAATGAATAGGTCTGAGGATATCAAAGTCTCCACAGTCTGGGAAGCTATGAAATGTTTTGTCCGTGGTGTGTTAATATCAAAAACTGGCAAGCAAAGGAAATTGAAAAACAAAGAAATTCAAAGGTTGTCTACTGAGGCTAAGCGTCTAGGCAATTACTTTGCTGCTAGCCGCGATGAGGGAACTAAGTCTCAATTGAGGAAGGCTAAATTTGAATTAAATACATTGATTTCCGACTAAGTAGACTATGGCCTATTCAGGCAGAAAATCAACTACTTTGAAAATGGAGAAAAGGCAGGTAAACCCCTGGCACATAGGCTAAAAATAGCAGATAGTGATAGATATATCAATGCAATCAGAGACCCGAGCAACTTCTTGAGGGCACAACAAAAAGAAATACATGTTCTGTTCCATAACTTTTATGAAAGACTTCACAAGTCGGAATTGAATTGTGAAAATTATGCTATAGAAAAATTTCTGAACTCGTTACACGTCTCCCATTTGTCAAATGATCAAGCGGCTAGTCTTGAAGGGAGAATAGAAGTTGAGGATATTCGTATGGCCATTTCTAAACTTTCTGTGGGCAAATCACCAGGCACAGATGGATTGCCTGTAGAGTTCTATAGGATACTACCTGATTCTGCTCTACAGCTTCTTTGTGATGTTTATAACGACACATTTGAGACTAATTCTATGCCACACACAATGCGACATGCTTTAATAACAGTCTTGAAGAAGAAACATAGGTCTGTTACAAGATGTGAAAACTACAGGCCAATCAGTCTGATTAATACTGACTACAAGATTCTTGCTTAGTGCTTGGCATTAAGACTGGAAGCAGTTATACCATCGTTGATACATGAGAATCAGATCGGCTTTGTCACTGGGAGGGTGGTAGCCGACAACATGAGACTCCTGTTGTTATCAATGGAACAAGGACCTAAGCAATCAATCGCCACTGCTGTTATATCATTGGATGCTGAGAAGGCGTTTGATCGTGTGGAATGGGCCTTTTTGTTCTCATGTTTAGACATAATGAAATTTGGTCAGGACTTTAAGTGCTGGGTACGGTTGTTATATGCAAATCCATCTGCAAGCGTACTTACGAATGGCCTTATTTCGAGCGCTTTTTCACTTCACAGGTGGAACGGGCAGAGCTGCCCGCTTTCACCCTTATTGTTCATTTTATCGATGGAGCCATTGGCAGTATTATTACAAGCTGATGATGGGCTTTAACCGATAATTGGGAATGATCATGAAAATTTAATCTGGCTCTATGCAGATGACCTTCTGGTGGCCTTAAAGGACCCAGCAAATTGCATACCGTTTATGATGCAAGATATCCAACAGTTCTCCATAGTCTCTGGTTATAAGGTGAATTGGAGTAAGTCTGAAATTCTTCCAGTAAACAATATTTGCATGCGGCACACCTGTGTTCAATTTAATTTTAGCTGGTGTCCGGAAAAGATAAAATATCTGGGCATTTGGCTTGGTCCTGAAATGATTAAATTACCTGCGATTAATTTTACAATGCTTTTACCAAACTCAAAGCTGATCTGGATAGGTGGGGACTTCTGAAGCTGTCTACATGGGGAAAGATTAACTGTATAAAAATGAATCTGGCACCACGGGTGAATTATATTTTATCTATGCTTCCCATCAAGGTGCCTGGTCATTTTTTAAGGAAATTGACTGAGTCATGCAAAAATTCATTTGGGATGGAAAACCGCCAAGACTTGCAATGTGGAAAATGCAGCTCCCTTTAAAGCAAGGGGGAATGAATTTACCAAACTTTGTTGATTATCACTTGTCATTTACAACTCGTCATCTATGTAAGGTCATTGAAACAGATGAGGAACAGCAAACAAACTACTTAGCCTGGGAGTGCAGTGCTGTGTCACAGTTGGATCCCAAAGCTTAATTGACGACCACAAAGAAAAAATCTAAGGGAGTTAATCCGCTAACTGAGTTTTTGCAAGACTGTTGGCATGATATTTCTAAACGCATGAATACAGAGCCTTTTCTCTTCCCTGATGCTTCCATTTGGTTTAAACCGGCACGGAAATCACAGGGTAAAGTCCTATTTTGGCCTTGGTGGTTTCTAGCCGGCATAAAATACCTTAAAGATCTGGTTGAAGATGGCAAATGGTTATCATACGCACAATTGAACCGGTCATTTAACATGTCTGACTGAACTTTTGCTGAATATATGAAATGAAAGGGCATTGTTATGGCAAGTTGGGATGTGTCTCAACTAACAAATCAGAACATGGCCTTGTCAGCTTTGTTGACCTGCAACAGTGCCTCTCACCGTGCAGCTACAGTGTATGGAGTCTTGAAGGCTTGCCGTAAAGGGGAACATATGGGCTGAAGAACTGGGGGAAGAGGTTGACATGCGTTGCTGGCGACAATGTTGTGGTAACACACGCCTGATGAGTATGGACTGGAGCCTTAGAGCCTCACAAACTAAGTTACTTTTTAGATCTTAATGGACACCCGTAAGATTATTCAAGAGGCACCTTCTGGAGAACGAACTATGTTGGAAGTGTAAGAACGCAGGAGGCGCCCTAGGTCCTTTGGTTTGGTTCTGCCCAAAGACTAAGGCGTTCTGGGAGGGTGTCTGAGAGGATGGATTTGGTTCTATGTTGTACGGTCCCTTTGAATGCCTCTTTACTGATTTTGAGAGATGTGTCCCTGATGGAGGAAGTTTCATTCTGCAAAAAGGTTTGGCTCCTCGCGCTTGCATGATTGCAAAGAAAATGATATTAAGATCCTGGAAATCGAGCGGTTCCTTTTGTATTGATGACTGGGTAGAGGAACTGCTTACCACCTCTACATATGAAAAAGTGATTCATAAGCAAGCAGGAGACATTGGGAAGTTTTGGGATATTTGGGGATGCTTCCTCGATATGTATTGTTGATATGTGAGCTGCAATGCTTTAATTTTGGTCCCTGGAAGATCTCATTACCATTGTTTTTGATTAATTGTGCCTTTGTTCTGTACATTCTATGATTCTCATGTATATATTAATGTATGATGTTCTCCATAATTTGTATATCTGATTGTTAGAATTTCATAATCTATTATCTGCGGTCTTTTACAGACTTTCTCTCTTCTCCTCCTTTCTCTTGACTTTATTAGATTGTTTTTATTGACTAACTCATTGTTATTCTCCAGTTGGATGGTGCACTTCGTTTATTGTTTTATATAACGGAAAGACGGAGTTTGGAGAGATAAGAAAACTGGGAAACAAGTAGGGCTTGATTGCTTAAACATAACTTTTTGTTTTGAGGTTCTGCTAATAAAACAGAATTTTCTTTTCAAAGAAGTGAAAAAATGATTGTGTTGTATTTTATAGGTTATATTTTAATGATTGGTAAAACATTTTTTGCAAATGTCAAATTTGATCAAAACAAATAAAAAATAAAAGATGGTGCACTTCTGTTATTTTTTACTACTGGATATTTGACTAGTTGTTATTTGTTTGTTTATATTGCAAAATAAAAAACTTTACAAACTAAAATGTTGTCTGTAGGTGCAGTGTTATGATTATCAACTTTGATAAGCCCTTGAATATTTGCTTTCAAGAATGGAATTTAACCTGATGCAGAGCCTTCATTTTATTTCAAGCTGTGATGGATTTTATTTTTAATTAAAATTATCCTGGGCTTGAGATGTAATATTAGTTCAAAACTTATTTTTTTGCTTTATTTACAATATAACATTTATTGACGTTATAATGGCAGTCATGATGGCCATCCAACACGAGTTAAGGCCCACCTTCTATAAAGGCTAAGGGACATTACAGACTAGAACAGACCTCTGAACTTTCCATTTAAATCCATTAGCACCCACAGCCTAACTTGGTACTAATGGTAACTTTATATTGTCAGAAAACAGCTAGGCATGTGTTTGCACAGTGTTCATCCCTCGGCAGTCCCTAACCCAACAAAACTACAGTCAACATGGTCCCAGGGCAAATGGAAATGGGAGCTCTCAGGAGAGCCCTTATTTCCCAAGTGGCCAGAGGAGCATGGACCTGATGGAGGTGATCTTGAATGAAGGCACAGCAAAAGGCGTAAGGTACGTATTTAAGTAAGGGGAGGATTCAAAGGTGTCTTGGGATAATGGGAATGTGATGAGTGAGGCGATTCAGCCAGAGCAATGGTTCACTTTCTTCGAATGCGGGCCAGTATTGTTGAATCTAGCACATGTTCTGTGCCGACTGATTGGCTGATCTAGATATGTTGGGTGCTAATTCTAAAGATTTATATTTTCATAGATTCTTTTACCCTACCAAATATATTTGAGAGTGCCTCTGTTTGTTTTTTCCTCAAATATGATTAACCTCTAAATTCTACCTAGATATTAAAAGATAACTTGATAAAATGAAAATGGATACCAATGTGGCCAACTGATGAACTCGGGCTGAGAGACAACACCCAGAATGAACTCGTAGTACTTCTAAACTTTAAAGTTTTCCAGTCTGCTAAATCCTTTAAGTGAAAGAACCTATTGTGGATTTAAGACCAAATTTCTGGCCTAATGTGCCTATGGGAAAAACGGTTCATGGAACATTGATGAATTTGTAGCAGCCATCATCTTGAGTCACATGGTCTTTGTCCGGAGGCAGTTTGAACATAGAGGATGGAACCCTTCAGTAGGTGTTCACGTGTCCCTGGGTCTGATGGCAGTGCTTGCTGAAATGTGGGGTATCCGGGACGCATCCTCCAAAGTAGATGGCACTGGAGTACAACCAGATGTTATGCAACAACAGCTAGACGGCCGCGTGGGTAGAATGGCAGAAGAGGTAACTACAATTGTAACTGCTAAGGACACCTTTTACAAGGCGGAGGACAAGTTTCAGACCTTGACTATGGAACGTGGCACTGGCGCAGCGCTGTGAGTCGAGGTCGAGGACGGGAGGTCATGAAGGAACAACCGCTGCATACGGGGGGTGCTGGTGATGGCAGTAACGGAGCCGATGGGAACGTTTGTGGAGAACAGGATCAAGAAAGCTCTCCCTGCTGCAACGCTGTCAGATGTATTAATCATTGAACAGTCAAACTGTTTACCTGGCCTGTGAATTCTGCCAGGCAACAATCTGACATCAACTGTAGCTAAAATCATAAACGACTAAGATGTAGGGCAGAAGGTGGAACAAGCCAAGCTCTGCTTTTATTCTGATTTGCACTGGCTGTCCAAAAATTACAAAAGTCATTTTGAGAAGTCAAAGCGCTATAACTTGGGTATTTGAAGTATACTATGTTGCACCCAGCGAGGATGAAGATTCTGCAAGGCAACATACTTAATTTACAGAGCTGAAGGCAGCATTGTCTAGGTGGAGAGCAGTGCTGATGCCTGGCAATACAGAACACCTTGAAGGCAAGAAAAGGGCCCTAAACGCTGAAGTGTGGAGGCGTGTGAGGAAACAAACACATGTGGCATTAATTGAGTCACCTTGATCATAATTGCCAGAGTTATGCAATGGTTTGCAGCTGGAGGTTTCAGTATAATGATTAGGGGAATGATGTTTCTTCTATATACAAACCTATGTTATGCAGTTAATGATTGGTAGGAATTAGAGAGGGTGCAGGTTGAACTGTTAAGATTTGTTTTCTCTAGAGAAGTTTGAGGGAGGGAGTTTTACCAGGGGAATAGGACAGTTGTTGTGATGTGCTTTCTATATACTCTGCAGGTTATGAAATTGCTGGGAGCTACTGAGCTCCTGCCTCTAGCCCAGGAGAGCCAGGTTTGTTTGAAAGAAACTGCTACCAGGGCCGGGAGGATAGCTCAGGGGCAACGTGATTGTCTTGGAAGCAGGTCATCCAGCACTGCAGCGGCCTCTGGCCCTGGGGGGTGTGCGGACTACGTGGGGACCAGGCCTACCCCACCAATATCTATCCCTGTTGGCTGGACTGGGCGTGGGGGGTGTTGCCATACCTGGCTTCCTGGGCCCCAATAATTACTGAAACTCGACAGGGCTGGCAGGTCCATGTGTCCCATCTGCACATGTGCTTGACTGCCTGAGGGCCCACAACCTCATCTCCTCAACAATACAGTACTGCTGGTCCTGCAGACTCTGTATCTCGGCCGCTATCTCTCATTGTTACTTCAGCGGAGAGTCAGTACAACTCATCATTGATCTTGTACATCCTATGTTGGAGAATTGAGCCAGTTACTGGCCCCACTGCGTCTTCACCACAACCATACTGACATATTAATCCCGGTGTGGACGCTGCTGACACCTGGCCACCCTACTTGACACCCTGTTGTCCGGTCCTGCACTGACTAGGCACTGTTACACCGTACTGTGCCCTTGCTCTCCACACTGCATCGGTCTTGGTCCACTGGGACGCCCGGGCACCTTGTACTGCATCTGACATGTCTAACAGAGCCCGAGGGGCCAGTAAGGTGGGGGCCATGGACAAGTTTAGGAAAGCAACCCCGAGAGCTGAGCCGGGGTCCGTGGCGTCTGCCCAGGAGGAACCCGAATCCGAACCTCACTCTGGTGCACTGACCCCCGATTTCACTACGATGATGGAGTCAATGGCCAAGAACTTTGCCTCCTTCCGTGAGAAGTTGGAAGACATCAACGGCAACGTTGCATCACTTAAATCACGGGTTGACCAAGTAGGGACCAGGATCACTGAGGCAGAGAACAGAATTAGCGCAAATGAGGGTGGGCTGCACACCCTTCAGGACACGGTGGCCACCCTAACCCGAGACATGAAGTTTGTGAAGGCGAAGTGTGACGACTTGGAGTCCTGTTCGCGCAGGAATAACCTACGCATTATTGGGGCCCCAGAGAATGCCCTTAAGGGGCGCATGGAGGTGGCAGTTGAGAACTTACTTAAAGATCTACTAGGCAATCCTGACTTGTCCCCATACTTCACAGTCGAACGAGCTCACCGGGCCCTATCACCGCGCCCTAAACCAGGAGACTTCCCCAGGCCTATCATCGCTAGAATTCTCAATTATAGGGATAGGGACCTTATCCTCCGCCTGTCTCGCGAGAAGGGCGACCTGCGCCTCGACTCGCACACCATCCGGATATTCCCAGACTTCTCTGTTGGCGTGCAACAAGAGAGGCGCCAGTTCCTAGGCATCAAAAAACTGTTTAGAGAGTGCAATGTCCCCTACGCAATTTTGTTCCCGGCCCGGTTTAAGATTACCTATAAGGAAAAACTGTACTTCTTCACTGTCCCGGAGAAAGCTGTGAAGTTTATAGAGTCTCAGATACCACTTCATAATCCTATAGGGGACTCCATGGACGACGACTAAGCACTAGCTATCTGGAAGATATGTAATCTGGTCACTATTGTTTGCTCTTTAATGTGATGATGGTAACAACGATTTAATGGTTCAACTATGCATGCGCATTTGAAACCTGCGGTAGTCGTACGTGGTTGGCTCCCTCCCGGAGGCCATTATTTGCCCTTCACCTTACACTGTTCAATTTGATGCCGGCTTATACCTGTTTTTGTGTATTAACCAATTGCTGTCACATCACCGGGGGCCGACTGTCCATGTTTATGATGCTCGGTTCCTCGCTCAAGTCCTGTCTTCCTTCACTTAATGGTGTTGTGGAAAATGCAATTGCTATGCCTACCGCTGACTTATGTACCGCTTGATATTTAATGTGTCCCGCATTTGTTTTAGGTGTCTGCCACACAGCAATAGCACGCCCCGTTGCGGTTGCAATGCTCACACTTGTAGAATTGTTGTTGGGTGTTAGCCCCTGTTGGGCCAATGGCTTGGCAGATCCATGTTGGGACTCGCCCGCTAACTCCTGTTTTATGGGAAGCTTTAGTTTAATGGGGAGGGGGGAGGGGGAAAACACTACCTACCAGGAAATGGTGGTGGGGGAGGGGGGTGGGAATGGGATGGGAAGTTATAGTGGAAAAGGTGGAGGCAGACTGCCACATCACGCTACATCGGGGTACCTGCAGAGTGGCATAGACATGATTGCAAAATATCATTACAGGAAACGCACTCCAAAGGGCCTCTGGCAATGAGTATGGCACCGTCATGGGGTCCCAACAGGTACTCTACTTCCTATTCTACTCGGCCCAGAGGTGTGCTGACAATGATCCATAAATCCATCAAATTTGTACTGCACAAGAGCTACATTGGCCCCGAGGGTAGATACATAATACTACACTGTACATTTATTAACAGAGAATACCTTCTAGTGAACACATATGGTCCCAATGTGGACTCCCTCGACTTTGTGGACTCGGTGGCATCTATATTGCTGGGCTATGTGGGGGTACAGATTATCTGGGGAGGAGATTTGAATTTTATATTGGACACTATACTGGACGGAACGGGGACAGCTCCCAGACCACTGTCTGGCGCAGCACGCAGACTGCTGGCACATAGCGCAACACTTGACATCTGAGATGTCTGGAGGATACTACATCCACAATTACGGGAATATACCCATTACTCCTCCGTGCATGATAGTTCCTCCAGAATCGATCTGTTCCTAGTGTCAGGTGGGATGATGGGAAGGGTGGAGGGAGCACAGATACTTACCCGTACCCTGTCAGACCATGCCCCAATCACTATCGCTGGAATTGGGGGTACCTGCCCCAACATTTAACGCATGGCGATTCAAGTCCGCCGCCCTGCGAGACATTGTGTTCAAGGCTGACATCCTAGCGGACATCGAGTCCTACTTTGAACATAACACACCTCAGTCCACTACCATTGATGTCCGGTGGGAAGCCTTCAAAGCCTACATTAGGGGAATGTCCATATCTAAGGAGGCTGGAGTACTAAAGACAATAAGAGCAGCCCTCAGCCGCTCTGAGTCCAGATTACGAGAACTGGAGCGGGAGCATCCAACTTTGGTCAACCCTGCCACCCTTGCCCTAATCAACGAGGAACTTCAATCATTCAATGAACACGCTACTAGGGAGGTCCAATATTTTAGCCGTCCACAGGCTGCGCAGACGTATGGAGAGGGCGATAGACCCGGCAACACATTGGCTGCCTTGACTAGGGGAGAATGGGATCAGACCCAGATTACTTGTGTCAAGGACAGTCGGGGCGCTGTTCAGTGGTCCGATCAGCAGATACTGGATGTCTTCACTGACTTCTATACAGAGCTCTATTCCCAACCCCCAAACATAGTGAGCGGCATATGAGGGATCTCCTTGAACAGATACCTACGACATGGATCTCTCACGCAACCAGGGACCAACTAGACTCTCCAATCTTACTAGACGAAATAGTCAAAGCCATATCCAGTCTCCCTAAAGGTAAGGCACCGGGCCCCGATGGGTTTACGGCCGAATTCTATCAGGAACACTTAGCCATTCTGGCCCCTAAACTGCTGGAGGTGTGGGACAAGTCACTCCAGACATCTGCCCTCCCCCCAACTTTGCGTCAGGCTGTCATAACGGTGTTACTTAAACCTGGTAAACCTAGCGACGAGTGCGGCTCTTACAGGCCTCTCTTGCTAATGAATTTGGACACTAAGATCTTCGCCAAAGTAATTGCGAACCGCTTCCTCCCAGTTATGACATGCATGGTCCATGAGGATCAGGCAGGCTTTGTACCCGGGAGGTCCACCTCACACAATATCAGGAGGCTGCTCAATGTCATGGCACGAATCGACCAGGGCTCGGTTGCGGTTGCGGTCACACTCGACGCCCAAAAAGCATTTTTTATGGTATCCTAGAAATACATGTGGCTGGTGCTGGAGACGATGGGCATTGGCCAGAACATGATTAGATATATTAAATTACTATATACCTCTCTGGTTAGCTAGGGTCTGGGTTAACTCTCTAACGTCCACTCTGATCCCACTCTTCAGAGGCACTCGACAGGGCTGTCCATTCTCCCCCATTCTCTTTGCCCTGGCGATAGAGCCAATGGCAGATCACATTAGAGCACGCCACTCGCGCAGGGGGATACGGCTGAAGGACACCCCTGAGATTATATCTCTTTATGCAGATGATGTATTATTGTTTGTCAGGGACCCCTTCATCCACCTCAATCCAATTCTACGTGACATTACTCGCATAGGCACCCACTCTGGATTCACCATCAATTACTCCAGGTGTGAGGTCTTTCCCCTTACCAGTTCCACTCAACAACCCGCTACCGAATACCCACTCCACTGGTCGCCTGGCAGGATTCAGTTCCTGGGGGTCCGGGTGTCCCTAACCAAAGACAGATTGCTAGCAGACCACTACCTGACCGCAGCACAGCACGCTGAGGCCAAAATGATGCACTGGCGCTCCCTCCCATTGTCACTCGCTGGGAAGCTTTCACTCATCAAGATGGTACTGTTGCCCAAGCTACTGTACACATTTGGTAACGTGCCCATCTGGCCAGGGAGGGAATACTTTAGAAGACTGCACAAACTGTGTGCGCAGTTCCTATGACACTCTGGCGCTGTGCGCAAAAAAACGTCAGATATGACGCTCCCATACGATAGAGGGGGATTTACTGCCCCTGACCTGATGCTGTACTGGTTGGCGGCACAGGCTCAATACGCCTCCTATTGGTACCCCGGGCCCCCTCCCCACCCCCGTGTCAAGCTGGAGATCCTGGCAGCAGCAGATGTAAATATAATGTCACTAATATTACACCAGCAGTATGTACCGGATTCATCCATCGACCCAGTCGTAACCACCGTGCATGCCTGGGGTCGATTATTTGGTGTCACGGCTGAACAGTACCCCTACTACAAGTGGCTCTGTGTCTGGAGGTTACCCGGGCTTGAGCCCACACATGACATAGCCCTGGCACGACACTGGGAAACCCTGGGTTACCATGCACTAACAGGCTTCTATCCTGATGGGCAGTTTATAAATCCACAGACATGGAAGCTGGGCCATTCGGGGTCGGCACTGGAATTCCTGCAGTTCTATAGGCTCCATGCTGCCTTCTGGGCCACATGGCCAGACTTCCCTAACGAGCCCCTGGACTCCCCAGGGATTGCGTACATTGCTAATTCGGGTGGTACCCATGGGGTTGTCTCTTCATTATACAAACTGTTGCTGACAGGTGCCCCGGCCCGACCCTTCAGGGCGCGCCATGAGTGGGCAAAGAAACTGGACCGGGAAGTCTCTGACCAACTATGGGGGAAAATGTGTTAACATACTAATAGAGTCTCCCTCAATTTTCGCTACCGAGCCATACAATACAAATTGTTAAATAGGCTGTACTATACCTCTCTCAGGATCTCTCAATTTGCTACAACCACTCCGCAATCCTGCCCTTGCTGTGGGGCAGAGGACACTGATCACCTACATATGTTCTGGGAATGCCCAAGGTTAGCGTAATTCTGGGAAAAAATTCTAGAGACATTATCTAAGATCAGTGACACTATTATTGACCCTGACCCGATGGGAGTCCTGTTTGGGGTGTGGCAGGCTGAAGGGGCTAAACGTATGGCCAAATTTCTAAATGTGAGTTGTATAGTGGCCAAGAAGTGCGTTCTTCAAAGTTGAAAGGGCTCTTCTCCACCCACACATCAGAAGTGCTTAAATCTGCTCACCTGGCCTCGTAACTGTGAGGAAGAGTACATTAACATGCTTCCAATTCGCTCTCGCCCTAAGAACATTTGGGCTGCTTTCAATAGCTATTTTCACAGCCTAGAGGAGAGCTCATCGGAGAGTGGTTCTTCTCGGACCTCACGATGACATGTTAACACCTTATGGTGCATCACGATCTACTACACACCTGCCTCTTGTTAAGCCAATGTTTTTTCAATTCCTGTATTTCCTCATGTATGCATTGAACCTATTGCTTGCTCTGATGTGTGTGTTTGCTGTATGCCTCTGCCGACAAAAATAAAAGTAAAAAAAAAGAAAAAAAAGCATATACCAGTGTGTTGCATAACATATATTGTCAGTGATTAAAACATTATTTCGTGTGCCTTGTATTTAAGTGTCTGAAGATGAGAAGGAGCAAAGGAGAGTGTTGGCAAGAAAAGAGCAACAGGAGAAACTAAGAGAAAAGGTATGACTCTGAAGGTTCTTACTTGAAGGCACACCGGTTGATTGCTGCCATAAATCCTAATATATTTATTCTTACTATGGCACAACAAGAGAGGTTTCAGCATGCGTCTCCCTGTCCCCTTTGCCACCAATAACCTTTTTTGTCACACACAGACATCAGAGCGAAGGGAGTGCTCGCCACCAAGGAAGGCTTTAACAGTTAATTGGGAAGGATGAACTTGTGAGAGTTGTGGTAGGTAGGGCCAGTGCAAGAGTGTTTGCCTTGCCGGATTGACTGCTCAAATGGCTGCACACGTTCCCAAATTGATGGAGAGATGCGTGTTGGTAACCGGTCATTGGTTTGTCATACAATTATCGAATATACGGAAATGCACCAAGGGTACAGTAGTTATGGGGAATAGGGGGGTGTGTGCCCAATTAAAATCCCATATAAATAGTTGCTTGCAGCTACAACGACAACACTGGGTAGGTTTACACCACACTTGGAGCTTTATCTAGTTTACACTTATATGTGGTTTGTTAGAAAGTTTAATATGTGAAAATGATTACTATTTAGCCTTCCATTGTGTCTTTTTTCAGGCTCATCCTCTAGTGATCTGGCAGGGATCCCTGGGTAGTATGTTCAGACACTGCAGCTCTCTGTGCAACCATAGAGGCTCCTTGACCATGTTCAACTATGGAGATACCTGCTCCTTCGCAGGATATCCTAACCCAGACCTCTGCAGCTATCCTTCCTTGAGGCGCTCTCCTGCATCTGGTTATGCAGTCCTTTACCGTCACTGACCTGTCCAGAAAGGACCAGTGCTGTGGCAAATTGTGGCTGATGGTCTGTTGTCCACCACTGTAGGGGTTGCTTTCTGCGACCCTACTGACGTCTTATATCGGTGGATCTATCTTTCTGCGCCCAGGGACTTCACTTATTGAATAGGAACTGGAACTACAACCTGCAAACACCTGACAGCTTAATCTGCTGCTGATCCCTCAAACCATGGAATGTTTCCTCAGTGCACAGTAGCCTTTGTTACATCCTTGGTCTCATTTTTCGGTGGTGTACCTCCCCTGTAAATGGGGTATTTGTCAGCAGACCATCCCACGTACTACCACCATGGCTCCGTCTGCTCCTGAACTCGTGGGTCAACTGGATAACCTCTTGTCTCTGGTCATCGAACCTGGGTATGGAAACTCTGTGGTGGGGTCCTCCATCGTTGCCAGCCCAAAGGTTGCCTCCTCTGCTTCTGCTTTCGAACAATGGTAACAGTTAACTGTTTTCACTGTAACCAATAGTTGTCTTCTGACTTTGTCCCATTATTGTCTGTGTGCAAACTTGTAAACTGCAAGTACCCACACAATTTACCTACATATAAAATTGAAAACAATACCTGTTTAGATTGGGGTTTCTGATTTTTAGCGACACTTTGAGGGCTGTTCAAACTAACCTCTTGTATTTGATTGATTTATCGGCATTAATAATCTTTCTAAAAGTTTTAAAATCTCACAAAGAAGATGAATGTTAAACTTATCTATGAAACTGATATCTACTGGTTTAAATTTGGCAGATTGTAGAGAACATTTTCTGTTTTTATAACACTTGTGATTATTTTTAAAATACTTATCTGAACTGAACCTCCCTGAACTCTCGATAAATTGTGCTTTTTTAAAACTTTATAAATAGTGTATTTTTTTCAAATGTAAGGGGGTCCCCTTCTTGCAAAGTTGCAAACAATCATTTCTTCTTCCAGGTTCGGGACAAAAATACATCTATTGAGCCTAGACATTGGATTATTATTCCCGAGATTAGTTGGGAAGGTGGGAGAGACACCATGAAATTTGAGGATTTAATTATTGGGGAAGATATTATTAGTCATAAGAGTCAGGAATGAAACTCAGACACATGTTAGTTATGGTTTTGGTTAAAGACTTTTATTGAAAACAAAAGGGTTGGTAAAAGGCCTCACTGACCCTGCTCCAAGAGGAACTCGCCTACCTAAAACCAAAAACTAAAAATATGTCTGTGTCAGGCTGTAAAAATCAAAACCGTCCTTATGCACAAAAGTTCTATTCCGACCCTCACACAATAAACTAAACCGTAAGGTGAAAAGGGGAATGTCTTTAACTTTAGGTGATTGCAAAAGGGTTTCCAAAGGAAGAATGAATGACTCCAGCACAAACGTTCTCCAAGGGTGTACAGCCTGGGCTCCAGGTGGTGGCTCCCTTCCCCCTGGAATTCTCAATACAAATGATTATTATTTGTCTAACAATTCTCTGTGTCTTTCCTGGCCCACAACAGTACTGTTATTTACAAATGTACTTAGCTTTGTAGTTCCACTTCTTTCAAAAAGTTCCTTTTGTCTGGTAAACAGTTCTATATTTCTTCTGATCACTTCTTGTAAACTGCCTCCCCTGCCAGGACTTCTCATTCATTTGTGTTTGCCTGGTATACTCACCTGCCAGTACTTGTATTCACACTGATCACTGCCTGGTATACTCTTCTGCCAAGTATTCTTGTATTCATACACAATTACAACTACCTGGTTTGCTCTCCTGGCAGGATTTCTTATATTTACATGTTCCTTTTGGGACTTCTTGTATACTTGCACCTGCCTGGTATACCCCCTGCCAGGACCTCTCATTCACTTATGTTTGCCTGGTATACTCTCCTGCCAGGGCTTCTTGTATTCATACACAATTGTAATTGCCTGGTTTACTCTCCTGCCAGGACTTCTATCATTACACGTTGTTCCTCTTTCACGTACACAGTAGTACATACCCTCTTTGGTATAATATATTCTCCTAAATACGGCATTCGATTTGGCGTCCCCTCATATTTGTATTCCATACGATCATATTTTGTTAGGGGCCTTATTCGCAATATACTTTCTTGTTTCTCATGCATTCTCTTTACTTTCTCTTTTTCTATGGTTTAATTATTACAGTTTGTATTTGGCGGAGTCGCCGAAATGCCCAGGGTCCCCACTGTGTTTGGGTTGACTCACTGGCTCTTGATGGCGTTCCCGGCTTTGTTCGCGCTCAAGCAGCCAATGCGTACTGCCTGTTTTCTTCTCTGGACCACTCTCGCTTTATTCTGGTGTCTCCCATAGCCTCGCCTCAGCTTTGCGGGCGAATGACACGTCTTCTTCCAAACAGCAGCGCCCACTGACATGTATTGGTCTCCTGTGTTTAAATCTCCTGCGTACAAGTGCACTTTGAAAACAACTAGAACATTTATAGAGCTTGGGGCTCCTTTTGTTGTGCATTGCTCTTTCCCTCTTCCTCGTCACAGTATTTGGGTGATTGTGGGAAAAGGAGTCGGTTGTTGTCGGTTGATGTAGATTACTTGTAGAATCACTTTCAACAGTTCTAAATGGTACGTCCAATCTATAGGGTGAATAATTAGAACTGAAAAAGGTTGTTTTGGATCTTCCACATACTGGACCAGGGATGAAAGCCTGATCTATAACGCTTTGGGAAAGGGTTTCTCTAGTTTCTCTAACAGGAGGTGTAGACGTATGGCAGTGAGCCATGAGGGTCTTGGGTATAAAGGGATAATGGATGCGGGCAAATGGGGGATACCATGTCTCATCCAATGAAGACATGACATCTCCCTGGAGGCTGTCTTCTCCAATATTATCCTCCCTCATATAGCCACCCCCAGTGCCACAATCGGGTAGTTGCTGCCGTCCCCTGGCCACTTGGGAGGTAGTTACCGTTGGGGAATCAGATTTTATTTATGGTTTCTTCTTTTTGTTTTCTGAATAGATCTACAGTGAGATTTACAGAACAGTTCTATACGATTTAGTATGCTCAATCATTAGCAAATGTAGCTTGATTTTGTTTCTAGTTGTCTGCTATGCTATATTGTGCACTGTTATTCATTCAGTATTAATGACATTTGGAAATAAAAAAGTATACTTTGTGAACCGTCCTTTTTAGTGTGCTGGTCCGTGTGTATACTTTGTGACTAGCTCCCTTTCACTCCTAAGAATGAAGCTATACTGCTATGTCACGTTTGCCATTGTGGCATTCAGGTGAAATTTAAAAGAAACCCTTCCCAACACTGCAGGGTGGTCTTCTCATGGCCTCACCAGAGGTTATGTTGAAAATCTTCCTCAACAGTTAAATTTGTGCTTTGTCTAGAGGATGATCCACATCGACAAGGGCTTCCCTCACTTGTTACAACATCCACCCTCATAACAACCTGTGTTGTTCCAGGTGATAACCCCAACGGCCTTATCATAAAGTATTCTTTTTTACTACAGAAACTGGCAGGCAGATCCCTCAGATCTCTGTGCCATAGGTGCCTGTGGGAGCTGCCCAGCTCTTGTAAACCTCCCCCACCTGCTCTACTGTGGTCACCACAAAGTGCCTTGAAAAATTGGTGGGCACCATTTACTGCTTGGTTAAGTCTACCCGCTACTCTCTTCCTCCTCCCCTTTGCAATCTGACACCGCTAGATGCAGTCTTATTTCCAGGTATTCGTAAATGTATGCCTGTTTTTTAAATCCACGTAAACAAATACAGCTCTTGATCTTGACTCCACAGCATTAACGTAGGCTTCCTTTTGTTAAAGGAGAATCCCATCTATTCTTTGAATGACTTATTATTTTGGACTGGTCCCGTCTATGATTTTAAGATTAAGTGTGAAATGCTTAGAAATCAGCTGCAAATTTAATCTCTAATCCAATGAGGGTAAAGAAGCAGCTCTTTTTAATGGATTGGAGTGAGACTATTGAAAAAATGGGTCCATATAAAATGTATTATCTTGTCCCCAAAATAGATAATCCAATTGGAGTCTTACCAAGATAGTAACCAAATTCCCGGATGCAATATGGAGAGCCCAAATGTAATATTTTGCCAAGAGGAGAAATTATGGCACTTTGTAAGAAATTAACCGATTCCGAATTTGGCAATTGTTTTTGCGGGATGCCAGCTGCTTTACAGACTCTGAAACACCTGATGATAGAATGTCCAACAGTGCATGAGGAACGGATACTAATTTTGGGGCATTTTGTGAATAAGGAGGAATGGCTGTTGGTGAATGATTTTTGGCCACGCCTGATAAGTGGTAATGAAACACCTGTTATGATAGCTGTGTTTAAAATTCATGAACAAAATGAATGTTTTTGAAGTCGGTTTGAGTTGAAATGGGTACTGTAAATCTGTTACGTGGAATATAGAGGCATGGAGTACTTTGTGGTTTTATTGGAGCAGAATCACTATCTATGTTGATATTGAATTTTTGCTAGGACCTACATTTATTTAATGTATGTATTTTAAAATGTTAATCTTGTGAATTTTGTGAACTTACTTATTTTGTCTTTTTAATTGATAAATTAAATGGTGCTATGGGTATGGATTTGCTTTCTTTCGCTTGTGTAAGGCTTACTTGGTTTAAACCAATATCACAATTAAAAAAAGAATGACTTAAGATCTGCAAGTACTTTTCTAATCCCAACCCTTTTCATGCCAGTTGTGCTGCATTATCTCCATTTTAACATGGCTGGCGTAACCCAGTTGCCCATCTTCACACCGCTGTCTGATCTCCTTCTCTACCTTCAACTGATCCATCTTCTCTCTTTTTCTACAATATATTTCCGCAGTTGTTTTTCCTATGTACACTCCCTGGATTGTGGCTAACCATTATATATCTATGCCATAGTCCTGTACAACTCTCCAAAGCTTCGCCCAGCTGACTGTATCAAAGCTCTATTGCAGTTCTATAAGCTCTGTATTACAGCGTCTCCACTGTACTAACGTATACATGGAGATTATCAGCCACAGGAGGAAACAATGGTCTATGGAACTGCATCACAAACTGCTGCAATTTGGGGTGATTTCCACTGCTCAAGCACTGAGCAGAAAAATATTTGACCATATTCCAGATGGTCTACGCTTAAAGTCATCTGTGCTTTATCAATGTCAATTAACAAAAATATTCACTGCAATAGAAACAAAACTGTCCTTTGAGTGACGATAGAGAATCACTTCAAAGCAAAAAGTTGATGAGAGTATAAATGCAATGTCAACATTGTGCTGGAATACCGCCCAACGCTATTTGCGTTACTGCAACTGGGTCCGGCGCAGTTTTGGGCTGGATCCCGAGTTGCGGGGGCGGTGGCGGTAATTGCGCCAGCGGTAATGGCGGCAAAAAAGTCTGAAAAAGGGCAGTAAGTGGAAACCTTTACCTCCAGATTTTTGCTGGAGGTAAAATTCCAACTTACGGCCCAGCTCAAGATTTGGTCAACCCTTAAATGCGGTGGTAATAGCATTACCGCCGCATTTAAGGGCTGAGGCCCAACTCGTGATGAGTCCCAAAGTCTGCAGTATAATGCACTATTTTAACCTATTATTCAAAATGTTTTCTAGGGCCAGGGGAGAATCTCCCCTCCCTCCCCTAAACCTGTTTTCGTTACTTCAGGCTCTCTCGCTATGCTCCGTCACTCTTGCATATTTTTGGCAAATATTTACACCCTATAATAATTACAACAGTAGGAAATACTTACATTTTTGTCTGAGCTATGCCTTATATCAAATCTTTAGTTACAGAAGACGTGTGTGTCGCTGAAATTTGTTACATTATATGCACTCCTACCAGTTGTGAGAAACCAGAAGGTGTCTCATCCACTAGTCCCCGGGATCTGTAATCCAGGGGGCCAGGACACAGCCATTGCTTTTGGATCTAATTCCGGGGGTGGACCAGTGTGGCAGGATCACCTGGGTGAGGGGTGTTCGGGCAGTGGAAGTGGGACAGCGATATCCCCTTCCCTGTAGCACCTTTACCCCATCCTACGAGGCAGGATATTTAAGAACTCAGCCCCCCCCTGTTAAACACAAACACGTTCTCACAGACATCCCGCTATGAGAGAAAATGGACTAACACCCGAGCCGTAAACCTGATGTGCCCTAATACAATGGTCAGCCAATTATTGACCATCACACACACCTGACTTCCATTAATCTCCCCCACATGGATAAAAGGTGGAGCATAAGAGCACACTCTGAGCAAGGCAAAGCACACAAGGAAACAGCAGTTCCAAGATGGCAGTTTAACAAGAGGAGAAAGACGGCGAAACAGATGTGGATCGCAAGGAAGGTAGTTCCTTTGACTTTTTCGACAAGGAACCGTTACTTTCACTAAGCCTCGAGAATAGAAAGCGTAAGACCAGGAAACCAGGCTGAGGAATCCTGTATTGTGTGACTGAGGTACCCGGGGCCCTCCCGCGTCGATAATCAGGGCGGGGAGAACCGCCAGCTGCCTTGGTACTGTCCTTGGCTCTAACAACAAAGCAGCGATAGTGAAATCAACACAGTCGGTGAGTTGGGGAGACTGATACAAGACTGGTCTGTGTTGAAGCTACGGTTGCAAGCAGCAACATTGTATGGCGAGCGCTGGAACGAACATTTCATGAAACACGTGTGATAACCAACGCGAGTAAAGTTGAACTGCAGATTTAAAACCAAGATACGATACCTTTACCAGAGTGGTCCGGCACCATGTGTGTGCTCAGTCGAAGGTCTCTGTAAGGTATCCAGCTGAGAGTTAACAAAAGTGAAAGAGTGGCAAAGGATTGTGAATTGAAGCGGTCCTGCACGGGTCAAACAAGCGGGTCAAGCAAAATCCTGTACACAATCGAAGGTCTTCGATGTTGATACAGTAAAGAAAGTTGATGAGGATTGTAAATCACCTAAGAAAATTGTGTATATGTGAAATACAAAGGAAAGGAACTTTGTGTGTTTGTTGCATCAGGCCCTCTGAAAGAAGAGACTTCTGATGACAGAGAGACTTTGGCACAGAAGGCCATGATGTTGAAGTTTTGAACTGCACCCTCATGGTAGAGAAGCTAGAGACTGTGCTAAACTGGAGTGTGCTGCCTTGTGTCGTGCTAAAAATGTGGGGAAGGGAAGCCAACAACTTGAATATGCTGACATATCATTTCTTGAACACTTTTCTTTTGCATAACATTATTTCCCACACTATTTGTATTTAGAGGTAAGGATTGGCAATAGGTTTATTAGTATAGGGCCTTTTATTTTGACAAGACACCACCAGGACTGTTATTTGATGGTTGTGGCTCGCTCCCATCTTTAGTTCAATAAACCTCTTGAACTGTGGTCACTTGTGTCTGTTGTACTGTTGATACCATGCCTTCCTTACACAATGCATAAAACAAACAATACCATCGAAAACAAATTGTAACTCTCAAATTTGCACAATGTAAAACATTGTTCATGTTTTATTCTTGTGACACTTTACTTTTAAAATCAAACCGTGATCTTTAATAGATATTTTGAAATGTACTAATCCTAAGAAAACAGTTCGGTTTTCTAGGATTTCCTTTTTCTAAGGAAAATTCTAAGTGTCTCTTAGTTGCACCTTCCCTGAATTATTTTGTAACGAAGGCAATTGTTTTTATAAAGTACAAAGCACTTGTTTAAAATGAAAAACATTTGCAAACACGCGTTTCACTCTACAGATCTGTCAAATTACAGTATCCTTAGTGAGCTTCTTCAGGGCAATTGTACAATGAATCTACATATTGCTATCCTTCATATACATGTCTTTGAATTCTCATGTTCCATGTATTTTAAATCGGTTTTAAATCTGTTCACATCTTTCATAAACCACCAATTAGTCTGGACACTGTAAGAAATTATTTGAATCAATATAAAAGCAATAATAGTATGGGGGAGAGATAAAAAAAAAGAAATGTACATTTGCACAGAAATACATAATAAAACAATTCATTTACTTTTCACCCAAATAAATAAAAAATAATACAATTACCTCAGGGAAGGCCAATAGTAATTGGGATTAGAATCAGAATTGACACTTTCCTTAATTCCATGGTATTAAAATGTCTTGATACACCAGAGAGGGCATCCACATACTTCAACAGGTATAGCATAGTGAATGGAAAGAAAAATACTGGCTGGTCATCGTAGATGTAGTTGTGTTGTACACATCAATAGAACATGGCCTGGCTTTAAAGGCAATAGAATATTATTGTACCAACAAATCTGCCTCCTATTTCTTGGAAAAGCAACCTCAACACACAATATACATCCTTGACTATCGATAGCCTCACGATACCGGTCTCCGTTTCAGTAAAGACTCTGGGAGCCTACCTTGATGCCTCTCTCTCTCCCTGGCCCACAAAGTGAATTCCATTGCCTACTCTGCTGCCCACACCACAAAACTGACCAATGTGTGCAGACCATTCGTATCACCTGACATACCCAAACGAGACCACATCTCTGCTGCAAGAAGAAATGTTCATTGGCTCCCTACACAAGAAATGATAACCTTTAAAACACTGTCTATCACCGAAGATTGGTTCTCCAGCTCTGCTCCCCCTTACCTCACAGAAATGTACAAAAAATCAGCCTATGAGACCTACCAGTTCTGCCTATGCAAACCGCCTCATCCTGCCCAAATGTAAAGGGGCTAAAGCAGGCGGTCAAGCTTCCCAGTCATTGTGGTCAAACTTTGGAACACTCTACCACCCACCCTGAGAGCCGAACAATCGATCGGACTGGGCTTTCCAGTAAGCGCCTGAAAACTTGGCTCTTCACATAGTTTCCAGGGCTTGATCCGGCCTGGACACCTTACTAGCTACAAAAAACCCTAACCTTGCAACTTGTACTGTAATCTGCACTTAGTATAGTGCGCTCTACATATGTACAAAATAATTAAATAGATTTGACGGGTATTGACATTAACATGTATTGAATAACAACTATTTTCTATTCAATGACAACCTATATAAACAATGTAGAGGGGTAGCAATGGGTGTGCTCCCAGTCTATTGCCAATTTAGCAATGAGTTGAATAAACACTTATTTTGCCACAGCAAATAATAGATATCATGAAATGGGCAGGAGGTATAGACATCCTACTAATGTGGAATGGGAGAGAACCTCATTTAAAAAATAAATAATCTGAAGTGAAAAATGTATGTTTGTGATGACTTTCAATACAAAGTCATAAGATCAATAAATTGATCAATAAACATTGGAACATATTCAGAACAGACAGAGAATTACATACATTGAAAACAAACCTCAGATAGTATTTAAGAAAGCAAAAACCCTAAAAAATATATTAAGACCAAGCTTTTTACAAAAGCTCATCAAAGAAACAAGGATTGAAAAATGGACCAGGAAACCTCTTACAGGTAAATGTGGCTAGTATAGCAAATGCAAACTTGCAGAAAAAAACAAGGTGGAATTCAAAGATGGTTAGACAGAATAATACCGATGAACCCATTTTATAAATTGTACGAGTAACTATATTGTATATGCAATCACTTGTATATGTGACAACGTGTATATTGAGAGTATGATAACACCACCCAAACACCGGATATATGAACACCTAGGAGGAATAACGACCAAGGAAATAAAACCACCACTGCCATCCCAATTGACAAATGAACATGAAGGCAAACCAACTAGATGAATCCGATTCTGTGGAACTGAAAAAGTGGAAATAAATGTGAGGGGTGGTGATTGCAAAACTCGGCTAAGAGAAAACGAAACGAGAAACATCTTGCTTCTTTGTACTACAAGTGTGGGACTCAACAAGAATAATGATTTACACTGTGTCCTACGCTAGATATTCAAGATAAAGAGATAAGAGATACATTGTTGTCATTAAAGATTACTACTAACATGGTTATTTGACTCCTGGGACTCTTATCTTGATTAAAATGATGAGATGGAATTGAAAAAGGTGAAGTAGAATAATTGTTTTCTAGGGTAGTCTTTTTTCCATCTACAGGAATAAAGTACGAAGTGATAAGGCAATTTATAGATAGAAGAAATAGCAAATTGAAGTTATTGAGAAAGGGTATTCTTTCTCAAAACAAACGACAATAATCAAAAAAATAAACAAGATCATGTAATAAACAATGAAATGATGTAATCATCCTGAATTTGTGAAAACATTAAGCATGTAGATTAGGATCTTCTATACGCTAGATCTGTAGTGAGTAATCAAGGATAATACGTTATTATGAGAGATATGTACCAACATATGGAGGCTCAAAGAAAACATTAATAGGGTCCATTAATAGATAATTGAAATCTCATTTTGATAAATATGAGATGGAATTGCTAAAGGATTGGCTGACCAATCTTGATTATTCTTCCATGAGTGTTTCCTTTATTTCTATGAATTAACCAATGAATAACAAGGTGATTAATCATTAACACAGGGACTGAAACACTCGTCAGTGCAACTAATAAATGGATCAAGAGCTGGTGAAAAAGGACTGTATCCACGGAATTTATGGCAATAATGAAATAAATACAAAAGATCATGAAATACACAACCTGGTAATGCATATATTTTAGTTCTGTGGAAAATAATAATGTATACATCAGGAAGTAAAACATAGTACAGTAGAGTTCAACACTAAAATACATCTATTATTTGAAAAAGCTTAACTAACCAAGTGGACTAAATGACTAGAACGTATATGGAATAGGCCACTCCAATTTGGATACGTATTTGTCTTGTGCACACTAAGATTTGCTAGTCCTCTTTTTGTTGATTTTGTATAAATTAACAAGTAATGCACATATCGGGAATTAAATAATAGAACAGGAAAGGTCAATACTAAAAGACACTTGTTATTTGAAAAACACCAAGCAGACTTAATGACTAGTAATTATATTATTTATAGTAATTATATTGAAAGGACCACTTGAAGATGGATGCCTATTTTCCTGTTGAACACTTAGAACTGCTAGTTCTCTTTTTGTTGTTAAAAACACATGGGGCTTTAAATAGTCCCAAAATGGCAGATGCGATCATCCAACAGGATTGCCGTCAACACACACGCAAATCTTTGCTGTGTGGATTGCAAACCTAAAAGAGATATGTGCCAACTGGAATAGTGAAATGGATGTTATCTATGGCTTATTTTGTCAAAGTACAGATAGTTTTGCAACATTCTAAATAGTTTGATATTAAATTACCAGGTAAGAAACAAGTTAACAAATAGATGATTGTAACCGGATTGTATGTGAAAAACAGACCGTGATTTAGGACAAACCTGCTAAAGGGTAAGTTCCCTCTTTTTTAAATGGAGAGAATATAAAAATGTGTATATACAGTTTTTGTAATATTCATAAAACATTTAAACCCAAACACAAGAAATACATGTTTTAGAATTTATTTTCCAGAAATGTCACGGTTGAAACGTACCTAATAAATTACAAGTGATGAGACAAACCTAGGATAAGCAAAATTATCATAAGGCTTATATGTTAAAACAATTTTGAACAAGCATGGATACAACTATACAGCAGTAAGTCAATACATAGGTAAAAACTAAATAGAATTAAACACTAAACGAAAATATAATATACCAATGAGGTATATTATTTACAAGAAACCATAGGAGATGGATAAGTAACATATTTCTCTTTATTTCTCTCTGTGTACTATTATTACTTTTATATTAATTTAAATAATTTCTTACACAATACAGACTAATTGGTGTATTATGAAATATTTGAACCGATTTAAAAACTATTTAAAATACATGGAACGTGAGACTGCAATGAAACTAATATGAACAATAACAATATATAGATTCATTGTACAATTGCCCTGAAGAAGCTCACTAAGGATACTGTAATTTGACAGATCTGTAGAGTGAAACGTGTTGGCAAATGTTTTTTGTTTTGACAAGTGCTTTGTACTTTATTCAACAACAATTTTTTTGTTACAACATAACTGTCATGGGCACTAGCTTAGCTAGCACTACTAAGTCACCTTCATATTCAATTCATGATGGCAAGAAGGGAAAACAGGCAGGAGCACTGTGGGTGAGAGCATGGCGAGCAAGGATAGGGTTAATATCCATTTCATCCATTGGTACTCCCTACTCCCATAGAGTAACATGAGACTTCCTGTTTCCACTAGTAGGGATTCTTTTGTGCCAACCCAGAACTACGTTGAACACTCTAGTCTTCGGGTGTGGCTCTCTATAAAAGCCACGCCTAATGAGCAACCCATGCTTCGTGTGCTTTCTGTAGCTTCGAGCACACGCTTACCTGGTTCCTGAGATTTCTAGAGCATTCTTCAGCCTTTGTGACCGGCAGATCAGTCTTCTTCACTGCGACAATCGCTCCTGAAAAGAGAAGAACAGAGGCGTATGCTAATAAGCGGTTTTCTACTCACCTTTTTCAGCGCTCGTCCGGCGATTTCGCGACTTCTTTTCTACTCGCGGACCGACAAGTCACTCCCGCTTGTCTTCTCTGCAATCGCTTTCGGATTCTCCGTTCCCGAGTGACCTTTTGGCAACCTGCAAAGAGAAAAGAACAAGGAAAGACAGGTCAGAACTTGAAGACACATTGTTGGCAAAAACATTTATAGACAATACGAACTTGAACTTTGTCGCATGCTTTCACCCAGTGAAGCAACTGGGATTCCAAGGACATATAGCACTTACCTGATCCGAAAAGAGGTCAATTTCTGCACACCTGCAATTCCCGTAGTACGAAGGCTCCAGTGAGGTAACTGGCCTTGGGACACTCTTAGGAGTACAAGACTCCACTATCCAAAATAAACGGTGTTTGCATCGCAATTCCAGTGCAGCAACCAGCAAAACCAGCACCAAGTCAGCACGACAGCCAGCTGGCCCACACCATAGCGCCCCCTGCAGAGGCAGGACGGAGCGCTCGCCTTTCCAAACTAAGAGGTGAGCCCTCAGACACTATATTTCAGCACACAGAGGGAGAGGGAAAGGTTCCCTGGGTTAGGGTAGTACCACTCACTAACCCATCATTCTCCTTAGAGGTAGAACTCCCAGTATTCCGGGTGAGGAGAGGGCATGGCAGAGGTCGGCAAACTCCATCGCTCCTGCGGAGATTCAGGTGAGCGTGACAATAACTCAGAAAAGGTGTAACTAAGGAAAAAGTTCATTTTTCCTTAGAAAAGGGGAATCCTAGAAAACAACATTTTTCTTAGTATTAGTACATTTCGATATATCTATTTAAGACCACGGTTTGATTTAAAAAATAATTGTCACAAGAATAAAACATTGATTATGTTTTAAATAGTTCAAATTTGAGAGTTTCTTTTTTTTCCCATGTTTTTAAAATATGTACAACTTCCAATAAAACAACTTGCCAGCCGCCACTGCTGGCTGGTATATTTGAGGGCTGGACACGGCCCCCTTTTTTCTATGCTAGGTGGGATATTTAAGCTTTTAGTTAAAGAAAATGTACATCTTTCACCTAGAGCAGTGCGAGCCGCTGCAACGGCATGATCATCATGGACATTGCGCACACATGCTGGTCCAGGTTGGCCCACAGTGTGGCGTACCCTGCGCTATATTAAGGAGCTTGAGGGTGGGGGGTTGAGGGCTCAGCATGGCCACAAAGGTTTGTGCTACGCCACCGGTCTCTTATTAAGTGTTGTGGGTGCAAGTGTAGGATATTTCACTACGTCGCATGATATTTCTATATGATATTTGATTTGCTGGTCACAAGTTACGCTAAACAAGCAATGACAATGGAATTAGCTTTTCCATCTAATCTGTTATGCTAAGCAAAGTTTCTTTTAGATGGAAAAACTGATTCTATTTTCATTGCTATGATTGAAGGCTAGTTCTCCTATTTGGTGATCGTGTTAACCTGAGAAAATGTAATAATACTTTAAAAACTTTGCCTAAGAACTATAGAGCAATGCTTTATTGTCACCCTTAAACGACACCTCGACTTCAATTATTTGTTTAAATTAATATTATGATCAGTGATTTCTGGATAATCACAGACAGTAAGACATATATGACCACAGTGCTCCAGATAAGATTTTGAGGTGGGAGTATTTTACTCTCTATTTTTAAACTTTGAGAGTAAATGTGATTTCAAGAGTGTAAAAATTACTTTTCTCATTTGCAAGAGAGTAAACTGTATGTGACATCCTGCCAACGTGTGCACAATCTATTTGGAAATCATTACCATGCAACAACTTTCTGCATTGTGACAGAATAGACCTTTAAGTATTTCTCTAATGTCTGGCCATTTGATCTCTCCTGTATGTAGTTAAATGTTGACAACACAAAAACCTAGCCAATTACATAGTAAAGCAAACATGAATTGTACTATGCGTTTTGATGTTCGATAACAGAATTGTCTTTTGATATTTAATGAAAGTCCTCATTTCCTGAAACTATTACTACCTAATGGTATGCCAATGTTATAACACAACAGCGCAGAGAGGCAGGGACTCCATGCTAAATTCTATAACTAACTTCATGGTCAAATTGTTATTTATATAGCACGTTTGGCAAAGCGCTGTACACAGAACATATTTATCACAATTATCACCAAACCGAAGTTGGTACTCCTTTATCGACCTCGAAAGGATGAAAGGCTTAGTTGGCCTTGCCGGGATTCGAACCTGCAACCTACAGATCACGCACAGATTGCAGCAACGAGTGCTCAACCGTCTATCTTATTGGTTAACATCCTTCAGAGATCGGTAAACTAAGTATCGAGTGAGGTATAATATTCAGAGTGCCTAGATGTTGGACGAACCAGGCATAAAGCGCTACATAAAGTTAAATACGTATCTGGATTATCACAGTGACAGGTTTTGCTAAGTTTCTATTTCAATTAGAGACTTAGGTTCCCTGGAGTGTCAGGTTTTGGATGTTTTAATTGTAGTCTTGAATATTTGACAGGGTATAACACCTGTAATTGGTGTAATTACAATCACTGACCCTTGAGCAAAGACTTTGCTGCCACTGACCATTTATAGTAATGCACCCCATTCACTGCAAGGTTGAATGTATATAAACTAGACTGTACATACTCATTTTACACACTGTTTTTATAATTAGAGTGTAGATTAAATTATAAGTATAAAAATTAACTGCCTCTGCATGATTATGCACACAGCACAAGAAGGCTGAAAAATAAAATTGTGCAATACTGGTTTGCTTCCACTGGAATAAAGAGCATATTTTGTTACAAAAGATGAATTCTCAAATGCAACTTAGTTTTCCATCTTATTAAATATGCAATCCTGAAATGCTATGAAAATTAATATGCACAATGCTTATGTTTGCTCCATGAGCATCTACACATAACAGAGCAGAAGCTGAACGGTTAGCGATTTCTTTTTTGAAAGCTGAAAGGCTGCAGAGAAAATAAAATCTGTTTTAGAGGCTTTTCTCCATGGCTTGCTATTACATCTATGTAGATAAAAATCAAAAGAAGCGTTCTGGTTTCTGTCAAGTATCCTGACCTTTGCACTGCCCTCTGCTCTAAACCTTTGCGTAAATGTACTCAGGAAAATAATAAAGCTGTCGTACTTACAAGATTTTCATGCATAAAAAGGCCTGGTACGACGCTTATCTGGCGGCCTGTATGACCATTTATTTTATGTTGTCAATATTATCTGATTCAGTCTAAGTGCACACACTCATATAATAAAGGCTTTGTTATATGTATGCTTTTAGAGTGGGACTCTTATTTGTGAATGCATCCACTGATTAGCGTATATATTATGCTTCATTTAGAACCCACCTAATGTATGCATCAAAAAAGGTTTTTATTTACAAATGGTACAATCGAAGTTAGACTCCAGGAATCCAGCACATGATGCAATACATGTTATGTTAAAGGTTGTTGTGCCGGCGCACTGTTGCCACCTGCGTGGTCTCTTGGCGCTCTGGCGGATCTGTAATGCCAAGATTGTGTCAGGTCTCTTAGTAGGAGTGGGCGGGAGAAAGAGCAAGAGAACTGTGATGTGCTGTTTGCAGCTTCAGTTTGGAGTAACCTATCACTGAGCGTAGGTGTGTTTTTCAGTAGTCACCATCTGGTGTTTGGCAAGGTCATATGTGTTTGTTTCGTTGTTGCAGTGTTGTGCCGTTCCCAGTTCTGTTGGCCATGGGATGTACTGGTTGTTTCCTTGGTTGTCGGGTGTAATCATGTGTTCATCCATTGGTAGAGTTCTTTGAGACAGTCTGTTAGTGTTGGCTTCTGCCCTTGTTTAAAGCCGATTTTGTAGATGATTTGGATATCATGTGCGTAGTTGTAGCATGTGATGCCATGTCTTTTGATGAGGTTGATTAGTGGCTTCATATACATGTTGAAGAGAAGTGGGGATAATGAGGAGCTTGTGCAACTCCACAGGTGGTGTCCCGTGGTGCGGATTTGAATGGTGTTAGCCATACTGTTTCTGTTCTTTCGGACAAGAAAGAGTTGATCCAAAGCAGCGCTGTGTCGCCAATCCCTATTTCTTCCAGTCTCTTGACGAGGGTGTTATGGTTGACTGTGTCGAATGCTGTTAAGAGGTTGAGTAGTAGCAGTGCCGAGTTTGTGTTGGAGTCTGCGTTGGTCTTTAGGTCACCTCATATAGAGAGTAGTGCCGTCTGTTTCTCTCATGGGTCTGAAGCCTACTTGTGCATGTTTCAATAGTTTGTCATTTTCGACATGTTCCAGTGTTTGTTTGTAGACGTAGGTCTCTAATAGTTTTCCCGGGAAAGGAATGTTTGAGATCGGTCTATAATTTGAGAGGTCTTCCACTTCGCCCTTTGTATCTTTGAGGAGCGTTTTGGTACAGGCAGCTTTGAAGGCTAAAAATGACAGATTGAAGCAGTTTTGGTAGTATTCCAATGGTGTACCCTGTGTAAGGATTGATTTGTGGATGTCCGGTGGACAGGGGTCCATTGGAGAGCCTACTTTGTTGCTTTTGTTCACCAAGCTGAAGACCTTTTCTTTTGACATTTGGCCGAAACTGTTCAGTCTGTTCTGTGGTCCCAGTGTTGGTTAGAAGTGCTGAATGGTCTGGTTGATTGGTTTACTTTGTATGATCCGATGGTAATTGGTGATTTTATTCTTAAAGTGATCTTTGTGAGGGCACTGATGTGTTATTTGACCTGGGGGGATTTCTCATCTTGTTTCCAATGTTGTATCGTTCTTTCTGAGTTTTGGTGGCTTTTGTGATCCGGTCGTTGTATTTCTTTTTTGCTTTGAGAACTTTTTATGATCGCATTTGATTTTGGTATGATATTCTTTTGGCTTGGTCTTCGTATTTTCTGCATTCTTGCTCTAGTTTCTGATTTGTTTTCATTTCTTTGAGGTGAACCATCTTGCCACTGCTTTCTTTCGTGATAGGATGAGAGTTTTCCCAGGTAGATGCTATCTATTGTTTCCACAATCCATTTCAGGATTAGGTCTGTTTTTATAGTGAATAACTGATCCTTGCAACAGGTGGCTCAGGTACAACTTACCCCCAAGGCACGGACCGCAAAAAATCCAGCACATGATGCAATACATTAAAAGAAAATCCATTACAAGTTGCCTTCACTTTTTACCAGTTGGGGGTTGATATAAGACAATTGCAAGTGGTTAACTCTGTACCCTGATTTAGTAAGGGCTTGACAAAGTTAAAAAATGAAAATTCATGTAGCTTCCCATCGTCGTAGCTTTAGTTCTCTATTCCCGCCCATGAGAGAAGGTGGTGTATGCTCTGTTCATATGAATTACATTTTTGAAAGTTTCTCATTCTTATGATGAATATGCCAGTGGATATTATAATGTTGTTAAGTTTGATGTTGCATGTATGTTGCAAATTAGTTGTCTGTAATGGACGTGATGTCCCAGGATGGAGCCATGCGGTTGCCATGGTTTCAGCACCTAAAAACCTGGAATCCTTGGGTTTACTGATATTTGGACCAATCCAGATATAATTTGTAGTGGTGCTCAGACCCTTTTTAGCAATGCCTTAAATGTAGTGAGGGTGGATGAAATGTGTGCAGAGGTGGACCAATCTAATTCATGTTTAAGTTATTGGATGTTAAAACAGACTCTGGGCTATGAAGACTACTTGGATAGAATGCATCCCAAGCAGAAGAGATCTTTGTTCACTAAAGCTCGCTTGGGCCTTCTTCCTGTGGCAGCTGTCAAGTCCAATAGCCGGTCCGATATGCCGGTCAGATAGCACACCGAGTAGAGCGCTTGCTTTGACATCTGTGCAGAGCATGCTGACGCAGGTTCGAATCCCGGCATGGCCAAACTCAGCCTTTCATCCTTCCGAGGTCGATTAATGAGCACCACTCTGTCATGCCTGCGCCAAGGGCGCATACATTGGCAATCAATATGGACAAATGGTTATTCATTTATCTACAGAAAACTCCTGGATCTACCGCTATTCACTATTTGGACTTTATTTCCCATTTGCAAGACTTTGGTGCCTTTTTATTTTTCCCTGAAAACTACACTTACCATAATGCACTTGGCTTTAACAATCCATTCCTGGCTATTCCTATTTTTCTTTATCAGAACTACAATCCCCAGAAGCCCTAGGGATTTGCTCTGCTCCCACCAGCTCAGGAACAGAGAGGGAGGTGGCCGATTGTCTGCAGGTGGGCTGAGCCAGGTGAAACCAATTAGCCTGCCTCTGTGCTGGGCTGGGCAGTATAAAGCCTGCTGCCTGCGAGAGCTCAGTCTCTTGCATTGAGAGTCCTTCCTCCTCCTTTCGCGAGTGTCTTCGGATCCTTGTATGCTGTTTATCCTCACTCCTGCTGGGACCCTGCCTTACAGCTTGTTACACCCTGCTGCCTACAGCCCTAGCCTTTTGGGCTTCCTGCCTTGTTGCTTGCTCCACCCTGCTGCCTCCAGTCATTGCCTTCCAGGCTCCCTGCCTCTCAGCCCTGCTCCTCTGGGCCCTCCACACGGCAGCTGATCACGCTCTGCTGCCTTCCAGTCTCCGCCCTTGCCCTGCCGGGCTCTCCACATTGCAGCGGATCACGCTCTGCTGTCTTCCAGTCTCCGCCCTTGCCCTGCCGGGCTCTCCACCCTGCAGCGGATCACGCTCTGCTGTCTTCCAGTCTCCGCCCTTGCCCTGCCGGGCTCTCCACCCTGCAGCTGATCACGCTCTGCTGCCTTCCAGTCTCCGCTCTTGCCCTGCCGGGCTCTCCACATTACAGCGGATCACGCTCTGCTGCCTTCCAGCCTTCGCCCTTGCCCTGCCGGGCTCTCCACATTGCAGCGGATCACGCTCTGCTGTCTTCCAGTCTTCGCCCTTGCCCTACCGGGCTCTCCACATTGCAGCGTATCACGCTCTGCTGCTTTCCAGCCTTTGCCCGTGTCCTCTGGGCTCCCTGCTTGCAGCCTATCTCACACCGGCTGCCTTTGCCCTTGTCCTCTGGGCTCCCTGCTTGCAGCCTATCTCACACCGGCTGCCTTAGCCCTTGTCCTCTGGGCTCCCTGCTCTGCAGCCTCCTCTCTCCGGCTGCCTTAGCCCTTGTCCTCTGGGCTCCCTGCTCTGCAGCCTCCTCTCTCCGGCTGCCTTTGCCCTTGTCCTCTGGGCTCCCTGCTTGCAGCCTATCTCACACCGGCTGCCTTTGCCCTTGTCCTCTGGGCTCCCTGCTTGCAGCCTATCTCACACCGGCTGCCTTAGCCCTTGTCCTCAGGGCTCCCTGCTCTGCAGCCTGCCTCTCTCCGGCTGCCTTTGCCCTTGTCCTCTGGGCTCCCTGCTCTGCAGCATTCCTCACTCCGGCTGCCGTAGCCCTTTTCCTCTGATATTTCTACCTTACCGTCCCACTCTTGTGGGCTTACTCCTTGCCTTCCTGCTCCTCTGAGCGCTCCACCTACCTTTCTGTCCTCTGCTATCATATCCTGTTACTCGACTTTCCCTTCCTATCCTTCTGCTAGTTTGCTATCATCTCCTTTCCTGGATTTGTCTGTTGTATCTTCTCTTGTACTGTTTGTAGACCCTTTGTACAGAGCTTGTCTGCTGGTTCCCATCAGTCAACCTCTGCCCCTTCCCTTGTCTCGTTTCAATATCACAGACACCCATAGCTGCTGTTCCAAGTTATGAGCAAACAGCGTGGGCCTCTGTTATAGCAAACTGTGCAGAAGGCTAGAGTATTTCCAAGGTTCGTGGAATACTCTTTTCCTATTTTGCATACACCCCAAGAGGGTATTCTCTCTATACCTTTTCCCTTGCTACTCTTCCCTATTCTTCACTCCCTTTCCTTTCCGCGGTGTGTGTTCCTATCTGTCCACTTTATTTCAACACCCAAACTCGTCTGGGTGTCTGGTGCCACTCGTATTAGAGTGCCATCCTTGACAGAATGCAAGAGCCAAAAATTTCTTATTCCGTTGGCCGGAAGGGCACACACAGACCAAAGATGCTTCCCTTTCGAATTAAGAAACCTTTGCATAAACCTATGGTTTCCCTAAGGACAGCAAACAAGAAACTTAGTCTAAAGGACAGTCTCGCCTTAGAAAACAAAGATTTACAAGCACGGTACTATACCCACTGGCTAGCTGACCCTTCTTCCATGTACAACTATTATGACATTTGCGACTACGATCCGCAGTCCTTATCGGTTGAAGAGCTACAGCAAGATAATGAATTCTTACAGATCTTGTTAGCCCAAACAGTGAAAGACACTCCTGAGCCTGATAATTTTTCTAACACTGTTACAGCCAAGGATATTGCACTCATTGTGGGGGTCTCTAAACCAGAGTACGCTGTTGCTAGAGTGATATGTTCAAGATCTGATTGGCAAGCTCCCCAGTCTACTGGACACCCTCATTTGACAGGACACGGTATTATGTATCCTGAGGTTAGTTCACCTAGTCCTGGGTACAAAAGACCAATACTGACCATCGGTGGTCTTAATACTTCCCCAGTATCTACCAACCACAATAACCTTAAGGTCAGTCTTCCCATTGCTACAACAGAATACTCTGCCACACCAGATTCTGAAGCTTTAGATCAGGCTAATGAAACATACCTGCTACAAGAAAAACTCCTCCGCCTTAAAAGAAAGACCGAAGATCTCTACGATGACTTTGTTTATTTACATAGTAAAAATTCTATGAAGGGACACAACATTCCAGACCTTTTGACACATTGTCCTACACCCGAAATACTGTCTTTAGAGATCAACTTGGTAATGCCTGGAATTGCCACGCAGAAAAGGATACAGATGTATACCAAGCAGATGGAAGACCTAAATTTAGCATATGCATCCCTTTTAGAGTCTGACACAGCTCTTTCACTTTCCAACCACAGTAACTCAGGTTCTGGGACCCTAGACCATGATTCCAATCCTGAACAATACCCGGTACCTGCCTGGAATCCAGCCTTTCCATCAGTCAATATCCCAGACCCACCAAGTAATCTGAGCACACCAGACTTTGAAGATAAGCCTGCAGAACGCCTACCCAATCATGATCCCACATCTGTCTTATTATCTGTTCCTATATCTGCTAGCCCAATCTCTGCTGCTCCCCCTGCTGATACTTCTAAATCTGCTACTGTTGCAGCAGCTCACATCTCTCTTTTCGCAGCAGAAGCACCCCATTCCTCTCTGCCTGCAAGGACAGAACTTGTTGCTAAATCAGACAACAACTTTTCTTTTGGGATTACAGCTCCGGTTATTCTTGCTGGCGCCTCTGCAGCACTAAAACTACCAGACTCTACTCTATCAGTCTCAGGTGCGTCCCTGTCCACTGGTTCTTCTATGGCACCCACTCTCCCAGTTGCTACAGCATCGGAACTATCCACAGCCGTTCATGATCTCTCTGCTGCGGTGGCTTCTGAAATTCCTACAAATCATGGAGAACCCGCCATTGTGACTCCTGACGTTTCTGCGGCTAATCTTGACTCTGCCATTGCTGTGTCTGATGCCTTGGGAAACCTTGCTAAAGAAACCAACTCTGCTGTACCTCTGGCTCCACCTTTCACCACCTTACTGTCACCTTTCAAAGCAAGCCTTGCCATGGAACCTGTAACAGACATTCACAGTTCCTCTATTCATGAACACTCTGTTGGGTTTTTTGCTCCAAAGACTTTGTCTTTTCTGATTTCTACCATAAAGATTCAGCACATTGATACCGTCTCCACCTTTCAAGACTCCCACATTACAACCTTAACAAGTTTTTTGTGCTTCATGATATGCCTTTTTGGAATAAGACTCTTTCACGGTGTGACAGACCTTCCTCCTGTTGGTCAGTCTTCAGGGAGCCTGGAGAGGGGCCTGGAGAGGGGCATACTGTCATGCCTGCGCCAAGGGCGCATACATTGGCAATCAATATGGACAAATGGTTATTCATTTATCTACAGAAAACTCCTGGATCTACCGCTATTCACTATTTGGACTTTATTTCCCATTTGCAAGACTTTGGTGCCTTTTTATTTTTCCCTGAAAACTACACTTACCATAATGCACTTGGCTTTAACAATCCATTCCTGGCTATTCCTATTTTTCTTTATCAGAACTACAATCCCCAGAAGCCCTAGGGATTTGCTCTGCTCCCACCAGCTCAGGAACAGAGAGGGAGGTGGCCGATTGTCTGCAGGTGGGCTGAGCCAGGTGAAACCAATTAGCCTGCCTCTGTGCTGGGCTGGGCAGTATAAAGCCTGCTGCCTGCGAGAGCTCAGTCTCTTGCATTGAGAGTCCTTCCTCCTCCTTTCGCGAGTGTCTTCGGATCCTTGTATGCTGTTTATCCTCACTCCTGCTGGGACCCTGCCTTACAGCTTGTTACACCCTGCTGCCTACAGCCCTAGCCTTTTGGGCTTCCTGCCTTGTTGCTTGCTCCACCCTGCTGCCTCCAGTCATTGCCTTCCAGGCTCCCTGCCTCTCAGCCCTGCTCCTCTGGGCCCTCCACACGGCAGCTGATCACGCTCTGCTGCCTTCCAGTCTCCGCCCTTGCCCTGCCGGGCTCTCCACATTGCAGCGGATCACGCTCTGCTGTCTTCCAGTCTCCGCCCTTGCCCTGCCGGGCTCTCCACCCTGCAGCGGATCACGCTCTGCTGTCTTCCAGTCTCCGCCCTTGCCCTGCCGGGCTCTCCACCCTGCAGCTGATCACGCTCTGCTGCCTTCCAGTCTCCGCTCTTGCCCTGCCGGGCTCTCCACATTACAGCGGATCACGCTCTGCTGCCTTCCAGCCTTCGCCCTTGCCCTGCCGGGCTCTCCACATTGCAGCGGATCACGCTCTGCTGTCTTCCAGTCTTCGCCCTTGCCCTACCGGGCTCTCCACATTGCAGCGTATCACGCTCTGCTGCTTTCCAGCCTTTGCCCGTGTCCTCTGGGCTCCCTGCTTGCAGCCTATCTCACACCGGCTGCCTTTGCCCTTGTCCTCTGGGCTCCCTGCTTGCAGCCTATCTCACACCGGCTGCCTTAGCCCTTGTCCTCTGGGCTCCCTGCTCTGCAGCCTCCTCTCTCCGGCTGCCTTAGCCCTTGTCCTCTGGGCTCCCTGCTCTGCAGCCTCCTCTCTCCGGCTGCCTTTGCCCTTGTCCTCTGGGCTCCCTGCTTGCAGCCTATCTCACACCGGCTGCCTTTGCCCTTGTCCTCTGGGCTCCCTGCTTGCAGCCTATCTCACACCGGCTGCCTTAGCCCTTGTCCTCAGGGCTCCCTGCTCTGCAGCCTGCCTCTCTCCGGCTGCCTTTGCCCTTGTCCTCTGGACTCCCTGCTCTGCAGCCTTCCTCACTCCGGCTGCCGTAGCCCTTTTCCTCTGATATTTCTACCTTACCGTCCCACTCTTGTGGGCTTACTCCTTGCCTTCCTGCTCCTCTGAGCGCTCCACCTACCTTTCTGTCCTCTGCTATCATATCCTGTTACTCGACTTTCCCTTCCTATCCTTCTGCTAGTTTGCTATCATCTCCTTTCCTGGATTTGTCTGTTGTATCTTCTCTTGTACTGTTTGTAGACCCTTTGTACAGAGCTTGTCTGCTGGTTCCCATCAGTCAACCTCTGCCCCTTCCCTTGTCTCGTTTCAATATCACAGACACCCATAGCTGCTGTTCCAAGTTATGAGCAAACAGCGTGGGCCTCTGTTATAGCAAACTGTGCAGAAGGCTAGAGTATTTCCAAGGTTCGTGGAATACTCTTTTCCTATTTTGCATACACCCCAAGAGGGTATTCTCTCTATACCTTTTCCCTTGCTACTCTTCCCTATTCTTCACTCCCTTTCCTTTCCGCGGTGTGTGTTCCTATCTGTCCACTTTATTTCAACACCCAAACTCGTCTGGGTGTCTGGTGCCACTCGTATTAGAGTGCCATCCTTGACACACTCCCCGTGGGTAATAATAAGCAGTGCTCAGATACCTTAGGGTTCGTAGCGCTATATAAATGCTAAATTATTATTATTATTATGAAAAGTTAAATAATGTCACGCCTTCATATCCTTTTTTCCGCTATGAAATTGAAGCTATGGTGCACTTTGTTTTGCTATTATTATGGCGATTTGAGAAGACGTTTTCTTAAACCCCTTTTCAATATCCGGGCAATTGGAGCTACTGCTGTGGCTACGACATTATGTCTAGTTGCTAAAGACAGTCTTGCAACTCATTCCATGGGCAATTACTTACCTAGGACATGGAGAAGAAGAACAAAATATGCTCATTAATTTATGCTGGTCAAGTGCCTGGTTTATGAAGTTTTATCTTTACGCTCAAGGGATAATGTCCTTGTACAAGCTATATTGAAAAGGAGTGTGGGAGCCCCTCTACTGAGAATGAACATGGCTCAAAGGCACTGTTCTATGGACTTTCTTCCTCTCAGGAGGCTCTACAGCCACGTTTTAGCTCACTGCAGCCTTCGCAGAGGAGAAATATTCATTTGCATATCAGTCTTTGTCCCACCCACAATGACAGTCCAGCACCGAAATGCTAGGCAATTCTCCTCTGTACAAGAGTACATCAGCAACCCCAGACATATGTTTTGGCTTTGTTGGGCTCCTCAGTGAGATGAAGCTCAGCCTTTCTAAAGCAGTGAGCAAGGGGTGCACGTCTGAATTACTCTGGGTTACTTAGGGTGAAACCCCAAGTTTTACAAAATTGTAAAGGAGTGTGGGAGCCCCTCTACTTAGAACGAACATGGGTCAAATACCCTATTCTATGGAATGTCTTCCACTCAGTAGGTACTACAATCAGGTCTGCCTAGCATTTCGGTGCTGGACTGTCGTTGTGTGGGACAAAGACTGATATGCAAATGGAAACTTCTTGTCTGCCGAAAATAAAGTATCAACAAACAAACGATTATTGGTCAGGTAGTGCTACTAGTATAACTGATTGCCAATACACAAAATAATGTAAACAACACATTTGACATTGCAATGGATACATAATGTAATTCTGTACTTCCAATTTGGAGTTATATGAGCTTAAAAAGTTGTTTAAGGCATATATGCACAGACTGCATATCCCATGTTTGTGAAAAACATTAGTTAGCAGCCATGTCGACAGCTCCTCTGATAAAGATTTCAGATAACTAGGACTTAAAAATGGAGTGTTCACACTTGTGCATTACATTGTAGGTTTTGAAATGATGTATTGCTTTTTTAAAATTTGTTTTATTTAGTACAATTAAAACATAGTAGACCATTTTTCATACTGCCTAACCCCAACTTTAAACAGTAACCATGTCACGAGACCATATTTCTTAGTTACACATTTTCTAGGTCGAACTGTTCTTAAGGATTACGTATATTATCAATTGTTGGGCGCCTTGTGTCCTTCAGGTTTTCAGTGTGTATCTTCTTGTCAGGTGGTATGTTGAAGGGGGTTTGTCGTCTGGTAAGGTGAATAATGTTTGTACTAGTGCATTCCATGATGTAATGTCTGCAGAGATTTCTCTACCGCCTCTTCCTAGCGCTTCATACCACACTGCTGTTTCAGCCGTTGTCCACCTTTTTAGATCTTTCCACCATGTTTCCACGTTCGATCCTTCTCCGGCTTTCCACTTCATTGCTATTCGCCTTTTGGCTAGCGCCCATGCTAGGTCTATCATCCTTTTCATTGCTCTGTTCTTGTTTGGATATTTGTATAGGCCTAAGAGGCAAGCTTCGGTTGTCCAATCTTGGCCCTTTATCCCATTTTGACACAGACACTGCCCTGTCTTGCCAGTACTGATGGATTACTGGGCACAGGGACGTCATTTCACCAAAATGCCAGGGGTAGCGGAAGTGACATCACAGTGCCACACCCCCAAGAGTGACACCACAGGAAGTGATGTCATTTGACCACACCCCCACAGGAAGTGATGTCATTTGACCACACCCCACAGGAAGTGATGTCATTAGACCACGCCCCCACCATGACATCACAGGAAGTGGCCTAATAAAGCATTATCGCTCAGTGCATTAAGAAAAAAATGGTTACGATATCAGTGTATTGTGACATTTCATACAAGAATGGATCATCATATGTATCAGTGTCAAGGTCCATGTTGCCACGTGAAGTGTATGAACCCCAATCCCCTCTTTATGTGGATCTGCCCTGTTATTTCAACAGGACTACAGAGCGAAATCACATTCTGGGGGGACAGGGACGGATAGGCGGGCACGGGGATAGGGGAAAGCCAGGATAAAAGGGGAGATTGGAGAATATTTCACCAGAAAACATGTATGACATCCTCAGTTTTTAATGACTCTTCTGCTTGTGTTATTTTGGCTGCCAAAAGATTAGTTCAAAATGTGTTCAAGGCATACAGTGCATTACTGAGTGATACAAACTTCAGTACCAAAAGCCTCATCAGTCCAGTGCCCAGATTTTATGGGGGAAGAAATCCTGGCTGCATTTTGCATTACTCCCACACTCACCAACACTCTTTATATGCCTAGGTTTCTGTTCCTACATGTTCATTGACCTCCACACCCCGCACCACAATGGTACACATTCCAACAATTAGTACTATTATATAGATTTTTGGATAATGCCCAACAGTTGCTCTTCCTTCACTCTGATCATAAGACTTAAAATGTAGTTTCTTACCAGATTGAGCAGAACAGTGGCTTGACAGACGTGCCGGTGCTGCTGTTTCAATGGCATGTGAGGTGAAGATTCTGACTCGAAGGCAGGTTGTTGCTTAGGTGACTGGAAACCAGAGGAGAGGTCTGTGAGTGTTCAATGGCAACAGATCAAGAAGACACAGAACTCTGGTAGTGGAGCTGCAGGTGTTTGGCAGGGAAGAGGCTGCAAGTATGGCAGGTGCTGTTTTGAGGTCACAGAACTCTGGTAGTGGAGCTGCAGGTGTTTGGCAGAGAAGAGGCTGCAAGTATGGCAGGTGCTGTTTTGAGGTCACAGAATACTGGCTGTGATGCCGATGGTGCCGGGCTGGTTTTAACAGAGGGCACTGACTGGGTGTGTCTCATCATTGCTTGGTTGACTACAAATCAAGGATACGGTGCTGGCATTGTGAAGACAGAACTGTAGCTGTGGGGTAGCTGGTGACTGGCTTAATGGAAGTTGCTGCTTAGATGGCTCATCATTGCTTCCTTGACTGGAAATGAAGAAGAGCCAGGCGGGAATCGGATAGCAAATGTTTTCATGACACGACTCCAGCTGTGCTGCAGCTTCTGGCTGACCTGTCAAGAAGATGCTGATGGAGGCTACTCAGATTCTAAGAGACTGGCGGTTGACAGATGCTTGTGGCTGTGCTACTAGTAGTGCCTGTTTGGCTTCACAGGAAAAGGCTAATTGAATGTCTTGCTGTTGCTTAGACTGAAAATCTGTAGGATACCGGCGGTGTGGCAGATGATGCCATTTTAAAGACACACATGATGTTTCTGACGTAATGGTCCATTGTTGCTTAGCTCACTGGTAAAAAATAGGATGTTGACTAAACTCAACAGCATACCATGCAGTGTTTTGAAGATGAGACAAACTGGTTGTAGTGCATGAGCGATGTATCATGGCTGACTTCATGAGGAGAAGAGGCTGGTAGTGTAGGAGAGTAGCAGATGGTTTTGAAGACTGTATGTGGTGCTGATTAGGTCTGCGTGACTTGAAAAGAAAGACCTAACTGGAAAATTGAGCTATAATCTAACAGTGTCGAAGAATATAATGGTTCATCTTTTCAGAGGATACCTCCTGTGTCGCATGTCAGCAAATCGGTCAATGGCATCACTCAAATTTACCTCGTCAACCTCCATAGGTTCACATGCCATTACCAACAAATCACTAAGTCTGTTGTCTCCACATCTATTTCGCAAATAGTTTTTAACTCTTTTCAAACAGGAGAAGAACCTCTCATTTGTTGCAGTTGTAATCGGCAATGCAAGAACCAGATCCAACAGATTTAGGACATCAGAAAAGCCTCTTGGAGATTCATTGAGATAGTACCTGACAGCGTGAATACCTGCTAAAGTCTTGCCAGATAAATAGCCCCTTTCAGTGTCAAGTCCTGAATGCAATGCAGCATAATCTACTTGGGGCCCTAGGTAGTGCCGAGCAAGAAGATCTGCAGATGAGTCCTCCAAGAAATTTTTAGCCCTTGGATTGAACATGCCGGCAGCCTTGATAAGCCCCATGTTATCTATAAAACGAGCATCCAACTCTCTTACAAACCTATCCAAGGTGCAGAAAAAAACCTCTTGCTTTATCCGTTCAGTCTGTGGCATTCGATCCTCAGAGTGCTCATAATGTCCAGGCCTCTTCCCTACAGTAGTACCAACAAGGTATTCTTTGAGTTTGCTGCTCAGTTGGTGCTGCCTTACTGGTAAAGCTCTGCGGTCGTGGTCTTCAACTGTTTCAATACCACATTTTTCTGCCAATTTCGTTGCGTCATTGACGATTTTCACGCAATGGCATTCTTGTCTAAGGTTGACGAGGGCAGTTCTTGTCACTTGAATTAGGTGACTCGCATCTGGCAAATCAAGATGCTTTCTCTGAAGTTCATCAGATAACACACGAATCTTTTTCAGAATTACTTCCATACTTAACAAAGTTAGCAAAAACTCAAAGCACTGCATATTTCGGAGAAGTCCTCTGGCTTCTGAACAAGCCTGCTTGTCACGTTGTTGCGATGATTCTATTACACTGAGAACAACTATAATGGTTTCAAATCGAGCCTGTATTTTTTTAACACACGCGTACCAATAAAACCATCTAGTGCCACAAAGTCTTTCTAATTCTTGTACTTCCAGACCGCTTTCTGTTTGAGCTTTTACAAAGAGTTCGTGCCGAGGAGAACTTTGTGAAAGGAACACATACACAGCCTGCAAAGTTGAGAAAAAATCCTTCACTGTTTGTATGTTAGTGATAGTTTGCACTAACGCAAGGTTTAGACGATGTGCATGACAGTGAATGTAAACTGCCTGTGGAGCAATTTCTTTTATTTTCGCTTGCACTCCATTGAAGCAGCCACTCATAACTGATGCCCCATCATAGCATTGTGCCACACAGTTCTTCCAGTCAAGGCCAGCATTGCGTACAGATTTGTCAATGGCTGCAGCTAAACTGGAGGCATCCAACTTCTCCATGTGGTAACATCCCATGGCTTTTTCCTGAATGTTCCCATCTTGATCTACAAACCGGATCACAAAGCTCATCTGTTCTTTATGCGAAATGTCTTTGGTTTCATCAACCAACACTGCAAAGTGCTTTGTCACTTTCCTAACGATATTCTGACGTATAAGATTTGCCACAACTGAGATCATGTCATTTTGATACTCTGGAGATGTGTAGTGCCCATATCGTCTAGCCATTTTTACTTTAAGAAGTTCATTATTATCAGACAGCAAACGCAATATTGCTATGAAGTTTCCCTTATTATGGGAGTCTTGCGATTCATCTGTGGCTCGGAAAGCAAGTCCTTGACGACCCAAAACACATACAACCTTTAGTAACTGCAGCACATGTTGACGATTCTCTTCAATAACTTGGTCCCCAACCTTTTCTATCATTGAAACAATTGAGTGGTGAGGGCCTGTAGTCTGTTGTACACGCTTAAAGTCTGCCCAAGCTACAACCGAAGACTTATGCTTATCAGAATCTGAGTGCATCTTTAAAGAACGACGTGTCTTTTCCCATTTAGCGAAGCCAATATCAACAAATGGAACATTGCCACGTGCACGCCCCCCTCCTCCAGAATTAGAACCAAAATGTCTGCATGCAAAGCAGTATACTTTATCTTTCAGAACGGAATACTCCACCCAAGGATATGTTTTGTAGTCTCCATTAAACTTACGGGAACCAGTTACAGGGTATGTAGGAAGTTTTGGCTGTACAGGGTCACTGCATGGATTTGGGGACAGATCAGTCACCACACTGTCATCTAAATTGGGAGCTGGAGATCTTCTTGGAATGCCCTGCTCCGCTAGACACATCTGCATACTGTTATCGCTCTGCAACCAAGAGCTGCTTGTGCTCTCCCCGAGGAGTGAAATGTCGGGAGAGCAAGCACCAGTGGGAGGATCATCAAACATGCCAATACGGGAAGAACAATCCTCAACATCAGGGTTGAAAGAGCACTCAGCTCTATCCAGGAACGTTGAAGTGTTGCTTGGGTCATCAGCATCACGTGAAACCGTCACAGCAATGTCTGCACGTGAACAAGAGCCTTCAGTGGCCACTACAAATGAAGGAGATGCTATGTCAGCCAAGGAAGGTGGAGCTGTAGACAAAGAGTCAGCATGTGGAGATAGTGAACCAATGTCAGCACATGTAGATGCACTGTCTGCACCTGAATAAGCAGCTTCGCTGCCAGCAAGAGTTGATGTGCTGGCCGATGATTGGACAACATGTGCAGCTGTGTTTGAACTGCCACTTGAGTTATCATCAGACCTCTTGCGCTTGCTTGAATCAGAGCCTGGAGTAGGGCCAGCTCCTCTTGCTTTTGGAGAAAACATATCAACGATTGACCTCTGTTTTGGATCCTTGGGTTTTCCTGTAGGTGTAGACATGTTCGTTCTTTTAGTACTGCTAAATCAGAAGCGATTGTTCAAGCAAATGATGGATTCCTCAGTGTCCTCCTGACTTCTTTTGTGCTTCACTCTTCTTTGGAGGACCACTTCCGCTGAATACCAAAGAGGAGACAAATCTGAAATGTATTGCTTTGGCTTACAAGTTTATCACTGTACTCCCTGAAAATAAGCGAGTACTCCCCAAAAAGAAAAACAGATTACAAATACTCCCAACAAATATAGGAAACAAACACTGTGGACCCTGAGCCCTTCTTTCACGCACACAGTTCCATGGATGTTTGGAGAGGTAGCGCACGTAGTTCCAAAGGAAGAAAGTACTATTATTACTGCTCGATCGGTAGACATGCACATGATCTTTTAATGTGTATGAGTAACTAGGTGAAACATAATTATTAGAAAAACCTTTCAGTTTTTCAGTTAAAGCATTTTTACTTGCTTACAAAATACTGCCGTGGGGAACTAGATTTACATTTTTACTCCCTAAAAATCATTTTACTTCCAAGTTTACAAAATAGGGAATACAATAGTCCCACTTCAAAATCTTATCTGGAGCACTGAGTACATACCTAAGCAGTGATTTCAAGCATTTATTTTTGTAGCTTACTTTTAGGTCAGTCCTATCTGTCAGGGTATTACTTTACATTTGAGAGATTAACAGTTGCAACCTGTTCAAACTCTGCCTCTAAGAAAAAAGGAAACCTGTGGGTCCCAAAAAACTGAAGTGAAGCATGTGTTCAGTGTCATACAGTTTGAAGTTAATTGTGTGCTGTTCTCTGATTAAATGGAAGAGAAACAGCCATCTTTTGTGTTGAAACAACTAGGACAAGGCTGCAATGCATAAATAGATATGGAATAACAGATCAGATCATTAACATTTGCTGTACATTTTCAATATGTTGCTTCACGTTCATTTACCTCTCACAGCGGTCACAGATAAGGCTGGATGTCAGCTGCTCAATGGTGGTACTGTTTGCTGGCGTTGAGAACACAGAAAGGAAGGAACTTCCACACGAAGATGCAGGTCTGAAAATAATAACAAAATATCAGAAAGATTCATTTGTGCAACACCAGACCATATTAATTTTTAATAGAGTTTTAGAGTTCTGGGGTGCACGCATCATGCAGAGACAAACTGGACCACAGAGGCTTTGCACATGACAGACCTAGAGAATGACTTCAGGCCCGGCAACGATTCATCATTAACCTTCTGTAACTCAGAGGGATGCATGTTAGGCACCATTGTCCTAGGATCTCTAGGAACTAGTTCTGTAGGCCGCAGCAGGCCCAGGCTGAGTGTGTGGCTCGGGCAAGGAGCAGTTTACATAATGTCGTGTCACAATGTAAAATCCTAGTTAAATGCATTGCAAAATGTATAGGCTGCAGGCCACAAATGACTTGGATTTCATCTGCCTGTGGTTAATTTAAGCAGTATAATTTGCATAAGCTGTTGCTGTAAACTGGGCTCAGGAGGGCACATGAACAGAGTGGCGAGGGGCAAGGGGCACATGGACACAGTGACGAGGGGCACATCGACACACTGGCTGGGGTCGTGGGCACATGGAACCGGCTATGACTTATCTTACAGCAGGAATTCAAAAGGCCTTCAATCCCTCCCCCACATGATCTATAAAAGACAAAATGTAACGTTAGTAAAACGAATTTGGTGCTGCTGGCATCAGCGGCTTGCTTACTTTCCCTAATGTAAAGCCGTTGCCGTGCCAGCACTGAATTCATTACACTAACATGCTTGCCAACCCTACAGATTTAGGCAGTAGGCTACTGCTTTTTAAGCAGTCATACCGCCTACAGATTTCAGTGACAGACCCCACTGCTTTTACAGTGGCAGGTAATTTATGTGACTCTAAGGCAGGCTGCAGGACATGGCATGCAACACATTAGTCTGTCTGTACAGTGGGCTGGTTGGTGATTACTTTCATTGGACTCAGACCAATCCAGTGACCTGACAGCTATGTGACTCTGCCCTGCACTCTGGCCAGGACAGGCCTTAGGTGAACCACTATCAAAGGCAAGTGGCAGAGCGTAACACAATCACACTGCATCTGCCTGTCACATAGTCACTTATTCTGTACTTCAGTTTCTTTCTCCTGACCTTTCCGCCTATTTTGGCACCACTCATCTGCTCATTTTGCACACCATGGCATTGCCCCTCTGCTCGCCACAGGTTGCCATATTGTAGAGCAACCAACCTCTACAGTGCAAGTCCCCCAGACGAAGGATTGAATGAATGGGGTAAATAGTGAGGGACGCCCATGTATATTGCAGGACCGTAAGAGAATTGGCAACTGTGAGCAATGTGTGGCCTTGGAGAGTATACAGTTCTCAGTGTCCATCAGTCCATGCTGGAAAATATTAAGGGGGGTGGTGGAGCCGCCCTGGAAGAGACATATGCTCAAATGAAGGAAATGGGGTAGGGACAAACTTTGAGCAGTGTGGATATTCTGCACACGAACCTAAATTCACTAATGATGGAGAAAGAGCCCAGCCAGCTGAGTAGACTACTGGGCAGCTGGCATTAGGGGAACCAGGCAACGAATGACCTTTGTGGCCACTGGCCGGTGTGGAAGGTGGTGATCCGGTGTGCTGAGCAGTGGAACCCTGCACACCTGCATCTTCTGAATGTGAAATAGGAGTGTCTGAATATCACAACACAGGTGGGGGAACTACAGGCTGAAAGAGGGAGACTATCAGTCACTAGTACGAGTCCTAGAGGCGCTGGTTAAGAATGTATGTGCCGGTGGCAGCTTAACAACATTGCAAGCCGCCGCCGGCACATATTTGCACGTTAGTAAAATGAATTGGTGTCATCAAGTTAATAAGAGGAGGTGCGCCCGTCCGCCCGTGCACCAGTCAAAAATACTACAGACTCCTGCCTATGTGTCCCGTTTACTGCGCTATGCCAGCACTACACCATGGTCAGAGGGCCTGCCATGCAGAGCTTTTCCGAAGCAGGTCCCAGCACCTCTGGGCCCCTTAAGAACTGCCCCCCCCCCTGCATGCACCCGCCTTGTGGTGTGCATTGATGGTCGGGTCATGCCTGACGACCGTCGGCATTACCGGCGAGGTTCCTGGCCCCCCATGGTGCGGGCGGGCACACGCTCCGGAGTCCCAAGTCCTCTAGCCTGTTACAGGATTACAGTTGAATGACCCTTGCCATGCAGGGGCTGTGATGGTTTCTATTACACCTACAATATATGTTTTTACACAATTATGTTATCTTTAAAAGCAGTGCTGTGTCCTCATTTTTTGCACATACTGCCTGCCAGTGCTTCAGTGAAAGCAAAACAGGCCTTTAAATAAATCAGCGAGAAACACTGGTATGCAGGGATGGGCCTTTCTACAAGACGTGACACCACGCAGGATGTTATGCAGTAAATATGGAAAACGACATGCACATGTGTGCCTAATCACACCCATATCATTGCGTAGGAAAGGATAATGCGCTGTAATGCTGCTCTACCAGTAAACACGTATATACTGTTACTGTTCTATAATTAATTAAAGGTTTAATGGGCTTGATAATGCCCTCCACAAGCAAATGCTAATGCACTCTCTAGAATCTATCCACCATTCGAACGCACAGAGCCCCACAATGCATCCCCTACTTGCACTGGGGAAGGCTGTGTTTCCAAAGAGACCACTTCATTGCCAATGCAAGAGAATGTCTCTTCCAAAATAACACAAGGCAAGGCTGCCGGTATAGCACAACCTAAATGGAGGGGGGGTGTTCATGTTCAAACCCGCGTAAACGATGCAGAGAAAGTGCTGAATGTTTAAATGACTGCATCTGCTAGGAAAAGATAAATCCACTTCGATTACCATATTTTATGTCAATAAATGGTGTGATGTTCACACTTATGCATCATCATAATAGTATGCATGCTAATTATTCTTACTGCTGACACCACCTGCGTATTTATTACAGTCTGTACTGCCTCAGCCTACTCGAGTGCAAAATTAATGGTAAAGAATGAAAATGTTACCTCCTACAAGGTAGCTTTTTCCTATTATAGTGACACTGGGCTAGTGATTCACAGAAGAAACTGGGTGTGCCAGTGCGAAGCACAGCAGTCAGGACAGGAAACGCCAACAATGGCTGGCTCCTCCGGCAAGCCCCCTACTGGTGTCTGCGGCAGGAGGTGGTCCCAGTGCACATGCATGCAAAACAAAAAAGAAGAAACAAAGAAATCAGGACTCCCGATTTCTTTGTTTCTTCTTTTTTTGTTTGGACAACGAAAGGCTGCTTCTGGCCTGCGGGGGAGAGAAAACAGAGACGCCCTGGCCCTGCCACATCACAGTGCCCTCCTGGCTCCAGTCCTGCTCCTGCTTGGGGGAGAGAGGTGCGGCAAGGCACCACAGTGATGCCCGCATGGATGAGCTTGCCGGATACGGCGTCGGCACCAAATGTATTTTACTAACGTGCAAATATGTGCCGGCGGCAGCTTGCAAGCCACCGCCAGCACATATTTGCACGTTAGTAAAATTAATTTGGTGCTGCAGCTGCGGCCTGCCGTTGGCACCTAAATTCATTTTACTAACGTGCAAATATGTGCCGGCGGCAGCTTGCAGCCACCGCCAGCACATATTTGCACGTCAGTAAAATGAATTTGGTGCTGCGGCCTGCCGTTGCGATTGGTTTTGAGACATGTCATTTTTCCCCGGAAACCCCTGGCTACCATAATTGGAGCATTACACCTGGGCAACTACAGGACATTTGCTTTTGTTTCTCCATGCTTTTGTTACAGTAATGGTTTCGGTGACGGTATACAGCAGCGGAGCAGAGGGTACTCAGCAGAGACACCATGAACATCAGTGATTATCTACGGCTATCACCCGTGCCGTCAGATGCGTCGACTAAACGGTGCTGACGTCGACCATGTGCGTCAATAAGTCATGCCAGCTGCGGCTGTCAAAGGACCCCTCTGCAACTCAATCGGATACACATAAGCATGTCGGATGTCAAGTATAACAATACGTGTGAATGTACAGCGTGAGAAACCTACAGCGGGCAGCATAAGCAGCAGTAAAGCATTATGAACAAGGCATGGCATTTTCCACCGGCACTAGCCATCATTCAGAAGAGAGAACGGCTCTTTGGAGGCGTTTATTCTGAGCTATATTACAAGACGGATACACGAAATCAGAATGATTTACAGTCTCTAAGTGAGACATTCAAAATATCATTCTTATTCGTCATATCATACTGTACTGTGCTACACATCCTGCAGAATAACGTGTACTCATAACTGCAATATAAGGCTATGAAAAGCCCCAGATGAGGTGTGTGCTGTATGCAGCCTGCTCCTATTGGAAGGTATGCTGAGTGCAGTAGGTCCATCGGCACCCGAATTCATTTTACTAACGAATATGTGCCGGCGGCAGATTGCAGGCTGCCGCCGGCACATATTTGCACGTCAGTAAAATGAATTTGGTGCTGCGGCCTGAGGCCTGCCGTCGGCACCCAAATTCATTTTACTACATTGCAAATATATGCCGGCGGCAGCTTGCAGGCCGCCGCCGGTACATATTTGCACGTCAGTAAAATGAATTTGGTGCTGCGGCCTGAGGCCTGCCGTCGGCACCCAAATTCATTTTACTACATTGCAAATATATGCCGGCGGCAGCTTGCAGGCCGCCGCGCGCCGCCGGCACATATTTGCACATCAGTAAAATGAATTTGGTGCTGCGGCCTGAGGCCTGCCGTCGGCACCCAAATTCATTTTACTACATTGCAAATATATGCCGGCGGCAGCTTGCAGGCCGCCGCCGGCACATATTTGCACATCAGTAAAATGAATTTGGTGCTGCGGCCTGAGGCCTGCCGTCGGCACCCGAATTCATTTTACTACATTGCAAATACATGCCGGCGGCAGCTTGCAGGCTGCCGCCGGCACATATTTGCACATCAGTAAAATGAATTTGGTGCTGCGGCCTGAGGCCTGCCGTCGGCACCCGAATTCATTTTACTACATTGCAAATATATGCCGGCGGCAGCTTGCAGGCCGCCGCCGGTACATATTTGCACGTCAGTAAAATGAATAATTTGGTGCTGCGGCCTGAGGCCTGCCGTCGGCACCCAAATTCATTTTACTACATTGCAAATATATGCCGGCGGCAGCTTGCAGGCTGCCGCCGGCACATATTTGCACATCAGTAAAATGAATTTGGTGCTGCGGCCTGAGGCCTGCCGTCGGCACCCGAATTCATTTGACTACGTTGCAAATATATGCCGGCGGCAGCTTGCAGGCTGCCGCCGGCACATATTTGTACGTCAGTAAAATGAATTTGGTGCTGCGGCCTGGGGCCTGCCGTCGGCGGCGACCTCGGCTCACGCTCGACTCGAGTCTCTCGACTCACTCACCTCGAAGTCAGTCACAGTCACTGGCCTGGCCTCCTCCTTCAGCGGGGGTGGATCGACGTGGATGCAGCTGGACACAACAAACTCAGCCTCAGCTGGCAGCAAGACGAGAAAGCACCACACGCGTTTCGCGTCGTGAAATAATCAAAATGGAGGCCAACACAAGCGTCGCAGCACGCTGTGGCCACGCCCCCTCCTCCTCTGATTGGTCAATGGCCAGAGGTCGCAAGAGATTGACAGGGGTCGCTGGCCAATCGCCAGCGGTCACTCTTGCGACCTCTGGCGAACCCCAAATGACGTCCATGACTGGGCATAGCAAGAACATGTGACCCATGTCTGCGTTCTCTACTCCGCACGTTGGGCAGCTCTGTGTGCCTGCTCCTGGAAAGTATGCTATCCTTTTCGGGGTCAAATATGCTCTGTGAAGTATGTTAAACTGCAGTTGTTTCATCCTGGCGTTTCTGGATATCTTTATTTGGATATAATTTCGCTTTGGTCCATTCTTTCACCTGTTTCCCTATGGATAGGTCTTTGGGCGCTTCTTCTAAGAGCGTTTGATATAACCTGGATACCATATGTACTCCTTCAGTGACATCGTACAGCAGGCCTAACACCGGGTTCTCAGTTTGCAGGGCCGTTGGGGATGGCCATCTAGTTTTCAGTTGTCTGGCAAGTCTTGCATAGGTTATGTATTGACCACGGTACCGATTGTGGGATTCGATCCGGTCTTGGAATTCTAGTATCGTCGATGCTGGGGCTAAGTCTCCTATTGTTATTGATCCTTTGTTCTCCCAGTAGGTTCTGCTTTGCTTGAGATGTTCTCCACTGGTTCCATTGAGAGCTGCCAGTGGTATCTGAGGGTGGGGGAGGAGGGAGTATGGTTTGTCCACTTTCAGCATTTTCTTCGTCCTGCTCCATATCTGTTGCCCTACCTGCAGGAGCATTAGAGGGTGTGGAATTCTGTTTTTCCCCAGCCACAGCACTTCCTTGAGAAAATAAGGGATTACAGTGGTGCTCAGCAGAGCGTATTCTACCATTTCTGTGTCTGCCAGCCAGCTTGCTATAAATTGGAATTTGCCTGCTAAATAATATAATTCAAAATGTGGGAGGCGCACTCGGCCTTCTGTACAGTCTCTACATAGTATGTCCATGGCTACTCTTTTTCGGCCCCTTCCCAATATAAAGCTGCTTAGCACTGAGTTTTGGTTTTTGAAGAATTAAAATATGGTACATTTTTGAAGTGGTATAATAGTCTGGGAGGGCTATCATTTTTATCAGCGATATCCCTCCCATCACTGACTTGGGGAGTTTCTCCCATAATGTTATGGATGGTTCTAGGCCTTTTTTTGCCCTCAGTGTGTTGGCAATGTGGGTGTCTTGCATGTTGTGGCATATATTTATGCCCAGGTAGCAGAACGTGTGGGGTTCCATCTGAGGTCAAAGCTGGGGAGTTGTTGTTCTGATTTGCCTGCCCATCCTGCTAGAGGAAACAGACAGGATGTGTTCTTGCTTATGAAGATTCCTGATTATTGTGCGAAGTTGTCTAGCACTTCTAGGTACGTCTCCAGGTTGTCCTCTGGGTGGTTCATAAACAGCAATATATCATCACCATAGAGGGATATAATGTGTGTGGTACCGTCTATGTGCAATCCCGTGTCCATGAATGATTCTCGGATGTAAATCGCTAGGTGTTCTAGTGCTAAAATATACAATAGGGGTAACAGCAGGCAGCCCTGTTTGGTGCCTCTACGGATCGGAAACGGGTCTGAGATATGTTTACCTGTATGGACTCTCGCCGATGGCTGCGCCTAGAGCATGCATATCCATCTCATGAATCTGTGTCCTATTCCATAGTGTTCTAGGGTAGCAAAGAGCCATTCCCATTGCACAGAGTCAAATGCCCTAATGGCGTCAAGTGCTGCTACCGCGCAGCCTTCTGGTCTAGCACGTGTCCCATCTATGACTGCCTGTAGTCGCCTCAGGTTCGGCGTTGTGGCCCTACCCGGGACATACCCTGTCTGGTCTGTGTGGACCAGCGTAGTGATTACTTTAAGCCGTTCTGCCAATACCGATGTGAGGATTTTAGTGTCCTGATTTATCAATGCGATTGGCCTATAGGATTCGCATAACTTTTTATCTTTGCCTGGTTTTAGAATAGGAAGTATCAGGGCTTGTTCCATCGTGTCTGGAGGGCACCCGTTTCGTATGCCTCTTCCAGAACCTGTACTAATTGTGGGGCTAATAAGTCTGTGTATTCTTTATAAAATTCAGGTGGGAGCCCGTTATTACCTGGTGTTTTCCCAGTGGGTAGTGAGGTGATAACTCCTTGTATTTCTTCTAAGGTGAGGGGGGTAACTAGCATTTCTCGTTGTTCTATCGTTAATGTGGGTAGTCCATTTCTGTTTCCCTGGATTGCGTGTTCTCTTCATATATCTTGCTGTAGAAATTCACGTGTTATTTACCCACACGGACGTGAGGACAACGGAACTCCATTAAATAGGCACAGGGAATATACCCAACAATGGAAGTCTGAAAGAATTGTGAAGGAAACACGTATTACTGAATAATTGGTATCTGTCTGGCTTTGAAGAAGGCCAAAGGCTGAAAAACGTGTCGCCTAACGGACACTTCCAATATTGAAATAAATCTCGACTGGAAAATATGACCAGGGAATATATTCATTTCTCCAGCATGGGGTCTGGCATGGATTCACATGCTCATGAATATTCCCCGTCGTCCGGCTGGGAATCCTCGGTAAAGAAATAAATCAGTATCAGTTTCGTTTCTGATCTGTCTTTCTTACTAGTAACCAATCACTGGTCTCTGGGTCATACTGCCCCCAGCCAATGACTGCCCTCTCCCTAAAGCCCGCCCCTGGCTGCCATCCTCAGATTTTTACCGCACGTTCAAGTGTTGGGAGTCCTCCTGCTATAGCTCTCGAGCTTTTACTGCGTTTTACGCTTTTTCAAAGAGATTTATCTAATTTTTCGGTTTAATCGAGCCTCAAGCTCCACCGTTTCTACTTCCGATCAACAGGGACCCGTTTCAAATTTATCTACGCCCCTCAAGGGTGAATTTTTCGTCGAGTTACGCTTCTTGGAGTATTCCAGAAGTTTCTGAGGCCTACCTCGTGGACGAGAGGAACATGGCCCAGGAGAAGGGAAGCTCGACTCCCGGCAAACTTTTCAGGATCTGCCCTGGATGCAACCTACAAAATGTGTTCAAGGAGGACAAGCATTTGAAATGCCTTTACTGCCTCCACAAGCACAAAACGCACATGGAGAAGGACTGTGCGTCTTGCTTTAACATGTCGGATCGGACGATGAGGGATCACCGGACCCGTCTCTCCAACTGGCTGGAAGGCAAGAGCCCAGCACGTGAGAAGAAGAAGAAGTCCAAGCGGTCTTCTGAGCCCTGTGAGGACGCCCCGGCGACGGGGGCCCAACAGAAGGCAAAGAACGGCGAGTCCGCGAGCACCGGGAGCGCCGAACGGTCGGGCTCCTCGGCTGCCAGGCATGGCGCACCTTCACCGACGCCATCAACCGCGAGCCAACGCTCTGTCTGGGAAAGAGAAAATCTGAGAACCCGGCTAAGCTTCTGGAGAGGCCCCGGTCGATCTCGGAGGAATCGGCCGAGGGGGAGCGAGGCTGTGACCCTCCCCCTAAGGTGAAGGCCTCAAGCGCGCCCAAGGTGGTGAAGGCCTTGACTCACCCGGCTAAGGCCTCTATCGAGGGAGTCGCTGCGGGCCTGGCAAAGCCTGTGGAGGCTATCCCAGTGGAGGCGACCTCAGGCCCAGAGTTTCCCTGCCTCCGCAGAGGCAATCCTCTTTTAAGCCCATCGAGAAGACCCCCGTGAAGACCCCAGTGGAAAAAGAGGGGGGAGGAGGAGGTGGTGGACGTTACGGACACGGACACAACCTCCGAGCAGGAACTGACCGAGAATTTGGAAGAGGCCCAGCCCCACGGGAGGAATCCCGAGGAAGGGGACGACGAGAGCGAGGGTGGCAACGACGACCAGGTTCCCGTGGAGGAACAACCATCGCTCCCGGCACACCCATCGCAACCCGAGCCTCAGGACAACTCGGCGGCCATTTTGACGGCAATCCAAGCCTTATGCACGGAGATAAGGACGAGACTGCCCCTACCCCCGACGGACGACCCAGCTGTACCGGGTCCGTCGGGAAGCCCTCTGAAAAAGAGGAGGAGAATTCATCCAGTGGCCCTTCAGCCCACACGACCTTCTCAGCCTTTGTCGCCTTCCCCGATCCCGAGGGACGACACGGGAACGGACACGGCCACGACGGGGACGGATGGCGACGGCGGTGACGACAGGACTGGCCTCCTGTCTCCGATTCCTCGGGCGTCCCCGCCCGACGTGATTGGCTCCTTCCACGCCATGATTGCCAGGGCATCCGAGCTTTTTCAGCTCTGCCCTGAGGAGAAGAAGAAGGAAGGCTTCCTCTACCAACGGCGCGAGACCAAGAGGAAGACGGTCCTCGCGGTGCCGTTGCTGGATGACATCTGGGACGAGGGACTTGCCCTCCTCAAGAACCCATCCACGACACCTGGCAAGAGGGACCGGTACGAGAAGAAGTACCGGGTACCCGACACCACGCCGTTGTGCCTTAAGGCGCTGCCGACCCCAGATTCGGTCATCTCAGCAGCGGCCAAGAAGAAAGCAGGGGGGCATCGGCTTCATCCTCAACTTCCCCACCGGATGGCGAGGGAAAGAAGCTAGATGCCGTGGGACGACGGGTCATCTCGTCGGCGGCGACGACGATTAAGGCGGCCAATGCCCTAGAGATTGTGGCCCGCTACGACAGGGACGTGTGGTACAAGATCGCCCCCCTGTTGGACTTCCTCCCGGATGACAAGAGGGCAGAGGCCCTGGTGATCCTACAGGCGGGTGAGGTGGCGTCCGACCACGCCATAACGCTGGCCACGGACATTACTGACACCGGTTTCCGCCAGTTGGGCAACAGCGTTTGCCTTCAATGGCGGGGGTGGCTCAAGGCGACGGATTTCCGCCAGGACATGCAAGTCAAGGTTTTGGACATGCCCTTCGACGGGAACAATCTGTTTGGAAAGACTGTGGATGAGTCGCTGCAGGCCATCAAGACCGACACAGACGGCTCGGGACTTGGGAGTTCTGCAGCAACGGCGGCCACCCTTTCGGAACTCCGGAGGCAAGCAAGGTGCCTCCAAAGGATTCGACGGCGACCCCTCGACCTACCGTCAGGCGGCCCACCCCTCGTTGCATGAGGCCCAAAGTGGACGAGGCAAGTCGGGTGGATCTCGCCGTCGTCGCCAGGGAGGCCAAGGGCCGGCCGTCGTGTCGGGCCTCCACCGAAGCACCCCGGTGGGAGGCGGCTGACAAAGTTTGTCAGCGTGTGGGAGTCCATCTCCACCGACTGTTGGGTGCTGGATGCCATGGCCCACGGGCATACTCTGGAATTTCTAAAGAAGTGCCCCCAAATTCCGCCCGTGGCCAGGAAGGAAAACCACGTCCCTCAACTGCTGTTAGAGGTAAGGGCGATGCTCAAGAAAGGAGCCATCGAGCTCGTCCCAAAGAGGCTCCGGGGCTCTGGAAAATACTCAAGATACTTCCTCATCAGGAAGAAGACAGGAGGTTGGCGTCTCATCCTGGACTTCCGTAGGCTAAACAAATACATCAAGTCACAGAAGTTCCGGTTGGTCACCCTCCAGCACGTGCTGGGCCAGCTGGAGGAAGGCGACTTCCTATCGTCGTTGGATCTGGAGGATGCGTACTTTCACATCCCCATCCTAAAAGGACACCGAAGGTTTCTCAGGTTCGTAGTCCAAGGGCGGCACTACCAGTTCAAGGCCCTCGCATTCGGATTGAAGTCGGCGCCCAGGGTGTTCACCAAGTGCCTAGCACCAGTGGAGGCGCGGCTGCGTCTGCAGGGGATCCACGTCTACCCCTACCTGGACGACTGGCTCATCCGAGCAGGGACAAGGGAACTTGCCGTCGAACACACAGCAAAGACCGTCCGGCTGCTCACAGACCTGGGATTCTCCATCAACTTCCCAAAATCCCACCTAGTTCTGTCGCAGCTCACGCTGTTTCTGGGAGCCAAGCTCGATACAATAGCGCAGTTGGCCTCGCCGTCAGAGGAAAGAAAGCAGGCCATCCTGGGCAAGGTACAGCGTCTGCTGGCCACAGACGTGGCCAGAGTGATGTCCATCAAGTCCCTTCTCGGGATGATGTCCTCTTGCATCTATCTGGTGCGCCTGTGCAGGCTTCAGATGCGTCCTCTGCAGGAGTTCCTCGATGCCCGTTGGACTCGAGCGTCGGGCTGCTTTGAGGACAAGATCTCGCTCAACGAAGTATTCCGCCAAGCAATTCGATGGTGGGGCACCCGCGCTCATCTCGCCACGGGCATGGACTTTCAGACCCCAGCATAACAGGTGACGGTGACGACGGATGCCTCCCTGGAGGGGTGGGGAGCGCACACCGGAGATCTTCACGCGAGAGGCCTGTGGCTCCCGGAGGAGAGGCCGCTCCACATCAACAACATACTGGAGCTCCGAGAAGTGTTCTGGGCCCTCAGGTCATTCCTCCCGTCTCTCAAGAGCAAGGTGGTGAGGAACTTCACCGACAAAACCACCACGATGTTCTACATCCGGAAGCAGGGAGGAACCAGATCCCCAGCCCTGTCCAAGGAAGCCCAGGATCTGTGGCACTGGGCCGTTGCCCAGGGGATGTTTCTGGTGCCTTTTCATCTAGAAGGGATAAAAAACACCATCGCCGACTCACTCAGCAGGGAGCTGCGTTCGTGCCACAAGTAGGAACTACGCCAGGATGAAGTGGATCGACACTTCTGGCGAAAGGGCAAACCCCAAATCGACCTGTTTGTGACGGCGACGAACTCCCAGTGCCAGAGGTTCGCCAGCAGGCTCCCCCAACCTAGGAGCATGGGCGATGCTTTATCATTCCCCTGGGACGGCCTGTTCCTGTATGCGTTCACGCCATTGCCGTTGCTGCTCAGGCTCATCAACCAACTCAAGAGGTCCCGGTGCAGGATGATCCTCGTCGCACCGAGGTGACCAAGACAGATATGGTTCCCGTACCTTCTGGACTTGTCAGCGTCCCCACCAGTCAAACTGTCGACGGACCCAGATCTTCTCTCCAGAGAAGGAGGTGCCATTCTTCATCACGGAGTCGCTGAACTTGCAGGCCTTGCTCCTGCAGCACTAGAGTTTGGAGGGTACGATATCCCGGCTGACTGCAGAGAGGTTCTTGCAAAGGCCAGGGCGTCCTCAACTCTCAAGTGCTACGGACACAAGTGGAAGAGGTTCTCTATCTGGTGCCGTGCACAGAAGATTAACCCTCTACGGATTACAGCGCCTCAAGTGCTACCGTACTTACTGTCGCTGGCCAAAGCTGGACTAGCTCACGCTTCCATCAAGATACATCTGGCAGCGATTTCCCGATACACCAGAACTGCAGGACGGTTGTCCCTGTGGTCTCATCACCTGGTGAAGGAGTTTATGAAAGGACAGTTCCGATCGTTCCCGCCGGTGAAGGCTCCAGCCCCGGCGTGTGAGCTCAACGTGGTGCTGACCAGACTCATGGTCCCGCCATTCAAGCCCTTGCATTCGGCTCCGTTGAAGTTCCTGTCGTGGAAGACAGCGTTCCTTGTGACCATCACTTCTGCACGACGCGTGGGAGAGATTCAGGCCCTTTCCTGCAAGCCTCCATACTTGACTTTCCACAAGACGAGGGTGGGGCTGAGGACGCACCCCTCCTTCATGCCCAAGGTGCCATCGGACTTCCATCTCAACGAGCCCTTGGTGTTATCAGTCTTTTTCCCATCGCCTTCGTCTCCGGCCGAGAGGACTTTGCACTCGCTGTATGTAGCTAGAGTGCTGAAGTTCTATGTGGACCGAACGAAGAGTTTTCGGAAGACATCACAGCTGTTTATGAACTTTGGACCTGTGAACCAAGGGAAGGCTCTCTCGAAGGCTTCCATTTCCAGATTGCTCTCCGGCTGCATCATGCACTGTCATTGGTTGGGAAGTCGACCGTTGCCCGGCCGTCCGAGAGCCCATTCGACCAGAGCGATCGCTGCTACCACGGCGTTCTTGTCTGGTGTGCCCCTGCTGGACATCTGCAGGGCTGCTACGTGGAGGTCGACGCACACCTTCACGAGATTCTACTGTGTTGACTGGGATTCCAGGGAGGAGTCCAGAGTCGGCCAGGCAGTGCTGCGCAACCTGTTCGCTTAAGGTGAGCTTGGTGAGGAGGTAAGAGATGCTTAATGTTGAGTTTTATGTAATGCTTAATGTTGAGCCTTGCCACCTCCCGTGGTTGTGCATGTGTGTACTGCTATGTATTCTTATATTCATGAGCATGTGAATCCATGCTAGACCCCATGCTGGAGAAGGAACAAGTTACTTACCTGTAACTGTTGTTCTCCAGCATGGGTCTGGCATGTATTCACATGCGAACCCTCCCTCCTTCCCCCTCTGCGGCTCTTCACTTGGTCATACTGCCACTTTACGCGCTACCAAATCTGAGGATGGCTGCCAGGGGTGGGGCTTAGGGAGAAGGCAGTCATTGGCTGGGGGCAGTATGACCCAGAGACCAGTGATTGGTTACTACTAAGAAAGACAGATCAGAAACAAAACTGATACTGATTTTTTCTTTACCGAGGATTCCCAGCCTGACGACGGGGAATATTCATGAGCATGTGAATCCATGCCACACCCATACTGGAGAACAAGAGTTACAGGTAAGTAACTTGTTCCTAGTTACTGGCGCAATTTGTGTCTTGGAATTTAATTTGGGAGCACTCTTTGCCCGCACACCATGCAAGACATCGGCATAATCATTGTTTGAGGCTTAATCCACTAACCCTTGTCGTGTTAAGAGTCCACCAAAACAACCCACAACCACGTCTATAATCTCCATTTGTGATTGCCATATGTGCCTGCACTCATCTGCTATTTCTACTACCCCTTCTCTGGTATCCAAGCCCCCTACCAACCAGGCTAGGAGTCGGCCTGGCTTGTCACCCTGACCGTGTATTTTTTCTGTATACTTTTCAAAGCTGAAGTTGCCTAGTTTTTCCCTTTGTTCTATGCATTTTTGCCTTAATGCTATAAGGGTATGTTCCTTACTCTCACGCAGTGAGTCAGTAGTCTCTAATTCTTTGATCTTGGCTTCTACCCTTTATATTTGATTTTCCAGGTCTTTTCGAACCCCTCCTGCTATGGCTATGGCCGCCCGCCGTATGACCAACTTGGAGGCCTTCCACACTGTTTGTGTATTTTTGACACTTCCCAGATTGTGCTTGAAGAACTGCTCTATTTGGGATATCAGGTCTTCTCTCCGGCTGCTATCGCGCAGTGATTCTGCTCGTAGCTTCCATGTGGGGATAGGCGTGGGCCAGTCCGCAAAGGCCCACTGTACTATCATGGGTGAGTGATCTGACAGAGTTCTGCCCTCAAATGTGGCGCCAACTACACTTCCCAGATGTTCCCTTTGCATAATTGGAATATGCTGAGCCATACCTCTTAACCCTCCATTTACTAAATATATGTGACTGTTAGTCAGGCGTCAGGTGGGTTTCCTGCAATAATGCAATTTGGATGACTTTCCTGCGCAGATAGGACATTACTCTTATCCTTTTAATGTAGTTATCAGACCACGTATGTTCCACGTGATAATTTTCAGTGTGTCTGCCATTCGGTGTGTGTTATTTGTATTATGTCTCCGTCGTCGGATGTTTAGTTCCTTGCGCTGTGGTTCTGTGCTGCTCTGGGGCATATTTGTTTGTTCTCGTGCTTCTCCTCAGCCTTTCTGTTATCTTCGGTTCCCATACTACGCTTCATTTCTGTAACCTGTTTTTGCCCAGTCGTGCTGCAACTTTCTTCCTGAGCGTTTTTTGTGTCTGTGACCCATGATTTATTTGCAACTTGCTGCTGCTATGGCCGTCTTGTCCGCGGTTTGTCATGGTTTGTGACTTTATTAACTGAACTGTAACATAACATTTAACTTGGTGCCCACCGGCGTAGTTCCGTAGAGGCGTCTCCACCATCTTCCTGTGGGATCCCGGTAAATCGGTGGCCGAGTACTCCAAGGTACGTCCCTTGAGATTTGGGTGTGGGGACTGGTGCCCTAGCCGATCAAAAGAGGGATTTAGAAACAGGGTAAGTGTTGTTTTTTATTCCCTTCTGTGGATCGAGTTGGGACTTTTGGCAGGAGAATAGTGATCTCGTGGTGTAGAGTTCTTGCTTACCTTCTTCTCCATTTTATTGTGCTAGCAGTGTCTAAGGTTTAGTTGTTGTCTCTTGGTTCATTTATTGTGGCGGTTCATGTCTACTTGTTTCTCTAAGGTCTGACCTAAATTCTGTTCATCCATCCAGTCATTCATTGCTTCTGGTGTCTCGAAAAACAGCGATTTTCCTTTGTAGAGTTTTTTCAATTTTGCGGGATAAAGGAGCATGTATTTGATTCCTTGGCATTGAAGTCTTTCTTTGGGGGTACAAACTGTGCTTGCCTTTTTTGGACTTGGATTGTATAATCTGGATATATCGCCAGAGTTGCTGAGTCTCTTTGGATCATTCCGCCTGTTATGGAGAAAGCTAGGATTTTTTCTTTGTCGCCGATAATTGAGAGGTTTTGCGATAATCGGCCTCGGAGGGGGTACTGGGGGGGGTTTCCTTGTGAGAGCACGGTGGGCTCTTTCTACTGTGAACCTTGAGACAGGGCTACCGGCCCCATATCTTTGGGATGAGCATGTTTTCGACATAGTCCGTGGGGTCTCTCCCCTCTGCACCCTCAGGCAGTCCTAGTATTCTAATGTTACTCCTTCACGTCCTTCTTTCTGCCTCTTCTGCCCTTTCTTGAAGCATTTTAAGTTTGGTCGTCAGCTCCTGGACTGTCTCTTTTAGTTCTTTGGTCGTAGATGCCGTCTTATTTAGTTTTTGTTCTGTTTCCCCCACTCTGCTGGCTAGATTACGCACGTCCTGGCCTAGGAGGCTCACATCACATTTGATCTCCCCAATATGAGTTTCCATAGAGGTGCGCGTAGCTGCAATTGCTTCCAGGATCTTATTTTCATCATCTTTTTGTTGAATTTTCGGAGTCGCTGCTCTCCTGTTGCTCCCCTTGGTGTGTGCGATCCGTCTTTGGTTCATTCTTCTTTGTGTAGGTGTCCATTGTTGCTTATTTAGGTTGCGCCGCTGTCTTTCGCCTTCCGTCCGACATTTGGGATGGGCTATGCTTTCTGTTTCTGGGGTCACTGCTGGTTGTCACTGTTGTGGGTGTTATATCACCTGTGGGGGAGCCTGCTTCAGTATTGATCACTCAGAGGCTGTATTCCTAATCTTTAATAATCATGTATCAGTTAGATGCTTCAGTTCTTGGCGTCTGTATTTCTGTTCTTCTGGTGGTGTGGAGAATGCTAGGCTTCTGGTGTCGTTCACCATGGCTCAGCTTTGAGTGTCTTATCAAATTCGTGCTTTTTCTTGGTAGCGCCTTTATGAGCTACTCGTGCAATTCTTGCATTCTGTGAGGTTTCACTCTCTTTTCCTGCCCTTCAGCGTTGATTTGTTTTTTTGGGGGTCTCTTGAGTAAATACTTCTCTTCACGTCTATTGTGTTTTGTTGAGCTACTGGTGTGCCTTTTTGTAGTCCTCTATGGACTGGGCTGTGCGGTAATCTAGGGTCTTGTTTGGCTGATTTTCGCCTTGCTACGACTTCTTCATGCTCCTTGACTTGCCACTTCTTGATGACTTATATGCAACATCTAGGCTTGCTGCAGCACGTTCGTTCTCCCAGCCGATGGCTGAGAGAGGTTACACTCGCTGTATCCGAGGGACCTTTACAGCCTGTGTTAAAATTTTCCGTCCCCCCCCCCCTTTGTACGTGCACTCCCTTATTTGTTTGTTTGTTGGCGGGGGGCTCGAGGAGCCTCTAGATCACGGTTTCATCTGCTGTACAATCGAGTGCCAGGGCTGCAGGGTTCTTTATCTACTGGCCCGGCGTGGTGGTGTTAGTCTCGCACGGAGGGCAGGCGTCGCTTTTCGAACCTCGGCTACCACTTTGCTTTCAGCGTCAATATGTCACGCGGGGAGCCAGGGTCTGCGGCAAGCTATCTTCTATCACTGGTGCTTTGCTACTGCCTAGTGTTTCTCTACTCACCACGCAGTTGCTGCCACTGTTGCGGTCTGTGCCTTTTCGCTCTTATCACTCTTCACTGTTGTTACTGCCTCAGGTCTTCTCCAAATCATTTGCCGGCTGCCACAGGGGTCTGTCAGGGCTTCGATTGCTGTCCGGTGAGTGTTCCATCTTCCCGATCACACGGTGCCATTTTGCAGGGCTAATTTTCGCGTCTGCTTCTGGCGCTTCTGCAGGATATTTTTTTCTTTCCTCCACAAAAGTTAGTAGCGCGTACGGCTTACATGCAGCGGTACACTTAGGGATCACTTTTGCTTCGATTGATCTATTCTGCTTCGCACAAGGTCGCAGTATTTTGGATTGAGCAGGAGAGCCTGTTAGAGACATGTCCGCTCTCTACATGCCGGCTGGCCACACCCCCTCTTCCTCCTTGAAATGATGTATTGCTAAATGTTTTTGTCTTGCATGCAAATATGCCTAAATGCATGTACAATCCTTTAAAGATCTGTACTTTGTAAACAGCATTTAGTAATGAATCTTACCTCGTCTCATGGATGGCTTCACAAACACCCAGAGACTCAATGATGGTTCAAAGGATTATGTTGTACAGATAAAATATTCAGATCTGCAGTGCATTTATCTGAATTGGGGCACACCAGTGCTGGTGTCTCTCTTATCTCCAATGGGCTCCCAATTCTCTAAGCCAGGCGTCCCTAACCCCAGGTTGGTTACACAGTGGTTGTAATCCCTACTATCTAAAAGCTAGCTACTGTGAGGATCAAGAACCTGTAGCTTTATCTGTTCTCCCTCTGGGAATTTCTAAAGGTGCCCTAACACTAAAAGCTCATTCCCAAAAGCTTCTCTATAGGAATGTAAAGGTTCTGATTTGTGCCATCAGCTGAGAACTTGTTCCTTGCACTCTCTCCCACTGGCTCTCTTACTCTCCTGTGACTGATCGTAAACTTCTTGGTTCCCGTCTTCTCTCCCCCCTCTCCTTCCAGCCTTCCGTCCCACTCACCTGTCAATTTGATGTTCCATGTACTCATTCTGACCCCCCCTTGCTCTTTTCCTCTCGCACCCCAACTCTCACCCCTCCTAACTCCACTCTGGACTCATGGATATGGTGCCCTGCTGGTGCTTCGAGGGAGATGGTGCCCTGCTCATCCTTCCCTACTAATCTCACTTTCTCCCAACACCCAGGTCTTTTCGCTCTACCTGCGTCCCTCATTTACCCACCTCTATCTCTCACATTTCCCTCTCTAATGCCTGCACTCGCACACTCACTGCTTCACTCTTACCAAAATGGTAGCACTCTTTCTCACAACCAATACCTCACATGCACTCTGCTCCAACTACGCCACCAACTCTTCGGCACTTCGCTCCACTGTCCATCCTCTGTCTGGTCTTTTAATTTGCCTTCACGCTCTCAGACTTCACCCTTACAATCCACACGCTGGGCATCATTCCCTCTCCTTTTGTACAGTTCTCCTCCTGGATCTACCTCTCATCTCCATTAGTTCCACTGCTCACCTGACTCTGTGGACCAATCCGTGTTTATTCTTCCCCAAAGAGCCCGGTTAACAGGTGCAAAGATTTAACAAACCCTCTTAGCCCCACCCACTTTTCAGTCTATTTGCAGAGAAGGTTTGGCTGCTAATGTTCCTCGTTTTATTCATGCTCTGCGAATGAGCTTTGCTGCAAATTCGGTTTGCGGAAGATGGTAGGTCAAGTGTTGGGTGTCTCATCTGTTTGGAAGGAGAAATCCCAGTTCATTCCATTTCTGTTCTTGATTCCATTCCCTGATACTGATGTTTGCTTTTTTGGTTCTGCAATGTACGTTTTTTGGGTTGTAGTTCTGAAAGAAATGAGAGAACTGAAAATACTTTAAAAAAATAAAATTAAAAAAAAGGAACAGAAGGTAGTCCTGGAAATCTAATCTGTTAACTAGACTCTACACCCCTGTTTTGACCTAACATTGACACAATGTCCCCTATCAACAGGACACAGTAACTGAAGTCTAGGCGCAGAACGCCATTCGAAGGCTGGATTATGTAAATTAACTCTCATAAGCTCAGAGCCTTATTATAAGAGGATTCCTGCCTCACACACCCCTATATCCATTCCTGTAAAGGTTCTAACAGGACTCCGGAACCTCCAGGAAGTCCAGACCAGAGGTTCTGCTCTGACGGAAGCTGTAGTGGAAATCCCACCCTCTGTTCAATGTGCCTATACTTTCTTCCATCTTCACCATCTATAGAACCTGGACGTTCGGGGCCTAGCGGAGTAAGTAGAAGAGCTTTGCCCACTGTATTTTCTTGGGCATGGCTTCAACATGCCTCAGCTCACCGGGACACTGTGGGCTCCCATGTCTGACCACTGCTGAGCCAAAGACTGTCTTTGTGTCTCTAAGCACTCTGCCAAGCACAAGCCTAGGGTTTGGTGAAGTATAAAATCCTTGTGGTAACATATTTGAGGTAACCAAAAACTAAATTAAAAAAGGGCAGTCGTTTTGTTCACTTTTTAGAGAGGGATCTGCAAACATGTCAAAATGTGTATTTCTGTAATTTATTTTTATTTGATCTCAGCAACAGCATACATCGTAACAGGTCAAATCTTAATCATACATTGGCGTAATAGCGTCGAAATAAGGGACAGCATGTGTAATACATTTACAAGTTATTTGTATTCTAAAGAACATTTCCGCACCATCTCCATGGTGGTTAGGGGGGTCGCTTCTCATGATCCTTCTGATGCTCTTTCCACCCCCCTATGATCGCTATCGTCGAGAGCCTTCAGTTAGTCTCAGATTTCCAGCCAGGTGACAGACAGCCGCGACTGGAGAGGACTCGCGTTCCAGTAATTTATATCCATGTCGGCACTCCAGATCAAGTCTTTTAACCATTCGTTCTCAGTTGGAGGTGCTCTCTGTGACCATGTAAGAAGGATCCCATGCTTTGCAAGAAGGCACAAAGCTAGCCGCTTTGCCAGCAGATTTTTCAAACCCACATGCTCCTCCCAACAAACAGACTTGGGGCCTCAGGGCAACCTCTCTTCCTAATATCTTGCTGATTAAAGATTAAAGCCAGCACCTCCTGCCAAAAATTATGTATGTGTGTACAGGACCATATTGGGTGGTAAAACCCAGCCCCTCACTTTCACATTTCTTACAGGTTCCGTCTTGTGTTGAGTCAAATTCTGTCTGATGCGCTGGGGTGAGGTAGTCATGCTGTTGGACCTTAAATTGTATGAGCTTGTAGCCAGTATTTAATCAGAATGCACATGTAGGTGCACACCTTTTTCCAGGTCTTATCAATGGACCCCTGAATTGTTCCTTTAATTTAGTGTTGCTCTGAGGAGGGGATGTAAGATCTTGTGCCAGTTTGTATACTTTGGAGACCAAATGTTTGCACCCTCCTGAGGTCCCTATGAATTTCAGAAGAGTGGACTGTGGGGGTACTGGGGGAAAACCGTGGTGCCAGGCATAGGAAGCTTCCCTCAATCTATGGTATTGGAAATCGAAACAAGCCTTCCCTCCTACCTTCTCTATAAACAGAGGTCTTGTGATGAAGGAACCTTCCGGGTAAATGTCTCCTAAATTCTGATGCCCAATTTAATCCAAGAGTCCATAATCCACTCCTCACAGGTCAGTGCAAGGGATTGTATCCCACATAGTTCCACTTCGGGCGCTTATGGCACTGTCATACCAGTTCACCTATAGAGTCTTCGCCAAGCGTCTACAGTGCAGCAAACTGGCCCAGACTTAGTCGTCATGTCTGTCCAAAGAAAAGAGTAGAGACGACAACTTGTAGGGCCGTGCTGATGTGTGTTCGGCTCTGTTAGGGAGAATTCTCAAAAATGTGCTAATTCCCTCCACCTTAGGGACGCCCAGCAACTTTGCTGGATTTTGAGGACTTGATTTTTTTAACTGGAAGAGAGTGTGAGCCTTTTTTCCCACTCTCTCATGTATTTTTGTGTGAATTTTACCTCTGTGTGTCTTTTTGGTTATGGAGTCTAACAAACTCCATGGGCATCATCTTTTTCAATTGAGTCACACAGCACCTTCAGTGCAGTGACACGTGGAAATATTTTAGATTTACCAAGGATTAAATACCTTCTCTGGGATCAACTACTGTTTCCCAGAGCGGTAGAGTGAAATTGACTCTACTTAGCATTGCACTTGCTCGACCCAGCACAACCTATCTTACAATAGAGTATTGGAGGGGTTGCGTAGTATCCCCTGCGTGTAAATACTCATGTAACATCTTTTATGTTACCCTTTCCTCAATTAACTGGCTGGTGGCAGTGATTTCGTTTTGAACTACCAAGGTTTGCATTTATCGCAACTGTTCGCGGACCCGGTAACGATAACCGCGGGAGCCATCTTTTTCAAAATGGCATCTAGCCATCATTGTTAAAATGGTGCTGGGTCTTCTTTTTTCATCAGGTCTTTGTGCATAGGTCCTTCTAGAGTTTTTCTCTGCGCGCCAAACCAGGTTTGGTCTCTTTGTTCATTCGCCTTTGGCGGGCTTCAGGAGTGAAACCCGCCTCTGGCTCCAGAGTGTCTTGGGTAGGCAGTAAGTGAGGGAGGTGCCTGAAATTCCGTGCTTAGTCTCCTAGGAGACCCAAATGCACTCTGTGACGATTGGCTGGCTGACTGTCCAGCAAAGGACAGCCACCCTGCTGGGTGAGTGGCAGCTAGACTGGAATGAATGGGAGAGAACTGAATAAAAGGCGACTCTCTTGGCTTGGAAGGCAGAGTCGACCACTGGACGAAGGAACCAAAGAAGAGCTTGAAGAGGACGGCTGCTGCAACTCCTGGACCGTTGTTTTGCCCGGTGAAGCCCTGCTGCAGGTCCGAATCGCCAAGTTCGCATTGAGAAGCCCTGCAAGCACGACTTCTCCCTTTGAGTTGGTGGGACCAATCAACTCCCAAGTAAGCCACCTGGACACCCATCTCGGAGCTGGTTGAATTTCCTCAGAGTTGCTGCAGGAAACTGTAGAGTCAGGGAGAGGGACACCAGATTGTGTGCATTTCTTGTAAGCTGGCCTAAAGCTTTTGGATGATCCCCCGGACTCCCATGAAGCAGGACTGACCAAGCCTGACCCCCCTCCACTGAGTGCGGGACCTCAGATGTGAGGAAAGTCCACCTTGACAGCCGGGAACCGCGCTTATTGCTATTTGCTGTACCACAAGGAGCTGAAATGCGAAACAGCCACTGAAAGTAAAGTTTGCCGGTTGCCATCTTTGACTGTGCCAATACAGTGCAGGAGTCCCCCGATGTCCTCCCTCTTGTCCCCACGACTGAGGCCCAGGAACAGTGACATCTGCAGAGCTGTACAGGAACAGAAGTCTTCAGCTGCATCTTTTTCTTCTTTACTAAGGTACTGTAAAACCAGCCTAAGAGAACTTACCTCTTACTGTGGAAGTGCTTGTAATTTCTGCAACTCACAAGTCTAATCCGCTTGTGGCCCTACATTTGGTTCTTCTTTTTATCAACGACTCCTAAGAACTTGTGCAAAGACTTTTCCATTTACTTACCTCAAGTGCTGCATCCTATACAAAGACTTTTGGACATTGACTTTGGCTTAGCCTATTGAATTGAATGATTCTTCTAAGTGCTATCTGAAAGTATTTGCCCTGCTTATGAATATTTGTAAATTCTTGTGTTCTAAATAACCTTTGCCTTTTACTTACTTTTCTTACTTTTTAAAGAGTATTCTGAATGCCAACAGTAAGGTATTAATGTCCCCAGCCTTCCTTTTTACTGAAGTCACCTGTGGGTGTAGGTTGAGTCTGCGGGCCATCCCAAAAGGGCCTTGTCTGATCCAGAAACTCAAAGTGTACAGTATTGAAGTATATTTGTGTGTTACTATTCTATTGCTCCCTTCTGAAGAAGGCTTTATAACTGACTGATAAATAATTGTTTATGCAAGAAACCTTGAGTGTAAGAGTTTATTTGAATACCTGTAACTGTGAATTTTTGTGTAACTCCACTACAGCTCACATTTCCCCTCTTGAGATAAGCCTGACTGCTCAACATGCTACCAAAACGTTGTAGTACAAGCTTATACCAAAGGTTGGGTTGCCTATACCTGTAGTCATAGTTGTTTGTAGTGTTCCCAGAGGGTAATGCATACAAACTCAAGTGGCACGGCGAGTAGAGCGCTCGCTTTGACATCCGTGTAGAGCTTGCTAACGCAGGTTCGAATCCCGGCAAGGCCAAACTCAGCCTTTCATCCTTCCGAGGTCGATAAATGAGCACCACACATCGTGGGTAATAATAAGCAGCGCTCAGATACCTGAGGGTTCGTAGCGCTATATAAATGCGAAATTATTATATTATTTTTATTATTATTAATGGGCTCTCAGGTGCTTGTGTGGGAGATTGGGCAACCAATAAGAGTCAAAAAGGATTCAGAGGGTTTTGGGGTGCCCTGTCGGTTGGACTAGAAGTTATAGTAGCTGGTCAAAAAACTGCTACCCTGGGTATATTGGGATATTTTGAAAAAATATATCCTCTTAGGTCAGGGGTGCACAACTGGCTTTGCTGGAGGGCCGGTTGTAATTTCCAAGCGTTCAGTGGTGGGCCGAACTACCTAAGAGAGGGTCCTGCAATCTTTCTACACCCAGAAAAATCTCCAAATGAAGCCAGACAAAAGGCGCAGTCTGAAATGCATTTATCCTCTTCATTTCTCTATTTCTTCATTTTCTGAGAAAATCCTGCAATGTTTCTAGGAACATATTGAAAACATTAATGGTTGCTAGATGAAAGTACTTGAGGTCTGTGATTAACAAAACAAGGATGCTGACAAAATTACTGCTAAAATGTACTGAGTTAACCGATTGTGTTTCATTTTGGGCGGCTTTTTAAAGAAAAGAAATGACAGTTTCACTTATCCAATAGCATGTTCAATGTTAACTGTAATGTTAATCATAACTACAATACCAAAAACGAAATACTATCATTTGAAGAAAAAAAATGTTTATGCATGCAGAGTTCGAAATGGTGTCTCTTTGAAATGCAAGTGTTGTGTGCTTTAAGAGATTTTAAAAATGTTTGGAAAACGCCTTTGCAACGTAAGTCCATTTGGAAAACGTGTTGCATTCTCCGTTTGTCAAAAATCCAAGGCCTAATTCCTTTTTCATGGTATAATTTAAGCAATGCCTACATTAATGAAACACTTGGTTTGGTGATTTTCCTCTGTGCCATTTCTGTGTTGCTTCAGATCTCTCTAACGTGAAGAGAGGTAAGGACCAGAAAAGGGCTGCACATTATTCTTGAATTCCACTGGCCTGGAGGGCCATACATCATGTGAAGGGCCGCATCTGCCCCGCGGGCCGTATGTTTTGCACCCTTGTCTTAGGGAGTACGAGCATCTTGATGAGGCACATCCATCCCCACAGCGGCAAAGGCAGTGCCCTCCACCTGGACACCTTGCGGTGCAGTTGGTCGAAGGTGGCCCAGTTATTATTGGCTAGCTGCTTTGAACGGTCTCATGAGACCATCGCCCCCATGTTTTTCACTGAGGACTCCTCCCACTTACGGTCACCAACATTAGGTGGGCATGTGGTTACATCAGTAAGAGGGAACAACAGTGTTTTGGACCAATTTATGCAAAGACCCGGGTATTGTCCGAAACGGGCCACTTCAGAAGTCACAAGGTCAAGGTTGGTCTGAGGATTTTTAACATATAAAAGGATATCATCCACATATAAAGAGCCACGGCAGCCCCCTTCCAGCATGCAGTTGTCAAAGCCATATCGCCAATGGCTCCAAAGCAAGTGGCAAAGAGGAGCAGTGACAGGGAGCAGCCCTGCCTGGTCTCTAGCCAATTCACAGGGCTCACCAGTTGTACCTAGCGCCATAATTCTGGCTGACGGTTCAGAGTAGAGCAACTGGGCACAGTCCAAGAAGTAGTCCTACAGGCCATTTGCCTCCAATACTGCAAAAAGATACTGCCATGAGAGGGAGTCAAATGCTTTCTCAGCATCTCGAAAGGCAGCAGTAGCACGGGCCATAGGTTAAGTGCTGTCAACTTCACGGGGGGGGGGGGACCCAGATTGGTCAAGATTAATGAATGGTGCAATATATGACAACTCTCGTGAGCCCTGCAACATGGCAAACATTTTGGTGTCTAGATGTGAGATGAACCCGTACGGCATGGATTGTTTGTGGAGTTTATTAGGCTTGACGATCAGGGCAACCAGTACCTCTCTCAAAGACGGGGGTAGGGCCTCTTTGAAGACCTTCACCTTTTGTTGGAGGGCCAGCCGTGGTCCATACTCCTTGTTGAACAAGGCCCGTAGACCATCGGAGCCCAGGGAATTTGCTGTGGGGAGGTCTCTAATTTCCACTAGGACTTCCTCTGGCATAATGAGGGGACTGTATTGCCTCTAGGGCCTCTGTGCCCAGTTTACCTGGCTGAAACTCTGCAACATAGCTCTGCAAGTCGTGCATGGGGAATAAATCATGGTCTGCATAGAGAGTAATATTGAAGTCCCAGAGTGTGTCTAGGATTCCAGCAGTGGAGGTATGCAACACCCCACCCACTCCCACAAAGGCCACAATATCCACACTCTTTCGTGACGGACCAGCCGTGCCAGCGCCCGGCCTCGGCATCCGGCCTCCCTATATCTATTAAAATTGCCTGCACTAATCCCCTGAAGAGTGTATATAGGCGGTGGAGACTTACACAGCCGCCCCAAGATGCATGCACCATACGCAGTCCGTACATCATCGCCGTAGATGCAGACGAAAAGGAACAGGATCTGTTCCCCATTGGAACGCTCTGCCCTTCCGAGCAGACGTTTCCCTGCGTTGGTAAATCAACCTCTCTTGCTTCGTTCACCTGTTCGCTACATGTTCCTAGCCCTCTTGTTCCTCCTCTCCCGGTTCCTTGTCCTGCTTCTCCTTGCTGTTCTTACCTTGTCTTTGCCAATTCAATCCAGTTTAATTCAGGAGCCCAGTATCCTACCTTCGCTGCACTTCTACCTCCTCCTAATCTTCTTGGATTCAGCAATTGGATATCGCTCACCCCCTCTTCGAAAATGCTCTCTCCCCACCTCTTTTCCACTGATATAATCACCTCGCCTTGAGTGTTTCCATCCCACTCTAGCCGAGGGGGCTTCTGGGACAGGCAGACCTTACCCCCACCAATCTCATCGGAACAAGAAAATAGAGGTGAAATCTGTTGGTGACAATATTTATGATTAATATTCTCAGAAGGGCTTCCCCACTGAACGGTGTTGGACCTTCCTTTTAAATGGGAATAAATAATGTATAATCAAACAAAAGCAAGGTCACTATCTATAAGTAACAAACATATGTAACCCTACTCATACCCAAGGACTCTTGCTATCTACCTCTAAACAAATGCAAAGAGATAACTTTAGTCAAAAAATGATGTCTCTTATATAAAACACATGTCTAACCACCTGCTGAATCATATCAAAAACATAAAAACCTATTCACAAATCATTATATTTCAATACATCAATCTACATACATAAGTACATATACAAAGTCCAGTCTCAATGGTATCACTACACATTATCCCCACCAAAAATATCGCTGTATATATGGTTGTTTGGAACGGCCATAGGCAATATTTTTGGGGGGCGTAATTTTTGGGTTTTTTTGGGAGCGGGCGTTACGGGGGATGTCCCCTGCTCCTTTAAAAATAATGCAGGGGAGCAGTTCAAAATGGCCGCCGGCACAGAGTAGACATGCCAACAGCTCTCCTCCGATCCTGAGCTGGAGAAGGCACCCCACCAGCACCCCGGATCCACATAGGAAAAAAGCCCCCACGTCAGGGGCAGTCCGGGAGAACACAACGTGAGCCCTCCCCTAACACTCCCCGGAGGACTATCCGGCCCGGAGCGCCGCTCTAGTCGAGAGCGTGGGCACAAAGAGAAGGCGAGAGAAGGTGATCGCCAGTGCACGCCAGACAGAGGCAGAAGAGGAAAGCACCCACCCAGCATCGGCAAAGAGGATCGCTGGCAGTGAGTATCAAGGCCGCGGGTCGGTGGAAGCGGACTGCGGCGAAGGTGGAGCAGAGTCGGGTACCTCCCGGGCACCGGCGGCGAGGAGCAGCAAGGCGAGCTCCACAGCCCGTGAAACAAGGAGGGGCGCGCGAGGAGTGGAGCCGCTTCCAACAGGAGGCCCAGCGGCAGAGAGCAGCGGCCCGGGCACACGGCTAGCAGGGGAGGTGCAGCCCCTAAAGATAGTTAAGAGGGAAGTGTGCCCAGCAGGCAGACCGCAGGACTGGCAATGGCAGAAAAAGAGGCAAGTCGGAGACCCAAGAGGGGGTGGGCCTCCTTTCCCCCTACCCCTGGAGAGGAGTGAGGAAGCGGCAAGGCCAGGGAGACCTTGAGTGGAAGGAGGAGCGGGACGGTGAGTGCGGGGCCCCCGGGGAGAGGAGGACACCTGGACAAATCTCCATTGCGGAATACTTGGAGACAAGGTTGAGCACGATTACGAGGTACCCTGGGCTGTTGGGGATGCCCAATCTTGAGGGGGCCTTAGTGATCGCGGCAGATTTTAACCTGAGGCCCCCAAACAACAAACAATTGACTGTGGTGGACTCGTGCTCCTCTCCGGTCTCCGTCAGGACCGTCAGGATCTGTTCTGCTGTTGGCCTCTCCAGAATTGTCACCCAACACACACCCCTTGCTTAAATCAACTCTCCCCATGTAAAGTGGAGGCGGCGGTCCCGGTTGAGGGGGAAGACGGGGCCGGTCGGAGGCATACATCGGTCCAGAGGGGGCAGCTCCAGAGACCCGGCTGGGGTAGCCTGAAGTAGCAGAGAGGAGACAGAGCGGCAAAAGAGAGACAAGAGGAGGTGGACGAGGGCGAGAATCCTCCAGTGAAGGGGAGATCCGGGGGAAGGCGGAAAAGCCTCAGAAGCACCCGGTGGCTTGGCGAGGAAACGCTCAGGCACGGAGGCCGGGGGGACCATGACCAGGAAGGCCAAAGGACGAGGGGGATAGACCACCCAAGTCCCGAGTGACGCCCCAGGCACCCTCCACGCTATGTGGCCCATATAAGGCAGCACCTCAGGAGGCACGGACGGTCTGGTCAGATGTCAAAGCAGGACTTTCTGGACGAGATGCACGCTTTACAGACCAGTTTAGCAAAGACGTTCCAAGACCAATTTCAACTCATGCGGTCCGACCTGAATGAAGCCCTAGGGGAGATCAGACAGGAGATGCAGCAACTGGGGGAGAGGACAGACCTCCTAGAAAAGGGCCTCCAAGAAGTGGACAAAGAAACGACAGCCAACAGTGAAGCTATAGAGAGACTCGACGTGGCTACTCAGAACTTGGAAATTCAGATGGAGGATATGGAGAATAGATCCCAAAGGATTAAAATAAGGGTGAAAATGCTGCCGGAAGCGGTATCAGATAGAGAATTGAAATCCGTAATTCAGACGGTCTTTGCGGAAATACTGGACGAAGGGGCCCCAGACAAGATCGAACTGGACCGAGTCCATAGAGTAGGGAGAATGGTCAAAGACCAGGCAACAAGACCGAGAGACGTATTGGCCACCTTCACTAGATACGTGCAAAAGGAAGCCGTCCTCCAAGCGGCAAGGAAGCAAGAGCCAGAGGCCAACAGATAGCGCTGTATCAAGATCTAGCGAGCAGCGGGGTCCAAGCCAACTACCAGGCCCCATCAACGAGAATAGTGGTGAACAGGACAACATCGAGACCTGTTAGGCTCCAAAGAGGCACAAAACAAGGTTGCCCGTTGTCCCCGATGCTTATGCTCCTCCAAGCCATAAGACAGGCAGGTGAGATACAGGGCATTCCCTTTGGTGATATGCTGCTTACTCTAGTGGCACCTACCAAATCTATCCGGGGGAGCATAACCCTGTTTGAGGAGTTTGGGGAGGTCTCGGGCCTAAAGGTTAATGTTGGCAAATCTGAAATCTTGAATCTAACGCTCAAGGCAGAGGAACGCGATACCCTGAGGACAAGTATCCACTTCCTGTGGAGCCCAGGAGGTATCAGGTACCTGGGAGTGAGGATCATGGCGACCCTCGCGGGCTGGTACACAGCCAACTACCCCCCACTTTTGAAAGATATCAAACGTGACTTCCAGAGATGGAGAAACCGCAGAGTCTCGTGGTTGGGACAGGTGGCAGCGATCAAGATGGTTACCCTCCCACGACTATTATATTTTTTCCAAGCGATTCCCCAGGCAATACATCAGGCTTTTTTAGGGAATTGGGGGCAATGACCAACAAGTTCCTGAAAGAGAGCGAGGTTCAGTAGGTATCTGTTAATGGCCCCTAGACAGGAGGGAGGATTAGCGCTTTCGAACTTCCGGCAGTACTACCAGGCTACGCGTAATTAGAGAATGGCTTCAGGGAGGGGAGGGCATGCAAGACAAGCAATGGGTGAAGATGAACAGAGCGGTAGCACACCGTAACCTGGCAGAAGTGATATGGTTACCAAAACAATACAGGCCAAAGCACTTGTACAAGAGCACTATCACCAAGCTCATGGCAGACAACTGGGACAAATTGGTGGGAACCAAGGGGATAACGAACTTTCCCCCACCCTTGACGCCTATCTTTAACAATGGGGACCTTACACCGGCGACGTAGAAGGGAGCATTTCAGCAATGGCAGGACGGGGGCAGTAGGAAGTTGAGTGATATGTTCCGAGAGGAGGGAATTCTCTCCTTTGAGGATTGCAAAAAGGAATTCACAGAACAAGAAGGGGAGAGACTAAGGTATGCAAAAATAAGGCATTGGGTACTACACCCCGGGAACAGGCTAGCAGCGGCCAGGGAGACAACGAAATCTGAAAAATTCCTCCTATCTAACGACAAGGCCAAGGGGTTAATATCCAACCTTTACAAGATACTGGACAACGCAAATGCCAGACAACTGTTCCCTATATGCGGAGGTGGGAGCAGGTCCTGGGGAGGGACATCGGCAGGGAGGAATGGGAGAGGTTGTGGAAGAGGATACCCAAGCTGGCAAAGGCCTCCCAACTGCAAGAAGCGTGGTACAACATCTTGCTTGGCTGGCACTACACTCTGGCCCGCTTACACAGAATATACCCGGAACTGCTGGAGTGGTTGTGGGATGGAGGGTACGGCGGAGCATATCTGGTGGAGATGTCCGAAAATTGAACCATTCTGGAGGGAGGTACAGAGGGCGCAGGATCAGGCCTATGGACCAGGGGATGGTAGATCACCGGAACAGATCCTCTTGGGAATTAGAGGGAGCACAGAAGTGGGAGAACCCAGAACGAGGGAAAAGGCGAGAGTAATCTTGACGCTGGCGGCTATGATGCTAATAGCACAAAGGTGGAAACGACCAGAAGTTCCCATGATGCAGGATTGGCTCAGAAAGATTTGGGAAATAATAGCCCTTGAGTGGGCAACATATGCCATGGACAATAAGGTGCAGAACTTCGCAACGGACTGGGGGGAAACGGTGACCTTTCTTAAAGATGACTTTCGGATCATGTGGTGCCCGCAGCGTTTAAGACTGCTTGATCTACAATGAACTTTGGTGATGGATCCATGAGAGGAATGGACCAGGGACAGAGTGGATGTTGCCTCCGGGGGGGTGGGGGGGATTGTTGGGGGAATGGGTAAACATGTTGTAAAATTTAATAAAAAGAGTTTTAAAAAAAAGAAAAAAATAATGCAGGGGTTATGGGGGTGTCCCCCACAGGTTCCATGCATTAATATCGGAGCAGAAATATGGTGATATTTTTGTATGGCGATATTTCTGCGGCAATATTAACACATGGAACCGTCTCAATGACTCGACCAAACACTGTGATGGTTGACTCAACCTAATTTTCCACTATGTCCACGTTAGCCCGACTTATATATGTTTCTGTCCTGCATAGCTGATACTAGCCGCACATTCCTCAGGGGCATAAAATGTGTAGAAAATGTGTTTCTTGTAGGTGGCAAGGGAAGATTCCCTCTGGTTGTTCCTTGTATTATTCCTCAAAATCCCTGAAATGTGTCTGCGTCGCTTTGTCATCAGACAGTTATGCAACTCCAAATGTTGCTAAATATCGCTATTGCGATTAGCTCATTCACCACTCAATTGAATGCCTTCCATAATACGTCATGGCCATTAGTATGGCTTAAAGGGATGTCTGTTCCTGAATGTATCAGTATCAATAACTTGTAATGCCAGCTGGTCCCTTGAGTACACCAATTCTCTCAATAAAGAAAATATTTGCTCTCAAACTGTTCTCTCAACAAGAGGTTTACTGTTGTCCACAACAAGGGAATCTCTTTAGCTCGCGTCCATCACCCAACAGTGGTATTCTTGTTCGGATGCGGAATGGAAGTAACGGCCGGCAGGCTGGAGGTGGAGGGCCGCGGTCCAGACCCCAACCCAGAGGCAGGCATCTCGGCAGGACGATGTACATGGGTTCTTTCATGAATATGTAAAGTGCACATGCGCGTAGGCCTGGACACTACCTTCTCATGCCTGAGATATGCACACAGCGTCTTTCACTGTAATGGTTGCATTGTGTGAGCAGTGGGATATTTAAACCCGGCTTGCCCATGTACAGACGTGTCTTAAAGTGCTCGTACATTCACCCTGTTTGTTCTTGACTCTCTGCATTCTGGTCTGCCCTACTTACCTCTGCTATCTGCCTGCCTTCTCTCTATATACCCATCCGATTACTTTGTGCTTCTATACGGCTCTTTATAGCCTCTGTTTGCCGTGGGTGCTGCCTGCTGCTGGTCCACATACTTGGTTTCATCTGGCTTTTAAGCAGTCTCCAGGGGCCATTTTTGACTGCCTTCCGCTGCTTCGTCTTCAAAGTCCATACAGCTGTTACCAGCTTTCCCGGCCAGTGCCTTGTGCTGTCTGCATGCCACGTTAATCCGGGAACAGCTGCCTCGTGGCGTAGGGAGTTGGCCTCCAGGTACCTGTTCTGTTTATCCCATTCCAGAGGAGTGCTCATGGGTCAGCCCCTATGCCATGCTTACCACTGGTTGGAAGTCTGGAGGACAAGAGAAGAACCAGAGGCGAAGTACCACAAACACGGATTCAACATGATCAGGTACTTGACATAGAAGTATTGCAGTGGGTCCTCTCAGCGGTGCCCACTCTCGCAGGGTCTCGACCCAGAAGAGGATTCCAATTCCGTGCCAAGAGGCAGCCCGTCTAGAAAGGAGTGGACTTCCTCTGGGGGCCATGAAGACGTGGGTTTTGTTGCTCTGGGTCATCCCACGTTTCGCTGGAAACAGCATGGCTTTTTTAAATGCCTTTATCCCTGAAATGTTGCTTGATGGACGCAAACGTCTGGCAGGCCTTCTATGTGGCCAGTGTGAGGTTCGGGTAAAATGAGATATATGCGCCTCTTGATATCGTAGTTCTCCCAGCTTGCACACTCGGCGCAGTATAGTGCCTCTGCCGTGATAGATAAGTAGGCGAACAATTCTTGAACAAGGATTTTATCTATGCTTTGGAACATGGCTCCAGGATCTTAGTGCCCTCTCGTACAGGAATGGAGGCTGAGAGGGGGATCCTGAAGCATATCTTTGATGAATGTTTTCATAAGGTTTTACATGCTCTGGGCGAGCCCAATTCAGGCAGTCCCACAATGTGGACATTATTCTTACAGGACCTCAACTCCAGGTCTTCGCTCTGTGCCTGAACCACAGACTGCAGCTGCTGCAGTGCCCGCCTCATCTGGGTATCTCCGTCCCCCAGGGCACTAGTGCGCTCTTAGACGGTTATGCAGCCGCTTTCAGCATCAGGTCAACCTTGCATGTTAGACTGTTTAGCTTGCAAATCACAGATTCAAATCCCTCTTTCAGCAGAGAGAGGATCAAGGACATGTCCATTACTGCAGCTACACCTCTGTGCTGGGAGACAGAGGCTCCATCGTGATTTCATCGGCATGCCCATGGGTGTTACCCAAAGCCCCCTGTGGTGCTGTGAATGCGCTACTGGCTCCACTACAGGCATTACGGTCACAGAGGAGTTTTCCCTGTTTCTTGTTGCCGGTAGACATGTGGGCCCCCTTCTACTGTATCTGGTGGCTTCTTGTGAAGCAGGGAACTCCGGTTCCACCAAACTACTGCATGGGTAGGGCCTCCAAGCCTAGGCCCCAATAAACCCTTCACTGGCTCCTCTGTGTAATATGGGCGCTCCCCGTTAGGATCTGTAAATGCTGCAATGAGAACTGGACACCCGCCTCCCTCGATGGTGTTCCACCATGCGCCTTTAGCTGCTGTCTGTATGGCAGGGTACAGTGCAAACTATGTAGTGCACACACAGTGCCCACACCGGGCCCCTGAGGAGGAGGGTCTGGCCTGCTAGCCCCAGCCCGGCAGACTGGGCACCCCTGGACATTATGGCCTGTCCTCTACCAGCCCAGAAAGGGGTTTGGGGGCAAGTCACAGCACCCACCTCAGCCCTGCAGGGCCGACCCCACCAGACTCCTGCCGCACTCCCCACTCTCCGCCACCTCCTCCAACCAGGTCGCGTCAGTCCCTCTGGCCAAGTCCGCCCCCTCAGGCGCTCAGCCTCCTCCCAGCTCCAGCCGCGACTGGATCTCTTCGAGCACATGGGCACTGCACTCTCGCTTGGACAGCCAGCCAGCAATTGCGGCGCCGGCTGCCGTACACAGCCACGTCAGCCCCCATTCGCGCGGTCGGGTGCCGATGTTTCTACAGGATCAGCACAGGTGTTTTAAGACACTGATTGCTGTATTGTGGAACGCTGCAGCTCCCGGTTCCACACAGCCCTGCTGGAGCTCAATGCCTAAGCCGCCATCTTGCTGGCGGCTCTCGAGCTCCACCCACACATTTGTATCTCTAACATACAACCCTGCCCAAATATTGTTTGGGGGCCGAGAAAAGTTAGTAGAAGGGCTTTAATATCTGTGTTTTCTTGGGCATTTTATCTCCATGCCCAGGCTGACCATGACACTAGTAGGTCATTTGTTCTTCAATGTTCTTCTGTCCTAGGTGAGTCTATGTACAAAAAGAGTTTGGGGAGTGTTCCTGGGTGTCCCCTGTTCCCATGTAGTCCCTTGCCAGCTCCAGTTTTCCTGCTGATTTCCCCTGTAGACAATCTGGGGGTAGTGAGGTGGGCGTTTGCTATCCTGTCCATTTTAGGAAGGGGAAAGGCCAGTCCATTCCCATTTTGGAAATTGGACCATTCCTCCTCTTCCAGGCTGGGTATTTTTCTGTTGTAATTGGGTGTGTTGTTGTACTTGCGGTCGCATTACTCCTTTATTTTGTTGTGCATCTCGAGACTAATGGTTCATGACAGACTTCTGAGAAATCGGGTGCATGCTGGTCTTGACATTCTCTGCAAGAATGGAAAAAGAGTACTGAAAAGGAAAAAGACTGATAGGTATTGGTTGAGAGAGAAGGTCACAAATGGTTTTATGTGGCTTCAGACATGTTCCTCTCCCTTGACAGGGTCATACTGATGACCCTGTCATAGATCATAGCACCCAAAGGGTTGAAGAAAGTAAGAGAAAGGGCAGAAGTTGTAGAGTATTGAGAATAGTGCCCACTGGAATACAGTGTTGAGATTTGTGGAAATTAATTTTGGGAGAGGCATACTGCCAGTGGAAGTAGGAAACGGTATAAAGAAAGCTAGGAATCTGAGGATGTGTTTACAGATAAGAATTTGGTACAAAGAGAGGATAAAGGAGTGAGAGAGTGTATAGAGGTGGAGGAGGAGCCTGAGAGAGAGAAGAACCAACAGAAGCCATAGAATAGAAAGTGAGGAAAAAAACTGGAGAATAGAGTGGCTGAAGGAGCTTGAGAAAAATAATAGAAAAGCCAGGTCACTGGAAATAAAGTTTGGCATTGCAAGCCTACTAAGAACCATGGTGTAATTGGCTGCCTCTTCTCCTGCCAATCTCCTCTGGTCCACATGCAGGACTTTGGCAGTTGTCATACTCTTGACACAGGCACCTCACTCCCTTCACACAAGACCATGATGCTTTCACTGTATCAACCCATCTTGTGAAATAGATGGTGGGGATTCAGGAGATGAATCATCAATCACAGGCCAACAAACCAGGTCATAGAGGAGGAGGATAGCATGGTATGGGTTGAGGAGCGGCAGTAAAGGGGATACTTTCCTGTGAAACCAGTGCTGGCTGTGGATTGCTTAATAATCCTGGAAGTAGGCAGTTCCTTAGCACCTGGAAAATGAAATACTGTTGTTATAAGTGTTTAGTTGCAATCTTTCTCAAAGGGGGAGCCCTGGGGACAACCTGATGCAGAAGAATAGCCATTTTGAACTTAGTCTTCCCCCAACCTTTCATTAGTCAGAGCCACTGGTCTAACCCTGACATTTCCATTGCACTTTATGCTCTTGCTCCATTTGTTATTTTGCCCACTCGCTGTAAAGATTTCTCACTTAAATACTTTGCACTTAAGTTAATGATGATGTCTGGTCCTTTAATCCCAATCACAGATGTGCAAGAGTATAAATACTATTGTCCACACACTATTTATTTTATTTTTTATTTTATTCATTTATAAAACGTGCAGCAGCCCAAGAGCATTGTAGTGCTGTTACAGGAGTTTTAGGCATATGGTACAGGCGTATACAGGAATCTTAGGCACATGATACAAGGCGTATACATACAGTTGCCGTTGACCTGAGGTAGTACCTAACGCATATTTGAACTGCCATGTTTTGAGTGCTTTGCGGAAGGCTCCATTGGAGGGTTCAGCTCTGAGCGATGGGGGCAGTGAGTTAATGTTTGGCCGCTATAAAAGGGAAGCTTGCTCCACTCGCTTTGGTGCATTTGACTTTGGGGGTCAATAATCTGTCCGTGTATCGTGTTCTAGTGGGCCTGTAGGAGTGGGTTCTACTTATTTTCTGGGAGAGATAAGGCAAGGCTGATTTAGCAAGGCCCTTGTGAGTAATGGGTAATGTTTTGAACAGAACTCCCTCTCTGATGGGCAGCCAATGGACTTCTCTTCTTGCTGTCGTGATGTGTTCCCTTTTAGGGATGCTGAGAGCTGTCCGGAGTGCATTGTTTTGTATGACTTGGAGTTTTTGGAGGTTTTTGGAGGAAGTGACAGCGAATAGGGCATTGCAGTAGTCTAGCCTAGAGCCTATGAAGACTCTAGCTATAGTGAGGCAGCTTGCTGTAGATACAAACGGTTTTGCTGCATTCCATAATTTGGTGGAGTATGCTACAGATGAGACGATGGCGCTGACCTGGCAGGACATGGAGATGGTGGGGTCTAGGTATACCTCTAGGGTCTTGACAGCGGGAGGCACCGGGATTTGTATGTTCTCAGTCAGGAATGTGGAGTATTGATTGGTGAGTTTTTTAGTGTTGCAGGCCCTACTAGCAGGATTTCGGTCTTGTCCCATAGGCCGTTTGCCGCCATTCAAGTCTGGATGATTGAGTAGGCTGCGTTGAGGGCCTTGGAGTTTTCTTCGTAGCTTCCTGTAAGAGGGAGGAGGACTAGTGTCATCAGCGCATTTGGTATAGTTTATACTGCTGGAGTCTAGGATATTAAAAGTGTTATGGTGAAGATGTTGTATAAAGTGGGGGAGATCCAGGGGCCCTGTGGGACTCTGCATAGAATGGGGACCCAACAGATCTCAACATTTTGGTTAAGTGCAATGCTTGATCAAGAAAAACATATTTTTTCATTAGATATTGATTAAGAGCAAAAGAAAATATCCATTTAAATTCTTATAGTTTGGCTAAATTCTTTATGGGGATTCCCTATTTATTAATAAGATTGCCTTGGATCAATCAAGATGAAAGGCCATTTAGAATGTGCACCTCCAAGACAATTTACTTAGGAATGTGGTGACATGGAAAGGGAATATTTAGGCAATGTGTCATCTCTGCTCTCTTGTGGAGAACTGCTTCAATTGCACAATAGGATAAAGAAATGCATTGCCATAGCCAATATCCCACCTTCCCACCTTAAATATGCAAAACAAAATGATGACAAAATTATGCGCTGCATTGCCATGCAGCTTCCGATTGATATGAACTTTGAAAGTTTTATGGATAAAACTAAAAACGACTACCTATCAGATTATGTAAAATGAATTCAGGTTCGCCATTTTTTAAATTGCACAAAAGGCGAAAATGTGTAAAATTCAATCATTCATCATCTTAAAATGTTTGCCCCAAATTGCAGAATCTAAAAATATGCGTTTTATCAAGGTAGCATAGATAAGTCAGAAATTAGAGTACACAAACAAAATTAGCTTTTCTTCAAAAAGATCAAGCCGCCCTCTCACCTTTGTAATCGGGCAACTGAAAACCACTCCTCTGTGACAAGGCATGGGTTGTTAGAGGGAAATATAATTGGATATCATAGGATAGCGAGAGAAGCCTGGGCAGATGGAATATTGGGTAATGAAGATTGAGAAGGGGAACAGACTGTAGATTTGAGAACAAAAGGACTGATTTACCTATAGAGAAGACTTTTCCATTGACACAGGAAGAGAGGAGAATGGCTCATGGAGGGAAGACGTGTCGGCGCTAGGTGATTGATTTCTAAATAAGCCCACTGAATTGAGGGTTTGCTGTGGGAATGACATCTGGCTGGGTCTCTTGCTTATCCTCCCCATTTCAGAAGTTGCAGCTTAAAGGGTAAATTAAATGAAACCTCTACCAATTCCCTGAAATGTCCAACTTGATTGGGCTGAAATCTGAAGAAGAAGCAGGACTGGGATTAAAGGGAGGTTCAATCCGAAACCAGGGGCACAGATGATAATATCCAAATATTCTATGTTACTTATATATATCCAATACAAAGTGAAATGTTGTTTCGAATGGATTGTGTCCTCCAACATATTCTCATCTTTGACATGTAGTGTCCAGCTTTGGAAACTCTTTGGCAGAGGGCGCCCTGTGCCGATGGCGTCGTGTCGATGTCCCTCAAAGGCCTCCGTCTAGGGTGACATCATCGGATGTTCTAAGTAGCACACACGGCACCCGTTGCCTCAGTTCTGTTTTTCCGCAAACGTGTTTGCTTTCTGAAACTCGGCGCGCCTGGCACTTCTGAAGTATTCGCTGTTAAAGTCTTCAACACCGACGACTCCTCGGTCTGGATTCAAGAAATGCCGGGATTGCGGCTCCAAGATGTCTATCACGGACCTGCATCCAGTCTGCCTGTGGTGCCTCGTCGAGGGCCATGACACGGATACCTGCTCCAAGTGTCAGTCTATGACCGGGAAGGCCTTGAGGGAATGAAAGGGAAAGCTCAAGGTAGGCAAGGTGTCCAAGCCTCATAAGACCTGACCAGCTGGGCCTTCGACCGATGAGTCGAGAGGCAACTCTCCTCAGAGAAAGAAGGCCAAGCGCTCAAGGTCCATTAGTGGTTCCCACCACTCGTCATCCTCGTTGAAGCGTTCGAGGTGAAGGCACCACCGGTCACCTTACTTGTCGTCTTATTCAGGCGGCACCTCCGATAGGGTGAAATGCCAGTCCATGAAATCGACGCAGGCAGAATGGGAAGCATTTTGTGTGGAGATGCTTAGGAGTTTTGAAAAACAGGGCAAAGCTCTGTCCGCGCCTTCTATGGAAGCCGGCAGGGAGCGGTCTCGGCCAGATATTCGCAGGCCCTCGAGCCTTAGTCAACGGCATGATCCACATCGGGAGCCCTCGCTGTCCCGTTCGGACAAGGTTTCTTAGGATCAATTGAGACGTGGAGAGAGGTCAAGGTCTTCGATCCCATCGAAACCTTCAAAGCCGTCGAGGCCATTGGCGCCGTGCCAGTCGATTGGACCGTCGATGCCTTTGATGCCGTTGTGGACGCCGAAACCATCGGCGCTGTCTGTACCAGTTTTACTGGCACAGTTGCCTGAGAATGTGGAGCATCCGAAAAAGGTGGTTAATAAGTCTAAGTCAACGACTGTGCAGCAACTGGGTACTACACCTGAGAAAAGGTATACCCCTCTACCGAAGAGGTATTTTTTTTTAAGTACATCACTTCAATTTTTGAGGAGGAGGAACGTTCGGATGTGGATGATGCCCCTTTTGGTATCCAGTTTGGGAGACCTAATGTACCTGAATTCCTCATTTCAGAGGAGAGTAGGATGCAGGATCTCTGCGAGTCCTTGCATAATGCTAGTGGTATAGACACGTCTCCTGAGCTGGAGTTTGTCAATCCCCAAACCCGACCCAGGGGAGGATGCTGACTCCTCTTACAAGCAACTTATGTGGAGAGCTGTGGAATATATGGGCTGGTCTAGACCTCCTGTGCATTATGATCAGGATGATCTTACGGACATTTTGGACAATGGTCCACCTACAGATCTGTGTTACAATTCCATGTGGCTGTGCAAAAAAGGGTGGCCAGGAATTGGGAGACCCTAGAGACTAATCCTGTGGTGAACAAGTCTCTTAAAAGAAAATACCGCCCCTCCAGTAGCGACCTCGGATACCTGTCAACTCGCCCCACTCCTGAGAGTCTGGTGGTCCAGGCAGCCATGGCTACCCCGAAACAGGCAGCATACCCTACCATCCCTCCTGATAGGGACGATAAGCGTGTGAATCGATGGGCACCTAAGGTATTTTCAGCTGGGAGTATGGCATTGAAGTTGGCCAACTCCATTTGTGCCTTAGCTACATTTTCGTACACTCTGTGGGAGTGCATATCTATGGCGGCAGAGCAATATTCCTGAGGGGGAAGAAAGGGACGGCTTCCTAGCTATTGTTAGGATGGCAAGGAAGCCATGTGTGAGTTCCTTCAGTCTGGGTTGGATTCTGCAGATACCATTAGCAGATCCATGGCTACAAGCACCATGATACCCAGGTTTCGCGTGGTTGCGGAAGTCAGGGTTTTCACCTGATGTGCAGGCTAGGCTTCTCAACATGCCATTTGACAGTTCTCATCTTTTTGGCAGCAAGGCTGACGAGAGCCTTGAGAGTTGCAGACCGCTAAAGTAGCCGCCAAGTCTTTAGGCAAAGCTGTTAGGCACCCTCAGCCTTTTCGTCCTAGTGGACAGCAGTGGAGGGGTAGATCTTTTTGCTACTGCTCCTCATTTGGAAGGGCGAGAGGAATGGCCAGTCAAAGAGGCCAATGTAAGTTTCCTCGTGGTGGACGAGGGAGAGGTGCCAAGCCAGCTCAAGCAGCAGCCTCTTTGTCATCGGCCTCTGCAGCAGCCACTTCAAAACCGCTACGAGGCCTTGTGGCACAGCTCAACGATGGGTGGAGGGGCAGACTGTCTCAGCATCTAGAAGAATTGCAAGACATAACATCAGATGCGTTGGCTCTGGAAACAATAGCCCACGGTTAATGCCTCCCTTTTTTAACAATGCCTCAGAACAATCCACTGGGGAATCGCTCTTTGAGGATTCCGGATCCATTCCTTGTGCATGAAATATTGGCCCTGCTATAGAAAGGCGCTATAGAGCCAGTGGCTGTAGCGCAGTGGAACAAGGGCGAAAGGCCATTTATAATATGCACCTCCAAGACAATTTACTTTGAATAGTGGTGACATGGAAAGGGAATATTTAGGCAATGTGTCATCTCTGCTCTCTTGTGGAGAACTGCTTCAATTGCACAATAGAATAATAGAAATATGGGTATTCCCCATATTTTTTGATTCCCAAAAAGGATGGGGGACTGAGACCCATCTTGGACTTGAGATACTTGAAGAAGTTCCTCAGGAAGGACAAATTCAAGATGGTCATTCTTTCTCAGATCCTTCAGGCCCTCCAACTTCAGGATTGGTTGGTGTCATTGGACCTTCATGATGCTTATTTTCATGTGCCGATCCATTTGAAGCACATGAAATACATGAGGTTTGCGGTTGGCGGCTCGCATTATCAGTTTCGAGTCCTGTCATTTGGGTTGACCTACGGAGCACCTCTCAGGAGAAGGGGGATTCATGTCTAGCCCTATCCGGACGATTGGCTGATCAGGGCGCGTTCTCCCAAACAAGCTGTGGATCATCTCAGCGCTACCTGCCACACCCTCCACAGACAGGGCTTCTCCCTCAATTTCAAGAAGTCCCTTATAACACCTTAATAACAGCTCCAGTACATGGGGCCTGTGTTAGACACATCATTGGGAAAGTGCTCACCACCCAGGGTGAGGGCTCAAGACATTCTACAGATGGTAATCAAGGCCTTTGAATTTTTGAGGTTGCTCAGCCTCATGCCATCCTGCATTTTTCTGGTGCCAGAGGAACGCCTGAGAATGAGATCCCTTCAATGGGCACTCAGAACACAATGGTCCCAATTCTTGGGGAAGATGTCTGATCTCCTTCAGATTCCGGTCCGAGTCTCTCAGGATCTTCTGTGGTGGGCCGGCAAAGACAATCTACTGAAGGGAGAACACTTTTGGCAACCATGGCCGGAGATCACTGTAGTGACGGGTGCCTCACACACAGGGTGGGGAGCTCATGCCAACGATCTGACTGTCAGCGGTCGTTGGGCTCCATCGGAGTCCAAACTACACAGCAATCTTTTGGACCTGAGAACAATAGAGGTCTTTTCTGCCGTCTGTACGGGGAAAGAATGTCCTGATAATGACGGACAACACGGTGGCCATGCATTACCTCAACAAGAGAGGTGGTGTAGGGTCACTACCTGTCAGGTTGCTTGATTGTCGTGAAGAGTATTGAAACCTCTGTCCCCAAGTACCACAGAGAGAGAATACAAGATTACTCCCTATGCGATCATTGAGGCCACAGGTGGGTAGTTCTTGAAGCCCGGAACCACGGAAATGTTGAAACCCAAGGCAGCTGTAAAGGAAAACCTTTATTAGCAATCAACTGAGCACAGTACAAGCAAACAAGCAGAATAAAGAGCAGGGCTTACCTAAGCTGATGGGTGAGGAAGCCCAGAATCCTATGATGGTTGATAATTCCGTGGAGGGGCACGTGAGCTGGTTTCCCCGATGACAGTGGGAGAAGAACTGTAGGCTGGGTTATAACCCAACTTGCCCTCCTGTAGCTTGATGAAACGAAAGGACCAAAATCCAAAGTACTTGATAACATAATGCAGTGAAGAGGAAAAATGCCAAGTCCAATTCAGGGTAATCCAAGACAGTCCAAAAGGCGTTCCGAGTTTGAGATGATCCAGCAAACAGAGCCAAAAGACGTGAGCAAAGCAAATCCGAAAACAGTCCAAGAGTCAAGAGCCGTGAAACACAAGGTATCCAAACGCCGTGCAGAGTCCTCCAAAGAACAGCTGTGAAGCGCGGACGTGCGGAAGTTCAGCGTTTAAGTAGTGGAGGCTTCCGCGTCACCTGATCCGCGAGTGAGACGGATGAACGCGTCACATGACCCGCAGACGCGACACGTTAGCATTATTTTGATCTCAATGGTCTCCATGATCGCAGAATTGACTTTCTGCGCGCAGCATCCTGTAGCCGGCGCCTGCGAGCTCCCTCCTGCAGACGCCAGTCAAGGAACAGGGAACCCTTGAGTCTGCATATGTGGCCCTTGGGGTAAACGCGCTTACTTGACACCCGTCCACTGTGAGTGACATGGAATGGAAACCTGACTGGGGTAACTGGTGCATTGTGAGTGTTGCCTGTCCTAGATAGAGTGTGAGTATTGTCTGACCTAGATGCTTGTGAAATAGGGACAGAATGAGGGGACAGCGTGACACTACCACTGTGCAGAGAGGCAATGCAGCTCTGGTACTGGGCAATTCAAGAAGGAATCTCCCTGACGGCAGTTCACCTGGCCGGAGAGGAGAACACGGCGGTGGATGCTCTGAGCAGGCAGACCAAATATGAGGTCAGACTATAGCCGGGCATAGGAGACTGAACTCCAACGTCTCCTACATCTGAACTTTTACCCTGTGTTCTGCACACTCAGTGGCATGAAACATCTTCACAAACAAACTGTCGGTCAAATTATATAAATGAATGTTTCAGCTGCCATGCCTTTTATTTTGACCATTTGTTTTCACATTGATGTCATAGTGGATGTCGAACTATGCTTCTGTGTTCCACAACGTACATTATAAACTGTTATATGCAAAAAATGTACTAAAATTCTTTGCACAAAGAAAATAAGTATCAGCTAATTAATAAAAAGCAGCAATTGTGTATAAAAGAATTGGAATTTTGTACATCAATAGTACATTAGAGATATCTGTTTGACAGCAGCAACGATGCTGCCTCCTTCAACAGTGCCCAAACTGCACGGGCACCCATTGGGGTCTAAAACCAGTGTGCACGGAATCTAACCCGTGCACCCCCAAGATCCATAGAGGGTAGGACAACCCCCCTTGTTATAGCTGAGCAGGCAGAGTGCAGTGTCCCACGAGTGAGAACTAGCTCAGGAAGTTCTTCAAGAGATCTTTGCCCTTTGGGGAACCCCTGAAGTCGATCTGTTCATGACCATTGCCAACCGGAAGTGTGAGCGGTACTGCTCAAGGAAATCTCCCCCGAGAGGAGCTCTAGGAGACACGTTCGTGGTGGATTGGGAATTTCCGCTACTGTATGCATTTCCTCCAGTTCCCGTCATTCCTCAAGTTCTCAGGAGGTTAAGCCGGTTTGGGACCCACATGATCCTAATTGCTCCAGATTGGGCCAGGAGACCGTGGTACCCGGACCTTCTGGACATGTCCATCTGTCCTCCGATACATCTTCCACAAAGAGAGGAACTTCTCTCACGAGAGGAAGGTTGGGTTCTCCGTCCAGAGGTCAAAACTCTCAACCTTCACGTATGGTTTCTGAAAGGTTGAGATATAAGGATTGGGACCTCCCGAATGACGTGTTGGAGGTGTTGCGTTCGGCCAGGCAGCCAGCAACTAAGTCTCTGTACCGTTGCCGTTGGAATATGTTTTGCGTCTAGGGTAGAGAAAAGAATGTTGATCCTTTTCAGTGTTCGAGTCCGGATATTCTATCCTTTTTGCTGTCGTTAGCACACAAGGGTCTTTCTGTGGGAACAATTAAAGGTTACCTAGCAGCGCTCGCTATCTTTAAGCGCTCATCCGAGGAATGCTCTTATTTCAAGATTCCACTAGTTACTCAGTTTCTCAAAGGGCTCACGAATGTGTTCCCGCCATCGGCTTTTCAGGTTCAGGTTTGGGACCTTAACTTGGTCTTAAAGTTTCTGATTGGTGCTCCGTTTGAACCATTGCACTCATGTCCAATGAGGTTGTTGACGTTTAAGACTATGCTATTGGTTGCTATTACTTCTGCATATAGAGTGAGCAAGTTGCAGTCACTTTCATCCAAGCCACCCTTTACTATATTCCACAAGGACAGGGTGGTGTTGAGGGTCAGACCCTCCTTCCTACCTAAGGTAGTTTCGGACTTTCACTTAAGTCAGAAAATTGTGCTACCAGCCTTCTGCCCTCCTCCGCATCCTAGTAAGGAAGAAGAAAGGCTCCATAGGTTGGACCCTAGGAGAGCTTTAAGCCTTTATATTTCCAGAATGTCCAAAGTGAGAGTGGACAACCATCTCTTTGTGTGGTATACAGGACGCAAACCAGGCCAGGCTGTTTCTAAACAGACCTTGTCTAGGTGGATCATCCTCACTTTTTCTGAGTGTTATAGATGGCTGGCAAGGACCCTCCTGAGGGCTTGCGTGCTCATTCCACCAGAGGCATGGCCACTTCGACAGCCCTGAAAAGGGGTGTCCCTATTAAAAACATCTGTGATTCTGCAACGTGGTCATCAATAAACACGTTTACCAAGCATTATTCCCTGGATACTTCCCATGCTCAGGATGTTGCTTTTGGTAAGGCAGTACTTTAGTCTGCCCTTTAAAACAAATATCTAAAATTCTTCACCCTCCTCCAATCGTGGATACTGTTTTGGGAGTCTGTCAAAGATGAGGAATACGTTGGAGGACACAATGCATTTGAAGAACAAGTTACTTAACCCTTGTAACGTTCTTTCGACTGGATGTTCCTCCAAGGTGGAGGAACACTTCATCGTCCTCCCAACCTACCCCTCTGTAGAATTTCCCATGCTATTACAGCTTTCATTCCAACAAGACTGAGTACGGTCAGGCCCGCTTTATGGGCATTTCTCCTACACGAGGAGGGAAAAACATAACTGAGGCAACGGGTGCCGTGCGTGCTACTTATACCATCTGATGACGTCACCCTCGACGGAGGCCTTCGAGAGACATCGACTCGGTGCCATCGATGCAGGGCGCCCTCTGCTGAAATATTTCCAAAGCTGCCGAAGCAGGACACTAGATGTCAAAGATGTGGAGTATGTTGGACGAACATCCAGTTGAAAGAACGTTACCCAGGCTAAGTAACGTGTTCTTCCTTAAGAACCAGTACACTTTGCAGTGAAAAATGAAATCCAAATCTGAAAGCATTTTGTCTGACACTTTAAAGTGGGATTTCCTTTGTAAAGTTAAGTATTATTTCTGAATATAGTTAGTGGTTTAAACCGCTGCGGAATCCGTGTCTCATAGTGCCATGCAAAGTACTATTGCCTGGGATAATATCATGTGTTTAATGCAGCTGAGGAGAGTCGTAGTTTTAGACTGGATGTTTGCCCACGAAATGCAAGCTGAAAAAATTCATTCTATCCAATCAATCAATCATGTTTATTCGAATAATACAAAATTATCCATAAAACAGTTTAGACAATTTCATCACAACAACATTAAACAACCGACAGGTTAAAATAATTTTAAAAACTTCCTGAGTGATATCTTCTATACAAGGCTTTCCTTAGATATGACAAAAGAGCACAAGCAACTCGTGGGGCATCTGCCCGTAATAAAAACATCAGGGCCTGACGACAACTAATACGGCCAAGTTCGTTAAGAATAGTTTTTAGAGTATAAGCATGAATTTCAGCATAAAGAGGTGGAAAAAAGAAAATGCAGTAAGTATTTTTTCGGGCTAGATAAGCCTGGCAGTACATTCCAGCTCTCCACGGCAGACAATTAAAAATGTGCCTTTTATTCTACAATTGTGTTCTGAAGGATTATTTGCCCAAAGTAGATAGTTTTGTAGGGAGATCGATGAGATTACTACATGGTCCTGATTAAAGGCTACCATCCATTCTCTAGCTTCACAATCATTGTGGACATAAGCGGTCAAGCTAGACTTCAGAAAATGTGCCATTGCAGAATTAATGGAAGACGGCTCAGTGAAGGCAGAGGGAGCATTTATTTTCCTTAATCACGTACATCCATACTGTAGCCTGGGAATAGATATAGCACCCTTGTTGATCATTATCAGCGTCAAAATCGTCTGGTTAGGGGCAGCCTTCGGGTTGCACCATAAACTGATCTAGTAGAAAGTTGGCTCAAGACTCAGCTCATCCATCTGAACGTTTAGTCCAACTTCCAGATGGACACCGTAATTGGCAGCGAACCTCGGCAAATGCAAGACATTTTTTATAAAGTTGTTTTGGTCACTTGTAGATCAAATGAGTTAGAGAAACCCCACACCGAGGCACCATATTTTGCAACTGAGGATGCTTTGCTCTTGAATACCTTGACTCTTGAACGTTCACCTGAACCTCTCGACCTCCACCCAAGCGATTGTTTGAAATGAAGCACTTGTGTATTTATATGGCTATCCCCATGAGTTTAGTTGTTTAGCATATGCCCAGGTAGTCAAATACCTTCTCTTGAGGGATTGAACTAGTATTACAATACATCGTTGGAAACGTAATTCTTCTAACACTGGCATGACAAACCATTACTGCGTATTTTTCCGCATTTACTTGAAGGTCACGAGCATTCGTATAATCAGAGTATGCTGTTATGGGACATTGCAGCACATGAGGTGTCTGAGCAATCTGCACTATGTCATCGCGTAAGCAATTAGGGGTAATTTTAACACTCCTATTTTCAGTTTGTCACCTCCCGTCAGAATTAGAGCCTCCTCTCACACAGTTATATAGAGGGAAAAGGCTGTGTGGCCAGTACACAGCTCTTGCTAACACCAGTGTTAACCTCAAAACACTCTTTGCACTGGCCTCAGTCACCACTTCTCACACACCCTCTGTTGTTATAATGTATGGTAATCAGTAATTCCAATAGTTCAGAGGGACAATTCAGTGACCGGAGTATGGCCCAGAGTTTAGACCGATTGACATTATCAAAGGCTGTGCTCGGGTTCATAAAGGCTAGGTAGATGGGTTCCTGTTTCAGGTAGAGAGATTGAGCAATGATTAAATATAGGTTGAGCAACCCAATGCTTGGTCTAAACCCCAGTTGAGCCTTATCAAGTATTTGACAGTCTGAGGCCCATTGTCCCAATATGCCCTAGACGGCGCATCCAAATATCTTAAATGTGGAGTCTAGCAGTGATATCGGTCTGTAGGAGGCTAGCACTCCACGATCACCTTTCTTAAATGTGGGGTGAATAATTTACGTCTTCCAAGAAGATGGAATGAGGTGGTAACGGATAATGGCATTAAATCCCATGGTCAGAACATGTGTCAAAATTTCTGTTTTATCCCTGAATAGATCAGATGGTACGCCATCCGGGCAGGGACAACGGTTACGTTTTTGTTTTGAAATGGCTATTAGGACTTAATTCAATTAAAACACAATTGGAGTCAAAGAATTATTCCACAGGTAATTGTTGGTCGTATCAGCTCTGGGGGAATCGGAGTATAAAGAACTAAAGTCTCTCACCCAGCCAGAGTCGGGAACTGTAGTTTCAAGTACCTTTGTCTTAGAGGTATGCTTGCGGCCAAGTGATAACAATTCCCAGAATAATTTGGTAGTGTTGCCCACTGCTGCTTCAACTAAGTCATCCCATGGAATCTTTTCAAGTTCTCTCTTCCTATTAGTAATAACTTTTTTGTGATATGCCTTTTCAGTGATACTTTCTTGTTTAGATGATAGGGGATTCTTCAGTGATAGAATTCATAAAGTTTTGCCTGCTGAGACGAATCGCAGGGTTTCATCACTTTTCCCCAGAGGGGAGCCTTTCCTTGTGAGGCTAGGGAGGTTAGCCCAATACGCAACACTCCCACTAGGGGGGTGGTGATCATCTGGACCTCACAGGGAGAGACTCCTCTTCTGGGGACATGGACTCCCATTCCGTTAAGGAACTCCCTAAAACCCTATGTGTTGAACTATCAATAACATCCATGTTTCAGAGAAGTCTATCAGAACAAACTACTGTTTGTTGTTGTAATGGAAGTCCTAACATTCATTTTGAAGAAATGTCTGACAAAACCACTGAGTCAAAGAAGAGAGACTGGCGAGTAATGCAAATTACCATGTGCTCTAAAGTTAATCCAACTGTGACAAACGAGCCCAGACAAGTACGCGAGATTACTTATTAAAGAGAGAGAAAAGACTTTGATATTACGCTGCGGACCCAGCACTCAGCTATAAAAATAGAAGAAGGGCTGGAGATGGAGAGTGAAGTCTGGAAAGTTTCATCCTGAGAAGAGCTGGGAGCTGCTGAGGACTGTGAGAGCCCCGGTCGGGAGGACCTAGCTAGTGGACACACAGACGAGGCATGGGGAAACAAGAGATCTGTGTTGTGCAGGGGAAGAGAACCCGGAGGAAAGGAGGATCAAGTGAGCAGTGGCATGACCTGGGAAAGGTAGACTGTTCGGTTCAGAAATGGCACCAATACCGCTGCAGCCGTGGCAACGCAGAGCCATACCGAAGAACCAAGAAGAGCCGGCGTGACCTCCAAGGTCGTTCCGACGCCAAGAGTTATTCCGATCCCGAAGAGAGATTCAGTGAAGCTAGCCTGTGAACGAAAAAGATAATGGAAGAGACAGGAGACCCAGCGATGGATACGGTGTGCAGGGACACATTCAGCCGATTTGCCTCAGCGACACAAGAAGTGTCTATAGGTGTGAGACTAACTGCAGGATTTGGCTTTCTCGTCCTAGTGACACAAGAAGTGATCATAAGTGCATGAGTAAGTACGGGATGCAGCCTATTCATCCCAGTGACACAACAAGCATTTCTAAAGACTAAGAGATGATTTGTGTAAAGCACATTGTTTTGGGGGAAATAAGGAAGCCAAGATTTACAGAAAGTCAAGATCAAGAGATGAGACATTTAGGTCCCTTAAAAGTATTGGGGAAAGGGAACCTCATAGAGACCCTTCACCGGGGGACGTAGCCCAAAAGAGTGAACATGCAACTGTTGCAAGGAGAATGGGGTTATCGCTAAAAGGAAGGGGCATGCCAGGAGGGTGGCAGAGTCTCTGAGAAGAACTAAAGGAATATATCCAAGAGATAGCCAAGAACTATATGAAAATCATCTGTTGAGGCCGAATAGCCTATCTAGGATGAAGGGAGTCATTCTCCTGGACTTTTGTAGCTTCTATCTTTAGTGGTCGGCCATAATAGATTCGTTTTGAGACGGAGGACAGACTGTTATATTATATTATTATAATAATTGGTGTTTTAAAATGTGCTTAATACCGAAGAGGTTTCTAAGAGCGGACCCGGGATTCGAACCTGTTGCTCTGCGTCATCTTGCTTCGACCCTGAGCTATACTATCCGTTTACTTTTTGGAATTCACTACTGACGACAAGCACACTCGTTCGATTTGTTAGGTAGGGAAACCCATAGAATAGGGATGGATAGGTCACTTTTTTATTATTACATTAAATCACTTGTTGAATATGACAAAATCTCATGTCTCCTTCTTCTGACCCACCACACTGGCTACATACATTGTTAAACCAGCCTTTCCTCTTGGGATTCAGATGATTTGTGGAAGTGATTTTAAAACGTTCATGGGGGGGGGGCGCTAGAGAGCCTGCAGCCAAGATGGCCGCACTTCTCTGAGCTGCACGCCGTACCGCTGAAAGGGGAGACCATTACTGCACCCATCGTAGGAGAAAAGTGCATCCCGACCCGGGGGAACACTGCTGGAGATGCTATCCGGCCATAGAATGAACCTCGGCTACTGGGAGGCTCAGGGAGAACGCGCAGGGGCAGCGGCCCTGAGATGCGCAGCGGCTGAAGAGCCCTCCGGCACCGAGGGACGAGGGTGTGTTTGTGGGGGCGCGCTGACCCATGGCTGGACCCAATAAGCTGCGGTGGTGTGTGCTGGGAGACGGAAGTTCGCTGACGGGGCTGACTCTGTCGAGATCGTCGAGTGATGTGCCTCGACCCCCAGCTGGTCACGACAGGAATCCTGGTGCGGATTGAGCAAACCGACTGCCGGGTGGCGGGAGGCCACTTGGAAAAAAATAATAATGGTAAGCCCTTTTTTCTACCCGCAGGTACTGGGGTGGCTGAGGCCCAGCACTCCTGGCTGGAGGGTGACCGGAGTAACCAGCGAAGAGAGACGGCTGCCATTACGGAGGAGGGAGTGAGCCCCCCATTGGGGTGAAGAGGGGCCTGTAGCTGCCTGGCTGGGGCCCCGCGGGACACTGACAAGATGCATACCACGGAATTGAACGGCCAACCAGGCCAAGAAGTGCAGAGAAGCTGGGTTACGTTGTTATGCATCTGAGCTCAGTGGAGCTCTGACTATCCAGCGACTGCCCAGTGGGGAGAACGGCATAACTGAGGTCGCTAGAGCAACAGGGGCTGCAGCGGCACTGGACGGAAAGGCATCCCCACTTAGTGAGTAGACACCTGCTTCCCATGGACTGCGAACGGGGTTTCGCCTGAGAAGAGAAGGCCCCCTTGGCAGGTAGTGAGTGGGCATTTGAACGCTTGGTTGGTGGGGTGCCTGCTTACCCTACTTGCATACCCAAGTACACCAGGTGGCGTCTGGTGGCAGCCCTCTCGACCTGGGTTGACATTGCTGGAGGGATCATACTGAAGTATCTGTGCACCCTCAGCAATAGCGTCCTGGTAACGCAGCCAGTGGCCCTGAAAGCGGCCAAAGGACGGTAGGGAACCCTGGATAAATCATTACTGTAATAAACATCACCTGTCCCAATTGAATTGAATGCACCATCACTGTGAAGCTGCCTACATCGGTGGACACGGATGTTAGACTCAAGGCCTGGGTGGGCGAAGGAGGGTGGTGACCCCAGCTACGGTGTGAATTCAGCAGAGGGTGGGGCATTGGCCCCGCCTGGCGGCCAGAATGGAGAGTGCCCGGTTTGGGGAGGCGATGGTGCGGGCTTGCCCACTTAAGACATTTGCTTGCTTGCCCCTCCTGTGCCCTTAAATAAAACAAAGGATGTCTGGCTGGGGCTGTTAGCGAATACTGGTGGCTTGGAGCTTCCCCAACATCTGCAACTCCAACGCGCATTCAGCGATTCTGGTAGTGATCGAGGACAGAGGGGAACCCGGGGTGGAGTACTGCGAAAACGAGCTCAGTGTATCCTGAAGAGAGTGGCGGGACCCTCCCCCCCCCTTAAGTCATAGTCTGTGCTGGAGAGCGGTGGTGGTCGGAAACCACAGCCCAGGGGGTTTGCGGGGGTGGCGGTCCCGCCCCGACATGGTGCTAATAAAGGGACATCCCCTGACCTATCCTGCAGCTAGAGATTGAGCACCCAACTTGGCAAGAGGGAGCCAAGGAATCATCTACTGTGGACCTTTCACTGGCATTGGAGCAGCTTCGCCGTGCGAGGCAACGAGAAGTATATGGCCGAGGGAAACAAGCGCCAATCCCGCTTGACATTCTCCCAGAGGTAAGGGCTGAGCAAAGGGAATGAGAAGATGGCAGCACCTCGGGACAATTCTGACAAGACACCGCTCCTGAACCGAGATGAGCCTACAGCAGGGTCGAGTGGAGTGCCCCAGCGTCGGAGCTAAGCTTGTTCCTAATGGAGATGAGGTCAGGCTTTGCATCCACCAATGCGAAATTGGATGGGATGGCATACAAGGTGGACAGGATGCAGGAGCGCATAGCGAAGGATAGCGGAAGAATATCCGAAGCTGAGCAGTGGGTGGGGTCTTTTGAGGACACCAGTGGTGAAGTAACAAGGGCAATCCGTGACTTGCAGAGGGAAGTGAAGACAATCGGAGAGTAAAATGAGGATCTAGAGACAAGGTCACTAAGAAACAACATCCGGGTGATGGGGGTACCAGAATCGATCCCGCAACAAACATGGAGGTCTTCATGGAGAAATTTGTCAAGGAGGTGCTGCAGGGGCCCCCACTGTCTACCCAATGTTTGGTCGAGAGAGCGCATAGGGTGTCCCAAGCTACCCCCAGGCCGGGCCAGAGCCCTCGCCCAATTATTGTGCGGTTGTTGAATTATAGAGATCGTGACACTATACTTTGCAGGGCTAGAGGACTTGGGAACCTCACCTACGAGAACGCAAGAGTGTCCTCCTATCCCGATTTGATCCCATCTGTTCAGAAAGCCTGTCTCTCCTTCCTGGTAGCAAAGAGAGCCCTCCGTGAGCGGGGGCTACAATGCGCCATGCTATATCCGACCAAACTACGTGTCCAGCACTTTTTCACTGACCCAGGAGCTGTATAGGAATTCCTTGAGACCCTGCCGAAATAACCCAGTCTGGCCTCCTCAGTGGTGGAAGATGACAGTATGAGGTGGAGGAGATGTTATGGTTCTGGCGTTGGCCAGACCGGGTCAGCCCCAGGTTAAGGGAGTTTGACATATATGTACTTACTGATGGGTGTCCAACACATTTGCTTGAATATGTAACGAAATGTCCAGTTGCTTGCTAAAGTTTTGTTCTAAAGGCCTCCCCTAAAGGTCTAGGGCGGTGGCGGCCATTTGGCACAGGAGTCCAGTGCCCCCGGGCTGTGACCCATGGTGAAGTTGTTGATGAGGGATGCTGGGAGGGAGGTCTCGAACCACTGCAAGTTGGGGGTGGGCAGTGTGGGTGGGGGGATCTGGGAAACACGGATTGGGGAGGGGAGGATGGGGTCGAGGGGAGTTGACGGGATTGTTGTATGGTGTTAGTTCAAAAAGATTTACATCTCATGGGGTTGACCAGCAGCAGATGTGTGTTTCTCATGAGTGGATAAGATAGAGATATGCATATGACATCTGGGCCCAGAATGGGGTTTAACGTGATTAGCTGGAATGTGCGGGGTCTCAACAACCCGCGCAAAGCTTGGAAAGTGATCCAGTATTGTGAAAGGCACGGCGCCAAGATCGTCGTGTTGCAGGAGACGCATTTGGTGGGCAGAGGAAATGAGGGAGTGTCCAGGTCCTGAGGTGAGGGTAAGCACTACACTTCCTATTCATCATACTCAGCAGGAGTGATGACACTTGTTCATGAGGTTCGAATTAATTATATGGCCAGTTAGGGTAGGTGTCAAAAAGGTAACCACTAAGCAGTCGCCTTTTAGCAATTTTGTGGTTGGTCCATCCCAAGGCGTACTTCTTACCATGACTATATCTAGGGGGGAGGGAGTTAATTGGACGTCCCATTATATTAGTGTTGAGCCAGTGTATGGTCTTATTTATTCATTGAGATGTCGTGGTAAGGGAGCCCCATCGAAAATCACCCCAACCATCGGTAAGGTAGCTAGAGGAAGGCCCAGCATTAGCAGTGGCAATACCCTTGGGTGGCATGGCAGAGTCAAATTTGGTAATAGAGTTAATGGTGTTTTGATATTCTGTACAACCTTATGAACTTCTACAGGACAGTCAATTGGTGATTTGGAGTTTATTTTGTTGTAGTGAATTGACTCTAATATGTAAATGGGTGGTGCACTAATTGATGTAGCGTTTGTATCCCGGTGGCAGTGATTCCATGTGGATAGAGAGGGTGCAGTAAGACTGCGCTTAGAAGTCAGAAGGTCATTCTTTAATACTCTAATTACGATCATCAATGATAATTACTTAGTTAAGGGCATTTTTCTTGAAGTTTGACAAGTAATCCATGATTCCTTGGGTCTTTTCAGTGATTTCATTGATTGCGTTGGTAGATTCCCTCATGAAGGTTTTTATTTGGTCAATAGGATTCTCTGATGTATTGGAATTAGTATTACTTGTAGACATAGTAATAGGTTGGGTTGACTATGCACTATCCTTGGCCGAATCCATTGAGTTGTTATCTGGAAAAATAAATCTTCTCTGTCCTGCATTAGGGTTTTTTTCCGGGCACTGTGTGGGGGCACTCTCCAGCTGAGCTCCCTTGGGATTGGAGGATTGTCGTGGAGGGCATCTTTCACCAATGAAATGTGTGCATCAAGTTTATGTGCCACTTCACTTAGATATTTGTCTATGATGGTGGGAGTGTTTTTCCATCAATTTATTTCTACCTTTACTCATTTCTTTGCCAGCGGCCGGATCATGAAGGTTAGTTGCCTTTCATATCCCCATTGCTCGTGATAATCCGAAAGAGTCCAAATTGAGAGTGTGTAGGAGGTATCGAATACGAGACAGCAACACGATCCGACATTGGAATAACTGGATGCTTTATATTAAAATGATAAAAATGTGTATCACTCAGGGTAGAAGTAAAAAATATTATTTTAAAATCCCAACCGATACCGTGAGTAGCAGCTCAAAGATAACTTGGCCCAAGTCACTGCCTACTAGTCCAGAGTGATCTGTACAGATTCACTGGGGCTGACGTTTGCAGGATATAGGGTTGGTGGCTCAAAGGCAGCTAAGCCCATAGTCACTGCATTTCCACCGTTCTTGTCCGTATGTTGTTCGTTTCAGGTCCATAGATAGCTCAAAGCCAGTTGACATATAGACACTGCACTTCCACCGTTATGTGGGTAAATAAACCGTTGTAATTGTACTCAGGCTGCCCACACATAGCACAAATCCAATAAGAGCACTCCAAAGGCTGGTATCTCTAGGTTTAGAGTAGGTGCAAGATGTCTAATGACCATTGCATGCGGGAAGAAATTCTGTGAAGATTCGTGTACATGAGGAAATTGGGATGTTATAAGAATAACAGTCAGCCGCCGAGGCCCTGAAGAGCTGGGTCAGTAAAGTCCAAGCTCGAGTCACAAGATTTAAAAACACATAGAGCCTGAGATCCAACCCACCTCAGATATGCTATGGCGATGATCTGACACTCTCCAGTGCTATTGCCAATGCTGGGATTTCCTGTTGAGTTGTTGGGAGGAAGGTGAAAATGAGTCCAAGGCCGTGGGCACCCCACCAGTGCCCAGCAGGGGAACAATGAGAAAAGTCTGCACTGCCACCTGCTCCGCTGGGTCGAAAGATTTGTGACCGTGAGTGAACTCCTCCTCCTTAGATCAGCAGCTACAGCTGCACGCACAGCGGGAACAGCCTGCTCCGCTCCGCTGGCTCGAAGGGTTTGTGAGGGTGAGCGAGCCCATCCTCCTCCTCACAATCGGCAGCTACACACACACATTGGGAACCGCCCACGCCGCTGCCCGCTACGCTGTCTCACAATCAGTAGCTACAGCTGCACAGACAGCACGAACAGCCCACGCTGCTGCCTGCTCCTATCTATCCATTGAGAACTGTGCATATTCTCTGCAATCCCTTGCCTTCAATACATAGGCAGAATCAGGTGTAATGTGGCAGGGAAGAGGGTTTTCAACTAAATATCTGTTGTTGGAGAATAATACTTCTCCATCCTAGAAGTCTAAAGAGACTAAAAGCATTACAAGCAGGCCCTTTAAAAGAAATCTGCATGCATCAGGTGAGAAAGGAATCCATTCATTTTCAAAGAAAGCCACACACATACATCCATAGATATATAGTTTGCAAGCACTAATATTTAATGAGAGCCACATACACGCATGTAAAGAGTCACCCACACCTTGAGAAAACATAAGATACAGGTGGGTTGAGAATAGAACATACAGATTCCCGAGAACATTACTTATGAATTCAAACGTATATGATCCAGTGCAAACAAGTCACCTTCTGCATATACATGGCTTAATTTGTATTTGTATTTATTTTATTTGTATAGCGCAGACCATGCCCGGAGGCTACCGGGCGCATATCTTAGGACAACGGTTACAGGCACAGTGTTACTTTGCAAAGGACATTTAAATGAGCAGAGGATTACAGTTACAACAAATAATGGACAAAGACAGTGCATACATACTCACATTATTTAGCGTGACAATTGGTCGTCTGAGGTGATTAGCCAAAGTTTAGCTTTGTGTTTGAATAGGTTCAAGCATAGACATTCAAGATAGGTAATGCATAGACCTATGCTAGCAGATCATTGTCTATTTATCACCTGGCCTCTACATAATTAATATATGTTCACCACTGCACTGGGACCTTGGTGAATATGTACTTATTTTGAATGCTGATTGATGTAATTCCACTCCGGCACCATACTTGCCCTGACGCTGGAGAAAATAAAATGTTTAATCGTATTTGTAAAACGTTCTAGTGCGAAAGAATATTGATGTGAATACGGATACCAACGCAGAGCAGGAATATCAGCATGTCTAGCGTTTATTAGAATACAGCATATTTATATGGAGATTGGTGTGATTGAAAGTGGCTGCCTTTGTGGATTTATAACCGTGAGATTCATGTAGACGGGCACAATTTTGTTTATAGTTTTCTTGCATGCATATGGATTGTAGTGATCTCTGAGGTAAAGCTGGAGACCCAGTTAGTTGAAACCATCTATTTCTTTAAAATACATGTCAATGTTTTAATACTGTCTGTTCTCTACCCTGAATTGTGAAGCGGGGTGGGATTGTATAAATGGGGGTATTAGATCGATGCGTCACGTCTGAGTGAACCACAGGGCAACAATATAAAACTAGTTTACACAGTGGGATGGGCCTACAGCACCCAAGGTCACTCGTGATCCCTTCTGAAAACTAAGGTACCATTATTGCCTTTTTCCGAGAAGCTAAATCCACTGCAAAGCCAAAATTGTATTCTGGGCTATAAATAACACCTGGCCTAGAAGGCAGGGTATTTCCTGTGCAGATCAGTGGGATAACCAGGCCCTGCAGCTTTATTGAGCTTTTGTGATGCTGATGGTTTGTTTTGTTAGTTTTGTTTTATTCGTATTTATATAGCGCACAACATCCCGAGGACACCGTGGCACTTATTACAGTACAAAGCTCAGTTACTTAGTTACATGGTCATTAGCAATATATATACAGGTTGCAATATAGTTACATAGTCATTAGCAGTATATGCACAGGTTACAATATAGTTATATTACATTTGTGTTCTATTACAATATACATGGCAGAAGTGAAGGAGGCAGTCCTCCACTTGCTAGTTGAGGAGAGTGGCCTTGAGGTTGTTGCGGAAGACCGAGATGGAAGTTTCAGCTCTAAGGGTGGCAGGGAGTGAGTTCCAGAGTTTTGGTGCAATATAGGAGAAGCATAGACCTCCCGCTGTGGCTCTCTTTATGCATGATATGTGTAGCTGGTTGGTGTACTGAGCTCTGGTGGGGCGAGTGGATGTGGTCTTTCATATTGCTTCAGATGGGTATGCTGGAGCGGTTTTGTTGATGCACCTGTGAGTGATGGTGAGGATTTTCAGAGTAATACGGTCTTTGACCTGGAGCCACCGGGCTTCACGTCTGGCGTGGGATATATGGTCTCTTCTAGGGATGCTCATGGCGGCTCTGAGGGCATTGTTTTGTGTGCTTTGCAGTCTGTGAATGTTTTTGGCGGAGGTGCCAGCTAGAAGGGCGTTGCAATAATCGAGTTTGGTTCCTATAGTTGCTCTAGCTATGGCCAAGCGGTTGGGGGTGGATAAGTAGGGTTTAATGACATTGATGAGTTTGGTGCTGAACGCTGATGCAGAGGCTATGGCGCTGACTTGTTTGGTCATCGATAGATTTGCATCAATGTGAGACTTGACAGAGGATGATACGGAGATGGTTGAGTTGTCTATGTTGAAGTTGTTGTATTGGGGGCTTAGTTTAGATAATATGTTTGACTGGCCCAGGATGAGAATTTCAGTCTTCTCCCCGTTAAGACAGAGGCCATTGATTGCCATCCAAGCTTGGATAGTGGCATAGATGTTGTGAAGGGCCGTGGCATCTTGGTGATAGAGTCCAGATAGGGGTAAAAATACTTGAGTGTCATCTGCATAGTTTGTATATGCAACACCCATGGAGTGAAATAGGTCGGAGAGGGGTTTTGTGAAGAGGTTATAGAGGGTGGGGGCTGTACAAGATCCTTGGGGGACACCGCAGTTTATAGTGGTAGGATCTGCGTTAGCTGTGTCGGAGTAGACCTTCATGGCTCTTCCTTCAGGGAAGGAAGTGATCCAGGATGCTGCTTGATTAGAGAAATGGGCTGCATGGGTGAGGTGGGTGGTGAGTATTTGGTGATCTACCAGGTCAAAAGCAGCTGATAGATCGAGGAGGAGGAGCAAGGCATGTTTGCCTTTGTCCATGATCTGAGATTTGATTTTTTAGGTGTAATAAGGCGGATTCTGTTCCATGCCCGACACAGAAGCCAGATTGTCTTTTGCCTAGTATGGAGTTAGCTTCTATGTATGATTGGATCTGGATGTGAGCTGCTTTGTCCAGGATTTTTAGGAGGAACGGGACTGTTGTTATCGGTCTGTTGTTGTTGGGTTGCGCTGGGTCAAGTGTGGCCTTTTTTAGAAGTGGCCGCACCCAGGCTTCCTTGAGATTGTTTGGGACAGTTCCTGCTTGGAAAGATGCGTTAATGAAGGCAATAATCAGGGGTGCTAGGTCATTGGCGAATTCCTTGATGATTTTGGGAGGGCAAATGTCTGCTTTGCAGAGGGATGGTTTGAGGTTTTTGATGAGAAAGGACCTCAGGTTCAGTGACGTTTCTGAAGGAGAATTGAGCGTGATTGAGATTACTACGCTTGTCTTGAGTAGGGCGGTTGTTTTTTTGGTTTGGGAGGGCTTTGCAGTGGTTTTGGATTTTGTTCTGGAGGAGTTTTATTTTGTTGAGCATGGCGGACTGAATGCTGGCACACCAGGCTTTGTCTTTAGTTATATCGTCAGCGGTAGCCGGAGGAGTGACTAATTCATTAAAGATTGCGAATAGTTCTTTAGTTTGGGAGTTGGCCTTTGCGATCCTATCATTGAAGGAGTTGGATTTTGCTGCTAAAATGGCTTTTTTGTATTGGAGGGCTATTTGTTTGAAGAGGCTCTTATTTAGATCACTCGGATCCGTTTGCCAGTTTTTTAGCGACTGGCGCTTTTGAGCTCGGAGGGTTTGGAGTTCTTCAGAGAACCAAGAGTTGCAGTGAAATTATTTTTTTTCCTTCTTGCTTTCAAGTGGGGCAATAGAGTTTATGGCATTGGTGAGAGTGTCATTGAAGATAGCTGATAGTGTATTTGGGTCCTGAGAGAAAGGTGGTGCTAGGCAGGGGCTTTTAAGGTGGGGACGCAAGTTGTCTGCGTTGAGTCTTTTAGAACTTCTTATTGTGGCAGGTGGTGCGTGGGTGAGAGTCTTAGGTTTAGGGTTGGTGGGGATGAGGAATTCGATGCATGTGTGGTCCGTCCAAGGAAGGGCGGTGTTTGAGGTAATGTTGGATGCAAAGTTGTGATCCATGACCCAGTCAAGGGTGCGCCTTTGGAGTGAGTAAGGGTGAGGACTCTTTGGGAGAAATCTAAGTCTGCGAGTTCTTTAGCTAGGGTTGCGGCAGATTTATCCTTAGGATCATTGTATCCTAAATTTAAGTCTCCTAATAGAAGGATTTTGGAGGACTTTTTAATGTTGTTGCTGAGTCGATGGGAGAGGTGCTCTTGGAAGTCAGTTTGGAGTCCGGGAGGTCTGTATAGGATGTGGATGTTGTTTAGATTATTGGGGGAGAGCGTAAGTTTGGCTGATAGGATATCAGCATTACCACCCCATGTACTATGGTCTGCTAATCTGATGGATAGTGATGGATGGTGCTTCCACTATTGCAGTTGAAAGGGTTCCAGCATGATTCAGGAGTCTGATTGCAGGATGCTACCACAAGTGCTTTTCAGTCATATTCCTTTTATACCTTAGAGATGAATGCCCATCATTTATGATCCAAAATCAGTATTCTTGGAAACCTAGATGTTGCATGGTCCACAGTATTAACTCATTGCCAAAATGCTGTGCGGTCTCTTGCTTACTTTCCCATGCCAATTGGCATACCTCACTTGACCTCGTTTTTAATCCGTTCCAAGTACTCTCCTTGAAACATCATATTGATAAAACGCAAAAATAACTAATCTTCAGCTTGCCCCTATTAACAAAATCAAATCTGCATTCCCAATGACTTGTTTCAGGCAGTTTCAAAGCACTTGTCATGTCACGTATAGATTGGTGGAAATGCCGTTCTTACGGGTGTCCCAAGTATGTTCTCGGGCCCCCTCTGTCAGTAATGTATGTTGCTGTCCAGTTTTTTTGAATTTTTTTTTGTATTTACTTGTGTGTAATCAAAGAAAAATGATTTTTACCAGAGAGCAGACGTGAAATGTAGAAAGGCTAAGTTTCCCAAGAACATTTTTATTTATTTATTTATTTATTTTTTGGGTCGACAGAGGCGCAGCACGTGAAAGTCTTTGACAGATTTCCATGGCGTTCGACGCCTAGTAGGGGGACTCCGAACAGAGCAGCACAGACATGGGGTGGGTCTGTTGGTGTGCAGTGTAGTTAAGCTGAAGATTCAGCGGCGGTGGACGAATGGCCGTTGGCGTTGATTTTGTTGAAGGCTGCTTCCATTAATTTAGACGTGGCTACCGCCCAACAGGGTTTTTCTCCCGAGATGAGGCCACACCACCATGTGTCTTCTTCTATCAATACAGAGTCCACCCATAGAGGGGCCAGAAACGCTGTGCGTTCTAGATTTAAAGATGGACAGTTTAACAGAAGGTGACAAACTGTCTCAATAGAGTCTGGGATTTTGCAGAGTCTGCAGTTTGTCGTAGTGGATTGATTTCTTAACCCCAGGATTTCTCTGGTGTGGAGCAAGTTGTGCTCATAAAAATGTGCTGCGTAGCTTTTTATCCGGAAATTTGGTGCAGTACGCCAACAGGGTTTTTAGCTTGCTGTACGTGGGAGGCAAGTGCTTCAGAAACGTTATCGCTGCTGCTTGTTCGATGGTGGCTATCCAGTCTTGGATTTTCAGTTTTTCAGTGACTCTTTGCGGATTGGTGATTAGGTCGTCTGTTGAACATAGTAGGTCTTGCAATTTATTTTTTTGATGGTGCATCCAGTTCTGCAGTACCTTGCAGTTCATTGAAGCCATCTCCTGACCGATGATTTTAAAGATTGGAAGGCCATCTTGGATGAGTGTCTTCCTGAAGAGGGCCAATGAGGCCGCGCTGACGGTGGCATTCAGTGACAGAAGTCCCAGCTCTCTTCTGACGGCCACCATGGGGATGGAGTTCGGAAGGCCTAGGAGGGATTTCCAAATGTATCCCTGCCAAAACCCAAGTGGCATGGTGATTGTGGCGTCCATGCCATAAATTAGAGCAGGGACCATTTTGCCCTTATAGAAAATGATTGCAGGAATCAGCGAAAATTTTCCAAACTTTCGATCGATGGTTCTCAGTTGGGCAGTCAGGTGTTTGGCTTTGGCCCACAGGTGTTGTTGCATTTTGGACTCTCAAGGCGTCCCGTCGATGATAACTCCAAGGTATTTAAAGTGTGTAACAACTTCAATTCTAACTTTGTTCACTGACCAAGAGCTGGTGTTTTTCAGTGGCGGACGTTTTTTGGAAAAAATCATGATTTTAGTTTTGGACTTGTTTATGCTTAAGTTGTTGAAGTCCATGTATTCACCCAAATTGTCCAACTGCCGCTGTAAACCAATGGGAGTCTGGTCAAGAAGGATCATATCGTCAGCATAAAGAAGGCGGGAGAGCGCAGTGTTCCCAAACTTAGGGGGAAAGCTTTGAACAGAGGCTTCCGAGTCTTTAAAGTCCCCCAGGAAGGCAACGAAGAGTGCCGGGGCCAGGGGCAGCCTTGCTTGACGCCTCTGTGTGATTGGATTTCCGCGGAAAGAGACCCTTGCCCTTTCAACCGAACACTGAGCGTGTTGTTTGTGTGGAGTGCGATTATGGGGTTTAAAATAGCGTCCGGGCAGCTCCAGTGTTTCAGCTTTCCCCATAGTAGCATTCTATCAACTTTGTCGAACGCCTGCGAGAGGTCAATAAACGCGGCGTAGACTGTCGGGGCACCTTGTTTTATTTTAGCCTTTAAGATGCTCAGTCTGAAGATATTCACCGTAGTGCTGCTGTTTTTCTTGAAGCCCAGCTGGAAAGGGTCGCTGCAGGGGGCCAGTTTCGCCCAGCGTGTGAAGTGGTCCAAGAGGAGAGATGCAAACAATTTGCCCATAATGTCCAACAGGGCTATTGGGCGATAGTTGCCTGGGTTTTCCCTGCTTCCTTTCTTGAAGATTGGGATCACAGTAGCTTTAGACCATGAAAGTGGGATCTGTCTGCTGACTCGACAGTGTTCAAACAGAAAGCTAATAAAGGTTGTCCATTCGATGAGATGTTTTTTTAAGTCGATGTTGGTAAGGCCATCGGGGCCTGGAGCTCTTGATGGTTTTAACTTCTGAATGGCCGCACTGATTTCTGCTTTTGCCGAGAGGTCAACCCAGGGAGCTTGCGTAATCTCCCAAGAGAGGTTCGTGGGCGGCGTCGGACTGGCGAAGAGATCGGTGAAGAAATCGACCCAGGCTGATTCCGTGACTGAGTTAATCATGTTTGTAGCTGTGGTGCCTTGAGAGTTATTTATCAGAGACCAGAAGTCGGCTGTTTTTTTTAGTCGTGAGGGCTCTCAACATGGCTTCAACGTCTCGTTGGTATAGAGCCGCCCTACGTGATCTGATCCACGATTTGTAGATTTGGTGTTCTTTTTTCCAGAGTCCCCACGCTACCGGGGTTTTTCCGCTTTTGCGCTGCGTTTTTGTTTTCTTAGTGCCTTTTTCTTATCTGCTATCCGTATCTCGTACGTGTGGTTATTAGTATTCGGATTGACCTTTGCAGTTGCTGATGTTTCTTGTATTTGATCAACAGAGGCAAGTAGTTCGGTCTCGAGACTGTGTCTGGAGTCGGCTGAGCATCAGCTTCTGCGACGTACTCCTGAGTCAGTGTTATAACACTGGCTGCTGTCAGACGGAGCTGAGATTGTTGGGGGTTGGACTCGACCTGGGATAAATAGTAATTCGACATCCGAGTGACAGAGGACCATGCCAGTGTGAGCATATTGTGGTCACTCGCTGTTGTTTTGATCACCTGGAAGATTTCGATTTCTGAGCACACAGCTTGCGAGGCGAAGATGTAATCAAGGGTGGCAGCAGACTGGTCTCTTACCCAGGTCGGCATGTGTTGATGCCCTTTTAGAAATCCATGCTGTGTTGTGTAGGTTTCTTGTTGACATTAGATTCATCCAGGCTTGTCCTCTGAGTTCAGAATTCATGGTCAAGACAGGATCTGGAGCTTGATCTTTCGGGTGAATGCACTTTGCATTGAGGTCTCCGCAGATTATAACGAACGGGGTATTCCATTCGATAAGGATGGCGTTGGCGGTTTCGGGCCATAGTTTGGCAGAAGTCTGTTATCTTCGTTCTTTGGGGGTTCCAGTATGTGGTGATCAGCGCCAGAGGGGGCGTTGAGCAAGGCTTAGTTGTTGACTTTGTAGTTTCAACAGAACGGTTCCACTCGATAAGAACAGCTAGCACCCCGTAGGATCTTGCCGTAGTCTTGATGATTTTTAGATTCTGACCAGACCGAACGGCGATGAGAAGGCCAGCAGAAGGTCAGCCTAACAGCCCTTTGGCGGCCAGTGAAATCCCAATTTCAAAACCGTCCATTGACGGTTTCTCCTGAAGCCATGTCTCTTGAAGACAAAAAATGTCGAACCGACCCAAGTCCACACTATTGGGATCAGCTAGATGTGCATGTCCTCTAGTGTTCCATGAGGCCAACGTGAGAGTTTTATGATGATATGGTGCGTCAGCTTCAGTTGGTGGTTGCTATCTGGATCGGTTTCAGCTAAGGGCATCTTTTATCCAGTGCCAGGGTCCACCTGATGTCGTGATTCTTTTTGAGGCAGCTGCTGAATCTGAAGGTGTCGTGGTAGGCGAGACTTGCCGGTAGGCTCTGTAGTTGTGTGGTCTTCCCTGAGGAGAGTAGTCTCTCAGACTTTGTCTTCTTTGATATGGCCGATGCCTGTCCATAGTGTGCTTAGCCGGACTGTGCCTGCTTGTTTCTTGTCGGCCTCGAGTACGGAGTTCATCCGATGAGTCGGCGGCATTAGGGTGGTCGGGTTTGTCTGATGGGCGTCCCGGATCAAGATCGCATACTGCAGGTCGAGTGGGGAACTTGTCGGGTCCACGGCGATCCTTAGTCTTCTCTGGTGAATCTATGAAGTGGGCCTTCAGTTGTTCTCTTCAGGTGATATGGCGGTATGGGGAACCACGATAGTGGTTTCTTCCATGTATGGGAGGGGCTCCTCGAATGTGACTTTTATGTACTGGAGTTTTTAGTTCGAAGAGATGGAGACCTGATAATTTTAACTCTTCACCAGCTTGCCAAGGCAGGTCATGTGTAAGTATGCTTTGGCCTTGCTGTCGCTGTGGTATGGCTCAATCCGCTTGAAATCGTTCGATTTCAATCTCTTTAGGCCGGTTATAGAAGATGTTATTTTCAACACTGTCCTTCGGTTCAAAATCATGTGTTTGTCTTTGCTGGAGATCTGTTCGATTTTGAAAAGGCGAGTGGGTTTGTCTCTATCAGAGTCTGTCTGTCTGATTTCTGATGAAACTGGAGATCCGTTTGAGTGAGATCTAGTGGTAGGTCTGCGCCGTGGATCGGGCGAAACGCTTGAGGAAACTTCGGGCATACATCCAGCCGATGTCTTTGTGGTGTTAGTTCAGCCGTTGGGTTGGGTGGAACGCGGGGTATGGCCACTGAATTCTTAGAGGAGGTGGATGTTTTCTGCAGAGCGTTGGAAGTACTTCCTCTAACAGGTGACTCTCGTTCAAGGTGGAGAGACAAGGAAGATAGAAGGCTTGAGTCCATGAATTCGGCCCTTGATTTGGGTGACTGGGTTAAGTCGGTCACGGAGACCGCCGGATTGATGGGTGGATCTGGGTTGCCCGAAGATGTTTGCGACTGAGCACCCCGCCTAGTCAAATCGGGTTTAGGGTGGATGGACTGGGGAATGAACACCCCAGGTGTGTCCTTCGTGGCCAGCGTTAGTAGCTTTTTACCCTGGCCCAGGTGCTGGTTCTGTACGGAACTGATTGAGAGTAGGGGGGTAGAAGTCACTTTTGTTGTGCTTCCTGGTGTGGGTGGTTTAGATTTGTTGAGAAATAATGGAGCAATTTCGTCAGTCTGTTTGGACAGAGGGGTCTGTGTTGATTTGTTCTCTGCTGTCTTTTGTGGCGTGACTTTACGAGAGGTACTGGCCAAGGGCTTATCCACGGTTAGATCCAACAGGTCCCTTTTCCTTTAAGGGATGTCGTACTTCAGATCTATGGCGGTTATGTAGCCTTCCAAAAAGGTTAGCTTAGACTGAATAATTGCTAAAGTTGACGTATTGTCTCTTGAGGCGTCACCTAGTGTTTTGTAGAGTTTACAAAAAGGAGCCATTGCAATAGTTATTGCTCACATGATCGTGATCATGTCTTTTCTGTGGTTTGGCAACTCTTTATGGATAGGTGAAGGAAAGTCGTTAGGTCTTCCGTTCTTCAGGGGAGTGTCCCTGTACTCTAAGAGTAAGGGGTTTGCGACTTAGTGCCTACGCCTGGAACTGAAGCCACCCATCTCCAGAGGATTTATTGGCCTTGGAGAGGAATTCGGTCCATCTGAGTCAGAACCTCCGGGGAGAAGCAAGTGTGTTGAGGGCTCTTGCAATAAGATGGGGGGTTTCATGGTAGTTAAGTGGACCTTGGCCCATGGTTGAGGGCTCATTCCAGTTTCCAGCAGATAAGCTTTTGTCTGCATTAGGTCCAAAATGTCCGAGACTACTTGAGCGGTCGGGCGAGCGACAGTAGATGGTGGAAACGATGTGCTGGCCCCTAACCTCGGGTCAGATGATGGCACTTTCCCTACGTGCCGGTCTGGTGGTTGACTTAGAATGGTGGCATCTGAACACTGAGGTTCCGGTTGGAGAGGGCCCACTGTGTCTGGGGGCGCTCCGTGCATAGGCGGCACCTGAGTGGCATCTTTCCCCGCTTCGGGTGGTTGAGAGTCTTGGCCACCGATAGCTTTTCTACATTTAGGTGCAGGTGGGGTGTCATCCACTGCTTCCAGAATTTCTGCGTCCGAAAGTTCGGAATCATTTGATAGTTTCCTTTTGCCTTGGGTCTTGAAAAAGTTCAACAAGGCGTTTGACAGCAGCGGGGTAGGTAGGGAGGTTTTCCCATGGCCCTGCTTTTTGGGACCTTGTTGGCTGCCAGTATTTTTATTCTGTCTGTGTTCATTTGGATTAGAATCTTCTTGGTTTTGTTGCTGTTGTTTTTTTTTTTTTGTGGTGAGGGGTTTACTGTTGAGCCTTGAGGTGGTGGGATTCTAAGTTGCGGTTTGCCTTTTTTTTGTAGAGTGTTCTTTTCTTGCTTGTCTGGAGATTTGGTTTTTGGTTGCTGTTGTCCGGCGTTATGCGGCAATGGTCAGAATCTGACTCAGAGTCTGACTCTGAGCTAGGTTTGGAGGGCAAAGTTTGGTTTTGGGGAACCACTTGAGGGTCAGAGCCCACATTTTCCTCCCTGGCTGTCTCTGAGTGAAGAGGCGACCGTGAGGCATCCACAGCAGGGTGTGGTGTTATCCGTTAGGTGAGGTCACTAGGTGTAGGGGCCGCTGCAGGAGCTGAGTGGTTGACTGGGAGAGCGGTACGCCCAGCACGGGCAGATTCAGCAGATGCAACCCCCGGTACGGAGTGTAACATGGCCAGAACGGTCCGTTGAGCGGAGCTGTCATGGAGGTCTTGGTGCAATTCACAGGGGATTAGCTGGTTGTCGCACTGAGGAGGGCACAGAGGCTCCAAGTGGGGATGTGTCGCGGAGGTCGTCTCCAGCAAAGTTAAAGGTGCTGGGAGAATCTGGAATGCATCAGAGTCTTGCGTGTAAACAGCAGATGAAAGTTGCCGAGGCTGCTGGCCGACTCCGGTCGCCCGCGCCTCTGCCCTCAGACCACCTGTCGGGGACCCTCCGAACCCCGCCCAGGATGGGCCGCTCGCCAAGGTGGTAACGGGGCAGATGGCGTTGGCTAGTGGGGCCGCACACGATCCAGCAGCAGATCCAGGTACTCCACCTCCCAAGGGCGTAGGGTCAATCGGCCGCTCGCAGGACCCGGCAGATGGCGACGGTGGATCCTTAGTGCCGCCTGATGCTGGTAGGTGATTAGAGTTCTTTTGATCAGGTCCGGCAAGCAGAAGGGGGGGGGGAAGTGTCCCTTGCTGCCGGTTTTCAATGGGGGAAGTAGTACGCCTCGGGAGGAGACGAGATCAAACGATTCCAGCGAACCTCTTGAAGTGGCTGTGTCTGGCGGGATATTTGGACTAAGAGGTGAATTTGAAGTCTGCATGTTTTTTTTCACATGGCTTCTTAGAAGTCGTTGGTCGGGATCTTCCTCCATGAGACCTGTGGCACAGGCAGAATGTAGGGGAGGGTGCAGGGGAGAGGAAAGAGGAAGGGAGGTAGGGAGGGAGGGGGGAAGCAGGCTCGGATTGGTTGCGCAACTGAGGGTGGGCAGGGAGCAGGGTGCGGACCAAATGATCGACAAAGTCACAGAGTTCACAGAGGTCACAGAATTCACAGAGTTCGGGCGAGAAGTAGCAGTGAGGGCTTGCCGCCTACCTCTTAGACGAGATATGAATGGCCCCCCACGACCTGCCGCGGACTGGTGCAGACTGGTACTCTGTTCGGTGCTCCGCGCTGAAAAGGAGTTTTTAAAGGTGGTGGGGCTTGAATTTCTTAAATCTGTACACAGCAATAGCAGGAAGCAGAGAGGCAGTGAAACACGTCTTTCTCGCAGCAGGACTGGTGCAGACTGGTACACTGCTCAGTACTCCACGCGTGCTCCGCGCTGAAAAGGAGTTTTTAAAGGTGGTGGGGCTTGAATTTCTTAAAGCTGTACACAGCAATAGCAGGAAGCAGAGAGGCAGTGAAACACGTCTTTCTCGCAGCAGGACTGGTGCAGACTGGTACTCTGCTCGGTACTCCTGTTGCTGTCCAGTTGCTTTCGGGTAAGAGGAAGTTTGATACGATCCCTCACGTTCTGGCTGAGCAACATATTCAATTCAAGTTTTCCTGTCTTGCTCAACAAACTGCTGAAACTGGACAATCGACTGAAAATATCTGAAGGTGTTTGAGCTATGCAAACTAAAGACACTATTCGTATATAGATTCCCTATAAAGAGGGCTCTCGATTGCCTTGCCACGCCTCTAGAACTCCTTGCCCACTGTTCTTTGTTTGGCTCCCTCTTCATCTCATTTTCTTGAAGGGGTTAAGATTGTTTCCAACAACTTCCACGTGTATTCACTCTTAGCTCTGTTCCCCCGAATCTTTCTGGTATGCTTGACTCATGTGTCCACGGGTTCGTTTTGCACATTATAAAAAAATGTTTTTCTTTCTTTTTTTTTATTGTTCTTGGTTTATTAAAAGAAAAACCTTTACAATTTAACAAGTTACAATAAAAATATGATGATTCAACAATAAAGTACATATACAAAATAATCAATAATCTTTCAAACCCTCGATTTGTTACAAACAATACATTTTAAAATAGAAAATAAAGCATCATCAAAAAAATGAAATTGGAGAAGATTTAGTTCATGTCGACCTCTCCTAACAAATCAATGCATTATTTACAAACCATTTGTAATGGTAAATAGAAGATCTTCGCAACATTGTAATACATTTGTTATATACAATGATATACATTTTGCATATCAAACAATATTTCTGTCCTGATCATAGCGTTATGCGGTCAACAGCACCTCAGATAACTTTAGTTCAATAATTGAGAGTAATTCAATCAGTTTCAAAGTCATACGGAGACTATAACCCTCCATGCATCGTTTCCACAATGTTTCCATGACAATGTAGGAATTATTGATAGGATTCAAATCAAAAATACGTTCACGCGGTTCCTTAAACGATTCCCAATAAATCACCAAGTGTTTTAAGGTTTCTTTCTCTTCATTAATGGCACAAAAACGACATAGGCCTGAGCCTCTAGTTCATTTGCAGCGTAACCAGAATTTGGTTCTTGCGTAGGTTGGAAATTGATTGATAAAAAAACATTTTAACAACTAGTAATAAAAAAGAATCCCTCATGGGTGACAATTGGCTGCTGGGCTACAGTAAATTCTGTGTGGCAAGCACCTCAAGTGTGGGAGTGAGGGGGGTTCGGCGGTGGGGGGGGGGAGAGAAGACATTCCCAGTCTTTAGAAGTCTTAATTATTTCCTAAATTGAGAATTATATATTTGTGTTGCTAGGTGTAACACTCTGCAGGGGGTAAAGAAAATAAACAAAAGAAAAGAAAAAAATATTTAAAGGATAGTTCCGGGACTTTTTTTTTATTGTCCCTACGGTTCGGCCATGTGTTTTTAAGCATAAATCGGTAGATCGTAGAAAACTTTCCTATGGACCTTACCCGACTTTTCGTCCATTAACGCACTCGAAATCAGCCGCCATTTTCTGATAATCCTATCATTTCCCCCCATCGCCCTGGCTCACCTGCTTTTGCGGCACTAAATCAAATCCCCCGCCCCTGAAACAGACTTTATCAAAACATTCATATTCCCCGCCTCTATCCGTGACGTGACTGTGCTGCGTAGGCAAACGCGCCCAGGCGTCTTCTACGCGACTACACACAGAACCCGGAAACCAACACAGATTAGCTCACAACACAGCGCGCCACAATTCGGAATATGAAACTGTACTTTTAAATCAAACCGCAAGATTGTAAATTTGGTAAAGTACATTTATTTGACATCAAATGTTTAGAGAATATTCAGCGATTTGCATTTTTATTTGCTCACGTTCCAAAAAGTTCGTTTTGAGGCACACGATGTTCCTTTGCTGTACACAGGGTCTTAGATCATCTCACAATACAGCGCCACAATTCGGAATATGAAACTGTGGTTTAAAAGCAAACAGCCAGATTGTCCATTTGGCAAAGTAGATTTATTGGACATCAAATGTTTAGAGAATATTCTGCGATTTGCATTTTTCTTTGCTCTCGATCCAAAATAGTTTGTCTTGAGGCAAGCGATGTTCGTGTGCAGTACACAGGGTGTTGGTTTACGATAAAATAAGCTCTTCGGTCGCACTGATAATCGCATGGCTGTTCCAACAACGAGGCACTAGGCCACCACAACGGTCTGTATGTTGCATCTAGCCGTTAGTACCGCGTAAGGGCATACTTGTACTTGGCGATGGTCCCATAAAATGGTCAGGGTGGTAACGTTGTTCACGCGGAGAAGCAACTGGCGGTTATAAAAGCCATCCGCTGGTGTTTGGTACTCGTGACACATACAATAATGAAGGATGTACCTGTTTTAAAAACATAAAAAATGAAAGTAGTCTCGCCATCAGATCTTTATTAAAATTATTCATTTTATATATTAGGTCGGGAAATTATTTCATAGCTAGGACAGTGCAACTGGGTATTATACATCAAGGGGGGGCTGTAGGATACTGAGACAGTCCCCCAGTGCAGGGGTTGACAGGGAGGCAGTGCAGGTGGAGAGTGGAAGGGCCCAGGACCGAGGTCGCAGACAGTGGACCAGTTGTAGCAGGGGAGAGGGAGAGAGAAAGCAGAAGCAAAGAGGAAGGTTTTGAGGTGCTTCCGTAAAAGGAGATGGTTCTCCTCAAGATAGTGCGCGGTACAAAACAATATGCCACATAGAACGAACAAGTACAACTTAACCCGTCTTTAAAGCTACTGTATAGTAATTAAATTGCGGTATAAACTCATCTAAAGAGTTACTTACATTATATTTGCATTTTCCATTGTGTCTGTGCGTAGGACAGCCCCGAAATACCACTCCTTCTATGCCGACGTTATTTCTTCTAATGAACGAACATTAAATGGCTTTCGTTTCTGAAATTATATTCATTATCGTTTCTTACGTTATTGCCCCACACCCCCAAAAAGAAGTCTTTCGGGATGGTCCCGGCCTGTCCAGGTCAAATAACAATAGAACTTTATACTGAGTCGTGGGCCATTCCGGCACCCGAGCAAAAAATCAAAGCAGCTGACCTTCACTTTGAACGAGCACACATTCCTAGTTAGCTACATTCAGTGTAAGGCCATCTCACAGGACTTGAAATTTACACTCCATCTTTGCATTTTGTCTGCGTGCATTTGCAGCCCCAGAGAACCATAAATACGGAGACATTCTATATTTTTTGAAAAATGATTTATATTACTGTTTGGTTTAATTTAATGCGCAAATGAACAAGGTTGGATAGACACATTGCATGTACACTGAGCAATCACTTTTATTTACACAATACATAGCTACACATATTCAATGGGCCTGCGACATGAGGAGACTCAAGAGAACAGACAATCAAATTACAATCATTTAAACCGTGATGTGTATTTCTCAATGAGCTCTTCTTTAGGTGGACATGGAACAGAGGCAATGTTGGGTGGCAATGCAGTTGTCCCCTGCACAGGTTCGTTCACAACTCCATGTATGTGCCTATCTAGGACATCAACAATAAGTCTCTCAATAAACTCATATTGCATATCCTGAAACACTGGTTTGATCACCCATTGTTTACTTCTTTTAGTGAAGGCCTTATTGTAGCGAAGCGTCCCTAAAGTTCCGGTCGTCCTACTTTGTTGACGGCCAACATTATGGTTATGTGCCAAGACCGCTAGAAGAGTCCAATTTATCATGCCCTCCGTGCCAAAATGCAATCGTTTTGGCCTGTACTTTAGGCACATATTGTGGAACACCTCCAAATCTCCTGTGTGGCAGAATTCCGTGAGTCCCCTCAAATCTCTTGTTATAGTTTTATCAAATACAATCTTTTCAATGGCTTTGTGAGTGGGTGATGAAGGAATCAACCACTTCTTCTTCCGTGCCTCCTCTGTGGACAAATGGCCATGTGTCATGATCTCTGCTTCCAAAAGGTCAGGGTTTTCCCAACTCCCCTGGAAGCAGATCCATAACCCAGGTTCCGAGTGCCAACCAGTCCGAATTGGGACCTTTTGGACCCAGTCCTGGCGCCAGTGGCACCAGGCTCAAAAATATGCCCAGTCCCAGCGCTGGAAGCGCCGGGCTCATAATGCTTGGGTGGACTTACCTGCAGCAGACCATGATGCTTACTTGCCTGCCAGTTGAGCCTCTGATCCTCTTCTGTTTGGAACTACTTTTCCTGTTGGGTGGGGCAGGAGCCACTCCCTAGATTCAGAACACTGGAACTCTTCTGGAAAGCAGGAACTCTTTTCTTACCTAGGCGTGGCTGTGGAAGGAGACACCTAAGCACTACAGGAGGCTATTTAAACCACACCCGATGGATGAATCTTGCTTTGCGTTATTCTGCATCCTCTGCAGCAGAACGCTCATCGTGTCTTCTGCATCTGATCCTGGGCCTAAGGAAAAAGGCTTACCATCCTGAATCCAGTCTTCAGCAACACCTATAAAGACAAGAAAGAACAGGTTAGCATTACGGTCTTCAGTGACAGCTCTTCACTTACCTGGTCCATCGGCTGTCACCAACGCCTCGCGCTGCATTCCGGCATCTAAAAGACAAAGGCTTACCTACTCTTCGTGCGCTCCTGAGGTCTTCACACTGCATTCCGGCATCTGAAAGACAAAAGCTTACCAACTCTTCGCACGCTCCGGAGGCCTTCGGCGCTGCATCCCGCATCTGAAAGACAAAACAAGGTGCGTTTAAAGACATTGGGGAACTTTAATACTCACGTGCCATTACTCCTTTCCACATCTAACCCAGTGGGTATTCCGGCACCCTGCAGCCGCTCCGAACTTGTACCTGCAAAATAAAAAGACAGTTAGAGCGCATCGTGAAGCAGGCAACAAGCGCTTACTTACGTGCTTCCAGGCGCTTCTATTCATCACACGGGCTCCATCTTCAACTCACTTCAGCCCGTCATCCGCCATCGCCGGAACCCTACAAAACAAGAAACATCATTACTAAAGACGTTAAAGACATTAGAATTACTCGAAACTTACCGTTCGTGCAGTAAACGACGGACAGCAGTCCTCTGAAGTCAAGAGGCCTGCTCCCCTTATCCAGTGAAGAAACTGGTTACAGCACCCTGCCCCGAGGCAGATGGAGAGCACAGCGTTCACTTACCTAAGGTGAGAGCGTTAACCTTTGGGGTTCTACAGGAGAAGAGAAAGGGAAGAAGAGAGAGACATTCAATAACCCAGTTCCTTAATCCCATATTTTCTATCTGCAGACATCTTACCCTTCGAGGCAGACATACAGTGCACAGAGGTCCAGCCCAAAGAGCCAGCCGTGTGTTACACATCACCTTTGAAGATACGGTATACGCCCAGTCAAGACCGGCGCCTCTACGGGAATCAGGTGAGCGTTACAGAACGCAAAGCCTACCACAAAACTCCCGTCCAGGCGCTATGGAAACCTCGGATACCGACCAGCTAGCCCAGTTACTTGGGGAACTAAGGGCAGAAGTGCATGCAGCCCGTCAGGAAACGAACGCTCTAAGAAGGGAACTGATTATTTCCAAGGAGCGAACAGATGATCTCGCTAGACAATTGCTACAGTCACAAGCCGGACAGACCCCATTACCCGCATCTGGGGGAAATCTTCCTTCTACATCCTCTATGAATCCAGTGCAGATCAACCTACCTGGGAATGTACCTCTGGCTCCGCCCGAACGATTTTCTGGTGACCCAAAGAGGTTTGCAGTATTTATCAATCAGTGCCGGTTGCATTTCTTATGCCGGCCAGCAGCCTTTCCAACTGATCAAGCTAAAGTAGCTTTCGTGCTTTCGTACCTTAGTGGCAATGCGGCAGACTGGTCGATCCCTCTAGTAAATCAAGATGATCCGGTCCTCCATGATTTTCAAGCTTTTCAGCTCAGTATGGAAAAACTGTTTGCAAGACATTCACAGGGGCAGGCCTTGGACAATGAGCTTCTTTCGTTTGCGACAAGGTAATCAAGACCTTTTGGCTTATATTGCGTCTTTCAACAGACTGATAGTGGAAACTCAATGGCCTGAGGACAAAAGGACTACGCTGTTTTATAGAGGTCTACGTGGAGAGCTCAAAGATGTGTTAGCCCAAGTAGTGAATCCCCCACAAGATTGTTCGGACTATATAGACTTAGTCGTTCAAATAGATCACAGACTGCAGAACAGGAAGGCCGATCGTTCCAAGTTTGATGCTCGAGTATTTTCCAAACCGCCAACTCCTTCCAAAGGAGTAGACTCCGGGGAATCCATGCAAATAGGGGGTCTGAAAGGTCCTCTAACACAAAAGGAGCAGGAAAGGAGAAAACAGTTGCAATTATGCCTCTATTGCGGAAACTCAGGGCACTTTCTTCGAGACTGTCCGGTGAAACCTGCCAAGAAGGCAGTAGGAGCTGCAGTTACCAAAGTTACAAACTCTGAGCAGGGAAACGACGTCGCCCGACAAGAATAGAGGTCCTCTTGCCGAGCGTGAAAACCAGTTCCGTGACCTCGCATTTCGTGATACCTATGGTCCTCATTAGCCCTGATAATCCGGATCGATTACATGCAATTGAAGCTTACGTCGACAGTGGTGCCATCGGCAATTATGTGGATCATGAAATGGTTTTGAGGATGAATCTAACTCTTTGTCCCAAGGCTGTAAAGGACGTCATTACTACGGTGGATGGTACGGAGATAGCCTCCGGGCCAGTAACACATACCACTCAAGAGGTGACGCTAGTAAGTCAAGATGGACACCATGAGAAGACCGTGTTCGATGTGATCAAGGCCCCTCAGTTTCAGATTATTCTAGGAATACCTTGGTTAGGGAAACACAATCCTCTGATCGATTGGCGAGCAAGAACGGTCCAGTTTCCAGAATGTGTCTCTACTTGTCACCCTCCACCTGGTGTTGCACTGGCAGCAATTTCTTCAGAGACTCCCCAGTTACCTCCCGAATACCTAGAATACCAAGATGTTTTCCGGAATGATCAGGCTAACTCTCTACCTCCTCATAGGTCTTATGACTGCCAGATAGACCTGATACCTGGATCTACTCCTCCTTGTAGTAGAATTTATGCCCTCACCGAGCCTGAGAACCTTCACCTTCGACAATACCTGGATCAATACCTGGCAAATGGGTTTATTCGTCCTTCCAAGTCCCCTGCTTCTTCAGCTTTGTTCTTCGTTCCAAAAAAGGAAGGAGACCTTAGAACTTGTATAGATTATCGCTCCCTGAACCAGATCACCGTTAAGAATAGATATCCGTTACCTTTGATCCCTGAACTCCTGGACCAAGTCAGAAAAGCATGCATATATACAAAGCTGGATCTTAGAGGAGCTTACCACTTGGTACGAGTAAAAGAGGGCGATGAATGGAAGACGGCCTTCCGCACCAAGTATGGGCTATTTGAATATCAGGTCATGCCCTTCGGACTTTGCAATGCCCGGCCGCCTTTCAATATTTTATGAACGATGTCCTCAGAGAGCTCATAGATGTGTGTGTTGTTGTTTACATTGACGACATCCTCGTTTATTCTTCATCGGAATCTGAACATCGGAAACACGTGAAAATGGTCCTCGAAAGATTGCGTCAACACAAACTTTTCGCTAAGTTGGAAAAATGTGTTTTCAACGTGACTGAAGTTGAATTCTTGGGATTCATATTATCACCTGGCGGAGTGCGTATGGATTCAAAGAAGGTCGATGCAGTTCTCAAATGGCCATCACCATCCTCCGTAAAAGGTGTGCAAAGCATGTTAGGCTTCGCTAACTTTTACCGCAGGTTTATCCCCGAATTCTCTCGAATAGTCCAGCCCATCACTGCCTTGTTAAAGAAAAACAAACGTTTTGAATGGTCTACCGAGGCGGAACAAGCTTTCCAGGATTTGAAGACTACATTTATTTCTGCACCAATCTTAAAACACCCTCGCCCCGAACTCCCCTACATCGTGGAAACTGATGCTTCAAGCCTTGCCATGGGGGCAGTTCTATCACAAAAGGACCCGGTAACCAATCAGTTGCATCCCGTGGCATTTTGGTCCCGCAAATTCTCGCCTCCTGAAATCAATTACACGATTACTGACAAGGAACTTCTGGCTATCAAGTCTGCCTTTAAGGCTTGGCGGCATTATCTGCTGGGGGCCCGACACACCGTTACTGTGATTACGGATCACCGAAACCTGCAATATTTGAAAACCGCGAAAGCCCAATCCTCTAGACAACTCCGTTGGGCATTATTCTTTGCCGAGTTTGACTTCATAATTACCTATCGACCCGGTACAAAGAACGGTAAAGCTGATGCCCTTTCTCGGATGGGAGTGGAAGAACACTTGATCAACCCTAACCCTGTACGAATCATTCCCGAACAAAGAATTCTGGGTGTAATCGCCACAGAATCCATAGAGGAAGTTAAGGATAAAACCAGGCAACTTGTAACTCCAGCAGACATACAGAATTGGCATCTGCAGGGAAAGGACTTTGCAGTAAAGGACAACTTATTGTATTTCCAAGAACGATTATACCTACCCAGCACAGATTTACAGAAAAAAGTAATCTCTTGTTATCACGATTCTTTAATGGAAGGACATCCCGGTATGGCCAAGACCTCAGAAAAGATCAAGCGCTACTTCTGGTGGCCGTCTTGGAAAAAAGATATCAGAGACTTTATAATGTCCTGTGGAGTATGCGCCCAAAACAAGAGTCAAAAGGAAAGACCAGCAGGCCTCTTACGCCCTATTGACATCCCACCTCGCCCTTGGCATACGCTTTCTATGGACTTCATCACCGATCTACCTCCATGCTCCGGATACAATACGATTCTAGTAATCGTGGACTTATTCTCCAAGATGGCGCATTTCATTCCGCTCAAAGGCTTGCCAACAGCAGCAACTCTGGCCTGAGAATTTCTCGAAAACATCGTCCGACTGCACGGTTTTCCTTCGATTCTAATTTCGGATCGAGGTAGTCAATTTATTTCTCATTTTTGGCGAAGTTGCTGTCGGTCAGCTCAAATTGATGTGAGACTATCGACCAGTCACCACCCTCAGACCGACGGACAAACCGAGAGGACCAATCAAACTCTGGAACAGTATTTACGCTGCATGCTGCAACAAACTGAAAAAACTTGGAAAGACATCCTTTGGATAGCCGAATATGCCTACAATAACTCTGTCCATTCGGGAACTGGGAAAACCGCATTTTTTCTTTTGTACGGCAGTCACCCTCGAACCTCGGAGTTGGATCCCCTCCAAGATCTTGAAACACCAGCATTAGACTACCTGCATTCTACAATCACCCAAGCCTTTAAGGAAGCTGTTTCTCACCTTCAAAGGGCTAAAGAACAATACAAGAAAGGAGCAGATCAACATCGGAAGGAAGCCCCTCAATATCAAGTAGGGGATCAAGTCTGGTTATCCACCAAATATCTACCTCTAAAAGGGCCACGCACATTCAACCCAAGATACCTTGGTCCCTATTCCATCACTACCATAGTAAACCCAGTAGCGGTCAAGTTGGACTTGCCCCCGCACATGAAGATACATCCGGTCTTCCACGTCTCTCTATTAAAACCCGTGCAACCTCAAACCCGACTAACTAAATCTCCAAAACCTATCTTAGTTGATGGAGAACTCGAGTTTGAAGTCAAAAGCATTCTGGACTCCAAGATCTCCAAATCTAAACTATTTTACCTAATTGACTGGAAAGGCTACGGCCCCCAAGAGAGATCCTGGGAACCTGCTGAATATGTCCACGCTCCTCGCCTAATCAAAAGATTACACCAAACATTTCCTGACAAGCCAAAACCCCCGGAGAAGCCCGGTTTGGGAGGGGCCTTGAGGGGGGGTACTGTCATGATCTCTGCTTCCAAAAGGTCAGGGTTTTCCCAACTCCCTTGGAAGCAGATCCATAACCCAGGTTCCGAGTGCCAACCAGTCCCAATTGGGACCTTTTGGACCCAGTCCTGGCGCCAGTGGCACCAGGCTCATAAATATGCCCAGTCCCAGCGCTGGAAGCGCCGGGCTCATAATGCTTGGGTGGACTTACCTGCAGCAGACCATGCTGCTTACTTGCCTGCCAGTTGAGCCTCTGATCCTCTTCTGTTTGGAACTACTTTTCCTGTTGGGTGGGGCAGGAGCCACTTCCTAGATTCAGAACACTGGAACTCTTCTGGAAAGCAGGAACTCTTTTCTTACCTAGGCGTGGCTGTGGAAGGAGGGACCTAAGCACTACAGGAGGCTATTTAAACCACACCCGATGGATGAATCTTGCTTTGCGTTATTCTGCATCCTCTGCAGCAGAACGCTCATCGTGTCTTCTGCATCTGATCCTGGGCCTAAGGAAAAAGGCTTACCATCCTGAATCCAGTCTTCAGCAACACCTATAAAGACAAGAAAGAACAGGTTAGCATTACGGTCTTCAGTGACAGCTCTTCATTTACCTGGTCCATCGGCTGTCACCAACGCCTCGCGCTGCATTCCGGCATCTGAAAGACAAAGGCTTACCTACTCTTCGTGCGCTCCGGAGGTCTTCACACTGCATTCCGGCATCTGAAAGACAAAAGCTTACCAACTCTTCGCACGCTCCGGAGGCCTTCGGCGCTGCATCCCGCATCTGAAAGACAAAACAAGGTGCGTTTAAAGACATTGGGGAACTTTAATACTCACGTGCCATTACTCCTTTCCACATCTAACCCAGTGGGTATTCCGGCACCCTGCAGCCGCTCCGAACTTGTACCTGCAAAATAAAAAGACAGTTAGAGCGCATTGTGAAGCAGGCAACAATCGCTTACTTACGTGCTTCCAGGCGCTTCTATTCATCACACGGGCTCCATCTTCAACTCACTTCAGCCCGTCATCCGCCATCGCCGGAACCCTGCAAAACAAGAAACATCATTACTAAATACTTTAAAGACATTAGAATTACTCGAAACTTACCGTTCGTGCAGTAAACGACGGACAGCAGTCCTCTGAAGTCAAGAGGCCTGCTCCCCCTATCCAGTGTAGAAACTGGTTACAGCACCCTGCCCCGAGGCAGATGGAGAGCACAGCGTTCACTTACCTAAGGTGAGAGCGTTAACCTTTGGGGTTCTACAGGAGAAGAGAAAGGGAAGAAGAGAGAGACATTCAATAACCCAGTTCCTTAATCCCATATTTTCTATCTGCAGACATCTTACCCTTCGAGGCAGACATACAGTGCACAGAGGTCCAGCCCAAAGAGCCAGCCGTGTGTTACACATCACCTTTGAAGATACGGTATACGCCCAGTCAAGACCGGCGCCTCTACGGGAATCAGGTGAGCGTTACACCATGTTCACAATTGTGGAAATGTTGGTTTGTGGTCCAGCGGTGAACGTTGCTACAGTGTAGCATTACTGACCGCCATTTTTCCAGTAGAATTTCCAACGACCCTCCACATGTTTTTGAGCTCCACCAAAGATGGTTGCTGATTGACTTGGACCACTGTGAAATACCTTGCATATCTTTTTTTTTACCTGCAGTCGACATTTTTTTATTGATTGTTTTTGCAAGATGCCAAACGTCAAATTGGTGATTTATATTTTTGTACTCTTCTCTCATTGTCTTGGCAATTGAAACGTGTCTGTCCGTGGCTATCAGGTCGATCACCATTCCCTGCGATTGTAGTTCTTGCAATGATGCTACAAAGCCAACTTTCTCCATGGCCACTGAGGATGTACTTTGTGACACCTGCACGACCACCGAACTCACAATTTTCTTACTTTCCATGTCCTGAAAGTGGTAGGTGCAGTACTTGGCTGAAAATCCTGGGCTGTCGCACTGTCCATCACGGGCTAGCCTGAACCGTTTGCCCGCGAATGTACTATCAATAGACATTTTTTCCATTCTCCAAGCTTCGCTAATGGCTGGAAATAGATAATCGGTTTGGTATTTGTAGAACTGAGTTTTCGCAATGAAATGGATTCCCACAAACTGAAAGAAAGACTCTAACTTTTTAAAACTTGAACCACTAAAAAGTGCAGCCGCTGCACAAAGTAGATTGCCTGCTGGCAGTTGCCCCAGCATATGTTGTTCAGACCATGAGAAAGGATGATATTTTGTACAGGTGGCATGTATTTTAAGGTTAGTGCCTCGAATTGCACAAGTCACATTAATCAATGGCTCCCCACATACTTCCCCACCAACCGTATGCCCACATTTCATCCGAAAAATAATATCAATCAAACAACTATCGAATACAATGAATTTGGCCTCTTTCCTTATACTGTCACTCTGCATCCCAGCTGGTTCGGCCTGTAACGTTGAGGACATGTCACTCACATGAAAGGTAGAATCTCTGATATCGTCTTCCGCTATGTTCAGTGATATTGATGGTGTTTCATTGTCGTCCACTTCATTCTCTTCCATTGCAACATCTGTTCCTTCTCCGGCGATGGGTGAATAAAACAATTTCTTCAACTTTCTCGCGGTCTTAGTTTTTGCGGGTGTGGATTCTGTGAATTGATCTCCGACTGCATCCGAACTACCAGGAGGACATTCACTATCAATGGCTGGATGTGGTATAGCTCTGTTGTCAATCACTTCATATTCTTCCCATTGGCACGATGCATCTCCAGTCTCAAGTCCCTGCCAAAAGGTTTGACAAGCAACATCTCTCGTCCCCTTCACTGTCTGTGTAGATCTAGTTCGTACACCCACTCGCAACTAGAGGACAGATTGGAAAAGGGATGTTCAGTTTAAACACAACTTACAGTATTGAACTATTAACAGTGAAAAACAACATAATATAGTGACCAGGACACTAACCTTCTTTTGCTTTCTTTTCTTTGAAACTTTCTTGCCTCGAACTTCAACATCGGGACGCTGTTGCTCCGACTCGTGTGTGCATGTCTCCACTTCCTCTTGCGCTGCAACGACTATATTTTCATGATAAGCACATCCATCACGCACTGACGCTCCATCGACTCCCTGAAACATAGAACTTTCATTAGTATGTATATTAATATTGAAAACACAAAATGTACTTGGGGACCAATACCCACGTACATTTCAATAGCAAAACACGAATGAACGCATTGTGTAGAACATTCAAACGACAATTATTCACGCATTGTTGATCTAGTTAGATGGAACTGTCAAGATCCATACCTCGGGCTCCTCATAGACTTCCATTGATGATATTATTGAAGATGATGCTTCAGTAACTCCCTGAAACACAGTAATTGCATTAGTATGGTTTTCTATTTTGTTAAAAAGAACATACACTTTGTGCAGTCGTCAACGGCTCATCTAAATAGACCTGCACAAATGATCAGTTGTCTAAAATAAATAATGGATATTTAAATATGATTCGATTTGCTCGATCATTGGAAGTGTCACCACCCAGAGATCTGCATCAACTACTAGGGGTGATGTTCTTGTAGAAGAAGCTCCGTCATCTCCCTGAAACATAGTACTTGCGTTAATAAAGAAGGAAGTTTAGCGGATGCAATCACGTCATATGATTTCGCTTGATCGAACTGTCAGTATCCATACCTCGAAATGCATAAGAACATCAAGGGACGATGTAACTGCGGTGCACACTTCTGCAAGCTGTTGCGCCGACCCGTAACTGCATGCTCCCCCTTCTTCTTGGACTAATGCTCCATCGACTCCCTGAAACATAGGACTTTCATTAGTAATGAACACAATATTGAAAAAAGAAGACACATAGGAGGGCGATGACAGAAGGAAATATCAATGGCTAAAAACGAAAGAAACATTGTGAGTAACAATCACGCTACAAGAATGCAAGATCTGATGATCTCCATCGATGGAACTGTCCGGAAACGTACCTCGAGCATCTGAGTGACATCAACGGTTGTCGTCAATGCGTTGGACTCCTCAGCATCTCCCTGAAAGACAGTACTTGCATTATTTTGGATAACAATAATTATAACTGAAAACAAAGACTAGAGGACGAGTACAAGGGTGTACCATTAGGTAAAATAATCCCACGATAAATTAAAACTATTGATTTACATGCCTAAAACAAGTCAGTGGCAGAATAGCTAAGTAAGATTACCCGATAGGCGCTTGAAGTGGCTGATGACTGCAATAACGACACGGATGGAGAATCTTCCGCCTTCATATTGAGTGGATACATAAATGGGGAAATTATTGTTAGCTAATGCTACACACTACCGCAAGGCTGAGAGATAAATACGTAAACTTGACTCACCAGTGGAGGGATGTGGACGAATAGAGTGGGAATAGCGGTTGAGAGCAATTTTCGCTTCGCTCGCGGTGTGTTCTTCTTTATTAGCAATGATGTGGAGTACATGTCGGAGGTAAAGTGCCTGCTGCAGATGCGGTATCGATCACCCCTCTTGTCCGCAAAGACTTCTAGGACTCTACTTTCAAGCTCAGACGGTGGATATCCGCAATATCGGACCCATTCTCTTATCTGATCTATTGTTTTAGGGAAAACATGCATTATAGTACCTTCAGATTTACTATGAGTCTTCGAAGGGCAACCGCCAATGGAACAGGCAGGCATTGTGGAAAGTTCTGAAAAGTAAAGATCAACAATTCTCTATGAATACCAATGTGTTAAAAAATAAAATGACACATAAAAGGTTCAATGCAAGGTTCGTTTTGGTTCTTGGAACTATACACGTTATTCACATGCGGATAAGTATTTGAATAACTTTAAAAAAATAGAAAAATAATTTCACTAAACTCAGAACATGTGACTAGTTCCTTGCATGTACTGTCTTGAACGAAAAGAAATTGGACGCAAAATGATTATGGTACATGGCCTTACCTTGACGACCAAACAGTTAGATGCAGGGATCAGAGTAGTTTCTTGTCGTAGAACAGGGAGCAGTTCACAGGTTGCAAACTGACGAGTTTCCTCGAAGTGGTCACGGAAGTTCACAGAGACGAAGAGCAGATAACCAGCACCTTCACGGGTTGACTAGCAAAGCGCAAAGATGTTCTCATTAGAAATATGAAGTGGGTTATAAAGAATTCGAAACAGGGGTGTGTTTGTGAATGAATGACGTGTATATGTCGTGGCATTATGCGGTTTGCAGGGGGGCGTCCAGCGTGAGGGGGGATGCTTGGCAGGAGACACAGGATCTGGAGGTAGACATGGGAACAACAACCCATGCTCTATAGACCACTTTGAAGTGTACATGCTATTTGGCACCTCTTGGCCTTTATCGCTCCCGGACAGCTCCACTTGCCAGCACAAGTACCCCGGTGCGAACTGCCTTTGATAGGGCAGGGGGTGGATTGGGGCGGTGGTCGTGCAGACAAGACTCGTTTGCCGCAGGGCCTCACCAAGGAGAGGCCATCTAACTGCATGTAAGAGGCAGGCTGCAGGATCTAGTACATGGAAGGCAGGGGGGTGAGTTTATAAATACCTCAGCCTCCCAGGAGAATATATGGGTGAAGTTCACCCTGGAGACCCTGGATGCCTAGGCAGTTAGTCAGCAGCAGGCTGGCCTGTGGTGGCAAGGCGGCACGGGCCAGAGGGGGTCATCTCTGTACCCGGTGCCCAAAAGGATGATTTATTATGATCAACCATATTGATTATTTACCTATAACCATGTTTTGTATCAATAAAATCCAATGGCCTTTTATTGCCAACGCTTGAACAAAGTGGTGTGGTAAGTATTTTTGGGGGAGGAGGCAAGGCCGGGAGGCTTGATGCCAACCCGCAAAATAACATATGTATGTCTGCTGCATATGGGTTCAACGGTTATGTGGATTGAAGGTGGGCGGCCAGCGTGAGGGAGGATGCTGGCCGGAGACATGTGGTGTGACAAGACAAGGCACAGGAAGACTATTCAATGGAGACACACTGGATTCATTTAAAAAATCAAAACAACCATTGTTAAAATATATGTTGGGTTTTATTTTAGATCTTAATTTCAATTGAACATAAATAATAAACATTACACATTGTAAAGTTCCGGTTGCAGCACATCCAGGGAAAATCCGCGGTATTGTCCACTGTCGCTGGGGAAATGTTGTCTAATGGCAAGTACCGCACAGGCAGGTATTACTCTCCGAACGCGGTGTCCGAGCCTCCCGTGAAGCCACCAAGTGAAGCAACGATAGGCCACCAGCCTGTACCACCTGTGAAAATGAAAGATGCAAACTGTATTAAAATGACAAAACTTTCTTATCACTGTCGATTCAGGTAAAAAATGTCATTCTGCTTTGAAAAAAATTCTATCTAGAAAATGCACAATATGGAACCAATTTACATGCATTCAAATGATATGTAGATGTAATTTTATATGTGGGAGACGACAATGAAATAGTAGTGGCATCACTGACATCACAACCAGAGTATACTTACTCGTTACTCGGATTACGCGGACGAACAGTGCCGCGAAATTCATGCATAAGCACCATCATCATCCTCAACACGGTCCGTGAGAGGCAGGCTTCCCTGAACTCTGGCAGCTCGGTGATGCACTGCGGACTTGGCTCGCCTTCCGAAATGTAGCCCAAGCACCCGGAATTTTCACAGCAGCAGCAGTTCTCCTCCTCAGTTGGCATTAGCTCGCACCGATTGCACGTGCACCAGGCGGAGACGCCGTCCATGCGACATGGTCCAGGCTCTTCATCCGTTGACTGGTCCTCCCAACTGCCGTCCGAATCCCCATCGTTTCCGCGTGCTTGCCTTTCCAGTAGTTCTTCCTCGGTGTACTCGGGCTCGTACATATACGGCATTATTGTAGCCATTGTGTGGTAAAGAAAGTAATATAATTTACAGAGATGGTACAGGTGTTCACAAGGCCTAGAAGCGGCGAAGGTAGCTGACCAGAGCACAGAAACGAGTCACAGAATACTCAAAGTAACACAGAGAGAAAAATGGAATCGAAAATCTGCTGCTGTGTGTTGTGAAACGGTGTGTTTATACTTATTGAGGAAAGAGGCGTCCTGCCATTTCCATGGCGACACGTCATTAGCTGAGGCGCAGCGATTGTTGACACGAAACGTGCTTTGGCGTTGGGAAATGGGCGGTACGCGTCTGCTGATGTCAGGCTCAGGGGCGGGGGATTTGATTTAGTGCTGCAAAAGCAGGTGAGCCCGGGCGATGGGGGGAAATGATAGGATTATCAGAAAATGGCGGCTGATTTCGAGTGCGTTAATGGACGAAAAGTCGGGTAAGGTCCATAGGAAAGTTTTCTACGATCTACCGATTTATGCTTAAAAACACATGGCCGAACCGTAGGGACAATAAAAAAAAAGTCCCGGAACTATCCTTTAAGGATCCCCAGTGCGTCATGCTGCTTTCGAGACCCTTAAAGGAAGATAAAAAATGGGTGCTTGCATCAGCGTGAGCGAAGCACCATTAAACAGCAAAAGCCCAACTTTTCACCTTGAAGGGTTTAGCTGGCACACCACTCAGTGCCGAATTTGTTTTTAATACTTTTTACCTGGTTGATCCTGCTAGGTTACACAGCACCCTGTGTTGCAAGGAGGAGTGCAGCATAGATATCACTACCGTGACCCGCCCCCAGAACGTCTTTTATGCGGTGGCGCCATTTTCCCAGGAGGGACGCCGCAACACGTTCTACACTGTAGCTTGGGCTCATTCTTTGGCGCTCAAGTTGAGGACAAGCAGTGCCTAACGTCAACACCTCCTCCCTGGTTGCTTCTGCAATGTATGGCATTCCCTGCCAAGGAAGAGGAGCACCGCATGAATATTTCTGGCCCACTCACTGCTACGGCGGGCCTCCAAGACTCCCTGCATCACTGCCGACAGCCACGGCCTGTCTGCATCAGTATTTCTCCCTCCTCACTGGTCTCTTGGTCCACCGCCTCTGCGCAGGGCCTCTGCCTTACACCTTTCATTCTCTACTAAAACTGATGGCTTTTTATAGCCCTCCCTTTCCTGCTTATTAGCTCCCCTTGGCTCCCATTAGTTCCCTGAATCAGCTGCTCCCCTAAGCTTATACCCTTGGGGGATGGGACTTCCCCCAGAAAGTCTTGAAAAGGCCCTCTAGTCCATCCCCTTTCCATTCTCCATTTTCCTGCAGCCTGCAATGTGGTCCGAAGGGTCATTTGCTCTTGGATGTTACCCTGTCCTGGGTGAGTCTTTGTTCAAACAGTGGGTGGGAAGTGTCCCTTGGTCTCCCCTGCAATCCCTTCTCAGTTTCAGTTATTCTGCTGCTGCCTCATGCTCCCCTGTCAGCTTGGGGTTGGTGGGATGGGTGTTTGGTGTCTCTTTCAGCTTGAAAAGGGGAAACTCCTGTACATTCCCATGTGTGTATGCGGTACTGTTCATCCTGCTCCAGGCCAGGTTTTGTCGGTTGGGCCTATGTGTCTGCATCCATGATCCATGCCAAATTTCGGAAGGGTCAGTGCATGCTGGACTATGTATTCTCTGCAAAAGCAGAACAAGAGACCTGGCCTGGAGAGAGGCTGATAGGTATTGGCATGCATGGCTCCAGACACACTAAGGGAGCCATGGTCCACCGCATCCCTCCCGCTCTGCTTAACCTTAATTTCAAATACCTCCTCTGAGGATGGTAGAGGTCTCCATTATCCAGTTTGTACGTGTCTCATGCTTTACAGAACCACAAAAAAGTCGGCAGATCTGCTGTTTTTATGGTTCCTGGGAAACAGACGCTAAAAGCCACTATTGCTGGATGGGTTATTTGCTCTGTTCTGGAATAATATTCTCAGTCAGCATTCTCTTCTTATATGTGGATACATGCTCATAAGGGCCATGAAAGCATAGTTGGGTGCAAGTGTCATGCTTTTGTATATAATTTGCAGAGCAACTACATGGGCTATGCCTCAAATGTTCTGCTAGCACACCTTGACATATGTTCTTTCCAGATCATATGCTATGTTTGGTCAAACCCTTCTGAAGAACCTCTTTGTTTAAGGGCTAATTAAATGGGCTTCTTTTCCACGGTTAGTCTCATGCTTTAACATGTTCCTGTGAGTCTACAGATAACATTACTACACCTGGCGTTTAGTCAGGTTGTCCTTTTGTAATTTGCGCCCTTTGACTTGACAATTCAACATTCTACCCCCTTCCTTTGTTTAAATAATGTCAAAGGTCTGAGGTGAAAAGACTGGGGTACAGAGGTCGAGCATGCACATGAGGAGCATGGGTGTAATTTTTGGGACAGGGGTGTTTGTCCTCCCCAACATTTGTGGCACACCATTTTGTCTAATGGGCCCCCTTCCATTACATTTTATTTTTATTTACTGAGCATTAGTATAGCGCCTATACAGCAGAAAGTGTTTCCAGGTGCCACAAGGCAAAGGGGGCAAGGGCAGAGGAGAAACAACAACAATGGTCCTACTAGGCCTAGTGACATTTAGACTGTGCAAGTGCAGTATCAAGAAGTGCCGGTGGGTGAGGGATGGGGGTATGGAGAGGGTGAGGGAGGGAGAAGTGCTGGAGGGAGGGGGCCCGGGGGCTGTGTAAGTGCTAAGGGGTACCCAGGAGGGCAAGTGCCGGGGAAACAAGAGGTAGGGTTAATGGGAAGAGGAGGTTTTGGAGGGGGTGGGGGGATAGCCTAACAAGGCTAGTCTGGGAAGGGTGTCCGAGGGCAAGTGCTGGTAGGAAGGGTGAGAGGGGAAGACTGGACAGAAGGAGGGCCTGACCCCGTGGAGACTCATACGGGAAACAGGCATCCAGTCGTAGTGGCAGGAGGAGATTAGCAGGTGTGAGAAACCTGAAGGTGTCTCACACGCTAGTTCCCAGGGATCTGTCATCCAGGTGGCCAGGACATGGCCATCGCTTTTTTTGGATCCAGTTCATGGGGGTGGACCAGTGCAGGAGGATCGGCTGGATGAGCGGTTTTCGGGGAGTGGAAGTCTGACACCGGAGGGTGAGACGTGGTATCCCCTTCCCTGTAACACCTTTTCCCCATCCAACCAGGTAGGATACCTAGGAACACAGCCCCCCCCTTTCCCGACACAGACACGTTCTCGCGGACAGTATGCCGTGAGCGACAACGGACAAATACCAGAGCCCAAATACCAACGTGTCCCAACACCATGGTCAGGCAAGGTCAGGCAATTACTGATTATTACACACACCTGACTTCCATCACACTTCCCCACCCGGATAAAAGGCGCAGCATGAAAGCACACTCTGGGCGAGGCGAGACACACAAGGAAACAACAGTTCCAAAATGGCAGTTTAATACAAGAAGAAAGATGGCGAGACCGGAGAGGGTTGCAAGGAGGGAAGTACCCTTGACCTTTAAGGACCGTAACTTGGAAAGTGAGAAACATAAGATCAGGAATTAAGGCTGATCAAACCTGTACAGTGTGTCGGATGTACCTGGGGCTCTCCCATGTAGATAACCGAGGCGGGGAGAAGCGATTGCAGCCGCAGTACTGTCCTTGGCTCCTACAACAAAGCCGCGTCAGAAAGCGCAGCACAGTCGGTGACTCGGAGAGACTGATATCAAACCAGCTTGTCTATTGAACCAAGGTTGCAAGCGGCAACATTGTATAAAGTGAACAGTGTGTAGAGGCATTCGTAAGGAGCAACGTGAATAATTGGAAACCAAAAGGAGTAGCCGAACTTTGTAATTTAACTTTGGGAGGCTAAGAAGAGATACCTTACACAGAGTGGTCAGGCGCCGCATGGGCGCTCATTCAAAAGTCCCTGTTAGGATTTCAACTGATGCCGAGTGTGAGAAAAAGGAATATTAATGTCGAAGTGGTCATGCAGCGGGTCAAGCCAAACCCTGTGCACATTCAAAAGTCTTCGATAGTTTAATGTACATCACAATTGATCTGCGGCGGCTGAGGGAGACTAATTGAGTGAGTGAAAGGAATCGGAGTCCGGAAGAGGGGGATCCAATGTTGAATTTACGTTTTGAAAGAGATCTGAGCCCGGTTCAGTGGGATCCAGGGTGAACACCCAAATTGAACACGGAAAAGGGAAAGGAACGTTTCTGTTTTTTTACTGTTTTGTACACAAGGCTCTCTGAGTCGAGAGACTTAAAAGAAGTAAAGAGACTTGGACACAGAAGGTCCTGAACTGTGAAACCTGAACTGTACCCTCGTGCCACAGAAGCCAGAGTGTGTTCTTTGCTCGAGTGAACCACATTGCCCCTTGCTAAAAATGTGGGGAACGAAGGCCAACGGCCCGAACATCCTGACTTATAATTTTGTGAACACTTCTTTCTTTTTTATGAACATCACCCCACCTTATTTGTAAGTTAGTAGTAAGGATTGGCAATAGTTTCATTTAGAATAGGCCCTTTTTTTATTTCGACAAGATGCCACTAGGACTGCATTATTATTATTTTGATGGTCGTAGCTTGCTCCCATCTGTAGATTTAGGTTTAGATAGTCGTTTATCACACCCTTGTGAAAGTTCAATAAACGCCCATGAACTGTGGTCACTTGTGTCTGTCTTACTGTTGATACCATGCCTTCCTTACACAGGGAGGGGGAGGCAAGGAGGAGGAGAAAAGGAATTTCTTAATTAGCTTCCCGAACTTAAGAAGATTTGGCTCAAAACAGAGATGGGCAGGGAGGCCTTTCCAGAGGGAGACTTTCCAGAGGGAGGATCCTGGCGAAGGGAGAGATCTACATGAGATGTCATGTCCCCCCAACATTTTCAGCAAAGTTACTCCAATGATGAGGATGGTGCCTCCCGCCATGTATTCACACCGAACGCACAAAGCTGTCTTTACCTTTTGCTCCTGTCTGCTAGATAAGGATTTCAGTCTTTTTCCTGACGTAGCAGGCTGCTCGAGGAGTTCGGAGAAAGGACGACTAAAGGCTATCAGTTTAAGGTTCCCTCCATTGAGAAACTTTTTATTTTTTCTGTTCAACTGCGTTTAGGTTTAGCATATGGGGCTACACAACATTATTCTCGCCTCAGACTCGTGAAATACCACAAACATGGGTCTCCTCTCTCATTCTAGGTTTTGTAGGCCCAAACCTTTTAACTGATCTCTTTTTTTTAAAGACTGTATGCCATCTACCGCCATAAGAACAATTATATTCCCTGCCTGTTGGCATTAACACTGTAAATTTACAATTATTCTAAATATATATATATTTTTGTTAACAGGGCAGTGTTTACACAGATAGTGTATTGATACCACGCCAGGAAGTGAAACTCAGACAGCAGGAAGAGCGATTTTACCGTGCCACAGGCCAAACCTGGAAGTTAACCGAAGGTCATCAACTTGGAGTAAGTGAAGGATTTTTAATTTCCTGTTCTTAATAATACCAGCTTAACACTACAGTTCCGTTTTATTTTGTTGGTTTCACAGGTTTCTCAACATGCAAACCACCCTAAAAATGTAAGTTGTTCGTTTAATGCAAAATTATGAAAACCGCAAACGCACTTTTATACATTTAACTATATTAAGCTAGCGCCCACAATGCACTTCTCTGTGATATTAAAAAACAGTTGTGAGATCTATATGAGAGGTCCGACAATAAAGCCTTGAATTCTTCAATACCAGAGGAAACATTCAGATCAAAACCTTATCTGTTAGATCACAAAACATAACGACCCACATAACGCCTTCTTAATGGAGATGAACAGTTTACTTTCATTATGCATCGCCTAGTCCTAGCTCTCCAGCCTTACCATTATGCAGTTTTTGATTCATGGATCAGTATATGGCCGTATGTCTCTGCAAATGATGACAATATTTATTTTGTTTTAAAAAAAAAAACTGCTGCATGATCCTTCTAATTATAAAACTAAGCTATGTGGATGGGTTGCTCTAGTCCTATAACAGTTGCATGAAAATTATGTAACTCAGCACAGTAAAGCAAACAGTTGGGGTGTGTCTTATCCACCAGAGAATATGGGTGCACTCTCGACTTCACAACCGCAGGATGAAAGGATGATTTACTGCAGTTCGCCCTCAGTGCTTAGCCCCCTCTGTTAGGTACATTGAAGAGCAGAAATGGTGGTGGGACATGACGGGCACACTTGACCCTTTAGATATGGGGTAGTCCGTTAACCTTCCTCGCTCCCATTTGAAAGTGGCCAGAGCCTCTGACGACGGCTGGGTTCTTGTCTACACAGAGTGCTAAATGCACCACACTGACTGGCGTTGGCCTGCCCGAAAAGGGAGATTAGGATGAGTGAGGGGCACTGGAGGTCTCTGTTTTACAAGTGAGACCCTTCCATATTGTGGTCATACAGCTTCAGGACCTTAAAGCAGGACGGCCCAGACATGACATTTTTTAAATCAGGAAAGAGCATTGAATTGCTTATAACCGGAGAGTGGCGGCCAATGATTTGTAGCAGAGTCTTCCTTTTTAAAGAGAGTGACCACTTTGGACGATCCTGGTGGAGATGCATCACCTGGCCTTTGTGAGAAACCTGAAGGTGTCTCCCTAGCTAGTCCGTGGGGATCTGTAATCCAGGTGGCCACGACACACCTATCGCTATTCGATCCAGTTCCTGGGTTTGGATCAGTGAGGGAGGATCACCTGGATGGGGGGGGTCCTTGGGGAGTGGGACACTGGGTGAGATGCTGTATCCCCCTTCTTCTTTCAACACCTTTTCCCCATCCTACCACATAGGACATTCCAAAACACTGCCCCCCGCCGCCCTTTTTCCACACAAACACTTTCGCACAACACAAAAGGCAACGGACTAACACCGAGGCCGTTTGCCTGAAGTGTCCCAATACCAGGGTCAGACAGAGTCAAGCAATAGACCAGAATCAAGCACGCCTGACGGCCCTTTCCCTTCCCCACAGGGATAAAAGGTTGAGCACAACAGCACGATACGAGCAAGGCAGTCCCCACAACGTAAGAGCTAACTCAGCACGGCAGTTCAAGAGGAGAAGGAAGATGGCGCAGACCGAGGGGGTGACAAGGAGAGAAGTGACCTTGCCCTTTCAGAGTCAGGCCCGAGAAATGGAAACATAAGAATGTGAACAAAGGCCAGCGTGTGTTCTGGCAGATGTCTACGATACGCAAGACCTTTCTCAGCTGATAACCAAGCGGGGGAAAGATGTCGGTCTCAGTGGTACCAACCATGACTCCAAGCATAAAGAAAGGCAAGCGGTTCATTACAGCCGGTGAGTCGAGGGGCGAATCGATGAGAAACAGAACTGTGTTCAACGAAGCTAATTTGAACTTTGAGAAGCTAAAGAGGGGGAAAACCAGCAACAAAGGAGGCCGGCACCATGTGGATGCTCGGGCAGGAATCTCTGGGTGATTACCCATTGTAGAAAGTCTACTGTATCCAAATGCCCCTTGGGAAGAGGCGATAAGAGGTCAAAGTGGTCATACAGGGGTCTTGTAAAATACTCTGTACCGTTGAAAGTTTTTGACCGGCAGATGATTGCGAAAGCTAAGGAAAATGAATCCTGCATGGTGAAAAGTTAATACATGAACTGTGTATCGGGAAAGTTGGCGAGAGTGAACCCGGCAGAGGGAAACTGACAACAAGGGGCAAAGCCTGAAAGCCTGTTTAAGAAGACATTCAGATTTGTGAAAGCAAGAAGTATTGCAAGATAAGGGGAAGGAAAGCGCTCCCCTTGTCATTTGGGATCCAAGCCCAGCCGAGGGAGATCCAGCGGTGGAAATCTATCACCCAAAATTCACTGAGAAGGGAACTGCCTTGTGAATTTGTTGAATACCATTATACGTTGCAACAGGTCAACCAATAAACATCAGCGGTTTGACCATAATATTCAAATAGCGAAAAGAGAGATGAGAAAAGGCATTGCGAAAACTGTGAGAAATGAGGAGCAAAGGTAATTCCGCAAAATATCCCCAAAATTGTAAAAGAAATTAAAAAACAATATTGCAGCTTTTAACACAGATACATTAGGAAGAAACAATACGGACTATGTCTGGAATTGGCATCTCATGCCAGTAACAATAACAATGCAGGGATTTGGATTACTCTGAGGGTCAGTAAAAACAAACTTACCAATAAACAGTGTACTGGAAGAGAGCTGGCGTACCCATACTAAGACTACTCTGGGCACCACTTTACCTTGTGATGCATATCATAAATTAGGTGAAGCAAGATGGCCCTGTGGAGCATATATTGAGCAGATCTCATATGATAAACAAATTACCATCTTCTCGTGCAAAAGGTCCTGATGGCACTTGTAATGCGTTGCTTAAGTTATCCCCAAGCACCTGGGCCAAAGCTCTTCATCCATTGTTTAATACAAAAGGTGCTAGTGGCCTAATACCTGATACATGGGGGGGGGGAGTATCATTCACCCAGTATACAAAAAAGGCTGAAACATCACCAGCAAATTATCGCATGTTAACGATTTTAGACATCCCTGCTACAATGTTCGCTCATGTACTTTTAAACGAGCTGAACCAGTGTATAAACCAACATGGCATCCTACCCGTTAATTAGACTGGCTTCTGAGCCAAATCCAGTACTAGCCATAATCTGAATTGTCTGACCTTCTCCATAGAATACGCGTGGGAAAGACGTAAACAGCCAGTATACACAGCTTCTATTGACCTTTAGAACCGCCTTCGACACGGTCATGTGGCATAAAGTGTGGAACAAACTAGAGAAATTGAATATTTCTAATGGCCCGTTGCAAGTGTTCCAGTTGCTGTATACTGACACTAAAGTCCGAGAAAGAACTAACAGCATGGGCCATGTCATTGAACCATTTCCCATTGCCCGTGGTGTAAAACAGGGTTGTATTTTGGCCACAACATTGTTTAACCTGTACCTGGCTGACTTGGTTGCATCATTAAATCGGTTGGAAGCCCGTCCTGTAAAATTTAGCTCACTAAGCTACAGCTGGCTAGGGTACACTGATGACCTTTTGCTGGTTGACTACACTCCTAAGGGCCTGCAAGCCCTATTGGATACATTGCCGACAGCAATGGTCCTCGTATTAACATTGAGAAAACAGAGATTGTGGCGTTTTATAATAAAACCAGGTGTAAAACGCCAGTGTGTCTTAAATGGACACTTAATCGTGTGGAATCCTATAAATATCTTGGCATCATAATTGACAACAAGCTGAGTTGGGCCCAGCAATGGAAAGCGAATCAATCTAAGTGCATGATAATTGCGCATACCCTGAGTAACTTCATAGGCAGACAAAGTGGCATCTCCATTAAAACCATTCTATTGCTATACTCCACCAAGATAGCTCCTTGTATGCTATATGGAGTCGAGGTATGGGGTCATAATTTGAGAACTGAACTTGGCAATCTAGAGGCTAAGATCTTGAGACTGCTGTTCAGAATGCCAAACATGTTACCAATTGAATTCCTCCTCCTAGAGTTGGACATCTTAAAAATAACTGGAGTGATGGAACATAAATTGGTGATGATCTATGAGAAATTGCAATGGTTTGATAATGGTACAATAATGAACAAATTCATGCATGCCTTTAGTGGTATTGATAACCACACGCATGTTGGTACTCTTGGCTGTTTGTATGGAAACATAAGAGTTGGATAAAAGATAATCCAAGATTAAGTGTTCCCTGTTCCCAGTAGTTATTAAAACATTGTTTAAAGTTAAATATACAAGATCTATACCAAGAAAGAGCTATGGTAAAGCTTGCATTGCAGGTAAACCGCAGCCCCTTAACAGCATTTTGGTTAAATCGCACTAGTAGGTGTAATTACATTGATGCTTACATTAATATTAATAGTCGTAGCATACGCAATTACTTGCTATGCAAGTTTAATTGCTCAGAAGTGTTGGAAATAGTGGGAGCACGGTTGCGAATACCACGCAATGAGCGGAATTGTCAGTTATGTTGGGTGAACATAATTGAATCAACTGAGCATATATTGTGTGTATATGAGAATCTTGCAACTTTAAGAACATGTACAGTGAGGGCCTATTCCAGTGTGGGAAATGAGCAGATCCAGATAACACTGTGGCGTGAATTGAAGGAAGGAAACAAACAATGCTAATCTGATATATCACATGATGAAATTGTATGTAGAAATTCTGCAGATTTAAAAAATATTAACTGAATAATGAATTGTGTCTAAAGGTTACATTGTAAAGGATATCTAGGTTAAGTATTGTGGTTATAGCTTAATAATTGTTTTGATAATATGTGATGTTTGTAAATTGTCTGTTTTATACAAAGCCTATGCTGGCTATATGTATGATAAAAACATTTTTTTCTTTTTTTTAAATGAATACAATTACTGAGGGGTTTGCCCCAAAAAGAGGGGGACCCAGGGATGAAGCCGTCACCCAAAGTATACGTGAAGGAGAACTTTGTGTTTGTTTGTTGTGGAATACATCAGGCCTTCGAGGAAAAGAGACTTTTATTAAAACAACACTTTACCAGTGAAGAACCTGATAGCTGGAACTGAACTGTCAGCTCGTGCTGGGAATGCTCGAGTGTGTGCTGTGCTCCAAGTCCCACCTTGTACCGTGCTAAAAACGTGGGGAAGGGGAGACCTCAAGGCAATCACATCCTGACTTATTATTTGAACACCGTTTCCTTTATTTTGATACCCTATCCCACGCTGTTTCTGTAATTAGTTGTAAGGAATTGGCAATAGGTTTTAATTAGTATAGGCCCTTTTTATTTTGACTCAACACCACTAGGACTGCCTTATTTTTAATTTGATGGTCGACGCTTAGTCCCATCTTAGATTTAGATTAGGTGTTTCTCCACCCTGCATTTATAATTTAATAAACACCCTTGAAATGTGATCACTTGTGTCTGTCTTTACTGTTGCCACCATGAGTTCCTTACACATTGCATGCAGCCGCCTGAGCCTTGCGAACTGGAATGTATGTGGTTGCCTTAGCACCCCTCTTGATTCCGCTTAGCAGAAGTGTAAAAACGGTCATATCGGACTTGTACCACGCTGCACATCTGAAGTCCACAGTTAGAAATCCATGAACGTTGAGTCCACAAAATATTGCCCATACATGGGCACATTGAGATGGCAAGAAGGCAGACTTCTTTACCACGAGGAACATGCATGTAGATGTGCATCGTTAGTGCTGGTTCCTCTTCCCTTAATAGAGGTGCTTTGCAGAAATGAGAAGACATACAGGGAAGGATGCTGAACTATGTGGACTCTATGATACAGTGGTGAAACTTTACAATTGGATGCACGAACTGGAAAACACAATGACCATGCTGCAAATAGACTCAATGAAGCAAACAGGGCAAAGCTATTGAAGGCACTCGACTTCTCTGTGAACATAAAGGATAAAGAAATGGGGCATCAAGTTGTGATGCTGTAAAACACTCAGCAGGCCTAAATAATTATCTTATTTATCACATTTGTGTAATGCCCAAACCCAGAGGTATCACAGCGTTTGTATAGTATAATACAGTGTGCGCAGAGAATAGACAATAGGCATGGAAGTAAAGTCATTAATCGTATTTGTTCAACAGGCATGTTTTCACATGTTTTTTGAAGATAGGGTAGGAGCGTTAGTTTCTGATGTTGGGGTGGGGAGTGGTATTGAGTTCCAAAGAAAGGGTGATGTGACACAGATGCTTGCGCCTCCTGCTCTGTTACTTTTGTATCACAGAGTGAGCAGCGAGAGCCTGGTGGATGATCGCAAAAAGCACACATTTTGTTTCTGGATAATGCTGTTTTTTAGATAGAGGGGGTCTTCTTTATAGATAGTACAGTGTGCATTGGACAGCATTTTAATTCAATGCAGGCTTTGACGGGTAACCAGTGGAGATCGTGCCTGGTTGCAGAGAGGTCTGCTGTGTGGAACAAATGAACAGGAGGGTTAATTCATGAGATGTGCTTGAAGGCTGCTCCAACGATAATGGTCCATTTGAGGAGTGGAAAATAAAGGAATGTGATTTACAAGCGACAAGAGTAGGAGTTGAATAGGAGGTTTCTCGTGTGTTTACAAATTGAAGGCTGTTGGAATTTAAGCCTGGCCAGGAGGCCTTTGAGAAGAAAGCCTTGAGGACAAACCTCTGTGTGAAGCTTGCAGGGTCGTCTGAGGACTTTGTGTTTTAGGGTCAAGAAGATGCCGGGATCTGTCGTTCTTCAGGGGGAGGGAAGGTGGAGAGTTTAAAGGGTGGCAGTTAGACCATGCAACTTCTGACTTAGTCACTATCCACAGTGATGAGTGATTCTTGTGGCCTCCTAATGCAAAAGCGGTAGACAGTTAATAGGAGGAAGAGGTTTATCGAGTTACCTGTGCGTGCTGTGTTTATCAGACGCTGCCAATGTAAGTGTTTTTTTATCTCAACTTGATTGATTATGGGGGTTTACTGATGCAGTAAAATGGACATAGAGCCAAATCTCTTTACCGCCACAATATATGTTGGAAATGATGGGACTTGGAGAGGGATTATGTATTGTTGACATTAAAAAATGTAGCTTTTATTTTTTAGTGCCCTCCACACAAAGCGCTTGAGATTTTTTTTTTTTTAGGTAACCATTGTATTGGATTTTGTAACATTATAATTCACATTAGTACATTCCTTAATTCAATATACTAATCCACTGTGTGAACTTCTCCTCCATCCCCTCACCCCGTATAAATAACTCTCCTGCAGGTATAACCAGAACCAAAAGGCAAAAACACAGGGAGAGTCCCTTATTGCCAGCAACTTCCTGCTTGTTGTTTTCTTGTCAGGATAGTCCATTATAGGCATTCTACATGCAGTCAACAAAAAGGGACCATACTGTTGCAAATGACCATACTGTGTCATTAAGCTTGGCTGTTAGTTTTTACATTGCCAGGATGTGCCAGACTTTATCACACCATAGATCGACTGTGGGGGTTGCTTCCACCTCTATAAAATAGTTAGCTTAGCTCCCAAAAGAAGGTGGGCATGAGCTTGGCTCTACCCAAGTCTTGCAGGTGTCTCTGCGTCCCCGGTGCTCCGAACATACAGACAGTTGGGTCCATCGGAATTTCCATCCGCACCATAGCTGAATTCTAGACCTCACTTCGAGCCAAAAACTAAGGTGCCTGGTCTTCCGCATCCCCTCCAGCATTTGTCTGTCAAATTCTGAGTGATTAGATGTAGTCTAGCCGGAGTACCACCTGGTCCGAATCTTAGTTGGGTTTCTGCTAGGTGTGAACCAAAGTGTATATTCGTGGACCTATACACTTCCGCCCACAGCTCAGGAGGTAGGGTTTCTCCTTCGCGCCTTGAAACACTTGTGTATAGGCACGTTATAAATGCCATATCATATCAATTCCTTTTCCCATTCCCTACACTAGGACCTACTTTCAGGTGTGGTGAGCGCATTTATTGCCTTTAGTTTAGAGATCTATCCCTTACATTCAGCAGATATCTGGAATATCGCTTCCAGCGGGGTATGTTTACTAGTAGCTGCTTCCCTGTTTGGTGGGAGGGGGGGTGTAGTGGACAGTGAGGTACCTGGAAATATCGAAATCTGTCTCCCTCTGCTAGTCCCATTTTGCACTTACAATCCTCGAACGATCGAATGTTTCCCCTGGAATAAGAGATCTACTATTTTACTGAAACACTTTGCGGCGCAATCAATGTATTCCCTATCAAGTGAACCCGGTGTAAAGTCCTCATTATGAAGTAACGGCGTGAGTGGCGAGGAGAAGGAGGTTGAGACTTTAAGCCTAGTGATCCCATCCCAAGCATCTAGAGTAGCCTTTGTGATCATATTGGAGGAGAGTCCTTGTGCTCTCTGGGGCTTAGGCACCCAGGCTTGCGTCCATAGACAGCGGCCTGCTACCGCTTGCTCCAACTGGACCCAAGTTTTACCCAACTCTCTCTGGGCCCAATCCACCATAGGTCTCGTTTGTGCCACCAAATAGTTTAGAAGCTTAGGGAACGCGAGTCCCTGGCACTGCTCTGGGCAACCTTCCATACCACATTTCTTTTAGATTGTCTGCGCCACTGCAAAAGGGGTCCAACCATATAAAAATCAGTCAGGTACTAACACCAATGGGAGCAGCCCAGCCCAAACTGCTAGGCCAGGTCCCCTCTGCATGGAAACGCAAGCAACCTCAGACATTTATGCTTGTGGTCTCGTGCAGAAGGGAGCTGACCTAGCAGTTCAGGCTAGACAGACCCTTTTGGGGTGGGACCAAGCCTGATTTGCATATGGTTTTTCACCTTTTGTAACGGCTTGGCAGGTGAGGAACGATGGTCTGGAGGGTTGCCGAGGGCAATGCCAGAGGTTAAGATTAATTCTAAACCTTCCAACCTCTTTTGTTTTGCTTAGGTCTTCAGGGCACACTGCATCCCGTAGCACACCTGGGGGCATGCACCATAGGCAGGGCCTCTTGCCCCCTCATGGGCTCCTGATATTTGACCAACATCATGCTATGGTCGGACATAGTCATGGGTTCGATGTCTGAGCTCACCGATTGGTGGATGTTACTCGTAGGTGCAATTATATAATTGATCGTGGATGCTGACTTGTGCACATGTGAGAAGGCTCTATCTACAGGATGCTGAACCCTCCATACATCCACCAAATTTAGCTCCAACAGCCCCTGCTTCAGTGTATGTGAGGCTGCCCCCAAGTGGTGAGAAGGTGTTCTGAACGGATCTGTTCATGCCACTGTCCATTACGAGATTCATATCCCCGTTAGGAATATGTCCCCTTCAGCCCATTCTTTGAGAGTTAGTAATAATGTAAGCATGATTGGTTCCCGGGCTGTGTTTGGTGCGTAGAAGGATGCAAATGTAACCTTTCTCCCTTGTATGTCCCTTTTCATCATAACGGATATCGCTCCCGGATCCCTCTTGTTATTTAGATGTCTAAAGGCCAGATCCTTGTGAATGAGTAGGGCCACCCCTGCTTTTGGATTTAGCCAAGGGATGGCCTTGTAGTGGGTAGACCTTACTGTTAAGTCGGGTTTGATCCTCGTATAATTAGATTTTCTTGCATCGCTAAGAGGATGATTTGGAGCTGCGTTCATTCCAAAAATAATTGCATTCTTTTGGTGGGGTAATCAATCACCTCTCGTTCAGAGACCCTAGAGCAATGGTCATGCTAATATAGACATTGCAATCTCATATGAATTCTGTATATTTCTTCTATCATCCGTAAGTGGCTTAAATACCTGGAAGCGCCAGCACCAAATATAAGGATTCCCAGAGTTTACCATCTGCAACAAGTTCCTTTTAGTTTCCCTGCCCCAGAAAACATAGAAACCCCTGTGATTCACTCCTCATAAAAGATTAAGTAACCCAAGGGAGCACTTTCCACCCCTGAGCCAACACTCAAATGTTGCCCTCCATTTCTCATGAGCTCAAATTAAACCCCAACTCCAGAACATCTAAACATAGTAACATAAGGCAATAATAGTCTTTCCTCTTCTCCCACCCTCCAGTTCACTCCAGCAACTATTGTTACATATCCAAGGAGGCCAACCCCTTCCCCTTATCTTGGAAATGGCCTAAACAAACTACAGTTCTACCAGCTGTCAATATGGTCTCATCTTGTAGATCTTTTGGTTAGTTTCGTAAACCAGAGCTCTCACCATTGGCTTCCACTCGTAGTTCCTTCAGAGTGATCTCTGAGGCCCTTTTTTCCGACTTAGCATCCAGTCCCAACAGCTTCCGTCTGCCCTCTTCCAAAACAAGGTATTTACCTTGCCCTCTGGTTTGAATTGTAGGCCGAAGGGATAGGTCCATCTCTACCAGATTTCTCTCTTACATAATTCTTCAGTTATTGACCTCATCGACCTTCTTTTTGTGAGGGTAAATTGCTAGACATCTTGGAAGATCTGGACCATAGAGCCCCGGAAGGGTATTTGGTTCTTATTCTTCACCTCTTTGAGGATTAGTTATTTTACTGAATGATCATGGAGCTTAGCCACAATGTCCTGAGTTGGCAGTGCCCCATCATCTCTGGCTGGTCCAACCCTATGGACCCTGTCAATCTTCACTCGCTTGTGTGGAACATCCGAGACTATTTCAGCGAAGAGTTGTGTTCTGTGTGATTTCCCTCTGTGCCTTCTTTAAAAAAGCAAATTCAGAGATTGTTTTTTTTGTCCCTGTTTTCGAGATCATCACACTTTGATTGAAGGACTTTGTTGGTTTCTTTGAGGGCTGTAACACTCTCCAACAGTGAGATTCATTGAAATTAATTCTAGTTTAACTCCTTTTTGGTCTCATCTACTCGCCTTCTAAGGCTCTCAGTGTCCTTTTCTTTTCTTTTCTCCAATCGTTCTCATCTACTTGCCCTCCAAAGCTCTCAATGTCCCTTTTATTTTCTCCAATCGCGTCTGCCATTTTGTTCCTCAGCTCAGCCAGCTCTGAGTGAAGGGAGTCTTTGAGATCTTTTTTAAGGGATTCCAGAGAGCGCACCAAGAATTCTGAAGTCAGTGGGCCAGGGATTTCCAGGGATTCCCCTCCCACTCTCCTCTGTCTGTAGCCACCACTTGTTGTGCGACCTAGACTCACCAGGGTCTGCAGCCCGCCGGTCCTGGATTTACCAGACCTAGCCACGGCAGCTCTCGTTGCAGCGATGCTCAGCCCGGCTCCCGCAGCTCGGTCTTCCCTTCAGGGAGGTCTCCCGGGTCTCCGCGGTTGGACTGGTCCATCTTCCCTCTGTTGTCGATGGTTTCAGAGGCCGTCTACCGACCTGTGTGGGCTTGCGGCTTCAGCCGCACACCAGCGCTCCCATGGGACAACTGTCGGCCCTGACCGCTCGTCCTGCTTGTGTTCACCCCCAAGGTGAAATGAACAGCTGCTGCTCTTTTGTTCAGCTGGTCGAATTCTGGTCTTGAAGTTAGGAGCAGGCTGCGTGGGTCGTCCACCTATGCCTCAATCTTACCGGACGTCCCCAAAGAGCTTCAGCTTTTTGTTTCAAAATGTCAATACACTTCTCACTCAATCTATATAAAAGTGAACATTTGTTTGTGGCAGGATTTGTGGTGAAGTGTCATTCGTTATACAATTCCACACCGTTTCACCAATCTGCACCATATTTTGCATAGTTACCTGTTAGGACCCTCGGAACATTACTGGCTACATGCCATTTGGACACCCCACCCCTTTCCTTGGATTTCAGCACCTTCACACATGATACGGTTGCCTGAAATTGGTGAAACATCAATGTGCTTGTAGAAGGACTGGTCCCGACACGAGGAACAAAACTCGAGGTCCAGATATTTGCAACTCAGTGCACTGCAACGAACTGCATCACGTCAGAGTGAGGCGACAGGTTTGGGAGAAACCACAGAAGGTGCCGGTATGCAGCAGATCAACAACTCTCACCTCCCCTCAACATCAACTCTGAGGTATGCCAGCCAGCCACAACCGCCCATTCTCAGTGCAGATTACTTCAGGGTGCAAATTTCATCAACCGATAAGCGACCTATAGGATCGGTGTTTTCTACAGAGCCCGTACAGAGAACCAGTACTTCTGCTAGTAAATAAATAAAAATAAAAAGAAATCCAACAATTGCATCTGAAAATGTAACGAAGGAAAATGTTTCATGCAAACATACACATAGATCTATTAAAATTCGTTCGCAAATGAAAACTAAAAAAGTTTTTTGCCACTAAAGCACCGGCTGACTACCGCCAACAAACAAAGATACAACCAAGTGACCTTAGTATCAAGGAAATAGAGGAAATACACTTACTTAGATCCATTGCAGCACCTGCGGATCATGATATTACCCAAGTGTTACAAGACCTTAATGTGGAACCAGATATGTTACCGAACAAAGAACTGAAACCAACGTCCAAGTTTGTACCTCAACTGCCACCAGACAATATCATAGACACTTTCTATAAGGCAGTATCACAGGACTTTTACCGGTTGGACCAAAAGAGAAATCATAAAAGACCAATAAAGAACCTGAGTACTAAGGAACAGGAAGCCCTCCATAACCTAACCACAGACCGCTCCATAGTAATAAAGGAAGCGGATAAGCGAGGGAATATTGTTATCATGGAAAGAGATGATTACCTTGAAATAACTAGAAGACAATTGGAAACCCCAGGCTGTTAAGAAACACTGCCCTCCAATCCAACTAAGCAGATAGTACAAACATTGGAACAACAAATACACAATTGGCATCATAGGGGTCTGCTTACGGATGATGAGAAGAGTTTCTGTTTATCAAGGAACCCATCATATCAGTGATGTATTTTTTGCCAAAGGTCCATAAAGATTATGACACAATACCAGAAGGACGACCAATCCTAAGTGGGATTGGTTGGGCAACTGAGAACATTTCCCAATATTTGGACAATATCTTGAGACCGAGGACCACCAAACTGAAAGCATATCTAAAAGATACAACAGATGTTATTCTAAAACTAAGATCTATCAAATGGGAGAATAACTACCGTCTAGCAAGCCTTGATGTCAAAGCTTTGTATACATCTATCCAACATACATGGGCGATAATAAACTATTGATCACACATTTAAGGAAGACTCTGCATCAATGTATTACCAGATCCAAATGATCAAAGAAATGCTGGAACTAACTTTTGAGTGCAATATCTTCAATTTTAACAACTGCTACTATAGACAGACCAAAGGCGTAGCAATGGGCACTAAATACGCCTCGGCCCTAGCAAATATTTTTATGGGCCTATTTGAAGACACCATCATCTATCGGGACAGATCATACCAAAAGGAGCTAGTTAAATGGATGAGATACATCGATGATGTTTTAATCATATAGAGAGGCACAGACCAGGAGTTTACAGAATTTACGAATAGGATCAATTTAAACCAATTGGGAATCCAATTCACAGGCATCTGCGATGAGAAAACAATACATTTTTTAGACCTGACGATCTATGTGGAGCAAGATCAACTCAGAACCTGTACCTATAGAAAACCGACGGAAGTGAATTCAACTCTACATGCAGAAAGCTGCCACTATAGACCAACTATTCTGAATATACCATCTGGAGAATTTATCAGAGCGAGAAGGAACTATCAGACAATGGACTCTTTTGAGAAGGAATGTACGTTACTAAAGTCAAGATTCCTAGCCAGAGGCTACTCAGAGAAATGTGTGAAAAAAGCTATGGACAAGAGTCGAATAATTACACAAGAACAAACCTTAACACCAAAGACCAAATCAACCGAACAGATAACAGTTGTGTTAATTACCAAATTCAGCAGTGACCATAGAACTTTGAACAAAATTCTATCCAAACATTGGTATCTCCTCAAATTAGATGCGAAAATTGCTAACCATGTTGATGATAAACCGAAGATTATTTTCAAATGAGCAGAAACACTGAAAAACAAATTGAGCCCGTCCAAGCTACCAGACCCAGTCTTAGAACAATCATCAATTTGGCTAAAACCACCAAATAATGGATTCAGGAAATGTGGAAAATGCACAATGTGCAAGTACGCACATATCAAAACAGATACATTCATGGGCACAAATAACAAGGTTCTCAAGATTTTACAACCTATAAATTGCAAAACGAAGTACGTTGTATATGGAATTATATGTGTCTGTAATTTGGTGTATATAGGCAGCACAATAAGAGAACTAAGGACCCGTGTGCGAGAACACTTAGCAAAGATCGGCAGTCAGGACCCAAGATTACTGCTTGCCTACCATTGGCAGGACAAACATCAAATGGACAATAAGGCGAACATAAGATTTATCGGCCTTAAAAGAATCACACTAGGCAAAAGAGGGGGGAACAGAGAAAAGAAATTACGGCAGGCCGAGGCAAGAACAATTTGCAAACTGAACACAACTGTCCTCGATTTGAACACAGACAATGAGATGGTGTCTTTTCTTTAATATGTTTACTTATAATGTTTGATTTGATTTTTGATTTTATTTTATTTATAAAGCGGAAAAAACCAGGCCCAGGGGCAACTGTGCGCATACTCTTAAACATGTTACAAAAAGCAGTAGTTACAGAAGTTACAAAAATATACAGCATATATACATGTACATACTCTTAAACATGTTACAAAAAGCAGTAGTTACAAAAATATACAGCATATATACATGTACATACTCTTAAACATGTTACAAAAAGCAGTAGTTACAGTGAGTTACAAAAATATACAGCATATATACATGTACCGAAGGGTACCATTAACAGCGTGTAATACAGGGACAGAGCAGAGAGAAAATAATGTATATTCAGTCCTGTACCCCACATGGAGTCTGGACTGTGTCAAGGTCTCATGAGTCTTGGGAGAGCAGCCATGTTTTAGCATTGTTCTTGAAGGAGTGGAATGATGGTTCAATTCTGATGGGTCTGGGCAAGGTGTTCCAGAGTTTGGAGGCCAGGACGGGGAAGCTCACCCCACCAGCTTTTTGGAGTTTGCATCTAGGCACGATGAGGCTGTGAGTTTGGGCTGCTCTGGTAGGTCGAGTGGAAGTGTGGCGTGAGAAGCGAGCGGACAGGTATGGTGGGGCGTTGTTGCTCAGACATTTGTGAGTCAAAGCTAAGGTTTTCAGGGCAATTCTCTGTTTTACTGGGAGCCAGTGTATGTCTGATCTGACGGAGGAGATATGAGAGCGTCTCGGGATGTTTAAGGCTGCCCTTAAGGCATTATTCTGTACAGTTTGCAATTTATTAAGGTTAGACTGACTGGTCCCTAGGTAGAGAGCACTACAGTAGTTGATGTTGGCCATAACAAGAGTTCTGGCGAGTGTGATACAGTTGGTGAAGTTTAGGAAGGGTCTACAGGCAGTGATAAGTTTGCAGGTATAGGCCGAAGCTGATCTAACTGCATTTATTTGTCTGTTCAGAGAAAGCGAGGAGTCAAGATAGACCCCTAGCATCTTAGTATCTTTGGAGACTTTAATGTCATTGCCGTCAATAATGAAGGACTTGTAGGTTTGGTCTAGTTTGTTGAGCCGTTGATTTGATCCTAAAAGTAAGAGCTTAGTCTTATCATCGTTAAGGCAAAGTTTGTGCTGTGCCATCCAGGCCTGGATGACCGAGTAAACATCGTTAAGGGTTTTGGTGTCAGCTGTGTAGTTCCTGTGATAGGAATGAGTATCTGGGTCGTCCGCGTAGTTAGTGTAGGAGACACCCAGATAGTCAAGCACATCGAAGAGGGGCTTGGTGAATACGTTATACAACGTAGGGGATACACACGAGCCTTGAGGAACGCCACAGTGAATAGGGGAGGGATCCGCTGATGCCAGCGGTGAGAAGACCCTCATGGATCTATTGCTCAGGAATGAGTGGATCCAGGCATTGGCAGAGTCGGAGAAGTGGGCTGCAGATTTGAGATGCTGGCAGAGTATTTGGTGGTTGACCAGATCAAAAGCCGCGGAGAGATCGAGGAGAAGGAGAAGAGCTAGCTTCCCATTGTCCTTCAGTGACTCCATCTGAGTTTTCAAGTCGATCAGAGCTGACTCTGTGCCATGTTTAGGGCGGAACCCTGATTGTCTTAAGCCCAGGAGATTGTTTAGTTCGAGGTAATCCTGAATCTGCAGGTAGGCTGAGCGGTCCAGGATCTTGAGCAGGAATGGCACTGTAGTGATGGGTCTGAAGTTAGTTGGGATATTAGGGTCAAGGGAGGGTTTTTTGAGGAGTGGGATAACCCATGGATCCTTTAGGTTGTTGGGGACAATACCCGTCTTGAAAGAAGCATTTATGTATGCTGTAATGAACGGGGCTAGCTCATGAGATGCTTCCTTGATAATAGGTGCTGGGCAGGGGTCGCCTTGGCAATTGGAAGGTTTTAAATTGTTTATGATGTTTTCTACTTCGAGAGTAGTGAGTGGGGAGATGGAGGAAGGTTTATGCGGATAGGTTAAATGTGTATTAAGTGTAGGTGTGGTCGGTGGTTGGTCAAGCTGTAGGGATTTCTGTTTGTCCCTGATTTTAGATTGGAGGGTAGCATTTTTACCCAGGAGTGCTGACTGAATATTGGTGCACCAAGTGTTGTCTTTGGAGCAAGAGTCAGGGGGGGCTGCAGGTGTCTCGAGTTCCTTAAGGATATTAAAGAGTTCCTTAGTATTGGACTGGGCTGACATAACGCGGTTATTATAATAATCTTTTTTTGCCTGGAGCACAGCTTCTTTATAGTTAAGGGTGGCTATCAGAAGACTGTCCTTGTGGGTGTCGGAGTGGTGACTTCTCCAGCGTGACTCTGCTGTGCGTTTCTCTTTGCGTAACACTCTAAGCTGGGGAGTAAACCAAGAGTTAAGGTGTGCTCGCTGTTTGGGTTTCCTCAGTTTGAGCGGAGCGATAGAGTTGATGGCTGCAAGCAGTGACTGGTTATACATGTCAGCTAGGTTGGTGGGGTCTGAGCAAGTGTCAGGAGCGTTATTTAGTGTGGAAAGGATAAGGGGGAGTAGTTTTTCTGTCGTAATGTTCTTTTTATTTCTAGTGAGGGTGGCTGGGGCGACCAAAGGCCTGGGTGGTGGGGCTGCTTCGATGCTGAAAGTGATGACATGGTGGTCAGACCACAAGCAAGGGGCATTGGAGATTACGCTAATATTGCAATTGGTGTCACTAAGCCAGTCAAGGGACCGCCCTTTAATGTGGGTGGGATCCTGTATGTGGTGAGTGAAACCTAAATCTGTTAAGGTATTAGCTAGGTCGAGGGCCGCAGGATCATTAGGGTCTTGGTGTCCTAGATTGAGGTCGCCAAGAATGATGGTTTGAGAGTTGGATTTAGCATTGTTGAGTACTAACGTAGAGATATCATCCACAAAGGATGTGGGTGGACCAGGGGGTCTGTATATTAGGTGGATGGTAGCCGTTTGGTTAGCTGAGAGTCCGAGCTTGACAGAGAGTAACTCTGCAGTTTCCACCTTAGTGCTTGGGATGGTTCTAAGTCCTAATGAGTTTCTAGCGATGAAAGCAATTCCTCCACCTCTCGAGGTGCGATCACATCTGATGATGGAGTATTCAGTGGGGATGGCCAATGAGAGTGCCGGGCCGGAAGCCGCGTGCAGCCAGGTCTCAGAGATGGCGATGAAGTCGAGTTCCTGAGTTTTGATAAGATCAGCAATGTCCAGAGCGTGCGCAGCTAGGGATCTTGCGTTAATCAGGGCAGCTTTAATTAAACCAACGTTGCTTGATGAAGCTGTGATGGTTTGAGGGTGATGGGGCGTGGGTGAGGTGGCCGTTTGTGGAGGCGGGCTGTGCGTATGAGTTTTGAGGTATGGGCTCAGGTACATGGGTTGTCCCTTCTTACCCATAAGTCTAGATCCTAATCTTAGGTTTCTAAAAGTGATAGGACATGGTTGGTTGGGTGAGGGTTTTTTGGCGAAATGGTCGAGCCATAGGGCCGGATCGTTGAGGTAGATGTTATGGTATTGAGGTGCAGTACTTTGGTAGGTATCAGGAGATCTGTGAGAGGTGGCCATGGATGAGGTGTGCAAGGAGCTAGGTGCAGCTAAGTTGGGAGGTGGTAGGTGTGACGACCTGGTAATTGACCACACTGAGAGTAGTACTTGTAACCACAAGCAGGGATTAGTGCGAGGTGAAAAAGGGCATAGTGTCCAGGCCAACGGCGAGTAAGGCTGAGGACAGGCTAGGACAGGAGTCAGCCTTGTTTCACTGGGCCTTGGTGAGAGTGGGCCGGCTTCGCTTGCCGGCTCCCGATAGGTTGCTGAAGAAGGGTCACCAGCCAATCGGGACTCAGCAGCGTCTGCTGGGTGGATTAGGCAGTGGATGCCTCAAAACGGTGGCGGGCGGCCATCTTTGAGTGTGCTGGGCTCCACATGGTGAGCAATGGTGGAAGCATGCACACGCTCGCAATTTCGGCCGGAAACGCGCGATCAAACGCGATAATACAGCGTACAGGTAAGAGACCATCCGCCAAGTGCTGCTCGCTTTAGAAACAGTATTCTATTTGCAATGTGTGAAACTTTTTTTTCTGAACGCTGCGCGATCATGCGCAGACCGCTACAATCATGAATGAATGCAATTTACAAGCTTATGTTAAAACATTACGTTATCTATACATAGATTTGAAGCTAATATTGATTTTGAATACTTTTGAGATAATTAACCTCACACAGAAGGCTATTATATCCTAGACAATACTGATAACCAATGCAAAGAGTTGAGAACTTAGTAATGTTTTAGTCACCATATCTTTCCAGAATACAACCGTAACATAGAATTATAATCAATATATTTATGTCCCTAAGGGATTTAACCCGGACAATGTGATCGGATACACTTTATAAACCTTTAGGGGCACACAAGACAATAAGGTAACATCTAATTACTTACCTATTTTTTTGGAACGTACATGTGGTAAACTAACATGCTCTGAATTAATAGACTAAACTCTATTTCTGCTTTTCTCTTGTTCTCTTCCCATGTATCCTTCCCATCACCAACCCCTTTCTTATCTGGTTTTTGTTTTTATATTTACATGATTTCATTTTCATTATACAACTGTATATTCTTACCACCGTATTGCACAATGCTGATACTAATTGAGCTTGAATCAATGAAGTTAATTTTGAAATATGTTGTATAACAGTCTACATATTGATACCTTAGTTGAGCAGCCCTGATTTGAAAAAGGCCTTAAGAAGGGCCGAAACATGTGTCATCAGGAAGGGCACCTCTTTGTATATAATAAATCACTTTGCAATCTTGGGCGCAGTCTCCACTCTGGGTCTTACTTTACGCTTACTTGATTTGTGGTCTATTTTGGCTGAACCACAACCCAGGGAGATGCGACCTATCGCACCAAACTAATCTGAAAAAAGAATATAGACAGCGTTGGATTAAACATGTCGCCATGTTAGACCAGACCTCTAAAGCCAATAACTTTTGAAGCTCTATATCTCGAATGCCTACCTGAGGATGACTGCTTAAAACAAGCATTGAGGCAAGAGGCTTGGGTTTTAGATAGTGAAAAGAAAGGCTATAGTTAAAATGTGTTGGAAAGACGGGCAGAAAAGGCGTTTTTATAAAGTACCTAGATGTAAAGATTTCATATCTGGCCCAAACCTTTCAAATGCTGCGAAGGCTGCCCTAAAGTAAATTGTATGTCAGGCGTGCCTGTCTGGGGCTTTCGGCATTCTGAGACTAACAAAGTCTGAGACTCAATGAGTATAATTGAGGAGGGTAATCTCGGAGATCCGCTGTTAAACTTCCAGCAGTAACCTAGCCCCAACCCCAAAATAAAAGGCTTGTCTAAGAAATAGGGTGCAGTCGAAAAAACAGCAGAAACATTGAGGTAATAGGGCCTTGGACAGACCTGGGAAACCCGTCTTTCTCCACTTCGAGTATCGCTAAGTCCCACTTCCATTTCTTTATTGGTTTAATATCGTTCTCCAATGTACCTGTAATGCCTGAACAGCATAGGCGTTGCTAGAGTGTGGCACACTGGGGCAATTGCCCCCCCTAATTTGTGACCTGCCTCTCCTCTGGCAAATAAATCGTTCCAGGAGCCTTGTAGGTGCTCCTTCACCCAGCCGTCAGCGCGTTTGCAGGTTTTGTTTGATTAAACTGAGTCCATTCTTCCAAGGGAATCAATGGGCCATGAATATTGCTGGGGTGGGGGCCATCATTGTTAAATGCAGGCTTCTTACGTGCTGGGAACAACATTGTTTTCCAAATGTGCAGCTTAAACTTCTTTTTAAACTTACATTCTCTAGTTTCCTTTTAAAATGTATGCATTTTTTGGTCGGACTGTCACACAAATACCCAGTGATTTGTGTGCCACATTCTTTTATGTTTTATCACAGGATATATTTCTAAAGCTGTTAAATGCTTATCAAACTGCTTGATCACAAATAAATGCTTCTATCGTGCTGCCAGCAGTTAGGAAATTAAACTGTGGGTTCATGGGTGCCATTTCTCGATTTTCACTATGGGGGGGGGGGATTCCCCCACCCTTGCTCTGAATATAAGCAAGCTACGAGCCCAAGCCATCCTCTGGCTGGACACATTTTTTAGCACCTGTTTTTTCATAAGGAATTGCAAAAAGTCATAAGGAATTGCAAAAAGTCATAAGATTCATAGGCAGTTTTAAATATGACATCTTAGTAACAGTCATTTTTCTTTTTAAACGAGCGCTTCAGTCACTAGTAAGCAGCGCAACAAAAAGCGCTTTGTAAAACTTAAGCAAATATAACCGACGACGATGTGATGTGCTCTGTGGCTGTGCTCAGGGCAGATTCAATGATCAAATCTGCCCTGTGCACAGCCGCAGAGCACATTACATTACCGTTGGTTATATTTGCTTAGTTTTACTTTCACAATCTACAGAGCGTTGAACCATGTACTGTACTTAACGTTTTTTTCTTTATCGTCACCTAGCTAAGTGATGACCTGTTTCTCGAAACAGGTCACTTACCTAGGTGCTTATCAGGAAATGCTAGAGTTCACCGTAGGTTAGCGGTGAACTCTAGTATTTCCCTAGGGTGTTGCTAGGAGACTTGGGATGGGAAGTAGACATGTGTGTGTTTAGTCTAGGGTCGGTGTATAAATAGTGTGGAGTTTGGAAAGGAATCAGTATGAACGAAATTGTGCTGTTTTAAAACTATTATTTGAACATTTCCTTTGATCAGAGGTCAACTGCCAGCTCCACCCCCCTCTGAACTCCGCCTCCTCGGAACTCCGACCCCTCCTCCAAACTTCGCACCCACCCCGGCCCTTGTGGGATCCCTCGCCAAATTGCTCCTATTTCCACCACTGGGCTTCTCCATAATGGGCAACTGGGCACCCTCAACCATTATGGAGGAGTTGAGGAGCCATCCCAGTGTAAACACTGAACACTCGCTCAGGATACTCGGTTTCCATTTGACAGTTCTGTTCCTCACCCTTGCATATCCGATGAGCCATGCAAAGCCCAGGGGCGTTTTACAGACCCAACCTTGCATGCCCATTGGAGATGATGGCTGAGGGACTGCATGTTTGTATGTGCGAGGGAGGTGCTGCTGTGCCTCTTCCAAACATACAAACTGAGCAGTGCACTTTATCATCAGTGATCTTGCATGCATGTGCACAAATCAGGATTGCTCTTATCTTCCTGGTTCCTGTTCATGCTATGTGGGAGATGGAGCGCTGGGAGGAAACATCAGGACCCGTGCAGAAGGTAAGTTGAGTATGTGTATGTGTATGCTTGTGTTGTGTGTGATTGGTGTACATGTGAATGAGCGAGTGCATACTGCCTGTGAAGGTTGTGTGACGTGTGTGCTTGTGTGTTTGAACTGGGCTGTCGAGCTGATTTTGGCGGTGGTGGGTGGGTTTTTCCACAACCCCCCTCCCCACCAGCCAAAATCCGCTCCCCATGCAAGGCGCTATCAGACATGGTATTTCTTTACTGGCCACTATACTGGGTGCCTAGTAAAAAATACCATTCCTGCCTCTTGGGCTGCCCTGTGCCTCGCATGCACACATAATAGCATTGTGTGTGTATGAGGCGCTTGGGAGGCGGGGGGCAGCAAGCAGGCATCTTTTGTTTACTGGGCATTTGATAAAGCAAGCATGATAAGTGGTATTATGTAGCTAACCTGGCATTTTAATGCACCCAGTATAACCATTGCTTACTGTGGCATGACATTTTGTATTGGGCATCTTTGATAAAGCAACCATGATAAGTATTATAACATGGCTAGAAGCCCCCCCCAACACCTGTTGATTGGTTCATGCTCCCTCACTGTGCTCCATCAAACTGCCATATTTGGGGGACATATTTATACCCCTCCAATAAACAAATTCACCAGCCACCACTGGGATGTACAGCCAGAAACTGAAAACTATGAACAATTCTATGTGGGCAAAGTAAGATTCCTACAATCATTGCTCAAGAACCAAGGGAACAGTTGCCTTCTTCCCCCTGCCTTTATGTGATATTTATGATTTGATTTGATATTTGTATCGGACTCAGGACAGACTTAACCGTATAAAGGCGCTGCTGGTTCAAGAACATTGACGCAAGTAAGTAACTAGCCCAAAGGCAAAACAGTTAAGGGGCCATGGGGCCCTCAAACTCCTTATTTAAAAAGGTTCGTTGTAAACTGATGCAGAGATTTCAGTGCTCTAATCTCCATGGGAAGAAAGTTCCAAAATGTGGGATCATATACAGCGAATCTTCTGTGTCCCCTGAAAATCCAAGCAGAGGAAGGAATTGACAAAAGCAGCTGATCCCCTGGGCCAAGTGGCCTCGCTAGTTGGTAGCTACTGATTTTATCCATCAAATAATGCAGGGTAAGGCCATGCAGGCATTTAAATGCCAAACAACTCACCTTAAAATCAATCCTATCCCCCATGGCTAACCAATGCAGGGACCGTCTTGAGGTAGAAATGGGGGAAAATATCCCCACCGACAGACCAATCTTAAGGCAGCATTTTGAGCTTTTTGCAACCTCTGCCTTTGTCTGGCCCGAATACCGGCAAAGAGACTGTTACAGTAGTCCAACTGCTAATTCACTAAAGCTCCCACTACAGCTGTGATCATCAACAGGGACAAATGGCAGAGCTTGCCGTAAAACCTGTAGAGAATAAAGAGAAAACACCTGTACCTTAGCCCCCACCTTGGCTTCACTACCAAAGTTGTTTTTCCAGATGCAGGCCAGATTATTTATCTTGGCAGCAAATTCAAATTCAGTCCCCAAAAAACATGGGACATGTGGGCGCCTCTCTACGTCAAGAAGATGTTACCTTGATCTTACTCTGGTTAATTTGAAGCCAGTTTGCAGACATCCAGTAACTGACTTCATCTAAACACAGTTTGACCTTTGAGAAGATTTTGTCAATGTTTCCTGTTTTAATGAACACCTGGCTATCATCGGCATACGAATGGAAGTTTACCTTATGACACCTCAGGATATCCATTAACAGACGGCAATAGGGATAATGAAGAACCCTGTTTAACCCCCCTACTCTGGGGTAGTGGGTCTGAGAGGAAACCCCCAGATTTCACATGTTGCTGACGATCCAAAAGAAAGGACTTGATCGCTTGTTCAGAGACATTTACTATTTCTCTAAAACGGCTGAGCAGGATGTCATGGTCGACCATGTCAAAGGCCGCGGATTAGTTCAACATCACCAACAATTATGGGTCTCCTTCATCCGTGAGCCTGACCAGTCCTTCTAATAAGGACTGAATGAAATCCTCTGTGACTGGTCTGAAATCAAACAAAGCGACATGTTGGGAGTTCAATGATTTCATTCAAGACAAACCATCAGTAAGTGTGGAAGCTGTATTTGGAATGAATTGTAGATTTGTAGAAATTGTTATAGCGTATGTTGTATTTTTTCCTGGAAGAAAATATTAAATGCATTTGCTTTCTCAAACAAACATTCAGTAGCAGTAGAATCACAGCTCGGATGACAAAAATTTGAAATAATAGAAAATAATTCTCTAGAATTATTATTAGCAGTAACAATTTTCTCATGTAAATAATCAGAAAAATCACCACTTTTTATTCCTTCAAGGTCAGTTTATCGTCAATGGCCCATTCCCTGGTTCTAAACTTCTTCCACTTCTGTTCCATTGTTCCAAGGTCTTTATGTGGGGGAATTGGACTTTGAGAAAATCAAGGCTTTGATTTTTTTTCAGTAGCTTTGACTTAAGCGGTGCAATTCTAGAGCATATATCATCGATCACAATTGTACCTTGAGCAAAAAAGGTCATCACTTTCTATAGAGTAATGCATCATGCCTAAAGCTTGTTTAACTTCATTTCCTGGTATTTCCTCCAAATCTTTAACTTTTTGTGATAATATTATAGACTTGCCCCTTAGAGTAACATTCTTCTTAGAACATCCGGGCAGAGTGATCTGACCAAGTGATCGAGAGGGTATTACCCAAAGTTACATTGGTTCCTCTCAGCAGTAACGGGTCTAGACAATGACCTGTATAATGGGAAGGAGACACGTCCAATGGTGTCAAATTATGATTACCTATAATTTCCCAAAGCCCCTTAGAGTCTGACACAGAGTGATCATCTAACCAGATGTTAAAGTCCCCCAGAACGAGAAATTCCCTATGTTTACTGCCTGTCAATGCAAAAAAGGATTCTAGGTTTTCCAGAAAAACCTTTTCTGACCCATGGGCACTAGAACCAAACACATTTTGTATGGAGGAGGTAGCTGAAATCCACACAATGAGATGGCCAACTTGAGGCAAATTATCCCAATTCAGGCACTCTAAATGGGAGATTTGCAATGTGGATCTTTAAATCACAGCTATACCTCCACCTCCAAATATCTTAATACTCCTAAAATATCGAGCCTTTTCTAACTCTTTCAGCAATTCACACCAAGAGTTCAAATTAGCTGTTTTGTGTGTCTCAGCCACCTACCTACGATATTTCATCTGTTAAATAGACTGTCTTTGACTATCATTTGAAATAGAGGTATGAGTGATATCTCTTCTGTTAAACTGACTCTTTTTGACTGGCTGTTATTTAAAGCTAAGCTGGAAGTGTTGTCTCTTCCGCTAAATACCAACTCTAACTACATAATAATTGATGCTGTGCTGAGTGATGTCCGTTTGAGTTGAAAGAATGCAGTCTCCTGCTGAGTGCCAGGGGCATTTTTGCAACTGTTGAACATGAGTAACTTTTTAGGATGTTTATTAACTTGATGCAAAACTTGTATTGCATTAATCCTACTCTGAACATGCTTAATATACTTTCTTGTATTCTGTTTGGAAAAATATAGGTATACTTAAAGGCATGGTCTAGTAAAAATTTGTATTGTCCCTACGGGTCGGCCATGTTTTTTTAAGCCTAAGTGGCTCGATTTTAGAAAACTTTCCTATGGACCTTACCCGAGTTTTCGTCCATTAAACGCACGCGAAAACAGGCACCAGGGAGCCGCCATTTTGTGATAATCCTATCACTTGCTGCATCGCCCTGGCTGACCTGCTTCTGCAGCACTAAATCAGTTCCCCCGCCCCTGAGCCTGTCATCAGCAGGCTGGTACCGCCCATTTTCCAACGCCAAAGCACGTCTTGTGTCAACATTCGCTGTGCTTCAGCTAATGACGTGTCGCCATGGAAATGGCAGGACGCCTCTTTCCTCAATAAGTATAAACAGACCGTTTCACAACACACAGCAGCAGATTTTCGATTCCATTCCTCTCTCTGTGTTACTTAGAGTATTTTGTGACTCGTTTCTGTGCTCTGGTCAGCTACCTTCGCCGCTTGTAGCCCGTGTGAACACCTGTACCATCTCGGTAAATTATTTTACTTTGTTTATCACACAATGGCTACAATAATGCCCTACATGTACGAGCCCGAGTATACCGAGGAGGAACTACTGGAAAGGGAAGCACGCGAAAACGATGGGGATTCGGATGGCAGTTGGCAGGACGAATCAACAGATGAAGAGCCTGGGCCTAATCGCATGGACGGCGTCTCCACCTGGTCCACATGCAATCGGTGCGAGCTAATGCCAACCGAGGAGGAGAACTGCTGCTGCCGAGAAAACTCGGGATACCTGGCCTACATTTCAGAAGGCGAGCCACGACCGCAATGCATCACCGAGCTGCCAGACTCCATGGCAGCCTGCCTCACACGGGCCGTGTTGAGAATAATGATGGTGCTTATGCACGAACTTCGCGCAACTGTTCGTCCTCGTAATCCGAGTAACGAGTAAGTATACTCTGCTTGTCATGCCACTCCTATTTCATGTTCTTCTACTATATCCAAAATTACATCTGCATATCATTGTAACGCATGTAAGTCGTTCAATAGTGTGCATTGTCTAGATAGCATTTGTCCGTGCAGAATGCCATTAGTTACAAGAATTGTCATTGACAACAAACGTTTATTAAACATAACTTGGTCATTTAAAAACAGTTTGTTTCATTCCTTTTCACAGGTGGTACAGGCTGGTGGCCTATCGTTCCTTTACATGGTGGCTCCACGGGAGGCTTGGACACCGCGTTTGAAGAGTGATAACCGCCTGTGCCGTTCGTGCCATTAGAGAAACGTTCCCGAGTGAGAGCGGTCAGTACAGGGGATTTTCTCTCGCTGTGCTGCAACCTGACCTGTATAATCTTTAAAGTCTTGTATTTTTGTGTCATGAAAATAAGATACAAAATAAAACACCACATATATTTTAACAACGGTTGTTTCGATTTTTTAAATGAATCAAGTGTGTCTCCATTCAAGTATGGATGTCAGACATCTGTGCTCCGAATGGGTGAAGGTCTGGTTGCTGTGAAGCAGGGTGGCCACTATCTATCTAAGCTAACATAACATATTCTCGATAATGCATGCACTAAATAACACTTGTTCAAAGTCTTTCAGTAGGTTATGTCTCTATAAAAGTCACACATATATCTATACTAACAATTACCATTGGATTATACAGGCCTTAGGGTCTTGACCACTATAATACACCGGTTGAAGTGTGGGTCTGTGCTCACAAGAATCTCCGGTATGTGGCATTTGTTATTGATAAGCAACAATATACTATCAAAGGCGGTTTGCGCCAGTGGATGAGCGCTGGCATGGGAGGCTGTCAGGGGCGCGAAAGGCCAAGGTGCCAAACTGCATGTACACTTCAAAAGGTATCCCATGCCAAGGGGCCATTGCTCACATGGCCTCCTCAGACCCCGTGTCTCCAGCCAGGCCTCCCCTTGAAGCAGGCCGCCCCCCTGCAATCCACATAAGTGTGTCTCCATTCAGCAGTCTTCCTGTGCCTTATCTGCACGCCCCAGGCCCATCCATCCCACCCCCTCTATCAAAGGCGGTTCGCACCCGGGGATGAGCGCTGGCATGGGGGGCTGTCACGGGTGCGAAAGGCCAAGGTGCCAAACTGCATGTACACTTCAAAAGGTATCCCACGCCAAGGGGCCATCGGTCACATGGCCTCCTCAGACCCCGTGTCTCCAGCCAGGCCTCCCCTTGAAGCAGGCCGCCCCCCAGCAATCCACATAAGTGTGTCTCCATTCAGCAGTCTTCCTGTGCCTTATCTGCACGCCCCAGGCCCATCCATCCCAACCCCTCTATCAAAGGCGGTTCACACCCGGGGATGAGCGCTGGCATGGGGGGCTGTCACGGGCGCGAAAGGCCAAGGTGCCAAACTGCATGTACACTTCAAAAGGTATCCCACGTCAAGGGGCCATCGGTCACATGGCCTCCTCAGACCCCGTGTCTCCAGCCAGGCCTCCCCTTGAAGCAGGCCGCCCCCCTGCAATCCACATAAGTGTGTCTCCATTCAGCAGTCTTCCTGTGCCTTATCTGCACGCCCCAGGCCCATCCATCCCAACCCCTCTATCAAAGGCGGTTCGCACCCGGGGATGAGCGCTGGCATGGGGGGCTGTCACGGGCGCGAAAGGCCAAGGTGCCAAACTGCATGTACACTTCAAAAGGTATCCCACGTCAAGGGGCCATCGGTCACATGGCCCCCTCAGACCCCGTGTCTCCAGCCAGGCCTCCCCTTCAAGCAGGCCGCCCCCCTAAAACCACGACATACATACGTCATTCATTCACAAACACACCCCTGTTTCTAATACTTTATAAACCACTTGATATGTCTCATGAGAACATCTTTGTGCTTTGCAAGTCAACTCCTGAACGTGCTACCTGACAACCACTGAGATCTACGCTAATCTGCTCGTCGTCGTGCTATCCGTGAACTTCTGTGACCGCTTAGAGCAAACCCATCAGTGTGCTACCTGTGGCCACCCACCTATTCTCCTGCAACATACTGCTCTGCTTGCTGAATCCAACTGTTTGTTGGTCAAGGTAAGGCCATGTATCCTAGTCATATTTCGCAGATTTTTAAATTTCTATCTATTTGCGAGTAGAGTACACAATAGTGTTATGTTCATTGGTCTCATTGCTATTGACTTGAGTTTCCATTGCTATGCTATCAATAGATCTATTTATTTTCATCTGTGTCTATTGTCATCGAATTGCATCCTTCGGGGGTCCAGTCTATGATGTAAGCATGTTTCCTTCTCGTGCAAGACAGAACATCCAAGGGACGAGTCACATGTTCAGATTTTAGTCACATCATTTATACATTTCTGCAACTTATGCAAATACTAAGCCGCACATAATGAACTGGTATAGTTCCTGCGACCAAAACAAACCTTGCATTGATCATTGTATGATTCATTTACTTTTGTATCAAATCTTTATTATTGAAGATTGTATAATAATGTCGATATTTACTTTTCAGATTTATCAACAATGCCTGCCTGTTCGATTAGCGGTTGCCCTTCGAAGACCCATGCGAAATCTATAGGCACTAGAATGCATGTATTCCCGAAAACTGTTCATCGAATAAGAGAATGGGTCATACATTGTGGATATCCACTGGATGAGCTGGAAAGTAGAGTCTTACAGGACAAGAGGGGTGATCGATACCACATCTGCAGCCGGCACTTTTCCTTGGACATGTACACAACATCTTGGGTAACAATGAAGAATAAACGGCGAACGACACAGAAATTGCTCAAACGCTATTCCCACTCTATTCGTCCACATTCCGCCACCGGTGAGTCAAGTGTCCGGATTTAGCTTTAGGCCTTGCGGTAGTGTGTAGGTAGCCGAATGGATTAATTGATATTGTAGGTGTTCTATCCCTTGTAATAATTTCGATATTGATATGAGTGTATAGTTTTTTGAATAATGACATTTATCAATATATTCTTTTTCGATTTCATAACCCACAAACGCAATGTATATATATGGGAACAGGGAACTGTGCTGTATTGAGCATTTTTCAAGTATTCTGTCGCCTTAAATGGCTATTTTTAATATTGGCATTTCATTATCAATCATTAATTTACCTTTACAACTTCTTGACTGTCCCTTGAATCTGAAGCAAGAACATTCTACATCCTTGACGTGGTCGCAGTTATCAACCACTTCTAGCGCGTATCAGGTAATCTTACTAGGCTAATCCGCTACAGACTTGTTTTATGCATGTCAAGTAATAGTTTTATTCTATCGTGTAATTATTTTACCGAATGTTTGGTTAGTGCTTTCCAATTGATATACACCTTAGTTATCTCCACTGGTGTTTGTTTTCAGTTATAATTAGTGTTATCCTGTTACACCTAAATTGGTCTCTGCAGTGTTTTGCCGACTCTCGAACACGGCTCAAACACTTCCGGGTATCTACGGAACGGGCTGTAACGCTCTAACGTTCTCTGCAGATCGCAACCGAAGGTTGACCACGCCCCCTGACTTCCGCACAGTATATCCGGACACCCAACCCGTCGCAAGACGCGTTGCTTCTCTCTTTACGACAAGCTGTACGCTCCGTAAGTTTTGCGTAGATCTCCATCTGCCTTAACCACTATTTCCTACTCCTTACTACCACCCTCTAACGCTGTTCTCTTTTGTGTATTCTTATTTTACGCTAGAAAACCCCGCCGGGCTTGCAGGCAAAGGTTCATTCTTCATTACTAATCTTCCTCGTTCCTTTTGTGATTTCCACAGGTACACTACGCTCAGTGGTCTGTTTCTCTCCACTTACTTATTATCTCCGATGGATACTTTTATTAGTTATTCTTTGCTATTTTTGTTATCTTTACAATAGCAGTTCCGACCCCAGCCATAGCCACGGAATCAGTAGGATATTCTACCCGGAAGTACAGGACAGGGATTTCTCTTTGTTGCAATCACAAAGACGGTAAGGGAGGCACTTTTAGGTAGTAGACAGTTTGTAACATACTATTGGAAGGATAACCAACTTATCCTTCTTTAGCCTTATAGAATCAGGACAGAATTCCTGCTTCGTCTTGTTCTTACCTTAAGATAGACCGGATAAGACCCAGGTAATCCGTGTTTTCTGTTTACTTTTATTTCTCTTACTTCCACTCCTTGTATTCACCAGCCTGTCACTTTGTGTATTATTCTACACAGTTTTCATTTCCACGGGTCCATTGACGATCATCTCCTTGCCTGAACAGAGGAAGTTTATTCCGGCTGGTTTCAGGACTCTACGAACCCTAGCAGCCCGACACAGGGTTTTTTCCCCCATTGGGGGTTTTTCCTGTGGGTTCCTGTGCGTCCTGACTCTCAGAGTCGGAGGTATAGGGGTCCCTAGGAGGAACCTCATTGTCTTCTCTTCAACATTTTCGGATCCAGTTACCAAGCAAGTCTTGAGGTGGGTAACAACTTGTGTGATTGATACTTGAGTTTGATGAAAGAGACAAGTTCCGAAAATAGACATTACAGTAAGCAACGCCAAATTGGCCTAGAACTGAGTATCGGTTTACAAGTTGTTATTTACCATGGATCAACAGATTCAACAGTTAATAGCAGCAGTACAGTCTTTGACTGCAGAGGTACAGAACCTCAAACAGGAGAATGCCAATCTACGGCAAACACAACAGAATCAGCAACAGGCCGCTCAAATTGCAGCTCAACAATCAGCTGTAAGTAGAGTCCCTCATTGTTCTGAAGTCCCGCCGGGACCTTTGCCTGGGGGACAATTTGATGGAAATCCTCACAAGATCAAAGAGTTCCTTGATGCCTGTTCGATTCAGTTTTCTTTTAAGAATGCCTTTTTTCACACTGATCGCGATCGAGTGGGATACATGATTTCCCAAATGGTGGGCCCAACCCTTGCCTGGGCAACTCCGTTGGTTACGACTAACAACATCATTCTCGATTCCTATCCAGCTTTTTGCAACAGTGTAAAGTCAATGTTTGGAAGGCAAGAGATAGGAATAGCTGCTCAGGAACATCTGCTTGACCTTAGGCAGGGAAGTCAGGACTTATTGACATATATCACTAAATTTCGAATTTTGCTAGTGAATCCAATTGGTCAGATGACGCCCAAGTTACTTTGTTTAGGAGGGGTCTTTCGGAGGAGTTGAAGGATGAGATTTCTAGGGTCCCTCGCCCAACATCCCTTACTGAATTCATTACTTTAGTTATGCAGATAGATTATAGGTTGAAAGAAAGAAGTAGTGAAAGACGTAAGGGAAGATTTACTCGTACCTTTTCTGCTCCTGTCTCTACTAATAAGGGATCTAGTTCTGAGGAACCCATGCAGTTGGGTGCAACAGGGAGAGGTCCCCTTTCACCAGACGAGAGGGCTCGTAGAAGGTTACAGGGTCTTTGTATGTATTGCGGCTCTAATTCCCATATGGTACAAGAATGTACCGTGGCCCCTCCACGGAAGTCGGGAAACGCCAACGCCCGGCCGTAGGAGGAACCACGGTCCGGGATCCTGACACAAAATTAGGTTCCTCCAATCTTTTGCAGACTTTTCAAGGCATTACTCCCTCAGCCTCTAACATGTTGGTATTACGTGTTATTTTGAAGTTTGGAAACCAGGTCCTACCGGAAGTATCAGCCTTACTGGATTGTGGCGCAGCCGGACTTTTTGTCGACGATGGCTGGGCTGTACAACATCATATACCCAGAATTACCAAGACAGAGGCTGTTCCGGTAGAGAGTGTTGATGGTAGCCCTCTCATTTCTGGCCCTATTATCAGTCAAACTATCCCTATATCCATGTGTATTGCGACCCATCAGGAGTCTGTTTCTTTGGACATCATACATGCAGCCCATTACCCCATTATACTAGGATTACCATGGCTTCGAAAGCATAACCCTTTTATAAATTGGACGGCTGGGTCATTTTTCTTGGGATCTGAGTTCTGTTTAACTCATTGTATCAGTCATTCAGAGGAGAGATCTGTGGAAGTCTCTTCTCAAGCTGAAACCCCTAGACAAGGTATCAGTGGACCAGTAACTTCTCTCAATTTTGTAGCAGGCCTCCCTACTGAATATCAAGAATTTTCTGTGGTTTTCTCCCCGGTGGAATATACTCAATTACCACCTCACCGAAGAGATGACTGCGCTATTGAACTCATTCCAGAACAACCTTTGCCCTTTGGCAGGATGTACATTTTGTCCACTTCTGAGAAGGAGGTTTTGAGAGATTATTTAGATACCAACTTGAAGAATGGTTTGATCACGGAATCCACCTCTCCTGCCGCAGCTTCTCTCTTCTTCGTTCCAAAAAGAAATTCTACGGAACTGAGACCTTGTATAGATTTCAGAGGGTTAAATAAAATCACCATCCCCGATAGGTATACTATGCCCTTGATCCCAGATATCTTGGAAGCCGTCAAAGGAGCAAGTATTTATACTAAATTGGATCTTAAGGGGGCCTATCATCTAATCAGAATAAGAAAGGGGGATGAGTGGAAAACTGCCTTCCGGACACCCTTTGGACATTTTCAGTATCAAGTCATGCCTTTTGGACTATCTAATGCTCCAGCGATTTTCCAACGATGTATGGATAATTTATTTTCAGATTTACTGTTACATTATGTAATAGTTTACCTTGATGACATCTTGGTATTCTCTAAGGACAGGTCGGAACACAAGGTTCACGTCAAAGAAGTCTTGCAAAGACTACTGAATAACCATCTTCAATGTAACTTTGAAAAGTGTTCTTTTCACCAACCCAAAGTAACGTATTTGGGTTATATTTTGTCAGCTCAAGGCATTGCCATGGATCTGGAAAAAGTCACGGCTGTTCAGGATTGGCCGATTCCCAACTCATGTAAAGACATTCAAAGATTTGTGGGATTCTCAAATTTTTACCGTCGGTTTATTCCTAACTTTTCTACTCTAACTCAACCTCTTACCAATCTGTTGAAGAAGGGTGTTCCATATCTTTGGACTGAGCTTACACAAAAGGCTTTTGATACTTTAAAAAGACGCTTTGCCACAGCACCCATCCTTAAGACTCCGGATCAATCCCGGTGATTTATCATCGAAACAGATGCATCTCAGTATGCTTTAGGAGCGGTCCTTCTACAAAAGGATGAGCAAGATACAGAACGACCTATTGCCTATCTATCCAAAACCCTTTCACCAGCAGAATTGAATTACACCGTGCTTGAAAAGGAACTTCTGGCGATTAAAAGATCTTTTGAGGAATGGAGGCATTTACTATTGGGAGCAGTACATCCCACTGAAGTGAGAACCGACCATCAAAATCTCCGGATTCTGCAATACGCACAAACCTGTATAGCCGTCAGGCTAGATGGGCTCACTTCTTTTCCCCATTTAGAATTATTTTCACCTTTATCCCTGGGAGAAATAATTTGCAGGCTGATGCTCTGTCTCGGAAAGATGGGATCTGTAATCGGGCTATCAGACCTGAACGCATCTTTCCTTGCCTAGCGATGAGTTTGGTTAAAACTCCCAGTTTTGTACACCGTCTTGAACAACATTCTGGCCCTTCCTCTCTTAAATCACTCACTAAAAATGAACAAAACAACCTGTCAGAAAAGGAAGGGTGTTATTTCAGGGGCAAGCAAGTCTATGTTCCTACTAAATCTTTACAAAGAGAAGTGTTGAACATGTGTCATGATTCTAAAACGGCTGGGCATCGTGGATATGCTACCACTTATGAATTGATTTCCCGTGACTTTTGGTGGCCATCCCTTAAAGAGGACATTCAAAGTTATGTGGAATCTTGTCCCTGCTGTTTACAATCCAAAAGCCCCAGACATTCTCCTTTTGGTTCATTAGTAAAAATGCCATTGCCTGTTCGACCCTGGCAAATAATCTCAACTGATTTTATTGTCGATCTACCCGTGTCTGGAGGATGTTCCACCATCATGGTAGTTATTGATTCTTTCACCAAACAGGCTCATTTCTTCCCTTGGCAGCTTTACCATCGGCAGCAGTTATAGCACGTATCTTTGTTACCCGGGTATTCTCCTTACATGGTCTACCTGATACCATCATTTCGGATCGAGGATCCCAGTATACGTATAGATACTGGAAACATAATTGCCAAAGACTGGGGATTACTCGGGCCTTAAGTTCGGGTTATCACCCACAAACTAATGGTCAAACAGAGAGACTTAACCAAACTCTAGAAGGTTACTTGAGGAACTACATTTCTGCTGCACATGACAATTGGAAGGACTTGTTACCAATTGCTGAATATGCCTACAACAATTCCTACCACTCTGCTATGAAAACATCACCATTCTTTTGTACTTATGGTTTTCACCCCACAGTGTTTCCTGTGAAGAGAGCGGAGGTTAATAAGATTCCAGATGTAGACTCTTTATTAAAACAGATCCACCATGGCCAAGAAATTGCTAAGGAGGCTCTAAAGAACACCCAGGACAGGGTGAAACGGTATGCAGACCAACATCGAACCCCTGCTCCAGGATTGAAACCTGGGGATTGGGTTTGGCTTTCTTCTAGGTTTCTCCCGCGACATCTGAGACCATCTAAACTCTCACCTAAATTTATGGGCCCATTTCGGGTGGTGGCTCCCATGGGCCCTGCGGCATTTAAACTCAAACTTCCTAAGACATGGGCACGTATCCACCCAGGTTTTCATGTTTCTCAGTTGAAACCTGACTGACGGAGTGTCTTTCACCCCCATGTCTCCGCTCGGCCTGCTCCTGTTTTCACGCCTACAGGACCAGAATATGAGGTTTCAGATATTTGTGACTCCCGGCTGCACCATGGGAGACTCCAATATTTGGTCAACTGGAAAGGCTACACCGCCTCTGAGCGAACTTGGGAGCCGAAATCTGCAATAGATGCACCTAAACTGTTAAAACGTTTTCATATGAGACACCCGGGAAAACCAGGGGGGACTGGATCTGAGAAGGGGCATACTGTTACACCTAATTTGGTCTCCGCAGTGTTTTGCCGACGCTCGAACACGGCTCAAACACTTCCGGGTATCTACGGAACGGGCTGTAACGCTCTAGCGTTCTCTCCAGATCGCAACCGAAGGTTGACCACGCCCCCCGACTTCCTCACAGTATATCCAGACACCCAACCCGTCGCAAGACGCGTTGCTTCTCTCTTTACGACAAGCTGTACGCTCCGTAAGTTTTGCGTAGATCTCCATCTGCCTTAACCACTATTTCCTACTCCTTACTACCACCCTCTAACGCTGTTCTCTTTTGTGTATTCTTATTTTACGCTAGAAAACCCCGCCGGGCTTGCAGACAAAGGTTCATTCTTCATTACTAATCTTCCTCGTTCCTTTTGTGATTTCCACAGGTACACTACTCTCCACTTACTTATTATCTCCGATGGATACTTTTATTAGTTATTCTTTGCTATTTTTGTTATCTTTACAATAGCAGTTCCGACCCCAGCCATAGCCACGGACTCAGTAGGATATTCTACCCGGAAGTTGCAATCACAAAGACGGTAAGGGAGGCACTTTTAGGTAGTAGACAGTTTGTAACATACTATTGGAAGGGTAACCAACTTATCCTTCTTTAGCCTTATAGAATCAGGACAGAATTCCTGCTTCGTCTTGTTCTTACCTTAAGATAGACCGGATAAGACCCAGGTAATCTGTGTTTTCTGTTTACTTTTATTTCTCTTACTTCCACTCCTTGTATTCACCAGCCTGGCACTTTGTGTATTATTCTACACAGTTTTCATTTCCACGGGTCCATTGACGATCATCTCCTTGCCTGAACAGAGGAAGTTTATTCCGGCTGGTTTCAGGACTCTACGAACCCTAGCAGCCCGACACAGGGTTTTTTCCCCCATTGGGGGTTTTCCCTGGGGGTTCCTGTGCGTCCTGACTCTCGGAGTCGGAGGTATAAGGGTCCCTAGGAGGAACCTCATTGTCTTCTCTTCAACATTTTCGGATCCAGTTACCAAGCAAGTCTTGAGGTGGGTAACAACTTGTGTGATTGATACTTGAGTTTGATGAAAGAGACAAGTTCCGAAAATAGACATTACATATCCATACTAATGCAGGTACTGTCTTTCAGGGAGATGCTGAAGCGTCCGCCACATCTGCAACATTTCTAGATGTTCTTCACCAGCAGGAGGTATGGATACTGATAGCTACATCGAGCGTCATCATCAGAGCTGGAATTCTTGTCGTTTGATTGTTCTACACAATGTTTCATTCGTGGTTAGCCGTTGATATGTACCTGTGCTGTCGACCCCAGGGTTGTGTTATGTGTTCACTATTGTAATCCTCACTAATGCAAGTACTATGTTTCAGGCAGTTGATGGAGCGTCAACCCCTGCACTTGATGCAGAGCCTGACATTCAAGTAATTCCAGGGGAAGTGGAAGCGGGACCATGCGTATACGAATCGGCGCAACAGCTTTCGGAAGTGCACACTACATTTGCAACATCCATAGATATGCTTCAGCAGCACAAGGTATGGATACTGACAGCTCCATCATGCGTGATCATATAACGTGATTCCATTTGCTATACTTTCTTCCCTATTAACGCAAGTGCTGTGTTTCAGGAAGACGACGAAGCTTCCACTACAATCACAACATCCAATTTAGATGATGCAGATGTAAATAAATCGGAGAAATAAGTCGATGAAATGTGATCATATTTAGATTTTCCTTGATTCTTTTAGACAATGCATCATTTGTGGTTATCTCTTTATATGTACCTGTGCGTTCGACCCCAAGTGTGTGTTATGTTTCCAATATTGAAAACCATACTAATGCAAGTACAGTGTTTCTGGGAGATGCGGATGCCTCCTCTCCAATACAACCATTCATGGCAGTCCATGCAGACCAAGAGGTATGGATACTGACAGCTCCATCGAAATAGATCATCACTGGTCGAATACTTGTCGGTTGATTGTTGCACACAATGTTTAAATCGTGTTTAGCTATTGAGATGTACCTGTGTGTTCGTCCTCACGTGTGTTTTATGCTAACAATATTTTGATACATAGTAATGAAAGTACTATGTTTCAGGGAGACGATGGAGCCTCATTCCGTGCTGTCTATGCGGATACAGAAAATATAGTCGTTGCAGCGCAAGAGGAAGGGAGGACATGCGGAAACGAATCGGAGCTACAGCGTGCAGATGTTGAAGGTCGAGTCAAAAAAGTTGCAAAGAAGAAAAAAAAAGGTTAGTTACAAACAGTTCATAATTTAAAAAAAAATGTTTGTGCTGGGGACTATTTTATGTTTTTTTCCAGTCAATTGGACTACACTTTATCTTGTGTTTAAACTGAACATCCCTTTTCCAATCTCTCCTCCAGTTACCCGTGGGTGTCAGAACTATACATACACAGACAGTGAAGCGAATGAGAGATGTTGCTTGCCAGACCATGTACACTATGGAGGAACTATTAATTGAGGCGAGGCGTGTTCAGGCTCGAGATGCTCATGTCCAATGGCCAGAACAGGAATTAACTGTGTTTGGAGACTACAGCAAAGTTGCATTGGACCATAGCTACAGTGCGACCACCACAAGAAGATGTTATTGAATGTATTGAAGATAGCTCTGAAGTAGTTGCAGATCAATTGACACAATCTACACCCGCCAAAAATTTGCCACCCAAAAACCTGTCGACATTGTTTTGTTCTCCCATCAATGTTGAAGTAATAGATGTCGAAATGACAGAGAATGAACCAGCCGCAGCATCCATAGACGCATCAGAACTTGATATCAGCGATATTACTTTCCAATGTGTTGAAATCTCCACAACGTCACAGGCCGAAACAACGTTGACGTAGGAAGACAGTCTAATGAAAGAGAGCAAATACATTGTATTCGACAGTTGTTTGATGGAAATTATAAGTATGCTGAAATGTGTGCATTCCATTAGAGGGAAAGTATATGGGAAGCCATTGATTAATGTGACTCGTCAAATAAAAGGCAGTAACGTCAAAATAAATGCCGCCTGTAGATTAAACCATAGGTTCTCATGGTCTGCACAACCGATGCTGGGGAAACTGCCAGCAGGCAATCTACTGTGTGCAGCTGCATCACTTTTTAGTGGCTCCAGTTTTAGAAAGTTAGAGGCTTTCTTTCAGTTTGTGGGACTCCATTTCATTTCTAAAGCGCTGTACTACATATACCAACGTGATTATCTGTTTCCGGCCATTAGTGATGCTTGGAAAATTGAACAATTGTCTCTAGCAAGTACATTCGAAGGCAAACGATTCAGGCTAGCCGGCGATGGACAGTGCGACAGCCCTGGATTTTCTGCCAAGTACTGCACCTACCACTTTCAGGACATGGATAGTAAGAAAATTGTGAGTTCGGTGGTCGTGCAGGTAACACAATGTACATCGTCAGTGGCCATGGAGAAACTAGGATTTATAAAATCAGTGAAATATCTACAATCAAGGTGAATGCACATCGACCTCATAGCCACGGACAGACACGTTTCAATTGCCAAGACAATGAGAGAGCAGTTCCCACATATTAATCATCAATTTGACGTATGGCATCTTGCTAAATCAATCAGTAAGAAAATCTTGGCTGCAGGAAAAAAAAAGGCTTTGAAAGTATTTTGCAGTGGTCCCATTCTATCACCAACCATCTTTGGTGGAGCTCAAAAATTTGTGAAGGGTCAGTGGAAATACTACTTGAAAAATGGCGGTCACTGATGCATCACTGTACCAACGTTCACCGCTAGACAGCAAATCAACATTTCCACCAATGTGAACATGGCCCTTTATCCCCAGAGGAGGCACGGAAGAAGAAGTGGTTGATTCCATCTTCACCGACACACAAAGCCATTGAGAAGATTGTTTTTGACAAAACTCTATCAAGAGATTTGAGAGGACTGACAGAATTCTGTCACACAGGAGATTTGGAGGTGTTCCAAAATATGTGCCTAAAGTACAGGCCAAAGCGCTTGCATTTTAGCTTTTGGGGCATGAAACATCGCACTCTACTAGCCCATAACAGCAATGTCAGACGTGAACAATCTAGGACTAGGGGTAAAGTAAGGATGCCTCGCTACACTAAGGTGTTTTCAAAACGAAGTAAGCAATGGGTGATCAAACCAGTCTATGATGAAATGCAGTTCGGCTTTGTGAAAGGCCTTATTGTTGCTGTGTTAGAGAAGCACAGATATGGAATTTTGGACGTTTCTGTGCAAGGCAGTGATCCATTGCCACCGAACATTGTGACTGTGCCATGCCCACCCAAGCACAGCTGGTTGTGAAGTACAAATCCCGGTTTAAATAATTGCAATAAGATTGTCTTTTTGTAAATAAATGTTATTGTACAGTGTACCTGTAACCCTAACCCCTACCTTCACCATCATGGGTGGCGAACAAGCTGGGTGTCATCTTTGAATTCTCTATATTCACCTCATATATGTGTATGTATATATTTTTCTCATGTCTCATCTCATGTAAATGTAAATGCTGCGCACTGTTGCGCACTGTTAACGGAGGGGAGGCTTGCATATTGCAAATAATAAAACAAACAAACAAACAATAAATCTCACTTTTAACTCAACTCCTGTGGTACTTTATACTTTCCCTGACCTTCCGCCAAAAATTAAATGTCTCAATTTGGGCTGCAAAACTCGCAGACAACGGGGACAAAATTGGGGCACTTACAACGCGCCAAGCGGGCCGTGGCATTTGGGAGAGAAGCCAGTTCGCATTTGCACATTGAGGCGCACTACATAGAGGGATTCTAAACTTCAGGTTCTCACAGATGCCTATACTACGTGATGTTGCAAACAAAGAATGCGAAGGACAGCGGCTTTGATTTTCAGCTCGCGACCAGATGAGGCCTACAAGTCGCACTGGAAGTATAAGGGTCTATTGTTTTTTGACCTTGAGACAGCGACCATGCCGAAAGAACTACATTTGAAGGGGGTACGCAATAACGTAAGAGACGATAAGACAGAAAATTCAGAAACTAGACCGAGTTTCATTTTAGTTCAGTATACGAAAAATCGTTGTCAAGAGCACGGTCCGTTTTACAGACTGCATTACGAAGAGACACAATGGAAATTTCAAATATAATGTAAGTAAATCTTTACACGCTTTTATACAGGAATGAAGATTTAATGAATGGATGCATGTATAAATGAATGAATGAAGAGCTAGGAAAAGCAAGGAAAACGTGTTCGTAGTGGGCACATGGGCATGCAGGTCCACTGGTCTCACCGATCTCGGTCCTTGGCCCAGCCACTTTTCCCTGCACTGCCTACCTGCACTACGGGACTGTCTCTGTATCCTTCAGCCCCTTCTCCCGGCATTTACCTTGCCCTTCCCACCAACTGGCCATATTATTTAATTTGTATTCAACTAACCATGTACAGCACTTTTACCCTCCCTCCCCCCTTCCCCATGCGCGATCAGAAAGACACCTGGCATAGTAGGATCGTTGTCTGTCTGCCCTTGTTCCCCACCTGCCTCGTCGCGCCTTGAAACACTTGAGTATAGGCACGTTACAAATGCCATATCATATATCATATCATTCCTCACGCATGTAGACTAACTGTCGTTTATCATTGTGTGTTAGCCTCGATTTATTTTGTTACTTTTCGCATTGATTTTAGAGCCTAACATATTCCATTGAACTATCCTTGCAAGCAAATAGTTTCTGATCGGCTGTAATAAATAAAATGAGTAATATTAATGAAGATCGGCTGGCGAGACTAATTATAATTTTTTTGTTTTCATAACAGGTATTTGCTCCCCTTCTGCTACTGCCATCGGTTTGAGACACCAGCAGATGGCTTTTACAGTAGACACCTGCAGCTTCGTGTGAACAACTGGAGCACACTGACAATTTTATGGGACGATCGCCAAGGGCCCACATGCCCTTACGCTGTACTAGTGGCTAGAAGCAACATATCAACCTTTACGATGGACTAGTGCTTAGTTGATGGAACAGCCTTACGGTTCACTGTGCTTCCAAAGTGCTTCTTTTAACGAAAAGCAACACCCTGTGTACCATTGCGGATACAGATAAAAGAAAATAAATGGCTTTCGGAGTTCATATGGCAATTGCTGGATATTCTCTAAACATTTAATGTCAAATAAATGTACTTTACCAAATGTACCGTGTTGCTGTTTGATTTTAAAGTACAGTTTCATATTCCGAATTGTGTTGTGAGATGGTCTGTGTTGGTTTCCGGGTTCTGTGTGGAGTCGCGTAGAAGACGACTGGGCGCGTTTGCCTACGCAGCACAGTAACGTCACGGAGAGAGGCGGGGAATATGAATGTTTGGATAATGTCAGGCTCAGGGGCGGGGGAATTGATTTAGTGCCGCAGAAGCAGGTCAGCCAGGGCGATGCGGCAAGTGATAGGATTATCACAAAATGGCGGCTCCCTGGTGCCTGTTTTCGCGTGCGTTTAATGGACGAAAACTCGGGTAAGGTCCATAGGAAAGTTTTCTAAAATCGAGCCACTTAGGCTTAAAAAAACATGGCCGACCCGTAGGGACAATAAAAAATTTTACTAGACCATGCCTTTAAACTAGTTTGGCCTGTTAACCCTTATTTGATGTGCCACCACCCGCCCCCACCTTGTTGTATTTACGCCCCCCCCGTCTGACCCCTAATACTGATGTCTAGTGACGCCACTGCTGAACAGGTGACAAAACTCACTCTGTGTAACCTTAGGGCTAAGTACCACCTTCCTCCCATGCGTATAGCGTTCTTTCAGCGATGGGTGAAATTTCTATGGGTGTTTTTCCAAGTACATTTTACCGAAAAAGCGGATTGAAATGTTTAGGGGGGTTAGAAAACTATATATATGGGGTGGGGGTGGTCGGGAATAGGTAAAAATGTTGATTACTTTTTACTGTAAAAAATACTCTGAAAAACAAAAAAAACATCGAAATTTGCCCCATCTACGAAATGACATAAAACCCTCCCATTCTATAGGCTCAATACATTTCCATTATTTCACACCTTTAATACAGTTTTTCCATTGTTTGGGAGTCTGAATCCCGCTTTCCAGATCTCGGCCCGCTACTTCAGTAGCAGCAGATTTATAGTGCCAACTGCCTAATGTAGTTCAACCTAAAAAGCCACATTACATTGGTGTCCTCGTAAAGACGTAGCAGCAAGATCTCTCATAATACTGTGAATTCTTGCCATTAAATTACAGCCATGCTGAAAGAGGACATTGCAAAACATAGCGGATGCAATAGAAGACATTTGAAACCCTGAAATAGCTAAACCTACAATGTAGAAGTTACCAAACCATGACAGAATGGAATTACGTGTGCACAGTAATATATTTCATAGGATTTCCTGGTACTTAGCTCCCCTGTTTACACTAAGCACACATTAAAAACGTGGATAATGTATAGTTTTAGTTTGCGTCTGGCTGCACTAACCACACACAGTGCAAACGCTACACAATAAACCAGCATTTGGCAATGCCAATAGTTTTGGCGTTTACTGTTCTTTGCATTTTTCATTTATAGGTACCAGGGTGCAAGGAGGAGAGTGCAAAGTTTTAAAGGAGGATGCGATAAGGGGGGCAGGTGTGTGCAATGGAAAGAGAAGGGGAACAGAGCAATGGAGAAAGTCATTGATAGTGGGTGCCGATGATGAGCAAGAGGAAATAAGCGCGAGAACTGGTGAAAAAGTAATAGAAAAAGTGATTGTGGGGGGAAGGATGAAAGAAAAAATAAGGGCTGAGAGCAAAAGTGAGAGTTGGAGAAGACGGAAGATGGGGATATCTTCAAGATAGCCCGAGAGAGCGACAGCGCATGTGAGAGAATGAGAGTGACCACTCGCATGAGTGGACTTGGTGCGGTCTGAACCTGTAACATGCACAGTGCACACATTTTTGACTCACCCAGCATTACTCCACTTAGCAGTCAGACCAGGGTTCAAATCTTGAATGTGCAGGCTACATACAGACTTATATTTCCGTGCATGAGCCCATTGAACTATCCTACCCGAATTCGAATATGTGACTTTGACGTAAAACAGAGTAGACAAAAAGATTAAAAGAATCAGGATCGCAAAGATAGCCCTGGACTGATGGACTCGGGTATGAATGGGTAGACATGAGGGCAGCCCCGTCCTCCAGAACAGCACAAGGGGAAGATGGGGTGACAGACGGAGGGTATGGGGTCTGTCCCCACATAGAAAAATCACGGTATGCACGTGGTGAGCTTCCAGTGCAGTGACATGGCATAGGTCCCCTCATTTTATTTGTTATTTATTTTTTTGTTTTTTTATAACGCGCTTAATACCGGAGTTCAGTTTCTACGAGCAGGTCTGGGATTCGAACCTCTGTTGCTCTGTGTGGTCTTGCTTCCACGACCAGCACATTGCCCCTGTGCAATCTATCTATTCCTTAGCGCCTTGAAAAACGAATGTGCCTACCACCCAACTCATTGGTGCTCATTCTCGTGTGCTTAGTAGGGTGAAAGTATGTGTTGGACCAGATGGAGTCGAAACTGGAGCTTGCACGTATTTCAAAAGCAGATGCATTAACCCACTGAGCTATTAATACTTTCCTATTACATTTACTCAGCGAGAAGGGCAACATGGGCGGGGACGTCCTGGATGTTTATAAAAGAAGCAAGAGCACATTTAATAACTAGATACAACTAATTTGTGCTAGTTAATTTGGCCCATCACTTTGTAGCAAATAAGCAGAAGGTATGTTTGTAAACTTGAGGATAGGCTTGATATTGACATATTAGTCCCCGTGAATCTTTCAGCTTGATTGGTATGATATCATATGATATCATATAATATTGCATTTATAACGCACTCATACACAAGTGTTTCAAGGTGCAACGAGGCAAGGGAGGGGGAACAGAGGAAAGCCAAAGACAACGATCTTACTAGGCCAGGTGACATTGAGATCGCGCAATTGCAGAGGAGGGGGAAAGGGAAAAGTCCCAGAGGAAGGGGGGCAGGGAGCAATGCAATACATAGGATGGACAGTAAAAGATATATAATACATAAGACAATAGTTAAAAAGTGCGGCCAGCTTGTGGCAAGTACAGGGGTAAGTGCAGACATCTAGTTTCAAGAGCTGGTAGGGAACTGTAGGGATACAGAAACAGCCCTCAAGTGCAGGGGTTGCCCGGATGGCAGTGCGGGTGTGCAACTGGCGGGGGAGGGGACCTGGGCCTGAGATCAGAGGGGGTAGCCAGGTGACCAGTACAGTTTCAGTCAGGAGTTCAGTAGGGGAGAGGAGGAGAGAAAGCAGAAGAAAAGAGGAAGGTCTTGAGGTGCTTACAAGCCGAGGCCTCAGCCGAAGATGGAGTTCTACCACTAACTCGTTGCTTGGAGAAGCGACTGACCCTGAGGCAGATGAGTGAAGAGCTCAAGAAGGTAGATATTTAGGAAGAGAGAGTTGAAGGTATTGAGGCCCCCAGAAACCCTTGTGGACAATGCAGAGGGTTTCAAACTTAATCCTCGCAGCCACTGGGAGCCTGTGCAGAGATTTCAGTACTGGAGAGATGCGATCCCTGGGCTTGAGGCCAAGGACAAGTCTCGCAGTCCTGTTCTGGATGTGTTGCAGAGGGCAGAGAGTAGAAGCGGGCATATTTAGAAAGAGGCTGTTGCAGTAGTCCAGCCTAGAGAGAACCAGAGCTCTGGAGACAGCGAGTTTCTGGGGGAAGGAGAGGAAAGGAAGAATACGTCTGAGGAAGTACAGCTGGTAGTCTGACTTCTTAGAGACGTCAGAGGTGTGAGGAGAGGAGGAGAGTGTGGAGTCGAAGATGACCCTAAGGTTTTTTGCCTCACAGGTGGGAGCAGGAAGAGGGCCAATAGAGGCCGGCCAGAGAGCGACAGGAAAGGTGGGAGGAGGTGTGCTGATGAGGAGAATCCCCGTTTTACTGGCATTAAGGCAGAGATCATTGGCGGCACACCACTCCTGGATAGCGGACAGTCAATCAGAGATGAGAGAAGGAGAAGAGGTGGCAAAGGGAGCCTGAGAATGAGCTAAGTGACATCCGCATAGCACTGAAATTGGGGCAGAGAGTGGAAATGCAGTGGGCAAGGAGCGCCAGGTATTGGTTGAACAACAAGGGAGAGAGGTTAGACCCTTGGGGAACAGCACAGGTATAGATAGTGATGGAGGAGAGGAAGCACCCAAGTTGGACTATGGGAGGATCGATCGTAGGGGAAAGAGGTCAGCCAGGCAAGGGCCTGATTGGTGATTCCCAGGTTATCACGGAGACGGTGAAGCAGGATGGCATGGTTGACTGTGTCAAAGGCAGAAGAGAGATCAAGTAAGATGAGGACACAGGGGGTATTGGAATCAAGGTTGGAGAGCAGGTCTTCACGGATGTTCAGGAGAGCAGTTTCCTTGCTTCTGGCAGCTCTGAAGCCAGAATGGTGGTCATAGAGACAACCAACAGATTCAGTGTGAAGATTTAGCTGGCAGATGCCAGCTTTTCCAGGAGTTTGCCCAGGAAATGAGTGATGGAGATTGGGCGGTAGTTAGCCGGGCAGGAGGGGTCGGCCGAGGGTTTCTTAAGAAGAGGGTTCACAAGGGAGTGCTTCAGGGAGGATGGAGTGGTTGCAGAAGTCCACCAAAGCAGGCTCCAGGGTGCCAATGTGGTCCTTGATGGTTTTAGAGGAACAGGGGAGAATCTGTTTTGACTAGACTTTGATAGATCGGACTTGTCTAGTAACCTTGAAAAGGGGAAAGGCAGAGAAGGGGGGAGGAGAGGTGGCTACAGAAGGGTCAGAGTAAGAGCGGGGAGTAGAAAGAGGAGAAGAAGATGGAGAGAGAGAGAGGACAGGATGTCCTGAGTTTTTGAGATGAAATGAGAAGCCATGGCCGTGCAGAGGGCCTGGGAGGGGACAGGAGAGGTAGAGACCGCAGCAGAATTGCCCAGCTCCTTGCAGATTTTAAAGAGTTCGGCCGAGTTGTTGGATGCCGCAGAGACACGGGCTTGGATGAGGGCTCTCTTCTTGGAGCGGACAGAGAGCCGATATTGCCTTTGGAGCAGGCGGCAGGCGAGTTTGTCAGAGGATGTACAGGAAGCACGCCATTTCCTCTCAGCCACCCCGGAGTTGCACTTGGCTTTGAGCTTCAAGCCGATCCTCATGACAGGAGCAAGAATATCAAGAGTATCAGATATAGAGTGGAGCATAGAAAGGGCTATGTCAGGGTGTGAGTCAGCCGATGGGGGAGGTGGGGTGACAAAGTGGCGGCGAAAACCTCAGCTGACACGCGCTTCATGGGTCGGATAACAGAGAAGGTAGGTGGCAGTGCTGGAGTTGCCTTGGCCTGATGGGTGGAGAGAGAGAGTTGGGAGGAAAAGGAAAAAGTGATCACTCCAGGGAAGAGGAGTGGTGGGAGGGGTAGAGCGGGGACAGTCTGTAGAGATCAGAGCATCCAAAGCGTGCCCTGCAGAGTGAGTCGGGCCACAGGGGAGGATAGCGAGTGAGAGAGAGTTGCAGAGATCGCGAAAGAGTCCAGAGGAAGGACAGGAAGCATCCAGGTAGATGTTGAAGTCTCCAAGAAGGAGGAGTAGAGTGGCCGAGACCAGGAGGTAAGAGGATCTTGTAGCCGTCAGGGAGGAGAGTGTCAAAGCTTGTGACGGGCAGTGAACCATGTCTCGGTGAGACAAAGGACATCGAGGTCAAGTTCTTCAAGGAGGCTGCAGATGTCAAGGGAGTGTTTGATAGTTGAGCGAGAGTTGATAGTGGCAATATGGAGAAGGTTGCAGTCCTTAAAAGACTTCCGGGGAGGGGTAGAGATCAGAGGTATGCCCTGCAGAGGTGTTGAAGCCCGAGGGGGGGCAGATGGGGACAGGGCAAGGTAGCCAAGGAGGAGACCGCGTGGGAAGGCAAGGAAGGTTTGTAAAATGCATGTTTACCTGTTAAACTAATCTGCATGTACAAGACATTTGTTGAAAGAAGGCAGATCCCAGAAAGCTGTTTATTAGTGTACAAAGAACTCATAATCGAGAATCTGCCGCCTGGTGATCAGAACAGATACTGCTTTAATGAAAGGATGAGGCGCAGAGCAGTCTTTGCGGCACCTCCGAGTCTCCAGGTAACACCTAGCGTCCCTCCTTCTGCGCTACTGTGGAAAGAAAGCATCTTTTGGGACTTCTGTAGCAGATGCCATATGAGTGATACTGGCGGAGCCTCCGCACACTCTCACCCGTGGTGCTTTCCTGGGCTCTCTAGGTGTCCACATTTGGGCCTCAAAACCTGCTTTCGAGGGCAAACCACAGCTGTGTTGCTTTGGAAAATCTTTCGGCATCTGCGTCAAGGACGTCGATACGCTGTCCTCGAGGGCCCCCATCGAGCCGACGTCACCGGATGTTATAAGTAGGACGCACAACACTGTAGCCTCAGTTCCGTTTTTTCCACGAACGTGTTCGCTTCGGAGATCTCGGCGTGCCTCGACTCTTCTGAGTTCTGTTTTTCGGTGCCTCAAACCTGTTCGTTTGTGATATCCATGATCTCCTAGTCTTCTTCTACCCCGTGCCCCGGTTTTAAGAAATGTTGGGACTGCGGGTCCAAGATGTCGTTGACGGATTCGCACGTCACTTGCCTCTGGTGCCTCGGTGAGGACCACGACACGGTTGACTGTGTGGACTGCCAATTGCTTACTTCGAAGGCCTTGTGGGAGCGTAAGAAGAAGCTTTCTGTAGGTAAGGTGGCCAAGCCCCGCGAAGTCGAAGTCCACCGGCCGTTCGACTGACGATTCGAGGGGCGACTCTCTGCATCGTCGTCCTCGGTCTAGGGGGTCTCGGTCCCGGAGTAGGTCCCGCCATTCATCTGCCTCTTCGAGGCACTCATGGAAGCGCTGTCACCGGTCGCCTTCCCCGTCCTCGTCCGAGGACTGCGACCGTCGGCGGGTTGCTTGTCCCAACAAGCATTCCACTCCTTCCAAATGGGATTCCTTTCGGCAGGAGATGATGGTGATTTATCAGTCGCAGGGCTCCAGTCCGTCCGCGCTGTCGAAAGACGCAGGCCGTGACCGTGCTAGAGACACCATTCGCACGCCTTCGGGCTCGAGTGGTTGTTGTGATCACCGGGCACCTTCGAGGTCCCGGTCAGACAAGGTTGGTCGCTCTAGACATGCCTGTTCCAGGTCCCGGACCTCGACGCCCTTGAGACCGTCAGAGCCTGTGAAGTCTTCGAGGAAGACGTCGACACCTTTGGCACCAAGGTCGTCGAGGGACTCTCTCGAGGCTCCGCCTCCGAGGAAGCCGTTGACGCCATCGGCGCCCAGGCTGTCGAAGGACACGCTCGGGGCTCCGCGCTCGAGGACTGTGTCAAAGCTGTCGGTGTCACGCTCGACGTCGACGCCGATTCCATCGGCGCCCTCGACGCCTTTCAAGGTTGTTTTGTCAGAGGTACCCCGTGGCACGGTGGAACCCCCTAGAAAGGCTCTGGCCAAGGCTAAAAATGTCTTTGTCCCTTTTTCTGTGCCCTCGTTCCAGCCTCGATTATATTTTTGAGGTTAATGAAGGTTCTGAGGAAGGGTTGGTTCCTGATATGGTACCGGACGAGATTTAATCTGGTCATAGCCATATTGAAGACCTGCGTCAGTCGTTGCACGACGCCAGTGGTCTGGACACCTCTCCGGAGGCGAGTTCCGTAGGCCTGAGCCTGGCACCCATGCCGAGTCCTCATACCGGCGCCTTGTGTCGACGGTAACAGAATACTTGGGGTAGTCTGCACCACCAGTGGATTTTTTGCAGGATGACCTGACGGATATCCTCGACCAAGGTCCACCAACTGACCCGGTACTGCCATTCCATATGGCCTTGCAAAGAAGGGTGGCGGTGGCTTGGACTGCCCCGGAGAGTCTCCCGGCAGTGAGCAAGTCTTTGCCGCGAAAATACCATCCAGCCAGTAGCGACCCCTGCTACTTGACCACGCACCCCACTCCGGAGAGTTTGGTGGTGCAGGCGGCTACGGCCCCAGCAAAGCTGGCGTCGTACCCTACCATCCCTCCTGATAGGGAAGACAAGTGTTTTGATGGCTGGGCGAAGAAAGTGATTTCTTCAGGGGGTATGGGTTTGCAGGCAGCCAACTCCGTGTGTGCCTTGTCACGTTTCACGCACACTCTGTGGAACTGTATTTCGTTAGCGGCTGATCATATTTCCGAAGGGGAGGAACGGGTTGGTTTTCTTGCTATGGTGCAGGATGGCAAGGATGCCATGTGTGAGTCCGTTCAGTGGGGTCTGGACATGGCAGATTGTGTCAGCCGGTCCATGGCGGCGAGCACCGTGATACGCAGGTTTGCAACCTGCGTAAATCGGGGTTTGCTTCTGATGTGCAAGCCCGGCTCCTCAACATGGCCTTTGATGGTGAATATCTTTTTGGCAGCAAGGCTGACGAGAGCCTTGAGAGGTTGCAGACCTCCAAAGCTGCAGCGAAGTTGTTGAGCGCTGCTGTTCGCCAACCTCCGCCTATTCGTCCTAGTGGACAGCAATGGAGGGGAGGTTCCTTTCGATATTACTCATCCTTTAGTAGATTGAGAGGAGCTGCAAGTCAAAGGGGCCACCGTAGGAGTGCCAGAGGTGGAAAACAGGGTACTCGAGGTGCCAAGGCCGCTCAGGCAATTGCCTCTTTACCCTTAAGCAATGCCGCAGCCGCTTCAGCTCAGTCATGAGGCCATGTCCCATGGTTTGCTGGTGGGGGAAGGCTGGCGCAGCATCTTGTAGAATGGTGTGCCATTACTTCTGATGTGTGGGTTCTGGAGATCATGTCTTCCTTTCCGGCAGAGGCCTCACGACAATCCACAAGGGAATCTCTCTTTGAAGAGTCCGGATCCGCTCCTTGTGCAGGAAATACAAGCCCTGCTGGAGAAAGGCGCCATAGAACTGGTGCCTGTAGCGGAGAGGAACAAGGGATGGTGTTCCCCTTATTTTTTGCTTTCGAAGAAAGACGGGGGATTGAGACCCATCATGGACTTGCGCGGTTTGAACAAGCTCCTCAGGAAGGACAAGTTCAAGATGGTTACTCTCTCTCAAGTCCTCCTTCAACTTCAGGACTGGTTGGTGTCTCTCGACCGCAAGGACGCTTACTTTCATGTGCCGATCCATCCCAAACACAAGAAGTACCTGAGGTTCGTGGTTGGCGACTCGCACTTTCAGTTTCGGGTCCTGCCGTTCGGATTGACCTCCGCCCTGAGGGTTTTCACCAAGCTCATGGTGGTGGTGGCAGCGTATCTCAGGAAAGGGGGGATTCACGTCCACCCCTACCTGGACGATTGGTTGATCAGGGCGCGCTCTCCCAAGCAAGTCCTGGATCATCTGTCCGTCACCTGCCACTCCCTTCACAAGCTGGGCTTCTCACTCAACTTAAAGAAGTCCCACTTGATGCCAACTCAGCGGCTCCAGTACATCGGAGCAGTGCTCGACACATCCCTGGGGCAGTGTTTTCCTCCCCAGGGAGGGCTCTTCACATTCAGAAGATGGTACACAAGTTTCAAAATGCCCATAGTCTCCCGGCGTTCAAGTTCTTGAGGTTGCTCGGCCTCATGGCTTCCTGCATTCTTCTGGTGCCAGAGGCCCGGTTGCGTATGAGATCTCTGCAATGGGCTCTCAAGATGCAGTGGTCACAGTCCTCCGGCAGGTTGTCGGTCCCCGTTCAGGTGCCGCCCTTGGTCGCTCAGGACCTTCTGTGGTGGGCCGACGAAGGCACTCTGATGAGGGTTGCTCCTTTTGGCTATCCTGGCCAGAGGTGACGCTTGTGACGGACGCATCCCTCACGGGATGGGGCGCTCATGCCAACGAGTTGACAGTCAGCGGTCGTTGCTCTCCGTCGGAGTCCAGACTCCATATCAATCTGTTGGAGCTGAGGGACGTCAGGCTTGCCCGGAAGGCTTTTCTGCCAACTGTGCGAGGAAAGAATGTCCTGATTCTGACGGAAACACAGTGGCCGTGCACTACCTCAACAAAAAGGGGGGGCAGGGTCACTTCCTCTGTGCAGGGAGGCGATGCAGCTCTGGTTCTGGGCCATCCAGCAGGAAATTTCGATCTCGGCAGTTCATCTGGCCGGAGACGAAAACGAGACGGCGGACGCTCTGAGCAGGCAGAGCGCGATCTCTTACGAGTGGGAGTTGGCTCAGGAGATTCACCTGGAGATCTTCACCCTTTGCGGGACTCCTTAAGTGGATCTCTTCACCTCCAGTGTCAACCGGAAGTGCGAAAGGTTCTGCTCACGGGAATTTCCTCCAAGAGGAGCCTTAGGAGACGCGTTCGTGGTGGAGTGGTCCTTCCCACTGCAATACGCGTTTCCTCCAGTCCCCGTCATCCCGCAAGTGCTGCGGAGGTTCGGTTCCCGGATGATCCTCATTGCTCCGGCATGGGCCCGGAGGACGTGGTACCCGGACCTTCTCGACTTGTCCATCTGCCCTCCACGGCGTCTTCCCTACCGAGACGATCTGCTCTCATAGGAGGGGGGTCAGGTTCTCCATCCAGAGGTCAGATCCCTCAACCTTCACGCTTGGCTTTTGAAAGGTTGAGGTATAAGGATTGGGACCTCCCTGAAGACGTGATGGAGGTCTTGCTTTTGGCCAGACAGCCGGCAACAAAGTCCCTATACCGTTGCCGTTAGTTCTGCGACTGGTGCAGGGTTAAGAATGTGGATCCTTTTTCATGTGGCATTCCTGTGGTTCTGTCTTTTCTGCTTTCTTTAGCCCACAAGGGCCTGCAAGTGGGTATCATTAAAGGTTACCTGGCGGCGCTGTCCATATTTAAGCGCCCGTCTGAGGAGTGTTCTTATTTTAAAATTCCTTTAATTTCTCTGTTTCTGAAAGGGCTCACTAATGTGTTCCCTCCGTCACCTTTCCAGGTGCCCGGTTGGGATTTGAACCTTGTTCTCAAGTTTCTAATGGGTGCTCCCTTTGAGCCTTTACATTCTTGTCCTTTGAGACTGTTAACCCTTAAAACTGTATTTTTAGTGAGTGAGTTACAGGCACTTTCAGTTAAGCCACTGTTCACTGTGTTTCATAAGAACAGGGTTGTCCTTAGAGTTCGTCCTTCCTTTCTTCCGAAAGTGGTGTCGGAATTTTATTTAAGCGAGAAGGTCATTCTTCCGGCATTTTATCTTCCTCCGCGTCCTGGCAAGGACGAGGAGAGGCTCCATAGGTTAGATCCTAGGAGAGCTTTAAGTTTCTACATTTCACGCATGTCCCGGATCAGAGTGGATGATCAGCTCTTTATAGGTTACGCTGAAAGGCGTTTGGGACAAGCTGTTACTAAGCAGACTTTGTCTAGATGGATTATCTTGGCAATTTCTGAATGTTACTGCTTGGCGGGTAACGACCCTCCGGTAGGCTTACGGGCCCGTTCTACTAGGGGTATGGCTGCCTCTACTACCCCTACTGTAAGGCTCTTGTAACCAGGACTCATGTCTAGCAGAGAGTCTCTCAGGACCCCCCTTGTTATTTGCCTCTACTGCCCTGCAGAGGGGTGTTCCTATTCGTAACATCTGTGAAGCAGCCACTTGGGCTTCGGTCCATACTTTTGTACGAAACTACTCCCTAGATTCTATCCATGGGCAGGATCTGGCCTTTGGCAAGGCGGCCCTTTACTCTGCAATTTGATGGGCATTCTAAATTTCTATATTTTAAATTCTTTTTCCCTCCTCCATACGTTGGTACTGCTTTGGGAGTCTGTCATAGATATGGAATACGTCGGAGGACCCAATCCCCTCGAAGAACAAGTTACTCTCTTACCTGGTAACGTTCTTTCGATGGGATGGTCTGACGACATATTCCATATCGCTCCCTCCCTGCCTACCCCGCTACAGAATTTCTTATGCGATTGCAGCTTACGTTTCCACAAGGCTTTCTGTGGTCATACTGGTAGAAGATTGGTGCCACACGTTCTGTGGGAAAAAACTACAACTGAGGCTACGGGCGTCGTGCATCCTACTTATAACATCCAGTGACGTCGGCTTGACGAAGGCCCTCGAGGACAGCGTATTGACGCAGGACGCAGACACTGAAAGATTTTCCAAAGCAGCACTGCTGTGGTGATTACTCTCATAGATATGGAATACGTCGTCGGACCATCCCATCGAAAGAACGTTACCAGGTAAGAGAGTAAATTGTTCGTTGGTGCATTAGTCATTTTTAGTTTTGGCTATTAGGTGGGACTTAAGGATCACATGTAAGTCAAAACGTTTGCCTTGCTGCATAGCTAGCAGAAAGATTACCTGTGAGAAGGGACACACAGTTTGTGGGTGTTTTGTTATTTACCAACCCATTGATTGCCCATGGCCATGCTAGTCCCTGTGGTTCTTCCCACGAATAACTTCCCAACCCTCACCCTGCTGGGATCTCTTTGAGCTGGATCCATCAAGCACTAATATCACTCTTTGGCCCGTGAGTGTTATTTCTAAGCATCCCGCTGGACTGGCCTAATTGCAGTTGTACGTGCAGGACTGGAGTTATAGCAATGTGTTATTTTGTAGTGGCCTTCGGCCACTTGAATTAGATCTGTTCTTTGCACTGATGTCCTGTTAATACCAAGCACTGACAAAGCCAGCAGTTGTAACTTGTGTATAGATATCAAAGCAGCATACACCCAGGCAGATGGGCCAGTTCCAGCGTTTGCATTCTTATGGCCAGGTAGTATTATTGTGGCAGCGAATGGCAAATTCCTAGATCATGCTTACATAAAAGCCCAAACTGTTGGCTTTGCCAATGCTTGTTATGTGCTTGGTGTGTGACCCCTAAGTATAGACTGATGTTGTGCGATCTTACCCAATTCTTGCTCACTCAGCAACTGCCCATAGAAGGCTATATTCTTGTTTTCCATTGCTATCATGCAGCAGTGTCGGACTGGGGCATAACAGTGTCTCGGGTACCAAAGAAGTGGGGTTGCAAATGGCAATTCACTCCTTTTGTGACAGACTGCTTGAATAGTACCCAAGGGGGAGATTTTGTTAAAATGTGTTGCAAATTGTGCATTTTAAATAATATTTATTCAGCAACAATGGTCAAAACTACTATCCGCATAGTGAAGTAACTCATCAAACTCGCCCACTTTGACCCCAAAAACTGGCCCACGCTAGCATTTTCAGTTGTTGGTTCGGGCATTGCCCTACAGGCCAGTCCGAGCCTGTCATGCAGGGCTGGTTCCCTCTGGCAGGAATTGGGTCAGCTGTGGAAACCCTCTGCATATCTTACTACGTTTCAGATTCTCAATCTCTCGCTGGCATACGCAGACAAGGTCATACTGTGTAGTGCATTGTACTGCATGTCTTAGCCTATTCATCAATACAAGTGCGCCTTTGTTTCCGAGTTTGTCTCATTCTTTTTGCAGGACACGGCGCACTCTTTTACCCGAGGGCACCTGGTGTAAAGCCATATGCTATTGGGAAATAAAGGACCCATCCCCTATTGGGTGAGGACAGTTTACATGACATACATCGCATTAGCAGAGTAACTCCATAGTAGTAATGCAGCCGTGGCTGTGTTCAGGTATTCTTTCTGAACACTTCCTGTAAAGAGACACGAAGGTGACAATGTGCATGTCACTTTCTGCCTTTTCAATTTGTTATATCACAAGCAATTCCACGGCTTCAGTGATATCAATTTTGTAATTTCGAATAAACCATAATATAAAACAAACGACAAAAGGCATCTAAAATTGCATTCGGCCAAATTCTTATTTTAGTGTACACAGTCATTGTGAGCCCACTTTCCCCTTGCTCTGTGTGGCACGCGCTGCAAAACTGCTCTAGTCCATTGCCTCATTGCCTTTCTGATGTCGTCAAATACAAAAACCAGCAAAGAGTTTGTGCTCCAACCTGGACAGAGTCCTGACTAGAATGGGTCTAAGAGTTCATTGCTGTCTTTGAAGTTGACACACACTCACTGCTTCAAAGAATGTGTCCAGGCGCTGAGGAAGAGGGGTGCATGGATCTCCATGCTGGCTGATTATCGGCGTGTGGCTTATTTACAAGTGTCCTCTTTGAGCTTATTTACAGCCTTTTCATCGGTTGAGGTACAGTTGACATTCGCTCACTACATTAAACAGAGGAAACACTCGATGGCTGCTCCTGTGTCCTACAAGGTGCTGCTACTCGTGATTTATTGAATGTTTTAAACATTAATTAGAGTTGGGAGTGTATAGTTAATGGCAGGCTAGGGAATGGATCGCTGTACTACGCGGTGCATTTCAACGCCAATGCAGCAAGGGCACAACTGGCCTGCATATCCTAAGTGAGCTTAAAAACACAATAGAAACCAGACTCGAGAACTGAATTGTTTGGCACGAGATGGAAAATGTTTTATTGGATACAGCTTCTGCTTTCATTTACCTGTTTGGCAGACATCTTGACCTGCTACACTCACCATGCTACATTACAAAAGTGAAAACGTTTAATATTTATTTATTTATATGGCGTCAGGGCACCCAAACACAAGGACGTATGACGACATGGAGAGGCCCCAGGCTTTCCTCGGGAGGGAATTAAGGGAATAACAAGGTTTTTCATGTTTGCGAAATTTATTGCGCTCTCTGCTGTCAGAGCTCTGGGGATCAGTGTGTTCCGTTGTTTGGCCGATGGAACAGGAAAAGACCTTCCAAGGCCATTGGAGCGTTTAAAAGCTGCGAGTGCCGACCAAAGATAGTGTGGCGGAACGGAGTGTCCTTGGAGGCTCATAACGGGCATATCCTCTTTTTAAGGTATGATCGAACAGTGGCTTATAGGCATCTATTTACTAGCGTTACAGACTTAAATTGTAGCCGTGTGGGAACCGAGAGCCAGTGCAAAGATTTGTGTCAGCTGGTGTGTTCTTTCCTATTTTTTCTTTTAACGATGCGTGCCGCGTCGTTTTGAGTGACTTGTAGCCTTTGCGAGTTCTTTTTACTGGCGCCTATGAGTAGGGCGTTACAATGGTCGAGTCTGGCCAATATTATAGCACGTGCGATGGAAGCACAATTAGATTCGGATAGGAAAGGGCGGTTGTTTTTCAGGAGGTGAAGATAATAGGAACAATTAGCAGCAACCTGGCTGGTGTTGGGGGGCCTGGATCAACAGGCCTCCACCCGCTCTGCTTCCATGCAGAGGGGCAGGCCGGAGGGGTCACCCCTCCAGTATCCGATCGCCGGATAGGACCTTATGTTCATGGCGGACTGCAGGGGACACCCCGCGGCCTCCTAATATCCGGGGCACCGGAGCCACGCACCCATCAGCCCCGGCTCTGAGGGCACCCAGGCCAGGGTCACCGCAATCGTTGTGATCACACGGCAGCAACACTCAACATAGGCTGTTGTTGCCCAGCAGGGGCACCGTCTTCATGCCGGGCCACGTGGCGGGCCCCTGGCACGCTGCGCCTCACCAGCATGGTGCACAAAGACACAGGAGTCAGTTCTGGGTCGACTGGCGCGCGCTTGTTCTTCTTATTGCTGATAGATTTTTATCCATCAGCGGTGATTTTTGGATACCGAGGCTTGAGCCTCATTACTCCATCTTCTCGGGTTGGGTATGTAGTCGTGGGTTTGTTTTCTTCTTGGTCTGTGTGGTCTTGTCACAGTAGAGCTGATTTCATAGGGTATTCGCAGTGAGCGGTCGACTGGCGAGCGGCTCGTTCTTTTTATTACCTTGGTCACATGGTTACCACCATGTGACCATACAGAGATCCTTGGGAGGTATCATGTTCCCCAGGAGGGGTGACATGCAACAGCTGGTATGAGCATCGGTGCTAAGTGATGCTTCGCAGTGGAATTCTAAGGTCTTAACCTTTTTAGAAACTGGAATACTACAGTCTTGGATTTTAAAGGACTGGAAGCTGGCATCAAGTTTAGCTCGTGTCTGTGGGTAAACCATTATGTTTGTCATTGGAATCGCATTCCTTGCGTCAAATGAGGCAAGCATTTCGGCCCTTGCATGTTTGAATACCGCACAGCTCTCTTTGGCAACTTGAGGCAGGAGGTGGGGAGGAGTAGTTTACATGTCGAGCCGTGCTCATTGTGCATGTTGCTGGTACAGGGCTCCTGCTGTCTGTTTCTAAAAGAACTGATGGATGGTGGGTTTGTTGCCTATTATTTTATTGAAATAGGAACAGAAAAGAAAGGTTGGATGCAGAAATACAGAATGTAAAATTAGCAAAAACGTGGGCAGATGGAATCTGAAACACAAATGATTTTACAGCAAGGGGTAGCAGCATGCAAACAGAACACTAGGGAGCTCTCCAATGTGTGTGGGGATGGGGGATGAGGACAGGCATAAGTGATCAGCGGTAGAAGTGTGTCTGAAACCATGCCAATGCGCATTGGTAGTGCTCGACTTTGCTTGGCAAATTTAGCTGGTGTCATTTTAAGCTTGCAAAATGGGCATGGATTGTGAAAATCTGAACATTACAAAGAGTAACATTAGTGGATATTGGGTTGAATCAGTTACTTGTTAAGAATGGGATAGCCCGAGCATATCCGAGGTTTGGAACTTGCAAGAAGCTGGGGTATTTACAAATGGGCAGGAATGTTGCGCTGGGGTTGGTAATACTTGGGACTGAGGAGTTATGCCAGTGTCTCATAATGGTTCCAGGAAATGATCCACTTGCTGGCTTTCTCCATGTTCCCATTGTGCCTCCGTCCTTAAAGGTAGCGCAGGTCTGCTTTTTCTCCGCTATTTGCCTTTGGACCTGATACCTAATGCTCTCTGCATCTAGTTTGCATCTTGAAATGTAGGTCCCACTATTAGTCTAAAAGGAAAGAGGTGAGCAGGCCAAGAGAGGGTACTCAGACGTGTGGCCAAGTGATCCAGTAGGTCTCACACAAAGACATGGCATGTGTGTACTTTCTTGGTTGGATAAAGCTCAGGCCATTATGAAAGGTCTCCCAAGGTGTAACATTTGTATGGAATATACACGTTGTCCTACGCATGTAAGTTAAACCTGTCCCTTTTTTTAAACTGAGGTGACTATGGGCCTGTAGCAGTTTTACACATCTATTAATATTAGAAGGTACATTTCTTGGCAAGGCCATGGTACTCTACCCCATTTCGTGCTCTTTCTAGAAAGCTGAGCATCGCGCCTGTTCACATGCTAGCGGATGATTTCTTTTTCCTATTAGTATGTTAATTGCTCATGCTAAACACTGGTTAGGGGCCTTATGAAACAAGTTATTTAGGATAGAAAGGGCCACTAGTACATCTGGGATGTGTAAGGGGTCAGCAATGAACGAGGGACTCAAAGTTGTAATGTTCTCAACATTAGTCATGTTTATTAATAAAAGAAAAGGGGTTTGGACATAGGACGATATTTCCCTATCCTAAAGAGAATGTCCCTGCCTATGAAACCAAAACTAAAGCAAATTGACCTTGTGTCGAAACTATATCTGACTCTCACACTAATGTACAAAATCAAAAGAAACAGGAAATGTTCTTTTTTCCAATTCAGCACAAATATGCAAACACATATACATACAAGTTCAACCAAACAAGTCTTGTGTCCAGAGTTTGTTCCATTCCCATGAACTGTTTGAAGAAAAGTATTTAGAATGTTCCATTTCGCCAAAGTTCTATTGCAAGTAATGAAAATGTCCCTTTCTCTTAATGTTCCCCTCAAGATGACACAGAAAATGTCCTTTCTACGAAACAGGATGCAATATACCAAAATAAAGTCTTTCTTAATGTTCAGGATGGCAAAACAAATGTTTCGTTTCAACAAAGATTTGACATGACAAAGTATCTCTTTAACACAATATTGGACTTCCTGGTGTACTCCGTTGCCAGAAACTCCCCAACTGAACAGATAACCTGGCTTACTCTCCTGCTAGGAACATCTCCATTTTGTCCTTGTAGATCCCCTGGTATTCTCTCTTTCCAGGTATCATTTCACAAAAGGTTCACTACCTGATGTACATCCTGTAGCAGGTCTGTCCGCAATATTCACTTTCTTTTTTAAAGTATAACTCAATTGTACCTCTTCAATGATTGAGCTTTGTTGACTCCTGTTAAAACGTGTTCCAACTTCCCCCACACTGATATCCCATGTATGGAAGTTTGCTCAAGTTCTGTCTGTCATCTTCTTTCTTAATATAGATTGGCTTTTGACATTGTGTGTTCCCATTTTCCCAAAATTGGCACCTCATATAAGAAGAATTGTACAAATGTTGCCCTTGTATTTCTTCTTTAAAGTCTTTTGGCTTATAGTAATGCTGTTTTCATGTTTCCCCGAATTGACCTCTCGTGTAAGGGGAGTTGTACCACTTTTGCCTTTGTACTTAAAAAATCTACTTGGTCGATATTCAAAACATGTTCACTAGCGTTCATTAACTTGTGGGCACGTCCCGGGGCCCCCAACTCCTCTGGGTTGACTCAACAGTTCTGAGTGCAGCTGCGACTGAGGTTTTTGGTTCGCTAGGCTTCTCTCACCAGGCCAGGTCTCGATTGGTTCCTGTGTCGGCTCCTTATTTCTTTGCCGATGGAACAGTCTCCATACCCCAGGACCGTGTCTTTTCCTGTCCTGCGGTGAAGATTCCCAATCTAGCGGTCCCTCCAAGGCTTCCTCTACGAGATTACTGGAGCTCCTCTCCTCCGGCACCTTGCTCTTCTGGACGGCTACCTGCAAATATCTCTGCTTCCAAGCATGGCTCGTCTCTACAGTTCTGCCTCTGTGTCTGCTTCCCGCTACGGGCACTCTGCAGCTTACTTCCACTTCTCCTTCACCTTCCTTCACCTGTAGGTAATTTCTGAGTTTAAATGTCCCACACAGCTGATTGAGTGATTGACAACTAGAGAGCAGATTACATCCTGGTATCGTTTCTTTGCATTAACTCCTCACTCCTCTTCTTCGTCGTCCCATTACTCAAGTCTTTCTGGGAATTAGAGTCCAAAGGATTTTCACAGTGGAGTGCCTCGTGAGTGCCTGTTTGACTTAAGACGCTGTCAGAGACCTGCCTTCTCACGTTGGATTACCTGCTGGAAAACTGGACTTTTATTGTTTGGAGTACGTTTTCACTGACTATTATTCATTTAGTATAGCTTTGGTACCTCCTTACTACTTAAACCTCATAACTTACTGATTGTTTTCCTTTTTTTTGTTTTTTTTTGTTGCTTATCCTTGCCACACACACCAGCTCCTCCCTACACCTTAAATACACTGGGCGCGCATGCGCCTCAAGGGGTGCCTCGGGAGTGCCTGTTTGGCATCTTTGCCGGCTTACAGGCGGCAGAGTCCAGTCATTCTATATCCGAATTTCACAAATCTTATTTTTCATCTGTTCGTTTCATCGTTTTTTGCAGTAGGTGTGAAAACTTTTGGTTTCGAAAGGCTGTTTGGTAAACAAAGGCACTGCTCCTCCTTACTCAATGCAGTTGGGCCCCCGTACTCGGAGTCTTAAGCATCAGGGGACACGGATGTATGACAACATACTATCTGCGCCCCTTGTTTTCACTCCTGTAAAGAATACGTTGCGGATGGCACTTGCCTTGCCGTTTCCCACCTCTCCTCCTGATCCCCCTGATCCCAGAGACTCTGTGATGCTGGAGCAGGGACGGGGGAGGGGAAGATTGCCTATTCTTATAGAGTCTGACATCCTGTTGTATGGACAGGAGTAGGAGACGTTTGCCCATCCCACCCTTAGGGGATCTGGAAAAACTGCACTTCCAACCTGGATCAGCCCTTCCTGGACGCCCCGTCGGCCTTCTTGTCGGGGGAGGTCTCGCTCCTCGCCTTGTGCAAGTACCCGCTGGGGCAGGATGGGGTGGCGGACGACCTCCTCCCGTCTGCTCAGACGCCGGTTGCCCCACTTGGGGGGCTGGGTTTGCGCTTGGACTCTGACAAAACAGGCCTTTTACTCACAGAACTTAAAATACACACTACATGTTTGAATGAAATTAGAATTCTTCTGGAAGGGCTATCAGCGGTAGCAAACTGACCGCAGACTGAATGCTTAGCCCCATGTAACTTGACATCGGTTGATTCCTTTGGGGTAGGTTCGAAATTGGGCGGCCAGAATATAGAGATTGTAGCTTCTAGCTCAACTTTTAAATCCCCCAAATCTGCAGAGTCGTACTCTGCTGATAAGGCGATTGTGATGCCGGAGAGTTCTTCTCCCGCACCACAAAAAAAAGGAATAAAAAGCATTTGCTGAACCAAAAATCCTTTGAGTAAAGGCTTGAATAAACCCACCCGAAATTCTTGGCGAACCCTAATAAGGGAGGAGGTGGCGGATAGTGATATTCTTGGCCACGGCCTAGATATCGACCTCGAGGAGGTTTCCCCGATTGAAATGGGAGATGGATACCCAGCAAAAAATACCCTTTCTGAGGAAATGTCCCACAAAGGGACAAACAAAAATAAAAATCCTCATAAATTTCAAAATTATATGAGCGGCAACAATCAGTTGATTGCGCCGAAGTAGGATTCGGTTAAATGCACTGAAGTAAGAGGCGTGTATCCACTTTTTTCTAAGAAACCCATCAACCCAGTCAAATCTTCTTTCCCCTCTGATAAAAGTAGAGTGGTAAACACAGAGACAGAAATGGTGCCACTAGTCCAAGAAGAGGATTCTTCTATTTCATCTGGACCAGATAGGGAACTTGCACTCCCACCCTCAGATCAGAGTCAGAATGCCGTAACTTTGCCGCTTGTTAATATTGATGCTGCCACGGGTAGATACGTCCCATGCCTCACCGAGAGTGATGACATCAAGTTCACCTCAGGCACTTCTAGTTTCGACTAATCCCTTTAAACCAACTGGAGTGGAAGAAGGTGAACTTCATTTAAAAAATCCTATTTTGGAAGCTTTCATCAGAACGACAGTGGCGCAGATGATGGACCACTTGATATTCCTCTTTCCACTGAGCCGCTTAAGTCGTGCGCCCAGCATGAACAGGGCCAGCTGAGGGAAGTGGTGCTCTTGAGCGGAGGGGTTGCTGTACAATCGTTAAACTCTCCTTTGGGTTCTGAACATCCCAAACCCATGGTAGCTACCACTGACAACAAGTGCCTTGACACCAACCATAATGAGGGAATGACAGTACTGCTAATCCCGACAGATCCGCATGGGAAGGTTTCTAACTCCCTATTCCATAGTAATCTAAAATCTATCCAGTGGAGGCAACCTTGTTATCCGGACAATCCAAGTGTAATCCTATATTATCTGTTTGACTATGGGGCTCTGCCTCCCTTAATAGAGGGTGAGCTTTGGCTCTAATAAATGAGATTCCTTCCCTAAGGCTTCTATCATCTGCTGATATAAAATTGGTAGACTTTATTCACCCGAAGCGCTATGACCACGTACGTTTGGTATTTCACTCCCGCTCCATTTACGATGCTATTCTATTAGAAAGCCCCCACTGTAATTGCCTTTAAACCAACTGGAGTGGAAGAAGGTGAACTTCATTTAAAAAATCCTATTTTGGAAGCTTTCATCAGAACGACAGTGGCACAGATGATGGACCACCGCCTATGTCCACTTGATATTCCTCTTTCCACTGAGCCGCTTAAGTCGTGCGCCCAGCATGAACAGGGCCAGCTGAGGGAAGTGGTGCTCTTGAGCGGAGGGGTTGCTGTACAATCGTTAAACTCTCCTTTGGGTTCTGAACATCCCAAACCCATGGTAGTTACCACTGACAACAAGTGCCTTGACACCAACCATAATGAGGGAATGACAGTACTGCTAATCCCGACAGATCCGCATGGGAAGGTTTCTAACTCCTTATTCCATAGTGATCTAAAATCTATCCAGTGGAGGCAACCTTGTTATCCGGACAATCCTAGTGTAATCCTATATTATCTGTTTGACTATGGGGCTCTGCCTCCCTTAATAGAGGGTGAGCTTTGGCACTAATAAATGAGATTCCTTCCCTGAGGCTTCTATCATCTGCTGATATAAAATTGGTAGACTTTATTCACCCGGAGCGCTACGACCACGTACGTTTGGTATTTCACTCCCGCTCCATTTATGATGCTATTCTATTAGAAAGCCCCCACTGTAATTGCCTAGGGTATGATATTTTGATATTTAGCCCTGGTTTGAAGCTGCCCAGTTAGGGCGTGGAAATAAGAAGAACTTTTAATGATATACATGGGCAGAGGATCTACGTTTAGCTCTCATCATGAATTAAAGGTAGACGAGGATTCCATTTGGAGATGGCTGGCTTTATCATTGCGTGAATACATCTCACAGCTGAAATCCTTAAAGCAAAATCTTTAACTATAATGCCGATCTCTTGTTATTATCCTGTAATTCCCGTGGACATGCCCATTTGACATCCTCCTCAGAATTATGCGCCAGATGAATGAAATGAATGAAATGTAACATTGTTTGCATCCAGGAAACTCAGATGACCTCCTCGTTTCATTTAGATGGGTTTGATTTACGCTACAAATTGGCTAAGAAGGGGGTTAGTGGGCGTCCGTCGGGCGGTCTATTGACTGCCATTCAGAACGATGAGGGCCTCCATATATTTGATAGCCTTTGCCTTCCCCCTTGTGTTTTGGCAGTTGTTGTGGAGGTTAGGTCCCTCAGCTCCCCCCTCCTTATCCTTATCCTAAATATCTACATGGGTCTCACGGTACATATGTTTGGGGTACATGGTGGATATGTACAAGTCTGTATGCTGGGTGCTCATAGTTTGGGCAGACCCTGCAGGCATGTTTTTACGAGTTGAACTGTGTGTGGCTACAAAAACTGGTTTGGCAAGGATTAAAGGTAGAGGTAGCTGCAACAATGTCAGATGGTCAGTTACGGGCAGGGCTAGGGTTTTTACGACTTGGCAGTATTGTAGAAAGGAGATGCAATCTTTTTAAGTGCATGAGAGCTTGTTATTTATTGTCCAGGGGAATCCGGCCATTTGTTCATGACCCAGCAAAAAACCTGGTGTGAAGGGACACCTAAGGATAGAGTTGACCAATACTTTATGGGTTTTTCATTATTTTCCCAGGTTGTGTCCGCATGCCATGCGTGTTGAATTGATAGTCGTTTAGATCATAATGAAACAAGGATGTCAGCAAGTCTGGGCGGGTGAAATAGTTATCATCGGTTCAAAGAAAAGTTGTTTATTCTCCCCCTCCTCATATTGTTTGAAGTGTCTTTGCAAACCATGTGCATCGCGTCTGGGGTTAGAAGGTCCCAGGCCAGCTGGAATTTGTAATGAATTATATTTGTGTTTAAATGTGTAACTATGTGATGATGTCATGAGCTATAGGTTTGACCAATCATGGGTTGGGGGATGATTTGTAATAAAATGTGTGAGTGTGTTTTAACTATTGCAAAATGTATATGATGTGTGTTCATGTGGTTCAGAGAGACTCAGGTTAGTTTGACTCTACAGAGCCATCTTGCTCCTCCCGGCTCATTGTACAATAAACTTGCTTATGGACAAACATGCACTAGTTTAAGTGGTAGGCCTATTTTGACTTAAGGTGTTTAGAGACCCATCCACACACCCTTCTTCCTTCTTGTTCTTGGGAATCCCCGGGTTTGCTTGTCATGATACAAACTGGGTGAGAGGTGGGACAATGTGTGGGAATTTGAACAATACTCGCTGGAGATGACGTGAGGAGCCTCTTGTGACAGAATGTCATTGGCACAGGTTGGCAATCCCAAGTTTAAAAAAAAAATGTTTATTGTACAATTGGCATTTCTTTTTCAGAAAGTCAGCTCTGCCATTTAGGCCTCCCCTTTTTTAGTGCTCGATGCTGAAAAAGTACATTGCACATGTGCTCTATTGACTGGCCCTTGTTTGTTTGTTTATTGATTTGTATAGCGCACCAAACCCTTAGGTAACTGGGCGCAGCGAGGAATAAGTATACTTAAAGCTTAGTTATATAGTGATAAAGATGCAGTGGGGCAGTGGGCCTGGTACAGAGAATACAAGGGAATACAATTAAGTATAGCGAAGATACAGGCATGCAAGCAAGTACAGAGTAGAAGTGCAGGGTTACATAGGTTGATACTAGGGTTAATGTAGCAGGGTAAATCATACATTGCTAGAGCGCAGCCAGTTGAAAGTGTTGTGCCTAAAGTTAAGGTAGGACTGGTCAGATCTGAGATTGGGTGGTAGTGCATTCCAAGCTTGGGCTGCTTTTACCGGGAGCTGCTTCCGCCGGATTGTTCACGCTTGAATCTGGGTATCTCTAGGCAATGGGAGTTAGCCACTCTGGATAGACGGGTTGAGGTTCTCCTAATCATTCTCTCGGTTTGATAAGGAGGAGCTGCATTATTGAGACATTTGTATGTCAGTGAGACTGTTTTAAGTAAGATCCTGTCACTTATCTTTAGCCAGTGGTGTTCTCTTCTCACATTAGATACGTGTTCTCTGTGTTTGAATGTTGTCAGTTATATATTTGTTGGCTCCTAGGTAAAAGTGCGTTGCAGTAATCTAACTTTGACAGAATTAAGGCATTGGCGAGGATGATGCAGATAGCTTTTGTTAGCAATGGTCTGCATGCCCTGATGAGCTTGCAGGTATAAGCGGTGGATGAAGCCATGGAGCTTACATGTTTCCTTAGGTTTAGAGTGGAATCAAGGTTAAATCCTAATGTTTTCACCTCTTTGACTACTTTAATTATGTTGCCATCTATGTTAAACGCAGAATAGTTGGAGTTGAGTTTTTTTAGGTTGGCCACAAATCCAAGAATCAAGATCTCTGTTTTATCGTCATTCAGACAGAGGCCATGGGGTGCCAGCAATGCCTGAATGAGGAGTTATATCTCATTTACCAAGGCCGTATCAGAATCAAAGTTGCCCGAACGGGGAATGAGTATCTGGATGCCATCCGCATAATTTGTGTAGGTGACACCCAGTCTGTCCAACTTGTCAAATAGGGGCTTGGTAAATATGTATACATGGTTGGTGAAACGCAAGAACATTGCGGAACGCCACATATAGTCTGGATCGGGTCAGCTGATGCCAATGTGGAGAAAACTCTCATTGTTCTATTATCTAAGAAGGACTGGACCCAGGCAGCAGCATCGCTCGAGAAGTGGGCAGCCGATGTTAGGTGTTTGCACAGAACTGCGTGGTCCACCAGGTCGAAGGCAGCCTACAGGTCGAGGAGGAGCAGCATGGCAGTTTTTCCTTGTGTACTGTAACATCAGAAACTGCCACATAATTTGGCAAAATGGCAGCCTTTCAGTAACATGAACATTCTTGACAACAGAGCCTTCTGAAATATAAATTAATTCCAGCCATGGGCCACACTTAACTGTCGGTTCCTTTGACCGAAATTATATAAAACTGTGTACTGCCAAAGCCTGGTGGCAGATTAGTAACACATAAATATGAAGCTCTATCTTGATAGAAAAAGTGGCCTCTTAAGAGATACAGTTATAATTGTCAAAAACCTGTATGTCATTTTATTGTCAATGTGGTTTCCAGGAGCTAGCGCAACTGTCATAGTTTTGTGTATTTCTCTGTGGGGCTTATTTCACTCACAACAAAACTGTTGGGTCCACTACATACTACCAGGTATAAGAAGGGGAAATGACACCAAGGATGTAATTACTGGTGTCCCTCTGATGTAAAACAGCCAGACAGAGGGGGGGGGGGGGAGTTGAACTAGACCAGAAGAGAAGTTGCAACCAGAAGAGGGGTTCCTGGAAATTCGAAGACCTCTCACTGCCTGTGCTGCCGCCCCATTTTCGGCAGACAAGGCACACTGGGAGCTCACATCATAAGACAAACCTCTGGTTACAACAGCTGAGGTTGGCCCCTTTACAGAAGGTTTGAACAGGGCCAAATCGGTGGTGGTAAAATTAGTATATAAGGGATTGATACCCTCCTCCTTCTGCCCTCAAATCTTTGAAATCTAGATGAAGGATTTCACTGGAACTTCGTTAGTATACAGTCTGGCCAAAGCATTCAGCCATTAAGGTGAAGATGCTTTCCAAGGTGGTCAGACATCCACTCAATCACTTCAGACGAACATTGACGTGACCTGCGTATGGGAAATGCCTTTCTGATGCTGAGACACTAGTCCCTAGTACTGCTGGACGTGGCAGCCCCTGCATGTGTCCTCTAGCTAACTTACTGACTGGGAAGGGGTTATCTTACCCTCTGAGACACTGAACAGGATACCACAGCAGCCAATGAGCAAAGGAAGATCTTTGGGTTATGTATCCCATCTTACTTTCGAGCCAACTTGACTGCTTTCGAGTCATTTCAAGCTAAATGTGAGAACCATACAGCTGCCTTGTACATGCCATGCATTTTTTAAAACCCTTTTCAATGGAAAACTAGGCCCCGCCTGCCTGTTCTCCAGCCGACCAACACTGCAGACCGCATTGCTGGATCCTGTTGAACGGACCTGACCGTCTCAACACTGTTCCAACCCATTGGAAAGCCCCCATCCTGACCATCTTAAAGCTGAACTGACCCATTGGGAAGCGCCAGACTCGACCATCTTGATGCTAACGTCACCCACTAGATTAACACCAAGAAGCCCGGCTTGATGCTGTCAACCCCCAAGAACAGCACTGAAAGATATCTGCAGTGGTTCTCTTCCTGTTGCACAGTTTTAAGGGCCCAGTGTCATTTAAGATCCCACTCATTACCTTTTAAAGACATATTCTTAAAACGTGAACATTGCTGCAAAAACAATTGCCTGATGTCCTCTGTCTTCATACTCAGAGTGTCCCTTTTATCCTTTCCACACATCTGCATATTCTGTGTATTCTTTTACAGGGTTGGGTTGCTAGTATTTTTTAAAGTACATTTGTTTTTTTAGTTTAATTACAAACTTTCTATATGACTGGAACCTTGATTGGACGTTATTTTGGCACCACCCTTCGCCCTTTGGTGTGCCACAAAGACAATGTTCTCACAGTTTGTGCCTTACAAACTAGCAATAAAGAAAATAGATACAATATAAATCCAGCCAGATTGATAGTGTATTGCCCACATCTTCCTGAGATGGGGTTAAGGCCAGTTTGCTCTTCAGTGAAATAGTGCCGGTACCACTGCTAAAGGATATGGGTCCCTTCGCACTCTTAAGGGATACAAACCCCTTTTCACCCAGAAGAGGTATGGTGCCCATCCTAACCTTAATGCATATATTGCCTAACCTAGTTATTGCCTGAACCTAATGGATATATTGCCTGCATGTAATGGCTATAGATGTTTTATCTGTGGACCCTGGAAAGAGCAGCTATGGGCAAAACAATTACTTAGCAAAGCCTGCTTCCCAAACACACAACTAACATGCATCATCTATGACATATTGCAAAGGCCATGTGACGAATGAACCTCCGGGGTACCAGTGGTCATGGGGTAAACATCAGTTTCTAAACCATTAATTAGCCTCACACCTCTAATACACTATAAGGAATCGGAACAGATTGGAATAACAAGCAAATTATAAACCTCCTTTTCCAATTTTGGTAATATGGACGTAGCACATCAGGCTTATCTCTGAAAGTTCGTGGATTGTTGTTTAGTTTCAACACAGCGAAAATCCAATTATTACCCAATGATAAACGGGACTGTCCAGTTAAGGTTGTATCAAAAATATCTACTTTTATTCATTATAATATTCATTATCTTCATTTATATCAACACTACGAAATACAACCCACCATGTAAGGGAATGCAGAGGACAGACAGTTTCAAAGAAGGACATGGGATGCACTCTGGATACTGACAGGTTTCCTGGTTTCAGCACAAAGGGAGCAATGGGTCCTAATATGTCCCTAGGGGTCTTCTGGGAAGGGCCAAGGGGGCAGTACCACAATGTACCTTGTGCTTTAGGTGTTCTTGGTGCTCAACAGTGTTGAGTCTACTTGAGAGCGATTTGTAGGCTTCTGTGATAGAGTTCGAGACAGTAGTCGGCTGCTGGTATCAGGCGACAAGATGGTTCGGCGCGCGAAGCTGAATGAGCGGCTGCATGCTGGTCTACACAGTGGCTCAGGGTCAGGAATTATATGGCATTTATAACGCACCTATACACAAGTGTTTCAAGGCACAAATCGTTGTCTCTGTGTTGAATGGTGGTTCTGAAGCACTGGTCGAGACGTCTCAGAAGTCTTTAAGCAACAGTGGCTTGACAACATTCAGCGTTGCCGTCGGTTACGGATCAAGGAACTCGACTGGGTTGAAAATGTTTTAAGGCGGATGTTGGTAGATGCTCGTTGAGGCACTTTTCCCTGCTTCTTCGCTGGGCTTGTGTCGTCCTTTAAGGCAGACAGCCCACCCCTGTGGAGTTTATTTCAGGCTGCTGCCTTGTCCTTGGGTGTAGATTCAGAGACCTTCTGGCACTTCCTATCCAGGAAGCTTATTGCAGAGTCTTGCAGGGCATGCTGTGTGCCGGCTGGCTACCGGTTCTAGAACGGCTGGAGTGTCCTCTTGAGTTCTATACCCCCCCTTTCCCCTGGGAGATGTTTAGGAGAGAGATATTGCTTCCCTCTTGAATATCCTGGCCTTCTTCACTGGCGGAAGATGTAAGGCAGACTGTACCTTCAGCCAGGGTCCAAGGTTCAGTTCTTCCTAACAACTAGTCTTCAGGTGATCTGCCAAAAGAGGGGTTCTGCCCTCTTTTAAAGCCAAGTGGGCCATAGTGATTGGTATAGACTAGGCCTTCCTTAATGAACCAATCCTGGGGTCCCTACCACCAATCCTCCTGTATGTGTGAGGTCATGCCCAGAGTGCTTTGCAACAGGAAAGGTAAAGGTGAAAACAGGAACAAGGTGTGCCCCAGAGCTAAAATGGCGGAATCCTTCTCTCAATAGACAGAGCTCTGGACACACTCCCTTGTGATACTAAGTCCCACCCATCTTCCTGTTTGTTGTTGTTCAGAGTCTCTCTGGTTAATGGTCATCACTGTGGTTCCTGACTAAAGCGGCAGGTCTCCCTTGATACTGCAACAAGACTAGACTCTCTGGCTCCTGCAAACCACATTCTCGCATTTTATGAATGGTTCCCCCTAGTGGGTTGGCCTACTGTAAACAGCAAACCCAGTCATGACAGTTCACTGCCCTTGATACTGAGAGGCGGGAGCGGGCTTCAGGTTGACACAGTTGCATATGAAAGATTGTTGGGTTTGCTGCCTTCTTTGTTATCCTCTGTAGCCAGGCCCTGTGTGGGCCTGTTTGAAATACCCCCTATTGGTATGATGATCGCTGCCACCAGCTGCAGGGCCTAACAAAAGAGCAGGGCAGATCCACAGAGCCTTCGTTAGTTAATCAGGCTGACCATGGCAGGGGGAAGATTGGTCCTCCCCCTTCCTGGAGATGTCATTGTTTACTCATGGCTGTTAAATTCTAACTAAATATAACCGGAGCAGACTGCACCTGTATGCTGTGTCCACCACAGCCAGATTACACAGGTCTAAGCTTTGTCGTGATACGAGCATAGAAAATGTGTGTTGATTGGCCCCAAATATTTTCCTGTGGTTGGTTTACCATCATTCCATTTTAATGAAAAAGTTCAAAAAAGCCCAGGCGAGCGCACACCCACCGGCCGGATGGTGGAATTCCTCACAGGCCAGTTGTTGGATCCTTAGCCCATTCCCGGAAGGAAGTCCTAACTGTGTCAGAATGGTGGGAGAGCAGAGATAGTAATTTGCCATTAGTGTTACTGGAGAGTTAGTTCAGCTAAGAGCTGCTTGCCTTCAGCTGCATCTAAAATGTTTTCTTTCTCTGTGCTCTTATATTTTATATAATTTTTCTTGAATGTTTAACATTTCTCCAGAGATACCCTGTTACAGACAGGTTCATAGCATAGTACTTCACTCAAACCAACGATACTTTGAAAGAAATCACAGTTTAATAGATTGGAATCATTAAATAGAAAGCTCATCAAATAGTATTGCCTTATAGACTGAGGGATGGGTCATTATCGTTGGATAACGGTCCCCTCCCCCCACCTACCTTAAACTGATGGTTGAGGCAATGTGAAAACCATAAGTTGGAAGGTTCTTTCTCACAGGCGATAATGACCCTGTAAGTTTTATATAGCAATATAAACGTTGAAGTTGTGGTAGTGAAGTAAAAAAGGTTAGTTTAATAGTGAGTGAAGTAAATACACAAAATGTTAGTACATTAAATGCTTCCTTCTTTAATAGTTAAATAATAACATTTTTGTAAAAGTGAATGGTTTTTCTATACAAAAGTGAGAATATTTCATTTGTATTTATTTTTATTGTTTAAAGCGCGAGCCTAGTTTGAGAGCAGTGCACTGCTGTACACAGTGTGGGCAGCCGGCATTTGGGCTGGCATCTTTTAACCAGTACTGTGAGTCACGGTCTATGCCAGTATGTGTGTCCATTGTGATCAGTTCTTGGTCAGGTGTTATTAAAAATGCCATGTTTTGAGAGATTTGCAAAATTGGAGAATTGTGTGTCGATACCAGGATCGAGGTCCAGAGGATGGGTGCGTGACAAGAGAAGGATTCTTTGCTGATCCTCTCTTTGCGGATGAGTTGATATTCAAGCCGGTTTATTGATTGCTGCCACCAGATATGTGGAGCTTAGCTGCCAGGTATGCTGGTGTGCCACTCATGACTGCTTTGTAGATGATACATGCAGTCTTGAACAGTATCCTGGCCAGGTGATAAAGCCAATGTAATTTGCATAGGATGGGGGTGATTCTGTCAAATTTCAACTTACCCGTAATAAGACGTACTGCTCCGTGGGTCCTCCGACGTATTCCATATCTATGACAGTAATCACCACAGCTGTGCTGCTTCGGAAAATCTTCGGCTTCTGCGTCCTGCGTCGATGACGTCGATACGCCGCCCTCAAGGACCTCCTCCGATGGCCGACGTTACTGGATGTTATAAATAGGACACACGACGCCAGTAGCCTCAGTTCCGTTTTTTCCGCAAACGTGTTCGCTTCGGAGATCTCGGCGCGCCTCGACTCTTTGGCGTTTCTGTTCTTTCTCGGTTCTTCGAACCTGTTCATATTGTGAAGTCTTTCTTTGTGATGATGTCTACCTCGTCTTCCACACCACGTCTGGCCCTTAAGAAGTGCGGGGACTGTGGGTCCAAGATGTCGGTAACAGACTCGCGCAACGCCTGCCTCTGGTGCCTCGGGGAGGCCCATGACACAGATGACTGTGTCGACTGCCAGTCGCTCACGTCCAAAGCCTTGCTGGAGTGCAAGAAGTTGTTATCGGTAGGTAAGGTGTCCAAGCCACGGAAGTCGAGGTCTGCGGGGCTTTCGACTGACGATTCGAGGGTCGACTCTCCGTGTCGTCGTCGGAAGTCCAATCGGTCTCGGTCCCGGAGTCGGTCCCGCCTCTCCTCTGCCCCTTCGAGGCACTCCCGGAAGCGCCGGCCTCGGTCGCCTTCCCTGCTCGGACAAGGGGACTCGTTCTCGTCATGCCCGTTCCATGTCCCGGTCCTCGACGCGGTCGAGACCGTGTGCACCTGTGGTGTCTTTGAGGAAGACGGTGGCGCGGAGGTCGCTGACGGACTCTTTCGAGGCCCCGCCTCCAAAGAAGTCGTCGACGCCATCGGCGCCCAGGCTGTCGAGGGACACGCTCGGGGCTCCGGCCTCGAGGACTGTGTCGACGCCATCGATGCTGTCGGCGCCGCGTTCGGTGTCGACGCCGATTCATTCAACACCCTCGACGCCTTTCGAGGCTGTTTCGAGGGGGGTTCCCTGGTGGTCGGTGGAACCACCTAGAAAGGCTCTGGCAAAGGTCAAACATGGCTTTGTTCCACATTCTGTGCCTTCCTACCGCCAGCTTGAGTTTATTTCAGAGGTGGATGAGGGCTCTGATGATGGCATGGTTCCGGATACGGTGCCGGACGAGATTCTCTCGGGCCATAGCCAAATTGAGGACCTGCGGCAGTCCCTGCACGATGCCAGTGGGCTGGAGACCTCTCCAGAGGTGGAGTTTTGTAGGCCTGAGCCTGGCACTCATGCCGACTCCTCGTACCGGCGCCTTATGTCCAGGGTCACAGAGTACTTGGGATGGTCTGCTCCCCCAGGGGATTTTTTTCAGGATGACCTTACGGATATCCTCGACCAAGGTCCACCAACTGACCCTGTACTGCTGTTTCATATGGCTCTACAGAGGAGGGTGGCAGCGGCATAGACTGCTCCGGAGAGTCTCCCGGCAGTGGGCAAGTCTTTGCCGCGAAAATACCGCCCAGCCAGTAGCGACCCCTGCTACTTGACCAAGCACCCCACTCCGCAGAGTTTGGTGGTGCAGGCGGCTACGGCCCCGGCAAAGCAGGCGCTGTATCCTACAAGCCCTCCTGATAGGGACGACAAGCGTTTTGACAGCTGGACGAAGAAAGTGTTTTCTTCAGGGGGTATGACGCTTCAGGCGGCCAACTCAGTTTGTGCCTTGTCACGTTTCACGCACACACTGTGGAACTGTGTTTCCTTAGCGGCTGACCATATTCCCGAAGGGGACGAACAGGATGGTTTCCTTGCCATTGTTCAGGATGGCAAGGATGCCATGTGTGAGGCCGTTCAGTCGGGTTTGGACATGGCAGATTGCGTCAGCAGGTCCATGGCGGCGAGCACCGTGATACGCAGATTTGCGTGGTTGCGGAAGTCGGGGTTTGCTCCTGATGTGCAGGCCCGGCTCCTCAACATGCCCTTTGACGGGGAACATCTTTTTGGCAGCAAGGCTGACGAGAGCCTTGAGAGGTTGCAGACCTCCAAAGCTGCAGCAAAGTCGTTGGGCGCTGCAGTTCGCCAACCTCTGCCTTTTCGTCCTAGGGGACAGCAATGGAGGGGAGGTTCCTTTTGTTATTACTCATCCTTTGGTAAAGCGAGAGGAGCTGCCAGTCAAAGGGGCCACCGTAGGAGTGCCAGAGGTGGAAAACAAGGTACTCGAGGTGCCAAGGCCGCTCGGGCTGTTGCCTCTTTGCCCTCAGGCAACGCCGCAGCCGCTTCAGCTCAGTCATGAGGCCATGTCCCATGGTTCGCCGGTTGGGGGAAGGCTGGCGCAACATCTTGCAGAGTGGCCGGATCCGCTCCTTGCGCAGAAAATTCTATCCCTGCTGGAGAAAGGCGCCATAGAACTGGTGCCTGTAGCGGAGAGGAACAAGGGATGGTATTCCCCTTATTTTTTGATTTCCAAGAAAGACAGGGGATTGAGACCCATCATGGACTTGCGCGGTTTGAACAAACTCCACAGGAAGACCAGTTCAAGATGGTTACTCTCTCTCAAGTCCTCAAGGCCCTTCAACTTCAGGACTGGTTGGTGTCTCTCGACCTCAAGGACGCTTATTTTCATGTGCCAACACATACAAAGCACAAGAAGTACCTGAGGTTCGCGGTTGGCGACTCGCACTTTCAGTTTCAGGTCCTGCTGTTCGGATTGACCTCCGCCCCGAGGGTCTTCATCAAGCTCCTGGTAGTGGTGGCAGCGCACCTCAGGAAAGGGGGGATTCACGTCTACCCCTACCTGAACGATGGGTTGATCAGGGCGCGCTCTCCCGAGCAAGTCCTGGATCATCTGTCAGTTACCTGCCACGCCCTCCACAAGCTGGGCTTCTCCCTTATTTTAAAGAAGTCCCATTTGACACCAACTCAGAGGCTCCAGTACGTCGGAGCATCGCTCGATCATCCCTGGGGCAGTGTTTTCCTCCCCAGGTGAGGGCTCATCACATTCAGCAGATGGTGCACAAGTTTCAGCTTGCCCAGAGTCTCCCAGCGTTCGAGTTCTTGAGATTGCTCGGCCTCATGGCATCCTGCATTCTTCTGGTGCCTGAGGCCAGGTTGCGCATGAGATCTTTGCAATGGGCACTCAAGCTCCAGTGGTCTCAGTCCTCTGGCAGGATGTCGGACTCTCTGTTCAGGTGCCGTCCTCGGTCGCCCAGGACCTTCTGTGGTGGGCCGTCGAAGACAATCTGATGAAAGGGGGCTCCATTTTGGCTACCCTGGCCAGAGATGACGATCGTGATGGACGCATCACTCACGGGATGGGGAGCTCATGCCAACGAGTTGACAGTCAGCGGTCGTTGGTCTCCGTCAGAGTCCAGACTCCATATCAATCTGTTGGAGCTTAGGGCCGTCAGACTAGCCCTGAAGGCTTTTCTACCGATTGTGCGAGGGAAGAATGTCCTGATCCTGACGAACAACACGGTGGCCATGCACTACCTCAACAAAAAGGGGGGGGCAGGGTCACTTCCTCTGTGCAGGGAGGCGATGCAGCCCTTGTTCTGGGCAATCCAGCAGGAGGTTTTGATCTCGGCAGTTCATCTGGCCGGAGACGAAAACGAGACGGTGGACGCTCTGAGCAGGCAGAGTGCGATCTCTCACGAGTGGGAGTTGGCTTAGGAGATTCTCCTGGAGATCTTCACCATTTGGGGGACCCCTCAAGTGGATCTCTTCACCTCCAGTGTCAACCCGAAGTGCGAGAGGTTCTGCTCGCGGGAATTTCTTCCAAGAGGAGCCTTAGGAGACGCGTTCGTGGTGGAGTGGTCATTCCCACTGCTGTACGCGTTTCCTCCAGTCCCTGTCATCCCGCAAGTACTGCGAAGGTTACGGAGGTTCGGTTCCCGGATGATCCTCATTGCTCCGACGTGGGCCCGGAGGACGTGGTACCCGGACCTTCTCGACTTGTCCATCTGCCCTCCACGTCGTCTTCCCTACCGAGACGATCTGCTCTCACAGGAGGGGGGTCAAGTTCTCCATCCAGAGGTCAGATCCCTCAACCTTCACGCTTGGTTTCTGAAAGGTTGAGGTATAAGGATTGGGACCTCCCTGAAGATGTGATGGAGGTGTTGCTCTCCGCCAGACGGCCAGCAACAAAGTCCCTGTACCGTTGGCGTAAGTTCTGCGACTGGTGCAGGGTTAAGAATGTGGATCCTTTTGCATGTGACATTCCTATGGTTCTGTTTTTTTAGCTTTCTTTGGCCCACAGGGGCTTGCATGTGGGTACCGTTAAAGGTTACCTGGCGGCGCTGTCCATATTTAAGCGCTCGTCTGAAGAGTGTTCTATTTTAAAATTCCTTTAATTTCTCAGTTTCTGAAAGGGCTCACTAATGTGTTCCCTCCGTCACCTTTCCAGGTGCCCGGTTGGGATTTGAACCTTGTTCTCAAGTTTCTGATGGGTGCTCCGTTTGAGCCTTTGCATTCATGCCCTTTGAGACTGTTAACTCTTAAAACTGTATTTTTGGTTGCGGTTACTTGCGCTCGCAGAGTGAGTGAGTTACAGGCACTTTCAGTTAAGCCACCCTTCACTGTGTTTCATAAGGACAGGGTTGTCCTTAGAGTTTGTCCTTCCTTTCTTCCGAAGGTGGTGTCGGAATTTTATTTATGCCAGAAGGTTGTTCTTCCAGCGTTTTATCCTCCTCCACATCCTGGTAAGAAAGAGGAGAGGCTCCATAGGCTTGATCCTAGGAGAGCGTTAAGCTTTTATATTTCACGCATGTCCCGGGTCAGAGTGGACGATCAACTCTTGATTGGTTACGCTGGAAAGCGTTTGGGACAAGCTGTGACGAAACAGACTTTGTCTCGCTGGATTATTTTTGCTATCTCCGAGTGTTACCGCTTGGCGGGTAAGGACCCACCGGTCGGCTTATGGGCCCATTCTACTGGGGTATGGCTGCCTCTAATGCCCTACAGAGGGGTGTTCCTTTTAGTAACATCTGTGATGCAGCCACCTGGGCTTCGGTACATACTTTTGTACGTCACTACTCCCTCGATTCTATCCGGGGGCAGGATCTGGCCTTTAGCAAGGCGGTCCTTTACTCCGCAATTTGATGGGGCATTCTAAATTTCTGTTTTCTAAATTCTTTTCCCACCTCCTTGCAATGGTACTGCTTTGGGAATCTGTCATAGATATGGAATATGTCAGAAGACCCAATCCCCTCGAAGAACAGGCTCTAGTGTCGCACATCGATGGGAGAAGAACAAGTTACTCTCTTACCTGGTAATGTTCTTTCGATGGGATGGTCTGACGACGTATTCCATATCGCTCCCTCCCTGCCTTCCCCGCTACAGAATTTCTTATGAGATTGCAGCTTACGTTTCCGCAAGGCTTTGTGTGTCAGACTGGCAGAAGACTGGTGCCACACGTTCTGGGGAAAAAACTACAACTGAGGCTACGGGCGTTGTGCGTCCTACTTATAACATCCAGTGACGTCGGCCGTCGGAGGAGGTCCTCGAGGGCGGCGTATCGACGTCATTGACGCAGGATGCAGATGCCGAAGATTTTCCGAAGCAGCACAGCTGTGGTGATTAGTGTCATAGATATGGAATACGTCGTCGGACCATCCCATCGAAAGACCGTTACCAGGTAAGAGAGTAACTTGTTCTTCTCCCATCGATGTGCGACACAAGAGCTTGCACTACGGTCCAGAAGTCCTGCGGCGGTAGAAGTGTTTGATTTTGCACAAGTGTGGAGATTTGGAGTCAGGCCATTTGGGTCAAAATTCGGGATTTTGTTGAATCGAGAGTAGACAGTGGAGTGGACAATTTTGCATCAGTTAAGTTTGTGGTTGGCAGTCAACATCCAGGACTGAATGATGGCCAGGTAATCACAGAGACAACTTATCCTGAGATGCGAGAATGGGGTCGGGGGTCTGTAGGCTTGGGTCTGTATGTTTGCACCCCTGTGTGTGCGCTGAGATACAAATCGTGGCAGGGGTCTGTGTGTTTGCAGCCTCGTGTGTGCCGGGACAGCATCTTTACGAGGTTCATGCAGTAGAGGCAAATATTTCATAAAACATTTCCCTCAGAACATTGCCCTCAGAGGCTGCAGCCCCTGGACATGCTTTCCTCGTGAAAGACAGCATTCACAGACCTAGGAACGCAGGATGGGCAACATTTAAATGTAAATGTCGTTTTCAGTCACAATTTGAGGCGGATGTCAACTAGGAGGGTTGAGAGTAGCATTTGCACATCCTATAATAGCCCATGGCTGCAGCCTCCCAGGGCAACAGCACATCTTTGTGTGGGAAGCAAGCGCTCATTCCTGCTAATTTCCGCTTCTCCTGGTTACGACCTCATCTCCCAGTTGCAGCTGACAGGTTAACGATCAAGAAAGTGCTCCAATCCACCTTCCTGCAGACAGTCTACAAACGGGGAACAAACATACACTTCAGACTCCGTTCAACGTTTCCATCGCTGGTATTAAATACGAGTGAAGGCTTTGATCATCTGCGTACAGTGCTTAATTAAAAATAGTCTGCCGTGCATTGCATTAGGCTGCTAACAAGATCTTCAGTGTGTGGCAACAAAAAAACGAACAGCCTTTACATTCATGAGTATGTGCATGCTATCGAGCATTGTAGGCCACACGGGGCGTGCGTGTATCCCAAGCTCTGAGGATTTGCTACATTCCTTTTGTGTCAGAGTTTTACCCAAAAGGGAGTTTTTTTGATAAAAATGTGATGCAAATTGTGCATTTTAAAGAATATTTATGCAGTAATAGCTGGCACACACTAGCATTTTGTGTTTTTGGTTCGGGTATTGCTCTATAGGCCAGTCTGAACCTGCAGGAGACACGCCGAGTGGGGTTGTACTGGTTGACCCATCCCTCACACACATGTGCAGCATTGGGGGCTATTTACTAATGTGCCATAACAGACCCCTCCTACCAGCACATGGAAACGGTACAGTGGGAGACAGCTCTGACTGTATTGTTCATTTCATTTTCCAGGAGGGGTCTGTTTTGTTTTCAGCCTCTGTATGTTTGCAATCCGAGATGCGAGAATGGGGTTTTCTTTATGCCTCGGTATGTATGTTTGCAGCCCTTTGTGTACCGAGGTGTGAATTGTGGCAGAAAGCAGGGTGGTCTGTGTGTGGGTGTCTGTATGTTTGCAGCCTCCTGGGTGCCCAAATAGCAGTTTAACCTTTCAGTTATCTTCCCGTGCTTGCCCTCATGTAAGTTTTGTAATATTCAGACATGGTATCCAGGAGTTTGCCTGTGATGGATAGCAAGCTGCACTTTTCAAGTAGTAACATTCACTTTGCCCATTTTAAAAGTAGGACATGCCGGAAATAGTATTGACCCTTAGACTGGAGCTGTATAAATAAATTGATTCTTATCCAATAAGGTTCTATGTGATTTTAACAAATTAAAAAAGAAAGAATACTTTTTTACCCAAACAAAAATGAAACAAAGCTTTAAAGGCATAGTCCAGTAAAAAATGTTATTGTCCCTACGGGTCGGCCATGTTTTTTTAAGCCTAAGTGGCTCGATTTTAGAAAACTTTCCTATGGACCTTACCCGAGTTTTCGTCCATTAAACGCACGCGAAAACAGGCACCAGGGAGCCGCCTTTTTGTGATAATCCTATCACTTGCCTCATCGCCCTGGCTGACCTGCTTCTGCGGCACTAAATCAATTCCCCCGCCCCTGAGCCTGACATTATCAAAACATTCATATTCCCCGCCTCTCTCCATGACGTTACTGTGCTACTTAGGCAAACGCACCCAGTCGTCTTCTCCGCGACTCCACACAGAACCCGGAAACCAACATAGACCATCTCACAACACAGCGCGCCACAATTCGGAATATGAAACTGTACTTTAAAATCAAACAGCAACACGGTTCATTTGGTAAAGTACATTTATTTGACATTAAATGTTTAGAGAATATTCAGCAATTGCCATATGAACTCCGAAAGCCATTTATTTTCTTTTATCTGTATCCGCAATGGTACACAGGGTGTTGCTTTTTGTTAAAAGAAGCACTTTGGAAGGACGGTGAACCGCAAGGCTGTTCCATCAACTAGGCACTAGTCCATCGTAAAGGTTGATATGTTGCTTCTAGCTACTAGTACAGCGTAAGGGCATGTGGGCCCTTGGCGATCGTCCCATAATATGGTTAACGTGATCCAGTTGTTCACAAGAAGCTGCAGGTGTCTATTGAAGAATCCGTCTGCCGGTGTCTCAAACCGATGACAGTAGCAGAAGGGGAGCAAATACCTGATATGAAAACAAAAAAATTATAATTAGTTTCGCCAGCCTATCTTCATTAATATTACTCATTTTATTTATTACGGCCGATCAGAAACTATTTGCTTGCAAGGATAGCTCAATGGAGTATGTTCGGCTCTAAAATCATTGCGAAAAGTAACGAAATAAATCGAGGCCAACACACAATGAGAAACGACAGTTAGTCTACATGCGTGTGGAATGATATAATATATGATATGGCATTTGTAACGCGCCTATACACAAGTGTTTCGAAGCGCGACGAGGCAGGGGGGGACAAGGGCAGACAGACAACGATCCTACTAGGCCAGGTGTCTTTCAGATCGCGTATGGGGAAGGGGAGAGAGGGGTAAAAGTGCTGTACATGGTTAGTAGAATACAAGATAAATAATAGGGCCAGCTGGTGGCAAGTGCAAGGTAAATGCCGGGAGAAAGGGCCTAAAGGATACAGAGACAGTCCCGTAGTGCAGGTAGGCAGTGCAGGGAAAAGTGGCTGGGGCAAGGACCGAGATCGGTGAGAGCAGTGGACCTGCTTGCCCATGTGCCCACTAGGAACACGTTTTCCTTGCTTTTCCTAGCTCTTCATTCATTCATTTACTCATGCATCCATTCATTAATTCTTCATTCCGGTATAAAAGCGTCTAAAGATTTACTCACATTATATTTGAAATTTCCATTGTGTCTCTGCGTAATGCAGTCTGTAGAACGGACCGTGCTCTTGACAACGATTTTTCGTATACTGAACAAAAATGAAACTCGGTCTAGTTTCTGAATTTTCTGCCTTATCGTCTCTTACGTTATTGCGCACCCCCTTCAAATGAAGTTCTTTCGGCATGGTCCCTGTCTCAAGGTAAAAACAATAGACCCTTATACTTCCAGTGCGACTTGTGGGCCTCTTCTGGGCGCAAGCTGAAAATCAAAGCCGCTGTCCTTCGCATTCTTTATTTGCAACATCCCGTAGTAAAGTCATCTGTGAGAACTTGAAGTTTAGAATCCCTCTATGTAGTGCGCCTCAATGTGCAAATGCGAACTGGCTTCTCTCCCAAATGCCACGGCCCGCTTGTCGCGTTCTAAGGCCCCCAATTTTGTCCCCGTTGTCTGCGAGCTTTGCAGCCCAAATGAAGACATTTAATTTTTGGCGGAAGGTCAGGGAAAGTATAAATTACCACAGGAGTTGAGTTAAAAATGAGATTTATTGTTTGTTTTATTATTTGCAATACGCAAGCCTCCCCTCCGTTAACAGTGCGCAACAGTGCGCAACAGTGCGCAGCATTTACATTTACATGAGATGAGACATGAGAAAAATATATACATACACATATATGAGGTGAATAGAGAGAATTCAAAGATGACACCCAGCTTGTTCGCCACCCATGATGGTGAAGGTAAAGGATTAGGGTTACAGGTACACTGTACAATAACAATTATTTACAAAAAGACAATCGTATTGCAATTATTTAAACCGGGATTTGTACTTCACAATCAGCTGTGCTTCTGGTGGACATGGCACAGTTGCAATGTTCGGTGGCAATGGATCACTGCTCTGCACAGAAACGTCCAAAATTCCATATCTGTGCTTCTCTAACACAGCAACAATAAGGCCTTTCACAAAGTCGAACTGCATTTCATCATAGACTGGTTTGATCACCCATTGCTTACTTCGTTTTGAAAACACCTTAGTGTAGCAAGGCATCCTTACTTATCCCTAGTCCTATATTGTTCACGTCTGACATTGCTGTTATGGGCCAAAACCGCTAGTAGAGTGCGCTGTTTCATGCCCCGAAAGCTAAAATGCAAGCGCTTTGGCCTGTACTTTAGGCACATATTGTGGAATACCTCCAAATCTCCTTTGTGACAGAATTCTGTCAGTCCTCTCAAATCTCTTGATAGAGTTTTGTCGAAAACAATCTTCTCAATGGCTTTGTGTGTCGGTGAAGATGGAATCAACCACTTCTTCTTCCTTGCCTCCTCTGGGGACAAAGGGTCATGTTCACATTGGTGGAAATGTAGGTTTTCTGACCAGCGGTGAACGTTGGTACAGTGGTGCATCAGTGACTGCCATTTTTCAAGTAGTATTTCCACTGACCCTTCACAAGTTTTTGAGCTCCACCAAAGATGGTTGGTGATAGACTGGGACCACTGCAAAATACTTTCAAAACCTTTTTTTTCCTGCAGCCGAGATATTCTTACTGATTGATTTAGCAAGATGCCATACGTCAAATTGATGATTAATAAGCAGGAACTGCTCTCTCATTGTCTTGGCAATTTAAACGTGTCTGTCCGTGGCTAGGAGGTCGATGTGCATTCCCCTTGATTGTAGATATTCCACTGATTTTATAAATCCTAGTTTCTCCATGGCCACTGAGGATGTACATTGTGTTATCTGCACGACCACCAAACTCACAATTTTCTTACTATGCATGTCCTGAAAGTGGTAGGTGCAGTACTTGGCAGAAAATCCAGGGCAGTCGCACTGTCCATCGCCGGCTAGCCTGAAACGTTTCCCTTCGAATGTACTTACTAGAGACAATTGTTCAATTTTCCAAGCATCACTAATGGCCGGAAACAGATAATCACGTTGGTATATGTAGTACAGCGATTTAGAAATGAAATGAGTCCCACAAACTGAAAGAAAGCCTCTAACTTTCTAAAACTGGAGCCATTAAAAAGCGATGCAGCTGCACACAGTAGATTGCCTGCTGGCATTTTCCCCAGCATCGTTTGTGCAGACCATGAGAACCTATGATTTAATCTACAGGCGGCATTTATTTTGACGTTACTGCCTTTTATTTGACGAGTCACATTAATCAATGGCTTCCCACATACTTTCCCTCTAACGGAAGGCACACATTTCAGCATACTTATAATTTCCATCAAACAACTGTCGAATACAATGTATTTGCTCTCTTTCATTAGACTGTCTTCCTGCGTCAATGTTGTTTCGGCCTGTGACGTTGCGGAGATTTCAACACATTGGAAAGTAATATCGCTGATATCAAGTTCTGATGCATCTATGGATGCTGCGGCTGGTTCATTCTCTGTCATTTCAACATCTGTTACTTCAACATTTATGGGAGAACACAACAATGTCGACAGGTTTTTGGGTGGCAATTTTTTGACGGGTGTAGATTGTGTGAATTGATCTGCAACTACTTCAGAGCAATCTTCAATACATTCAATATCATCTTCTTGTGGTGGTGCGGTCGCACTGTAGCAATGGTCCAATGCAACTTTGCTGTATTCTCCAAACACAGTTAATTCATGTTCTGGCCATTGGACATGAGCATCTCGAGCCTGAACACGCCTTGCCTCAATTAATAGTTCCTCCACAGTGTACATGGTCTGGCAAGGAACATCTCTCATTCGCTTCACTGTCTCTGTATGTATAGTTCGAGGGGATTGGGTCCTCCTACGTATTCCATATCTATGACAGGTAATCACCACAGCTGTGCTGCTTCGGAAACTTTTTTCGGCGTCTGCGTCGATGACGTCGATGCGCCTTCGTCGAGGACCTCCTCCGACGTCCGACGTCATCCGATGTGATAAGTAGGACACACGACGCCTGTAGCCTCAGTTCCGTTTTTTCCACGAACGTGTTGCTTCGTGAATCTCGGTTACGCCTCGACTCTTTGGAGTTCTGTTCTTCGAACCTGTTCGTTTTTGTGAGAAAATCCTGCGTAAGAAGATGTCTTCTACTTCTTCTTCGACCCCGCGTCTGGGCTTCAAGAAGTGCGGGTCCAATATGTCGGTGACGGACTCACACGACGCCTGCCTCTGGTGCCTCGGAGAGGCCCACGACACGGATGACTGTATCGACTGCCAGTCGCTCACGTCCAAAGCCTTACGGGAACGTAAGAAGAAGTTGTCGGTAGGTCGAGTGTCCAAGCCCCGGAAGTCGAAGTCTGCGGGGCTTTCGACAGATGATTCGAGAGGTGACTCTGCGCGTCGTCGTCGGAAGTCTCGTGGGTCTCCTTCTAGGAGTTGGTCTCGCCACTCCTCGGCCTCTTCGAGGCATTCTCGGAAGCGCCGACAGCAGTCGTCTTCCAGGTCCTCTTCTGAGGACTTTGCCCGGCACGTCGCTTACCCCACCAGCCGTGCGACGCCGGTGGAATGGGCTTCCTTCAGGAAGAAAATGCTGGCGATTCTCGAGTCGCAGGGTACTAAACCGTCCGCACCCCCGAGTGGGGTCGGCCGTGAGAGGTCGAGAGACACCGCTCGCAAGAGTGGTCGGCACGAGTCACGGGAGAGGTCCCGTTCGGACAAGGGGACTCGTTCTCGACGTACCTGTTCCAGGTCTCGGTCCTCGACGCATTCGAGACCGTGTGCACCTGTGATGTCTTCGAGGTAGACATCGACGCCTGAGGCGTCGAGGGCATCGACAGGCTTTCTCGAGGCTCCGGCTCCGAGGAAGTCGTCGACGCCGTCGACGCTCAGGTTGTCGAAGGACACGCTCGGAGCTCCGGCTTCAAGGACTGTGTCAACGCCGTCGATGCTGGCGGCGCTGCATCTGACGTCGACGCCGATTTACTCAACGTCGACGCCGATCCTCTCGGCGCCGATGCCTGTTCTCTCGACGCCGGCGCCGATTCACTTGACGCCCTCGACGCCTTTTGAGGCCGGGGTGTCGGAGGTACCCCGTGGCACGGGAGAAACCCCTAGAAAGGCTCTGGTTAAGAGCAAGCACTCTCGGGTGTGGAATATATTTCGGAGATGGATGAGGATTCTGATGGCCTGTTTCCTAGTCAGGTTCCAGATGAGATGGTCTCGGGCCATAGCCAATTTGACGATTTGAGGCAGTCACTGCATGATGCCAGTGGACTGGACACCTCTCCGGAGGTGGAGTTTTGTAGGCCTGAGCCTGGCTCTCATGCCGATTCCTCGTACTGGCGCCTTATGGCTAGGGTCTCTGAGTACTTGGGATGGTCTGCTTCCCCAGGGGAGTTTGTGCAGGAGGATCTCACGGACATCCTTGATGTTGGTCCCCCAACTGACCCGGTACTGCCGTTTCATATGGCTCTACAGAGAAGGGTGGTGGCGGCTTGGACTGCTCCGGAGAGTCTCCCGGCGGTGGGCAGGTCCTTGTCGCGAAAAATACCGTCCAGCCAGTAGCGACCCCTGCTACTTGACCAGGCACCCCACTCCAGAGAGTTTGGTGGTGAAGGCGGCCACGGCCCCGGCAAAGCAGGCGTCGTACCCTACCATCCCTCCTGATAGGGACGACAAACGTTTTGATGGCTGGGCGAAGAAAGTGTTTTCTTCGGGTGGTATGGCGCTTCAGGCGGCCAACTCCATATGTGCCTTGTCTCGTTTCACACACACTCTGTGGAACTGTGTTGCGTTAGCGGCTGAACATATTCCCGAAGGGGACGAACAGGATGGTTTCCTTGCCATGGTTCAGGATGGTAAGGATGCCATGTGTGAGTTTGTTCAGTCGGGTTTGGACATGGCTGAATGCGTCAGCAGGTCCATGGCGGCGAGCACCGTGATACGCAGGTTTGCGTGGTTGCGGAAGTCGGGGTTTGCTCCTGATGTGCAGTCCCGGCTCCTCAACATGCCCTTTGACGGTGAACACCTTTTTGGCAGCAAGGCTGACGAGAGCCTTGAGAGGTTGCAGACCTCCAAAGCTGCTGCGAAGTCGTTGGGCGCTGCAGTTCGCCAACCTCCGCCTTTTCGTCCTAGGGGACAGCAATGGAGGAGTGGTTCCTTTCGCTATTACTCGTCCTTCAGTAAAGCGAGAGGAGCTAGCAGTCAAAGAGGCCAACGCAGGGGTACCAGAGGTGGACGACAGGGTACCCGTGGTGCCAAGGCCGCTCGGGCAGTTGCCTCTTTGCCCTCAGGTAACGCCGCAGCCGCTACCACTCAGTCATAAGGCCATGTCCCATGGTTCGCCGGTTGGGGGAAGGCTGGCGCAGCATCTTGTAGAGTGGCGTGCCATTACTTCAGATGTGTGGGTTCTGGAGATCATAACCAACGGCTACTGTCTTCCCTTTCGGCAGAGGCCTCACGACAATCCACCAGGGAACCTCTCTTTGAAGCGTCCGGATCCGCTCGTTGCGCAGGAAATTCAAGCCCTGCTGGAGAAAGGCGCCATAGAACTGGTGCCTGTAGCGGAGAGGAACAAGGGATGGTATTCCCCTTATTTTTTGATTTCGAAGAAAGACAGGGGATTGAGACCCATCATGGACTTCCGCGGTTTGAACAAACTCCTCAGGAAGGACAGGTTCAAGCTGGTTACTCTCTCTCAAGTCCTCCAGGCCCTTCAGCTTCAGGACTGGTGGGTGTCTCTCGACCTCAAGGATGCTTACTTCCATGTGCCGATCCAACCCAAGCACAAGAAGTACCTGAGGTTCGCGGTTGGCGACTCGCACTTTCAGTTTCGGGTCCTGCCGTTCGGATTGACCTCCGCCCCAAGGGTTTTCACCAAGATCATGGTGGTGGTGGCAGCGCATCTCAGGAAAGGGGGGATTCATGTCTACCCCTACCTGGACGATTGGTTGATAAGGGGGAGTTCTCCCGAGCAAGTCCTGGATCATCTGTCCGTCACCTGCCACTCCCTTCACAGGCTGGGCTTCTCCCTCAATTTAAAGAAGTGCCATTTGTCGCCAACACAGCAGCTCCAGTACATCGGAGCAGTGCTCAACACTTCCCTGGGGCAGTGTTTTCCTCCCCATGTGAGGGCTCTTCACATTCAGCAGATGGTACACAAGTTTCAGCATGCCCAGACGCTCCCAGCGTTCGAGTTCTTGAGGTTGCTCGGCCTCATAGCATCCTGCATTCTTCTGGTGCCAGAAGCTCGCCTGCGGATGAGATCTTTGCAGTGGGCACTCAAGATGCAATGGTCGCAGTCCTCCGGCAGGATGTCGGACCCGGTTCAGGTGCCGCCCTCGGTCGCCCAGGACCTTCTGTGGTGGGCCGTCGAAGGCAACTTGATGAAGGGGGCTCCATTTTGGCTTCCCTGGCCAGAGGTGACGATCGTGACGGATGCATCCCTCACGGGATGGGGAGCTCATGCCAACGAGCTGACAGTCAGCGGTCGTTGGTCTCCGTCGGAGTCCAGACTCCATATCAATCTGTTGGAGCTGAGGGCTGTCAGGCTAGCCCTGAAAGCTTTTCTGCCGACTGTGCGAGGAAAGAATGTCCTGATCCTGACGGACAACACAGTGGCCATGCACTACCGCAACACAAAGGGGGGAGCAGGGTCACTTCCTTTGTGCAGGGAGGTGATGCAGCTCGAGTTCTGGGCCATCCAGCAGGAAGTTTCGATCTCGGCAGTTCATCTGGCCGGAGACGGAAACGTGACGGCGGACGCTCTGAGCAGGCAGAGCACGATCTCTCACGAGTGGGAGTTGGCTCAGGAGATTCTCCTGGAGATCTTCGCCCTTTGGGGGACCCCTCAAGTGGATCTCTTTGCCTCCAGTGTCAACCGGAAGTGCAAGAGGTTCTGCTCGCAGGAATTTCCTCCAAAAGGAGCCTTAGGAGACGCGTTCGTTGTGGAGTGGTCATTCCCACTGCTGTACGCGTCTCCTCCAGTCCCTGTCATCCCGCAAGTGCTGCGGAGGCTACGGAAGTTCGGTTCTCGGATGATCCTCATTGCTCCGGCGTGGGCTCAGAGGACGGGGTACCCGGATCTTCTTGACTTGTCCATCTGTCCTCCACGTCGTCTTCCCTACCGAGACGATCTGCTCTCACGGGAGGGGGGTCAGGTTCTCCATCCAGAGGTCAGATCCCTCAACCTTCACGCTTGGCTTCTGAAAGGCTGAGGTATAAGGATTGGGTCCTCCCTGAAGACGTGATGGAGGTGTTGCTCTCGGCCCGATGGCCAGCAACAAAGTCTCTGTACCGTTGCCGTTGGCGTAAATTCTGCGACTGGTGCAGAGTTCAGAATGTGGATCCTTTTGCATGTGACATCCCCATGGTATTGTCGTTTTTACTTTCTTTGGCCCACAGGGGCTTGCACGTGGGTACAATTAAAGGTTACCTGGCGGCGCTGTCCATCTTTAAGCGCTCGTCTGAATAGTGTTCCTACTTTAAAATCCCTTTAATTTCACAGTTTCTGAAAGGGCTCACTAATGTGTTCCCTCCGTCAACTTTCCTGGTGCCCGGTTGGGATTTAAACCTTGTTCTTAAGTTTCTTATGGGTGCTCCGTTGGAGCCTTTACATTCTTGCCCTTTGAGGCTGTTAACTCTGAAAACTGTGTTTTTAGTTGCGGTTACTTCCGCTCGCAGAGTGAGTGAGTTACAGACACTTTCAGTTAAGCCACCCTTCACTGTATTTCACAAGGACAGGGTTGTCCTTAGAGTTCGTCCTTCTTTTCTTCTGAAGGTGGTTTCGGAATTTCATTTGAGCCAGAAGGTTGTTCTTCCGGCGTTCTATCCTCCTCCACATCCTGGTAAGGAAGAGGAAAGGCTCCCTAGGCTTGATCCTAGGAGAGCTTTAAGCTTTTATGTTTCACGCATGTCCCGGGTCAGAGTGGACGATCAACTCTTTATTGGTTCCGCTGGAAAGCGTTTGGGACAAGCTGTGACGAAACAGACTTTGTCTCGCTGGATTATTTTGGCCATCTCGGAGTGTTACCGCTTGGCGGGTAAAGACCCACCAGCTGGCTTGCGGGCCCATTCTACCAGGGGTATGGCTGCATCTACTGCCCTGCAGAGGGGTGTTCCTATTCGCAACATCTGTGATGCAGCCACCTGGGCTTCAGTACATACATTTGTAAGTCACTATTCCCTCAATTCCATCCGAGGACAGGATCTGGCCTTTGGCAAGGCGGTCCTTTGCTCTGCTATTTGATTGGCAATTCTAAATTTTGATTCTAAATTCTTTCCCTCCTCCTTGCTCTGGTACTGCTTTGGGAGTCTGTCATAGATATGGAATACGTCGGAAGACCCAATCCCCTCGAAGAACAAGTTACTTTCTTACCTAGTAACGTTCTTTCGATGGGATGGTCCGACGACATATTCCATATCGCTCCCTCCCTACCTTCCCCGCTGCAGAATTTCTTTTGCGATTGCAGCTTACGTTCCGCAAGGCTTTGTGTCTGACTGTAGACTAATGTCACACGTTCTGGGGGAAAAACTACAACTGAGGCTACGGGCGTCGTGCATCCTACTTATCACATCGGATGACGTCGGACGTCGAAGGAGGTCCTCGACGACGGCGCATCGACGTCATCGACGTAGGACGCAGACACCGAAAAAAGGTTCCGAAGCAGCACAGCTGTGGTGATTACCTGTCATAGATATGGAATACGTTGTCGGACCATCCCATCGAAAGAACGTTACGAGGTAAGAAAGTAACTTGTTCTTCTGACACCCACGGGTAAGTAGAGGAGAGATTGGAAAGGGATGTTCAGTTTAAACACAAGATAAAGTGTAGTCCAATTGACTGGAAAAAGCATAAAATAGTCCCCAGCACAAACATTTTTTTAAAGTTATGAACTGTTTGTAACTAACCTTTTTTTTGTTTTTTTTCTTTGCAACTTTTTTGACTCAACCTTCAACATCTGCACACTGTAGCTCCGATTCGTTTCCGGATGTCCTCCCTTCCTCTTGCGCTGCAACGAATATATTTTCTGTATCCGCATAGACAGCACGGAATGAGGCTCCATCGTCTCCCTTAAACATAGTACTTTCATTAGTATGTATAAAAATATTGTTAGCATAAAACACACGTGAGAACGAACACACAGGTACATCTCAATAGCCATACACAATTTAAACATTGTGTGCAACAATCAAACGACAAGTATTCGACCAGTGATGATCTATTTCGATGGAGCTGTCAGTATCCATACCTCTGGCTCTGCATGGACTGCCATGAATGGTTGTATTGGAGAGGAGGCATCAGCATCTCCCTGAAACACAGTACTTGCATTAGTATAGTTTTCAATATTGGAAACATAACACACACTTGGAGTCGCACGCGCAGGTACATATAAAGAGATAACCACAAATGATGCATTGTCTAAAAGAATCGAGGAAAATCTAAATATGATCACATTTCATCGACTTATTTCTCCGATTTATTTACATCTGCATCATCTAAATGGGATGTTGTGATTGTAGTGGAAGCTCCGTCGTCTCCCTGAAACACAGCACTTGCGTTAATAGGGGAAGAAAGTATACCAAATGGAATCACGTTATATGATCAGGTATGATGGAGCTGTCAGTATCCATACCTCGTGCTGCTGAAGAATATCTATGGATGTTGCAAATGTAGTGCGCACTTCCGAAAGCTGTTGCGCCGATTCGTATACGCATGGTCCCGCTTCCACTTCCTCTGGAATTACTTGAATGTCAGGCGCTGCATCAAGTGCAGGGGTTGACGCTCCATCAACTGCCTGAAACATAGTATTTGCATTAGTGAGGATTACAATAGTGAAAACATAACACACACCTATGGTCGACAGCACAGGTACATATCAACGGCTAACCACGAATGAAACATTGTGTAGAACAATCAAACGACAAGAATTCCAGCTCTGATGATGCTGCTCGATGGAGCTGTCAGTATCCATACCTCCTGCTGGTGAAGAACATCTAGAAATGTTGTAGATGTGGCGGACGCTTCAGCATCTCCCTGAAAGACAGTACTTGCATTAGTATGGATAACACTAATTATAACTGAAAACAAACACCAGTGGACGATAACTAAGGTGTATATCAATTGGAAAACACTAACCAAACATTTGGTAAAATAATTACACGAATAAAACTATTACTTGACATGCATAAAACAAGTCTGTAGCGGATTAGCCTAGTAAGATTACCTGATACGCGCTAGAAGTGGTTGATAGCTGCGACCACGTCAAGGATGTAGAATGTTCTTGCTGCAGATTCAAGGGATAGTCAAGAAGTTGTAAAGGTAAATTAATGATTGATAATGAAATGCCAATATTAGAAATAGCCATGTAAAGCGACAGAATACTTGAAAAATGCTCAATACAGCACAGTTCCCTGTTCCCATATATATACATTGCGTTTGTGGGTTATGAAATCAAAAAATAATATATTGATAAATGTCATTATTCAAAAAACTATACACTCATATCAATATCGAAATTATTACAAGGGATAGAACACCTACAATATCAATTAATCCATTCGGCTACCTACACACTACCGCAAGGCCTAAAGCTAAATCCGGACACTTGACTCACTGGTGGCGGAATGTGGACGAATAGAGTGGGAATAGCGTTTTCGAACAATTTCCGTGTCGTTCGCCGTTTATTCTTCTTTGTTACCCAAGATGTTGTGTACATGTCCAAGGAAAAGTGCCGGCTGCAGATGCTGTATCGATCACCCCTCTTGTCCTGTAAGACTTGTTGGACTCTACTTTCCAGCTCATCAAGTGGATATCCGCAATGTCTGACCCATTCTCTTATTCGATCAACAGTTTTCGGGAATACATGCATTGTAATGCCTTCAGATTTCGCATGGGCCTTCGAAGGGCAACCGCTAATCGAACAGGCAGGCATTGTTGATAAATCTGAAAAGTAAATATCAACATTATTGTACAATCTTCAAGAATAAAGATTTGATACAAAAGTAAATGAATCATACAATGATCAATGAAAGGTTTGTTTTGGTCGCAGGAACTATACCAGTTCATTATGTGCGGCTTAGTATTTGCATAAATTGCAGAAATGTATAAATGATGTGACTAAAATCTGAACATGTGACTCGTCCCTTGGATGTTCTGTCTGGCACGAGATGGAAACATGCTTACATTATAGACTGGTCCCCCGAAGGATGCAATTCGATGACAATAGACACAGATGGAAATAAATAGATCTATTGATAGCATAGCAATGGAAACTCAAGTCAATAGCAATGAGACCAATGCACATAGCACTATTGTGTACTCTACTCGCAAATGGATAGAAATTTAAAAATCTGCGAAATATGTCTAGGATACATGGCCTTACCTTGACCAACAAACAGTTGGATTCAGCAAGCAGAGCAGTTTGTTGCAGGAGAATAGGTGGGTGGCCTCAGGTAGCACACTGATGGGTTTGCTCTAAGCGGTCACAGAAGTTCACGGATAGCACGACGACGAGCAGATTAGCATAGATCTCAGTGGTTGCCAGGTAGCACATTCAGGAGTTGACTTGCAAAGCACAAAGATGTTCTCATGAGACATATCAAGTGGTTTATAAAGTATTAGAAACAGGGGTGTGTTTGTGAATGAATGACGTATGTATGTCGTGGTATTAGGGGGGCGGCCTGCTTCAAGGGGAGGCCTGGCTGGAGACACGGGGTCTGAGGAGGCCATGTGACCGATGGCCCCTTTGCGTGGGATACCTTTTGAAGTGTACATGTAGTTTGGCACCTTGGCCTTTCGCGCCCCTGACAGCGCGCATCCACTGGCGCGAACCGCCTTTGATAGAGCGTGGGTGGGATGGATGGGCCTGGGGCGTGCAGATAAGGCACAGGAAGACTGCTGAATGGAGACACACTTATGTGGATTGCAGGGGGGCGGCCTGCTTCAAGGGGAGGCCTGGCTGGAGACACGGGGTCTGAGGAGGCCATGTGACCGATGGCCCCTGGGCGTGGGATACCTTTTGAAGTGTATATGCAGTTTGGCACCTTGGCCTTTCGCGCCCGTGACAGCCCCCCATGCAGTGCTCATCCACTGGCGCGAACCGCCTTTGATAGTATATCGTTGCTTATCAATAACAAATGTCACATACCGGAGATTCTTGTGAGCACAGACCCACACTTCAACTGGTGTATTATAGTGGTCAAGACCCTAAGGCCTGTATAATCCAATGGTAATTGTTCGTATAGATATTTCTGATGTTTGTTAATCTGCTTAGAATCACATGCTGTGCATAGGTCCGACATCCAGTGGTCACTGCGGAGTATTGCATTTTGTTTTTCGTAGTCGAAAAGGGGACGTCGACAAGGCGTGTCTGTAACACTATCCCTATAGTGACGTGTGTTGTACCCACAATCCCTCACACGTCGAGGTCCCTCAGATTGTTTTTTTCCGCCCAGATACTGGTCGCCTTTACGCGGAGCTCCTCGAGAGACATTGCAGATTTCATCTCCTCGACCTTTGGTCGTTTTCCTATATTAATATAGAACATATTGATCCTCCCCTCGACGCTGTTGTGAAGCTTCTCCGCCGAGCAAGATCTTCGACGAAGGGGACGAGCGGAGGAGATCCTTCGGCGTTGCCGAACACGTGGCCTGGCCTCGCAGGCCAAATACAGTAGGGAGAGTGGGGGTCGTGGGACATCTCTAATTCTTTTCTGAGAATGCCTTTCCTTTTCCCCTTCCTTTCCCTTGGGGTGGTTATCACGTTTTATTGCCTCAGCTATGGAGAGGACACCCTTTAGGTTTTGCCCGCTTTGCAAGGGCAAGTTTACTTGGAATGACAAGCACTCTAAAAGACCGTAGGGTCAAAAGGTGGGCGGCCTACGCTATGTCGAAGGCCGACGCTCCACCCACCGTCGCTACCTCCGACAGTGACGAGGAACGTGATACCACGACCTCCGCTACGGAAGTCGTAAACCCCCCTAGAGAGCGCACACGCGCTTCGTCGTCTGTCCCCGGCCCCGACGGGCTCGGCTCACGCCCTGCTTATGGGGATGAACACCCCGGCGACACTGACGCACACAAGACCACACATAAGCACACAACCCATGGCTCTTCTTTGCCGAAGGCAAAGAGAGCATCAGCGCCCAAGGAGACGCAGGTTTCACCGGTGGCCTCCTCGGACCGTTCGGGTTCGAAGCCCCTCTCGCAACCGCAGCCGCGACCAGCGACTGGGCTTTCGGCAAATAAGGGCGCCGCCCCCAAATCATCGGCCGGAGCGCATCAGCAGAAAGCGCATGCCGCCGTAGAGCGTTCGACACCCATAACGTCGAAACCACAGCTCCCCGCTGACAAACGAGTCGCTGACAGCTTGGCGAGGATTGTGGTAGCCGACGCCCAAAAGCGTACGCCGAAAGACACGTCAAGCGCTACGCAAAGGTCGAAAGACACACCTGAAGGCTTTTCGGAAGGCGACGGGACACTTTCCTCGACGTTATGGGAGAGGTCGAGCCGTGTTCAGCTACAAGACACTAATTTTCCACCGCTAGACCGCTCAGGGGTACCCCATGAAACCATGGAAAGGCTCCATCTCTGCATGGAAAGGATGGAGAGGTTTATGAATGCCCAAAACCCTCCCACTCCAAAGAGAATAAGAGAAGGGCCTCAGGAGGACCTCAGGGCCAAAATTCCAAGATTAGTCAATCCCCACCAGGACACAGCCTCAGACTTCCACAGTGTGTATGACCTTACTGGGGAAGAACATTATTTTGAGGAAGAGGATGATTTTATGGACGAGGAAGACGGACGGAACCAGGAGGAAGGTCTGGAGGACAGCCCAGACTCGGTAGGAGAAGGCTTCGGAGAAAATCCAGAAGAAGGACCTTCTCACCCCTGGCAATCACCATCAATATATTCCGACACTGATGTCCTGAACCTAAATCCTCCTGACATTTCACCGGTTAGAAACACGTCTCCCATTGACGATCAACCCACATTTAATGCCCTGTTGCGCAAAGCAGCAGCACACTTTGAACTAGACACTGGGGAGCTCTCTCCTGAATTAGACTTTGTAGAAAGGGTAATTAAAGAGAGACCCCCGGTCAGTCAGACAATTTCCCTCCTCGCTTCGGTGAGGAGAAGAATCATCCCTTCGCTGTCCACACCCGCACTAATCAGAGGGGTCAATCCTAGAATTGAAAAACCTTTCACTCCTTCACCCTCAGACCCGCTGTACATCAGGGGACATTCCATTCCGGATTCCCTGGTAGTAACCAACACAAGAAAGAGGGCAGGGGTACCACTTTCCACCAGTGAGGCACCACCTGACAAGGAGGGCAAGCGGTTATATGCCCTTGCTAAAAGAATTACATCCTCGGCCGCCTTTTCGGCAAGAATTGCCAACAACAATTCTTTGCTCGCTAGCTATGCGGACGCGCAGTGGGCCAAACTGCGCAAAGACGCCGAAGAAGCGCCGGAACCATTACGTACACGCCTGCTTTCAACTATTGGCGAAGGAACCCAGGTCAACCAGAGTATTGTGAAGAGCTCTCTGGATGCGGCAGAGACTGCGGGACGTTCCCTAGTTCAGGGAATAGTCCTAAAACGTCACGTATGGCTGCGCAACTCAGGGTTCAAACCGGAGACACAGGCGTCTTTAATAAATAAACCTGTTGAAGACTCCAACCTCTTCGGGAAGGCGGTGGATGAGGCTCTGGAGATGGCTAAAAAAGAGTTTGATACAATCAAAACTCTTGACCAAATCTCTAAGCCCGCTACCAGGCACGGATATGGCAATAAACGCTTTTTTCGTGGCCAACGCCAGCAACAAAACCAGCAGCAACAGTACCCTGCCACCAATTTCCAGACCAGTAGTGGCCAGTACAGTCAAAGAGGACAGCGTCGGGGCAAAGGAAGAGGGCGAGGGTCCACCCCCAGAGGTTCCCAAGCCCCTAACAACACCAAGTGACGCGAAGATTCGCGTCCCCTCTCATGCAACACCGGTCGGGGGCCGGATAACATCCTTTCTTCCAGCATGGGAGGGTATAACGTCAGACCGCTGGGTACTTTCCACCGTAGCCCACGGATACTGCATCGAATTCAACAGTTCCCCAACATACAAACCCCCGAGGGGACGACGCATGTCACCGGAACATCTTGCCATCCTTCTACAAGAAGTACAGCAACTGCTGGAAAAGGGAGCCATAGAGGTCGTGCCTCTATCTCAGGCAACGGAAGGTATTTATTCAGTGTACTTCCTTGTACCCAAAAAGGATCTAACCATGCGCCCTGTATTAGATCTGCGCCCAGCGAACAAGTTTATCAAACCCCAAAAGTTTCGTATGGTGACCCTACAGGAAGTGATCCCACTGCTATCACAGGGAGATTACATGACAACGTTGGACATGAAAGATGCATACTTTCATATTTTAATGTTGCCAGCGCACAGAAAATACCTCCGGTTCACGATAGAGGGCAAACACTACCAGTTCAGAGTGCTACCCTTTGGCATAGCATCAGCACCGAGGGTATTCACGAAGGTACTGGCAGTGGCAGCGGCCCACCTGCGCAGGTTGTCCATCCCAGTTTACCCTTACCTCGACGACTGGCTCATAACAGGGGATTCTTACGAAACATGCTTCTCCAATACCCAAAAGACTGTAGACCTTTTGTTCCAGTTGGGCTTCTCCATCAACGAAAATAAGTCCAGCCTAGACCCCAGCCAAATCAAACAATTCCTAGGGGCTCTAATTCAATCAAAGGACGGCCTCGTCTTCCCCTCCAAAGAGAGGATTCAAAACATGTTGTTTCAGATCCCTCAATATGTGTCCGGTCGAGAGGTGACGGTACGCAAAGCAATGCGCTTACTAGGCATGATGGCGTTGTGTATTTATTTGGTACCTCACGCGCGCCTGCGCATGCGCCCTATGCAAGAGTGGCTCAACAGCCAGTGGTGGCAGGCCAGCGGACTATGGGACGATCTAGTAGTGGTCTCGCAGGCCTTAGTTCTCTCGCTACGGTGGTGGACAAAAGAAAACCTAGAAAAAGGGAAACCCTTTGCCACACCCGCGGCAGAAGCCACTCTAACCACAGACGCATCCCTCACAGGATGGGGGGCTCACCTATCCCATCAGACTGCTCACGGAGAGTGGACTCCGAGCGTAGCATCCAAACACATCAATCTTCTGGAGCTACTAGCGGTGTTCAAGGCGCTAAAAGCCTTCCAGGAACACCTACAAGGCAAGACAGTGATGGTCCTTACAGACAGCAGCACAGCCATGTATTAAATCAACAAGCAGGGGGGAACCCACTCTCCAGGTCTGTCCAAACTGGCCCAAAACATATGGAAGTGGGCTCTCAAACAGAATATGTTCCTCCTGTCACAACATGTACCAGGGGAACTCAATCTGCTGGCAGACAAACTCAGCAGAGATTTCCCCCTGCCCGAAGAGTACGAATGGCGACTGCACGAAGACATCGTCCTCGACGTCTTCACGCAATGGGGATTCCCAGAAATAGACCTGTTCGCAACCCTGGAGAACTCACAATGCCAAAGCTACGCCTCCAGGTACCCCCAAAACCAATCCAAGGGGAACGGTCTGTCGATTCGATGGTCAGGGAAATTTGTTTTCGCTTTTCCCCCGACTCCCCTTCTCAACAAGGTGGTGCACAAGATGCACCAGGAACAAGTAACCATGATACTGGTGGCCCCAATGTGGGCCCGACAGCCATGGTTCGCTCACTTGATGGAGATGTCTCTATCTCCCCTAGTGAAACTCCCCTGCCCGTACAACATGCTGTCACAAGACAGGGGCAGGACGCTGCATCCATGCCCCCAGAACATGAACTTAGCAGCCTGGCTACTGAGGTCGTAGAATTTGGACACCTACAGCTCCCGCAGAGATGCATGGACATCCTCAGGGAAGCCAGAAAACCTAACACTCGCCACTGCTATTCTAGCAAATGGAAGAGATTTGTCATCTGGTGCAGAGGAAAGAGCATCAACCCAATTGACTGCTCTCCCACACATATTGTTCTATACCTGACCCATTTATTAGATTCAGGTCTAGTGTTCAATTCCATTAAAGTCCACCTAGCGGCACTTTCTGCATACACCACTTCCCAACTCAAAGTGTCGTGGTGGAAGATCCCTGTTATAAAGGCCTTCATGGAGGGAGTAAAGAGAATACACCCCCCGATAGCTCACCCAGCTCCCGGATGGGACCTTAACGTGGTACTTACAAAACTCATGGGATCACCTTTTGAACCCATGCACAAAGCAACTCTTAAAGACCTCACTCTTAAGACTGCTTTCCTAATAGCTATCACCTCCATCAGGAGAGTAAGTGAACTACAGGCTCTTTCTGTTCTAGACCCCTTTGTTACAGTTCACAAAGATAAAGTGGTTCTATGCACTCACCCAAGGTTTGCTCCAAAATTCATCTCAAAATTCCATGTAAACCAGTCTATAGAACTACCAGCGTTCTTTCAAAATCCTTCCAACTTGGGAGAAAGGACTCTGCACACACTAGATGTGCGCAGAGCGGTCATGTTCTACATGGAAAGAACCAGATCACTGAGGAAGACTAATCAGTTCTTCGTCTCGGTGGCAGCAGGAAGAGAAGGGGATGCAGTTTCAAAGTCCACTATTTCTAGAAGGATTGTCCAATGCATCACTCTCTGCTATACTCTTGCTAAGAGAGAACTGCCCTTTAGGCCAAGAGCACATTCTACTCGAGGCACGGGGGCCTCCATAGCATTCATTGCAAATGTTCCCCTTGAGTCCATCTGCAAAGCGGCTACCTGGAGTTCTGTGCACACCTTTACAAAACACTACTGTCTAGATGCACACTCTAGATCTGACTCCCAGGTGGGACAGGCAGTATTAAGACATCTTTTCTCTACTGTTCCTTCTCATAACCCACCGCCAACTCCGGGTACTGCTCGCTAGTCTATGCACAGCATGTGATTCTAAGCAGATTAACAAACATCAGAAGACAATGCATTACTTACCGTAAAAGCATTTCTGATGGTTGTATCTGCTTAGATTCACATGCGCCCACCCTTCCTCCCCGCTCGGATGGAAGGAACATAGACATCTTTCTATATTTCTCTCTTTTCTGTACTCACTCACGTCTAGAAGGCTCCCTCAGGGCAGAAAAATACAAACAGAGGGACCTCGACGCGTGAGGGATTGTGGGTACAACACACGTCACTATAGGGATAGTGTTACAGACACGCCTTGTCGACGTCCCCTTTTCGACTACGAAAAACAAAATGCAATACTCCGCAGTGACCACTGGATGTCGGACCTATGCACAGCATGTGAATCTAAGCAGATACAACCATCAGAAATGCTTTTACGGTAAGTAATGCATTGTCATGTGTGACTTTTATAGAGACATAACCTACTGAAAGACTTTGAACAAGTGTTATTTAGTGCATGCATTATCGAGAATATGTTATGTTAGCTTAGATAGATAGTGACCACCCTGCTTCACAGCGACCAGACCGTCACCCATTCGGAGCACAGATGTCTGACGTCCATCCTTGAATGGAGACACACTTGATTCATTTAAAAAATCGAAACAACCGTTGTTAAAATATGTGGTTTTATTTTGTATCTTATTTTCATGACACAAAAATACAAGACTTTAAAGATTATACAGGTCAGGTTGCAGCACAGCGAGAGAAAATCCCCTGTACTGACCGCTGTCACTCGGGAACGTTTCTCTTATGGCACGAACGGCACAGGCGGGTATCACTCTTCGAACGCGGTGTCCAAGCCTCCCGTGGAGCCACCATGTAAAGGAACGATAGGCCACCAGCCTGTACCACCTGTGAAAAGGAATGAAACAAACTGTTTTAAATGACCAAGATAAGTTTAATAAACGTTTGTTGTCAATGACAATTCTTGTAACTAATGGCATTCTGCACGGACAAATGCTATCTAGACAATGCACACTATTGAACGACTTTCATGCGTTACTATGATATGAATATATAATTTTGGATATAGTAGAAGAACATGAAATAGGAGTGGCATGACAAGCAGAGTATACTTACTCGTTACTCGGATTACGAGGACGAACAGTTGCGCGAAGTTCGTGCATAAGCACCATCATTATTCTCAACACGGCCCGTGTGAGGCAGGCTGCCCTGAAGTCTGGCAGCTCGGTGATGCATTGCGGTCGTGGCTCGCCTTCCGAAAGGTAGGCCAGGCATCCCGAGTTTTCTCGGCAGCAGCAGTTCTCCTCCTCGGTTGGCATTAGCTCGCACCGATTGCATGTGCACCAGGTGGAGACGCCGTCCATGCGACTAGGCCCAGGCTCTTCATCTGTTGATTCGTCCTGCCAACTGCCGTCTGAATCCCCATCGTTTTCGCGTGCTTCCCTTTCCAGTAGTTCCTCCTCGGTATACTCAGGCTCGTACATGTAGAGCATTATTGTAGCCATTGTGTGGTAAACAAAGTAAAATAATTTACCGAGATGGTACAGGTGTTCACACGGGCTACAAGCGGCGAAGGTAGCTGACCAGAGCACAGAAACGAGTCACAAAATATTCTAAGTAACACAGAGAGAGGAATGGAATCGAAAAAATCTGCTGCTGTGTGTTGTGAAACGGTCTGTTTATACTTATTGTGGAAAGAGGCGTCCTGCCATTTCCATGGCGACACGTCATTAGCTGAAGCGCAGCGAATGTTGACACAAGACGTGCTTTGGCGTTGGGAAATGGGCGGCACGAGTCTGCTGAGGACAGGCTCAGGGGCGGGGGAATTGATTTAGTGCCACAGAAGCAGGTCAGCCAGGGCGATGCGGCAAGTGATAGGATTATCACAAAATGGCAGCTCCCTGGTGCCTGTTTTCGCGTGCGTTTAATGGACGAAAACTCGGATACGGTCCATAGGAAAGTTTCTAAAATCGAGCCACTTAGGCTTAAAAAAACATGGCCGACCCGTAGGGACAATAACATTTTTTACTGGACTATGCCTTTAATTTTTTTAATGTTCTTTTTGGTGTCGAGGATCCCTCCAAAGCCCCCTGTTTTGCTATGTTTAAAACCCAACCCCCAGATAAACGCCAGATTTAACTTCTTACCCCACCCGCAAATATTTCTTTTTTATAAATCCGTATTTATTTGTTTCATTTAAAATTCATTCTTTATTTTGTATTCGTTAAAATCACTGGCTACCCCTAATAAGCACCAGAGAGTCTGATGGCAAGCATGACCCAGGGAGCAGGCCACGATTTTACTGTAGACCATGGCTCCAGATGCGGTTAGAATTATTGATTGAACTATTTCCTTCTTGGTAAAATAAACTGTTTATTGTGCAAAGGTTTCGCGTGATTGCAAATCTTAGCTGCATCTGTTCCTGAGGCCCTCTGCATCCCTGGACGTGAGCTCTTGGAAATGAGTTTGTGTACTCGAAGATATAAACTGCTCGTTGCACTGTTCCTATTTATAGCAAGCCCTGCCTTTGCTTCGATGTGGCTCTTTCTGCACTGGAAGCACATTTAGCAAATTATCCTTTGTTTTCTTTCCATTGCCCACCTCTTATTCCCCTTTGATTGGCATGGCGCCTGTCGGCACGTACCTCTCACAATGTTCCTTCCTTTTTAACCACAGGCAGTGAGTGGGTCCAAAGAGCGGTAGTCACGTCCACTATAAAGAACACCACTTGAGGATTCCTTCATGGCTGCTCACACATGACTCTATTATTAAACAACTGCATGTGGCCACTGTTACCAAGATCACACAATGCCACGCGCGTTTGTGACATTTGAAAGTAGAGTATTCCAACAGTGCACTTGTACAGGTTTCTACATTTTGTTCATTTCAAAGGTGGGATTTGTACGGTGCAGCTCTGCCACTTACAAATTGCAAATGGCTACTGTAGTAGGGCCAGGCAATCCTTGCATTCACCACCTTAATCTGTTGCATAGCCATTTGATATGCTACGCAGCCTGCTATTTTTTAACCCAGTATCCATCAAGAAGTGCATGAAAAAGTATGCCACAGAGGCTATGCTCTTTATCTGATCTTGTTCTTTTGTCGCTTGTAGGCTTGTCTAAAAAGTATGATTTCTTATATAGTCCCCAAGGAATATAATATCCCCTGCCACTGTGAAACAAAATATTCACCATTTAAGGATTTGCACGGGGAAGCAGGAAGAAGGCTGGGGAGCTAGAAACACAGCTGACTGAGCAACAGGGTGTTGTGTGCCACCTTAGCTAGTTAAAAGGTTGTGCAGCTCATTGCAAGGTCAGTACAGCCTTTCACAGATGAGGGTTTCGTAAAAGACTGCCTGATGGAGATTTGAGAGGCAGCGTGTAAAGAAAAAAAAGATGCTTTTACAAATGTTCCCCTATCATGGATGAGTATCCAGCAGCGTATTGTAGACATGGCTGACAATTGTTACTGCCAAATGAAAATGCAATGTAAGAATATCAAATTCTTTTCAGCTGCCCTTGATGAGAGTATAGATGCAAGTGACACAGCTCAGCTCTTCATTTTCATTGGTGGGGTCAATAAGGAATGCAAAGTATTTCAGGAACTGGCTTCCCTGGTTTCTTTGCATGGCAAAACCGCTGATGTTGACATTTGTAATGCTTTTCAAAAAGTCATTCATGATTTAAATTTAACATGGGATAATCTGGTAGGCGTGACCACTGATTGGGCCCCAGTCATAGTTGGAGATCGAAATCGTTTTAATGGCGTCTTGAAAAGGCACTTGGTTGAGAAGGCTGTCCATTTAAACAATTATCATTGCATCATATATCAGGAGGCATTATGTGCAAAACATTTGCAATTCACAGAAGTCATGGACTTCATTGTGAAAACATTTCATTTTATCTGTGCACGCTCTTTAAACCAAAGATTGTTTCAGGCGTTTTTGGAAGAGGCAAAAGGCAAATTATGGTGATGACCTATATAACACTGATGTTCGCTGGCCTAGTCGTGGCAATGTTCTGAAGCGGTTCTTCGCTTTACAACTGGAAATAAATTGATGAAAAGGGAATGGATGCTTCTGTCATGCAAGATATTGACTGGGTAGCTGACTTTGCATTTCTGGCTGACCTGACAGGCTATTTGAATGATTTAAAATTAAAGTTGCAAAGAAGCCAACATCTAATCTCTGATCTATTTGAGGCAGTTTGTGCTTTTGAAATACAGTTAAGACTTCCGACAGCCCAACTTGAGAAAGGGATGCTGGTACACTTCTGCATGTGCAGAGGCTTTCTCCCATGAGAAGTATGCAGGATGGCATCAACATGTGACAGTCCTGAATGAATTGCAAGTTGTTTTGGGAATCGTTTCACACAATTTAAATCACAGTGGGCCTCTTTTAAACATTTTGCAGACCCTTTCTCTGCAGATGTTGAAAATGTGCCACCTGAACATCAATTGGAAGTGATTGAACTTCAGTGCTGCACTGTCCTCAAAAATAAGCACAGAGTGTTGCTTTTATTACCCTTTTACCGGTCTCTGAACACTGCTCAATTTCCCAATCTGTCCCGGGAAGCATTGAAGACGGTGTCTGTTTGGCAGTGCCTACATTTGTGAGCACGTATTCTCGCAGTTGAAATTGCATAAATCCAGTCTAAGGACAAGACTCACTGACCTCCATCTCCTTGCTATTCTGAAAGTAGGCACAACATCACTGGAGCCTGAGATCCAGAAACGGACAGCTGAGAAACGTTGAACTGTTTCTCACTGATCAAGTATGTCTGGTTCACTGTTCATCTCCCGAGAAACAGCATTTCCCAATGTTCATGGTCCATTGCTCGTTTACAGCTATGCCAGATGCTGTGCAATATGGCAGAGCTTGTGCCTTGCAAGTCTAAAGCAATATAACGTGTGAAATGTTTGAGCGCAGCGTTTTCCTCTTGTATGATTAGCCTATTTTTGGTAAAAGTGGAATGGAAAATGTGTAGTACAAAATTTAAGTTTGAAATATAAATAAAGTACGGTACACCTCCAAAAAGGTATTCTTTTCACAATGTTTTCAATAAAAATTGGGGGTTGAAAAAGCCTCCTGCCATGCCCCCGCCCCACCCGCCGTCCCTCCCACATTTACCTGTCGGCCCACTATAGGCAGCATGTAAGGTACATTTGGCCATCTGGCAAAATCGGCTGTGCACCCCTGGTCTACACCATGGAACCAACCCACATGCCAAATGTAAGGTTTGTAGCATGTTGGGAAGTATGTTGAACATTTCCAACACACACTCACATATTCACAAATTTCCCCCAAAAAATAAATTAGACAAAGGTATATTTATATTTGATACTTTTGACATTGTCTGCACCATGGGACCTACTCACGTGCCCAATTTCAGGATTGCAGCATGTTGGGAAGTATGTTTCGAACAGATACACACACATACCCAAGCATTTTAGACTGCTTAAAAAAGAATAAAAGCTTAAAAAATGATTGGAAAATATATATTTCATACTTTTTACATTGTGTACACCATGGAACCTACCCACATGCCACATTTAAGGTTTGTAGCATGTTGGGAAGTATGCTGAACATTTCGAACCTACACACACACATCCACAATTTTTCCCCCTTTTATTTATATTTATATATATATATATATATATATATATATATATATGAGAGAGACGATTTGGAGGGCATAATTCACCACCTGGTGGCTGTCTCGATGCTACACTTAGGGCAAAACCCTGACTGCTAGTCGTTTAGGAGGTGTAGTTGTTCACTTCTGGCAAGTAGTTGTGTAGCGGCTACTTTTTTCAAGATTTTTCCAATAAACTTGAGGCCGGTAGTTGGCCAGGTTGCCTGGATACAGGGTTGTTTTTTTCCAAAAAGGTTGTATGAGGCCAGTCTTAAGGGTGTCCGGGAATGAGCCATGGGAGGCATTAATGATGCTGAGGAGTGCATTGAGCACTGGGCCCATTAATATATTTAATGATGGAGGCTGGGATGATATTGTCAGAGTCGGAAGTAAGTTTGAGTGAGGGGATTGTTTTTCGTAGGTGAGAGAAACAGGCGCGAATTCAGCCCAGAGGGGCGGTGTGTGTGCTGAGAAGCAGCGGGTGCGTGGGGACGCTAATGCTGTGGGCAGATTCGTTAATCTCTCTGCTTTTATGTATGTTCTCGACACAAACATTATTCTGCGATTTAGTTTTCACTTTGTACATGGTTTGTGACCTGTCAAGTTGACCGTACAGTGAAAGAAAAATGTAATGGAAAATGCATTAATATTGGTGTCTTTTTAAAAAAAAAAAATTAACTTGATTTATTGTTGCAAAAGGTAAGCACATACAGAACAATAGTAAAAGAAAAAAGAGAGAAAAACAAAGAATATTTCAGGAAGTAGATTTCACACAAATCATTTTCCACCTCCAAATTTTCAGTTTCTGCTTTGTCTGCCAGATATTGTTTGTACCGGGCCCATATATTTCTGGGTCTGGAAGAGGGCAACTCCGAGTCAACATACAGCTTCTCTGTATCATTTGTCCATAGCATATCCCTGTCCCAATCTGCCTTAGTTGGCGGGTTTACATTTTTCCACTTCATGAGACTCGCTCGTTTAGCTATTAACAGGCCAAGATTTAACAATTTCCGCCAGGTCGGATTCATTTTACCAGTCTCACCCAACAAACGCAATCTTGGTGACCACTCCACTGGTTGGTCCGCCATCTCATCCAGAGATGCACAAACCTCAGTCCAGTAATCTTAATCTCATGCATGCCCATAACATATGATATATATTAGCATCCTCAGTACTACACCTCGGGCATGTTCCCGACACGGCGGGGTAGATCAATTTAAGCCTAACTGGGGCGTAATGTGTCCGATGTACTATTTTGTAGTGTATTATTTTGTATCTGGCGTTGCATGATATTTGTTTGGTCAGTTCACAGATCTGGGACCATTCATGGTCTTCTATTTGTTGCCCGAGATCCTGTTCCCGCCTGCTTTTGGCCGTATTGTTCTCTACTGAGTGTGTTTGCATTATAATCTTGTACAGTGCGGAGGCTGTTATTTTCTGTGACCCCCCTGTGAACATGTAGCCAAGCCCCATGTTTATCTCAGGTTCATTAGGGAAGGTGTGACATACATTTTGTGTTACAGTTTTTACACGCATGTACTGTAGCTTGTATTTGTTAGTGTCTCCCACTATATCTTTAATGTCTTCCCATTGCACAAAGAGCTTCTCATGGAATAACTGTCCCCACTGGGCAATGCCTCTGGAACTCCAATGCATCTCCACCCCCCTCCCCCTAGGTTGAATGGTGTTCGGGGGTCTCCCCAGAGCAGCATACTGGGGTGGTATAACCTGTCTGTCCCGTATATGTCTGCTATTTTGGCCCAAGCCATAATTGTTACCTTCGTGGGGTCTATGGAGTTGTGGTGCTTTGGAGCAGATCTAGCCATCTTCTGTAAGGCTATGGTCGCCTCCCGTTCCCTCATGTCTGGCGGGGCCTTCCCAGGTCTGTTGAAGATTGTGGCCCATTGGGCAGCATAATGGGCCTGTGCTGTCAAGTAATAAAGTTCTAAGTCAGATGCCATCAGGCCTCCCTTGAATACGTATTAGTTAATGTCCTCCAATTCAGTCTAGGATGCCCACCCCACACAAATGTAACACACGCGGTGCTTATTTTGGTAAAACAGGGCGCGACCGGCCACACCGGCACTGTGCTAAACCGGTATCCTGCCCATCATGGAGATGGGGAGAGCGTTCCAGCGTTTCATTTTAGTGCACAATGTGCCAGCTAGCGCACTATAGTTTAGGGCTCGAGTTAGTTGAGCTGTTCTTGAAATGTATGCCCCCAGGTATAGTATATGCATCGGCCTCCAGACGAGACCATATAGGTCTTGTGGTGCTTTTGTGTTATTTGTAAGCAGGAAAATCTCAGACTTGTTATGGTTAAGCCTTAGGCCAGAATATTCACCAGATTTTTTGACTTCTGCCAGTACCCTACCCAATGTACGATCTGGATTCCGTAGATATAGCAAAATATCATCGGCATTGAGTGTTATGATTTGTAGTCTGCCCTCAATCCACAACCCACATGAACTATATTGTGACCTCAGAATATCAGCTAGGGGCTCTATCACCAGAGCGAATAACAGAGGGGATAATGGACAGCCCTGTCTAGTGCCTCCGAGTAACTGTAATATATCAGACAAGGTGCCATTAACTCTTATCTTGGCATAAGGGCTCGCATATCGTACTTGTATCCATTTTATAATATTGGGGCCAAACCCATAATTTCTTATTACTCCAAATAGAAAGGGCCAGAAGACCGTATCAAATGCTTTTTGCATATCAAGTGACACCGCTATGCCTTGAGTTTCAGGGTGTATCTTAGCTAAAATGCTATGGCATCTCCTTATATTCGTGGCTGTGGACCTGCGCATAATAAATCCGGCTTCATCTTCATGTACCATATGGGGCATCAGCGACGTTAATCGAGTTGCTAGTATTTTTGCAAAGATCTTTGCATCAGTATTTATTAGTGAGAGCGGTCTATACGAACCACACTCCTCTGGGGGTTTCCCGAGTTTAAGCAACAGTGTAATCACTGCTTCTCTAGTTGTTTCGGCAGTACCCCTTTGTCCAAAGCTTCCACCCAAACGGTGTAAATCTGGGTACCAAAAGGTGGCTGAATTCCTTGTAGAACTCAGCCCCCAAGCCATCTGTCCCCGGGGCTTTCCCATTGGGTAAAGTTTTTATGGCCTCTGCTATCTCTGCCTCCGATATTGGGCTTTCTAGGGCTTCTTTAGTGGCATCCGCTATTAGGGTCGTGGGTATTTGGGAGAGGTATTGGTCTATATCTTCCTCCGTAACCTGACATTGAGGGGAGTACAGTTTCCGATAGAATTCATAGAATGTCTCTTGAATTTTAGTGTTATCGGTGGTGACTGTGCCGTTTGCCAATTTTATACATGGAATGTTAGTCGGGCCTCTTTCTCCCCTTACAGTTCTGACCACCAACCGCCCTGGTCACTCGCTCTCCCCGTATCTACGTGCCACCGCTTGCTTGTCGATGTAGCGGATCTCTAGGTCCGCTGCTTCTTTGTATTCATCTAGTTCAAGCTTAATCTCTGGGCTGAACCGGGATGACGCAGTGTTTGCATGTAGGGATTGTAGGGAGGAGATTTGTGTTTCTAAGCGCGTTAGTCTACTCCGGATATCTTTGAGGACTCTGCTTTCTGTGGATATTGAGCAAACTTTAAAAGCCTGCCACAATATTGCCTGACTGGAAACCGAGTTCTCATTTATATCAAAATATTCTTGTATTTATTTGGTCAATGCGGTTTTGTAAACCAGGTCTTGTAAGCCGCAGGTTTAAATTTCCATGGTGGTCGGTTTATCTTAGTGTCGAGAATACGAAGTATCAGCTGTATTGGTGAGTGATCGGAGTATGTCCTGGGGTGAATGTGTGCACTATCAACCCATGCCAACACCTCGTAATCCACCAACCATAAATCTATTGTAGAGTGCATATCATGCACTGTGGAGTAATATGTATATTCCTTTTTGGAGGGATTCAATGTTCTCCACGCATCTTTTATATTTAGATCAGCCATGTGTGTGATTATCTGTTGCGCTGCCTTGGACAGTGCTCTTGGTTGTGTCGAGGTGCGGTCTAGATTAGTGTCTAGGATAGTGTTGAAATCCCCTCCTATTATTAAGCAGGACGTAGGGTAGGATGCCAGTTTTTCAAACAATGTGGAGTAAAACTCTGGGTCGTCAATATTTGGGCCATATACATTAAGTAGGACTATCTCTTTGCCGTGAAGGGTTCCATGGAGTAGAACATATCTACCTTCAGGGTCATATTCAGAGGTGGTACAGGTGAATGGGAGGGTTTTATGAATTAGAGTCGCCACCCCTCTAGCCTGTTTGGAGTACTTTGTATAGTATTGGTGTGTCCCCCAATTTGGCAGTAGTAGCCCTTCATGGTGAGGCCCTATGTGCGTTTCTTGCAAAACAATTATTTTAGGGCTCTACCTGAAGATATGTGCTAGTATCCGTCTTTTCTTAACTCGGGCTCCAAGGCCTCGTACGTTCCAGCTTAGAATTTTTATATTATCTATGTCCCGATCAGCCATTATCTATGACGTGGTTATGATCATATGTATGATGGTTCACTTCCAATGTGTGCTCAAGAGCCTTAGTGCTCAATACCTTTGTGCTTTTTGGTTTAAATTTTCCCGTTCCATCACTAAATCCCAACAACCCTCGCCAAGTCCCTCCCCCTCCCTCAAAGTTCCCCGAACTTCAACTATGATATTTAAGTTCCCCCATCCCCTCCCATCAACATTTCGTGCAGTTGCTACAGGGGGAGCTGCGGCGACTTCAAGTGCCCATACCATATTCACTTCTTTACAGCATTCCTAGTTCAACGTGTTACTCTCGCTAATAGTAACACATACAGGGCTATGCTCAATCTTATGTTTTGTAGGGTAGGTCATGGGTTCCCCTTTTGCAGGCTCCCGAGGGGGGCCCCTGTTTTCATGTGTCTTTCGTTTATCGTGGCCCTGCTAGCTGTTATACGCCTTCTATATTTCATGAGTCTTTCTCCCTTGTAGACCGTAAAGGTGGAGCCGGGATATGGGTTTCCACGAAGTTCGCTGCCTCTTCTGGGAATGTGAAAAAATATACCTTGTTCTGATGCTGTATTTTCAATCTCGCCGGATAGAGCATTGCATAGTGCACCTGACTTCCCGAAGTAATTTCTTGACTCCTGTAAATAACTTCCTTTCCTGTTGTACAGCTAGCGTGAAATCTGGAAAAATGCGTATTATGTTGGCTTCCCATCTTAATTCTTGTTTTTCCCTAACAGTCTTCAAAATTAGATCTCTGTCTCTGTAATTTATCATTCTCGCTATTATAGGCCTCGGGTATGCTCCGGGTTTAGGCTTGGGGGCGAGTGACCTATGTGCCCACTTCACTAGGAAGATTGTCGACCATCCAGGATCTCCCAGTAGATTACGTAGGAGCTCTTCCACTCCCTTTTCCATAGATCCTTTCAGTGCTTCTTCTGGAACTCCGACAATGCGGACGTTGTTCCGCCGAGATCTAGCTTCCAAATCTTCACATTTAGCTTTCACTGTTCCAAGCTCTATTGCCATTGTGGACACTGTATTTTTCAGAGTCTCCAGAGCATCCTCCGTGCCAGATATCCTCATCTCCGCTTCTGTCATCGGTGATGTTGTTTTGTCCAATTGTGCTTTAATGGAGGCAACATTCGCTGTAATTCCGTCGAGCTTATCATTGAGGGAAGAGAAGCCCTGCTGCATAGCCTGAAAGACGGCCTGAGGGTCCATCATCGGTGTTGAGGGTGCCGTCTGCTCCCGGGGGGGAGCTCCTCGGCCATAGTTAGCTCTGTTTCTTTTCTTACCGCAGTTGTGAATTTGTCAATGGTTCCTCTACCCTTCTTAGGGCCGAAGCCTTTGGGCATCGTCTATTCCTTCTCCCTTCCCTGGTGCAGGGCAACCCTGGGGAGGAGCCCAGCTGTCTTTTTTCGTGTTACCCACACATTGTGGGTGAGAGCATGGACTGGGGGGTCTCGCCGGGTCTCCAATCGCTGTCTGGTGAGGTATTCTATATCTGTGTCTGTCTGCCTCGCCCATGGTTCAAAAAGTTGGTTATCCTTACACGTGGGAGTCAACCAGCCCTTGTACTGACTCACTGTGCTTATTGTAGGGTCTCAGGGTCAGACTGGTTATCGGTAAGGTGTGTTCCCCTTGTATTCGGTGCTGGCTAGCGCTTATGTCCTTATGTTTCAGTTCTGCTTCCCGCATGCCCTGCCCTCCAGTTCGCTTAGCCGCGGTGCAGTTTGTATCCTTGTTGCTAGGTGAGTCCAATGCGAGTGTTATCCGTTAGTTTTTGGGCCTGGGATCTCTGGGGTCACCTCTTTTATGATTATGTGGTCCGGGGGATTCTTTATAGTGTCTGTAAAGTGAGGAAAGCCTGCTCATGTCCCCCCAGCTTGTTGTGTTCAGCGTTCCTGGCGGCTTTGATTCTTTTAAGCCTGTGTCTCTTCGAATTGTGCAGCTTGTGATAGTGATTAGGCGGAGGGTTCAATGGGGTTGCAGGCAGAGGGGCAGCCGGATTCAGTGGGCCACGGTGTATCCTACCGCCTTCCCACAACGCCTCCAGCTCTTGTCGAATCTGGGGGGGCCAGCCCCTTCCCCAGGGCGCGGGCAATTCTCGCTCCCCTCCGCCCGCAGCTTCGAGTGTCCGCTCATGTACGCCAAGTGTTTGTAATGGTGGGCGCTGCCTCCCGGGGGCTACAATGTACTGCAGTTATGTGCCTACCTTAATGGCACATGGTTCCTTTCATGTGGAAGCCGCTCCCTGCAGGTGACAGCGGTGATGGTCTCCGGGGGGGCTGCAAGCGCTCGACAGCCTCTGGAGCGCCTGCGATTCCCCCCAGCTGGGCCCCACGTCTCTCGGCAGCGATCGTGCTGAGCCGCGCCGGGCTCCTCCTCCACGCCAGCGGCGTGGCTCGGGCCTGTCTCCCTCACAACCCGTGGGATTTTGTATTCGCTGCCGGAAGGCTCAGAGTGGGGATGGCCCCGCTTTGAGCATCCTCATTGGCTGAGCGGTTGCCACGCCATCCCGCTGGTGACAAGGGCTGTGGAATCCCGACAGAGAGATTCCCGGCCTGCTAATGACTCGGCGAGGGCCAATCAGAATGGCTCTTTCATTCTGATTGCCCCCGCGCCGGGTACTAATTTTCCATATTTTCTAAATAATTCAAGTAAGTTGTGTTGTTTAATATAGAGTTTGCTACCACAATTATTTTGCTCTTTCATATCTCTATAAATATTACTTTGCCGTTAACACCCCGTTCCAAGGGCTGGCAGCCCCAGATAACGGCCTGAGAGAAGCCGTACAGAGCCCCTATTCTATTACCATTGAGGCTGGAAAAGGGAGGAGGGAAGCTGCGGCGGCACAAGCCGCCGCCGTAGCAATAAGATAAGTGGGGCTGGGGAGGAGGGTTGAAAATTGAGAGGGAAAAATCGAGGGTGGGGGAAGATGACGGTCTACGGTGGGGGAGACAGCCTGTGGGTTCTGTGGAACGCGGGCTGAGATCAGACATTTCAGCCCATGATCTGTGGAACCTGATTGGCTATGCCCCCCCCGCCCGAGCCGGGTGCTAATTATTTATTATTTACCTTACTTAATGGTACCTCCTGCCTTATTTGAACTGTAGGTCTGCAGTTTAAACATAGAGCACTTCATTCACTAAGCTATCTGACTGATATGGTCCTCTGACAAACTGGTGCATATCTGTTTTCATTCCTCTCTGTAGATATTCCTTTTAATACCTGTTTTCATATACTACTGTTTAAAACTCAGAAGTTTGTGCACGTTTCATCACAATTGAACAATTACATATACATTTACATGTGTACAGTCTATGAAAACACAAATAACCTATCTTGTGGACATTTGAGAGGAAGGAAGGCATTTCTGTCCATTTATCATACTTGTTCAGTGTTGCAAAATAAAATGAATTGTCATGCTCTACTGTTGTGACACACTTGTGTTTCTTGTTGTATTAATGAAAACCGTACACCTGCGCATAGTCTAATTGATGTGTCTGCATCCCTGGCTAGGTGTTTGAAGAGGCGTCAAATGAAGATTTCGTTCCAGATGAAACGCCAAACAAAGAAGCTTTGAAGAAAAGGAAACTTCCAGAGCATGTTACTAAGCCTCTGCCTCCAGCAGAGGCACCAATAGCGAAAAAGGTAATCGTGGAATTGTGCACCATATCATTTGGTTATAAGCATACTATTCCCATTTTTAAAGCACACATTACAAAATGAAATGGCCCCTAGTACTTGAATATGAATAACACTTGTCAATGTTACCCAACTCGATGGTACTGTTTTTATTTTGTTGTCCTTACAGCATGAAGAGCAGAATCACCCCTGTTGGGGGAGGGGGGGGGGGTTAAAGCCCTGACTTTCAGGTTACACGTGTGTCCCCACATTAGGTGCCCACCCACACGTTGATAAGTGCAGTAAATTGTAAGTCAGATGAAAGAAACTTTGTTAATCTAAATGTAAATTTCTGCAATATGATGTAACGTCTATTTCTTCAGATGTCATGTTGGTGGATCCTGCATGCTTGGCAAAATATGTCTCTACATTGTTTTTACCTTATGATGCCTTAGGTACGGTGGCTGAATTGGGTGCTAATGACTATGCCTGGGTTCTATTTTTCAAAAGAGCGTGCTGCTGTTGGCATCTACTCATTTAATTTGTGGCAACATACGCGTGTGTGTGAGTTTATTGCAGCGCCTGGATGTGGATTTTAACTCCCAGTTTACTGTAGGGGAATATACCCACCCCTTATACATAGCCCTACAAAGAAGTGCAACCGACCCAGGGCAGTGAAGCATGCTTTTTAACAAAGCTTCCATCCCTGGCCTATCTGCAATAACTGTAGAAGACACACTATCTTCTGCTTTTCTTAAGGCATAATTGCAGACCATCTTCTTTTCTTCTTTTACTGACATAGTAAAAACAAATAGCTTTTGCTATTGTGAGAATGCGCCCTGCCTAGCCATTGCTGCCAGTATGGGGGCAACTCGCAGGGCCATGCCTGGCCCTCTAATACATGATCTTGGGCTTGGGTCTCCATGGCTCTATGGGGAAGTTCACCCTTGTCTCCCACACCCACAAACAGGGGATGGAGCAGCAAAGGATCATCTCGTTAGTCCTACAGTCCCTTTGAAAAGGCCCTAAGAAATTTAGAAATATGCTTGCCATCCAGCTGGCCCTTACCATGTGGGCCCTCAGTGTTTTGATCTAGCAGACTGTAAGAATCCTACTATAGAAATATTGGCCTAAGAAATGCTCACTACGTTTACTCCAAAAGGTCAAGTGAACGTGGAGCAGAGCAAAGCCCTGCTGGCTCCACTTTCAGCTCCTGACGTGGGCACATAAGCGAAAATCCAGAATCAAAATGGCAGACCTGTCTGATATAGGCTTGGTCCGCAGAGCTTTGGAAAACTCAAGAAATCAATCATGCAAAACTGAATTGGAGAACTGCTTGTGTGTCTGTGTGTTTCTATAAACCAGGGGAGAGAAAGGTTAATGATGGATGGTTGGAACAATGGTGCACAGTGGTGAAGTAGCAGAGGTGAAGAAGGAATCAGAGGTAGAGGTGTTGAAGGTGCAGGAGGAGGTGCAGAAGGAGTGGAAGGTGGAAGTTGCACCAGGAGAGCACATCACAGAGAGTTGGAGTTGCAGCAGTGTGAGGTGAAGCAGCAGGAGAGGGGGAGAGGGAGAATAAGAGGTTTGGTGCTGTGAACATTGAAGAAGAGGGGAGAAAGCAAAAGAAATTGAGGGGGTAAAGCTCAGTGAGGAGGGCAGACAGCAGAAGAGTGGAATGTGATGAAGAATAAGGAGAAGGGAAACCGCAGAAGAATTCAGAGGAGGTGAAGATCAAGGCGTAGGGAAAAGGCCTACAAAGGTTGGAGGAGGTGAAGAATTGAAACGCAAGACGGAGAGAGATGAAACATTTGAAGAAAGGATGTTGGGGAAGCGGCGAGGAGGAAAGAACACTAGTTGAACGCGGGGAGAGGAAACAGAAACTAGAAAACAAGGAAGGAGAATGATGGGAAATACCTTGGCGGTGTAGGGACAGTGAAAGACGGAGAGGAAGAAAACACAATTATATTGGTTGTCTGGGGGAAGAAAGAGAAGGAATGAGAATGAGGCGGAACCTTTGGAATTTTGGACGACAGCCAAATTGAGGGCTAGTGGCAAGCCCCCAGGCACAAGTGACAATCGACTAAATGAGGGGGGAAATCGGACAGGTTTGGGTAGTAGTTCCAGGATCCTGAAACAGGGAGGTGAGCCATAACCCCATCTAATATTTGGAAATCTTCCTAACATAACTCACATTGAGGCGACTCCGGAATATACTTAGTACAAGCCTCAAGCTACAGTGCTTACGCTACCTTGGTGAACCACCCAATCAGAGGCCTACGAGCAGAGACCACTCGCCTACAATAACTTCACTTATCGGAAAAGCTTTGTGCTAAATGCTGTGACTAACACCAGGGAGAGCCCTGTGTAGAAACTAATTGCATCAGAGATGTCATTTGGTAAAACAAGGGAAAGAAGTGATGGGGACACTTGTCTCATATTTGGATCCACTCTCTATGCAACAACTGGTTAGTAGAAAAGCCCAAAGAGGTGACCCAAGGAACCCTACTGCTAGAGGGATATTTCACAGAAGGTCCCCGGAAGTCTCCCAAGAAATGGACAAGTTAGATACAAATCATCCAAGAAGGGGAGTCCTGGGAGAGACTTTCCTACAGCACACCATGCTGACTAGAGATTTACTTATTAAAGGGGGCACAGGCTAAGTGAGTATGACTGTTATTGGGCAAAGGAGAGATATATAACTTGAGTTGTTTTAGTATCACTCTGCTTGAAAGAGGTATTTCTTCCCATCTTATTCCCATCCAAAGTTACTTTGAATTCCAAGTAAAGATCAAACCTCTTAAAATCTGTAGCCATGTCTGATGATGTTTTCCCAAGTTCTTCGTGACACTAGACATATTCAAAAATACATAGCCGAAGGATGTCTGTCTACTATGGCCATTTGAGGTGTGACTGTTACTGCTCGTCTGAATGCTATAGCTAGAACACATGAATCCTGGCATATGGATACATGACTGTAACGCTTTTAGGCAGGTTACAGCTGGAATTTCCATTAAAAAAATTGTATCTCACACTTCAATACAGCTGCATTGCTGCTCTGCTAAAACCCACTTCTCCAAAACCATAGCTATATTACTCTGCAATGGTGAAAATTGTATTCGACTGATTACAAATGGTTTCTACCGTATGCAGTAGGAATGTATCGACTTTTGGACATTGCATTACCGTACAAGAGCAGTGCGGAAAAATAAAAACCTCTTGCAGGTGTCGCACATAGCTTTACAAATTCTGACTCCAAACAATGGTTCAAGGGTCTTTATTCGCTCAAGATAAAATGATGATTTTTTTATAAAGGGAATGGCCAAAATAAAGGAGCGTCCCTCTACTATTCCTTACACACTCTCAGCACTCTTTGCCATACACTCTGTCATTTCCACTCACTGTTGTGCTCCCTCACCATCTACTGACCCTTCTCTCTATATCTTTCTCTCTCTATTTCACCTTTTACACCCCCTCACCACTCTACACTCAACAGGAACCACTATCTCCTAATCACAATACCTTACCTGCACTCTATCAGAACACTGCCTCAGTTTCCTTGGCACTCCACTCCATAGTCCGCCCACCACCTCGCTGACCTCATCCACACACCTTCCAATCCCCTCTGTGCTCGCTGTCCTTTTATAGTCCAGCCCTCCCCCGTATCCAACACTTCTCCTGGTTCCCATTGGTCTTCCTGGTGACATGCTGCCCTTGGCCAATGTCTGATTAAGATGTCCCTCTGAGGGGCAGGACTTCCTCTTGAAAGCTTTAAAAATATTTTAACCCTGCTGCCTTTTCAGTTTCCATTTGAGGGTTGGCAGCCATGTGCTCCAGCTAGTTGATTTTCTGGTGGCTTTCTTCCTCTGCATGGTTGAGGAGGACTACTGTGGCTCCTCTGCTCACCTGCTGTCCCTTCTCACTCTGTTTTCTGTTGCTCCACCATTCCCTTTGGATGTGTCTGGGGATGGTGGGTTGGGTGTTTGGTGTCACATCTCTTTTTGGCAGGAAATATCCCAGTCCATTTAATGCCTGGTCTGTCTTCCATTCCATTGGTTCCAGTCTGAATTTTCTTAGTTGTGCTCAGTGGAGTTACTTTGCTGAAAATGTTGCGGGGGACATGACATCTTAAGAAAAGGTGCCCCAGCCAAATGAATGGGAACAAAATGGTGAGCGATGAAAGTTGGGGGGGACAAACACCTCTGCCCCCCCCTACAATTACGCCCATGGTTGCGCTCAGGTGTATTCTTGGAGTTGCCGTTCTGAAAAAGACAAAAGAGAACTCTAGCCAGAAGAGAGCCTGAAGGCATTGTGGAAGAGACAGTGGTGCCATCCATCATATACAGTGCAGGGGGGACAGGGACGGCTCCCTCCCCACTCCATCTCAGAGATATGACCGGCTCTGGAATAGATCCTGGTAGGTCGCCTACACCATGTCGGGAGGGGTCCCTGTTACTAGCCCCCCCCCAACAGGGTCATGGGCCAGACCCAGTTACACATGGTAAATAAATACCAAATAACATCGTCAGACACTATTAGCTATTATGTTTATTAGTTTATTAAGCATTCTCATTGAACAATCTGGAGGCTCTACAAACTGGTAGAGCCAGCAGATTGTTCACAATGCCACATTCCAAGCCCACAGACACCAGTGCGCGTGCCTGTAGCACATTTCCTGTGAACACCCAGGTGGATTTATGTATTATCAACATACCTGTGCATACGTACATGCTGCCAATTCCTCACGACTCCCCAGGTAATTCAAACTATTATCAACAGACTGCTGCCTACCCATATTAACGTAAATACCAAAATAAGAGCTTGATTTACACCCACGGGAGATACAAAAAGCTCACCTTCCTGATATATAGGCAATGCAGGCATTGCTTGCATCCACTATGTATGCCCCTTTGCCTTTTTTCACATGAAAGAGCCACACTAGCTTTTTAGACCCCGCCCTCGGGTGTTAGAAGTCTGTCAACCTTGTTTAACTGCCCTTGCTATGCTCGGGCTCAAACCTAGACTTCAGGGCTGACAAAGCCCAGTACTGCCCTCTGTCCGGGTGTATAACGTTTAATTAGGAAGTCAAGGTGCAACTCGGATAAATTGGGATTTTTTCGAAGGCAGTCAATAGATATAAAGAAAATCCATACACCAAAAAATCACTAAAAAAAGTGTAACTGGGAAGCTGTCTTTTTCACTGGCCATTCCATTTTTTACTGTAATGTACATCATGTCAATCACACAGCCACCAAAGCATCCTCTGGCTTTCCACGCCTGATCTCAGTTTTTTCCTGCTGCTTAGGAGTGGCTATTCTTTTCATATCATCTGATTATGCCTTTACTAATATTCTATTCTGGTATGGACCATTGCCTTCTGGGCCTTTTGATCATTAAGCTTTTGATCATTTAGAGCCTGCCAGGACTAGTCTTGTAGGGTTTATGGATCCGGAGTTCAGATTAGCTGACTTTTTCTGGTCAACAGACTCATGGGAAACGTATGCAGCATCGCGGCCAAGGTCTGCAAAAATGTGCAAAAGCATGAAAAGAGTTACACACTATTTTCCAAAGCCACTTACAAAGCACTTACCTGTCAGAAACAGAAAACACACAGCACAAGCAAGCAGACAGAGCCCCTACAACTTCAGACGCCAAAGGCGAAAGCAAAATGGCTGCCAGCCCTATTATCCCTTTGGCCAGAATACTTGATATAAGACATGACATTCGTCACATATGCAAACCAGGAAATAGACCTGCTCCTGAAACGCATTTGCAACCAATGCTGAAGGACAAACCCCAAAGGGAGCGCCAACTTCACTTTAAAAGTGAGCCCGCAGACACTGCATTTGTCAAACCTAGGTAGAGCTGCCAACAGAAAGACTGGCATTCTGGCCATACCCAAAGCAGAAAGGCTTGTTTAACAAGATCAGAGTCAAAGGCGTACGCCCCGGACCAGGTACTGTTGTGTCGTAAAGTGGAAGAAGCATGGGAGAAGTTATTTAGAGGATGTAAAGTTTATAATTTGGATACTCTGTTAGGAAGGGGAAAGTAGTGAAAAGAACAAATTTAATTGGGAAGAAAGCTGTGGAATTGAACAAAGAAGGAACCTTGATGTTAACCAGAAAAGGTGAACATTGTTATATTTTGTGGTAAAGAGATACTGAACTGGCATTCTGAGATTTCATTGTGAGGAGGGGCAAGGTTTGCTGCATGAAGGAACTCTTAAGTAAACTGAAGTTGTGCTATTGCAGCAGAAAAGACTTGAAGTTAAAGACAAAGGGCCTCATTACGAGTCCGGCGGTAACTGAGCCGGAAAAACCATCAGGTTACAGCCGGACTCGTATTACCATTCCGCCTCCGTGATTCCTGGAATTACTGGGGCATTACGACCCCAGTGACCCAGGAATTCCGGAGGCGGAATTCTGTAAGTCCTCATTCCCATGGAGTCCTATAGGCCTCCATGGGGATAGGGACCATGGAAACACTGGTTCCGTCTCTGACAGAGCCGGTGTTTCCATGTCCGCCTGCAGGCGGGTGGTGTTAAACCCGCCAGGTCAGACCTGGTGGAAGTGACACCTCCCGCCTGCAGGACTCCTAATCAGCCAGTCCTGAAAGAACGGTGGTAGCGGTTTTACCACCACCGTTCTTTCCGGACCGGCAGGGTCGTAATGAGGCCCAATGTCCTTTTGAGATAGATCTTGAAAAAGTGGGGTATAATATAGGTTTTGTCTGAGGCCATTATTGAAATGGTTAAAAAAAGGTAGCAGGCGCTCCTCACCAGAAAGAACATGGCATGATAACCTGTTCTGAGATGAGAGTTTGCAGCACACGCTTTTTTGCTCACTGTACCTTTCACAGATATCAGAGAGGCGCAGCTTCACCTCACTGATGAGGCCCAACAAGGCTGAAACACGTGTATGGGGTTGCTGTTGGTACTCTTGTTCAGAGACGATTTGCCATAGCATTTCGGTGCTGGACTGCCCATGTGGGCGGGACAAAGACTGATATGCAAATGGATATTTCCCATCTGTGAAAGGTACAGTGAGCAAAAAGCGTGTGCTGCAAACTCTCATCTCAGAACTGGTTATCATGCCATGTTCCTTCTGGAGAAGAGTGCCTGCTACCTTTTTTTGAAATATTATTGAAATGGTCTTTCCATTATTTGATTGTCTTGGAACAAAAGAAGTCCAACCACATAAGAAACACAGTGCAACCTTTATACCCAAAAGGATCATCTCAAATAAATATTTTATGTGACTGTATTCGACTGCACCAGCTTTTGTATCCTAAAGTGAATTATTCTTACTTCTCGAGCATGGCGTCTGGCATGGATTTACATGCTCATGAATATTCCCTGTCGTCAGGCTGGGAATCCTCAGCAAAAGAAAAACATTTTCACTTAGCTTGAAAACTGTATTTCCCCTATAAACCAATCGCTGTCCTCTGGGTCATACTGCCCCCATCCAATGACAGTCCTCTTGCTGAGCTCCACCCATGGTGGCGATCTTTAGATTTTGACTGCACGCTTCAGTGTTGGGAGTCCCCACGTTGCTCTCAGAGCTATTTTTGTGCATTTTCGAGTTTTGTAATCTGGCTTTTTGTTTTTGACCGAAAGACAGCTAGCGGCAGCAGAGATCTTCATCCACCACGGATTGTCCATCAAAGTTTCGAGAAGGCCCGTCTTGGGCCTACTTTGTGCCTTTTGACCATGTCCGAAGAGGAGGAGCCATAAAGACTGACAACGAGATGGCAAGCTCTCTGGGAACACTCCAACAACGTTGGCTGTCGTCCTTTCATTCGTCTGGAGAAGAAAGCATGGCAGATCCTCCAAGGGATATGCTACACTATACTGACAGCCTTCCCGCTCCTCCACGCAGGAAGCATACAGGGGTCGCCCTCAGGCTTACGCCAGCAGAGGACAGCATTGGCGCCACCCACTTGTGCACCCGAGTGAGAGGCCAGCTGGCAAAGTTCGTCAGTGCGTGGAGGAAGGTCACCACTGACAGATGGGTGCTAGATGTCTCGAACAGGGGCACACCTTGAAGTTCCAATGAAGGTGTCCTCGTATTCCACCTGTGCCTCGACAGAATCAACACGGGCCGCAGCTTCTGACAGAAGAGGGCGATAGAACCCATTCCCCAGCGCTTCCAGGGATCCTGAGTGTACTCCAGATACTTTCTTGTTGAATAAAAGTCAGGAGGGTGGAGGCCGATCCTGGGCCTGAGACGCCTCAACAAGTACCTGAAGTCCCAGAGATTCAGGATGGTCATGTTGCAGCACATGCTCTGACCAACTAGAGGAAGGTGATTTCCTGGCATCGCTGGATCTGGAGCACGCCTACTTCCACATTCCCATTTACAAGAAGCACTGAAAATTCCAGCGTTTTGTTCAGGGGCGGCACTACCAGTTCGTGTTGCTTCCCTTCGGGCTGAAATCGGCTCCAAGGGTCTTTAGAAAGTGCTTGGCTCCGGTAACGGCGCATCTCTGTCTCGAGGGCATCCACGTCTACCCGTATCTGAACGATTGGCTCATCCGATCCCTCTCCTACGCAGTGGCTAGCCAGCACACAAAGAGGACGGGGCTGGGATTTTCCATAAAGTATCCCAAGTCATGCTTGGAGCCATCGCAAATCGCTCTGTTTCTGGGTGCCTCACTCAACACAGTGGAATTTCTGGCATACCCCTCGGAAGAGAGGTGCTGGCCATCCTAGGGAAAGTGCTGCGTCTGTCGTCGGCACAGACGGCCACAGTGCGGGCTGTGAAGTTGCTGCTGAGCATGATGTCCTCCTGCATCAACTTCATCCGCCATTTGCAGACTACAGACAAGGCCTCTCCAGGAGTTCCTGGATGCGAAGTGGTTGCAAGTCTTCGGGGGCCTGAACAGAAAAGATTGCCCTCAACAAGGAGTTCTGATGGGCGATACATTGGTGGGGCATTCTCCCACATCTCACGCAAGGGGACCCGTTCCAAGTTCCTCCTTAGCAGGAGACGGTCACCAGGGATGCTTCTCTGGAAGGTTGGGGAGCCCACACCCGGCAGCTGCACACAAGAGGCCTCTGGCTGCCAGAGGAAAAGGCCCTCCACATCAACGTCCTGGAGCTTTGGGCCGTCTTCTGGGCCCTCAAGTCCTTCCTGCCATCACTGAGGGGCAATGTTGTGAGGATCTTCAAGGACAACACCACTACTGTGTGCCAGAAGCAGGGAGGGACCCACTCTCCGGCCCTTTCTAAGTAGGCCCAGGATCTGTGGCACTGGGCCATTCATCAGGACATGTTTATCTTCCCTTTTCAACTGGGGGGCATCACGAACACCATTGCAGACTCGCTCAGCATGGGGATGCGTTCTTGCCACGTGTGAGAACTTCCCTGGGACCAGCTGGATCTTCTATTCCTCAAATGGGGTCATCTCCAGATCGATCTCTTAGAGACTGTGACAAATACCAAGTGTCTTAGGTTTGCCAACAGGTTCCCACAGCAGAAGAGCATGGGGCATGCATTCTCATTTCCGTGGGAGGGACATTTCCTATACTCTTTCCCTCCGTTCCCGCTCCTGCTACTACTGATGAACACACTCCGACAATGTCACTGCAGGATGTTTCTTGTCACCCCACCGTGGCCGCAACAAATCTGGTACCCAGACCTGCTATGTCTGTCGGCGGCTCCTCCCATCATGTTGCCGCTACTTCCCGATATTCTCGCCAGGGAAAGAGGGGCGATTCTACAACCTCAGGGCCTGGCTGCTGCAGCTTTAGAATTTGGACATTATGCTTTGCCAGCGGAATGCAAGGACATCCTGGCCAGGGCCCGAGCCTACTCAACGTTAACGTGCGACAGCCATAAGTGGAAGTGCTTCTCCGTGTTGTGCTGGGCTCAGATGATTACTCCTCTGCGTGTCACAGCGCTGCAGCTCCTACCATATCTACTTTCCTTGGCCAAGTCTGGACTGGCTCCCCCCTCTATCAAGGTGCACCTGGCCTCCATATCCCGTTAGGAGGCCGGGTAGGCCTTCGCTGTGGTCGCACAGACTTGTCAAGGAGTTCTTCAAAGGGCTCTTTGGGATTTTTCCACCTGTGAAGGCTCCGGCCCCAGCCCGGTAGCTCAATGTGGTCTTGACTAAACTCATAGGGCCGCACTTCGAGCCGATTCATCAAGCCCCAATCAAGTTTCCCTTGTGGAAGACGACTTTCCTCATGGCGATCACCACGGCCAGGTGGGTCAGGGAGAGCGAGACCCTGTCTTGCAAACACTCGTACTTGTCCTTCAATGCTTCAAAGAGGGGTACTGTGTACACACCTCACCTTTATGGCATCAGAGTTCCACCTCAACAAGCCTTTAGTGTTGCCTGTCTTCTTCCCAAATTCATCATCGCCGGGGGAGAGGCCTTGCATTCTCTGGACGTTGCTCGTGCCTTGACGTTTTACGTGGAAAGCACAAATGGTTTTCGCAACACTTGTTGTTTGTCAACTTTGGAGCTGTGAATCACGGAAAGGCCTTGTGTTAGGAAAGATTTCATAATTGTATGTAATTTTACCTCCACGTGGCAACCCCCAAACTTTTTGCTGTTGTTTTACACCCTGATCTAGACTTTGCCAGAGAAGCGCAGCCTTCCGCCGCACTCCTCTGGGCTTTCGCTCAATTCTTATGGGGCAACTGACATGCCCTTAAGACAGTCAGTACTGGGAGACTTTGTTTCCCTTAGTCCTTTCCTCATGTTGCAGCTTTTGAGCAACATGAAATAAGAGTGCACCGTAACTTACATTACCGCGCTCTTGGGTCTCTAGTCATTCCAAAGGCCTTAGAAACTCTAGCTGGACTTATTATGAAATGTGCAAGTATGTCACGGACGGGACTGGTGGCAGCTATCTTTTCTCTTGTGTTTTGAACCCTTTTTTGCCATGCATCCGTGCTTACCGCGTTTGGCACGAATAGGTGGCCTGGCTCCCAAAATGGCCATGCCACAAGGTTCTTTGTCCTGTCCGCTGACCGTCTTGCCCCTTCACCTTCCCCCAGGTCGAGCCGACCCGGGGCAGTCCTTATTTGGTCATGCACTTTCCCGCGAAACACAGCGCTTTCACGGGCTTCTGCATGCCGTGTGTGTGCCTCCATGATGTGGGCTGGGATGTCTGTTCCCAATACACATCCTGGTGCCAGAGAGTCTAGATTGTGCTGAATGCTTGGGACAACCGTGATCCATGATAGGTCCACGTATGGTGTGAGTGTTTGTGAGCAGATCTCCCATTGGGCCCTCTCCGTTTTGGCGCGAAGGGAACTTTGGATAAGAGGAGGCTGAAAACACCACTACCATGTCGATCTCCTGAGTTCACACAGAACAAGGGATAAGGAGCCAAGTATCCTGCAACAAGAAGCTAAGTCAAGGAACCGCTAGTGACCCGCTGAAGGTTTGGCACCCTGAACTGCTGTCGTCCTGCGAGACCCCTCTGCATCTGATCGTCCTAGAAGGTCTGCGAAGGCGCTTCGACCCAAGTATCCTGCAACAAGAAGCTAAGTCAAGGAACCGCTAGTGGCCCGCTGAAGGTTTGGCACCCTGAACTGCTGTCGTCCTGCGAGACCCCTCTGCATCTGATCGTCCTAGAAGGTCTGCGAAGGCGCTTCGACCCATTGGAATAGTGGGATCAACTATTCCCGGCACCTTCATCAAACCCTGCAAGTAAGCCTCTTCGGAAGTGTCCCTGGGCCAACCAGTGGGCTGACCAGCTTACTCAGGACGCTTTGCTCTGTCACTGCCACCGGTTCGGGGAAGCCCTCGAAACTCGGGCTACTGCTTGCTCTGCGTCCACAGCATCCTAACACCGAATTCGTACACTTGGCATTCCCAGGTCTGAAGTGAGACGAGTGCGCCCGGACCAGAGTAAACACGGTTGCTGTGGTAACAACCTGTGTACGTCCGCTGCATTTGGGACACCCTCGACCCTGCATCCTGCTATGCAGAATCTACACAGTGTCAAGACATCCTGATCATCGCAGCTGAACCTGCCAGAAACGTGAACTGAACTGGTGAAGTCTGGGTCTGCCTGCGTCGGGGACCGGTGAGTAGTCCATACCCCAACCGGTGGCCCCTCACGCTAGAGCCCATTTCTTTTCTACCCCTGTTGCGAAATAGTGACTCCATCCCGCACTCTCACCCTGCCTCTGCCCACCAGTGGAGGCCTTGCTTGAGTAGTGGGGACTTGTTCTGCATCGCTTCATTCACCTTTCTGAACTGCCTGATATCCTCGAAGAGGCCCTCTTTTGTCCATTGGCACCAACGCGTGCAGGTACTTTTGAGCATAAGGCTCCTCTCTTCGTAGGGCTCGGACTACCCCCTAGTTAGGTGTATTTCGGATGTCGAACTGGGTCTAATGATTACTTGCACTGCCCGTTTTCCTCCCCATCTAGGTGGTCTACATATTACGTGCTCCTAACTCCTTAGACCCCGCGGTCTTGTATATATATTGTATTGATTGTGATGTGTTGGTTTACTTTAGTATTATTGTTCTTCTTTGCTATGGTTGATGTTACAAAGGCCTTGTAATAAAGGTGTCCATATTTTTAATATAACACCTGTCTGGAGTAATTTGTACGTGTACTTGCTTTGTGTGCTCATTGAGGTCTTTCTGTCACCCTCACCCCACTTGAGACTTAGTCTTGACCGCTGCCATCGCTACCCTGATTGGTCTGGCTTGTCCAGAGGTTACCCTGTTCCAAGAAACTAGGCTGGCCTTCTGAACCTCTGCCCCTCCAGGTCAGAGTTCAGAAATCCATTTTAACAAATTGGTGTACAGCGGTTGGATACGACTGAAGGTATCCAGTGTTTCGCACGAGCGAAGGCATTTCAAGTTATTCCTAACAGGACACGTAGTGAATTGTCGTAGTATAACTTTTTAAAGGCCATAGTCCTATGTAACAGTATGGAAACAAGCACCTTGTTAACTTTAAATGCTTCTAAATCCGAAACATTGAAAAAGATGTGTGCTGAAAGAGGTGTCTCCTCGCAAGGCACAAAAATGGAAATGATCCAAAGAATCATGGCGTGGCAAGAAGCTCAGCTTAGCGCTATGGCTTCAGAGGACAGTGCAGAAGGAGGTGGGGCTGCTCTCACTGGTAGAACTGACAGTTCTGCCGCTGCACTGGTCTACAGCGACCATGAGGACAGGGAGGATGAAATGTCCAATGTTTCCTCTGCCAGTGCTGATGGGGAGGCCATACTTGAATTCAAGAAGCAGGAACTGCTGTTTAGGCAGAAGGAGCTTGATTTAAATATGGCCAAACTAAAAATCGAACAGGCAGAAAAACAGAAAGACAGGGATCACCAGTTGGAACTGGCCAAGCTTCAAGTTGCCAATGGATCCAAGGGTCCTGGACATGGGTCTGGGGCCTCCTCGCATCCAAGGTTTCCAAAAGATCTGCTCAGTGTGTATGAGGAAAAGAATGACATTATGAACTGGCTGAATACATTTGAGTATGCATGTGAAGTTCAACAAGTTGACAATGCTGATAAAATGGCCTGGTTACTTAGCAGTCTGCCCCATTCTGGCTGCAGTGCCATTATGGAAATGTCGAAGGCTGAGAGAGCAGATTTTGCAATGTTGAAGCAGACTCTCCTTTTAAGGTTTGGAAAGACTCCTGCCCAATACTTAAAAAGATTCAGAGAGTATAAGAAAAAAGAAGGTGGTACTTGGGTATCTTATGTAAATGAATCCTTAAAAAACTTGACTGGCTGGGTCAAAGGTTACAAAGTTTCTACCTTTGAAGGTATGATACGTCTTGTCATGCTGGAACATATTTTTGCATCTTCTTCCCCTGAGCCTAAGCAGCATTTGGGAGATTCAAAGGAGATAGATCCTAAGAAGCTTGCCATTGCAGCAGATTTATGGGTGTCACATCGACTGTCCCATAAGGACAAGACTCATCCTGGTAAGCAGGAGGAAGGGAAAAAGTCCAAAGATAAGGAGGGTGGGGAAACTGATAAATCTTCTTCCCAAAAGGGCCACAAAAAGAAAAATAAGGGTAAGACACAAGAGAACTCACAGGGTAGTGGAGGTCAGCCTCCAAAACAGAACTCTGGTTATAATAAGCCTCCCTATGTAAACAGACCCAATGGATCTTGTTTTGCTTGTGGAGCAACTGACCACGTGAAGGGGGATCCCAGATGTAAGGTCGAAACCTTGGGGGTCCACTCTGCTAATCTGGCCTTCTCCTCCTACGAGGAAGAAGAGATTACCGGAGCATCCTTCTCCTCAGACTCCTTCCCAAGTGGGATAGAAGCTGAGGTAGTTGTAGTTTCCCTGGATTCCTGGGAGCCTAAAGTCGCAGAGGCTTATGCTAGGGTTCCAGATAACACCAAGCACTACTTTAAAGACAGGGGGCCTCATTACACGGATGGCGGAGAATCATAGCGCTGTTAGCGCCATTGTTCATGTCGGTAAAATACCGGCACCGCCTTGGCGGAAAGGGGAATTACCGCCCCATTCCAAGGTTGGCGGCGCGGTTTTTCCCCCTTCCACCATTGCCCTTCCCCATTCCCATTTTTGGCCCATAGGGCTCAATGGGAATGGGGAAGGCGCTAATTACGGTACCGCAAATTGCGGTACCGTAATTAGCTCCCTGGGTCCCTTTGCAGGTTGGTTTTTAACGCCTGCAAAAAGCAGGCGTTAAATCCCCCAACCCGCAAAGGGACCTCGTAGTAAGGCGGTAAGGATTTACTGGTACCGGTATTTTACCGGTACCGGTAAATCCTTACCGCCATCCGTGTAATGAGGCCCAGTGTGCTGATCAATGGAGTAGATACTCTAGCTCTTAGGGATAGTGGGTGCAGTCGAGCTGTAGTGGATTCTACCTTGGTAGACTCGGAGGAAGTTGCCAGAGCTACTCTGATGCCCACTAAGTTGGCTGATGGCCCACCTCTCATGTTCCCAGTAATACCTGTAAATCTTACTATCAATGGTACAGCAGTCAGGATTCCAGTGAGCATTCAGAGGAGTGTCTCAGGAAAGGTCTTGTTAGGCAACGATCTCAGAGCTTTAGGGCTTGTGGGAGATACTGCTGACAGACCCTGCACAAGGTCTCAAACGATGGCAGCACTGGCCAAGACCAATGCTGTGCCCCAGCCAAAGGGGAAACCCAAAGCTAAAAGAGTCAATGAACCAAGAAGAGGGAAAGAGAATATTCCCCCTAACTCGCCTACCACTGCGGTGGAGGTAGTTGGTCAATCGCCCGGACCTGATGAGGAGGTGGTGATGCCTGAAGTGTTTGACCCCAATGACCATCCTGGACTAAACGATTTGTTAGTAGAAGGTGGTCCTGACAGGGAAGAATTCAGTAAAGGCCAACGTGAGTGCCCATCTCTGGAAGGCCTAAGGAGACAGGCCTGCTCCCAGCTTGAGGGTGAACCTCCTGGAAAGCATCAGATTTATTGGGAAGGTGGACTCCTGTATACTGAGCCCACAGAGTCTACAGAAGGAGACCATAGGAGGTTGGTTGTTCCCCTTGCTGTAAGACCCTTACTCCTGCAACTGGCGTATGAAGTGCCCCTTGCTGGTCACCTTGGTATTAAGAGGATCAAGCAAAGGTTATCCATGCACTGCTTCTGGCACAAGATGGGGGTGCAAGTAGAAAGTCACTGCAGGGGTTGTGCCTCCTGCCAGTTATCTGGTACGAGTGGTTCAACAATCCAAGCTCCATTGGTACCACTCCCAGTTGTGGGAGTACCATTCGAGAGGGTAGGGATCGATATTGTTGGTCCCCTTGACCCCCAAACATCCTCAGGCAATAGGTTTATCCTGGTATTGGTCGACCATGCCACCAGATATCCTGAGGCCATCCCATTGAAAACTCTGACTGCCAAGTCAGTCGCAAAAGCTTTACTCGGCATCTTTACCAGGGTTGGCTTCCCTAAAGAAGTTGTGTCTGACAGAGGCAGCAACTTTATGTCGAAGTATATGCAGGCTATGTGGAAAGAATGTGGGTTTCACCTACAAGTTCTCTTCCTCATACCACCCCCAGACCAATGGTCTGGTGGAACGGTTTAACAGAACGTTAAAAAGTATGATTGGGGCTCTGGAAGAACCTCAGAGAAGAAAATGGGATCTTCTTTTACCATGCTTACTGTTTGCCTACCGAGAGGTACCACAAGAGGGTGTTGGCTTCAGCCCCTTCGAACTTCTGTTTGGTCACCCTGTGCGGGGACCCTTGGCCATAGTCAAGGAGGGATGGGAGATGCCCTTTCCCCCTATTACTACCAACGTAGTAGACTACGTGTTAGGGTTCAGAAAAAGGATGGTACTCCTGATGGGTCTGGCTAGTGACAAGTTGAAGGCAGGACAAGCCCTGGTGAAACATTGGTATGACCAGAAAGCTCCCCTCATCAACTTCACACCTGGTCAGCAAGTCCTGATCATGAATCCCATAAGGCCTAGAGCTTTACAGGATAAATGGTCAGGCCCTTACACAGTGGTGGAGCCCCTGGGTGAGGTCAACTATTTAGTGGACTTTGGAAGGCCTGGACAGGCTCCAAAAGTGTTCCACGTAAATAGGCTGAAGGCTTTCATTCCAAGAGTCGAAATCGCAGCACTGCTATTGGCTTCTGATGTTGAGGAAGAGGAGTCTGAACCTCTCCCTGACCTGTTTCAAAGCAGTCCTTCAGATCGCTCCTTTGAGGGTGCCTGAGTGGCCCCTCACCTGACTTCTGATCAGCAGGCTGAGGTGAAAAGTTTGCTTAGGCAACTTTCCCCCCTGTTTTCGCAGTCCCCGGGTTTGACACCTTGGTGCAAACATAACATTGACACAGGAGACAGTGTACCTACCAAACATAGGGGATACAGGATGTCAGACAAAGTACAGTCTTACATTAAGACGGAGGTCAACAAAATGTTAGATCTTGGGGTGATTGAACCCTCTAGTAGTCCTTGGTCCTGCCCTGTGGTTTTGGTTCCAAAAGCAGGTACTTCTGAATTGAGGTTCTGCGTGGATTACAGGGCTCTGAATGCTGTCACCAAGACAGATGCACACCCCTTGCCTCGAACAGATGACTGGTGGATACCTTGGGTGCCTCCAAGTACCTCAGCACGTTTGACCTCACTGCAGGCTACTGGCAAATCTCCCTCGCAGAACATGCCAAGGAGAAGACAGCATTCTCAACTCCGGAAGGTCTTTACCAGTTCAGGGTAATGCCTTTTGGGTTGAAGAATGCACCTGCCACTTTTCAGAGGCTTGTGAATCATGTGTCGGATGAATTCTGTCTTGCATATCTGGATGATATAGCAGTTTTCAGTGCCACCTGGGAAGTCCATGTGAAACACCTTGAGATTGTGCTACAGGCAGCCCACTTGACCATAAAGGCCAGTAAATGCCAGATTGGACAAGGCCCAGTGGTTTACCTTGGACATGAAGTAGGTGGAGGGAGGATACAGCCTCTACCCAGTAAAGTACAAGCAGTACAAGACTGGCCTACCCCCACTACACAGACCCAAGTGAGAGCCTTCTTAGGACTCAGAGTATTACAGAAATTACATGGCAGACTATGGCACCATAGCTGCCCCTCTGACTGCTCTCACCACTCCGAAGAAACCCAAGAATGTAACTTGGACTGAAGAGTGTGAGAAGGCCTTCAATGGCTTAAAGGACTCCTTGTGTCAGGCTCCTGTACTCAGGGCCCCTGATTACCAAAGACCTTTTATTGTGCAGACAGATGCCTCTGACACTGGGATATGAGCTGTACTATCACAAGTAGATGAGAAGGGTAAGGAACACCCTATTGGTTTCATTAGTCGCCAGCTTAAGGACAGAGAGTTCAGATGGTCCACAGTGGAGAAAGAATGTTTCTCTGTTGTGTTGGCCCTATGTAAACTGAGGCCCTACCTCTATGGGACCCACTTCACTGTGCAAACTGACCATAAGCCCTTAAAGTGGCTAATGAACATCAAGGGAGAGAATCCAAAGTTACTTAGGTGGTCCATAAGTCTGCAAGGCTTTGACTTCACTATTGAGCATAGGCCAGGTGTCCAACATAGCAATGCTGATGGGTTGTCCAGAATGTTTAACCGACCTGAACAAGAAACTCATCCAGGGGTGGATTAGATCCCCTGTCCTTAGTCTGGGAAGGGCGACTGTTAGGAAAGATTTCATAATTGTATGTAATTTATGTAATGTTCCCTCCATGTGGCAACCCCCAAACTTTTTGCTGTTGTTTTACACCCTGATCTAGACTTTCCCATCGAAGCGCAGCCTTCCTCTGCACTCCTCTGGGCTTTCACTCAATTCTTATGGGGAAACTGACATGCCCTTAAGACAGTCAGTACTGGGAGACTTCGTTTCCCTTAGTCCTTTTCTCATGTTGCAGCTTTTGAGCAACATGAAACAAGAGTGCACCGTAACTTACATCACCGCACTCTTGGGTCTCTAGTCATTCCAAAGGCCCTAGAAACTCTCGCTGGACTTATTATGAAATGTGCAAGTGTGTCACGGGCGGGCTATCTTTTCTCTTGTGTTTTGAACCCTTTTTTGCCATGTATCCGCACTTACCACATTTGGCCATGCCACGAGGTTCTTTGTCCTGTCCGCTGACCGTCTTGCCCCTTCACCTTCCCCCAGGTCGAGCCGACCAGGGGCAGTCCTTATTTGGTCATGCACTTTCCAGCGAAACACATCGCTTTTGCGGGCTTCTGCATGCCTTGTGTGTGCCTCCAGGATGTGGGCTGGGATGTCGGTTCCCAATACACATCCTGGGTGCCAGAGGTCTAGAGTGTCCTGAATGCCTGGGACCACCGTGGTCCGTGATAGGTCCACATATGGTGTGAGTGTTTGTGAGCACATCTCCCATTGGGCCCTCTCTGTTTTGGCACGAAGGGAACTTTGGATAAGAGGAGGCTGAAAACACCACTACCATGTCGATCTCCTGAGTTCACACCGAACAAGGGATAAGGAGCCAAGTATCCTGCAACAAGAAGCTGAGTCAATGAACCGCTGGTGGCCTGCTGAAGGTTTGGCACCCTGAACGGCTGTCGTCCTGCGAGACCCCTCTGCATCTGATCATCCTAGAAGGTCTGCGAAGGCGCTTCGACCCATTGGAATAGTGGGATCAACTATTCCCGGCACCTTCATCAAACCCTGCAAGTAAGCCTCTTCGGAAGTGTCCCTGGGCCAACCAGTGGGCTGACCAGCTTACGCAGGACGCTTTGCTCTGTCACTGCCGCCGTTTCGGGGAAGCCCTCGAAACTTGGGCTACTGCTTGCTCTGCGTCCACGGCACCCTCACACCGAATTCGTACACTTGGCATTCCCAGGTCTGAAGTGAGACGAATGCGCCCGGACCAGAGTAAACGCGGTTGCCGTGTTGCCCTGCTGTGATAACAACTTGTGCACATCCGCTGCATTTGGGACACATTCGACCATGCATCCTGCTACGCAGAATCTACACAGTGTTGAGACGTCCAGATCATGGCAGCTGAACCTGCCAGCAACGTGAACTGAACTGGAGAAGTCTGGGCCTGCCTGCGTCGGCGATCGGTGAGTAGTCCATACCCCAACCGGTGGCCCCTCACGCAAGAGCCCATTTCTTTTCTACTGCTGTTGCGAAATAGCGACTCCATCCCGCACTCTCACCCTGCCTCTGCCCACCAGTGAAGGCCTTGCTTGAGTAGTGGGGACTTGTTCTGCATCGTTTCATTCACCTTCCTGAACTGCCTGATATCCTCGAAGAGGCCCTCTTTTGTCCATTGGCACCAGCGCGTGCAGGTACTTTTGAGCATAAGGTTCCTCTCTTTGTAGGGCTCGGACTTCCTCCTAGTTAGGTGTATTTCGGATGTCGAACTGGGTCTAATGATTACTTGCACTGCTTGTTTTCCTCCCCATCTAGGTGGTCTACATATTACGTGCTCCTAACTCCTTAGACCCCGCGGTCTTGTATATATATTGTATTGATTGTGATGTGTTGGTTTACTCTAGTATTATTGTGATTCTTTGCTATGCTCGATGTTACAAAGGCCTTGTAATAAATGTGTCTACATTTTTAATATAACACCTGTCTGGAGTAATTTGTAAGTGTCCTTGCTTTGTGTGCTCATTGAGGTCTTTCCGTCACCCTCACCCCTCTTGAGACTTAGTCTTGACCGCCGTCATCGCTACCCTGATTGGTCTGGCTTGTCCAGAGGTTACCCTGTTCCAAGAAACTAGGCTGGCCTTCTGAACCTCTGCCTCTCCAGATCAGAGTTCAGAAATCCATCTTAACACCTTGTTGAAGGCTTCTATCTCCAAGTGGCTCTCCCACTGCATCATGCACTGCCATCGTCTGGCTAAAAGACCTCTGCCTGGCCGGCCGAGAGCCCACACCAGCAGAGCCATTGCAACAACGACAGCGTTTCTCTCTGGTGTGCCCCTGCTGGAAATTTGCTGGGCTGCTACATGGAGGTCCACGCACAACTTCACGAGGTTCTAATGCATCAACAGGGATTCCCAGGTCAGCCAAGCGATGCTACGCAACTTGTTCACTTGAGAGTGAGTCTGTTCCAGAGTAAGTGGTGGTACTTCTATTGTGCCTTGCTACCTCCTGTGGTTGTGTATTATACTGCTGTGTAATCTTTATTTGTGAGCATGTGAATCCATGCCAGACCCCATGATGGAGAAGGTTTAAGTTACTTACCTGTAACTATTGTTCTCCATCATGGGGCTGGCATGGATTCATATGCAAACCCTCCCTCATTCCCCTCTGTGGCTTTTCTTGGTTCATACTGCCACTTTACGTGCATACCAAATCTGAAGATGGCCACCAGGGGTGGGGATTAGGGAGACAATGTGACCCAGAGGACAGTGATTGTTTTAGAGGAGAAATACAGTTTTGCAAGCTAAAGTGGAACTGTTTTTTCTTTTACTGAGGATTCCCAGCCTGACGACAGGGAATATTCATTAGCATCGAATGCATGCTGGAGAACAAGAGTTACAGGTAAATAACTTAATCTGTATTTAAATAAATCCAATATTATGATTTGCACATGGGAAATAGATTTATTGATTATTCCAAATCAGTCAGTGTTCACTTTAGAATTATGTTTGTTGATGGAAAAATGTGTTTGCCATATCTGTAATTAACAATCAACTCTGTGCTTCTACAGGGCCATAAAATCATTCTGTTTTGTTGCATAATAATATTATAACATTCAATACAATTGTATACACTTGATGAACAGTAAAGTCATGCAAACCTTTTAGGATGCTATCTGTATTGGAATGGGTTCATCATGTCACAGCTGAGTAGTAAATAATCGTTGTCTGGACATTGTGTTATGCCTCAATTTTGTTGCTCAATAATGTAATCTTGGTTTCGGATTGTCGGAACTGGGATCATTTTCATTGCTCGAAGGTTTCTCATGAAACCTTTCATTTTGTATTGGTCTGTTACTTTGTTATGAGATTTTGATACAGATCTGTAAACATGTAAGGAGGTAGTGTCCCTTACGGTCTGTAAACACTTTTGAGATATGATAGGTTATTTATAATGCGCTTAATACTTAGAGGTTTCTAAGCGCGGACCTGGGGATCGAACCTGTATTGCTCTGTCTTGCTTCCAAGGAGAGCATGTTGCCCCTGAGCTATCCTCCTGAAACATATGGATAGATTGGTTTGTGCAGGAAAGTACAGGTCTTGCATGCTTAAGAATAGGAGTATTGAAACATGAGAACTGGGAAAGCTTAGTGAAGATAAATGGACTGATAGAAGTGTTTGGAAAGAGTCTAAAGTGGATCCAGAGAGGAAGCTTATGATGAGTATAAAAGGCAATGTTGGACTGAGGCAGAATCCTGCGAAAATGAGACGAGGAGTAGAAAAGGTGAGGACACAAACACAAGAAGAAGAGAATATTAGAAAGAAGGCAACCTTATTGTTGTAAGAGAGATGAAATTGGATCACAATTTAGAGAAACCTTAAGGAAGATAGAAGAGCAAACTACCAGAAGAGGGAGGGACAAAAGCAAGAATACTGAACAGACCAGAGGCGAGGATACTCTCTATGCGTGTAAATGGCGTCTGATTGGAAGAAGCAAAAATTGTTGTAAACTAAATGAAACTGACAACATGAGGTTGGAAGAGTGGTGAATTACGAGACGGATAATATCTAGAGAAACAAGGAAGGATTGGAAGCATAGAGAGGGGGATCGATGCAGACCCTCAAAGAGAAGAGAGTGAAAGCAAAGAGAGGGGACAGCGATGCATGCCAATTGAAAGTATAAAGGCTGGTAGTTTAAGGAGAGAGTACAACAAAGCTGGGGGACAGGAAGAAAAGTACCATAGTGGACAAGGCAGGAACAGCAGCCAAAGTGGAAGCAGAGAGAAGCAGGGAGAAAGAGGGGAGAGTAGGGAAACATTTATCTACCAAACCCCACCAGGGCCTAATAAGCCCTGACATAGGCACCAATGCCGGTTACCTCAGTTAGTACATTCAATAAGCATCAATACAGCATTTATGTGTACCGCTGTAGTAAGACATTTGTGAAAGGAGTCAGGCCTTGCACTTTCTTTAAAATTCTGCTAGACCTGCAGGTCGAGTAACTTAGTTTACCTACTCGACCTAAGAGAAATGCACTCGACCCATGACAACGGATGAGAACAAATTTAAATGCGCTTTCTGTAAAATAGTGCTTGTCAACACAAACGTCAGAAAGTCCCAGGGTTGCTCTTGGAACAACCATGCGCTCTCACTTTTGCTATGAATAGCTATCAAATCGTATTCAGATCATTCAGATATCTATTTTTCCTAAATAATACATAACTTAAATCATATAGGGCCTCATTACAAGTATGGCGGTATGGGAAAGAATTGGCGGTAACGGAATTACCAGCACTTTTCCCGCTCCGCCACTAGGAGCACATCTAATTAATGTCTTAATTGATCCCATTAGGGTTCATTGCATCTAGTCTTTCAATTTAGAATGTCTCTCTCTGGTCCAATCTTCTCGCCAGATTCTCGGAGGTATCCCTCCTTGTTACCGCATCCACAACCAGAAATCTGATCTGCGAGATGTCATGTCTTTTTTCTATCCAATGCCGGGCTACCGCCAAATTCATGTTTCTAGTTTGAATACGGGATCAATGTCTGTTGCAGATTTGTTTACACTGTCTCTTGGACTGCTCAACATAATACATTCCACATCATTCTTTATATTGCATGTTGCAAAACTGCAGATCTTGATTTTTCTTTCTCCCAAACTGGGGTGATTCACTATATTGCCTCTTGTTATAAACCTGCAGTTGGTACAATGCAGGCATGGGAAAGTGCCTGTTTTTTTTGGCTATAGGTTGTTTCTCCATGTATATGAATAAACATAAACGCCCAAGCTTAGTCTGTGAGATCTATCTAACTGAGGAAAACATATTGAAGCACCATAGGATTGCAGAGGCAGATTCATAGGCAGCAACTGATCATGTTGGGGTTGTCTGATAGGCAGGGTCAACAAAAGAGGACGCCTCAGACAGAGGAACAGAACAAAGATTCTAGTCCAGGGAACCCTAAAACAATGACAAGCTGCAGAAAGTGTATCAGAGTCTCATCAAAAGCAAACCTTCAGAGTGGTGTCTGAACTTTTCAGCCAGAGAAGTTCAGTAACAGAATATCCCAGCCCTGGAGGAGATGAGCAAAGACCTTAGAGGAAGTCAAGGGATCTTACAGATGCAGGTTCAATGGCAAAAATGCTTTGCATACACTTCAGACTAAAGAAGGCAGTGATGCCTCTGACTAAGGTCACATGTTGACTGTCTAGACAAAGAGCTGCAGGATAAGCTAATCACTTATGGACCAGTACCATGGCCCTTCTTTGTTGCCCAGGCATCCAACAAAGGATCCACTTTTAACAATAGTAAAGCTGAGCATTTGGAAGGATGTAGGAATCCTGCATCAGGCAGGGGTTAGTGACACAAGCACGTTCTGGAATTCAGAAGAGCACAAACGTCACTTTCAGAGAGGCAGATCTGACTATCTTGACCTCTCCAAGTTTGCCTACTACTTTGAAGGGTCCTATCCATTTGTCCTGCATGACTTTGTCTTGTGAGAACCATAACTAGAACTAGCTGCTCTGGAGTAAACTCCTGTTACCTTTCTGATCATGCCAATGCTTGACCAGGGCTTCAACAGCCTTCAAGTTTTCAGACCGTTCAGTCATCAGTTGTGCCATCCTCTTCCTGAGGCCTAGTACATAGTCTGTTACACGGACTGGCTTTAAGTTTAGATCACTCTCCAATCCTTCTTCGATCAGAGCCAAAGGGCCTCTGACCGGATGATCATATAGGAGCTCAAGGGGGCTGAAACCCACTCCAGCTTGAGGCACCTCTATATAAGCAAAGAGAAGGCATGGCAGCAGAAGGTCCCACTTTCCTCTCACAGGTTCTTCTAAGGCACCTATCATGCTCTTCATTGTATGGTTAAACCTCTCTACCAACCCATTTGGTGAGGGTGGTAAGCAGTTAAGAACTTGCAAGTAACTCCACAATTTAAGGTTCAAGGGAATAAGCATGGAACTGAAAATTCTCCCTAACAGCAGATGAAATCATTATACCCACATTTCTTTTCTGGTGGGTGAACCACCCTCCCCTTAAGCGCTATTTGGTACCTTGCCAATAACAGCACGATGCCAAGAAACGTATATCCCTCTAGCAAAAGCAAAGATGTCATCCAACAGACATATATCATTTGGTCACATGGTATCCCCACCTCGATTTTTACAGACCACTTCTGAGTAATTGCCACGCAGAATTTGGAGGCCTTCGGTTAGGCCTGTGCCAAAGAAAGAAATCCACATTCGTATTGTAACATCTCTGGTCATTCCCAGTTGCATATGGATGAAATCATTTTATATTTACTGGTGCAAAGTAGGTTTGGTGCAAAAACCTAGTGTAGAGTTTATAATTCATAGATAACTTCTGTGCCAATTTACACAGCTTTATCCACACCTCATCGTCAATCAATTTAGCCCTACATTCATCCCACTTCATTTTTCCTACAGGGGTGTACTGACTCATACGAAGATACCATTTTGTACGTGATAGGGACTGCTGTTTATTTGTAGAGGCTGTCATTAAGTATTTCACTATTTGTTGCTCAATGGCAACGAAAGGAAAAGCTGTGAAAAGTTGAGACACTTCCCCACACACTCTGTACTATAACCCTAAGCAGGCTTTTCACTTTTCCTTCGCTAGGTCTTTTCTCTGTCGTCTACTTTGGCTCCCCCCAGCCAAAGGAGACTGCTTACTTTAAGGGGGGGTATTAGACCCAGAGTGGGCAGTATCCTGCTCTATGGGTCCTGATCGTCAAGGGGCTCTGGGGAAACCCTCTTGTGGGGAACATGAGGCAATGATATGTCTCATGCTTAACTTAACTTTCAACCGATCCTTATTTTAATTAATAAAATGGTTTGGGTTGGATACATGCCTAACAGGTACTAGGGGAAAATCTGCAACTAAAGATGGACTTCTAAATTAAACTTTGTCAGGATGGGTTGAACTCGTAGTGATCCCTTAGCGCTCCCAGGGTGTCCCTTGTCATGAAACCTATGATCCAAAACCTAATCTGTGAAGTCCTTGCCCCTTCAATGACTACTTAGTCTACAAAGAAATGTCTAAATAATATGGCCAACAGAAAAGTCTCAATAATACACTTCATGAATATTTAGTCTCCCAGCTACCCTAAGGTAGTAACACAAGTTGAAAGGAATTGGTCAAAGCAAAAGTTCATAAATGTACCCTTCAAAGCCAGTCCCTGTTCTAATGTAGGATCAAACTTGTTTCTTAGGCCTCTTAATGTTTACAAATTTCCCCTCCAGGACCACAGATTTCAGAATTCACAGCAGGTCCCTCCTGCACCTTCCATCTCCGGTCTACCCTTGTATCGCCATTCTTTCTTCCTCTGTCTTCTTTCTATCAAGTGTATAGGATTCACAGTAGGCTTTTCCTTTAGGCCCTTTGGCACAGGATTTACTGTAGGCCTCCGGTTGCATCATTCACAACAGACCTCTTTTTTAGCCCTTCGGGTACAGGACTCACAGTAGACCTCTATGACGGGCTTGAGGTTACAACATTCACAACAGGCCTCACTCGTATGCTTTGTGTACAGCCTTCACAACAGGTCTCCCTCCTAGGCCTTAGGTTACAAGACTATCTTTTCGCCTCTCCCATAGGCCTTAGATTCAGTATTCATAGCGGGTCTCTCTCAAAAGCTTTGGGCCCCGCCTTACAGGGCCTAGAACCTCGTATTCTCTTTCCCTATAGGCCACGAGTGGCTTTCCGGTTCCCCAATGAATTGAGAGCGGCTATGATGCCCTTCCGGTCAGCCTTCCTACTCCAGGTCTTGCAGGGCTTAACAGCTGCCACCCCTCTTCTTTCCAGCCTCTTCATGCTTGCACTGCCTTCCTATAGGCAGAAGTCCTTCCAAAAGTATTTTTCCAGCAGCCTCCCCTTTTACCAATGGAGCATCAGTAGCTATGTTTGCTTCCTTTGCGTCCAGGACCCTGAATGACTTATCCAGGGCCCGTTTGTACACATGGGGATGTGGTGCAGTCCTCAGTGATAGCGTTTCTGGTAACTTTCTAGGCTTTTTCTCCACCCCTACAATTGGTTATACTTGGAAGTGATCTCCTTTTCCTTTACTATCTATTTAATGATTGGTTCTTAGAGTTGCGTGGCTACAGCCTCATCTGATCTCTGTTGCAATCGTCAGTAAGTGGCTGGACTTGCATGCGATCATGTCATTTCTGCCTGGCCCGCCTTTGTTAGTCTGCGTGCTTCTGTTTTTGTGCATGATTCACTGTCTTGTAGGCCGTAAAATAATTCCACTTGATCGTGGGTGGCATAATAATATATCGGGGAATAGGGCATATGCATGTTGTTTGAACATGATAATGGAGAAAGCCTTTATCTTGACTGAGGCCCATCTCCGTGCAGTTGGCTGTTACTGGGGCATGCTGTTACTTTTAGTTTGAGGTCTTTCGTGTGGAGCCAGTGAACTACTGAGTCTGTTGGGAAGTAACAGCCTGTCGGATTCCACCGTATCTGCCTTTGGAGGGAGGGGGGGCACATCAGGTAGCAGCCAGTTAAGTCATGTCCCTAGCTGCCCACTCACTAATAGGTTACTACAGTGAATCTGATGAATTCACCACACCTTCAAGCACCTGCAGGTAGCTCTGTATCTAGTTGTTGGACATCTCTGGTTCCCAGACCCCTCTTAGGCCCTGACGAGGAGGGGTTAGCAAATGTGACTTTGTCACAGGGCATCTTGACAATGTATGTTAAATGTAAGCTTTCTTTAAATAGACTGGCACATTCAAATATCCAGTTAATTAAAGGTGATGATGGTACACCTATGCATGCATCCCAGTATAGCAAAATCCCTAGTCCTGACCCTTCAACCGAGAGACGAAATGACATTCATCAATAGATGTTTAACACGTATGTGATTGGAGCCCTGTGTAGGTTAAAGGCCCTGCTAGCCACACACACACAACATCCACATCCACCAATACGCCAACGTCACACAGCTATACCTTACGATCGACTCATCAAGGACATCCATAGGCTCAGAATCTACCTCTCGCTGATCCAGTCTTGGATGTCCAGTGCATACTTAAAGCTCCACCAATCCAAGTCCGAATTCCTACTCCTCACCAACAACACCAAACACCCAGACATCCAGACCTGGCTATTAACCATGAACTCTGAGTGCTTCACATCCTACCTCACCTCCTGCGCCAAGTCCCTCGGGTTCCACATTGACATACACCTCTCCTTCAAGGCACAAATAGCTAAGAAAACTGGGATGGCTTGGTATCTCTCCCTCCTGCGGAAAGTCAAGCCCTCCATCCAGATAGCTTCAGATCCGCCGTTCAAGCTCTGTTCCTATCCCACCTGGATGGGGGCAATGAACTCCTCAAAAGCCTCCCATCGTCCACACGCCTTATCAAGGATCTGTGCAGATACGACTACATCACCGTGACCCTCATCGACCTTCAGTGGCTCCTACTGCACACACAAGTCTCTCAGCTAGTTGGCGGAGAAACTCACCAACTCCGGTGGACAGCGCACCCACCAGAAGCCAGGACATGTGCAGACTTGAAATCCACTGCTGCAAAAAGGAAAGGACCAGAAAACAAGTCTTCTGTGCCCACACCCTAAGAATATGGAGCCTCCTCCCCGTCAGTATCAGACTCGCCCCCACGCTCCAACAATTCAGAAAAGATCTCAAGAGCCACCTCTTCATGGAGTCTCTCCTCCTCAACGCCTAGGCCATTGCGTCACCCCTCACGCAACCTGATTGACTAGATGCCACCCGTCCTTCTCCTCCCCACCACCTGGTACAACTGTACCCCTCCTCGGTGCCCCTCTGTATCTTAAGCCCTACTGTATATCTGTTCTGTTGTTATCTCTGAACAGCACTTTGTTATGCATCTTTATTGAAGACCGCCATAAAGCGCTCCATTGTTCCTCGAAGCTAGGTCTGCGCTCTGAAACACTGCCTCTCTATAGGTGCTTTATAAATAAACAATACAATAAATACCATAATAATAAAGAATAATAAAAAGGACCAGCTGAACCCAGTGTATGAAACTGGAAATAACGCGACAGGACTTCTTTGAAATGGGAGGTCATGATTGGTTGCTGTGGGTGTCCTCAAGCAAAATGTTGCTGTGACTACACGGCTGATTGTTCTAAGTGTCTATGATAGCTGTTTTGTGAAATTTGTGTTCGGTTGCCATGTATTGCTTTTCTTCACTTGTCATTTTCTTTATTGTAGGTGCTCGTTTTGCCAGAGGAGCCTGAGGAAACAGCAGAAGGGGTGAGATTGAGTTTTGCAAAAAGTGTTTCTCTCGATAAAAGCGAATGCCTTAAGAGAATGTGCATTCAATATGAGCATGCCGTGCCCTTTGGCTCCTGTTAGTAATTTGTGATAATTGATCGGTGCAATCACATTGAACCAGTTACCGTGATTCACGTTTTCCCTTTGTGCTGGATTCAAGCCCCTCTCGCCCCATTTCAAAGCTGATGCCACAGACTAATTTTAAGGTCGCCGCATGTTACTGGTGTAGTTGCTGAAAGCAGTTAATTAACGTGTCAGCCTCAAATTAGCTCGCCTTTTTCTGCTCTATTCTTGGGAAAGATACACACCCGGGTTATTATACAGCAGCATGTGCGGCGCTGGGAAGCGCACAGCAGTCTGGTTAAAGGCCGGGGACTACAAAGAGATGCGTCTAGAAATGCCGTAATGCCTTAATAATTATAACTGTTAAGGATACTCAGATTATTTCTTTGGGACCTGAAATGTAAGGCAACTGTTTAGAAAACCTAGTTTCAAATTTTACATGGGTAGGTCACAATCCGTTTTCCACTGAAGATTCCAGAGTGCCATCAAAGACAAGGGCATTGACGATTAGGTTTACTTGACTCACAATCCCAAAGTAGCTACAACTTCTACTCTGTACGGACCTTCTGAGTCAAATCCTGCCCTTGAGCTGCCCAAGTCTTCTCCTTTTCGTATAGACAAGGAGAGGAACAATGCTGGAGGCATACACAGGTGTGAAGATGGTGTCTCCAGCTACTCTCTGCTCATCCCACTCATGAGCCAAACCTACTGACGACCTTCCTGTCTCTTGTGCCTCCCTCACGCTGTCCACCCCTTTCAGTATTTAGAAATACTTGGCCTCCTGCAACCCTTCTACACTTATGCGGGTTCTCCCTCCACCTTCACGTTTGTATACACTTTTAATTCTTAGGATGTTTATGGCAGCTGTCTTTTGAAATATTTGAAATGACCTGTACTCGGTCCACCCAAACCCCCATTTCCCTATATCTACATCCCCTACTTTTCTTTCATAGCACTTTGCTTTTTGCCTTTATCAACCCACAGAGTGGAACTACTGCCTGAGCAAAAAGCCACTTACATGGAGGAGTTATTGCCACAAGCATCCTTAACCCCTCCCTTCCCTTCTGTCTCTAGAGACCTGCGACAGGTTGGACAAGTGTGACTTCAGGCTCCTCTACCTTTAAATACAAGCTGTCAATCTATTGTACTCGGCTGTGATCTCAGTGCAGTCTACAGTGACTTGGGTTTGCAAAATTAGCAGTAGTGTATAAATGCCCCCATTTTTGGATTTGGCTAAAAAATGAATGCTCTGAGTAAGAGGGGAGGTTCCCCATCCTCGACGCACTTATGCCAAGCAGGCATTGCTGGCACACATCATAAAAGGACGGCATTGGCTTCTTCATGCTGCCATTCAGATTAGCAATTTGGAATTCCTGCTTCAGTGATATCTGCTGGCTATATTAATATTTGATTGATATCTATTTAAGGGGCTGCAAAAGTTAAATACAAATTGACTTGATAGATGGATGAATAAATATGCCTTTCCACTGTTTATCTTTGGGTGGTCAAATTGATTGCACTTTTAAAAATCACTTAATTAATATGTTTTTTTGGATAAATCTTTAACCCAATACAGAACACGTTAGGCCATGGCAATTTCTCTGAAGATTATACAGAAGGCTCATCTCCCATTTAGTATTTTCACCACCTCTGCACAGTGTTAAAAACCCCTTCTGATAGTTAATGCTACTCCACGACTTCATGCCTGAGCTTTCTCTATGCTCATTAAGTCAATCTCTTCAAGAGACAACCTGTACATCGTTCATACCAGGAGTTTGGAGAAATGTGATCTTGCATATGGTAGCACATAGATTGTCATAAACAGTATGTGTCTACTACAACTACAAGTTGTCAAGCCATGTTGAGTCTTCCTCATATATGGTTAAGGTATTGTCTTTAAACAATTTTATCACTCTGCAAGTGTCCACATTATTTTACATTATTACCCAAAACGTTTATATTAATGCTATATTAATGCTAAAACATTATTCGATTGATATTGATTGTCAATTAGACTATGATATTGATTGTCAATTAGACTATGCAAACGTGACTCATCGAGAGAGTCAAATTCTTCCAGAACCTCCACTTGCCTTTTGTAGCCAAAACATTATTAGGGTCTGCTCTCGTTTTTCAGTACCTCTCTCTATGCTGTAATTACCTCCTCCAGCAAGAGTATATCGTCTGATTCTGTTGCCAAAATGGGGGTATGCTTTTGGTTGTGAAGCATTTCTGCACCTTTGCAATCACCACTTATTATTCATCTTCTAAACCAACAGCATATCTTTTATGTTCGGGTTTTATGATCTTTTAACTTCGAGTCATTTCTGCCCCCAAACAGCAGAGAATCCAATGCCTCCCAACCTTCAACCAGGTTTTACTGACAGTGGATGACCGACTTCACTGCCCCAGAAAAAGTGTCAATTTTGAAGTACCAATTGAGGTTGGAGGCTCCAGAAGATCATAAGGCAATTTTATGTTGCTCAGCATCAGTTCAAGAGCCACCTGCCCACACATAAGGGCCTCTGAGGATTCAGGGGAACAGATTCTTCATAGAGTGGTACATTTGCTCATCTATTACAGGTGAGAAACTCACTCAAAACTCAGGCTTTCTTCCATATCAGCAATATTCCCCTTCCAACCATCATACCCTCTCCTCCTTTAGGGGGGGGATCCCACTATGATATGATATGTCATTTATAACGCGCCTGTGCACAAGTGTTTCTAGGCGCGACAAGACAAGGAAGGAAAGACGGCGGGGACAGGACAAGGGTCTTACTAGGCCTTGTGTCATTCGGATTATGCAAGTCCGACAACGCATAGTGCAGGGGGAAGGCAGAGGGGGAAGTGCCAGGGCGAGGGAAGGGATTAAGTGCGGTCCGGGCAGCGAAGCTCTGGAAAAGTGCATGGAGGCAGGGGGCTGTAGGGGTTACAGTTACATCCTCTAAGTGAGAGGGTGGCCCAGAGGCACTGCAGATGAGACTGATCATGGAGGAGCATGGTACCCAATGAGACACTGAGGGTAGCCAAGCAACCAGTCGGCACAGCAGGCAGGTAGGTCAACAGGGGAGGGAGAGAGAGAAAGCAGAGGAGAAAGTGAAGGTCTTGAGCTGCTTCCCGAACTTCAGGTGGTCCGGCTCAGGCTTGAGAGGGGCAGGGAGGTCATCCAGTATCCAGTAGGTTGCACAGAGGCTCGCCATTTGGTATGCGTCGATATCCAACAAGGTTACAATAAAGACATGGATATTGTTCAAATCGAATGCATACCAGTTCTATTAAATCAACTTCCCTTGTTGCACCTAGTAAAGCGCTCCACCACATTGGGAGGCTGCAGCACTCTGGTAAGCTTGGGAAAGGGTCTCTTACCAATATCAACATCATGCATGTGAGTGAAGCGCAGCCCTATATCCTTGCCATCCCTCCCACATTCTGTATTCTCAGATTCTGGTTCCATGTGTATTAGGGTGCAAACCCCCGATATCTACTCCCTGTCCAAAGTCTGTGGATGCCACATGATTGACTGGGCTTGAGTTCAACACTATCTGAGCTGCCATCTTCTGCTGGGCTTTGAATTTGTGGCTGTGCTTTGCTCTCATTCTGGTCTCCTAATCACCACCGGCTTGGTTCTCAAAGTCAGTCCCCAGCGTTTTGGGGCTGTCCTCAACAGGACCAAATGAAATTAAATTAAATGATATTTTATTAATATCGCGCTCGTACACAAAATGTTTCAGAGGGCGACCAGGCAAAAGGGAGGGGAATAAGGGAAAACAGAAAAAAAGAAAACCATGATCTTACTAGGCCCAGTAACATTTAAGAAAGCGCAAATGCATGCAAAAGTGAAAAAGGGGGAAAGTGCTAGGAGGGGGGTGGGTGGGCGTAAAGTGCGGAGCAGAGGAGAGAAACAGAATAAATATTAATTAAATAAATAAGAGCAATAAACCATGGTAGTGTAGCCAGTAGTGGCAGGTGAAAGTTAGTCAGATAAGGTATATCTGATAAGTGCAGAAGAAAAGTGGGAGGGGGGCTGTATGGGTACAGGTACAGAACCCTAGTGCAAGGGGTGGCCTGGAGGCAGTGTAGAAGGGTCGCAGGGTGAGCAGGTACCTGGGCCCGAATGATAGAGGGTGGCATTTAAACATAGATCGTTGGTGGCACACCAATTTTGAATGACTATTAAACAATCGGAGATGAGCAAAGGAGAGGAGGAGGTTGAAGGAAGCCTGAAAATGAGTTTGTTGTCATCAGCATAGCACTGGCAAGTTGAGCAGAAAATGGATATGCAGTAGGCGAGAGTTGCCAGGTATTGGTTGAAAAGGCAGGGCGAGAGGTTAGACCCCTGGGTGACACCACATGTGGAGAGGGAGATAGAAGATAGGAAGGACTCAAGTTGTCCCTGGGAGGGTCGATCAGAAAGAAAAGAGGTCAGCCAGGACAGAGCCTGATCAGTGATACCCAGGTTGTCACAGAGACAATTGAGCAGGGTGGTATGGTTGACCGTGTCGAACGCAGAGGAGAGATCAAGTAGGATGAGGACAGAGGGAATGTTAGAATCGAGGTTGGAGAGCAGGCCTTCACAGATGTTCAGGAGAGCAGTTCCCGGGCTTCTGGCAGCACTAAAGCCAGATTGGTGGTCATGGAGGGAGCCAACAGAGTCTGAATGAAGACTAAGCTAAGAGATGGCCAGCTTTACCAGGAGCTTACCCAAAAAGGGAGTAATGGATATTGGGCTGTAGTTTGCCGGACATGATGGATCGGCAGTGGATTTCTTGAGGAGAGGATGCACAACGGAGAGATTAAGAGCGGAGGGGAAAGAGCCAGAGGCAAAGGAGAGGTCGCAGAAATCGGCAAGGTTGTCAATGTGGTCCTTAATGGTTTTAGAGGAACAGGGATGAACCTGTTTTAATGAGGTTTTCATAGATCAGACTTGTCTAGCTACCTCATCTGGGGAGAAAAGAGGAAAGGAGGAGAAAGGAGGAGCTGGGGCCAGCAAGCCGAGAAGAAGAGGGAGCAGAGGAGAGGGTGAACAGGATGTCCTGAGTTTTAGATATGTAATGAGAGGCACGGGAATTGCAAAGTGCTTGCGAGGCGAGAGGAGGGGTGGAGGCTGCCGCAGGGTTAGCCAGCTCCTTGCAGATTTTGAAAGATTATCTTTCATTAACCAAGTAGTTGGTGGGAGACTGGACCCAAAACCTGGGTGCAATTCTCAATGCTCCTGAGATTCACAGTGCCTCCATCAGCTGCCAGCCCATGCCCCCGTATTGGTTACTGTTTTAAGCAATGAATACAGTCAATGGTTTTTTGCATTTGTTTGCTGTTGTCCTTGTGGGTGGTTGGATTGTATAAGATGTATGCTGTGACAAATCCTTGGATTGTGTCCCTTCCCCCCAGGTGGGAAGCCCCTTCCCATGAGGCCAGGGAGATGAGGCTGCTACCCGATAGCCCCCCTGGGTGTGGTACTCAGCGTGAGGCTCTTATGGGGAGGGACCCGCCCTGTGGAAGCAGAGATGATTAGCCAGTGAGAATGCAGTATACACCACTCCAACCCCCCTCAAATATGCCCTCTCTGCCTTGTCACTGCATGTACGTGTGTCATGTAACCAAAATCCTAAGTACTGGGGCGAGGAAGAATCTAGTCTACCCAAGCGAGGCTGCAGGACATGTACTGAGATGAGGAGGCAATGCGGAGGCATGAAGCACACTCTTGGAACCACTAGTGAATGTTGTAGTGGTTCACGATTTTCCTATTGGTCAAGTAGTGTTCATAACAGAAAAGGGAAACACAGAAAGGAGAGAGCAGCTTTTCTGAGAGGAACCATGGGAGCTGAGAACGCTTCAGCCGCCGCCAAATAGAAGGATTTTCAGACAAATTTACTGAGCAGGCAGAGGTGTACTCGAGTGGTCCAGTGTGAAAGGACCATAAAGCCAAGCACAACAGCAGAGGTCCAGATGGTAGAAACCCAGGAACCGGATGAGCAGCTGAAGACTCGCATGCTGTTGGCCACCAAATGCTGCTGAGCCGCCACTGCACCCGAAAAGTCAAGGGAAGCCGCAAGAAGCCCGAAAGGGAACACAGACCAGCCAGAGACCAACGGGAGCGTTATCGAAAAGCCCCAGACAGGTACCAGGGTTGCTGGAGCGCATGGTGGGACTATAGAAAGTGGTGAAAGCGACAAAGCTCTGGTCTGGGACCCACACCAAAGAGAAGGAAAATGTGTTGGTCATCTTCATAGTCACAATACCAGGTTTGCCACACTGTCAGAAGAGAATCCTACATGTCTGGGACCCACACACACAAGACTGGGAGTCAAGTCTACGTTGGGGAGAAGTGTACAAAATCATAGGAGACCAGGGGAAGGGAGTCATTCCCTCTTGCACTTTGAGCTGTAGTAGACCTGAGAAAAGGCTAGGGGAAGGGAGATAGTCCCCCTGGTGCGCTGTTGTGTACTGTAAAGTGAGCCTGAGAAAAGGCCAGGGGAAGGGAGACATTCCCCCTGGTTTTGTGAACTGTGAAAGTAAAAGCCAAGAAAGTGTCAGAACAAAGCCAAGTAAGGCCATGGGAAGGGAATAATTCCCCTGACATTGTAAAAGCAATGAGAGCAAAATAGACCTTGAGAAGGGAGGCATTCTCCAAGAACCCAATAAGGAATGTTGATGTTTGCAATGGAACTGTACCTTTTTGAGTTTTCTCTGTGTAGAAAATTGTTTTAATTGATGGTCTGCGTTTTTGTATGTGTTTTTTTTGTTGATTTTTTAGGTGCATTATTTTTGTTAATTTTGTTTTTACCTTGTGAACCTTACAAATAAAGCTTTTTTTGATAAGTGGAGTTTATTACTGAAGAGTACATTCGAGTTGCTGCTAATGGATTGTTGGCCTTATAGGTCGGAGACACTTGGTCGTTTGACATTTGCCACTGAACAGTGTGGCATCTTTTCAAGAAGAATAGAGACTTTTTTCTTACATTGCTGTTTACCTCTTTCTTTATTATAGAAATACTGAGATTTTGTGAGGTTACATTTGCAATATTATAACAATATATTTATATTTAATAGAAAGTGCTCTATAATGTTCCCATGTTTAAATCGTAATGAGTATATTTGAAGCGTTTATCGACTTAGTTTTGCAAGGTAGTAACATTAACTGTTTTTTTTACATTTTTCAAATTAAATGTGGGTAATTGTTTTGCAAATGTGGGTAATTGTTCATTGAAATTTGTGAAGTTTTTTTATGCTATGCTACCTGTATGTTATTGGTAATGACATGCTCATTGTGTGTATATGTTTGAAGATTTTGTGTTGGTAGGATTTTAGAAGACGTTTATAAATGCACCTTATATTTCTTATCGTTTGCATTTTTATTATACTGATGATAGTTGTATTAGCTATACTTCATACTAGTAGAGTAGCCTGTACATTATTCTGTGTTTGTAATCTTGTGTGGTATCAAGAATCGTCGTAAGAGGCTAACTGGGGTATAGGTATATAAGTATTTTGTAAAACCTAATTTTACACAACCCAGTACGTTTTTACAGTGTTTCATGTTTGTAGAAATTATTGTATAGGCTGGGTTAAGGTTACAACAGTGTTGCTTTTAATGTTTATTGAATATTCCCTTAGATTTACTACTGTGGTTGGTTTGCTGTAAAGGGAAACGCCCAAAAAGACAGAGGGCAAAAAGACAGAAGCCCGAAAGTCTGGCCCCATTTGTCCATATATATATATATATATACATATATAGATAGATAGATAGATAGATAGATAGATAGATAGATAGATAGATTTCTGAGGCTTGTGGAGTCTGCTTAGATCACATGCTATGCATAGGCTGACATCTAGTGGAAGCTGCAGAGTATTACAGTTGTTGTTTTTCGAAACTCGAAAAGGGACGTCGACAGGGCGTGCCAGTAATTCTATCCCTGGTGTGACGTCCTCTGTACCCATGGTCCTTCACGCGTCGAGGTCCCTCAGATAGTCTTTTTCCGCCATCGTGAGCGGACGCTTATCGCGGAGTTCCATTTCAGCCATTTCGGCCAAAGCCATTTTCTTATGACAAATTAAAAAATAGTTTACTCTTTCTGTCCTTTTCCTTCTGACTTCGACAAATTCATTGATGCAGTGGAAAAGACAGCCGTCGGACGAATTCAAAATTCAACTGACCCTTTCGACCTTGGAAGGCCACACTGGGCCTAGGCCCTTACAGTAGGAAGAGTGGGGGCGGTCATTGTAGAATGCATTTTCCCACCCATTCCCTTTCTCACCTGGCTGCCTTTCCCAAACATGGATAGAACACCTTTTAAATTCTGCCTCACGTGTAATAAAGAATTCCTGTGGATAGACAAACACAGAGTGTGAAACTTGTGTCTGAACCGCGACCACGAAGAGGGGCATTGTTGAGCCTACAAGTTCTTCAAAACTAAGACTCTTAAAGACCGAAGAACCAAGCGCTGAGCCCATCACGCAATGCAGGCCGAGGCTGCCATTAACGTGGAGGGAGCTTCAAGTGATGGCAGTGTCACGTCTTTTCGGACGGCAAGGGTGATGGGGAACAGGAGGAGGAAGAGGAGGAGGAGGTGTATGCCCTGGCCTTGCCTATTCAACAGGACTCACCAGTGGCTGATTCGCCAGTGGATAATCAGCCTCTCCATAATGGCATGTTAATCAAGGCATCTGAACACTTTGGTATCCAGATACAAGAAACCCAGCTAGACAAAGACATTGTGGAAGACATTCTGGGAGAAAAGAAGGCTGCCGCTCAATTCATCCCAATTTTTCACTCTGTCCAAAGAAGGATTCAACCTTCCTTGGAGACACCTAACCAGACACGGGCAGTAAACCCGCAGGTAGAGAAGCTTTTCTGCCCAGCGCTGTATGACCCACTCTATATCAGGGGCCAGCTTAAGCCGGATTTGCTCGTGGTTACAACTACCCGTAAAAGGGCAGGGACACCACTAGCCTTTTCTGAGGGTCCCCAAGACAAGGAGAGCAAAAAGCTCTATACAATGGGAAGGAAGGTATCGACTTCGGCAGCTTTTCAAACTAGAATCGCCAACAATTCTACACTGTTGGCAAGTTATAATTACCATAAATGCGATGAAACAAGTACCTTAATAGATTCTGCTCCCGAACCTTTAAAGTCTCAACTAGCCCTGGTGGCAGCTGACAGCAAAGCTACTTCCAGCTGCATTCTCAAAAATAACCTCGATGCCGCAGATAATGCAGGCCAAATTATCGCTGAAGGAACCATAATCAAGCGCCACTCTTGACTAGGCCAGTCTGGCTTTAAGCTTGAGACCCAGGCTACGTTACTTAACATGCCAGTGGAACCGACAGTCTTATTCAGCAAAGCATTAGAGGACGCCTTAAAGTCCGCCAAAGAGGAATATGACACCCTCAGGTCTCTGGGGCAACTGACAAACCATCTGGCCAGAGAGGCAGAATTCTTTTTTACTGTTTTCGTGGCCATAATTCCCAGAGAGGCTCTAGTTACGGACAAGGTCAAAATTCTTCCTGGAATAACAACCATGGTCAAGCGTCACAGGGTTACCAAAGAGGCCAGCGCCGATCCCGCGGGAGATCCTCCACATCTAGAGTTGGAGGAACACCTCCCAAACAATTACAGCCCACTACAGGTCCCCACCTATTCCTCCCCAGTAGGGGGACGTATTTCACACTTCACCCATGCATGGGAGGGAATAAACACAGAGAAGTGAGTGCTATCGACAGCAGGAGGTCATTGTGTGGAGCTCGTCCAAACACCATCAAACCATCCCCCGCGCCAGAGGAAGTCAAGAAAGGAAGAACAGCTCATCCTTCTTGAAGAGGTCAATGTACTGCTTCTCAAGTACGCCATAGAGATTGTGCTGTCCAACGAGGTAAACAAGGGTATTTATTCAACCTAAATCTTTGTGCCAAAAAAGATCTATCTATGCGCCCAGCGTTAGACTTACGCCCTGCAAACACTTATTCGGCATGACAACGCTACAAGAAGTAATCCCCCTGCTAAAGTGGGGGGATTACATGGCAACACTAGACATGAAAGATGCCTATTTTCATATTTCAATGTTCCCAGCGCACACAGAAAACTCTTGCATTTCAAGATGGCAAACCAGCACTACCAATTCAAGGTGTTACCCATTCGGAATAGCCTCTGCTCCAAGGGTATTCACCAAGGTACTGGCGGTGGGGGCAGCGCACCTGAGCAGGGAGACAATCCCAGTGTACCCGTACCTGGACGACAGTCCGATCACAGGGGAATCATCCCATCTTTGTAAGAACCATAAACCTTCTCTTCCAATTGGGCTTCTCAATAAATGAGAAAAAGTTAAGTCTTGTACCAAACACAACAAAACAGTTCCTAGGAACTGTCTTAGACACAAAAGCAGGCTTGGCCTTTCCATCCATGGAAAGAGTTCAAAATATGCTTCGGCAAATACCTTAGTATCAAGCCGGTCGCCAGGTAAGCATTGGCAAAGCAATGGGTTCACTAGGCATGATGGCATCGTGCAATTGCCTGGTCCCACACGCAAGTCTGCGCATGCGCCCCATGCAGGAGTGGTTTGGCGAAACAGTGGTATCAGGAAAGCGGTCAGTGGGACGATCTAATGGTTGTTTCGCCAACACTAGTTCAAAATCTACACTAGTGGGCAAAGGAAAACCTGTTAAAGGGAAAACCCTTCCACGATTCGGAAGCGCAAGCGATCGTTACAACAGATGCATCACTCTCCGGATGGGGGCTCATTACCTTCACCACACAACACATGGTCTGTGGAGTCACATCACGCCACAGAACCACATCAACCTGCTGGAACTACTAGCAGTATTCAAAGCGCTTCAAGCTTTCGAAGCGCAACTGACGAACCAGTCGGTTCAAATTCTAACAAGACAGGACCACTGCAATGTTCTATGTGAACAAACAGGCGGGCACACACTCTCCAATTCTGTCCAAACTGGCACAGAAAATATGGAGATGGGCACTCAGACAGAGGATGTCCCGATCCTTCCAACACGTTCCAGGGGTACTCAACACTCTAGCAGACCCTCTGAGCAGAGATCCCCTACCAGAGGAACACGAGTGGTAACTAGACTCAAGTGCCATAGACAACATCTTCTCTCAGTGGAGTTACCCCACGCTAGACTTGTTCACTACAGGAGAAAACAAGCAATGCCCAGACTTTGTGTCCAGGTTCCCCAAACCAGACTCCAATGGGAACGCCCTATGGATGAACTGGTCAGGGAAATCTGCTTACGCTTTTGCCCCCGACTCCCTTAATGAGCAGGGTAGTGAACAAGATTCACAGAGAACAGATAACCCTCATCCTAGTTGCTCCAATATGGGCAAGAGAGCCATGGTATCCACATCTGCGCAAACTGGCGATGTGCGATTCCATCAAACTCCTGTGTCAGACAAACCTATTGACCCAACATGGGATAATAACGATACACCCTCACCCACACTCAATGAACCTGGCAGCTTGGCCCCTGAAGTCATAGAGTTCGGTCACCTAAATTTGCCACAACAGTGTATGGATATCCTTAAGGATGCTCGTAAACCAAACAGCAGACACTGTTATTTCAACAAGTGGAGAAGATTTGTAATCTGGTGCCAGTCTAAACAAACAAACCCCATAGAATGTACTCCATCCCACATTCTAAATTATATACTCCACTTGTTAGACTCGTGGTTAGTATTCAACTCCATAAAGGTCCACCTGGCGACTCAGCATACACCACCTCTCAAAATAAGGTATTGTGGTGGAAAATTCCAGTCGTTAAGGCATTCATGGAGGCGGTAAAGAGACTTGCCTCTCCAATTTCTAACCCACCGCCAGGCTGGGATCTCAATGTTGTACTCGATAAGCTCATGGGGCTCAAATTCGAGCCTATGCATAAGTCAAGTCTTAAACACCTAACCTAGAAGACTGCCTTCTTAGTGGCTATTACTTCCATAAGAAGAGTTGGTGAATTGCAAGCGTTGTCAGTGCAGGACCCTTTCTTTATCATTCATAAAGACAAATTGGTTTTACATACTCATCCGAGATTCCCTCCTAAATTCATTTCTAAATTCCATGTGAACCAATCCAATGAGCTACCGGCCTTCTTTCAGAATCCAACTAGCTCAGCTGAGGTAGAACACTACACATTGGATGTGAGGAGGGCGGTCCTTTACTATGTAAACAAGACCAGACTGCTAAGGAAACAGACCAACTGTTTGTCTCTGTAGCACCTGACGGGGAGAGAGACCGCATTCCCAAGAAAGCTATCTCTACACGTATAGTCAGATGCATACAACTGTGCTATTCATAATGAAACAAAACACTGCCTTTCACACCAAGAGCTCACTCCACAAGGAGCACAGGAGCTACTTTGGCCTTTATCGTAAATGTCCCCTTAGACAGCATTTGCAAAGCAGCTACATGGAGCTCAGTACACACTTTCACTCAGTACTACTGCATTGACACCCATTCTAAAGCAGATACACAGGTGGGACAAGCAGTTCTAAAACATCTGTTTGCCTCCGCTCCTTCTCACAACCCACCACCTTCTCCTAACACTGCTTGCTAATCTATGCATAGCATGTGATCTAAGCAGATTCCACAAGCCTCAGAAGGGATACATTACTCACCGTAATCGTATTTCTGATGCTTGTATGCGCTCACCCTTCCTCCCCTGAGAGAAGGTGCATAAATGGTTTATGGGTTTTTCTGATATTTATCTGCTTGGATACACTTATACTCACGATACACTTCATGCTACCTCATGTCAGAAACAAAACAATCTGAGGGACCTCGACGCGTGAAGGATCATGGTTACAGTGGACGTCACACTAAGGATAGTATTACTGGCAAGCCCTGTAGACGTCCCTTTTCGAGTTTCGAAAACAACAACTGTAATACTATGCAGCTTCCACTAGATGTCGGCCTATGCATAGCATGTGAATCTAAGCAGATACAAGCATCAGAAATACGATTACGGTGAGTAATGTATCATATATGGATATATATGTGTGTGGGGGGGGTAACGTTAATACAAAATGTATAGCGGTAAGATTGCTGGGGGTCTATATATGTGTGTGTGGACAAATGGGGAAAAAAGAAAAACGACTCATGCTTTTTTATTCAGTATTTTCACACAGATCCCTGTAAAGTACACTTCCCGGGCCCATTTCTACCACCTCCAACGCTCTTGATTTTCTTCTAATCTTTCCATCCACCACCGCCATAACTTGCCATTATCTGGTCCTTCTCCTTCACTGTCTTGAGCCTTCCCTTCATAAAGGCCTTCCTTCTCCTCCCCTTTCCTCCTTTTTCCACTCCATTCCTCCCTTTCTATTCACAACTCTCCACTACCCCTTGTTCTCCAAGCTCCCAGACTCTTGTTAAAACTAGCCACCTTTTGTGTGTATACTATTCCTAGTAATTGGGACTCTAATCGCTGTAGTGGGGCACCTGTATACTGATTCTGTGCTGGCCATGAGGTTTGGTGAAGGGCCTCATGTTCTGCTTCCTCCAAAGTCTGATTGAATTGACGTTAGCCCATGGCTCCATGCTCAAGGGTTTAAGTAGGTGGTACGCCATTTTGGGGCTATGCAGCCTAAGAATGGTGGTCACCAGACTCTGCCATGCAATCTCCAGAATGTGGTTGTCTCTAGTGTCTCTATCTTGCTGTGGGCAATGGTTTGTGACTTCCCTTTCTTGGCAAACTAAAGTTATGGCCTGTTCGGAATAGACGCGTGGTCGGGAGGCAGCTTGTGAGCCATGTACACCTCATAACCTCAATGAAGCTTGGACCATGATTGCAATCTCCAATCACGAGGCACTGACCGCCCCTCCCCCAAACCCTTCAACATTGTGCAAGTTGGGTTTAGCCCATGTAACATCTTCTATATATATATTTCTGATATTTGTTAATCTGCTTAGAATCACATGCTGTGCATAGTCCGACATCCAGTGGTCACTGCGGAGTATTGCATTTTGTTTTTCGTAGTCGAAAAGGGGACGTCGACAAGGTGTGTCTGTAACACTATCCCTATAGTGACGTGCAGTGTACCCACAATCCCTCACGCGTCGAGGTCCCTCAGATTGTTTTTTTCTGCCCAGATATTGGTTGCCTATACGCGGAGCTCCTCGAGAGACATTGCAAAAAACTTTATCCGACCATTGGTCGGCCTTAACTTATATTATTACTTACATCCCTCCTTCGGCGTCGTAGCTGCAAAGCTGTTCACCGCCGATCAAGATCTCCGACGGCGGTGCCTTTGACGGAGGAGGTTGTTCGACGTTGCCCCTCGGCCACAAAGAAGACGGCTGTGCGGCCTGTCAGCTCCTTAAGCCGAAGACTTTAAAAGGCCGTAGGGTCAAGAGGTGGGCAGCCTATGCCATGTCTAGGTCTGATTCATCACCCACCGTCGCCGAAAGTGACGAGGAATGTGACAACCCGACGTCCTATTCGGAAGTCATAGACCTCTCTAAGGAGCGTTCACGCTCCTCGTCGTCTGTCCCTGGCCCCGACAAGCTCGGCTCACACCCTGCTTATGGGGATGAACACCCCGGCGACAAGGACGCACACGGAAAACACTCCCATAAACACACAACCCTCGGCTCTTCCTCGTCGAAGACGAAGAGAGCATTAGCGCCATCGGAGACGCAGGTCCTACCGGCGGCCTCCTCAGACCGTAAGAGTCTGAAGCCCCCCTTGCAACTGCAAACGCAACTAGCGACTGGGCTACCCCCAGATAAGGGCGCTATCACTAAACCGAAAGACGACGCGCACCGGCAGGAGCGCCCGTCGGCGTAGAGCAAGCAACGCCTATAACGTTGATGCCGGAGGTACCCTCGGCAGACAGTTTAGTTGTCGAGAGCCTGGCGCAGATTATTTCCACCGATAGCCAGAGACGGACGGCGAAAGAGACGTCGGTTACCGCTCATAAGGCCCGGGAGATGCCGAAAAGGCCAGAAGGAAGGCTAGAACCGCCCGCTCCGTCGAGAGGGACTCCCAGCCTACCAGAAGGCTTTTCAGAAGGCGAAGGGACCCTCTCTTCGATGTTATGGGATAGGTCGAAGTGTTTTCTAACGGAAGGCCCTCCCTTTTCTCCCCCTGACCGCTCCGGGGCACCTCAAGAAACCCTAGAGAGACTCTAATTCTGTATCGACAAAATGGAGAGGTTCATGGAGACTCAGAACCTTCCAACACCCAAGAGATCAAGAGAGGGACCTCAGGTGGATCCCAGGGCCAAGTACTCCAGGCTGTTTGATCCCCCCCCAAGAGGATGTAGATTTATATGACCTCACTGGAGAGGACCCCCTCTTTCACGAGGATGACACATTTTTAGGCAATGAAGGTGAACAAAACCTAGAGGAGGAAGGTTTTGAAGACAACCCGGATATGGGTGTTGGGGGCTTCGGAGAAGACCCAGAAGAAGGCGCCTCACAGCCCTGGCAGTCCCCATCAGCGTTTTCAGACCCTGAAGCCATAAACCTGTCCCCACCCAAAGACTCACCTATTAGGAATACATCACCTATAGACGATCAACCTACCTTTAATGCACTCCTACGCAAGGCAGCAGCGCATTTCGAGATCGAGACCGGGGAAACTTCTCCTGACATTGACTTTGTAGAAAAGATCATTAAGGAGAAACCCCCTGTCAGCCAAACCATTCCCCTCCTCGCCTCAGTAAAGAGACAAATTATTCCTTCACTATCCACTCCCGCGTTGATCAGAGGGGTCAACCCGAGGATAGAAAAATGTAGTCCTTCTCCATCGAACCCGTTATACGTCAGGGGCCACTCTGTACCAGACTCCTTAGTGGTGACAAATACCAGGAAGAGAGCAGGGGTCCCGCTGTCAACTAGCGAGGTACCACCAGATAAAGAGGGTAAAAAATGGTATGCTCTAGGAAAGAGGATTATAGCCTCAGCTGTCTTTTTCCGCAAGAATTGCCAACAACAACGTTTTGCTGGCAAGTTACGCAGATGCACAATGGAGCAAACTACGTAAGGACATTGAGGAGGTACCGGAACCCCTACGTACTCGCCTACTAGCCACGGTGACTCAAGGGACCTTAGTCAACCAAAGCATCATTAAAAATACTCTGGATGCTGCAGAGACGGCTGGGCGTTCCCTAGTCCAAGGAATCCTACTCAAACGCCATGTATGGCTACGTAATTCAGGCTTTAAACCTGAAACACAACCATCTTATTAACAAACCTATAGAAGATGCAAACCTCTTTGGTAAGGCGGTGGATGAGGCACTAGAGACCGCAAAGAAGGAATTTGACACAATCAAGACACTAGACCAAATTTCAAGGCCTCCCAACAAACGTGGTTATGGCAACAACTTTTTTTTCGAGGCCAACGCCAGCAGCAACAACAGCAGCAATACTCTGCAGGTAACTGGTCCTCTAACAAAGGCACCAGTGGACAAAATAACCAAAGAGGACAACGTCGTGGCAAGGGAAGAGGTCGGGGTCCCGCCCCTAGATGTTCCCAAGCCACCAACACCAAATGACTCAAAGATTCGGGGTCCCCTCCCATGCTTCGCCGGTCGGGGGCCGGTTAACATCCTTTCTTCCAGCATGGGAGGGTATAACATCAGACCGCTGGGTACTATCAACCATAGCCCGTGGCTACTGTATAGAATTCCAACAGTTCCCCTATGTACAGACCCCCAAGGGGACGACGCATGTTGCCAGAACATCTCGCCATCCTTCTTCAAGAAGTGGACCAACTACTAGAAAAAGGAGCTATAGAGGTCATGCCTCTATCCCAGGTAACGGAAGGTATTTATTCAGTGTACATCCTTGTACCCAAAAAGGACTTAACCATACGCCCTGTACTAGATTTGCGCCCAGCGAACAAATTTGTCAAACCTCAAAAGTTTTGTATCTTGTCTCTACAGGAGGTAATCCCCCTGCTTTCTCAGGGAGATTACATGACAACACTGGACATGAAATATGCATACTTTCATATTTCAATGTTGCCAGCGCACAGGAAATACCTCAGATTCATGCTAGAGGGCAAACACTACCAGTTCAGAGTGCTACCCTTCGGCATAGCATCAGCGCCGAGAGTATTCACGAAGGTACTGGCAGTGGCAGCGGCCCACCTGCGCAGGTTGTCCATCCCAGTATACCCTTACCTCGACGATTGGCTCATAACAGGGGATTCTTACGAAACATGCTTCTCAAATACCCAAAAGACTGTAGACCTTTTGTTTCAACTGGGCTTCTCCATCAACGAGAAGCAGTCCAGTTTAGACCCCAGCCAGATCAAACAATTCCTAGGGCCTCTAATTCGAACAAGGGACAACCTCGTCTTCCCCTCCAACGAGAGGGTCCAAAACATGCTGTTTCAAATCTCTCAATATGTGGCCGGTCAAGAGGTGACGGTACGCAAAGCAATGCGCTTACTAGGAATGATGGCGTCATGTATTTATTTGGTACCTCATGCGCGCCTGCGCCCAAGGCAAGAGTGGCTCAACAGCCAGTGGTGTCAGGCCAGCGGACAATGGGACGATCTAGTGGTGGTCTCGCAGGCCTTGGTTCTCTCGCTACGGTGGTGGTCGAAGGAAAACCTGGTAATAGGGAAACCATTCGCCACCCCCGCAGTGGAAGCCACTCTAACCACAGACGCATCCCTCACAGGTTGGGGGGCTCACCTATCCCATCAGTTTGGACTCCGAGCGTAGCATCCAAGCACATAAACTTACTGGAGCTACTAGCTGTGTTGAAGGAACTGAAAGCCTTCTAGGCACACCTGGAAGGGAAGACAGTGATTGTCCTCACGGACAGCACCACAGCCATGTACTACCTCAACAAGCAGGGGGGCACTCACTCTCCAGGACTATCCAAGCTGTCCCAGAACATCTGGAAGTGGGCTCTCAAACACAACATGTTCCTACTGTCACAACATGTACCAGAGGAACTCAATCTGCTAGCAGACGAACTCAGCAGAGACTTCCCTCTGCCCTCAGAGTACGAATGGCGGTTACACGAAGACATCGTCTTCGACGTCTTCACACAATGGGGATTTCCAGAAATAGATCTGTTCGCAACTCTGGAGAACTCACAATGCCAAGATTACGCCTCCAGGTACCCCAAGAACCAATCCAAGGGGACCGGTCTATCGATACCATGGTCAGGGAAATTTGTTTACGCTTTTCCCCCCCGACTCCCCTTCTCAACAAGATAGTGCACAAGATGCACCAGGACACAAGTTACCATGATACGGGTGGCCCCTATGTGGGCCAAACAGCCTTGGTTCGCTCACTTGATGGAGATGTCCCTATCTCCTCCAGTGAAACATCCCTGCCCGTACAACATGCTGTCACAGGACAAGGGCAGGACACTACATCCATGCCTTCAGACCATGAATTTAGCAGCCTGGCTCCTGAGATCATAGAATTTGGACATTTACAACTCCCGCAGAGATGCATGGATATTCTCAGGGAGGCTAGAAAGCCTAACACTCGTCACTGTTATTCTAGCAAATGGAAAAGATTTGTCATCTTGTGTAGGGGAAGGAGCATCAACCCAGTTGACTACTCCCCCACACAAATTGTTCTGTACCTGACTCACCTACTAGACTCAGGCTTGGTGTTTAACTCTATTAAAGTCCGTTTAGCTGCACTTTCCGCATACACCACTTCCCAACTTAGTGTCATGGTGGAAAGTGCCAGTTATTAAAGCCTTCATGGAAGGAGTGAAGAGGATCCACCCTCCCATAGCTAACCCCGCTCCCGGATGGGACCTAAATGTGGTACTAACCAGGCTCATGGGGTCACCCTTTGCACCCATGCACAAAGCAACACTTAAAGACCTCACTCTTAAGACTGCTTTTCTAATAGCTATCACCTCCATTAGGAGAGTAAGTGAACTGCAAGCGCTCTCTGTACGAGACCCCTTTGTAACAGTTCACAAGGATAAGGTGGTTCTACGCACACATCCTAGGTTTGCACCAAAATGTATCTCTAAATTCCATGTCAACCAGTCAATAGAACTACCAACATTCTTTCAAAATCCTTCAAACTTAGGTGAGAAGAGCCTGCATACACTGGATGTTCGCAGAGCAGTGATGTTTTATATGGAAAGAACTAGACCATTGAGAAAGACTAATCAGTTCTTTGTCTCGGTGGCAGCAGGAAGAGAAGGAGATGCAGTTTCAAAATCCACTATTTCTAGATGGATTGTACAATGCATCACTCACTGTTACACTCTTGCTAAGAGAGAACTACCCTTCAAGCCAAGAGCACACTCCACTCGAGGCACCGGAGATTCCATAGCTTTCATTGTAAATGTCCCTCTTGAGTCCATTTGCAAAGCGGCAACCTGGAGTTCTGTTCACACCTTTACAAAACACTACTGTCTAGATGCCCACTCTAGATCTGATTCCCAGGTGGGACAAGCAGTATTAAGACATCTTTTCTCTACTGTTCCTTCTCACAACCCACCTCCAACTCCGGGTACTACTCGCTAGTCTATGCACAGCATGTGATTCTAAGCAGATTAACAAACATCAGAAGACAATGCATTACTTACCGTAAAAGCATTTCTGGTGGTTGTATCTGCTTAGATTCACATGCGCCCACCCTTCCTCCCCGCTCAGATGGAAGGAACATAGACTTTCTTCTATATCTCTCTTTTCTGTACTCACTCACATCTAATAGGCTCCCTCAGGGCAGAAAAAATACAAACAGAGGGACCTCGCCGCGTGAGGGATTGTGGGTACACTGCACGTCACTATAGGGATAGTGTTACAGACACGCCTTGTCGACGTCCCCTTTTCGACTACGAAAAACAAAATGCAATACTCTGTGACCACTGGATGTCGGACTATGCACAGCATGTGAATCTAAGCAGATACAACCATCAGAAATGCTTTTACGGTATATATTGTCATTTATATATATAAAACGCTTAGGTAAGTTTCCGTACTCGGCTGATGCAATTCATCAGTGTTAGGTTGCCCTCTGCTGTCCAAATGGCAAAGTGAACCTCTTTGGGCCCTTTCAATTCAACTACAGCTATCATTTTAACAGACAGAATGAGCATGATTCTACGCGGTCACCTACACCTTCCACTATCGCAAACATTCAAAATAATTTCAAGTTACTTCTTTCCACCCCCACTTCTCTTCACACAGGGCATGGCGATAAGGCATGGCGGTTCTAGTGTCAATGAACAGTTAATTATCAGCTCAACGTTTCAATCTGTGAAGAGCGAAACACTGTAAGACAAATAAACTGAAAGTAGGTGCTGTAATTATGCTGCTACACAATCTTATGCCATCACAGGGACTCTGCAATGGAACCGGGTTCACAATTACGTGTCTTCAAAGACACTTCATAGAGGCTAGTGTAATCGATGGAACTTAGATACTGTTCTAAAACCACCCATACCTCTCATTCAATCTGATAGAAATATGCCTTTCAAGTTCAAAAAAAGACAGTTACCTATATGTTTCGCTTTTTCAATGACCATTAATAAGTCTCAGGGACCTTCGCCCCCTTCCTGGAAGTGATCAGTGGTAATCCCAATATTTAAGAAGGGGGACTGAAGTGACCCTATGAATTACAGACCGATGTTGATCTTTAAGATATGCTAGAACAGCGTATGTTACGCCGGGAACGGCTACTAGTGTGTTATCAACCTTGAGCATGAGACCTGGAATACGGGAAGAGGCCCATGGGGATCCTTCATATACCACCTCTAAATTCAGCATCATGGAGAAGGTGGCAGCCCCAGCCCAAAAGAGTATCTACCACCATACCTTGCTGCCCCCGCTAATGGGAATTCATCAGAGTAGGAAGGTCGGGAGTGGTGACAAAGTCACATTGAGGCAGAAAGACAAAGGGTTGAGAATGACTCTGGGAGAAGGGGACACCTCCCCCTACACAATCCCAATCCGGAAGAGGCGTATGGGAATCCATCCAGAGCCTGTAGACATGGTCCATACACAGATGTGAAGAGATGTTTAATCCAGAAAATACAGACCCTTCAAATCGGTGTTTGGTAGGATAACTGTACAAGAACATCCAAACGAATAAGTGCTCCCAGACTCACCAATTCTTTCCAAGGGATTTGACACAGAGAGGAAAGCCACTTTCGACCTGGGAAGATCATAATATGGTGTTGTGGGAAAGCCTGGGAACACACAGGCCAGAAAGAGAAGCCATGGCAGAGTTATGTTGCTGCAATGGCCAGATCACCAGACTCCAAGTTGGTCGCTCCCCATTTAATCTGTTTGGCCCACAAAACCACAGATTTGCAACAGGTGTTCATATCCATATTTAGTGCCCATGCTCGGAGGGGAGGTGGGGGGGGGCGGTGGGGAATCCCTTCCAAACAATCACAGAGCTTCAAGCTATCTGACGCTATGCCTCCCCAGTGAAGCCAGTAGGGCCTCAACCTTTTGCCAGGGCTCAAATATAAAAAGGTGTGAGTTAAGGATCAAAGTGAAAGAGTTTGTAAGGAGGTCGGAGAAGCAGAGGCAAGCAGACAGAGAATTAAGGAGGAGTAGCAATGCATTCTTCTTGTGGTGTACCCACTGTTGTAAAGCAATAGTCTTAACTCAACCCATGTCTTTTGCCCTGAATAAATAACTTTTTGCTGGAACCAGTCTTGGTCTTCTCGTCTGTTTATCCCTTGGCATGTTTCAAGATTTAGATGCAGGAGTTCCAAAAGCTAGGTGTTGTGGGAAGACCAGTGTAAGCCCATGGTAATGAGGGCACTCTGAAAATGAGGGCAGGGAGTAACTGAAGGAGCTTTGAAGTATTGCTGCTAGTGAGCGACTCATCCAACCATTGCTTAGGCTGTCCTGTTAAGAGACTATGCACAACCATTGACCAAAGGGGTTCCTGGCGTCGTGGATAGCACAGGCTCACTCTTTGCCAACTAGAGAGTGGACCTCTCAGTTTGCTTTCTCATCAAACCATGAAGAGAATAGGTCTGAGAGACATAGCCCTAGCATGGAAGGAATTTGGCATTCAGAAGGAGCAATTAGCTGATGACTGGATGGAAGTCTGATAAAGAAGGAATAATGAACCTGCAAAGCTTACGGCTTGTGTTATTAAAGTTGTTTGTGTCTGACTGTGTGTGTTATTTAAGCTCCTAAGAGGAGAATGGAAGAAGGCAAGGAAAGGAGATTTGAGTAGAGAATTCATTGGTGTGATTATCCTTTGGTTCTTGTGGCCAGTGCATTCTGAACCAACAACAGTGAATTTCCCCTTTGTCAAATTAATTGTAGCTTGCCTAGCATCTCCTAGTGGTTTGTGTGCAGCTGGTTTCCTTCCCTGACTTGAGGATGCATCTCACTGAGACCTTTTTTACTGGAATAAAGTATTCCCTTGAGGGTTTTACACTTTGGATTGGTCTCAAACCAATTGTAATTTGAGCAGAAGGAGGGGCTTTAGCAAGCTAATGCAGGAAACACGCACTTTAGCTTAAATCCGAAGGTAAAACAATACAGCCTTATGGAATATAGTTGAGAGTAAGAGTCCTTAGTACGTGATCTTGTAAATATGTGTCTATATAACTCATTCAAGTCTAGAATGTTTTGATTTTAAATGGCACTTAACTGAAATCCACTTAAAGCATTGGAAGGAGGCAAACCTTATTGGGAAGGGGCTTGGGAGTAGTCCAGCAAGAGAGAGTGGCTACAGTACGTCAGGAGGGCTTTAATCTAGTGACGCATTTTCTATTGAAACCTCACAGATAGCCTCCAAGAACCGTGAAAAAGGGTTGCACATTGATATTTTTGCACACATTATGATCGGTCCGAATATTTCAAACCATGCTGGGATCTTCCGTTCCTTTTATAAAAGCTAAAACATTGCTCAATCAAGTTTTTGGAAAACACTGGATACAGAAATGCTTATGGACCCTAGAGGCTAATGAACCTGCTCATAGCTACATCTCACTGTGTGTACAATATGAAGTTTTGTAATTTGTATGTGTTATGTTAAGGAGCTTTTGTACTGATCGCATTACTACAGAGTGGTCTCAAAACATCAGGGCTCATCTGAAAAGGGGTATCTTTTTCCTGTAGAAAGGGCAACAAGACTCTGGTCTGCATGGCGGAAAGGAAGAGAGCCAACATAAGAGGAAGCGAGAAGGTGGGGTAGGATAGAAAAGATACAGACTAACTATAAGAAAAATGCCAAAGAGCTGAAGGAGTGGGTATGTGATAGTGAAAGTGGGAATACATTTCTTGTCATTCGCAGTGGATCCTAATGAATACTGCTGAGGTGGAAGGAAAATACAATACTCGTAGTAACACGCATTATCCAGTGATGGCAGTTTCTAGTATATTGGAAGATGGTACTAGAACAAGTGATGCATAGATGTCTGATGAACCCAAGAAATGCTTAGGAAACGCTGTAAGGTGTAGAACCTTGATTGCCAGTTAAGGTTTTATGGGTCTGCCTGTCAATCACCAGGGTAATAGTCTGGGACTGCAATCCAACTGTCAAAAGTTACAGGGCCAAGGATTGGCTTTGTAAAGGTGAACACAGAAACACACAAAAGACGAGCAGGAATATGGAGGAAGGGGTGAACCAACCCTCCTAAGAGCTATACTTGTGTGGGGAGTTCATTAATGTCAGCTGTGGGTGGAGTAAAAAGAAGTGCATCGGGGATGCAATCACCGGGATGATAGGTTATGTGGTTCCACAAAGCCTCCACACCAGGCAAGATCAACAGTGCAATGATTCCATGGCTCCCAGGCTCATCCGAGTAGTAAGTCCAGTTTATTCAGACCTACCTACTGGTCTTATAAATTGTAGACAGTTGTTTAATCTGCAGTGTGCACAAGTTATTTGCTCTTACTTAATGAATCAGAAATGTCCAAATTGTATTGGTTTGTGTTTTGTATTAGTGAACAACCCCTTTTTAGTGTTTAACCCCTCTTCACAGCTCGGCTTTGGACAGTGACCACTCACTTTTAGCGCTCTGTTTTTCAGGCTGTTACCATTGCTCTACGATGCCCAAGTGGACGTGTCTTCAAGAGGAGGTTTCTCAAGACCTATGATTCCTGCGTAAGTACTGCACAGAATGATCTGGCATTGGTTATGCAGGCTTTCCTTCCCCTCGGTCAGCAGATGGAACTTTACCTCAGAAAGTCATGGTTCTTGTTTAAGTAGGTTGACCTCAATTTTGCTTTAGAGATTTCAGGAGTGTAAAAAGAAGCCCTGTGTGGCTTTTTGTAAGTGCAGCATCATACATTGATCTCAGGTATGTTCTCCAACTCCTTGGCTTCCCTTCTCGCTGCAATACTTCTAGAATCCAAGAAGCAGAACACTCCTCACAATGGAGTTCATTGTGCTTGAGGTTTTTTCATTCATGTTCAATACTTAATTTTGTTCCCGAGCTTTATTATATGACTCGTGTGTAAACACAACCACACACACTTTTGGAATAGAAAGATATTCACGAGGCCATCTTTAGCCTTTATATCTCCATGATTTGAAGAGGGCAGTAGGCTTTCATATTTGAAAGGTGCAAGACTTGCTTTTTATTCCTAGAATTTATTTTAGGACAGTGTGCATACCTATTATTGCAGGACTTGGAAAGGGTGGGAAAGCATAGCTCTACTCAGTAGAAATAAGAGTGGGGCTGTATATCCTGTATTATATTTTGTGATGCATTGCTGCATCATTTCCTAATCGTATCCATCTCTTTTCAATATTCAGGAATATTGAAAAAAGATCAACACATCACACCTTTGGGTTCCTAGAGTTCTAGGTTATTTTGGTAGCTGCTTCAAGGGTGATAAATTATGCAGTTTCCCTGCTACATTTGCATTTTTTCGTTTATAGGCGGTATCAGAAATGCGGTTAAAATTGGCCCTGTAAATCTCCCCAACTGTTAGGTCTTTTACAAAAGGAATTGCTCAGGATGTATGTACCTGCAATGTCATTGTAAACATTGTACAGCCCAGCTATGTTCTACTTAAGAAACGTATAATTATATTTGCATAGATGGCAAATGCCAAACAGTGGCAGGCTTTTCCACCTGGAAATCCGAGTGACATTTCAGGCAAGCAGAGCAAAGTGCCAATTGTGTGTGATCTTGCTCTTAATCGAAAGGTGGGAAACATTTTGGTGTTAATACCCGGTCATCTTCGGTTTATTTGAGTTGCAGTTTTCGCTGCTTCTCTAAAATGGGGTCTTTGCTCCGAGGTAGGCTGGAATCCTGCTGACATTAATGGCTGATGACCTTTTAAGGAGGGGCATTAGGAACCACTGTGAAGCCACTTGTTTATATTGATTGATTGATTTATTTATTTATAGAGCGCCTTACACCAAGGTGCTGTACAATGGAACAACTTAATACAAAGTAACAACAACAAATAACATTGGGAGCAAAAAATTACATCTTGAATCATTCAACAACAAAACAGTGCAAAGAGCAATTAACTGGGGGGGGGGTGGAGTGGGAATAGGATTGGTGAGGGGGGCAGGAGAAGGATAGAACAAGCGTAAATGGAAGGTAGAGAGAGTGAAATAGGAGAGGGGAGAGAGGAATTAGATGAGGGAAAGAAGGGGGGGAGTAGAGAGGGCAGGAGGGGCTTTCAAGGTGGAGAATCGAGGAGGAAGGATTTAAGGGAAGTGCGAAATGAGGGGAGGGCCGTGGAAGAGCGGATTGAGAGGGGGAGAGAGTTCCAGTGCAGAGGAGCAAGGAGTTGGAAGGAGCGGAACCGGGAGGAAGCGCAGGGGGAAGGAGATACAGTGAGAAGGAAATGTTCAGCGGAATGAAGGGAGCGAGAGGGGGAGTAAAAGGAGAGAAGGGAGGAAAGATAAGGAGGAGCAAGACCATGTAGGGATTTGAAAACCAGGCAGAGAAAGCAGAATTTTAGCTGTAAGTGGAAAGGTAGCCAGCGAAGGTGAGAGAGTGAGGAGGAGATGGAGTCACGAGAGGTAAGGAGACAAAGGGTACGAACAGCGGAGTGGTATATGGATTTAAGGGGGGCAAGCTGAAACGCGGGTAGTCTAAAGATTAGAGAGGAGCAGTAGAAGAGAGGGGGAAATGATGAGAGAGGAAATTAGGAGTTTGGTGGCGTGGAATGTGAGGGAGGGACGGATTTTGCGAATATTGTAGAGGTGCGGGAAGTGAGTGAAATGTGTTGTGAGAAGGTGAGAGAGGAGTCAAATAGAACGCCTAGATTACGAGCATGGGTGGAGATAGGGAGATTGGAGGGAGTAAAATGGATGAAAGGGGAGGAGAGGGAGGAGGAAGAGTATTAGAAGGGAAGAAAAGGACTTCGGTTTTATCAGTGTTGAGAGAGAAAGTGGGAGGACATGCAGTTCTTGATGGCTGTGAGACAAGAGGAGAGTTTAAGGTGGAGGTCGGGTGTGAAGGAGGAGAAAGAGAGAAAGAGTCGAGTATCATCTGCATAGAAGTGATGGGAGATGCCAAAGGAGGAGATAACAGGAGCAATGAGGGAGGTGTAAAGAGAGAAGAGGAAAGGACCAAGTACAGAGCCTTGAGGAGCACCGTAAATAAGAGGGAAGGGAGGAGAGGTCTGGCATCCCCATGAAACAGCAAAGGAACGGGAGGAGAGGTAAGAAGATAACCATTTCAGAACAGGGCCTTTGAACACGAAGGAGGAGAGAGTGTGGAGCAGGAGTGGGTGATCGACAGTGTCAAAAGCTGCAGAGAGATCAAGGAGAATAAGGATAGAAGATTGCTTGGCATGCTGAGCAGAGAGGAGAGAGTTGAGAATAGAGGTGAGAGCAGTTTCCGTGGAATGTTTGGGACGGAAGCCAGATTGGAAGGGAGGAAGGAGAGCGGAAGAAGAGACCAAGGAAGAGAGTTGAGAGTAGGCAAGGCGCTCAAGGAGTTTAGAAAGGAAAGGCAGAAGAGAGATAGGTCTGTAGTTAGCGGTGAGAAGTGGATCAGCAGAGGGTTTCTTTAGAATAGGAATAATCGTTGCATGTTTGAAAGCAGAGGGAAAGGTAGATGAGGAGAGCTAGGATTTGAAGAAAGTGGTAAGGTAAGGGATAAGAAGAGGGTAGATTTTGGGGATGAGAACGAAGGGGAGAGGGTCAGAGGGGGTGGCCGTGGGGTGGGCTTTGGATAGAAGGATATATAATTGCTGTGCTAACAGCAAAAGACATCAAAGAAGGACTTGGCTAGTGTTAATGCAGTAACCGTGGTAACATCATGTTTTATAGAGGACGGACTAGCCCATGTTGCTGTAGATTGAATAGGATGCATCTTACAGGCAATTAAAACCTTGTATAAATAGGAGGTTACCACTTTACTGTGAGTGTATAGAGGGAATATACTACCTGCGAATTGGAACTAGATGGGCACTTCAATATTGTTACATTGGAGTTGCAGTGTGAAATTAAATCAAGATCTGCATATAAATGGGCGAGGATATAAGATGGTTGCCATGTGTAGAAACACGTAAAGTCAGAATATAGGAACTACTTGATCCATAGGAAAATACATTTTAAGAGGGTAGCCCTCTGAGGTTGTGTAACTGACTAAACAGAAGGCAGATACTGTTGACAGAATGACATTACTGCATCTGACCGCAAAAGACAAGGGGATTCCTCTTCTTTACACATCAGAGTTTTCACAGCAAAGCATTAATTTGCATAGGATCATTTGTAACAACTGGGAATACCAACATCATGATCCACTTCTCCAAAATGTGTTCCCAAGGCCACCAATGATGGCATATAGAAGAGGGAGACATTTTAGAGAGAGACTAGTGAGAGCAGAAATAACCCACCCAGAGACACAAAGAACTCTTAACTATGCAGAAGAAAGGCAAGTTTCCATGCTTGGGGTGCAGTTTTTGTAATATTATGATCAAGGGCAACACCATCCAACACTCCATTTGTACGTATGGACCTGCTTTTAAGGACTATATTGCATCTAAAGCGGTTAAGAGCATTATGCTACTTTGACTTCTTTCAAATTGCGAGGCGCAACCTTGAAAGTTGATACAAGAAATGGACCAGCGTGCTTTCTTCTTCCATTTCAGGCCGGTAAGTACATTGCCTACACATGGTCTTGAAGTCCGTGAGAACATATAGATAATTTTGCTATATTCCTCTCCTTAGTATACTATGAATTTTTATTTCTATTTTTTTAATATATTGTTTATAAATATTTTCTCCTTAATGGTTGTTGGTTATTTTTGATTACTTGCAGTCATTTGTTTCACGAACGGACCCCTTATCCACTCGTGAATTGCCTTAAGGTGAACATTGCTACTGCTCATTCAAGGTTGTTTTCCTTTTTTCTTTCCTGATTACTCTATGTTCACTCTTTGGTCACGCAGCATTAACACTCATAATCTCTTTAGGTGCATGCTGCTAATTTAGAGCTACTAATGCTACACGTGGTACATGATTCTGACTATTGGTCTACTTTTTCATAATAATCTTGTAAATGCACATATATTATTTTCCCTTACTAATGGGAGTGGCTATATTCTTATAATTCGGAGATAAATCACTATTTCTCGTTTAAAAATATGTCTAAGACAAGACATAATAAACAGATAACTGGATACGGTATCACTACATAATATCCCCACCAAAAATATCGTTGTAGATATGGCCGTTTGGTTCGCCATAGGTGATATTTTTGTTGGGGATATCATATGGGAGCAGGGGTGTCGCCCGCACATTAAAAAATGAAGCTGGGATGTCCCCCGCAGGGTCCATGTGTGAATTTTGCCGCATAAATATGCCGATATTTTTGCATCGCAATATTTCTGCGGCAGAATTAATACATGGTACCCTGGATACTCGGTGTCCCAAACAATGTATATATTTTTGTAAAAATTACGAAGAGGTATAATTCTGTTTCTGTATATTTACAGAATACCGTTATACACTGTGCTGACGGACTGTCATATTTCATTGTAGACTTTTGAATTGCAACTGATGAAGGGACCTTGGATCCCAAAACTCGTTGTGCTGATGACACCAAACATAAAGAAAATGTTACTATCTGGACTGCTGTTGAAATGAATTATTATTGCTTCATAGAGACATTATTTGATGCCTCATATCTATTTATGAAATTGTATACTTTTCTCCAAATCTTGGCTGATTTTCTCAGCACTAAGGTGTGCACGGGACAGGAGTATCTGGTACTTTTGCATACTTTTCAGTTGCAATGCTAGTAAAAGGTTTCAGCTTGTTTTTTGTAGCCAAACTGAATTGTGTCACTGCTAGAGTGATCTCGATTTTAGAAGTTAAAGAAAATGAACCCCTCTGGAGGTACATTTATTTTTTTGAAAATGTATGTTCAAAGCATAACCATAAGACAATAACATATAAAACAAGAACATATGTTTAAAATGTATATACAATGCCCCAGAAACCCACCCACCCCCTGTTCACATCTCACTACCCGCAAATACAAAGTCAATAAATCTCCACAAATTTCCCCCATATCTTTGTAAACAAGAATTCCTTGCTCTGCTTTCTATACAAACGTTCCTCCATAGCTGCCAAATCACGCATCTCCCTCAGCCACATTTCCTTATTTATCGGAGCCGTAGATTTCCAATTTCGAAGGATAACTTTCTTACCCATTGCAGCCCCTCTAAATAACCATTTTCTTTGGCACTGAGAGAGATCATCCAAGAGGGAATCATTCCCCAAAATTATCATCTCAAAATTAAAATCAATTGTCACATCGAGGATCTCTTCACATAGTTCACCCACATCACTCCAAAACCCCCGAACCTTCACACAGTCCCACAACATATGTTCCATCCTCATGTACACATGCCCAGCAATCAGGACCGTATTTAGGATCTTAATTTGTCTAGTCCGTTCTGTCAATCCCAAGGAACACAATCTGACATTCTCGCACATCCTAGTACAACTCTCAACAGTAATGTTGAAGCGCTTTGAAACACATTGTGTATAGGCGCTATATAAATAAACTATCATATCATAATGTCAACCCCAATCCTCCTACCCCATTCAATCCTCAGTGAATCATTGCCTTTATATTCAAGTAAAACCTGTCTATAGAGGTACATTTATTTATCCAGGATCACATATTTTGATCAATTGGAGAAACGAGGATTTGGCCCCAGAGGGCCTGTTTCACTATCGCCAATGTGCAGTAGAGCCCCCCTCCAACCATCCCATCTTTAGTTTTGCACAAGCATACTAAGATTTCTGCATTGTTCGTTCATGAGCACTGAGCAGAGCTTTGTTTCTAAGAAAGCTGATATGTGATGAACCAAACCTCATTCTAAATCAATCTGGATATATAAAAGAAATGTTCATCAAATAATTAAAGAAAGACTGATTTAGTGTGATGGGATGCAGGGTGAACATATAATAAAGGCAAGCACTTCATTCATTGAACTATGTCCATCTCTCTCTGCTTACTACCTGAAAAAGGTGATATCCTAAATGTATGTTATGTGAAAAGACCAGCTACCACAGCTCTCTGGCTTTATCAAGAGGGTGAGGAGGTAGCCTGGCCCTTAACCCTTACTCTAGTGCCTACCTCATCAGTGCAGTACGCCTTTGTCTCACTCCATGCCTCTATACTCGCTGGTCTGTTTCTTCTCGTTTTAGAGCATCTACCCATGAAATCAGGTATCCTATTTCAAGCCACATCACTGCGGTATTCTCTCTGAGATGTGATCACCCAGCAGCAACTGTAACACGGCAGATAGCGGCCCTCAACAGCAGCAGAAAGATGCTGGCATCTGCGAAGAATAGAAGAGTCTGACCCTCCGGCAATGCGACAAATACTCACTGCAGGCACAGACTGCCACCAAGTTCCAGCCATACAGAGACTCGATCAGCGCGGCGGAGGAGATAAGAGGGCAGAGAAGCTACCACCCACTGTGCTAAGACTTGATGCAGTCATGCAGCAGCGTAAAGTGACTACAATGAAAACAGGACTGGCAAAGCCAGCCCACGATCCTGTAACAAAAACTAAAACATAGACCACCCTGGGATGAAAGGGGAATGGTCCACTGTCTTACCATGGACAACAAAACAAACTCTGGTTCAAAACCATCATCACTCCCAGAGTCCTTGAGCAGAAATCCGGCACAGAAGAAGTGGGTGGGCTAAGACCCCCTTTTCAAAATGTACTTTACACACACGCCCCGGGGGAGAGGTGAAACGAGGAGATTGGTAAGGGGCCAGTGGCCAACCAGCATTAAGGGTGGGATATTTAAGCAGAGAAGAGGAAGTGAGCAGTGTGTGTTTTCTGTGTGAAGTCAGCAGTGGAGTGGCGGTGGACAAAGAGACCAGGACGGAGGAAGGAGCGGAGGAGTGTGGTGTCGTATTGAAGAAAGGTAATGTATTGGATTAGTTAGTGAAAGGGAACTGCAGAGTGTGTGTTTTTCTTTGTGTGGCAGATGGATAGAAAGTAGAGTAAGGAGTGAATGTGGAATGAACAAGATTGGGTGAAAGGAGGATGTCTGTGTAGTGCTAGTGAATGGAGAGTAGTTGTGGAAATGGAGGGGGCAGAGAGTGGTGGAAGGAGAGTGGTAGTAGCGGACGGGTACTAGTAATGGGAGGAATGCGAGTAGTGTCAGTTGCGAGAAATAGTAGAGTAGGAGGAGGAGTGTTGGTGGTAGTAGTAGCGTGGGAAGAGAAGACTAGTTAACATCAAAGAGTGGAGGCAGAAGAAAGGCGGAGTGGAACATCAGAGAGGACAGCAGGTTGGTTTGGAGGAGTCGGGAAGGAGCAGGTGGAGCAGTAGGGTGAGCCTAATTGATCCTAGGCGATTCCAACCAAACAAGTGCAAGGCACGATTCCCAGTCTCCTGTATAAGACTAAGCAGGGCTAGAGTAGAGCCATTGCGGAAGTACCTGAGGGAGTTGGTCAGCTGACATTCAGGGAAACCTACACAGTTTAAGACAAGAGAAATAGACAGTAGTTGGTTGCTGATCCGTAGCCTGGACTAGGGTGGTCTTCCCCAGTGGGCGATAGAGAGGGATGGGCCCTAGCAGCGTTTTTACAAGGACTTGGACAGCTGGTGCCTCAGATCAAAATAAAAATTGCCGATCTCTAATCATTGCATCTACAGTCCCTACCTTTTGTAACATTAAAACAATAGTCCTTGGACTGTGCACAGGCTCTGTGTATTTTTATGCCACCTGTGGCAATAAATATATAGGCATACGTGCTTTGCGCAGTTTACAATGAAGTGTCGCACATAAGGAATGAATCCTTTTTTCACTTGACCGAAAATAAACGCTTTAGAAAGACCGCTCTGAGAACACCCAGAGCGGTCTTTCTGAAGCGAACTGTCGCACCCCCGCCGCAAACGAGTGCGCGCACTGACTGACGGGCACGTCCAGGCCAGGCGGAGGACGGGTAGTGGATGGTCGGGTAGTGGTGTTAACGGGTGGGGGGGTGCAGAAGGGGTATTAAGGGCAGTGAAACCCCCTGAGTTTAAAGAGGACATGGGTAGATTGTAGGGGGGAGGGGCAATAGTGACATTTCAGAATATTCAGCCAAAATCAGCCGAAAAAAGGGCCTTTTTGTGTGCAGCATAATGTTTGAAAATTTCACATAGAACCCCCAAAACACATCACGCTTAATCACATTGCAAACGCAGAGTTGTTTTACACACGAAACATACGAAAATAAAGCAATACAGCCCCCTACACAATAATAATCCCGAATAGCACTTGCTTTTCTGAAAATATTTGATTTGCTTATGCCAATAGACACATTGTGTACTCCTTCTGGAACTGCGTGTGGTGGTGGCTCCCGCGGGCATGATTTTGAAAAATTGAATGGGAAGGAACACATCTTGAGTGACAAAATTAAAGTCATTTATTCCAGGCCAATTGTGTTTTATCACCGAGCAATAAACCACTCTTTAACAGAGGCCGTGCCAGGGAAGGTATTGCCTGGAGTAGCAAAATCTACCCCTAGCTAGCCCTAATGGATGACCATTTGGGTGCTACTGGGAGGTCACGCCAGTATCGAGCACCTTTGCGTGTACATTGCTGTGGTGTTATAGCCGTGCACAACAGCTTCCACATTCTACAAGCCTTCGTTCCGTGATTGGATTCCGTGCACAACCATACTCGGGATGAAAAATGTGTTGGCCTACTTCTGTCTTTTTTGGCACCAACTTGTCATTGTTTGGATCAACACATGCCTGTATTTTCTGCTCAAGGCACATCATTGAAGTGAGATTCTAGCACTTTTATTCCTTCTGAGCTGCCATTTCAGCGTTGTCTTACTTTACCTAATTCCCTGCACTGTTAGGTATTGCTTAATGTGAATTGATAAGGCAGCAATTACTTACTTTCTTGCATAAATTCTACACACAATCTGTTCAGATGCTTGGTGGCTGTGGTATAGTGTGAACAATGATAAAAGATCTGATTATTACCCAACCTCTAAAAATATAGCAATTTGTCATTTAGCTTGAAATGAATTATAACATCTAAGAAAAGAGAAACCAGAATAGAAATAGAAATAGACCTCCTTTGCTTTTTAAATGTAATCTTCTTATTATTAGACAATTACTTTGTTTTATTTTGTACTCGTATTCCCTGTCTCACCAGTTCCAAACAGTGGGCCATCGTGTGGTGGGACCAATATTATTTTAAAATGTAGTCAAGGGATAGGTAGTTTCTCTCTTACAAGTGCCCTTATCTCTACTCCTGTTCTCTCTCCTAAACACTGGTCCCTTCAATTCTCTTTTTCCTTTCATATATTCTTTTTGCAGGCATCTTGTAGGCTATTCTATGCCATGAATGTGCATCTTTCAAGACTGCTTTCCCATGCTCCGGCCCCCACGCAGGCGAGGCATAAAACTAGACAGCTTGAGAGTTGCTACTGTCTGTATTTGGTACTTGTCACAGATGGCCTAAAGAACATGCCAACTCCCAGATAATGTTCAAGAGATTTTATAAAAAATCGTTGGCAGGGCGTTAAGGGCAGTTCCTCGCTCTCTCATCTAAAAGTAAGCAGTTCCTACCCTAGCTTGGGTCTCCCTACTTCCCAGGTTAGTATATGGAACTCATTGACCTCCCCTACTGTCTAGGTGCTACCTGGCTGGTAGTGGGGGCCTAAAGGCAATCTGCTTGTCTCTTATCTCCCTCTGGAACTTTCTAGGCTAGACCTACTCAAATGTTCAGATGAGTTTTAAGGGATTTTAGGTAGTGTGTCTTTTGGACACTCAAGCGCCAGTCGGTCCTCTTCCTTCCACACCCTAATGTTTCGGTCCATGTGCCTCTCTATTACTCTGTTTCTCCTGCCTCCAACTCCTTCCACCTTCTCTCTGCTCTTATCCTAGGTCTTCCTCCTCTGTCCCTCCGTAGTTTCTCTCTCCTTCTACAACATTCTTCCACCCTCCGAGGTTACTCCCTCCTACTGTCACATCTGCCACTCTCCCCTCTGTGTCCTACTTCTACTCTCCCTTCTACACTCTACTACTACTCTCCCGACCACTATTACTTGCCCCTCTCCACACCACTACTTCTCCACTTCTCCTTCTACTCAGTCACCCATCTTTCACTTGGCACTCCATCTTTGCACTTCCTCTCCTACTCTCCCTCACCTTGGCTTGCACCCTCCGCCCCCCAACAGGTACCACTTGCTCTCCCCAACCAGTACCTCACCTGTTCTCCAAAACGCCTCCACACTCTGGGTAACTGTCCTTCCTCTTGCCGGACTTTGCCACCTCCTCCTCCCACCTCACCCGAATAACCCATACCTCTGTTTTCTTTCGCCCTTCTTACAGATATCCCTTCTTCTTTCATCAGCCCTGGCCCTAACCAATTTGGCCCATACATCACTGCCTGGGAGGTATTCTAACAGTCAACATTTACAAATAGGGGGCTAGGCCCAACCCCTTTCTTCCTTTCTTCCTCACGGGACCGCTGTGCAACAATGGCGGCCTGCATTGGTGAGTGTCCCAGTTTGTGTTAGGGAGCCGGGAAATCCAGTGTAAGTATTGAGGTTTTGTTATGTGTTGCACTCTGTGGCACAGCTGTACGAGTCTCTCTTTTGTCTCTCTTTTCTGGCCATGACTCATGTTTGCAGCCGGAGCACGGTGTGTGCTGATGACATTTGTCAGCGCATTGCGTTCCTCGCAGCCACGCAGATCCTCGGCTTTGCAACTTGGCGTTTCTCTGTCTTTCTGCTGAACTTATAACTCTGATGACTGGAATGGTCTGTCTGGAGGCTCTGATGGGTTACAGTCTTGTTTTTAGAGGTGCGTGATAATACAAAGTGGAACCATTTATATACATACAGGCACTTGAGGAGTGGACAGGAATTGGGGGCCCTCTTAACTTCCACTGCCTCCCTCTAGGGCAGGACTAGCTTTGGTTTCCACCCTGGTAGACCTCCCACCTCAGGCCGAGAGGGGTTCCCATTGCCTCGTGACAGGGTCAGATTACTGACCTTGTCAGACACATCAATGCCAGAATCAGCAGGGAACTGGGTAGGGAATCCAGAAGTATTCTTGATGGGTCTAGGTAGTGTAGCATTACAGTAGTGGCACTTCTTTGCCAGAAACAGTAGATTTTAGTGAATGTGCTTATCAAAACATTGGGTTAGAGTATCCCTATTTACTAAGAATTATTTATTTATTCATTCATTCATTCATATTAATTAGAGATTCAAAGCATTATGCAACGAGTGCTGCCATACGTTTCCCACTTGCGTTTTGAAATTGATCTTACCATGTTTTGGCAAATATGAGTTTTCCTTTGTGTGGAGTATCTGCAGCCTGCACTTGGTAAGCTTTTTCCCCTTCATGCATGCTGCTGTTTTTATGCCCTTCGCTGTCACTTTCCAGTAGTATTTTAATTTCTTTTGTAGTAAGTTTCTCTATCATGGGATCTTCATTAATATTCTTATGTGTTGAATATCTACACCCGTGTATGAGATCTCACAACACTTTCGTAGCGAGAAAACACAATTTTCATTTCAGCCAATCATTAACTATTTAGAAAGCAAATCAAACTTTTTCTAAACAAAATAAAGAATTCACCTGCACAAGGCAGAAAATGGTAACTACAGTGAAAGGTTGGGTCCCCAGTTCGTGAGCAGTAACACTGGGACCTTGTCCTTCATCGGTCCCCCAGAGGAGAAACCTAGAACACTAGATCACTGCAGGCAGAAACCAGATCCTGTTTTTACTGCCTCCATGTCCTACGCAGGTTTGTTGCCAATGGTATCCATCTTGCACAATGTCCACTGGTTGCTACTTTAATTTCTGGCCAACTAGACTATTTGTCATTGTATATCTAGTACTCCCAAAGGGCTCCCTCCACTGGCTGCAGATTCTCTGGAATACGGCTGATGGCATTCTTTTGGGGTTGAGGCACGCAGATATTTTCCTGGTGCTTTGTTCCCTTCATTGGGTGCCGGTTATGGCACATGCCCAGTTTAAGGCCTTTTGACTAGTCCATAGAGCACTGCCTAGCCAGGGACCTAGTTTCCTAAACGATACAGGGATCTTAGATTAGCCTCGCAGGGCCTCTTATTTAAGTCTCCAGCTTCAGGCTCTTGAAACTGGGAGGCAGATTCATCAAGGAATACACTCAGTGCTGCCTTTAATTGAAAACGTTCTTCGCCCTGTTAACTATTCTGTGCTAAATTAGCCGATTGTTCTTTTGCTCCAGCACCATGTTACCCTTCCTAGGTGGGTTAGCGCTTTATAAAGCTCTGTACCGTTGGACAATGCTTTAAAGTAAGCCATGACGCTTTTTTTTAGATGTGAAAAAAAGCAAAGAGACCACTATGAAAAATGAAAACAGAACCCTGCCACTTCAAGGCAGCCTGCCCTGGCATCCCCTAATGCCTTACAGTAGCGGTTATGCCTCATTTTATTTTTCTGACTGCGCGGTGAGGATCCCAGGGCGCTTTCCAGCTTTATATTGCTTATCTATAACATTTGAAGCATGTGATTTTGCACTTACTCAACACATTCACTGCCTGCTGCAGAATGTTTGTAGCGGATTTACGGCTTGTCTTAATACGTTTTGCTTCTCAGGCATTTTCCCCTAATCTCCCGAGAGTCTCCTTGTCAATGTTATTCGGCAGGTGTCGCTCTTGTGGAGCCAAGAAACCATTGAAAAATGAGCATACTATTTGTATTGCTCATCTTCTTCACTCCCACTTCACTGAAGATTGTGCCATTTGCACAAGGACTGACCCCGCTCCACATCTTCAGCAGAAAACAAGAAGTCTGGATGTGTCCGAGGTGTCTGGTGTCTCCGTGACGGGCTCGGATCCCCCCGAGGATCCCTTGGAACAAGGTGACCATTGGGTATTACCCAAGTTGACAGTGGCTAATTTGATCGTAGTCGATTTGACTGAATTTAGGGAGGTTTTTTTTTTTACCACTAATATATGTAGGGGGTGGGTTTGGGTTAATAAATATATAAATAATATAGGGGACTTTTGATGTTGGTATACTCTGCATCAAGGACCTATAGGGCACCTATAGGTCATCTGCATCAAGGTCGATTTAACACAGATATATATGGGGTGAAAAGGGGGTCGAAATAAAAAAAGTCGACATTTTGGGGAGTCGCAGTAAACACAGTGTAGTAATCACATAGAACCTTTAAGGTCAACGATAGGACCTGCATCCAGGTCAACTTTAGTAATATTTGAGCCACAAACAGAACAGAACTACGGGACCATGTGCCAAACCAGGAGAAGTAGATTTTACTATCTATACCTGCAGAGCCAGTGGCTATAGAAGTCTCGCTGCATAGACCTGCACCTTGCACACATTGATCTCATGGATCTGCCCCGCCAGTCCTGAGAAAATCTAAATCTCATCAGTCTCATTCCAGGATCCCACTAAGACCATCTGCACTGACTAGATCTCCCATTAATCTCCTGGCTCTACCATGTTGTACTCCTCCTAGCTTTCGCCTCCACCCCTTGATGTTACTCCCCCCCCCCACACTACTTCTACATCCACTACTACACAAGTACCCTCCTTTCCCTCTGTACCATTCGCTTCATAATCAGTCTTTACACTGCTTCTTCTAAACACTTGGCACACAACACATATGCTCAAAATTCAGTAACACTTCCACTACCTAACCAAAACCTCACCTGATTCACAATCTGCCGCTACAGTCCACTGCTCCTTCTTTCCAGCCTCCCTCCTGCTAGCCTCTTCTTCGTCCTCCACCTCTGACCTCAACCCTGGCAACCTACACATCCTGCTTCTTGTTCCCCGTTTATATTCCTGGGTCTCTCCCAGGATTGGATAACTATCCCTATCCAACGTGACCCTCACTTCCCCACTCGGGATATGTGCTTGTATCGGAAAGTCATAAAAATAGGGCTAAGGCCCACCCATTTCTGGTTTGCCATGTACCAAAGATGGCGGCCTTGGAGGAACAATGTTCGTGTTCTGGGACCTGTTCCAAAAGGGCCACCGGGGAAGTTTGTTCAGGGAGGGTGCGTCATTCTCTCCTTGTGGTCCCTGGTGGCAGAGGGTGGGTCATTCTCTCCTTGTGGTCCCTGGTGGCAGAGGGTGGGTCAGCCTCTCCTTGTGGTCTAGGGGGACTCTTGAATTGGTGGATAGACTATTCTCCCGTATTTGGGAGCTCTGCGATGGCTGAATATTTGGTGCTGCGTATGGCTTTAGAGTCTTTCTCACCCTGTGGCGGCTTCTGGGTGTGTGCTGTAGTTTTGTTATCTTCCTGAGGCGGTGCTCTGATGTCGGTCATGAGTCTGCGTATCTTTTCTATGATCAACACCCTGGTGTTTTTTCTCGCATTCTGGTACAGCTGCAATATTTCTAAAAGGAATAGGAAAAGACTGGCAACCAACTTACCAAGGCATGGCATGAGTTTGTAGTGTTCTGCATAGAAACCTTTCCGCCCAAGGGGGGACAGAAATCTTTTGCCTCTCCACTGCCACCATTCACCTCAGGGGTAGGACTGGCTCTGGATGTCTTCCACTGTAAGCCTCCCACCCCCGGTTGGGGCGTGGGGGGAGGTTCTGTGCCCTCTTGACAAGGCCAGATTATTCGCCTTGTCGCAGGATTCAGACATACATTTGAGGAACTCGTTTGCTTGAAATCTAGTTTGTCATTAGTATTGACGCTTCTGTTCCTACATGCGGCGTAAATGAAAGCTGCAGATGTCGGAATACGTATACATTTCCCACATTGCTGATTCCTATCCAACATCTGTCTGTAGCTTTCTTTGGGTCTGTTTAATTTTCATCCATCCAGCTGCTGTCAGTTGGAACGGAGGCCAAGCAAGGAGGTTTGGCAAGAGGCACACAGGATTTCCACTTTGAAACGTTTGTAGATGCCAGCCATTTATTTTACCACATGATTAAAATGCAATTATTTACCCTTTTTATAGAGTGGCACAATTTAGAGGAAGTGAGATGAAGACAGATACTTGCTGGTAGGCTAGATATTGTGCAGCATCTTGGCAGGTCATTTACACAATCTATTTATGTTGAAAACAAAAAGGCATTGTTAGCCAATGTGAGGAAGACATTATAGGGTCAACCCAAGTCAGACACATAGGTTATATGAGTAAACGCAGGTTTATTCAGGATACTTAACAACTGTGTTTAAAATAAGTAAAAGAGCAATGTAATGCTTTCAACCAAAATTACAGGATTGCTTCTCCAATAGTTTCAATGATTGCAAAACAACTGGGTAGCTTCTCCCCCAACCAAACAGAGGGGTCTCCCTTCCTTGCAAAGGTTGGATAGTTCGTAGTCACTCACAGTCCTGGGTTTCTTCAAACTTCTCTATCTCCTTGTGTTGTATATTCTCACTCTATGCTCGATGCAGTGGGAGAGCCTTCTCGTGGGTATTCCAGGGTTTGTCCACCAGCACACTAGGCCCACTAGCCAGTACAGGCTGAGGTACGATAATGCTGGTCAAAACCCTCAGACCTCCCTCCAGGTGGCAAGACGGTGGACTTTTTTCCAAGTCTGTTACAAGGGATTTCACCCCTCACAATCTTAAGGATTTGTTCCCATACATATATCGTGCGCCCCCCCTCGTAAGGCTGCAACAGTCCTGTACTTTAAGGTACCTCTCCCTTTTTACCACCTCAACGCTTCACCAAATGCTTGTACATTCCCCATTCTTAGGCTCCTCCAGGCCAGGCTTCGTGCTTGCCTGCTCCTTGTGTGTTTTCCTTGCAAATCATCTATCTTTACTTTCCTGCGGTTGACCTTCACGGTCTCTCTTCCCTTGGCCTCCTGAGTATAGCCTCCTTAGGTGTACATCCAGCTTCCTGTGGAGGTGCTCTTTTCTCTTCTTCCCTAAACCTTTTGGCATTATTTTCCTCCTTCCTTGTGGATTGACCTCATAAATGCTTGCACTGTCCCCCTTGTTCTCTCCTCCTGGAATCGCCTTCCTCCTGGCCGATTGTATGGGCGTTTTAGGTCCCTCCTGTCTCCTTTTCCCCTTCAACTACCTCTTTACAGTCTTCATCCTTCCCACTTCGTCCTTCCACCTCCCTCCTTTCTACTCTCCCCTTTCACCTCCACCTTTCTAACTACTTCTACCTTAGTTCTTCTCTCTTTCCACACTCTTTCCACACTCTTTCCTTCTCACTCCTTTTACCTACTTTCCCTCTATTCTTTCTCTCCTTTAATCTCCTCTTCTTCCATCTCACTTGTCTTCTGCAACTCGCTGTACAAACTATTTGCTGCCCATTGACACAACACCACCAAGGTCAGAATGGCTAGCGTTCTTATAGGGACCCAGACTCTCCGTGGGGGCGGGGTGGCCCTTATCTCAGGCAGGAACGTGTGTGTGAAATTGTTGCTAGTTACTCTCATAAGGGTTTTGGAGTGACCCCTCCCATTTGTTTAGCTCAGCTGTCTTTCCTAACGGCCTGCCACGATGCGGACAGAGCCTACTTTAGGCTCAGTCGTTATCTTGGACGGCAAATTTTGTAAACTGCACATTGCTGGGTGGACCACCCTCGCACTCCAGCCTCCAAACTGAGATCTCCCACTCTTGTTCACTATGCAAGCCGTCTGTCGCTCTATAACCACTTTAACCAGGTGAAGTAAGAATCTTTCTGATTCTCCCCTCTCCGGATTGCCACCAAAGGGGATGATGATGATGAAGGAAGACTTTTCCATGTATTTGATCTCCCCCAAGGGAATCCCCCATGTGCCTCCTTCAGGCCCAGCATCATGCTACATGGCACCCGACCCCCTTGACCACCATATCCACTACCCGTAGGCAAAGGCAAGAGACCCTGTCACACTGCACAGCTTTCCATCTCTAGCTAGACAGTTGATGGGTGGGAAGATTAGCCGTGTTAAACCGAGCCACAGAAATGTTCTAGAAATGTCGGCATTGTTTTGGCGGGCAATTAGGTTTTTGGATGCGGAACTATAATTTTAACAGTTGGTCCATTCACTGATGCTGCAGGCAATATAACCCGTTTTGTTTATTAATTATTTAATTCCGTTAGGATTTATGAAAAAAGGCTTGGGAATTAGAGAACATGAATTTTTTAAAGCGATGTCTAGATTGAAATATTGCTATAAACTTTGTTTTTCTCTATTTCCTTTGTGATTTTAAGGGGCGTTGGGCAGATTTCTTTTTGCAGAAACTGTGCTAACTGAAGTATCTTCTTTTTACATTCCTTGGTATTCTGAGGGATTACTGGGCCATTTGCTTTAAAAAAATAAAGTAAAAAATACAAGCTAGTAACCCTAATTTGTATTTCAATGTATGTAAAACGCATTAATGCCTGAACAGATATCTTTTGATGGTTTGAGATTTCATGGGGGTGTCTGTGAATAAGTGGGATTTCTTATGCCTTTTATTCCATCCGTTTTCAGAAGGAAACCGAACCACGACTGGGATCTAAATGCCTGGGGAAAAAAAAGTACTTTAAAGGAATTGTATTCAACCCTGTTCGTTTGCAGTGCATTATTACATCAAGTTTCAAGTATATAATGTATATACATTCTGCCTCCCAATAACTGCTGCAGTGGAATTTTATGTACTAACACATGTGTAATCTAGACATATATATATTCTTTAATTTCTAGGTGTTGCTAGATTGGATGATGAAGCTGGGATATCACAGCGCGCTTTACTCAGTATGTACACCATTCCCAAGAAGACATGTCGAATTTGGTGAAGGCTTGAGCCTAGAACATGTTGGCATAACTATGGATTCTGTTTTCATTGTGGACCAACTGGATGAATGAAAGCTCTCGTTCAAGTGGACCAGTGCCCTTTTGTATATCGAAGAACACCATCTGAAGTCTGCGTATGCCCGTTGGAACTGGAAAGCGACTGTACGCGCAAGCAAAGTGCCAAATCTGAATGAATATTAATTGCAAACACATACAATAAGGAGCATTGGGAGTGGAGCATCAGAGGGATAGGAGATTTTAAGTAGGGCTGACTAGTTAGGACATACAGTGCATTGTTGCAATTCTCAGTTACTGCAAGGCATACGTTGATGGTTCAGTCGAATGTGAACAAGAGAGTTGCATGTTTTGCCACAAAAGTATGTTGGAAGAATGATGCCACAATATTCTGTGAATGTATGTTTATATAAAGGTTAAGGTGGAGATTTTGTATTGTACTGTTTAGAGAATAGCCAGTGTTGGAATAGCAAGGTATTGCAATAGAAATGACCCTAGCTATTTTTGGATTGATCTAGTATAATATGTTTTATAAAGTGCAGTATTTATCAGAAACTATTTGGACTGAAGGGAGCATGTTTGCTCCAGACCTTGATTTTGAATGAGGCTACTGCTTTTCTGTGCAATTGGAATAACCTATTAGAGGTTCTTTACCTTCGTGGCCGTTTCCTAAGCTTCTTCCTGGAGTGCAACAGTTTATCTTTGGATTTCCCGTGAGTTCATACAGCAAATGTGGTAATCAAAAATACTTTTTTTCAAGTAAGTCAAGTCCACAGAAGCAAAAGTGTTATTTTTCCTTTGTTACAGACATCTAAGCAGTAGGAAAACATGCATATTTAACTAACAAACTTAACTAAGGATCATATGTGAAGGAGCAGCCCCTTGAAGTCCAGCAGAAAAGAGAACCTTTTGGGAAGCATGCCCTGTCGTAGTCAAACATTTATTTTAAGTGCATTATGTTAATATCTATTTTTTTTATAGATGTTTACACACTACTCTGCAAAGGCCAAGGAACCTGTTCACAACAGGAAACTGGCCAAGTGGAGTACTTGAGAAAATCTTCATTTTATCAAGTCTAACGGCCTTACTATTGGAAAATACTGGCTGCTGTAAATTAACTCTCTGCCAAGATTACCGCTCAGAGGGGCCATAGCACCATCTCGATAACCTTATTTCCAGGAGGATATAAATGCTGTTGGTCAAAACACAGCCGGTGCAACACCCATTTTTCTGACTTTCCAGCTGCTACTCAAATACTGCCTCAGTAAATACTGTCAGTGATAAAACAATTCAGGGCATTACGATATATATATTTACATTTCTAGGTGCCCCCATGTGTATGTTTATGTATTTATTTTTGTTTGTATATACAGTCTTGGGAACTCCTCGTCAGTTCCATAATAGTGATGGCCGGTATTGCAAAATGTTCCACACCATATAGGATCTTCTCTCTCTTCCCACCCCTCAGAAAGTTCATTTCAGAATTAAATCTCCCCAAGAGACTTCATGCTGAAATAGAATTTCCATGGCAAGGAATTCCTCCCACACCGCATGAAATTAACTCTCCCCCTCAATTTTAAGGTTGCTATTGTTAAATTTGCAAATGGTTTACAATTGATTCTTATACATTTTTAAAAATGCCACGTCAATAAATTTCATTCAAATAATTTCCTGAATCTAAAAATACAAATTTCAAAAGGAAGACATCTTCAACTCTAGATCCTTGTAAAATGACATAATTGGCAGAATTAGACACAATTGACTTCCATTCATACTTCTCAACCAGAAACCTTCAGGTCTTGGAGCTAATGTACAAATCTTTCAAATCTCATATTATGCCACTGAGCGTTTGCTTCACATTTTATGCATAGATGTGTTGGCATTTCTGGATGCTTTGGGTTGTAACATATTCTACACAACTGCTTACTTCTCTCAATAAATAACCTTGGTCCTACGATTTCTTAAGTTTCTAACCTGCCCAGGGATCTAAGCGCCGCCATGAGGGCAACACCCCCAACACATTTTATTATCCCAAACCCTTTTGAAAGAGAGTTTATTCCTTACCTCCATTCTAACCTCCAAATAGCTGTATTCAGAGACCACCCCCGTGGCTATCTTCTTTAGCGTCAAGATATATTGCTTCGTAGATCTATTTTAAGTTAATAACATCACTTTTGTTTTAGAATTGTTTACTACCAAGTGATTTTTGTTTGCATAATCTACCAATGTCTTTAACGCCGCTTGGAGGCCTAAAGCACTGCATCAAATAGCATTGTGTTATCAGCATACACCGTCCAATGAATGCCGATATTAGGGGAGTCGGTCTTAGCTTTATCCAGTAATTCTTGCAAATCTACTATATCACCATGAAATAGGAAAGGGGCTATTGTACAGCCTTGTTTCAGACACTTACTTGTCTTGATGTCTCCAGTCATTTTGGCCTGGAGATCTAGTGGGATCATATTTTTTATGTTGGAGTAAACAGCTTTGAAGCAGTTTATCCAATTTTGTTTGGTGCTGTCCCTCCTAAGTTAACTCCAGAGATGGTCTTGCCACATGGTATCAAAGGCCGAGGTATGTTTTGGAGAGGTAGAAACAAAGTGTACAGTTGAGGCTTTAATTTGACCTGTATATCGTTGTACCGACATATGAACTGCAGTCCCAATCTTTGACTGGGCCCACTCTTCAAATATTGCCTATACAAAGTTACCGTAAAGCCTTATATTGCAATTTGACCCACTTATCTTAATATTACCTTGGGAACGTATCCTCACTGTGCCAAAACGGCAACATGGTTCTCCATGGGAAATGTCCCATTTCTTTTTCAGAGACAGGAAAATCAGGCTAGTTTTAATACAGCTCAAACTAATAACCTCCTCCCAACATCTAGCTATCATAAAAAAATAATCAATGGTCTTATTACTATGTGCATCAAAAGTAGTACATTTGCCTGGTAAATCATCCCGAACTCTACCATTCAGCATGCTCATGCTCCAAACCTAGAAAAGGCCTGCCCAAAGGGCTGTATAGTAACAGTATTTTCTTCAAATGTCTGTGGAACAGGTCCAATTCGTATCAGGCTATGAAAAGCTGGAGCTAAGCTCACACAGCTCTTTGAGGAGCTCTTTGGTGCCTGAGGAAAATCGTGTATTTGACATATGCACAAAACAGGCAGCGGCCACTTACATGTTTTGCATTATTGCAAATACACATTTTGCTCTAGCCAAGATAAGCCCTTGGATGAATTGTAAAAGCTGTTGCCCCTGCATTTATTGCCAACAGAGCATGTTTTTTATTTATTTATATACAACGCGAATGCTGGCCGACATCACCACAACTCTGATTCAACATGTGCGCTGTGATTTCAGCACACTTGCTATGTGTGTAATTTTAACATTCCAGTGATATTTTTATGGAAAATTAAAGTGACACAAATGCCAACTTTGCTTTATTTCAATGTTGCATGTGCCACAGACCTGTCAAAGACTCCTGTACGTTCAGATCTACTTTCGCTCCAGAGTCGCCCTTTTTTTCAGGACGATGAAGGGACAAAATAAAATAATAGCAAGGCATTTTAAAAAATATCATTTTTAGATGGTTGGCCCTGCCACAAATGCATTGGTTGGGAATGTCAAAATATGTCTTTTTCAGTCTATAAGCACTGCTTGAAGGTGATTTGGTGTTCTATATAGGGTCAACTCACGAGGGAACCAGTTTCAAATCGCTTGGCAACAGATATTAAAATGACCATTCATTATTATTACTGATGTTTATTTCCCATTGAAATGAGTACCCTGCGGGAGAGTCAAACTAACATCAGCGGGGCAGCTCCTCATCAGAGATGCGTGCAGTATGAGTTATGCTATCCCTTCCCTGAGCCTTTCCCATTTCACTAGCTTGATTGGCCCTTCTGGTTGCTGGGCACGGATCGGTGAGATGGTGAGTTTCAGCAGGCAAGCTTTAATGGTAGCAAGCCAAACTGAATCAAAATTTCTTCCCTTAAGTTTTGGGATGGTTTCAGAATTTGGGCCCAGCCGAAAAAGAGTTCAGCACTGCTGAGGCCTGGCTTTTCAAAGAAATCTGGATCAGGAACAAGATAGAGGATTCAGGAACAGGGCGCCACGCGGAAAAGAGGATGAGTCAGGAATCAGCGTGTCTGGGTGTTGTGAGGTTCCCTTATTTATCCAGTCAAATGACATCACTAAGTTTATAGTAGGGGCAGACTTATAACCCACATCCACAAGGCTATGATTGGTCAAAGGCACAGGTCCCTCCTTGCTTTTTGCTGGTTGGATGACAGAAAGGGTTGTCATGTTTTATGATGTCACTTTGAAACCTCCCACAGGTATTGGGACCAAATTTTAACTTTCCCACAAATGCACATTTATATACTTGTGCCCTCTAATAAAATTGGACACATAAATTACATATTTTGTGGGTTACATTTACATCCAACTCCCAAGTCGGTGAGACCTGGCTTTGTATTTCTGTGGAATTCTGGTCACTTTTAATCATAAAGGTTTGGCCTAACAATTCCTAATTCGGTACATATATGTGCAATCATCCCTTGAACATGGGTACACAATATTAGATTTGCAGCATTAATAGTTTCTGCGCAATTAGTCTTTTTGCATAACTTCAGTTCCTTACTCAGTAAGAAGTCCTTCCAAGTCTTCACATGTCTATCATAGATTCTGATTTCAATGTATGTACTTTTCATTCCTTTACTTATTTTTGCTGCCAAGTTAAATGACTTGAAGTTAGGTGGCAAATAAGCATTTTAAATCCAAAATCACAAGTCTGTTTTTTTTCTTTCCTTCTCAAGTGGGAGCAAACGGCCAGTCCTTTGAAGTTCAATGAGAAGCCTCTCCCAGCATCCTGCCCCTCCCCTGGAAGGAGGAGTGTCCAAGCCTTCTATTGTCTCTGCCTGGGGCAAAGACGAATGTTTAATGAGGTCCTTTGTTGGGAGTATGCAAAGCCTCCCAGCAGCAAGTAGTCCTTTCCTGCCAGCAGTGAAGTGTCGACCTTTCCCAGGCTAAGGACTGTCAAACAGAATTGTTTTTTTAAATAGTTAATTAACTCACAACTGGGTTACTTTAAGTTTCACCTACATCTTTCATTAAAACATATAAAATGAACACAGTTTATAGGTGGATTTTTACATTAGCAATCCTTTGACCTTTCTTAATGAATTAGGCCTTTCAACAAAAACATGCTTTCAAAACAGATGATTTTGCACTTTCTTTGTGGAAAAACACATTAAACTGAGTTCTTTTAAATCCGTTTTTCCTATGCAGCACATGTACATTTGATTCAGCATGAGATCTTCCCTTGAGTGCTGAGAATGTTTGCAATCTGGATACATGTATCCAGCCTTTGTTTGGAGTTTCTGTCTGCACAGCTGATTCTGTTACATGTTGCAATTTTAGGTGCGTTTTTCCTGTGGAAATGAAAACAGATGCTCCTGGGCTGCTTTTTCCTTAGATACATTTTATAAAACTGTCAGTCAATGAGGACCGGTTCCTCTGAGCCACACTGGACGATCCTGTTTTTGTAGTACCCTTTTAATCTCAGTGATTCAATGGAAATGAATGGATCTAGCGCCAAAAACAGCACTTTTGAAGGTTGCAAAGCTAACATTTAAAACTGCATTTTCGGTTTTCAGCACAATTCTGCTGCTTTGCTCCATATTGAATGTGGCAGAACCCACTGGCATGCTCCTGCAGTGAGAACTCTGTTTTCACCCCTCCCCCTGACTGTGTGGCGAGGTGTGCCAGCAATTGTGGTTGTGACCAAACACAGTTTTCAAGATTTTGGCGCGTACTGGAGTCACCGCATCCATTTTGGGCTGTTTCTTTCCCCATTTGGAAAGTGATGCAGTGGGGCACATTGTAATGGGTCAAAATATCCCACAGAAGCCCCCCGACTTCGGCTTGGCTTCCAGTCTTGGGGAAGTCGGGCACGTGGGATTTTTCTTTCTCCTCGTGAAGAAAACAGGTTTCTTCAGGTGCAGGTTCTTCTTCCCTTAGCGATTGATGCGACATGCTCTCCTCGCGGGCTCTGGTTGGAAGCGGAACGATAGCCCCGTCTTCTCTCATGCTTTCTTTTCAGGGTTAGGTGACACTTCGGATCTCTTTGGTTTTCCTCCCGGGTGCCCGGAGGTCCTCCTTGGTTATTAGGTATAATTCGTGCAACTATAAAACAGAACACAACCCAGTTATGACCATTTTCCCACTACTGCCCTCCAATAGGGAGGGCAGCCGTGGGATATACATATGCATTCAGTGACAATTTACAATATTCCCTGCATGTATTTAATGACAAATTAAAATATTCCTGTTTTTCCTCATTCTCTCCCTATGGGTTTTCTGTAGGCTCTTCTACTTGCCGCAAAGTATGCCTTGGGTGGCAACTCTTTAGCTGGTTGATGTGGACCCACTTTTCTTCTTCTGTCAAGTCGCCCTTGGGGATGCGGATTCTGTAGGCGACTAGTGAGATTTTGTCCACAATTTGAAAAGGTCCCTGCCAGATGGGCAAAAATGTGCGTTCCTTGGCTTGGTTCCTTTGGAAATTGTACAAGTAGACCCTGTCTCCTACTTGATATTCCTTTTTGGTTGTCTTAAGGTCATAGTGGGTCTTCATACTGTCTGCAGATCTTTCTAGATTCCGCTGAGCATACGCAAAAGCATGTTGAAGGTGTTTTCTCAGATTCTGAGTTGTGGAGGCATTTATCAATGTCTCTGCTCTTGGATTCTATAGAGCAGATGCTGGGGTAGCACCATCCTTCATCCAGTCATCAGCTCAAATGGAGGCATTTAAGTTGCAGAAGGAGGGGTAGATCTAATGCCCATCAGGACAAGGGTTAATCGAATAGCCCAACTTGCCCCAGAGTCTGCCACAAACGTTTTTAATATGCTCACAATGGTTTTATTGTACCTCTCAACTCCACCACTAGAGGACGGTGGTATGCAATGTGTAGTTTCCTTTTTACCCCAAGTATCTCCCACATCTTTGTCATCACTTCGCTGGTGAAGTGACTACCTCGGTCTGACTCAATCCTTTGGGGTAGTCCAAAACGCGAGAAGATGTGATTGATCATCAGTGCAGCTGCTGTTTCTGCCTCGCAATTTGGGGCCAGGAGATATTCCACCCATCTAGTAAACAAGCATGTTACGGTTAACATGTACTTGTTCCCCCTAGAGGAGCGAATCACAGGCCCGATTAAATCTACTTGTAAATCTTACCAAGGCAGTGTCATCCCCCTCTTTTGGAGGGGAGCACGGTGTGTGAGTAATGTTGGCTGAAATTGTGCACACACAAGACACCCCTTCAAGTATTGGTCGAGGTCCTGCCCCATCTGTGGCCAGTATGCAATCTCTCGCAAGATTTCTAATGTAGTATGAAACCCCCGATGACCGGCTGTGACTTAGCATCAGGCTTCGGAATGAGGCAGGGACCACCCACTGATCACAGCCAGTTATGGATCTCCTCACCAACAAACCGTCTTGGATTCGGAACATTTTGGGACATTTCATCAACACTCTGAGGTCGTCTTTCCCAATGCAATCGGTATCCGTCAGGGGAAAGTTCTCAGGGTCCTCAATGTGTTGATAAAACTTACCAGTGATTGGATTCCCTTTTTGAGCCGTGATTAAATCAGCATCTGGGGTCTCCCTACTCCACTGTGCAGTTGAGAGTTCATTGTGAGCATTTGTTTGGGGCCTAGTAATAGCAGTGGATTGGATCCCCAACAGGGACTCAATCTCAAGGAGATCCCTTTGGATGGTTCCGGTTTTGGCCAGCTGATCAGCTAAGTCATGTTTTAGTGGTTTGTTGTTAGCACATAGCATGCCTCTGGTTTTCCAATTAACCAGGTGCTCCACTAACCCGTTCCGGACATAATCTGAATCGGTGATTATGACCAGTTTGTGGAGTTGGTGTTGGACAGCAGTGAGGATGGCTTGATGAACTGCCATCAGCTCTGCCACCTAACTACTACAGAGACCGATTTTGTAACCAGCGGAGGGTTCCGGGGCATCATTCACCCAAGCATTCCCCGCGCCAGCCCCTAATTCCTTTTCCCTGTTGTTGTCAACATGGTAGGAGCACCCATCCACATAGAGATGGGCATTCCCTCACACTTGTCTTCTTCATAGACTTAGTGCCGGTAATTCAGGTACGCCCCCATGTTGTCCTGGATTTTAAGACTTTCGTCCTCGAGACAGTTTTCTCTGGCACAATCATGCCAGTCAGCCAGACCTTGCACGAGGGACTCTTCTTGTTTTGGCCATATCTGACCTCCACAGGAAAGCCTTGCATCGACAGAATCCAGTAAGTAATTCTGGAATTACTCACATTTCCGGCCCGGATTCTGTCACTTTGAAGATATTGCAGAGGTGGTGTGGAGTCTCCACTATGATGTGTTCCCCCTGGATGAACGGGCGGTAATTCTTCAATGCCCACACCGTTGCCAGGAGTGCCTTCTCACAATCGTTGAATTTTACCTCCATTGAGGATAAAGTCTTACTTGCATAGGAGATTACTTTATTGACCTTGTCATGCTTTTGGTATAATACTGGGGTCAAGCATGTATTTGAGAACCCTGTCTCCAAGAAGAACAAGTTACTCTCTTACCTGGTAACGTTCTTTCGATGGGAGGGTCCGACGACGTATTCCATATCTTTGACAGTAATCGCCACAGCTGTGCTGCTTCGGAAAATTTTCTGTGTCGATGACGTCGATGCGCCGTCCCCGAGGACCTCCTCCAATGTCACCCGATGTGATAAGTAGGACGCACGTAGCCTCAGTTGTAATTTTTTCCCCCAGAACGTGTGACACCAGTCTGCTGCCAGTCAGACACACAAGGCCTTGCGGAAACGTAAGCTGCAATCGCATAAGAAATTCTGCAGCGGGGAAGGTAGGGAGGGAGCGATATGGAATACGTCGTCGGACCCTCCCATCGAAAGAACGTTACCAGGTAAGAGAGTAACTTGTTCTTGGAGGGGATTGGGTCCTCCGACGTATTCTATATCTTTGACAGACTCCCAAAGCAGTACCAAAGTAAGGAGGTGGGGAAAGAATTTAGAATACAAATTTAGCATGCCCAATCAAATTGCGGAACAAAGGACTGCCTTGCCAAAGGCCAGATCCTGTCCTCGGATGGAATCGAGGGAGTAGTGACGTACAAAAGTATGTACAGAAGCCCAGGTGGCTGCATCACAGATGTTACGAATAGGAACACCCCTCGGCAGGGCAGTAGATGCAGCCATACCCCTGGTAGAATGGGCCCGCAAGTCAGCCTTTCGGAGATAGCCAAAATAATCCAACGAGACAAAGTCTGTTTCGTCACAGCTTGTCCCAAATGCTTTCCAGCGTAACCAATGAAGAGTTGATCGTCAACTCTGACCCGGGACATGCGTGAAATATAAAAGCTCAACGCTCTCCTAGGATCAAGCCTATGGAGCCTCTCCTCTTCCTTACCAGGATGTGGAGGATGATAGAATGCCGGAAGAACAACCATCTGGCCGAAATGAAATTCCGAAACCACCTTCAGAAGAAAGGAAGGACGAACTCGAAGGACAACCATGTCCTTATAAAACACAGTGAAGGGTGGCTTAAATGAAAGTGCCTGTAACTCACTCACTCTGCGAGCGGAAGTAACCGCAACCAAAAACACAGTTTTCAGAGTTAACAGTCTCAAAGGGCAAGAATGCAAAGGCTCAAACGGAGCACCCATAAGAAACTTAAGAACAAGGTTCAAATCCCAACCGTGCACCAGAAAAGGTGACGGAGGGAACACATTAGTGAGCCCTTTCAAAAACTGAGAAATTAAAGGAATCTTAAAATAGGAACATTATTCAGACGAGCGCTTAAATATGGACAGCGCCGCCAGGCAACCTTTAATAGTACCCTCTTGCAAGCCCCTCTGGGCCAAGGAAAGCAAAAAAGACAGAACCATGGGAATGTAACACTCAAAAGGATCCACATTCTTAACTCTGCACCAGTCGCAGAACTTACACCAACGGCAACGGTACAGAGACTTTGTTGCCGGGCTCCTGGCCGAGAGCAACACCTCCAACACGTCTTCAGGGAGGTCCCAATCCTTATACCTCAACCTTTCAGAAGCCAAGCGTGAAGGTTGAGGGATCTGACCTCTGGATGGAGAACCTGACCCCCCCCCCTCCCGTGAGAGCAGATCGTCTCAGTAGGGAAGACGACGCGGAGGGCAGATGGACAAGTCGAGAAGGTCCGGGTACCACGTCCTCCGAGCCCACGCCGGAGCAATGAGGATCATCTGGGAACCGAACCTCCGTAACCTCCGCAGTACTTGTGGGATGACGGGGACTGGAGGAAACACGTACAGCAGTGGGAACGACCACTCCACCATGAACGCGTCTCCTAAGGCTCCTTTTGGAGGAAATTCACGCGAGCAAAACCTTTCGCACTTTGACACTGGAGGCGAAGAGATCCACTTGAGGGGTCCCCCAAAGGGTGAAGATCTCCAGGATAATCTCCTGAGCCAGCTCCCACTCGTGAGAGATCGTGCTCTGCCTGCTCAGAGCGTCCGCCGTCTCGTTGTCGTCCCCGGCCAGATGAACAGCCGAGATCGAAACTTCCTGCTGGATGGCCCAGAACTTGAGCTGCATCGCCTCCCTGCACAGAGGAAGTGACCCTGGCCCCCCCTTTTTGTTGAGGTAGTGCATGGCCACTGTGTTATCCGTTAGGATCAGGACACTCTTTCCTCGCGCAGTCGGCAGAAAAGCCTTCAGGGCTAGCCTGACGGCCCTCAGCTTCAACAGATTGATATGGAGTCTGGACTCTGACAGAGACCAACGACCGCTGACTGTCAACTTGTTGGCATGAGCTCCCCATCCCGTGAGGGATGCGTCCGTCACGATCGTCACCTCTGGCCAGGGCAGCCAAAATGGGGCCTCCTTCATCAGATTGCCTTCGACGGCCCACCACAGAAGGTCCTGGGCGACCGAGGGCGGCACCTGAACAGGGTCCGACATCCTGCCGGAGGACTGAGACCACTGGAGCTTGAGTGCCCACTGCAAAGATCTCATCCGCAGACGAGCCTCTGGCACCAGAAGAATGCAGGATGCCATGAGGCCAAGCAACCTGGGCAAGTTGAAACTTGTGCACCATCTGCTGAATGTGAAGAGCCCTCACCTGGGGAGGAAAACACACCCCCGGGGATGTGTCGAGCACTGCTCCAATGTACTGGAGCTGCTGTGTTGGCGTCAAATGGCACTTCTTTAAATTGAGGGAGAAGCCCAGCTTGTGAAGGGAGTGGCAGGTGATGGACAGATAACCAGGACTTGCTCGGGAGAGCTCCCCTGATCAACCAATCGTCCAGGTAGGGGTAGACGTGAATCCCCCTTTCCTGAGATGCGCTGCCACCACCACCAGGAGCTTGGTAAAAACCCTCAGGGCGGAGGTCAATCCGAACAGCAGGACCCGAAACTGAAAGTGCGAGTCGCCAACCGTGAACCTCAGGTACTTCTTGTGCTTGGGATGGATCGGCACATGGAAGTAAGCGTCCTTGAGGTCGAGAGACACCAACCAGTCCTGAAGTTGAAGGGCCTGGAGGACTTGAGAGAGAGTAACCATCTTCACCTTGTCCTTCCTGAGGAGTTTGTTCAAACCGCGCAAGTCCATGATGGGTCTCAATCCCCCCTCTTTCTTCGAAATCAAAAAATAAGGGGAATACCATCCCTTGTTCCTCTGCGCTACAGGCACCAGTTCTATGGCGCCTTTCTCCAGCAGGGCTGGAATTTCCTGCGCAATGAGCCAATCCGGACTCTTCAAAGAGAGGTTCCCAGGTGGATTGTCGTGAGGCCTCTGCCGAAAGGGAAGACAGTAGCCGTGGGTTATGATCTCCAGAACCCACACATCTGAAGTAATGGCACGCCACTCTACAAGATGCTGCGCCAGCCTTCCCCCAACCTGCGAACCATGGGACCTGGCCTCATGACTGAGTGGTAGCGGCTGCGGTGTTGCCTGAGGGTAAAGAGGCAACAGCCCGAGCGGCCTTGGCACCTCGAGTACCCAGTTTACCACCTCTGCAACTCTTACGGTGGCCTCTTTGACCGACAGCTCCTCTCGCTTTACTGAAGGACGAGTAATAGCGAAAGGAACCTCCCCTCCATTGTTGTCCCCTAGGACGAAAAGGCGGAGGTTGTCGAACTGCAGCGCCCGATGACTTCGCTGCAGCTTTGGAGGTCTGCAACCTCTCAAGGCTCTCGTCAGCCTTGCTTCCAAAAAGATGTTCACCGTCAAAGGGCATGTTGAGGAGCCGGGACTGCACATCAGGAGCGAACCCCGACTTCCGCAACCATGCAAACCTGCGTATTACGGTGCTCGCCCCCATGGACCGGCTGACACAATCTGCCATGTCCAAACCCGACTGAACGGCCTCACACATGGCATCCTTGCCATCCTGAACCATAGCAAGGAAACAATCCCGTTCGTCCCCTTCGGGAATATATTCAGCCACTAATGCAACACAGTTCCACAGAGTGTGTGTGAAACGAGACAAGGCACATACGGAGTTGGCCGCCTGAAGTGCCATACCCCCTGAAGAAAACACTTTCTTCGCCCAGCCATCAAAACGTTTGTCGTCCCTATCCGGAGGGATGGTAGGATACGACGCCTGCTTTGCCAGGGCCGTAGCTGCCTGCACCACCAAACTCTCCAGAGTGGGGTGCCTGGACAAGTAGCAGGGCTCGCTACTGGCTGGACGGTATTTTCACGACAAAGACTTGCCCACTGCCGGGAGACTCTCTGGAGCAGTCCAAGCCGCCACCACCCTTCTCTGCAGAGCCATATGAAACGGCACTACCGGGTCAGTGGGGGGACCAAGATCAAGGATGTCCGTGAGATCATCCTGAACAAACTCCCCTGGGGGAGCCGACCATCCCAAGTACTCGGTGACCCGAGACATAAGGCGCCGGTACGAAGAATCGGCATGAGTGCCAGGCTCCGGCCTACAAAACTCCACCTCCGGAGAGGTGTCCAGTCCACTGGCATCATGCAGTGACTGCCTCAGGTCATCAAATTGGCTATGGCCCGAGAGAAGCTCATCAGGCACCGGAACCAAGCCCTCATCACCCTCTGAAATGTACTCCAGGCGGTGAGAGGAAGACACCTGGGGACCAAAGCTATGCCTGACCTTAGCCAGAGCCTTTCTAGGGGCTACCCCCATGCCACGGGGCCCCTCCGACACCACCGCCTCGAAAGGCGTTGAGGGCACCGAACGAGTCGGCGTCGAGCGAATCGACATCAGCCGCAACGCTGCCAGCACCGGCAGCGTTGACACAGGCCTTGAAGCCAGGGCTCCGAGCGTGTCCTTCGACCTAGGCGCCGACAGTGTCGACGACCCCCGCAAAAGTGGAGCCTCGAGAGAGAGGTCGACAACCTCGGCGCCACAGGCGTCGACGTCTTCCTCGAAGATGGCACAGGATCACGCAGTCTCGAGCGCGTCGAGGACCTTGACCTGGAACAGGCATGGCGAGAACGGTTACCCTTGTCCGAGCGGGACCTCTCCCGCAAACCGTGCCGACCACTCGAGCATGAAGGCGTGCGAGGGATGTCTCTCGACCCATCACATTCGGAGGCGCGGACGGACCGGTGCCCTGCGATTCAAGAATCGCCAACATCTTCTTCCCGAAGGAAGCCCATTCCTCCGGTGTCGTTTGCATGGTGGGATAAGCGACCCGCCGACGGGCGGAGTCCTCGGAAGAGGAAGGCGACTGATGCCAGCGCTTCCGGGAAGGAGACCCACTGGACCTCCGACAATGACGCAGAGAGTCGCCTCTCGAATCATCCGTCGAAAGCCCCGCAGACCTCGACTTCCTGGGCTTAGACACCCTACCTACTGACAACAACTTCTTGCACTCCCGCAAGGCCTTGGCCGTGAGCGACTGGCAGTCGACACAGTCGTCCGTGTCGTGGGCCTCCCCGAGGCACCAGAGGCAGGTGTCGTGCGAGTCTGTTACCGACATCTTGGACCCACAGTCCCCGCATTTCTTGAAGCCCGGACGCTGGGTTGAAGACGAGGTAGACATCGTCACGAACAGGCTTTTCACAAAAACCGAGCAGGTTCAAAGAACCGAGATAGAATATAACAGAACTCCAAAGAGTCGAGGCGTACCGAGATTCACGAAGCGAACACGTTCGCGGAAAAAACAGAACTGAGGCTATGGGCGTTGTGCGTCCTACTTATCACGTCGGCCGTCGGAGGTCGTCCTCGGGGACGGCGCATCGACATCATCGACGCAGAAAATTTTCCAAAGCAGCACAGCTGTGGTGATTACTGTCAAAGATAGGGAATACGTCGGAGAACCCAATCCCCTCAAACGCCTTGTTTTTGACAGGGTAAGCTAGGCAAGGCGCATGTGAGAGGCTTCTTTTGAGTTGCTTTACTGCCTCGGCTTGTTCTGGACCCCACTCCGACTTGACCCCCCCCTTCAATAGATGGATCAGGGGTCTTGTGATCTCTGCGTAATCCTCAATGAACTTTCTGCTGTAATTAGTCAGTCAAAGGAGGCTCCTTAGCTCACGCAGAGTTGTAGGGTCTTTTAGTTTCAGGAGTACTTCCACCTTCTTTTCCTGGGGACAGAGTCCCTCAGGAGTTATCTCATGCCCCAAGAAATTGACATGGGTCCTGCACCACTGCGCCTTTTGGAAAGATCGTTTTGCTCCGTCAACCCTCAACTGTGTCAGAACATAACGGATTTCCGCTATGTGTTGCTCCACAGTTGAGCTTTTGATCAGAACATCATCTACATAGGCCAGGTTACCCCTTTCACCCAATTCGGGCATGACCTTGTGCAAGAAGATATTACATTAATTGCCGGAGTTGATGTATCCAAAGGGAGTCTGGGTCCATGTGTACTGCTGCCCCCGAAGGTAAAGGCCAGCTTGTATTGGTCCTCCCTACTGACAGATACAGTCCAGTACCCATTGGTCAGGTCAATGGCAGTGTATACCTTTGACCCCTGGATTTGGGCCAACCTTTGGTCAATGTAGGGAAGAGGCCATTGGGACGTGTGGACCGGTTTGTTTAGCTCCCTTAGGTCAGCACAGAGTCTCCACTGGCCGTTCGGTTTTAAAATCCCCAGCACTGGATTATTAAAGGTGCTGTGGACCACGGGACTCAAGGTTTTTAATTATTTCTGTGAGGGACTCCATGGATGCGAGAGGCAAGCGATATTGCTTCCCAAACACTGGAGCCATGCCAGGGTCCGTGGGAATTGTTGTATGGATTTCGATGCAACCATAGTCATATGAGTCCACCGCAAAGAGATCCTGAAAATCTAAGAAAACTTGTTTCAACTTTTGCTTCTGCTCCAGAGTCTCGCAGGCATCAGCTAGGTTGACTCTCTCTTCAACCAGTTGCCTGAAGCCTGGAAAGACTTCTGGTTTGGCTATCTCAGCGGCCTCCTCCAGCTAGGTGGAGAGGTCCCTGGTTAAAGTATTGACCTGGACAGAGGGTTTCAGGCAGGGAAGGCAGTCCTTGTGGACTTGGAAGATCACCTCATCCCTCCTGAAGTCCCAGGTCACCTCTTCTTTACCATTAGGGCAGGAAGAGTATACCAGAAAATTCCCCCATGCCGGGTGAAGATCCTGTCTGGTGTTGTGTCATTGTCGCTATCACTGTCAAAACAGTCATTGGGGATCGGTCCTATCAGTTCTTTACCTAAATCTATGGAAAAATGTTGGTCATTAACCGCCATTCCAATAATGATGCCTGTGCCAAGAGTGATACTCCTAAGGTTGCTGTTATCCACCAATATTGGAATGGTGTTGTGTTCTGTATCGACTAATGGTGTTGGGTTTAACCCCAACCCTTGCTGTTGGAGATGGGCGTTGAGGTGAACATATGCGTCAGAATTTTGCAGTTTCCGTCCTCTTTTAATTTTTAATTTAAGTGGGACTAGTCGTGTCTGTCCTGGGATGGTGACTTCCTCTCCTATTTGAACTTCAACTGCATATGGCAGCAAATGGGCTGACCGAAATGCTTTCTCTGAATCATCAAAGTCCATGGGATTACCATCTAATCGGGACCAGGCTTTGTAGTTTATCAGGTCCGATTAATGGCAAAGCGATTGAGAATGTCACTGTCTAAATAGAATGCAGCAGGGACATCTCGCACAACCCCACAGTTATGTACTATGTTTTTGTTGCCTATAGACATTTTGATCATACACCTGCTAGGCAGGAGATGTTTGGAATTGGGAGTTTCCAGGTCCATTTCCCATTTGTCTATCAATTTAAATGTGGGAACTGCTGGATCTTTTGGGAGTTTTTGGAACATGGCTTCGCTGATGAAGCTCTTACCGTTGTTCACGCACACTTGGGCGAGAACAGAGTCCTTCCCCTCATTTAACTGAATAGGGATAAATAACTGTTCTCTAATTTTCTGAATGTCAGCTACACTTTGAGCTGGTTTCTCATCATTTTGGACTATGGAAGTGGGATTTTCTGATTGTGAATTAGTATAGCATTTCCGAGTATTTCCTTCCAGTGTGGAATGCCACTTGAAACTGGAAGAAAGGTTGATTTTCAGAAATAGAGAGGAATTCCCATCACCAGTTTGTTGTCCTAATGCAATTACTGTCATGTCAGGGATTTGGTTGCTTCAAAAATGGAACTCAGTGTGATCCTGTTTTTGTTCAACCATGTGGCATGTGCCATTTAAACTAACATGGTTGACACTGTTTTAATTTTATTGGTCGGTTAGTCTGAGTCCAGAGAACCTTGTTTAAACAGTCTATTATCTGCACAGGATGTCATTCCCCAGTAAACATGGTGTGCCCTCCGGAGTCACGACTATGACCGGTTGTTTTCCCTTGTGTCGCCCAATTTTAATTTCCAAATCCACAGTCCCTCGACAGGAATTTAATTCCCATCGAAGTTCTGAAGTTGTGCAGGAAGAGGGATCTGGTATCTCTCCCCCCCTTCCTGAATTCAGCTGATCAAAGGCTCTTATTGACAGAAGAGTGGCTTGGGCTCCAGAGTCCACCAGTGCCAAAAATGTACATTGCCCTTGTACTTGGACCGGGGCATAAAATCTCCCCTCCTTCTCCTCAAGGGGGCAAAGATAATGTGCATTTTGGGCCAGTTGGTGGGTTCGTTTCTTGATTCCGACACAGGGGTAGTTTGGGCAGGATTCTGTGTGGGGGTTTGGGGATCTGTATGAAAAATATGGCAGTTGGATATTGGCGGAGTCTTGGAATCCCCTGGTTCTGATTCTTGGCCACCCCCCCCTTTTTGGATGCAGTCCCCAGAATATTTTTGGGCAATATGGTTTTCTGAATTGTCATTCTGGTGTTCAGGGGCGTGGCCTGGTGCTCATGCCGTGAGGAGGCGAAAACATCAAGCTCCAGCCTAGATCTTAAGATAGGATCCTGCTCCGGGGGTCTAAAGGACATACCAGCAAAACTAAATATACTAAAAGGAAGAACAAGCGCTTCCTGACACTATCCCAACAAATCCGACAAAAATCAGACCAGCATACGAGTGCACCCCTCTGAATTGGCCCCCCCAGGGTTGAAAAAAATGGCAGGTGCGACACCGAGCCCAAGCGGATGACGCAGGAGAAGGACAGAGTGCCTTGGAGGTCCAACGACGAGGGCAACCGCCCGGAGATGCCTGGCAACACCTCGATCAGTGGCACCATTGTAAGGAACTAAGCAGAGACAGCGAGATTGCCCAGACTGCACCGTCCGGGGCAAACAACGCCGGACCGCTGCGAAGGCGACAGCGGGAAAATCACCACAACGGGGCAGAAGCGGAGTGCGAGATACGCTCCAGAGGCATACTAAGACGAGCCCTAGACCGTGGCGAATGAGGTCCCCTGCAACACCAGAGAAGAGGCGAACCGAACATCGCAGGAACCCAGCCGGGAGAGAGAAGACGCTGGGAGAAAAGTGAGTTTGGCACCCGCAGCGGATACCGATGTATGGAAGGTGAGACGTCGAACAAAGGGACGAGGGGGAGAGATTAACTATTAAATAAAACAAATGAGCCCAACAGCGAATGGCTCATACAAGAGAGCACGGTACATTGGAACCTTGAGTGAGTGGGGGCACTCTAGTGAAACGGGCCGACAGACCCAGCAAAGCATCAGACGCCCTGGAGACGTGGTCCCACCTGAATTAGACTGACGGCAGCTCTGAGTGCCAAGAAAACGGAAGGGACCGCACTGACAAGCCCCGCTAAGGCCCTTCAACAGTGCAACAAAGGGACAAGGCGACCCGCAGTGAAGCCCCAACCCCAAAGGCACCACACGAACTAAGGAAAGATAGGCAAGAAGGCAAGCCAGCATAAAAACAAGGCACGAAGGGGCAAAATAAAGTGGGCAACCCACAGGTGCTCCATAACTGAAAGGACCACTGCACACTGGCAGCCACAAGATCGGAGGGTAACGACCCAACACCTTGACTACAAACCGAGCAACGACTAAGCCGACTCAGGCTATTGAACCACACAAACCTAGCCACAAATAAACAGCATCCCCCTATACCAAAGCCGGAGCACAACCGGGATAGGCACCAACCTGACCAAGGAACACAAATAGCGAATCACTCATACCCGGATTACTGGAGCCACACTAGTACTACGACACAACCCCAAAATGTCAACCTCCAGGAACAAGGGGAAGTCAACAATAATGGACTTGTTTGCTGCTACCAAGCCCCACACTACGCCACAAGCCAGTGACAACGGAATGGAAACACAGAAAGCAACGGATGGGGCTAACAAAGATGGCCAAGTACTGGAAGCCATAGCAGCGCTCAGAACATTCATAGACACAAAAATAGAAGAGGTAAAGACGGACATGCAACTAATGCTGCAAGACGCCCGCAACCTGGCAGAGAGAGTAACCAATGCAGAGACGGCACTCCAAGAAACTACAGAGAGCGCAGAAGATCTAAAAGCCAGAGTAACTGAGCTAGAACGCAAAGTGAAGACGCTAGAAGCCAGGTCTGAGGTTGCAGAAGGTCAGGCTAGATGCAGCAATATACAGATACTGGGGGTGCCCGAAGGCACAGAAGGCCTAAACCCGACGAGCTACGTTGAAACCCTCATTCAACAAGAAATTGGAGCTAGTCACCTGACGCAAGGCTTTGCAGTAGAGAGGGCCCACAGATCCCTCCAAATGAGACCACCCCCGGGCTCATACCCCCGACTGATAATTTCTAAAATCCTCAACTTCCAAGACAGAGAGACTATTCTCAAGTACTCCAGAGAAGGGGGCATAATAGAATGGGGTAACTCCAAAATCACCATATACCCGGATTACACACCAGCAGCACAAAAAGTGAGAAACTCCTTTGTGCCAATTAAGGCCAGGCTCAGAAAACTAAACCTGAAATACATGCTCCTCTACCCGTCAAGGCTGAAGGTAATACATAAAGGCCGAGCAATATTCCTTGAAACACCAGCAGCTGCCACTATGTGGATAGAGCACATCAACTTGGCAGACGACAAGGAAGCGACCACAGGAACGCAAGAAACAGCACAAAGATGAGACAGACCACTGGAACAACAAGATAAAAAGCAAGACGGCTGAGGACGCGCTCGGCCCCCCCGACAGAGCACACGGACCCAACCCAAGAAAAGATTAGTGCGGGCCTGTTGCCAGCACAAACCCACTCGCGCCCGAGACCCAGAATGGGACTAGACAGTGCGAGGGCACCTGAGCGTTGCGTACCGCACGCAGCAGCTGGGCACAACAGTTTAAATTTTGTTCATAGTTCTGTTACACTGTCAATACGTTGCAAACAAATGGCGAGAAAGGGGCCTTAAAGCTCAGTGCAAACAGAAGTAAGAGGGAGAGAAACATGAAGGAAGAGCGCATAACCTGGGAGGACAAGGTACAAGAGGGAGGTGGCTGGAAATGGGACAACGAGATGCTCGGACAGGACTATGGCAACACAACTTAACATAATGACATGGAATGTGAGGGGAATGAGATCATACCTGAGGAGAAATCGGATTAAATCCTTTTTGCAGAGAAAGAAAGTATCGATTGCCCTACTCCAGGAAACACACCTTACGAAGGAAGATACATCCACCACCTGCCACAATAAGAAGTTCTAAAAAACGAAACGCTGACAACTTGTTTTATTTTACATTTATAAAGCGCTCACACTGCCCGCAGGCATCGAGGCGCTGTTACAGGAATTGTTTGTTTTTCTTAGTTGCGTAATTGTGTTTTTTCTTTTTTTTTTGTCTTAGTTACGTATTTATAACGTGCTTAAACACCCAGAGGTTTCTAAGCGCGGACCCGGGGATCGAACCTGTTGTTGCTTCGTGTCGTCTTGCTTCCAAGACGCGCACGCTGCTGCTGAGCTATCCTCCCGGGACGAGGAGTCCCCACCTTGTGTCCCCACCTTAAAAGCCCCTGCCTAGCACCACCTTTCTCTCAGGACCCAAATATATTATCAGCTATCTTCAATGATACTCTCACCAATGCCATAAACTCTATAGCCCCACTTGAAAGCAAGAAGGAAAAAAAATCATTTCACTGCAACTCTTGGTTCTCGGAAGAACTCCAAACCCTCTGAGCTCAAAAGTGCCAGTCGCTTAAAAACTGGCAAATGGATCCGAGTGATCTAAATAAGAGCCTCTTCAAACAAATAGCCCTCCAATATAAAAAAGCCATTTTAGCAGCAAAATCCAACTCCTTCAATGATAGGATCTCAAAGGCCAACTCCCAAGCTAAAGAACTATTCACAATCTTTAATGAATTAGTCACTCCTCCGGCTACCGCTGACGAGATAACTAAAGACAAAGCCTGGTGGTGCCAGCATTCAGTATGCCATGCTCAACAAAATAAAACTCCTCCAGAACAAAATCCAAAACCACTGCAAAGCCCTCCCAAACCAAAAAACCAACCACTCTACACAAGACAAGCGTAGTAATCTCAATTACGCTCAATTCTCCTTCAGAAAAACTTCACTGAACCTGAGGTCCTTAATCTCATCAAAAACCTCAAACCATCCCTCTGCAAAGCAGACATTTGCCCTCCCAATATCATCAAGGAATGTGCCAATGACCTAGCACCCCTGATTACTGCCTTCATTAACGCATCTTTCCAAACAGGAACTGTCCCAAACAATCTCAAGGAAGCCTGGGTGCAGCCACTTCTAAAAAAGGCCACACTTGACCCAGCACAACCCAACAACTACAGACCGATAACGACAGTCCCGTTCCTCCTAAAAATCCTGGACAAAGCAGCTCACATCCAGATCCAATCATACATAGAAGCTAACTCCATACTAGGCAAAGGACAATCTGGCTTCCGTGTCGGGCATGGAACAGAATCCGCCTTATTAGACCTAAAAAATCAAATCTCACAGATCATGGACAAAGGCAAACCTGCCTTGCTCCTCCTCCTCGATCTATCAGCTGCTTTTGACCTGGTAGATCACCAAAAACTCACCACCCACCTCACCCATGCAGCCCATTTCTCTAATCAAGCAGCATACTGGATCACTTCCTTCCTTGAAGGAAGAGCCATGAAGGTCTACTCCAACACAGCTAATGCAGATCCTACCATTATAAACTGCTGTGTCCCCCAAGGATCTTGTACAGCCCTCACCCTCTATAACCTCTTCACAAAACCCCTCTTCGACCTACTTGACTCCATGGGTGTTGCATATACAAACTACGCAGACGACACTCAAGTACTTTTACCCCTATCTGGACTCTATCACCAAGACGCCACGGTAACATCTATGCCACTATCCAAGCTTGGATGGCAATCAATGGCCTCTGTCTTAACGGGGAGAAGACTGAAATTCTCATCCTGGGCTAGACAAACACATTATCGAACCTAAGCCCCCAATACAACAACTTCAACATAGACAACTCAACCATCTCCGTATTATCCTCTGTCAAGACTCTAGGTGTTCACATTGATGCAAATCTATCGATGAACAAACAAGTCAGTGCCATAGCCTCTGCATCAGCGTTCAGCACCAAACTCATCAATGCCATTAAACCCTACGTATCCACCCCCAACCGCTTGGCCATAGCTAGAGCAACCATAGGAGCCAAACTCGATTATTGCAACGCCCTTCTAGCTGGCACCTCCGCCAAAAACATTCACAGACTGCAAACCACACAAAACAATGCCCTCAGAGCCGCCATGAGCATCCCTAGAAGAGACCATATATCCCACGCCAGACGTGAAGCCCGGTGGCTCCAGGTCAAAGACCGTATTACTCTGAAAATCCTCACCATCACTCACAAGTGCATCAACAAAACCGCTCCAGCATACCTATCTGAAGCAATATCAAGGACCACATCCACTCGCCCCACCAGAGCTCAGTACACCAACCAGCTACACATACCACGCATAAAGAGAGCCACAGCAGGTGGTCCAGGCTTCTCCTATATTGTACCGAAACTCTGGAACTCACTCCCTGCCACCCTTAGAGCTGAAACTTCCATCTCTGTCTTCTGCAGCAACCTCAAGGCCACTCTCCTCAACTAGCAAGTGGAGGACTGCCTCCTCCACTTCTGCCATGTATATTGTAATATAACACAAATGTAATATAACTATAATGTAACCTGTATATATACTGCTAATGACCATGTAACTATATTGCAACCTGTATGTATATTGCTAATGACCATGTAACTAAGCTTTGTACTGTAACAAGTGCCACAATGTCCTTGGGCTGTTGTGCGCTATATAAATACGAATAAAACAAAACAAACTCTGGGGAGGACAGGGACAAGGGGCGCCCTACTCCAAATACGCAAGGGGAGTATTCGCATGGGTGAGCCCAGAGACACCATTCCAACTACTAGGGACTGAAGCAGACAAAGAGGGAAGATACTTGGTGATGTGGGGCGTGATTGAACAAACCAAAATATGCATAGTGAACTCCTAATTCCCCAACCATGGCATACCAGCCCACCTCAAAGAAATATCCACCAAAATCACGCACCACAGGGAAGGCTTCTTTATATGGGACGGGGACTTCAACTGTGTAAGAGATGGGGTTATGGATAGGTCAGAACCCCCACAACACATAATGAACACAACCTCTCGGGCCCTGAACACAATGGTTGACCACCTCCTAGACCTGGTCAACGCATGGCGGACCCTACACCCCACGGACAAATGCTACTCGCACTACTCATCCCCCCACAAACTACATTCCAGGATAGACTACCTGTTCATCGACAAAGACCAAATGCCACAAGTGGAACTCGCACAATATCTAGGCAGAACAATATCAGACCACTCCCCTCGATTCATGCAATGGGAAACCAAAGGACCCAGGCCTCCTATTCCGCTGTGGGGACTAGCGGAATTCGTGAAAATCAACACAGGCAGTGTGGACAGATGGGCCACAATGTGGGAAACACTGAACGTAATGACGCGAGGAGAGGTAATTGCCAGAGCCGGGGGGGGGGGTTCGAAAACTAAAAAAAGAACTGGAGGCCAAGGAAGAAGAAATAAAACAGCTAGAAACTAACACTAGGATCACCAGCGAAGAGGAGTCAAAACTAAAAAAACATGAGGGATGGCTGCCAAGAGACATGGGCCAGACTTTCCAAATTTGACTACACAACCCGCACTGTCAGGGCACACAAATAGGCAGATAAACCAAGCAGGCTTCTGGCATGGCTCTGCATGCAAGAACACGCGGAACACCCACCACAGGCAATAAAGGACATCACCGGAACGACACACAGGACACAAATGGCGATCAACAACACCTTTGCTACCTTCTACTCTAAACTCTATGCCCACGACAACAAGGTGCCGGAACAAGACATCAGCGATACGCTAGAGGAAATAGGACTCCCCAAACTAAGTACAGAGCAGAGAGAGACACTGGAAGAAGCAATCACAACTCAAGACGTAACGGAGGCTATCAGATCCCTAGCCACATGCATGACCCCTGGAAGCGACGGCCTACCGCCAGAATTCTACAAGACATACGAGTCAACTCAGGCTCCACTACTACATGAGGTATACAAGGAAGCGTACGAACTGGGAACCATGCCGGGAAACATTGATAGTTCCGATACTAAAGCCAAACAAGCCCGCAGATGACCAACTCGTACTGCCCACTAGCAATGCTGAACTATGACAGCAAAATACTGACAGCTATACTGGCCAAGCGACTGGCAAAAGTGGTCGCACCCTGATACAAGAAGATCAAAATGGCTTTGTGCCGGGCCGCAACACAACGACGAACCTGCGCCGATTACAACACATCATGGCACAAACATCAGACAGCAAGGAGCAAATGGCAATACTATCATTGGACGCAATCAAGGCATTTGATTCCATATACTGGGAGTGGCTGCTGGAGGTATTGAGAGAGTTCGGGTTCAGAGAGGGCTTTGTAAGATGGGTCAAAGTACTATATAAGTCCCAAATGGCAAGAGTGAAGACTGGGAGAATGGTGTCAAGGAAGTGGGAACTACAGAGAGGAACCAGACAGGGCTGCCCGCTATCGCCCATGCTATACATCCTGGGGCTCGAGCCAATCGCCATATACTTCAGAAAGCAACTCTTTGATGCGGGGATAAGGGTTGGAGACAAATACAACATCATATCCCTCTAGGCTGATGACGTCGTCCTGTACTTGAGCGACCCCCGCACGAATGCTCCGATAGTCCTGGAGATAATGGACAACTACTCACGCTACTCCGGTCTACAGTTCAGCAGGCAAACATCGTGCACATTCCCACTAGCAGGGCTGCGAGAGATGGACGCAACAGAATTGCCAGAGGTGGGAATCAAATGGCAGGCGGAGATGTTCAGGTACCTAGGGGTTAACATCAAACATACACCGCAGCTCACACACCAAGCCAACACGGTGGCCGCCAGAAATGGCCTACGAAAATCAATGAGGTTCTGGTCCAAGCTGCCACTATCTGTCATGGACAGAGCAGCGATCACTAAAATGATAATACTCCCAAGATTCCTATACCACTTCCAAAACGTATGCTACTACATCAGACCGCCCTTCCTCAGACAACTAGAGACACTAATTAGAGACTTCCTATGGGGCACGGCTCGACACAAATTGTCATTAGAAACACTAACATTACCCCCCACAAGGAAGGTGGGATACAGCTACCAGATTTCCAGAAATATTACCTGGCAGCACAACTCAGCCACGTAACGAGGTGGCTATCAGACGAAGTCACAGCCGAAACCAACTACCTAAAGCAACTAATAGCCCCGACACACCTCAAAGAAACACTATGGAACCCACCAACCGACTCAAAACGCACACCCATGATAGTATCCTTGGGCAGGCAGATATGGGATAGAACCAAGTCACTGCTTCACGTGCAGCACCCCTACTCACCGGACATTCCAATGCTAGCATACGTATGCAAAGTGACTGCTGATGTACCTGTAATGAGAAAGTGAGAATCGGTTGGCCTATACACCTGGGGAGACATGTTTGAGAATGGGGTTTTTGGAGACTTTGATACACTACACACACGAGGGCCTGGAAAAAGGACAATTCCTGTGGTACCAACTGATCAAACACACTGCCAAAAAGAAATGGGACACATGGCCAGAAGAGCCCACACCATGCCCCATATTAGAAGAGATGTACAACCTAAGTGATGGCTGGAGACCAGTGTCCAGAATATTCGCCCAGTTAGCAGATAAGCCTACCCCCTGCGGTGCCATACTAAAAGAAAAATGGGAGAAAGACCTAGAGACCGCAGTAACTGAGAAAAAATGGGAAAGAGCACTGATCCACCCAAAAGAGGTGTTCAGGAACGCAAGATTCAGACTCATCCAACTAAATGTCCTCTACAGGACCTACATGACACCTCACAGAATTGCTAGCTTCAGCAAACAGACGCCGCCAAAGTGTCCTTGGTGCAACAACGAGGAGGCTGGTATGATGCACATGCTCTGGTGCTGCCCTAAAATACAAAGCTTCTGGGCAAAAATAGAGCAAACCTGCAAGAAAGCGGGAGTGAACAGATACGACTGGTCCCCAAAAGAGTGCCTACTAGGCACGTACCCCAAGTAGAGCAAGCACAAAAACATAGTGAAACTAATGGACCTTGTTGTGTATACTAGCAAAAAGGGCAATAGCGATGGCATGGAAAACACCTGGAGGACCACGATATGAGTTATGGCACAAAGAACTAGAGAGATGGACTGTGACAGAGACCAAGGCCTGGGATGAAGGGATCAGAGGGTCTGAGGAGGACATAAGTGCAACGTTTGAAGCATGGAAAGCCCTAATAAGAGATATATTTGCCTCAGAAGATGACAAGCCCCCTTGAAAAGTCTACAGTAACACAACATAACTAAGCCACAACACGGACAAAAACGGAATAGCCACCAGGAACAAACACCCCCACAATATGTAAACAAATATCAGAGCCCCAACGCCTAACAAACTCTTACCGTCACAAATCCACTGCAGCAGCAAAAAGACAGTACCTGTTATATGTTGTTTATAGTTTAATAGTTGTTAGAAACAATGTCAAATGTTATAAAATAACCACAACATTGAGAAACCTAACGCTGTATGTTTGACAACAAATGCAAATAAAAATAGGTCATTCTGGGGTTCAATGATTGGCGATCCTAACTCAGTCCCCACACTCACCCAGTCTTCATTAGGATCTCTTGGGATCCATTTTTCTTTGGGAGGAGTTCCCACGTCCCTGAAGGAGAAGATCTTTTTCCCCAGAGTCCTCGGAGGACCCCTCTCCTTCAAATTGGAGGACACTAATCTCCTCCACAAAATGGGTCTTTTTACGTCCTTTATTTCTCCTACCTGCACTTTGTTCCTTAGGTTGCAGACGTTCAGGGGCAGGAGATTTTGGTTCCGGTTCCTGGGTTTCCAGGGGCTTTTCACAAGTGGGGAAGGAAACTTCCTCTAAGGCTTTACACCCCTCTTCCCCCCCATGCCTCCTTTGGAACTGGTGAGTTGTCGGGTTCTCTCCCCGTCATTGCTCTGGAGTACCAGACCCTTGGTTTGTGGAGTTCTGAGCCGCCATGTTCATCTGAGGGTTCTGCTGAGCCCTCAACATGCGACCCAGATCCTGGGACAAGTTCTGGACCTGGCACTCCAGTTGGGACACCCGCTCTAGCTTGTACAGGGGTCTCTGGTCCATCCTAGGTGGATCACGGGAAGGGTAGCTATCCCTTCTTCCATAATACCCTGGGTTGGGATAGTTTGGGTAACCCTCCACCCTTGGCCTCCCATCTCCCGGATTGGGCTGTCTGGGCTCAGGAAAGTGGGGAAAGAAAGGAGGGTTGTTTTGTGGGCTGAAGTTTTGAGGGTACCGGGGAAGAAGCTCAACCCGGCATTTGGGGGATTACTGCCCTCCTGGGGAAAGGTAGGAGGGAAGTTTCCTGGGTTGGTACCTACCTGGTTGGATCCTCCCCTTGGGCTGGGGGAGTCCACACATACCCCAGGATGGGCTTGTTGCCCTTGTATCGGGGGCTAATGTAGTCAGGTGATTTAGGGGTCCCATTTGTGGGATTACCTCCCTGACTGCCTGTCTGGGATTGGCCCGAGGGCCTTCTGGTTCTTTGGCCGGATGGATTCCGTGCAGATATATTTTTAGTCGTCCCCCCCATCTCCAGATCTAAAATGGGGGCAACCTTCACCTCCGCCACCTTAGCAGCAGCAGGCCTGTTGGCTGGTTTGGGTTTTTTATTGGTGTTTTTGTTCTCTACAGGTTTCTGCAACTCATAAATATGGGTCACCTGTTCTATGACCCAGTCCAGTGATCTCTTCTCGTGAAAGTCCCTCACCAGCTGAGTCATGATGTATTTGGAGAGTGCATGGAAGAAGGTGTTAATGAACTCCCTACTATCTGTGTGCACCCTCCTTGTGGTCTGCGCAAAGGCATGTTTGAGTTACTGTACACATTCTTGTGGGACCTGATCTTCCCCCCACTGCAAATTGTAGGCCGCCTTGCGGGCCTCTTGGGGATTTCTATGGACAGAGAAGTGTTTTAAGATGGCCACCCTGTAGGTGGACAATCTTGAGTGGTTCTGATCCTCCAGTCCCCCAAGGAAGCGGGAGTATTCAGGGGAAAATGTCCATTTCACATATTGGATGCAACTCTATCTTTCAGATGAAAAGTATCCATCATCTGTGTGCATAATTCAAGGTGTTCCCAGACTGAATACTTGGCACTTTGTGATAGGGAGTTATAACACTCCTAATGGCCTTGATCTGCTTCAGGGGATCTTTTTTCATAGCCCTCCTGATTTTGTTTGCCTTTTTGGTCTTAGTCACCCACGTCCACTCATCCTCTGACTCGGAGGCGCTACTACTGGAGGTGGGCATTTGATCCTCTAGGCACTCCCTGATTCTGCAAGGCTGAGAAGGGCTTGCAGAATGTGGGGGCCTAGTTTCCCTATTCCTGTGGGGCTCAGAAGAGTCTTCTGAATCTCCCGTGCTCCCAGGATTGGCAGAGTACCACCCCAACTGCCCTATCTGGGAAGAGGTCTTGAGGATACTCTTTTTGGGCTTTATGTCCTGGAGTTCCCCACCAAATTTAAGAAACTGATCTCTTGTAAGGCGGTAGTTTTGTGGGTCCAGTTCCCTGACCCTCCTCTCACAGGAGTCTTCCTGATCAGAGAGGTTAACCCTAACATATGGGGATCTGTATAGAGATGCCTGTCCATCAATTTCTGGGAGGCGCTGATCTGTCAGTCCCATCATACCCATTTTGTTGAAGTCTACCATCCCCATGGCCCCTGGTTCATATGAGTCAGTGGACATGAAGGTGGCAGAGTTAATTGCATTGAAGGGGTTAGAGTCCCTGAGTACAGGGGTCCTGATGTGGGGATCAGGGGTTTCTTTATCCCTCTCTACCTTTTCCCTTTCAGGCCCTATTCCATGGTGATATGCCAAAATCGGAATCTTTTGTTCCTCTATCAGGGCCTTACTGGTCTCAATTTGCTCTTGCATCTGTTTGTGGAGCACATCATTCTTTTCACAGAGAGCCTCATTGTCTCTCTGCGCTTCCTGCCTGGTATGGAAATACTGGGCCAATTTCTGCTGCAGGAGACTCACCTCCTGAGTTTTAGCATCATTGTTCTTGGTGTTCTTTTCCAGAGCATCCTCCACCCGCCTGGTGTGCTCTAGTAGCTTCTCATATTCTGTTTTTACTTCATTGAGCTACTGGAGGGCCAGCTTTCTTTCCTCTAGCTTGGTTTGTAATTGGGTTACTTCCTGGCCTAAGGCGTCCCTCTCCTGACTTAGGGTGCCCCTCTGTTCAGCCAGGTCGTCCCTTTGTTTTTTGAATGCACTGGATTTCTGGTGATTCTCATCAAACTCCTCTTGAGAACGGAGATCTTTAATAATTAATTTATTGTTTTTCTCTTTTAATTTGTCTATCTGGTCTTGTAAAATAACCACCTGTTCGGCGCAAACTATTAAAAGTTAATTGTTGTGCCAGATTCTGTTGTAAAGAGTCAACCCTTTCCCGACACTCCTCTTTCAGTGCTTGTAATGGGGTGTCTTTCTCTGCATTCTCTTGCTTTAGGAGAGCCAGATCTTCTTTTAATCTTGTCAGATACTGCCTAGATTCGGTCTCTAATACTTGGCTCTTAAGTAGCCTTTGCTCTGCAGAGTCTAGGTCAGTCTGGATATTCTCTAGTATTTCCACTTGATTCTTTGCCAGAACTATGTTTTCTGCGATGCTTTTCCTGCATTACTCCTATGATGAGGTATAGATAGGCTGCTATTTTGGCAATTTTACTCTGCTCCTCTTTCCCTTTTGGGGCCATGTACAGTTCACTAAGAGCTTGGGTAATGGGCCGTTGTCCTGCCATGTATCCAGGTCCATGGCAGTGACCTGTTCTTTGATTTCCTGCAGCCAGACATGTTCATTCTGTTCTGGCCATTCACCCCTGACAAACAGTTTGTGCATGAGGTTTTCCCTAGCCATATTGATTTCTACCGGGATCGCCATTTTGGAACTATCAATTTCTTTATAAATTTAGGGTTGATTTGTTTTTACTTTTACAAACAGGCCTGATTTTGGAGTATTTATTTTGAGAGGTGCTTGTACAGTGTAGCACAGTACACCAACCAAACCAGGTGTCTCTACCCTGCAGGTTAGTCTGCTGTGTTAGACTGTTACAGGTGGTGGTAACTCAAACTCAAAATCACAGCAATAGCTCCCAAATCTGTTAAGGATTTCAATCAGGCAATATACCCAGGTCTCAGCCTAGCATGCAATGCACAAATGAAATACTTATTGTGTCTATTAGTTCAATATTCTAAGTGATATACCACTCATATCACACCCATTCTCAAAATATCCCCAGGTCACAATGGACCAGGAATCAGGCTGGTGTTACGCTCACCTGGTAGCCACAGGGACGCCACCCAGCCCTGGTTGGATAATTTGCACTCTAACCCTCTCCCGGTCCCTTGGTAAGGCCTCTGGTTAAAGATGGGTCTGCAATATAGGAGAGCTGGATTCAATACCAGATTGTCTTTTATGTTTTCCCACCTCCTTTGGCCTCAACTCCTTCCTCCCCCTTGGTCCCTCTCCTCACCTTAATATTGTAAAAGGTGGATTCTCCATCCTGCTCCTCGTGGCAGGGGCGCGTAGATGTGGGGGGCGAGCAACGACCAAATTACTTCACTGGTACAAGCCCCCCTGTGGGAATCCAGGCCTGCTGCGACTCCATAGGTTTGCTGCTTTACAGCCTTTATATGAAGTTCTTATGTTCCTCTTAGTTTGAATAATAATGTCTTGCTTCTTTCCTTTTAGGTATGGAAAGGTAATTTGGTGTTGTCATGCAGTTTGAAGATGAGCATGGGCCGGTAGGCGAAAGCGCGGTGTGCGCGATGCTGTCCGGTGAGTAATGCACGGCGCGGTTTCGCCTTTTATATTGCTAACCTGTGTCTTTTCTCTCCTTGCAGGTTGAGATGTTCCTCGCCAAGCGCCGTAATGTTCCAGCAATGATACTGACCAGGAGATGACTACCCAGGTAAGAATTGTGTGGCTTTCTTCATTCGGGAGGAAACGTGAGTAAACACTTACTAATGCTGTCTTTCTTTCTCCTCTTTTCAGATTATGGTATTCCAGGATGCATGCGGTGCCGGATGGAGTTCTTACCTTCAGGTGAGTGGAACTGAAGTCGGCGATGGATTGAAGACAGGCTACTTTTCCAGGTAAGTTTCGTAGTGTTCTTTCTCTCTCTGCAGGTCCTTGGTTTCAGGTAAACTGGCATCAAAGAGCTAGGCACGGTAAGCGTTACGCTGCCCACAGCAGAATAACGCAAAGCATGTTCTGCTGTTTGGGTGCGGTTTAAATAGTCTTAGATAAAGTAGTCCAGGTAAAATAGTCCCAGGCCTGCCACACCCAAAGTAGTCCTGGTAAAGTAGTCCCAGGTCTGCCACACCCAAAAAACTAGACCGCATAGCTCAGTTCCTTGTAACTGAGCTATGTGTGTGCCTCCATGTTGGCTGAACCAATCCCCCGCCCCCCAAGTTAAATAGTCCCTCCCAAGTAAATAGTCCCATTCTAATGTTGGTCTTCATGATGGTTATGAGCCTGGCGCCAAAGGCGCCAGGACTGACTCCAAGAGAGTCTTGGATGAGGTTTTAAGGCCTTTGACCTGGCCCTAACTGGAAGGCTGACTTGCCAGTGAGGGCCAGGGGCCAGGGTCATGACAGCACTCCCCCCCCCCCCCCCCCCCCAAGGCCCCTCTCACGGTGGCACTTCTGCCTGGTCTGGCTGGGTAATTCTGATGGAACTTTTTAATTAAGCGAGCTGCATGGATGTATTCACTAGGTTCCCATGATCTGTCTTGAGGGCCGTATCCCTTCCAATCAACTAAGTAGTATAGTTTGGATCTGGTGTATTTTGAGTCTAGCATATCCTTTACTTCAAACTCTGGTTATCCGTCAACTAATACTGGTTTTGGTGGTGTTGTAACCTGAGTACCGGGATGTACCGGTTTCAGGAGTGATACGTGAAACACAGGATGAATCTGCATAGTGGGTGGCAGGGCTAATTTAACTGCCACCGGATTTATTATGGATTCAATAGAATAAGGTCCCAGATATCAGGGACGAAAGGTCCAAGTCCCTTTTATGGGCACATATTTTGATGCTAACCAGACCTTGTCTCCAATTTGATAGTCAGGGGCTTTACTTCGATGTTGGTCAGCAAATTTCTTTGGTCTGTTCTTGGCTTGGAGTAAATGTTCTGCTGCTTCTTTGAAGTCCTGCGAAATAGTCGTATGCAGGGTTTTAACCGCTGGCATTTCAAAAGGGGTTGGGAGATCCAATTCTGAAGTATGTGGATGTCTACCAAATATAGTGTAGAAAGGGGTTTGTCCAGTGCTGGTGTGTTATGAATTATTATAGGCACATTCAGCTATCCATAACAAGTCCTTCCAATTTCTTTCCACTTGATTTAACATGCAACGTAAGTATTGCTCGAGGGTTTGGTTTGTTCTTTCTGTTTGGCCATCTGGTTGAGGATGGTGACTTGTGGATAGTCGAATGTCAATTTGGGCCATTGAACAGCATTTCCTCCAGAAGTTGGATGCAAACTGACTACCTCGATCTGAGATCAAGACCGATGGAAAACCATGTAGCCATACTATTTCCTCCAGGAATACTTTTGCTAAATTGGATGCATTTGGAAGACCCTTAAAAGGAATAAAGTGTGCCATTTTAGAGAACAAATCTAAAACTACTAAGATGGTGTTGAATCCTTGACTGGGAGGTAGATCTGTAATGAAATCATGGGACAGAGTGTGCCATCGTGCGGTCGGAATTTCCAATGGTTGGAGAAGACCAGCTGGTTTCTGCTTTTTGGACTTTTTTTGTGCACACACACCGCAAGATTGGATAAATTGTATGATGTCTTTACGCCATGTGGGCCACCAATAGTTTTGTTTTACTTTAGCTAGAGTTTTGGCAATTCCAGGATGACCTTCAATCAGGGGAGTCATGATAATCCGAAATAACCTGCTCTTATAAATCTTTACTTGGCAAGTATATACGGTTCCTAAAACATGGTATCTGGTCTTTAATGGTGTAATGTTCTCCTTGAGTACACCACTCTTGTGAGAAAGTCGGATACATTAAGAGTTAGATCTTGTTTTGGAGTTCACCCTGTGTCAATGTTGTCGTAAAACCCACCAGGAGTTTGTCTTCTGGAATGATGGCTGCTGGATCTGGAGTTATGTATACCTTTTCATCAACACCCATGCGGGACAAGGCGTCAGCCTTTCTGTTTCGGACTCCTGGCAGGTAGGTGATCACATAGTCATATTCAGTGAAGAAAAGAGCCCACTGCAGTTGACGGGATGATTGAGCCTTTGCTGTTTTTAGGTATTGCAGGTTTCGATGATCAGTTATGACCGTGACAGTATGTCTAGCACCAAGGAGATAGTGTCGCCATGCCTTGAAAGCTGATTTTATAACCAAGAGTTCTTTGTCTGTGATAGCATAGTTGAGTTCGGGAGGGGAGAATTTTCGTGACCTGAAGGCCACAGGGTGTAGTGTAACTGGCCAGTTTCTGGGTCCCTTTGTGAGAGAACAGCTCCCATAGCCATGCTAGAGGCATCTGTTTCAACTATATAAGGGAGGTCTGGGCGAGGATGCCGTAGAACTGGAGCAGAAGTGACTTTTCTTAAGTTCTTGAAAGGCCTTCTCTGCTTCTTCGGTCCAATGGAGCTTTTTATTGTTTTCTTCTCAATAGTGATGTAATTGGATGCACTATTTGGGAAAAATCTGGGATGAATCGGCGGTAAAAGTTTGCAAAGCCCAACATACTCTGGATTCCTTTAAATGAAGTTGGTGACGGCCAGTTGGGAATGGCATCTACCTTGTGCCTATCCATTCTGATACCTTTTGGTGTGAGGATAAAACCGAGGAACCCCACTTCGGTGACATGAAAAGAGCATTTTTCAAGTTGAGCATACAGTTCATGTTGGCAGAGTTTAGTAAGGACGGAGCGGATATGCCTGACATGGTCTTTTGTAGCAGAATACACTAAGATGTCATCAATGTAAACCAGGGCGCAAACGTCGATTAACTCCCGCAAAACATCATTCATAAAGTACTGGAATGCAGCAGGAGCGTTGCAAAGTCCAAAAGGCATTACCTGGTATTCATACAAGCCGTATTTGGTACAAAAGGCGGTTTTCCATTCGTCTCCTTTCTTCACTCGAACAAGATGGTACGCCCCCCTAAGGTCCAGTTTGGTATAGATTTGGGCGTCTTTGACTTGATCCAATCATTCGGGAATAAGGGGCACTGGATAACGGTTTTTTACTGTGATCTGGTTTAATGCGCGATAGTCAATGCAAGTCCTCAAATCTCCTCCTTTCTTTGGTACGAAGAATAAGGGACTAGCTGCCAGTTATTTAGATGGGCGGATAAATCAATTTGCCAGGTACTGATCAAGATAAGATTTCAAATGGAGGTTTTCTGGTTCAGTAAGTGCATAGATTCGACCACAAGGAATTTGCACACCAGATATGAGGTCGATCTGGCAATCGTAGGGCCTGTGCGGTGGTAGAGTATTGGCTTGTTCTTTCTGGAACACGTCTTGAAAATCTTGGTATTCATTTGGTAGAGTACTAGTCACACCTATTACAATCGCCGCTGTACTGGGAGTAGCAGATGTACATAAGTCTGTTTTCCCCTTTTCTTGGTAATAACAGGTGCAGGCACAATCATAGGAAAAGGCCAACTTCTTGGCATGCCAATCTATTAGAGGGTTGTGAGCTACCAACCATGGTATCTCTAAGATTAGTCGAAACTGAGGAGCTTTGATGAGATCGAATGCAATAGATTCTCGGTGTCCATCCTGGCACAGTAGGGCTAGTGCTGCTGTGCATTGGGTTACTCGTCCAGAAGCTATTTCTGTTCCATCAACAGTAGTAACTTTTTCAGTAGTCGACTTAGAGCATAAGGGAACCCGCATCTCTGCTGCCAGATCTTGGTCTACATAATTCCCAACTGCTCCGCTGTCTATGTATGCTTCGACAGCATGCATCCAAGACGGTTGTTGGTGATTCATCAAAATTACTGGTAGTGTAAGATCTGTGGCTCATCCTTCTTGCTCGACAAGCGGACCTCTACGCTTGCCGGGCTTGGTAGTTTTCCGACTCCTTGTTATTATCTTCCTTCTCTGTGGCTCCAACAGTTCTCCTTGGTGGTTTCACTGGACATTCTTTGAGGAAGTGGCCTGATTTTCCGCAATATAAGCATAATTGCTATTGCCTTCTCTTGTCTCTTTCAGTTTTAAGTTAAACCGGGCCCGTACACCTCCGATTTGCATGGGTTCTACCGTGTTTTCCAATGTACGTAGAACATTATCCTTTGACCGGACATACACAGCTCGAGTTTCTAAACCTTTCCGGTCCGCTTTTCAGTCTTGTAATCTGTGATCTAATTGCACCACAAGGTTGATGAATTCTCCACAGTCTTTAGGTGGGTTAACCACTTGAGCAAGGACATCCTATAGTTCCCCTTGTAGACCCCGATGAAATAGTGTGGTCCTTTTTTCCTCAGGCCACCCAGCTTCAACGACTAGTCTGTTAAATGTTGCTATATATGTAAGCAAGTCTGGACTTCCTTGACGGAGTGACAAAAGTTTGTTGTCTAATGCTTGGCCTTGGGTATGACGAGCAAAGAGTTTTTCCATTTCCATCTGGAAACCCCCAAAGTCATGTAAGAACGGGTTATCCTGGCTGACCAATGGTACCGACCAATCCGCAGCACTGCCGCTCAGATATGACAAAACAAAAGCAACCCGCACTTGGTCGTTAGGAAAAGCCCCAGGTATGCAAAGGAACTGAAGACGACACTGGTTCATGAACGTTGCGTACTTCTTGGGGTCCCCTGTAAATCGTTCAGGTGGAGCTAAAGGAACTGCCCCAGGAAGGGTTATTTGTACTGGATTGGTAGAAGTTGGTACAGGTGCTGGCCGAATGTTACCAGGCAATGGGGTCTGTCCTGCCTGTGATTGGAGCAATTGTCTACTTATTTTGTCGGTACGATCCTTAGTAACAATCAAATCCCTCCTAAGAGCATTGGTTTCTTGCCTGGCTGAATGTACTTCAGCGCGTAACTGCCCCAACAACTGAGCTAACTGGTCAATCTCTGAAGTCTCCATGACGCCCAGGTGGATAATATTATTGAGGCTTTGCGTTCTGTTACGGTCACCTGGTATCCATGGGGACGCCACCCAGCCCTGGTTGGATGATTTGCACTCTCGAACCCTCTCCCGGTCCCTTGGTAAGGCCTCTGGTTAAAGATGGGTCTGCAATATAGGAGAGATGGATTCAATACCAGATTGTCTTTGTTTTCCCACCTCCCTTTGCCTCAACTCCTTCCTCCCCCTTGGGCCTTCTCCTCACCTTAATATTGTAAAAGGTGGATTCTCCGTCCTGCTCCTCGTGGCAGGGGCGCGTAGATGTGGGGGGCGAGCAGAGACCAAGTTACTTCACTGGTGCAAGCCCCCCTGTGGGAATCTAGGCCTGCTGTGACTCTGTAGGTTTGCTGCTTTACAGTCTTTATATGCAGTTCTTATGTTCTTCTTAGTTCGAATAATAATGTCTTGCTTCTTTCCTTTTAGGTATGGAAAGGTATTTTGGTGTTGTCATGGAGTTTGAAGATGAGCATGGGCCGCTAGGCGAAAGCGCAGTGTGCGCGATGCTGTCCGGTGAGTAATGCGCGATGCGCTGCGCTGTTTCACCTTTTGTATTGCTAACCTGTGTCTTTTCTCTCCTTGCAGGTCGCGATGTTCCTCGCCGAGTGCCGTAATGTTCCAGCGATGATACTGACCAGGAGATGACTAACCAGGTAAGAATTATGTGGCTTTCTTCGTTCGGGAGGAAATGTGAGTAAACGCTTACTAATGCTCTTTCTTTCTCCTCTTTCCAGGTTATGGTATTCCAGGATGCATGAGGTGCCGGATGGAGTTCTTACCTTCAGGTGAGTGGAACTGAAGTCGGCGATGGATTGAAGACAGGCTACTGTTGCAGGTAAGTTTCGTAGTGTTCTTTCTCTCTCTGCAGGTCCTCGGTTTCAGGTAAGCTGGCATCAAAGAACTGGGCACGGTGAGCGTTATGCTGCCCACAGCAGAATAACGCAAAGCATGTTCTGCTGTTTGGGTGTGGTTTAAATAGTCTCAGATAAAGTAGTCCAGGTAAAATAGTCCCAGGCCTGCCACACCCAAAGTAGTCAAGGTAAAGTAATCCCAGGTCTGCCACACCCAAAAGACTAGACCGCATAGCTCAGTTCCTTGTAACTGAGCTATGTGTGTGCCTCCATGTTGGCTGAACCCCCCCACCCACCCAAGTTAAATAGTCCCATTCTAATGTTGGTCTTCATGATGGTTATGAGCCTGGCGCCAAAGGGAGTCTTCGATGAGGTTTTAAGGCCTTTCACCTGGCCCTAACTGGAAGGCTGACTTGCCAGTGAGGGCCAGGGGTAAGGGTCATGACAGGAGAAAGACAACAAATACTGACTCATCCGTCCAGGAGGGGGCGGCAAGTGCCTTAGGTGTGGTTTGTATCCTGCCAAGCCAATATCACGACTTTCAGGACATGTTCCAAAAAGACCAAGCTAATACCTTGCCACTCCACAGACCCTATGATTGCCAGATCGACCTGGTACACAGATCCCTTGTGGTCGAATCTACGTGCTTACCGAACCGGAGAATCAACACTTGAAGTCATACTTGGAACAATATCTGGCCAACGGTTTCATCCGCCCCTCAAAGTCACCTGCATCGCCCCCCTTATTCTTTGTGCCGAAGAAGGAAGGAGATTTGAGGAGTTGCATCGACTACAGCGCATTGAACCAAGTCACCGTTAAAAATCGTTACCCCTTACCCCTGATCCCAGAATTATTAGACCAAGTCAAAGATGCCCAAATCTACACGAAGCTGGACCTTAGAGGAGCCTACCACCTCCTTCGCATTAAAAAGGGGGACGAATGGAAAACATCGTTTCGCACCAAGTACGGCTTATATGAATACCAGGTGATGCCGTTTGGCCTTTGCAACGCCCCTGCCGCATTTCAGTATTTTATGAATGATGTCTTGAGAGAACTGATCGATGTCTGTGCCCTAGTCTATATAGACGACATCCTTGTATATTCAGCCTCAAAACAGGATCACGTCAGGCATGTGCGTTCCGTCCTTACCAAGCTTCGTCAACATCATCTTTACGCCAAACTTGAAAAATGCTCGTTTCACGTTACTGAAGTGGAGTTCCTGGGGTTTATCATCACTCCAAAGGGAATCCGAATGGATGTGCACAAGGTCGATGCCATTCAAATTGGCCAGCCCCAAGTTCATTCAAAGGAGTCCAGAGCATGTTGGGCTTTGCAAACTATTACCGCCGATTCATCCCCGGATTCTCTCAAATAGTACATCCAATCACGTCGTTACTATGGAAGTGTAACAAGAAATTCCAGTGGACGGAGGAGGCTGAACAGGCCTTTCAAGAACTCAAGGTGAGATTCATTTATGCTCCGATCTTGTGACACCCCGCCCAGATCTTCCATATGTGGTAGAGACGGATGCCTCCAGTATGACCATGGGTGCCGTTCTATCGCAAAGGGACCCGAACACTGGCCAGCTACATCCAGTAGCCTTCTGGTCACATAAGTTCTCACCGCCTGAGCTCAATTATGCTATCACAGATAAGGAGCTCCTGGCCATCAAATCAGCATTCAAGGCCTGGCGACATTATCTGCTAGGGGCCAGGCACACTATCACCGTGATAACCGACCATCAAAATCTACAATACTTGAAGAGTGCGAAGGCTCAATCCTCTCGACAACTACGCTGGGCCCTTTTTTTTTGCAGAGTATGACTACGCAATCACGTTTCGACCTGGAGTCAAAAATGGCAAAGCTGATGCCCTCTTGCGCATAGGTACAGACAAACTGGTGTACACAAACCCTGATATAGTGGCCATTATCCAGAGTGATAAACTCCTAGGCATTACTACCACCATGACCCAAGACGAATTGCTGTAGAGAATCCGACAAACAATGACTCCTGAAGTATTACGAGAATGGATTTTGCGAGAACACTATACAATTAAAGACCAACTTCCATACTATAGGAATCGTTTGTTTTTACCCAAGAAAGAGCTTCAAGAACAGGTAATCTCGGGATATCATGACTCCCTCATGGAAGGCCACCCTGGAATTGCTAAAACTCTGGCCAAGGTGAAGCGGAGCTACTGGTGCCAACGTGGCACAAGGACGTCATTCAGTTCATCATCTCTTGTGGTATTTGTGCACAAAATAAGTCATCAAAACAGAGACCAGCTGGGCTTCTGAGACCATTGGACATTCCACCGGCTCCATGGCATACCTTATCTCTCGACTTTATCACCGACCTTCCCTCTTGTCAAGGATATAATACCATCCTAGTGGTCCTAGACCTGTTCTCTAAAAGGGCCCACTTCTTGCCGTTTAAAGGACTCCTAAATGCATCCAGCCTGGCTAAGACATTCCTAGAACACATTGTACGGCTCCATGGGTTCCCGTCAGTACTGATCTCGGATTGGGGTACCCAATTTGTATCCAACGTCTGGTGGAAATGTTGTTCAATTTTCACAAATCGACATCATGCTATCAACCAGCCACCATCTCCAAATGGATGGCCAAACGGAAAGGACGAACCAGACGCTCGAACAATACTTGCGCTGCATGCTCCACCAAGTGGAAGGGAATTGCAAAGACTTGTTGTGGATCACCGAGTATGCCTATAATAACTGTCTGCACAGCTGCACGGGACAGACTCCATTTCATATTGTGTACGGCAGACACCCACGCACATCCGAACTGGACATTCCTACGACTCTGTAGATGCCAGCCATCAAAACTCTACACGCCGCCATTTCTCAGGCCTTCACAAAAGCCATGGAACACTTGCATCAGGCCAAGGTTCGCCAAAAGAAATTTGCTGATCTGCATCTTGAAAAGGCCCCCAACTACCAAATAGGAGACAGAGTGTGGCTAGCATCTAAGCATGTACCTCTAAAAGGGACCCGGACATTCCGCCCACAATATCTTGGGCCTTTTACCATAGAATCCATCATAAACCCGGCTGCAGTTAAATTTACCCTGCCAACCAACATGCATATCCACCCTGTGTTCCATGTGTCCCTCTTGAAATCAGTTCAGCCGGAAACGCGAGTAACCACACCACCCAAACTTATAATCGTCCATGGAGAACCGGAATTCGAAGTCAAGGACATCTTAGATTCAAAATACGTCAGAGCAAAAATATACTACCTAGTAGACTGGAAGGGATATGGCCCACAGGACAGAACATGGGAGCCTAGCAATTACATCCATGCTCTACGTTTAATACGATGTTTCCATCGTGAGTACCCCACCAAACCAGGGCCAGACAGAAGAACCACTTTGAGAGGGGCCTTGGGGGGGGGGGAGGGGGGAGTGCTGTCATGACTATGGCCCCAGGCCCTAGTACTCGGAGCCAATGGGCCACCATGCAATGTCCTTGCATGGCATCAAGGGCCCAATCATCTCCTGCAAGACTCTCCTGGAGTAAGTCCTGGTGCCTTTGGCGCCATGCTCATAAGGCAGAAGAAGGAACTGAAGCTCCCAATACGAAATGGACAACATGGCTGCCTCCACATGGTTCAGTTCAGAACTGAACCATGCGGTCAAGCATCTAGGGTGTGGTCAGGCCTGAAGGCACCTGGGATACCTGGGGACTATTTAAACCACACCCGAGCTGCAGCACACGCTTCGCGTTGCTCTGCACTCGCAGCGTGACGTTCACCGCAACCTGTCTCTGGTACTCCTGGCCTGCACCTGCAAGGAAGAGAAGAACAACACCATTATTCATCCTTACCTGCTAGTCAATCCAGCTCCTGTCCGCCGCTCCAGTGTCCTCTCGGAAGTTCTTCCTTGTTTCAAAGCAGCACCCTATAGGAGGAAAAACAAAGACAATATTAGTAAGCGTTCGCATTCCTCATTCGAGCATCATTTGGAAGCACGCTTACCTGAACAGAACTCACTGCCGATTTATTCCGCGCCGGCCTTCATCAACCTGCAAGAAAAAGGCAAGGCGCGTGACTCTCATACTTACCCGACGGCTGTCCGGGCAACATCTACTCTTCGCTCGGCATCTGCCTGGCCGCGCATCATCCAAAAACACCTTGGCAGCCTGCAAGAGAAAAATAACAGGTTAGCAAATAGAGAAAATGCATATAGCGCTGTGCTTTGCGCATTCACTTACCATCTTGAGCGCCGCCCTACCATCCAGCTCGACGTCTTCATCATACTTTCTGCACCTAAGAGAGAAGGACGACATTAATAAGGGCAATTACCTATACGGACCAATAATTAAGAACAATAGACTTACCTGAAGAAACGGAGTCGCAGCAGGTCTGGACTCTTGGGCCTGCGCCAGTGAAGCAACTCGGCAGCGAAGTGCCCCATTCACGACGCACCCCTGCACAGAATCGCAGGACAGAGCGCATCTTACCAAAATTCAAGGTGAGGAAACCACAAAGGGGTTGTTGGGGGTCACAAGGGCGGTGGGCCCAAAGAGACAGAGATTGTGCGCTAAACCTGAACTCCTGTATTCCAGACTAGGTCCTTGGCAGAACGGGAACCCGGGGGAGGGGAGTCCAGGTCGGGAGCGGTCCAGCCAAGTCAGGTGGCGTCCCTGTGGATACCAAGTGAGCGTTACAGGGGGTCGTTGATCGTCATTTTCGATCCACAGTCCGTCCATACCAAGAAGAGAGCCCACATCCAAGCCTGAGTCTCTGCGGCATCTAACAACTCGGCCAAACTATTTACAATCTGCAAGGAGCTGGCCAATCCTGCTGCAGTCTCTACCTCTCCTGTCCCCTCCCAGGCCCTCTGCACGGCCCTGGCTTCTCATTTCATCTCTAAAACTCAGGACATCCTGTCCTCTCTCTCTTCCTCTCCCCCTCGTCCCTCTACTCCCTGCTCTTCCACTGGCCCTTCTTCGGCCACCTCTCCGCCCTCCTGCTCTGCCTTTCCCCTGTTCTCCTCAGACGAGGTTTCTAGACGAGTCTGATCTATGAAAGTCTCGTCAAAACAGGTTCACCCCTGTTCCTCCAAATCCATCAAGGACCGCATTGACACCCAGGATCCTGCTCTGTCTGATTTCTGCAACCACTCCTTCACCACTGGAGCGTTCCCTTGCCCCCTGAAGCACTCCCTTGTGCACCTTCCTCTTAAGAAACCCTCTGCAGACCCTTCCTGCCCAGCTAACTATCGTCCAATTTCTGACAAACTCCTGGAAAAGTTGGCCATCTCCCAGCTTAATCTACACTCTGAATCTGTTGGTTGTCTGCACGACCATCAGTCTAGCTCCAGAGCTGTCAGAAGCACAGAAACTGCTCTCCTGAACATCAGTGAAGACCTGCTCTCCAACCTCGATTCCAACACCCCCTGTGTCCTCATCTTACCTGATCTCTCTTCTGCCTTTGACACGGTCAACCATGCCATCCTGCTCAACTGTCTCCGTGATAACCTGGGTATCACTGATCAGGCCCTGGCTTGGCTGAACTCCTTCCTCTCTGATCGACCCTCCCAGGTCCACCTTGGGTCCTTCCCCTCCTCTATCTCTAACTGTGGTGTTCCCCAGGGGTCTAACCTCTCTCCCAGGCTGTGCCACCAATACCTGGAACTTCTTGCCCTACTGCATTGCCGCTCTCTGCCCCAACTTTCAGTGCTATGCGGATGACACTCAACAAATTTTCAGGCTCCCTTTCTGCCACCTCTTCTACTGCTTTCATCTCTGACTGACTGTCCGCCATCCAGGAGTGGTGTGCCACCAATGATTTCTACCTTATTGCCAGTAAGACCAAGATCCTCCTCATTGGCACACCTGCTCCCTCCTTTCCTGTCACTCTCTTGCCAGCCTCTCTTGGCCCTCTTCCTGCTCCCACCTGTGAGGGTAAAAACTTCAGGGTCATCTTCGACTCGACACGTTCCTTCTCTCCTCACATCTCCAACGTCTCTAAGAAGTCACAGTACCAGCTGTACCTCCTCAGAGGTATTCTTCCTTTCCTCTCCTTCCCCCAGAAGCTCACTGTCTCCAGAGCTCTGGTTCTCTCTAGGCTGGACTACTGCAACAGCCTCTTTCTAAATCTGCCTGCTTCTACTCTCCGCCCTCTGCAACTCATCCAAAACAGGACTGCAAGACTTGTCCTTGGCCTCAAGCCCAGGGATCGTATCTCTCCAGGACTGAAATCTCTGCACTGGTTCCCAGTTGCTGCTAGGATCAAGTTCAAGACCCTCTGCATCATCCACAAGGCTATCTGGGGCCTGTGGCCCCGCTATATCCAACTTCTCTCCCTAAATACCTTCCTGCTACAGCCCTTTTTGTTCTTCTAGCACCACCTCTGTAGATCAGATGCTTCTCTAAGCAGAGTGGGGGGAGTGGATCTCTCTTCCGCAGGAGCCCCCTCTAGAATGGTCTCCCCTGCCCCTCTCAGGCTTGAGCCGGATCGCCATAAGTTCCGGAAGCTCAAGACCCTCCTTTTCTCTTCTCTCCTTCGCCCCCTCCCCTGCCTGCCACAGTGACTGGCTGCCTGACTCCCTCCGAGTTCTATAGGGCACTGAGCTTGTGGACCCTCGCCCCCTGCACTCCTTGCAATACCTAGCACTTGCCCTCCTAGTCCCTGTTACCTTTTTACCCCCCTCCTGCACCCCACCCCCTTTGACTTGCACTCTCTCCTTTACCTTGCACTTCCCTTCCCACCCTAGCACTTTGCATTTGTGTAGACCGGCACTGCCCCCCTCCCACTTTTTGTTACTGCACTCGCACAATCCGACTATCACAAGGCCTAGTAGGACCATTATTATCTTTCTCCCTTGTCCCCTCCAACCCTTTTTTGTCTTGTGGTGCCTTGAAACACCTTTTGTTGTATAGGCGCCACAAAAATATCCACTTGTGTTTAAAACTAATCCAGCCACCACAGAGCTCAGTTCTGGAATACTTGGATTGAGGCTTGGAAGTGAAAGCCCTTTGTTCATCTCTGCAGAGTTCAGCTGCAGAAAAGCCTCTAGTAGCCTGAAGGCGCAGTTTTGAATCCCAGTTTTAAACCAGGCAAACTGGAAATTGCCTGGTTACTCTATCCAACCTGGTTTTTCGCTAGAACTCTTACGCGGTTCCGCCTAAATCTTTTGCCAACCAGGGTAAATAGATTCCGCTGGAATGATAAGGAAGTGGGCGACTTACCATGCCAGTATTGTAATGCACATGCAGAATCACTGACACACTTAGTGTGTGAATGTGCAGAACTACTACCATGCAGAAATACCACTGTAATTTTATTGAGGGTATAAAGACCCTTGGATCCCTTGGGATCTCTTGTGGGATCATTTTAACAAGATTACTGTTCGAAATGTTATTTGTGGAAGCTGGCTTTCTTTTAAATAAGGATATGATCCTTGTATTTATGAAATATAAGTACATTGAATGTAAATGTGTGGTGTTAAGGCCTATTCATTTAGACCAGTGACCCCAAAAAAAAAAATTAACAAATGAGTGCAGGTCGCAGAACCCATGGCTCTCAGCCGTGCATGTGATCGGGCCCGAGATAAATAGTTGACGATCTATACAGACTCCAGGTATGCCCAAGGGGTGTTCCACCACTTCGGTGTCATTCGGAAGCAGCTTAGATATTTAACATCCTTGGGTACCCCAATATTAAACGGAAAATATATAGCTGCTTTATAGAATGCATGGTTACTTCCTGCAGCTGTAGCCATCATAAAATGCAAGGGACATGATACCTCACAGTCATTCACAGCCCAAGGAAATATATTATCAGATGGTGCAGCTCGATCAGCAGCCTTAAAAACAGCCCCTGGCTCCCAATTAATTTCTTTTTTTGTGGCACAGTTCCACTGTTACCCACTGTTTCACTTTCCAGTCTGGAAATCCACCAAGATCAAACCCTAGCAGCCAAAAAGGTCCAAATCCGCCGCCTGGTGGCACCCACAGAACTTTTCCCCTAACTGGTCCATGAAGCTCACGGCTTAGCCCATATTCAGGTAAAATGCTACAATCGCTTTATTGCGTCGATATTGGATGGCTCCTGGTTTAGCCTTTATGGCTCAGTTATTGTGAAAATTGTGTCATATGCTTAGCATACAATGTTGGGAGAGCAGTGCGCACATGGATGTCTCCACATCCTGTCCCAGAAGGTTCATTTTTGCACATGCAGATAGATGTTATGGAGCTCCCAGCCTCTATAAACAAAGTTTACCGTTTGGTCCTTGTTGATGTATTTTTTTGGTGGGTGCAGACATATCCATGTAGAAAGGAAGATGCTGTTACAGTGGCTAAAAATAAGTTTATACGTTGTTTTGGATTGCCTATCAGTATAGACAGCGACAGGTTTTAGTGGTCAGGTTATATGGGAAGTGTGCAAATGTTTAGGAATAACTGTCCCATTGCCCTCATCACTTGCGCTCTAGCACAAATGCAGAACCCCGGAATGAGGACCTTACGTTAAGGCTGTCTAAAGTGTGCAAAGAGACTGGGTTGAAATTGTCCCAATCCTTGCCCCTGGTTGTTTGTCATGCAAAATAATCCTCAGCATAAACAAACTGCCCATGAAATCCTCAATGATCGCCCAAGAGAATGGGAACTGCACCCCCTCCAGTTCGCCACATTCAAAGCCTGCCGTTAGAGGACGACACACTGCTCCAATATTTTTTGCATGTTGATGCTATCCGATCGTTCCATGACCATGTCCGTAAAGCCCTGCCTGAACCTGCTACTGAACACTGCCACCCTATGCAGCCAGGGCACTGGGTCTTGGTGAAGGTCCGCCAGCAGAAATCTGCACTTCAGTCAAGGTGATGTGGCCTGTTCCAGATTCTCCTAACCATGAAAACAGCAGGGAAGTGTTGGGGAATCCCAGCATTGATACAGCGACTCATTGCTGCAAAGTCGCCATCCCAGTCAACATCACCTCTGCTACGACTGATATTCCTGGGGTTTGCTCCACCACCAGTGATGCCACAAACATTTTGCCAATAGCACTCTTGCAGTGTTGCTGCAATGGAACAGCCAGTACCAGAAGGCGAGGGCACAGCCCTCGATCAGCCAATATGCTCATGTGCTGACCCACGATCCGCAGCTCCTGAATGTCTTCCACACAGTGAGGTACCTGCGGGAGCTTATTGTGAAGACTCCTTTGTCAGGTGGTCAAAATTCCAGAAAAAACAACCTCCAGAAAAAACAACCCTGATTCAGACCTCACTGCTGGCATACCATCTTCAGCATCCGACGCCTCTGGAACTCACAAGGCAACCTCCAAAAAGTAATATTTGCGATCCTATGCAAGAGCTCTTTAGAGTCAATAGCTCTGAACTAAGTGGCAACTGGCAAAGTCACTGGCCCCTGGATTTATCCCTTCACCGAAAATGAATCCCCCTGAGGTGGTGATGCACTGGCAGACAGTAGAGGGCACTACTGAGTTATGGCACACTGCTGGTATCATCTGTGGGTCATTGTGTGTTATAATTACCCGTATACGAGTGTGGCTCTGGTACCTGGGATATTTGTAGTTTGGACTATTAGCTGGAACTTTCGATCATAAACTGTGGACCATTGCTTTATTTGCTCAGTGCCAGATTCCTGGTGGAACTTGAATGTTATGTACTTTCCTGCTTCTTAACAGAGCGTACAACCTTGAACTGGACGTTTTGGTCTGGCAAACGTATTTTGTTTGGGTCTTGCACCTTACATGCTTTGAACTAAAATCAAATTTTGTCTTCAAGGCACAAACCTCTTTTGGGGACGCCGTGATTCCCGAGGATTGTACCTACTGTACAAGATGGCTGGGCATATTTTCATTACTGTAGTGTTTGTCAGAATATTAATATATTATTGCTTTACCGTGACTGTTGCCTTTCACGCCACATGTCAAGAAAATGACTGTCCTTCTGCACATCCTGGGGTTCCATTGAAAACACTTATTGCATCTCTCCTGGTAGTATGCCTGCATTTTTAATCTCCCCGATTGCTGGGTCTGTGCCCATTTGCCACATTACTTACCTCCAGGTTCCCTATCACAACCGTTCGCCATCACACTCATCTTCTTTCAGTGGGGGGCGGGGCAATGTCCGTTTGGATTTCAAGTTGGTTACCCAGTCCCAAGACCCTATAGGGATGTTCACTCCCACTTGGGCTTCACTGGTCCTCCAAATTTTCCCAGACCAAGTACGCACTAAGCCTGCAGCACTCCACCTTTCCTCCCCAGCAATTGCTCTTATATGATCCATCAACCCATGCCCTCTGTTCATGGGAATTAGCAAATGTCATTATCCGTCCACCAATTCCAGTGCAGTGATCAATCATGTTACGTTTTCTTTTGAATGCAATCTTTCATTTTTTCAGTCTGAGTACGCTACATATTCTGGAACTTATCTGTGGGGATAAAGCTCATCACTAGCTACCCATTAATTGGGGAGGGAGCTGTTAGATTGGGTATATTATACCCGCAGAGCACAATACCGGCTACCTTTCAAGCCCAGTCCCGTCTCAGAAGTACCACTTCAGAAAACTGTTGCAGGGGTGGGATATCTTATATCAGCCCTTGGGATTAAGGTAAAGATCGACTGAACAAATTATCACTGTTAGTGGAAGATATCACAAATGCTACCTAGTCCTCCTTGAAAATTATCGGTAATGGAACACCTGTTATGAATTCTCTCAAACTGCCCAAGTGCTTTACTGTCATGCCACTGAAGAAAATTTGCTAGGCTATGCCGGTTGTGATGTTTGTTCCTCTAGAGATGTATGTAATGAGACTGGAGTGATGGTCTCATAGGAGGGGGCGGGTGGGGGTGGAGTTTGGAATTTAACATTGTATGTACTCCCTTGCACATTGCTGCATTATAATAGTGAGGAGATACTGCAAAATGTCATGTTTGAACAATGGTTTCTTGCTTGTGAGAGGGGAGGCTTTAGGCTTACTGTGCATGTCTTTGCACTGAAGGCTCTTCACATCTTCCGATTCTGGAGAATTTCCCTTTTGGCATATGTAAGCGTGGTTTAGGCTCTCGCTTTCTTAGGAAAAGAAGCATTAGCAGACGACATACTGTAAGCGTTCTCTATATGAGCTTCCCTAAATGTATCATGCTATGCTGGCTTTCCTGATAATACTAACATGTAAGAACCAGCTGGTATCAAAGACTTGTAAAGTGGGGCTTTGTTCCCTGATTGCAACATTGTTTCAATATGGTTCCTTTACCCGTCTGGATCATCCCTTCCATTGAAATGCATTTGTTCCTTTGGTTATAAGAACTGTGCTCAGAGGGAGGGGGGGTTCACACTTGCACCGAAGTCTCGCACAGTCATTGGTTTGTTTTTGTGCTGCTTGTCTTTACTAATAAATTGTTCACCAATCCACGGGAAAGGTCAGGGGTTATTTTTCCACTACACAAGTCTGTACCAGGCAGCATGTTACCCTGTCCAGTAAACGGGGGGCGGGGGGAATACAGTGCTCCACTAACAAATGACATGGACTAAAATATGGCCAGGAGGGTAGGGTGGTGACCAGAAATGTTAAGTCAGCAGCCGAGAAAACCTGATGCAACAGAGGGTGTGAAGTGTAATATATTACTTGACAGTGATTTCTCACATGGCCTGCAGCGTGAAGCATTCTGTTGGGGTAAGGCTACTTGTGTTGTTCATTGTGTGGCTTCCCTGTTATTTTTTTTCTTTCTCCACTGTGGTTTCTGTTCAGAGCAATAGACCCCTCTCCAACCCTACCCGCCGCTGCTGATGGCAATTGTTCCATGTCTGGGACATGTGACCAGAAGGGCAGACCCACTTCCCATTGCTTCCGGACCAGGCATCCATTTCGCACGTGTCCTGCAGCGTGAAGCCTTCTGTTGCGATAAGACTACCCATAGTGTGGCTTCCCTGATTTTTTCCCTTTCTCCACCGTGGTTCCTGTTAGGCGCGCTAGTCCCAGTGGGCGGGAGCAGTGCTCCTCTACTTCTTTTATTTAAGTTTTACCGTTCCCATACTTTTATTTAAAAAAGAAACCGTTCCGGAAAGGTTTCATTTTAAATTAAAAGTGTAGGAAGAAATTGAAACTTGCTCTTTCAGTGCACTGCACTGGGCGTGCCCTTAAACAGCAGAAGCATGTGTTTTGGGGTTTGTATTCTGCATGGGAGGGGGCGTGGTGATGGGGTTTGTGGGGGGTGGTGCAGGGTAGTAGGGAACATAGTTTCACTACTTCTTTTCATACACTTCGACCACTGGCTAGTCCTCTCTCCAACCCTGCCTGCCCATGCTGATGTCGATTGGTCCATGTCTGGGGCATGTGAGCAGAAGGGCTCAGTTTAATAGGCACTCCCAGGGCAGCCTACCCAGGCCTCTGGCTGATGGCTAGAGGCAAAGGGCAGCTTCTATTCCCGGTTTTCCCCTGTACACTCGATGGCTCACCCTACGGCAACAATCAGGTAAGGTGGTATGGCGGGGAGCACAGCCATCACTGTGCTCCGGCAAACCCTGCCACTCTTATATTATTACCTGGTCTTAACATTGTGCCGATTTAGTGACCAAACTGTTGCGCTGGATTAGTTTTAGGTAGTGTATTGCACCTGGCAAATTTATTGATCTGAGGTTCACTTACACTCATGTATTGTATCCCCTTATACAATACATGAGTGTAAGTGAACCTCATAGAATTTAGAAGAAATACAAATGTCCACAAACCCACTAACAACCTACAAAAATTCAGCTTGCTCACCTAAAACACAGAAAATACTACATAATCTCTACCGCAACAAAATTTAAGGGTTCCATGTGATAATGTCGCTGTACAAAAGTTGCCAGGTAGTGAACTTTTTTGTGAGCCAAAGAAATCCTTATCCAAATATTCTAGGAGTATGACATACATTACTTCCCTCAATAGCATTTCTGATGATTGCATCTGCTTAAATTCACATGCTGTGCAAATAGTCCGACATCTAGTGGTAATCGCAGAGTATTGCATCTTTTTTTCGAGGATCGAAAGGGGACATCGACATGGCTGTGACTGTAACACTATCCCTAACGTGATATATAGTGCACCCAAAATCCCTCACGCGTCTAGGTCCCTCCAATTGTGATTTGTCTGCTGTGAGGGAGCCTTCAGGCGAGCGTGAGTGAATACAGAGAGAAGGTGCAAGATGTCTATGTTCCTTCTACTCCATGAGGGGAGGAAGAGTGGGCGCATGTGAATCTAAGCAGATACAATCAGAAATGCTATTACAGTAAGTAATGCAGGCCTTCTGGTGCTTGTTAATCTGCTTAGAATAACATGCTGTGCATAAACTAGCAAGCAGTACCCAGAGATGGTGGTGGGGTGTGTGATGGAACAGTAGCAAAGAGATATCTTAGCACCTCTTGTCCCACCTGAGAATCAGACCTAGAATGTTTATCTAGGCAATAGTGTTGTGTAATGGTGTGTACAGAACTCCATGTTGCTGCTTTACAAATGGACTCAAGAGGAACATTTGCAATGAGCGCTATGGTATCCCTTGTGCCCAGAGTAGAGTGTGCTCTATGCGTGAGGAACAAGTTACTTACCTGTAACTGTTGTTCTCCAGCATGGGTCTGGCATGGATGCACATGTTCATGAATATTCCCCGTCGTCAGGCTGGGAATCCTCGGTAAAGAAAAAATCAGTATCAGTTTCGTTTCTGATCTGTCTTTCTTAGTAGTAACCAATCACTGATCTCTGGGTCATACTGCCCCCAGCCAATGACAGCCCTCTCCCTAAGCCCCGCCTCTGGCAGCCATCCTCAGATTTGGTAGCACGCAAAGTGGCAGTATGACCAACTGAAGAGCCGCAGAGGGGTAGGTTCGCATGTGCATCCATGCCAGACCCATGCTGGAGAACAACAGTTACAGGTAAATAACTTGTTCCTTCTCCAGCATGGGGTCTGGCATGGATTCACATGCTCATGAATAAAAGAATACATAGCAGTACACGCATGCACAACCACGAGAGGTGACAAAGGCTCAACATTAAGCATTACATCCAAAACTCAACATTAAGCAATTCTTACCTCCTCACCAGGCTCACCTTAGGCGAACAGGTTGCGCAGCACTGCTTGGCCGACCTTGGACTCCTCCCTGGAGTTCCGATCAACGCAGTAGAATCTTGTGAAGGTGTGCGTCGACCTCCACATAGCAGCCCTGCAGATGTCCAGCAGGGGCACACCAGACAGGAACGCCGTGGTAGCAGCGATCGCTCTGGTCGAATGGGCTCTCGGACGTCCGGGCAGTGGTCGGTTTGCCAACCGGTGACAGTGCATGATGCAGCCGGAGAGCCATCTGGAAATGGAAGTCTTCGAGAGAGCCTTCCCTTGATTCACAGACCCAAAGTTCACAAACAGCTGTGACGTCTTCCGAAAACTCTTTGTGCGGTCCACGTAGAACTTCAGCGCTCTAGCTACATCCAGCGAGTGCAAAGTCCTCTCGGCCAGCGTCAAATGCGACGGGAAGAAAACTGGTAACACCAAGGGCTCGTTGAGGTGGAAGTCCGATGGCACCTTGGGCATGAAGGAGGGGTGCGTCCTCAGCACCACCCTCGTGTCAAGAAAAGTCAAGTATGGAGGCTTGCAAGATAGGGCCTGGATCTCTCCCATTCATCGTGCTGAGGTGATGGCCACGAGGAACGCTGTCTTCCATGACAGGAACTTCAAAGGCGCCGAATGCATAGGCTCAAATGGGGCCCCCATGAGCCTGGTCAGCACCACATTAAGCTCCCACGCCGGGGCAGGAGCCTTCACAGGTGGGAATGAACGGAATAGTCCCTTCATAAATTCCTTCACCAGGCGATGAGACCACAAGGACGCCCATCCGTAGTCCTCGTATATCGGGAGATGGCAGCCAGATGTATTTTGATGTAGGCGTGAGCCAGTCTAGCTTTGGCCAGCGATAGTAGGTACGGCTGTACTTGAGGGGCCGTAATCCGCAGAGGGTTAATCTTCTATGCACGGCACCAGACAGAGAACCTCTTCCACTTATGACCGTAACACTTGAAAGTTGAGGACGCCCTGGCTTTTGCAAGATCCTCTCTGCAGTCAGCCGGGATATCGTACCCTCCAAACTCTAGTGTTGCAGGAGCCAGGCCTGCAAGTTCAGCGACTCCGGGTCGTGATGAAGAATGGCGCCTCCTTCTCTAGAGAGAAGATCCGCTTCCGCCAGCAGCTTGACTGGTGGGGACGTTGACAAATCCAGAAGGTCCGGTAACCAGATCTGCCTCGGCCACGCCGGTGCAACGAGGATCATTCTGCACCTGGACTTCTTGAGCTGGTTGATGAGACGGAGCAACAATGGCAACGGAGGGAACGCGTATAGAAACAGGCCGTCCCAAGGGAACGAGAAAGCATTGCCCATGCTCCTCGGCTGCGGGAACCTGCTGGCGAACCTCTGGCACTTGGAAAAGGTCGATCCGGGGCTTGCCCGATCGTCGACAGAGCCGATCCACCTGGTCCTGACATAGTTCCCACTCGTGGCACGAGCGCAGCTCCCCGAGTGAGTTGGCGATGGTGTTTTTTAATCCTGCCAAGTGGAAGGGAACCAGAAACATTCCCTGGGCGACGGCCCAGTGCCACAGATCCTGGGCCTCCTTGGATAGGGCTGGGGATCTGGTGCCTCCCTGCTTCCGTATGTAGAACATCGTGGTGGTGTTGTCGGTGAAGATCCTCACCACTTTGTCCTTGAGGGATGGGAGGAACGACTTGAGCGCCCAGAACACTGCTTGGAGCTCCAGAATGTTGATGTGGAGAGACCTCTCCTCCGGGAGCCAAAGGCCTCTTGCGTGGAGATCTCCGGTGTGGGCCCCCCCCCAACCCTCCAGAGAGGCGTCTGTCGTCAGCATCTCCTGAAACGCCGGGGTCTGAAAGCCCGTGCCTGTAGTGAGGTGGGCACGGGTACCCCACCATAGGATCGCCCGACGGAACTCCTCGTCGAGAGGGATCCTGTGTTCGAAGCAGCCCGTCGCCTGAAGCCAGCGGGCGTCGAGGAACTCCTGTAGCGGACGCATCCGAAGTCTGCAAAGGGGTACAAGATAGATGCATGAGGACATCATCCCGAGGAGGGACTTGATGGACCTCACCCTGGCCACGTCCGTGGCTAGCAGGTGCTGCACCTTGCCCAGAATGGCCTTCGTCCTCTCCTCCGACGGGGAGGACAATTGCCCCACTGTATCGAGCTTCACTCCCAGAAACAGTGCTACTTGCGACGGAACCAGGTGGGATTTGGGGTAGTTGATGGTGAATCCCAGTTCCGTGAGCAGCCGGACGGTCCTCGCTGTGTGTTCGACGGCGAGTTCTCTTGTCCTTGCCCGGATTAGCCAGTCGTCCAGGTAGGGGTAGAAGTAGATCCCCTGCAGGCACAGCCGCGCCGCCACTGGTGCCAGGCACTTGGTGAATACCCTGGGTGCCGACTTTAATCCAAACGGCAGGGCTCTGAATTGGAAGTGGCGTCCCTGAACCACGAACCTGAGAAACTTTGTGTCTTTTTAGAATGGGGATGTGGAAGTAAGCATCCTCCAGGTCCAACGACGATAGGAAGTCGCCCTCCTCCAGCTGTCCCAGCACGTGCTGGAGGGTGACCATCCTGAATTTCTGCACCTTGATGTACTTGTTTAACCGACGCAGGTCCAGGATGGGGCGCCAACCGCCTGTCTTCTTTCTGACGAGGAAGTACCTTGAGTACACTCCGGAGCCTCCTGGGGACGAGCTCGATGGCACCTTTCTTGAGCATTGCCCTTACCTCCAACAGCAGTTGAGGGACGTGATTCTCCTTCCTGGCCACGGGAGGAATGCGAGGACACTTTTGGAATTCCAGCAAGTGCCCGTTGGCCAGGGTGTCCAGTACCCAACGGTCGGTGGAGATGGACTCCCACGCGCTGAAGAACTTCGTCAGCTGGCCTCCCACTGGGGTGCTTCGGTGGGGGCCCGAAGCCACGGCCGGTTCAGTCTTGCTTGGAGGAGGCATTGCCCTCCTTGACGACGACGGCGGGATCCCCCTTGCTTGCAGCGACCTCTGTAGGCCTCCTGGGACGAGGAGCGGGCCGCCTGGCGGTATGTAGAAGAGCCGCCGCTGGATCCCTTGGAGGCACCCTGTCTGCCTCCGGAGATCCGAAAGGACCTTCGTTGTTTAAGTACCCCTAGGGCCCGGGCCGTCTCCAAGTTGGTCTTGATGGCCTGGAGCGACTCGTCCACCATCTTCCCAAAAAGGTTGTTGCCATCGAACGGCATATCCAACACTATGGTCTGGACGTCCTGGTGAAAGTCCGTCGCCTTGAGCCATCCTCGTCGTCAGAGGCAAACCCTGTTGCCCAGTTAGCGAAATCCAGTATCGGCAATGTCAGTGGCCACCGTTATGGCGTGATCCGACGCCACCTCTCCTTCCTGCAGAATTTGAAGGGCCTCCGCCCTCTTGTCGTCTGGTAGGAAGTCTAGCAGGGGAGCTATCTTGAACCAAAGCTCCCTGTCGTAGCGGGCCACGATCGCTAAGGCATTGGCCGCCTTAATCGTCGTTGCCGCTGAGATGACTCGTCCCATGGAGTCCAACTTCTTGCCCTCGCTGTCCGGCGGGCAAGTGGAGGTTGAAGCCGCCGCACCCGCTGCTTTCTTCTTGGCCACTGCCGAGACGACAGAGTCCAGCGTGGGCTGGGCCCTGAGGCACAAGGGGGTGGCATCGGGGACTCGGTACTTCTTCTCATACCTGTCCCTCTTGGCGGGTGTCGTGGAAGGGTTCTTGAGGATAGCCAGCCCCTCGTCCCAGATGTCGAGCAACGGCACCGCGAGGACCGTCTTCCTCTTGGCCTCTCGTTGTTGGTAAAGAAACCTTCCTTTTTCTGTTCTTCAGGGCAGAGCTGGAAGAGCTCGGATACCCTGATTATGGCATGAAAGGAGCCAATTTCGTCAGGTGGAGAAGCCCGAGGGGGGGGGTGATGACGGGATGTCCGTTGTGTCATCGCCGCCGTCGTCGTCCGTCCCCGTCGCTGTATCCATCGCCGTATCCTCTCTAGGGTCCGGCGAGGGGGATGAGGGGTCCCACAGGCCTCGCGGGCACGAAGGTAGGAGCGGGTGGACTCTCCTCCGCTTGTTCGGAGGGCTTCCTGACTAGCCTGGTTCTGGATCCTCTGTCGAGGTCCGTGGTAACCTCGTCCTTATCTCAGTACATAAGGATTGGATCGCCAACAAAATGGCAGCCAAGCTATCCTGGGGCTCGGGTAATGGTTGTGACAGACGGGATGGCCGCTCCACTGGGCCCTCTTCGTCGCCATCGTCGCTATCTTCGATCACATCAGTGGGAACCGTCCCCTGGGATCGAGCCTTCTCGAACTTCTCGTTGAGGCCTATGAACCTCTCATTGAGGCCCTTCCCGGTTTCCACCAGATCCTCCTCAGAGGCTGATTCCGAGTCTGTAATGGCCACCGCCCCACCCCCCTCTTTTTCCGCCGGGGACTTCACGGGGGTCTTAACGATGGGCTGGAAAGAGGATTCCCTCCGCGGTGGCAGGGATACTCTGGGCCCAGAGGCCGTTTCCACTGGCGTAGTCTCAACCGGCTTCACCAGGGTTGCAGCGACCACTTCGACAGAGGCCTTTGCCGGCTGGATCAAAGCCCTCACCACCTTAGGTGCGTCCTGGGCCTTCGCCTTGGGGGGAGGGTCAGCACCTCGCTCCCCTTCGGGTCCCTTCGAGATCGACCGGGCCGCTCCAGCAGCTTACCCGGGTTCTCAGACTTCCTCTTCCCCGAACCAGAGCGCTGGCTCGTGGTTGAACGTGCCGGGGAAGTCGCGCCCTGCCTGGCAGCCGAAGAGCCGACCTTTCGGCGCTCACGGTGCCCGCGGACTCGCAGTGCTTGGCCTTCTGTTGGGCCCCTGTCGCCGGGGCGCCCTCACAGGACTTAGAAGCCCGCTCAGACTTTTTCTTCGCCTTCTCACCTGCTGTGCCCTTCTCCAGCCAGGCGGGAACGACTATCTTGTTTGGTCCGTTCGGAAAAGTACTTTCAGAACGCACAGTCCTTCTCCACGTGCGTCTTGTCCTCATGAAGGCAGTAGAGACATCGCGAAAGCTTGTCCTCCTTGAAAACATTTTGTAATCTGCATCCAGGGCAGCACCTGAACAGCTTGGATCCGGGCGTCGAGCTTCCCTTGTCCTGGGCCATGTCCGTTGAGGTAGGCCGCAGATCTTCCGGAATCCTCCAAGAAGCGTAAACTCGACGAAAACTTCACCCTTTAGGGGCGTAGAAGAATTCTGAAACGGGTCCCAGTTATCGGAAGTAGAAACGGTGGAGCTTGAGGCTCGATTAAACCGAAAAAATGATAAAATCTCCTGAAAAAGCGCGAAAACGCAGCAAAAATTTGAGAGCTAAAGCACAAGGACTCACAACACTTGAACGTGCGGTAAAAATCTGAGGATGGCTGCCAGAGGCGGGGCTTAGGGAGAGGGCAGTCATTGGCTGGGGGCAGTATGACCCAGAGATCAGTGATTGGTTACTACTAAGAAAGACAGATCAGAAACGAAAGTGATACTGATTTTTTCTTTACCGAGGATTCCCAGCCTGACGGGGAATATTCATGAGCATGTGAATCCATGCCAGACCCCATGCTGGAGAAAGGGCAAATATCTCTTGGCAAGAGTGTAACAGTGGGATGCAGTTCACTATCCACTTTGAAATAGCTGATTTAGAGAAAGGGTCCCCTTCTCTACCAGATGCCACTGAAAACAAAAAACTGGTTTGAATTTCTTAGTGGTCTTATCTTTTCCAGGTAATAGGACACTGCTCTTCTCACATCTAGTGTGTAGAGGCTTCTTTCTGCCACGTTAGTGGGTTTCTGGAAAAAGGTGTGTAGTTCTATGGGCTTATTTACACGGAACTTTGAAATAAACGTAGGCGCAAATCGTGGGTGAGTGTGTAGAACCACCTTATCCTTGTGAATTGTGACAAATGGTTCTTGAACTCAAAGGGCTTGCAGTTCACTAACTCACCTTATTGATGTGATTGCCACCAAGAAGGTGGTCTTGTATGCGAGTGCTTTAAGGCTAGCCGTATGCATAGGCTCAAATGGAGGCCCCCTTAGTCTAGTAAGTACAACTTTCATGTCCCATCCGAGAGCTGAGTTGGAAATGGGGGCATGAAGTCTTTCTACCCCCATTCTCTCCATCAAAGCCTTTATTACTGGAATTTTTCACCACAAAACTTTCTGGGACGTGGTGTATGCTGAAAGTGATGCTAAGCGGACTTTTAGGGAATTGAAAACTAGACCTGAATCCAGCAGGTGAGGTAGGTACAGGAGAATATGCGTAGGTGTGCATTCAATCAGATTGATGCTCTTGACATTGCACCAGATGACAAAACACATCCATTAGTTGGAGCTGGTGTTGGGTTTTCATGCTTCCCTGAGTATGTCCATACATCTTTGAGGGAGCTGGAGGTGTCCGAACTCTATGACCTCAGGAGCCAGGCTGCTAAATTGAGAGTTTGAGGGCATGGATGAAGTGTTTCCGCCCTGTCCTGTGACAGCATGTTGTAGGGGCATGGAAGCTTCCTGGGATGGGAGAACCAAGGTTGGCTGGCCCACTTTGGGGCCACCAGAATCATCATGACTGGCTCTTGGTGCATCTTGTGCACTATCTTGTTGAGAAGGGGAGATGGGGTGGGTAGAGCATGGTGGAAGCATAGACAAATTTCCCAGACCATGTTATCCAGAGACAGTTCCCCTTGGAGCAGTCCTGTGGGTACCTGGAGGTGTAATCTGGGCATTGTGCATTCTCCAGAGTTGCGAACAGGTCGATCTCTGGGAAGCCCCAGTCAGTGAAGACCTTGAAAATAATGTCTGCATGTAATTGCCACTCGTACTCTACTGGTAATGGGAAGTCTCTGCTGAGAACGTCCGGCAAAAGATTGCATTCCCCTGGAATGTGTTGTGACAGGATTCCTCCTGTTGGAGCCCACATCTATATGTTCTGTGACAGTTTGGATAGCCCTGGAGAGTGAGTGCCCCCTTGTTTAGGTAATACATGGACGTAGTACTGTCCGTGAGGACTAGGAATGTCTTCCCGTGGAGGTCTGTTTGGAATGCCTTTGAGGGCTTTGAACACTACACTAGCAGTTCCAACTGGTGACCACACGCCATGTGCCGTCTAATGAAGTAGTGAGCCCCCCCATGCCCATCAGAGATGAGTCTGTGGTGACAGTGGTGTCTACTGTGGGGGTGGTGAAGTTCTTCCCCTGCACAAGGTTTTCCCTTAAACACCACTGCAGTGACTGAACGAGGGCTGCCGTGATAACCACTGGAACGTCCCCTTGTATGCTGGCCTGAAACCATTGGCTTGAGAACCACTCCTGCATGGGGCGCATATGCAGATGTGCGTGTGGAACTAGGTAGATACAGGAGGCCATCATCCCTAACAGTCCCATGGCATTGCGTATGGTCACCTCGCGATTGGCTACATAGTGAGGGATCTGGAACAGCATGTTTTGAACCCTCTAGTTGGAGGGACAGACGAGACCGTCTTTGGTCCCAATTAGAGCCCCCAGAAATTGTTTGACTTGGCTCGGGTCTAGGCTAGACTTCTTCTCGTTGATTGAAAAACCTAGACTGAAGAGGAGATCTACATCTTTTGGGTATTTCCTAGGCATGTTCCGTACAAATCCCGTTATTAGCCAGTCATTGAGGTAAGGGTAGACTGCCTGCGCAGGTGAGCAGCTACTACCGCCAGTATTGATATTGATATTTTATTTGTATCGCGCTCGTACACAAGTGTTTCAGAGCGCAACAAGGCAAGGGAGGAGAACAAGGGAGAACAAAAACATTGATCTTACTAGGCCCAGTGACATTGATAATGCGCAAGTGCATGGGAGGCTGAACACCCGTGGAGCTGAGGCAATGCAGAAGGGAAGGACCTTGAACTGGTAGTTCTTGTCCTCTATCATGAACCTTGGGTACTTTCTGTGCGCTGGCAAACATTGAAATATGAAAGTATGCATCTTCCATGTCCAATGTTGCCATGTAGTCCCCCTACACCAGCAGTGGGATTACCTCCTGCAATGTTGTTATTCTGAACTTTTGCAATTTTACATATTTGTTCGCTGGGCGCAAATCTAACAGGGCGCATGGTGAGATCCTTTTTGGGTACAAGAAAGTACACTGAATAAATACCCTTGTTTACCTGATGAATGGGGATGACTATGGCACCCTTTGCTTGAAGGATCTGCACCTCTTCCAGCAGGATTTGCAGGTGCGCTGGTGATAGGCGTCTGCTCTTTGGTGGATGGTATCCAGGTGGCTGGTGGAACTCAATGCAATAACCGTGGGCGACGGTCTTGACAGTCTTGAGCATCTGATGTGACCCCCTCCAATGCGTGAAGGAAAAAGGATAACCAGGCCCCGACCGGGGAGGCATGAGAGGGGACCTGCACTGGCGAAGTCATTTTGATGTGGAGGCCGGGGAGCCTCTTAGGGTGGAGTTTCTGACCTATCCTTGCCTCTGCGCAGCCCCCTTTGCTGGTATTGGCTGCTGCCAGCTGAACCTTGCCCGGAGGACAATGGGGTACCTCCTGCGCCATACTGTCCGTGAGAAGAACTGACCCCGAAAAGACCGGCACGTTTTTGCACCTCCCTGCTGTTGAAAAGGTTAGGCTGTGATTTGGTTGAGAGATTTGGGTCTCTAATGCTCTTGTTTCGCTGTTTCCAAGGCATCATCTACATCCTAACCAAACAAGTTTGGACTCTTCCACTGGCCTGTTTATCAAGTAGACCTAAATCTCTGGCTTAAAACCTGAGTTCTTTAGCTAGGCGTGCCTCTTGAGGAGAGTAACTTGTGCCAGAGTGCATCCTGCCATCTCTGCAGCGAGCAAATGCACTCTTAGATGGCGTGTTGCCACTCTGTGCTTTTTAGTGGAGACGCCCTTATGGGTGGAATGCCTGGACGCATGCCGAGAAGACAGATGCGGGGAGGGCGCTGGACCATGCGGTTCGGCAGGTACCGTTGAAGTCTTCGGCGGGCCTGTTGGCATCTGGTGCTTCGTCAACATATCCGTCGAGGAAGCTCAGGGTGTTGTATGGTTATCCTTGGGTGGTGCTTGTGTGCCCCTGTTGCTGGGGTGTGACCTACCCATAACAGTCAGTTTGTCGGGCCGGGGACCTGGGAACCGGACGGTTCAGCGGAAAGGTCTATGGCCTCCAAGTCGGAGACATGGCTGCGGCTACAGTCATCATCCGAGACGGCGCCCACGGTCGAACCACTTTCGGCCTGCATTGCGTGGGCCGCCCACCGCTTAGTCCACCTATCTTTTGATGTCTTTGGATGAAAGAGTTTGCAGGCCTTAGAGGATGGCTCATCATGGTCACGAGGTAAGCACCTATAGCATTTACGATGGGTGTCCTTCCAGGGGTATTTTCCAAGACAGACAAAACTTAAAAATGGAGTCATATCCATAGCATAGGCAAAAAGTGGCAGCCAGACCAGAACAGGAAAGAGCAGGGAAGAGGAAATGCATTCCCAGAAAAGAATCAACCCAAGGCCCCTAATGTAAGGGCCTAGCCAGAGGGCAGAGGCCACGCAGTCGACAGATGTCGATCAATGCACCAGTCACCGTAACAGCAGTTGGATGCCGTCCTCAAAGTAATCTCTAAGCTGACGACATCCAACTGCTGTAATCTTATGAGCCCAGTTGCCCCAGGGCCCGCATAAGGCAACAAACGAGTTGGGTGGAAAAAATTATCTGAGGGGCCTCGACGCTGGAGGGATTTTGGGTACACTACACGTCACGGATAGTGTTACAGCCACGCCCATGTCAGTGTCCCCTTTCGATCCTCGAAAGAAAGATGCTATACTCTGCGAGAACCACAAGATGTCGGACTATATGCACAGCATGTGATTCTAAGCAGATTAATAAGCATCCAAAAATTATATATTACCTCCAATCCTAGAATATCTGGCGGAAAGTGTTTCATTGTCTGGAGGGTGCATTTTTAGGGAAATGTCACCACCTGGCGGCCATTTCCACAGCAACATAATTACAGGATACCAACATAAGAACATCACAAACCGCAATGAACTACACACCACTGAACAAGAAACTATGCCAACCACACAAACTGCTCACACAACACATCCACACTGACCGTTTTTTCCAAATTGAAGCTACCAACAGCACAGAGCTCTTGCACTTTTCCCTCTCAGGTCCACTAACAAAGCGCCCTCATTCCTTTACAGATTTGCCAGAGCACCAAGAGACCACTTAAGTGGCAGCAGTAAACGGTACAAGACCAAATAACATAACATGAGCACAAGGGAGAGAGAAACAGAATGACAGGGGAAGGGATGCTGTTTTTCAAACAAATGAGTCATTATCCAAAAGGCACTGAATAAAGTGTGATTATTAAGAACAGACAACCTCTGCATATATAACTCTCAATGTTCCAGTATTAGGGGAGAAGACCATGTATACAGGGATGAATGGTAAAATGTTCATCAAATGAGGGTGGCGGAAAGCAGAAATAATGCCCTTCCTGCTCGGCTATTGTGGCATGCTTCCAACATTTGGCAGCTGCCTGTATTTGTGTAACAATGCTGAATACTGCAATTACCTCACTATGCCCATTCTGAAAGTATTGTATTTGGTTATTTATATAGCACTCTTTCACCATTTGTATGGCCTCAATGAGCTTTGTAGTTAACGTCCTCAGAGACCGAAGTCAATGTGCTGGAGGTTCTAAGATTTTTAGATTAGGAGATGCATGTGTGCATTTTCGCCGGTCTAGAACTTAGGTGGCTGGCTAGTTTCGACTGAGCAGCCCAGAAAGGTCAGGCACTTGGGTGGGCGCTGTTGGTGGTTTGCGATAGAGTACTATTGTTTAAAAAGAGTCGATGTGTCGCCAGCATCACCAAAAATGTTTTTGTTGCCAGTCTCTGTATGCTATTGGCAGAGGTGTTGAGGTACGTCATGTGTTTCAGTATGGACGGCTACATTCGCTGCTGGACCGAATGGGCATAGACATAGCTGCATTCTATGGTGTATGGATGTTTGGCTGTGCCTGCAGCCTGTGCCCACAGACGTGGTGTAAGGTATACGTACCGTAGGCTTCGATGTTGTTCGGCTGCAGCCATCTTTGTCCAGTGCGGACGGCATGGTCTCATCATTCATGGTCTCTCTGGTGCGAGAGTCTGAGCGGGGAGGGCGAGCAAGTTTATTGCAGTGTGCCACAGCGAAAGATGCTGGCTTCCCGGATGTATTTGTCAGATAGGAATGTTGTTGTTCATGGGGCAAAAAGTTGGTAGAGAGGCCTAGGTTTCAAATACAGCTTTCACAGTTTAATGGGCAGATATTGGGAGGGTGGAGGGGGGGGGGGCAATACCTAGATTTGAGTACTTAGATTTGAGATGGTGGGTACACCTACATTTGAGAGTCCTTTGTAGGGCGAAGAGAGGCCTAGGTTTCACAATACAGTGCGTTTCACCATACAGTATGCAGATATGTTGGGTAAACCTAGATTTGAGAGTCCTGCATAGTGAGAGAGACACCTACGTATCACAATAACAGTAGGTTTCACAATAGAATAGGAAGATATGGGGTGGATACACCTAGATTTGAAAGCCTAGATTTGAGATATGGTGGGTACACCTAGATTATTGATTCCTGTATAGTCAGAGAGAGGCCTAGGTTTCACAATACAGTAGGTTTCACAATATAATAGGCAGATATGGGCTAGGTTTCACAATACAGTAGGTTACACAATATAATAGGGAAATATGGGTGGGGGGTACACCTAGATTTCCTGTATAGTGGGAGAGAGGCCTATGATTAACAATATGGGAGGTTTTTAAAACATTGTGTTGGTCGATGGATTTCCTAGTGAGTGTGATGGATGAGATTGGTTGATGTATTTCTTTACTGGTGGTGCTGCTGTGTGGTGGGTTGAAACATTGGGTGGTTAATATCCATGAGAATTTGTACCTTATCCGTTGATGCTGGTTGACGGCAGTCTGTTCCTCGTTTGATGCGGCTGGGTACTGCAGCCAACTGCTACTGCTGGTTTGAGGGTGGGATTATGCCTTTGCAACCACCTCGCTGTTCGCTACTGAAGGGGGGTGGTTGGAGTAGGACACTGGGCCTGGGGACTCAGGTGGGGGCACTGCTGGTCCTTTCTCTAGAGCTCAGTGCGTTGCACAAAGCTAAGGTGCTGAGGCATAGTGTGAGTGTCTGGTTATATGCGTCACTGAGGGGTTGAGGGTTAGTAGGTAGTTTAGGCTTGGTTTATGTTAGTGGGTGGCCGCTTCCCCTGCTGACACCTGGAGACAGTCTGGAGCCGCTGCAGTTGGGAGTCGCACTTTGCCTTGGCGCTGCAACAGGCAGAGAGCTGCCCTAGCACCATGGTATTTATGTGCCCCGTTGGCCAATAGAGGTACGGGGGAGTGGTGGGAGGTGGGAGGGCAGGCACCCGGCTGCAACCTGGAGAGCCCGTGATTGCCGGGGGAGCAGATATATTTCGTAAAGGGAAAGGGAGTCAGATGGGGCATGGGGGGGTTGAAGTGTGAGGGACACGCACACCAAATTCAAATTTTACATCAAAATGGGGGCTCAGGGGAACACAGGGGCCTGCACGCTTACCTGCTGCCAGCGAAGTTGAAAAGGCAGAGGTAGATTGGGGTGCAGAGGGTTCGGCCCTCGTAATTGCGCTTGCTCTGACAGCCAATCAGCAACAAAATTATTCCCATTTATTTCTAGTGGTTTCGGAGGTTATCTGGGTCTTACCTAGACCCAGGATTGTATGCACTGCATAAAAAAAAATCTGATTGTGTTTATGTTAAAGGTACTTATATAGGGCACCGTCACCAACGGAATTGGTCCCCAGGCGCTCTGGTGGATCTGTAAACAAGGAGGAGGGTGGGTAGGGCAAGTCGGGTGAAGGGGGAGTAGGAGAGTGGGAGAAGTGGTGTGCTGTTGAGGGCTTCAGCTCGGTGTACACCATGTGCTGAGCTTTGGTGCAAGTATCGGATCGGGCTAGACCTGTGTGCTGTAGGTGCTGTTTATGTGTTATTTGTGTGCTGTTGATGCAGTGTGGTAAAGTGCATGCTGATTGCTGGATGAGAGATGGTTGTGTGAGTTTAGGTGGGTTGAGTATGCAGAGATTTGAAAGTTGCGTTAGTGGGGTCTGTATCCTGGTTCTGATGCTACTTGTTCCGTTTGGGCTGTATTGGGTGGGGTTGTTGTTGATTCCTTATGGGCCGTCTCACTGTAGTTTGCGATGGTGCGGCACGGACACAGCTGTATCCTAGTGGACATTGTATGTGTGATAAGGTATGTCCGAGTCTTTCCTTCGGATGTGGGAACTGAGGTTGGTGCTACCCATTCTCTTGCTATCTATTGTGACATTGGTCTGTTAGAGCTTGGAATGGTTCAGGGTCATGGTGCTGTTAATGAGACATCCTAGTACTTCCGTCTTGGTCAGCCTATGTATTCAGTCATTAGTTTCCTCCTATCATGACTATCGTTTTTTTTTGTGTGGAGCATCTTCCTTAAGAGCTGTTCGGTTGTTGCTTGTGCGTGATGGTGCAGCGTGGTTCCTAGTGATAGTTTTGAATGACAGTTTCGAATGTCAAAGTGTCGAATAAAAATGCGTTGAAAAAATGAATTTTTTTAAACGATTTTTATTGGGGGGGTCCCTCCCAACCCCCGTTTTTTTTAATCATTAACACCCAGTGGTTTTGCAATGAACTACCATGATTTACCCTGACCGCAAACTGTTTGCAGCTTCGGTAACATTAAATCACGGGAGCCATGTTTTTCAAAATGGCGCTAAGCCTCCTTTGTTAAAATGGTCCCCCGTCTTTTTTCGCCATTTCTTTGTGGAAAGGTCCTTCTCAAGTTTTTCTCTGCATGCAAAAACCAGGTTTGGTCTCTTTGGTCATTCGTCTTTGGCGGGCTTCAGGAGTGAAACCCGCCTCTGGCTCCAGAGTGTCTGGGGTAGGCAGGAAGTGAGGGAGGTGTCCAAAACCCCCTGTGCTTAGTCTCCTAGGAGACCCAAATGCACTCTGACAATTGGCTGGCTGACTGTCCGGCAAGGACAGCCACCCTGCTGGGTGAGTGGCAGCTATGCTGGAATGAATGGGAGAGAACGGAATAAAAGGCGAGGCTGGACGAAGGAACCGAAGAAGAGCTTGAAGCGGCCGGCTGCTGCAACTCCTGGACCACTTGTTTGCCCGGTGAAGCCCTGGTGCAAGTCCGAATCGCTAAGTTCGTATCGATTAAGCCCTGCAAGGACAACTTCTCCCTTTGAGTTGGTTGGACCAAACCACTCCCAAGTAAGCCACTTGGACACCCATCTCGGAGCTGGTTGCATTTCCTCAGTGCTGCTAGAACTTGCATTTAGAAATGTGCCCAATAGCCTCTCTGTGAAAGTTGCATTAGAAGTGTGCCCTATAGCCTGTCTATAAATTTGGAAGTGTGCCCAACTGCCTTGCTGTGGAAAGTTGAATTTAGAAGTACATTTAGAAGCTGCATTTAGAAGTGTACCCAATAGCCTCGCCAAATCTAGAAGTGTGCAAATAGCCTCTCTGTGAATTTAGAAGTCTGCCCAATTGCCTCTCTGTGGAAAGTTGAATTTAGAAGTGCATTTAGAAGTCTACCCAACAGCCTCTCTGTGATTTTTGAAGCTTGCCCAATTGCCTCTCTGTGAATTTAGAAGTGTGCCCAATTGCCTCGCTGTGAAAGTTGAATTTAGAAGTACATTTAGAAGCTGCAATTAGAAGTGTACCCAATAGCCTCGCTGAATCTATAACTGTGCCCAATAGCCTCTCTGTGGAAAGTTGAATTAAGAACTGCAGTTAGATGCTGCATTTAGAAATTTGCACAATAGCCTCTCTGTGAAAGTTGCATTAGAAGTGTGCCATATAGCCTGTCTATAAATTTATAAGTGTGCCCATAGTCTGTCTATAAATTTATAAGTAGGCCCAACTGCCTATCGGTGTTAGTTGAATTTAGAAGTGTGCTCAACAACCTCTCTGTGAAACTCAGATTTAGAAATAACAGTATAGCTGTGTAATGTAGAATCTAAAACGGTGACTAATAATCTAATTATAAAGTTGATTTAGACCCATGCCTAATACCCTCCCCGTATAAAGGTGAATTGAAAGAAGTCCACCACTACCTTGCCCTATCGAATACCATTGGTATAACTAACAGTATAACTGTGTAATATAGAATCTAAAGTGTGACTAATAAATCTAATCCCCCCTCTAAGCAAATTGAATCTAGAGGCCGACCAAATATCTTTTCTGTGTACAGGTCAGGTGAACTTAGAAGTGTACCCAATAAACTAAAATCATCTCTGTCTACAATTGTATCTAGAAACCACCAAATAGTCTAGTATCGCCTTGAGCAGTTGAACCTTGAAGTGTGCCTAAAAGCGTGTCACCACCGACCCTAGAACTATCAGAAAGCCCTCCTAAAATCAACCTAAAAGCTCGCACCAATCATGAGTGCACCCACTCCGCCAGAGTCTGTCAGAAACAACCCCCGTGGGCCTCCCCCACTCTCCGACCTGCCTTCCCTCCCGTCCCCCCTCTCAAATCTCCCCACCTTCCTCCGCACTCCCTGCCATTCCCCTCTCCAAACACCAAGCCAGGGGAGCGCGATGGCGAGCCACTCACCCTAAGACCACTCATCCACTGAACCCCACCCCGACCCACCAGCATTACCCATACCCACTCCCCTCACTATCACACCTGGCACACCCCACCCTGCAATCACCCACCCCCCGCCCTCCCCTCATACCCCTGCCACCTCCCCCCGACCACACCCTTTCCCCTCCCTAAAAACTGCACGCCTAGCCCTAGCAAGAACCAAAGCTGCCTCCCTCTCCCCCTCCGACCCCCCTACTCTCTCTCACACACCAATAGCAGCAAAGAAACTAAAGAGGAAACGTTCCTGGTCCCCCTCAATCCCTCAGCACTCCTCGCTTCCCCTCTCTCGACTCATCACCTCTATCCCGCAATCCCCTCCTTCCCCTGTGGCTTCTCCCTGCCTGAAACCCCTCTCCCTCGATTTCTCATCAACTGCAACTGAAACCCCTAACCGCCAACACCCCTCCTTCAAATCCCCCAACCCAAACCCTATCATCCTATCACACTCAGCCACCCAACCCCACCCGAAGCCTGCCAATCTCTCGGCTCGCCCACTATTCTCATCTAACATCACCCATCCTAACCCCCTCCCTCCACTCTCTCCGCCACCGCCCCATCCCGCTCCAGCACCGAGACCATCCTTGGCTGCCGATGTGAACTTTATCCTATTTAACGCCCGATCTGTAGCAAAAAACAGACATTGCATCTTTGACCTCCTCGCCTCTGTCAAACCAGACCTAGTTTTCATCACTGAAACCTGGTTCTCCGACGACTTCGGTCCAATCGCTAATGAAGCCTTCCCCCCTGACTACTCCCTCATCCCACTGAACCGTCCATCCAGGGGAAGGGGGGTAGCATTCGTCTTCAAATCCCTCTTCCGCGCCTCAATCATGGACAACCAACCCTCCATTCCATCCTGCGAATCTCTCCTCATTAAACTATCCCTCTCCCCGTCGCTGTCACACAGCTTCCTAATATACAGGCCCCCTGGCTACGATAGACACTTCGCAAACAACCTTTGCGATTCTATTGCCACCCTCCAACTAAACCATTCCAACCTCACCCTTCTTTGAGACTTTATGGCTCGACATCCCCACCAACCCTATGACACTCACTAGTTGACGGTTTTGATGCAATTAATCTCCAACCCCACATAAACGGCCTGACTCACTATAAAGGACACACTCTTGATGCCATCTTTAGCTCCAACACCCTGATTCATCTAAAGCCGCCCACCCCTATCATCCGGTCCGATCATTTCATTCTCTTGTTCACCATCCACACACCCAACCCCCTTCCCGTACTCTTATCTAGTCCTCCGAATATATGCAAATGCTGGAAGAAACTAATAATCACCCTGGACCTAGCCGAGTCACTCGCCAGTCTCCTCCACCTACCTGCCGTCCCAACAACCAACTAACCCCTGAGGCCTTTGATTCATGGCTCCGGGCATCTCTGACGCGGCTCACCCCCTCGTGCAGACCATCAACCCGCCGTGGCCTTTTCCCCAGATGGTTTACTCCCGAGTTGAAGACCACTAAACGAAAATACAAATACCTAGAACGCAAATGGCAGAAAGAGAAAACCCACAAGAGCAGGACCACCTTGGCCCATCACCTGTATCGGTACAAGGCCGAAATCCGGAAAGCAAAAAAAGCCCACTACAACTCCCGAATCCTAAACTGCAAAAACCCAAGCAAAGAACTTCACAAAATTATCTCCAAATTCACCAATCCGGCCTGTAACACAACCGTCCCGACCCCGTCACAATCGCTGTGACTCACTCTCCCTCCACTTTTACTCCACAGCTATCGAAAGGACAAAAACTCTAACCACCAAACTGGCTCTCTTACAGCCACCAGGCAATCCACCACCCGTACAGGCCAGCCAATCAGCGGCGACCTCTATGCATCCGACATTCGAATCCTTTAGCCCAATATCACCAGAACAATTTCTCAAACTTCTATCTGCCCGCAGACCATCTGGATCACCATTGGACCCTTGCCCAGCCACAACCCTTAAAGAAATTTTTGCTTCCACCTGCGCAGGAGAACACGCAAGATCTTTCCAGACGCATTCAAAATGGTGCAGTCAAACCTCTAATTAAAAAACCTTCGCTTGACCCTCTCGAGCCCAAAAACTACCGCCCCATCTCAAACACCAGGTTCCTTGACAAACTCAATGACCGAACCGCCTACTCCCAACTAAATGCCTTTGTTGAAGCCAACAATCTCCTACACCCCGCCCAATCAGGGTTCAGAACTCTTCACGGAACTGAAACCACCCTAACCTCGATCTGGTATGACCTTAAAATGACCGCTGACTCCGCGGGATGCGCCGCACTAATCCTTCTTGATCTATCGGCCGCCTTTGACACGATCAATCACTCAATCCTCCTTGACCGCCTCCACTCCCTAGGAATACGTGGAACCGCCCTTAAATGGATAGCTTCATTCCTCAAAGACAGGCACCAAATAACGACACTCTCCAACTTTACCTCCCAAGCCCGACCAGTCGACACAGGAGTCCCACAAGGAGCATGTCTATCCGCCCTCCTGTTCAATCTCTACCTGATCACCCTCCCACCAATAATTCGCTCACACAACATCCTGTGTTACAACTACGCCGACACTCAACTAATTCTAAAATTCTTGAACGCGAAACCTAACTCCCGACCTGACCTAACATCCTGCCTCGTCAACATAGAACGCTGGATGACCCAAAGCCACCTCTTGTTAAACCCCTCCAGAACAGAAATCATGGTTTGTGGCAACTCCGATCTTCTTCCGCACCCACTACCCTGGCCACCCGCCATGGGCAACTCACCGACACCCTCCAACAGTGAAAAATCTTGGTTGCACCCTGGACTCTGACCTAACACTCTCGCGCCAAGTCAACAATGTCTCAAAGTCCTGCCACTACCACCTCAAAAACCTTAGGCGCATCTTTCCATATCTCTCATTTCCCCACAGACTCTCCGCGGTCCAATCGTTATATCAAGACGGGACTACTCAAACCCTCTATACCTCGGAATACATGCCTACCAACTGAATAAACTCCAAAGGGCACAAAACGTGGCGGCCAAAATGCTACTTGTGCTCGGTCCAAAAGACCACATATCTCCAGCCCTTAAGACACTGCACTGGCTTCCAGTAGCCCGTAGGGTGGCTTTCAAAACCCTATGCCTCTCCCATCGAGCACTGCATAAAACTGGACCTCAATATCTTCAAGACAAACTAATACCTTATCATCCCACTCGCACCCTAAGATCAAGCTCAGCCGGCCTCCTAGTAATTCCTAAGACAAACTCAGTCAGGTTAGGCGGATCTTCTTTCACAGCCTTAGCCCCAACCCTATGGAACTCCGCTCACCCCACATCCGCCTTACTGAGGATTTAACGTCCTTCCGCAAACTACTGAAAACCTGGCTCTTCCCCTAAAACCAACCGGTTTCCAAACTAGCATCATCACAATCACCACCGACCCAACAAACTACCTGAAGCGAGAAATTGACAGCTAATAAACTCGAATGTAAACTAAGAAAGACAAACAGATCTAAAGAGTAATGTAGATCAAAACAATGAAGTGGATTATAGGAATAAATCAGTGGGAAAATAGGAGATCTAAACTGATGAAATGGACACAATAAATGAGGAGGGACATAGTAGGAAGATGAAATAGTTAGAATGGATGAAGTGGATAGAACAGATGAATGCGCGAAGTGTAAGAGCTTATGGATGGAAGAACAGACGACTAGAAAGACCAAATGAGTATGGAGATCGGATGGAATAGATGAACTTACTAAAGCCAATAAGTGTGTAGAGTGGTTGGTGTGTGTAGAGCAGACCAGCGTGTGGAGTTGAGTACGTGCAGAGTTGATGAATACGTAAACACAGAAGAAAATACAACGCAGAAGGGCGTAGAACTGATGACTACACTGAACGCACGAACGTATCAACCGTATGAACGTCTTGACCAGACGAACGTTGTAATAAAGGACGAGCGTGGAGAGTGGACGAGAGCGGACGAGGGTGGAGAGCGGACGAGAGGGTGGAGAGCGGACGAGAGGGTGGAGAGCGGACGAGTGGGGGGGAGCGGACGAGTGGGGGGGAGCGGACGAGTGGGGGGGAGCGGACGAGTGGGGGGGAGCGGACGAGTGGGGGGGAGCGGACGAGTGGGGGGGAGCGGACGAGTGGGGGGGAGCGGACGAGTGGGGGGGAGCGGACGAGTGGGGGGGAGCGGACGAGTGGGGGGGAGCGGACGAGTGGGGGGGAGCGGACGAGAGCGGACAAGGGTGTGGAACGGATGAGCGTATGTAGAGCTAATGAGTGTATGTGATACAGATGGATGTGTGAAGCAGATGAGTGTGTGGAGCGGAGGAGCGTATGGAGCAGATAAGTGTGTGGAGCGGACCTCCGCATGGTACGAACAAGTGTTTGGAGCAGATGGGTATGTAGAGCGGATGAGTACATTGAACGGATGAGTATGTTGAACGGATGAACAGCACATAGAGCGGACGAGTATGTTGGACGGATGAGTGTGTGGATAGGATGAATATGTATACCAGATGTGTGTAGACCGGATGAGGGTACAGAACAGAGGAGTATACAGATTGGACGAGTATACAGTGCGGATGAGTGCGTAAGCAGACGGGAGTACATGCGCGTGGTAGACTGAGTGCACGCGCGGGGAGGACAAGAATGCATAGCGCACGCATGTGGAATCCATGAGAGCACGCGCAGCGGCACATTGGAGAATGAGAGAGACCAGTACACGCAAGGCGCACTTGAGAGTGTAAGTATGTCAAGCAGACAGATGTGTGTAGGACAATCTTGAACGCCTGAAATTAATAAAATCCACAGAGCAAACCTGATCGCATAGAATTGCGTGATGTACATATGTTTTGGAATGCAGGGAACATCTGAACGAGCATATATCATACCACACCCCACGCTTACTCTCTTCTTTACACCACCACTCCAATAGAACACAGGGATACTAGGACACCATTCGGTATAACTGTTCTCATATCAACATCTCCCGCTCTCCCCCCATCACTCTAAGTAAACACTGCTGGCTCCACACCCCCAGCTAGGCGTTTCTCCTCAGGCCTAATGCAACCACTCTCGGTCGGGATAAATCCCGTCAGAGCGAACACATACTCCTGATCTCTCCACCACCACACCTACCGCTAAGAAGCAGCTACCTACCACACGAACTCCGCACCAGCTGCACACATACCTGGTGCGCACATGCACCATTGGACTCTCTCTGCTCTCCCTCTACTGACTCGAACTTCGTTCCCAAGGGCGTTCAACCTACCAGCGCCTTCAGACCATACCAATGGTATATAAGGCGCTATATAAATGCAAAATAATAATAAGAGTGCTGCAGGAAACCTTAGAGCCAGGGAGAGGGACACCAGATTGTGTGCGTTGCTTGTAAGCTGGCCGAAAGCTTTTGGAAGATCCTGCGAATTGACCAAACCTGACCCCCCCCCCCCCCCCCCCTCAGTTGAGTGTGGGACCTCAGATGTGAGGAAAGCCCACCCTGACAGCCAGGAACTGCGCTTATTGCCATTTGCTGTACTGCAAGGAGCTGAAACGCGAAACAGCCACTGAAAGTAAAGTTTGCCGGTTGCCAGCTTTGACAGTGCCAATACAGTGCAGGAGTTCCGACATCCTCCCTCTTGTCCCTACGACTGAGGCCCAGGAAGAGCGAGATCTGCAGAGCTGCACAGAAACCGAAGGATTCAGCTGCATCTTTTTCTTCTTTACTAAAGGTACTGTAAAACTAGCCTAAGAGAACTTACCCCTTACTGTGGAAGTGTGTGAAATTTCTGCAACTCACAAGTCTAATCAGCTTGGTTCTTTTTATCAAAGACTCCCAAGAACTTGTGCAAAGACTTTTCCACTTACTTACCTGAAGTGCTGCATCCTATACTAAGACTTTTGCCCATTGGCTTAGCCTATTGAATTGATTGACTCTTCTCTTGCTATCTGTAAGTATTTTCCCTGCTTAAGGAAATTTGTATTTCTTGTGTTCTAATAACCTTTGCCTTTTACAAACTATCGAGAGTATTCTGTATGCCAGCAGTAAGGTATTAAAGTCCCCAGCACCCTTGTTACTGAAGTCATCTGTGGGTGTAGGTTGTGTCTGTGGGCCATCCCAAAAGGGCCTCGTCTTATCCAGAAACTCAGTGTACAGTATTGAAGTAGATTTGTGTGTTACTATCCTATTGCTCCCTTCTGAAGAAGGCTTTATAACCGACTGATAAATTATTATTTATGCAAGAAACCTTGAGTGTAAGAGTTTATTTGAATACCTGTAACTGAATCTTTGTGTAACTCCACTACAGCTCACATTTCCCATATTGAGATAAGCCTGGCTGCTCAACACGCTACCAAAACTGTGTAGTACAAGCTTTTACCGAAGGTTGGGTTGACTATACCTGTAGTCATAGTTTGTAGTGTTCCCAGAGGGTACTGCATTCTTTCAAACTTTGCCTAACATGGAGTAACGTTGACCATCTCTAAGAACCCAGCTCCTGGTTCCAAGAGACTGCAAAGTGAAGCTGTATCCTCATCCTGAGTCTCGTGTGGAGGACGGCCAAGAGGACTGCTGCCATGAGACCCAGTAGGTGTTGGTACCACCAGGCCAAGGTCACTTCTCTGCTGAGGAAGTGTGTGGAGGCCCTCTTGAGGGTCGGGATCTTGTTCCCATAGAAAAACTGAGCATGTGTTGCAAATGAGACCAAGAAGGTCAGTCTCTGCAAGGGCTGCAGCTGCGACTTCTTGAGGTTGAGTGAAAAATCCAGCTCGTGCAGTGTGTCCAGAGCGTGGGAAGTATGGTGCACTGATTCCGGAGAGGTTGCCCTGACGAGCAAGTCATCGAAGTACGGACAGATGTGGTGGCCCTGCGACTTGAGGAGGGCTGCCACTTTGTTCATCAGCCTAGTAAAGTCCCTGGGAGCAGAGTTGAGGCCGAAAGGAAGCACCTTGTATTGTAAATAGTAGCCCATGATCCGGAATTGCAGAAAAGAATGAAGAGGCTGCCAAATCAGGATGTGTAGGTACGCGTCCTTCAGATCCAGGGAGCACATCCAGTCTCCCTTGCACAATATGTCTATCAAAGCTGGCATAACCATCTTGAATTTTCGCAGAGTTCGGGAGAGGTTGAGGGTGGAAAGGTCCAGCACAACTCTCAGGCCCGCCTGGTTCTTTTTCTGAATGGGGAAAATCCTGGAGTGTAAGCCCAAGCCTCTCTGGGAGGCTGGGACTTCCTCCACTGCCTGGCTCTGAGCGACGGTACCTCCGCCAAAAGAGTTACTGTCCCAACCTGTGTGAGGAGGGGAGGGGAGGCGGTACCCCAGGGATACTACATAGGGGATCAAGGGATCTGTGAAATTCTGGTGCCAAACATGTGCATAGAGAGCAAGTCTGCCCTCCACTGAAGACACGTGGACCCAGAGGGGCGGGTCATGCCTTCTATCCCTCTGAGGCTGTTGCAGAGGAGGAGGACTGGAAAAAGCCCTTACACTTCCCCCCCCCCCCAAACACCCCATTTTTGTTGTTTGCGCCAATGTCGGTGAACGGTCAGGCTGCCTGGACCTCCGCTCTTGGAAGCCACGGAACCTTCCGTATGTATGCCCCTTGTCTGGATAAAGACTTGGCCATTTGTGAGCTTTTTCTTTTTGTCCAGCTCTGCGTCTGTTGTGGAGTAGAAGAGGTCACCACCTTCGAACAGAAGATCTAAGAGGCGTTCCTGGACATCCGGATTGAATTTTGTAGCATGGAGCCAGGCTGTTCTTATGTCCATGGCAATACAGATGGCACAGGCAGAGGTGTCAATGTGGGACACGGTGGACTCCATGATGTCCTGCGCCACCATCTTTGCCTCTGCCAATCCCACCTTGAATCGTGATTGGCTCTGTGCCGGAAGCTCTGGGAGGACATCCGCAATCTCCCGCCAGAGCCTCTGGTTGATGGCATGGAGTCTGCGTTGGCTTGACGAAGGTGCAGGGACGCGTTGGAATACAGCTTCCAGCATATTTTCCTCCTTGCCTAGTAGCGCCGCAGAGGAAGAGGCTGAGGACAACAGAGGCTTGGCGAATAGCGATGCCACAACGATCACCGAAGAGTGCGGCTGAGGGTGGGCCAATAGCAAGAGTGTATCCCCTTCCATCTGCCTGTAATTGGCATCCAGGCATCAATGGACTGGCTGGACTGAGTGGGGCTTGAGCTGGCCCTTTTCTGGCCAAGGCGACTGTGGTCCTGCATTGGGATCCCCGTTCTCACCGTGGGACGTAGCGTGAGGACTTCGATGAGGACCCCCTCCGATGGTTGCTCGACCTCTGGTTGAGGAAGGCCCAAGTACTCTGCCAGCCCCACAAGATGCTCATGGAAGCCTTGGCTGATGACTGTCGGGGTCGTCGTCCTCATCTGTGTCCACCTGAGGGTCTGGTTGGCCAGGCACCGGTGGAGGGGTGCTGGGCACCGAAGGCTGGGGTCTGCAGACCAAAGCCGGAGGCTGGTATAGAACCAGCTGTGCCAACGGTTGGGGGACCAGAGCACGCTGCTTAGGCTGAACAGGGGCCAGGAGCGCCTGTATTGGGGTCTCCGGCACCAGAGCCATTGGCGTGAGCACGTCCCTGATGGCGTCCCTATGCATGACCCCCATCCGAGGAGTTTTCATGAGCCCGTGGAATCGTTTGAAGTACTGGTCCTCGCAGGCCAGCGTGGTGGTAGGCGATATTGACGGGGTAGCGAGAGGCTGCTGGAGCCCTTGCGCGCCTGTATGGAGGAAAGGGGGACAGGAAGTAATTAGTGCCTTATCGCTTTGCGAAGGGAGAGGAGCCTTGCGGGTGCTGAACGGCTGTGTTCCAATGCACCCCTGGAAAGACCAGATACTGGGAGGGGCAAAACAGACTTCCTTTGGTCAAGGGAGAACCCCAGCTGATGAAGAACATCCGCCAATCTTCGGGTGACACCACCCTCACCAGCCAGTCGTCCAGATAGGGGTATAGGTGATGGGCAAGACCCACTACTGCATTCAACTTCGTGAAGACACGAGGGGCAGAGTTCAAGCCGAAAGGCAGCACCTTGTGCTGGAAGTGGTACGACAATCGTGAAGGAACAAGTTACTTACCTGTAACTGTTCTCCAGCATGGGTCTGGCATGGATTCACATGCTCATGAATATTCCCCGTCAGGCTGGGAATCCTCGGTAAAGAAAAAATCAGTATCATTTTCGTTTCTGATCTGTCTTTCTCAGTAGTAACCAATCGCTGGTGTCTGGGTCATACTGCCCCCAGCCAATGACTGCCCTCTCCCTAAGCCCCCGCCTCTGGCAGCCATCTTCAGATTTGGTAGCATGCAAAGTGGCAGTATGACCAAGTGAAGAGCCGCAGCGGGGCAGGAGGGAGGGCTTGCATGCAAATCCATGCCAGACCCATGCTGGAGAACAACAGTTACAGGTAAGTAACGTGTTCCTTCTCCAGCATAGGGTCTGGCATGGATTCACATGCTCATGAATATAAGAATATATAGCAGTATACATGCACAACCACGGGAGGTGGCAAGGCTCAACATGAAGCATTACATAAAACTCAACATCAAGCATATCTTAACCTCCCCACCAGGCTCACCTTAAGCGAAAAGGTTGCTCAGCACTGCCTGGCCGACACTGGACTCCTCCCTGGAATCCCGGTCGACGCAGTAGAATCTCGTGAATGTGTGCGTCGACCTCCACGTAGCAGCCCTGCAGATGTCCAGCAGGGGCACACCAGACAAGAACGCCGTGGTAGCAGCGATCGCTCAGGTCGAATGGGCTCTCGGACGGCCGGGCAACCGTCGGTTTGCCAACCGATGACAATCCATGATGCAGTCGGAGAGCCATCTGGAAAAGGAAGCCTTCAAGACCTTCAAGAGCCTTCCCTTGGTTCACAGGTCCAAAGTTCACAAACAGCTGTGATGTCTTCCGAAAACTCTTTGTTCGGTCCACGTAGAACTTCAGCGCTCTAGCCACATCCAGCGAGTGCAAAGTCCTCTCGGCCGGAGATGAAGGCGACGGGAAGAAAACAGGTAGAACCTAGGGCTCATTGAGGTGGAAGTCCGACGGTGCCTTGGGCATAAACGAGGGGTGCGTCCTCAGCGCCACCCTCGTGTCGTGAAAAGTCAAGTATGGAGGCTTGCAGGATAGGGCCTGGATCTCTCCCACTCACCGTGCGGAGGTGATGGCCACAAGAAACGCAGTCTTCCACGATAGGAATTTCAGCGGTGCCGAATGCAGGGCTCGAATGGCACCCCCATGAGCCTGGTCAGCACCACGTTGAGTTCCCATGCCAGGGCAGGGGCCTTCACCGGCGGGAACGATCGGAACAGTCCCTTCATGAATTCCTTCACCAGGCGATGGGACCACAAGGACGCCCGTCCTGTGGTTCTGGTGTATCGGGAGATCGCAGCCAGATGTATGATGGAGGCGTGAGCCAGACCAGCCTTGGCCAGCGACAGTAGGTACGGCAGCACTTGAGGGGCCATAATCCGTTAATCTTCTGTGCACGGCACCAGACAGAGAACCTGTTCCACTTATGTCCGTAGTACTTGAGAGTTGAGGACGCCCTGGCTTTTGCAAGGACCACTCTGCAGTGAGCCGGGTTATCGTACCCTCCAAACTCTAGCGCTGCAGGAGCCAGGCCTGCAAGTTCAGCGACTCCGGGTCATGATGAAGGATGGTGCCTCCTTCTCTGGAGAGAAGATCCGAGTCTGCCGGCAGCTTGACTGGTGGGGACGCTGACAAGTCCAGAAGGTCCGGGAACCAGATCTGCCTTGGCCACCCTGGTGCGACCAGGATCATCCTGCACCGGGACCTCTTGAGCTGGTTGACGAGTCGGAGCAGCAATGGGAATGAAGGGAACGCATAAAGGAACAGGCCTTCCCAGGGGAACAATAAAGCATCGCCCATGCTCCTCGGCTGGGGGAACCTGCTGGCGAACCTCTGGCACTTGTTCGTCGCTGTCGCGAACAGGTCGATCTGGGGTTTTCCCCCATCGTCAGAAGAGTCGATCCACTTGATCCTGACGTAGTTCCCACTCGTGGCACGAGCACAGCTCCCTGCTGAGTGAGTCGGCGATGGTATTTTTTTATCCCTGCCAGATGAAAGGGCACAAGAAACATCCCTTGGGCGACGGCCCAATGCCGCAGATCCTGGGCTTCCTTGTAGGGCTGAGGATCTGGTTCCTTCCTGCTTCCGGATGTAGAACACTGTGGTGGTGTTGTCGGTGAAGATTCTCACCACCTTGCCCTTGAGGGACGGGAGAAAGGACCCGAGGGCCCAGAACACTGCACGGAGCTCCAGGATGTTGATGTGGCGAGTCTTCTCCTCCGCGAGCTAGAGGCCTTTCGCATAAAGTTCTCCGTTGTGCGCACCCCACCCTTCCAGGGAGGCATCCGTCGTCACCGTTATCTGGTGGGATGGGGTCTGAAAGTCTGTGCCCGCCGTCAGATGAGCACAGGTGCCCCACCACCGGATCGCTCGTCGGAAGGTCTCGTTGAGCGGGATCCTGTCCTCGAAGCTGCCCGTCGCTTGGATCCAGCGCGACTCGAGGAACTCTTGCAGAGGGCGCAGCCGAAGCATGCACAGGCGCATGAGATATATGCAGGAGGACATCATCCCGAGGAGGGACTTGATGGACCTCACCCTGGCCACTTCCGTGGCCAGCAGGCGCTGCACCTTGACCAGGATGGCCTTCGTCCTTTCTTCCGACGGCGAGGCCAGGCGCGCCACTGCATCGAGCTTTGCTCCCAGAAACAGTGCGACTTGCGACGGTACTAGGTGGGATTTGGGAAAGTTGGAGAATCCCAGGTCCTAGAGCAGCTGGACGGTCTTTGCTGTGTGATCCACGGCGAGCTTCCTTGTCCCTGCTCGAATGAGCCAGTCGTCCAGGTAGGGGGTAGACGTGGATCCCCTGCAGGCGCAGCCGCCACCGGTGCGAGGCACTTAGTGAACACCCTGGGTGCCGACTTAAATCCGAACGGGAGGGCCTTGAACTGGTAGTGCCCTCCTTGGACCACGAACCTGAGGAACTTTCGGTGACCTTTCAGAATGGGGATGTGGAAGTACGCATCCTCCAAATCCAACAACAGGAAATCGCCCTCCTCCAGCTGTCTCGGCACGTGCTGGAGGGTGACCATCCAGAATTTCTGTGCCTTGATGTTATTTGTTCAGCCGTCGCAGGTCCAGGATGGGGCGCCATCCTCCTGTCTTCTTTTTTACTAGGAAGTACCTTGAGTATACATACTCCGGAGCCCCGGAGCCTCTTCGGGACGAGCTCGTTGACACCTTTTCTGAGCAACGCCCTCACCTCCAAGAGTAGTTGAGGGACGCGATTTTCCTTCCTGACCACGGGTGTAATGCGGGGGCACTTTTTTAGAAATTCGAGGGCGTCCAGCACCCAACGGTCGGTGGAGATGGACTCCAACATGCTGACGAACTTCGCCAGCCGGCCTCCCACCGGGGTGCTTCGGTGGGGGCCCGACCCCGCTGTCTGTTCAATCTTGCTTGCCGGACGCCTTGCCGCCTTGGCCTCCCTGGCGACGACGGCGGGGTCCCCCCGACTTGCCTCGTCCTCTATAGGCTTCCTGCGACGAGGAGCGGGCCGCTTGGCAGTACGTAGAGGAGCAACCGCCGAATCCTTTGGAGGCACTCTGCTTGCCTCCGGCGCTCCGAAAGGACGGCCTCTGTTGCCAGGGGACACCTAGGGCCCTAGCAGTCTGTGTCCACCTTGATGGCTTGGAGGGACTCATCCACCGTTTTCCCAAACAGGTTGTTCCCGTCGAACGGCATGTCCAGCACCTTGGCTTGCACATCCTGGCGGAAATCTGTCGTCTTGAGCCAACCTCGTCGTCTAAGACAAATGCTGTTGCCTAGCTGGCAGAAACTGGTGTCGGCAATGTCCGTTGCCATCGTAACGGCGTGGTCGGACACCACTTCGCCTTCTTGCAAGATCTCCAGGGCCTCGGCCCTCTAGTCATCCGGTAGGAAGTCCAACAGGGGGACGATCTTGAACCATAAGTCCGTCGTAGCGGGCCACGATCGCGAGGGCTTTGGCCGCCTTAATCGTTGTTGCCGCCGACGAGATAACTCGTCGTCCCATTGCGTCCAGCTTCTTCCCTTCGCCGTCCGGCGGGGAAGTTGATGTTGAGACCGACGCCCCCCCCGCTTTCTTCTTGGCCGCCGCTGAGACGACCGAGTTCGGGGTAGGTTGTGCCCTAAGGCACAGAGGGGCCGCGTCGGGGACCCGGTACTTCTCGTACCGATCCTTCTTGGCAGGCATTCTAGAAGGGTTCTTGAGAAGGGTGAGACCCTCGTCCCAGATGTCATCCAGCAGAAGCACGGCGAGGACTGACTTCCTTCTGGCCTTGCCCCATTGGTAAAGGAAACCTTCCTTCTCCTTGGGGCAGAGCTGAAAAAGCTCGGATGCCCTGGCAATCGTTGCGTGGAAAGATCCGATCTCATCGGACGGGGAGGCCCGAGCTGGTGATGGGAGCTCCGTCCCGTCGTCACCGCCGTCATCCGTCGTGGCCTTGTCTGTTGCCGTGCCATCCCCAGGGACGGGGGTAAAGGCCGAGCAGGCCGCGAGGGCTGAGAAGGCGGGGCTGGGTGGATCCGTCTCCTCTTGTTCGGGGGGCTTCCTGCCGGGACCGGCTCTGGTTCCTCTGCCGGACCTGGTACCAGGTCCTCTGTTGGGGGTAAGGGCAATCTCGTCCTCATCTCTGAACATAAGGATTGTATCACCAACAAAATGACCGCCGAGTTATCCTGAGGCTCCGGAAGAGACGGCTGACTAGGACCCTCACCAGTGCCGCAGTAACTTTCATAGTCACCCTCGTCGGGATCCCTCCCGTGGAGACAGGCCTCCTCGACGCCCTCGTCGAGGCCCTCTAGGACTTCTGCCAACTCCTCCTCGGATGTTGTGTCCACAATGGCCACCCCTCCCCCCCCCCTCTTTCCGCCGGGGTCTTCACAGGGGTCTTTTCGATAGGTCTGAAAGAGGCTTCTCTCTGCGGAGGCAGGGAGACTCTGGGCCCCGAGGTCGCCTCCACTGGTGTAGCCTCCACAGGCTGCGCCCGGGCCGCCGCGACTCCCTTGATAGAGACCTTGGCCGGGTGAATCAATGCCTTCACCGCCTTAGGCGCGTTTGAGGCCTTCACCTTGGAGGGGGGGATGGGGCGGTCACCGCCTCGCTCCCCCTCGGCCGAATCCTTCGAGATCGACCAGGACCTCTCCAGAGGCTTACCTGGGTTCTCAGATTTCCTCTTCCCCGAACCAGAGTGTTGGCTCGCGGTTGATGGTGCAGGGGAAGGTGCGCCCTGCCTGGCAGCCGAAGAGCCCGACCGTTCGGCGCTCCTAGTGCCCGCGGAGCTTTGCCTTCTGTTGGGCCCCCGTCGCCGGGGCACCCTCACAGGACTTACAAGACTGCTCGGACTTCTTCTCCTTCTCACCTGACGGACTCCTTCCTTCCAGCCAGTTGGAGAGACGAAGGTGTCGGTCCCCGATGGTCCGTTCCGACATGTTCCTGCAAAACGCACAGTCCTTCTCCACATGCATTTTGTCCTCATGAAGGCAGTAGAGACATTTCAAATGCTCGTCCTCCTTGAACACATTCTGTAGCTGGCATCCAGGGTAGACCCTGAACAGCTTTCCGGGCGTCGAGCTTCCTTTCTCCTGGGCCATGTTCAGGTAGGCCACAGAAACTTCTGGAATCCTCCAAGAAGCGTAACTCGACAAAATCTTCACCCATGAGGGGCGTAGAAAAATCCGACACGGATCCCCGTTAATCAGATGTAGAGACGGTGAAGCTTGAGGCTCAATTTGACCGAAAAATGAGAAATTCTCTTTGAAAGCGCGAAAACGCAGCAAAAGCTCGAGAGCTAAGCATGAGGACTCCCAACACTTGAGCGTGCAGTAAAAATCTGAAGATGGCTGCCAGAGGCGGGACTTAGGGAGAGGGCAGTCATTGGCTGGGGGCAGTATGACCCAGAGACCAGTGATTGGTTACTACTGAGAAAGATCAGAAACTAAACTGATTTTTTCTTTACCGAGGATTCCCAGCCTGACAACGGGGAATATTCATGAGCATGTGAATCCATGCCAGACCCCATGCTGGAGAACCGCAGAAACTTCTGATGCGGCTGGTAGACGGGCACATGCAGGTACTCATCCTTCAGATCTAGGGAACACATCCAGTCACAGGCACACAGACTATGTGCGCAGGAGTAATCGACTTGAAACACTCTAGCGGTAAAGACCGATTTAGAAATGATGGGTCCAGGACTACCCTCAGGCCAGCCTGGTTGTTCTTGGGTATAGCAAAAATCCTGAAGTGGACATTGGGGCCCCCATCCGATTGAGGAACCAGTTCTACCGCCTGCATCTCCAAGAGCGAAAGGACCTCCTGCAAAAGAGCCAGGGACCCAATCTGACGAAAGAGGAGAGGATGGTAGAGGTAGTGGAAGACTGAAGCCTGTGAAGACTATGTATAAGATCCAAGGGTTCTTGAAAAGAAGCTTCCAGCTGTCCTGGAAAAGAGCCAGTCGGTCCACCCCACCGAAGAGCTGTGTTCCCAGACCTTGACGTCACTGTTGCTTGGCGTCTGAGGGGCAGAGGGGGGAGCGGAAAAACCAGCACAAAGTCCTCTGCTGCTTCCTCCCATCGCTGGGTGACCCGTCAGGCCTTGCCATACAGCGGTCCTGGAACCCCTTGAAGCCGGTGAAAGCACAGGGTTTGAAAGGAGTCCTCCGAGACGTAGGGCACGGTTTCTCAGACCTGGCTTTGTCAGGATGGCCAAGGAATTGGTGGTTTGGGTGGAGGCTTTGTCAACGTATCAGTTGACGAAAGTGGTCCACGCGCTCAGCGGGCAGATCTAGGATCTACTCCTGCACATCAGATGAAAACCTAGTGGCATGCATCCACGACATCCTCATCTATACCCAGACACAGTTGTCTGCTGGCTTTATATGTGGGAGACCGAAGACTGAACAAGCTCCTTCACAATGGCCCAGGCATCCGCCAGATTGGCCTTTAAGGAGGCTTGCCTCTTCAAAGGGAGGTCAGGCAGAAACTGAGCTCCCAGCACAGCTTCTGGTTAGCTGTGGCTAAAAGGGCGTTGGCTTGCTGCAGATGCAGTACTGAAATGGCATAACAGCATTTCCCCAAAGAAGGACCTGGTCCTCCTTGGAAAGGAAACTGGAGGTGACTCCCGTGGAGGAAGATGACAAAGACAATGGTTTAGAATATAGTGAGGCCGCAGCCACCACTGAAGAATGTGGCTGCGGGTGGGAGGTCGGGAGGATTGGCTCACTGTCCGTCAGCCTGAACTAGATGTCAAACTTCTTGTTCATCTTGGTGTTGGCCCTGGGCATATCCCAGACCTTTCTCGCCACCTGCAGGACATTGTTCTAAAGAGGGAGGCCAGACCGGATTGTGGTGGCCAGACCGGATTGTGGGGCTCTTGCCCAAAACCTCTGCTAGCACTCCCAACTCATGGAGTTCTTGCTTGGGCAGGGGGATGCCCAAGAACTCCACCAGGGGCAGAAAGCGGTCATGAGCGGCCACAGATGCTTAAGGTTCATTGTCCTGGGTGTCATCATAGTCATCGCGGTCACCCCCATCCTCCCTTTTTCTTTTTTTTACAGACTGAGGGTAGTCCGGGTCCCAAGACAGGTGCCGGCAGGGTCCCCTTGGGTCCGGAGCTCAAGACTGGTACAATGGCTGGAGGCTTGGTGGTACAGGGAGACAGATGAGGTCTCAGACCCGAGGATACAGCTTGGGTCTTGTACACAAAGCAGAAGCGTCGATCACCGATTACTCCGTTAAGCGCCAAGCCCTCAGCCGGAGTAGTCGTAACACCCTGACTCGCGAGCTCCTTTAGGCAGAGCGCCCTCGACACCTGTGCAGGTAGTCATGCTGGATTGTGTAGAGGACAGACTCTTGGAGGAGGCACCCGACGATCCTTTACCCTTTGGGGTCAAAGAGGACGAACTTGATGTCAATAGAGTAGGCTGAGATCTGGTCCATTGAGCACTCTTACAGATGCAGATCATGCAGCCATGGGACAGCGAATGTGCAAAGGACTGGCTTAAATCAGCCCATGTTTAACAAGTGAGGTCTCGCTAGTATAAATCCTCTTTCATCATTTCTACTACACATTTCCCAAAATATGACATGCATTACTCACCGTAATAGCATTTGACGATTGCATCTGCTTAGATTCACATGCTGTGCATATGGCCCAACATCCAGTGGTAACCGCAGAGTATAGCATCTTGTCTTTCGAGGATCGAAAGGGGGCATAGGCGTGTCTGTAACACCATCCCTAACGTGACGTGTAGTGTACCCAAAATCCCTCACCGCCGAGGTCCCTCCGATTGTATTTTTTCTGCCATGGGGGAGCCAGAGGCCAACTTGAGTACGTAAGAGAGAAAGTAGTAAGAAGTCTATGTTCTTCCACCCGAGTGGGGAGCAAGGGTGGGTGCATGTGAATCTAAGCAGATACAATCTTCAAAATGCCATTACGGTGAGTAATGCAGGTCTTCTGATGCTCGTTAATCTGCTTAGAATAATATGCTGTGCATAGACTAGCGAGCAGTACCCGGAGTTGGAGGTGGGTTGTGAGAAGGAACAGTAGTGAAAAGAGGTCTTAGTACTGCTTGTCCCACCTGAGAATCAGACCTAGAATGAGTGTCTAGGCAATAGTGTTTGGTAACGGTGTGCACAGAACTCCAGGTTGCCGCTTTGCAAATGGACTCTAGGGGAATTGCTATGGAAGCACCAGTGCCTCAAGTAGAATGTGATCACCAGCTCCTTCAGGAGGCGCTGGCCAACATTGTCGGTTGTTCCCCTACGGCTTTGGCTTGGTTATCATCCTTTCTCAAAGATCGGAGAGCTAGAATACATTGGGGTGATAATTTCTCCAAGGCCGCTCCCATCCATTACGGAGTCCGGCAGGGAGCTAGCCTGTCACCTCTCTTGTTTAATCTATATATGAGAAGCCTCTGCGAACTCCTGGAACACATCGCGTTTTCTTTACTAATTACGCTGATGATACGCAGCTCATCTTTGAACTCACTGGTGATTACATCACTGACAGTGCTAAAAGCTCAGAGGTTTATAACATCATAGACCACTGGATGCAACATCATTGGATGTGTTTAAATATTACCAAAACAGAGCTGCTGATTTTCGGCACGCGACAGGCCAGATGCAAACTAGGGAATGAATACAAGTCCTTTACCATCAAGGACGCTAACATCCCGGTGTTGCCACATGTTAAAACTCTCGGGATGATGGTAGAGGCCTCAGTGGGCGCAGAGGTACAGGTAAGATACCTGCAGAAAAACACCACCTACTATCTACGACTTATGAAAGCAATAAGACCATTCATTAATGAAGTCAACGCTGCGACAATCGCTAGGGCCATCATCCTGTCGCGACTTGACTATGGCAACGCTCTCCTGCTAGGAGCCACAAAAAGGGAGATTCAAAAGTGCCAAGTCATACAAAACGACGCAGTTCGCATAGTTAAAAACATAAATAGAGAACATGTGTCAACAGGGAGAAGAGCACTACACTGGCTAAGAGTGGAGGAGAGAGTCAGGTTCAAGGCTATGACTATAATTCACAGATGCCTATATGGAGAGGCCCCTAGCTACTTCAAAAAACATTTCTCTTTCTATGCTCCTGGAAGATGTCCAAGATCAGCCGACAGGGGCATGCTGAACAGACCTGGGCTAAGTCCGCACTTGGGCAAGGCAAATCTTTCCCGGCAAAAGCAGTAGACCTCTGGAACAAATTGCCGACGGCTTTACAGCTTGAAGCTAACTACCAGAGTTTTAGGAAATCGCTAAAAACCTCGTGGTTTCAATGAGCATTAGAGCTTCGTTTCCCTAGGTTTTCTACCTGTCTTAATGAGGTGTTTCGTGTTTCTGATCTTCCTGGTTTCCCGCGCCCCGATGCCCGTGGGCTACTGGCATGTAATAAACACGCACATAGCACGTAGGCTTGAAGGGCAGTTCTCTTAGCAAGAGTAACAAATTGTGATGCATTTGACTATCCGCCTTGAGATAGCTGATTTGGAGACAGGCTCCCCTTCTCGGCCAGCTGCCACTGAAACGAAAAATTGGTTCGTTTTCCTCAATGGTTTTGTTCTTTCCAGGTAAAACATGACTGCCCTGCGCACATCTAACGTGTGTAGGCTTCTTTTGGCCATGTTAGAGGGGTTCTGGAAGAAAGTGGGCAGTTCTATTGACTGGTTCACGTGGAACTTGGAAATAAATGTAGGCGCAAATTGAGGGCGAGTGCGCAGAACCACCTTATCTCTGAACAGTAACAAAAGGGTCTAGTACTGAAAAGGGCCAGTAGATCACTAACCCTTCTAATAGAAGTGATAGCCACTAGGAAGGCTTTCTTATAGGTAAGGTCTTCTAGACTTGCTTTGGAACCCCATGAGTCTAGACAGAACCACATTTAAGTCCGATCCAGGAGCTGGGTTAGACGTGGGGGGATGAATCCTTTAAACCCCCTTCATGAAATCCTTGATAACTGGCATCTTCCACCACAACACCTTTTGCTGTGAGGTAGTGCAGGCTAAGAGCAGCTAAGTGAACCTTTAGGGAATTAAAAAAACAGAATCCAGTAAGTGGGTCAGGTACAATACAATCTGAGTAGGAGAGCAGTCAATGGGATTGGCGCCCTTGGGATTACACCAGATAAAGTTTCAATTTACTGGAATAGCAAAATCTGGTTTTCTCGCTTCCCTGAGTATGTCCATACATCTGAGGGAGTTGAAGGTGTCCAAACTCTGACCGCAGGAGCCAGGCCGCTAGGTTCAGAGTTTGCGGGCATGGGTGCAGTGTTTGTGCCCTGTCCTGAAATAACGTTGTACGGGCAGGGCAGTTTCATAGGAGGGGAGAGAGACATCTCAATCAGATGAGAACCAGGGTTGGCGGGCCCACCAATATCATGGTGACTGGTTCCTGGTGCATCTTGTGCACAATCTTGAGTAAGGGAGTCGTGGGGGATGGGGAGGAGCGTAAACATTTCCCTGATCATGCTATCCAGAGCTAGTTCCCCTTGGAGCGTTTGTGGGTACCTGGAGGCATAATCTTGGCATTGAGCGTTCTCCAGAGTTGCGAACAAGTCGATCTCAGGGAAACCCCATTCTGCGACAACGTTGGACGATGTCTTCGTGTAGTCGCCATTCGTACTCTACGGGCAGTGGGAAATCTCTGCTGAGCAATTCTGCCAGAAAATCTAGTTCCCCTGGAACGTGTTGGGACAACAGGAACATCCTGTGTTTGAGAGCCCATATCCAAATGTTTTGGGACAGCTTGGATAGCCCGGAGTGTGTGTGCCCCCTTGTCTGTTGAGGTAGTACATGGCTGTGGTGCTGTCTGTCAAGATCAGGACTGTCTTCTCCTATAACTGTGCCTGAAAGGCTTTCAGTGCTTTGAATACCGCTAATAGCTCCAACAGATTTGTGGTTGGACGCTATTTGTGGGAACCACACGCTGTGTGCCATCTGCTGAAGCAGGTGAGCCACCCCACCCCGTGAGGTGCAGTCGTGAGAGTGGCTACTACTGCAGGGTGGTGAAGGTTTTCCCCTCGACCACCACTGCAGAGAGAATGAGGGCTGGCGAGACAACTACCAGATCTTCCCATGGTCCGCTGGATTGAAACCACTGGCCGTTGAGCCACTCTTACATGGGACGCATGCGCAAACGCACGTGAAGAGCTAAGTAAATACAGGACGCCATCATTCCTAACAGTCGCATGGCCTTGCATACAGTCACTTCCCGACTGGCTACATACTGAGGGATCTGAAACAGCATGTTTTCAACCCTCTCGCTGGAGAAGACAAAGCTGTCTTGTACGAATAAGAGCCCCTAGAAACTGACTTGACTGGGGTCTAGGCTGGATTTCTTCTCTTTGATGGAGAATCCCAGACTGAATAAGAGGTCTATTGTCTTCATAGTATTCAATAGGCATGTTTTGTAGGACTCCCCTGTTATGACCCAGTCGTCGAGATAAGGGTAAACCGGGACAGATAGTCTGCACAGGTGTGCTGCTGCTACTGCCAGTACCTTTGTAAACACCCTCTGTGCCGAGGCAATGCCAAAGGGGAGTACTTGAACTAATAGTGCTTGTCCTCTATCATGAACCTTCGGAATTTTATGTGTGCTGGCAACATTGAAATATGAAAGTATGCATCTTTCATGTCCGGTGTTGCCATGTATCCCCCGTTTCAACAGCAGGATTACTTCCTGTAAAGTGACCATGCAATGAGGTTTGACAAACTTGTTCCCTGGGTGCAAATCTAGCACAGGGCGCATGGCAAGGTCCTTTTTGGGTACAAGGAAGTGCACTGAATAAATACCCTTGTTTACCTGTAGAATAGGGACTTCTATGGAGTCCTTTCCTAGAAGGGTCTGCACCTCTTGCAGTAGGATTTGTAGGTGGACCGGCGTCATCTTGGTGGTCTGAATTGGGGTGGTCGGGCAAATTCTATACAGTACTCGTGGGCGACCGTCTTGAGTACCCACTGGTCTGTTTTATTCCCTCCCATGCATTAAGGAAAGACGTTATACACCCCTCCCCACCCCCCGACTGGGGTTGCATGTGAGGGGACCTGGATACGCAGGTCATTTTTGACCAGAGGCTGGAGCGCCTCTGGGGTTGGAACCTCGTCCTCCACCTTTCCCATGCCGCTGTCCTCCGAGTGGATAAGTGGTGGAGGTATTAGACCCTTGACCCGAATTCCAGTTTCCTGCATTATACTGGTTCTGGGACAAACGAGACTGCACACGAAAGGACTGGCGGAAGCAGCTTCCTCTCCGAGGAGAGGGTTTCTGGGTAATTCATTGAAGGGACTTGAGTGTTTCATGCTCTTCTGAAGGGAAAAATAGAAAGATAATTAAAATACATTCAAATTTCAAAAGCATCGTCCACTGCCTTGCCAAACAGGTTTGTCTCCTACGTGGGTTTGTAAATCAGTAATGCTTGGGTCTCTGGCTTGAAACCGGAGTTCCTCAGCCATGCAGGTCTATTGAGCAAGGTACCTTGTGCCAGGGTTCTCCCCGCTGTCTTGGCAGTGTGCAGAGTGGTTTTGAGCACACTCTGGTTCACCTGCTTGCCTTCGGAAACTACAGCGAGCAACTTAGTTCTTGTAGGTTCTGGCACTTCCTGAAGGCCTTCTTGCAGAAGGTTCCACTGGACGTATGCATAGCTGGCCAATAGCGAGGTGTTATTGGCTATACGGGTGGTAAATGGAGCAGCTGTTGTTACTTTTTCCCAGTGCATAAAGTCTCTTGGATGCCTCATCGGGTGGTGCCACTTCTGTAGACCAGGGAACACCAGTCCGTTTTCTAGTAGTGGTAACCACCAACGAATCTGGAGTGGCATGACCCTCTATTTAGGCAGGGTCGGTCAGAGAAGGCCGAAACAGCTTCTCCACCCTAGGGTTCACTGCCCTGGTCTGGTGTCAAAGAAGGATCCAATCTCCTCTTGATTGAGTTCAACAAGGGGTTGGCCTGGCTGGAGGTTTTTCTTTGAGTATATCCTCCACGAAATCAGAATCTGGTAAGGCCTCTTGAGTGGCGATCTGAAAATGGTCAGCCGCCTTATTCAAGATGGCGTTGAACGCCATCTGGTCGTCCACTGGGGAGGCTTGTCGAGCCGGAGTGGGGAGAGGGGGGGCTTTAAGCACAGGACATCAGGGTCCTCGCTGGGAGTAGGGGACATCCAGGGTTGAGCATCAACCCGCCGGATGCCCTCCCAATTGTCCCCAAAACCTGTCTGATCATCCACATTGTTGTTTTCCAGAGAGGCACCATCTTCATCCTGATCATAAGTGTCCAGAACATCATCATCTGTGAGGACACAAGTAAACCCTTCATGTGGATCTTCCAAGGTCCTTTGAAACCTGGCTACAGGAGTCGAAGGACATTTTTTGAGGCCTTATGGAGCAAGGGTCTCAGAACGAGACCAATGTTTCTAATCTGTCCATACATCCCTCACATTTCACCCTGGTCCATGAGGATGAACCAGAGGGGTCCAGGGGAGGAAAGTGTTCATCTTCCCTGTGACTGAGATTTTTCCCCTAATGTGCCTGACAAAGGACTCTTCATGTAGTCCTGGCGGGCTTCTGGGCACTATCGTGTCCAGACATGTCTTTCAGCCGTTCTTTGTGCTTCGCCGCCTCCTTCAACCGCTCCTTCAGTCTAACTGGCGAAGTAATCCTAGCGATGCTCTCGTATATTGTGGGAGCATCCGGGCAGTCTACCGGCTGAACCGGAGGCTGCTGAACCGGAGGCTGAGCGGTGGATTTGATACCACTGGAACAACCGGAGGCTCAGCGGTGGATTTCGACACCATCCGGGTCTTAAGCAGCATCTGCACGTCCTACCTGGAGCACCTCGACGTCCACGCGTCTTAGTGTTATCGCCCTTTACTTTGGATTGCCCAGTCGCAGGCCGCGACTGCAGTTGCATGGAAGGCTGCTGATCAGAGTATCCCCGTCGAAGATTGACGGTTCCGTTGGCGCTTTGACAGTGCTACTGAAGCAGAACCTTGGGCTGTGTTGGTGTTATGATCGTGTGCGCCCCCGTCGCTGGATTTTTTTCCCCATAGTGTATCAGGCCTGGTGGGGACAGGCGCCGTGGACCAAGAGCAGTCCGCCGTTAGGTCAATGGCTTCCGACATGGGAGGCCTGGTCATTGGCGGTTGCAATAGCGGGGCAAGAAACATTCGGCCTGCAACATGAGGTAGGCCGCCCAACGCTTCAAGCGGCGCTCCTTAAGCGTCTTAGGGTGCAGGAGTCACTTTGTTGTGGTCGAGGTGCAGACAATTGTTGCACCGAGCATGCTCTTCTTTCCAAGGATATTTGGCCCTGCACGAGGGACAAAATCTAAATGGTGTCTTTTCCATAGCGAAAGACAATTATAGCGATGAAAAAAAAAACAGGGCGCAGAGAGGATGAAAGGCATACTTGTGTAAAGAAAATGTCCACCCTGACCCCACTCTCCCTACTGTGTAGGCAGGCCAGAAGGCCCGGCCACATTGACAGCAGCGCCGCTGAGATCAACAGACGTCGAAGGTCTGCAGCAGTCTGCGGCGTTTCACAGGATTCAACAGTCGAAGTGACTTAACAGGAATAACGACAAAGTCGATCATGACAATAACGCCATCTCTATGCAAGAGCTCCGCATAGGGCGACCAGTAATCTGGGTGCAAAATAACAATCTGAGGGACCTCAGCGCGTGATAGATTTTGGGTTAGTGTTACAGATATACCTATGCCGACTTCCCTTTTCGATCCTACAGATGCAATACTCTGCGGTTACCACTGGATGTCGGGCCATATACACAGCATGTGATTCTAAGCAGATTAACAAGCATCAGAAATACATTTTACAGGCAGAGAGGCAACACTGAATACTTTAATCGCAGCAGCGACATCTAGAGCTCTCACTGGTGGGTACATATATTCTTTAGGTATGAAGAAATGACTGACAAGATCATAAATAGGGCTCCTTTCCATAGTTTACACAAATACAGACCAACCAAAAAAAAAAACCTTATGATTATAATCACTGCCCAACACCTACGATTGCTTTTGGAAATCGCAAGGCAGGACGACTGCAAAAACATCTGTCAAGGACAAGTTAATCATGTTATCCTCCATCTTAATTACTAATGCAGGATTTAAAATCAGGAGAATGAAATCTCAGGTACTTGGGTTTACAATTGAAAGTTTATTTCTTAAAGTACACCAAATAGGATGCAAGCACTTTCATAACAAATATACAGAAAAGAAGTACAACACAGAACAGTACTTTAGCTTAAATGGGGGAATCTTGTTCAGTGTTAGGGCATACAGTCCCAAAGGCTCCTTTACTTCATTTCTCCAGTTAATTTACAAGTAAATCAATTAAATATTGTTTTGTTAAAAAATGTGAAGGGTGGAAATGGAAGTTAGTGCATTTCATTAAAATAACTCCAAAATTGAAATGTCATGCCAGATACAGTAAAACAAAAATGTACAAATTTGCGCAAAAGGAGATAACAGCCACCTTTTCCGCCTGAACAGTCCAGAAGAAATAAAATTACTACAAATACAGCAGGCAACTGACTGTTGGACTGAAGAGTATTGGGGATATATAGCGTTGTACTGAACCTCAGTCTCAAATTGTGCTAAATGCTTATACGTATGGCACATTTTGGTCCATGATGGGGCGGTTTATGCCAACACAGATCCCATTGGTTAGAGAAATCTTAAATTGTCGCTCTTTAAATGCCAAGAGTATGTTGGAAGATTAAGGCAGGAGTTCCAAGTTATTTATAGGAAATAGTCAGGAGTACGGCGAGTAACGTGTGGCTCTCCACGACGAGGTGCCGGGTCAAACTGAAGGCTATGTACACAAAGGGAAAAATAGAAAGATAATTAAAATACATTCAAATTGACAAAAAACACACATTTGGCAAAAAGTTAGGTATAAACAAGGACATCATGTCACCACACTAAAGTATGCTTGTCACCCCCCCTCTCCCCACCATCGGAATGTTCATAAATAACCAGTGATCAAGAGTTGGGATATTAACCATTTTACAAGTCTATAACTATGGTTCTTCAGTTTGTCAAAAAAGCTAAGAATTGTAGGACAAGTCAAAGGATGTGAATATAAAAGAGTGACCAGTTCTACAGATCAGTGGTGCACCAACACCCTAACAGGCCAATATTCAAAACAAAATAATTGGTGTAAAAAAAAAAATTGATCAACAGGCGACACAAAGCTTGACAAATGGGTTTGGAGGACTTCAACCAGTTAGTGTGAAAAGGCTTGTAGCTTCACTTTGATTACACAGGGTTCGAAATGGAGGGGAGCTGTGAGCCAATTAGATCATGTTTCTAGCATAGTAGAGCCTGGTTAGCTTGAAACCAACAGCTACAAGGAGCTACTTTTGGTTCCTAGGTCCAACTAGTGCTTTCCAAACATGTAAATGCAAGATTATCTTTGAGTATTTGAGAATGTTAATAAAGAAGAACACTTATCTAATACACATTAAAACACAATGATTCATACAAAATGGTCTAAACTTGAGTATCTCTGGAAGCTCCTGGTTCCCCTACAAGTAGCTCCTGCCTACAGGGTGATGCCCACCATCCAGGAGCAGGTTTTAGCTTCTGCTCATCAAATCTCAATTTCAAACCCTGACACTGAAGCAATGCCCCTAGAAAGACTGCAACCCCTGAACATGCAAGGTAAAACTTCGGCATGAGCCTGACAGCTTGAACCTAAAGAGCAGAATTCCTGTAATTTAGTCTCTAGTAACAAGTTAAAAAACACTAGCCAACTCTTCTTACTACACCCAGCTCAGTGCTCTGGACTTGATAAGGTTTTAGCCCCAGGATGGGAACAGTGGACCACAATTCAGTGGCAGTCGTCAAAACTAAAGTAAGACATGCATTACTTACCGTAATAGCATTTGCTTGTATCTGCTTGGATTCCATAGTCTGACATCCAGTGGTAAGTAACCGCGGAGTAGTGCATCCTGTCTTTTGGGGACCGAAAGGGGACGTCGGCATAGGCGTGCCTGTAACACTATCCCTATCGTGACATGTAGTGTACCCAAAATCCCTCACGCGCTGAGGTCCCTCTGATTGTATTTTTTCTGCCATGAGGGAGCCCAAGGCTACTGTGAGTACATGAAGAGAGAAGTAGTAAGATGTCTATGTTCCTTCCACCCCGAGCGGGGAAGTAGGGAGGGCGCATGTGAATCTAAGCACATACAATCATCAGAAATGCTATTATGGTAATTAATGCATGTCTTCTGATGCTTTTTAATCTGCTTAGAATCACATGCTGTGCATAGAATAGCTAGCAGTACCCGGAGTTGGAGGTGGGTTGTGAGAAGGAACAGTAGAGAAAATATGTCTTATACTGCTTGTGCCACCTGAGAATCAGACCTAGAATGAGTGTCTAGGCAATAGTGTTTTGTAAAGGTGTGTACAGAACTCCAGGTTTCCGCTTTGCAAATCGACTCAAGGGGAACATTTGCAATGAAAGCTATGGCAGCCCCAGTGCCTCGAGTAGAGTGTGCTCTGGGCTTGAAGGGCAGTTGTCTCTTAGCAAGAGTGATGCATTTGACAATCCACCTTGAGATAAACGATTTAGAGACAGGATCCCCTTCTCTACCAGCTGCCACTGAAACGAAAAATTGGTTTGTTTTCCTCAGTGGTTTAGTTCTTTCCAATTAGAACATGACTGCCCTGCGCACATCCACTGTGTGTAGGCTTTTTTCGGTCATTCTAGTGGGATTCTGGAAGAAGGTAGGTAGTTCAATCGATTGGTTCAATTGGAACTAATTGGAACTTCGAGATGAATTTGGGCGCAAATCGGGTTTGTGCGCAGAACTAACTGATACCTGTGCACTGTAACAAAGGAGTCTAGAACAGAACAAGTTACTCTTACATGGTAACGCTCTTCCGATGGGATGGTCCGACGACGTATTCCATATCTGACAGTAATCACCACAGCTGTGCTGCTTCGGAAAATCTTTCGGCGTCTGCGTCCATGACGTCGATACGCCGCCCTCGAGGACCTCCTCCGATGGCCGACGTCACTGGATGTTGTAAGTAGGACGCACGACTCCCGTAGCCCCTGTTGTAGTTTCCCCAGAACGTGTGGTACCAGTCTTCTGCCAGTCTGACCACACAGCCTTGCGGAAATGTAAGCTGCAATTGCATAAGAAAGGAAGGGAGGGAGCGATATGGAATAAGTCGTCTGACCATCCCATCGAAAGAATGTTACCAGGTAAGAGTAACTTTCTTCGAGGGGATTTGGTCCTCCGACGTATTCCATATTTATGACAGACTCCCAAAGCAATGCAAGGAGGTGGGAAAAGAATTTAGAAACAGAAATTTAGAATACCCAATCAAATTGCGGAGTAAAGGACCACATTGCCAAAGGCCAGATCCTGTCCCCGGATGGAATTGAGGGAGTAGTGAAGTACAAAAGTATGTACCGAAGCCCAGGTGGTTGCATCCCAGATGTTACGAATAGGAACACCCCTCTGTAGGGCAGTAGAGGCAGCCATACCCCTGGTAGAATGGGCCCGTAAGCCGACCAGAGGGTCCTTACCCGCCAAGCGGTAACACTCAGATAGCCAAAATAATCCAGCGAGACAGTCCGTTTCATCACAGCTTGTCCCAAATGCTTTCCAGCGTAATCAATGAAGAGTTGATCGTCCACTCTGACCCGGGACATGCGTGAAATATAAAAGCTTAACGCTCTCCTAGGATCAAGCCTATGGAGCCTCTCCTCTTCCTTACCAGGATGTGGAGGAGGATAAAACACCGAAGATCAACCTTCTGGCCTAAATGAAATTCCGACACCAACTTCGGAAGAAGTTAAGGACAACCATGGCCTTATTAAACACAGTGGAGGGTGGCTTAACTGAAAGTGCCTGTAACTCACTCACTCTGCGAGCAGAAGTGACCGCAACCAAAAATACAGTTTTAAGAGTTAAGTCTCAAAGGCTCAAACAGAGCACCCATCAGAAACTTGATAACAAGGTTCAAATCCCAACCGGACACCTGGAAAGGTGACGGAGGGTACACATTAGTGAGCCCTTTCAGAAACAGAAATTAAAGGAATTTTAAAATAGAAACTCTTCAGACGAGCGCTTAAATATGGACAGCGCCGCCAGGTAACTTTTAATGATACCCACTTAAAGGACCCTGTGGGCCAAAGAAAGAAAAAAAGAGACAGAACCATGAAAATGTCACATGCAAAAGGATCCACATTCTTAACCCTGCACCAGTCGCAGAACTTACGCAAACGGTACAGGGACTTTGTTGCGCGCCGTCTGGCCGAGAGCAACACCTCCATCACGTCTTCAGGGAGGTCCCAATCCTTATACCTCAACCTTTCAGAAACCAAGCGTGACGGTTGAGGGATCTGGTCTCTGGATGGAGAACCTGACACCCCCCCCCCTCCCGTGAGAGCAGATCGTCTCGGTAGGGAAGACAACGTGGCGGACAGATGGACAAGTTGAGAAGGTCCGGGTACCACGTCCTCCGGGCCCACACCAGAGCAATGAGGATCATCCAGGAACCTAACCTCGTAGTACTTGTGGGATGACTGGGACTGGAGGAAACGCGTACAGCAGTGGGAATGACCACTCCACCACGAACGTGTCTCCTAAGGCTCCTTTTGGAGGAAATTCCCACGAGCAGAACCTCTCGCACTTCCGGTTGACACTGGAGGCTAAGAGATCCACTTGAGGGGTCCCCCAAAGGGCGAAGATCTCCAGAAGAATCTCCTGAGCCAACTCCCACTCGTGAGAGATCGCGCTCTGCCTGCTCAGAGCGTCTGCCGTCTCGTTTTCGATCTAAACTTCCTGCTGGATCGCCCAGAGCCAGATCGCCTCCCTGCACAGAGGAAGTGACCCTGCCCCTCCCCTTTTTGTTGAGGTAGTGCATGGCCACCGTGTTGTCCGTCAGGATCAGGACAGTCTTTCCTCGCACAGTTGGCAGAAAAGCCTTCAGGGCTAGCCTGACGGCCCTCCGCTCCAACATATTGATATGAAGTCTGGACTCCAGAGACCAATGACCGCTGACTCAACTCGTTGGCATGAGCTCCCCATCCCGTGAGGGATGCGTCCGTCACAATCGTCACCTCCGGCCAGGGCAGCCAAAATGGAGCCCCCCTCATCAGATTGCCTTCGTCGGCCCACCACAGAAGGTCCTGGGCGACCGGGGACGGCACCTGAACAGGGTCCGACATCCTGCCGGAGGACTGAGACCACTGGAGCTTGAGTGCCCATTGCAAAGATCTCATCCTCAACCTGGCCTCTGGCACCAGAAGAATGCAGGATGCCATGAGGCAGAGTAGTCTCAAGAACTCGAACGCTGGGAGACTCTGGGCAAGTTGAAACTTGTGCACCATCTGCTGAATGTGAGGAGCCCTCACCTGGGGAGGAAAACACTGCCCCAGGGACGTGTCGAGCACTGCTCCAATGTACTGGAGCCTCTGAGTTGGTGTCAAATGGGACTTATTTAAATTGAGGAAGAAGCCCAGCTTGTGGAGGGAGTGGCAAGTGACGGACCAGTGATCCAGGACTTGCTCGGGAGAGCGCGCCCTGATCAACCAATCGTCCAGGTAGGGGTAGACGTGAATCCCCCTTTCCTGAGGTGCGCTGCCACCACTACCATGAGCTTGGTCAAAGCCCTCGGGGCGGAGGTCAATACGAACGGCAGGACTCGAAACTGAAAGTGCGAGTCGCCAACCGCGATCCTCAGGTACTTCTTGTGCTTTGGATGCATCGGCACATGAAAATAAGCGCCCTTGAGGTCGAGAGACACCAACCAGTCCTGAAGTTGAAGGGCCTGGAGGACGAGATTAACCATCTTGAACTTGTCCTTCCTGAGGCATTTGTTCAAACCGCGCAAGTCCATGATGGGTCTCAATCCCCAGTCTTTCTTGGAAATCAAAAAATAAGGGGAATACCATCCCTTGTTCCTCTCCGCTACAGACACCAGTTCTATGGCGCCTTTCTCCAGCAGGGATTGAATTTCCTGTACAAGGAGCGGATCCGGACTCTTCAAAGAGAGGTTCCCCGCTGGATTGTCTTGAGGCCTCTGCCGGAAAGGAAGACAGTAGCCGTGGGTTATGATCTCCAGAACCCACACATCTGAAGTAATGGCGCGCCACTCTGCAAGATGCTGCGCCAGCCTTCCCCCCCAACCGGCGAACCATGGGACATGGCCTCATGACTGAGCTGAAGCGGCTACGGCGTTGTCTGAGGGCAAAGAGGCAACAGCCCGAGCGGCCTTGGCACCTCGAGTAACTTGTTTTCCACCTGTGGCACTCCTACAGTGGCACCTCTGACTGGCAGCTCCTCTCACTTTACCAAAGGATGAGTAATAACGAAAGGAACCTCCCCTCCATTGCTGTCCCCTAGGACAAAAAGGCGGAGGTTGTCGAACTGCAGCACCCAACGACTTTGCTGCAGCTTTTGAGGTCTGCAACCTCTCAAGGCTCTCGTCAGCCTTGCTGCCAAAAAGATGTTCCCCGTCAAAGGGCAGGTTGAGGAGCCAGGCCTGCACATCAGGAGCAAACCCTGACTTCCGCAACCACGCAAACCTGCGTATCACGGTGCTCGCCGCCATGGACCGGCTGACGCAATCTGCCATGTCCAAACCCGACTGAACGGCCTCACACGGCATCCTTGCCATCCTGAACCATGGCAAGGAAACCATTCCGTTCATCCCCTTTGGGAATATGTTCAGCCGCTAAGTAAACAGTTCCACAGAGTGCATGAAACGTGACAAGGCACATACGGAGTTGGCCGCCTGAAGCGCCATACCCCCTGAAGAAAACACTTTCTTGGCCCAACCGTCAAAACGCTGGTCGTCCCTATCAGGAGGGATAGTAGGATACAACGCCTGCTTTGCCGGGGCCGTAGCCCCCTGAACCACCAAACTCTCCGGAGTGGGGTGCTTGGACAAGTAGCAGGGGTCGCTACTGGCTGGGCGGTATTTTCGCAGCAAAGACTTGCCCACTGCCGGGAGACTCTCCGGAGCAGTCCAAGCCGCCGTCACCCTCCTCTGTAGAGCCATATGAAACGGCAGTACCGGGTCAGTTGGTGGACCAAGGTCGAGGATATCCGTAAGGTCATCCTGAAGAAACTCCCCTGGGGGAGCAGACCATCCCAAGTACTCGGTGACCCTAGACATATGGCGCGAGGAGTCGGCATGAGTGCCAGGCTCAGGCCTACAAAACTCCACCTCCGGAAAGGTGTCAAGCCCACTAGCATCGTGCAGGGACTGCCTCAGGTCCTCAAATTGGCTATGGCCTGAGAGAATCTTGTCAGGCACCGTATTAAGAACCATGCCATCATCAGAGCCTTCATCCACCTCTGAAATAAACTCAAGATGGCGGTAAGAAGGCACAGAATGTGAACCAAAGCAATGCTTGACCTTGGCCAGAGCCTTTCTAGGGGGTTCCACCGAGCCTCGGGGTACCCCCGTCGACAGCCTCGAAAGGCGGCGAGTGAATCGAAGGCGGGGCCTCGAAAGAGTCCGTCGACGACCTCGGCACCACCAGCACCGACGTCTTCGAAGACATCACAGGTTCACACGTTCTCGAGCGCGTCGAGGACCGGGAAGACTAGAACGATTTCCCCTTGTCCGAGCAGGACCTCTCCCACAAATCGTGCCGACCACCCAGTCCAAAGGTGTGCGAGCGTTGTCCCTCAACCGATCACGACTGACCCCACTCTGAGGCACGGACGGAGCGGTGCCCTGCGATTCGAGAATCACTAACATTTTCTTCCCAAAGGAAGCCCATTCCTCCGGCGTCGCCTGCTTGGTGGGGTAAGTGATCGGAAGAGGACGGGGAAGGCGACCGATGACGGCGCTTCCAGGAGTGCCTCGAAGAGGTAGAGGAGTGGCGGTACCGACTCTGGGACCGAGACCCACTGGACTTCCGACGACGTAGAGAATCGTCTCTCGAATCGTCTGTCGAAAGCCCCGCAGACCTAGACTTCCGTGGCTTAGACACCTTACTTACCGATAACTTCTTGCGCTCCCGCAAAGCTTTAGACGTGAGCGACTGGCAGTCGACAGTCATCCGTGTCATGGGCCTCCCTGAGGCACCAGAGGCAGGTGTCGTGCGAGTCTGTAACCGACATCTTGGACCCACAGTCCCTGCACTAAGCCCGGACGCGGTGTGGAAGGCGAGGTAGACATCTTCACGAAGAAAGACATTCACGAAGAAAGATGTCACAAAACGAAAACAGGTTCAAAGAACCGACAAAGAACGCTAAAGAGTTGAGGCACGCAGAGATCTCCGAAGCGAACACGTTCGCGGAAAAAAACAGAACTGAGGCTACAGGCGTCATGCGTCCTACTTATAACATCCAGTGACGTCGGCCGGAGGAGGTCCTCGAGGGTGGCATATCGACGCAGGCGCCGAAAGATTTTCCGAAGCAGTACAGCTGTGGCGATTACGGTCATAGATATGGAATACGTCAGAGAACCCAATCCCCTCGAAAGTGCCTGTAGTTCGCTAACCCTTCTGATAGAAGTGATAGCCACTAGGAAGGCCGTTTTACAAGTCAGGTCTTTTAGACTTGCTTTATGCATAGGCTCAAAGGCAGCTCCCATGAGCCTGGTCAAAACCACATTTAGGTCCCACCCATGATCTGGGTGAGAAAAGGGAGGATAAATCCTGTTAACCCCTTCCATAAAGGCCTTAATCACCGGTATCTTTCACCACAACACCTTTTGTTGTGATGTGTAGGATGACAGTGCAGCCAGATTAACCTTTAGGGAATTGAAGACCAACCCAGTGTCCAACAGATGGGTTAAGTACAGCACCATGTGTGTGGTGAACAATCAATGGGATTGACACCCTTGGAATCACACCAGATGACAAAACGTTTCCATTTGCTGGCATAGCAATAACACGTGTTCGGTTTCCTAGCTTCCCAGAGTATGTCCATGCACCTCTGAGGGAGCTGTATGTGTCCAAACTATGACCTCAGGAGCCAAGCTGCTAAATTCAGAGTTTGTGGGCATGGGTGTAGGCTCTCTCCTCTGTCCTGAGACATGTTGTACAGTCAAGCTAGTTTCACTGGTGGGGAGAGGGACATTTCCATCAGATGAGCGAACCAGGTTTGGCAGGCCCACATGGGGGCCACCAGTATCATGGTAACTGGTTCCTGGTGCATCTTGTGCACCATCTTGTTGAGGTGGTGAGCTGGGGGGCGGGGGGTCTGCGTAGACAAATTTCCCTGACCATCTTATCCAGAGACCGTTTCCCTTGGAGCGTTTCTGCGGGTATCTGGAGGCGTAATCTGGGCATTGTGCGTTCTCCAGAGTTGCAAACAGGTCAATCTCTGGGAAGTCCCAGTCTGCGAAGACAAACAATGTCTTTGTGCCGATGCCATTCGTATTCTTTGGGCAGAGGAACATCTCTGCTGAGCACATCTGCCAGAAGATTGTGTTACCCTGGAAGATGTTGGGACAACCGAAACATCTTGTGTCTGAGAGCCATTATGCAAATGTTTTGGGACAAATTGGATAGCCCTGGAGAGTGAGTGCCCCCTCCCTCTTCCCCCAGTTTGTTCAGATAATACATTGCTGTAGTGCTGTCTGTTAGAATCAGCACGGTCTTCCCTTGCAGTTGCATCTGAAAGGCCTTGAACACTGCAATAGCTCCAGTAAATTTATATGGTTGGACGTTACCTGAAGGGACCACACTTCATGTGCTGTCTGCTGAAGCAGGTGGGGGGGGGGGGGGGCTCCCCCACCACCCTGTGAGGAGTGGAGAGAGTGGCTTCCACTGCAGGGGTGGTGAAGTTCTTCTTAAAGAGGTTTTCTCGACCACCACTGTAGAGAATGAGGGCTGGCGAGACAACTACCAAATCTTCCCATTGTCTGCTGAGCCACATGTGCAGCCACGCATGGGGAACCAAGTATATGCACAACGCCATCATTCCTAGCAAGCGCATGGCTTTGCGCACCGTAACCTCGCGACTGGCTACATATTTAGAGATCTGGAGAAGCATGTTCTGAACTCTCTCGTTGGAGGGGAAGACGAGGCAGTCTGCCGCCGAATTAGAGCTCCCAGAAATTGGTTTGACTGGGGACTAGACTGGATTTCTTCTCATTGATCGAGAAACCCAGACTGAAGAGAAGATCTGTTTTTTGGGTGTTCGAAAAACACTTGCTGTACGAATCTCCTGTGATGAGCCAGTCTTCGAGGTAAGAGTAAACTGGGACAGAGTCTGTGCAGGTGCGCTGCAGCCACTGCCAAGACCTTGGTAAACACCCTTGGCGCCAAAGGGGAGTAGCTTGAATTGGTAATGCCTGTCCTCTATCATGAACCTTAGATATTTCCTGTGCGCTGGCAACAATGAAATACGAAATTATGCATCTTTCATGAAACAAGGGGACTACATGGCAACATTGGACAACACTGGGATTACCTCCTGTAGTGTTACCATGCAAAACTTGGTTTTATGAACTTGTTCATTGGGTGCAGGTCTAGAACAGGGCGCATGGTGAGGTCCTTTTTGGGCACAAGGAAGTACACTGAATAAATACCCTCGTTTACCTGCAGAATAGGGAAGGCTTCTATGGCATCCTTTCCCGGCAACGCTTCCACCTCGATTCAAGATTTCCAGAAGGTCCTGTTAAAGGCGCCGTGAGCGTGGTTGTCTGAATTGTGGAGGTCGGGTGAATTCCATTCAGTACCCGTGGGCGACCGTCTATGACCCACTGGTTTGAAGTTAACCCCTCCAATGCCATGAGGAAAGAGGTTAATCGCCCCCCGACTGGGGAAACATGGGAGGGTACCTGGATCGGATGGTCATTTCTGACCGGAGGCTGCGGCTCCTCTCGGACTGGGGTCTCTACCTCTGCCGCGTCGCTGCCCTCTTGAAGGGTAGTATGCGGGGCTTCCTGAAGTTTGTCCTGTATTGAAACTCCCCGTGCCATAGTTACCTTGATTTGCATGGGAATGCCCTGGAAAGGACCGCTGGGAGTCACTACCTCTCTGGGGAGAAGGTCTTTGTGTGATCTGTTGCAGAGACAAGACTCTCATGCTCTTTTTTTGGCTGTTTCCAATGCCTCATCAACCGCTTTCCCAAAGAGGTTACTTTCTTCAATAGGCTCATTGATGAGTGAGGCCTGAGTTTCAGGTTTAAACCCTGCGGTACGCAGTCAAGCGTGTCTTGAGTAGGGTCCCTTGGCTCAGAGACCTCCCTGCTGTTTCAGCCGTGTCCAGAGTGTTCATCATCACATTCTGGTTCACCTGCATTCCCTTGGTTACAATAGCGAGAAATTTGGACCTGGCGTGTTGTGGGACCTCCTGGGGGCCCACTTGGGAGTAGGTTCCATTGAGTATCAGCATAACTTGCCAACAGCGTGGTATTTTCTATACGCGTAGTGTATGCGGCAGCCGAGGGGACTAGTTTGCCTAAGGCATACAGCCTCTTGGATTCCTTGTCCAAGGGTGCCTTCCCAGTGGCAAGGGGTACCCCTGCTCTTTTTCGGGTGGTAGTCACTACCAGAATCGGGGATGGCGTGCCCTTTAATGTATTGTGGGTCGGAAGGAGACTGGCGAATTTTTTCCCACTCTTGGGTTCACTGCCCGGGTCTGAGCCGGTGATACCAGCAAGGGAGCCAACCCTCTCTTGATGGAGTTAAGGGAGTGGATTGGCTAGATGAGGCTTCTAAGAATATCCTTTAAAAAGTCCTGCTCAGGCACAGCCTCTTGAGTAGAGATCTGAAAATGTTCAGCTGCCTTCTTCAACAGTTGAAGGCCATCCGGTCATCTACAGGCGAGGCCCGACGAGCCAGAGTGGATGGAGGGGAATCCAAACAATACATCAGTGTCCTGATCATGATGGGGAAGTGTCCATGGGTGTCTTCCAAATCGTCTGTGGCATCCGCCTGTTCCTCTTCATTGTAAATGTCCCTATGGTTGTCCATGTGGCCAAAGTCTTCCTGCTGGACGGGGACAGAAGGCTGATCTTCCTGATAAGTAGATTGAAGGTTAGGCTCTCCATGAGACCTTTTCGGGTGAGAATGATCAGACAAACTGAATTCTCTCCAGACTGTCCATACACCCCTTAATTTCTCCCTTGTCCATTTGGAGGACCCAGGAGGGCCTATAGGCGGAAAAACGTCTTCCTCCCTACGGCACTGACCAGTGTCTCTTAGGGTGTTGGAAACAGGCTCCCGACTGTCCTCATAAGTATCTTGAGAATCGGGGACCCATGGCGTATCAAAATATTTGTCTGCGGCTTGCCCCATGATTTTGGCAGAACTGGGATAAGTCCCACTGCCGCAGTAATTATCTCGATGCTGTCCTCGATAACCGCCGAATCAGCACGAGATAAAGGTTCCAATGGTCTATCGGTAGGTGTATTGCCTTGCGTGGCGTTAGGGGGCCTAGCGGTCGGTTTTTCGCCTAGTCTTGATTTTTGGGCCTACCGCAGCCTTCGGATTTCCGCGCTTAGACGTGTGAAGCTTTTGGAATAGCGCCCGCCCTTAATTGCCCAGTCACAAGACGCGGATGCGGGGAAAGCTTTGGATCTGCACGATCCAGGGAAAACGCCGAAATTGTCGACGCTCCTGCTGGCGCTTTATTCTTTTTCGACAAGGATGTCGAACTAGGCGTAGGGGTTGTGTGCTTAGTGAGATGCGTTTGTACGCCCCTGTCGCCGGGTGTTCTCCCTGAAGCGTGACCAGAGTCAGGCCTTACAAGTGTCGGGGAAGGGCATGGCGGACCCAGAAGTGTCCACTTCAAGGCCCATTATTATATCCGCAACAGATGTTTGGTCATCTGAAGTGCCCCAGTCACTCTCAGCGGGTGTCGCGGTGGGGGATCCACCCGCGACATACCGTACGCGGCCCACCGCTTTACACAGCGCTCCTTAAGGGTTTAGGCCGAATGAGTTTGCAGGGCGCACACAGCTTTTCGTCATCTAAGGGGAGACTGGCGTTACACGTCCTGTGTTCATCCTTCCAAGGATATCTGACTGTACACTTGGGGCAGAACCTAAAAAGGAGTCCTTTACATAGCAAAAGGGGAAGACAACTAGACCAAAAGAGGAAAGGCATACCGAAAATACAGCCACCCCGACCCCACTCTCCCTACTGTAAAGGTCGGCCGGAAGGCCCGACCAGGTGGAAAATCCAGCCGCCGGATCTTAGGTGCCAAAATCCACTGCCGTAGACAAATCCCCCGCAGTCTTTGTCGAAGATGTTCTTGTGACTTAACGGGCACTAACCGACAGGTCAGCAGAAGATAAACAGCCTCTTGTGTAGAGCTCCGCTATAGGGCGACCAGTTATCTGGGTGGAAACCAATCTGAGGGACCTCGGCAGGTGAGGGATTTTGGGTACACGTCACGATAGGGATAGTGTTAGACGCCTATGCCGACATCCCCTTTTGGTTCCCGAAAGACCAGATGCAATACTCAGCGGTTACCACTGGATGTCAGACTATATGCACAGCATGCGATTCCAAGCAGGTTAACAAGCATCAGAAACCTCTAATTCCATCGAAGAGGTGGCAAAATATGGGAATGTACCCCTAGGCTAGACATGACATTTTTCTTCATGGAAGCTTCAAAAGTGACACATGGGGTTTGAAAATATTTTCTACCAGCAATGTAGATTGCAAAGGACGTGACATGAAAGCATGGGGTCAAGATGACGAACAGAATTAATATCGCCTGCAACTGGAAAACCTAACGAGGCAAAGACAAGAGGAAAAGAGTCTCCACCTTACACAGGTGGAGAGGAGAAAAAAATAATGCACATCAAATGGATTTAGTGGGAAAGAATTGGCTCCTGCGCTGTGACAGTCTCCAGACCCAGAGCACACGGAGAAAGAACTTCCGGGAAGATGTGGAGATCATGGCAAGAATGGGGTGGAAAACACATTTGCTGTTCCAAGCTTTAAAATCTGGGCTTTGCTGTGCAAGAAACTCCTTGGACCCATAAGCATGTAGAAAAGGGGAGGGCTTAAGGGTATGGGTGACCACTTTTTTCTTGCCCTCAATGGTCAACTTAATGGCACTCATCTAGGACTTGCACCTAGTATAATGCAGAGATGTTGGTACCTAACCGCAGTATAAATATGGTTAATTGCACACTTCATAATGTCGACCTGATTTGCTTCTGAGGGACTGAATATCTACCAATTGCCCCCTGGTAAGTGTGCTTCTAATTTCGTCACCTACTTCAAGTTTGATTTGCCAATGCCAGAAAGGTATGCGAGGTGCATAGCTAACTTTAGATTAATCTTCTTGCAAACAGAATCTGGCAACTGCCCACGTTGCTCCAAGAGGATAGGTTGAAGCTACAGAAGCAGTTGGATCAGATGAGACTGCTCAACAGCAAGGGTGGACAACCACACTATGCCTGAGGGAGAGGAAAGGTATTGGATGGCCTCTTTTTGCTGGGTTGGTAAAGTGGTGCTGTCCAAAGTAAACATGAATTCAGGTCTGATCCAATGACCACTGAGGCAAACGCACCCTCTTCAAAGACCGGATTCTTCGGACTAGGAAGGCCAAGAAATTCCATGAGCTCGATCATTAGAATGTGAAAAGCCATCTGAGGGAGAGTACGCATCAGTATCAGCCAGAATATCCAGACCATTTGAGATTGGTAGGGTCTGACGATGGAGCCATCTTTGTCCTAATTAGGGATGTGGGTTAAGGTTGCACTTCCAAACTTTGAATTGACATCAGGGCAGGTGCAGTCTGCTGCTACTGGGGCTTTACATGGTGCCAAAGGTGTTAGTAGAGTTTAATTAAGCCCAATCATGCCTAGGGAGGTCACGAGAGCAAGGAATCTGTTGAAAAACCGGTCCTCCAGAAAGGGCGAAACAGTGTTGCTAGCCCCTTGGTGAGCATGAATCAATTAAGCTGCCCAAGGCTTAGAGTGGCGCAAGCACAATGTGTAAGAGGTAGACAATGGAGTCTATTTCTGTCTGGGCAGAAAGGTGGTCTGGTTAGAAGGCACAAAAGTATGAGAGAAGAAATCCTGAATCTGACCATAAAGACACGTTCTTAGCTGTTGAGTAAAGCCAGCTGTGGAACATCTGAAGCCCCTTGTTGAATAGCCATAGAATTAAACACTGGGTTTGAGAGACTAGTGTGTTCTAAAAGCATCACAAGAGGCTTCCTAGGGAACCTCAGGTGTGAGCCCAGTATAAAGGGTGAAGGCCTTCGGTAGCAGAAGTCGTTTTAGTCCTTTCATTAGAGGTCGAACGCCACTGTTTGGGAGCTGGAATGTTGTCACTACTTCTGTAGGAGAGCCCCTTCCCATGAAGCCAGGGATGTGAGGCCGTTACCCGATAGTCCCCCTCGCTGTGGCAATCAACGGTATCTCATGGGAGGGGGAACCCTCTGTGGAACCAGCGACAGCCTTTCTAGTGCTGAGACCAGGAAGCCATCTAGTGAGTCGCATCATAACCCAATCAGTACTCCGACAAGGAGGAGGCACAGAGCTGTACAGAGCACCTACCAACCACGGCTGATCCAACTTAAAAGCAAAGGACTTGATAAAACGCCAAGCCCTCCATGGAGGAATCACAAGACTGAGTATGCTCAGGGAAGGAGAAAAGCAGACCAATGGTCACCGTCAGGCTGGTCGGGCTTGCAGGGACAGCGCAGCAAGGCAGATCTCCTGTTATCCCCAAAGGTCGGTACCAGTGGAGGAACGGTCCCACACCGACAAGGAAGAAGCAGGCACGGCAGAGTTGCTGGCGCACAGAAAACTAAGCAGGGAGTCCCACTGCAGCCAGCAGGCGCACGGGACGACCCAAGAACACCCCGGACCACGAAATAAGCTACACCGATGGACAGGAGGCTAAGACAACTCGAGGGAACAAGTAAGCCTAAGAAGTCACACAAATAGGTCTGGGACCCTGATTGACGTCAATAGACCTTCAGAAAGCATAAACAAGAGAATATAGCATAACACTGAACTAAGTTTAGCACAGTACTGGCGGAAACACGCAGTGTAACTCTGGGACATGAACCCTTATACATTCAAGCCTGTGTGTAACAAGAACCACAAAGAACAGAGATAAAATAAATGCAGCACTTGGCAGGCGAGTACAGCAAGTCTGTATATGACACCACAGCTTGGGAATGCATCCAAGCCATTAGTCGTCGCAGTACCTGGTAGGAGGAAACCCGCTATGCCAACCAGTGTCAGGGACATAGAAGAAACTTGAGAAGGGCCAACTAGGGAACCGTTCCTCCCAACCCCCTCCGCCAAACAACGGTTGAACTGTATTTCAAGCCAGAAGGAGGCTGGGGTATGGAGACATCCCCCAGCAGTTTATGAACTTTACAAGCTTGAATAAAGCTAGGGAAGGGATATATTTCGCCAACACTGTTTTGTCCAGGGGAAGGGAGTTTTTGTGATCTAGAAAGGCTTTTCATTGACTTTAAACTAAGAGTGTGAGGGACAGAATCAGGATTCTGAAATTTGAACTTCTATTTTGGACATTCTGACAAGTTATTTTGGTTGAGGCAGGGAAACTCAGTTAGGGCAGGTTAGCATTTTCTCCTAATTTCCACCAAGTTATAATAAGTTACTCACCATAGTGACTAAAGTACTCTTAATCCATAATCCCCTTTCCTCCATACTGCATGGGCGTCCCTTCCAAGGGATGGGAGACAACCTTTTTCACCAGAAAAAACCTTCCCCTTTGAATTTAGAGGTGCGGCCCAGGGAGCACACGCTGCCCTGACTCCGCCGCCACACTTCAGTCCCCATTGACGCGTCAATACATTTAACATGGCCTAATGACACTAGTATTATTAGGGGGAAGGTTGGTTGGACGTATGGAGGAAAGGTGACAGAGCACGTTAGTCATTACTCTTACGTCCCATCCCCTTTCCACCATACTGCATGGGCGATTACAACTGAATGTAGTCTCAGGGTGGAGAGGAGACACTTCTTAAGCAAATAGGTTCCTGAGAACCGACTGTCCGAAAGCCGCGTCCGATCTAGAGCTGGCATGCAAACAGTAATGCTTCCAGAAAGCCGAGGGAGTGGCCCAAGTGGCCGCCCGGTTTATGACTTGCCAAGGGACATGGCGCTGGAATGCGATGGCTGTTGCCTTGGCCCTGACAGCGTGAGTGCGCATGTTGGCCGGAAGCGGCTTGTGCTGGCAGTATGCCTTTTTGATGGCAGACACCATCCAGTTTTGATCCGTGACGAACAGGGCGTCTGATTTGCGGAAGCCCTTGGTCCGGTCCAAGTAAAATTTCAGGGCATGTCTGACATCCAGGCAGTGCAGCACTCTGCTTCATCACCATTTCCTCGTTCAAATGGAAAGCGGATGGCACCTTTGGCAGGAATGCTGGGTGTGTCCGCAGGACTACCCAGTCCTTGTGAAAGGTAGTATATGGTTCTGAGGCGACCAGTGGCTGGATTTCACTGACTCTACGAGCAGAGGTGTGTCCTACTAGCAAGGGCGTCTTGATGGTGACCAGCCTGATGTCCGCGGACGCCATTGGCTCGAACAGTTTGTGCACCCAAGACTATGTTGAGGTCCCACACTGGGTGCAGCCTCTTGACTGGTGGGTAGAGCCTTGAGAGCCCTGTCAAATGTTTGACGATGGGATTGAGGAGAAGATACCCTCCTGTAAGCTCCGATGGCTGCGAGATGTACGGCAAGTGTCCACCTGCACGCCAGAGAGGTCGAGGTGTGCTGAGAAGGAGAGCATGTCGTCCAAAGTAAATGCAGTGGATCCAGGTCTTTGGAGTCTGCCCAGGGGCGGAATCTGATCCATTTGCTTTTATACTGGGCCCTGGTAGCCTTGCTCCTTGCGCCCTGAATGATTTCCAGATTAGCCTGCGAGAGGCTGAGGTGCTGCAGTGTTACCTGCTCAGGAACCATGATGTGGAGGCTAGTTTGTGGCGTTGGGTGGATGACCTCGCCATCAGATGACGTTGAGTTGGCGAGACTCCTTGATCTTGCAAATTACTCTGAATTAGCTGCAAAATGCGTCGCCCAGGGAGCCAGGACCCTGTCCCTGCCAGAAGGTGACCAGAGGGCACTTCTTGTTGTGCCAGGTGGCAAAGAGATCCACCTGGGGTTGACCCCACCTGTTGAAGATCTCCTGAATAACGAGGTTGTTTGTCGTAATGGTCTGCTCCCAGCTGAGCCTGTCCTCCAGGTTGGATTCCCCGGGAGATAGACTGCTGTGAGGTAGATGACATTTTCCAGGGCCCACTCCCACATGCTGATGTCAGTCTGCACAGCCGAGGGGATCTGGTGCCTCCTTGCTTGTTGAAATAGTACATGCTGGTCAAGTTGTCTGTCTGGATGAGGACAACCTTGCTCCTGAGAAGTGGTAGGAATGCCCCGAGAGCTAGCCAGATGGCGTTCAGCTCTAGACAATTGTGGTATTCCTGTCGAGTCCAAGTGCCGTGGACCGAGAGATCGTCCAAGGTGGCTCCCCAGCCCTCGAGCAAGGAATTCGTGGCGGGTGGCCAGTGGGGTGGGAGGCCGGAAGGGCTTGCCCGTCTGTAGGTTGCAGTCTCTGGACTACCATGTTGGGTCCGGGTGACTAGATGGACGAACATTGATCATCTCGGATTGAGAGCTCCGCTCCTGGTTCCATGAGGTCGCGAAGTGCAGCTGAATCCTCAGTCTGGTGTGCGTAACGGCTAATGGGACCGCCGCCAACAGACCCAGGAGATGTTGGTACCACTTGATGGCCAAGATCTTGTCCTCTGACAGAAATACTTTCTCGGAGCAGGTGTCCGAGATGAGGCCCCAAGAAGGTCAGTCGGCGTGGGCTGCAGCTGTGACTTCTTGAGATTGAACTAGAAGCCCAGATCGTGCAGTGTGCTCATAAGGGCATGATAAGAGTGGTGAACCGCTTCCGGAGATTTAGCCCTGACGAGGTATGGGTAGATGTGGATGCCTTGCGCTCTGAGGAGGGCTTCCACTGTATTCATAAGCCTGGTAAAGACCCTGGGGCCTGAGTTGAGGCCAAAAGGAAGGACCTTGTATTGAAAATGGTAGCCCATGATCCTGAACCGTAGGAAAGAACGATGGGGCTGCCAAATCGGGACGTGTAGGTACAAGTCCTTCAGATCCAGGGGGCACATCCAGTCTCCCTTGCACAATAGCCCTGTAATAAAAGCTGGTATAACCATCTTGAATTTTTGCAGGGTTAAGGAGAGATTGAGGGTGGAAAGGTCCAGCACAACTCTCGTGCTCACCTGGTTCTTCTACTGAATGGCAAATAGACCGAAGTGTGCGTGGCGAGCTAGCCTGCCTCCAACTGGAGACACGTGGACCCGAAGGGGCGTGTCATGCCTTCTTTCCCTCGGAGGCTGTTGCGGAGGAGGACTGGAAAAAGCCTGTACTCTCACCCCCTCTCCCCCTTTTGTTGCTTGCACCGGTTCTGAGCTTGGCCTCGGTTAGCCCCACCTTAAGTGTAATGGCTGTGGGTAGGGCGTTCCGGGAGGAAGTCCGCCATAATATTTGGTTGACGAAGATGCAAGGACGCGTTGGAATAGTTTCTTCCCGTATGCCCCAAAGATCATCTCCTTGCCTAGTAGCGCAGCAGAGGAGGCGGCCGAGGACGACTGAGGTTTGGAGTATAGTGATGCCGCTGCGATCACAGAGAACTGTGGCTGAGGATGGGGCGAGAGCAAGAGTGTATCCACCTCCATCTACCTGTACTTGGAGTAAAGGCGTTGATTGACCGGCTGGGCCGAGTGGGGTTTGAGCCAGCCCTTCTTGGCCAGGGAGACTACATCGGTTTGCAGTGGAAGCCCCATTTTGGCAGAGGGGCATCGCGTCAAGACTTCCGCCAGAACCCCCTCTGCCAGCTGCTCGACCTCAGGCTGGGGTAGGCCCAGATACTCTGCCAGCCCAGCAAGATGTTCATGGAAGGCCCTGGCTGAGGATGGCGTGTCCAGATCCATATCCTGTGGATCAGGAGGATCTTGTGGCAGAGTAGTAGTTGGCGCCGGAGGCTGGGGTACAGGGATCATGGCTGGAGGCTGGTACACAGTCGCCTGAGGAGTCGGCTGGGGAGCTGGAGATGGCAGCTGCGCCGGGGCCTGGGGAGCCGGCGCTTGTGGTGCTGCTAGCATTGTGGGAAATACTTCCCTGATGGTGTCTGAGGATAACCCCCATCCGAGGTGACTTCATGAGGCCGAGGAACCTGTCGAAGAACCCTCTTCACTGGCCGAGAAGGCGGCAGGGAGTGCCGACAGGGTAGCTGGGAGCTGCTGCATACCCTGAACACAGTGGGAACCTGCCCTGTGCAAAAGTGGGATAAACTGTAGGCCACGTGCCTGGTTGAGGCCAGTACCTTGACACTCGTTCTTGGCCGAATTCCTGGAATGGCGGATGGGTGCCTCTGTCTGCCGTGGCAGCCATCTTGCTTAGTTGCCTGCCACGTGCCTGCGACGTATTGCTCGGCCCGCTGGGCCCAGCCTCCTCCAAGATTCTTGCGTGTGGATCACAAGGCCTACCCTGCTCCTCGGGCCTAGACCCGGTAGGTGGGACACATTCGACCAGAGGTCGGTTCAAGGGCAGAGCCCCTCGGCCACAGCGCCCGGTTCAAGGGCAGAGCCCCTCGGCCACAGCGCCCGGTTCAAGGGCAGAGCCCCTCGGCCACAGCGCCCGGTTCAAGGGCAGAGCCCCTCGGCCACAGCGCCCGGTTCAAGGGCAGAGCCCCTCGGCCACAGCGCCCGGTTCAAGGGCAGAGCCCCTCGGGTGAAGACCCGGTAAAAACCTTCCGGTCCCTCAACATCAACAGGAGGATCCGAGGATCTCTCGGCCCGGAGGCCGGTGGCTGCAGCAGCCCCAGTGCACGTGCTGGTAGAAGGACCAGACGGTCCCACACAGGAGAGTCCCTGGGAAGGAGTTTCCTTTGCGGGGTGCGATGGAAAATATCAGCCCTACCTTGGGCTTGGTTCAATGTTTCACAAAGTTCTTGAGGTCCTCTGGAGGCAACTTCTGGAGAGCTCCCTCCACCTGGCTAGTCTGTTCTTCAGCGCTTTCGAGGACAGTGAGCCACACGCTGTACAAGCTTGTCAATCGTTGTCTGGGCCAAGGCAACATAGGCAGAGGGGGTCTGAAGTTGGGAAGAGCCCGTTGCAGGATGGACAACTGCTGAACCCTGTGGAAGTCGACATGCGCCAGGGAGGGGCATGACGCCCGAGGACCAAGTACCTGAATGATAAAAAGGACAAAGAAGTATCCGCGCATGGAAATACATGGCCAATGCCAAACCCAGGAGCGTTTGTGAATTTGGCCCGTTCCTGTCGATGCGGAAAAGGGGACTGGGGTGTGGTGCCGGAGAGCAGAGTCAGGGCAGCGCAAGCTCCCTGGGACGCACCCCTGCGCGCCTCTAAATTTAAAGGGAAGAAGGTTTTTTTCTAGTGAAAAATGTTCGTCTCCAGTCCCTTGGAAGGGACGCCCATGCAGTATGGATGAAAGGGGATGCAAGAGTAATCACCATGAATCCTCCTTGTCAAGCATCTTACTTCAGGAACCTTATGGAACCTTGAGCAAACCTCTAGCACAATTACCAACTAGATCCTCCACATGAGTCAGTACTATCCTCTGTCAGGAATCTCGAATGCAAAAGCCTGGTCAGACAGCAGAGGATCCAGTCCTTTGTGTAGCAGCAGGTGCAGGAATCCCAAAGAAGTGTGCGGCTCACTTAAACAAAGTATTTAGTTACATCTGAACATTCCCTTTGATCGACAGAAGCACATTAAATGCTCTTGCACTGTGCTCTGGGAACAGTTGACTACATGGATCCTGTGGGATACTCCAAGCAAGGCCCAGAATGTCCCGCTATCCTCAAAGAAATCAATCCTCAGCTGTTTGGACAGTTTCAGAACATAAGACAGTGGCACAGGCTGTCAACTCCTATTAGGCCCCCCAAGGGCACCTCGGAGTATGTGCGATGTAAGACTTCAGACCAGTGTGCAGTCATGTCGAAAACAAAAAAAAGTCGAACTTTTTATTTATATGTTATTTTGGGTTCTCTTGGGGGTAAAACAAATTACAAAAAAGGGGGCTTGGGGAACCCCCCCCCCCATTTCGAACAAAAAGCAACTAAAAAACAATTACTAATTTTTTTAGACTTTCGACATTAGGACATTCGACTTTATGACTACAAACCCTTCAGACCTGCCCACAGTTCGCTGTGCCAGCACACAAGGACTTGGAGAGCACCTACATGTTGCACGATCTGTGGGAAGAGTGACAGATTACGGAGCCTATAAAAACTAGTTTCTTACCTAGATCTTGTTCAAACTTAGCAAACAGGCCAAAGCATACATAGTGCATCAGTGGATCCGACTAATCCAGTCTTGCAAAAAAGCTACCCCAACTACCATCTTTTGCAGGCTGGTGAGCTGCACTGGAAAAACTAACAAGAATAGAAGCAGTCTGCAGAGAGTTTAACCACTGTCAAGACAAAGAAAAGGACAAGGGGTCGGTGCAGGGAACGCATGGGAGAGGTGCTTACACGCGTCTCACATGCACTCTTGTTATACTGAGCAATAGTGTACCAAGTCCTCAGCTCTTCGCAGGGAAGACATTGCTTTGTAGGGAAGCAGGGGGTGGGTGGTAGGAGTAAGCAGCTGCTGCATCCAATTTAATGCAATCAGAAACCCATCTGAGAGCAATTGCTTTCAAATTACAGACTAAATGGATCTATGCATTTTAATTAGAAATGGTGATTATGTAGTTCAAGGTTTTCCAACATGACCCGCGGGCCACAATGTGGCCCTCAAAGCCATTTTATATGTGGCCTGTGAGGCTCAAGAGACGAAAGGAATCATTAGGCCGGGTTACATTTCTCGTTTTGATGCGATTTCCATTGGCTGAGAAACAGCCAATGGAAATACTGTTGCCATGCAAGGCACGTCATAGTAGAGGAAAAAGAACAAGTTACTGACCTGTAACTGTTCTCCAGCATGGGTCTGGCAAGGATTCACATGCTCATGAATATTCCGTCAGGCTGGAAATCCTTGGTAAAGAAAAAAAAAGGTTTTGTTTCTGAACTTTCTACTAGTAACCAATCACTGGTCTCTGGGTCATACTCTCCCCCTCACCCCCCACCGCCAATGACTGCCCTCTACTTAAGCCATCTTCATGCTTGGTAGCACGTGAAGTGGCAGTAGGACCAAGAGAAGAGCCACAGAGGGGTAGGAGGGAGGGTTTGCATGTGAATCTATGCCAGACCCATGCTGGAGAACAACAGTTACAGGTAACATATTCCTTCTCCAGCACGGGGTCTGCCCTGGATTCACATGCTCATGAATACAAGAATAAATAGCAGTACACATGCAAAACCACGGGAGGTGGCAAGGCTCAACATCAAGCATCTCTTACCTCCACACCAGGCCCACCTTCAGGCGAACAGGTTGCTCAGCACTGCCTGGCTGACACGGGACTCGTTTCTGGAATCCTGGTCGACGCAGTAGAATCTCGTGAAGGTGTGCGTCGACCTCCATGTAGCAGCCCTGCAGATGTCCAGCAGGGGCACGCCAGACAAGAACGCCGTGGTAGCAGCGATCGCTCTGGTCGAATGGGCTCTCAGACAGCCAGGCAAGGGTCGGTTTGACAACCGGTGACAGTGCATGATGCAGCCGGAGAGCCATCTGGAAATGGAAGCCTTCTTGAGGGCCTTCCCTTGGTTCACAGGTCCAAAGTTTACAAACAGCTGTGATGTCTTCCGAAGACTCTTCGTGCAGTCCACGTAGGACTTCAGCGCTCTAGCCACATCCAGCGAGTGCAAAGTCCTCTCGGCCGGAGATGAAGCGACGGGAAGAAAACAGGTAGCACAGAGAACCTCTTCCATTTGTGTCCATAGCACTTGAGAGTCGAGGACCCCTGGCCTTTGCAAGCACTTTGTTGCAGTCCGCCGGGATATCGTATCCTCCGAACTCTAGTGCTGCAGGAGCCAGGCCTGCAGGTTCAGCGTCCCCGGGTCGTGGTGGAGGATGGCGCCTCCTTCTCTGGCTAGAATATCCGCATCAGTCGGCAGTTTGACTGGTGGTGGGGGACACCGACATGTCCAGAAGGCCCGGGAACCAAATCTGCCTCGGCCATGCCGGTGCGACGAGGATCATCCTGCACCGGGACAGTCTTGAGTTGACTGGTGAGTCGCAAAGGAGGGAGCGCATACAGGAACAGGCCGTCCCAGGGAAATGAGAAGGCATCGCCCATGCTCCCCAGCTGGGGAAACCTGCTGGCGAACCCCAGGCACTTGGCGTTTGTCGCCGTCGCGAATACGTCAATTTGAGGAGTGCCCCATCACTGGAATATGAGATCCGCTTTATCCTGCCGCAGCTCCCACTCGTGGCACAAGCGCAGCTCCCTGCCGAGTGAGTCGGCGATGGTGTTATGTTATTATGCATTTATATAGCGCTCTATGTACCATTGGTATGGTCTCAAGGCGCTGGTAGGTTGAACGCCCTCGGGAACCCAAGTTCAAGTCAGTTGATAGAGGGAGTCAAAAGGCACGTGTGAGCATCAGATATGTGCACAGCTGGTATGGTATTCGTGTTCTCGATTCCTGCCAGATAGAAGGGTACCAGAAACATCCCTTGGGCTACGGCCCAGTGCCACAGGCCCTGTGCTTCCTTGGATAGGGCTGGGGGATCTGGTGCTCCCCCCCTGCTTCCGGATGTAGAACATTGTGGTGGTGTCGGTGAAGATCCTTATCACCATGTCCTTGAGTGAAGGAACAAACGACCTGAGGGCCCAGAACACGGCTTGGAGCTCCAGGACATTGATGTGTAGTGACCTCTCCTCCGGGAGCCAAAGGCCACTTGCGTGGAGATCTCCGGTGTGCACTCCCATCCCTCCAGGGAGGCGTCTGTTGTCAGTTTCCTGATGTGACGGGGTCTGGAAGTCCATGCCCGCCGCCAGGTGCACGCGGGTGCCCCACCACCAGATTGCTTGGTGGAAAGTCTCGTCGAGTGAGATCCTGTCATCGAAGCTGCCCGTCGCTTGCATCCAACGGGAGTCGAACTCCTGCAGAGGTCGCATCCGCAGCCTGCATAGGCGCCCAAGGACATGCAGAGTAGGGACTGGACCTCACCCTGGCCACCCATGGACAACAGCCGTTGCACCTTGCCCAGGATGGCCTTCATCCGTTGCTCTGACGGCGAAGCCAATCGTGCCACTGTGTCGAGTCTGGCTCCCAGGAACAGGGCGACGGTACCAAGTGGGATTTCATTAAGTTGATTGAGAATCCCAGATCCGTGAGCAGATGGACGGGGAGAGTTCTTGACTATGCTCGGGTGAGCCACGTAGGGGTAGACGTGGATACCCTGCAGGCGCAGCCGCCCTGCCACTGGTTCTAGGCACTTTGTGAACACCCTGGGTGCCGACTTCAATCCAAAGGGAAGGGCCTTGAACTGATAGTGTCGCCCTTGGACCACAAATCGCAGGAATGTTCGATGTCCTTTTAGAATGGGTATGTGGAAGTAGGCATCCGCCAAGTCCAGCGACGATGGGAAGTCGCCTTCCTCCAGCTGTCCCAGCATGTGCTGGAGGGTCACCCTCCAGAACTTCTGGGACTTGATATACTTGTTTAGACGACAAAGGTCCAGGATGGGTCGCCAACCACCGGTCTTCTGGACGAGGAAGTATCACGAGTACACTCCAGAGCACCAGAGCCTCTTTGGGCAGAGTTTGATACCTCCCTTTCTTAGCATCAACCATACCTCCAGCAGCAGTTGAGGGACGTGGTTGTCTTTCCTGGCCATGGGTGGAATACGGGGACACCTTTTTTGAAATTCTAGGGTGTGCCCCCAGGCCAGGGCATCCGGCACCCTAACGGTCTGTGAGATGGACTCCCACACACTGATAAATTTCGCCAGCCGGTCTCCCACGGGGTGCTCAGGTGGGGGCTCGACGCCACGGCCGGTTCAATCCAGTTTCATCACAGCCTTGCCGACAACGGGATCCTCCTGTCTTGCCGCGTCCTCTGTAGGCCTCCTGCGATGAGGAACTGCCGCCGAATCCTTTGGAGGCACCTTGCTTGCCTCTGGAGTTCCAAAAGGACGGCCATCGTCAAACACCACCCAGTGCTCGAGCCGTCAGTGTCCGCCTTTATGGCCTGTAGTGACCCGTCCACTGTCTTGCCAAACAGGTTGTTCCCGTCGAAGGGCATGTCCAGAACCCTGGTCTGCACGTCTTGACGGAAGTCGGTGGCCTTGATCCAACTGCGCCGGCGAAGGTAAATGCTGTTGCCCATCTGATGGAAACTGGTGTCCGTGGCCACCGCAATGGCATGGTCCGACGCCACTTCACCTTCCTGTAGGATTTCCAGGGCCTCAGCCCTCTTGTTGTCCGGGAGGAAGTCCAGCAAGGGAGCGATCTTGAACCACAGCTCCCTGTCGTACCTTGCCACAATCGTGAGGGCTGCTATAATTGTCGCCGGCGAAGAGATGACCCGTCGTCCCATGACGTCTAGCTTCTTCCCCTCGCCGTCCAGTGGGGATGTTGAAGTTGATGCCGTTGCCCACGCCGCTTTCTTCTTGGCCACTGCGGAGACCACCGAATCCAGGGACGGCTGTGCCCGAGGCACATAGGGGCAGAGTCCGGGACCCAGTACTTCTCGTACCGGTCTCTTAGCGGGAGCCGTGGCCGGGTTCTTCTGGAGTGCCAACCCCTCGTCCCAGATGTTGTCCAGTAACAGGACTGAGTGGACAGTCTTCATCTTGGCCTCCCGTCTTTGGTAGAGGAAGCCCTCCTTCTGTTCTTCGGGGCAGAACTGGAAGAGCTTAGCTGCCCTGGCGATCATGGCGTGGAAAGAGCCAATCGTCAAGGGGTGGAGGGGGGGGGTGTTGGGTTGGGAGCCCGGGGAAGTGGTGATGGGAGGTCCATCCCGTAGTCACCACCACCGTTGTCCGTACCAGTCGTCACCATCTCCGCTTAACGGTCCAGTTTCCGCTGGGTCATTTGTGGTAAGGGCATCCTTGTCCTCATCTCTGTATGAAGGGTCTGTATGGCCAAGATAGCTCCTGAATTGTCCTGTGGTACTGTCTTCCTCATCAGCCCCTCCGTTGCTCTCCTCGTTGGCCTCGTCATTATCCTTCCTGTCAGCCCTTGATTCCTTGAACTTCTTGTCCAGGATCCTGTGGACGCTCACCAACTCCTCCTCAGAGGTGGTATCCGTGTCCGTTATGGCTAACCCCCCCCCCCCTCTTTCTCCTGCTGGGGTTTCACAGGGGTCTTCGATCGACAGAAGAGATTCCCTCCTGGGCAGCAGGGAAACTCTAGCGCCTGAAGTCGCCTCCACTGGGGAAGCCTCCGTAGGTTTCGCCAGGGCCGCCACGACTCCAGGCCTTCACCTTGGGGGGGGTCACCGCCTCGCTCCCCCTCGGCTGTCTCAGTCGAGATCGACCTTGGCTTCTCCCGAAGCTTACCCGGGTTCTCCACTTCCTCTTCACCGAGCCAGAGCGTGGGCATGTGGTTGATGGTGTCGGTGACAGTGTGCCCTGCCTGGCAGAGGAGCCCGACCGATCGGGACTCCCGGTGGCCGCAGACACTGCTTTGCCTGCTGGCCCCCACGTCGCCGGAGCGCCCTCAAAGGTCTTAGAAGGCCGCTCTGATTTCTTCCTCTTCTCACGCGCTGCTGGGCTCTTCCCTTCCAGCCAGTTGACGAGTCGAATACGACGATCCTTCATCGTTCTGAAATGTTCTTACAAAAAAACACAGTCCTTCTCCACGTGCGATTTGTCGTGAAGGCAGTAGAGGCACCGAGAGTGCTCATCCTCCTTAAAAACGTTCTGAAGCCCACATGAAGGGCAGCTCCCGAAAAGCTTGGATCCAACAGGCATCATGCTTCCCTTGTCCTGGGCCATGTCCACGCCGGGTAGGCCTCAAAAGATCTTCCGGAATCCTCAAAGGCGGAAAACACGACAAAAAGGTGCCCTTGAGGGGTGTAGAAAGTTTCAAAAACTGGTCCCAATCTGAAGTAAAGTCGGTGGAGCTTGAGGCTCGATTGACCGAAAATATAAGCGTAAACTCTTCGAAAAAAAACGCAAACCGCAGTAAAAGCTTGAGAGCTACAGCACGAGGACTCAACACTTGAATGTGCGGTAAAAATCTGAAGATGGCTGCTCGAGGGGCTTAGGTAGAGGGCAGTCATTGGCTGGCAGCAGTATGACCCAAAGACCAGTAATTGGTTACTAGAAAGACATTTCAGAAACGAAACACTGATTTCTTTACTGAGGATTCCCAGCCTGACTGGGAATATTCATGAGCATGTGAATCCATGCCAGAGCCCATGCTGGAGAAAGAATGCATGTCACAGTATTTCCATTGGCTGTTTCTCAGCCAACGGAAATCACAACATTTAATGTTTGTCGGTGGCATGAAGGGCACAGTGCCACCTTCACACTTTTGCAGCAGCCTGCGTGCCCAGCATCACGGTGACCGAGGCCTAGTAGCAGCCTGCGTGTGAGCCAGCAGCCCAGCATCAGTGACCGGGGCCTGGTTCTGTGATGGCTGTTTGTTGGTTCCATGAACCCGGTTTATGTATTTCTGCAATGTTTGTCGGGTACCCGTTACCGACAAACATTGCAGAAATAAATTAACCGGGTCGTGGCAGAGGATCGGGACCATCTGCAAACCACTTAGTATGAAGATCAGGTATGATTTATTATACATAGTTGGTCAGTTGGTCATAATTACATAAGAACCCACACACCGGCCATCCGCTAGCACTCCAGTTCAGGCCCACAACTGACGCCTTCAGAACAATCACAGGCAAACTCAACTTTCTCCCAAGGTCAATCACTACATGCACCAACATTAAATCAGCATTCATATGTTGCCAGCAGGACAGGACATCTAAACTCGACAACAATTTGTAACCCCATTCTTTTCTGTGGTGCAGAAGCATTTTTCCAACTAATACAAACGGCAACTCACCACAAGCCACCTACACATTATGTGAAACTGCAGCAGTGGCTACATTTAGGCTTTATAATTCACTAAAGATCAAGCAGCAAAAAAATTAAAATACCAAATTAACTTACAAGGAATATTTTAAAGTGTCATCAAGTTCCATTATAGCAGCTTGGTTCCCACAGCGATAACAGTAATTGGGCGCACTAAAAATGGTAACCACATTTCGGTCATGGCACCAATTATAACCCTGAAAGGAAAAAACACATTAAAAGAAAAACTCACCTCAATGTTATTCATCAGTTTCAAAGCGGTAACATATATATAAGTGAAGGCATGCATTGCATACAGCAAGCCTAAAAAAGCATTCCCTAAAAACATTGACCACAAGCACATTTAGATTACACAATTCGTTTGCTCCTAAAGTCAACTGCCTAGATTTGAAAAACACGCAACAGTGTAGGCTTTTGTGTAGGTATGGGAAAGGCACTTGCCAGGCACTGCCAAAGTGATATTAAAGGACTACTAATGGTAGCAGGTGTTAAAGGGTGAGAGTAGCTGGGCATCAAATAGCAACTGGCAAATGCCCAATACTTAAACTTTTAACAGGACTTTGATGATGGACACACAGTGCCTATAAACAGAGTGGCTGATGGCAGACTTGGTTAAGACATTTTTATTACACCAATTTAAGCTCCAATTAAGCAATTAACTTTCAGAAGACTACTTTGAGAAAAAACTAGCAGGCTGTTGGGGAGTGTTTCTAACATCCTACTGGTAGTAAGACTTTAGTAAGATATCCCAGTGGTTTGTAGATCTCCAGCTCGTATCAGTCTGTACTAACTCAGGAGCTTGGTAGAGTGGCAGAGCAGTCAGGCTTATCTTTAAGATGTGAGCTGTAGGCAAGTACACTGAACCTTAGACACACATCATGCATTACTTACCGTAATAGCATTGTGTTGATTTTATCTGTTAGGGAGAATTCTCAAAGGTGCCAATTCCTCCCACCTTAGAGCCCTCCAGCTCTTTTGCTAGACTTTGAACTTTTTAATTATGTTTGTTTTCTGTGTTTATTTCTTTGATTGTGGAGTTTTAGACCACTCCATAGGCTTCATCTTTTCGTGTGTGTCACGTGACAAATTGAAGCCTTTCAGGCTATCCCAAGGTTTAAATACCTTCTCTGGGATAAACTACTGTTTCCCAGAGAAAGTAGAGTGAAATTGTCTTTACTAGTCTTTTCAAATTCCTAAGCCCAGCACACCCTATATTACTATAGTGCGCTAGGGGGTTACCTAGTATCCCCTGTCTAGATACTCAGGTAGCAGTCAAATGCTACCTTTTTCTATCGAAATGGCTGATGGCAGTCGTTTTACAATTAACTACCATCATTTTTCCTGACCGCGAACATTGGTAGAGTTAAATCGCAGGAGCCATGTTTTTCAAGATGGCGTCCGAGTCTCCTTTGTTTAAACGGGTCCTGTTTTTTTCCGCAAATTCTTCTTGGAAATATTGTCTCTGCGCACCAAATCAGATTTGATCCCTTTGTTCCTACGCCTTTGGCGGGCTTCAGGACTGAAGACCGCCTCTGGCACCCGAGTGTCTGGGGTGGGCAGGAAGGTGCCCGAAACTCTGCTTAGTCTCCTAGGAGACCCAAATGCACTCTGGCGTGATTGGCTGACTGTCCGGTAAGGACAGCCACCCTGCTTGGTGAGTGGCAGCTATGCTGGAATGAATGGGAGAAAACTGTTTAAAAAAGCAAGTCTCTTGGCTTGGAAGGCAGAGTCAACCACTGGAACAATAGAACCGAAGACGACCTGGAAGAGGACAGTTGCTGCAACTCCTGGACCGTTGGTTTGCCCAGTGAAGCCCTGCTGCAGGTCCGAATCACCAAGTTTATCTCAACAGAAGCCCTTCAAGAACAACTTCTCCCTTTGAGTTGGAGGGACCAACTCATAAGCCAACTGGATACCATTCTCTGAGCTGGTTGTATTTTCCTCAGAGTGCTGCAGGAAACTGAATAGCCAGGGAGAAGGACACCAGCTTGTGTGCTTGATTACAGCCATCAGAATTGAAGATTTGCCTTTGCCAGCTTTTTTGACCAGTCCCCGTGCAGTGCAGGAGTCCCCCGACGTCTCCCTATTGGTCCCCACGACTGAGGCTCAGGAACAGCGAAATCTGCAGGAACTGCCAGGAACAGACCAATTCAGCTGCATCTTTCTTCATTGTAAGGTACTGTGAAAACCAGACCAAGAGAACTTACCTCTCAGTGTGAAAGTGCTTGAAACTTTGGCAACTTGCAGTGCTAGTCAGCTTCTGACCCAACATGAATCTTTTACAAACTACTTCTGAGAACTTTGGCAAAGACTTTGCCGTTCAACTCCCAGAACCGCTTTCTCATATAAGACTTTAGCCCATTGACTTTGGCCTAACCTATTGCATTGAATCAACTCGTCTGGGGAACTCAAACTATTCGCACACTGTTTAAGAGTAACTGATATTTATTAACTTATGCCTTTTTGCTCCGACTTAAAATGCTCTGAATGCCATTTTGATCCTCCTTCAAAGTAGTTGAAATGCCTCAGAATGTGATATTGTGAAGGTTTAGTAACTGACTGAAATAAATTAAGTATTTTACCAAGAAAGAATATTTGAATACTTGTAATTATAGACCTGTGTGCAACATCCTTACAGCTCACATTCCCTCGAGATAAGTGTGGCTGCTCAGCAACGCCACCACAAAACTGTAGTACAGACTTATACCAAAGGTTGGTTTTGCTTACACCTTTAGTCTTAGTTGTGTGTAGTGGTCCTAAAGGGTACTGCATACAAACTTTGCCTAACCGTATCTGCTTAGATTCACATGCTGTGCATATAGTCCAACATTAGTGTTAATTGCAGAGTATTGCATCTTTCTTTCGAGGATCGAAAGGGGAAGTGGACACGGGCGTGCCCAACGTGACGTGTAGTGTACCCAAAATCCATCATGCGTCAGGGTCCCTCTTTTCTGCCGTGAGGGAGCCTTATGACCACTTTGAGCGAGTAAAGAGAGATGTAAGAAGTCTATGTTCCTTCTACTCCAAGAAGGGAGGCAGGGTGGGCGCATGTGATCTAAGCACATACAAATATCAGAAATTCTATTACGTTAATTCTTATGCTTGTTAATCTGCTTCGAATCACATGCTGTGCATAGACTAGCGAGCAGTACCCAGAGATGGTGGTGGGATGTGTGAAGGAACAGTAGCAAAGAGGACGTGGCACCGCTTGTCCCAGCTGACCTAGAGCGAGTAGCCAGGCAGTGTTGTGTAAAGGCGTGCACAGAACTCTAGGTTGCTGCTTTACAAATGGATTTAAGAGGAACATTTGCAATGAAGGCAATGGAAGCCCAGAGTAGAGTACACTCTAGGCTTGAAGGGCAGATCTCTTGGCAAGAGTGTAGCACAGTGTGATGCGGTTTATGATCCACTGACATAGATTTAGAGACAGGGTCGCCTTCTCTGCCAGCGAAACGAAAACCGGGTTTGTTTTCCTTAGTGGTCTTGTCTTTTTCCAGATAATAGATTACTGCTCTCCTCATAAGTGTGTGGAGGCTTCTTTCTGCCACGTTAAATGGGGTCTGAAAAAGGTGGGTAGTTCTATTGATTGGCTCGCATGGAACTTTGAAATAAATGTAGGCGCAAATCGTAGGCGAGTGTGCATGACCACTTATCTTTGTGAAGCGTGACAAATGGGTCTTGAACTGAAAGGGCCTGCAGTTCACCAACTCCCCTTACTGATGTGACTGCCACCAGGAAGGCGGTCTTGTAACGGAGTGCTTAAAGGCTAGCCTTATGCAGAGGTTCAAAGGGAGGCCCCATTAGTCTAGTCAGTACAAAGTTAATGTTCCGTCAGGGAGCTGGGTTGGAGATGGGGGCGGGGGGAGTATGTCTTAAGCCCCAAATGCCTGGATTACTGGAACTTTCCACCACTAAACCTCCTTTTGGGATGTGGTGCAAGCTGAAACTACAGCCAAGTGGACTTTTAAAGGAATTGAAAACCAGGCCTGAATCTAGTATGCGAGTTAGGTACAGCCCAATAGGTGTTGGCGAGCATTGAATAGGATTGATGCTCTTGGCATTGCACCAGCTGACAAAGCGTTTCCATTTGCTGGAGTAGCAATGTCTGGTGTTAGGTTTTCGTGCTTCCTGAGTATGTCCAAGCATCTTTGAGGTAGTTGGAGGTGTCCGAATGACCTTAGGAGCCAGGCTGCTAAATTGAGTGTTTGTGGGCATGAATGAAGCGTTAACACCCCCCCCCCCCCCCCCCCCGTCTTGTGCCAGCATGTTGTACGGGCATGGCAGCTTCCTGGCAGGGGGAGACTGACATTGCCAAGAGATGAGAGAACCAGGGTTGGCGGGCCCACATCAGGGCCACCAGAATCATCATGACTTGTTCCTGGTGCACCATTTTGTTTAGTATGGGAGTAAGGGGGGGGGGGGGGGGGGGGGAGGGGAGGGGCCAGCGAAGACAAATTTCCCCAAACCATGTTATCCAGAGTCCGTTCCCCTTGGAGCGCTTCTGCAGGCGTAATCTGGGCATTGTGTGTTATCCAGAGTTGCGAACAAGTCGATCTCTGGGAAGCCCCAGTCTGCAAAGACGTGGAGAACAATGTCTTTGTGTAATCACCATTCGTACACTACGGGTAGTGGGAAGTCTCTGCTGAGCATGTCCGCCAGAAGATGGAGTTCCCCTGGAACGTGTTGCGACAGGAACACGTTGTGTTTGAGAACCCATTTCCATATGTTCTGTGACCCTTTGGATAGCCCTGGAGAGGGCGTGCCTCCTTGCTTGTACAGGTAATACATGGCTGTGGAACTGTGTGAGGACTAGGACGGTCTTTCCCTGGAGGTGTTTGAAAGGCCTTCAGTGCCTTGAACACTGCTAGCAGTTCCAATAGGTTTATGTGGTTGGATGCCACTGCTATGGACCAACGGTGTGCGCTGTCTGATGGAGGTGAGCCCTCCCCTCCCACCCTGTCAGAGATGCGTCCATGGTGAGTGGCTTCTACTGAGGGGCTGCTGAAGGTCTTCCCCTGCAAGAGGTTTTCCCTTGACCACCACTGGAGAGTGAGAACGAGTGCTGCCGAGATCACCACTAGATTGTCACATTGTCCGCTGGCCTTAAACCACTGGCTCGAGAGCCACTCTTGCATAGGGATGGGGGCGTTTGCAAAAGTGCATGTAGGACTAGATAAATACAGGAGGCCATCATGCCCAACCGTCGCATGGCTTTGCGTATGGTCACCTCGCGTTTGACTACATAGTGAGGGATCTGGAACAGCATGTTTTGAACCCTCTCATTGGAGGGGGCAGACGATCCAGTCTTTGGTCTGAACTAGAGCCCCCAGAAATTGCTCGACTTGGCGGGGGTCTCGGCTGGACTTCCTCGTTGATTGAGAATCCCAGACTGAAGAGATCTAATGTCTTCTGGGTATCCGTTAGGCATGTTCTGTATGAATCCCCCGTTATTAGCCAGTCGTCGAGGTAGACTGGAATGGACTGCCTGTGCAGGTGAGCCGATACTACCTTCGTAAAGACCCTTGGGGTGAGGCAATGCCAAAGGGGAGAACCTTTAACTGATGGTGCTTGTTCTCAATCATGAACCTAGGTACTCTGTGCGCTGGCAACAGTGAAATATGAAAGTATGCACCTTTCATATCAAGTGTTTCCATGGAATCCCTCTGCGTCAACAGTGGATTACTTCCAGCAATGTTGGCATTCAGAATTTGTGGCTTGACAAATTTTTCGCTGGACGCAAATCTAAACACAGCAAATGGTGAGATCCTTTTTGGGTACAAGGCAGTACACTGAATAAATACCCTCGTTTACCTGATGAATGGGGACAACTTCTATGGCGCCTTTTTCCTGAAGGATCTGCACCTCTTCCAGCAGAATCTGCAGGTGTGCTGGCGATAGGCGTCGGCTGATTGGTGGATGGTATTTAGGTGGCCTGTGGAACTTGACAATATCCGTGGGCGACTGTCTTGAGCACCCACTGGTCTGAAGTGATCCCTCCCATGCGCGAAGATGAGATGTTAACCGTCCCGACAGGGAAGCACGGGAGGGGACCCAAACTGTCAAGTCATTTCGAAGTGGAGGCTGGGGAGCCTCTTGGGGTGGAGTTTCTGCCCCTACCCATACCTCTTCATTGTCCCCTCTGCTGGTATTTGCCGTTGCCAGCTCCTCCTTATCTGGAGGACCACTCGGTACCGCCTGTGCAATACTGGTTGTGTGGGGATCGGGAAAAAGACTTGCCCCATAGGTACTTCGAGAGCTATGCCCTCCCAGTTGATAAGGTCTAGCAGTGATCCGATTGAGACTTGAAAGTCTCATGCTCTTTTTTCGCCATCACCAAGGTATCATCCACAGCCTTGCCAAATAAATGTGCGTCTTCCACCGGTTTATTAAGGAGGCCAAACCCTGATTTATATAGTCAGGTGTGCCTTTTGAGAAGAGTACCCTGGGCTAGAGTGTGCCCCGCAGTCTCTGCTGCATCCAATGTATTCCCGTTTTCCTTCCGAGACAATCGCCAGTAGGTGTGATCGCACCGGTTCAGGGACTTCTTGCTGAAGCAGGTTCACTGCACATCACTATAACTCGCAAGGAGGCTAGTATTAGCAATTCTCGTCAACTACGCCGCTGCAGTGGTGATGTGTTTGCCAAGGAGTACAATTCTTTGCAGTCTTTGTCGGGGAGGCTTCTGCAGTAGACACTGGCAACCCAGCCCTCTTCCTCATGGTAGTGAAAACCAGGGAGTCTGGAGTGGCATGCCCTCAGATGTACAACAAGTCAGAAGAAGAGGGGCAAACCAGTTTCTCAACCTGACGGTTGACAGCCCTTGTAAGGGAAGAGGACAGCAAAGAAGGTGAGGCGCTTGACGGAATTTAGCAGGACTTGTTTTTTTTCCTTCAGAATGTCCTCAACAGCTTCCTGCACGGCAGTTTGGAAATGGTCTGCAGCCCGTTTCAGGATTGCATTAAAAGCCATCTGATCGTGAATAGGCGATGCCTGCCTCTGGAGGCTAGGAGGGAGGATCCAGATAAATGGTGTCTGGTCAGGAGTTGGAGTGGGGGAAACCCAAGGTGCTTCCTCTAGAGGCTGATCTCGACCCCATCTGGGCACTGATCAGGAATGTCCTGCCCAAACGGATTGTCTTCATGACCATAGGGATTCTCGTAGACCTCTTCTGATTGAGAACTCAAGCATCTTGTGGTTTGGCTTGAAAGCTTCTGCACCTTGGTAAACTAGGGCAGGAATCTTCCTCCCTAGGACTCGGGGGTAAAAAAAAAAAAAAAACGTGTCTGAAAAGTCTACCAACTGTGATAGTTTGTCCATGTAGTTCTCAAAACTCACTCTGGTCCACAGCAATGAACCGGAGGGGTCGTGAGGAGGGCATAGGAGGGAAGGCTCCAGGAGGAGAAGGGTCTTTAGGAGGAAGGTACTTCTCAGACAAAGCCTTAGAGAGGGGCTGGGACCCTTCAGAATACTCCGACGAGACAGCACGCTTCTTGGTCCATTCGCTGCCGAAACAATAGCTGCAAGACTTTGTATAGCTCCGGTGGATGAGGGAGATTGACGCACCTGTAGGCGTAGTCCGGGTTTTCGAAACCTTTGGGGCAGATGTTAAGGATTCCACTTGGGCATCACAAACACACAACGGACCAGAACACTTTGTCTTATCCTGTGATGTGGCGCTCAATAGGAATGCTTTTTTTTATTTCAATTAATTCAGATAGAGCCGATACCCGACCCGTCTCGCACCCCCTTTTTACAAATACCCCGGGTCACAATGGACCATGAACCAGGCCAGTTGGTGAAAATACAATATTTTTAGAATTCACAAAAATAACACATTTTAATATTGGGCAGCAATCACCAATGGGGTGAAAATTACAATAAAAACTACTGAACTACACTTGGTTAGCCTTCTACATGAGCATATCCCAAAGCACAATTGAATAGGAGCACTTTTTGAATTAGGATAGATCGCACCCAAGTTAAGGGTTTCCCCTGCAATGTTCCCTCAACCCACAAATAATCTAATTCTGAGTGGACAGAAAGGAGCAGCAGGTAGTCGGTGATAAGAGGCAGCAAACCCAACCTTCCCTCACAAAATAAGAGGGATTTTAAACCCTTTGCAAAAGCCTAAAATGTCACTTGGATGTTGACAATTATATTTGTGTTTAAATACGGCTATGCATATGTTTTATCACAGTATCAGTTAATCACCAGCAACCATCAGGCAAAGTAACACAAACACATACAGTTCACAAAGCAGATTGAAATGGAAGTGCAGACGAATTCACACATGGAAAAGTTGTTTTCTCTAGTTTGCAGTTTTAAATGTAAAAATGTTTTTTTGCAAAAAAAACGGGTGAAAAACTGAATTGGAATGCAGTTTTTGGGCAGGGTGAAGGATGCACAGCACCGGGACAATATGGAGGTGAAAGTAGGGCTATAGGTGAAGAATTTAGAGAGATTTGGAAGGTAGAATGAGTTTCAAATCGGTTTAAAATAGAAGGCAAATTTTACTTAAACTAGAACCCTTCACACAGTGTACCTCTTTTCTTTAGGGAAAATTAATTTAATCAAAATATTGCTAATGACTTATGATCTATGCAAGACAGAAATTAAGAGACAAGTGGCGCCAACGCTTGGCGATCAAGGACAAGATGCAGAGAATGTTGACAGTTGGGGACAAGTTATCAGGATATGGATAGGGTTAATTACAGAGGAATAAAGACGAAATCAAGAGGGGGTAGACTATGTGACGGGATGTGGATACTCACAGTCTGCTCTTAAATTTGGGATTAGGCACAGTCAACCGGGTCCTGGAGTCCAGGGTTCGGGCTACCAGACGGTGGACTCTCTTGGCAAAATACAGCTGGGCAAAGGTCTGGTCACAGCACAGCGACGCCTCAGCGGGATGGAGCGGGCATGCAGTTAGTGGGCAAAAAGCCAGTCTGGTTTCAGGATGCTTCCAAAAAGAACACTGCTTTCCCTTTGGTTAATGGGATTTTACTGGGATTCTCTTGATTGAGGCCTTTCTGTGGATAGGATCAGCAAGGCTTTAGCTTTGCAGTGGGATTCGAGTCTGGCAATATGAACGTAGCAGTTCAGAAACACAGGAGCAGGAAATTCAGGAAAGAGTGTCCAGAGTCCTGTCAGCCACCTTTTTTATAGAGGATGGTGAAATCAGAGGTATATGGTAGGGCAGGCTTGGCTAAGCACGCCTCTAAACCACTGGATTTGTCAGGGGTAATGGTTGACGCCTTGCTCTCAGCTGGTTGGGTTTCAAGGGCCTGATGTCAGAATTATAATGCGAGTTTTACAATGTTCAAAACCTCCCACAATTAATTTTGCCACAACCCAATTTTGACATAAATGGCACATTTGTACAGTGGTTACATTTTAACAAATTACATGAGCAGATTACAGATTTTGTGCGGATCATGCCAGTCCAACTCTGCAGTCTGTAAGACATTGTTTCGCCCTTCTACTAATCTTTGGCCATTTTAGTATGAAATAGTCAGCCTAAAATTCTATAACTTTATACACGGGTGTGGATCATTAGGTATGTAAGTATTAACATTTGCCATGGCAGCATGGATACTTTCCTTATGATCGCCAATGCAATTCTCTGCCATCTCCGTTCCCAACATGGCAGTGAAGTCCCCGACATCTTAAATTAAAGCCTATGAACTCACATTTAAACTTAACCTTTTACATTTTGTGAAGTCATGTTGCAAAGATTAAAGTCTTACAAGTTAACAGTCTTTGGAAACAACTGTTCAGTATTGTTCTCCATCTGGGCATAGCTTCCAAGGTTAACCCCCCCCCCACCCGCCTCAGTCCAGGGTTGTCATGGAGTTTTCTTGGAAGCTTCTTGTAGAAGTCACGGGGAGGTGCGATTTTTCACTTCGAAATCCGTGTCCCAGAAATCCTATTGTAAGAGACTGGAGCACAGACCAAAGTCTGATGAATATGTGAACTTTGTCTTGGTCAAAGTTTTCCAACCCAGTAATTATCAGCCACGTGTCCTGAAGTTTATGGTGGTTCCTTTTGGGGGGAAGCCTTAGCTTAGCCAGCGGAGAAAGACCTGTTCTGGAGCTGGCATAATTTCAGTCAAGGCAGTGGAATTCCTTTGTCCTGGATCAAAAACAAACCTGTTGGGTAAAACATCCCCGATATGTTTCCCAGCAACAAACCCCTTTACATTGCTAGGCACAGACAAGTTTTTGTTCAACATGGTACTTTCAAACGCAGGCATTTTTTTCTGGTTTGTAAATCCCATTTTGACACATGATAAATGTTGCTGGGATCTTTCAAATTCGGTTTTTCTATCCGACTTCCCCATATTGTTCTATAGCTGTAGACATCTTTTTACACAGTCTGTACAAGACAAAGGTCTCCTGAAATTGACATGTGCACAGAAAGCTAGAATTTCTTGTCAAGCAGTGATTGACATTTTGTAGCCAAAGTTTAAGCGTTGTTCCGTGCAGCTGAAGTAAAGCTTTTGTTGATTCTAAGATTTGGCTGGCACAGCCCGTCATTAAGGAATAATGCTCTTTTCTGATGGAGCACATTGTGAATATGGCTGGGCATGACAGGGCCTTTTAGATAAAGGTAGTGTGATACAGAACAAGGAACATAGCATCAGAGCAGCGACATTTTTAAAGGTGAAATATTCCCTTTTTCAATGGGAACTTTAGGCTTGCAGCAAAGCAGTGCTGCTTTTTCATTCCATTTCTGTAAGAAAAACGAACACACCCTAGTAGCCGTTCTCAGGGTGCTCCGTGTCCCATCTTGCCCAATGGTGCTCGACAAAACAGTGCAGCCATCCCTTTTTCGCTGCAAGTGATGGCAGTGATGCTCACAGGAGCCAGCGCAGCAATTTTGCTGGTTCTGCTAAAGTGCAGCTTTGTGATGTGGGGAAGTACTGCTGAGTGGGTAAATAAATCCCACAAAGACACGCTCTTAACAGCGCTTTTGTTTTTTTTATGCCGAGACGATGGATGCAGGGAGGGCGGATCGATCGCGAGGATCAGGCGCTGTCAAAACTCAGCGGGCCTGATGCTTTCTCAACATCTCTGTCAAGGGAGCTTGTGGGGTTGTATGTTTAGCCTTAGCTGGTGCGGGTGTGCCCCTGTCACCAGGGTATGATCTCCCCACAGCAGTGCCGGCAGCCTGCCCGTTGGGGACGGGCAACTGGGAAATGGATGTTTCCGCGGAAAGGTCTATGGCCTCCACATCGGAGCCATGGCTGGCGCTCGCTAGTCTCTGCGTCACTGATTGCGCCTACGGGGGAACCACTTCAGCCTGCATTGCATAGGCCATCCACCGTTTCATCTATTTTTCAGCATCTTCAGACAAAAGAAGTTTGCAAGACTTGCAGGATCCTCGTCGTGGTCGCCATGTAAGCACCTATTGCACTTGTGATGGGTGTCCTTCCAAGGGTATTTTCTCTACAAGACGGACAAAATATAAAACAAATTGTCTCCATAGCAGAGAAGGGCGGCAGTCAGACCAGAAAGGGAAAGCCAGGGGAAAAGGAAATGCATTCTCAGAATCAAACCCTAGGGCCCCACTCTCCCTACTGTATAGGCCTGGCTGGAGGGTCGAAGCACCATTCACCAAAATCAGTTGACTTCTTCGGTGTAGGGGTCCACGAAGTAGCCAAAGATGAAAGTAAAAAAAAAATCGGTCGTGGGACAAAAATGAATGAATTTGCAATACATCTCAAGTTCTGCATAGGGCGACCAACTAGTTGGGCGGAAAAAAACAATCTGAATCCGACGCGTGAAGGATTTTGGGTACACTACACGTTACGTTAGTGATAGTGTTACAGGCACACCCATGTTGACGTGCCCTTTAGATCCTCGAAAGACTACTTGTGATTTCCAATATACATATAAAATCATATGTCTCACAATCACAAAATACTTCAGACATTTACACTAGAACACTTCGGAATACTTGAGAATACACTTCAAAGGACACTTCACTTTTGTGTTTGTTCGAGGTTACATTTGTAGCAATATTGGAAAAGTAAAAAGGATGCATTATCAGTTATTGCATGTACCTGTGGTCAGTTCATACAGTAATACATTTAATCTGCAAACATATACAGCAGAGTCACTTTAAAGGGAGTAAAGTGGTTGGTCCAACTATCCTGGTTGAAGGTTCTAGAGAGGGTTCCTTTGCACAGCAAGTCTTAATTCCAAAAATGCAACCCTAGCTAAAAGGCAGTTCAGAGTGGGCTCAAAGTTTTGAAATGCATCAGAATATAAAGAGTTCAATGATTTCTTCCAGTGTCTAGTGTTATAGTAGCAGCAAGTTAACAAGTGAGACCTATAAACTGACTAACAAGGCACACTATGCCCTATGCCACCATGCCCATCCAGACACTGTGCCCCATAGCAACCACCCCCACACAATGCCCCATGGTAACCACCCCACAGCCAAATATTGTACCACATAGCCTACACTATGCCCCATGGGCACCACCCGCATCCAGACACTGAGCCCCATGGCCATTGCCCCCAACCAAACAATATGCCCTGCACACCCCTAAATAGAGTGACCAATGGACTGCATCAGCAAAAGAGCCTTTTCACAAAAATAGTGAGCTAAATGGCATCGGCATCAACAAATTAAATTGTCTGCATCCCAGTTTCACTACTAACTGAAGTGTGCGATGCTGGGTAAATCATTTAATTGCACTGTGCCATATCTGCAACTCTGCAAGTGATGTCACTTCATAGCTTATGTAAACATATCACGCTTTCATAAAAACAAATCCTAATGACTATATAGAGTTGCTACATATGTTCCAATACTGAAAGTCATTTGCCACTTGGCTTTCTTATGGTGACCTATTCTAAAGTTACTTCCATTGTACCTCCAAGTACCAAAAATGATGATCCTTCTTGCAATGTCCTTTTCTCTTCTGTTAGTGCAATCCATTGGCATGTGTATGAGTTAAAATGCCACCTCTCACTAATGTTACCAAAAGATGATGACAGTGGGGGAAAGGGGATATAGGGGGGGGGGGGGGAGAAATGGGTTGCAGTCACAGGTACTGAAGACGTGCTGGTGTATGCTCAACATGCTGCAGCTAGCGTTGAAATGCCTTTCTGGCAACAAGCCACGCCAGCCACAGTGCTGGCCCGGCACATAGTAAATGTAGTCACCAATAGAGGGTCAGTATTTTCCTGGCCAGGAAGACTTTCCTAATGGATAGTGGCCCAGGATGAGGAACATATATCCATCAAGTTATCCTGTTGGAAGAGGATATATGATATGATATATGGCATTTGTAAGACGCCTATACACAAGTGTATCAAGGCGCGACGAGGCAGGGAGGGGGGGGAACAAGGGGAAGACAGACAACGATCCTACTAGGCCAGGTGTCATTCAGACCGCGCAAGTGCAGGGGTAGGGGGAAGGGAAAAGGAGCAAGGGGGAGGGTGGGTGGGGAGTGCAGTACAAATAAGTAGAATAGAAATAAAATAATAAATAGGGCCAGCTGGTGGCAAGTGCAAGGTAAGTGCAGACAAGTGCTGGGGGGGGGGGCTGTAGTGATACAGAGACAGTCCCGCAGTGCAGGGTTTGCCAGGGAGGCAGTGCAAGTGAAGAGTGACTGGGCCCAGGACCGAGGTCGGTGAGAGTGGCCCAGTTGCAGAATCAGTGCAGTTTTGGTGAAGAATTCAGCAGGGGGAGAGAGAAAGCAGAAGTGAAGAGGAAGGTTTTGAGGTGCTTCCGGAACCGGAGATGGTTCTCCTCAAGTTTCAGGGAGGCAGGAAGGCTGTTCGAGGGAGGCCCCTGCCGCGGAGAGAGATCTACCCCCAGCTCGTTGCTTTGAGAAGGGCTGACCCTGAGGGAGTTGGAGACGGATGAGCATAGGGCTCGGGAAGGAAGATATTTAGGAAGAGAGAGTTGAAGGTATTTAGGCCCCAGAAGGCCTTGTGGACAATGCAGAGGAGGTCTACTTCATCCCAAATATTCTACTACCTTGCTCATCAATTGTCTATATGAGCTGTGAGCATGATCTGCAGGATCTGGCTTTCAAATTCCAGCTCAGGAGATTTATCTACTACACTGTTATGTTACTTGGCATTTATATAGCGCCTCGTTTATCATTTGTATGACCTCAAAGCACTGGTAAATTGAACGCCCTCAGGAACCATGGTTCAAGTCAGTAGAGAGAGTGTTGTGGGGGTGCACTGGATATGTGCGCAGCTGGTGTGGTTGTTGGATGATAGCTGCTTAATAGCGATAGGTGTGGTGCTGAGGAAATCAGTTGATTTGTTCAGTCTGGTGGGTGGACACCCAGACTGGGTTCTGGCTGCATTAGGCCTGAGGAATGCCTAAGCTAGCCGGAATGTGCTTCAGCTAGCTGTGTTTTATTAGGGCGATGAGGTGTTCGTGGGGTTGTGTTCGCGTGTGAACAGCTAGGCCCAATAATCAGGGGTATAGCAGTGTTCTAGTTGAATGGGTGTATAGAAGAGTAAGCGTAGTGGTGTGATATGGTGGTAAAAGCGCCTGAGACCAGGCACGTGATCAGGACAGTGGATACCTCCATGGCGACATACATATACATATACATAGCAACAGGATGGATAGAGGCACACCATTTTATCTAGATGTGATGCAGGCTAAAGTTCACAATTTCATCTAAGTGTGGTACATGCTATCTTTCATAATTCTGTCTAGATGCGACACTGGCTGTTTGTAGTTGGTCATAGAGCCCTTTAAGTCTAGATTCCTCAGAAATAAACATCTGGCACATTTAGAGTGCCATAATGAAGACCAAACTGATCAGATGGTTCATGTACTTCATTAAGAAAGATTTAAAGAAATTTGTGGTAGAGTCGTGTACCATTTCTCTTGTGTTGCTCTGAGAAAAAAATAAAAAAGTCTTCACAGTAGGCCTCAAGGCCAATGGTGTCAGTCTCCAATTTATGCGTCAATGGCTTTGATATAGGTGAAGGTTCCGGTGTCGATGGAACAGACCGTTTTCTTCAAAGAGGTCTTCCACAAAGCCCGTGAAGGAATCAGCGAGGTCGTCGACACTTCACTATTTCGAGGCTTCAAAGGCTCTTGATGTTAGTCAGGCTTTTGTCCCGGACTCGTGAGTGCACATCAGTGTTTAGCCTTAAAAACGTTGCCTTGTCGTCTCTATGCAGTGCGTCCGGAACATGGTCTTTCTTCTGATCTTTCGAGGGCGTGGGGGCCCTCGAAGATTTTCATTATCTCCCACCGAAACTTATCCCATTTTGCTGGGGAGTCTGATTTGGACATGTTATTCGCTTGGGCGAGGAGTCACTCGAGGAAGCAAGAGACCTATGACATTTTTCTTTGACTTACTGCAAGATGAATGATGCAAACAAATTCTCGATTGAGATTTCTTCGATCTTTTTCGACACGGAGAATCTAGACTCATCTGAAGTAGGTTTTTTCGTGACAGAAGGGGATTTTGGAATTCTACCCACCATCAATTTACCTTTGCACCCTCAGAGCTTTTTCAGTCATCGCCTGACAGGATTTGCACTCCTTTGTACGATGCTACGTACTGAGGCACCACAGGCAAACGTGATGGGGGTCAGTGATTGATATCTTCGACCCGCAATATTTTTCAAGACCCGCCTTGGGCTTGGATGGTGAAGACATTAAGTTCTATTTATTGAACCAGAGTGCGCCGTAATTTCGAAGCGAAAGCTGCATCGGAAAAACAAGCTCACAGGCGCTGTGCATGCTATATATACTGTAGAGGACGTCGACAATCGGACGGAGGTCTTCGAGGGACATTGAGTCAGATGCTACCACACAGCGCCCTGACTAGAATTTTTTTTTTTCCAAAGCAGCAAGACAATTATCAAAGATTGATTACGTGAGCAAACACAATCCATTCAAACATATTGCAACAATAGCAGCCACAACGATGGTATAGGGGTTGCAGTATAGATGTAAAACACAGATCTGTAGCCAGATAGAGGAAAACAAAAAAGTACATCCAATTCAGTTTAGATACTAAATAGTGGGGGATGGGTGGGAGAGAAGTAGATTAAGTTGCAAGCCACTAGCCAGGCATAAAAAGTCACTCATGCCCCCCAGATCTTTAGCTAGACACAGCATAAAATTACGTGCCAATGGCTAGTGGCATGTGCAAAGTTTGAGGACTGGACTTCCACAATCATCTTTTCAAAGCAGAATAGCACCATGCTATATGACTGCATTGTTTTTGGGGGAATGATTAGTTTAAAGCTCACCTCAGATGAAGCACAACTTACCTCCATGACAAGCTGATGAGCCCGAGAAACCAAGGTCAAACCATTAGCATGGTTAAAGGTCTCCGAAATATCTTGTCCAAAGGTGTAGCCTGCACCACGTGGAGAAATACCCCAACCACCACGGTCATCTGGATCAGACCATAAGAGGTCGCACATTGGACCCTAAAATAAACAAGACATGTTCAGACATACAATTGGCACCTAAACATATCAATCTGCATTAGATACAGGCCAGCTGTGCAGAATACAATTGGATGAGTCTAGGGCCAATATACCAGTGCTATTAGTACATTCTGGAGCAGTGTTTAAAATTGAACATCTCGGTTAACCGAACACTTATGGAAAATGTATTGCAGCTTCAAATTTTACCGAAGAGACATGCTAAAGACACTTTTTTGTTATCAGAATATAGTCAGCTTTGTCATTAAGTAGCTTTTAAAAATAGCCTAACTCAGGAAGCTCTTGGTATCTCAAATACACCATCTTACTCTGAAACTCCAATGGTGACACAATTAATTTGCATTTTAACGGCCTGGTGCAGACATTCCCAAATGAGGGTCCTGTTATTTTAGGTTTGCTACAAATGCAGGGAAAAAGCCACCGAGATGAATGTACACTTAGTCCTACCTCTCGTCTTGGGTTAGACTCCTGCCCCAATAGGCTGGGCTAGACTGCACACAAAATCAAGCTTCCACTTCTGCACCCATTTGTCCCTTACCACCCTCCATTTTATGAGCCTTCCATGTCGAGGTGTGAAATGAAGAGGGTTTTTCAGAACGTACAGAAAAGGCGTGTGGGGGAAGTCACCTTAAATGGGCAACCACCATTGACCACCAGGGGACACAGATGCACTAAACTCTGCTGTTCCTCACCCACAGGGCCTGTTTGGGGCTAGAGCCCGCCCCCACCACACCCAGAGAGCCCCCGTTCAGTCGAACTTGCACCCACCCTCCCCCAGGTGCGCTACACCATGGTGCCACAGAAAAGACTTCTCCCGCACTCGAGCCAAAGTTGAGCCGAAATACAGCCCACGACTATCAGCCCGGGGAGAGCCCTGCTCCCGGGCTGGCTGAGGGATCCACTTTAAAGAGACCTGAGCCCGGGGTCCGAAGAATACCCTAAGAAGAGAAGCCCTGCAGTGGGAGCTTGCTGGCAATGGAACCCCCCCCCCCCCTCCCCCCGAAATCCCCCCAGGGTGTGGCCCGAGGGGGCTTGCACCCCTCTCCCACTCATCCAACAGTGGATTCAAGTAACCCCAGAATCCATGTGTGGGGCAGGCGGGGAGCGATAAACCCCCCCCCCCCCCCCCAGCCATCCGCCGGCCATAGCACAACCGCAGTTGCCGCCACACTCTCCTTCCCCGGGGAAGGAGGAGACCCGGAGCAGATGTCCCCACTTGAACAGCGTGCCTCTTGGGAGAGGCAGCTGCAGCAGTCGTAGGAGTTCATTCAGTGTGGCCCCCAGGCTGTCCTTACCGGAAGAGGACCTGCACACCACCTGGCCCTGATGAGGGCCCACAGCTGAGGGGAAACATCAGGCCACCTGACTAAACAGAAGCAAAAATGGGTAGGAGGGACGTGCCCCCATCCCCCTGCTGGGGAGGTGTGCAGCGATCCCCTGCGGTGCCCACCTGCCCTCATCGGCTAAGCAGGAACTGCTACATCAGGGGTTCCCCTTGGAGGGACTCTACGGCTGTGGCCCTTTGTTGCCACTCCCCACTGTGGCATTTCCCTTCTTTGCATTCAAGGGAGGCTTGTACAACTCAGGATCCAGTGCAGTCCAGGCCCCAGCCTCCTCGCTTATATCTCCCATCCTTAACTGCAGCCACTGGATCAATTTACATCAATCTTTGTTAGACATCTGGTCTGATGAGACCAGATGCGCCTTTTGACGAGCCCCTCACGAGCATCTCAGCACCTCTCCCCATACACAAGGAAAATAGGCTTGAACTAGTCGCCTGGAAGGCCTGGCGCCCGTTGCCCCAAAGAAAGTGCAACATCTCTCCACAGTGACAGTGACCACGAACCAAAGGGGCTGACTTACCCTTCCAGAAGAGGAGCGCTCAGTAGGCGCAGGAGACTAGCCAAGTCACGCAGGAGACGCCGCCCTGAATAAGCCCTCTTCCCCAGGCAACCTATTGAAGACTCAAAGGGATATGAAAATCTAGGAATTGAAAAGGAGGGAAGAGCAGTGTGCCTTGAAAATGGATGACTGAAAACAGAGAATGTCGGAACAACCCACCCAAGGTTTTGTTTTACAGAGAGACGGAGAAACGCAGGGCAATACAATTGAATCCATTAACAATGTCATTAGAAAGGTCTTCAATGACAATACCACCACCAAGCCTACCATCGATGGAGCACACAGAGGGAGGGGGAGAAAGCGAAGATACTGACATGTTGAGAAAGAAGGGTCCTGTCAACGGGGAAGCGTTGCAACACCATATTCCAAGACCTATCAGAGTTTACTATATCCCGGAGAAGACTCTGCACCCCCTAACTAAATGGCACAGCTGAAAGGGAGTGTGATACAGATGGGGGTTCCCCTTAGAGTTTGAGGGATACAAATGCAACCAGTAACGCAGGAAATTCATTGAGCAGTTGCTCTGGTGGCCACCCCCACAGGTTCGGAGGGGACATAGTAATGACCCAAAAAGCAAAGGTGCCGTGGATAGACAAGTCAAGGGGCTTCACAAATTTAAGAAACTGAACCCGGCAACCCCCCCCCACCCCCAATCTTGAGGGGACGAGGCAATCGTCGGCTGCTCTATGATGGGAGCCGATGAACATTCCAAACATTAGATGAGCAAGTAAACCGCTTGTTAAGTGCTGTGAGGCCTCAAATACTGTTTCTCCTATGTGCATAGGGTTTGGATGTTGTGTTAATTCTAAAGGAATAGGGGTTTGCTGAAGGGGGCTCAGAGAGGTGACAGGTTGAGATCAGAAAGGCCATGGGTGCGGATGTCGTTAAGAATCCAGTCCGGGGGGTTAGTGGCGGATATTAACCAGGTTACTCACCGTAGTGACCACCTTACTCCTAGTCCATAGTCCCCTTTCCTCCACTTATGGGACATTCCTCCGTCCTGTGGGACGCGACCGGAGCATTTTGTAAAAGCATCAAAAATGTTGCTAAAATGTTTAGTCCTTCCCCTTTCTACACGGGGTTCTACACGCGGCCGTAACCCCGCCCATCAGTCCATTTCTATCACCAGGTCAGAGACCTTTAAGCAATAACAGAGGAACCTTATTAGAGGGGACGGTGGGCGTATGGAGAAAGAACTAGGGACTATGAGTAAGGCGGTCACTACGGTGACTAACCTAGTCCCGTCCCCTTTCCTCCATACTTGTGGGAGATTCCCAAGCACTCCTTACAGGAACTACGGGTGGATGGAAAACCCCTTCCTGAAACAGGTTCTTCAGCACAGCCTGGCCAAACTGAGCATCAGATCTGGAGCTCAGGTCAAGGCAATGTTTACAAAAAGCTGATGGGGAGGCCCATGTAGCCGCTTTCGCGATTGTCTCCCAGGGGACATACTTCTGAAAGGCAACTGCAGCTGCCTTACCCCGCACCAGGTGTGCATGAATACCTTTAGGAGGCTGCAACCCTTGGACAGTGTAAGACTCCGTAATGCAAGCAGTGATCCATCTGGAGATAGTCGCCTTAGAGGCCTGTCTACCTTGTGGATTACCAAAGGTCACCAATAGTTGAGAAGAGCTGCTAATTCCCGATGTTCTGTCTAGACAGAACTTAAGAGCCCTCCTAATGTCCAACCAATGCAGAACCCTTTCCACTTCTAAAGCAGGGTTCTGAAAGAAGATTTGGCAGGGAGATTGACCGATTTAGATGGAAGTCAGACCACCTTTGGCAGGAAAGAATAATTTGTCCGTAGGACCACCTTATCCTTGTGGAAAACCAAGAAGAAATGCATCACCGACAAAGCTTGAAGCTCACTCGCACGCCTTGCTGAAGTAACGGCAACCAAAAAGACACCTTCCACGAAAGGTGCTTAAGGTCCACCGTGGCCATTGGTTCGAACGGTTTATGGCACAATGCCGTAAGGACCATATTCAGATCCCACGTTGGGTGCGGTTTGCGAACCCGTGGAATAAAGGCGCGTCAAACCCGCGAAATGTCTCCTAAAACAGAAAAAGAGCATTGGTCCGTGGATAGGTAGGCGGCTACCACCAAAAGATAAGTTCTGCACGACAGAACTTGAATGCCCGACTCTGCTAGGTGGGATATGAAGGACAGCACAGTGTCAATCGTAGCCTCCCTTGGATCCAGCTGCTTGCCTAAGCACCAATGACAGAACCTAAGCCATTTGCTTCTATACTTAGACCTCGTCGAGGGCTTCCTGGCTGCCTGGATAATGCGCATGTTATCAGCAGACAGCTTGAGATGTTCTAAAGACCTGAACTCGGGAACCATGCCGCCAAGCTGAACGATTGTGGGGAGGCGTGCCACAGCTGTTGATCCCCTCTGGTGAAGCAGATCGGGACTCACAGGTAGCCTGATCGGTGCATACACCAACAGGTGTTGAAGTTCTGAGAACCAGAACCTGGCCGGCCACCACGGGGCTATGAGCAGAAGCGAACAGTTCACCGTTTTCTTCAGTTTGCAAATCGTCCGATGAATCAGAAGCGGAAAAGCATAGGCCCTCATGTTGTGCCAAGGAATCTTGCGAGCATCCCCCACAGACGAGGCTCCCAGACCATTTCTGGAGGCATACAGAGGAAGTTTGTTTGCAGACGTTGCGAAGAGGTCAACCTCCGCAGTGCCCCAACAGAGGAAATTCCACGAGTGCATCTCCGCCTTCAGTTACCATTCGTAGCTGACCATGGTCTGCCGATTGAGGGCATCTGTCGTAACGTTCAGCTGGCCCGGGATGTGTACTGCTACCAGCCAGACACCATGACGAACCGCCCACTGCCAAATCTGGATGGACAGGTCCACAAGAGGGGGAGACTTGGTGCCCCCTTGCTTGTTGATGTAATACATAGACACCACATTGTCCGTGCGGATACGGACCACTTTGTTGGCAATGACCTTTCTGAATGCAATGAGCGCTGGGACAATTGCCAGAAGCTCCAGATTTATGTGAAGGAACTTGTCCTGAGACCACCAAAGGTCCGAGACCTGAAGATCAAACGTTGCACCCCACCCCAGAAGGGAGGAGTCTGTCGTGACCGTTACCATTGGGGTTGGGTCCTGAAAACCCACACCCACCGACAGGTTGCTGAGAGACGACCACCACTCCAGGTCCACTCCCAGATCAATATCAACTTGAGAGTCCAGATCCACAGCCTGACGCCAAGAACTCCGAAGAGCCATCTGAGTCCGCCTCATCTTGAGACGAGCGAGAGGTAGAGCCAAAACACACGAGGCCATGAGGCCTAGAAGCCTCTGGAACCACCAGGCCGACATGCTCTCCGACTGCATAAACATCAGACACGTGGCCAACAGATCCCCCATTCTGTCCCCCGCCAGCTAAACTCTGCAGTCGATCGTGTTCCAGCGAAACCCAGGAAAATCAAGTCCTGAGAAACCGTCATGGAAGAATTCCGCCAGTTCACCGACAGCCCGAGATGGAACAGGAGCTGGAGTAGAGACTGAAGATTGCACGCGGCTTTCAGCGGGCAAGGGCTGCGTAAGAGCCAATTGTCTAAATATAGATACACCTGGATACCCTGCAGACGAAGATAAGCTGCAATCACCGACATCTTCGTAAAGACCCGTGGTGCCAAGCTGAGGCCAAAAGGAAGCACTATGAACGGGAAATACTCCTTTCCCACAGAGAAACGGAGGAATCTCCTGTGTGGATTCCAAATCAGTATATGCATGTACGTATCCTGAAGGTCCGCCACGCTGAGCCAATCGCCCATCTGCAAAGAGGACTTTATCTGGCCAGGCTTGATCATCTTGAATTTCTCGTGGGGTAGGAAAAGATTTAACTGGGAAAGGTCTAGGATGGTGCGCAGGCCAGTCTGGTTGGGGCACCGTAAACAGCCAGGAATAGAAGCCCTCCCCTCGCTCCCCTAGGGGGAACTGGTTCCACTGCTCTGAGGTCCAGCAATTTCTGAATCTCAGCTCTGAGGGAGGACAATCCTGACTGCTGGAAAGGAGGGTAGATGGGTGGGGTAGGGGGTAAGGGTAATCTGAAGCCCACCCGAGCAACTGACGAGACCCACCGGTTGTCGGTGATGGTCTGCCACGCCTCCCAATGAGACGCAATGCGTCCTCCCAGCGGGGTCTCGTGCGAGCGCAGAGAACCCTCATTTGGCAGGTTTTTCGGTGGCGTTACCGCCTGAACCCGAGGAGCGGGAGAAAAACCGAGTCTATTGCTGCCTCCGGTGGGAATTTCCCCAAAGGGGTGTCCACTCTGCGAGATTTTTGATCTAGAAACCCCTGAGGAGGGCCGGACTTGTGACAATGGTCTCTGCGTCCTGAAAGGCGGTTTCATCAGGACGGACAAGACTTGGCGTTCTGGGTGCTAGCCTTAGTTTTGGTCAGCTCCACATCTGTTGAAGAATGAAAAAGCTTCTTGCCATCAAACGGCAGGTCCAAAAGCTTGTCCTGCACCTCCTTGGAGAACTTGATGGCATGTAGCCAAGCCTGCCGAGGTATCAACTATAAGCATAAGGCCCCAGGCCGAAGTGTCGACGTGTCAACGTGATGAGCTGCGGCCTCCAGCAGATCCTGGGCCAGGACCCTGGCATCCAACAGTCCCGCCTTAAAATCCTTCAGTTTCTCGACAGCAACGAACTCCTCCAACTCAGACAGACCTTTCCACATCTTCATATTCGCCCCCGCTATCACCAGTTCTGCGTTAGCCTGCCGTAGCTGCAGGGCCGAGTTAGCAAAAATCTTTCTCCCAAGGGAGTTGAGGAGCTTGTCCTCTTGAGTAGCCGTCGTATAAGAGAATGCTGCAGGCCTGGACTGCGAAGTGGCTGCAGCCACCACCATGGAAAAGGGGGGCAGACAAGATGCTAAGACCACCTTTTCCGAAGAAAGCAGCCTATAACGCGTGTCTATTTTCTTATTGACAAACAGTCCAGAGTACGGCTTCTCCCAGACTATGGACCTCGGCCAAAACGTCCTTCTGCAAGAACAGACCGGTATGCTCCGAAGGAGACAAGGTGAACGCCCCCGAAAGCACACACACCTGCGGAACGGGTGCCTCGGGTACTGGGACATCCAACGGACACATGTCCAATACCGGGTTATGAAAAGCTCGAATAGAGCGGGGCTGGTCTTTGCTGTCCCGATTGCCCTGCACGTCATCCGACAGGTCAGTGTCTTGCTGAATCACATCGGGCCCAACAACCTTGTCCACTGGGGACAACGGCGGAAGGGTAGGGGGAGACCCCACAGGCAAAGGAGGCGCCGGTGGAACCACTGGAGGCGCAGCCGGCGCAGGCGGGCATATCTCCCTAAACAGACCCTTGAAATACTCTCTCATGGGGTCGGAACGCATAAGTACTTGAAACTTACCGAAGAAGGCATCCTCCGGCGACAGCTTTGGAGCAGCCGGAGGAGGCCTCTCATGAGGATAATTCCAGGGACGCAGGGGAGAGGGTTGCCAAGGAGGCCCATCCCCAGAAGTGTCCACAAAAATGAAGGGTGCCGAACCCACAGGCAGCGAGACATTGTGCAGAAGGGCATCCGGGCGTTCCAGTCAAACTGGACTAAACGGATGTGCACAAGGAAACCGATGTTCACCTATGGAACCAATCCCTACACCCGAGGCCAATGGCGTAGTTGTAAGGGATGCATCCAAAATGGCCGCCATTTTGTCAGCACCTGACGAGAACTGCAACACGTGTGGAAGTGAGGCAGGGGTCCCCACAGGTGGGTCAGGGGTCTTCATTTTAGCCTTAACACAAGGAACCTCGGCCGAGTCGGTACGGTGCGGCCTGGGATGTTTGTGACATGCCAATAGCCAAACTAGCAGGGACCGGTGAGGAACACCTTTCACCAACAAGGCTGTTGGTCGCCTTAGTCTCTAAACGAGGGACCTCGGACCCAAGCCCGGTAGAAGCCTCTTCACAGTGGGCCTCGAACTTCCGTCGGTATCAACTATCCCAGCCGAGGCCTCGGGGCACAGCCCAGTAGTTGAGGGGAGCTCTAATTAAGAAGGCCTCCGAGCGAGCACCGGTACCCCATGACTCGGTAGAACTCGGTCTACAAATAGCCCCCACAGGAGGGGCCTCGGATTGTGATCTGGTGTCCACAGGCTCCTTACGGAGACCCTTGGAGAAAACTCTGGTACACTTTTTAGGCCCAGAAGGCAGGTAACGGAGCTGTCGACGCTCCTCCCAGACCGGGACGACCCTGGAAGGAGTCCCCCGGCTGGAGTACCCTAAAAAGTAAGGGACTTACCGGGCGTTTCTTCTCTTCCTCGATGAAAGATTGAAAATGCGTAGGAGCGCACTGAAACACCTCCTCCCACCGCTCTAACTGATGTTGAAGTGCCCGGACCGAAAGGGAATCGCAATAAAAACACGAGTCCCAGCGGTGATCAGGACCCAGTCACTCTAAACAGAGGATGGGGATCCGCCTTAGCGAAGCGTCGCTGACAGGAAGAATCATTCGGGAAGTCTAGCTGAAAAGGCATAGACGGACTATCACATGAACGCTAGCGAGAGCCAGAGAGGAGGAAAAAAGGAACTTTGGCAGATGCAAAGAGCATCCAGTCTTGAACGAGTGGAGAAAAGGACTGATGGGCGATGCAGAGCTAAGATGGGTGGGGTTACGGCCGCGTGCAGTACCACGCGTAGAAATAGGAAGGACTAAAAAAAATTGCAACATTTTTGATGCTTTTACAAAGTGCTCCGGTCCCGTCCCACAGGACGGAGGAATGTCCCATAAGTATGGAGGAAAGGGGGGAGATATGGAATGGTTACAAGGGGTTCTAAATGTTATACATTTCAGTTAAGGCCATTCTACAGAGGGTTGGGATACTAAATGGCACCAGTTCACACACTGGGCGGCACTAATGCTACAATGGCACTGGGTTCACAATGTTAGAAGCTTAAACTCCCTGAATAAGAGATCCTTAACAATACGTGAATTTAACCAATTGATGAAGTTAATCATTTTTCTACGAGACACTGGCAGAGGGGGAAGGAACCAGCCCTGAGAGCTAGGTCGATCGATAAGTGTTTTTATGCTTCCAAAATTCAAAAAGAAACGGGTGGCAGTATTGGTGGGTAGCAAACTAAACTTTGTCCTGAAGGCAGAATCGAAAGATCCTTGTGGTCGATTTGTGACGGTTAAGGGGGACGTTAAAGGCAATGTGGTTACCTTGGTCTCAAGTGTACTGGCCGAATGACAGGCAAAACCAATTTTGGGACGCAATGAAGGGTAAGATTCAATCGTTTGTCAAAGGTGCTTTGATTATAGGAAGGGATGTTCAATACGGTCCTGGACCTTGACTAGACAGAAAAAGAGCAGATCTGCATGTAGTTCACCATACGCAGTACAAGGCACTCAGTTTACAGACGGATGCAGAGTTGGGGTGCACGACATTCCCAAGAATACACTACCTCCCGATTGAAAGTACATTTATCAACCGAGTGCTGGAATGAACCACGTTGCCCATACCATGGTCAGACCACGACATGGTGAAAAGTATAGGGGATTGGTCATCAGATAAACACAAAACTAGATATGGTCCTGTAACAACCCGTTAAGATAAGGAGCTTGCACAATCTATGTTGAAGTCAATTAGAGAATTCTTGAATTTCAATTACAATGGTGAAATGGGAATTCTGGTAATATGGGAGGCATTTAAGGCCACGCTCTAAAGTGTCTTGATAGGAATGGGAGCCAAATAAAAAGAAAGAGCAGCCCAAGAGTTGGCTCTTATGGGAAAAATTGAAAAACTGCAACCGGGCGGGGGAGGATGGAGGGGAAGGGGGAACTTGCAGTCCCAAATGTTGCCAGGTGATGGGAAAAACTCCAGCAACAGAGACGAATTGAAAGCCCTTTCCATTTACCAAACGGAACGTAAGTTGGCATTTCTCAAGCAGAAATACATGGAGGAGGAATAAGCTGATCTAATCCTAGCCTGGAGGTTAAGGGAGCCAAGAAATGCAAGAAGGGGAGCCTCAATCCAACAAGCAGGCGGATAAAGACTCCTTGATGATGCTCAGATAGCAGAACTTTCCAAATTTTACGAAACCTTTTATTGGACAGAATACAATGAGGAGGGATCCCTCATTGTATTGAACACTCTCCTATCATCCTGTGTCTGCTAACGGCTAAAGTTAGACACCCCCCATTAAGTACTTGATACCATTAGTAGTATGAAGGGGGCACGGTGCCAGGGGAAGATGCCTTCATGGTTCGATTTTTTTTTTAAGATGTTCTGCTCCACGTTATCCCCATTCACGACTAACCTGTCTAATAATGCACTGGAACCTGGCATTCTCCCGAGATCCATGCTCTCAGCACTAATAGTGATCCCAAAGGAAGGAAAAGACCCATCCCAATGGCAATCTTATCGCCCCATCTCCCTACTGAACACAGACAAAGATTATGGCAAAAGTGTTAGCCAATAGACTCATTACTCAATTACCTCTTTGATCCACGGGGACCAGGTAGAGTTCATTCCAGGCTGTCAAGTAACGGACAATATAAGAACAAACTTAATACATGAGGTGCAAAATAAAGGAATGAGGGCTTACTTAGCCTCAATAGACTGAGAAAGCCTTCGACTGGTTGGAGTGGTGAACATGGGAAAGGTCTTGCAAAAAAAATGGGGTTTGGTAACTTTAGGCAATTCATCTTAGCCCTCTACAATGACCAGGTGGCTAGGGTGGCAGTGAACAGCACTGTATCAGCCCCATTCCACTTGTCCAGAAGAACCAAGCAAGGCTGTCCCATTTGCCCCCTTGATAAATGCCCTTACGATGGAGCCCCTGGCAATTGCAATTAGAGAAAACTGAAGGATGGCAGGAATTCAGTGTGGGGTACTTGACTTTAAAGTTTCCCTATTCGCAGACGACCTCTTATGTGACTTAACAGAAGTAAAGAAATCCCTGCCGAACTTCACTCACAAATGTGTGGTCGTTTGTCAGGCCTGAAAATAAACAGCTCCAAGTCAAAAGTAATGTCCGTGGGAGCCGGTGAGCCCGCAATTGGAGACAAGAGAACTATCTGTGGGGTGAGAATCGAGAACACAGCTACTCTGTACTTGTGAATTAAAATTCCCCAGGAACCTCTCGTAGCTATTATTACTCCCATGTTGGAGAGAGTTAGAACAGACTGTAATAAGGTAAGTCCAAACGTGCAGGTAAGTTACAGATATGTCTTTAATGTCTCCAAGTACAGGTTTACTCGTAGGAGAACAGACACCGGCTTCCCACCCAGCTGGCTACACCAACTGACTTTCCTAGAACTCACACACGTCACCCAAGTAGCTCTGTAGGCGCGCTCATTCACACCGTACACATTCCATTTCAATGACTCACCACCAAGATAACACTTCTCCCCTCTTTGATTAATCAAGAATGAAGGAAGACAGTCAACGAACCAAATATACCCCGTGGCCACCACGATACACACTGTATTAACCGGAGAAATACCAAAACCCGCAAAACCGAACGCAGCCAAACACCGATGAGGAAGGTGGAAAGGAAAACCTTGTCAGAACACGAGAAGCTTAAGACAGATGAATTTTTCCCTCCATGTAATATGTAATACGCAACATTAAATGTGCAACGCATACCTTGCGCATCCGCAAGACAACCACCATCCAAAACACCAACACCCTCGAACCCAGCACCAACTCACTCAGATACTACACCTACACTCAAGGACACCCACAAGAAAACCAACCTCTACACAAACCCCACTCCGAGCTGCCCCTCGGAGGACAGGCCTGCCAGGCCTGCCACGCCTGACAACCTGGACACAAACTAACTCTCCAAACCACCAGTGCACCAATCACCTTCTGCCCTAGGCTGCCACCCCAGAGCCTCTAGCCTGCCACACCAGAGACAACCCCAGGCGCATGGACCCTCCCGGCCATCCATGATCCCACACAACAAGCACCGCAGACACGTCCCAATTTCACCAGAAAACAATCTAACCCAATAGATGAGACCACACATCACCAACCTTCTAGCTAAGAGGAGAAGAGAAAACAAAATGTTATGCAAGGAGCACTACAAAAGTGAGACATGCCCCCAGCCAAGTTGACGCCCACACGCTACTGCTGCAGACCACCCAGGCGAAATATCAATCCCAAATTAGAGACAGGATAGTCTCAGAGACATGAGGCCTCAGAGACATACAACCAAAACAATCGGAATTTCCTGCGGTCACACTAGCCGGGAGTGCGCATCCCCGAGGATGTTTGGCAATAGTTCCAGGAAGTTTTTCCAGTCAAGATATAGCTCCGAAGGGTGATCTTCAAGGGGAATGTTCAGGTGGCACTTATGATCAGAACATGTGTCCCTCAGGTGTCGCCGGCGAGCAGCCTCCGGATTTCGTGGCATTTCCCGGAAGAGGTGCGCACGTGAAGGTGACAGTTCATCCATACATCGTAAAAGATATTGTGAACATGGGTGCGTCTTATGCGGCTCTGAGGAGTGTGAAGATGGAGAATTCTGTGAGCGCTGTATTTTATTTGACATCCTGGAGGGTTTCAATCCGGAATTATGTGACTTTTACGTCAAGTTGAAGGATCTCTCTTTGGATGAAGATTGATTTGTTACTGTGTAGAGGCCAGTGTGATAGTGTGTGCATGTGATCGTGTTGTGGCCTCTGTCCTGTCGGTGTATGGGCCTTTCGGTGTGCATGTTGTATTAGGTGTATGTGTTATGTGCAGTGGCCCTGTGTTGTGTAATTGCTATTCCTTAAGTGAATTACGTATGCCAACTTGTAACGTTATTGTTCCCTTTGCTTTGAGGAGTGTTCAACATATAACTTTCTTATTCTTTTACAGGTGCAACGTTATTGCATTTTGTCCATATTGCGGGCTAGGGTCGGACTCTAGGGTTACTTGGGGTCCTTGTCATGGGTCGGACTAGGGTTGGTGTTTTTTTTTCTTTTATGATGCTACGTTAACAGGAACTATGCTTATGTTTTTCCAGGTCTGAGGGTCAGACGGTTATGAGAGCCAATTTTGTTTAGAAATGCTCCAACATTTTAACTGTTTTTCTCATGTATTTGGTGCGTGAGGATTGTCAGTATGGCATGCTGAGTGTATGCGTTTTTAGGATGCGGTACACTGATTTCATTTAGCACTGTGCGGGATGACTGTCCCTGGGTGAGGTCTTTCTTCCTCATCAGTGTTGTGCAGCTCCAGGGTCCTAGTGTGGAGTTGCATTATCATTTTATGTTAAGTATAGATGCCCGGTGGGTCTAGCGCGGGGCCAGAGTATTCCGGCCCGCCTCAGCTCACAAAGTTCCGCATCCACCAGTGCACTGGACTCCGGCTGCACTCGCCTCTCACCTTCCGGCTCCGGACCCAGGGGCACAAAGCACCCCTGCTTCGAATCACCGGGCTCACCAGTTGGACCGGACCATCCACACCGGACCCGGGGGCACTGGACCATGGACTCCGGCTGCACTCGCCTCTATCCTTCCGGCTCCGGACCCGGGGGCACCAAGCACCCCTGCTGCGAATCACCGGGCTCACCAGCAGGACCAGACCACCCACACCGGACCCGGGGCACTGGACAACGTCCCCCGCTGCGGATGACAGGAGTCCACCAACCAGCACCAAAACCAACGCTGATACTTCAGCAAACAAAGAGAGGGACCAAGACCCGAACAGTCCAGGAAGCGTCCGGACCAGCAACAGTCCTCTCTGGTCAGAGCCCCGCCGGGTGGGATCTTGAACTGGAGGGCAGTGTCTTCTCCAGCTGTGCTGCCCCCCTCCGCAGCAGCCCCGAACCTCGTCGCCAGTGTAATAAGGTAAGTCCAAACGTGCAGGTAAGTTACAGATATGTCTTTAATGTCTCCAAGTACAGGTTTACTCGTAGGAGAACAGACACCGGCATCCCACCCGGCGGGCTACACCAACTGACTTTCCTAGAACTCACACACGTCACCCAAGTAGCTCTGTAGGCGCGCGCATTCACACCGTACACATTCCATTTCAATGACTCACCACCAAGATAGATTATAACAGACCTAATACACTGGGCCCGCCCCCAACACTCATGGTTTGGCGAATGGCGACAGTAAGATTAATCTTCTCCCCTGGTTGCTGTACTTGTTTACAACTCCAGACTTCTCTCCTGGAATCCTTCTTTGCCAAACTAAAGCGGATGGTAAATGTATATGAAAGGGAAGAGGCCTAGAATCAAAATTGCTTCTTTAACCCTCCCTAGAGATGCTGGTGGCTTTGGTCTCCCAGACTTATAGTTGTATTATAAAGCGGCCCAACTACCAGTCATGTTACAGCACCTTAGGGATGAGCAAGGCACATACTGGATCAACTAGGACCTATATACCTACCCAAAGAAAGTCAGAGATTGTGTGGTTCCCAACAAAAGCTATCCCCAATATTAGGAAACACCTGCAGTCATGTGGAGCCTACAGAAAGGGAAATTTAATAACCGCCTCTCATCCTGACTAACGACACTAAGTTCGGTGTGGGGGCCCCGCTGGAGGCTGTTAGAATGGGCTTTCACCACTCTAGAAAATGGTCTGACAAGGGGCTAGAAAGAACCGGGCAACTGTTCAATGATGACCATTTCATTGCATATGCTTCACTGACAGATTCTGGGAGCTGAATCGTTGTGTATTCAAATACCTGCGTTTCAAAAAAGGTAGGTCTGATCAAAGATGGTACCCCCAAGACTTCATGACCCCTCACACCTATTGAGAAAGTCATCAACGAAGCCACCTCACGAAAGGGAATACTCTCTAAACTATACACGGCGGTGGTCACGACGGAGCTATAAGGGAGACAGAACTGCATTTTTGGGCTGAACAAATAGGGCTGGAAATTCTGGAAGCTACCTGGGGTAAGATATATAAACTAAAAGTTATCTGCTAATCTTCACACCTCCGCCATTTAATTTATTTCCATTTTTAAAAGTGCAAAATTGGCCCTTAGACATCGTGGCGCTGTTGCAGAAAACTTTAGTTACAGGGAGATGACAGTGCACGCATTTGAGTAGGGTACAAAACATAGGTACTTTTTTTAAGCCAACAGGGTATACAGTGTGTTCCTTGGTTACATTGGAACAGACTAGTGCAGGTTAAAAAGTTAAGATTTAAGAGCTTTCCGGAACATTGTGTAGGCCGCTACGTTTCTAAGCTCTGTGGGCAAGGCGTTCCAGTGTTTGGGCACTAGATGTTGGAAGCTGACCAACCCCCTCAGCTTTAGATCTTTTGAATGCGGGGAGAACCAGGTTTGTGTGGTGTAAGCAGATGGGTCTGGAGGAGAGCGGAGTGATCTTTTCCGTTAGGTAGGGCGGTGTAGTGCACAAGATGTATTTATGTGCGATAGCCATAGTGTTGAATGACATGCATTACTTACCGTAATAGCATTTCTGATGATTGTATCTGCTTAGATTCATATGCTGTGCATATGGTCCGACATCCAGTGGTAACTGCCGAGTATTGCATCTTGTCTTTCGGCGACCGAAAGGGGACGTCGGCATAGGCGTGTCTGTAACACTATCCCCATTGTGACGTGTGTAGTACCCAAAATCCCTCACATGATGAGGTATCTCCGATTGTATTTTATCTGCCATGAGGGAGCCCAAGGCTATAGTGAGTGAGCACAAAAAGAAAGTAGTAAGAAGTCCATGTTCCTTTCACCTCGAGCGGGGCTGCAGGGAGGACGCATGTGAATCTAAGCAGATACAATCATCAGAAATGCTATTATGGTAAGTAATGCATGTCTTCTGATGCTTGTTATCTGCTTAGAATCACATGCTGTGCATAGACTAGCGAGCAGTACCCAGAGTTGGAGGTGGGTTGTGAGAAGGAACAGTAGAGAAAAGATGTCTTCGTACTGCTTGTCCCACCTGAGAATCAAACCTAGAATGAGTGTCTAGGCAATAGTGTTTTGTAAATGTGTGTACAGAACTCCAGGTTGCCGCTTTGCAAATGGACTCTAGGGGAACATTTGCAATGAATGCCCTAGTGCCTCGAGTAGAATGTGCTCTAGGCTTGAAGGGCAGTTTTCTCTTGAGAAACAGTGATGCATTTGACAATCCACCTTGAGATAGTTGATTTAGAGACAGGATCCCCTTCTCTACCAGCTGCCACTGAAACAAAGAATTGCTTAGTCTTTCTTGGTGGTTTGGTTTTCTCCAGGTAAAAAATGACTGCCCTGCGCATGTCTAGAGTGTGAAGGCTTCTTTCGGTCATGTTAGCAGGGTTCTGGAAGAAAGTGAGTAGTTCGACTGACTGGTTCACATGGAACTTCCAAATAAATTTAGGCGCACACCTGGGTTGTGTGCGCAGAACCACCTTATCTTTGTGGATTGTAACAAAGGGGTCTAAAACAGAAAAAGCCTGTAATTCACTAACCCTTCTGATAAAAGTGATAGCCACTAGGAAGGCTGTTTTATAAGTCAGGTCCTTCAGACTTGCTTTATGCATGGGCACGAAGGGTGTCTCCCATGCGCCTGGTTAAAACCACATTCAGATCCCATCCAGGAGCTGGGTGAGATGGGAGGATAAATCCTTTTAACTCCTTCATTAAAGGCTTTAATCACCGGTATTTACACCACAATACTTTTTGCTGTGAAGTGGTATAGGCTGACAGAGCAGCCAAATGAACTTTTAGGGAATTGAAGACTAACCCAGAGTCCAACAGGTGGGTTAGATACAAAACAATGTGTGAGGGTGAGCAATCGATAAGATCGACGCCCTTGGAATTGCACCAGATGACGAACCGTTTCAATTTGCTGGCATAGCAATAACGTGTATTAGGCTTTCTCGCTTCCCTGAGTATGTCCATGCAGCTGAGGGAGTTGCAGGTGTCCAAACTCTATGATCTCAGGAGCCAGGCTGCTAAGTTCAGAGTTTGTGGGTATGGGTGGAGGGTTCCCCCCTGTCCTGAGACAACATGTTGTACGGGCAGGGCAATTTGACTGGTGGGGAGAGGGACATCTCCATCAGGTGAGTGAACCAGGGTTGGCGGGCCCACATGGGGGCTACCAGTATCATGGTAACTGGTTCCTGGTGCACTATTTTGTTGAGAAGGGGAGTCGGGTGCAAGCATAGACAAATTTCCCCGACCAAGTTATCCAGAGACTGTTCCCTTGGATCGGTTCTGGGGGTACCTGGAGGCGTAGTCTTGGCATTGGGCGTTCTCCCGAGTAGTGAAAAGGTCGATCTCTGGGAACCGCCATTCTGCTAAGACGCTGGATACAATGTCTTTGTGCAGTCGCCATTCGTATTCTTCTGGCAGAGGAAAATCTCTGCCGAGTACATCTGCTACAAGATTGAGTTCCCCTGGAACGTGTTGGGACAACAAAAACATCTTGTGTTTGAGAACCCATATCCAAATGTTTTGGGACAGCTTGGACCTGAAAGGCTTTCAATGCTTTGAATACTGCTAATAGCTCTAGTAAGTTTATATGATTGGATGCTACTTGAGGGGACCACACTCCGTGTGCTGTCTGCTGAAGCAGGTGAGCCCCCCCCAGCCCGTGAGAGATGCGCATGCCGTGAGAGTGGCTTCCACTGCAGGGGTGGCAAAGGTTTTCCCTTTCAGGAGGTTTTTCCTGGGCCACCACTGCAGAGAGAGAACGAGGGCTGGCGAGACAACTACCAGATCTTCCCATTGTCCGCTGGCCTGACACCACTGGCTGTTGAGCCACTCTTGCATGGGACGCAAGCGCAGCCGTGCGTGGGGGACCAAGTAAATACATGACGCCATCATCCCTAGCAACCGCATGGCTTTGCGTACCGTCACCTCTCGACTGGCTACATATTGAGGAATCTGAGAGCATGTTCTGAACCCTCTCGCTGGAGGGGAAGACGAGACCGTCTTCTGTCTGAATTAGTGCCCCCAGGAATGGTTTTACTTGGCTGGGGACTAGGCAGACTTCTTTTTGTGGATTGAAAAGCCCAGGCTGGAGGAGATCTACAGTTTCTTGGGTGTTCGAAAAACAACCGTTGAACGAGTCCCCCGTAATGAGCCAGTCGTCGAGGTAAGGGTAAACTGGGACGAAGAGTCTTGTGCTGCTGCCACTGCCAGGACTTTGGTAAACACCCTTGGCGCCGAGGCGATGCCGAAGGGGAGTACTTTGAAGTGGTAGCGTTTGTCCTGGATCATGAACCTTAGGTATTTTGTGCGCTGGCAACATTGAAATATGAAAGTATGCATCTTTCATATCCAATGTTGCCATGAAGTCCCCCCGCCCCCAGTTTCACTGCTTGTCGTGTTACCATGCAAAACTTCTGGGGTTTTATGAACTTGTTCGTTGGGCGCAGATCTAGAACAGGACACATGCGGAGATCCTTTTTGGGTACAAGGAAGTACACTGAATAATTACTCTTGTTTACCTGAATAATCGGGACAGCTTCTATGGTGTCCTTTCCCAGCAGGGCTTCCACCTCTTGAATCGGGACGTTTAGATGGTCCTGTGAAAGGTGCCATGAACGCGGCGGTCTGAACTGTGGAGGTCGGGAGAATTCCATGCAGTAACCGTGGGCGACCGTCTTTAAGACCCACTGGTCGGAAGTTATCCCCTCCCATGCATTGAGGATAAGATGTTAATCGCCCCCCGACCGGGGAGGCATGGGAGGGGACCTGGACTTTGTGGTCATTTCTGACCCAAGGCTGTGGCTCCTCTGGGATTGGGGCCTCTACCTTTGCAGCGTTTGACCCCTAGACGGATAGTAAGGGGGGCTTCCAGATGTTTGGTTATTGTTGAAGTTGCCCAAGGCGTAGTTTTGACCGGCACGAGCTTGTCCTCGAAAGGACCGCCGAGAGTTATTATCCCTCTGGGAAGAGGGATAGTGTGTAATTTGTTGCAGAGATTTCAAGGTCTCATGCTGCTTCTTGGCCTTCTCCAAAGCTTCATCAACTGCTTTCCCAAAGAGGTTTGACTCTTCGATGAGCATATTAAGAGGGAGGCCTGAGTTTCAGGTCTAAATCCCGATGTACGCAGCCAAGCGTGTCTCTTCAGAAGAGTCCCTTGTGCAAGGGATCTGCCCGATGTTTTTGCAGTATCTATAATGTTTTTAACCACATTCTGGTTAACCAGTTTTCCTTCCGCAACAATGGCGAGAAGCTTGGCCCTGGCCGGTTCTGGGACCTCTTGAATGCCTTCTTGGAGCAGGTTCCATTGGGCATCGGCATAGCTTGCTAATAACGTAGTGTTATTAGCAACCCGAACGGTATACGCCGCTGCTGACGTGACGTTTGCCTAGGGCATACAATCTTTTAGACTCCTTGTCCGGAGGTGATTCTCCAGTGGCAAGGTGTATCCCTGGCCTCTTACGAGTAGTGGTCACCACTAGTGAGTCCGGGATGACATGCCCCATGATATATAGATGGTAGGAAGGAGGCCGCAATAATTTTTCGACTTCGGGTTCACAGCCCTTGTCTGGGCAGGTGTGACTAAAAATGGAGCAATCCGCCTCTTAACAGAGTTAAAGGAGGGGAATGGATTGACTTGCCGGAGGTTTTTCCTTAATAAGGTCTTCCACAAAATCCTGCTCAGGCAAAGCCTCTTGAGTGGCAATTTTGAAGAATTCTGCATGGTGTTGAAAGCCATTTGGTCATCCACAGGGGAGGCCTGGAGAGCCGGGGTGGAATGGGGAGAATCTATGCACAAAATATCAGAGTCCTGATCTTGATGTGACCAAGGATCCGGTCCTTCCTGCTGGGTTTCCTCCCAGTTCTGTCGTCTGCTGATCTTCATAATTCCAGAAAAGGGAATTCCTCTTCTTCAGTATAGATGTCCCTGTATGCATCCATGTGGGCCACGTCTTCCTGTTGGAAAACCTGAGGCTGAACATCTTGCATTTGTAAGGTTAGTGTCTACCCGAGCCTTTTTCGGCAAAGGCTGGTCAGCAGAGCCGATCCATACATCCCTCGAACTTTTCGGTAGTCCATTTCGAGGACCTGAAAGGGCCTAGGTGGGGAGAAGCAACATTCTCCGACCATTGGCGTCAAGAGGAACTTCTCAGGGAGTCTGAGAGAGGCTCTTGACTATCCACGTAAGTCATCGGAATCGCGGCCCAAGTCAGTCGAAAAAGTTTCCGCGGCCTGTCCCATAACTTTGTGGGACCGGGATAAGGCCCACCACCGCTGCTATCCTAACGATGCTCTTCCAGATAGTAACCGAATCGTCATGAGACAAAGCCTCCGATGATGTAATGGTAGCCGAAACGCCATCCGTGGCACCAGAAGGCCCAGCGGTCGGAGTGCCGGGTAGAGGCCTAGTCATAACTTCGGGCCTATTGAGGCCTTGGAAATTGTCGAAGTTTCGGACTCCAAAACTTCGGCGCATGTAGATTGGAGTAGCCCCCTTAATTTTCGTTTGCCCAGTCGTCATGCGCTGATGCGAGGAAGGCCTTGGATCCACACGATCCGAGGGAACAGTCGACATTTTCGATGGACCCATTGGCACTTTCGACTTTTTCGACGAAGGCGTCAAAGATGGCGTAGGGGTTGTGTGTTTAGTGCAATGTTTATGTACGCCCTTGTCGCCGGGTGTAGTCCCTGTAGCAAGACCACAGTTGAGCCTGGAAGGGTTGGGGACGGGCGTGGTAGACCTAGAAGTGTCCACCTCAAGGTCTACAACATCTGCATTGGACGTTTGGTCATCCGAAGTACCCCCGTCACTTTCGGCTGGTGTTGCGGTAGGGGGAAGAAGGCTCCACGCGTGACATGCCGTACGCAGCCCACTGCTTTACACAGCGATCCTTAAGGGTTTTTGGCTTAAGGAGCTTGCACGGCGAACACCGCTTTACGTCGTGCTCTAGGGGGAGACATGCGTTGCACGTCCTGTGCTCGTGCTTCCAAGGATATCTGACCCTACACTTAGTGCAGAATCTAAAAAGGAGTCTTTTCCATAGCAAAAGGGTAGGGTGACCAGACCGAAAGGGAAACAAGTTGAAAGGATGAAAGACATAATATGGCCACCCCGAACCCACTCTCCCTACTGTATAGGTTGGCCAGAGGGCCCAACCACGTGGATATCCGGCCGCCGGATCTTAGGCGCCGAGACCACAGCTGTAGACGATTCCCCCGTAGTCTTCGAAGATGTTCTTATTAGGCGAAGTGACTTAACGGGGCATGAACTGAAAATTCGGTAAGATAAACAATGTCTCTAGTAAGAGCTCTTCTGTAGGGCGACCAGTTATCTGGGCGGAAAACAACAATCTGAGGGACCTCGGCGCGTGAGGGATTTTGGGTACTACACACGTCACGATAGGGATAGTGTTACAGACACACCTATGCCGACGTCCCCTTTCGGTCCCCGAAAGACAAGATGCAATACTCTGCGGTTACCACTGGATATCGGCCCATATGCACAGCATGTGATTCTAAGCAGATTAACAAGCATCAGAAAGAATATGTTCCTTAACTGGTAAACAATGTGCTTCCCTCCTTGCTTGAGAGGTTCCCTTTTTGGAATGCTGAGGGCAGCTCTAAGAGCGTTTTGCGTAGTCTGTGGAGGTGCCAAGGAGTAGGGCATTAATTCGCTCCAACTGAAGCTCTGGCTATTGCTTAACGGTTGGTGTTGGATAAGTAGGGTTTCACAGCATTAATGATTTTGGTGGAGGAAGATGCAATGGCACTCACATGGCTTGTCATGGATAAGGTTGAGTCAATGAAGACCCAAGGGTTTTGACTGCTGGGGACACCTTAATAGGTGTCCTGTCAATAATGAATGTCTGGTATTGCGGGTCCAGTTTAAGCAATTTGTTAGTCCCTACAATGAGGATCTCGGTTTTGTCCCCGTTGACAGACCATTTGCTGACATCCATGTCTGGATGGCTACGTAGATGTTGTCAAGGGCCGCAGTCTCTTGTTCATAGGAGGCGGTGAGGGGTAGTAGGACTTGGTGTCGTAAGCATAGTTGGTGTAAGCTATGGAGAACAAGCACAATTTCAAAGGATTGTACTGCTGGCAGCTACCTCCTGAAACTTTCCAAGATGTTCTCAGGATCCTCCCCTCTGTGGCCAGACTGGTTCATGGTACCACATGTGGCGGTCCTGCCCAAAGGTAAAGGTTTACTGGTCCGAAGTCCTCAGCTGGATCAAAGAGTCAGTGGGAATTTCCCCCCCCCCCCCGACCTGGAACCTTTACAAGTTCTCTTGGGCGCCCCAGATGATCCAAGTTTCCCAATAATTAGTGAAGTAATGCTGAGAGTGGGGAGGGTGGAATTCGTCCAGAAACGGAAGGGCAACTCCATACCATCAAAACATTACTGGCTGAATGAACTCTGGGACATATTCATGTATGAAAAATTGTCCGCTGTGGTTAATGATTGTGTGCAATCCTTGATTGAGGAATTTTTATTTTAAAATGGGGAGTGGGGCGCGGGGGTGACAAAACACGGACTTTTTTTGTTGCAGGGGGAGTAATGGGGTATGCAAATAACCGGTGTCGCCATTCTGTCTTAAGTAACTGATCCACTGTCCTTAATGGTAGAAAGGTCAGTGTGTGTAACTCACTGTGGGGGGCGTGTGATTTGCACAAGGAAGGTTGGACATTTGTATGCTTCAATTCATTATGAAGTTCCTAAAGAAAATGTCAATAAACACCCAAGTAAAAAAATGTGCAGCCACATTACACAAGTCTTTGATCAACCTCGGATTAGTCTTTGTTCAGGAAATAGGCTTGATGTAAAGTAGTGTTACAATTACAAAGGCTGTTAAGGAACAGAGGTCCACATAGGCAAGTACAAAACTACAATACTTATTAACATAATATTGCATCAAGCTGGGCACATTACTAGACAAATATCACAAATCAATTACCCATCACATCAGCATTTAACCCAGTTAGACAACTAGATACACAGCAGGATATCTAAAGTGGGGGAAAAGGTTAGAAGTAAGGTCTCGCACCTTAAAATGGCAAGTATACAGCAATAATGGCTTATATAGCACCCTTTCCTCATTTTGTGGTAGGAATGCCCTTGGTGACTGTAGTCCCTGCGTGGGAAGTTCCAGGAGTTAAATTAAAGATGCATGTGTGCATTTTGCCAGGTTAGGGCAACAGTTACAGGTAAGTGACTTGTTCCTTCTCCAGCATGGGATCTGGCATGGATTCACATGCTCATGAATAAGGAATGCATAGCAGTACACACATGCACAACCACGGGAGGTGGCAAGGCTCAACATTAAGCATCTCAACATTAAGCATCTCTTACCTCCTCACCAGCAAGCAAACAGGTTCAGCAGCACTGCTTGGCCAACTATGGACTCCTCTCTGGAATCCCAGTTGACGCAGTAGAATTTCGTGAAGGTGTGTGTCGACCTCCACGTAGCAGCCCTGCAGATGTCCAGCAGGGGCCCACCGGAACGCTGTAGTTGCAGCAATCACTCTGGTATAATGGGCTCTCGAACAGCCAGCCAATGGTCGGTTTGCAAATCGGTGGCAATGGGTGATGCAGCCAAGAGCCACCTGGAAATGGAAGCCCTGGAGAGGGCCTTCCCTTGGTTCACAGGGCCAAAGTTCACAAACAGCTGTGATGTCTTCCGAAAACACTTTGTGCAGTCACCGTAGAACTTCAGCACTCTAGCCACATCCAGTGAGTGCAAAGTCCTCTTAGCCGGCGACGGAAAGACAACAGGTAAAACCAAGGGCTCATTGAGATGGAAGTCAGACGACACCTTGGGCATGGAGGGGTGCGTCCGCAGCACCACCCTAGTCTTGTGGAATGTCAAATATGGTGGTTTATAAGAGGGTCTGAATCTCACTCGCCGTCCGAAGGTGATTGCCACAAGAAACAATTGTCTTCCACAATAAAAACTTCAGCGGCGCTGAATGCATAGGCTCGAACGGGGGACCCATGAGCCTAGTCAGCATCACATTGAGCTCCCATGCCGGGCCAGAAAGGAAAAGTCGATCCTTGACCAAGCGGTGTTACTTTAACGATGACCACCCCAGAGTTGTGGTGTAGCGGGAGATAGCTGCCAGCTGAACCTTGATGAAGCATGGGCCAAACCTGCCTTGGCCAGCGACAGTAAATCCGGCAGCACCTGCAGGACTTAATCCGCAGAGGGTTGAGTTTCTGTGCATGGCACCAGACGGCGAACCTCTTCCACTTATGTCTGTAGCATTTCAGTGTAGACTAAACCCTGGCCTTGGCAAGAACTTCCTTGCAGTCAGCCAGGAGATCGTATCCACCAAACTCTAGTGCTGCAGGAGCCAGGCCTGCAAGTTCAGCGACTGGGTCGTGGTGCAGAATTGCGCCTCCTTCTTTGGTGAGAAGATCTGCGCCCGCCGGAAGTTTGACTGGAGGGGGACGCCGACATGTCCAGAAGGTGCGGATACCATATCTGCCTCGGCCACGCTGGTGCGACAAGGATCATCCGGGACCGTCTGAGTTCACTGATCGAGTCGCAGAACGGCAACGGGTGAAAACGCATAGAGCCGTCCCAGGGGAAGGAGAATGCATCCCCATGCACCCCGGCTGGGCAAACCTGCTAGCGAACCCCCCGCACTTTGTGTTCGTCGCCGTCACAAACAGATCGATCTGGGGATTGCCCCATTGTCGGAATAGAGGATCCACTTGGTCCCGCCAAAGCTCCCACTCGTGGCACGAGTGCAGCTCCCTGCTGAGAGAACTGCCACAGTGTTCTTTACTGCCAGACTAAATGGGACGGGGAACATCTCCCGAGCAACGGCCCATCGCCATAAATCCTGCGCCCCTTTGGAGAGCGCTGGGATCTGGTGCCCTGCTGCTATCGGATGTAAAACACTGGTGGGGTCAGTAAAAATCCGCACCACCTTGCCCTTGAGGGACAGAAGGAAAGACTTGAGGGCCCAAAACACGGCCCATAGCTCCAGAACATTGATGTGCAACGACTTCTCCTCCGGTAAGCCACAGGCCTCTTCCGTGGAGAACCCCATCCCTCCAGGGATGCGTCTGTCGTGACCGTCTCCTGGTGCAGGGGTTGTCTGGAAATCCGCACCCGCCGACAGATGTGTGCAGACATCTCCCCCACCCCTCCAAACCACTGAATCGCTTGATGGAAACTCATCGAGGGTGATCTTGTCCTCGAAGCTTCCCGATACCTGGAGCCAACAGGTGTTGAGGAACTCCTGCAGCGGTCGCATCCGCAGCCTGCACAGGCACACAAGTTAAATGCACAGTGACATCATGCCAAGGAGGGACTTGATGGCCCTCACCCTTGTGATCTTCAGGGTCAAAAGCCGTACCTTGCCAAGGATGGCCACTATTCTCTCCTCCGATGGGGATCGGAGACACAACAGTGTTGAGCCGGGACTGCTGAACAACGCATCCTGCAATGACACCAAGAAGGACTTTGCCAAGTTTATCGAGAACCCCAGTACTGCGAGTAGCCGGACAGGCCCTGCCGTGTGTTCGACAGCGGTCTCCCTCTACCGCTACGATTGGCTCATCCGAACGAAGTAGACATTCATCCCCTGCAGGCGCAACCACGCTGCCACTGGAGCCAGACACTTGGTGAAAACCGTTGGTGCCGACTGCTAATTCGAAGGCAAGGGCCTTGAATTGGTAATACTGCCCTTGGAGCACGAAACGCAGAAACCTGCCATGTCCCTTGTGAATGGGGATGTGGAAATCGGCATCTTCCAGATCCAGCGACAATAGGAAATCCCCTTCTTCCAGTTGTCCCAGCACATGCTGAAGGGTGACAATCCGAAACTTCTGGGACCGGATGCTCTTGTTACGGCGGCGGCGGTCTAGTATGGGTCTCCAACCGCCAGTCTTCTTTCTGACGAGGAAGTACCTGGAGTACACTCCAGAGCCTTTTTGGGACGAGTTCCATCACGCCCCCCTTCAGCATGGCCCGTACCGCCAGCAGAAGTTGAGGGACGTGGATTTCCTTCCTGGCTACTGGTGGAATGTGCAGGCACTTACGTTGAAATTCAAGGGTGTACCCGTGGACAGGGCGTCCAGCACCCAACGGTCGGTGGAGATGGACTTCCACACGCTGATGAATTTCAGCAGCCGGCCGCCCACCGGGGTGGGCACCCAATGTCGCAGCCGGTTCAATCCTGCTTCGCTGTGGAGGTGCCACCTTGGGTGCCTTGGCGACAATAGGATGATGAGCCACCACCAAAACCTTTGGAATATCCCTGGGACTTTCCTCTGGAGGCCCGAAAGGACGGCCGTTGCTGCTGGAGCGTGCCCAACGCCCGGGCCGTCTCGGTATCTGCCTTGATGGCCTGAAGAGACTAGTCCACGGTCTTGCCAAATAGATTGTCCCCGAAGGGCCTGTCCAACACTGTCGACTGTACATCCTGGTGGAAGCTAGTGGGCTTCAACGCCGAAGGCAAACTGTTGCCCATCTGATGGCAGCCTGTTTGTGATAACCGTGGCCACCAGGATGGCAAGGTCCGATGCCACCTCGCCTTCTTGCAGAATCTCCAGCGCTTCTGCTCTCGTGTTGTCAGGAAGTCCAGGAGGGGAGCGATCTTGAACCACAGCTCCCTGCCGTACCGGGCCACGATGGCTAAGGCATTGGCCGCCTTGATCACTGTTGCAGCTGACGAGATGACCCAGTCGCCCTGTGGCGTCCAGTTTCTTCCCCTCGCCTGGTGGGGGGGGGGGGAGAGGAGGGGGCGGAGGGGGAAGAAGAAGATCCGGAGGACTTCTTCACCGCTGCCGAGACCGAGTCTGAAGACGGTTGGGATCTGAGACCTCCTCGCCAGGGCCAGAGGACGGGTTCTTCATGAGGGCCAGCCCATCGTCCCAAATGTCCAACCGAGGGATAGAAAGTAGGTCTTCCTCTGGTACAGGAAGCCTTCCTTCTCCTCGGGTGCTAGCTGAAACATCTCCGAGGCCCTAGAGATCATGGCGTGCAAAGAGCCAATCTCATCGGGTGGTGAGGCCCTGGGCACCGGGAAGGCCCCCTCCGTCTGTACCTGTCTTATCCGGTTCTGTATCATCCCTCGGAGGAGGTGATGGTGGCGAAGGATGGCAAGGAGGTGGAGGATTGACTCCTCTTGACGGGGGGGGGGGGGGTTCCTGCAGACGACAGGCATCCTTGTCCGGATCTCTGAACACAGGGTGTGCAGTGCCTGTAGGATGTTCGACACCCCGCTGGCAGTGGAGGTTGCCCTGCTGCTTCTCGTCTGTATCCTCGCCACTCTCCACATCCGTTTCGCCGGGGTCCTTCCCATAGGACCTGGCCTCGACAAACTTCTTGTCCAGTACAGCCTTCAGACCAGAAAGCTCCTCCTCTGAGATGTCCGAGCCCTGCAGGACTACAGCTACCCCCCCCACCCCCTTCTGCTCAACCATCAGGGACGTCCTAGGGGAGATGACCGGCATAGTCTTCACCGGTGTCTTCGATGGGTAGGAAAGTCAAGTCCCTCCATGCAGGCAGGGAATCCCTTGTTTTAGGGGCCGCCACCACGCCTTCAAGGGAAGATTGTACCTGGGACTTCATGATCTTGGACGTGCTTGAGGCATTCGCGGGTGAGGGGGGGCGGAGAATGGGGTTTGGGAGGGGGGGGGCTCAGAACCATGCTCTCCCTTGGCTCGGTCAGAGTTGACTTTGACTACTCCAGAAATTTACCCGGATGGTCCAACTTCGTCGCCGACCCAGAGCGTTGGCTCGTGGTCGAAGGTGCCGGGGATGCAGTTCCCAACTCGGCCACGAGGAGCACATCCCAACAGCGCTCCCGGTGTCTGCAGGCTCGCAGTGCTTTGCCTTATGTTGTGCCCCTGTCGCCAGAGAGCCCTCAAAGGCCTTAGAAGACCGCTCAGATTTCCTCTTGCTGGATGAGGCTCACCCGCAGCCAGGATCTTCGTCTGGAGCAACCTCGGAGAGCCACTTGCGACGGTCCTTCATGGTGCGGGGCACCATATCCTTGCAGAACGCACAGGTCTCCTCCGCGTGCGTTTGGTCAGAATGTATTGAGTAAAGGCACAGAGTGCCCATCGCCCGGGAAAAGGTTCCTTAGTCCACATCCAGGGCAGATCCTGAAAAGAGGAGAGTCTCCTTTATCTACAGCCATGTCCACGCGGGGTAGGCCTCAAAGACTCTTCTGGAATCCTCCAAGAAGGGAGAAAAAAAAAAAATTTCAAAAAAAAAAAAAAAAAAAAAAAAAATTGCAAAACGCAGTAAAAGCTCGAGAGCTATAGCATGAGGACTCCGAACACTTGAACATGCGGTAACATTCAGAAGATGGCTGCCAGGGGAGGGGTTAGGTAGAGGGCAGTCATTGGCTGGGGGCAGTATGACCCAGTGACCAGTGATTGGTTGTTAGAAGAAAGGCAGTTCAGAAGTGAAACTGATTTTTTTCCTTTACCGAGGATTTCCAGCCTGCTCTTTTAAAAAAAAAAATAAACAAGCACATTCCTTGGGGAAAAGGGAAGCCCCCAGCTAAAGTTCCTAGTGTACAACACACTGACCCCCCCATGAGGAGTGAGATGTGGATGAGGAGGCCATTCAAGACGACCCTGGTACAGACCAGATTAACCGAATGACTACTATATCATCCATCAACGTCACACAAGAACCTGTATAAATATCACCCATTGATTACCAGTTGCTCTATAACGACCGGGCAGCAGAAAAGATACACAGGAGTCCGAGGAAGACCGGGACTTCGTTGATCTCATCCTCAATAAGAAGAAACCGATCAGGCAATACATCCCTTTGCTACAGTCAGAAATGGTCACCTACCTTCACTTCCTTCCCCCGCTTTTACTAGAGCAGTCAACCTGCGCATAGAAAGCATTTTAAACCTGCACCCACAGAACCCCTCCATTACAGGTCACACTCCCTGGTACTTATCAACCGCAAAAGAGTGGGTACTCCCCCCCCCCCCCCCCCCCGCCACTCCCGAAGCACCACCCGATTAAGAGCAAATAAAATATGCTCTCAGAAAGAAGTCATAACTTCTGAGGCATACCAGGTGCATATGCCAGCAATCCAACCCTTACGGCCAGCTTCAATGGGTTACGGAGGAAAATCAGGTTAGTGGGCCAGAGTCCTTGCGCTCCCAGATCCTTAAACTTTAGCTGAGGGCAAGCAAACTAATAATGCCATTATTAAAAACTCACTTGATGCTGCATACTCAGCAGAAAGGGTGGTGGCTGAGGGAACCCTCAAACACCATGCTTGGCTCAAGCTCTGGGTTCAAACCCGAAACACAAATCACATTTATCAATATGCCTATAGAAAACTTTGGGAAAACAGTGGACGCTCTAAAAACCGCTAAAGAAAATGAGACCCTAAACTTTAGGTCAGATCGCTAATGAGCCCTTCATGCAAAGAAGGTTGTAAGGCAATCGCCGCACTTGTCATATTCGGGGATATACAAGGTCAGCCCAGCTATTCCTCAGCAGTGGGCACAAGCACATGGTATGTCAATGGTATGTCAATCAAGAAAAGCTGCTGATCTCCCAATCCTCCTTGCAGAGGCAATTCAGGCGAGGACATTAGGGGTAGAAGCCAAACCGCTAGGGGGTTTGGCTGCCCCTTCAAGCAATGACTAAGAGCTGCATGTCCCTTCCCATGGTACCAGTAGTGGGTCACTTAATCCAGGCATGAGAGGGGAATCACAAAGGACAAGTGGGTGCCGTCAAGGACGGATATTGCATAGCTCAATGAAATACCACGTTATCCTCCGAGACACAAGAGCATCTCTGAAACTTCAGCAGATCCTTTAAACTGAGATGGAGGCTCTTCTAGAGAAAGCCATAGAACTTGTCCTTCCGTCAGAGGTAAACAAGGGTATTTATTACGGTGTACTTCCTTGTTCCAAAGAATACCAAATTACCAGTGTTCGATCTAAGGCCTGTAAACACACAAGTCAACCTTGGAAAAGAGGCAATTCCTTTACTAAATAGCGGAGACTACATGGCAAAACTAGATATGAAAGATGCATACTTTCATATTTCAATGTTGCCATCTCACATAAAGTACCCAAGGTTCCAAGTGCGGTCCACACACTACCAGTACAAATTACTACTCTTTGGGATAGCATCAGCCCTCAGGTTTTCAACGGTACTAGCTATCGTAGCTGTGCACCTATGGGCAATCTCAGTGTACCCTTATATGGACGATTGGCCAGGAGACACCACAGATGTGTCAGCAGCACACCCATGAGACAAACTAGGATTTTCCATCAACGAGAACAAATTAATTCTAGTTCCCAGCTAAGTGAAACAATTCCTAGGGGTAATTATTCAAACTAAGACTCCTTAGTCTTCCCACCCACAGGGGTCTTCTTGGTATAATGGAATCATGCATGTTGCACAATGAAGAGGCAAGACTGCTCATACATTAAATACAAGAATGGCAAGCAAAAAAAATGGTCTCAAGCACAAGGAGAATGGGACCATCTAGTGGTAGTTTCAGAGAATGTGGTGTCAGCAGTGGTGGACAACCTAGAGAAGGGGAAACCTTTTGGAAACACAAGCCACAATAAACAGACAGCTCTTGGGCTGGGGAGCTCATTACATCCAAACAAAACACAGCATGTGGAAACCAACACTAACAGAAGTATATAAATGTTACGAGTTACTAGCCATGCACAAAGCACTACAATCTTACCAGCATCACTTGACAGGGAAGACTTGACTAATTCTCACATCCAAGCCCGCGTCTCTGTGGCATCTAACAACTTGGCCAAATGCTTTAAAAATCAGCAAAGAGCTGGCCAATCCTGCTGCAGTCTACATCTCCTGTACCCTCCCAGGCCCTCTGCACGGCCTTGGCTTCTCATTTCAATCTAAACCTCTCTAAAACTCAGGCTATCATGTCCTCTCTTTTCCCCTTCCTCCCTCTATTCCCTGCTCTCCCCCCTGGCCCTACTTCGGCCACCTCTCCTCCCTCCTCTCCCTTTCAGACAAAGTTTCTAGACCAGTCCCATCTATGAAAGTTTCTTCAAAACAAGTTCAACCCTGTTCCCCTAAAACCATCAAGGACCACATTGATACCCTGGCTCCTGCTGACGTACCACTCCTTGGCGACTGGAGTCTTCCCCTTCCCCCCTGAAGCACTCCCCTGAGCACCCTCTTAAGAAACCCTCTGCCAACCCTTCCTGCCCAGCTAACTACCGCCCAATCTCCATCGCTCGTTTCCTGGGCAAACTCCTGGACAAGCCGGCCATCTCCCAGCTTAATCTTCAACTGAATCCGTTAGCGGTCTCCATGACCATCAGTCTGGCTTCAGAGCTGTCGGAAGCATGGAAAGTGCACTCCTGAACATAAGTGAAGAAAAGCTCTCAAACCTTGCCACTAACCATCCTTCTGTCCTTATCCTCCTCCATCTATTCTGCCTTGACACCGTCAACCAATGCCCTCCTGTTTAACAGTCTTTGTGATAACCCTGAGCATCACCGATCAGGCCCTGGCTTGGCAGACTTCTTTCCTCTCCGATCGATCCTCCCAGGTCCAACTTGGGTCCTTCCTCTCCCATCTCTTCCTGTGGTGTTCCCCAGGGGTCTAACCTTTCTCCCTGGCTGTTCAACCAATACCTGGCACTTTTTGCCAATCGCATTGCCACTCTCTGCCCCAACTTACAGTGCAATGCGGATGACAACTAATTTTCATGCTCCCTTCTGCCACCTCTTCTCCCTCTGACCATGTCTGCTATCCAGGAGTGGTGTGCCGTCAATTCTCTCTGCCTTAATGCCAGCAAGGCCAAGATTCTCCTCATCAGCAAACCTGTTCCATCCTTCTCTGGCTGGCCTCTTTGCCCTCTTCCTGCTCCCACCTGCGAAGCTAAAAACCTTTGGGTAATCTGAAACTTCACACTTTCCTTCTCTCACATCTGACATCTCTAAGAAGTCACACTACCAGCTGCACCTCCTCAGAGGTATTCTTCCTTTCCTTCCCCCAGAATCTCAGTCTCCAGAGCACTGGTTCTCTCTAGGCTGGACTACTGCAACAGCCTCTTTCTAAATCTGCCTGCCTCCACTCTCAGCCCTCTGCAAAACAAATAGGACGTCAAGACTTGTTCTTGGCCTCAAGCCCAGGGAATCGCATCTCTCCAGGACTGCAATCTCTGCACTGGCTCCCAGTGGCGGCGAGGATCAAGTTAAAAACCCTCTGCATTGTCCACAAGGCCTCCTGGGGCCTCAATACCTTCAACTCTCTCTTCACTCATCCGCCTCCAACTCCATCAGGGTCAGTTGCTTCTCCAAGCAATGAGTTGGCGGTTCTGCTGGGGCCCTCCCTCTGGAATAGCCTCCGTGCCCCTCTGAAACTTGAGAACCATCTTCGGTTCCGGAAGCATTTCAAGACCTTCCCCTTTGCTTCGGCTTTCTATCCTCTCCCTGCTGATCTCCTGGCTGAAACTGAAACTGCACTGGATACCCTCTGATCTCGGGCCCAGGTCCCCTTCCTGCTAGTTGCACACCAGCACTACCCCCACCAGCAACCCTTGCACTCTGGGACTGTTCTGTATCGCTACAGCCCCCTACCAGCACTTGACACCCGAAGTCTGCACTTATCCTTGTACTTGCCACCAGCTGGCTGTACTTTATTGTCTTTATTTATTTTACTGTTATCCTTTGTACTGCACTGCCGCCCCACCCCCTTCCTCCTCCCCTGCACGATCTCAATGTAACATGGCCTAGTAAGATCGTTGTCTGTCTTCCCTTGCTTCCCCCTGCCTTGTTGCGCCTTGAAACATTGGTTTATAGGCGCGTTATAAATGCCATATCATACAACACAACCGCCAAGACTTCACATTTTGAATTCATACAGCACAGGCAGTTGCGATTAGTACACACAATGTTACATTGCTATAGAGGTCCTGAATAGGGACTTCCTTGGAAGAAGAAAATATAGAATTTGGCAATGGACTATGAGCCACAGAGAGATTCATAAAATGAAGGAATGCAGGATAGTGGGAATTACCTACAATCTAACACTAACCACCAAGAGTCCATACTTGGTCCAGTACATTTCTGGCAAGCAAACAAATTTCTCCAACTACATGCCAGTATTTGACAGAAATATTATTAGGTGCATAGGAAGGGAATGGTACAGGACAAAGGGGACACGAGTATGTGTACATAACACTGAGCTTTAAAGATCAGTCTATCAAGGTGATAGCCCTTTTTAGGTTGAGGATTGGCGCTAAGAGCCTGGCTTTTCCCGTTGCATGTTTCTCTGATCTCCAACACAGATTTGCAAAACAAGGATGGCACTGCCAGACTATGAAACTCCGGCTGTTTATGGAGCACTCTTATCTTCCCACCTTAGAGACCCCCAGCTCTTTTGCTGGATTTAGAACTCCGAGTGAGTGGGATCTTTCTCAATTTTGTGTGTTTTTATTTGATTTGGATTTGTGTTTTTCGCTATTTTGAGTCCGACAAACTCCATAGGCGTCTGCTTTTTGTATGGTGACAGCACCTTCAGTGTCAGACATCCTTTTAGATTTCTCATAACTACCCTTTCTTGTGTGAACTACAGTTCAAGAGTAAAGTGAAACTGACTTTACTCACCTTTTCTCTTTGTAGGTCCAGCACACACCATCTTGTGGGGTGCTGGGAGGGTAACCTAGTACCTCATCCTACTCTCTAACATTTCTATGTTACCCTCACTAATTTAAGTGGTTGGTGGCAGTAGTTTACTTTTTCCTTCCATTGTGCTTTTCTACCACAGGCTGAACCCTCAACTGCAGTACAGCACGCATGGATGATCATTTTTGTCAAAATGGCTCCAGTGTTTTTTTTGCCATTTTCCGTTTGTGCGGTCTTTCTTGGGTATTACTTTGTGCGAAGTTTGAGCCATTTGTCAGTCTTGCCTTTGGCAGGGTTCAGCCATGAAGCCTGCCACTGGCTCCAGTGTGTCTGGAAGGCCAGGATGCGAGGGAGGGTCCCGAAACTCCTGTCCTTTGTCTCTAGGAATGCCTGAAGAGAACAAGTCCGGATTGGCTGACTGGCCTTCTTGTCAGGGCAACCACCCTGCTGTGTGATTGACAGCCTAGGCTGTGCATGAATAGAAGAAACCTGCTTAAAAATGATAAAAGGAAAGGGTTTTGGGACTAGAGGCACAGTCAACCACTGGGAGAAATACCAGAGGAAACAGTGAACGAAGCGTGCAGCATCCTCTCGGACCTTTGAATTGCCTGGTGAAGCCCCGCTGCTGTGCTGAACTTTTTCACCTCAACAGAAGCTCTGGACAGAACGACTTCTCCCTTGGGCTAGTGGGACCAACTAACTCAGAGACAAACTCCACTGGAACATCACCCCAGACTTGCTGTGCCTCAGTTGCTTCGGAAGCCCAATGCCAGGGGTAGAGAGTGAAACGTCTGAAGCAATAACTAATTCGGCTAGAAGCTCCAAGAGTCTCCCAAGGATCCTCCAGAAGCAGGACGGCCAGATCCCAAGTTCCCTCACCAGAGTGCAGGACCCAAGGAGTGAAGGAAGCCCAACCGGCATCTGTGACGGTGCGGGTTGCTAAGCGCAGAAACCACAAAGTGCCGCTAAACCAAAACGAGCCTGTACATGTCGACCTGCCAAGTAGCACCAAAGGAGCCGTCCAGGCAGTCACCCTCTTGCCCCCACGACCGTGGTTCAGGAACCAGGGTCTGCACCGATGTAGCAAGACAGAATCCAGCTGGACCACTGTTCTTCAAACAAGAGGTACTGTTTAGGCTTGGGGTACTTACTGCATTGCCTTTTAGTTGTGATTTTCTCAGTTGGGAATTGCAGTGGCTTACCTTTTAGAGTTGAATCCAACTCTTTCACAGGCTTAACAGCTACAAGTGGTTTTTTTTCTACAAACTAACTTTGTGCAAGACTTTCATTTAAGAAGTGCATCAGATACATAGACTGTGCTCCAATTGACTTTGGCTATCCTGGCTCCCTCAAGACTCTAGTCCATTGACTGACACGGATTGTCCCTCATAGGTGGTAGCTTGTTGTAAACCTTCTGCTGGGAAAGGCTTATCTAGATTTCATGGGAAGATTTAGTTGTCCTCACATAGTCTGAGAAACTGTCTAACCTTTTTTCGTTCCCTAACCTTTCTGCAACTACAGAATCTGCGAAGTACAACCAGTGCGATAAATAAATGCCATTATTGTATTTGTGATTGAAGTCAACAGGGTTCAGGAATTGCGTAAGAAGCATATCCAAAGATTATCCATTATCTTGTTCTGAAAAGAAATTTTAAAGTATATTTATATTGTTAGATAAATTGCCTTTTTAAAGTACGCTTATTTAAAATGGATGTTAAGTAACTATCACAGAAGGGTTACGTAGCTACTTGTATTTATGAATTTCATTTGTACAGCTCACATTTACCCCTAGAGTTAGGCCTGGCTGCTCAGTCACTCTACCAACTTGTGTAGTACAGACCTATACCAAAAGCTGGGTTACCCAATACCAAACCCACAAGTGTTGTGTAGTCACAAACAATGTGACTGCATCAATTCTTACCAAACAAGCACAACCGGCAGACAAAAAAGACAAAGCCCAAAGCTTCAGTTTACAGGTGGAAAGAAATGAGGCACTGAAAGATGTTCAGAGCATGGAGAGGTGGGATTGTTACTAGGAGGTGTGGCGGGTGGATGGATTATTCAGTTTGTTCAAAATTAGACTGTAAAAAGAAACAAAGGAGAGCTACCAACACAAATTCATGCAAGATCTGAAATATAGTGTTAATATTTACCTCATGAGGGACTTCTTGCAGACGATCTAATGCTCGGATGTGATCTAGTGTGTCTATTGAAGGCGAGAGGCCACCATGGAGGCAGAAAATCTGGGCAAAAAAAAAAGTAACAAATATTATATCATTGTTCCCAAGCATGATGGTTTTCAAATCCTACAACTATGAAACACTCACACCTAGAGGAGGCTTGTCCAACCTTTGTGGTTGTGTGGCAGGATCATGAACTGTCACCCAGTGGTCTGGCAAGCCAAAAATCAAAATGCTTGAAGCAATTTCACATCAGTAAGTGGAGTCATACGACTTGCGACCAGTGACAAAGGAACCCACAAACAAAGGAAGCTCAAAACAGTCTAAAATCCAATACAAAAACATAAAAGCAATACAGAGCATGCACAGGTGCTGCTGTAATATTTGAAGTGCAGCTTCAAATGGGTCAGAAATGCCATCCAATGCTTTCTGCAATGTTTGAGTAGATTGTCTCATCCCCGTTACTGTACAATTTAATTTTTGGTGTTTGTTCCAACCTGGCGGGTCCGGTCCTCATTTTGCCGTTTGGCTCCTTCCTCCCAGCAAGGCTTGACCTTAAGCCAGAGAATGTGGGGATGTGTAGCCCAAAGATGTCCCACAGAAAGTACCGCTACTGATAGTCATGTGGCTAGGCTGGTAACTTCAACCATGTAATATGGTTCCAGTGGGTAGAATCCATCTTAATTGGCTAGGTCCATCGCTCCCGTCGCCCCCCCCGCCCGACCCCCTTCTTTATTTCACAAAATAGAGGTGGTCTTTGCAACACTAGAGGGATCACAGGACTAGCCCTCATCTCAGTGTACGTGAGATGAGGCGGTGCTCGTTGGGCAATTGGGTGCCTGTAACCAGAGGCTGCGGCTGCAATTAGCCTAAAAACAGCTCTGATCAGCAGATGCAGAAAATGATTTCTTCCTTTGAGTGGGAGACCCTTCTAAAATGCATGGGTGCGTTCGGAGGAATGGTCTGCCATTGACTAACCACCCCTCAATGATTTTTCATATGCGACTTGATGCCGGGTTCACTACCTGTCTCCCCAAGGATAGCAGACCCACCTTACAATGCTTGTCTACAGCAGAAACTCCATTCCTGGATGTCAAACTATGCTGGTGCAGGGCTTCAGTCATTGGAAGGACTGAAGCCCTGCACCAGAATCCTTTGCCGTACTACCAAATCCAACAGCAAAGCTTGGCCTCTACAGAAAATGTGAAACAAGCACTGCAGCACTCCTTTCCCCTGATCCACTGGGGGCAACTGGCTCACAGCTCCTTCGCAGCTTTCTCCCTGAAGCCATGGTCCACGCCTGCATCACTGGATCCAGAAACGGGAGCCTCTTTGCTGCCAGCACTATGAAGACTCTGGTGCTGAACTGACCAGAGACTTCATCCCAGCACATCAGGCAAGCACCCTGGTTTCATCTCCCCAGATTGAAGCTGCTGGGCCTGCGCTGACTCAGACCCTGCAACCGCACTGCTGAACACAGCTTCCAGACCTAGAAGTGCCCAGATTCAGAGTAAAGCAGAGTATTAGGGCCCTCCCACCTCTCCCCCTCTGCCCCCCCCACAGCACTTTGCCATGGTTGGAACCTACAGTTGTCACCAAACAAGGTGCACAGTGACTACCCCTTCAAACAGTTAACCACCTGTTGCAGAATTGCTTTTTCAGTTCCAGGATATTGATCTGCCAACTCTGCTGCATTGCTAGCAAGCCTCTTATTCCTGGACCCCACTTCATCAGGGGTCTTCTGAAACTCATTGTTCATAACTCTAGAAATTGCTTCAAAGGATACCATGCCCCCTGCCAAAGACTGCCCCAAAGCCACACAACTGGTCTCTCTTGGTCCCATTTTAAATCTTCGGCCTTGGTAGGTAGAGTGCTTGCTGCTTAGCTAATTCTGCTGGTAATTATCTTTATGGAACTCTTCTTGAAACTATTTTACCTGTTTGTGGCATCTCATCTTTTACTTCAAAACACTAATTTATTACATTTATGCAGCGCCCAGGCCCGTAGGCAACGGCGCATGTTCGAGACAGGAAGGCGAGAAAAACAAGAAGAAATTGAGTAAATTAGTCATGTGACAGCCAAGTTTAAGAGTTTCCTGAAGATCAGTAATTTTGATAATGCAGCGCAACAGGTTCGAATCCCAATCCCGCTGACTGGTATTAAGCGCTTTTTAAATTAATAGAATAAAAATGTTACTAGGGAGGGAGTTCCCACTCGCTTGTTTTTAACTCTGGGTGTCGGAATAAAGATTTTTGAAGAGAAGTGTAGAGGGCACACAATGGATTTCATGGAGGTACACTGGTTAAGGAAGGAGGGGGCGTCGTTATAGAAGCAGCGGTGAGTGATTGACAATATTTTGAACTCTATGCATGCTTTGATGGGAAGCCAGTGGGTGTCATGGCTGGCCAATGAGAAGGTCAGATTCAACCAATTGCTGGCCCAAGGGCCTTATTTTGTAGTAGTTGGGAGTGGAGAGGTTCTTAAATGATGTGCCTGTGAATAAGGCATTAAGGTAAATCAAGTTTGCTGCCTATGATGGCTCTAGTGAGGAGCAGCTCTGTTGTCATTGTTGAGGCAAAAATTGTGGTTAGACATTCAGTTCTGGATAATGCTGAAGATCTAATTTATCTGTCCGAATCATGGGAGCAGTTGCCTGGAAGGTTACGTTTCTTGGCATTTATATACGCCCTATAGATCAATGGTATGACCTCAAAGCGCTGGTAGGTTGACCGCCCTTGGGAACTGCAATTCTGGTCAGTAGAGAGAGATAGTGTCGTAGGGTGCATGGGTGCACCAGATATGTGCACAGCTGATGTAGTTGCCGGGTGGTAGCTGCATTTTAGCTTTAGGTGTGGTGCTGGAGATATCAGTGGATGTGTGTGGGTGGACACCCAGACTGGGTTCTGGCAGCGTTGGGCCCGAAGGACGCTTATGTGAGCGATTAGGCCAGAATGTGCTCGGCTAGCTGTGTTTTTATTAGGGTGATGAGGTGTTCATCGGGTAGAATTTGTATGTGAACAGCTAGACTGAATTAATCAGGGGTATAGCTGCGTTCTAGTTGAATAATTGTGTATAGTAGAGAGTAAGCATAGTGATGTGATATGATGGTTATCTTTGCAGCGCCCGAGACCAGGCACATGAACAGGATGGCAGGGAACATAGCGAGGTTTATAGACATAATTTCGAAATCAAAAATTTCGAAAGTCAAAAAGTCGAAAAAAAAATGTCGAAAAAAATAATGTCGAATTTATTTTTTATGACGTTTTTTTTTCGAAATGGGGGGGTTCCCCCCCAACCCCCGTTTTTTTTTTTTGTTTTTACCTTTTTTTTAAATATAAACTAGAGCCCAAACAAAAATATCGAAAAAAAAAATAATTCGACATTTTTTTTTCCGACATTTTTGATTCGACTTTTTTGACATTCGAAATTTTTTTTTCGATATTATGACTGGACACCACATAGCGACACACGGAAAGACACATGGTGCTGGGATTACAGCGACAGGGGTGAGGCGATAGATATATAGAACAGCATGGGGACAGGAAGGCAGGGTACAGTGATACGCATGCTAACATTTACATTCACACTTCTATCCAGATGCGACTCAGGCCAATCACTACAGCTCCACCGAAGTGAGGGACATGCCAGCATTTGCACTTATACCTAGAAGGGACTCAGGCCAACGTTCACAATCCTGCCAGGGTCCGGCACAGGTCAATGTCGACAGTTCCAACTGAGTACGCCATTAATTCCAACCAATTCCATCCCGACCAAATCCATCCCGCCAGCCATGCCGACCAAATCCAGCCCGCCCGCCAAGCTGACCAATTCCAGCCAGCCGGCTTGCCAGCCAAGCCGCCCAATTCCAGCCAGCCGGCCATGCAGACCAATTCCAGCCAGCCATGCGGACCATCAGTCCTTTTATCAGTTGCGTCAATCTATTCCATCCAGCATCCATTCATCAATCCCCTCCATCCTTCCACTCCATCAGTTTCATGGATTTCGTCTATTCCCTCTAGTTCATCCATTTTATCCACTCTATATACATACCCTCCTTCCATTTCACACGCATCCATGTGTTCCATTCATTCCGTCGTCTCCATCCACCAAATCCGTCTGTTACTCCATACATGCATCCATTCCATCAATCCATTTTTCCTCATCCACTCCATCCTATCCTGTGGGTAGGTTCAGAGGTCATTGACCACCTGGTAGGGAGTCTCATTCTGTATTTAGTGATTGGGTTGTTCGAGTACAGCCATATTTTTAGGTTAGTCGTTGGTGTTATGGAAAGAGCCATGTTTTGAGTAGTTTGCGGAATGTCAGACTTGGGTGTGTCAGATGTGAGGTGGAAGCGAGTTCCACAGGGTCGGGGCAAATGCGGAGAAAGAAGATCCCCCGATCCAGACGGCGGTGGTTGGGATTTCTAAAATGAGGGCAGAGCTTGATCTTAGGGTTCGTGGTGGAGGTAAGGTTTTAGCTTATCTTGCAGTTAGAGAGGGCCAGTTTTGTGCACGGTGATTGATGCAGGGTCTTGAAGGTGGCCCTTCGTCCAACTGGGAACCAGTGGAGGGTTCTGAGAGCTGGAGCAGTGTGGTCTCTTGGACCTAGGGCTTTTGGCATTTTTGCAGACATTTTGCTCTCTTTGGAGTTTATTAAAAAGGTGGTATGCTAGGACTCCTAGGTAAAGTGAGTTGGCATAGTCCATTCTCGACATTACAATGGACATAACAGCGGAAAGTCTGTTCTGGAAGGAGAGGTAGGGAAAAATGCATCTGAATTTTGAGATGGTAGTGACAAGATTTGGATACGTTGATGTCGGGAGATGTTTAAGCCAGAGTCTATAGTGCATCCAAGGTTTTTTTACTGTGACGTAGGGGGTGGTGCTTGGCCCATGGAAGGGGCCAGGGGAGTGGATGAGGAAGAAGCTCAGTGTTGCCGCATACCATGATTTCAGTTTTTGTGGGCTTTAGGAGGCGGTTTGTAGTCATCCAACGGTTGATATCTAGGAGGCAGGCTGAGAGGGGTCTGAGTTGTGGAGTTTGAGGATGATCGGGCATCGTCCGCGTAGTTGTAGCACAGGATATTGCGCAGGCGGACGATTCCAGGGAGGGTGAACATATAGAGGTTGAATAGGAGAGCTGAGAGACATGCGCCTTGCAGTACTCCAGTATTGACTGGGCAAGCATCTGAGATAAAAGGGGAGAGGAGGGTTCTTTGTGCCTGTTGAGGAAGGAGGCAATCCATTTGAGAGCAGTTCCACAGATTCCTAGGGAGTGGAGACAGTCAAGGAGGATGGAACAAGTTACTTACCTGTAACTGTTCTCCAGCAGGGGTCTGGCATGGATTCACATGCTCATGAATATTCCCCGTCGTCAGGCTGGGAATCCTCGGTAAAGAAAAAAACAGTTTCAGTTTCGTTTCTGATCTGTCTTTCGTAGTAATAACCAATCACTGGTCTCTGCGTCATACTGACCACAGCCAATGACTGCCCTCTACCTAAGCACCGCCTCTGGCAGCCATCTTCAGATTTGGAAGCACGTGAAGTGGCAGTATGACCAAGTGAAGAGCCGCAGAGGGGTAGGCGGGAGGGTTCGCATGCGAATCCATGCCAGACCCATGCTGGAGAACAACAGTTACAGGTAAGTAACTTGTTCCTTCTCCAGCATGGGGTCTGGCATGGATTCACATGCTCATGAATAAAGAATACATAGCAGTACACACATGCACAACCACGGGAGGTGGCAAAGGCTCAACATTAAGCATTACATCAAACCCAACATTAAGCATCTTACCTCCTCACCAGGCTCACCTCAGGCGAATAGGTTGCGCAGCACTGCTTGGCCGACCCTGGACTCCTCCCTGGAATCCCGATCGACGCAGTAGAATTTCGTGAAGGTGTGAGTCGACCTCCACGTAGCAGCCCTGCATATGTCCAGCAGGGGCACACCAGAAAGGAACGCCGTGGTGGCTGCGATCGCTCTGGTGGAATGGGCTCTCGGACGGCCAGGCAGCGGTCGGTTTGCCAACCGATGACAGTACATGATACAGCCGGAGAGCCATCTGGAAATGGAAGCCTTCGAGAGAGCCTTCCCCTGATTGACAGGTCCAAAATTCACAAAGAGTTGTGACGTCTTCCGAAAACACTTCGTGCGGTCCACGTAGAACTTCAGCGCTCTAGCCACATCCAGCGAGTGCAAAGTCCTCTCAGCCGGCGACGAAGGCGACGGGAAAAACACAGGCAACACCAATGGTTTGTTGAGATGGAAGTCCGACGGTACCTTGGGCATGAAGGAGGGGTGCGTCCTGAGCACTACCCTTGTGTCGTGAAAAGTCAAGTACGGGGCCTTGCAGGAAAGGGCCTGGATCTCCCCCACCCGTCGTGCGGAGGTGATGGCCACAAGAAACGCTGTTTTCTACGACAGAAACTTCAACGGGGCCGAGTGCAGAGGCTCGAACGGAGGTCCCATGAGCTTGGTCAGCACCACGTTGAGCTCCCACGCCAGGGCCGGAGCCTTCACCGGCGGGAACGATCTGAACAGTCCCTTCATGAACTCTTTCACCAGACGATGAGACCACAGGGACGTCCGCCCCGTGGTTCTGGTGTATCGGGAGATCGCAGCAAGATGAATCTTGATGGACGCGTGTGCCAGTCCAGCTTTGGCCAGCGTCAGCAGGTACGGCAGTACCTGGGGAGCCGTAATCCGTAGAGGGTTAATCTTCTGTGCGTGGCACCAGACAGAGAACCTCTTCCATTTGTGTCCGTAGCATTTAAGAGTCGAGGACGCCCTGGCCTTTGCAAGAACCTCTCTGCAGTCGGCCGGTATGTCGTACCTTCCAAACTCTAGCGCTGCAGGAGCCAGGCCTGCAAGTTCAGCGATTTCGGGTCGTGGTGGAGGATGGCGCCTCCTTCCCTGGAGAGTAGATCCGCGTCCACCGGCAGCCTGATTGGCGGGGACGCTGATAAGTCCAGAAGGTCCGGGAACCATATCTGCCTCGGCCACGCAGGTGCGACGAGGATCATCCTGCAACGTGACCTCTTGAGCTGGTTGACGAGCCGGATTAGCAGTGGCAAAGGAGGGAACGCGTAGAGGAACAGGCCCTCCCAGGGGAACGAGAAAGCATCGCCCATGCTCCTTGCCTGAGGAAACCTGCTGGCGAACCTCCGGCACTTGGAGTTCGTCGCCGTCGTGAACAGGTCGATCTGGGGTGTGCCCCACCGTCGGAAGAGGCGATCCACTAGATCCTGCCGTAGTTCCCACTCGTGGCACGAGCGCAGCTCCCTGCTTGAGTGAGTCGGCGATGGTGTTTTTTTATCCCTGCCAGATGAAACTGCACCAGAAACATCCTTTGGGCGACGGCCCAATGCCACAGGTCCTGCGCCTCCTTGGACAGTGCTGGGGACCTGGTTCCGCCCTGTTTCCTGATGTAAAACATGATGGTGGTGTTGTCGGTGAAGATCCTCACCTCCTTGCCCTTGAGGGACGAAGGAAGGACCTGAGGGCCCAGAACACTGCACGGAGCTCCAGGACGTTGATATGGAGGGACTTCTCCGTCGGGAGCCAGAGGCCTCTCGCGTGCAGATTTCCGGTGTGCGCTCCCCACCCTTCCAGGGAGGCATCCGTGGTCACTGTCTCCTGGTGGTCTGGGGTCTGGAAGTCCATGCCCGCCGTCAGGTGCGCCACCACCGGACCGCTCGGCGGAAACTCTCGTCGAGTGTGATCCTCTCCTCGAAGCCGCCCGTCGTTTGGATCCAGCGCGCGTCCAGGAACTCCTGCAACGGGCGCATCCGGAGCGTGCACATGGGAACGAGGTAGATGCAAGAGGACATCATTCCGAGGAGGGACTTGATGGACCTCACCTTGGCCGCGTCGGAAACCAACATCCGCTGCACCTTGCCCAGGATGGACCTGGTCCTTTCCTCCGACGGGGAGGCCAGAAGGGACACTGTCGAGCTTCGCTCCCAGAAACAGTGCGTTTTGCGCGGGTACCAGGTGGGACTTGGCATAGTTCACGGAGAATCCCAGGTCCGTGAGAAGTTGGACGGTCCTTGCCGTGTGCTCCACGGCGAGCTCCCTCGTCTTGGCTCGGATGAGCCAGTCGTTCAGGTAGGATCCCCTCGCGGCGTGCAAGGCAATTGGTAAATACCCTGGGTGCCGACCGTAGTCCGAAGGGGAGGGCTTTGAACTGATAGTGACGCCCTTGGACCACAAACCTGAGGAATTTTCGGTGCCCCTTTAGGATGGGAATATGGAAGTAGGCATCCTCCAAATCCAACGACGACAGGAAGTCTCCTTTCTCTAGCTGACCCAGGACATGCTGGAGGGTGACCATCCGGAACTTCTGCGCCTTGATGAACTTGTTCAGACGTCGCAGGTCTAGGATGGGGCGCCATCCTCCCGTCTTCTTCTTCACGAGGAAGTATCTCGAGTAAATTCCGGAGCCCCGAAGCCTCTTTGGGACGAGTTCGATGGCGCCCTTCCTGAGCAACGCCTTTGCCTCCAGGAGAAGCTGAGGGATGTGAAGCTCTTTCCTGGCCCCGGGGGGGGACGCGCGGGCACCTTCTTTGAAACTCGAGCGCGTGGCCGCGGGCTAAGGCGTCCAGCACCCAACGGTCGGTGGAGATGGACTCCCACACGCTGACGAAGCTCGCCAGCCGGCCTCCCACCGGGGTGCTTCGGTGGGGGCCCGACCCCACGGCCGGTTCAATCCTGTTTCGACGAGGCTTTGCCGCCTTGACCTCCTTGGCGACGACGGCGGGGTCCTCCAGACTTGCCTCGTCCTCTGTAGGCCTCCTGAGACAAGCGGGCCGCTTGACGGTAGGTGGAGAAACCGCCGCCGGAACCTTTGGAGGCACCCTTTCCTCCGCTGCTCCGAAAGGGCGTCAGTCGTTGCTGTAGAACCCCAAGGGCCCGGGCCGTCTCAGTGTCCGCTTTAATGGCCTGAAGGGAATCGTCCACTGTTTTCCCAAACAGGTTGTTCCCATCGAACGGCACGTCCAGGACTCTGGTCTGTACGTCTTGACGTAAGTCCGTAGCCTTGAGCCATCCACGCCGCCTAAGGCACACGCCGTTGCCCAACTGGCGAAACCCAGTGTCGGCGATGTCCGTCGCAATAGTGATGGCGTGGTCCGACGCCACCTACCTTCCTGTAGGATCTCCAGGGCATCCGCCCTCTTGTCGTCCGGTAGGAAGTCCAGCAGGGGAGCCAGTTTGTACCATAGCTCCCTGTCGTAGCGGGCCACGATAGCCAAGGCGTTGGCCGCTTTAATCGTCGTCGCTGCAGACGAGACGACCCTGCGTCCAATTTCTTTCCCTCGCCGTCCGGTGGGGAAGTCGATGTGGAGGCCGCACCCCCCCCGCTTTTTTCCTGGCCGCCGCGGAGACGACGGAGTCCGGGGTAGGCTACGCCCGGAGGCACAGGGGGGCCGCGTCCGGGACCCGGTACTTCTTCTCGTACCGGTCTCCTCTAGCTGGCGTCGTGGAAGGGTTCTTGAGGAGGGCGAGGCCCTCATCCCAAATGTCGTCCAGTAGAGGCACCGCGAGGACAGTCTTCCTCTTGGCCTCGCGCCGTTGATAAAGGAATCCTTCCTTTTTCTTCTCCTCGGGGCAGAGTTGGAAAAGCTCGGATGCCCTGGCGATCATGGAGTGGAACGATCCAATCTCGTCGGGCGGAGAAGCCCTGGTGGGAGGTGACGACGGGAGATCCTCGTCATATACCTCGTCGTCCGTACCCGTCGCTGCCGTGTCAGTCCCCGTATCATCCCCTCGGGTGGACGGGGAGGAGGGCTGGACAGGTCGCGACGGCTGAAAAGGAGGTGGAGGGTGAATCCTTTTCTTGGGAGGGGGAACACCAGAAGGCGGTTCAGGATCCCCCGACGGGAGAGGTTCCTCCGTCGGCAACGGTAGTCTCGTCCTCATCTCTGAGCATAAGGACTGTATAGCCAACAAAATGGCCGCCGAGTTGTCTTGCGGCGCTGGCAGAGGGGAATCCGACGGGCGATCAGGGGCCCCGTCGGCACCCTCGACGCTGTCGTCGTCACCTGCGTCGGGATCCATCCCGATGGGCCGGTCTTCATCCACGCCAAGGCCGTGGCTTAAGACCTCGATCAGCTCTTCCTCTGAAGCCGAATCTACGACGACGCCCTGCCCCCCCCCTTTTTCTTCCCCGCCGGGGATTTCACGGGGGTCCTATCGATGGGCACAAAAGAGGACTCCCTCTGAGGTGGCAGGGAGACTGAGCCCCCGAGGTCGCCACCACTGGTGTAGCCTCCACAGGCTGAGCCAGGGCCGCCGCGACAGTATCGATAGAGGGCTTGGCCGGTTGTATTAAGGCCTTCACCACCTTAGGTGCGCTCACCGCCTTATCCTTGAGGGGGGGGGGGGGGACACTGCCTCGCTCCCCCTCCGATGGGGCCTTTGAGCTCGACCGGGGCCTCTCCAGGAGCTTCGCCGGGTGCTCGCCCTTCCTCTTACCCGACCCAGAGCGTTGGCTCGTGGCTGAAGGTGCCGGGGAGGGTGCGCCCTGCCTGGCGCCTGTAGAGCCCGACCGTTCGGCGCTCCCGGTGCAAGCGGACTCGCGGTGCATGGCCTTGTGTTGGACCCCCGTCGCCGGGGCGTCCTCAAAGGTCTTAGAAGACCGCTCGGATTTCTTCCTCTTCTTCTCGCCTGACGGGCTCTTCCCTTCCAGCCAGTTGGCGAGGCGTTGGTGGCGGTCCTTCATGGTCCGCTCCGACATATTGCCGCAAAACGCACAGTCCTTCACGTGCGTCTTGTCCTCATGTAAGCAGTAGAGACAAAATGAGTGTTCGTCCTCCTTAAAGACGTTCTGCAGCTGGCATCCAGGGCAGACCCTGAACAGCTTTCCGGGCGTCGAGCTTCCCTTCTCCTGGGCCATGTCCGGGCCTGAGAAGCTTCTGGAGTCCTCCAAAACGTAGCTCGACGAAATCTTCACCCTTGAGGGGCGCAGACGAATCCGACACGGGTCCCCGTTGATCGGAGAGTCGGTGGAGCTTGAGGCTCTTTTGACCGGAAAAAATGAAGTTTTGAGAAAAAACGTGAAAAAAATAGCACTAACGCTCGAGAGCAATAGCACGAGGATCCCAACACATGAACGTGCAGTAAAAATCTGAAGATGGCTGCCAGAGGCGGTGCTTAGGTAGAGGGCAGTCATTGGCTGTGGTCAGTATGACGCAGAGACCAGTGATTGGTTATTACTACGAAAGACAGATCAGAAACGAAACTGATACTGGTTTTTTCTTTACTTGAGGATTCCCAGCCTGACGACGGGGAATATTCATGAGCATGTGAATCCATGCCAGACCCCATGCTGGAGAATGACTGGTTAATTGTGTCGAAGGCTGCAGACCGGTCGAGGAGAATTAGTGCAGCTCATCCTGCAGTCTCTGCAGTTATCTTAAGATCATCCCAGATTGAGGCCATGGTGGTTTCGGTTCCATGTCGCAGTCTGAAGCCTGATTGGGCGGTGTCAAGTAGGTTGTTGGATTCGACAAAAGGTGTCGAGTTGGGAGTACGCAGTTTGGTCGATGAGTTTTGCAAGGAATCTGGTGTTCGAAATGGGACGGTAGCTTTTGGGGTCAAGGGATGTTGTAATTTTTTTTTTAAGTAGAGGATTGACATGCGCAATTTTGAAGGCATCAGATAAGATTTCAGAGTTGAGAGTCATTTAGGATGTTTCTTGCACGCTCTCCTACGCAGGTGGATGAAAATATTTCTTTGAGGACTGAGGCGGGGCATAGGTCTAGGGGGGGATGGGGCAGAGGGTTTGCGAGCGGATAGAAGGTCAAGAAATTCTTCTCTGGAGAATGGTTTGAAGGAGTCAAAAGTGGGTAGGGTGCAGCGGCGGGAGAGCGGTTGTTGGTTGGACGGTAGTTGGGCAGGGGAGAGGGGCAGTTTGTTATTAAGGGAAGTCATTCCTGTAGAGAGCGGTGGAGAAGTCGAGGGAGAGAGTCAGAGCGATTGCGATGGGGTAGAGAGGTGCAAGTGGGTTTAACGAATTCAGATAAGAATCTGGAGTTCCTTGCTTCGGTTTCCACAGTTGAGAATCGATTGTGGGCTTTTTTGGCTTTTCGGATTTCTGCTTTGTAGTTGCAGTTGTGCAGGACAAAGGTGGATCTACTGAGAATGATTTTGTCTGCTCGCCATTTGCGTTCCAAGGATTTTAGTTTATTGGCACTCCTCAGTTCGGGAGTAACTGATTTGGGAAATGGTCCAAGGCATGAAGAGGGGCATGAGTGGGTGAGGGGAATTATTGAGCCACGAGTCGAAGGAGTCCATGGTTAAAGATCTATCGGGGGTGGTGGTGGGGAGGGGGGTCTGAGAGGCAGGGCTTCGGCTAGGTCAGGGATGAGCTTTAGTTTGTTCCAGGATTTGCAGTGAAGGGGGCGGCGTGTTGGGATCAGGGGAGAGGATGGAAAAGGGGACAACAAAGTGGTCGGACCAGATGAGTGGTAAGGGCAGTGCTAGATGCATCAGGACATGGGAGCTGAAAATAGCATCTAGGGTGTGCCCTTTAGGAGTTGGGACGTTCATGTGAAGGGAGAGGTTGAGCGCATCAAGACTGCCGACCAGTGAATGGGTCATGGGGTTGGTGGGTATGTCTAAGTTGGTAGTGAAAGGTCGGTCAAAACCAGGCGAGAGGGGTGGAAGAGGTACTGTAAATGATTAGGAATCAGTGGGAGAAAGCTAGTGAAGTAGTGAAATTTTAACAAAGAGGGATTTGCATGATGGAATGCATGTCTGAGAATCAATAGAAGTGAGATTTGAAAAGGATTTCCACTTAGGAATAGGAATCTTGTGGGACACCAAAAAGGACTGAAATGGTGGGATAACAGCTGCATCACCTCTGAAGACCATGTATGTTCGCTAAGGAATTACTATCCACTTGCCTGCCTCCTTCGAGAAGTGACCTTTGTGGTGAGGTGTTGACATAGGATATCATGGTCAATGAGACTGAAGGCTGCAGAGGTCTTCTGCGATGACGCAGCCATTATCCCATTCCAGTTCTTTTGGGTGTCCCATAAGATTCCTGCATCTCCCCGCCGCCTACACCAAGCCCCTCGTAGACCACTTGGACACCCTCGGCATCCCCTATACCAGTTTTGCCGACTACACACAGATCTCTCCTATTCCAGGCAACCGCTCCCACGATTCAAACACTTCAATTAGACCTTCAGCATTATCCAGAATTGAATGTCGGACCACAATCTTTGCCTCAACAATCCCCACCCCCACCGGCTTGAGCACCTCTACTCTGCATTCTCTAGTCTCACTAGAGATGGCACTTCAAGAGGTCGAGGAGGAGTCGGATTGCAGGGTTGCCGGAATCGCGAATACGAACTAGTTGAATTTTGAGGTGAATGAGATTGTGACCCGAGCAGGTGGTGCTGTTGGACCTGGGAATATGCCATGCAATAAATATTTTGAGGAGGAAGGGGACAGTGGTGATGGGACAGTAATTAATACGAAGGGAAGGGTCAAGAAAAGGGTTCTTGAGAAGTGGTGTGACCCAAACCTTTGAGGCAAGAGGGCACAGTGTTAGGTGAATGAGGCATTGATAAATTTCAGGGATTGTAGGATCAAGGGTTTCTGCGCACCATTTGATAATATGGGGTGGGCAGGTACCAACTTTGCAATTTGAAGGTGTAAGACGTGGAATGGTATTTAGTACTTCCGCAGGGGAGACAAGTGAGCATTCTAAGGAGGGGTGGGGGTGAAGGGGCACTCGTGGTGAATGGTTTCATTGAAAGCTGGATTTTCTGGGCTGTGATTTTCTCAGTTTGCAGATTGTCAGAAAGGGAGAGGGTCGTGCACCAGGATTGTTCTTTAGTATCTGAGGGGTGCGTGAGTCTCTAGCAAGGATGGTGAAAAGCACTTGTGTTGGAGCTAGCCTGAGCAATCCTTGTGCTATAGAAGTTGGCTTTTAAGGATAGGATTATGTTTTTGTAGGTTTGGGCTGCAGTAGTGAAGGCTTCATGCTTAACTGGAGTAGGGCGTTTCCATAAGTGTTCTAGGTCTCGTTTGTGCCTGCAGAGGGCAAAGGATTCTTTGGCGAACCATATGTTGGTGTGCCTTCCTAGTTCAGGGATTTTAGGTTTGATGGGAACATGGTGGTCCCGCGCAAGTAGGAGGGTGTGGTTTGTAATGGGAGACCCGCGACTGAGGAGTGTTGCCGGTGGGTTGAAGGGTGGTAAGTAGAAGCTGAAGAGTGGGAGCTAGAGTTTCTTCAGTGAGCCTGCGGGTGTTGGGGCCTTGGATGGGGTAAGTGGTCCTTGCTTTGGCTTAGGGGGCCTCCGTTTCCTATAGCCATCTGAAAGTTTGGGATATGATGTGTCATTTATAATGCATCTGTACACAAATGTTTATAGGTGCAACAGGACAAGGGAGGGAAGACATGGGGGGCGGGAACAAGACTATCATACTAGGTCTTTTGTCATTCAGATCGTGCAGGTGTGACAACGCAAAGTGCAGGGGGAAGGTAGAGAGGAGTGACAGTGAGAGGGAAGTGCAATCAGGGCAGCAATGCTCTGAGTAATTGCAGCCAGGGCAGAGCGGCTCTTGTAAGTGCAAGGCGGCAGGGGACTGTAGAGGTTACAGTTACAGCCTCCAAGCACACGGTAGGGCAGGAGGCAGTGCAGGGGAGACTGATCATGGAGGAGCCTGGTACCCAGTGAGAGACTGGGGCTAGCCAAGCAACCAGTCGGTGCAGCAGACAGGTAGGTCAGCAGGGGAGGGAGAGAAAGCAAAGGATAAAAGAAAGGTCTTGAGCCACTTCCGGAACTTCAGGTGGTCCTGTTCAAGTTTGCGAGAGGCAGGGAGGCCATTCCAGAGAGGCACATGCAGAGGAGAGAAAACTACCCCTCACTCTCTGCCTGGAAAAGCACCTGACCCCCTTTGTTGGAGGCAGCTGAGCTAAGGTCTCAAGAAGGAAGGTATTTTGGAAGAGAGTTGGATGTAGTGCAGCTAACGGCCCTAGAAAGCCATGTGGACGATGCAGAGGGTCTTGAACTTGATCCTTGCAGCCACCGAGAGACATTGGAGAGATTACAGGGCTGGAGAGATGGTCCCTGGGCTTGAGGCCAAGGATACATCTCACAGTCCTGTTCTGGATTATTTGGAGGGCAGAGAGTACAGGAAGGCAGCTTGAGAAAGAGGCTGTTGCAGTAGTCTAGCCTAGAGAGAAACAGGGCTCTGGAGACAGTGAGCTTCTGGGGGAAAGTGAGAAAAGGAAGACTACCTGAGGAGGTGCAGATGGTAGTGGGCCTTCTTGGCAAGGTCTGTGATGTGAGGAGAGAGGAGTGGAAGAACACCAAGGTTTTTTGTCTCACAGGAAGGCAAAGGAAGGGGGCCCAAGGAGAGCGATCAGAATAATAGTGAAAGCGAGAGCAGGGGGTCCCCAATGAGAAGGCTCTCCGTCTTACTAGGATTAAGTCCGAGATCGTTGGTAGCGCACCAATTTAGAGGCGCCTGGGGTGCAGCACAGGGAGCATGCGCTGCCCCGACTCCACCCACCGGCACCACACCTCAGTCCCCATTGAAGCGCTGACAATAGATTTAACATTGCCCAATGACACCAGTATTAGGGGGGTGGGACGTATGGAGGAAAGGGGACTAGTACGTTAGTCACTACAGTGAGTAACCATTTACTTTTACGCCCCGTCCCCTTTCCTCCATACTGCATGGACGATTACAACTGAATGTAGCCCCAGGGTGGAGAGGAGACCATCCTTAAGCAAATAGGTTCCAGAGAACCAACTGTCCGAAAGCCGCATCAGACAGGAAGCCGGCATCCAAACAGTAATGCTTGCAGAAAGCCGAGGGAATGGCCTATGTGGCCGCCCCCTGCTTATGACTTGCCAAGGGACATGGCGCTGGAATGCGATGGCTGTTTCCTTGGCCCTGACTGTGTGGGTGTGCATGCTGGCCGGAGGAGTCTTGTGCTGGCCCTCGCACACTTCCTTGAAGGCCAAGACCAAGCGGGATATGAGGGCTTATAGCCTTGTCTTGAGCCTCCGAAAGTGACAAACAGGGTGTCCGATTTGCGGAAGCCCTTGGTCCTGTCCAAGTAAAACTTCAAGGCACACCAGACATCCAGGCAGTGCAGTACTCTGTGCTTCGTCCTTGGGATCGGCAAAGAACATAGGAAGGAATATTTCCTCGGTCAAGTGGAAAGCAGACAGCACATTGGGTAGAAATGCTGTGTGTGTCCGCAGGACTACTTTGTCCCTGTGAAAGATAGTATATGGTTCCGAGCGGGCAGAGCCTTACGAGCCCCGTCAAATGTTTGACGATAGGATTGGAGAAGATCTCCTCTTCTGAGTTACTGTTAGCCCCGATGGCTGCGAGGTATGTACAGCAGGTGTCCACCTGCACCCCAGAGTGGGCGAGGTGCGCCGAGAAGGAGAGCACGCCAAAGTACATTTCCTTGGAGTCTGCCCAGTGGCAGACTCTGGTCCATTTACTTTTGTACTGGGCCCTGGTAGCCTTGCTCCTTAAGCCCTGTATGATTTCCAGATTAGCCTGTGAGAGGCTGAGGTGCAGCAGCGTTACCTCCTCAGGTACCATGCTGTGTGGGCTAGTTTGTGGCACGGGGTGGATGACCCTGCACCCCCCTGCTGCACCAGAAGATGTGCTGGGCGAGTCGGGAGGTGAATCGGAGGCACCTCTAAGAGGCTGAGCAGCTCCGAAAACCATGGCCTGGCCGGCCACCATGGAGCTATTAAAATGTTGAGTTGGCGAGACTCCTTGATCTTGCAGATCACTCTGAATCAGCGGAGCGGGTGGGCAGGTGTACGCCTTCATGTCGTTTCACTGAAGCCGAAATGAGTCGCCCAGGGAGCCTGGTGCCTGTCCCTGCCAGGAGGCAAACTGAGGGCACTTCTTGTTGTGCCAGGTGGCAAAAAGATCCACCTGGGATGACCCCCACCTGATGAAAATCTGAATGACAAGGTTGTTTAGCTGCCACTCTTAAATGTCTGCTCCCAATCTCCTGAGCCTGTCCTCCTCCAGGTTGGCTTCCCCTGGGAGATGGATTGCCGTGAGGAAGATGTAGTTTTCCAGGGCCCACTCCCATATGCGGATCGCTAATCTGCACAGAGGAGGCGACCTGGTGCCTCCCTGCTTGTTGACGTACATGCTGGTCGAGTTGTCTGTCTGGGTGAGGACAACCTTGCCCCTGAGAAGTGGTAGGAATGCTCCGAGCACTAGCCAGCTGGCATTCAGCTCTAACCAATTGATGTGGTATTCATGCTCCTGTCGAGTCCAGGTGCTTTGGACCGAGAGAAGTCTGTGGTGATGGTGGCCTGTGTGGTGGGTGGCCAAAAGGTCTTGCCCGTCGTAGGTTGCGGTCCCTGGACCACCATGTCAGTTCTGGGTGAAGAGATGGAGGAACGTTGTGCATCTCGGATTGAGATCACCGCTCCTAGTTCCATGAGGCCGCGAAGTGCAGCTGAATCCTCAGTCTTGTGTGTGGGACGGCTAACAGGACCGCCGCCAAGAGCCCAGGAGATACTGGTACCACCAAGCCAACGCCACTTCTGCTGAGGAAGTGGGCAGTGGCGCCCTTGATGGCCGAGATCTTGTCCTCCGACGGAGCTACCTTCTCGGGGAACGTGTCCCAGATGAGGCCCAAGAATGTCAAGAGTCTGCGTGGGCTGCAGCTTGAGATTGCGCGAGAAGCCCAGATCGTGCAGTGTGTTCATAAGGGCATGGGAAGATTGGTGAACCGCTTCCGGAGATGTAGCCCTGACGAGCCAGTCGTCGAGGTATGGGTAGATGTGGAGGCTTTGCACTCTCTGGAGGGCAGTCAGCCACTGTATTTATTGGCCTGGCAGAGAGGAGGCCACAAGGAAAGACCTTGTATTGAAAATGGTAGCCCATGATCCTGAACTGTAGGAAAGAACGATGGGGCTGACAAATCGGGATGTAGATACGCGTCCTTCAGATCCAGGGAGCACATCCAGTCTCCCTTGCACAATATCTCAGCTATGAAAGCTGGCGTAACAGGTCCAGCACAACTCAGGCCCGCCTGGTTCTTCTGAATGGCAAAAATCCTGAAATAAAAGCCCAAGCCTCACTGGGAGGCTGGGCCTTCCTCCACTGCCTGGCTCTCTATGAGCGATCGGATCTCCGCCAAAAGAGTTGCTGTCCCAACCTGTGGGAGGAGAGGCTGGCATAGGAAGGCGGTACCCAGTGGATACTACGGAGAGGATCCAGGGGTCCGCGAAATTCTGGTGCCAGAAGTGTGCATGGAGAGCAAGCCTGCCCCCCCCACCCCCACTGGAGACACGCCATCTTTCACTCAGAGGCTGTCGCAGAGGAGAGGGACTGGAAAAAGCCCCCACCCCTCCCTTTTTGTTGCGTGTGCCGGTTCTGAGATGGCGAGCGGTCTGGCTGCCAGGATCTCGGTTCCTGGAAGCTGCAGAACCCTCCATACGTATGTCACCTGTCAGAGCGCTGCTGTGACTGGGTGTACGTCTTGGGCGTGGCCTTTAAGGTGGATAAAGACTTGGCCATTTGTGAGCTGTCGTCTAGCCCTTCGTCCGTGGAGGAGAGGAAGAGGCCCTCTCCCCCTTCAAACAGTAGATCTAATATGCGTTCCTGGACATCCGGGTTGAATTTTGTTGCCCTGAGCCAGGCTGTCCTCATGTCCGTGGTGATACAGATGGCAAAGCCAGAGGTGTCAATATGGGCCAACGGTGGATTCCTTGAGGTCTTGCGCCACCAGCTTGGCCTCAGCAAGCCCCGCTTTAAAACGCGTTTGGCTCAACGTAGGGAGTTCCGGGAGAATCCCGCGATTTCACCACCATAACCTTTGGTTAGCGGCCACCAGCATGGCGTCAGCCCGACGAAGATGCAAGGACGTGTTGGAATAGAGTTTCTTGCCGTATGCCTCAAGATCTTCTCCTTGCCTAGCAGCGCTGCAGAGGACGATTGAGGCTTGGATTATAGTGATGCCGCAGCTATCACTGAGGCGTGTGGCTTAAGATGGGCAGAGAGCAAGAGTATCCCCCTCCATCTGCCTGTACTTGGCGTCCAGGTGTCATTGACCGGATGGATTGAGTGGAGTTTGAACCAACCCTTCTTGGCCAGGGAGAATCAATTGGCTTGCAGAGGGGCGTTGCACGAGGACTGCAGCCAGCACCCCCTCTGCCGGATGCTCAACCTCGGATTGGGGTAGGCCCAAGTACTGCGCCAGCCCAGCAAGACGTCCGTGGAAGGCCCTGGCTGAGGATGGCGTGCCCGGATCATCCTCCTCATCCGTGTCCTGCGGAGGTGGAGGAGTAGCCAGAGTCGGAGGCTGGTGACTGCGGCCAGAGGCTGAGGCTGGTACGGAAACGCCTGAGGAATCAGCTGGTGAGCAAGAGGCAGCACCGGGGGAGCCAGCGGAGGCGCTTATGGTGCGCTGCTAGCATAGTCGGGGGGACTCTCCTGATGGCGTCCTTGAGGATAACACCCATCAAGGTTGACTTCATGAGCCCGAGGAACCTCTCTAAGAAACCCCTCTTCACTGGCTGGAGAGGCGGTACAGACGGGGTAGCCGGGAGCTGCTGCATACCCTGCCCGTATGGACGCAGTGGGAAGCTGCCCTGCGCATAAGGATAGGCTGTAGGCCACATACCCGGTTGAGGCCTGTCCCACCTGGACACTCGTTCTTCACCGAATTCCTGGAATGGTGTTGGATGGGTGCCTCTGTCTGGCACAGCAGCCATCTTGTCGAGCTGCCTGCCACGTGCCCATGACGTGTTGCTCGGCTCGCTGGGCCCAGCCTCCTCCAAGACTCTTGCATGTTGATCACGATGCCTACCTGCTCCTCAGGCCTAGGCCCGGTAGGTGGGACACCCTCGATCCGGGATCGGTAAAGCTGTACAACCCCCTCAGCCGTATTGCCAGTACAAGGGGGGAGCCCTTCGGATGACAATCCGATACAAGAACCATCCGGTCCCTCAACACTGCCACCGGGAGGATCCAGGGATCCCTCGGCCCGAAGGCTGGTAGCTTAGCAGCCTCAGCGCACGGTCTCTCCCACGCGGGAGAGTCTCCTTTGCGGGGTGCAATGGAGAATAGCGGCCCTACCTTGGGCCTGGCTTGGTGTTCACAAAGTTCTTCAGGTCCTCTGGAAGAGACTTCTGGAAGAGCTCCCTCCACCTGGCTAGTAGGTTCTTCAGCGCTTTCGATGACAGCCTGTCGCACGCGGTACAAGCTTGCCAACTGTAGTCTGGGCCAAGGCAGAGGGGGCATGTGGGTCTGAAGTTGGAAGAGCCCGTTGCAGGATGGACACCTGCTGAACCTTGTGGAAGTCGACATGCGCCAGGGAGGAGCGCGACGCCCGAGGACCGAGTACCTGAAGGATAAAAAGACAAAGTATCAGCGTGTGGAATTACATGGCCGAAGCCAAACCCAGGAGCACTGGTGAATTTGGCCCCTTCCCGGCGATGCGGAAAATGGGACTGAGGGAGGGAAGAGTCAGGGCAGCTCATGCTCCCTGGGCCACACCCAGACGCGCCTCTAAATTTAAAGGGGAAGGTTTTTTTCTTGGTGAAAAAGGGCCCATCTCCCATCCCTTGTAAGGGACGCCCATGCAGTATGGAGGAAAGGGGACATAAGAGTATGAGCAAGAGTGGAGGTTGCTGAGTGTCATCCGCATAACACAAAGATAAGGTAGAGATCAGGTGGGCCAAAAGGACCAAGTAGACATTGAAGAGACAGTGTGAGAGGATAGTGCCCTGGGGACCACCACATGGGGAGAGAAAGGACACAAGTTAGACCTGGGAGGGTAGGTCCATTAGGACAACCACTCCAGGGCCTGATCTGTGATGCCCAGGTAAGGAATAGCTTTTTCTACACAGCAAATCCTCCTCCGACTCAGATCTGAATGTCCACACTCCAGTATCCTCTTCTAACTGTTCCCCCCTCCCTTGAAGATTGTACTTAATCACTGAGCGCTTTTACGCACGAACAGGACATTGAGCACAAGGGCTCCAATCTTCATAGGGCTGGAATTCCAAGATAGGGATATCCATTTCTGGAGTTGGCCATTGTGAAAAAGTTGGTTTGCTTTCCCTACTCACAGATTTTTGCAGGAATCCGCACTTTACTGCATTGACGAAGAAGTGACTATATATTTTACATAATGTGTGTTCAAGTAGTAACTTGTGTTTGTTCTGGGCCTAATGAATTGTGTATTTTTGATATACTACCGTCTTCGTGTAATCCTACACGTCCTATTGTGTGTGTGCTCATCCAAGAGCTCAAATCACCCCCACTACTCCCGAGACGTTGCCTTGGCTGCTCTTAGCTACCTTAAATTGTCCTGGCTAAGTGTTCCATGTTTCACCAACAAGGGTGGCTTCCATGACATGTGTTCACCACAGCAGAGATCCATTCCAACACTGCCTACCTGCACTTAATACCCGATGTTGGTTGTCCTTACTCTATCGCAGGTCCACCCATGGATAGTCCCTGCCGACCCCTCCACAATCAGATAATGGTCACTCGAACTCGCCCCATTGTAAGAATCTCACTGCTTCCCATCAAACCAGATTTGTCTTTTCTGATCAAAGGAGCATTGTTCCTCAATTTATGAGCCATACAAATCGAATCCTCAAAAAGGACAGTGCCCATTTTCGGACATTCATGGTTAACCCTGCCCATCAAGCCACTACTCTTTGGTTAGAAGTCGGAGGTATTTGGATTACACAACATTTTACATGATTCTCAGAAATATACAGCAGGTATTGGCAATTTTTGCATGATACTCAAATCAAACGGAATGCATTTATTGTGCACTTGTAAGGTGCTTATGCAGCAAGACATTGTGTAAAGCGCCCACACACAGCAGGGGAGGGAACCTGGGACAAAGGTAATATAATACAATAATGAACAGAATAGCAGTGGCCCTACTAGGCCTTGTGAGCATTCGGATCATACAAGTCCAGAGAGAAGAGACAGGGAGGGGGGGGGTGTCAAGTGCCAGGGAGTAAATTGCCAGGAATCGGTAAGTGCTAGGCAAAGGTCACAGTTAAGAGTGGTCATCTGCCGATACATTAAGTGCAGTCCTGCGAGTGAGCCACAGGCCAGTGGGTGCCCATGGGTAAGTTCTGGGAGCAGGAGGGGCTGAAGGTGATGGTCCAAGGCCACCAATTTCAGCGGCTGAGGGCTTTAGTACCTAAGGTGGAGGAGTAAGGAAGAGGCGACAAGGAAAGTCTTGAGGCGCTTCTGGAATTTGAGGAGATCTGGCTTAAAAAGGAGGGAGGGGGAGGCTGTTCCAGAGGAGGGAGCCAACCCAGGAAAGATCGGCCTCCGGCTTGCAGCTTAGAGAAGCGCTTGACAAACAGAGTTGGAGCCGCAGGAAAGTAAAGTCCTGGAGGGAGAGTATTTGTGAGAGCAAGTTGTAGATGTCGTGGTCCCTGGCCCCAGACCGCCCCATGAATGGTGCTGGGGTATTTGAAATTGATCCTTGCAGCAACCGGGAGCCAGTGGAGAGATTAGGGCTGGAGCAATACAGTACTTGGGCTTGAGACCAAGGATTAGTCTTGCAACCCTATTCTAGATAAGCTGAAGGAGGCGGGAAGAGGGTAGAGAAGAGGCTGTTGCAGTAGTCCAGCCTAGTAGGTACCAGGGCTCTAGAGACATTGAGCTTCTGGGGAAATGTGAGGAAAGGAAGGATGCCCCCGAGGAGTTGGAAGTGGGCCTTCTTGATGAGGTCCAGGATGTGAGAGAGGAAAGAGGAGGAATCTAAGATGACAGGTTTCTGGGTTCGGATGAAGGGGCGGCTGGGGAGAGCCCTGCTTCTGGGGAAAGGTGAGAAAACGAAGGATGCCTCTTAAGAGTTGGAAGTGAAGTTCACCCGAAATACCCGGCCAGGTACACTATGAGAGCGCAGCCCTCCGGTTGAGTAGAAAAGTAAATTAACAAATATGCTGACCTTGGAAGTGGGGTAGATTGAGATGCGGACTAGATATTGGAGGGACAAAAGACGACCAGGAACCTTTTGTGTTGCTGCCCCATGATTACGTCACTCCTGTGTGTGTGCCCCTATCGCCCCCCCCTTTGCTTAAATTGCACCCGACTTTGATTAGGGAGGCCCCCTACCCCCCCCCCATCCCCTGTCCTTTATGGCTCCAGGTATTGCTGGGTTTTAGTATTTTGTCTGCACATGCGTGTCTAAATCGACGACGGAACATTTGGCCTGCCTCAGTGACTGGGGCAGGGCCACCGGTTTTGGTCATGATGTTCTGAAACATTTCAACTATAAACTGTTAATCTGCACCATAAATTATTAGGGTGGAGGCCCTACACCCCTTGCCTGAGGGTGTGACCGAAAGTATGTAAGGGTCGTCAGGATTCACCCAGAAGAGATACATCAGGTCACCCAAGTACTCCCATTGTTCTAGAGAAGGTGCAGATAGTGTGCCGGAAGGCCTGGTTAGTGCCTTTTGGTGTTGTGGGGGGACAAGCGTGTGGACAGGATTTAAGGAGTAGACCTGGAACACGAGTTGGAAATGGGTTAATGCTAGGACACTGTCTTGCAAGACCAACTGTAATAAGCAAGCCTTTTTGCCCAATCCATTGTATGAATATTAAGAACTGACGTTCATACTCCACAATGCCAGGTAGTCCTTGGTTTGATTCTTCCAATTATGTGTCGATTCTAGAACTCAATTAAAGTGCGGTTGGCTGAAAAGTCACACCTGGAAGAAGGCAACCAATGATTGGGGGGGGAGCCTGGCAGTAACACAGTTTGCCCGCAGTTTGTATAAAATTAGAAAAACCACCCTACCATGATGTGGTTCCATCTATTTTTTTTTACATCCGTCATGACATTTTCCACCAACCTCGGATTCACCAAAACCAATTTTCACTGAACAATGCATTTCAGAGGAACTAGAGCTCAACATGCCTGTGTACAACATTTTAATGTCGTCACACCTTAAACTTTACATTGAAAGATTTTAGATTGGATGAATACAACATTTAAGCCTGGTTGGTCTTTGCATCTTTCTCTGGGTCCTATAAGTGTTTCCACCATTTCCGTATGAGGAGATCAAAAGCTTGCCAAATTTAGATGTGAAATAAAAATCCATAGATCACTACATACATTTTTAGTAGGCTCTCGCATTCGGAAATCTGAGCAATTAAAATTATTCTATGGCTCATTTTACCCGACCAAGCTAGAAAGGAATTCAGCTAAAACATACATACCTGCCCATCTACTAAAGCTGTAAGTGGGAGATAGTCAAATAGATCTGTGAAGTATTTCCAAACATTTGCATTTCCATATTTTCGTAGACATTCATCATAAAAGCCATAAACTTGTGTGATTTGCCGACTTTCGTGGTTTCCCCTCAATATTGTAATGCGCTCAGGATAGCGCACCTGTAAATAGACAAAAAGTAGTTAATAAAAAGCTCAGTGCTTTGATAAGAGTTAATTCGATATATTTATTTTCCCAAGTGCCAAATTAGAAGGTAGCAAGGTCACAGTCAAAGGTGTAGTGGAAATTGTTTTTAAAGGGCGTCCTTCTGCTTGCAATCCATCAGTTTTCAGGCTGTATTTGCGACCAGAAACCCTTTCTTGTAAAAATGGTATCCAGCGATAGTCACCAGGGAAAGGGTCACCAGGGGGGCAACATTTCCCCAAATTTGTATTCCCATGAAAATAAATCCCTTTCCCAAATATTCTAGGAGTTGGAATAGTAATTAATACTAGTCACAGAACATGTGTTGGGGGAATTTTAGGGGTGCAGGTAAGGGGGCGGGTCCTGCCTACCTGGGGAGATTTACCCAAGTGACATTTTCATATGGAACCATACAAAATCAGAGCCAGAGAACACCGCTTGGCATCAAACTCAATAACTTTGCAGCCTCTTGCATGCACATTCACAAGTAACCGTCTAAACCAAAATGAGGAAGGGCCGTATACAATCCTTACTACAGGGAAAGCCAAGCAATAAACAAATGCATTGCCAGGAAACCGGTTATAACTTGCAGGATATGTCGAAGTTAACAGCTGAATAGAGCCATTCATACCTTCAATGCTACAAGAAGTGTCACAGTTTCAACTGAGTAATAGCCTCTGTCCACGTAGTCTCCCATGAATAGATAGTTTGTATCCGGGGACTTTCCTCCAATTCGGAAAAGCTCCATCAAGTCATGGAATTGACCATGAACATCTCCACATACAGTGACAGGGCATCGTACCTCCTGAACATTTGACTCTTTGGTAAGAATTTCTTTTGCCTGAAAAAGAAAGTTTTAAGTATACTGAACATATTTAATCAACCAAACCATTAGCCATTCAAAATCCTCACCATAGCAAAAACTCTGCTGCCAATATGTTGAGCCACAACAAATTCCCCACACAATTGTATTTATTTGTACACATACAGGGAAAAGAAGCTGTTTTGGTCACAAAGGAACATGCCAACTATAACAGATAAACGGGAGGCAGAGATTCTCTTATAATGGGGACGTTCGAGTGGCATGGTGACTGGGTATATTGGACAGAAACCGGGAATAATCTGAAGGAAAACATTAAGATTGAAGATAAATGACGACATTGTAAAAGGTGCATTTTAGTTTTGCAATCTCATTAGATGAGCCCAAGCATTAATAGAACGGCTATTGAAATCAAGTGATAGGCCTTGAAATGTGCACTGTCCTCCATCACTGGGAAGGTAGAATACACTTTTAGCAAGTATGAAAGGTGTGCATATGGCGAAGCAGCATTCTCTGCATGGGGCAAGCAACGTCATGCCCAATAGCCTGCAACTTGAAATGGATCTGAATAAAAACTTCACCAACACGAAGTGCAACAAATATAACAGCTATTGTACACACCACACGCAGGGAATCGAAATTAACAATGGATGAACAGGAGTAAAAAGCAGCTCCTTGTTATCCAGCATTAAATTGCGACCAGGAGCTACCAATGGGGAACGAGGAGCTAGTACAAAGCGCTCTGCAAATAATTGATCTCTTAAGCTTTAAATGTTATATAGATGGGTCCTAATGTTTATAGATTATCCCAAATATACAGAGTGGAATTCACACAGGTATGCTTGTTCAGCATCAGTTGTCCTGGGACGCCGAATGTAGCTGCTGGCGTCAAGCTAACCAGGCTCTTCTTGGCTATAAGCAGGAGCTAAATAGCTCAGCTCCCCTCAATTTCGAACCCTACGTACATAGGATTTCACAGAGGCACATCAAAACAGTTTGCAAGGCTGTATTTACCAATGACCAGGGACCTCGAACCGGGTGTGAGGGGGGGGGAGGAGGGGCGAGTGGTCGTGTAATAATGAGCAACTGTCCCCATGTTGCCAGACAGCAGTCTGGCAACACAGCAACATAATTCCCTCCATTTACGTTCTGGGGCTTAAAATGTGCGCTTTACAGCGCTAACATTAGCGGCTAAATTCCCTGGAGTCTTTCCACTGGCCACAGGATATACCGAAGTGCTGTCACCCCATTGCCTTCTAACACTGGTTCCTCCACATCAGCCACTTGTTGGCAAAGAAGGGTTTACAGCTCTTCAGTGGGCATTTAGTGTTTACGACCACTCCCTGCTGGCTGGCAGTATTGTAAATCGGCGGCGATTTACGTTATCTTTGTCATTGTAATGTGTGCAAGGAAGGGGGGTTGGGGGGGGGGGGGTTGTGGACGCAAATTGTTTTCGCTCTAAGCAGGCCCCCTCCCTAACTACCATGTTGAAATGGATTGGGCCTCCAAACCTCTTCAGCCAGGCCTGCCAAGGATAATTGGTAAAGGGAGCTGGCAGTCAGCCGTACAGGTGCATCGGCCACTTTCAATCCTTAAATATTGGCAAATAATCCCAAAAAATTACAAATAGGGAGTAGAAATACTCCCAACAAAACAAAAAAAGGAAAACATAGAAAAATCTTGCACCCCCTGCTTTCACCCTCACAGCTCTGGATAGGTTTGGAGCAGTAGTGCATGTAGAACCACAGGAAACTATTTTAACTGATGGGAAGAAGTAAACCTCATCTTTTAATATGCCTACAAAATTGGTGCAAAGAAATAAAATTTACATTTCGGTTTTTCAGTTAGAAAATGTTTACTCGCTTCTAAAATCCTCTTGGAGTTGGACTTACTTTTTCACCCCCAAGTCATTTTACTCCCAACTTTAAAAAAATTGGTAGTAAAATACTCCTACCAAATCCTATCTGGAGCACTGGGGGCAGTGATGTAGTGGGGCGGGTGCGAGCAGGGTGGTGGAGGAGAGGTTTGGGAGTAGCTGAGATTAAGCATGGCAGCAGTTAACTGTTGTGGTTTCAGACCACTTAACGAGCCCCTCCTTTATGCAGGGCTCAAAACGTGCACTTGCCACAAGCCAATGGTGAGTGCTACTAAGAAATGGTGTGCTATGCGCAGGTGGAGAATTGGGGCAAGTGACAATGCAGGGCTAGTAGCTTGCAACTAGCAATACGTACCACGGGTGATGGCATCAGTTGCCAATGGCAGGGCAGCCGGGATGGAAATTATTTGACCAGGAGCTGGAGCCAGCTCATGACAGTAAGAAGGTGCTACACCTCTGGGAAATGAGCAAGCATATATCCTGCCACTAACCGAACTTGCACATGAGAAGCAAACTTTATTTTAAAGGTTCTTATACTATGCATTGTTGCCATCTGTGTGGTTTCTTGGCACTCGTGTCCATTATATGTGACCCATTATACTTTAAACATCTTAATGGGTCCTTAAAATCATTTATGCACATTGCCAAAACACACTTCTCGTGTATATGGCACAGTTGGTGTCGCAATACGTCAGGATCTACTAGGCTACAACCAGGAGTTCAATAACGTGCAGCAATTTCGAACCCCCTAGAAAATCAATTTTCCTGGAGGTTTCTTGCATCGCTTTGCGAAGAATTTACACATCGTCTCCCCGCCAACCCCCCACTTCCCCTTCAATCCCTTGGCTACCTCCGGCAGTGATCTAGCTTCTGGCTTCAAACGCCTCGCCAATGTTTCTGGACAGTAGATCACTGCCATTTGGTGGAGTCAAGGATCAGACAGCATAGCACCATCTAGTGGTAAATGCCAAAAGGTAGTTCTATTTGGGTCGCTAGGACAAGGAAAAAGTGCAAATTATTGGCAAAGAGGTACTATCGGGAACCATAGTGAGAAGTTTGCCAAGGTACGAGATTGAGTGTGAAGAGGTGGCAACGAGGACAAACCGCAGGAGGACCAGTCCTAGAATGCATTTCATAAGATTGAAAGGTTTGATGAAAGGCTATCCAGATTCATGCTAAGGCTGTGCCCTGGAAGCAGAGGTGAGTTGTGCGGGATAACAAGGTCAAAAGCTGGCCTCAATTGCACACAACACTAGCATATGGCTAGTGATAATTGCCCCTTGGTGAGTAATTAATGGTATCCCTTTGTGTGTACTCAAACTGAAGGTGGGAGTGACACTACGAGTACTTGAGAGGCAAAGAAAATCAGTTATTTGTGAACTGAAAACCTAGCTACATTTCCCTGCAAAAGACTGTCCCTTGCAATGGGTGCCTAAACCCTGTCCAGCGGTGGTGGGCTGCCTATCTAGGTGAGGGATAGAAGGACACTTTCCCTCTCTAAACTTCTAAACAGGATTTTCTGGGGGGAAACGAATACACTGTATCTGGACTAGTATAGAGTTACACATTTATTACTGTCCACACACCATTCATAAATAAACTGTCAGGTAAAATTATATAGCTTGCTAGAGTCTAGAATAGACTACTTTCTGATTTTTTTCATGAAAGTGTCTATTATAACGGAGTCCTAATATTGCGTGTCTTGGGAAACATTTCCACAATCTAGCAAAAAATATAGATCAAGTTTTAAAGACTTTTCACTTCCAATGACTATATATGGGGAGGGAGGAGTGCGATTATATTTGGCACATCCTCACTAGGTGAATGGTTCCAGTGGAAAAATCTATGCTTTTACAACCTCCAGGACTGACGGTTCAGGAACACTTCCAAACCTTGTTGATCATTCTGTTGCCAGAACAATCTACAGCATTGGTGGCTTCATCAGCACACCATCAGCAAAAGACGCTAATATGGTACAAGCCGTAGTTGTGCATTAGGGTGCTGATGCAGAATCCATGGAGCGTGGTCATTTGTTTATTTTTCCGCTGCTTGTCTGGTTTCCCCATTATTTGCTTGTGCAGCTGCTCTTAAGTGTCAGGATTTTGTGCCAGTCTAGTAGCTTGGAACTGAACATGTTTGCCAGTTAAAAGCATTAAATATCCAAGTAGGATACAGAAAGAATAGATGAGTTATATGCGCCGTTGTAACGAAGTTGGAAACCTTGGTAAATATTTCAACTTGCAAGCTAGCCAGCCATAAAAGGTCACTTGACACCTCAATTGTATTCATACACATAGCATACCATATCTTACTCATCTCAGTAGCCAATGGTGCAAATTGTAAGCCCCATATACCTGGGCACACAGTTTCAGTTGTGTGGTGGCTGCGGAACATACTGGAAGGGAGGCAGAGGAGAACTTAGTGTTTCCAGGTAGGTGGAGATGCAGATTAACAGCATCCTCCCACCCCCGCAGGTCATAGCGTATCACAATAGATGGCAGACTGGCCTAAGTTATGAGCAAATGGTTGAAGAAATGACAATGGCCACCTTATAGTGGGCTTTGAGGATCCCAGATGACAGTGAAAAGAAAACGAGATAACTGGTGCAGGGTTGAAGAACGGGTTGGCAGACCAGAGGATAGGATCCAGTTCAACCAGAGTGGTAGATGGAAGGTCAGAATGGAGGGGTGGTGGTTAAAAGTAGGAAATTAGTGCAAATCTGGTTGCTCCAGACATTTCAGATTTTAGTGTAGAATTAACAAATACATAAGTGAACAGAATGCAATGTAAAAGATTTCAGAGTTGGGACACAATGCAAGGATGAAAGCACAAAAGATTAGACGGGTAAAATAGGGTAACTTTGTAGAGTCAAGGGAAGGTGTCTTGCTTGCCTATGATTAGGCGAGACCATGAGCCTCTTATTTCCATCTCGTTTGAGGCTGTGAAACCAGACCCCCTGGTCATCAGTCATTCATGTAAAAACTCACCCTAGGGTGTGTCTCAGCGCTAAAAAACAGACATGCCTAGGTTCATGTGCTTATCAACATGATTAAACATACAGTCAGGAACTGTAAATTTCTTAGACAAAAGAGATACCACTTTGAATCATACACTTGACACAGGAATTATGTTAATGCATGTAATGACCCATGTTCTGAGGGTTCTTTTCATTAAACAAGCTAAAGCAAAAGCAGATCCAACATAACTATGAACAAGATTGCCATGTGGGCAAAGAGCATGTTCGAATATGTAAATTGTGGTTTGAGTTTAAACGCATGGGTAACCTGCATCTCTCATTAAGCTATTGCACACTATACACCGACAGTCTCCATGCGCACAGCGGGCCCCCACCTGTCACTCACGTGAAGAGCGGGGTGTGCTTCAAATAAACAGCTCCTTCTTGGGTGGTCTAGTAGCTGGGCCTGGCTGCCTTGCTCCCCATGCTGCTGCTCTGCACTCCTCACCAGCCCCTCTGACTTGAATGGACTGGCAAGTCTCCTGGGCTTCCCCTTTTCCTCTTTGTGCTGGACTATATAGGTTTGGAAAAGTGGGGGCTAGAGCTAGCGTGTCAATGTTCAAGGTAGGCCTCCTATGTAATACATCAGGTAGGTTTTTGCACCACAGCGCGCTCTCTGCCCCAGTTTAGTAAAAGCATTCACTGTACTCTAATGGCATTTGTGAAGATCTGTAACATTACGCATGGTCTGCTTCTGCAGGCTATATTAGCCGGCATCAATTGACATCTCCCCCACTTGTTACCCAGTACTTTGTATGGTATACTATGGGCCTTAACTTGGCGAATGTGCAATATGTTTCTGTTCGAATCCTTGACAGATATAACACTCCGTGTGAGGTCAAACGGCTGCTCTCAGATAAGACCTAATGGAGAAGTTAGAGGCTGTTCGTTGTAATTTGTGGTCACCCCCTCTGCCAGAACAGGACAGCACCATTTACTGGATGTCATCTGATCTTGCAGAGCCTACGAATATTTGCTCAGCAAGTGTTGCACACTAACTTCCTATGTTAAAGTGTGCTGTGTGTTTAAAGAACATCTTTCATTGCTACCATGACGGCAGGTCGTGTAAGATATGCACAGCCGTCTTAAACTTAATTGGTCTCAGAGGGGGGGCGATTCCTTGGAGGTAAGAGGGAGCAAGATAATTTATTCAAGGATTGCGTGTGCCTGGTGGGAGAACCAGAATGGATTCAGCCAACCATGTAGTACGGGTAATTTACATTTAGTTCTAGGAAAAGTGGTTTGGGAGCAAAGCGATGGGGCAGATAAAATGAAGTACAACCCCTGTTCTCGCACTTGGCTTGCGGACCGTCGCTCCCTGCATTCCTTTGAACTTGCCCACCTGGCATCCCCTTAGCACTCTCCTAGCCCTTGGGCCACCCCACACCCTTCACTTGCACTCTCCTCTGCCCTTCACTTCCCTTCCCCACCCTAGCGCATCTTGCACTGCCCCCCCCAATCCCAACCTTGCATTTCTCGTTACTGCACCTACATGATCCAAATGACAAGGCAGGACCGTTGCTGTATAGGCCCTTTATAAATACACAATCAGGTTTACGTTAACTATTGTTCTGCGGCATTGATTCACATGCTCCTTAATATTCCCAGCCTCAGCAAAAGAAAATATACAGGCACCTTAAAACTATTTCTCCTCTAAACTAATCACCGTTCACTGGGTCATACTGCCCCCATCCAATGACCGTCATCTTCCTAAACCCCTCTGGCAGCCATCTTCAGATTTGGTAAGCATGTTCAGTGGCAGAATGACCAAGATCATCCGCAGAGTGGTCGGAGGGAGGGTTCGCATTGAAGCCATGCCAGTCCCATGCAGGACAATAGTTACAGGTAAGTAACAAACCTTCTCCAGCATGAGTCTGGCATGGATTCACATGCTACTGAATAACGAATACAAGCAGTACAACATTGCACAACCCAGAATAGGCTAGGCTCACCTGCAAGCAAACAGGTTGCGTAGCACTGCTTGGTCAACTTTGGACTCCTCCCTGGAATCCGTCGATGCAGAATTTCGTGAATGTGTGCGTGGACCTCCATGTAGCCACCCTGCAGCTGTCCAGCAGGGGCACACCAGACTGGAACATAGCCATCGCAGTGATTGCTCTGGTGATTTGCGGTCTAAGACTACCGGACCAACCGATGACATTTCGTGATGACATCGAAAAGCCCCCCCCCCATGAGTCTTGCCATCCGAACCATGTTTTCCTGGGGCAGGAGCCTTTACTGGCGGGAAAGATCTGAAAAGTCCTTTGAAACACTCATTGAGTCGGTGGGACCAAAGCGAGGATCTTCCTGGTGTAGCATGATATAAGCCACCAGATGTATGATGGAGGCGTGTGCCAGTCTGGCCTTGGCCAAGGATCGCAAGTACGGAAGGATCTTTGGGCCCGTGACCCTCAGAGGGGTAGTGATCAGCATCATGTATCGAAACACACCGACGGTAGCACTTCAAGGTCAAGGACGCCTTGGTGAGAACCTCCCTGCAGCCGCTGGCAACTCATACCCTCAAAACTCTAGGGCTGCAGGAGCCAAGCACTCCGGTTCAGCGATCCTGGATCGTGATGAAGGATAGCGCCCGAACCACTCGCAGCTTGACTGGAGGAGACGCAGACAGGCTAAGAAGGCCACGATTGGGCTAGGAGTATCGTCTTGCATTGACACAGTTTGTGTTGATGACGTCTAGCAGGAGAGGGAAAGGAAAAACTCATACAGAAACTGCCCTTCCCACAGGAAGAAGAACACCCACCCCCCACTACCCTCGAGCACCTCAGCTGGTACAATTTGCTGGCAAACTTCTGGCATTTGGAGTTTGCCGCCACAGCCAACAGGTTGATCTGGGGACTGCCCCATTTGATCGATTGTGCACCCGAGCCTGACGAAGCTCCCACTCATGGCAGGATCCCAGTTCCCTGCTGAGGTAGTCTGCAATGGTGTTCTTGTCTCCCGTCAGGAGAGGGACAAGGAACACCCCTTGTCTGACGGCCCAGTGCCACAAGTCCTGTGCTTCCTGAAAGCGCTAGAGTGCTTCCAGACACCCGAATCCAGCGGGCATCCAGGAAATCTTGTAGGGGTCCCCATCTGCAACCTGAGATGGACGAGGTAGATGCAGGACATCATGCCCAGTAACTACTTGATGGCCTGAACGGTGACCGTGTTCGCCGACAGTTGCGTCTTTCATCCAACCTTGTCGACGAAGGCAGACACCGTTCCCCATTTCAACATTAGGCTTTTTTTCATTTAAAGGAGGTATAATACAAAGAATGAAGCCTACATCTTGTAAGGGGGATGTGTTTTTGGCAACGCTTTTGTATGAAGAGCCGGAGGCAGGATGGATCGAGGAACAGGTACTTTTATTCTCAAAAGGGGCCCGCCGTGCCCATCTACACCTCAACTCCTCCAACGGTTCACTGGGTCACGCGAACCAAGCTCCAAGGAGATTCGTTTGCGTGCCCCAGCGTTCCATACATAACATTCTCTACACCTCCCTCCTTAACAAAAACGAGAAACATATCCAATTAACATAACCAAGCTAAAATTTACAATTCTACTTAAATTTTATAATGGAGAAAAGTTGCATTAAAACATTTGAACTCATTCTGACTCCTAAGACTTTTAAGTAACCTTTGTCAGCACTACCAAATTTCCAAATTAAGCACAGATGAACCACACTCTCAATACGATGCGTAGTCTTTCATCCACACTGGTTTTGACCTGGATCTCTGATATCTACCGGAACTGTCATTAACATCTCTACCAACAACATTCTCGCTCTCCTCATGAACACTTCCATCAGAACTGTCGTGAGCACCTTTGCCTTGGGCACTCTCACTCCCACCTTGAACACTTCCACTCTCTTCATCTCTTCTTTTTGCTGTCATTATTTGACTCATTTTTTTCTACTCGCCATATGCTTTCGCAATCCTCCCTTTGGACATACCTCTCCTCCTAATATAACCACACTCTTCCTTACTGTAGAAATCCTTTTTGGACCCACGAACTTGCTGTCCAAACATTTCTTTACCAGTCTGGGATTCTTTACGTATATCATATTCTCCTACTTTCCACTTACGCCCTTTCACTTTCTCACGGGCATCAAAACACAATTTGTTCCTCTCCTGGATCTCCCTGATACATTTCAATATCTGTTTTCTATCCACTTGAACTACTCCTGCTACTCCCAACCACCCTGGACACAATTTAGTCCCTGGTTCTCTTCCTTTAAGAGAAACAAATGGTGATACCTTTGTCACTGATTGCGGGGTAGTGAGATAATTCCATGTCATTATCTCTAACATCTGCTTCCATGGCTGCCTTATCCTCATGGCCAATTGCAAGCCTTCTTTCAAAAAACGGTTTACTCTCTCCACTAGGCCATTGGCCCTTGTGTGATCTAATGCAGTAACATGTCTAATGCTATAACTGCTGAGAAACATTTTCATTGCCGCCGAGACAAACTGAACTCCATTATCCGACACAAGTTCAGTGGGCACCCCCTCGCTTAGGAACATTTTCTCTAAAAATACAATGAGCTCTCTAGCCGTGACCTCTTACTGCTTCCCATTCTACCCATTTCGTGTGAAAATCCACCAACAAACAGAAATTTCAATCCATCTCCTAATCCCATAATGTCCACAGCAACCTTAGACCACGGCTGCTCTGGCATCGTGTTAAAACTCAACAGTGTTTCCCTCGTCACTTGTTTTGTCACTCAATTGACACTCCATGCAATCCTTCACCCACCTTTTTGCCATTTTGTCAATACGCGGCCACCAGAAATTCTGTCTGAGTTTTCTCTTCATCGCACTTTCCCCTGGGTGACCCTCATGAGCCAACTCCAAAAGAGTCTGCTGGATAACCACTGGAGGTACCACACATCGTCCTCTCCTCAATTTGCCATCACTTATGTTCAACTCCTCCTTAACTTCCCACCAAATGTTAAAACTCTTATCCAAATTATTCATGTGGGGCCATTCCTTCACAGTCCATTCTTTGATCAACTTGAGTTCTTCATCAGAATCCTCTCCCTGTAACCACTTTTCTTGAGCCACTGCCTCATTCACCTCAGCTACCACCGATTCTTCCACCGTCTCATCCTCCACTATCTCAGTTTCTCTTAAAGGCATCCTCGATAGACAATCTGCTACCACATTCTTCTTCCCAGGCAGAACACTCAGGTCAAAATTATACCCTTGAAGACCCAAGCCCCACCTGCTTATCCTTGGCGAACCCAAAGCCCACCTTCCACTCTCAAACAACTGTACCAATGACTTGTGATCAGAGCGAACTACAAATCGCCTGCCTCAAGAAAAATTTAAAATGCACCACAGACCAAAACATGGCCGAAGTCTCTCACTCTCGAGATCAATGAATACTTGGACTCCGCCCCCTCAAAGCTCTTGAGGCAAAGGCAATAACTCTCTCCTTATTCTCTTTATCCAATTGTACCAATGTGGCTCCCAACCCCCTCAAGCTAGCATCTACAATCAGAACTGTTTTATCCATGGGATTAAATCTCCCAATAGACAGTGCTTTACGGATTGCTTCTTCGATACCTTCAAATGCCTTCCCACATTCTGGAGACCACTCAAATCTCGACCCCTTTTTAAGTATTCTTATTGGGCCGACACCATTGCAAAATCTTTCACAAAACAATGGTAATATTCTGCAAGGCCTAAAAAAAGACCTCACTTGGTCCTCATCTGTAGGTACAGGGGCTTTTTCTACAGCTTCCACTAAACATTTTTTTGGTCTCACATCCAATTCCTCAATCTCATGTCCGAGATACTCCACCTTCCTCACTGCAATCTTACACTTGTCTCTTCTCAGTCATTCCGGCTTCCGACAACCTTCCCAACACTTGCCTCAAAACTTCATGTTCAGCCTTAGAGTTTGCAAACACAAGCAGGTCATCTTGGAACACTACAACATTCCTCACACCCTCCATCACTTTGTCCATAACTCTCTGAAATACCGCCGCTGCAAGTCCGAATGGCATCCTTCGATACTTGAAAGTTCCAAAAACCGTAATGAACGCCGTCAAATGCTGGCACTCTTCCTTCAAGGGTATCTGGTGATAAGCCAGAGACAGGTCAATCACAGAAAATACTCTGGCCTTATCGAGAGTTGACAACTTGTCACTTATTGGCAAAGGATGCCTGTCCACAAGAATGTTCCTGTTGATGTCCCTCATATCAACACAAAGCCTTATATCACCATTTGCCTTGGCTGCCACGACGACTGGTGATAACCATTCTGAACTTTCACTTTCTTCAATAATTCCTTTCTGTAATAAGGACTCAATTTCAGTCTTAGTCTCTTAGGTTATGAGGTATTGGCCTCACCTTATGCACCTTGGGAACTGCTCCCGCTTTTAAGCGAATCTCCTGTTCAAAGTCTCTCACCATTCCAAATTCTTTAAAAACTGCCGGGAACAACTCCTCCCATTTGTCATGAACCTCAGCTACAGAAACTGGATCTTCGGCACTTGCTTGTATCCTGATTCCAAGCTTGCGCTGTTCCTCCGAGCCTAACCAAGACGAGCCTTCCTGTGTGACAAATACATCTGAATCACAACTTCTGCCCTTATACTTAATCATTGCTTGGAACTTGCCTAACACGTCTATCTTCACATTTCCATAGGCATATGGTTCTATGCCGTGCTCCTTAAAATCCTCTACCTTCCTTTGCAAACAGACTTCATATGTTTTCCTCAAGATCAGCGTCCATGGAGAGCAACTATCCACTTTTAATGCCACCACTCTTCCGTTCTTCATAAACACATTGGTCGGAGCACTCCGCTTGCCGGATACTTCTGATACTTCCAGCACGTGTTTGGTCTGAGTCAGCTGAGCAACATCCGCGTTTTCTTCTTGCTCCGAGATTCTTGCACTAGACCCTATGCACTGCACTTGCCCTGATTCCCTACACACTCTGGCGAAATGTCCTTTTTTCTTGCACTTAAAGCAGAAAATGTTCTTTGCAGGACAAAACGTGCTCGTAGAGATATTGCGATTGCTGCCACATTTGTAGCATTTGACTTCCCTGCTCAAATTCATTTTCTTGAATACTTTCACAGCTGCAACTTCACCGTTTTTTCACTTTTCATCGTGGACATGTATTTAACAACCTCTCTCGTATTTTCATGCTGCTCGTGCAACGCACTACTTGATCCCGTATCAATGAGTCGGTCAGCACTCCGAATTCACATGTGTGACTTAAGGATCTTAGCGCTGCCACAACATTTTCTACCGGCTCCTGTGGCTCCTGAATTCTTTGAAAGAATTTGTGCCTTTCAAATGTAGTGTTTTTCTTTGCCTCAAAGTGGATTTCCAGTTTTCTTTCAGCTATAACGTATTGATCCATATCACCTTGCCCCTCTATTGGGGGCCGAGGCAACCCATCATAGACACTACAACCCCCAGTGCCCAGGTTGTGTAGAAGAATAGCTTCTTTCCTTCCTGCGGCAAATTTGTCGCCCCCAATTGCTACCAGGTAGGTATCAAAAATCTTCTTCCACCTGTCCCACCTTATTGGTGATGCTCCCGGCTCAGATAGGAAAGGTGGGGGGCGGGGCCATGCTAGCTGCAGCCATGATGAATATGGGTTGTCACTTCCTCAACCTAGCCGGACAACCTTGCTTGTCTGTCCCACAAAAGTATTTTGTAATTGTCTCTAAATGCCTTCACCACGGCTTTCTGATACTTAATTGCAACACTGTCTGTGTGCACTTCCCAGCTGTGAGCAGCTTGTGCTGTGAAAGTTTCACATAAAGCTCCCTGGCTTCAAATCCTTTTTTTTTCTCTGGGGCCGGTTGGGCTAGTTTTTCCCTTCGTGCTGAGGGCGTATCCCTCTTGGGCTCCAGAGCCATCACCTAGCCTGCATCCGCCCTTGCCTCCCCTCCTCCTCACCTCTGTGTGTACTGCCAGGGGGGGGGGGCGCAGCTGATTAAACGGCCCTGCGTGGTCCCGGATGCGGGTCCTGCAGCTTCACCAGCGCTGCCGCTCCACCCAGCCCTGGGCCTCCAGCCTTCCGCGCTGGCGAGGCCCTGTGGGCAGGGAGGGGCTGGGGTGGCGCTGCGGGCTGCCTCTTGCTGCGACAGCGATTTTACTTCTCGCTCGCCGTGGGCCGCGGACCGTCTGTGTGCCGTGGCGGGCCCCGTTGTCCTTGACGCCAATGTAAGAAGAGCCGGAGCCAGGATGGATCGAGGAACAGGTAAGTTGGGGCCCGCCGTGCCCATCTACACCTCAACTCCAACGGTTCACTGGGTCACGCGAACCAAGCTCCGTAAGAAAACAAGGAGATTCGTCTGTGTGCCCCAGCGTTTTCCATACATAACATTCTCTACAGCTTTCCAAGGATTGCGTCAAAACACTTGCTTCATTGGTTACACCGTTTGTTAGAAAATATCAAGGAGCCATGGCTAACTCCATTGATGAAGAAAGAGAACCTTGAGCCAACAGTCCCAGGGAACTACAGACCTATCACGAACGTTCCATTTATATTAAAGATAAATGACAAAATAGCCTGTACCCAATATGAAAATGTTGTGCAACAAAGATATCCTGGCTACTGAAAAATCCGGCTTTCGTATAAATTACAGGACAGAGACTGCCATCCTGGATTTAAAATCCAATATTACAGGTATTATTGAGGAAGGTAGTGCAGCGTTACTTCTATTAGACCTTTCATCGGCTTTTGATTAAGTCGACCATGCAGATTGGTTAAGGTAGGGAAATGCACCCCCTGGCGGCAAGCTGGTCCAAATCATTCTTGGGACCAAGGACGGCTGAAGTGGCCAGGGATATTGCCCACTCACAAAGATGACTTTAAACCTGTGGTGTTCCGACAGGGATCATGCTGGTCGCCACTACTGTTTAATGTGTACTCTAAACCCCTACGTGACCATCTTGCCTCTCTGGGTGTCCCGTTTACAAATTACGCACACCCAGATGGTATTTAAACTATCTGGGTTCTATAGCGAAGATGTGGAAAGTGTCAATAAAGTAAAGCCATAAGGATATGAATGGCTGTAAATTCAATGGCTATGAATGACTCAAAACAGAGTTGTTCATTATCGGTACCCAGCAAAAGTTGAAAAACCTAGACACTCGTTACAAATGCTTCATAGTTAATGGCAATGCCATTACAGTTTCGGACTGGTTCTCACCTTTCCTTCAAGAAACATGTTGCATCTCTCAAGTCATCCTGCTCTTGTTACATAACTTAAGCCATATTTGTCTATCTATCAGAGGCAAATAGAGCTCCGATTGCTACAGCCATTGTAAATAACAAGCTGGACTATTGCAATAGTCTTTTGGGAGGCCACTTCGTCCGTCCCCCCCCCCAGGCAAGGCGAGTGCCCCCAGGACCCAGCCCAGAGTCTGGCCTTTTGGTATTTGTAATTGTGTCTACAAAGCGCATGTGCACGCGGCTTCCCCTCCCCCTGGGCAGTTTCCTGGTGCCTCGATCCCACCTTCCACCTGTCCCGATTGGCCCATTACACCCTCATAAAAACAGCCCAGGGCAACCCCCTACTTGCAGCCCCTGTGGCTAAGGGCCCCAAGGCAAAGGGCGGCTTCAACACTTGCGGCTCCAAGATGGGTCTGCTGGTGTCAGCTGGGGAAGCAAATGAAGCCAACAGACACAAACAAAACTGCAACTGTGGCGGGGGCGAGGGGGGTAGAGCAATTGCTGTACTCCAGAAAGCCCCCGGCACTCTACCTTGCCTTTACATAACGAGACTGCCAATAGATTTACACCACGCATACTTAGAGACCAGCCTAAATCTATTCATGCCTGGACTGTAAATGTTGCCTTGCATTACATACTAACATACTTGCCAATGTTAACAAGCACCACACCTAGAGAGAACTGTGAAGATAAGCAGGCGTCACATTTAGACAGGTGTAACAATGTTAGCATGTGACACACCTAGATGGCACGCTGAACTTTAGCATGCGTCGCATCGAGATGGAAATGTAAATGTCAGCATGTGCCACACGTGACAAACTGTGAATGTTATCAAATGCCACACTTGGATGGAACCATTGATAGGATATTGAAGGTTGGCAAGTGCCACACTCAGATGGAATCGTGAATTATAGCAAGCATCACACCGGGACATAACCTCAAGGACAGCAATGCCAATTAACCAATCCACTAGCAACTTCACCCCTCTACATACACCTCTCAAACTCCAACCAAACACAACCACAAGCCCTCTGCATTACAAGGCTTTCTGGGGCCAAAATAGCTTCAGCTATCCTTCCGTAAATACCTCCCCTCTCGAGCTCTTCGCTCCTCCTCCAACTCCCTCAGAGTCAGTAGTGTTTCAAAGAAATGAGCTGGGGTTAGATCTCCGTCTTCGGCTAGGACCTCCCTTGGGAACAGCCTTCCTGCCACTCTAAAACTTGAGGAAAACCATCTCGGGTCCCGGAAGCATATCAAGACCTTCCTCTTGGCTTCTGTCTTCGCCCCCCCTCCTCCCCTGCTCTCTTGGCACCTTGCATCGGGACACCCTCCATCTCTGGTCCCAGGTTCCTGCTCACCATGCCACCCTACCGCACTGACTCCAGGCCACCCCTTGCAATGGGTTTGTATCTTTACCCATACACCCCCCCCCCTTTTCCCTCCTGCACTTATCAGACCCACCTGGTCTGCTGCCTCAAACCTAGCACTTGGCTGCACTACCACTTTGTGCCGATTTTATTATTAATCATGTTTCTCCTTTGCTCAGAACTTTCCACCTTCTCCCTCCCACTCTCCCATGCACTTGCACATTCAAGGTCACTGGGCCTAGTAAGATCGCGGTTTCGTTCTCCCCTCTTCCCCCTCCCTTGCCTTGTCGCTCTCTGAAACACCAGAGTATGAGTGTGATATAAATAAAATATCTCATACAACACAGCAATCCACACAAACTTCACTACACTGCAACAAAACAAACCACAAAGACTCGCACAACAGCACATGACAACTACCGACTGTAAAACACCCCAAGCACAGCCAACTGACCCACCGGGCTGAGGCTGCCAACAGCACATCACTGCTCTTACACTTTTCCAGCTTACTACCACTTACTCCCCCTCCCTTCCCTTTTCCAGAGCTGCCAGAGGACCACTCGGTGATAGTGCGCGGTACAAATATCCCTTAACATCTGTAAGGCCAACATAAAAAGCTACAGGTATCACAGAATGGAGCTGTCCACGCTGTATGTGGGCTGGGTCGATCTCAGATCGCCACATCGTAGGAAGTTGCATTGGCTTCCAGTTGAGCAGCGAATATAATTCAAGGGCTCCGTCCTGGTGTTCAAATGTGTCTCGGGTGAAGCCCCTCCCCATCTCTCCTCAGAATAAAAAGAGCTCCCTTCAGGCTGACTCTTCGTTCAAACAATAACATGAGGCTATACCAACCACGTGTTCTTCGAAAAAAAAGGATTGTGGTGCTGCCTTTAATGCCTGGACACAACCATATGGAATACACTTCCTGTGGCCCTCAGGACCTGTGCATTTACAACCCAGTTTAAAAAAACAATTGAAAAACGCTTTTTTGAGAGAGAGATAGATTAAATGAGTACAAGATCCCTTCTAGAACCGATCACACCATCTTCTTGCAGTCAATTATTTGTTATCCGTTGTCTGTGTGCCCTGAGGCCTTTGGGCGAGTGGCTCAATATATAAAAATGTGTTGCGACGTCCAAACCCACTGATGGCGTGATGCAAGCCCACTTCCCCATCCTAGAAGAGAGTGATGGCCTCCATCTTATCGTCAGGGAGGAACTCTAGGATCAGTCCCAGCTTGTACCACAAATTGTCGTACCTGGCCAGGATCGCCAGTGCATTGGCTGCCTTGGTAGTGGACGCTGCGGTGTAAATCACCTTCTTTCTCATGGCGTCCATCTCCCCACCCCCCCGCCCTCCCCCCTCACTGTCCAGAGGGATCGAAGACTACGACAGGTTAGCTAACTGTTTCCTCGTGGCTGCCGACAGTCAGGCGATGGCTGCAACCTCAGGCACGTAGTCCTGCACCCTATATTTCTTCTCCAGCCTATCCAGTTTGGCTGGAGCCGTGCAAGGGTTCTTCATGAGAGCGCCCGGTTCCAGGTTGGGTTGGTGTACTTTGTGAATGAAATTAATTTATAGATATAAATATGTTGTTTAAATGTGTCTTTGGGTTGTTGATCTTAACTTCTGTTCATCAGAGTGCCAACTCCCCAAACCAACATGGTGGCATTAGTGCCGATTCCCGATTGGAGGTTTTGACCTCCAATTGGGACCTCATGAACTTTAGACCTTTCATACAATTCTAAACTGCCTTTCATTGTTCACCTTCAAGAAGGTCGGTCCCGTTTTGATTTTCCTGTTGCAAGGCCTTTTATGAAATTCTAGTGGGAACAACAGTGATTAATATTATTCCTGAGATCCTGGTCTGCGTGGGACATGCTCAGCTGATAATTTGGTGGGAGCGCTGCGTTCTCAAGCTGGAGAAAAGCTATTTAATTAATTTAATTCCTGTTAGGTATTTATATAATTTAGGTAATTAGATTTGTTCTTTAAAAGACATTGAAGTATTCTGCTCCTGATCTTCAGTTGTCATTTCATTTTTAAACTGATCTTTAAGAAACCAATCTTAGTTTAAATAGCTATGAACGCTGATGCTATCAAAAGACTGCTTGTTTTTGTTGGCGCTTAATAGATTCACAGTTTAGTGACAATTATTGAAGTTCCGATGCAGTGTTATGAAGGATGAAGCGTCCTTTATTTACACTGCGCAGTTTTGTTAGATCAGTGTTTCAAAGTCATTTATTTCATTCCGCACATGCGCGAAGGAGCAGCGTTCGGTGTTGGTCTTTCCGCGTCTCGTATCTGATCCGATTTCAGGGCTATTCAGAACAAGCGCACGAGGGAAGATTTTTTGAAAACCTTCTCGCTTGAGGTCAGACACAATTTGGCTTGAATTCAAATGAATTCTTTTTAACAATTGTAGCATCGATTTCTGCGCACATCAAGTAAGCAGCATCTGAACTCATTTAGTGTGCATGTGTACATAAAGTAAAGCAGTATTTGCATTCAATAATCGTGCGCAATTGTACAGAATGTAAGCAGTATCTGAACAGTGTGCATGTGCTCAGAAGGTACAAGCAGCATTAGAACTTAATAACAGTGCACCTTTACACAGAAAGTACATTAAGCATCAGAACTCAATAGCATGGTGCTTGCACAAAAAGTCATACATTTCTATGCGTCTGGACAAATGAACTCTTGTAATTTATGAAATCTGAATTCCAATTAACTCCTGATTTATCTAAAGAAGTTAAACTTTATTGAACTCGTAATTTTGAGCAATACAGTAAAGGAGCTACGGTCATTCTTAAATTAATGTTGGCATTTAGGAAAAAAAACTTTGACAGCGCAAAATGTTTGTTGTTTAACTCTGGCCTAAATATAAGTATCTCAATGTTGAATGTGGAACAAGAACTTCAATCTCCAAGTTATAACCGGAGATTAGACAGGTATGGGTTTAGGTATTGAAGTTGATATTTTAGCACAGAGAATTAAATGAATGTTTCCCTCTATAGATGGCAGTCCACCAGAAGAAGGCGTCCATCCTTTATTTTCTCCACTTCCTCTTGGGAGTGTTAGTTCTTCAACTGGGTTAAAGGCAGTTGAACAAACGTTCTTGAGGGATCTGTGGGGCTCAGCATCTCCTGCAGAATCGGAAAACCGGACAGAGGGCCAGGCAGGCCCCTCCTCCCAAACGTCGTCCAGAAAAGGAACTGCCATGATGGTCTTACTCTTGGCCTCGTGCCTTTGATACAAGAAGTCCTCCTCCTTGGTTTCCTCTGGCACCAGCTGGAATAGCTCAGAGGCCCTTTCCTCCTCCTCCGTCATGGTTGGAGGGTGCGAAGTAGGCCAAAGAGGCCTTGCAGAATCTCCGATGGATCTTCACCCTTGAGGAGCGCGGAACCTCACTGACAGCGGATCCCCGCTGTTGGCAGATTAAAGAGCACACACTCAGTCAAAAAAAACACGAAAAAAATGTGCAAATAGCTTGGCGAGCAAACTCTAGGACTCAACACTGATGCATGCAGTAAACATCTGAAGATGGCTGCTAGAGGTGGGGTTTAGGGAGAGGATCATCATTGGATGGGGCAGTACGACCCCAGAGGACAGCAGTTGGTTTAGAGGAGAAATGGTATTTAAGTGAAACTTTTCTTTTACCGAGGATTCCCAGCCTGACTGGGAATATTCACGAGCATGTGAATGCATGCCAGACCCCATGCTGGAGAAATAAAATAAACCCTTCAATGTAACACAAAGATAAACCACCATGAAGAGACAAATCGCCCCGCTAAAGTTAATATGTAGAAAACCTAAAAGTATAACAAATGGTTGTAAAATGAATTGAGACCATTCTGAAAAGGTCCTTTGTACAAGAACAGATTTGGTCCAAGCCTCAAAATGTGCTTTCGCCACTGGCTAGTAATTTATTTTTGCAATTAAAAAGTGTTTTGTCATTGTGGCGTACTGAGGGCGTGTGGAGAACTGAGGGGGGGTGAGTGATTATGCCCTGCTAGTATCTTTCAACTTGGAAAGCTTTACCCATGGTGTTGACAAGATTGCATTTATGAGAACATTAAATGGACCAATCTTTTGAAAAGAAAGCAATTCATGGAGCAAAACTACATTTCCACTGTAGCTAAAAATACACTGAACCCCTCCAAAATCATTTTCAATACCCAAATTTAAAACTGTTGTATTAGGAGACCGCTCGGCCTTCCAAAAGATATTCACCCAGAAAAATAACCTTTGCATGGATTGAACGTTATATGAAAAATCGTTCCCTCAGTGCCCAGAAAGTGGTTTGAGAGGCAACTGCAATAGTTATAGAATCATTTAACTGACAGGCAAATCTAGCTAATCAAAAGCAAGGTCTCGGGATTCTCACATGATCCACGCCCTGTTAGGATTCTGAAATCCCTATACCCTATTCATAACAGCCATTATACACGTTCTTTATGACTCCCAGTCCTCAAGCATTTTTCCTAAAGATTTGAAATGAGCTGTGGTAAGGCCATTACTGAAGCCAAATCTGGATCCGAGAGTCCCAACCAACTCTTTTTCCAACCGCTCTGAGGAAATTACTCAAAACACACTGCATCATCACTTTCATGTAAAGCTGTTAATTCTTGATCAAGAAGCAGTATTTTTATCCAATAATTGGTACAGACACTGTGCTTGTTAGTGTACTGGCCAATCTCTGTAGCATTGCAGACAGACTGTACAGGGGCACTTGGCAGTGTGGACCACCAGAGTCTCCTTTAAAGAGGTTACCATCTTGGTCTAGGGACAGAGCACATCAGGGAGTTAAATTCCCTCGAAGAATGCCATTGTCAGGTACTGTCAGGCTGGAGTGACATTCTTTACATATGTCATCATATACTCATTTACATTGGGTCAGGGGAGACACCTATTTAGTATAGAAAGGTTTTAGGAAGTTCTTATGGGTTATATTTTTAAACAGCCAATTCTGCCCTTAACCTTCATTGCAGTCTATGGAGATTGCCCCAAGCCAAGATGGAGGTTCTCAGTCTAAATTCTGATTGGCTGGAGATTGTTTATAGGGAGGACAATGAACATTCTAAACTGCCTTTCATCGTCCTTGCCCAGCTGAGAGGTCGTGTGCATTGTTGCTCCTGCTTGACAAGTTTCTAGCAGTGGAGCTTAAGATCTGAAAGTATAACAGGAGTCGTGTTTGGAGTTTGGTGGAGACACAGGACAGGAGTCAGAAACTTCAGTTTTTTTCTGAGAAAAGAAGTTTAATTCAATTTCACAAGATAAGTGACTTTCCAGTTTTGTTGAACTTTGTAAAAAGGTTATATTTATCTAAGGGATTGAAATCAAATCTGTATCTAAAAAGATTGAAGCGCGTACGTTTGTGAGTTTTTTGTCCGTTACTTTTCGCCCACGCTTGCGTCTCTGCGCGTGAGTGTGAAGCGCGAGCGTGTACTTTGGACTCGTGTTTACTGTTCGTTTACGCAAGTGTTTTTTCTGCGTGATAAAATAAGCGCGTGTGTATTTTGCGCGTGTACGTATTTAATTGTGAGTTGGACATTAGCGCGTGTGCGTATTTCCCGCGATTTGGAGAAAAAAGCGCATGATTTTTTTCTTCCCGCGGTTTCTGGCTTTCCACCTGAAGATTCCATCGCAAGTTAAATTCGTTCCTGAGAAAAAGACTACAAAGAAAATATTAAAAACAAATACAAGAACTTAAAAGAACTTCATAAATCTTACTTGAAGACCTTGTTCAAGAAGCTTAGATTTGAGCAGACTAACTACAAAGTTAAATTACATTCATGGACCTACTGAGAAGGCTGAATTATCTATAAGATTCTGGTCCACAAGTAAGGAAGTCTTGCCTGCTTTTCACTTCTCTGGGCATTCTGAAGAGAAGAACCAGGTGAAGAACCAGCGAGTTGATAGCTTCCAGTCTGGTGTTTGTTTCTTTGTCCCTTCCCCCTGAAAGTGAGGTAAACTGAGCAGTTATATTTATGTCAGCTCAGAGTGCCACATTTTGGGTGGATTGTCGGGGGTTCAGCAGCTTCTGCAGACACCAGGTTCTCAGCATGACAGCCATCAGCCCAAGCCACCGCCGACCCCAGTTCTAACACGAATCTCCTCTTTGAGTGCAACAACAGTTCCCTCAGACTTAGAAATCTCTTAATTATTAACTGATGTGGCCACTACTAAATCGTTGAGCCATGACTTTTACACGTATGCAGACAACACACAAGCTATAGTAGCTCTGCCAGCAATTTGTAAGCCTGACTAGAATTTGACAGACGGATTAATTTCCTGAAGTTAAGGCACAAGCATGGCCCCCGGTATTTCTCCAAATTACATGAGCATTTGCACTACACCATTCGCATCATATAGGTAGATCCATCATTTACGAATGCTTCATAGGATTTAGAAATATTTTTGTTCAACTACACACATGGTCATGAATGGCATAATATCAAATGAGATTACTGCAACACCATTAATTCAGACACTTGTGGAAATGGCCATTTAGACTGCATGACTTCAAAGGTCCACACCAACAGTGCAGCGTTTTAAAAAACACGCTCAATGCACAAACCACTGTGTTAGTCATTACACAAGCTTCACCAGGTATGAAAATGGTACAGAATAAGGTGCGTTCTGTAAATTAAGCTTTTGTGGCACAAATATCACTGGTTTAAACCACCCAGAGAATCCCTTAACTACATATCGTTACTTGCCCCCCTACATCACATAAGAGACACTAACCAGAGGTAAAGCTCCTATCTAGTCACTAGATAGGAGCTTTACCTCTGGTTAGTGTCTGTCCTAGTGGCAAAGGTCTGGAATATCCAACCATCTGAGATCGTGTCCAATAAACAAACCATCCTTAAATTCTGAAAATCTGGCTACAATAAAAACGTAGCACATTCAGTCCTTTGTTGGTCACAAACACCAAAATGCAGTTCTTGTACATGTTATTAAACACCGCTCTACAAATTCAACAAAAAAATAGAAAAAAGTAGTTGCAGGAGACAAATTTATTAATGGGTAAAGAAGAGCTGCCATTGTCAAGGAAGGCGTAGTCTAAATGAATAACTTACCTGTTAAACCCTTTCATAATATTTCAGGTGTAAAGTATAAACCAACAGCCAGGCAAAAAATAATTCCCTTGCCCCCACAACTCTTCACATGAGACAGTACACCATTTACTTTGCATCGAGTCAATCATCAATCGCCATTGGCTGGTGCATATATCGGGGATGTCCACACTGAGCATTAGGTGTGGTTTTAAAAAGATAAAGTGACCATCTCCCACAGATAGTCTCATAATCCTTTGATAAACTAGTCGGTACATTTGTAATAGGATCATTGAAGACACTGAATATGGTAAACACCATTATGTCCCATTCAAGCTGGGTTCAATGGAGATGGGTGGGCTGGAAAAACGTTTTTCATGGGCTTATTGATTTCTCGCTACATCTGCTGTGAGTCGAGACAAACCTTGACAATAAAGCATACTTTTAATGAATCCCCATTATAAAAACCAAAATAAACCTTTATATTTTTTATTAGGAGAAATACAAGTTAAACAAATTAGTCTGAGGACTGTACAGAGGCGTTTAGAAAGAAATAGGTTGGCTAATGACTATGCACTAGGAGTACAGTATTTGCTACAGCCAGTAACTTTTATGGTCTGTCCATTTCCTCCTGCTGTTGGGAGACGAGAGTCACAACTCAAAGGGGAAATTGACCTACACCTAACGTAGCCAAAGATTTCAGACTGCTTGACCAAATTTGGTATCAACCTTGAAGCAGATATTCTTGGTTCTATGTAATAATGCAGCATGTTGAAGGACCAAAAAAATAGATTTATTTCAGTCAATTGTGTGGTCGTATCACATTCTATCCAAACCTCTCAAGCTCAAAACAAGATCCCAACCCCCACTTCCACAAATCCGATCAATCACCCACCCACGGCTGTGTGTGCGCGCAAGTCGGGTGGTTTTACCACTCCCCTTGCCCCCAACCTCCGAGCACCCGTTTCGTCCCACTCCACCCTCCTTCCCTGCAAAAAAACCTCCCGCCATCCTCCCACTACAACACACCAACAGGCAGAACACCCACACTTCCATTTACCCACTCCCGCACCCCGTCCCCAAACATTACACACAAAACATTCAGCAACACTTACCTGGTCCGCCAGCAACTTGCTTCTTTCGGCTCCGTCAGCCGCTGCGTGCACTCTTGTGCCTCGCAGGGGCTGACAGTTCGATTAAGAAAGACCGCTCTTAATCAGTGATAGAATTAAACGATTTTTACAAAGTTTTATTCACTTGGTACCACATTCTTGCAGTAATTCTTGAAGAAAGCTGAAGGAAGAGCCCATATAATGTCTATCATATGAAACGTGATGGAAACCCATATTGAAGCCCCTTGAAAGGGATTTTTTATTTGCATATTTGAAGAACAGGTACGCCAATTTCAATCAGATATTATTTACAAAAGGTACAGATGGCAGAGGCAACCTTCAAAAAGTACTATACAAAACACACAATTATATTATTGCAGAGCACTGGTGGGGTTAGGAAGAGGTTATAGGGGATCTCACTCTGACCATTAGGTGACGTTTAAGCTTAACTTTGAAGAGATCCAGCGCAGAGGAGCAGAGGACTGTGAGGTGGAGTGCAGAAAAGGCGCGGACAAGATGGCAAGTAGACCAAGATAGTCAACCGGGTACAGAGGAGCAAGACCACTGAAAACTTTGTAAACTGCAAGGAACATGAAAAAGGAGCGGTTGTCCCTGGCGAGACAAACATGGCGCCAGCAGCTAAACTATTTGTTGGCATTGGGGGGGGGGCCGAGGGGGGAGATCAGGACAGGTTGTAGAATTCAGTTAGAGAAGTTAAGGACCATGGTAGAAGGCCAAGGTGTAAGCACAAGCAGTAATTACTTTGCTGAGCAGGAGGGTGGAAAGTTTTTGTGGTCAAGTGTGGAGGAAAAACGCCAATATATTCAAATGACTGCTTAAATGTAGATGGGAAATGTGTACGTACATTTAAATGTAAGTGCAAACAGCAGGTTGATACAAGAACTAGGCCTCCATTGGCATTATTAGGACTAGTGTTGTGGAAAGGAATTAATTTTGAAGTGCGTCCAAGTATTTACTTGTATGTTTGTATCCTTCTGAGTTAGCATTTCGAAATACACTAACACTGCCAAAAATTATATTCAGTTACACTGATAGTTACTTTTAACAAATGTTGTTCAAATTATTAAATGTTTATGCGTATTAGCATCTGCGTGGTCATCTCCTCAAGACGGGAGAATTAATTTAGGGTGTAGTTTGCCTTGCATTACAGAGCCAGCTAAGTGAATGGGGAGTCTGAAATCCTTCGAGACGTCACGAAATCTTCCACTCTCACCATTTAAGTCAACGTACTGAAAAGCTATAAAACTGGTTGAGAAGGGAGACTAACACTGAATGATATTTGAATACATTTAAAAGTCTTTTCACTCTGCAATACTAAGTTTAACCAACATCACCCAAGGTAAGGCCTGCGTCTGTTTTCAGTAACAAGTAAATGTACGAATTTTGAGAGCTGCAGAAGTATTGGTGAATTATTGCAGTCGGAGGTCGCCCTCAAAAAGTAACCCAAAATGGCAAGCCTTGTGTGAGGGAGCAAGAAGTTCAAGCAGGAAGGAGAGGGGAAGGTAGGGATGGTGTTTAAAAATGTATGTCCTCTTTCTTGCGGTTTTCAAGACTTCAGCTTGAGGTAGTAGAGCTATTCAGTGACTGATAGAAGCAGTTGGTAATCCATTCCAAGATAGCTGGGGTGAAGGAGAGAGATTTGAGTGTCATCAGGAAATAGTTGGCAGGCAAAGGACTGTTTATTCATTCATCGTTGGTTTTTCAAGTGTGCTGGATGGGTAAATTCCTATAAATAAAATAAAGTCAAAAAGGAGGAGAGAAGTCAAACTAGGGGAGACAGGATGAGGAGCAGAGTCAGACATTTGAATGTTCCAGGAGATTTAAAATGAACACCCTTGTCGGTAGGGGGCAATCTAGGCAGATGCAGATTTGCAAAACCCATGGTTGTGGAAGGTCAGGAGGAAAGGAGATTAGTCAACATGGGCAGATATATGCCTTCTCTGTTTTAGAACCAATAGGTGGGGTATCCTCTTCCCAGGCATCCAAGGAACAATATTAATGAGCTACAGAGATTATACCTAGCGGCACAAACATACTATAATAATTCAATAGAGGCCCAAAGAGTGATAGGCGATTTGTGGCAGGCAAATTCTCAATAACAATTAATTCAATTATGTTTTTATTAAAGGTTTTTTCCAATTTAAACAAATCTCAATTCATATAAAATCAACAAGGTATTCAAATTCACAATGTGCGCAGACCTGTATATATTAGCATATTGTGCAAAGCCGCAAATGTAAATTGTGCAAAGTTGCTAAATATATGCCACCAGGCCTCAACATATAAAGCATAAACACTGTACCAACAAACATACACTATTATAAACCGCACACTTTAGAAGTAATGCCAAAGTACAAACAAAACCCGCTCTTATTAGCCAAGTAAAGGTTGCCACGAGGAGACAAAACTCCAATTGGACCTACTCCAACATTCAAGGTGTACATTTCCCCTTCTTAGTTCGATGGCAAAAAGAATAGAGCTGATGCTAGTCTTGAGGACGCAAATATAACCTGGGATGATTCCGTGTGCGTTTCTAATCCTCACACCATCCTATATAGTCACTATGAATTCTAAAATGACAAAAAAAACATCAGCCATGACTGTTCACAAACCGCCTCACTAGCTCCCATTATTCCAATTTTAATCAGCATTTACCATAGCTCATTCGTGAACGTGTAGCAGGGAACACCCCAGTCTTCTATCAAACCAGCAGGAAAACAAACCTGCAACAACAGAAAGCACTAATTGGGTATCAACCTCCAATTTGCATTTGTGGCATCATAAACTTATTTGCATTGCTTACCTCCCCCTCAAACATTCTTCTGGCGTTGAGGCATGATCATTGTACTGTATATTCCTTTCCTCTTGGCAGCTCATATCAAAGCTTCAATGCCAACAAGCATAGATTCTCTATACAGCCATATTCGAATCTGCAATGACGAATTACAGATACCTTATAGCTCATCCCATACGGCAACAGCTCATATCTCATTCGTATATTCAGATAAAGTAGAATAGAAATGACCCTACTAAATGGCCAGTGCGGCACATACCTTATTCTCTATTTTTTGCATCTAATTTGGCGTTTCTCATAGTAAACAAGAACGACTTCGGTCACCTCTTCGTTTGAGGTAAAAATCCGGGGTGTCCAATTGCCTTCTAACTTTAGAATCATATGTACACATTGAATGTTGAGGAGCAGGTCCAATTGGAGTTTGGCTCCTCCAGACAACCTTTAGTTGACGAATACCAAGAGTGGGTTTTGTTTGTAATTTGGGTGAACAGTTTTCTAAAGAGTGCCGTTTATAATAGTGTATGTATGTTGGTACAGTGTTTATGCTTCACATGTTGAGCACTGGTGGCATATTTGCAGATATACGCCATCTGTATTGCATTTTTTGCACAATGTTAACATATTCGTGTCTGCACACATTGAATCCGAATACATTGCGGATCTTATATCAATTGTGATTTGTTTAAATTGAAAAAACAATTAAAAAAATATGTATTGTTATTCAGCATTTGCCTGCCACCCCAGCCCCCTTTCACTCCTTTACCCTCTATTGAATTATTATATTTGTTAATTGATTTGTCAGGTCAGTGTCCCTCTTTTTTTGTTCTTTTCTTTAACACCCCCAAACTGGCTCAACACTTGTTCTGATCCTTGCGCAATTGTTTAGGCACTCAGGGAATGCCTCTGCAATCTGTAAGTGAAAGTAATTTCCAATCAGAGGACATACCCGTTCTTCAAATACAAAAGTGGCAAAGGTCCAATAGGAAGACTAAAGAAAAGTTAGAATGAGGAGCATCAGAAAAAATTAATTGGAGAAATGCAAGAGTAGTCTTAGCTGAGTGTTCCTTTGTTTCAAGATTTATGGTCCAATGTTAATTGTCAAGGCGATAGGCACCGAGAAAAGTACCCCTGCGTGGATTGAGTGTCCTTGAGCAGGCCAAGTGTCACACTACTTTTTAGGTTGTTTTATTGATTGGTGCCATGCAAGTATTGTCAATATATATGATCCAAGACCAGGGCTCCACATTTATTTGAAGGGAGCTAAAATCAGCTTCTAGCTTCACATTAGAGAACTCCTTGCCCATCAATTCTATATTTTTCTTTTCGAAGTGTCCATATTTTTCGTTTTCCTTGATTTACATTCTCAAACACTTATAGTTCTGGTCACCTATGCCTGTTTCTAACCACGAGGTGGACTAGGAAGCTACCTTTTGCTTCTGGTAACTTGGTTTGAAGCCAGCCAAGCTCTCATAGGGTAGAAGTAGAGTCTAAATGCCACAGCAATTTCGAGCCTTGTTAGACATATGGCAACCTGGTGTTTACGGTTGAGTGTCTTGATTTGTTGCAATTTCTGATTGGTTAATGAAAGAGCCAAGTTGTTTTCTGAAACACCAGGCTTCCAGGTGCAGATTTTAAGTAGGGTGTTTCAAAGTTTGCTTGCCAGCATGAAGGGGCACCTAGTCTTTTCTGGTTGAGGCCCATCGTCAAGACCATTATGTTAGGTTATGTTAAAGGTTCTTATACTACGCACTGTTAGCACCTGCGTGGTTTCTTGGTGCTCTGTTGGATCTGTAAAGCAAGGCGGTGGGAGGACTTCCTCCATCGTGAGCACCAGGTGAGTTGGCGACCCCCCCTGGGCCTGCTGGCCCTGCACCCTGCTTTCTTCACAGCCTCAATTTGCCTCTCTCTCCCTCCTCCCGCCCGATGAGCCAGATTGGCTGTCCTGTAACACCGTGCTCAGTGTAATCACTTGCTCCCGCTTCCTGAATCTCCCACAGCCCGCCTCCCAGAACCTTCATCATGCCCAGAGTGGCTCTCCAAACCAGCATTAAGGACACTCCAGGGCAGCCTTCTGCCCGTGCACCACCTGCAGCTAAAACAAATTTAAAAAAAAACTGCCACTCTACATTACCCTACATCTGAACTGTGAATGTTAGCATATGCCACACTTCGATATAACCTTGAACATTAGCCTGCACCGCATCTAGATGGGATCATGAACATTAGCCTGCGTGTCACAGACAGTATCGTGAATGTCGACATGTGCCAGACTTAGATGTGTACCAAACACCTATGCATACATCTCTCAAACTCTAAACCACCACAACCCTATACCACAACAAACCGCACTGTACCGCAACAAAAACCGCAGACTCGCACAACAGCACACAGCGTCTACCAACCGGAAAACACCCCAAGCCCAGCAAACAGTGTTAACAGTGTTGAGGCTGCCAACAGCACATCACTGCTCTCTTGCACTTTTCCCGCTTACTCCCACCCCCTTCCCTTTTCAGAGCCCCCAGGGGACCACTACGGTGGTGATAATGTTAAAGGATATTTGTACCGCGCACTAACAGGAGAAAGCAAGAGCTTTGACGTGCCGTTTGTAGCTTCACTTCGGTTTACACTGTTCGCTGATGAGAGATCATTGGAGGCACACCAATCCTGAATCGCGGATATAGTCAGGAATGAGCAAGAGAGGAGAGGAGGCTTAGGGGAGCCTGAAAGAGCCTATCGTCATCCACATAACACTGAAAGTAAAGTTAGTGGAGAAAGTAGAGATCAGGTTGGGCAAGTAGTCATTGAAGAGCCAGGGTGAGAGGGTAAATCACTGATAACCACCACATGTGTAGAGACAGGTAGTGGAAAGGACCCAAGTTGGGCCTGGGAGGGTCAGTCCCAGAGGAAAGGTCAAACACTCCAGGGCCTGATCGTGATTCACCGGCTCACCAAGCAGATTGATCAGGATGTCTTCATTGACTGTCAAAGGATCAGAAAAGGTCAAGGAGGATGCGGACAGAAGGAAGGCTAGAGTCAAGCCTAGAGAGCAGATCTTCACGCAAGTTCAGGAGAGCTGTTTCCGAGCTCCTGGCTTCTAAGAAGCCAGACTAATGGTCATGGAGACAACCAACAGAGGCAGTGGAGCGTAAGCTGGGAGATTCTCCAAGAAAGGAGTGGAAGAGATCAGGCAATAGTTTGCCAGCCACGTAGGATCGGCAGAAGGCTTTTTGAGGAGGGGATACACAAAGGAGTGCTGGAGGAGAGGGGAATGACCCAGTGGTGAATGTGATCGATTTCTGCAATCAGTCAATGCAATCCTTGATGGTTCTGGAGGAACAGAGGAGCACCATCAGACTTGAGGAAGAGAGCGAGGACAGGATGTCCTGCGTTTTTGAAGTGAGAGTCCAGAGCCATACAGAGGGCCAGGGAGGGAACTGCTGCCATAGATTGAGCGTGAAAATCAGTTTGGTGTTTCGATGTGGTCATATGTTCAAAAGGCGTAAAAAGGTAAACACTATTCTTGGATCCTACAAATGATTTACTGCCTTAAGTGGGTGAGGGGTGGTTTAACCACAGGATGTCAATGAAACAAAAAGGGGCATCATTTCTAAAAACTCCAGCATTGCCATCTAGGGCGAGGAGTCTATTTGAATGCCAGATTTGGTCCAGTCGATGGAAAACACATTGTTCAGCGTCCAAGATAACGGGTTAGCCCAAGATAAAGGGTTAATCTGTCCGAATACTTCAGTGACAGATTTTAGTCAACATTGTATCGTGAGCAGGTTGAATCTTTTCAAGCAGCCCAGTTCTGTCATGCTGAGAACCTGGTGTCTGCAGAAGCTGCTGAACCCCCGACAATCCACCCAAAATGTGGCACTCTGAGCTGACATAAATATAACTGCTCAGTTTACCTCACTTTCAGGGGAAAGGGGGAAGGGACAAAGAAACAAACACCAGGCTGGAAGCTATCAACTCGCTGGTTCTTCACCTGTAGTTAAAACATAAACATGCAATATACCTCATTAGTCATGGGTTACTATACTAACCTTAAACTCTAAATCCTTAACCAAAATAGTTTAAAAACCATACCTGGTTCTTCTCTTCAGAATGCCCAGAGAAGTGAAAAGCAGACAAGACTTCCTTACATGTGGACCAGAATCGTATAGATAATTCAGCCTTCTCAGTAGGTCCATGAATGTAATTTAACTTTGTAGTTAGTCTGCTCAAATCTAAGATTCTTGAACAAGGTCTTCAAGTAAGATTTATGAAGTTTTTAAGTTCTTGTATTTGTTTTTATTATTTTCTTTGTAGAGAGTCTTTTTCTCAGGAACGAATTTAACTTGCTTTCCACGTGAAGATTCCATCGCAAGAAATCGCGGGAAGAAACGCACTCGCGCTAAAGTCCAAGACGCAATAAAAATTACACGCGCTTTCCTCCAAGTCGCGGGAAATACGCACACGCGCTGACGATTCAATTTGCGGGTAAAACGCACTCGCGCTAATGTCCAACTCACAATTAAATACATACACGCGCAAAATACACACGCGCTTATTTTATCACGCAGAAAATAAACCTTGCGTAAACGAACAGTAAACGCGAGTCCAAAGTACACGCTCGCGCTTCACTCTCACGCGCAGAGACGCACACGCGGGCGAAAAGTAACGGACAAAAAACTCATGCGCTAGTTTGATTTGACACGTAGCGATAAAAACAAACGTACGCGCTTCAAGCTTTTTAGATACAGATTTGATTTCAATCCCTTAGATAAATATAACCTTTTTACAAAGTTCAACAAAACTGGAAAGTCACTTATCTTGTGAAATTGACTTGAAAACTTCTTTTCTCAGAAAAAAATGGAAGTTTCTTACTCCCGTCGTGTCTCCACCAAACTCCAAACACGACTCCTGTTATACTTTCAGATCTTCCGCTCAACTGCTAGAAACTTGTCACCCTTGACAAAGTTAAGCAGGAGCAACAAGGCACACGACCTCTCAGCTGGGCAAGGACGATGAAAGGCAGTTTAGAATGTTCATTGTCCTCCCTATAAACAATCTCCAGCCAATCAGAATTTAGACTGAGAACCTCCATCTTGGCTTGGGGCAATCTCCATAGACTACAATGAAGGTTAAGGGCAAACTTTTAAAAATATAACACGTAATAACTTCCTAAAACCTTTCTATACTAAATATGTGTCTCCCCTGACCCAATGTAAATGAGTATATGATACCGTATGCAAAGAATATGTCACTCCAACCTGACAGCACCAGTTCTCAGATATGCCAAAATGAGCAGGTACCAAGCAGAATTATGAAGGACACCATCCCTCGAGTACAGAATGGCCAGTTTATATGAAAATATGACTTTGGGAATTATTACCCGGGAAGGGGAACCCTGGGTGACTTCGGACCACCCCGTTTCTTCTATTAGAATATTGCACTAGCGTTATGAAGACCACCAAGTAGGCTGGCAATTTTAGAAGTAATGCCTTCCAAGCTAGGAAGATAGCCCTGATCATGTATGCAAGCAAGCCTTCCTGTCTCGGGTGAGATGTGAACCAGAAGGTTGCCTGAGAAACTACCCAAACAGAGTAAAGAATCTGGAATGATCACAGAATGAGGCTTTTAGGAGAAGGGAGCCACCTCTTGACGCAAACAGCATATATGACCCAAGGTCCAGGGGGAATTGCAAGAAATGCTGATTGGAGGTGCATGGCACAAGGCCACGAGAGACCCAGGTGAATTTGCAGTTTACACATCCGAGACATGCTAGAGTGACTTTCTTATAAATAGTGTTGTGAAAAGGTCCACACTATCAAACTGGGAGGAAAAACAATTAAAGTTAAAAAGCCGCATACATGTCCTCTATACATCCAGATTACATTTAGTGGTAAACAACCATGCCTGTTCAATGTCTGCACCAAGCAATATGCTTCTGGCTATCTGACCAACCATGTGCTGCAGACTGTATAACGTGAACTGTGTTTGACAAATGGTGGAGATAATGCTCAAATTCTGATAAGTCGCACAACAATTATTTCTAGTTGGCCGCAGCAGTGACATCAGAATTGATCAAATCAATTCAAACAATGACTTTTTATATTTTCTCGCCAAATGCTCCAAAACTCCGATCCTCCTTGCTGCTGTGCAGAGGAAGACTGCAAGTACATAGCAGCTGCTGTCACCAATGAAGAGACAGGTTGAGGATTTAAACATATTACTGATAAAATTGTAGTTACCAGATATACTGCTTTTTTGCTTACTATTCACAGGAGTGGAATGAGGCTTCAGATCTGTCTGCCCTTCACCGGGGCATGGTAAAGTTATGTTGGAATACTCAACACCTTACTTGAATGGAACCCCACTAATATCCCAAGCCTTTACTCGGGAACAAACATGGGGCTGTCCAGAAACTCTAGCCGTTTACTCATCCTTTCATGAAAGGATTTGGCCGACAAAGGGACCCTCCTTCACTAGATAATCATTAAAAGCACTGCCTATCAAAGTATCAAGACTACTGACCTGCAAGGCTGCAAAGGGGTGGCAAGAGGAGCAAGTGGGGCTGCAGGATCGCAGACAACGGAGCCACAAGAGCTGGGGGTGCCAATTTAGGAGGCTGGCTCAAAACAGGAGCAACCAGAGGAGTGGATGGACCTGAAAAGGAAACCCTAAAGAAGAAAGATGCTGAGCATAACATGCATTACGATGTCTAGAAAGTTGTTAATAGTGCTCTAGGCTTGAAACATAGTGGGGATGTGCAGAGCGGGGGGCAGGCGTTTCAAACGACTGCTGCAATGGAAACACATCTGGCACAGGGGTAAACAACCTGCAAACAACTGGCTAGGCAAGCATCTGGGCATTTATTTATCCAAGTAAAATCTTCCCACTTCTGGCCTTCCCGACAACAAACCGATCCAGTGTGGAGAATGAGCTGCGAGATGGCCAGTTTTCCCAAAAGTTTGCCCAAGAAAAGATCGATCGAGATCAGGCGGTAGTTTGACAGACAGGATCAATAGATGGTTTCTTCAAGAGAGGATGCAGAAGCTTAAGGTCGGAGGGGGAATGTTCCAGTAGCAAAGAGGGATTACAGAAATCGGCAAGGGCTGGAGCGTGGGCGTCAATGTACTCTTGATGGTTCAGGAGCAGGGGAGCACCTGCTTGGATGCCACTTTCACAGATCGGACTTGTGGGATTGGGAGAGGCAGCCAGGGTGGCAGAGGAAAAGGAAAGGGAAAAGGGCAGGATGTCCTGAGTCTTAGTGGAGAAGTGAAGAGGGCCTGAGAGGAAACAGGAGAGGTGGAGACTGCAGCAGAATTGGGTATCCAGTTTAGAGCCAGATTGGGGTACCTCAGGGTGGACCCCGGTGACGCTAGAGTAGGATGACTCTTCCCAGAACCAGATGACACCGGGAAGAAGTCACCCAGCTGGGGTGCCCTGAAAAGAAGAGTTTTCCGGGCAACTTTTCAATGAACCATCGTAGGTGTACAGAGGAAAGCTGTGGAAGATCTTCTCACAGGACAAAAGCCTTCTTTCGAGTGCGCGGACTGAGGGGAAATCTCAGAAGCACGCATCCCATCCACTGTCCAGGCCAAGGCACTCAAGGCAAAGGATGTGAGGCTCTGCTACCATGTACCAACGCATGCAAGTACACAAGTCGAACCCCCTATGCTCTGGCATAGGAGTAAAATGAATACGAACATTGTAGACGGGTAGGAAGACCAATTTGAAGGACAAAAGCGGGTAAATCAAAAAAGAAAATCCCTGCAATGCAAGTGCTCCTGTCCCCGCGCAAAAAAGGACCAGGGGTACTTTTATCGAGAGTCCTTCTTGAACTAACAATAGGAAAATCGATAGGATAGTTTCTGGGCTTGTTGAAAGCAGTATGAGGTTTTCCTGCCCTGCGCACCAGGCACAGAGTTTCTTCCCTTTGCTTTGATGGGAAAGATTTGTAGCCGAGGCCCGTGCTGAGGTTAGGATGCCTGCACATTCCTGTGCCAAATTTAGGTGCCGCAAAGTCAGGAGCCACGCAGTCAATTTTAGCGGCTGCATGTTGTGATGCAGTACTTTCATGTGGCTTTGTGATATTCTGTCAGCTTGATTGCGGCGAGAATTTGCTGGCCCTTGGACACGACTCAAATTTGACCCATAATCCTAATTAAAAACAGCTCGCTGAGCACACGCCGCTAGCCTAAGCGTCTCCTCAGGCCTAACGCAGCCAGAAACCAGTCTGGATATCAACCCACCAGAATTAACACATTCCCAACCTCCCAACCACCACACCTACCGCTAAGAAGCAGCTATCATGCAAGTTGCCACACCAGCTGCACACACATCCAGTGGACCCATGCACCTTATGACTCTCTCTCTCTACTGACTTGAACTACAGTTCCAGAGGGCGTTCAACCTACCAGTGCCTGAGATCATACCAATGATACATAAGGCGCTACATAAATGCAAAGCAACATAACATAAGAACCAGGTCGGAGTACCATGTTTACCCCGGCCAGTTCGGGCCTACGAGCACTATCGTGCACGGATGTTTGAAACACTTTGCGGATAATCGGAAAAGGCATAAGCTAAGTGGTCTGTCCACGGGAACGAAAAGGTGCCCCCGCGCCCTACTCTGCCAGACAGTCCTGGTTACGTGAGCCTTACACAGATTCTTTAGCTCACCATCTTTCAGATAAGCGAAATATCCAAAATATCAGTCTTTGTCCTGCCCGAGAGCAGTCCAGCACCAAAATGCAATGCAATTCTCCTCCGAACAAGAGTACCAACAGCAACCTCAGACACGTGTTTCGGTCTGGTTGGACCTCATTAGTAGGGTGGAGCTGTGCCTCTAAGAAAAGTGAGCAAGGGGTCCACGTCTGGATTCCCCTAGGAACTTTGGGGTAGGACTAATCTTGTTGCATATTGTCCCCCCCCCCCAAATTTCCCCCCCTCCTGTAATGGCTTGGCAAGCTGAAAAACTATGGTCTGGAGGGTTACACAGCTGTGCCCGTTGTTATGATTAACTTAAAACCTTCCAGCCATCACCTTTTTGTTTTGCTGCGGACAGCGAGGCATCCGTCACCACAGTGTTGTGCAGAATAGGGTCTTACGGCATCCAAATGCTGATGTGGTCTGATTTTATCCACCACTGTAATTGATGGTTTAGTTGTGGTGCAATCTGCAGCTTCCCGTCCCATGGCCACATGACCATCTGCTGGTGAAGAATTCTTGCAGCGGACACATGTTCAGTCTGCAGTGCGGTATGATGGGAATGCAGGAGGCTTTAGTCCCAAGGAGACCCATGCAATTTCTGACTGATGACCACTTTCCTGGTTTGAACAGAGGAACCATTGCCTTCAGTGTCTCTATTCTGTCTCGCAAGGGGCAAACTAGGGCTTTGTATGTTGCAAAGTGAGCCCCCAGAAAACAGGCTCTTGGATGGCAATAGATTTCTCGAATACCAATTGCTGCAGTAAGAGCTTTGTTTCTGCAATGGATAGGGAGCATCTCCTGCAGTTTTTGCTCTATCTAGAGATGATAGACGCGATAGGCCCTTTTCTCTGAGGGCTGCTGCGACTGGTGCTAGGCATTTAGTAAATGTGTGTGGCGCCTACTTTAGCCCAAACAGGAGCACTTTTGATAGGGTTGACCTACTAGCGCGAAGCGTAGATACAGTTGATGTTTCCGGTGCACTGGGATGTGGAAGTGAGTCTTTACGTCTAAAGAGACCAGGAAATTGTGTGGCTGCACAGTCCGTATGAGTTGTATGGTCACGCCACAGCGTGACCATTTTGAAGTGCTGCTTTTTGATTAATTTGTTTAGCTTGTGCAGACCTAGTATTGGATGCCACTTTGTGTCCGGTTTCTACACTACAAAGTAGAGAGTAAACACCCTTTCCTGTTTTGGTACTTTTATGGCGTGTGTTCTTAACATGTTTTATTTCTTGTTTGAGCACCTTTAGATATGCAGTGGAGGTTTTTAACGGCAAGATGTTTGGTGAACTCTAGTAGGTGGACCGATTCGACCACTTGCAATGCCCACTTGTCCGTTATTAGTCACCACTGATGTAAATGGTGTGCCACTTTTACCAATATGCTGTTCGGGCTTGGCAGTCAGGCCTGAGGTTTTGCTCTACCCCTCTGGGAGCTTGAAGAGCATCGCCTTTGCTGTGCCTGTATTCTCTTGCTCACTGATCGCCTCAGGATGATTTTTGTATCCCTGTGAATAATGTGAGGCTTTCCAATACTGTCTGGAGCCGTTTCCTGATGAGGTTGATCTTCCTGTTGCTCCTTGAAAAGTAGGTTTGGTTTGCAGGCTAGTGAGAGCAGACTTGTCAGTGTTCGTTTTAATTGGCTTCAGTGTCTCATCAATTTTGGGCCCAGATTATCACATTCGAAAAGGCATGTCCAGCACCTTCTGCTGTACAGTCTGTCAAAAATATATACAGTGGAGCCATCCTTGCCTTCTGAGAACTACCGTGTTATTAATTTGCTTAAAAACAGCCTTGGCCAGGTCAACTGCGATGTCGCTACTATGCTTCGCAGCCTCTTCTTCCTTCAAGATGGGGATTGCTTCAGCAGGTTTCTGTTCTGGTAAGTGTTCCAGAATGGGTCCCAATCTGCCACATTTCTGTCATACCTGGACATGGTCAGCACGTTGGCCGCTTTTACCGTGGTGGCTCCCACCGTAACTACCTTCTTTCCCAGAGCGTCCATATTCTGGCGGCACAGTGCATTCAGGTGACTGAGTGGGACTTCCTACTGGCTGCCGATGAGACAACCAACTCCGGGGGCTGTTGTGACGTGAGACACTGGGAGTGGCGCCTTGAACCCCCCCCTAGCCTACCTTTAAAAGCAGGTTCTGTAAAAGGGTGTCATGGTACAGAGCCCCTCCTCCCATAATTTGTCGAGGATAGGAATTGCCACCACTGATTCTTTTATTCATACGATTCTTTAGGAGGATGAGGCTTTGTGAGTGGAATGCCCCAATCAAGCCTGGTACCAGTGATGGTTTTGGGGCTTCCTCAGGCTCGTCTTCCCCGATTGTCGTCTGTGCCCCACTGGTCATCCTGTAGTGGTGGATGTTTGGCCTTGATCTGTGCCTGGGTCCGTAAGCTCCTTCTGCTTTATTAGAGCCTGAACCCCTGATGTCGTTTGCCCTTTTAGGGCTGCGATGATATGGATAGAGCGCTCTCTTTGTGTTTTCGTCTCTTGTCTGCTTTTGCGGGGGAGAGATGGTTATTTGTGGTTGGTGCCTTTGTGATGCTACCGGTGGTTGTGTAGCCACTGGTGCCTGTAGTGTGGACAGAACCTGTAGTGAGGAGAGACTGCGGATTTAGCAGGGGTTCTTGTAGTTGTGCCACAGGAATAGCTCTTGGTTCCCACAGGCTACATTGTGGACGTGGCAATCTTAATGGTGGAGGCGGTTGCAAGAGCCTTCCCATGGTTGTGGATTCAGAACACTGGCGATGCTGCGTGTTGAGCTTCAAACTTTGAATCCACTTCGTACTGCAAGATGTCTTCAGGCATGACCTGCAAGTATGCAATAGAGACTGGAGCCGTGATTGGATGGCACAGGACTGTTTCTGGCACCCTCGATTGGTTCCATTCTGCCTCTGGAAAGTGTGTGGGAACATTAGACTGAGCCTGTCTGCACTTTTCTTATTCCCCAGTCGATTTGCCGTTTCTAGTGCCACTTTCCCCATAGATAGCTGTTTCTTGCCCTCCACTGGCAGATGGGATTTTCCCCATCGCCGAGCGGCTCTTGTCCGCCGACGAGTGTTTGCTGCTTGTTGAGTGTTTGCCGACGAGTGCTTTTACGTCATCGAGTTATTCAGCCCGTTCGGTCTTAATCAGTCCTTCTGAGTCTACAAGGACATTGGCTGTACCGTGGCCTCCTCTATTGATAAGGCCTGGCCTTTAACAGCGACTGTATTATCACCAATATAGGCTCTTTCGCTGGCCTTTCCTCTGATTTTGCCCATTTTGACCCAGATTTCCTTTTTTTTCTGGGCGTCTTGAGGACTGCCTCTGAAGGGGGACAAGAATTCATTCAACCAGCATACCAGGCATCTCCCATCTTTTAGCGTTTTAGACCTGAAGGTCTTACACATTTTCACTCTTCAACAGTGGTGTGGGTGAAGGCAGTAAATACATTCCTCATGCCTGTACCACTCAAAAACATTGGAGCAAGCTCTGAAGAGGTACATCCTTCCCTCCATATTCAGTGCCTCCACGCCGCCTTTGACTTATCCGACAGAAAAAAGGTGAAGTTCCTGAAGATCGAGTTTGATGGTTTTGAAAGATGTGTACATTTCTCTGGAGAAGCACACGGTGACTCCTTCCAGCATTACATGCAGTTAATGCAACAGTTACTTGTACCAAGTAGTGGTCTCCTGGCAGATCTGAAAAAGGATGGCGTGAAACAGGGAGGCTGTGGGAGCAGTTAGTATGGTGCAGTGGGAATAAAAAAGTGAGATATTCTGTGGTCGGTATCTATGACCATCCTGTGTGCTTCGATATCGTTTGGCATCGTAGTCGGTAGGTACATTGCAGTGTGGTAATTAAGTATAGCGGTATGGGGACATGGCTTGTGGAGGTGTGTGCCCCCCCCAGCCCTATGGTTAGGTAGGTTATGGGTTCAAGTGGGGAGAGGGAGGTCCCTGCCTACTGTTGAACTCCTGTTAGCTTGGTGGTGTATGTGCATCAGAGGTCCAAAATGTCCTCCCTACGCCCACCAGTTGGGGATGGTTAGACAATGGATTGTAGGTCTCTCCCTGGGATTCCTACTCGTTCACTTCTGATTGTGGGGTGAAGAGGGTGAGAATCCTCGACAGTGAGGGAAAAGGCAGATATAAACACAGCTGAATTTGAGACTACATAGTGGGATAACGGCCTAGTTTTCACAGAGTGCAGATGTAAAACACAGCCATGTTTGAGATTCCTAGACAGCAGGGGAAAGGTCTAGGCTTCAAAATATGAAGGGCATTTAAGTTTGCTTGGATTTCCACTGGTCTTCCAAGAAGATGTCACAGGTGTGTACGATGTGCAATTATTTTGGTATATATGTAATGAGTGACAAGGGGCAGGGGAGAGGTCACAGGTGCAGCAGAGAAATGGAAAGAAGTCCAGAAGGCAAGTGGAAATGGCTGCCAGGAGCAAGGCAGAGACATGCCAGACTATGCTAACCAATTGCAAGAGGGGTGGGGTGGGGGGAGAAAGCCAGAGACAAACAAAGGACTACATCTCAGGGACTGCACACTCTAGATGCAGGACAGCTCAGAAAAGCAGGGTGAGAAGCCACAGAAACACTAGAGAAACCCACCAGACTAGCACAAACTGGGCATAAAAGGATGGGTTTACCCCTCCACAGGAGCATGTGAAAAAAAAAAACTGATTACAATCAATATACATCTAATCACTGAACATCAACCAGCCCCTGAGGATGCTTCACAAGTGGTTTCCCTAGGAGATCCTTCGAGCTCTGCAGTCCAGAAAGCAAGCAGCTCTGAAATGCATCGGAAAGGAGGCTGCAGGGGAGGAGCTACATACTCCACGTCCTATTGGTGGGGACCAAAAGAGCCCAAAAGGAGGGTAATGGGATACAAAATAAACACCTAAAGTGTTCCTTTATTTTCTATTGTAAAAGTTAACCCAAGGATTCCCAACCTGACTGGAAATTATTAATAGATTCACATGCTATGAAAGATCCGATGCTGGAGCAATAACATTCCACAATGCGTACAAACATTTTGTCATAGCACAAGACGCACGAGTGGCTTTTAATGCAATGCGTACAGTAGTGAAACTGTTAGCTAGTGCTTTGTATCTCTTATCCCAAAATCTATATTTCTTCACCAACTCCTTGTTGACAGCAGGAGCGGCATAAGGTTTTTTCCAGTTTTCCAAAATGGGGTTTCTTAGTGCTGTATGAAGGGGAAGCACAGGCTTCTGAGGGGGGCATCTATCCAAGATGACTGAGGTCCTCCTGGGTAATGTCAGGAGAATGGATATCAGGCATGTCAAATTTTACCTCAGAAGAGGCAGCCAGATCACTGGCTTCTTTCAAACAAGTGGCTAGGTCTTCTAACCGGGATTGAGCCAAGACCAAGTCTTCAAAACATTGAGAGTTCCAAAATGGTCAGACCTAAAGGGTATGACGTAGTCTTCCTCCTAAATGGACCAAAAATGATCTTAAATCTATATTCGGTTTGTGCTTAAAGCTCGAAGTTGTGTCTGAGGTAGACGGGCCAAGGAAGTCGCAGAAGATTTTGGCTTCAATTTGGTTTTCATGGTCGACTCTACGTGCAACATCCCAGAGGTCTTCAGACTTAGGCTTTTGGGCAAGCGGGTCAACGTCTTAGTAATTTCCCTGCTGGTCTTGGAAGACCGTGGGATCAAAAGCCTTTTTACAGCTCTTTCGAGGGACGGTCTTCGAAACTACATTCATCATTGTATCCTCAAGTTTCCCCCATTCGGCCGCTAAAACAGTCTTATTGGAAAAACTGACGAAGCGCCGGGCGACGATTTGGAAGATGAGGAACAAAGGTGTTTCTTCGAGTTTGTCCACGACTATGAAAAGTCACCAGTCGCTCCTGGGCCCTGATTATTTTCTGGAGGCTTCTTCGGAAGATGTTCTCTTCAAAAGGTGTGGAAGGCAGAGCTTAGATCTTCTATCTTTGAAGGCCTTGCTGGTCATCGATGGCTGTTCTTCACCTAGGCACCAGAGAAATCCTGTGCGGATCATGCAATAAGACGATCGAATCACTGTCCGCACATCTCTTAAAGCCTGTTTTCAGTATAGATATAGAACCAGTTCACCATTTCCCACATATCACATATTTTGAGGCATGTAGTGGGACACTGTTTTGTTGTCTCCAATGGGAGGGGAATCAAGGTTCTCAGCAGGCAGTTGAGGGGTTGTAGGATGTATTTTGAACAAACATTTCTTGTAGCTTTCATTGAAATATTAATGTGTCGAAGAGTAAAAATCGAGCAAAGCCAGATAGCTTTCCTATTTCAAACTGCAATGCTCGATTGCTGGGATCAATCGTCACATTAGTTCAAACACTTTTTCCCCTATCACAACAAAGAAACCACATTTTATCATTAAAGTATCATCAGTATCATTTTTCTAAGCGTTTAAAAAAAGGGCTTTTCTCCAAGAGTCAAATTATGTTGAATAATGTTTCCAGGTATTGCTTCCAATTATGAATGACAGGTTTGAACAAATCAGTTCAAATAGAAGTTAATTCTCATTTAGACAGGTTTGCATTACTTCAAATGTATCATAAATGTAGTTTCATTTTTCAAGTATGAAAAAAAGTACGCATTTCAGAGACATTCAAAACCGTTATAGGTAAAACACCATTCAATTAGTACTTTCAACTAGAGTGGTTAAAACCGCTAGAAGAAATATTAATGCAACACTGACACACAAACGTTCCTGGCCCCATAGGATGACTCCATACAACAGTGGAACATGGAGCCGTGTCCCCCTACTCCATCTGTGCATGGAGGGTGCAGAGCGGAAGCATACATACCTCTGCACTGCTGTCCGGGTCCTGCTCCAGACCACTGCTTTACAGGCAGTCAGGCCAAGCAGGAGCACACGGCAACACTGCTGTCCAGACAGGATGCCCAAAACAAAGGCATGCCACAGTAAGAAAGAGCTAAACTCGCTGCCCCCAATTGCCAGTCTAGCCAAGTAATAACACATACCATACATGCAAGCCTCGTAATTTGCATATGATTGCAACAGAAAAGGACATTGCAAGGAGCATCATAAGTCTTCAATAGAAGGCACCATGGAGGTGGCGGGGGCTTTAGAATAAGTTGCCATAAGTAAGACAAGTGGCAAATAACTGGTGCAATATACCTAAATTGCACAATTATATAATGTAGCAACTATATATTTTTTTAAAGCATTATGAAATTAATTTGTATCCTGTCATTGTGCCGACAGTATTTTACTTCACCAGAATGCTGCCGACAAAACTTAAAGGGGTTTGGAGTAAGGGGCTAAAAAGGGATGAGTGGGGCACCCACCACATTAAGAAAAAAAAATACGTTTCTGGGCAGAATTCCAGCGAATCATAGAACCAAGTGAATTACTTACAGTGCTGCAGTTGAGACAGTACGATTAAAGCATTTGCCAAGGATCTCACGGGATGCGACAAATTAAGCAACTGAACACATCTTCACAAGTTTAGTGGATATTAATGTTTTGCAGTGCCTTGGAAGCAAAATATTAGATAATAAACTAACTTCACACTATAAACAATCATAGAAACACGATTGTCAAGAGTATGGCTTTAGTATTGTTCTCCCATCCTGCATATTAATGCGAGCCAAACAAACCCCCCCTTGGGTTTTAAAGCCATAGTCATTATTTCACAAAGCATGCATTATTATTATGCATCCCTGCCACTTCTGATCATCCCCATTCACGTTTCTTAGGTACAAAGGTCCCCGCTTATTGTCCACCCTGCCTCCCATTAGTGCCGAATGGCACACTAACGCTCTGTTGACAAAGAGCAACAGTGGCCATATAAGATTGTGAAGTGAGTGTTTCATTCACTTTTTTTTGTTTTTTGTTTTTTTTTTTAAGTTGGGAGTACATTTTAGGGAGTACAAATTTAGACAGTAAAAGGAAAATGAACACCCAATGGGAGTATTTCATAAGCAAGTAAAAATATATGTTTTAGCTGGGAAATGTTTCTAACAATTATTTCTTTGGACTTAGTTAATCATACACATTAAAAGGCACTTCTTCGGATCAGGCTGTAACAATAGAAATGTCTTGCTGCAGTACCGCGTGCACTGCTTGTCCAAACAGGTCCATGGAGCTGTGCAAGTGGAAGCAGGGGCAAAAGGTCAAAAGAAAGTTTCCAATTTTTTGTTGCGAGTACTGTTACTCCTCATTTCCGTTTTTAGGGAATAAAAGTGGCAGATACATCCCTTATCTGTAGGGCTGGAGAAACAAGTCAATTCCCTGGGAGAGCCATTGTGCTGTCCTCAACTCGAACTGTTAGACAAACGGGAAAGGTGTTCTGTTGCCAGGACAATGAGGGTGCCGAGTAGGAACACCATGGTCCTGCTCAGCATTCTTTGCCAGAGTCTGCGTCTTAAGCGCCACTGGGGGAGGGCATGCTTCCCACCGTACCCCCCATGCTTCGTACACCATTGAAAACAAAGTAGTAAGACTTGGAGCAGAAGTGCAAATACATGCAGGTCAATGGCTGCACGAAATGTGTTGTGGGGGACAGATCAAACAAACAGAATGAACGCGGCTTAATGGGGCTTCACTGTGCTCACACGTGTTAGAACACTCATGCAAGAAAACATCAGTAATGATACATGTGCTGGGAAAATGCAATGCAAGCCCTTTGGTTACTCTGTAGAAAACATTTAAAAAGTCAGATGGGTTACTTCCTATAGTGTAAACGTTTTGTCTCTAATTCTCATCTGCAAGAAGCTGCCATTTTCCACAACATCAAACCTACTACTGATGAAGAACCGAAAAGCACTGCAATTTGTTTCGGGATCATACATGCGCCTCAACTATTTTTACTCAAAATAATCAAATTCTCACATCAAACCCTACAGATGAAGGGTCTATCAGCCATTTTTACTTGCCAAAAATAGGCAAATACATTCACAAACAAAAATAAAAAACAAAAATCGGGAGTACAAATATCCCCCTTGCCCCAAGGCTAGACAATATGGACCAAAAGTCATATCTCGATATTTTTGGGCTGAATGGCAATATACTATATATCCCTATACTTGTTTATGTTGGTTAAATGCTCAGTTGTAAGCCAACTACATGTGAGATGCCAACAGTACCAACTCTATTATAGGCCTTGCAAATTCTCCAAAAAATTAGGGAAAGAAAATCCACGTTTATTTGTTAAACGGTGCATACCACCATAAATACATAGCATATTAGGGGCAATGCTGGCCCCTCCAACAACCTCCCCCCTGCAGTGGCCTGCCAAGCACAGTGAAACGCTCATTTACCATGTACTGCAAAGAACTTATTTGCAGTAAATGTTAAAGATCATTTACACTGTGCACCATCACCACCGGAGTGGCCTGGCAGATCTGAAAATGGTGTGGGGGTGTGTTAGTAGGGCATAGCTTGAAGAGGTACAACGAGAGTTGCGATGTACTGTTGACCGCTTCAGTTGGTTTGCACCGTTCAGAGCTTAGGTTGCGATTTACGGCTTAGGAGATTCCAATGTGTGGGACTATGTGTGGTGTGTAGTGCAGTGCATGCAAAGGGTTGTGTTTGTTTAGTGTTTAAGAGATGTATGTGGAACTTTAGGTTAGTGGGGCTTTTCTTACTTAGTTTGTTCGGACTTCTGTGCTCAGCATCTCTGCCTGGGCTGCGCGTTTGTAGCGGTTCATTAGCCGGGTTCTGCACATTGTGTTGGCTTTCCTCTCAAACCATCTATGCGTCTATGGTCATGAGGCGATGAAGGCTCTCCCATCCCTGGATGGAGATGGTTATGGTTGAACTTGCTTTTAGGTTGCCTACCCTTGCCTCCGCCCCCTGCAGGTGCTTACGGGCCTCTAGGGGTGCCAGTTAATTGGGTAATGCTCCCATCTATGCAGCTATGGTGCGTGTCCTTGGGGTGAGGTCTAGAGTGGGGTTATTGTTTGGGGGTGGGTCTTAAAGTGTTCCTCCCCGGCTTCTTCCTTTCATGCATGCTTTGCTGCGGTGTGTTCCGTTTCCAGTGGTGTCTTTGCCATTCCTAGTCGTCCCCATCTGATCGGTGAAATTTTGGTGATCCTTTGTATTATGCATTTCTTTCAGGAATGGTCCAAGTTTTTGCTGCCAGTTGGGAGAAAGACACCCCCCGCCCCCCTTGTGTAATTTTTTGGTTCCAGGCGAATGCTGTTGCTTGATTAGCGTGGTCTTGTTGGTCGGTAAAAATCGTATTTTCTTTTGCAGGAGTTCTGCTCCTTGGCCATGGATTGCGCTGTGCGTTATTGACTTTGTTTTAACGCGATTCGTTGTTTGATGGCAGCCAATGTAGCATTTTTATTGCTGGTGTTCCCTTCGCGGTAGTCTGAGGAAATGTCTGGCTGCTGCATTTTGGATACATTGCAGTTTCTTTAGCAGGCGTTCCAGCATTCCGAGGTATAGGCTAATGGCAAAGCCTATTCTGGACAGGAGGGAGATGTTGAGCGTTTTATGGGTGAAGGAGATTAATGGTAGGATCCTTTTCATCGTTTGCAGGATGAAGAAGCATTTCTTAATTATTGCGTTTACTTGTGGTTCTAGTGTTAGCTTGTTGTCCATTAGACTCGTTTTTGACTGTCGATGGGGTCTGTGCTGTTCCTAGTTCTGTAGTTTTGTTTTTGGGTAGAACCATTATTTCTGCCAGGGTTGAGTTTGAGGCGGTTTGTGTTCATCCATTCATAGAACTGATGTAGACAGTCTTCTAGGGTTTAGTGGTCTTCTTGTTAGTCTTCAACTTTGTAGATTTGCGTGTCTGCGTCTTTATGAGCTTGATTAATGGGGTCAGGTAGATATTGAAGAGCAATGGGAATAGGGACGATCCCTGTGGTACTCCATTTGGTTTTCCTTGGAGTAGATTTTAAAGGTTTAATTGAGGTGGTTTCGGTTAGGAATGATTTAATCCGTAGGAGGAGTAAATCAGTGATTCCCATTTGTAGTCTTTTGATGAGGATGTTGTGGCTGACTGTCGAATGCTGTGGAGAGGCCCAGCGATATCAGAGACAAGCTTTTGTCAGCATCTACGTTTGTCTTTAGATCGTTCCAGATTGAGAGGAGTGCTGTATGTCCCTCTTAGGCCTAAAGCCGGTCTAGCAGCTGATGTTTTTCTATGTGTCCCTGTGTAGTCCCTAGACATAGGTTTCGAGTAGAGATCTTCGACGTTGCCGGCTGTGTCCTTGATTGATTTGATGTATACCGATTTGAACGATCATTGTACTTTCCCCTGGTGCAAGTGATAGGTTAAAGAGGTTTGTGTAGCATTCCAGGTGTGCCCTGTGCGTGGATGGTCTAATAGATATATGGAGGGCAGGGGTCCACGGGGTAGAGGGCTGCCTAGTTGCCATTTCTTACCAGCTTGACTAATGTCTACTAGTATTTGGGGGAAGCTTTGGAGTTCGTACTGGCATTCCACGATTGGGGGCATGGGTTAGTGTGTAGTGTTGTAACCAAGTGGGTTCTTAATTTCCTTTATAATGCTGAATAGTTTTTTGGGTGTTGCTGGCTTGTGTGATTGTCATATTTTGTCCTTTTGAATTTCCTTTTTGTGTGCTTGGATTTTTTTTGATTATGATTTTTGCCTAGTTGTTTTTTTTCCTCCAATCTAGTTTCAGCTTTTTCTTATTTTTCATGGTGCAGAGGAAGGGAGTGAACCATTTTGCCATTGTTCGTGATAGGGGGTGAAAAGGTTTTTCCTGGGAGATTGCCGATTATTTTGGTGATCTATTTATGAAGCAGGTCTGTTTTTCGATTGAGGTAAGCTTCATCCAGGTTAGTGGTTGATGGTTCCGTGAATTCAAATTATTTTATCAGGTTGCTACCTTTGATGGGCTTCCAGTTTATGATGTTTGGATTTTTTTTTAAACTCACAGAAATCTTGTCAATACGCCCCTTTTAATTCTTAATTGCTCACCACTTGGGACTATTTATGGCAGCAACCCCATAAATCATGGAGCTCACTGGTGACAGCCTGGCAAGCAGCCGCTAGCAAATCCAATCTTTGCCTTAGTATTCAACGCAGTTCCTTGAAAGTAGCAACTGTGACGAGTCCTAGTCTTTCATTTTTTTTTAAACACTCTCCTCGGTTAATGATTCTATCAAGATAATACTTTGAGAAATGTAAAAGAATTTATTGTTTTGTGCACTTCAATTGCCTGCATTTTGTAGGTTACTGTGTTATTAAAGTATCATGAACATGCGTTTCACTCAAGGACACATGAAGTACTGTGTAAAATGAAAATGTCTTAAGGGCTGCATTTCTGCTTAATTGGCTTTAATAGAGCCAGTGCAGTAGCAGCAGCATGGGCATTTCATACTTTGTTTTCTTTTCATCACAGAAGCGCACCTATTTCATAGCTAGGCATGTGGTCCGAACTTTAACTCCCTTTCCGACACCCACCGCAAGCAGGTATACTGGATGCAGGTAGAAGCAGTGCTGTATGTATTTTCAGTGGCATAAATTGCACCTGTACCCCTCAACGGGACTGCTATATATTCAGGCAAAGTAGCCTAATTTATCAAAATAGCTGCTATACCGTATGCATGCCATGGCACAATGCCAAATATTCAAAGCAGAGCCGATTACATCATGTCCACATTTCTTAGCAGGAATGCTAATTTATGAACAGAGCTGCTGTTAAGAAAGCACAAACATGTGGTGGCATTTTCTGCAGCGAGCTAAAGTACAGAGTCTGAGCTCTTCCCACCAACCTATGGCATCACTGTCATACTTCCAACCCCTTCTACTAGGTGTTGCACTTTTCAAAACTTCTGCTTCTTACTGAGTCCCACTGCCAAAAATCTTGCACATTTTAAAGTCTTATTATGAATCACAGGCTTAGAGCTTTTGACAAGCCATTTATGTGAGGCAAGCCTCACATGGAGCTGCCAGTGCCCTAATCCTATCTGCCTTTCAGTGTCCACAGCTTATCGGGAAACACACAGCTCAGTGGGTCAATAGCCCTGCTGCAAAGATTGTGTAACCTGTTAGTTCAAACCTTTTAGTTCAAATCCTGTTAATAGGCGAGTTAATGAGTACCTCAAAGATATGCATTCAAGGCATAAAATTAGTAGCGTGCCAGGCAGTTTGCTATGCAACTCTGTAGGTTTGCTAATCAAATTGACACGTGTAGCAAAGCTAGCTATTTAGCTTACCCTGTTCAATGAAATAACAGCAAAACTTAAATCAATCCTCTTGCCCCTGGGGCTCTTCATCCTCTTTTCACTGCAAATTCAAAAGGACTAATGGAGGGAGCGCGAGTGAAGGATAATCATTTCACCCACTCTTAAGTACCAAAGGCCCATGTGGAAGTGCTAGGCAAGAATTTATTTTTCCCTCCAATAATTGCAAACCAGAAGTAATTGGGACGATACTTTTATTAAGGCAACTAGATCATGTCCGGCAAGACCAGTATGTGTTATCTTTATTCACTTTTAAAAGACAGTCGTGCAATTCCATTCCTAAAAATGGAAGTGTTTAAATAATGCATAATTACAATATTGATACTGTAAAACACTGCATCATCTCTGTATTACACTAAAGTTTAGGTTAGTGTATCTAAATCACAGTGTCGAACTACATTTCATTTTGTTGTGGAAGAAAGTGAACACCTCTGAAAATGTACATGATCGCATATGCTTTTGATGGTAAACCTAGTTCTGTAACTTGCTGGTTGCACACATCTTTGCAACTGGTGCTCAACCCATGAGCTGATCCATACACCTTGACATTCTAACTTATCACCCTGTTGCTTTTATACCAGCTACCCAGAAAGTGAGATGGCCGCAAACTACAGTATTCCCCCTAATTTGCCCATGTTTCTGCCTGCTATGCCAGCCACTCTGCTTAGTCTCTTACTCTCCTTCATCTTACATAATGAATACACAAAGCCAACTAGATCAATGTAGAGCAAAATATAGCGATCAATGGTCCATACATTTAAAAACAACAAAAAAAAACCGAAGATATACTGCAATACCATGCACTGTAGTAAGCCTCTAAATGTATTAGCACCTGCAGGAGAGAGCTGGCCAAACTGTTTAAGGCATTTTTGTTTGCGTCCATTCATGCAGCTAACCTTTTTACGTTTTACAGACGCTCGTTCAGGGCTCCCAAAGTCTTTTCACCCACTCGAATAGTCGAGTATATTTTTATGAAGGGCGAGTACCATTTGCAGGGGAGGATTTAAACTTGTTTAACATTTACTTTGCAGTAAATGTCACATAAAAGTCGTTGTGCATGGGTGGTAGCAGTGTACCAAACAAAAGTGGATTTGTGGTGACATGGAACATTTCACAGAAAGCCCATTTTAGTTGTCATCTGTTGCCATGGGTCAAGTCAACTTGCAGTTCTAGCAAACATTTTAATCTGCAAGGCCCGACTCATCTCACTAATGTCTTTCTTCAGTAGATTGAAGCATTGCTGCTCATTTAGGTACAAATAAACTCGGGCGACAAAATATTAGTAAAAAAAATAATGAATGCCTTGTCCATTTAAGATGCAGCTAACATTCAATTGTAACATTTTGTTCAGTGATTCAGAACACACCTCATAAGGGCTCAGAACACAGCTCTTCATGGCTGCTATACCTGTAATGGCTCAAAACACACAGCTGGTCAGGGCTGCTATACCTGCGATTGCTCAGAACGCACAGCTCTTCAGGGCTGCTGTGTTTGTAATGATCCAGAACACACCTCATTGGGGCTGCTATACCCATAACGGCTCAGAAGTAGAACACACATGCCATGAGGACCCCTATACTGGTAACGGCTCAGAATAGAGAAGGGAAACGGGTAATACTAGGACAAACACAATAGGAGTGAGGGATAGAAGCAGAGTAAAAGACATTAGGTCAACAGTAGGGGTGTCACGGTATTAGTTTTATGGCGGTACGATAACCATGATATACCGTCATTTGGCAAGAAGGTTATCGCAGTATAGCAGGTGCAGTTAACTAATCACAAATATTTTCTAAAAGGTCATACACATGACAGATTTATCATCACAAACAAAACCAGGCACCCAGGGCCAGAATTGGCCTTTTCAACATACTTTCCACTGAAATGCCACCCCTTGCTTCCACCAAACACCACAAATACACATGTGGGGAGGAGGAGGAAGAGGAGGGCGGGTCCTGCTGCGACTGCCAAAGCAAACTTAATAGCTTTTCTTAAGTGGCCATTTAGGCTTTTAGCTCCCCCACTGGCTACTGGTGAAGATGAACATGTTGCCATCTTGATAATCTGCATGCCACAGATGGAGGCTGATGGTAGTTTGCGCTTGTGCTCATATTCTGTCTCTCTTTTACAGCCTTTAGTATACTTGCGGGCCAATAGGTGTTCAGTAATCACGGACATGTTACCCTTTGGTATGGCAGCAGGAAATCCCTGCAGAGATGACTGAATTTTGCAATGTGACTTATATGTGAATTCAATGGTGGAACCAGGAAAATAGACCATTGTCATATGTTTAGAAAACATTATCCATTATAAATAAATAAACCCCAAAGCCGCCAACCCAAAGTAAATCCTTTTTCTTCCTGGCACTGTATTTATTCTTCCTATTGCTAACATTGACTTTGTGTCAGGCACTTGTGGTTTAAGGAATGGCATTAAAAACTGCTCCAACTGAAACTACTTATACCGAAAAAATGGACTTTTTGCATTTGAAGTTCTTTAACTTACCAAGTCAATGCTTTTTAGTTAACTTACGAATATGCAGGCAGGATTTTAAAGCTGTAGCAAGGTAGCATTTTAAAACTTGTCTCTGCACATTTTAGCTGATCCTCCAGGAATCTAAGGCGGCTGCAGAACTTGTCTTTCATGGCGCTCACTCGTTGATCGCCTTGAATGAAAGAGTGACTAGTGGAAGTGTTATAATGCACATTTTGAGCAATGAGCGTGCTGCTCAGTCACAGGTCATAGCTCTGAAAATTGGCCTCGACTTGCATTTTTTTGGAACTACATGGCATGGGCATCATGACCCCTTGCTGCGACAAAGTTTGTTTTGACAACTCTTTATCCCATTAAAAGGGAGAAAAGCCACTCATGTGCAGTCTGAAAGCCCATGTCATTGTGTTTCTTTTGTCAAAATGTCATAGCCAACGCAGACACACCGTAAGGTTGCATAGTGATCTAATCGGAGTCACCACTGACCATGTAATCCTAAAGGGACACCGTTCAGTGGGCGCTGTTGATTTCTTTCTTGATTCTTGCAAGGCATGTTTATTTACCTTCTTAAAGATAGTGGCAAAAAAGAAGAACTTTGAAAATGACAAAGTTAAAATACATATCGGCAGAAATATGGCCTAGACCATCACCTCACCAGAGCCCCATCATTACAGTTTTCCCCAGGTCTGAGTGCATTAGGACCCTTGTGACACAAGTTCAGAGGGAGGAATGCTTTCATGGGTGGTGTCACAAATTGAGAATAGACCTAAGAAATATTTCACCGCCATTGCTCTGGATACTTCAAATTGAATGTAGAATGTGTCCTGCCTGCTTGAGTCCAGTGCCATATGCAGAAGGCAGGTGAAGGATCAAGCAAAGCAACACCTCTAGTGCCAATGTGCAAATCTACACAGAGGACCGTGGGGGGATGAGGGCAGAGTTTATTTACTAGCAGAAAGCACTGATAGGCCCAGTGTTCACATAGTCTACAGCAGGGTTGGACTGGGGCAAAAAATTCGCTCGGGCACCAACATAAAAGTTGCCCACAGTTGCAAATGGGAATTCATTCCTTTTGGAACACTGTTTGAATAGTACCCAAGGGGGAGATTTTTGATGAAATGTGATGCAAATTGTACATTTAAAAGAATATTTATTCAGCAACAGTGGTCAAAACTATTAGCCGCATAGTGAAGTCACTCATCAAACTGGCCCACTTTGGCCAAAAAAGTGCCCTACTTTGACACAAAAAACTAGCCCACACAAGCATTTCGCATTTTTGGTTCGGCCATGGGCCTATTGCCTGGTCTACAGAGCTAAAGTTGTTTGTGGACATGCATCAGAAGGGCATCCAGTTCATTCATCCCTTTGAATTCTGGAATATGTAGTTCCCATCTTTCAAATTGTTGGGAAAATTACAGATCACAGAATTCTAAGCTAAAACATAACTGGGTGGCTATCCAATCCATGACCATGAGAAACTTAAGTTCCTTGACTCTAAACCTTGGGCAGAGTAATTTGATATGCATGACTTCACTGGCCGTCCTTTTCTTTACAATTTGCACAGCCAGAGCAAGATCTGTTCCAGTGTATGTTTTCTCAGTGCAGTAGGACCTTAACTTACTGAACTAATGGCACATGATGCCGGGCCAGGCTGAATCGATACATTTCTGCCTCTAGCTGGCTGAGTAGTTGCTAAGCAAAGTGCTCCTGGCACCATTGTTTTGCAAGTCACTGAACGTTTTATTACATTTGTTTACATATGAACAAAAAGGATAAATAAAATGCTCACTTTCAGTTAAGGCCCTCAGCTCACCCTTGTGATGTCCCTGTGGTTTTGCTAATTGCAAATCGGGACAATCACCAAAGAAAATCTGGCCTGTAGCATGGAGCAGCATGACTCTGAAAACATTTCAAATCTGTATGCTGCCTTTCAAATAAATAATGCCTGAAACAAAATAACTTTGTTCTAGTTTGCCCATGAAATGCAGGTCTGGCGGACTCTATGAAATGGAGTCTCTGGTATGCTTATAGAGCCAGTCAGTCAGCTCACCGTTACCAGCTTTGCATGGGGAACAGAAAGGTTCAGGCACTGGGCAGCTTTCAACACAATTTGCGCAAAGACGGCTGATCTTTGGCCTGACTCTACTGAACACAGAGAAAGAGTGGTCACAGCAGCAAAGCTGCATTTACTAATGTGGCCTCACTTTCCCTATGCTCTTGTCTGCCAAACAAGAACCCCTTGGCAGACAGCACTTCCAACAGTGCAAGACCAAGTGTGCCAGCACTTGCTTACTGCAGCCTTTCCAAATCAGATTGAAAAGCACACTTAACGGTATAAACAAAGTGACGGTTATTATTGTTCACGGTATCTTTAATGGTATACCATTATACCGTTACATCCCTAGTCAACAGCTGGTGCGGAGATGGAAATAGAAAAGCAAGACTAGAGAAGTCAGGCCAATAACATAAGAGTGCAAGAAAGAATCAAAAGGAGTAGCAACCACAACCATGAAAATGAAAAACAGATAGTAATGAAATGAGAGAGGAAGAGAAGTTATAACATATATATATATATATACACATACACACATACTCTCCAATTCTAAAAACTGGGAGTAAAAAACTCTTGACTCCAAATATCTGGTGCACTGGTTTTGACACAAAAGGATACATCATATACAACACAGAATGAGCAACACATGTTAATGTTGCGGTTGCATAGGTTATATAGGGCAGTGGGTTATAGGCCCTGTTTTTTGAAGTACACGTTTTCGGTAAGGTGCGAGCAGAGAGTCGAAGTAGGTGGAAGATGTGAGAAAGGTACTGTGGTAAGAATCAGCATGTCGACATGGCAGGAGTGCCGCCATTTTAGCTGCAGTTCCGGTTAGCTCAGCCCCAAGACAAAACCCCTTTTCCATTCCCAAGGGAGAAGCCAAGCACCCTCGTTGCGCAGATAGACACTACTTGTATCCAGCTGCAGAGGCAGAAGGAAATAAAACAGTTGTGGGGAGGGAAGGTAGGGGATACTCCCTTGAAGGACAAATTCATGAGAATGGGGCACAAGGTTCTGTGATGCCAATATGCCAGGTGAAGATTTAGAGCAATTAGTCAAGCCATTTGAATTACAAGTAGATGCATAACCAAAGCAAACAAATCCCAGAAATTCAGGAAACCAGGGGCCCTGGCCATGTCATTACTGGGGTTGAAAGGAAATAAGGGGGAGGTGTGTCTGGAATGTTCTGCGATTTGGGATATGAGGAGCAGAGGTGATGCCAGTAAATTCTACACATGGTTGGGTGTGCAGTGCGTGCACGCTGCAGCGTCTGGTATAATGAGAAGGCCCATTAACTTATCAAAGCAGTTGCGTTGCCAGTCTTACTTTGATTGTGTCTGGGTCTGAGGGGCGCACAGAACGGTCACCATTTCTGAATCAATATACCTGATTTCAATAGAGACGATGTAGGGCAAGTGGATAGGCCAGTGTGGTAAAGTGTGTCCACATTGCGTTTTGTCTGTAACCAACAAAGTTCCTAAACCCTCTGTGCCACCATCAATTTGCCCACCCTGCCAGTCTGCAGCCCATGGAAACTATGAGGAACTAGCCCAACTGAAGTACGTCAGATAATTTCAACGTCCCTCACTAGTGTAATTTGCTGTCCAATTTATCATTCACTAAACCATTTATGTTCCTTCCGGCTTTTCTGAAATCTCCTGTAGCTCCGTCGGTTGCAACGACAACCATATGAATACGACATCCGGAATACTGAAAAGGTAACGGCGTTCATAAATACATTAAATGCGGACACTGGCGCATGGCCAGTTTGAGCTGCCATTTCGTACATCCTGCACATTAAATAAATCTCTAGGTAAAAATATGCTCTCTGGTTGTTAAATGCTACATTCACAATATATTTCCAAACCTAAAATAGCCATGTCCAATTATGAAAGACCACACTTTCAATAGGTTCCTTGCGGTGGGGAGAAAGGGGCGGGGTCTCCAAGTACTCCTTATTGAAGAGTGATAAGCAGGCCCCATGTGTGTAGATATGGGTGGGCTTTCTGCTACAGACTTGTAGAGTGCACACTGGTACCAGCAGACCTCATGAAGCCCCCGCCGCAGTGAGCACTAAAGGCCCGACTAAAGGAGGAAGGGTGGGCTGTTGCTGCCCAGTGATTGAGGTCTGCCCACCCATGTCCCGCCCGCCGCAGGAAGCCTTCTGCGCACGCGCACCCGGGCCACCTTCCCACGGTCATCAGAGGCCACAAATACCATTACCCCCCCCCCCTGCATAACCCCCACTTCCCATCCTCCTCCCAAACACACCTTTTCGCACAGGGTCCGCACTTGGTTCTCGTTCAGCTGTTTGCACTCGTTCAGCTGTTCGATCCATTGGTCCAGCTCCTTCGTAAACACCTTCTCGTCCATGTTGTCCTCTGCTCGGGCTGCTCCCTCCGCGGGGCCCCCCGGCGCAGTTGCTCCTCCCGCCGCCTGTGCACGCGCCCCGCTCAGCCCTGGAACTCCGCGGCGCGTTTAAACAGCACCCTCGGTTCCAAACAGCACCTGCTGCCCTGCCTTCCCCCTCCGAGGCGGCTCTTTTTCGGCCAGTGCGTTCCGTGTAACATTCGTGAAGGGAAAGGAACGAACCACTACGCCTCGGAAGGGGCTGCCGAATTATTGCCCCTTATAGGTTACCAATGATGGGGGCCCTCATCCACTAGGTAACTCTCCTCCTGTAATGGCCGCCCCGGCTATGCGCACTTCCCCGTCGACCGCCCCTATCTCGCTGACGTCACCTTGAGGCATTTCCGTGTTTGGGGCTGTCCACAGGCCATAAACACTAAAAGGAGACTTTCTAACTGACTTCTGCGTTCCTTCCAACCAAAGTAGACTTTCATTATGATGTGGAGCACCCGGTGCTCTTTGTATGCGTCTTCTGCTACTACTCCTTCTGGACGAGCTACATTTTTTGCTTATTTTCTACTATGTTTATTTTCCATTAGGTTAACTGGTTCAAAACATGTATAGAGCACAGTGTGAATCACAATACAAATCATTAAGCAGAAGTCAGAAATACAGCAAACACTTGACAAAATAATATGTGTTATTATGTTCAGTGGATGTCTGTCGCTTCGGATGTTAAATTATTTCAGTTATATTTGTTCCCTCATGTTTTGTGATTTCGTCACTTTTACAAGATGGCCGCCAGCTTTGCCACATTCAAATGGACCCCATCACTTTCAGTCATTACCTCCACGTCCCTCTTCTTCTTCCCAGTACTTATTTTTCAGGCTCAGCTTCCATTGACTGCAATCATCTCTATCCACCACTCTCCTGGATGTGCAATACCCAGGGCTTTATGTGTTCCGGGGAAGAGCATGGGCAGTCTCCGAAATATGGGTCTGAGGCGGGGCAATGCCAGGGGTCGCTAATGTCCCCTGGCAGCCGTGGCACATGAGTGAGAGCTACAGGCTTCAGAAAAAAAAGCCTTTTCTCTATAAAGGTGGCACTGGCACCTGCAAGGCATCCCTTTAACCAAGAGTTGCCTGTGGGCCAGTGCCACCATTAGAGAAGAAAAGGTGAGGGCCTGCTGAAAGCTGAATGCTTTAGGAAGAAAGGCCTCAGCTTCCAACTGCCTCACCTTTTCAGCCTTAATGGTGCTGATGCAGACATGGCAACATTGTGGAGCCCCTAAGAGGGAGATTTCACAACAGAAATCAGGAGAATGCTGTTTTCCCATAAGACTGCATTGGGGTTATAATGATTTTACCCGCCTTAATTAGGAGGGGTTGTTGGAATGTGTGGTGGATACCCCTCGTCAAATGCCTGGTGAGGGCAGATCCACCATTACGGCTGAAAACGTGGCTGTCCCTTGCCAGGCATCCTTTTAGGTAATAGAGGCAGAGATAAGCACACTCTTCCTGGGGGGGTAGAGGGTGCTGATCTCTACAAAGGGCCGCCTGGTGGGGTGCCTGTAGCTCATTATGTCAGAGCACATCAAGAGTGTGTGGCCTAAATAGCTGTTAAGCCACACCCCCTTGATGAGCCCCGGCTCATTTTTCCGTGCCACTTAAGGCACTAATAAGCCTAAATTACCTATTTCCTGTCCTCCAGGCAGAGGCTGTCATCCCCTTCCTGCTTGGCATTGTAACTTGGTGGTGCCTGTGTTCCCTACCCTCCATGTGGGTGAGGGGAAGGCACTGGCCTCAAGTATTCCTTCACTCCCTGCGTGGTGAGGGAGCACAGTTGAGGAAATGGATGCAACGCGCAGCTTTTCTGTTCACAGGCACTGCGCGTGGTAGCCCTGGATGTTTGGGAAAGGTGTGTGATTGCCGGGCCATATGCCAACGTTTTGAATTGCCTGGTGGGGAGGTTTTGTCACAGGAAGCATGAGAATTACATTTTCCCATTGAACTGCATTGGGGTTAGAGATATTTTAGGGAGGAGACAGTCAACAATTGCAACATTTTTGACAGAAAAATTGGGAGTCATCCGCCTAAATCTGGAAGGTTGGCATGTATATTAACAAGGGGGGGCTTGGGAGTCTCTCTGCCAACAGCAACCCCAGACGCATGTTTCGGTCTGGTTGGACCTCATCAGTAGGGTGGAGATGTGCCTTTCTAAGAATAGTGAGCAAGGGGTCCACGTCTGGATTTCGCTAGTAACTTAGGGTGAGACCCAAAGCTACTTAAAATATGCAAATTAACAGGGGGGGGGGAGGCTGGGAATCTCTCTCCCAGACATTAGTCCTGGTTACAAGAGCCTTACCCAGATTCTTTAGCTCACTATCTTTCACAGAGGAGAAATATCCAAACCATATCAGTCTTTGTCCTGCCCTGGGGCAGTCCACCACCAAAATGCTAGGCAATTCTCCTCTGAACAAGAGTACCAACAGCAACCCCAGACGCGTGTTTCGGTCTGGTTGGACCTCATTAGAAGGGTGGAGCTGTGCCTCTCTAACAATAGTGAGCAAGGGGTCCCCATCTGGATTCCCCTAGTAATTTAGGGTGAGACCCAAAACGACCTAAATTATGCAAATTAACAAGGGGGTCCTAGGAGTCTCTCTGCCAGACATTAATCCTGGTTACGTTACTCAGATTCTTTAGCTCACTATCTTTCACAGAGGAGAAATTTCCAAAGCATATCAGGATTTGTACTGCCCTGGGGCAGTCCACCACCAAAATGCTAGGCAATTCTCCTCTGAACAAGAGTACCAACAGCAACCCCAGACACGTTTTTCGGTCTGGTTGGACCTCTGTAGGGTGGAGTGGTGCCTCTCTAAGAATAGTGAGCAAGGGGTCCACGTCTGGATTCCACTAGTAACTTAGAGTGAGACCCAAAGCTACTTAAATTATGCAAATTAACAAGGGAGGTCCTGGGAGTCTCTCTGCCAGACATCAGTCCTAGTTGGCATGTATGCCTGGTTGATGACTTGGCCTGCCCGATTTGTCTTTGCCACTGTGTGTGGTGGTGCAGTTATGGAACAAGTGGGCAAGGCTGGAGTCCTGTTTGGTCAGGCTTTTTTCTGCACCACAAAGCCCTTTTGCAGGTATTGCACAATGGATACAGTGGACACCTGGACCAGGATGGGGATTCCCCTTCGACCTAGCACAAGTAAGGGTGATGGATAACAGGTGGGCTGGCTGCTGGGCCAGCCCAGACCTGCAGGTTTCACTGTGGTATGCTGTTGCGATGCTGGCTGAGTAAGCATGGAAGAAAGTCACGCTCGGGCCGGAATGGAGAGATATGACCCACCCTGAGCCTGTGTGTGCAATGTGCATACCAATTACAGCGCTCGTCCACCACGTGAATAGTTTCTTCACTGCCCTCGTACCAAGAGGTGCTCGTGTGGAGAGGCATTTGTGAAAGACAGCAGCCTTACTTTCCCTGCCAACCATATCCGTGAGCAAAGGGGATTGGGTGGTAGTCCACCACAAACAATATCCATGTCGCCGGGGGATGCACTCTCCACATCAAGTGGTTTAAAGGGATAGCATGCCTACCACCTTACCTGCCTCTAACTGAGCTTAATGTTCCGTAACACGAGAGAAGGTGCAACCATGGACAAAGATGATGATGGTGTGTCATCATCAACACCAGTGGGTAGACGGGCTGAAAGTGCACATTCTAGAGACGCGATAGGCCAACCACACTCCACAAACCAGTTTCACAGCTATCTGGTACCTGAATTTGATACCACAGACAGCCCAGCATCCCTTGGGCCAAGATGGTTGCTGTGGAAGGAAAGCCTTGAAATGTTTTTTTGCAGTTGCCGAAATTGATGATGATGACAAAATACAGTTGATGTTACTTTTCTTCGCAGGCAGTGAGGTACATACAATATTCAAATCTCTCCCTCATGGTACAGGTTCCTGCACTGTTATTGGCAATGTGCTCACAAACTACTTCACTGTGATGGTGAATGTACATTACAAGAGGTTAAACTAAGGCAAGCAACTCAAGGTCGCAGAGAGTCGCTGGGCACCTTTTACACAATACCAAAGCACCTGGTAGTGAAATGTGCTTTACAGGACAAAGAGGAGAGCTCAGAGAACAGATTATGCAGAAATGCTTCTCGACCCAACTTTGGAAGCAAATCTTGAATGAAACCAGGGCTGCCGCTCCTCGTATACTTGAGCTGGGACCTGCCCAAGAAATAGCTACACCTAGGGTCACACACATGGAAGAAGCCACGAACGGCCTGCAAGTAGAAGACACCCAAGCTCGTTTTACTACTCCACAAAGAAATGCCAGATCCAGGGAGCATTCCTTGCAGCAAGCTAACTACAGGGATGAGGTGAAGGACTCCTTTGAGGTTTGTAGTGGTGGGCAGCCACACACCCAACGATGCCTGGCTTCGGGCCGCCAATGTGGCCGCTAAGGTAAAACAGGACATTTCATGAAAGTCTGTAGGGCACCGTGGCCTCTGTCACCAACAATGCGTACTGGACAGCAGCCCGAAAGGTCGAACAGGGAGAGTTACAATCCTTTCCGAAGATGCTCCGTAAGGCGGTAGTAAGCAAAACAAAACTATGGACTCTGAAGATTTTTTTAAAAATCTCATCCTTTCTATTAGGGGTGCAACAGAAGAAACAACACGGACAAGGACACTTGAGAGTGATCACAAGCATATCTTCCGGTTATTTTGGATACCCACGTGCCAGTTTTATTTGACACTGGCACACCAGTAAACGTGATGTCTTTGGCACAGTTCAGGAAACTTCGACTGATTCCAAGATTGGTCACACCCAAGATACACATCTTTGCCTAAAGAGGCAAGTCCTCAATTTCTTTGGAAGGAGTATTCCATACACTGGTGGAGCATGACAGAAGTTCCACTTCAACAACGTTCTACACTACATCGAATGCAAAAGACACCTTGATGAGCTGCAATATGGCCAAAACACTAGGATTGGTGCTCTTCACATTTAATATATATCAAATGGACATTGAGAAACTGTGTGCGTAATACAGAGATATGTTTGAAGGGGTTGGCTGCCTGTAGGAGCAAAGTGTATGGTTACATATTGACCACATGATTCAGCCGGTGGTGTTACATCATTGCAGGACACCTTTTTATCTGCAGCGCATAGAAGGGGCGGACATAATTGAGAAGGTGAGCGGACGTACCCCTTGTGTGTTCCCTATAGTTGTTGCCCAAAGACAAAACAACCAGACGAGGTGCGTATTTGTGTAAATATGAGACTACCAAATATGGCCATCAAAAAGGAAAAGCTCTCAACACAGATGCTGGAGGACATCTTGGTGGATCTCCAGGCTGCAGAGGTATTCTATGCTATAAATCTCCGCTCTGGATACCACCAAATTTTTCTTCACAAGGATTTACAGCCAATTACAATGTTCTCATCCCATATTGGACTATTTTGCTACAAGCTTTTCAGTGTTGGGGTGTTGTCAGCAGCAGAAGTATTCCAGTAAACAGTATGGGGGTGTTCGCAGGCATTAAGTGTGTCATCAATGTAAGTGATAATGTGCTTATCTATTCTATGTCTGAAAAAGAACACCTGCTGCTGGTAGAAGCAGTGTTGTGTCCACCACGACAGAAGAGATTAACCCTGCATGAACAAAATATCACTTCCTTCAAGCCAGAGTTCAGTTCTTTAGTTTTGTATTCCAGGTGCTGGCATATCAACCGACCCTCAGAAAATCACAGCGATTCAGAACTTTGCACTTCCTACAAATCTGACGGAAATCAGAAGCTTCGCAGGACTGATTAATTTTTGTGGCACATTCATTTTAAATCTTGTCACCATTATGGAAACTCTACATGCACTGATAAACAAAGATTCAGAATAGGTGGGGACAGCTTCTGTTCAGAAAGCATTTGAAGAGGCGCAAAGCAGCATTGGCTGTGGAAAAAAACATGGCTTTCTTCGACCTGAGGAAAACATCTGAAATGCTGATGGATGCTAGCCCAGTGGGTCTGGGTGCAGTATTGGCCCAAACAGATGATTACGAGGTGCGTACACTCATAGCATTTGTGAGCAAAGATTTAAACCCAACTGAAAATGGATACTCTCAAATTGAAAGAGAAGCTCTGGTGGTATTGTGGGGTGGCAACTATTTGCATTCATATGTGTTTGGTTACATAATCATTGTCATTACTAACCACAAACCCTCCTGCCCATACTGCAAGGGTCAGCGTGACATCCCCCGTTCTGACTAGAAAGGTGGATATTGCAGCTGCAGGATTATGGGGTAACACTATAGTTCAGGGATGGAGCAGGCAATCCTCAATGCTACCTATCACCACACCCTGCAGATCAAGGTAATGACCCAGAAGTAGTGGATGAAGAAACAGAGGCATTGGTGCATATGTTAAGTTATGTTATGTTACTTTTTCATTTATATAGCACCTTATGTACCATTGGTATGGTGTCAAGGTGCTGGTAGGTTGAACACCCTCGGGAACCGAAGTTCAAGTCAGTAGAGCAAAATAGAGAGAGTCAAAAGGTGCGTGTGAGCACCGGATATGTGTGCAGCCGGTGTGGTATTCGTGTGATGGCTGCTTCCTAGCGGTAGATGTGGTGGTTGAGAGCTCAAGAGTATGTGTTCATTCTGGCAGGTTGTTATCCAGACCGATTCTGGCTGCGTTAGGCCTGAGGAGAACGCATAGGCTGGAGGGTGTGTAACCAGCAGCGTTTAGTTAGGGTGATGGGGAGTATGAGGCAGATGATGGTATGAGAACAGCTATAGCGAATGGTGTCATAGTATCGCTGTGTTCTAGTTGAGTGGTGGTGTACAGAAGAGAGTAAGCGTGGAGATGTGATATGGTGGGTTTACCTTAGGTGCTAGAGATCGAGCTCACTCCAATAGTACCATGTGGTCCATCCGTTCCATGTACTTCAACTGTTCTATTCATACAAACGTTTCAAGCACTCAAAACCGTTCTTTTCAATGCTCTCTCAAACGTTTCATGCACTCCAAACCAATTCCATGTAAGTCACGCCGTTCCATGCACTCCAATCTGTTCGATGCACCCCAATCTGTTCCATGCACTCCACTCCGTTCCATGCACTCCGATCCGTTCCATGCACTCCAATCCGTTCCATGCACTCCAACCCGTTCCATGCACTCCAGTCTGTTTCATGCACTCCAGTCCGTTCCATGTACTCCAAGCCAATTTTATACACTCCAACCATTTTATGCACTGCTCCTTTCATTCGTCCTATCCACGTTATCCTTTCTCCATCCACATACGTTATCTTCAAACATTCCATCCACTTCACTGGTTCCATCCATTTCACACGTTTCCTCCACTTCATCCGTACTACCCACTTCATCGTTTCCACCCACTTCACCGTTTCGAAACACATCACCAGTTTATCCACCTACTTCATCCGTTCTACCATTTCACCCGTTCCACTCACTTCACCCGTTCAACCCACTTCACCCATTCTACACCAGTTCATCCTTTCCATCTACATACTTCACTCGTTCCATCCACATCCTTCATCCATTCCTTTCACATATTTCACCCGTTCCATCCACATATTTCACCCGTTCCATCGACATACTGTACCCTTTCTAACCACATACTTTACCCTTTCAGTCCACATGTTTCACCCGTTCCACCCAGTTCATCCGTTCCACCCAGTTCATCCGTTCCACCCAGTTCGTCCGTTCTAGCCAGTTCATCCGTTCCACCCAGTTCATCCGTTCCACCCAGTTCATTTGTTCCACCCAGTTCATCCGTTACACCCAGTTCATCCGTTCCACTCACATACTTTGTCCGTTTCAACCCCATACTTCCTCTGTTCCAACCACATTTTTCACTTGATCCATCGCCATCACCCGTTCCATCCACATACTTCAATCGTGCTATTCAATATATTTGGCCCATTTTGTCCAAATGCTTCACCCGTTCCTTCCTCATCCTTTACCCGTCTCGTCTATATACATCACCCGTTCCAGATCCATCCTAGTTTACATTAGAGGTTATTAGTTTTCGATTTCTCGCTTGGATCTTGATGTTGTATTGTTATTTGTTTTATTGTTTTATTGTTGTTTAAGATCTAGTGGTTTGGGTTAGTTGAATTGTTGTTATCCATTTTATTCCTCACGTCCACATTGATCCTCTTGTCCATTACATTTATTTAGTCCATTTCATTAATTTCAGTCACTTTACTGCTCTCGTACAACTTATTCTTTTATCTACTTCGCAGGTTTGATCCTTTGTACTCATTCTATTTTGTTTGTCCTTTCTAGCTATCCAATAGAGGTTATTAGTTTTTGATTTCTCGCTCGGATCATGATGCTGTGTTGCTATTTATGATCTAGCATTTGGCAAAGTCATTGGCATGCTGTTATCCAGTTTGAGTTAGTTTGAGTTCGGGGTCGGTTTTAGGGGAAGAGCCAAGTTTTCAATAATTTACGGAAAGACATGAGTTCTTCAGTAAGTCGGATGTGGGGTGGGAGTGCGTTCCACAGCGTGGGGGCCAAGGCTGAGAATGATGATCCGCCTAATCTGACTGAGTTTGTTTTTGGTAAGACTAGGAGGCTGGCTGAGCTTGATCTTAGAGTACGTGCAGGGTGATAGGATTTTAGTTTGTCTTGAAGATATTGAGGTCCGGTTTTATGCAGTGCTCGGTGAGAGATGCATAAGGTTTTGAAGGTCACCCTTCGGGCAACCGGAAGCCAGTGCAGAGTTTTGAGGGCTGAGGAGATGTGGTCTCTCGGGCCAAGCGCTAGTAGTAGTTTGGCTGCAGCGTTTTGTGCTCTTTGTAGTTTAGTCAGTTGGTATGCGTGGACTCTGAGGTAGAGGGGGTTAGCGTAGTCCAGTCTTGATATAACAATGTATTGGAGCGCGGAGAGTCTATTGCGAAAGGAGAGGTATGGAAAAATGTTCCTAAGAGTTTTAAGGTGGTAGTGGCAGGACTTTGAGACGTTGTTGACTTGGCGCGAGAGTGTTAGGTCTAGGGTGCATCCAAGGTTTTTTACTGAAGTAGAGGGAGTCGGTGAGTTGCCCATGACAGATGGCCAGGGTAGTGGGTGTGGAAGAAGTTCGGTGTTGCCACATACCATGATTTCGGTTTTGGAGGGGTTTAGCAAGAGGTGGTTTGTGGTCATCCAGCGCTCTATGTCGAGGAGGCAGGAAGCAAGGTCAGGTCGGCAGTTGGGTTTAGAGTTCAGGAGTTTTAGAATTAGTTGAGTGTCATCAGCGTAGTTGTAGCACAGGATGTTGTGTAAGCAAATTATTTGTGGGAGGGTGGCCATGGAGGATTGAGTGGTTGATTGTGTCGAAGGCGGCAGATAGGTCAAGAAGGATTAATGCGGCGCATCACGCAGAGTCTGACGTGTTTTTAAGGTCATCCCAGATTGAGGTTAGGGTGGTTTTGGTTCTGTGTCGGGCTCTGAACCCTGATTGAGCGGGGTCTAGGAGATTGTTGGCTTCGACAAAGGCATTTAGTTGGGAGTAGGCGGTTTGGTCAATGAGTTTGGCAAGGAACCTTGTGTTTGAGATGGGGCGGTAGTTTTTGGGCTCGAGAGGGTCGAGGGAAGGTTTTTTTATTAGAGGCTTGACATGAACCATTTTGAATGCGTCGGGAAAAATTCCTGAGGAAAGGGAGTCATTTAAGATGGTTCTTGCGTGTTCTGCGGAGGTAGATGCAAACATTTCTTTGAGGGTTGTGGCCGGGCAAGGGTCCAGCGTAGAGCCAGATGGTTTGCGGGCAGAGGGAAGTTGGAGAAATTGGTCAGCTGATATTGGACTAAAAGAGTCGAACTTTGGTTGGGTAGTGGTCGCAGGCAGTGGGTTGGCCGGTATGGCGGGTGGGTTGCCTGGTGGGTGTAAGAGAGATAGTTTGTTGGTTAGAGCTTTTGTTCTTTCGAGAGCTGTGGTGTAAAAGTGGAGAGAGAGCGAGTCGCACAGCGATTGTGAGGGGGTCGGGACGGTGGTGGTGCCTGATGGTTTGGTGGATTCGGTGATGATTTTGTGAAGTTCTTTGCTGGGGTTTTTACAGTTTAGGATTCGGGAGTTGTAATGGGCTTTTTTTGCTTTCTGGATTTCGGCCTTGTATTGAGGAAGGAGCCGGGCCAAGGTGGATCTGCTCAGGGGATTTTTGTCTTTCCGCCATTTGCGTTCAAGGTATTTATAAAGTCGTTTACTGGTCTTCAATTCAGGTGTGAACCATCTAGGGAAAAGGCCACAGCGGGCTGATGGTTTGCAAGAGGGTGTGAGCCGCACTAGTGAGGTGTTGAGCCATGAGTCAAAGGCATCAGGGGTTAGTTGATTATTGAGTAGGCGGAGGAGACTGGAGGAGTGCGTCGGCTAGGTCAGGAAGGATTATTAGTTTCTTCCAGCATTTGCGTAGATTTGGGGGTTCAGGTTCGGGGACGGGAAACGGGTTGGGTGAGTGAATTGTGAAAGAAATAATGAAGTGATCGGACCAGGTGATAGAGGTGGGGGGGTTTAGATGTATCCGGTTGTGGGAGCTGAAGATGGCATCCAGAGTGTGTCCTTTATAGTGAGTCGGGCCGTTTATGTGGGGTTGGAGATTAATCGCGCCTAGGCCATCAACCAGAGAGTGTGTCATAGGATTGGTGGGAATGTTGAGCCATATGTTGAAATCTCCTAGAAGGGTGAGGTTGGGATGGTTTAGTTGGAGGGTGACAATAGAGTCGCAGAGGTTGTTTGAGAATTGTCTATCGTAGCCAGGGGGTCTGTAGATTATTAGGAAGCTGTGGGAGAACAAAGGGGGAAGGGATAGTTTAACAAGGAGTGATTTGTATGAAGGAATGGAAGGTTGGTTGTCGATGATTGAGGCGTGGAAGTGAGACTTGAAGGCGAATGCTAGTCCTCCTCCTCTAGAGGGACGGTTGAGAGGGATGAGGGAGTAGTCGGGGGGTGGAAAGCTTCATTGGTGATAGGGGCGAAGGCGTCAGAGAACCAGGTTTCTGTGATGAAGACCAGGTCTGGTTTGTCAGAGGCGAGGAGGTCAAAGATGCTGTGTCTGTTTTTTGCTACGGATCGGGCATTAAATAGGATGCAATTCATTTCGGTAGATGAGGTTGATGTCAGAGCTGCAGAGATGAGGGGTGGGGGGGAGAAGGTGGAAAATGTTTAGCGAGAGGGGTGGGGAGGTTGATGGTCAATGGGAAGAGTGGGCAAGCAGAAAAATTGGTGGGTTTCGGGTGGGAATGGTTTGACGCATGTGTTGGGGTGATTGGGTTTGGCACAGGGGATTTGAAGGTGGGGTGTGGGGGGTTAGGCGTTTCAGTTGTGGTCGGTGAGAAATCGAGGGAGAGGGGTTTCAGGCAGGGTGAGGCAGGGTGAGGCATGGGGGAGAGTGGTGATTGGGGGGATGAGGTGGTGGGTCGAGACAGGGGAGGCGATGAGTGCTGAGAGATTGAGGGGGACCAGGTACGCTTCCTCTTTAGTGTCTTGCAATTGGAGTGTCAGAGGGGGAGAGGGATGAGGCTTCTGTTTTTGCTAGGGCTATGCATGCAGTTTTTAGGGAGGGGAAGGGGTGTGGTCGAGGGGAATGATGGTGGGGGTCGATGGGAAAAGCAGGGGGTGTATGTTTGCTGGGCGGGGTGTGCCTGGGAGGCTAGTGAGGGGAGCAGGTATGATCATAGTAGGCTGATCGGTGGAGGGGTTCAGAGGAGCAGTGGTCTTAGGGTGGTTGGCTCGCCATTGTGCCCCTCTGGCTTGGTGTTTGGAAAGGGGATGGGTAGGGGATGTGGTGGAGCGTTGGATGATTTGGGGAGGGACAGACGGGAGGTAGGGCTGGCAGGAGGGGGCAGTGCACGGGGGTCGTTTCCGGCAGACATTGGTGGATTGGGTGCACTCATGGTTAGTAACTGTGATGTAGCTGGGTTGGAAGATTTCGTTCACACCATCCCACTTTAGCTAAAACACTGGATGTTAATTGTTCACTCTTTCTATGGTTAACAGTACCACTGCAGTAACTGCTACTAGGAACAGTTTCAGATGCAAATTACACTTTATATTTGGGCTTTATAAATTAAGGTATACCACTGGGTGAGATTATTCACGGTTTCTGGGTTCAACTAAACAGGGCGATATTATTCACGTATTCTAAGTTTTAATGTTCTAATTGGAAGCTAGGCTGCAAATATGGCTTTAGGCTGTTAGATGGACTTTCTTCTAGCAAGTTGGGATACAGGTATGCTATTGGGCAGAATTTTGAATGTAACAACACCACAGATATGCTTTTAGGTGGAGTTTTAAGTACAATTTAGGAGGATTTTCTAAATGCAGTTTATGAAACAGATATGCTATAGGGTAAACATTTTAAATGCAACTTTCAGATGCAATTGTGACACAGATATGCTATAGGGCAGAGTTTCTGATTCTAATTCTGACATAGATAAGCTATGGGGCATATTAGGCAACTAAATTCAACTTTGCACAGAGGGGATATTAGGCAGCCAAATTCAATTTTGCACAGAGAGCATATTAGGCACACATGTAAAGTCAACGAGGGCACGCTATTAGGCACACTTCTAAATTCAACTTTGCACATAGAGGATATTAGGCACACTTCCAACTTCAATTTTGCACAGAGAGGATATTAGGCACACTTCTAAATTCAACCAAGGCACGCTAATTGGCACACTTCTAAATTCAACTTTGCACAGAGAGGATATTAGGCACTCTTCTAAATTCAGCTTTGCTCAGAGAGGATATCAGGCACACTTCTAACTTAAATTTTGCACAGAGAGGATATTAGGCACACTTCTAAGTTCAACCAAGGCACGCTAATAGGCACACTTCTAAATTCAACTTTGCACAGAGAGGGTATCAGGCACACTTCTAAAATCAACCAAGGCACGCTAATAGGCACACTTCTAAATTCAACTTTGCACAGAGAGGATATTAGGCAGCCAAATTTAATTTTGGACAGAGAGGATATTAGGCACACATCTAAAGTCAACGAGGGCACGCTATTAGGCACACTTCTAAATTCAACTTTGCACAGAGAGGATATTAGGCACACTTCTAAATTCTACTTTGCACAGAGAGAATATTAGGTGCACTCCTAACTTCAATTTTGCATATCGAGGATATTAGGCATACTTCTAAAGTCAACCAGGGCACGCTATTAGGCACACTTCTAAATTCAACTTTGCAAAGAGAGGATATTAGGCATACTTCTAAATTGAACCACAGTACGCTATTGGGAACACTTCTAAATTCAAGCAAGGCACGCTATTAGGCGCAATTCCAAATTCAACCTAGGCAGGCTATTAGGCAGACCTCTAAATTCAACTTTGCACAGAGAGGGTATTAGGGACGCTTCTGATTCAACGGTGAATTCCCCTTTTCTAAATGCAACAATATCACAGCTATGCTGTTAGGCGGGCTTTCTAAATGCAATGCTACCACGGTATAACATTTTTTACAATAGTTTTGCTTCTAGCGTTGAGTGGTAGGGTAGTATGGCATGAAGTAATTGCTTCTGTCCATGCCCTTGCCACACTTATTGTTGGCTTCTTGCTTCTCCTGCGGATACCTACAGATACGCTCTGGAGCCGTCTTTGTAGGAGCCGTCCTTTGCCTCAGGGTCCTTAGCCGATGGAGGCTGCCAGGCAGAGGCTGCCCTGGAAGGTAGGTTAAAGCACCTTATGCATCCAATCAGGGCCTGGCGGGTGGGTCAGGAGGCGGGAGGAAGGACCCAGGAAGCGGGGAGTGAACGGGGGCTGCTGGCAGGGAATGCATGGCATCAACAGTAAGACAGACACAAGTGACCACAGTTCAGAGGTGTTTATTGAACTTCAAAAAGGGTATGATAAATGCCTGTCTAAACCTAAATCTACAGTTGGGAGCAAGTTACGATCATCAAATAATAACACAGTTCTAGTGGTGTCTTGTCAAATGAAAGGGCCTATATTAAATACCCTATTGCCAATCCTTACTTCTATAACAAATAATGTGTGGGACAGTGTTATGCAAAAGAAAGAAATGTTCAAAATGATATGTCAGGTTTTCAGGCCGTCGGCCTCCCTTCCCCATGTTTTCAGCACAGGACAACGCAGTTCACTCGAGCGTAGCACAGTTTCTGGCTTCTTTAGTATGAGGTTACAGATCACTCATCAGCATCAGGGCCTTTGGAGCGTAAGTCTCTTCGCTTCTCAAAGTCTCTTCACTCAAAGGGCCCGATGCAACCAAATAAACAAACACATTATTTTTCCCTCCAGATTTTCATAAGTATTCACATCGGGTGAGTCACTATACACCCCGGATCCCCCTCAGCCAGAATCAGATCCTTTTAGCATAATGCTCTACACAGTCTTCTCTCGGCTGGGCTCAGGCCTGTCTTTCACCTTTCACTTTATCACACAATGGTCAAAGGTTTTTCCTTTTCGGGTGACTCACAGTTCACCCTGGTTCCCCCTCTCAGAACGCTTCAACACAATTAGTCTCCCTCAGCCAGGCTCGGACCAATGTCAATTTTAAACACAAAGTATCCAAGACTTTCGAATGTGCACAGGGTTTAGCTCGACCCATTGCAGGACCACTTCGGTGTCATAATTTCTCTTACTTTTAATGTTTGCACGCTTTTGGTTGGATACCTAACAGAGACTTTCGAATGAGCACCCACGTGATGCCGGACCACTCTGTCTGTCAGGAATTGGGGCTGGGGCAGGAAAAAGCGTGCTGTATTTGTAAGGTGACTGAATGGGTGTAAGAACTACATTTCCCAGCAGCCTGGGGAAAAGTGTGTAGTTCTTTCTTCGAGCCTTACACCAGCTGACTGTGATTGAGAGCTTACTAAATATGCTGGGCGCCCGTGATCAGGTACGGATTATTAATGTGTTTCCAACATGGGCGGTCACCGCGGTTTCTACGAGGAAGTTTGAACGCGTGGATGCCGGAGGAATGTTGCAATCTCCCCAGCCCGGGCTGCAGCGGTGATCCAGAACGGCCCAGCGAGTGCTCTGCTTTTACCTTTCAGGTCTGGGATGCCCCGCGTGGACCCGGACATGCAGATAAGTGTGGGGCCATGATTTCATGTTGGCGTAGGTGGGGGATTACGGAATGTGCACGGCTCATACGTTTACTTGAACAATAAGGGGGACGGCCTGCTCCCTCCATGTTCTGCCTTTAAGGAAAGGTTTCTTTGAACTGACACGCTGCAAACATTGTGAAGCCCATTTAGTGGGTGATTACACGTCGCAGCAGCACGCTGCAGGCACTTCAGTAGGGAGGGGGCCAGGTTTAAGTCATTACATGAAGAGAAGGTGCTAATTGCTTCACAGGTTGCATAAGGAGGAACCTGAATGCAATGTCATGCTTGCTTTTTGCTTGCCGAATGGGCCATGTGTTTGTTTTTTCATGAAAGGGGAATCCCACTAGGACATGCCATGCCGCTTGCTACCAGGTCCATGTCTGCTTTCCATGGTACAATCAGATCTATGTTCTATGTACTCATGTTTCATTAAGTCACATGTGCTTCCATGTTATGTCCTTCCATGCTGCATTTTTATCTCATTGTGTGTGCTTCATATGCATTGTAGCTGGGTACTGGTTCAGGTAGGAGGATTTAGGTTTTGGTTCTAGGAATGGATGGTATGCAGGATAGGGTAAGAGTAGGACAGGATTGTTGTTATTTGCATGTTGCTTTTCCTAATTTCCCCCACATCTATCCAACTATGCTACCCTATTTCCTCTTTCCGGTTTTCCTTACTCCCCCTTACTTATCCACAACCTCTCCCTAATCCCTCTTCCCCCATTGGATGCCACATAGTTACCTGTTATTCAAAAGCAGGCGCCCGTGCTAACCACAGTGGGAGGGTCGATCCATCCGGCTTCTGTGTTTCGGGGGAGAGTGTCAATACCCTCTTCTTGACACTGTCTACAGTATCGTATCTTAGCTTCAAAGTTCATTCACTCATCTTCTGTCTCAATAATCTTCTTTATACAATGTTGCCACTTGCAACCTTGGTTTCAATACAGACCGGTTTGATATCAGTCTCCCCAACTCATCGGCTTTGCTGACTTCACTGGTGCTGCTTTGTTGTAGGAGCCAATGACAGTACTACAGCAGCAACCGCTTCTCCCTCGCCTTGACTGTAGATGCGGGTGTGCCCCTGAGTACCTCAGACAAACAATGCAGGATTCTTTAGCTGTAACTCCAGGTCTTACATTTCCTATTCTCGAAGGCTCATGAAAGATACTGGCTGTCAGTGAAAAGGTCAAGGGCACTTCCCTCCTTGCAATTCTCTTCAGTCTTGCCGTCTTCCGCCGTGTATTAAACTGCCATCTTGGAATTGCTATTTCCCCGTGTGCTTTTCCTTGATCAGAGTGTGCTTTTGTGCTCCGCCTTTTATCTGTATGGGGAGGTGTGATGGAAGTCAGGTGTGTGTAATGATCAGTAATTGCCTGACTCTGCCTGCCCCTTGTGTTGGGACATGTCAGCTATACGGCTCGTGTGTTAGTCCATTTTCTCTCACAGTGAGCTGTTTGTGAGAAAGTTTTCATGTCGGAAAGGGGGGCAGGGGTTCAGTCCCTAAGTATCTTACCTGGTAGGGTGGGGAAAAGGTGTTACAGGGAAGGGGATGCAGCATCTTGCCATCTGGTGTCCCACTTCCGCTCCCTGAAGACGCCTCATCCAGGTGATCCTCCTGCACTGGTCCACCTCCAGGAACTGGATCCAAAAGCGATGGGTGTGCCCTGGCACCTTGATGACAGATTGCCGGAGGACTAGCAGGTGAGACACCTTTAGACTTCTCACAATATGATGACACATCTTGCGCTTCCTAAAACAACGCCCATCAAAGACATTGCTGTAGCCACAAAACAGCACATCGGCCTTCAAAAAGTATTAGACTAGTTGAGAGGTGATCAGCAGAAATCGCTCCTGGCAGATCAGGCCAGATATACGCCCAGCACAAAACTGTTTCTGTAGTGAAAAGTACAGGATGAACTAACAGTGTGCACAGATGGAATCTTGCTTTGAGTCATGAGGATTGTGATTCCTCCAGCTCTGATCAGGAAGGTAATTGAAATCCCACACACTGGTCACCAAGACCACAATAACCAAGGCTCTGTTGAAGGGAAAAGTACAGTTCCCGGAACTGGAAAGGCACATGGAAGAGCCAGTTGTTGATGGTGGCAAGCTTCATGTTAGCTGAACAAACAAATCCCTGGCGGGGGCAACCTTCCCATTTGCAGGGTGTGAGTATTGACTTTGGGGCAATCCAGCAGAATTGTCCCTTCCTCGTAATTCTGGATGAATTCAGAAGGTATCCAGAGGTGTGATTCACTCATTCTACAACCACTGAATGTCACATACCAATTGTGGCTGAAATATCTGTGGCGCATGGGCTGCCACTAACCTTGAAGTCGGAAAACGCTCCCCCATTCCAAGGCATAAATGGCAGCACATGGGATCAAGCACATATGCATCACGCCATGCTGGCCCCATGCCAACAGCGAAGTGGAACAATGTATGCATACTTTAAATAAGGTGTTCCATATATCTCTTGAAAATGGGAGTCCTGTGGACGCAGCATTGGTGATTTTCCTACTGGCATGACCCCCACATTCAACAACAGGTGTAGCACCAGCAGAAGCATTTCTGAATCGAAAAGTGCAGCCCCTGATTCCACATCATCGATCAAGGGCAATTCCAAGCATTGATTCTGTAAAAATGAGGGATCTACAATTGTCCAGAAATTATAAAGAATCTGCTCAAAGAAAGCTAGTGTCATTGCAGGTCCAAGTGGGTGATATGGCCCTCATCCGAAGCAGGAGGCCAACACACAATCTATGTCTCCCCTCTGAATCTACTTCATGATTCATCACTAACCAGAAACGATCCGATAGTGATAGTGAACTGGGGAAGAGAAAGTGTTATGAGGAACTGCAGCTGGTTTAGGCAGCTGACGTCATCCACTGGTGAATCTGACCTGCAAGAAGAAGAGGAGAATGACATTCTTTTTTTATGTATTTAATGTGATTTATGGTTACATTAAATAATCTATTTCAGGATGTAACTGACCGGGGCATACCTCCCATGACTGATGCAGAGATGGAGTCGGAAGACAATAAGATGCAGATTTCTCGACATGATGAATTGGATTCATCGCCTGATCCAAGGTATCCGAGCGAGAAGAGAGCACTGACGCATACCTGGCAGACTGGAAGACTACACAATTGACCAGAAAGAGCTCTATAGCCATTAGCGTAGTTTCGGGGTCGCAGGTTCATATCGGGGGTGATGTTTGTGTTGGGAATGTTACAGTAACACGCATGTGTTTTATTTATTGTTAATGAGGGATGTAGTGACGTATCTGAGATGCACACCGCGTCCCAAACATGGGGCGCGGGCGGAAGTGGCGTCTCAGGAGGTCTAATAAAGAAAGACACCCTTCCAGATGGTAGGCAAACTCTATGTAACACCAACCTGTGTCAGTGCCTTCATTCTCCCTCACATATACACGCTGATGGACAGCCTCTGTGCCAATTTAACATAGTTGCAGTGTGATTCCCTGTGGGACTTCAGGTATGTGGGGCCATTAATATTTGCAAGGGTTCTGTATTGCTTGTAGTTTGTGGCTGGACTGGTTGAAGAAAAGTTGGTTATGTCCTGCTGTGGCCAATCGTTACTGTAGGTAGGATTGTATGTGTTTAGTTCTTAGCTGTGGACCTGGTTTCTGAGGTGGAGGCTTGGGGATGGAAGCAGACACATGGGAAAAGGCTGTCTGTTTCTGAAAAGAGGACCATTTAAATAGGGCTCCAGACTTAAAGGTAGCTCAGGGGCAGCAGAAGAGATTCAAGAGGGTGGTTTGTCCTCTCCCTTTTACAGCCATCCTCTTCTTCCAGGTTTATCATCCAGTGGTTCTGATTTGTCAGAGGAGGACTGTCCCAGAGCCAATTAGCTGGGCATGGAGCCACTGGGGAGGGTACTGTAGCAGGTGATGATGTCATGGGGTTCCACTCGCAGGAGGTGCCTGGGACATCGGGTAACCTAGACTTCAGCAGTTTTGAAAGTCCAAACTCAGGTTGCCTCTAATATCAGATATAAAAGACAAGGTGCTCTCTGAATGGAAGCACTCTAAGTGGATCTGTCTGTCCCATTTTATGGCAAGACGTTATTCTTTTAGGCAGAGGAAGCATCATTGCCGGCCCTTCTGGAGATTGACCCCATTTTTGACAGCTTGGTTGGTAAATCTTACACGGTGGGAATCAGTCACTTCTTCAGAGGAAGATCCTTTCCCTGTGAGGCTAGGGAGGTGAGCCCGCTATGCAATACCCTCTCCAGTAGAGGCAAGCGGGACCTCACCTGGGGACACTCCCCTCTTGGGGACAAGCACTTCATTTCCAAAAAGAAACTCCCTAAGTCACTTATCTACAATTCACTGGCAACGCCTTGAAGAGGGGAGCCCAATTGTGGCCCTCATGACCCCCACCCAACTTTCAGCCCGACGACAAAGAAACAAGATGCACATCACTCCTGGGCCCTTCCGCATCATAGTTGATGTACCACAGATATGAGAAACGCTATTCACTCAAACAGCCATTTCAGCCATACCAGATTGACAACATGGAGGAAATGAAGTTGCCCTTGATCGAGCAAGTTGTCTGACTGTAACCTTGAAAAAGCTAATGACGCCATTACTGACAGCACTGATATCGCCGTCATTAATGACACCATGTCATAGATGAATTAGACATGAAGCATATAGGCATCCATGCACAAAGCTACACGAACACGATAGCTCTTTGCAGATATACACAAAACAAATGCTTATGACTCACATAGTGGACTTACACTCACATACATACATCATTTGCTAAGCAGAAACAGCAAAACGCCTAAGACTATGTATGCCAAGCTTGATCATGCTTCATTGCAACTAATATGGACGGCCATTAGAAGAAAGATGGAAGCCATCAGTGCATTGAAGTGAATGGGGAAAGACTGACAGACTGATCCAGTCAAGCATGCAGACAGGGTTCGCAGTGCAGACCCTGTAATCAGCCCTGCCAAGGACAAGCAGAGATGGAAAGTTTCCAGTCAGTTTAGTTTAGTTTATTTATTCAGTTGTAAAGCACACCGAACCTTGGGGTAACTGGGCGCTGGAACTTAAGAATGAGTTACAGGCATACACAGTATTACAACAAACAAAAAGTGCTGATTGACCGGCGGTTACAAGATGGTCGGGAATGTAGATGGATACAAGAGAGACTAGCAGAGTCGGCAGAAGTTACAGTTTGGTCGACAGTGCCAAGCAAACAGTGTTACATACATTGATACAGAAGAATTGAACATGCACATACGTTATTTGCAGAGCAAAATTGGCTAACAGTTAGTATTTCTTATCAAAAAGACAACTCTTTACTTTGGGTCTGAAGGTCCAGAAGGAGTGTTCCATTCTGATGGTGAGAGGAAGGGAGTTCCAAGATTTGGCGGCCAGTAACGGGAAACTAGCTCCACCAGCTTTTTTTAGTTTGAATCTTGGGATAGTGAGGCAGTGTGAGTACAGAGCTCTGGTAGGCCTAGCTGATTGGTGTTTGGAGAATTTGTCCGACAGGTACTTAGGGACAGAGTTTGACAGGCATTTGTGGGTGATAAAACTAAAGTGTGGAGTGAAATTATATTGTGCACCGGAAGCCAGTGGGCGTCCTGTCTAAAGCTGGTGATGTGGTTGGATCTGGGGATGTTCAACGCTGATCTCAAGGTGTTATTTTGTAAGACCTGAAGTTTGTTGAAGTTCCGTTCAGAGGAGCCTAGAAAAAGGGTGTTACAATAGTCAATTTTGGAGAGTACCAAGGCCCTGACTAACGTGATGCAGCCATTAGGTGACCAAAATGATTTGCAAGCGTTAATCAGCTTGTTGGTGTAAGCAGTAGTGGAGGCGGTGGCACTCACTTGCTTCAGTTAGCTAAGGTGATAAAGCATCTGCGAGGGATGCAGCATAAAATCCTCATAAGTACAAGCAGAAGAGCTCAATTTCGTGGTCCCTATACATGTGACCTGAAAGCACAGGACAGAGCCTATTCGTTCAAGCTGGATGGGGGGAAAGGTGTTCTCATGGAACCAGAGGTGGAAAGATACAACTATTGTACAGGTTGAAAGCTGAATGTTCGGTCTCAGGGATTAGGCGATCAGAGATGGCAACTTGCTTGGAACACGCAGCATCTTCCAGATCGTTCCCAACCCTGCAGAGTTATACTTGGCCTGGTAGTGGTCCAAGGTCCCAAGGCTGAGAAGACCTTTTCACCCCAATCCCTGACTGCCTTTCATGTTAAGCACAGGTGGCCAATTATCTTTAGGGCAACCTGCAACTTTGAACCACCAGATATGGTCGATCCAATAATCAGACTAAGACATATAGATTGTATATATAATTTTCCACAATTCACCAATTCCCTTCCCAGATAGCTTTTTTGAGATGTAACTTAGGTTTTGACGTCCGCAGCAGTTAAAACCAAGTGACACACATTTGGAGGATGAGAGCTTGTGGAATCATTGTGTTTTTCAGTTGCATTCCCTGTCATTTTGATTGATAATAAAGACAGTGAACTTTGCCCTTTTGTTGAGTCTTCTGTTCTTGCGGCGGGGATTTTGTTCGAACCCAAGTACCCTCTTGCTGGTAATCGGGGTGGCTGCTAAGAGTGCCCCTGCCGCTCCTTTGCAAGTGGTATCAGAGGAATGCTCCCTAATTTATTTTATTTTTAAATTTGTTTATTGGCATTTGTTATTAATTACAGTTACATGACACAAAATATGTCTGTGATTAGAGGATGATAATCGCTTCATAATAAAACAGTAACAGTTTAACAATACAACATTAACTGTCTCCAAGTGTTCTTACCATTATGACAGAGCAGTTTGTCAGAACAGGGGGGGTTAGGTTGGCCGGGGGAATGGGGGAAAGGGGAAAGGACCCAGTAAAGTTGCGGCTGGTTGGTCTCGGGGTCCTCTGATTTGGTTCATAAATCTGCTTTCAGTGAATTTTTCCCTGTTCATGGGGGCTTGTCTTCCGAGGGATGAAACAAGGAACCTGTGAGTTCTTTCCAGGCCGCTAGGGACATACTCGTGGCGTCCGTAGATCTGGCAACACTGTCTTCCCACGCCTTTGTTTCCGCTCGCACCCAGCGTTCCAGTTCACTATACCATACTTTCTGTTGAGGTACAGCTGATTTCCTTCAAGACATTGCTATTGTCCTTTTTGCCAGTATGTACATAATATCCATTAGTCTGGCCAGGTGCTTAAGTTTGGCCGGCATGGGATACGTGCCCAGTAGGCATTCATCTGAGGTCCATTTGTATCTGTTCGACCCTAATTTTTTGCTTGTCTGCTGTATGGTGGTCCACAGGGACTGTGTTTTGGTGCACGACCACAACATGTGGATCAGGTCCGCGTTATCCACTCCACACCATGTACAGTTGGAGTGTGATGCTTTATTGAATTTTGCCAGCCTGGATGGGGTTAAGTATGTCCGATGTAGCAGGTTCAGCTGTATTTGTCTAAATCTGTGGTTTCTGGAGACTGTTTTGGGATACGCAAGAGCCCTTTCCCATTCACCGTCCGTTATGTCCCGGCCCGTGTCTATTTCCCACCTTCTTTTCAAATCTGCACTTCGTGGGTTAGGAGTTTCACTCAGGTGGCCATAGATCTGGGACACCGGCTTCCATCCTTCTCCCAAGCTATACAGTAATGTAATCAGGGGGTTTGATTCTGGTTCCTCCGGCCATGTTGTCCAATTGATTCTTGCTGTAGTTTGTATCCTTTGATACCACAGGAACTGGCCTGTGTGGACTCCAGCTTCCTCCTGAAGTGTTTCGAATTCCTTAAAAGTACCATCAGCGTATAGATCCCCCCATGAGTATATCCCTTTCTTTTCCCAGGGTCTGAGGTGTTGTAGATCCATGTCGGATTTGCATAGGTCCGAGATCAATGGTATGTCCGGGGAGTACTGATGCTTTGCCTTGGCAAGTGCTTCTGTTCTGTGCCAAATCTTTTGTCCTAGGGCGGCCATGAAGGGGGCATCGTGCATCAGGTGGGTGGGGGCCCAGATAATTTCCCGCAAATGCAACGGGGAGATCAGGGACTGCAGCAGGGGCGTCTCAGATGTGGTGTCGTCTGCTAACCACTTGGCGACAAAGGTGAGCTGTGCTGCCAAATAATATTTCTCAAGATTTGGAAGTTGGATTCCCCCTGGCTGTACGGTAGTACCAAGGTGGTGAGTGCTATTTTCCGTCTTCCTTTCCCCCATAGGAAATCTCGGAGTATCCTTTCTAACAGGCGGAAAAAGGGGGCATTGATGTAGTAATGTACGTTTTGGAACCCGTATAGGAATCTGGGAAGGACAATCATTTTAATTATTGAGGCTCTGCCCATCATGGATAGGGGAAGTTTTGCCCAGAAGTTCATGGATTTTCTCAAGACGGGGATTGCTGCCTGCGTGTTCTGTTCATGCATTAGTGTGGGGGTGTGCATTATGTGTATCCCTAAGTATTTGAACGAGGTGCGCTCCCACTGTATTCCCACTGAAGGAAGTTCTGTTACTTCTTTGTCCTTGAGGCCTGCCAGAGGGAATAGGCAGGACTTTGCCCTGCTAAATTGTATGCCTGAAACCTTCGCAAAGTTATTTAAGACGTCAAGTATCGTGGGCACGTTGTTATGTGGGTCCCTGACATATAGTAATACGTCGTCTGCGTAAAGTGAGATAATATGGTCTATTCCCCCCAGCCGTATCCCAGCGTCGAAGAATTGTTTTCGAAAATAAATAGCAATAGGTTCCAGTCCCAGTACATAAAGCATGGGGGAAAGTGGGCATCCCTGTCTGGTGCCCCTGCATATGTCCCAGAACTCAGATATGTATTTTCCAGTTTTAACTCTGGCCTTGGGTTTGGTATAAAGTATCTTGATCCACCTAGTGAATCCCGGGCCGAAGCCGAAACCGAAACCCTCCAGAACCGCAACGAGCCATTCCCAAAATATAGAATCAAACGCCTTAATGGCATCGAGAGACAGCAGTGCACATGTCTCAGCGCTAGCCTCAGTCTGAATAATAACTTGTTGTACTCTGCGTAGGTTCATGGCCGTGTTCCGGCCCGGAATGAAGCCGCACTGATCCTCGTGTACTACTTCCCCTATGATTCTGGCCAGTCTATTTGCTAACACCGTTGTCAATATTTTCACATCGTAATTAAGCATGGCTATTGGGCGATAAGAGTCACATTTGTCAACAGGTTTATTAGGCTTGATGATCGGGATCAATAGGGTCTCCCTCATACTGTCAGGCAATATCCCTCTCTCATGTGCTTCTTGAAAAACCTCATGTAATAGGGGTGTCAGGGAGGTCTTGTATGCTTTATAGAACTCAGTGGGTAGTCCATCGTTCCCAGGGGTCCTACAGTTGGCCAGTGATTTAATTGCCTCCGTTATATCTTGTGAGAGTAGAGGTGTTCATAAAATCCCCTAAAGGTTTCGTTTATGTCTTGCTGTGTTTGCAATACATTGCCTTCTTCGTCCTGTATCATGGTGATTGTGTGCCTGGGGTGTTCTTTCTTGCACAGCCAGGCCAGCATTCTACTTGGTCTATCAGCTTCTGTGTGCGTTCTATTAATCTTGGTGGCATAGTCGAATTTAGCTAGCCTATCCCATGCCGAAGCACACTTAACTCGAAGTTCTTTGAGGTTGTCCTCTCTTTGGTGAGTGTTCACCGGGGTGACCTCAAGGTGCTCAATCTCTCGTTCCCACTAGTCTAATTCACCCCGCAGTTGTTTCCTAATGCCCCCTGCTTTCGTTATGATTTCCCCCCTAGTCACTACTTTTAGGACGTCCCACATCGTGCTCAGGTGGTCAACACTTCCGGTGTTCCTCTCAATGAAGCTATCTATGAATTCATGTAGCTCCTCTCTGAACGCCAGATCTCCCAGGGCGTCTATCATCATTCTCCACATAGGAATGGGGGGCCTAGGGCCGGCGTGGTTCCATTCTACTAGGAGTGGCGAATGGTCAGAGATGGTTCTCCCTAGGTGTTGTGCTCCTTCTATTTGTGACAGGTGTTCTGTGCCTATGAAAACATAGTCTAGCCTCGTATGAAGATCATGTGGGGAGGAGAAGTATGAGTAACCCCGGGCATCGGGATGATGCTCTCTCCATGTGTCGGCAAGGTCTAATCTGTCTATTAATAGGGACAGGGCTATCGTTGCTGCTGAGGGACCTTTGGGGTGGGGCAGGGACCTATCAAGTTCCGGGTCGCAGACACAGTTGAAGTCTCCCCCCCAGAAAAAAATGCTGTGTCTGTATGGTGAGATTTTGGCATACATAGAGTTTAAGTATGCTGGAATGTTAGTGTTGGGGAGGCAGGAATTCACTATACATACCTCTTCCTGTTCCAATCGGCCCCACATTATTGCAAACCTGCCCCCAGAGTCTATCTCGGACCTGATTAGGTGGAATGGGAGTTGGGGGTGGATCCAAATGTAAACTCCTCTAGCATATCTGGAGTGAGTGGTACCAATTCCTTGCCCTCCCCAATGTTCCCCCAATTTAGCCAGGGAGTCCGCCGTGCAGTGTGTCTCTTGTAACAGTGCTATTTGCAATCCCTTTCTGTTCAAATAAGACTTAATTCTGTTCCGACGTAAGTAAGTTCCCAAGCCCCTCACATTCCAGGTCATTATCTTTATTTTAACGTTAGATGCCATATCATGTTAATAGGGTTTCCTCTGCTTCAGTCCGGCACCTAATAGCCTCTTCTGCTCGCTCACCCGGTCCTGGCCCTCTCCCCCCTGCTCCTCTCTCCCGGCATCTTCTGCTTCCCTTGTTGGAGATTTTTTAACTTGAATAACTCCCATTGCATTGAATGGGGATAACAAACAAAACAACTCAAACTGCCCCTAACAGTTGCTTTTAACTTGCAGCACTCAGGGGGTCCTGAGCCTTCCAGGCCACTCCTGGCCTTCCAGATCAGGTTGTGAGTAAGCAAACTGCCTACTCAGTTTCTAGTGGGTTGGGTTGCCTTTCTTTCGCACACCTGTTCCTCCGAGCTCTCGTCCGATTTAGCTTACATCTCATTAGGACTCCGTTGTAGTGTATTTGTCTGCTGTCTGTCTTCGTGTGGGGAGAACCATTTTCTTTCCGCTCCGCGGCTGGTGTGTAGTCAACTCAGGTCTGATCTTAGTGGATCTTCCTTGTTATCAGCCAGGTTATTATGTTCGAGCCACATGTTTGCTGCGGCTGGGGTCTCCAAAAATAACGCTTTTCCTTTACAGAGAATCTTAAGGCATGACGGGTAAAGTAGCATGTATTTTAAGTTGAGTTTCCAGAGTCAAGCTTTTATTGGGATGAAGGAGTTTCTCGCTTGTTTCACTGTAGGGGTATAATCAGGGTATATAACTATTGTCGAATCTTTTCTCTTGATCTCTCCTCCTTCTCTGGAGTACTGCAATATAGTTTCCCGGTCCCAGAAATTTAGAATTTTGGCTATGATTGGGCGTGGGTGTGATCCGGGCGGGGGTGCTTCTGGAGGGATTTGTGGGCCCTTTCTACGGAGAACCCCTGGGAGAGATTTCCCGGCCCTATTTCCTGTAGTAACAATGTTTCGATAAAGTCTGTCGGGTCTGGGCCTTCCATGTCCTCAGGGACCCCTAGTATGCAAATGTTATTTCGGTGGGCACGCCCTTCGGCGTCTTCGGAGCGCGCCTTCAGCCTTGCCACTTTCTGTTCCAAATCCTGGACCGTTATCTTTAGATCTCGGGTACTCTCTACGTTGTCCTGCAGGGTAGTTTCCGTCGCCGTGACCCTTTCAGCTAGGTTGCGGGCGTCTTGGCGCATGAGCTGTATGTCCGATTTCACCTCTTCCATCCTCCCTTCAAGTGATGTGCGGAGGGCCGCTATTGCTTGTAGGACTTGCGCATGTCTAAGGTCCTCCCCCTTTTGGGACGGTTCTTCAGAGGCTTCCCGGTCCTGTTGTGACTGTCTTTTGGGTCTGACTGTTGTGAAGGAATCCATTGTGACCAATTTCGGTTTGCTTTTGGGGGGAGACATCCCCTGCTTCTGGATCTGCAGGTTCAGACCTGTGCGGTATGCAGATCTATCCTGCGGCCCCTATTTCGTGTTTCAGTACTTCTAGCACCAGATATGTCCCATTAGACAGGATCCCCTAACAGATCAGTGTCAGGTGGCTCAGGTGTGACATTAATCGCCCAACCCAGCTTCCCTTGTTTTCAGGACAATTAGTTGGGGTATAACCCACGCTGCTCTGGCTGTCTGATCTGGCCAGGTGTAGCCCTCAGCGGTTCGCTGGGAGTCCTGCCCCACCACTGCGGCAACTGAAGTTGGTGCGACCAGTCTGAACTTGCTATCTTGGTGCCCAGATCAAATGGTTGGGGCGGCGCCCAGGTAGTCTCTTCTCCCGGTTTTAGCTGGCACTGCATCTTGCATATTTCCTACCTTGTGGATCTTGCCCCTCTGTGGGCTTACAGCTGGGAGTGTGTGCCTGGAAGATCAGGCACCAGTTAGCCTGATGCTGCCACGCATACCCAGTGGGAGCTACGACTGCTTGCTGCTGAATTGCGGGGAGAGTGACTTTCTTCAATGGCGCTCGGGCCCTTTCAAGAGTGGATCCGGTCCCGGGAGCTCTGCGGTTGCAGCAGGGCAGGATGGTATACAAAATGACTGTTCTCCGTTGCCTTTGGTGTGGGCAAACCGGGGCTCATTGCCCGCTGCAGAGCCCTCCCAGCAGCCCAGCTTTCGCCGCTGGATCCACTTCCCCGGCTCCAATCTCCCCAGTTCCTGGGGGTCTTCTTGCTCCGTGCAAGCTCAACCACCCTTCTAGGGCTGCCCCTAGCCTGTTTCGTTCCGTGGTCCGTTCGGAGTTCGTGGGTCGAGTTGGTTACCCCCACTGCTCTGATAGTCTTACGGGGTGACTCACTTCTTAGTTATATGAAGTGTGGGGGGGCCCGTCCCCTTCCTCTCTCCGCTCCCGTGGCTCCCCGGGACCTGAATGCGCACTCTTCGTTCCGGTGTACCCCGCTTCCTAACCTTCTGCCTACGTGTCCGTCGCTGGTGCCTTCTCACCGCACTCCATTTCAGTTTGGCTGGCTGGCGATCCTGTTTCCTTGACGTCCGGCGCCTCCTGTTGCTTTTCTCCCCAGAGCTCCACTTCCGACGTCAGCGTTGTTGGCCTCGGTGCCCTGGTCCTCAAGTCCTGCAGCCTTTCGGCGCATCAGCATGAGCTGGGATGCGGTCGGGGGGTAAGCGACTCGCCTTGTCCGTTCCTCGATGCTGAGTTTTCCAGAGGTGCGCGGTCACCTCGTACCAATCACACAACAGGGGCCGCCATCTTGCGGGTCGCAGGGGCTTGAATTTGCGTCTCCCGTTTATATTCTTTCCTGCTCCGATTCACCACGGGAGCAGGGTTGAGTACTGGAAACTGGTCCCTCTTCGTGAACGTGTGGTTTATGCCGTCGAGCAGACAGTTTTAAAGCGATATTTCAAACTCTATCAGGGTCACGGACCGGAGCTCCACGGAGGCCTGACTTCACTGCATGCGTGCTGGCCACGCCCCCAGAGGAATGGTCCCTAAAACCTTTCGGCACAGAGGCCGCCTTGTCCAGCCAAATTTCTCAAGGGCTGCGCCACGACCCGCGAGGTCTCAGACCCCAAGACCACGCATGGGAAAGGAAAGAGGTTGTCAGGAGCTGCCTTGGAAGAATTCCTGCCCGCTCCCCGTGGGACGCTAAGCGGACCGGATGGCAGAGTGGCAGATTGTGGGAAAGTCGGCATCCGAGGGGACTTCAGCAAATCACAGAGTTTAAGTACAGACTCAGCTATATGGCAAAAATCGGGGAGGGGAAACGTTTTGCTTGGTGTTATTTCTTTGTGTTTTGTGAAGAGTTCCTGTTTCTAGGCGGTCAGCTTAGCTTACGGATGAAAACTAGAAAAATCTATAGAAAGTGTACCCATACTCTAGGCGCCAGCTTGGTTTATGGATGTAAAATATAAAAACCCATAAAAAGGATATCTGTGAGTTAGGCAGCTTAGCTTGGTTTATGGATGATTAATTATGCACGAATCCCTGTTTCTAGGTATCAGCAGGACACTAACGTAGGTTCCAGAAGGTGGTATCTCATTGAGATGTATTCCTATATGCGGCGGCAGAGAAGAAGGACCACATACTTTCTTGCTGTTACCTGTGCCTTGGTGAGGCAGGAAGACGACTGTGCATTGTTGTGTTATGTTTACTGTTGTGTTTATGTTGCAAAAAGGGGGTATGTTTTGAAGTACTATGGATTGTTCTTGAGGGTTTCGTGACGTCATGTATGAGGTTGGTGGGATAGGACGGACATGTGTAAAGTTAGTTGAATAGGACTTGTAATGTCCATGAGGCAAGAGGTTTCATCTTGTTGAAATATTGGTCGAATTGGTGAATAGTGCTATGCCATTTGGGCTGAGTTCGAGGAGCACATGATGGAAGCTTTGGTCTGCCTTAAGGGCAAAGAACATAGTGTAGGCAGTGCGGCGTGGGACACACTTGTGTTGACGGTGGTGAGCAAGAGAGGCTGGTGGAATGATTTGAAGATTAGATCATGTGAATTGCGAATTAACAAAAGTATTTGAACGTGTCGAAATCACGATTTGAGGTAAAGTAAGCATTGGTAATTAAAAAGTAACATGTTCCATGAGGGATACATCTCTACAACATTTATGGAAGTCCCTCACACAGCATCAAGACAAGATACGCAAATATAGCACGGAATGGACTTGCGATACAGAGGGCAAAATGGCAAAGCCATGGCCTCGGGATGGCAGCTTTTCCAAATTTGTGCAGCAACACATGACCATAAGGGAAAGAAATTAAGTAATCAATTAGCTTTATTAGAGTTATGGAAGATGTTTCAGGGCGGGGAAGGGGACCCATCCCAGAAACAGTGGATGTTGAGCCAACGTGATGCGGGGGCGAATCACCCACGGCTCCCCCCTCCACCTACTCAAACTGTAGATGCAGACTCGCCAGTAGAAAGCCAGGGATTTTACCCCCTGAAAGAATTAAAAGCAGCCCCATTTTTTCACCACTTTCATATAGTGGTGAGGACGCACTTAGTGGTGCGCAGCAGGCAAACAAGAAGGGCACAGGTTACCAGTAGCGAACATAACGAGTGCAGCCACTTGCAAGCAAGAATGAGGGAAGACGATTAAAGGAAGACATGATATAGTGGGAATACTGAAGCAGTAGTCCTGACAAATGAGTGGGTAGATGGAAAGATCCTACTTAAATTGGCTGGGAGCATTACAAGCGAGCTAGCACAGACAGGAGACGAAGCTCCAAAGCGTAGGAAGAAACTAAAGAGTGGGCAGAGATAAGGGAGGAAGTAGAGAGAAGAGAAAAAGAAGAGAAGGAAGAACAAGACAAGATGTGAAGGAAACGACAACAAACAGAAGAGAGAGACAGGGAAGAGAGAGAAAAGAACAAGCAGCAGAGCTAGAGGAAACAGCGCTGAGAAAGGCTGAAGAAGAAAAAGGGACACTGTTGCAAATAAAGAGAGAAAGGAGAAGGTTAGACATTGAGATCCAAGTTAAGGAGCGCTGACACAGAGAAGAAGAGGAGGATAGGAGACGAGAGCAGGAGAAAGACTGAAGGAGAGAAAGGCATTCTAAGAGGTCCACAGAAACTAAAACCGAATTGACACGATTAAATGGCTGTCATGACCACTGTGAGGGGGCACAAGTTGTGCCACAAGCAGGCTCCCACCAGAACCCTGAGGGCCTTAAAGCCACTGCAGGAGGGCTCCTGGAGCCAGTCCTGGCGCCTTTGGCAGCAGGCTCATATGTAGGAAGGAAGGGCTGTTTAAACTAGGTCCCACTTATATACATGGACCTTTAAATCCAACATGGAAGCACCCACACAGTCTAGTTCTAAGAACCAAGCCATGCAGTATAGTGTTTTGGGTGTGGCAGGCCTGGAACTACATTCCCTGGTACTACTTTACCTGGGCTATATAAACCACACCCTGACTGCAGAACACGCTTCGTGTTATTCTGCAACCAGCAGCGTGACTCCCACTGTGTCCAACTCCTGGTCTTCAGCATCTTCCTGTAATCCTGCAAGAACAAGAACAAGATTATTCTATTTTACCTGAGAAAACACCATCCAGCACTCAGCATCTCAACTGGGCTGCAATCTGTGGAAACCGAGAGAAGAAGAAACATCACTGACCTGTGAGTACTAGCCTAAGGACTTTCGGCGAACCGCTACCACAGCTGCTGTTCGAACATTGCGACCTGCAATAACGAGAAAGGGAAAAACAATATTAGAACGCACACTTCCAAAATATCGAATTCCATCAGCCTTACCTGAATTCCATCGCGCTACACCACGCTTGCATCCGGAGCACCACAGCAACATCTGCAAAGGAAAAGAGACATATTCAGGTTTGCTTTCAATATTAAACAACCGCATATCGCTGTACTTACCTTAACGGATTCTGGGGGCCTGTTTTTCATCGCGCTCTCATCCACTCGCAGCACCACAGAGGCCTGTGAGGAGAAGAAGAAGAAAACACAGGTTAGCTTTAAAAGACAATAAAGGCGCTGCGCTTTGCACTTTTTCTTACCTAGAAAACGTGCCTCTCCATCCGGCATGCCAGCATCAAGACCTTCGCACCTGAAAAGAAGGAGATAAAGACATTAACGAATTCCCACCATAAACAGAACAAAGACTTACAATTAACAAACCTACCTGCCTCACAGCAGATTAGAGGTCACAGCAGGCCTGGGCCCAAGGAAGGCGTACTGCACCAGTGAAGCAACTCGGGCAGCTCGCCAACAAACGTCAAGCGCCCCTGCACAAGAAACGCAGGACGGATAGCTCATCATACAAATAACTAAGGTGAGAATAGAACCCAGTGGGAGATTCACCCATTAGAGACAGTTATAACGAACCCTCCCTTCTGTAATTGCAGATTCATTATTCAGCACTGGGCAACCACACATCCAGGGTTCCATATCTCAGAGCCTTCCAGACGCCCCCGGGGATATCAGGTGAGTGTAACAATGGTGATGAGGAGAGGGGATACAAAGGAGAATAGGGGAGTTTTATAGGAGCAGGAGAGCTAGTGTAGCTGCCCAAATGATGAGCAGGAGTGCAGCAGGGCCTCCGGCAATGGGGGAGCACGATTCTGTGGATAGGGTGAAGGAGAAACAATGGGGGAAAATAATGTCAAGGAAGCATAGCTTTCAGGAAGAAAGGGAATAGGACAGTGACGATAGTATGGGGACCATGGAGTCAGACAAGGACTGTCAGGAAAGTGACGATGACGAAGGGAGGACGCGTTGCTGCCCTTCCAGAGAAGTAGGCCCCAATAGAGACATATCATGGGGAGAAAGGGAAGACATGGGAAGAGACGAGGGAGAACCTGAAGGTTGACTGAAGCGTCCAAGGGATAGATTGGACAGTACAGAGGCTTAGAGCCTTGCCAGGATGGAGGCGGATAGACAAGAGTGTTCACAGCCACTTAAGACATGGGGATTGATTGATTGATATTTTATTTCTATCGCGCTCGTACACAAGTGTTTCAGAGCACGACAAGGCAAGGGAGGGGAACAGGGGAGAACAAAACAGCGATCTTACTAGGCCCAGTGACATTGAGAATGCGCAAGTGCATGGGAGAGGGGGGAGGGGAAAAGTCCATGGAAGGGGAGAGGTGGAAAGTACGAAGCAGAGGAGAAACAGATAAATAACAATAAATAAATAATAAAGGCAACAAAGAGTGGTAATGCAGCCAGCAATTTTCAAGTGCTAGGTTTAAGGCAGCAGACAGGGTTGGTCTGATAAGTGCAGGAAGAAAAAGGGGGGGCTGTATGAGTACAGATACAGACCCCAGTGCAAGGGGTGGCCCAGAGGCAGTGCGGGAGGGTGGCAGGATGAGCAGGTACCTGGGCCCAAAAGACAGAGGGTGGCCAGGTGCACGGTGCCAGGAGAGAACAGATCAGCAGGGGAGAGCGGGAGCTAAGGCAGAGGAAAAGAGGAAGGTCTTGAGGTGCTTCTGGAACCAGAGATGGTTCTCCTCAAGTTTTAGAGTGGGAGGCTGTTCCAGAGGGAGGCCCCAGCTGAAGACAGAGATCTACCCCCAGCTCGTTTCTTAGAAAAACGACTGACCCTGAGTGAGTTGGAGGTAGAGGAGCGAAGAGCTCGAGAGGGGAGGTATTTGCGGAGGGATAGCTGAAGGTATTTTGGACCCAGGTCCCAGAAAGCCTTGTGGACAATGCAGAGGGTTTTGAATTTAATCCTTGCATCCACTGGGAGCCAGGGGAGAGATTTCAGAGCTGGAGAGATACGATCCCAGGGCTTGAGGCCAAGGACAAGTCTTGCAGTCCTGTTCTGGATTAGTTGCAGTGGGCGGAGAGTAGAGGCAGGTAGATTCAGAAAGAGGCTTACAATAGTCCAAGCTAGAGAGAACCAGGGCTTGAGATACCATGAGCTTCTGGGGGAAGGAGAGGAAAGGCAGAGTACCTCTGAGGAGGTGCAATCGGAAATTTGACTTTTTAGAGACCTCAGAGATGTGGGCAGAGAAGGAAAGGGTGGAGTCAAAGATGACCCCGAGGTTCTTAGCCTCGCAGGTGGGGGTAGGAGGAGGGCCAAGGGAGGCCGTCCAAGAGAGTGAGACATGACGGGTGAAGCCGACTGTTACAGTTTCTGTTACTAGAGAAGGGTGGCAGACGACAACAATATATATAGTAGCAACAGATGGATAAGGATAATTTGAGGTGTAAGTTACCCTCGCTGACTGGAAGGGCTGAGAAATGGATTCATGTATTAGAACGATTGATTGCAGGGATGACAGTGGCAGTGGGCAACCTGACAAGCTTGCTGTCACCTATTCCTAGGGAGGTAGCAGACAACGTTTGGAAAAGGGCGCGCTATCCCGGAGTGACAGCACAGAATACGGCACACCGTTCAATAATTGCCAGGCAGCCATATGGCAAGCTCTAAGGGTACAGTACCCAGACACAGACACATACACATCCGACATAAGCATGATCATGGCATGTAAAATGCGTGAAGAAGAAGACCCACTTCAATACATACAGGTGATACAAGAGCGAACTGTGGGATAAATCTGTTGGGTTATTTTATCACATATTATGCCATGGGCGACCAGAACAAGTACAGAAGCAGTTGAAGAAATTGCTGGGGTTGGGGGCTAAACCGTGGTCAGAAATTCAGCTAACTAGAGTGCATTATTGTCGGTTAATGCAGGAGAATGCGCGAAAGAATTATGAGGAGAGAAAGGAGGAAGAGCAGAAGTTAATGCAGAAGAAGCTGTCCAAATATAGAATGGAAGGGGTGATTCTGATGAGTGGAGAGGGAGTAGTTGTGTTAATATTGGATCCCATATGACAATTCATAATTCCAAAATAACAGAGAGTATTCACGCTGTGACTACCCTGGATCACTCTTGTTCTCTTGGTGTGTAGTAAGAGCCCCCCCTATCAGCATTGGGCCCTCCCTGCAATGGACGGCGGAGGAGTGCCCAGTCCTCACAGGGTCCTCACAGGGAAACCCTCTGGGGAATAAAACCCTGCTCCTTCGTGTTCACCAGAAAGAGTTGAAAGACTCTTCGCCTGCTTGCAGTTCAAGTGTTCACTGGGTATTCGAGTTTCTTACTGTTATCCCTGGAGAGGGGAGAAAGAGCTTTAAGAAAGTACAACTCAATATAAAGAGAAAGATCACCAGGACATGTAATGAAGGATTATACCCTTTGAGGTCTTGGAGGTTTTTATACAATGAAGTCCTTGACGAATGAAAGAAGGAAATGCAGTTCTGTATGAAAGAAAGAAGATGTTGTATTTATACAATGAAGTCCTTGACGAATGAAAGAAGGAAATGCAGTTCTGTATGAAAGAAAGAAGATGTTGTAAGCTCTGTGTTTCTTTTTCTTTTTTTAAACATCTTTATTTATTGTTTTCAACCAGATTCATACATGGAAGGATAATAATACAAGAATTTTAAACAACACCATAAAACCTCACCATATATTATAATACATCAAGCATATACCAAAAAGGTATATATAAAATAAAAAAAGGAAATAGAATAACAATTAAATAAATAAATGAAAACCAAAATTAAAATTTATACACTGAGTTAATAAAGCTCTTTGGCAAAAAACTACTTTCCATAACACATGGGGCCTCATTACGAGTTAGGAGGTAAGGGAAAAACGATGCCGGTAAAGGATTACCGGCATTGTTTACCGCTCTGGTCCATTACGACCCACCGACCCGCTATTAGCGGTACCGTAAATAACGATGCCTCTAATAGCAGCATGGGTGCGGGCATGTGACCTCACATGCCGGCAATAGCGGCATGGCGTAAACAGGATCTGAACACAAGTAATGTGGACATGCTAATAACGGCCTAGAGAAGACCAAAAAGTACCTTACCGGCATGGAGCTAATACTGGCATCGCGGACCACCCGTAAACGGCCATGTGCAGTGTTCCCAAATGCCACAGGTGCACACAATCACCACAGGTGGAGGCAATATAGACTGGGCCAGCACAAAAGGAGCACACCCCACCCCTTCCCACACCCAATCACACACAAAAATGATTCCAATACTAGTAGCAATGCTGGGGCTGGAGGACATGATTGCAGTGGAACTCCAGCAACAACAACAACAACAACAACAACAACAACAACAACAACAACAAGCAGCACACAGGAGACGCAGGTGGAGAAGGAGGGTGAGGCAGGCACAGCCTGCACCACCATTGCAGGCAGTTGTACCACACAGGCAGCCCCCAATCCCTTGAATCAGGACCAATCCATTCAGCCTAACCCCTGAGCAGATCCACACCCTGTACCGTCTGGACCGGGACACCATCACCCCCATTGTGGGCATGATACATAACGACATTGCCAGCCTCATATACATCCGTACCGCCACCCCCCTCTACTGAAGGTGGTGTCTGTGCTCCACTTCCTGGCCACAGGCACCTACCAGCACACAGTTGGACAGATGCATGGCATATCACAACCATTATTCTCACACACGCTGAACCAAGTGCTCAATGCCCTCCTGAAGCACACAGGCGACCACATTTTCCTACCACGGACAGCCCAGGAGATCTCCAACACCAAAGTTGGTTTCCATTCACTGGCCGGCATCCCTGGTTGCATTGGCGCCATCGACTGCACCCATGTTGAATTGGTGGTCCCACATGCCATGGAGGCAGTGTACCGCAACCGTAAGTTATATCACTCAATCAACGTGCAAATGGTATGTGACTCAAACAAGATCATCACACATTGTTGTGCCCGATTTCCCGGATCAACCCATGATTCAATGTTCATGCGGAACTCCACGATACCACGCTACATGGAGCGACACGCTGGGCACAGATCCTGGCTACTCGGTGAGTTGCATGTCAGGCTCATGGCATCGCGATGTGGGTAGGTGATTGGGGGGTGAGATGCGTACTTCACCTGGCTGAGATGGGTGGGGGAGAGATGCATACTTCACCTGGCTGAGATGGGGGGGAGATGCATACTTCATTGGCTGAGATGGGTGGGGGGAGAGATGTATACTTCACCTGGCTGAGATGGGGGTGGGGGAGATGCATATTTCACCTGGCTGAGATGGGGGGGGAGATGCATACGTCACCTGGCTGAGAGTGCCTGAGAGGATGGACCATGCTCATACCCCAAAGCAGGCCAGACTGGACCTGACACCTGACCCCAAAATGCAAAACCTAAGCTGCCCTACCATGAAAATGATGCAGTGCTACAACCATTCCATAGCCATCAACATGTACACTGCACATAATCAGACCGTAGCCCCACAACAAAATGCAGCGACAAGCAATTAGTATGGCCAATGCACAGCACCAAATACCATCATCAAAAAGGACAGTTGTCCATTACTGCGTACAAAGGAGTCACATGAGGGCAAAATACATGAACACACCCCTACACCAACACAGAGGTCCACCAAAACAGCATGTCAACATTTGTCGTGCAGAGTGAGATCATCATGAGTCTGCTACCAATGGTGACAGGATGAAAGCATACAATTGTCTACACATCACCCAGATCATGGAAACAACCGGCGTGGATTACCACAGTGAATGAGCACTCACAAGGAACAGGACACCCCTGCGCCCACTAGACGATGCCACGCACACTTGTTGATCAGATGAATTCACACTTTGCAGTTACATCATGAGGCTCTATTCATGCATGGATATGTGGGTGCAAACAGGAAATAAATGCATGCTATGGTGTCATTGATACAGGTCCCATATGATGTGATCACGTACACATAACCATTGTTGCACACATGCAGGTGATGCAGGCTATCCCTTGAAGAGGTGGCTCCTTACCCCAGTCCAGAACCCGCAGAACAGGCACGAAGAGGACTACAATCATGTGCATACAAGTACCCGTGTGGTGATTGAGCAGACATTTGGCCTTTTGAAGGCACGGTTTCGCTGCCTCAGCAGGTCTGGTGGGGCACTCCTGTATGGGCATGAGAAGGTGGCAAGATCATCATGGCGTGTGTCATGCTACACAATATGTGCATCAGACGGAATGTGCCTCTGCCCCCTGACGCTGAACTGCAACCACCTGACGATGAGGATGAGGAGGGTGGAGATGGGGCTGCACTTCAGGGAGGCAGCGATGCACAGGAGGGACGTGCTGTGCATCAGACTTTGATTAACCAATGTTTCTAGCACACATGGATGTGGAGTGTGACATGGAGGTGGGACTCAGGGCACTGGGTGCGTCAGGGACATGGACACTGTAGACTGTTCACCAATAAAGCACACATACACAATAAGCAATGTCCACTCATGGGAATTCTGATTTCACAGGTGTATTGAAGAAATATAACATATTAAGTGCGCAAGCCCTCCACCCCACACACCCTCTCCCCTCTACCCCTCCCCCCTCAACTTCCCCACACATGGTGTGCACTTGCATGCACCATTAGTCTTCAGGAGTCCAGAATGGCAGGCTGCACCTACACCCCTTTTCCACTGGCATCGGGTGGACCCCTGTCTGACCTGCGCAAATTCCGGCTAGACCTACGCAGGGGGCTGGTCTGTCTGGAGCTGGCACAGGAGGAGGTTCCTGGTTGTTCAACCACCTGTGTGGAACGCAGGGCCTCCAAGGCTTCAACCATGCGGGTGAGGACGTGCCTCACAACCGCCAATTCATTGCAAATGTTAGCCGAAGTTGACTCATTGGCAGCTTTGAGGGATGCTGCGCAATCCCTAAAATCCTCCCTTGCCTGGCCACTTTCATGGATTTGCTGGGTCACCAGTCCTTTCAGCTCCTCCTGGCGCTGTTGTATTACCCTGATCCCCTCCTGCCTGTCCCAGACACTGGCGGATGTTGATGGTGCATGCGGAATGGTTGGGTCCTCATGCATGCTCCCTGTGGGGCTGAGGCACCCTGGCCATGACTCCACCACAGACAGCTCATGGCTGCTTGCATACTGATTGCTGGGTGGGGAGAGTTGGGGTGACTGCAGGGGGCATGTAGCAGTAGGTGTTCCGGGTGTCGGAGTGTTTGTTCATCATCAGACACAGCTGCCGTGGCAGCTGTCTTCCCAACAGTGCTGCTTGCAGTGGATAGCGTGCCTTCAGCCACTGGCTCCTGTGTGGATGTGGCTTGTGTGGGTGCTGTGGTGGTATCCCTAATGCAGATTTGTGCTGTAGGTTCCTGGGTTATGTTGGGCTTGCGCAGTAGTCCAGGTTGCCCTCTTTCCCTGGATGTTGAGGGTTGGTTTGCTCTCTCCATGCCCCTGGACTTCTTGGCTGGTGTCGCAGCCTCCTCCCTGGGGTCATGATGTTCACTCTCAGATTGTGTGCCGCTGGGTGACCAAGAGAGGGAGAGCATTAGTGATGGGTCTACGTGCATCAGGCATGCATTGGGGTAGCTCCATTTCTATGGAATGGCAGGTATTTGGCGTTGGAGTAGTGCCATACGGGTTGCTTGCCTTTTGGGTGGGTCATGCAGGGATGCGTCTGGGATGATACATATATAGGGTGCATCATGCATGTGGACAAGATGGTGCTGTGAACTGCCTGTAGGCAGTCTTGCGAACATGTGTCTGGTGGACCCTGCTTTGCATCATTGCACTGTCAGTTCCTGAGGGACATCATTGTGTTATTCTTTGCAGTGGGTAATTTGGGACACCTACCTGCATCAGCCGATGACGGGGCTCCACGCTCCATATCCCCAACTCCCTCGATTGCCTCCATCCCGATGTTGCCCGCACAAGTCTCCTCCCAGCGTGTCATCTTTATGGGGGGAGGCAGCACCACCACCTGTTTTCATCCCCTGGCTACGGTTAGCAGAGATGATGTTACGGACGCGTAAGCGCAGGTCGTCCCAGCGCTTCCGGACATCTTTCACTGTGCGCGGGGTGGTGCCAACGGCACTCACTTTCCGTGCCACCTCCGTCCATATCTCTTTTTTCCGCATCAATGCAGGTCGCCGCATGTCATTGGAGAAGACAACATCCCCATTTTCTGCCAAGGTATCTGCCAGCATGTTGAGCTCTTCTTCTGAGAAGCGCTCCTTGCGCAAGCGCACAGCACCTTTTTTTAGTGCCTTGGGCATTGTAACATGCTGCAGGTATATGTTAGAACAGGTGTGGTGGTGATATGGGTCCTGGTTACAGAGGTTGGCAATGGATTGTGTTTTTAAAGATGGCCGCAGTGCTCTTTCCCGTTCCTGTGCGGTGACGCTACTTCCGGTTCCGCTTATTTGCGGTGGCCGCTATTAGCAGTGACCGCTAATAGCGGTCACCGCTGATAGCGGTAACCGCTAATGCTGGAGGCATAGATGGCGGTGGAGCTATCTGCGCTTCGCACAATGCCGGTAAGGGCGATTATTCGGCCTTTAGCGTTACCGACAAGGCGCAAGGCTCATGCCTGCGTACTCGTAATAGCCCTCTAATAGCGGGCTTGGATCAACACGGACACAGGGCCTCATTACACGGACGGCGGTAAGGGTTAACGGTCACCGTTAATGGCAACAGTGACCGTTAACCCTTACCGCCGTACTACGAGGTCCCTTTGCGGGTTGGAGGATTTAACACCTGCTTCTTGCAGGCGTTCAAATCCAACCCGCTAAGGGACCTCGGAGCTAATTACGGCACCGCAAAATTGCGGTGGCGTAAGTAGCGCCTTCCCCATTTCCATAGAGCCCTATGGGGCAGAAATGGGAATGGGGAAGGGCAATGGCGGAAAGGGGATTTACCGCCCCTCCAACCTTGGAATGGGGCGGTAAATCCCCTTTCCGCCAAGGCGGTGCCGGTATTTTACCGGCATGAGCCATGGCGCTAATAGCGCCATGGCTCACCGCCTTCCGTGTAATGAGGCCCACAGTATTTGCTCCATGCCGGTAAGGGCAGTTACTTACCTCCTAACTCGTAATGAGGCCCATAGACTAGTACAGAGGTCAACAAACACAAACACACAATTAAAAAAAAAAATACAAATAACACTATTCATCCAACTAAAATGTCTTATTAATCATCTTCACTATCTTGCGCCCCACTACCATACAAATCAATGAAAGATTTCCATAAGGACCAATAGTTCTAAGTGAGGTGTTGCTCCTATGCAAGAAACTTCTCACCTTCGTGAATGAAGGCTCCTGTCGCGGAAGAAGTTCTTCAGAATCTGGTGACAGGGCAACGTTAGATTTACCTGCAATGAAGGAAACCGGAGTGCTTTAGTGTCGACAAAATAGGGTTTAGAATATTGGTGATCGAAAATGCTAACAGAGATTCCAACTGCTGTATTTGGGGTTTTCTCAATGTGTTCTGTCAAGACACTCATCTGTTTGCATGATGGGTTGAATTACAGAAACAGACTGGATCTGGAAAGAAAGGATACTTTAGCAATATCTCTGTGTATGTCAAACATGGGAAAGATGTACTTGATAACAGCTATGCGTACTGTTGCCGGGCAACAGGATAGCGTTCCCAGAAGACGGCAGCCGCAGACTTGTCTCACCTTGTAGGTGTGGTGGATGGGAATCAGAGCTGAAAGATCGGGAAAGAGGAGAAGTGACATGAGGCTCCTAGGGCTTCCATGTCAGATATCAAAACATAAAATGAAAAGAAATTGTTAAATGCCTAACTGAGTAAAGAGATGAAAAAGAATGAACAATTGCAAATATGTTTCTTTTCATGATGACTTAACGAATTTGTCTCGCCCACATAGGTTCAACATGAGCCAATGCGACGAAACGGCTGGGCAGGCTGAAATGTTAGATAGAAATAGGGATGCCACTAGGGTCAGTAGATTAAGTAATTTGGAATGCATGAGGATTTACAGGAACACTTTTGTAGCACATATGAGGGAGAGGGCGATGACATTCCCAAAGCAAGAGAAAATGCCTTTACAGAAGGAGAAATTTATTTCATAGACGGGGCAGCATCCATAAACTCAGAGACAGGAGAGAAACATGTGGATGGCAGTAGTGCGCATGGAAGAAGACACATACGAAGTGATTGTTCAAAAGCGCCTCCCCTCACACTACTCTGCACAAGCAGCCGAACTGACTGCACTAATCAGCACGTTGCACACAGCCAAAGATTGTGCCGTGACAATATATTCAGACTCAGCTTACGTCACCACCACAGTTCACTCAGGGCTATCACGTTGGCGAAGGAGAGAGTTCAGAAGAGCAGACGGGTCCCCCGTACAACATGCCATGTTGCTAAATGAACTAATAGAAGCTTTAGCAGAGCCATCGGTAGTAGCGGTGGCTAAATGTGAAAAGTAGCATAAAATGTTTTAGATAATTTGTTATTTAATGTGTAACATATTAGCTTAGGTAGTGACCACAGTGACCGGACCCTGACCTGCGTGGAGCACAAGATGTTTGACGTCCGTCATCTCGTCAGCCACTCAGCCAACCAGGAGGAAGAGATGCCACCCACACCAGCAGCACCATATCGCCTAGCCAATCGGGTCCATTTAGCATTGTTTGTTAGAGTTACTTTAATTGATATAAATATAAGTGTGATGTAAATGAGGAGGTAGGGTTTTTTTGGGTTATTTCCTAGCTGGAGAAATAAACCATCCTTTGAACTCTTGCAGCCGGGTCTCAGTGCCTCCTTCCCCGACAAGGGGTTGTGTCGGTATTTTATTTTCTCTCACACGTAGTAAGGCGGGGAAAGGCACCTTGTTTTAGACCCAGCAATTCCTTATCCTGGGCTAAAGACACTTCTCGCCGTTCAAATAGCCTCCCAAACTCTGCTAAAAACCCATCCCAGTTATATAACAGAGGATCATCTTTCTGCATCAATGGCATTGCCCATGCCGCTGCGTCTCCTGTCAAATATGAAATTACAAAAGCTGTCCTAGCTTGAATTGTCTCAAATGCAGCAGGTTTGCATAAAAAATGTAACCTGCATTGTGTAATGAACATGATGTATTTTTGAGGATCCCCTGAAAACCTTTCTGGCGCAGCCAGTGGTACATTGCTAGGGGGTTGTACTATGACTGTAGGGTTTTGACTAGAAGAGGCACCCATACTGCTAGGGCTAGCCCTTCTAACGGCATCCTCTGCGCTACCAAACTTTGTACTTGTTGTTTTAGATTATCAGATTCTTGTCTGGCCTGAACTAATTCCATCTGAATATCCTGCAATGCCTTTAGCACATCGGCCAAAGGCGGAGGAGTCGCTTCCATTTGGCTTGGGTGGTTGTATGTATCCCAATTTGGGGGTGGCTTATTATGTCAAGATACACAACCAAATAGGGAAGAGCGGTCGACACTCTCCCCCGAACCACAGAAGCCGAATGAAGTCAACCCTCCCACCGTGGTTGGCACAGGTGCCTGGTATAGTGAACAGGACACCACGTGGCAGCCAGTGGGGGGAAGAGGGTTAGGAAGAGGTTGTGGACAGGGTGGGGGATATAGGGAAACCGGGAAAAGGTTGAAGGAAACCCTAGTGTGGATAGGTCGAGGGAAGCAACAGGAAAAAACCCTACACTACTAACCCTGCTTAGTTCCTGAACATGACATACTTGTAACTTCCTTGAGAACACCACAGCACATCTTAATACATGTACCACAATGCACATTGACATAAAACACTACATAAAGCAAGCAGGATGAAACATACAATGGAGAAACTTACTCTCCTCATGAAGGATATAACACATGGCCCATTTTGGGCTAGCACATAGCAGTAGTGATCACCAAGACATGAAAACACATGTACACAGAAAAGTAACCCTATATGCCTGTTGACTGAGGATTGGTGTCTGAAAGTCCTGGAGAAGGACTTGCATACCAGGGCGTAGTCCCTAACAATGTTCGTATACAATGCAACCGTAATTCAGACTCAGTACTGGACCAGTGGAGTACATGGCCACCCCCTCTGCACCCCAACCTTTCAATAACCAAATGTTTGTGGTACAAAGAACTCAAAAACATGGAAAAATACTCATGAGGCAGTTATCTGAAGTCCGGGAGGCTCAGAAGCCGTCCCAGGCGCTGGATGAAACAGCACTTCACAGCGGCAGCCTTGCTTGCAACTCGAACCGCCTGGTCACCGCCCGCCGCCGTCTCTGTGGAAATTCACTCCGACATGGAGCTCCGCACACACCCACAATAAGCCACACCTGCCGTACGCCGTGTGGACTTAATAAACCGTTCCTAATCAAACTCTGCTGGCCACACGCACGCACGGCGGGGAACTAGCAGTCTCCACAAGTTCTCATGGGATTTGTAGTATTTGCCCTATTTGTTCAGTTTCTGGCGTCCCTTGAGTCCCGAACAGCCCCTAATCCTGACAAGTTCCCTACCTGCTACCCAGATAATGGAGTTTCAGGGAAGAGCACCATTAGCGGAAACTGAGCTATGGATAAGGAGGGGATGTTTAATATTCCCTACGGAATCATTACGGTGGTAGGATAGCACAGGCAAGTCAGTGATTCCGGTGCCATTACTGCAAATTGCACTCACGCAATTGTACCATCCCACTCACTTAAGCAGGGATGTACTTCCTGCACATATTGGGGAAGAGTGGTTTTGACCAAATACATAGCTGCATTTATTGCATAATTGTACTGTGTGTAAAAAATTCAATGCAGGCCATACAATGCGAGTAGTGTGAAGATCAACCGCCCAATTGGGCCTTTCCAACACCTCTATCTAGACTATGTCGACATGATTCAGGTCTGCCAAGGGTACCGCTATATGATAGTGGTTGTATGCCATTTTTGCTGGTGAATCGAAGCTGGTTCCTGTTCACACCCCGAAGCCCTCAGAGCAGCAATATTCCTTGTTATAGAGGTGTTCCTGCAATGGGGTGTGTGCAAGGTCCTGCGTTCAGACAATGGGCCTCATTACACGGACGGCGGTAAGGGTTAACGGTCACCGTTAATGGCAACGGTGACCGTTAACCCTTACCGCCGTACTACGAGGTCCCTTAGCGGGTTGGTGCTTTAACGACTGCTTTTTGCAGGCATTAAAAACCAACCCGCTAAGGGACCTCGGAGCTAATTACGGCACCGCAAAATTGCGGTGCCGTAATTAGCGCCTTCCCCATTCCCATAGAGCCCTATGGGGCAGAAATGGGAATGGGGAAGGGCAATGGCAGAAGGGGGATTTACCGCCCCACCGACCTTGGAATGGGGCGGTAAATCCCCTTTCCGCCAAGGCGGTGCCGGTAATTTACCGGCATGGTCCAGGGTGCTAATAGCACCCTGGATCACCGCCTTCCGTGTAATGAGGCCCAATGAGACTTTTGAACACATAACAGCCCTTCTAGGAATTACACATAAGTGAATGGAGTTTGCGAATGCCTCACTGTCACATGTCTCTCCCCTTCTCACCTGTTTTTCCTGTTTACTTGCAACCTTCTTTTGTGACTTCTTTCGCACGGTCCGGGATTTGTAGAAGCCCATGCGCGGGTCTTCGGATTCCAGCGTGCTTCGTTCAGATTGTCCGGGACGGAACCAGGAAGGAACAAGGTCCGCGTGCGGAGGCACGGAAGCCGTGACTCGAGCGCGGCGAAAATCCAGGAAAGTTCGGTAAAGTTTGAAGGGTGAAAGGAAAGGAGGAGGAATCAAGGAACCGGGAAATAGAATTCAGGAGATTAGCCCCGAGCGAACTCCGGCAGCACACGTCCAGCTACGGCGAGCAGTAGCGTTGAGATGCACAGAGCCGCGGGGGCATGTCTGTTTTGTAGAACGTAGAGCATGTAGCGCAGGGACTGGAAAGCGGCGTTCCGCATCAAGGGGCCATGTTGGAAGGATTACTGAGTTCAATCCCCTATGTGTCAGGGACCACGAAGTCCAGAAGGGACGCAGATGGCGGTTCATGATAGTATGCCTCCTCTGAAGCCCTGCTCCTCTGGGTTTGCCCGGATGTATAAGATGGTATCTTCGAATCAGCCTGGGAGCATTCATCTCTGACACGGGTTCCCAGGTGCACTCACTGGGAGGGTATCCTTTCCATTCGACCAAATATTGTAGTTGACCACGTCGTATCTAGCATCACAGATTCTGGAAACCTCATATTCGAGTTGGTCATTGATAATCACTGGGGTAGATCTTGGAGCAGTTCGAGAGAGCTGAACATAAGGTTTCAACAGAGAATTGTGGAAGACTGGATGGATCCTTTTCCATGATTCTGGTAGCCGAAGTTGAAAGGCCACTGGATTGACGATTTCTTTTATAGAAAAGGGCCCATAATACCTGGGAGCCAGTTTATTTGGTCGCAGATGTCGAGGAAGGAGTTTCGAGGATAACCAGACTTTATCGCCTACTGAGTAAGAAGGCCCAGGTCTTCTTTTAGAGTCGCCATGATGTTTAACGTCTTTTCGGGCCTTTTCTAAGTGTTCCTTTGCTTCTTTGTGAACATTAATAAGGGTTTAAATCCAGGAATCAACAGTAGAAACTGGGGTAGGGTGCGGGAGAATGGAAGGTAGAACTGAAGGATGAAATCCTTGACTACAGAAGAAAGGACTGTTGTTGATAGCTGAATAATCCGAATTGTTGTAAGCGAATTCGGCCACAGGTATTAAGAGTGACCAATCATCCTGGACCTTGGTGGCAAAGCAACAAAGATACTGTTCCAGAGTTTGGTTTACACGTTCAGTGGCTCCATTGGTCTGTGGGTGATAACCTGAGGACAAGGCACGTTGGATTCCCAGTATACGACATAATTGTTTCCAGAACTGGGATATGTATTGGGGTCCTCGGTCAGAAATGATCTTGGAGTGTAGCCCATGAAGCCGGAATATGTGTTCCAGGAAGATTCCGGCGAGTTCAGATGAGGATGGCAGTTTGTATAAAGGTATACAATGAGCCATATGGGTGAACAAATCAATGGTAACCATCATAGTTGTGCATCCCCTGGAAGATGGTAGTTCCACGATAAAATCTGTGGCGATGAATTCCCAGGGTCTTGTTGGTGTTGCTGGTTGAAGCAGTAGACCTGCCGGTTTATTATTATCATGTTTGTTCTGATTGCAGACTGCACATGCCTGGATATGGATCCGGATATCCTCTTTCATCCTCGGCCACCAAAATTGTCTATGTATTAAACTGAGGGTGTTGGTGATGCCACGGTGTCCTGAATGTAAAGTATCATGACATAGGCTTGTGATCTTTTGCCGCAGTCCAGGAGTGGGGATGACCAAGCGATTGTCCTTGAACAGATTTCAGTCCCTTGTCTTGAGTTTCCATTGATTGTTTCTCTTAAAATCCTTCCAGGTTTCAGAGGACTGAGTTTGAATTCGAATATCCTCTAGTAGGGTGATTGCTTGGGCAACAAATATTGTGTGGGGAAGCATCTTAGGAAAAGTCCGATCTTCAAGGGTTTCGTAATCAGGACGTCTGGATAAGGCATCGGCTATTATGTTGTGTGTTCCAGGGACATGATGGATTTGAAACTGATATTGAACAAAAAAGAAGGCCCAACGGGCTTGACGTCTGTTTCTACATTCTAGGGATTGCAGGACTTGAAGATTTCGATGGTCCGTGCAGACCTGTTCCGGGTGTTTGGCTCCCAAGAGAAGATGACGCCAATCAGTGAAGGCTTGGTGGATGGCAAGCAGTTCTTTTTCCAGGACGGAATAATGAGTTTCACTGGGAGTCAAGGTGCGAGAAAGATAGGCGATGGGGTGTTCTAACTTATCATCAAGTTCCTGTTTTAGGACTGCCCCGATGGTGTAGTTGGAGGCATCAGTTTCTACAAGAAAAGGGCGATCAATGTCGGGTTGAGCTAGGATGGGAGCTTGTGTAAACTCCGACTTCAACCGTTGGAAAGCCGTATCTTGGGCTGAGGTCCACTGAAAGGCGGTATCCTTCTTTAGCAATGTAACAATAGGATGTACAATCTCCGAATAGACTGGTATAAATTTCCGATAGAAGTTAGCAAGCCCCAGGAAGGATTGAATTTCTTTTACAGTAGTTGGAACGGGCCAGGATAGAATGGAATCTACCTTTGAGGGTTCCATTCCAATCCTCTTAGGGCTAAGAACGAATCTGAGATAGTGAACAGTTGATACATGGAAAAGACAGTTCTCGGGTTTGGCCAGGAGCTTATGTTCACGTAGACGTTGTAAAACTGCCTTTACGTGTTCTTCATGTTTCAGATGGTCCTTGGAGTATATCAGTATGTCGTCCAGATATACAATGTTGAAGAAGAACAGCAGGTCAGAAAATACCCGTCCATAAAACGTTGGAAGACCGCTGGGGCATAAGCAAGTCCGAAGGGCATAACCAGGTATTCAAAATGGTCAAAAGGCATTCTAACAGCTGTCTTCCATTCGTCACCTTCCTTTATACGAGTTAGATGGTAGGCACCCCTGATATCCAATTTTGTGAATACTACTGCACCTCTTACTGCTTCCAGGATATCCGAGATGTGAGGCAATGGGTAGCAGTCCTTGAGAGTACACTGGTCAAGGCCACGGTAATCTAGACATGGTCTTAACTCCTTAGTATCTTTCTTGGAAATGAAAAATAACGAAGCGCCCGCCGGGGACTTGGATGGTCGTATGGTGCCATTTTCCAAGACGTATCCAGGTATTCCCGGAGGGCCCTCTTTTCAGGTTCTGATAAAATAAACATTCTCCCGAAAGGGATCACTGCTGAAGGTTCAATATCGATGGCACAATCCTCAGGTCTGTGAGGTGGAAGAGCTTGAACTGTGGCAGATGAAAATACATCTGTGTAATCCTGATAGGCCCTGGGAATTTGGATGATGTTAGAGACATGACTGGACTTTGCTGGATTTCTTGCGCGTTTTCAGAGGACTTTGGTAAGGAATCTAGGAATAAGCAGTGGGACATACAGTGTTCAGAACCAAGAAACAAGGAGCCTGCTGCCCAATTGATGTAGGGGTTATGCTTCTGTATCCAGGGCATACCTAGAACTATTGGATAATGGGCAGATCTTATGATGTCAAATTTGATCCTCTCTTGATGGTGATTTATAGAGAGTAGGATCTCTTTAGTTTGAAGGGTTATGGGTCCTGAAGATAGGGGTCTTCCATCAATTGCCTCTACAGATTGCATTGTCTCTCGAGTTTCATGTGGAATGTTGTGAGTAGTGACCCAATCATGATCTATGAATATACCCATGGCTCCGCAATCCACTACTGCCAGAATGGGGTAAGATTCTTTCTTGGAAGGCGATAGAAAGGCCTGAAGAATCACAAGCTTATTTGGTCCAGGAGAGTTCAAGGAAGGAATTGATGTGGAGCAGACATCATTCTCCCGAAACTGTGCCCCATCTAGGATCGGGAGCTGGCGTTTCCCGAACACCGTGGAGGAGCAATCGGGCACTCTCTAACAAGATGTTTATCGGAGGCGCAATACATGCAGAGACCAGTGTGAATACGGCGCATCCTTTCTTGTGGGGTAATGGTTCCACGGAATGCCCCCAGTTGAATGGGTTCTGGATCTGAGGTCGGAGAAACTGCGGGTTCTGGGCTAGAAGGGTGGTCTATGACAGCTTTTGGAATGATGATTTCGACTTCTTTTTCTCCGCCTTTCTTTCCTGGATTCCAAAATCAATTTGCAAGGAAAGGTCCAAGAGGGCCTGGAAGAAATTAGGGCGAGCTACCCTGGCTAGCTCTTCCTTTATTTCTTCATTGAAGCGTCTGTGAAAGAGAGTGAAGCAAGCCTCTTGGGACCAATCAGCTTCCTTCATAAGTTGTTTGAAACGGGTGACATAGGTAAGCATATCCTGGGATCCTTGTCGAAAATCAAGTAGAAGTTCTTGAGTGCTGTAAACCTGCTCAGGACGATCAAACATGGCCTTTAGGGCTTCCTCGAATCCATTATAATCATCCAGGAGGGCGTCGCCCGAATTGACTAGGGAGTTGCCCAGGTTAATGCGTTGCCAGTGAGGTGTGATATCATAAACCCCACCTTTGCTCTAGGGGTGGAAAAGTAGTAGGGCTTGAAGGTGAAATGCACCAAGCATGAATCAAGGAAGGCACGAAGGGTCTTTGGAGAGCCATCATATTTGTCCACCACTCCTCCCAATAACACACTTTCCTTGGTAGCAGAATCACGAGACAATACCAGCTGCTTTAAGGCAGTGTTCTCAGCTTTAAGGTTTTGAACTTTTGTGGTGAGTTCCTGCATGCCTTGCATGAGGTCTTGAACCGCGGCTTCCATCGCTGTATCCGTATCGATTTTTGGGCGTCTCAATCTGTCACAAGTCTCTCCCCTTCTCACCTGTTTTCCTGTTTACTTGCGACCTTCTTTTGTGACTTCTTTCGCACGGTCCGGGATTTGTATAAGCCCATGCGCGGGTCTTCGGATTCCAGCGTGCTTCGTCCGGGACGGAACCAGGAAGGAACAATGTCCGCGTGCGGAGGCACGGAAGCCGTGACTCGAGCGCAGCGAAAATCCAGGAAAGTTCGGTAAAGTTTGAAGGGTGAAAGGAAAGGAGGAGGAATCAAGGAACCGGGATATAGAATTCAGGAGATTAGCCCCGAGCGAACTCCGGCAGCACATGTCCAGCTATGGCGAGCAGTAGCGTTGAGACGTGCAGAGCCGTGGGGGCGTGTCTGTTTTGTAGAACGTAGAGCGTGTAGCGCAGAGACTAGCAAGCAGCATTCCGCATCAAGCGGCCATGTTGGAAGGATTACTGAGTTCAATCCCCTATGTGTCAGGGACCACGAAGTCCAGAAGGGACGCAGACGACGGTTCATGACACTCAATGGCTTGCTCAGAAAGAAAACTGCCAAAATTAAAGCACCGTTAAACAAGGGATGGCTTCAGCAACCTGAATCCGACCACCATTTAATACCTCATGAGGAGGTGACAGGACGACGCTTGCAGCTCCTACTTGCTCCTTCCACTAGATTGCTGACAGACACCCATGGTTCTGCTGTGCTGTCTTAGGTGGCAAGATGCATGATTACATTGCTTCAAGGATGGCTAGTTGCTCTTTTATCTCTCAACAGCTGCAGTCCTTATGGGAGAGATCAAAGAAAGTTGAGGAATATGACCCACCAGTTTCGAATTCCGAACTGCTGAAGCAACCACTTCTATATCCACAGTATTTGAGAAACTTTGCAAGACCCTGGTTCAAACCTAGATTCGAGAGACCTTTCAATGTAGAGCAGGCCACTGATCGCGCGGTCAAACTAAGTGGCAAGAAGGCCTGGAAATATATTGTTGACATCAAGCTCTGTCGAGGTGAGACCTCCTCCTGCCAAAATTAAGACGGTTTGACACAGGAAGAAGAACAAGAAGAAGGAGAAGCACCACAGCAAAGATTAACCCAGTCTATGACCAGAGCTAGAGAAGAACAAAACATAGAGCTGGATTAGGCACACTATTTGTCTCTCACACTAGATATTTATTGTGATAGTAAAGACATTGGCCTGGATACATGGTTTTGTACCTGCACACATCTTTTGAGAAGCACTTCCTTAGATTTGTGAACGGATGATACCACCTAGATTGTTCTTTTATGTGTTTCTTCTTTATGTGGCACAAAACCTACCCATGGAAGTCCATCCATTCTTACCCTGTTGAACAGTGCCAAGATCTGTTTGGTGTGGGAACAATTGTTTTTTGCTACACTTGCCCAATATTACAAAAGGAGAGCTTAACTAACACACTAAACCTGTAATAACATGTTTCTGAGGCTTTCCAGGTGACTTTACAGACTTTCTGGACAATACAGAGGACAACCAGTGTTGCAAAATGGGATTTGTAATTTGTACTGGTGTGTTGATGTTTTGTGTATTTTGTTCTTGCATGCACATGCTTTGGTTCCCACTAACATAACCCCTATCCCTGCTCTCATGGAAACCATATCTTTGCAGATGAATACTGCTGACAAAGAAGTAAAAAGGCTCAAATATAGTGCAGATGTAGATTTTAAACAGGTAAATTCCTATGTAACAGATACGGGCCATATATCTAACAACATGTATATAAGCACATGACTAAGGTGGGGAAAGAAACCACGCTATGTGTGCTTTCTCATTCCCTATGTCATGAGTAGATCCAGAACATTTGTAGAAATACCAACAGCTAGAGGACAATGCCTCATGCACTTGTCACTCTGTACAACCAGAGGCCAATTTCAAGGAAGATGGGCAACATTAAGATGGATGTCACAGAAGACGCTCTCGTATGAAGATAACTGTAGCAAGACCCAAAATATGATCAATGATTACTGGAACACTGACAAGACAATAGAGTACATTTATGATTGCCCACAAAAGGGAGGAGCATAAATAGTGACCCAAAAGGAAATACAATGCCACAAAACAGGACAATAGGAGATAGAAGGAATACCAGGATGCTGGGAAAGACCACAGCTATTAGTATATGGACAAGGATACACAACCGAAGGATGGAAAGAGGGAATGCTTGGGAGCAAAGCAGATGCACTCCTCACAGTTCTAGTAGAAGTGGTACAAAAGGAAAATTAATGAGGCTTGTCTCAATGAATGGGAAGCAAGTGCAAAACTGCTCAAATGGGTAGAGAACAAAGTGGGTTCCATGTCAATTCTACCGCTCGCGAGTGCTTCATTGTGTTTGAAGAATGATGGTCCAATGAATGTTCAAGAGAATAAAGGATGCAAGCAGATATCGAAGGTTGGCACTGCAGTACTAATGGACCACGTCTGGGCCTGCGGGTCCAAAGCATACATGCAATTGCCACAGAACTGGAGAGGAATATGCTCTCTAGTGCAGCTGAACACACCAGCTAGTACCCCGGAAAGACAGACAGGTGTCCTGCAACTTTGTATTCCTGACATTTGGCTGTGGTCGTAGGAGGAAACACCAGATATGGTGATCCAGTAACCAGACTAACCCATATAGATAGTATATATAGTTTTCCTTGTTTGACCAATTCCCTTCCCTAATAGGTTTTTTGGGATGTAATTTAGGTTGTGATGTCACAAGCAGTTACACCCATGTAACACATGTTTAGAGGATGAGAGCTCATGGAATCGTTGTGTTTTCTGGTATGGTACGAAATTTCTGACTATAAAAGTCTGACCCCACCAAAAGACCTAAAACACACACCACGAAAATGTCTAACTACCAAAAGTTTGAACTTTTCGTGGTATGTTTTTAGGTGTTTCGGTGAGGTCGGACTTGGGGCTGGGGAGGTGTCCCCCGCAACACCCCGCTCACTATAGTGAGCGGGGGTTGCGAAGGATACCCCTCCAGCCCCCCGCCAAATGAAAAAATAAACATTATAATAAAAAAAAAAGAAAAAGTCACAGGTTGGTCCCCCGCAACACCCCACTCACTATTCTTTACACTATAGTGACCAGGGGTTGCGGGGGAAACCCCTGCAGCTGCCTGGGAAAAAAAAGAAAAGGACCCTACTGCGCCGGTTCCTGATCACGAAAGTGAAAGGGGACTCAGTGCATCTTCAAAGGTAAGTAGGGTGGGGGTATGTTGAGGAGGTATGTTTGAGGTGTGTGTTGGGGGTGTGGGTGTGGGTGGGGGAGTGAGTGGGGGTGGGGGTGTGAGTGTGCAGGGTTTTTTAAAGTATGTTCGCATGGGAAATGTACAAACCTTTTGTGGTTCGTACATTTCTCATGCAAACTTTTCTATCGCAGAGTTTTCCGCGACGGAAAATTCATGCAGATCCGTGTTTTCCTGTTGCAATCCCTATCATTTTGATTGATTATAAAGACAGCGAACTTTGCCCTATGGTTGAGTGTTCGGTTGTTGTGGTGGGGATTTTGTTAGCACCCAAGTACCCTCTTGCTGGTAATTTGGGTGGCTGCTAAGAATGCCCCTGCCTATCCTTTACAGCCTACCCGAGGAAAACGGGAAGAGCAAGCTGATGTTTGTTATTGTCATGTAGAAACCTTAAGTACATATGAAAAGAAAATGACGAAGAAGATCATATGAGTAATATAGAGTACTCATCCAACAGAGGTGAAGGACTTTGGCGCATCATAAATCAGATGGGAGGAGAACTAAGAGAGAGCAAAGGCTGGGAGCTTCATGTCAGCTGTGCAAGGAAGGCTGAAAGAGACAGGGATGTGCAGTTTCCAAACCTGGAGGAAAGCTGGCATGTGAACCCTTCCAGGGTGAAACCCAAAGCAAGAGAAATTGAAGGACGGAAGTCGCATATGAGCAACTGAGTCCACAGTGGTGGCGTGACCGAGAGTCAGTGGACTGGCAAGACCAATAACGATGATGAGACCATTTACCCGATTAGAGCATGAAGCGTGCACAGTGAAGAGAAGGAAGCCGAGAGTCAAGAAATCAAGCTTACAAATGAAGGAGAGAATCCTGCCCTTAATGTAGGACCGGCAACGTTAACCTTGAAAGCTAAAGCTAACAGGGAATGTGGGAGACTTGGGAGGGATACAGAGAGTAATAAAGGGAAGAATGATACTCGTCCCAGTGGGGACCCTATGTTAAAGTTACCAGAGAAGAGTGGAAATCTTTATGAGAACAATCATACTCATCCCAATAAGGAGGGAATAACAGAGAAAGTGTATTATTACTAGAACAATGATACTCAGCCCAGTAAGCTTTAAGTGGTGGGGAAGAGTGACAATCATTACTGGAACACTCATCCTCATCCCAGAAAGGCATACTTTAAACAGCATTGCATAGCAATTTTCTGTTTAATTATGTAGGTTTGCTAATTAAATTGACACTTGTGTAGCAAAGCTATATTTAAGTTACCCTGCTCATTTAAAGCACAGTTCACCCTGCAGTCACTGCAAGTTCAAATGGGCTAATGGAGTGAGAGTGCAGCAGCAACCCTCTCCTCCATTCTTAAGTGCCAAAGGCCTGTGTTGGAGTGCAAGGCAAGATTTTGTTTTCTTTTTAAATAATTGTTAACTAGATGTAATTGGGATGATACCTCTATTAAGCTAACTATATCCTGTCTGGCAAAGACCAGAATGTGTTAACTTTTTTTTTTTTAAAAGACAAAAAGACAGTCATGTAATTCCATTCCCAAAAATGTAAGTTGTTACATAATGCATTATAACAGTATTGCTATTGTAAAACACCGCTGTGTCTCCATGCTTTACAGTAAAATGTAGGTTAGCGCATCTAAAGCTCATAGTTTCAATTATATTTCATTTAATTGAGGAAGATGCATCACATTGAGGAATGAACACTTTTGAAAATGTGCATGATCACACGGGCAAAGTTTTCTGTGGAAAACCTACGTCTTCGACATGCTTATTGCATATATCTGTGCAACTGGTGCTCAACCCATGAGCTGATCCCACACTTGTTGGCATTCTATCTTATCACCTTGTTGCTTTATACCAGCTACCCTGAAAGTGAGATGGCTGAAAACTGCAATGTTACACCTAGTTTTCTCAGTACTCTGCCTGCTAAGCTATATTCTCTGCTTAGTCTCTTACTTTGTTTCCTCTTACATAGTGAATACACAAAGCTAACTAGATGTTTACGCAAAGTGGTCATCAATAGTTCAGTCCAGTCTGTACATCTACAGATCTTCTGCAATACCATACACTTTAGTTAGCATCCAGAGCTCGCTTTGCTCTCTGATTATGATTGCATTATATATTTGCACCTGCGTTAGAGTGCTGGCCAAACTGTTTTCAGAGCCTTTTTTATCTGATCTATTTATTCATGTGTCCATTCATGCAGCTAACCTTTTGCATTTTACAGACACTCATTCAGGGCTTGCAAAGTCTACTTGCCCACTTGAGTAGATTTTATGAAAGGCGAGTACCATTTGCTGGGGATGTTTGAAACGTTTATTTAGCATTTACTTTGCAGTAAATGTCAAATGAACATTTCACTGTGAATGACTGGCCTCTGGGTGGCAGCAGTGTGCTAAACATAAAGTGGGTTTGTGTGGCTTACACCATTTTACAGAAAGCTGATTTGCATTTTTTGTCATCTGTTACGATGGGTCGGTGCATTTCTCTTAGGTCAAGTAGGTAAACTAAGTTACTCAACCTGCGGGTCTAGCAGAATTTTAAAGAATTTGCCAGGCCTGACTCGTTTCACTAATGTCTTACTTCAGCAGTAGACAAAATGCTATATTGATGCTCATTTTATGATTTGGGTACAAACGACGTCTGTTGACATTAAAAATATTGGTACAACATTGCTAATCAATGGGTTGTTCTACTAATCAAGAACATTTTAATTAGCAAACTCTGCTAAACAATTGTTGAAAGCGACATTTAAAAAAAAACCTTTTTTAAAACAACAATATAACTTACAGACTTTACATACATTGCATAGCATTGACCATTCAATTTCGTCTGTATCTACCACACCCCCTAACTCCCCCCACCCTCATCCCAGCCTATTCCACTGCTATCATGCTAACCTCCTACATCGACTTGGGTATATGCTTTCGCTATTGCTCTTAGTCCGTGGGTCAGCTATCACTCTTTAGGCAGTACCATGCGATAAGTCCCCCAACTCAAGCACCATACATTTCCAGGAGGCGAGGTCAACACTGGGTTCATCCTGGCCTCGGCGAGCCGCTTCCTGCCACACTGAGGTTTCCGCAAGCATCAATTTCTGGAGATTGCCGCACCATAGGCGTAGCTCTGGTCTCTTACGCGCTTTCTACCCCATTTCTATTCTTCGTTTTGCCAGGATATATGCTAAATGCTTCAGCATACTAACGTGTTTCGGTCACACAAAAATACCTAGGATACAAGCTACTGGGCTGCCCGTGTCCAGTGTAATACCTGTCCAGAACATGTGCACCATGTCTGCATTAATCAATCCACATTTTGGGCAAGTTTGTTCTGTTGCCTCACTAAAGCTAGCTATCTTTTTTGGGTTTAGATATGCCCTATGAGTTATATACAATTGAATTAATTGGAGCTTCGCATTTCTGTACTCCTTTTTATGGTAGGCCAGTGCCCTGTGCCAGACTGCATCTGTCAGTTGCTCTTGCAAATCTGCCTCCCAGCTGCACCTAGTTTGCCTCTGCATATTCCCACTGCATGACATTAATAACTCATACAACCTAGGCACGGCATGTCCGACCTCTGAAACATCATAAAGTATTTCAATAATGTTACCTTCTTGCCACACCCCTAATGTACCCGGCCACTTCTGCTTTAACCTAGTGAGGAGTGAAGCGTGGGTCATATATTGTCCAGCATGTACGTCCACTTCTGAGGTTAGTACACTGAAGTCCATTAGTTTGCCTTCCTGTAATAAGTCTCCCATCTTCGCCACCTCAATGGGTTCCCAGTACTTCCTCCCATATAGTCTGAGTTGTGAATCTTCTGCCTTTAGTGTCACCAGCGGGACCTGGGTGGAATAATGTGTCTGTTTATCTAAAAAGCGACAGGCCCTGAGCCAAATCATCCCACCCAGCTTCAACAGCAGCGGGGCCTTCAGAGTCCACGGCGTGACCAACCATACTGCCTCTTTCAAACAAATTGGGGCACATGAGGGGTGCAGCATTGCTGTGCTTTGGGACTGCTCATCTGATCACCATCTCGTGGCAAACTGCAACTGACTCACCAAATAGTATGCCTCTAAATTGGGCACCTTTATTCCCCCTTGCTTGTACGGTCTTTGCAATATAGTTAATGCTACTCTACACCTCGGTCCGTGCCATAGTAAGCTACGACAAATACATTGAGCTTTTTAAAAAAGCCCCTTGGGATATTGTGTGGGACATTGGTGAAGAAGTGAAACAGCCTCCGGAGTACTACTATCTTTAGTAACGCTGCCCTCCCATCAGTGAGAGCGGCATCAGACCCAGAAAGCCAAGAACATTTCTACCCTGTTTACCGCTTTTAGTGTGTTCTGTGAGAACTCCGTCCTGGGGTTGTGAAATATATCCACTCCCAAATAACTGAATGAGTCGATCTCCCATTTCACCGGTAGCATAGGCAGTATGCTAGGAGGAGTCCCCCTGTATGCTGCCCAGGGGAACAAACATGATTTCTGTGCATTTATCCTAATACCCGATAGCTCTGCTTACCACTCTAACACATCCAGAATATACTGCAAGTTGGTTTACGGTGTTGCAAATACAACAGCATGTCATCTGCATAAAGCGAGATTAAATGAACTTTGCCCTTTATGACTATGCTTGCTTCCTGATATTCCTTCCCAAGGTACGCTGCCAGCGGCTCCAAGACCAGTATGAACAGCATAGGAGACCATGCACAACCCTGTCTGGTGCCTTTCTCCAACCGCCATTGATCTGAAATGTGGGCCCCTGTCTTGACTCTCGCTAGCGGGCTGCTATACAGCAGCCGTACCCATCTTATATTAGTTGGCCCCATGCCGAAGCGGCGCAGCACTGCCATTAGCCATGTCCATCTGACCGAGTCGAATGCCTTTTCTGCGTCAAGCGAGGCTACTGCATACCGATGCATGCTTCTGTGGGAACTATCTATGTCATGGTGCAGTCTCCTCAGGTTACACTTGATATTCCTGCCCGGTACATAGCCTGTCTGCTCAGGGTGTATAAGTTTAGATATTACCGGCTTAATCCTGTTGGCCAACACGGCAGTGAGGATTTTCCCATCTTGATTGAGCAACGACTGGGGTCTGTATGACCCACAGTCAGTTTCCGGTTTGTTGGGCTTTAGTAATGGCACTATTATAGGCTCTCTCATTGACGCCGGCAGTTCACCAGTGTCAAGAGCTTCATTCAACATGGCCAACAACATGGGTGCCACATCTGCCATGAATTCCTTATAAAATGTACTTGGCAATCCATCCGCCCCTGGAGCTTTACCAGTCGGCAGCTCGCTTATGGTGGCTTCCAACTCGTATGTGGTTATGGGGGCTTCCAGTCTATCTACTGTATCTTCATCTAGCTTGGGAAGATCTATTTGTGCCAGAGCTTCTTCTATTTCTGATGAATCTGCCCCTCGTCTTGGTATATAATTCCTTATAGTAATCATAAAAGCACTCATTAATACCTTCTTGCATTACACAACCCTCCCCGTCACCACCCACAATCTCTCGTATCAATTCTCATTTTGTTTCACTTCTAGATAGCCAGGCCAGCAAGCGCCCTGACTTATCACCCTCAGCATGTTGTCTCTCTACATATTTCCTGTGATTCAGTTTGCCTAACCTCTCCCAATGTACAAGACATTCCTGCCGTAGCCGGGCTACTTCTTGGGCCCTATCGCTCGACAGATCTTTTGAGCAGTCCATGGTCTTTAGTTTAGTTTCAGCTTTACTTAAAAAAAGATCCGGGATACCAGCTGAAGGTCCCGGCAGACATCTCCACAATTAAAGGGTACAGGGGCTCCAGGAAATCCAGAGGTTAGATAATGGGGGGGGGTCTGCACAAACCCAAGTGTCAGAAATGTTATGTAGACAGGCATACTACCATACTAAGCGAAGAAAAGTGTTTTCACTGTGAGTCCAAGAGTATTATGAAGCACCCAAGTAATCTTGGGAAGTGGTGTTAAAGCAGCAATCACAGTGATGTGAACATACAACACGAGTACTGCTGCAGTTTGATTCCTGATGAACTAATCTATCAAAAAAGTCTCAAAGACTGGTTGTGCCCATTCAGGGGCAGTTCATAAACCACAATGGTCACAACTAAATCCAATAGCTCAGTTAAGGAAGGTGAAGTTGAAAGTCAGTAAAAGTCACAATGGAGCAGTCTGTGACCTCACAGTCCTGGAAGCAATCAGATCGGTCCCAGAGGTAGATCAACAGAGTCAAAGTTAGCCATAGATCCACAAGAAGAAAGCACTCCCCTCACACCGAAGAAAACAATAACAATGAGGTGGTAGGAAAAGGGGCCAAATCCTTCAGGGCATCTCGCCATGCAGGTCTTCCCAGTCCTGTTCATGCATTATCATAGCCAGAAGGTGCATTTCCAGCTTCCAAGCAGTTCCATGGTTGCTTAGCAGAAAACAAGGACATTTCTCTTTTATCTCATTGGCATCTGGGTGGACCTCTTCGATGCTGCAGGCAATTTCTCCTCTGGGCTGGGAACTCCAGCCCAGAGGGGTCAGCGGTGAATGGCTGGAGCCAGGAAGTCGAACTTGAATCAGCGTTGACTCTGAGGGTGGCTTGGTCACCTGGCGGAGTAGCTGGAACAGCAACTCTTGGAGAGACCCCACTACATTGAGTAGGACCAGTAGCTGGGAGTCTTGATTCAGGACCTGGATATACACGTAGAGTGGGAGTTGGCCTCCGTCCCTGCTCTATGATGGCTTGGAGGATCAGACTGGGACAGAAGTGTGTCGGTCTTTGAATCCTCTGAGCTGGAATCTTCTGTATGGACAGGGCTGGTTCCTGGAGGTCTGGTTCCCATGAGGAAGCTGTTGTGACCTCAGGCTCTGGGGCTGAAAGAGGTGGGCTGCTCTTTCTATCAAAGAGCACCATGCATCCAGGAGGAGACTCAACCACACTTCACTGCAGTCGGGGTCGTAAGCAGGACATGTAGTGGGCCTCGCCCTCATGGTTGTAACGCTGATTTCTATTGGTGCACTTGAATGTAGGTCACCGGGTTGTAGCAAGTGGCAGAATTCTGCAGGGCAGCCTTGACTTGAGTGCGGAGAGAACAAACAGTCTTTACAAGAGCTCAACAATAATTTAGGACCGTCTCATCTTCCATATGCAAGTTCAGATAGCGAGGTGATGAGGGATTTGTGGTATCCATACACATTGGGTAGCCAGTAAGGATCTCATGCTTGCAGTGCTTATGATTGCACATGTGGAGCAGAGCAAGAGGCAATACCTGGGCTATTTTAACCCATATTCATGACAGATTTTGGAGAGCCTAGTCTTCAGCTCACTATTTCAGTATTCTACTCGCTGCTGGAGTGAGGGTCGTAGGTGCAAGTAAACTGTTGAGGAATATTTAGAGCCTTGAACACTTCCCTGATTACCTGCCAGGTGAAGTGGGTACCTCGATCACTGTCAATGAGGAATGGGAGCCCAAACTGGGGAATGTAGTCAAACAAAAATCTTTTGATAATAACATTGGCTTTTCGATAGGGTTAAGCTTCCAACCATCCAAAGACAATGTTTACCAGAGTGAGGCAGAATTAATATCCCATACACTGGGGGAGTTGTATGAAGTCAATTTGCAGACTTTTTTTCTGGTTTTCACAACTCTTCCCACATTATGAGCTAAGCAAACAGCACGATTTTCACAATAGACCTGGGCCACGGTAGTAAACGTGGGGGAATACCTGTCACGGTTCACAATATCAGTCATAGCCCCTTTATCTGAGGGTGCAAAAGAGTGCACCAGTTGTACCAGATAAGGTAAGAGAGACTACTTTGGGCACCACCAGGTAGCCATCAGAGGAGTGCCAACGCAATAAGTCATCAACATATATCTGTGTCAATACCAGAACTTCTTTTCGGTCTTGGGTACTTGGTCCTGAAGCATGGGCATACTAGAATGAAAGGCAATTGGTGACTGTTGGACTGAAATACAGATAAGGACATCATTAGGAGTCACAGGCCAATTTAAGCCAGCATTGTTCAGCTGCTTTATCAGCTAGAGAGTTGCCTACAGCAATAAAGGATTTAGAGGTTTCAGGGAACCCGACAAGGTCAAGCAACCCCTTTGCTGCCATACAATACTGAAATTGTGAACTACCCCATGAGCATACAGGGAGTCAGTGTAAATAGTCGCTGATTTGTCTCTTGATAAAATGCATGCTTGGTTGAGGGCAGTCAGTTTGGCTACCTGGGAAAAGTTTATATTTGGCAAATGATTGACTTCTAAAACATCATTCAGAGAACATAGGCATATCCAGACAACAGTGCCCCCTCCCAAGATCCTGTCCAAGAACCATCCACAAATAATCAGGGTTGTGCAATGGGATCATTTACATTTTATTTATTTATTTATTTATTTATTTATTTATTGCTTTTGTTATACGCCCAAACCCGGGGGTATCACAGCGTAGGTTACAGAAAGGCTTACATCTCTGGTTGCAGTGAGGAAAACAGTTACATTTCATGCATTATTATTAGCAGTATATTTAGGACCATGGCGTAGCTTTAAGAGAGCTTAAGCCTCTAGTTACAATGAACTCGTAGTTACACTTGTTGCCCAGTCATTAGGGTGCATAACAATACACAAATACAGTTACAGTAACGTTGGGTCAAGATAGCTGGTAAAGATACATCATTAGTAGTTGAGTTGTGTAGGTGGGCGGACAAGAAGAACTCCTATTGGTTTAGAATTAGTTAAAAAGCCACGTTTTTAATGTCTTCTTAAAGCGCTGGTGGGATGGCTCATTTCTAGTATGCGAGGGGAGGGAGTTCCATAGTTTTGGTGCCATTACTGGGAAGCTGCTCCCCCCTGCCCTCAAATTTTTGAAACATGGGACAAAGAGTTGGGTGTTATTATTGGATCTCAGAATTCTCGTGGTTTTGTTTAAAGTGATGGCATTGTTAATGTAAGTGGGGCTTTTCTTGGCGAGATATTTTTGGGTGACATAGTGTTTTGAAGATAATTCTAGCTTTAACGTGAATCCAGTGCACTTTCCTCCTAGTATTGGAGATGTGGTCAGATTATTTTTAAACCAAGTGCTGCTCGCAGGGATTTATTTTGCAGCAGTTGGAGTTTGGCCATGTAGGTGTTCGAGGAGCCTAGCAACAGTATGTTGCAGTAATCAAATTTAGACAAAATGAGTGCACAGGCAAGAGTGGGGAATTGACGACTTAGGGCAATAAACCTGGAAGCATACGATGTGCCTGAAGAAAGAGCATTCACACGTTTAGTCATTGTTAGATTAGCATTAAGGTGGACGCCTAGAGCTTTAACCTGCTTGAGGACTGGGATGGGAGTTCCATCAATAGTGATGTATGAGTAGTCTGTATTGAGAGATTTAATTTTAGCCGGGGGCCCACAATGAGAATCTCTGGGCCTCATTACGACCCTGGCGGAAATCGAAAAACGATGGCGGAAATGCAATACCGCCATCGAATAGCGCTCGGTGCGATCATGACCCGTCACCGCAAAGTACGATGCCATTAGCGACACCGTAGTGAACGCCAACGCTAACTGCACCAAGTACGCGCGCGCGCGCCATGCCAAACCGTAATTAGCACCATGGCGCAACGGTACGCGAATTCCGACCCTAGCGGACATGCACCTAACGCCATCAAGCACGGCGGAAAGTACCATTCCGCCATGGTGAGAAGTACGGCATCGCGAACCAACCGTAAACGGCCCTACTGAGTGCTTGTACACCGCTCCCTGGCCACATTGTACAACCCCCCGTAGGTGCAATGAAGTCACACAATGCAACCAGTGAAATGTACTAGTCATCCATGCCTGCCAACGAACAAATGAATCTCAAGAGGGCCCAATGGGAGCTGCAGGGCACAGATGGCACGAATACAGAAGCCATACAAATGGACATGACCTCAGTCTCCCACCAAGAAACGCACGCAAACACAGGCACCTGTGACCAGCAATATTCCGATAATCACATCATTCCACCTATCCAACTGGCTGACCGGCATCTGTTACACAAAAGCTAATCCCCCGCCCCTGAGCATGACATCATCAAAACAGTCATAATGGCAGCCCTCATCCCTGACCTCACTGGGCTTCGTAGGCAAACGCGCCCAGCACAGTACCACGCAACTATACCCCGAAGCTGGAACCCAATGCAGATCTCCTCACAATACATCGCTCCCCAAATAGGAATATGCCACATCACTTGCAAGGAAGAACGCTACACGGTTCATATCAGAATAGAAATTTAATGCACAACAAATTCTCCAAGCCCATACAGCCATTAGGCCATGAACTCCAAAATATATTTCATTATTGTGGGCTGCATCCGCAATAAATGACCAGCTACTTCTTGTGTGACGCCCTGTTCCTTCATGGTACACAGGGGCTACATTCCCGTACGAAAAGGCAACATGGAAGCGCCTAGAACCGCAGGGCCGTCCCAATAGGGAGGCACTAGTCCAGCTGAAAGGCCGAAATGTTGCTCCTAGCCACTAGTACTGCGTAAGGGCATGTGGCCCATTGGCGATCGTCCCATAAGATCGTAATGCTGCTCCACTGATTAACACGAAGCAGCAGGTGTCGGGAGTAAAATCCATCTGCAGGAGTGGCATACAGATGGCAGTGGCAAAAGGGGAGGAGATACCTGTCAACCAAATGAAATGAAAAAGAATAGTATGGCCATCAGAACTACATTTGAATTACTCACTTCAATGATCACACCAAATCCACAGCCATATGCATGCTAGCCCACTCCAAAGGATCATCACCACCCAAAAACCACTTGCGAATCATAACTATCTATATCGAGGTGAAAACACTATCACAAACGAGTGTACCTGTGCATGCGTCTGTTAAAACAGAATCCATCTGATGGGATTGGTAACGTGCATAGACACAAGTGTCTGAAGGCGCGTCGAGACAGGGAGGGCTCAACAAGGCCAGATAGACGATGGTCCCACTATGGCAGCCCTGCATCACATAGCGCAGGGGAGGCGGATAGATTCCAAGAAGCCCTGTACATGGCAAACTCTGTATCAAATCATCTGTCCATGCATCCATACATCATTCCCTCATCCCGTAATGAAAACGCCTGTTTCCATACTCACATAACATGTGAAATTTCCATTGAGTCTGTGCGTTATGCAGCCTGCAAAATCCACTGTGCCCCAGCCCGTAATTCCAGTGTTGTGAAGTAACATGTATTTGGGAACGTCCGGCCTCATCGCCCACGTCGCTATTGCGCATCCCAAACTATTCATATCAATCATTGCATCCTCGCCATGGCCCCTGTCCCAAGGACATTGAACAATAGAACGTTATATTTGCAGTCAGACCTGTGGGCATCTCCTCGCCGCTAGCTGAAAACCGAAAGCGCCGCCCTTCGAATTCCTCATTTGCAACATCACGTCGAAAAGGCATCTGTGGCCGCTTGAAATCACAAATTAATCCATCTAGTGCGGCTGTGTGTGAAAATGGCAACTGCCTTCACTCACAAATGGGACGCCCCGCCCGTCGGTGAAGCTCGGTACAGTGTTGCATGAGGGTCCACCGTTACTCGAGTACTACGTTCCACTGACCCTTCACAAGTCTGTTCGCGACTGCAAAGATAGTATGTGAAACAATGGGACCATAGCCGAATGAACATATCAACCAATGTTACACTGCCATCGGGTACAAATACATGATTGCAATAGCAAGATGCCATTCGTCGAATTGCAGCGTTGTGTGCGGGACGTGCTCGCCCAAAGGGGAGTGCAGCTTGCACAGGTGGAATGAATCACCACAGGTGGAGGCCATACAGCCTGAAAACACATAAATTGCACACCCAGTCTCCTCCCACAACCACACCCACTCCGAAATGCTACCGGCAGGACTAGCTATGTTGGCCCTGGGGGACCTGTACTCCAACTTCAAGAAGAAGACGAACACCAACTACAACCGGCCGCACGGCGGAGACGCAGGAGGAGGAGGAGGGCAAGGCAGGGCCAGCAAGGGCCGCCAGCACAGCCACTACCACCACGCAGGCAGCCCGCAATCCCACGCCTCCGAGCACATCCGTTCAACCTCACTGATGAGCAGATCCACACCCTCTACCGTTTGGACCGGGACACCATAACCGCCATTGTGGACATGACACAGGCTGACCTTGTCAGCATGATAGATAGCCCAACCGCCATCCCACCCCTACTGAAGGTGGTGTCTGTACTCCACTTCCTGGCCACAGGCACCTACCAGCACACAGTCGGACAGTTGCATGGCATATCACAGCCACTGTTCTCACGGACACTATTGCAAGTGCTCGATGCCCTCCTGAAGCACGCAGACGACTACATCTCTCTACCACGCTCGGAGCAGGAAATTACCAACACAAAAGTGGGATTCCATGCACTTGCCGGCATACCGGGTTGCATTGGTGCCATCGACTGCACCCATGTGGAATTGGTCGTCCCACATGCCATGGAGGCCCAGTACCGCAACCGAAAACAATTTCATTCTCTGAATGTACAAATGGTGTGTGACTCCAACAGGATCATTACACATTGTTGTGCCCGATTTCCTGGATCAACCCATGATTCTATGGTCTTGAGGAACTCTACTATACCACGCTACATGGAGCGACACGCAGGGAACAGATCCTGGCTACTCGGTGAGTCTCATTTCATGCATGATGATGTGGGGTATGTGATGCGGCAATGACCTGGCAGGAAGGGGGGGGGTGCGTACGTAGCAATGGCATTCCTCAAAATTCCTTACTTGTCCACATACAGGTGATGCCGGGTATCCACTGAAGAGATGGCTCCTCACACCAGTCCGGAACCCACGGGACCAGCATGAGGAGGACTACAACCATGCCCACTCACGTACCCGTGTAGTCATAGAACAGGCATTCGGCCTACTGAAGACTCGTTTCCGCTGCCTCAGCAGGTCTGGCGGGGCACTCCTGTACCGCCATGTGAAGGTTGCAAAGATGGTCATGGCATGTGTCATGCTACACAACATGTGCGTACGTAGAACTGTGCCCATGCCCCCTGACGCAGAACTGCAAGCACCTGATGATGGTCATGATGAGGGTGGGGATGTGGCAGCACCTCAAGGAGTCTGCGAGGCACAGGAGGGCCGTGACATTCGTCAGCATCTCATAGATGCATGCTTCTAGCACTCATGCCTGGTGGCTGATACATGGACACGGGACTCGTGGCACTGTGTGTGTCTGGAACATGCACAATATGGACTGTACGCCTATAATGGCCTCGTACACAAAGATCAATGTCCACACATCTCATTGCATGATCGTGCATTGTTTATGGCATATGTGATATCATGTTAAACACCCTATCGACCCGCCACCCAAGTGAGCCCAACACACCCCCTCCACCCTCCTACCTCCCCCCCGAACACCAGTGTCCAAAGATGCTCATTGTCAGTGGGCAGTCGCTATTGCAAGCCCCCTCTGCGGGTATCAGGGGCACCCCTGCCTGTGGAGCGCAGGTTCCTCCCAGATCTACGTTGGGGGCTGCCCTGGACGGAACTTGCAACGGATGATGTCTCTGCCTGCTCACGTCCATGCATGTCCCTAAGGGTTTGTGGGAGCTCAGTGAGCACACGGCGCACTGCGGCAAGTTCGGCACATACGTCTTTGGACGTCGCATGCACTTCCCCCCTCAGGCTCTCGGTGCTTCTCTCCATTTGTACTCTCAGGCTCTCGGTGCTTCTCTCCATTTGTACTCTCAGGCTCTCGGTGCTACTCTCCATTTGTGCCCTTAGTGTCTCTGTACTTCTCTCCATTTCTGCCCTAAGTGTCTCAGTTGATGTTTCTATGTCTGCCTTAGTGCTCCCACATTCATCGGCATGGTCCTTGAGGAGCGTGGCCAGTTGCTGCTGTTGCACGATTACCTGGTCGAGGGACTGTTGCCTCTGCTGGGCCATGGCCATTTGCGGGGGTGTCACAGAGGGGCTGGTCACCTCATGTTGCCTTGCCACAGGGCTTGTGGGGGATGGCCAGTCGTCGTCTTGTGGGTGCCCCTGCGTGGTATCCTCATGGTGTACGGGATGGAACAGACAGGGGGATTGAGACAGGTCACGGATGGATCTAACTTCGACATCCCCGTTTTCTGTGTCGGAGCATGCTGCCATTAATGCAGTATCACCTATGGTGCTGCTGCCACCAGAAGCAGTGCCTACTGTGGCATCCATTGGGGGGACCTGTGGTGGTGGTGTTGTGGGCATGCTGGCTGCTGGGGTGCCTGTTGAAGTCCCCTCCTGTGTGCTGCCACTTGATTTGTGCTGCTGCCGTGTCTTGATCCGTGCAGCTGAGGTGGAGGGTCTTTGGCCGTTGGTCTTGGCCCTCTTTGCAGGTGTGCTGGTAGGGGTGTCCTGGAGCTCGTCGTTTGGATCGGACCCTGTGGTGGAGTAAAGGAGGGCGAGCGTTATTAATGGGTCTGTGGGAATTGGAATGGCAATGTATCACATGCATTGGGGTGGTACCTGAGGGTGATTTGGGTCGGGGCCTTGGAGGTGGTTTCATTTGTGTGTGGAGTGTGGGTGCAGTTGTTTGGCAGCCTGCAGTTAGGGTGTGCCTGCTGCACGTGTAGAGGGTGTTTTTAGGATTTTTAATTATTTATGTATTTGATGTGAGTTTTAAAGTGTGCTATCAGGCCTATGTATGTGGACGTTCTCCTGGACATGTGTTCCTGTTGCACTATGTGGGCACGTGGTACTTCACATGATTGGACGTTGTGGTTTTGGCATTGTTTTATTTGGGACACCTACCTGAATCTTCGGATGTCTGCACTCCTTTCTCCATCCCTCCGACTCCCTCTATGCTCTCCATTCCAATGGTGGAGGCACATATTTCTTCCCAGGGGGTCAACTTGATGGGTGATTCCGATCCTCCCCCGGTAGCTGTGGCAATGTTGCGGTTGGCAGAAAGTATGCTACGGACGCGTATCCGCAGGTCGTCCCATCGCTTTCTGCATTGCTGTGGGTTGCGGGGTGCGGTCCCCACCGCACTTACCCGCTGTGCCACCAGGGCCCATATGGCCTTCTTGTTCGCAAGTGCCGTCTTGGTCATTTGCGTGGAGAAGACGGCGGCAGCATTCTCCTGGAGGGTCTCCGTGAGCACGGTGAGTTCCTCACGGGAGAAGTGGACCTGCCGCTTGCGGTCGCACGCTTTCTTCGCTACTTTTCCCATTTTTCTTGGTTTCACTAGGGTGGATGACGGGTTGGGATGTGTCTCAGGGTAGTATTTTTAATGGTTGTGTGGAATTTGTGGTTTTATAGGTGTACGGCGGGATGTTTTCCGTTCCGGGACCATGCTTTTACTTCCGTTTCCGTATATTTACGGTCACCGTACTTTCCGGTTGGCGCTCACTGCGGTGTCCGCTGAGATGGGTGGCGGTATTGCACCTAGGGCGCCGTACGGCGGCGGTGTGGGCCGTTTTGGGGTCATTTCCGCCATCGCGGACTTTGCACTTCCGCCATGGCGTGGTGCTCGTGCCCGATGGGTCGGAATGAGCCGCACTTTGCTCCATCGTGCAATGGCGGAAACGCTATTTACGCTATGGCGGTCCGGTCGGTTGATTTCCGCAAGGGTCGTAATGAGGGCCTCTGTCTTTTCATCATTAAGGCACAAACTATTAATGACCATGCAATTCTGAATTATGGCGTAAATCTTGTTAATGGCGATTGTGTTTTGCTCATGATTGCCAGTGATGGGAATGAGGATCTGAGTGTCATCAGCGAAATTCGTATAGATGACACCCATAGCATTGAGGGCTGCAAATAGCAGCTTTGTGTAGGTGTTATGTAGTTATCCAGGCATTGTTTCGAAAATATAGTTTTGAATGGCAAAGTTTCGGGAAAAAATGCATCGAAAAAATGCATTTTTTTTGTAGGTAAATTTTTTTTTTTACTAAAATGGGTGTTAAGGGGTAAAAAACAGGGTTTGGGGTGACCCCCCCATTAAAAAAAATGCATTATTTTGATGCATTTTAATTCGAAACTTTGCCATTCGAAACTTTGCCATTCGAAACAATCGCTAGAAACCGTTATATAGGGTGGGCTAGAGGCATGAGCCTTGCGGTACTCCTAGTGGGACTGGTATGGGTTCAGCGGCTTCCTTTCCAATGGTTACTCTAGAAGTGCGTTCTGCCAGGAAGGATTTGACCCATAGGATGGCTTCATGCGAGAATTGGACATTTTCTGTGAGGTAGTGCATAGTTTGTCATGGTCCACTAAGTCATAAGTGGCAGACAGGTATTATAGGAGAAGGATACAAAGATTATTGGCATCTCTTATGGAGTCCATCTGAATTTTGAGGTCCAAGAGAGCCGTTTTGTTACTGTGATTAGGCCGGAAGCCACATTGTTTTGCTCCTAAAAGGTGGTTCTGTTTAAAATGGTTTTGTATTTGTGAATAGGCTATTTCATAAATGATTTTCAACAGGAAGGGAACTGTGGTTGTAGGGCAGTAATTGGTAGGTACAGTCAGGTCCAATGAAGGTATTTTGAGGAGTGGGGTGTCCCACGCTTCTTTGATACTAGCAGGGACAGTGTTTGTGCAGAAGCAGGCATTGACCAATTTGGTAATGATAGGTGTAAGCGTAGGAGCGCAAAGTTTGACTAGATGGGCAGGTAAGCAGTCTCCTTTGCAATTAGAAGGTTTTAACTTGCAGATAGTGTCCAAAACATGGTGTTGGCTGACCAGTGTAAATTTGAATTGTGTGCCTGAGTTTTTACCAGCTCTATCTCCGATAGAGGGGCAGAGGGTGTGCTTTTGCTGGCCAATCATTTTCTTTTGGATGAGATTTTGTCTTGGAGCATGATTAATTTTGAGGCCAGTGCGTTCTGTATAGTAGTACATCAGGCTTTACTCGAATTGACAAAGGTAGTCGCCGGGATGGGGGTTTCCAATCCTCTGAGTATGGTAAAAACTTCTTTAGAGTACAAAAAAACATTATTTATACAAGTGTTCAGGGCGCTTGCTTTGTGAGCTATAATAGCAGATTTATATTGTTTGTTTGCTTCCAGAAATGACTTAGCTGAGTCATTCGATAGGTTTTTTTTGTGAATATGTTCCATAGAGCTTTTGTTGCGCCGGAGTGCCACCAGTTTCTCATTTAACCAGAAGTTTGAGCGTTTGGCTGGTCGTGGTGTTTTTGTTGTAAGTCGGGCTAGAGCGTGACTGGGGGTTTTGAGACAGTTGTGATAGTGGCAGTAAGAGAACTGGGGTTAGTGTTGGAGGGGGTGTTGGTGGAGAGGGTCTCCATCAAGACAGGAGTGAGGCTCTTTAATGTGAGATTACGAGTGTTTCTTATTTCAATAGTGTCCGAGGTGGTAGAAATGGGGATGAGTTTTTCACGCGTCATTAATTTGAAGCTGATTAAGTAATGGTCAGTCCAGTCAATTGCCGTGATTGAATCAATTGATAGGCAGACGTTTAATGTTAGTATCCAATCTAGTATTCTGCCCTTAGCATGTGTGGGTGAATTGACTAGTTGGGTGAAGTTCATGTCAGCGAGGGATGAGTGCAAAGCACTGGCTTTGTGGTCTTGATTGTCGTTAAAGCCTAAGTTGATGTCACCTAAAATAATGAATTTACTGTTGGGCTTGAGGTAGGGTGGAATGACTAGTGGGATGTCAGATTCCGGGTGGTTTGAATTGTTAGGCGCTCTATGGATAATAAGTCGATTGGTTGCAGTTTTGGGGGCCGTTGTAAGTTTGATAAGGAGCAAGTCATAGCCTTCTATGGTGTCTAGTGGGCATAGTCTAAGTTGAAGACTGGGTTTAGCAATGATTGCAGCACCTCATCCCATGGAATTTAGTCGATCCGCTCTGAGGATACTGAAGTCAGGGGGAATGGCCAGTGCTAGAAGGGGACCCGAAGCTTGGTGCAGCCAGGTTTTCGGTAACGACTAGAAAGTCAAGTTGTTTATCTATGATAAGGTCATGGGTCTCAATGGCGTGGGCTCCTAGAGAACGTACATTGAGGAATGCGCCCTTGAAGAAGGGAGAGGGCTATGGCAACTGGAATAAAGGGGCTGAGTCCTGGGACCAGAGAGGTCTGGGCAGTTTGGGTTGTTTTATAGTCGCGGCAGGTAGTGGTGTGGGCTTGGCAGCGATTTGTCTCTTAGTTTGTGTAGTTATGAGAGGCTTCTGCACGTATGTGTGGCATATTTGCCTGATGGTAGAGTTACAGGGGTGGTGGCAGGTGGTTTGTGTGGCTAATGTGGGTTACTATTGGTTTTCTAAGTCATATAGTTCCCCCTCCTGGAGAGTTGGGAGCAGAGCATCAGCTAAGAGTAATATTGGCAGTAGAGATTAGAAGCATTTCATAATTGGTGCGTTAGGAGTTGGATAAATGCTGAGTCTTTCCTTTAAGCTGGACAGCAAGAACTGCATGAGGTACGGCAATGGCTACAGAGTGGCCCTAAACCAATTCATCAGCTTTTTCTACCAGCAGGACTGTACTGGTGAATGCTCGCAGGCATGCCGGTAAGGCAGCAGCCACAGGATCAAATGCCATACTGTGGTAGGATATGGCCCGGTGCGTGCCACTGTGTATTTGGGTCAAAACACCTTAGGCAAAACCATTGCGTTCATCACAAAACAGTATAAATGATTCCTGGTAGTCCAGCAACCCTAAGGCCTGTGCTTTTTAGAGCTCTTGCTTGATGGTGACAAAGGGTTCATCGACTTGCTTACACCATGGCAGGGGTTCGGTTGTCGAATCGTGAGTTAGATGTCGGAGGGGCTTACCTATGTTTGCATATCCCGGTATCCATCGTCTGCAGTAACTGACTATTCTGAGGAATCCCCACATCTGTTTCTGGGGTTTGGGCACCTGCTGGACAATTTTAATGCAAACCTGGGACAAGTGTCTTTGGCCGGCTGATATGTCATGGCATAAATAGTAATGCAACTTTCCCCCAGAAGCCTTGCAACCTTTTTGAGCAAGAGCTGTCAATAGATCAAGCAAGTCCTGTTTGCGAGCTTTCAAGGAGGGTGATGCCAGGAGGACATCTATGTATTGCACCAAAACAGACCCTCCCTTGAACTTGAGCAAGTCCAGATGCCTTTTCAGTATCTTGGAGAAGAGAGTGGGGCTCTCTTCATACCCCATAAGAAACCTAGTGACAGTGTACTGCAAGTTTTATAAGGAAAGGCAATCCGGCTATCCTGGTGTACCTGTGTGCAGAAGAAAGCAGAGCACAACTTGACAACATTAAAATGTGTGGCATTGGCAGGGATTCAAGACAAGATGGTGCTTGGAACCATTGGGAAATTAGGCAGCACAGTGGCATTGAAGCATAGGTCCTGAACCAAGCAATAGACATTGTTACCCGGTTTCTTTATGGGAAGAATCAAAGTTTAAAAGGGGCTGCAAGTGGGAGCAATAATTCCTTGCCCAAGCAGTGACTCAATAACAGGGTGGATCCCTTTCTCACCTTGTTTGGAGATAGGGTACTAAGGCACACATGGAGGGTGTTTTGCTGAGCTGAGGGTGATCTTAACAGGTTCGGCATTCAGTATACATCCAACTTCATTTGCGTGTGTGGACCATAATTTGGAAGGAACTCAGTTCAACAATCTCTGTTGCAGCAAGGGAGAGTGATTCCAGATTTCTCATTTCAAATGAGCCTCTTTCTGTAACACTGCCAAAACCTCCAACTCCTGATTAGCGGAAATGTCAAGGAACATACCTTCTGGGGAGAAGTAGATGGAGGAGCCCATTTCGCATAATAAGGCTAAACCCAACAAGTTAATAGGGTGCAGGGACTAAGCAAGAAAGCATGGTCTTACGAAATAGGACCTAGAGTTACAGTCAACGTGTAAGACACTGGGTGGGGTACCAGCACACCCACAACACTAACAGCACTAAAGATTTCATTAGAACGTACAACGTGAGTAAATTCAGAAGCCTCCAGAGCGGAGTGTGATGCTCTGGTGAAGAGAGGCAAATTAATGTGTCATTCATTACATCTGCCCCTCCCCCGCCACTATATTATAGAAATGAAAGATGCACATCATTTATGGCATCTGCCCCCTCACTGCAGATGCAAGAGATGCTACTCATTAAGGCAACCCTACCCCAGAGGGATGGAAGAAGAGCCGAATCTGCAAGCTATGGAAGATATGAACATGTTGTTACCAAAATGACGAATGCAAATGACATCACTATTGAAGGTAACACACGTAGACGCATTAGACATGAAGCAGATATGCATCCACAACAAAGATACACAAACAATAAATCAAATTGTTCTTAGACATGAAGAATATGCTTGCATCCAATCTCGTAGAAGCCACATACTCTATAAACGCAAGAAACATAAGAATACATATAAAGCTTGGTTGATGCAGAAGTTCAACGAGAATGAGTGGCCATGTAAAACAAGATGGAAGGTGCAGCCACGTTTGAGTGAATGGGAGACATCGAGAAACATCAAAGCTAAAGGCTTGCTGAGTAAGCAGAAAAGCCAGACCTGAACAGCCCAGACAGTAATTGCATATGCCTCGTCAAGGTTATCGTGGGCAGGGAAGGTTTGGATTGACACCCAAGAGAACAGACAACACCAGATCCCAGGCATGTGATATTTCTCTTAGATTCATTAAAGAAAGAAATAATACTGGAATGTCAGATTCCCATTGACCAAGGCTTGATATTCGGAAGAAAGTAGCTCAAACAAGTTTCTAGAGGCCAAGGAAGGTAAAGACATCTGCATTAATGAGGGCTAAAATCCTAGCGAATAATGAATAGAATACTCCAAAATGTGGTCTCCACAAATGTGATCGGCAGGTGGAGAAGAATGGCTATTCACTATCTTCAGGGACAGACAGGCTGAGGTCTTCATTCCTATTGAATTCTCAAGACAAAGATACAAGAAATGTCAAGTCTTGGGGCATAGAGAATCAAAGATGGTAACCTAACTGTGAGAAGCAGCACCTTGGGCCCAGTCCCCTGGCTACTATTGTTGCACATGTGCTGATAACCTTTCAAATTGCCAAGGCTGAGAAAGCCAATACTAACCAATCCCTACCCACCAACAACGTTGTCATATATTTGTTGCACCCGCCAATCCAATAGAGTAGAGATGACCTGCATCAATTTAGTAGGTGGTCTTTTAGATAGTGACCAATAGAAACATTAACCCTTATGGACCGTAAACATAGTGGATTCCGGTAACCAGTTACTCCACATGTAGGTTTTTGTGATGCTGAAGAATAATATGACGTCAGTTGTGACGTGTTTTATGTTTATAAACCTCTGTCAAGCCTGAAACAAGCGCACGTTTGGAGATTTTGATGTCTATTCATTAATTCAGTTTATTTCTGCGCACCTAACCCTCAGCATCTGGGCGCTAGGTACAGAAAGTGCATCATACAGTTCATAAAGTGCAAGAATGTGCATATAGATTAAAGCAAGGGTAGTTTGTACCCGCATGTAATCAAGCATATTAAAATAGGTGTGAGGACATAAACTGGTAAAGCCTCGCCTTATGTTATGGGGGCAACTTCAGACATCAAAAAGGCATATATAAAAAAAGGCATAATTGGTGAATTAATACAGACTGGCAAATTGTCACCTCATGGTACGGGTGGCTACTTTAGACAAGCAGAAGGCATAAAAGGTATAATATATATATATTTTACAGAGCCTACGGTAGCAGCCCTGTAGTTATGGTTAAGTATCTCAACCCATAGGAAGAGCACTTTTTGTGCGGCTTATAACTTTGCCCCCCTGGACGATTCTTTACCAAACTTTGCAAAAAAAGTATATGGCCCCATCAGAATCTTTTGGGAAGATTGGTGAGGTTTCGTCAAGGGGGGGAAAAGTTGTAGGTGTGCCCTAAAAAGTCTGATTTTTCCATGGAAAAAATATTGCTCACGTCTACAGCCCAAACCGCTAGCCGGATTTTCACCAAATTTGCGGCAGGAGCAGCAGCTTGGTCCCGAATGCGTGCTTTTGTAAATTTCGTCTAAATCCATCCAGTGTTTTTTTTAAAACGGCTCAAAACTAGGTAAAAAAACTATTAGTGATATTCTGGTTCGGTCCGTAGACTCACTTCCCTGTTCGCTCCACGGACGGGCTCCGATTGGCCCAGGGGCCGACGAGATGTCTGCGGACATCAGGCATGCCCACTGATTGGATGGGGAAAAGTGTGAAGTGCGTCAGATTTTTGGAAACGCCTGCCATGTTGGATTCACAGACAGCTGCCAGTGTCCGCGAACATCGCAGCAAAAACATATTAAAAAACACAACATTGCACTTGTCAAACTTATCAAACAATCTCTGAGGATGTAAGGAGGGATGAGGATGGGATGGGATATGGCCGCAAGAAGCCAAAAAACAGGTGTGAGTAACATATTTAACCCAGATAGGCAAGACCCTTCACAGACCACCCTCATGGGGCCATTTGACCCCTACACCACGGGAGCTGCGCATCGCTGGGGCACATGGCTACAGCAGTTTGAACTGCATCTAGAAGCAAGGGACGTCACTGAAGACAAGAAAAAGCGTACACTCCTCCTACTCAATATCGGGGCAGCAGCACTGCGCCTGTTCAATATGCTCCCCAACAACAGTGCTGCCGATGTCTAAAATACAGCCAAATCAGTACTAACCAGAAAATGTAAACCAGATCTCACCCCCGACTACAAGAGGTTCCATTTCTGCATGTCCAGAATTTCGAAAAAAGAAACCATAGACAATTTCCATGCACAACTAAGGTAAATGGCAGTTGGTTGTGAATTCCTAGACGAAGAATTTGCAATCCGCCTCCAAGTCATAAATGGACTGTCGTCCGAGAAGCTGTAGAGAGCTATACTGTCTGAAGAGAACACCTCGTTGACTCCCGTTCTCGAGATGGGACGACTCGAAGAACACACGGATGACCAAGTAGCTGTGATAGAAGCCGCAATCCAACGCCTACCAATAGACAGCGAGGAAATTGCAGCCGTCAAGAGGCGGCAAGCCGTCCAAGAACAAGAAGATGAACGCTCCAACCACTCAAGACCCACCCGGCCACAAGGGCAAAACGACACGTGCAAATGGTGCGGCGGCCCATGGCACCGAGGAGAACCATACCCCGCATGGGGAGTAACATGCCAAAAATGCGAACACCTAAACCACTTTGCGGCTGTGTGTCTACACGCCCCTGGCCCAAGGGAAGGGGACCAGCAACAGCATGTTTCACCCAGCACGAGCCTTCCCGCCAACCAAGGGGGAGGGGAAGAGCAAGAGCAGTTGACACCTCACAAAGATCGCCCAGCAGCAGCGAAAGCAGGAAAAGCGAAGAAAGCGCTTCACCAGACAGACTTGGGAAAGAGAGGCGGAAAAGATCAGGCAAGAAAGAACATCGAGTGCACATGATATCAGAAGTAGAACCACACAGAACGAAGCATGGAAAAATCAGGAGACAGAAGAAACAACCGTTCTGCACAATCATATCAGATGGAATCCCCACAAAGGTAGTCATCGACACGGGAGCAACTGTCAATGTGATGCCATCCATGCATTTTACAAACTGAACCCACGAGCCAGCACTCCAAGACAAAAGATTGCAACTGTTTGCAAATGGCTGCAAGAAACCGCTGCCAGTACAAGGGTCATTCCGGTCAAATCTGTCCTACAACAACATATCATACTGAACAAGATTCTACATAGTGGACGCAGGTTTAGAGACACTACTGAGCTGTCGAACAGCGGAGAAACTACACCTGATTCAATTTGCTTTCAGCACACAAACGACGGAGGTGGACCACCTCCTCAAAAAGCATCACCGAGTATTCCAAGGCATTGGATGCCTCCGGGGCAGGACCATCAAGCTGCATATTAATCCAACGATAGAGCCGAAAGCAGTGCGACATCGCCTCGTCCCTTTTAATATGAAGGAGGTGGTCAAAAAGGAGCTTGAGAAATTGGAAAAAGCTGGCTTCATTGAAAAGACATCAGGGCCAACCCCCTCGGTTACACCTCTGGTAGTAGCACAAAAACCAAGGCAGTCCAACGCCATCAGAACCTGCACAGACATGAGGCTACCCAAAGTAGCAATTGGGAGAGAGCAGCACGTCACACCGACCATCGACGAGCTGATCGTCGACCTGACCGGGGCCAGAATTTTCAGCAAATTGGACCTCCAGTCAGGGTACCACCAGCTGCATCTAGCGAAAGAGTCGAGACATATAACAACATTCTCTTCCCATCTCAGCCTAAAAAGGTACAAACATTTAAATTTCACCATATTCTCAGCAGCCGAGGTGTTGCAAAACGAGATCGGCAAAATTCTGGACGGCCTGGAAGGGACCACAAACATAAGTGATGGCATCATTGTCTATGGGGCCAATACCAGCGAACACCATGAGTGACTCGCAGAAGTCCTGCAGCGGCTAGAGGAAGCTGGGCTGCAAGGAAGAGCTCAGTTTTTTCAGGTACATCTTCAATTCCAATGGAGTGTTGCCGGACCCAGCCAAAGTGAGCGACATAAAGAATACCAAGGCGCGAACATCAACCACCGAAGTGAGGAGTTTCATGGGGATGGCAACGTACAGCGCAAGATTTGTTCCCGATCTTGTCACCCTCGCAAGCCCCCTGCGAGAGCTGACAAAGAAGGACAAAAAGTGGGAACGGATGACACAACATCAACAAGTATTCCAGCAGATTAAAGACTCGCTGTCCAGCATCACAACCATGGCATTTTTCAACGTGGAGCAAGCAACTGAACTCTTAGTAGACGCCAGCCCCGTAGGATTAGGAGCTGTCCTCACGCATATAGACAGAGACGGCAGCATACTCCCCATAGCTTTCGCCAGCCGTGCACTGACAAAAACAGAGCAGAACTATGCGCACATCGAGAAGGAGGCACTAGCAATCCTAGGGGGCTGCCGCCATTTCGGCGTATACCTGCTGGGGCAACCGGCAAAAGTTTTCACTGATCATAAGCCACAAATCCCCATCTTCAAGGGGTCTGCGCCACATCCCGCAGCGAGGCTTGAAAAATGGATGCTACCGCTACAATCTTTCAACATAGAGGTGTAATACAGGGCCAGAGCGGACAACCCAGCAGACTATCTCTCCCGCCATCCGCGCCCTGCCACAGAACTCGAAGAACAACATGTGACAGAAACTGAGGAACACGTGTGCCACGTCATTGCATGTGCATAACCGCAATCACTCACGCTAGAAGAGCTAGCGGATGAAACGAAAACAGATGCCTGCCTGGTACAAACCATGCAAGCTGTCCAGACAGGGTACTGGAAGAACTACCTGACAGCAGCCGTGCAGCAGACGCAAGCAGTCCAAGAAAAGCTGTGGGCATTGTTCGGGATCCACCACAAACTCACAATATCAAATGAAGGTGTGCTGCTAAAAGGGCACAGAATCATCCTACCAACCACGCTAGAGTAGAGGGCACTGAGGCTAGAGCACAGGGGACACCAAGGCATAGTAAAAATGCAGTCGTATTTAAAATCCAGAATGTGGATGCCCTGCACGCAAAAACGTGTGATAAACCTAGTCGAGGCAAGCACAGCATGACAATCCTTGAGGTGGCTGGCAGCACCTGGACCGATAATCAGCGCCCCACGAAGCAACACAAGGTGGGAGGCGGTAAGCATGGACTACTGCACCATTGCTGGCGAGTGATATCTCCTAGTCCTGGTAGATGAGTTTAGCCGCTACTCACAGGTTGAACACGTAAGGTCTACCAATGCGGAATCTGGAATCACAGCACTCGAAAAAATATTTGCAGTACATGGGATCCCCACCAAACCTAAGAGCCATAATGGCCCACCGTTTACTAGCCAGGAGCTAAGACGATTCCTCCAAGACCTGAGCATCAAACACAAAAAAATCACTCCCCACTGGCCACAGGCCTATGGTGACGCAGAACGATTTATGGGGTCCCTGAACAAAGTCATACGTATTGCAAAAGAGCACAACCACCCCTGGCTGGCAGCCATGTACCAGTTCCTGCAAACCCACTGCCAAACTCCACACATGTTGACAGGTGTGAGCCCCACTGCCCTCATGTTCGGAGTACCATTCCAAGCAGAGCTTCCCATGCACCAGAGCTGGGTAACCCCAGTTCCCGACATAGCCCTCATCGAAGAGAAGCGAGCCCGGTGGAACGAACAGGAGAGCCAAGCACATCATGCTGGACACAGGGAGCTACAACCCGGAGACACTGTGCTGGTAAAGAACTGAGCGCCCCAGAAGAAAATGACATTGAACTTCGAGTCCCGCCCATAGACAGTTTGTGACAGAAAATGTATACAGAGGCGCATCTAGACACGTATGGATATCTGAACATGTAATGATTTACATGGGATGCAGAATTGCCTATAGTTTAACAATATATTTATTTCCAGTTGTAATGATTAGTTAGAAGAAAATAACAACAAAACGTGTGTTCAACGATGATGCATAGAACAAATGATGAATCCCAAACTCTGGGTAAGATCCATAACAGAGGTGTGCCATATTTAGAGAGCCTAGGGCAACAGTGGGAGTGTTCCTATGAGAGACACAATTTCACCAAAATGCCAGGGGTAGGAAATTAAATTACTTGACTCTTGACTTCTGATGACATCACAGGAAGTGATGTCTTTTGATCCCACCCCAAGTGACATCACGGTGACATCATGATATACATTTCATACAATAATGGCTGTCATGGCCCCTGGTCATTGGCCAGTCACTTCACATCCTGCAGGGTCCCAATGGACCCAGTCTCGCGCCTTTGGCACCAAGCTCATTATAAAGTGTGGTTTGCACACAGACTGTTGAAGGTACATGCATCTGGGCAGGGCGGGCCCTAGCAATGCATGGAAGGCACGTGCAGAAAGCAGGAGGAGTGGCACGGTGGGGCCTCAGGGCGGGACCTAAGGGGAGTGGCTGGCGCCAGGCTATATAAGCTGGCCCCACCCGCATGCTGGCGCTTCGCGTTAGTCTGCTAGAGCAGCGTAACGCTTACTGCCGTTCAGAAGACCTTACCAGTTTCAGCACGTGTATCCTCAGTCTCCGGAACCCTCCAGCACCTTACCTTGAGGTCAGCCACACCATCGCTTCACTTCTGCAACTACTCCAGCATCTTACCTTGAGGTCAGCCACACCATCGCTTCACTTCTGCAGCTACTCCAGCATCTTACCTTGAGGTCAGCCACACCATCGCTTCACTTCTGCAGCTACCCCAGCATCTTACCTTGAGGTCAGCCACACCACGCTTCGCTTCTGCAGCTACGCATGCATCTTAGCTGAGCCAGCTCCACCTTCGCTTGAAGCACCTCCATCGCTTCCCCTTCTGCAGCCACGCGCATATCTTACCTGGATCTGCAGCCCCTCACAGGTGCCGCCCGGCTTCTTTACCAGTACGGAACTTCCATCGACACGGGATCTTCTTCCAACGCACCGCCTCGAGGATCTTCATCTCCGGCCACCTGTAGGAGTTCGCAAAGCGCCCATCAAGCACCGATCAGCTGCACCTGCAAAGGGAAAGGAAACACAAGATTAGAATTTGCATAGACTTTCATACTCTAAGCAGCGCGCTTCAGGTAGAGGCCACTAACCTCTGGTAGCTTCTCCAGAGTAGACTTTGTCATCGCACATTCCTGGGTCATCTTCATACCTAATGGAGAGAGAAAGGACAATATAGGGTTACGGACAATAATCATGGAGGACGATTAACACAATCAATACGAACAATAATCATAGTTGCAAAACTTACCTTCAAGACGGAATGGTTGCAGCCGGTCTGGACCTTCACACCAAGGACCAGTGACGACGCAACTAGGTCCATCTACAGCGCCACTCCTGGAAGGCAGCAGGACGGAGAGCTCATCTTTCAATCAAAACAGGTGAGCCTGAATGGGCAAACTCTTGCTCACAACCTTCTGGCACGAAAGGGTTGAGGGGAATCCTGATGCACGCTATTTTCACCGTCTCTCATCTTCTCTCAGGAGCAGAACCAGTATCCTGGGTCCTCAATAACGCAGTGGCTGGGGGAGAGAGCTGATCCACGGGAGCCAAGTCCAGGGAGGGCTTCAACCTCGCCCCAACGCCCCCGCGGAGACCAGGTGAGCGTAACATGGCTGCTTAGCAGGACGTCTGCGGGTCTCTGGAATTCTCTTCTAGGGGGATAATCAATCCACTTATATTCATGGTGCTGAAACAGATAGCGGTGAAAAGGTCACCATTCCACATACATTATCTGGGACACTTACACCTTAAAATCTCAGAGGGGGAAAACAGTCTTGTTAAGTCACACCTAGCAATGTGTGTGCACCTTTTAATTTGCGCAATCTCTTCCCTTTGTTTATGCATTCGCTATTTATATTTTATGAAAGTTGGTTAACAAATGGCTTATGTTTATTTGCTGCATCGTAGAAGCTCCAGATAGACATGGAACGCTGGTAGTTCCTGCTTTTGTGGGGGTATGCGTTGATGTGGCTGAAGCCAATATTTAATCTTTTTAACTTGACATGGTGTTAGCGTGTCAGCTCCCAAGACCCTGCTGCTCAAAGGCGGACTGCCCTATCGGACATTCTGCCCCCGGCAGAATGCAATTTGGACTTGAGATGGCCTGGGGCCTGTTTTACCAGCCACCCTGGAGCTGGTTAGGAATATAACATTATTTTTGTGATTAGGTAAGTTACTTTAGGTAATGCAACGTTACTTATTGCTCTGAGTTGCTCGCCACCGCACAGCGGATTTGATGCAGCAGGCATTCATCAAAGGAAGTTAATACTTACTAAGTGTTAACTTTCTTTGATGAATGCACACAATAGCTGAGGCTGTGCTGGGCAGTGTCTGTCCCCAGCCATCTGCCGGCGTGATGCCATGAGGCAGCCGCACTTTGATTAAACAACAAATTGTAACACATTGTCTGGGGGGTTGGGAGGGAGTGAACTGAGAATTCACCTCCTGCTGTGGGTGGTTCCTGTCCTGTGTTGTGTGTATGTTTGTTTTGGGGGCGGGGTGACCTGCATAGAGTAGCGTCCTCCTTGCTCTGAGCCTTGTGGCAGGGGCCTGGCAACTTCCAGGGGCCTGCTGCTGCTATATGGCTTGGCAGCCAATCACCTGAGTGGGCCACATGCGCATGGTGTGTTGCGCTGCTGGGTCTGGGTGCAGTTGGTCACTCATCACGACACCCCCCCCACATTTGGGAAGCAAAGAAGGAACTGTTGACATGGAGCAGCAGCCCGCAGGCCTTTGGCTCTCTGGCTGTGGCAAAGCAAAGCACGTGCAACTTGCTAGTGTAACAATGACGACAAGGCCTCTATTCGGAGCTGCAGGAGGCTGACAGCAGCCTGTGCCTGGCCCAACACAGCCTTGCAGCCCAGCCGAGCTGGACACCAGAAGACATTATTTGTACACGCACGTTGGCCAGTGTGATCAAACTAAGTGAGTAAAGATAAAAAACATAAAATGAAGGGGCCGGTGCCCGCCAGCTCATCTATCATTTATAGCGTTTTTATCTCTGGAGGACTGGACTGGGCTTGCATTCAAATTGTTGCTTCATGTCGCTAATGAAATGTCTTCAACATAACCTTCATGGTCAACAAGGAGTAGATGGGGCATTCCAGCAATTATTAATCTGCGGATACATCAGGTCCGGTTCTCTGGGGAGAGTACCTTGTGGTTCACCAGGGGCAGGTAGGCAGGTTGGAGAATGGTGATTCAATGTGTATGCTTCTGATGAAAAGGTAAATTGAATTAGTGCATGGAAATGCAGGGCCAAAGATTAGATCTGTGCAGTTTTAGCTCTCTTGAAACGTGGTTCGTTCAGTCAGTGCCGAGCACACTCCACACAATTTTGGCCTAGCACAGCCAGTATGATGCACCCTTCTTCCACCACTATTGCTGCAAGTGCCAGCGGTGTGCTGGAGGATCTGAGAGTTGATGGCAATGTGAACTTTACAGGCATAGAGTCCCTTTCTATCGCCGCTCAGCATGTGAGTGCGCTTTACATGGAAATGCCACAGAAACTGCAGGCACATGCAGTACACTGCAGATTTTGCTAAATCCTGTGAACGAGACTGTAAATATGGAGCCAGAAAGTGCATTTATTTAATATCCTACTTATGGAAACCTAATAGTCTAGGTTGGATTGCTATGAATGAAACCAGGAAGATGTACTCTGCATGTTACTGTGAATTAAGGAGTATTATAAAGTTTTAACCTGGCTCGAAGAAGTATTTTATGAAATTAATGAACTGTAAGATAAATTTTCCACATTTTAGAATTTTAATGGTTGGACTTAAGAATTGTTCCTGAGTATATGATTTTAAACAAACGTTGATTTTATACATTGTAATATGTTTTTTAAATGTGTAAAAGAAGGACAATGTTTCTTCCATGTGCACTTAAATAAAAAATAAAATAAAAAAACGATCCTAATTATGTAAAAAATGTAAGTGGACTCCCTTAACAGAGAAAAGCTCAGAAGCATGATTTAGACACAAAGTTAACATACTTAATCTGCTGCTCTTATGATGCAGCTATCTGCGTGCCAGCAACAGAGCTTCACTGACCAAAAGAACCTGTTTAAAAAAAACTCTTTTCAAGGTTCATGCATTCCCACCTGAATTACTTTATGCGCTACAGAGAGACCTGACCGATGGATAGATGGTTGGCATAGGTTGGTGTATATATTAATGGATCCCTGGATGGATGGACGGATGGATGGATGGGCAGACAGGAGTTGGTCGAGCTGGAGGTTTGTGACAAAGAATCTCCATATCAGAGTGTGTTACACAACTTATTTTATTGCAGGTCACTGAATGTACAGTGCGTTTACATAGATTTTTCAGGCTGGCATTATCTTGCATTCTGGGACTTATAGTTTACTATTCAGGGTGTGAAAATTAAAGCCACAATGATATTCTTTTGGCTTAGCATATTGCTAGAACGATGTACATGTTGTCATGTGGCTCAATTATGCCATTTCTGCTCTTTGTAAGTAAACTCTATAAAACATTATTACTGAAGGCCTTGAAATCCAAACTATTTATGGTGCTTTGATGTTCAAATTAAGCTTGTGATCCTCCTAGCCCATTCCCCCACCTCCTCCACCAGCTGTTCAGCCATCCCACTCCCTCCTTTTTGGATGCAGCCAGACTACCACTAGTTTCTTTTTTCCCCTTCCACCACTGCACACATCACAGTCCCCAGAATTGTAGAACACATGCATTAAACAACTCCTTTCATGCATAGCCTGTTCTTGCGGGGGTGAGTTGTCAGATTGCGTTGGGGTACCCGATGGCACCAATGGAGAGGGGTAGATTCAGGCAGCGTGGGCCAGCCCAGGTGCTCACATTCAGAACATGGGGTGCATCTGTGATTATTCTGTAACGGCGGGTGATGCCTGTGCAACACACACGCTAATTTGTCAGATTTCCGCAGCAGGTGTGTTCACTGGATTATCATACCGGTGCATGCTATCAAGCACGACCTGTTCTTTCAGGAGATATGCCCTGCAAGTTCAGAGAGTTGTGGGATTGCCAGCGGTACTAGGTGGCACCAACAAAGTGGGATTGATGTTGGCAGTCTATGCCAGGTACTCAAGTCCAGTTTACAGGATGTGAGATGCCTCTGTACGGCAGGTCACACCTGATACCATAACATGCCTCCACAGATTTCTGCAGCAGGTGTAGTCGCTCATTTGGTTATCTTACCAGTGCATGCAAAGCTGTGAATTGATGCGACTCACAGGTGATGGCTTGAGGGTCCCTCTTTTTGAGGTGAGGGGCGTGCCACTTTTATTTTAGGTGCCTGGGCCTTTTTCTTGCCACAGTCCGGCCCTGCTGCTCCTCAATGCTTTTTGCTGCCAAATGTTAAATCCACATTGATACCTTAATTTCTTCTTCAGTGTTGGGACACTATGATGATAGTGGCCGGATTCTATGCATTGTTTGCATTTGAACGTTGATGTAGATATTGGCTGATGGTATGAGCCATAGGGAATTCGCAGACAATTTAGGGTCAGTGGCAGTAGATCGCCCCTATGCAGATAGTAAATGCCTTAATTGCTTTTATATATGACAGCATCCATCAGCGGATAAGCCCCAGGGCTGTCTCTACTGCAATCAATGGGACTGAGAATGACTCAAGCCCCTACGATGATCAATGCTTGCTGTAAAGCACCCTATCGAGGAAATCCAAAATGAATCCCTTGTATAAAGCTTGAGGGACTTACAGTAGCACAGACTATGTATCTCACATAGTCATATAAAATAATACAAAAAGAGGACACTTAGCAAAAATGACATACGAAATGCAATGTGTAATGTCTAAAATTATACAAAGAGGAAGCGAGTGGTGGAAAATAAACAGAAAAACAATACTTTCTGAGCAGCTACTTGGAAAGGAAAATGAGAGAATTATGCAGTACCTACGTGGCCTGTAGGGCCCCTGGGTTGAGAACCACCTCGATTTTATATTTAGCCCAGACCCGGTTAGTAATTTAATTGTCCGGTTCTGGCCAAACCTCTGCCCGTCCACCTTGAAATAAACGGTCTTGTCATTTGGCTGGATTTTTAAGGAGACAGAGATGTTCACCAGGTTGGGAATTTCTCCCATGGCTGTCGGGGACGGCTCAGTGCGGCAGGAGATGTCAAGGAGAACCGCACGCGGAAGCAGCAGAGGATGTCAGTTGTGCAGCTGAGTGTTCTGAATGAGAGTGCCGTCAGAGCAGTGTCCGGTTCCCAATGGGACAGCGGCCTTCACAGCACAAAAACCTGAGCCAGCATTAACAACAAACAAGCCCTTCCACGTTCACTGCCGGAGAGTCTGCTAATCTAGTACTGATAATTGTGCAAAATGCGCAGGTTCAGTGAGGAAATCAGGTCCTTGGCAGTGAGTGCTGGTAATTCCAGAAGAAAATGATGTTTTGGATACAATTTCTATTTTAAACGGTGGTCTTATTCCATGCGCAGGGATTCCTGGCACTCTCTTGTTATTGGTCTACGCCTGTAATGGTTTACTGCATATTTTCCGAAAATGTGAATCTGTCTTAAGTTTCTGGGCGATCCCTTTACCCTTGCATTCCACCGTTGTATAATTTGTTATTTTGTTTTGGAGGAAACTGTCTTCCCTTGACTTCAGCTTCAAAGGGACGTGCAATGACATTGGGAGCGCAGGACCAGCGACTGGGGAGCCGGCATGGAAAAAGGAGGAGTGAGACACTGGCACCAGGCACTTGCATCCAGTGGCAGCAGGCCCTGCCATGGTCATGGTGTTGTAGTGGAAATGCAAGTTGAGCGTGGTAAAAAGGCGCAAACCTATCAGCTGCGGGAATAGCCCACTAAAAGGGGAGGGGGCTTTAGTGTTGACTGCATAGGGTTATGCTTTAAGCTGGGGAATGACCCTAATAATGATGTTTTAAATGATTAACCCACAGGTAATAAGGCTTGTATTACAGGTGATTATGAGGGAGGTAACATTTGATTTATTTATTGCAAATAGGCCTGGGTGCTTACTCTCGATAGAAAATAAATTCACATTTTATTAATTTGCTTAGCAGTGGTAGAAGCTGACAGCACATTACAAACTACACGTTCCCAGGCTATTGCTGAAATAAATAAACAGCTCTCGATCTATTTGAGGTCAGGAAGCAAAGTTCATGGGTGCAGGGGGAAGGAAGCAAATGCACAACCATTTTGTAATTTAGCATATTAGTTCTGGAAACTTGTCTACTGACAGTTTCAAAATACCCCATGGCGGTTCCAAATCGCCCCTCTGCACATCTCAGCCTGGCACGTGGCTCAAAGAGTTCCTAGGCTGCAACATAAAGTCCATAACTTGTTAACAGTTCTAGGGTCTTGTACTGTCATGATCGATGCACTCTCATGGGAAACTTGTGGAGATATCCGGCGGCAGATGAATAAAGTTCCCCATGTCATCTCAAATGTCTCAATGTTTTGGCACTGTGATGTGGGAACCATGGGTTGGACTGTGACATCACAGCGGGGGTCAAGGGTGGTGTCGTAAGATTTGCGTGACCATATCATTTCTGGATGAAGTATGTCCTGCTATAGGGGAATAACATGGCTTTGCCAATAAGCTTCATTTGGAGGATTGACCTAATGTTGCAGTGTGTGTTGATGCTAATTAGTTTGTACCAATATACAAGTTTTCATCTTGGAGCGTAATTTTAACAGCGCTTTTCATGCAATTCTGTTCCGCATTCTGTTTGAATTTCGCTTCCCCAGCTGTAACTGAGCCCAGCATAAATTGCATTGCTTCTGGCCTGGCATACACTCCTTTTTTAGACTACTTTTGTAATTTTTTTCTGGTGAGTTCCGAGGCAACCTGCTGTACATTTCTGATGCCCCATACGGGGAGATTCAGCTTTCCTGACCAGCTTTGGGGATTGCAGCCATACTCTCGCAGGAGTGCGAGCAGTGATCGAAGTGACGGGGAGCGGATGGGAGCGGTGCTCCTATACTTTTTTTTTTTCTCCATTACCGTTCCTATACTTTTATTTTAAAAAGAAACCGCTCCGGAGCGTTCCTTTTTAAAGTACAAGTATAGGAACGGTCGCAGCACTGCACTGTCTGATGCAGGCTGCAGACAGTAGGCTGATGGCAGAGACTTGGCCCATGCCTGCGCATTGAGGTGCAGTGCTGTTAATTTCTGCACGTGCCCCTCACTATGCGCAAGCGTGGGCGAGTGACCAGCAGTCTCTGTCGGAGTTGGACTGGGCCAGGCCTAGAATTTTGTTACCTGCAGGCTCTGCTGAAAGACAGGTAGTTAAAGGTGGAGGGGGATGCAGATGGAGGTGAGTGCAGTGGGTCGGGAGAGAGGGACGGTTTGTTCAGTGTCGTCCCTCTCTCGACCTCGAGCATATTTTATTTGGTGCAGGCGGGAGGTCAAGGCAGGCCAGGTGCTGGTTCGGGAGAGAAGGACGGTTCAGTGCCATCTCTCTCTCCCGACCCGAGCATATTGTAGTCTGCAGTGCAGGCTGTGGGCGGGAGGTCACGGGCCAGCTAGTCTGACGAGTGGGTCAGGAGAGAAGGACGACTCAGTGCCATCTCTCTCTTCCGACCCGATCATATTGTAGTATGCAGTGCAGGCTGCGGGCGGGAGGTCAGGGCCACTGGGCCAGGTCAGGTGTCCAGGGTTGGGAGAGGACGGTTCAGTGTGTACCTCTCTCCCGACCCGAGCATATTACACGCAGGTTACTAGCACACAGATAAGGGCCCAGCATGCAGTTCTAATCTCGGCTGTGTGGACAGTTTTTTTATTCAATAAAAACACATTTCATTTTCTCCCTTCACCTCCAACCCATTCTATTTTCCAAACGCCCCATACCATGCTGGGGGGAAATATCATGGACTGCGCAGGGGGTATAACCTTGCAGCTTTGGGTGTTTGCAAAAAAGCACGGAAAAAAAACATAAAAGGCACATGGCTTTAAAGAGAATAAAGGCCTGGTTTCTGTTCACTTCACAGCACATTGACACACCCAAACAGGAGCGCTATTTAAGAAATTGCCACGAAAAGGCCAAAGCATAAAGGGTAGAGCTGGAGACCTTATTTAATGTAGGAATATGCATACCCATGGGCCCAAGGAGACACCACATTGAAAACCAAGCTTTACAGATGAAATGCAAATAATGTTAATGCCCGCCAGCGAGGTTATCTGTATGTCTTTAAAACGGTGGGACATTTTTGGAAGTTTCACCAGGATCCAGTCACTGTTTTCGGCCACCCCTCAGCTATTGCCCAGACACACTGTTTATGACTCGGGGTGCCTCCGTGGTGAAGCAGCTTTGAACCCCCATCAAATGATGGGATTAATTGCAGTATAATGAGAGCCCTCCCACCTCCTTCAAGCGGTGGATGCGGTGCGGCCCTGTCCTCATTAGGGGCCCCCAGGGGAGGCAGAAGGCGATGTTCACGTTACTCAGAGTCATAGGAGAGCTTCATTTTAGAAGCTGGATAGGTTTGAAGCCAGTGGGGGGCAGGTTGCTATGTTGCATTTCAGTTTCTCAGCTTCTAGGTCTGACGGTGCTATGCTGCAGGCACTATGAGAGCGTGCAAGACACTGCCTCACCACAGCCAGCTGCCAGTGTCTGTGCCCTGAGGCTTTGCGGACACTGGGCAGTATTAGAAGTATTTGAACTTTGCAGAAATCGAACCTGTGTGTTGAAGGGTATTGTGTAGCACTTGCAGGGATGCCTGTGTGGTGGAGCAGCTTTTAGGAGTTCCTGTTGGTCCCAGAAATGTTATCTGCCCTGGAAATTGGGAACTATTGAGTTCAGAGCATAGCGCCCAGAAGCTGACTGTTTCCAAAGTTCTGCGGCAGTGAGACAGGTGTGCTATCTCACTGGTACTTCTATCTTTTGTTGCAGAATTGGCCCCTAGATGTGGTGAGATTGCGACACAAAAAGTGTACATTGAGTGTGCTGGGCAAGTGCCACCAGTGGCAAAGCTGGAGACAAAAGAACACGCATGAGAATAGACGTGCGTGGGACAGCAGGACACCACGGCTGTCAAGAACAGTTTAGGCTGTGGGTGGGCCTAGAACAGACAAGAGGGAAAACAGGCTCGGACTGTCCTAGGCATCAGGCATGTGGTCAAACCAAAAACACAAAATGTTGGCATGGACAGTTTTTTTTGGTCAAAGTGGGCCACTTTTTGGGCCAATGTGGGCCAGTTTAATGAGTTACTTAACTATGTGGATAGTAGTTTTGACCAGTGTTGCTGAATAAATATTCATTAAAATGCACAATTATCATCCAATTTTATTAAAAAAACTCCCCCTTGGCTACTATTCAAACAGTGTTACAAAAAAAATGAATTCCCATTTGCAACTGTGGGCCACTTTTTCATTGGTGCCCGGGACAATTTTATGGCCCAGTCCGACCCTGGGGGAAAATGAATACAATTGAGAGCGGATGGCTAAAGGTGGAGAGCACATGAACCCAGAGCATTCGCAGACTGAGGGCATCCATTGCTTTTCTTAACTATGCAAGCAGAGCCAGGCGCCTAGAAGCTATCCAGCAACCTGGCACTATAAAAATGCTTCTAAAATCGAACAAACATACAGGAGAATAATTTAACTGCATTGCACTGGGTAATACAAACAACCCCCACCCCGCCCCCTAATTTTTTACAATATAATGGGAGCCAATGTTAATTACACATGTTCAAAGTCCTCTGTAAATGGAAAGTGATTCTTACCTTATTCCGGTCCAATGCAGGTAGAATGAGAATCATTTTTAGGGGGTGGGTGGGGTTTCTGAGATAGTTTGCTCGTGTTGCCCCCGAGGACACTGATCCAAGGCCTCCCAAGTCAGAGCGCCAACACCATCTCCTGGGATGAACGGCCTCACCCTGGCAGGGTGCGGGCGGGAGGTCAGGGTCCAGCAAGACCTCCCATAATGTCTAATAGCTTGATGCTAAAAACTGAAGTTTGCTTTGATGTCCTTTGTTGAATATTCTTAAAACCATACATCCATGAGATTTGTCACAAACCTCTGTCGTGACGTGTTGTCACGACAGAGGTTTGTGACAAATCTCCAAACCTAAGTGATTGTATGACACAACGTATTTTATTGTGAGTGTTTCTTAAATCGCTGAAAATTAAGTGGGTAAATAGATATTTTTCCTTTTGCATCTTATTGTTTCCAATTTTGGATGTGGAAAATAAAAGGTAGACCGATATTATTTTGGCCCAACATGCTGCTATACAAATTTATATGTTGCTTTGCTGTGCAATTTGTGTATTTTGCAAGTAAACTCTATAGAACAGTATTATTGTAGGTCTTGATTGACACCCAAAACTTAAATATTTGTTCAAAGTGAAGTGTGGAAGAAGGTGGCTCTGCCCAAATTACACAGTGGGTTAAAACCCCTATTCACTGTTTAGCGTAAGTGTGTGATCCTGGGCATAAAATGTAATCTCACCCTGACTTCAACTGCAAAAATGTGAGTGCGTAAAAGTGATTACATTCACACCCTTACAATAGGACTTGATTTGACAGGTAGACATAGTCCCACCAGCCAATCAGCGCACTAGAGATTCTAGGGCCTCATTACCCGGACAGCGGTAAGGGTTAACGGTCACTGTTAATGGTACCGGTGACCGTTAACCCTTACCGCCTTACTACGAGGTCCCTTTGTGGGTTGGAGAATTTAACGCCTGCTTTTTGCAGGCGTTAAAAACCAACCCGCAAAGGGACCAGGGAGCTAATTATGGTACCGCAATTTGCGGTGCCGTAATTAGCACCTTCACCATTCCCATTATGCCCTATGGGGCTAAAATGGGAATGGGGAAGGGCAATGGGGGAAGGGGGGATTACCGCCCCACCAACCTTGGAATAGGGCGGTAATTCCCCTTTCCACCAAGACGGTGCCGGTATTTTACCGGCATGGACCAAGGTGCTAATAGCACCTTGGTCCACCGCCGTCCGTGTAATGAGGCCCTAACTGTGGTTGATTCAACATCACATTTTCTCCCCTGTTGCTCCCAGCCACTGAGTCTCTTGGTTCATCCAGAGAACTACCCCATGCTCTGCTTTGTCCTGCTAAGCTATGATATTGAGTCTTTCACTGCACACCGTCTGCCAGTCTCACACTTTCTAGGACCTTCAGGTTCTGCAAGAAGTGGGTTTTTCAGACTTAAAGAAGAGAGTTAACTGATTTTAGCATTGAAGCTGCACTAGATTAGTCTCCTTACAATGAGTAATGATGTTAGATGCCCCTACAAAAGTAAGTTTGCCACTCCTCTACCGTCTCTGAAGTTAGCGCATCTTCCAGTATTTGAAGGGTGCACCCCTATAGCACTCTCACACAACCTGTTCTAAAAGGACAGCAGCCTACAAAACAGAGTACTTGCCGAAATAATGAAAGAACATGTAATTGAAAATGGATGCATGTCGTAATGTGCTGATGTGAGTCTGATGAACGTGTATGCGGAATGCACTGCATGGTCCCCATTGCAGCAGGGCAGCCCATTACTTAAGAGCTACCCCCAACTGGAAGCTATTGGGCACCCTCTTTAATCTTGAACTTCTAGTTACTTTATTGGGGACGTGCGCAGTCAAAAGTAATTTACGTGTAAAACTTAGATATGGGATTTCAGCTGATGCTTATTTCATGTATTTATTTGTTTTTTTGTAATGCACTACATGCTTTGTGTTTCTCCAGAGTGGATTGCTGGGAGAAGAGAAAGTTTCTGGGGTTGATTCTTTGGGAGAAAATGTAGTGGGTGGGGGATGCAATCTTAATAAATAGGTCAAAGGAGAGTAATGTGGCGACTGCAGAGAATGTTATCTAGACAAAGGATAGACTCCCAATATGAACAGCACACACTATTATCCTTCTAAAGTTAACAAACATGTATCAGGAAAATGTGTTGGGAAATGCTCCTGTGCACTTTTGGTGACACTGCATCAAATTTACCCTAGAAATCTGTTTGTAAACTTTGTATTTTTTTACCCAATTATCTCTGAAAATGTGCTGCAAAAAAGCACTGTTTAACCCATTATTTAAAAAAAAATTATCATGGGCAAAACCCTCTGAACTCTTCTCATTTATTTAAGGCTCACTCGCTACACTTGGTTGCTACCACGTATTTTTGGCACATGTTTATTCCCAGTCCCACCCATTTATAAAGTTCAGCAGCCGTCACTGGAAACACCAATTTTTCTACAAAATCCATAGCTCCACTACTATTTTCCCCCCACTTCGACCTCTGAGTGCGAGACAGAGTGCACACCATTCTTTAGAGCACAAGACCGAGGAGGCCTAGCAGATGCCTTGTCCGAACACTCCCTGCTCTCGGAAGGGGTACTGGCCTTTAAAGGAAGATTGCGGGGTAGAGAAGACTTGAAAATCTACAAAAACGGATATGAGAGTGTACCCTGCATGAACGCGCAAGGAGACGGAGGGATTATTTTTATGGTGTATAGGACACACCTTCAAGTGGTGGAGGGTGATTGGCCGTAGTAGTGGTAGATTTTAGGTCTACTCACCCAATAGGGACTGAGTGGGCGGTTGTGTAGTAAGTTGCTGACCTAGTTAGACAAGAGTTGCACATAATGCAGACAATTGGTACAGTTGCGTAATTTTGTTATTTTTTTTTTACAGGAAAAGAGTATTGAAGATTGTGAAGAAAAAGAGAAAAAAGCATATGCCTGTGTGTTTTTTGTCAAAACAGTAGTAGTTAATTGTAGAGAAGTATAGGTCACGTGTTCTAAACTAACATGTAAATATTGAAGGAGCTGTTTAGAACGTGCAAGGGGTGTGGTTGAATGAGTGGAGTAGCAACCAAACTCCAGCCACTCTAACATAGTGCATAATTGTTAGGTGGTGGGCCTGTGGAGAAAGCCATATGGTGTACTAACCAAACTAATGAGACAGGCCTGTGGTGATGGCCATTGTGTGTGAGAGGTGTGAAAAGGCGGGGCCTGAGGAGAAGGGCAGAGTGAATGAAATAGGGTGGACGAGTCAAAAGGTAAGAATAAGAGTGAGTGAGCAAGTGTGAATGAGGATTTGGGAGGAGTGAAGGGGTTTTGAGATATAGAGCAGAGAATAAAATGGGCCAAGAAGAGTACTCCAAAAAGTTAGGAAAAGGGTGCAATAATGACACCATATTTTATGGATACCCCCCTTGATCACATGTGTAACAAGTTGCCCTAATATTGCAATCACATATTTAAATATCATTTTCAGTGGCTAAAGGCCACTGTAGGAAAGTATTATCAGAAATGGCCCGGGGAGGGAACATTTCAGAAGGATATAATAGACAGTGGCCCTCATTCCAACCCAGGCGTTAAGGGTTTAACGGCGCCGTTGGCGCCGTTAACCCTTAATGCCTGATTTCCACCTTAACGCCTGCTTTTAGCAGGCGTTAAGTACCAAGGCGCTAGGCGTCCTTGGCGCTAATTACGGCACCGTAATTTACGGTGCCGTAATTAGCGCCTTCCCCACTCCCATTATGCCCTATGGGGCAAAAATGGGAATGGGGAAGGGTAAATGGGGATTGGGGATTTACTGCCCCACTCACCTTGGAATGGGGCGGTAAATCCGCCATCCACCATGGTGTAAACAGAGTAGGGAACTTACCACCTGGGTTGGAATGAGGGCCAGTATGTATTCATACTTTTCAGCAACATACAAAGTCGCAAATCTTAATAGGAGACAGGATATTCTGGATCTTTGCAAATTGTAGGAAGAAAATAAAGTAGAAAAGAAGAAGGAAGAGGGGGAAGAAAAGAAAGTGAGCGGACCACCCCCTGCTTATGCATTATATCCATTATTAAAACAAGCCACAGGATACACAAACCCGAAGTGAGCTTCCCCAGATAGGGAGAAAACAAAGAAAGATAAAGCAGAGCCGGAACCCCATTTGGGGATTACGGAAGAGAAAGGGAGAAGGACATACTTGATTCAATGTTTAGAGAAGCAGAGAATGTAATGGAGAGAGAGATAGAAAAGAGAAGGAGCAGGGGAAGAGGGAAGACAAGCAGGGATGGACAACAGGACGCATACAATTCAAAATTAATGACTGGGGAGCGAACATGGAAGCAGATGAACCAGATACACGGCAATCGTACCACATCAGACTGGGAGGAGAGTATCTACAGCGACAGCAGGGATGACGAGTTTGACACATACGATCTACTGATTGGAAGTAGAGGGATGAAGAGAAAAGAAGGGGATGAAGAGGAAAGAGAGGAGGACACTGGGGACTAGGGAAATAGGCTTTGAAGCAGGAAAGTAAGGATGGCAGTAGTAAAAAGACCACAACAGGGGACTAGGCAACAAGCACGGACATAGTTGCCCTTCTACAGAAGGCAAAAGGGGAAGTGCATTGCGTACCCTGGCAGACAATGGATACGGACAATCTGGTGTACAGTTTACCTTCATTAATGGCAGGGGCAAGCAAGTGGATATATATGTATTCGAGAAGGAGACAGCAGGGATACCATTGGCCATGGGGGACATTAAGAGCTTATTGGCAGTATTGGTGGGGGAAAGGAGTGACAACATTTGGCAGCAAGCAAGATACGTGGGGTGAAGTTAAGCTCTAACATGCATGACAGGGCAGCTTTTACTAACTTCCGAGCACACATATGGAAGGCTCTGAGAGAGACTTACCTAGGCACATTAGATAATGCATCAATATTAGCATGAAAAATGAAGTTAGATGAGGACCCTGCAGAATACATACGATTGATACAAGAAATGTGGACCCAAGAGAATAAACAAAGTTGGGATGATAAAACACCTCTATTCTATTAGATTCTAGTGAGGTTGCTCCCCACAGACGTACAAGCTTCCCTAGAAAAGGTGGTTGGGATTGAAGCAAAGGGATGGCCTGAGATAAAAGCAACAATTGTACATCATTGCAAAAGGAAACAGGAAAGAGACAAGGAGGCAGTAGACAACGCAGTAAAAGCAGAAAAGAAACTTGCGCAGAAATAATTTGCAAAAATAAGCATGGAAGGTCAGTGCTGACAGGACCAGTGTGCATTCTATCTACCCAGAAAGGGTGGCTTCCAGTAACAACAGCAGTGCCACAAGGGGAATACACACAAGTATCATATAATCTGCAGTGGGGGATGCAGCAGATACTGCAGCTGCCCGGCTTCACACAACAGCCTGGAGACTCACATGCAGGGGGAATGAGCACATACATGGGACAATATCAGATGGGAAGTGGATACTACCCTAGGGGAAGGGGTTTTGGAGGACAGTGCTTTGCCTGTGGGAATTTTGGTCACTTTGCCAGAACATGCCCACTCATTCCACAAACAGGACAGCAGGAAGGTCTGCAGCCACAACAGCAATATACACAGACGTTAATACAACCGCAGCAGGCACAAATGGTGCTGCAGTACTAGATGCAAGCACAGACCATTCAAACACAGGTCATGCCTGTGCAGGGACAAGGACTGACCCTAGGGGGAGCAGAAGCACAGGGTACAGTCAGCGTATTACAGGCACCCGCACAGACATTTGCATAAAGGAAGGTGGCAATATTGGAGCAGAATGAGGTGTCTCATTACACAAGAGTGGCAGTGGTGGGAGGAAATCCATTTACATCCTCAAGCAATACATTTTCCCCATAGGGGTGCCTGCGGAAAGTACAAGTGTGTCCTGTCCTAGCAGTAACTGAAGACCCCGAAGAGGAGCCTGAGGAAGCAGTTCAAATAGGACGCTTGGACTTTTCCTTTTTAATAGACATGGAAGCTACTAGGTACTGTATAAAGGAAGGAGGATTTCCATTATCTAACAAGAAATTGGACACACAAGCATTTTCGGGGACCATCCAAGAGGTTACTCTGAAAAAGGATTTACCATTGACCATAGGGACGATGCACATAGTAGTGCCATTATATTATTTGCGTATTGGGGAGAGATTTGTTAAACAAATTGAACGCCACAATTTCATTCTCAGAGAAAATGAGAGTGTGCACCAAACCTGGGCTGTATCCAGCCAGGGTGGCAGTGTTGATACAAGCATACTACTGTAATAAAAATGTAGCCTCTGCACGGAGAAAAAGGTGCAAAGGTATCAATTGTGAGTAGCATTGTAAAAGGGGAGGGGGCTCTGTTTGTTCGTGAAACAAGTCAGCCCAAAATAAAAGTAACTTACATATAAAAGAAATAGAGGGGAACTGGTAAGTATAACCAAACCAAGAGGTAGGCCAGAACACAGTGAATAGGCCTTATGCCACGCCTTTGCAACAAACATGTTTGAGCTTTTATTAATCTGCAATGAAGCTGCAGTGGCTGGTAACACATCGTAGGTCCCATGATCCCAGGCTTTTATGGTAAGTAGCAAAACAATAGTTGTTATTTTTTCGAGGTCACAGATTAGAACCCATAGGTCCCGCAGACAGACATGGATAGCATAACCATTTTAATAATTCAAAGTGATTTGCAAAAATGATATTTAGTTGGAGTCAGAGGAATCACAGCAGTTTCAAATTGCCCCTTAGTACGTTTCATCTGGGAAGAAGGTCGAAAGAGTTCTTAATATGCAACATTTGTATAGCAGTAAGTCTGTGGTTCAAGGCTCTGACAGTGTCATGGTAGGGAGTACCTCTCACGAGAATTTAAATGAGATGACTGGGACAGATAAATAAAGTTCCGCTGGTCATCTCAAATGTTTCAATGAATTGTCATTATGATTTGGGAAGTGGGGTTTTAGATTGTGACGTCACATATTTTAACTGTGGGTGGTGTGGAAAGGTTTGTGGACCCAATTACAGAACATAATGTATGTTTTTCTATAAGGATATAATGTGCAGGCACCAATCAGCTAGGTGTGGGGAGATTTATTCATGTTGCAAGGTTACTAATGTTAATTACCTCGATTGTTATAAAAGTCTTCGATTTGAGGGTATTTCTTTGACATTGCCTTTTTATGCAGTTCTGTTCAACAATCTGTTAGAACATAGCTGTCCCATCTGCGTCTGGGCCCTGAATAAACCTTTGTTACTTCTTATCTGCGTGCACTTCTTTTTTTACTACTTTTATAATCTTTTATTGGTGAGTTCCAAGGTGACCCCGACACATATTTGGTGGCTCCCGCGAGATATCTCGGCCTTTCGACTGAGGCATGAGAATTCCAGTGATGCTCCCGGAGGAGTGTGGGACAGCATCCGTTGGCCAGTACTAAGAGCTCGAGCAAGAGGAGGTCCGCAGATGCCAAATTCCCAAAGGTCAGCCTGGTCCGGCGCTGCCTTCACTCTGACTGAAGTGCAGGCCTTCAAAGGGAGACTCTGAGGTTCAGAGAAGTGAAGAATCTCCTAGAAGGATATGTGAATGTACTTGTGCATGAAAAGTGCAAGGGGTGGGAGGGACTATTTTTTGGTGTATAGCGACGCACCCTCAGAGGGGTGGAGGGCGATTGACGGTAGTAGTCTTAGATTTTAAGTCTGCCAATCCGATAAGGAGCAGGTGGACAGTGGCACATCTGGTTAGAGCAGAGGGTTGCGTAGTAAGTGGTGGACCTTGTTAGACAAGAGTTGTGCGTAGTGCAGGCAATTGCTATAGTTTGGCCATTTTATTTTCTTTGGGGAAGAAATCTTTGGGGGACATGTACTCACGTGTTTTGGGAATAGCAGCAGTTTATCTTTTAGTGTTGTGGAAAGTGGTTTTAGTATTCCTTTTTTTAAAAAACATTTTTTATTAATTTTTACAACAGGCAATCAACAAAACAAACCCGACAGTGCCTGTCATATAACGGAATCGTACAAAAATGTCGCCCTCATTTGTGCGCCCCTGCAGTTACTGCGACTTTGGGGGCGCAGAAAATGAGGGCGACATTTACTGCACCCAAGCAGTGCAGGGGCTGTGGGGGTGTCCCCCGCTCTGCTTGGGTGCTGTAACAGGGTTCGGGGGTTGCAGGGGTGTCCCCCACTTACCATTTTGGTAAGCGTGGGACACTAAAAAAAAAAAAGAAAAGCACCCTGCGGCGTCAGCTCTAACCCACATTAGTGGGAGGAGCTGATGCCGCAGGGATAGCAGGGTGCAGGTGGCACACACAGAAGTGTGCTGTGTGTGCCGTCGTGAACGGTAAGTTTTGGTAGGAATGGAAAAATCAGGCCGGGGAGCGGGCACAGTGAACTATATAATCACTGCGCGGTGCCTTAACTGGCGTCGGCATTTCGGCCGTTGCAGTTATGGGTGGCGCATGTGATCACATAGATCCCATATAACTTCAAGCATGTGATACAATCTCGTGAAACATCTACTGCCTTCCCCTTACCCTCCCCCTTAACTGGAGCCTACTCCACTTCGCCCCCCTCCATCGTGTCCTCTAGGGGTTCCTCCCCCTCTGTATTCCGAGAGGAATCGTGTTCCCTTAGGCAAGCTTGGGTGGACCCCGACAGTGTGGCCACTAAGTGTCTCCAGGCCATCAGAGCTCCCGCTTCTTCACCCTCCCCCCTTTTGGCCACTTCATTCCATACCACTGTTTCCGCTTCTGCCCTTTTCTGGAGATCATGCCACCAGATCTCTACTTTTGGCCTATTGTTTGTTTTCCAACCCATGGCAATCCTACGCTTGGCAAGTATATAGGCCAAGTCCTTGAGCCTACTCAGGTGTTTCAGTTTGCGCAGTCTAGAAACCCCCCCCAGCATGCATGCCCACATAGATTCCACATCCAGCGTGATCCCCTTCTCGGTTAGGCGGTGGGTCACTTCTCCCCAGAATGTTCTAATTTCCGGGCATGCCCAGAACATGTGTATCATCCCCGCGTTCACTTCCCCACATTTGGGACATGTTTGTATTTCTGCACTCTTGAATCGGGCAATCCTTTGAGGGGCCATGTACGCTCTGTGGGTAACATAACTGGATCTGTTGCAGCCTTGCATTCCTAGACACTTTTTTGTGGTATCTCTGGACCCTCTCCCACAACCCCTCATTCATGGGTTCCCCAGCTTCCTCTTCCCAGTCCCGTCTCAGCTGGGTCACGTCCTTTCCCACCCTGGACATCAGCAGTTCATATATTCGAGAGACCTCCTGCCCCCCCCCCTCTCAGATATCATAGATTGTTTCTACGGCCGTGTCGGTTTGGTCTTCTAGCTCTATTTCGGACCATGGGTCTTTTACCTGCCGTACTAGTCTGGGAGTAGGTAATATGCTGCCCTAAGTGTAGACCCGTTTCTTCAACAAATGTGTTAAATTCCATTACCTTCCCATTATTCCATACATCTCCCAGTGTTGTAATGCCCGCCGTTTCCCAATGCGTATGAATCGTCTTTCTCAATTGCTCGTCCACTCCGGTTAGTGCCACTAGTGGCACCTGCAGAGAGTACGGGTCGTGTTCTCCATGGCCTGGCAAGCCTTACGCCATATCTTCCATCCCAGTTCTAACATCCTTGTGCACCCTTTTAGCTCTGGTTTTGGTAGCCATATCCATTCTTTTAAAAAGAACGTAACACATTCGGACCTCAATAGCCTGGACTCCGCTGTTGCGTCTTCTGTTAACCACTTGGCCACATATTGTAATTGGCTGGCCACCTCAAAGTTGTGTAATTGTATGTCCCCTTTATCATACATGTTCTGCAGTTTTCACAGGGCTATTCCAATCCTAATATTATGCCATATGAACCCTCTACATATGCTTTGAAGTTTGACAAAGCATTGCTTGGGTATCATGTACGGTATATTCCCAAAAAATGTATTAACTTCGGCAAAACTACCATCTTCAACAGTGCCACCCTCCCTAGCATGGCTAGAGGGAGCTTAGCCCAGAATCTCATGCTATTCTCAATGTTTGCCACTGCTTTCTCTGTGTTATGTTTATACTCGGCCTCCACCGTGTAATAGATGTCAATCCCCAGGTATCTAAAGGTTCTGGTCTCCCAGGGTATGTTATACTGGTACATTTTCCCGTGGGATCCCTTTATATCTCCCAAGGGGGAATATGCATGACTTCTTAGGGTTAACCGTGATGCCAGAAAGCAACGCGAATCGCTCCATTACTTCCAAGATATATTGCAGGTTCTCTTCCGGATATCTCAAGTGTAACAGCATGTTGTCGGCATACATTGATATTAAATGTGGCCCCACTTTCGTGTAGATTCCCACCTCCTCGTATTGTTGCCTCAGATATATCGCTAAGGGTTCTAATGCAAGGATAAACAGCATTGGAGACCAAGGGCATCCCTGTCTGGTGCCCCTACTGAGTTGCCACCTCTCTGAAATAATTGCTCCCGGCTTGACTCTGGCTATTGGTGCACTGTACAGTAGTTTCACCCACCTCAGGTACCCTGGCTCTATTCCGTATTCTTTAAGGGCTGCCATTAGCCAAGGCCATTTGACCGAGTCGAAGGCCTTCACCGCATCTAATGAGACAATTGCAACTTCTTACGAGTCCCCTTCCGTTTGGTCTATGACCCGGTGGAGTCTTCTGAGGTTGTCAGATATGCTTCTGTGCGGAACAAAGCCGATCTAGTCACTGTGTATACGTTTACTAATTACCTGTCTCAATCTATTTGCCAACACAGCCGTGAGTATCTTGCTGTCCTGCTTCAGCATGGATAGCAGTCTATACGACCCGCAGTCCATGCTCGGTTTGTAGGGTTTGAGAAGCGGGATAATAGTTTCCTCTCTCAGGGATTTCTGGCAGTATCCCTATTTTCAGTGCTTTGTTCAACATTGACAGTAGCGGGGTGGGAACTTCCATCTTATACACCTTATAGAACTCACTGGGAAGTCCGTCCATTTCTGGGGCCTTACTAGTAGGTAACAGTTTAATTACTGCTTCTAGTTCCTCTAATGTGTTTGGGGCCTCTAGGTTCTCCCTCTCTTCAGTACTCAATTTAGGTAATCCAATAGCTTCTAATGTTTCCATCATCTTGCTCCATTCACCCACTTCAATGTTCCCATACAGTTGTTGATAGAACTCGAGGAACCCCGTGTTCATGCCCTCTTCGGTATCGAGTATTTGTTCGTTCACCCCTTTTATTGCTCTGATCGTTGGTCTAGGTGTCTTATTTTTATATAACCATGCTAGCAACCTCCCAGGCTTGTCCCCACCAGCGTGCTGCCTCTCTACGTACTTTAGGTTACATAATCTCTACCAGTGCCCTACACACTTATGCCGCAGTTGGCTTATAGTTTCGGGATCCTCAAGGGAGTTATCTCCCCTCTGCATTATTGCCTCTAGTTTCGCTTCTGCCTTTGTAACTCCTGCGTTATGCCTCCCTGTAACCCTTTGGATTTGGCTATGGCTGCTCCCCTCACCACCACCTTAAATGCCTCCTATAGAGTGCCGGCTGATTCTACGCTTCCAGTGTTAGTTTCGAAGTATTCTACAATTTCCTCTCTCAGGTCCTCCCTGAACACTGCGTCTTTCATTGCTTCGGCTCTGAGCCGCCACGTTGGGATCCTAGCTCTAGGAGGCGAGTATTGCCAGGTTAAGATTAATGGTGAGTGATCTGAGAGGATCCTCGCTTTGTATTCCGACCGCACTAGCTCCCCTGTCAGCTCCGGAGTAGCAAACATGTAATCTAATTGTGCATACAAGTTTTGTGGGGCTGAATAATAAGAGTAGTGTCTTTCATGTGGATGGTGTAGCCTCCATATATCCTCCAGATGAAGGTCTCCCAACAGAGTCCTCAAAGTTTTGGCTGCAGGGGTAGGTTTGTCTAGCTTGCTGTCTGATCTATCCACCCTGGGGTCCAGCGTACAATTAAAGTCACCCCCCCCCATATCATCGCACCCCCAAGGTATGGACTGACTTTACTATATAAGGCCTTGAAATAGGCCACAGTGTCTTGGTTTGGGGCATATGTGTCAATGACACACAACTCTCTATTTTCTATCAATCCCCGTATAGCCACCATCCTCCCATCTGATTCCGCGGTGGACTGTAACAACTGAAAGGGGACATGTGGTGCTATCCAAGTAATCACTCCTCGGGCGAATGCAGAGTATGTTGCCCCTATAGTAGTCTCCTTCCATTTCCTACTTATCACATCCTGTTTTTCTTTTGTGAGGTGCATTTCTTGTAATAGGGCGATGTCAATCTTCTGCCTTTTTAGATACATCATGATCCTATTCCTCTTCAAGTAGCTATTAAGCCCCCTTTCATTCCAGGTTGCTATCTTAAGGTCTCCCATCCTTCATCCATACTCAGTCCCGCCTCTGTTCTCCTTTGTCTTCTGCCCCATGCACAGTAGCGCATGGATGTAAGCTTGTTCCCTGTCCCCAATTTCCCCACCCTCCCCCCAAACCCTCAAGAAACTACCCCAACCCCCCTCCCTAAACCCAACTGTTGCCCACCTCCCACCCCCCTTCCAACTTCCCCGAACTGTTGCCCAGCTCCATGCCTGGATCTCAGGCTACCCCCCATCTAGCCCTTCTCTCAGAGAAGGGCTAGATACTCGGTACTCCGCCAGGGGATACCTACCTAAAAGTATCCCAACTAAACTACCTCTGGGGGGAATTGGTAGTGTGTCTCCCGATATTACCTCCTGCTATTAGCTGACAGCACGTTGTAGTGTAAGCGCCATGTCCTGTACCAACAGTCCCATATACAATCTGCTATAATCTAGTCCCAGTGTCTACATTTCTGATGTACTTATCACTTTGTATAGTCTTCTGATGTATCCGTGTGGCGTTTGCAAGGCTCTTGCTCACATCTTTGTCTCACTCTCCTTCTGGTTTGCCGCTCCCATTGGACAATTCCTCGAGTCTAGCCATGTCGTCACATCCTCTGGTGAATCAAAAAACAGAGCTTTGACTTTAGGAGCACCTTCATTTTTGCCGGGTATAGCAGCATATATCTATATCCTGCCTCGCGCATCCTCCTCTTCACAGCCACATAATTCAACGCCTCTGTACCATGAGTGTATAGTCTGGGTATGCGGTGACAGTTGCTGATGCTCTGCTTATTGTTCCTCCCTTGCGGAAGTGTTCCAGGACCTTCTCCCTGTCTTTATAGTTCAGAATCTTTGCAATAATCGGCCGCGGTGGTGCTACCGGTGGCGGTTTTCTTGACAGGGCTCTATGTGCCCTTTACACTGCGAACCCTTGGCTTAGTGTTCCGCCCGTTATTTCCTGCAGCAACATATTTTTGATGTAGTTTGTCTGGTCCGTTCCCTCCTCCCCCTCCGGAAGCCTCACAATGCGTACGTTGTTTCTGCGAGCCCGCCCTTCCGCTTCTTCAGCTCTGATTTCGAGGTTTTGCATCTGTTGTTGAAACATGTGGGCGTCCATTGTGTTGGCCTTACATGAGCTTGTGTTGCCTTTCACTTCCTTTTGCAGGGTCCCTGTGCGCTCTGCCAGTGCACGTACATCTTGTCTCAGTAAATTAACATCAATACTCACTGCATCAATTTTAGATTCCAGCGCAGACCTTAGGTCCGAAATGCCTGTGTCCATCCTACTTCCCATTGCTACTTTCAGTTCCGCTATGGCGTCCAGTATCTTTTGGTTGTTGTGCGCCATCTTTCCAGCCTCCTGAGTGCTTTGCCCCTTCCCACTGGCCCCTTCTGTGGCCTGCAGCGATTTAGCATACTCCTCGATGGTAGATTGTTTGCCCCTGCCTTTGGGTAATTTGGACGCCATCTCCCTTATGTGCAGACTCTACCGTGGCTGTTGGGCTATTCTTGATGGATTAAGGCCTCTGGTTGTTTGGATCCCTCAGGCATCCCGTCTAGCAGAGCTCCACTCCCTGTGCGTTTTTCACATGCACTGGCCTTACTTTCCTGCAGATCGCGGTCATGCCAGCTCCATTTCCCTCTGTCTGTCTTTCCTATTCAGTATGTCTCAAGGTCTATTCACCACTCCTCAGTGGATGTGTACTCTTCTATTCATTCTGGCCCTCTTACTCCTCTGGCGTGCGCACTGCAATGTTAGTGTGTTGTGGTGAAATTCCATTTAAGTGCTTCTCTGGGCTCATACACTTGATCATTCAAGGGCAATATGCTCAGAACCCTTCTTTGTTTTGTGTCTGACCCAGGGACACCTACTGCTGATGGTTCCTTGGCTCTTTCTGGGTGCTTCAGGCTGCACTTAGGAGTCCCGCGCTCCAGCTTCTGCAACGTTGTTGCAGTATTGTCCCCACCCGGGTAGTTCCGTTCCGGTGTTCGGAATCCTTTCTGTGCTCGTCAGCACGGCCATGTTCTCTGCCTCAAGGGTATGGCTCCCCTTCCCAGGTCGCTTCCTCCTCACCTTAGGCTTTGTCTGCTGCCCCGTCTGGACTCTCAGTAGCGCCCCCGGAAGGTATTCTCTGCCGGTGCCTCACCAGCCGTCCTATTGTTCGCACCGCGCACACTTCTGGGGCACCGGCTGCTCGTGATCCGTTTTGCCTGGCCTCAGTGTCACTGTACAGTCCTGGGACTGCCACTGCTCCTCCTCTTGTGCCTGGTTCATTTTCAGGCGATCTGCTACTGCTTGTGGCGGCCCGACAGCACGATCACCAGCCCACAAAGTGTGTAATCCCCCGCAACTTCCTACAACCCTTCTTGAGTGCAACTGTAGTCGGGTCGCCCTTTGTTCTCTCGCGCCGGCCATCTTTCGTTTCTTCCTCGCTGGATACAAACTTGCCAGTGCCTCGCCACTAATAATGCCTTTGTTTTAGGATCCCAGCTTTCTACTGTGCATTCACCATCATTTCGCCAATCTGGCATGTCTTTTCAGCAAACAAACGCTTGTCGTGAGTATAGCTTCTACACCGGATCATTACAGATCAGCAGGAGCTCTTTCGGAGACACGTCCTACCCCATGGCTTCCTAGCCACTCCCCCCCTGCACAGACATCCTTACAGAATTATACATATAGGATTGACTGTACATCCATAGATTCATCTCTGTGAGGGATGATCAGTTTCCATGTATATGGTTTTACAGCGAGGGTGGGGGCCCAGCTGTTTCCTTGCTCAATTCACCATACAGTCACTGGTCATTTCCTACATATGTGTTCTTGGCTTACACATTCATCCGGGAGGCTGTGTTGGCTTGCAGGCAGTGTAGGTGTCTTTGATTAATATTACTAATTGCAGCAAGGTCCTCTAGTAGTTGTAGTCCACAGGAAGCAGGGAACCAGCTCTCCCCCGTTTTTCTAATGAGTCAGCCAGAGATCCTTGTTTTGAGTTTACCCCAAACCCTGGCACATTTCCCTTGTGAAATAAACTCTTTTGAACATTATCCTTTGGGTTCTGGGTTTGTCTGCTGATCCCATGGTCATGACAGGGTGTGCTTTCTATAGAAAAGAACTCAGCTACAGTAGGTAATATGTCTGTCTGATGTTTTCCACATGGCAGCAGGAGATCATGGTATGTATGGTAATGTTTATTTATAAAGCGCCTATACACAAGGCAAGTATTTCAAATCGCTCAAGGAGGATGGGAGCCCTTCAAATTCTGAGACAATAATAATTTGCACAGGCAGAGCAAGTGCCTATAATACGTTTAACAGTTTAGAAGAGCAAATAGGCCTGACAGCGATTCTGCAGTTTTACCAAGTGCACATTAAGGGGTGAAGAGAAGGGAGAACAGAAAGACGATCTTCAGGCACGGTGCACTCGGATCATGCAAGTGCACAGACGGTTACAGGGAGGTGGAGGCCCAAGTGTACCCAGTCGGTGGAGACTGGGGTAAGTACAGGGAGAGCCACTCTCATGGGTTATTTCTCAAGTGCAGTGAGGGTGGGGGGAGTGTAGAGCCCTGAGGCAAGTGCGAGAGAGGACTGGCGGGAGTGACCGGGATCTGTGAGACTCTGAGGTGCACCAAGTGGCCAGTCAGCAAGCTGTAAGGAAGAGGAGGGAGAGAGGGAAAGAGCAAAGAGCTAGGTTAGCTAGGAGCGCGAGAGAGAAAAAAGAGGAGAAGAGGATGGTATTGAGGAGTTTCCGGAACTTGGTTTAATGACATCACTGGCATGTTCATAATACAAGTTTACACCTTGATTTGTTGATATCAAAAGAAAACATTGATGGATTTCATGTTTATGGCAAAAAATTTAAGGAAAGCCATTTGTGGGTGTATACAAGGCCCCCATTGCTTGTCCCCACCCTTTGTACCCTATTCTCACCTGTCAGTTTGAGCAACATTTTGCTGATCTCTTCTTCCCAGGATGGCATCATGGGTTGGTGTATAATAAGAGGGCCGAGAGAATATAACAATCGGAAGGCAGCAAAGGCGAGCTTGCCTTCAAGTTCCAGGCTACAGGATATTACCTAAGGCAAGAGAAAGAGTTCGGCATAAGGTCTTGCATGCATCTGTTTCCAATTTCTCTATCGTAACAAATGGCAGAGCGGCATATACTCCGCCATGCTGACATCACGCGCTGCATAGGAATGTAGCACAGCAAGCTAAAGTCTCTAGTGGCATTGGAATTATTTCATGGCATTTATTTCCCAGACATCTCCGGTTCTCTATATGTCCATGTGTAGTAACTTCTCTAATGCTTCTGTTCCTATATAGGAGGTTCATGTCTTAAAACACCAGTCCTTCTTTAATGCAGCAGCATTGCAATCCTGGGGTGTTGCTCCACATGTTAACAGCTTCTGCATACCCCAGGCCCACTCACTGGCCCTACCAATAGTTGTGCACTGCAGAAAATGTATTAAGCATCTGTTAAAGGATAGAGAGATTGATATACAATCAATGTATTGTTTGTCGTGATCAGGCTCTTGTGCTGAATAGATGGGAATAGGCCCATACACCTGGGAATTAGATGACCTGTCGCACTGGACAGCAGTGGCACTTAAATGTTTACTAATAGATGGCACTTAAAATTGTGTATGGTCACTAAGGATAGTTTTGATACTGACTGATGTTTCTAGTAAGAATACAGAAGATAATAGCAATGTTTTTCTTGATAAAGCGCTTCCGTTTTCTGAAACTCATGTCAGCAAGAAATTAAATAGAGATTCTAAGAAGGTGCATCATTGGGCAACAGTGGAAGAGATGTGGTCCCTTCTTGGTGCCACAAGTAGGAGACACAAAGTGTGTTTGCTACGTTCCTGCAGGAATGTCTAGTGACAAAAAAGAAACTCAAGAATAATACACCCAGAGCTTCCTGCTTCTACCCTTGGATGATAACTTCACCCACAACTGACATAAATAAAGGACAACGCGTTGGGCCACAGGAACACCTTAGTAAATACTCAAGAATACCTCAAAGTTTTTATTCCATCCTCTACTTGTCACCAAACCTTTCCACAGAGTATAGATTCAATCATAGAGGGCATCAAACGATTCCCACAGCAACAAATATTCCTCTTCCTTGCCCCTATTTTTCAACGAAACCTTATCATATCTAGATAAAACCCTCAGATCCATCAACCAATCCTCTACGATAGGTTTCTTTCCAGTTTTCCAAATCCTGAGGATCAATCTAATCGCAATCATCACTGCTCTATGAATCCAAAAGTTATGTTTTCTAATTTGAACACTCCTTTCAACATGCGAGAGCAATATTATATTTGCTGCAGATCTAGGTAAACTCATTCCAAAAATGAAATCAATCCTATCTATCACCTCACTCCAAAATGACAGTACTCTCGGGCATTCCCACAATAGATGTAAAAGAGTACCCCTATCAGCCCTACAGCTCCAACACAAGGCATCCAATCTCAATTTTAACTTAATATTTTCACAGGTGTCCAATACAATCTTCCAACAATCTTCTGACGAATTAGTAGCAAGTTCATATCCTTTCCTATATTCACAGCCACTTTCAAAATACCTCTCCAATCAATATCAGAAATGACCCTATCGACATCATTCGACCAAGTCTCTCTCAATCCATCCCATGCTAACAGATGTTTCGCGTTCATGGGCATGAAATTCATGTAAGTTTGTACACCATACTCCTGACCATCCAATAATTTACTAATCTAGGCTTCTCCCCAAGTGAGCCACTCACCATAGCAATTCTCTGTTCAATCATTGGAACCAAACTCAAATATCTAGCTATTTCTCTCTGACCCAAATTAAATCTATCTACTAACTCCTCAAAACACAACACCCAAGTCCCATCCAAAACATCCCCCAATTTCAGAATACCTCTCCAGACCCAACTCTTCCAATTAAGACATCTATTATCATTCTTTATTGCTTCATTATGCCAAACCAAGGCATCTGCGCTGAAATCATAAGTCTGTCCATTCTCACCAAACCAAGAGCCCAAAACCTGTCTAGTAGCCCCAATTGGTTTCAAAACCAGTTTCTTGCTAGACAGCTTTTCCATACAGTAAAGATTATCCAAACGGAATGGTGCACACATCTCTCTCTCTATTCGTAACCAGAACAGCTCCTTAACATTCTCAGCTCTGAAGTAATAGGAACTCTTCTTAAGTAAAAAGGACCAGTAATATTTTATTAGATCTGGGTAGCCAAAACCACCTTCTTCCACTTTCTGCATCAGTATGAATTTTGGAACACAAGGTCTTTTCCCAACTCCCCACCAAAAGATTTGAAAGAGGGTCTCAATCTTCAATAATTGTTATTTATAAATCAACAATGGAATGGATTGAATTATATACTATATTTTGGGCAACAGAACCATCTTAATGGCATTTATTTTAGCCCATAGGGTTACGTTCAATCTTTCCCATTTCCTGATTTTTAAGGTTATCTTAGCTAACACCTGATCCAAATTGCATTGTATAATTTTACTCAAATCTCCAACAACACATATCCCCAAATAAGTGACTCCCCCGGTGACCAGCTACAATTCCATGTTTTTTTTATTCCATTATCACATGTTCTGGACAACGGAAAAATCTCAGTTTTCTCCCAATTAACTTTGTGGCCTGATAATTTACCAACCTCCTCAAACATTTCTCCTTCATGTCGTTTGTTCTCTTCTCTTCTTTCTTTTACTTTCCTTCTCCTTGTGATGTTTTGTATTGTCTCTGTGATGTTTGGTGTGTATTGGGTAGAACACTTGATGGGGTTCATTTGTTTAAGTTTTATATGGTTGATTTTATTATAGGATTTGGTTAAATGAATTGTTCATGACTTTCTTATGTAAGTACTGCAATGTTAATTTGAACCTATGTGGAACTGATGTATTTTATTGTAAACCTAATAAACAAAAGTTTGTAAAAAAAATGTCCCCGGAAAAAAACGAACCTTATTTGAACGAAAATTACTTTAGTTTTTTTCTCCCGCTGACATTTCTGGCAACCCGCTCCCCTCCTACCCTCTTACTTACCTGTTGGCGACACACCTTGTTGTGTGCCGCCGACTCCTCCATCCTTCAGCGATGCCGGTTCCCTACACTTACGTGTATGGGAACAGCGCCGCAGGGTCCTTTTGTTTGTAAGCTTTTTCCTATCGGGAGCCTTCCCCACCACCCCTGTTGCCTTTATAGCGAACAAAGCTTCAGGGGACAACCCTGCAACCCCTGCTGTCCTTGTTTGCTATAATGGTAACGGTATGGTAGAATTGTTCCAAATTGTCATATGTACGAAATGTTGGTACAGCTGAAATTCAAACAATTCTACCATTAATTTTTTTTATCGATCTTTCATACGGATACCCCCACTCCACCCACCTCCCTGACACGCTCAAATGAGGGAAGCAGGAAAAGAGCAAAGTATCAACCCATTAGTCAGAGAATGTCCCTTTTCCCAGGATTGGGGGTTTTAAATAGGATTTTTGAAATGCAAGGAGAGGTTAACTGTGTTGGATCTAGATAATCTGGCTCTTCCTGTGCAATGCCCATTACATGCGGTAGCAGTAAGGAAACACATTGATCATATTCTGATTTTGCTCACCTTTAGAATAACACGCAAATGCTTTCTCCAGCTAACCATTGTTTACAAAAGAAGCTGACAAAGGTTCTATTGTTAACAATATTCTCTTGTGCCCAAGCTTTTACAATGACGATGGTTATAATTCTTTATCTTTTCAATTTCAATAATTCTATTTTACACATTTGCACTTACAAATAACTAAAAATTAATTCTGTAAAATAACTTAGCAACAGGCGTGTGAACAAGACCGCTGATGATGGAAGATATTCTGTCATAAAAAGAAACGTGTGTAAAACTCTCTCCAACTCAACTGTTCTCTTTCCCAAGACTTCACTCACCGCCTTTCTCATCAGGCATATGGCACAGGAGAATAAGGTGTTAGAGACAAAGGTCGGGTGTGGTACCAGTGAGGAAGGGTTGCTACAGAGGGGTACATTATGTAATTGGGGAAGGTCGGCACAGTGGGGAAGGTTTAGCACAGAGGGGATTGTTATGTGGAGGGATGGTTTGGTAGAGTGCGGAAAGTTTGGTTACTGAGGAGGATTTGATAATAGCTAACATTGTGTGTCATAATGTGGAGGGAAAGATTTAGTACCAATGAGAAGCGTGGAGTAGGGAAAGTCCAATAATTAGGATGCATTTTGGTTCAAGGGTGAAGGCTTGTCATTAGGGGTAGTTTCGATGTAAGTGTCGGGAGTTTTGGTACAGAAGAAAACGTTAGGCAGAGAGACAAGAATTCTCATTAAAGCAAATTTGTCATTACAATTTATGGCGGAAATGGGAAAGCCCCCTATGACAAAGTCCCCAGGCTGACCTGGGTGGTGATGGTGGGGTCACCTTGCGGGATGGGGGCTGCCAGAAGCCACATGTTGATGGGTCAGGGTCCATCATAGGAAGAATCCCATGGGTACCTCCACCATGCCACATGCGGTAAGCAGGGGCTCATCACATTGCCACCGTAGATGGCCTTTAAGGGAATCGATTGACTGATGTCTATCAGAACCGGCTGAGCCTGCGCACTGGATCCCGCTTGTTTGGATACTTAAATCCAATCTAAAGTTTCATGGGAAAGAACAGAACATGATCCAGCAGAGAGAACATGAGAACTCCATTAGTCACCTCCCAAGGGCTCTACACGCAGCCAGTTAAGACTGGTTAGTCTAAGGGAGTCCAGTCCAAGGCAGGGCCAGGGTGTGGTAGGAAAAGAGGGAACTACGCAAAGGATGGGGCCAACGAACCCCAATTCCAACATTACAACCGCATGCCACCCCCAGAGTTGGGTCTTCAAACTAATCCCCACCCCAACCACTAAAGGAAACATAGTGTTAAAAATGATGGCAAGGCGCACACTCTAGTTCCCAGTCAAGTTTTCCTGCTGTACCAACAAATTGTCTTCTCCTCCAAACGTGTTCTTGGGAGAGCACAGGGCTGGCAGCTGGAGGAGAGGCCTCAGAGCCTGGGGAGAGCAGAGGGTTGGGGGCTGGAGGCGAGGCATCAGAGCCTGGGGGGGAAACGGGGGTGAGGGCTGGGGGTTAGAGGAGAGGCCGCAGAGCCTGGTGAGAGCAAAGGGTTGGGGGCTGGAGGAGAGGATTCAGAGCCTGGGGCGAAACGGGGGTGAGGGCTGGGGGCTAGAGGAGAGGCCGCAGAGCCTGGGGAGAGGAGAGGGTTGGGGGCTGGAGGAGAGGCCTCAGAGCCTGGGGAGCACAGGGGGCTGAGGGCTGGGGGCTGGAGGAGTGGCCTCAGAGCCTGGGGAGCACAGGGGGCTGAGGGCTGGGGGCTGGAGGAGAGGCTTCAGAGCCTGGGGAGAGCAGGGGGCTGAGGGCTGGAAGAGAACTTTCAGGGCTTGGGGAGAGCAGGGAAGTGGGGGCTGGAGGAGAGCCCCCAGAAGGCTAGATCAGAAGGAGAGAGGATGCTAGAAATAAATGCTGGGGAAGAAAGGATTATGAGTGGAATACGGCTGAGAAGGGAGATGTCAAAGCAGCAGAAAAGCAAAACACCAATGGCGAGGGGGATATAGGGCACTCTAAGACATACAGCAAGGAGCACACCTTGGAGAATTGGAGGGACGAACTTGTGGTGATGCATCCAGAAGGGTATGGAACTCCAGAGAAGACAGACCACAGAAGAAGAGTGTGGTAACCCCTTAACCATAGGACTGAGAACCAGGGAAAGAGACCCAGAGAAGACCAGAGAAGAATGGCGCAGGAACATTTTAAAGTGAGAATAAATTCATGCAAGTTATTGCGTTGAACCATCAGGACAGACACGACTCCAGAATTAGCGAGAAGTGAGTAAACTTTGTATTTGGAGACTTTTTAACTTGCCTGAGTGCAGCTTTCTTTTCAATTTGTCCTGAAGCATCCCCCATAGGCTAGAAAATGAGGGTCCCCACAACTTGGATCTATTTAGAAGCCTTCCTGTTTATTAGTTTGACACTCATGTGTACACAGCCCATAAAAAGCGTGTGTTAATCACATAATTTTGTCAGGCCGTTCACGGGTTAATCAATGTCAAGCACCTGACACTGCCTATGAGCCTGCACGGGACCAAATACACTGTTCCATGAGATGGGGCACACCCAGGAATGTCTATATTCACTGTGAAGCTCTTCCTGCATTAGAAGGTGAGAAACCCCATTTGCATATTGATGTCTAATCTCAGCCACCAAAACAGCCCAGCACCGAAATACTAGGCAACTCCTCTCTGCAAAGGAGAACCAACAACATCCAAAGGCATCTACGTCTACCTTGCTGGGCATCATCCGTGAGGTATGGCTGCTGTGCTTTGTCTCTCTTGGAACACTGCCTGGATTACCCTCCCGCCCCAAATCGTCTCGGGAGGATAGCTCAGGTGCAATGCATTCGCTTTGGAAACGAGTTCAATCCCTGGGTCCGCACTTAGAAATCTCTCGGTATTAAGCACATTATAAATAACCAATTATATTATATATATTATAATCTAGGGTAAAATGTATAACCAGACTAAGAACTTTTTATATTGACTGCTTCCCTTTTGCATGCCACTGTGTTGTATTTCACAACAGAGGAGATCTATTCCCTACATCATGTGTAATGTATGTAATGCCAATCTACCATACATACATGTCCCAATCTTGATGTGACTGCAATGCACAGATGTGAAGACGTAAACCCCATTAAAATTACATTTAACTTTTAAAAACACATTAGCTTAATATAGCTTTCATAATCTCCTTTGAGGAAACGGACTGCTCAATCCAGAAGAAAAGTAGTGTTTGGTCCATACTGGTCGCACGAACGTCGCTGAAAACATTCGACTTGCCCGCCTCTTGTTTATGGATTGTCAAGTCTCTCAGGCCGAGGCAGCCTGGATACAGGACGCTGCTGTAAACTGGTGTACAGACGCAACCAAGAAGCTGTGCCCAAAGAATCTGCAAGAATGGGCAAGCAAACAACAGGAATGGCCACTTCCGTCTACAGCACATTGATGCGCATGCGGTATTGTACGAAGCATTGTAACAAAGTGCTAATGCAACGAAAACGAAACCAAATATTTTGTCCAATGAACATTTGAAATCAGCTTCGGTACTGTTGCCATTTTAGAGTTGTTTTAGTTATAACATCACACCCCTTTTCCAGTACTTTTGTTTAATATATGACAGGGAGTATACTTTATACCAAACTAGCAAGTAACATTGTCTTCACTGCTAGTTTCCATTACACCCAGCTGGCACATGGCTGGTGAATTAGACTATGCCCAGTTAGAACATAACTGCCCATTTGCATTACACCAAAATAGCCTATCATTAGCAGAATATATTACACTCAGTTAACCCATAATTTCTCTTTAGTGACTGGCCTAAGTACCCTAGTATTCCCCACCATTCCTTCCCCAATAGCATGGGAGAGGCTTGCCCGAGGGCACCACCAACAAATGATATCCCTTTCAGGTACAGGTGAAAAGTTAACTCTAGTGTTTAGCCCATGCGAAATGCCGGAGCGTCAGGCTCGGAGCAGCCCAAACGGCAAAGAGAAGGAAAACAGAATGTGAATTACCCAGCAGGAGATTGTGAGACTCGCGCGACGGCAGAGACAACCCATGCCGGTAGGGACTCATGGTCTAGAAGCACTCATGGGGTAAGCAAATCTCCACCTCAAGCTTGACCACACACATGCATGGACACAAATTCCTGGATGATGCCAGCCTCAGAGGCTTAGTGCGCGGATCTGCAGACTGAGGTGGCAGCACCCACAATTCTGTCAAAGGATAACTTAAGAATTCAACAGACCAAGAACTTTTTCTGTGTAATTATCCCACAAACATGAGAACTATCCGGGTGGCGTTCCAAAGGCCCCAATCAAGTCTCTTTAAAAAAGTAGAAGTTTGGCAGATGCGTGCGAGTCTGGAGAGGGCAGAGGTACAACAAAGCAGCTCTGTGGCGGTAGAGAAGTACGGTAATATGGAGAAGAGACAAGGAAGACACTTGTAGACTGAGAGGTGCCGGTGAGGAAAAGCAAATGAAGGAAGAGGTGATAAAATAACAGGTGAGAGAGGAGATGAGATATCAGTATCAAGTGGTGAGATTACAGGTGGGGGAGGAGAAGTGACATCAGTGAAAGATGGTGAATCCACAGGAAGAGGAGGTGGAAGACAATGAGAAGGTGGAGAGAACTCAGGAGGAGGCAGCGAGGGAGCAGGAAGAGAAGTAGAGGAAACCCCAAGAGGAGATGGTGAGGGAGCAGGAGGAAAAGAGAAGAAAACACAGAAGGAGATGGTAAGAGAATAGGAGATGAAAGAAGACCTCAGGAGGAGGCGGCGAGGGAGCAGGAAGAGAAGTAGAGAAAACCCCAAGAGGAGATGGTGAGGGAGCAGGAGGAAAAGAGAAGAAAACACAGAAGGAGATGGTAAGAGAATAGGAGATGAAAGAAGACCTCAGGAGGAGGCGGCGAGGGAGCAGGAAGAGAAGTAGAGAAAACCCCAAGAGGAGATGGTGAGGGAGCAGGAGGAAAAGAGAAGAAAACACAGAAGGAGATGGTTAGAGAAAAAGAGATGAAAGAAGACCTCAGGAGGAGGCGGCGAGGGAGCAGGAAGAGAAGTAGAGAAAACCCCAAGAGGAGATGGTGAGGGAGCAGGAGGAAAAGAGAAGAAAACACAGAAGGAGATGGTAAGAGAATAGGAGATGAAAGAAGACCTCAGGAGGAGGTAGTGAGAGAGCAGGAGGGTTAGAAGAAATGGAGACATTTGGAAGCATTCGTAATAAAACAGGGAATGGAAAAGAGACCTCAGTTGGAGTTGTTGAGAAAGCGGGAAAAGCTAAAAAGATCCCAGGCAGATTTAGTGCAACGGCATGAGGAGGAAGAGAGAGGACTGCCAGGGAAGGTGGTGCATGAGAAGGAGGAGGAGATGAGGGGACTTGGAAGGAGCTTGTGACCAGGGATGGACTGGGAGCCAAAAGCAACACCTGATCTTTTTTTCAAAGTTTTCCCACATTACACCATGCAGGTAAACATAGCAAGCAGGCCCAACCCCTCTAAGGAATGATTGGGGGTTCTCCCCTCAAGGCAACATGGGAAAGGAATGGTCCAAATAGTGAATTGCAAAGCACCTTTGTCCATATTAAAAAGAAGTATAAGATAACAAACACCTAACCTATAACATCTATTGGTTAAGAGCAATTAAAGCCTTATAACAATTCTTTACTCCAAAAGGATAAGGAGATTGGGGTGAGAGGGATGCCCTATGGGGCAAAAATGGGAATGGGGACGGGCAATGAACGTAGGGGGAATTACTGCCCCGCCAACCTTGGAATAGGGCGGTAATTCCCCTTTCCTCCAAGGCGGTGCCGGTAATTTACCGGCATGGACCAAGGTGCTAATTGCACCTTGGTCCACCGCCTACCGTGTAATGAGGCCCAATGTCTTTGAATTGTTTTGTATTATGCGTGGGGAGACCTCCAACCCCACCAGTTCCTCCTACTTTATCCTATCCCCTTACCACACTCCATCTATGTTTTAAAATGTACCCACTTAGCCAACCAAATTTGAAGAAAAAAAATTAGAGGTTTTCACATTAGGTGAAAATGGATTCGGTGAAATTTACGGATACAGTTCAATTCTAGCTGTGCAAATGGTCTATTTTGCTCAAAGCGCAATATACAGGAGGGGCCTCTACAGAAGGCACATTATCCTCAGTGCTAATACTCACATGAAATATGCGAGGGCAGTAAGAACACAGGAAGCCCAGGCATAGCAGCCATTTTTCCTGTAACGTGGTAACATTCTCTTCACTTGTCTGTAAAAAGATGTCATAACAATAATTTCAGCAAATGCCTAATTCCTTTCCCAGCAAATTACCTCCAAAATCAAATCCTTCATGCACACGTTTTGTTGAGTATTTTCAACAATGTTATATCCACAGAATGGAGTCAAATTCAATTCATATCGTTGTGCTCCTTTTTATGATGATATAAGCCAATGTAGGGGTCACTCTGCCTACTAGCACAACAATGCCGACTGTGCATGGAGGACACAGTGAGAGTAGTGATGTATGCATAGCGGCAGCTCTGTAGACTCAATATGAACAGCTGGCCGATTACACTGGCAGTATAACCGTCCATATTGCTTGTTAGGCTAGAGTCATTCAGAGGATGCAAAGTAGATACGATGCCAACTTTGCCACACTTAATATTCAGATCAACGATTCAAACTGGCTATCCCCTAACTCCACCAACCTAGATAGCTGATTGAGATGTTTTCATGAGTATTTTCATGAGTCTCTGCACTTACGAGCTACCTCCCAGCTGCACTTACTAGTTACTTAGCACTATGCCGATTTACCCCCATGACACTTCTTCTATCCTCACCCCCGCCCTGCACTTGCACGATCTGAATAACACAAGGCCTAGTAAGATTGTTGTTTTGTCCTCCTTTTGTCCATCATGGTTGATGCAGGTGGGGTTGGGGCACTGATTTTGTTGGATCTGTCAGTGGCCTTTGATACGGTTGATCACCCCATCTTGTTTACCCACCTGTCCCATATTGGGATTAAGGGGCAGGTCCTCTTGTGGTTTTCTTCCTTTTTGTCTGATCGCATTCAGGTGCTCTCTCTTCCTCCTTTTTTGTCTTGCTCCTTTAATCTCACTTGTGGTGTGTCACAGGGCTCTGCCTTGTCACCCATTCTCTTAAATATATCCATCTGGCCTCTTATCTGTCTCATCCGCTCCCTCGACATCAGGTGCTATTCTTATGCCGACGACACCCAGTTCCTAATCCGTTTGGATTTAGCTCCTACTGAGGTGTCGTTGCGCTTCCATCAGTGCCTGACTGCTGTAGGTGAGTGGATGAGCAGGAATTGGCTGAAGCTGAATGGAGACAAGACAGAGGTGCTGGTGTTTGGTGCCCTCTCTGACCATTCACTTTGGGTGTCCTCGTTCTGGCCCTCTTCTCTTGGCTCTATGCCATTTCCTGTGACAAAGGTTAGGAACCTTGGTGTTATTCTCTCTGCTTCTCTTTTAATGCACGATCAGGTTTCCGCTGTGTGCAAGACAGGTCACTTCCATTTTAACATTTTGAAAAAGGTTCTACCGCTTTTTCCTGCTACTCTCCATCCTCCAGTTGTTGCAGCCATGGTGCTTAGCCATCTGGGCTACTGTAATTCGCTGTATCTTGCACAACCTAAGGGCCTAGTCTAGCGGCTTCAGTGCCTCCAAAATCTGGCAGCTCGTGTTGCCACTGGATCTCCCTATGGAGCTCATATTTTCACGGTGCTATGTGCTTTGCACTGGCTTCCGGTCAATCGAAGAATTGAGTTTAAGACATTGTGCATTGTTCATCGAGCACTCCACGGACTGGGTGCAGAATACCTTCAGTCTAAGTTTGTTCGTTACCATCCTGCTCGTATGCTTCGCTCCTACACAGCAGAGCTGCTGGTAGTTCCTTCTTACCGCCACAAACGCATTGGAGGCCGGGCTTTTTCAACTGCGGCAGCTCAAATGTGGAATAATCTTCCTCCTTCTATCAAGGCTATATCCAATCATTTAGCCTTTAGAAAATCCTTGAAGACCTTGTTATTTAAATTCTATGTGGCTGTGTTGGCTGTTTATCCTCATCTCCACCTCAGTGCCAAGATACCTCTGGTGACAGCACGCTTTAGAAATTCAAATAACATAACGTAACATAACATCCTTCCTTGACTTGTCACGCCTAGAAACACTTGTGTACAGGCGTGTTATAAATGACTTATATCATAGCATATCATATTATATAAGAATTATATGAGGTAACTGCTTTATGAATGACCTCCTTTTGCAAACATGATTCATTGCTAATGTCCCTGATTTGAACCACAAGATGCTTCCTTAGTTTGAAGGGATGTGTTGGGCTGCGGTAAAAAGTAAGGAGGGTTTGAGGGAAATGTGGCATGAGTGCAAGTGGAGGCAACTAGACACCAAGGGAGCATGGGTAACGTGGGCTAGAAGGAAACACATGTCAGCATATGGCAGGGGAAGCACTGGGCATGCATAGCAGCCACTAGAAAAAACAGAAGCCACGTGGCAAACTAGGGGAGGAGGGAAACGGTGCACACCAGTAGAACTAAGAAGAGGAATAGACTCTGGCCGTAATTGGCAGAAAGTAAACACTGAATATGTGTGGCATTCTGTGGGAGTGGAACAAACACGGTGCATACCTTCCATTAAGGGTGAAGGAGCAAACAATGGACATATGTAGCAGAGAAGTAAACACTAAACATATATACCAGTATGTGGAAAAGTGTAAATGCTGTTCATAGGCAGTAGTATGTGGGAGAGGCGTTAACACTGTACTTATGTGTCAGTTATAATTGGCTTTTTATAACGCGCTTAACACCAAAGAGGTTTCTAAGCGCAGATCTGGGATTTAAACCTGTCTTGCTCTGCGTCCGCTTTCTTCCGAGAGTAGTGCATTGCCCCTGAACTATCCTCCCGGCCCTTTTATTGAGACAGAGGTAAACACTGGTATTGATATTGACATTGATGTTTTATTTATATCACGCTTGTACACAAGTCTTTGCGAGTGCGACAAGGAAAGGAAGGGAACAGGGGAGAACAAAACAAACAATCTTACTAGGCCCAGTGGCATTGAGAATGTGCAAGTGCATGGGAGAGGGAGAGGGGAAAAGTGCATGGGAGGGGGAGAAGTGGAAAGTGCGGAGCACAGGAGAAAACAGATAAATAATAATACATAAATAAATAATAAAGGCAACAAACAGTGGTAGTGCAGCCAGCACGTGGCAAGTGCTGGGTGTAAGGCATCAGACAGGGTATGTCAGATAAGTGCCGGGAGAAAAAGGGGGGGGGACTGTATGGGTACAGATACAGACCACAGTGCAAGAGGTGGCCCGGAGGCATTGCGGGAGGGTGGAATGGTGAGCAGGTACCTGGGCCCGGAAGACAGAAGGTAGGCCAGGTGCACGGTGCCGAGAGAGAACGGATCAGCAGGGGACAGTGGGGGCGAAGGCAGAAGCAAAGAGGAAGGTCTTGAGGTGCTTCCGGAACCGGAGATGGTTCTCTTCAAGTTTCAGAGTGGCAGGGGGGCTGTTCCAGTGGGAGGCCTGAGCTGAAGACAGAGATCTACCCCCAGCTCTTTTCTTTGAAAACAACTGACCCTAAGGGAGTTAGAGGTAGAGGAGCGAAGAGCTCGAGAGGGGAGGTATTTGCGGAGAGATAGCTGAAGGTATTTTGGACGCAGGCCCCAGAAAGCTTTGTGAACAATGCAGAGGATTTTGAATTTAATCCTTGCATCAACTGGGAGCCAATGGAGAGATTTCAGAGCTAGAGAGCTATGCTTCCAGGGCTTGAGGCCAAGGACAAGTTTTGCAGTCCTGATCTGGATTAGTTGCAGAGGACGGAGAGTAGAGCCATTTAGATTTAGAAAGAGGCTGTTACAATAGTTCAACCTTGAGAGAACCAGAGCTTGGGAGACAGTGAGCATCTGGGGGAAGGAGGGGAAAGGCAGAGTACCTCTGAGGAGGTGCAGTAGGAAGTTTGACTTTTTAGAGACATCAGAGATGTGGGCAGAGAAGGAAAGTGTGGGGTCAAAGATGGCCCTGAGGTTCTTAGCCTTGCAGGTGGGGATAGGAGGAGGGTCAAGGGAGGCCGACCAGAGAGTGACGGGAAAGGCAGGTGAAGGTGTGCCGATGTGGAGGATCTCCGTCTTGCTGGCATTCAGACAAAGATCGTTGGCGGCACACCAATCTTGAATGGCATTTAGGCAATCAGAGATGAGAGAAGGAGAGAAGGTGGCCGAGGGCAGCCTGAAAATGAGTTGAAAGTCGTCAGCATAGCACTGGAAATTGGAGCAGAAAATGACAATGCAGTGGGCAAGAGTTGCCAGGTATTGGTTGAAAAGCCAGGGCGAGAGGTTAGACCCCTGGGGAACACCACACGTAGAGAGGGAGATAGATGATAGGAAGGACCCAAGTTGGACCTGGGAGGTTCGATCAGAGAGGAAAGAGGTCAGCCAGGCCAGAGCCTGATCGGCGATACCCAGGTTATCACGTAGACAGTTAATACCTACCAGGTGGGGAGGTGGCTAAAGAGCAGGGAAGCAGGGAGATCAGTCATATGAAGGTTGGGGGTATACAGGGCTAGGTGACCAGTAAGGTGGCAAGCGAGATGGAAAAAGATTTAGACAGTTAGATAGAACAGGGGCCAGGACATTGACCACATGAGGCCAGGGGAGTAAGGAGACTAGACATTCAGGTGTGCAAGCATGTGCTTGTCAAGGCAGGAGGAGGACCAACGCATTGCAATTTTAAGTTATGGTGACTGGATGTTCTAGAGATGGGTGATTAGACATGTGGGGTAACTGGTAGACGGAGACCCTGGCACAGAAGCATAAAGGAAAATATTAGAGCATTAAGTACTGCTATGGGAATGGGGACAGCCGATGGAGGAAATCCTTCTTGGACCCTGACCAATGGGATGGAACTATTTTTCAATGGCTACCCATATATACATTCAATGAAATTAGAATAGGTTTTCTTCTATTGTGGGTGTACCATTCCTATGCTTAATACTCACTAAAGAGTTACCCAGATTTAAAAAAGCAATGCTAATCACGAATTTAGATTTTAAAGGAGTTCTCACAGTGGAAGTAGTGGGGACTGCTGGAGACACATTGGTGCACAAGGTACTCTGTTATTATCCATCCTTGGCTATTTTCAATAAATCGATGATAAGCCATGGTACATATCAAATCCCCCACAGGGCCTGCTGTCACCTGCAGAAAGAGAACATGAAACTTTGATAAATGCAGAATAAAATCTATGCATTGTTGGCATTTCTGACCATTGCCAGGCAGAGGCTACACATCAAGGCTTACAATAATGAAAAGGGTTTTAAAATGTAATCAGACCCATGCTTTCTCATATTTTATACCCAAAACAATGTTGACGTGGAAAGGTCAGTCTGTCATCTTCAAACTATGAGTTTTCCTATTATAGACTGCAGCAAACAAGTTTTGTGAACCAAAATCTCATCTAGACTTGAGCCTCGTTACGTGTTTGGTGGTTTACCGCTGGAATACAGCCAAACTGTATTACTGTTTTTGGCCACTTGGTCTGGTGGAATTACCACCGGATTACAAGTGGCGGTGTTAGTCCCCATTTATGGAGTCCATAGTACTCCATGGGGATTTTGGTGGAATTACAGCTAGCGGCAATTCCGTCGGCTGTAATTCTGGCAAAATGGACGCATTTTGGTGGTAAGGTGGTGGAATGACCTCGAGCATTTTGCTGGAGATTTGTCTTCCACCCCACCTGCAAAACCATAGGGTGCAGTAATGCAGTGGTAACTCCATTACCGCCGCATTACCAGTGATTTTAGCTGCACCGCCCAACGTGTAATGAGGCCCAAATTGTCTTACTAACCACTAATGGCAATGATTTTAGAAACATGTTTAGCCCAACATAGGAACTTATAACCTTATTTCAAAACGGTAACACTCTGCTGACTAAAAATAAAATAAACCATAGTTTACCACCATAATGTTGGCTCCCATTAAGAAACTGCTAAAATGGCTTTTAATGATGCCTTGATTAAGGCCATTTTACAAGACACAAAACAGGACTAAGCATCTATTGTCATTTTCAACAATTTCCGATTGCTGTTGGTCATCATTTGGATCCTTTGAATATGTGGTCAATGGTGGTGCAGGTATATGGCTGCCGCCTTGACCACTTGTTTACAGGCTTGGATGGAAAAAGCAATGAGAACCCAAGAACTGTTCCAGGATTTCTGTGCCTTATTTCTGCTCTGACCAAGAAACGACCAAAATCCACTGAATCGGCCCCAAATGCGTATATGGAAAACTCCAGTGGATTCTAAGGCTCCTGTAAAAGGAGCCTGTACTTGCACGTCTCCACCTCCCAAATAACAAACCTGACATACTGCACCAATGGATGTCATGACAAGACATTAACTGATGCCATCTACCACCCAAAAGCCACCCAAAGGCGCACCGGAGGCCAGAACTCTCCTCAAGTGTAACACTGGTGGCACAACTCTAGAAAGCCACAACAACTAGGCAAAACCACACATCTGATGTGTTGGTATGTTTGGTTAAATTCACCAGTGCCACAGTATTCTAAAACTATTAGATGCTTGCAGACTTTGACGGTAGCACCGGCACCATCATAAATGGTGCCGGTGCTACCATCTTCCCCATTCCCATAGGACTCAAAGAGAATGGGGAGTAACTTTTTCCGATCCCTGGCTTCAAAGACTGTAATTCCCCAGTGATTCCCAATCGCCAGAAAAAATACACAACTCCCGTAGCAGCCTGCAGTTTTTACCGGCACGGCTACCGCCGGAGTTGTAATGAGGACCAATACATCTGCCATTATTGTTCACAGAGAGAGACACTTTTCCACAAGTATTGCTGTATTTATATTGACGCCTTACCGCTCTGATCTGTCTTTTCAGAACAATCATAGTTGTATTCAATATGCTGTGCTGAAGTCGTTTTACTTCCTCTCCTGAAAAAAGGTAGCTATTTCTTAAGTCACCTGTTAGATTGTACAACCTTATCTTCTCTTGTCGCAGTGATGCACCGTTGACAGTAACACCCGCATAATTACAAACAGTCATGCATGATTGCACTGTTCACATGTACCGATCAATACCGTTCTATAGTTGAGGACGGGCTTACTGTGCATTGCACACCTGGACTACAATGACTTAGGGTCTTGTTTTATCCTGTTTTGAGCATTCAATTCTTGGGGGTTCAGCCATGGTTCCACATTTTGCTGACGAGGATACTGAAGCAGGTTTAGAAGGAGCATGTGTCCTAACAACAAGTAACACTAAGAGACCATGGGCTGAGTGTTGTAGAAAATCCTGAATGTATACATGATGTACATCGGTGCCTATACTAAGGCGGCAGGGTTCCAGTCACAGTGGCCCTGCCACCCCTAAACATAATCTCCTATAGAATGAATACATTCTTGGGAGGATAGCTCAGGGACAATGTGCTCGCCTTGGAAGCAAGACGACACGGTGCAACACTGGTTAGATCCCCGGGTACGCGCTTAGAAACCTCTGGGTATTAAGCGCGTTATAAATAACCTATCATATCATACCTATCATAAATATCACACCGTCTTGTGCGTACTTACCATGGCAGCGATGGATGATATCTCTTAATATTGTAACTGCGGTGGAGCATTTGTGTTCTGCTTCAGCGCGACCACGATCTTCATGCAGTGGTTGGCTAGAGGGAAATAACAATATGAAGGAGACATCAAAATGGCGTGCCATTGGGGAAATGCCCATCTTTTTACAGCAAGACATTGCAGCACAAATACTCCAGCAATTCAAGCCAACAATACAGCAGTGCAACGTTTGCTTAAATGCCATCTCTATTCCTACCCATGGCTATGAGGTTCTGATGAACCAGGGACTTGTTTTTGTTGATGCTTCATCCGCATCGACCCTGAGGCAGACCTAGAGCAAAGAAAAACATCATTCAGAAATCGAAAAGACAGAATGCACTGACTAGAGTTCTCTGATGCAGGTTTGCATTTGACAGTTAGAATCATCGCCAATATTCACAAAGGTAGATGATCCAAAATGGCCATTCCAGTCACGGAAAATAACAAACCAGGCAACAAGGAAAATTGCCAGCTCACAAGTCTTCAAAACTATAGGTAGTCATTTTGCTGTTTTTAGTGTGCAAGTGGCTACCATTTCAGTACAAAGGCTACACCACTGTGCCACCAAAGTACACAAATATAGCTACCACCACCCTTTGGCACTGATACACTTTCTGGGTAAGTGAAATCCCAGCAAGAGAAAATGGGGAACTTTCATAGTACACACAATAATGTGTTGTAATCCTCAGTGAGACTTTGGAAAACAGTCTTGCTGTTGACAAAATTAAGCCAGGAAGCCAAAGAACAATGAAAAGGCTGAGTGACTACCTCAGTAAGCAAAGAGGAATTCAACAAGGGATTTCTGCCCTAACAGAAGTAAACGCAAATATTCACAACACTCTCAATGGGCAAACTCTAAAGATTTTATAGGAGGAAGACTAGGGGTCGTATGTTGACCGTGCACTAATTAATAACACTAATTAAAGATTACTGAAATACAAATGGTGCGAATTGGGTCTGCAGCTGGCTGTTCATTTATGTAGATTTTCCAGATAAAGATCTTCATTGCTACTATTATTTTAGTTCATGATTTTTTTCTGTATACATACTGATCACTGTACTTTGAGAATTTCTTTGTTCAGCGCACTGATTTCACCTTCAATCGCCAAACTCTAAAGATGGTTTCATTATGAATTTGGGTTGTCTATATTTTGACAAAGAACAAAAAACAATGAATGCACCAAAGTTCGAACATATTTCCCTGAAACCGAAATTTCAATTTGACAGCTTCACTCACACCTGGAATTGCCTGTACATTTGAACAATAAAATGTGAAATGCCTTTTTGTTTGATGCTTCTTTTCAGTATGTATTATTTCAACTGTGTTGGCTTCTGCAGCCCAGCTGTTACACTTGTCCATAGCTTCCTCTTACTCTGCTTACATATAATTAATTGTTTAGCACAGTTTAATTGGAGCGCACACCTTGCTGCCTCCATCTACACACTGACCGTGTGCTCACACTGCAATTTTAACATGGCGAACCCTCATACCGCTATTCGCTTCTGCCAACATCTTTACCCTGGGCTGCAGTATTTTTTTTTTTAACTTATTCTGAAGTTCTAATATCATTTAGAATTTTTTTAATTCTGACTGTTGTTTTTCTTACTTTAATTTTAAGCTTTTCATTTTCAAACTTTAGTTTTGACCTTTAGACCAGATGCGGAAGTCTTCACCACAGAAACATCCCATGACTCAAGCAAGTAACATGAACACGCTCATGTTTAACAGATCTGTAAAAAGAACTAACGTTTCCCTGTGCCGTTGTCAAGTTTCAGCTGACGATCCTTTACCCGGGAGAACAATTTCACCACCACGACGTGGCTTTTGTATTCCACACCTGGTGATTTACTGCTCGTCATTAAGGGCGGGAGTTGGTCAAGGCACTGCCCAGAACAGAGAGGAGAAGAGCAGAGGTAGGTCAATTTAGAGTGACTCTGCTAACATCTGATTAGGTGCAAAGACTTGATAATAAGGTGAACGCTCAGATCCTTGCATTTGTTGAGCTGCTGTGCTGGGAAGGTACAGCGCTTTCCTACACCTGCAAAGTACTGTCACATTGGCCAAAATAAGAAGTTATTTCTATGCCTTTTATGAGTATGTCAACGTCCAAAGTAAACTAATCATAAGTGTAGGCTCCCTTTGTTTGGGGTGCTTCTCGCTCTGCATACTGCAAGGGCTGCATAGTGCAGTGCACACTGTTCATTCAGCGAAGGACCAATGAGGGGTCGAGTCACAAAGAAGTTACTATGAGTAACTCTGAATTTCCCTGGAATTACTCTTAGGGCCTCTGAGGGAAGGGACTTGGCATTGTTGGGTCCTCTGGGCTAAATTCCTAATTGAAATCTGATTCCCAGGCCTCATGATGCCAAGCACGTTCTTGAGGGCGCAGTGACAGCCTCTTGTGAAAGTAAGAGTCCAGAGACAGGTGCAAGGAATATTTTTGCACTAGGAGAGGCCGGAGTTTGAAAAATACAATGGGCCTCATTATAAGTTTGGCGGTAGCCTTGCCTGTAAAACCGGCAGGCTGCTACCAAACTTGCGAAAAACTCTGGCACCCGCGAATGGCCAATTACCGGGTCCTTACGGTCCCATGGGGCTCAAAAGGGAACAGGGAGGTCTGATGCACCCACACCATTCAGAATGGTGCCGGTGCATCCGACATGCTCTGCTCGCGGGTGCCGTTACGGCCGTCAGGTCAGACCTGGCGGCCGTAACGGCACCCGCGAGCAGAACTCGTAGTTTGGCGTTCCTGGAACTACGGTATCAGCAAGCTTATCGGTACCGTGGTTCCCAGACCGGTAAACTTGTAATGACCCCCAATGTTTGCAGTTGTTTAAAACTTTGAGGCAATTGAGAAAGAGGAGGATTTTGTGAAATAAATGGAAATTCTTAGCTCCGAACAGAAAGTTATTTTTGTAGACTGAAGCAAATGGCGGGAACGCACCAACAAAAACCACTGAACAGATAGCCTGATGGTGCGAGAGTACAGTGGAGATTGAGAAAACGTGCCATGGCACTAGGGCGTAAATGACATGTTGGTAATGTATTCAAACATGTGCATATTGCACACATGGACTTTAAACTGACACATGGAGTACTATGGACTCCATATCATTACACACCTGCATCGCCAAACCTTCCCCTTAGGATACAGGACTACAAGCTCACCTGTGTGACGTAAAAAGGCTGTATCGCTGTATCGTACAATCACAAGAGTTTTTCAATCACACTGATTGCATGCTCTTCGAAAATGTTCCAGTGTAATAGATGACTGATTACACATACTGCTTTTCACATTATTCTCTTGGCCTGTACAGAGGGAATTTAATAGGTTTCTTATGAAAGAAAATCTTTCACATGAATTCCCATGCCAAATTTCACATTGTCCCTTTCTCGTTTTATATTATATATGTAGAGGGAATATTGTATTAGTCATATGCTTCTAGCTTTCACAGCCATCCATCCTCTCTTCTTCCTCCCTTTCAATCTGGGTTTCATCCCTGTCATTCTACAGAGAGCGCACTTATGGCGCCTTCAGTGTCTCTTCTCTCTTCACGCTATGCCAAGCAGTCCTCTCTTTTGGTACTCCTTGATCTGTCTGAGGATTTCAATGCCGTTGAACACGCTATTCTGCTCTCTCATCTTGCTCTACAGGGTTTTGTTTTGAACTGGTTTCAATCTTATCTCACTAACCACACCTTCTCTGTCTCCTGGACTGGTCTATCCTCCCATGTCCCCCCTCTTTTCTATGGTGTGCCCCAAGGGTCTGTTCTTGGTCCTCTCTGATTCTTTATCTACCCTTCCCCCATTGGTTCTACTATAACTTACTTTGGTTGTTCTTGCAATCTCTACGTAAACGATTTGCAGATCTTGCTGTCTTTCTCACACTCTATCCACTCTCCTCCCTCTCAACCTGTCTGCTATCTAGCCAATCTTGGATGTCTTCTCACTATCTACATCTTAACCATTCAAAAACAGAAGTTCTTTTCTTGCCTGCTTTCACCATTCCTCCACCTCTTCCTCCATCTTCTTTCTCTGTGTCCCTTCTTTTGCTCCCTATCTCTGCTTCAGCTTGTAATCTTGGAGTCATTTAGACTCCCCCCTCTTGTTTTCATCTGATATTTCTTCTATCTCCCACTCCTTCCGATTTCAACATTTCAATATCTGTAAAGCTTGCCCGGTTTTTAACTTTCCATGTTTCCAAAATACTAATTTTGTCCTTAGTCTTCTCCCACTTATTCTATTGTTCTTGCCTAATACTTGGACTCCGTCTACCGTCTTGTTGCACTCCACTTTTTATTTATTTATTTTTATTTATTTGAATTTATAAAGCGCCATGGGCCCAAGGGCATAATGGCGCTGTTACATGGATACTTGCTTGTGATACAGTTTATATTTACATTAATATGTGCATTAACATTTATCAGCATACAGTCATAGCGTAGGATGTTGGCCCTATCCAGTGATAATTTTGCATAGGTGGTTTAGTATACAGTACATCATGGATACTCAGTTAGTGCAGAGGATACAGATTGCATTTACAGTGGTATATGCATTACAACATTGCCCTGAAACCAGAGTGGTAGAAACATGTCTAGTGGTAGGGTGAAACATCTTTGTATCATTATTGGAAGAGTTGTGTTTTGAGAGCCTTCCGGAAGGAGAAGATTGAGGGTTCTTTTCTGAGAGCAGGTGGTAGGGCGTTCTGGGGGTCTAGTACTGCAAAGCTGGACCCACCAGCTTTTAGTCTTTTGTAGGTTGGGACAGAGAGTTGGTTGCAGTGTTGGGTCCATTTGAACTGTCTCTGTGGATGGCTTCTGACAGGTATGGCGGGGAAGTTTGGGATAAGCATGCGTGCATGATGGAGAGTGATTTGAAAAGGATGCACTCCCTTACGGGGATCTGCATTCTTTGCACTCTTTCTCTTTATGATTCTATTTCCCCTGCTTTGCATTCTCTTCAGTGGCTGACTTTCAAAACCTGACTTCTGTTTTCATTTCTCTGCTTCGTATTCAGATGTCTCTACAGTCTCGCTCCTCTCCATCTCTCCTCCTTGGTCTCTTTCCATTCTCCTCCTCATTCCCTTCACTCCCGGTTTCTTTCTCCTCTGGTTGATCCTCATCCTCTCTGTGTCTCCTCTAATTTCTGCTCTTTCTCCCTTCTCTCCCCCAAGACTGGAATGCCCTCCCTCTTTCTATTCAATCTCTGACTTCATTCATCAGATTTCACAGGGAAATTTAGAAAGACCTTATGTTCTTTTCAAGCTACAAGCTAAACATATACATCGGCAATGACATGATTTCATATTTAATGTTTTGATATCAATACCTTATCTCTGATTCTTTGTTTTCCAGCCAGAAACAAAAGATGACCACAAAGGCCTGATTGAGTGTGGAAGCAGCAGCATTTAGTCCATCCTAGTTTCTTGTCTTTCTGCAATATTTGTGCCTGGTAGTGCTGCACATGATTATCACTAGCACATATGAAAGAAAGAGTGCATACAATTGCTGGTTATGGTAACTATAACTACATTTGTAGAAATATTATTAAGTATATTGGAGACTTAATTCCAGATTTCTCCGAATTACCACAAGAAACAAGTGTTTACTTCACACACAGAACATGCATGCGCTTAGAGGGTTGGCAGAGTAGCTCATGTGCGCTCCACCAAATTCCCAATGAATGTAGACGTTGCTGTGCATGAATCCTGTGGATCCTTATCCCCAGATACACAGAATGAGGCATGCTGGTGACAGCAGAACGCCATCATCTGTGGTATTGATCATTAGCATTAAATAACATGGACTTGCCACTTCGCTCGATTCTATATTTTATGAGTTACAAATAGATTTGGTGCCACACTGGTCATGTGATGTATGAGTACCACTCCTGAATTTGCCAGCAAGAAACATAGGAGTATAGATTGGCCGCTCTCCACCCTGCCCTTTTACATGCACCTTTCTTAATTTAGTTTAAATGAAAGCAACCCATGGGGACACAGGGTGACATTTCCTCCACCCTCCGGACCAGACAACCCCAAACACAATACCAGAATGCTGGCAAATGCACACATGTGGAATTGCACTTTAACGATCTAACCTACATTGCACCTTTAAGGTAAAGATTCCTCGTTAGTGTTTCTTGGATTGTTCTCAATGTAATATACTTCCATCTTGGTTCGTAATAATGTGGCTTGCTTAAACCTCTCATCTCCATGGAATATGAACTTGCACTCCAGTGCTCCTGGCAATAAGCTCTAGCGCATTTTAATATGTGCCCTTCCAAACGTAGTATTCATGAGATTCAGGGATTTCATTGGACAAGAACCTGCCACTTCGATGCGCCTGATTTGCAACTCGTGTTACAACATATACCCTTAACCTTACTATTTCTAGGTGACAGGAGCAGGTGATGCTAGGCATACATTGTACTAGTGGACATGAGGCTGTATCTCCAGGACTCCACTTGGGATTCACATATGATGACCTGGAAGTGATTACAACCAACATTTGTTTATGGGGCCTAAAACCTCCACAAATGCAGCCGAAGATGCTGGTGGGGAGCTGAGCAGTCTTGGAAAGGTGCACAATTGTTAATGTAGTGACATATTTAAACATTAAAATAAAATGATCCCTGTCACCCATCCTGTGGGAAAAAACAAAAAATGTAAACTAAATACTGATCAGAGTTAATTTGTTTCAATAAAACTATTGGAAATGACAAGGTGGAAATATGAAAAGAGGCATGTACCATAGGTCCTTTTAAAATGTCCATTTGTACAAAGCTCTTACCCTGGTAGATTGCACTTTTTGTGGTGTCTTCAGAGGCGAGACGAATTATCGCCATCAATTCTCCCTAGACGATATAGTGGAAGTGCATCTGAGAATCTATAGAGGAAACAGAAAGTCCATCGTCTTTAGCCTGTTTGTCAATGCTGTGACCCAAGTTTGCATAAGGCATGAGATACATAGATTGACCACACACTGGCACTTACCACCATCTTTTGGGGATAGATCTGCGATTGTCAGTAAGACATTATTGTGCGGAAGCATCCCCGGCTGTAAACTGCTTAGAAGAAGCTCAGTTACAAAATCTGAGAATAGTTTCTCAAGAAAGATTATTATTTTTCAAATGTTTTCCTGGTAATGGTAGTCTTCATCCTGTTAAAAGCAAAAGAGAGGAAATAAACATATACCATAATTAGCAAATCTGCCAATGATTTGCAACACTATCGCCGCTAAGTGTTCATAGTGATAAACCTTCTGCCTCCAGGGCCCGAATGCATAAGACAGGACTGATGTCAACAGCACATGACAAGTTTAATGTTACCTCAATTATCACATTTTCACGGGTGTCAAAAGATGTGTATTTCGTATGAAAACATTAATTTTGAATATGTGTACAATTGTGTAAGATAAACCTGTGTGGTATGAATATCAATGCAAGTATGTGATACCCAATCTCTTTAGGTCCCAAGCACTGTCACAATGAGCACATGAACCTAGGCATACCTGTCTTTTAGTGCTGAGACACAGCCTAGGGTGAGTTTTGACATGAGCGACTGATGAACCGGGGTCTGTTTTCACAGCCTCAACCGAGGTGGAGGTAAGAGGCTCATGGTCACGCCTAATATAGGCAATCAAGACAGGTGGCACCCCAGCTAGATGGGACTTCTTAGATAATAACAACCATATTTTCTAAAAAAGCATTTTAATAAAAAGAGGTTAGGTGGGTACAGAATATACCTCATCTGGAAATCAATATTCCCTTCCATTGCAGAATGGCGGTTTACGATTGGCTAAGGTGATTACACTGTCAGGGAGTTAATATGAACTTTACAGCCGCGATTGGGCAACTGGGAGGGCTGACCGCTGAATCGCTCTTCAGTTACTTGAAAACCACAGCCAACAAGGTAAATAACGTGTATGCAACTCTCCTGATAAGGGGAGACTTAAATACCATCCAATATTGCTCATACCAGTTTCCTGAATTTTCTTTAATACATACAAATCATGTCAACTGGTTTGGAGGTAATCTAGTTTATCCACAAAAAAATGCTGGACATGGACAGTTAGCCACACCCAACCTGTCACTAGAATTCTTAGCCTGGTTTCATCCAAACCACAAAGGCCCCTTTTTACAAACGGACTATCAATTATTGGCTGCACATTTTGACACTGTATGTAATCTTGCATTGCAATATGCTGAACAGCATGGCATAGCGCGTGCCCAGCAGCCACAAGGACAGATAGACGCAGGAGGAGTGCAGCTACAGACATAGAGAATTATATTAGGGTCATGCCCTTCCAGAAATGAGGACATACCCAAGCGGGATTCAGAGAAACTAGGACAGCTGCAAGCCTCCTATCCCCAGGTTACACCACAGCAGAGGCATAGGGCACTAGCCATGTTCCTTCCCTCTGGCTACACACCGGCTTTAGCAAGATGTGAAAGCTGGATCTCAATTTAAAGCTGGCTCGATTTACAGCTGATAGGCACTCTGTCTATCACATCTTTAGCATCATTATTGGCAGACATTATGGGAACACAGGGCGCTGCTGCCACCATGAACTTAGGTTTGTCCATAGCATCCAATAATTATCAAATGGTTGAGAGCATTATTCTACCCTTCTTGAAAGGAGAGCCTGCAAGGTTAGACGTTCATGGAAAATCCAGCCAGTGTGTCACTTAGTCTTGGGAATGATTCAATGAGTGCGTGGACTCTGCATTCTGTGAAACTTGCAGGGCTGCAGTGTGTTTTTTCTCAACTTTCACGTCCTTCCCCTCAGTTTTAGAATTCTCCGGCGGCCCGATCCTGAAGCCCTAGATCCGGATTCCATTAATAACCAGGAAGAACAAGAACAGCATTAGCGAGCAAGAACACTTACCTGTGAAGTAACCGGTCTTGAATCCATCCTGCGCTTCGCTTACCTCGCCCATTTCCGGAGTTCGCCGCAAACTGCAAAGGTAAAGAAACAAGGACAGCATTAATAACAATTCTTACCTGGGCAAGCAGGGAGTCCTGGCAGTACCCTGCACTTTTCTTACCTCACCCATCTCTGGGTTTCACCACAACCTGCAAGGGAAAAGGGACAAGATCAGCATTAACAAAGCAGTTACCTGGGCAAGCAGCGCTTTGATCGCTCATCACTCCTGTACATCACCGCAACCTGTACAAAGAGAAGAGAACACAGGTTAGCAATTAACACCAATAAACAGCGCAGCACTCCGCGCATCAATAACTCACCATGGTCTTCGCCATCGGCGCGGCAACTCCGAGATCGCAACCATCCCTGTGAAAACAAAAAGAGACATTGTTAGGGAACAGCATAGTGGAGCAAGACGCTGAGAAGACAGAGAAAACAGAGGGAGAGAAAGAGACAGAATAAAGATGGAAAAGCCATTATAACTCACCTGGAAGACAGCAAGCAGAGTCGTAGTCACAGCCGGTCTGGAACCAAAACAAGGGCACACGGACCAGTGAAGCAACTAGGTCCACGGAACGTCCGCACCAAACACGCGCCCCTGCACAGAGACGCAGGACGGAGAGTTCAACGCACACAAACCTAAGGTGAACAATAACCCCAAGGGAGAGGATTTGGACCAGAGGGAGGTGGGGGTCCACCCATCACAGAACCAGTATCTTAACCCTCCATTCTCCTGTTATAGGTGCTACCCAACGTCTGGCACATAACCAAGCCGAGAGGGGTCCAGGATAGTGCTTAGACCTCCATCCACTATCGTGTGGCGCCCGCGTGGATACCAGGTGAGCGTAACAGAATGCAAAGACTCAATTAAAATATCCACCTGGGCGTGATGGAAATATCAGAGACTGACCAACTAGCCCAGTTACTTGGAGATTTACGGGCCGAGGTGCACTCCGCCCGGCAAGAAACCAACGCCCTTAGGAGGGAGTTGATTGTCACCAAGGACCGCACCGATGAATTAGCCAGACAATTGCTCCAAACACAGGCTGGGCAGGCTCCGTTGCCAGGAAGTATTACGTCGGTTCCAGCCACATCCGTCAATCCAGTGCAGGTGGTCCTCCCTGGGGCAGTTCCTTTGGCCCCACCGGAACATTTTACGGGGGACCCAAGAAAATATGCAATATTCTTGAACCAGTGCCGCCTCCATTTTCTTTGTAGACCCAGAGCCTTTCCTAACGATCAGTCGTGGGTTGCCTTCATTCTGTCATATCTGAGTGGCAGTGCTGCAGATTGGTCCATACCGTTAGTAAGCCAGGATGACCCACTCCTGCGGGATTTCAGGTGGATTCGACAGGAGATGGAGAAGCTGTTTGCCCGACATACCCAGGGCCAAGCTCTGGATAACGAACTTCTGTCCCTCGGCCAAGGCAGCCAAGATTTGTTAACATATATCGCTACTTTTAACAGACTTGTCGTTGAAACTGGGTGACCTGAGGAGAAGCGAACAACGTTATTCCATCGAGGATTACGGGGGGAATTGAAAGACGTCCTAGCTCAGATGGTAAACCCGCCAAAAGACTGTGCAGAGTTCATCAACCTAGTGGTGCAGCTAGACCACAGGCTGCAACATAGAAGGACAGATCGAGCCGGAACGGAGAATCGGACTGTGTATGTACGCTCAAAGGAGAACAGTCCGCGTTCATCAGAAAACACTTCGGAACCCATGCAAATTGGGGGGGGCACAGAGCCCATTAACCAAGGCCGAAAGAGACAAAAGGAGACAACAGCAATTATGCCTGTACTGCGGGAAATCAGGTCACTTCCTCAGAGAATGTCCCATGAAACCCCCTAGGAGAACAGTTGGAGCTACTGAGAAAGAAGGAGGAGAACAAGAGGCGGAAAACTTCCAGGCCTGGCAAGCGTAGAGGTCCATTTGTCGAGCGAAGGAAAAGAGCCACAGACCTCACACCTTGCCTTGCCTGTGATTTTGATCAGTCACCAACAACCGTCTCGGATGCATGCTGTGGAGGCATACATAGACAGCGGAGCCGTTGGTAACTACATAGACCAAGGCCTGGCAACAAGGATGGGGCTTCCCCTCTGTCAGAAAATGACAACTGAGAAGGTCACCACTGTCGACGGCACAGAGATAGCTTCTGGTCCTGCAACTCAACGCACAGCAGAATTGACCCTTATTTGCCAAGACGGACATCGGGAAGCCATTGCCTTCGACCTTATCAAGGCCCCTCAGTTCCTGGTGTTTCTAGGGATGCCGTGGTTGGTGGCTCACAATCCTAACATCGACTGGCCAGCCAAGAAATTAGCCTTCTCCAATGAGTGTGCTCATGCATGCTACCAAGTGGAAATGCCATCGTCTGACCCAAGGACACCGGTCCAAGATAAAGAGGCGTTGGTGCTAGGTGTAACAAGTACACTATCAAGCGAATACCCCAATTTCCAAGACGTTTTCCAAAAAGAACAGGCTAATACCTTACCCCCTCACAGGCCATATGACTGTCAGATCGACCTCGTACCTGGTGCACAAATCCTGTGTAGTCGAATTTATGCACTCACCGAACCTGAAAATCTCCACTTGAAATCCTATCTGGACCAATACCTGGTAAACAGTTTTATCCGCCCGTCCAAATCCCCAGCAGCCTTGCCCCTATTCTTCGTACCCAAGAAGGAGGGGAACTTGAGAACATGCACTGACTACCCCGCACTAAAGCAGGTAACAGTTAAAAACCGTTATCCTCTACCCCTTGTCCCAGAACTGCTGGACCAAGTCAAGGATGCCCAAATGTACACCAAATTGGACCTCAGGGGGCTATACCATTTTGTGCGTGTAAAGAAAGGAGATGAATGGAAGACCACCTTTCGTACTAAGTATGGGCTGTACGAATATCAGGTGATGCCCTTTGGGCTTTGCAATTCTCCCACCGAACCACCGAAGTAACCAGTCTTGAATCCATCCTGCGCTTCGCTTACCTCGCCCATCTCCGGAATTCGCCGCAAACTTCAAAGGTAAAGAAAGAAGGACAGCATTAATAACAATTCTTACCTGGGCAAGCAGCGAGTCCTGGCAGCACCCTGCGTTTCTCTTACCTCGCCCATTTCCAGGTTTCACCACAACCTGCAAGGGAGAAGGAACAAGATCAGCATTAACAAAGCACTTACCTAGGCAAGCAGCGCTTCGATCGCTCATCACTCCGGAACATCACAGCAACCTGTACAAAGAGAAGAGAACACCGTTAAGCACTTAACACCATTAAACAGCGCAGCACTCCGCGCATCCATAACTCACCGTGGTCTTCGCCATCGGCGCAGCAACTCCGAGATCACAACTATCCCTGTGAAAACAAAAAGGGACATTGTTAGGGAACAGCGTAGTGGAGCAAGACGCCGAAAAGGCAGAGAAAACAGAGGGAAAGAGACAGAATAAAGACAGAAAATACATCTCACCTACAACTACAAGTACAACTCACCTGGAAGACAGCAAGCAGAGTCGGAGTTACAGCCGGTCTGGACCGGACATAAGGGCACACGGACCAGTGAAGCAACTAGGTCCACGGAACGCCCGCACCAACCACGCGCCCCGGCGCAGAGTCGCAGGACAGAGATTTCAATGCACAAAAATTTAAGGTGAGCAATAACCCCAAGGGGGGGGTATGGACCAGAAGGAGGTGGGAGTCCACCCATCACAGAACCAGTATCTTAACCCTCCGTTCTCCTGTTATCGGCTCTACCCAGGTCTGGCACATAACCAAGCAGAGAGGGGTCCGGGATAGCGCTTAGACCTCCATCCAGTATCATGTGGCGCCCCCGTGGATATAAGCGAGCGTAACAGCATCAGGGAGTACAGTATTATGGGTGGTTCAAGCAAATTAATGCAATACAAGAAAAGCAGGAACCAGTGTGGGCACATATAGTGCTTGGAATTCCCATAACTCTTCCCTGACATAAGCTATATCCATAGGTAAGCTGTGCCACGGAATGCTTTTGCAGTATCACCTGAGTGAGGTGATACATTCTCTAGGTAATTTCATTAAAGAAGAGAATTGGACAACTGTCATGCAGTCAGCTGCTGTTCTGAGGCGCACACAGAGTGGACATGTCAGGAGATCAGCTACCTGCACCACCTCTGGCCTTAAAGTATCTTGTGTGGTGGGCCGAGCATCAATAACAGGTAAATCTTACACTTGGTCACAAGCAATAATGCAAATCCTGCAGACTGAAAGTGAAGCAGTGCGACTGGGATTTTATGCAATGCATCAGATTCTAATGATCTAGCGTTAGAGCAAGGCTTCTATGCGCTAAGGGATGTCATTACAGATGTAGTGGGGTTGGTCCAGAGTGACCCGTCTATGATAAGAAGCGACCAAGAAGCTACAGTAAGTCTTTCTTTGATAACAGATTTTCTGGACACTCTTAGCAGAGGAGTCCCAGATTGGAATGTTATTTCATGGCCAGAACAAATAAATGCACTTAACCTGTCCAAAGATGTAATACGCCAGGCAATGTCAGGCTCTACGTTCTTGTTGTTTAGTGTAATTACAAAATGTTTTGCAGCATCATCTGGCTGGGTACCAGGATTGACTAATTGGATTTTGCATGGTGTGTTAAATACATCACCTTCAATGTTATGCCAGGAACTGCATTCCTCAGGTAATGTGCACTTTGGTAATGACACTTGGATCAGGGAGGACTATGTAGTGCTTATTCACATGCATGTGTGCCATCTTCAAGTGGTGAAATAACACTGTACTCATTACGTGAATGCAAAGGGTCCACTTGCATGGTCTGCGTGCTTGCAGAGCCAGTGAATTCCTGTGACAGTAACACTAAATGCACACTTCATATTACACCAATTGCATTTTTTCACAGTCAAGTACACATCTTATCTAATGGCTCATATCTGGTGCAATTCAATGAGCTCTGTTGTCATGTTGCAATTGGGGTTCCAACCCTGTGGGTTTATTCTGAATCCACCCAGGCCATCACAATTCTAATCCCTACACTTGCCCAGTCTCAAGTTAAGACCCTTACAGTTTCCAAAATTTAGCTTGCATATAGCACGCCTGCAAAACATGCATCTAAAAGTGTGCAGAAGTGAAGAGTCTTATCTTGAAGCACACTCCGCAGTGGTCAAACAGATTGCATCTCCACTAGCCTCCGAAGATACAATGGAAGAGGCCAAACACTCTTTAATCGACAGCTCACAGTTAACTGGCATGAATACTGTTTTTTCTGTGGTTATAATGGCTGCCGCAAAATCTCTTCGAAAAGGGCTGACCACGCTGGACACATTCATTAAAACACTGACTTATTCGCCAGTTGGTTCATGGTGTGGACTGCTGCTAATACTTGGACTTTCTCTTTTATGCTGCTGCAGACACTGAATTATGAATGTTCATAACATGAAGTGCCTTGAAGCAACCATCATTTTGTCCATGCACAGAGACGTGTGTGGCATCTAGAGATTCTTCCATCAAGTGTTCTACTGTGATTTCCTTGAAACCCCTCCAAAAGCCATGGCTCGCCATGGGAGCATGTCAAGGAAGAGGAAGCCGCTCAAAATGACAAAAATGATGACTACGTCCAGATGTTTCCCGTGAGACCAACACACCAGCAGGTGAATAAATCTGACATGCAAATTGTGTTTCCTTCACCACTTTGCTTTCTAACACACATCAAAAGAAGATTACCAGCAAACCCTGAGTTCAGAAAGCCTGAAATTTTGCAGAATCCACCACTACATGCATCACAATCAGGGTCCACAGAACTGAAAATATACCACATTATACCTCAAGATACAAGTGTGCACACATGGCATACCTACATATTGGAAGACCTCCACTTGCAAATCACTGTGGGTAACAGAGGCACTCACATTTAGGTCTACTTCAAGGAGCACTAATTTAAACTGTGGTCATAAGGTCAAGATCACACGTTCTAAAGCGTATTGGGTCAGAAAGTCAGGAGCCAGTTTATGCTGGTTGTTAATTTCTAATGAGTTCTCAAAGATTCCCTTGTCTTGCCAGTAAGGAGTTTTAATTCACCTAAATACCTCACATTAAATACATGCATGCATTCATGTATTCTGAGCTATTTCGAGTAACAGAATATTGGACATATCCTGAATACCTCACTTTTAAAAACATGTATTAATTTATACTTGTGTTAGCCATAACCGCTAACTGCTATAACGTGTGATGCATTCATTTATTTGATTTTTCTAGCACCTACGATATGTTTCTAGGCGCTCATGTATTCACCAAGCAACTCATTAACTTTTGCATGCAGTAATCATTGCTCACCATTGACGTGTATGCTTTATTTTTTTCCACCAACATAGGCGGCCTGTTTTCCAAATATCGCTCCTAGAAGTTGTTAATGATATTTTCACAGTGCTACAAATCTGAGGGGGGTGACGTGAACTCAGACTAATTTAAGACAGCTTTTCATATCTCATACGGCCTTTAGTCATGAAAGATGTTCTTTACACAGACACAATACTTAAACATAAAATGTAATGATGCATACAAAGTGTGCACAAGTGTTCTTAGGTGCTGCAGATCAGCCAATGACCAGGAAATGGTGCATTTCCTGTGCTGGCAGATTGGCCGACCACAAAGCTGTCAGCTTGCAGCCTGTTTGACTTCACACAATTAGGTGCTATCTGAATAGCAGCCCTTTAACCTCACACGGTTAAAGGGATGGTCTAGTAAAAAATTTTATTTAAAAAATAGATAGGCAACATAAAAAAAAATACTAGCATTCTCCGTTTTAAAACTTCCTATGTAAAATTTTGAGCTATTCAAGCTCAAAATTCGCAAAAGCAAGCACATGGGCGCATCCATTTTGTGAAATGGAGGCCCTCCTGTGCTGGCTTTTGCTTTTGCGGCACTAATGAAGGAAAAGCCAGCCAGCTGTAGTAAACAAAAGCTACCGCTGGGTGGCTTTCCCTTCATTAGTGCTGTAGGCGGAGGACGGGGACCGGAGACCAGAGCAGGAAAGCTGCAGCTGAATCTCAGTAAGTGCTATTTATTTTTTTTAAAAAAATAAGCACTAGCTGCAGTTTTTTTTCTAGGTTTTCCGGGCTGGAGGAGCTTTTGAAGCGACCGCAAACATAAATACAATGTTATTGTGTTGGAAAACGCTGCAGTTTTTCTTTCCAAGTTTCTCAGGCTCCTCTGGCTCGGAGGAGCCTGAGAAACTTGGAAAGAAAAACCGCAGCGTTTTCCAACACAACCGCTTGTGTTTCTGCCTGCTGTGGCTATCACTTTGGGTCTCCGGTGCTCGGAGCACCGGAGACCCAAAGTGAAAGCCACAGCAGGCAGAAACATAACGTGGTTATGTTTACATGCCGCGTAGTGTTTCTATCTACAGCTGATTTCCCATTTGGGGCTCTCGGGCTCCCCGTGGGGAGCCCGAGAGACCCAAATGGGAAATGCTAAATGCTGCGTTGTCTGCCTAAATCTGCTTTCCCATTTGGGGCTCTCGGGCCCCAAATGGGAAAGCAGATTCAGGCAGAAACAAAACGGTTGTTTTCCGCAATGCCGCGTTGTTTCTGCCTGAATCTGCTTTCCCATTTGGGGCTCTCGGGGGGAGCCCGAGAACCCCAAATGGGATAGCAGATTCAGGCAGAAACAACGCGGTTGTGTTGGAAAACGCTGCAGTTTTCCTTTCCGAGTTTCTCAGGCTCCTCCGAGCCGGAGGAGCCTGAGAAACTCGGAAAGAAAAACCGCAGCGTTTTCCAACACAATAACGTTGTATTTATGTTTGCGGTCGCTTCAAAAGCGACCGCAAACATAAATACAATGTTTTTAAAGCTGCGGTTTTATTTCTAGGTTTTCCGGGCTCCTCCAGGCAGCTAGTGCTTTTTAAAAAAAAAAAAAAAATAGCACTTACCGAGATTCAGCTCCAGCTTTCCTGCTCTGGTCTCCAGTCCCCGTCCTCCGCCTACAGCACTAATGAAGGGAAAGCCACCCAGCGGTAGCCTTTGTTTACTACAGCTGGCTGGCTTTTCCTTCATTAGTGCCGCAAAAGCAAAAGCCAGCACAGGAGGGCCTCCATTTCACAAAATGGATGCGCCCATGTGCTTGCTTTTGCGAATTTTGAGCTTGAATAGCTCAAAAGTTTACATAGGAAGTTTTAAAACGGAGAATGCTAGTATTTTTTTTATCTTGCCTATCTATTTTTTAAATAAAATTTTTTACCAGGCCATCCCTTTAAGTGTTATCTGATAAATATGAACAGGAAATTGACAGACGTGAATAGAAGCATCTTTCACATTCGCAAAGTCAAAGCCCATAGGTTACAATGGAAAAAAATGGGTAACAATTAAGAAAGATATCCCTTGATAACAGACAGCCGGCTAAGATAGCCTGCAGAAGCATACAATGCTGTGATGCTGTAGATCTTCACAGATGCCATAGAGTACAGTGAAGGGAGTTACTAACGGGTTCAGAGATCACACTTTGAGATGCAAAAAATAATCTAACGTAGTTTCACATAGGAGTTCTACCTCGAACAAACAAAGTGACACGCTAGCTCTAGCCTGTTCAGTGTTCCAAACAGCGGATATGATGAACCCACACATGCAGGGCCCACATATTACTTGATAGATATATAGTCCAGCACAAGGAGGTAAAGGAGGAGAGAAAGGGAACACGGCAGACTTGCCGGTCCATTTCATGCCGCAAGGGATGGGGAGGAGTGCAGAGCAGCAGCAGCATACAGGCGAGACAGCCAGTCCCAGCTAAGCAGAACTCGTCAACACCAGAAGGAGCTGTTTCATCTGACTCACACTCTACTCCAAACGTGAGTGACAGGTGGAAGCTTGCTGTGTGCATGGTGACTGATGGCATATAGTATAGCTTAATGAGGGATATAGGTTACCCATGCTTTTAAACTAAAACCACCACTTGTTCTATTACTTACTCATTCAAACATGCTCTTTGCCTAAACTGCAATCTTGTTCATAGGTGTGATGTTATGTTATATTATATCTGCTTTTGCTTTAGCTTGTTTAATGAAAATAAGAATCCTCAGGAGATAGGGGATCATATTAAATGCATTAACATGATAACTCCTGTGTCAACTATATAATTCAGAGCAATGCTGCTGAGTGGTATCTCTTTGAGACTAAGAACTTTACAATTCCTGACTATAAATGCTTAATCATGTTGATGAGCACATGAACCTAGGCATACCTGTCTTTTAGCACAAAGACACAACCTTGAGTGAGTTTTGAGATAAGTGACTGATGACCAGGGGTCTGTTTTCACAGCCTCAACCGAGGTGGGGATAAGAGGCTCATGTACACGACAATCATAGGCAATCAAAACAGAGCTGTGCCTCTCTGAGCACAGTGAGAAAGGGGTCCATGCCTGCATTGTGATCACAGTTGTTTGGGCCAGACATTTTGACTGCAGCTGCATAGATTAGGTATTTTAATGACAGTCACCACTGGATTGTAGACGGTGCAGACCAGTTCCTGTACTACACCCCATTAGAAAGTTAGAGGACAGGATGATGGGACATATGGTCTGGAACTCTGCTAGACTGTGGGGGCCTGGGTGATAGGCTATGGGGGGCCTTTGGTCATCTATTCAAATGTGTTTTCTATGTTAATTATACATAGTTGGCTTATTTGTCTTCCACACCCAGAATCTTCTACATGAGAAAAGAGCACACAGTAATGTACTGCCTGTTGATAAACATGGGATTTAATTACTGTGTTTGCTAAGAATATGGGTCTTCCTGGGACTGTGCAATTACACTCATGTGGAGGAACGTCATATAAAGAAATCGGCTACTCTACCAATCCATCTCTGATGGTATATGTTTGGTGATGCAGAGCCCTACTCCTGTCCTTTGCAGGTTCTACACAATAAAGTGTTCACAAAATACAGTCGGGGAAAATGGGGGCTATAAAAGGCCTTTAAAAGGGAAAGTAACTTTAAAGAAAGAATAAGCTTCTTCTAAATGCACACATACAAGAATCAACCATTTTAAATTTTATATTGTCTTTGAGCTGCAACTAATGCCCTTGTCTGTGAGAAAATATTTTGAGAAACTAATAGTACTTAATAAGACATAGGGCCTCATTACGACTCAGGCGGTAAGGGGTTTACGGCGGCGTAAACAGCGCCGACCCTTAACGCCTGATTCCGAGGTCCCTTAGCGCCATGGAGGTTTTAACACCTGCATTTAGCAGGTGTTAAAATCCATGGCGCTAAGGGACCTTGATGTTAATTACGCCACCGTAATTTACGGTGGCGTAATTAACGCCTTCCCCACTCCCATTATGCCCTATAGGGCAAAAATGGGAATGGGGAAGGGTAAATGGGGATTGGGGACTTACCGCCCCGCCAACCTCGGAATGGGGCGGTAAGTCCGCCAACCACCATGGCGTAAACATAGTTTACGCCATGGTGGTAAAGGTACGACCCAGGCGGTAACTTACCGCCTGGGTCGTAATCAGTGACATTTCTGTTTGTTGAAGGGGGTGTGTATAATGCTTGTCTCACAATCTGATGAACAAAAGCTTTTGGACTACCATTAGGTATTATTACCTTTGTCTGACGAGTCAAGTACTTTTAGATTGCACTCGCAACCACATCAAAATCCTGTGCAGCAAATGAGTTGATTCTGCCAGCAATCACTTTGGGATCCTGAAATCTTACTAAATCATCCAACAACTTGTCACATATTGCTGAGTGAAATGTAAGAAACAAATAGGCATGGTCATGTCATTTTTCTTATTACTATACTGATTTTAAACATTCTTCTTTCAAATGAGCACAGCAGCTTCGGCCCATCCTACAACCTATGGTCTAGTTTGAAGGACAGTTTGAAAATGTGGGCACATTTACTCAACATACACATTGCAGAAGCCTCTATAGGAGCAGGTGGATATGTCGTCCCTAACTCCCGCCCCTCACCGCCGTCATATTGGAACAGCAGGCGAAGAGCCCTATGTGGGAGACCAGGGATTATCCCAATACCAAATAAATTGTATGAAAGACGATATGCATTTAAACAATCATATCCAATGTACCCTTGCACTGAAAGCGTTGAAGGATGTCTGCACACACCATTGGACATCACAGAGCTATGAGTAAAATCGGACAAGAGCAGAGTGGCATCATGAAGGAGAGACACAAAGATGCACTGAAACGATATGCAAATACTTACTGAATAAAAGTGTAACTGGAGTAGCAAGAGAAACATGTAATCGAATACAAAGAAATATGCACCAAAGAAATAAGTGAGCAGAGATGAAGTGAATGTTTATATGCCGAAATGCATGGTAGTTGAGACATATAGAAGCTTGCTGCAGAAGAAAACATAACATGGCTAAAACGGCCATGATGAAATAATGGACGTCGGACTTGTTTTGGAATCAATCAAGCTACCTCAGAGACATACCAGGGCTGCAGAGTCAGGAGACACTGGAAGAACAGCTTTGTGTGAGGAATAGAGAGGAGTCTAATGGCTTGAGATCAAGGGTGCCACATCAAGGAATAATTGCAAACCACAAGGGGAGTCAAAAGGATGTGCCATGTACATAACACATATTTCTCTTAAATTAAGCAAAGAAGAAAACATCTGCAAGAGCCAAGTATTGGACAATTAAAGATGCAAAAGCCTATGCAAGATGGAGTGAGCAAATCTATAGAGGCCAAGAGGGATAATGGCACCCAGTTTAATTAAATCAAATAGCAGTAATTGAAAGGTTGAAATGAACAAATTTGTGGTCTCCTCAAATGTGATTCAGAAGTCGAAAACAAGGACTATCTATTCATTAAGCTCCAGACAAAGATAATGGTGTACATACACCCCCTGGAACGTCCCAGCAGAGAACAGGTTGCAATGTCAACTATAAAGAAAAAGGCTTGGATTAGGGCCTGACTGATGAGAAATGATGGACTAATTGGTAAAGTAGGGAGTAGTTTGACGTTACTCTTGGCACCTGGGGTCCATTTTGCTTACGTGCTGCTAACAAGCCGAAAGTCCAAGGTTGGGAAAGCATGTCAATCAATCAGAGGGTCTATGTAGCAACACGCTATACAATTTTGCTTAGGCCAACCTGCTGCTATTATCCTGCTTTAATCTTTTATATGTATTTAGAGATGGTTCAAGGCATGCCTACCAGATAAGGGGCATCCAATAGTATTACTAATACTTATATGATATATAGGTATATATGTTTGCTTAACCAATCCCTCCCTTCAATAGGTTTTACAGTTTGCCACATAGGATGATGTATGTCCTAGATGACGCATATCAAGTTATAAAACCTTTGGATAATCAAATTTGGTTGTGAGGGTTCGTTGTTGTCCAGATTGCCCTACTTTATTTTATGCTAATAATAAAGTAGTACTTTGCCATATTCTTTGAGTCTGTCTGGTTATTTGGTTCTGAGATCACTATTGGTAATTCCCTGTAGCACATAAGATACTTCAAGGTGCCGCCGCTTCTGAGCATAACATTGCAGACAGGTTTTTATGGAAGCACACACACACTGTATGTTACAAATAAAACATAGTGGTGTGCTTGTAAATAGGCCAACATCATATTGCTGTAGATAGAAAAATTCATTAGGAAAAGTTGTTTCATTGTTTTACTTCAGCTAAATGCGACACACATGTTTGCCAGATTGCCCTACTTTATTTTCTGCTAATAATAAAGTAGTACTTTGCCATATTCTTTGAGTCTGTACAGTTATCTGGATCTGTGATCACTATTGGTAATTCCATCTAGCACAAGAGATGCTTCATGGTGCAAGAGCACATTTTGGTAGAGGCGCGAATGGTTCTGGTCCAGTTAACCTGGGCCTAGATCTAGACTCTCGGACAATTGACTGCTTCCACCATTAGCCAGAAGATCGTCGAGCTTACTGCAGAGAGCGGAGAGTGGCACACAAAACACATGTGTGAGAAGAATCGGTTGGCAGGTGCCCCTTTGACGAAATGTCTGTCTGGTCCCCGCAGGTGCGCCACAACTGAAGGGGAACTTTGTCGATTGGGGAAGAGTCGATGCCAAGGGACTCGAGCTGAGCCACAGACGTAAGTAGAGCATTGAAAGTGGCAAATATAGGGGGTGGGACTATATTGTAAATATGTGTACAGAAGTAACAGATTGTTTTCAGATTAGAAAGAAGAGAAATAGATACCTCATTTCCTGGTTACAAGAGGGGCGGTAGGGTACGCACTAAAAAACTCCAAGTAGGGATATTAAGGATTCCTGAGGCAAGGCCAAAAAGAAGAGTGTGTATCAAACTCCAAAATGGGGGAAAAAAGTGAGATAAGATACATGTACTAGAGTTAGTAAAGGAAGGCATATACAGAAAATTAAAAAGTGCACATGTGTATGGGGTTATAAATATGTCAATATAAAACTAGATTAGGAGATATAAAACAATAGTAAAAAATTAAGGTCATTATCAGATGTTTAAATCAAGAGATTGACATCAATCAGGAGGGAAACAAAATCAATGGAAAATATCAAATAAATAAAGAAGAGATTCTTAAAAGAGCAATAATAAACAACAAGATAGCAAAAATGTATAGAAAGTGTAAACAAAGGAATACAAAGAACATCATTGCATAGATTTTTTAAGTGGTTCAAAAATGTTTCTTTTGTAAATGAGGAGCGATTGATGGTGCCTGCTCAAACTAATTAGTGTGGTATATTTGGTAAAATAAATAAAAGAATAATAGATCTGGTAAGTATCAACAGTCGAGATCAACTTGTCATCATGGGGTACACTCCTCTTTTACACCTATATGGGGCACTGCTCAGATATACATCTAAGATAAGGCAGTATCACGCAGAATGGGTCAGAGGCCTGACTAATAAAACACTCATGTCATGGCCTCAAGAGGGTTCATTGTCAAAAACAGTATTGCGACATATGACAACATACTTGCATGCTACATATAAGGGGAAAAGGTTACAGAAAAGGTTGGGCATTTTAGAGTTGAGAAAAATGTGTCGGAGTGAGAAAGTAGATCCACCTGAGAAGGAGTGGATGCTTAATCAGCATAAAGGGGAGGATGTAGAGCACTCAGCTCCTCTTTGCCCTTTGGAGAACAAGAGCGAAGGTACTGAGAAGGAGGGAGTTTATCCTTTAAAGGAATTTAAAGCAGCATCTGGGTATGTTAATCCGACATACAAGCCACAAGCTTATAGCAGAGAAGATGATGTGGAATAGAGCAAAAGTAGAGAACCGAAATATATATCAACACGTTATAAAAATAAACAGCGTGATGAGAGTAAGGACAGACAGGACAGACCTATGGAGATAGAGGAAGAAGCAAAGAGACAGAGGGAAGTAAAAGATAAGGCTAAGGGTGTAACAGAATGAATGGATGGGAGGACAGATGTTACTCAAGCTAGTTGATAAGGGCTTTGATGGAGTTTGAGAGAGAGAGAAGAAAGAGGATAGCGGGAAAGGAATGAAAGAGAACACAAGAGAGCATACAAAGAAGAGAAGGAAAAATAGAGGAAGCGAAAGGGAGAATGAAGAAAGTACAAGTCAAGGAAAGAAAGGAGAGACTTAAAGAGAAGAAATGAGAGGAGATAGAAATACAAAGATTGAAAGTACCTAGGTTATAAAGAAGGCAAGAGGAAGAAGAGTTGAGAGGGGTGAGGAGAAGAAAAGAAGAGATGAAAAGAAGTAGGGGACTAAAGAATGACGAGATCGATCACCTATTTAATAGAAGTATAGTGATGATTGAAGCACGCAAACAAGCTGAGGAAAAGAGAGGGTGACAACAGCCCCGCAGGGAGCTGCAAGGGATACAGAGAATACAAATACAGAGAATACAAATATGTGACGAGCATGAAGCAGGAAATATAGGAAAAGGGGTTGGGGATTTATATAGGAAGATGAGGGATAAAGATGGGTGTATGACCAAAGAAAATGTTGAAGGCTCTAGCAAGGTAAACGGGAAGTAGGTTAGATGACGTATTAACAGATGAACATAGAACATTCTCTTTAAGTAGACTAGATCTAGATGATGTAGAAAGGGAAGAAAGCCATAAAAGCTGGTGCATAATGATGTCAGATGGAGAAAGGGAAGAAAACGAGAAAGCGCAAAGAGAGGGTGTAAGCTTTTTTTTTTTAAGGACTCAAGTGTAGAAAAAGGGGTAACATGGTCAGACTTAGAGGATCCTAAACAAAAAACACCACAACCGACATCATAAACTGAGCAACCACAAGTAGCACAACCATGCAGTACAGGGGATGTATCTCCACCTTATGTAAGCAGATTAAGGTCACTACCAGGACGGTGAAAAACAGACAAAAACTAGCCTCACCAGGAAAACAAGAAGCGTAGGTGGCTATGATTATGGATCAGGGTTTTCACAATTCCTATTATTAGTGAAAGGGGGAGGACAACCACAAAATATTCTGTGGCCACCACAAATGGATAAGGATAATTTGAAATGTAAATTACTTAGTTTAACTTCAGGTGCAGGAAAAATGTATACGTTTGAAAGAATGACATCAGGAATGATGTTAGCAATAGGCGACATAAAAGGCCTGCTAGGAGAGAGGGGTTACAACATTTGGAAGCGAGCAGTGTATGTGGGTGTGACATGATGGAGCACCATTTAATAATTGTTGAGCAGATGTATGGTGGGCTCACAGAGTAAAATATTCCAATACATTAGATATGGGTGTGATTATGATTAGGAAAATAGGGGAGGATGAAGACCCTGTTTCCTTTGTTCGAGATATCCAAGAGCGATGGCGTCCCGAGATGCGAGAACCGTGGGATAAACCAGTGGCAATATTTTACCACATTTTATGCCAGGGACTGCCTGAACCAGTGCAAGAAACAGATAGGGATGGAAGCGAAGCCATGACCAGAAATAGAATTGACTATTGTGCACCGCACCATTGCCGATTGTTAAAGGAGACGAATAAGAAGAAAGCTGAGAGTAGAAATCAGGACGAAGCAAAGTTAGTTCCGAAAAAACTGTCAAAGCTAGCCATAGAAGGAGTGGTATTGATGAGAAGTGAAGGTGTGGCGACACAAGAGATGCGAATCAGCGCAGCAAAGCAATGTAGTTTACCCTATGGATCATAGTGGGTACAATTTTTGACCAAGTGGGAGAGGGAAAAGATCTAGGAGAGGAGGACGAGGTGGATATTAGAACCCTGAGGGAGGAGGAGGATTTAATGGCGGACAGTCATAACAATGTTGCAATTGTGGAAGAATAGGACACATGTGCCAGAACATGTAGAAGTAGAAGCAGGTATGCAGCAAAACTGGCAAGCTCCAAGAGGGGGCATAGGCTATGTACCAAAGTATAGTACAGAACCACAGGAGTATTTTGGCCAAGATCACAAACAGAATCAGACACGAATGCCACAATCACAGCAAACACAGCAAGCTCCATTACAAATGTAATCGCCACAAGGTCAGTCCCAGCAAGTGCCTATGCAAACACAAGAGATACAATCACAGCAGACACAGACACAACAGGCCATGGTAACACAATGGAATACGAACACAGGAGTACCACAAAAACCCATACCTAGTTTAGGGAGTGTGATTGTGGTAGGAAGAAATCCTTTCACAGGTACAGGGGTGAATTTATATCCACAATAGGACAGCCTACAGAGTAACCTGATGTGTTCAGTACTCAGTGGCACCGGACCTCCAAGAGGAACCAACGGTCAAGGTTAACAATAGGAGGCAGTCCTGGTATCCCGTGTTGATGCTCCTGAGTAAGAACAAGAAAAACCAAGATAAGAACTGACATAGAGATTCTTAACCAGCATCAAGAGAAGATGGCTCACCAGGTTCCATGGCTATAGAAAGAAACTGCTATGAAGTGAAACCTTTCAGAAATTGACAAGAGAAAACAAACTTCTACAAAAGTTAGAAAATAGGCTGAAACTGGTCCCTGAAGATGGTTTTTAGGACCAGAATGCATTGGATACCCTAGGAAAGCCTACATCTCTGTAAAACAAATACTTCTGATTTTTATATATGCATCCAAGCCTTTGTATAGGATTTATTATTGCAAATAAGAACAAATTGAATTAATGAAATGTATATATGTAAACTTTAAGTGGCCACTCTACCACTTATCAACAATAGGAGGCAAGACATTTTCGTTTCTTGTAGACACTGGAGCAACTCGTTCCTGTGTCCATGAGGGGAAATACCCAGGCATGGCCATGAATGTGCAGGGATTCTCTGGGGCATTGACCTTAGTTCCTTTTACAGACGAATTACCAATCTCTATAGTAGAACACGACATGTCTATGCTTTTATTATATTCTCAGCAGATGCCAGTTAACATATTAGGGCTTGATTTAATGACAAAACCTAATAGAGAATATTTTTTACGGATTAAGGAATAGTGTGTTGCACTACAGGGATACATTACATGAATGTGAACGAGTTTATATGAGCCTTTACAGGCCAGAGGCATTACATGGAGTCCCTTTAGATCCAGAAGTATTTTTGTACGGAGTGACTGCTTTATTATCGTGGTTTCCCAAGTTGGTAGGTAAAATATTGTTCAGACCAGAAATTCCTATGGATGATGAAGGAGGACAGGTCATCCCTTAGAGTTAGAAGCAGCAGTGGTCAGAGAGGAAAGAGTTGTTGTCCATGGTACAGATGATGAGTAGAGAGGATGGAGAGCAGTTATATCCCTCAGTGAAGGACATAGGTTGACAGACGAGGAGCTTTTCAGAGATGATTACTCTGATGATGAATTACTATTTTTCATAAGTGCCACTTATTGGATTAAAGTACAGAATAGAGAAATACTGCAGAGAATGGCAATGGTAAAAATGAAACCGTCATTTGTTTAGGAAGATTTAGAAAAAGTGCAAATATTTTATGGATTACCAGTCCATATGACGTGGGTCTATTGAAAGGGCTAGTGACAGTTAAAATTAAGTTTAAACCAGGAGCAATTCTTCCAAAGCAATATCCTATGTCCAAAGAAGCAGATGAGGGTATATTTGAAACCATTTCCGCTTTAATGAAGCAGGGAATATTGGTTGCATCCGAGTCCCCATGTAACACTGCTCTGATCCAGTGAAGAAATCAACTCGGGGGGCAGAGGGGTTGTGCAAAATCTCATCTAAGGCCAAATATTTTACGGTTATAGATTTAAAAAATGCGTTCTTTTCAATTTCCCTCCATGATGACTCACAAGATTTGACCTAATTTTCATATAGAAATATTCACCTGAAACATACTTGTATGCCCCAGGGGTACTGTGAGCCCCCGCAATCGTTAACAGGGTACTCCAGATGGATTTGGGTAATGTTCAGCTCAAAAGTGCAATAATTCAGTATATGGATGACATTTTAGTGTGCAGTGAGACAGAAGAAAGATGCAGAGTAGACTCAGTTCGACTCATAAACATACTAGCTGAAAAAGGATATTAAGTGGATGAAGAAAAGCTACAACATTGTCTGGAAGAGGTTCTGTATATAGGACAGCTAAACTTTGAAGAAGGGAGGAAAGCGACACCTGAAAGAGCAGAAGCAATTATGAAGACTTCAGAACCTAAAACAGTGAGTTAGGCCTATACAGCTATTGCAGGCCCTGGGTTTTCGATTACAGCACATATATTCATAACTTTTAAAGGGACTTAAAAAAGCACAGGTGGACAAGAGTAAGACAACATGGATGGATGAAATGAATGAAGGATTTGAGGATTAAAAAAGACAATCAGTACAGCCCCTGTGTTAGGAATTCCAGATTATCATGAAGAATTTGACCTATTTTCCCATTCAAATGGAGAAATCATGACAGCAGCCCCCACACAGAAAACAATATTAGGAAATGGACACAAACCATTGGCTTATTACAGTGAGATTTTAGATCCAGTTATGAAAGGGCATTACCCTTACGAACAAGCTTTAGCTGCTGCTGCATTTGCAATTGAAAAGGTTTCAAGTATTACAATGGGGGTGTTCAGTAACGTTATTTGTTGAGCACACAATTATTTGCTATTTTAGAAAAACCCAAAAGTACACTGAATACACAGAGAGCATCAGCTACAAGGTAATTATTTTGAATCCTGCGATCAAAATTGTTAGTTGCAGAATAGTGAACCCAGCAACATTCATAGTAGAACCAGAAGGGGAGGATGATTATGTGTATGACTGTACAAAGTATACTGAATACTACGATGACATTCCCCGTGTTGGAGAAAATGCTCTCGGGGGGTGGGGAGGGAATTCTCTTTATTGATGGTTCTTTGAAAAGTGACCAAACAATGGGTGAAAGGCATACTGGACCAGCAGTAGTAAAGCTGAACTGAGAGGGTGAATTTGAGGTAGTCACAAGCAGGAGATTGCCCTCGCACTGCTCAATATAGGCTGCAGAATTAGTTGCACTTATCGCCGCACTCCAAAGATACGAGGATGAGAAAGTGATGGTGTACTCTGATTCCACCTACATGACGTCAACTGTAGACACATGCTTCCTCCATGCAGACAGCACTCCAGTGCAACATACAGCCCTATTGGATAAGCACATTGAGGTACTAAGGCTTCCATTGACAATCTCAGACATAAAATGCGCAGCGGAAACTAAATGAACAGACATGACTACTCGCGGTAACAAAGTCATAGATTTAGAAGCCAAAAAGGCATCATATTTTCCAAATATTTCTTATTTCGAAATAAGAAGTGTTAAATAGATGACAGGACGGTGTATGTTGGTAAAGGAGGGTTTTAAGATGCAGTCTATTGTTCAGTTAATTGAGATAAAAGGTCGAGGCTCACAGGAGGAACAAGACTTACAGAGAAAACGGGGGTGTTTTCTATCCCCACTGAGGCGATTTGGAGGCAGGATACCACTGGAAAGCCTGTTATGCCTCTAGCATTATCGAGGGTGGCGCTGAAGCAGTTTCACTACCCTGGGCATATGACCCGAGAGAGTCTTGCTGCTACAATTGCAGGAGATACGTTTTAACCAATTTCTTTAGAACATGTCTCAGTTTATTGTAAATTGTATCATGTGCCAGAAATGTACTGCAGAGCACACATTTGCGAACAGTGAGAGGCGCAATCCCTAGAATCAATGGACTATTTCAGCACCTACATATAGATTATGTAGCTATGCGGCAGACATGCAACGTCTATAGGTATATGCTGGTCGTGGTATGTCCCTGTTCTAGTTAAATTGAAGCAGGTGCATGTACGCACCCCAATGCCTCATGTGCTGACAAGTTTCTCGTGCATGAGGTGTTTCCAAGATGGGGTGTGTGCGAGGTCCTACAGTCTGACAATGGACCACATTTTGTGAATTAACTATTTAGGAGGTCACTCTTATTAGGGATAAAACCAAGTTCTCCTTTGCCTATCACCCACAGGCGAATGGAGTTTTTGAACATTTAAATGGATTACTTAAAGAGAGGATAGCCAAGATTAAACTTACTTTAAAAAGGGGTGGTTGCATTGCCTACCCGTTGCACTACATGTGCTGCGAAATCAGCATGGCTCAGATCAACATTTAACTCCTCATGAGTTGGTAACTTGATGGTGAATGAGAACCTCTCTTGCTCCTCCAGCTAGGATAGAAACTGATGCCCACAGTGTAGCATTAGGTGATGTGATGCATGATTATTTGGCAAGTATGACTGCTAGAGTTTATTTTATTTCTCAGCAGATTAAGAACCGGACGGAGGGGTCAACAAGGAATGAAGAAAGTCAGTCAATTATCCAGACTGTCTATTGAAGCAACCTAGTTTATATCCAGGGGATCAGCTAGAAGAAACCCCATTTCGAGGGACACTACGAGGTGGAAGAAGTCACTCCAACAGCTGTCAAGCTACAAGGAAGACAAGCCTGGCTGTATCTGCATGACATTAAACCATACAAAGGGGAGACTTCGATCCCTCCTGCATCTGCTGACACTGAAGCGGCAACCAAGAGCAAAGAAAAAAGTCTATGGAATAACAAAACACTTTTGAATTCAAAATTGACATTTATTAAATCCAATAAGGAATGAATGGACTGGCAGCTATCCTGGAACCTTTTTTTAGCTAGGAACAAGGAACAATGTGTTGATGTACCAGATCCAAAGAAAAGGAACACACTGCATCTTCTATGCTGCCCATCATAATAACATTGCACAAATTCTTGTATGCTGTTTTCACCGATACATTACAGTCTTACCCAGCTTTGATAAGACGACACGTGGACATTGTGACATTTGTTGGCAATCCTAAAAACAATAATATTATTTTCAGAATCATTGTGGCAATCATTTTACAGTTTTTGATATAAAAGTTACATATTGAATTAAAACAAATGGGGAAGGTTACAAAATATAAGAGATGCACTACCATCAAGAAAATCAATGAGCTTTTCTGGAATAGTAATTGTTATTTCATTCTGCATTGTGATTTGTCTGTTCTTCCTTATTATTATGGCATTTAGATACATCATGATTAAAAATGCAGATACAGTGGGTGACAATGAAACATTTTATTATTATTATTATTATTATTATTATTATTATTATTATTATTATTATTATTATTATTATTTGTTATGATCCCTAACAAAAGCATTATCAGCAGCTTTCCTAATTTTATTAAACATATTGATCAACTTAAAAGAGATGCTGGTGAAGATAATGAAAATATAAATACATATCTAGATAATTTGGCCCAATTAAAGAATAGCATGTGGTACCAGCACATGAAGGAGGTGGGAGAGTACATCAGATGAAAGCTGCTACTTATGTTCTCTCATCCCCTATGACATGAATGCAGCCAGAACATTAATTGCAAGAGAAATGCCTGCACATGAAGTTGAAGTGCCTCAGCCATCTAGCAGCATGCACAACCAGAGGACAATTTGAAGGAAAATGGGCAACCCTACGATGTTGATCAAGAAAAACATTTCCATATCAAGATGCATATGTGAAAACACAAAAGATGGAAACAGGAATAGGCTGGACAAGCAAGATGCTTGTGTATTTATCCCTGGCTGGAGAAAAAGTAAAGATTGTTGAAAGGAAGAGGATGGAATGCTCAAACATAGTGAAAATAGAAGGAGCACCAGGATGCTTGGAGAGACCTCAGTTGTTGGTGTGTGGGCACGTTTCTACCAGTAAATGATGGGAAGAAGGAATGTTATCTTACACTGCAAACCTATTAAAGAAGGGACCATTAAGCACAGTGCAAATAGTAAATGGCATATACCTAAAGTCATGGGCCAAGTATTCTAAACTACTCACATGGGTTGACAATGAAGCAGGACCAGTATCCATAGTACCACTAAATAATGTGACAACATGCTTCAGGTACAGAGGCCCGATGCAAAGAGATCATCAAAGTACCAGGAATGAGTGGATGAACTGCCATGCTGATAGATCGATATTGGGCCTGTGAATGCAGAGCTTATATGCAGCTGCCTGAGAATTGGGGCAGAATATGTTCTATTGTGATCATACATGTTGCTGCATTAGTGATTCCTCAAGGTGACTTTATATGGATGTGTTCCCAAGAGTAGGAAAAGGTCGATCAATCTCCGTTGGCTGAAGAGGGAGAACTATTTCTCATAAAAGTCAATAGAAGCCTACAACGACATTCCAGATGAGCCTAAATTATTCAGCAAGACGGCAATGATATGGACATCTATATTAATGCTAGGACTCCAGACTGCAGCGATTGCCAAGTGGTTACAGAGTACCAGATGGGAGCTGCAGCAAACAATGAATGCAACCATAAAAGGATTTAATGCAATTAAAGAAGAAATGAGGGTAATTAGGCTTTTGATCCTCAAGAACAGGTATGTCTTGGACATTACAGCAATGGAAGGAGGCATGTGCACCAAGGTCAGGCCTTCTTGCTGTACCTTTATACTGTCTCATGATGGAGAAAATGGAACCCTGACAGAAGCAATAACTATGCTTACAACTGTGCATACGAAGATGGAGGATGAAGGATGAAGTTGATGAGACAGCAAGAGATGACTGTTTTTTGTCTTTGTTTTGTCTCTGTTTTTGTTGATTCCAATGTTGATTCCAACATGGCTGGCAAATGCCTTCAAGCTACTTGGAGTAATACTAGTGTTGTTATAGCTAGGATTCTGTCTTATAAGAATCATTTTGGGACAATGCCAGAATACAGCCAAGAAAGCTATTGGGATGAAGATAATGATCAATATAGATGCTGAAAATGGTGAACACATGCAAAATGAGGGCAGCGCCTGTGAGAATATAAAGAAAGGTCACCTGGAACTACCTTAAGGATCACAAGAAATATATAGGACATTGGAGATTCTGTCCACCATCTGGGGACTGCTGCCATATGACCTGGAGTGTCGATGAACATATAAAGAATGCAGGTCATCTGAGCGGGGGTGACAAAGATGTGGATCCCAAAAAAAACACAGTATAAAGAGAAGATGAACAAGGCTGAAGAGGTGAAGGTGGACTCGACCAGAGGGTGGAATGTAGAGGAGCGGATGGATACATCATCCCTAGCTCCCGCCCCCTCACCACCATCATACTGGAACAGCAGGAGAAGAGCCCTATTTAGGACACCAGGTATCATCCCAATACCACATTGAGTATATGAAAGACGATATGCACTCAGATAACCGTATCGAATGCACCCTCACACTGAGAGGGTTGAAGGATGTCTGCACACAACATTGAACATCATAGAGCTATAAGTAACATCAGACAAGAGAAGAGTGATGTCATGAAGGAAAGACACGGAGACCCACTGAAATGATATGCAAATACTTAAAGAATAAAAGTGTAACTGGAGTAACAAGAGAAACATGTAATAAAATACAAAGAAATCATATGCACCAAAGAAATAAGTGAGTAGAGATGAAGTGAATCTATATTCGCAGAAACACAAGGTATTTGAGACAGATAGAAGTTTGCTGCAGAAGAAAACAAAACATGGCTAAAATGACCATGATGAAAAGATGGACGTTGGACTTGTGTTGAAATCAATAAAGTTACCTCAGAAACAGACCAGGGCTGCAGAGTCAGGAGATGCTTGAAGAACAGCTTCATGTGAGGAATAAAGATGAGTCTATTCGCCTAGGATCAAGGATGCCACATCAAGGAATAATTGCAAAGCACAAGGTGAGTCAAAAGGATAAGCCATGTACGTAAGACATATTTCTCTTAGATTAAGCAAAAGAGGAAAACATCTGCAAGAGCCAAGTATTGGACAATAAAAGATGTGAAAAGCCTATGCAAGTTGGAGTGAGCAATTCTCTAGAGGCCAAGAGGGGTAATGACACCCAACTTAATTTAATCAAATATCAGTAAATAAAAGGTTGAAATGGACAGATGTGTGGTCTCCTCACACATGATTCAGAAGTCAAAAACAAGGGCTATTCATTAATCTCCAGACGGAGATAATGGTGTATCAACACTCCCTTGAACATCCTAGAATAGTGAACAGGCTACAAAAACAACTATAAAGAAGAATCCTTGGTTAGGGCCTGACCGATGAGAGATGATGGACTAATTGAGAAAGTGGGGAGTAGTCTGATGTTACTCTCGGTGCCTGCAGTCCATTTTGCTTACGTGCAGCTAATGAGCCGAAAGTCCAAGGTTGGGAAAGCATGCCAACCAATCAGAGGGTCTATGTAGCAACATGCTATACAATGTTGCATAGGCCAACCCGCTACTATTATTCTGCTATAATCTGTATTATACATATTTAGAGGTGGTTCAAGGCGTGCCTACCAGATAAGGGGTATTCAATAGTACTACTTATACTTATATGAGATATAGTCATATATGTTCCCTTAACCAATCCTTCCCTTCAATAATTTTTATAGTTTGCCTTGCCACGCAGGATGACATCATAGATCACACATATCAAGGTATAACATCTTTATATGAACAAATTTGGTTGGGAGTGTGTGGACTGCAGTTTGTTTTTCGCCCGATTGCTCTACTTTATTTTATGCTAATAATAAGGTAGTACTTTGCAATATTCTTTGAGTTTGTCTGGTTATTTCGGTCTGACATCACTATTGCTAATTCCATCTAGCACACAAGACGCATGAAGGTGCTAGAGCACAAGCCACTGTGAGAAGAATGTATTGCAACAAAGGAATCAGCCATATTTAACAAAAGGCTTCATGCTTAGGCAAACACCCATGTACTTTTAACCTAAACCCACATTAGTTTGCATCAGCTTAAAGAAATATAGAAGAAGGTGTTCAGAGTGACAAAATATAGGAGTGCCACCAGTTTGCATTAGCTAACACATTACATCAGAACTCCAAATGTAGTCAGCATTTCTCTCAGAGAGAACCTCCTCCCCTCACTTCTGAGCATACAATATCGGACAGGGTTTTATGGAAGCACACACACACACAGAAGCACGCTATATGTTACAAATAAAACGTAGTCTTGTGCTTGTAAATAGACCAACATCATATTGCTGTAGACAGAAAAATCCATTAGAAAAAGTGTTTTCATTATTTTACTCCAGCTAAATGCAACACACATAGGCCAGGATTCAGCCAGCTTTTCCCAAAGAACGAAACCCTTCTCTCAGAGCAGAATATTAGACAGTTAATTCCAAACATTGCAACAATTGCACAGCCAGGGGTTGACTGCCGCGCACTTATAAATTGGTACAAGGTCAGTGGAAGCTTCCCCTGGAAATTAGCTTTCAGCAGCGAGCGATATAAATGCAACTTAGAAAGTTACAAAATCCGGTGTGCATTCATTAGCCAAAGATGACGCAGGCAATGCCGAGTTCTCCCAAGCTGCATCCGCATAAATTATGACATTTTGTGGGCAGAGAAATTGAAACACAACATATGAAAGTAAATAGCACAATGCAAAGCAAGGTGATCACAGAGTAAGGGCAGAAATAGTGCCACCTACAGGATGAATTTCAATTATAAAGTCTTTTGTGTCCCAGTGTCGATATCTATTAGACAGTTTAAAATAGAAATCACAGTTAATACAGCTGTTTATATATTCACATCAAGCTAATGCAGAAGCAGTAGCGATTTGTTAAAGACAATCAGAAAACACCTGACTACCTCTGCCTTACATTACAATTACTTGAGACACATTACCAGCAGGTAATATTGAATGCAGCTTCTATTCAATCAATGTACATTTCTGTACATGCATAGAAGTACTATAGCAAAAAAGCAAATGCTTGGGGACAACATAGCCTAAAGCCACACACACTGAGCAAATGAACTCATGCAGAATGAAGTTATCTTACACCGAGGGAGTTTGCAAAGTGCACTGCTATCAGTTCATAAGATAGGAACAGGGTGTTGGTGCCACACGCCACAAGGTTCCCTGAGAAAAGCAAGTCGAGTGTTACATTTTGTCATATGTAACCAAGCTGTTTTGTCTAAATTTTACATTTCGCTTCCACTCAACGGGGAACAGCCAATGAGAGGAAGGCTGTATTGCTACATGTGTCCACTGCTTGTGTCCAAGGAACACATGAGAAATGCAGTGACATCACCATTCAATGAGCTAACCAGCCTGCAACATGTGCTTAGAATAAACCAATGAACTTTAATGTATGCACAGTGCCATGCTTACAAGCCAATCCTAGAAGGGAGGACAATTACAAATGTATTGCTTTTGCTTTTGAGAATATGATATAAGTATGTACTCACTCTATTAGAATTGGAAAGTCTGTTAGATCATTTCTCTGCCATGGCAGTCTATTGCAATACATTGTTGGCTCCTGTACCTGGTGCATCCAATTTTTGCCTATCCTTGTATTATTTTATTGGCATCTGAAGGGACATGCCATAAAAGTTCTACTTTATCATATTCAATGGATACATTTCTTTACTACTGCCAGTGACCTCTCTTTAAACACCTTTGTTCCCATTCTAACCCGCAGATATTTTAATCCAGTGATAGAACCGCAAATGTGCCTTTCAGCCTAAGTGCTCTCCTTAGAATATTTTCGAATGCCCCCACAGCACCTGATCAAAAGTCTAAAACCCTACTAAATGCCCAGAAAACAGGAGCAGGTGAAACATCTTTCCCCTCACAAGCCCAGCATTTATCGGCCTGATCAAGCCATGCCGATGCATTCACTCGGGTGACCAAAATATTTGGAATCTGTGCTGGGAATAGATTTGGTTTGATCCATAGATCAGCACATGTTACTGTGGGGAGACTCTCAACATCTTTCTGATCTCAATCCCTTCCCACATCAGTGCTCCACTGTATTTAACAGTTGATTTTTATTTATTGGGATGATAACACTTATTTTTTTATTTTTTTTTAAATAGAAACTTGACCAAAACCTTTTAGTAGAGTGAAAGTAGATGGGCATTTTGCAAATGATTAAAATATTAACTAAGCATGTCATAAGGATACAGGACATTTTTTAGGTGTCATTTCTTCAGGGGAGCCTGGTAAATAAGGAAGAAATTCAATGGTCGAGTTAATAAAATGTGCCGGGGCTCAGTTTAGGTTGATTTGGTTGAAATCTATTTGGTCGTTGGAGAACTGGTCAATTTTATTTTGGCAGGTTCATTTTGCCAAATATATGTGCGGGGGAGACACCCCGCTGATCCCCCCTTGACCCTTCTACAATATCTAATATCCCTAAACCCACCCACCATATATATAGGTAGCAAAATGCATTAAATAAATTGCAATCAATTCTCCTGCGACCAAATCTCCAGCAGAGTAATCTGCCAATCCCGGGGCTCTAGGTACAGCAGGAATAACAATAGGCACACACGACACACAGAGCCCAGCTAGTGGACAATTCCTCTGATCTAGATTCTTTATGATTGGTGATTTTATTCATTGATAGGCACTTAAATGAGTTATATTCTGCCTCAAAGTGCATTGCACACATTGCTGCCTGAAGAACGACTGACCTGATCCAGTGAAATGCTTTTCCAGCATTAGAAAATGTTGGTTCTGTGTCTGTTAGTCGCACTCCAAAGGTCACTCCCATAAGGCAGCTGTTTTCACGCCACTCCTTATTTCAGAGTGGCCTCTCCAGGGGGACTGAAAAACAGACATCCTGTCTCTCTCATCAGGGGGCTCTCCCACAAACTGCACGTTTCAAATGCACCTGCACCCTGTCCGACCCGCTCACCTCTGCCTGAATCCCAGTGTCTTTCCCCCTTTGACTTTTCAATAACTACCCAGTATCATAGCTTTCCTTTTTTATTGGCTGCCTGCCCTCTGGGTCCACCACCCGTTGCCACCTACTTACATGTCAATGCCTCTCCATCCTCTTCCCATGTGTGCATGTCAACGCCGCTCCAGCCTTTTCCCATGTGTGCGGTCTTCTGTGGGCTGTGTTTCCTGTGCAGCCTCTTCTGTGGGAGGCACAGGAAATTTTGTCCAGAGACCTGAGATGAAAATATCAAGGCCAGCTGGGATCTAAAGTATGAAGTGGTGTGGGTACTAGTGTCAACCTTATTTGTATGTTTTGTTGTGAAGGAGCTGTCGAAAGTGAGGTCCCTCATGGCTGAGAAAGCCCGGCAGAGAAGATTTTAAATAATTACATTTTACAGTCACCATTGTGGGATGTGATAGGTTTATAAGATGTGACATACCTTTTGTTTTTGAGAACTCACAATAGTGTCACGACAGCAAGGTCTGAGTGCTATCCCCTTAGCCCTAATCTCTATGTACTTAATTCCACAACCTCCTCATCATCATAGGACCAGGCTCTGTGGGAAGCAACATCCGGTGCAGGGAAGGCTTTGGGAAATGTGTCAACATTAGCACAAGCAGTTAGTGGGAATGGCGCCCAGCAAGGTGAATTTAAGATGTGAGCAATGACCTAGGGATGGTGGACCCTAGCACTCGGGCCAAGTGCATTTGGGTTTCATAACAAATGCTCATAGTGTGGATGTGACAGTGCAACCCAGACCCTGACACAACTTTTTTGGGACAAATAGGGAGACTCTGGTCTTGCACAGAGCAGGAAAAGTGACAACGTTCACATGAAGACTTGCCTTAACCTCCTGCCTCTCACTTTCATCCTATGTGGCCACAGCATGGTCCTACAACCCAAACAGAGTGTCTTACCACTGTAGAGTCACCAAGGAGTAGGGGATCATGTGAACCCTTAAAGGCACAGTCTACAGGCCTACGCCATCATAAACCAACCACTGAGACCATTACAGCACAAGGGCCAATAGTTTAGGAAAGTTGGGGACAAGAACAGACATAGCAAAGGTGGCAGAGACAAGTGTGCTTCATAGTGCCTGCACAGCCAAGGCCAGAAACAGTGCTGAAGCACACCCATATAAGCCCCCTCAAGGTGCATCACCACACACCCACACACACACGCACACAAGACTTCTCATCCACATCCGGGCATTCAGCTATTCTCCACATACATACCCTCCACATTCCCACAACCCACACAATCTCATCATCACCGCTCACGCTGCCTCACTCAACTGAACCTCATGAAAGTACACTCTGCAGTATCACCTAACACATATTGCACATCTATCTTTATTACACAAACCTGTTTCCACAATACCTCTACGCACATCCTCAACTTATTAGTACCAACAGGGTCTTGCAAGGCTTCATTTTGTAGATTTCCCTCCACAGTTCTGCTCAGCTTAATTATCCAATCCCAAACCCTCTCACATCTGGGTCTAACAAAATCTTGTTCAAGCTCTTCTGTATCAACATTTTGCACCCCATCTGCTCCTACAGTCTGATTGGACTACATTTTCATTCTTTTATGAGCCCATTATTATCATTCATGGATCCTTTGGGACCTAATGTGTTGTCCTGTGTTAGTCCATAGGTGTTCCCCCACTACTGGTCTGGCTGTGAATTCTGCTGTGGTCCTATGGGCACTAATGTTGCGCCCGCTCTTCCTGATATTGATGGCCACTATTTTTCACCCTTCCTAAAGGAGCGAAGATCACACCCACACATTTAGACTAGACCCACCTTGACAACAACAACTTTCACTAAGGTTATAGTGGGTATTTTGAAAATAGGAGCAACAGCACAATTTCACGTTGGCAAAGAGGTGTTCAATAATATTAACAAGGATGTTGATGTTTTTGTCTGGGCAGGGCCCACTATATCAAGGTTTTTACAGTTTAAACAGTATTTAGGAGCACTTGTTGCTGTTTGTGATATTATTAGTAGTTCTGTTATAATGCAAATAATAATATTCATAATAATGAACAGAGGGTGCCAGGGATTTCAATTAATATAGCCCACTTGCCTAGAGATGCAGCATGCCCTTCAAGCAGGCAATTGCTTTGCTAGAAATGTTCCCAATGGACTGAAAATAGGGAAACATTCTTTGAGAATATTGCATGATCACTTTCATACCCAATGTTTTATTCATACACTGAAACATGCAACATATTAGAACATCAATGAACCCTAGTGCGGGTCGGCATTACATTAATAGAAATTAACGGGAACACATCAAGCACAAATGACTAACAAGACTCCTGTGCTTGAGGACGTACCACTTCAGACAATCCAGGGTGAACCTGAGCTGCTGCTGCTTCTGGTATCTGAGACTCTCACAGCTGAGTCTGTGGTGGCCGAGCGTGGCGTTGCAGTGGTGGTCTCAGAGTCTGAGAGACAAGTAAAGAAGATTGTATTACTGTGAAAAGGACTTAAAAGAAAAGGAACATACACTACCAGTGTAGAGAAGACTAGCCAGCCTTGTCTAAGTGCATGATCATAGCAGAAGCCATCGGGCACTGGTTCCCAGAAAAACTGATAATTTCCTTGTCCAGTTAAGCTTTCAGAGACATCATTGTGGTGGCACTTCACATTTAATACTTTGTCGAGCTCAAAATTGAGAGGATCACAGCGTCAGAGAATACCACACAGTCTCAGGAGGTTTTAGACCTTTGAGCCATTTGCCTTGCTTTTACTTTCTTTCTCCACCTCTGCCCCATGAATGTTAAATATTACATGCAGGGGCTGATCGGTATCAGCACGTTAATGATAATTTTGCTGGACACTTGCATGTAATTTGCATATTTTTGTATAAATGAGACTGCATGTGTCCGATGAACGCCAAGAATGGGGATTTATTCCGCCTTGCAACCTGCAGTAATCCTGTAGTAATTCCACGGTACCAAGTTGCTGTAACTGTAATTGATTTTGGTGGAAATTTCACAGATTTACTGCTGAATTTCCATCAAACTCGTAATGATCTGTCATGTTTTTCAAAGTTCTAGGGAGGTAGATTGCCAAGGCCAAGGACAACAAAGTTCATTATATGTGTTTTGCTTATGTATAATAACTTTTCCAAAGAGGAGAGTGTAGTGATGTTTGTTTGTTTATTTATTTGTATGGCACACCCAACCCGGAGGTAACAGGGCGCCTTTCGATAGTAGGTTACAGGTATACTTTTAAGCTTAGTTAAAGTGGAGTGGATGTAAATATAAAAACAGTTACAGTGATTTATACAAAATATACAATAGAAATACAAAATGTACAATGAATTATACAAGATAATGTGCAAGGATATATACAAAGTGTCAGGTATCGTGGAGAAAAAGATGGTCAGGTAGGGGTTGCTAGGTATTGTAAGGGGACGGAAATTCTTAGCTATCCAGATGCGTCATTAGCAACTAGCCATTTTATAGTATTACGCCTGAACATGAAGAAGGGTTGGTTGGCATTCCATGCTTGTGCAGTCATAACAGGGAAGCTGCTTCCTCCTCCTTTTTTTGTTTAAATCTAGGCACAACCAAACAAGATGAGTTGATTGTTCTTGAAGGTCGTAATGTAGATTTTTGGTGATTCTAACTGGGAGGTAGATGGGGGCTGCTAGATTCATACATTTATGCATCAGAGATAAACTTTTTTGCAAGATTTTGTCCTTCGTGGATAGCCATTTGTTCTGTCTACTCAAATGTGAAATGTGTTCTCTCCTAGGTATGCCATGAACAGCTCTGAGAGCGTTATTTAGCAATATTTTTATTTTGTTGGTGATGTATTTGCTTGCCCCTAAGTACAAAGCATTACAATAATCTAGCTTGGAGAGGATAAGAGCTCTAGCTAAGATTGTGCAGCTTTCTTTGGACAAGAAAGGTTTGCAGGCTCTGATCAGTTTACAAGTGTATGCTGAGGAGGAAGCCAATGCGTTAACTTGATTGTTAAAAGTGAAGGCAGAGTCAAGGTAAAAACCTAAAGTTTTTACTTCAGTGACCACTTTGATGGTGTTACCGTCAATGTTGAAGGCGGTATAATTCGAACTCAATTTGTTAAGGTTGGCTGTGGTTCCGAATATTAAGAGCTTGGTCTTATCATGTGTAGAGGAAGATAAAGAAGCAGAGGTTCCATGATTTAATCCTGCATTGCAAAATAATTTAAAGGTACAGGCATAAGGTGCAGAGCATCAGTGGAAGAATTGTCCTCCAAGAAGTCTGAGACATACACTTCTCATAAGATATCACAATAGATAAGATAAATCAAGCCTGCAGGTGAGAAAAGCTTTGTGAGAAATCAATTAACAGGAAACATGGGAGTGTAGAAGCATGCCTTGTTTAAAAGAAAAAAAATGTTTAAAACAAAAGGATATCAAATGAATATGGAAGCATAATGCATAGCAGTATATCGTCCGAGTGAGGGAACAAGCAGAGAGCATATATGCAAAGGCTTGGATGAATGCAATAGTCCATGAAACAAAAATAGGACAGTGTTCATGATCAGAAGCAGAAACATTAGATCACCAGGTGTCAATTAAGTGTCAGTTTATCGCACAAGATAATTTGGGAACTAGGTCCTCTTAGTGAAATCCTGATAGAGTGGGTGAGGGGGTTCAATAAGTGTAGTGCATCATCAAGCAAAAATGTGTCAGTGTCATTGAGAACAAATGAATTGAAGAAAATCTGATAGGCAAGTATCGCTTAAGTGTTATTCATGTCAAAAGCCAATTAGGGTACTAGATCCCCTTGAATGTTGATACAGGAGGCCGAATAATTTAGTATGATGCATTTAGGAGGGAAATAATCAAAATCTGATTCCCTTTTTTTAGATGTTGAAATTCTTTATATCTCTATTTGAGGAGGGAGTTCCAAATCCTGATATCAAGGACTGAAATTGACGCCCTCCTCATTCTCCCCATGCTGAAGGCTGGAGTTACCAAAGCGGTATCCAGAGGTTCCTGCATTGACTGGGAATCCTGATTTGCTTCTCAATGGGGGAAGGTCCCAGCCCATGGGCAGCATTGAATCTAAAACTCAGCAACTTAAGGCAACTCTGCATTCCCGGGAACCAATGCTGAGAGATCATGGAGACCGCTGGCCCACTTGATCATCTACCTTGCCCCTCTGGCCCACTTGATCCCCTCCTTCTCTCCTCACTTCCTGTGTTACGCTGACACACAGCTCTCCTTCCAGCTTTCTTCCACTACCTCCTCTTCTTCCTCTCTCATTCCTGACTGACTGCTAGTCAGGCATGGTGCACGGCTAATGATTTCTGTCTTAATGCCAGTAACACTGAGCTCCTTTCATTGGGACTCCTGCTTCCCTCCCACTGTCTGGCCACCCTCCTTGGGTACCCTCACCTCGCCATCTTGTGGGGCAAAAAACCTAAATGTCATCTTTGACTCCTCGCTCTCCTTCTCCCCCTATATCACGGACCTTGCCAAGAAGGCCCATTTTCAACTTCACCTCTTCAGAAGCATTCTACCCTTCTTTGCCTTCCCCCAGAATCTGAATGTCTCCAGAGCCCCGGTTCTCTCTAGGCTGGACTATTGAAACAGCCTCTTTCTCAATCTGCCTGTGTTCTCTCTTTGCTCCCTTCAACTAAGCCAGAATAGGACTACAAGACTTTTCCTTGGCCTACAGCCCAGGCACTGCATCCCTACAGCCCTAAAATCTCTCCACTGGCTCCCGGTGGCTGCAAGGATCAAATTCAAGATCCTCTGCATCATCCACAAGGCTTTCTGGGGCCTTGGGACCCGCTACATCCAACTCTCTCTCCCCAAATACCTCCCTGCTAGAGCCCTCTGGGCCTCTAGCTCCAACTCTCTGCAGATCAAGCGTTTTTCCAAGCAGAGAGTGGGGGGTCGATCCCTCTCTTCGGAAGGTGCTTCCCTGTGGAATGGCTTCCCCGAGTAATATCTTAAATATTAAATAAAGAATGTAATTACAGAACTAGTGAAATTGCTAACTTCTCTGAATGTTGCGTGGCTACAGCCAAACAAAGCTCTTGTGTACCGCCGCCATCCTACATCCTTCACTTCCTGATGCTCCCTGCACTGATTCCTTCTTCGCCAGCTATGCAGCCTGGGCACATTCAATGCCCTCTTTGACCATGGGGGATCTTTCTGCCCATTTTTGCTACCCCTTTGGCCAGCCACAATGCTCTACTTATGCACCACATGGGAGACACCCTCTTCATCTCCAGTTTTTATTTTCTCAAGCCATTACATAGACGACATCCCGTTGTCCCTTGTTTATTTCCTTTCTGTTCCATGCACAGTATACGCCACATGCATCCATTTGCATTTGCTGACAGCAGCAGTGGCTGCCTCTCCCAACACTATCCACAGTAACATTGTCAGCAATAAGGGTATTGCATAGATTTGACCAGCTGCCTCTCTAAATACCTTTCTTGAGGCATACTATATATTTCTAGACCTCATTTGCTGTTCTTTAGGAGCACTTTTATCACTAACCTGGTTCTTAAGGCACTGCATTTGCAGAACTGTGTGCACTCCTTTTGTGCTTACTGCACCCTAAATTGGCGACATTTGAATTTCTAATTTATCTCGTTTTGTACTAAAATGTGGCTTGACCTCAGGATATGTTATGACCTCATCACCCTCAGTCTTACTAGCTTACATTTGTGGTCTGCTTGACTGCAATTCATTGGATCCCCTTGCTCATTGTGGCGTGGTGTCATTTGTGGTCTCACTTTCACTGGGCATCATTTGCTGTTCTGAGTGACCTTATTTTATTTTTACCCACCTGCAGCATTCTCAATGTTATAATTTGTGGCCCTGTCAGTATTATTCTTTCCTCTCTTTTCTCTTGTACGCTGTATTACATGATTTTTTTTGCACTTCCACCCTCCTGCACTCCTTATGACTACACCTTGTTTGTGGTGATTTGAATTCAGGAACTGGAACTCACCAGAGACAATACAGGATGAATCTCTCAATACAGGACAAAAGTAGAAGCCAGCGGGACCTGGCTGTCAGAAATGCTGACAATAACTGTGTCCTGTTGAAATTTCCGATGATGCACGATGGTGGTGTCACACATTCAGTACTTTGTCAAGCTCAAATTTGAGGGGGGAAGAGTGTCAGATAATACCGCACAGTCTATGAAGGTTTTAACTCATACACAACACCAGCCATTTACCCTCCAGGGATCAGGCAGATCTCTATAGTGGGAGTCTCTAATGGGTACTGTGGCTAAAGGTCGAGTCAGTGATTAAAACACAACACTTACGGGATTCTAGAACCTGGCTGTTTCAGGAATGGTAGCTTGAAGGCTGAGCTCCTGTGCCCTGAGCTTATCTCCTATTACTATTAATACAATGGCAGATCTTACTGCTACTGAATCATTCCAGCCAGCTAAAAGACAAAAAAGAGGTGATACTGATAATCCAGAAGGTGAAAGAAGAGAGGACAAGCTTCATGAGCTTTTAACCAATGTGACATCTGACATTGCAGATATCAGGGCAACATTGTTTTCTTCAGAGGAAAAATATACTGAGCTATCCACCAAAGTTGACTCAGTGGAAAGTCACCTGAACACAGTTGATGAGGAGTCACAGAGAATGGCTGAACAAATAAGGGAATTAGGTGGCCCTGACCTACTACGCATTACTGTTTGCTCTGCATTGTGGTATACTAGGGTGATTTTTCTCCCCTCGCAGGATTCTCAAACTTAGGTGGCCCTGACCTACTACGCATTACTGTTTGCTCTGTATCGTGTTAAACTAGGGTGCTTTTTCTCCCCTCGCAGGATTCTCAAACTTAGGTGGCCTTGACCTACTACGCATTACTGTTTGCTCTGCATTGTGTTATACTAGGGTGCTTTTTCTCCCCTCGCAGGATTCTCAAACTTAGGTGGCCCTGACCTACTACGCATTACTGTTTGCTCTGTATCGTGTTAAACTAGTGCCCTCCACTCAATTCTTGTCTACATACTCGTGTCGTCCGCCTCCCCTCCTACTCCATGGTGCTCTCTATTTCGCCTATCTACTCTAATTGCTTCTCTATTGACTATCCTGCTCTCCTCACCAAATCCGGTAGGAAAAAGTTTAAAAAGGACATCCTGGTCTCCAACCCAGGCCTCCCTATTGCTGACACCTACACGAGCGCCTGCTCCAAGGAAACTCTCACTGACATTCTCTTTTTCGTGCCTTCACCTGACCTATGGACCCTTCACATGCTCTCTGTGCTCTCTCCTTTCTCCTCCTCTCCCATCAATGGTGGCACCCGCTGGGATGTCCTCCTGGCCCCTTTCCACTCCTCTAAGGCCATCATTAATGTCTATGCTAACGGGACCGTCTTGGTCCAAGGCCCTCAGGCCAACCTTCACCTCTTTGATAGACGCCTCCCACGCCTCATCAACTTCCTCTCCTCTCCCACTGTCCCCCTTCCTCTGTCCTCGGCTACCTTGCCTCTCCCCTCCCTCCCTGCCCCTTCTCTTGCTCCCTCTTCAACTCCCTCTCTAACACCTCCGCAGGACATACCTCTGATCTGCACCCCTCCCCGGAAGTTTTTCAAAGGTGGCAACCTTCTCCACATTGCCACTCTAAATGCTCGCTCTGCCATCAAGCACTCCTCTGATATCTGTCGCCTTCTTGAGGAACTGGACCTGGACGTCCTCGGTCTCACTGAGACATGGTTCACAGCCAGCTCTGCCACCAGCTTCGACACACTCCTACCTGACGGTTACAAGATCCTCTCCGTGCCCAGGCCCAACCGTTCAGGGGGTGGTGTTGCCCTTATCTTCCCTGAGTGGATTCCTGCCACTGTCACTCCTACGCAGACCTACTCCTCTTTTGAATGCCTTGTCTGCCGACTCTCTCTCTCTCCTAGCCATTCCCTTACCGTGGCTACTATCTATCGGCCACCTGGTCAAATTTCCTCCTTCCTCTCTGAATGGGCTGACCTCTCCTCCTCACTCCTGTCCTCAACCACCCAACTCCTCTTTCTCGGTGACTTCAACATCCACCTCGATGCCTCCTGTCCCCCCACTGGTCTCTTTCGCGAACTCTGTAACTCTCTCTCACTCTCTATTCTCCCGTCTGGGCCTACTCACTCTGCAGGGCACACTCTTGACGCTCTGATCTCTTCTGACCTTCCCCTCTCCCCTCCTCTCTCCACTCCTCTCTCTTGGAGTGATCACTTTCTCCTATCCTCCCACCTCTCCCTCCCTACCCCACAGGCAAAGCCACCCTCTTCACTGCCACCCACCTTCTCGGTCATCCGACCCATGAAGCGCGTGTCAGTTGAGGCTTTTGCTGCTACCTTCTCGCCCCCTCCTCCCCCCTTGGCTGACTCCCACCCTGACACAGCCCTCTCCATGCTCTATTCCTCTATATCTGATACTCTCGATATCCTTGCCCCTGTCATGAGAATCCGCCTGAAGCCCAAAGCCAAATGTAACTCCTGGTATGACTCGGATCTCGTCACCCTAAAACGCAAGTGTAGGGTGGCAGAGAGGAAATGGCGTGCTTCATGTTCATCCTCTGACAAACTGGCCTGCCGCCTGCTCCAAAGGCAATACCGGCTCTCCGTTCTCACCAAGAAGAGAGCCCTTATCCAAGCCCGCATCTCTGAGGCATCAAACAACTCGGCCGAACTCTTTAAAATCTGCAAGGAGCTGGCCAACCCTGCTGCAGTCTCTACCTCTCCTGTCCCCTCCCAGGCCCTCTGCACTGCACTGGCCTCGCACTTCATCTCAAAAACTCAGGACATCCTGTCCTCGCTCTCCTCCTCTCTCCTCCCTCCCTCTCTTCCCAGCTCTCCCTCTTGCTCTCTTGCAGCCACCCCTCCACCCTCCTTCTCTGCTTTTCCACCTTTTTCTGCTGATGAGGTCTCCAGACAAGTCCGATCTATGAAAGCCTCGTCTAAACAGGTTCACCCCTGTTCCTCCAAAACCATCAAGGACCACATCGACTCCCTGGCTCCTGTCCTGGCTGACTTCTGCAACCACTCATTCGCCTCTGGAGTCTTCCCATCCCCCCTCAAGCACTCCCTTGTGCACCCCCTCCTCAAGAAACCCTCTGCCGACCCCTCCTGCCCGGCCAATTATCGCCCAATCTCCATTACTCCCTTCCTGGGTAAGCTCCTGGAGAAACTGGCCATCTCCCAGCTTAACCTCCATGCTGACTCTGTTGGTAATCTGCATGACCATCAATCTGGCTTCAGAGCTGCCAGAAGCACGGAAACTGCTCTCCTGAACATCCGTGAGGACCTGCTCCTGAACCTCGATACCAACACTCCCTGTGTTCTCATTCTGCTCGATCTCTCCTCTGCCTTTGACACTGTCAACCATGCCATCCTGCTCAACTGTCTCCGTGATAACCTGGGTATCACTGGTCAGGCTCTGGCCTGGCTGACTTCTTTCCTCTCCGATCGACCCTCCCAGGTCCAAATGGGCTCCTTCCTCTCTGACATCTTTTTCTCCACCTGTGGTGTCCCCCAGGGATCCAACCTCTCTCCCTGGCTTTTCAACCAGTATCTGGCACTCCTTGCCCACCGCATCGCCGCTCTCTGCCCCTACTTCCAGTGCTATGCAGACGATACCCAGCTCATCTTCAGGCTACCCTCAGCCTCCTCCTCTCCTTCCCTCATCTCCGACTGTCTGTCTGCTATCCATGAATGGTGCGCCGCCAATGACCTCTGCCTCAACGCCAGTAAGACTGAGATTCTACTCATCGGCACACCCACTCCCTCCTTCCCTGCAGCTCTCTGGCCGGCCTCCCTTGGCCCCCTTCCTGCCCCTACCTGCAAGGCTAAAAACCTCGGGGTCATCTTCGACTCCACACTCTCCTTCTCTCCTCATATATCTGACGTTTCTAAGAAGTCACACTACCAGCTGCACCTCCTCAGAGGTATTCTTCCCTTCCTCTCCTTCCCCCAGAAGCTCACTGTCTCTCGAGCCCTGGTTCTCTCAAGGCTGGACTACTGTAACAGCCTCTATCTTAATCTGCCTGCCTCCACTCTCCGCCCTCTGCAACTTATCCAGAACAGAACTGCGAGACTTGTCCTTGGCCTCAAGCCCAGGGACCGTATCTCTCCAGGACTGAAATCTCTTCACTGGCTCCCAGTGGCCGAGAGGATCAAGTTCAAAACCCTCTGCATTGTCCACAAGGCCTTCTGGGGCCTGGGACCAAAATACCTCCAACTCTCTCTTCCTAAATATCTTCCTTCACGAGCCCTTCGCTCATCCGTCTCCAACTCCCTCATGGTCAGCCGTTTCTCGAAGCAACGAGCTGGGGGTAGATCTCTCTCCGCAGCAGGGGCCTCCCTCTGGAACAGCCTTCCTGCCTCCCTGAAACTTGAGGAGAACCATCTCCGGTTCCGGAAGCACCTCAAAACCTTCCTCTTCGCTTCTGCCTTCTCTCTCCCTCTCCCCTGCTAATCCTGCTTAACTCCCCACTGAACTCAGCTCAAACCTGCATCTGGGCCACTCTCAGCAACCTCGGTCCAGGGCCCAGCCACTCTCCACCTGCACTGCCTCCCCGGCTCCCCCTGCACTGTGGGACTGTCACTGTATCCCTACAGCCCCTTTCCCAGCACTTGCTCTGCACTTACCTCGCACTTGCCACCAGCTGGCCCTTTCTATTTATTATTTATTATTATTTTATTTTATTTTATTTTTTTTTACGCTACTTACCTTGTACTGCACTTCCCCCCCCACCTCCTCCCCCCTGCACTTCCTCCTTTTCCCCTTACCTCTGCACTTGCGCGATCTGAATGACACCTGGCCTAGTAGGATCGTTTGTCTGTTTTCCCCTTGTTTCCCTCCCTCCCTGCCTCGTCGCGCCTTGAAACACTTGTGTATAGGCGCGTTACAAATACCATATCATATCATATCATATCATATCAATTGCAAATCCAAATGAGAAATGATCCCTTAAAGTCTCTGAACAGGAACATTTTTCAAGGAGAAATAATATTCGATTTGCAGGATTTCCAGAAAATGTTGAGAAGAGTTTCCCTATGCATTTCCTGGAGAAAAGCCTTATCAAATTACTAAAACTGGACCCTAACATGCCTTTTGAAATAGAGAGAGCCCATAGATCCCTGGGAGAGAGACCACAACATTTTATTGGGAAGTTCCTGAGGTTTCCTGTAAAAGAACTGATTCTCAGAAGAGCTCAGGAATTGGTTGACCTCTCTTGGGCAGGTCACACAATTATCATTTTTGGAGACTTGAGCAAAGATGTGCTTGACAAAAGAAGTGCTTTTAATATGGCAAAAGAAAAGGCAAGGAGCAAGAACCTAAAATATTATATGGTTTACCCTGCAATCTTCACAGTGGTGCTTGATGGTCAAACTCACTCCTTTACTGAACACTGTGGAGCAGAGGCATTCTTATCAGACCTGGACCAAGATCCAATGGAAGAATCAGTAACTACACACAGAAATGTAGCTTTAGGAAAAAAGAAAAGATAACTAACTTGACTGAAATGTGGTCTATCTGTATGGCTATGTTAGATTACATTTGCATGCGACAAATGGTGGTGTTAATACATTTATTGGCTATTTTCAACTTTCTTTTTAGCTCTGTGGCTATATTTAATTATAACAACAACGAAAGATGAAACCATTGAAAATGGCTCCCAAAATGTTTTTGTTTAATGTGAGCACAAACAACATAGAATAAAGGACCCTAAGAAGTTGCGAGGCGTGAGCATGCAAATGCTGAAAGTAACTGGTTGTGGTGATCCTTGTGAAGCTGTATCAACACAAATGAGTGGGTAGGGGTGGAATATCCCAGAGTTATGGTAATGGAAGCCGCAGATGACCTGGACACCGCGCAACCTAGCCTAACAAGGTGCCCTCATAACATCCCCCACAAACTGTTCGTACAGGCTTGGGGGAGCTCACTAAATCATACGACTCTGTTTGATTAAATAGCCGAGTAACTAAATGAGCGCATGGGGGCGGAACATCCCACAGAGTTATGGCAATGGAAGCGGCAGATGACCTGGACACCGGGCAGCCTAGTCTAACAAGGTACTGTGCCCTTCTAACATTCCCCGCAACACGTTCGTACAGGTCATGGGGGAGCTCATTGAATAATACAGCTCTGTTCGATTTAATAGCCGAGTAACTTAATGAGAAACACCATTTGCCCAGCACAGTTTTTGTTTTCTGTGATCAATTTCAGATCAGATTTTGTACAAGAACCCACTCATATGGAAAGCGGTCATGTGTTCTAGACCTCAGGTACACTTTTTCGCATTTCGTTTTTCAATAAAATTGTGATTAGGAGGTCTAAAGAAACAGAACCAAACCAATCCATATTTCCCCAATGCTTCACACATTGAAGATAGTGGTCGCTTGGCCTCTTACTACAGATTTTAGTGCTCCTTATTTTTCAGGAACTCAATAACTCTAAGGACTCGTGAATGAAGTAAGGAGGGGTTCCCATTCCATTCAACAGATGGGAACAGACCTAAGGGTTACATGGACAAAATGGTGTACCCTCATTCTCTATTATTAGGGCTCTCATGAATGCCAGCTAGAAATGAGTCATCAATATAACAAACCTCCCCATGTCCCTTATCATGTGATTTGGCAGACAAATCAAATAATCTCACCTGTGAGTCTGTATACCAGTGTCCTGCTGTAACTGTCAGGACTAGCGTGCCGAGATCCGCAGGAACTGATGCTGATCCCACAGACCCTCACAAGGAGTTCCCTGCTCAACTCTATTGTATACAGCTGAGTCGAGAACCCCAAGGAAGGGAAAGGGATAGTGGATAAAATAACAAACGAGAAACTGCAGACTCTCAACCTTCTGGACGGTCCTCGGAATCTGTAGTAAAAACAAATGCACCTGATTAAATATACACAGAGTGGCTCCTAGACTTCTTGGGAATACTACTACAATGTCAAATCTATTACCTGCTTCACCTCTGCCAGTTGCTTAGAGGCATGATATAGTCTTATGGATTATTTTAAAAAATGACTGACCCATGAGTTCTCAGAATAATTTGTTCTAGAAATAATGAGTTCAATAGTTTGACTCCTCCGGCAGCAATTTTCTAATGAACAGACTCAGTACTATACATAGTGGACAAACTTCCAGACTCAAGTAATAGTGGGTAAAGCATTGCCATATCCATTCACAAGCAACTGGTAATTAAGAGTTAAGCCGATTGTCTTTATCATCCTGCACCAGTTGACTGGAATTAATGTCTTCTGCTTTACTTGTCTTGGCTATCTGAATATAGTTTCGTCCACCTCATTTGCAAAAATGCAACCTAGCTTATATTCTTAACAAGAAACTGCAGAATATAGCAGCATGCACTTCATCCCGTGTCTCCTTTAAGAGCTGTAGTCCTCTTTCTACTGCTATGCTGCTCCTCTGAATGCTTTTTCTCATATTCACATCAGCATTGTGATTTTTAAATGCGCAGAGCACTTCAGAGAGTTAGCCTTTTTGCCGTTGCAGTTTCAAGGTACTTATGCGCTTAAAAAGTAATTAGTTCTGAGTTACACGTGCATATTAGTATCCTGCGCTTCTTGCTGTAAGTACACGCACATAACCCGTTTTCCGCACAATTCAAACTTCAAGCTGATACGCGCGTAATGAAGTACCCGCTCTCCGCACTTTAATGATTAGTATATTTTAATATGACCCTCCTTCTCGCACAGACCTTTACAGGCCGATTCATGTAATTCCTCACAAAAGTTTCGCACGCGGCTGGCGCACAGCGTGCCCGTGCGAATGTCTGCGCCAGCCGCTTGCGATAAAATCAATTTCCGCGCACAGCGTATTCATGGATTCTCGCCTCCAAAAGCAGACGTGGCGCAGAGTGGCGCAGCGACCCTGCAGCAGCGCCAGTTACACCCCCAAGAACGCCCTCGTGCAAGGAAAAGCCATCAAGATCGCAAAACCATTGCAAAGGGCTGCGCCAACCCTGTACCAGTTTACCGGACTGGCAAACAGCAAACGCAAAGCGGGGAACACGTATAACGGTTGTCGGGAACACGCGTGCGCGAGAAGTTTCACACGCGATCTGGCCTGGGGGAGCGTGTGCGTGTATTTCAGGGGTGCATGAGAAGTATTACATGCGAATGGCCTGGGTGCGTGTATTTCAGGGGTGCGCGAGAAGTTCCACACGCGAATGGCCTGGGCGCGTGTATTTCAGGGGTGCGCAAGAAGTTCCACACGCGAATGGCCTGGGAGTGTGTATTTCAGGGGTGCGCGAGAAGTCCTACACGCGATCGTGAAGTTCCACACGCGATCTGGCCTGGGGGAGTGTGTGCGTGTATTTCAGGGGTGCGCGAGAAGTCTCACACGCGATCGGGCCTGGGGGAGCGTGTGCGTGTATTTCAGGGGTGCGCGAGAAGTTCTACACATGAATGGCCGGGGTGCGTGTATTTCAGGGGTGCGCGAGAAGTTCCACACGCGATTTGCCTGGGCGCGTGTATTTCAGGGGTGCGCGAGAAGTTCCACACGCGATTGGCCTGGGCGCGTGTATTTCAGGGGTGCGCGAGAAGTTCCACATGCGATTGGCCTGGGCGCGTGTATTTCAGAGGTGCGCGAGAAGTTCCACACGTGATTGCCCTGGGCGCGTGTATTCCAGAGGTGCGTGAGAAGTTCCACACGCGATTGGCCTGGGCGCATGTATTTCAGAGGTGCGCGAGAAGTTCCACACGCGATTGGCCTGGGCGCGTGTATCTCAGGGGTGCGCGAGAAGTTCCACACGCGATTTGCCTGGGCGCGTGTATCTCAGGGGTGCGCGAGAAGTTCCACACGCGATTGGCCTGGGCGCGTGTATCTCAGGGGTGCGCGAGAAGTTCCACACGCGATTGGCCTGGGGGAGCGTGTGCATGTATTACAGAGGTGCGCGAGAAGTTTCACACGCGATCTGGCCTGGGGGAGCGTGTGCGTGTATATCAGAGGTGAGTGAGAAGTTTCACACGCGATTGGCCTGGGCGCGTGTATTTCAGGGGTGTGCGAGAAGTTCCACATGCGATTCGCCTGGGCGCGTGTATTTCAGGGGTGCGCGAGAAGTTCCACACGCGATTGGCCTCGGCGAGTGTATTTCAGAGGTGCGCGAGAAGTTCCACACGCGATTGCCCTGGGCGCGTGTATTTCAGAGGTGCGCGAGAAGTTCCAAACGCGATTGCCCTGGGCGCGTGTATTTCAGGGGTGCGCGGGAAGTTTCACACGCGATTGGGCTGCGTGCGGGTATTTCAGGGGTGCGCGGGAAGTTTCACACGCGATTGGGCGGCGTGCGGGTATTTCAGGGGTGCCCGCAAAGTTTTACACGCGATCTGGCCTGGGGGAGCGTGTATTTCAGGGGTGCGCGTGAAGTTCCACACGCGATCTGGCCTGGGGGAGCGTGTGCGTGTATTCCAGGGGTGCGCGGAAAGTTTTACACGCGATTTCAGCAGGGTACGTGTATTTCAGGGGTGCCGGGGAGTCCTACATGTGATTTGGCAGTGTGGGTCCTCCCAGGTGTTCCCTGTACACCCTCCACGGCCCCTGCAGGCAGCCCACACCACAGGGGACTACCCTGCATCCCTGGTCATGTCCCGCAGGCAGCCCACCCAACATGGGCATGCCCCCCAGCAAAGGCACATGTCTCCTTGCACTAATGATCACCAACTCATGTCCCCTTGCACCCCCACCCCCAGAATTGCGGGGCACCTGCCAGCAGGCCCCCACTCATGTCCCACTCATGTCCCCTTGCACCCCCACCCCCAGCATTGCAGGGCACCTGCCAGCAGGCCCCCACTCATGTCCCACTCATGTCCCTTGCACCCCCACCCCCCCAGCATTGCGGGGCACCTGCCAGCAGGCCCCCACTCATGTCCCACTCATGTCCCCACCACCCCCACCCCCCAGCAGTGCAGGGGCACCCTCCACCAGGCCCCCACCCATGTCTCCCACCACCCCCACCCCCCAGCAGTGCAGGGGCACCCTCCACCAGGCCCCCACCCATGTCTCCCACCACCCCCACCACCCAGCACTGTGGGGCACCTGCCAGCAGGCCCCCACCCATGTCCAACTCATGTTCCCCACCAACCCCACCCCTCAGCAGTGCAGGGGCACCCTCCACCAGGCCCCCACCCATGTCTCCCACCACCCCCACCCCCCAGCAGTGCAGGGGCACCCTCCACCAGGCCCCCACCCATGTCTCCCACCACCTCCACCCCCCAGCAGTGCAGGGGCACCCTCCACCAGGCCCCCACCCATGTCTCCCACCACCCCCACCCCCCAGCAGTGCAGGGGCACCCTCCACCAGGCCCCCACCCATGTCTCCCACCACCCCCACCCCCCAGCACTGTGGGGCACCTGCCAGCAGGCCCCAACTCATGTTCCCCAGCCAACATGTCATCACAATCTAGATCCCTGGTCCCTATGGTCAGCCTCCAAATGCAAAACACCCACCCGAGTATTGCATCCACCCACTCAGAAATGGCAATTACATGACAGAACACCAATTGCAAGTTTCGAAACAAACACATGTCCCTCACATACACCCAATGGGTGTCAGTGAATCTCAAAACCCATATCATAATATGCATGAAACCAATGAGATGATACTACACATTGAAGTTCGATAAAAAAATATGTATTAAAGGAAACATAAATAGATTCAAAAATAAAGAAACAGAAATGGGAATGTACAAAAATGAAAAGAAGCATGTCCGTGAAAAAAAGCAAAACCAAAAATCATAATCCAAAGTAATGGTGTCCAAAGTCACTGTCCACAAAAGCAAATCCAATGGGAAATAATAATTGAAAGCCATTGCTCCATGGGTAAATTGTGAAAGAAAAATTAAATCCAACAGTGAACTATGTACAGACGAACAAGCCAGGGTCCATTATCCCAACAAAAGAAATGAAACCTATCTAACAACACTAACTAATAAAATAAACTATATACAAAAATGTGGCCAATGTCCAAAAGGTCCAAAATAAATAAAAAAACAAAGGAAACCTAACACTACCTACATAACTATGTACAAGGGCAGCGGGCTAGTCTGACGGCTCACTTTTGGATGTCCCAGCCCAGGGCATCATCGAACTCCTGCTCAATGTCCCGGAGGCGGTCCTTCTCCATGGCCCCGAGGGTCCGCAGGGCCATCGACGTGTCCACCTCCAACCCCCTGCGGATTGCCTCGAGGCACTCGGCCCGCCTCAGGGCCCCCCGCATGGAGTTCTCCGCCCTGACCATTGTGAGCCGTGCCTCTTCCGCCCGCTGCCGCTCCGCATCTATGGCGTGGCCCAACCGCTGCCACACGGAAGACACTCTCTGTCCTGGGTCCTCCTGCCCTCCGGCCGATGCCTGCCCCTCCGCTGTTGAAGGCCCCGAGCCTTCATGGCTCCCACCACGTTGCTGCTGCTGCTGTGCCTCTGCCCGTGCCCTGCCTCCTGCTGCCTGCACATCCTCCGCCGCTGGGGTGCAGTCGTTGATGTGGCCACCCCTGCTGGACGTCCGACTCCCGACTGTGGCAGGGATGCCTCCTCCACCAGCCTGGCCGCACCGTCAGAGGCAGCTCCACAGGGCACCCAGGTGACTGATGGGTGGGAAGATGGCACGGAGGATGACTGGTGCATAGGGGGTTCAGTTGAGGAGGGGGTCGTAGCAAGCCCCATCAAACGGAGGAATCCGGCCTGGGTGACCTGTCCCAGCAGGCTGACGTGGTCAACGAGCCATTCGAGATGACGTGCAGTCTCCTCATGAAAAGACTGCAGGTCACCTCGCATGGCCCGTTGACGCAACGCCACACCAGTCAGGACAGGCTCAACCCGGACCCGGATAGCCACGTCCGCAGGCAGAGGAAGGCCAGTTGTCGTTTGCTCATCCCCTGCCTGAAAACGGGTCTGGACGTAGGCATCCCTGCTGGTGCAAGATGATGCAGGGACAGGATCAGGGACAGGATTGCACACAGGCACCTCCGCGGCGGCCTGTGCTGCCTCCTGTCCCTGGTCCTGCACTGCACCACTAGCACCAGTGGGATCCCCACCTCCAGACCCCGTCTCTGTTGCTTGCACGGCCTCCTCCTCCACCAAACCCCCCACCAACCTGGATGACTCCGTGCCATCTTCCCCCGTTGGGCCCTGTGGGGTCCCAGCTGCCCCTTCTGCTGCCGAGGAGTCCAACTCCAACCTCCGCCTCTTGGACCTCCCCCCGGCAGCTGCGGCCTGGGACGCGGCACCGGACTCCTCACTCCCCGACAAGATGACAACATGGGAGGGGAGCCGGGCCTTGCGTCTCCGGCTGGCGGTGGGATCCCCGCCGCTGTGCTCCACAGCACCTTCTCCGCCCTCTTCATCAGTTGACGCTGCAGACAGGGAGAAATAAAACACAAGCATCAGGGCACTGTACAATGGACACATACACACATGACAGTTGTACATGAGTGGCATTGGCAAACCTCAGACATGCCATCACAATCCCCACCACACATGTCATTTCAACTCGCACACATGAGCCATACCACAGCCATATCGCAACTGCCAGCACCATCCATACCCATACAACAGCATGAGCAGGCAAAGCTGAGCCAGACATCACATGCAACACAGGAAGTGCACCACACATGTACACACACCACCACACTTGCATGCATGTGTACACCTCTGCCAAGTGTCGCAGTGTTCAGATGGGCATCCATGTCACATCTGCCAATCAGGCTTCCACATCCCTCTGTCACATGAATCCATGTTGCATCACTGTTGCACCCTTGTCAAATACACACAAATGCACATGTACACAGTGCTAATACATGCAGCTGAAAACAACATACATGCGTGACATCACGGACATGTCTACTTACATACACATTCATCCAAACATGTGTGCCCACACAACTGCATTTGGCATGCAAGCCTACACACACAAGCACCATCCATGTCTCACACATTACAGCCCTCGCATGTGTTAGCCCCACGGCCCTGTACACCCCCACCCATACTCGACCCCATACAAACAGATGTGCAACCTGCACACTACTGAAACATCACCACACGCACAGCTCACAATCAGGATGCATGTACACTTACCGCTCGACTCCAGGTGGGTCTGCCTCTCAAGGACCTGGACGTGGAGCGCTGGGGATATGCGTTCCAGGACCCTCATCTGATCTTCTTACAAGTGGCCCCGGCATCCCCTTGGCATCCGCTGCCTTGAAGAGGCGCCGGGCCTTGTTCAGGGTCCTGGACCTGAAGTCCTCCCAGCGCTTCTTGACATGTTGGAAGTCGCGGACTGCCACCCCCTCCGCGTTGATGGCAGTCACGATGTCAGTCCAGATCCGAGTCCGTCCTTCCTTGTCGGCGCGGGAACTTCCGAAGAGGGCATCATACTGCCCCAGGACTTGCTCCACCAGGACACCAACTTCGGTGGCACTGAAGATGGTGCCCCTCTGCCTCTCTGGCCGGGGGTTGTCAGTGGTCCCAGATGGTGTTTGCCCCGACATGACAACCCCAGAGGCAGGAGTGGGTGGGCAACTGGGTCCTGGGGCTGGGCTGTGGAGCGATGGAATCCCAGTCGGGAGTCTTCGGTTCCAGTAGGGGTGGTCACAGCAACAGCACCCCTGGTTGATGTGCAGGCAGCAAATGGCAGGGCACGTGGGCAGCAGGCAGTCAGGCAGCAGCAGATGGCAGGTGGGAGCGTGCTCGGGGCTCTGGGGGGCAGTAGTTCGGCCTTCTGGGCAGGAGCGTGGTCTTCCGTGTGCTTACGCGTGGCCAGCTTGACACGGAGTGATTTGGCACGTGAAAATTCTGCACGTCAGCGTGTAATTCGAGGAAAGGCCCTTAGTCCGTAAGCGCGTCAGCACGCATACGCGATTCCATTGGACCAAAGGCCCTTAGCGCGCATGCGCGTCTGTGACGTATCGCGCACAGGCGTTGCTTTTCGTGGGGTGCGGTGCGTGTGTTTTGCAGGCGTTGGGGTTCACACGCTATCACTTCACAGTGGGTGGGTGTTGGCTACGCGTTCTTCTACACGCAAGGCAGATGGGTGAGTGGTACCCTGCTCCCCCACGCCTGATCGCGTGTGAAACCACCCGCAAGCCCCAGAAATACACGTACCCCGCTCCCCCAGGCCTGATTGCTTGTAAAACCACCCGCGAGCCCCTGAAATACACGTGCCCAGGCCAATCGCGTGTGGAACTTCTCGCGCACCTCTGTAATACACGCACACGCTCCCCCAGGCCCGATCGCGTGTGAAACTTCTCACGCACCTCTGAGATACACGCACACGCTCCCCCAGGCCCGATCGCGTGTGGGCCTTCTCGCGCGTGTAGAACTTTGGCGCCCATTTTTTTCCTGTGCAGGGACGCTACCACCTGCTTTCGTGTGGCGGACATGTATGGGCCTGTGCGCGTCTTTGGCCGTGCACTGTTTTTCCCTATTCGATTCCATGAATACGTGTTGTAGGCGAGCGTGTCGGCGTTCTGCGCACTTGCCTCCTGTACTTCCCCCGTGATGCCCACATTTTCACGAGTTGTTCCCCATTCTGCGTGTGACGCCCCGTGTTACGCCTACTTTTGTTATGTGTGCCGCGCTATGTGCGAATTCGCTGTGGCCTTATCGCACGGCGTTCGATGACCTGTGCGCCAGCGTGCGCCGCGCACTTTTTCAGCGCACATCCCACATTTTGCACATGCACGGACTTCCATGAATAGATGTGCGATGTTTTCTGTGCGATAATCGCACTTGCACTGCGATTTTCGCTATTTCACTGCGAATCGCACGTTTTCGCACGCGTGCGCCGTTTTTTCGGCGCACATTAATTCCATGAATCGGCCTGTAACTCTCTAGCGCTACGTGTGTTGAGGATTACGTTGGCTTCCTCTTCTGTATAAAGACTGAGGCAATTAACAACTGAAAAGTCTCATGGTGCGCAAACTAACATTGTTTACATTACTGTATCTTTTCAGACTGTTCTTGGCACAGCACGCTTTTCCCCTTTTCCTTCACTCCAACTTATTTACATGACTATATTCAATTTAACAGTTCTACTTGCAGAAGCATTCTTCTCTGTTAGTTTTTTCGAGAAATAAATACTCTTCTTTCTTACTTTAAAACTTCAAATGTACAGTTACTTAGTTTTTGATGCTTTCTCTGACTTTTGAGGTTTAAATTGAAACGCTTCCAGCTGTGGTCTTCAAGGAAGCGACTCTCACAGCTACGGATTACTTCTTACTTCTGAGATGGTTTTTCTGGACTCTGGATAAGGCCTAAATTAAGGAAACTATAAACACACAACCTGTCTGAATTTCTAGGGATGAAAGGCAGTTATAGAACCCTGTGCACCAGCCAAGTACACTAGCCATTGTTCTCCCAACCAATCAGATAGCCCCAGCCTTCCACCATTTTAGCTTGGGAAGCCTGAAATGTTTAGTCTTAAGAAAGCACCCTCCAATTCTATGAAGCACTACAGGCCTACTACAGCTACCAGCCCCCCTACCCCTTCCAGTCCTGACAGTAACAGACTGATTGTGGAAGAAGCAACATTAATTTTCGTCCTCTGCTGCCAATCACTAAAGTTGCTTGGACAATGAGTGATACTTTTGGAATGCACTGTTACACTATTCTTTATATCTCTGTGTAGCACACCTGCCATGTCCACAGTTTTCAGGAACTCCGGGGATCTGCAAGAGAGGTGTTTGTGGGGGGCAATGTGGGAGCGAGGCATGGATTCAACTTGATGCATACAGATTTGAAAGATAGAGCTCCCTGTGGCATACATTTAAGATTCCTTTGAAGTCCGTGTAATAACGTTTCTTGGGAATTCCGAATTACTAGTACACATTATATAAGTGGTTATCTAGGGGATCTGCCAAGTGGGGTCTTAAAGAATTTCATTGGTCTATCGATGTGGATTATTGTGGGAGCCTTTGCGTAGGGATGCGTGATGTACATTGCATTGTACAATTTATCCTTCAGTGCTGGAGTTTTATGATGGATATGTCGATGGTTAGGGTGATGATAGACATCTTGACATTGTTATTATTACAATGCCTTACCAAACAGACCACCCAGCAACAACTACATGCAATTTTCTTCCCATTTTACATCCACGCACTTCACCCGCTTTTATGCCTTGTTATGCCATATTATGTGATGTTAGGCCAAAGTGAAGCTACATAAGGTTACACTATGTCAGAGCACAAATCCAGAGTCCATAGATTTTATCTGTTCATCCAGTTCCCCCTTCCACATCTCCCCGTCAATCCACTTCTATCCCTAGACTCACTGTCACCCAACTTATGTGCTAGAACCATTTGATACATATACACATAGCCAGTTGAGTGATTCCCTTTGCACGTGAATTACCTAATTCACCTAGCGCTCCATTAAACTGATATGTGGTCCCATAAGTCTGGGTTATACAAACTACTTGGAAGAGAGAGTAGGAGACTAATGTAGTTTTTAAAAAAACTTTTTTTAAAAGTTTTACATCAGCGTCATTAAGTCGGGGCTGTATATGCTTTCCCCCCTAAGCGGGCAGGTTCTGAGAGCCACCTGTTGTCATGATTCGCCGTTTTCAGCCCCTTCCTGACTACGTGGTCCATAAGGCATTGCTACACTCCCTTTAAGGCACACTCAACATGGCCGACGTTAGTGCGCGAGTACCGCGCTAGCGTTTCCAGGAGTTTGCCAGTCCCTTGAAAAAGGACACGCCCCCGCTGCGCTTCGCGTCTCAACGCTAGACTTCTGAACTTCGGCAAGTGTGCTCGTACTTTCTAGTGCTCTTACCCTCTGTCCAGGATCTTAGAGCTTCTCTTTTCTAGTCTCCATCAGCGCTCCCCCTTATCGAGGGCCTTCACCCGTAGCGCTCGCTTCTTCCATTGTTTCTCCTGGTTCCATCCTGGTCTACTTCCTTCCGGAACCTTAGTTACTTGTGCTCCCTCCTGGAATTGAACGCAGACTCCCTCGGTCAGAATAATCTACACGCTGGGGACAGAAGATACACGCCCGTGTCTTTACAAGTCCCGAGCTGTCCGGATAAAGGAAAAGAACCTGTCCAAGACTTCGAAAGACAAACAGGTATATGATATGATATGATATGATATGGTATTTGTAACGCGCCTATACACAGGTGTTTCAAGGCGCGACGAGGCAGGGAGGGGAGGAACAAGGGGAGACATAACAAAACGATCCTACTAGGCCAGGTGTCATTCAGATTGCGCAAGTGCAGGGGTGGGGGAGGGGGAAAAAGTGCAAGGGGAAGGGGAGGGGGGGAAGTGCAGTTAGGTAAGTGGCGTAAAGTAATAAATAAGAAAAAAAAAAAAAAAAAAAAGGGCCAGCTGGTGGCAAGTGCAAGGTAAGTGCAGAACAAGTGCTGGGGAAGGGGGGGGGGAGCTGTAGGGATACAGAGACAGTCCCGCAGTGCGGAGGGGTTACAGGGGATCAGTGGCAGGGCCCAGGACCGAAGGCCGTTTAGAGTGGTCCAGTTGCAGGATCAGTGCAGTTTAGTGAAGAATTAATTAGCTGTTCAGCAGGGGAGAGGGAGAGAGAAAGCAGAAGCAAAGAGGAAGGTTTTGAGGTGCTTCCGGAACCGGAGGTGGTTCTCCTCAAGTTTCAGGGAGGCAGGAAGGCTGTTCCAGAGGGAGGCCCCTGCCGCGGAGAGAGATCTACCCCCAGCTCGTTGCTTCGAGAAACGGCTGACCATGAGGGAGTTGGAGGCGGATGAGCGAAGGGCTCGGGGAGGAAGATATTTGGGAAGAGAGAGTTGAAGGTATTTAGGACCCAGGCCCCAGAAGGCCTTGTGGACAATGCAGAGGGTTTGAACTTTATCCTCGCAGCCACTGGGAGCCAGTGGTGAGATTTCAGGCAACGTGTGACAGTTTGAGACGCAGAGGATTGAACATTGATTCTACAATGGAGTCTGCCGTACAAGACCTCATGAGAGGTATGCAAGAGCTGACAACTGAAGTACAGAACTTAAAGGCGGAAAATGCCGCCTTGAAACAACTCGTTCTCTCCAGAGACTCTGCCTTCCAAGAAAGCACCAGTAGGGGTATTGTGGACAAATACAACGGAACCACCAAAACATTGCATTCCTTTCTCAACTCGTGTTTGGTTAATTTTACCTTCAAACCCTACTACTTCTCAACACCCAGAGCCAAGGTTGGCTTCATAATTTCGCATCTTTCAGGAAACGCATTGGCCTGGGCAACCCCTCTAGTAAATGCAGGGGACCCACTTCTGGACAACTATGAAGGATTTGTGGATGCCTTTAAAACTATGTTTGATCAACCTGAGCAAGTTTACAGTGCTCAAGAAAGGCTATTGGAGTTTCAACAAGGTTCTCAGGATATGTTGTCATACGTCACCCGTTTCAAACAATTGGCCAAGGAGGGTGATTGTGCTCCGGAAGCCTGTTTTACACTGTTTCGCCGTGGGTTGAACGACGAAATCAAGGACGAACTTGCCCCGGTAGCCCGTCCAAGCTCGTTCCAGGCCTTATTGGACTTGTCATTGCAAATTGATTTCCGCATCCAGGAAAGAAAATCTGAAAAAAAAACCATGTTCCTTGCCAACAAAGGTCCCATTGGAATATCCCAGTCGTAAGGAGACGACTCCCAGTCCTCAGCCAGATCCTGAACCGATGCAACCTGGCTCCTTACGGGGGCCCATTTCTCCACACGAAAGAACCCGTAGGATTGAGACAGGGCTGTGTATGTATTGTGCATCGGACAAACACCTAGTAAGAAATTGCCCAATAGCTCCTCCCAGGCGTTCGGGAAACGGCAGCTCCCGATCTTGAACAGAGCACAGCTTCGGGAGAAAGATTCGTGCTCCAAGTCTTCTCCAAGTAAACCCTGTAAAAACACAAGCAATCTGATGATTCTTCAAGTGTTTCTATCAGTGACCAAGGATGAAACATATTCTGTCCTGGCTTTGGTGGACCGCGGAGCAATGGGGATATTCCTCGCTCATGATTGGGCCCTGAAACATCATATCCCTCGGGAAACCAAGGACATCATCCAGGCAGTGGAAGGTATCGATGGAAGTTCGTTATCTTCAGGACCCATAACCCAACAAACCACAGAACTGTTACTGTCCACAAACAACCACCAAGAGATGTTACACTTCGACCTAATAAAGGCTGCTCACTATCCGAAGGTACTAGGCATGCCCTGGCTTTAAAGACACAATCCGTACATTAACTGGACCGCGGGATCCTTGTTCCTGGGATCAGAGTATTGTCTCTCGCGTTGTCTGACTCAAGAGGTTCAACCTTGTGTCCAGGAACCCCAGGAGACTAAGAACCCACCCATTAGTGTGTCTACTGTCACCCAGATACCTGAGTTTACCAACGATTCTCTGAGGTATTTTCTTCAGAAATTGTGCAAGCAATACCTCCTCACAGACCCGAAGACTGTGCCAGCGAAACAGATGACTCCGCAGTCATACCATTCGGAAGGATGTTCATACTTTCTGAACCTGAAAAGAGAGCCCTACGTGAATACTTGGACACTAATCTATCCAACGGAACCATTCGCCCATCGAAATCCCCAGCAGGAGCATCCTTATTCTTTGTGCCTAAGAAGGATACTAGGGAACTTCGACCCTGTTTGGACTACAGGGGGCTCAACTAATGTACCCGCAAGGACCGTTATCCGCTACCACTCATTTCAGATATCCTAGAAGCGGTCCGAGGAGCTGTGATCTTTACCAAACTTGACCTTCGAGGAGCCTACCATTTGATCCGCATAAGAGAAGGTGATGAATGGAAAACTGCCTTCAGGACACCCTTCGGGCATTTCGAGTACTTGGTAATGCCTTTCGGGTTATCTAATGCACCAGCAGTGTTTCAACGGTTCATGGATAGAGTGTTCTCCGACATGCTGTTCCTCTTTGTCATCATTTATTTGGACGATATCTTAATATACTCCAGGAACCCAAAAATACATCAAGAACATGTTTCTATGGTCCTACAACGTTTACGAGAGAATAATCTACTCGCTAATCCGGAGAAATGCATCTTCCATGTTCCAACGGTTCGTTACCTGGGGTTCATCCTAGGTCCTCAAGGAATTGAAATGGATCCTGCCAAGGTCGACTCAATCCTATCTTGGCCCAGTCCCACATCTATAAAACAGATGCAGTCCTTTCTGGGTCTTGCCAATTTCTACCGGAAATTCATTACTACCTTTTCTGCTATTGTACAACCCATAGTCGCCTTACGAAAGAAAGACGTTCCTTTTAACTGGACTAAAGACCAAGAATCGGCCTTCCATTAGTTAAAACAAAGATTTACCCGAGGACCCATCCTGGCACAACCTGACATTGACAAACCCTTCCTGGTAGAAACAGATGCCTCGTTTTACGCCATAGGAGCTGTTCTAAAACAAGAATCGGAAGACAAAAAAGAACATCCCATCGCCTATCTATGCCGAACTCTAAATCCCAGTGAAACCCACTATTCTGTTTTGGAGAAGGAGTTACTAGCCATCCGACAGGCCTTTACAGAATGGCGCCATCTGCTCTTGGGGGCCACATTTCCGATCCAAGTCAGGACTGATCACAGGAATCTACAAATTCTTCAGTCCTTAGAGTGTAGAAACAGTTGTCAGGCTCGCTGGGCCTTTTTTTCCCTCAATATCAGTTCCAGATAAAACATGTTCCTGGAGTGACCAACATTATCGCTGACGCATTGTCCAGACGACCGGACTATGAACCAGAGGAAACTTGTGCCCTTCCTAAGATGTTTCCCGATTCCGTCTTTGTTGCCCAGGGGAATTCATTAATGGATAATATTCATTCTGCGACACCTTCATCTGATCTCTGGAAGGAATTTCTTCAGACAAATAGATGGGAACTCTCAGTGAAAGATGGATACCTGTTCAAAGAAAAGAGTTTAGCGATACCTACACAAGAACTGAGGTTAAAGATCATAAAACTCTGCCCTGATACCTTCCACTCGGGGCATCGAGGTATATCAGCAACTCTCAGGCTCATTCAGAGGAACTTTTGGTGGCCCAGAATGGCCGAAGATGTAAGAAATTACATCCGAGTTTGCCCAACCTGCTGCCAGAATAAGCATGCCAATAAGAAACCAGCAGGACTCCTATATCAGCCGGAATTACCTGACCGCCCATGGGCGACTATTGCTACTTACTTTATCGTGAAACTGCCTCCTTCCAAAGGTTTTACGACCATAATGGTGACCATCGACCTGTTTTCCCATATGGCCCATTTTACTCCCTTGGAAAAGCTACCTTCAGCACAAGAAATGGCAGGAATTTTCATAAACCACATCTTTAGACTTCATGGCCTTCCTTCCAAAATTATTTCGGATCGGGGTCCCCAGTACATCTCCCAGTTCTGGAAACATCTGTGCAAAGTGTTAGGCATCCAACGAGCCTCGCGTCGGGATATCATCCCCAGACCAATGGAATTACAGAACGAGTCAACCAAACACTCGAACAATATCTACGATGTTTTGCCTCCCAGGTCCAGGATGATTGGTCTGTCTTGATTCCCGTGGCTGAGTGTAACGCTCACCTGATTCCCGTAGAGGCGCCGGTCTTGACTGGGCGTATACCGTATCTTCAAAGGTGATGTGTAACACACGGCTGGCTCTTTGGGCTGGACCTCTGTGCACTCTATGTCTGGCTCGAAGGGTAAGATGTCTGCAGATAGAAAATGTGGGATTAATGAACTGGGTTATTGAATGTCTCTCTCTTCTTCCCTTTCTCTTCTCCTGTAGAACCCCAAAGGTTAATGCTCTCACCTTAGGTAAGTGAACGCTGTGCTCTCCATCTGCCTCGAGGCAGGGTGCTGTAACCAGTTTCTTCACTGGATAAGGGGAGCAGGCCTCTTGACTTCAGAGGACTGCTGTCCGTCGTTTACTGCACGAACGGTAAGTTTCGAGTAATTCTAATGTCTTTAAAGTCTTTAGTAATGATGTCTCTTGTTTTGCAGGGTTCCGGCGATGGCGGATGGAGGGCTGAAGTGAGTTGAAGATGGAGCCCGTGTGATGAATAGAAGCGCCTGGAAGCACGTAAGTAAGCGCTTGTTGCCTGCTTCACGATGCGCTCTAACTGTCTTTTTATTTTGCAGGTACAAGTTCGGGGCGGCTGCAGGGTGCCGGAATACCCACTGGGTTAGATGTGGAAAGGAGTAATGGCACGTGAGTATTAAAGTTCCCCAATGTCTTTAAACGCACCTTGTTTTGTCTTTCAGATGCGGGATGCAGCGCCGAAGGCCTCCGGAGCGTGCGAAGAGTTGGTAAGCTTTTGTCTTTCAGATGCCGGAATGCAGTGTGAAGACCTCCGGAGCGCACGAAGAGTAGGTAAGCCTTTGTCTTTCAGATGCCGGAATGCAGCGCGAGGCGTTGGTGACAGCCGATGGACCAGGTAAGTGAAGAGCTGTCACTGAAGACCGTAATGCTAACCTGTTCTTTCTTGTCTTTATAGGTGTTGCTGAAGACTGGATTCAGAATGGTAAGCCTTTTTCCTTAGGCCCAGGATCAGATGCAGAAGACACGATGAGCGTTCTGCTGCTGAGGATGCAGAATAACGCAAAGCAAGATTTATCCATCGGGTGTGGTTTAAATAGCCTCCTGTAGTGCTTAGGTGTCTCCTTCCACAGCCACGCCTAGGTAAGAAAAGAGTTCCTGCTTTCCAGAAGAGTTCCAGTGTTCTGAATCTAGGGAGTGGCTCCTGCCCCACCCAACAGGAAAAGTAGTTCCAAACAGAAGAGGATCAGAGACTCAACTGGCAGGCAAGTAAGCAGCATGGTCTGCTGCAGGTAAGTCCACCCAAGCATTATGAGCCCGGCGCTTCCAGCGCTGGGACTGGGCATATTTATGAGCCTGGTGCCACTGGCGCCAGGACTGGGTCCAAAAGGTCCCAATTGGGACTGGTTGGCACTCGGAACCTGGGTTATGGATCTGCTTCCAAGGGAGTTGGGAAAACCCTGACCTTTTGGAAGCAGAGATCATGACAGTACCCCCCCTCAAGGCCCCTCCCAAACCGGGCTTCTCCGGGGGTTTTGGCTTGTCAGGAAATGTTCGGTGAAATCTTTTGATTAGGCGAGGAGCGTGGACATATTCACCAGGTTCCCAGGATCTCTCTTGGGGGCCATAGCCTTTCCAGTCAATTAGGTAGAATAGTTTAGATTTGGAGATCTTGGAGTCCAGAATGCTTTTGACTTCAAACTCGAGTTCTCCATCAACTGGGATAGGTTTTGGAGATTTGGTTAGTCGGGTTTGAGGTTGCACGGGTTTTAATAGAGAGACGTGGAAGACCGGATGTATCTTCATGTGCGGGGGCAAGTCCAACTTGACCGCTACTGGGTTTACTATGGTAGTGATGGAATAGGGACGAAGGTATCTTGGGTTGAATGTGCGTGGCCCTTTTAGAGGTAGATATTTGGTGGATAACCAGACTTGATCCCCTACTTGATATTGAGGGGCTTCCTTCCGATGTTGATCTGCTCCTTTCTTGTATTGTTCTTTAGCCCTTTGAAGGTGAGAAACAGCTTCCTTAAAGGCTTGGGTGATTGTAGAATGCAGGTAGTCTACTGCTGGTGTTTCAAGATCTTGGAGGGGATCCAACTCCGAGGTTCGAGGGTGACTGCCGTACAAAAGAAAAAACGGGGTTTTCCCAGTTCCCGAATGGACAGAGTTATTGTAGGCATATTCGGCTATCCAAAGGATGTCTTTCCAAGTTTTTTCAGTTTGTTGCAGCATGCAGCGTAAATACTGTTCCAGAGTTTGATTGGTCCTCTCGGTTTGTCCGTCGGTCTGAGGGTGGTGACTGGTCGATAGTCTCACATCAATTTGAGCCGACCGACAGCAACTTCGCCAAAAATGAGAAATAAATTGACTACCTCGATCCGAAATTAGAACCGAAGGAAAACCGTGCAGTCGGACGATGTTTTCGAGAAATTCTCGGGCCAGAGTTGCTGCTGTTGGCAAGCCTTTGAGCGGAATGAAATGCGCCATCTTGGAGAATAAGTCCACGATTACTAGAATCGTATTGTATCCGGAGCATGGAGGTAGATCGGTGATGAAGTCCATAGAAAGCGTATGCCAAGGGCGAGGTGGGATGTCAATAGGGCGTAAGAGGCCTGCTGGTCTTTCCTTTTGACTCTTGTTTTGGGCGCATACTCCACAGGACATTATAAAGTCTCTGATATCTTTTTTCCAAGACGGCCACCAGAAGTAGCGCTTGATCTTTTCTGAGGTCTTGGCCATACCGGGATGTCTTTCCATTAAAGAATCGTGATAACAAGAGATTACTTTTTTCTGTAAATCTGTGCTGGGTAGGTATAATCGTTCTTGGAAATACAATAAGTTGTCCTTTACTGCAAAGTCCTTTCCCTGCAGATGCCAATTCTGTATGTCTGCTGGAGTTACAAGTTGCCTGGCTTTATCCTTAACTTCCTCTATGGATTCTGTGGCGATTACACCCAGAATTCTTTGTTCGGGAATGATTGGTACAGGTTTAGGGTTGATCAAGTGTTCTTCCACTCCCATCCGAAAAAGGGCATCAGCTTTACCGTTTTTTGTACCAGGTCGATAGGTAATTATGAAGTCAAACTCGGCAAAGAATAATGCCCAACGGAGTTGTCTAGAGGATTGGGCTTTTGCGGTTTTCAAATATTGCAGGTTTCGGTGATCCGTAATCACAGTAACGGTGTGTCGGGCCCCCAGCAGATAATGCCGCCAAGCCTTAAAGGCAGACTTGATAGCCAGAAGTTCCTTGTCAGTAATCGTGTAATTGATTTCAGGAGGCGAGAATTTGCGGGACCAAAATGCCACGGGATGCAACTGATTGGTTACCGGGTCCTTTTGTGATAGAACTGCCCCCATGGCAAGGCTTGAAGCATCAGTTTCCACGATGTAGGGGAGTTCGGGGAGAGGGTGTTTTAAGATTGGTGCAGAGATAAATTTAGTCTTCAAATCCTGGAAAGCTTGTTCCGCCTCGGTAGACCATTCAAAACGTTTGTTTTTCTTTAACAAGGCAGTGATGGGCTGGACTATTCGAGAGAATTCGGGGATAAATCTGCGGTAAAAGTTAGCGAAGCCTAACATGCTTTGCACACCTTTTACGGAGGATGGTGATGGCCATTTGAGAACTGCATCGACCTTCTTTGAATCCATACGCACTCCGCCAGGTGATAATATGAATCCCAAGAATTCAACTTCAGTCACGTTGAAAACACATTTTTCCAACTTAGCGAAAAGTTTGTGTTGACGCAATCTTTCGAGGACCATTTTCACGTGTTTCCGATGTTCAGATTCCGATGAAGAATAAACGAGGATGTTGTCAATGTAAACAAAAACACACACATCTATGAGCTCTCTGAGGACATCGTTCATAAAATATTGAAAGGCGGCCGGGGCATTACAAAGTCCGAAGGGCATGACCTGATATTCAAATAGCCCATACTTGGTGCGGAAGGCCGTCTTCCATTCATCGCCCTCTTTTACTCGTACCAAGTGGTAAGCTCCTCTAAGATCCAGCTTTGTATATATGCATGCTTTTCTGACTTGGTCCAGGAGTTCAGGGATCAAAGGTAACGGATATCTATTCTTAACGGTGATCTGGTTCAGGGAGCGATAATCTATACACGTTCTAAGGTCTCCTTCCTTTTTTGGAACGAAGAACAAAGCTGAAGAAGCAGGGGACTTGGAAGGACGAATAAACCCATTTGCCAGGTATTGATCCAGGTAATTGTCGAAGGTGAAGGTTCTCAGGATCGGTGAGGGCATAAATTCTACTACAAGGAGGAGTAGATCCAGGTATCAGGTCGATCTGGCAGTCATAAGACCTATGAGGAGGTAGAGAGTTAGCCTGATCCTTCCGGAAAACATCTTGGTATTCTAGGTATTCGGGAGGTAACTGGGGAGTCTCTGAAGAAATTGCTGCCAGTGCAACACCAGGTGGAGGGTGACAAGTAGAGACACATTCTGGAAACTGGACCGTTCTTGCTCGCCAATCGATCAGAGGATTGTGTTTCTCTAACCAAGGTATTTCTAGAATAATCTGAAACTGAGGGGCCTTGATCACATCGAACACGATCTTCTCATGGTGTCCATCTTGACTTACTAGCGTCACTTCTTGAGTGGTATGCGTTACTGGCCCGGAGGCTATCTCCGTACCATCCACCGTAGTAATCACGTCCTTTACAGCCTTGGGACAAAGAGTTAGATTCATCCTCAAAACCATTTCATGATCCACATAATTGCCGATGGCACCGCTGTCGACGTAAGCTTCAATTGCATGTAATCGATCCGGATTATCAGGGCTAATGAGGACCATAGGTATCACAAAATGCGAGGTCACGGAACTGGTTTTCACGCTCGGCAAGAGGACCTCTATTCTTGTCGGGCGAGGTCGTTTCCCTGCTCAGAGTTTGTAACTTTGGTAACTGCAGCTCCTACTGCCTTCTTGGCAGGTTTCACCGGACAGTCTCGAAGAAAGTGCCCTGAGTTTCCGCAATAGAGGCATAATTGCAACTGTTTTCTCCTTTCCCGTTCCTTTTGTGTTAGAGGAGCTTTCAGACCCCCTATTTGCATGGGTTCCCCGGAGTCTACTCCTTTGGAAGGAGTTGGCGGTTTGGAAAATACTCGAGCATCAAACTTGGAACGATCGGCCTTCCTGTTCTGCAGTCTGTGATCTATTTGAACGACTAAGTCTATATAGTCAGAACAATCTTGTGGGGGATTCACTACTTGGGCTAACACATCTTTGAGCTCTCCGCGTAGACCTCTATAAAACAGCGTAATCCTTTTGTCCTCAGGCCAGTGAGTTTCCACTATCAGTCTGTTGAAAGACGCAATATAAGCCAAAAGGTCTTGATTACCTTGTCGCAACGAAAGAAGCTCATTGTCCAAGGCCTGCCCCTGTGAATGTCTTGCGAACAGTTTTTCCATACTGAGCTGAAAAGCTTGAAAATCATGGAGGACCGGATCATCTTGATTTACTAGAGGGATCGACCAGTCTGCCGCATTGCCACTAAGGTACGAAAGCACGAAAGCTACTTTAGCTTGATCAGTTGGAAAGGCTGCTGGCCGGCATAAGAAATGCAACCGGCACTGATTGATAAATACTGCAAACCTCTTTGGGTCACCAGAAAATCGTTCGGGCGGAGCCAGAGGTACATTCCCAGGTAGGTTGATCTGCACTGGATTCATAGAGGATGTAGAAGGAAGATTTCCCCCAGATGCGGGTAACGGGGTCTGTCCGGCTTGTGACTGTAGCAATTGTCTAGCGAGATCATCTGTTCGCTCCTTGGAAATAATCAGTTCCCTTCTTAGAGCGTTCGTTTCCTGACGGGCTGCATGCACTTCTGCCCTTAGTTCCCCAAGTAACTGGGCTAGCTGGTCGGTATCCGAGGTTTCCATAGCGCCTGGACGGGGGTTTTGTGGTAGGCTTTGCGTTCTGTAACGCTCACCTGATTCCCGTAGAGGCGCCGGTCTTGACTGGGCGTATACCGTATCTTCAAAGGTGATGTGTAACACACGGCTGGCTCTTTGGGCTGGACCTCTGTGCACTGTATGTCTGGCTCGAAGGGTAAGATGTCTGCAGATAGAAAATGTGGGATTAATGAACTGGGTTATTGAATGTCTCTCTCTTCTTCCCTTTCTCTTCTCCTGTAGAACCCCAAAGGTTAACGCTCTCACCTTAGGTAAGTGAACGCCGTGCTCTCCATCTGCCTCGAGGCAGGGTGCTGTAACCAGTTTCTTCACTGGATAAGGGGAGCAGGCCTCTTGACTTCAGAGGACTGCTGTCCGTCGTTTACTGCACGAACGGTAAGTTTCGAGTAATTCTAATGTCTTTAAAGTCTTTAGTAATGATGTCTCTTGTTTTGCAGGGTTCCGGCGATGGCGGATGGAGGGCTGAAGTGAGTTGAAGATGGAGCCCGTGTGATGAATAGAAGCGCCTGGAAGCACGTAAGTAAGCGCTTGTTGCCTGCTTCACGATGCGCTCTAACTGTCTTTTTATTTTGCAGGTACAAGTTCGGGGCGGCTGCAGGGTGCCGGAATACCCACTGGGTTAGATGTGGAAAGGAGTAATGGCACGTGAGTATTAAAGTTCCCCAATGTCTTTAAACGCACCTTGTTTTGTCTTTCAGATGCAGGATGCAGCGCCGAAGGCCTCCGGAGCGTGCGAAGAGTTGGTAAGCTTTTGTCTTTCAGATGCCGGAATGCAGTGTGAAGACCTCCGGAGCGCACGAAGAGTAGGTAAGCCTTTGTCTTTCAGATGCCGGAATGCAGCGCGAGGCGTTGGTGACAGCCGATGGACCAGGTAAGTGAAGAGCTGTCACTGAAGACCGTAATGCTAACCTGTTCTTTCTTGTCTTTATAGGTGTTGCTGAAGACTGGATTCAGAATGGTAAGCCTTTTTCCTTAGGCCCAGGATCAGATGCAGAAGACACGATGAGCGTTCTGCTGCTGAGGATGCAGAATAACGCAAAGCAAGATTCATCCATCGGGTGTGGTTTAAATAGCCTCCTGTAGTGCTTAGGTGTCTCCTTCCACAGCCACGCCTAGGTAAGAAAAGAGTTCCTGCTTTCCAGAAGAGTTCCAGTGTTCTGAATCTAGGGAGTGGCTCCTGCCCCACCCAACAGGAAAAGTAGTTCCAAACAGAAGAGGATCAGAGACTCAACTGGCAGGCAAGTAAGTAGCATGGTCTGCTGCAGGTAAGTCCACCCAAGCATTATGAGCCCGGCGCTTCCAGCGCTGGGACTGGGCATATTTATGAGCCTGGTGCCACTGGCGCCAGGACTGGGTCCAAAAGGTCCCATTTGGGACTGGTTGGCACTCAGAACCTGGGTTATGGATCTGCTTCCAAGGGAGTTGGGAAAACCCTGACCTTTTGGAAGCAGAGATCATGACACTGAGTTCACTTACAATAACTCCGATCATACAGCCATTAAGACCAGTCCGTTCTTCTGCTCCCAGGGATTTCAGTTCTACCTACTGTGCAACCTCAACCCACTCCTGTTCCATCGGTTGATTCCTGGATGGATCATTTGGTTACAGTACACAAGGATGTGAAAAGTCATTTGGAAAAGGCCAGGGAAAATGTAAAACGATATGCTGACTCCAGGAGAAGACCAGGACCTAAGTATGCTATTGGAGATAAGGTCTGGCTGTCCTCCAGGCTCTTACCTAGACATCTGAGACCCAACAAGTTAGCTCCACGTTTCTATGGACCCTTTACGATAAGAGAAATAATCAACCCCGTGGCCTTCAGGCTTCAATTGCCCCAATCCTGGAAAAGGATTCACCCAGTTTTTCATAGGTCCCTGCTGAAACCTTATTTGCATGACACCAGGACCTCTCCTCGACCTACCCCTGTGATCAACAATGACCAGGTCGAATTTGAAGTTGTCCGGATTTGTGACTCCAGATACAGAAGGGGTCGCCTCCAATATTTGGTGGAATGGAAAGGATATCCACCTAGTGCGCGAACATGGGAACCAGTGTCCAACATGAATGCCCCTCGTTTGCTACAACAGTTTCATTTAACCCATCCGGGCAAACCAGGAGAATCGCAGTTTAAGAGAGGGCATGCTGTCATGATTCGCCGTTTTAGCCCCTTCGTGACTACGTGGTCCATAAGGCATTGCTACACTCCCTCTAAGTCACACTCAACATGGCCGACGTTAGTGCGCAAGTACCGCACTAGTGTTTCCAGGAGTTGGCCAGTCCCTTGAAAAAGGACACACTTCTGCGGCGCTTCGCGTCTCAACGCTAGACTTCCGAACTTTGGCAAGTGTGCTCGTACTTTCCTGTGCTCTTACCCTCTGTCCAGGATCTTAGAGCTTCTCTTTCCTAGTCTCCATCAGCGCTCCCCCTTATCGAGGGCCTTCGCCCGTAGCGCTCGCTTCTTCCATTGTTTCTCCTGGTTCCATCCTGGTCTACTTCCTTCTGGGAACCTTAGTTACTTGTGCTACCTCCTGGAATTGAACGCAGACTCCCTTGGTCAGAATAATCTACACGCTGGCGACTGAGGATACATGCCCGTGTCTTTACAAGTCCAGAGCTGTCCGGAAAAAGGAAAAGAACCAGTGCAAGACTTTGAAAGACAAACAGGTGAGATTTCAGGCAAAGTGTGACACCTGTGTACAATTAAAATGGATGAATTAGATAACAACTTCATTCTACTAATTAAAATGAGAGACAAATAAGATAGTTGGATAGAAGTAGAACATAGAGTGTGGTTATAGATAATTAATGCAATAGGAGAAGAGAGTTCAATGTAATACTTTTGAAATGGGCACCGATTATGGGGAGTCTATGGTTCAGAATAAAATGGCCCTCATTCCGAGTAGAGCGGTAAGGGATACCGGGCACCGGTAAGGAGAGCGGTGGCGGTAATCCCTTACCGCCCTACTACGAGGTCCCTTAGCGGGTCCCTTCCTTAAGGCCTGGTTTGACCAGGTGTTAAGGATGGGACCCATTAAGGGACCTGGGCGCAAATAACGGGTTTGGCATACGCCGGCCTGTTATTTGCGCCCTCCCCATTCCCATTGAGCCCCTATGGGGAATGGTTTGGTAAATGGGGAGTTACCGGTCCCTCCAAGGTCGGAACGGACTGGTAAGTCCCCATTGAACCAAACCGGAGTCGGTACCGCAAATAGCGCCATGACTACCACCATACTCGGAATGAGGGCCAATATGTATAGTTTGAACTGGACTGATATATGGCTGACATGATGTTCCTCTTTTTGGTTTATTTTTGTTCTGTGTTGTCTATCTATGTTAGTTACGTTGTTTGTATGTAAAGGAGAGGATGCATGCTTTCTAAAGGGTCGGGAAGATTGTAATAGTCACAAAGACTCCTATTGTTACTTGCAAAAGAGAATTAGTTGTACAATACGACTAGACATAGTTACTGATAAACTTGTGAAGTTTTAAAGCTACAGTGGGAGGTAAACTGACTCATAGGACTTCTTACTCGAGGAAGACTGGATTAGAAGAGGTACATATGTTAGAAAAAGGGCTTGCCAGTTACAACGAAAATATGCACAAACTAAAAGAATAGGAGACCGCTTGAAGATGGTCAGATCGCAGGAGGATTTGAAGAATAAAACTAATATGTTGGCACAAAGGGGCCGTTTTTTGTGAGACAAAAATACTGGGAATATGGTGACAAAAGTGGTAGACTACTAGCTAGTAGGTTGAAGGGAATGATGGAGACATCAGGGGCCTGATTACAGAAATGTTGCACCAGTATTAGCACTAGGGCAAAGTTTGCCCTATTTTTCAAAACACTGGGATACATTAAAAAAACATTGCACCTCAACAAGTGAAAGTTGGCATATTAAAAATGTTTCCCACTCCCAAGTCACAGCCAAATTAAATAAACTCCATATGCAGATATTGGGGAGCAGGCCCAACCCGCAAGAGTCATATAATAGCCTGATAGTACATAGAAATAGGTGAATAACATTGGGTCTGCCCCTCCCCCGCGACTCCATCTTGTATTAGGCCCACGACAGACACACTGAGGGCTGCAACGCTCTCATCCAGAGTTCACACAGAGGTACCGAGGCATCCACAAGCTCCGCACAAGCCTTGTTCCCATGGAGGTCCATTATTTCCCTGTCCTCTCATTGTTGCAAATATCTAGTATCGTTTCTAAGAATGCGCCCTGTGAAGATCGTGAGACAGTACCAGACCCCAGCGCAGTGTCTATACATCTCCACTAAACTGCCATTGCTCTCCTAACCCCCACCCCATCAGGCCGGAGCCCACCACACCTCCTCACCTCAACCCCCTAACTCTTCTCATCCGACCCTCTCACCCTTACCATTTCAGATTACCGACCACAGATCTAAAGCCTGCACGACTGTATATCTTTCTAATAGCAACATGCGTCTCTTCGTATCATGAGGCACCAGGGACGATAGACCGTAGATCAAAACCCCCGCGGAGAAGCTTGGGTGCGGGAACTGCAGTATTAACAAAGCCGTGAATGCAGGGGTCAGCATACCTATATATATTATTCTCCTTTCTTGTGGGCACCCCATTCATATGATGTTCAGGTGCATGCCATGGCTAATGAATAATTGGTTCCTGTTGTTTAGCTTAGATTAGATAGAATGTTTCTAACATGCAGCCTGACATTCACCGCGAGGAGGAACCCAGCTGACCCACGTGCACCAAGATCGACTGGGAAAAGACAGCCAACTAGAGCTTGGCATCCCCTATGGAGCAGGCCTTGCTATATGTCTGCACCAACCAGCTGTGTAAATTGTTACTGTATATGTCTACGTCACTGATGATGTGTTTGGCCTTTTTAGTGTGCTGCCTGTGTAATTTTTGGCAGAGCGCTCTCAGGCAGCACGGTTCTTTCCTGGCATTTATATTATATAAAACTTTGTTAGCCTTGCAAAGCTATCTCCTTGCTTTATTCCCTAGCGGGGTGTTTTTGTTTTTAGAGTGCATGCCAGAGGTCTAAACATTCAAAAGCACCAGGGCTAAAATTGCCCTAGTGCTAAAAGGATACATTTTTGATGCATTTTTGCATTTTGGCAAAGTTTGCCCTAGTGCTAATTTCATTTCGTATTAGCACTAGGGCACACTTTTTGCCGTGATGCTTTTAATAAGCCAAACTGCACTTGTCGAGGTGCAATGTTTTTTTATGTGTCCCAGTATTTAAAAAAATAGGGCAAACTTTGCCCTAGTGCTAATATCGTGAAAACCTTGCATTTGCACCTGTGCAAAGTTTCTGTAATCCGGCCCCAGATATACAAGGCATTGGGAATGAGCAAGGTTGTACAGTAGTTAAAAACACAGATATTTGCCAGTGTTTCTGCTCTTTCTATAAATCTATATATACAGAGGACACCTTCCCGTTAGTTCCTGATTTAGAGATCTCTTTTAGCACTTTAGATATCCCCAGTTTGAAAGTTGAGGATAATGTTGCATTGGAAGCCAAGATTGAGATGGAAGAGTTTTACAGACAATTGAAAAGCTCAACATTGGCAAATCGTAGAGAGTAGTCAGCCTATCTGTGAAGCAGGCCATTAAGGAAAAAAGGAATTACCTTAGTTAAACTCTTAGCCCTGTCCCAGTCTGACCCCTATTCAGTCTGTGCACCCTAGTCCAAAGTCTGGGCTACACTCCTTCCCTTGCCCTTAACAGCACCGCCTCTGCAAGCACCTGTCCCAGGGCCTGGTTTCAGAGGAAATCTTTGAAGATACTTAGTCAGCAGAAGTGGGGCATGAACATCCTCAGCCGATTCCCAGGATCTCTCCTATGGACCAAACCCCTTTCAGTCAATCAGATATTGTAATCTATCTCTAATCTTGCGGGAATCTGGAATGTTTCTGACCGCAAATTCCTCTTCCTCAGATCCGCTAATGATTGAAGTTGGTCAACTTGATAAATGTGTTGCATCATCTACTGTTTTTATCAAACTCACATGAAAAGAGTTGTGAATTTTCAACTCTTTAGGTAACTTAAGCTTTACTGCAACAGGATTTAAAACCTTCTCAATTTCAAAAGGCCGGATGAATCTTGAACTGAATTTATTTCTCCCTTTCAATTTCAAATTTTTGGTGGAAAGCCAGACCTGATCTCCGACTTGATACTACGGGCTTGCCCACCTTTGTTGATCTGCAAACCTCTTCATGCTACCTTTACTACCCTGCAAAGCAAGTCTAGCCCATTCTAGGTTATTTCTCATGACTTGTAGTCTTTCTCCCACATCCGGACAGGACACCTCTAATGAAGGTTCAGCTTTTAGAAACCGAGGATGATAGCCCAGATTGCAAAAGTAAGGTGACATATTAATGGAATCCTTTGTAAAATTTTGTAGCAAAAATACGCAAGTCAAGCTAGATCGGCCCAACTGTTATCAGACTGAAGGGAACACCTCAAAATCTTTTCCAGCTCTTGATTTTACCCTTTCAGTGAGGCCAATATGTCTGAGGGTGATAAGCCGAAGATAGACTAACTTCCATACCCAATTCTTTACAAAATGCCACCCAGAATATTGACACAAACTGTGATCCCCTCTCAGAAATGACCTGAGTCAGTAAGCCATATAATCTCATCACATCTTGTAAACATTATTTAGCTAAATTTGCTGCTTTGATACACCCTTCATGGGAATAAAACATGCAGCCTTTGACAAATGGTCTACCCCACCAAAATGGAGGTACATCCCTGATCTCTGGGCAGCTCAACAATGAAATCTAAGGAGATAGTATGCCACGGTCGTGGTGGAACAGGTAAAGCATTCAGAAATCCCACCGGTTTGCTGTGTTGCCCCTTTGATTGCGCACAAATCTCACGCGTCTTCACATAATTTAGCACATCAGTTCTCATACTCTGCCACCAAAAATGCCTCCAAATCAATTCCAGGGTTTTACAATAGCCAGGATGCCAAAATAACGTTGAATCGTGACATTCCTTTAAAGCCGCTTCTCAAATTTCTTCACACAGGAAATAGATAAGAGCATCCACTTTAGGCAAGCCATTCAGGATACTTCGCACGGGATCACCTCGAACCCAGTCTTGTGATAGTTCCTCATTCATATATTGCTTCACCATGTCCTCAAAGTCTAACTTGTCAGTTGTTACCGCTACAGCAAAGCATTCAGGAGCAATCAAGGGAGCCGTCTTGTCTTCCTCACTCTTCGAACTACCGGGGATCTGCCGTGAAAGTGCGTCCGCTTTCCCATTTTGTCTTCCTGGTATGAAGGTGATGATAAAGTCTAATTCAGCAAAGAACAGGGACCAACGTAGTTGCCGTGGAGTCAGGTCTTAGCCGATTTCAGGGAGAGCACATTTGGGTGATCCATGAGAACGGTGTGGCGGGCGCCTAACAGGTAATGGCTCCATTCCTGGAAGGCCACCTTTATGGCCAGCAACTCATGATCAGTAATCATATAATTGATCTCCATGTGGCCAATATTCTTGAGAAATATGCTACCATATGGAGTTGTCCTGTCAGCTTATGCCTCTGTAAAAGCCCCACTCCAACTGCCACATTTGATGCATAGCCCTCCACGTAAAAGTGTTGAGCAGGATCCGGGTGAAGTAAAATGGGCCCAGTAGTGAAGTTCACCAATGAATCTTGAAAAGCCTGTTCTGCTTCAGTTGACCATAAAAACCTCACCCCCATCCTGAGTAACCTAGTGATCGGGGAGGCTTTGAGAGAAAAATCCTTGATAAATCACCAGTAAAAGTTAGTGAATCCTAAAAAGTTGTGTACCTCTTTCACAGAGTTTGGAGACGGCCAATCCCTGACTGCCTGCACCTTTCGAGAACCCATTTCCAACCCCTGTGGTGAGATCACACATCCCAGAAACTCCACCACATCAGTGCTTGGCGAACAGAACATGTTCTTTCAACTCCTGCAAAAACTTTTTCACGTGTTCCTGATGTTGGGCCTCATCCAAAGAGTAAATCAAGAAGTCATAGATGTGGGGGGCAAATCTGACCCTCACGGCCCCCACATAACTCTCAACACGAATGCAGAGAAACAATAGATGTGCCTCACTTTATTTGCTATTTTTTAAAATAAGTTTTATTAAATGTATAAATACATTATTGAGAATACAATATTTAAATGACATGCAGTTATAAGAGTTGTCAAATATTTACCATCAATTTTGCATGTTTGAATATCAATTTAATGATGCATATATAATTGAATAAGCTAGTAAGAGATGGACAAACCGGGTGGACTAACAAGACAAGAGATAAGAGGAGATAGGGGAAGGGAGAGGAATTATGAGGAAGATATACAATCTTATTGTAACTTGCAAGTTATTTTAGATAGAGTGATTTAGATATTGAATGAAAATGTTCAATTTCTTATCAAATCTATGCAAACATGACATAGAAACAGCGTGACATTTTTCTAAGTGATGAACAGATCAAATGCAATTCCACCAAGCAGTACATGAGGGTTTGGTACAGTCTTTCCAATTGGAGGTGATAATATGGAATGCGATACTAATAAACTGGTTGAATAGACGTGGAGAATCTATCACTTGTAAGTAAGGATTCACAATAGTACTAATCATGAGGTTACAGAGTGATAGCGGTTCTTGGAAAAGATTTGTTTTTTGAAGACTGGACCAGATTTCATGTCAAAACTTATGTACATATTTACAATCATAAATTAGATGAGCAAATTTTGCATTGGGTGAATAGCAAGACCAATAATTAGTGGATGAATTGCTAGAGATTTTTGCATTTCTTGAAGGGGCAAGATAAGCACGGTGTAGAATGAAGTACAGTGTTTGAGTCAATTTGGCTGCAACTGAGAAGGGGTAATATGATTTCCAAATGTCTGACCATGAATCTGGGGTAGGGTGAAAGCTTCATAGTAGACAATGGCCCTCATTACGACCCTGGCGGAAAGTGACTGACCGGACCGCCACAGCGTAAATAGCGTTTCCGCCATTGCACGAAGGAGCAAAGTGCGGCCCATTCCGACCCATCGGGCACGAGCACCACGGCATGGCGGAAGTGCAAAGTCCGCGATGGCGGAAAAGACCCCAAAACGGCCCACACCGCCGCCGTACGGCGCCCTAGGTGCAATACCGCCACCCATCACAGCGGACACCGCAGTGTGCGCCTACCGGAAAGTACGGTGACCGGAAATATACGGAAACGGAAGTTAAAACATGGGCCCGGAACGGGAAACATCCCGCGTACACCTATAAAACCACTAAAACCACACAACCACTAAAAACACTACCCTGAGACACACCCCAACCCGTCATCCACCCTAGCGAAACCAAGAAAAATGGGAAAAGTAGCGAAGAAAGCGTGCGACCGCAAGCGGCAGGTCCACTTCTCCCGTGAGGAACTCACCGTGCTAACAGAGACCCTCCAGGAGAATGCTGCCGTCGTCTTCTGCACACAAATGACCAGGACGGCACTTGCAAACAAGAAGGCCATATGGGCTCTGGTGGCACAGCGGGTAAGTGCGGTGGGGACCGCACCCCGCACCCCACAGCAATGCCGAAAGCGATGGGACGACCTGCGGATACGCGTCCGCAGCATACTCTCTGCCAACCGCAACATTGCCACAGCCACCGGGGGAGGTCCTGAATCACCCATCAAGTTGACCCCCTGGGAAGAAATCTGTGCCTCCACCATCGGAATGGAGAGCATAGAGGGAGTCGGAGGGATGGAGAAAGGAGTGCAGACATCCGAAGATTCAGGTAGGTGGGCCAGATAAAACAATGCCAAATCCACAAAGTCCAACCATGTGAAGTACCATGTGTCCACATAGTGCAACAGAAACACATGTCCAGGAGAACGTCCACACACATCGGCCTGATAGCGCACGTTAAAACCCACAATAAGTACATAAATAATTAAAAACCCCTAAAACACGCACTACACGTGCAGCAGGCACACCCTAACTGCAGGCTGCCAAACAACTGCACCCTCACTCCACACACAAATGAAAGCACCTCCAAGGCCCCGACCCAAATCACCCTCAGGTACCACCCCAATGCATGTGATACAATGCCATTCCAATTCCCACAGACTCATCAATAACCCTCGCCCTCCTTTACTCCACCACAGGGTCCGATCCAAACGACGAGCTTCAGGACACCCCTACCAGCACACCTGCAAAGAGGGCCAAGACCAACGGCCAAAGACCCTCCACCTCAGATGCACGCATCAAGACACGGCAGCAGCACAAATCAGGTGGCAGCACAGAGGAGGGAACATCAACAGGCACCCCAGCAGCCAGCATGCCCACACCACCACCACCACAGGTCCCCCCAACGGATGCCACAGAAGGCACTGCCTCTGGTGGCAGCAGCACCATAGGTGACACCCCATTGATGGCAGCATGCTCCGACACAGAAGACGGGGATGTCGAAGACAGATCCATCCATGACCTGTCCCAATCCCCCTGTCTGTCCCATCCCGTACAACATGAGGATACCACGCAGGGGCACCCACAAGACGACGACTGGCCATCCCCCACAAGCCCTGTGGCAAGGCAACATGAGGTCAACAGCCCCTCTGTGACACCCCCGCAAATGGCCATGGCCCAGCAGAGGCAACAGTCCCTCGACCAGTTAATCGTGCAACAGCAGCAACTGGCCACGCTCCTCAAGGACCATGCCGATGAATGTGGGGGCACTAAGGCAGACATAGAAACATCAACTGAGACACTTAGGGCAGAAATGGAGAGAGGTACAGAGACACTAAGGGCACAAATGGAGAGTAGCACCGAGAGCCTGGGAGTCCAAATGGAGAGAAGCACCGAGAGCCTGAGGGGGGAACTGCATGCGACGTCCAAGGACGTATGTGCCGAACTTGCCGCAGTGCGCCGTGTGCTCACTGAGCTCTCGCAAACCCTTAGGGACATGCATGGACGTGAGCAGGCAGAGACATCATCCGTTGCAAGTTCCGTCCAGGGCAGCCCCCAACGTAGATCTGGGAGGAACCTGCGCTCCACAGGCAGGGGTGCCCCTGATACCCGCAGAGGGGGCTTGCAATAGCGACTGCCCACTGACAACGAGCATCTGTGGACACTGGTGTTCGGGGGGGAGGTAGGAGGGTGGAGGGGGTGTGTTGGGCTCACTTGGGTGGCGGGTCGATAGGGTGTACAACATGATATCACATATGCCATAAACAGTGCACGATCAACCAATGAGATGTGTGGACATTGACCTTTGTGTACTAGGCCATCATAGGCGTACAGTCCATATTGTGCATGTCCCAGACACACACAGTGCCACGAGTCCCGTGTCCATGTATCAGCCACCAGGCGTGAGTGCTAGAAGCATACATCAATGAGATGCTGACGAATGTCACGGGCCTCCGGTGCCTCGCAGACTCCTTGAGGTGCTGCCACATCCCCGCCCTCATCATGACCATCATCAGGTGCTTGCAGTTCTGCGTCAGGGGGCATGGGCACATTTCTACGTACGCACATGTTGTGGAGCATGACACATGCCATGACCATCTTTGCAACCTTCTCATGGCGGTACAGGAGTGCCCCGCCAGACCTGCTGAGGCAGCGGAAACGACCCTTCAGTAGGCCGAATGCCTGTTCTATGACTACACGGGTACGTGAGTGGGCATGGTTGTAGTCCTCCTCATGCTGGTCCCGTGGGTTCTGGACTGGTGTGAGGAGCCATCTCTTCAGTGGATATCCAGCATCACCTGTATGTGGACGAGAAACGTATGATGTGGAATGCCATTGCTACGTACGCACACCCCCCCCCCTTCCTGCCAGGTCATTGCCGAATCACATACCCCACATTATCATGCATGTAATGAGACTCACCGAGTAGCCAGGATCTGTTCCCTGCGTGTCGCTCCATGTAGCGTGGTATTGTAGAGTTCCTCAAGACCATAGAATCATGGGTTGATCCAGGGAATCGGGCACAACAATGTGTAATGATCCTGTTGGAGTCACACACCATTTGTACATTCAGAGAATGAAATTGTTTTCGGTTGCGGTACTGGGCCTCCATGGCATGTGGGACGACCAATTCCACATGGGTGCAGTCGATGGCACCAATGCAACCCGGTATGCCGGCAAGTGCATGGAATCCCACTTTTGTGTTGGTAATTTCCTGCTCCGAGCGTGGTAGGGAGATGTAGTCGTCTGCGTGCTGCAGGAGGGCATCGAGCACTTGCAATAGTGTCCGTGAGAACAGTGGCTGAGAAATGCCATGCAACTGTCCGACTGTGTGCTGGTAGGTGCCTGTGGCCAGGAAGTGGAGTACAGACACCACCTTCAGTAGGGGTGGGATGGCGGTTGGGCTATCTATCATGCTGACAAGGTCAGCCTGTGTCATGTCCACAATGGCGGTTATGGTGTCCCGGTCCAAACGGTAGAGGGTGTGGATCTGCTCATCAGTGAGGTTGAACGGATGTGCTCGGAGGCGTGGGATTGCGGGCTGCCTGCGTGGTGGTAGTGGCTGTGCTGGCGGCCCTTGCTGGCCCTGCGTTGCCCTCCTCCTCCTCCTGCGTCTCCTCCGTGCGGCCGGTTGTAGTTGGTGTTCGTCTTCTTCCTGGAGTTGGAGTACTTGCAGTGCTATCAGGTCCCCCAGGGCCAACATCGCGAGTCCTGCCGGTAGCATTTCGGTGTGGTTGTGGGAGGAGACTGGCTGTGCAATTTATGTGTTTTCAGGCTGTATGGCCTCCACCTGTGGTGATTCATTCCACCTGTGCAAACTGCTCTCCCCTTTGGCCGAGCACGTCCCGCACACAACGCTGCAATTCGGGGAATGGCATCTTGCTATTGCAATCATGTATTTGTACCCGATGGCCGTGTAACATTGGTTGATATGTTCATTCTGCTATGGTCCCATTGTTTCACATACTATCTGTGCAGTCGCGAACAGACTTGTGAAGGGTCAGTGGTACGTAGTACTCGAGTAACGGTGGGCCCTCATGCATCACTGTACCGAGTTGCAACGACGGGCGGGGCGTCCCATTTGTGGGTGAAGGCAGTTGCCATTTTCACACACAGCCGCACTAGATGGATTAATTAGTGATTTCAAACGGCCACAGATGCCTCTTCGACGTGATGTTGCAAATGAGGAATTCGGAGGGCGGCGCTTTCGGTTTTCAGCTAGCGGCGGGGAAATGCCCACAGGTCTGACTGCAAATATAATGTACTATTGTTCAATGTCCTTGGGACAGGGGCCATGGCGAGGATGCAATGATTGATATGAATGGTTTGGGATGCGCAATAGCGACGTGGGCGATGAGGCCGGATGTTCCCAAATACATGTTACTTCACAACACTGGCATTACGGGCTGGGGCACTGTGGATTTTGCAGGCTGCATAACGCACAGACTCAATGGATATTTCTAATGTTATGTGAGTAAATATTCAGGCGTTTTAATCCCGGGATGAGGGAATGATGAATGGATGCATGGGCAGGTGATTTGATACAGAGTTTGCCATGTACAGGGCTTCTTGGAATCTATACGCCTCCCCTACGCTATGTGATGTAGGGCTGCCATAGTGGGACCATCGTCTATCTGGCCTTGTTGAGCCCTCCCTGTCTCGACGCGCCCTCAGACACTTGTGTCCATGCACGTTACCAATCCCATCTGATGGATTCTGTTTTGACAGATGCATGCACAGGTACACTCGTTTGTGATGGTGTTTACACCTCGATATAGATAGTTATGAGTCGCAAGTGGTTTTTGGGTGGTGATGAACCTTTGGAGTGGGCTAGCATGCATATGGCTGTGGATTTAGTGTGATCATTGAAGTGAGTTGTTCGAATGTAGTTCTGATGGCCATTCTGTTCTTTTTCTTTTCTTTTGGTTGACAGGTATCTCCTCCCCTTTTGCCACTGCCATCTGTATGCCACTCCTGCAGATGGGTTTTACTCCCGACACCTGCTGCTTCGTGTTAATCAGTGGAGCAGCATTACGATCTTATGGGACGATCGCCAATGGGCCACATGCCCTTACGCAGTACTGGTGGCTCGGAGCAACATTTCGGCCTTTCAGCTGGACTAGTGCCTCCCCATTGGGACGGCCCTGCGGTTGTGTGCGCTTCCATGTTGCCTTTTCGTACGTGAATGTGGCTCTGTGTACCATGATGGAACAGGGCGTCACACAAGTAGTGGCTGGTCATTTCTTGCGGATGCAGCCCACAATGGTGAAATGTGTTTTGGAGTTCATGGCCTGATGGCTGTATGGGCTTGGTGATTTTGTTGTGCATTAAATTTCTATTCTGATTTGGCCCGTGTAGCGTTCTTCTTTGCAAGTGATGTGGCATATTCCTATTTGGGGAGCGATGTATTGTGAGGAGATCTGCATTGGGTTCCAGCTTCGGAGTTTAGTTGCGTGGTACTGTACTGGACGCGTTTGCCTACGAAGCCCGTGAGGTCAGGGATGGGGGCTGCCAATATGACTGTTTGAATGTTGTCATGCTCGGGGGCGGGGGATTGGGTTTTGTGTAACAGATGCCGGTCAGCCAGGTGGACTGGTGGAATGATGTGATTTTCGGAATATTGCTGGTCACAGGTGCCTGTGTTTGCGTGCGTTTCTTGGTGGGGGACTGTGGTCATGTCCATTGGGATGGCTTCTGTATTCGTGCCATCTGTGCCCTGCAGCTCCCATTGGCCCCTCTTGTGTTTCATTTGTTCGTTGGCATGCATGGGTGACTTGTACATTTCAATGGTTGCATTGTGACTTCATTGCACCTACGGGGAGTTGTACTTTGTGGGCAGGGAGCGGTGTACAGGCACTCAGTGGGGCCGTTTACGGTTGATTCGCGATGCCGTACTTCTCACCATGGCGGAATGGTTCATTCCGCCATGCTTGATGGCGTTAGGTACATGTCCGCTAGGGTCGGAATTAGCGAACCCTTGCGCCATGGTGGTGTTTACGGTTTGGCATGGCGCGCGCGCGCGTGCTTGGTGCAGTTAGCGTTGGCGTTCACTACGGTGTCGCTAATGGCTTCGTACTTTGCGGTGACGGGTCATAGTCGCACCGAGCGCTATTCGATGGCGGTATTGCATTTCCGCCATCGTTTTCCGAATTCCGCCAGGGTCGTAATGAGGGCCAATGTATGGAGAAGAGCAGGATACCCTGGAGTGACTGCACAGAACACAGCACATGATGGTGCGCCATTCAATAACTGCAGAGCGGCCATATGGCAAGCTCTAAGGGTGCAATACCCAGACACTTCAGACATAAGCACAATTATGGCACACAAAATGAGTGAGGATGAAGACCCACTTCAATATATTCAAGAAATTCAAGAGAAATGGTGTCTCGAGACGAGAGAGCCCTGGGACAAAACAGTGGGGTTATGCTACCACATGTCATGTCAGGGGTTACCTGAGCAAGTACAAAAACAGCTTAAGAAGCTAGTGGGGATGGAGGCTAAGCCGTGGTCAGTATTCAGCTAACTATAGTGCACTATTTTGGCAATCAGAAAAGCAGCCAAACAGAGCTAACCCTTGGCGACTCCTCAATTAGTTCACACTTGGGGTGGTTGTCAAGCAGAGATGTTTCCCAAAGGAGTGTGGCTGCCACACTGGTAATTTGGTAAGAAAAGGCAAAATATTGGCAATAGTTCTCAATGCGCCAACCTTTGTAGTCAAAAAATGAGAACAAATACTAGTTATTTGCTGGTGAGTCAAATGATGAGACAATTAGTTGACAACAACTTGGATCATTAAAGAGCTAATGCTTTATTAATTGTTTTTATTAACCAATTTTGCAATTCGTGTTGCTTCACACTTGTATCTGCATAGATTTTCCAAATACGTATCACTTCACAGTTGTGGAAAAGTACAATTATAGATTCTCTCTTAATAATTTTGTTGTGTTGGTGTAGCTTAACACCTTTTAATAGATCACTCAGTTTATGTAACTAATCTCCCACTTCAATATATTCAAGAAATTCAAAAGAAATAGTGTCTCGAGACGAGAGAGCCCTGCGACAAAACAGTGGGATTATGTTACCACATATTATGTTAGGGGTTACCTGAGCAAGTACAAAAACATCTTAAGAAGCTAGTGCGGATGGAGGCTAAGCCGTGGTCAGTATTCAGCCAACTATAGTGCACTATTGCAGGCTAATACGAGAGAATGCCAGAAAGAAGTGTGAGGAGAGGAAACAAGATGAAGCGGAGTTAGTGCAGAAGAAATAATCTAAGTATACAATGGAAGGGGTGATGTTTACGAGCTGAGAAGGAGTAGTTGCTCAGCAGGCGCAGAACCGACCACAGATGACAGGAGGGGGTTTGCAGGACGAGGGGATATGAATCAGTGGCTGAGAGGACGAGGAGGGATACCTCTGGGAAGAGGGTTTGGACACCCAATGCAGCAGAATGCTTGAGGGTTTCATGGGGGACAGCAAAGACCAATGGGAGGTCCCGCACAATGCTGTGTGTGCAGACAGATTGGTCACATATCGTGAGTGTGCAGATACAGGGGTGGGATGCAGTAGCAGCCCACATTCCAGACAGAGCAGACTGACTATTATGCCCAAGATCGCATGTAAGTGCAGATGTACACTCCACAGCATACGCATACCCAAGACACGCAAGCCCAGCAGTACCAACCCAGGACACATGCATTACAGATGCAGGGACACATGCAGCAATCACAACCAGCACAGCAGGCACCAGTTCAACAGCACATCATACCATGACACTTGCAGGCTCCACGATGTCAGCTCCTGTGCGAAAGCTCTGAGGGGCGACTTTTGTTGGGGGCAATCCATTAACAGGGTTGGGGATGTCATTATATTCACACACTTTCTGTTCTGTTAACTGCAAATGCTTTTTATGACAACTCTCAACTGTTTTTATGCTAATTGTCACTTTAATCTGTTTGTAACAAACAACCATACTGTAAATTGCAAATGTACATTGACCTGTAATTAAGATATGTCTGTAACAAGCGCCACGATGCCCCCGGGCTGATGCGCGCTCTACAAATCCGAATCAATAAATAAATAAATAAATAGGACAGCCCACAGACAGACCTGATGTGTTCACTCCTATCTGTTACAACCAATCTGGTTGAGGAACCACGTATAGGGGTGACTGTATGTGATAAGACTTTCTTTTCTTGTGGATATGGGGGCGACTAGGTCCTATATGAGGGAGGGGAGATGCTCAATATCAGGCATTGCCATGAATGCGCAGGTATTTCCTGGGGCCACAGATTCGGTTTCTTTTACTGATGAATTACCACTTTCCATGGGAGAACATGACCTGACCATGCCACTGTTATATTCCCGACAGACACCAGTGAATATAATGGGTAGAGACATGATAAGCCAACGTAACATGACCATTTCATTCACAGACCAAGGGATAGTGTACTTAATGCCAGGGATCCATTACATGAATGTGAGGGAACTCGTCCAGACTTATTGTGGTCTGACTGTACAGAGGGGGGTTGCCAGTAGACATTGAACTGATTTCATATGGGCTAGAAGTGTTAATCACATGTTATGCATGCCCAATTAATTCCTATTCAGACCAGAGGTTCCTTTAGATGAGAAAAATGGAAAAGTGATACCAATAGCACTCACGGCAGTTATAGTGAGAGATGAGAGAATAGTACTGCACGGGACTGACGATACAGTACAATCATGGAGATCTGTAATAGCAGTGGGGGAAGGATACAGGTTGACTGACGTGACAGATGAGCTATTCCAAGACGATCGATCGGATAATGAGGTGGTGTTTGACATAAGCATTACAAATTGCGTGGAAATACATTACCAGGAAGTACCGCAGGGAATGGCTGTGCTGTAAAAACCGCCACCACCATTTCCTGAGTTAGACTTAGGGCGGGTTCCCAGTGTTTGATGGACCAATAGTCCCTATGTCGTGGGACTGTTAAAAGGGATAGGAGCAGTCAAGACAAAGCATAAACCGGGGGCTATTTTACAAAGGGCAAGACAGTATCCTCTATCAAGGGAGGCTGACAAGGGTATTTATGAGACGATGCATTAGTGAAGCAAGGTATTCTGGTACCCTCAGAATCGCAGTGCAACACCGCAGTTTATCCAGTGAAAAAGGCGACAGGGTGATCATGATATGATATGATAGGTTATTTATAACGTGCTTAATACCGAGAGGTTTCTAAGCGTGGACCCGGAGGATCGAACCTGTGTTGCTCAATGTCGTCTTGCTTCCAAGGCGAGCACATTGCCCCTGAGCTATCCTCCCGAGATCATGGCATTTTATTCAGGATTTGTGCCAGTTGAGCCAAATTGTTGAAGCAGAATTCCGGTACTCCAAACCCACCGACAATCTTGTGCAGCATCTAAAGTGAAGCTACGCACTTCATGGTAATAGACTTCAAGAACACCTTCTATTCTATACTACTTCATGAAGAGTTACAGGACTTAACGTCCTTCCTAAATAGAAACCAGAAGGGGAAACACACAAGACTCCCACAAGGTACTGCGACTCACCTTCCATCTTTAATAGGGTACTTCAGATGGATCTCAGCAACATATGGATGGCGAGCACAGTCATACAATACGTGAATGCCATTTTAATTTGTAGCAAATCGGAGGAACAGTGTGAAAATGACTTGGTATATTTGCTGGGAGTATTGGCAGAAAAGGGTTATAAGGTGCACAAGGCAAAATTATAATATTGCCAAAGGGAAGTGCTGTACATAGGGCAGTTGATAGCACAAAAAGGGTGAAAATTGACTGCAGAAACAGCTGAGGTGATCAGTAGAATGCTGATGCCAAAGGCAGTGAGGGAATGCAGCAGTAATTGGGCCTTTGCAATTATTGCAGAGCCTGGGTGTTTGACTACAGCATATAGACAAGGCCTTTGTTGGGTGGGCGCAGGGAGGCACAGAGAGGAAATAGTAAGTTGGTATGGACACAGGAAATGACTGATGTCTTCGAGGAGCTGAAGAAAGCAATATGCAAAGCTCCAGTACTAGGGACCCCAGACTACCACGACAAATTGTATTTGTTGTCACACTCCAATGGAGTAGTGATGACTGCAGTGCTCATGCAGAAGACTACCCTAGGGTAGATATTAGCTTATTATGGCAGACGTTTAGACCCAGTAATGAGTGGACATTACCCTTGTGAGCAAGCTCTGGCTGCAGCTGCATTCGCAGCAGAAAGGTCAGCGAGTATCACCATGGGGTGCAGCACCACACCTTACGTGGAGCACAACCTTTTTGCAATTCTTGAAAGACCCAAGAGTACATTGACCACACAGCGAGCTTCTGAATACGAGGTGATTGTCTCAAATCCAGCGATCAAGGTAGTGAAGTGCAGGACTGTAAATCCGGGAACATTTTTAGCTGAGCCATTAGAAGAGGTAGGTTATGTACATGACTGTACTACATACATGGAACAGTATGACGACTTTCCCAAGGTGGGGAAAGCCACTTCAGGGGTATAAGGAAGGCATGGTATAAAGAATAGACAAACGCCAGTGATCACAGTTGATGGGGGTTTATTAACTGTATAGGTAGGTTGGAAAAACACCTAATCTAAACCTAAATCTAAGATGGGAGCAAGCTATGATCATAAAATAATAATAAGGCAGTCATAGTGCCGTTGTGTCAAATAAAAGGGCTACACTAAGAAAAACCTATTGCCAATCTTTACACTAAATACAAAAGAGTTGGGATGGGGTTCACAAGAAAGAATGAAGTGTTCAAAAATGATAAGTCAGGATGTGTTAGCTGAGGGTCTCCCTTTCCCATGTTTTGAGCATGGGACAAGGCAGGAGTCTTGAGCACGACACACCCTCAAGCTTTCCCAGCCTGAGACAACATTTATGGTTCGCGTATCAGGAACTTCGGTGGTTAAGTTTCTTTTCTACCAAAAGTGTCTTGTCCCCCAAGGACCTGATGGGTTTCAAAAATAACAAACAAAAGAAGTTCTGTTCCAAATGTATGTTGGGTGATGGTTTCACCCTTGGGTCTTCCTCTTCCAGGCACAGACCCTCAAACAGTTCTTATCAATATCACAATCTTCGGAGGTTGTTTCTCCTGCTTCCGAGGATCTGACAGGTTCAAATAACAAACAAAAAGTTATTTCGGATTGCACTTGAGGTGATGATTCTTCATCTCTGGGTCCCCCTCTTCCGGGTGTAGACCCCTCTTGAATATCAGCCTCCCTCCCGTCAGGTTCAACTATGGCTTTTCACAAATCAATTTCTCTTTTAGCACTCACAAATCTTAATGTCTTTTTAAACAGTTCACTGTGGACATCCTTCTCCTGGGTTCACTTTTGTCAACACAATGGGCCTCATTACACGGTAGGCGGAGGACCAAGGTGCTATTAGCACCTTGGTCCATGCCGGTAAAATACTGGCAGCGCCTTGGTGGAAAGGGGAATTACCGCCCTATTCCAAGGTTGGCGGGTGGTAATTCCCCCTTCCCCCATTGCCCTTCCCCATTCCCATTTTTGCCCCATAGGGCTCTATGGGAATGGGGAAGGCGCTAATTACGATGCCGCAAATTGCGGTACCGTAATTAGCACCTTCTGTCCCTTTGCGGGTTGGTTTTTAACGCCTGCAAAAAGCAGGCGTTAAAGTCTCCAACCCGCAAAGGGACCTCGTAGTAAGGCGGTAAGGGTTAACGGTCACCGATACCATTAACAGTGACCGTTAACCCTTACCGCCGTCCGTGTAATGAGGCCCAATGTTTCTTGGGACTTTAGACTTTGCCCCTCTTTATTGGCATCCCTCCTCTGGGTTCACTCTTGCCATTTTACAATTCCTTTTACTTTCTTCTGATGCAGGATTTACTTCCCTCGTGTTTTCAATGGTGTGTTGTATATACATAAAGCTATATCCCACCCTATTATCTCAGCGGAAAAAAACTAATTCGGGGTGATCACTCAATTATTGCTTTACAGGTGACCTTAAAGTTGCATCAATCATCTAATAGAATTGTTTATAAACGTCTTGGAGTAATTGAGCTGGTTCGAGAGAGAAAACATTTTCAATAACATGTGCTTTTTAATTCATATAAATCAAAATAGAGAACATTAATACAAAAATACTCAGTGCTCAACATAGATGTCCGTAATGTATTCCATAGTGAACATATAATAGTCAAAAGCAAAAACATTTATCTTCATGATTCCTCACAAAAAACATTCCACAAGCTGTCAAACAAAATTAAAATTTCAAAATGTGACATTCAGAGTGAGTTTTTGAAAGGGAAAAATTTGAATTCAGTTCCCTGATTTGACCCCCTATAGTAGATATCTTGAAAAAAGCTCCCTATTTCGTTTCCTTGTGATTTTTCAGCTTTGGAAGACGAAGCAGGGGTTAGTGAGGGTTCTAAGAATTGTTCTGGGGCTTTGCTTTAGCCACGTATCTGGGTCTTATCTGGTAAAAGAATTCTTTGCCTACGTGGGGCTTGGTTTTCAACTAAACTTTCCACGTTTCGGCAGTCAATCTACTTTATTGTTCGTCCGCCTTCATCAGGGCGTCTTATTTGAAGACCCTGTATGCATATGAAAAAGAAAAGGAAAAAGGAAGGTTTTAAGATTCCCTCTCTCAATGTAAGTCAGTATGTGTCTGACTTAATGCAGTGAGAATGAAAACCTCTGATGTATCGGTAGTAGCTTTTACCTGCCGATAGCTTGATCCCAAGTCTTGGGTCGTGTCTGGTCTGGCGTCCTAGGCCGTCCCTCAACCTAGTGTGCGGCTGCCGTTACACTTTTGTATTCCCAAAAGTTCTCAAAAGGGTGATCCAGAGTCACTTGTTCCAATTCTCGTGATTCTTGTCCCTATAGTAGTGAGACAAAAGAGACAGAAAGGGCTCGGATTAGAGATTGCCAAGGGGTTTGGTCATGGGAGTTATGAAAAGTGGTGGCGCCATTTTGGAAAATTGTGGGGCCCTGGTGAGTTACCTGGCAGTAGGTCCCAACTTCTAGAATTGTGGAGAGGCCTGGGGAGGTGGCTGGAAAAACATCCCAGGCAGTGCAGAATATTGTCTCCTACTTAGAACTGGTCCAGTGGCGAACTTCTGCAGCTCTGCAAGAAAACCCATGTACCACTGTGGATTAACTGCAGCTGCTGGTGTAGAGCATACACGAGATAAGCAAAAAAGCAGGTCAGAGCTGTACCTGCACGTGAATAGCTGTGTGGTCGCGTTGCCCCTGGGCTGCCGTGGTCGTTCCTAGTATGGTTCTCTGCGGTCTGGGGGCCTGTGAAATATACGAACCTCATTACTATCCAGTTGCTAAAGGTGCATTTTGTGCGTGTGTCAAGCTGCGCACCTTTTATCTAAAGAATGCAAAATGCTACTTAGAAAGTTAGCCGTGTATAGACACAAGTGTTCTTGTCGGCAGATGACTCAATATGTGTCCCGTTAGTAAAGGGCGGTGTGATTCTGCTTACCTTATTCAGCCCTGCGAGGTGCCGCCAGAATGCAGATGCACTCGTGTGTGTCTCTGTGTTTAATTGTTACAGCGTCTTCTCCGGGTCGAGTGACTCGTTGCTATGGAGTTGCCAGCTAGGGCGCTGCGACCTGATTGGAGCACGTGGCCCCGGAAGTTTCGTAACGGGAAGGTCTACCCGCCCTATTGTTTATTGTTGACATAGCGACAAAGCTGCTGCCGTTTGTGCATTAACTTTGAGTGAGCGTCTTATGGAGTCAATAGCAGTGTGTAGCTGCGGGTTTTCCCGTGAGCAATAGAACACTGTTTAGTTTGCTATGCGGACATATCTATTCCCAGCCAAATCGAATGTATATGGCCGTAAGTCAAAAAATAATAATAAGTAATTGGTGCAGTGTACTGACCCTTGTTTGAATTGAAGAGACTATGCAGTTTAAAAATGGGGGGTGCCGCCTGTGTGTCGTGCATACAGAAATATATATATTTTTTTTCTGTTTGACCACCAATGCATTTATTCTTTTTTTCAAAATTCTTTATTTTAATTCTAGCAATTAGAACAGGACTGAACAATAAATCACAAAGTATCATAACACAGCATAAAGGATATAAACATGTAGGAATAGAAAAAGAAAGAAAAAATAAAATAAAAAAAAACTTAAATATACAATTTAACGATGAACTAGTACCTACTCAAAAAAGCTCCCCAGACCTTTGTATATAAACTCAATTTTCCCATTTTTCTGTATATACATTTCTCAATATTCACTAAGCAGTTCATTTCTGTAATCCAATCCTCAAATATTGGCGAGACACACGATTTCCAGCTCCTCAAAATCATTTTTTTGCAAATAGAAGCACCTCTGAACAAAAATGTCTTTTCTGATAGTGAAAGGTCGTCAAGTAAATCATGGCAGCCTAGCACCATAGTCTTAAAATCCAAGTCAACATTTTGGTTCAGAACCCCGAGACAAATAATACAAACCTCATGCCAAAAACCACGAACCCTCACACAGTCCCACAGCAAATGTTCCATACTGCCTTTCTCACTCCAGCAACACCAACAAACATCAGAATCAGACAAACCTCTATTTTTAAGCCTTTCCGGGCTCCAAAAAACTCTATTGAGAATTTTAATTTGTCTCGAACGTTCAGTCAAACTTATCGAACAAAGCTTCACATTCGCACACATCACAAGCCACAGGTCAGAAGTGATTTCACAACCCACTCTTCTGCTCCATTCATTAAATAATTCAGTATTCTCCTTATAATTCGATACAATTCAATGATAAACCCTACTCGCAAGTGACTGAACGCCAGTAGTGAAGTTCAACATTCGCATCCCCGTCACAATGCACTTCCCCAATACATCTCTTCAATTTCCTGAAGTCCGAGATAGAAACATTTTCAACAGTAAAAGTAGCACTTAACTCAGCAAAGTCAATACATTTTCCATCTTTAAAAATATCACTAATCCATTGAATTCCGCCAAGAAAACACTCCGGCCAAAACAACAACTTGCCATTGTCCGTTATAGCTTTATTCAACCACAGAGATGCATCAGGCGATTTCAGAGCAACCGAGCCACACATATCATAGATATTCTTCCAAACGTCTCTTAGAAACTCCGTCAAGGGGCATCTACTACCATGTTTGCTAACAGTCGTGAATATCGCTCTTGGGGCGAGTGGGCCCATCACACTTGCCTCTGCCATCGCCCACACACTATGAGAATCCTTTAAAAAAGGAAGAAAAAATTGGCACGAGAAGGCCAAATGATATGCCTTAAAATTTGGGACACCTAGTCCCCCCTTCTCAACCGGAAGCTGGAGTTTCCAAAGCTTCAGTCTTGGCGGTTTCTCATCCCAAAGAACGGACTGGAGAGTGGTATCAATCAACTTCCAAAAAGATTGACCAATTTTCAGGAGAAGCATACTCAGAATATAATTAATTTTTGGTGCAGCATTCATCTTTAGCGCATTTACCGTACCCCACAGAGATAGATGCAATACCGACCACCTTTGGACGTTCAATTTCAGTTCCTTACAAACCATACCCATGTTCTCTTCAACCATATCACTGACATCCGGAGTCAACCAAACCCCCAAGTACTTCAGTTTTTTTCTCACACCATTGAAATCCAAACCCCACCACCAAAGACTTATCACAATGTGCAGTCACCGGCATTACCTCCGATTTAGACCAGTTAATCTTATATCCAGCCACTTCATGAAACCAATTAAGTGTGTTCATCAACGAATGCAAAGACAAATCCAAGTTCCACAAAACTAATAAAAGATCATCTGCGTAGAACCAAATCTTCTGTTCAACACCGTGAAAGGAAACACCTTGCAAATTCAAATCACATCTCAATGCAATAGCCAGCGGTTCAGTGGCTAGGACAAACAACAATGGGGACAATGGACAACCTTGCCTAGTGCCCCTATGTAAATCAAAAGATTCCGACAATAAGCCATTAGTTTTAACATCGGCTGTGAGGCGAGCATATAAAAGGGCCACCCACGCAATGTATTCTTCTCCCATGTTCATATTTCGTAAAACCATAAACAAATATTGCCAGTTAATTCGATCAAATACTTTCTCAGCATCTAGGGAGAAAATCGCCACGTCTTCATCTAAATCCTGTGCAATTGACATGGTCAATAACAAATTCCTGATATTACTGGAAGTCCTACGGCCTTTAACAAACCCAGATTGGTCAGTGTGAATAAGCTTCGGCATGAGTTGTTCAATACGTAAAGCAAGTAATTTAGCCAAAATCTTATTGTCAGTGTTTATCAAACTGATTGGTCGATAATTTGACGGCAAGTTACCATCCTTGCCCTTCTTTAAAAAGACCGAAATAGTAGCATGGTTTGTAGACGAGGGGAGAAGTCCAGCTTCCTTGGATTCAGTATACATATCCTTCAAAAGACCCAACACCCTCTCTGGCAGAATTTTATAGAACCCAACCGGTAAACCATGAGGTCCCGGAGTCTTCCCAGAAATTAATTTACCAATTGCAAACCTGATTTCATCAATTGTGACCTGTCTGTTCAACTCTTCCTTCTCATCACAATTAACCTTTGGAACATCCAACCTGCGCATAAAATGTTCACCTTGACCAGTAACATCAGATTCATTTCTATATAAATCAGCATAAAAGGTCTTAAAGACTGCATTAATCTCACACGGATTAAAAGTGGTCACACCATTCCCATCCTGAACTGAAGTAATGGCACCCTCAGAGTGATGTTGTCTCAATCTGTAAACTAGCCACTTATCGCACTTTTCGCCTCGTTCGAAATAAGTACACTTGATCCTATTCAAATCGCTATTAGCTTTCATACTCAAAATGTCATCCAGTTCCTTCTTCAGCTTCCTTAACTCATTCCTCTTACCATCATCATTACACACCAATTCTCTCGTCACCTCAATAATACGAGCATCAATATCCGCAGTCAACCTATCCATTTTCTTCTTTTTGCTGCTAGACAAACTTAGAGCAAGACCTCGCATTGTACATTAAAAGGCCTCCCAGATAGTAATTTTACTAAATTCTTCCGAAGTATTTTCCAACACAAAAAATTCAGCTTCAGTCCGAAGCTTCTCCAATAGGACATCATAATATAAAATGGATGTATTCATTTTCCATTGAAACGATCTACAGCACTCAAAGTTCAGAGCTACCCTCATAAAGACAGGAGCATGATCAGTAACAGCAATCGAGCCAATACTGCTGTCCAACAAATTCGCGGTCATCCCACCCGCCGTGAGTAGCATATCAATTCTCGAATAACTAGAATGCGAGCCAGAATAAAAGGTAAACTCCCTGACATCAGGGTGTTGCAGCCTCCAGCAATCTTTCAAATCAAAATCCTCAATAAGAGTCCTAAATGAACGATAATGAACATCTTTCCTCTGAATCATCCACTGAGTTGAACGATCAATAGAAGGATCATAAACCAAATTAAAATCGCCTCCAATCAAAATATTGGGACAATCCAGATCAAGCAAAAATTGTGACACATCCCTATAGAAGGAACCATCATCCATAGATGGAGCATAAACACTGCAAAACACATTCTTAGTCCCCTGAATATCCATCAAAAGAGCAACCATCCTGCCTGCTTTATCACTGCAAGATTTCAAAATCTTAATCGGCAAACCTTTTTGAACAAGAATTGCAACACCCCTGCTTCTACTGGAATAGCATGAGGTGAAGGCACTGCCAACCCACCTCTTCTGTAAAACACTTACATCCTCTTTCAATAGGTGAGTTTCCTGCAAAAAACAAACATCACATTTCATATCCTCAATACAATTAAGAATCTTCTGCCGTTTCACCGGATTATTCATACCATTAATATTCCATGAGGTGATCGAAAGACGCCATTCCCTGCTAGCAGACATAGTGAAAGGTCCGAAATGAAACCAAAAAGGAAGCACTAGTTCAAAAAACAAAACAAACAAAGAAAATCCTAACCCCCTAAAAAAGAAATATGACGCCAACGTTACAAGCGCTCAAGAAAAAAACCCCAATACCTCTGACACCCCTCCCGAATAAGATTACAATTGCCCATACATGAACACAAGCATCACTGCTGAAAACCAAAAACCAAATTGCAATCCCTAAATCCATATACATACCTCAACAAGAAAAAACAACCACAAAGCAATTAGCCAAACCATCTGTAAATAAATAAATAAACAATAAATGTCCCCTCATCCCAGCAGTCAAAACAAGCTGATACACGTAGCCCACAACAAATGGCACATCCAGATCACGGCAGCAAGGGCACAGTACCCCAATAGTGCCAATAAAATCTCCCCAGACATAGCAGATAGTGCACCGCCGCAAACAGTCAACACGTGGTGTGCAGTATGATACAATGAAGAGCTGCATATTCCCCATATCATAACATGAGCCGACAGCCAAAAAAACACTTACCACACCACATGCCAGGAATACATAGAGATGCGAGAGTACTTAACTCAAGAATAAGTAATTATCAATCGGAACCCTCCAATGTAGCAATGAAAAACTATCCAGGTCAAATGGCAACCACAATCAAGTACTAAATGCAGTATACTAGTGAACTAACACACTAAATAACATACTTATTAAGATCCCCATCATTACCTAAGCCCAATGATGGAAACGGTATATAGCAATTAGCCCTGGCCACTTTGTGCTAGTATCCAGAAGGATAGATTATTGTATATATAAAATAAGCAATATCACGTGTTTTTGAAAATAAAACCATAGCAAACATTAACTAACACTGCAACCACCATCATAAAAGAATTGCACCCGCTACCCCCCTCAAACTGATACAAACAAAGGCAACCATTGCAGGAACTAGAAGCGGGGGCACACTGCAAGGGCACTGCAAGGAGGTGGCAATGGCAGAGGGGGACAATACATCAAAGTATTAATTTCCATGTCCGCTCCAGTACTGGGCCAACATTTGATGCTCTGGTCCAAGTGTAATATATCAAAACGGAACTCATGAAACGAGATCCCAGTCATGTTAACATCACATTGTCATGTTATCCACCAAAACGATGATTGTCACTAAAATCACCCTAACAAGTCATGTGTCACTTACAATGCACTTGTGCTGGCAAGGGCCTCTTTTAAGTCTAATCGAGCACCTTCAGTCTTTGCAGCCCTTCGCCTCTCGTCTCCTCAACAGCCGAAAATGGGCCAGAGAGAACAGTGCAGAACATGGTCATGAAAACGAAGGTGGGGAAGTTATCCAGGGAGCCACTCAGCCTGCCAGTGAAAAGGTGAGGAGGAGTACACCAATGGTGAACGGGTTCAGAAAGTGGTCAGTGGGAGATATTGTCCGTAAAAAGATGAACAAGCTGTCAACACAATCACAACCCAGAAGAGACAGGATACAGGAGTACTGACACATGTGGAAAATCTAGGCAGCATGAAGCAGGTGCTTGCAGAAACATATCAGCCAGAAGCAACCAATGTGGAAAAAAGAAAAAAAAAACACACCCCCACAGCAGCGTTATTTCAGGTGCTCCAACAATCCATGCTCAGTATGAAAGAAAATGTAATGTCTCCACTCAACACGTTGGGCAGTCAGATACCGTGATCGACCGTAATGTGGTGGCAGCACTGGGGTCCAAATATAGTACAATGGAAAAGTGTCTGGGAGCCAATAAACGGTGACAAAGGTAGATGATAACGTGGAAATGTAAGCCCCACGGCTGGAATGGAAATGGCATTTGCTAAAAGAACAATGCCCTGCAACCCCGATGCAGGTGGCCCCTCCCAAGCATGCTGGAAGGAGTTCACGCCTCGGGAGTTGGGCATTTCGTGGCACCAGACCCCAGCACAAAGGATTTCACTGGAGGAAGGGGAGGGGACTGTATATGTATGCGCACGCTCCCCAAAGAGGGCCTTTGTACACTCGAGCATCCTTTTTCCTTCAGCAAGCCCTGAGAGAACAAAGGTCAGCCAGCGTAACAGCTGGAGACCGCAGGCATTCAAACGCTGCTCTCCTGCCCCTGCAAGCCCTGCACACTGGAGCAGACAGCCGCCACGCTCCCATGAACGGCCCCTGTCCTCATAAGCAGCTGATTCCTCTCTGCTGCCACACACAGTCTCAGTCAGAGAGCAGGCCACGCAAAGAAAGGAGAGGGGTGGAGAAACGTCTATCCACAATACACCTCACCGTGTCCACACCATGTTCTGCCATTCGAGCGACGCCTACACTCCCCAGCAGCTCCACAATAAAACGTTCCCATTTTCCGGTGAGCACACGAATCCTGAGACAGACATCCGGGCACGTGACTGATCAGCTGGTCAGATGAACGATGGTTCTTTCTTCAAGTAAACAAGCTTCCTCCAGCAATTCCGAGCCAAGATTCCATGAAAGACAAAACGTTTAACTGCAGCATATAACAGGTGCCATTTTACTGTTAAAAAATACAACTCCAAAAACACTGAAAACGGAGTGTATTCGCCAAATAACACAATTAATCAGCAATATTACGTGTCTTTTGAAAATCCTCCAACCAGGAAAACGCCTCCTTAGGGTCAGATGTAGTTTTATCACCCTCTGGCAGCATCAATGTTAGTAAATTAAACTTATTCAAGTAGACCCTCACTTGAAGCTCCCTTGCCAAGTCTTTCACACCTTTAAAGGCTCTCCTAGCCTCCACAAGTTCCTTAGGATAGTCAGGATAGGTATACACGGATTTACCTTTGAAGGAAGCAGCTCCTCTATTCCTAGATGCAGTCAAAAAGGATTCCCTTTTCCTGGAGTGAGTGAAGGATACCAATATGTGCCTAGGTCTGGAACCAGGGGCTTGACCGACTCGGTATGCATGATCAATGTCATTTTCACTGATGTTATCCACTCCATAACACTCTTTAGCAATCTGCATAACCAGTGGTATCAATTCCTCAGCCTTGGGATCAGCATGTTCCATAACTCCAACCAGTCTGATATTCCTTTCCCTAAATTTCAAATCCATTTCCAGGCGTTTGCTTTTCTCACACTGTAAATCCGTTTTCAGATTTTTATAGGCTCTGTAACTCCCTGCCATCTCAGAACCCATAGTAGAAGATTTTTTCTCCAATTCAGATACTCTTGTATCCAGATGTGCAACTGTTAGATTCATCTCAGCCATGGTTGTCTTCACTTCAGCCATGTCCAGAGCAACTTGTCTCATGAATTTGAACAAATCCTGAATGCTGGGATTCTCCTCATCCATATCTGAAAGCTGCTTTTGTTTTTTAAATGAAGGATTTTCAGGTTCCTGAATTTTCTTCTTAGAATTCATATTAGTATGAAATAGCTTCAGGGAGGGACCAGGAGCTGCAGGTTCAAGCTGCTTCCACCTTGGCCAACATTCCGGAATCCTGCATACAGAAATATATACTTGTCATATGGGTTGTGAACTGCCCTATTGTACACAGTGGGCATATGTGTGCAACTCAGTTGATTGGTACTGGCTAGTATCAATCTGTAATGCAGCACGGGGTAAAGAAGGAAAGAAAAAAGAAAGAAAACCAGCAAAACAGGGTCATGTTGTGCTACCCCGTGCAGGGGGTCTCAAACCAGATGCTGCCTTTGAGCCGTGTATCTGGAGAACGCACTCCCTTGTCAAGGTGTTGCCTGACAGTTTTGTGTGGATATATATCATTCCTGTATCTACACGTCACCTCTCAGTTCAGTTCGCATATGTGTGCAACTAAATTAATTGGCGCTGGCTAGTGCCAATCTTTATGAAGAACGGCATGAGGACAGAAAGAAAGAAAGACAGGAAGGCAGGGTCGTGATGTGCTTGCCCCGTGCGGGGGGTCTCAAAACAGATGCTGCCTGTGAGCCGTGCATCTGGAGTGTGCACTCCTTTGTCAATGTGTTACATGCCAGTCTCGTGCGGGTATCTATCGTGTCTGTGTCTATAAGCCACCTCTCCTTTTCTAGAGACTAGAGTACGTGCACTAGACTGTATGTTAGAGAGGAGGACTTTTTAGTGCATTACTGGCTGAAAAATGTCATTTAATTCCTGATGGTAAGAGTCTAATCGGTGAATCCACCTGGATTCATTGTGTAATAAACTGTGGCCCTCATTACGACCCTGGCGGAAAGTGACTGACCGGACCGCCACAGCGTAAATAGCGTTTCCGCCATTGCACGAAGGAGCAAAGTGCGGCCCATTCCGACCCATCGGGCACGAGCACCACGGCATGGCGGAAGTGCAAAGTCCGCGATGGCGGAAAAGACCCCAAAACGGCCCACACCGCCGCCGTACGGCGCCCTAGGTGCAATACCGCCACCCATCACAGCGGACACCGCAGTGTGCGCCTACCGGAAAGTACGGTGACCGGAAATATACGGAAACGGAAGTTAAAACATGGGCCCGGAACGGGAAACATCCCGCGTACACCTATAAAACCACTAAAACCACACAACCACTAAAAACACTACCCTGAGACACACCCCAACCCGTCATCCACCCTAGCGAAACCAAGAAAAATGGGAAAAGTAGCGAAGAAAGCGTGCGACCGCAAGCGGCAGGTCCACTTCTCCCGTGAGGAACTCACCGTGCTAACAGAGACCCTCCAGGAGAATGCTGCCGTCGTCTTCTGCACACAAATGACCAGGACGGCACTTGCAAACAAGAAGGCCATATGGGCTCTGGTGGCACAGCGGGTAAGTGCGGTGGGGACCGCACCCCGCACCCCACAGCAATGCCGAAAGCGATGGGACGACCTGCGGATACGCGTCCGCAGCATACTCTCTGCCAACCGCAACATTGCCACAGCCACCGGGGGAGGTCCTGAATCACCCATCAAGTTGACCCCCTGGGAAGAAATCTGTGCCTCCACCATCGGAATGGAGAGCATAGAGGGAGTCGGAGGGATGGAGAAAGGAGTGCAGACATCCGAAGATTCAGGTAGGTGGGCCAGATAAAACAATGCCAAATCCACAAAGTCCAACCATGTGAAGTACCATGTGTCCACATAGTGCAACAGAAACACATGTCCAGGAGAACGTCCACACACATCGGCCTGATAGCGCACGTTAAAACCCACAATAAATACATAAATAATTAAAAACCCCTAAAACACGCACTACACGTGCAGCAGGCACACCCTAACTGCAGGCTGCCAAACAACTGCACCCTCACTCCACACACAAATGAAAGCACCTCCAAGGCCCCGACCCAAATCACCCTCAGGTACCACCCCAATGCATGTGATACAATGCCATTCCAATTCCCACAGACCCATCAATAACCCTCGCCCTCCTTTACTCCACCACAGGGTCCGATCCAAACGACGAGCTTCAGGACACCCCTACCAGCACACCTGCAAAGAGGGCCAAGACCAACGGCCAAAGACCCTCCACCTCAGCTGCACGCAACAAGACACGGCAGCAGCACAAATCAGGTGGCAGCACAGAGGAGGGAACATCAACAGGCACCCCAGCAGCCAGCATGCCCACACCACCACCACCACAGGTCCCCCCAACGGATGCCACAGAAGGCACTGCCTCTGGTGGCAGCAGCACCATAGGTGACACCCCATTGATGGCAGCATGCTCCGACACAGAAGACGGGGATGTCGAAGACAGATCCATCCATGACCTGTCCCAATCCTCCTGTCTGTCCCATCCCGTACAACATGAGGATACCACGCAGGGGCACCCACAAGACGACGACTGGCCATCCCCCACAAGCCCTGTGGCAAGGCAACATGAGGTCAACAGCCCCTCTGTGACACCCCCGCAAATGGCCATGGCCCAGCAGAGGCAACAGTCCCTCGACCAGTTAATCGTGCAACAGCAGCAACTGGCCACGCTCCTCAAGGACCATGCCGATGAATGTGGGGGCACTAAGGCAGACATAGAAACATCAACTGAGACACTTAGGGCAGAAATGGAGAGAGGTACAGAGACACTAAGGGCACAAATGGAGAGTAGCACCGAGAGCCTGGGAGTCCAAATGGAGAGAAGCACCGAGAGCCTGAGGGGGGAACTGCATGCGACGTCCAAGGACGTATGTGCCGAACTTGCCGCAGTGCGCCGTGTGCTCACTGAGCTCTCGCAAACCCTTAGGGACATGCATGGACGTGAGCAGGCAGAGACATCATCCGTTGCAAGTTCCGTCCAGGGCAGCCCCCAACGTAGATCTGGGAGGAACCTGCGCTCCACAGGCAGGGGTGCCCCTGATACCCGCAGAGGGGGCTTGCAATAGCGACTGCCCACTGACAACGAGCATCTGTGGACACTGGTGTTCGGGGGGGAGGTAGGAGGGTGGAGGGGGTGTGTTGGGCTCACTTGGGTGGCGGGTCGATAGGGTGTACAACATGATATCACATATGCCATAAACAGTGCACGATCAACCAATGAGATGTGTGGACATTGATCTTTGTGTACTAGGCCATCATAGGCGTACAGTCCATATTGTGCATGTCCCAGACACACACAGTGCCACGAGTCCCGTGTCCATGTATCAGCCACCAGGCGTGAGTGCTAGAAGCATACATCAATGAGATGCTGACGAATGTCACGGCCCTCCGGTGCCTCGCAGACTCCTTGAGGTGCTGCCACATCCCCGCCCTCATCATGACCATCATCAGGTGCTTGCAGTTCTGCGTCAGGGGGCATGGGCACATTTCTACGTACGCACATGTTGTGGAGCATGACACATGCCATCACCATCTTTGCAACCTTCTCATGGCGGTACAGGAGTGCCCCGCCAGACCTGCTGAGGCAGCGGAAACGACCCTTCAGTAGGCCGAATGCCTGTTCTATGACTACACGGGTACGTGAGTGGGCATGGTTGTAGTCCTCCTCATGCTGGTCCCGTGGGTTCCGGACTGGTGTGAGGAGCCATCTCTTCAGTGGATATCCAGCATCACCTGTATGTGGACGAGAAACGTATGATGTGGAATGCCATTGCTACGTACGCACACCCCCCCCCCCTTCCTGCCAGGTCATTGCCGAATCACATACCCCACATTATCATGCATGTAATGAGACTCACCGAGTAGCCAGGATCTGTTCCCTGCGTGTCGCTCCATGTAGCGTGGTATTGTAGAGTTCCTCAAGACCATAGAATCATGGGTTGATCCAGGGAATCGGCCACAACAATGTGTAATGATCCTGTTGGAGTCACACACCATTTGTACATTCAGAGAATGAAATTGTTTTCGGTTGCGGTACTGGGCCTCCATGGCATGTGGGACGACCAATTCCACATGGGTGCAGTCGATGGCACCAATGCAACCCGGTATGCCGGCAAGTGCATGGAATCCCACTTTTGTGTTGGTAATTTCCTGCGCCGAGCGTGGTAGGGAGATGTAGTCGTCTGCGTGCTGCAGGAGGGCATCGAGCACTTGCAATAGTGTCCGTGAGAACAGTGGCTGAGAAATGCCATGCAACTGTCCGACTGTGTGCTGGTAGGTGCCTGTGGCCAGGAAGTGGAGTACAGACACCACCTTCAGTAGGGGTGGGATGGCGGTTGGGCTATCTATCATGCTGACAAGGTCAGCCTGTGTCATGTCCACAATGGCGGTTATGGTGTCCCGGTCCAAACGGTAGAGGGTGTGGATCTGCTCATCAGTGAGGTTGAACGGATGTGCTCGGAGGCGTGGGATTGCGGGCTGCCTGCGTGGTGGTAGTGGCTGTGCTGGCGGCCCTTGCTGGCCCTGCCTTGCCCTCCTCCTCCTCCTGCGTCTCCTCCGTGCGGCCGGTTGTAGTTGGTGTTCGTCTTCTTCCTGGAGTTGGAGTACTTGCAGTGCTATCAGGTCCCCCAGGGCCAACATCGCGAGTCCTGCCGGTAGCATTTCGGTGTGGTTGTGGGAGGAGACTGGCTGTGCAATTTATGTGTTTTCAGGCTGTATGGCCTCCACCTGTGGTGATTCATTCCACCTGTGCAAACTGCTCTCCCCTTTGGCCGAGCACGTCCCGCACACAACGCTGCAATTCGGGGAATGGCATCTTGCTATTGCAATCATGTATTTGTACCCGATGGCCGTGTAACATTGGTTGATATGTTCATTCTGCTATGGTCCCATTGTTTCACATACTATCTGTGCAGTCGCGAACAGACTTGTGAAGGGTCAGTGGTACGTAGTACTCGAGTAACGGTGGGCCCTCATGCATCACTGTACCGAGTTGCAACGACGGGCGGGGCGTCCCATTTGTGGGTGAAGGCAGTTGCCATTTTCACACGCAGCCGCACTAGATGGATTAATTAGTGATTTCAAACGGCCACAGATGCCTCTTCGACGTGATGTTGCAAATGAGGAATTCGAAGGGCGGCGCTTTCGGTTTTCAGCTAGCGGCGGGGAAATGCCCACAGGTCTGACTGCAAATATAACGTACTATTGTTCAATGTCCTTGGGACAGGGGCCATGGCGAGGATGCAATGATTGATATGAATGGTTTGGGATGCGCAATAGCGACGTGGGCGATGAGGCCGGACGTTCCCAAATACATGTTACTTCACAACACTGGCATTACGGGCTGGGGCACTGTGGATTTTGCAGGCTGCATAACGCACAGACTCAATGGATATTTCTAATGTTATGTGAGTAAATATTCAGGCGTTTTAATCCCGGGATGAGGGAATGATGAATGGATGCATGGGCAGGTGATTTGATACAGAGTTTGCCATGTACAGAGCTTCTTGGAATCTATACGCCTCCCCTACGCTATGTGATGCAGGGCTGCCATAGTGGGACCATCGTCTATCTGGCCTTGTTGAGCCCTCCCTGTCTCGACGCGCCCTCAGACACTTGTGTCCATGCACGTTACCAATCCCATCTGATGGATTCTGTTTTGACAGACGCATGCACAGGTACACTCGTTTGTGATGGTGTTTACACCTCGATATAGATAGTTATGAGTCGCAAGTGGTTTTTGGGTGGTGATGAACCTTTGGAGTGGGCTAGCATGCATATGGCTGTGGATTTAGTGTGATCATTGAAGTGAGTTGTTCGAATGTAGTTCTGATGGCCATTCTGTTCTTTTTCTTTTCTTTTGGTTGACAGGTATCTCCTCCCCTTTTGCCACTGCCATCTGTATGCCACTCCTGCAGATGGGTTTTACTCCCGACACCTGCTGCTTCGTGTTAATCAGTGGAGCAGCATTACGATCTTATGGGACGATCGCCAATGGGCCACATGCCCTTACGCAGTACTGGTGGCTCGGAGCAACATTTCGGCCTTTCAGCTGGACTAGTGCCTCCCCATTGGGACGGCCCTGCGGTTCTGTGCGCTTCCATGTTGCCTTTTCGTACGTGAATGTGGCTCTGTGTACCATGATGGAACAGGGCGTCACACAAGTAGTGGCTGGTCATTTCTTGCGGATGCAGCCCACAATGGTGAAATGTGTTTTGGAGTTCATGGCCTGATGGCTGTATGGGCTTGGTGATTTTGTTGTGCATTAAATTTCTATTCTGATTTGGCCCGTGTAGCGTTCTTCTTTGCAAGTGATGTGGCATATTCCTATTTGGGGAGCGATGTATTGTGAGGAGATCTGCATTGGGTTCCAGCTTCGGAGTTTAGTTGCGTGGTACTGTACTGGACGCGTTTGCCTACGAAGCCCGTGAGGTCAGGGATGGGGGCTGCCAATATGACTGTTTGAATGTTGTCATGCTCAGGGGCGGGGGATTGGGTTTTGTGTAACAGATGCCGGTCAGCCAGGTGGACTGGTGGAATGATGTGATTTTCTGAATATTGCTGGTCACAGGTGCCTGTGTTTGCGTGCGTTTCTTGGTGGGGGACTGTGGTCATGTCCATTGGGATGGCTTCTGTATTCGTGCCATCTGTGCCCTGCAGCTCCCATTGGCCCCTCTTGTGTTTCATTTGTTCGTTGGCATGCATGGGTGACTTGTACATTTCAATGGTTGCATTGTGACTTCATTGCACCTACGGGGAGTTGTACTTTGTGGGCAGGGAGCGGTGTACAGGCACTCAGTGGGGCCGTTTACGGTTGATTCGCGATGCCGTACTTCTCACCATGGCGGAATGGTTCATTCCGCCATGCTTGATGGCGTTAGGTACATGTCCGCTAGGGTCGGAATTAGCGTACCCTTGCGCCATGGTGGTGTTTACGGTTTGGCATGGCGCGCGCGCGCGTGCTTGGTGCAGTTAGCGTTGGCGTTCACTACGGTGTCGCTAATGGCTTCGTACTTTGCGGTGACGGGTCATAGTCGCACCGAGCGCTATTCGATGGCGGTATTGCATTTCCGCCATCGTTTTCCGAATTCCGCCAGGGTCGTAATGAGGGCCTGTGTGTTAAATCAGCTCCACCCTTTATTTTCTCTAGTACCCACCATTTGACATCATTAGGTGAGTGTCTATCTTCCACGAAGTGTGACACCAGAGGTGCTGACAATGTTTTGCAATGAATTTTAGATCTGTGTTCCGAGATCCTTAGGTGTATTGATCTCATTGTCTGACCTACGTACCTCAAACTGCATGGGCATTCTATGCAATAAATGACTTGGGAGCTCTTGCAGTTCGCAGTCTTTCAAGACCCATTCCCTATTGCCAATCTTGAAGGTTTTCATTTTGCTCGTGAATTGGCATGCCACACAATTGCCACAGGGGTGGTGCCCTTGTATTGGCCGTAATGTTCTCTGTCCCGCTGTGGATTCTGCTTGAAAAAGGGAATGCACCAAATGATCTTTTAGGTTTTGGCCCTTTTGTACGCGAATCGTGGAGGTAGGTCCTCTGGTAAAATCAATGGTCTGTTGGTCAAAGACTTTCGACTGGGCAGGGATTTTGCTAGATCCCTGTATGACCACTTTGACCTTTGCGGCTCCCCTATGGCCTTCTGGTATCTGTAGTTTCATTCAACGCGGGATCAACCAGAGTCTCTCAAGTGAGCACCCACGTGGTGTTGGCCCCCTCTGCAACTGGTGTTCCCTTAACAATTTACAGTTCTTTGAATTTTCCTCAATGTGCCACTTTGCAACTATCATTCAACACAGTTCGGTTTCTTTATTGGTTCCCCTTCGATTCACAAGCACTGATGAACCGATTGGCTTTTCACTCGATCTGGAGACAAGGCGAGTACCACAGTAGCAGGTGTCTCACTCTGTCCTGCTTATCAGTGTAGGGACGCTCCGTGTACCAATGACATCTGCTGCAGCACACTCAAGCTATTGTTCTCAGTCTTATGGTTCCTTCTCCGGAGGCCTCGCAGGTCTGGGTCAGAAAAGGCAAGGTCACTTCTCTCCTTGTCGCCCCTTCGATACTTGCCGCCTTTCTCCTCCTCTTGATCTGCCATGCTTGGATAGCTCTCTCGTCATGCGCTCTGCCTTGCTCGTACTGTGCTCTTGTGCTCCACCTTTTATCCCTGTGGGGAAGAGAAAGGGCCATCAGGTGTGTGTGATTCTGCTCAATTGCCTGACTTGCCTGACCCTTGTGTCGGGACATGTCAGGTAAACAGCTCTAGAGTTAGTCTGCTGTCTTTCGTGGTTCGCAAAAGTGTTTGTGTGGAAAAAGGGGGGTGTCAGTGTTTCTGAATGTCCTACATGGTAGGATGGGGAAAAGGTGTTGGAAGAATGGGGATACCACGTCTCACCCACCGATGCCCCACTTCCACTCCCTGAGGTCCCCCATCCAGGTGATCCTCCCTCACTGGTCCACCCCAGGAACTGGATCCAATAGCGATGGCTGTGTCCTGGCCACCTGGGTAACAGATCCCCAGGGACTAGCTAGAGAGACACCTTCAGGTTTCTCACATACCCTTCCTCCATGCGATGTAGCCACATTTGTCTCAGAGGGGAACCTGGGAAGAAAATCTACATTTCCCTGGTACTTTCCTTTTCTGTGTTCCACATTGAAACAAAAGGGTTGTAGGTCTAGAAACGATCACATGACCCGAGGGTTGGAGTCTTTGTGTTGGCTAATCCAAACTAGAGGTGAGTGGTCAGTAACGAGAGAAATTTTGGCCCAATAGGTAGTAGCTAAGATGGATAATGTCCCACTTGATGGCCAGGGCCTCTAATTCCAACAGTCGTTTTTTTCATGTGGGAACAGCTTGCGACTGGTGATTAGTATGGGGTGTTCTAATCCATCGAAAACCTGGGACAGGAAAGCTCCTAACCCTGTAAGGGAGGCATCTGTCTGTAAGACAAACTCTTTACAGAAGTTGACTGCCTTCAGGATTGGGGTCTGGCATAGAGTCTGTTTCAGGGTCTTATAACATATCTCATCCTCGTCACTCCACCAAAGGTTCTTTGGTTCAGCATTCTTAAGTTTATCTGTCAGCGGGGCCGTTTTGTCCGGATAGTTGGGGATAAATCTATATTAATAACTGTGACAAGTGACAACAAACTGCAGGTAGGCTTGAAGGTAACTGAAAAACATTCTTTAGTTTGACTCACGAAAATAAGTTGTTTAAATCAGAGGAAAAAAAAGAATATTTCTTAGAGAAATGCTTCTATAGGATCTTTATTTGCTTTGATGCCTAGAAGGAGTTGGGTTTGTTCCGCAGTCTCTGCCTCCTAGTCCTCATATGCCCAGAGATTTCCCGAAGTTCCTGCCTCCACGTCTGTCCGGCTCTGCAATACAAACAAAAGTGATCCGATCTTTCATTCACCAGCTGTTGCTTAAATACACATGGGCCAATCAGAGGGATTTCCGGCATGCAATCTATAAAGCTCCCCCGAAGCCCCACCCCCTTTCTCCTCGTAGGAAGCGGAACTTAATGGCTTTCCATTTTGTTCCGTGCCTCCCACCATAATCATCCTACTCCCCGGGATTCCAGCCTGCAGGTATGTGGGATACTTGTGAAAGTTCGCTATTATGTCCCCATTAGGTGTTTCACTTCCTGAGTTTTGTTTATGAGCCACCCCGCTCTCTGTTGCGTCCTTTGTGGTCACAGCGCCTCTGCAGACCCTGCTTCCTCCTGGAAGTGTAAAACGGGGCTTTGTGGAAAACCCGCGCGGCTGTTTAAATTTGTCTGTAATGCTGACACCAGGCTCTTTGAAAGTTAGCGAGCCTGTTTTCCGACAGACTCCCGTGAAGTCCTCTGTTAATGGGATCAAGTGTTCCTGTTCAGAGGCTTTCAGTGACTGTTGATAGACGTCTCTGGTTTGTCCCCACCATTCCACTGGGGTGCCGTCCGACAGTTCCTCTGCTTTAGGTAGTTGCCGTGTCTGTGCCTTTTACCGGCTCTCGTCCCTCTGCCCAATGACTAAATGTGGTTCCGAGTGCTCATGGGATCCATGGGGTCTCAGAGGTTCTGAGTCCCCCTTATAATTCATTTTTAACCCCAGAAAGGCTCTAAGATCTCTTTTGGTCTTGGGAGTTGGTGTATCCAAGACAGCTTTCACCTTTTCATGTTGGGGCTGTATGCTCCCATTTGCCATAAAGAAGCCAAGGAATTTTAAAGCTGATTGGGCCAATCTGCATTTAGTGGGATTAGCAGTTAGGCCAGTGTTTCTGAGGACTTTCATGATGGTATAAAGATGGAAGGGATGGTCTTCCCAAGTCTTACTCTAAATGATGATATTGTCAATATAAGCTTCACAGAAATCTGAATAGGGTTGTTTGATTTGATCCATGAGGCATTGGAAAGTGGCTGGCAGACCGTGTGGGCCAAAAGGAAGGACTTTAAATTGGAATAGTCATAGAGGCGTCCAGTACGCAGTCTTTTATTTATCTGGCCCATATACAGGAACTTGCCAGTACCCTTTGGTTAAATCTAGGGTAGATAGAAAGGTGGCTACTCTGAGTTTATCGATTAGGTCATTGATGCGTGGCATGGGATAAGCATTGAAGTCCGAGATGGCATAAACTTGACGAAAGTCTATGCAAAATCTCCAGGAACGGTCAGGTTTAGTGACCAACACAATAGGAGAGGACCATAGACTTGAGGATGGTTCAATAATATTGGCTTTCAACATTTTGTTGACTTCCTCGATCACTATCTGTTTACAAGCTTCTGGTAGTATGTACAGTTTTAAATGAACCACTTTACCTTTAGGTGTTCTAATATAATGGTATGTGCCTTTTACGCTTCCTGGTTTTTGTGAGAACACATTGGAGAATGAGACTACTACATCTTTTAAATCTTCTTGTTGTTGGATAGATAGCTCGGGAGGAATTAAGTCAAAGTTATCTATGTCCCGGGGGAACCAGACAGGCTAATACTTTGGCATGGGTGGCTGATGGGTTCTCCTGCCACTCTTTCAACAGATGTACGTGATATAAGTGGATTTTCTGTTTTCTGTCCGGTTGGGCTACTTTATAAATACAGGGTTCCATTCACTCTACTATCTCATAAGGTCTTTGGCACTTGGAGAAAAGTTTGTTTTCTGAGGTGGGTAAGAGGACCAGTACTTTCTGCCCTATGGAAAATGTTCTTAAATTAACTTTTTTGTCATAATTGGCCTTTTGTTGGCTCTGGGCCTTTTCCATATGAGTACAAACTAAATCTCAAATCAGTGTCATATGTTCTCGCATTCTGGTGGTGGTTTGCGAGAAGGGAACAGGGGCCTCCTCTCCCTATTCCCAGGTTTCCCGGAGCATGTCCAGGACATCTCTGGGCTCTCTTCCACATAGCAATTAGAAAGAAGAGAAACCTGTGGAAGCCTGGGGGCTTTTCCTCACTGCAAATAGTGCCCATGGGATCATTCGGTCCCAGTCTTTCCCGTCTTTGTCTACCAATTTCCGTAAAATTTGTTTTAAGGTTTTATTGAATCTTTCTACCAAGCCATCGGTTTGAGGATTGTAGACAGACGTTTGTAGGGTGGTAATGTGGAGTAACTCTTTGACTTCGGCCATAAGGTTACTCATAAAATTCAAACATTGGTCTGTTAGTATTTCCTTGGGAAAACCGAACCTGGAATAATATGGTAGAAGATGTTTAAGATTCTGCTGTGTGGTATTATTCAGCATTGGAAATGCCTCTGGATATCGGGTCACAGAATCCACGATCACAGGGACATTTTTATTACCTAATCTGGATGTCTCTAGACGTTCAAGTATGTCCATACCAATTCTTAAAAAGAGGACCGCTATGATCGGCAACAGGTTCAGAGGGGCAGGTACTGGGATGTGGTTGCTGGTCATTTGACATATTTTGCACGGCTGAATCAAAGTTTTTATATTGGTGTGGATACCTGGACAGCAAAATGTCTGGGTTTTAGATTGTCCTTAATGCCCCCCGGTAAGGTGGGAATGCATGATCTCCAGTACAACCCTTTCGGTGACTCTTCGGTATTACCAGTTGTGTTTTTATTAAACCTTCTGCAGAGGTTTCTCTTCTATAAAGAAATCCTTGCTTTAAGAAGAAAAAAGTACTTCCCCTTCTCTAAGCCTTCTTCTTCCGGAATTGCCTCTAAAAAAGCTTCAGCGAGGGCTGGATCATTTCGCTGGGCGAAGGCTAGGTCGGGATGGATGGTGGGTTCTTTTCCCTTCCTTTCTTTGATGTTAAGAGATTTATCGGCTTCCCCATAGCCTAAGTTACTGTCATGATCCCAGCAAAGGAGCACAGTTCCCATTCAGGCATACCAGGGAAGCAAGGAACTTCACATCAGTCAGTGGGTCAACAGTGGCTACAAGCCTGGCACAAATGGTATTTGTTTCATTCATAGCATTGCACCCATAGGCTCACATAGCGCTAACATTGGTTTTCACACACCCAACATGGCTGCCGCCAAGTCCATTGTTAACTTACAGCACATAATACACCTATTGCAGAGGGTAACACTACTGATGATCTCCTGACAGAACCCTTCAAAGAAAAGTAAGTTCAGAGAAATTAGTTTCCATCGAATATCAACAGAATTCCATTGTTTTTTAAAAGACTTACCGAACCGAAGTAATTCCAAAACGTTTCTTCAGTCAGCTGTTTATTTCGCAGTCTCTGCATCTTCTGTCAGAAGTTCCTTCACAGCCGCAGCATCTTCTTCACAGCAGTCTTCGTTCGCGGTCGCAGAGCCTTCATTCAGAAGTTTCCTCAGCAGACTCTGCATCGTCCGAAGGTATTTCATCTACAGCTTTCCGAAAACCTGCAAAACAAAAGGTCTTTGTCATTAATGAATGAACTTATAGAAATAAGAAAAAAGTTTTACATACGTTGCTTACCTTAAGTTCCAGCAAGTTTTCTTCACTTAGTTAGTACTTTGCTTGTCTCTGAAGGCTGCAATTACTCAGTTAAGATGAATTTATGTTTGTTAAACGTTTCCTCAAACTGAGTATAGTCGCAGCCATTCCTCAGCATTTAACCATTTCGGAGAACCAAGAACCTGCAAAATAAAAGGGAAAATATTAGAAAGAGAGATCTCTCCAACGTAGGGACTGCTCAGAATCTGACGAACTATAATCTTTTCACCAAATACTTACCCAAGATAACTCTAGAAAAGGAAGGCCATTATTCTGACAAGAATCATTTAATCACTGCAGCCTTTCAAGTTAAACGTTTTCAAACCAACACGCCCCTGTAGAATGCAGGATGGAGAGCTCCACAAAACATAAACACTGGTGAGAAGGGAGGGAATATCTGGACACTGCTATACAGTTTTCGTCCAAGCAAAATTTAAATTACAGTAGTTCTATTGTTATTGTTGTCGTTTTCACGAAAAAGAGTCAAAAAAGTGCCCAAATAACAGATCCTCTGGCTGAGAAGGCAGTATGCTCCAGCGGAGTCCCAGGTAAGCGTTACAGTTACCTCTTTCTGTTTTATCTGGCTCGCTTTCTTTAAACTGAGGAAACAGAGCTCTTTCCAAAATTCCATGGACTATTTGATCTCCCTGATGTACCTCGAAGGGATGTCGTCATGATTTTGTAAGAGAACCATCACATCTCCCCCAAAGTTGGGATCAATAACGTCTGCTAAGACGTCTATCCTGAACCTCCACACTAGGCCAGATTTTGGGGCCAATCAAATGTAACACCAGGAAGGCGGTATCAGAACTAAATCTGTAGGAATCATCCCTTTTTTCCCCAGGAGGAATAATAAAAGCTTACCTACTGCTACAGAAATCAAACTCTATTGATTCCTTGGTGGCAATGGAAGGGCTGGAGGCTCTCTGATTACGTTTTTGAAATTGTAGGGATCCCCAATCTGTTGCAACTGAGTCACATCCTACTCTGACACCATATATAATGAAGGAATCAAGAATAGACAGACACAAGTGATCACAGTTCAAAGGGTGTTTATTAAACTGTATAGGTAGGTTGGAAAACTGACTAACCTAAACCTAAATCTAAGATGGGATCAAGCTACGACCATAAAACAATAATAAGGCAGTCCTAGTGGCATTGTGTCAAACAAAAAGGCCTATACTAAGAAAAACCTTTTGCCAATCCTTACACTAAATACAAAAGAATGTGGGATGGGGTTCACAACAAAAAGAATGTTCACCAATGGTAAGTCAGGATGTGTTAGTCGGGGGTCTCCCTTCCCCAAGTTTTGATCACAGGACAAGGCGGGAGTCTTGAGCATAGCACACTCTTGAGCATTACCAGCACAAGACAACAGTTCCGGTTCACGTATCAGGACCTTCGTGGTTAAGTCTCTTTTCTACAAAAAGTCTCTTGTACCCCAAGGACTTGATGGGTTTCAAAAATAACAAACAAAAGAAGTTCTGTTCCAAATGTATGTTGGATGATGGTTTCACCCCGGTTCCACCTCTTCCGGGTGCATACCCCTCAAACAGTTCTTATCAATATCAGGATCTTCAGAGGTTGTCCCTCCTGCTTCCGAGGATCTGACAGGGTTCAAATAACAAACAAAATGTTATTTCAGGTTCTTTACCCCTGGGTCCCCCTCTTCCGGGCGTAGACCACTCTTGAATATCAGCCTCCCTCCGTCAGGTTTAACGGTGGTTTTCATAAATCAATTTTTTTTAGCACTCATAAATCTTAATGTCTTTTTAACCAGTTCACCTTGCACATCCCTCTACCCGGTTCACTTTTGTCAACATACTGTTTCTTGGGACTTTATACTTTGCCCCTCTTTATTGGCATCCCTCCGCCAAGTTCACTCTTGCATTTCACAATTCCTTTTACTTTCTTCTGATGCAGCATTTACTTCCCTTGTGTTTTCAATGGTTTGTTGGACAAAGACTTTCTACTGTACAGGCATTTTGCTAGACCCCTGCATGACCACTTTGATCTTTGCGGCTCGCCTAGGGCCTTCTGGTATCTGTAGCTTCATTCAACGTGGGATCAACCAGAGTCTCTCGAGTGAGCACCTAAGTGGTGCCGGACCCCTCTGCAGCTGGTCTCCCCTTTACAATTTACAGTTCTTTGAATTTTCCTCAATGTGCCACTTTGTGACTTTCATTCAGCACAGTTCGGTTTCTTTATCGGTTCCCCTTCGACTTCCCAGCTGTGATGAACCACTTGGGTTTTTCACTTTATCTGTTGTCAAGGCCAGTGCCGCAGTAGCAGGCGTCTCCCTCTGTCCTGCTTATCAGCGCAGCACGCCCCGTGTACCATTGATATCTGCTGCAATACAGTCGGGCTATTTTTTGCATTCTTATGTTTCCTTCTGCAGAGCCGTCGCGGGTCTGGGTCAAAAAGGGCAAGGGCGCTTCTCTCCTTGTCGGCCCTTCGATACTCGCCACCTTTCTCCTCCTCTTGAACTGCCGTTCTTGGATAGCTTGCTCGTCGTGCGGTCTGCCTTGCTCATACTGTGCTCTTGTGGTCCACCTTCTATCCCTGCGGGTAAGAGAAAGGGCCGTCAGGTGTGTGTGATTCTGGTCAATTGCCTGAGTCTGCCTGACCCTTGTGTCGGGACATGTCAGGTAAACAGCTCTAGAGTTAGTCTGTTGTCTTTCGTAGTGTGTAAAAGTGTTTGTGTGGAAAAAGTTGAGGGCAGTGTTTCCAACGTGGTAGGATGGAGAAAAGGTGTTAGAAGAAGGGGGATACCACATATCACACATCAGTGTCCCACTTCCACTCCCCGAGGACCCACATCCAGGTGATCCTCCCTTACTGGTCCACGCCCAGGAACTGGATCTAATAGCGATGGCTGTGTCCTGGCCACCTGGATGACAGATCTCCGGGGACTAGCTAGGGAGACACCTTCAGGTTTCTCACAGAGGGAGAAGTGCTTTACATTGATGGATCATCGACAATAGACCGGATAACATGAGAAAAGCATCTGGGAACGGCAGTGTTGAGCCTTAAAGCAGACCGCACAGCAGAATTAATGGCCAGCACGCGATTGCCTTCACATTTTTCTGCACAAGCAGCAGAAATAGGGGCTCTCATAATGGCATCAGAAGCGCACAGAGCGCAGGAAGTCACAGTGTATTCACATGCGGCGTACGTGACCTCTACAGTACACTCTGGGCTGTCACGATGACAGATGGGGGGCTTTTGATGTGCTGACGGCACACCGGTGCAGCATACGCCCCTACTGAGTAGGCTTATAGATGTGCTTGAACTCCCAGCAGAAGTGGCGGTTGTAAAATGTATAATGCAGTCTCCCGGGCAACAAAGTAGCAGATGCAGAAGCAAAGCGTGCAGCATATTTTTGAGGACTGACAGACTTAAATACCCCGTCAAGCACATGTATATGTGTGCGCAATATGATTCTAAGGGAAGGCTATAATACGTTATCAGCTGCCACACAGATAGTGGAATTTCAGGGAAGGGCTCCAAACAGAGGAGAAAGACCTATGGATGAGAAGGGATGTTTAATATCTCCTACGGATGCTCTGTGATACAAGGAAAGCACAGGCAAGCTAGTACTCACAATAGCATCATTGCAGATTGCACTCACGCAGCTGCATTATCCTACTCATATGGGCAAAGAGGTACTTGCTGCTCACATTGGGGAAGATTGGTTCTGTCCTAATATGTCAGAGCATGTAGCAGCATTCATGGAAAATTGTGTCACTTGTAAGAAGTTCACTGCAGGACATACTTTACGTGTAGTGAGCGAGCCATACCTTGCTGTCATGACCCTTGCCGCTGGCCCTCACTGGCAAGCCAGCCTTCCAGTTAGGGTCAGGTCAAATGCCTTAAAACCTCACCCAAGACTCTCTTGGAGTCAGTCCTGGAGCCTTTGGCGCCAGGCTCATAACCATCATGAAGACCAACATTAGAATGGGACTATTTACTTGGGACTATTTAACTTGCGGGGGGTTCAGCCAACATGGAGGCACACACATAGCTCAGTTACAAGGAACTGAGCTATGCGGTCTAGTCTTTTGGGTGTGACAGGCCTGGGACTACTTTACCTGGACTACTTTGGGTGTGGCATGCCTGGGAATATTTTACCTGGACTACTTTATCTGAGACTATTTAAACCACACACAAACAGCAGAACATGCTTTGCGTTATTCTGTTGTGGGTAGCGTAACACTCACCGTGTCCAGTTCTTTGATGCCAGCTTACCTGAAACCAAGGACCTGCAGAGAGAGAAAGAACACTAAGAAACTTACCTGGAACAGTATCCTGTCTTCAATCCATTGCCAACTTCAGTTCCACTCACCTGAAGGTACGAACTCCATCATCCGGCACCGCATGCATCCTGGAATACCATAACCTGGAAAGAGGAGAAAGAAAGACAGCATTAGTAAGCGTTTACTCACGTTTCCTCCCGAATGAAGAAAGCCACACAATTCTTACCTGGGTAGTCATCTTCTGGTCAGTATCATTGCTGGAAATGGAGAGATGAGTGGGCACCACAAGGTACAAAAAAATTTCAAAATATTCAAGTCAATATCAAAATGAGGACTAAGGGTCTGATCACGACTTTGGCGGTAACGCCGGCGGTATTACCACCAGCCGTATTAGCCCTACCGCCAAACTCCCCGACACTAATAGCGCCGGATCACGAGCTCGGCGATAATGTAATTCCCAATTCCCCATTGAGCCCAATCAGGAATGCCCCATTCCCCATTGGGCTCAATGGGGAGAATTTGCGCTCTTCCCGCCGGCGGATTTCCCGCCGGCGGTAATAGCGCGAATTTTCAGAGGATTTCCCCCCAGCCAAGAGCTGGGGCGAAATCCGCCGAAGTCCTGATTTGGCAGATCCTTAAATCTGGCGGTAATAGCGCGACCGCCGGATTTAAGGGTTACCACCAAAGTCGTGATGAGGCCCTAAATGTTCCAAAAAATGCGATTTAGAAGGAGCTGGCTGTGACAAGTCTGGAGACACTCTGACTCAAATTTACAACAAAAGCTGGAGGCCAAGTAACAATACATGGTCACACAGCCGCTCACATAGGGGCCCAACCTGGGCACTGAGTTATTCAAAGTTCAAGGCAGAATTCCTTTGGATAAACAATTTTTTGATGCAAACCACCAACAGACTCTTTCTTTTTTGAATAAGCATTAGATATTTTTGATATTTGATCAAACTGCCTTGAACTTTGAATAACTCCGTGCCCAGGTTGGGCCCCTATGTGAGCGTCTGTGTGACCTTGTATTGTTACTTGGCCTCCAGCGTTTGCAGTATCATTGCTGGAACATTACGGCGCTCGGCGAGGAACATCACAACCTGCAAGGAGAGAAAAGACACAGGTTAGCAATATAAAAGGCGAAACAGCGGCGCGCATCGCGCATTAATCACCAGACAGCATTGCGCACCCCGCGCTTTCGCCTACCGGCCCATGCTCATCTTCAAACTGCATGACAACACCAAAATACCTTTCCATACCTAAAAGGAAAGAAGCAAGACATTATTATTCGAGCTAAGAGCAAAAAAAAAAAATACATTTACATTTCTTTTCGATCCTTTGGTTTTCGGTCAAATGCACTCTCACCTTTTGCATTCAATCCTTTTGTTTTCCAGACTTTAACTGGACACCACACTCGCCCAATCGCGCCTTTCTAACAGCTTCACTTCGACTATGTTGTTGTGATCCAGGTGTGCCAGGGATACCACTACATGATAGTGTTTGTGTGCCTGTTCTCTCAATGGATCGAGGCTGGTCCTTATTCACACCCTGATGCCCTCAGTGCTGCAAAATTCCTCTTTAGTGAGGCATTCCCACAATGTGGGGTGTGTGAGGACCTGCAATCGGACAGTGGGACTTTTGAGCACATCACCATCCTACTGGGCATACAGCAGAATTCTCCTGTGCCTATCACCTGCAAGTGAACGGGATGTGTGAGCCCCTCAATGGCCTACTCAAAGAAAAGATTGGAAAAATAAAAGTCACCTTAAAAAAGCATGGCTTCACTGTTTGCCCTTAGCTTTGTTCGCACTGGGCAATCAGCCCGTATCCGACCACCACTTAACGCCCCGTGAGGTGGTAATAAGATGGCACATGCGACTACCCCTGGCTCTTCCCACTAGAGCTCTGACAGATGCAAATGCAACCTCTGATGTGTCTGGAAATGAAATGTGTGGCTAGTGCGTCTTTTATGTCTCATCAACTGCAGGCGCAGGGGGAGAGGTTGAAGTACAGTGCGGAAGATACTATCCCAGCCACAAGTGAAAGACTAAAGCAATCAGTGCTTAATTCGGGAGACACAGTCCTACTCCAGAATTGTGTATGGCCCTGGTTTATACCCAGATTCGGGGACCCCTAAACTGTAGAGCAAGCAACAGAGCATGCAGTGAAACTGAATGGGAGGAAAGCGTTGAACTACATTGGAGATGTTAAACCCTGCCAAGGTGAAACCTCTTCCGGTCTAAGAGAAGATGATTTAATGCAAGAAGAAGACAAAGACAAAGAAGAAGAATGAATAACAACCATGGATAACACGGTCCAGAGCAAGAGAATTTAGAGAAGAACAATGGTACTGTTTTCTTACCATAGGTATTCGTCGAGAAAGTAAGGACAGTCCAAGCCATATGGTACTTAGTAGATGTAACCCATTTCAGGAATGCTTTATCCGCTTTGTGATACGGACAGAAACTGAACAAATGATTCCTCCATTATTGTTTTGTCATGCCTTTCTGTTATACATTGCCCACATCTACCCACAATTGACCTGTGGAAACCTGTCTATCATTACTCTGCTTGGTGATTCAAGAATCCGTATAGTGTCAGATGGATTGTTCTTCGCAGCACTCACCCAATACTATAGGCGAAGAGCTTAATCTAACATAAACATACAGGACAATAAAGCATTTCTCAGACTTTTCAGGTGAATTGCACAAAACCTTTGATCAACGCAAAGAAACACTCAAGAATAACAATATGGGAAATATAATTTGTAAAATTGTGGTCATGTTTTATGTCTTTTTCTGTCTCTACCTTTTTACACTCTTTTTCTTTACAAAGGTTGATGTTTTCCAAGCACAAGCTTTGACACCGATCCATGCTGTTACGGAAGCCATATCTAGGCAGGCGACAAGCACTGCTAAAGAAGTAAAGAGAGTTAAGAGCAGTGCAGAAGCAGATTTAAACCAGAGAATTCCTACATAACTGATTCGGCCTGTTTATCTAACAGCATGTGGTGTAGCCACATGGCCAAAGTGGGGAAACAAATGACAAAGGAGAGCTTTTATTTTTGCTCTCGCATCCCCTATGCCATGAGTGCATCCAGAACATTTGTGGCAACTGAAATTCCAGTGGCAAGACCACAATGCCTCATGCATTTATCGCTCTGCACCACAAGAGGATGATTTCATGGGAAACCTGCTACACTAAGATGGATGTCCAAGAAGACGTTCCCGTACGAAGACAACTCCATAAAAATCCAGCTAATGTTGTATGATTACTGGAATGCAGATAAAAGTATAGAGTATATCACACTGGGAAGTACAGAGAGTGACAAAGAAAGAGTTACAGTGTCCCAAGAAAGAACCCATAGAAATAGAAGGAATGCCAGGATGCTGGGAAAGACGGAAAATGCTGGTGTATGGACAAATATACACAACAGATGGGTGGAAAGAAGGAGTGGTTGGGAGCAAAGCATATGCTCTCCAAACGGTTCCAGTGGAAGTAGTACAGCAAGAAAATGACTTAAGCAATGGGAAGCAAGTGCCAAACTGCTCACATGGGTAGAAAACGAAGCAGGGCCCAGACCCATCATACCGCTCAAGGGAGCAGCTTTATGTTTCCAGAATGATGGCGAAGTAGAGATTGGAGAAAATGAAGGATGTAAGCAGATTTCAAAGATACCATGTATGAAGGTCAGAACGGCAGTGCGCATGCACGGATTAAGGTGATCTGCCCGCAAACATTTTGTTAAGGATGGGGGGGACACCACTGCATCCCCCAAGGCCACAGATACCGAACATGGGGAGCAGAAGATAGCCCTGCAACCCCTGCTCCTCATGTTCAGTATTTTTTTCGGACCCGCATTGTTAGAAAAAATTTGAACTGGTGGTAGTGACCACATTTAGTCAAATCTACCATGCGTTCACATTTTTTAAAATAATTTGGGTAATACCCGCTTGGACCACTTTTGGGCCTGTGGGTCGAAGTCATACCTGCAGCTGCCACCCAACTGGGGGGGAATATGTTCACTTGTACATCTGAACATTCCAACATTAGTAGTGCCTCAGAAGGACATACAAATAGAGGGGTTCCCCAAAATGGATGTTAGCACAAGCAGGAAGGGATCTGTAAGGCTGACCAGTGTGAAAAGAGGGAGCTGTTCCTCATCAGACATGGAAAAGGCACTGGATGCAATACGACCAGAACACAGGTTGTTCAGCTGAACTGAGAAGTTCTTTGCATCTATCGTTCCAGAAGTACAGACATGCATGAATGCTAAATGGCTCCAGAATATGCGGTGGGAGCTGATGCAGACAATAAACTCAACCGCCAAGGGATTTAACGCCATCAAGGCAGAGCTGAGAGCAGTTAGTCTAATGGCCCTCCAGAACAGATATGTTCTAGATCTCCTCACAGCCATGGAGGGAGGTGTTTGCGCCAAGATCGTGTCTCCTTGCTGTACATTCATTCCTGCCAATGACAAAGGCAGCAGGATGCTGACAGAAGCCATGACCCGACTCTCACAACTACACACGAAGATGGAGGCAGAAACAAAAAATGTCAGAAAGGACGAATGTTGGCTGTCTTACATATTCTCATGGATACTGACATGGATGGCCAATGGACTGAAAGTACTGGCAGCAGCTTTAATCCTAGTGTTGCTGGCATTTGGTGTCATCAGAATATTCATCACACATTGTAGGCAGAAACATAAGAAGACTTTAGGGAAGAAAGTGCTGATAGACATAGAGACTGGTGAAGATAAAGAAACAAAAACACAAAATTCACTGCAATCAAAACTGACACGTCCTCTGTCCCCGACAGGAACGGTGTTCCAGTTTCCCTACAACACCTGTGACTATTGGGGAAAATGGGTTTGGTGCAACTCTGATGGGAACTGCAGCTATGTGACATGGAGCCTGGATGACCATGCAAAATACTATGGACATCTTGGAGGGATAACAAAGATCTGGTTCCTGAAATTGCAGACAACCCTAGAGAGTTTTGCAAGCAGTGTGGTTGGCAGGTCGACCAGAGGGGGGATTGTAGACGGGGGGGCAACTCTGACCCTCATGTCTCCCACATGAATCTCAACAAGACGGCAGAGAAACAATAGATATGCCTCACTTTTAGGCCCATCACTGCAATCATCAATATACTGCAGGTGTGAGAAGCGTTATTCGCTCAAACAGCCATTCAGACCATACACAATCAATGACTTGAATGACATGGAAATAACATCGATCGAGCAAGTCGATTGACTGCAAAGCCAGAAGCCAATGACGTCATAAATGACATCACGACATAACCACATTATACATGAAGTACATATTCATCAATTCATGACTGCAAAGCCAGAAACCAATGACGTCATAAATGACATCACGACATAGCCACATTATACATGAAGTACATATTCATCAATTCATGAAGTTACACGAACATGCACTAGTTTATTGCTTATAGGCATGAAGCACATGCTTATAACACAGGTAGGTAGAGAACGGATACACATACATATCTTTATACACATATCTTTCACCAAAGCTTAATCCGCAAGATGCAAAGTACTCATATATTTAGCTTGCACATGCTTGACTGCTACTAATATGGAGAAACCATGGGGAATTATATAGAAGCTCTAGGTCTCTGAAATGGATGGCAAAGGAGAGACAGGCTTTGAGTACATGGAAAAGCTGACATGATTGCCACAATCAGAGGCGAGCAGAAACAAGTCCCCCAGCCAAGGACAAGTGGAGATGGGAAAGTTCCAGTTACCAAGAAAATGAGCCACCTGCCGAAAACCATGCTGAAATCCTCATAATTACAAGCAGGACAGCTTCATTTTGTGGTCTCCACACACGTGACTCAGCCAAACAAGACAATGTCCATTCAACCAAGGTAGACAAAGAGGACTGTTCCCATTAATCCAAAGGGGAAAAAAGGCTACAAATGTTGCCTACAATTGGCTAACTGAATGCACTCTGCCAGGTTTAGGTGATCAGAGATGGCAACATTAGGGAACACTTTGCACCTCCATGTTCATTCCCATTGCCTTGAAAAGGTATATTCAGTCTGGTAACTGTCCAGCGATGGGAGGGCACATTCTGACCAATCCAGAATCACCTCTTACATGGGGATATAATTTGTAGAAAGGGTCAATGGTCTCTCTGCGACCTTGCAACATTGTAGATCAATACCAGCAGAGGTGGTCCTAGGAAGAGCCACTAAATATGGCTATGGAATTGTAGAACTAACCCGTATATCTTTTATATGTATCCTACCCAAACTGACCAATGCAAATGTGTGATAGGTTTTTGGGATGGAACCTGGATTTGTGACATCACATCAGGATAAAACCGGGTAACATATCCTTAGAAGACGAGAGCTGCAGAGGATACTTGTTTTTCTGGTGTGATCCCAGTCATTTATTTTGTTTGCTAAAAAAAGACAGTAACTTTTCCCCATGGCTCGGTCTTCTGTTCTTGTGGCGCGGAGTCTTTGATGGGCCCAAGTGTTATCTGCTGGTAATTGGGATGACTGCTAGAGGACCCCGGCTACATCTATACAATGTCATTTATATACACTATTACAAACACATCCAAATATTCTCGAAGGATCTCATTAATAAAGAACTGAAAGGCCGCTGGCGAATTGCACAATGCAAAGGGCATAACTAAATATTCAAAGAGGCTGAACGTAGTCTTAAAAGCTGTTTTCCACTTGTTGTCCTCACATATTCTGATCAAATGATACCAAGCCCTCAAATCCAATTTCGTGAAGATGGTCGACCCCTGATTTAATCTAACATTACTGAGATCAGCGGGAGAGTGTACCTGTTCTTCATAGTGATGTGATTAAGGGCATGATAGCCCATACAGGTCCTCGACGTCTTGTCCTTCTATGGCACTAGCAGTAGGAGAGCCACCTTCAGCTAACCAATAAGGCTCACTACTGTCTCCTGCCTACACTAAAACTCTGTTCTGGGTTTGTTCTGACCTTCCCTACAAAAACCATGCATTGTACAAAAACCTGAGCCAAAACTCACTGCTCTCTTCTCTCAGTCTACCAAGAGGTTGTGCAATCTAAGGCACGGCATTCCCGTAATCAGTAACAGTTGCAGAGCATTGATCAGTTCCCAAACTAACTCCTCTGCATGCCTGCCTTCTATTTCCATCCATAAGGGGACTGTCTCATTGGTGATTGGTCCAGAGGAGAGTTGTCACCCATCACATGCACTGACCTGTTCAGGATTGGATTTCTGAACCACCGGGATTCCCAATGACTTGGTCAAATCCCAATCCATAAAATTCACTTTGGCTCCCAAATCCAACATCTAACTATCACGGATGAACAGACTTGCACACCAAGGTAAATACAATTTAATTGAAAGATGAGTAAAAGATTAGACTTGTTGTCAAAATGTTTTAGGTGCTGGGGAGAAAGACACAGCCTTGGTATCTAGGCTGGATATACACAAAGAACAAAAGGAATCCAATATGGATAACTGCGTCCCCTGCACACTTTCTAGAAGGCCAAATTAGCCTAATGGAGGTAGAGGTAATTAAGCAAAAAATATGCAAAAATGATTAACACTTTGAAATCTATACATAGGAAATTTCCATAATTTTCATAAATAAATTCAATGATACATTTGTGTTAAAAGAAAATTTTTTTTCTTTTTATTTGTTTCTTAGTTGGCCCAACGCGTTTCGAGTTAGATACACTCTTCATCAGGGGCAGCATATTCAGTACAAAAAAGAAAATTCAATATATCATTTAGATTTACATTTTATGTGATAAACAAAGAATATTTGAATTTACAAAAACTAAATCATTAGCAAAGATCACCGATTCTTAATGACACCCTGTCACAAATATACATCAGAATCAAGATTGGTGGAGCTCAAACTAGTTAGCACAATACTCCATTTTAATTACCTAGCAATATGATCCAATTATTAAAATTCACAATTTTTTGGGAATTGACCCAGTGTATCTATCACATTTGTAGAGAATGGTATGTATATATAGATTTCTCAATGCAGGTATAGATCTTACCTAAAATAATGGATGAATTCATGGGAAAGACTTGTCTAGTCATGAACATCAAAGATAGAAGCTAGTTCCAGACCCAGTAATACCTGCAATCAAAATAATTGGAAGATTCTAGTGTCCAAAAACTGAAGAAAGATGGGGAATTAAGGCATGTTCAAGAAAGGATCTTAGGTCCTATAAGAAGGGGAGTAAATTACAGAATGAGACTTACCCCAGAATAGGAGGGGTCAAGTGCTGTAGAAGGCTGGATAGATATACAGTTGTGCTGGTATATAAGGAAGTAGCAGGAGGGATCACGGTCGCCTCGCGTTGTGGCCTTAGCAAATTCCTGGTCATCCAATCTGAAAGAAATGAGTGACGAGACGTGTAGGGACAAAAGCAATCTGTGAAGCCTGATCCCGGGGTTCAAGTCTAATACTACTTAGTTTATGAGAGAGGGTCCGGCGAAAAATGCCCATCTAGAAGCGCTCGGGAGCCGCTACTTTCTGCCCTTACCTGTTCTCGGCGGTATTTATGTGAGGCTTGGGGGTATGATGTCATCCGCGCATGTGTAAGCGACGCCGGATGTGCAATACATCCATGATGTCACTTGCGCATGCGCGGTAGTTGTAAACAAACATGATGTATAGGGATTAGAGAAATTACATTTTGTGTAAACATTATAGTTAATAAATGGTATAATAATATCTGATGCTGCTCATCAGCAGAAGTTCTGGTAAGGTGGGTGCCATAAGGTGAAGATAGCGTGCTAGTGTAGCAAGAAGAGTGACGTAAAACCATTACTCATATTTGAAGGACAATTGGTGCCGGTAAATAAGTCAAGCCATATCAGGGCTCTGAGTTCCGAGATGCGTGTGGTATACAATCAAATTGGAATAGAGCTCTCCATCAGTGCAGATGTCAGATCCCAAAAAGGGGGTTGGCGGGCAAATTATGTGATATGAAGAAGGACGAACAGTTTAGATCAGATCGGTGTTTAAGATTAAGAGCTTCACAACTAGCATGTGAATACAAATAATTGGCAAAAACATGCTGTAGACACATCCAAGTGCCATTTTGGAAACTGTAGTGGTCAGATGAATCGATACATGCTCGCTTAAAAACATTTCTTCAGTAGATCAACATATTCTGCATGTTGTAAGACAAAGTCTCAAAGTATTGTGTAGGTATTGAAAAATACAAGATACAAGCGATATACAAATGTCTATCCCCAAACAGGTATGGGTGTACATTCTAGTTCCTAGACAGGTAATGCAAATAAAATGGAGTATTGTTCAGAAGCTACAACATGAGGTAAATGACAGTACATAATACTAAAGATGAACGACATATGTAGCCATCAATCAGTTTAGAAGAAGTGATATCATGGTAGAAAAAATTACGATATACTGAAGATAAATGAAATGTGTAGCCATCAGTAAGTTTAGGAGAAATGCTATCCCAGGCAACTCTATGTGTGTCGCCTACTCTTATTAATTACCATGTATGCATATTAGAACCAATTTTATCGAGACCAATTTATAAAAACGGACCCAAGTAGTAGTCCTAGTTAATCCCTAATGGGGTCATCGCATCCAGTTTATTAATCCAAAAGAGTTCCCTTTGGGCCAGCAGTTTGCGTAGATTTCCTCCTCTGCTTAGTGGACGTAGGACTTCCAACACCACAAGTCTCATTTGTGATATGTTATGTTTCATATCTCGAAAGTGTCTGTAGACTGGGGATTTGCAGTTTTGCGTCCTGATGCAGGATTTGTGTTCCGTCCACCTGTCCTTGGCTTTTATGTTGGTCTTGCCAACATAGTATTTGCCACAGGGGCAGCGTATGGCGTATATGACCGTCTTTGTGTCGCATGTTGCAAAGTTTTTTAGCATAATCTTCTTGCCGGTGTGTGGGTGCATAATGTGGTCACCTTTTATCAAGTTGTTACAGTGTTGACAGTGTAGACAAGCGAAGGTTCCTGCTTTTGGTTTGCTGAAAGTCATCTGAGCTGATGGTTTAGGTTTCTCTGCTTTTATCAATTGATCTCTGACGTTCCTTCCCCTTTTGTAGGCCATCATCTGTGGATCAGGGAATAATTCCGTGAGAGTACTGTCTGATTTGATCCGATCCCAATTCTTGTATATGATTCTTTTAATTTGAAAGTTCTGGCTCAAATATTTGAGTGTGTGGATCAAACTCCTCTCGTTTTTCTTGGGATTGCCTTCAAGTAGTGTACTTCTGTCTTGAGTTTCTGTACGTGTTATGGCTCTGTCAACTACTTCAAGTGGAAAACCTCTGTCCAGGAACCTCTTCTTCATGGAATTGTATTCTTCATGTAATGTGTCAGTCTCTGAAGTGATTCTCTTCAGCCTCAAAAGCTGACTGTAAGGTAGATTCTCCTTCAAATGTTTTGGATGGTGACTTGTGTGATGAAGACAACTATTCACATCTGTGGGTTTTCCGTAGATTTTAGTCAGTACAGTAGCTCCTGTTAATTCCACCGTGACATCCAAAAAGTTCACGGACGGTTTTCCAATTTCAATGGTGAAACCAATTTTCTGATTGCATGTGCTGAGAAAGTTTCAGAATTCAAGAAGTTCTGATTCTGTGCCTATCCATATTCTGAAAATATAATTGATATATCTCCGCCAGCATTTTATTTTATCTTTCCAAAGGGGATTGTCCAATATGTGGGTTTTTTCATAGTGGTACATGAAAATGTTGGCATAGGATGGGGCTACTGAGGACCCCATAGATGTTCCAGCAATTTGAAGGTAGAATTGTCCATTGTGCCTGAAGTAGTTATTATATAATATGATGTTAAGTAATTCCAGTGCAAAGATTTTTTGGATGTTGACTTGTCTGTGTGTTAACAAGAACCATTCTAATGCCTTGATGCCTTCGGAGGGGGGGATGGAAGTATATAGACTATTGACGTCCATAGTGAAAAGTAGCAGGTTGTCTTCTGTGAGTTGTAATGTCTGTAAAATTCTCAAGAAGTGGGTCGTGTCCTTAAGGTAAATTGTTGTTGCTTGGACCAGTGGTTGGAGTGCTGTGTCAAGATGAATTGCAAGAGGTTGGAAAATGCTATCTGTCCCAGCAACTATGGGGCGAAATGGTGGATCATTGATGTTTTTGTGAATTTCTGGAAGCCCGTACAATACCGGGGTCACAGGATGTTTCTGAATTAGATAATCAGCTGTTTTTTCAGTAACCCAATCCATTGTCAAAGCTTTGTCTACAGTGGTTTTGATGATATTGGAAATACCAAGAATCGGGTCACTGTCCAGTGGTGCATAAGTCTGCGTATACTTTAAAAGTTTAGAAAAACCCATATCATAAAGAGTGGTATCCATCAAGACAAGAGCACCGCCCTTGTCTGCTTGTTTTAAAGTAAGGCTGTTGTCCTCAGCCAGTTGTTTGATGAGTTTCAATTGGTGTTTCCGGATATTGCATTTTTTAGGCGGGGAGTACTTGGGACGCTTCCAATCTTTAGTGGTTTTTTGTTTAAACAGATTTATCAATGGATGGTTAACCTGGGGGTAGAAATTACTTTTATTTTTCATTTCTAGGTATCTTGATTTGGCCTTCGGGTGTATATTGTCCTCAATGTTATGGAAGAATAACTTTAGTTCCATTTTCCTTATGAGCTTGAATAAGTTAACTTCTTCTTCAAAGAAGGAAGTGGAATTGGATGGTATAAATTAAATTCCCAGATTAAGAGTATCCATTTGTGCCGAGGTAAGAGGTTTAGATGAGATGTTGATAACTAGGTTTTCTTTTATTTCTTTTTCTGGCGTAGTTGTCTTCTTTCCTCGTCTTGCTTTCCGTTTCCTAAAAAAAGAATTGGCTGAGTTGCGGCTGGGGGCCTGGTTGTAGGATCCTCTGATTGACCTGGGGTCGGAATCTCTACTCTAGTTGGGGTAGGTGTAGTGGTAGGTATTTCCTCAAGTTCTCTACTGGTTACTTCGCTACTCTCTGTGTTGTTGTCCGCTGCAGTTGTTTGCCTAGGAGGTCTCCTTGGTGTAGGTCGACTGTTTGAATAAAACTCCTGCCAGGAGTAGACGATGTCTCGAGCGTAGTCAAGAGTATCCAAGCGGAATTTCCTAATCTTTCGCTGTTCAATGTCCTTTTTGTAGGATTCCAATATGTTGTTGGTGTCTTCTAGAATCTGAGTTAGTTCTGTTTCTGTTTTGAGTTTGGATAATTGGGTTGAAACTTCGTCTATTTCTTGTTGTAGTGTGGTAACTGATTTAGAGAGCTCCTCAATGGTGAGAAGAATCAGGTCTAATGAACACTTGTTCAGGATGTGTTCCCATCTGGTGACAAATTATTTGTTTTCTTTGTAAAGAGTAGGCCTGAGGTAAATTCTGAGGCCACGTGGAATACGTTTAGCTCTATAGTATTGAGCAAGAGTTATAGCATGAAGTTTTTGTGATATTTCAATCTAATTAGGCGTTCTAATTTTTGTATAAAACGTTCTGGATTATTGTCTGACGATGTAGTCTTACTTGCATCCTTAAATAACCCTAGAATCCTTGTGGCTTCCTCCTCTGAAAAGGCCAAAGTAGTGGCTGCTTTATCTGTAAGTGAGCTAATGCTTGAAAATGACATATTTTATATGTGGGTGCTAGTGTGATGTATAGATACCAATCCACCAAAGTGGGAGACAAATACTAACTATCACGGATGAACACACTTGCACACCAAGGTAAATACAATTTAGTTGAAAGATGAGTAAAAGATTAGACTTTTTGTCAAAATGTTTTCGGTGCGGGGGAGAAAGACACAGCCTTGGTATATGATATGATATATATGATATATATGATAGTTTATTTATATAGCGCCTATACACAATGTGTTTCAAAGCGCTTCAAGGAGGGAAGGGAACAAAGGAAAATACAGTTACATTCAGCAAAAGTCCTTGAAACAGTACAGAATGTAAAAATAACTATCATAATAGGCCTGTCGACATTTCTGATAGTGCAAGTGCATAGAACAAGTAAGGCAAGAGGTAATGGATAGGAGGAGAACAAAGCAAGCAGTAACATTACTATGTCTGACGACAATTTACGCAGTGCAGGTGGTAACAAGAGGAGGGGTGGGAGGGGGGCAAGGGTACGGAGGGGAAAGGAGAACAAGGCACGATACTGAACAAAAGTGTCGGTGACAAATTTGAAAGTAGGGGAGGGGGGAGGAAGAGAACAAGGGGGAGGGAGGGGGGACAGACAAGCTGCTATCGAGAGTCAAGGAACAAAAGATAGGAGTAAGTGCTAGGAGGGGGAAGTCTGAGAGGAGGGAGAAGGAGTGGGGAGTAGGAGAGGTAGTAGAAGAGGATGGATGTGAGGAGGAGGGAAGGAGGCAGGAAGGGGGGTGGAACGCAGAGCAAGAGACTCAGAGCGGGAAGGGGGGCACACAGGCACTCACGGAGGGGCAGGGGGGCGCACAGGCACTCACGGAGGGGCAGGGGGGCACACAGGCACTCACGGAGGGGCAGGGGGGCACACAGGCAATCACGGAGGGGCAGGGGGGCACACAGGCACTCACGGAGGGGAAGGGGGCACACAGGCAATCACGGAGGGGCACACAGGCACTCACGGAGGGGCAGGGGGCACACAGGCACTCACGGAGGGGCAGGGGGGCACACAGGCACTCACGGAGGGGCAGGGGGGCACACAGGCACTCACGGAGGGGCAGGGGGGCACACAGGCAATCACGGAGGGGGGCACACAGGCAATCACGGAGGGGGGCACACAGGCACTCACGGAGGGGCAGGGGGGCACACAGGCACTCACGGAGGGGCAGGGGGGCACACAGGCACTCACGGAGGGGCAGGGGGGCACACAGGCACTCACGGAGGGGAAGGGGGCACACAGGCAATCACGGAGGGGGGCACACAGGCACTCACGGAGGGGCAGGGGGGCACACAGGCACTCACGGAGGGGCAGGGGGGCACACAGGCACTCACGGAGGGGCAGGGGGGCACACAGGCACTCACGGAGGGGAAGGGGGCACACAGGCAATCACGGAGGGGGGCACACAGGCACTCACGGAGGGGCAGGGGGGCACACAGGCACTCACGGAGGGGCAGGGGGGCACACAGGCACTCACGGAGGGGCAGGGGGGCACACAGGCACTCACGGAGGGGAAGGGGGCACACAGGCAATCACGGAGGGGGGCACACAGGCACTCACGGAGGGGCAGGGGGGCACACAGGCACTCACGGAGGGGCAGGGGGGCACACAGGCACTCACGGAGGGGCAGGGGGGCACACAGGCACTCACGGAGGGGCAGGGGGGCACACAGGCACTCACGGAGGGGCAGGGGGGCACACAGGCACTCACGGAGGGGCCTGCGATCCGGCGTACCGCGGTGGACAGCGGTAGACAGGGCCTTAGGAGTGGCTGGATATACACAAAGAACAAAAGGAATCCAATAGGGATAACTGCGTCCCCTGCACACTTTCTAGAAGGCCAAATTAGCCTAATGGAGGTAGAGGTAATTAAGCAAAAAATCTGCAAGAATTATTAACACTTTGAAACCTATACATAGGTAATTTCCATAATTTTCATAAATAAATTCAATGATACATTTGTGTTAAAAGAAACCATTTTTTCTTTTTATTTGTTTCTTAGTTGGCCCAACGCGTTTCGAGTTAGATACACTCTTCATCAGGGGCAGCATATTCAACAATTTTAATCAACAAAAAAGAAAATTCAATATATCATTTAGATTTACATTGTATGTGATAAACAAAGAATATTTGAATTTACAAAAACTAAATCATTAGCAAAGATCACAGATTCTTAATGACAACCTGTCACATACATACACCAGAATCAGATTTCAACTCAAGATTAGTGGAGCACAAACTAGTTAGCACAATACTTCATTTTAATTACCTAGCAATATGATCCAATTATTAAAATTCACAATTTTTGGGAATTGACCCAGTGAATCTATCACATTTGTAGAGAATGGTATGTATATATAGATTGCTCAATGCAGGTATAGATCTTACCTAAAATAATGGATGAATTCATGGGAAAGTTTTGTCTAGTCATGAACATCAAAGATAGAAGCAAGTTCCAGAGCCAGTAATACCTACAATCAAAGGAATTGGAAGATTCTAGTGTCCAAAAACTGAAGAAAGATGGGGAATTACGGCATGTTCAAGAAAGGATCTAAGGTCCTATAAGAAGGGGAGTAAATTACAGAATGAGACTTACCCCAGAATGGAAGGGGTCAAGTGCTGTAGAAGGCTGGATAGATATACAGTTGTGCTGGTATATAAGGAAGTAGCAGGAGGGATCACGGTCGCCTCGCGTTGTGGCCTTAGCAAATTCCTGGTCACCCAATCTGAAAGAAATGAGTGACCAGATGTGTAGGGAGAAAAGCAATCTGTGAAGCCTGATACCGGGGTTCAAGTCTAATAGTACTTACTTTATGAGAGAGGGTCCGGCGAAAAATGGCCATCTAGAAGCGCTCGGGAGCCGCTACTGTCTGTCCTTACCTGCTCTCTGCGGTATTTATGTGAGGCTATGGGGTATGACGTCATCCGCGCATGCATAAGCAAGGCCGGATGTGCAATACATCCATGACGTCACTCGCGCATGCGTGGTGGATGTAAACAAACATGATGTAAAAGGATTAGAGAAATTACATTTTGCGTAAATCTCATAGTTAATAAATGGTATAATAATACCTGATTCTGCTCATCAGCAGAAGTTCTGGTAAGGTGGGTGCCATAAGGTGGGTGTCATTAAGAATCTGTGATCTTTGCTAATGATTTAGTTTTTGTAAATTCAAATATTCTTTATCACATAAAATGTAAATCTAAATGATATATTGAATTTTCTTTTTTGTAGATTAAAATTGTTGAATATGCTGCCCCTGATGAAGAGTGTATCTAACTCGAAACACGTTGGGCCAACTAAGAAACAAATAAAAAGAAAAAAATTGTTTCTTTTAACACAACTGTATCATTGAATTTATTTATGACAATTATGGAAATTACCTAGGTATAGGTTTCAAAGTGTTCATAATTTTTGCATATTTTTTGCTTAATTACCCCTACCTCCATTAGGCTAATTTGGCGTTCGAGAAAGTGTGCAGGGGACACAGTTATCCATATTGGATTCCTTTTGGTCTTCCCAAATCCAACATCTCCAGCCTCCTCCCTTTCACTTTCCCAGTTAGAAACAAGGATACATTCAAGGTGATGTGGGTAACGACCGACTGCAAAGAATTCACCACCAGCTGAGCACCAGAGACTGACGTGGGCTTCTTGCAAGCTATTCGGGGACAATCCTTTAACAAGTGCCCTGCTCTTCCACAGTACAAGCACAACCCTTCTCTGACTCTCTTTTCCCGCTCTTCCTTAGTCAACTGATCCATAGGTTTGGAAGATATTTCTTTATTTCCCACCAAAGGCCTACATTCTCTGCTCACCACCCCTCCATTCGGCCTCACAAGTCTCTTGTTCGGCCTACTGTCCAGATAACCTCTCCTATGTTCTCTCTTTCGTTCATTGAGCCTAAAATTCAACTGCTTAACTAAAGTTATCAATTCTTCACAAGACGTGGGATGGTCAACTACTGATGACAACGCATCCTTCCGCCCTTTCCTAAATCCTCTGTAAAATAAAGTCGCCCTCTTATCTTCTGCCCACTTAGTCTCCAAAACCAGCGATTTAAATTGCGTAATGTAATTTACCAGCTCTTTGCTTCCTTGTCTCAACTCCAATAAATTGCTATCTACCTCCTGAGACACCTGTAGCCTATCAAACATCTTGCCAAATTCTTTCAAAAATTCCTTTAGATCTACCAAAAGAGGGCTCGTCTGGAAAACCAGCAGTACTGACCAAGTAGCTGAATCACCCAAAAGATAGAAAAGAATAAATGCCACCTTAGAAGCCGCAGAAGGGAAAGCTTCCCGTCTACATCAAAAATGCAGCTCACATTGAGTATCAAAAACTGCACATTTCCTGGGATCCCCTCTAAAGTGTTCTGGCACAGCCAGTGGGATAGGTAGATGGAATTCCCTGGGTTCCTACATCTATCCTTACTCAGACCCTCATGCCCTTCTGACTGAGTTAAGTCCAGAGCCTCTTGTCCTCCAACATGTTTACTGGTAACAGAGTACCCTGTGCCTGCAAAGTATTCACCTTATCTACTAAGCTGTCAACCTTTTGGCTTAAAGATTGATTCTCATTCCTGGCTGCTCGTCATTTATTATTATTTATTTATCTTTTTATAATGCGCATGAGCAGCAGATCAGAAAGGAAGTTATTCATTTTATTTAAACAAGATTGTTTTCAAATGTTTCCTAAAAGTATGTAAATCTGAAATCATCCTCAGCTCTACAGGTAGCTTGTTCCATATTGCGGTTGCTTGCACTGGAAAGGAATGACCCCTTCCCCTAACTCATTTAATACGGTGGCAGTGGAGAAGCGTAGTGTCACTAGACCTAGTGGTCCTCGCAAACTGTTTCAACTGAATCCTGCCCCGAAGGTATATCGGGGCTGACCCATATAAACATTTGTGCATGATGGAGCCTTTAAAACTGATCCTCTCCTCAATAGCCAACCAATGTAGATCTCTTCAATGTTCAGTGATGGGGCACCTCTTTAGATGCTTTTGAAGATGCAGACTGCATTGTTTTGCAGTACCTGCATCCTGTGGATAATTTTTTTATTTGCTCCCGCCAGCCTGGCATTACAATAGTCCAACCTTGGGATGAGTACTGCACTCATCAACGTAATGCAGTTAGCCTGAGAAAGGAAAGGTTTAATTAACCAGAGAAGCCTAAGATGGTATTGCGCATTCTTCACAACATTATTGGTATGATCTTCTGAACTCAAAGAGGGTTCAAGCATAATGCCCAGTGTTTTAACTTCAGCAGAGGTGTAGCTCAGATCTTGTTCAATCTGGAAGCCTACATATTCTGCATTCAGCTTCGCTCGTGATTGTGTCGACCCAAATATGAGAAACTCGGTCTTGGATCCATTGATACACAATCCATACCTTGATTGATTCACAAACAAAGGAAACTTTCTCTGAATCTTTACTGTAGTCCCCACTTAATTCCATGACGAGCTGGGTATCATCCGCATAGTTAGTAAAATGGATGCTCAGCTCGTCCAATAGGTCACACAGAGGGTGACAAAACATATTAAACAAGGCCGGGGACAAAGAAGCCCCCTGCAGAACTCCACAGTCCATATATTCTGACTCAGAACTTTCCTCCCCCCATTGGATTTTGGACATCCTATTTCTAAGGTATGAGTCCATCCATTTAATTACTGTTTCTGAACAGTGCCCTTCATCCACAAGCCTTTTTATTAGAAGATCATGGTTCACTAAATCAAATGCTGCTGACAAGTCCAAAAGCATCAGCAGCCCCGATTTACTCTTATCCATAATAGCTAGCAACCCTGTCTGGAGATCTATTAAAGTGCTCTCGGTACCATGATAAGCTCTGAACCCCGATTGTTTTTTATGAAGAAACATATTGAGCTCTAAATGCTATTGCAGCTGCATGGCTGCCATTTTATCAATGATTTTGGGCAAAAATTGTACCTTTGTGATGGGTCTCAGATTATTATAGCTTCTACAGTCTTGTCCTGGTTTCTTAGGCAGCGGAGTAACCACCACCCTTTTACAGCAATTGGGGACTTCCTTATGTTCAAAGGACGCATTAGTAAATCGTGCTAAGAAAGGCGCAAACATTTCGACTTTGTCCAGTATGATCTTTACTGGAAATACATCCCTCAGACACATTGTAGGCCTCATGGTCTTTAGCATGAGGATCATACCAGGTATATCTAATTCTTGTCGTAGTTCCCAAATAACCTCTCCAAAAGCAGCAAGAGACCTGCGGGGTCCATATCAGCTCAGGCGGATAATTCACCTTGGGCATTTCATACTGTCAAGTCCAGACTTTGCTCTCCATGAGAGCTGCTGAACCCCACAGTCCCTCTCAGACTGTTCTGCATCCCACTGACTAGATTCACAATGCAGAACAGATCAGCCCGGGGGAAATGGGGAAGTGGAGAAGATAATAAACACAAAGGAGGTCTTCTGACTTCTTAGCTCAGCACCCTGCATGGGAATAAAATTATGCTAAGTGCATCTCATAGACATTTCAAACAATAACCTGAACCAAATTCTCCCCCACTTGAATGTATCCGTGTGACCTCTGTCTAGAGCTCAGCTGTGTGACTAGTACCAAAACCCTGCGGTCCACAAGGTAAAAATGTGGCAAGCTAAAAAAGATTTCTAAAGGTAACCTTTAGTGCAAAGTCTTATGATTTTTCTGCTTCTCTCCTAACATCTTTGTGCTCACTTGCAGAAATTAAATGTTCACAGATTTCCCTGCTCATTTCCTGTACTTGAATATGTGTGATCGTTCCTTTCCTGTATGTTGTATTCTTGTCTTTGATTGTTCTTGTAAAAAGAAAAAATGCTGGTTTGTCCTTCATTCCAAGTTCTCTGCTTTAACTCTAATCTTCTGGGGTTTAGTCTTTAAGCCTTTACTTTTCACAATGTCTTTTCATTTGTACATGCCTGCTGGTCCGCACCAAAAATAAAATTTCCCAGAAGAACTACCAAAATGGCCGATGGCACTTTTGAATGCAAGCAAGACCACTGAACCTCGTTTTCGTTCACGGAATTCTTCTGCTAATGTCCGTAGAAAACTGAAGCTGCCGGGTAAGTTTACAAGATTTTGAACTTAACTCTGATCTTGATGCAGAGCAGCAAAGGCGACGCAAAGCTCAATACTGTTTCGTAGTTAAAGTGGGAGGGTCATAGGAAACCTTGCCTCTGATCCCTTTCGAGGTTTCACGCTCTGCGAAACCATGGCGCGATTCAACTAAATTGTTTCATCAGCTAGCGAGGGAATCGGAGTGAACCTCTGTGACGAACTGGGAAATATCTGAATTTGGATCACTTCCGTGACTTCAGGTGCTGCGTGGCCACAGCGCGCTTTACTCATAAGGCTACAGCTGTGCTCAGCTCAAGGTTCTGCTGCAGTAAACAGTTTCTTCAAACTTTTGTAAGCAATTAAGTTACTGACTTTCAAACACTCTGGCAGTTACTTCTATGCGGCTAACAATATTACAAGAAGTTAGAAAATAAACATCTATGTCTCCAAACTTGAACAAATGAGAGTTCTTTATAATGCTGCGCTCCCACCAGTAAACATTGTCTAGCAGCTACTTTCTCCAACACATTTTCTTCAGGATTTTCTAGTCTCGCTCAGAGGTTAGGTCCCAATGCTGATTCGTCCTGTCTTCTCTAGGAATGATGATAAAAGGCAGTTTAGAATGATGGACATTTCTAACCTGCTCTCAACATTCTTTTTTAGATTACTGATGAGAGTGTCCCCCATCTTGGCCTGGGTTGGGAACTAATCCTCCATTTTGAAGAGAGTAGTCAGCTGATCTCTGAATCTGGCCATTAAGGAAAAAAGGAATTACATTAGTTAAACTCTAGCCCTGCTACCTGCCCCAGGCTGACCCCTACTCGGTCTGTGTGCACCCTAACCCTTAGTCTGGAACACGCTACAATCTTGCCCTTGCCCCTGACACCAGCCCATAGAAAGACTTTGGTGCCCCCGCACACTGTTGCTGCTGCTGTTGCCCACTGCCAGGACCACCGTATGAGAGCAGCCAGCTGCTGCTGTTGCCCACTACCAGAACCATCGTTGAGAGCATGATGCCAGGGAGGAACATCCAGATACTGGCAGCAGCAAGGACCTTGAGACAACCCTGGCCGGGATGTCTTGCAAGTAAGGTAATTATAAATAGTTTTTAATGCAGTGCACTATATAGACTTTATATATATTTTAAAGACACGTTTACATTTATAAAGTACTCTTTATATTTTTGTGGTTTTTTTTAGTTACACAGCTGCTAGGTTTAAGGTAATTTGTATACAGTGTCTTGTGTTTTGGCCCTTTTGTAAAAAAAACTCACAAAATCCTGCTTGTCTACCAGAAAATTATATAAGTAATTTAAGTAAGCTTTTAACAACTAAAGAACTGTACACCAGCATTCTGTTTGTGCTCCAGTTCCTCTAACCTTGTGTTTTCTCCTTAGGGGTATTTGGGGAACCTGCCTGCCCAAACCTCTTCATCTTCCCTACCCTTTATCATCTTCATAGCGAGGCACACTGAGGTGATCTTGAACCCGGGAGAGCGGGGTTTGGAGGCAGGTAAGAAGCGGGTCAAGTTATAAGTGAAGGTTTAAGCTGTATATTTTGTGCCTGCCTACACCTGTCTCCCAATAAGGTGCGTTAAACAATCACCCCGCTGCAGTGGGCCTCACGGCATCCACATTATAAAGAAGGGTGTTGTCAGAGGGCTTAATTGAATAAGAGGTACCTGTAGGATTTGCCATTTTGGGAAGCAGAAAGGTATAGTATTGCATGGGTACAAGGTAAAAATATATTATCAGCGTTGCATTGGTTTTACTTTCATTTGAATATATTTTACATTTTCCTTAGCACACCCTTAGTCAGAGATCCCAAATCAAGATGGCCGTGCAGCGTGTGATCCCCAGGTTGCACACTCTCATTGGAGCTCGTTTTCGTTTGGGGCATACTGTAAATGAAAGGCGTAAATACCTTTCAGAAAGCCTTTACACCTCTCATTCATGTCGCATCCTTTTTCCTTCATTTTGTATGGCTGAGAGGAGGGGCATATTATAACTTACAATTCCGCTGCCCCCTTCTCCCTGCCATACAAAAACTACAGCATTTGCACCTACATTGATTTATATGCTGGTGCAAATTCTGTGTATCCCTATGGAATCGGCTGGCTTTTTACCTTGTTGCCAACACTTCAGCCATGTATGGTTTTATTTTAAATAACCAATTTGTATTGTATGTAATACTGAAAACTGGAACCTTCTAATCCTATTTTCGATCTGCTCAATCCTTGCTTCTTTAATTCCATTATCCGTTCTGATCACCTTAAGCAGAGCAGCAGTAACTTAGTTATCATTTCTACTTGAAGCAGTAAGAGTGTAGTTTCTGAAGATGTCTGGGTCGAATGACTAAAGGTGGGTACACAGACATCAGGGGAAGACACTCCCAGAGCAGTGTCCCTCACGTGCCGCACTCAAGTACACAGCCGTTAGCAAATAATTAATTGTCAGTACTGTGAGACAATGCTCCCCAATGCGGAAAGTCTTCATACAACGTCCGTTACATGTGCAGAATCTATGAGACAGCACACAACCAATCCACGGCAAAGCTAGGGAACACAGCTGTTTATTCAAAGGGAGAGTCAAAAGTGTGCTGTTCAGTCACTATAGAGACGTTACCCTTGTTCTGCCTAGAGAGGATCACAACTTGTAACCACCATGGTGAAGTGGGAGAATGGGAGAAAACGCTCCCCCCAATCTCCTCGCGACCATGGCCCAGAGGATCGCGGCCTAGACACCCACCACAAGATGAATTTGTCTATCTACCAGACGGCCAAATACCCTGGTTCAAGAACATAAGGATATGCCCACCAGCCTACCCTACTCAAGCCGACACCTGCGGCATGGATGAACTCGACTAAGACCTCAACAACAAGCACCCACATCGTTAGAGATGCCATGACGACCTAGCCAACTGCCAAGAACACACGTGCCACCATGCACACTGGAAACTCACGCACCAACCCACACAAAGAATATAATCAGTGCTATGACGTAGGTGACGGATACACCCACTGACACGCATCTTTATTATTTTTCACATAGGTTTTCCGTAATGCAGAAATGCAAGACGCATAAAGCACTCGTGTATACGCTTGCTGACGCTTCTCCCACCCCTTGCATCGTGACGAGAATATAACGAAGACGTAATACTGCCTATGAAGCCATGTCGCACCACAACACAGGTGCCGTGCATTACACCGCCCCACCTATGAACCAAGTGCTGATCACGCAGAACGAGCCCAGCGAGAGCTCACAGCCAAGGGAGCGATGTTGCAACTCGTATGCTACCAGCCGACGCCAAGGTCACACCTGTAAGCAAAGCCAAGCACGCAGAAGCAAAATACAACTTTAAATGTGCAGAATTCTGCCCCAGCCACGGTCTCCCCTCACGTGACCAAGCCAACCTGACATGGTGCCTGACCCACGAGGGAGAAGTCGCCTGGGTCCCACGTCTGGGACACAGGCTGCAACAATGAAATGACCCAATGGACACCTACAGCGATGGGAATGGTCTGCTCTCAAGCCTATGAGCAAATCCGCGCATTGTCTGCACGAACACATAGTTACATATTGTTGCTAGTGACAGGTACACCGCGAGCTGGGAACAACGATGGTCCCAGGCTGGGGGGCTCGCGGGTGGACCAATCAGAACATGGGGGCACTCATCACTCACGCCACTAACATTAGCCAATCATTAGGGGTCTTCGTGTAACAATTTTCAAGTATCTAATTTATTTATTTTATTTATTTATATTTGTAGAGCGCACTACAGCCCACAGGCATCGCGGCGCTATAGCAGTACTCAAAGAAGGCTCGCTTAAGGGTTACAGTGAAGCCGCCCAGGTAGATAGACTTAGTGACGATACAATGCATGGTATAGGGTTACATACATATTTAGATCATGGTACATTGCGGGGCTTGCGGTTGCACAATGCAAGTCATACAAAGAGACTGGTTTTGATGGCCTTGCGGAAGGCTGCATGGGAGTCAATAGTCCTAATGTGAGGGGGGAGTGAGTTCCAGTGGGTGGCTGCCATAGTTGGGAAACTGGTGCCGCCAGCCCGGACTAGAAGGGACAACCCAAGTATACCACCTGACTCATCCTCAACCCCTAATACTGTTCTCTATATGTATCTATACTAACCCTACCACTCGAGGAACCAATCCAGAGTGGCAATAGGTTTTTCGTTAACTTTCCCAGGTGACTCAATAAGGCAAAAAGGGCCTGCGAGCCCCACGAATTTTGAGAGTCTGGATGGATGCGTACGATCCTAGACCCATCCCTGCCGTTGTTTAATAAACAGCAGAACCACCTTGCTTCTTGCGTGTGTCTCATACTCATTTTTGGGGAACACGGGAGGAGTCCAGCCGACCCGGTTTAATCACCCCGACAAGTTGGAGGCACTGCTGAGATCTGTTTACGATCTACCTTTTTATTTTTCCATGGCCTCTCGTTGCGAGGAGGCCCGGCGGCGCGGCCCCCTTTTTGAGGACTACAGGACCATCGCGGAACTGTGAGAAGACCGGACAGCGCAATCCAGATATTGGCCCTCGGGAGCCGGTTGAGAAGTATCCCGCCCGCAGTTGGCGAGTGTCCAGACGTGGTCCAGACGAGGGGAGGTGGCGAGCCGCTTGGAGGGGTGCACGCAGTTGAGCGGCCCCGCATCAAGAGAACTTGGTGAGTATGTCACACCCAACAAACAATGTAAGATTGTGAGGGAGCAGGGAGGAGTGCAATAAGGGCGGTGGGAGGTGTTACTAAGGTGTGCGGCGAAGATTTGATCAATTAGTGTTGATGGTGAAGTGAATGGTAGCAGGACAGGCGCGAGAGCCGTCCACCACCACGTCACGGAGAAGGGTGGGCGGAACAAGAAAACATCACATGCAGTTGCTCGTAGACACTGATTGGCTTAGGTTGTGGCCACCTGTAAGGGGGGGTGTGTGTGCGTGGCTTCCTACGAATTGGCGGTTATTGATCAATGAGTAGATGAGGATCCCTATTGATCGAGCAGTGAAACTAGATCGATAGATGACTTTTTCCTGTAGGTGGTAGCTAACTTGTTGCCTAGTACGGAAGATAATTGGCTGGTTAAGCCCTCCTGTTGTGGGGCGTATCACACGCGAGTCGATGCAGCGTGCGCAGTCCGATTATATTGTTGGTTACCTTGTTCCAGGCGTAACAAGAGGACAGCTGTGGGGTTAACGGGGCCAAACAGCAAAACTTATTTCGAGCTTTCTGAAGTGTAAAAGATCTTACCGGTAGTTTTGGAAGAGGTCGGTGACATCACCCGTAGGGCTTTCATAGGATACCTCGACCACACAGCATTGTTGAAGGGTGGTGGGGAAGTGAATAGTGGACAGGGGGTGCGCACGGAGGTTGTCGGCCACCTTAAATACGGGACAGGTGGAGAGGGGGAAGTGACCGTGCACGGAGAACGCCGGCCACGCCGAGTGAGGTAGGAGGAGGAGGGGAGGAGAAAAGTGGGACGGCTGTATAAGCACGTCACACAGGGCACGTAGCCGCAGGGGGCTTCGTGAGCCGTGGCCGCAGGGGGCCGTAACGGTATTAAGGAAGAAAAACAAATACAGGAAAAAGACAGCATATTTGCAAGCGTTATATTTGACTATTTTCCTTTTAGCGGACGGTCGCAAGTCCCCAAACTACGGGGCCAGGTAACGACAAGTATACTGAAGGGAGCTAACAACACAGTGTAACCATGTCATAGGGTTAGGATTGGGATGGTGGGGGAATACCCTCACTACCCCACTACAGCATATATGTAAAACACTATCACCCCATAGGGAAAAACTGATCAAATACAGCATAGAGTGGACACAAGGGACAGACAACAAAATGACGACACCCTGGCCGCCTAACGGCAGTTTCGACCCGTACGTCCAACACTCGCTACTGACACATATACATAACACATACAAGGGGAAGAAGTTGACGTACCACGTGTAGGTGTTTAACTTATGGAGGATGTTCCAGGGGTCCCGACCAGGACCAACCGGAATGTTCACTGTGGAGGAAACGAAGGAGGGGAAGAAGATTAAGGAGGAAGAGGGAAATGGGGAAAAGGAGGTTGACAGCGCACAGTGCGCGGGAAGAGGCCGAGAGGGGGAGGAAAAGCTTAGCATCGCAAATGAAATAGAAATAAAAAAGGAAAGGACCGACGACATGCCTTTAGCGAAAGTAGTGAAAAAGGAGGAAGGGGGGTTATATCGTGTAACGGAACTACGAGAAGCGGTAAGGCAACAATTAACGGTGGCTGAGGGGTATTCGAACCCAGCGTACAGCCCACCACCATATACAGCTACAGGTGGCTACACCGGGGGGGAGGTGACAAGTACGGTAAGTCCAACTTATACGAAGATGCACGCAAGGGAAGGGAAGACTAGTGAAGAACCAATCCCAACCATAGGACACGACGAGTGGGTAGCCGTGCAGGTGCTGCTAAAATTGCGAGGGACACTAACAGGAGAAGAAAAGGAGGTAGTACGGAAAATGAACAAGGACAATGAGGGTAGCAGTGAAATAAAATGGGAGGAAGGTAAAAGGAAAGAAGGGGAGCTGTTACGAGCAGAGGAGGAGATGTTGGAGGAACGATTGGCGGAATTAAGGAATGAGCAAAACGCCCTGATCAAACAGCTTGAGAGGGAGGAACGAGAGAGAAGAAGGGAAAGGAAGGAAAGTAAGGATGAGTTAGAAAAAATGAGGGAACAAACTGAAGAACGGAAGCGGGAAGCTGAAAGGATGAAGGCGATAGCAGAAAGGGTATCTCGAGCAGCACAGCGTGACATGAAAAGAGAGGAAGAAGAGAAAGAAAAGGAAATGGAAATATGGAAGAGGAAAATACTATCAGAAACCACCAAGAAATACGAGGAAGGCAAAGTAATAGAAAGCATATTAGAAAGGGAGAGAGAGAGATGGGAAAGGAGGAGAGAGGAAGAAAGGATATTAGAGAAGGTGAGTAGTGAGGTGATGGAGGAATTAAAAAAGAAAAGAGGAAATAGGTAGTGAAATAGTAGAGAAGGGGGAAGGGGAAAGAAGAGATAGGAAAGGGGAGAGTGGGGTAAGGAAATATGTACGCAGGGAAGGAACAGATTTAATAGACTTAAAAACAGTGACGATTAGGGGGAAAAAGACAGATTGGGGGTTGTCGCTGCTGGATGATTTTTGCAGCGAAGAAGAAGGAATGGGGGGAGAAGGAAGAACCGGCGATAGGGAAAGCTTAGACAAATTGTACATCACCCGCACCAACAGGGAATCACCATGGGCATACAGAAGGAAGGAAGAGCTGGGGGGAAGTGAGGAGAAAGAACGAGAAGTGGCGGCAAGGCAAACACGTGCAGCTACACCCGCATCATCCCGTCCAACATGTCCGCCCACACCCGCTCCTGAACACACCCCCTACGCCGGCAGGCTTAGAGATCTCCCCAGACGTAGGCAGGAAGAACGGACACACACACCCACATCAAATAAAGAAAAGAATAAGAGAAGGGGAAGAGATGAAGGGGAAGCTGCAACGAGCGGCGGTAATATGGGCATGACAGATGATCTAGACGACACAGAAGAAGAGGAGGGGTATGCAGACTCTACACCGCGACAACTGGGGCGACAGATGGGACACAATCTAAAGCCGCTATTGGAGAGAGAGGGGTTAGACCACAATAAATCCCTTGGGAGCATGCCGATAAGGAAAATATAAAGTGTAGGCTCCCATCACTAAGTGGAGGAGCGGGAAAATGGATATACGAGATGGAAAAACACACTACAGGACAGAAACTAGCAGTAGGAGATGTGAAGGGCCTACTAATATCAATATTAGGGGATGCGGCAGATGACATCTGGAAGAGAGCGGGTTTCCCCGGGGTCACAATAACGAACACATCACATGACGGGGTGCCATTTGCGAATTGCAGGCATGCATTATGGCAAGCGCTGAGGGTACAATACCCAGACACTTCAGACATAGGAGCAATTACGTCACGCAAGATGCGTGAGAACCAAGATCCGGTTGATTATATCCAGGAGATTCAGGAGAAGAGGCGTATGGAAACTAGAGAGCAATGGGACAAGACACCGGCAATATTTTACCACATACTAATACAAGGGCTCCCGGAGACAGTACAAAAACAATTGAAGAAAGTAGTGGGGATGGAAGCCAAGGCTTGGCTGGAAATACAATTGACAATAGTACACCATTGTAGGACGTGGCAAGAAAAGATGAAACAAAAGGAAGAAGATAGAAAAGCGGAAGAGGCTAAATTAGTGCAGAAAAAACTGACTAAGTACACCATGGAAGGTGCACTAATAACTACACCAACAACAATGACACCAAACCCCACGCAAGTAGTGGCCGCACAGGATCCCTCACAACTACAAACACCACCACTACCACAATAACCACGACTTATAACACAACAGCTGCCACCACCTCCACCCTACACGGCTAACATGGGAGGAGGGTACATGGCATCAGGAACTGGATATTATAATAATATCAGGGGAAGGGGAGGAATTATGAGGGGGAGGGGATATGGCCAACTTGCACAACAGCAAGGGGGAGGATTCCGAAGCTTCTACCCCACTGGGCAACCAGTGTACCAGGATAATGCAGGAAGTTTCCCATGGCAGACCAGGGAACCACCTGTATGTTGGGTTTGTGGGATGTTAGGACACATGTCACGTACGTGTAGAATGAGACCCTCCACACCAGCATGGGGGGAACAAGGACAACAAGGGCCCATGAGGGAGCAGCAGGGTTACCAGCAACCACAGGGGCTACCACAGAGCAGCACACAGCAACAATTAGCAACACAACAACAGCCACAGACATATTCACTACCGCAACAACAGGTAGCAATAACACAACAACACCAAGTGCCGCCAGTGCAGCAGCCCACTCAAATACAGGACCATAAGGTAACCTCCACCGATACACAGCTACAACAAACACAATTGGGAAGGGTGACTGTCCTGGGACACAACCCTTACACAGGAAGTGGTCAGTCATTATACCCACAATAAGACAGCCCACAGACGTCCTTGGTGTGTCCCATCCTGTCGATAACACCTAATAGTGCGGAGGAACCACGCATTGAGGTAACGATAGGTGACAAAAAATTATCATTCCTTGTTGACACTGGGGCAACCCGGTCTTGCATAAGGGAGGGTAGATTTAAGATGTCAGGTGAGGCCATGAACACCCAAGGATTCTCTGGGGCTAGGGGGTTGGTTCCCTTTACTGATAACATCTCCTTATCTATTGGAGATTATGACATGCCTGTCCCGCTCCTGTATTCAAGGGAATCACCAGTGAACATACTTGGGAGGGACATAATGAGCAGGCTAAATATGACAATCTCCTTCACGGAGGATGGCATAATTTGTTCCACTCCAGGAATAAACATGCTTACTGCACGACAAATACTGCAAGCGTACTGTGGACAGACAGTAGCTTGGGCTGAGCCAGTGGATGGCGAACTGTTCCAGTACGGAACGGACATGGCATTCGCCTGGATGCCAGGAATAGAAGGAAAGATCTGGAGGAGGCCAGCAGCATATTTGTTCAGGCCTGAGACACCAGCCAATGAACCAGAAGGGAAGGTGATTTCGGTGAGCATGGAGAGTATTATAGCAACTGCTGATTATATCGCAGTACATGCCCAAGACCGGGAAGGTAGAGCATGGAGGGCAGTGATAGCCCTGGCTGAGGGATGCAGGCTCACCCAGGTGTCCGATGAGGAGCTCTTTTCAGAAGACAAGGAAGAAGGTGAGATGGTATTTATGATGAGTGTAGATATATGGCTAAGAGTGACATATAAGCAAGTGGCACAGAAAATGGCCATGGCACTTGAAGCACCCGCATCTACCCCAGTTCCCTTCTACGAGGAAGATATGGCAAAAGTTCCAACATCACTGTGGACCACCAGTCCCTATGACGTGGGCTGCATAAAGAGTATTGGGGGAGTAAGAATAAAGCTGAAAAAGGGTGCAATACTACCTAGAGTGAAACAATACCCACTATCAAAAGAGGCAGATGAGGGCATATACGAAACAATAACAGCCCTAATAAATAATGGCATATTGGTACCATCAGAATCACCATGTAACACGGCCGTGTACCCAGTGCGCAAGGCTAAAGGAGGGTCTTGGCGTTTTATCCAGGACCTCAGACCCTTGAACAACATTGTAGAAGCAGAATACCACATAGCAGCAAACCCGGCCACAATATTATGTGGAATTCCGGCAGAGGCCTCACGGTTCACAGTGATTGACCTAAGAAATGCCTTTTTCTCAATACCCCTGCACCCAGATTCACAAGACTTGACAAGCTTCACATACAGAAACACAAAATGGAAACACACCAGGTTACCACAAGGGTACTGCGAGTCACCCTCAATTTTCAACAGAGTAATACAGATGGACTTGGGAAACATTGAATTGGAAAGTACGGTGCTGCAATATGTTGATGATATAATAATTTGCAGCACAAGCGAGAAACGGTGCAGGGAGTTCTCATTGAAAATGCTGACAGTGTTGGCTGAAAAGGGTTACAAGCTAGACAAAGAAAAGTTACAGTACTGTCAGGAACAGGTACTATACATTGGTCAACTAATATCCCAACACGGAAGAAAGATTGCACCACAAAGAGCACAAGCTATATCAAACACGCCACTACCACAAACGGTGAGGGAGCTGCAGCAGTGCCTGGGATTATGCAACTACTGTAGAGCATGGGTTTTTGACTACAGCTCATACATAGGACCCCTACTTGAAGCATTGAGAGAAGCACACAGAGGGGACAAAACATTGGGGTGGACAAGGGAAATGAAGAAGGCATTTGACGAGTGGAAGCACGCCATATCCACTGTTCCGGTACTTGCCACCCCAGATTATGAACGGCAGTTCTTTATCTTTTCACATTGCGACTCAGCAGTAATGAAAGCAGTATTGACTCAGAAAACCAGCATGGGACACAAGCCAATAGCGTTCTACAGCGGTCACTTGGACCCTGTTATGTTAGGACATTTCCCTTGCGAACAGATGCTCGCCGCGGCTGCATTTGCGGTAGAGAAATCATCATCGATTACAATGGGGTGCCCAACCACACTATTTGTGGAGCATGCGCTGTGTGCACTATTGAATAAGCCTAAATCCACACTAACCACGCAGAGGGCGTCAGGTTATGAGATCATTTTGTCTAGACCTGAACTGTCAACTGTCAGATGTAGTACAGTTAACCCAGCCAGGTTTATAGCAGAAGTTATTGAGGAAGGTGATTATGCTCACGATTGTACACAGACTATCGAAACGTATTCATGCACTAGAAAAGTTGAAGAGGATGCACTCAAGGGTGGAGAGATTTTGTACATTGATGGGTCATCAACAATAGACCAAAGTGATGGGATAAGGAGAACTGGGGCAGCAGTTGTAAAAATGACAGAAGATTTGATGTATGTCCCGGTGAAATGTGTGCAGTTACCACAGCATTATTCGGCTCAAGCAGCAGAATTGGTTGCACTGATCTTGGCGTTGAAGGAAAGCGTTGACAAAAGAGTTACTATATATTCTGATAGCGCATATATCACGTCAACTGTCCACTCAGGCATGATAAAATGGCAGAGAAGGGGTTTTCTGAGAGCTGATGGCACCCCAGTGCAACATGCTCTCTTGTTAGCAGAATTAATTGAAGTAATTAATGATCCCCAAGAGATAGCTTTGGTTAAATGCCCGGCACACACTAATGGAGACGACCATATCTCGAAAGGGAATGAAACAGCAGACTCACATGCCAAACATGCGGCATACTTTGGTGAAAAATGGAACCCCCAGAGTCAGAGGGAGGGAGAGGGAGGGGGATGGCCAAACAGATGTTGATGAAAGAAGGGTACACCCATCTCCCCGCCACACAGATAATGGAATTACAGGCAGCCGCACCAATGGCAGAAAAGGAACTATGGGTAAAAAGAGGATGTACGATGTCCCCAACTGATGCACTGTGGCGTCAAAATAACACTGGAAAGGTGGTCATGCCGTTGGCACTGCTAAACACCGCCCTGGCCCAGCTCCATCACCCAGCTCATACAGGAAAGGAAGTAATTGCAGCACGAATTAGGGAAGTCTGGTTCTGCCCCGAGTTCAATTCTCATGTAACAAATTTTATCAGCAATTGCCTCACATGCCAACAGTTTACAGCCAGTCACACGCTGCAAGTGATAAAAGGTACTATACCCTGGCCAGAGGGACCCTTCCTGCACATTCATATTGACTATATTGATATGATCAATGTATGTCAAGGAAATAGGTATATGATTATAGTGGTATGCCCGTTCTCCAGGTGGACTGAGGCCAGACCCTGCTCACACGCAGATGCGTTCAGAGCAGCTAAATTTCTAGTGAGATAGGTTTTCCCCAGGTGGGGTGTGTGCAAAGTGTTGTGGTCAGATAACGGCCCACACTTTGCTAATGAAATGTTGCAGCACATCACGTCCTTGCTGGGTATTAAGCATAAATTTGCATGTGCATATCACCCGCAGGCCAACGGTCTATGTGAACGCCTGAATGGCCTATTGAAAGAAGAAATAGCAAAGATACAGCAAACAGCCAAGAAGAGCTGGTTGTACTGTCTACCGCTAGCTCTATTTGAGCTAAGGAATAGGCCAGGGTCTGATCACCAGCTCACTCCTCACGAGGTGGTGACAGGACGTCAAATGCGCCTTCCTCTAACGCCTACATCAAGAGCATTAACAGACCATGAAAACACTGCAACTGTTCTTGGTGACGAAATGTATCAATACGTGTCTTCTTTGATTACTAGTGTAGCGTTTGTATCTCAACAGCTCGAGCACACGTGGGGCGGGTCGAAGAGTTCTCAACAAGAAGACACCGACAGGGAACTGGGAAAGAAAGGACTAAGCAAAATTGCTAAAGGTGACCATGTGCTACTCTGCAACTTCAATAGAAAGTGGAACGGCCCACACTTTACTGGCCCTCATTTGGTAGAGGAGGTAGCTACCAGAGCGGTGAAATTGCAGGATAAGCGTGCCTGGAATCACCTACACGACGTGAAGATCTACAAACTCCAGACCCGCCCTAGTGTTAACGACAGGGCCATTGGAAGAGCAACGACAGCAACAGAATCGGCTACAGAGAAGGAAACGTCGGCCACAGCTGATGACAGTAGTGCCACCACACCAGATCACCCCCCAGATTACCCAGAGGCAACTACTGAAATAGACACTGGACGCTTGCCCACAGCCCATCCCATGGTCACGAGATCGCAAAGTAAACAAACTTCCGCCAATTGAGCCCCAACCCCCTCCCCTCTAAGGTCACCCCCGATTGAAGGACATTGTATTGCGCACACACACACATGTAAAACACTTGTATGTTTTCTCTTTTCTTCTCTCGCACATGCAGGTACCGTGTATAATTGTATTGTTAAGAAAATAAGTAACTAACAGTGTACTGTGCCCAGGAGTAGATGTTGCCCACGGATGATAACACCCCTGAAGCCGTATCACACCAATTTGTATATCACATAAGAAGGCCAAAGTACCTGAAAAGAAGGAGGGTACGCGTATATTACACCGCATTTATTTTGGCCATAGAACAATCATTTCCCCATCTTCACCAGTACTTACCTGCGCTAAGTGATAGATCACTAAGGTTAGCGTGGGAACAGCTCTTCGCCTGGGCACTGAACGATTACTTGATAGGGAGAGCTTAATAACAACCACTAACAATAATAGCAAGCGTATTGAGGATTTTCAGGCGGGCACCTTAAACGTCGCAAGAATAAGCTGCCGGACTGCATCAAGGTAAGAGCAAATGCCGGTGAGACTACCTATAAAAATGATAGGAGTATTGGTCATCACTGGTCTATTGGCTGCCTCTGTATGGCAGAAAAGTTATGCTATCAATATTATGGCTGCACCCAAACCTAACATACCCCCTCCCACGGCTGCAACAGGTATGACGTCAGGTGGTACTAGCAACCCTCCGCATAAGGGAGGTAGAGTTAAACGCAGCACATATACAGATATCAAGGGTATTGATAGATACATAACAGATTCAGCACACGTCTCAAACAACATGTGGTACCAGCACATGACCCAAATTGGTAAGCAGACAACAGAAGATAGCTGTTATGTTTGCTCATTGATCCCATACGCCATGAGCGCTTCTCGAACATTCGTCGCCACAGAAATACAAGAAAAGACGGCGCGATGTATAATATATCTGGCACTATTCCAAACGAGAGGACGATTTCAAGGAACGGTGGTGAGAATGCAGTGGGAAACAAGAGACACATACCCATACGAAAACAATTTCCTCAAGTTATATTTGAGTTACCATAAGAGCAGTTTACATGCTGAAGCGTTCAGATACATGACAAGTGGCCCTGAAAAGGGAGAAACGAAGAAAGTAACCCTACAATACCTACCATGTGATTGGTACGCCACTGAAGTTCCTGGTATACAAGGCTGTTGGGAAAGGCCACTGATAACAATAACAGGGAAGGTATACATGAACAATGAATGGGAAATAGGAGTGGTCGGTAGCAACATGATAACAAGAGAGAATATTACCACCACACAGGAACACAACGACAGATGTTGGACGACATGGGGCAAATACGTACCCATGCTGACATGGATGGAGAAGGATGAAGACCCAATAAGCATACTACCGCTGACCGCGCCCAAGTTATGCTACCAACACAGAGGAGATTTGGAGGTGGGATACAACACCAACTGTGGAAGCGTGTTAGAATTACCAGAGGGGGGTGTTGGAACGGCAGTGATAATGGATCACTATTGGGCCTGCGGAAATAAGGCATATCACACCCTGCCCCCGTTATGGAATGGTATATGCACAATGGTACACATCAAAGTACTATCGCTAGTGGTGCCCCAAAAACATGTGAACATGGCCAATTTCCCCAAAATGGATGAAGGGAACAAGAGGAAGAAGCGATCCGTACAATCACAGGAGGGAGAGAACAACAACAACAACAATGCTTAAAAAGGATAAAGAGACAAGGAGAACCCCTGACAGGAAACTACCTGTGGGGAAGGTCGGAAACAGCACTCACTTCTATCCCACCAGAACATAGGTTATTTAGCAGGGCTGCTATGTTCTTCTTGTCAATAATACACCCTGGACTACAAGCTTATGCAAACGCTAAATGGCTCCAGATCACCCGATGGGAACTAATGATGACGATTAATTCAACAGTAAACGGATTCAATGCAATAAAAGAGCAACTGCGAGCGGTAAGAATGGTAGCACTACAGAACAGATATGTACTGGATCTCCTCACAGCGATGGAGGGAGGCGTTTGTGCAAAAATAGGACAATCATGCTGCACATTTATTCCTGCTAACGATGCAGATAATGGTACACTTACCGAAGCAGTATGACAACTGGCCCAGATGCACTCCAAGATGATGGAAGAAAGTAAAGGAGTAAAGAAGGATGATAACTGGTTTTCATTGTTATGGTCATGGATGCCATCATGGCTGTCGGACGGGCTGAAGATAATAGTTGGATGCATAATACTGGCTGCAGCTGTATTGATTGTAATAAGGTTTTGGAAGGCCAGGAAGGCACGCACTACAGACGAAATGATCGAAATGGTCGGCATGCACCCCTTGATGCCAACTGACGATGACCAGCACACAGACGTGATAATAAAGGAAAGAGAGAAACTGCGCAAACAGATCATCGCCAATCACTTAGACCCACCATCCGTAAAGCTTGAGAACCCAAGAAACCCGAGGAGCTATATCGGAAGATGGGTATACTGCAAACCGGGAGGGAGCTGTGTATACATGTACTGGTCATTTGAAGACCATGTCAACCACTATGGACACCTGGGAGGAGTGACCAAAATATGGAGAGTAAGAGGAGATAAAGAAAAAGATATGTTTGTGGTCGACAAGTCGACCAGAGGGGGGACTGAAGTGGGAGAATGGGAGAAAAAGCTCCCCCCAATCTCCTCGCGACCATGGCCCAGAGGATCGCGGCCTAGACACCCACCACGAGATGAATTAGTCTATCTACCAGACGACCAAATACCCTGGTTCAAGAACATAAGGATATGCCCACCAGCCTGCCCACCAACCTGCCCTACTCAAGCCGACACCTGCGGCATGGATGAACTCGACTAAGACCTCAACAACAAGCACCCACATCGTTAGAGATGCCATGACGACCTAGCCAACTGCCAAGAACACACGTGCCACCATGCACACTGGACACTCACGCACCAACCCACACAAAGAATATAATCAGTGCTATGACATAGGTGACGGATACACCCACTGACGCGCATCTTTATTATTTTTCACATAGGTTTTCCGTAATGCAGAAATGCAAGACGCATAAAGCACTCGCATATACGCTTACTGACGCTTCTCCCACCCCTTGCATCGTGACGAGAATATAACGAAGACGTAATACTGCCTATGAATCCATGTCGCACCACAACACAGGTGCCGTGCATTACACCGCCCCACCTATGAACCAGGCCCAAGTAGGTCACAAGCAAGAGCCGCCATGAACACTGAATGAGCAAGAGTACAAGTGCTGATCACGCAGAACGAGCCCAGCGAGAGCTCACAGCCAAGGGAGCGATGTTGCAACTCGTATGCTACCAGCCGACGCCAAGGTCACACCTGTAAGCAAAGCCAAGCACGCAGAAGCAAAATACAACTTTAAATGTGCAGAATTCTGCCCCAGCCACAGTCTCCCCTCACGTGACCAAGCCAACCTGACAAGGTGCCAGACCCACGAGGGAGAAGTCGCCTGGGTCCCACGTCTGGGACACAGGCTGCAACAATGAAATGACCCAATGGACACCAACAGCGATGGGAATGGTCTGCTCTCAAGCCTATGAGCAAATCCGCGCATTGTCTGCACGAACACATAGTTACATATTGTTGCTAGTGACAGGTACACCGCGAGCTGGGAACAACGATGGTCCCAGGCTGGGGGGCTCGCGTGTGGATCAATCAGAACATGGGGGCACTCATCACTGACGCCACTAACATTAGCCAATCATTAGGGGTCTTTGTGTAACAATTTTCAAGTATCTAATAGAAGGGACAACCCAAGTATACCACCTGACTCATCCTCAACCACTAATACTGTTCTCTATATGTATGCTATACTAACCCTACCACTCGAGGAACCAATCCAGAGTGGTGATAGGTTTTTCGCTAACTTTCCCAGGTGACGTAAGTATACTAAGGCAAAAAGGGCCTGCAAGCCCCACAAATTTTGAGAGTCTGGACGGACGCGTACAATCCTAGACCCATCCCTGCCATTTTTTAATAAATGCAGAACCACCTTGCTTCTTGCGTGTGTCTCATACTCATTTTTGGGGAACACGGGAGGAGTTGGGGCCTCCCAGCCCAGAGGTCCGCGGACGGTCCAGCCGACCCCGGGTTAATCACCCCGACAATGGGACACTAGTACTGGAAACAGTGATAGAATGGCAAGTAAGGGGAAAGTGGAGCAAACTTACTTCATGTGTAAAAGTACTGACAGTTATAACTCAGGAGAAGCGGTAATGAATGGAAGAGTTTGATGAAGAACTTAGGGCATTAGAGTTGGTGAAGGGGATCTTGGGTGTATAGCAATGCAAGTCTTCTTGTTTCTGCCGGTACTAGCAAACTTTAAGAAGGAAGCCTTCTGGACTGGAGTTCCTTTTTTATTGTATCCACTCCTTTTTTTCTCAATGGCTAAACGCACTCCTCAGTGACATTGGACACGAGAGAGCATTGGCTGCTGATGGTACTGTTAGGCCAGCAGCTTCCACTGAGGTTTGCACCCAGGGACCTACGTGTTTTAAACATTATAAACAAGAAGGACCCCACTGTTGTGGAAGGAAAAGGACACAGGCCCTTTAAGGCGAAGTGAAAATGGAAAGAGGGGGGGGGGGCGGGGAGGAGCAGAAGCGGGAAAGCGAGAGGCGGCAGTTACAGTTGAATAAAGTTAGAGTCAAGACGTGCTACATGGTCCGTGTCTTATTTCAGGTCCAGATAGACCGTAACAACTGGCGACGAACAGGGAAGGCCCCAGCACCCAAAAAAGCAGCCGGAGTCACGGAGGGACCCGGCGCTAACCGCAGTGAGCAGAGGATTGATGCCGGTGAGGAGAATGCGGCAGCGCACGACGTAAGACGCGAAAAGAGACAGAGACATGTGCCGAGCTGCGCAGTCATAGAGGAACGCGCCAACGCCGGAGAGGAGATCCAGCGGACAGAGAAGTGCAGTGAGCTGTGGGGTCAGAGAGGGACCCAGCACCACCCATGACGTGCCAGCGCCGGAGAGGAGGTCCTGCATGCCGGCCGCAAAGAAAGAACAGGAGACACGCAGTGAGACGCCGGAGTCGAGGAGGGGCTCCAGTGAGACGCCGAGTGACACCGCTGACAAGAAGCCCGGCAGCCACGGAGAACTAAGGAGGACAACAACAGCAGCACGAGAGGATGGCAGCACGCCACGCCCAGAAGAATCGGAAGTGCCGCGCACACGCAGGTACGAAAACGAGGACAAGGAAGACCCGAGACGTGAGCGAGGGACACAAGGGAAACACAATCGCTCACACATTATACGCTCCACAGCGGGGAGGCAAGGGCATGCACCAGTGACTATTACAAGCCACTTGAAAGCGAGGAATCCAAGGCACACACCAGTGCCAGCCATAAGATACTTGAAAGCGAGGAAACCAAGGCACAAGCCAGTGCCAGCTATGAGCCACTTGAAAGCGAGCAAACCAAGGCACACGCCGGTGCCAGCCATAAGCCACTTGAAAGCGAGGAAACCAAGGGACACGCCAGTGCCAGCCATAAGCCACTTGAAAGCGAGAAATCATACGCACACACCAGCGCCAACCCACTTGAAAGCCAGGTATCATATGAACACACCGGCGCCAACCACAAAGTACATGAAAGCGAGGAATCATAGGCACAAGCCAACACCAACTACAAGCCACTTGAAAACGAGGAAGCAAGGGCATGCAGAGCCACTTGAAAGCGAGGAACCAAAGACACTTGAACACAAGGACCGAGGCCGCAGCGCCACAGCCACGCCCGAGCATCAGCAACCATGTCACAGTCTGGGAGCGCAGCGTTAGATACCACAGCACCCGCCACACCTGGTGTAATGCCCACCAACCCGGTCTCCTTCCTACGCCGCCCGAACCCATTCTCATTAGAACCTCAGGAAAACCAAGGACAGAGATGGCAAGAGTGGATGGACGAGTTCGAAGAATTTATGAGGGCGGTAGGAAACCAAGATGCACCAAACAAGCTAGACATCTTCACAAATTTGGTGGGGAAAGACATAAAGAGCGTCATTAAGACCATCCCGACAGCAGAAAGGGCCACATACCAAAAACTCATCGAAGCCATTAACAGTTGCCTAGTAATCATTCCAAATAGAGACTATGAGCGCTACATTTTCAATCAGTGCACCCAGATGCCCAAGGAGACGATCGGCCAGTTCATATTATGCCTGCAAAGGAAAATCACGTATTGCGACTTCGCCAACTTTAACGACGACGAAGCCATCCGCCTGAGGCTCATTGAAGGATGCTTGTCATCAATATTCCACAAACACCTACTGAAGAAACCGCTACCTTTGAAAAAGATAACTGAGCTGGCCAGAGTGTACGAAAGGGTGGACATTCAGGCTGCCCACACAGAGAACCCAAAGAAGATAGACTCTATAGCGGCTATCACCACCAGCCAAACAAGTTGCCAACACAGCAACACGTACAGACAAGACCAGTGGAATAACGTGAGACGTACACCACCAGAAAGACAATGCTACCGGTGCGGTTTGAATTTCTACATAAGGGCCAATGCCCCGCAATAGGCCAAATGTGTATGAGGTGTGGCCAAGAGAACCACTTTCAAAGCATGTGCCGGGAAAAGGCATCCCCACTACCAGCATACCGGCCACCCAACCAACAAACAACTGAAAGGAGATTTCAGACACCGAGACCCTTCAACCCACGACCATACCCGGAACGGGAGTATACCAAGCCTGCCACCAACCCCAGGCCCGTGGCCAATGCCGGGTTCATCAGAGCGGTAGTGAACCTGCCGGTAGACCAGGCGGGCGAGACATACGCCAACCAAGAACAAATATACCACATGCAATCCTATCCCGAAGAAGAACACTAGTGGGAGAGTGTCACTAGGGACCCCTAGGAAAAGGCAAAATATGCAGAATATGACCGATACAGCAGGGAGTACGTTCGCCTCATCTCAGAAGCCTCAGATGACAGCACGGCACCCCGGGTGATAGTACACCTAGGGGGAATTGGCACACCGTTCCTGGTAGACACCGGCGCAACCGTCAATGTCATGAGCCACCTGACATATGAACACTTAGCAGACAAGTTCCCACTGCAACCATCACGCGCCCACATATTCTAATGGGGTGCAACTCAGCCGCTGACTTCCAAATGACAATTTGTGTGTGACCTCATCCACAGGGGTATAAGAGCTCAGACGATGATACACGTCATCCACAGTCCAGCAGCGGGAAGGTGCCTGTTAGGAAAGATTTCGTAATTGTAGGGAGTTTTCCTTCCATGTGGCAACCCCTAAACTTTTTGCTATTGTTTTTAACCTTGTTCTTGACTTTGCCAGAGAAGTACAGCCTTCTGCCGCACTTCTCTGGGCTTTCGCTCCTTTCTTACGGGGAAACTGACATGCCCTTAAGACAGTCAGTACCGGGGAACGTGGTTTCCCGTAGTTTCTTTTATCGTGTCGCAGCTTTAGTGCAACACGACACAAGAGGGCACTGTAAGCTAAGTTACAGCTCTCTTGGGTCTCTAGCCTTCTACAGGCCCTAGATACTCTTTTAGGATGGTATCTGATCGGTGCAAGTCATTCAGGGACTGGAATGGTGGCAGCGATCGTTTTGTTTATTTTGAGCTCCTTTTGGCGTTCTGAGCACGTTTTTGCACTGAACCCAAAATGGTGGCCTGGCTCCCAAAATGGCCAGGCCGCGAGGCTCCTTTGTCCTGTCCACTGTCCGTCTTGCTCCCTTCACCTTCCCCAGGTCCGGCGACCCGGGGCCTTCCTTATTTGGGCATGTACTTTCCCGCGAAACGTGGTTGCTTTCGCGGGCTTCTACATGTCGTTTGCGTGCCTCCAGGGTGTGGGCTGGGATGTCTGGTCCCAATACACATCCTGGGTGCCAGAGAGTCTATGGTGGTGTGAATGCCTGGGACCACCGTGGTCCGTGATTGGTCCACGTATGGTATGTGTTTTGATGAGCGGATCTCCCATTGGCTCCCCTCCGTTTTGGCGCGAAGGGAACCGTGGATAAGAGGGGGCTGGAAACACCACTACCATGTCGATCTCCTGAGTTCTCACGAACGAAGGAATACAGGAGCCAAGTATCCTGCAACTACGAGGCTGGACCGAGGAATCGCTGGTGACCCGCTGAAGGAATCCTCCTTTGCACTGCTGTCGTCCGGAGAGCCCCTGTCCTCCTTTGATCGAACCAGAAGGCCTGTACTGGTGCTTCGACCTTTGGAATAGCAGGAACAGCTATTCCCGGCATCTTCAACCATCTCCTGCCAAGTAAGCCTTCGGAAGCGTCTCTGGGCCATCCAGTTGACTGACCAGCTTACAAAGGAGTTTGGCTCTGCAACCGCCGCCAGGTTGTGTTGTATTGCGAGTCCTTGTCCCTCTCCCACGCTTCGTACGCTTGGCGTCCCCAGGTCTGAAGGGAGGAGGGTTCATTTGGCTCGAATACACATGGCCGCTCCGTTGTCCTGTGCGGCAACAAAACTGTGCCGGTTTCGTCGATTGGGACGTCTTTTTACTCTACACGACTACAAAGCGTTCCCTGCTCTTCTGAACCTGCCAGCTGCTGAAACTATCGTGGAGAAGCCTGGGTCTGCTTGCTTCGGGGACCGGTGAGTAGTATATCTAGGATCTGGTCGCCCTCCTGCAGTATCCCATTGCTTTTCCCTGCTGTGTAAAAACAGCACCCTTTTGCCGCGCTCGCGCTCTGCTTCTGCCCGCTGTGGAGGCTGCGCTTGAGCTGCGGAACCTGTTCTTCTTCTGCTGTGCACTAACGTGAACCGCCTGACTTCCTCCGAAGAGCTTCCCCTTGTGCCCGTCGGCACCGGCGTGGCAGGTACTTTGAGCACAAGGCTCCACTCTTCGCAGGGCTCGGACTTCCATCTAGTTAGGTGCCTATGAAGGCGAACTGAGTCGAAAGCATTATCGCACTGCCTGTTTTCCTTCCCTGGCAGGTGGACTACATATTTCGTGCTTTAAACGCTTGCGACTGTGTATTTGTATATATATTGTGTTGATATGGTATGTGTTGGTTTAATATTGTGATATTGTGATTTTCTCGCTACGGTCATTATTTTAAAGGCCTTAAAATAAATGTGTATCTATTTTTGATATAACAACTGCTTGGAGTAGTTTGTCAGCGCTCTTGCTTTGTGTGCTCACTGCGGGCTTTCAGTCACCCTCACCCCTCTTGAGACCTAGTCTTGACCGCCGCGATCGCTACCTTGATTGGTCTGGCTTGTCCAGAGGTTACCCTGTTCCAAGTAATTAGGTTGGCCTTCTGAACTTCTGCGCCACCAGGACAGAGTTCAGAAATCCGTCTTAACAAATTGGTGTACAGCGGTGGGATACGACTGAAGGTATCCAGTGTTGCGCTCGAACTAGGGCATTTCAGGTTATTCCAAACAGTACACGTAGTGAATTGTTGTAATATAACTTTAAAAAGGCCATAGTCCTATCAAACAGTATGGAAACAAGTACGTTGTTAACTTTAAATGCTTCCAAATCAGAAACGCTGAAAAAGATGTGTGCGGAGAGAGGTGTTTCCTCTCAAGGCACGAAATTGGAAATGATCCAAAGAATCGTGGCGTGGCAAGAAGCGCAGCTTGACGCTATTACTTCTGAGGACAGTGCGGAAGGTGGTGGGGCTGCTCTCACTGGCAGAACCGACGGTTCTGCCGCTGCACTGATCCATCACGACCACGAGGACAGGGAGGACGAGCTGTCTAATGTTTCCTCTGCCAGTGCTGATGGGGAGGCTATGCTTGAATTCAAGAAGAGCTGCGGTTTAGGCAGCAGGAGCTTGAATTCAGCATAGCCAAACTAAAAATCGAACAGGCAGAAAAACAAAAAGACAGGGATCACCAGTTGGAACTGGCCAAGCTTCAGGTTGCAAATGGATCCAAGGGTCCTGGACATGGGTCTGGGGCCTCCTCTCATCCACGGTTTCCAAAAGATCTGCTCAGTGTGTATGAAGAGAGGAATGACATTATGGACTGGCTGAATGCGTTTGAGTATGCATGCGAAGTCCAGGAAGTTGACAATGCTGATAAGATTGCTCAGTAGACTGCCCCATTCTGGCTGTAGTGCCATTATGGAAATGTCGAAGGCTGAGCGGGCTGATTTCGCAATGTTAAAGCAGACTCTCATTTTAAAGTTTGGGAAGACTCCGGCCCAATATTTAAAGCGTTTTCGAGAGTATAAGAAAAAGGAAGGTGGTACTTGGGTATCTTATGTCGCTGAATCTTTGAAAAACTTAACTGGCTGGGTCGAAGGCTATAAGGTTTCTACCTTCGACGGCATGATAAATCTTGTCATGCTGGAACACATTTTTGCTTCTTCTTCCCCGGAGCTTAAGCAGCATTTGGCCGATTCGAAGGAGATAGATCCTAAGAAGCTGGCCATTGCAGCAGACTTATGGGTGTCACATCGAGTGTCCCATAAGGACAAAACTCATCCTGGTAAGCAGGAGGAGGGGAAAAAGTCCAAAGATATGGAGGGTGGGGAATCTGCTAAATCTTCTTCCCAAAAGGGCCACAAAAAGAAAAACAAGGGTAAGACACAAGAGAACTCACAGGGTAGTGGAGGTGCGCCTCCGAAACAGAACTCTGGTTACAATAAGCCTCCCTACGTAAACAGACCCACTGGGGCTTGTTTTTCTTGTGGAGCAACTGACCATGTGAAGGGGGATCCCCGTTGTAAGGTTAGACCTTTGGGGGTCCACTCCGCTAATCTGGCCTTCTCCTCCTACGAGGAAGAAGAGATTACAGGAGCATCCTTCTCCTCGGACTCATTTCCCAGCGGAATAGAGGCCGAGGTAGTTTTAGTGTCCCTGGGTTCCTGGGAGCCTAAAGTCGCAGAGGCGTATGCTAGGATTCCGGATAATACCAAGCACTACTTTAAAGACAGTGTGCTGATCAATGGAGTGGATACTCCAGCTCTTAGGGATAGTGGGTGCAGTCGAACTGTAGTGGATTCTACCTTGGTAGACTCAGAGGAAGTTGCCAGAGCTACTCTGATGCCCACTAAGTTGGCTGACGGCCCCCTCCGTATGTTTCCCGTGATCCCTGTTAATCTAACTTTAAATGGTACAGCTGTCAGGATTCCAGTGAGCATTCAGAGAAACGTCCCGGGAAAGGTCTTATTAGGTAATGATCTCAGAGCTTTAGGGCTCGTAGGAGACACTGCCGAACGACCCTACACACGGTCTCAAGCACGGGCAGCATTGGCCAAGTCCAATACGCCGCCCCAGCCGAAGGGGCAACCCAAGGCGAAAGGAGTCTACAAGTCAAGACGGGGGAAAGAGAATATTCCCCCGAGCTCGCCTACCACTGCGGTGGAGGAAGTTGGTCAATCGCCCGAGCCTGACGAGGAGGTGGCGAGGCCTGAAGTATTCGACCCCAACGATCATCCTGAACTAAAAGACTTGTTAGTTGAAGGAGGTCCTGATAGGGACGAATTCAGTAAAGGCCAACGTGAGTGCCCATCTCTGGAAGGCCTAAGGAGACAGGCCTGCTCCCAGCTTGAGGGTGAACCTCCTGGGAAGCATAGGATTTATTGGGAAGGTGGACTCCTGTATAGTGAGCCCACAGAGTCTACAGAAGGAGACCATAGGAGGTTGGTGGTTCCCCTTGCTGTTAGACCCTTCCTCCTGCAGTTGGCGCATGAAGTTCCCCTTGCTGGTCACCTTGGTATGAAGAGGACCAAGCAAAGGTTATCCATGCACTTCTACTGGCCCAAGATGGGGGTGCAAGTAGAAAGTCACTGCAGGAGTTGCGCCTCCTGCCAGTTGTCTGGTAAGGTTGGCGCGACAATCCAAGCTCCGTTGGTACCGCTCCCAGTTGTGGGGGTACCATTTGAAAGGGTAGGGATCGACATCGTCGGTCCCCTTGACCCGCAAACATCCTCGGGCAATAGGTTTATCCTGGTGCTGGTCGACCATGCAACCAGGTATCCTGAGGCCATCCCATTGAAAACTGTAACTGCCAAGTCAGTTGCAAAAGCTTTACTCGGCATATTTACTAGGGTTGGCTTCCCTAAAGAAGTTGTGTCAGATCGTGGCAGCAACTTTATGTCGAAGTATATGCAGGCTATGTGGAAAGAATGTGGGGTCACCTACAAGTTCTCTTCTGCATACCACCCCCAGACCAATGGTCTGGTGGAACGTTTCAACAGAACGTTAAAGAGCATGATTGGGGCTCTGGAGGAGCCTCAGAGAAGAAAATGGGATCTTCTTTTACCATGCTTGCTGTTTGCCTACCGAGAGGTACCACAGGAGGGTGTTGGCTTCAGCCCCTTCGAACTTCTGTTCGGTCATCCCGTACGGGGACCCTTAGCCATTGTCAAGGAGGGATGGGAGATGCCCACTCCCCCTGTTACTACCAATGTAGTTGACTATGTGCTAGGGCTCAGAAAACGGATGGTACTTCTGATGGGCTTGGCTAGTGATAAATTGAAGGTAGGGCAAGCGCTGGTGAAACATTGGTACGACCAGAAAGCTTCCCTCATCAACTTTACACCTGGTCAGCAAGTCCTGATCATGAATCCAATAAGGCCTCGCGCTTTACAGGACAAATGGTCAGGCCCTTACACAGTGGTGGAGCCCCTGGGTGAGGTAAACTATTTAGTGGACCTTGGAAGGCCTGGACAGGCTCCAAAAGTGTTCCACGTAAATAGGCTGAAGGCTTTCGTCCCAAGAGTCGAAATCGCAGCACTGCTACTGGCGTCAGACGTTGAGGAAGAGGAGTCTGAACCTCTCCCCGACCTGTTCCAGAGCGGTTCTTCAGATAGCTCCGTTGAGGGTGTCCGAGTGGCCCCTCACCTGACTTCTGATCAGCAGGCTGAGGTGAAAAGTTTGCTTAGGCAGTTTTCCCCCCTGTTTTCACAGTCCCCTGGTTTGACACCTTGGTGCAAACATAACATTGACACAGGAGACAGTGTACCTACCAAAAGTAGGGGATACAGGATGTCAGATAAAGTACGGTCTTATATTAAGACCGAGGTCAACAAAATGTTAGACCTTGGGGTGATTGAACCCTCTAGTAGTCCTTGGTCCAGTCCAGTGGTGTTGGTTCCAAAGGCAGGCACTTCTGAATTGAGGTTCTGCGTGGATTACAGGGCTCTGAATGCTGTCACCAAGACAGATGCCCACCCCTTGCCTCGAACAGATGAGCTGGTGGATACTTTGGGTGCCTCCAAGTACCTCAGCACGTTTGACCTCACTGCTGGCTATTGGCAAATAGCTTTAGCAGAACATGCCAAGGAGAAGACAGCATTTTCTACTCCAGACGGCCTTTACCAATTCCGGGTAATGCCGTTCGGGTTGAAGAATGCACCTGCCACTTTCCAGAGGCTTGTGAATCATGTGTTGAATGGGTTGGACGAATTCTGTCTTGCATATCTGGACGATATAGCAGTTTTCAGTGCCACCTGGGAAGACCATGTGAAACACCTCGGGATTGTGCTCCAGGCTCTTCAGAAAGCCCACTTGACCATAAAGGCGAGTAAATGCCAGATTGGACAAGGCTCAGTGGTTTACCTTGGACATGAAGTAGGTGGAGGGAGGATACAGCCTCTACCCAGTAAAGTACAAGCAGTACAAGACTGGCCTACCCCCACTACGCAAACCCAAGTGAGAGCCTTTTTAGGACTCACGGGGTATTACCGCAATTTTGTGGCAGACTATGGTACCATAGCTGCTCCTCTGACTGCCCTCACAACTCCGAAGAAACCCAAGAAGGTAACTTGGACCGACGAGTGTGAGAAGGCCTTCAATGGCTTAAAAGACTCCTTGTGCCAGGCTCCTGTGCTCAGGGCCCCTGATTATCAAAGACCTTTTATCGTGCAGACGGATGCCTCTGACACTGGGATAGGAGCTGTACTATCACAAGTAGATGAGAAGGGTAAGGAACACCCTATCGGTTTTATTAGTCGCCAGCTTAAGGACAGAGAGCTCAGGTGGTCCACGGTAGAGAAAGAATGTTTCTCTGTTGTGTGGGCCCTAAGGAAGCTGAGGCCCTACCTCTATGGGACCCACTTCACTGTGCAGACTGACCATAAGCCGTTAAAGTGGCTAATGAACATGAAGGGGGAGAATCCAAAGTTGCTTAGGTGGTCCATAAGTCTTCAAGGCTTCGACTTCACTATTGAGCATAGACCAGGTGTCCAACATAGCAATGCTGATGGGTTGTCCAGAATGTTTAACCGACCTGAACAAGAAACTCATCCAGGGGTGGATTAGTTCCCCCTGTCCATAGTCTGGGAGGGGCGAGTGTTAGGAAAGATTTCGTAATTGTAGGGAATTTTCCTTCCATGTGGCAACCCCTAAACTTTTTGCTATTGTTTTTAACCTTGTTCTTGACTTTGCCAGAGAAGTACAGCCTTCTGCCGCACTTCTCTGGGCTTTCGCTCCTTTCTTACGGGGAAACTGACATGCCCTTAAGACAGTCAGTACCGGGGAACGTGGTTTCCCGTAGTTTCTTTTATCGTGTCGCAGCTTTAGTGCAACACGACACAAGAGGGCACTGTAAGCTAAGTTACAGCTCTCTTGGGTCTCTAGCCTTCTACAGGCCCTAGATACTCTTTTAGGATGGTATCTGATCGGTGCAAGTCATTCAGGGACTGGAATGGTGGCAGCGATCGTTTTGTTTATTTTGAGCTCCTTTTGGCGTTCTGAGCACGTTTTTGCACTGAACCCAAAATGGTGGCCTGCTCCCAAAATGGCCAGGCCGCGAGGCTCCTTTGTCCTGTCCACTGTCCGTCTTGCTCCCTTCACCTTCCCCAGGTCCGGCGACCCGGGGCCTTCCTTATTTGGGCATGTACTTTCCCGCGAAACGTGGTTGCTTTCGCGGGCTTCTACATGTCGTTTGCGTGCCTCCAGGGTGTGGGCTGGGATGTCTGGTCCCAATACACATCCTGGGTGCCAGAGAGTCTAGGGTGGTGTGAATGCCTGGGACCACCGTGGTCCGTGATTGGTCCACGTATGGTATGTGTTTTGATGAGCGGATCTCCCATTGGCTCCCCTCCGTTTTGGCGCGAAGGGAACCGTGGATAAGAGGGGGCTGGAAACACCACTACCATGTCGATCTCCTGAGTTCTCACGAACGAAGGAATACAGGAGCCAAGTATCCTGCAACTACGAGGCTGGACCGAGGAATCGCTGGTGACCCGCTGAAGGAATCCTCCTTTGCACTGCTGTCGTCCGGAGAGCCCCTGTCCTCCTTTGATCGAACCAGAAGGCCTGTACTGGTGCTTCGACCTTTAGAATAGCAGGAACAGCTATTCCCGGCATCTTCAACCATCTCCTGCCAAGTAAGCCTTCGGAAGCGTCTCTGGGCCATCCAGTTGACTGACCAGCTTACAAAGGAGTTTGGCTCTGCAACCGCCGCCAGGTTGTGTTGTATTGCGAGTCCTTGTCCCTCTCCCACGCTTCGTACGCTTGGCGTCCCCAGGTCTGAAGGGAGGAGGGTTCATTTGGCTCCAATACACACGGCCGCTCCGTTGTCCTGTGCGGCAACAAAACTGTGCCGGTTTCGTCGATTGGGACGTCTTTTTACTCTACACGACTACAAAGCGTTCCCTGCTCTTCTGAACCTGCCAGCTGCTGAAACTATCGTGGAGAAGCCTGGGTCTGCTTGCTTCGGGGACCGGTGAGTAGTATATCTAGGATCTGGTCGCCCTCCTGCAGTATCCCATTGCTTTTCCCTGCTGTGTAAAAACAGCACCCTTTTGCCGCGCTCGCGCTCTGCTTCTGCCCGCTGTGGAGGCTGCGCTTGAGCTGCGGAACCTGTTCTTCTTCTGCTGTGCACTAACGTGAACCGCCTGACTTCCTCCGAAGAGCTTCCCCTTGTGCCCGTCGGCACCGGCGTGGCAGGTACTTTGAGCACAAGGCTCCACTCTTCGCAGGGCTCGGACTTCCATCTAGTTAGGTGCCTATGAAGGCGAACTGAGTCGAAAGCATTATCGCACTGCCTGTTTTCCTTCCCTGGCAGGTGGACTACATATTTCGTGCTTTAAACGCTTGCGACTGTGTATTTGTATATATATTGTGTTGATATGGTATGTGTTGGTTTAATATTGTGATATTGTGATTTTCTCGCTACGGTCATTATTTTAAAGGCCTTAAAATAAATGTGTATCTATTTTTGATATAACAACTGCTTGGAGTAGTTTGTCAGCGCTCTTGCTTTGTGTGCTCACTGCGGGCTTTCAGTCACCCTCACCCCTCTTGAGACCTAGTCTTGACCGCCGCGATCGCTACCTTGATTGGTCTGGCTTGTCCAGAGGTTACCCTGTTCCAAGTAATTAGGTTGGCCTTCTGAACTTCTGCGCCACCAGGACAGAGTTCAGAAATCCGTCTTAACAGTGCCTACACAGTAACAAAACCGCTGTCCTCCTACACCTCATCGACATCCATTACGACGAATCGGAAGCATTTCAAGGAATACCGCCCGACTCCCAACTCATACAGGCCATCCACCACAAAGCCCTAAACATTGAAACTCTACAATCTATCTATCCAGCCCTATTCGAAGGAGTGGGCATGCTAAAGAACAATGTCATCAAGCTACACATAGACCCAAAGGTACGGCCAGTACCACAACACCCCAGGCAGGTAGGGTTTCATCTACAAGCGAAAGTCACCCACGAACTGCAGACACTACTGAACAATGATATCATAGAAAGAGCGACAGGGCCCACACCATGGGTGTCTCCACTCATAGTCGTCCCCAAAGCAGACGGGCGCCTCCGCCTCTGCGTGGCCATGAGGATTCCTAATACAGCCATCCAACGGGAGAGGCATCCAGGCCCAAACATCAAAGACACGTTAATAAAGTTGGTTCTCAACCAGGGATACCACCAGCTTGTCATCGATCCCGCATCCAGACCCATCACTACATTCACTACGCACGAGAGACTGTTTCGCTACAAACGACTAAACTTCAGTATCTCATCCACTGCTGAAATCTTCCAGGAAACAATCCACAGACTAATAAGCCTGGTCACCAACGCATTCAATTACAGTGATGATATCCTTATATTCTGAGTCACCCAAGACCAACACGACACAGCTGTACACCAGGTCTGCCGTATCCTCCAAGACGCCAGACTCACACTCAATAGCCAGAAATTCAAAATCAACACCCACACCCTATGCTTCTTTGGCCACATTTCTTCAGACCAGGGCATCAAGGCTGATCCAGGCAAAATCCGCGCCATAATGAATTTACCCAGCCTAAAGGACACTTTTGAACTCCGCTCGTTCCTGGGCATGGCAGGGTACTGCGCCCGCTACCTCGCACAATACGCCTCACTGACGTGCCCGCTCCGGCAGCTGCTGAAAAAAGATCAAACCTTCCAGTGGACAGACCAATGCCAACAGGCATTCTCCACCATCAAACGAGAACTGGCTGCCAATCGCCAACAAGCATACTTCAATCTGCAATGGCAGACCGAAATCACTGTTGACGCCAGTCCAGTAGGGCTAGGTGCAATTCTGGCCCAAACCGATCTGCAGAACAATGCCAAAACCCACATCGTAGCGTACGCCAGCCGTGCACTCAACACTACCGAACAAGCATACTCGCAGGCAGAGTGCGAGAGCCTAGCAGCTGTATGGGCGTGTGAGCAATTCCACCATTTCGTCATCGGACACACCTTCACTCTCATAACCGACCACCAGGCTCTGCTGGTCCTCTTCGGCAACACGAAAATCAAAATGCCCCCGCGCATCGAACGATGGGGCATCCGCCTCCAGGAATACGACTACACAATCATCCACAAACCTGGGGGCGATGCGAATCCAGCAGACTAGCTGTCAAGACACCCGGATGGGGCATCCGACACCACAATGCAGGGAGAAGCCATTGGATATGTCGCATATCTGTCACTAAGCCCCCTACCCCCCCGCCATCACAGCACAACTGTTTGCGGAAAGGAGCAGAGCAGACCCCACCATCAGGGCAGCAATACACCTCACCAACATGAACAAGTGGAGACAGGTGGCCAACGAACACTTTGAGCCGGGGGAGCGGGGGGAAGTCGACAGAAGAGAACTAGCCAGAATGGAGAAAATACACAATGAACTGGCCACAACAAGCAAGGCACGCTACTCAGAGGGAATCGCCTGGTAGCACCCAAAAGCCTAAGGAAGCCACTGGTCATGATCGCACACGAAGGCCATCGAGGCGTGGCCAACACGAAAAAGATATTGCGGAACGAGGTGTGGTTCCCCCACATGGACACCGTTGTGGACAACATACTAAGACACTGCAACCCGTGCCAAGTAAATGCAGCCGGCTCACCACCCTGCCCTCTGCAGATAGTTCCACTCCCGGATGGACCTTGGCAGCTGTCATGATGCCTACCCCCAGGCATCCGGATCCAGCCCAGTAGCCTCGGGAGCAGCCATCCAGACATTTATTGAGACCCCAGCAGCCCCGGCTTGGGGCTATCTGGGTTCAGTCCTGGCGCCTTAGGCACCAGGCTCATACTAGACATCGGTCCTGGCGCCATAGGCGCCAGGCTCATAGATATTACTTACCTCCTGCAGAAAATGCTGCAAATGAATCAAAGCCCACGTGAGGCCTGGACGGGACTAATTTATTACAGGGACTATTTTTTACTCGGGTGTGGTTCTGGGGAACTTCTTACCTGGGACTACTTTGCAGGCTATTTAAACCACGCCCGAACAGCAGCCCATGCTTCGTGTTATTCTGCACTTCAGCAGCGTGACGCTCACCGTGCCTGCAGCATCCAGTCCTCTGCCACGCAGGCCTCGAACCTGGACACCATCCTAGAAGAAAGAGAGAAAAGAAGGAGAATTTACCTTTTAATCTTCATATGTTCCCGAATTCGCCGCACTTCAGAACTGGAAAGAAACACGTCGGAAATAAAAGCATTGCATCGCTAGTAGAAGCGCTGCGCCAAACTTACCAGTCTGCATCTCCACAGTCCAGCGCTGCAGCCATCATTTCATCACTGCATCCGTGGAACCTGGAAGGGACAAAGAGAACTAGGTGAGCCGGGTTCAAACAAAGACAATCAAAGCAACCATATTATACTCACCAGAGTTACCGCTCCCCTAGGCATCTTTCATCGGCGTTCCACCTCTTTAGCGCCGCACCTGTGGGAGGAAAGAACACTTGTTAAAGACATTTACTTCGCTTTTACCAGACAACGCTGGGTAATACAGCCTCTTACCTACGCGCAACCTGCAGCACTTCAGGTGAACTCTTCTCGGATTAAGCTGCAATACAAAAGGGAAAACACGAGTGAATAACAGACAATTGAACTCTATAGACATTATACTTACGGCTCCTTGCCATTTACCACGGAGTCCAACACGTCTGGAATTCGCCCAAAATATTCAAACCAGTGAAGCAACTGGGCTTTTCCGTGCCCCTGCGCTCGGTGCAGGATGGAGAGCTCATCATTACAAACAATAAGGTGAGACAACAAAAGGGGAATATCGGGGTGCTTATAGGGAACGAATTAAACAAGTGTTTCCTTGCATCCACTGGGTGGCTAAATCCCCTCCTCCTGCTTTTAGGAAACTACTTTTACGAATCAAGCAGACGAAGCTAGGAAGGCCGGTCCAGTCAGCCGTCTCTGCACTACGAATAACGCTGGTGGAGACCTTAGCAGTCCAGTTCCGATCGATGCCCCCGTGGGAACCAGGTGAGCGTTACAGCAGCACGTAGCACTCAACTTTTACGGCCCACTGGAAGAGGGAGGCCACCTTCTAGTGGCCATAGACTAGTACTCACGATTCCCACTGGTGAAGCACGTGCAGTCCACAGCCTTGTATCACGTGGTAGGCATAAAAGATGAGCTGTTCAGCGAGTGGGGCATCCCCAACACAGTGAAAACGGACAATGGGTCCCCATTTCAGGGACAAGAATTTAAGAAATTTGCGGCACACCTTTGATTCCACCACCAAAGGATCACACCACTTTGGCCCCAGGCCAATGGGATGGTGGAACGCTTCATGGCGAATATCAAGCACACATGCCAGAAAGCGGCGACGGACCAAGCCTCGATGCCACAAGCCATCTCACAGATGTTATGGAGCTATCGGCATACCCCACACGAGGTGACCGGTCGCACCCCAGCCGAACTCATAATCAAGTACAAGCCACGGTCCCGGCTTCCCCAACTCGAGGATTACACGCCAGAGGACGAGATACGACAGCAAGAAGCAGAGAAAAGACAAAAGGCCAAAGAATGGGCTGACAGGAAACGGAAAGCACGGGAACCCCTGATCCCAGTAGGAGAGACTGTGCTGATCAGGCAAGCCCAGTGCCGGAAAACAGACTCGAGACATCGGCCCGAGGCCATGATAGTAACAGAAGTAAAAGGACCCATGGTCACCGCGATAGGAGACCAAGGCGAAATAACCAGAAACGCATCCTACTTGAGGCGAAAGTTCCAAGAAGATCAGACCGAGGACATGCCGCTAGAGGAGGAAGACCCCGAGGACCCAGAGACTCCCCCAGACCCGCCTGAGGTGCCCTTGCCAGCAGGCCAGGACGACAACAGGAACGAACAAGCTGGGCGACCCCACAGGTTGGCCAGGAGGCCCACCCGGCTCATCGAAGAAATGTAACCACGGACTCAGTCGATAAGTAAGGGGGGGTGTTGTGGAAGGAAAAGGACACGGGCCCTTTAAGGCGAAGTGAAAATGGAAAGAGGATGGGGGCGGGGCAGGGAGGAGCGGAAGCGGGAAAGCGAGAGGCGGCAGTTACAGTTGAATAAAGTTAGAGTCAAGACGTGCTACCTGGTCCGTGTCTTATTTCAGGTCCAGATAGACCGTAACACCCACCCACCCCAACTCCAAAGTGGAATAACCTCAGACATAAATAATCAGATTTTATATCATAGCATCAAAATGTTTACTTATCTTACATTTCAAAGTAACTTTTCAAAAGATGTTCAAATTACTTCATATTTGCCACCAGGGTAGAAAAAGGCTTTTTTCCCCAGGAATGACTGTTGTGTTATTTTAGTTAGCCAGTCTCCATTTTGGATGGAGTCCTTTGTTGTCCAATGACATGCAATCAGTTTTATATGATTAGGCCGTTTGCCATCCGTGTCAATGTGTGTTTACAACCAATGCCTTCCCTGCCAAGTCATTGCTGGAGGCATATTTCTCCGTGGATGATATGGAGTTTCTTTTCTGATATTGGCAGCTGCTCCTCCCTTGAGGCACCCATGCAAGGACTGGGTACACACCCATATCCAGGAGTATGTGTTTAGGGGGCATCTTTGGATACCCCCTCCCCCATTCGCCTGGAATTGATTTGAATCATACAAGCAATGGTGCATATTGAAACACATTTCTCAATATACAATGGTACATGTATTAAAGATCACTTGGATGGAGATCCGTTGAAGAAAAACAGTATTTTGCAATCTACCACTGCTGAATTAAAAAGCATACTTCATTGCAGCAGAACATATGGTTATGTGCCCACCAGACACAACCCTGTTCATTTTAAATAACGTCCATCATAGCCCAAGAGCAAAACAGAAAGGAGATGGCACAGAGGGACAAGCAAAAAAGGGTGTATCGGGGTATCAATGACACCATTCCTGAACCCAAGGTATGATCAACCATATGCTTTTCTAGGTAACCGCACACGTTGCCACGATACATGAATGAAGTTATGAGATGTATTTCCTAACATCGGATTGACTAAAGGCCACCTTTCACTACTACCTCGCTACAATCACATTGCTTCCGTCATCTCACTTACTTGTATGCGCGTGGCCAACGGAGCATGTTTCTTTCCTCAGCCAGACCAAAGGAAACACCACCAAGGCATGTCTGGATGTCACCATCAAAAGTCTCAGATACAACAGCCGCTAATCGCACAACCAAAAAAACCCCCATAAAACCAGCCAAAGCTCTGTGAAAAGGCAAGTACTGCGAACTACTCGGCCATTTTCGGAGATAAGCACTGTAGCCAAGCAGCAGAAACAGAACCTTGCCATCTGAGGTACAGTGATGTCACAATGCTCGTCACTCCCATCACCTGGGATGTGTAGGAAAAGCTGACAGGAACCAATATGGCGGATTTTCTATAGCATGGAATGCTTTTTTTTAGTAACTTCTGTTGCCATCGGATACACTTGATTGGAAGGAAGGTGTTGTTTAATGCCAGTGTGTTCGAAAATGTGGCAGTCGCACCCGGCTACAGTGGGCCTCACGGTATCCACATTATAAAGAAGGTTTTTGTCATAGGGCTTAATTGAATAAGAGGTACCTGTAGGATTTGCCATTTTGGGAAGCAGAAAGGTATAGTATTGCATGGGTACAAGGTAAAAATATATTATCAGCGTTGCATTGGTTTAACTTTCATTTGAATATATTTTACATTTTCCTTAGCACACCCTTAGTCAGAGATCCCAAATCAAGATGGCCGTGCAGCGTGTGATCCCCAGGTCGCACACTCTCATTGGTACTCTTTTTCGTTTGGGGCATACTGTAAATGAAAGGCGTAAATACCTTTCAGAAGGCCTTTACACCTCTCATTCATGTCGCAGCCTTTTTCCTTCATTTTGTTTGGCTGAGAGGAGGGGCATATTATAACTTACAATTCCGCTACTCCCTTCTCTCTGCCATACAAAAACTACAGCATTTGCACCTACATTGATTTTTATGCTGGTGCAAATTCTGTGTATCCCTATGGAATCGGCTGGCTTTTTACCTTGTTGTCAACACTTCAGCCATGTATGGTTTTATTTTAAATAACCAATTTGTATTGTATGTAATACTGAAAACTGGAACCTTCTGACCCTATTTTCGATCTGCTCAATCCTTGCTTCTTTAATTCCATTATCCGTTCTGATCACCTTAAGCTAGTGGTCTTCAAACTTTTTTGGCCGGGGCCCCCCTGAGCAAAATGTGGGCAGGTCGGAACCCCCCAGAAATGCCAAATGGACAGTATATATTGCGTGCCGTCACCTGCTCCCATCACAGTCGCTGGGCTCCCTCATCCCACTCCTACCCTGTCCCTGGTCTCTCCCTACCTCATCACACATCCTGGGCTCTCCCCACTCTGCTCCCACCACTATCCCATGGTTCCCGCCCATTGTGCTCCCACCATAGGTCCCTGGGTTCCCCCCATCCCGTTCCCAACACAGTCTGAGGGCCAGTGGCGGCTGGTGATTTTTTTTAAGTGGAGGAGGATAACTATTTCCCCCAAAAATGCCATAGCGACCGAGCACAGTGAGGAAGCCCGAACCAATAAATGGGGATTTAATGGGGGTTCCCCCCTGTGAATTTTTTTAAAATAATGGGTTCAAATGTTGCATTGTAGAGCATACTTTTAACAAAAAAAGGGTAAATACCCAAACAGTTTGCAATTGGTGCTGGGGGGCCCAGGTGGCATGACATTTTTTACTGGACATCTATGATAGATGTCCAGTAAAAAGATACCATCCCTATCCCCTGGGCCCCACTGGGCCTAACACAATGAACATGATTATGTGTGTATGCAAGGCGTTGCACATTCATATAGCAATCACTCTATCATTCCCACGAGCATCCATCACCATACACTAACTCATAACATAAGCATAAACGCATCCATACACATGTTTAAATAAAAACAATGAACATACCTTATGCATTGGCCTGCGTGTGGGTGCTGAAACGCCCTTCTCCAGGCTGCTCTGTCCGTATGTGCGAAGAGGCACAGAAGCTCCCCCTCGGACATACAGACATGCAGTGCCCCAGCCAGCATTTCCAATGAGCTATGCAATGCTGGCGAAGCAAAACGCCCCAGCACATGCATGGCTCAGTGAGCATGTGCGGCTGGGGAACTAAACTGAACTGTCAAAGGGAAAAAGTGTTTCCCTTTGACAGTTCAGCCAGCCCAGGAGCACTCCATCAGCTGGAAAAAGCAGCTGAGGGAGTGCTCACTGTTTCACTGGGCTGGCTCCTTAGCTCCTCCATAATGGGTGAGGGGCCACTGGGTGGGCACCCCCTCGCCATTATGGATAAGCTGCCGCCAGGCTCGGGCTGGCCTATAGGGCAATGCCTGTACCAAAAATGTAAAATGCTAGTGTGGGCCAGTCAAAATGGGCCACCATTTTGGCCAATGTGGACCAGTTTGATGAGTTACTTAACTATACAGTAAGTAATTTTGACCATTGTTGCTGAATATATCACAATTTACTTACATTTTAACACAAATCACCCCCTTGAGTACTATTGAAACAGTGGGCCTCATTACAACCCTGGCGGTAGCTTTGCCGGTAAAACCGGCACGGCTGCCACCGGAATTGCATCCGGGTCCGGCACCCGCGAATGGGCAATTACGGGGTCATGCCGAGTTAGGCGGACCTGATAATTGCCCTTTCGCGGATGCCGGTACCAGTAGATCCCCGTTCCCATTTGAGCCCCATAGGGCTCAATGGGAATGGGGAGCTCGGATGCACCGGTTAATAACGGTGCCGGTGCATCCGACGAGCTGTGCTCGCGGATGCCGCACGGCCTGCCAGTTCAGACCTGGCGGGCTGTCAGGCACCTGCAAGCACAACTCTTACTATGGCGGTATGGTAGCAACGGTGCCGGTAGCTTACTGGCACCGTTGTTACCGTACCGCCATAGTTGTAATGAGGCCCAGTCTGTGACTAAAGGAATGAATATCCATTTACAACTGCGGGCCACTTTTTCATTGTTCCCCGAGATAGTTTCATGCTTCAGCCCGACCATGTGAGCCACCCCTGCCCATTTCTTCCAATCTAAAAAAAAAAAATGTTTTTTTTTTAATATTTCATGCTGAGCTCTCAGGGCCCCCCAGGGATGCACCCGCGGACCCCTGGGGGGTTGCACCCCACAGTTTGAATACCGCTGCCTTAAGCAGAGCAGCAGTAACTTAGTTATCATTTTTACTTGAAGCATCGAGAGTGAAGTTTCTGAAGATGTCTGGGTCGAATGACTAACGGTGGGTGCACAGACATCAGGGGGAGACACTCCCAGAGCAGGGTCTCTCACGTGCCACACTCAAGTACGCAGCCGTTAGCAAATAATTAATTGTCAGTACTGTGAGACAATGCTCCCCAATGCGGAAAGTCTTCATACAACGTCCGTTACATGTGCAGAATCTATGAGACAGCACACAACCAATCCACGGCAAAGCTAGGGAACACAGCTGTTTATTCAAAGGGAGAGTCAAGACCAGTGTTCCCTCTAATTATTTTTCCCTAAGTGTGCAAATGATTAGCCTTTGTGCGCACATTATTTTCTATGTGCGCAATTGAATAATGATGTAAGCCACTTTGTGAGCATTCGTAGTTAGTGAGATACCATCTCTGAAGAGTTTGGAAGGAAATTTCCCCTTCTGAAACACAGCAATTCTTTACAAATCAGTGTAAAAGGAGCATCTTACAACTCTTTTTCAGAACATGTAGGCTACAAAATTAAATATTTGATATGTGATTATAAGGAGAGCTCATCAACCAGTCCAAGAATTCAAGATATGCCATAGTACCTACGAAATGTACTCCAGCGCAGAGAGAAAAACATGTATGCACAAAAAAGCTTTGCATGCTCAGGATAAACAATAGGTTTAGTTGTGGCTATTTATTTGCCAACACTGCTCAGAGACAAGGCAAAACGTGTTTAATGCCATTGGGAAACAAACTCATGTTTATTACAAAAAACAAGTACCGCTAATCACTGATGTGGTTGTCAAAAAATTCAGACATTTTGCAATTTTCGCAAATGGAATAATTGCAACTGAAAGGAATGGGTCAGAAAACATGCCAACAGGAGTTCGTTCATGTGCCACTTTAATGGATTAATTCAAGGGCCAGGAGAAAATGCATCTTATAACTTATGTAAGGAGGATAATTGCATCACAATAACTGCACCACAGAATATGATGATCTGAATTCCTGGGCCTCTGCTTAGTATCCACATTATGTTTTTCCTGCGTGTTGTGACATTTACTCAAAACCAGCCTTACAGCTAGGAGGCATATACTATTGTACTATAAACAGGGCAATGTACCCAATACAAACGGGAAACCATGAACATATTGGAACCTACCCCCTGCTTCTACCGACAAAGTTCCACTGATCTCTTTTCAAATCAGTGAGCAGTGTCATTGATAGGAACTCGAATAATATTACTGCCCGATCTGAAGAGGAATTTTAAGGGGAAAGAACATATTTCAATAAGCATGAAAGATCCCTACTGGCAAAGCCAATTACTTTTTCACTCCCTGAAAAATCTTTTGATTCCAAGTGTGGAGGAAAATCGTATCGGAGCCCTGATTGGAAGAACCCTGACATAGGAAGTGAAATTACAGGGCACATAACACAGCCTATAGTTTTGCCAACCCTTGATCACCAGAGCCTAGACAAAAATCAACAAGGTTTCTTCTGGCGCACCGTTCAAGAAAATCACAAATATTTGCCCTTTAAGTCAATAGCAGCAATGCTCACATTTACAACATATTGAGTACCTTCTTCTTTAACTAGGGACTCCTCTTCTGAAATTCAATGTTATCAGTTGAACAAGATGCATGAGAATGCTAGAAGCAATAGATGCAAACCCATGAATATATTGAAAAGTCCCCAGCAGCTGATCATACAAAGAAATAGAAGGTGCAGTTTCCCAGGCTATTACTATAGTTTCCTAGCCTTGAGCAAACAAACACTTTTCCTTCACTGTACAGTACTGCCAAAACATCTCATTTGTTTTTTGAAAGTTGCTGATTTGTTCTTTGCCCCGAAGGCGTGTTCTCCTGTTCCCTTCCACCCGTTCCCCTCCTGGGCTCCTCTGCTAGCCTCCAATATTAGTTGACAGGGCTCTGTAAAAAGTGAGGGACTGAAAAAATCTCTAACTGGGATATTTGCATAACCACAATACTTTGCAAGCAGATCAAATTTAAAGCTGCATGATGATATTAAGTGCAGTTCAAGAAAATGTCCTAAATCTGCATGTGCACAATTACTATGAAGTGCATACAAGATTCTTTGCAACATACCCCACCTTTCAATTGTTGAGTAGGTTTCGACAAGTGCTCAGTGAAACAATTTTTGAATAGCAGAGAGTACACATATCATTTGTTAAGGTCTATGCCCCTTGGAACTCTGAACATTTTGAAAGGTTGCAGATTGTGTGAAAAGTATTCTAGTTATCTGAATATAGTTGCCCTCATTTTATATATGAATAATGCCAGGTGTTAGGAAAGATTTCCATTCCATGTGTAATTTTCCCTCCAGTTGTGTACCCCCCAACTTTTTGCTTTGATTAAACACCATAGTCTGATTTTACCAGAGGAGCACAGCCTTCTGCTACACTCCCCTGGGCTTTTTGCTCAATTTCTTATGGGGGAACTGACATGCCCTTACAGAAAGACAGTACTGGGAGACTTTGTTCCCCTTAGTCCTTGTTAATGTTGCAACTTTTCTGCAACATGTTGCAAGTGCACAATATACCTTCCAGTATACTGCACTTGCGTCTTCCTGTTTTTTCTAAAGGCCCTAGATACTCTTGAAGGATTTTTTAGAAGTGCAGGTGTGCTTGCACAGGGCTGGTGGCAGCTTATCTTTTCATATTTTTTTTTAACCCTTTCCTGCCATGCAAACCGTGTTTACTGTGTTTGGAACAAATAGGTGACCTGGCTCCAAAATGGCCATGCCACGAGGTTCTTTGTCCTGTCCTTTGGCCGTCTTGCCCCTTCACCTTCCCCAGGTCGAGCTGACCCGGGTCAGTCCTTATTTGAGCATGCATTCTCCTGCAAAACGCCAAGCTTTTTCAGGCTTCTGCATGCCTTGTGTGTGTGCTTCCAGGATGTGGGCTGGACTGTCAGAGAGTCTGGTGTGCTTTGAATGCCTGGGACCACTGTGGTCCATGATTGGTCCACGTATGGTATGCCTGTATGTGAGTAGATTCCCCGATTGGGTCCTCTTCGTTTTGGAGCAAAGGAGATTTTGGATAAGAGAAGGCTCCAGAACCAGTACCATGTCGATCTCTGGAGTTCTCACTGAACGAAGGATAGGATCCAAGTATCCTGAAACTAAGAAGCCGAGTCGAGGAACCGCTGGGGACCCACAGGAAGGTTTGGCACCCTGAGCCTGCTGTCGTGTCGCTGGACCCCTATGCATCGGGTCGTCCTAGAAGGTCTGCGAAGACGATTTGACCCATTGGAATAGTGGAACCAACTATTCTCTGCACCTTCATCAAACCCTGCAAGTAAGCCTTCTCAAAAGTGTCCCTAGGCCAACCAGTGGGATGACCAGCTTGCGTAGGACCTTTGCTCTGATACCGCCGTTGTTTCGAGGAGGCCCTTGAAACTTACATCGCAAGCTCTGTGTTCACTGCACTCTCACACTGAATTTAATACACTTGTGTTCCCAGGTCTGGAGTAAAGAGAGAGCGCCCGAACCGGAGTACACCTGTTACTGTGTCACCCAGCCATGGTGACAAACTTTGAAAACTCATTGCAGTTGTGCCCCTCTGTGCCCTGAAGGCTGCTACAGCAGAACTGGCCTGATCCATCCACCAGGAGTGCAGAAATCGCTGCTGTCCCATTTGGGAATCAACACCGTGACTTCCATCGCTGAAAGCAGCAGAGCAGCGAGATTGCTGCATTTGAACCTGCAACCAAAGTGGACTCAACTGCCAAAGTTTGGTCCGGAGTGTGCCGGGGGTCAGTGAGTAATTGCAACCCTAACCAATGGTCCCTAGTTCCTCCATCCATATTTACGCATGAGTGGCCCCTGAGGGCCCCTCTCCTTTCCACTGCTAGTGCAAACTAGCAAACTATTCCCAACTCTTGGAACTTGCTCTGCCCTCAAGGGGAGACCCTCCATGAATAGTAGGAACCTATTCAGCATCACCTCACCCACCTTCCTGAGCTGCTACAGCCCCTGCAAAAGACCCTGTTTCACCTATCTGCACTCCTGCGTGCGCCAGCATTGCATGTTCATTTGAGCACTAGGCTCCTCTCATTTTAGGGATTGGACTGCTTTTCAGTTAGGATTATGTTTGATGCAGAACTGCCTAAAGACTATTTGCACTACCTGCTTCCTTCCCTTTCTAGGTTGTGGACCCATTTCGTACATTAACCCTTTAGGCCCCTTTGGTCTTGTATACATGTATTTTAGTAGGATTGTGTTGGCTTAGAAGTGTTACTGTGATTATTACTGTATGTAGAACCTCAAAGGCCTTGAAATAAATATATTTGTATTTTTAATATATATACACCTGACTGGGAGTAATGTGTAAGTGTCGTTTACACTGTGTGCTCATTGAGGTCTTTCAGTCATCCTCACCCCTCCTGAGACCTAGTCTTGACCACCACCAATGCTACCTTGAATGGTCTGGCTTGTCCAGAAGGTTACCCTGTTCCAAGAAACTAGGCTGGCCTTCTGAACCTCTGCCCACTAGGTCAGAGTTCAGAAATCTGTCTTAACACCAGGCAGAGTCCCTACCAATTATCCCTTACAGGCCAAGTAAATAATATTGAAATGCTGCTCTCCACTCATAGGGTAATGTTAGCAATGCTTAGGTAGGAGAAGCTCAACATGACATTTGCCTGCTCAAAATCCTTAGAGGATAAATTAATATTTGAGTTTTATAATGCGTTAACTTGCAAGGGGGGCTCTTCAAAGTGCTTGTGTGACATATGCACAAAGAATAGGAAGCATGGGATGAGGTTAAATATCCAAGCAGCCTGCTTACTTACAGTCAGTACCTGATATTTGAGCTGCCACTTGGGTTACATAATGTGGGACATGCTTTTACTAAGGCACCATGAGTAACAGAAATTCCTGTGCTTGAACGTCATGCATATTAGAACATAAACCAAGACTTGTATCTAAGTCTGGTAACCTTTTGCTGAGCTTAGGTAGGCAGAGTCAAGGTTGTCTTGTAACATCTGAATGTCGCCTGGGGCGGAGTTCGAGTCATACGGAATAAGTGTGGAAAGTCAGGAATAGGATCCTGGGTGGGGAGGGAAGATAATTTGGTTAATGTGTGCAGGCATATCTTAGTTATATCTTCTGTTCATGGAGCCACATTTTCATATTCATTTTTAACCTTGTGTGGGTATATTCTATTTTTTGAGTTTCTAGGTTTTTAAGGTCAAGCTTGCCTAGTAGGGCAATGTCAATAGGCTACATCAGAATATTAAGAAGAGTTAGTATAATTTAGCTTCATTTTGAGAGAAAGCAAATATTATGTACCTGCTGTGGCTTGTGCCTTATTAAATCTTTTTTCAATAGGTGGGAATTGTCTGTGTGCGATGCTAAAATTCTTCTGAGCGGCACAAACAAGGAAGCTGGGCAAGCGCACAGCTTAGAGGGAACATTGGTCAAGAGTGTGCCGTTCAGTCAATATGGAGACGTTACCCTTTTTCTGCCAAGAGAGGATCACAACTTGTAACCACCATGGGACACTAGTACTGGAAACAGTGATAGAATGGCAAGTAAGGCGAAAGTGGAGCAACCTTACTTCATGTGTAAAAGTACTGACAGTTATAACTCAGGAGAAGCGGTAATGATTGGAAGAGTTTGATGAAGAATTTAGGGAATTAGAGTTGGTAAAGGGGATCTTGGGTGCATAGCAATGTAAGTATTCTTGTTTCTGCCGGTACTAGCAAACTTTAAGAAGGAAGCCCTCTGGACTGGGGTTCCTTTTTTATTGTATCCACTCCTTTTTTCCTCAATGGCTAAACGCACTCCTCAGTGACATTGGATACGAGAGAGCATTGGCTGCTGATGGTACTATTAGGCCAGCATCTTCCACTGAGGTTTGCATCCAGGAACCTACGTGTTTTAAACATTATAAACAAGAAGGACCCCACTGTTGTGGAAGGAAAAGGACACGGGCCTTTTAAGGTGAAGTGAAAATGGAAAGAGGAGGGGGGCGGGGCGGGGAGGAGCGGAAGCGGGAAAGCGAGAGGCGGCAGTTACAGTTGAATAAAATTAGAGTCAAGACGTGCTACCTGGTCCGCGTCTTATTCCAGGTCCAGATAGACCGTAACAACTGGCGACAAGCAAGGAGGAACCCCGCGTCCGAAAAAGCAGCCGGAGTCACGAGGGACCCGGCGCCAACCGCAGTGAGCAGAGGATTGATGCCGGTGAGGAGAATCGGCAGCGCAGGCCGTAAGACGCGAAAAGAGACGGAGACGTGCGCCGAGCTGCAGAGTCATAGAGGGACCCAGCAGCATCGCGCCAAAGCCGGAGAGGAGATCCAGCGAACAGAGAATTGCAGTGAGCTGTGGAGTCAGAGAGGGACCCAGCACCACCCGTGACGTGAGGTCCAGCATGCTGGCCACAAAGAAGGAACAGGAGACACGCGGTGGGATGCCGGAGACGCGGAGCAACACCACTGACAAAAAGCCCGGCAGCCACGGCAGAACGAAGGAGGACAACAACAGCTGCATGAGAGGACAGCAGGATGCCATGCACCAGAAGAATCGGAGATGCCGCGCACACGCAGGTACAAAAATGAGGACAAGGAAGACCCGAGACGTGAGCGAGGGACACAAGGGAAATGGAATCGCCTACACATTATACGCTCCACAGCGAGGAGGCAAGGGCACGCGCCAGTGCCAGCTATAAGCCACTTGAAAGCGAGGAAACCAAGGCACACGCCAGAGCCAGCCATAATCCACTTGAAAGCGAGGAAACCAAGGCACACGCCAGTGCCAGCCATAAGCCACTTGAAAGCGAGGAATCATATGCACACACCAGCGCCAACCACAAAGTACGTGAAAGCGAGGAGTCAGAGGCACACACCAGTGCCAAGCCACTTGAAAGCGAGGAATCATACGCACACACCAGTGCCAACCCAATTGAAAGCGAGGTATCATATGAACACACCGGTGCCAACCACAAAGTACTTGAAAGCGAGGAATCATAGGCACAAGCCAATGCCAACTACAAGCCACTTGAAAACGAGGAAGCAAGGGCATGCAGAGCCACTTGAAAGCGACGAACCAAAGACACTTAAACCCGAGGACTGAGGCCGCAGTGCCACGACCACGCCCAAGCTTCAGCAACCATGTCACAGTCTGGGAGCGCAGTGGTAGACACCACAGCGCCCACCACACCCGGTGTAATGCCCCCCAACCCGGTCTCCTTCCTATGCCTCATTGGAATATTGGCCGAAAAGTCTAACAGATCATTGCAGAACTATCATACGCCAACTAGTTCATTAAGCGATGCATTGCTAACAAATTCCATTGAAATATACCATTCTTTTAATACATGAACGCCCTCACAAACAAACGTAGTCATTTTTTGCAACATGTGCTACAGAGATGCAATATTCTACATCTTCCCATGTCCGCTACTACATTTATATATGCTTCCATTACATATTTATGCATACTGTGCTACATAAACAACTACGATTGCTTCCCTTACTCCATAATTGTACTATGACTCACAAAACACAAAGAGACCACAATGTACACCAATAGAAGCATACGCAGGGACCGTAACGTAAGCAAAAAAACCTGCTGTATTACCAGAAACTATTCATAACCATCCTCATTACCTTCATGCACAGAAATGCTGTGTTTCAGGATTTCTTCTTATCCTATGTATATATATGTTATGATGTCATTGTACCCTAAGGAAAGTATTTTAGGAACATATGAGAAGGGTTACACCTACAAATATCACACTTTTTACCTTCTTACTTCCTGACTGATAGTGAAGAAAGGCACCTGCCTTAGATATGTCAGTGAATAAGAAATGAGGGAGTTACACATGTGATGGCATCAGTAATGTCATCAATGACATTTGTGATGTCATCTTTGATGTCCTGGGTGTTAGTCGCAGCAATGCACGTAGATGGTGTGAGTTATGGTTGGTTAGCTTACCATAATTGGGGAATGTGCAGTGTTTTTTGGTTTAACTGTGAAGTATAACATCTGTTTAACAAAGTTTTTTTTACTGAATGTACATATATATATATATATGGCAGGGAACGAAAACAAAGGGGCTAAACATGTGATGTCGTCAGTGATGTCATCAATGACATTTGTGATGCCATCTTTCATGTTCTGGGTGGTAGTGTTAGCAGTGCACAGTGGTAATGGCAGGTATGGGGGCTTAGTTTACCATAACTGGCGAATTTCAGGGGTTTTTCGGTTTTAATTTGAACCATAATGGGGAGGTAGACATTTATTTTTAGTGAAGTACACAGGTTTTTGGTAGGGCAACTTAACCATAACGTCCCCTCAACAATTTTTTTTCGGTAGTGATATATATATATATATTCAGTGAAAAAGCTTTGTCAAAGGGACGGTATGGTTCCAAGTAAAACCGAAAAACCCTTGAAATTCGCCAGTTATGGTAAGCTAAGCAACCATAACTCGCGCCACCACCGTGCACTGCTAAGACTAACACACAGGACATCAAAGATGACACAACAAATGTCATTGATGACATCACATGTGTATGTACTTTTCATGAAATATGTGTACAAGGGATTCTTATTATAATGTTGCGAAACAAGTGTCAAGGATCATTGCAATAAATATCATACCCTAATTACTGCATTGAACGATGCATTGATATAAATAGCATTCTATTATGGGGTTCTATCTAGTATACTAAGCTACTCATACAGAAACATAACATTGTGTGCAGCGTACACGATGAAGGTATAATATTCGTAATGTTAATATGTTGAATAATGAAATGATAATTGTTTTCTTAATAGATTTTTGTGTACTGTGAAATATGTAATAAGTAGCTAATAAAACACATGTATTACATAATTGCATTACTATAGACAAAACACAAAGACACAAGAACATATACCAATATGGGTATATACAGGGAAAGTGAAGTTAGCAAAAAAACACAAGTAGTAGCAGAAACAATTCATAACTTAACTGATTATTTTCATGCAAATAAATGATTGCTCTGTTTCAAAGCTGCTATTTACCCTAGGTATATGTATCACTTGATGTGATTGGACCCTAAGGAAAGTAGTGTGAGTACAATGTATACAAATATGACCATATAGAGGGAAAGTACAGCCATAAAAAAAAAACAACAGAACTATCAGAAAGTGCTCATAAATCCATTGATTATCTTTATGCACAAAAAGGATTGCTGTCTTTCAAGCTTGTGTCTTCCCGTATGTATATGTTTCATATGATGTGACTGGACTCTAAGGGAATTACTGTAAGAACCTACTTGAAGGATACGTCTACAAATAAAATAACATTTCTAGTTTCTGTTACTGAAGAAAACCATGTGGCCTAGATATGTCAGCAAAAGAAAAAAGAGTGAGCCAGACATGTGATGTCATCAGTGATGTCATACATGACATCACTGATGTCATCTTTGATGTCCTGGGTGTTAGTCTTAGCAGTGCACGGTGGTGGCGCAAGTTATGGTTGCTTAGTTTACCATAACTGGCAAATTTCAAGGGTTTTTCGGTGTTACTTGGAACCATAACGTCCCTTTGACAAAGTTTTTTCACTGAATTTCATAGGTTTTTAGTAGCGCAACTTAACCATAACGTCCCTTTAACAAAGTTTTTTCATTGAATTTCATAGGTTTTTATTAGTGCAACTTAACCATAACGTCCCTGTAACACATTTTTTTTTTACTGTATTTTATAGGTTTTTATTAGTGCAACGTCACCATAACATCCTTTTCAATAGATGAAGACCACTAGCCTCTTAGGTCCTCAAAGTGGGAACCCCGGGTGGTAAAAAAAAAAAAGAAGATTTTCCATCCTACACCGGGACACCTGCGGCGTCCCTGTGTAGAAAGGAAAATCTTTTACCAAGATGGCCACCATGGAAAGGGAAGGCGGGGTGTATAAAGAGAACACAACAGGGCATGAGCGGGGAGGGGAACAGGGGAGACACATGGGCATGAGCGGGGGGTGAGAGGGAACAGGGTACAAACGGGGCATCAGCAGGGGGTGGGGGGAACATGAGAGAGACACGGGGCATGAGCGCGGGGGTGGGGAGGAACACGAAGGAGACACGGGGCATGAAAGGGGGTGGGGGAAACAGGGCACACACGGGGCATGAGCAGGGGTTGGGGGTAACAGGGCCCACACAGGGCATGAGCGGGGGGTGCGGGGAACAGGGCACACACGGGGCATGAGCGGGGGGTGGGGGGAACAGGGCACACACGGGACATGACATGAACGGGGGTGGGGGGGAAAGGAGAGAGACAAGGGGCATGAGCGGGGGGTGGGGAACACGAGGGAGACACGGGGCATGAGCGGGGGGGCTGGGGGGTAACACGAGGGAAACACGGGGCATGAGCGGGGGGTGGGGGGAACACGAGAGAGACACGGGGCATGAGCGGGGGTGGGGGCAACAGGAGACACACGGGGCATGAGCGGAGGTGAGGGGGTACACGATGGAGACAGGGCATGAGTGGGGGGTGGGGGAACACGAGGGAGACACAGGGCATGAGCGGGGGTGGGGACAACAGGAGACACACGGGGCATGAGCGGGGGGTGAGGGGTACACGAGGGAGACACGGGGCATGAGCGGGGGTGGGGGGAACAGGGCGCACACAGGACATGAGCGGGGGTGGGGGAACAGGGCGCACACACGGGGCATGAACGGGGCGGTGGGGGTTAACAGGGGAGACACACGGGGCCTGAGCGGGGGGTGGGCGGAAGGGGAGAGACACACAGGGCATGAGCGGGGAGTGGGGGGGAAGGGGAGAGACACACGGGGCATGAGCGGGGGGTGGAGGGAAGGGGAGAGACACACAGGGCATGAGCGGGGGTGGGGGGAAAGGAGGGAGACACATGAGCGGGGGGTGGAGGGAAGGGGAGAGAGGCACGGGACATGAGCGGGGGGTGGGAGGAAGGGGAGAGAGACACGGGGCATGAGCGGGGGGTGGGGAGGAAGGGGAGAGAGACACGGGGCATGAGCGGGGGTGGGGGGAAGGGGAGAGAGACACGGGGCATGAGCGGGGGGAAGGGGAGAGACACACGGGGCATGAGTGGGGGGTGGGGGTAGGGCAGAGACACGGGGCATGAGTGGGGGTGGGGGGAAGGGGAGAGAGACACGGGGCATGAGCGGGGGTTGGGGGAAGGGGAGAGAGACACAGGGCATGAGCGGGGGGTGGGGGAAGGGGAGAGACAGGGCATGAGCAGGGGTGGGGGGAGGGGAGGGACACACAGGGCATGAGCGGGGGGTGGGGGGAAAGGAGGGAGACACGGGGCATGAGCGGGGGGTGGGGAACAAGGGGAGAGACACGGGGCATGAGCGGGGGGTGGAGGGGTAACACAAGGGAGACATGGGGCATGAGTCGGGGGTGGGGGGTAACACGAGGGAGACACGGGGCATGAGCGGGGGGTAACACAAGGGAGACACGGGGCATGAGCGGGGGGTGGAGGGGTAACACAAGGGAGACATGGGGCATGAGTGGGGGGAGGGGGGTAACACAAGGGAGACACGGGGCATGAGCTGGGGTGGGAGGTAACACAAGGGAGACACGGGGCATGAGCGGGGGTGGGGGATAACAGGGGAGACAGGTCATGACCGGTGGGTGGGGGGAACAGGGGAGACACGGGGCATGAGCGGGGGGTGGGGGGGAAGTGGAGAGAGACACGGGCATGAGCGGGGGGTGGGGGGTAATAGTAGGGAGACGCGGGGGGATGGGAGGGAAGGGGAGAGACACGGGGCATGAGCGGGGGGTGGGGGGAAAGGGAGAGACACACGGGGCATGAGCGGGGGTGGGGGGAGGGGAGAAACACGGGGCATGAGCGGGGGGTGGGGGAAAGGAGGGAGACACAGGGCATGAGCGGGGGGTGGGGGGGAAGGGGAGAGAGACACGGGGCATGAGCGGGGGGTGGGGGGGAAGGGGAGAGAGACACGGGGCATGAGCGGGGGTTGTGGGGAAGGGGAGAGACACAGGGCATGAGCGGGGGGTGGGGGGAAGGGGAGAGACACACGGGGCATGAGCGGGGGGTGGGGGGAAGGGGAGAGACACACGGGGCATGAGCGGTGGGTGGGGGGAAAGAAGGGAGACACGGGGCATGAGCGGGGGGTGGGGGCAAGGGGAGAGACACACGGGGCATGAGCGGGAGGCGGGGGGCTGGGGAGAGAGACACGGGGCAGGGCTGGGGGGAGCGGATAGAGACACGGGGCATGAGCGGGGGTGGGGGGAAGGGGAGAGACACACGGGGCATGAGCCGGGGGGTGGGGGGAAAGGAGGGAGACACGGGGCATGAGCGGGGGGTGGGGGGAAGGGGAGAGACACACGGGGCATGAGCGGGGGGTGGGGGAAGGGGAGAGAGACACGGGGCATAAGCAGGGGGTGGGAGGAAGGGGAGAGAGACACGGGGCATGAGCGGGGGGTGGGGGAAAGGGGAGAGAGACATGGGCATGAGCGGGGGGTGGGGGTGGGGGGAAGGGGAGAGACATGGGGCATGAGCGGGGGGTGGGGGGAAGGGGAGAGACACACGGGGCATGAGCGGGGGGTGGGGGGGTGGGGAGAGACACACGGGAAATGAGCGGGGGGTGGGGGGGAAGGGGAGAGGCACGGGGCATGAGCGGGGGGTGGGGGGTAACACAAGGGAGACACGGGGCATGAGCGGGTGGTGGGGGTAACACGAGGGAGACACGGGGCATGAGCGGGGGGTGGGGGGTAACACAAGGGAGACACGGGGCATGAGCGGGGGGTGGGGGTAACACGAGGGAGACACGGGGCATGAGTGGGGGGTGGGGGTAACACAAGGGAGACACGGGGCATGAGCGGGGGGTGGGGGGAACATGGGAGACACGTGGCATGAGCGGGGGGTGGGGGGGAAGTGGAGAGAGACACGGGGCATGTGTGGGGGTGGGGGGAACAGTAGGGAGACACGGGACATGAGCGGGAGGTGGGGGAAGGGGAGAGACACGGGGCATGAGCGGGGTGTGGGGGCAACAGTAGGGAGACACGGGCATGAGCGAGGGGTGGGGGAAGGGGAGAGGGACACGGGGCATGAGTGGGGGGGTGGGGGGAAGGGGAGAGGGACACGGGGCATGAGCGGATGGGTGGGGGGAAGGTGAGAGAGACACGGGGCATGAGCGGGGGGTGGGGGGAAGGGGATAGACACACGGGGCATGAGCAGGGGGTGGGGGGGAAGGGGAGAGACACACAGGGCAGGAGCGGGGGTGGGGGAAGGGAAGAGACACACAGGGTATGAGCGGGGGGTGGGGGGAACAGTAGGGAGACACGGGGTATGAGCGGGGGTGGGGGGAAGGGGAGAGAGACACGGGGCATGAGCGGGGGGTGGGGGGAAGGGGAGAGACACACGGGGCATGAGCGGGGGGTGGGGGGAAGGGGAGAGACACACGGGGCATGAGTGGGGGGAAGGGAAGAGAGACATGGGGCATGAGCGGGGGGTGGGGAGAACAGTAGGGAGACACGGGGTATGAGCAGGGGGTGGGGTGGAAGGGGAGAAACACATGGGGCATGAGCGAGGGGTGGGGGTAAAGGAGGGAGACACACGGGGCATGAGTGGGGGGTGGGGGGAAGGGGAGAGAGACACGGGGCATGAGCGGGGGGTGGAGGGGAAGGGGAGAGACACACGGGGCATGAGCGGGGGGTGGGGGGAAGGGGAGAGACACACAGGGCATGAGCGGGGGTGGGGGGAAGGGCAGAGAGACACGGGGCATGAGCGGGGGTGGGGGAAGGGGAGAGACACACAGGGCATGAGCGTGGGTGGGGGAAGGGGAGAGACACACAGGGCATGAGCGGGGGGTGAGGGGGAAGGGGAGAGACACAGGGGGCATGAGCGGGGGGTGAGGGGGAAGGGGAGAGACACACAGGGCATGAGCGGGGGGTGGGGGGAAAGGTGGGAGACACATGGGCATGAGCGGGGGTGGGGGGAAAGGAGGGAGATACACGGGGCATGAGCGGGGGTTGGGGAAAGGGGAGAGAGACATGGGGCATGAGTGGGGGGTGGGGGGAAGGGGTGAGACACACAGGGCATGAGCGGGGGGTGAGGGGGAAGGGGAGAGACACACAGGGCATGAGTAGGGGCTGGGGGGAAAGGAGGGAGACACACGGGGCATGATCGGGGGTGGGGGGAAAGGAGGGAGACACACGGGGCATGAGCAGGAGGTGGGGGGAAGGGGAGAGAGACACGGGGCATGAGCGGGGAGTGAGGGGGAACGGGAGAGACACAGGGCATGAGCGAGGGGTGGGGGGAAAGGAGGGAGACACACAGGGCATGAGCAGGGCGTGGGGGGCACAGTAGGGAGACACGGGGCATGAGTGGGGGGTGGGGGGGAACATGGTAGACACGGGCCATGAGCAGGGCTGGGGGGAACAAGAGAGAGACACGAGGGCCTGTGCCTCACCGCCTTTTCGTGGCCGACGCAACCCACATCTACACTGTGCAGGCAGCAGATCCCGCTCCGATAAACAAAGATGGCGGGCGTCTCTGAAAATAGACGCACTGCACGCTTTACGGCAGCCAATAGAAAAGCATGTCAGATGTCTGCGGACATCACGCAAGCTACTTGCCCAATCACCGTCCTGGCCGCGGAGCGAACAGGGAAGTGTGTCTGCGAAGCGAACACAGATATCACTAATTTTTTCTGACCTACTTTTTGGTCATTTAAAAAAAAACTACTGGATGGATTTTCACCAAATTTGCAAAAGCACGCTTTCGGGACGAAGCCGCTGCTCCTGGTCCAAATTTGGTGAAAATCCGTCCAGTGGTTTGGGCTGTAGGCGCGAGCAAATTTTTTTTCCCATTCAGTCTATAGGGAAAAAAAGTTTTGGGACCTCCCCTATAACTTTGCCCCTCCCTGGACGAATCCTCACCAAAGTTTGCAGAAAGATTCAGCGTGGGCCATATACTTTTTTTGCAAAGTTTGGTGAGGATTCGTCCAGGGGGAGCGAAGTTATAAGCCGCCCAAAAAGTGCTCTTCCTATGGAAACACCAACTTAACCATAACTACATGGCCACTACAGTGGCCATGTAATATATATATATATATATACTGATAGTTGAGGTGAGTTGGAGACACATAGGAACCCCTCAAAATTTTGATTCGAGTAACGGATTTGGCTGAAATTTCGAAAGTGATTAAAAGTCTGCACCCTGCCCCCCAGACTGCAAAGTTTTGTAAAGATTTGTTAAAAAATAAAAAAGGTTATTAAGAGTTAAAAACTTTTTTTCCCCAAAAGTGCGGCCTACTTCCCATTCATATTCCCATAGACAAAAAAGGCCAATTTTTGCCAGCGTGCACAGTCTAAACCACTGGACGGATTTGGACCAGGTCCGAAACAACTTGGTCATGAAGCGATAATTTGTGATCCATGTGTGGTTTGGGGTTATTCCATGCCATAGTTATTTTCAAATTTGACAGAGAATGGGGTGCCCCTTCCCCAAAAAATGTTAGTTCAATCTCCCATGGTGCATTGCAGGATCATGGTTTTCAGAAATGAAATGAACGCCATCTTGTTTTTCTCTCGATGCAAGAGATATTCGCGGCTATAGCTGAGTTTATGGGAAATGAAACGCAGTTAAAAGCTATTTGCAGGTCAAAAAACATGCAAGTGCCATCAGGGTAGAGGTGGGAGATGGCTAGAAAGCACTGAGAACAATTTGGGAGCTGGAGGGGATCTAGGGACCAAGTTTGCAATACAAAGCTTTCTGTAGCCTCGGCTATAGCCACGATCTGAAGAAATGTGTGCTCTGGGGTGAAAGGGAGAGGGCAAGGGAGGTGAGTAGGCTGTCTGGGGAGTTGGCACAGATGAAGGGGCACTTGGTGAGTGCCTGGGGGGCAGGCAAGTATTTCTTTTTCTGGCTATTTTGCTGATATTCGCAGCTTTATCTGAGGTTACTAAGGGCAACAGATAACCGTGGGTATGTGTAGTTCGGTACTCACGGTTATATTTTTTTTAAAGATAAGTTTTCAACTATAGTGATGGGGTGAAAAATCACTGGTCATAGCCAAAGGCCACGGCCAGAGACTCAATTAGCATTATGGTCTCCTATTCATGCAGTAACCAGGACAGACTCTGCAAACTTACAAGACCACTTAGAGAAATGGGCCGGCCCTTTTCTTGCTTTGAAGCTAAGCAGGGCCAGCCCCGCTTTGAAGCTAAGCAGGGTCTGTCGCGGTTACTCCATGGATGGGTGACCGAATGGGCATCTTAATTATTAACTTTTTTAAAACCGTGCTACTGTCAGTCCTTGAAGGTTTTGCACGCAGAGAGTAATCAACGTTTTCATGAGCTATCTTATAAATGATGTTATGTCTAATTCCATTATTGATGTAATCAGTTATATACAATGCAATTAGTGTTGTTACCAGTGATGGCATCAGTGATGTGATCTGTAATGTCATCATTGTGGTCATAGTCTGCGCAACAGGGGGCTCAAAGTTAAGGTGGCTTTAGCTGAATTGCCAGGGTTTTGTTGCATTAAGTTCTCCCCTTCATGTCCCTGCAACTAAATTTTTTTCCTTGAATTTCAAAGGTTTTTGTACAATGTATTGCTCACCTTAACGTCCCTGCAATGAAAGTTGTTTCCTTGAATTTCAAAGATTGTGTTACAATGTTTTGCTCACCTTAACGTCCCTGCAATTTAAGTTTTTTCCTTGAATTTCAAGGGTTTTTATTCCATGTACTTTAGAATGCTTCAAGACCGTTCCCACTGTCCATTTTAAAACGCTACCAGACCACTAGCCATGGCCTTCAGATTGCAGGCTTTGAGAACTCACAATGTTTTTAGGCAATGCACAGTGAGATTACATTATTTGCTATGGAGCATACACTTTGGTTAAGCAGCGTTCTCCAAGCGGTACACCCCTTTTTGGCACCATAATTTTGGTGTGGGCCGATTTGGCACGCCCATTCCGCTGCAGCGCCCATTTCGGCACAAAAGCCTTTCTGGCACCGTTATTTTGGTGCGAGCAATGTTTTGGCGCCAGGGATGTAGCCACGTCTAAATGCATTCATGCTACGTAAGATCACAGGACTGCACTGCAACAAACCTTGCCACCTCCCACTTGCACTGACTTTCTTTTAATTAAATTAAATTAATTAAATTTAACAAACCATACAGCTTTGAGCCCTCGTCTGCCAGACTTCAAAGGCCAGCATTTAACCACTAGGCCACAACGGTTTGGTGCTTCATAGGGCATACATTTCATACCTAGCCTATAATTGAATACGTTCAATGTTAAAAGGCAAGATATGAAACTTGTGATAATTCAAACAATAACATCATTGTAGCATGCTTGTTAAGTGCAGTGTCTCGAACTCCTTAAGGCCATGGTTCTCTGATAGCTGCGTTATGCATAAATGTGATTTTTTTAATTTCATTTTTTCTGTTTTATAATGTTGCCCAGAGACAGTGTAGTCCTCTTCATGAATATATGTGCAGTGTAAGGGGGAATCTGTGGTGTGAGGGTGTGCATGTCATCTGAGAGGGTGTGCATGCAATGTGTGTGTGTTTGATGTGAGCGTGTGTGTGTGCATGGTGCGAAGTTGGGTCTAGGGATAGTTGCGCAGAGAGGACCCTGCCCCAACTGGCTGCGTCTAACTGGGCACGCCCAAACAGAACCTGCAGCAAAAAGGTCACGCCATAACGGAGTGCACCTAACTGACCATGCTGAAATGTCCTGTCCCGTGCTCCAAGACCCTTGTTTTATGGCCGGTCTCTTGGTGACTGTTGTGATACATCGCACGACCCCAACTAACCACATTTAAGCAGTTCAGAAAAAGGAATTAAATTACCAGCTGCAAGAATAACATATGCCAAGGTACTTTGTGAACCCATTGTGCAAATCAAAAGCTGGCACCCATGAATATACGCACAGTAAGTGGCCACATATTTTAAAGTGAAATATACAAGTGTAGTTCAATTGACCTTCTCCTTAGAAGAAAGTGCGCAAAACAAAATAGCATTGGACGTTTAAAAAAAGTAATGAACACAGAAAAATAACCTGAGAGAGGAAATCTGTCAATAAATATGCTGGCAAAGTATAAAAGCTCACCTTTTAAACCCAGCACTCTGTAGTGAAATATTCCATGGAAAACAAAATATATTTGTGTTGAATTTGGCCTGACCTCTCTTAAGGCTATTAGTTTACAACAGAGAGGCCTGTTACCTCTGAAAGCCCTATGTCACTATGTAAGTCAAATGCTAAAAATATTGGGAACTAATATTATGCAAATGCATAAAACTAAAGCAGACAGCAAATATGATGCGCATTGACTTATATTCCAATTTGGATGAGTCAATTAACCACTCTTGGTGTGGAGGATACAATGCAGTCAAATCGGCCTTTAAAAAACTCCTTCAAAAGAAAGATTGGGTATCCAATTTTGACCATGTTAGCAAATTGCCCAATTTTCTATATCTTGAAGGAATAGTTCATTCCTTCCTTTCACCTCAGAGGTATCTGATACGCTGCCCAAATCTGATGGTACGTACGTTCTGCCTCTTTTTGAGGCTAAAACAATTACCAGTGAGGGCCATACATGGCACTCAGTGGCAGCTATCAGTTGATGAACGATACTGTAGAATATGCAAAAACAAGACAATGTTGGAGACCCCTCAACATATTTTAACAGCATGTTCTTCCCTTGCATTGTTATATGCAGAAATATATGGTCGCTATGTTCATCAACCAACTTCTATAGCTACCATACATTTCTGGCAGCTCTGTTTAAATTCTCCATTAGAATACTTGCATATTGCCATGTTTAAAGTATGCTCTGTTGCTGACCCTATTTGGAATCTCATTGTATAAAGTGTACGTGAGTGAAGTTCTAGTGTATAATGATTACATTTCTGGTTGACCTTTGTTTTGTATAGAGGATATAATATTAGAACATGTTGATTATTCATGACATATGATCCACTATAATTGCAATATGACTGCCGCTATTGCCATTTCTATATACGATGCACTAAAGTACAATGTAATCTAATGAACTTGTATGTTTCCTCCATGATGGTAATATATGATTTTAATTAGACTATGAAGAGGTGATCATATATGAATACTGGAGCCAGCCACTGTATAGTGATAATCTATAAGATGTGTATGAATTAGTCTAACCTATATCAACATGTCCTTTTGTGATATACAAACTTTTATTAAGTTCTTTATGTGGTATAGTTGTACCGTTTTAGTAATTTGAAGATCGACGATGATGAGGAGATCATGAATTATATTATGGAAGAGTATGTGAATTATGAATTAAGTATGAATTTGAATGTTCATTAATTATTTATACTACCTGTAATACGTATGATTGATTGATGTTGATAACTTGTACATTTTGATGTGTAGTTTATTTATGAAAATTGCAAAAGTTATAAAAGTTTGTAATGAACTATAAACAACTATACAAATAAATAAATAAACATGAAACATGTGCTTGTGGTTTTGTGGGTAAGTGTCTGCACTGGGAACATGACAACCTGAGTATTTAGCAATCCCATACCAGTGTTCCTTTCGAATGGCCACATCCCAAACAGGCATCTGACTGGCTCAGGCTTTGCTTGCACATCCTTTCAGGAGTCCAGAAAACTCTGTTCAGTGACTTCACTTGACTGGTCTTTTCTCCAATATTAATTGACATACAGGGAACATTTCGGCAAAGAGCATCCCATCTTGACCCTGTCATCACTTCCTGAAGATGCGCTGACCAGGTTTCCAGAAGCTTTGTGTTCCCCAGTGAACCACTAATAATAGATTTGTGTATTTCTGATGCCATGTGATCCTAGCCTCCCAAATGAACAATTGAATCTACTAGGTGAGGTTTCAGGAGGCCCATCACTGGTACTGCTGTCTTTAGAGCTCGATATTCTCCGTATGTGCAGCCCTCAAGGCCATATTTAACCTTCAGGTCTCGAAGCGAGAGCCGCAACCCTTCTTCAAAAAGATCTAAAATCTTCTTCACTCTCCCCAAATACCAATTTGAGCAAAATAGTACTTTGTTGTTTAGATTTATCAAAAGATTCAACCATATTGATGCAGAAACCATTTCAACAGAGTTCATGTTCAATAACCACGCCATGGGCCTGATTCATGGAATATTCTGCACAAGGCAAAGTACTTTTTAATGGTGCAAAATGACTTTGCACTGCCAACAAACACCCTGATTAATGGAACAGTGCAAAGGGTCTTTTTGCTGTGCAAAGTTATTTTGCATGGCAAAAAGACACTTTGCACTGTTCCATGAATCAGGGTGGAGCAGCGCAAAGTGTCGTTTTGTCGTGCAAAGTCACTTTGCATGGCAAAAAGACACTTTGCACTGTTCCATGAATCAGGGTGTTTGTTGGCAGTGCAAAGTCACTTTGCACCAGTGAAAAGTACTTTGCATCGTGCAAAATATTCCATGAATCAGGCCCTAAGTCTCTCCAGCAGGACCACAAAATCTCAATCAGAATGGACCTTTCACTCCACCCTTTGCTTGTGGCAGAAAGCTGTGGGTTCCAGTGGGTCCACCATACTCACCTCTGCAATTGACCTCTTATCTAATGGTTACATGTGATTTTATCAAATGATAAAACAAAAAATGAATTATGAACGACGAAAATATATTGAAAATAAATAACTTTTTTTCTCAATGTTTTTGGGGCGTTCCTCCCTCCAAACCGCCCTTTTTAAAATACTGTTCTCCCACCCCTAAAACTACTATTCCCTTTCCCAACCACATATATATAGTTTTCTAAAATTAATTCTTGTTTTTTTCGGATGTTTTGGGTTTGTTTAAAAATTCATTCCTTGTTTTCTATTCAATAACGTCACTGCATACCTTACCGAATGGCTCCCTCACGAATGGCAAAAAATGTTGTGACATAAAAGGTGATAGCTAGTGAAGTTAGAAACACTCAGACCTCGCCTTTCACTCTAGCTGCAGTTTCCAAAGCTTAAACCTGGGTGGTCTATGCTCCCATAAAAAGCACTGAATCATACTTTCCAATTCTTTAATTATCGATTTACATGGTAGAAATGGGATAATGCTCATAATGTAGCTGATCCTTGGTGCCGCCGTCATTTTCAGCATGCTGACTCTACCCCCCAGAGATATCTTGAAGGCATCCCAACACAGCATGTCCACCGACAACTTTTCCACTGCCACTTTCCAATTAACATTCATCATTAGTTTTATTTTGCTAGTCAGCCAGAGGCCCAAACACTTCCTTTTCAAGGCACACCATTTGAAACCAAGGCCAATAAGATCAGTGCTGTTGCACAAATGCGAACATTTTAGGTCCTCTTACTTGAGCCAGTTGATTTTATAATTAGAAACGCTATTAAAGTCCTCAATGTGGTCCATCAATGCCAGAACAGACACCTTCAAGTCTTGCAACACTAGGAGGACGTCATCTGATTATTACCATAGCTTCTGCAACACTCCATAGAAGTTGACGCCAGAAATTCTCTCCCCTGATCTGATGGCAGCAGCCAGTGGTTCCAGTGTCAGGACAAAAAGCATTGGTGAGAGCAGACAACCTTGGCAAGTTCCTCTATGTAAGTCGAATTTCGGGGACATGGTACCATTAGTCATTACTTCAGCTGTTGAACCTTCGTACAACATCTTTACCCATCTCATATATTCTGGTCCAAAATTCATCTGTTCCATCGTTTTGAACAAAAAAACAACGTACTCTGTCAAAGGCTTTCTCTGCATCCAATGAGAGAATTGCAGACCCCACCTTCAGCTGCTTGCTGGCCTCAGACTTTGTCAACAATAATTTTCCCATATTCGTTGCTGAAATCCTTCCCTTCACTAATCCAGCTTGATCAGGATGCACCAGCTTTGGCAATGCAACCTCCAATCTTCTTGCCAGTGCTTTCAACAGGATTTTACAGTCCACATTTATCAAATGCGTTGGTCTATAGATGCCAAGATTTAGCAGAGTCTTCCCTGGCTTAAGAAGGACTGAGATCGTGGCATGTTTAAGGGACGGAGGGACCCTACCCTTCTCTCTGCAAAATGCATAGGTGGATTTTAATAAAAATAAATACCCCTCCAGGCATTGCCCTATAAAACTCTGCAGGTAATCCATCTGGCCCAGAACACTTCCCCAAGTGCAGGGCATACATAGCTATCTTGATCTCATCCTCATTCAACTCCTTTTCTAACACGGTCCTATCTTCTTCCGACAAACATTTCGAAAACTGTTTTCTCAAATATACATCCACCAAATCAGAATCATTCAATAGTGTCTCCTGCTAGAGACTCTCATAGAGGTCCCTGAAATCATTTTTGATCTGTACAGGTTCATATGTAACCTGACCCCCAGCCTTCTCAATTGCACAAATGGTCTTGCTCCCAGTCACCACCCTCAGATGATGTGCTAATAATCTGCTACATCTCTCTCCTCCCTCAATAATGAAAGCTGCTGGTCCTTAAAGTGATATCTCTGCCATTTCACTCAGATGATTATTTGGCTCATATTTCATTTTGAAAGTCCTCCTCTTTTTTCCCTCCTATGGAAGTGTCATCACCTCCTTCTCCAACTCTTTCACAAAAGCACTCAATGCGTCCAGCTCTGCCTTCGTTTCCTTCTTTTTAATTCCAGAGAGACTCATCAACACCCCTCGCATTTCACACTTAAAGGTCTCCCACACTGTATCTGGCTCTACCTCCCATTCATATTTAGCTCCATTAATTCCTCTGCCTCACGTGTCAATACTTCTCTCATTGCTTCATCTTCCAACACAAATGCATTAATTCTCCATGTATGTGATCTCTTGGAAGAATAATTCAGAGAAAAAACTATCCTAATCGGGGCATGATCAGAGACCACAGTATTTTCAATTTCACACATATTGAAATTCTGTTTGACAAGACCAGCGGTCAAAATACTATATATCCTTAATGCTGGCTGATGGAAGCCAATTTCCAGCATGGATTGGTTAACTTTCTCCCAATGGGCTGGTCTCCCGTTGGCATGGGGTCAGTCATTCAATTAGTCTTAGCTCTGCTCAGCCATCTCCAGTTGTTTCCCAGATTCTTTGAGCTTCATCTCCCAATATGAATTCCTCCTCTATTCTGTGTACATGCCTTTGTCTCCTCATCTCTGAGCTTTGTGACACTGGTGTGGTTTTCCCTTTAAATGTATCCTGAAGCCATGGATGATTTATTGTAAACCAGAATTCTCATGCAAAAGCTAACCAAATTTTGACATGACACTACCCCTGAAGAAGTCCCCCCTTATTTTATCAAGACATGAAGTGGGATGAAACATATTGGGCATAAACCAGTTGCATCTTGAGCAACTGCTTTACTTAACCACTAGGTGGTGATGTGTGTCATGTATTAGTGGCATAGATGCTAAAAGATTCATTCTATGACAGTTTGACACATATACCCAAAGTGTCAGAATCAGACTTCTTGTAATTGGTTAGCATTGAGCGTTCCTGCCCGCTATCTTTATTAGCATTGATTAATGATTGTATAAGTGTTCGTTATAGCACTAGTAACTATAAAAGGGGTGCCCAAATCACTTAACTGCAAAACTAGGTTATTTTTTTCTGCATTTTTAAACAAATTATTTATGTAAATAAAGTATATTTTTATATTGATAATTTTTCTGGTTCTTGGTGTTCTGTCTATGCTACTTAGAGCATCCACCATTTGAAAGGCATAAAGAGACTTAAAGGTTTAGATTGACCATTGCTTCAATCCTAAAATAGACTGCGTTCTTAGAGCCACACTTACACAATGCAACATTGAAAGCGTAATTTTATATTATTATGTATATCTTCCAGGGGCAGCCCTCTCAATCTACTAAACCCACACTCTCCCCCCTTTGGTTTGAATGGTTTTCACCAGTGCCATGCCCCAAATGGGAGGGAAGAACTCACTCCTTAATGTAACGTTACCATATTGTTTTTTGTGCCCTAACTTTGGTTGTGAATGTGTGAGATTAATAAAATATACATCACTGTAATCTAGATATCAGTGTGCACAATTTAAGACATCGAACATCACTTTGCATCAAATATTTTAGGAGATATGTGTTTTTCCCATTTTTCTCCTAATCTGTATGTGCACCCTATGCACATTTTTACATGGTTTGGTAGATATAATTTCTAGCTACACAATGCAGTTTGTTTAGAGTCAATCAATGCAGCATCACAGAGCTAGGATTTTTATAATAATGAAAGTTTTGGGTTTACATCCATACATTATCTTTTTGTTCAATTTTGAAAGTGAATACATTTTGACTTTGGCCTTAAGAGGACACTGTTGATACATCTTCTGCATACTCCTTTTTCATGATATAAATATGTGTCAAGGTAGAATGTCTTTCGCTTCTCATGGAAATCAGATAAACTACTGTGTGGATTCAGCGAGTGGATTTTATTATGATCATATTTTGATAAATGATGAGAAGTCTCTTTGAAATCCAAAGCCCAAGCCCATTAGCCAACATCTGGTAGAAGTTCGATTGGACTGTCTCCTTAGAAACCTTCTTAAGAACAATGGATCTATGGTTCTGTGTGTGCTCATGCCTTGTAATAATATTGCAATCCTGAACTGAGGTTTCTAGTGAGAGGTGAATTCTCAAACTGTTTCAAGTTCCCTCCAAACCCGAACATAAATATGTCTGAACCAGTCTTTTCCAATTTGTAGATATACAATGTGATTAAAAGTAAAATACATGTAAGGTAAAAGAAAATGGGACTTGGATAATACTTTTTCAGTGGGACCTTTTGCATTATTTCAGTTAAAAGGAAACATATGCTACATCCAGTCACTGAAATTATATGTAGTTTTCGATGCTACACAAATGCAATGTATATTCTCTTTTCTTTGTCCTTGGGATCCAGGGCATCACATGTGGCTGGACTCCAAAGTGCTGGGCCCTGCCACTCCCCCCTTGTAGCACAGTTCTTGATTGGTACTCAGCGTGGGGATCCACACTGATAAGCCAGTCTTTAAATGCAATTAAAAGTAAGACCTTGGAACTACTCTTAAATGTGTTTATTCAGTTACATCTCTCGTGTTTCCATAGGCATCCTTTTATCATGGCAAGAGGCAGGCATTTCAACAAATGACATAATTTATGACTGGTACTGCATTTGGGAAAGTCTTTCTCAATTCACTTTAATTTTTGGCTATTATTCATTGCTATCTTTTCCATTATAACATGAACCTATAGGAGTGGTAGTTGTGAAGGGATATTCTAAAGAGCCTTTTTGTTTTTGTACTTACTACTGCTGGAATAATAAATGGAACAGAGTTGCTTTCACTACTCACCTTTGTCTCATTAATATAATCCCAACTCTCCCTGTACGTAGGGGGAATTAATGTTCTCTCTCACATTTCAGGTAGAAGGGTTTATTTCAATCATTAGTTAAGCCCATCATAACACTGAAGGTGTTTGCTAAACATTCCCCAAAACTACAATCACAAGTGTGTCCTCCTGCACCACACTGATGATCTCTGACAGTGAAATGCACATGTGGGTGTGCATCTTTGAGAGATGTCTTTCTAGGGTTGATACAGGTGGTTGATACAGGTAGGATGAAAAGAATACTCCCCTGTAAGACACAGACCATTTTCTGGAGCATAAATGCATGCTTTTCAGCTGATTTGCAAACCCACAATTTATTACTCAGTGGTCGTGACCCAAAGGTGAACTTCCATGATTAGCTACTGCATCACATTGTGGCACGTTTGGCATGTTAGCTGAAAAGGTCTATTCTACTTTAATATTGTTTGTCATGCCTTTTTAGGACTTGTATTCCCAGTTACAACCTGATGTGTCTTGCTCGACTGTAATATGCAATGTTAAGCGGACTAATGCTATGTTAGGTCATACTGTGCCAGTTGTAACACTTCCCTTTTGACTGCCTACGCACACGTCACAGACATTCCAACCACAGCTGTACACGAGGTGACCATGCTATGCAGCCAGTCAGGCACAATGCATTAGCAAATAGCTTAGCTCACCAAAAGCAGTATCACAACCATGCACATGGCAGGTGCAGAATTGTAAGTAACCTATTAACTGATGCAATATATTGATATTTTATGATATTTTTTTATTATGAATTTACAACAAATTTATGAGTTTTGAACTTGGTTTCTGTCTCATTTTGCTAAGAAAAAAATACTAACCACTTTAGAATCCTTCATACATATGTTTTTTTTCAGATAATTAATACATTCAAGTAATTATATTGTTTGTGCATTGTCATGTATGCAAGCAAATGTAGTTTACTTGTTAAGGTTATCAAGGTTTTTCCAGTGTTCACTCCTTTGCCACTGGCTCTTTCACTATATCTCTCAGCACTCCCTTGTGCACCCGCTTTCAAAAAAGCCACCTTCTGATCCTCCTGCCTACCTATTACCCTATCTCTACTACCCCCTGCCTGGGTAAACTCTTGGAAAAGTTGGTCCTCCCCAACTGACCCTCCATGCTGATCTTGTTGGTTGCCTTCATGACCATGGGAGGCACGGAAACTGCTCTCCTGAACACCTGTGAAGCCATGCTTGCAAATCTTGACTCCAACTCTCCTGCTGTTCTCATTCTCCTCGATCTCTCCTCAGCCTTTGACATGGTCAACAATTCCATCCTCATAAAATGACTCAGTGACACCCTCGGCATCACTAACCAGGCACTGGATTGGCTGACTTCCTTCTTCACCAACCGCCCTTCCCAGCTGCAACTGGCCATTTCTCGTCCTCCACCACCCCCTCAATCAGTGGCATCCCCTTGAATATCGATCTCACCCCTCTTGCTCACCTGATCCCTTCCTTCTCTCCTCATTTCCAGCATTATGCCGATGACACACAGCTTTCCTTCAAACTTCCCTCTACATCCCCCTCTTCCTCCTCTCTCATCCCTGACTGTCTGTCAGCCATTCAGAGATGGTGTGCAGCAAATGATCTCTGTCTTAATGCCAGTAAGACGGAGATCCTCCTTATCGGGGACACTGCACCCTCTTTTCCTCCTACCCTTTGGCCACCATCTTGTGAGGCCAAAACCCTCAGGGTCATCTTCAACTCCACTCTATCCAAAAGCCTCTTTCTTAATCTCCCTCTTTCCTCCCTTCACCCCCTTGAGCTAATCCAGAACAGGGCTGCAAGACTTATCCCTGGACTCAAGCTCAGGGACTGCATCTCTCCAGCCCTAAAAACTCTCCACTGGCTCCAAGTGGTTGCGAAGATCAACTTCAAGACCCTATGCATCATCCACAAGGTTTTCTGGGGCCTGGGACCATGCTATCTCCAGCTTTCCCTCCATAAACTCTCCTCTGCTAGAGCCCTACACCCCTCTAATTCCAACTCTCTGACTGTCAAACATTTCTCCAAGCAGAGAGTGGGGGGCAGGTCTCTCTCCTCGGCTGGTGCCTTCCTTTGTAACAGCCTCCCTGCCCCTCGCAGAGTCCTTAAGTTCCAGAAACTGCTCAAATATCTTCCTTTCTCTACCTCTTTCCCTCGTTCCCTACCCTGTTCATCACCCCACTACCACTGTGACAAGTTGCCTGATCCACATGAATTTCACAGGATCCCAGGCCCTTCCTCCCAGTCAACACCAGCACCCCTCCCCCATCACACTGCCCTGCAGGCCCCTGCTTGGTGGCGCCACATCCAACCTTGAGAGTTGCCTGTACCAGGACTCGTCTGAGGTTCTCCTCCTTGGCTCCCCTTAGCACTACCCTCCCTGGCCCCGCCCCAGCACCTGTCCACTCCTCTGTTCTTCGCCCTACCGCACTCCCTTGCACTTCTCCTGAAATGCATTTGCATGGCCAAATACCACAAGGCCTAGTAGGACCACAATTGTATATTACTGTTTTTGCCATTGTTTTTTATTTGCCCTGTTCCCTTCCCATTTAGCCTTGTGGCGCTTTGAAACACAATTCTGCTGTATAAAGCGCCTTACTCATGCTCAATAAAATTAATACAACACATTTTAGTATTGAATAGTGTGTTTAGTGGAGTGCTGGCCATGTAAAAATGCCCCTCCTTCTTATGGGGTAATAGTTGTTTGTTAGAAAACGTAGCATTAAAGGTCCCAGATGATCTATTTTGTATGTTATTTTACATGCTGTACAATGTTAACGCCCATTTGAAAAGTATAAATGCGCCGAGGGATGTCATTTCACCAGAATGCCTGGGGAAGCGGACGTGACATCACACAACCCTTGACCTCTGATGACATAACAAGAAGTGATGTCAATTGACTCCACCCCAAAGTGACATCACTGAAGCGATGGAACTTGACCTTTCACCATTGACATAACAGGAAGTGGCATCACATAGCATTGCTTCTAAGTACACTACGAAAAAATATGGTCACGATATCACTGTAAAATGATATACATTTCATACAAGGATGGATCATCATATGTATCGTTATTATCAGTGTGTATAGGACCATATTACCAAATTACTGTGAATGCAAGCAGACGTCCAAGGCCAAAAGATAATGTTGTGTTATTATATATTACTTATGCTTCAGCACTTCATCTAGAACACATATACATGAAATATCACCCAACCTGTGTGGGTATTCATTTATCAACCTCAGTAGGATGAACGGCTGAGTTGACCTTACCAGGAGTCGAACCTGCAGATCACACACACATTGCAGCAGCGAGCGCTCAACCCACTGAGCTATCTTACCAGCTATCGCTATCAGAAAATCAGCCACTCTTGAAACAAAGAGCCACATGCTGCTGGCTTTTTTTAGGGGTAGCAAGGGAGACCTCAGGGGTTGCGACGCCTAAATGACGTCCCAGAATGGGCCACAGGATTACCACTGGGCCATTGTTTGACTTAATACCATATTTGATTGTGCACTGGTGGACTAGATTGATTTGATTCACCCATGGCAATACCAGCCCAAATCCAATATTAAAAATCAACTAACCTTTCAGCCTCCCACCCCAGCCAAATCTATATCCCTCGACAAAGACATGACAATGAAACAAGCATTTGCCAAACAACCTCCACCACTACCTCAAACCACATGATATGCATGCATGAACACAACCTGTTCAAAAAAACACATTCACATTCGAATCACTGATGTGACGTCTTCAGTGGAATCACTGCTTTATTCAAAGAAATGTGCCACTTTTCAGACCATTACTTATATTTGTTCCGCAAATGATTTCCGCATTCTATCAAGTTGCACGCTCATTACTCCGTCGATTCCTTTTAATGTACACAGTGCGCATTACTCAGCTCCACTGTATCCTGTAGCTATTGTAATTATTAGTCAGTTCTCAACACGGACAGAAGAGGGCACCAGACACAATAGTTTAGAAATCAACGTTGTATTACTTGCCATTCATTTTCTCGTTTGTGTGAAGTCACTGTGAATTGCTAAAACCGCCTTGGACGTGTGATGGAACAGGACGCAGAAATACAGTAAGAATGTGTTTTCAATGAAAACCAAGCATTATTCACGTACACATGTTAACAGTACCATAGACCTAATGGAGAAAACGGATCCCATTCCCATCTGTTCTTTAACAAAGTTGCACAGAAGTTCCGGCTGTGCTGTGTCACGGTGCGTTTGCACATAAGGGATTGGCTCGGCCAATACTTTGAGCTTTGCTGAAATCAATTATGTTGTACAGGACCCCTTGCATCTCCCAGGCAGAGAGAAAAGGAGTGGGCCTACCCAGTCCCACCCACCTCAGGGGTGCTTGTCAGTGTGCCGTGTCTATTGCATATCACCTTTAGCAATACCCTTGGCTCCTTTTAGTTGGTTCTAAAGAGCCTCCCACAAGCCCAAACAAATGGTGATGTTAAAGCACCCCCTATAATCCAGAACTATCTCTGTTTTTAATTTGAGCTATTAGGTGGTGATTTAGCTTTAGCGCCACCTACAAGCCAAAACTATTGCGTTCGAGTACTGATAGGGAAAAATGGCGTATGTGGAGGGACACAAAGCTTGTAGGCGTTGTGCCCAGGCCCTTGCTAATCCCTATGCCTGCTGTAAACACGCTACTAGTGTAATAAAAATGTCTTAGCCAGGTCTGCCTTCAGCCACTCTATTCATAGGCACTATGTGTGTCACTTAGTGAAGTCATTTTAGAAACAATCATTGGCAAAGCCAACAGTTTTGGTTTGTGTATAAGCATTATGCATTTTCCAGTAACTGCTATTAGATGCCCAAGTACCCGCACCATTTGCACCTGCTACCATCAATAGCCAGTTAATAGCACTATGTCAGTGCCTGGCCATGCCTTTCCCATGCCTGCACAAACGCCCATACTGTTCGCATTGCCAATGCTTGTTTTCTTATGTTATTGGGTCTCGCGTAGCTTCCTCTTCCATTTTTAACAGTGTTGCAACTCTACAGGCATATAACCAACTCTGCAGTGGGCGGGTTATCCCGCTTCATTTAGCGCAATGCTGCGAGCGATCAGTACCCGGGCATTGAGACTTTAGATGGTACTATGTCTCCCCTGAGGGCCCCATACCTTCTATTTACATTAAGATGTAAGCAACTGGCAATGGTGCGGCCTGTATCTGCGGCGCCTGGGCCACCCTGCTTTAACAGAGCTGTGCACCCAGGACCTCATAAGGAGGCCAACGCTCTTGAAAGGGGGCTGCCAGGGTGCGCCACTTAAGGAGCGTTTGGATGCGAATGGGGGTTTGAGCAGCAATACTTAAACCCCATTCGCCACCAAACGCTCCTTATGTGTGCAGCGCTTAGACAACCCCTTTCAAGAGCCAGGTTTGCTTTTATGAAAAGCATGCCTGACTCATGAATGGGGCTGTCAAGACGCTACACATAAGGAGCGTTTTGATGAGAGTGGGGATTTAAGTGTTCCTGCTCAAATAAAAACATTATAATAAATGGATCACAAACGACCAACATCTTAAATTGTAAAAAACAAAAATGCAACATTTTGCATGTGCGCTATTGTGCATTCCTGCCAATAAAGCCCTACTACAACAACAAAATAAAAACAGGGAACACTGACGTTTCCAGTGGGCGCATAATCCTGAGAAAGGGGGCCAGAGCCCCAAATACTGGGACAGGCCCTGCAAATCAGGGGCACCTAATCACAACCATCCATGGGGACCCATGGCAATGCATACATAACGCAAAGGACCACATTTATTTTTTTTCATTCTTTTTTTTTCATTTTAAAAAGACACGCCATGCTGGTACTTTTTTTAAAAAAAAGAAGCTAATACGGTGCAACTATACATATGTCTTCAAATCACCACACACCCACCCCTGTTTTAAGCATAGAGACCCCCAACTTTTACCATCGAGCCGAACAAACAACCATAGGGGCCTAGCCCCCTGTATATATTTTTTAACACAGAGGCATGTCAATAATTGTAATATAAAAATAGTACCTGGAACAGGGATAAAATCTAGCACAGCCCCGAGTGAAAGCGCTGGGTAGAGGTCCTGCAGATAATAAATAAATAATTAGCACAGCTTTTTACTGAAGTCTATCCCATGCGGCAGCAGATATCATACAGCCCCTTACTTGTGAATCTGACTGGCTCGGCATGGTCACAAATTCACCACAAATTCACCACAAATGGAAGAGAGCGTGTCTAAACATCACACAGAACTTATAGGCTTTTAAAACTGGTAGGCTTTTGCAGACAGGTGCGAAATTAACCCGGAAGATCAACACCTTTAGCCATTCAAGACATTGGGGGTCATTACGACCCAGGCGTTAACCATGGCGCTACTAGCGCCATGGTTGACGCCGGCATTTTAATGATTCCGCCATGGTGGATGGCGGAATTACTGCCCTATTCCAAGGATGGCAGGGCGGTAATTCCCCATTCACCATTGGCCCTTCCCCATTCCCATTTTTGCCCCTATAGGGCTCAATGGGAATGGGCAAGGAGGTAATTACGGTACCACAAATTGTGGTACCGTAATTACCTCCAAGGTCCCTTTGCGGGTCCAATCCTTAACGGCTGGTAAAAACCAGCCGTTAATGTAGGGACCCGCAAAGGGACCTGGTAATTAGGCGGTAAGGGGTTAACGGCGCTGCAACCTTTTACGGCGCCATTAACCCCTTACCGCCTGGGTCATAATGAGGCCCATTGCCCCCTAGGGTTTTGCGACTTGAGCTGTCTGCCTTGTCCGTCTGAAATTCAAACTGCTGCATCACAGCTGTCCCTCGGGGCCTGAGCCCCCCCGCCCCCTGGGACTGCCCCTCCCCAGCAATTCCCCTCCCCAGCTTGTGGAGGGGGAAGTGCTGGGGAGGGGCAGTCCTGTGGAGCTCAGGCCCCGAGAATCAGCTGTGATGCATCAGCTGAGCTCAGGGTGACGTACTTCCTATCCCCAGCTGGGGAGGGGAAGTGTTTGGGGGATCTCAGCCCCCCGAGGGTCAGCTGTGATGCATCAGCTGAGTTCAGGGGGTACGTACTTCCTCCACAAGCTGGGGAGGGGAAGTGCTGGGGGGCTCAGCCCCCCGAGGGTCAGCTGTGATGCATCAGCTGAGTTTAGGGGGTACGTACTTCCTCTGGGCCTGTTCCTGTTGAAATCCAGCTACCACGTGACTGGGCCCAACAGCTGCTTTTGAGCTCTATATATATATATATAGAAGGGTGTCTGGGTGGGGGTGAACATTGATTGCACAGGCCAGTGGGCATGCCAAATCTGCAGCATGAGTGCTTTGAAAAGGACAGAGACCTCCACTGCTGCCCCAGACCCCATAGTCTGACCCTTGCAAAGACCATTGGCCTTGCGCCACAAACCTGCTGGGCTCAGGCATAGCACCCCATCATTGCTTATGAATATTAATGATTTTTCCAGAAATTAATTCCCCCATCATAAGTGATATGAAAATAGGAATATTAATACAACATATTAATATTAATATTTGCATGTTTTATATATTGCTAAATATCATTTTTTTTTTATTTTTTATTCTTACCTCTGTTATTATAAGTGTAGACACACAGTCACCCTATACTAAATACCCTCTTTAGCACAACAACCCATGTCCCCTGCCCAAAGTTTCAACCTTATGTACGCCTGTCCGCACCTGCCAGCCGCTTATGCTGTTTAATCAGAGTTTCCCCTGGCCTTCAGGATCAGCTTGTACCTACAGCCCAAACTTGATCTGTAGGTATACACTCTGCACGCCACCCCCCCTAAAAATGGCTGCTGTTCAGTCATACCCATGACCCCTCAACCTTCAAAACCCTGCGCCACACTTCCGGTTCTTTGTGGGGGCATCCGGTGGAATACCCTTTGGGGCCCCTAGGGACTCCAGGATTTGGGGGGTCTTCCGGCCAACCCCTATAATGTCACATCTGGTGGGACACCCCCGCTTGGACCAAGTTCCTGTTAAACAAACTTACATCACTTCCGGGTTGGGATTTTTGCCCAGGCGGAACTTCCGGGGCAACCCCTAGGAGGCCACACCCGGATGTGACATCATAGGGACCGGATATCCCACCCTAAGGGGGCTTGGAAACCTGCCAAGCCTAGTTTGATGATTAAAGGTATCATAGTACACTACTTATGGGGATTAATGCTGTTGTTTCCACGTGCGTAAACCTGAGATAAATCCGTGGGACAGAGTGGCTATTACAGTAATCGCGATTAGCTCATAACGAGGCCCAATGTTTTTTCAATCACGACGAGAGATTTTTTTTCCCGCTCTAAGCAATTTATGACCTGATGGGTGGTTGCCACTTGGCAGAACATTCCCCGATCTAGCGTCCTCTTTGGACTTCCGAAACTTGATTATTTATTGAGGGCAATCCCGCCCATTCGATACTTGTTTCCCCACATAACCCTCTTTTGTGTACCACTATACCCCTACGGTTAGGGATGACAATAATTTTTCCTTTGGCCTAAAGAGGCCACAATTTGCCCTGTTGTTTATTCCTGTTTTTCAAACATAAGCCATACTCTTTATTGGTATTCTTCTGTTGATTTGCCTGCCAAAAACTCTTTTGATCTATCTTTCAGTATAGTGGCAAACCTTTTTCACACTAAAGCTGTCCTCCATTTTGTGAACCTCCAAATTCTGAAACAGGAAGTGATCGGAGGATCTTTTTGACTGTGTAAGTAATCACAGGATAAAACAATAGTACTTGAAACAACACAATTCCCTATCACTCTTGCTGTGCAATGTCAACTGCACACAATGTATTTAGATTAGAATTCTTGGAAGTGGAAGGTCCTTACATGTGTAATCCAAACCGTCATGGTGCATTTCCATATTTCTGTCTGATCCCAAAAAGTCTAACATCACTACCAAAAAAGAATGTAACTTCAGAATGCCCCCAAAACAATACAAACATTGCTGATAAAAGTTCCACAATTTGTTTACAAAGCATAAATGTTTTCCCCTCCCCACTCCTGCCCTCCCAACCCCACTTACCTTCTTTTTGATCCTTTTTCGGGAGCGGACGCGCTGGGAACACTCTTGTTCCCAGCGCGTCCACTCCCAATGGCCGCCATGGAAAGGGAAAACGGACTCCGTTTCCCTTTCCACGGCGAGCATTTTCTTGGCCGTTTCTTTTTTTTTCTGTTGCGGAAGAGTCAGACCTGGTTACGGCAGACACCGTTTCTTTATATTTCTGTTGCCAAGACAATGTTGATTATGAAAGCCAGTGGAGTAACTTTGTTGAAAATGTTGCGGTGTGGGGACATGAAAAATAAAATGAAAGTGGCCCCTGCTAAATAAGTGGGACAAAGTGGTGTGCCACAAAAGTTGGGGGACAAACACCCTTGTATCCCCCCTACAATTACACCCACGATGAAAGCTTTCACTTACGCCAGACTGAGTTGATAGCTTCCATTCCTACCTCAGGTACCTAGCAAGCACATGCAGCCTTGGGTGAATTACACGCCCAATTCTTTTCAAGGGAAGTGTTCAACGAGGAAGAGAATGCAGATTTTGAGAGAGCAGGGTCCCTTATGAGGTGCATTCGGGAGCTCAGCAGGGCACACGAGCTGGCTCATTCCCGTGCTGCCGACATGGAGGCAACTTTTAGCAAAATGGAGGTGTCAAATGTGAATGCCATTATAACCCGAATACCCAAGATCAGACTGTCAGTGGCCCACTCAGACCCTCATCAGAAAGACTCACAGGAAATGGGTGACTATTTTGTCAACTATCCCTCACACACAGGACAGTGCCCGGTGAGGAGCGAAGGGTGCTTGAATTGTGGTAAGCTCAACCACTATACCAAATTCTGCTGGACACCTACTACACCTGAACATTCTGAAATAAATCAGAAGGCGTCAAGTCTCTTATCGTCTGATGACGAGCAGGATTTCATTATTTTAATTTATTTTATCTCTGCAGCACTAAATACAAAATGCGGTTAATATTCTTATCAGCGTTTCAGCCAATGTAATGAGCATAGGGCAATGCTGTTCTAGGTGCGCTCGCCCCACACTTGTACCCACTAGGGTTTAAATCTGTGGGCTGGTCACTATGGACCCCACTATGGCCTACTGTGACCCTGCCTGGCCCAGCAAGCTGGGATGCCAGGTCCCGTTGCATTGGGGCTCTTCTCTTGCAGCAAAAAGGACCTGACAGCATAGTCTCAGTAGCATATGACTGCAGTCCCCCTATATTTACAGAACATCGCTATTCACAAACTGGGAAGGATACTCTCACAGCGCTATGGAGCAGTTATCACCTTCATGTATATGTGTATGTTAAGGATTTTGTGTTGGTGAACAACCAAAAACCACTTCCTCTAAATTGTAACACCCCTCCTGCTCAAATTGAAACATTTGTTCTTGGTCTCCAAGACCCTCACTATAATGTCACAGGAGGGGGGGGGGGCTTGGTCCCGTCATCCTGGATCAACTACAAAAAGGGAGCAAGAGGGGAGAGTATGCCACGCTTTGTCACTATGAACCCGACCAGTTGTCCAGGGGACCTCATCCCCTCAAAGATAATCCTGGAGCACTCTGACATTTTTGCAGCTTTTTTATGTAGATTCGTCAATGCCTCATTCAGACACAGCGCTGTTCCGTAGGGCATTAAAACAGTGGCTGTTACGCCCCTTCTGAAAAAGTCAGGCTTAGATCCCAAAGACGCTACACATTTTCGGCCCATTACTAATACCTTATTCTTCCTAAAATTGGTCCACAAGGTTGCTACAACCCACCTTCAACTCCACATTGAAAATACAGGTTGGTTACATGAAAGACAGTCAGGCTTTCTTCGCTTTCATGGCACCGAGAGTGCTTTGGTGGACCTTCAAACCCACATGCTGACTTTAGAGGAGAAAAGTAGATCTGGCCTGCTGATACTGTTAAATCTCAGCGCGGCTTTCGATCTTCTAGATATTATTGAAGAGACTGTTAGATACAGGCGGACTCGCTGCCGAGACGACAAATTGGGTCAGATCCTTTCTGGAGGGTAGAAGATCCAGGGTACATTGGGGCGACACGTCTTCCGAAGTGGAAACCATTATGTGTGGTGTCCCCCAGGAAGCATGTTTGTCACCTCTACTTTTTAACATTTATATAGCCCCTCTTGGTAAAGAATTGGAAAGACTGGGCTTTTTCTTCACGAACTATGCCAACGACTTCCAGTTGTCAATGGAGCTATCAGGAGACCATCAGAAAGATCAATACCAATTAAATCAGGTTTATAGGGTTATATAAAAATGGATGACTATAAATTGGTTATGCCTAAACGCCGGTAAAACAGAACTTATGATGTATGGGTCTAAGAAGTCTAGAGAGACCTTAGCTCCTACCTTCTCCAGCTTCTTGGTTGAGGACAGCCTTGTAGAAGTGGTTGATAAGGTAAAGACCCTGGTGCATACCTGGAGGCCTCCTTGGATGCAGGGGCTCAAGTGGACGCCATCGAAAAGAACATCCAATATTACCTGTGAGTATTGAGACAGGTGGCTCCACTAATCTCTAAAAATAACCGAGCCAAACTAGTAAGGGCCGTTATCCTGCCACGCCTGGATTACTGTAATGCCCTGCTGGGGGGCGCTAGTAAAGAAGATATTCTCAGACTGCAAAAAATCCAGAATGCATCTGTTCGTATAGTTTATGGCATGAAAAGATTTGAACTGACCTCTCTTGCCAGAAAGGAGCTACACTGGCTGCCTATAACAGCCAGGATTTCCTTCAAAACACTGACCTTGTGTCACAAATGTGTCTATGGGACAGCTCCCAGCTACCTAAAGGACAAGATCACTATATATCAGCCCACCAAAAACCTTCGTTCCACCTCCGCTCAGCTCTTGCAGGTGGCAAGGACTAAGAGAGCATGGGGAAATGGACGTTCCTTCCCAGTGCTTGTGTCAAAGGCATGGAATAATCTACCTTTTGCGCTCAGAGAAGAGACTAACCACTTGGCTTTTAGAAAGCTCTTGAAAACGATACTCTTCATTTAATCTTTGGTCATCCCCACTGTCCTCTTTCTGCTTGTGAGGGAGCGCCTAGATGCCTTAGGGCTTTGGCGCTATAGAAATGTTATAACATAACATAACTCATCCGGCTTTTCCAAAGGCCACACCAATGGGAGAGATCATGCCAGCCAGAACCAGTGATGAATCTCTGATGATTATTGGGAAGGCCCTGTAAGGGGAAACGGGTAAGAGTCCATGGGCAAGCAAAGGCACCATCCAGGCACTGCCTTCGCTTGCCGCTATGCAAGGCACGTGTACTGCTCGACAGGAGCTACTGGTCACTGAGCAAGGGTGTTATGGTGTCCAGGATTGAAGGAAACGGTTGGCACCGTAATAGGCTGTAGTGTCCTGTGTCGTGCTACGGGGCCTGCCAACCACCTGCAACCACTCCAGTCATCCGAGAAGCACCAAGACCTGTGTGGGAGCCAAGCACATCCTTCAGCAGTCTGACTGACTGATGGCTCAGTCTTTCATTGTAGTCCGGGATGAGTGCAGCCAATATCCGGAAGTGGTATTTGTGCCACTGGATTCTGTTATTCCCCCATATGGGAAAGGCTCTGGCTCTTCATGGTCTGCCACACTCAGTCAGGGAATAAAATATCCCCCATTTAAAGGGTCGGAAGTCCCAGAATTTCCTGGTTCAGCTGGCTATCAATCACAAGTAAATCACCTCCTCCTGGCTGCAGGGTACATAGACTTCGTACCTACCATTAACAAGATCTTGAGGGTAATTCATGGAATGATTGTGGGCTGAAATCTCTAGCGCAAGCGTGAGAAAAGCAGCGCATGTGTGCGAAATGCACGCCTGCGCCCATTTACCGATTCATGGAAGGCACTGCGCATGGCTTACCTGGGACTTGCGCTGAATCCGCACGTCACTGCGACATCCTGAAAGCTGTGAGCGAGTCGCCCAGTGAAGGCGCACAACGTCCAGCGCACACAACTAAAGAGGGTACGGAACACGCGAAATGGTGAACAACACGTGAAAATGTGGGTGTAACGGGGGAAGTACAGCAGTGAAACGCTTGCAACAACCACACGCGCGCTAACAACACGTATTCATGGAACTGAACAGGGCAAACTCGTGCACGCCAAAAGGTGCGCAAAGCCGGAAAAACGTCCGCCACGTGAAACCAGGCGGAAGCGGCCCAGCGCAGCATAAAAGCGCGCATAAACAACAAGCAAGCATATACAGCCACGATGAATGTCCCATTCCTTGCAGCAGTGATCGTGGGACACCGCAGGAAGAGGAGGATAGCCAGGCCCTGCATTTTCTTACTCAGGAGCAGCCTTTTTGGGATGCCTGATGACCAGGTCTATGGCAGGTATAGGTTTCCACCTCATATCATCCTAGACCTGGTCACTGAGTGGGAGGATGACCTCACATCACCCACCTTGTGCTCCCAAGCACTGAGCCCCTTGGAAAAGGTGGTCAATGTCCTGCATTTCTTGGCCACTGAGTCATTTCAGCGGACAACTGCCATAGTTGGGAGAGTCTCACAGGTCACACAGTCACGCTGCCTACACCAGGTTTTGGCAATCATGACTACATGCCCCTCAGTCTGCAAGGCACATATACATGCCCAGAACACCCGTAGAAAGGCAGGCCGTGGTCCAGGGCTTTTAAGGGGTGGCACACTTCCCCAGAGTGCTCGGTGCCATTGATTGCACCCATGTAGCCCTACATCCACCTCGGGCCACTGAGCACATCTATCGCAACCACAAGTACTGGCATTCCATCAACGTGCAGGTTGTATGCAATGCCAAGGTAATCATCACCTCTGTCTATGCAAACTATCCCCGGTCCACCCATAACATTTTCATATACAGAATGCCAGCCCTACACCGGGACCTGGAAGCTGGGAGGCATGGGAACACATGGCTCATTGGTGAGTACAAATGCCTGTGCAGATGCATGCATGTGACACACAGATGAATAAACAAACCCAACTAATGACAACCATTATCACCTCCCCAGGGGACAGTGCCTACCCTCTGAGCACCCACATGATGACGCCAATACGGAACTCCACCACACCACCCCAGGTAAGATACAACGCAGCCCATATTGTAACCTGGGACATAGTGGAGCGCACATTCTGAGCGCTCAAGTCACGTTTCCGCTCCATTGACAGCTCTGGTGGCCATCTACTATGTGCGCTCCCAGTAGTGTGCAGGATCATTGTGGCAGCATGTGTCCTGCACAAGTTGCAACCTGGCGGGGCATACCGGTGGACATGGTGGTACCCCCACATCCCCAACCACACGCGTGCTCTCTGCGCATGGGAGGGCAAAGGGCATGTGGCGAGGCAGCCCGTACCCAGCTTGTGGCTACATTTTTCACCTAAACCCCCCCCCCTGTGGAGTGCACACAGGCCTGGCACATTCCAGGTTACAATCGATGATGACAAAGCGACAGTCAACTGTCACAACCTTAACACCCTGAGAATGTGTCCTTGGAATTGCAGCATTATGTGCATCCCTAGCCACTTAAACAAACACAATCCTGTGTGACCAAAAGGCACACATGGAAGCCACAGATTCCAACCCCCCCAATGCAAAATAGCACATCCAAATGCTGGTATGTCACCTGAACCTCCCCCAACCCCATGTCACCCACCCCACACACCATGGCATGGCATGCAATGTGAAAACCTCAATAATAATATCAACACACATGACACAGCTGTCACAAAGCGCACTGTTCCAAATGGAAACAGACCACAGACAATCCCCTCAGACACACACTCTGAAGAAAAGAGTGAGCAAAAACATCCAACCTATACTAAAAGTACGTAAATGCATGTCACCAAAGGCCTGAACACCAAAACCTCAAAACTTTGGTGGAATGCATTTCAGGGAATCCCAAAAAATAAAAGAAAATGTGGGTGCTGCGGGGTTGTCCCCCGCAACACCCCGCTCACTACACCACACAGTACACTGAGTGGTGTCAGTAGCCTGGGAACCCCTGCAGCTGCATAAAAAAACAAAGGGAAAAAAATGAGCCAGCAGTGCCAGTTCACGATCACGAAAGTCAATGTGAACATGTGCAGCAGGGACACAGCATGTCTCAGAAGGCAAGTAGTGAATGGGTGGGTAGATGTTGGGGTGGGGGTGGGCTTGGGGGTGGGTTGTGTGCATTGTGGAGGGGTGTTTGCAGGGTGATTCAATGCATGTTAGCATGGGAAATGCATGAACACACAGTGTAGCATACATTTCCCATGTTAACCACTCTGTTGTGGACACATCTACAACGGAAACATATTGCTGATCCTGTGACACATCATAAGCAAAGCCAACACAGGACCATCAATTTACCAGTATAACACATCATGAACACACGACCCAACAGTCACAATGTCAGACAGTGAGTAAACACCATAGCACAAGTGCCTCAATGTGACATTGCTACCACATGTCCCCCTACCATCCTGAGAGTTACAGCATGAAGTGCATCAACAATGTATACAGACAAGGAAATACATGAATTAGCAGCATGAAATCATGTACAGTCAACAATATACTAACCAAATGCAGTCCAACCATTTACTGGAGAAACCATCATGAATCCCCACTAGGGGTGTATACACAAGTTGGACTTCAGACTGGCCACAGAAATGACGGAAGTCCAATGCCTCTGTGCAAGTTACTGTCACACGGTGCCATCCTTGCAAGCCCATGGAAAGGGGAAGCAGGAGTGTCATATGTGTCCGGACCCCAAGTCACAAACACAAAAGAAAGACAAGCCTGTATGGGCCTAGCTGGAACACACAGTGGATGCCATTGGATGCCACATAGCACCACACTGCAACATAAATGCACAACAGACACAAAATAAAAAAGGCCATAGTTGACCCTGAGGCCTGGGGGGCCACCCAGGAGGGGGAGGTGCAAGGTGCACCTCAACACCCACATGTGTCGATGTTGAGACTAAAATAAAATCCTCCATGGGTTCATGGTCTTCATGGCATGACCTGAGTGAGAGATAGGTCGTTGTCATCCCCTGGTTGTACATCAGGAGGTGTGCGTGGCACAGTTGCCTGACCACGCATAGCCCCAGCAAGCCCCTCCACTGCAGCAAGCATGCAGATCTGGTGAGCCTGGTTCTGCATGAATATGGCACCGAGGTCTCACTGCACCTCCTCACATGTAACACAGAGTTCCTCCTGTAAGGACGCACATGTTACATGGAGTTCTGCCAGGGAGGACTCACGTGCCAGACGGACCTCCTCCCGGCTTGCATGAAGCTCAGCCGAGAGTGTGAGTTCAAGCTGCACCATCCTCTGGTCTGCCCGTTCATCCTGGGCCATGATGAGAGCACTCAGAGTACTTCTGAGGGAGGAGTAAACTTCCCTCAGGGCTTCTCTGTTGGCCTGTGCATCAGCAGCAATAGCCATGCCCAGCCTGCGTGAGCGGCACATGGACTGTGTTGCCTGCTGCTGGAGCTCCACCTGCCTATCGGGGGGAGAATGGAATCAGCCACACGTTCCATGCCTTGAGCCAACACCTCAATTGCTACCGCCTGTTGCTGTGCAACGGCATGCATGGATTGTTGCTGGGCACCACGCCTCAGGGCCCAAGGAGACGTGGACCTTTCTGTGCTGGCAGAGCCTGTGGCTGCAGGACAGCATTCCTCTGCTGATCTGCTGCCCCAGGAACAGGAGCAACTGGTGTGGAGTGTGACTCTGCACCCATAACCACCACCGGCCAACATACCAAGACTGACTGGCCCCTTGAGGGGTCTACCCTCACTGCAGGTGTGGCAGACAGAACAGAATCCATAGCAGAATCATCCACCGTCGACGGCATGGATTCATGAGCATCCGACTCAACATCAGAGTCAGAGAGATCCACAGAGCCATACCCAGAGGCAGGCCTGGTCAGGATGGCCTGGAGCACCGAGGGATGTTCGTGGCCTACCACCCCACGACCACCACTGGTGCTGAGATGGTGACCTGATATCTCCTCCTCCACTGCTTCTGGTGCATCATCACCTGTAAAGAAATTAAAATAAACAGTAGTACACATGTCAGCAGCACACACCACACACATATACAACACTATATTGAGGGCCAACACATGAGGCAGCCATGTCACACACGACACAAACTCTGGCATGCATGCAGTGGCAATGAAATGGAAGGGGACCCTGAAAGCAGACATGGATGCATGTCAAATGTAAAACCCGCACATGTACTGCATGTTGCATATCAACTGCATCACACACAACCTTCTGGCAGGCATGAATCTTTGCCAGAATTTACAGAGGACAACTAAGAGATGGCAGGTAGCATAGCCATGGCACAATTTACAAAAAGCCACAGCAGTATGTCAAATAGGTGTGCATGACACATGCAAAATTCATGTCAACATGCACTGCCAGAACATTAATATCAATAAAAGCACACGCGTCACAGGATGCAACAACGCAAGTGCCTTGAAATACAGTGAAGGGAGGCAAATGGACACATACATGGCAGATCACTTTGACAACACACCAGTGAATAGGCATGTTGAAGGGTGAAATATGGCTCAGAAGTGCATGGGTGCAGTCCAGCACATGTGTACGTCCTCAACCATCAACAGAACACAAAATGTAGTGATGTCAATCTTTTGACATGACGGCACTGTAAGGGCAAGTGCAGTCATCACGTGCAAAGTGTTGCCACTGGGTTGAGGGATGCACTGCACCCCCTACGCCTCCCCGGGGAATGGCAGGGAGCCAGTGCATTGCTCTGAATGGCTGACCACAGTACTGTGAAGTAGCAGACAGTGTATGCAGGTGTCAATTGCATCATCTGAGACAACTGAGACTACAGCAGATGAGAGGGGGACATAAAGCAGGATACATGAGGAACCATCACAAGTACATCTATGCAGGCAGAAGACACAACACCAGTCGCCTGAAGCAGGGTGGCTGTAACAGCGGGAGGCATGTGCCCGACACAGACAAGGGCACCATAAACATGTGCTTGATGATGATGTGACCCTGAGTGAGCATGACATGGATGAACAAATACCATGAGACGGATAAAATACTGGAGATGTGGTAGAATGAGTAGCCTGCCACGGACCCATAAGCGCTTGCAGGAATGCAATGGTCCATGAATGATCACTCATGTGTACTCTGAGCCTGTGCCATCTGCATGGTCCAAGTGAGACACCCTGCATCAAGGACAAAGGATGAACCCCACAGCACAGGTATGGCAGGGTTGCACAGGGAAGTGTGCCTGTACACAGGAAAGGGGAGCAGCCCATAGCAGTAGTCCGACATGGAAACCACCAGTACCATGGAGAAAGTGAACTGCAGGGTGGTGGAGAGGCAAGGATGCATGCCCGTGAGGAGGAGCAGCTTGCAGGGTGACCTCACATAGCCGTCTCGAGGCTGAGTCTTGGGTGGAACTACAGCACAGGCTATATGCAAACATGTCAGTGAGCTTGAAAATGGACAGGAGAGGCTGCCAAGTGACGTGCATGTAGGTAGGGTGCAGATGTGGTGATGAGGACTGGCCCTGTGTGCAGCACATGTCCTGCATGCAGACTGCATGACGGCAATCACATATCATCAAAGCATTGCATGTGTCACACATGTCACTCATCAATACATAGTCTGAACTGGCAGTCAATCACAACACATCACACAAGCAAAACACACATGGGCTGGACACAAATGCTTCAACACTCACCGAATGTTGCATCATAATCCGGCAGCTCTCCCACTCCCTGGATCTGTCCCTCATCGATGAACTCTGCAGTGATTCCCTTGTGCGGAGTGAGTTCATCATCCTCTGGTGCTGGCCCACCGTCAGTCACCAAAGTCAGGGAGTAATTAGCGTCCCGCTTTTGTTTTGCACAGCGTCGGAGGTCAGTCTAATGCTTGTGGCAATCCTGAGCTGTGCGCCTCTCATATCCCATTGCATTCACACCATCCGCAATGAACTGCCAGTGGACCTGATGCTGGACAGGTGTAGAATGGCAACCTGAGCCCACCAGCATATCGTGGTTGTGTGCTGATATGTAGTCCACAAGGAAGTCCAGCTCATCTTTATTGAAGGGCTTCTTCCTTGCCGTGCCGGAGGCCGATGCCGTGTCTGGCGTGCCAGCCTCATGCGCAGAAGCACACTTCCTCCTCTTGGACGGTTGTGGGGACCCTGAGGGGCAAATGCCGCTCCGGTCAGTTAGGGCAGTCACGATGGTGGACTGGCCAATGGGAGTAGCAATTGGCATGAGGAGGAAAGGCCTGGATAGTGTGATTGGCTGCTGGGTGCTGTTGCCAGGACCCAGCCGCACAACTGCCTCAGTGCCAAGGGCTGTGACCGACACAGTCCTGGCTGGCAGACTCACTGCCGGCATGGTGGTGTCTGATGCATCTGCCCATGCAGCTCCCACCAACTGGCTGCTTGGGGCAGCAGATGTCAAAACTGCCCCAGGAACATGTGCCTTGGTCACAGTTGCCTTGGGCACACATGGCTTGGTCTTCCTGCCCTGAAAATCTGCCTGGGAGTCCTGTGGCAAGGCAGCCTGCGCTGGCTGACCCCGAGCCTGGGTGGTGGTTGCCACAGCTGCACCTGCAGCTTCCACCACCTGGTGGCCCATGGCAGCAGATGACATTGCCTGTGGGGTCAGATGTGCGCTGGGGATGACTGCAGCAGCAGCATCTCCCTGAGGCACTGGGGGTGGTGGCATGCCTGTCCCAGCAAGTTGCTGGACATCTTTCCCCAGTGGTACACCCGGGCCACATCCCCCTCCGTGTACACCTTGGCCTCCCTGGACTCCCTGGCCACCCCAGCAACGTGCCCCACCATGCCCAGCCTTGGGAGGTCGCCCAGCTTTGCCACCCTTCCCTTTTGGTGTCCTCCCAACCATGGCACAGACGGTATGTAGCCAATGGGAGGTGCACACAACAATTGTCCTGGGCATTTGGGGTAAAGGGGGCAGGGTATGTGATGTTAGATGCACCCCTGTGCTCCTGCAAGGCTGTCTGTGACCCCTGGTGATAAAAGACAGGTCACACAATGCTCAGGCACCCCCAAAAAATGATAATAAACGTGCACGCAACCCCCAGTAGCCCATGTGCATGGAATAAACCTCCTGCAGTATGCTGCGGCACCCAGGGACACAAAAAATACATACGCGTGGAACACGCAGACTACTCTGACCTCGAAAATGGGTGCGCGACACACAGGGGATACCACAGTGGAAAAAAAAACATGCGCGACTCACCATCTGCCTTGCGTGGAAAAGAAAAACACAGGCGCACACGTGCGCGTAGGCACCTCCCCCACAAAAACAAGAAGTATGAACATTAAGCGCTGTGAAGTAATCGCGTGTGAACCCACAAGAAGAAGAAACACACGCGGTCGGTCTCCATGAAAAGCACGTACCGCAAACTGCTTTAACCCCTGGCGAAGGCAATGCCCGCGCGCGTCACGTCACTTATGTGCTTACGCACTAAGGGCCTTTCCTCGAATTACACGCACACATGCTGTTTATTCAGGTGTGGACTCACTCTGCATCAAGCTGGCAGCGTGACAACACACGGAAGACCACGCTCCTGCCCAGAAGGCCATTTACCTGCCCCCCAGAATCCCGAGCAGCCTCCTACGAGCCATCTGCTGCTACCAGCCTGCCTGCTGCCACCGTGCCCTGTTATTTGGTGCCTGCACAGAAGCCATTGCAAGGGATCCTGTTCCTGAGACCACCTCTGCGGACCAGAAGACTCCCGACTGGTGTACCATCGCTCCACAGCCCAGCCCCAGGACCCAGTTGCCCACACACACCTGCCTCGGGGGTTGCCATGTCGGACCAAACACCATTCGGGGCCATTGGCAACCCCGCGGCAGACAGGCAGAGGGCTGTCAGCTTCACTGCAAATGAAGTTGGCAGCCTGGTGGAGCAAGTCCTGGGGCATTATGATGCCCTGTTCTCAACAACATCGCGCCTCGACAAGGAAGGAGGGGAAGGATCTGGTTGGACATCGTGGATGCCATCAACGCAGAGGGGGTGGCATCCCGCAACTACAAGCACGTCCTGAAGTGCTGGGAGGACTTCAGGTCCAGGACCCACAGCAAGGCCCGGCACCTCGTTCAAGCTTGTGGAGAAGTGGGGCGCTGGGACCAGTTGACCAACATCCAGATGCGGGTCCTGGAGTGCACACGCCCAGCGCTTCACTACCAGGTCCTCGAGTTGCAGACCCGTCTGGAGTCGAGTGGTTGGTAAGTGTCTATGTGTACTTGTCGAGCGTAGTGCATGTTGAGGTGTGTCAGGTGTATGCACCTTGGACGCATGTCTGGCATGCCCCATGTATGGATGTCTGTGTGCAGGGACATGACAGTGAAGCATGTGAGTCCGGTCAAGAGTGTGCAACGACAATGATGTGTTTTGCTATGCATGATGTGCACCTGCATGTGACGACGCACACATGATTGCATGCCTGTGTCTGTGCCTGGCCATGTCTGTTGTGTGAATCATGGATGCTGATATCACCCTAATCGACATGCATGGTGTACATGTGCGTGTAACTGAGTGGTGAGTGTGTGACTGGGAAACGCATGGATGCATGACACATGCACATCTCGATGCATGCATTGACTGTTGTGGCCTAGCTGTCCATGATTGCACTGTGATGGGAGGTGGACACGGACGGATGCATAACTGTCCGGTGGTGCATGTGCATGTGTGTTGCTTGCAAGGACCCGTGTGTTGTGGAAGGTGATTATGGTTATGACATATGACAGTGCCACTCATGTGCATTTGCTTTGTGTCTAGCAGACTTACTTTCAGTACCCTGATGCTTGTGTTCAATGTCTCCCTTTCCACAGCGGCAAGTGAAGAAGAGAGCAGAGATGGCGCTGTGGAGCAAAGCAGCAGGGATGCCTCCACCGGCCCGGAGACGCAAGGCCCAGTCACCCTCCAAGGTTATGGCATCTCCTGGGAGCGATCGGACCGCTTCCGCCACTACAGCCGCAGCTGCCGAGGGGAGGCCCAAGAGGCCAAGGTTGGAAGTGGGCTCCTTGGCAGCGGAAGGGGCAGGTGAGCTCCCACAGGGGCAGGACAATGCGGAAGGCGGTACAGAGGCATCCAGGTTGGTGGTGGGTGAGGAGGAGGAGGCTGCATTAGATCCACACATGGGGCCTGGTGGGGGTGATTCCACTGGTGCAAGTGTTGCAGTCCAGGGGCAGAGGCAGGAGGCAGCGCAGATCGCTGCAGAGGTGCCTGTGCCTGATCCTGTCACTGAAACTGAGACTGCATCACTGTGCACCAGCACGGATACCTCAGTCCAGGCCCATCTGCAGGTAGAGGATGTGTCCACGTCAACTGACCTTCCTCTACCTGCGGACGAGGCAATCCGTGACAGGGTTGAGTCCATTCGCGATGATGTGCATGATTCCAGGAAGGAACACGCACATCATCACGAACAGCTATGTGCCATCTTGAACTGGCTTGGACGGCTCATTGTCGCAGGGTTGCTCCATGTGCTGGCCGCTCTTGCGACCCTCTCCTCCTCTGCACCCACTATGCGCCAGTCGTCCTCCATGCCGTCTTCTTGCCCAGATGCCACCAGGGCACCCTGTGGACCTATCTCATCCACTGCGGCCAGGCTGGTGGAGATCACATCCCTGCCACAGTTGGGAGTCGGAGGTGCAGCAGAGGTGGTCCCCCAAGCAACAGGATCCCTAGCAATGGAGGATGTGCAGGCAACTTCCAGCAGGGCATGTCCACGACAGGCCCAGGGGTCATCAGCGTCCCGGAGCCAGTCGTGGTGGCACAGGCAGATGACATCAAGGCAGCAGCCCCAGGCTCGACGTAGGAAGCGCCTGGACTCGGGGCATATAACATCACCCCTGACCATGCCCCACAGCCAGCCCACACCATAGGGGATCCCCCTACAACCCTGACCATGCCCCAAAGGCAGCCCATCACCTGTGACCATGCCCCCCAGGCAGCCCACACCACAGGGGACCACCCAACACCCCTGACCATGCCATGCAGGCAGCCCGCACCACAGGGGACCCATCCCTACACTCGTGACCATGCCCCGCAGGCAGCCCATCACCCCTGACCATGCCCCACAGGCAGCCTGCACCACAGGAGACCCCCCTACACCCCTGACCATGCCCCGCAGGCAGCCCACACCACGGGTGACCCCCCTACACTCGTGGCCATGCCCCGCAGGCAGCCCACACCACCGGGGACCACCCAACACCCCTGACCCTGCCCCACAGGCGGCCCATCGGCCCTGACCATGCCCCGCAGGCAGCTCACACCACAGTGGACCACCCAACACCCCTGAACATGCCCAGGAGGCAGCCCATCACCCCTGACCATGCCCCACAGGCAGCCCACACCACATGGGACTCCCCATAACCCCTGACCATGCCCTGCAGGCAGCCCACACCACAGGGGACACCCCATCACCCCTGGTCATGCCCCGCAGGCAGCCCATCACCCTTGACCATGCCACCGCAGGCAGCCCACACTTCTGTGGTGTGGGTTGCCTGCGGTGCATGATCACGAGTATAGGGGGTCCCCTGTGGTACGGGCTGCCTGCAGGGCATGGTTAGGGGTGAAGGGCTGCCTGCATGGCATGTTCAGGGGTGTTGGGTGGTCCCCTGGTCCATTATACCTGGTCCAATAACAGGAATCTAAATCAAAGCCCCCTCAGGGTTTGGTGGGGGAGAGTTGAAGAAGGACTGGCTGTGATGAAGGGAGAACAGTACCTGCTCCTCCATTCCTTCACCCCAGTCCTTGCTTCCTATGAAGATATAACCAAGTGGCATGCTCACCCTTCAATCCCTGTTGAACCCCCATAAAAGATAGGCCACACCAAAGGGACACCGCAAGTATATCTAAGTAGGATTACACGCTGAACGCAAAAAACAAAGCACCTCTACGTTTTCTGAATGAAACAAAAGCACAGAGGTCCCAAACCTATGAGGCTCCGAATCGCCAATACTCAGCTTTACGTGTGTCTGGAAGAGAATCACTCATGGCAGCCATACCATGGATACTTCTAGTAAATTCCATATATGCTCCGCGGCACGCCAATGATATCGTGGTCACAATCTATAGCCCCAATGTGGAAGTGGGGGACTTTTCTCCACTGCTGCTCCAAAATAAAGGTAGAGAGACCCGATGATGCACAAAACCATGTCAAGGAGACAAACATATGAGAAGAATATTTTTCTTTGGTTTTCTTACCGCAGAGAGAAAATGGGGAATCCAGTTCACAGAGTCTAATCTTAAAGCTCTGGGAGTCGGTTAGATGTGATTTCAGCGAATCAAATAACAACGAAGGAATTTTTAATGAATACCTAAAAATAAATAAATAATACATTAGGCCTCCCCTGCCCCGTTTTCTTTCATTCATTCATTCCAACTCCAAACCAAATATACATAGTTTTAACAGATTCGTTATTTATTTTGTAGGTGTTTTGGGGTTAGTTAAAAATTCAATTAGTTATTTTTAATTCTTTAAAATCGCTGCCTATCCTGGGATTCTTGTCAGAATTACACAGTCATACAGAGACTGGACCTCAACCTCCGCGCCACTGGTTATATTACACAGTCCTTTTCGGGTTCACAGTGGTTTTAGCGTCTATTGTGCTTTAGGGTGCACAGTGCTTTCAGTGGTTCACAGTGCTATGAAGTCCACAGCACCTTTGGGTTAACATCGCTTTCAGGGCTCACATCACTGTTCAGGTTCACGTCACTTGCCATGTTCACGTTTTTTTTTTTTTTTAATTGATTTAGCTGTTAAAAACAACTTTTCAATATACAAAATTCAAACATTTTAAAACCCAACAAACATTTTCATTTAAAATTCATTTAGGATATACAAACTCAGACAATCTCAAACAGCGACAGTACTATTATTGCTTTAACATCACGAAAGACATATTGATACATATCAGTCAGTCTACACCCCTCAGGTAGCTATTACATCACAATTAGGACATTCATAGACACAGTTTATCTAGTAGATGATTTAGCAGACAGTTACCCTTTTTTTAAATCAATCGCTGCTTGAGATTGGAACCGCCTCTCAGGTAGAAATGTCCCAGTTTATGGCCATCAAAAAATTACTTAAGGCCACCTTGACAGAGTGATTGTTAGAACACAATAAAAAAGACCAGCGCATGTCATAAGCAATGGTTGTTAACGTACTCATCACCTTTGAAAAATGTTTTGATCTTAAGATAGATAATTGGGCACAATTGCAAACCAAGTGTTCAAGAGATTCAATCGTTGTGGAATCATTACAGAATCTGCATGACATGAGTGCTCGAGGCCTCAAATTGCGTCTCACTAGGACTTGATGAGTGGGCCATAGATCAAATCGTGCCCTTATTATTCCTGATCTTAATGCTACTGATGGAAATTTTAGCAGATAAGACTCTGGACTTTTTACCGGTTTAGGCCAGAATCGATACTTACATGGTTGGTGGTATTTTTGGCATTTCTCTATGGTCTTAATCCAGTCTAGTTGGTATAAAAGATTTTTTGCCTTTGTTGGATTAGATATTAACAAGGCTATTGGTATGCTTGCGGCCGCAAGAGCTTCTAAACAGAAGTCAATCCATAGTTTTACAAACAATTTATCTGATGTTAACATATAGCCAGAGAGGATCGACAGAATAGTGACTTTTGGAGAAGCCATTATGCATTTACGCAGAAACATACAACAACGCCATGTATAGATAGCATGCATTGAGACGAGACCCAATTCATAACGCAGCCAGGGACCGGGAACACAGTTCGGCAAAGATAACACCGCTCGCCGATATTTTCCCTCGAATCTATCAAAAATAGATTTTCTAAGATTTTGACAATTCAGACGGATTCCGCTCCATATATAATCGAAGGGATGGCTTTAACAGTCCAGTAAACTATTGCCGATTTAATGGAACATTTCCCAAATTTATGCAATATTATTCTAGTTTGCGAAATGGTCGCGGTCAGCTTTGCCTCCATGCGCTCTATCTGGCTGCGTGAATTGGTTAGGCCATCAAAATCAACGCCTAGGTAGGTGTAAGTTGGCACTATATCTAGTGATGTATTATTTATTGACCACGCTAGCCTGGACCTACTAAGTTTATTAGCTTGGAAGACTACAATCTGTTTTTTTTTAGTGTTGACCACCAGTTGGTTCTTACATAGGTACAGGTTAAACGCATCTAAAAGATTCTGTAGGGCCTTCGGCGTTTTAGAAATTAGGACAATGTCATCAGCATAGTTCAAGTTAGTAATTTTAAACCCTTTCAAGACAGGGGCATCAGAACATATCTGTAGGAAGGAAGTACTCAGGTCATGTATGAAATAGTTAAAAATTGCTGCCGCTAATAGGCAACCTTGTTTTAAGCCTCGCGCGGTCTTAATAGGAGCAGATAGCAACCCCTCCAAAGTAAGCCTTACGCGAATAGAGGTTGCACCATGAAATGCATGGATGATATCAAAGAGATCTGATGGACAATTATCTCTTATTAGTTTTGCCAATAATAAGGGACGAGAAACAGAGTCAAATGCAGCGTGCAAGTCAATAAACGCGAAATAGACTGACTGCTTATGAGACTGGCAGAGGGCTTTGATTGTGTTCAACGTAAAAAGATTGACACAAGTGCCCATGCCCACAACAAAACCCGTTTGGTAAAGATCACGTTTACCACAAGTTTCTGTCCATTGATTGAACTCTGACAATACTAGTTTTGCAAACAGTTTACCTGGGGTATCTAGCAGGGCGATTGGCCGGTAATTACGAGGATCAGAGCGATCACCCTTCTTATAGATAGGGACTATCACAGAATTTAGCCAAGAGGCTGGAAGTCTGCAATTAGTCAACACTTGTACAAAGATTGCATGAAGGTTTGAAGCCCAAAGTCTTGAATTATCCTTCAAGATGACATTATGGAGGCCATCCGGACCGGCAGCTCGTGATGAGCTTAATTTTTTAATCATTGCTTCAAGAAGATAAGGGGAGCAATGAATGTCCCAGGGTTTAGAGGACTGGATCTGGTGATCGTTCGGATCAAATTCTGGATCACTATAGAGATCAGAGAAATGTGATACCCAGACGGCCTCTGTTACAGGATTTGATTGCACATGGGCTTAAGCTACATTTGGTTTTTGATTAAGATATCGCCATATTTCTGCTGAGTTTTTAGAGCAAATTGCAGATAGCATCGCTTCACTGTCTTGTTGAAAAAGCTTGGCTCAGTGTCCTCGAATCCAATTCATGTATTTGCATTTAGCTGTTTTTAGGTTGACATTAATGTTAGCGTTATTTGTCATAAGAATTACTCTTTTTTCCTTGCGATATTCGGCCTTGCGAGCTTTAATTGCAAAGTCAAATGTATGCCTATGAGTTTTTATATTTGGATTTGGGACAATTGTGTGCCGAAATGGATCAAGAAAAACAGTATACTCAATCAGTTTAGATGATTTATCGTACTGATGAATTGCATTCGTGAACTTCATAAGATTTCCATGCGTCCATTTAAGCCGATTTTTGGTATTATTGACCATAAAGTGCTGGTCAAGCCATTGTCTAGGGGGATTCATAGGCGTCCAAGCTAACTGAAGGGAGAGAAGTTTGTGATCACTTACAGACCTCTGTATTATCTCAAACAGGCGAATGCGGGTAAACATGGTTCGCTCAACATACATGTAATCAATGGTACTTTGACTGATGCCTCGCTGCCATGTTGGATTCGGTGGAATGTCACTATCTACAGAGCCATTTACCATACACATGTTGCAGTCAGACATGATGCGGGACCACGTGGTAACAGCCCTCGTCTTATTTCTATTAGCCAGGGATAAACAATCCATGTTTAAATCGCCCATGATAAGGGAATCAGTGATGCCGGGCGTGACTGATATCAAATCAATGAGTCCTGTTAGACCCTCAAAGAAAGCCACGTCTGATATTCCGACCGGATTACGGTAGATGTTGACAAGGGCTATTGTATGATTTTTACAGGTAATTTTCACCAATTGCATATAGTTGCTGACATGCTTCCAGGCTTCGACTTTAAAACCCAATTTCTTATTAGCAGCCACCAATAACCCTGACGAGGGTCGACCACGTGCTCCCAGCTTTGCAGATAATAAAGTGACATCAAAATTGTCCCAGGTTGGAGGTTCTAAATACCAAGTCTCTTGCAGGGCAATTATAGCATAGTCTGCTAGAATTTTTAATGAAGTGTGTAAATGCGAATGGCCACGAGTATTCCAGGAAGCTATTTTAATGACATGAGGCTGTAGTGTAGGTGATGGTTAATATCTAGATGTCTGCATGTCATCTCGGGAACTCATGTAAATTTGAGGTTGGTGAACTGAAGGGGCATCTACATGTTTTGTGATACGCTCCGGGTCTTGTGTCAACAAGAAACCCATTTCAAATAGAGACATTTTAGCAAGCCATATAGTATTTAAGACTAAACCTGAGGGGATCCATAGTCTCACAATTGCTGTAGTGGTGTCAGAAATATATTCGACTTGAGCTATATCGTGTGATGTTAGGTCTTCTAGTTCAAGTACGTCGCCAAAAATATTCAAGACACTTTGCCTGTTTAGATTGAATTTAGGATAGGGGCCATCGCGGCATTTCAAAATTAGCGTGTGGCAGGCGGGCGCAGTAGTAATAAGGTGGCGAGATTGCCTATTGCTGACATTTTTCGTCTCAAGATTATTGAATGAGACATTATTTCTTTCCGCAGTGTATTTTTGGTGTTCTAGAGACTGACATGAAACGTGTTTAGATAAAGACAGACCTCTATTATTAGGTCGATGTGGAGGAGTTTTAGATTGAACCACCGGGGAAGTCCAAGAGACTGATTTAGTTTGGGAATCCACTGCTGGCTTCAAAGCATGATCATTCACTGACGGACAACGCTCATCCATATAGGCGTCCAATGCGCGACACATTTCACTCAAAATAACAGACCGTTGTGATTCAGTATCCTGATTGCTAGAAGTTGGTAACTGATGAGCAGAAGATGTAGCCCGAGTGTCAGTCCAGATCGGAACATCGATGTTATCGGTATGGTCAGCTTCAAGAGCCTCAACTAGGGAGTCTAATGGGTCATAAGTCACGGCTACTTCAGGTAGAGCATGTTCGTCAAGATTGATAGATACAGGACAGGCTAGAAGAGGTTTTACTATTTCTGCAGCTGCAGGACGGTCCATAGTAATTTTTTTAAAAAAGGCATGTATTGAGGCTTTTGACATTCGTGCAGCAGGCATGTTCTTGGTCTTTTTTTTGGCATTGGTTTTGACAATCTTCCAAACTTTCGAAGAAACTACAGAGGGACACGCATCCGGGGCTGTGGGATTCATTACAGGCAGGACGTTTTCCAACATAGAGTTAGGAATTGGTGAGTCTTGCACACTCACCCACGATTGATTAGAGGAAACTGGGGGAACAGCCGGTTTTGGAGGACTTATTGTAATAATCTGCGCAATAGAGGGCAACGCCGGGTAAGGCGTGGGCAATGGTGTTAAAGGGACTGGGTCAGCTACCATCCGAGTGCCAGAGGAATCACCACACAGTGTCCCTTCTGTTGGGCATGGATGAAGTGGAGGCGCCAGTTTTACTTGCTGTGTCCATAACAGCAAACCATCTAACTTAGATTCTTGGTTTGTTATTTTAGAGTTCAATACTTCAAATAGTTTAAACAGAGACATTAGAGTGGTGTTAATGGCTGTCAATGTAGTTTGTAACAACAGAGATTGAGCCACTGCAGAATCACCTTGAAGAGATGCACAGGGACGACGCGGTGTAGGGTGTACATATGATATCGCAGACAAAGAATGAGCTGGTAGAGACACATTAGATTTTTGGTGAGAATTCTGCGAGTTGAGGATCGGTATTGGGGAATCGCATTGACTCGCATAGAGAGAGACCTCTTGATTCTCATTAGGGTCAATAGAGTCTGCACTGTAATTAGTAGACATAGGTGAATGAATGGTTCGGTCTACTATTACTGGTTGGGCGTGACAGGGTGAGTTTAACATAGTGTTGTCTGAGAGTTCACATGGTGTCTTTAGATCAGCCACTGTTCTAATGAATGGTCGCTGAGGTGGTAGATCGTAGTTATTATTAGACTTGAGAGACTTAAGTGACCGTGGAAATTGGGTGTGCGATTGAGCACTTTGATTAGGGGTTGACAGACACACAGGATCAAACATGGTAGTACTGGGACCTTTTGGGGTCATGGGGCAAGGAGTCAGAACAATAGATTTGTTGGAAGACGTTTTTTTTTTGTGTAAATTATTTTGGTTACCGTTAAAACTATTGTCAACATGTACCGTTGATGGCATGTCGGTTTTTAGTGAATAAAGCCGACCCCGCTTCAACATTTCAAGAAGACTGAAGGTAACAAAATAGAACGGCAAGGTAACACCAAGGCAAAATCTTCAGAGCTGTTTATATATTGAGGTCTGAGGGGGGGCTAAAAAGGGCACTTACTCGTGAGTCAAGATGTAAAAACGACCACCTCAACCGTCAACGCGGCAAAGCGGGTAAGCGGTACTCAATCCGGTACTCGCCCGTGTGCGCGCGCGCTGTGCGCGTGCGCAATAGATTTGAGGGCTAGGCAGGGTCGCAGTGCAGCCAATCGCTGCAAGAAGGGGTGGAGCCGAAAAAAATGCTCACGCAATTCTGGCGCCAAACGCCCGAATCAACTGAGAAAACAAACAAACAAACAACACAGTGTCACTTCAATTTTGTTCACATCAATTGCAATAAAGTTTTTCTTTTTCAATTCTGACCAGTTCCTCACATCACCTCCCAAGTAGAGCCACCGGCTGCAAAGATCGATGTCCAACAGTCCAACAGTCCGGCACTTGAAACAGTGCGGGTAAGCACAGGCAGGAAACAGTGCGGGTAAGCGGTACTCAATCCGGTACTTGCCCGTGTGCGCGCGTGCTGTGCGCGTGCGCAATAGATTTGAAGGCTAGGCAGGGTCGCAGTGCAGCCAATCGCTGCAAGAAGGGGTGGAGCCGAAAAAAATGCTCACGCAATTCTGGCGCCAAACGCCCGAATCAACTGAGAAAACAAACAAACAAACAACACAGTGTCACTTCAATTTTGTTCACATCAATTGCAATAAAGTTTTTCTTTTTCAATTCTGACCAGTTACTCAAATCACCTCCCAAGTAGAGCCACCGGCTGCAAAGATCGATGTCCAACAGTCCAACAGTCCGGCACTTGAAACAGTGCGGGTAAGCACAGGCAGGAAACAGTGCGGGTAAGCGGTACTCAATCCGGTACTCGCCCGTGTGCGCGCAATAGATTTGAAGGCTAGGCAGGGTCGCAGTGCAGCCAATCGCTGCAAGAAGGGGTGGAGCCGAAAAAAATGCTCACGCAATTCTGGCGCCAAACGCCCGAATCAACTCCCAAGTAGAGCCACCGGCTGCAAAGATCGATGTCCAACAGGCAGGAAACAGTGCGGGTAAGCGGTACTCAATCCGGTACTCGTTCACATGGATTTCAGGGTCCCCAGTGCTTTCAGGGCTCACTGTGCGCTCAGGGTTAACAGAACAACAGGACTTTTTAAAGTCGCAATGCATGTAGGGCTCACAGAGCGGTCAGACTGGGAGCCATCTTGGGGATTCATAGGCTACTTCGCTCAGCCTCCCAGCAAGTCAGCGAGTCACACGAATTTGGAAAGTGGTTCCCCAAGTTTTTTCAAGACCCCATTTCCTTGTGGCGGTCGTTAACAGTGGTTTCTTCCTCTCGGCCGGATTCCAACGTCTGCCAGCAGCTGCTCTTTCCCGACTGTTCCGTTTGTGACACTGGAACATTTCCGCTTTTCTTTTGCCCTTTCTTGTTTGTGATTGCTAGTGGGCTGCCAATCACCTTCATTTAAATTCTATTGGTTTCTGGGCTTTTAGTTCTGCCCATTTTTTAGCTCTTTTCGCTCATTTCCCATCACAAGGCCTGAGAAAGAAGAACACAAAAGCTTTGTTGGACATTTTCGATTAGGTCAGGAAGTGCCTGTGGAAGTCAGCGCATGGAGCTGTTCTATCAGGAAGCGTGAACACTGCTGACACTTCAGGGGCGTCATTAGGAGTTTGGTGGTATTAGCAGTTCTTATGGCCGCCAAACGGAATTCACATTAGCGCGAGAGGTAGCAGCAATTCCCCACCTAGTTTAGGTTTGTGGTACTCCCCATTCTTAAGTCAAGTCCCCAGTGCACTTCACTGGGGAGTGGTGGCATCAAACCATGCAGTAATCCTCCCTTCAACTGTACCACCATTGTGAGTGGAGGTAGTTATTACCTGCCTTCAAAGACAGGACTTTTTGTCATAGGTGACGTCATACTATGTGGCAAAAGAGAAAAACCTAAGAAGGGTTGTGATAGGCTCAAGGGGAACATCTAAGTATACTTTCTATATGGGGTGGGATTGAAATTGTATACCTACTGTCAGGTGGCCAATTTATGCCTACCTCTAAAACATGTCATCTACAACACTATTAAGTACACAGCATATCAGTGGCTCTCAAACTCTAAGGCCCTTTGTTATATGGCCCTCTGCAATTGGTTGGCATGCTCATGCCATGTCTGAAACATTCGGTTCACTTAGCAGCACATAATCTCATACGCAGGTGCAGGGACTTTACCTCCCCAGCCGATTAGCCCAACTTCTCTCATCACCCATGCCTTCTGCCATGAAGATTGTCTATGAACTTGACCTTGCAGAGTGGTCTTGTCTCTGGGAACATAAGGGAGTGCGAGGATGCACTATCACTGTTCTAGAGCTCCAAGCTCAACTCTATTTCCATTCTTGGCTCATTTGACGGAAGACCATGATTTGGACCATTTTGCAGCATTTAAATGTCTTAAATGAATGCAATTTGTCATGCATGGTGTTCTTTCTTTGCACCTCAACAAGGGATGATTCAGCTTCTCACATTCACTGCCTTTGAGATTAGACAACCGACCTTGGCTGCTTTCACTTTGACACCAGGTCAGACAGCCTTGCCACTCATATCCACAATCTCAGTTAATTCATGCTACGACACAGCTCTCAGCCTTTCCTCTCCATGGGTATGGACTTACTAAATCCATGACACCGATGTTGAGCTTCTATACAATGGCGGCTCTGCCTGCAGTCTATTCACTATGTATAGTCAGCTTCTAAGATTACTTAGTCTACTTGCATTGCTGCATCTGTACAGTTATTGAACGGCTTGCATTTTCTGCAGTGCGTCACATACGTGCAATGTTCTCTTTGCATATGAAAGTTTACTTGATTCTTAACTTCGTCAACAGCTTCTATAGGGTCCATACATTTTCTTCAGCCAATATCCTCAGTGCTTCACGCTCGTCTCTCGTGACATCACCAGCTCCTCTTTCACTTGTTCTCATATTCCTTCAGGGAGTTCCACCCTCAGATTATCGTCTCTTTGGGAATACATTTGATAGGGTTTTCTCAGTGGGTATCTTCTTTTGAATATTCGCCCTGGTATGGTCACAACTGCTGGTTTCAAGCATGGCACAATCTCAGGCTTCCAACATACAGGAGGTAGGGGGCGGGATTTCCTGCAGAGGCATGTAACTGCTGCTCTACATATGCTTGCTTGACCCCACTTTTTTCTGGTCCTTTCCAAATCGTACCAGTGGGTTGCCTCCCTTTTTTGTATTGTAGACGGGTTACAGCAAGGCACATGTGTGTACTATAACTTTGGGATGGAGAATTTTGAAAGGGGGGGGGTCTGATTAGAAGACCACCCGGTCAGAAACAGAATTACCAGCATCATTATATTCACTAAGAATCACAAAATCTAGGGCTTTCACACCTGCACCATATAATATTCTGTCACAGATAGTCAGGAGGCCTGGCTGCAACAATCTCAACTTGTGTCCAGTGTTTACACTACAGCAAGCCTGAAGGGACAGAGTCTTACTTGCTCTGGATACACATTTCTAACTGTAGGTCTTAATTGTCCCCGTCCTGCATCGGGCAACTGACGCCTGAAATTAAGTTAGGAGTAAATGAGGGGCTGGGAGGAGCCAGATTATGTGTGCCAGTGTGGGTCCAGCGACACTGAGATCCCTTTCACTTCATGTTCTTTTGTCCCATTTATTCATGCCTCGGTGCATCCTGGTTATTTCCGGTTTCGAGAGGCGCTGAGGCGCTGAGGCAATGAAGCATTGTTCATTGTGCTCTCCAGGAAGGTGGCAGTTTTAGCTAAACAGAGGGAGCACAGGAAGGTAAGGCTGGATGATAAGTGTTGCATTTTGCAGTATTATTATGTCACGTCATTTATAATGTTGTAACGTTTGTGTAGGAAAGTGCGTCATATTATTCACCTCAAACTGCCCAATGACAAAGATTGACATTGTATTTGAATGGCGTTGGGTTTTTTTTTCTTTTTTTTAAGGCAGATCTTAGAATGAATGCATATGACTTGTTAGTTCACTCGCAACTTCACTCTGTCCACATTCAGAAACTGGTTCTCTTCATTTGCGAATGACCACAGGCACACAGGATTGTGATTGGGTAATGGAGAGGTCTGTAGTTCTGTTTTTTCCTATGTTTCACATTTGGATGGTCCCCCCCTTGATGAGGGTCGCTGCACTATGTGTGGTCCAGGTTGCTATTTCTCATAGGGATTTGTCTCACGGTGATTGCTTGCGAGATGAGAATTTCCAGGACGACGGAGGCCTGATATTTCCAAAAGGCCGGTATCAACCAAGCACCAGATTCAGTCCGATGATGAATATGTCGTCTTACTTAGAGGCTGTGCCAAAGTGCCACTGGCATCTCACAGCCCCCCAACTCTGGGGATGGCACAACCTCAGGACACTCAATTTACCTAATGTGTCTCCAGACAATGGGGATGGACTAGGTTTGGGAGACTCTGTGTTAAGGTGAAGACGGACAGACATGCGGCTGTCAGGTAGCCATGCTGGAGAGCGCTTGCCTGAGGAGATCTTGATGCCCATTGGCTGTGTTCCTGTCCAATCCTTCTGATTGTCTAAGACTACCCTGGGAGAGGCTAGAAGAATTTCAGAGAGAACAAGGGAGAGTTTAGTAGGTCTTACCCAGAGAAGGATCCTGCTGCCTTTTTCACTTCAGCAGGGCCTGTGAAGAGGCTGAAGCTAGTCCGCACCTGAGGGATGGAGAACGGGACTCCTTCCTTCTCACCAGGAGGCGTGCCCAGCGTGCTCATTCTCCCGCTCTGAAGGAAGACTGTCTTTCTGCAGTCTATGCACCACGTTGATCGGTTACTTTCTGTGGCGAGGGAGACCTAATTGGTGAGTGCTCTCCTGCCACTGTATATAATTCCTCCAGAGACTGACATTTCGTTTGCCCTGTTGGGAGTTTTTGGGACTGCGTGTTAATCTTAACTCAGAGGCTGTGAGTTGGGAGGCAATGTTCCACCACCACTCATTCTCAGTGGCGGCCCTGCATGAACATCCTGTGCCGGAACCTACATTGCTGCTTCATCGCCAGTGGACCTCCTGCCCTCCAGCCACTGATCCAACGATCTTACATTATCATTACAGGCTTTGGTCGTTTGCCCAAACTGTTTCCACTTTGCCCATGGCCATTTCGGAATGTTGGATGTGTGCACCACAACAGCACCTGGAGAGTCACATCTACAGGACCTTTTAACCCATCATTCCACAAAAGCAGCTTCTCGTTTGCCTTCAGTTCATGCCTCTGGAACATCAACATTTGAAGGAAGCCAGCAGACCTAAGGTGGGAGACCTGCACTCTTGGGGAGGGAAAAGTAATGTCTGAATTTGGTGCAACTTTTATGCTGTACTCAAAATCGTTGCCACCTGGGGCCACATGTCTATATTTATTCTACTTCTTTTTTGCAACAGTGTTACATGATTATAGTTGCTTCATCCCAAAGCTGCATCTGTTTATCATTTGTGAGGTTCCGTTTCCAGTGAGTGTTGGTTCCCAGCTGTTTAGCTCTGTTTCCTGCCCTATATTCCAGAACATCAGTGGCCAGTATTATCTTTACAGAACAGGCGAGACATTGCGGAGTTCTCATGCCAAGCCGCCCTACTCGTGGTTTATATTTCGTCTACTATTTGTATTTATTTATTTGCTTTAAAGCATGCTCACACAGCCTGGGGGGCATCGAGGCGCTGTTACAGGAATATGCCTTTTAGTTGCATATTCATACATAATGCCCTTCATACCAGAAGGTTTCTATGCGCAGACCTGGGGATCGAACCTGTGTTGCTTCGTGTAGTCTTGTTTCCAAGGCGAGTACTTTGCTACTGAGCTATCCTCCCGTGACATTTAGGTTAAACTCTGTGGATGTAGAGTGCTCCACACAACTCCGGCATTCATATATTTAATGTGTTCATTTAAATGTGTTTTGTAATGCACAGCAAACATTTTAACAGCCACTTCAGAGTTCCAAGTCTCAACGTTTTCTTGTGCAGTTTAAATTGTTTCTTCCACGTGCTTTCTGCATACATATGTTGCTTTTTTCATGTCTTCTCGTTGCTGTCTTGGTCTGAATCCCGTTGCCCAAACAACATGTATTGAATTAGTTTTCATGTGTACTTAAGCTCCTTCAGTGGCGTAACACAAAATGTGGGGGCCCCCCTGCGAGTCATGCTGAGAGGGCCCCCCCAACTCAGCAACAAATCACGGGTAGTGCCACACTCTGGGCCGGTCTAGATTGTCACGCTTGCGTAATACGCACAAATGTGCTGTTGAAGGGGTATGCCACACACTGCACTAGGAGAAAGATATACATATGTGTTTTAATGCAATATACAGCACACTTTCTGAGAAAAATTGGCTAAAAACCCAGAGTGTTTGCAATGGTTTTGTAGGGTAACACCAACCCAATAGATGCAAGTCACCAACAGTGCACAGGAACATTAATGCTTTGCTATTAAAAATGCCATGCCACAATGAAAACATGTCCAACTGGCTACACAATGTAGACCAGTGTAATAACATTACAGTAAAGCATGCCAGGCCATATTTAGACATACCTAGACTGGTTGCACCAAAATGCCAGTCGAAGCAATAACACTCATCAAGAAGAGAACACACATTCAAGACTGCGTCTTTCTGGCCTCTAACAACACGGCCAAACTCTTTAAAATCTGTAAGTAACTGATCAATCCTGTTGCGGTCTTTACCTCTCCTGTTCCCTCCCAGGTCCTCTGTATATCTCTGTTCTCTCACTTCTCTGCAAAACTCAGGACATCCAGGCCCCCATCTCCTCTTCCTCTCCCTCTTCTTCTCTTGACCCCCCATTGGCCAGCTCTACTTCTCGTCCTCCTTTCTCCTCTTTCTCTCTGACAATACCTGATGCGGTTTCTAGACAAGTCCGATCTTTGAATGTGTTGTCCAAACAGGTGCTTCCCTGCTCCTCAAGAACCATCAAGGACCATATTGAGACCATTGCTCCAGCCTTGACTGATTTCTGTAATCAATCTTTCACCACTGGAATGTTCCCCTCTCCCCTTAAGCACTCCCTTGTGCACCCACTTCTCAAGAAGCCATCTGCCTTTCCTGCCTGCCTGGAAAACTATCGCCCAAAATCCCTCACCCCTTTCCTGGGCAAATAGTTGGAAAAAACTGCCCATCTTCCAGCTTACTCTCCACACTGAATCTGTTGGTTGTCTTCATCACCATCAGTCTGACTTCAGAGCTGCAAGAGGCATGGAAACTGTTCTACTGAACACCTGTGAAGATCTGTTCTTTAACCTTCATTACAGCATTCCTTCTGTCCTCATCCTCCTTGATATTTCCTCTGCTTTCGACACGATCAGCCACGCCACCCTGATTAATCGACACCATGAGAACTTGGGCCTCACGGATCAGGCCCTTGCGTGGCTGACCTCCTTCCTCTTGGACTATCACTCCCAGGTGCACCTTGGTCCCTTTCTCTCCACCACATCTCTCTATACCCGTGGTGTTCCCCAGAGCTCCATCCTCTCACCCTGGTTTTTTGACCTCTTCTTGGCCCCTTTGGCCCACCTGATCTCTACCTTCTCCTCTTATGCAGATGACATTCAACTTTCCTTCAGGCTCCCCTCAGACTCCTCTCTCATTCCTGACTGTCTATCCGTGATTCAGGATTGGTGCGCATCCACCAATCTCTCCCTAAATGCCAGTAAAATGGAGATCATTCTCATTGGGACCCCTGCCCCTGCTTTCCCTCTCGCACTCTCTCCACCCACCTTGGGCCCCCTTCTTTCGCCTTCCTGCGTGGCAAAAAACTTGGTTGTCTTCTTTGACTCCACTCTCTCTTTCTCTCCTCACATCTCGGACATCGCCACGAAGTCCCTCTACCAGCTGCTCCTCCTCAAAGGGACTCACCCCTTTCTTACTTTCCCCCAGAAGCTCACTGTCTCCAGAGCCCTGGCTCTCTCTAGGCTGGACTACTGCAACAGCCTCTTTCTCAACCTGCCTTCCTCAAGCTCTCAGCCCTCTGCCCTCTACAACGAATCCAGATCAGGACTGGATCATATCTTTACAGTCCTGAAATCTCTCCACTGGCTCCTGGTTGCTGCAAGGATCAATTTCAAGACCCTTTGCATTGTCCACAAAGCTTTCTGGGCCCACACTACATCTATCGCTCTCTTCCAAAATGCCTTCCTTCTCAAGGCCTTCGCTCAGTTACCTCCAACTCTCTAAGGGTTGGACACTTGCCCAGGCAGAGAGTAGGGGGAGTAGATCTCGCTCCTTTGCAGGTGCCTCCCTCTGGAAAGGCCTCCTTGCCCCTCTCAAACTTGAGCAGGACCACTTGAAGATCCGAAAGCAGCTCAAAACCTTCCTCTGCTTTCTCTCTCTCTCCCTCCCCTCCTGGCCTACCTGACGTACCTGTCTGCTGTACTGACTGGTTGCTGGGCTACCTTCACTATGTCCAGACTCTTTCTTGATCAGTCACCCCTGCACTGCGTCTGGGCCTACAACACACTTAGGCCCAGAGGCAGTGCAGTGGTACACACAGTTACCTCCAACTCCCTAGGCGTTAGATACATCCCCAGGCAGAGAGTGGGGGGAGTAGATCTCTCTCCTATGCAGGTGCCTCCCTCTGGAAAGGCCTCCCTGCCCCTCTCAAACTTGAGTCGGACCACTTGAAGATCCGGAAGCAGCTCAACACCTTCCTCTGCTTTCTCTCTCTCCCACCCCTCCTGGCCTACCTGACCTACCTGTCTGCTGTACTAACGGGTTGCTGGGCTACCCGCACTATGTCCAGACTCTTTCTTGATCAGTCACCCCTGCACTGCCTCTGGGCCTACAACACACTTAGGGGCTGTAACTGTAATCCTACAGTCCCTTATTCTCCTTACACTACTCAGAGCTGCACTGCCCTGGCTGTACTTACTCAGAGAATTGCTGCCCTGTTTTTCCCTCCCCTCTCCCTTGCACCTGCCCCTCCCTTTCCCCTTGCACTTCTCGTTCTCACACCTGCATGATCTGAATGACACAAGGCCTAGTAAGATCATTTGTCTTGTCCTCCCTCTGTCTTGTTACGCCTAGAAACACTTGTTTACAAGCGCGTTATAAATGACTTATATCATATCATTTTATCACAGATTCCCAGAAAAATATACAATGTCCCAGTAAGAAACAACTAGTCTGGCAGCACCGAAATGCCAGTCTAGCCAGGTAATTACACTTAGCAGGACTGCTTTATCAGAAATGCCCAGTTATAAAAAAAAGTCATACCAAACTGAGGAATGACTAGACTGGCTGCACCAAAATGCCTCTCTAGCCACTAATATCACATATCAGCCACCTATACATTTAAGTGTGCACCCTTTCACCATACAGGCACCCACCCATACATTTAAGTGTGCACCCTTTCACCATACACTCACACACGCACCCGTCATGGGGTTAAGGGGAGCCCTTTTACTTCAAAAAGAAATTGGACCTCATTACGACCCTGGCGATCTGGGAACTACGGTACCGGTAAGCATGCCGGTACCGCAGTTCCCGGACTGCCATACTATGTGTTATTGTCACGGGTGCCTGTCAGCCCACCAGGTTTTTCCTGGCGGGCTGACAGGCACCCGCGAGCACAGCACGTCGGATGCACCGGCACAACTCTGAATGTGCCGTTGCATCCGACGTCCTCATCCCCATTCAGCCCTATGGGACGGAATGGGGATGAAGAGGCCCTTTATTCCGGCATCCGAAAATGGGCAATTACTGGGTCCGCCTAACTCAGCATGACCCGGTTCTTGCCCATACACGGGTGCCGGAAAAAATGCAACTCTGGTGAATACCGTCACGGCTGCTGCCGGAGTCATGAATTTTCCGGTTCCCGGGAATGGGCAATTACCAATGCTTTACAGCCCCGGTGGACCCGGTAATTGCCCATTCTTGGGTGCCGGAAAATATTATTCCCCATTCCCATTGAGTCCGATTGGACTCAATGGGAATGGGGAGGCCAGATGCTCCGGCACCATTCATGAATGGTGCCGGTGCATCTGTTGAGTTCTGCACGCCGGTAACACCCGCTCACAGAACTCGTAGTTTGCTGGTCCGGAAACAATGATACCGGCATGCTTACCTGTACTGTTGTTTCCGAACCAGCAAACTCATAATGAGGCCCACAGTTTTTTTTTAAAAGTCTTTGGGTTTCCCCATCCCCATGACATGTAGGCCTCCAGCATAGGGTCTTCCATTGCATGGGGTGGGGGATCCTTGGGACTTCAAAAAGAAAGTTTTTTTTGTAGTCACTCTGCCTTCATAAAGACATTATTTCTGTTACAGAAATAATTTCTTTATGAATGCAAAGTGAAATCAAAAAGAAAAAAAATATCTTTCTTTTTTTTTCTCCAAGGACATGTGCTGGTGGGGCCCCCCGCACCGCCAGTGAGCTCCTTTTGTTCTGTGTCAAGTAGGGGGTATTTCTCTCCCCATCTGAGTCTCGGTCACTCACTCATGGTCATTAGCTTGCGTTTTAATTGTGCGGCCTGCTTTCTATGCTTCAATCCCTGGCTTCTATTGTTTACAGATGTTTATCTTTTACTCAATCATTATTGAATCACCTCAGGTCTCAGGCGTGCTTTCGAGGTTCATCACAAAACACGTGGGGCTATTTGCTTAGATTTATGAGTACAAGATTGCCTTCGCATACGCATACTTGAATAGTTCAGGGCCTTTAGATCAGGGGTTACTGCTTTCTACAATGGGAGCGACTTCTGATTAACCTAAACGTTCCTGAGAGTGACACTGACTGAAGTAAAATGTTATCCATTAACCCCTTTATTTTGTAAAGGCATCCTTGGGTGGCCATGGAGGGCTTTTCTGTTTTCCTCTGTCATATCTAAGTGCCTTAAGTGTTTGATCTTGGGGCTTGTGGGGTCACATGCAAGCAAATGTTCAAAATTAATATTTGGTATAAGCAATTTAAGATTTCCATGCATTCACTATTAATCACATCATTTATAGTGCATATTTATTCCAAAGGAAGAAACACTATGAGGAAGAAACTGACATTCATTGCTTTTCGTTCAATTCATGAACAGCACCATTATTGATTTTACCACCATAAAATCAATACCGAAAGTAAGCCGTTCATAGATTTTTAAAACAATAAATGTCTTTCATAAAGAACTTCTTTATAGGCCTCATTATACAAAAGTACAGTATAAAGAAAAGTGGCAGTAATTCTGTCACCACTTCTTTTGGTGGTAATGAAATTAAAGTCATGTTTACTGCACCACCGAATTCCAAGTTTGGAGAAAAATTGTAGAATTCACTTGCAGCAAAATGCTGGTTGTAAATCCTCCACTTTTCCTACAAAAAACTGTTGAATACTGAGAGCAGAATTACTAGACTCGGTAATTCCACCAAAATCCCCATGGAGTATTATGGACTGCAATAATTGGTATTACACAGCCCTTCCACCACTCATAATCCTATCGGGCAGAGTGGCGGTAACAGTAATTGAGTTTGCTAATAAGTTGCAAGATTCACCGACAAAGTACTGCAAAACTCAGAATAAGGTTGTTTGTTTTTCTTAACATTGTACTCTCCAGGCTCTGTAGGATAACCTTTTCTCAGTCTTTTTCTCATTCCCAAATGTGCAAGCACCTCCAATCACTTGTAGTCACGCCCCAGCTGCTCTCACCTGCCCATCTTTTCTCTGTCCAGTCCTCTCCTGGTCCCAACCCCTCCCTATACTTACACTGAGTATTTTCTCTTATACGTCTTTCCTTCAGCCTGCCCTCTTTCCCCAGGCTGGAGGGTACATTTGAGATGTTCTAGGCGAGAAATGTGGAGAATAGCTATCTAGGGGTGGAGTGGTGAAGGTGATTGGCAAGAGAAAGGGAGCGAAGCTACAAGGGGCAAAGCCTGTGCTGGACAGCAGAAGGGGTGAAGAAAACAGGGAAGTGCCCCTTGTACACTGTGTAGGGTAGGAGAGCGAGGCAGGAGGAGACAAAGGTAGACACGGCAGACAACACGGCTCCCGTACTTACGATACCCCTCAAGGTTTATCTAATGGCCACCGGAAAATAAAATATCAGGAAAATGGAGAAGATGACGATCTTTAAGGTGATGCACATGCTGGTCGGATCCAGGAATGTTCTACAGCAAAGGGAAGGTAGTAAGAGGCCAAGGTTCCTCATGAAAAGGAGAGTTAAACGAATGCTGTATTCTTAATGTACGCCATTGTTTATTGTCCACATTTTCATTGAGGGATGGTGTCAATGTTCTGATTCATCGATGTCATTGGAAAGTGTTAGGCTTGGCCAGATAGTCAAAGAGATGCCCTCGGGAAGAATGGATGAAGTGCACCCAAACACCCTGTCAAAATACAATCCCCTCTAGGATCTACAGACTACAGAGGAATGTACTCCCCTCAGGTAGGAGCGCTGGAGTGTACCCTCAAAGAACGACGAAGGCAACCCATCACTGTAGATGTAGCAGAGATACAAAGGACACATTTTAGGATATTGCTTCCAAGTTTGTCCCCTATGACTGTTTCCTCTCAATCATGTGGTGCGTGGCTCCTGCCTGTAAGCTCCCTGTGAGAGGCTCTAACCACTTCCTTGGATTCACCACGGGGCAATGTTCCCTCTAAGCTGTGTGCATGTGCGCTTGCCCAGCTTCCTTCTGGGTGCCGCTCAGAAGGTTTTTTGGAAGCACACACAGACAATTCCCACATTTTCAAGAATTAATAAGGCACAAGCCACAACAGTTGGTTTAATAAAGCTAAATTATACTGACTGGTCTTGATATTCTGACCTAGCCTATTTACATTACCCTACTATGCAAACGTGACCATAAACATGGGCCTCATCACGAGTTGGGCAGTAACGCCGGCGGTATTACCGCCGGCGGTATTAGCCCTACAGCCAAACTCCCCGGCATTATTAGCGCCGGATCACGGGTTTGGCGGTAATGGAATTCCCCACTGAGCCCATTCGGGAATGCCCCATTCCCCACCGAGCCCATTCGGGAATGCCCCATTCCCCTTTGGGCTCAATGGGGAATTTTTACGCTCTTACCGCCGGTGGGAAATCCGCCGGCGGGAATAGCGCACATTTTCGGCAGATTTCCCCCCAGCTCAGAGCTGGGGAGAAATCCGCTGAAGCCCTGATTTGGCAGACCCTTAAATCCAGCAGTAATAGTGCGACCGCCGGATTTAAGGGTTACTGCCAAACTCGTGATGAGGCCCATAAAACCCCCAAAAAGGCACCCTAAAGAGGTTAAGGGCGAATATGAAAAGTGGCTCCATAAACAGAAGATCTAATTAAGATATGCCTGCACACATTGACCAAATAACCTTCCCTTCTGGCCCATCACTCCTATCCTTGACTTTACCATACTATCCCTTATGGCCATATCTTCTGATCGCAGGCCATATTTAGATATTACTGGACAACCTTGACTCTGCCTACTTTGGTTTTGCAAAGATTGACATGTTTTATGTTTGGTGGAATAGCAATAACGCTCAAGCACCAGAATTTATGTTACTCATGGTGTCTTAGAAAAAGCATTATCCACAAAATGTAAACCAACCATCAGCTCAAATATTGGCTGCTGACTGTAAGTAAGCAGGCTACCTAGATGTGTAACCTCATCCTGTGCTTCCTATTATTTGTACAGAAGTCACACTATAATTTTGAAGCAGTACCCTTGTGAGTTAACACATTATAAATATAGAATGCTTTTCACAAATGAGAACCCTGGGATGGGGTTCTGCCCAATTCTGATGCTTGGAACGTCAGCTGTATTTTAAGGGACAAGCCTGCGTTGCGAGCACGCCAGCACCCTGTTCCCTCCCCTTCCCTAGCACCCATGTAGTTTTCTAAATTGGTGCTAATGGTGTATTTGTTTAATTACAAAAAAGAAACATACCTTTACAGCGCAGTCTGGCGCCACACAGTGCTTCACTCAGGCCCATGACTTAGGCCCTTGACTTAGGCGGCGGCCCATTACCGACAGGGTCGTTCCACCACCTTGTGTAATATCACCTGAATGTGCATGTTTTCCAAGTTTTCAAAGTTACATTGGACATAGACCTTAGCAAATGATAAGGTAACACTCTGCAATACAAAACAGTTTTGCCGAGTACTTGTATAATCCTACCCATCTATATTAGGGTAGGGTATGTTGCAAACAAACTTTTATGTACTGCAAAATAATTGTGTCCATGCACATTCATGAGGTTTTCTTAAACTGCCCATAATATCATGGTGAGGCTTCAAATATGTTTTGCTGTCCAAGTATTGTGGGTATGCAAATGCCCCAGTATGTGTTTTACTGCTACAATCCCTCACCTTTTACAGAGCCCTGTCGACTAGTATTGGAGGGTAGCACAGGAGCCAGGGAAGGGTACGGGGAGAAGGGCACAGGAGAGCACACCTTGGGGTAGAAGAACAAATCAGCAACATTCAAAAACCAAGTTAAATGTTTTAGCAGTACAGTGAAGGAAATGTTTTGTTTGCTTGCTAAAGGATAGGAAACTCTAGTAACAGGCTAGGAAACTGCACCTTCTGATTTTGTTTATGTTCAGCTGCTGCTCCCGGGGGGGGGGGGGAATAGAGGGGAGAGGGGCAGCTTTCAATTTAATTGTGTGTTCTGAGTCTATTGCCTGTAGCATCCCCATGAATCTTGTTTAGCTAATAACACTAAATTGTAGAAGAAGGGTCACTGGTTATAGAAGAAGGCGCTCAATTTGTTGTACCTCTGAGCATTGCTCCTATTCATCTAAAAGGCAAATGTATGTGGATTTCTTCAACAGGGCTCCATATGAAATCTCAGTAAGGATTTAGTTGAATTATGTCTAGGCTATGGTGTGGAAGGGTGGGCAAAACTATGGGCTGTATTATGTGTCCTTTCATTTCACTTACTATGTCAGGGTCACAAGCAGGGCTCTGGTAAGGTTGTACTCCCTACTTGAACTCAGATGATTTTTCAGGGGGTAAAATAGTAATTAGCTTGGCCAATATGGATACTTTATGCTTATTAACAAATGTTCGTAGGGTAGGCTCCTATATGTTCATCGTTTCCTGTTTTTGTTGGGAACATTTTCCTAGTGTAAGGAGTAAAAATGGATGGTGTATTTGCGTCTAAGCTGTAGGGCTAGTTTTGAGTAAGTGTTGTCACAGCTCTGTTCACAGGACAATGTAATGTGGATAGTAAGCAGAGACACAGGGATTCTGACAATCATATTGTGTGGTGCAGTTTGTCTGATGCAATTATCATCCTTACATCAATTATGAGAGGAATATTTGTATGGCCCTTGAATTACTTCATTAAAGTTGCACATGAACTCAAGTTGGTATGTTTTCTGACACATCTCCTTTAGTTGCTATTATTCCATCTGTAAAAATGGTATCCTGTCTTAGTTGTTTTCCAAGCAATATTTGTTTTTGTAATACCCTTGAGTGTTTTCCCAGTGCCGTAAAACACTTTCTGCATTGTCTCTGAGCAGTAGCTGCAATTGAATAACCACAACTAAACCTATTATTTATACTGAGCGGCAAAGCCTTTTCTGTGCATACACACTTTTGCTAGGTACTATGGTAGATCTTGAAGTCTTGGTCTGGTTGATGAGCTTTCTTTACAATCACTTATAACATATTAGTTTTTCTAGCCTATACCTTTGGAAAAAGTGCTGTAAAATGCACTTTTTACACTAAGTTGTGAAGAATTGCAATGGTTGGGAAGGGCAAATGTCCTTGCAGACTTTCTTCAGAGCTGATAGCTCACTAACTACGCATGCTCACAAAGTGGCTTACCTTGTTAGTCAGGTACGCAAATGGAAATGAATGTGCACACAAAAGCCAATCATTTCAGCACTTAGAGGAAAGCAATTATATGGGAAATTGCTACTGGGTCCAGAATAGGGCTAAACTGGAGAACATAACATGCACCCTCCTCCTATTCCTTCACAGGAGGATTCAGGGTAATAGTAGTGGCTGCGGGGGCCATGTGCAGGGGATCATAAAGGTTAATTACCTATGATGTGGAGAGCTTATGTGGGAGAGAGATGTGGTCATGGACAATACAATAGCTTCCTAATAAATTATAATGAAAAATGGCCTAGCATCCTCAGGAGAGTAGTGCAGCAGGTATGCAGTGATATTATTGAATAGAAAACAACAAACCCAAAACATTCACACACAAAAAATTGAAATGTACATATGTGGTAATGGTAGATTTTGGGGTCGGAGAAAAGTATAAAAAACATAAAAAGAAATGTATTATTTCTTTTTATAGATGTTTTGGGTTCGTTCAAAATTCATTCTTTGTTTCATAATTCGATAACATCACATGTAATTGGTGCAGCGGCCATGGGCATTGCGAGAATACCAGGTTGCTCCTTGCCTTTCTCTTCATTGTTGTCGTTTCAGGGAGACAGAATGAAGTCATTGCTCATGCTAAATGATAACACCCACAAGAAGAGTGCACCAGCTATGGAGGGGAAGTGAGATCATGTCTGCTACATTCTCCTGGGCAACAAGTGTGATATGTTCAGCTGATGCCCCAGGAAGGAGGGTGAGTAACCTAACAACAACTCCCCAGGTGAACCTCAGGGCCTAGGTGTGGCTAAGCTATGATGGAAAGTTCAGGGGAGACTAAGACTTTGCTGTGGGATATACTGCAAATGGCCTGGAGTGCCAGTGGATTTCCCTTATCAACCAGACACCATATGTCTACACAGCCAATAGCCTCTCGTTGCCGATCCATGCCTTGCTTTGTTTTCAGAACCAACAAAGGCTGGGAATTAGGGTCAAAGTATTCAGATCAAAAAACAAAACTTGGTGTAGTGTCAAAAACCTCATCACTAAATGCTGTAGGCAAATATGGAGACAGGCAGGCTTTACTGGTCAGTCATGTAGCTTAGTCAGTTAAGCACTCACCTGAGACATCTGACTGCAAAAGTCCTGAGGTGGATGAATTGAGTAACATTAAGTTGGGTTATAATAACATCTATTTTTAAACAATAACATACAGAACGTTTTTTTTTTACAATGCTTAGAAGCTGGGGGAGTCTGTCATGACCCGCTATCAAAATAGTGATTTTAATTGGAACAGAGCGAGTAGAAAGAGGATCTTACTAGAGGTCTGCCCCACAGGCTCTGAGAATACAAGACACCTTCAAGTACCATAAAATAATTTTATAGCACAATACAACACCTCCATTGTGAAATGGCTAGGATTTTAGACCGTTTTTTTTGCATTTGAATGAATATGATAGCGCCTGGAAAAGTAGCAATGTATTTCTCTTCAGAATGAATACATAATTTCGAGTCACCATAGGAGACGTGTGAAATAGAAAATCAATATGTTTATTTTAAACCCAAGCTGCCATTGCCTTAACCTAGGAATGGAATATCAAGTACGTAGTATTAGAGCAAAACAACATATATTGCTTCAATGTATCGCTATATTTCTCTGTGTGTGACACCCATATTTCGTACTCACTAAAAAAAGGGTTGGAGCCAAATGTTTGTATTCAACGAGTTTTAAAGGCTTTCCTATAGATAACTTTTTAAATGTAAAGGGATCTTGTAATTCGTTTGCAAACACGAATTGTCTCTGATGTATGTTTGGGATTCTTTATGTATAACTCTACTTGGTCCTCAAGCCTGTGGCCTGCTAGAGGCTGTCAGTGTTATAGGCTGTATGGGTGCTTGCTTTTAGGTCACGTGCCACTCCCTTCACCAATGGGGATCACTGTTCAGGGAAGTGCGGGCCTTCCAACCTCATGTTGGAATTAGCAGTTGTGGCCTATTTTGGCGTCTTCCTGGTGCCTCCTAACCACCCCCACTGCTTCGTTCCTCAAATCTGGGGCTGCCGATGATGCTAGAATTAATACCCCCAAAGCCAAACATGCTTGTCGAAAATGACATCCGGGAGACCCTGTTTCATTAACATTTTAGAAGATTCCACTGTTTCAGTGGCATGTCAGATATGCACTCCAAGCAAGTTTTTAGCCTGATCAAATTGACAAATGTCTGTCCATTGTGATGATTGCTGTCAAGCAGTGGGGGATAGCTTTTGTGAAAAATCTTTTTGGGTTGATGAGCCTCAGTGGGAGATACAAGATATAGGGGGTCATTATGAGTTGGGCGGTAAGGGATACCGGGCACCAGTAAGGAGACAGGTGCCGGTAATCCCTTACCGCCCAATTCCGAGGTCCCTTAGCTGGAACCGCAATGAACGTGTGGTCGGACCACACGTTCTTTACGGGTCCCGCTACGGGACCTGGGTGCTATTTACGGGCCTGCTATTAGCTGGTCTGTAATTAGCACCTTTCACATTCCCATTAAGCCCTATGGGGGCTCAAATGGGAACGGGGACTCGTCGGGTGAATGGGGACTTACTGGGTCCGCACAGGTCAGAATGTCCCGGTAAATCCTCATTCATCCAGACCGGACATGGACCCGGGTTTGGAGGCAGCCATGGTGCAAATAGCACCATGGCTACCTCCAAACTCGGAATGAAGGCCATAGAGTGTTGAAACTTGGGCCTGTGAAAGGGGAAGAGTGAAGGACTCTTGTAGACAAACCACGACTGACATCCTGAAGGGCTTGATGCAACGAAGTTAGACACACATTTTGAGTGGGGAAATAAGAGCTTTGTAGGTCTCAGCTTTATGATGTTGGTCTTTGCTGATAACTGGTTGTCTCCGTTGACAGGAAGGAACCGTGTTCCTAACTTGGATTCAGTATATTAGTCGCTGCTAAACATTTTCATTGATCAGACTAGGAAGATCAAAGATGTATCAGGCGAGAGATGGAGTGAGGAACTGGGAACAGAGATTCTGAGACCATCAGGCCAGATGGAATTATGCCCACTCAGGACTCATGCTTGCTTTGGGAACAGGGATGTTTGAGGCAACACTACAACATGACTTACTTAGTATTCTGGAAAGACAGCCGTTCTCTGTAAAGTTAAGCAATCTTTGAGTAGGCTGATTTATGATCGGCTAGGATCGGAGAGGTGGCTGCATGTTGAAGAAAGGAGATCCAATGGTTATACAGGTGGAAATCAAGAAGGTGTGTTGTCATGACTGCCACCATGCAAGGACCAATATGTTGACCAACTTATTTTTTGTTCTCTGTTCTACTTAAGCTTCTTTAAAAGATGAAAGGAGAAGGTGATAATGGCAGGATTCGTGTCCACTCTGACATTGAATTAGCTAGAGTATAGGCATAGGAACATCCACGTGACGGCAGCTCGGCTGGTCGGGGAGGCATGAGAAGCGATGGGATCATCTGATGTCTTTGGTGCTAGGGGTATACGAGGAGAGGCCTGGCCTTTTGCTTTGTGGATACATCCAGGAAAGAATGATCAGCAGCAGGACATACATTGTGCTTTAAGGGTCTGGGAGAGTTGGAGTGCCAATGGCCTCATCTAAGAATGATGTGGATGGAGGCAATTCTGAGAGTGCCTGGCCATGGGGATAAACAGCAGACACAAAGAACGAACCGAGAGCAAAGCTAACAGATTGGCACGTGGAAAGTGGCGCACAGTGCCTTGCGCATAATACAACATTTAAGGCTGAGGGTGCGTTTAGACTGAAGGGAGGAATCGTATCTTTGCTCCGGGTTGAGGCGTAACCAAGTAATAGGCAGAGGAGGGTGCAGAACAGTCTACCGAAGGAAAACTATTCCGTAAAAGTAAGGTTGATGGTGAGAGAGAAATTACTCCACTTGGGGAGATGTTCTCAGGGGGTCAGAGACTTCGCCTGGAATATTCCAATGGATAGATGGAGTTATGTATATTACATTCGTTTGTGTTTTCAAAGTGGTTAAGGGATGTCAGAGTAAGTTGCAGGGTAATTGACAAAGAAGCGCCATTGGCCTCAGAGTAACTGTTAGGTCTTGGAATTGTAGGGCCTCTTAGGTCTTTACCAGGTATCCATTAGCTCAGAAGAAGGGGGTAGAATACATCAGAATTTTGTTTGGGGTGGCACGCACATTAAAGGTTCAGAGCATCAGTGAGACCACCAATAGTGGCCGAACGGTGCTATACAAGGCAAGACCAGCTACATTATATGACAGTGTTAGAGTTTGTTTAATTGTGGACGGCCGGGTAAATCAAGGTGCTTTAACTCCTACTTGTCATTCATAGAGCTCTATCAGTGGTCTGCCAAATTGCGTTGACTTTCCACACAGATGTCTAGCAGTGCTGTAGGTGGCCACTGAGTGTAGACGCTGAATTTCCTTCCTATTGTAGGTTGCAGCCAGAAGGAGGTGGCACCAAGGCCAAAAAGCATACCTATTACCACGAGCCAGTCTTCTGGGCGCTGGCTGTCAGCGTGGACTTCAGTTTGCAGGTGATTGGTCATCTGTGTTGCCAGCAGGGCTGGACTGGGAACTAAAAGAGGCCCTGGAAATAATTACTGGGGACCAAAATAGGCCCTGGAAATAAAGTTCAGAGTGGCCCCATATAACACATTTTCAGCAAGCCCAATGCTTTTCCTATGAGAAAATTTGGAAATACCACAGAAAAGAGGTCCAGGGTGCAGAGGCCCACCGGGAAATCTCCAGAGTTCCCTATAGGCCAGTCCACCCCTGGTTGCCAGGGTCCCAGGCCACGATATAGGGATGGTTGAGAGATGTGACATTCTTATATTATGTGCATTGAAACATGCATCGTTTGTCCATGGAATGATAGCTGGGACGATAGCTCAGCGAGTAAAGAGCTTATCTCAGACAAAAGCTCAGCCTGTTGCTTACAAGCTTAAGCCCTACGCCCTTTACGGGTTCGAAAACTTGATTGCTGTTAAAGTGGGTTGCAATAACTCCTTTTACAGCAGTGCTTAGAAGAAGAAGGGATCCAGCAAGAGGTGCTATATCAAACATGCCATTATTGTAGGCCACCTAATAGCGTTGCCGCCATGGTTAACATTATTATGTTTAGGCGAGAATAGGGCCGATGTTAGCGACTGTAAGCCTCATTTCTATGTTTGCACCTCTCCTTAAGGCTGATTTAAGGAGTCGCTCTTAGGTGACAATGTGGAGAAGCCACTGTGTGTGACAATGCTTTGTGAGCCCGTGCGCGCACTAAAGCAGCCTGTTCACGTTCTACACAAATATGACCATGGAGTTTAAGTGGGACAGCTACGTTAAATTGCTGATGTGAATTGTCCCTTTCGGCAAAGCACACCGCCTGCCTTTTGTGTTTTAATTCCTTTCAGGAGTATAGCACATCACATTATGTGTGAGATTATTCAAGGTCCTACGCAGTTTCCCAAGAATTCAGCTTTGAAAGAAAATACCGATGCACGCTAGGCTGTACAGACATAATAACAATGTCAACCTTGGCCCTGAAATCTGTCTGGCTTTTCTAGGTACATGGACTTGATTGCGTCCATGTTTGTTTCCCTCATTTAACCTCCTTGTTATAAAAACCTACAGTAACAGTTGAATAAACTCTCGGCTGAATATTAGATAACATGATCTGACTGTCCTGGGCAAACATCTGCCATTAGCTCAAACATCATAGAAGAGCGAGGAGAAATGCCTGGCTTTGCAGTCCATCCCGGTGCAGACAAGGCTTTGCAGCATTCCTGGTGTAATACTCAGCCCTATAGGAATACCTTCACATACGGCCTATAAACATGACATTATTTAGGTAATTTTGTCGCATTCTGATGGCCGTACTGTGTGTTAAAAGGCGGTGGCACAGTGGTCAGGCCTTTAAAGAGGGCCACTGTCATCAGTACTTTAAGTGGGCCAGGGTTAGCCAGGGCTCAGCCCTCGCAGTCTAAAAATATTGATATAGAGCCAGGGCTCTGCCAGAGTTCCCTGAGCTGATTTCCCCGACCGGACTTATTCCCTGCAGTAATGAAAATGGAAATTAGTGCCAATACTGCTTGTCAACAGTAGATGCCACTTTCAGGCACGTTTTGAACCATAACATAAGCTAAAAAGCTGTGCTTTTTTTCACACATTGAATGCAAATTATACCAGAATACATTGTTTGATTTTTTTTACAGCACACATTAAATAATTGTCATTCGATTGATTTTAATTTGTAAGAATCATGCACTTCTTTCAAAAGAACTGTGAGATTGCATGGTTTTCTAACCTATATTTTATATTGGAATATATTTATTTTGGTCGATATTTTTACACATTAACAGTTGTATTAAAATATAATTTAAGTGAAATGCACTTCTTTTCGTTGCACATATAAAAACTTGATTGGCGCTGTTGGGCCACGCCTTTAGTTACATAGGCCCCACCTCTTTCCAAGGTTTATTATGTACTTGGGAAGTGAAGCTGCACGACACCCTTTTTAGGACCCTCCCCCAAATATTACACTATGAGGCGTTAGAAGGCCACCTCGATTTCTTATCCCACTTAAAGCACTGGCTGTTGTTATCGCACAGTACGGACCGAGGGCGTGGGCATTATTGCTGTCAGCACCCCATGGCTGAGACCTGGGGGCTACTTTCGTTTTTTAAAGGGAAAATAGCTTCATGTAAACCGAGAGCTCCAAATTCCCTTAAAAAATACAAATCAGGAAGGCCACCGGAAAGTAGTAAAGGGAGATCCCAGCAGTCCCCTTTTCTATTTCCATGGTGCCCGGCAGAGCAAGATGGGGTACAGAGGGCATGTATGGCGGCTTGTGGTGTGTAAAGGAGACAGACGGTAAATGGTGTTTGGGGTGTGTATAGCGGGTGCAGTGCATACGAAAGGGCTTGAGACTCCAAGTGGGGTGCGGGTCAGGCAGGTGCAACCAGCTAATTGCTAAGAATTCAGGCTGTGATATTTCTATGAAGCCACTTTCTGAGTAGGCTGGGTGGCTACCATGCCTGGACAAGGTGCTCAATGTTTTTAAAAGCTGATCTTCCTCGTCTACATCAATAATTCGTCACAGTTTTCCAGCAATTGCAACTCGTGCATCTGGCATACTCCATCATTTACGCACCATGCTCACGGTCAAAGAAACACAAATAAAAAAGAGGGAAAGAGCGGGTTGTTCGTCATTGGTTAAGAACATATGTTCTGGGCTCTAAAGAAGTTATCCCACTGATAAATAAAGCCAAATCATAGTACACAAATTGGTTGTTCCAATATAAACTTACGGCAACCTCTGTGAGATGGCATATTTGGCTAGGGGCCTGAAGGTCTGCTCATAGCAAGACATTCTGGAGTATGGATAATGAATTCAGAGGAGGCTCTACTAATAGTTTTTTAAAATCCTATTTCAGAATAGATTGGCATAAATATCGTCACCATCTGATTTCCCGGACTCATTTGATTCCATATTGAGTAAACGCAACCAATTAAAAATGGCATATTGATGATGTTAGTATTCTCTACATGAAACTAAACCCTTCTGATGCACGGTGTAACATGGTTATTAAACACAGTCCTGAGTTTTGAGACAGTTTGTTGCTTTTACTTTTTAACAAATTTGTACGGGATAATTGTATCGCTGCCTCATGGCATAGTTCCATCTTAATCCCAGTGTTGACAAAAGGAACTAGAACCCGCTCCACGAATTAACGATGACTGTGCACGATAGTTGCTTATAGCAAGATCTCTTCATGTAATATGCTGGAGAAATTAAGCAAATGGATTAAGCAGAAGGCTAAACGTATACAATGCTGCAACTATTAAAAGTTATGCTGAGCCATAATTGTAAAACAATCTGGCGGGCCCTTTCTTTAGCTAGGGATCCAAAGGAGACGAAAACATTATAAATCCTATCTCTGAACAACTTGACAGGAATTCGTTGACGCAAAGATGTGCAGACGTGGACAAAATGGAATAGAAAAGATGGCAGAGGAGTACTCATGGCCATTGTATTTTAATAGGGAGTGTATAATTGAGATAATAGGAAAAGCAAAACATTCTAGGGCTCCTGGCCCAAATGGTCTGGCTATGGCTGTGTTAAAGGCAGACCCGGGATATTGGGCAACGTTAATGTGCACGCTGTTTTTGAAGGTATGTCAGCAGAGAGCGATGCCACAATCCTGGACTAAATCCATACTGGTTCCTATTTATAAGGCTGGAGACTGTTTAGTGCCAGAAAATTACCGCCTGCTATCATTACTTGATACAACAGGCAACGTGTTCGCCACATGCGTTCAGTGGACGAAAAAGAACTTCCACATCCGCTACAAACAGGTTTCTGCTCTGGTGCCTGTACGAATTTTAACATCAGAATCTTGGATAGACTGATTACTAATGCAAAAAGTAAATTAAGTCCTTCACTATATATAGCCTTTGTGGATTTTAAATCTGTTTTTGACCTGGTCAACAGAGAGTGATTATGGGTTAAAATGTCTGAATGGGACGGCCCTCTGTGGCTTTTGCAGATAGTTAAGTTCCTTCATAACAATAACACAGCCAGGATAGGTTTAGGACATGGATATCAACTCTCTGGTGAATTCAGTATAAATAGAGGAGTTAAAGAAGAATGCATGATGGCTCTGCTCCTCTTTAATTTATATTTAGCGGATTTGATTCGCTGACTAGAGACGGAGGCTAAATGATCAACTACCATTGGTCAGGATTGGATTACTGCAATTCTGTATGCAGATGACCTTATTCTCCTTAGCCATACTGTAGCTGGAATTATGGGTCTATTTGGAGAACCTGGACGACATGCCAATGAAAACGAGTTCACCATAAATCTCGAGAAAACTAATGTGATGCTGGTGTCCTCTAAAAAATAAATAGACTGGCTTTTGAAACCCAGTTGGGTCAAATCCAGTACACTCCCTCATATAAATATCTTGGTCTTGATATAATGCAGTCTGCGAGCTATGAAAACTTAATAAAAGCTAAAACCATGAAGGCAAGACAGTTAACCTTTTTGATTAATAGATTTGCAAGAGAAAGAGCCAGCTTTTCTATGAGTAGGATTTTATTGTTGTATAAACAGTGTTTCTGCCCTTCTATATTGTATGGTTTGGAAGCTCTCCAAATGTATAACCTGGACTCGTTGAATTGTACTGAAGGTTTTTTTGTGCGTAGTATGCTGAATTTACCACCGTCTACCTCGATGGAGTATCTGCGCCTTGAACTAGAGCTCTTGATCAAGGCATTGATATCAAGACGCAGGGGTGAGCTGTTTCTCCGAACACAAACTGTCAGTAAAAACCACGTCTGGCTCATATGGTTTATTATAGTCCCGAGGAGATACAAAATGCTGATATTTACAATTGATAAAATAGCTGTTTCTTATTGTAAGTACCCGGCTAGGATCAACCAGAGTGAAACAAACATTCTGATTGGCCCTAACCAGGTCTAAACCTCGCTGGGAGTCCCACGTCCGGGATTCCATTCCTTTTTCCCTGGTAGAGGGCGTGGCAGCCCCTCAGCAAATGAGGAGGCTTGAAACAGGACCATCCTCGCTCCGAGCCTCCACACCGCTGGAGGCCGCCATTTTCCCCCCGCCAGAGATTCAGGTAAATTTTTGGGATTTTTTCCCCTCCCCTCACTCCCCCTGCAACCAATACCCTCCCCGCCCTCCTAACCCCACTTACCTTCTTAACTGTCCTTTTTCAGGAGGGAACGCGCTGGGAACACTTCTGTTCCCAGCACGTCAGCTCCCGATGGCTGCCATGGAAAGGGAAAATGGACTCCGTTTTCCCTTCCCCGAAGGCCATTTTCTTTGACATTTTTTTTTCTGTTCCGAAACGCTGCAGCGTTTGGGGACAGAAAAAGATTGCTTTTAGTACCCCGGTCTTGCGGGCCGGGGTACTAATAGCAATATGCACCTCGCTGCAGGGCCATTACAAAGTAATGTAATGCCCCAGAGCCTTCGTTAAGGCCCTCACTTGGCTCAGGCCTGTAACTATGGGCCCCGGGGCATTACCTGACTCGGTAACGGCCCCGTAGCACCGGGTATATTGTTTAATTGTTACACTGATTTCAACCGCAGGTTTCTGGGGCGGTTTCGTCCAAAATGTTCAAAAATAAAATACTCAATGCGTGATTTGGCCAAATTTCGGCCGTTTGAAAAAATCCGAATGGCTGAAAAGTTCGACCAGATCATGGATTCGGTGCTGGGGGCTGCAGGGGTGTCCCCCGCACCCTTGCTCAATATATTGTGAGCGGTGGTTGCAGGGGTGACCACCGCAGCCATTGCCCAAAAAAAGGGCTGTCCGAAAATAAAAAATAATAATAATAAAAAGAAATGGACCCTGCTGCACTGGTTCCCGATCACGGAAATGAAAGGGAATAGGCGTTGCAGGGACACAGGAAGTCGGAATGCAAGGTACTTAGGGGGTTGGGGGTAGTGGTGTGTTGGGGGTGTTGGTAGGGGGCTTGGGGGTATGGGTGTTTTGAGGGTGTGGCTAGGGGTGTGGGTGGGGGTGTGGGTAGGGGTGTGGGCTGAATCAGTAATGTTTAGGGGAGAAAAGACCAAAGAGTATTTCGAAAAAATTATCTTTGGTATTTTCTCCCTCAAACATTTCTAATTAGGTCTTTCAACCCCAATCCACCTGGAGCGCGGTACACATTTATTAACCTATCATAAATAACAATCAGTGACCCAACAGTCATTTGGGTGTCGTCTGCATAATTTGTATACCTGACACCCAAATTGTCTAGTTCATCAAAGAAATGTTTGGTAAGGGCATTCTATAATATAGGCGACACACAAGAGGTTTGTGGTACTCCACAAGGGACTGGGGCTGGGGTGGCTGCTGAAGAGGCAGAGAAGACCTTCATAGTGTGATTAGAGAGAAATGATTCAATCCACTTTATGGCTTCAGGGGAGAATTGTGCAACTGTTGCTAGATGGTGGCAAAGGATTTTGTGGTTGACCAAATCGAATGCTGCGGACAAGTCAAGCAGGAGGAGGATGCAGAGGTACCATTTGTCGTTAATCTGATCCATTTGTGTTTTTAGATCTAGGAGTGCTGTTTCCGTTCCGTGGCCTAGACGGAGGCCGGACTGTCTGAGGCCTAGGAGATTGTTTGAGTCAAGAAACCTTTGAATCTGTAGGTAGGCTACCTGGTCTAGGATTTATAATAGAAATGGCACCATGGTGATGGGTTGGAAATTGGTTGGGATCCAACATTGTTTTTTTACCAGCGGTAGTACCCATGTTTCTTTTAGGTCATCAGGTAATTTGCATGAGGCAAAGGAACTGTTGATGAGTGAAGTCATGAAAGGGGCCAGCACATTCACACAGTCCTTAATGAGGGTGGCAGGGCATATGTCCCCTTTGCATCTTGAGGGTTTAAATCTTTTGATAACTTTGATCGTTTCTGGTATGGTCAAAGGGGTAAAGGCAAATTTGGGTGTGGTTTGCTGCCTTATGATGGGGGCATCTTCATCGGTCGCGTCATGGTTAAGTATCATTTTCTTGGCTTCAATTTTGTTTTGAATATGGGTAACTTTGTCCGCCAAAGCATTTTGGACGTTAGAGCAGCATTGGTGGTCCTTAATGCAGTGGTCAAGAGAGGCGCAGGCGATTCCAGCTCGCGAAGAATGGCGAAGAGTTCTATTAGAGCTAGATTGGGCATTATAAACTCCCTGATTATAATAATCTCCTTTGGCTTTAATGGTTGCTTCCCTGTATACATTGGCTAGGGCAAGGAAATGGGCCTTATTTGCCGTTGATGGTGTTTTTTTCCAATTGCATTTGGCTGACCTTTATGCTGCCCGTAATGTTTGTAAGTCTGCTGTGAACCATGAATTGGCGTGTGCTATTGGTTTCCCTTTCTGGACACTTAGCAGAGCTACCTTGTCAATAGCTGTTAGGATAGTTTTCTTGTAAAGGGTAATTAAGGATGTGGGATCCAGCTGAGGGGGAAGGACCATTGATTATTGGGAGCAAGAGGGGTAACATATTGTCTCGAGTGATTTTTTCTGACTTCTTGACGGCAATGATGTAGTAGAGAAGAGGATGGTATTGTAGTCGGACCACGCACAAGGGGTGTTGGCTAGAATGTCAGTGACACAGTTGATGTCTGCAAGCCAATCTAGGGTACATCCTTTTTCATGGGTCGGTAGGGATATGCGATGTGTGAAACCTTGGACTACCATTGAATTGGCAAGGAGGTCTAGTTGTGAGTTAAGGGGTTCATTTAGTCCTAGATTAAAGTCACCACGATGATAGTTTTCGTTAGGGCTTTAGTATGGGAGGCTAAGAATGAGGTGATGTTGCTTCAATACGCTTTAGCGTATAGAACTGCTATGGGTGTCCAGGAAGGTGTTGTCCAAGGAGTAAGTTGAGTAGATGACTAAGGAAATGTAAAGAAAACAACAAAGGAGGGGAAGGTTAGTAAGGGACTGAACCCGGGTGGCACGAGGGACGCACTAGTTTCGGGTTGTTACACAGATAGATGCTATCAGCATAGCATCCAAAGTCTTGTGCACATAGTATCAGTGGGAGTCTGAGGGGTTTTGAAGCAAATGGAGAGGAAGCAAGGCAGAAGTGGCAGTGGATCTCAGACAGGTAGATGTTCAAGGGAAATGAACTTTGCAGCAGTGCTTCTGGCATGTGTTTATGCCCCGGGATGATAACGAGAGTCAGTATCAACAGGTCCTGTTTACATGTATAAGCGTAACTCAAGAGTACTCCAAAGAACGGTCCGGGGTTGTTATGATGCAGGCTGGGTTCACAAGCTGAATGGGGAAGAAAATATAATGTCAAGGAGCAGGCCGAGATCATTGCCATTCGAGCGATAAGTCAGAGCCAAATGGGGAAGCAGAAACAGTTCCGAGTGACAGGCCGGATCGATACAGTGAGAGCGGTAATCAATGTTCCAATTGCAGATGACAGTTGGATATCCGTGGGACAGGCAAGGTAGGCAACAGGTAGGAAGACAAAGAAACAGCCAAGAGGCGTAATGGGAACAAACAAGCAATGGAACCGTAACAGAGCTTTGAACCAAGAATTCGCAATCAGAAGATCCAAGCGAGGTGACGTTACCTCCTTTAAGCAAATTAAGGGATGCAGCATTTACGTGGCAACAAAGAGTTCAATTTCATGTGACTGTGTGTGGCCGTGGAATGCAACGCTGTAGGGCCTGGTCCTGTTTGCTTACAACATGACCATGGCAACCTCCATGGCAGCTTCCAATGCTTGAAAAAGGAACGTGGAGTAGAACAGGCACCAGGTGTTACCATCACCCGCCGAGATACCGGTGGAGTCTGGGGTCTGGTGGAGGCAAGTAGGCCTGGAATCATGACACTCATTCTGCTGTTTGCATTTTTTGAGAATTGGGAGATAAATATGGCAGGTGTCTTTTCTGAAGAAGGTTGTTCCAAGTTAGCAGAATTATAATTTCAAGGAGGTGAAATAAGGAAATAAATAACTCTACCAATGAACTGTTTCATACAGCCTTAGATAAATTAAAGCTATCTTAACATTAAATTAAAAAGAACTTAAAAACTGGTGGAAGTGGATGACCCTTAAAAAAAAGATGTAAAGCACAATAAAATTCCCAGTGGCATGTATACTCTTTTGGAAGAACTGGAAAATGGCGTGCAGCTCTGCTTTGGAGTATGTTGTGTTTGCAAACAAAAATCAAGCATCCTGAGCTGAAGCAAGAGATTCATAAATTGAATTCAGATTTGGAATCAGACCCTGAAAAGACTTTGGCTCGTTCATGTATAGAAACATTGGGCCTCATTACAAGTTTAACGGTCCGGGAACTACGGTACCGGTAAGCATGCTGGTACCGTATTTCCAGGACTGGCAAACTACGAGTTGTGCTCGCGGGTGCCTTTCTTCCCACCAGGTCGGATTGGCGGGCAGAAATGCACCCGCGAGCACAGCATGTCGGATGCATCAGCACCGTTATAAAAGGCCGGTGCATCCGACCTCCCCATTCCCATTTAGCTCTATGGTGCTCAAATTGGAATGGGGAGTAATGGATTGTGGCCCCTGGTAATGGGGACATACAGGGTCCGCCAAGGTTGGAATGGCCCTGTACGTCCCCATTGCCAGGGGCCGGAATAAATGCAACTCCAGCGGCAGCCATGCATGTGTGACAGGCATAGCTACCACCAGGGTTGTAAAGAGGCCCATTATCATTAATTTACTGAAGCGAGAAGCAGGATATACTGTGACTCCCCTAGGGATATCACGCCTGAATCATCGAATGCCAGTTAAGCGAGGGAAGATGAAGGGACAACTTCTTCTGGAATGACTAAAGTTAGAAGAGATTTTGTCAGACAAAATGGAATGATGGACACAGATAAGGACAACTTAAAAAACCCAGGAGGAAATATAAAAAAAAAACGTAAAGGGAGTGAAGAGGAAGAGGGAAAGGAGGATGTTAAGGAAATCCATATCGAGAGAAGTTTGCACCATAAGTGAATGCCATTAATACTACAATAGCTGAATATGAGATGACTGTCATTCATTTTTCAAATAGAATCTTTTCTGGTGATGAAATGAAAGCTTTGCAGCATTTTTGGTCCTTTGTGTCCGGTAATAATTGTGACCCATTTATATTGATATCAACATCATTAAAATATTTAGACAAATTGCACATAACTAAAACAATTTCTGGCACCTGACCTGAAAATAAGGAATCCTTAATGCAAGAGAAAATACATATTAGGGAAGCCGAAAAGATATGTTGTCTCAACGAATTAACATTGGTATCTGATTTAATTTGTAATCTGGGTTTGTTCTAAGAAGCACAAGAATTTGAAACCAGAAGCACTACATCATGTGGTGTCAAACACAACAGATTAGAACCTTTTGCTAAGTGATATTTCTCGGCCATTAACAGGTTTGAAAATAAAAGTACCAATTTACCTACTAATCAATTGGTGGATTTAAAAAACCTTGCACTTCAAACTAGTGTGCCATTATAAGCATTCTGACAAAGGAGGTAACATTGTGATCTGGAGAACACACCATTACATGGCTTATATCACCAAGCAAGAGCTTGATCTTGTTAGATCTTGAACAAACATCCTACTGTTAGTCTTAAATTAGAATTAAAAGGCAAATTAGATGGATGCCATAATTCTGTTTTTAATATTGAACCCAGAAGCTTTCTGTCATGATTCGCTCCCTTCGCTCCCTTTCCCACCACTTGGGGGCATGATTTGGGGTTTATTCCATACTGGACTTTCCTTCCGCACCTTATGCTACAGTGCTGTGGTGAATTGGGAGCGCTATATCCATATTTTCCATGCTACTTTCCTTGCAGATCCATTCCAGGTTTTTGGCAGCCTGCATGCTGCATTCATCAAAAGGCCATGCTTCGCAGAATGCCTGGCCCACTGCTTCATCTTCACCCTTGCAGGCCAAGGTTGGGTGGAGGATAAGCAACACCTGTGGCTGGCAGGTGCAGCAAGCAGCACACCTGAGCCACGTGCTCATTAAGCAGCTTTAAAAACCTCAGTTTGCTTCAGTCCAGCGCTGGTCATTGATGCAGTGTTGCTGTTTGTGACTGGTCCCTTGTTCCTGGTTCTTAGCTTAGTGTCTTGTTCCTAGTTTCTATTTTCTTGTTCCTTTTCGCTGGATTTCGAAATTAATGTGCTCATTAGTGATATCTGCTTCCTGAATTCCCTATCTGTCTTCCTCTTTTTTTGCAGTCAGTACTCCACAGTGCTTTCCCTTTTCTGTGCAGCCCAGTTTGCTTGTGTTCTATATTTCTTTGACTTTGCCCTATTCTTCTGCGAAACCCTGATCCTTTAGCTTCCCCTCGTTTATAGATTTAGTATTTTGCCTTTTTTCCCTAGATGGGGAGAGGGAAGTTTTGCCTCTGTAATTTCATTTTCCCAGCTCCTGTTCCTTTACTTTTTCTTGGAATCTATTGCAGGTTTTCCCTTGCACTTCTCCATTTGTTTCCTATTGATTATTCGGTGTGGTGTGCTATTGTAGCTAGCTCCTGTGTGAATGCCTATGTTTTCCTAACTATTCTGTAACCACTAGTCCTACTTTCCCCTTGTCATGAGTCCTTTGCATTAAGTTATCCTCCCATTGCTGTTATAGCCTTTCTGGGTCCCTGTTTGATCAACAGTGTTCGTGGGCTAGGGTGACATTTCAGGTGGTATTTCTCGTCCTCGTGAGTATTGTCTTTAAGTTACCTTATCCAATACCATGAAGGGTGTTAGCTCACAGATCCTGTCGTTGCTTGCCCTGTATGTGGGCTTAGTGCTGTCAGTACCTGTAACAGCAATTGTGGGTAAGGAGCTTGCCGACTTTCTGTGCAATCAGAAAGAGCTTCTAAGTGCTTACCCAACATCCCATTTCATATGTTTGTATTGTTATCACGCTCTACTTGCACATGCTGGGTTTTAGTGTACATGTGTCTTGGTTCTTGTGTGCATGTTGTTTGACTCAAAGCTATTCACTGTGTGATATTGTGCACATTTCCCTTGCCATATTCACTGCCTTTGTCCTCTCATGACACTTTCTTCCATGTTGTTACGTTTTGCACACTGGGTTCCTTTACTGAGCCTTTTTCAAACTTTTATTGACTCTTTTTTCCCCTCCCTTTGAGAGTGCTTAGTCCACCTATATGCAAGATACTGGAGTAGTTCTGAATACATTAGATGCTATTCCTTTTATATTTATTTATTTATTTTTAAATATGTAGTACATAAAATGAAGAAGTAAAAGGAAGCACATAAAAGAACACAAAGGAACACAACTTTCACTTAATTACTGACTTCCAGGTTTAGAACTTTCAAAAAGGCAACTACTGAGTTTACTACTTCAAAAAAGGTAGCAGACGCTCCTCTCCAGAATTCACTACACCTGTGGTGGATCCAGACAGAAAGTAAGACCACTGGTCATCTGAGCCCGGTCTATTTGAATTATGGGAGTGCTTTCCTAACACCCTCTCTCTCAAAGAATTTAAGGAATTACATTGCATGAGAAGGTATTTTAGCCTTTCTGTTTGTGTTTTAGCTGCACAGAATCTACACAAGGCTCTTCTTGCACATTGGTGTATCGTAGAAGTACCTCCTTAGTGTGTATTATATCAAGACAGAAGCGCATAAGTAAGATACGAGAGGCCCTACTTGCATACATCGAAAGATATGGTGATAATGTGCAGCGCTTTTTGTGGTCTCCCTTCGAGTGGGAGAGCAATGAGTGATGGCGCACCGCATCCACTGTTTCCACCCAGTCAGTGTGGTACACAGCTTTCTTTACTTTACAGGGGTTTCCTTTCAGGTCATCAATGCTACAGCCACAGCCTTGGGTGAGGTGATTGGAAAGAACCTTTAAATCTTTTTGTAGGATCAAATTAAGTTCAAGGTAAAGTGAATGTTGGGCAGGAACTAGGATTTTCATGTACAAAGACTGGTAACACCAGTAGGCTCTGGCCTTTAATGATGCTAAGCCTAGATCATAGCCCATGACGGGATGGGGTAGAATTTGGACGACGTAGTACTCTTCTCCATATCATGGCTTCCAATTTAGGTAAGTACTCTAATACTGAGGCATCATGTACCTCAATGCTGTAGAGTAGTTTAGGTGTTACTTTCAGCTCATAAAAGTAGGGAGGAGAGAGAATTTTCCATAGCGCGAGTCGATACTGCATAGTTGATTTGCTAATTTTATGACATTAGATGCTATTCCTTTTATATTAATCACCCTGGATGTACCTTTGCTGTGCATATATATTAATCATAATGGTGGTACCAGAGCAGTTGAATACTTTTTTAGACAGCGACCCTTGAGTTTATTCAAATGTAGTCTTTCAGTTTGCACTTTCAGTCTTCCCGGACTGAGATTGCTCAGCATTCACTACATGTATTTCCCAGACATTGGGGTTTTCAGGATTCAGTTGAGGCCCCTCACTGAGTTATGCTTGGTCAGGATTCACTTCCAGTGCCTCACAGACCTTGGACTTCTCAGGATCTACTCCCAGTTGCTTGCAGACCTCGCATTAGTAAGGGTTCACTACAGATCTCTCACAGACCATGGAGTTCTCAAGAATCAATTCAAGTAGAATGTGATTCCCCCCTCTCCCCTCTTTTCAGGGTACTTTCCAGGGAAACAGTATTCTACCACTACGCTGCCATGGGTCTAGTTTGTATCCTTCTCCTCCTAGGGGGTCATTGTTGAAGAGCCTCAGGCTGTAGCTTTCCAACTTCAGCAAAAGATTGGGAGGTGCATGTTAAAGGAATCACTGGGCCTCATTACGAGTTCGGCGATACGGGGTTAACGGCACCTGTAAGGATGGCGGTGCCGTTAACCCCTTACCGCCGCATTCCAAGGTCCCTTAGTGGGTCCTACTAAGACCGGCTGGTAAAACCAGCCATCCTTATCGGGAGCCGCTAAGGGACCAGGGAGCTAATAACAGGCCCGTAATTTACGGGCCCATTATTAGCTCCCTTCCCATTCCCATTGAGCCCTATGGGGGTTCGAATGGGAATGGGGAAGAGGTTTTTGAATGGGGACTTACCGGGTCCTCCAAGGTTGGAATGACCCTGTAAGTCCCCATTCAGAGAACCTGGACACGACTTTGGAGGCAGCCATGGTGCGAATAGCACCATGGCTGCCTCCAAACTCGTAATGACCCCCCACTGTCTCCAACAGAAAGATCAACATTGTGATGTTTCTTCCCAGACATTGTCAGTATCCACCTCAGTAAGAACATACAAACGATTGCCAGAATTTGCCCATGTACGTAAACACTTGTGATGGCTTAGCCCTAACATGCCAGTATGTGCCTTGTAAGCACACATTTTAAAGACCTTGCCCAACATGCCATGATTTGCCCCTACATGCTAGTGTCTTCCCATGCAATATTGCACTAATAATAGCTTTACCCTCAATTGCCATTATCTGCTCCAGTAAGTGCACACTTATAATGGCTTTTCCCCCACATTGCAGCATTTGCACCTTTAAGGTCACACTGACAATAGCGTTGCCCCCCTCCCCCTTTCCCAGTATCTGTCGCTGGGAATTCCCACTCATGAGGGTTTCACTATCACATGTCTGTATCTCCCCTTTTAAGAACACACCTGTGATCGTTTTGCCCCCACATTCCACATGCCAGCACCTGCCTTTTTAAGATTACACTCATATGTGTTTTTTCTCCCAGATTCCAGTATCTGGCCCAGTAACAACATGCCGGAGATGTCTTTGCCCCCACATGTCAGTGTCCGCCCCTGAAAAAAACCTCATAAAGGCTTTTCCCCTGCTTGACAGTACCTGCTCCAGGAAGATCACCATCATAATTACTTTGCCATCAAATGCCAGTATCTGCCACTGTACGATTGCACCAATAATGGCCTTGGCCCGACTGTCCCACCACTACTCACTCAGCACACACCAGATTACACATAGACACACTCAAACACATTGCAACTTTTTTCCTGCGGGATAACCAATGTCAGAGGTAAAAAACACCAATATCTTCTCATGTATACACCCAATTACGCTCTTTCACTCAACGTGAATGCACTTTCAACGAGGACAATTATCTGCAAATTGATCTGGTGTTGTTCATCAATATCTGCAACCACTTTTCTTTCCGATGTTATTTTAAAAAAAATGCAAGGAAAACAAAATCATCAATATGCAACTGCCTCTCCCACCACTGCTCACTCTGTAATGCTATACTTTCTGTGATTCCAATCCTGTCCATAATTGCTGCACCAATGAACCACTCGGTGTAAGGCTAGACATCAGGTTCACTTTGCCCATAATACCAGTAGAAATGCTAAGCCACTGTGAGAAACTATGTCCATCATTCCTTTGCCAATGTAGCACCCTCCACCCACTTAAGATCAATCATCCTGCTGGCTTTGCCCATAATGTGAAAACCATGTGCCTATTTGCTGCAGCATTGTAGGCCTTCCCCACATAAGAAAGGCTATGATGGTCACTTTGCCAGTAATGCTAGTAATACACGTCATGCTGCTGTTTGACCCCCAACCTTGTCACACCATACTCCATGGGTCAAATGACTTACACATGACCCCTCCCTACCAGCCTTTTAGTGGCACAAGCTTGATACATGGATGATTGTTTCACCACCGATCTTGCAAAGGTACCAGCCTAACATATACAGACCTTGAACGGGACTGCACCTACCGTGACTGACATTATACCATCGCTACGCACCTGTGTGCCATTGAAGCCTTGAATGTGTGGGAAATATAACACCTGAAATGTGTGCTTCTGTGAAGAAACTACAAATCAAGTACACAGAAAGTCATAGATTAGAAACTCCATAAGGAACTGATTTTGTTGCAGTGTTTTTCAAATGCTTCTTTTTATCTCTGCCTGAGGAAGTGATCACAAGCTCATGAAAGCTTGCAAATAAATTACATTGTAGCCTAATCAGGGCATACGTTCATTGTTTTCTATTGGATCAATGGTTTATATATGTATGTTTGTGAAACCATTGTGTTAAGAAAATTCATGCCAATATACTGAAGGACTGCATTTAATAATTAGATTTTTACAATTTTATTTCAGAAAATAGCGGACTTGAACTTGACCCTAGCCAGGGGACACCTGGACTCCATTCATTATGGCCTCTGATCTCAGAGGTCACTCTGTGAGTGCCTAGGGCCAATTGTTTAGCTCCGAAGCTTGCTAAAAGTAAGTTGGCATTAAATTCATGTGGATATGGCTCAGAAGGTGTGCTGCCCACAATAGGATTACCATATGGCAGTCACCGCAGAGGCATCTATAGGACTGTCGGCCTTTGTTTATTCTTCTTATTCTCTAGGGACTGTGTGCCTTTGTGGAAGACTTCCCAAAGGGGGTTTGTGATGCATGACATCTCGTGCGCCCTGGAGAGAGAAGTCGCCTGCAGCTCTTTGCTGGGAGTCACATTTTCCCAATCATTGCAGCGCTACATCTCACACTGAGGGGAAAGAGGTCTTCATGCTGGAATCTGACGAGAGTTAAGACAGTGTTTCTGTCTCAAGTGATGAGAGCTGATGATGATTCTGATGATGATTCTGATGATGATGGAGATTCAGATGATGAGAGCTTTCTTGCTTCTCCTCACTGTCGAAGTGTTCAGGTCAATCTCCTCGAGGGTGATTTCTCACTGCACAAAGAAAAGTATGAGCAGAAAAGAAGATTTTGGTCCTCCAAAGTCCTGCGGCACATTTCCCCCATCCTTGGTCACGCTCTAAAGCAGTGGTAGTCAAGCCTTTTTTGGCTTCTACTATATGCGTCTTCCATAGTGTCCATAGAGGCATAGCTGACAAGTCCCTGAAGTGCTTCTGTCGTACCATGGGGTTATTTGCATGTAAGCATCTGCAAGCCTTTACATAAGTCCTTCTTGCTTCCTGCATTACCGCAGTGCTGTAGCAAGCCTAATGGCAAAAGAATAAACCTGCAGACAGTATGTTTATGTAACTGTCCTCTAACTCATGGAGATGTATACCTGTGTTCTTCATGTAGTTAGGTGTGTGAGTGTCCAGAGTGTGCTGGTAGCACGTGTGCTTCATATCTAATGAGGCTATGTCATTGTGATATCTCTAACGACTCGCAGCACGGCGTCTTGGTGTTTTAGTCGATTCTGTCCATGTAAATGTCTCCAGTTCCGTCCTGTGCTTCTTCGTCCACTCTGGGTAAGGTCTGTACTACTGCAGGGTTGAAGGGCCTGTTGGGAGGGTACCTCTCGTGAAAGCTGTTCATCGTAGGAGCAGTCGGAATTGTTCCAAGTTCATATGAACGGTGGCCATATTGTCTCTGGTGCTTCTTCCTGTTGGAAGGTCTTTTGGGACGGAAGGCATATTATGATTTCCCCTCTTCAGTACCCCTCTGGTCAACTTGTCAAACACACCACCAATGTTGGCTCCATCATCTACCAAATGCCACACTTTCGTTATCCCGGCCAGGTGTCCATAGTAGTTGATATGATCTTCAAATGAGCAGTACATGTACACACATCCACCTTTGGGTTTGCAGTATACCCACTTCCCTATGTATTTCTTTGGGTTGTTCAAGTTTTCTACCTTCATTCCTGGTGGGAATATATCAGATGCCGCTATCTGTTGTCTCAGCCTCTCTCTTTCTGTCATCCATTTGCTCTCCCTTCTCCAGCTCCGTGAGTAGTTGTATTCCTACTACCTTTTCGGCTGTCTTCTGACATCTTCTAATGGACATCCTTATTCCAACCAGCAATGCTGTTCCCAGTATCAGTCCTCCAGCCAGTACTTTCAGGCCTTCAGCCAGCCAGGAGGGGATCCATGACCAGAGGTATACGTACGAGCTCTTGTCCTTTCCGGCCCTCCTCGCTTCTTCTTCCATTTTTGCATGCATGTGGAACAACTGGGCAATTGCGTCTGACAGTGTTCCGTTGTCTTCATCATTGATGGAAATGAACGTGCAACAGGAACTTCCTATTTTTGCACAAACACCTCCTTCCATTGCTGTGAGGAGGTCTAGGATGTATCTGTTCTGTAGTGCCACCAACCTTATCGCTCTGAGCTCTTATTTTATTCCATTGAACCCGTTTACCGTTGAGTTTATGTGACCATCAGCTACCAGCGAGTAATTTGCAGCCATTTGGCATTTGCATACGCCTGTACTCCAAGAAATAGTGAAGCAAAGAACATTTGTGTCCTGATGAACAGTCTGTCCGAAGCTGGTACTTCGTCCAGTGTTGCTTCTGACCTCCCCTATAAGTAATTTCCCTCTCTTGTCACCCTTCTGAGTGTCTTGTGCTGGTTGACATTCTGTGGTTGGCTAGTTACGGGAGTGTTGAGCAATCTTTTCTTCCTTCGGGTTGATTACATTTTCGGGAATTCATCGAGCTGAATGTCTTTCCTTGGTCCCACTAAGGAGGGCATGTTCACGTGTGCTAGGGAGCATATTCCTCCCCAGTTTGGTGGCAGCTTGTCATATGCTTTTGATCCACAGGCCCAATAGTGATCCATCAGCAAAGCTGCTCCCGTTCCCATTTCCGGGATCATTTCTATTCTTTTGCATCCAACGTTTTCTCCTACTTCTTCTTCCCCATTGTGTTGGTAACAGAGAACTGGTGTGGTTAGTGGAATTATTGGCATAGGTCCAGCTTCATTATCTACCCATGTCACTAGTTGGAGGCATTTGTCATTTTCCTCTTGTACCCTGTTCAATTGCTGTTTTTGCTAATGTTACTGCTTTGCTTCCCACTACTCCATCTACCAAACCATCATCTGTATAGACTTGTCCATAGATTAATATTTGTGGTCTTTCTCAGCATCCCGGTTCTCCTCCGACATCTGTCGCTTTCCACTTGCATGGGAGGTATTGCAAGGTTATTGTTTTAGTTTCTCCTTTCTCAGGTCCTTCGGTTATGTACTGCAGCCCCTCGGCGAGTTTCCAATAGTTGTTCATCATGGGTAATGTTTTAATATAATTGTCTTCATACTGGAAGGTTGTCTTAGACATCCATTTTAAGGTCGCAGACTTCCTTTGGAATCTTCCCGGTGTTTGGAACATTGCTAGATACATCAGGCATTGTGCTGTTGCTGCAGGAATATCTGTCGCTACGAAGGTCCTGGAAGCACTCATGGTATAGGGGATCAATGAGCAGACATAGCAGCTCTCCCCGGTTGTATCCCTACCAATTTTGTACATGTGTTTATACCAGATGTTGTTTGTTATGTGTGCAGTGTCTGTAAGATATGTTTCTACCCCCTTCATGTCTGTTCCAACAGTGCGCTTGCCTCTCCTTACCTTTACAGCAGTGTCGTCTGTACCACCTGGCACAGTAGTCTGTGCAGCTTGGGTCGGTGAAGTGTTAGTGTGGTATACAGTGGAGACATGCAAAGCAAGATATAGCTGCCAGAGGGCAGTGGCTAAGAGCCCGGTAGATAGCAGTAACCACACAGTAGACATAACTATTTTTATTACGTTCCCCATTATTACGTATGCTGCCGTTTGTGCAGCTGATGAGATAATACAGTTGCCTGTCTGAAAATCTCGATAAAAGGCGTTATTATGTTAGTATTTGTAAGTATTATCAAGCTCCGTGTACTAAATAATCATCAAGTGCCCAGGCAAATATCTGTTCCCAAATCTCCAGTAGTCTCTAGTGCATTGGGGTTTGGGATATTTGTGCTGTCTTGTGGATCGCTTTTTGATGCAACGTTGGCTCTGTCGAATTCTGCCACCGTGCATTGGGGTGAGGCTGATGCTTTATAGTGCTTGACGGCTTGCTGGTGATTCCAAACACACTTGCCTTGCATCTTCACTGTCAGGTTAGTTATGGCCTACACAAGGGGGGGGGCGGTGAAACGGTGCACTTTCCAGCTGCGAGTAACAATTTCAATAGTACATAGACCCCTGTTTGAATCGGTGGTTCTTTGTGTACCTCCTGGTTGCTGGTGTGTTCTTGTGTGTTGTCTTCTGGCCTCCCCTTTGTCTGTTGTATCTGGCAAGAGATAAAAGAAGTGCTAGAAACAGGTAAAGTACCATAGTCATACATTTCCTGTCCTAACATATCTGCTGCAGTCTCCTAATCCCCCAGAGCCCTTGTGGGTGGAGCCAATGGAAGGTGCATTCTCTGTCCTGTCACCACCTCGTGGGGTGCTAAATGGTGGTCGGACCCAGGTTTGTTGCACATTTCGAACAAGGCTAAGTGCAGGCAGTGGAACCAATTCTTCCTGGTGATCTGCTGAGTTTTGGTTATGCACTCCTACAGGAGGCCATTGAGGCGTACACACACCCTGTTTGCTTTTGGGTGGTACGCACAGTCAAATGTGTGTTTTATTCCTAACCGGGCCGTGATGTGCTGGAACATTTCATTGCCGAAGTGAGGCCCATTGTCAGACCGCTTGACCTCACAAACGCCCACCTTGGGAATACTTCTCGGACCAGGAATTTTGCAGCTCAGAGGGCATCAGCATGGGAACAGGGCCAAGCCTCTATACATCTCGAGAAGGGGCATACCACTACAATCATGTAGCAGTAGCCTTGACATACCTGGATCATGTCCACGTAGTCTATATCGAAGTGTAGAAACGGGACTTGATGTCTTGGTATGGTTAATGTCACTACTCTCAATGTGTGGCCAGCAGTAAACTGCTGGCACGTCAAACAGTTGCTAATAAAGTAAGCTAGATGGGCGTTCAGGTCGGTACAGAACCATGATAATCCAATGAGTGCTGCAATTACCTCTTTCCCTGTGTGTGTGGGGTAATGCAAATACTCTAGGGCTGTTTTCAGTAATGCAAGTGGCATTACCACTTTTCCTGTGTTGTTTTGCTGCCATAGGGAGTCGGTAGGGGACATTGAACATCCTCTCTTTACCCAAAGTTCCTTTTCATCTTTTGGTGCAACTGCCTGCAGCTCCATTATCTGTGTATCTGGTAGATGAGTATATCCATCCTTTAATAACATCTGTCTCACCCCTCCCTTTTGTTTTTGCTTCTCCTTCAAGTCCCACAATTCTCCAAAGCATGATGCACATTTTGCCTGATAATCTGCGGCTTCATTACCCCTTGATATTGGATCTTCCCCATTGGTATGTGCTTGGCACTTCACCAATGCTAGGTCTTCTGGGTATGTTATTACTTCTATTAGTTCTCCTAGCCGCAGAGCATGCTGTACTGGGATCCCGTCTGCCCTCCTGAACCCACTTCTGAGCCATCTTGCCAAACCCGAATGTACTGTGGAGGTGACATAAGCACTATCGGAGTATATTGTTACCCTCTTGCCCACACTATTTTGTAGTGCCAATATTAGTGCTACTAGTTCTACAGCTTGTGCTGAATAATTAGGAGGTAAACAAGCACTTAGTACTACCTCACTTGTCCACTCTTCCTTCAATCTGACCACAGCTGCTCCAGTTCTCCTAATCCCATCAGATAGATAGATAGTTGACGACCCGTCAATGTACAGTACCTCTCCCCCTCAAGTTCATCTTCCTCTACCTTGCAGGTTTCAGTGAAGAACTCAATGTTTTCTGAACAATTGTGAGCCCATTCTCCTGGTTGGTGAGCTATGAATTGTGCTGGATTAACATTCTTACATCTCACTATCTTCAATTCTAGTCTGGATAATATAATCTCATACCCTGATGTGTTGTCAGTGTGCTCTTTGGCTTCTGCAGTATCACAAAGAGGGCATGTTCCACATAAAGGGTTGTTGTGCACCCCATTGTTATGGATGAAGCCCTTTATACTGCAAAGGCTGCAGCAGCCAAGTGTTACTCGCACAGAAAGTGTTCTTTCATTACCGGGTCAAGTTGTTCACTGTAATAATCAATTAGCTTATGGGCCATGCTTATCTTTTGGGTCAGTACTGCTTTCATGACCACGCCATCGGCGTGTGAAAACAGGAAGAATTCATTTTTGTAGTCTGGGGTCGCTAACACTGGGGCTATGCTTTTTGCTTCCTTCAGCTCATTGAATGCCTCCTTCATTTCTCTTGTCAAACCCAGTGGCTTTGCTCCCTTTTGTGCTTCCTTAAGAGCTGTTAGAAGTGGTCATGTGTAAGAGCTGTAGTCAAAAACCCATGCTCTGCAATATTTACATAATCCAAAGAATTGCTGCAGTTCCCTTACTGTTTTAGGCTGTGGAGTGTTCTGTATAGTCTGTGCCCTTTTTGGGGCTATGTGTCTCCCATCTTTTGATATTAACTGACCAATACATAGTACTTCCTTTTGACAGTACTGGAGCTTAGCCTTGTCTACTTTGTACCCTTTTTCTGTTAGTACTGTGAGTATGTGTACTGAATCTTTTCTGCATTCTGCCTCTGTCTCACTACAAATGAGTATGTCATCCACATATTGCAAGAATGTGCTCTTCGTCTGGACATTTCCTAGGCCCACCTGTATTACTCTGTTAAAAATGGATGGTGACTCACAGTACTCTTGTGGTAACCTAGTGTGTTTCCATTTCTGGCTACGATACATGAATCTGGTCAAATCTTGTGAGTCTGGGTGTAATGGCACAGCGAAAAAGGCATTTCTGAGGTTGATAACAGTTAAACAAGTTACTTCTGCTGGGATGCCACATAGGATCGTTGCAGGGTTTGCTGCTACAGGATATTCTGCTTCAACAATGTGGTTAAGAGGGCGCAGATCTTGGATAAAACGCCATGACCCCCCGCCTGCCTTACGTACAGGGCACACTGCAGTGTGAGATTCTGATGGTACCAAAATGCCTTTTTCAATGAGGGCGTGGATTGTCTCATAAATGCCCTCATCTGCCTCTTTCATCAGTGGATATTGTTTCACCAGAGGTAGTATTGCACCAGGTTTCAGTTTTATCTTCATTCCCCCTTTTTATTTGCACCCCACATCATAGGGACTTGTGGTCCATAAGTTGTTGGGTACCTTGGCCAGGTTCCCCTCCCAGAATGACGGTGGTGCTTCTAGTTCCATTGCCATTTTCTGTGCAACCTCCCTGTATGTGATATGTAGCCAGAAACCCACACTCATTTCCAACATCATTTCTGCCTCGCCTCTATCTTCTGAAAATAGTTGCTCATCTGTCATGTGTGTTAACCTGTACCCTTCTGCTACTGCAATTATTGCCCTCCATGCTTTCCCTTGATCAGCTACTGCATGTACTGCAATCCAATCCTGTCTTGCCACAACCCCTTTGATATCTACGGATACAACTGTTCCTTCTTCCTCGTCTGATGGTGGGCCTCATTCCGAGATTGGAGGCAGCCATGGCGCTATTTGAGCCATGGCTGCCTCCAATACTGGGTCCGGCACCAGTCTCAGTCAATGGGGACTTACCAGTCCATTCCGACCCTGGAGGGACCGGTAAATCCCCATTGAACAAACCATTCCCCATTCCCATTTGAGCCCCAATATGGTTCAATGGGAATGGGGAGGGCGCTAATAACGGGCTTGCCAATGGCAAGCCCGTTATTAGCGCCCTGGTCCCTTAGCGGGACCCGTAAAGGACATGTGGTCCGACCACACGTCCCTTACGGTTCCCGCTGAGGGACCTCGGAATTGAGCAATAGCAGATTACCGGCACCGGTCTCCTTACCGGTGCCGGTAATCCCTTACCGTCCAACTCATAATGACCCCCAGTGTCTCCAATCTGAATAAGTACTCATCTGGTCTCCTCCACATCTCCGCTGCAATCCCTGGCAACCATGCAAGGACCATGTCTGTACTGTACTGGAACAACTCGGGGTCAGTTGGCTCTCCCCTCTGTACTGTTTTCCCGCAATATGCCTGAACAATTTGTTTTACAGTGAGCATATGTATCCCTGGTGTGGAGCATAATATGCCCTTGTCTGTGAATGAGATGGTCATGTTTAGTCTGCTCATCATGTTGCGTCCCAATATGTTCACAGGTGCTTTATTGGAGTAAAACATGGGTAAAGATAAATTGTGATCTCCTATAGATAGGGAGATGTTATCAGTAAAAGGAACCACTTTTCGAGCCCTGGAGAATCCTGGAGTGTTCATGGCATCACCTGACAATGCAATAGTCCCTTCCAGGATGCATGACCTAGTCACCCCAGTGTCAACAAGAATGGAAAATGTTTTGTCACCTATTGCCACCCTTATGTGAGGTTCCTCCGCAGGATTAGGTGTGACCGACAGGATGGGACACGGCAAGTTCAGCTGTGGCTGAGAGGTCACTGTCTGTGTCTTTGGGCTGGGGGCTTGTTATTAGTGCGCCTTCTAGTGCGTACTTTGACAGTTTCCTTTGAACTAACTTTGCTTCGTCTGCTTTCCTCTTTTCTGCCTTTTGTTTCATCATCTCTTGCCATAACCTGCAATGATGCACTATGCTAAGCTATATTTCTGGACAGGCCTTTGCCTCAATCCCTACTATTTTTTTTTTCAAATGATCTGTACTGGCTTGGGTAACACTTTCCCCAAAATGTGATAAAATATTGCTATCGTTTTGTCCCATGCTCTCGAGTTTCAAGGCGCCAGAGCTGTTCAATGTCTTGAATGTAATTGATGGGATCCTCATCGTTGCGCATCTTGCATGACGTAATGGCTCTTATGTCTGATGTGTCAGGATATTGTGTCGGCAGTGCCTGCCATATCGCGGCTCTGCAATTTGCGAATGGTGACCCGTCGTGTACTGTGTTTTGGGTAGTCACCCCTGGGAACCCCGCTCTCTTCCAGATGTCATTGGCTGCATCAGCCAGTATAGAGAACAGCAAACCCTTGACGTCGCCCACTACCAGCATGTGCCCCACAGTACATTTTTCCATCTCATAAATCCATTTCCCAGCTCCTCTACTTAGTGAGGGTAACCTACACTTAATGTTTTCCTTATCTGTGTGTTCCCAGGGAACTTATTGTGGCCTCGTCCTTCCCCTTTCCAATAACGGCATCTGTGAATATGCAGCCCTTTCCTCCGGTGTCCGTCTGTACTGTCTGATCTGTATGGACTCTCTCTCATCCTCTATGTCTGCACCTATTTTTATTGGCTCTATTGCGTAAGTCTGTGATGGTGTGTTCTTTGCCCTTGACTGTCGAACCCCTGGAGTAGGAATTTTGCCTGGATTGTGCAATCGCTGCCCCCTCCCTCCTACGCCTTGGGAGGTCCCTAAATCGGCTGGTGTATGGCATCTTGGGGTACCCCCTCTGCCGTGTCTTGTGTTGGCTTGTTTGTGTCATGCCCCCACCCCTCTGCTCATGTGTTCTGCACTCCCATGAGGGCCCTTCACCAGTCCTTGTCAGGTAGAGTTTGTTGGGCCTCTCCCTTTCCTTGTCACTATTGCCATCTTCATGATCAAAGTCGTCGTCCATTTCCCTACAGCACCCATTCGAAAAGCTTAGTTCCCGTGTGATTAAGTTGGGTTTATGTGGTCAATGTCTGTTAATTTGCATGCATTCTCCTCCTACCGTACTCCCAGGCGTGCAGCGCCTTGTCCTACTACCGTTCCCTTGTGTGCACCTGCACTCCCCTTTTCTCTTAGTCTCTCCTCATCTCGCCTCTTCCTTTCCAATTCCACCCTGATTGCATCACTTACCCGTTCCAATGCCCTCGTGTCTTCACTCTCCTTATAGCGTTCCCTTCTCCACCTTTCCAACCTCAATTGCTTCAGCCGCTTTTCTTCATACTTACATGATGTCTCTAATAATATTTTCTTCCTCCATAATGCCATTTCCATCTCCCTTTGCTCTTCTCCCATCTTCTCTATTTCCTCTTTCCTCTTCTCCATCCCCACCCGTTGTCTTTCCTCCTTCGTCTCTCTCTCTACAATGTCTGTTCGCTCTCTTCCTAATGTTGCCAAATGCTCTCTCCGTCCCTGCTCCCGCAACCCCAGTTCCTTTGCTAATTCTCACTTCCGACCAGGTCCTCCCATTCTGGTCTTGCTCCTTTGTCCCCTTGAGGGTGCTCCTTCTCCTCCTCCTCTGCCTGTGCTGCCCACCCACGGCACCCATGCCCTAGCTCCAAACTTTCTATGGCTTTCGTTGCACCTTCAGCTTCCCCTGTTGTGGCCCCTTTTAGTTTTAATAGTATCTGTTCAGCTATCCATTCTTCTGGTCCTATTCCTGCAAATTCATTTTATACGTGCCGCAGCCCCTCCTCATCGAGGTTGGAGCCGCCGGCTGGCTGCCCTATTCCTCGCTGTTGTTCACTTTGGGTTTATCGGGGTGGTTTGTATGCAGGGTTTGAGTACCCTTCTGCTGCTTTTAATTCCCTTAATGGGTATTTGCCATGTTCCTCTTCCGCGTCGTCAGATATTATGCTAGGCGGTGCGGGGGGTGGAGCAGAAGGATTCAATCCCTCTGCCTTCACCTCCCGCAAGCTCATCATCCATGCCTGTCCTCCTGGAACAGGGTTGAGTTCAGTAAGGGCCAAAGTCATTGCCCATCTTTGGAAGGCCTAAGGAGACAAGCATGCTCCCAGCTTGAGGGTGAACCTCCTAGGAAGCACATGATTTATAGGGAATGTGGGCTCATCTATAGTAAGCCCACAGAGTCTACAGAAGGAGACCGTAGGAGGTTGGTGGTTCCCCTTGTTGTAAGACCATTCCTCTTGCAGTTGGTGCATGAAGTCCCACTTGCTGGTCACCTTGGCATCAAGAGAACCAAGCAAAGGTTATCCATGCACTTCTACTGGCCCAAGATGGGGTGCAAGTAGAACGTCACTGCAGGAGCTCCATTGGTACCACTCCCATTTGTGGGAGTACCATTTGAGAGGGTAGAGATTGACATTGTCGGCCCCCTTGGCCCCCCGACATCCTCAGGCAATAGGTTTATCCTGGTGCTGGTTGATCATGCCACCAGGTAGCCTGAGGCCATCCCATTAAAGACTGTGACTGCCAAGTCATTTGCAAAAGCTTTACTTGGTATATTTACTAGGGTTGTGTCTGATAGGGGCAGCAACTTTATATCAACGTATATGCAGGTCTTGTAAAAGGAATGTGGGGCTACCTATTATAAGTTCTTCTCTGCATAACACCCACAGACCAATGGTCTAGTTGAGCGGTTTGGCAGGACCCTTAAAAGCATGATTGGGGTTCTGCAAGAACCTCAAAGGAGAAAATGGGATCTCTTATTACCATGCTTCCTGTTTGCCTACAGAGAGGTACCTCAGGAGGCTGTTGGCTTCATCCCTTTGAGCTTCTTTTTGGTCACCCTTTGAGGGGTCCCTTGGCTATAATCAAGGAGGGGTGGGAGATGTCCACCCTCCTATCACTACCAATGTAGTGGACTATGTGCTGGGACTCAGAAAAAGAATGGTACTCCTAATGTGTCACGATCATTGGGAATCTGGCAGGGACAAGGTGGGTGAGGGCCTGGTAGCCTTTGCATTCACTTTAAGTAAACACAACCTCCCATTTGCATTTGTGAGGCACACTGATTACTCCCCATGACACTGTTCACTTAGTACTTTTTATTGTGCCTGTATTAGATAAGAGCAACATCACTTCCTGTTTACTTCCTGTCCCCTGTACATGGCCACCGAGGGCCCATTCTTAAACAAGATGCGCGCTCTAGTCATTGGGCGTGATTGGCTTTATAAGCCACAACCGAGGACCGTTCCGTGCTTCGTGTTGCTTCCTGTAGCTCTACTAGCATCACGCTCACCGTGTTCCAGCCCAAGCCTTTTGAAGGAACTTCCAGCCCACATGCGCGTTCGGTTTCAGTCTCCGGCGGTCAGGATCACCATGCGAACGCTTCAGCATTCCAGCACCTGCGAGAGAAAAGGAAAACAAGAAAGTCAGGTAGCGCTCCCACCGGCAGTCAGCGCTAGCAGCCCGTAGCACATAGTTATCAGAACTCTTAGCACCTGGAACTCTCCACCGACTCATCTCACGAACATAGTGGCAGCTGTGGAATACAGATAACAGAAGATTAGAATCACTCCACAGAGCTCAGCACCCTCTCAAAGCCGCGCATAACCCAATGACACTTACCTGTGCAGCTGCTACCGCCACAATCTGAGTTGTTCAGCGGCCGCATACGCTGGCACCATAGACACTTACCCGCATAGCTCGCCAGCTCTGGGGTTCCCGTGAAGTAACTGGATCCCCAAACACTCCTCAGCAGTACCCGGGGCAAGCAGCTGTGATCTGGAAAAGCAACCCCAACAGAACCAAGGCGGCTCCAAAAGAATCCAAGAGAGGCACCAGGTCCATTGGATCCCGAGACTTGCACCCCTGCGAACCGCAGGATGGAGAGCTTGCCCAACTAAATCTTAATGTGAGCCCAGGGCCAGTAGCTTAATTAAACTCTCACTACACACAGGACTATAGGAGGGACAGGGGACAAGTTGGTAGATTTCTTCCTGTATCTTAGCATTTTCCCTCTTCCTTGGCAGGCAAATTACCACCCGACTAGACAGGACAGCTTGGACACTGGGGAAGAGGTCGAAGGCACCATCGCTCCCGCAGAGACATAGGTGAGTGTGACTGAACACAAAGCCTTCCCAAATCACTCTGCCTGAGCAATGGAGACCTCAGACGTAGGCCAATTGGCACAATTACTGGGGGAGTTGCGGGCAGAGGTGCATGCGGCCCGCTCAGAGACTAACGCCTTAAGACGAGAATTTGTAGTAAATAAGGACAATACCGATGAGCTATCCAGACAACTGCTGCAGACACAAGCAGGATTAGCTCCTCTGCCAAGTGGGACTGCCCAGGTACAGGCCCCAACATTGCCACCTGTGGCTCCGGTTCAGGTGGTCATTCCAGGTAATATCCCTTTGGCTTCCCCTGAAAGGTTTATGGGAGACCCCAAGAAGTTCAGAACCTTTATGAATCAATGTCGCTTGCACTTTTTATGTAAACCCAAGTTATTCCCAACTGATCAGGCTAGGGTGGCTTTTGTCGTCTTGTACCTTGGGGGCCATGCAGCGGATTGGTCAGTTCTATTGGTAAACAGAGATGACCCTCTGCTTCGCAATTACACCGGTTTCCAGCACGAACTGGAGAAATGATTTGCTCTTCGTACCCAGGGTCAAGCTTTAGATGATGAGCTACTATCGCTCCGGCAGGGCAGTCAGGATCTCATCGCGTACGTTGCCACCTTCAATCGTCTGGTTGCCGAAACAGGTTGACCAGAAGAAAAACGCATCACGTTGTTTTACCGGGGATTGCATGGCGAATTAAAGGACGTCCTGGCACAAGTAGTCAACCCCCCACATGGCTGTGCTGAGTACATTGATCTAGCAATGCAACTGGACCATCGACTACAGAACCGCAAGGCCGATCGTGCTTGTTCAGAGCAGCTGTGATCTGGAACAGCAACCCCAACAGAACCAAGGCAGCACAAAAAGAATCCAACATTGGTTTAACCAGATGGCTTCCATGATCATCTTCCTAACCAGGCCAACAAGTCCTGATCATGAATCCTATAAGGTCTAGAGCTTAGCAGGACAAATGGTCAGTACCTTACACAGTGGTGGAGCCACTGGGTGAGGTTAACTATTTAGTGGACCTTGAAAGGGCTGAAAGGGCTGGACAAGCACCAGCAGTGTTCCACGTAAATAGGCTGACGCCTTTCATCCCAAGAGTTGAAATAGCTGTACTGCTGTTGGCTTCAGATGTTGAGGAGGAGGTGTCAGCACCTCTCCCTTACCTGTTCCAGGCAGTCCTTCAGATAGCTCCACTGAGGGTGTCAAAGTGATCCCTCACCTGACTTCTGTTCAACAAGAGTAGGTGAGGAGTTTTCTTAGTCAATTCTTCCCCTTGTTTTCCTTAGCTCCTGGTTTGACACATTGGTGCAAACATGACATTGACACAGGAGATAGTGTACCTACCAAAAGTAGGGGATACAGAATGTCAGACAAAGTAAGGTCTTACATCAAGACAGAGGTCAACAAGATGCTAGATCTTGGGGTGATTGAACACTTCAGTAGTCCTTGGTCCAGCCCTGTGGTTTTAGTTCCAAATGCAGCTTCCTTTGAGCTGAGATTCTGTGTGGATTACAGGGCTCTGAATGCTGTCACCTAGACAGAGGCACACCCCTTGCCTAGAACAGATGAGCTGGTGGATACTTTGGATGCCTCCAAATAACCCAGCACATTTGATCTCACTGCAGGCTATTGGCAAAAAGGCCTTGCAGAACATACCAAGGAGAAGACAGCATTTTCAACTCCAGAGGGCCTTTACCAGTTTAGGGTAATGCATTTTGGATTAAAGAATGCACGTGCCACTTTTCAAAGGCTTTGAATCATGTCCTTAATGGGTTCGATGAATTATGTCTTGCATATCTGGATGAAATAGAAGTTTTCAGTGCCACCTAGCGGTCACTGTGTCCCCCAGCCATGGTGACGAACTTCACAGGTGCCTTGCTGTTATGCCCCTCTGTGCCCTGAATCCTGCTGCAGTGAAACTGGCCTGATCCCTTCGCCAGGAGCAGAGAAATCACCACTGTCCTGCCAAAGAATCATCGCTGTATCTCAGCCGCTGAAAGCCACAGAGTTGCACAATTGCCACATTTGAACCTGCAACCAAAGTGGACTCGACCGCTGGAGCTTTGTCCGGAGTGCACCCGGGGTCAGTGAGTACTTGCAACTCTTACCGGTGGCCCCTAGTGTATCCATCCATTTTTATACTTGAGTGTCCCCTGAGGGCTACTCACCTCTCCACAGGTAGCCGGATCTAACCCTATTCCCAACTCCTGGAACCTTTTCAGCCCTTTCTTCATCACCTCACCCACCTTCCTGAGCTGCTACAGCTCCTGCAAGAGACCCTGTTTCCACTCCTCTGCACCAGCAGCTGAAAGTACTTTTGAGCATTAGGCTCCACTCTTCGTAGGGACTAGACTGCTTCTTAGTAAGGGATTGATTGATGAAGAATTGCCTAAAGTCTATTTGCACTGCTTGCTCCCTTTCCTCCTAGGTACTGGACCCATTCTGTGCACTAACCCTTTAGGCCACTTGGTGTTGTATTGGTTTGAAGTATTACGGTTGATATTTGCTCTGTTTTTGAATTCAAAGACTGTGAATTAATGTATATGTATTTTTAATATATCCACCTGAATGGGAGTGATTTGTAGTGTTCTTTACTGTGTGTGCTCATTGTGGGCTTTCAGTAACCCTCACCCCTCCTGATACCTAGTCTTGACGGCTGCCAATACTACCTTGATTGGTCTGGCTTGCCCAGAAGATTACCATGACCACGAAACTAGGCTGGCCTTCTGAACCTCCGCCCACCAGGTCAGAGTTCAGAAATCCATCTTAACACTTAGTGACCAACACGATAGAAGAGGACCATGGAATTGAGGAGGGCTCAATAATATTAGCGCTTAACATTTTGTTGATTTTCTCGATCACTATCTGTTTACGGGCTTCTGGTAGACAATATGGTTTTAAGTGAACCACTTTACCTTTAGGTGTTCGAATATAATGCTATGTACCTTTCAGACTTCCTGGTTTTTCTGAGAATACATCTGGAAATTAAACCACTACATCTTTTAGAGCTTCTTCTTGTTGGATAGATAACTCAGAAGGAATGAAGTCAAAGTTATCTATGTCTTTGGGTACCAGGCAGGCTATTACTTTGGCATGGGCGGCTGTCAGGTCCTCTTTCCACTCCTTTAGGAGGTTTATGTGATGTGAGTCAACTTTCTGCTTTCTCTCTGGTTGGGCTATTTTATATGTGCAGGTTCCCGTCCGTTGTATTATCTCATAAGGTCTGTGCCACTTGGATACAAGTTTGTTTTCTGAGGTGGGTAGGAGGACCAGTACTTTCTGTCCTATAGAGATAATTGGCCTTTTGCTGGCTCTGGGCCTTTCCCTTTTGAGTGCAGACTAAGTTCCGAACCAACTTCATATTTTCTTGCATTCTAGTGGCGGTTTGTGAGATTGGAATGGGGGCCTCCTCTCGTTATTCCCAGTTTTCTTGGAGCATGTCCAGTACATCTCTCGGTTCTCTTCCATGGGGTAATTCAGAGGGAGAAAAAACAGTGGAAGCATGGGGGGTTTTCCTCACTGCAAATAGTGCCCATGGGATCATTCGGTCCCAGTCTTTCCCGTCCTTGTCTACCAATTTCCATAAAATTAGTTTCAGGGTCTTATTGAATCTTCCTACCAAATCATCATTCTGGGGATGGTACACAGAAGTTTGCATGGTGGTAATGTGAAGTAGCTCTTTGACTTCAGCCATGAGCTTACTCATAAAATTGGAACCTTGCTCGGTTAGGATTTCCTTGTGAAAACCAACCCTAGAGAAATACAGTAGAAGATGTTTAAGGATCTGTTGGGTGGTGTTATTTCACTTCGGGAATGCCTCTGGATATTGGGTCGCATAATCCACGATCACCAGGACATATTTATTATCCAATTTAGATGTCTCTAGTGGTCCTATTATATCCATACCAATTCTTGAAAAGGGGATTTCTATGATTGGCAACAGGTTCAGAGGGGCAGGCAATGGGATGTGTGTGCTGGTCTTTTGGCAAATTTCGCATGTCCGGATGAAGTTTTTATATCAGCGTGGATACCTGCCAATAAAACATCCCACTAACGTTTGCCTGGATTTTATGTGTCCTAAATGTCCCCCGGTAAGATGGGAATGTGTGATCTCTAGAGCAACAATTCGGTGGCTCTTGGGTATCACCAACTGCATTTTTACCAAACCTTCTGTGGAGGTTTCCCTTCTGTAAAGTAACCCTTGCTTTAGGAAGCAAAAGGGACCTCCCTTCTCTATGCCTTATTCTTCAAGAATTGCTTGTAAAAAAGCTTCGGAGAGAGCTCGGTCATTTCGCTGGGGAAAGGCTAGGTCAGGATAGATGGTGGGTTCTTCTCCTTTCCTTTCTTTGATGTTAAGAGATTTATCAGCTTCCCCAAAGCCTAAGTTACCGCTTTCTGTTTTATCTGGTTTGCTTTTTTTAAACTGAGGAAATAGAGCTCTTTCCAAAATGCACTGGGCAATTTGATCTCCCTGACGTACCACAAAAGGGACTTCACCATGATTCTGTAAAATAACCTTTATATCTCCCAGTAGTCTGGATCAATAATGCCTTCTAGGACATCTATCCCAAACTTCCATGCTAAGCCAGATTTTGGGGCTAATCGTATTTAGCACCCCGGAGGCGGTATCAAAACCAATTCCATAGGAATCATTCTGCTTTTCCCAGGGGGAATAATAGCTTCCCTACTGCTACAGATGTCAAACCGTATTGATTCCTTGGTGGCGATGGAAGGGTTAGAGGCTCTCTGACTAAGTTTTTGAAATTGTAGGGTTCCCCAATTAAGTTAAATTGTGTCACATCCCATTGCTGACACCATATGTAAGTAACTAATGGTGGCAATAGTAAAGACAGACACAAGTGATCACAGTTCAAGGGTGTTTATTGAACAATGAATGCAGGGTGGAAAAATGCCTAACCTAAATCTAAGATAGGGGCAAGCGTCGACCATCAAATGAAAAATAAGGCAGTCCTAGTTGCATTGTGTCAAATAAAAGGGCCTATACAAAAAAAACTATTGCCAAATCCTTACAACTAATTGCAGAAAGAGTGTTCACAAATAATATGTGAGGATGTGATTGCCATGGGTCTTCTTTCCCCATGTTTTGAGCACGGGACGAAGTGGAGGTCCTCAGCACAGCACGAGCCGACAGTTTGGTATCAGCTATCGGGTTCTTAGATGGTCAAGTCTCTTTCACTAAAAGCCTCTTGCCTTTGAGGAGCCGATGTACTCAACAAACAAACAAAATGTTCTGTTGCACATAACGTTTGGGTGATGGCTTCACCCCTGAGTTCCCCTCTTCTGGGTGCAGACACTTCTTAAGTTGCAGCCTCCCTCCACTGGGTTCACTATGGCTTTCTTTTTCTTCACAAAATCTTAATGTCTTTTTAAACAGTTCTCATGGACATCCCTCTGCCGGGTCACCTTTGTCTACACACTGTTTCATGGGACTTTGGACTTCTCCCTTCTTTATCAGCATCCCTCCTCTGTGTTCACTGTTGCCACTTTTCACTTTAGCAGGATTGCTGTCCCTTGATTTCTTAACAGTTTGCCGGTCAAAGACTTTCGATTGTACAGGGATTTTGCTAGACCTCCTGTATGACCACTTTCACCTCTTTTCACCTCTACCCAAGGGTTTCTGGATACAGTAGTTTCTACCATTGGGTAATTGGCCATAGTTTCCTGCTTGAGCACTGACGTGGTGCTGGCCTCCTCTGTTGCTGGCTTTCCCCCTCTTTCCTCAATCGTATCTTACAATTCTTCAAAGTTCAAATTAGCTGTTGGCTACTTTTCGTTCAACACAGTTCTGTTTCTTATTGATTCTCCCCTTGACTCACCAGCTGTGATGAACTGCTTGCCTTTCTTTATCCTTGAAGTCAAGGTTGGTATCACTGAGACCAGCGTCCTTCCCCAGCTTGGTTATCAGCAGAGGAGGGTTTTGCATACCGTAGACATCTGCTGCAACAAACAATGGCAATTGTTTGCGGTCTTTCTGCTGGGGTTTCACGGGCCTCGATTGGAAATGGCAAGGTTGCTTCTCTCCTTGTCACCCTCTCTGTCTGTGCCATCTTTCTCCTCCTCTTGAGCTGCTGGGCTGAGTAAGCTCCCATGTTGTGCGGTCTGCCTTGCTCTTCGTGTGCTCTCGTGCTCCACCTTTTATCCCGGTGGGAAAGGGCCATCAGGTGTGTGTTATTCTGGTCAATTGCCTGACTTTTACCAACCCCTGTATTGGGACATGTCAGGTAAACGGCTTCATGTTGCAAAAGGGATGGGGAAAAGGTATTGAAAGAAGGGGGATACTGCGTCTCACCCGTCAGTGTGGACTGCAACCTATCCATGCACAAACAAGTCAGTGCTATCGCCTCCACGGCAGCCTACCACGCCAAACTAATTACCGCAGCTAGCCCATTTCTCTCCAAAGAGAACTGAACCAACATAGCCAGAGCCATCACAGGCTCAAGGCTAGACTACTGCAATGTTCTCTTCCATGGAACCTCCAGCAAAAACCTGGATAGACTAAAAGTCATCCAGAACAACGCACTCCGCACAACTCAAGGCATCTCCAAAAGAGAGCACATTATCGCCGCCAGGAAAGCAGCCCACTGGCTCCCAATAAAAGAGAGAATCTTATTCAAAACCCTGACACTGACCCACAAGTGCATCTACCTCTTCACACCTGAATACATCTCACAAAGGATTCACCCCTCTACCTCCACAAGGCAATTAGGACACCCTACACCAACATGCTCTGTCTGCCTATGGTAAGAAGAACGAGAGCAGGTGGCTCTAGCTTCCCCTACCTGGCACCTTCACATTGGAATGCCCTACATTCTACCCTCTGAGGTGAAGCATCCCTCATGACTTTTCGTAAAGCCATGAAAACTGTGCTCTTCACCTGAAGTATGCCATAATTTCCAGAAAACCCTGTTTTTCACATAAATGCACCATGCTTATATGTATATTATATTTATCCTAATGTATATTTGCTCTATTTCTGTTCAATGTATAACTGCTGCTCCCCGTGTGCCGCTCTCTGTAACTAAGCTCCTTTCAAGTAACAGCGCCTCGATGCCCAAGGGCTGCTGTGCGCAATACAAATGTAATAAATAAATAAAGTTTCCCACTCCCACTCCCCAAGGACCCCCATCCAGGTGATCCTCCCTCACTGGTCCACCCCTAGAAACTGGATCCAATAGCGATGGCCCTGTGCTGGCCCCCTGGATGACAATCCCTGGGGACTGGCTAGGGAGACACCTTCAGGTTTCTCACAGCTCCCAGCTGAGACGTCTTTATGGGAGGGCAAACGGGGTGTGTGCGCTGGGCCCCCTTCCAGGGGTCTTAGGAGGGGGGCCCCACCTGGGATCCTGGAGGTAGTCTCCACCCCACATATTAGTATGTTGGTGTATGCACAAGGAAACAATGTCGACACTGAAACCAAAATGCAGCCTGCCACAGTTCAGGAAAATGTGTGCACACAAGTTAAAATTAGATGTTTGGCGCGACAGCCCTGCAACTGCATAGACATTGTTACATCTTTTTCAATAAGGGGTCCCACGCGATATGGAAACAAGGCAATAACCATACACGAAAGGATGCGCCAGACACGAGGTTCAAATTCCCAATGCTAGGGTTTATTGCAAGCAAAAATAGTCCCAATTGGCCAACTGTGGTCTCACGCCCCGCGACGTGAGTTTCCTAGACCTCGAGGGACGCAAGAGAGCGAATTACGTACATCAGTTACATATATACAAAATGCATATCATACAATCAGCTATGTCATGTTTAACACCCCCCTTTATTAAGTTTCTTTGAACTCGGAATGACGATGCACATTTCCGATGGGTATGACAATTATGACACTTTCGATGTCTATTCTAGTAACAATGTGCAATTAGAAAGTGCAGAGGCATCTTCTAGTTGTTGAACAGAACACTGTGGTTCTGTTCTTGGAAGCAAGCTACACACGGGGGAAGAGTCACATTCCAAGCTTTGCTATCTATGAGGTACTATTCATGTCCTGGGAGCCGACACGCTCTAAAGGGTTTTGCGAAGGGGGGCCGTAAGAAGAGCATAATTCAAGCCTTTAACTGCTTTATTCTAACATATTCTAACACAGTACGAGACTGGCAGGCAGCTGTGAAATGATTTAATGCCCTGCAGCTCTCCCTCAAGGCTACAGAGAGGGAGCGTGGGCAATCCTTTCTGGGTTACTCATGAGGAGTTTCAACGTACTCCTCAGTCCCACGACCTTGCCCTTTCATATTCAGACAACAATGTTAACAGTTGAGCAGAGTAAGCAGAATTCGCAAGAATTGCAAGCTGCAAAGCAGTTTTAGACTTAAAGCAATGAGCAATGGTTAACAAGCAAAATGGCGATTCTCGCTACGTTTAAAATGGTCGCTTGTTGGTCAAGCATAGCAGTCTGTATTTCTATAATTCGGTGCATAAAACGGTTGGCCTTCGGCCATCAAGTTACTTCTGTCATTCAAATGAAGGGCATTTACTTTTCCAGATTAATAGCCCCTTTTGCTAAACAGGAGGGTTGGCAAGCTGTGCGGATACAGACATCCCATGCACCCATCATGGGCTTAAACAACAACCTTATTTGCAGTTCGCAATGGCCCCCGGCAGAGTTGGTGACTGCATCTTCACTTCGTCAGCACAAAAAGTACTTCATTAACTTTCTGGGGTTAAAGGAATGATGTGAAGGTCAAAGTCATTCCACTGTAGTGTCCCACAGAGGATTTGGAGAGTATTTGCTCACAGGTTATTAAAAGAAGTAAAAGTTTTCTGGACAAATTGGATGGAGAGGATAACAAGATCAGAGTTAAAAAGAAGCATTCTATAAGGTAGCCACAAACAGTGCCCCCACCCCAGCAACATTCATCAAAGGAATAGTGTGCTCAAAAATGTTATTGTTTTAAATGATGGGCAATAATCAAAACATATATTAAACATCTTTTTAAAGAAAGTTCCTATGTAAAATTTTGAGCAAATGAAACTCAAAGTATTTACTTGGGGGCATCCATTTTGTGATTTGAAGCAGCCTCCTGTGTGCATGTTAAGCTCAGCTCTCAAGCAGCAAAAGCCCCTACTGGAAGTGTTTACTTACTGCAGCCAAAGCAGAGCTTAACATGGAGCGGGGGCTGCCTTTACTTTCATTTTACGTGTTCTGTGCGCCACAAGCACAGGGAAGCACAGAAAACGTAAAATGAAAGGCGAGCAATTATAAATACTTCGATTGCTGCCAGCAGAGTTTTCATAATTGCTGCAACTTTCTTTTCTAGCTTCCCGTGCTCGGGAAACTAGAAAAAGTCACAGCAATTATGAATACTCTGCCGGATGCCGGTGAAGTATTCATAATTGCCTGGACTTGCCTACAATAAAAGGTGCAGCAATTATAAATACAACAAGGTTGTATTTATGATTGCCATGGTTTTCCTTTTAAGGTTCCTGGGCTCCCCATGCCGAAGGAGCCCGGGAAACTTAAAAGAAAAACAAGGAAATCATAAATACAACGTGTTGTATTTATGATTGCGGTGCCTTCAGCTTTGAGACTCCCAGGAGCACGTGAGACTCAAAGCTGAAGACACTGCAATCATAAATACAACATGGTTTTTATTTATAACTGCAGCAGCTTTCGCTTTGCGTCTCCCAGGCTCCCCCGGGAGATGCAAAGTGAAAGCTGCTGCAGTTATAAATACAACATTGTTGTATTTATAATTGTCGTGGTTTTCTTTCTAAGTTTCCCAAGCTCTGGGGAGCCCGGGAAACTTAGAAAGAAAACCACAGCAATGGTTTTCTTTGGTATTCAAATAAAAAGAAATGCACTTACCAGCAGCAGCTTTCCTGCCTATATTCTCTGCTCTCTGTGTCTCTGGCAATAATGAAGCAAAAGCTGCTGTAATAAAAGCTACCAGAGAGTGGCTTTTGTTTCATTATTGCCGCGAGGGCAGAGATTAACACAAGCACAGGAGGCTTGTCCATTTCAGAAAATTGATACATGCTAGTGCTTAATATTTTTGGGTTTGAGCATTATTTGCTCAAAATTTTAAATACAAACTTTATTTAAAAAGATGTTTAATATATGCTTTTGATTATTGCCCATCAATTAAAACAATAACATTTTTGAGCGCACTATTCCTTTAAGGCCCTTATTTTACAGGTCTTTTATGGCCACTTGATCACTCCCCTAGTGCCGGTGTGTCTGGATTTTGTTGACAAGAAAAAAATAATTGTGATTGATGAGCCTTGTGTTGTCCTGGCTCTTCACATCAACCAATGGAAAACGAAAAGCCTGTTGCCATGCATGCAACAGCTTCCAAGAGCCAATGGTATTCTAGTTCGATTCTAACTTAGCGTGTCTTCTTCAAGGCGCTTTTTTTCCTTCTGCAGTGTGAAGCTCTGCACACGGCCCCATGTGCTGATGCTCTTCGGAGGTTTCCAGGTGCCCAAAATTAATCATCGATACCCGGCCTGGCACTACCCTGTCCCTGTACTTCTGTACATGCGCTGCGCTGGGCCCTGGGGCGGCGGGACAGTGACAAACCATGACATGCTTGAGTTGAAGCTCACATTTCGGTTAAAAAAAAGAAACTTGTGTTCTGGTGCAACAGGGTATCTTGCGGTCTGTGTGAGAGAAATAGTGTTGATTGGGCAGTGGTGCACTCTCCTCCAGTCCTGGCTCCTTACACAACAATATTGCATGCTGGGACTTATAGTTTTGCTTTTTCCAAGATAAGACTGGGCCCACAACTGCTTCTGGCTTAAAAAAATTGGATGAAAGTGACCTTGTTGGCAACCGGTGGGCTAATGCGGAAGAAACCCTGTCCCTCTCCAGAAGCACAAACCGAAAAAATGTTAATGCGAGTAAAACACATTGTGGAAACACACCATGTACTAAAATGCAGTGCAGCATTACACACTCTCGGCAAAATCCTCTTGATGCACAAACCACGCAGCACCCTCCAACTTTCGCCCCTGGAATAAAGGTACAAGCACAATCTGTGGGTAAATACACACTTTTTTGATTCGACTGCTCCATGTAAAAACAAACATATATAATTGCAATGCCACTTTAAATGTGACATTCAGGCAAAGACGCAGACCCGGTGGTCTGCAAAAATCATGGCCACGTTTCGCCACAGCTTAGAACTCCTAGGTTTGACAATCAGGGGAGCTCCAGCGTCAGCATGTATGCGCTGTTGGGTCCAATACATAGAATAAAGGAAATAGAGGACATTGCCTTTTCTCTTCCGTTTTACTCAGTTTTGTAAGAAATGTAAATGCTGCATGCAAATTGAGTTTTGCAGATAGTGTTTCCAATGGATTCCTATGGAATCCGCCAGATTTTAACTGGTGTTAAAGGTGGTGGATTCCATAAGAATCCAATTGGTTTTCACCTCCCTGAAAAGCAGAGTGTGAAAATGTTAAGTCTGATTCATGCCCCATCTCCGCCTTCAAGGGAAAGGAAAATAAGTCGGGGCATTAAAAAAAATGCTTCAACACTTTACACGTTGCTTTTATGCCTTGGTTTACCACTCTCCCCAAGGTAAAATGACCCCCTTGGTGATTATGGGATCCTTGTTAGAAGGCAATTCCAAGCAGATATCTAAGGAGTTGGGCGGCTATGTGTTCCTGAGAGATAGCTCTGCTGTCCAAGTAGCATGAACAGCCTGTACCTTCATGTACAGCTTACCCGTGCCTTGGACAGCAGCAGAACTATATCTCGGGTGAGTGATATTTCTTCTGTCCAAGGCAGGATAATCTTTCTCAATCTAATTGATACCACTGTCGATGTGCACTCTGGGTGGTTGTTCTGCTGCCTACGGAGTGTCTAGGATCTTTGTCCGGAGTGATAGCTCTGACGTCCACGGACTCCGAACAATGTGTAGCATTGTTGTCTGCTGTCTGAGGTGCTGCGAGTGATAGCTCTTCTGTCTAAGACATGTGTAAAATCTGCTAGCCAAGCCAGTGTTTCCAGTGCAGGAGAGATAGCTGTGCTGTCCGAGAAGTATGTCGGCTGTGTAACTGCAGTGGCCGGTGTAGCTTGGATATTGTACTGAGTGGGCGGTGGTCTAATCGTGGCCTGGTCAAACATCTTTTTTTGTCAATAAAGTCTCTCTTGCTCTCTCTCTCTCTCTCTCTCTCTCTCTCTCTCTCTCTCTCTCTAGAGAGAAAGAGAGAGAGAGTGTGAAATGACAGCATGAGGATCATTTTCTATTCCATCCTTCAGGTGGGGGGTGCATAGTCAGTTACAATCTATAGGTCACTGAAAGGTTGCCAATCACAAAAGTCACCACGGATTGTTGATTTCTGCAGGTGCTCGGTTTGTAATTGGGGCGTAGGTCGGAGCCCGTGTCAATAACCCACATTTTAAAGCACATGTATTCCTATGTAGAGCTTAAAAAGTAGTTAAACATTACAAATAATAATACAACATATTTGTTGGAGTGAGCAATAACTTACTGGAAGCTTTATTGTAGCGCATTATTAGCTTCAGAAGAATATCCGGGTCAAGGAGAGATGGACGTAAGATGGTAGGGTGCCTGCCAGAGAACAGAAACCCAGAGTACCTACACAAAAGAAGTCCTTTATGCAGCGGTCCACACGTTTAAAGTTCCCTGTGCACCAGTCATTGTGCCCCCGCCTATTCCCCATCTCCACCCTCCTTCCACGCGCTAAGCCAATACACTGCAGAAGCACGTGTCAGCCGCCTGTGTAGGGTGCCTTTGCTGGCTCTAGGGATGAAGAAGGCCAGGTGGTGAAGGGGGTCATGTAAGCTGCTGAATACCTCAGACATTAAAGGTGAAAACTTGAAGACACGGCGTGCTCACACCTGCACCTAGTGGCTGGCTGAAATAGTAGGCGTTGCAAGTTTAAGGTGTCACATTTGAGAGGTGCTTCCCTTCTTTCTGTGGCACGTTGTTTTTTAATTGAAAAGTTGCAGAGCCAATCAGAGGAGAAGCTGAAGTTTTCCCGAGGAGAGAGCCCGGGGGAGAGAGCGCAGAGGGGTCGACCGGGCCTGCCTGAGAGAGACTTCTTAGCTTTTTCTTGGGGTGATGTGAAAACAAATCACCAAGCACAAGACTGTCAGCGCCGAAGGCGGCTGCTTGCATTTTCCTCCTCCTCATCACAAAAAGCTGTTGAGTAGATCATGGGTGGTGGGCCAGCCTGGTACTGAATTGTGCGAGGCAATGTAGGCTATAGACAATGACACAATGGCATGTCATCGGGCCTCACAGCCATCGCATTACAACTACTACCCCATGCTTAGTAAGAACAACAGTGACAACACACAAACACATTAATGCTTGGGGAAAAAACAAGCATAAACCAAGCCATAATTGTGGATGTGGCACGATGAAAGCAATTTCCGAGTTCATGCACGCAAACCTAGGGAGATGTGGGATGAGTGGGTGGAAGTAACAGCCCAGGTGGGATATGGAATTAATTGCGCTAGGAACAGCACACTGCAGCAAGCGGCATTTATTTATTTATTTATTTGCATTTGTTAAGCGCACTTGCAGCCCATGAGGCATCGAGGCGCTGTTACAGAGGAAACACAGATTTAAGATTACATTCGGAGGCTCTTAGTTACAAGTTATGCATGCCATGCACTGATCAGTTCACCAAGGGAACTCCAGCACCCCTTTAACTGTAGGGGTATGTTCTTAAACCAGGCTCGGGACTATGTGTGTGCACTGGAATGTGGTACAGGGACTCATGGGGGAAGCGAGCCCCTTTTCCCCTCCTGACTCCATGACTGTACCCACATCATAAACTGGGCAAGAGAAACTTTAGGAAATAGGACAGGGCAAAACAAAACGGTAAGGCAATGGATGCTGACAGTTTTCGGGTCCTCTACAATTACGTACGACTTAATATAGAAGTAAAGCACGTTCCACCTTCATTAAAGTCACCCACTTTCCAAGTGGGCACACTGGATACAGAACAGGGGAGGAGATACTTGTGCATAACAAGGCCACTCTGCCTTCAGAGAAGAGGCTGAAGAGGGAAAATGGAGACCAAATCCATGCCCCCGCACCCCAAGCGCCCCAGCGCACCCATGAGTGACAAATATGCTGAAACACACCCACTTCACCAACAGTGCAACTTCTATGCTACATTAGAATCAATGCTGCAATATCAGAATCTACAAACACAAAAATCCCTGTTTAAAGGCTTGCAAATGCCTATATGAATTAACATGGTCTAAATGCACAGTGTAAAGCTATGTTTCAGGAAAATTACAGCTAAGTTCATTTCACTCACTGAACACTGAACACTGGCTGCGGGAGCCTTATCAACATTCCTCGCAAAACAAGTCCGACTTGCCAAGGCCGCAAATTCAAGATAAAACTACTTTCTGCAGACAGACATTTTTTAATTATCCACAAATGCGAGTAAATCACGGCAACCCAGTGTGTTTTTTTTCTTTCTGGGAAAGAAAGACATTTTCTCAAGGACACGCACAACATTGAAACATAACTTGTAACAAGCCAGAACCAGGTGCGAACTGCTTGTCCAGCTAAAAAGTTATGGGAACAAAGTCACATTGCAACATGATTAGAATTAGGTAAGGGGGGCTGGCACAGCTAAATCAACCCACTGACGCAGGAGGTAAATATCCAATTATCAGGCTCTCTATAAGTGCTACATATGTAACCCACCACTCTGCAGCCAATAACAGGAGGAGATAGGTTTCTGGGAGCTGATCCAATTCTGTGAGGTCAGCCTGCAGTGTGATTATAAAACTTACTTGCAAGACAGCCCCGGGGGAGACGGCGCCTGAACTCGCGATACACGATGCTTTTCTTTGGCTTTTTTTTCTTTTCTGTGCTTAGAAATAAAGCAGTTTGAAACATGTTGCTGCCTGCTTGGAACTCTGGTGCATTTCTGGGGGCCATATGGGAGGTGTTGGGGCCTCCCATAGCTGGTGAGGATATGGCTGCTGGCCCCCCACTGCCCTGGGGGTGGGGGGGGGATCCAGCTTCTCCCCGACAAGTTGGTGCCCTCTGTGAGGCTCATTGCTCATTGTAACATGAGTGATTGAGCTCTGCCTGCGCAAGCCCTGTGATGGACTGAGCTCCCTGCCGCCGACTCAAGGAAGCTGTGAGACCCTCGCCTGCACCTGAAGACCACCGGAAAAACGCGTAACCGGCTAAAGGCTTCGGGGGCCACTTGGAAATACCCCGCTTGAGGGCAGGTGAGAGCCCTGCAGGAGAAGGGGTCCGGTGAAGCGCATTGAGGGAGTGTCCAGCAGTGGTGCAATTGCCAGTGCAGCATAGGAAAATGTAAGTAAACAAGCAACATGGGCTCTGAGGGGGGGAAATGTTTAAAGTAGAAATGTTAAAGTGTTTTTTTTTAATTTTTTTTTTTTTTTGTTTTTAGGGAGGGATTGTAAATTGGGTGGTGGGTGATTGTACATTGTCACAAAATTCAGCGCATTGGTATTGATCGGCACGTGAATTGTAGTTGGGACTGGGGTGGTGGCAGTGGTCCCTTCTTGTGTTTTTGAGCATATTGGGTGGGGTAGTGACTCCCTACACATAGAACAGGAGTGCCGCGCTGATTGGTCTAGAACAGGAGTGCCGCGCTGATTGGTCTAGAACAGGATTGCCGCGCTGATTGGTCTGGATGGTGATTTCATGTACGGGGTCTGGATTTCCTATGAATTGACGTTATAGATCAATGAGTAGATGAGGTTCCCTGCTAATTGAGCGTTTTAGTTCAGTGAGTGGATGATGTTTTCCCGCAGGAGGTAGCTAGATTGTTCCCGAAGTGCGGAAGATAGTTGGCTGGTTAAGGTCCCCTGGTGAGGAGCGTATCATGCACTAGGCGACGCGGTGTGTGCAGTTCAATTATAAGAGTTTATTGTGGTTTACCTTGTTCCAGTTGAGACAGGAAGACAGCTGTGGGGATTGTGGGGTTTTATTTTGGGATTTTTTGTGGGGTTGGGAGAAATGGGTTATTGTTCTGTGTATGCACATTTGTCTTTTCATTTGCATTGTGTTTTTAGTTTGGTGACGTCACCTTCAGATTGATGCATAAGGACACAAAGTTTTGATGGTGAGGAGATAGTGGTGTGGTTTTGGATTTGGAGAATAGGTGACCAAGAGGCGGTGTGTGGAAGACACATGCGCAAGATTTTGGGAGTGTGCCGGAGAAGGCAATGGTTTGGTGAAGATGGATTGCACGTGGAGTGCACTGGCTAAGGTGCGGAGCCAAGAAGGCTCACAGAAGTTGAATATTGTTCAATTATCTTCTAACTTTTGCTCCCTGAACAGCGGACTACCGAAATTTTCGAATTGAATAGAGGTAAAATGTATCACACAATACAGAAATGACTCCCCTTCACTTGTTGTGTAGCACACAGCTTCCATGCTGAAATAAGTCAGTAAAACATAGTGTGCAAAGATTCAAAAGTACTGAAGGTAAATTAAAAAGACAATGGCTGCTCATAGGCGGCTTCTCCAGAAGCGTGCAGCAATAGCTAAGGACACACATACACAGCACTTACACGGGAATAGCTTTAAAAGCACATGTGCAGCAATCGCTAAGGACACACATACACAGCACTTACACGGGAATAGCTTTAAAAAGCACATGGCTACAGTTGAACTGTGTGCACGAAGGAAAAGGAAAATGCGAGGGGTCAGCTGATGTTGAAAAAACACGAGCAGAGGGAAGAGGGGACTCACCCTTCTGAACCTCCGGGAGTGTAATATTTGATGACACAGGGGCAGAGAAAGGCAGTTGAGGACAAGTAGGCACAAAATAAATAATTCAAGCATGCGATGGGAGGGGCAGTTAAAAACAGCTTCAACACTCACGCACACAATAGCAGTGTCAACAATCACCACAATATGCACCGCCCATGTGGGGAGGATACATGGGGCAGGATGGGATCATTTCAGCAGACACCACAAGCACCAATCAAGGTACTGTCACCACTACATGTACAGACACAACAAATGACAGCACCACTACCCCAGGACTGACTAGAATAACAACACAGGGGCACTGCACAGCAGCCAGCACCCATACAGAACACTGACACAATAGCAATGGTACCGGTTACATGACTGGGTGGGGTCTTCCTGATGGGGAACAAATCTTTCAAAGGACATAGATTGACATTATACCGCTAATAGGACAGCCCAAGACAAACTTGATTTGACTCACTCTGCCACACACACTCATGCTCCGCTTCACCGACAGAGCGGGCGAGACGCGCGCCGACACACACACTCACGCACACTCAATAATGCAGAGGACAATTGCATAGGGGTGGTGATAGGTATCAAAACATTTTCTTTTCTGGGTGACAGTGGGGCGACTAGGCCATGCATTAGGGAAGAGACATTTGTGACATCATGAGCAATGTGGATATGACCACCTTATTAACAGAGAAATACATAACTTGTTAAACACCAGACATACACATGTTGAAAGTAAGGAAGATTGTTTAAGAATAATGGGGGTGCACGATACAGAGGGGGGTGCATAATGATAGCGCATCACAAGAGAGTACATTTAGCTACATTTTGAGCACACATCTTTCAGTGAGGAGACTGGGCTCATGAATACACGATTAACACAGAACAATTAAATGAGACACACAAGGTAGAAGAAGGTGCACTTGAGGGGGGAGGACTACATTTCATTGACAGTTCACCACAGGAGGAGAGAAATAGGGGTAAAGAGTGGATGATCCATGTTCCCAACAGAATTAATTTGGCGACAAAATAACAGTGCAAGTAGTACTGCCACTAGCGCTTTTGAAAATAACACTGGCACAAATGCATTAGCCAACACACATAGGGAAAGAGGTCATTGCTGCACGAACTGGAGAATGATGGTTGTATTAAAATTTGAAAGCAGATATTGGGGGGAGAAATATATATTGTTTAAATATAACAGTAATTAGAAATATATATTGTTTAAATGTAACAGTAATTAGAAATATATATTGTTTAAATGTAACAGTAATTACAGTAGTGGAGTAATAAAATACTAGATTAAATGAGTAATTAACAGAGTAGGTAAGCTTTAAAAAGTGGACATGGGGTGGGATAGAGAGAATGAGAGTAAATTGGTAGCGGATTTCATTAGTACCAGCTTAAAGTGCCTGCAGTTCACTGCGAGGCACGCCCTGAGAAGTGTGAGAGGAGCCATAGAAAAAAATAAATAAATAAATAAATTAAAAAAAAAAGGATTTTAAAACCCTGCGATCATCTTAACTAAGTAACATGGTGCACTTAATTTAGAAACACAGCCACCCTATATGACAAATTTACCACCCTGATGTTTCCCTATTTAGCTTGTCAGTGCCTGATGCCCCACGGGACAAAGGCACGCACTATAAATAACTTACAACAAAAGCACAGTAAATACAAAGATCCAAAGGCCCATTTGTACACTAGCACCCAATTTGCATATATATGATCCAAGTGTGTAATGAGTATCTTCACAAAAATTAAGTGCCTACCCATTTTCTGGGTACATTCCGAATTGTGTAATAATTTACAGTCAGACCGCCATTGAACGCCACCAGGTGGTGACAGGATGGTGCAGAGGTGTACCATTGGCTCCTCCCACTAGGACACTGAATAATGTGAGAGTAGTGCAGAGAGGTTAGGTCAAGAAAATGAAGAATATGTAAATTCTCAGGTCTCAAGCGCTTCCATTTCATTTCTCGCCAGATACAAAGGACCCAGGGCAGGCCTGAAGACAACGGACAACCAACACCCAATGGCTATGGACTACAGTGGGACATTTTCCCCTCCTGACAGACTTGGTCAGAAGTGTAAGGCGTCAAGCCCTACAAAGCGGTGGCCACCCTGGCAACGAGGGAGCAACGATCAACAGGGCCAACGCAAGAGATTTTCATGAACTGCAAAATAGCACGAACTCTCCCGAGTTAGGGAAACATGGCCATCCCATGGTCCAACGCACACTAGCAACTAGAATAGGGACTGACACACGCATTTCCAAAGTTTAATTGAGTTTCATATTACATTTTTTTGCACCTACAGCTGTAACACTGTTTTGTTTCTTCTCTTTTCCCCGCACATGCAGGTTGTTGCGTATGTATGCTGTTAGAAATGTGTAGGAAATTTCCTTAATGTTATCTTCCATTAGAAACTGTGAGGTCCACTGAGTAAAACATTGTGAAGCATTCCCCCACTCAATTGCCCACCCTATCAAGAACCTCAGACCCCTTAGAGCATGTTTCCCTGAAGTATATTTCCTTGCTTCCATTGAAAAAACAGCCCAAGATTTTCCCTACCCATATTGAGAAATTTTGAACACACGAAATGTCCAGGGGGAGGTTTGATTTTGCCCTTAGTGATTGTTTAGTTCGCGGAGCTTGATGTTACTAACATGTACTAACGTATTAACGCTTTTCTTGCGATTTTCAGGCGGGCAACTTTATCATCTCATCAGCTGCAAGGACCCAGCAGCGTAAGTGGTTATGGGCACGCAAATAAGGACTTTTACCTTCACGATGGGACTATTAATGATGAACGAAATTATGGGGGTGGTACTTTGAAAATTATTTGTAATAATGAGCATTACCGCTGTATCCCCTGCTAACATTCCCTAACCTAAGCAGGAACAGTTACGGCGTCAGTGGGTAAGGAAAAGCTGCTGCTAAAGTAAAGAGAGTTAAGGGCAGACACAAGGGGAGTAAAACATACACATAACACACATATCAGAAGTGACCAACAACATGCACACATGTACAAAATTGGTAGGGACACCACTGGAGAGAGCTGTCCTGACTGTTCTTTAACATATGCCGGAAGAGAATTGATTACAACAGAAATTACTACAGCAGAGCATGACGCCCATGTATGACAAGGTGCGAAGAAGATTGCAAGGGAAGACAGCAACATTGAGATTGGAAATAAATAAATAAATAAATAAATAATAAAAGAAGAAAGAAAAACAAAAGGAGAGAAGAACAAATAAAATAATAAGAGACAAAAATATGATAAGTGCCTAACAGAGTGAGAGAAAAGAGCAAAGATGGTCACTGAAGAAGGACGTATACTGTTAAGGTACCAACGTTATGTTACCAGCACAACAGTGACAAGAAGTGGACAATCATGCTGGATGCAAGAAGGTTGAGAGAAGTTGCGAGATGAGAGCAGGAACATCACTGCTTATGGACTACTATTGAGCACATGCATCCAAAGATCAAGAGAAACTACCACTGAATTGGGGAGGAGAGTGTTGATTGGTGCGCATCAGCATGCCCTTGTTGGTGATGACCAAGGAAGATGTGAAGAGTGACACATTCACCAAGGTGGAAAACAACGGAAGAAGAGAAACAGACAGAGAAGTAAAAAGAGGGGGGAATTACTTCTCGAGCGAGAAAGAAGAATGAGTGGGTGCAGTACAAGCATACCAAAGAATGATCAGCAAAAAATGCATCTGAAAAGAGAAAGCAAAGAACTAGCTAGTGCTTGCATGGTGATGGATGACATCATGACTGCCTGGTTGCTTGAAGGTGATAACGGAAGGACGAGTACCGAGCACAGCACCCTTGTGCAAGATAGAGATACATTGCAAAAGAAGAACAGAAGAAGTTATCGGAATGCAAACAAGAGACATGGTGAAAGGAAGAGCCGGACTAAGATAGCGGTGCGCAACATGGTTCCAGCAGTAATAAAGGTGGCCACTCCCTGTGATCAGAGGAAGTACGAAGGGGAGTGAGTGTGGTGGAACACAGAAGGGGAACACTGCTATATGTACTGTTGATCAACAACAATGCAGAAAATTATGGACACTTCAAGGAATTGGCAAAGATATGCAGACCGGAAGGAGGTGAATGTTGCTTGGTGGTGTGGTCGACAAAGTCGACCAGAGGGGGGACTGAAGAGGGAAAATGGAGACCAAATCCATGCCCCCGCACCCCAAGCGCCCCAGCGCACCCATGAGTGACAAATATGCTGAAACACACCCACTTCACCAACAGTGCAACTTCTATGCTACATTAGAATCAATGCTGCAATATCAGAATCTACAAACACAAAAATCCCTGTTTAAAGGCTTGCAAATGCCTATATGAATTAACATGGTCTAAATGCACAGTGTAAAGCTATGTTTCAGGAAAATTACAGCTAAGTTCATTTCACTCACTGAACACTGAACACTGGCTGCGGGAGCCTTATCAACATTCCTCGCAAAACAAGTCCGACTTGCCAAGGCCGCAAATTCAAGATAAAACTACTTTCTGCAGACAGACATTTTTTAATTATCCACAAATGCGAGTAAATCACGGCAACCCAGTGTGTTTTTTTTCTTTCTGGGAAAGAAAGACATTTTCTCAAGGACACGCACAACATTGAAACATAACTTGTAACAAGCCAGAACCAGGTGCGAACTGCTTGTCCAGCTAAAAAGTTATGGGAACAAAGTCACATTGCAACATGATTAGAATTAGGTAAGGGGGGCTGGCACAGCTAAATCAACCCACTGACGCAGGAGGTAAATATCCAATTATCAGGCTCTCTATAAGTGCTACATATGTAACCCACCACTCTGCAGCCAATAACAGGAGGAGATAGGTTTCTGGGAGCTGATCCAATTCTGTGAGGTCAGCCTGCAGTGTGATTATAAAACTTACTTGCAAGACAGCCCCGGGGGAGACGGCGCCTGAACTCGCGATACACGATGCTTTTCTTTGGCTTTTTTTTCTTTTCTGTGCTTAGAAATAAAGCAGTTTGAAACATGTTGCTGCCTGCTTGGAACTCTGGTGCATTTCTGGGGGCCATATGGGAGGTGTTGGGGCCTCCCATAGCTGGTGAGGATATGGCTGCTGGCCCCCCACTGCCCTGGGGGTGGGGGGGGGATCCAGCTTCTCCCCGACAAGGCCAGTCTGGGCCAAGATCTTTCTAAGCCTATCCCGCCCATGGAAACTTGCTTCATAACTGTGCCCCCTTTGCCCCCCCCCTTTGCTCAGACTAATTTTGACTAACTTATCTATGGGAAGAGCGGCCGCGGGACTGATAAATGGCCGCATGAACGCTTTGTGAAGTGGCCTGTGCTGGTTATGTGCACAATATGTCAGCAAGTCTCCTGCTCCCTACAAGGCAGTTTGACTGTTAACACCAGTAATTGCAGGAGGAGAAGCTCGCTGGACCATAAGTTATATCCCCTGTGCCAGATGTTATTTTCTGCACAATAGTCTCATAGGGAATGCAACATTTCTGGATTGCAATAGAATTATAAAATCACCATATTTTAATTCATTCCTACTCTGAGATTATGGTGTGTGTTTGTGTGCACAACTCCAATGAAGTCATTAACTCTCAGAAGATTGCTTTGACCAAACACTGACAGGCAGTTTGAATGGCAAATTAACAGAGCCCAAAGAGTTTCCATGAGGAGGTGTTTTGGGCAGGCAGAGGCAGGAATGGGTGGCAATGGCCACAGGGATTAGCATGGCCAGGCAATGGGTGGTCAAATAACCAAACAACACCTACAGAGAATATGTCACTCCTCCCTAGGTGTCCTCCAATGCCATTGTTTTGGCTTATTGGTGCAAGCGACACCTAATAGTCCAAACTACAAAGGCCAGCGCTCGAGCAGCAAAGAGTCATCTTTGTTTAAAGAGCGAGCTTGGGTCTGCAGCTTTGCCGCCCCACTGTAAACTAGGAACCAATATGACATGTTTAACGTACAACTGAAACATAATATTAAGTGGGCTGCCAGTACAGTCATTGCTGTACCAGACTTGTTGGCCACGAAAGGAGGAAGGGCGACAAATGAAGGGTTCTCGTGTACGAGATTTCATGCATGTTGCTACGTATAATAATAATGTCCATTCATATGTATATCGCAAAGTTATGTGTCTCTTGGCTTACTCAAGATAACTTATTTTGATGTAACTTTCTATGATACATAGACTTGAGTATCAAAGACTGATTTTAACTCACTCCTGCGACATTGTGTTCTTAGTTGTGCATGCACTTGCGTGTTCTCAATGTCACTGGGCCTACGAAGGTCGCTGTTTTGTTCTCCCCTGTTCCCCTCCCTTGCTTTGTCACGCTCCGAAACACTTGTGTACGAGCGCGATAGAAATAAAATATCAATATCAATTTACGGGGATGTCAATATATAAATGCAAAATTGCAAATTATACCCGCACGTCTTTCGGCCCAAAGGGCAAATCCTATGACCGTCTGTACTTTAAGGATTCCTGGGTAATTAAGGAAAGTTAATGTTGTTACTTAGCGCAAGGCATGCACAATCCTGCCTTTTTTCTATGTAAGATAAACTATCAGCAATGGTCGATTCATTTAATTGCACGAGTATCTGTTGAAGTTGACTCGAGTCATGTAATCCCTTCATTTTTCACATTGGCAGGGGGGCATGGGTTTCAGGGAGAAACAAGGGTTTCGAGGGGGCTTGGAGTAGGACATGGGTTTCCGAGGGGGGGCTGCCAAGACTGCCTGTGCCCCAGGCCCCAGAAACTGTTAAGATGGCCCTGGCTCTCAGACCAACAGGAGGGACACAGGAGGATAAGATAAGACGTGTTTTACGTGAGCATGAAAGACGAGCATGGGTCCAGGCCAAACAGAGCATTGCGCAATGACTAGATAAATATGCCCTGATGTCTAAAAGCGGACAGGTGAAAGGGCAAACCACGTAACAGTCCATAGTCCACTTGCTGTTTGCACAAACGTTAAATAAACACTTGCCTGTACATTTTTCTAGTTTGTAAAAAAAAAGAATGTGACCTAAGCTCCAGTGTCACTGGCTCTTTGAGAAATAATAGAAAGCGTCCAGCGTGGAAAGACAGCATTGCAGGGGAAAGGGTTCTAGTGCACTGGCACGGGAGGACTACAGGTTACGGCTGAGAGAGAAGAATAGCATATTTGTAGTAGAGCAATACATATACAATCTACTTCTGCAGGCTCCCGCATTTCCCTGTTCGTCTTCCACAGTACTTAGATAGCCTTGGGTAGAAGTTTGGTCTGCTCTGTAATACAATATAAACAGCTACTTGGCTAAGACGTAAACCCCAACCATATGCATGTAGAAAGATCTTCTTCTTCTTCTTCTTCTTCTTCTTCTTCTTCTTCTTCTTCTTCTTCTTCTTCTTCTTCTCCTTCTCTTTCTTCTTCTTCGACTCCTTCTTCTTCTTCGTCTCCTTCTTCTTCTCCTTCTCTTCCTCCTTCTCCTTCCTTTCTCTTTTTCTCCATCTCCTCCTCCCCTTCTTCTCCTTCTCCCCCTCCTTCTCTTTCTCCCCTCCTTCTCCTTCTTCTTCTACTTCTTCTTCTCCGTCTCCTTCTTCTTCTCCTTCTCTTCCTCCTTCTCCTTCCTCTTTCTCTTTCTTCTCCATCTCCTCCTCCCCTTCTTCTCCATCTCCCCCTCCTTCTCCTTCTTCTTCTACTTCTTCTTCTCCATCTCCTTCTCTTCCTCCTTCTCCTTCTTCCTCTTCCCCTTCTTTGCCTTCTCCTCCTCCCCTTCTTCTCCTTCTCCCCTCCTTCTCCTTTTCCTTCTCCCCCTCCTTCTCCCTCTCCTCCTTCTTCTTCTCAGTACTTATAGTAGGACTCCCACCATCAGCATGCTGTCATCACAGGATCTCTCATCACTGCAACCCCTAGTACCTCTCCGCCTCTGCCATGCTGCATTTAATTATCACGCCTATCCAACACATGTTTTGGTTTTATGATGTAAAGCAACATTGTTAATATGCGCATCAAATGTGCATGCTTGTTTTCTTAGGTCTGGCTAGAAGGAGGGTCCCCTCATTCCGAAGTTCTAATAGTATTGTATGCTGTAAACCATATGCTATATAAAAATAAATAAATAAATAAAAATTTAAGAAAAGGAAGGGTTTACATGAATGTAAACATGTCCCACGCCAGGAATTGCTGACAGGCAACATTTCAAATAACACTATGGGCCAGAAGCGTTTCACAATGGCTCAGTCCCAAAGCAGCACTGCTTTCAGTTCGTATGAGTGCTCGCCTACACTAAACACAACATTGTAAAAAGTGCAGTCGTGCCATGTTTAAGATCGTGTGCAGTGGGGACACTATGAACAAGATACACAGGGCCTGCTTTGCACCGCGTTTTCTCAATGGGATTGCACCATTGTGAAGCGCTTTTGTAAATCAGCCCCGGTTTTCTGAGTTCGAGTTTATGGAGCACAAAGCCACACTTATTGACTTTCTCATTACTGCAAAGACTAGTTTCAAAGGATACGATAATTTGCTTTGAGAAAAGGCTATGATCTTTTATACTTTTAGGGAGCCATTTGTGTGCTGTTGCTTTTATCTGCAGGACTTGTGGATGCCTCGCAATCGCACTCTAGCAATTCTTTACTTTCAGTGCCATCCTTCTAATGAGCTGTTACTTGTTCTTCCCACTCAGCCTTGCTAAAAGTTCAACCCGTGAGAAAGGGGAGCAGGAACTTATTGAGGCCACAGGAAATGTACAGCTGCACTTTCACATCTTAAATATAGCATTTCAATTTGTAAATTGCATGGTGCAATATATAATACAAAATATTCTTGTGATCTTTTTAAATGCAATGCTATTCAAGGAAAGATAACATTTGAAACCTCACTCATAAGTGTCCCGTGATAAAGTCGCCTGGGAAGTGGCCGCCAGGTGGCGACATTTCCCCCAAAATGCACCCTCATTAAAATCAAACACTTTCCACAAATATTCTATGATAGGAGTTTATAATATAAAATGATACCCCTTCTAGAATATTTAGGGAAATTATTTTAGGGGTCAGGAAAAAGAAAGTCACCTACCTCTCGAATTTTTCCAGGCAACATTATCACATGGAAGCCGGCATAGAGCTAATAATTGCCAAGTTACTTCTACTAAGCCCGAGCCTCACTGGTCCATACAAAACAGTATCAATTCAGTACACGTGAGTTTGACCCTCTTTATCCCTCTAATTTTAATCTGAACCAACTCTCACGCCAGACTAACACATGAGGCCAGTAATGACTCAGCATACAGGACATGGACAGTACTACACAGAAACAACCGATCCACCAACAAGCATTCGTGCGCACCAATCGGAAAAAAAATGCAGACAGGACTAGTTTGTTTTCACTCAATGGGTTCCGCTTGGTGTGGGAGACCCTCTCTCCCTAGCAGAAGAAAGTCAAGTATCCAATCCGAAGTCTTTGACAAGACACTCGTCTTTCAATTCTTTAGTATTTGTTTCCTGGCCGCCATCATGGCCCAGTGTAAACATTTTGTAGTGGGGATTGAGAGGACCGACTTTGGATAGAAGCAGCCCAAGAAAAACAGTAAGGGGCTCTTTGGACCATGTCTCCGTTATCATCTGCACCCTATGCAGGACATCCTCCAAAAAGGGCGCCATTTTCTTTTGTGACCAAATCAAATGTCAATTGTGGCCCATTTGCTTTTTCTCCTTAGTCCGACTTCAGGTCAGTGAAAATGGAAGAAATATTCCACTGGTGTGACGTCACGCCGGGAAGTATGGCATTTTCTCTGCCTACCCAGGTCTGATCAAACTCGTGGAAGGTAGTCAAGGGTAACCACGCAGTCGTAAAAGCTCAGCAGTGGTCCTGTGACTCTGAGAGATCAACTGTAGGAGCAATGGACTGTGCTGTCTGTGCCCGGCACAATCCCATGACTGCAGCACTGTCAAATTGAAACACACTTTCAGTGGCTGTGATCGGAGGGAGAATACATGGGGATTGTTAGTGTTGAGGTAGGACCACAACATTCCTTTCGCTGTTTGTGTGGGGATAGGTGAAGGAAGCAACACAAACGAGTTGGGGGATGTTGGCTGGGCTTCGTCCATCCTTTCCTTTACTTTTTGGTGTGCTGGAGGCTGTCAGAGGCTAAGGAAACGAGCAGTGATGGCAGGGTGGCGGGAGGAAGGTAGTCCAGGGAGGTGAGCTGGGTGGCCAGTTAGTTTCCTCTTTCATTTGTATGTATATATTTATTTGTAGTTGATATACAATGCACAACTAACAATGTCATAGTCTTGAATTCATAGAATCTGTTGGGCAAGAACCCCCGGTTTCCTCAAGCACTCTGACCCCTGGCCTCTACAGAGAGCCCCTATTTCACTGTCTCTCTGTGACAGTATCACACCCTACATCTCTCTCTCTCTCTCTCTCTCTCTCTCTCTCTCTCTCTCTCTCTATCTATCTCTCTCTCTATCTCTCTCTCTCTCTCTCTCTCTCTCTCTATCACTTAGGGATCATGGAATTGGTAAACGAGGGAAGGGGGCAGACTGGTGAATCCATTTATTATCCTGAGCGAAGTGCTAAGTGATGTGGGAGGCTAGAAAAATCACAGGCACTCATTTCATCTTCCTTAGTATATTGACTGGAGCCATTTTAAACCTCACTCTATCTTGCTCAGTGTGCCTGCTGGAAATGTTGCCCATCGGGGTAATGCCCATTGGGCAATGAATGGAATTTGTCATGCATTTTTCTCAGAACTCTATTACAGTGTCTCCAAAGGCCTCACATCCCTGTCACACAGTAACAGGAGAAGCATGCCCCTCCACACCCCCCAAATGCCCTCTGACCTAGGTGTTGAGGCAGCTCCCTAACCTGGGATTCATAATGATGCTGGAACCCGGCAGGGGGTTCTTTCCAGGGAGGTCAATGAGAAGAGGAGGAGGGAAGATAAAGAGTGGTATGTGGATTCCAAGGAGTGTGCCACGACAGTGCGTGCACCGTCCTGTGGCTTAATGCTGGTCTCAAAGCTATAGGATGAGCAATTCAAGGAAACTGTAATGTCAGATTTGCCCTTTCAGAATGTATCTAGGTACTGATATCTTCCAGATCACGTTTGAAAGCTCTGGGCAAGAGCCAAAGAATTAACAATGGCACAATACAATAGAACGAATGGTTCCCTCACAAACGAGAAAGAGATGTGTTGCCACAGAGGCAAGACATGTGAAAGCTTCACACATCAGGTCCATGCAGCCCCAGGCCTAGATGCTCTTACCCTTGACCCCAGAGTGTAGTAGAGGAATGGCAAATGATCAATGGGATGTGTGTCAACGAGACTCTCCACTTATGTGTGGATTCCCAATAAGTCTGCCTCTTCTGTTCTGCAGAAACCATTCTTAGGCACTGAAATGACCCAGTTCCAGAAAAGACCATATGCTCTGTGGAAACCGATGAAGGAGGATCACAACCCCTTCCCAGCAACGGCATAGCATATGGCGTCATGTCATCGTGTGCTGGCAGCTCATTTGCAGACAAACTGGCTATCTGGGGGCACTTTGGATTGGGAGTCGCAGTGCTGACCGGCAGCTGCTGATGTCTCGATTGTTGCCGGCAAGGGCCGGAGTTCATTTATAGCTCTGCGATAGGAGCAGTGAAGGAGAAGTCCCAATGCAGGGGGAAGCCGGAATGGAGACTTATCGGCAGCTACTCGCCAGGGGAGATTTAATCTATATAACTGGTACAGAGTTGCTGTTTGGCTTCTGTGGGGTTTGTGGATTAAAATGTGTTTGGGTGCAGTTGGAGGCTGTTGGTGAATAGCTGTTCCATTACACGCCATTATCACAAATGCATCTTCCCTTTATAAAAAAGAAATAATTTGCACTAAAAAGGAAGCCTACAATACAAGAATAAGTAATGCAAGTTCCAATACCAAAGAATTATTCACCATCCTGAAGGAGTTAGAAAATCCCAATCCACCTACAGACATATCCGTGAAGGATCAACCCTGGTGCACTAGCATCCAAGATGCCCTTGCAAACAAAATTACTGGCCTACAAACTAAAATTGGAAATAAAAGACTACAACTCTCTAATAGTAGCCCCACCCCTAACCCCCCTATCCCTAGTCCACCTACCACCCCTAACACTAACGATGGCTTCACCTTCAAAAAAGTAACCGTACTAGAAGTGCAAAAAATCATAACCTCCCTCAAACCGTCAAATTGCAAAGGGGACAGCTGTCCTGCACAGATTATAAAAGATGCAGCAAGAGACCTTGCCCCTTTCATTTCCAAGCTCATAAACGTGTCATTCTCCATCAATTCGGTACCCAACAATTTGAAACAGTCTTGGGTCCTCCCGCTACTAAAAAAACAGACCTTGGACCCAGCCATCCCCACAAATTACAGGCCTATCACAACCGTTCCCTTCCTGTTAAAAATCCTTGACAGGGTTGCTTACTTGCAAATTCAGCATTACCTAGAGTCCAACCAATTACTTTGATTGCGTCAGTTTGGCTTCCGGCCTCAACATGGAACAGAAACGGCCCTTGTTGATCTTAAAAGTCAGATTGACGAAATCAAAGATAAGGGTAAGGCTGCCATCCTACTCCTTTTAGATCTCTCAGCAGCCTTCGACCTGGTCGACCATAAAATACGGTCACGATGCCCGCTCCCGGGGAGCCGGCTCAGGCCCTGCATCCCTGAAAGCAGACATCAAGTCCCCGGGGAAGGTCCCAGCAACCCCTTATAGGGGCCCTTTGGACAGCGTCCTGGCGCCTATGGCGCCAGGCTCATAGAAAACGTCAGTCCTGGCGCCATAGGCGCCAGGCTCATTATGAAAGTGTTTGGGTGCACTTACCTGATGTAGACTATGCTGCAGAACCCCGGCCTCCTTGAGGCCTGAAAGGAACTACTTTACCTGTGGGACTCATTTACCACCCGGGCGTGGTCGGGGAAGGATACATACCTGATTGGAGGAAGGACACATTCTAGGAACTTCTTCCAAGGCTATTTAAACCACACCCGATCAGCCACACGTGCTTCGCGTTGTTCTGCATCTAGCAGCTGGACGCTCACCGTGTCTGCTCCTGCATCTTGACTTCTGCCGCACCTGCCAGCATCCTGAATCACCTGCAAAGGAAGGGAACAAGAGAACAGAAGAAGGAAAAGACCTCACCTGCTAAATCTGCATCCCAGAGACATTTAGCCGACAATCCTGAAAAGGAAGACATTTATTTTTAAAAGCACATCGCATCGATCGCTGCAGCGCCGCATTCTACTCACATTTACAGGGCACCTCCATGTTCAGCAACGACCATCCGGATTCGCAGTCGCGCCCCCGCGCCTAGGGAGAAAAAGACAAGAACAAAGGTGAGAGAAAGAAGGGAAAAGGGAAGCTAAAACTTAATGTCAAGACTTACCTGTTGGGTCATTCCCTTTTCATTTCGGGTCCGCGCCGCATCCAGGCATTTTTGGACCCCGGCCCCTAAGGGGAAAAAGACATCAGCGTTAATGAGTGAATGAAAAGACATTACCAAAACACTCATTAAGACTTACCTGATTTCCACAAGGATTTCACCACTCACCTCGGGTCGGTGCCTGTTCCCCGGCATTCCGTACCCCGGCCCCTATGGGGAAAAAAGACACTAGCATTAGAACATTAATGCATGGACACAAGGGGAACCACTTATAGAAAAACTTACCTGGAAGCCAAGCAAGTTTGGTTCTCACCCATCTGAAAATCCAGTGACGTAACTGGATACCAACGCGCCCCTGCATCAGAAGCAGGATGGAGAGCTCGTCCTTCCAGACCCTAAGGTGAGACGCTACGGGGAAGCACAGAAGGGTTTTGAGGAGGGTGAGAGGGGTAAGTGGGAGGCCGCTTGCATTACCCCGCAGACAGTTAACCCCCTATTCTCACCTACAGAAGGATACTTCTGCGAGTCAGACAAGCCAGATCTGGGGCCCGGTCCAGTCCGTCTTCCGAACCCTGCGCATCACCTTAGACGAGGTCACAGCAGCGCGAACCAGAACAGCGCCCCCGTGGGAGTCAGGTGAGCGTTACAGAACGCAAAGCCTTCCTACAAATTCCCACCCAGGCGCTATGGAAACTTCTGAGACTGATCAGTTGGCCCAATTACTGGGGGAATTACGGGCCGAAGTACATGCCGCTCGTCAAGAGACTAATGCCCTCAAGAGGGAATTAATAATATCAAAGGAAAGAACTGATGACCTGGCCAGACAGCTTTTGCAAGGTCAAGCTGGACAAACTCCTCTACCCTGTTCCGGAGGGAGCCCCGCTCCTGTGGTTCCCAGTAACCCTGTGCAGATTAATCTACCTGGAAACATGCCGCTGGCCCCACCTGAACGCTTTGCTGGGGACCCCAAACGATTCGCCGTATTCATGAATCAGTGTCGTTTGCACTTCCTATGCAGACCTGGGGCCTTCCCTAATGATCAGACCAAAGTAGCCTTTGTATTGTCATATCTCAGCGGCTGCGCTGCCGATTGGTCAGTTCCACTGGTTACTCAAGATGACCCGATTCTCCGTGATTTTCAAGGATTTCAAGCAAGCATGGAAAGGTTATTTGCTCGACACTCTCAGGGGCAGGCTCTGGATGACGAACTTCTATCCCTGCGACAGGGCAATCAGGACCTCCTATCCTATATTGCAACCTTTATTAGACTAATTGTGGAAACGGGATGGCCAGAGGATAAAAGAGTCACGTTATTTTATCGAGGTCTACGTGGAGAATTTAAAGATGTCTTGGCCCAAGTTGTAAATCCGCCCCAAGAATGCACAGAATATATAGACTTAGTGGTCCAATTGGATCACAGACTTCAAAACAGAAAAACAGATCGGTCCAGGTTTGAGACCCAGGTGTTGGTTAAGACCCACGCTAACCCCAAGGAGTTGATGTCTCTGAGCCTATGCAAATTGGAGGGGTTAAAGAACCCTTAACTCAAAAGGAACGTGAAAGGAGGCAGCAGTTAAAATTATGTCTTTATTGTGGGAACTCTGGACACTTTCTACGAGATTGCCCGGCAAAACCACCCGAAAAGCGGTAGGAGCCGCTGATAAAAACCATGAAGACTCTGTTTCGGGAAACGACTCAGCCCGACAAGCGTAGGGGTCCGCTTGCCGAGCTTGAAAACTAACTCTCAGACCTCGCATTTCTTTGTGCCAATGGTTCTCGTAGATCCAGAAAAGCCTAAGCGGTTGCATGCAATAAAGGCATACATCGATAGGTGGGGCTATTGGAAACTATGTGGATCGTGAATTGGCTTCTAGGATTAACCTCCCTCTCCGTCCTAAAACCAGCAAAGATGTCATCACCACAGTCGATGGAACTGAAATTGCCTCTGGACCGGTAACACATTCCACTACTGGGGTGACTCTTATTGGTCCTGACGGCCATCGGGAGGCAGTTGTGTTTGATGTAATCAAGGCTCCACAGTTTCAGGTTATTCTTGGAATTCCTTGGTTAGAGACACATAATCCTCGAATTGATTGGCGAGCTAAGAGAATAACCTTCCCGGATTGTGCACAAACATGCTACCCAGAAAACCTGAAGATTAATCTAGCATCTGTAACCTCTGCCTCCATGCAATTACCTCCGGAATACCAGGACATTCAGGACGTCTTCCAAAAGGAACAGGCCAACACGTTACCTCCTCACCGATCGTACGATTGTCAAATCGATCTGGTGCCCGGTGCACAACCCCCTTGTAGCAGGATTTATGCCCTTACCGAACCTGAGAACCTGCATTTGAGACAATATTTGGATCAATACCTCGCCAATGGTTTTATTCGCCCGTCAAAGTCCCCGGCATCCTCGGCTTTGTTCTTCGTGCCTAAAAAAGAAGGTGACATTAGAACTTGTATCGATTACCGCGCATTGAACCAGATAACGGTTAAAAACCGTTATCCTCTGCCTCTGATTCCTGAACTCCTTGACCAGGTGAAGGACGCTTGCATATACACCAAGTTAGATCTCCGGGGGGCATATCATCTGGTGCAAGTAAAAGAAGGCGACGAATGGAAAACAGCCTTCCGTACAAAATATGGATTATTCGAATACCAGGTAATGCCTTTCGTGTTGTGCAATGCGCCTGCTGCCTTCCAATTCTTCATGAATGATGTCCTTCGGGAACTCATCGATGTTTGTGTTGTCGTCTATATCGATGACATTCTAGTGTACTCCTCTTCGGAATCTGATCACAGAAAACACGTTAGAGCAGTTCTGGAAAAACTGCGCCAACACAAACTATTTGCTAAACTGGAGAAATGTGTTTTCCATACCACAGAAGTTGAGTTTCTCGGTTTCATCCTGACACCCAAAGGAGTCCGAATGGACTCAAGAAAAGTGGATGCCATCCTCAAATGGCCATCACCTAGCTCTGTAAAAGGGGTTCAAAGCATGCTCGGCTTTGCCAATTTCTATCGCAGGTTTATCCCGGAATTTTCACGCATAGTACAACCCATTACTGCACTCTTAAGGAAAAGGAAGAAGCCGAGCAGGCCTTCCAGGATTTAAAAGCTAAGTTTACCTCCGCACCTATATTGAAACACCCACGTCCAGATCTCCCGTATGTCGTCGAAACTGACGCATCCAGCCTAGCCATGGGAGCAGTTCTGTCTCAAAGAGATCCTGAAACCAACCAACTGCATCCCGTAGCATTTTGGTCCAGAAAATTCTCGGCACCAGAGATTAATTACGCAATCACTGACAAAGAACTGTTAGCCATAAAGTCCGCTTTTAAAGCCTGGCGGCATTACGTGCTTGGCGCTCGACATACCATCACGGTGATCACTGATCACCGGAATTTACAGTATTTGAAAACCGCCAAGGCTCAGTCATCACGGCAGCTCCGATGGGCTTTGTTTTTCGCTGAATTTGATTTCGTGATTACCTATCGACCTGGCTGCAAGAACAGCAAAGCAGACGCCTTATCCCGAATTGGAATGGGAGAATCTGATACAAACTCAGAACCAGTACCAATAATTTCCGAACAGAGAATTCTAGGCATGACTTCGTTACAGACGCTTGAAGACATTCAAGTCAGAGTGAAACAACTCCTGGACCCTACAGTCCTACAGGATTGGATACAAAAGGGATCAGACTTTACCATAGATAATGGTTTACCTTATTACCAAGGACGCTTATTCCTGCCGCACAAGGATTTATACGAACTAGTTATTTCAGGTTATCATGATACATTAATAGAGGGACACCCCGGTATTGCCAAGACAATGGAAAAGGTGAAACGACAATTCTGGTGGCCCTCTTGGCGAAAAGATGTTAAATCTTTTGTGATGTCCTGTGGTGTTTGCGCCCAAAATAAAGGTCAAAAGAAAAGACCAGCCGGTCTCCTTCAACCTCTAGACATACCGCCAGCACCCTGGCACACCCTATCAATGGATTTTATTACGGACTTGCCTCCTTGTTCGGGATACAATACTCTTCATTCCTTTGAAAGGTTTACCTTCAGCTTCTGTCCTAGCCAAAGAATTTCTCGAAAATATTGTTCGGCTACATGGATTCCCATCTATACTAATCTCTGACCGGGGAAGCCAATTCATTTCCCACTTCTGGCGCAAATGTTGTCAACTGGCACAAATCGACGTAAGATTATCGACCAGTCACCACCCTCAGACCGATGGTCAGACCAAGAGGACAAATCAGACCCTTGAGCAGTACTTACGGTGTATGTTACAGCAATCTGAAAGCAACTGGAAAGACATTCTTTGGATAGCCGAATACGCATATAATAATTCAGTACACTCTGGAACTGGCCATAGTCCTTTTTATACCTTGTTTGGACATCACCCTCGAACCTCAAACCTCGACTCACCTCAGAACCTCAGAGTGCCCGCAGTAGAACATCTGCATTCTACCATTACCCGAGCCTTCAAAGAGGCAACCACGCATTTACAACAAGCCAAGAGAAAATACAAGGAGAATGCTGACCTACATCGGAGTGAAGCACCTCCGTATCAGATTGGGGATCAAGTGTGGTTAGCTACCAGACATTTACCGCTCAAAGGGCCTCGAACTTTTAACCCAAAATATCTGGGACCTTATTCTATTATGGCAATAATTAACCCAGTAGCGGTTAAACTTGATTTACCAGCTAATATGCAAATTCACCCTGTTTTTCATGTGTCACTTCTGAAACCAGTGGTCCCGGAACCCGACTACTCAAACCTCCAGAACCTATTCAAATAGATGGGGAACCCGAATTCGAAGTGAAGTACATTTTAGATTCAAAAATGTTTAGGTCAAAGCTTTTCTACCTAATTGATTGGAAGGGGTACGGACCTCAGGAGAGGTCGTGGGAACCCAGTGACCATGTGCATGCACCTCGATTAGTCAGGAAATTCCACCGACTCTTCCCAAACAAACCAAAACCCCCGGAGGGAACAACCTTGGGAGGGGCCCTGGGGGGGAGTGCTGTCACGATGCCCGCTCCCGGGGAGCCGGCTCAGACCCTGCGTCCCCGAAAGCGGACATCAAGTCCCCGGGGAAGGTCCCAGCAACCCCTTATAGGGGCCCTTTGGACAGCGTCCTGGCGCCTATGGCACCAGGCTCATAGAAAACGTCAGTCCTGGCGCCATAGGCGCCAGGCTCATTATGAAAGTGTTTGGGTGCACTTACCTGATGCAGACCATGCTGCAGAACCCCGGCCTCCTTGAGGCCTGAAAGGAACTACTTTACCTGTGGGACTCATTTACCACCCGGGCGTGGTCGGGGAAGGATACATACCTGATTGGAGGAAGGACACATTCTAGGAACTTCTTCCAAGACTATTTAAACCACACCCGATCAGCCACACGTGCTTCGCGTTGTTCTGCATCTAGCAGCTGGACGCTCACCGTGTCTGCTCCTGCATCTTGACTTCTGTCACACCTGCCAGCATCCTGAATCACCTGCAAAGGAAGGGAACAAGAGAACAGAAGAAGGAAAAGACCTCACCTGCTAAATCTGCATCCCAGAGACATTTCGCCGACAATCCTGAAAAGGAAGACATTTATTTTTAAAAGCACATCGCATCGATCGCTGCAGCGCCGCATTCTACTCACCTTTACAGGGCGCCTCCATGTTCAGCAACGACCATCCGGATTCGCAGTCGCGCCCCCGCGCCTAGGGAGAAAAAGACAAGAACAAAGGTGAGAGAAAGAAGGGAAAAGGGAAGCTAAAACTCCATGTCAAGACTTACCTGTTGGGTCATTCCCTTTTCATTTCGGGTCCGCGCCGCATCCAGGCATTTTCGGACCCCGGCCCCTAAGGGGAAAAAGACATCAGCGTTAATGAGTGAATGAAAAGACATTACCAAAACACTCATTAAGACTTACCTGATTTCCACAAGGATTTCACCGCTCACCTCGGGTCGGTGCCTGTTCCCCGGCATTCCGTACCCCGGCCCCTATGGGGAAAAAGAGACTAGCATTGGAACATTAATGCATGGACACAAGGGGAACCACTTATAGAAAAACATACCTGGAAGCCAAGCAAGTTTGGTTCTCACCCATCCGAAAATCCAGTGACGTAACTGGATACCAACACGCCCCTGCATCAGAAGCAGGATGGAGAGCTCGTCCTTCCAGACCCTAAGGTGAGACGCTACGGGGAAGCACAGAAGGGTTTTGAGGAGGGTGAGAGGGGTAAGTGGGAGGCCGATTGCATTACCCCACAGACGGTTAACCCCCTATTCTCACCTACAGAAGGATACTTCTGCGAGTAAGACAAGCCAGATCTGGGGCCCGGTCCAGTCCGTCTTCCGAACCCTGCGCATCACCTTAGACGAGGTCACAGCAGCGCGAACCAGGCCAGCGCCCCCGTGGGAGTCAGGTGAGCGTTACAAATACTCTGCAACCACCTCTCCTCGGCCGCCCACTTTTCCCCCTCTGCTGTCATGTGGATACAGTCCTTCCTGGCCAATAGAACTATGAGAGTCTTCTCTCCGTTGGCAGCAGCAGACCCCATCCCTATCACCTGCGGTGTCCCACAAGGCTCTTGTGTTTCACCCACCCTATACAATATCTTTACAAAGCCCCTCTTTGATAAACTGGATCGTCTGGGTGTCACCTACACTAATTACGCGGATGACACCCAGATACTCCTCACCATCTCGGGCAACTACAATACCGATGTAGCCAGGATCAATGAAATCTTCTCTGTCATTCAGGCATGGATGGCCACACATGGCCTCTGCCTGAACGACGAAAAGACTGAACTGCTCATTGTTGGTTCTCCGTACAACCTACAAAAACTCAGTCCCAACTATTCCAACATCACAATTGATGGCAATACCATCCCGGTCGCAAAAAACGTGAAAACACTTGGCTTCTACCTCGATGCCAATATTAACCTCACTAAGCAAGTCAACTCAACAGCCTCAGCCACGGCCTATACAGGAAAACTAATTGGAGCTTCTAGACCATTTCTTTCCTATAACAGCTGCCTCACACTAGCTAGAGCTCTTATACAATCTAAACTAGATTACTGTAATAGCCTCTACTTAGGGGCTAACCAAGCGATAATTAGTAAACTCTAAGTCCTTCAAAATAATGCGCTACGGGCAGCGCTAAACATTCCCAGGCGTGAGCACATCTCTGCCACCAGAACCTCATGCAAATGGCTCACTATCCAACACAAAATTGATCTAAAAACCCTCTGCCTCACTTACAAAGCTCTCAATCATCTAGCCCCCCCCACCTGACTAACACATTCACCATGAAATCTTCCATCAGAACCACGAGATCTTCCAATACCTTATGCCTCACAGTACCCAGATTTAACTCTAAAAGAGCCGGAGGTTCGAGCTTCACTGTCCTCGCCTCCCACATGTTTGTGGAACGCCCTGCCACTGAATATTAAGTCATCCAAATCCTTCCAGTCGTTCAGGAAACTTACCATTGGGTGGCTTTTGACAAAAGTCAACCTTTAAATTAGACTTAGCTATAAATTGTACATATTGCACATGTCTCATTTTTGTCTTTATTGGTTGCTATTACCTCCACTCTCTGTATATTCTGTATATAACTGTTATTCAACTATTACTGCTTATTACCATGTATTGTGCCTTGTAACTTGTACTAAGCGCCCTTTTACTCCCGAGTCCGGAGCGCTATAGAAATAAATAAACAAACAAACAAACGCCCACCGTCCACTTATAGCGACTTCCTCCTCCCCTGCTCTGGACTGGTTTGGTCCGTTTCCCTCTTGACTCCTCTTTGTTGGGTTCTCTCTTTGATGGCACCTGTTGAGATTCATGCTCTGCCAACACTGGACCTCCCCCGAGTCACCTGTTAGGGATATGAGGTGACTGTGGGACTTGGAGACACTGGGGATCTTTTATGATACCCCTTTTAAGTTTCTTTTTGGACCATCCACCTCAAACTAGCTCAGTTTTCCCAGAGGATGTCATCAGCTTCGTTGAACTATTCTGTCTGTTTTAATCTTCTGTGGGGTGTATGTGTGGTTGCTCAGAGTCTAATGAAGTCGTACTTTCTCACCGTAGACGCCCACCCTGGTGCGTTTCTTTGTCTCCAGCGTTGTCTCTTAACTTTACAAAATAATGCTCGTACAATACTGTCTTGTTCTACTGTTGTTTCTTATGCCTGTCTGTGTGGTAATTGTGTCATTTCTTTGAACCTTCCTTCAAGCGCCAACAAGCCTCTTAAGAGGCACATGTGCACTCTCTAAAACAATAAATAAACAGATCAGAGTGGAAACCGTTTGGCCAAAGAACCATCACCTGGAATTTCAAAGCAAGGTTACTGGGACGGTCCCTTGCAGATGAGGTGGCAATATGGGCTCTGACGTGGGATGTTCAAGCATGGTAGCCATTGAGAAAGGGTGTTTATGGAATATTGTCTCACAGAAGCACATTATTCCACTTCATCCTTATTAAGTCCAAATAAACTTGTAGGACCTCCACACAAGTATTATGTGTATTACACTTGGCTTGAACTCTCACGATACAACATTTTCAAATACTGGCCAATAATTAGCTACCATCAATAATTACAATCTTCCTTTAGTTGCCAAAAAAGATCAATGCAACATCCAATAAACGATAGGTTCGGCTACCATTATAACTACACCGGAACAGCCATCAAGGTTTGTAATACTTACACAGGATACTTTTCCGTATATGATGAACACTGTACCCAACACTGTAGTAAGGACTGATTCTATTCCTCACCCCTCCACAGGGAGATATTGTACTTTGAAAAGGTATGCTAGCCAATTTACTGGCCATGTTGTGTTCACCCTCAAATCCCTGGTTGAACATCATTTCATGAAATAACAACACACTGTCAGCAAATTATATTTTGTAATCTTGGAACGCACACCCAGGCACCCAAGATGATTGCATCGAGAAAAACGTTAGTACAGAATGAATCTCAATCAATCCACCTTTTATCCAGCTTAATCACCAAGTGGATGAATGAGATAGTCACATATCTAGATGTTTTTTAAATAATCAACATCACAAATAGGGGTACCATGAAGGACCACTGGAAGACTAGAGTCAAGACTGTGGAAGGTAACTCACCGAGAATCAAACATTGTTCTAGTATGTCTCATGGTGATTGCTGGAAATGTGTAGTTCTTTTGATTATTTTCTGATTGATGTTGTTTTGTATGGTATACTCTTTCTTTCTCATCCCCATTCTGCACCCACAACCACTCCCTCACCCCCTCTCACCTTCCTACCTTCTCCTTCCTCCCCCTTTCCCTCCTTTTGCCTATTCCATCACCAATCCTTTCTTCACTCTTCACATTCTTGCTATCCTTGTACTTTTTTGTCTTTATCTTTTTTTCTGAATTAGTTGCATTTTGAGTTCATTATTTTGGACATAGGTTTACGACGTATTCCTCTCGCGCCCAGTGGGGAATTACAAAGCTTAGAAGGATGATAAAGGAGCCACAATTGGAATATGTTTCCCACAAGATCTTTACAAGACTAAACAGAAGCATTTGCCTTAGGGTCAAGAATGTGTACAAAATGTAAGTAAAACCTGGTCAGGAAAGTCTTGCCCAAAACATACATCAGTTTGTCCTCTGAGGTTTCAGGAAAAATGCATACACAAATTATTTCAGTTCTCATTAAGGTAAACTCCTGGTCCCTCCAAGCAGCTTAACATAACAAAACCTAAATGTGGAGGTATGTGCTTGGTATCCCAAACAAAACATGAAGAATTTCTAAGGCAAAGTACTCTCTTTGTTCTTTCTATATTATAGTCAATAAAGCGCTCTGGTGTTCGCTGCTTTGTTGTTGATTTCTTGTGCTACTAGGGAATGGTGGGGAGCCTAGGGAACTGGAGCTTGAGGGTTAATTCTGCAGTTAGTGTGAGGATGGAGCTGGCATTAGCCTAAGGTTTGGAGACTTGACAACCATCTCCCACAGTTGTGTACTGGCTCTATTGCCTCCCAGCAACCTCACTGTCCCCCTCAATGTACAACCATGAGCTTGTTCCTGGGGGCCATTCACGTGTTCCTTCATTCTCTCAGCCTTTATCATTGTGCTTCACCTCTGGCTTGCTCTTTTATGTGTGCCATGCTTCCCAGTGTATCTTCTCAAAACCTTCTCTCCGTCTTTCTGCTTTTCTCTACTACCTCTGATCTCTCTTTCCTGCTTATCCCATATTCTATGCCTGGTGATTCTCGGCTTTATCTGTCTACTCTGGTCATGCTTTCAACTTCACTATCTGTCTCTTCCAACTTTCTGGGTCCTTCTCTATTGCAGCCTTCCAGTTCTATCTCTTTTCACAACCTCTTGGGACTCTTCCCCAGCTTCCTATGTTTTCCTCTCCCCAGACTTCGGTGTCACTCTCTTTCTCCAGTCTCTTGGGTTTCCCTCTCTAACACCCCTGGGCTTCTCTTACCACAGCCTCTTCTGTTTCTCTTGTTAAAGGTGGTCAGGGGGTTTGTATCCTTCACCCTAATTACCAGCAGAAAACCCTGCGGCCTATCAAAATTTCCCCCACCACAAGAACGTAAGACTCAGCCATGGGGCAAAGTTACAGTCTTTTATTAGCAATCAAAAGTAGACAGGGATCACACCAGAAAACAATTATCCTCCAGAGCTCTCGAATTTCGAGCCTGCGGTGTGTGGTTTTGTACAGTTATTACATCACAAATTCAGGTTTCATCCAACAAACCTATCAGCCGATTACATTGGCCAATTTGAGCTAGTTACATATAGAGAATCTATAGGTTAGTCCTACGATTGGAGAACCATTTCTAGGAGCTCCCGCTGAGACCACCCCTACTAATACTAGACTACAATGTTGCAGGGTTGCAGAGAGACCATTGGCCCTTGCAACAAATGACCCACCCTCCCATTAAAGTCAAATCTGGATTGGTCAATGTGCGTCCTCCCATCCCTGGGACCCTGGACAGTTACCAGGCTAAGTGTACCTTTTCAAGGCAATGGGAATGGACATGGAGGTGTGAAGTGTTCCTAATGTTGCCATTCTATGATCATCTAAGCCTGTGAGAGTGCATTCAGTTGAACATCCAACTGCAACACTTGTAGCTTCTTTGCTCCTTGTTCGATAGGATTGGCTCCCCTTGTCTACCCTGGTTGGATGGGGATTGTCTCGTTCAACTGAGTAACATGTTTTGGGACCACAAAATGAAGCCTTGTCGCCTGTAATTATGCCGATGTTAGCCTGACTTTCTGCAGGTGGCTTATTGTCTTGGTAAATGGAACTTTTCCGTCTCCACTTGTCCTTGTCTGAGTGCTTTGTTTCTGCTCGTCTCTGGCTGCATCAATCGTGTCATTGGAATTTTACTCAATCAGTGCACACCCGTTTATATAAACAAATTACCATAGATTTACACAATACTTCAAGAAATGTTTGGGTGCTAGGGAGGAATACCAACCCTGGCACAGAGTCGTGACACAAAATGAGAAAAGATAATATCCAAACTTTAGATACTCCCATCCCCTGCACAGCATAAATGCTGAATTACAGCCAAATGAATTTACACATATATGCACAATTTAATGAAAGTGTGATTCAAATCAGTATGAAACGTTAAGATTTCCCAAAAATCTTGCAATCTTCTTACAATACAGTTCAATGCTTTCACAAAAAACCCTTCATGCTCTGTGCGTTTCAGGGTCGTTGGCCCCTTCTTCAGGAGCGGACCTCTGTAAGTACAAAACAAAACGAGGACCAATTTCCACATTGTATCACTCTCTACTTGAACAACACTATATTTCACAGTCTAACACCGGACGGATTTCTGAACTCTGACCTGGAGGGCAGATGTTCAGAAGGCCAGCCTAGTTTCTTGGAACAGGGTAACCTCTGGACAAGCCAGACCAATGAAGGTAGCTATGGCAGGCAGTCAAGACTAAGTCACAGGAGGGGTGAGGGTGACTGAAAGACCTCAATGAGAACACAAAGCAAAGACACTTACAAATTACTCCCAGACAGGTGTCATATCAAAAGTATAAACACATTTATTACAAGGCCTTTGTGACTCAGACCACAGCAAAGGAATCACAGCAATACTAAGTAAACCAACACAACACAATATATATACAAGACCATTGGGGTCTAAAGGGTTAAATGCACGAAATATGTCGAGAACCTAGATGGGAAGGAAACAGGCAGTGCAGGTAGTCTTTAGGCCCCTTTCGACATCAGCATCACACCTAACTAAGAGGCAGTCCAAGCCCTAAGAAGAGAGGAGCATTGTGCTCAATAGTACATGCAATGCAAGTGCATGCGGTTATTTCAGTGGGCAAAACAGGGTCTCTAGCAGCTCAGGAAGGTGGATGAGGCGATTAAGAATAAGTTCCTACTATTCAGGGATGACCTCCACTTGAAGGCAGAGGCAGTTCCAGATTGCGGGATGGAGTCGCTTGTTCGCACTAGCAGTGGAAAGGAGAGGGACCCTCAGGGGCCACTAGTGCATAATAATGGATAGAGGTGCTAGGGAGCACCCGTTAAGGTTAGGGCTACTCACTGGCCCCAGGCACACTCCGGACTAAACTTCGCCAGTCGAGTCCACTTCGGTTGCGGGTTCTACTGCGGCAATATGACCGCTCTGCGGCTTTCAGTTCCTGAGATGCAGCAATGATTCTCAAACGGGACAGTGGTGATTTCTCCGCTCTGGGTGGATGAATCGCCCTAGTTTCACTGCATCGGGCTTCAGGGGCAAGAGGGTCACAAATGCAGCACACCTGCAAAGGTCATTGCCGCTGCAGGGCAACACGGTAACCGCTTATGCTCCGGTCCTGGTGCACTCGTCTCACTTCAGACCTGGGAATGCCAAGTGTATGAAATTCGGTGTGAGGGTGCCATGGATACAGGGGTAGCAGTATACCAAGTTTTGAGGGCCTCCCCGAAACGACAGCGGAGACAGAGCAAAGGTTCTGCGTAAGCTGGTCAGCCCACTGGTTGGCCCAGGGACACTTCAGAGAAGGCTTACTTGCAGGGTTTGTTGAAGGTGCCAAGAATAGTTGGTCCCACTATTCTAATGGGTCAAAGCGTCTTCCCAGACCTTCTAGCATGACCAGATGCAGAGGGGACGACAGCGGGCTCAGGGTGCCAAACTTTCCAGTGGTTCACCAGCGGTTCCTCAACTCGGCTTCTTAGTTTTAGTATACTTGGATCCTATCCTTCGTTCAGTGAGAACTCCAGAGATCAACATGGTATGGGTGTTTTTGGCCTACTCTTATCCACAATTCCCTTCGCGCCAAAACAAAGAGGACCCAATCGGAGATCTGCTCACAAACACACACTCCATACGTGGACCAATCACGGACCATGGTGGTCCCAGTCATTCATGGCACTCCAGACTCTCTGGCACCCAGGATGTGTATTGGGGACAGACACCCCAGCCCACATCCTGGAGGCACACACACAATGCATGCAGAAACCCGCAAAAGCTTGGCGTTTCATGGGAAACTGCATGTTCAAATAAGGACTGACCCAGGTCGGCTCCACCTGGGGAAGGCAAAGGAGCAAGATAGCCAAAGGACAGGACAAAGAACCTCAGGGCATGGCCATTTTGGAGTCAGTCCACCTATTAGTGCCAAACGCGGTTAGCGCGGTTAACATGGCAGGAAAGGGTTCAAATACTAGGAAAAGATAAACTGCCACCAGCCCTGTCCACGACACATCTGCGCATCTCACAAAAAGTCCATCGAGAGTTACTAGGGTCATTGCAATTGACTATGAGACCCAAGTACACTGTACTGTAAGGTACATTGTGCACTTGTTACATGTTGCAGAAAAGTTGCAACATTAGAAAAGGACAAAGGGAAACAAAGTCTCCCAGTACTGTCAGTTTCCCCATAAAAAGTGAGCGAAAACCCAGAGGAGTGCAGCTGAAGGCTGTGCTTCTCTGACAAAATCAGTCTATGGTGTCTAAACAGCAGCAAAATGTTTGCGGGTGTACACATGGAGGGGAAATTACATACAATTATGAAATCTTTCCTAACAGGAACCCATCACGATCCATCCTAATCGCAAAGGCAAAATAGGTCCAGACCACGAGAGGCAGACTTACAACATTACGTGTCGCATCACTTGACAGCCGGATATACAACGCGTTCATACCGCTAATCGCATAGTTAGCCGGTGACGTTCCTGAATGGGATCGAGCTACAGGAGACCCCATAGTTTTGCAAGTTCTGAAGAATAAAGCCAAGTAGGTAAGATGAGTCCGATTCACAGAGTCAGCTGTTCCCACAAAGCCCTCCTTTATCTCAATACCACACAAGACCTAAATTTAGGTATTTGGTAGGAGATATAACACAAATCTCTCCCTTTTACAGCACTGCACGGTGGGTTTAGATCATACATTGAAGCACGAAATGTAGCTGCACTAGTCGCAGAGACGTATTGACCAGTTGTCCTTGAGTAGGAACAACATTCCACTTACACAGGTACATTTCTTTTTTAAGACCAGGGATACGGAACTGTTATATATACATTGACAGAATGGACATTGAATTCAATTCTGTGATCATTTGCATGATCTGATTTACCCCTTCAGCAATATAGTGCATCAAAGAACATTTGAAACTACAAGTTAGGTACTCCCCACTGTCATACCACCTTTTGGGTGTGTAAACTTCTGTAAATTAAATAATATAAATGAAAAATCATGGGGGAGTTACCCAAGGAGTCACTGCACATACACTCTTTGCATGTAGAACACATGATATGGATGTGATGAGCATAATTCAGCAGCTGAAGGGCAGCAGTTAGAATTGGAACATTGGTGAATGGACATTCAACTGGCGAACTTAAAAAAAGGTGGATACGGCTTTGATGTAAAATGCATATTCAAACAAGAAATGTACCTGTTGGTTGATTTAGTCTGAAAACTGGTGTTAGACTGTGGAATATAGTGTTCAAGTAGAGAGTGATACAATGTGGAAATTGGTCAGCGTTTTGTTTTGTACTTACAGAAGTCCGCTCCTGAAGAAGGGGCCAACGACCCTGAAAATGCGTGGAGCATGAAGGGCTTTTTGTGAAAGCATTGAACTGCATTGTAAGAAGCTTGCAAGATTTGTTTGAAAATCTTGAAATAACACACTGTTTTGAATCACACTTTCATTACATTTTCTATATATATGTGTAAATTCATTTGACTGTAACTCAGCATTTATGGTGTGCAGGGGACAGGAGTGTCTAAAGTTTGGATACTATCTTTTCTCATTTTTCATCGATCGGTTCAGCCTTTCCATGTGCTCGAAACCTGTCTCCTCTTTGCCATCCCTTTCAGAGAGATATAGCTCATATATTACTCCTTATTGGTTCTCCATGTTACTAGCAGTCAAGCATATGCAAGCTAAATATATTTTCTCTTTGCATTTTGCGGTTTCGGCTTTAGTGAAAGATATGAACAGAACAATATGTATTTGTATCTGTCCTCTTACCTACATGGGTCATAAGCATGTGCTTCGTGTCTCTATGCAAAAAAACGAGTGCATGTTCATTTAACTTCATGAATGTGTGCATATGTTCTTCATGTATAGTAGGGCTACGTTGTGATGTCAGTGCTGGCGTCATTAATTTCGGGCTTTGCGATCAGTCGATTTGTTCGATCGCGGTCAATTCCATATCAGCCAAGTCATCGATTGGGTATGGTCTGAAGGGTTGTCTGATTGAGTAACATTTCTCACACCTGCGATAAATTGAAGTTTGTAGCAACGTGCCTAGAACTGAGGCACATCTGTAATTTCTCTGCCTACGTGCTGAGGATCGTGTGGGAGCATGAGGGTCAAATCCGGTCTCCATCTACAATCCCCCCCTCTGGTCGAACTGTCAACCACACTATCCAAATCAATCTCTTTGTTTATCTGTAGTTTTGGGAGTCAGACCTTTATTATCCCTCCAAGATAGAATCTGACACTGTCATCCAGGCTCCATGTCACAAAACTGCAGTCTCTGTCTGAATTGCAATAGACCCATCTCCCCCAGTAGTCACAGGTGTTCTATGGCCACTGGAATACTGTTCATGTCGGGAACAAGGGACACTTCGCCAGCTGCGTCTTCAGTGCATTCCACATCCTGGTTTCTTATCTTGATGACACAAACTTGTATCAAGGCTGCTGCCAGCACTTTCAGTCCATTGGCCGTCCACGTTGGTATCCATGGGAATATGTAAGACAGCCACCCTTCATCTTTCCCAACATTTTTTGCTTCTGCCTCCATCTTCGTTTGAAGTTCAGAGAGCCTGGTGATGGCCTCTGTTAACGTCCCATTTCCTTCATCTTTGGCAGGAACAAATGTACAGAAAGAGGATGCGATCTTGGCGCAAACGCCTCCTTCAATGGCTTTGAGGAGATCTAGAATGGATCTGTTCTGGAGGGCCATTAATTTCACTGCTCTCAGCTACTCCTTGATGGCGTTGAACCCTTTCACGGCTGAGTTTATTGACTGCATCAGTTCCCACCTTATGATCTGGAGCCACTTGGCATTTTTGTTTGTTTTTACTTCTGGAACGATGCATGCAAAGAACATTTTAGTTCTGCTCAACAGTCTGTGCTCTGGTGACATTGCATCTAATGCCTTTTTAATGTCTGCCAAGGCATAGTTTCCCCTCTTCATTCTGACTAGCTCCACAGATCTCTTCTTCCTTTTGTTCGAGTCCATTTTAGGGAACCCTTCAACTTGTATAGCCTTCGGTGGCACTACCAATGCTGGAGTATTCAGGTGTACCAGATTCATTTTCTACCCATGTGGGCAGCATTCCACTTTGTTCCCACTCTTTGACGCACTTGTAATTTTCTTGCAGTACTGGTTCCACTGGAACCATTAGGAGTGCATGGGCTTTGCTCCCAACAACTCCTTTCCATCTGTCTGTTGTGTATACTTGTCTTTGCACCAGCATCTGCGGTCTTTCCCAGCATCCTGCCTTTCCTCCTATTTCTGCAGGTCCTGTATTGGGATACTTTAAGTCCTTCTGTGTCACTGTCTGCACCTCCCCTTTGCACGGACCCTAAGTTATATACTCTATGCTTTTTTCTGTGTTCCAGTAATCGTCTAACATTTCCTGGGTCTTTACTTCGTACGAGAACTTTTTCTTGGACATCCACCTTAGTTTAGCATGCTTCCCTTTAAATCTTTCTCTCGTGGTGCATAGCGATAAATGCATGAGGCATTTTTCTCTTGCTGCTGGTGGGGTCTTCTGATGATGCTGCTTGTTTTGGGGGCTGGACTAGCTTGTAATTCAATCTTGGTTTGATGGGATCATCAAATCCTTTAGCGAAGCTGTAAATTTCGGCCCTGATCGTAGTCCTGTTTATCTTGTTGAAACTTCTGTAGTTTGTGTAGCATATTTCTCACCTTCGAACCTCTCTAGGTTTTCTTCCAGGTTCCCCATTTTCTTTTTGCATTCATCCCCTTCAGAGGAGTTGAAGAGTTGTTCCTCCATTGTTTCGATTTCTGTGATCAATTATGGTCAATCAGTTTTTGCAAATTTGACCAATGTTGCCATCATACCAAATGAACAGCTATTGGTATGTTCTGACAATGTTTCAAGTATAACAGGATCAACATCCTTGTGTGTCGGTATTGTGAGGATTTTAAGCCCTCAAAGTATTCTCTTTGCTTCTTAGTAGGTTCGTAATGTCATGGCTTCCCACCACTTACTCACTTCTCATTTTTTAAGTTTTTCTAGTTTATCCATTTTTTGTTGTGTGGTCAGTCCTGCTGACAAAACAGTGAAAGCATCTTTATTGACTGTGGTGGGGTTTCCTTTAAAAAATACCTGTGCTGCTGCGTGTCGTCTTGCTGCAACTTGTTCCGACATGTTAATTAAAAAGTCATATGTCACTGGGGATTATAGTTAAATAACCCAAAAGAAAAATGGACTTCAGAACAGCACTAGGAATGCCACTGATGGAGAAATGGCATTAATTTCCACATCTTTGTTGTTCACTGTACTTTGTGGCTTCCTGTTAATTCCCCACTTTTTTTAAATTCAGCACTATTACATGTGCATAATTTGCTGTGGGCACTGCTACCGTGGTACTAGGTTTTAATCTTCTAAGTACTATTCTCTGCATGCAGAGACGCCAATACACAAAGAGTATGGAAAAAATGTATATATAAAAAATAGCGCAATTCGCTCGTACCTGTGCGGGAGGTGGCTGCTTGTCAATAGATCAGAAAACCAACCGCTTAAGTCCTCTGAGTGCTCAGCCGTCTTGAGTTGCAGTGGGTGCCAAGGGTCATAGTGTAAGCCACTCTATTGTAATTCCAGATAAGAAAATCCAACCATCAGCAACTGGTGCTTGTACTTCTGAGGGAGCTTGAAGAAGGAGCCCAGTAAATGAATACCAAGTGTTTCCTTTTTTCAGAATAAGAAACTCAGCCAAGAGTCAGACTTAGTAGGTTTGGTCGACTCAGTTTGAGCAACATTTGTCCACCCGTTTTTTCTGCTATAGCGAGTCCCCAACCATGCCCCACTCCATCTCCCTATTCCCATATGTATATACAAGTGACTAGGCACAACCTGAACCTACCAATCCTACCACATTTCAAATTGCATAAAGTAAGCACTGAAAACTGCAACTTTCAAGCCACTAGTTTTATCGTCGGCCAGGAAGACAGCTCAGTAGGATAAGTAATCATTTTTTAAAAATAATCTGTGTGCAATCCAGCAGGATCAATACAGCCTTTGACCTTCTTTGTCCTTCCATAATTTGATTGTGTCAGAATGTGTCTGCCTTTAGAGAAAAGGGTGTTCTATAAAAAAATACATGCATTTTATATGAAGATGTCATGCTCAAACTAATGTGGCAAAATAGCAATCATTTTCAAAGCTCATCTTTTATCTTTAATTAGGTGAATGGAGTAAGTGACTCTCGCCAAGTCATGTTCAGGTCTCTATGTCTTAAGGGTGCTTGGCCTATTTAATCTCTGTTTTTCCATATACCGGTGTTCCAGTGCATTGGAACACACCATCCTTGCTTAACTCTTCTAGGTTTTCTGTAAGTATAGCTCCCCGTCCGTGTCTTGTCCACGCACCTAATGCTTTCAGTGTTATTATATTTACCAACAGAAATATTACAGGTTTGAGTTCCCAAGACTAACAGTGCTGTTGACTGCAAATACTAACAATGTCCTTAAAAAAAATACTGATAATCTTCTAGGACAGGGGTAGGCAGCCTGTTATTCTCCAGATGCGCTGGTATACAGCTCCCAGGATCTCTCACCATGGGCAATAGTGGCTAGGGCTGATGGGAGTTGTAGGCAAACACGTCTTGAGATCAACATGTTGCCTACCTCTGTGCTAGTACCGACATTTGATTCCATTCAGAAACAGGTCAGTCAATTGAGCAACATGTTTTTAAACATAGCAGGAAGATCGATCTTTCTTGAAAGTCCCTCTATTACCGAACTAAGATAATACAGGGTACAGATGGTCGCTCCGCTCTTTGTCATGAACCAATTATCTGTGATTCTTAACTTCCTCAAGATTGCAAAGGTTCAACCATATGCTTGTGCTTGTACAGTATGGGCAAGCGAAAATCCCTTGTCTTCATCCTAGACACTTTTGGTTGGAATGAAAATGACTGCACCTCCTCTGAGACACTATAAAATTGACCAATTTTGTACTATAGGTTAAAGGAAACTTTGCTGGGGAACAATTATTGCCTCATCGGCACGTTTCTCCCCCACTAAATATAGCTGCGAATGACATGGTATCCTCTTGGCACCCAGAGTCATTCACCCATATGTCTTTATCAAACTTGACTTCATTTATTAAGCAAATGTATTTATTGTGCATTTGTTAGGTGCTTATACAGCAAGTAAATTGTGTTTCAAAGCGCCCACAGGGCAAAAGGGAGCGAACATGGGATTGAAAACAATATATACACTGGAGGATAAGCACAAACCTACTAGGCCTTGTGAGTATTCAGAACGTGCAAGTGCAGAGAGAGAAGGGGGGTAACTGCTAAAGTGTCCGTGCTCATGGGTGAGCAGCAGATGTAAGTGCCGAGTACAGGAAGTGCAAGGGGGTGTTGAGCTGCCATAGGTAGGTATGTGCAGGCCTACAGTGGCGTAGGCCAGTGGGTGCTGAGTCAAATGTTGTGTGTAGGCAGAGGCTGAGGTTATTGGGAGTGGGAGGCCAGGGCCCCGAAGCACACATAGGGGCCCTGGTCACCAATCATAGTGACTGTGAGATTAGCAGAGGAGGGAAGCAGGGAAGGAGGAGGTTAAAATGAAAGTCTTGAGGAGCTTCCAAAATTTGAGGAGGTCCGGTTCAAGATGAAGAGAAAGGGGGCGGCTGTTCCTTAAGAGGGAGCCAGCCGAGGAAATAGGTCAACCCCAACATGCCAGTTTTGGCATTCCATCGATTCATGCTACAGTACACTTTCTTTTCTTAGGTGATTCACAAGCCCTCCATCTTACCCCAACAGTACTAACACTCCGCACTCCCTCCCAGGCAACAGAATATCGATCCAAGTACTAGGTATTACCCACTTTGGCCGATTGGCATTTTCACGTACATTTTTGTCTCACGTATTTTACCCCTTTTTACCACATTAATATAGATGGTAAGTTTGGATAAGGTATATAGAAGGGGATGATGAGCAGAAGGGGGCCTGCACAGGCCCTTTCCCTTCTTTTTGTGTTAGAAAATCAGGAACATCAGCAGACCAAAATGTGGTGAAATTAACATTCAGCAAACAATTTGAGGAATGTTCATAGAGCCAAGATCTATGCACTTGACTTCTCTTCAAGCTCCACTTTAACCCTCCTCACCCAAATGGGATCTTGCCTTATTACTGCACCCCCTCACATGCAGATTGTCCTTCCCTGTCCACTCAAGATGGCTGACGATTCAGTAACACTGCAATGCCTATTATGGCGATGGGAGTAGTTGGCGTTTATGTATAGAGAAGAAAAGATGTTTTGCTTCAAGGCAGACATGCCAGCTGGATTTCTATCTCAGAAGGTACATTATCTGTACCATTGCGAAACTGTGGATGATAAACAGGCTTTTATAACTTGGACAACTGGTATGTGTTTTAACTGGGTCCAGAAGCAGTCAGGAGGTGCATGTTTTTCTTCTTTCCCAAGTCCCTAACCTCAGACCCTACATTTTTTTCACTGATAAGTGCAAGCACACCGGATTGTTATCAGTAAAATCTGGATACGCCATCCAAGTTCCGAGGATACAAATCCTGCAAAAAAAGATGGGTGACATGAGAAATGTTTTTATCACCACAAGCAATTTAATAAAAAAAATGGGTACAAGGTAGACAGTTCTAACCAAATTGTGACTGAACAGCTATCTCTGATAAAGATTAATTCTTGATTTTAAAGATGTATTCCAGAACCAGGTGGAAATGACAAATAAGAGGAATAAAATGGCTCTTGATTTCCAGGGACATTTTAAGCGTGCGTCCATTTGGTTCCAACATCTCCTGTCTCTGTGATAGGCAAATTATTATTCCTATTCACAAGATACGAAATTGGTCAGGCTTAAAAAGCTTTATAGAAACTGCCAGTCTCGGTTGGTTCAATAAGGCAATAGGGCGCTCTAGCATCACCCTTTTCTGAGCAAATGTAGGTCTCTTTTATCTGAGCAAATGTAGGTCTCTTTTAACACACTTTTTGTAGTCTTAAACAAAGATACACGACAAATGCAATGAGAAATCCAGCATTGGACACAAATACTAGCAAAAATCACCACTCAAGCTACTGCTCAAATGATTTGTGGTACAAAGTCATGACATGTGATTCATGAACGAGGGCCACTTCTTTTACTGCTCAGGACAATTTTTTCATCCCAGTCCAGCCCAGTAAATAACTGCCTGGTGGGTCAGGGAAAGTGTTGGAAAACTCAGTCATTTCAAACATGGGAATGCACAATAAAATATGTTCCTGCTGCATTTGGTCTCTAACCTTTGCCTAGATGTACCACTGCCCAAGGTACAGTCGTGCTGGGCGTCCCACTAATCAAGAGCATCAGAGCACATTGTTCCAATGTGTAATTGCACCTTTGAGTGTCTGGCGGACAGTCAGAGACTTTGGGTCTCAACTCTACCCCCTGAGGGTATGGTGCATCACACTCTAGTCTTTTGTGATAATACATCATCTCTTAGGTTCTGCTCAAGAAGGTTATGTGACCGGCTTTCCTGGGCTTGGGATATTACAAAAAAAGACAATGCTGCTAAAGATGGGGATACCTACCTGAAGTCACTAACCTCTGAGCTGGGCTTGGCAGGGCAACGAGATGTCTGCCTCTACCACCAGAGATGTAGTCCACGACTGAATGCCTCACCCTGAGCAGGTGCAATGGGGCCCTCCAAATCCCCAAAACTTGTCACTTGCGATTCACGAATATGTGCCACCTACCCCCTCCTCCAAATGGACAAAACCTTGCTCTATCCGGGCATCTGCCCAAGCACCTTAAAAACAGGATTAATCCACCAACTCCTGAGAAAGCCCACTCTAGATCCAGACCACCTGGACTACTGCCAGCCGATCACTAGCCTACCGTTCACTGGTAAAATCATTTAGAAGGCAGTTGCCATCTACCTCCATGATCAGATTAATCGACATGACCTGCTCTGTGACTCCAAATCTAGATTTGAACCCAGATACAACTGTGAATTGGCAGCAGCAAGTGGTGTTGCTAGATCTGGAAAAGATCTGGGGCCCTGCTAATGTCGGGACTTTCGGGACTTGGTGCTAGCTACCACCCCTCCCTAGCAATGCCTCTGCCAGCAGCCAAGTCACATATGATGCTCCCCAAATCATGGAGAAATTGACTCCTGCCTCTTGAACCTCATTGACCTTTCTGCCTTGTTTGAAGCAGCTGACATCACTCTTACATTGCTACTCTTAGACAGAATGGATTCACAGATACAGTCCTCAAATGGTTCACCTCATACCTCTCAGACAAATAGTAAAGTTCCAAATGGGGAACAGCAAATCTGAAAATGTCCCAGTGCCCTGTGGAGTCCCACAGGGATCCACACTCTTTCCAGGGATCTCTGATTGCTATCTGGAATCACTTGGGTCACTTCTCAACAAGCCTGATATCTCACTTCAGCAGTACACAGATGACAACGATCCTAATATCACACTTCACCAATACACTGATGATACGCAGTTATACCTCCAAGTGAATCATTCTCGAAACCTTTCACCCTTCAGGAAATGCCTCGCATCATCCAAGCTTGCATGACATGCACCTACTTGAAAATCCCACCAAAACATAATTCATCCTGGTAGGCCATCCATCTAAGCAGGAGTCCATCCAAGGGTCGCTACAAAGCATGCACGTTGATGAATTGGCACTTTAGCTGGCCCCATATGCTAAATTACTCGGGTTCATTATTGACAGCCATCTCTCCTTCAGGTAACATAGCAACGAAAAAGCCCAAACTGCCCGGTATCAAGTAGCACTCTTCTGGAAGATAAACCCCTTCCGTCAACGTAAAGCTTTTAGAACCACGGAGCAGGTTCTGGTAAACTCAGACCTCAATGTCCCAGCCACCCACCTGCCATTCCTCCTTAGGGCAGTTCAGCATGCAGCTCCGTGACTTTAATGAGCAGTAAGAAATGTGCCTACACCTCCCCCATCCTAAGGGAATTACACAGACTACTCATCTCAGCCAGTATACTCTTGCACCACATATGAAGCAACTACCGCCAGAACACCAGCCTAACTCTACACAAATATCGAGGACTTGGGTGGCACACACTTCTCTAAGAGCCAGACCATCTTGTGGCCTGTGGCTAAACTGGCATACAGTAAGAAGAACAGGAAACAGACCTTCTCTTGCTAATTCCCAGCCCACTCGAACGCCCATCAGTACCACTCAAATGTTCTTGTAGTTCAGGAAAGGCCTAAAGATCCTGGGGTCACGTACGACCTGCCACTCCTAAGTATACACCATCCCTGTAGCATAGGATATCCTAGCTTCAATAACCTATAAACTACCCTTCGGCTGACCTCTGATAACCCCAATGTACATGTATAGTGCTCCATTGCTTCCTAAATCAGTTCACACTACATAAACCCATACCCAAATCCATAAAAAACATAAAAACACCACCCCAGATACTACTGACACAGGATGCTTTAATATATTCTAAGTTGTGATTCATAAATCTGGACTTGTTTTTCACCCAGCCCGATCCTACAAATAACACTGCTCAGTGCATTAAGGAAGCTGTTTGGAAAGCTCAGCACTTTCAATTCTGAAGCTGCATTATCAAGTGTGTTTCCACTGCAATTATGCAATTTATTTAATTTTTTGTTTATAACGCGCCGACAGCCAACAGGCATCAGGGCGCACACAGACACAAAGGACATAAATTGCAGGACAACAAAAGGACCATCAACCAAATTGATGATAGCCAGGCTTCACCAAGTAAGCTGTCAATAGAGGAGCCCAGAAAGAAGAACAAGGTCAATTAGTCGCAAATAAAAGTCTTCAGCTTTTTACGAAAAGCAACAAGATCTTTTTCCAACCGTAGCTCCGGAGGTAAGGCATTCCAAGCATGAGCTGTTAAAGTATGGAAGGAGCACCCATTTCCTCTTGCTAGCTTGCTACATGGGATAATCAAGAACCCACAGTTACTTGAGCAAAGTGATCTTGGTGGATTATATATTTTCAAGCGGTCTTTAAGGTACGCAGGTGTGTCACCATAAAGGCATTTATGAGCCAGAGAAAGCGCCTTAAAGTGTATCCTCTTTTTTTAACGCTAGCCAGTGTAGATTCTTCCTAGCACTGGAAACGTGTTCTCTCGTTGAAATATCACAAACCAAGCGCACTGCTTCATTTTGAAGAACTTTCCAGTCTACTTGCACAATTCTTATTTGCACCAATCAACAAAGCATTACAGTAATCCAAGCAAGGCATGATCATGGCTCTCTAACTAAGATCTACCTGTGCCAAGTGCACAGTTGTGCTTGACATCCCATTTACACAATGGGCTCACCGATTGGGCACTTTGGCACACACTATTCCAATGTATGCTTGTAGATCTGAGGGCCTGGTGCAAAGTCAGGAACATGGAATCTCAAGTACAACACTGAGGGTATGATGAGGTACCTCTAGCATTCGCGCCCATATACAATCCCTTCGTAGTTACTCGGGAACATCATCAGGCCAAAACTCACAGGGCCGAAAATACTACAAATGCAGACAACTCTTATACGGCACTTATGGCATAATATGAGTCCCAGGGCTCCGCTGGGTTAGGCAATCTACTTCACCCCCTACCACCAGAGTGAAGTCCAGGGCTGAATCAGAGAGCGACTGTGTAGCCTGGTATGTTTACCCAGCTTCCTGTCCCACAGGGCTGAATCCCTCCCACCCCGAAGGTGGCTCAAATTGGCAGTTAGGCCCCCCTGAACCACAAGGCCTCCCTGGGGTGCAGGTGGCATGGTCAACATGTTTCTTATCTTCAAAGGTGTGCTTCTCATGGAGCTTGTCCTATTATGGTACATGTGGGGGCAAGGCAGCTTTGCCCATTTACATGGTGGCCACCCACATGCAAGTAAGTGAGTGCTCTTCCTTATGTAAATGCACCAACTAAAGATCTCTGCCACTTCATTTGGGTTCATATAATTGGCTGCAGATCTCTTTCAGTATTACAGGTTATGTGTGTCACATATACGAAATTAGTAATATTAGGTGAAAATTATGCTTTTGACCTACTTTTTCTGTACAACCATTGGTGTATTAGAGTTGAGAGAAACTCCACAAATATGAACTGTTGTTCCTTGTCTCTTGTTGCCAATTATAATTATTCCCATATGTGTTTATGGTGCAGACCTAGCTCAGGACCAACAGAGCGCTGTGTAGTTCATAGACCAAAATATTGGTACCAAGAATTTAACAAGTTATCAAGTAAACATGACTAATAATTATCACAGTACAATACATGGATGGAGCTGCTGGCAAGGTAGCCAGAATCTAGCTTACAGCAAGGTGTTGTTGGAAGAGCCAGGCCTTCAGTTCTTTCCTAAACTGAAGGAGACTTGGTGATGTGCGGATTTCCACAAAGATGAAGTTCCAGACGACTGGAGCGTAGCATGAGAACCCTTGTGCATTTCTGTGCATTTACATGTGTTTTGTTTCCATATGTTGCTTCCGGCTCATGTCTATATTCCATGTTCAGAGCAGTTCAGAGGCCAAGAATTAGCTATGATGGATCGATTTTGCCTTCTTTTAGACCAGCAAAGTGGTTTCATCTGCCAGCCAAGATCAACACCGTTTAAGGAAAAATTGACCAGGAAAATGGAACATCTCTGGTTACAAGGGAGGCAGCTCTACTCACTGAGGATGGCTTGGAAGAAAGGATGTTCCATGCCTTAGGCAACAAAAGGTCCCTACGCTATAAATCTAGCATCTGCCCCACTTTGAACTAACAGATAAAGTGGCAAGAGTTTAATTTAGTGAAAGGAAAATCCAGACATGGCAAGCTGGGGATGAAGGATGAAGGATAAATGAGGGTCTGCTTCCCGGTATGGTGGCCTCCCTGATTCCTTTTCCATATCTCTGTGCCTCTACAGAACCACGAGCAGGTTCTAGTAAACTCAGACCTCAATGTCCCAGCCACCCACCTGCCATTCCATCCCAGACCAGGCACCCACCCAAATGAATTCACTATTTCCCCCTTTTTGGTGTTCAGCCTTTTAATCCTCAAAAAAGCCACCTTGACCATTCTTTTAGCAATTGATATATTCCTGACCCAGGATGCCGTCTCCCCATGTTACTACCACCCACTAGAAATGGAATGCAGGTACAGAGACCCTGATTTTGTTGGGGGCTTTGGAGCCCTCATCTGGACCTGCGATCTGGTCCTCAAACTGTAAATATGATCCTGTGATTGTCCTGGATCTCGATCACTGAGCTTGGAGCTTATCAGTAGCACCACTGGCACAATTCAGCAAATGTGAATGAGGCATTTGAAGAACCCCATGAATACCATGAACAAATGCACCGTTTGTCTAAACAATCCCTAGCAATTGTGATGAAATAATAAGTGACATTCAGCAAAAACATGCTCAGTGTTGCTTTTGGTGTTAGGTCTTGGCAACTTACCAGATGTGCTGCTGCTGTTCTCTCTGGTCCACAGATCTGGGGCATCTTCTGCTGTTCGGTATTCGGCCCCCGTGGTTGGGAGTGATGCAGTTCCCCTTGCAAGATGGTGACCTGCTGGGCCGGAGACACCACTCTCATCATGGTGGTCATGCATTTCCAGGTTAGGAACGGCGGTGCAGCCTTATCGAGTTAATCCACAGTTTTACACAGAGTCCATGCGCCTCAACGCATGTAAGTACTCTGTTCGTCATTTCTCCTTGTTCATCGAACCAATGTGTGTCTTCTCAGGTCCTGTGCATCCTATCCTCCTCCAATCCTTGATCCCGTCCCGCCTGTGTTTGGTCTGTATTTACCTCCTGTAGACCATGTCCTGCGATCCAGCCTCTGCAGAGGAGCACACTAACTTTGCCTTGTCTCTACTCTCCAAATCCTTGAGAACCAAGTAACTACTCGAGAATCGACAACATTTGTTTTGCTGTTGGGTCCTTTCCATTGTGGAGATTGCCCCACCATCATTACGGTTACATCTTTGTTGGTTTGAACCTGCTACCAAAAAGGGGGCTTCAGCAGAAACGAAGGCAGGTCAAGAGCCAAGGTGAGACCCGCTATTAGCAGACTTTCCAACACTGATCACTGACCCACATTTCTTACACTCTTCATTGGAAATGTTTGTCCTGTTCCATCACCATCACCTTCACGGCGCTACGGTGGGCTGAGGTTTGAATGGTGGTTGAGCAGCAAGTGATCCTTTATGTGGTGACATCAGTTGACTCAAGACAACATTTTGCACACTCTTTCACGTAAAAGGCCTTTGCTAATACTCCTGTATTTCTGATATTAGGAACATATCACTTATTTTCATAAGAGTTCAAATGGGAAGTTCCTTTTAGTTTTTGGGGAATAAGCCTTTTACTAAGCTGTGCTTGAAGATGGCCTCAAGAGGCTAGTATAGGATATAGGTGGTATTAATAGGCCATGTTCGGCATGTGTGTCTAAGACAAAATGGGTAATCAATAGCTATGTACGTTTCCTGAGATAAAAAATATCAGATTTTTGCAGAGCGCTGCACACCAGACTAGCTACTATCATTACTCAGTTTAATGGATATTAATTTATCAGCCTTGAAAGGATGAAGGTCTGAGTGAGCTATGCTGGGATTTGAATGTGGAGGGTGCTGGCTTGACCCCTGTCAGAGGCAAGCACTGGACTCATGAGCTGTCCGAGTGGATATTCGATCCTAACATCGATGCCATTGTGTACAATGAGGTAGTTCATGATGGGATGGTGGGTGCAGGGGACATTGTGGATGATATTATCCCATGACATCTGGTGACCAATCAAGTGATAGCGTGATCATGGAAATTGGGATAGAGTAAAGAGGATAATATTGTAAAGGGTATGTTATTCATTGTCATTCTATGGAATTAGATGTATTAACTGTAACAGAGTTGTCAAAACCAATAGACAATATTGTGACCTATTGAACAACCAGTTTGCACAGTCTGGCTGTGCGTCGGTCAGGATTCCCTCCCTTCCACGCCCTATGAGATGGCCTTTTGGCAGATAAAGCGCTGTTATGACAGTCAAAGCATAGTAACATAACATAACACAACAGAAAGGTGCCAGACTGTGATTGTATACAGAAAGACACATCTGGCCTTTCTCGCCTACCTACTCTGCTGGCCCTCATTCTAATGAATTTAGCCTGTGTTTTTGCCAGTGCTGATTATGGAACGGGGGCCGAACACGGATTAAGGAGACGTCTATATTTTTTCGGATGATCCAATAAGGACATGAGGAATTAGTTTCTTTTTGGACAGCCACACTGTGCTGGTAGTGACAGGGATATATTCAACATCTTTTTAACACAGATCCTTGAAAAAGACCTGTTGGTCCAAACATGTGTCGGCTCATAACCAGTCACCTGTGTTCAGGACGTACTAATAAAGACGACTGGGCAGCCACATAATCAGCACTGCCAAAACATTTTTTTTGTATGGCAACCGGGCAACTCGTGTGTGGTTGTAGCAAACTTTTTTGAATTTTTGTACATTTTAGGTGACTCGGGACATGGTCATACCAGTTGCCTGGCACGACACAGAAATACAGACCAAGACAAAAGATATGCATCGGCCAGCTCAGCTCTGTAAGTGTTCACTTGCCCACCTTATTGAACAGTGGCCTGCATTATAAACATTATTTGCATGAAAAGTAAATCTCATTTATTATCATGTTGTTTCAGACTATGGCCTGCCAAAGGGCCAATCACCCAACAGCGCTTTGAGGTTATGACAATGGCAGCAGGCACTTTAAAACTATCCAGCAACATAACATAACATTATTAGTAAAGTATATATGAAAGTCAGAGTTTTTTATTTCTTAAAGGAAAAAAATGACTTAATTTTGGGCTACAATGGCATCACGTGCCTGTTCTACTTTGATAGTGCTTAATGTGTACATTGTACATCATCGACTCTTCATTTGCACATTGACCTTAATTTTCTCCTTGGGTGAGATGTGATCACTGGTTTTGATAAGATATGTGTTTTTTCTAGATGTGAGATATGTATTGTCAAAATTGGCTTTTAAATATATGAAATGTCAATGTGTTATATGTGGTTTTTTCTTACAAATGAATTTTTTAAATGAAATTTGAATAATAAATGTAATAAATGAACTTTAAACATACACACCATGTATCGTCTAAAGTATATGCCCTTTGAGTAGAGCTATCCTTCTGGAAAGGATGTTTGGTAGCGCTTCTCATGCGTGAAATACTTTATGAACGAATGGAGGGGTTGCACTTATCTACTGATAATTGCAGTTTTGTATGGGCTTAATTTTCTCCTTGGTATAGCATGTCAGTGGTGGGATTCGTGCTTTCTAGGCCCAGCACAGTGCTGCTGGACACAGCAGTGTATTGTCTTCTCTTCGTGTTTTGGCCCACTGCCCCTGAACACGCCTGTGCTATTTATAATCAAACTCAACGTTTGCGCTTTGCCTGATCCCATTTGAGTTTGTTAATCTGGTCATTGCATGAACCCATTTGTCACTTCGAGGAATGGCGCAGAGCAGCTGCACTCGAGGAACGCTGCAGTGAATCATGTTCTGTGTGAACATGAAATCAGGCGCCTGTTTTTTCTTTCTCCATGAAACGTCCAAGGCCTTCTGAAACGGAAACCCATTCGACGGTAATCAAATTAAACTTCAATGTACAGTCACAAAAGCTACGGAGCTGAAACTGTGTGGTTGGAATCTAAATAATAACACTACAGAGCTTAACTCCAGCATGCCAATGTGTGAAAAGATGCATTTCTCGACCTGTATTTTATGGCCATATACTCCCTGCTCGGAGAAAAATCTATTGCGCACTTCATATTGTCTGGGGATAACTGTAATGAGCATTCTTGAACCATAAACCGCGGGATTTTGAGGTGCGCCCAGCTCCATATCGAAGTGTTTGTCGTAGTTTGGGAGGGTCTGATTTTGGGGCCCAGAGTATGGCTCAGGTGACAGCACGCCTCAGGGACGTCATTTCACCAAAATGCGGAAGTGACACCACATGACCCTTGACCCCTGATGACATCACAGGAAGTGATGTTATATGACCCCACCCAAAAGTGATATCTGGGAAGCGATGGAACACGACCTTTCACCCGTTGACAAAACAGGAAGTGACATCACATAGCATTGTACACTATGAAAAATATGGTTACAATATCAATATAATGTGATGTACATTTCATACAAGAATGGATCGCCATACGTATCGTTAAGATCAGTGTGTATAGGCCCATATTACCAAATGACTGTGAATGCAAGCAGACGTCCATGACCAAATGTTAATGATGTGTTATTATATAGCACTTACGCTTAAGCGCTTTACAATGAAAAATATACACCCAATATCACCCAACCTGTGTTGATACTTATTTATCGACCTCAGAAGGATGAAAGGCTGAGTTGAGGCGTTTAAGAACATAGTAAATCAGTGACTCACCCCCTGAATTGTGCCTGAAATAAACCTTTAATGAGTCTAGCAATTATTTTATAGAATTCCAGAAAGACACATTATTTTGTATTCCTATTCTTTCTTATTTAGGGTCAGTGCTGAAAGTTCTAGACTTGTGGCACTCCTGTTATTATTTTTCTTCTTTTTTTTAAGGGGCCTGAACAAGAAAGCCAGCCACTCCAGAAGTAAAGAGCCACATGGTGCTGGCCGGAGCGCACGAGCTTGCATTAAAAAAAAAAAAAAAATATGTATTTTTTTTTAAACGTCGCAAGGGAGACCACAGAGGTCGCTAAGGAGACCTCAGTGATCGCAGTTGCGACCTCTGGTGACCCCTAAATGACGTCCCTGGCACGCCTGCTGGTGCACTGCTGTGTTAATATTGGCATTTATTGTGGAAATACGCAGAGCATGTTTCCGGCTCAGCGTCGTTTCTAAAGATAGCTGATTATTGTGGTTGGGAGTCTGTTAGAGGCTCATGTTGTTCCCACTGACAGGTCACTTATACTGTGGGGCAGTGGTCTTCAAGCTTTTTTGGCCTAGGCCCACCTGAGAAAAATGTATCCAGGCCAGGCCCCCCAAAAAATGGCTAATGGACAGTAAAAAAAAAAAGGCAGGGGGGGGCTGTACAGTATAGTGAGCGGGGATTGCATGGGACACCAAAAAAAAAAAAAGAAAAAAACGGGTCTGCGAGGGTGTCCCCCGCAAGACCCCGCTCACTATACCACACAGTATAGTGAGCGTGGGTTACGGGGGAACCCCTGCAACTGCCAAAAAAAAAAAGAAAAGAAAAGGACCTTGCGGCGCCGGTTCACGCTCATGGAAGTGAAGGGGAAATGACGCCGCAGGGACACAGAGCGTCGGAGGGAAAGGTAAGTAGAGCAGTGGGGGTATGTTGAGGGTGTGGGTGGGGATGTGTTGTGGGTGTGGGTGGGGGTGTATGTTAGTATGGTTTTGGTGTTGATTTGTAATGGACATACAAACATTTTGTATTGCGTACATTTCCCATGCAAACATTTCCATTGTGGGTAATTTACCCACGGAAAAATCAAACAGATCCCGTAATACTGCAGGAGTCTGTCCGAATCTCAGTCGCATCTTATTGAGAATTGGTTTGCAATTACATCACTGTTTGTACTTTGCAGATTGTGTAACGCTTACACACTGGGTATCAAAGTGCTTTCATCTTCTATGGTATTTCACTAATAGATGTACCAAAAATGAATAGGCATGTTGAAAAGATTGCAGCACTTCCAAGTAAATAAATAATAAATAAAGCGGTCGCAGGGTGCAAAGTGCTCTTAGCTAAAAGTCAGGAGTGGATAAAGGAGCTAATGATGCTAGTTGAAAATGCTTCCTAGTCTGTATATTGAATGTCTCTTATAGGCTCCCGTCCGTGTTTAAGGTTCCCAGTGGTCCGTCTTTAAGGTTCCCAGTGTTAATGCACCATGGTGTTAGACATGATGCACATATTAAAGCATAAGTAGAACAAATAACGCAGGTGACAATTGTCACTTACCACAAGTTTGAATCAAATTCACATTACAAAAGTGGAAAGTGCCATCTGCCTGTAAACCCCACTCTGTTAAGTTACTAGCAGTGGTAAATTTGACCAGGAATAAATTTGTACTAATTTGCAAGCATTTTCAATGATTCCCCGAATCACCAGAATTGTCGGGGGTTTTGTTCTATTGAAATGTTCAGAACTTTTCCAGAGATTTATCCAGAGAAGTCTGAGGTCACTGGGTACTAAGAACTAGAGATCTGCAAGCGAGGGCAGGCTGCTGCCATTCCATAACTGGCCCTACACCATGTGCCACTGCCCTGCACACACCTAAAAGGCCTGCAGGACAGTGCATTTCAAGTGGCCGTTTAGCCTAGTGCCACTACTGAAAAATCTAAAATCTTCCCTTCATGATAGAGCACTTGTTATGGCTCATCTTGGCTATGGCAACATTAGAGATAGAGGACCAGATATATATATATATATATATATATATATATATATATATATATATATATATATATATATATATATGTTTTAGTGTGGAATAAACAATTGGACACATTGGGCTCTAGATTCTAGACACTTACAAAAATAAGATATATATTTTAATTTTTTCATATTTTTTTCAGACTGTGGGTGCGCGACCCCCTGGACATGAGGCCGCGCCCCCCTTCAGGGGGTCGCACCTTACAGTTTGACTACTGCTGCACTAGGGCGAGTTGGGAAGTGGGGCAAGGTGGCCTCCTCAGTGAGTGAGTGAGAGGGAGAAGAGTCTAGTTGCAGGGGCATGTTCATATTGACCAGCAGCAATGAACACATGTAAATAACAAGGCAGCTCTCAGTCACATAGAGAATATTTGTTTGCTGGGGTGCTCAGGCCCCATGGTTATTAATGAATTTGAAGCCTTCATGGGGAAAATACATCCGTATGTTACATACCTCAAAAAAAGTGGTGAAAAAGAGAGTATTAGTTAAGGAGGGGTGGTATGATACAGAATGTAGATGGCCAAGCTGGGTCTGATGTCTTGTTTGCAAACCGGTCCTATACTAGTTAAGAATCTCCTTTGTACCCAAGAATGTGCTTCAAAACCATAAATAAACAAAAGAAAACTGTATTCTTGAAATTTAAATGGGATGAGTTATTGACAACTATCCAGAGGGGCGACCTAACTGCATTTTGGAAATTGGTCGCAGGTATAGAACCTGATGGTAACACATTGTTCCATTGCAGCATTAGTACAGATGCATGGTTTTCCCACTTTTCCGAGCTATATGGATCCAGCACAGAGAAGGACATAAACAACTTTTTGCCGAGATGAGTCCAACAGGATGGGGAGACATTCTTTAACTTAATCTTGGAAAAGTACTTGAGGCAAGTAAGACGCAGAAGAGTAAGAATGCACTTAGGCCCAATACAATTCCTATTGACCTTTGTAAAGATGAACAGTCTATCTGGGCCACTGTGCTTCTGCACCTTTTCAACGCTGCTATCCATGAGAAGCAAGTCCCTGAGTGCTGGCGTAGGGCCAAATGTGTCCCTATATAAAAAAATGGGTCCCCATATAAAAAAATGGAGGATGGGACAAACCAGGCAATTTTCGACCCATTTCATTATTAGATAGCTTGGGGAAGATATTTGCTAAAACTATTTTGAGACATCTCCAGGATTGGATTGATGAGGAAGGGGTCATAAACATTATTCAGCAGGGGGTTCCAGTATGATCAAAGTACTCTGGGCCAGGGGTTCTGTTTATTTCTCTTGGTGCAAAAATACATAGTACACAATAAAGTCAAATTGTATGCCATCTTCCTGGATTTAAAAACAGCCTTCGACGGGGTCCCAAGCGACCTTCTGTGGCATGTTTTGGAACAGAGAAATGCCCCCAAACACCTTCTGTCCATTGTGTAGGCCGTCTACTTTGACAATCAGGCAGCGGTTTGCTATGGGTTGGTGGGCGTGGTCACAGGACCCTTTGAAGTCGGAAGGGGTGTAATGCAGGACACTGTCCTCGCCCGCTACCCTTTTATATACATCAATAAGGTTATAGAGGAATTTCTGAAATACTGCTTGGATCCACCTAAACTGGGTAGTGACACCTATCCAGCTTTAATTTGGTCAGCCCAGGTAGATAAAGCCCACATCAAACTGGAACAATACAGTGGATCTGCGAGAAGTTTTCCTGCAGACATGGTAGGGGCGCAGTGTCACCTGCGCTTGAAGTCTATAAAATGCAGACCAAAACTTCGGCCCTTTATGGAGTGGACATTTGGGATATGTAAACCCCAGGTCCCTGAAGCAAGCAGAAAATACATTCTTAAGAAATCTGCTTATGTTGCTGCAAGGTTCTCCGAATGCCATGCTTAACATGGGGATTGACCTACGTCCCATTGGGGACGAGGCAAAGTTGAGAACAGTAATGTACTGGGTTAGGCTGTAGGGTACACCGGGCCTAGATAGATATTGAGAGGCCCGAGTGCATGTCTTAATGGCCAAAAGGTTGCAAAGTCTTACCATGACATGTCCATGATAAAAACCCTCTTGCGGCCCTAGATTTGAGCAGCTTGTGAAACGACCCACTTTCAATTGTCAAAGCAACAACCACAAAGGTGTGAAACAGGCAGCCCTAATATCCACTAGAAAGAAGATGGAGGACTCAAGCCAGGGGCTGGGATTGGGCCCTCTGTAACTCTTGATTTTGGATTTGGATTCTACCTGGATGTGGATTCTCCTCCCTTCTCACAGACACTTTATTTGGAATTCAGATGGGTACGTTGAGGGCAGCATCCTTCACAAAAAATTGGCGAGAAGCAAACTTGAGTATATTCCCGCTCTGCAAGAGGGCTAAGGAAACTGTACTGCATTTTTTGAGAGGTATTTACCTGAAACCGTAAATACCTTAAACCATGTCAATTTGCAGTAGTACTGACGCCATGAGAGACTGTAGGTCCACTGACGACATAGATGTTGTATATCGAGTAGCCATACATACACCGCACAGAGCTACAAAGGTGTCAGGCTGTTAATTTGTCTGGTCATCAGCTGAGCTCCTGCAACATTGTTGCTGGACGCTGCTGCCATGGTGATAGAGATTATGTAGAAGATGTATCTGCAGCTCACATTCTGTATTATAGTTTTGCATTTGAAAGGCTAATGCCCTGTGTTTTTATTTTTTTTATTTTTCATCTAATTGCTATGCACATATCTCAACGTTTTTAACCTTTGTTACTACGATGTTGTATTTTGTATTTTGCACTTACCCGTAGAATGTCGAATAAAGGTTATATGAACTGACATGTTGCTCAAATTGCACTGATCACATGTCATTAGGTAAGTTGCAAGACCATTCACCAGCAAACCCTGAACCATGTGGGGTAAGGTCTCACCTGTCACAGCCAACTCTTAAGAACACATACTACTGAAAATGGGGTTTGGCCCAGTTTTCATAAAGGCAATACATTGTTTACATTGGGAAATATCAGCAAATGTGCAAGCTAATGGTCTGATATCAAACTCATTTCAATTGTCACGGGGTACAAGGCAAGGGTGTCCATTGTCGCCATTTAATTTAGCTCTAGAACCACTGAGAGTTTACATTAGACAGAGTGGAAGAATACATGCAATTCAAAGGAGAGGAGATAATGAATTAAAACTACTCGCATAAGATTTTGCAGAAAATGTATAAATCTTTCCAGAATTTAATGTGGGGTTTGCTAAACGTCCAAGGATCCCCAGATACATATTATTGCGTAAATTCCCTTAAAGGGGTTTTGGATACCCGTACCTTTTCAAATAATATAGAGGTTTCCTCTATAAGAAGGCATCACATTACTTTAATAATGGAGATACAGCGAGTCCATTATGGTTAAAACTGGAAAGGGATGTTTGTAAACCCTAATGCCATGGACAATTCATACATAATGGAAATGCTATCATGGATAATATAGCTGCAACCAAGACAGCCTTGGTAAAATGGTTCAAAGAAAATGAACAATCCGTGTGGCTGCACTATGATGCTTCAATTTGGCATAATCTGGCACTTTAAGTACAAAATAGAAGTCTACATTGGTATAGTTGGATAACAAGAGGTATTGTGAGAGTGAGTGCCATTCTAAAGGAAGGCAGAATACTGGATTTTGAGAAACTGCAAAGAAGATTTAATGTGGGAAGAAGAGAGCTCAACCGTTATGTAGAGCTACGGTCACTGTTGACCCAGAGAATTGGTATGCTTGATAAAGCATTATAATAATGTAGGCCAGAAATGTGTAAGCTATTTGATGGGTTGGAACACAGTGTGTCTACTTATATGAATTGTATGCCTATGGAATCTGTCCATGTAGAACCCTGGACAAAATTGAGAGAGGCCTGGTCAGAAGATATACATTTAGAAATATCCGAGGAGGAGTGGGAAAGATTACTCAGATTTGGCCCAAGAGCACAGATGGATACATGTTTGATTTTAATAAGACAAAAAATTATAGGGCAACTTCATTGGACTCCGGCAAGAATGTATACATTAAAATTGATAGACAAAGGTGTGTGTTGGGGCTGTGGAAATGGTAGAGGAACATTGTTGCATCTGCTTTGGAGTTGTTCACGTGTGTGTACTTTTTGAAAGTAGGTTTTGGACAGAATAGATATGATCTTGAAGATTTCTTTCCCTAGGTCAGCTGCAGATGTGGTCTTATTGGTACGTAGTGGGAGAAACTCAATTGCAAACAAATATGGTGGATGGATTGATAAGGCTTTGGTGGTTGCTGTGAAGTTGATTCTGAGAGTTTGGAAAACTGGGAAAAAGCCTACTACAAAAGACTGGGATAGTAGAGATGCTGATATTATCAAAATATGAGAAAGTATTACTGTCGAATAAGGTCGTGAAGACTTATATTTCGCATTATCGGGCTCTTTCAATAGTTTTTATGAATGATTCTTTTTTTTGTTTCTTGTGTTGTGCTGTATTTGTGTCTGTTTGTACAGTGTGTGTCCATAGATTGAATTCTCAAAAGATATAAGATGTGTTTACTATTTAATATAATAGAACTGCGTTTTCTAAATGTTGTTATGAAGGTTTTATAGTAAGTTCTATTACTCTATTGTATTGACAATGTATAATTAGTATTTTAATCTTTTGAAGTTGTGTGATGTTATTGATAATCGTTTATATTGGACGTATAATTTCTGTGAATAAAAATATATCAAAGAAAAAAGAACACTCACGCTCCACATTCAACATTACACCACCGATACATGTTATAGAAACCTCTCTCCTGCCATAGATCAGATAAGGAGGATCTAACATATTTCACCCTTATTCTTTGAAGAAAATAGCACCCGGCATAGAGGAATAGACCTACAACAACAAAAAGACTAGACTGACATGAGACTACCCAGGAATAATGAGTTGAGGTATCCTCGCATCTTAAAGGTGCATGGGGAGTACAACCATACCCGCAACATTATTTGTCATCTCCCCCTCCGCTGTTAGCTCCCCGCTCCCTTGTTTCTCTGCTTCCCTCCCCTTGTTCTTCCCCTTACAATTGTAAAGCGCTCAGCTACTTCCCAAAGCTAGGTCCTCACTCAATAAATACCCTAATAATAATTACAAAAATAATTCTCTGCACCAATAGAAGAGGCTCGATTGTGACAGTCATGCCAGTAAGACGAATTGGCATCTCCACACCACTGCTAGATGTGTCATGGAGAAAGCGATTACAAAAGATGAGATGATGTCTTCACATGTGTATTTATTTAAAGAACAGGGATGACAATTTCCAAAAAGAAGTGGCTTACAATGACACATTTACAGATGTTGGAAGCATTCCCATGAAGGGTGCCTGCACAATAGCATAAAGATGTGAACAAGTAGTGAGCCAGTTTATGATGGTGAAACAAAATATGATATATACAAGGGACATAAGAAACAGAATCACGACTGGCCGCCACGGGGCGCACGGGTGATGTCGTGCCCCGTCTGAGCTCGCTCATCAGAGGTCCTGCGAGAGGTCTGAGCCCCCACTTCTAGGACCCCCCCACAGCTGAGACTCGAGACGAGGCTTTGGGAAGGTGCCCCCGGCCAGTGGCAAAAAATCCGGAGCGAATCGGTGGAGTTTTAGCCTTAAACCGACCGACTGAAGTTCTCCCCCATCTCCACATTGAAACAACACGAACGCACGGAGCCCAGCGCAGGCCCCGCCTAGCAGGAGCCCAGCGGAGGCCTTGCTCCCAAATACAGACAACTTCGAGTGACTGGAAGCGGCAACGACACAGCGCACATACCGCGCCCTCCCCCACGTACAGTTTCGAGCGGCAGATCGGCAGAGAAAGCCGCAGACAGCGGAGCACCGACGGTGCGTGGTGGTGCGCGGAGGTGCGCGGAGGTGCGCTCCCGGTCTGCGAGGGGGCCCTGTCTGCGCGCAGCCCGTGCGCTGTAGCGGTAAGGGGACCCACAAAACTGCAGCGGAACGGCTCGTGCCCCCGGCGCACTACACCACCCCACGCCCTCTTAGCAGTGCGGACGGCCGCGGATGGGGCGGGGTAGCACCGCAGAGCCGCGGACCCCCAGAGATCTGAGTCAAAGAAGGACGATCACCACTGACTGCAGTAACGGGTCACTACGGTGAGTCCACAGCTCGACAACTTGCGTCGCAGACTGCAGGCGCACGGACAAGGCCTCTAAGAGACATCCACGGGGGAAAATTGGAAAGATAACCCAGACCCACGGGTTACTGTGACAATTGGCAAGCTGAGGGTTGGGCCCCCAAACCTTGGGGCATGTGCCCTCCTCGAGTACACTGGACATCTTGCTTCAGCCGCCCACGTCGGTAGGTAGACCTCTCACACGCTTGGGGTAGACCTCACAGCGACGAGTCTTTCCTACTCCTGATAACCAGGCAACCCACTCACTACGCACAAAGTAATCGAGGTAAGGAGCTACAAACCGTGCGCCCAGAAAACCACACTGCGACATAGAGTTCCCTCCGCCGCCCTTCTGGCGCACTACAGACTCGTTCCAGCAATATTGGGACCCTGCCTAACGGATCACAGGCCTACTTTAGATCTATGGACTTTACACAGAAATTGGCCAAATTTCGTTATAATCAGGTCCCTGAAGCACCGCCCCTGCGCGAACCCTCCACCATGGCCTCCAAAAATCCAGAGGCGGCACTGACCAGGGGTGACATCGCTGACCTCCTTTCGGAAATGAAAGGGATGAGAGCAGACATAGCCAATAAGATCGACAAGATCACAAGCAGAATCGACAAGATGGAGGAAAGAATTGAGGAGGTTGAGCATAACCAGACCTCCTCAGGCATCCTTGAAATGCAGGTCGACCACCGCCTTATGGAAATTGAGGGCAGAGAGGAGGAACTCTGGCTAAAAGTCGATGATTTAGAAAATAGAGAACGTCGGAACAACATATGTGTCTTCGGTGTTCCTGAAGTGGACGGAGAATCAGAGACACACCTCAAACAAACCCTACATGACATTCTGAAACTCCTGTTTGAAGACGATGGAATAGATGCACCCAAAATTGACAGGATCCACAGAGCCGGAGGAAAACCGGGTAGCCCGAGGTCCATCCTGGCCCGGTTCCACAATTACGCAGACAGAGCCCGGATTCTAGACAAAGCCAGGCTTGCACCGCAGATTTCCCTGGAGGGGTCACGCATCACCATTTTTCAGGACCTGTCCTCCCTTACACTAGCGCTGCGAAGGAAATGCCAACCAATTACCAAGTTTCTCAAAGAGAAAGGTGCCAGATATCGGTGGGGCTACCCATTCTCACTAGCGTTCGAATGGGATGGCACGAAGATGAAACTCACATCAGAAAGAGACATTTCCAACGCCATCACTGAATTACTAGGCCCCCAGACGGATGGAACTCCCATCCCGACAAAAAAGAATCCTGAAGAAATTTGGCAAACTAAAGGCCCTCGAAGACGGAGAATGCAGGGCTCCAGGAAATTTAGGAGAATGAACGCCTCATCAGACATGGAACATTGACTTCTCCACTATCTTGAACACCCACTATGAAGAGGCAACGCGAACGACAGAAGCGAACTGGGTGACACCTTTACTACGCTGACTCCCAAACTGGACCCAAGTAAGAGGTCGGTGGGCGGTGTCATGCGAACTGAGGTACAGGATGGGATCAAAGGGGGGGAAATGATTAAGATATCGAATAGACCTGGGCGAGGAGGGCCATTTTCGAGATTCTGTTAGCCGGTAATGGAGAAGGCCTCTTTCCCTCAGGCATCGAATGACTCGATAGGGGGGCTCGAAAGTTTAAGTTATGATGTGTTCTTATTGAGTACGGACCGATTGTTGTGCGGTTCACACTGGTGGTTCGATAACAGTTGGGTGATGTCAAACCAACTGCATCGGACGCCGCGGGAGGGAATGTTTAGGGGTGACCCTACAACGGGACACTTTGTTCATGGTGGGAGGGTGGGGGTTTGGGGTAGAAAAGTTGGACTTTTACAGGTTTCTTTTACAGAACGCAGGATACATTTGCAAACAGGTGTCGATCTAAGAGCACTCACTCAATGTGACAAGGAGCACATTTCGACCACATGGCTACGAGAATCCACAAACTCAACACGACAGGCACAGGGAATAGCGAAATCTTCTTCAGTAAGCCCTGATGGCAGTCACACATAACATGGATCATCTACGCATAGGCACACTGAATGTTAAAGGCCTAAACTCCCCTACGAAGCGTTCCTTGGTTGCAAGAGAATTTAAGCACTCCAAGATTGACATCTTATTCATCCAAGAAACACATTACATGAAAGGGCAAGAGAGGGCAATCCCAGGTAGACCTATTGGCTATACCCTATGGAGCTCCGGTATAACAAAAAAGGCAGGAGTGGGGATAGTAATTCGTAAGAACCTACGCATGTCAGTCCAAAGCTCGTGGGTGGACACAGAGGGAAGAATGGCAATCATTATAGGACTCATTCAGAACGAGTCTGTCACGCTGGCCACGGTATATGCTCCCAATCAGGGTCAAAAGAGGTTTCTCCACAAAGCAATTGAAAAAGTGTTTAATATGGCAAAGGGGCAAACGATCCTTGGAGGAGACTTCAATATGTGGATGGACCCCGCCCTAGACAGACAAAGTGAGACAAACACACCTAAACCACCACGCCTGGCTGAGGACACTGATATGAAAGTAGCGCTCTCGACATTTGGGCTAATTGACAGTTGGCGTCATCTCCACCCCACAGACAGCGGCTTCACCTTCCGCTCTATTCCTCATGGAACCCTCACACGAATTGATTACGTGTTCCTGTCCGAAAACCTACTACGAGAAACCGCTGCTGCAGAAATATGTCCGATCTCGTGGTCAGATCACGATATGGTATTGACAGAGATACGATGGGCAACACACATCCCCCAGAACACAAAATGGAGGTGCAACGATTCTCTGTGGAAAGACACGGCGTTCAGAGATGAATTTGAAAACGAAATCAAACAATTCTTTGTCTCCAATGACTCTGGGGAGATTTCAAAGAATTCGGTATGGGAGGCAGCAAAAGCAACATGGAGAGGTATTCTTATTAGAGAGGGGTCCCGCAAAAAGAGAGAGCGAACCTTGATCGAAGAAAATATCAGGCAGAAATTGAGCGCAGTAGAGAAACTGGCACAATCAAACCCACAAGAAAGAGCGAAATACATCAATGAAGCCAGGGAACTCAGAGAAGAACTAAAAATATTAGAAGTCGGCAAAATCACCCAAACCCTACAGTATTTAAAGCAAAAATTTTACAAAAAAGGCGACAAGGCTGATGCTCTTCTAGCAGCAAGATTACGTGCACAGAGAGCTGAGAGGTGGGTGAATGTAATAGAGAGAAGGGACGGCACACTCCTAGACACCATTGAAACCTCACCCCAAGGAATTCAGGAGGCGTTCGCCTTTTTCTACGAAGACCTATACACTTGTGACCCGCCATCTCCGTCGGGTGCCATAGAAGATTATCTCAAAGGAGTCAAACTACCATCGCTGTCACGTGCTGAATCTGAGGCGCTCGATGTCCCTGTTAGCGAAGAAGAAGTCGCCGACGCTATCAAGAGACTCAAAGCAGGAAAGTCTCCAGGAGACGATGGATTCACCCCTGGCTTCTATAAATCATTCACTGCGCACATTGTCCCCTTCTTAACAACGCTCTTTAACGAAATATTTGAAACAGGCAAAGTCCCCCCCTCCTTCGCACAAGCACTGCTAACGGTTATTCCAAAAGAAGGCAGAGACCCAAAATTATGTGAATCATATCGTCCCATATCGCTTTTGAATATAGACGCCAAAATATACGCAAGGGTCATAGCAGCCCGAATGGAAGTCCACTTGCCGCGACTGGTGAATCCGGATCAGGTTGGCTTTGTGATCCAAAGACAAGGAGCAGACACCATGAGGAAGACACTCCACCTGATACACGAAGCACGGCGCATGCCAGGAGACCCCACCCTCCTGTCACTGGACGCCGAGAAGGCCTTTGACAGGGTGGACTGGGACTTTCTAGAAAAGGTACTCATCGAGGTGGGACTTGGCCCGAGGCTCCGCCTTGCCATAAAAGCTTTGTATTCATCCCCGCAAACATCTGTCTCTGTCAATGGTGGCTATTCTAGATGGTTCCCCCTGGAAAGGGGAACGAGACAGGGTTGCCCATTGTCAGCCATCCTGTTTGTCCTCTCCCTCGAACCTTTGGCGCAACGGCTGAGACAAGACACCGGGGTCCGAGGGATCAGAGTCGGAGACAAGGAATATAAGTTGGGTCTCTATGCCGACGATATATTGCTTCACCTCACCTACCCGCTCGAATCTATCCCGGCAGCTCTAAATATTATCGAAGAATATGGACAGATGGCAGGCTTGAAAATCAACACTGGGAAATCTATCCTGCTCCCGCTTGACAAGAGCAGAGACGATGAAGTGGAAAGATTCGCCCCACTAGGAATGAAAGTGAGCCTGACCACCCTACGATACTTGGGCATCAACGTCACCCGAGATCTCGATACTTAGTACCAAGCTAACTTCCCGCCCATGTCACTAACATTGCAAAACGATATGAAAAATTGGGCCAAACTCACAATCTCATGGATGGGACGCCTAAACGCCATTAAAATGGTAATTCTCCCGAAGATCCTATACCTGTTTCAGATGCTGCCTATAAAAAAGCCTAAAGAATTCTTCACTGAAGTGACGAAGTCCCTCTTGACCTTTCTTTGGCAAGGTAAAAAACCGAGAGTCCCCAAATCCCTTCTGTATCTCAAGAAAGATGATGCGGGAGTGGGCCTCCCGAACTTAGAATCATACTACAGAGCGGCTCAGCTACGAATATTGATCCCTCACCTGAGACAACAGACGGATTCACATTGGATAGCTTTGGACAATTTTCACCTTCGTCCGTATACTGTTGGCGAATGGATATGGGTACCTGGACCACAACTGCGAAACAGTATCAGAAATCACCCGATACTCGGGACCATCTGGTCAATCCTGAAACCAAATAGGGACATCAAAGGGATTACAACCTGGCCCTCTCCCCTGGGACATCTTTGGGTCCCGGGAATATGCGATGACATATCCGAACCACTAAGCTACCAGTCTTGGTACGAAGCCGGCCTAGAGCGGGCAGGCCAATTGTGGAGAAACAAGGCCTTCATAACCATACAAGAACTCGAGGAGGCGCTCAATATAGGTCCTCTATCAGTTTTCCAATACTTAAAACTAAAAGGGGTAATGTCACGAGAAAAGTGGAAAGACCAGCTGCAGAGAGACCTTACGCCCTTTGAAAAAATTCTGGACACCTGGACGGGCTCCAGAGGTTTGATAAGCACCATGTATAACGCCCTGATAACAACCAATATAGCCCCCTCAACCAAACTGAGGATCAAGTGGGAAACAGACCTACGCAGACCCCTACACGACGAGTTGTGGCTGCGCATATGCAGGCAGACAGCTAAATCATCAATATCATGTCAATATAAACTTCATGCGCTCAAACTCCTCCACAGATGGCAGTACGACACGCTCAGACTTGCTAAAATGTATCAAGGGGTCAACCCACAATGCTGGAGGGGCTGTGGCCCAGACGCGAACGATTGGCCCATGTGGTGGGGCTGTAACAAGGTGCAGGCATATTGGGATGAAGTCCTCAGTTGGATAAAAGATCTAGATGATGAGGACAGAGAAAAACATCCCATACTGGTCCTCTTTGGCTTAATTGAAGAAGACGAAATGATCCTAAAGGCACCTAAAATGACCCTGGGTTTGCTGATGGCTGCAAGAGCTTGCCTCACAATGGCATGGAAAAGACCATCCCTCCCCACTAAGACGGAATGGGTGAATGTCGCACGAAACATCTTCAGAATGGAGAGTTTGACCGCTGCTCTACACGGACATAGTACATCGGTGGAAACCGAATGGTCTGCCTTCCGTGCACAATTTATTACTTGAAAATTGATGTGTGTAATGCCTTAGTATGATCTCACAGAATTATCTGGTGCCTGTATGAATAACATGTTGTTCTCATTTCCCTTGGACACTCGTGCCTACTGTTGTCATCCGAACTCTGTAAAGAACTTTAATAAGTAACAGAAGAAACGTCCCTGTTCGCATCTGGGACGCAAATGAAAGGGGGGGGGTGATTGATGTTTGCGAAGTTCTTCTTTTGTTGTTACCAGCATATCACATGCCACACGTTTATATGGCTTCTTTTGTACTAAGACTATATGTTCTCTTTCCGCGCACATGCTTGCATTGAAGAGATGTCACTGTTTTACCTGTAAAAACCAATAAAACTGAAATTAAAAAAAAAAAAAGAAACAGAATCACAATGTATATAAGAAAACAGGTGACTTACAAAGGTAATATTAACCTAAAAGGGAAAGTGCTTCAAACTAAAGAGGATTACTAATTAAATATACAAAATGACATTATTGAGCATCACTAGGGGCAGTGGTGGGTCAGGTAGGGATGATAGGGTAGAAGGCAGGCAGAGTTCTATCTTTAGCAAGTCATTGATGTTTAAGCCAAGCTGTGAAGAGATCCAGAGCTGGGCTGGCTTTGATTGTTATGTTATGGGCATTGGGTTACAGTGGAGTGCCGGGGGGAAGTTGGACAATGGGGAGGCCAGAGACTGATGAAGAAGTTCAGAGACTGATGAAGAAGTTACAACAAGTTGAGACTGAAAGCTATGAGAAGAAGCAGGTGTACGTTCAAAATTGTGCTAGAATGCAGCTATAGATACCCAAACGACAGTTATAAGACCAAAAACAGTAATGATCTTTGATCCTGTAGGTTAACAGAAGCTCTGCAGTGAAACGATAGTCAATGGATGGAAGGATCCCTATGCGTGGAAGCAGAAGTCAGGAAAAGGGTGAGCTCTGTGAGGTCCTAGCTTGAGCAGGGGATCTGGCACTAGATCCTTTCTGGCCCCAACAGGCCCAAACAAGGTGCTTCCCTTTACTGATTTGGCCCTTGGCTGCAGACGCACAGACTGGATACCTAGGGGAGACTGAATAAGGGAGGTAGTGCGTCACATGTCCCCCTGGGAATCAGTCACACTGTTCTATATTGCTTCCACACTTGCAGGAAGAAGACTGGCTGTTGTAGGCCCAGGGAGCTTTGATTTGTAGGCAGGATCCTCACATCTGGGTAATATGCATGATTATGACAGGCACGTTAGTAACTTCGGATTAACGTTCCAATACCTGAAGAAGATGCATGATGGTGACAGACACAACAGTACCTTTTTCTACAGAACATGTATGAATAGTAAACAAATATTTCACTACAATTGATAAGGGGCAATACAAGTAACCCCTTATCAACAGTGAAAGAATATGCAGACCTAACTAACTCATCCCAAGAGAGAACAATTGATTCGTAGCCATAGAGCAGACAGAATACACCAAAAACATAAGACCATGCACATTGGGTGCACCTCAAACTATGTCAACAGAGCCCCTACAATAGGCACTCCATTGCATATAATCGTAGTGGAACAGTGCATGACCACAGTAAGGCAACAATGGAGTAAAATGGTGAACACAGAAGAGCTGTATCAGATGGAAATAGTCCCTAGGAAAAATATATAATGCACCAAATAAAACAAAACCTGCCAGCTCCTATATTCTAGCAGGCACTACTGACACATGGGCAGACTGGGCTTCGGGACAAGAGGGCATGTGCCTTTCAGGGCTGTAGGCCTTGTATTCCAGAAGCTTGCACAGCCTGAGATAGGTAAATACAAAAAAGGCTGGAAGGAAACTGACAGTGGCAGAGCGAGGGTGAGGCAAGCAAGCTGGATGGTCAAACCCACCCAACCGCCTCCCCAAACCCCACCCCACCGGGCTTCATTCACATACCGGTGGGTGCCATCATGCTCCACATTTTGCTGTGAGTTAGCTCATAATTCAAGATGAACCATGACCTGGGAATGAGCAGCAAATATCTGGACTAGGAACTTGAGTCGCGTGGGTACCGAGCTAAAATGTATCCATTTCCCCTTGCGTGCTCACTTGTGCTTCACCTTTCTGGAGTGGAATCTTAAAGTTGGAGCCTGGCCGGTGAAATGCAGAGCCTGATGCTTTTTTTTCAAGTAATTCCTTTTTTTCTATTTCCTTGCAGGGACGTCATTTAGGGGTCACCTGGGGTCGCACTTGCAATAGAAAGTTTTTTTTTCTTCTTTTTTACAAATTGAAGCTCCTGGCCTGTGGACTATTTGTCTTTCTGGAATTCCATACAATCATTGCTAGACTCATTAAAGGTTTATTTCAGGCACACTTCAGGGATTGAGTCACTGATTTAGCCTGTTCTTAAACACCTCAAATTCACAATGCAGAGAAAATCCTCCTAAAAGCATTTAGGGTACAATAAGTATCCATTTCGGACTGTGTATTTTGCTTTTCGCAAGTTGCAGTTATAGCATGTTTTTTTCTGCAGATACATATGTTGATCCATTCTTGTATGAAATGTATATGAAATTACAGTAATATTGTAACCATATTTTTCATAGTGTACTTAGAAACAATGCTATGTGATGCCACTTCCTGTTTTGTCAAGGGGTAAACAGCCATGTTCCATCGCTTCCTGTGATGTCACTTTGGGGTGGGGTCAAATGGCATCACTTCATGTGATGTCAAGGGTCATATGATGTCACTTCCGCTACCCCTGGCATTTTGGTGAAATGACTCCCCTGTTTCCTTGGTGCGTTCTTTAAGTATGGGATTGTTTTTTATATGCTTGGTTTACTGTAAAATGGATTTTATTTTTTTATTTTTATTTTTTTTATTATTGAACTTTACACAGTTAAACATTTTATTATTTATGTTATGGGTTTCATTCCTGTGGGGCAAAAGATGTGCAAAGGCTTCCTCTCTTACTCACCCGTCCTACCTTGTTTAAAGCTGCGGCCCTTCTTAGACTGAGTCTTTCATTATACACTCTGAGAAAAGAACAGCCAGTCACATGCGATATAACTGCCGAGCAAAGGATCTCTTTAAAGCAATTCCCTTTTTATATTTCTGCGTTTCAAATTGTACGAACTCTACTTTATAGTCACAATTTGTGTTACATTTGCTGAACCTCCGGGTAGCTTGCTGTAACCTGACTGGAGTCTATTTGTTATTGTCTTAACTAGAACAATTTGTGCTAAATCGCAGTCTAATAAATTGCTTAATATTCCTGGCCACCCAAAGCGCCACTACAAGCCCTCTGCCCTCTGCCCACTTCACATCTGACTGTATGCAGTTATTCATGATGCCACGTGTTTTTGTATACAGTCCTTCATGATGCAGAGGTAGTGCCGCACACAGTACTTCAAGGAGTTGAGTACGCCTAGCTGGATCCCTATTTCATGGCAATTTGTAGCTGATCTACTGTTTATCCTTTATAGTGCCAAGAAGCAACTGCACTCTGTCCCCAATGATGGAGGAATTTGTCAGTACACTAAAATTTGACGAATTTTGAGTGCAAGTGCACACAGTTCTTTATGGGGGTGCCAGTGTATAACAAAAATGAGCCTTCCCCTGGCTGAATAACCTAAGCCCTTTGTAAACCTACCTGATGTCTCAAACCATGCAGACCATAACTTCGAAAGGTGTTTGTAAGACGAAGGTTTTGCTAGTGTAGGAGTGTTATAGTAGTAGTTCCTGGGGCAGGTTTTGGCCATCTTTTAGTTCCGTAGCACATTTTTTGCAGGCTCTTCCTCTGGCCAATATCAGTTATTTTCCAATGTGAGTAATTTTAAAGTGAACTGCAAAATGTATACATGTTTTTGAATCACAAGCTTTTGTAGGATTGAATTTTGGGATCTGCAGTGGGGCCTTTGGACCAGAATGTTCACGGGACAACGCAGGGTATGTTTGAATTATTTTTTTATGAAAATTGAAGAGCAAGTGCAACTGCAAGATGTTTATGCACCTTCTCACTCCATTCTCCCACTTTTAAGCTTATGTTATGTTTTTTGGGTTTCATATAGCGCACTGCTGCTATTTTCATGGTGTCTTGTCACTTTGGACCTGCAGGTGAATGGATCAGGTTTATTTATTTATTTACTTATTTATTTATTCTTTGCTATTGTATTGATCAGTGAGGATAGGAAGGATCTGGAAGCTGCATGCTCCTCTAAATTGTCTTAAATCGTTTTAATCCAGTAAATAGCCTATCATTTGTGTAGTGATTAATTGGAGAAGTTAGATGGCTTTAAGCTATCACAATGTTGACAGTTAAGGTAACTACGGCAAAAAGATATTAAGTGGTCTACCCAGAATCAAACAGAGTGGCAGGAAAGCCAGGATTGCAACTCTGATTTCCTTATTAAAGCAAATCACTGTCTCAATATTTCAATCTGGGCCTTTAAAAGTGGTGCTCAGTGGGGTGATTTTCAAATGACAGTGCATTATATTTCTATTATTTGTGTAAGTAATAATATTATTACTATTACTCTTATTATTATTTTTGTTGCAATACAGATTAAATCTCGTGCATAAGGGTGGAATGTATAACAAAGTGCATGGACGAATGGCAGGATTTAACAATACAAACTTTGCAAAAAAATAAGTGATTTAAGACTGCAATGCAGTGTTTGCTAAAAAAAGAAAATCTATATACTCAGCAAATTAATATGAGCAGGTGGCTTATAGTGTGTATTCTCTCCGGTATGATTGACGCATTAGAGCTTAGCTGGTACCCTGGGAGCCCATCTGGTAGCCATTGAGTAACATGCAAGATAAATGGCCTAAAATGGCACCCCTGATCACCACTCAGCGAGGTGTATTGGGAGAGAGCAATGATGGATGTGAGAGAGGATCAGAAATTGAGATTTCAAAGGTTGGGGGTGTGTCGTGGGATGCAGGGAGAGGGGACTACAGAGAGGCAGAGCACTATACCAGTCGAGACAGAAAAGTGTGCAAGAAGCAGGCATGTGCAGACACACTGTTCCTAATACTCGAGATACTTCAGGGACGTCATTTGGGGGTCACCAGGGGTCACAGCCATGACCCCTGCGGTCACAGCCCGACCCCTGCGGTCGCAGCCGTGACCCCTGCAGTCGCAGCCGTGACCCCGGTGGTCTCCCCTGCAACATGTACATTCGAATAAAAAAATGAGTTTTTTTCTTTTTTTAAATGGAAACTCCTGGTCTGGGGCCAGGGTCATGCACCGCTTTGTTTCCGGGGTGGGACATGAGGTGCTTTCTCAGTTAGCAAGGTACATGAATTGACACTAGGGATTCAGCAGACCTCCTGCTGTGTACGTGCAAGGCAAGGATTCTGTACTGCCGCCCAGTGTTGGTCTGTAGGAGTGCAGGGTGGGGAAAGATCCACATCAAATGGAAGGGAAATTCTAGAGGGAACTTCTTGGAATGCCACAATTGAGCCTGTACCAAGTGCACGCTTGTGCTTTTACCTTGCATTTGATATTTCCTTTAAAGCTCCTTTGAGATAGAGGAACAGCCCTTATTTTGTAGGGCCATTATTAACACAGGCCCTTTTGACGCTGCTTGTATCATTATAGAATAAGCTCCAATCACTGACTATGTAGGCGGATGAACAGTAATGGGCATAGCTACATGCAGGTATGTTTGCCCCTGCAAAAGTGCCAATTGGACATGTTCGACCCGGATTGGAGATTGTGCTAGGGTGAAAATTGTATTTTTGATAATGGTAATGATAAATGTGTATAAGGTTTAATTTGAACCAAACTACACTTAAACATAGAATCCTGTCATATCCATCTGACCTTTGTACTGATTAGAGACATGGGGGCGCCAGCAAAATATCGAATGGTTCACGCCCGCCTATTAGATCAGATTATGTGTGTTTAATTTGGATTTGGAATTAACTGGAAAAATCCTTGCGGATATTCGATGCTACTCAGCTTTTACACCCATTTATCCGCTTGCTAATCACCTGTGAAATTTATTTAAAAAGGCGTGTGAATTATTTATGGAAATGCCTCCCAATAATGAAAAATAATGACGAGTACGAGGCTTCGTTTGGATGCTGGGTGGCAATGGGATTTACTACTGTTATATAATTGTTTTAAAATAATTATTGTATGCTATTATCATGAATTCTGTGCTGTAATTTAGTAAGGGTACTCTCTAACCAACTTGTGTACTTTTTAGTTAATAGGGACAACATTTGTGTTTTATTTAGTTGCAGTGTTTTTCAGGTGTAAATAACTACATAAATAAATAATATGCTTTGGATGACTTCTTTGTCGGAAGCAATGCAAACATAACGGGGCTATTGTGTAATCCCACAGTAAACAGGGGTCAGTGGGTTAATGCAGCTGCTGAGGTGTGTGTGTGTGTGACTCACTGTGGACCAACTTTCATCCTTATAAGGCAGAGAAAATGAGTAGTCCTACAGCTCTTAACAACTACTGATCCTCACGCGCAGCAATATATCGCTGCAGGCTAACGACAGACAGCGAGTGCATCTTTTTGCTGGAATCTTCGAGATACACACACAGCGTCACCACCCTCACACAAGGTCATACAGGGGTAGATTGTCCATTCCGAATCAGTTTACCTTTCAAAGGGCCGATTTTATTGCCTAGCCTAAGTGGGCCAATTTTCCTTCAGCAGACTTTCATTAAAGTTTGACCTTTTCATTAATTTCAGGCTGCCCTGCATGTGCCCTTTTCAGCTCAGCAAGAAACTCTGTGCCATGGCCCATGCTTACGAGTTAAAAAATAGAGGTGCTACAGTGCTGCTCCAGCCTCCAGCCTCCAGCAAAGGTTGCTTGGCAACAAACTTCCCCAGGCCCTCACACATGTTTCTGTCGCAGGTGCGACCAGCCACTCTCCAAATCTTTCTTCTTACTGAGACGTGGGAGCCTCTGAAATAACAATCACTCACCTTGGGAAACTTAAGGTAAGCAAAGCTTAAAAGGTGTGAGAGTTTGTATATATGCACAAGCATTTTTCAAATTCTGTACGTTTCCCCAATGTGTGTCTTTGTTACTTGGTTCGTACATTGAAATTGAAATACAATTCCCAGTGCCTGTGTTGCTCTACCTCTTTCTGTGCGTTGCCTTTTGTTTAAGTACTTGGATGCAGGACAAAACTCAAGAGTTCAATGTTGTGGACGTTGTCGACACTGTTATATCCGCCTTGCGTCCCACTATGCGGTGACGCAAGGCATTCTAATAAAAGCCCCGCCCCTGCTCTGCGGAGGCCGTTCCGGGGCAGGACAGCAACACGAGAGTGTCCGTGTCATTACTGCTCCCGCGGGTGCTGCGCAGCGAGGTCTAGCTGACTGGGCCTACCCTCCCTGCTTCCCACCGACGCCTCGGCCGGAATCAGGGACATAGCACTGGCGACGAGGAAGCGAACACAACGGCACGCGTGACGTCGCCGCCCAGCATTTAAAGCCTGTCACAAGGGAGACATTTTTGGGAACATGGTGGGGGCACCCAAACTCCCACCCAAAAAAAAAAAAAAAAAGTTTTGGGGGGGAAATCTTTTTCTCTCCTCTTCTCGTCCTGGACTAATCTCGACCACACTGCCAGGCGAGTCCTGAAAGTATCCATGCCACACAACGGGAGTGTTGGATGGGGAGAAGGAGTAACATCACGCCCAACACGTGGACACACGCATGGGAAGCCAAGAACACTCCTAAGAACGCCCCAAGGTGAGAGAACGGTTGCCACATGTGCGCACTGACTGTCAACATGGCGTCAGGCACGTCCACCCCCAGGCCCGGCACAACTTCCAGAATGGCCGCAAACCTGTCACCATCCACGCCGCAGACCCGCCCGTAAGGTGGATCAACCGTTGCACTCTACCCTTTTGACCCATACACTGACCCGTCATCAGTTGGCCCACGATAGCAGTTGTGGTTACAGAAGTTCGAGATGGCAATGGAATGCAAAGACATTACTACACCGAGAAAAATGAGGTTGCACCTACTACTGAATGTGGGGGATGAAGTATTACGCATCTTCAATTCACTGGCAATCACGGATGGCCTTGACGTCTAGCAGAAAATGAAGGACCCCCTGACGGCCCACTTCATGCCCGAGCTTAATCCAGATTATGAGACATTTCTATTCTGCACAACCATCCAGATGGAAGAGGAAACGCTGGATGCCTACCACACCAGACTCCGAAGCTCGCAATCTCATGTGAATTCACGGACATAGAGAAGGAAATCCGACGCCAACTCATAAACGGAATTCACTCAGAAAAACTGAGGAGGATGGTGCTGAGCGAGAAGGGAATATCACTGACCCGAATCCTTGAATTTGGCCGCCAGAGGGAGTTAGCACATGCCAGAGCGGCCCACATGGGCACAACCCTACAGAAACTACAGCCGGCCCTCACAATGGCAACTGTGGCCCATATCAGGAATCGCCAATTCACGGGGGACGAGGCCAGTGGAAACAACACGTACCCCAAATGGCAACACCGAATCCCGGGACCCATGGAATGTGGGTGGTGCGGAGGGCCTCGCCACGGACGACGCAACTGCTCGGCTCAAGGAACCACATGCGGCGCATGTGGCAGAAAAGACCACTACGCCAGGGTATGCAGATCATCAGGAGTGCCACAGCAACTACCGCAAGCACCCCAGTACAAGAGTGCAGGAAAGAAAAAGAAACAGGCCAGCGCCCGACGTGTCGAAACCACCAATTCCTCGACAGAGGAGGAAGGGGACGACGCAGCACATATCCAACAGGAAGCTGCAAATGAACATTGGAAAAAAGGAAAGAAAGTATACCTAGTTTCAGCCCTCAACTACGGTAGCAATACACGAAAAAGGAAACTGAGAAGACGAAAATGCCAGGTAGCGATCCAGGGCCAAAATATACTAATGACCATAGACACGGGGACATCCGTGAACGTCATGCCACTGATGTCGTTCAAAAAACTACAGCCCCAACCTGCCCTAAAATCGATGGACACACTACTATTCGCATACGGATGCAAGACCCCACTGCCCATAGTAGACAGATTCCGGACAAAATCAGCCAGGGGGAAAAATCACTGCAGTCAAAAATCTACGTGGTAAACGCAGGCATCGAATGCCTCCTGAGCGGAGATGCAGCAGAGGACCTGGGGTTGATAAGCTTCATTTGCGAAGTGACCGACTCACAAGAAGTCGACAACATTCTCGAGAATTACCCGAACCTCCTCAAGGAAGGAAATCAGGATACACATCGATGAGTCAGTCCAACCGAGAGCATTGCGACACAGAAGAACGCCGTTCCACATACGCAGCCAAGTGGAAAAAGAACTAATGGCACTGGAGAAAGCGGGCATCATCGAGGAAGTAACTGGGCCCACGCCATGGGTTTGTCTCTCCCATGGTTGTCACCAAGAAATCCAACAACCAGGGAAGGTCAATAAAACGGGAGCGCCAAATCACCCCAACCCTCGATGAGATAGTGGCAGTCCTCACAGGATCCAAAGTATTCTCAAAGGTCGACCTGAACGCCGGATAGGACCAGCTGAAGCTACACCGGGATTCCCGGTACATCACGACATTCTCAACTCACATCGGCCTATGCAGGTACAAGCCTGAGTTTCGGAATCTCCTCGGCAGCTGAGGTCTTCCAGCAAACAATACAGGAGGTAATACGCGACATTCTTGGAGTTTTAAACATCAGTGATGACATTCTAATTCATGCAGGCAACAAAGAAGAACATGTACAAAGGCTTCACATGCTACTCAGCAGGTTAGAGAGTGCTGGTCTGACATCCACAAAGAAAAGTGTGAGTTCCTGAAGGAAGATATCTCGTTCTTTGGGTACAAGTTCAATAGCACAGGCATCTCGGCGGACCCCCAAAAAGTAGCGGACATCAAACTGCCACACCCCCCACCACACCAACGGAGGCGCGCAGTTTTCGAGGAATGGCCACCTATTGCGGAAGGTTCATCCCAAATCTGGCCACACTATCTGAACCTCTTCGAGAACTCACAAAAGCCAGCACGAAATGGGAGTGGGGGCCCACCTGCAAAGAGGCATTCGAGCACATCAAGGCATCACTCTCGGCAGACACCACCATGGCCTACTACGACCCTGCACTGTCAACCGAATTGTATGTGGACTCCAGCCCCGTGGGTCTGGGGGCCATTCTCATACAGGTGGCCAAAACAGGAGAATTGATGCCGATTGCCAATGCATCCAGAGCACTGACACCGACGGAGCAACGATACTCCCACATCAAAAAATAGGCGATAGCGGTACTGTGGGGCTGCCGCCACTTCCACCTGTATCTGTACGGCCGGAAGTTCAAAACCTACACAGATCACAAACCACTGCTCTCGATCTTCACGGGCACCTCATCTCACCCCCCTGCCAGGATCGCTTATTGGCTGCTACATCTCCAACAATATGACTTCAAACTGACGTATCAGCCAGGCAGTGGCAAACCGGCAGACTTCCTGTCGAGACACCCGAGAGCGGCAACACTGAGGGAAATACACGTAGCGGAAGAGATAGAAGAACACATCTGCCAGGTGATACACACCATAAAGCCACAAGCAATTGGAATAGAAGACATCGTAGAGGCCACGCAAAGTGACCCATGCTGTAATCTGGTGAAGGCCACGATCATCTCGGTGGAATGGAAGTCGTTCCTACGGAACATCCACAATAGAACAGCGGAAGCCAAAGAATTCCTCACGGGAGTCTTCACAGTCTGGCAGGACCTATACATCATGGAAGAAGGGCTCATCCTACGAGGAACCTGAATCGTCATCCCCCCAAGCCTACACAACAAAATAGTGGCATTGGCACACGAAGGCCACCAGGGGATAGTAAGGACCAAGGCCCGGATAAGGCACTGCGTATTGTTTCCCCATATCGATGGAAAAGTCGAACGGCTAGTCAACACCTGCCTTCCATGCCAAATAGCAGGGCCACCACCCAATCCAGAGCCCATTCAATCGGCGGAGCGAGGGTCCGCGAGATGGGACGCCATAAGCATAGACTTTTGTCAAATAAAGGAAGGAACCTACCTATTGGTGGCGATTGACGACCACACCAGGTACGGAGGTCGCGATCGTCAATTCCACGGCAGCAGAGGCGGTTATACCCGCGATCGAAAAAATGTTTGCAACACATGGCCTCCCAAGGAGAATCAGGAGCGAAAATGGCCCACCTTTCCAGGGAGAAGAATTCAAAAAATACCTCATGGAACTCAACATCCGCTACCACCACATAATGCTGAGATGGCCGCAGGCAAACGGCGACATGGAACACTTCATGAAGACAATAAACAAGGTATTTTGCCTGTCGCGCATCAACAGTAGCCCATTGCAGGTGGACTTATACCGATTCCTACTGAATTACAGAGTCACACCCCACAGCACAACGGGAATACCACCGGCAGACCTAATGTATGCCACAATCATTAACTCCTCCATACCACAGCATCCGAGCAGGAGCACAGACACATTCAACCATGAGCGCACCGAACTAAGAAGAACAGGGGAAAACGCTCACATGAGCAACAAAAGGAATGCCATTCGGTCCGACCACCGAGTCGGTGATCAAGTGGTCATGGTGAGGAACCCATCCAAATCTAAACTAGACACCCGATATGACGCTGCCCCATGGACAATAAGCTGGCGGCATGACACCATGATAACCGCCAAAAGGGGGCAAAGACAAGTAACGAGAAATGTGTCATGGTTCAAGGTAGTGCCAAAGAATCTATGGACAGACGGCAAGTGTCACCCGGAGGAAGAAGAGAACCCGCCTAGGGACGAGGGACATGAAAATCTGGATGATGGAGAAATTGTGGACGACAAAACAGAGGAACCACCGAGTGAACCAGAACTGGGTGAGCCGAACAGTTGAGGTGAGCAACCCGAGGGGAGAGAGGGGGTTGCACCCAGGGGGGGAAGATATAGCCTAAGAACTGTGACCCGGCACCCGGCCAGACTCAGAGACTATGAGTGGTAGAAGACCCCACTGAGAGACTAAATAATGAAAAGGGGCAAGACCGGTTGGCTGAGAAATGTTTTATTGTTATTCAGTTAAAATAAAGGAGGAATGTTATATCCGCCTTGCGTCCCGCTACGCGGTGATGCAAGGCGTTCTAATAAAAGCCCTGCTGCCGCTCCGTGGAGGCAGTTCCGGGGCAGGACAGCAACACGAGAGTGTCCGTGTCATTACTGCTCCCGCAGGAGCTGCGCAGCGATGCCTAGCTGACTGGGCCTACCCTCCCTGCTTCTCGCCGACGCCTCGGCCAGAATCAGGGACATAACAGACACCATCTGCCCAAGGTGTTTGAGCAATGTAAAAAAAAAGTTATCATATTTGGTGGGGTTAATTCACCTTTTAGTCCTCTGCAGAAGGCAGGATTAGAATTCAGATTGTATAAACTCTGTAAACAGCTGTTCTGTGAGAGCTGAGAGGCAGCCAATGCAGACACTATTGGCTCTTGGCCTTTAAAGAAACTGTTCACTTTCAATGAAGTTAAAACACCATCTGTTGGTTGTCTGTTCAAATAGAAAAAAATAATATTTTACTTTTTAGCCCCCCTTGAACATTTGCTGTCATCTTGCTGCATTTTGCTTTTTCAAATGCTGCTTATGACAGCTGCTGCAATGTAAAGTGAAATGGCTCCCATTTTCACCTGTGTATCTTCACAACCAATGCTTGCTTGAATGATTTGCATTTTAACTTGTTAACTGTACTATCTATCTATCGGTGCACACGATAGAATCCCTGTTCTAAATTGAATTATTCTTAGTCTTGGGAGGATAGCTCAGGTGCAACTTGCTCACCTTGGAAGCAAGACAACACCAAGCAACACAGGTTCAATCCCCAGGTCCACGCTTAGAAGCCTCTGGGTATTAAGTGCGTTATAAATAACCTATCATATCATCACACGCACCAAGGCAATGATGTGCCAGGTTGGCAACGGCCGTTATTCTTGCCTTTGTCTTTTGGGTAAGAGAATGCGTTTGGGGTCTTATATTTACCCTTTCTTAAATAAACTTTATACGATATTACAATCGCATGGCATTGGTTCTTAAATCACAATTTGGCATTGAGGATGGGATCCAAACCCATGTGTGCATAACACAATGGATTACGTTCGTTGAGAATGATGGCTGAGCTATAAAGAATGTATAAGACCACCATTTTAGGGGGTGAGGCAATTGGAGCATTGCAATCATAATTCTCCCGCTGCCATTTTGGAGGCAGGCAGAGCCACGACATTTGTGCAAATCTATGGTGGCCACCATCTTTGAAACAGGCAATATAATTTTCTTCGTCAAGGAAGTAAATCTGTGCAGCGTGCTTAAGTCAAGTGTATATCTGCATCTGTGATGGCAATTCCAGCCAGATTGTGATCGTTTTAAGGTTCATCCCTCTACCTAAATTATCTGCATTTCTTCTGCAGCCTCAAGTGACATTCCCAGCTCGAATCAAATCAGTAAGTGGCAGTGGTAGCTACTCCTGTCTGAAGACAGGATGGCACTAGCGGACATTCTGTCGGGGAGGTGTTACCACCACGCAGAATCTTGAGCCACCACCCACGTTTTTGGCCATACCAAGGGAACCACCAATCCCCTGGGAAGACTGGAGAGATTTGTTTACATTTTAATGTGTTGCTTCGGGTGGGGAAAGATATTTGGATGAGCAGAAATTCTCTACATTGATGTGTTGCTTGGGGGCAGAAGTGAGAATAATAAAAATACTGCTGGATGTAGTGGAAGGGGGGGTGAATGGGGTAGAGGATGTGGGGAGGGGCTCTATGGTATGGCCATGAAAAAAAGTACAGGTGCAGTTTGGGAAAGAGATTAATATTGTATTGGGAAGGTATACATTTTTCTCAAGGAAATAAGGTGTGGAGGAAGCAGTGGGTTCTTTTGTGCCAGATTTTAGAGTATTATTGTCATCTTGAGAATTCACAGGGAAGGAGGATGAATATATCAGGGATCAGCTAATGATGCACACATCGAACCCCTAAAATTCAGGAACGCTTGTGGCAGGCGATAAACCATCCACTAGAGGAAGCACTGGCAATTGCTAAAGGAATGAAATTAACTAGTATGTGTTTGAAAGAGGTTAATTCTAAAGGGTACAACGAGTTAGTGCATGCTGTAGCTGATAATGTGGAGGAAAAAGAATCTGGGGTTGATGAAGTCAAGGTGTGTGCAGTAAATAAACATAACAGAGCAGGAATGGGGACGCACAGGGGAAGTCAGTCCACGACTGGGCGGTGGAACCATGTACCGGCACAAGATATACACAAGGGGTATTGTACTAGGTGTGGTTTTGAAAAACATGCCATGAATGCCAAGGATTGTCCGGCCATGGGAGTTAAATGCAGGAGGCGTGGCAAGATGGGGCATTTTGCCAGGTTGTGTGAGTTCAACAGCAAGTCCCAGGAGTCTGACAGAAATATCCAGCATATTGGGGAGGTCAAAAGGTGAGTGGGCTAATACAATTGTCCACATTGTGGGTGAACTTGAGGAGGATGAGGAAGGGGAATATGTGCCCCCTGAGGTCGAGATTACAGTGCCTAGATGTTCAGTGAAAGCCTCGGCTGATCTAGGCTCCACGTATACCATAATTTCAAAGACATTGTACAAAGAAATCAGGGGTAATGCGGGACACGTCTTGCACATGACCGACATAAGGCCAAGAGTGTACGGAGGTGGTAAGATTGACATGGGTTTTGTGTGGGGGTGACATTGCTTACAGAGGCAAACACATAAGGGCAAAGATGTATGTGCCACTTAAGAGTGATTGATTTTTGGGGTGACGTCACCAAAGAACGCTAGGCCTCAAACTGCACCCGGGGAAGGAGCTACAGGTGAGATCGGTGGGATTTAACAGGGCAGAGAAATTCACCAAGGTAGTTGGGTCCAGATTCAAACAGGTGTTTAGGCAGTGCATAGGGAAATTGAATGTGTATTGCCATAAGATCCAGTTGACTTTCCAGGCAACGCCATGTGTACACAAAGTGAGCATCTTCCTTTAAGAGTGAGAGAGAAAGTAAGGGAAGAGTTATGTGGCTTGGGCGAGCAGGGTGTGATTGAACCCATAAAGAGCAGCGAGTGGTTGTCCCCTTTTGTGGTCAAACGACATCCCCGATAGGCAGATTAGATTACATGTCAATTTAAGAGACTTAAACAAGTCCATCTGGGTTAACAGACACCCGTTGCCGAAGGTTAGTGAGATGCTCATGAATATGGAAGAGGCTGAATGGTACAGTACGCTTGATCTATCATCTGCACATTGCCAGGTGGCATTACATCCCTCCTCACACGCCTTAACAGCTTTCATCACCCCAATGGGCGCCTATCAGTTTGAAAGAATGCCTTTTGGTTTGGCATCAGCATCTGCGGGTTTCCCCAAAATAATGGAAAATCTGTTTGGGGACGTACCTGGGGTGAAATGCTTCCAGGACAACATTTTGATTGGGGCTAGAAGTGAGTGTATGAAGTGTTATGGAGATTGGAATGAGCAGGTTTGACTGTCAAAACGGGTAAGTGTCACTTGAAGGTGCATCAGGTATCTTATTTAGGTCACAGGCTCACAAAAGAGGGAATAGTTCCACGTCCAGAGATGGCGGATGCCATTTTAAAAGTGAAATCCCCTACTAATAAAAAGGAGTTGAAGTCTTTCTTAGGACTTATAGAATTCTATTCTAAGTTTGTTGAGAATTTTGCAGTAAAGAATCAGCCCTTACGCATGTTGTTGAAAGTAAGGAAGGAGTTTCTTTGGGGACCTGTGACGAAGGGGGCATTCAGGAGTTTGAAGGAAGAAGTTGCTAATGCCCCTACCTTACACAGGTTTGATCCCATGGCTGAGACCATTGTGTAGGTAGACGCATGTGCTGTGGGTTTAGGTGGTTCGATGTGTTATTGTCCCCTCAAAAATATCACCATGCAAGAACGGCACTGATTGTTTTGTGGCAACATTAACATATGGAACCTGCCGGGGACACTCCCGCAACCCCTGCATTTTTTTTAAAGCGAGCGGGGGAAACACCCATAACCCTTGCTCCCATTTACCCCATATATTGTCCCCACAAATAATGTCGCCTATGCCGTTTCCTGGCGGCTATATGTATGGCGACCTTATTTGTGGGAACAATATTACCTGATACCGTTTAGGTGCAGTGTTAGGTCAGGTCAGGGATGGGAAGGATGTACACATGGCTTTCGCAGCTCGTGCTGTATCGGATACGGAACCTAGGTATTCCACAATTGAATGGGAGACTCTTGTATGCTATTGGGCCTCCATGTAGTTTAAAACCTATACTTGGGGTTTACCTTATGAGCTCAGAAGCGATCATAATCCATTGGCACATTTGTTTTTGACGAAGGGTTCAGGGTTAGCGACCCCCAGAATTGCCAGATGGGTAGCTGCCCTACAGAGTCTCAATTTCACTGTTTGGTGGTCAGGCATGGATGCCATGGTAGATGAGGAAGTGGGGCTGTGCAAGCCTTTCTGTCTAAGTGACAAATCCCTCAAAACCCAGAAGGTGGAGATGGGCACTGCGGACATTACCGAGGTGGCGTGGGAAAAGGTCGCCATTGATTTCATGGGCCCGATGAGCATGTTGGGGCGAGAGCACAGGTTTACCATTGTTGTTGACTATGCGTCAAGATGGTTTGAGCTGGAGCTCATGGACAGTATCATGACAATCATTGTGATTGATTGTCTAGAGAGGCTTTTTTTTTTTTCGAGGGGGGGAGGGTATCCCAAGATAATCATATCTGACAATGGTGTTCAGTTATTGTCGAGTGAAATGTGGCAATATCTCGAACTACATGGTATTGAGAACCACTGCACAACTAGGGCAAATGGGTTAGTCGAACGCACTAATGGGACAATTAGAGAGTCTATACAGTTGTCCAGAGCGAATGGCATAGATTGGAAAAAGGGTATGTGTGAAATGTGGATGGCTCACCGTGACACCCCACACGTGTTAACGAAGGTTTCACCATTCGAAATGAGGAGGGGAAGGAAAATGCGCTCTGACCTATACCCTAATTGGTTGGGGGATAACTTTATTGTTGAGAAACATGAGCGTCAGAGGGCAGGTCAAGCAGTAAGAGTGGGTGATGTAGTGAGGATTAAAAAGCCCTTTCAAGTACCAAAAGGGTGCTCACGATATTTTTAACCCATTAAAATAATAAAGAAGGGCGAGAAACAAGTGGTAACCAGTGCTGGGAAACGTTGGCGTATGAATAGAGTGGCAGTTGTTAGGCACCCCCGTGCAAGGGAATGTGTTGAGGAGAATCAATATTACAATGTGGTAGAGGATGAATGGTACAAGGAAGGATCAGCTGACAATGAGTTAGAGAGCAGTGTGGAGTAGGATGGGGAGCAGAGCTCCAAAGCTGAGCAAAGAACCGCATCCAAGGGTGTACCAAGAGGAGGTATCCAACCCAGTGACATTGAGAGGGAAGCAAGTGGTGCTGCTCTGCATGTTAATGGTGGGGGGGATTGCAGGTCGCATTAGGAAAAGACAGACAAAATTTTATTATTATGAATTTTACAAGTGACCATTGTCTCATCCAATCAAGGTATTATTCTGCAGTCCAGCATAGAAATGTCTCAATCATCGTATGTTGTTATGCCTTCTATACTGTAACAGTTACCCCCTTTGGGAATATATTTCTTTTTATAATGTAAAGTTTGTTGCATGCTATTTTTGGTTGTAAAGTCTAAATGGTAATTGCTATCCATAAAGAGCAATGTATGTAGTATCTATCCCTCAGTGCGCATGATGGAATCCCTGTTCTAAATTGGAATGCCAGCACGCGCACCGATGCGATCATGTGTCGGGTTGGCAGTTGGGTGAGAAAACGTGTTTGGGGTCTTATATTTACCTGTCTTAAATAAACATTATACGATATTACAATAGCATGACATTGGTCATTACATTTTAGTTTTATTTTTTAAATTTGTAGAGCGCACTGCAGCCTAAGGGCATCGAGGCACTTTAAAACGGAGCGTAAGAAGGCTTATTTAAGGCTTAAACGAAGCCGCCCGACAAGTGCTCTTAGAAATACAGGTTACATACAAGTTGATACATAAATTAGCGAAGATAACATGCAGATCATTTAAGATGTACAGGTGGGGCCTGCAGGTTTACACGAAGAGCTTGGTTTTGATGGCCCTGCGAAAGGCACCATGGGATTCAATTTGCCTAAAGTATGGTGGTAGGTTGTTCCAATGGGTGGCAACCATGGTGGGGACGCTGGTGCCTCCAGCACGTGCTTTGTTAGTTTTGGGAACAGTAATCATGTTAGCATATGCTGTTCTGGCAGGCCTGGTGATGCAGGGTTTGGAGATCCTTTGGACAAGGTAAGGTGGGGCCATGTCATGGTGGCACTTGTGCATCAGGGCAAGGGTTTTGAAGATGATTCTTTCCTTGACTGGGAGCAGGTGGACTTGTCTTCTGAGACCAGAGATATGGTCCCTGCGTGAGATGCCGTTGGCGGCCCTAAGGGCATTGTTTTGAACCAAATTTTGTTTAGCAAGGTTTTTTCCTGATGTTCCTATGAGTAAGGCATTGCAGTAATCAAGCCTTGAGATAATTATTGCCCTGGCGATAGTGAGGCAGTTCTGTTGGGAGAGATAGGGCCTCACAGCATTGAGCAATTTAGAGTGGTAGGCTGATGAGGATGCTATGGCATTGACCTGCCTGTCCATAGTCAGGTCCGGATCCAGGTAGACACCGAGAATTTTGACTGTCTGAGAGACTAAGATGGGGATGTTGTCAACGGTGATGGAGCTGTATTGCTTGTCCAGCCTGCCCAAGGTGGACGGGGATCCAATAAGCAGAAGTTTGGTTTTCCCAGTATTGAGGCATAACCAGTTTTCTGCCATCCATGATTGGATTGTGGCGTATATAGAGTTAAGGGTGTTAAGGTCGGACATGTAATCACCTGAGAGGGGGATGAGCACCTGAGTGTCATCAGCAAAGTTGGTATATGAGATCCCCAGGGTGTCCAGGATTTTGAAGAGGGGCCTCGTGAAGAGATTGTAGAGGGTGGGGGCAATGCAGGACCCTTATGGGATTGTCAGAGGCTGTGTCGGAAAAAACCTTAATTACGCTTTCCTGCAGAAAGGAGGTTATCCCTTTACAGGCCCTGGGGGAGAAAGTGGCTGCGGTGGCGAGATGGTGGCAAAGGGTCTTATGGTCAACAAGGTCAAAGGCAGCAGATAGGTCCAGAAGTAGTGTCAGTTTGCCTGCATCTCTAAGATCATCCATCGGATTTTTGAGGTCAAGGAGGGCTGTTTCTGTACCATGTCGCGCCGGAAGCCGGATTGCCGAAGCCCAAGGAGGTGGTTGTCCTCCAGGAACTTTTGCACTTGCAGGTAAACTGCCTTGTCCAAAGGTTTTAGTAAGAATGGGACAGTGGTGATAGGTCTGTAATTCCCTGGGACCGATGGGTCTAGGATGGGTTTTTTAAGGAGTGGTCGGACTCACGCTTCCTTAAGTCCAGCTGGGACGTGGCTAGACTGGAAAGAGGCGTTGATGAAGGCGGTGATAAAAGGTGCAAGGGGGGGTTGCACCAGGGCTTTAAGTGGGGTAAGAAATCGAGGGGGGGGCCCTCATTTGGGGGCTTGGCTTGTGGGAGGGGCGTGGCCTAAAAAGTACGCAAATCGTAGGGTATACACACAAATATATATAAATGTTATATATTTGTGTGCGTACCTTACTATGGTTTGTGTACTATGCAAGCCATCTTTTCTAAACATAGAAATATGTAACATATTATATATAACAATTATATATATTTGTGTGCATACCCTACGGTTTGACTAGTTTTCAGGCCACCTTTTTTAAACATTTCGGGTTTATAAAAGATGGCTTTGAAAGTACACAATTCAAGCCATCTTTTATAAAGCTTTGACTACGGACAAAATTGTCCGTCGGCAAAGCTTTATAAAAGATGGCTTGAAATGTGTACTTTCAAAGCCATTTTTTATAAACCTCGAAATATGTCGAGAAATCCCCAGGTTCGCCGTTAAAAGCGACCTGGGGAAACAAAGGGACAGTAACTGCCTCTGGTGACCTCTCGCGCGAGGGGTCACCAGACTCAGTTACTATGACTGATGGAAGTGGCAGCCAGTCACAGCGTCGCTGTGACTGGCTGCCACTTCAGTCAGCTAGCCTGACTTCATTGAAGGCGCACCTCCCGTTGCGGCTTTGGCCGCGACGAGATAATGCATCCCGCGATTCCCGCCAATGTTACTGCAGGACGGGGGCCCCGGCAGGGCCCCGGCTCAGTCCCACTTTTTGGAGACTGCCAGGGCCCGGCCCCAGCAGGCCCCGGCCCACTTTAAGCACTGGGTTGCACAGTCCTTGATGACCTGTGCAGGGCAGGCATCCCTTTTGCAGTTAGACGGTTTGATAGACCTAAGGAGGGCAATGACTTCAGATTCAGTCATGTCCTTAAATTCAAAAAGGGGGGGTTGGTTGGTGTCGGTGGCTGGTGAAGGTGAGCTGTGGCTCTTGGCTATGATATTGATAAGAACCCTTTGGTGGACCAGGATCTTGGCGTGCAAGGTGTCCAGTTTCTTGAGCATGGCCAATTGAATTTTGTTCCACCAAGCCTCGTCTTTAACAAGAGTGGGAGGAGGGGAGGTGGGGGTCTCAAGCTATCTGAAAGTGGCAAAAATGTCTTTAGTAGCGTATGTGTATTTGGCGTTAGCTATCTTTGTGTTGAAGGATAAGGCTTTGGCCTGGATAATGGCTGTTTTATATTCAGTGGATAGGACCTTGAACCATCATTAACCTTTATTTTTTTGATACACAATCCATTGTTCATTACAGCCAGATAATTGTCAGGTGTTGGCATTCACATGCACAGGAAATGTTGGTGCTTCATGGTGTAGCTGAAAGCGTTAGTCTGAAAGGATTTGGTATAATATTATTGCATGTCTTGTAATGCTAGGATTAATATTCCTCTCACTTCCGAGCACTGCGATAATCAGTGGTAACATGGACCGACATTATGGTAATAATAATTAGCCAGTATTAAATTGAGTATTCAGTTCATCAACTTTGCATTACGTAGAGCTTAGTTGGCACTGGCCAGATCTGAACCTATTAATGCAGGCTGCACAAACAGATCCTGTGTGCTGAAACCAGTGTCCAAGTCACTGAGCTATAGTTCAGGATTTAAAAAACCTCATACTGCCAGGACAGCATCAATACTTTCTGTTCGCGTGAGCAGGGAGTGGCTGGCTTCCGGTTCCTTGCAATGTCTTCAGCCAACGGTGGCTTACTTGAAACAGCACTTTACATTCTTCAATTTATAACTTAATTCCCAATTTTTAAAATGTTAGAAAGTCCCACATACAGTCTTTTGCTGGCACCAGTATTATTTTTTGCTCAAAGCACTTTACATGTGAAATTTCATAGGCTAAAGGTTATGAGGTAAACATCTAGAGAATTGGTCATGTCGGTATACATTTGGGTTTCCAAAGCATTTCCTTCAGTTTATTTTTAATTGCCATAAATGCACAGCCACCACAGGTCCATACCATACAATGTCAATATTGAGTACCCCACCTCTCCCTCACTCCCCCATTCCTGTTATATTCTCTGCCCATTCACCCATCATCACTCCTGAAAGTGGCCACACACCCACCATCTTGCAAGCAAATTCTCTTAATGTGCCCAGGCAGGCGCACACTTGTGGATTTCGGACTGTGATCACCCATCAGTTAGGGTGATACAGTGACTCCATAGCCTATGGACACCATTTCCAGGCCTGGTAATATTAGTGATTGGCAATGTGTCAGACAATATGTCACAAGAGGAAAGGATAGGGAATTAAATATGAATAAAGTCGATGATATGTCTATATTCTAAAAAGAGAATTATGAAATCCAATGATTGAATGGGGGTCATTACGACCCTGGCGTTAAGGGTTTAACGGCGCCGTAAAAGGTGTTGGCGCTGTTAAACCCTTAACGCCTGCTTACGAGGTCCCTTTGCGGGACCCGACCTTAACGGCTGGTTTTACCAGCCGTTAAAGTAGGGTGCCGCAAAGGGACCTCTGTGCTAATTACGGTACCGCAATTAGCGGTACCGTACTTAGCGCCTTCCTCAGTCCCATTGAGCCCTATGGGGCGAAAATGGTAACGGGGAAGGGCCATGGTGAAATGGGGAAATACCTCCCCGCCAACCTTGGAATGGGGCGGTATTTCCCCATTCCACCATGGCGGACTTGTTACAACACCGGCACCAACCATGGTGCTAATAGCACCATGGTTTAGCGCCGGGGTTGTAATGAGGGCCAAAGTGTTTCTTAGTGGATGTTAAACAGTCATGGTAAGTCACCACGGAGTCTGAATTCCTTTGAAAGGTCTTGAAACGCTGATGTAAATTCAAATATTAGTTTCACATACTGTTGGTGCATTTTTTTGTATACTACGAAGTCAACTCCCCCTTGACCTGCTTTTTATCCTCTTAAAGGTCTTAGGGACTGATTCAGCAAGATACATTTTCCTATGCACCCACCGTGATGTCCATTTGATGAAAGCTGAGGGTTAAACAGACCAGGGTAGGGTGAACATAGCTCAGGGGAATGAGGCAGGAGCCTAGTTCTTTAGAATTTGGAAACAGGATAAGGGAAGCAGATCTGATGGCATAGAGGTTAAAGAAGCTTGCTTGCCAGCCAGAACTGTGGCTTGACTCACTCACATTTAGATTCAAACAGTAATGTGACCGTTTTCACATACTCACAGAAGTTAAAGGATGGGTTTTACTCATCATACTTTGCACAATGCTGCACTTCTACAACACACTTACATTTCATATCCCCTAACAAATCCATCTCAGTGCCCATGGCACACACATCTTCCTTCCAGTAATAAACACCTCTTTGCATTGATAAATCACATTTAGAAACAAACCTGCACATGGAATCGGGTACTTCCACATACACAACAGCTAAGCTGTATTGCATTTTTAACTTCTACCTCAGACCCAACCCTTCCCCCTTGATTTCAGATCTGACAGAGCACCTGGAGGCCATGCAAAAGGCATTGGTGCATGGTACGAATCCAATTAGGATAAAATAGCATACCTAGGGCCTCATCACCAGTTGGGCGCTAAGCCCTAAAAGTGGCGGTAATGGAATTAGCGCCGCCAATACTGCTCTGCCGGATCATGAGCCAGCGCTAGTTCCATTGACTGTAAAAACGGCCGTCGCTATAACTGGCCAGCACTATTAGAGCCGCGCTATTACAGCAGCGGGACCTGCGCTGATAACATGAAGCGCAATCACTGCTGCATCACAAGTACAGGTATGGCAGTATTAGAGCGGAAAACCGGCGCCAATACTGCTGAAAACGCTGCGCAATTAGACCCAGATTCCAGGTGGAGGTAAATGAACACTGGTGGCAGAAATGAAGCCACAGGTGATCCCAATCCTCAATAGGGCTATATAAGGCGCACCCCTCCCCCAAACACTTTTACCAACACCAAGTTGCCACTAGCCATTGCGACCTGGGACATGCAGCTGTTGATGCTGCGCCTGGAAGTTGAAATGCAGGACAACCAGCCCAGGGCATCGGGGGTACAGTGTGGATGGGGTGAGGAAGAGGAGAAGAGCCCAAACAAGGCGTGCACCGATTCGTCAGGGTCAGGCCCTCACCCCGGACCGTCACTGACAGCCTCAATAGGTAGACCATGACTGATCTGCTCACCACAATACAGGACGACATAGGGAGCAGGATTATCATCCGGACAGTTATGCCCCCACTGCTGAAGCTAGTCTCCGTCCTACAATTCTTAGGAACTGGCACCTTCCATCATTCTGTGGCCATGATGCATGGCATGGCACAGCCCACATTTTGTGGAGTGCTGGCCCAGGTGATGGATGCCTTCCTGCAGCATGTGCAAGACCACATTTCACTGCCCACCACCCAAGCCCAGGTCAATGCCATTAAGGCACAGTTCTATGCCGTTGCTCAAATGCCAAATGTGATCACAACCCTGGACTGTACCCATGTTGCATTGGTGACCCCCCAAGCCTGCGAAGCAGTGTACCGTAACCAGAAGCATTACCAGTCCCTAAATGTGCATGTGACCTGAAACCCCAACCTGTACATCACCCACTGCTGTGCCCGCTACCCTGGTTCCACTCACAATTCCATGATCATAGAGAACAGCACACTGCCAGGATACATAGCGAGGCACAGAGGACAACAGACGTGGATAATGCGTGAGTAAAACTGTCCACAAGCATGCGCTGCGAAGCACCTGACCAAATGGGGGGCATTGTGACATTGCATGGCATGACAAGCAAATGCATAATTCGTACCTGCCCACCTCCCGCACCAACTTCACAGTACAGCCTAGGGAGCATGCACATGTCAGACATACCTGAGCAGAGAAGCTGATGAACACATACAGTAGCAACTCCAAACACACATATGACTACAGGTACCACAATACAACATGCATAATGCAAAGCAATGCAAATAAATTGCCACATCACATCAAAAAACATCAACCCTGCCAGTACCACAGCCATGTACCCATGTGTAGCCAGCCCGCAATGCCGACCCACTGGCCCCAGAAGCCTAAGGACAGCCGATAGGAAACCCAGCATGCCACATGCACAAGAGCAAAACACTGTCACAAGACTGCCACCATGTCACCTTCACGTGTCACTGACATAACACATTACGTAACATCTGCTGCAAGGGAACACGGTGCATGTAAAGTAAAAACAATGCATGATACGAGTGACACAGAAGGCACAGACATTGTACAGACACATGCCATGGAAGGAAGCCCCATATGCCTGCATGTGATGTCTACTGCCCTGATACTATGTAAGGCCACCCCCACACATTACCCTGTCACATATGGCTGTGCCTCCCTCCCTGCAGGTGACTCCCAATATCCTCAAACACTGCAGGATATTGCCTACAACCAGGCTCACATCTATTGCCTGCAACCAGGCTCACATCCAGACCTGTGTGGGCATTGAGCATACCTTTGGCCTCCTGAAGGCATGTTTCCACTGCCTCGGCCATACAGGTGGAGCCCTGATGTACGCTCCTGAGAAAGTGGGTAGAATTGTGCTTGTGTGTGCCCTGCTGCACAATATCTGCCTACAGAGAAATGTTCTGCTAACCCATGATGTAGACATGCCGCCCCCAGAGGATGAGGATGCAGTGCCTGTGGCAGAGGCAACTGCACACATTGCCAGAGATGACATGGGGGATGGGAAACTGGCTCGCCAGGCACTGATAGACAATGTATTTTGACACATTCACATGACACAAGCCATGCACCACTGTGTGACACTCACGTTTACTGATTAACACAAGGATGACACAACCAGGAATGTCCTCGTATTGATGAAGTTCAACAGTTTTAATGAAATAACTATCCCCCCTCCCACCACCAACTTCCCAACACACTATCCTCCCTGTCCCCTCTGTACACCAACTCCCCAGCATACTATCTCTCCTTCCCCATTCCACCACCAACTCCTGGGTACACTATATCCCCTCCCGCTACCAACTCCCCAGCACACTATCCCCTCTCCCACCACCAACACCCCAGCATGGCCACTCAGGGCACAATGTCTCTCAATGTCACTTCTTTGGCCTCTTTCCACCATGCCAGACTCTAGTGATCTAGGACCCAATTGGCACCTGGGTGTGCTTGGCTACAACCCCTTAGTGGGTGTTGTGGAACTTGACGGTATTGACCGTGGCCACCAGATGTGCTTCAGTGTGACTTTGGCTCTGACGGATGACCTCTGCACGGGCTGAGGCACCTTTTGTCATCTCCCTGACTTGCTGCTCATGCACAGTCAGGGCGGGAGTACTGGCAGCTGCCTCAGCCCTGTTCCTGCCCATCGCTTGCACAATCCTGCAGGTGGCCCCTTCAGGCAGTCGCGGATTGCCTGGAGGTGTTCTGAATGGGTGTGGCCAATGGCCTATATCTCCCTTTCGTGCCTATCCATTTCATCCAACATCTATAGGATGGCTTGGTGGTGTGTGTGTTGGATGGGAGGGGGGCTGTGCAGTGGCTCAGGGCTGTAGGCCGGTGAGCCATTGCTAGGCGTGTCCGCATCCAGCTCAGGTGTCTGGGCACGCTGGCGGTGTGAGGGCTCTCTGAGGTTTGTGGCCTTTCATCAGACTGTGTCAATGGGCTTATGCCCCCCTGTGTCTCGACGGTGTCCCTGCCAGGTTGTGTGGCCTCTGTGTCTGACACTGCAGCTGCGGGAGTGGGTGCAGTGGGCCTAGAGGTGCTCCTGGTGGCTTGTGGTGTTGGCACATGGCCTGCAGTGCCACCTGCAGGCTTGGCTTTGCTGGGTCCCAGTGTTTCATGATGGTCCATGAAATAAGCCAAGTGTGAACCCGACAGAGGGATGATGAAAGAAAGCTAGGAGAAAGGAACCCATGCTTTCTGATGCAAATGAGCAAATCATGAAGTGTGTTGAAAAGGTACATGAACTGTGTTAAACAAAGGCCGTAATGAACCCGATTGATCCCAAGTTGACAGGCTGAGATAAAACAGAGTAAACTGGGAACAGTGTGTTAAAGCGGCTATATGACCCCGACACAGTGATGCCAAGGGGAGAGCTAACAAGAGTAAATCCCCTACTGTGATAGAGCAAGTTGAACTGTATATCGGACAAGACTGAACCCGGCCGAGGGTTGTCCACAAGGCAAAGTTGTTCAAAAGGACATTAAGACTCTAGAAAAGTGCAAGCTGCATTTGAAAGGCCATAGTGAACCCGACGGAGGGAGGCCCAAGTTTCAAGGAGGATCCGAGCCCGGAGGAGAGAGATCCTAGGGGCAAAGAGCAATCGCCCAGGTGCAAAACCACTGAAGGAACTTTTGTTTGTTTGTCATTGTGAATCAGCAGGCCTTCTAAGGCAAGAGACTTTGAGGAAAGAGACTTAGCGCTCGAAGGTTCTGGTATCGTGGAATAGACTTGTGAGCCCCGTGCTGGAGAGGCCCAGGACTGTGCTGTGCTCAGGAGTTCCACCTTGTCCCGTGCTTGAAACGTGGGGAAAGGAGAACCCGCCATATCATACTGACTTATCATTTTGTGAACACTTCTTTCTTTTCTGATGAACATGATCCTGCACTCTTTTTGTAACTTAGTGGTAAGTATTAGCAATAGTTTTTTTTAGCATAGGCCCTTTTTATTTGACTAGTACTTGATTATTATAATTTGATGGTCGTAGTTTGCTCCCATCTTGCTTTAGGTTTAGATTAGGCGTTTTTGTCACCCCTGCATACAGTTTAATAAACACCCTGTAACTGTGATCACTTATGTCTGTCTTTACTGTTGCCACCATGAGTTCCTTACAGCCCAGATACAGACCTCGCAACACTCGACTGCTCCAGCCATAAACCAGAAGACCGCAGACCTTCCTGTGGAGAACGGCATGCAACAAAACACGAGTAAGAAGATATGGTTGACAAGTCCCTCTGACGAAATTCCTGTCTGGTCCCCGCAGGTGCCCCGTGGATGGAAGGCGAACTGGTCAGTTGAGGGAGATTCGATGCCGAGGGACTCGTGCTGAGCCACGGATGTAAGTAGGACAGTAAAAGTGGCAAGAATAGGAGGAGGCACTGAGTTGTAAATAATGGATATATGGATATATGTATATATAAAAGTGACAGGATTTTGGGCGATTATAAAGAAAAGAAGTAGATACCTCGATTCCCGGTTCCAAGGGGACGGAAGGATATGAACTAAAAAGATTCCCAATAGGGGTGTTAAGGATTCGTGAGGCAAGGCCAACAAGAAGAATGCTTATCAAGCTCCAAGATGGAGTAAAAATGTGATGAGATAAATTTACTAATGATAGTAAAGGAAGGCATACGCAGACAAATTAAAATAGTGCACATGTGTGGGGTTATGAATATGTCAGTTAAAAGCTTTTGTTGTGTTTAAACTAATAGATATAAAACGATTATAAAAAATGAAGGTGATTATTCGATTGTTTAATCAAGAGATTGACGTCAATCAGGAGGATAAAAATCAAAGGAAACTAATAAATAAATAAAGAAGAGACTCTAAAAATATTAATGATAAAACCACAACTACACGATATTACAAATTGATAGAAAGTACAAACGAAGGAACAAAAAGAACATTGTTACATAGATTTTAAAAGTGGTTAAAAAACATATATACATAGTTGATTTTTCAGATAAATAAGTGGCGATTGATGGTGCACACCGTTGAAAAAATAAAGAGAAGAATAAAAGGACAGGTAAGTATAGACAGTCGAGATTGACTCGTCATCATGGGGGACACTCCTCTGTTACATTTATGCAGAACATTGCCAAAATACACAGCTAATATATGGAGGTATCATTCGGAGTGGGTTTGAAACGTGCCCTCAGGAGGGTTTGTTGTCAAAAACAGTATTGGGACATATGACAACATATTTGTATGCCACATATAAGGGAAAAAAGTTACAGAAAAGGTTGGCTATTTTAGAGTTATGTAAAATGTATTAGAGCAAGAAAGAAGATCAAGCTGAGAAGGAGTGGATGATTAATCAGCATAAACGGGAGGATAACACCTTTGTCTGCACTTTCCCCTCCTAGAAATACAAGTGTAGACACAGAGGAGAAGGGATTTCATCCTTTAAAGGAATTGAAAGCAGCTGTGGGGCACGTTTATCCGACACAAAGCCCCCTGCTTATAACAGTGAAGATAAAATGGAAGAGAGCAAAGGTGAGGTTAGAAGACAAGAGACAAGAGGATGTAGAAGCACAGAAAATTAAAGTACGTAGGTGGCAAAGAAAGCGAGAGGAAGATGAATTAAGGGAGATGAGGAGAAGTAGTAGACTCTAATATGGCGGATAGAGTATTTATGTCATAGAAGCATCATGCTGATCGAAGCACAAGATCGACTTGAGGAAGAGAAAGAGGGCCACCACAGCCCTGTAGGGAGCTGCAAGGGGTACCAAGAATACCAACATGGGCTGACGTGCAAGATACAGAAAGTGTGAAGACTTGTGGATTTATTTAGGCAAATGAGGGATGAAGAAGGGTATAAAAACCAAGAGAACGTGGAAGGATATCTATCGAGGGAAACTGGAGGAAGGTTATATGGCGTCATAACAGACGAGCACAGAACACTGGCTTTAGGTAGACTAGATCTTGATGAAGAAGAAAAGGATAACAGTCAGACAAGTTGGGGCATAATGATGTCATAATGATGTCAGACGAAGAAAGATACAGATTCTTTAAAGAACCAAGAGCAGAAAAAGGGATAAAATTGTCAAATTTAGAGGACCCCGAAGATAGAACACCAGAATCGACACTATATGCTGATCGATCACAAGCACAATCGCGCAGTGCAGGGGATGTATCCCCACCTCATGGAAGCAGATTAAGAGCACTACCAGGATGGAGAAAAACAGGCAAGACTAGCCTGCCTGGAAAACAAGGGGTGTAGGCAGGTATGATTGTGGACCAGGATTTTCACAGTTTCCATTATTAGAGACACAGGGAGGATGACCACAATATATACCAATGCCACAGATGGATAAAGACAATTTAAGATTTAAATTAATGAGTTTAACTTCTGGTGCGGGAAAATGTATTCATGAATTAGAGAGAATGACATCAGGAATTACATTAGTTATAGGTGACATTAAAGGCTTGCTAGCAGCCATTAGATGGGAGAGAGCTGATGACATTTGGAAGTGAGCAGGATACACAGGTGTGACTGAACAAAACACGACACACGACACACGATGGAGCGCCATTTAATATTTGCAGAGCAGATGTATGGTGGGTGCTCAGAGTACAATATCCCGAAACCTCAGATATGGGTGAGATTATGACTAGGAAAATGGGGGAGGATGAAGACCCTGTTGTTTATTTCAAGACATTCAAGAGTGATGGCGCCTTGAAATGTGTGAACCGTGGGATAAAACTGTGGCATTATTTTACCACATTTTGTTTGAGGGACTGCTTTAGCCAGTGCAACGGCAGATGAAGAAACAGGTGGGAATGGAAGCAAAGTCATGGCCAGAAATACAATTGACGATTGTGCACCATTAACGATTGATGCACGAGAAGATTAAGAAGAAAGCTGAGAGTAGAAAGCATAAGGAAGCGAAGTTAGTCCAGAAAACAATTGTCAAAAATAGCCATAGAGGGAGCAATAATGACGAGTAATGAAGGTGGGGTGACACAGGAGATGCAATCAGTGAAGCAAAACAACGTAGCGTTACCCACAGATCAGAATGGGTACAATATTTGGCCATGGGGAAGAGGAAATGGACCTAGAAAGGGAGAACGAGGGGGATTTCAAAACCCTCAGGGAATAGGAGAATTTAATAGCGGAAAGCCACAACAACGTTGGAATTTGCAGAAGATAGATGGATACAATTTATTTCAGGCGGTTCCCAAAAAAGTCCATTAGAGCCCCACAACACAGATATTATATGCCTCAATGCAATAGCTACAAAATATAAAATATAAAACATCACAATAAAATTACATATATCACAGTAAAAATGATCTCAATTCCAGCGCATACTCAACATAAATATCAATTATTTGTGAATAGATAATACTTAGAGGGGATAAAATCATGCACTTCTTAGCCCCTGATCTCTAAACAATGGACAGAGATATTTGCACCGCAGTTTTGCATATAGAGGACATATTGACAATAAATATAACCGATCTTTCACATCATGCCGATTACAAAGGCAGCTATTTAAACCATTCCTTCTTTTGTCCTGCAGTGCCTTTTGTAAAAAGTATGTTGAACCTAAAGTGAAGGAAGACTGCCCTCCTTCTTTTATCATTAAACCAAAACATATATTTCGATGGTCACAGATCTTTCCTCCTACCAAGATAACCCGCAATGCTTTTTAATGAGATTCACAAGCCTCTCTTTCTATTTGTTTTAATTTTAAAAAGGCCTTGGTCAGAGTTTCTGCAGCCTCATCCCCGCACCTGATTTACCATAAAAATAGTCCACCAGACCATGCTGTTTAAGAGTTACACAAATATAATTTAGTCGTTTAAACTTGTATTGTACATCTGAGTCCAAACTGTCCTGAATTAATGACCTTGTCAACGACAAAGCTGGGTTACCCCAGAGACGCAGCCAGTACAACAGTGGTTAGAGCTGAATAAGATCTAGAACAAACATCATGCTACATTCCTGGTGTACTATCAAACCGGGGAAGCCCTGGTTCACCCCTGGTTCCTCCAAGGAACTGATTTTCCTTCCTTTGAATAGACAATGGCACCTTATGCCCCCTGACTGCTGCTCCATACTTGGCCACCGGCACAGACTTTGCTTTATAAATATGTAGGACGTGATCAGCTGGGGGCCCGTCCATGCTGTGTCCATAGAGCAGTATAGAGCCATTTATTTGGGCACATTTACTGGGCTGAGATTCAATGTGCATATGCCAAGCAAGGCCTTTCGAAAATGTCACGCCCAAGTACGTGAAGGAGCTAACCCATAGCATGGCATGTCCTTCAGCCAATAAGGTTCTTGTTTTACTTTTTGTGGTCCCGATACACATTACTTTTGATTTTGCCACATTTATTTTCAGATCTCTTGTGGACATTTAATTACAAAATCCCTTCGCCAACTGCTGGAGTTTTTGCAATAAGAACCGCATCATCAGCGTACATTCATACTGGAAGGCACCTTCCATGAGATGAGATATCATTTAAAGTGGCAGACAACAATTTAATATACAAATTAAAAGCAACGGGGCCAACACACATGCTTGTCTAACGCCACAACCTGAATATATGGAATCCGATAACTCCCCTGATGCATTAACATGTACTCTTACTGAGAGCTCTGTGTGCATAACTACCAGCAGATCCAGTGAGGAAAACGGCATGCCAAGGGATTTCAGATATGTCCACAGTTTCCCATGATTTACACAGTCGAAAGCTGTGCTTAGGTCCATAAAGGCTACATAAGTGGGGACCCTTATCCCAAGATAAGGGACAAGTTCATGATTTGGTCAGCCATCCCCACACCTTTACAGAAACCATATTGGATATCCGATGAAATAGCATTCTCCTCTGCCCAGTCCATGATTTTCCCATGGAGTGTCCGGACGAACCATTAGCTGTTGTATCAATAGCAAGTTGGGTCTGCAATGTTCCCCTTCTTAAAGAACGGCAGAACGATAGCGTGGTTCCAACTGCGGGGGATGGTCTTTTTCCGTGAAATAATGTTACACACTCTAGTGAATAATGGTAACCAAATTTCATGTTTAAAAAATTCTGTTGGGACCAAATCTGGGCCAGCAGCTTTCCCATTAGACACGTTTTTAAGTGCATTATCTAGGTCCTTTATAGAAAAACCAAGATAATTATCTTGCACTGGGTTATGAGCTGCTCCATGTGTTACACTTGCGGGGGACCTTAATATCATGGTGGATGAATGATCGCTGGAATGCTACATTCTTGAATAATGTTCGAACCAGCTCTTTGCTAAAAACTGTGCAGCTCCTCCTCTATCTTTGCTGGAATTGTTGTATAAGGCCACAGCAATCGTTCTCCAATATAATTTGGAATCACTGTAAACAGTGGCCATTTCCAGGTCCTTTCATCTCTTTGCAGCCCATTCAGCTTTCCCCATGATAATTGCATTTTTGTATAGTTGCCTAAAGGCTGTAATTTCCAAGCTACACCTAATTGGGAACTTCAAGCCTATGAGGAGTGACTGCTTAGCAGACCTACATTCATTTCCTAACCAGCATAGCTCTTTATTATCATACCTTAGCTTCTTTTTGGGACCCACAAAGGCATCACCGCCGATCCTCATTATAAGGCCCCATTCATTTAGCACCCTGTTTGAATCGGTACGGGGCTTCACTTCAAGGCAAGGCAGGGCCTTACAAATAAATGTCAACATCAAACTTTCATGATCACATTGAGGCCACAATAATGGTTTACAAATGTCTTTAACAATAGTTTCTAAAACAAGAGTGTCTACTATTCAGAGGCCGTGGAAACTTAATGGTCAGAATTAAAGGGTTGTGATCACTTCCCAAATGAGGAAGCGCTTCAAAATCATAAATCAAGTTCCAGCTTGATATATCCATTATAAAATAGTCACTATTAGAACAAAATTTGAAATTACAAAAGGTATACCAAGCTGGAACATCAGAGGGGCACCTGTCATTCACAGGATTTAGGCTCAACTCATACAACTTTAGCAGGAATTTCCAACCAGGGCATCAGAGGTTAGGATGGACAAAACCAGAGTGGGGAGATACAAGGCCGTATCTTCTTCACTTTGTGAAGCCATCTCACATAGTGCATTTCCCATCTTGAAGAAGAGGACACATAGCCAGAACATGTAGAAGCAGAGGAGGTTTGCAGCAAAATTGGCATGCTCCAGGAGGGGGAATGGGCTCCGCTCCACAATATATTGCAGAACTGCAGGAGCATTCTGCCCAAGATCACACGCAGGTTCAAACATATGCGCCGCAATCACAGCAAATGCTGCAAGTGTCATTACAAATGCAATTGCCACAAGGGCAATCGTAGCCAGCACCCATGCAAACACAGTAGGTACAAACTCAGTAAGTGCAGACACAGCATGCCATGGTACCACAATGGAATACGACTGCAGGAGCCCAGCAAGCTCCCGCACCCAAATTGGGGTGTGTGGTTGTGGTAAGAGGAAATCCTTTCACAGGTACAATGATGAATACAGATCCACAATAGGACATCCCACAGAGCGACCTGATGTGTTCAGTACTATATGTGACACCAGATCCCCAAGAGGAACCATGGATCAAGGTGACGATAGGCAACAAGACATTTTCATTTCTTGTGGACACTGGAGCAACTTGTTCCTGTGTCTGTGAGGGGAAGTATTAAATGTCAGGTATTGCAATGAATGCGTAGGGATTCTCTGGGGCAATACGTTTAGCTCCTTTTCCAGACTACCAATCTCTATAGAAGAACATGCATGTCTAAGCCATTATTATATTGTAGGCAGACTCTGGTTAACATATTAGGGCATGATTTAATGGCAAAACCTAATATGACAATATCTTTTACTGATGAAGGAACAGTGTGTTCTACTCCATGGATACATTATATGAATGTGAGAGAGTTCATACTATCCTTTACAGGACAGAAGGCATTATGAGGAGTTCCCTTAGATACAGAAGTATTTTTGTATGGAGCGACTGTTTTACTATCGTGGTTACCCAGATTGATAGGTAAATTATTAAGAATACCTGATAAGTTTTTGTTTAGACAAGAAATCCCTATGTATAATGAAGAAGGGCAGATTATCCCCTTGGAGTTAGAATCTGCAGTGGTCAGAAAAGAAAGGGTGGTTTTTCATGAGACAGATGATGAGGGAAGAGGATGGAGAACAGTAACAGCCCTCAGTGAAGGATACGGGCTGACAGATTTGACAGAAAAGGAGTTGTTTAAGGATCAGTACTCAGATGATGTATTAGTATTTTTTGAAAATTCTCACTTATTGGATTAAAGGAGAGAATAGAGAAATACAGCAGAGAATGGCGCTGGAAAAAAAGAAACCATTATCTTTTCAGGAAGATTTGGAGAAAGTGCCAAATATTTTATGGACCACAAATCCATATGAGGTGGGTCTATTAAAAGGAGCATGAACAGTTAAAATCAAACTTAAACCAGTAGTCCTTTTGCCACATGCAAAGCAATACCCCACGTCCAGAGAGGCAGATGAAGCTATATTTAAAACAATGTGCGCTCTAATGAAGCAACGAATATTAGTGCCATGCTATTCTCCATGTAACACGGCTGTGTACCCAGTGAGAAAATCAATGGGGTGTCATGAAGATTTATACAGGACCTTTGCCCCCTAAACAATATTGTCAAAGCTGAGTTTAACTTAGATACAAACCCTGCGACAATATTGTGTAACTTACCATCCAAGGCCAAATATTTCAGAGTCACAGATTTAAAAAACATGTTTTATTCAATTCCCCTTCACATAGACTCACAGGACTTGACTTCCTTTTTGCTTAGAAATATTTGCCTGAAACATACTCGTTTGCCCCAGGGGTACTGTGAGTCCCCTTCATTCTTTAAGTGAGTCCTTCAGATGGACTTAGACAATGTCCAGTTCAAAAGTACAATACTCCAATACGTGGTGGACATGACTACCCTCTCAGAGAAAGGATATAAAGTGGACACAGAGAAGCTACAATACTGTCAGGAAGAGGTCTTATATATAGGACAGTTGATCTCCCAAGAAGGGAAGAAACTGACACCTGAGAGAGCAGAATTAATTTTGAAGACCTGAGAACCTAAAACAGTGAGTGAAGTGCAACCATTTTTTAGGGCTTTGTAACTATCGCAGGGCCTGGGTTTTCAATTACACTACATATATTAAACCACTTTTAAAAGGGCTTAAAGCAGCACTGGTGGGCAAGAGCAAAATAATATGGACAAATGAGATGATTGAAGGATTTGAAGAATTAAAAAAGCGATCAGTACAGCCCCTGTGTTGGGAATTCCAAATTATCATGAAGAATATTACTTATGTTCCCATTAAAATGGAAAAGTGATGATAGCAGTCCTTTCACAGAAAACAACATTAGGACATAGACACAAACCATTGGCTATTATAGTGGGATTTTAAATCCAGTTATGAAAGGGCAGTATTCTTGTGAGTAGTCTTTAGCTGCTGCTGCTGCATTTGCGATTGAAAATGTTTCAAGTATAACAATGGGTTGTTCAGTAACATTATTTGTAGAGCATGCATTATTTGCAATTTTAGAGAAACCTAAAAATACTCTGATCACAGAAAGAGCATTAGGATACAAGGTAATTATATTGAATCCTGCGATTAAAATTGTCAGGTGCAAGACAGTGAATCCAGCAACATTCATAGCTGAACCAGAAGGGAAGGATGATTATGTACATGATGCACAACGTTTACTGAATATTATGATGATATTACAAAAGCTATAGATAATGCTCTCAGGGTGGGGGAAGTTCTTTTTATTGATGATTCTTCCAAAATTGACCAAACAACTGGCGAAAGGAATACTGGATCAGCCGTAGTGAAGCTGAACCGAGAGGCTGAATTCGATTTAGTGACAAGCGCGAGATTGCCTTCACGTTACTCAACACAAGCTGAAGAATTAGTGGCACTTTTCGCTGTGCTTCAGAGGTTTGAAGATGAGGAAGTGACAGTGTACTCTGACTCCGCTTACGTGACATCAACTGTACACGCAGACTTGTTACGTTGGAAACAGAGGGGCTTCCTCCGCACAGACGTCACTCAAGTGCAACATGCAGCCCTATTGGATAAACCTATTGAAGCACTAGCACTCCCATTGACTCTGGCAGTCGTACAATGCTCAAAAGAGAAGACTAATTTCTTGTGGAAACTTAGAAGCCAAAAAGACAGCCGTTTTCTCAACCATTTCTAATTTTGAAATAGAAAGTGTTTAACAGATGACAGGACGATGCATGTTGGTAAAGGAGGGCTTTAACATGCTGTCTATTGTCCAGTTAATTGAAATGCAAGGTCGAGCACCACAAGAAGAGAAGGATTTATGGAAAAAGTAGGGGTGTTCTTTATTCCCCAATGAGGCAATTTGGAGACAGGATAACACTGGAAAGCCAGTTATGCCACTAGCATTATTGAGGGTAGTGTTGGAGCAGTTCCACTACCCCTGCATGTGCCTCAAGAGAGTCTAGCTGCTACAATTGTAAAGAGTGCTTCTTGCCAAATCTTTCAGAGCATGTGGCACAGTTCATTGTAAATTGCATCATGTGCCAGTAATTTACTGCAGGGCACACTTTTTGAACAGTGAGAGGAGTAATTCCAGACCCAATGGCCAATTTATAGATTATGTGGACATGCTGCAGACATGCAAGGGCTACAGATATATACTGGTTGTGGTATGTCCTCTTTCTAGATTGAGGCAGGGCCATGCACACACCCTGATGCCACGTGCGCTGCCAAGTTTATTGTGCATGAAGTGTTCTAAAATGGGGTGTGTGCGAGGTTTTGTGGTCTGACAATGGACCCAATTTTGTAAATGAACTATTCGAACAAATAATTATTCTATTAGACATTAGCATACATTTTCCTCTGCATATCACCCACAGGCAAATGGCATCGGTGAATGATTACATGGGTTACTGAAGGAGAGGATTGTTAAAGTAATGGTGACTTTAAAGAGGGATGGTTACACTGCCTACTCATTGGGGTCATTACGAGATAGGAGGAACCACCTTACCAGGTACTGGGTCTGGGTTCTTCAATGAGGAATTACCGGGCCATTCCGACCTTGGAGGACCCGGTAATTCCTCATTCAAGGAACCCATCCCCATTCGAGCCCCCATAGGGCTCAATGGGAATGGGGAGGGTGCTAAAAACAGGCCCGCTATTAACGGGCCCGTTGTTAGCATCCTGGTCTGCTCGTGGACCCGCTAAGGGTGCCTGGTAAAACCAGACGTCCTTAGCGGGTTCCCGCAAGCAGACTTGTAATGAGGCAGTAAGGGCTTGACGGCTCTGGCACCTTTACCGGCACCATTAACCCCTTACCACCTCACTCGTAATGAACCCCACTGCCTTATATGCTCTAAGAAAACAACCTGGCTCAGATCACCATCTAACTCCTCATGAGTTGGTGAATGGACACCATATGAGACCCCACCCCCCTTGCTCCTCCACCTAGGTTAAAAACTGATGCCCATAGTGTAGTGAAGGCGCTAGATAATGAGATGCATGATTATCTAACAACAATGACTGCACGCATTTCTTTCATGTCTCAACAGGTCAAGAACCGAAGGGAGGGTTCAAAGAGAAGTGACGATTAACCTAATTGAAGTAGAAGATTTGTTAAAACAACCCAGCCTATTCCCAGGGGACCAGGTGCTGGTACAAAGGTTTATACGCACTTGGAGCACGCCCCGCTTTGAAGGACCATATGAGGTGGAAGAAGTTACACCTACAGCTGCCAAGTTAAAAGGAAGAAGAGCTTGGCTACATTTGCAGGACTTCAAATGATATAAGGGAAAAACCTCGACCCCTCCTGCAACTACCGGCAGTAAAGCAAGAGAAGAAGTTGCACGCATGCAGACCCGTTCAATGATCAAAAGTAAAGTCAAGTAAAATGAAGAGCACAGCAGCACTTTACACTACAGACCAATATCTTTCAACATTTTGATAAGGAATAAACATACTTGCAGTCATCCTAGAACTTTTTTTAGAAAGGCTAAAGGAACAATGGGTTGAACTACCAGAGCTGAAAGAAGAGAAGCACATTTTATCTTTATGTTAACCATTATAATAACAATACACATATTTTTGTATGCTGTTTTTAGTTACATATTACAGTCTTATCCTGCTTTAGTAAGAAGATACATAAATATAAAGAAATCTTTTGGCAATCCTAAAAACAATTATATTATTTTCAGAATAATCATAGCAAACTACTTGCAGTTCTTGATGTAAAGGTGTGATTCAAAGAAACTTACCGAGTTATATGTTAAAAAATAAGCAAAAATTGGCAGGTTTTAGAAAATAAGAGACTCATTGCTATCAACAAACTCATTGAGCTTTCGGGAAGTAGTAATTGATATTATTGTGTGTTATGATTTGTATTTTCCTCCTGATCTTTATGGCATTTAGACATGCTATAAGGAACGATACAGACATGGAGGGGAACAATGAAACATATACTATTGCCCCTGATGAAAGCACAAACAGCATCCTTTACAATCTTACTAGGTATTTATTTTGATTTAAAGGAGATATTGGGGAAGATCATGAAGATATAAACACATATCTTGATAATTCAGCTCATTAAAAAAATTACTTATGTTATCAGAACAAGAAGGATGTGGGAGAGAGAATGTCAGATGAAAGCTGCTATGTCTGTTCCTTAATGCTAAAGAGATGCCTGCACATGATGCAATATGCCTCAGTCGTCTAGCAATGTGTACAATCACAGGGCAATTCGAAGGAAAATGGGCAACTTTACGATGTGTTACGCTCACCTGATATCCACGGGGGCGCCACATGATGCTGGATGGTAGGCTATGCGCCGACTTGGACCCCTCTCCGCTGGTTTGTGTGTTGACTGGAGGGCAGGTTTTATAACAGGAGAGTGGAGGTTTAGATGCTGAGCCTGTGATGGGGTTTCCCACCTCCCACTGACCAAGTCCCTTCCCTTAGGGTTATGCCTCACCTTATTTTCTTGTGCGTGAAGCTCTCCGTCCTGTATCTCAGTTCAGGGGCGCATGTTGTTGAGGGCGTTCTGAAGGACTAGTTACTTCACTGGTCTTCTGTCCGTGTGTCGGATCCAGTCCAGCTGAGATACCGACTTGTTTAGAGTGCACAGGTAAGTGTCTTTTAGTCTTCGTTCCCTGTGCTTTTCTGTATTTTTTCCCTTTCTTGCTCTTAATGTCTCTTTCTGCCTTTCGCAGTAATTGTTGCTGTTGTGGAGCCGTAACGCCGGATGGTTAAGGCTGAGGTAAGTATTGTAGCACAAAGCGCGGCGCTGCGCAACATAGGCCAGTTTGTTAACCTGTATTCCTTTCTCTCCTTCATGCAGGAGCTTGTGCGCTGACCTTCGGAAAGCAGGTCATTCGGTGGCCGGGTATGCAGGTAAGTGGTTAATGGGTTTTGTGTGTCTTTCCGTCGCCGTTGCAGCTTAGCGTAGCGTGATATCAATCCTGCTGCTAATGTTGTCTTTTATCTTGCAGGTCGCTGAGCACTCCGGAGATGGCGAAGCCACCGAGCGTGAATGGAGGATGAGGCTGTTACTCACAGGTAAAAGTTCCCCACTAATGCTATTCTTGTTCTTGCAGGTTGCGGAGCACTCCGGAGACGGGGCAACCACCAAGCGCGAACTGATGAGCAGATGGAAGTTGGAGCCGCTATTCACAGGTAAGCGTTCTTGAATAACGTTGACCTTGTTCTTGCAGGTGTCGGTGAAATCCAGGAGTGATGCTGTAGAATCAGGTCACTGGGAGAAGTAGATGAGCTGGAGCTGGACACGGTGAGCGTTACGCTGCAGGAGTGCAGAATAACGCGAAGCGTGAATTCCAGTTTGGGCGTGGCTTTTATGCCAGCCACACCTGAAGATTCGACCACACCCAAAAGACTAGTCTGCATGCTTCAGTTCTTGGAACTGAGCTACATGAAGTGCCTCCATGTTGGATTCAGGCCCAGGATGGGCTTGCCTTATGCTGGATAATGAGCCTGGCACCAAAGGCGCCAGGACTGTCTGCATGTCTGCTGTTGATGGGTCTTTTGGACCCTTGGAGTCACTGTGGGGGTGTTTAACCTGACTGCTGCCAGGGGGCTGTGGCAACTGAGGGGATCAGGGATAGGAATCATGACATGATGATGATAAAGAGGAACATTTGCATATTAAGATACTTATGTGAAGACAAAAAGGATGGAAGGTGGGATGGGGTAGACAAGCAAAACACGTATGTATTCATCCCAGATTGGAAGCGAATATTGAGATGAAGAGGATGGATTGTTCAGATATGACCGAAAAGTCAGGAGAGCCAGGATACTAGGAAAGATACAGCTATTGGTACATGGGCGTGTTGTCATCAGTACCGGATGGGAAGATGGACTATTATCTTGCCCTTCACATTTATTAAAGAAATAGCCAGTAGCCATACTGCAAATTGTGAATGACAGATGCCTAGAATCATGGGCTAAGTATTCCAAGTTACTAACATGGGTCAACAACAAAGCATGACCCGTATTTATAATACCATTGATGAATGCAAAATGCTTAAAGAATGGAGGCTCAGTTCTAGTCGGAGAAAACAAAGGATGTGGACAGATACTTGAGGTCCCAGGAATGAACGGAGGAACTGCCTTACTGATCGACCGATATTGGGCCTGTGGATCTAGAGCTTACATGCAGTTGCCTAAAAATTGGGGAGGAATATGTTCCATGTATTATTTCATGTTCCAGCATTAGTGATCCCTCAAAGTGATCTCAATATCGGTGAATTTCCAAAGATGAATGAACACCAGAGAAGGAAGAGATCGCGTATTCTTCACCGGTTGAAAAGGGAGAACTACCTTTCATAAAAATCAATATAAAGTCTCATGAAGACATTCCATATGAGCAGAAACTATTCAACATGACAGCAATGATAATGACATCTCTATTTATGCCAGGACTCCAGACTGCAGTGAATGCCAAGTGGCTGCAAATCACCAGATAGCAGCTGTTACAGACGATTAATGTAACAATAAAAGGATTTAATGCAATTAGGGAAGAATTGAAAGCCATCAGGCCGATGACTCTCCAGAACCGGTTTGTCCTGGACTTAATTACAGCAATGAAAGGAAGTGTGTGCACCAAGCTCGGGCCTTCTTGCTGTACATTCAATCCATCCCATAATGGAGAAAATGGAACCCAGATAGAAGCAGTAACTATGCTAACAACCCTGTATACAAAGATGGAAGAAGAAGCTTATGAGGCATCAGGAGACGACTGGTTCCCAATCCTATTGTCATGGATTGCAACCTGGCCGGCCAAAGCTTTCAAAATACTTGAAGCAAAACTAGTGTTGGTATTGTTAGGATTCTGTTTTATAAGGATCATCTTGGGACAGTGCCAAACGAGAGCCAAGAAAGCTACTGGGATGAAGATAATGATTGATATAGACGGTGGAACCGGTGAGCAGATGCAAATGAGTAAAGTACCCATGAGAATATAAAGAAAAGCACCCTTTCACCTCCAGCAACGAAGTTCTACTATCCCAAGGACCATACAAAATATGTAGGACGTTGGATATTCTGTCCACCATCAGGTGAATGTTGCCACATGACCTGGAGTGTGGATGAACATATAGAGAATGCAGGTCCCCTGAGGAATGTGAGGGGTGGAAAATATATGGGTCCCAAAGAAATGAAAGTATGAAGAGATGATAAAGGAGAATGAAGAGAAGAATGTAGTTGAGGACTCGACAAGAGGAGGGAATGTAGAGGAGCAGGTGGACACATTATCCCTAACTCCCGCCCCTCACAGCTGTAATACTGGAAAAGTAGAAAAGCCCTGTACGGGACTCCATGTGTTATGCCTATACTGCATCGAGTGTATGAAAAACGATGTGCACTCAGACAACCGTATCAAATGTATCGACCCACTGAGAGAGTGGAAGGATGTTGTGTGGAAGGATGTCAGCACGCACCATTGGACATCATGTAGTGCTGAAGCAAAATTTGACGAGGGAGGGCAGAGTGATGTTATAAAGAAGATATACTGAAATGATATGAAAATACTTAAGAATGATGATGTAACTGAAGCGACGAGAGAAACATGTACAAAATGATAAAGTGATCATATACAAAGAAGACTAAGTAACTTTCTGATCCATAAGTGTATATACGCCGAAACGCAAGGTAGATGAGATACATAGAAACTTTCTATAGAGGAAAATATAATGTGGGAAGGATGGCCATGATAGGAAAATGGACGCTGGCTTGTGCAAAGATTCAATCCAGCTACCTCAGAAACAGACCAGGGCTGCAGAGTCAAGAGACGTTGGAGAATTATCTTTGTGTGCAAAACAAAGAGGAGTCTATGTTGGTCTGGGATCAAGGATGCTATTTCAAGGAATAGCTGCAAAGCACAAAGGGAGGCAGACGGATAAGTCATGGACATGAGACATATTTCTTTTAGATTAAAGAAGAAGAAAACATGTGCAAGAGCGAAGTATTGGACAATTAATCATGAATAAGGCTTCTACAAGATGGAGTGAGCAAGTCTCTACAGGGCAAAAGGAGCAATGACACCCAGCATAATAGTAAATAAGAGGCCAAAATGGACAAATTTGTCGTCTCTTCAGTCGTGATTCAGAAGTCTAAAACAAGGGCTATTCTACAAGGTCAACTACAGACAGGAACCTTTGGCTTATGGTCAGACTGACGAGAGATGATGGACTAATTGGGAAAGTGGGGAGCAATCTGACGTGACTCAAGCACCTGGGTTTCGTTTTGTTTACATGCTGCTAGCGGAGCCGAAAGTCCAAGGTTGGGTGGGAATGCTAACCAATCAGTTGGTCTATGGGGCAACCTGCTATACAATGTTGCATAGACCAATCAGCTGCCATTTTGTCTGCTATAATTAGTATTATATGTATTTAGAGGAAGTTCGAGGCGTGCCTCACAGATAAGAGACAGCCATTGGGCTTCATTCCGAGGTTGGGGCTAGTCATGGCGCCATTACCAGTACCGTGTCCTCCCTGGTTCAATGGGGATTTACCTGTCTAGTCCGACCTTTGCGGGACCGGTAAGTCCCCATTGAAAATACCATTCCCCATTCCCATTTAAGCCCCCATAGGGCTCAATGGGAATGGGGAGGGTGCTAATAATGGTACCGTAAATTGCGGTACCGTTATTAGCTCTGAAGTCCCTTTGCGGGTCCCGTCCTTAATGCCTGCTAAAACCAGGCGTTAAGGAAGGATCTGCAAAGGGACCTCGGAATAGGGCGCAAAGGGATTACTGGCACTGGTGTCATTACCGGTGCCCGGTATCCCTTTGCGCCCAGGTCGTAATGACCCCCAATGAAGTAATAACCTATATGTATTCTAAAAGTAGATATGTTCCCCTAACCAATCCCTCCCGTCAATAGGTTTTACAGTTTGCCACGTAGGATGACATCATGGATGACACATATTGGGGTATAAAACCTCTGTATAATCAAGTTTGTGTGTGAGTGTGCATACATCAGTCCGATGTCTGCCAGTTGACTTTGCTTTATTAAATTGAGAATAAGGTAGAATTTTGCCATATTATATGATTCTGTATGGTTATTTGGTCTGAGATCTTTATTGGTAATCCCATCTAGCAGAATAGGTGCTTCAAGGTGCTAGAGCACACTATGACTATCAACGTCTTTGTGAAGAAGATCAGCAATGTTTGCCATATCATTGATGCTAACCCAAATGCAGACAATGGGGGTCATTCCGAGTAGGGCGCAAAGGGATACCGGGCACTGTTAAGGACATAGGTGCTGGTAAACCCTTTGCGCCCTACTACGAGGTCCCTTTGCGGCCCCATCCTTAACGCCTTCTTTTACCAGGCGTTATGGACGGGATCCGCAAAGGGACTTCAGAGCTAATAACGGTACCGTAATTTACGGTACCGTTATTAGTACCCTCCCCATTCCCATTGAGCCCTATGGGGGCTCAAATGGGTATGGGGATTGACATTTTCAATGGGGACTTACCGGTCCCGCTAAGGTCGGACTAGACCGGTAAGTCCCCATTGAACGAGGGCGGATACGGTACCGGTAATGGTGCTAGTCATGGCGCTAATAGCGCCATGACTAGCACCAACCTCGGTATGAGGGCCAATATCCCATCCCACCATGCAAAACATAAACATGGTGTACCTTTCAGACACACTCCATGTATGAATTGACAAAGAACAATATAACCCCAAGGAATAACCTACTCAGATTAACTCTTGCCAGTCTCGCACTTCACAACAATTTCCGCAGTACACTTTCACCTCAATCTGGTAATCATAAACACATCCTTCAATCTGGACACCTTCCACACCTCGCTCAAAATTGGACAAAACTTTGAAAATTCTACCTATGATGCACAAGTAAATGCTGGGCCCTCATGGCCACAGCTACTACCTCCCATCACGTAACTTCCTTTGCTAGGCATGGTCCTTGAAAGAGGCATAGCCACCCAACATAAATCACACATCAACGTGAATGGCATTCGTCACACCTTACAGTAAGGCTTCAGACCATATTCAGGAGCAGACATCCAAGATCCAAATGGTAGACTATGTACTCTGCATCCCCAGTGGCTGACAACCCTGCCTCCTACTAATCTGCAGTCTTGACACATCATCTGACGCAGTAGACCAACAGCATACTGCACAAACACAGGGGCATCAGGCATCTTCCGAGTCACCCCCTCCCTGGAACACTGCAATCAATTTACCCAGATAAATGCCTCGAGATCTCCACTTCTACCAGTCACCTGTTGAATTCCACAGGGTTCCATCCACTCACCCATGATCTTTAACCTCTACATTTGTAATTCATATTTTGTATTTATTTCATGTATATGGTGCCTTCTTAAAGGGACTGTGCATAAAGATAATAGCAGTGCATTCACATGATTATAGAATTCAGTTGACTGAGTAAATAATATCATGTAGCAAAAGTGCCAAACCAACAAAGTGCCTTAATGATCACAAAAGGCTAAACGCAAAATATGTTCTGTCTGACATTCTGTAAACAAAAATGTGTAGTACATGATAGAATGTTTAAACAAAGATTGTTCCACGGTTTTAATTCTAGTAATTAGAAAAAACAGAATTGGGGCGAGGCACAAGAGGACATAAGGAAGTCAACAAAAATTGAGTAGAAGAACATCATTCTCTAGTAGGTTGATATAATTTAATAAGGTCAGAAATATAAGATGGTATAAGTCCATGAATGCACATAAAGATAACAGATAAATAATGGAGGCCTCAGGCAAGCCTCCCCACCAGCAACAACATTAACAGATACCAAAACTCTGTTGATACAGCACAACTCCTAAAAATATCATCCATGAAAGAGATCTTCCACCTTAACACTTGCCACCCTCTTTTCCAAACTGAACCACACCAACAAGGAATTGCTTCTTCTCGGAAAACACACCAAACATCCCCACATCCAGACCTAGCTGTCTGTCAAGGACCACAGGTGCTTGACCCCCCCCAGCTGACTGTGTGTACCAAGTCTCTGGGATTCTATGGAAACAGCCACCTTCCCCTGAAACCTCACATAGTGAAGACAGCTCCAATAGGATGGCACCAACTATCACGGGTGTAAAACAGAGCCGTTTTTAACTTCAAGCAAGCTTTAGATCCACTGCTTTAGAGTCCCCTGGACAGCGACATTTCCTTGCTCAACAACCTACCCACCCTCATCCTAGCATTTATATAAATCTCCTCCCATGCCATTAAAGGTTTCTACAAATATGTGTGTATAACTTAACTCATATGCTCATCGATCTTCACTGGTTACCAAGCAAGCATCACCTCCCATTCCATATGATTCATAAGCAAAGCTGTCACCGTACGGGCTCCTTCCTACTTGGCCGACATAGTCACCATCTCTCCGGTCAACACACCAACAGAAATTGGGACCTGGCCAGATGTGAGCAGCAGAAATGCCAAAAAGAAAGAACTAGCAAACAAACATTTTCAATCTATGCTGAAAGACTGAGGAACCTCACACTCATCGCCATCAGACTCGTAAGATATAACCTCTTGAACCCACCTAGTCCAGAATACCTCCTGACAACAATCCTTTACACCCCATTCCCCTGTTCCACCTCATACGCACTCACAGCAGTGTTACATTTTCCAGACTAACTGTAAATGTTAACTGTTTCCTGTTAACCTAAATGATCTGTTGTAAGGACTGCCCCCCCCCCATTAGCCATCAAATGTATGTCAGTAAGCCCATCAATGTGCAGCACTAAGTTCTTCCCTGAAGTGTGACCGTTCTGAATAAAAATCCACAAGAAAATTAAAATAAATGTTCAACTCAGTAGTACCAGCTGAGCGGCGATACTGATCTGAACTGTACTCATGGTGCACCTGATGCTAAGAGGTACTTTAAGGGAACATGCATCTTTTCAATTGCATGAATTACTGGATGCCCAAAATATTACCAAAATATATCAGTTGTAGAGTTCAAATACATTTTCAGGTGCCAACAAATGCCCCTATTGGGATTGTGAATAATGTTTTTACTCCATAAAACATATTTTACTCACAAATTAAAAACATAGGCAGTACACTACGCTTCCTTCAAACTCTTATCTGGAGCCCTTGTTATAATGTAACAAAAATTGGTCCGTCACCATGGATGAAGAAGCTATGTGGCAACAGTCCAGGTGACATGGAATGCTCATTGGTTGATTCACTAATGGCCTTTTGGTGACCCATGAATATTCTGAGTGAGGTTTACTTTTGTTTCATCCTTTTAGGGTTGTGTTTTACAGTCTCCACGTCCCCCCGTAGAACCAGCCCAATAACCTACAGCTGAATTTAAAACATTTAAATAAAAAATGGCAAAGAAATCCAATGCATAAATATTCAAACAGGAATGGACTTTGCCTTTTAGATTTGATTATCTTTTGAAACCTTTGCCTGGAAATGATGAAGCTGCAACACAGTTCTTGTTAAGCACAATTTGTGTCAAACCACAACTTCTGCTTATGCCTCCAATCTCTGATGAAATCCAGCCTTAAATGGTTTGAATACATATTCATGTGAAGTGTTTCTGTTTGGCCTTGCTTGTCAGAGAAAGAATACAAGGGGGCAGGCTATCACACAACTTGCAAGTGCAAGAAAGCAAGAGTATAATTGCTAACAAGACAAGGATTTTGCACAGAGGAAGAGCGTAACATTAGACTCTAAATAAAAAGGTTTCAAACGCACGCACGTACACACACCCTGACCTCATTTCTCAATAATTTGATACTGACAAGAAATGGTGCGGAAATGACTAGTTGCAAAAGTGTTTTGAGGTTTCCCCTTCTAGCCCAATGCTCGCACTGGAAATGTGGGGATTATGATTGTACCTAATCATTGAGTATCGCATATAGCCAAGAGGCTGTCAAAAGGCCAGTGGTTGTGCTATACATGACTGTGTAACATTTATGAGGAACTACACCAGTTTGAAGAAGGGGCCGGTGAGCCTTAATGTGCAAGACTTCGCTTGTGGTTTGAATCATTGAAATAATGATTTGAGTCAGTTTGAATTAGCCAAACCACTAGAGACTTGTCTCCGGAGGGGGTTCAAACAAAGCCTAGAAGAGGCTTAATTTGGCTCATCAGTAGTTCAAATCGATTCAAACCAGTTTGTTCCATAGGCAGCCATTGATTTGAGTTAGATTTAATTGATTGGAATCTTACTGAAGGCCTATTTAAAGATCAAATCAAATGCAGTATAATGACCTCACATCATTAATGGGATAAATGACATTTAAACTGAAATCGCCCACAAGGTTTCAAGCTGGGTCTAGCTAAGAGGTGCTCCTATCTGCCCAAGATGTTTGCAGGGTAGTGGGGCATGGTGGCGACTGGCCCCCTAGGCTGGCTGGGCTCTGGCCTACTAGGGCAGAGTTGTAAACAAAATGTAAACATTGAAAAAGAAAAAAAAACTACAGAATTCAACCTTCCTGAAAGGATACGAGTGCTGCAAGGCCTGCTTGGCTTCTGTTTAGATGGGGTAAAGCACCTTTCTTGATTTCATGATTTCAGCATTGTACATGTTCATGGGTGCCCCCTTCTCTCCCCCCCCCCCACATGGGCCTCCACAGTGAGTGAGGGAGAAGAGTGTAGGTTGCAGGTGTATGTTCTGACTGCCCAGAAGCAATGTACAGATTTACATGACAGATTCTGTGACCCTGGATGGTAATGTTGGCACCACTGTGCACAATACACTTTTCGTCTGTTACATTGCACAGGAGTTTATGTCTCCTACTTGCCACGGAAGAAAATGTCGATATCTTTTTAGAGTTTGCCCACAGTTTCATTCTCTAAGAATGGCTACCATATATTCTGGTGAATTTCTTGATCACTTATGAGTTCATTAAAAAAAAGAATTTAATAGCACTGTAATAGCAACCAGGGGTGTTACTATATGGTGCTTATAGAAATGGATCTTGGGTTGTTTATGGTACTTACTTTTGAACTCATAGGAAAATGTAACATTCAAGTATTAGTAGATTACAAACTAATGGGGGGTCATTAAGGCTAGGGTAGATTATTTTAATGAAATATGGCTGGAAAATGTTGCCACCTCTTTCAGTGATATTTCTGAGAATCTGCCCTATTCAAAGTGCAGCCAGCAGAATGAGTATTTTTCAGTAATACCTCTAGGGCTATTACGGAAATACCACATCAGCCGGTGGTAGCGTAAAATGTTTTTCTTAAACATTTCTTTCAGCCATTTTCACCATTAGTGTTAAGGGGGAGTAAATGATTATGTGCAGTAGTGGCTCTGAACTTCACAGTTGTTTATGCACAAATGGGCCAAATCGGATAATTGTATGCATTGCATGGGTGAGGTGGTGAGAGGGGGCAATCAGAGATACTCACTTTTTCACCCTCCAGACATGGCCATTTCCGCCATATTCAGTGATTGTTTTTCATTTTCTTCTCCAGAACAACCCTACATAATGTGACCAACAAAAGACACTCCTGCAAATAAACACCAGATTCAGATACAAAGTCACATGAACACAGATGCCTCCTTCCACCTATACTTTACACACACACACGCACACACACACGCACGCACACACACACACCCCACACACACATACATACACACTCTATCTTACTTGGAAGAACACATAAATATGGTAGGTCGCTCATGCTCGATCTCCCTCAGATCAAAGTCAGATTTCCTTAGTAGTTCTCTCTGCTTCCATGAATTGAAATATGCAGCCAACTTTCCAAGAAAGTGCAATTTGGGAGCATAATAAAAGTCAAGTGCCCTCAGTGCCTTTTGCTCTGTGTTGTCCCAAGTGCAAACCCCATAGCCACAATTACCAGCAAGACCCCCACAATGGCTTCTTCTCATGTCTGGCAGACGTTGACTGGCAAATTGTGGTGTTCTATTGTCTACATGTGAACCACGACAATGGAATTGGTGAGGGGCAAGTAATGGGATTGGTGTGATGGGTAGCTAAAGGGGCTGACTGGCAAGGAATTGGTTACTGAGCAATGAGGGCAAGGGAAGGGTGTGTGTGCAAGCTAAAGGAATGGGAATTATTTAAAGGCTAAAGGATGGAGCAAAGAGGGTACAGAGGTCTGAAAGTTAATTGTAAGAAACACGGGGCATCAAGAATGTGGAGCAAGGGAAGGACGCCAGAGGGTGATGGGTATGTAAAATAGGGTAAATAATACAGAGATACAAATCTGGAAAGTTCAGCAGGCTGATTGACTGTTGCTGAGATCTGTGCCTGACCTGCACGCCACTGCAGCCAATTGTGGGGTTGGCCTAAACCCTTTATTTTTTCTGACAAAGTGATGTATACTTGCTTTATAAAGTTATGTTTCAAGTGTGACTTCTTTTATATTTTTCAGGTTGCTATATCATGTGACTTGGTACTTTTAAAGTGCACACAATTGTACAGACTAAGATTAATTAAAATTGTGTGCACTCTCAGATATATTTGCCCCAGGATAAAGATGATTAATAGGCTTCCTTTTTGTAGCTATATTAGTGCTTTGAAATCAAGATTTACTGAACAGTGTACTAGTTTATCCATTGAATAACAACTTTCAATAAAGTGTTTTGTTGTTTCTAATATTGAATGTGTGATAGGAGAAGATAAAGTCTCCACTGCTTTCTAAATTGGAAACTGTGGAACCTGGAAGACAGGGCTCAAATCTCCACGTACCACACTTCATACATCATGTGATCCTGAGCAAATGATTTTTAATCACTATTCCTTATTCGTCTTAACTATATGTAGAGAATGTCTCTCGCTCATATGTGTCTATAGTATATAGAGTTACTCTATAAATATTTATATTTCTAACCATTTACACAATGTGTACTGGTGGGCAGGGCAGGATGGCAGGCGAGAGTCTTATGATGTGCTGTTGGATAGAGAGGAGGCCAGGTGTGGGGTTTGTTTTGTGGGCTGGTGAGGCAGGAAGCCAGGTATGGGTCTTGTGCTGTGCCAGCTCATTAAATGCTGTGAAAGTGAAGCTAGACCCTGTAGTTCAGCAATGACTTGGCTCTACCAATGAATTCACTGCTTTTGTTACGTCTTTAGATTGGTTTAGAGCTAAAGATGAGATCGGATGGGATGAGAGGAGATGTATCCTGCTGTCAAATTGCAAACTGGGGAGAGATGAAAGCTGTGCTCAAATCCCATTTCACTAATATTATTCTGTAAAATCATTTTACTATGTTTGATATCTGGGAGTCTTTCCCGGCGTTCGCGCCTCTAGGAAACCACAAAGATAACTGAAAGACATGTTGCTGCATAAAAGGAAAGTAATGGCAATAATGTCTACTATATGAACCTGAGACTGTGTGGGAGAAGGAGAGGTTTGCATTGAGTTTACTTGTTCTGGAAGTTGGAGCCGCTGCATTGTGGGCTTAAGCCACTGCACTATGGGCCAGAAAAATACACTTGCCCCCCAGGCTAAATGTTGCAAGTCCACCTTGGATGCTTGAATCAGGGGTTGCATCAATGTAATCATTTCAAGTTTCAGCTCTGAATGGTATAATCATTCAAGCCATGTCCAACCCACATGGGCTACTTAGAGTAGGTTGGAATCTGGTTTGAGCTGGTGCTGTCATACCAGCTTCAGAATTCTCTTTATAGAACAGAAGATGAAGTCAATACTTTGATAGCACTTACTTCAAGTGCATCTCAGTGACAGGCCTTGCCTTTATGACTCATACCCTCAATTGTGTAATAGTGTCCCGCCCTCTTTAATGACTTAACTCTGTGAATGTATTTTGGAAACAACAACTAAGGTTGCAATGGGACACAAAATAGTAGTGAGGTTCAGTTTTTCACTAAGAGGCTTCCTTCTCAGCAGTAGCCTATGGAACTCAATATTCTAGCACTCCATACCCCACACCGGAAGACCATCAGACCTACATGAAATTCACTAAAACCAGGGGGTTCATCATGTCCCAATATGGAAAAAGGTACTAATATGGCCTGGGTCAGACTCATCCACACGCCATCCACAACGGCAACAAGACCCTTCCACTAGAACGGCCCACCATCTCACACTCGGCATCACCCAAGCTACTTAAACCAACTGGCAGCCAGGATCTAGCAGCCAGTTACCTAACCTCATTTCAGGACATTCCACCACCACTGACAAACCAGATTCGATCTCATGCTCATCTCAATGAGAAAAGAACCCCGTAAAATATACCAGAAATCTCACCGTTTACAAATATCCAACACTGAACAAAGCACAGCAAGGACTTTATGGCCGGGCAAACGGTATTCATTGAACAAATCGGAAATAAATTGAGTGTGAGAAAATGCCGAATTCGTCAATGAAAAAACCCTGAAAACACAAATGTCGAGTAAGGGGAGTAGGGCTTGCTAGGGTGTACCGCTCTCTCCTTCCTAGACAATAATGGAAATCAGGGGTAGCGGGGTGCCGGGGACAAATAAAGTTTTTTAAAGAAGAAAAAAAAGCACCTTTCTGCAGAAGGTCCGCCTCTCAATGAGGAGGCAAAACTCGTGTTGCTGGGATAGAGCCGTGCAGAGAGCAGCAGGTAAGTCGGCCGCAGAGGTAAGTATGGATGGTAGGGGATAGCATGTGGGGGGATAGCAGGCAGGGGGTGATGTGCGTTATTATTTCGTAAGGTGCATTTCAAATTAATCATTTTCGAATTCGACATTTTCGTTTGCGAAATAATCACGTACATCCGGGCAAACATCCTCAGTCCCGGACCCCTTTCCGACAAACCTGCTCAGCATTCTTCTTTCCATCTTATACTCCACGCAATGGATTGCCACACACACTGCAGTGGAACACCTGATAGCACCTTTTGCCCCACTTGCACTAATGCCAGCTGAGCTGAGTTGAACTCTGAATAACTCTACACCTCGACCCAGCCAAGCTCCATGGGTGGACCTCATTAGTAGCAAATTGAGCAGGATACTAATGCATGGGGCTCCACTCTGGAGACATACCCCAAGTTCCCAACAGAGGAATCGTCTAGAAAAGAAAACATCCACACAGACACACACAGATGGAGTTATCCCGATCTGGATCCATCACAGTTTCAGATTTTGCATTTGGCCCTTCTCCTCTCATGCAACGTTCCATCACCTTTCCCTTTTCTTCCAGAACCTAGTGCATTCAAAATGGCAGAAGTCACGCTTTTGAAGACCACTCTATATTGCGCTGGATTACATGGGGTCATAAAGTGAGAGTGTCTGCCACAGTTCAGATCACACAACTGAGATTGACTGCACATGCTCTGCGATAAGACAGATTTCTGGGTCCCATCATCATGCCACAGGGTAGTCAGGTGCAGGTAAAGGTGCAATACAGACACGGGTCCCTACAGACACATGGCTGCATTTCACAGCCCAGCCCAATAGGATTTTTAATGCAACATGGGCATCCACAAGATCTCTACTAGATGCCATACCAGCCTTTGGAACTATATCAAAGGCATTGAAAATAAGGATTTGTTGAGCAGGAGCTAAAAGCTGCTCGCGGGGCATCCAGCATCACCCAGTACGCAGGAGCTCACTCTAGGGAACGAGCAGGTAGTAGTATCTCACGAGCTTCAAATCTAAATTCCACGTGTGATGCAAACTATAACCATGTGTCTAGATTATGGATGACCCTTTGTGGTTTAAATGTCTTCTAGATATGTCCTAATGCTCCTTAAGACACATTCCTAACATTCAAAGTTAATGTTACCTAAGTATGTTTCTATGACATATCAAAGGTAGCTCCTTGTAGCTGTTGGTGTGAAGTTAGCCAGGCTCCACTAGGCCACAAGCAGGAGCTAAATAGCTCCCAGCTCCTGGCACTTTTGAACCCTGATATCACACTGCTACGGGATCCTATTGATCACTGGTGTAATAAATTGAGATGCACCAGAGATGAAATAGGATATGTTGCACTCTCAAATTTACAAGTGAAATATATCAGACCAATTTTCCAAAGACAATGCAGATGAAAAAGATGTCTAACTGGAGTCTGGTGCCTTCTTTACTGTTTTCCGACCACTCTTAGTGCTTTCTGTTCCTTTTTAAAAGCATCAGACATTTCATGAGAAATATGAGTGTATGTGGAATGGCAGAAAACAAAGGAAGCAGAGCTGTTTCCTTACTCCTATCTTTCTCCAGAATACAAAGAAGTGGCAAATGAGCACCTAGGAAGAAGATCCATAAAGGTAACTAGTGTGGACCTAGTTCACATCACTAAAGTAACAACAAATATATTGACGATTATCTACAGCCTATCTCAAAGACAAAACATATTCTCGACTGCAGGTATAACAAGCAAGAGGTTATTCATAGTATCAGTGCCGGATAATTCTTATCCTCAGCTGCAAGACATGTAGAATGATATGGCAAAACATAGACCTCGGTGGAACAAAGACGACCCTAGCAAAGGCAAAACGGGTGGGAAACGTAGACACTTCCAATACTAGCAATCATAATGAAATCTCAAGTGTATGTAGCGCTTCTTGGCAAATGCCTCTCACTTCTAAACGCTGTAATTCTGGGCCCTCATTACGAGTTTTACGGTAACCGGTAACCTGTGGATAGCACCAGTGGGTTACTGGCAAACCTGCCTTAACATTGCCGGTGCCTGATATCCCAGTGTCACCAGGATATTACCGCTGCCGGCAACTTCAGTAAATTCTTGTTTCATGGACTCCCTTAGTACTCCATGGAATTGTCCCCTATCACCGGCACTGATATTAATGGTGCCCGTGATAAGGGCATTTCTATGCCGGTAGGGGCCTGAATTCCTGGCAGGTCTGGCCTGCAGGTAATTTACTGCCCATACCGTCAAACTCGGGGTGTGCCTGTCCTGGAAAAATATCACCTCTGGTTTACTGGCCGCTTTACCAGCATTTTATCCAGAACGGCATACTCATAATGAGGGCCAATTGTAGCCAGTGAAAGGATGAAGGCCAGAGAGATTCCTTCTGGGATTATAATCTCTGATGAAAATCCAAATGATGTCTCAGACGAGTGCTCAACACAGAAGTTACTCACTCAGACCTTGATATATACTCAACAGGCTTTGCAAACCCGTGCACCAGACCAGTTATACCGACTTGGGCATTTTTCCCCGAGATCTTATGGCCAAGATCTTTTTGGGGATGACTACTGTGAAGACACAAACCAAACAATTCATACTTTAGCGTTTACTCTACAAAAGTATGCATGCATGCGTACACACACGGGGAGACAGCTGACTATTACGGCATCTGAAATGCTACTAAATAAAAACACATTCTTTTCAAATGACAACAAAATATGGGTCCCTGGCCCAAGAGCACCTAGCGTGCTTAACTTACCCCACCTGCTGTTGGGGGTCACTCCCTCCCTCACTCAATCATCCGCAGTCTCACTAAGAACAGGCGGAGCCACTGCTGGTGTCAACCGTCTTTATTTCCGCGTAACATTCAACTGCCTTAACTTTCCCTATGTCCCTCCCCTTCTGCCCTTTTCCCACCCTGGTGTGTGTGTGTGTACTCTTAAAGGGGCTGCCTCCCTTTCATTCAGATACAACACATCCCCTGTGCTTCACATGAAAGCCAGGGTCACATTTGTTCAATGAGTCTCACCGATCTCCTCACCGTTCTGCAGGGTCTGCCTGGAGACTCTCGACTTTCGCCTGTTGCCTCAACCGGGGGGCTCGTGTTATCCTCGTGTTCTGGGTCCTCAGCGATCGCTTCTGGCGCCTCTTGATCATCGAGGTACAGTCTTTTGAAGAATGACACATTCCGAGTTATCTCCCCTGGTTCGCCTGTTGCAGTTATCATGGGTCCTTTCATGGCCGTGATGATTCAAGGTTCTGGGTCATAACGGGTGTCCATTTTCCTGCTCTGGTTTTGTCGTACTAGGACTGGCTGTCCTAATTCTAGCTTGGGGTCTTTTGCATTCCTCTTTTTCTTGACCCATTCCTTGGCTTTCCTCTTCTTTTCGGTGTCTTGTTCCCTTATGGCTGCGTCTTCTTCCGGTGTGTAGTCTTCCCACTGGGGGATACGTGTTCGGGGTCGGTACCTCTCCATTAGTTCTGCTGGCGTTTTCCCCGTCGCGTCGTGTTGCGTGTTCCTATAGCTTCTGAGCATGCCGCAGATAGCTTGTGGTTGAGATACTTGTTCAGCTAGGGCTTTCTGTCTGGTTAGTTTTATAGTGGCCATGAACCGTTCCACCATTCCATTGGCTTGGGGCCAGAGTGGGGTAACCTTTTTATGATGGAAGCAAGATGGTCTGCGAGTTTGGTGAATTTGCGTCCTTGGAATGGGGATCCATTGTCCGTCTTCACAATGTTGGGGATGCCCCATTCACTGAATAGTTCATCTATGATGGGTGCCGTTTCAGGGAATGATGTTGAGGGAGTTTGTTTGATGAAAGGAAACCTTGAGTATTCATCGATGATCACGAGCAGGTATCTGCCTTTCTCTAGTGGTCCGTAGAAGTCCATTGCAACCTTTTGCCAGGGTCTCTCTGGAAGTGTCGTCGGCTGTAGGGGGCTTGGGTTTGACTTCTGCGCTGCTAGTTGGCAGGGTCTGCAGTGTTCCAGCATGTCTTCCACTACAGTATCCATGTAAGGGAACCAGATGTGGTTTCTTAGGATCTTTTTTGTATTGTCAATCCCTCTGTGGCCCTCATGGGCTAGTGCTACTAGTGTCTTCCGTAGATCTTTTGGGGCCACTAGCCTGTTTCCTCGTAGTAGTATGTCTTGATCAGTTGCCACCAGCTCCATATGCATTTTGGCTAGGCGGTCTAAGTCTTTCTTGTCTGCCCCCTCCCCTCTGTTTACCTCTTTCTTGGCATTCTCTCCATTTGTTGGAGCGGGTGAGCCGTACGGCGGCTTTGATTGTCGGGTCGGCCTTACTTCGTTCTGCAAATATTGCCATCGAGATTGTTGATGGCATAGCGTTGGAAGACAGGCATGAATCGTATTCTTCGGCCTCATCAGCTAGGGTGTCATCATTTCCCATCAGTGGGTGTCTTGACAGGTAGTCTCCCGGGTTGGCTTCTCCTCCAGGCTTGTGGATGATCACATTGTCATATTCTTGTAACCTTATCCCCCAGCGCTCTATTCGGGGAGGCATTTTCGTCTTGGGGTTCCCGAATATCGAGAGGAGCGCTTGATGAGCCGTGACAAGGGTGAATTTACGGGAAATTACAAAGTGGTGGAACTTTTCGCAGGCCCACACAGCTGCAAGGTTTTCTTGTTCAGCTTGGGAGTAGGCCTTTTCGGTGGGAGATAGGGCACGGCTGGCGTAGGCTACGACTGCATGTCGTGCGTTGTCCCTGGTGTCTGTTCGGGCCAGGATGGCCCCTAGGCCAACTGGACTGGCATCAACTGTGATGATGGTGTGCCACTCCGGGTGGAAGTACGCTAGCTGGCGATGGTTGGTGAGGTTCTCTTTGATGGTTGAGAATGCCATCTGGCAGTGTACATCCCAGAGGAATGGCTGGTCCTTTTTGAGCAGAGCACGGAGCAGGTCAGTGATCATGGCATAGTTTGGAAGGTAGCGCGCACAGTATCCTGCCATCCCTAGGAATGAGCGTAGTTCCGCAGTTGTTGTGGGAACTTGAAGGTCAGTGATTGCTTTTATTTTGTCCGGGTCAGCCTGTATGCCTTTGACTGAGAATATGTGCCAGAAAAATCTGAGGCTGGTCCTGTAGATGTCGCACTTGGGCCCGTTCAGCATTAAGCCTGCGTCTTGGAGGATCTTGCAGACAGCCGTGAGCGCCCTGTCGTGTTGTTCTTGGTCCTTCCCGAAGATCAGGATATCATCGCTGTAGTTTAGGGCGTTCACCTTGGATGATATTAGGCATCTGATTGTCTCGTGAAAAATTTCTGCAGTGGACGATATGCTGAAATTGAGCCGTTTATATCTAAGCAGCCCTTCGTGTGTTGCAATGGTGGTGATTGCTCTTGAAGCAGGGTCTCTGACGAGCTGGTGTTAGCCCTGATTGAGGTCTAGTTTTGAAAATTGCATTGCTTGGTTCAGCCTGATAAGCATGTCCTCTAGGCTTGGTGCTGGGTGCTTCTCCCTTTGAATGGTGGTATTGGGGATGCGCATATCGACGCATATGCGTAGGCGTCCATTGTCATTGGGCACTATTACTATGGGGGATACCCATGGTGTTGGTCCTTCAGCTTTTTCAATGATGTCATTGAGGAGGAGGAGTTGGATCTCCTTTGATACTTGGGCCTGGAGGTGTAAACCCACCTTGCGGGTGTTGTGGTACTGGTGTGATCTTGGGGTCGATGTGCACTTTAACAACAGAGTCTTTGAGCATACCTACTCCTTCAAACAGTTTGGGGAACTGAGCTTTGAGATCCTCTTTGGTGAGGGATTGGCATGTATTGACATGATGGCATCGCATTCTGACGGGTGTCCCTTTATTATTTCAGTTTGGTCGTATTGCAGGTCAATGAGTGCCAGGGCTCTGGCCGTTCGGTAGCTGAGAAGGCAGCGGCCTACAGAGGGACTCCTTATGATATGAATTGTGGTGGTTACCGTGAGGTCGCGATGCTTCAGGTCACATTGAAATTGTCCTTTGGACGTCATGGGCAGGGCCGCTCCCCACTGGAAGATGTGTGTTTTGGACTTCTGCAGAGGGTAGAGGGCTGCAATATCATGGTGTAGTTCTTCGTTCATGACATTTGCTGTCACTCCGGTGTCAACAACAAATTGGTTCCTGGTGTCTCCCATTTGTATCGTGACCCTGGGGGCTGGCGTGTCCTCGATGTCGATGCTGAGGAGTCAGACGTATTCCCTGTCATATCCGTCTTGTAGGTATTGGAATTGTTGCACTTCCTCCTGATGATATCTTGGCGGGGAGTTAGCGTATTGGTCGATGTCCAGAGGAAAGTGTAGGATGTGACTGTCCTGTTCGTGAGGTGGCGGGAGTTCGCTTGTATATGTTCTCTCTTGTGCGGCCAATTGCACTGGGTCACGGTGACGGAGGTCGTAGAGCTCATGATCTTTTCTGTCGTGTTCAATCTGTAATCCTTCAAGCGCTCTCACTGTGTTTGGCGTTGGTAGGTGTTTGTGGGGTAGGTCACTACTCTTTCAGCGGGGCGCTGGTCATGTTGTTTTCTGTGTGTCTCTGGTGTGCGACCGGCATTCTGTTGGCGGATTGGGTTCACCCCAGGGAGTTGTTCCTTGCACATAGCTTGAAAGTGGTTTTCTTGTCCACATTGCATGCATCACTGGCCAATTACGGGGCATGGTCCCCTGTGTGGGTATTCAAATCCACAGCGGTAGCATTGACGATCACTTTGTGTACATTGCGAGGAGTACCTGGGAGGTGGTCTGCTCTGAGCATTCGGGTATCGGGTATAGGGTGTTATGGCTGCAATGACATCACCCTTTTTGGGGTTTTCTATGGCAGCGGCCTGGACGTCAATCCTTTCGTATACCCTGGCCAAGTCCAGTACTTCTTTAAGGGATAGAGGTTTTTTCAGAAGATGTTTCCTGAACATTGAAGATATGCATCCTTCTGTTATGCGCAGCCTGATTGCTTCGTCGTCGTTGAAGTTGGCAAAGTCACACTTTATGATCTTCCTTTGGAGGCAGATGACAAATTCCCCTATTGATTTGTGAGGGAGTTGAGCACATTGATTGAAGGTATAGCGCTCGTAGTCATGATTGGGTGTTATGACAAGCTTTTCATTGCTGGCTTCTAGGAGGCGCGGATAAGTGGCGCGGTTTTGCAGGGGAATTGTGCGTATTATGTTTTTAATTTCTCTTCGCGCGACATTGGTAAAGATGCTGATTTTGTTAGGGGGTCTTGTGTGCCAGTGGCACCTACAAAGTATTCAAATTCCTCAACCCATTCTTCCCAACGCTGGCCTTGGTCATGGTGTAGGTTAAGTGTAAATGGGCTTGGTCTCCTCATAAGGCTAGCATGTGAGGTAAGGCTGGCATTGGCAACGGGGGCTGTCCCTGCGTCTGCAGCTGCCTGTGCTGGATCTGTCATGGATGCACTGATAGGGTGGCACAGGTGCCACTGATTCGTTTGGTGCCTCACTCACGTGGCGGTGTTGTGGGCGGCGCCTCGCTTCTTTTTTTTATTTTTGGTTGGTTTGCTGGTGGCGGGCTCCTATGCCACGTGACAGAATTAGGTTGCTGAGGGTAGTGCTTCCCTCTAAGGTATTGTCCCCTCTGTGGGTTTCCCACCCTGAATTTTGAGGGTGCCACTTCAGGTGTGCTGGTTGGGGTGGCCAAGGATGTTGTGCCGTCGGCCTATGGGCCGTTTATCTGGTTTATGGGCTTCCCGCCCAAATTTGACTGTGTCCTACAGTTGGAAGCACCGCTCCAGCGTGTGCACTGGTTGGGGTGGCCGGGGGGCACTGTGCCGTGGGCTCTTGGCCGCTGGGGTGTCTCTGGTCTGGCTTTGGCTCGTTCAGGGTCGGGGCATGTGGGGGCTGCTTAACCGCTCTTGTCCGCCATGTGCTGGGGGCACAGTGTTCATCCCGCACATTTCCGGTGGGAAGGCTGGCGGTTGCAGGTCAGTCTGCATCGCTGGTGAGTGCTGGCTTCTTCTGCAGGTTCGCGGCGCTGGGCTCCTCTCGCTGCTGGGCACTGCGCGCTTGCCTTCTGTTGGGTGGCCGACCTCCTTGGCTGTCTTCGCTGTGCTTTCTCTGCGGCGCTCCTTCCACCGTGGTCCTTCCTGCAGGGGCTTCTTGTCCACCTCGTTGTTGCTGGGCTCACGGGTCCTGCCACTGGGCTCCTCTGCTGCAGGGCTCACGGGTCCTCCGTCCCTCTTTTCTGCTGGGCGCACAGGCCCTCCGTCACTGCTGGGCGCACGGGCCCTCTGTCACTGCTGGGCACACAGACCCTTTGTCACTGCTGGGCACAAGGGCCCTCCGGCACTGCTGGGCACACGGGCCCTTCCGCACTGCTGGGCTCTTCTTGTTGCAGAGCATGGGCTCTCGTCGGCCTCGTCGCCAGTTGTTGGGGACACCTGCACTGGGTAAGCCTGGACGCTTCAACACCCTCACGGCCTCCTACAGCAGGCACTGCCCAATCAGAGGCCGGGTTTGGGAAGGACGAGGTAACCAAAAAGCCAACAGAGAGAGGGGGGGCAACTGCCTTCTACGGCATCTGAAAAGCTACTAAATAAAAACGAATTTCGTTCAAATTACAACAATAGATGGGTTGCTGGCCCAAGAGCACCGAGCGTGCTTAACTCACCCCACCTGCAGATCTCAAAAAGGGTGCTGGGTAAGCCTAGAGGATTCGACACCCTCACTGCTTCCTACAGCGGGCACTCTGCCCAATCAGAGGCTGGGTTTGGGAGGGAGAAGGGAACTAGGAAGCCAACGCAGATGGGGCGAAAGCTGACTATTATGGCATTTGAAACAATCACTAAATAAAAACGAATTTCTTTCAGAGTACAACGAAAGATGGGTTGCTGGCCCAAGAGCACAGAACATGTTTAACTCGCCCCACCTGCAGATCTCAAAAATGGATCTGGGTTAGCCCGCAGGCTTCGACACCCTCACTGCTTCATACAGCGGGCACGCTACCCATTCAGAGGCCAGGTTTGGGAGGGAGGAGGGAACCAGGAAGCCAACAAAACATGAAGCAGTGTGTGTAAATTGATGTCCAGTTGATGTCTCCCTTGCTGGCAACTTGAACACGACACAAAAGGACCCAGGCAGCCATCGTCATTGCAGGTGCTGGATCAGTTGCACCTCAAGCACCAACAGAGGAAACACAAGTGTGGGTGCTCTAGTGCCCCTCTAGGTGGGGCGCTTCTAGATATGAGCCTAATATGCCTAATGGTTAATGAGGCACTGCACATTGGTCTACCATGATTGCACTGGCAGCAGGGTTTGTATTAAACAATATTTGGGGTTTCTTAGTTACTTGCTCAGAGACATTAATGTAATTAATTATTTATGTTCTGTACGTGCACCTATGCATGTGGACTGTTGAGTGTCATAATTATTATAACCCTTGCAATGCTCATTAAACATTCTCATTGGACAATCTGTGTCCTCTGCTAAATGGTAGACCTCACATACTGTTTAGAATGCCACATTCCACCCCGACCACATGCATTCAATTCTCTGCAACTGCCCAAGCAGAATGTTGTTCTACTAACAGGCTTTTGCATATGTCCCAGAATCCAATTCCCAATGACTGGCCAGGCTGAAGAAATGTAATTAACAGGGCTTTGTCTACCCATGTTAATGTGAAAACCAAAAGCGGAGTGACCATTAACTACAGGAAGTAGAGAACACTAACCCTCCTGTTTTATAGGCATATGAAGGCTTTATTTGCATCTACCATTTATGCCCTTTTGACTCTTATTTTTCTTTCACGTGATAGAGTGATGTGGGTTATGATTGCTTTGTAGAGCCCGCCCTCTGGTGTTATGGGCAAGTAGCCCTTGTTAAACACCCCTGCTGCCCTAAGGCTTTTAACTGGGTCTTCAAGGACCATGATGCCCGGTATGGCCCTGTGACTTGGTCTATAAATTAATCAATCAATAGAGTACTACTAACTTCCAGAAACTTGATTTCTCCCTGCCCCATATGTATTTTAGCACAGCTGTGACCATGTCTATCCTGCATTCAATTTCTCTCTTCCATTGCTTTGTAGATTGCCATTTCTACAATTTTCAGATCCTCAGCACCAGCAACTTGGCCACCAAGATTAAACCAAGATTACAATATATGCACTGTGAATGTCTAGATTAATAGTTCATTCCTCAATGTGGAGTCAAAATGATCAAAAGGTAATTTACCAACACATTCTTATATAAGCATCCTTGCAAATTGGTTCTCAATATTTCCCAAGATCAGGACAATAAGTACAGACCCGCAGCTACGAAGCATTTTCTTCTCCACATTGGACAGATGTGAAATACTTTCGTAGACATGAAGAACCTTATGTGATGAGTATTATAGCAAACTCCATGTACATTTCTGCACAGATACCATTTGGGACTAGTGCTACCTCCCATATGAGCCTGTATATAGGGCACCATATTTCAGACTCATCGATATCTTTCCACATATTTTTCTGAACATCTGTATGCAAGGATGGTAAATTATTATACCATTCCTTTATTTTATTGTATTAATGAAACCTCTTTGAGGCTGTCCTGAAAAAAGCAAAATATTAACATTGACCTTCAAATGGAAAAGGAAGGAGCACCTGTAATGAGCTAGACCTTGGTACTTGGAGTGACAATTTGGAAAAGGTGCCAGACAGCTAAATTCAAAAGGGAGCAGAGGAAGGAAGATTTGAATGTCCATAAATAAAAACAGGTGTTTAGGAACAAAACAAATGAAAGTATTAATCATATTACTGGGGTGGTGGTTCCTGATAGGACACACAGAGGTGCCATCCCTGTTTGGAAAAGCAGATGAAAAGTATAAGCTGTAGGTTCTGACTTGAAACACCTGTGTATAGGCGCGTTATAAATGCCATATCATATCATATCATATCATAAATTGCTATCATAAAATGTCACTTTGATCTGGGTGAAGAATACAAATGAACATCACAAGTTGGAGATAGGCATTGAAGGAACTGAGCAAGGTCAGACCTGGGAGAAGCATGCATGGACTAAACCCAAAGAGTATCAGAGTGCTAGGTAACAACAAAGCAGCAAGGATATCAGTGGTGGCAGGCACAAGCCAGGGAAATAAGCAAAGATAAAGCAAAGGTTGCAGCTCCTTTGCAGAGCAATGGGGAACTGAGCGGCCCATGTTGATCTAGGGGAATATATCCCTCACCTTTAGATCATCCAATGGAAAGGAGAGTCATAGAGGGATGTGATGATGTGATGTTGGAGACACAGGGCCTCATCACTAGTTGGGCGTTATCCTCGGCTGTAATACCACCCGACTGTAATAGCCTTAACACCCACCGGTCCTGTGGTATTACCGTCGGATCACGGGTTGGGCTTTAACGGCACATCCCCATTCCCCATTGGGTCCATTGGATCCAATGGGGCATTTTCGGTGCTCATACTGCGGGCTTATGCAGCTGGCGGTAATACTGCTGAAAACAGGGATTTTCACCTCCAGAAAAAAGCTGGCGGTAAAACACCCCATTTAGCGCCCAACTCTTGATAGGGCCAGCCGTTAAATGTGGCAGTAATACCATTACCGCTGCATTTAAGGGCTACAGCCAAACTCGTGATGAGGCCCACAGTCTAAAGTGTGAGGGTTCTGGCTGGAGTGCAATGGGAATCCCGAGTATGGAAACACAGAGCCTCCAACTCATCAAGGTGTACTGGGAATCGTAGCTCTGTAAGGTAAGAAACTACTCAGAAACACAGGGCACCATTTGGGTCTGGACGGTGATGGAGTATTTCACATGGAACCCACAGGTCACTGGGAACTGATAGAGCCCAACACAGAACACACAAGTAAACATGCAGGATGTGGAAGACACACTTTAGGAACTGGCAAAATACACTGAAATCAGCCTCCAGAGCTTGGTTCTATGATGATTATGGCTTTTATCTTGCAACTGGTTACCATGACATATAGTGCTGACAAGCAAACATAACACAAAAGCTGGTCAGGTGTGTGCAGTGAGATATCAATAGGTACAAAGGGAAGACCCAGCAAAGGTACACATTATTTGGGAATGTTCCAGTATGTGTCCCTTTTCATTAGTACCCGGCACGCTCTGTCCATGGGAAATGCTACACGTGGATTGGCTCTTTTCCGAGCCATACCACACGGTGTTCCTGTGGGCTTACGAGTGTGCCGGCGTTTGTTCACGGCGGGGGGGGCATGGCAGCCCCTTAGCCATTGAGGAGGCTCGAAATGGGGCAATCACTGCTCCGAGCCTCCCCAAGGCTGGAGGCTGCCTTCGTCCCCTGCCAGGGACTCGGGTATGCTTTTTTTCCTCTACCCCCTCCCCTGCAAAGTATCCCCTTCCGCCCTCCCAACCCCAATTACCTTCTTTTTGCTTTTTCTCGGGAGCCAACGCACTGGGAACACTTCTGTTCTCAGAGCGTCTGCTCCCGATGGCTGCCATCGAAAGGGAAAACAGACTAAGTTTTCCCTTTCTCAGTGGCCATTTTATTTTACTTTTTTTTATCACGGCAGCATTTCGGAACAGAAAAAAATGCCATTACTACCCTGGTCTAACGGGCCGGGGTACTAATGGCTAAAAGACCCTCGGCGGTGGGCCAATACCGCCCATGGTAATGCCCCCAGGGCTTTGTTAAAGTAACTAGGGCCCCCCCGGGGCATTACCTGGGGTGGTATTGGCCCACCACCTCGGGTCTTATTGCCGCAACGATCGTCAGAAGAGAAGGTTTTTCTTCGAATGATTTGTTGATCTGTATAAATTGGGGCAAATAATTTTTCTGCATCTCAATATGTTGTATTATGTTGTTTGTCTTTTATTCTGCACACATCACCACCATAGTGGTCTCAACGTACTGAGCGTTCTCCGTATAAAGGCACATTGTGACCCCCACCCGGGGAGGCAGCGGGACTGTGGTGTGTAGGGTGAAACGGAAACGGGGCCAAGGAGAGTGGGAAAGGTGAAGAGTTGCAAAAGTCAGGGAGATGAATTCTTACAGACTTAACTGAAAAACATACGGGTGAGTGATATTGACAGTTGGGATGAGTGTATCGTTTTCAGTGTTTTGACCAGAGTAAAATGTGATTAAAAAAGGGATCAGAACGTCCCTTATTGGCTGCAGAACTTTCAGGGATGTTGTTATGAGCGTAGTGGGGGTATCACGTTAAATCATGTTGTGGATGCTTGATGGTCTTTTGGTATTCTCAAGAGTTCCTGGGACATGTGTTCTGGTACAGTCAATCCCATTGATGGAGGTGTCAGATCCAGGAACTGGCTTTGTGCAGAATGAGTACTTGTGGGAATAAAAACAGGCACTTGTTATTTATGGCGAAATGACTCAAAGCATGACTAGACGTACCACAAAACCCAGGAAAGTGGTCACCCAACAGACGATTCATCGGGTGCTGTGGGATGATGCAGGGTGTAGCCACAAGAAAAGAGGACTCGTTTTGGGCCTTAAGGCACTGGAATAAAAACTGTCCCTAGATATGCGTGTCCTAAGGAAGGATTTTAAAATGCTAATCATCAAGAAGAACAAGTTGTTTGGCAAGAATAAATGGGACATGTTACTCCAGGCAGTTGTAAATAAAGATAATGAGCAATCTTGGGAAATAGTTAGCAAGGGCATAGATGGGGACAGGAATATTCTGCATGGCAACATCACAGAGGAAATTTGGGTAGAACATTTTAAAGCCTCTTATAGTGACCCATCTCCCTGTCCATATGAACACTGTAATAACTGGCCCAAGAGCGATAACAACATCCGGAAATCCTCCTTAAATGAGGAGGAGGAGGACGCTAAATTAAATTAAAAAAGTAGTAAGGTCTCAGGTCCGGATAAGATACCGGTTGATGTCTACAAATTGGAAATCGGATATCTGGTCACCTTTGCTATGCCTATTTTTAATGCTAATACCTCCTTGGCAGAGACCTCGACCATCCTGGAATATGGCGGAAATTCCGATAGTCATAGCAAGCAGTAGAGAGAACCCTGCCAATTATCGGCCGATTTCCCAATTAAATTCAGCAGGGAACATCTACTGGAGGGCAGTGCTTCAATATCTGCTGAAATGGGTGGCAAATGGGAATATTATCAGCTACCATCAAGCCAGGTACCAGCAAGGCCTTAGCACTACAGAAAAAAGTGTTCGCATTTTTATTTTATCCTTAGGAGTATAAACTTTTATGTGATTTTCATCGGTCTACAGGCTGCCTTTCACAGGGTCTCAACGCCAAAACTATGGGAACAATTAGTCGAGGTAAATACCCTGCCGGTACTCCTTAATGCTAATTTATGCTTTCACAAGGTAGAAAGGGCTATTGTTAGATGGAATTTAGAGGGTGACACCACAGAGCCAATACTCATCAATAGGGGGTTCAGACAAGGATTGGTCATGGCCCCAACCGTTTTCTGCATTTTGAGGAACGCGATTGTCTTCAACGTATGTGCAATTCCCACTGATACACCAAATATAGGACCCTAGAAAATGCTTGCCCTGCTAGACACAGATGATGCGATCCTCGTAGCTCTGCCACCTATAGGGGCTAAAGAAACAACTAAATACCTTCCACCAGAGTTGTAAGGTGCTTGGTTAACCTTCGACCTTTAAAGATCGGGAAAATTAACAGCATGGTCTTTCCCCTCTAGCTGTAGGAAACAAAGCTTCAAAATTATGCCTACATTTTGAAGGCAATGCAATTGAAAATGTGGATATCTTTAGTTATCTGGGCATCAATTTTGAAAGCAATTGCAAATGGTCTATCCACATAAAAAAGAAACTATCTTGAAACTTTACTGGGACTGTAATGCAACTACCGGTTTTCATGCAAGCTGTGGGCGGCGGCAGATTTTCACCTGCTCTAGGCGTCTATAATCACCAAGTAGAGTCTGTGGCATTATGCTGCGCAGAGATATGGGGTCATCACCAGTCATAGCAGGTGGCCGAAGAGCAAACATTCTTGAACAGGGGATTTCCTTTGCCATCAAGCAAAGCAAGTGCTGTGCTACTAGCAGAGTTAGGGCATATATCTCTCACACCCATTTTATACTGGATTCATCTCTGGACCTTGTGACACTTGAAATACAGGGAGGGAGTAGGAGGTTTGTTACAACAAGTGTGAGGGGCATCCATCCCCTGGTCACACATGTAAAATGGACATTATTCTCTCTAGGTTGTGTGGCAGGTGTGGGCCGACATGGATCTTATTGAATCAAACACTAAAATGATTGTTAAAAGGGCATAAATGATGAAAACATCAAAAACAGAAATGTGGCTTTGGGCACTAAATCAGCGTTGGTAGGAGAATATTGGACCCATAAACCCGACTTTGGGAGAGAGAGAGATATATCGACCTGGTTGACACCCCCATGCCAGAGCTTTCTTCATGAAATTCCGTTTTGCTACCCTTATGAGCAAATGGAACACTGTGGTTGAAGACCTCTGCCTGGCATTTAAGATTACCCATGAGTCCCTGGGACATTTTCTATTTTTTTTGTGCTGGCTACAACACATTAAGATCTCTTTATTCAAAACCCTTATTGAGAGAGCGAAACACTCGGTCAGTGAGGGATGCAATTTCCCTGTGTGAGTCCACCAACACATATGTAGCCATTGGTAGGGCCAGTATGCATTTTCACAGAGCCTGCCTGAAAAGGAAATCCCTTTTGGAGTAGCCACAGGAGGGTGCTCATAGCATAGAGCACATGTGCATTCGATACAGGTGAAGCAAATATCAGGATGTCAAGACTGTAATCCAGCAATGTCATTTTGAATGTTAACTCGCAGTAACTTAGTTATATAATCACTGTATTTAAAGAAAATATTCCCTCTACCTATTGTTATTATTGTAATTATTGCAATCAGTGTTTTTATAGAATTATTGTATTATGAAATGTATGCCATATGTATGTGTGCAACTGCTGCAAGATTTATGTCAAATAAAGCAATGAATTAATAGAATGAAAAACAAGTTTGCCAACAAGGTTTTCCTCCCACCAAGAGCCACGCAAGATTTGCCTTAGTTGGAAAAGAGAGAACAAATGTTTCCCTGGCATGTTCCCAACGCAAATAGGGTTACCACAACTTGGTCCGGCGCTATTAGCACTGAATCCCGAGCTGGGGTGAGGATTTTACTGCCCATTTTTTGAAGAGTGGGGCAGTAACAGCATTATTATTGCCAACGGTATTAGTGCTGCGGTAATAGCACTGCAAATGGCCAGAAAGTGGAGAGTTTTACCTCCAGCAAGAAGCTGGTGGTAAAGCTCCAACTTTCAGGATTGAGCGGAGTGGTTATGCGGCGGTTATTGCATTACTGCCGCATTTTTGCTGCTCGGCCCATCCCCTGATGAGGCCCAAAGTGTAGAGAAGTGTTGGGAAACAGAAGTCAAAGTGGACTCACAGACAAGACAAATGGTGATCTGATTAGCTTGTACACCTGACAGCATTCCTTTTAATGAAATCATTTGCGACAGATTGTATGAAAGAAAAGCAAATTTGCCAGGATTGCAATTCCCCCCAAAACTGGCAAAGATTTTTCATGCTGTTTTCCCCCTTTTTGGTACATATAATCCGGATATTTCATTTGGTGGATTCCATTAGCTTATAATGTTTCTGTATAGATTCTGTAGAACTTGTGGTCTGATCAGTCTGGGGCAATTTGTTTTGCAATCATGTTAACACCTCTTTTTTTCAGAGCCTTCATATGTTTCTGGTTAGAAGGTTTTGACAATTTTATGACAATAAAATGTCTTTTCACCATGACTTAGCGACCATATATACATATATGATCTGAGGCATATAATTTCTCCCTTTTAGGATGTTGCATTGTTGTTCCTTTCGTTTTTTGCTTCCTTTTTGAGGCAAACGCCACACACAGAGAAGAGACACATCTTACTATCTTCTGCCAGCATGCAGGGGAATCTATAAGGGGTTCACCTCAGCAGTAACACACAGCACACACCTAAACTAATGCACCACCCAATCACCCCTTCTTATTGGGGCTCTGTCATCTGTATTTGGCCAGGCACTTGTCACTAGGACTGACTTTTGCATAGGGGGGTACAAGTCTGTGTATAGTAATGCAGCTGAGCCACCAGACTAACTCTGAGTTTTTGTCCTAGAAAGTCTGAAAAAATAGACTAGTTTGCAAGGCTGTGCTTAGAACAAATGGCACCGCAGAAAATAATTTACATGTACCTCCTCCACTCTTGCCCACTATTTGTTTTGAACATCTTTTCTTGCTACCGTACAAAGACCCAACACATCAATAATTGTTCAAGCAGGTAATATTTGGCGACTATCAAAGGCTCACATTACTCACTGAACTGCAGCACTGCAAACTGAACCACGCATAAAAGACAAAGGCAAAACAGCGAAGGACCGTTTTTTAGTTTTAATAATGCACTTAGGGTCTCATTAAGAGTGTGGCTGTATTAAGGTGGTAAATCCATCAAAATACTGCCAAACGGAATTGCTGTTACTGCCACTTGGTCCCACGGATTTACAAGTGGCGATGAGGCGGTGCATGTTTCCATTTCTGGAGTTCATAGAACTCCATGGGGATTTCTAGCAGAATTACTGCCTAGTCTAATTCCGCTTGCAGTAATTCCACCGATTTTTCTGGTTTTTGGCAGTAAGGTGGCAGATTTACCTCTAGCATATGGCTGGCAGAATATCCTTCACCTTGCCATGAAACCTATGCAATGGCATTTCATCACATAACCCTCCCTTAACTCTATGCAAACCATTCAGCATGGGATCAACCGTTGCTGTGAAGATGTCCAAAAATCATCATTTCAATGGAACGGGAAAATATTGGAAAAAGCTAAATTACTGAACTTGTAAATGTAGAAAGGCATTTTACAAGTGTCGCCTTCAAATGTGCAACAGGCATATCATGTGCAACTTAATGGGCCTCATTACGACCCAGGCGGTAAGGGGTTTACGGCAGCGTTAACAGCGCCGACCCTTACCGCCTGAGTACGAGGTCCCTTAGCGACATGGCGCTTTTAACACCTGCTTTTAGCAGGTGTTAAAATCCATGGCGCTAAGGGACCATGGAGTTAATTACGCCACCGTAATTTACGGTGGCGTAATTAACGCCTTCCCCACTCCCATTATGCCCTATGGGGCAAAAATGGGAATGGGGAAGGGTAAATGGGGATTGGGGACTTACCGCCCCGCCAAGGTCGGAATGGGGCGGTAAGTCCGCCAACCACCATGGGGGAACGTAGTTTACGCCATGGTGGTAAAGTCACGGCCCAGGCGGTAACTTACCGCCTGGGTCGTAATGAGGCCCAATGAATTGAACTTTGCACATTATTGGAGATTAATATTCTCGACCACTTCTCGTGTATGCATAATTTCCCTTAGCAACGAATTCAGATGTACCCTTGGAATCTTGAAAGCCATTCAGGATCCAGGGCTTCTGGGCAATGTGAGCTGCTGTATTCAGGGATTGAACTGGCAGTCCCCCTGTTGCCCAGCCCTGCTCCAGAACACTTACCTTTACCATGTGCTATCTGTGACCGTCAGCTACGTATTCTTTCTTTTGCTGCTTCAGTTAGATAGCCCCCTCCCTAACTCGCCCATGGCTCCACCCTCCTGACACGGAAATAAAGAACAGACATCAATCCCTTGGCGGCCCAGAGAGTGAAGACCTTCTTCATTTCCATGACATGAGACTGAGATGCGGGGAGACAATGAGAACGTGGATGCACCAGGACTTTGCAGCAACTGCCTCGCACCCACCCTGGCTGCTAATATACTTATTAACTGCAGGCACGAGCAGCATAGTCGCTTATGTGCGCCTGTGCATTTAGTAGTGCTTGTTTATAGCAATTTGCTGCCTGTTGACTCGGCGCTCCTGAGCTTAACATTGCAAGAGGTTGTACATGCTCCTGATTTTTATGGCCAATAGTGATGGTATTGGACGTTTGATCTGCAGTTCTATTGGGATCATTGCCCGAGGGATGAATATCTGCCAAGTTGCTTGATTGTGACCTTGTTGGTACTCCAATCGTCAAAGGCGTTTTGTCAATCTGGCTGTGGTCTATTGGACAATTAGATACCTGTCTTGATATGTCAAGAGGATGGGTTTGCAAGGGCATCTTTACGCTATTCTCTTTAATGACTGTTCTTGAGAGTAATCTTGACTCCAAATACTCATCCACCATGTTTTTCATCTCTTCAGTGGAGCAAGATATCTCACTGCTTGGGGGATCATTAGTTCTTGTACTCTTCACCGGCACCTTTAAATTGAAAGTGGGATTAATGGTTTCAATAGCCTGAACTAGTTTATTTAACGGGGAATAGTTCAGAGGGGCACTCTGACGAGGGCTAAGACTTGGCGACCCACAACTGCCACTGGCCTGGGAGGCTCTATTCATGTCAGCATCTTTAGAGTGTTTTTGTAAAGGTATGTAATTGCCAGCCCTGCCCCAGCAAAGAAAAACGGTGTTGCCATACTCATTAGCAGGAACTTCCCCTACAAGATTATTAATCAAAAAATCGACAACAATGGTAGGTGGGTGTGGATTAAGCTACAGTTTGGGGTTAATGTTATATCTATTATGAGTATGTATGGACCCACTGTGCCAGACCCCAATTTCTGGTACTTGGTGAAACAAACCATCTTACAATCTGACCTCACTAACCTTGTGGTCTGTGGTGACTTTAATAACGTTCTTGAGCTATCACTTTCTCACCCTAAACACAGACAAAACCAAAGTCTTATTCTTTCCCGCTAACACCCTCCCTCCCTCCTCCCCACCTCCCTCCATCCTCTTTACTCCTTCCAAGCTACCCATCCCCCCTCACGGCCGCAATCGCGGCCTGCACTTCGACTCTAACCTCTCCTTCACCCACCATATCGCTCTTACCTCCCGTGCCTGTTGCTTCCATCTCTATAACATCCACAAAATCTGATCCTTCCTCACCTTTCATGCACTAAACGCCTAATTTCCTCCCTAATCTTCTCTAGGCTATTCTATTGCTCTGCTCCCCTTTTAAGTCTACCCTCCTCACATCTAACCCCCCTTAAATTAATCTACCACTGCCATCCGTTCTCTCTGACTTCTCTCTCCTCACAATTCCATCTCCTCTTCACTCATCCCACTGGGCTGGTTCTCGTTTCACTCCCAACTTAAATTCAACTTCCTCTGTCTAGTCTTCAAATCTCTCTATGGTCTCGCTCCACCCTGCTTTTCCTCCTTCCACTCTTTCTACTCTCCCTCCCGCCCACTTCGCTCTGCTGATCACCGCTCCACCACCTCTTACTCCTCCTTCCGCTCCTCTTTAAAATCCTACCTTCTTCATACTCCAACCTGACTCCTGTTCTCTCTACTGCTCCACAACCTATTGATCCTCCTTCCGCTCCTCTTTAAAATCTTACCTTCCTCAAACTTCAACCTGACACCTCCCTACTGCTCTCTCACAACTACCCTACAGCACAAGTTCACTCATTCTTTTCATGTAAATTGTTCTCTTTATTGTTGTTGGTTATTTGATTCATTTTTCATTATATAATGCTTGTAATGTATTCACTGTTGCTTATATAAAGCTCTCTGGCTTAAAGCGCTATATAAACATTTAATAAATACAAAAATACAAAAGAGCCAAGTGCTTTTTCCGAAGTTCCAAGTCTCACGATACATGTATCCGCTGTCTCTCAGAAACAGGTTTGGCTGATACTTTGAGACTCTCACACCCCACATACTTTGACTTCCCGTTTCACTCACTGCCCCTTGATTCCCTTTCATGTCTAGATTATATCTTCGTTACCAAATCACTGTCACACACTACTCTTGATTCTCGTATTGGTAAGATTGTTATCTCTGCTCACGCCCCTGTTATTACCACCTTTGATTTTCTTAATATTAGAAAACACAACAGCAGATGGTGCTTCAATAATATACTTTTACAAGACAATCAATGTATTAAGTCATTTACCAGTTTGCAACAACAGTTCTTTCTTGACATTAAAGATGAAGAAACCTCTACAGGTAACAACTGGATCTCTTTTAAAGCAGCATTGAGAGGACATGTCATTCAATACGTTAGCAGAAAGAAGAAAGAATTTAAAAAGGTAGTGGATTAATTATTTCTAGAACTCTCTAAAACTGATAAAATATACTACCAATCCCCCACTCAGTCTAAACTTCGTCATGTGTTATCTTTACGTACGCAATTGAATGAGAAACTTACAGAACTTACTTCTAACACCATCTTAAAATTCAAATCCAAAATATACCAAAACGCTAATAAAGCAGGGAAAGCCGTTGCTTCCTAACTCAAATTGCACAAAGAGAAAACCTTCATTTCTCATATTAAAAACAGTATGGACACTAATGTTACTAACTCTAATGAGATTCTGGAAGCCTGCAAAACATTTTACTCTCACCTTTACTCTCAAGACACCACCATCACTCCAGATAACCTGCTCTCTTTCTTCCAAAACATTAGGAGAGACTCCTATCCCCAGGTAAATCTCAGCAGCCTTGAATGCCAAATGTCGACTCAAGAAATCATTCAGAAAATTAGGTAAGGATCTCAAGACAGGCAAGGCACCTGGTCCTGATGGCCTTTCTCCTGAGTTCTTTCATCGTATTTCCAATATTCTATCCCCTAAACTCAAATCACTCTTCACCTACTTCGCTAACAAAAATTTTTACTCTTGGTCATTTGCTAAAGCCAATTTAATTCTCTTTCCTAAAGCTCTAAAAGACTCTGACCTTACTAAACACTGTAGGCCCATTTCCCTAATAAACGTTGAGTGTAAAATATTTTCAAGGATACTTGCTAACAGAATTGAATCTTACCTCCCCAAATTAATTAAAGCAGACCAAATTAGCTATGTAACATGGAGAAATATCTCTTCAAATGCTAGGCTATTACTGGATGCCATGCCTCTTATAGCGACAAACAAAACAGACAAACAAGGTTATGCCATCATTGCGCTTGATGCTGAAAAAGCTTTCGATTGGGTGGGCTGGGAATTCTTGTTCCAATCTTTACACTGGCATGGCTGTGGAGAGGGCTTTATCTCACTAGTCACACTTCTATGCTCCAGATCCCAAATCCTTTATCTTGATTTACGGTCAATCGTCATCCTTTTCCTCCTTAAAATGGGCACAAGACAGGGCTGCCCACTTTCTCCCATTTTATATGTGTTATCTCTTGAGCCTTTATTACAACGTATAAGAACTAATACACACTTTCCAGGTGTAACTTGTGGTAAACAAGAATTCAAAATTGCAGCATATTACCGATGATATTCTTACTCTCCTAAAAAACCAAAAGATTATATTCGATGCCTATTATCAGTCCTAAATGATTTCTATTTAGCCTCTGGATGTAAACTAAATAAGGACAAATCAGAGATCTTACCTCTCAACTCATTTTGCCTCAAGCATGAAATTGATTTTTTCGGCTTTAAATGGTGTGACAATTCACTTATATATATGGGTCTACTCTAAACCTCTTCCACTAGAAGTACCATACAATTAAACTCTTCATCTCTTCTCCTTAGAGTCAAGGAACTTACCTCTCTCTGGTCTCCCTTATATCTTTCTTGGTGGGGGCGTCTTGAAACTATTAAGACGATGCTGTCACCCAACATTCTCTACTACTTACAAATGCTCTCCATATCCTTATTTTCTGCTATCAACTCTATCCTACTCAATTTCCTATGGGGCATTGGCAAAAATAAAAGAACTGCTGCCAGCAAGCTTAGAGCCCCCTTTGAGCATGGTGGTATCAAATTACCAGACTTCAAACGGTACCATAATGCATTCCTTATTAAACAATCATGCATCTGGCTGACCTCTTCTGAAACCAAGGGCCTCCCTTCCTGGATTATTCTGGAAAGGGAATGAACCACATCTATCAAAACCCATGATTTGGTCTGTATATTTGGATCTTTAGCTACTTAGCTTACTAACCCGATCAAGGTGGCTGTTTCTGCCTCAGAGCTTTTCTCTTCCATCCTACTCGCTTGTTGGCTCTCAAATTCTCATTATTTGTATGGAACAATAAAAATATTGCATTTAACAACAAGCCCCTTTATAGGAAGTCCTGGATTAGTAAAGGTATTAGATTCATTCATCAAATGTATCACGCTACTGGCTGGGAATCCTTCCAAGATCTGAAAAAATGTTTTCCTTGCCCTCAACGGACTTTAGCTTTTACAATAATTAGTTAATGCTTGCCTCAATGGCTTTCATCACTTCACTCAGAACAAGGTAACTCCCAACCCTACAAGAATCCTGTTCATGACCTCTACACAGCTGCCAACATTTCGCAAAATCTATTTTTCTTTCTTCACAGGGCCTTTATAACCCTAATCGACCTATTGAAAACCAAATTTGGAACATATGGAAACTGTGGCAATATATGTGCATTCTACAGTCACAAGTTCTTTCAGTGCCCCTGTGTAAAATCATTCTGGCGAGAGGTGTGGTCTCTCCTAATATTCTTGAACATACTTCTAGGGAGCATAGCCCTTGAAAGTAGGAAAATACCATACCTCGCCTATTGTCTCTATTACTTATTTATTGCAGTTGCTATTAAACTCAACACGGCCAACTGGAAAGACTCTAAAAACCTATCTGTTAAGGTTTGGTGGAACGATGTATGTCACATTCACAGATTAGAAAACTGTATGGCAGTGCGTCTTAATGTAAAATTCAAGCACAATGCTAAATGTTCTTTTTTTTACTGAATATCTACTGAATATCTCTCTTTTCACAACATGTTAACTCAAGGTTCGTGAATAACTGCTTCAGTGCTTCAAATACATGACTATGGCCCTCATTACGACCCTTGCGGAAATCAACCGACCGGACCGCCATAGCGTAAATAGCGTTTCCGCCATTGCACGATGGAGCAAAGTGCGGCTCATTCCGACCCATCGGGCACGAGCACCACGCCATGGCGGAAGTGCAAAGTCCGCGATGGCGGAAATGACCCCAAAACGGCCCACACCGCCGCCGTACGGCGCCCTAGGTGCAATACCGCCACCCATCTCAGCGGACACCGCAGTGAGCGCCAACCGGAAAGTACGGTGACCGTAAATATACGGAAACGGAAGTAAAAGCATGGTCCCGGAACGGGAAACATCACGCCGTACACCTATAAAACCACAAATTCCACACAACCATTAAAAACACTACCCTGAGACACATCCCAACCCGTCATCCACCCTAGTGAAACCAAGAAAAATGGGAAAAGTAGCGAAGAAAGCGTGCGACCGCAAACGGCAGGTCCACTTCTCCCGTGAGGAACTCACCGTGCTCACGGAGACCCTCCAGGAGAATGCTGCCGTCGTCTTCTCCACGCAAATGACCAGGACGGCACTTGCGAACAAGAAGGCCATATGGGCCCTGGTGGCACAGCGTGTAAGTGCGGTGGGGACCGCACCCCGCAACCCACAGCAATGCAGAAAGCGATGGGAAGACCTGCGGATACGCGTCCGTAGCATACTTTCTGCCAACCGCAACATTGCCACAGCTACCGGGGGAGGATCGGAATCACCCATCAAGTTGACCCCCTGGGAAGAAATCTGTGCCTCCACCATTGGAATGGAGAGCATAGAGGGAGTCGGAGGGATGGAGAAAGGAGTGCAGACATCCAAAGATTCAGGTAGGTGTCCCAAATAAAACAATGCCAAAACCACAATGTCCAATCATGTGAAGTACCACGTGCCCACATAGTGCAACAGGAACACATGTCCAGGAGAACGTCCACATACATAGGCCTGATAGCACACTTTAAAACTCACATCAAATACATAAATAATTAAAAATCCTAAAAACACCCTCTACACGTGCAGCAGGCACACCCTAACTGCAGGCTGCCAAACAACTGCACCCTCACTCCACACACAAATGAAACCACCTCCAAGGCCCCGACCCAAATCACCCTCAGGTACCACCCCAATGCATGTGATACATTGCCATTCCAATTCCCACAGACCCATTAATAACGCTCGCCCTCCTTTACTCCACCACAGGGTCCGATCCAAACGACGAGCTCCAGGACACCCCTACCAGCACACCTGCAAAGAGGGCCAAGACCAACGGCCAAAGACCCTCCACCTCAGCTGCACGCATCAAGACACGGCAGCAGCACAAATCAAGTGACAGCACACAGGAGGGAACTCCAACAGGCACCCCAGCAGCCAGCATGCCCACAACACCACCACCACAGGTCCCCCCAATGGATGCCACAGTAGGCACTGCTTCTGGTGGCAGCAGCACCATAGGTGATACTGCATTAATGACAGCATGCTCCGACACAGAAAACGGGGATGTCGAAGTTAGATCCATCCATGACCAGTCATAATCCCCCTGTCTGTTCCATCCCGTACACCATGAGGATACCACGCAGGGGCACCCACAAGACGACGACTGGCCATCCCCCACAAGCCCTGTGGCAAGGCAACATGAGGTGATCAGCCCCTCTGTGACACCACCGCAAATGGCCATGGCCCAGCAGAGGCAACAGTCCCTCGACCAGTTAATCGTGCAACAGCAGCAACTGGCCACGCTCCTCAAGGACCATGCCGATGAATGTGGGGGCACTAAGGCAGACATAGAAACATCAACTGAGACACTTAGGGCAGAAATGGAGAGAAGTACAGAGACACTAAGGGCACAAATGGAGAGTAGCACCGAGAGCCTGAGAGTACAAATGGAGAGTAGCACCGAGAGCCTGAGAGTACAAATGGAGAGAAGCACCGAGAGCCTGAGGGGGGAACTGCATGCGACGTCCAAAGACGTATGTGCCGAACTTGCCGCAGTGCGCCGTGTGCTCACTGAGCTCTCACAAACCCTTAGGGACATGCATGGACGTGAGCAGGCAGAGACATCATCCGTTGCAAGTTCCGTCCAGGGCAGCCCCCAACGTAGATCTGGGAGGAACCTGCGCTCCACAGGCAGGGGTGCCCCTGATACCCGCAGAGGGGGCTTGCAATAGCGACAGCCCACTGACAATGAGCATCTTTGGACACTGGTGTTCGGGGGGGAGGTAGGAGGGTGGAGGGGGTGTGTTGGGCTCACTTGGGTGGCGGGTCGATAGGGTGTTTAACATGATATCACATATGCCATAAACAATGCACGATCATGCAATGAGATGTGTGGACATTGATCTTTGTGTACGAGGCCATTATAGGCGTACAGTCCATATTGTGCATGTTCCAGACACACACAGTGCCACGAGTCCCGTGTCCATGTATCAGCCACCAGGCGTGAGTGCTAGAAGCATGCATCTATGAGATGCTGACGAATGTCACGGCCCTCCTGTGCCTCGCAGACTCCTTGAGGTGCTGCCACATCCCCACCCTCATCATGACCATCATCAGGTGCTTGCAGTTCTGCGTCAGGGGGCATGGGCACATTTCTACGTACGCACATGTTGTGGAGCATGACACATCTTATATGGGGAGGAAGCCCGGTATACCGTTGACTATAGAGAGTTAACAACGTATACTCTATCTAGGTCCGGGAGGACAGTAATCCATTATTTACAAAGGAGACAGAGCTAGTTAATATAGATGCCACATGTACACAGAACTCATAATATTGGAGTATCTCAACAAGGACCCGTCATAATTAAAAATGATTAATATCAGATTTAATGAATCACAGATTTTTAAAAACAAATTAAATCATACGGTCCACAATATGTACATACATTTTGAAAATCTACACCACAAACAAAGGACATGGACAACAGTTACGTGACAAGCTTTCAATAGCTAGTTGCCAGTGTGTCAAGAGTAAACACACCGAACACCAAGCGGTACGTTTTATATACAGTTTTACGCACCCAAAGTTAATTAGGGTTAAATGTGTCAGCAAATTGGTCACTCTGGTATCAATCCAGAGTGTTGGCTCGACATGTTTCAGTTCCTAAACTAGGTATGGAACATTCATCAGGAGAAACATAAATGACAACGTAACCAAATAATTCTAATCAACAGACAAATATTAATATCAGAATATTTCTTGGCATCTGTGGGGTAAAAAACAAACAAACAAGGCAAGAGATGAGCTAACAAATAGCAAATGGAGTTGCCGGTTCTGACTATGAACAAAGGTATCACAAATAGAGGGGATAAATACCTCTAGTGATGCCTGTGGGTGCTCTCTACTGAGTGGTAGTAGGAAGTAGGAGTCCGGAATCCGGTCCAACCTAGGATAAACAAATATAGATATCCATAAGAGCGCCATGGGTAGCTCTCAAAAAGCCGGAGATGCGCCAAAACAAAGCGACTATCTGAGCCGAAGAACGGCAGAGGTGCCTTCCCTAGATTAATAAGAGATAGAAATGGTGAAAGAGACCTAATGGTAAAAAACCTCTAAATAATCATATGGTCGCCATATGGGCAGCAAGTGCGGAGGGGAAGCCAAGTCCGCTCAAGGAAGAGGGGACAAGATGGCAAGAAGAAGTGTCACCCCAAAAAAAAGTAGTAATACTCGTCCTGTGTCACACAGTCTAAGCGCCGAAGCAACAAGGCCCCTATCGTAACGCTGTGCCTCCGTTCCGAGATACCCAAGTACGAGTGTAAATCAAAACCCAAGAGGGAGTAACAATAGAGATAACTCTGACGAGCCCGCTGTAACCGGCGGAACGTCTGTGAAGCCTGAGGCGTACCTGAGAGGTAGAGGTTCCCTTCGTGGAATAAAGGGGAAACATACAATGAATCCCTAGGAGAAATCAGCGTGTCAGCGCTAGTGCTGAAGAGACCGCGGCAAAGCACCGTGTAAATCAGGTCTCAGGACAGGGCAGCGTATGATGCCTGGCCAATACTTAACAAATTACGGAGACACGGGCAGTCCTACGTCTATGTCAATGTGACACGACAGGCGTTAAAGGTGTAACGGCCCTGGCGGCCATATTGGAGTGGAGATAAAAAAATGGAATAGCGAACGTCCAACAGTGACAGCTGACCCCCTAAGTAGAGTTCATGAGTTAGAAAGACAAAAGAGCAAGTGACACCCGTGAGTGGAAGATAAAAAGTTATACAGAACTATGAAGAAGTATGGAAGAAAGTACAGAATAGATAAAGCCTAAGGACACATCCGACCACTCTAGGAAGATGGAGACACACAGAGTGTGAAGAACTGTTACAAGGGTACCCCCATGTCTACGGGCAGGACAAAACAGACGGCGTACTCAACCCTTCACCCCGAAGCTAATCTATGGAGTACTGAAAATAAAAATAAAAAGAGAGAGTTCGGTATAGAGACCGACCCCCGGCATGTAGAGAAAGGGCGCTTAGATATTGTGCCATTCTATAGAGTCATTAAGACCCCTAGTGTCACTCTGCAAAGTATAAATCATTTTTTGCTCAATCTTGAGGAGTTTCTTTTCACGGGTGGCATAGTTGGTTCCTTTCAGTGATAGAAGTATTGTCCATTTGAAATCCTCATAGTGATGTTTCAGAAGGTTGAAATGTTTGACCATCGGAGCATTTTCGGTTCTATTCTTCAAACAGCTCCGGTGTTCCATGATGCGTGTTTTTGCCTTCCGGGTGGTCTTACCCACATAATGCAGTCCACAGGTACACGTAATCAGATAGACAACAAATTCAGTATTGCAATTAGTCAAATTCTTTTGAGTCCAGAGTCTTGAGAGGCCAACATCAATACTTTTAGTTACGGAGGTCAATTTACAAACTCCACACGAACCACAAGGATAATGTCCAGTGGGTTCGGGTAACCCCCAAAGGGTGGTTAAACGGGGTTCAACGGTGGGAATAGATTTAAGCTTGCTATTACTAACTCTATTCCCTATCGTGGTACTTCTTTTGTACGCAAAGATAGGCACGGGCATGGAGGGAGCAGAGGTTTTAAAGATTTTCCAATTTTTCTTTATGATGTTGGTGATCTCAAAACTCCGGTTAGAAAAGGTACTCACACAAACAATACGTTCATCTTTGGTTTTAACAGGTTTCGGTTCCAATAAAGCTTCTCGATTGTTGTTGAAAGCTCTCTTAGCTGATTTTCTTACCAATTTCTTTGGGTAACCTCTCTGTCTGAGTTTTTTGGTGAGAATGTTAGCCTCTGACTCATATATTTCTTTAGTAGAGCTATTTCTTTTGAGGCGTAAGAATTGACCAAAAGGAAGATTATCACGAAGGTGTTTGATGTGGTGACTAGAATAATCCAGAAGGGAATTTTTATCGGTGGGTTTGTGGTAAGGCTTAATTTTCAAAAGGCCATTGGAAGCAAAAATCGTAAGGTCCAGAAAATGTGTGGATTCATTACTCAATGTCATAGTAAACTGTAAATGTGGATTCAGGTTATTGAGCCAATTAAAAAAGGCGTTGGCATCTTCTATAGTCCCTTTCCATATAACAAGGATGTCGTCAATATAACGACTCCACTTAACAATGTTATTGCTAAACGGATTTTGATCGCTGTAAATGTTAATCTTTTCGAAGGTCTCAACATAGAGATTGGCCACACTCGGAGCCATGGTGGCACCCATGGCAGTCCCTTCAATTTGCTGATAGAACTTGCCATTGAACTCGAAATAGTTACGTTTTAAAGCCAGTTCAACACACCAGAGGATAAATGAGGTAGGCACAGGGTCAGAATCAACACGGGAGAGGAGTATTTCTTCAATGACGTCAAGGGACGCTTGTTGGGGGATGTTGGTGTATAAAGAGACAATGTCCAGGCCCACCAAAAGTTGAGTCTCAGTATTGAAGGTCAAATTTTCATGGCTATTGATGACATCTCTGGAATCTTTCAGATATGATTGCATGGTCTGTACGAATCCTTTAAGATAATGGTCGGCAAAGGTGGAGAGAGGTTCGAGAACGGAATCAATCCCAGCTACAATTGGACGACCCGGAGGGTTAACCAAGGTTTTATGCACTTTGGGCAAAGTGTAGAAAGTAGGAATACGCGGTTTCTTATTGACAAGGAACTCCGCTTCTTGTTTCGAGATCCATTTACGGTCTTTAGCTTTAGAGACTTTGTCGGCCACGAGAGCCATCAGTTCCGGAGTAGGGTCCACGGTAAGTGGACGGTAATAGTGGTTGTTGTTCAATTGTCTTTCACATTCCGAAATGTAGTCACAGCGATTCAGCACCACGATCCCGCCACCTTTATCCGCTTTCTTGATGATAATCAGGGAATTCTTGGAAAGGGAATCCAGAGCTTTAAGTTCAATGTTAGAGAGATTCTGGAAGGGTCTAGAAGCTTTAGACTCCAGAGCCTTAATCTCAGCAATCACTTTCTTTTCGAATACTAAAGATTCAGGAGAGAAACTCTGGGACGGGGGATAAAACACAGAAGGTTTTCGAAGTCCAGTGCAGTTAAATGGACCTTCAGAAGTAATGTTAGGGTCACCGGAAAAAAATTCTTTAAGATGGATTTTCCTCATCAACTTCTTGAAATCGATGAGAAAATCAAATGGATCATGTTGTTTTGTCATGACGAATCCCAGTCCTTTATTAAGGACTGCTTGCTCTGTTTCTGTAAGGATATAATCAGACAGATTAATCAGAAGCGATTCCCGCTTCGGGTTTGTTTTGATCCGTCGTCCCAGCTGCTTCTGTTTGGGGCCTGATATAAAAAACGACCCTGATTGCCTCTTCTCCCTCCATTATTCTGTCGTCGAGTAGACTGTCCTCTTCCTCTTTTGTTAGGGGCCCTATTACCAGCTGAGGTTCCTTCACCTGCATCATCAGGGTCACTGCTATCGTGACTTGTACTATATGAGGTGTTACGGAACCTGACTCTTCTATTGTGTCTGCTTGGACCGTTGGTTTGCAGGGTCTTGTTGATGTAATCATCCTTGACATATGGAAAAGCTCTTTCATGTGAGTAGCGGGCTAGATCTTTTTTCATACGCTGGATCCTTTCGTTGGTGTTCAGACTCTTAAATTCCTTCATCTCCTTCTCAATTTCTTCCAGTCGTTTCTTATACGTCTCCAGAGGTAGTAGTTTCTTTATATTTTCTTCAATTTTGAGAAGTTCAATTTCAATTTTGGTTGATGTTTCTTTTGCTGTATCGATAATCAAGATTAACCAGTCACGGCCACAGCGATTCGCTATATAGCTCCATTGTACTCGGAACTTTTCATTGTCCAGAAAGAGTCTAGGTTCATTCTGGACTGTCAGTCCTTGAGGTAATGCTTTATTCTTGAGATACTCAAGCATAATTGCTCCGTGAAGTTCTGTCCTCGTCAGTCTTTTCCTCAACTGGATTAACTCGTTCCATTCATCTTTGTCTTTCGTGATATCCACGATGTCTTCATGATTAAGGATCGAGATAGCTTTCATGAGGGCGGCAGCATAATCGTCACTGTAGGCTAGTGTGCGATCATCTGCCATCGTGAGGGTAAAGTAGTAAGGAAACTCAATAGAAAAAAGTGTGAAAAGTGTGAAAAATAGAGCGGCTCAAAAAAGTGCAGTGCGTAGACGCACTCTCCACCCACTAAGAGAGAGTTTCCTGTGACTAATCAGCCACTATGAACAACTTATATGGGGAGGAAGCCCGGTATACCGTTGACTATAGAGAGTTAACAACGTATACTCTATCTAGGTCCGGGAGGACAGTAATCCATTATTTACAAAGGAGACAGAGCTAGTTAATATAGATGCCACATGTACACAGAACTCATAATATTGGAGTATCTCAACAAGGACCCGTCATAATTAAAAATGATTAATATCAGATTTAATGAATCACAGATTTTTAAAAACAAATTAAATCATACGGTCCACAATATGTACATACATTTTGAAAATCTACACCACAAACAAAGGACATGGACAACAGTTACGTGACAAGCTTTCAATAGCTAGTTGCCAGTGTGTCAAGAGTAAACACACCGAACACCAAGCGGTACGTTTTATATACAGTTTTACGCACCCAAAGTTAATTAGGGTTAAATGTGTCAGCAAATTGGTCACTCTGGTATCAATCCAGAGTGTTGGCTCGACATGTTTCAGTTCCTAAACTAGGTATGGAACATTCATCAGGAGAAACATAAATGACAACGTAACCAAATAATTCTAATCAACAGACAAATATTAATATCAGAATATTTCTTGGCATCTGTGGGGTAAAAAACAAACAAACAAGGCAAGAGATGAGCTAACAAATAGCAAATGGAGTTGCCGGTTCTGACTATGAACAAAGGTATCACAAATAGAGGGGATAAATACCTCTAGTGATGCCTGTGGGTGCTCTCTACTGAGTGGTAGTAGGAAGTAGGAGTCCGGAATCCGGTCCAACCTAGGATAAACAAATATAGATATCCATAAGAGCGCCATGGGTAGCTCTCAAAAAGCCGGAGATGCGCCAAAACAAAGCGACTATCTGAGCCGAAGAACGGCAGAGGTGCCTTCCCTAGATTAATAAGAGATAGAAATGGTGAAAGAGACCTAATGGTAAAAAACCTCTAAATAATCATATGGTCGCCATATGGGCAGCAAGTGCGGAGGGGAAGCCAAGTCCGCTCAAGGAAGAGGGGACAAGATGGCAAGAAGAAGTGTCACCCCAAAAAAAAGTAGTAATACTCGTCCTGTGTCACACAGTCTAAGCGCCGAAGCAACAAGGCCCCTATCGTAACGCTGTGCCTCCGTTCCGAGATACCCAAGTACGAGTGTAAATCAAAACCCAAGAGGGAGTAACAATAGAGATAACTCTGACGAGCCCGCTGTAACCGGCGGAACGTCTGTGAAGCCTGAGGCGTACCTGAGAGGTAGAGGTTCCCTTCGTGGAATAAAGGGGAAACATACAATGAATCCCTAGGAGAAATCAGCGTGTCAGCGCTAGTGCTGAAGAGACCGCGGCAAAGCACCGTGTAAATCAGGTCTCAGGACAGGGCAGCGTATGATGCCTGGCCAATACTTAACAAATTACGGAGACACGGGCAGTCCTACGTCTATGTCAATGTGACACGACAGGCGTTAAAGGTGTAACGGCCCTGGCGGCCATATTGGAGTGGAGATAAAAAAATGGAATAGCGAACGTCCAACAGTGACAGCTGACCCCCTAAGTAGAGTTCATGAGTTAGAAAGACAAAAGAGCAAGTGACACCCGTGAGTGGAAGATAAAAAGTTATACAGAACTATGAAGAAGTATGGAAGAAAGTACAGAATAGATAAAGCCTAAGGACACATCCGACCACTCTAGGAAGATGGAGACACACAGAGTGTGAAGAACTGTTACAAGGGTACCCCCATGTCTACGGGCAGGACAAAACAGACGGCGTACTCAACCCTTCACCCCGAAGCTAATCTATGGAGTACTGAAAATAAAAATAAAAAGAGAGAGTTCGGTATAGAGACCGACCCCCGGCATGTAGAGAAAGGGCGCTTAGATATTGTGCCATTCTATAGAGTCATTAAGACCCCTAGTGTCACTCTGCAAAGTATAAATCATTTTTTGCTCAATCTTGAGGAGTTTCTTTTCACGGGTGGCATAGTTGGTTCCTTTCAGTGATAGAAGTATTGTCCATTTGAAATCCTCATAGTGATGTTTCAGAAGGTTGAAATGTTTGACCATCGGAGCATTTTCGGTTCTATTCTTCAAACAGCTCCGGTGTTCCATGATGCGTGTTTTTGCCTTCCGGGTGGTCTTACCCACATAATGCAGTCCACAGGTACACGTAATCAGATAGACAACAAATTCAGTATTGCAATTAGTCAAATTCTTTTGAGTCCAGAGTCTTGAGAGGCCAACATCAATACTTTTAGTTACGGAGGTCAATTTACAAACTCCACACGAACCACAAGGATAATGTCCAGTGGGTTCGGGTAACCCCCAAAGGGTGGTTAAACGGGGTTCAACGGTGGGAATAGATTTAAGCTTGCTATTACTAACTCTATTCCCTATCGTGGTACTTCTTTTGTACGCAAAGATAGGCACGGGCATGGAGGGAGCAGAGGTTTTAAAGATTTTCCAATTTTTCTTTATGATGTTGGTGATCTCAAAACTCCGGTTAGAAAAGGTACTCACACAAACAATACGTTCATCTTTGGTTTTAACAGGTTTCGGTTCCAATAAAGCTTCTCGATTGTTGTTGAAAGCTCTCTTAGCTGATTTTCTTACCAATTTCTTTGGGTAACCTCTCTGTCTGAGTTTTTTGGTGAGAATGTTAGCCTCTGACTCATATATTTCTTTAGTAGAGCTATTTCTTTTGAGGCGTAAGAATTGACCAAAAGGAAGATTATCACGAAGGTGTTTGATGTGGTGACTAGAATAATCCAGAAGGGAATTTTTATCGGTGGGTTTGTGGTAAGGCTTAATTTTCAAAAGGCCATTGGAAGCAAAAATCGTAAGGTCCAGAAAATGTGTGGATTCATTACTCAATGTCATAGTAAACTGTAAATGTGGATTCAGGTTATTGAGCCAATTAAAAAAGGCGTTGGCATCTTCTATAGTCCCTTTCCATATAACAAGGATGTCGTCAATATAACGACTCCACTTAACAATGTTATTGCTAAACGGATTTTGATCGCTGTAAATGTTAATCTTTTCGAAGGTCTCAACATAGAGATTGGCCACACTCGGAGCCATGGTGGCACCCATGGCAGTCCCTTCAATTTGCTGATAGAACTTGCCATTGAACTCGAAATAGTTACGTTTTAAAGCCAGTTCAACACACCAGAGGATAAATGAGGTAGGCACAGGGTCAGAATCAACACGGGAGAGGAGTATTTCTTCAATGACGTCAAGGGACGCTTGTTGGGGGATGTTGGTGTATAAAGAGACAATGTCCAGGCCCACCAAAAGTTGAGTCTCAGTATTGAAGGTCAAATTTTCATGGCTATTGATGACATCTCTGGAATCTTTCAGATATGATTGCATGGTCTGTACGAATCCTTTAAGATAATGGTCGGCAAAGGTGGAGAGAGGTTCGAGAACGGAATCAATCCCAGCTACAATTGGACGACCCGGAGGGTTAACCAAGGTTTTATGCACTTTGGGCAAAGTGTAGAAAGTAGGAATACTCGGTTTCTTATTGACAAGGAACTCCGCTTCTTGTTTCGAGATCCATTTACGGTCTTTAGCTTTAGAGACTTTGTCGGCCACGAGAGCCATCAGTTCCGGAGTAGGGTCCACGGTAAGTGGACGGTAATAGTGGTTGTTGTTCAATTGTCTTTCACATTCCGAAATGTAGTCACAGCGATTCAGCACCACGATCCCGCCACCTTTATCCGCTTTCTTGATGATAATCAGGGAATTCTTGGAAAGGGAATCCAGAGCTTTAAGTTCAATGTTAGAGAGATTCTGGAAGGGTCTAGAAGCTTTAGACTCCAGAGCCTTAATCTCAGCAATCACTTTCTTTTCGAATACTAAAGATTCAGGAGAACCAACTATGCCACCCGTGAAAAGAAACTCCTCAAGATTGAGCAAAAAATGATTTATACTTTGCAGAGTGACACTAGGGGTCTTAATGACTCTATAGAATGGCACAATATCTAAGCGCCCTTTCTCTACATGCCGGGGGTCGGTCTCTATACCGAACTCTCTCTTTTTATTTTTATTTTCAGTACTCCATAGATTAGCTTCGGGGTGAAGGGTTGAGTACGCCGTCTGTTTTGTCCTGCCCGTAGACATGGGGGTACCCTTGTAACAGTTCTTCACACTCTGTGTGTCTCCATCTTCCTAGAGTGGTCGGATGTGTCCTTAGGCTTTATCTATTCTGTACTTTCTTCCATACTTCTTCATAGTTCTGTATAACTTTTTATCTTCCACTCACGGGTGTCACTTGCTCTTTTGTCTTTCTAACTCATGAACTCTACTTAGGGGGTCAGCTGTCACTGTTGGACGTTCGCTATTCCATTTTTTTATCTCCACTCCAATATGGCCGCCAGGGCCGTTACACCTTTAACGCCTGTCGTGTCACATTGACATAGACGTAGGACTGCCCGTGTCTCCGTAATTTGTTAAGTATTGGCCAGGCATCATACGCTGCCCTGTCCTGAGACCTGATTTACACGGTGCTTTGCCGCGGTCTCTTCAGCACTAGCGCTGACACGCTGATTTCTCCTAGGGATTCATTGTATGTTTCCCCTTTATTCCACGAAGGGAACCTCTACCTCTCAGGTACGCCTCAGGCTTCACAGACGTTCCGCCGGTTACAGCGGGCTCGTCAGAGTTATCTCTATTGTTACTCCCTCTTGGGTTTTGATTTACACTCGTACTTGGGTATCTCGGAACGGAGGCACAGCGTTACGATAGGGGCCTTGTTGCTTCGGCGCTTAGACTGTGTGACACAGGACGAGTATTACTACTTTTTTTTGGGGTGACACTTCTTCTTGCCATCTTGTCCCCTCTTCCTTGAGCGGACTTGGCTTCCCCTCCGCACTTGCTGCCCATATGGCGACCATATGATTATTTAGAGGTTTTTTACCATTAGGTCTCTTTCACCATTTCTATCTCTTATTAATCTAGGGAAGGCACCTCTGCCGTTCTTCGGCTCAGATAGTCGCTTTGTTTTGGCGCATCTCCGGCTTTTTGAGAGCTACCCATGGCGCTCTTATGGATATCTATATTTGTTTATCCTAGGTTGGACCGGATTCCGGACTCCTACTTCCTACTACCACTCAGTAGAGAGCACCCACAGGCATCACTAGAGGTATTTATCCCCTCTATTTGTGATACCTTTGTTCATAGTCAGAACCGGCAACTCCATTTGCTATTTGTTAGCTCATCTCTTGCCTTGTTTGTTTGTTTTTTACCCCACAGATGCCAAGAAATATTCTGATATTAATATTTGTCTGTTGATTAGAATTATTTGGTTACGTTGTCATTTATGTTTCTCCTGATGAATGTTCCATACCTAGTTTAGGAACTGAAACATGTCGAGCCAACACTCTGGATTGATACCAGAGTGACCAATTTGCTGACACATTTAACCCTAATTAACTTTGGGTGCGTAAAACTGTATATAAAACGTACCGCTTGGTGTTCGGTGTGTTTACTCTTGACACACTGGCAACTAGCTATTGAAAGCTTGTCACGTAACTGTTGTCCATGTCCTTTGTTTGTGGTGTAGATTTTCAAAATGTATGTACATATTGTGGACCGTATGATTTAATTTGTTTTTAAAAATCTGTGATTCATTAAATCTGATATTAATCATTTTTAATTATGACGGGTCCTTGTTGAGATACTCCAATATTATGAGTTCTGTGTACATGTGGCATCTATATTAACTAGCTCTGTCTCCTTTGTAAATAATGGATTACTGTCCTCCCGGACCTAGATAGAGTATACGTTGTTAACTCTCTATAGTCAACGGTATACCGGGCTTCCTCCCCATATAAGTTGTTCATAGTGGCTGATTAGTCACAGGAAACTCTCTCTTAGTGGGTGGAGAGTGCGTCTACGCACTGCACTTTTTTGAGCCGCTCTATTTTTCACACTTTTCACACTTTTTTCTATTGAGTTTCCTTACTACTTTACCCTCACGATGGCAGATGATCGCACACTAGCCTACAGTGACGATTATGCTGCCGCCCTCATGAAAGCTATCTCGATCCTTAATCATGAAGACATCGTGGATATCACGAAAGACAAAGATGAATGGAACGAGTTAATCCAGTTGAGGAAAAGACTGACGAGGACAGAACTTCACGGAGCAATTATGCTTGAGTATCTCAAGAATAAAGCATTACCTCAAGGACTGACAGTCCAGAATGAACCTAGACTCTTTCTGGACAATGAAAAGTTCCGAGTACAATGGAGCTATATAGCGAATCGCTGTGGCCGTGACTGGTTAATCTTGATTATCGATACAGCAAAAGAAACATCAACCAAAATTGAAATTGAACTTCTCAAAATTGAAGAAAATATAAAGAAACTACTACCTCTGGAGACGTATAAGAAACGACTGGAAGAAATTGAGAAGGAGATGAAGGAATTTAAGAGTCTGAACACCAACGAAAGGATCCAGCGTATGAAAAAAGATCTAGCCCGCTACTCACATGAAAGAGCTTTTCCATATGTCAAGGATGATTACATCAACAAGACCCTGCAAACCAACGGTCCAAGCAGACACAATAGAAGAGTCAGGTTCCGTAACACCTCATATAGTACAAGTCACGATAGCAGTGACCCTGATGATGCAGGTGAAGGAACCTCAGCTGGTAATAGGGCCCCTAACAAAAGAGGAAGAGGACAGTCTACTCGACGACAGAATAATGGAGGGAGAAGAGGCAATCAGGGTCGTTTTTTTTTTTATATCAGGCCCCAAACAGAAGCAGCTGGGACGACGGATCAAAACAAACCCGAAGCGGGAATCGCTTCTGATTAATCTGTCTGATTATATCCTTACAGAAACAGAGCAAGCAGTCCTTAATAAAGGACTGGGATTCGTCATGACAAAACAACATGATCCATTTGATTTTCTCATCGATTTCAAGAAGTTGATGAGGAAAATCCATCTTAAAGAATTTTTTTCCGGTGACCCTAACATTACTTCTGAAGGTCCATTTAACTGCACTGGACTTCGAAAACCTTCTGTGTTTTATCCCCCGTCCCAGAGTTTCTCTCCTGAATCTTTAGTATTCGAAAAGAAAGTGATTGCTGAGATTAAGGCTCTGGAGTCTAAAGCTTCTAGACCCTTCCAGAATCTCTCTAACATTGAACTTAAAGCTCTGGATTCCCTTTCCAAGAATTCCCTGATTATCATCAAGAAAGCGGATAAAGGTGGCGGGATCGTGGTGCTGAATCGCTGTGACTACATTTCGGAATGTGAAAGACAATTGAACAACAACCACTATTACCGTCCACTTACCGTGGACCCTACTCCGGAACTGATGGCTCTCGTGGCCGACAAAGTCTCTAAAGCTAAAGACCGTAAATGGATCTCGAAACAAGAAGCGGAGTTCCTTGTCAATAAGAAACCGAGTATTCCTACTTTCTACACTTTGCCCAAAGTGCATAAAACCTTGGTTAACCCTCCGGGTCGTCCAATTGTAGCTGGGATTGATTCCGTTCTCGAACCTCTCTCCACCTTTGCCGACCATTATCTTAAAGGATTCGTACAGACCATGCAATCATATCTGAAAGATTCCAGAGATGTCATCAATAGCCATGAAAATTTGACCTTCAATACTGAGACTCAACTTTTGGTGGGCCTGGACATTGTCTCTTTATACACCAACATCCCCCAACAAGCGTCCCTTGACGTCATTGAAGAAATACTCCTCTCCCGTGTTGATTCTGACCCTGTGCCTACCTCATTTATCCTCTGGTGTGTTGAACTGGCTTTAAAACGTAACTATTTCGAGTTCAATGGCAAGTTCTATCAGCAAATTGAAGGGACTGCCATGGGTGCCACCATGGCTCCGAGTGTGGCCAATCTCTATGTTGAGACCTTCGAAAAGATTAACATTTACAGCGATCAAAATCCGTTTAGCAATAACATTGTTAAGTGGAGTCGTTATATTGACGACATCCTTGTTATATGGAAAGGGACTATAGAAGATGCCAACGCCTTTTTTAATTGGCTCAATAACCTGAATCCACATTTACAGTTTACTATGACATTGAGTAATGAATCCACACATTTTCTGGACCTTACGATTTTTGCTTCCAATGGCCTTTTGAAAATTAAGCCTTACCACAAACCCACCGATAAAAATTCCCTTCTGGATTATTCTAGTCACCACATCAAACACCTTCGTGATAATCTTCCTTTTGGTCAATTCTTACGCCTCAAAAGAAATAGCTCTACTAAAGAAATATATGAGTCAGAGGCTAACATTCTCACCAAAAAACTCAGACAGAGAGGTTACCCAAAGAAATTGGTAAGAAAATCAGCTAAGAGAGCTTTCAACAACAATCGAGAAGCTTTATTGGAACCGAAACCTGTTAAAACCAAAGATGAACGTATTGTTTGTGTGAGTACCTTTTCTAACCGGAGTTTTGAGATCACCAACATCATAAAGAAAAATTGGAAAATCTTTAAAACCTCTGCTCCCTCCATGCCCGTGCCTATCTTTGCGTACAAAAGAAGTACCACGATAGGGAATAGAGTTAGTAATAGCAAGCTTAAATCTATTCCCACCGTTGAACCCCGTTTAACCACCCTTTGGGGGTTACCCGAACCCACTGGACATTATCCTTGTGGTTCGTGTGGAGTTTGTAAATTGACCTCCGTAACTAAAAGTATTGATGTTGGCCTCTCAAGACTCTGGACTCAAAAGAATTTGACTAATTGCAATACTGAATTTGTTGTCTATCTGATTACGTGTACCTGTGGACTGCATTATGTGGGTAAGACCACCCGGAAGGCAAAAACACGCATCATGGAACACCGGAGCTGTTTGAAGAATAGAACCGAAAATGCTCCGATGGTCAAACATTTCAACCTTCTGAAACATCACTATGAGGATTTCAAATGGACAATACTTCTATCACTGAAAGGAACCAACTATGCCACCCGTGAAAAGAAACTCCTCAAGATTGAGCAAAAAATGATTTATACTTTGCAGAGTGACACTAGGGGTCTTAATGACTCTATAGAATGGCACAATATCTAAGCGCCCTTTCTCTACATGCCGGGGGTCGGTCTCTATACCGAACTCTCTCTTTTTATTTTTATTTTCAGTACTCCATAGATTAGCTTCGGGGTGAAGGGTTGAGTACGCCGTCTGTTTTGTCCTGCCCGTAGACATGGGGGTACCCTTGTAACAGTTCTTCACACTCTGTGTGTCTCCATCTTCCTAGAGTGGTCGGATGTGTCCTTAGGCTTTATCTATTCTGTACTTTCTTCCATACTTCTTCATAGTTCTGTATAACTTTTTATCTTCCACTCACGGGTGTCACTTGCTCTTTTGTCTTTCTAACTCATGAACTCTACTTAGGGGGTCAGCTGTCACTGTTGGACGTTCGCTATTCCATTTTTTTATCTCCACTCCAATATGGCCGCCAGGGCCGTTACACCTTTAACGCCTGTCGTGTCACATTGACATAGACGTAGGACTGCCCGTGTCTCCGTAATTTGTTAAGTATTGGCCAGGCATCATACGCTGCCCTGTCCTGAGACCTGATTTACACGGTGCTTTGCCGCGGTCTCTTCAGCACTAGCGCTGACACGCTGATTTCTCCTAGGGATTCATTGTATGTTTCCCCTTTATTCCACGAAGGGAACCTCTACCTCTCAGGTACGCCTCAGGCTTCACAGACGTTCCGCCGGTTACAGCGGGCTCGTCAGAGTTATCTCTATTGTTACTCCCTCTTGGGTTTTGATTTACACTCGTACTTGGGTATCTCGGAACGGAGGCACAGCGTTACGATAGGGGCCTTGTTGCTTCGGCGCTTAGACTGTGTGACACAGGACGAGTATTACTACTTTTTTTTGGGGTGACACTTCTTCTTGCCATCTTGTCCCCTCTTCCTTGAGCGGACTTGGCTTCCCCTCCGCACTTGCTGCCCATATGGCGACCATATGATTATTTAGAGGTTTTTTACCATTAGGTCTCTTTCACCATTTCTATCTCTTATTAATCTAGGGAAGGCACCTCTGCCGTTCTTCGGCTCAGATAGTCGCTTTGTTTTGGCGCATCTCCGGCTTTTTGAGAGCTACCCATGGCGCTCTTATGGATATCTATATTTGTTTATCCTAGGTTGGACCGGATTCCGGACTCCTACTTCCTACTACCACTCAGTAGAGAGCACCCACAGGCATCACTAGAGGTATTTATCCCCTCTATTTGTGATACCTTTGTTCATAGTCAGAACCGGCAACTCCATTTGCTATTTGTTAGCTCATCTCTTGCCTTGTTTGTTTGTTTTTTACCCCACAGATGCCAAGAAATATTCTGATATTAATATTTGTCTGTTGATTAGAATTATTTGGTTACGTTGTCATTTATGTTTCTCCTGATGAATGTTCCATACCTAGTTTAGGAACTGAAACATGTCGAGCCAACACTCTGGATTGATACCAGAGTGACCAATTTGCTGACACATTTAACCCTAATTAACTTTGGGTGCGTAAAACTGTATATAAAACGTACCGCTTGGTGTTCGGTGTGTTTACTCTTGACACACTGGCAACTAGCTATTGAAAGCTTGTCACGTAACTGTTGTCCATGTCCTTTGTTTGTGGTGTAGATTTTCAAAATGTATGTACATATTGTGGACCGTATGATTTAATTTGTTTTTAAAAATCTGTGATTCATTAAATCTGATATTAATCATTTTTAATTATGACGGGTCCTTGTTGAGATACTCCAATATTATGAGTTCTGTGTACATGTGGCATCTATATTAACTAGCTCTGTCTCCTTTGTAAATAATGGAGCATGACACATGCCATGACCATCTTTGCAACCTTCACATGGCGGTACAGGAGTGCCCCGCCAGACCTGCTGAGGTAGCGGAAACGAGTCTTCAGTAGGCCGAATGCCTGTTCTATGACTACACGGGTACGTGAGTGGGCATGGTTGTAGTCCTCCTCATGCTGGTCCCGTGGGTTCCGGACTGGTGTGAGGAGCCATCTCTTCAGTGGATACCCGGCATCACCTGTATGTGGACAAGAAAGGAATTTTGAGGAATGCCATTGCTACGTACGCACCCCCCCCCCTTCCTGCCAGGTCATTGCCGCATCACATACCCCACATCATCATGCATGAAATGAGACTCACCGAGTAGCCAGGATCTGTTCCCTGCATGTCGCTCCATGTAGCGTGGTATAGTAGAGTTCCTCAAGACCATAGAATCATGGGTTGATCCAGGGAATCTGGCACAACAATGTGTAATGATCCTGTTGGAGTCACACACCATTTGTACATTCAGGGAATGAAATTGTTTTCGGTTGCGGTACTGGGCCTCCATGGCATGTGGGACGACCAATTCCACATGGGTGCAGTCGATGGCACCAATGCAACCCGGTATGCCGGCAAGTGCATGGAATCCCACTTTTGTGTTGGTAATTTCCTGCTCCGAGCGTGGTAGAGAGATGTAGTCGTCTGCGTGCTTCAGGAGGGCATCGAGCACTTGCAATAGTGTCCGTGAGAACAGTGGCTGTGATATGCCATGCAACTGTCCGACTGTGTGCTGGTAGGTGCCTGTGGCCAGGAAGTGTAGTACAGACACCACCTTCAGTAGGGGTGGGATGGCGGTTGGGCTATCTATCATGCTGACAAGGTCAGCCTGTGTCATGTCCACAATGGCGGTTATGGTGTCCCGGTCCAAACGGTAGAGGGTGTGGATCTGCTCATCAGTGAGGTTGAACGGATGTGCTCGGAGGCGTGGGATTGCGGGCTGCCTGAGTGGTGGTAGTGGCTGTGCTGGCGGCCCTTGCTGGCCCTGCCTTGGCCTCCTCCTCCTCCTGCGTCTCCGCCGTGCGGCCGGTTGTAGTTGGTGTTCGTCTTCTTCTTGAAGTTGGAGTACTTGCAGTGCTATCAGGTCCCCCAGGGCCAACATGGCTAGTCCTGCCCGTAGCATTTCGGAGTGGGTGTGGTTGTGGGAGGAGACTGGGTGTGCAATTTATGTGTTTTCAGGCTGTATGGCCTCCACCTGTGGTGATTCATTCCACCTGTGCAAGCTGCACTCCCCTTTGGGCGAGCACGTCCCGCACACAACGCTGCAATTCGACGAATGGCATCTTGCTATTGCAATCATGTATTTGTACCCGATGGCAGTGTAACATTGGTTGATATGTTCATTCGGCTATGGTCCCATTGTTTCACATACAATCTTTGCAGTCGCGAACAGACTTGTGAAGGGTCAGTGGAACGTAGTACTCGAGTAACGGTGGACCCTCATGCAACACTGTACCGAGCTTCACCGACGGGCGGGGCGTTCCATTTGTGAGTGAAGGCAGTTGCCATTTTCACACACAGCCGCACTAGATGGATTAATTTGTGGTTTCAAGCGGCCACAGATGCCTTTTCGACTTGATGTTGCAAATGAGGAATTCGAAGGGCGGCGCTTTCGGTTTTCAGCTAGCGGCGAGGAGATGCCCACAGGTCTGACTGCAAATATAACGTTCTATTGTTCAATGTCCTTGGGACAGGGGCCATGGCGAGGATGCAATGATTGATATGAATAGTATGGGATGCGCAATAGCGACGTGGGCGATGAGGCCGGACGTTCCCAAATACATGTTACTTCACAACACTGGAATAACGGGCTGGGGCACAGTGGATTTTGCAGGCTGCATAACGCACAGACTCAATGGAAATTTCACATGTTATGTGAGTATGGAAACAGGCGTTTTCATTACGGGATGAGGGAATGATGTATGGATGCATGGACAGATGATTTGATACAGACTTTGCCATGTACAGGGCTTCTTGGAATCTATCCGCCTCCCCTGCGCTATGTGATGCAGGGCTGCCATAGTGGGGCCATCGTCTATCTGGCCTTGTTGAGCCCTCCCTGTCTCGACGCGCCTTCAGACACTTGTGTCTATGCACGTTACCAATCCCATCTGATGGATTCTGTTTTAACAGACGCATGCACAGGTACACTCGTTTGTGATAGTGTTTTCACCTCGATATAGATAGTTATGATTCGCAAGTGGTTTTTGGGTGGTGATGATCCTTTGGAGTGGGCTAGCATGCATATGGCTGTGGTTTTGGTGTGATCATTGAAGTGAGTAATTCAAATGTAGTTCTGATGGCCATACTATTCTTTTTCATTTCATTTGGTTGACAGGTATCTCCTCCCCTTTTGCCACTGCCATCTGTATGCCACTCCTGCAGATGGATTTTACTCCCGACACCTGCTGCTTCGTGTTAATCAGTGGAGCAGCATTACGATCTTATGGGACGATCGCCAATGGGCCACATGCCCTTACGCAGTACTAGTGGCTAGGAGCAACATTTCGGCCTTTCAGCTGGACTAGTGCCTCCCTATTGGGACGGCCCTGCGGTTCTAGGCGCTTCCATGTTGCCTTTTCGTACGGGAATGTAGCCCCTGTGTACCATGAAGGAACAGGGCGTCACACAAGAAGTAGCTGGTCATTTATTGCGGATGCAGCCCACAATAATGAAATATATTTTGGAGTTCATGGCCTAATGGCTGTATGGGCTTGGTGAATTTGTTGTGCATTAAATTTCTATTCTGATATGAACCGTGTAGCGTTCTTCTTTGCGAGTGATGTGGCATATTCCTATTTGGGGAGCGATGTATTGTGAGGAGATCTGCATTGGGTTCCAGCTTCGGAGTATAGTTGCGTGGTACTGTGCTGGGCGCGTTTGCCTACGGAGCCCAGTGAGGTCAGGGATAAGGGCTGCCATTATGACTGTTTTGATGATGTCATGCTCAGGGGCGGGGGATTAGCTTTTGTGTTACAGATGCCGGTCAGCCAGTTGGATTGGTGGAATGATGTGATTATCGGAATATTGCTGGTCACAGGTGCCTGTGTTTGCGTGCGTTTCTTGGTGGGAGACTGAGGTCATGTCCATTTGTATAGCTTCTGTATTCGTGCCATCTGTGCCCTGCAGCTCCCATTGGGCCCTCTTGAGATTCATTTGTTCGTTGGCAGGCATGGATGACTAGTACATTTCACTGGTTGCATGTGTGACTTCATTGCACCTACGGGGGGTTGTACAATGTGGCCAGGGAGCGGTGTACAAGCACTCAGTAGGGCCGTTTACGGTTGGTTCGCGATGCCGTACTTCTCACCATGGCGGAATGGTACTTTCCGCCGTGCTTGATGGCGTTAGGTGCATGTCCGCTAGGGTCGGAATTCGCGTACCGTTGCGCCATGGTGGTAATTACGGTTTGGCATGGCGCGCGCGCGCGTACTTGGTGCAGTTAGCGTTGGCGTTCACTACGGTGTCGCTAATGGCATCGTACTTTGCGGTGATGGGTCATGATCGCACCGAGCGCTATTCGATGGCGGTATTGCATTTCCGCCATCGTTTTTCGATTTCCGCCAGGGTCGTAATGAGGCCCTATGTGTATTCTTATAACCCCTACCCTACTTTTAATGTTTTGAATGCTCCCCCTTCCCTTTTTCCCTCCATTCTCTGTTTGTCCTTGGTTTGTCTACCCCTTGTTCTTCCAATCATTATCATCACATGCTGATTAGATCATCAATCTTTTTGACCACTATATTTATACTACATTGTTATAACACTCATTACTGAGGGTTTCATCTAACATTATCACTATGTATTCGTCTTTCCAGCACTTTTGTTTATAAAATACCTATTGATAGATTGATCTAATCATTTATTTTATTGTTATTACTATTGAATAATCAATACAAATCATTAAACCAAAACAAAACCTCAATACATCATGGACCAATAGACCCATGAATAACCCAAAACTAAACAGTTTTACTGTGAGCATTCAGGTCTTCTGCGCTAGGTAGGTCTGAGGTAAATTGATTCAACCTTCTAGTTGCTGATTGTTTGAGTTTTGGAGGTAAACACTGTACTAGTAAAGGTGTCTAATATGTGTTGGTATGTGTGTTTATTCTGTGCTCTGAAATTGTATAGGTTGATATAAAAGTGATTTCATGACAGACATTTTGGGAAGCAGTACATTCCAATCTACAATAAATTATACACTATGTTGTGAGGCCACTTTATTAGATTGGGCAATTTTGTCTCTTTCTATGTGTGTGCTTTGAAGGAACTGTTAACACGATCCATATTGTGCTTGCATTTCACTGTGCTATTGACATTGAACCAGTAAACAGCTATCCCACAGTTGCTTGTTATTGAAGAAATGTTTTCAACAACAGAAACCTTTACAATTTCCATCCAGAAATTCACCTGGAGAGTGGTCTTTATTGGAAAATATGTGTTGTTGTTTGTATAGAAGAAAGATGATGTAGTTCATTATACTACAGACATATAACATGAAATGTAATATGCCCTTTTTAAAATGACTGTGAAATTGTGATATAAGTAATTAAGGAACAGATATTGGTTTAAAATCTTTCTTTGGATGTTTGTGCCGATGTATGCTGTTCATTGTTAAAGCATGCACATATTATTTCTTTTGAAATATTACTGGAAGTCTTTGAATATTTCTTCTTCAAATATAATGGAAGAATGTTGTAAACATGATGAAACCATTGGTATTGTGCTAACAGAATAAAATGTTTAAAGACGCAGAAAACAGTATTCTATTTTATTACAATTCCCCTTTTAAAAGTAAAAACGAAGGGGCAGCAATGATGTACAATGCAGTTTCTTTTTGTTTCAATTTTGGATTTATTTTAAAGTTATATTTGGCACAACATAATGTTGGTTTCAATCAGATTTCATTGAATAAAGTGAACTGTATTTTGTGGTTTGAAAGATGTCCTTTTGAACCTATATAAATGCAAATTCATTTTCTATATGTGTGCACTATATAATTAAGTATATTAGAAATGTCCTTTATTCAAACATTGTGTTCGTTATTCATTCTAACCATTATATTTTTCTTTTGTCACCATGTATCTTTCAGTGTAGTAACAGTCGCTTTTATTTTGAACAGTTTCTCTTTTTCTCCCTAGTACTACTTTAGCTGTTGAGGATAACACTATACATTCACAAATTCTAGCAGAGGTTAGTAATTTACTTTATCAGTAATTGAGAACATGTTTTTATTAATAATAGAACATCTCTCTACAACTATACTACATGTCACAGGTTGTTTATGGATTTCTTTTATAGCCACACAAGCCAGCAGTGGTTAGTGTTGTGCTTTGTTTGTAATCTGATCTATAGTTTCTTATGATTTAATTTCTCTCCCTTACTGAACTGTAGAATTATTATTTTCCTTTGTTTAATGAAATATACTGGAAAGTAAAGAGCTATAACACTGATTAATTACTAAATTAGTGGTATGTTAAATAGATGGTATAATGCTCAGTTGCAGTGCAAGTGTTTCTATGCAAGCTTATTTAGAAAGTGGTCACTTCAGGTTTAGTAGAGCCTATATCAGTGAAATGTATTCAGCCTATGGCCCTCACCATTCATATGGTGTTTAGACGGAAAATGAATACATCCTCTCATCCATTAACAGCATCTATAACCTGCAACACCCGTCATCTCCTTTCCTGCTTTGCATCAAGGCTAAGTGGGTGTTTAAGCAATTGAAAATCCAGAGAGTTTCAATGAACAAATGAATATCCTACATTAGCTATCACACAAGTAGCTGTCTGGATAAAGAGACCAGTACTGTCTTTACAACCAATACAGACATAAGGCTTTCTTGAATTCACTGAAATTATTAGTTCTGATACTGAGGCAAATATGTAGATGGATATAGGAAAAATGATTAATGTAGGTTTATATTTGCCCAACCTGTTATCATTCTTACTAGAAATGCCCTATCTGCTCGAATAAGCCAATAGTTTCAGAGGTATTGGAAATTGTAATGGCTACTAACACTTTATACAACAGTAGATGTGTAACTGCATCTTTCTGCTTTAAAGGTCTTTATGATGACGATATGTGCATGAGGTTCACTCTGTGGCTATACCTTTTATGAGCGATTCTAAGCCTGTAATGGAGCTGGTTTGTTTGTCCTTGAAGATTATCTCTCATTTTAGCCAGGCTTATCACACCGAAAATGTAATGCACCCACTGGAGGTGTGCTGAAAGTTACTTTGCATAACAGGAAGAGGTCAAGAGTACCTCATTCAAACTTGCCTTTATCACAGATTAGTACAATATTCACATCACACTTCCGCAGAAAGCAATTTCAACACTTCCTCTTTGATTCCTGATTGCTAATGCCTGCTGTACACTGCAATCTTTTTTTAGTACTCGCTTGTGTTCAAACTGCCCAACATGGTGAGGATAACTTTTCATGCTTTCATGCTAATAATTGCCTAGTGACAGGTAATTCTGAATATTTGCTGTCTTTCTTTAAGGAATCATGTTTTAAAGTAAATGCTTTTAATTCACATATCCTGAGGGAAGAGAAGCATCAAAATGTTCACAAAAAAGAGGCATCAGCATATGTCTAATTACACCTTTCGTCTTGGCAGTCCTTCACTTGTTTCTTACAAGAAACATCACTTCCCCTAACCTCTTTCCACTCACACTCCAAAGAAACAAAAGAAAAAGGACAGTTAATGTAATAGTTTTCTCCTAACAACAATATAAATGTTTTAGAACTTCACAATCACAAAAAATACAGTTTGATATAGCTGACAGCTGTTATAATTTATTAACGTTTCAAGAATAAATGACATGACCATTTGTATATTTTAAATGTAAGGAATATCATAATCCGTATATCTGAAGTATATTGGCCACAGTATGATAATTCTATGGGCCTCATTCTGAGTACAGAGCTACCCCCATACCGGGTACCAGGTCCAGGTTCCTTGAATGGTGAAATACCGGGCCATTCTGACCTTAGAGGGCCCGGTATTTCCCCATTCAAGGAACCCAGACCCGATACATCCCCATTCCCATCTGAGTACCTATAGGGCTCAGATGGGAAAGGGGAGGGTGCTAACAATGGGCCCGTTAATGACAGGCCCATTGTTAGCATCCTGGTCTGCTCGCTACCAGGCGTCCTTAGCGAGTCCCGCGAGCAGACCTAGTACTGAGGCGGTAAGGGGTTAACGGCGCCGGAAGCTCTACCGGTGCTGTTAACTCCCTACCGCGAGGGTCGTAATGAGGCTCTATGAGTTTTTTAACAGAATAATACACGTTAATAATGTGATAAAATTGTGATATTATGTGAGAAGTTAAAAGATTCTTAGATTTTTCTTGTACATCCCTCTATCAATTGTAACAACACTTCCTATGAAGTTTCTGAACATTTCTAGATGGAAATAAACATAATACAGGGTTGCTGAAGCCGTATAACTACAAATAAAAAGGGTAGAAAATGTATCAATATGTGAGTCTGAAATTACTAAAAACTCACATTTCTATGTTGTAGCAGGTTCTTCAACTACTTTACGCCTTGGGCTATTATGGTAATGAAGGATTGAGGAGCTCTACAGAGAGGCTTAGGTAGAATGTATATTTCTTTAAATGATGAGTAATATGATGGATGTTACACTTAACTCATGGAAATGTATTTCATTTAGCATCGTGAGTTGTCAACCGAGGCAGCAATAACAATAAACACTGATTTCCTAGCCTGTAGCATATGGTAGTTTGAACTTTTTTATTTGAGCCAAGCTGCATATTGTTGGCATCTCGTATATTATAAGCAACTGTTGTTTGTTTCCTTTTCTAATACTTCATCCACATGATTTGTAAGTGGATAAGATGTGTGAGGAATCTGAGGGTGTCCTCAGTTCTTTCCCCCAAAATATCCTCCCCCTACTTGGCCAGGGAAAGGCTGTTGCATTCGGATCTTGACCCTGGTGGTGGATATGCGAGGGAGGATCACCTGGAAGGAGGAGACTTGGGGAGTGGGGATGTGGGGATGAGGTACCTTGGGTGAGACACGGTATACCCCATTTCCCTTCCACCAAGAATCAAATATTCCCCAGACTTTCATGGGATAATTCCATTCCCTTCCCTATTGTATTAGAAAGCCATCTCCCAAGGTATATCACTATGGTACTGAGACTAGGAAGAGACCACATAGGAACTGACATTCATCCTTTATTAACTCAGGCATTCAAACACATCACTCTGGTACTGGGACGAGGAAGAGGGATGCCGAATACCGAGACCATTGTGAAATCAATGGGAATAGACTGAACCTGAAGCCAGAGGGGCGGTATGAATGGCCCGCTCAAGTGAGGCTAAGGAGCTTGCAGTGGAGAGCGAGTTAGCCTCTGTAATGCTTGCATACGGAGAAGCCGGAGGTGAAGGCAGGGAGACACGTGTCCGAAGCGCTGAGGTGCTGCAGAGTCGTTGCAGCGGAAGCCGACTGTGGCTGACATTTTTTAAGGTCTCCGGTGGCAGGGTCAGGTAGCAGACCTACTGGAGTCAAGAGGAGAGCAAGGGAGATGGATTTACCGAGCTGGGAAAAGCAGCAGCCATGGAGAACTGCCCAGCGCAGAGAAGGGCACACGAAGAAAGCATACCCAGTGAGTCAAGTGAGGCTGAATGACTCTGGGATGATGTGGTGTGAGCCGCGTGGTGAAGGAAGGTTGGAGCGCTTGCAAGTCAGTGGGCGACAGCGGAGGCAATGTGATTACCAGTTCAGAAAAGTCAAATACGGATGTTTGATGACTACGGCAACGTGAAGTTTGTTGAACGGAGCGGATTGAGAATACCGAATTGTAGTGGCATTGAGAAGGCCACCGAAGGGCCCGAATAGCAGGAAACTTGAATGATAAGCCTGTGAGCATGGTGCAAATTCCCAGCAGGAGAGTGAACTGGGAATTTGCAGTTACGTTGTTTTGGATATGAATGAACTGCAATTTTGAATACCGAACCAAAACAATATAATAATGAGGGAATGCCTCATAAGTGGAAAACAGAGACAAGCATTCCATGATACAAAGGAACTGTGAATCATGGAAACTAAAGAAAGCAAGCCTTGGTAATGAATATGAAGCACTATGAATTGTGCAATGTGAGAAAAAGCAAGCATTGGCAAGAGCCAGAAAGAAAAGAGGAACTGTATAAGTTGAAAGTTGAAACTGTGGCAACACTACGAGACAGGGTAATACAAATCCAACAAGTGAATGGGTGCAAAACAAGTGTAAAAGGACTGCAATAATATAAGTCCAATACTACTGTTGACCTGAATCAGTGGTTGTGTAACTGTGGAAAAGAAGCCCAACATGTGTGTCGGTTGCATGACCTGTAATGAGTGGACCATTTGGTCGACAACTGCGCCTAGACCCAATACACTGCACTAAAGAGAAGCCATTGGGCATCATTAGGAGTTTGGAGGTAGCCATGGTGTTCTTACCGGCATGGCTACCCCCAAACCGGGTACGTCCCCATTCCCATTTGAGCACCGATAGGGCTCAATGGGAATGGGGAGGATGATAACAACGGGCCCGTTAATGACGGCCCGTTGTTAGCATCCTGTACTGCTAGCGGGTCCCGCTCTGCACGTCTTATCTGGCCAGGCGTCCAGAGCTGGACCTGCTGCAGACCTCGTAATGTGGTGGCCCGGAATGAACAATGGCGCCCCCTTACGGCACCGTTCATTCCACAGCCGCCAGCCTCCTAATGATGCCCATTGACTCATTCATAAATGTATGGTTGAATATCCAATTTAAAGAGTTGAACATTATGACATTGATGAAAGAGCCGGAAAGCCTGAAGGCTGGGAAAAATCCGGAGGAATTGTGTTTTTGTGAAACCAGTGAGAAACTTGAAAGCTTGGGTAAGGGATCCCCTTGTGATTAAGAGTGAACTATTTAGAATCCAGAGGAAGGGAGAACCCCTTTCCAACCTAGAGCTCGAAGAAGTTCTGAACTTTTGTTTGAACACTTTTTCATTTGATTCTGACATCCCTGCACAGTTTCAACAAATAGATGTGAGGTAAAGTAAAGGTTTTGGACAAAGACAGACATTTACTTTGGACTTCCTGACACAGACTATAATTGGTTTTAGTTGGCTAGGGAAATCCCACCTTAGCATAAGGCAAGATAGGCCTTTCCCAACCTTTCATTGATTTTAAATAAAAGTTTGTAGCCCAAACTTTCCTCAGTTGTCTGTGTCTATTTCCTGATACCTTCACAGATGTTGCAATCTTATGTCTTACTACCTGCTGTTACAACACTATCCCATCTCCTTTCTTCCCCATTTGATGTCAGTGCACTGTGATGAATCCAAAGTATTTGTCCCTTCTCCACAGGGGGGAGGGACACACTTCGAGGTTAGGGAGGTGCAGCCGCTCAGCAAGGCCCTCCTCACGGGCCTGGGAAAGTGGGACCTCACAGGGAGTGACTCCCCTCTTGGGGACAAAGACTCCCATTTTGATAAGGAATTTCCAGTCTGGAATACATTGGCTGCATGCATGAGAATTGGAAAGAGTTTTCTTCTAACTCTTTGTCTCCAGCTAATGCTGGATCTCACTTAAACTCCACAGTCAAAGAAAAGCAACACAACCCTTTTAGATGTGATACTATTTTGGTTTCATCGAATAGTGACACTTCTTCCAACTCTTTGGCTCCAGGTAATGCTGGATCTCGTCTGAGCACCACAGTCAAAGAAGATGTACACACCCCTTTTGTTTTGGATGACGTACATAAAACCAAGAGGAACTTTGAATCAAAAAGAGTGACAACTATGCAGAGGCCAGTCTCTGAGGTGAAGATGTCCTGGAAGGGCATAGCCAAGTTAGACCGTGGAGCCATCAGTGCATGGAGAGCGAGCAAATCGCTATGGATGCTGGAAGGCTGGCATCATTATGACCGACTGTGGGATGTCTTCACCCACGCATCCAAGCCCTACATCGCTGGCAGCAGAAACATTAGAGTGGCCACCGGAAAGCATGCTGCTCGCCAAAAATCATCCAAAAATGCGCAGTAAAAATCTGAAAGATAGGCTGTCATCTACTTTTGCCATGTCAGTGAGCACAGGAAATCACTGCCTAAAACCACCATCGGGATACCCACACAGTAGCCTGAAAACAATTGGAAAAAGCAATGCTGATTGCAAAGGAATACAGATCTGTTCAAAAATCCGTTTTATTGGGTGTCAAAAATTGCTAAAATCATGGCTCACAAAACCACCAAAAAGATCCAACCTTCTTAGGGGTGTTCCAAATTACTCTACTTCAAGAATCCACATCAGTACACTATTAGCAAGAATCCTATGCCATCAAAGTAAAATCCCCTTTTAAAAAATAGACAGCTGTCAAAAATGGGTGCAGTACCGTTGCTCACCTCCGACAGGCGCTGGCGATCTAAATTCTGACAGGAGAGCTGTATTTCAGAAGCTAAATATGCCAAGCAAGAGAATTCCATCAAACTGCCATATAGATGCCACCCGGTGATTTCATGTTGAAAAAGACTTGGTTTAAGGAGATATTGCTTATTTTAAAGTTTACAATGTTATATTTGTTTTTATAAGGAACTAAGTTGCAAGTGACTAGAAGGCAGCCTGATGCAGTTCAGACTTCAAAAGGTTTGCTTTCCCATGAGAACTCTTCACACCTCAGGCCTATAGACCAGAAGGCAGGATATCACAGGGTCCTGTTGATTAAGAGGGAGGAGATTTTCCCTGCAGCCTGGAGGAAGGAACAATGGGGGCTTTGGGACTGAATAGAATATGCTGATTTTGGGTGTGCCTGAACAACACTGATCTGGGAGAAACAAGACATGTGACCTCTGAGGCAGCCAAGCTTCTGGGTGCGGAGACAAACCACTGTGTGTATTCAATTTAGAGCAAATATATGTTTTATAAAATTGCAATTTACAAAGTGTTCCAAGCTGACAGAAATGTACAACTTGGAGATTCTTAATATGAAAAATTCACTCACAGTTTGAGACTAAGCTGAAATCCATACGATGTTCTGAGACCAAACCTTGTAATTATTAATATTGTAGCTGCTGTGTTTATAGTAGAAACATAATAACTTAGAGTAATATGCTCAGAGAGGGTGTGTAGGTCTGTGTAAAATTGGGTGCAAGTCCAATATTGCAAAACCCACCAAAATCGCGAATCAGTTGTCATTTTCGAAGTAAACCTCTTAGGAAAATCATTGTTGGAACAGATTGTACTTTAACTAATTTGTGATGTACACATGTATTCTCAACAACTTGTGTATCTGGGAAACATATTTTGTTATGAAAAATTGATTTCTAAGTAAAAGCAAAGGGGAGTTTCTTTACTAGATTGTAAAATGGCAGCATCACTCTGACTCATTCTGACTCACTACTCCTTTCTCCAGTCAGGTCACAGGGAATCCTCTAACCTATCAAATCATTAGTGGGGTGGGCATGAAGAGTCAGCCTCCACACCCACTTTGAAAACACATAAAAAGAGACTGCTTTGGACAGGCAGGGGACACTCACTTTCCACTTCAACTGATTTCTTGTGCAGCACTCTGCCGGACCGGATCCTGACAATATCCAGAAGAACTTCGACTCTGGATAGATCCAGAACCAAGCTCTAGAACCCAAACTCTAGAACATGAAGCAGAGTCCTAACCCAAAAGCTAAACTCTTCTCAGCAGGCCTCAGAATCCAGCAACCTAACCAAACTATTCAACAGCCTTGCCTTGCTGTTCACTTCTAGCCCAGAACCCTGTGTCCCGTGTGACAAGGTCCATTCTATTCCAAAACTAGGAGTGAGTATCCAGTCTAGAACTGTACAGAACCAATCTCTTAGTCTAAAGTAATCTTATCCCATCCCTTTCAACCTGTCCAAAACTGCATTCAGAATTTTGTGTCCATCCTGTGATTTCAAATCTGTAAAAGCGTCATCTGTCATTCTGAAATCTTGACTTTATTTTTGAAAATCTACCTCCCCAAAACGTCTGTATCTTTTGAACCGCACGTCCTAGAAGCGAAATTTAACTGTCATTTTAAAGCTAAGATCCTAATCTTTTCCTTATAGTTTTTCTGTAATAGCAATTTACGCACGCAGAAAAAGTGCAGCGAATTGCAATTTAGCTCCATTTCATTTTATGTCAAAATAGCTGTCTTTTGCTTGCAACTGCTGACTTTTGTTTTCAATCTGATAATCATTCATGAATCATTGCTAGTGTTGACGTGTACCAATCTAAAGTAACTTTCACCTACCCTGAATCTCATTTAGTGAATTAAAATCATTTTTAGCATATTTTTCACTTCATTGCAATCACATCTAAAAGGACTTTGCCTGCTTTAAATCATACCTGTTCTCTCTAAGCGTGCTGGGGGGAAATGGAATTGAACTGCATTATTAATTGTATTCTTGAAACCTGTGTGTCCTCATTTCCATCTCTTCCTATTGCATAAGGGGGGAGTGAGTTGTCACAAGGGAAAAAGTGATCATATTATCTCTTGTTGAAATCATAGCAAGTTTCTTTCTGTGTTGCATTCTTTCCCACCTTGCATTTTCTTGAAACCATATAAAGTATTCTCTGCTACCTTATCCTTTCTATACCAACTCCTCATTGATTAAAGAGAGTGTGCTATTGTAATATTACCCATTGTTGACCACTGTCATATTCATAAGTGTGCTATCAGATATTATTTTGTTCATAAAAGTGATATATATATTTATATATATATATATTGTTTAACTTTTCCAATAAACTTTTTAATTTGCAAAACAAACCTACTTCTTGGCTCAGTGAGGTTAGGGGGATTCAAAGAGAGGGGTGTTATATAAAGGTTCATCATCCAGATTTAAGAACTTTGACATAAAAATATATATAAATAAGGGCTTCCATTGGGCATCCCAGACTAGGCATTGACTTAGTTGGAGTGCTGGATTGAAGTCACTTACAGGGTGGGGGCTCGTCCAGGACTTCTGGATTGGATCTACCACTTGGGCCGCTTAATACAGTGTGCTAACTGATAGGATACATAAATCCTGTTGGATCACCACGCTGTGTTACGCTGTAAAAGCACCCCTCAAAAGGGAACACTCTCAGGAAACGGTCTGTTTTGCAAAATAAAATGCTAAACTATTGTAAATCAGGAAGGAAATCGATTTCCAGAATGACGACACTGGTAGACATCAAGATAGCGAGAGAGCACCTCTTACATAAGCTATTTGTGAGAGGTGAGTGGACTCAGCAGGACCAGAATATGTGGTTGCAGGCAATCACACAACAGGTCACTGCAACTGGGTTAGATATCTGTAGAGATCAGGGCCCCTTACACATGGCCCTGAGTGAACTATACATGGCCCCTAAGGCCAAAGATGAGCACGACAAGATTGTCAGGATAGTGGCATATTTATATTTATATATGGGAGCCATACAGGACAAATGTGCTGAAGGCCAAGATCTGGCAAATAGGTGATTTATTGCATTAGAGAAGGCCCAATCTGACCTGGACTCTTCTGAGCAGAGGCTGCAGAGGAGCCAGGAGTCAGAAAATGATAGTAGGCAGTATATCATTAAAATAAAAGAGGATATGGGTATCCTGCAACAGGAAAAGGCAGAACAGGATACCAGAATTCTGGCCTTGCAGAAGGAGTACCAAGAAGGTTTGGACTCCCTACTGCAGAGCCAGAAAAAGCTGGAGCAACAACTGGACTTCAACAGGTCATGCACAGAGCAGGTAGTGACCCTGCAAAGCCACCTAGATAGGGTGAAGGCAGAGAGCAACAAGTTATTTCTGAAAGACCTGGACACCCAGACAGAATTTGAGGAAGAGCGCCAGAAAGCTGGTGCCCTTCAAAGGCAAAGGGATGACCTGGCGGCACAGATGCAGGCTCTGACTCAGGAAAGGGACACCTTAGGCCAGGAAGTCTGCCACTTAAAAAGGAAAATGGAAGAAAATCACCTGGCCCTCCAAAAAGAGCATCAGAACTTGTTAGAGCACATCAGGAGGGTGGAAGATGCTCTGGAAAGAAAGGAGCAGGCCAGTAGGGACGGTACCCAGGAGGTAACCCTCCTGCAGCAAAGACTGGCCCAGTACTCCAGGACAAACCAGGAAGCACAGAGACCGAATGAGGCTCTCTGTCAGCACAATGATAGGCTCCAGTGACAGGTAGCCATGCAGACTGACCTGATAGAGTCTAGTAAGGCCTTGATTTAGGAACTGAAAGCACAGGTTCTTGCATGGCAACAGGGAGCAGCGGCTGATAGAGATGAGGTTCGCTGGGAAAGGGAAACACCTGAGCATAACCTCAGGAGCCCTAGTACCAGAGGCCTTCATCACTCGCAGTCCCTGGATGCTGCCACCCCCATGTCCCCTGGCGCACATGAGCCCAGGGCCACGGGGATGGCAGATTACAATCCTGCCAAAAGTATGGGGCTCATGGGCCAGTACCTCCCAGGAATGGATGGGCAGGCATCCGGGTATGGGCACCCAAGTAATGTGCAATTTAGTGGGGAACCCTGGGAGAGTAGGCCCACTAAGGGCATCCTAAAAACCTCTGCCCAGTTAGGTCAGTGGGGGGGGTACTCATCAAATCCTGGTAGCGAGGAGGAATCTGAAGACTCCTCTGAACGTCACAGGACACAGGAGACCAGTTCCCCACATTCTGCTAGCCATTCCCATGCTTGCAGAATCCAGGAAAACCTGGAAGATCAGACGGGCACCTCTGGGAGCAGGGCTTCTGAGTCAGAGGATGAATGGACCAGGGTTACCCGAACCAAGAAGGCCAATAAGGCAAAAAAGGGCCTTGCTTAAGGACCCCTTAAAACAAATTAAGGCAATAAGGAGTGTCATCACCCCTTATCACAAGAACGCCAAGGATTCTGTTTGGGAACACTTGGAGCTCTTTGAGCAAATGATGGAGACTTTCCATTTGAAAGACAGCAGTAGCGGCATCCAGTATGTAAAATGGACATTCTCCCCAGAATACTCCAGTTTCTTTGTGGGGCTGGAGGACCAAAACCATTCAAGATGGTCCACATATAGAGCGGCCATCTTAAAGCACTTTTCTGTTCATAGGAATCCCCAAGAGGCTCGCAAGGCAGCCTACAATTTACAATGTGGGGAGGATCAGGCCCCACAGGAATTTGTGCAGGAGCTAAAGCATGTCTTTGCGCAGACTACTAGAAGGGTGCGCACAGACAGTAAAGAATTTGTAAATACGTTCTTCCATTCCTTACCCAAATACATCATGACCCAGCTAGTGAGAGATTTTCATGAGAAAAAGTCACTAGACTGGGTCATTGAACAGGCCACCCAAATCTATGAGGTGCAGAAACCCAATGAAAACAAAAATAATGCTCAGAAGAGCCCCAAACCAACCAGCACCCCTGCCACCGCTAAGGTGGCAGAGGTAAAGGTTGCCCCCATGTTAATTTTGGAGATGCAGGGGCCTAAAAACTTGCCTGCGCAGAATAATTCCAAGCTCAGAAGGCCCTCGGGCCAGTCACAGACAGGGAGTCAAGGAGGTAGTCCCACAAATGATGTCCCTCACTCCCCTGACTATGTAAATCCCTGCTACAAGGGAAACTGACCCATCCTGGGTTATGTGTGGACTCCTCCAGCCCAAGGGGGGGAATCCAGCCAAGCACCTAACCCAGGGAACTTCCCTCCTAACTTCCCCCAGGAGGGCAGAAATTCACCAAACCCTGGGCAGAACTTTTTCCCCAGGTATCCACCCAATTTCCAACCCCAAAATCATCCATCCTTCTTTCCCCACTTCCCTGAGCCCAGACTACTTAATCCGGGAGAGGGGAGGCCAAGGGTGGAGGGGTACCCAAATCTTCCCAACCCAGGGTACTACCAGAGAAGGGATAGCTACCCTTCCCGGGAACAGCCCAGGGGAGAAAACAGAACCCCGTGTCAGCCTGAGCGGGTTTCACAGTTAGAGCGCCAGGTCCAAAATATGGCACAGGATCTGGGTCGCATGCTGAGGGTGCAGCAGAACCCTCAGATGGGCATGCCGGCGCAGAATGCCCCAAATTCTGGACCTGGTGCTCCAGATCAATGCCGGGGGCAGCACCCCGATAACCCACCGGTTCCCAGGGAGGAGGCACAAGGGGAAGGGGGGTGTAAAGCCTTGGAGGAAGCTTCCTTCCCCACTTGTAAACAGCCCCTGGAAACCCAGGAACCGGAAACAAAATCTCCTACCCCTGAAAGTCTGCCACCCAAGGAGCAGAGAGGAGGTAGGAGAAACAAAGGACCCAAACAGACCCACTTTGTGGAGGAGGTACGGATCTTCCAATGTGAGGGAGAGGGATCCTCACAGGATCCTAGGAAAAGGATCTTCTCATTCTAAGATGGGGGAACTCCTCCCAAAGAAAAATGGGTCCCAAGGGATTCACATCCAGACTGGGTAGATGTGGGGACTGAGCTAGCGCCGCCCATCATCCCATCCCAGAACCAACACCAAGAAAATCCCCTGGCTCAAACCCATCCTGGTGACTGCCTCCAAAAAGGGGGGGGGCAGCCCAGAACCAGGGGAACTCAAAACTTCTCCTATCTCCAGTTGCCAACTTTTTCTTTCAGATTCCCAAGACTCTCCACAGAATTCTGCCCAAATCTCTTCTCTCTCCATGTCCAAAACTAAAAAATTAGCCCATCAGTTGTCAAAAATGTGCATTATCTGTGCCCCCTTGCAGAGAAGGAGGGAAGATACTATGCCCCGGTACAAGTACAGGGGCAGGATACAATTTTGGCACTGGTGGACACTGGATTCCAAGCTACCCTTCTGTCCAGAAAGGCCTTTGATGAACTAAATTCAGGAAGGGGGGAGAAACTACCAAATTCCTCTCACCCCTCTTCCTGGACAACTTCAGAACTTTGACGGGAAGGAAATTCCCATCGAGGGGACTGTGGATTTAGACATTAAAATTGGGCGACACAAGGTCAAACACCGATCATAGTAGTGACTCCAGAGGGTACCGCTTGTTTACTAGAGAATGACCTCCTGAGAAGGTTGTCACCCCTAATAGATTGCATAAAGATGGTCCTCTGGACCCAGACTAGCCGACCAATGAAGTTAAAACAGAGTGTCAACCATGTTAGTTTAAACGGCACATGCCACATGGTTGAACAAAAATCTGACCAAGTAGAATTTCACTTCCAGAACAACCAAATTCCAGACGTGACAGTAATAGCAGTAGGACAACAGACTGGTGGTGGGGGGTCCTCTCTATTTCTGAAAATCAACCTTCCTTCCAGTTTAAGGTGGTATTCCACACTGGAAGGAAATACTCTGAAATTCTTTACCAATCCACAATCAGACATTCCCACTCCAATAGTCCAGAAAGATGTGAAATCAGCTCAGAGCCTGGCTGATATTCAGCAAATTGGAGAGCAGTTGTTCATCCCGTTCAGTTAAATGAAGGGAAGGACTCTGTTCTCACCAGAGAGTGTGTGAACAACGGTAAGCGCTTCATCAGCGAAGCCATGTTCCGCCAACTCCCAAAGATACAGCCATTCCCACATTCAAACTGATAGACAAATGGGAAATGGATTTGGAAGCACCCAATTTCAAACATCTCCTACCAAGCAGGTGTATGCTCAAAATCTCCATTGGCAACAAGAGCATAGTCCATAAATGTTGGGTCGTGCAAGACATCACTGCCGCCTTTTACTTAGGCAGTGACATTCTCAACCGCTTTGCCATTAGTTTGGACCTAATAAACTTCAAAGCTTGGTCCCGATTAGCGGATAATCCCATGGGCTTTGATGACCAAGAGAAAGCATTTAGGTCAGCTCAACTGCTGCCTTATGCAGTTGAAATTCAGATTGGAGAGGAAGTCACCATCCCAGAAAGGACCCGACAATTCTCCCTGGGTGTGAAAGTTAAAAGAGGACAAAAATTGAAAAACCCTGATGCTTATATTCATCTAAATGCTTCTCTCCAACAACAAGGGTTGGGGGTAAACCCAACACCATTATTCAATATAGAACATGACACCATTCCAATAGAGGTTAACAGTGACTGAAAGAGTATCACTCGAGCCGCAGGCACCATTATTAGAATGGCGGTTGATGACCAACATTTTTCCATTGATTTAGGAAATTAACTGTTAGGACCAATCCCCAAAGACTGCTTTGACAGTGACAGTGATGACAACACAACACCAGATCTTCACTCTGCATGGGGGGAACTTCCCGGTGTACACTTCCTGCCCTAATGGTAAGGAAGATGTGACTTGTGACTTTAGAAGGGATAATGTGATTTTCCAGTTCCATGAGGGCTGCCTTCGCCACCTGAAGCCACCAGTCCAAATCAGCACTCTGACCAGGGACTTCTCCACCCAGCTGGAGGAGGCCGCTGAGATAGCGAAACCAGACGTCTTTCCAGGCTTCAGGCAGATGGTTGAAGAGAGAGTCAACCTAGCTGATGCCTGTGCGACTCTGGAGCAGAAGCAAAAATTGAAACAAGTTTTCGCGGATTTTCCAGATCTCTTTGTGGTGAACTCATATGACTGTGGTCGCACTGACATCCACACAACAATTCCCACGGACCCTGGCATGACTCCAGTGTTTGTGAAGCAATATCGCTTGCATCTCGCATCCATGGAGTCCCTTACTGAAATAATTAAGAACCTTGAGTCCCAGGGGATAATCCGTCCAGTACACAGCACCTTCAATAATCCGGTGCTGGGAATATTGAAGCCAAACGGCCAATGGAGACTCTGCACCGACCTTAGGGACCTCAACAAACGGGTCCATACTTCCCAATGGCCTCTTCCCTACATTGGCCAAGGGCTAGCCCAGATCCAGGGGTCCCAGGTATTCACTGCAATAGACCTGACCAATGGATACTGGACCGTGCCTGTCAGTAGAGAGGACCAATACAAGCTGGTTTTACCTTTGGGGGCCAGCAGTACACATGGACCCTGACTCCCTTTGGATACCTCAACTCCGGCAAGGAATTCCACATTTTCCTACACAAGGCCATGCCTGACCTGGGTGCGAGAGGTAACCTGGCTTATGTAGATGATGTTCTCATCAAAAGTTCATATGTGGAGGAACACATGGCAGAGATCCGTTATGTTCTGACACAGTTGAGGGCCACCGGAGCAAACCTTTCCTTTCAGAAAGCACAGTGGTGTAGAACCCGTGATAATTTCTTGGGGCATGAGATTACTCCTCAGGGTCCCTGTCCCCAGGAAAAGAAAATGGAAGCACTTCAGAAACTGAAAGACCCCACAACTCTGCAGGTACTAAGGAGCCTCCTTGGACTGACTAATTACAGCAGAAAGTTCATTGAGGGCTACGCAGAGATCACTAGACCCCTTATTCATCTTTTGAAGGGGGAGTCAAGTGGGAATGGGATCCAGAACAAGCCGAGGCAGTAAGACAACTCAAAAGAAGCCTCTCACAAGCACCCTGCCTAGCTTACCCTGTCAGAAACAAGGAGTTTTTCTTGGAGACAGGGTTCTCTAATACATGCTTGACTGCAGTATTATATCAAAAGCATGACAAGGTCAATAAAGTAATCTCCTATGCGAGTAAAACTTTATCCTCTGTGGAGGAAAAACTCAACGACTGTGAGAAGGCACTCCTGACAACGGTGTGGGCATTGAAGAATTACCGTCCGTTTATCCAGGGGGAGCACATGGAAACTCCACACCAGCCTCTGCAATATCTCCAAAGTGACAGAATCCGGGCCAGAAATGTGAGTAAAATCCTGAATTACTTCCTGGTTCCTGTCAATGCAAGGCTTTCCTGTGGAGGTCAGATATGGCCAAAACAAGAAGAGTCCCCTCGAGCAAGGTCTGGCTGACTTGCATGATTGTGCCAGAGAAAACTGTCTCGAGGACGAAAGTCTATAAATCAAGGACAACATGGAGGCATACCTTAAATCCCCACACAAAGTCTTTGAAGAAGATACGTGTGAGGGAATGCCCACTGTCTGTGTGGATGGATGCTCTTACCATGTTGACAACAACGGGGAGAAAGAAATTGTGGCCGGCGTAGGGAATGCATGGGTGAATGAGTCCCCAGAACCCTCCGCTGGATACAAGATGGGTCCACGAAGTAGTCAGGTGGCAGAGTTGATGGCTGTGCATCAAGCCATCCTCACTGCTGTCCAACATCAACTCCACAAACTGGTCATAATCACAGATTCAGATTATGTACGGAACGGGTTTGTGGAGCACCTGGTTAATTGGAAAACAAGAGGCATGCTATGTGCTAATAACAAGCCCTTGAAACATGGGAAGGCAATTCAAAACATTGATGATCTGGTCACTGTGAATGGGATGACCATCTCCTGGAAGAAGATCAAGGGTCATTCCAAAGTAGAGGGACCAGACAAAACTGGAAATGACTTAGCTGATCAGCTGGCCAAAACCGGGGCCAACCAAGGGGATCTAATAGAGATTGAGTCCCTGTTGGGGGAAATCCAGGTCAATGCTATCACTAGGTCCCAGACAAATGCTCACAATGATCTTTCAACTGAACAATGGAGTAAGGAGACCCCAGATGCTGATTTTCTTACGGCTAAGAAAGGGGATCCAATAATTGGTCAATTTTACCAACACTTTGAGGATCCTGAGAACTTTCACCTGACCGATACCAATTACATTGGGAAAGAGGACCTCAGAGCGTTGATGAAATGTCCAAAAATGTTCCGAATCCAAGACGGTTTGTTGGTAAGGAAATCCCAAGCTGGCCATGATCAGTGGGTGGTTCCTAACTCATTCCGAAGCCTGATGTTAAGTCACGCCCATGATGCGGCCACAGCCGGTCATAGGGGGTTTCATACAACACTTGAAATCTTAAGAGAGGTTGCATACTGGCCACACATGGGGCAGGAACTCGACCAATACTTGAAGGGGTGTCTTGTGTGTGCACAATTTCAGCCAACATCCCTTACACACCGTGCGCCTCTCCAAAAGAGGGGGATGACACTTCCATGGTCAGATTTGGAAGTCGACTAAATAGGGCCCGTTATTCGCTCCTCTAGGGGGAATAAGTACATGTTGACAGTGACATGCTTATTTACTAAATTGGTGGAATGTCTCCCGGCCCCAAACTGCAAGGCAGAAACAGCAGCTGCCCTGATGATCAATCACATCTTTTTGCGTTTTGGACTACCCCAAAGGATTGAGTCAGACAGAAGTAGCCATTTCACCAGCGAAGTAATGACAAAGATGTGGGAGATACTGGGTGTTAAAAGGAAGCTACACATTGCTTACCGGCCAGCCTCTTCTGGTGCAGTAGAACGTTACAACAAAACCATTGTGAGCATCTCAAAAATGTCTGTGGCAGATTCTGGGCCAAGTTGGGATATCTGATTACCTCTTGTCCTAATGGCCATCAGATCTACCCCTTCATCTGCAACTAAAATGTCACTGTTTGAGCTGATGACTGGACGCAGGATGGTGCTTCCCCAGCATCTGCTCTACAGGACCCAAGAGCAGACATTGATCAATGCCTCCACAACTCATGAGTATGTTGAAAATTTAAGAAAACACCTTCAACATGCTTTTGCCTATGCTCAGCGAAATCTTGAAAGATCAGCCGATAGCATGAAGACCCACTATGACTTGAAGACTACCAGGAAAGAATACAATGTAGGAGACCGGGTCTATCTATACAATTTCCAAAGGAACCAGACCAAACAGTGGAAATGTCTGCCTACCTGGAAGGGACCTTTTGAAATTGTAGACAAGATCTCACCAGTCGCCTACAAGATACGCATCCCCAAAGGCAGTTTGGCAGAGGGGGAAGATAAGTGGGTCCACATTAATCAGCTAAAGTATTGCCATCCCAGACACACTCTGCAGCAACTGGAGCAGTTCTCTGGAACCCCAGAGGGGGCCACTCCAGATCAATACATTTCCAACCCTAAAATATCCCACACATAGTCCATAAAATACAATGATAAGAATGCAAATGTCTCCTGATTTATAAAATGTACATGCTCGCCCCACTACATTAATAGTGGTGGGGAAATGTCTACGAATATGTTTCTGCCGCTTTGCTTTGTCATCTTAGGAGAGATAAACCATGGAGACTGACCAAGGAGGATGACCCGGGGACCGGGAGCAAAGATCTGAGGGGCCCGGAGTACCGCCCAATACTCCCATCAGGACCGGCGAGGAGAATCGATTGATCCACCCTGATGGAGGAAAAGATGCTGAACTTTGCCATCTGCGGAATCAGAAGAAGTTGAGACTAACATCCCAGTCTTGCGAGTTCCATTGATTGACAATCAACACCATCACAAGAATGGGGCTTGTGGGATGTTTTCACCCACGCATCCAAGCCCTACAACATCGCTGGCAGCTCGAACATTAGAGTGGCCACCGGAAAGCATGCTGCTCACCAGAAATCATCCAAAAATGTGCAGTAAAAATCTGAAAGATAAGCTGCCATCTACTTTTGCCATGTCAGTGAGCACAGGAGATCACTGCCTAAAACCACCATGGGGATACCCACACAGTAGCCTGAAACCACTTGGAAAAAGCAATGCTGATTGCAAAGGAATACAGATCTGTTCAAAAATCCGTTTTATTTGGTGTCAAAAATTGATAAAATCATGGCTCACAAAACCACCAAAAAGATCCAACCTTCTTGGGGGGTGTTCCACATTACTCTACCGCAAGAATCCACATCAGTACAGTATTAGCAAGAATCCTATGCCATCAAAGTAAAATCCCCTTTTAAAAAATAGACAGCTGTCAAAAATGGGTGCAGTACCGTTGCTCGCCTCCGACAGGCGCTGGCGATCTAAATTCTGACAGGAGAGCTGTATTTCAGAAGGTAAATATGCCAAGCAAGAGAATTACATCAAAATGCCATATAGAGTGCCACTCAGTGATTTCATGTTGAAAAAGACTTGGTTTAAGGAGATATTGCTTATTTTAAAGTTTACAATGTTATATATTTTTTATAAGGAACTAAGTTGCAAGTGACTAGAAGGCAGCCTGATGCAGTTCAGACTTCAAAAGGTTTGCTTTCCCATGAGAACCCTTCACACCTCAGGCCTATAGACCAGAAGGCAGTATATCACAGGGTCCTGTTAATTAAGAGGGAGGAGATTTTCCCTGCAGCCTGGAGGAAGGAACAATGGGGGCTTTGGGACTGAATAGAATTAGCTGATATTGGGTGTGCCTGAACAACACTGCTCTGGGAGAAACAAGACATGTGACCTCTGAGCCAGCCAAGCTTCTGGGGCGGAGACAAACCGCTGTGTGTATTCAATTGAGAACAAATATATGTTTTATAAAATTGCAATTTACAAAGTGTTCCAAGCTGACAGAAATGTACAACTTGGAGATTTTTAATATGAAAAATTCACTCACAATTTGAGACTAAGCTGAAATCCGTACGATGTTCTGAGACCAAACCCTGTAATTATTAATATTGTTTCTGCTGTGTTTATGCTAGAAACATAATAACTTACAGTAATATGCTCAGAGAAGGTGCGTAGGTCTGTGTAAAATTGGGTGCAAGTCCAATATTGAAAAACCCACCAAAATCGTGAATCAGTTGTCATTTCTGAACTAAAGCTCTTAGGAAAATCAGGGTTGGAACAGAATGTACCTTAATTAATTTGTGATGTACACATGTATTCTCAACAACTTGTGTATCTGGGAAACATGTTTTGTTATGAAAAAATGATTTCTAAGTAAAAGCAAAGGGGAGTTTCTACACTAGATTGTAAAATGGCAGCATCATTCTGACTCATTCTGACTCACTACTCCTTTCTCCAGTCAGGTCACAGGGAATCCTCTAACCTATCAAATCATTAGTGGGGTGGGCATGAAGAGTCAGCTTCCACACCCACTTTGAAAACACATAAAAAGAGACTGCTTTGGACAGGCAGGGGACACTCACTTTCCACTTCAACTGATTTCTTGCGCAGCACTCTGCCGGACCGGATCCTGACAATATCCAGAAGAACTTCGACTCCAGATAGATCCAGAACCAAGCTCTAGAACCCAAACTCTAGAACCTGAAGCAGAGGCCTAACCCAAAAGCTGAACTCTTCTCAGCAGGCCTAAGAATCCAGCAACATAACCAAACTATTCAACAGCCTTGCTGTGCTGTTCGCTTCTAGCCCAGAACCCCGTGCTAGAACCGAGATCCGGAGAAAGCACAGCTGTATCCAGAACCCATCAGATCCAGTTCAAGAGACCAGACCAGACCGCCATGCAGTGGCGATAGCAGACCAGACGCCGTGCTGTGAACAGAACCCAGAGGGCCTGAGACCTGTCCGGTGGCGAGAGAACCGCAGCCCAAACCTGACCAGATCTGTGACGAGGTCCATTCTATTCCAAAACTAGGAGTGAGTATCCAGTTTAGAACTGTACAGAACCAATCTCTTAGTCTAAAGTAATCTTATCCCATCCATTTCAACCTGTCCAGAACTGCATTCAGAATTTTGTGTCCATCCTGTGATTTCAAATCTGTAAAAGCGTCATCTGTCATTCTGAAATCTTGACTTTATTTTTGAAAATCTACCTCCACAAAAACGTCTGTATCTTTTGAACCCCACGTCCTAGAAGCAAAATGTAACTGTCATTTTAAAGCTAAGATCCCAAGCTTTCCAGCAAACTCCAAACTTATAGTATAATTGCGATGTACGCACGTACCAATCTAAAGTAACTTTCACCTACCCCGAATCTCCTTTAGTGAATTAAAATCATTTTTAGCATATTTTTCACTTCATTGCATCACATGTAAAAGGACTTTGCCTGCTTTAAATCATACCTATTCTCTCTAAGCGTGCTGGGGGGAAATGGAATTGAACTGCATTATTAATTGTATTCTTGAAACCTGTGTGTCCTCATTTCCATCTCTTCCTATTGCATAAGGGGGGAGTGAGTTGTCACAAGGGAAAAAGTGATCATATTATCTCTTGTTGAAATCATACCAAGTTTCTTTCTGTGTTGCATTCTTTCCCACCTTGAATTTTCTTGAAACCATATAAAGTATTCTCTGCTACCTTATCCTTTCTATACTAACTCCTTATTGATTAAAGAGAGTGCGCTATTGTAATATTACCCATTGTTGACCACTATTATATTCATAAGTGTGCTATCAGATATTATTTTGTTCATAAAAGTGTGATATATATATATATATTGTTTAACTTTTTCAATAAACCTTTTAATTTGCAAAACAAACCTACTTTTTGGCTCAGTGAGGTCAGGGGGATTCAAAGAGAGGGGCGTTATATAAGGTTTCATCATCCAGATTTAAGAACTTTGCCATACAAATATATATAAATAAGGGCTTCCATTGGGCATCCCAGACTAGGCATTGACTTAGTTGGAGTGCTGGATTGAAGTCACTTACACCACCAAGAAGCTAAGGTTGGGGAAGCTCAGGTACGTCATTTAGGGGTAGCCAGGGGTAGCAGCTGCTAACCCTGAGTCCCCCCTGCCACCCCTAGACATGTCATTGCTACCCCTAGGCCACTAGAAAAAGAGCAAGTGCCAAGAGCAGATATCTTTGTTGCACCTGACAAAGGCGTTGTAAATGCAGCTAAATGTGCCACAGCTTTTTTCACCTGGAATCTAGATCTCATTAGCTGGTTAATAACAGGGATGCAGGAGAAACCGTGAAGCCGCCATCACTAACAAGCTGGCAGTCAATTAGTGAAAAATACCTGAATGGGTTCAGAGGTGGGGCTATCTGTGCAGCTCATAGAAAGTACTGTAGCAACAGGAAGGGTATGGGGGATAAATCTAGCTAGCTGGCAATGGGTAACAGCAGCCTACAGTACTCAGTGACAGCACAGTATAAACACAAAGCTCATCATTGGTACCCGTTGCCTGCTTTGCACATCCAGCAAGCCACTGGGCCTATCATGAGAGGGGTGTGCTCCAGTGGCTTCTGCCACCAGTCCTGCCTGGGCACTGTGTGTCCTGACCCAGATCTCCCTTACCTGCATCACAGGCACACTGTGGATAGACGAAAGATGAGATAATTAATGTACATGAAGTTGTCCTCCACCTTTAAAGTAAATCATATGTTGCTTCCTCAAGCAAAATATATATATATATATTTGAGTAGATAGCCCAAGGGCAACACACTTGCTTTGGGAACAAGAGGATGCAGTGCAACATGGGTTTAGCTCCTGTTCCGGTGTTTAGAAACGGGAGTAGGCTGGCACTAAGTAATATATCAAGGATCAAAGAAAATAATAAAATTGTCATTTTCTAAGGATGATGTCATGGAACTGCTGCTGCTGCTGTTTACATTTGAAAATAAAAAATACATACTACTGTGACCTGCTCTCACCTTTAAATTTGGATCAGCTGTTCTCCTAAGTAAGCCCTGTGGTACTTGAGCTTGTGCGCGTACTTTCAATTTGTGATCAGCTGTTCATCACATTGCCAGTGGACCTTGTGCTTGTGCGCGTGCTTAGAATTTGTGATCAGCTGTTTATCACTTGAACAACTCACCACCATGAAACTTCGACAACTAGTAAAAGGGGCAACACACTCGGCAAGACACACACTGGATGCAATTTTTGCATAGGAAAAACTCATCACCACGGCACCGCCGATACAAATACTTTGGAGCGACCATCTCATCATCCCAATCGTGATCACTCTGCCTACTCAAGTCTGCATCCAACCTCCTAAAATCACAACCACCACAAAAAGAAACTGGAAACACGTCAAAGAAAGCAACCTATTCGAACAACTGGAGTTAACCAAACCCTCAACTACAGAACTAGAGTTAGCTGACCAAACGGGAAAGCAGAGATACTACACAAATGGATTGCGGATACAATTGACAAGATAGCCCCAGAAAATCATTCACACCAACAAAAAAGAGAGCGATGGCAAAATGGTTCACCCCACTATTAAGCACCATGAAAAAGGAAAACAAAAAGATGGAAGTGGAATGGAGGAAAGAACACAACCCAGACAAAAAAACACTGTTCCAGAAACAAATCCACACATACAAGAAGGAAATTTCAAAAGGCAAAGAGAAGGCATTATGATGACAGAATCACAAATGCCACCAACACACAAAAAGAAATGTTTATCATCATCAAAGAAATGAGAAACCCTCCAGGATGCGACAACCCCCTCGGAAAAACTCTGCAATGACCTGGCAGACCACTTTAAAAAAAAAAATCAATGACATCCGACAAACCATTCAACAGGGACCAACCAACAGCAACATACAACCAAACGAACCTAACTCAGAACCTCAGCACAAACTCAAAAACTTTCCTAAAATATCAGCAGAGGCATTTGCAATGCTGGTAAAACACAGCAAGAAAGCTGGTTCACACATGGATCCCTGTCCCCCGGACATCTACAAATCAATCCTTTCACAAGGAACGCCATCAGAATATTACAAAAACCTTCTAAATCTATCACTAACAACAGGAACCGTGCTGAGGATCTTCAAATCAGCTTACATCAAACCACTTCTAAAAAATGCAGCGGCAACGTAGATGACATCTCCAACTACAGACCGATCTCAAACATTCTCTACCCGGCAAAACTACTTGAAACCTACGTATACAAACTAACCCAAGAATATGTTGAAAAACACCACCTACTAGACCAAGCTCAAGTCGGTGTCAGACCCACAAAGGAACAGAAACAGCACTACTATCCATCTGGGACGACCTAAAAATGAACACAGACTCCAACACAACCTCAGCTCTTATTCTGCTCGACCTCTCTGCAGCCTTTGACCCAGTTAGCCACGACACCCAAACCAAAAGATTAGAAGACATAGGCATAACAGAAACAGCACTACGCTGGACTAAATCATTCCTAGCAGACAGAAAAGAAACAATGCCGCAGGAGTGTTGCATAACCCGAAGGGCATGACTTGATATTCAAGCAAGCCGTACTTAGTACGGAAGGCTTTTTTCCATTCATCTCCTTTTCTGACTCGGACCAGGTGGTACGCTCCTCGAAGGTCCAATTTGGTATAAATCTGGCCATCTTTAACTTGGTCAAGCATCTCAGGGATAAGTGGCAAGGGGTAGCAGTTCTTCACGGTGATCTGGTTCAATGCGTGGTAGTCAATACAGGTTCTCAAGTCTCCTTCCTTTTTCGGTACGAAGAACAAAGGACTGGCTGCAGGGGACTTCAAAGGATGGATAAATCCGTTTGCAATGTACTGGTCTAATTCTAAATAGGATTTCAAATGAAGGTTTTCTGGTTCTGTGAGAGCGTAGATCGTGCCGCAAGGGATTTGTGCACCAGGAACAAGGTCGATCTGACAGTCATAGGGCCTGTTCAGCGGCAATGTATTGGCTTGGTCCTTTCAGAAAACATCCTGGAAATCATGGTATTCACTTGGCAAGGTATTAGTTGCTCCCAGGGTTGATACTGTCGCTCCGGAAGTCATGGGGATACAGACATCGGGTTTCTCCTCTTGGTAATAGCAGGGGAGCAGTCACCGGGGAAGGTTAATTTCCGTGCCCTCTAGTCTATCAGAGGGTTGTGAGCAACCAACCATGGCATCCCTAGTATTAGCCTGAACTGAGGTGCCTTGATGAGATCGAATGAAATAGACTCCCGATGTCCGTCCTGACACAGCAAGGTTACCTCTGTCTCAACTTCCAATCTGTGGGACCGGGAGGTGTGGAGCTGGCCTGTTGTTATAAGGCCCACTTCTAAGGGCCATATGTGCTCCCTGTCCGCTACCAGGATGAAACGACTGCCACCACCTGACTTTCCCCGAGGTTGCTACCTCACTCCGCTATGAAACTGGACTACCAAGACTCGCCTACTTCCCTCATCATGGGTTAGTTCCCTCCTTCAATTTGCCCTTTCCATCCCTTCTTGGGACCTTCACTCTCTTTTCTGCTTGTTCTAACATGTTTCCCAGCTATGCTCTCTAATGCACTAGTTTCAGCACTCACCTCCAACTTCTGATGCATCCCGCATTTCTTCACCATCGCCTTAGTATTTAACTTTGAAAGTCAAATTTGTGTGTGTTTTATATTTAACTTTGGCCATAAATTGTAACGTGCTAGCCCAGCGACTGTGCCATACCGCTCTACTTGCATACTTCTCCCACTGCCTCCTCTCTCCACTCACCCATGGTGCTATCTGTTTCTCCAATCTATTCCAACTGCTTCTCTATCAACTATCCTTCCCTTCTCACTACGTCTGATAAGAAGAAATTTAAAAAGGATATCTTGGCCTTCAACCCAGGTCTCCCCATTGCTGATACCTATTTGAGCGCCTGTTCCAGACAGACCCTCACTGACATCCTCTTTGTCGTTCCTTCGCCAGATCTATGGACCCCTCTTATGATTTCTGTGCCCCGTCCTGTCTCCTCCTCTCCCATTAATGGTGGAACCCGCTGGGAAGTCCTCATGCATTCCTTTGACTCCTCCAGAGTCATCATTAATGTCTACTTAAATGGCACTGTCATGGTGCAAGGCCCTCAGGCCAATCTCCTCCTCTTTGATAGGCGGTTAGTGCCTCATCAACTTCCTTTCATCTCCAGCTGTCCCCTCCTCTCCTCCTTTGGCTACCTTACCCTCTCTTCCCTCCTCTTCTGCCCCACCTCAGGCTCCCTCCACACCTCTGCAGGGCATAACTTTGATTTGTACCCCTCCTGTGTAGGTCTTTTAGGCTGGAACCCTTCTTCATCTTGCCACTCTCAACTCTTGCTCTGCTGTCAAGAACTCCTCTGACATCTGCCACCTCTTAGAAGAACTAGACCTTAATGTCCTCAGTCTTACCGAGACATGGTTTACGGCCAGCTCTGTCACACGCTTTGACACCCTCCTCCCTACAAGATCCTCTCCGCGCCCAGATCCATCTCTCCCAGAGGGGGTGTAGCTCTGATCTTTCCTTAATGGATTCCTGCCTCTATCATCCGCACTCAGACTTACTCCTCTTTTGAATGCCTTGTCTGCAGGCTATCTCTCTCTCCTTGCTACTCTCTTACTGCTGCTACTCTCCACCGGCCCGAGGTCAAATCACCTCTTTTCTCTCTGAGTGGGAAGACATCTTCTCCTCCTTCCTGGCCTCGAGCACTCAACTCATCCTCCTTGGTGACCTCAAGATCCATCTCGATTCTCCCCGTTCCTCATCTGTGCTCTTTCGCGATCTCTGCGATTCCCTCTCTCTCTCTATCCTCCCCTACTGTCCGACTTACTCTGCAGGTCACACATTTGACATCTTGATCTCCTCTGGCCTCCCCCTCTCTATTCCTCTGACCACTCCTCTCTCCAGGAGTGATCACTGCCTCCTCTCCTCTCATCGATCCCTCTCTTCCCCCCAAGCCAAGCCTACTCCAAGATTGTCACCTACCTTCTCGGATGTCCGGCCCATGAAGCGTGAGTCAGTTGAGACTTTTGCTGCCACATTCTCCCTCTCTACCTCTGGCTGACTCACACCCTGACACAGCTTTGTCCCTGCTCTACTCCTCTTGCTACTCTTGATGCTCTTGCCCCTGTCGTGAGAACTTATTTGAAGTCCAAAGCCAAGTGCAATTTGTGGTTTGATTCCAACGTAGCTACACTTAAATATAATTGTGGGGCGGATGAGAGGAAATGGAGGGCTTCTTGTTCATCCTTTGACAAACTGGCCTGTCGCCTGCTCCAAAGTCAATACAGACTGTCTGTCCGCACCAAGTAGAGAGTCCAGATTCAAACCCATGTCTCTGCGGCATCTAACAACTCGGCCAAACTCTTTAAAATCTGCAAGGAGCTGGCCAACCCTGCTGCAGTCTGGACCCCTCCTCTTCCTTCCCAGGCTCTTTGCAATGCCCTTGCCCTTCACCTTATCTCTAAAACCCAGGACATCCTGTCCACCATCCCCTGCCCCTCCTCTTGCCTCTCTGTTTCTGCTTGCTGACCCTCCTACAGCCACCGCCCCACCTACTTTCTCATCCTTTCCTCTTTTCTCCCCTGAAAGTCGCTAGACAAGTCCGTTCTATGAAAGCCTCATCAAAAGAAGTTCAACCCTGTTCTTCTAAAACCATCAAAGACCACATTGATACCCTTGCTCCTGCCCTTGCCGATTTTTGCAACCTCTCCTTTTCCTTAGGGTCTTTCCCCTCCCCTCTGAAGCACTCCCTTGTGCATCTTCTCCTCAAGAAGAAACCCACTGCTGATCCTTCTTGTCCAGCTAACTATCGCCCAATTTCCATTACTCCCTTTTGCGGTAAACACCTGGAAAAGCTAGCCATTTCTCAGCTTAACCTTCATTCTGATTCTGTGGGCTCTCTCCATGACCACCAATCTGGCTTCAGAGCTGCTAGAAGCATGGAAACTGCTCTCTTGAACATCTGTGAAGACCTGCTCTCCAACCTTGACTCTAACATTCCCTCTGTCCTCATTCTACTCTATCTCTCTTCTGCCTTCAACCATCTCTGTGACAACCTGGGTATCACCGATCAGGTGCTGGCCTGGCCGACCTCTTTCCTCTCTGATCGACCCTCCCAGGTGCAACTTGAGTGTTTCCTATTATTTATCGCCCTCACTACCTTTGGTGTTCCCCAGGGGTCTAACCGTTCGCCCTGGCTTTTCAACCAATAACTGGCAACTCTCACCCACTGCATTGCCATATTCTGCTCAAATTTCCAGTGCCATGCTGATGACACTGAGCTCATTTTCAGGCTTCCCTCGGCCACCTCCTCTCCTTCTCTCATCTCTGATTGCCTAACTGCCATTCAAGATTGGTGTGCTGCCAACGAGCTTTGTCTAAATGCCAACAAGACTGAGATCCTCGTCATCGGTACACCTTCACCATCCTTTCCCCTCACTCTCTGGCTGGCCTCCCTTGGCCCTCTTCCTACCCCTACCTGCGAGGTTAAGAACCTCAGGGTCATTTTTGACTCCACACTTCCTTCTCCTCCCACGTCTCTGACGTCTCTAAAAAGTCAAACTTCCTACTGCACCTCCTCAGAGGTACTCTACCTTTCCTCTCCTTCCCCCAGAGGATCACTGTCTCCCAAGCTCTGGTTCTCTATGTTGGACTACTGTTTCAGCCTCTTTCTAAATCTACCTGCCTCCACTCTTCGCCCTTTACAACTAATCCAGAACAAGACTGCAAGACTTGTCCTTGGCCTCAAGCCCTGGGATCGTATCTCTCCATCTCTGAAATCTCTTCATTGGCTTCCAATGGATGCAAGGATAAAATGTAAAACCCTCTGCATTATCCACAAGGTTTTTGGGGCCTGGGTCCAAAGTACCTTCAATTTTCCCTCTGTAAATACCTCCCCTCTCAAGTTCTTTGCTCCTCTACCTCTAACTCCCTCCGGGTCCGTCAGTTTTCAAAGAAACAAGCTGGGGGTAGATCTCTGTCTTCGGCTGGTGCCTCCCTTTGGAACAGCCCCCTTGCCACTCTGAAACTTGAGGAGAGCCATCTCCGGTTCAGGAAGCACCTCAAGACCTTCCTCTTTGTTTCTGCCTTTGCCACCCTTCTCCCCTGCTGATCTGTTTTCTCTCTCGGCACTGTGCACCTGACCACCCTCTGTCGCCCGGGCCCAGGTACCTGCTCACCCTGCCACCCTCCTGCTTTGCCCCTGGACCACCCTTTGCAATAGGTTCTGTATCTGCAACCATACAGTCCCCCACCCCGCTTTTCTTCTGCACTTATCAGTTATTATCCTCTTGGCTAAACCCAGCACTGCCACTTGCTGACTGCACTAACACCGTTTATCGCCTCATTTATTTATTTATTTATTTATTTATTTGATTTATTATTATTTATCTGTTTCTCCTCTGTTCCACCCTTTTCCACTTCTCCCCCCTTCCATGCACCTTTCCCCTTTTTCCCTTCCCATGCACTTGCGCATTCTCAATGTCACTGTGCCTAGTAAGATCGTTGTTTTGTTCCTCCCCTCCCTTGCCTTGTTGCGCTCTGATACACTTGTGTATGAGCGCGATATAAATAAAATATCATATCATATCCTTCTGTGCTATCTCCCATCTAACAACAAAAAAAACGTGGTTACTTACCAAATAAGCAAAACAGAAAGGTGATGGCTGGAAGGTTTCAAATCATTCATAACCACTGGCACAGCTCTGGGCAACCCTCCAGACCATTGTTTTTCTGGTTGGACTTGTGTTGGTCAGTTGCTGTTTCCAGTCTGTGGCCAGACATTTTGCAGGCACTGGATGTCTGTGTTTTGGGGTTTAGGCCTCTCCGAGGTGCTCTGTCTGTTCACAGTTTAGCTTGAGTGATGTACAATAGTCCAGGTTGTTGTGTTGGACCTCTCGTTACTTTCGCAGTAATATGGTAATATGGGCTTATACATACTGATATTAACGCTACATATGGTGATCCATTCTTGTATGAAATGTACATCATATTACAGTGATTTCGGAACCATATTTTTCTTAGTGTACTGAGCAACAATGCTAAGTGATGCCACTTCCTGTTTTGTCAATGGGTGAAAGATTGTGTGCCATCACTTCCTGTGATGTTGCTTGGGGATGGAGTCAAATTTAATCATTTCCTGTGATGTCATCAGAGGTCAAGGGTCATCTGATGTCACTTCCGCTACCCCTGTCATTTTGGTGAAATTACATCCCTGGGAAAGCTGATGAGGTTATGGGAGACTGATAAACCCAAGCAGAGAGAATGCAAGCTCATCAGAGGGTCAAAGGGCTTCAAAGAGCCCAAAGATACTGTAAGACTTTTGAGACTGGAGAAGGCAACAAGGTTACGGGAGCCTGCTAAGCCTGAGTACAGAGGAAGCCTATCAGAGGGCAATAGGGCTTCTGAGATCCCCCAGAAATGTAGAGACTGTCAAGGCTGGGGAAGCCTAGGAGATTACAGGAGCCTGATAAACCCAAAGAGGGAGAAAGGAACCCTATCAGAGGGCCACAGGACTTCAGATAGCCCTGAGAAACTGGGAGACTTTAACATAATGGAAGTGAATGCTCCAAAGAAGTAATGCCATGGAGAGAGGAGGACAGCCACAAGGGTTATGGGAGCCTGGAAAACCTGAACAGACAGACGCTGTACCGAGGTCCTGCTAAAACAAGCATGATACAGGGATGGAGGACTTTTAGAAGTCCAACAAACCTGTAATGTAATGTTTATAATTGGGACGAGTATGAATCTAGAGGGTTTGAATATTTGCAAGCAAAACCACAACTCTGTCAACCACCAAGGGGGAAATATTGCAATGGTCTTAAAGAAACCTTGTTTTTCCTGTGGAAAAGGAAACCTTATGGAGTTATTGAAAGGTTAAAGCACAGAGCCTGCACAGAGGCCCGAGAACTGTATTATAAGGAATTGCGAACTTTGAGAAGGCTTGTTATTCCTGAGGAACAGGAAACCTTCTGGAGTTCATGAAGCAATGGTACACAGTATCCACAGAGAGGTTATGATCTGTGTTTTGTGACATTTAGGAACTTGTGAATCCTATGGACAAGAGATCCAAGTGATGTGGCCAGGAAGAAGCCTCCTTCTTACTTTTGAGGTTTCCTAAGTGGTAGGGCTAGTTAGACACTATGTTTTGGACTAAGATTCTTTTTTAGGCACCGTTAAATTTAGTTTATTAAGCAGGGAACATCACTCATAGTGGTAGTGCTATATAGGCATTTGTTCTTTTCTTTTTAATGAACACCCGTGAACATGCCGCTAATTACTTTGGCTCCTTCTTCTGGTTCACCACAGTACACTGTGTACTTTGAGGACATTTCAGCAACCTTTTACCAGATTTTCCTGTTGTCGTTAGACAGATATTGGCTTAAGGCAGAGTTGTAATTATAATTAAATGATATCCCACCCTGCAAAGACAGATACACTAGATGTGTTCATGTTTTGCTTTTTATTTATACTGTTGGCATCAGATTAGGAGTGTCATTGAGGTGTGGAGTGATACAAATTGTTGCTCATGATTTTAAAACGTTGTGTTTTCAAAAAACAAACAAATAACTAATGTTAAGTTGTTTTTCTCCTTTGAAGATATAGATGCTATACACATCTGAAAAAGCTACCCAAAATGAAATTTAACAGAACATTCTTAAAGCAAGTAAATCACAAATTGCAAAGATAATGGAAAATATATTTTTTGATAGAAAATCATGAAGAAATATATTTGCTTTATGAAGATACATATTGATGATATTAAAGGCAATTGAAAAGAAACCAAAAATGTTGCTTTGTATATACATAGGAGAAAAAAATCCCACATAAAACATATTCTCCCCAGTGAATATTTGTATTGTCCTTATGAAGGTGGTTTCCCATAATGTTGTGTTAAATCTTTAGCTGCTAAATAAAATGGTACTGAGATTTTTATGTTTTTTTCTTAATAGCAATTTATTAAACCAATTTGGATTCAGTCATAAAACGTCCATCCTATTTCTGCAGTGCAATAGCCCATTTACTGTAGAAGGAAGATAATTGTGGTACTGGATATGTAAAGTGTTTGTAGTGTCTTCCACACCTTTGTACTCAGAAAACAGTACTAAAGCACAGTGCTCGTTTGTTCACATGTACCTTTCTCTCACTCTCAAACAATTTAACTTTGGACTACACAGCTTTTCCCTGTATACCTATTATTAACATGCTAGATGACTCTTTATTCAACATTTCTTAAGTAATTACTGGTGTCTTTAAGTATATTGAACATTGTTTTTTTTTATTTTTACTACACTGATTTAAATATATGTTTCTTTCCATATTTTGTAGACGATTGATTGAAGATGCCTCCAAAGGAGTGGATGAAGCATATCATAAGAACTACTACTACACACATAGAAGTAGAGTTCCTAGTACACTTTCTGTAGAGAATGCTGTTTATGTTTTGAAAAAAATGAAATGTCTCTTCAGCGTTCCTGCATATTAATGTACAGTTATCTGAAACCTCAGAATCTGTAAACGAGGTCACCCGAATTAGGAAGCTACCTGGAACCACAAGTAATTTGAGGCAGTCAAAGCATATTTCAAAATCTAAACGTCAATTTCTTCAAAAGAGGTAGAAATAATGCATTGATCTGAAAAAAGTAGAGATGCACAGTAATTTTGGAGGAAAACATAGAATTAGGGAAATCCACAAAATTATTTTTTACCACCGGGTTTTTTTCTAATCTTTGGAAAACTGAAGCAGATTTGTCTTCAGCGATTCCTTTAAAGAAGTAAATTGGAATTGCTATCTAAAAAAGCCTTTAACATAAAAATGAAGCTGATAATTTTAAGGTTAAATTGATAGAGAAATCTCAGCAAACTAACAAAGGTTTCTTGCAGAAATGTAGATCTTTTAGAAACAATTAGTCAAGAAAATGTTTGCCTAGTTTTTGTGGGTATTTGCTTCATACTGCTCATATAAAGAGGTTTTTAAATGAAAAATGTTATCTTCATGAATCAGATGTGATTTGTAATTAGTGAAACAGGAAGAGAGTATACATTTTGAAATGACGCAATTCATGAATGAGAAAAAATAAAGAAGTGTTTAGGCAACAATAGAGCATAATTAGGGTACATTTGCACTTGCAACTTTCACAAAGAATTGTGTAGACTTTTAAAAGTATTTCTATTTTCTTTTCACAAAAATGGCAATGTGAGAAGACAAATTAAATTGATGGCTATGATGTTTGTGAATTGACTGGACTTCAAGGTCATTCTTTAGTATTTCTAGGAAAACTAAACTATCAGCATCAGTTCCAACAAATATGTCTGCTGAAAGTGCACCACTCTAAAATGCACTCTCTTTCTTGAAATATATGACTGCAAAACACCATGTTTGTCTCTTGCACTTTTCAATAAAGCATAGCCTACTGGCACTATAAAAAATATAAAGTCTAGAATCAAATAAACTGAGAAATGTTTTACTAAGTATGACCTTTAGATTGCAATGTCAACTGTTATAGCTGGACATGAAGACCCTATACTTTCCAAGCAAAGCATCCTTTAGAGGATTTGGCAAGGGAATGGCTGCCTTTGAATCTGCTGCCACTGAAAATCCTGACAATGTATGTGTGTTTCATGGACACACATTCTATGAATCAAAAATATAGAAAGTGGACATGTATCAAAATGTACATGTGAAGCTTGAACATCACTTTATCTCTATTTATATCTAAAAGAATGTTTTAATCTAACTGAAACTCAAATCATATGTACATATTGCTTAACTGTTTTCTTTAAAAGACATTACACCCTCTAGAAGTATTTTAAACAAGTGGCTACATTTCATGTTTCACTTGAAACCCTGAATATGTTTGAGGTGATTTCTTTGCACACAGTTCACCCTTTTCAGTTGGATGTTATACCACACACCAAATTGTCTAAGTTACATAGAAAACAGCTAGTGAAAAGCGTGAAGGTATACGTGGTGAATGTACCACATTTTATGAAGGAAATTGCACAGAACATGCGAGTGAACATTCAACCTGAGGATAACTTGTTGGTTTTGTCGAATTAAATTGACACAAAAGCTAAAACATATCTGTCAAGAGCTCATTGATGTTTGGAAAGTAAACAAAATGGAATATTTGGCAGAAGAGAATTAACTTTACCTTGAAATGTGAAACACACCAGAGGTTTCTCTTCTTGTAGTGCTTTTAAGAGAAATTTCCACAGAAGAGCAATTTCAGCAAATTACAGCCTTTAAATCCAACACTTTTTTTATTCATTGCACTGTTCATCCATTACATTCCTATGAAGTTGTGGGTCATACTCCTAAACTGTATCAAAATTGACAAGCTAAAGGTTCACCAATAAGTGTATGCAGAAGAAGAGTCTGGAGGCTCAATGTTTTCTAATGCTTTTCCCCACTGGAAAGACTGCAAGGATGGATGATCGCCAATTAGCCATTTCTGCTCCAGAATATTGTTGCACAGGATGTATTTTTGAGGACCCCAGTTTTTGGACAAACATAGAATATATCTTCCAGTTACTGTATGAATATGAATTTTATAATCTTTGCTATTCAGTGTCACAATTTATTACACGGCACACGCAGGCCAGGGATCTCCTTCCCCCACAATGAGTGTGGCGCACAATAAAAAATGTTTTTTTTTAAACTACGGATCCTTTTGAGAATGCCTCCAACACGTCTCGCACCCAACCTCCATAAACACCCTGTGTCACAATGCACTAGGAACCAGGCCGGTGTGTATCAATAAGATATGTTTTATGTATTATTTGATGTCAAATTAGAACCAACAAATTACAACAGCTCCCAATGTTGTGGAAACACAAAAATGCAATCACTTCTGGAAAACAACCAGGTTAAGATATACTGTCACAAATCCTTCCTTTTTAATGACAAAACAGAAGAAGAAGAATTCAACACACAATGATAGCACCCTAGTTAAGCACTCCCCCTGTGACACACAACCCCCAAACATCAATTGGACTTGATTCCTTTGAATGGAAGATAGTGGCAAGAAGTAGTAATACAAGGGGAACATCAGTTTTGATGTGCTACCCACAGAAACAAAATGGGGAGCCAGCAAAGAATGGGAAAATGTGTTTTTAGAGCACAATGGAAGAATGAGGTTCTTAATTATGTATCACAACTGCTTATGGAAAGAAATAGAAAGAGAGGGAATTTGTTTTGCTTGAACATGGAAAGACAGTCAGGGCTTTTAGGGAATACTAGTCAGCACACAAGGAGAAAATCGGTTTTAGGATATTCAACACATGGGAAATAGGAAAGAAAAGGCAAATGGAAATTCATTTTTTACCTCTCAATAAGAAAAGAGGAACAGAAGGGGAACATTGGTTTTTGGAATGTTAAGCACAATTTCAATGGGAAAGAAAATGCAAATGGGGATTTGTTTTTACTGATGCTTAAAATTACAGGTAAGCTCTGGGAAAGTGGGTAGATCACAAGCAGAAAATCGGTTTTGGGTTAAGATGACAGATGCAATGGGAGAATACAGCTGCAGAGGGAAATTCGTTTAACAGGGCACAATTGAAACACAGTGACAAATTTGTTTCTCAGATCACAATGGGATTAATTCTTTTGGTCAACACTTTATGACTATACCAGTTCACAAAACACTGGGAAAAGATGGTTGGTTTCAAAATACAACAACACAAATCCCGTGAAATAAATGGAGAAATTAATTTATTTGCTTAGAAAAATACAGTAAGGTTTACACAGGAAAATGGGGATTCTTCAAGGGGCAATGACTGAAATACAGGCAAATGGCGATTTTGTAAGGGGGAATTATCTAATGCAATGATACAAGAATACTGGGCCTACACAATCTATGGTTTCAGGTGTTTAGTTTACTTACAGGAGAGGTCTGGACTGGACATCAGGGAGTGACAAAGCACCACTGCTGGGACAGCCAATGGGGCAGTCAATGGCTTCCTCTTTCCTCCAAGGGGTCCCAAGTCAGCTACTAGGTCTCCTGGTTCCTCTGCAAGATTAGGGGCCTCATTCCGAGATTGGAGGCAGCCATGGCGCTATTTGCGCCATGGCTGCCTCCAATAACAGAACCGGCACCAGTCTTGTTCAATGGGGACTTACCGGTGGAGTCCGACCCTGGCGGGACCGGTAAGTCCCCATTGAACAAACCATTCCCCATCCCCATTTGAGCACCCATAGGGCTCAATGGGAATGGGGAGGGTGCTAATAACGGGCTCATGACTTGCAAGCCCGTTATTAGCACCCTGGTCCCTTAGCGGGGCCCGTAAGGGACGTGTGGTCAGACCACACGTTCCTTACGGTCCCCGCCAAGGGACCTTGGAATGGGGCAGTAAGGGATTACTGGCACGGGTCTTCTTACCGGTGCCCAGTACCCCTTACCGCCCAAGTCGTAATGACCCCCTAGGCCTCACTGTCAGTGCTGGGATGTTCCTCCAGATTTCTGGCAGCAGCTCACCTCAGGGATTAGTGCCAAGTGTCCTGATCTGAGGCATTGTTACTTAGTTATAGGGCAAATGACATCACTAATGTGTCATACTTCCCGCAGAAGGGATAGGTTAATGTTGAAAAGTCCACTCCCATCTGTGTGTTGATAGGTCTAGAAAATGTGGGAATGCTTTGGGACATCAGGGGAGGAGACCACTCCATCATCTTCCTTCAACAGGGGGGCTTGGGGTCTTGTTCAGGGACATAGACATCTCACTGCATGACAAGTGCCCTTAATGTTCATATTTTGACAAATATGAAGGCATTTGTTAAACCTGTATTTTACTGCGAGTCAAATAACACTACTCAGGAGTTTGTATGTCATTCCTGTGCAGAGCTATAGTTTTTCTTCATTTAGTCCAGAATTATATCAGTGAAAAATGTGTCCCTTGGTGGGCGGTATATGAATAATATTTTACATGTTTTATCACATTTTTACATCACTGGTAAACACAATAAAGCTCCTGTCACCTTTTCCTGAATAACTTCATTTGTGTGTACTTTACAAAAATCGTTTTTGGATGCACAGAAGGGTTTAATTGACACCTTTCCAGAAAGCTTACAATGAATCTTGTGAGATAAATATTGTCAATTTTACACGATGAAAACAATGGCCCTCATTACAAATCAGGCGGTCCGGAAATAACGGTGGCGGTAAACCCGCCGCCACCTTTGTTTCCGGACCGCCTGAACCCGACTCCTGCAGGGGGGAGGTGTTGTTCCCACCAGGTCTGAACTGGCGGGTTTAACACCGCCTGCCTGCAGGCGGACGAGGAAACACTGGCAGCATCACAAGATGCTGCTGGTGTTTCCATGATCCCCATTCCCATTGAGTCCCATAGGACTCAATGGGAATTGGGATTAACACCATTCCGCCTCCTTGATTCCCGGGAAACCGGGGTTGTAATGCCCCGGTAATTCTGGGAATCACGGAGGTGGAATGGTAATACGAGTCTGGCGGTAACCAGGCGGTTTTACCGCCTCGGTTACCGCTAGACTCATAATGAGGCCCACTGTCTCCCATGTAATACAACGGACAGTCAAACCCACTCATTGGCCCTGGCCCCACCTTCCTGGAGCACATGACACTAGCAGAGGTCTGTGTTTAGATTAGCCTGCACATTTCAAAGGCTAATGACAAGCAAATGTATGTTTTTATTGCAGCTTGTGGGGCCCGGGGTCATGAAACTGGAGAGCAGATCTATCTTTATCTCATCCACACTGCACATTTGATCTCTATAAGTATTTAAGTTGCATTTTTAAGTGAAGGCACTTGATGGATGAAGGGGCTTAAATCCCCATAACAATGGGGCATTGGAATCCAGTTTCACATGTGAAGAAATCACAAGCAGAGAAAGAAAAAAACAATGGCAAGCAACACCGAGCCTTTCAACACTAAGCTGTACATGCCTTTTTTAACTTCACATTTTCACTTTAAAATAAACTCTTGAAATGCACACAAGCTTAACAGGTCTATGTGTCAATGTTCCCTGCATACAGGGGTTAAATGAGGGCATCATAATAGAGGTTTTGGTGCACTTCTGGCTTTGCAGATTGTCACTTTAGAGGCAAAATCGAAATGTCATTTTGTTGCTTTCCACCTCTGAACGGACTCCATTTTAAACCCAGTTCAGCATCCCCTTACAGATTCTGTACACTTTTGTTTCCTCTGTGATGAGCTCAGCATAGCCAGTAATCAAGTTCATATTTGAAAGTCTTGTACACATTTTGATGAGCATATTTTTTAGTTTAAAGGGAAAAACGTAATTACTCAATTTTATTTAAAGTTCATGACAGAAAGTGTTCTGTCCACTGCAATTGCTGCACACAATGCTGACATCCCATTGAGGGTTCTGTGGATTAGCTACAATATCTTTGCCATGTGTCTTTTGCTTTCTTTGTGAATAGCAGTTCGCCTCTCTCCATATTTTACACTTTTATCAACTTTCCTTTTCTTTTGATTTGAAAGTGCAGGGCCTTACATCAGACCTTATTTCTTGCCTCCCAGGGATATTTCACCCCACAGATTAACTCCTCCAAGCTTTTTGTTGTATTTATGCAGAGAGAAGAGCAACGAGAGAGTGGGGTGTCCATTTCACGTTGCCTGGGTTCGTCCCAGGAATCTCCTTTAGAGCATGCCTGCTCTTGTGTTTGTTCCAGGACTATCCTTCAGAGCGTGTTTGCTCTTTTCCTGGTCCTGATGGAGTGATGCTCTGGTCGGTCTCCCACTCTTTTTGGATTTTTATTTTTCCATTTGTTTTTTTATGTCATGGGCCTCACCCGTTCCACCGGCTCCCCTCTGGCCTGTAGAGACAAGGAGTTATTTAATCTGCCAAGAAGAAAGTAGAGATTAAGTATTTCCTACAATACTATTTTCCAAGGTAGGGACGTGAAAATAGACAACAAAAGAACAAGAGGCGCAAACCATATATACATTACAAACATTTTTTTCTTACATTCCAATCCTTCATAATCATTTCAAAATAAGAATAATTATTCTACTCTCTGTAAATGTATGCTTTTCTTTGTCTAGGTTTCAATTCTTTTACCTCCACTCTTCAGATGGTTCCTGGGATCTAACCTCACCGGGTTCTTCAATCAGTTGCAAGTTATGACTGGGATGACAGCTCTTCAACTGATTGATGTGAACCCATTTCTCTTCCGTTTGTTCTCTTTTAGGGATTCAGATCTCATAGGCGACAGGTGAGATTTTATCTACAATTTCAAAGCCGCCTCTCCAGGAGGATAGGAACTTATGCTCTTTGGTCTGGTTCCTTTGAAAATTGTACAAGTAGACCATGTCTCCTACTTGGTACTCTTTCTTAGTGGTCTTTAAATCGTAGTGGGTTTTCATCCCCTCTGCCGACTTTTCCAGATTTCGTTGAGTGTACGCAAAAGCAGACTGAAGGTTTTTTTTGCAAATTCTTAATGTACTCATGGGTCATGGACACATTGATCAGGGTCTGCTCTTGAGTTCTGTGGAGCACATGCTGAAGTAGCACCATTTTTCATCCAGTCATGAGCTTGAATAGAGACATTCGCTCTCATTACGACCCAGGCGGTAAGTTACCGCCTGGGTCGTACCCTTACCACCATGGTGTAAACTATGATTTACCGCCCCATTCCAAGGTGAGTGGGGCGGTAAATCCCCATTTCCCATTTTACCCTTCCCCATTCCCATTTTTGCCCCATAGGGCATAATGGGAGTGGGGAAGGTGCTACTTACGCCACCGTAAATTACGGTGGCGTAATTAGCACCATGGTCCCTTAGCACCATGGATTTTAACGGCTGCAAAAAGCAGGCGTTAATATCACCATGGCGCTAACAGACCTTGTAATCAGGTTGTAAGGGGTTAACGGCGCCGTAAACGGCGCCGACCCTTAACGCCTGATTCGTAATGAGGCCCATTGTTGTCACAGGAGATGGTGTAGACCTGATGTCCATCAGGACAAGCGGTAATCAGATGTTCCAACTAGGTCCAGAGTCTGCCACAAACTTCTTTAGGAGGCCCACCATCGTTTTACTTTACCTCTCAACTCCCCCACTCTAAGGCTAGGCAGTAGGCAATATGAAGGTTTCTCTTTACCCCAAGTATATCTCCCACATTTTTGTCAACACCTCATCGGTAAAGTGACTTCCTCGGCCCGACTCAATCCTTTGGGGAAGGCCGAAACACAAAAAGATGTGATTGATCATCAGGGAAGCTGCTGTTTCTGCCTTGCAATTTGGGCCTGGGAGACATGCCACCCACTTGGTAAAGAGGAATGTCATGGTTAACATGTACTTGTTTCCTCTAGAGGAGCGAAATCTACTTGCAAATATGACCAAAGCAGTGTCATCCTCGTTTTCTGAAGGGGAGCTCTGTGTGAGAGGGAACTTGACTGAAATTGTGCACACACAAGACACCCCTTCAAGTATTGGTCGAGGTCCTGACCCATGTGTGGCGAGTATGCGACCTCTCGCAAGATTTCCAAAGTTGTATGAAACCCCCTATGACCGGCTGTGGCCGCATCATGGGCGTGACTTAACATCAGGCTTCAGAATGAGGTAGGTACCACCCACTGGTCACATCCAAAGATGGATCTCCATATCAACAAACCGTCTTGGATTCAGGACATTCTGGAAAACTTCATCAACACCTGGAGATCCTCTTTCCCAATGTAATCGGATTCAGTCAGAGGAAAATTCACAGGGTCTTCAATGTATTGATAACATTTCCCAATAATCATATCCCCTTTTTGTGCCATAATCAAATTCACATCTGGGGTTTCCTTACTCCACTGGCAGTTGAGAGTTGATTTTAGGCAAGTGTTTGGGACCTGTTGACAGCAACGACCTGGATTTCCCCCAACATGATCTTGATCTCTACAGGGACTCAATCTCTATGAGATTGCTATCGATGGCTCTGGTTTTGGCCAACTGGTCAGCCAAGTCATTTCCTGTTTTGTCTGGTCCCTCTACTCTGGAGTGACCTTTAATCCTTTTCCAGTAGATGGTCATCTCGTTAGAGGTGACCAGATTATCAATGGATTGTATCAATTTCCCATGCTTGGCGGCTTGTTATTTGCACACAGCATGCCTCGATTTTTCCAATTTACCAGGTGCTCCACGAACCCATTCCTGACATAATCTGAATCAGTGAGGATGGCTTGATGTATCGCTATCAACTCTGCCACCTGACTACTTCAGGGACCGATCTTGTACCCAGCAGAGGGCTCTGGGGCATCATTCAACCAGGCATTCCCAATGCCAATCACTAGTTCCCTTTTCCTGTGGTTGTCAACATGGTAGGAGCACCCATCCACATAAACTGTGGGTATCCCCTGGCATGCCTCTTCCTCATAGACTTTGTGCAGGGAAGTAAGGTATGCCTCCATGTTGTCTTGGATTTTTAGACTTTCGTTCTCGAGACAGTTTTCTTGAGCACAGTCATGCAAGTCAGCCAAACCTTGTGTGCCCATATCTGACCTACATGGGAAAGCCTTGTAGTCAGGTCTTTCTAAGAAGAACTCCTTGTTTTTGATGGGGTAAACCAAACAAGGATCTTAGGAAAGGCTTCTCTTCAGTTGTTTTACTGCCTCGGCTTGCTCTGGACCCCCCTCCCACTTGACCACGTCCTTTAGTAAAAGGACCTCTGCATAGTCCTCTATGAACTTCCTACTTTAAATAGTGAGTCCAAGAAGGGTTTGTAGTTCACGCAGCGTTGTCGGGTCTTTCAATTTCAGTAAGGCTTCCACCTTTTACGCCTGACGACTGAAACCCTCAGGGGTAATTTCATGGCCTAGGAGGTTCACATGGGTCTTACACCACTGTGCCTTCTGGAAGGACAGTTTTTCTCTGGCTTTCTTCAACTGGGTCAGAACATAGCGCATTTCGGCTATGTGTTCCTCCACAGTTGAGCTTTTGATTAGAACATAATCTACATAGGCCAGGTTTCCTCTTTCGCGCAAGTCGGGCATGGCCTTATGCAGAAACGTGTTAAATTGTTGCCAGAGTTTATGTATCTAAAGGGGGTTTGGGTCCACTGTATTGCTGCCCCCGAAAGTAAAGTCAAGCTTGTACTGGTCTTCCCTACTCACGGGTACTATCCAGTAACCATTGGTCAGGTCAATGGCGATATACACCGTTGACCCTTGGATCTGTGCCAGTCCCTGATCGATGTAGGGAAGAGGCCATCTCGACATGTTCACCCATTTTTCAACTCCCTAAGGTCTGCGCAAAGTCTCCATTGGCCATTGGGTTTTAGTATCCCCAGTACAGGGTTATTAAAGGTACTGTGGACTGGACAAATGATCCCACGGGATTCTAAGTTCCTTATAATCTCTGTGAGTGATTCCATAGACACGAGGGGCAACCGGTATTGCTTCACAAATAGGGGAGTCATCCCAGGGTCCGTTGGTATGGAGGTGGAATGTATCTCGGTGCGACCACAGTCGTACGAGCCCATGGCAAAGGTCTCTTCAAAATGCAAAAACATCTGTTTCAGCTTCTGCTTTTGCTTCTCGGTCTCACAGGCATCAGCGAGGTTGATTAGGTTCTCAACCATCTGCCTGAAGCCCAGAAATACCTCGGGTTTTGTAATTTCTGCAGTATCCTCCAGTTGAGTGGAGAGATCTCTTGTTATGGTGTTGGCCTGGACAGGAGGTTTCAGGGAGGGGAGGCAGTCGCTGTTGACTTGAAATACCACCTCATCCTTCCTGAGGTCACAGGTTACCTCTTCCCCACCATAAGCGCAGGTGAAAATATTTTCCAGAGGTATGTCGTCCTCACAATTGTAATAGTCATTTGGAATCTGTCCCATGATCTAATTCCCTAAGTGAATCAAAAAATGTTGGGCATCAACCGCCATTCCAATAAAGGTGTCTGTGCCCAGAGTGATACTCCTAGGGCCGCTGTTATCCACCAATATTCAAATGGTGTCCTGTTATAGGTCAACTAGTGGGTCGGGTTCAGATACAATCCCTGCTGTTGGAGGTGATGATACAAATGTATATAAGTGTCCTGGTTTTTGAGGTTCTGTCCTCGCTTAATTTTTAGGGGAATAGTGAATTGTCATACCAGTTCTGGGATGGTGACCTCTTCTCCAGTTTGAACTTCAACTACATACAGCAGCAATTGAGCTGTCTGAAATGTTTTCTCAGGATTGTCAAAGCCCATGGGATTATCCCCCAATTGGGACCAGGCTTTGTAGTTAATTAGGCCCAAATTAATTGCAAATCGATTGAGAATGTCACTGCCTAATGCCTAAGTAAAATGCAGAGGAGAGGGGACATCGCCCACAACCCAGCAATTATGATCTATGCTTTTGTCACCAATGGACATTTTTAGCATATACCTGCTAGGCAGGAGATGATTCGAATTTGGAATTTCCAGGCATATTTCCCACTTATCAATCAACTTAAATGTGGGAATGGTCTGATCTTTCGGGAGTTTCCTGAATAACGCTTCGCTGATTAAGCTTTTTCCATTATTCAGGCATACTTTGGCGAGAACAGGCTCCTCCCCCTCATTTACCTGAATGGGGAGTAACAACTGTTCACCCTTTTTCTGGATATCAGCCAAAATTGGAGCTGGTTTTTCATCACCTTTTGTCATGGGATTTGGGTTTTCTTCAAATTGTCGATCTGTATACATTTTCAGGGTATTTCCTTCCAGTGTGGAATGCCACTTGAAACTGGGAGGAAGGAAGATCTTCAAAAACGGAGTAGGGTTCCCATCACCAGTTTGTTCTCCTACAGAGATGACAGTGATGTCAGGGACCTGATTGTTCCTAAAGCAGAATTCGATTTGGTCAGACTGCTGTCCAATGACATGGCCTGTGCATCTAAGCTTACTTAGTTTGTGCTTTGTTTCAGTTTTATTGCCCGGGTAGTCTGTGTCCAGAGGACCTTGTTCACACAGTCAATCAGGGGTGACAACCTTCGGAGGAGGTAATTCCTCAGGAGACAAGGTGTACCCTATGGAGTGACGACTATTACCAGTTGTTTCACCCTATGTCGCCCAATTTTGATCTCCAGATCCGCAGTCCCCCTAGACAGAAATGTTATTTCCTTTGAAGTTTTGGAGTTGTCCAGGAAGAGGTGTGATGGGAATTTCGTCACTCTCCCCCCTTCCTGAATTAATTTGGTCAAATGCCTTTTTGGACAGAAGGGTGGCTTGGCATCCTTTATCCACCAGCGCTAAAAATTCACAGTGGCCCTGTACCTTGACAGAGGCATACAATTGGCCTTCTCTCTCCTCAAGTGGGCAAAGGAAATGTGCATTTTGGGCCAGTTTAGCAGTTTAATTCTTTATTTTGAACTCTGACACTGTGTGATCTTGGGCAGTTTTCTGTGTCGGAGTCTGGAAATCTGTAAAGAAAATTTGGCACCAAGATATTTGTGGGATTTGTGAATCCCCTTTTTCCCCTGATTCTCTGCTGTCCGCCTTTTCCTGGAGACAGTCACTTGAACTGGTATGGGTGTTGATCCCTCATTGATTTAAGAGTCCTCTGGGTGAAATTTATGGGGGTCAGGAACTGGTGGCTCTGGGTTAGTCCCCATACTTGCCCAGTCTAAGTTAGGGTTTTTAGTGCTGAAAGCGGGGAGAGAGAGAAGGATTGTTTGGAAAGTTGGGGTTTGGAGGGTACCTAGGGAAGAAATTAAAATTGGAAGGTGGAATATTTCTTCCCTCCTGAGGGATGTTTTGTGGGAGGTTTGGAGGGAGGTTTGGAAGGAAGTTTTCTGGGGTCGTACTTACCTGATTGGATCCCCCCTTGTGCTGGGAGAGTCCATACATACCCCAAGATGGGTCTGTTACCCCTGTATCTGGCTAATATAGGTGGCAGAGTCAGGTGACGTGTTTGTTGGACACTTTGCCAGGCCACCACCCAATTGGGATTGATCAGAGGTCTCCTCTGCCTCTCATTTGGCTTATTAGAGGGAAGAGTATATGTAGGCCCCCCATTTCAAAGTCCAAAATGGGGGTATTCTTCACCTCCGCTACCTTGGCAGCAGCGGGGGTGTTGTATGATTTGGGATTTTTGGGATCATTTTTATTTTCAACTGACTTTTGGACCTTATTGATCTGGGTAGCCTGTTCTATTACCCAATCCAGGGTCCTTTGCTCATGGAAGTCCCTAAGCATTTGGGTCATTATATACTTAGGGAGGGCGTGAAAATAAGTATTAATAAACTCCCTGCTATTGGTGCGCACCAGTCTAGAGGTCTCGGCAAATGACCATTTCAGTTCCTGCACAAACTCTCTAGGTGCCTGGTCCTCATCGCACTGCCAGTTGTAGGCCACTTTGCGGGCCTCCTGAGGGTTCCTGTGCACAGAGAAGTGTTTCAAGATGGCCGCCTTGTAGGTAGACCATCTTTGTTGATCTTGATCCACCAGCCGAGTAAAGAAGCTGGAGTATTCCGTGGAGAAATGTGCACTTGACAAACTCCATGGAATTGTGATAATTTCTTATGCCAAATGACATCATCATCTGGTCACACAGCTCCAGATGCTCCCATACTGAGTATTTTGCATTTTTATGGTAGGGAGTCATGAAGCTTCTGATGGCTTTTATTTGCCGAATTGGGTCTTTTACCAGAGTTCTCTTTTGTTTGTCAGCCTTCTTTTTCCACTGCACCTGTGTCCATTTGCCCTCAGACTCAGAGCTGCTACTATTTGTGGTCCACTCCCTGTCCTCTAGGCACTACGTGCCTGCATGAGACTGGGATTCACCCCAGAATGTCGGTGTCTGGTCTCTTCTCCCCTGTGACACTGTGGGCTCTCTGGGTCACTTCCCCTGGGCTCCCCCTTTCGCACAGGGGAGTACTCATCTTCTTCCTCCCTTCTTCCGGGTGTGGTGGAGAACTCCCCCCACCCCCCTGTCTGGTTGAAGGTTTTCAAGATGCTCTTTGAGGCCTGGACTCTGATCCTTCTCTATCTGCAAAGCAGACCAAGTGGTCCCTTTGTAGTTTATGTTTCTGCCACTCCAACTCCCTGATCCTCTCATCATAGGAGCCCTCCTGGTCAGAAGTGCCTGCTAGTGTATGTTTAAATCTGTATAAAGATGAATATCTGTCAATGTCTGCTAGGGACTGGCCTTCTGGCTCAGTTGTACTAGGCCTGGTTGAGTCCAGTTGCCTCATGTTTCTCAGTTCTTGTGAATTGGTAGGCATGAAGTTAGCAGCACCCTGCGCATATAATGTGGTGAGTTGGCTTGAGGCCCCTGGTAAAGAGGACATCACACCGTGGTCAGAGGTTGCCCTTCCAGGCCCTAACTGTTCGGGGTTCCTCAAGGCCTACTTGTATCCATCATTTCCTTCTCCAATCTCTCTGATCTATCTTTCTGAGTCCCTATCTCTTGGTGGTATATAGAGGACTGAGCTCTGCTTTAGGGCTTGAGTAGCTTAAATGACCTTGCTTTGTGCCACTACCTGGCTATGGAGTCCCTTGTTCTCTTCACAAAGGGACTCATTTTCCCTCTATGCGACCTGTATTATCTGGGTATACTTAGACTTCTTCTTTGCAGGAGACTAATCTCCTCACTTTGTGCACTTTTGGTCTGTGTCGTCTCCTCTAGATCCATTTCTACTTGTCTCACATGTCCCATTCATTTTTCATGATCTACTCTCATATTAGTCAGTTCCTGAAAACATGACTTGCTTTTCTCCAGGTCTGTCTTTAACTGGCACACTTCCTGGCACAGGGCATTTTTTTCCTGACACAATGTGTTATTCTGTTCGCTGAGGGGATCTCTTTGCCATTTCATAGTGCTCAAATTCTGGTGCTCCTGATCAAATTCCGCCTGGGAATGGACCTCCTTTATGATTAACTGGTTATTCTCCTCTTTCAATTGGTTGGTCTGCATTTGAAATGTACAGATGTCCTCTAAGCAGGCTCTATTGTGCACCACTTGTTGACTCAATTTTAGTTGACTCTCTCTCAGGTTTTCAACGCCTTCTTGACATTCCTCCCTCAGAGCAGAAAATTGGGACTCTCTCTCTAAATTCTTTTTCTGCTATGCGGCTAACTCACCCTTTAGATTCTGGATTATGTTTTCTCCTCTACTCGCCTTAACTCTCTCTGTGCTAGATCCAAAAGTTCTGATTGATTTGTCATAGAGGCTACACTCTCGTGGTATCTCTCTTCCATGATCATCATATGGAAGTAAATATATGCGTTGAGCTGAGCCATTTTAATTTGCTCATCTTTAGTGGTCTGCGTCATATAAAAATCTGTCAGGGCTTGATGTAACAGGCCATTATCCTGCCACACAACCATATTTATAGAGGTAACCTCTTGCATCATTCTAGATTGACATGCTTCATGTTCCTGTTCTACCCTTTCACCTTTAATGAACAATTTGGATAGAAGGTGCTTTCGGGCCATGTTCATTTTATGTTGCTCATTATGAAATGTGTTCTGCACCTAATGGGTTCTCTATGCAAGGGTAACATCTCAACCCTGCTTACGCTTAGTTTGTAATCACAATATTTCATTTACACACACAGCCCTGACACCCAGGGTACAAGTATGGATGGCGCCTTCACAATGCAACCCAGCTTTCTGTCCACTAAATGTAACAATACCTTCAATGACTAGTCTGCTGTGCTGCACTGTCACGGGTGAAAACACTTTTCTCAATCACGGCACAAGCCACCAATTTGTCACGATTTATTACAGAGCACACACAGGCCAGGGATCTCTTTCCCCCTACAATGAGTGTGGCGCACAATAAAAATGCTTTGATTTTTTTATACTATGAATGCTCTTGAGAAGGCCTCCAACTCGTCTCACACCCAACCTCCACAAACACCCCGTGTCACAATGGACTAGGAACCAGGCCGGTGTGTATCAATAACATATTTATTAATTCATTATTTGATGTCAAATTAGAACCAACCAATTACAACAGCCACCAATGTTGTGGCAACACAAAAATGCACTGACTTCTGGAAAACGAACAAGTTAAGATATACTGTCACAAATCCTTCCTTTTTAATGATGAAACAGAAGAAGAACAATTCAAGACACAATGATAGCACACTAGTTAAGCACTCCCCCTGTGATACTCAACCCCCAAACATCAATTTGACTTGATTGATTCAAATCAAAGGCAGTGGCAGGGAGTAGGAATACAGGGGGAAAATCGGTTTTGGTGTGGTACCCACAGAAACAATATGGGGAGCCATAAAAGAATGGGAACATTAGTTTGTAGAGCACAATGGAAAAATGGGGCTCTTAATTATTTATCACAACTGATTATGGAAACAAATAGAAAGGCAAGGAATTTGTTTTGTTTACACTTAGAAAGACAGTCAGGACTTATAGAGAATACTAGTCAGCATACAGGGGAAAATCGGCTTTAGGATATTCAACACATGGGCAATGGGAAAGAAAAATGGAAATTCATTTTTACTGATGCTTAAAATGACAGGTAAGCTCTGGGAAAGTGGGTAGCTCTCAAGCGGAAAATCAGTTTTGGGTTAGGATGACAGATGCAATGGGAAAACACAGCTGCAGATGAAAATTTGTTTAGCAGAGCACAATTGAAACACAGGGACAGATTTGTTTCTCAGATCACAATGGGATTAATTCTGTTGGGCAACACTTTATAGCTATACCAGTTCACAAAACACTGGGAAAAGACTGTTGGTATCGAATTCCAACATTACAAATCCTGTGAAATAAATGGGGAAATTAATTGATTTGCTTCGAAAAATACACTAAGGATTTAAACAGGCAAATGGGGATTCTTCAAGAGGCAATGGCTGAAATACAGGCAAATGGGGATTTTGTAAGGGGGAATTATCTAATGCAATGCTACAAGAATACTGGGCCTACACATTCTATGGTTTCTGGGGTTTAGTTTACTTGCAGGAGAGGTTTGGACTGGACACCAGGGAGCATCAGAGCACCACTGCTGGGACAGCCAATGGGGGCAGTCAAGGATTTCCTTTTTCCTCAAAGGGGTCACAAGTCAGCTACCAGTTCTACTGACTACGCTGCAAGATTAGGCCTCACTGCTAGTGCTGGGATGTTCCTCCAGATTTCCGGCAGCAGTCCACCTCACGGGTAAGCGGCAAGTGTCCTGATCTGAGGTGGGGTTACTTAGTTATAGGGCAAAGGACATCACTAATGTGTCATAGTTCCTGCAGAAGGGATGGGTTAATGTTCAATAGTCCACTCCCATCTCTGTGTTGATAGGTATAGAAAATGTGGGAGTGCTTTGGGACACCAGGGTAGGAGACCACTCCATCATCTGCCCTTGACAGGGGGGCTTGGTCTGGTTTGGGGACATAGAAATCTCACTGCATGACAAGTGCCCTTAGTCTCTATATTTTCACACATATCAAGGCATTTTTTAAACCTATATTTTACTGTGAGTCAAATGACACTACTCAGGTTTCTGTTATTCCTGTGCAGAGCTATTGTTTTTCTTCAGAATTATATCAGTGAAAGATATGACCCTTGGTGGCCGGCATACGAATCATATTTTATCTGTTTTATTACATTTTTCATCACTGGTAAACACTGTCGCCTTTTCCTGAATAACTTCAGTTGTGTGTACCTTACAAAAATGGATGCCCAGAAGGGTTTAATTCAGACCTTTGCAGAAAGCCTACAACAAATCTTGTGGGATAAATATTGTCAATTTTACGCGATGAAAACCATATCTCCATTTTTACACAATGGATAGTGAACCCCACTCATTGGCCATGGCCCCCACCTTGTGGGGCAAATTACACTAGCAGAGGTCTGTGTTTAGATTAGCCTGCACCTTCCAAAGGCTAATGATCAACTAATGCATGTCTATATTGCAGCTTGTGGGGCCTGGGGTCATAAAACTGGAGAGCAGAACTGTCTTTATCTCGTCCACACCACACATTTGATCTCTACAAGTATTTAAGTTGTATTTTTACGAGAAGGCACTTGATGGATGAAGGGAGTCAGGCTTAAATGCCCATGACAACGGGCCTTGGAATCCAGTTTCACATGTGAAGAAATCACAATCAGAGAGAAAGAAAACAATGGCAAGCAACACCGGGCATTTCAACACAAGTTGAACAGGTCTACGTGTCACTGTAAATTGTTGCCTGCATTCGGGGGTTAAATAAGGGCATCATAATAAGATTTTTAGAGGCACCTCTGGCTTTGCAGATTGTCTCTTTAGAGGCAAAATCGAAATGTCATTCTGTTGCTTTCCACCTCTAAACAGATCCATTTTAAATCCAGTTCAGCATCCACTTATGATTCTGTACACTGTTGTTTCCTCTGTGATGGGCTCAGGATAGCCAGTAACCAAGTTACACACATTTTGATGAGCATTTTATTTAGTTTAAAGTGAAAATCAGAATTACTCAATTTTAATAAAAGTTCATGACAGAATTTGTGCTGCTCCACTGCAATTTCTGCACACAATATTGACATCCCATTGAGAGTTATGCGGATTAGCCAAAATATCTTTGCCATGTGGTTTTCGCTTTCTTTGTGAACGGCAGTTCGCCTCTCTCCATATTTTGTTCTTTTAGCAGCTTTCCTTTCCTTTTCATTTGAATGTGCAGGGCCTTATATACAACATTATTTCTGGCCTCCCAGTGCTATTTCACCTCACATCAGTGGCTCACACTCTCAGAATAGGCACATGTTTCCAAAATGTGATTGTCAGTGAGATGGAGGCAAACGTCCCATGTTTCTTTCACCATCTATTCTTAAATTGTGTTTTTTTTTGCTGTGAACAAAATTCTCCTTTATGTACAATTAAACACTTTTCTCCAGAGAAAAGAGTATCAATCCCATGGGGCACATCACCTTCATATGCTTTGGGTGGCCACGGATGATCCAAAGTTTGGAAAAGTTATTGACAGCTCTTTTATACCATCTACAGCAAAGCAAGTCATATTTGCTTTTAATACAGAAGCTAATAATTCAGGATCATGGCCCAAAGTGCAAAGATTCCGGACACACGAGTCTGGCAAATACTGCTGATATAAATATAACATCAAAGGGAAATATTATACTGTGCAGATTTGGATTTACAAGGTCAATATTTGTAGTTTTTCAGGAAAATACTGTTTGTCTTTCATCCATCATAATGTCACGAACAAATCTTCCAAAAACACAATTAACTCAAAAGTGATGAAAAGTCTGAATTCATAAATTACTGTAATCCAGCAATTGCTCAGCTTTCAAATGTAAATATTCATGGCCAGGGCTACACATTATTTCATAGAATACTTGACTAAAGCAGAAAAGAGCAATGCAAATGACGTTTGGGCACATTTGTCAGCAGACAAATGCATGAGTGAAAAACATCTAAGCTTTGGCATTACAATACTCTGTTATAGAGAGTGTTTTGTGCCTCAGATCGACTCACAAGCCTTTCTCTGTATAGAGGAAGCTTCAGCATTCATTGGCTCAGCCTTGATCCTGCCATTACTAGGAAACAAGTGCTAAAGCATATTACTGCCATTGAAGAATTATCTGAAAGGTTGCCTGAAAGTACAGAAATATTCAAAACCAAATTGATTGACACATATTATGCAAAGAGGTATAGTGCTTTTGAGGGCCTTTGCGTGTATAAAGTAGCGGGGAAAAACACATACCAGGTGTTGTGAAATCTGGATGCTTTGAATACAATGGTTTTCCTGGTTGCCTGGTGAGATACCACAAGTCATCCCTCATCAATCAGATCCATCAATGTTGCCAAATTGCATGAAAAAAGGAATTACTTTACCAATGTCAATTGATTTTTTCTTGACTTGGCCTAATGAGGAAGAGCTACTTAGATGTTGTGTTTGAAGCAGTGTTTGGGTAAAAGAAAGCAAAAATGTATTGCTCCAAATGTGACCAGTGTTTAAAGTTGATAGAAACAAAATGTGTCAAGAAGAAGTAATGGCAACACAAATAACAAAGGTGACTCTTGAGAGGGAGTGAAGAAAGTAGTTAGAATGTTCATGGTAATTGTCTAATGCAAACTGATGTTCAGCTTGTCATATAGGAAGTTGAACATGCTGTGAGACAAGCAAATGACCTAGATATTGAGTACATTGATATGTAGTCTAAAAACAGAAAAGTGAAAATATATGAGGACATTAATGATAGATTCATGCATGGCGTAAACCATGAACATAGTCATTGTTCTTGTGTGAAATATCTTTTCTTGCTGCATAATAGTGGATAGGCCAGAACAGGAAGAACCTTTATCATTCAAGCTATGAGATAGTTAGTCCAGTCACACATTGGCTACACTGTCTCTTGTGCTGTGACTGCCCCCAGATGTTTGGCAGTATTTAACATGGCAGGTGCCACTTTGCATCATTTGCTGATACTACCAATTGAACATGATAACAAGTTGAAATATAGGAAACCTTCGGCCAAGGAGGACAATAACTTGGATATGTCTTTCAAAATGTGAACATTTTGATTGTAGGTGAAATGACATGGTGTCTTCTATATTACTAGCTTTTGTTTTTTTGAGAATGCAAGACATTCTCGTTTTCAGAAGTCTCATAGAGTGAACCCCTGTGAAAGGACAATAAGTCTTCCATACATTTGGTCAAAAGAGATACTGAAATCTATTGGCAATGTAGGCAATTTTAATCTTTGGAATTATTTCACCTACAAAGAATTTACTGTCAATGTGAGGCAATCTGCAGATTTTGTGTGCACAGATATGTTTAAAAGTGGTTGTATTGGAGTGCTTCATGGTGGTGTTAAAAAACCTTTAGAGAGTAAACTAATTTCAAACATATCCAACGAAGGATGCAGTGTCCTCGAGTTATGCTTTATCTACAACTGAAAGGCATTCCATATGTTTGTTTGAAGTCTATCTTTGCAGAATGTGATACTTTTAATTATGTGATGAGATGAGCTCCAAGAATTAAACAGTTATAGAACTGAAATCTGCTCTTATCTTAGAAGGGTACACAATTCCCCTAGAAAAAGCAGGAGCTTTTAATTCAGTTTGAAAACTCTTTATCCCAAACAGCTGGACTGAAATCTGTTTTGAGACTTTGCATTACGTGCGAAGCTATATTAAAGTGTAACTGGGATGTGTAATTTGACCTGATGAATGGAGCAATGGGAAGAGTCTTTACTTTTGCCACATTTCCACATATTACGTTCATTGAGTATATTCTTCTGAAGATTGATTGCATGAGTGTTCCGCTTCTGGCTTGGAGAACGTCAGCACATTTTCTGATTCTTAAAGACCTTTTTGTGAAAAAGACAATTTCCTTTGTGCTCTGACTATACCACCCCAGTGCACAAATATCAAAGGTTGACTTTAGAGGCTGCACTGATTTATATAGACCACACTGTCTTTAAAGGTGGTATGCCATATTTGGCATTGGTTCATGTTAAAAGTATCATGTTAAAAATATAACAGTATTGTGTTCACTAAAACTTGATGACTCAAAGTGGCTGCAGACGTTGCATGTGTTGATGACTACAATTTGTTACATATGTTGTTTGCTCCACACCTTGGTTTGTTGCCTAGACCTGTAAGAGGTCTTGGTCAGAAAAATAAACAGACTCGGACTGAAATCAAGAAATAAGGTGCAGTTACCTGCTACTAAACCATTGGAAAGTAAAACTGCTGAAAATTCTCCTAAACATTCTTAGTATGCTGCTAGTAAAGAAAAAGGATTTGAATGTTACTCAAACTCAACCTCATATTTGGTGTTTCAAATGACAAGCTTGATTCACTCATTTAGTACAGTCTAAGAACAAACTCTTTCAGGAGGACTGACTGCTCTTAAAAAGTAAGTAGATAAAAAGCCAGGTCAAACACATAGTGCGTCCAGGATTCATTATTTAGTAGTTGCAGAATCTCGACACATATTTTTCCGAAATCACCCTACAGGATGCACATGAGTTTCTTCTCAGTATCCTGGAGGTGTTATAAGATGAGAGTGTGTCTATGGATTCTTTTATAGGATTGTTTTATGAGTGGATTAATGATCGCTCAGCTTGCCATCATCTAAATGTTTCAAATTCTTTTAAAATAGTTCTTTACCTTTCAGTATCAAATCAAGAAACTGTGCAGTTTTCAAATCTTGTGCTACATGCTAACTAGGAAATGATCTGTGCTGGCTGCAGTTTGTTAACTTCAATTTAATTTTCTATTAGAAATTTGAAGTGTCAAAAATATTTGATGATTATGCTGAACAGATATCGAGACAATGACATATTCATTAAAGCACACATTTGAAACTTATATAAAGGCCAGATATCCATTTCCCAAAAAATATGTGAGAGCCATTGGAATAATATTACATGAAGGAGTTTCTATTAATAGTTAACATTATACCACTTGGCTATGAAGACAAATAAATGTGTGTGAATGCTTCCATAGTTTCATACAAGTCAATCCAGATTGTTGAAGAATTTAAAGAATGCTTTCTTAATAGTATTGCAATCCAAATTTTCATTTGGGGTTCCAAAAGATAAGAAATGAAATGAAAAGAAGTATGAGAAAATAATGAATTCAATATACATCATAAACAGTATCATTATGAAGGAAACTATATTGCCATTTTATAGACTCATTTCCAATGTATATTAGCCAATTTTGCAAACCCACTACAATGTATACAAAATGGGCATCATCATGGGATTCTAAAGAGTGGTTTTTATTAGTGGGGTTGTGACTTAAATGAGGGTGCATACTTTTGCAATTTTTAGAAAACCATTTTCTCTAAAAACGTTCATGCTTTAAAATGTTTTTAAAACAGATACATGTGTTTAAAGTATTTGTAGTTATTAAAGAAAAACACATTCATTTGTTTTCAGTTACAAGTATTTGCTTTCTGCAATCCTCCATTTCTCCTTGTTAATGTAAAACATAAGCTATCTATTCACATATGGAGCAATTTTTTGTACTACTGGCGGGGTGTTTTAACATGTTACAAGTGTATTATTTCTGGGGATAGGACATGATATTTACAGATAATATTTCTACATAAAAAAGGAAATATATACAACACAGAGACAGGAATAATACTAATCAAAGTATTTCTAAAATGAACATGTTTTTCCACTGAAAAATCCTGTTTGTAAATTTCTTTACAAACATTTAAGGAAATTCGAAGTTATACAATTGCAATGTTCTTTATAAATGTGTAGGTGGCCCAATTGAGTATGCACTCATTCTAAGATATTTCTTTCCAAATAAACACAGACGTTTAGGGGTAATTCATAGAATTCAGCGCACAAGTTGTGCACGTGGCTGGTGCACAGTTTGCGCGTGCGGCAGTCTGCGCCAGCGGCTTGCGCCAAAACCCATTTCGGCGCACAGCGTATTCATGGATTCTAACATCCCTAAGAAGCCGAGTTTACAGCTCCCCAACCACGAAAACGCATGTAAAACTCCCTGCGCACCCCTTGCAATACACGTACCCCGCTCGCGCTAGGCCAATCGCGTGTAAAACTCCCTGCGCACCCCTCGGAATACACGTACCCCGCACGCGCTAGGCCAATCGCATGTAAAAATCCCCGCGCACCCCTTGCAATACACGTACCCCGCTTGCGCTAGGCCAATCGCGTGTAAAACCCCCTGCGCACCCCTCAGAATACACGTACCCCGCTCGCTCTAGGCCAATCGCGTGTAAAACTCCCCGCGCACCCCTCGCGATACACGTACCCCGCTCGCGCTAGGCCAATCGAGTGTAAAACTCCCCACGCACCCCTCGCAATACACGTACCCCACTCGTGCTAGGCCAATCATATGTAAAACTCCCCGCGCACCCCTAGGAATACACGTACCCCACTCATTTGCGAGAAGTTTCACATGCGATAGGCCTAGCGTGAGTAGGGTACGTGTATTACTGGGGTTCGCGGGGAGTTTCACATGTGGTAGGCCCTGTGCGAGCGGGACACATGTATTTCTGGGGTTCGCGGGGAGTTTCAAATGCGGTAGGCCCTGCACGAGCGGGTTACATGTATTACTGGGGTTCGCGGGAAGTTTCACATGCGATAGGCATTGGGCGAGCGGGGCACGTGTATTACTGGGGTTCGCTGGGAGTTTCACACACGGTAGGCCCTGTGCGAGCGGGGCACGTGTATTTCTGGGGTGCCCAAATTATTTGGCAGTGTGTGTCCTCCCAGGTGTGCCCTCACACCCCTCCCCAGGGCCTCCAGGCAGACCACAACACAGGTGAACACACTGCGCCCCTGGCCATGCCCCACAGGCAGCCCATCCACCCTGGTGAAGCTCCCCAGCCAGCCCACATGTCTCCACGCACAACTGAGCACTGGCTCATGTCCCCCCACCCACCCACCCACCTAGCAGTGAAGGGCACCTGTCAGCAGCCCCCCACTCATGTCCCCCCACCCACCCACCAGTGAAGGGCACCTGCCAGCAGGCCCCCACTCATGTTCCACCACCCACCCAGCAGTGAAGGGCACATGCCAGCATGCCCCCACTCATGTCCCCCCACCTCGCCCACCCAACCACCCATGAAGGACACCTGCCAGCAGGCCCCCACTCATGTCCCCCACCCACCCAGCAGTGAAGGGCACCGGCCAGCAGGCCTCACTCATGTCCCTCCACCCATAGCAGTGAAGGGCACATGCCAGCAGGCCCCCACTCATGTACAACCACCCACCCACCCGTGAAGGGCACCTGCCAGCAGGCCCCCACTCATGGCCCCCCACCCACCCACCAACCCAGCAGTGAAGGGCACCTACCAGCGGACTCCCACTCATGTCCCACCACCCACCCACCCGTGAAGGGCACCTGGCTGCAGGCCCCCACTCATGTCCCCCCACCCACCCAGGAGTGAAGGGCACCTGCCAGTAGGCCCTCACTCATGCCCCCCCACCCAGCAGTGAAGGGCACCTGCCAGCAGGCCACCACTCATGTCCCCCATTCACCCACCAACCCACCCGTGAAGGGCACCTGCCAGCATGCCCACACTCATGTCCACCCACCCACCCACCCAGCAGTGAAGGGCACCTGCCAGCACCCCCCCACTCATGTCCCCCCACCCATACACCCACCCACCAATGAAGGGCACCTGCCAGCAGGCCCCCACTCATGTCCCCCCACCCACCCAGCAGTGAAGGGCACCTGCCAGCATGCCCCCACTCATGTCCCCCCACCCACCCACCCGTGAAGGACACCTGCTAGCAGGCACCCACTCATGTCCCCCCACCCACCCAGCAGTGAAGGGCACCTGCCAGCAGGCCCCCACTCATGTCCCCCCACTGACCCAGCAGTGAAGGGCACCTGCCAGCAGGCCCCCACTCATGTCCCTCCACCAACCCACCCACCCGTGAAGGGCACCTGCCAGCAGGCCCCCACTCATGTCCCCCCACCCACCCATAGCAGTGAAGGGCACCTGCCAGCAGGCCCCCACTCATGCCCCCCTACCCACCCATCCAGCAGTGAAGGGCACCTACCAGCAGACCCCCACTCATGTAACCCGTCCCAACCCACCGGTGAAGGACACCTGCCTGCAGGCCCCCACTCATGTCCCCCCACCCACCAAGCAGTGAAGGGCACCTGCCAGCAGGCCCTCACTCATGCCCCCCCACCCAGCAGTGAAGGGCACCTGCCAGCAGGCCCCCACTCATGTCCCCCCACCAACCCACCCAGCAGTGAAGGGCACCTGCCAGCAGGCCCCCACCCATGTCCCCCCACCCATACACCCACCCACCAATGAAGGGCACCTGCCAGAAGGCCCCCACTCATGTCCCCCCACCCACCCAGCAGTGAAGGGCACCTGCCAGCATGCCCCCACTCATGTACCCCCACCAACCCACCCACCCACCCGTGAAGGGCACCTGCCAGCAGGGACGCACTCATGTCCCCCCACCCACCCAGCAGTGAAGGGCACCTGCCAGCAGGCCCCCACTCATGTCCCCCCACCCACCCTGCAGTGAAGGGCACCTGCCAGCAGGCCCACACTCATTTCCCTCCACCCACCCACCCGTGAAGGGCACCTGCCAGCAGGCCCCCACTCATGTCCCCCCACCCACCCAGCAGTGAAGGGCACCTGCCAGCAGGCCCCCACTCATGTCCCCCTCAACACGTCAACATGACCCACAATCATGGCCCTCATGGCACGCCACCCCTGCCCAAATAACCAACCAAGCATAACATACCCCCCACATTGAAATGGCCATTATATGAAACAATCCAAATGGCATGTATGTACATCAACACATGTCTGTCACACACACACAGTGGGTGCCAGTGAATGTGAAAACCCACATCGTGACATGAATGAAACCAATGAGAGAATACCACACATTGAAGTACGGGAAAAAATGTATTGAACAAAAAATGTGGTGAAACTAATTTAAACACCAAACAATGGACATAAGGAAAAAAATGCAGAATGTCACATAATGATAAGAAAAGGAAATCAGAATCCAAAATATATGAAATCAAAAATGTCTCCAAAGTCTCCCTCCAACAAAGCAAATCTAAACAGAAATGAAAAAGTAAAATCCATTGCTCCATGGAAAAATCAAAAAAGAAAATGCCGACAAATCCACAATCCAACTATTTACAAGGATGAAATCCTGGGTCCATGAGCCCAACTGTCCAAATGAAACCTACAAAAATACACTAACTAATGAAGAACTATGTACAAAAATGTGGGGTATTGTCCAAGGGCCCCAAAAAAAATGAAAACAAAAATGAAACCTAACACTAACTAACTAACTAACTATTTACAATGGCAGCGGGCTAGTCCGACGGCTCACTTTTTGATGTCCCGGGACAGGGCATCATCGAACTCCCGCTCAATGTCCTGGAGGCGGTCCTCATCCATGGCCCCGAGGGTTCGCTGGGATGATGACATGTTGACCTCCAACTCCCTGCGAATTGCCTCGATGCACTCGGCCCGCCTCAGTGCCCTCCGCGTCGAGTTCTCCGCCTTGACCATTGTGAGCCGTGCCTCTTCCGCCCGCTGCCACTCCGCATCTATGGCGTGGCCCAACCACTGCCACACGGAAGACACTTGTAATGCTGAGTCCTCCTGCCCTCTGGCCTATGCCTGCCCCTCCGATGTTGAAGGCCCCGAGCCATCATTGCTCCCACCATGTTGCTGCTGCTGCTGTGCTTGTGCCTGCACCCTGGCTCTTGCTGCATGCATGTCCTCCTCTGGCTGGGGTGCAGTTGTCGTGGTGGCCACCCCTGCTGGACGTCTGACTCCCGTCTGTGGCAGGGATGTGTCCTCCACCAGCCTGGCCGCTGGGTCAGAGGCAGCTCCACAGGGTACCCAGGTGATGCATGGTGGGAAGATGGCATGGAGGACGACTGGCGTGTAGGGTGTTCAGGTGAGGAGGGGGTCACAAGAAGGTCCAGCACACGGAGGAATCCAGCACTGGTGACCCGTCCCAGTAGGTCAATGCGGTCAAAGAGGCATCCGAGATGACGTGCAGTGTCTTCATGAAAACACTGCAGGTCACCTTGCATGCCCCGTTGACGCAACACTATACCAGCCAGGACAGGCTCAACCCGGTCCCGGATAGCCACGTCCGCAGGGAGCAGAAGGCCAGTTGTTGTGCGCCCATCCCCTCCCTCAAAACGGGTCTGGACGTAGGCATCGCTGCTGGTGCCGGATGATGCAGTCACAGGATCAGGGACAGGATTTCACACAGGCACCTCCGCGGTGGCCTGTGCTGCCTCCTGTCCCTGCCCCTGCACTGCACCACTAGCACCAGTGGAATCCCCAGACCCCGTGTGTGTCCCTTCCACGGCCTCCTCCTCCACCAAACCCCCCACCAACCTGGATGACTCCATGCCATCTTCCTCCGTCGGACCCTGTGGGGTCTCAGCTGCCCCTTCTGCTGCTGAGGAGTCCATCTCCGACCTCCGACTCTTGGACTTACCCTCGGCAGCTGCGGCCTGGGATGCGGCACAAGACTCCTCACTCCCCGAAGAGATGACAATCTGGGAGGGGAGCCGGGCCTTGCGTCTCCGGCTGGTGGTGCGATCCCTGCCGCTTTGCTCCACAGCACCCTCTCTGCTCTCTTCATCAGTTGACGCTGCAGACAGGGAGAGATAGAACACAGGCATCAGGGCACTGTACAATGGACTGATACACACATGACAGTTGTACATGAGTGGCAGTGTCAAACTTCAGACATGGCATCACACTCCCTAACACACATGTCATTTCTACTCACACACATGAGCAATTCCACAGCAATATTGCATCAGGCAGCACCATCCGTACACATACAACAGCATCAGCATCCGAAAGTGAGCCTGACATCACATGAAACACGGGGAGTGCACAACACATGCACACACACCAACACACTCACATGCATGTGTACATGTCCACCAACTGTCACAGTGATGAGATCGCCATCCATGTCACATCTGGCATTCAGCCTTATACATGTCAGTGCCACATGCATCCATGTTGCATCACAGTTGCACACTTGTCAAATACACTGTCAGGTGTATCGACCCACGTTCAAGTTATTATGCTGCAACATTTGGTGCTGTGGGCTTAGAAAATCCAAGATGGCTGAAAAGCCCACATTTGTGCCAGAATCCAGGAAAACCGCGCAGTTTTTGCGCTCACCAAAATGGTCGCCTGACCTGCCACCCACCAGTGCGAGCGTGATGGGCCAGAAGCGCGATGAGTGAAACGTGGTGCCAAAGGAAAAACAGCAGTGCCTGTTAGCTCAAAAAGCGCTTTGAAATCAGCTTTGTTTCTCTGGAATGCAAGCTCAAAATGCCTATTTCAATCATTGCAAGATATTCAAAAATCTTACTGATCACCAGCAGACGTCTGGTAGAATGAAGTCTTGTGTGCATACCAAATCTGGAAAGATGAAGAGCCTAAAATAATGTTCATAACAAAACTGGCTGAGCTGTGGATGTCAGCAGCTTAAGTGAAATTGGACTTAAAGCCACTAAAATCGAAATGTTTAAAATAAATGAGTGATTTACTTTGGAGTGTCACATAGGTTGCAACTGTGTAAATGTCATAGTTTTGAACTTAGAATCAGCATTCTAGCTGTATGTGTAAAAATTGTAAGTTTGATTTGAATGAAGAAAAACCGGAACAAAAGTGACATTTGGCTGAAGCCTGGCTTAAAGAGATTGAATTTTGCCCGGCAACTACCCCCAACAGGAGTTGAAACTTGCCCAGCAACTGCATTCACAGGCCTGGCTGCATTCTGCTGCCCCCACCAAAAGGAGATCACACCTCTCTGATTGAATCAGGGGAGGAGTACCTGGGACTGCAGGAAACAGAACAATGAACTTTCCTTGGCTCAGGCAAATGTTAAATCAGGGGGTCGTAAATGGCTTCCTCCCGGAAGGAAATGGGAGGGGTGCTGCCTCTGTGAGCCAGCTGAGCTTGGAGGCAGGGACGAACAAGGAATTCCCCATGTGCTTTGGGACCTAAACCACACCCATCTGGGCCAGAGCATAATTTTAGAAAGATGAATAATTCATAGTACATAATTGTCAAAATTATATCAATAATATCATCATTCCTGTGATTTTTCTGTGCACATTTTAAGAGGTGTTAGGACTCTGTGGTATGTTCTGGGGGTAGTAGCAGAAAATAGGGTATTACTCCAAATGTATATATGTTAAAAATCTGACACTTCATCATCTGATGCCCATATTCCTTGCGCACATTTGTGTAAATTCTGGAAAAGATTAGAGGTTGTGTTCTGGATGAAAAGGGCATAATTCTGTCAGAAGTGGACACAACATCTTACAAAGACAGGGATCGGATGGTTTGGTGCTACAGAAAATATGTTAACTGGACATATAATATTAGAAAAATTGTACATAGATAAATATGCATTTGGATCAAAAATAGATTTGTGTGCAAAGTGACAAGGGGAGGATTCTCTGACCCATAAACATACCTCATCACGATGACAGTCGATTTCCTTCCCCCAATCAAGGGAGAGAGGAGAACTTGGCCAATGATAAGTTGCGAGGGGCAGGCTTAGTTATGCCCACACACACACCCATTTTCAAAAGACATAAAAAGAGCCACTGAGACCCAAGGAGGGACATCCACTTTCCACTTCAAACTGATTTCTTGCGAAGCGCTTTGCCAGAAGACTCCAGAACCAGAACTTAGAATCCAGACTTCAGAACTTGCAGCAGAGAGGCCTAGTCCAAAAGCTGAATCCTTCTCAGCAGGCCTCAGATTCCAGCCACCTAACCAAACTAGTCAACAGCCGGGCTGTGCTGTTCGCTTCTGGTTAGAACTTTTGCCTGAACCAGAGATCCAGACCAGACCCAGACCAGACCACTGTGCAGTGCCAAGAACTTTTGCCAGAACCAGAGATCCAGACCAGCAGAGCAGAGAGAACCACAGCTAAACCTGTTGACCAGATCTGTGGCGAGGCCCATTCCTTCCAAAATTAGGAGTGAGTATCCTGCCAGAGCTGTGCAGAACCAATCTCTTAGTTTAAAATAATCTAATTCAAACCATTCCCACCTATTTAGAACTGCATAGAAATCATGTGTCCATTCTGTGATTTCAAACCTGTGAAAGTATCATTTGTCATTCTGAGCTTTACTTTATTTCTGAGAATCTACCTCCACTAAATTGTCTGTATCTTTGGAACTGCACGTGCTAGGAACGAGATTTAACGGTCATCTTAAAGACTTTCTACTCCTTTCCATAATCGCGCCCGACGCACTCGAAAAAAGTGCCACGAATTGCAATTTGACTCAAACTTCTTCACCTGTCAAAAATAGCTATCTTTTGCTTCCATTGCTGAAATTCATTTTCAACCTGATAATCCCTCATGAATCATTTCTAGTGATGACCTGAACTAATTCAAAGTGGATGTCACCCACCCTGAACCTCCTACAGGGAATTAAAATCATTTTTAGCGTATTTTCACTTCATTGCAAACCACATTTAAAAGTATTTTTGACTGTTTAAGAGCATACCGGTTGCTCTAAGCTTGCTAGGGGGGAACTAGAATTTGGATTGTATTTGATGATATTCCTGAAAATTGTGTGCTCTTTTCCATCTCTTTATATTGCATAGGGGGGGAGTGACTTGTCAAAAGAAAAAGTGATTATATTATCTCTTGTTGAAATCATATCAGTTTATTTCTGTGCTGCATTCTTTCCATCATTGCTTTTCCTTGAAACCATAAGAGTATTCTCAGCTACCTTATCCTCTCTATACCAACTCCTAAGTAATTAAAAAAGTGTGCTAGTGTAATATTATCCATTGTTAATCACTGTCATATTCATAAGTGTGCTATCAAATATTAATTTGGTCATAAAAGTGTGATATATATATTGTTTAATTTTTCAAATAAATCTTTTAATTTGCACAACAAACCTACTTCTTGGCTCAGTGAGGTCAGGGGGATTCAAAGAGAGGGGCGTAATACAAGGGTTTATCATCCAGATCTATGAACTTGTCATAAAAATATATTAATAAGGGCTTCCCTTGGGCATCCAGGACTAGGCATTGACTTAGTTGGAGTGCTGAATTGAAGTCACTTAACAACACACACATGCACACAGTGCAGATACATGCAGCTGGAACCACTATCCATGTGTCACACCACACCCATGCAACGTACATGCACAGCAATGCAAACTTGTGTGCTCCCACACCTGCATTTGGCCTGCATGCTTACCAATACATACACCATCCATGTGTCTCACACATGAGAGGACTCACATGTGTCAGCCTCACGCCCCTGTACATACACACCCATACATGGCCCTACAAAAACACATGTATAACCTGCACACTACTGGCACACCACACCACGCACAGCGTCCAATCAGCATGCATGTACACTTACCGCTCGACTCCAGATGGGTCTGGCTCTCAAGGACCTGGACGTGGAGCGCTGGGCGTATGCGTTCCAGGACCCTCATTTGGTGGTCTGACAGCTGGCCCCGGTGCCCCTTGGCATCCGCTGCCTTCAAGAGGCGCTGGGCCTTGTCGAGGGTTCTGGACCTTAAGTCCTCCCAGTGCTTCCGGACATGTTTGATGTCGCGGACTGCCACCCCCTCCTCGTTAATGGCAGTCACAATGTCCATCCAGATCCTGGTCCGTCCTTCATTGTCGGCGCATAAACTTCCAAAGAGGGCATCATACTGCCCCAGGACTTGCTCCATCAGGACACCAACTTCCCTGGCACTGAAGCTGGTGGCCCTCTGCCTCTCTGGCTGGGGGTTACCGGTGGTGCCAGATGGTGTTGTGCCCGACATGGCAACCCCAGATGCAGGTGTGGGTGGGCAACTGGGTCCTGGGGCTGGGCTGTGGAGTGATGGTATCCCAGTCGGGAGTCTTCGGTTCCAGCAGGGGTGGTCACAGCAACTGCACCCCTGGCTGACGTGCAGGCAGCAAATAGCAGGGCACGTGGGCAGCAGGCAGGCAGGCAGCAGCAGATGGCAGGTGGGAGCGTGCTCAGGGATCTTGGGGGCAGTAATTCGGCCTTCTGGGCAGGAGCGTGGTCTTCCGTGTGTTGTCGCGTGGCTAGCTTGATACGGAGTGATTTAGCACGTGAAAAAATTGCACGTCAGCGTGTAATTCGAGGAAAGGCCCTTAGCGCGTAAGCGCGTCTGTGACGTTACGCGCGCAGGTGTTTCCCTCATGACGGGTACATAGTGAATCAGCACGTGAAGACACAGCACATACGCAAATTCATTGGACCAAAGGCTCTTAGCGGGTAAGCGCGTCTGTGACGTGAGGTGCAAGGGCGTTTCCCTCAACACCGGTGCATGTTCATTGTACACGTGCAAAAACTGCACGTCCGAGTGTCAGCTCGTGTAATTGGAAGAAATGGCCTTAGCGCGTACACGCTTAAGTGACGTTGTACGTGTGGGCCGGTTGAAAAGGTACGTGTAGGACGCCATTTTCTTGTACGTGCTTTTCGTGGAGAGCGAGTGGGTGAATTTTGTACTTCTAGTCGGTTCACACTCGATTACTTCACAACGGTTCAAGTTCGTACTCCCTATTACCTCTGACAGCGTTCAATTCTTATTTTGGCCTGTTTCCTCAAACAGCGTTCACTTCTTCTTTTGTCCTGTTTCCTCAGACAGCGTACAATTCTTCTTTTGGCGGGGGTGTTGCCAACGCGCACACGCACGTCTTTTTCACGTTCTTTTTCCAGGCATACGGTGAGTCGCGCACGTATTTACCAACTGTGGTTGCCCCGTGTGTCGCGTACCCCTTTAGAGGTCATTGTAGGCTGCCTGTATTACGCGTACGCTTATTTCTGTGTTTCTGGGTGCCACAGCGTAGTGTGGGTTCATTTTTCCACGCACGTGGTCTATGAGGGGTTGCGTGCACGTTCATTTTTGTTTTCGGGGTGCCTGTGCATTGCGTGACCCTTCATCTTCCCCCAGGGGTCACAGACAGCCTTGCTAGAGCACTAGGGTACGAATTCCATCTAGTACCCTACCCCTTTCACCCCCAATTGCCCAGGACAATAGTTTACTGCTACTCCCATACACACAACAACATCAATGCCATGGTTGGGAGGAGACCAAGTGGTAAGGGAGGCAAAGGTGGCCGATCTCCAAAAGGTGGGCATGGTGGGCACGGTAGGGGACGTGGCCAGGATTTGCAGGGTGCCCCTAGACCCCCGTGTGTGGAGGACCAATCAGGGAAACCCATGCCACCCCCATGGTTGTGGGAAACGTAGCTGACACCATCCCAGCTCAGCCCTTGTTCGACCAGCCCATTTTGGCACCTGAACCGGCACAGGATGACTCCCAGGCTGACTTCCAGGTCAGCAGGTCTAAGCCACGTGTGGCGGTGCAAGTTGCTGTTACCAGACCACGTGGATCTGGGGCAGCAAAGTCATCTGCTGCCCCAAGTAGGCAAGGTGGGGAGGCAGCAGGGCAGCTGCAGCTCTATCCACCCCAGCTCTGAGTCTCCCAGCCGGGACAGTGTCAGTCCAGGTCCATCAAACCGACGTTGGCCCTGCCAACATCACCCTGCAGCCAATGCCTGCACCAAGACCTATGGTCATTGTGCATTCGTACACTCCTAGTAGCCAGTCCACCGGCACTTCTGCCCCTACTGACTAGAGCGGCGTAAGCCACTCAGGATCCGCACCACCTTTGAAAAAGAAGAAGAAGGGTGCTCTGGCACTACAGGCTGAGACCCCAGACACGGCTACACACTCCGGCACGTCAAGTAAGCCTAGCTTTAATAACGCCGAACTTGATGCACTTGTGTCCTATGTGTCGGCACATAGCCGCGAAATGGTGGTGACTGCAGGGTGCAAGACCACACCTGGTCAACGTAAGGCACAATGGCAAACCATCGCAGACATCATTAGTGCCCTTGGGTTTGTGAGGCGCATTGCTGATGATTGCTACAAGCGGTGCAATGACCTGAAACACAGAGCAAAGAACAAGCTGGCCTCAAATCATGCCTCTACTCTGGTGACTGGCGGTGGGTCTCCACCAGAGGACAACCAACTCACTGAACATGAGTCTGTTGCTGGAACCTTCGTCACAGAGGAACAGATCCCAGGCGTGGGAGACCTACCAGATTACGACGCATTGTCCGGTAAGTGCCCATGTGTGTGTAATCCATGTGTATGTTGTTTGGGTGACGGGCTCTGATTGAGTGCCAGGTGAGGGTGTGTACTCCTGAGTGGTATGGGTCACCCATGTGCTTCCTCCAAAACATTCACCGGCCTTGAATTTGGGTATGACAGTATCCCTTCTGCCCACAGTAGCCAATTAGCGCAACATTACTGCAGTTGCCCTTGAACTGTCATCTTGCAAGAACATTGTTCAGATTTTTTCAGGGTTCATTCAGGCTGATTGTTTCAATTCTCCCATTTTTGCAATGCATTTATCAGCCCTAATACCACATATGTGACATGCTTCTGTCATTGATTACACCCCACATTGGCCCACATTTGTTACCTTTACCATTCATTTTTGGGGTTTGAATGTGGTATATGATAGTTGTTTCCTGTCATGTTGAAGTGACCAACCATTGATGTGTACATCTGCCTGCTATCACTGTATTATTGTACACTGGATGTGTTGCAGTGTGTGGCACATGCATATTTTGTCACACTATGTATCATTTTTCATCTCATCATGTCCATCTCACATGGATGGGAGACAGTTCTAATTCACTGACATATGGCTGTACTTGTCAAATGTACCATGGCTATGCTACATGCTATCTGTGTGCTGGCATGTGTCATGTATGTTTATTGGACATGCCACTCACAGGCTAATGTGTGATGCCAGTGCTTCCCAGCATGCAGCAAATGTGTTGCTTTTCCATGTTGGTGTCCTCAGTGTCTGCTTTTTGCCTCCCCTTCCAACTCATTGACAGTGCATGCATGCCAGGGTTATAGTCATGTGGGACATGTGTAAATCATGTACTGGATCTCTGGCTTGTCAGGCCTATGTGTGTGCTATGGTGCTCATGCCTGTTTCCATTTTTTGTCTTTCATGTTTCTGCAGGTGATGACGCACTTGATGCTGTTGAGGTTGAGGAGATGGTGCAGACCCAGGAGGAATCTGAGCCACGACCGGACACCAGTGGGGGACATGGTGTGGTGGTGGTGAAAGCCCAATCTTACTGCAGACCATACTGTCCAGGGGTGTCTCTGGGTGCACCTCCCCAGGCCTCTATTCAGGTGCTGAATCGGATGATGAGACTTATGTGCAGTCGCAGGTGAGAGTTTCTGGCAGGGATTCTGTTCTGTCCAACCCACCTGCACCAGGGGTAGAACCCTCTATGGGGATGTCAGTGTTGGTAAGGGTCCACAATATGTGATCCTGTTCCTGGGCCAGCAGATCAGAGGGGGAATGCAGTCCTGCAGCCTCAGGCAGTGCCAGCACAGCAAGGTGCAGATCTCCTTGCCCCAAACAGGTGTGGTGCCCGCCAACGCGGTGGCCGTACGCCACCAGCCAATACTGTATGGGAAAACTCCATTTACAGTATGGCAGCCCAACAGGGAGCATCGGTTGAAATGATGGCTCAGGCAATGGAGAGGGTGGCCACTTCCATTCTCCCCCCTGAAAGGCAGATGGAGCAACAACAGCAGGCAACAGACTCCATTAGCCAATCACACAGGGAAGACATGTTGGTGTCCAACAGGGACCGACAGGCGGCACTGGAGACTCTGCACAAAGCCATATCTATAGAGTCACAGGGCCACAGGGAAGCCCTGAGGGTAGAACTCCATAACCTCAGGGAGACTCTGGGTGAACTTGAGGCTGCCCAAAATTTAAGGTCAGAACAGCAGCTGGAACAGCTCACACGTTCGCTCTCAGCTGAGCTGCAGGCAACTCAGGAGGAGATCCGGGCATCAAGGGAGGACATGCGTGCAGAAATGCAGGCAACCCGTCAGGTGCTGCATGGGGATCTCCGTACTATCATCCTCCAGAACAAGACCTTCCACACCTGCATGCTTGCTGCCATGGAGGACCATACCAGGGCTTTGCGTGGGCTGCCTCCCATAGCACCACCACCTCCTGAAGCAGCAGCAGAGGGTGATGAGAGTGACAGCAGCACTCCTCCCACACTAGCGTAGCCGTGCAGGCCATGAGGCCATGGAGGTATTTTTTTTTTCGCCACATCCACGCAGGTGGCTGTTGGTGTGCACCCTGTCCTCGAACCTCCTGGGTGGCCTCCCCCCCCTTGGCCCCCACATGGCCATTTTGATTTTTTTTTTGATTTTTTGTTTACAGTGTGTTGCCTTGTGTGGCTACCAGGGGCATCCGCTGTGTATTCCGGCTGGGCACATGCAGGCTTGTCCTGTGTTTGGGTTAGATGCTTGGGTTCCTGACACACACACCCCTCCTGCTTCCCGTTTCCATGGGCTTGCAAAGGGTGTGACCAAGTGACAGTGACTTACACAGTGACATTGGTCTCCCATGACCTGTGTGGGCAGACTGTAGTCATAACTGTGTGGACATCCCTAGTGGCGTTTGTTTTTGTATTGAACAGTTCATGGTGTATTGATATGTGCTTGTGCATTCATGTCTTTCTCCTTATTCGCAGGTACCTTCTTCATGTCTTCACAAGACCGTCTCCTTTGCAGATGCAGTTCATGTTGTATGCAGTACACTGACACATTTGCCTGACAGCAACACTCTGCAGTTGGAAGGGGTGGATGTTCTGGATAATTCAGGTTGTAAGACTTGCACTACTTTGAGTTTGTACTGTCATATTTTGGCAATGTTTCATGCTGTGTTGCTGTATTGTGTTGCTGGTAAGTATTTGGTCATGTGTGCCGTTTGTTATTGATTACTGGGAGCATATTGTCTGTGGCCTCTTTCCATTTGGGACAGTGCACTTTGTGACACTTGTGTCATGTGTTGTGCATTCCTTTGTTTGCTTTCACATTGCATGACATGCCATGGTGTGTTGGGTGGCGGACATGGGGAGGGGTTGGGTGACATAGCGCTATTTTCATGTTGCATTTTGCAAGGGGGTAGTCATTCATGCAGCAGAAATGTGTGTCTTTTTGTGACACAGCATTGGTTGTCTTTCGGTAGGTAGGGATGCACACACTCAGGCTGGCTGACCAATCTCAGGCTGGTATGGTTGTGACAGTTGACTGTCCCTTATGTCATCATCATTGATTGTCAGCTGGTATGTGCCAGGGCTGTGTGCACAGGGGTGTGATTTTAGATGAAGTAATTAGCCACCAGCTGCGTACGGGCTGCCTCACCACGTGCCGTTTCCCCTCCCATGTGCAGTGGCCGTGCATGTGGTTGGGGATGTGGGGGCACCACCATGTCCACCGGCAGGCCCCGGCGGGTTGCAACGTTGTGCAGGACACATGCTGCCACTACGATCCTACACACTACTGGGGGCGTGTATAGCAGCTGCCCACCAGAGCGGTCAAGGGAGCGAAAGCGTGACTTGAGCACTCCGAATGTGCGCTCCACTATGCCCCGGGTTGCAATATGGGCTGTGTTGTATCTTACCTCGGGTGGTGTGGTGGGGTTCCGAATTGGCGTCATCATGTGGGTGCTCAGAGGGTAGGCACTGTCCCCTGGGGAGGTGATGATGGGTATCATTAGTGGGGTTGTGACATTACTCAGTATCTGACATGCATGCATGTGCAGCAGCATTTATACTCACCAAGCAGCCATGTATCGCCATGCTGCCCAGCTTCTAGGTCCCGGTTTAGGGTTGACATTCTGTAGATGAAACTGTCATGGGTGGACCCTGGATAGTTGGCATATACTGAGGTGATGATTCCCTTGGCATCACATACTACCTGCACATTGATGGAATGCCAGTGCTTGCGGTTTCTATAGATGTGCTCATTTGCCCTGGGAGGACGTAGCGTCACATGGGTGCAATCAATGGCACCTAGCACTTTGGGGAAGTGTGACACCCTGTAAAAATCCTGGACGGTAGCTTGCCTTTCTGCAGGTGTTCTGGGCAGGTATATGTGCCTGCGGACTGATGGGCGTGCAGTCATGATGGCCAACACCTGGTGCAGGCAGCGTGACTGCGTGGCCTGTGACACCCCCCCCACCGTGGCACTTGTCCGCTGAAATGAACAAGTGGCCAAGAAGTGCAGTACATTGAGCACCTTTTCCAAGGGGCTCAGTGCTTGGGAGCACAGGGTGGGTGATGTGAGGTCATCCTCCCACTCACTCACCAGGTCGAGTATTATGTGAGGTGGAAACCTGTACCTCCCATACACCTGGTCATCAGGCATCCCAAAAAGGCTGGTCCTGGATTTAAAAATTCTGGCCCTGACTATCCTCCTCCTCCTGCGGTGTTCCATGACCATTGCTGCGAGGAACGGTATATTAATTGTAGCGTCTGAGCTTGTTTGTTGTTTGCGTGCACTTTTATGGTGCGCGGGTCCGTGTACGTCTGCTTCCTGCTGGCATACAGGTTTCCGGATTAGCATGTGTTTTTTGGCACACGCGTTTGCCTGTTCGAAACCATGAATACGTGTTGTAGGCGCGCGTGTGGGCGTTCTGTGCATTTGCCTCCTGTACTTCCCCCGTAACGCCCACAATTTCACGCGTTGTTCCCCATTCCGCGTGTTACGCCCTGTGTTCTGCCTACTTTTGTTGTGTGCGCTGCGCTATTTGCGCTTTCGCTGTGCACGTAGCGCATGCCGTTTGATGACGTGTGCGCCCGCGTGCGCCACGCCGAATTTAAGCGCACATCCCAGAATTTACACGCGCACGGACTTCCATGAATCGATGTGCGCTGATTTCACATGCTTGCACTGCGATTTTCGCACTTGCGCTGCGATTCGCACGCTTTCGCACGCTTGCGCTGATATTTTCGGCGCACATTTATTCCATGAATTGGCCTGCAAATGTAGGTGTCTGGATTTCCATAAAAGGTTCTGCATTTCATTTATTCTACATTCTAAAAATATTTTTGTCAGCACATATAAGATTATATAAGCTGTGGAAACTGAAATGCAGAGTTATGTTGCACCATAAAGTTTATAAAGTGTATGTTTTCAACGGATACATTTGAATGTATTTTTCATAAAATGCATATAAGTCGGTATTATTGGTTTCTATTACATTTAGATTATATGTAGCACAACATAGCAGAATGTTGTAATTAACCAATAGAACCTTGTCTTGACCAATAAGTGAAATGTGTAAAATGCATAAATGTAAAAGGGAAAATTAGGAATGTTGCTATTTTTATTATAGAATGCACCACCGATTTTTTATTAATTCTTAGTTTGAAAGAAGAGATAACAAAATTGGTATAAATTCATTTATAAAATGTGAATAATATACAATTTTTAAAGATAGTTTACATTAAGAATAGAATATTGTAACAAAAGTAGAGTTTGTTTCTTTCCAGTTAGTAGTTTTATTTCTCTATAATCAAATGATTGACATGAAGATCCTATGCAGGTTGGGCACTAAGAATACATTTGCTATTCTAACAGTACTGTTATTCTAACAAACTTTCAGAAAACATTTATTTCTTTCAGGTTCTTTTTGCTTAGAATGACACTTTTAAGAAAAACATCAATATATACAGTAAGGAAAAAATCTCTGTTCATAAGAATTTGAAATAATATGTATTATTGATATTCTTAAGAACATAATTTTAGCAAACATTAAAAAATCACTTTTTTCATATATTTTTCAAATAAATAAACCCATTTAAATGTGAGAAAGTAGACATCTTGGCAGTACATCCATGTTTCTTATAGCAAGTAGCATATCAAACCCCTTCAAATTCAGTTAAAAAAATGTGTATGGAACCAATTAAAGTGAAAGGTAGTGCAATAAAACCCTAGAATTTCAGCAGATGTTGGAATCAATGCCACACTATCTCTGCTCCTACGTTGAGCAGTCCATGACCACAATGATAATATCACAGATGACATCACTTATGACACCATAGATTAAATCACAGATCACTTGTGTCTACTTTATCTGAATGTATATATGTATTATTAGAGATATATCACAATTGTAAATAATTATAGTAACATTGTATATAACTGACCGCTTCGCCTTATAGCAATGCCTCAACCTCTTGTTTAGATACGATCCCTGCTAAGTCTGTAAATACCTTCTCCTTATCACTGTAAATTATGTAACATTGTAATCCTATGTAACATTGTAACTCTTTGTAACACTGTAATTCTATGTAACATTGTAAGCTTTGCATATTCGCTTCACTGCGCCCGGTTACCCTTGGGTCTGGCGCTCATTACAAATAAACAAACAAACAAACAAACATAATTTATTATATCACAAATGGCATCACTCATGTTATCAATAATGAGATCATCAATGACATGGTGATGTTGGGGTAGTTTTGTAAAGAGGTTTATGGTCATTATCATTGTTCATCCCAATGGAGCACTTTTCAATTCCCCAGACAATGCATTGATTGTAGTGCCCTGGTCACAGGTCAGGTCCAATGATCACTGTTACTATATTGCTTGGTTTTTCATATATTGTCTGTGAAATGTTGGGTGCAACGTAGTTTGCATGGTAGTTTTATGAAGAGGCGTTTGGGACCTATGTCCGGGCCAATTGCCACTTTTCACTAACTCTGACAGTGCATTGATGGTAGGGCCTTGGTCACAGATGAGGCTCCATGCCCACTTTTTCTTGGCACTGATGATGTATTTGCTTGTAGTTTTGATAAAGTGCCTATGGAATGGTGGGTATGTAATAGGTTGTGTGGTCGTTTTGTAAAGATTTTTGTGTAAAATGTGGTGTGCAGTAGGTTGGGTAGCACACCTGAGTTAGCTGTTGTCAGGGCCTACAGTTTTTACACTCCTTTGTGAGTGTTGTAGTACAATAGTCATTGGTAATAGATGTGGTGGTATCACTCAATCAATGTGTTTATTTTCGGATTCCATAGAATGCATAAAACATTATAAGGTAAAATGAGAACAACACAAGAAAACTCACACATGGTATTGTGACAAATTAACATACAGTTATGGGCTTCTCATCCCCATAAAACATCATGAAAACATATTTCACAAAGAACAGTACTATGGGGGCGCTGTTGCGCTTGTTGGAGACTGTCCGCCTAGGAAGAAGCTCTGTGCTGGTGACTACATCCTTGGTTACAACTACGGCTGTACGACGTACTCTTTGACAAGAAGACCGGTGGTTCATTGAGCGAGACCCTGCCGTACTGCCACCTGAATTCCAGACCGCAAAATCATGTTATTTTGAAGATATTTCCGTTCCTGTGTGACCGGGAGGCGGTACTCCCCTGGTCCGCCTTTCACTTCCAGTGTGGCCTGCCTCCTTCTTGCAGAGATGCTGCTGCTGCAGGGCCAGCTGTGGGGGAGGGGCAGGTGACTCTTGGCTGGCGCTTTCCCGGCTCTGGTGGGATGAGCCGACTGACATCCATCCAGGTGGGGGCTGGCGCACAGTCCTTGCCATCCCTAGGTGCCACTGCCCACCTTCTCCCCTGCTACCCACCCGGGGCCCTGATTTGGCATTGATTTGGGCTGGAGCCAGTATCTTCCTGTGCCGGCCCAGAGGCCGTGGTCGATGCCATCCCCCTGCCTGCAGCCTGTGGGGACGGGCTCTCACCAGCGGCCCACTTCCCTCCCCCTTGCGGTGCAGAGACCAAGCCCGTTCTCACCTGGGCTGAACGAGGGGTGTGGCGGCCTCTCTGGTGCTGCACGTAGAGGACACCATCTCTCCAGCTACGCAGTGAGTCCACTGCCCATCATTGCTGCTGCAGGCAGTATCGATCCACAACAGCCTGACTCCTACCTGCTTCGTGCGGTGAACAAGGCTGATCTAAACCCACAATTGGCTACCGCAATACCCCTTTTCTCCATTCTATTGCCGCAGGCACACCCCGATGTTCCTTTTCCTATATTCAGCGCTGGCTGGGTCACATTTTCAGACCTTATATGAGCCTCCTCCATGTGACCTGCAGTGAATTAACATCAGCTACTAATGCACGTTCCCCATATCCTTCCAGCTACTGTTACCTTGAAGGCAGGGGAATAGTAGCCTCACCTTTAATATGTGGGGGGACACAGTCCAGTCGTACATAGATGGTTCCAGCTGCAATGTCAGTTAAAGCCTGCTCTGTTACCAACACCACTGCAACTCGATGATCCACCCCAGTCTTTCTTTGGCAAACTTATACATAAGAACTGTACAGGAGGATACATTGATTTGCCTGAATCCCTTGGCTCTTTCCAGAATACTTTGGTTTCATTTTGTGCAACGTGTCCTGGTGGGCCCACGCCTACATTTGTGTAAATGTTTTTATTTATGCTGCCCGGCAACGGTTGATACCACACCATCGCCTTCCCTTGCATCTCTGGATGTAGATGTCTCCAAGTCTTGCTGATATCTGCTGGTGGATGGGCTACATTATCTCTGTTTCAGCACATTAACAACTGCATACAAGCCAGTTCAACTCTTCCTTACCACTTAAGGAGTTCACAACCATTCTGGCTCCGACCCCGAATACTCCTACATGTCCTGTGCAATACTGCACACACACCCCATATTAGGATCCCACTTTCTGAGTCCCTACACAGGATCGGCACACTAGTCTTTTGGAGCCCCTGGCTCCTCCCCGAAGGCCCATTTTGACACATATTGTGAAACCAAGCGCAGATCCCCTTGGCACGACCAGTCCAAAGATCAGTACACCACCCAAGAGTCGGAATTCTTTGTCTGCTAGTCCCAGGTCATTCGCTCTTTCACTGTCCTTCAACCTAGCGAAACACATGCTTTGTGTAGCCATTCTGGTTTCCCTTGTTCGGCTCGATCGCTGACCGTAGATCCATCCTAAACCATGACAAAAGGGTCCGGCAAAAAAAAAGCTCCGACTAAGTCGACTGAAGCTGCTTCAGAGCGTGAGCCCACCACTTCTGCACCTCCTGAATCTGCTGAATCCCAAAAGATTATGGAATTCATGCGGGAAGGGATCACCACCCTCCACTCAAAGCTTGATGATATAAACAGGACAATATCATCAATCAAGGCCCACATGGAGAAAACTGATTGTCGGGTCATGGAGGTCGAGTTCAGGGTGGGCACCACAGAAGATGACATAGCTGCCCTCCGAATTGAGGTTACCACATTGTCTAGACAGGTGCTTGAGGTCGCCAAGAAGAATGAAGATCTTGAATCGCGCTCAAGGCAGAACAATCTCTACATCGGTGTCCGGTTAAATGGTCGAAAATAAAAGATCGAATGACCATTTGATCGAAAGTCAAATGGTCGAAGAAAAAAATGGTCGAATTTTTTTATTTATTTATTTATATATTTTTTTAGTAGTTTTGTTTGGTAAAAAAAAAATTAATATAGAAAAAGGGGGGAGGGGGGAACCCCCCCCATAAAAAAAAAATACATTTAAAAAAATCGACAATTTTTTCGACCATTTGACTCTCGATCAAATGGCATTCGATCATTTGGTTTTCGACCAAATGACCTACAACCCTCTACATCATCGGGGTCCCTGAGGATAGAATCAAAGGCGCAATGGAGGACTACATTGAAGGCACCTTCCTTTTGCTACTGGACTCTCCGAAGCTCTCGCCACAATTTGCAATAGAGCGTGCCCATCACGCCCTGATGGCAAAACCAAAGCAGGGGGCGCCTCCGTGCCCCATCATTGCAAGGGTTCTGAACTACCGTGATCAAGATACATTACTCAGGGCATTGAGAGCTAAAGGAGAACTCTTCCTGGGATCCTCCAGGATCCACTTATATCCTGACTTTTCGGTATCCATGCAACAGGAACGCAAAACCTTTCTAGCAGCCAAGAAAAGGTTGCGTGAGCTGGGGGTCAAATACTCTATGTTATATCCAGCCAAACTCCGGATCGAAGACTCTAATCAAGTCTTTTTCTTCACTATTCCGAAAGAGGCCTCCAAATTCATTGATAACATTTCCCCGGCTGACCATACCTACCTTAGTGACCATGTCCACACTACACACATCACTGGGAAAAAATATGTCCGGTCGGAGAGGCTCCTGAAACTTGTTGAGAGTTTTTTTTTTCATTCCAAACTTTGCGTTGAAGGCGTATCTCTATTAGTTCATAGTTTTTTCTCATAATTGTACTTTGACCACCTGTGTTATCTTCTATGTGCGTTAAGTACTATGACAATCCTTAATCTGTTCCCAGCTCGGCAGCATCGCCACCCAACCCGGTGCACAGGCCCCCAGGCGTTGATGCCACGGTTTTTGGTTTTGTTAGATGGGAGTTGGGTTTTCACACCTCTGATTGGGAGAGGGATGTGGGTGGGGGTGGAAAGGGTGGGGAGTTATAAAAAAAGGCTTGACATGCAATGAATTAGTGAAGTATGAGATTACACCAATGATATCTGCACTTGGCTAACAGACACGCTTACTGTTTCTGGACTCGGACCCCCAACTACTTATCCAACATCTAGTAATGTCCATGTTTCTTGTTTACCTTGATGGCTGACGACAACCTGGTCTGTATGAGTTGGAATGTTAGGGGACTTAGTAATTACAGGAAGATGCGTAATGTACAGCTATATGTTGACGACATGGTGTAAAATTATTTTTTTTACAGTGACACATGCCCGAGGTGAGGGCTGCGTAAGGTTTGCAAAGACATGGGGCCCCCAAAGATACTACACTGATTACTCTACTCAGAACAGGGGTGTCATGATTCTGATTCATAAGAGTCTTAGGTTCCATCACACTGTGTCCCACATAGACCCCTTAGGGCATTATGTCCTGATCTACGGCAAGCTACACAATAAAGAGCTTGTGCTACTCAACATCTTTGGACCCAACATAGATGACCCTGTGTTCTATGCGCACTTGGCTTCCCTACTTGCCAGTTTTCCCCTTGTACCGATCCTTTGAGAGGGGATTTCAATACGATCCTTGACGTGAACTGGGATAGATCAGGCTCCAAACCCCAGCAACTTTCCAGGGTGGCTAAAGTAATTATAGATGCTCAGTCTCAATTGGCGGTCTCAGATGCACGGAGACTAGTACATCCTGATTCCCAAACGTACTCCTTTTATTCATCGGTACACGATTCTCATTCCAGGATCGCTAGGTGGCTCACATCAGGTATACTTATTAGGAACATCACTATATCAATCCTCCCCAGGACGCTCTCAGATCACTCCCCGGTGACCATCTCCCATAGTTGGGGTACAGATTACAGTAAAACTCGAACATGGAGAATGAAGCCGCAGTCTCTATCGGACATAGCTTTCAGTGCTGACCTGGAATCTGCTATAGATGACTATTTTGCACTAAATACTGGTTCGTCCGCACACAAGCCATCCTTTGGGAATTGTTCAAAGCCTACATTAGAGGCATAGCTATATCCAAAGATCCTGGGATTCTCAGGGTGATCCGATGGGACATCTCGAAGAGTGAAATGACGCTTTCCACCCTTGAGACCCGATAGGCCCAGTTACAATCCCCCAATACTCTTTCTAATATTGGTATAGGACTAGATACGTTCCACACTCATGCAGAGCGGGAAAGGAAATGTATTGATTACCCCTGTATTGCTCGGAGATATGGTGAAGGTGTTTTGGCCAGGCTCCTCCGCCAGAAAACAGGATTTCCCCATATCCCGGCTATAGAGAAATCTGATGGCTCTCTGGCCCTTCTTCCACAGGATATTAATGCAGAGCTCCTTTCTTTTATGAATCCTTATACTCGAATGTTGATTCCGTCCCTACATCTGAGATTGACGCCTACTTAGACAGTCTACCTCTCTCCATTCTTTCTGATGAAACTAGCTGCTCTCTTGACACACCAATCACGGCCGACGAAATATCAAAAATGATTGATTCCCTAGCTTCCGTCAAGGTCCCTGGTTCCGACGGCCTCCCAATTGAATTGTACAAAAAATGTAAATCCCGACTGGTCCCCCAATTGCTGGCATTGTGGGAGGAATCATGTGAGGTGCGTACACTCCCCCTCTCCCTTTGTGAGGCCATTATATCTGTTCTGCTTAAACCGGGTAATCCTCCCACTCAATGTGGGTCATACCGGCCCCTCTCCCTCATTAACTGCAACATCAAGATTTATGCAAAAATTTTAGCCAGGCAATTGACCTTTTACATGTCCTATATTATCCACCCTGACCAGTCGGGATTCATTCCTGGGAGATCAACCTCCCTCAACCTGTGCCGTCTGTTTAATATTATCAGTCGAATTTATCCCAACACTCAGGCTGTAGCGGCTACCCTTGACATGCAGAAGGCTTTTGACTCTGTCTCATGGAGCTACCTCTGGAGAGTACTCAAGAAATGCAACTTTGGCCCCCGCTTTCGTCCTGGGTCAAATTGTTATATTCAGATCCAATGGCCAGGGTGCGCACTGAGGATAGATGCTAGCATCCCTTTCGCATAGCCAGGGGAATGAGGCAGAGCTGCCCCTTTTCCCCCTTGATTTTTTCCAAAGCCATAGAACCTCTAGCGGACAGGATGCATCAGATCCATTCATATAGGGGCCTGAGATTGTCGGGAGCGCCGGACATTATTTCCATATATGCATATGACGCCTTACTCTTCATTCGCTCACCAGCGCACAACCTTGCCCCGGTCCTAGAAGATGTCATCCGCTTTGGCCAAATATCAGCTCTATATCGACTCTTTTCCACTTACTGATCCTACCCCTCACCTCCTCAGCCCTATGGGGTTCGCCTGATCACAAACTGAAATCACCCATCTCGGGGCAGTGGTGGCACGCCAGTCCGACTTAGTGTTTGAGGCTAACTATCAGAAATATTTAACTATGCTGACCAAGAAATGCCTGGGCTGGGCCAAACTCCCAATTTCCCTGGCTGGCAAGAGCGGTATTTTAAAGATGATTGTGTTCCCTCAACTCCTCTATCGTTTCCTTAACCTACCCCTGTGGCCCGGTAGGGAATTTTTCCAGTCCCTACACCGCTCGATTAACACATTCCTATGGCACTCCGGTGCAGTTCGCCTTAAACTTGAAACGTTAACTACTCCCATGGTTGGCGGCGACTTTGGAGCTCCCAACTTTGAAAGAGATTGGCTGGTCGCCCAGGTGCAATTCGCATCACATTGGTTTACCATTACAAAACCCCCCCACATGTTAGACTTGAGCGTTGTGCGGTGGAGGGACGAGATATTCGTTCTTTGGTTCTCTCTCTCCCATGTCTTAAATGCTACCTCCTGGATTATGTAGGCACCACGTTCCTAGCTTTGTCTAAAGTGTGGAACCTGTCCAGTGTTTCTCTCCCCTTTCACAGCAGTCTACCTCTCTGGAATTTCCTATCGGGAGCCCCCTGCGTTCCCCTGGCCATAGTACACCACTGGGCAGATGCAGGTTTTGAGACCATTCAGGATGTCAACGACCAAGGAAGCTTTGTAGAATGGCCGGACCTACCTTAAGGCGGAAGCCATCCATATGGCTTCAATATTCAGGCATCTGCTAATGCCTCAAAGGGAGTTATCTGAGCTTTCCCGCTATACCCCCTGATGATGCTATACTAGCTGAAATCCTAAACGCTAATGCTTCCAGAGGGAAGATTTCCAGGTTGTACGCTTTATTACAGTCCAGAACCACTCCCCCATTTGACATGACCGATCAGTGCTGGAATCGTATGTGTGCTCGCACTCACAATGTATAATTTAATTCCTGTTTTAAACTTATTCAATTTAAAATTTTACACAGATTTCACTACACCCTAATTAGATTACACTGCATGTCACCGGAGCACTACCATCAGTGTCCCAGGTGTGGATCTGAGGACGCAATTTATATTCATATGATATGGCCATGCCCTAATCTGGCTCAATTCTGGGAGGAGATTTGTTCCACAATGTCTGATGTTCTGGACCATGAGATCACCCCATCCCTACTAAAGTGTCATTTTCATGAGTTTCCTGGTCTCGCCCAGGACTCCAAGAAGTTGACGGGGCTATGCATGCTTCTCGCCGCACTCTGTATTCTGCTATGCTGGCTCCGACTACGCACTCACAGTGGCTCAGTTCCGTGACATGGGGCTCAGACACGGAGGAGGCCTGGATGGCCCAGCAACCCCCAATGTCCAAGCCGAGGAATAGCTGGTCCCTGTTTTGCTCATACCTCTGCTCTATCTAAGCCGATGATGGTGAAGGATCAACTACACCCTCTTCTCCTATCAATGTTTCTACCTGAACTGTGACATTAATTGTTGTATTATGAGTGTGTTTTAAATGTTGACCTGTGTATGGGCCACTCTGCCTGATTGTTCATAACCCATACCAATTGGTTGTGTTAATACTGCAAATGCACTTGACCCTTTTATTGCTCGCTCTTCTATTGTCATGTCAAGCTCAATAAACAAAGTTTAAAACAATTTCTTTAAAACAAAGAACAGTACTACAAAGCCATTTGTTTTGGATCTTGCCAAGAGATCTTGGGATACTTGGCTGTGTGTGAAGCTAGTAAGCTTACAGTTGTTGTTGGTACCATCTGCATTGTACCTTAAAAACATTAGTATCAGATAATGGCTTTGTGAGTTTATTTGTATGGTGGAACGATTGTCTGAATTGTAAAAAGTGACAAATATACCATGATTTGCTTTTTTGCAGAAGCTGCCAAAATGGATCGGATTCACAATTCGCTATTGATACCTACACAAATCGTTCATTATTGATATTCTCCTGTGAGACTGCATGTATTATTCCATTATAGGTATGTTTTTGGTTTCTAGTACTTGTAGTAAGTACATTAGAAATTCTTGTGGATCTTCATGTGTGTTTATGGTGAAAAGTACTATTCCTGTACACTAGTCACATTCTTGCCTTATAACTGAGACACTGTGGGCCTGATCACAACTTTGGCGGTAACCCTTAAATCCGGCAGTAGCGCTAATACCGCCGGATTTAAGGGTCTGCCAAATCAGGACTTCGGCGGATTTCGCCCCAGCTCTTAGCTGGGGGGAAATCTGCTGAAAATTCGCGCTATTACCACCAGCGGGAAATCCGCCGGCGGCAAGAGCGCAAATTTTCCCCATTGAGCCCAATGGGGAATGGGGAATTACTTTACCGCCGAACTCGTGATCCGGCGCTATTAGCGCCGGGGAGTTCGGCGGTAGGGCTATTACCGCTAGCGGTAATACCGCCGGCGGTAACGCCCAAGTCGTGATCAGGCCCTGTAAGTGCTGTCTTTGTCAGGATTATTTGTGGCATTTCTATGAAGGATGAGTATTTGTAAATACAACTAGTCCAAGCCGTTTAAGTAACTATTTAACAATTGGTGGCAATTGGAAGAGAAGGTTGATTGCTACTTTTGCATAGCAATTTACTGTGGTTGTATTGCTAAATTTAAATGGACCAGAGAGTTGTGTCTCTGTGTCATTTGATGAGCCTGCACTTGTAGAACTATTTGTCTTTCTGTCTTCTGATGGATGTGCACCTGTGTTTGCACTAGACAGTTTTGTGGTTGTATTTCTTGATGGAGTAGCAGTTGTTTTTTGTTTCTTTGGTGGTATTGTTGGGAGATCTCTTATAGGTTCTGTCTGTATTAATTTTCTTTTTAAAGGTTTAGCTTTTTGAGATACAGGGTACATATGTTGATGGGGGTGCACAATGCACATAGCCTGTTGGATTCTAGGATGCAAGGAATGTCAGCGTTGACTTTGTTTGCATCAAAGTTGACTAGGGATAGACCTTTGAGTGTATGTAGACGTGAAAGTGCTACATAACTCATACCTTCTTTAAGGACTGTGCTGCCAATGTCAATCAATGTGTGATCTAGGGCTAGACCTTTGCGATTTGGGAGTAATGACAGCATTTGCAAGAGAAAGAGAGAATTGTTCTCTACGTACGTACATGTCTTTGAAAAGAAGGAATCATGCTATTGTGCAGCCTAATGTCTTAACTTCTGCAAGTTTGTCAAAGTGGATGTTGACAAACTGAATGTTGTTGTCATGTGGATATGTTTGGAAGCAAACAACTGTACAATTTGCTCCATTTGCTAAAACTTGTTCTATGACAAGGTTACATTTTAGAATTATTCTGCAGTTTAGACACAACGTTAACATTTTCTCCAATCCAGCTGTGTTGGAGATAGATTTTTCTAAGCTATTTAGTTGTGTCATTGCTTGTTGACACATAGGGAGTGTCATGCCATGTATTTCTAATTTGTCTCTGGAGCTGATATGCAGTATGGGTTGCATTTCTTTTTTTTAACTTTGTCTTGTTAAAATGAGTACAGCTTGCTAGGGTAGGTATTAAGGACTTGCATTTTATATTTTGTTGAGTTAAGTGTTCCATTACATCAGGAGCAGATGTAGCTCATGGATTAGTCTACTATTTAAGATGGATTTAGCATCTTTAGTAAGCAGACCAGCCCTGATGCTTTTTAAAATGTTAGCACGGGTGAAGTCTGCCGACTGTCACATGTTTTGATTTAGTTCTTTGTACTGAAAGTGTTGCCAGACATTTACATTTCCTATGTTGCCAAGTGTTTTCCGGCATTGTTTGTGCCCTAAACTTTTGAAAATAGGTTCCCCTTTTACTGGTGTTAACTGTGGAGTACTCTGAAAACAATAACATGTTTTCCTCCAACCAGTATGTTTTTAGGACTTATTGCATTCTGGGATGAATTAAAGCCAAAATAAGGTTGACAACCATGCTTACTTCATCTATTAAGAGCACTTTCATTTGTTTCAGAATCCTGCATACTTCAGTATCAGCTTCTGCTGATAATTTGTAGTATTCTAATTTGTTTTGGTGTTCTACTGGAAGGAGCAGTAGGCGGTATAAAGTTACACATCCTATGTTGTAGGCAGCTAAACCTGTGGGGGCAGAGGTTTATAATGTTACAGGTACACATTTTAGTTTATTGTTTAAAACCATGTTCAATTTCTTCAGCGACTTCTAGATAAATGGTGAGTTGTTCATTATTTAATTTCCAAAGCAGTACTTCTGCTTAGGTAGTGTCTATTAAATTGGTCTTTAAAATGTCCTGGCTGTTGTGATCATTTGTGGCTATTGTTTCTATCTCTCTGTAGGATTACAGTACTCTTTTTGGGATGAACCTGTACCAAAGATCAGCCAGACAATTTGTTGAGATTTGCCATATAAGGCTGTACCTGTTAAACGGTCTGCAGCTTTGTAGCAACTGCATTCTCTATGGGAGAGCATTGTTATACCAAAGTTGTACAATTTTTTGTGACAGTGGTTTGTCAGATGATAGGTCATCCAAGAGGTCTTTTAGCTCTGTTTTCTAAGCTTTGTTGGGATAGGCTTTGACATATCTTGCAACTGTCTGCAATATATTGTATGTCTATATTTGCATTCCACAAAAGGGCAATAATTGCGTTGTAATGATTGATGTACTTGGATGCTTCCTCTCTTTTAATGTGGTATGTGTTGTTAGGAGATTTGCCTTTTACACTGTCTCTAATAGAAGACAACAAGCTATTTAGTTGTTATTTTGCCAAAACTGGTCTAGGAAAGCCAAAGCAACATTTGACCTAGTATTTATCTTTGTTTTTATATCTACATTGGCATTATTTGCCACACTTATGTTTTTGTAAGCATCAGATTTGTGTATGTAGGTCACTTTGTCTAGTTGTCGCAGGTTTTGTATTTTTGAATAAACTGGAAAACAGTAGAATCACTGTCAGGGCCCAATTTGGGAAAATCTTTGTGGATGTATGGTGCTCCTCTGGAGTGATATTCTTTTCTCCAAAAGAAGTGTTCCCCTTCTCCGAGTGGAGGGGTACTTTTATTGCAGATGAAGTGCAGCATGCCAATAAAGCGATGGTGAAAGTACCGTGATACATTGACAGGGTGAAGAGAACTGATTCTCTGGGTGTTTTTATGTCTTTTCCTTCTTTATTTTGGTTTGCTATGCGTAAGAAGTCGCGCAAGTCATCCATGCGTATTCTGCACAACTTGAAGTAACAAACCATGTGGGCGGGCCTAGGTTCCTTAGCATTCAACATACATCACCTGATGTTGGAACCACTACTCATTTGTACCACGCATGTTTGTTAAGAGATTTGTGATACTTGACTGCAAAACTTCATCTTTGTCTTTTATTTTTTGAAGAAGTTGGGTAGAGGACATGTTTTTAAAAAATAGAGCCTGTTTTTAATGTGTGTGTGCAACTCTGTAACAGAGTTGCTAGTTTGTTTTCAAACAGGTGTCATGGCCACTGGTCAAGGGCCATTACCTTCATGCCCTGCAGGTTTCCAATGTACCCAGTCCTGGCGCCTTTGGCGCCAAGCTCATTTAAAAGTGTGCTCTGCACACAGTGTGCCTAAAGCATGTGCCTCCAGGACGGGCATGGCCCTCCAAAGACATTGGAGGCACGTGCAGAAGTCAGAGGGAGTGGTATGGTGGGGCTACAAGGTGGGGCCTAAAGGATGTGGCTGGGGCCAGGCTTTATAAGCCAGCCCCACCCGCATGCTGGCACTTCGCGTTAGTCTGCTGGATGCAGCGTAACGCTTACCGCCGTCTACTGTTCCTTACCTATTTACAGTTCATCACGTTTATCTTCAGTCTCCGGAATTCCATCCTACGGCTCTCGCGTGCATCTTACCTTAGACCAGCCATGCCATCGCTTGAAGCAGTGCTACCCAATCCAACTCTGCAGTTACTGCGTGCATCTTACCTGAGCCCAGCCACGCCATTGCTCGAGCACCGCTACCCGATCCAACTCTGCATGTACCGCGCGCATCTTACCTGTCTCCGCTGATCCAACTCTTGCAGCTCCTTGCATGCTTACCTGTTCCGAACGCCCGACAACACGGGAGTCATCTTTTGGATCAACATCCACACGGATCCTACCATCTGGCAGCCGACAGGTGTTCGGAACATCGCTCGCCATCAATCACCGTCTGGTTGAACCTGCAAGGGAGACAGAAAGCATAAGGTTAGCAACTGCATAAACTTTTAACTCCTTGGCCGCGCAACTCCCAAACTTGCGCTTCATCCGGAAACCCAACTTAACTACTAGTGGGCATCGTTTAGAACCCTCTTCCATCACGGCGACTCTGTGGGCCATCTTCATACCTAAGGGGAAAGAAAGGACATTACAACGTTACGGACAATAATCATTGGGGAAAAATCAACACAAAGGTTACGGACAATAATCATTGTTACAAAAACTTACCTCCAAGGCGGGATTGGTTGCAGCCGGACTAGGCCACCACGCATAAGGACCAGTGACGCAACTTGGTCTGTCCACGGCACCCCTGCTGAGAGAAAGCAGGACGGAGAGCTCATTATTATAAAACAACAGGTGAGGTCATATGGGAAAACGCATGCTCATATCATTCTGGCACGAAGGGTCCGAGGGGATCGCACTTCCACCGCAGCATTCTCATTGCTGCTTACCTTCTCCGAGGGGTATAACCAACAACTCGAGCAGTCTACACTATCGCATCGAGGGAAGAGCTCGAACCTGAGGAGTCCAGTCCAGGGAGGGTTCCAACCGTGCCCCAACACCCCCGCAGAGACCAGGTGAGCATAACAACAGGAGGTGGAACATTTATTTTAAATTTTGTCTGAATCTGGGGTCTTCAGAATACATTCAGAAATAGCGATATTCTGATGCTGTTATTTGTTTGGACCTTTCATCATACCTTCCTCCTTTTCCTGTAGGAAAGAGTAGAGGAAAGGAACATGCTTCTACACTTTTCTCCCATATGCTCATTGGAGATCCTTTGGCTTGACGCATTTGATATTTTTCTAATGCATCTTCTATGGTGTCTTTTGTGTGTAGTGGGTGAATTGTATACTGGCCCAAAATGTTGGCTGCAGTAATAGGATTTACATGTTCAAATTTACCAATTGGTGGTGTATTCTGAATTATTTTGGTGGTTTTTCTTAGGTTCTACTCTATTTTTGTATCTTTGTAGCATTTGTTGTTTTCTTTAAGATATTGTAGGGCTTGTCTAACCTTGTTTAAGTTGACTAGTTGTTGCCAAATTGTTCTGTCTTTTGTTGGTACACCATTAACTAATACAATCAAAGATTGATCTATTGGCCGTTGTACTCCTAGAGTTTCTACATTTTCTTTAAGATTGAATGGCAAATATACTACTTTCCACAAATACCTTTTAGTAACTCAGAAGGAGACAATTTGGCTGTTTTGGGTTGAAGGAGTATTATAGCTTGAAATGGGTTTACTGTTTGGATTATAATGCTCTCATACAAGTTAAGTTTTTGGAGAACCTTTGGAAGTGGAAATATTTCTAAGTTATTAGTGACAGCATGTGCTGGCATTTGGTTATTGTCAAGCTTTGTATTGCAGTATGTGCAAAATATTGAGGGGTCTGTTATTTTGTATTCATTTTCTGTTGTTAGATATAAAGCTAATTGGGACCATTCATTGTCCTATATTTTGTAGGCGACATCTACTATTTTTGTGCTCTTTTTATAAAAGGTTATGCGACAACTAACACATTTCTTTTTTGTATGTGTTAGGAGGTTGGTGTTTGTAAATTTTTCACTAATGTTTTGTGTAGGAACTGAATTGTCTAAGTGAAATTCAGTTCCAAAATATTTACTTTGGATCAGCTCTATTTCTTGAAGGAGTTGTTTGCCTGTTCCATGTAGGAGCATGTTATATACATTTTGAAGTTGTAGTGTGGGACTTTTTGCAGAGTACAGTCTATGCACAAGATTCCATATAGTGGAATGGTGTGTTGATAACATGTTGATGTGGTTGAAGGTGCTTTTGCAAGCAGTTTCCACAATACAGGCTAATGAATGCCCTTGCAATGCAAAACAGGGGGTGGGGGTGTGAGAAACTCTCTACCGGCACAAACACAGCCCATTGACTTGTTCTTGGGTGGATGGCACCTGGGAGAGTCTCAACCAAGTCTTTAGCTTACTGTTCTTGTCACAGAGAAGAAATATCCCCACATATCAGTCTTTGTCCTGCCCAGGGGCAGTCCAGCACCGAAATGCTAGGCAATTCTCCTCTGAACAAGAGTACCACAGTTACTCCAAAAACATGTTCCAGCCTAGTTGGGCATCATCAGTGAGGTAAAGCTGTGTCTCTCTAAGAGCAGTGAACAAGGGGTCCACGTCTGGAGTCCCCTAGTAACTTAGGGTGAGACCCAAAGTTACTTTGTATGCAAAACGGGGGGTCTGGGAAACTCTCTAAAAGCACGATCACAGCCCATTGACTTGTTCTTGGGTGGATGGCCCCTGGGAGAGTCTCAACCAAGTCTTTAGCTCACTGTTCTTTTTACAGAGAAGAAATATCCCCACATATCAGTCTTTGTTCTGCCCAGGGGCAGTCCAGCACCGAAATGCTAGGTAATTCTCCTCTGAACAAGAGTACCACAGCAACCCCATACACGTGTTTCAGCCTAGTTGGGCATCATCAGTGAGGTGAAGCTGTGTCTCTCTAAGAGCAGTGAGCAAGGGTCCACGTCTGGAGCCCCCTAGTAACTTAGGGTGAGACCCAAAGTTACTTGGTATGCAAAACAGGGGGGAGTCTGGGAAACTCTCTACCAGCACGAATACAGCCCATTGACTTGTTCTTGGGTGGATGGCCCCTGGGAGAGTCTCAACTCGACTGTCCATGTGGGCGGGACAAAGACTGATATGCAAATGGATATTTCCCATCTGTGAAAGGTACAGTGAGCAAAAAGTGTGTGCTGCAAACTCTCATCTCAGAACAGGTTATCATGCCATGTTCTTTCTGGAGAGGACCGCCTGCTACCTTTTTTGAAATGCCCTTGCAGTGCAGTGGGCTGTGCACTGGACAGAAGCCCATGGTTTGTAAAGTTTTCATTCTACGTTTGTCTTTTAGTTTCACATAGCGATTGAGGAATTGTCGTAAAGATTTGAAGGATTGTTTAGACGAAAGGAACAGTTGGTTGAAAGTATGTTGGGGATTTTTTTCTATGAGGGTTTCTTGGACCATAATGGGTCCTCCTACCATTTCATATAATCGGCCATTACTATCTATGGCAATTGTTTTTTTTGTTCTTGTTCATAAGCATGTTCATTGAAATATGGTTCTGCGCTGCTTGCGTGAATCCATTCACCTTCAGAGAAGTTTGAAAAGGTATCTATATTGACATTGCGCATATTCAGAAGTACTTTTGGTAATTTAATGATTAATTTAGTTAGTGGTCTCATTCTTTTTAAAATTAATATAAACAACTTTATTTTTAGTAGAAATGCGCTGTCAATTAGAGCTTCGAGGATTAGTCTTCTGCTTTAGTTTTTAAGGGTAGATTGTGACTTTTCAGCTGTCTTCATAAGATGATTGTGAAGTAATCTACGGTGGAAAATGATTTGTAAAATAATGTTTTTGGAATGCTTTACTATGGCTGTGTTAACATTGGTAGATATAGGGCCTCATTAGGAGTCCAGCGCCGGTAAAATGTAATTCAAAATTCCCATAGAGTTCTGTACTCTATGGAAATGGGGACACAAAAGCACCGGCACCATTGCTATGGGTGCCGGTGCTTCTGTGACAAATCTGCCGACCGTGGCCGCTGCGCCTGGCAGGGTCATACCTCTCAGGCACAGCGGCCCCGGCAGGAAAACTCCTAGTGTTAAGACGGATTTCTGAACTCTGACCTGGTGGGCAGAGGTTCAGAAGGCCAGCCTACTTTCTTGGAACAGGGTAACCTCTGGACAAGCCAGACCAATCAATGTAGCTTTGGCAGGCGGTCAAGACTGAGGGCCTCATCACGGGTTGGGTTAAAACTGTACATCCCCATTCCCCATTGGGTCCATTGGATTCAATGGGCAATTTTCAGAGCTAATTATGCAGGCTAATACAGCCGGTGGTAATACAGCCGAAAACAGGGGATTTTCACCTCCAGAGAAAGGCTGGAGGTAAAACAGCCCATTTAGCACCCAACTCGTAGCCAGCCCTTGCTACCATTACCGTAATACCGTTACCACCGCATTTAAGGGCTACAGCCCAACTCGTGAGTCTCAGGGGGGGTGAGGGTGAATGAAGGTCCTCAATGAGCATAAAGAGTAAGGACACTTACAAATTACTCACAGGCAGGTGTATATATCAAAAATATAAACACATTTATCACAAGGCCTTTGTAACTCAACACACAGTAAAAGAATCACAGCAATCCTACTAAACCAACACAACGCAATCAATGTAAGATATCTACAATACCATTTGGGTCTAAAGGGTTAAAGGCATGAAATATGTTCAAAACTTACCTCCAAGGCGGGATTGGTTGCAGCCGGACTAGGCCACCACGCATAAGGACCAGTGACGCAACTTGGTCTGTCCACGGCACCCCTGCTGATAGAAAGCAGGACGGAGAGCTCGTTATTATAAAACAACAGGTGAGGTCATATGGGAAAACGCATGCTCATATCATTCTGGCACGAAGGGTCCGAGGGGATCGCACTTCCACCGCAGCATTCTCATTGCTGCTTACCTTCTCCGAGGGGTATAACCAACAACTCGAGCAGTCTACACTATCGCATCGAGGGAAGAGCTCGAACCTGAGGAGTCCAGTCCAGGGAGGGTTCCAACCGTGCCCCAACACCCCCGCAGAGACCAGGTGAGCATAACAACAGGAGGTGGAACATTTATTTTAAATTTTGTCTGAATCTGGGGTCTTCAGAATACATTCAGAAATAGCGATATTCTGATGCTGTTATTTGTTTGGACCTTTCATCATACCTTCCTCCTTTTCCTGTAGGAAAGAGTAGAGGAAAGGAACATGCTTCTACACTTTTCTCCCATATGCTCATTGGAGATCCTTTGGGTTGACGCATTTGATATTTTTCTAATGCATCTTCTATGGTGTCTTTTGTGTGTAGTGGGTGAATTGTATACTGGCCCAAAATGTTGGCTGCAGTAATAGGATTTACACGTTCAAATTTACCAGTTGGTGGTGTATTCTGAATTATTTTGGTGGTTTTTCTTAGGTTCTACTCTATTTTTGTATCTTTGTAGCATTTGTTGTTTTCTTTAAGATATTGTAGGGCTTGTCTAACCTTGTTTAAGTTGACTAGTTGTTGCCAAATTGTTCTGTCTTTTGTTGGTACACCATTAACTAATACAATCAAAGATTGATCTATTGGCCGTTGTACTCCTAGAGTTTCTACATTTTCTTTAAGATTGAATGGCAAATATACTACTTTCCACAAATACCTTTTAGTAACTCAGAAGGAGACAATTTGGCTGTTTTGGGTTGAAGGAGTATTATAGCTTGAAATGGGTTTACTGTTTGGATTATAATGCTCTCATACAAGTTAAGTTTTTGGAGAACCTTTGGAAGTGGAAATATTTCTAAGTTATTAGTGACAGCATGTGCTGGCATTTGGTTATTGTCAAGCTTTGTATTGCAGTATGTGCAAAATATTGAGGGGTCTGTTATTTTGTATTCATTTTCTGTTGTTAGATATAAAGCTAATTGGGACCATTCATTGTCCTATATTTTGTAGGCGATATCTACTATTTTTGTGCTCTTTTTATAAAAGGTTATGCGACAACAAACACATTTCTTTTTTGTATGTGTTAGGAGGTTGGTGTTTGTAAATTTTTCACTAATGTTTTGTGTAGGAACTGAATTTTCTAAGTGAAATTCAGTTCCAAAATATTTACTTTGGATCAGCTCTATTTCTTGAAGGAGTTGTTTGCCTGTTCCATGTAGGAGCATGTTATATACATTTTGAAGTTGTAGTGTGGGACTTTTTGCAGAGTACAGTCTATGCACAAGATTCCATATAGTGGAATGGTGTGTTGATAACATGTTGATGTGGTTGAAGGTGCTTTTGCAAGCAGTTTCCAAAATACAGGCTAATGAATGCCCTTGCAATGCAAAACAGGGGGTGGGGGGTGTGGGAAACTCTCTACCAGCACAAACACAGCCCATTGACTTGTTCTTGGGTGGATGGCCCCTGGGAGAGTCTCAACCAAGTCTTTAGCTTACTGTTCTTGTCACAGAGAAGAAATATCCCCACATATCAGTCTTTGTCCTGCCCAGGGGCAGTCCAGCACCGAAATGCTAGGCAATTCTCCTCTGAACAAGAGTACCACAGTAACTCCAAAAACATGTTCCAGCCTAGTTGGGCATCATCAGTGAGGTGAAGCTGTGTCTCTCTAAGAGCAGTGAACAAGGGGTCCACGTCTGGAGTCCCCTAGTAACTTAGGGTGAGACCCAAAGTTACTTTGTATGCAAAACGGGGGGGTCTGGGAAACTCTCTACCAGCACGATCACAGCCCATTGACTTGTTCTTGGGTGGATGGCCCCTGGGAGAGTCTCAACCAAGTCTTTAGCTCACTGTTCTTTTTACAGAGAAGAAATATCCCCACATATCAGTCTTTGTTCTGCCCAGGGGCAGTCCAGCACCGAAATGCTAGGTAATTCTCCTCTGAACAAGAGTACCACAGCAACCCCATACACGTGTTTCAGCCTAGTTGGGCATCATCAGTGAGGTGAAGCTGTGTCTCTCTAAGAGCAGTGAGCAAGGGGTCCACGTCTGGAGCCCCCTAGTAACTTAGGGTGAGACCCAAAGTTACTTGGTATGCAAAACAGGGGGGAGTCTGGGAAACTCTCTACCAGCACGAATACAGCCCATTGACTTGTTCTTGGGTGGATGGCCCCTGGGAGAGTCTCAACTCGACTGTCCATGTGGGCGGGACAAAGACTGATATGCAAATGGATATTTCCCATCTGTGAAAGGTACAGTGAGCAAAAAGTGTGTGCTGCAAACTCTCATCTCAGAACAGGTTATCATGCCATGTTCTTTCTGGAGAGGAGCGCCTGCTACCTTTTTTGAAATGCCCTTGCAGTGCACTGGACAGAAGCCCATGGTTTGTAAAGTTTTCATTCTACGTTTGTCTTTTAGTTTCACATAGTGATTGAGGAATTGTCGTAAAGATTTGAAGGATTGTTTAGACGAAAGGAACAGTTGGTTGAAAGTATGTTGGGGATTTTTTTCTATGAGGGTTTCTTGGACCATAATGGGTCCTCCTACCATTTCATATAATCGGCCATTACTATCTATGGCAATTGTTTTTTTTTTGTTCTTGTTCATAAGCATGTTCATTGAAATATGGTTCTGCGCTGCTTGCGTGAATCCATTCACCTTCAGAGAAGTTTGAAAAGGTATCTATATTGACATTGCGCATATTCAGAAGTACTTTTGGTAATTTACTGATTAATTTAGTTAGTGGTCTCATTCTTTTTAAAATTAATATAAACAACTTTATTTTTAGTAGAAATGCGCTGTCAATTAGAGCTTCGAGGATTAGTCTTCTGCTTTAGTTTTTAAGGGTAGATTGTGACTTTTCAGCTGTCTTCATAAGATGATTGTGAAGTAATCTACGGTGGAAAATGATTTGTAAAATAATGTTTTTGGAATGCTTTACTATGGCTGTGTTAACATTGGTAGATATAGGGCCTCATTAGGAGTCCAGCGCCGGTAAAATGTAATTCCAAATTCCCATAGAGTTCTGTACTCTATGGAAATGGGGACACAAAAGCACCGGCACCATTGCTATGGGTGCCGGTGCTTCTGTGACAAGTCTGCCGACCGTGGCCGCTGCTCCTGGCAGTGTCATACCTCTCAGGCACAGCGGCCCCGGCAGGAAAACTCCTAGTGTTAAGACGGATTTCTGAACTCTGACCTGGTGGGCAGAGGTTCAGACGGCCAGCCTAGTTTCTTGGAACAGGGTAACCTCTGGACAAGCCAGACCAATCAATGTAGCTTTGGCAGGCGGTCAAGACTGAGGGCCTCATCACGGGTTGGGTTAAAACTGTACATCCCCATTCCCCATTGGGTCCATTGGATTCAATGGGCAATTTTCAGAGCTAATTATGCAGGCTAATATAGCCGGTGGTAATACAGCCGAAAACAGGGGATTTTCACCTCCAGAGAAAGACTGGAGGTAAAACAGCCCATTTAGCACCCAACTCGTAGCCAGCCCTTGCTACCATTACCGTAATACCGTTACCACCGCATTTAAGGGCTACAGCCCAACTCGTGAGTCTCAGGAGGGGTGAGGGTGAATGAAGGTCCTCAATGAGCATACAGAGTAAGGACACTTACAAATTACTCACAGGCAGGTGTATATATCAAAAATATAAACACATTTATCACAAGGCCTTTGTAACTCAACACACAGTAAAAGAATCACAGCAATCCTACTAAACCAACACAACGCAATCAATGCAAGATATCTACAATACCATTGGGGTCTAAAGGGTTAAAGGCATGAAATATGTTCACAACTTAGAGGGGAAGGAAAATAGGCAGTGCAGATAGTCTTTATTCCCCTTCAACATCAAACACACACCTAACTAAGAGGCAGTCCAAACCCTAGGAAGAGAAGAGACTTATGCTCAATAGTACATTTAGTGCAGGTACACACGATTGTTCCAATGGGCAAAATGGGGTCTCTTCAGGGGTCTCTAGCAGCTCAGGAAGGTGGGAGAGGCGATGAAGAATAGATTCCCACTATTCGAGGAGGGCCTGCACTTGAAGGCAGAGGTGATTCCAAGATTCTGGAATAGGTTGCTAGTTCGCACGAGCAGTGGAAAGGAGAGGGACCCCCAGGGGCCACTTGTGCGTAAAAACAGATGGAGGCGCGAGGGGCCACTGGTTAAGGTTAGGGTTACTCACTGGCCCCAGGCGCACGCTGGACCAAACTTCGCCAGCTGAGTTCACTGCGGCTGCAGGTTAAAATGCGACAAAAAGGACGTCTCTGTGGCTTTCAGTTCCGGCATACAGCAATGATTCCCAAACGGGACGGTGGCAATTTCTCCGCTCCTGATAATGGATCAGGCCAGTTTCACTGCAGCAGGCCTCAGGGGAAAAGGGTCACAAATGCAGTGCACCTGCAAAGATCGTTGCCATGGCTGGGCTACACGGTAACCGCGTTTACTCCGGTCCTGGCGCACTCGTCTCACTTCAGACCTGGGAATGCCAAGTGTTCAAAATTCGGTGTGAGGGTGCCGGGGACACAGAGCTAGCAGTATACCAAGTTTCGAGGGCCTCCTCGAAATGGCAGCTGAGACAGAGAAAAGCTCCTGCATAAGCTGGTCAGCCCACTGGTTGGCCCAAGGATGCTTCCGAGAAGACTTACTTGCAGGTTTTGAAGGTGCCGAGTATAGTTGGTCCCATTATTCTAATCGGTCGAAGCATCTTTGCAGACCTTCTAGGACGACCAGATGCAGAGGGGTGCAACGGGACGACAGTGGGCTCAGGGTGCCAAACCTTCCAGCGGTTCACCAGCAGTCCCCCGACTCGGCTTCTTAGTTTCAGGATACTTGGATCCTATCCTTCGTTCAATGAGAACTCCAGAGATTGACATGGTATGGGTGTTTTCAGCCTCCTCTTATTCAAAGTTCCCTTCGCATCAAAATGGAGAGGACCCAATGGGAGATCTTCTCACGCACTCCACACGTGGACCAATCATGGACCACGGTGGTCCCGGGCATTCAGAGCACTCCAGACTCTCTGGCGCCCAGGATGTGTATTGGTGACAGACACCCCAGCCCACATCCTGGAGGCACGCACACAAGGCATGAAGAAGCCTGCGAAAGCTTGGCGTTTCACCGGAAACTGCATGACCAAATAAAGACTTGACCTGGGGAAGGCAAAGAGGCAAGATGGCCAAAGGACAGGACAAAGAACCTCGTGGCATGGCCATTTTGGAGCCAGGCCACCTATTTGTGCCAAATGTGCTAAGCGCGGTTAAAATGGCAGGAAAGGGTTAAAATTACATGAAAGACAAGCTGCCACTAGCCCTGTCCATGACACATCTGCACATCTCCTAAAAGGTCCTACAAGAGTATCTAGGGTCTTTGGAAATGACTATGAGACCCAAGTGCACTGTACGGTAAGGTACATTGTGCACTTGTTATTTGTTGCAGAAAAGTTGCAACATTGGAAAAGGACTAAGGGAAACAAAGTCTCCCAGTACTGACTGTCTTAAGGGCATGTAGTTTCCCCATAAAAAGTGAGCAAAAGCCCAGAGGAGTGCAGCAGAAGGCTGTACTCCTCTGGCAAATTCAGATTCAGGTGTTTAAACAGCAGCAAAAAGTTTGGGGGTGTACAACTGGAGGGAAAATTACATATAAAATGAAATCTTTCCTAACACCTAGTTTGCTGGTCCCGAAACAAGGGTGCCGGTGAGCTTACCGACACCCTTGTTTCCGGACCGGCAAACTTTATAAAGAGGCCCATAGTGTTAGGTTCATTAGGATGGTGGGTTTTTGTTTGTACATTTTTTTTACTTTTAGTTTTTGGAAGAGGGGCCATACTTTTTTTAGTGGTAGCTGGTTGAGTTTTGTTCAGTGACGTTACTATCAGTTTTGTTTTAATGTTTTCTATAAATTGTTTTAGAGGTGGATGACTATATGGCTTGCTTTTTTTATCTGCTCTATTTTTTCTTTGTTTTCTATGGAGTTGCTTATTAGTAGGCATTATGTTGTGTCTGTTGGAAAAAAAAGAAAGTTTGGTTTTGAAAGTTGTGGAATGTATATGGATGTATTGTGAATGGGTGTATGGAGGTGATGGTAAGGATGAATAGAGTGCTATGTAATTGTGCAGTGGGATGTTAGTTGTGGGTGGGAAGGTTGTAAGAGTAAGAATGTGTAGTGGTGTGAAGGGTTTGGGTTAGGGAGTAAGACAGTAGTGGTTTGAATGAATAAGTAGGGACATTATGATGTTTTGAGGAGAACAGTGTGTATTATAATGATGTTGTTTAGACGAGAATAGAAAGAGTGTGCATTTTGAAATATAATGAGTAAGAGCGAAATAAAGGTTGATTTGAAAGGAATACTGTATGTTAATATACAGCGAAACTACATTGTTACAATAATTGAGAAATTAATACTATAGTAATGTACTTACTTTGTAGGAGGTGAAGAGTAATCTTCTACTGGTTGGTGTCTTCGAGAATTTTCTTCTATCCTGTAATTGTAAAAGAAAGTTAGTGGGTATATATGGTAATGGTGAAGTACTTTTAGTACAAGAGGTTGTTATTTATGAATGTAGGAGGAGTTGTTAGGAAAAAGAGCTAATAATGTGTTATGGATAGTCTACTAAAGTATGTTAACTATAGGGGTATGAGTAAAGCGGTTTGGAAGACTAGAAGGAGTAGGGCAAAAATGTGTGTAAGAAAATCATGCATTTGTAGGTTACTTTAGTGCTGCTGATTGTAATGAAGGAAGTGCTGTGTTTCTGACGCAATGTATTTGTAATGTGTTGCACTGTATTTAAACACTAGGGAAACAGTGGTGTAGTAGTAATGCAATGGAGGATTGTTGTTGCAGTAGTGTTTGGTATCTTATAGTAGAGGTTTGGAAGGAAGTGTACTTTATATGTAAGGGGAAGTGTTGAATATAGATACGTTGGTGGTATACATGTATGTGTGAGCAGGTGGAGAATGGTGGCAGTGTAAGGGATGTAATAAGAGAGGTTGGAATGTGTGACATTTATAGGGAATGAAAAATGGAAAATGCAGTGCGTATAAAAAGGTTTCATTTTAGGATCATTTTCATGAAAGTTAAAACATTGAGATATGAGTTTATAGCAGCACTGTGTGTAACTTTTTTGTAAAAGAAAAGAAAAGCAGATGGAAAAGATTTGTACAACATTTTTAAGTGGTACTTATGTGAAAGTTTAATATGTTGGCAGTACATGTACACTTGCCAATTGATGCATTCTAATATCTAGGTGCTAATTAAGTGTTGGTTTTTGTCTTTGTATTGTGGGAGTTGTAGTTTCACTTTTTCCATTAGAAAGGTTGGACTACAAGCTCCAGAATGCAGAGAAAAAAGTAGGGCTGGATAAGCACCTACAAATTGGAACGGGTAATGTAAACAAGTATACATGTGCTTGCAAGTAACCAAACTCGCACACACTGAGTGGCACTTAAAAACGTTGTACATATCGTTTGCATTTGCTTTCTTTTTTATTTTTTTCAAAAAGGATACACCCAGTGTTTTTGTAAATGTATACATGCATTTGTTAGCTTTAATGAAATTGCTACTAAAAAGAAATATTTTTAAATGCACAGCATTTCCATTTTTCATTCAGTGTTCACGTCATACTGTGCAAGTTTATATGCAGTCCTGGTTTTCACTTTGCATTCTGGGAGTTGTAGTCTGAGTTTGGTAATTGTAGGAGTGGCATTAGAAGTGACAGAATGCAAAGAAAAAAGACTTGATAAGCACATATAGATTGGAATGGGTCATGTTAGCAAGTATGCATGGACCGCCAATATATTGAACTTGCACACAATTACCGTTTAAACATGTTGTACAAATCTTTTAAATTTGCGTTTCCTTTTGTTTAGAAAAAGATTAGACACAGTGCTGTTATAAATGCACATATGCATTGTTCAACTTTCATGCAATTGCTCCTAAAAAGATACATTTTTAAATGACAGCATTGCAATTATTTGCTGCTTGATGTGAGCAGGTGCTGAATGCTGCAATGCATGGATTTTACTGGAGTGGTTAAAAAAGAGAATATGCTTATTGAGAAGCTTATTACAGGGTACGTAGCAAGAACCCTCTATATATCTATATATATATATATATATATATATTTGTAAAAGAGTTGCAGAAAAAACTTTAAATAAATATAAGCAAACCTGTACTATGTATTGTTAAATGCAGATGTTGAATCTGGAAATAGAAATGTTGGAGAGTTTCACTGTAGTTTCTGATGCAGATGGCTGTGATTAACAGGAGATACTCTCAGAGTTCAAGTGTACATCTGAAGTGTTGAACTGAGAAGACAGGTGTAGAGTTTTTGGATGTGATTGGCAGATGGATGTGTGACTCTTTGAAAGCAGTTAATGAGGGATTGGTCAGAACATGAAAGTGAAAAGGGTAGAAGGGCTGCCCCTGTGCTATGGTGTCCGCGGACACCGGGGTAGTCCACGGATGGCACTCGCCTCATTCAGGTCTTTCAAGGATGCCTGGCATGGAAAGGGGACTGTGGGGATTAGCCAATGAGGTGTTCTGGTTGTGGTTTACGGGAAGAGAGGTTAGTAGGTGTTTTGATAGTTGTGTGTGGTGAAGATGGCTATGGCTATGGCTTTGAGGAAACAGAGTGTGTGGATTTTGGGAGATTCTTCAATTCAATCATTGAAGGTGTATGCTGAAAATCATGGCATCTTTGGAAGTATTGGATTGGCAGAACTGGACATTTCGTGGCATGCCGTTTGTGGCTTAAACTGGGTAAGCTTGTTCTCATTCCGTCAGAGTATGGCTCACTTTAAATGTCGAGACATTGTAATTGTACATTGTGGAAGGGACAGTTTGGGGCATGTGACTCCAATGTATTTGCAGGTTGTCATCAATGACATTTGCCATGTCATCTTTGATGTCCTGGGTGTTTATTTTAGCAGTGCACAGTTGCTTTGCTTACCATAACTGGCAAATTTCAATGGTTTTTCGGTTTTACCTGTAATCATATCGTCCCTTTAACAAAGATTATTCACTGAATTTCATAGGTTTTTATAAGTGCAACTTAACAATAACGTCCCTTTAACAATGTTTTTTCACTGAATATGTGTACGAACAAGCTTTATTCAGCAGTAAATACCATAAAAGCAACAATACATATATTACATTACACAATAAAATACAATTCATGTTAACAAATGCCAATCATCATTACATACCAACAACTCAAAGATAAAACAGGGATAAAATAAGATCTTAATATCAAATGGTTCATAAAAACAGGCCATCATATGATTAACACTGCATTCTTACAATATCAGTTTCATCTTCTTAGCAAGGCCCTATGGAGAAATTTTACAACATAATAAACCTTGTTCACATTTTTTGTACTTTTACAATATACCAAGGCCTCTTCCATATGCAAAATACTCTTTACTCTAAAGAGGGGAATCAGATAACGCCTCCTAAAACCCTGGTATCCGGGACAAATAAGTAAAAAGGTTTTACCATTTTGTCTGGATTGCTGCAGACTTTACATTGTATGTCCGGGGGACTGGTCAATTTTGCAGTAAAGGCAGGCGCCTTAAGAGTATTTGTACGCAGTTGAAAAAACAATGCACATGCATACCCAGGGGTCACGCAATCTAAATAGGGCTCAAAGTTGACTGTTTGCCTTATCAATAAATAAGGTGCTCCAGTCTTCAGAACGATGCACGCCCTTTTCATATGCCTAAATATAGATTCACAACATTTTGTTTTAATAACACTCTTTGAGCCAACTGGTAACCGCTCTAAAGTGGACCAAAGGTGTGAACTCCAAGTTCACCAACCCTGTACGGATGTGTTTGAGCCATGGCAGTGAAGTCGATCCAAGCACATTTCATATGTTAATAAGCGTTTCTCTGTAGCACTCCAAGGGCAGGAAAGTATTGAAAAATGACAACAAAATGGGATATAATGACACAGCAATATTTTATTGTTTAAAAAAGCAAAACATGCAGGGTTCAACCGGAAAGAAAATCAAGGTCATGCGTTTCGCACCAGAGGTGCTTGTTCACTATCAAACATTTAACATCAAAGAAAATAGACATTTTGGAACAGCATACATTAAGGCTATTAACACCACTGTCACTTTGCAGAATCCGAGCAACATTTGGTTGACTGCAGGGAGATTGTCACTTATACAGTAAATGATAGACAGCTGAGCTTGCAAACTTTGCATAGCTCCAAGGATAACCTTGCTGCTTCCCCTCCTGTGCCATTATCACAGATATTTATATGTCTGTTAATTGGGGGGTGGGGAGGGAGCGGTGAGTAGCCCTTGTAGTACATGTGATGCAGGGGGCATTTTCAACTCTAGAGGTTTACCCGTGTCTTTGGTGTTGTGGGGGCAGTCCGTGGGCACACAAGCCATGCCCATCAGTGCTGGGGGCACTCAGCATACGTTTCAGTTACTGTTGTTGCGGGCTGGCTCACGGGCTAGCCTGATGGGTCCTGGGGGCACCCAGCAGACACTTACAGTTGCTGTGGTCAAACAGCTGACATCAGTTGCTGGGGGCCAGGACTCGCAACTGGGCTGTGGTCACACAGCATGACACTGGCCTGGGGGCTCCCAGGTTACATATACTGATCTATCTGGGATCACCTAGATCAATGGGGGCTGCAGTACTTCGGTCACACGGCGTCAGCCTGCAGGTCCAACAAATGAAATACAAGACAGAAGTGTCATCCGTGGAGTCTGCCGCCATTCTGCAGCACTTTCGGGCTGAGGCTCCTTTTATTAATAGGCAGGCATGATGAAGTCATGACACACATTCCTAAAGGGGAAATAGCATCCTTGGAACTGCAGTTGAGAAAAGAAAAGCAAGTGATTGCCTCTCCCCTGCATCCTCCTGCCAGGAAAGTGTTGGTCTAAGTCTTTGTGCATCCCCCTAACTCAAGAAAGGTGGGTGGCTAATCCCCCTCTCCTTCCCTTCTGGTCTGCTTGCTACTGTTGCCTGTAGTGGTAGCTTACTGCTGCAGAACAGTTGCAGCCCATACAAAAGATATATGCTCACAAATCCCGAGAAGAACAGATCGCTACTCTGGCATTCCACAAGGCCTGTATACCTTTCTGTTCCCATAACTGCTGAAGCATCAATCTACATACCACGCTGAGTCACACTATGCCTGTGGGTTTGCTGGTTCACAGTGCATGAATTATGAACAGACAAACAGATTAATTTCTTCGTAATAAAATAGTGAGTCATATACCCTTAAAGGCCAGAGCAGAAGCAGCCATAGAACACGCTATGATCATACGATGTTTGCTGCTAAGATATTTCTGCAAATCAACCTTTCCTCTTTCTTTGGTTGCTTAATTAGGTATCAATACAGTGGGTACACCTTTTATTACAGCTCTTACACGCTGGAGGGATCTGAAACTGAATATTCAATCAATCATCTGTTAATGTTGGAACTTAAATAGTTCAGGAAAAACATGAGGGTAAAAAACAATACAATTTGAGATACATCAACATTTTTCAATAATTAGCTGAATATAAATAAGTAAAAGCCATAACTTTGGATCAATAAAGTGCCTAGTTTGTCAGTACAAAAGATATTAAAAATGAATTTTTAAGTTTTAGTGCATTGCCTCGTAAAATCGTTGGAACAATAGGTAGCCAGCATGGAGTCCATCATCTGTTTCCTTTTGTGCGGTGCCATTCATAAATAAGATAAAACAGGCTTGCCTACCTTCAGCGAATCTACCCATAAGAGGTATAACAATGCCGGGCGGCAGTGAACCAAACCAGTTTCTCTTAGTATTGTTTTCAGGGTATTCTTTCCAAAATTTGTATAAGCTGGGCCCAGCAATACAAAATGTAGAAGGTCTTCTTCAGCAGCTTGGCATAGAGGACATTATTTGTCACTTAAATCACCTGACCATGGTAGGTTAACTCTACAGCGATCAGACCAAGAAAATTCATCCCTCTAAGGAAAAAGGCTAAGTGCACCCTTTTTCGAGAAAGACAAGAGCTTTATTTTGGATCCAAAAGAAAAATGGCATCTATGGTATTATAAGTCCACTGCCACAGAGCTCTCTCGTCCTTTGGAAAAGACTCAGGTTATAAACACAAAAATTGTCACATATGACTCACTCAGTATACAATGTTAATCCCTCAGCCACATTGGCTACCGCATATGTACATGCTAATGATTACATATAGCCCATTTTCCAATTAGTTCTGCAGTCTTCTCATCCATCTTCACCATACGCAGGTGACGTCCTTGCCCATCTTGAGACACTTCAAGGTAATTGGTTACATTCAACTGGTACCACCCTACCTTTAATCCTAATCATGTGATGTACACCTGGTTATCAACATGAACTCAGCAGTCAACTTCGAGGTGAGTCTGGCCCTGACAAACAAAGCAGCCCTTCTCTCATCCCAGACACACTGGCTCCCCGTCATGCCCTTCCCACTGTATGGGCATCATTCTTGGCTCTTCCTGGCACCAAGCATAGATAATGTTGTTCTCTGCTGTCCCCTTTATCAGTTCTCCTCTCCAACAGTAAACTTAATGTCCCACTAATCAATCGGGCTCTTCAAGGATTTAGTACCCATTTTCCTTCACATCTGGCAGTTCAAATAGAATGGCCATCATTCTGGGGGGCACTCGTGTCTTAGATCTTAGTTAATGTGTTGGCACTCCGAGACCTCTGCCCCGCTGCCCAATCATAGGACCTTTGTGCTAGGCTGCAGCCCCTAACCTAATCAGCTACACACAATCCTGGATAAATGTACAAAGGCCTAGCTGGTGTGGGTATACGTACAAGTTTCTCGCCATGCATGGGAATAAGAAAAATGTACTGGTCAAGCAAAGAATGAGGCCTCGTTGTTCTGTGTTTTCAACATGGCCTGCGAGGATCCAGGCCCACTCCTAAATATAACACTACTTTATCTTGTGATTACTGTGTTAATATGTATGTTATGTATCTCGTGTAATTCTATTGTAAAAAACGACTGGTTAGTTCCCAACTATGCGATTTCCCGCTCCCACCAGTTAGTCCTGCCCTTCAGACACCCCCTACAACGTCCTGCCCCTATTATCCAATGTTTTCAAATATTTTTGCAATCTAAATCACCTGGGATAGGCCGCAATCTGCCCATGCATCCCAACACCATGCTGGTTGCATCGCTCTCAGGGGCCGGCAATGAAATCTTGCCCTGGTGATGAAAACACGTTAGGCTGGAGTAGTAGCCCATTACTAGTATTTTTGTAGTCTACCATTTGTCATAATTACATCAAGGCGGTTAGATGGTTTAAAACATTTTTTATGAAGCTGAATATTATTTTCATATACGCAATTAGTTTTAAAAAGGCATCCTAGTACCATGCACAGTAAGCCTTAGATATAACATGCTTCTGAAAAGCACGAACATGGATCACATGACTACGTTTTTGCCACAGCCGTTACGTAGCAGACGTTTAAAAATACTGCCCTCTACACGCTGACTGGCGCCGTTCCAAGTGTTACATTTGGAACCGGTCCACGGTCTCCTAGACATCTCTCCCCATAAACATTCCAGCGGCTTCCAGGCTTATCTTCAGCGGAATGGCAAGTGCAGGACGAAAGGGTGAGTGCGGCAGCGGGATGATATTTCCACTCTGAACTCGGTGACCCTCATGTTTGCCGACGCAACTCGTGCTGACAGGTCGCCAGCAGGACTTCGCGCTATAGTCATTAAGGCGACGCTACAGCGCTTGGGTGACTCAAGGCTCGAGGGCAGGGCGAGGCCCCTCTTCGCTATAATTCCGTCGCTGCCATGGCAGGGCTTGCATCAGGTGCTCTCGTGCATGAAACATGATATCCGCAATAAGAGCAACAGGCAACCGCAACTAAACACTCACGAATATAATGTAGTTGAATGATTATTTTGTGTACCCTGAAAACATCTCGAAATATCACCAGTGGTGTAGCCAGGATTCTCTAACAAGTGGAGCCTGAAGCGGATGTATTTGGGCACACCACAGTGAGATTAAAATCTGTAAATGCCCACCCAGAGCTCCTGAGTGGGCCTTTACAGATTGCGAGTGTGCCTTGCCTGCTCAGGCCCTACCCTGACTACACCTCTGTATATAACATAACAATGAATACCTTCCTCTAAAACAAAACCCGGAACCAGTCCTGAAATCGAAAGGCTTGACAAGTTCGTCCAGCAGTGGAAACCTTGCAAAACCAAAACCGTTCTCAGTAACATTGATGTCTTGTCCCATTGCTAGCTGGGTGTAAACACTATGAGGAAAAGACCAAGACTTAAGCCCACAACTGTATACTGTTGAGGAGAAAATAAAACCATGTGTGTTGTTATAAATATGACTGCTGTGGAAATTACTACAAGGAAACCCACACAACATTTCAAATATCCCAAACCGTAGGCCTCTGAAATGCCTGGACAATCAATACAGTAATTAAACTCTTACACCATCATCATGGCACCAGCATAATAGACACCAGTCTATGTTTGTGGGATAAAACAGACTGTAGGATTTATTAGAATATTCTTCATTAACTTGTGTTCAATTGAAAGGGTATTACACAACGCAAGCGACCAGTTGGCATACAAGTTTTAGGTTCCTATGTCCGGCGTGGGATGGGGCGTGTGGTTCATTGCCCTCTGTTAATTCCTTGGCTTTGCTCCCCCAAACCCCTCCATCACTTTGCTGTGGACCTGGCTAAATCTCCTCAGTCAATCATGACACGTGTTCGGCATGAGTAGTAACGCTCAGTGGCAGCACGCTTGTTTTCGAAGCAAGCTGATGCACAACAACACGGGTTTGAATCCAGGGTCTGCGCTTAGAAACCTCTTTGGTAATAAGTGCATTATTAAAACAACTAATAACGTCTATGTAGGTATCCATTGGTCTGGGCTGAAAGGAACGCTGATACTGTTTGATTGTAGTGAAGAGTGAAAAATACCTGACTCTTCTCACCACACCTTTGCCATACAACCTACAGAAGGTGTTTGGGGTTTTGTGAGATGGGTTGTCCACCCCTCCTTTTAGCATAATCGTATATAACGTATGTCACGTGCGTCTATGTCCCAAGTTGCAGCCCGCTTTCCGTTGAAGCTACATCTGCCTGGCCAACACCCACCTGCCTGAGGTGTTCTAGCGCTCCAATATATTCTGCCGAAAAAAGAAAAAAATCCATTCCTCAATCTGGCAAGTGTAAAACGTCCTTTGACTAATAATGTGGCATGTCTAATGTTTATCAGTCTGAGCCTCAAGTGGGAGATCCCAAACCATTTGAAGAATTTCCCCATATCCTTGTGGCTAAGTTTTGCAATTTCTCACAATCCGGTGTGACTTGGCTCCATGCCCTTTGATGCTGGACACTAGCTCTGAACATACCACTTGCATGTGCCTAGGCTGCCAGCAATTCTACACAAAGACTCCATTATGGATCCCAGCTAGCTCCCTCTGCGTAATGGTGTGTGGTTATTTCAACTAATATGAATAGCCAACAAGTTCATCCTCCCGGAGGAGTCCACCAGGGCCACCGCCTTACTTTCTAACTCATCTCAATGCATTCCAGATTCCCTCAGCCACTCGATCGTAGTCTTGTGCTATGTCCTCCTCATCCCTTGTTGCCAACCTCAACTATCTCTCTGTCCCTCTTCCTCACATACCAATGGCCGATCACCCACACCAAAGGCTCCTGTCAATTTCTGGGTGCTGCGAGAAAAATAATCACCTTGAGTCGTGGTATTTGAGAAAATTAAGAGAATACCTAGCCGAAACAGGTCAATGGTAATATTGGGGGTCTTCTGGTGTTGGCCCAAACTTCGTCTATGCACACATACATCTTGAAAAAATCTGCTTCTTATCTACCAACCTGCTTAATTTCTTCGCTTTGCAATTCTTTCAGAGCGGCAGACGTGACTGCCCCAATCGTGAAGGAAAGGATCCCAAATTTCATTTCGCCCCAATTGTTCATCACCAGTGTTCTTCCTAGGACATCCCGGAATGTATAGCCACTGAGGCGCGTTTCCATCTGCATGGATGAATAGAGACCACTCCACACTTGACCTACAGATCTGGCATGCCCTTACTGCGCAGGCGGGGCAATACCAGGTGTCATATATGCAGAATATTAGTATGTGTAACCAATGGTAGAAGTGTACCGAAAAAAGTAGTAACTGTGGTCTCGGCAGGGAAGAGGGAAGAGGGTAGGCGAAAGCATAGTGCAACATGTGACAAGGTCTTGCAGCCGGGGCATTGCAATAGTCTAAGTGACTAATAACTAGGCTCCAATTACAACTTTACACTTGGACAGAGACATGAATGGACAAATCCTCAATATAGAATGGTGAATATGGTCGTAAAACGTAGAGGAATGGTAAACAGAAAAAATAAAAGTAGTGGAACACCGCTCTCGACCGTTCCCGCTCACTTCAATCACTGTGTGTAACCCGTTTCCTTTCTGGTCCGTTTCAGAGTGCTATACTAGCAGGGCTAGCATGCTGTCAATCTATATGATGTCTTGGTACAGCAGACCCCACCCACTGCCCATCTGATTTCTTGGTGTCAAGAACCAGCTCCCCTACTCCCAGGCCCCAAAAAAGCCAATTCAAAATCAGTCTTAAACAAGCAACTCTCATTCTTCTTACTGTACTGCACACTTCAATGAGTATACCACCCAACCTTTTTAATTCCGTGAAGTCAACGAGGAAATCGGGCCCCTGAGGTCAGTACTTGCACCCTCAATATTCCCCGTCCTTTCATGGCCAACTTCACATTTGAGATTTGGTTGAATGCTTGATCTCTTAAATTTGATTGAAGTGAGCCATTGCTGCCCCCCTTCCCCTCAACTATAGGTTTCTTATGATCTAATGCCCACCCAATGAATTTGCTAGTTGCCTTGGAGGAATCAGGCCTTTGTGGGTTGGTCCCAGAACCAATGACCTGTATCATTACTGTGTGTAACTGCTCCAATATTTTCTGCACACACTGGCCTCATGGTGCCCGGTGGCATTGCATGATCAATCAGCGGCTTCAGATTCTGCCAGTTATGCTCCATAGTTGCGCTGGCAATTGTTGCCATCACCTCTCTCCAGGCCTGCCTGTATCTCGTCCACTGCAAACAAAAGAGAGCATCAGCTATATTTGCATGCAACAGAGTTTCCTTCAATCTCCCCGGTCATGAAAGCAGCCTCATATATGAGGCAGACCCATCTTTTACCACTTTTACAACTGCCTGATTTTCCAGCCACCGGGTAGCATTCCTATTCCCGAGTCACCCCTCTCGCCTCTGCCACAAGTGGAAGGCAATTGTGATCAGAACTGCTCTAACGGTGTGATGTTTTCCAGGGCGTGTCAGTCTGACAGCGGTTGCCGGATCCGGATCTAGTAGCTAATGGGCCTCATTACGACTTTGGAGGTAGCCATGGCGCTATTGGCGCCATGGCTGTCTCCAAAATCGGGTCCGGGTTCCCTGAATGGGGAATTACCGGGCCATTCCGAGTTTGGAGGGCCCGGTAATTCCTCCTTCAGGGAACCCGGGCCCGGACCTTCCCCATTCCCATTTGAGCCCCAATAGGGCTCAATGGGAATGGGTGCAGGAGCTAACAACGGGCCGATTATGACCGGCCCGTTGTTAGCTCCCTGGTCCCCTCGCGGGACCCGCTCTGGACGTCTGGTAAAACCAGACGTCTAGAGCGGGTCCCGCGAGCGGACCTCGTAATAGTGCGGAGTGTGTTTAACGGCATCGGAACCATTACCGGCGCCGTTAAACCCATTCCACACAACTCGTAATGAGGCTCAATGTGTCCAGTCTGCAGGAGATGACAGAGACAGGTGGCAGTGCGTGACAACTGAGCAGCAACAAACTGACTCATATCAGCACTGGCTACTTCGAGCCACGGAGTATTAAAGTTAAAGGCAGTGGGGGTCGGCCCACACAAGTAAAATGTAATTTTTCACTACTACTAGGTCATTGGTGGGTGAGGGGTGGCTATCCATTTATTTAAGTGTACGCTTTAATGTGGAGCCGAGGTAGTTATGGTTGGGTTACATTAGCAGGCGAGCAGCAGCTGTAGAAAAAGTGGCGTAAACCCACTCAGAGTGGGATTCAAGCATGCACCACCACCTTACAATTCGGCTTACAAGAGAAGAGGCAGGGTGGGCCAGGCAGGGTCGGTAAAATGGGTTATTAGCCCGAGACGATTTTTTAATCAACGACCTTTAAATAGGGAGACAATGGCTAATCCCCCACACTAACGTGAGATAGGGGTTTAGATTCTATTAAAGACAAGGAGGCGATTATTATGCATTACAATCTTTACTCTGAAACCACAGCAGCAAAGAAAAAAACTTTTACAAACAAGAAGTTGTAAAGAACAGAACTAAATAGAGTTCAATGTCAATGTAAGGGAGCTTCCCAATCCATCATGGAGGACAGGTTAAGCCCTGCAGGAGACCAATGAGCAGGGACCCTTCCTTATATAAATCCATTACTCTAATCCCAATTCCTCTTTCTGTTGCTGTCTTGAACCAGACATTCACTGCACAGATCAGATGATAAACGATGAAGGCAAATCCAGCGAAGCTTTCGTATCACGCACTCCATAACTTGTAACTGCGAGCCCCACTCCTGATCAGAACCTCAACTCGTAGCTGTAAGAACAACAAGCAAGAAGGGTGGGTGGATGGGAAGAACAACAAACCAAAGAATGTTCTCTCTTGAAACACCTGTTTACATGCGTGTCATAACTGTCATATCATATCATATCAAGGGTGGGTGGGATAATAATCGACTCCTTGTCTTTAATAGAATCTAAACCCCCATCTTACGTTAGTGTGGGGGATTAGCCATTCTATGACAAGACAGGAGGCTCATATTATGCAAGTTCGAAGCCCTTGCATCCCATTAGTATAACATGATCAATACAATAGAGACAATATAATAAAATAATATAATAAAATAATAGGAGAAGAAAATGTTTTCAATGCTTTAATTAGATCAATCAGCTGACCGCAAGAGAATTGCCCAAGACCAGGCTGGCCGAATAACTGTCTTATAAGGCACAGCCAAATCCACTGCAAGAAAAAACAACTGGAAGATGTGCCAATTCCAGTGTCCCTTACAGGCCACCAAAACCAACTGGTTAAAAAGAGGGGAAAACAATGAACAAAGTTTTCCTATACTAATAGGTTAGGACAAACCCCATCGGAACAATAAACTCCTCCGTTGTCCAATCAAACATTTAAAGCACTTAAATTCATACCATATTTTGGAACCTAGACAGCAAACCAAAGAAGATAAGAACTTAGCTCTCCTGGAGATAAAGAAAAATACCCCTTAGGGGTGAAAGCTTTGTAGGTTTCATCCCATGCGTTAAAGGAAGATATTACATTAGAAACCGGACATGTCACATAACTACACTGGGGAACGAGTGGGAAAGACAAATTTTCATAAAAGATAAAATGGGAGTAAAAAGGTTGTTTTATTAATCTGTAATAGCACGACCTATCCTGAGCGGAGCTGAAAAGCAATAGACTTAACACGCAATTTTCTTCAGACATATGGGTATACTAAAGAAGGTATGTCTTCTGGAGGCAGAAGCAGAATGGAAGAGAGGGGCCCCGCCTGAAAAGCTAAACATGCCAAACCGCCAAAACTGAGACCTTCAGACCTCCTGAGCTCTTTTTTTTATTTTTATTTTGATTTTGATTTGACTGAATAAATCAACCTTTCAAATAGAAACACATATTACAACCAGTAACAAATATTCAATTCAATATTACAAAATTTTACAAAATGTTAGGCTTAATTTTAAAACCAATTTAACAATACAATATATACTGATTTTCCAAATTCAGGCAAACTTTACATTGACAAATTGAGCCAATGCAATCTGAACAGAAAAGTTTGTGTTATTTAACAAGTAATTCCACATTTCTTCGTTGGAACGGAATATTTGAAAATTACATTTTGCACGAAAATATTTGTGCCTCACGCTACTCAGTGCTGGACATTCAACCGCTAAGTGACATAATGTTTCAATTTTTTGCTGATCGAGACAGTATCTACAGAAGGTTTGATCTTGTGGCACTGTGAGAGACGGGCCTCAACGACCGGTGGGAGGTGTCTGTACTTCCGCTCCCTATATGGTGGAGGAGAGGCACAGGGGACCCCAGCCAAGATTCTCTATTCGGTAGCAATGGTCGAGCAATCAAGGCCTAGCTTCTCAGGAGGTGGTGCAGGCTGGTTCTTAAGTACAGTGTATCCCCCAAGCCCCCACAAAGGAATATCCACACTCTGTATTGATTAGAACACAGTCTTTATATAATCAATATTTAAGGTTATGTACATTTATCATGATAACTCACTTTGTACTCCGTCAAAATCTACAATGACAAATATTTACAATCCTAAAGTGGTACCACCCTAGATCTCATTGAAGTGCATGAACAATACTGTACAATGTCACACAGACCAATAGAGTGAAACCAGCAATAGAGTGAGGAGAGAAAATAAGATGGTTGAGCAATAGGCAGAATACTGGCCCCTACCACTAGGCACAGTTCTGTGTGGAGATCCCCCCACCTGGGCAACCTGTAAATCAAGATATAGCACAAGCCCAGTCCATGTATTGCTCTACAAGTCTTATTCTCTCCTATAATGTTTTTACCCCCCCAATGTACCTGGTGGAGTCGAGCTCCTCGAAGAGGCGTCGACAAACGTCGAGGAACTCGTTGTTCGGCGACGGGAAATCGACGGCCCTTCTTGAATGCCTTCCCTTTCAAGCGGGAGGCACGGGGCGTCGAACGTCCGTCGACAAACGAGGTAGAACGATGTCGAAGAGGCGGCAGCTTCGTCCGAGCGGTGCTCGTCGGCGTCGGAGCGTCGGCGTCCTGCAAGGCGGAGGTGTGCGGGGCACCTCGATGACAATAGTTCTGGACTGCAAAAATTGTAGAGACGGAAGCCCAGCAAGGGCGTCGAGTCGTCCGAGTCTTTGAGGTCGTCGGGTGGCGGGAAACCCACCGGCAGGTTTCTCCTCGGCGCGTTGGTCGTCCTCGACTTTCTCCGGCAGGATAAGCGATCGACGATGCGGTCGAGAGAGTCCTTCGATTGAATGTTCTTAGGCAAAAGAGCGGACGGCTCCAGTCGTCGGCGGCACGGCGTCAAGTGGTTCCCACGGCTGGGCAACACAACTTCAACGGGCCTCCAGCGGTTACACAAACCTGCGAACCCTGGTCGACGGCAATGGACTTCGACGGCGTCGATGTCCGGGTGCTTCACTTCGATCTCCTCGGCGGTCCCGTCTCGGGTCGACAGCCTTTCGAGGGTCTGTCTTCCAGGGCGCTTCGGCGAAGATGGAGCGGTGCTCGATGGTCCCTCGGAGCACGGGAAGAGGGCGCCTTACCAGGTCCTCTCTCGGGTCAGCCCTCGACGATCTCGTCAGCCTTCAGATCGGTCGAAGCAAATGCCACAGCAAGTCTTCTTTTTCCAGCTGGACGTCGAGGATCAGCAGTTCCAGTTACTCGTAGAGTGGAGACTCAGCTCCCTGGCTGCTTTAGGAGCACAATGGTCACTTCTCAACCAATGGTTCCTTCTGAACACTTTTCCAGTGGTGAGAGGTCCCCAGATATACTATCCTCTCTCTCATCCACGCTGCTGGCACACACTCAGCAGCCAATCATACTGCAGGGCATTCATGCAGTCAGTTAGCCAATCAGGCACACAGTGCATTCAGGCCACACTCCTCCCTTCCAGACACTCACAACAGGGAATGTGGATTGGGACAAGTACCCAGCCATTCAACACTACACACTGCATTCAGGCCAGTTTCGGGCAGGGCTGTCTCAGTCTTTGTCTCTCATGCCAGAAACCAGACAACCACAACAAGAAGTGTATATTGGTCACACACTCCATTCACCCAGGTCCCACCCACAGGAGGTACCCACAACATACAGACACTGGGAAGGCTCCAGCCAGTCTAGCTGGGCCTTCACAACAATACCATACATGGAACTTCCACCCAACAGCCAGTCAGGGGGAAGGGACAGAGACAGGGCTTCCCAGGACTTTGGGAAAACAAGATAACAGGCAATAGAAAGCAAGAGGCCACAAGGGCCATCTTATTTTCTATCAGGAATCAACTGATCCCAATGGCAGGGCCTGGGTATCCCAAAATGGAGGACACCCGGAGCACCTGTCAAATTCAGCACGGAGCTGCCACCAGCCCATACCCTGCTCTGGGGCCACCCACAGGTGCCCAAAAACATACACTAGGGGCACAGGGTTGTACCCCTACCCATGGGTGCCATAAGGGTATCCCATGGGTCGGTTCACCAAACCAAAAGAGAGAGCTGCACTGCCAGGAGTCCCACATGGACTCCGGGGCAGAAAACATGACAGAACACACGGTAAAAACAGAAAAAGGACAAGGATTCAGAGGCCCTGTCCCTCAGATGCATTTCCAGCATCACAGTCGCCCCCCCCAGACTCAGGTGGAGGGTGTCTAATCTCCCACGGGATAGACACCCTCATCCAGACGGTCAACATACCTTCTGGAAAGGCCATCTGCATTATCGTGACTCTTCCCTGGTCTGTGCTCTATGGTGAAGTCTAGCCCTTGCAGGCTAATGGACCACCTGAGCAATTTCGGGTTCTCACCCTTCATCTGCATAAGCCACTTCAGGGGCTTATGATCTGTTTGGACCTTGAAGGTAGACCCCGTAAGGTAGGGCCTAAAATGCCTAAGGCTCCAAACTATACTAAAACACTCCTTTTCAACAGTAGCCCACCTAAGTTCTCTACCCTTGAGTTGTCTACTGATGAATATAATAGGGTGTTCTCTCCCTTTGTCATCTAACTGGGACAAGACAGCTCCAATTCCGGTGTCGCAGGCATCCGTCTGGACGATAAAGGGTCGGCTGTAGTCAGGCGCACTCAACACAGGTGCCCTACACAGACTTTCTTTCAAGCCATCAAAGGCCCTCTGACAGTCTTCGGTCCAATTAACCTTACTAGGCTGTTTGGGTGACGTTAGAGCTGTCAGGGGGGCATCTATGGTCCCATAGTCTGCCATGAAATTGCGATAGTACCCAGTGAGGCCCAAAAAGGCTCTCACCTGGGTTTGAGTAGTGGGAGTCTCCCAGTTCTGTACATCCTGTACTTTACTGGAGAGAGGTTGGATTTGACCCCCTCCTACCTCATGACCAAGATAGGTAACTTTCCCTTGAGCTATCTGGCACTTGGTGGCCTTGATAGTGAGGTTAGCCCTTTTCAAGGCCTGCAACACCCTATCCAGATGTGTCAAATGCTCTTCCCAGGTGGAACTGTAGACGGCAATGTCGTCTAAGTAAGCCACACAAAAGGCTTCCAGCCCACTGAGCGCATGGTTGACCAATCTCTGGAAGGTGGCAGGGGCATTCTTCAACCCAAAAGGCATGACCCTAAACTGGTAGAGTCCCTCAGGTGTTGAGAAAGCCGTCTTTTCCTTGGCATGGTCCGTCAGAGCTATTTGCCAATAGCCTGAAGTAAGGTCAAAGGTGGTCACAAACTTGGCAGCACCGATGGTGTCCACGAGCTCATCAGCCCTGGGCAATGGGTGCGCGTCAGTTTTGGTGACGGCATTGACTCCTCGGTAGTCCACACAGAACCTCCAATCCTTGGTACCTGCCTGTGAACTTGCCTTGGGGACAAGGACCACTGGACTGGACCAGGGACTGGTTGAGGGTTCAATAACACCCAGATCCAACATCTTGGCGACCTCAGCCTGGATGTGGTTCTTGACGGTATCTGACATACGGTAGCACCTGCTTTTGACAGGCACACTGTCACCAGTGTCAATTTCGTGCTTACACCACGGTGTAAGGCCTGGCTTCAGTGAAAACAGAGAGGCGTACTGTTGGAGCAAAGCCCTACAGGCCCTCTGTTGCTCTGTCGTCAGATCTGGAGAGAGATGTACTCCCTCCACTGAGCCATCCTGAGGGTTGCTATGCAGCAAATCAGGAAGGGGCTCACTCTCATCCTCTTCTTGCCCAGAAGCTAGCAAGAGACCTGAGACTTCCGCTCGCCGGTGGAAAGGCTTGAGCCTGTTGACATGGAATATCTGAGGGGCTACCCCAGGGGCTCCCATGTCAACCAGATAATTGACTTCGCCCATCTTGGAGATGATCCTGAAGGGTCCAGTCCACTTGTCTGCCAAAGCCCTAGGCTTGGTAGGCTCCATCACAAGGATTTCCTGTCCCGGAGTCCAATCCACTTGCGAGGCTTTAAGGTCATGCCAGTACTTATTCAATTCCTGGCTGGCCTTGAGATTTGCTGTTGCCTGACCCATCATCTGTGTCATCCTCCGTCTGAGGCCTAACACATAGTCCCCCACTTGCTTGGCGGGACCCGGAGGGGTGGCTTCCAAGCCTTCCCTGATCAAGGCGAGGGGCCCCCTCACGGGATGTCCAAAGAGTAACTCAAAGGGGCTGAAACCAACACCCTCTTGAGGTACCTCCCTGTAAGCAAACAGCAGGCATGGCAGGAGGAGATCCCATTTCCTCCTTAGGGGTTCTTCCAAAGCCCCTAGCATGCCCTTGAGAGTTTTATTAAATCTCTCAACCAGACCATTGGTCTGGGGGTGGTAAGAGGTGGAGAACTTGTAGGTTACCCCGCACTCTTTCCACATGGTTTTCATGTAACTCGACATAAGTTGGATCCTCTGTCAGAGACAACCTCCTTGGGGAATCCAACGCGGGTGAAAATGCCCAGGAGAGCCCGGGCAACCACCTTGGCCGTAACCGTCCGAAGGGGTATCGCCTCAGGGTACCTGGTGGCATGATCTACCAAGACCAGGATGAACCGATGTCCACCTGAAGTGGGAGGGTCAAGGGGACCGACGATGTCGATGCCCACCCTCTCAAATGGGGTGCCAACCACTGGCAACGGCTGCAGTGGGGCAATGACACTGCCTCTAGTCTTGCCAGACAACTGACAAGTTGGGCAGGTCCTGCAGTGGGACTCCACCTCTACTCCCATCCGTGGCCAGTAGAAATGGGCAGAGAGCCTCTGCTTAGTCTTCTTGGTCCCAAGATGACCAGCCAAGGGCACCTCATGCGCCAACTGCAGTAGGAAGGGCCTATAAACCTGGGGTACCACCAACCTCTTGCGGGCACCAGGTTCAGGCTTAGTGGCTCACTAACAAGGAGCTCACCCTCCCAATAAATCCGGAATGTCCTAGGCACCTCTCCTTGTGCCTGGGCCAGGGCCTGTTTCCTCAGTCCCTCGAGAGAGTGGCACTCTCTCTGTCCCTTACAGAAGTCCGCCCGCGAGGGTCCCCCTTCAGCTAACAAGCATTGAAGGTCGGGATGATCCTCCGGGTTAAGAACCTCTCCCACAGGAGAGTCTTCTGTCTCTTTTCCCAAAGGAGTGGAGTTTGGGTTTTCCACTGGACCCAGCCCGTCCGGAGCATGCATCCCAATGGGTGCTGTCGGAACAGCAGGAAGAAAAGGTGCTCCCTCCACAGAGGTGGCCTTCTTGGTCGTCCTTCTTCTTGCCTTAGGCCTCGCCTTTGGCTCAGGTATCTGACCCACAGCCAGACCCGGTGTCACCTGTGATCTAGTGACGGCAGCAGCAGTCATGGGAAGACCATCCGAGATCAACCCCAACTCTACTAGATCATTCCCTAACAAAATGTTAGCAGGGACATTGTCCTGAACCAGGACAGGAAGCTTTGCTGTCTTGTCGCCAATCATGAGTGTGACTAAGGCTACAGGTGATAATTTGGGAGGCCCACCAGCTAACCTGGTGGTTTGCAGAGGAGCACATTCATAGTCCTCTGGCCTGAGCAGGGTCCTGTCCACCACTGTCATGCTTGCCCCAGTGTCTCTCAAACCAGTAGAAGGCTGGCCATTCAAGAGGACACTTCTCAAAAACCTACGGGTGTTCTGTGGCATAGTCGCCAGTTCTTCCGCGTACTGGTCCCAGGCCCCAAGGGACACTAAGGAAATCTCCACCGGAGCACCAAATGTGATCCCGGCAGAGGAGGGGAGGACCGTGGCCTCCACCTCAGACACGGGGTAAGGGTAGGTCAGGCTGACAGCCTGTACTCCAAGTGCCTTACCTTTACACTTGGGGTCACCCCTTTTGTGATTCAGAGCCCCACAGTCCCAACAAGCGCCAGGAGTGCGGGGTACGGTACTGGAACCACTGGGAGCCTGCTTTGCAGCAGGTGGACCACTACTCTTATTCCCACCCCCAGATGACTTATCCCCACTAGATTTTTGGGTCTTAGGAGAGGAAGGTTTTGGTTTACCCGACTGTGACTGCTTGGGGGACTCCTCAGCTTTCTGAGAGGCCCCCTTCTCTTTGTCCTTGTCCTTCCCACTGGAGTCCTTAGGGGACACCCGGTGGGAGACCCACTTGTCAGCCAACCTAGCCAGCTTAAAGGGGTCCAAAATGTTCTGGTCAGCCACATACTGACGCAGCTCTGGTGAACAGGCTTCAGAGAAATGCTCAAAAAACAAGAGGTGGGACAATTCACCAAAAGTCTTAACCTTGTATCCATCGATCCACCCCATCATGTTCATGTGCGCAGCACTCACCCAGTCAACCCAAGACATATTCTCCTTTTTCTTAAAATCCCTGAACCTTCTAAGGTATTGGGTAGGTGTCTTGCCGAACTTGGCAATCAAAGCAGACTTCATACACTCGTACTGACCCCTTTCTTCCACACTCAGCTTCAGAATACAGTCATACCCGGTTTGAGGCACTCTGCTTAACAAACACTTCGCCCAATCTCTTTTATCCACATCATGAATCTCACAAGCCATTTCAAACGCTTCAATCCATTGGAGGATATCCGAACCCTCCACAAATACGCCAACCAAATCTTTCATAAACTTGGTGGCTGGGGACCTGACACTCTCACTGGTTCTAGCTGAAGTCTCCACTCTAGCTTTCTCTAGCTGGATCCTCTGACATTCAGTGTCCTGGCTCTTGAGTTCAAGGTCCTTATTTTTAAGCTCCACTTGTTGAGCCAACTCCTCTTTCTTAAGCTCAGCATCTATTTCCAACTTGCGGTATTCAAAGGCCAATTTCATCCTTAATAACTCAAGCTCTAAGGAATTGCTGGAGTTTGGAACAGAGGCAGCAGGAATGGCGGCATTCCCAGAAACAGATTCAGCAGAAACCCCAGGGGCAGAGTCCTCATTGGTTGCCTTCCCCCCTTCATCAAGAGTTTCACTATCAGTCTGGTAGTCCACCAGGGCAGCTATCAGCACAGCCCTAGACTTATCCACAAAGTCTAACTCCCTAGCTTCACAAGCACTCTGGAGAGCCTCCAAGCTCATCCGAGTTAATTTGCCATTCGCAATAGACTCCATTGTTTGTAATGCAGTTACCTTGTACACAACTAAACCTTAATTCAATAAAGGGCAAATATCCTTTGTAAGTGGCACGGTTATACACTGATTCTTAAAACCATAAGCATCCCACCACTTGCCACCAGTGTGAGAGACGGGCCTCAACGACCGTTGGGGGGTGTCTGTACTTCCGCTCCCTATATGGTGGAGGAGAGGCACAGGGGACCCCAGCCAAGATTCTCTATTCGGTAGCAATGGTCGAGCAATCAAGGCCTAGCTTCTCAGGAGGTGGTGCAGGCTGGTTCTTAAGTACAGTGTATCCCCCAAGCCCCCACAAAGGAATATCCACACTCTGTATTGATTAGAACACAGTCTTTATATAATCAATATTTAAGGTTATGTACATTTATCATGATAACTCACTTTGTACTCCGGCAAAATCTACAATGACAAATATTTACAATCCTAAAGTGGTACCACCCTAGATCTCATTGAAGTGCATGAACAATACTGTACAATGTCACACAGACCAATAGAGTGAAACCAGCAATAGAGTGAGGAGAGAAAATAAGATGGTTGAGCAATAGGCAGAATACTGGCCCCTACCACTAGGCACAGTTCTGTGTGGAGATCCCCCCACCTGGGCAACCTGTAAATCAAGATATAGCACAAGCCCAGTCCATGTATTGCTCTACAAGTCTTATTCTCTCCTATAATGTTTTTACCCCCCCAATGTACCTGGTGGAGTCGAGCTCCTCGAGGAGGCGTCGACAAACGTCGAGGAACTCGTTGTTCGGCGACGGGAAATCGACGGCCCTTCTTGAATGCCTTCCCTTTCAAGCGGGAGGCACGGGGCGTCGAACGTCCGTCGACAAACGAGGTAGAACGATGTCGAAGAGGCGGCAGCTTCGTCCGAGTGGTGCTCGTCGGCGTCGGAGCGTCGGCGTCCTGCAAGGCGGAGGTGTGCGGGGCACCTTGATGACAATAGTTCTGGACCGCAAAGATTGTAGAGACGGAAGCCCAGCAAGGGCGTCGAGTCGTCCGAGTCTTTGAGGTCGTCGGGTGGCGGGAAACCCACCGGCAGGTTTCTCCTCGGTGCGTTGGTCGTCCTCGACTTTCTCCGGCAGGATAAGCGGTCGACGATGCGGTCGAGAGAATCCTTCGATTGAATGTTCTTAGGCAAAGGAGCGGACGGCTCCAGTCGTCGGCGGCACGGCGTCAAGTGGTTCCCACGGCTGGGCAACACAACTTCGACGGGCCTCCAGCGGTTACACAAACCTGCGAACCCTGGTCGACGGCAATGGACTTCGACGGCGTCGATGTCCGGGTGCTTCACTTCGATCTCCTCGGCGGTCCCGTCTCGGGTCGACAGCCTTTCGAGGGTCTGTCTTCCAGGGCGCTTCGGCGAAGATGGAGCGGTGCTCGATGGTCCCTCGGAGCACGGGAAGAGGGCGCCTTACCAGGTCCTCTCTCGGGTCAGCCCTCGACGATCTGGTCAGCCTTCAGATCGGTGGAAGCAAATGCCACAGCAAGTCTTCTTCTTCCAGCTGGACGTCGAGGATCAGCAGTTCCAGTTACTCGTAGAGTGGAGACTCAGTTCCCTGGCTGCTTTAGGAGCACAATGGTCACTTCTCAACCAATGGTTCCTTCTGAACACTTTTCCAGTGGTGAGAGGTCCCCAGATATACTATCCTCTCTCTCATCCACGCTGCTGGCACACACTCAGCAGCCAATCATACTGCAGGGCATTCATGCAGTCAGTCAGCCAATCAGGCACACAGTGCATTCAGGCCACACTCCTCCCTTCCAGACACTCACAACAGGGAATGTGTATTGGGACAAGTACCCAGCCATTCAACACTACACACTGCATTCAGGCCAGTTTCGGGCAGGGCTGTCTCAGTCTTTGTCTCTCATGCCAGAAACCAGACAACCACAACAAGAAGTGTATATTGGTCACACACTCCATTCACCCAGGTCCCACCCACTGGAGGTACCCACAACATACAGACACTGGGAAGGCTCCAGCCAGTCTAGCTGGGCCTTCACAACAATACCATACATGGAACTTCCACCCAACAGCCAGTCAGGGGGAAGGGACAGAGACAGGGCTTCCCAGGACTTTGGGAAAACAAGATAACAGGCAATAGAAAGCAAGAGGCCACAGGGGCCATCTTATTTTCTATCAGGAATCAACTGATCCCAATGGCAGGGCCTGGGTATCCCAAAATGGAGGACACCCGGAGCACCTGTCAAATTCAGCACGGAGCTGCCACCAGCCCATACCCTGCTCTGGGGCCACCCACAGGTGCCCAAAAACATACACTAGGGGCACAGGGTTGTACCCCTACCCATGGGTGCCATAAGGGTATCCCATGGGTCGGTTCACCAAACCAAAAGAGAGAGCTGCACTGCCAGGAGTCCCACATGGACTCCGGGGCAGAAAACATGACAGAACACACGGTAAAAACAGAAAAAGGACAAGGATTCAGAGGCCCTATCCCTCAGATGCATTTCCAGCATCACAGGCACCAATTGTCATCTTCCCAAAATCTTCCTCGTCAAGCATAAGTTCAAACAAATACGCATCATCTGAGCCCTCACGAGACTAGAGGCACATTTATTTAAGTAAGGTTCAGGGCAACGCATTTTTTTATGAGATGACTTCACCAGTTCGCAGTCCACATCGTCTAAACATTGATTACGTGTACTTATCCAATCGAAACAGAATAGTTTCAGTTTAGCCTTCGTTGGATTCATCAGCAATAGTTCAAGGGAAATATCAGCTTTAACTAAAGTTTCTAAAACACAATCAACCCATTTCTTTGGAATTTTTTTGCCAGAAACCATCAAATAGTTGGCTAACACACCCAAAACATTGGGAAGAGAAGCTCCAATTAGACATTTCCGATAGAGTGAACAGAATTTCCACAATACTTGAGTAAATACAGAGGTTAGGCCTAGTTCGTAACGTATCATTGGGATTGGGGTGCATTGAGGCAGTCCCAAAACTCCCTTCCAAAAATGTATTTCGAGACGGTCCCAAAAGGCTCTCGGCTTTGGTGCCACTGTCTCTGCCCCATAAATAATTATGGGTATAACTTTTTGTTGGAAGAAGGTAATAATATGGATTAATGTAAATTTACCGTATCTAAACAGTAGAATTTTAGCTTGTGACATTAATGAGCGATTTTTCACATCAAGGGTTACACAGTAAATGCCATCATTCAAAACCTCTGTGAAAGGGAGACCCAAGTGTTTATATTGGGAACCGCAATTAATTCTTGGTTATACAGTGACCAGGTAAATTTACACATTTTTTTAATTGCAGTTTTATGGCAAACTACAACTTGGGTTTTTTCAAGATTGATAATCAAATTGTTCTCCATAACATATTCCTGAAGTTTATTTAAAAGATTTTGAAGTCCATAAGGTGTGCATGACAGTAATACCAAATCATCGGCGTATAAAAGCCAAGTAACCTTCTGTTTGCCTAGTTTCGGTGAGTCAGCAATTGTACTCTCAAATTTGAGACCAATGTCTAGGAAGAAGAAATCGAATAAAGTAGAGGCTAAAATGCACCCTTGCTTTAAACCTCGCTCAGTGGGAATTATGGCTGATGGTAGCCCTTCTAAAGACAATCTCACTTGCAAGGAAGTATGAGAGTGCAAGAGTTTTATCAGTGTGAGAATTGAGGAAGGACAACCATGCTGGAGAAGTTTCTGAAACAAAAGTTGGCGATCAATCGAATCAAATGCAATGCTGAAATCAACAAAAGCAACGTAAAGATTATGATTTTCATCAACATATTTGTGTTTAATCAAATGAGCACAAGCATATTAGGTGCAGTGCCTATTCCCCTGACAAAACTAGACTGAAACGGGTCTCTTTTAAATTCACGCCTCGTCCATTCATTTAACTCCTGCAGAATAATACTACTAAACAATTTGCCAGGAGCATCTAATATGGCAATCGGATGATAACTTTGAGGTAGCTGGCAATCGCCTTTTTTAAACAATGGCACGATGACAGCGTGTCTCCAAGAGGCTGGAATGGTTTGAGTAGTAATAATATTATTGAAAATTTGAAAGGTTTGAAATTGAGCTTGAATAATTTATTCGAAAGCCCATCCAACCATGGGGCTTTGGATTGACTTAGTGTGGATATAATGTACAATATGTCGCTTTTTGTGGGTCGTTGTGGGTCTCGCATAAATCTTGGTAAAATGATCAATCCAACTCTTCTCAGAGACATTATGTGACTGTACCATAGTTTGAGAATTAGACGTGATTGTGTTTAGTGTGGTCCACATCTGAGCTGTGTTTTGGTTGCGGGTCATAGACAACATGCTCTCGCCATCCCTTTGATAAAGGTTAGCCCGATAGGAACGCATCCAATTTCTATGTCTAGTTTTGATTCTAGTCAGAATTATAGTCCTGTATTTTAGGGGAAACAGAGCAGCATTGCATCTCTGAGCACGATATTCAGTTTTCTTCCTTTTAACCTGTATATCAAAAAGATGATTTCTCAATAGTATTGGCCGTTTAGTACTCTGACCCCTTGGGACAAATTCTTGCATAAGATCATAATAACAGACATTGGGATGTTCGTTGCTTAGTCACGAGTGAGTAAATGCCGCTGTTAAAGAACTGGCATATCGATGAATTGTTTCCTCACACCACTTAATCCGATTTAATTGAGCATTTGCTCTTACAACACCAGAATAAGTTGATGCTGGCTTTTGGACTGTTGCCAAGGGTGTCAGCCATTGACTTGTTAAAATATGGTGATCACTGTCATTTCGAGGCATTACTTTAAAAGACACCCCATTCATAAACAACTTTAAGTCAACGTATATGTAATCAATGGTTGCTTTGTGCGTTCCACGTTGCCAAGTATGACTTGGCGGGACATCCCCCTCACAAGATCCATTTAACATGAACAAACCCAGAGAAGACATCATATATTCCCATTGGATTGATCTGGGATTTTCCGAGGGTTTCCTTACCGAAAAAAGATGCAAATTGAGGTCACCAGCTATTACAGTATGACACATTTCCGATGACATCATAATAAAGTCCAACATACAAGTCATATCCTTAAAGAAACTTTCATCAGCAATGCCATTGTGATTCCAATAAACATTGATTGAAGCATACAAAATGTAACAAATTGAAACTATAGTAACTGTACAAAAGCATTCGGGGAGTAGGTTGAAATTAACTTGATGGTAGAACTGGTTTTAATGGCAGTTAGAAGCCCAGACATTGGGCGTCCTTTTTCGCCCCGCAAAGCAGAAGTAAAATGCATAATATGATCTTGCCAGATGGGGGAGTTAGTGAGCATGGTTTCCTGGAACATGATTATATCAAACTGATTTAAGTTTACTTCATGATTGTTAAACAAGTGAGAATGACCACAAGAGTTCCAGGAAGCAAATAGTATTGACCTGTTATTAAGTAGTTGGCCTAGTTAACTGGTTGGTGCACAGTTGCATTTGCATTTAGATTGCAATACACACTCAGAATACACCCCACTATTTACACTGGCTACTACATCAACATCTTGCAATGGAGTTTTGGTTAAATCATTAGCGGTGAATGGACCAAATGTGAGCAAAAAGCCCATATCAAAGAGTTGGTTTTTGGCAGACCATATATTATTGCGGACCAATCCAGAATGCAGCTTCAAGCAGCTAAGTGAATTGTCAGTATGTTTTTGTCAATAAATTCCACTTGTTCAGTGTCAGCTTACCCCACATCTTCTAGTTGATTTATGTCAGAAAATATCTCAAGAATGCGTTTTCTATTTAGGAGATATTGTGGGTGAGGAGCCGGACGACAGCCAATGATTAGGGAATTCAAGTTGTTATCCCTCGAGGGAGCTGCTGAACATTTTTTTTCAAGCGCGGGTTGTTGCTGCGTTTCTACTAAAGGATGAGATATATTTTTAGGTTGGACTTTCGGCAATAAAGCTTGTAACATCATGGCTATTTCCAACCCTTGACTCTCCGGTGTCTCAGCCTCTATTTTATTCTTCGCATTTGGTTCCCACCTCCTCTCTTCTCGGGATCAATATGGATTACTTTTTGGGCATTAACACCAGACTTGCAACAAACATTTGATAAAGGGTGTGTATGTTCCCAAGAGTTTTTTTCCGGGACCATATGTATAGAAGAAACTGTTTGCTTGGCACCTACTATTGGTAATTGCAAAATTGGCCATGTAGGCGTCAACAGCCCTTCTAATGTCATCTTGTCTGGGAGTCTGCCCAGTAAGGTCAATAAGGTTGTCCAGCTCTCTAGAAGCACCAGAAGAGACCATTGGGGGATTCAACAGTCCAACTGCTAGTGGTGATTTGTGACTCTCAATGGCCTCCACTAAATTGTCCAAAGGAGCGTGTGGTGTAGGATTTGATAAAGATTTAAGGTTTCCTACATGGGTTTTTCGTTTCAGATTCAAAAGCACATATTTTTTTGTAATGGCGGCAGACGCCATAGTGCTTTTTTGGCTTGGAGTAGTAAGGGCGTTAATAAACTGTTTTGCAGAGTTTGAAACATCACCTTTTTTATTTTTCATATTTTTAGACTTCTTTTTTTCTTGTGTTACTGTCGTTTTTTTTTAAGGTTGTCTAAACCTTTACTTATGGGTTTTGAGGCTAACGTTTCACCATTGATGGTTTTGGCAAAAATTGTATAGATTGGTTTAGCAGTTGGCTCTGAAAGAGGAGGTAGAGGGTTAAGTTCTCCCGTCTCAGATGTCATTGGGTCAAGGATAATTATTTGGAATAAAGGCACTGCGAACGTGACATCATTTATTTCCAAGTTGAGAGAAGGCTCCTTTCTAAGATGACTAGTATTAAAGGGGGAGGAGGCTCGATCATTGTACTTGATTTTCAAAGGGGAAGTAGACTTGGAATCAACCAAGCAAATGTCCTTTGCTTTAGACAGTTGGACGGTAGTTTGCCATGCTGTAATCGATGCAATCTGAGCACCTTGAGTGTTTAACTTTTCATTAAGTGAGTGAAACAATTTAACCAAGGTGTTCATGGTTGTGTTCATAGCTTCTAGAGCCAATCCCACAATTCTACTGCCATTCTGTAAAGCTTGTGATTCTCTGAAAGAAGTTTGTCTGTTTTCTGAGTCTCTAATCATTGTCTGCGTAGGTGTAGGTTCCAAAAACGATGAAGAATTATTAGAACTTTCAACTTCAGCATCAGAGAACATTTTCGGTGAAAAAGAAAGCTTCTCAGAGATTGTTTGTGCCGAATAGCTAGTATGCATAGAATCAAGGTCAATTACCGCTATATCATACAGTTCTTTACCAGGGTTTTTAACATCAATATCCTGATCATTCACTATCATTTCAATAGTTTTAGTTGAACTAGCCAAAAGCAACGCATTGCAAGCAGTGAATTGCGAAGAGGAACTTGCTCGCGCCATTACATTTCCACTTTTTGACCCTTCCCCAATGGGGAGTTTTCCCACTTGGTTCTGGAGAGGCAACTGATTCATTACTACTGTTGAAGGGCCTTGGCAAAAGGTTTGTATATCCGCGGTTGCAGAATCATTCTGAGGTTTAGCCGGAATCAAACATGGAGTCAATTGGCATTGTTTCGGCGTAGAACAATTTAGGGTAAAAAAACTTTTCAACGACTTGGTCCGTTGTTTGGGCTCTAATGTGCCATCTTCATTCATGACAAACTTCACTGGCATGCCAGTGCGTAGTGTGTAGAGCGGCTGGTTCATCTTCGAACCAAAAAGCCCAACAACACTGAATGTGGAATGAAAAAAGAAAAATAAACAAAGATATAAGGTTGTAAACATGGTGTCCCAATGAACCGAGGCGAGCCCCGAGCGACGCCGCAGCGAAGCGGCAAAGCGGGACTCACCGGGACTCCTTCGGTGTGCGCGCGCGGTGCGCGTGTACTATTTTATAGTCACACCCACGTCTAGCAACAAAGTGCCTTATGGGAGTTACAGTCCAGTGTAAAACAAAACGAAGCAGCAGCAGCAGTCCACAGTAGTCGATGAAGGCGGGCAAAGCGGGACTACTTCGGTACGCGCCTCCTGAGTTCTTGAAGAAGGACTCTGCTACCATGACAAAAGGCAGATATTTACAAAAACCTGACCCTTAAGAGACCAAACCTGGCAATGAGAAAACATTTATCTTACATCCAATCGCTACCATTATAGTGATATCTGAACCCCCTTGTAGATGTGCCCGGAGCTTGAACCTTGTTCCCTCCTCCATGGTTGAAAAATCCCCTAAAGGATCATAAACTAACCGGAGGAGGACCCTTAAATTCCAAAGTCTTAGCAAAAACTCTAAACTGCAAAGAACTGATCAGTAAACAGTTAAAATGAAGTTGCTCACCAGAAGAGGACCCGCCTCTATCTTAGACAATTTGAAGAACCTTGAAGCTCCCAGCACCCTGAGCTGGCATCTTATTGCAAAAAACAATCTCCTGTGAAAACCCAAAAGGTCTACCTGCCATGCAGGTGACTAGGAGAAACTAGTCATTAACTAAATATATATATCCCCACCCTCTGGGAAACGCACAGGCAGATGCCTTTTGATAGTTAATGTAGAGACGCTGGAACGCATTGTAAGAAGAGGGTCATAATAACTTGGATGGGAGATTAGTAGCGCTCCCAGACCCCTCTAACCCACCAAGGGATATTGAGTCTTCCCAAAGGAGGAGAACCCTCCCCCACTTATCTAAGGAACACCTTGCAACCCAGAAGAAGGCTACCCTGAAGACCACGCTAAAGCCCCGCTTTACACCTTTAAAATAAATAAATACACTCTTGCACTTCTAACCAACCCTCTGACCGTGGAAGGGGCTCCGATTAACTCATTGAAATACCAGGAATTAGCGCAAAGGAAAGTAAACTGACGGGAGGGAAATGCTCAGTGCGAGTCTGCACTGGTCACGAGTCAGAACTCCAGTAAAAGGAAAAACAAAAACCATTGGGTGTTACTCCAAGAGGTGTAATATCATAATGCAATCTCCCCCAAGGATGGCGGGAAGGGGAATGAGGGGGCGGGGAAGGACACTGGAGAATTATCATGTCCCGTAAATGAAAGGTTGTGAAAGAATACTGGGATGTAACGCTCACCTGATTCCCACGGAGGCGCAGGTCTGGCTTCGAGTGCTGGTGCTTCTTCAATGGTGAAGCGCAGGACTCTGAAGATGGACAAGAAGGGCCCCTCTACTCTGGCTTCTCTGGCTCGCAGGAATATTCCCCTGTGCGTGAAAAGGGAGTATTACCTACTGACTGAGTTATGCTCAAGCCTCCCACTCTCTTCCAACCCTCCGCGATACCCTTCCACGATTCCCCGTGAAGTCTCACCTTAGGGTCATGAAGGATGGGCTCTCCATCCTGCTTCTGATGCAGGGGCGCGTTGAAACCCAGTTACTTCACTGGATTGAGGATTGATGGGAGTTCAGGTAAGCTTGACTATTCAGGTAAGGCGCCGTAAAAGTTCTGCTGCAAGTTCAAAAGTCCAAGCTTTATAATAATGTTCATAGTCTTGTTGCAGCAAGCGCTAATGCTTATGTCTTTTTCCCCTATGGGGCCGGGGTTCGGAATGCTGGAGATATGGCGCCGACCCGAAGTGAAACGTGCAGTTCCAGTAAATGACAGGTAAGTTCTGGATGAGCGCTCGGGTAATGTCTTTGCATTCGCTCATTCAATGTCTTTGTCTTTTTTCCCCATAGGGGCCGGGGTCCGGAAAATGCCTGGAAGCGGCAAGACCCGAAATGAAATGGGAATGACCCAACAGCCTTAGAAGGAAACTGAGCTTTTCCTATTCCTTTGCTTCTCTCACCTTGTTCTTGTCTTTTCTCTCTAGGCTCTGGGAAGTGGCTGTGGATCCGGGTGATCGCTGCTGAAGATGGAGGCGTCCAGGATAGGTGAGTGAAATGCAGCGCTGCAGCGATCGTAGCGAAATGCTTTTAAAAATGATGTCTTCCTTTTCAGGATCGTCGGTGTGATGTCTCTGTGGTGCTGATTTAGCAGGTAAGGTCTTTTGTCGCCCTTTGCAGGGGACCCAGGATACTGACAGGGGTGGCTGAGGTCCCGATGCAGGAGCTGACACGGTGAGCGTCCAGCTGTGAGGAGCAGAACAACGCGAAGCGTGAGTTGCTGATCGGGTGTGGTTTAAATAGCTTTGGAAGAAGTTCCAAGTGTGTATCCTTCCACTGATCAGGTATGTATCCTTCCCCGACCACACCCTCTGGTGGAAAGTAGTCCCACAGGTAAAGTAGTTCCATTCAGGCCTCAAGAGGGCCTGGATGTAGCAGCATGGTCTGCATCAGGTAAGTGCACATTAAAACACTTGAACACATGTCTAGCTTTATGAGCCTGGCGCCTAAGGCGCCAGGACAGGGGTCCAACATGAGCCTGGCGCCTAAGGCGCCAGGACTGCGTCCAAAGGGCCCCAGCTTGAGCCCGCTGGCACTCCCCTGGGGGAAATGATGCCTGCCTCTAGGGTTGCTGGGTCAGACCTGGCTCCTTGGAGGTAGACATCATGACAGTACCCCCCTTCAAGGCCCCTCCCAAGGTTCTTTCCTCCGGGGGTTTTGGCTTGTTCGGAAATCTCCAGTGAAACCTTTGTACTAATCGAGGTGCGTGGACATGGTTACTAGGCTCCCACGATCTCTCGTGAGGTCCATATCCCTTCCAGTCAACTAGATAGAAGAGTTTCGACTTTACCACCTTGGAGTCTAAAATGTCTTTAACTTCGAATTCTAATTCCCCTTCAATTTGAACTGGATCTGGAGGCTTGGACAATCGGGTTCCTGGTTGTACTGGCTTCAAAAGTGATGCATGAAAAACTGGATGAATACGCATGTTGGACGGTAGATCCAGTTTAAAGGCCACTGGGTTGATTATAGCCTTGATGGGGTAAGGTCCTATGAATCTGGGATTGAAGGTTCGCGGGCCCTTGAGGGGTAAATGTTTAGTTGCTAGCCATACCTGGTCTCCTACTTGGTAAGGAGGAGTTTTACTTCGGTGCAAATCAGCATTTTCTTTATACTTTTTCTTGGCTTGCTGTAAATGACTTGCAGCTTCTTTGAAGGCTCGGGTTATTGTGGAATGCAGATGATTTACTGCGGGCATTTCCAGGGTCAGAGGTGGATCTAGGTCAGAGGTCAGAGGATGGTGACCATACAAAGTATAAAAAGGGGTTTGTCCGGTTCCAGAATGCACTGAGTTGTTGTATGCATATTCTGCGATCCAAAGAATGTCTTTCCAATTCAACTCAGATTGGTGTAACATGCACCGAAGATATTGCTCGAGAGTCTGATTGGTTCTCTCGGTTTGTCCGTCGGTCTGGGGGTGGTGGCTGGTGGATAACCGCACATCTATTTGTGCTAATCGGCAACACTTCTTCCAAAAATGGGAGATAAATTGACTTCCACGATCCGAGACTAATACGGAAGGGAAACCATGTATGCGAACTATATTCTCCAGGAATTCCTTGGCCAAGGTGGAAGCTGAAGGCAAACCTTTTAAAGGGATAAAGTGGGCCATTTTGGAGAATAGGTCCACAACTACAAGGATTGTGTTGTAACCCGCACAAGGAGGCAGGTCGGTTATAAAGTCCATTGACAGGGTGTGCCATGGTGCCGGTGGAATATCCAAGGGTTGAAGTAGGCCGGCTGGCCTTTTCTTTTGAGCTTTGTTTTGGGCGCAAATTCCGCAAGACAGAACAAAAGACTTTATATCTTTTCTCCAAGAAGGCCACCAGAAGTGGCGTTTGATTTTTTCCTCCGTTTTAGCGATACCAGGGTGTCCTTCCATTAAAGATTCATGATGATGGGCAATAACAAGTTCTTGCAATTCTTTACTTGGCAGAAACAACCGCTCCTGGAAGTAGGGTAAGTCATCCTTAACGGTGTAATGAGGACCCTTTTGACTCCATTCCAGTAACATTGAAGAGTCTAGAAGTTGTTTTACTTGCGTTTGGATGTCCTCAATAGTTTGCAATGAAGTTAAGCCTAAGATTCTTTGCTCAGGTATGATGGGCACAGGCTCTAAGCTCGAATTAGGTTCTTCCGTGCCAATCCGGGATAAGGCGTCCGCTTTTCCATTCTTGCAGCCAGGGCGATAGGTAATTACAAAATCAAATTCCGCAAAGAATAGAGCCCAGCGGAGTTGCCGTGAAGATTGAGCCTTGGCCGTCTTCAAATACTGTAAGTTTCTGTGGTCCGTAATTACGGTGATGGTGTGTCTTGCCCCGAGAAGGTAGTGACGCCAAGCCTTGAAAGCAGATTTGATGGCCAGTAACTCTTTATCGGTAATTGCGTAGTTGATTTCAGGAGGAGAACATTTTCTGGACCAAAAGGCCACTGGGTGTAGTTGGTTAGTTTTTGGGTCTCTTTGCGACAGGACAGCTCCCATGGCCGAACTGGATGCGTCGGTTTCCACAATGTACGGGAGATCTGGGTGCGGGTGCTTCAATACAGGTGCAGAGGTGAATTTGGTTTTCAGGTCCTGAAAGGCTTGTTCGGCCTCAAGAGTCCATTCGAAGCGTTTGTTTTTCTTTAGGAAAGCTCTGATGGGTTGGACTGTTCGGGAAAATTCCGGGATGAATCTTCGATAGAAATTGGCAAAGCCGAGCATGCTCTGAACTCCCTTCACCGAGCTAGGAGATGGCCATTTGAGGATGGCATCCACCTTTCGCGAGTCCATTCGGACTCCTTGAGGTGTCAGGATGAATCCGAGAAACTCAACTTCTGTGGTATGAAAAACGCATTTTTCGAGTTTTGCAAATAGTCTGTGCTGGCGCAATTTCTCAAGAACTGCCCTAACATGTTTTCTGTGATCAGATTCTGAAGAAGAGTACACCAGGATGTTGTCAATGTAAACAATGACACAGACATCGATAAGTTCCCGAAGAACATCATTCATAAAGTACTGAAAGGCGGCAGGTGCATTGCACAAACCGAAGGGCATCACCTGATATTCGAAAAGCCCAAACTTGGTGCGGAATGCAGTCTTCCATTCGTCGCCTTCTTTTATACGCACCAGGTGATAAGCTCCTCGGAGATCTAACTTGGTGTACACACAAGCGTCTTTCACCTGGTCGATAAGCTCAGGGATCAAGGGCAGAGGATAACGATTCTTAATCGTTATTTGATATAGGGCGCGATAGTCTATACACGTTCTAAGGTCGCCCTCTTTTTTCGGCACGAAGAACAGAGCTGAAGAGACAGGAGACTTGGACGGGCGAATAAAACCATTGGCTAGGTACTGATCTAAGTACTGACGCAAATGCAGGTTCTCAGGTTCCGTAAGAGCATAAATCCTACTACAAGGTAGTTGAGCATTGGGTACCAGATCGATTTGGCAATCATAAGACCGATGGGGAGGTAACGTGTTAGCCTGTTCTTTCTGAAAAACGTCTTGGAATTCTTGGTATTCTGACGGCAACTGTACAGGGGTGGAAGTTGCTGAGGCTAGACCCATGGCTGGATTTCTTGGATAACAAGTTGGTTCACAATCAGGAAAACCTATCTTCTTTGCTCGCCAGTCAATTCTGGGATTATGTGTTTCTAACCAAGGAATTCCAAGAATTACTTGAAATTGTGGGGCCTTGATCACATCAAACACGATTGCTTCCCGATGTCCGTCCTGACCTACCAGTGTCACTTCAACAGTGGAATGCGTTACAGGCCCAGAGGATATTTCGGTTCCATCTACTGTAGTAATGACATCTTGGGTTACTTTCGGGCGGAGAGGAAGCTTAATCCTGGAAGCCAATTCACGGTCTATGTAATTTCCAATAGCTCCACTGTCGATGTATGCTTTTATAGCATGCAACTGCTGAGGCTGTTTTGGGTCCACGAGCACCATTGGCATGACAAAATGCGAGGTCAAAGAGTTAGTTTTCAAGCTCGGCAAGCGGACCCCTACGCTTGTCGGGCTAGGTCGTTTCCCGAATCAGGTGTCAATAATTCGTTATCAGTAGCTCCAACCACCTTCTTAGGTGGTTTAACTGGACAATTCCGAAGAAAGTGACCGGAAGTCCCGCAATACAGACAAAGTTGCATTTGCCGCCTTCTCTCTCGTTCTTTCTGCGTTAATGGTCCTTTAACTCCACCGATTTGCATAGGTTCGGATACGTCGGTACTCTTGGAGTTAGCGTGGGTTTTGATCGGTATTCGGGTTTCGTACTTGAACCGATCTGCTTTTCTGTTTTGAAGTCTGTGATCGAGTTGAACCACCAAGTCTATGTAGTCTGCGCAGACCTGGGGTGGGTTTACTATCTGAGCTAGAACATCCTTAAGCTCTCCGCGCAGGCCTCGATGAAACAATGTGATCCTTTTGTTTTCAGGCCATCCAGTTTCCACAACCAGTCTGTTAAAGGTGGCAATGTAGGGCAGAAGATCCTGATTACCTTGTCGTAAGGATAGCAGTTTGTTATCAAGGGCCTGTCCTTGAGAGTGTCGAGCGAACAATCTTTCCATGCTGGCCTGGAAGCCCTGAAAATTCTGGAGAATGGGATCATCCTGATTTACCAATGGAATAGACCAATCGGCAGCACTGCCACTGAGGTAAGATAGTATAAAGGCTACCTTGTTCTGGTCGTTAGGGAAGGCTCCGGGTCTGCATAGAAAGTGTAAACGACATTGGTTCATAAAGACGGCATATTTCTTGGGATCCCCCGCAAAACGTTCAGGCGGGGCCAAAGGCATGTGTCCAGGTAGATTGATTTGTACCGGGTTATTCAAACCCATTGATGTGGAAATGTCTCCGGAATTAGGTAAAGGAGTGTGCCCTGCCTGGGCCTGTAATAACCTTTTGGCTAGGTCATCTGTTCTTTCCTTGGATAGGATCAGTTCTCTTTTGAAAGCGTTAGTCTCCTGGCGGGCTGAGTGCACCTCTGCCCGTAATTCCCCCAAAAGCTGGGCCAGCTGGTCAGTCTTGGAAGTCTCCATAGCGCCCGGGTGGGAAATTGTGGGAAGGCTTCGCGTTCTGAAACGCTCACCTGATTCCCACGGAGGCGCAGGTCTGGCTTCGAGTGCTGGTGCTTCTTCAATGGTGAAGCGCAGGACTCTGAAGATGGACAAGAAGGGCCCCTCTACTCTGGCTTCTCTGGCTCGCAGGAATATTCCCCTGTGCGTGAAAAGGGAGTATTACCTACTGTCTGAGTTATGCTCAAGCCTCCCACTCTCTTCCAACCCTCCACGATACCCACCCACGATTCCCCGTGAAGTCTCACCTTAGGGTCATGAAGGATGGGCTCTCCATCCTGCTTCTGATGCAGGGGCGCGTTGAAACCCAGTTACTTCACTGGATTGAGGATTGATGGGAGTTCAGGTAAGCTTGACTATTCAGGTAAGGCGCTGTAAAAGTTCTGCTGCAAGTTCAAAAGTCCAAGCTTTATAATAATGTTCATAGTCTTGTTGCAGCAAGCGCTAATGCTTATGTTTTTTCCCCTTAGGGGCCGGGGTTCGGAATGCCGGAGATATGGCGCCGACCCAAAGTGAAACGTGCAGTTCCAGTAAATGACAGGTAAGTTCTGGATGAGCGCTCGGGTAATGTCTTTGCATTCGCTCATTCAATGTCTTTGTCTTTTTTCCCCATAGGGGCCGGGGTCCGGAAAATGCCTGGAAGCGGCAAGACCCGAAATGAAATGGGAATGACCCAACAGCTAAGTCTTAGAAGGAAACTGAGCTTTTCCTATTCCTTTCCTTCTCTCACCTTGTTCTTGTCTTTTCTCTCTAGGCTCTGGGAAGTGGCTGTGGATCCGGATGATCGCTGCTGAAGATGGAGGCGTCCAGGATAGGTGAGTGAAATGCAGCGCTGCAGCGATCGTAGCGAAATGCTTTTAAAAATGATGTCTTCCTTTTCAGGATCGTCGGTGTGATGTCTCTGTGGTGCTGATTTAGCAGGTAAGGTCTTTTGTCTCCCTTTGCAGGTGACCCAGGATGCTGACAGGCGTGGCTGAGGTCCCGATGCAGGAGCTGACACGGTGAGCGTCCAGCTGCGAGGAGCAGAACAACGCGAAGCGTGAGTTGCTGATCGGGTGTGGTTTAAATAGCTTTGGAAGAAGTTCCAAGTGTGTATCCTTCCACTGATCAGGTATGTATCCTTCCCCGACCACACCCGGGTGGAAAGTAGTCCCACAGGTAAAGTAGTTCCATTCAGGCCTCAAGAGGGCCTGGATGTAGCAGCATGGTCTGCATCAGGTAAGTGCACATTAAAACATTTGAACACATGTCTAGCTTTATGAGCCTGGCGCCTAAGGCGCCAGGACAGGGGTCCAACATGAGCCTGGCACCTAAGGCGCCAGGACTGCGTCCAAAGGGCCCCAGCTTGAGCCCGCTGGCACTCCCCTGGGGGAAATGATGCCCTCCTCTGGGGTTGCTGGGTCGGACCTGGCTCCTTGGAGGTAGGCATCATGACATGGAACCACTGTCCCCTCAAACCCTGAGGTCTGAGTCTGTATGCGTGTGAGGCTGAACTGGCCACTAAGGGAATCAGGGGAAGGAAAAATATTAAGCACATTGCCCATAGCAAAAAAGCACTTATATAAGGCCTCATTACACGGTAGTTGGTAAATTCCGGCCATTACCAGCATGGCGCTATTAACGTGTCCGCCTTGGCCTGATAGCGTGGCATTACGAGTACGCGGACACGAGCGCTGCACCATTGTGGAAATCGATATAATATTATGACCCCAATCGCATCGTTTAAATGTATGTTGGCCTACGCCAAGCTGTCTAAAGGATACTATGTACATAGGTTCCGCGGCAAGGTCTTGACCTTAATGTAACATGTAAACCGCCATCTTGGATCTAGCCGCCATTTTAGGTACTCTTGCAGTGTGGAAGTCACCCTGAATCACAAAATGGAGGCCGAACGACATTTCGAGTAAGACTTCGGCCATGGTGACCTCCGCACACGTGAATGAATAATATGTCTGTAGGCTACTTGTTAGGGTCATGAACTAAGACCCTGTCCTCTGTTTAACCTATGTGTAAATATGTAACCGTATCAGCGGAACTGATCTAATGTATGGAAATTGTGTGTTCGACCTGGCTACGAACCCTAGCCATGGTTCCAGAAATGGTTAACTTGTAAGAGGGCTGGCCAATGCAGTACTAAATGTATAAAAACCCAAGCATCCCGATGATCGGTCTCTCCCACTTTCAGTGCGAACCTAACGTTGAAGGTTCGTGTGTTAGTCAGAGAGCCGAATAGCTATTCGCATGTCAATTGACTCTGGTAACTTTGTAACTTTGAAATAAAGCGCTTTGTATGTCCTTTGTAACCTGTGTTGGTGTGTTTCCTTTTGGGCTTCCCGGCCTCATGTCAATTTCTTTGTTTCCACAGTTGGCGCCCGAATAGGGACCCTCAAGATTGATGCCGGATCATTGAAGGTTGACGCAGACTATCGAATCGGGATCGGACGGTGTGATTCTGCGGGCCCGACCGATCGAGACGCGATACCTCGGCAGCGCTGCACGATCCGATCCTTGGGCGATAGTCGTGCGGTCTGACACGGCATCTTGACGAGGGTCCAATTCCGAGGCGGGCAGATTTGCCGAAACCACCGAACGCAGGTAAAATTTGTTAGTTGAAGTCCTTTGTAAACCGTACGGTCCTCCTTAGGTTTGGTCAGGTGCAGTCGTGACCCGGCTCTTAATTTAACCCTGACAATTTGAATTTGGCGTATTGTATCTGCAGACACAATTATTGGACCAGGTAACACCAATTTTTTGAGAAATGCCTGGGAAATTGTCTAGCTGCTTTAGGGTTCTGTTCCGCAGCGATCGACAATCTTTGGAATTTAGCCGTCCGGCACCACAGGAGGGGTCGCCGGCGTGTACTATGTACTGTAAGTATGGCATTGGTAGTATTGTATTTAATGACATTTGGCACAGACAGACCAGAAATGCCTCCGAATTTCAGTGGCCAATCAATGGTAGCTTTGAGATCCCCCGTATTGAATACTTAGAGTCGATCTTGCTTAAAAAGAAGGCTAGGCCAGCAGCCTTTGATGTGTTACAAAATTGGAAAAAGGAAGCATTACAGCAGCTTAAAAGTAGGGATAAACATGCACGACGTCATAAAACGAATGCCGAAAAGGCATTGTTGTATGACAAGGAAAAACGATTAGATGAAACCCAGAAGATGGATAGAGCTTTCTCGCTCGGGGTCCAGAAAATTTACCCCTCTAAAGATTTCCATGTTTCCGAGGAGTTTATTGAGAAAATATTAAACGAACGGAGGCCTGATTCTTCAGCGCCACCTCCGTATGCTCCCGTTGTGGGCACCTTGCCCGTTCCTGCTATTGCTCCTATCGTTATTCCTACTCCTCCTGCGCAGCCTACTGCCCCTAGTTCTTTGGTTGTCGCTCCTCTGTCTATTTCGTCTATTACATTACCTCTTTCCCCTGCACCCTTGTTAGGTTCACCTACACCTCCGATTCTGGGGAGTCCCGTGTTCACTAAATCAGATCTCGGTGCAGGGTCGAAAATTGTGACTCGTAGTACTGTTCCTGCGGGCAGGAAACAGGAACTATTTGCTTGGGCTAAACATTGCATGGAAAAAGGTGATCAAACTGATGTACTTTTAACATTATCTAATTTGCACGATTTTCCCGAGAAAAACGTTTTTATTGAAGGACTGGGGATTCATTTAGGTGTAATGTGGGGTAGATTGCAGACTTCGGATCTCCCACAAGGGGTGAGAGATCTGAATGCCTTGGCACTTTCAAGGGATACAGAGCAGAAAGTATATGGACATGTTGACAGATTGTTTGAGTTTAGGAGGGATTTTGAAAGGTTACAAAACGAGGATGATGAGGACGACAGGATGTATGCACAGAAACGGTTCCTTTCGTGCCGAAGTTCAGCACCTGAGGAAGTACGAATTTGTACCAAAGACGCGATTCGATGGATCTCGGATTCATCGATACCGCCAGATGAGGTGTATGACACATATAGTCAATACACGGTAGAGATGCAAAGGAAGGTAATCCAAGTGATGGTACAGCACTTACAGGAGGAATGTATAAGGAAGAAGGTTGGTTGCCCCATAGAGTTATTGGGTATTTGTAAAAGAGCTTTTTCGCCCGACACTTCTACAGCTGCTTTAGCGCTCGATTTGGCCCTATTGCTCAGTAAGCGGTCGGAGGTCCCTATATCTCAGTTGCCTATGAGAGAGGTCCCTCCGACCTTTGTCCCAAAAGTAGAAATCCCCGCCAACGCGGCGACTGGTGCTGCCGCGATGGATATCCCTGCACATTACGTATCGCAGTTTGTTCACGTCCCGTTCTCTCGACAGGAAGTGAACACGATTAGACAATCAGTCCCTGATATCAGGAAGAACCCGACAGGGTTTTACAAAGAAATAGAATCCGTTTTGCAGTCTTCTGTGTTCACCTTAAGTGACATGGATTTATTGTTTCCAGTGCTTTTACCTGTTGATGTATGGAAACAGGTACGAACAATAGATGATGTGCCGGGGTTAGGGGATACATGGGTAAACTTAACTAGAATAGATGGGGAACGACTAGCTGGTGAGAAACCACCCCAGGTAATACTCACTTTACCTGATAGAATAGTTGCCAAATTAAAAACTATAATCCCGGAAAAAAGGATTATTTGGGACAAGCTTACGGCCTGCGTCCAAGGGAAAACTGAAGGTACTACTGAATTCTTTAATAGATTCGAACAGGTGTTCTCCAACTTCAGTGGACAGGATTTAGGTACAGAGTCGGGGAAGAGGTTGTTTGTGGACAAATTTGTGCGTGGATTGTTGCCCGACATCCAGTCACAAATTATGTCCTCAGAGAGCGCTTGGCAGGCAAAATCTCAGTCAGAGGTCTTGCATATGGCTCAGTATTACGAGAATCGGGTTAATAACGAAAAAGAGAAAATCGAAAAAAAGAAGGGGTGACCTAAAGACTAAAGTATTGTTGCAGCAAATTGTCAGAAACCCCAGAGGAGGTACGACACAGACTAGAGGTCAGTACATTCCAAGAGGAAATACTCCTCCAAATTCTATAAATATTAATCAGTGTGCTTATTGCCGCCAGGAAGGTCACTGGCGAGCACAGTGCCCTGCCCTTCGTCAGAGGTCAGGAGGCACATTTGGAGGTATGGGTAGGCGACCAAGGGGCCGCCCCGGAGCAGGGGGCCCTGATAGGGGTCAGCTCCTACAAGATCCCCAGCAACCTTTTTCACGGGAAAATCAGACTCCGAGTATGGACTCGAGAAATATATTTGATCACCCTTCCGCCGCCTATCTTTCTGAGGAACTTCCCTTTGATGAAGTTCTGCCTTACTAGGATTGCCCGAAGCAGCGTTTGGAACCTTTACCTATTCCCGTTATTCAGAAGGGCCCCTATGTTGAATTATTGGTGGGGAATAGGAAACATCAGTTCTTGATCGACACTGGAGCACAAAAGTGCTCCATCGACCATTCGAGGGTTCCAAACATCCCACTGTCAGGGCAAACAAACGTCTCTATAGGGTTCTCTGGCATACCAACTGTTTGTCCGGTTTCTGCGCCGGTATCCGTTTCTTTGGGTCCTTTTACAGACCAGTGCCCTTTTCTTCTTACTTCAAACTGTGGAGAAAATTTGCTGGGGTTGAATTTGTTGAAGAAACTGAATGCAGTGATTCATTGTTCCCCTGACGGAATAAGATTAACAGTTTCACCACAGCAACCCTTTAACTCCCAATACTTGACCCGACCTCTACCTCCCGAATTTGACGTTGTCCCAGAATGTTTGTGGGCAATAGACGATAATGATGTCGGGATATTGCACGTTGATCCTGTGAAGATAATATTGAAACATGGGGTTAAGCTACCGCGCATTCCGCAATATAAAATTTCAATTGAAGGAGAGCGCGCTCTGAAATGCATTGTCTCCGATTTTGTACATCGTGGAGTGATCGAAGAGATTACAGGTAGCTTATGTAATAGCCCGATCTTGCCAGTATATAAGAAAGGCGACAATGCAATTCCGTACCGGTTTATAATAGATCTTCGTGCTATTAACCGGGTGGTAGCCCCACAATTTCCAATCGTGCCTGATGTAACAACGATCTTAACAATGATCCCTGCTACGGCTACACACTTTAGTGTCGTAGATTTAAAAAACGCCTTCTTTAGTATTCCGATACATGAGGAGAGCAGGTATTTGTTTGCGTTCACCTTGGGGGGACGCTCGTTTACATTCACAAGGGCACCTCAAGGGTATACTGAAAGTCCTAGTATCTATAGTAGAGCCTTAAAAGAGCAGCTCGACACCCTTGAATTACCATCTACTTGCACGCTGCTTCAATATGTAGACGATTTGCTCCTGGCTGCAGACTCTGAGAAAGCTTGTAAAGAAGGCACTATATTGTTGCTTGTTCATTTAGCTGAAAATGGTCACAAAGCTTCACTTAAGAAATTTCAATATTGTTGTCAGGAGGTTGCCTATCTAGGCTACCTCCTGTCAAAGGAGGGGAGAAGATTGACACCTGAACGAATAAAACACATTTCTGGCATGTCTGTCCCAAAAACACAGAAGGAAGTCAGAGCCCTGATAGGGATGGCGTCCTACTGTAGACTGTGGATCCCGAACTTTGCCCTAGTGGTAAAACCGATGTTGGCTTTGACGAAGAAGGGCATTTCTCTGCCATTGCCATGGGAATCGGAACATCAACGATCATTTGAGCTTCTCAAAGCCGCGCTGTGTTCAGCACCGGTTCTGGGTACACCAAATTACAATAAGGCCTTTGTGTTGTTTGTGCATGAATGTAATGGATGTGCTTAGTCTGTGTTAACACAGGAACATGGAGGGAAGAATAGGCCGTGCGGCTATTATTCCTCCGCCCTCGATCCTGTTGCATGCGCTTTGCCGCGATGTCTGCGCGCTGTTGCTGCTGCCGCTGCGTCTGTAAAACAGAGTGAGGGGATGGTCCTAGGCCACGATTTAATTTTGATGGTACCTCACTCTGTCGATATTCTATTGAATAAAACTCAAACACAACACCTTACTTCTGCCCGGTTGACCAGGTACGAATTAGTTCTATTTGCTCCTCATATCCAAATTAAAAGGTGTTGTGTTCTCAATCCGGCTGAACTTTTACCTCTCCCGCAAACTACTGCTTGCGGCGATGATGGATCACATGACTGCCTGTATGCCACCGAACAAGAAACAAAGGGCAGAATAGACCTCTCAGATACTCCTTTGGAGAATGCGGAAGGGGAGCTGTTTTGTGATGGCTCCTGTTTTAAACTTCCGAATGGCACGTCTACAGCTGCTTATGCAGTTACTACTTTGAACAAGATCGTAGAAACTAAAAGGATTCCGCATAACTCCGCGCAGGCCGCAGAGATTATAGCGTTGACCCGCGCTTGTGAGCTCTCCCAAGGGCATAGAGTTAACATTTATACGGATAGTCAGTACGCCTTTGGGGTGGCTCACAATTTCGGAAAACTGTGGTCGGAAAGAGGGTTTCTGACCTCACACGGGACCAAGATTCAGCATGGTCCCTTAATAGTACAACTACTTTTAGCGCTCTCACTCCCTGAACAATTAGCAATCATGAAATGTGCAGCATATCGCAAGGTCATAGATAATGTGGGAAGAGGAAATGCTTTTGCAGATTTGATAGCTAGACAAACAGCTACAGACCTTAGCACAGACATGTACACCTCGAGGGAAGTGAGAGATGGTTGTATAATAGATGAAGGCATTGGGTCTGTGCGAGATATTCAGACTGATGCCTCTGTTGAAGAATCTAGGAAATGGGCTGAAGGCATGGGGAAATTGGATGACGAAGGGTGTTGGGTGGACGCATCTGACGGGAAATGGTTGCTTCCTGATTCTTATGTATTAGCAATGGTCACGATGGCACACGGTCCACCACATGTGTGTGCCCAGCAAATTGCGAAGATATTACAGCAGGTTTGGGTGAATGATAAAATTTTGGAAACTGCAAAAAGACACGTCAAGAATTGTATGATTTGCCTGCAGCACAATGTGGGTAAAGGGACAGTGACTCCAAGGGGAAGTTTCGGGCCCCCCTCTGTCCCCTTTGAAACCATTCACCTTGATTTTATTGAAATGGAGCGATGTAATAACTTGAAATATGTTCTTGTTATCATTTGTGCTTTTAGCAAATGGGTCGAGGCTTTCCCCGTCAAAGATGCTACCGCCATGACCACCGCAAAGATTTTGGTAAAAGACTATTTTCCTCGATTTGGGCTCCCGAGGATAATTTGGTCGGACAACGGCCCCCACTTCATCGCAGTCGTAATGTTGCAAATATGTGTTGCCTTAGGGATAGAGAAACGTTTTCATTCAGCTAGGCACCCTCAAAGTGCGGGGTTGGTAGAAAGACACAACGGTATTTTGAAAAACAAACTTGCAAAAACATGTGCCGACACTAAATTAAAATGGCCAGATGCTTTACCTATTGTGTTGTTAGCTATGCGCACCACACCCCAGACTAGAACTGGGCTCTCTCCATTCGAGGTAGTAATGGGAAGGCCTGCTAATATTTGGGGTCTCCCTAAACCTAAAGCCCTGAGGGATGTGGAGAATGTATTGCTCATAGACTATTGTAATCAGTTGACTAAAAATCTGTATTTCATTTACCACCAGGTGAACGCTGCCTTACCTGTACGGTTTACGGGCCCAGGACACGATATATTGCCCGGCAGCTGGGTCCTGGTGAAGGCCTACGAAAGGTCTTCCTGTCTCGCGCCTTGCTGGCGGGGACCCTACCAGGTTTTTTTGGTCACCAGGACGGCAGTGCGGGTGGCAGGAAAGAAGAACTGGATACATGCAACACATATCAAGAAGATCCCTCACCCGACGCCACACGTTACAGAAGAAACATAACCCCTCGCTGGTGCTACACTCTCTGATCTCGGAGTAGCAGGCAGCGTTGTGAGTGCGTCGGAGAAGTTCTCTGAGCCTGAGGAGCTCGGGGAGCCGTCCATTTTGTCTCCGCACTCCCTTGATCAATCACTTCCGGAAAACCTTGTTTCGAGTTCTGCGACTTCCGTCGCTACTGATACGACGCTCCCCTCAGGGAGCGACGATACTTTGCTTTTGGATTCAACAAACTTGGGTACCATCCGGTACAACCTTCGACCACGCAAATAAAATCGCCGCACGAGTATCGTGCATCTGGAAGAAAAAGGAGTGATTGAAATACTATCGTCTTCCCTTTTTTTGGAACAAAGAAAAGGGGGGGGGTTCTGTTGGCCAGGGTTGGGAAGGACTAAGAAGCCGAAGTGCCGCCAGCAACGAACATTGGGGCCGTCGATCGGGATAACCATGATGCCTGCCGCCTTCACCGCTGCTCCTCGTATTGAACTATTAGATAAGGAGGTGACCAATTCGAACAATGGACAATGTGCCTGGGCCCCGAAAACGTACTGTTGTGTTCTCGTTTTGATTATTGTTAGTTTTGCAACTGCTGCCGTGGGACTTTGGTACTTTGAAGAAATGTATCCTTTGAAGCCTCTGTTACCGACCAAAATTGTACCAACTGTTTTGACTCCCTCTGTACACCTTTACACTCTGTCCCCTAGGGACTCTCGGCATAGACATAAATATTATAATAACACTTTGATGATAGTGATGAATGCTACGCATGCTATTTTTAATAGGAGTAATTGTTGGGTCTGCACTCACTTACCACAACATGGGAACAAAGGACTGGGATGGTATGTACGTCCCTTACCTTTAACAACCTCTTGCTATGCCTCTCTTAGAGCACTCTTTTTTGGCCGATGGAATGATAGCATCTCAGGGAACTTCGATGGGACTAATTTGAATGAATTTGAAAAACGTGAATTGACTCCCCTGGGATGCTCGCTTTTCGCAAATAGGAGTAGACCTAATATCGCTTCTATTAGGCCGTCTGATAAACTTTCTTTTCCTTTTCAAAATCTAGTTTCTTTCAAGATGGCTCCGATAGGCAATAAGGATGCCATGCCTCCTTCTTATTCTGTAAATCACAGTCCTGATTCTGTCCCTTTCTGTGTACAAAGAAACGGCACTAGGCCAATGGGAGATTTCGAGCCTTGTATAAATGTTGTAAATTTGACTGGGGAAAATAGGCCTTTGTATGTAGGGGGACCGGTTTATTTTGTGTGTGGTAGTTTAGCTTTTCCCTGGTTGCCCAAGGATTGGCAGGGGACTTGTTATTTAGGGATATTATTACCAGGCGTATTTATAGCCAGTACCTTAGAGGTATCTAAGGCTCGCCCGCGACGGGATAATGATGGAGATACCCCTGGACAAGTGTTCGGGGATATAGCCAAATCAGTAGTTCCCTTCTGGGGACAAATAGCAAATTCAGAAAACATCAGGGGATTAGCGAGGGTGTTGGAGAAAACAATCAACCGGACCACGGACATACTTTACAATATGACCTTAGAGCAAAAGGCGATAAGATTGGTAGCACTTCAAAATCGAATGGCATTAGATGTCATTTTAGCTGAACGAGGTGGAGTATGTAAATTAGTGGGGTCCGCTTGCTGTGTTTTTGTACCAGATTCTTCACCAACAATATTCAAAGCAATTCAGAATTTACACACTCTTAGTTCTGAAGTCCATATCCCTGTAGGAGACTGGAGCCTTAGTACTTGGTTTTGGGATTCTCTACGATCTTGGGGGTGGAAGGTGCTTTCTGTTATTTTAGGTATTTTAGGGACTCTGTTATTCCTTTGCTGCTGTTTTCAATGCCTCCCGAGTATATGCGGAATGATAGGGGGATGTTGCGCCCAAGTTATGAGCGCAATAGGGCGTAGAATATATACCCCGAAGACAGCATCTAAAGAATTCATGTTGCAAGAAGTTCTTATGAACAACTTTATGGCTATTGACATTTCAGACAATGATGCGGAACCTATGGATGCTAATGCCTTCAAGTATTTTCAAAAGCATTAGGAAATAATGTTTTAGCACTTGGCATAGGCCAAAAGGAGGGTCTGTGGAAATCGATATAATATTATGACCCCAATCGCATCGTTTAAATGTATGTTGGCCTACGCCAAGCTGTCTAAAGGATACTATGTACATAGGTTCCGCGGCAAGGTCTTGACCTTAATGTAACATGTAAACCGCCATCTTGGATCTAGCCGCCATTTTAGGTACTCTTGCAGTGTGGAAGTCACCCTGAATCACAAAATGGAGGCCGAACGACATTTCGAGTAAGACTTCGGCCATGGTGACCTCCGCACACGTGAATGAATAATATGTCTGTAGGCTACTTGTTAGGGTCATGAACTAAGACCCTGTCCTCTGTTTAACCTATGTGTAAATATGTAACCGTATCAGCGGAACTGATCTAATGTATGGAAATTGTGTGTTCGACCTGGCTACGAACCCTAGCCATGGTTCCAGAAATGGTTAACTTGTAAGAGGGCTGGCCAATGCAGTACTAAATGTATAAAAACCCAAGCATCCCGATGATCGGTCTCTCCCACTTTCAGTGCGAACCTAACGTTGAAGGTTCGTGTGTTAGTCAGAGAGCCGAATAGCTATTCGCATGTCAATTGACTCTGGTAACTTTGTAACTTTGAAATAAAGCGCTTTGTATGTCCTTTGTAACCTGTGTTGGTGTGTTTCCTTTTGGGCTTCCCGGCCTCATGTCAATTTCTTTGTTTCCACACCATGCCAGTAATGACCCTACCGCCATGCCGCAAAAGACCCCAAAAAGTCCCTTACCGCCATCGACGAAAGTGCTAATAGCACTTCCGCCCTCCATCTATTAGCGGTGACCGTAAAATTGCGGAAACGGAAATAGCGTCATCGCACAGGAACGGGAAAGAGCATGGCAGTCATCTTTAAAAACACAATCAATTGCCATCCTCTGCATCCAGGGCCTGTTTCCACATGACTCCAACACCAAATCATCCCGGATACCCAGAAGATGCCAAAGGCCATCAAGAAAGGCACAGATCGGCAGCACAAAGAAAAATTCACCAGCGAAGAGCTGATCATGCTAACAGAGACCCTAGCGGCAAATGCCAATGTAGTATTCACCAATGACATGCAGTGTGAGACCCTCGTCAAGAGAAAGACCATCTGGGCAGAGGTTTCCCACAAAGTCGGTGCGTTGGGCACCACCACCCGCATTGTCAAGGACTGCAGAAAGCAGTGGGATGACCTACGGCTCCGGGTCCGCAGCATTCTGGCTGCTAATCACAACCTAGCTATGGCCACAGGAGGTGGCGCTGATTCCCCAATAAAACTCCGGGAGTGGGAGGAGACCTGCGCCAGCACAATTGGCGTGAAATCGATTGAGGGAGTGGGAGACATGGAGCATGGTGCGCCCACTTCATCAGATGGAGGTGAGTGTACACATGAAACAATGCACTGTGAAGGGTGAGGGGCCCCCCAAATCTGAGTCCACAATCAGCCCATGGAACCAGCCACAAACATACATGCATGCATCACCACATACACGTGCAACACAGACCCATTCATGCATGACCCACCCGACATCCCCATTACTGGATTCCCAACTAAAGAGGTCCCAATGCATAGAGTGGCATGACGTAAACATTCTGCATAAGGCACGTAGAACCATAACCGATGATATTCCCTATTTTCGTCCCCTACAGGATCACAGATTGACAGTGATGAACCGGGCACTGTGACGCCTGCTCCCTCAGCAAAGACAAAGGCCAGGACACATGAGACAGGGGACACCGCCAACCTCAAGGGGCACTGGGAGGAGTGAGCAGCAGCAGAGGGGAAAAGGCAGCAAGAGCGCTAGTGCAACACGGCCTGAAGCCACGGCTGCACCTATTGCTGCACCCACGGCAGTGTTCCCCCTGTCATTGGAAACAAGCACGGAGGGCCCGCACTCTGCTGCCACCAGTTCCACTGGTGAGGCAGCAGCCACCGCACCGTTGTCGGACGTGGAGGAGGCAATTGACGTTGAAATGCAAAGGCAGACCCCGAGCCTCCCGCAATCCATTGAGCCAAGCCCACGGCCACCATCACAATCGAGTAGCCATGGACAATCAGGCAACGACAACATGGAAGGGCGCTGGAGCCCTCAGGTGTCCTCACCTGATGCCAGAGGCATGGACCAGGGCGCAGCAGCCACCCCAAGAGCTGGTCGCAGTCAACATGACCTGGCAACCATCAGCCAGAAGCAGGTTGAAATCACTGCGCTGGTTGGCCAGCATGTGGAAGAGGCAGCCCGTCTGAGGGAGGAGTTTAGGTCGTATGCAAGCCAGACAAGAGAGGGCATGGAGGCCTGCACAAACCGGATGTGTGAGGAAATGGCCCAACTGAGGCAGGTCCTCACACGCATTGCGGATGCCATGGAGCGACAATATCCCCCCCACCACAGGATCAACCGGGCACCTCCTCCTATGCGAGTTCCCGTCAGACAAACCCCCGCCGCCGCTCCCTGCGCACCATGAGGCGAACACCATCCCAACCTCCCAATGGCGGTGGAGGGCAGGAGAAGTAGGGCCAGCAAGAACTAGCTGGCACATGTGCACCAGGACACCTATTCACTACAAGCCACACATGGGGGAGTTGTGGGGGGAGGGGGGAAAGGGTGTTTTTGGGAGTGTTTAGGGGGGAGGGGGAAAAGGGTGTTTTTGGGAGTGTATTGGGGGGAGGGGGGAAAGGGTGTTTTTGGGAGTGTATTGGGGGAGAGGGGAAAGGGTGTTTTTGGGAGTGTATTGGGGGGAGGGGGGAAAGGGTGTTTGCACAGTTGGGGCCATACACTTTTTGTTCACGAATTATTCATAATACACTGTTGACAAGTTGAAACACAGGCTTGGTCTTCATCATTGTGTATGTGTACTTTATTGGGGACAGGGTCCATTTGCGCCTCACCACATACAGCAGGGCAACAATGCCCATCTCCATCCAAAATTGTTGGCCCTTGTCTCTCAAAATATTCGATATATCAGATGCTGACGCACATCGTGTCCCCCCTGGACATCGCCTCTTGCATGTCCTGGTGGCCCATTTCCCCCATCCTCATCCCCATCAACATCATCTTCATCAGGTGGTTGCATGTCAATGTCAGGGGGCATAGGCACATTCCGTCTGATACACATTGTGCTGCATGACACATGCCATGGTTATCTTCGTCACTTTGTCCTGGCCGTACAGGAGGGCCTCACCCGGCCAGATTAGGCACCAGAGCCGTGTCTTCAGAAAGCCAAATGCCTGCTCAATCACAACGCGGGTACGGTTATGTGCAAGGATCTATTCCTCTTCGTGCCAATCTGTGGGTTCCGTATAGGGGTAGGGAGCCAAATCTTCAGGGGATAGGCAGCATCACCTGCATGGCTGGGACAACGGGGCCTTGTAACTCGTCACCTCAATTGCAACCGGGACATGTTAGCAATCTGATTGCCATCCACAAATCCCAGCATGCATGGAGACGATCAGTGTAACTGCAATGTGAGAAGGTAAGGTAGTCCCTGCAAGTGGACGTGCACCATGCATGCCTCCGGCAGCATTTCCCATCTCCTGGGTGTGGATGGGTCCTAGGTGTTCATGGGCGCAGAAAACCTTTGTACGACAATGCTAGTGTACTGCCATTAGGATTCCAATATCCCCATGCTGTGAAGCGGCACATCAGTAGTGGTGTACGGGTGTAGTTCTGTACAATAGCTACAGGTGATCCATTTGCATGCACTCAAGGGCGCATATCTGTTGTGATGTTGTTCAACGTACATTTAGATTATGCATATTGGCTGAATGTAGAAGCTTTGTGTCATGTAGGGTATGGTATGATGTGCAATGTGCATGTGGATAGATGTGTCATGTATTGGGTTAGGGATTGATGTTTTTGTTGTGCAGTTTGCTGCTTGCATGCGGTTTTGTGTCCTCTACATTGTGTGTTGCGTTGGTGGAAATTGGCGTACATCTGTATGTCCCTTTATTGTACGGATGACAGTCCACAACCAGTTGGAGTATGCATCTCTACCCCCCCAAGCACAACCCACATCACACTGCCATGTGCCTGCCCTGCTACTCAACAAGTAGGCACAAACTTTGTCCAGCATGGCGCTCCATCTTGCGTGGTATCATTGATTCATGGGTTGATCAGGGGTATCGGTCACGGCAATGTGTTATTCTCTTATTTGAGTCACATACCATTTGGACATTGATGGAGTGGTAATGCTTTCTGTTTCATTAGACAGCCTCATTGTGATGTGGGGGCACCATTTCCACATGGGTACAGTCGATTGCCCCGATGCTACGTGGGATGCATGCCAGTGACTAGATGCCAAGTTTGTCGTTGCAGATCTCCTGGGCTGTCCATGGCAGGGATATGTGTTCACTTGTGTGCTTCAGGGGGGCATCGGGCACCTGGGTCCACGTGCGTGTGAATACTGGTTGTGAAATGCCATGCATCTGCCCTACCGTGTGCTGGTAGGTGCCTGTGGCCAGGTCGTGGAGCACCGTTACCACCTTCAGTGGAGGGGGGATGGCAGTACGGATGTCTATGTGGCTCACTATGTCGTTGTGAATCATGTCCACAATGTTGGTGACGGTATCCCGGTCCAGGCGGTACAGGGTGTGTCTCTGCTCAGAGGTTGCATTGAATGGATTGGCTCGAATCGTGGGGATTGCTGGCTGCCTCTGTGGTATGACTGGGTGCACTGGTGGGGCTTGCTGGGCCTGTCTCGCCATCCTTCTCCTCCTGCGACTCCTCTGTGCTGCCTGTTGTTGTTGGTGCTGCAATGCAATCATGTCCTCCAGCCCATGTAATGCTGCAAGTATTGCAACCATCTCGGTGTGGGAAGGGGTGTGGTGTGCTCCTTTTGTGCTGCCCCAGTCTCCATTGCCTCCACCTGTGCTGTTGTGGCCACCTGTGGCAGGTGGGATCACTACTCAGGTCTCTTAACGTGTGGTTCGTGATGCCGGTATTTCCTCCATGCCAGTATGGGCTTTTTCGGCCAATACCATGCTGCTATTTGCATGCCTGCATGCCTTGTAATAGCGTGCTAATAGCGCCTTGCTGCTATTCCCGACTTGAGGGGTCGCACGCCCACGGACTGGGCGCTATTAGTGGCACCATCCTTAGCGGTGCCGCTAATAGTGGGCACTCAGGGTCGTGATTAGCTAGGGAATTTAGCGATACCGGTAAACCATTACCGGTACCGCTATTCCCTTACCACTTACCGTGTAATGAGGCCCACAGTGCCACAAACCCTCAGGTATACTAGTGTTGCTCATCACTACTACCAACAGTGTGTGGTGTGAGGTGTTTACTTATCGATTGCAGCCGGATGAAAGACTGAATTAAACCTTTCCAAGTTAGGAACCTGCATCTGTAGGCTCAGCACAGCTGTGAAAGCCTGCACTCTATTTGCTGCACTGTAGAAATAATTATATACATATATAACAAAAGAGGCTAAACAACTCTCTTGAGGGTACAGAAACCTACTTGTACTCCTCGAGCCGAGGAGAAATTGTAACACGCTGCTAGACGATTAGCTGAACAATAGGCCAAGCTTTAGGAAGAAACCCATGGGGCAGGCGCCAGAAAGTTATTATTTGGCAACTCATCCATCTGATACCAGCAAGTGTTTCCAAACACTCTATCCAAGCAGAACATGGATGCCCAATCTGCCTTCCAACAAAACTGAACACTCACATGAGTCTGTTTATAACTAACTCCTCACACTCTTTTCTTTGAAGTACTTAATAAATAAAAAATATAAAATATATAAAGTATATAAAATATCCAAGGAAGAGGGGTTACGCCCTCACAGGGGTCCGAACCCCCAGCCCTTATAGAAGCGGATACCTACTGAGCTATCCAGGCTACTGATAATTCTGAGAAACGCAAATGTGTTCCAGTCAACACTTAAACATATTGTTTAGCAAAAGAGTACACTGAGCAAGTGCACACTCAACTGCTCACCCTAGCAGGGTGTGGCAACCAGCAGTACACGGGGGAGCACCTCGCAGTAGCATCCAGGCAAAGCCTGAAACCGAGCAGGTTATGGCATGCTTACAGAAAAAAAATTAAAGACATCTGCCATATGCAGCACCTAAACAAAGCTGCCGACCTTAAGGGAGGAATACACTGAGCAAGTGTGCCTCCATCTGCTCGCCCGAGCAGGGCGTGATAACCAGCAGTAGACGAGGGTGTAACCTCGCAGTAGAACTCAGGCAGAACCTGAAACCGAGCAGGTTATGGCACACAGTTAAGGTAATCACCAACGCCATATGCAGCACACAAACAAAGTTGCCAACTTTAAGCGAGGAATACACTGAGCAAGTGTACCTCAAACTGCTCACCAGAGCAGGGTGTGGAACCAGCAGTACAAGAGGGGTTTACCTCGCAGAAGAACACAGGCAATCCTGCAACCAAGCAGGTTTATGGCTCCCATACAGTGAAAGAAATCACCAATGCCATATGCAGAACCTAAACAAAGCTGTTGACCTTAAGGGAGGAATACACTGAGCAAGTGCACCTCAAACTGCTCACCCGAGCAGGGTGTGGAACCAGCAGTACACGAGGGGTTTACCTCGCAGAACAACACAGGCAAAGCCTGCACTGAGCAGGTTTATGGCATCTACAGTGAAGGTAATCCTTTATGCCATATGCCGCACTTAAACCAAACTGCAGACTAGAAGCCCATCAGGCACTGGAGCGCGGGTTTCAAACATATAAATTACAAAACATTCGTATTCAAAAGTAATTAAAATGATATATAATCTTGCTAAAGTGAAAAAATGTGGACTGGGCTGTCTCAAGTTGTCGCGCATAACTAGGGTGACCAGGCAACCCTGATTTCATTTTAGAAACCCCCTCTGGGATTTGCATGGTTGGGCGGTATGGTAAATAAAAATGTAATTCATATTTTTCCCCAACACGTTCAGAATTTTTAAGTTGGAGGATAGGTTTGAACCTTGAACCTTCCAGGTACCAGTGACAACTCCTACTGACTGTGCTACAGACTGGCTTCAAAATAATAGAAAAGATGGAAACATAGGAAACATAGCGGACCGAGCACGCCCGCAGCACCTGGCAGTCCCATGTGTAATTCAAAGGAAAAAAGAGATGTAAATTTAACCATCATACATTTTTAAATATCCATGATGTTCCGGACATTGTATTAGAACTCAGGTACCCAGCCTCCCAACACCAAGCACTTAGCCGTTGAGCCACTGGAGGGTGTGCTATCCAAAGGAACACTGCAGCCCACAAATGGCTTTGTACTCGGGTTGCCAGCCCTGCAGGCCCCCCGAATAAGCTAATTAGACACACATGGAAGGCTAAAACAAACAAAAAGAGAGGCTCTCATGCACTGGCCTTGAAGCTTATCAGCTTCAGTCAGACATGTGCGACGGCCGTAAACCTGAGATAAACAGAAGAAATTAGAAGAGGAATGCTCCTGTGCGCCTGCACGAAGCATTAGCAGCTTCTGACAGCCCATACATCTTTATATAAAGAGAAAACAAATCACGCTTAAGCAAACGCCCAGAGGCAAACCAGCGCGAGCGTTGGAAAGTCAAATAAACAGTACTTTAATCTAAAGGACCAATATATATTAAATTTACACCAAGAAATGCAACAAATACACAATTATCCTTCCATAATGTAACCAATTAAGGTTTATTTCTACTGACAACATGCAAGACACAATCTGAAAGGTGTGAACTTAGCTGTGCTGTCAGCAGCAAAGAAAGAGGAATTGGGATTAGAGTAATGGACTTATATAAGGAAGGGTCCCTGCTCATTGGTCTCCTGCAGGGCTTGACCTATCCTCCATGATGGATTGGGGAGCTCCCTTACATTGACATTGAACTCTATTTAGTTCTGTTCTTTACAACCTTTTGTTTGTAAAAGTGTTTTTCTTTGCTGCTGTGGTTTCAGAGTAAAGATTGTAATGCATAATATGAGCCTCCTGTCTTGTCAAAGAATTGGGAACCTTTGTATCGAGCTAGGAACTAACGAGCACTCCGGTCAAGGTGGCGTGCGCTGGCTAATCATTGCTACAGTATGTGCAGGAGATCTGGACGGAGACACAGCTGTGCCACTGCCTAAGTGCTGTCACTAACAACATCCACCCCGACACCATAGGTATTACGGTTGTGGGCTGGGCAGCTGAGCAGAAGGTGGGGCAGCATTTTCTGTGTAGCCAGGCAGCTACAGGCCCCACACGCCGCAGAGAGGCAGCACGAGTAGCAACCACCCAGGACCAGCATGAGAGGCCAGTTTAGCGTTGTAGGGGCGTTGGGCTGGGCCTGGCACAGAGGCAGCACACACAGCTGTGATACTGCAGACCATTGGCAAGGCGAAGTCGATGGGTACTTTCTTTTTATTGTTTCGACTTTTGCACAGACGAGTTGGCAACTAGGGGAAGGGTGGGGAGGGAAGCAGCAGGAGTGTCCACAGCTTTTTAAAATTTCTTTTTGCCAGTATAACATTGCAAAACTCGTTTGCTAAAAATGGAATATAGCCTAACACACGCGTTTAAGCCGTCGCCGTGTTGTGACATCACAATGAAGTATGACATTGTTGCCTTGTTTTTATTAAAAGTCAAGTGATTGACACATCCCTACACACAATGACAGCAAGGAATGAGGAACGGCACTGGACGAGTGAGTACAAATAGTGGGGGGCAGGATCATGATTCATATGAAACGAAAGCTGAAAGTAAGGAAACAATGGAGATAATGGAAGAAAAGAGAGATGGAAAGGAAGATAGGAAAGAAAGAGAAGTAAGGAGTGGAGGGGAAGTGAGGAAAGTAAGAAAGGAACTTTCAACCTTTTCAGTTGAAATTAAATAAATAGGCCCTGAACAGCTACTGTGCCGTGTGTTGGCAGCCTTATGACACATCAGGCAGAAATACACTTTAATCATTAGGACATTAGTTTATACTTTACATTGCGGCATGAGCGTACATGTTACAGTCTGTCTTGAACCTCTCTGGACCTAGGCTTTTAGGAACAGGTTCGGGTCTTCGATTATTCTGACCTCTGCCTCGTTTGGTCTCTTATTACTCTGGATTCTCAATGTGCAGTTTTCAGCACCCACTTTGCAGTGTGCCTGCTGGCACCTTCAGGCCGTCTCCATGGGCTTTTCAGTCTCCAGGCAGTGTTTGTCTGGTCTCAGATCTTCTCTTCTTACCTCATTGCCTTTTGAGTTGTCTCTGTAATTAGTGCCTTGTGGACAAAGAGCAGTTCAGTGGCTGTGGATATTTAAAGGCCGATTTATAGAATGAAATAGCACTGAAAAACGGGCACAAGCGTGCAAAATGCGCAAGCACCTGTTTGTTGATTTATGGAACACATAGTGCGTGACTTACCGGAGACTTGCGCTGAATCCGTTCCGGTCCAACACGTGACTGCGACACCACGAACGCCTATCCGTGAGACGCCCAGTGAAGGCGCATACGTCTAGTGCAGTCACCTAAAAAGGGGGCGAAACGCGTGGAATGGGGAACAACAAGCGTAAATGTGGGCGTTACGTGGGAAGTACCACAGTAAAATACTTGCAACGCCCACACACAAAAAGACGTGCTAATCCGGAAACACGTCCGCCAACGGAAAGCAGGCATAAGCGTCACCGCGCATCAAAAACAATGCACAAAAAGGTCACGCGATAAAGTTACGATGAATGTCCCATTTTTCGCAGCAGTATCTCCGGACACCGCAGGAGAAGGAGGATAGCCAGAGCACATATATTTTTTATCCAGGACCAGCCTTTTTGGGATGCCTGATGACCAGGTCTATGGCAGGTATAGGTTTCCACCTCATATCATATTAGACCTGGTCACGGAGTGGGAAGATGACCTCACATCACCCACCCTGTGCTCCCAAGCCCTGAGCCCCTTGGAAAAGGTGCTCAATGTACTGCATTTTTTGGCCACTGGGTCTTTTCAGCGGACAACTGCCATTGTTGAGGCATTTCACAGGCCACCCAGTCACGCTGCCTAAACAAGGTGTTGGCAATCATGACTGCACAACCCTCAGTCCGCAGGCACATATACATGCCTAGAACACCCGCAGAAAGGCAGGCCCTGGTCCAGGACTTTTACGGGGTGGGGCACTTCCCTAAAGTGCTTGGTGCCATTGATTGCACCCATGTGGCCCTACGTCCACCTAGGGCCACAGAGCACATCTATCTCAATCGCAAGCACTGGCATTCCATCAACGTGCAGGTTGTATGTGATGCCAAGGGAATCATCACCTCTGTATATGCCAACTATCCCGAGTCCACCCATGATAGTTTCATATTCAGAATGTCACCCCTACAGCTGGCCCTAGAAGCTGGGAGGCATGGCAAAACATGGCTCATTGGTGAGTACAAATGGCCCTGCAAATGCATGCATGTCTCACACAGACAAAACCACACCACTGACAACTCATCTTATCTCTACAGGGGACAGTGCCTACCCTCTGAGCACCTACATAATGACGCCAATGCGGAACCCCACCACACCATCCCAGGTAAGATACAAGAAAGCCCATATTGCAACTAGGGGCATAGTGGAGCGCACATTCGGAGTGCTAAAGTCATGTTTCCGATCCCTAGACCACTCTGGTGGACAGCTACTATATGCACCACCAGTAGTGTGCAGTATCATTGTGGCAGCATATCTCCTGCACAACTTTGCAACATAGCGTGGCGTACTGGTGGACATGGTGGTGCCCCCACACCCCCAAACACATGCACGGTGGCTGTTTTTGGCACAATTTTGAACCTAAAATCCAACCACTGCGGAGTGCACACAGCCTGGAACATTCCAGGTGACAATCGATGATGACAAAGGGACAATCATCTGTCCCAACCTTAACACCCTGATAATGTGTCCTTGGAAGTGCTACATTGTGCGCATCCCTTGGTACTAAAACTATCTCAATCTGGTGTGCACAAAGGGAATACATGGAAGCTGGAGTATGCCAGAAACGGCATGACAGAGTACACATCTAAATGCTGGTATGTCACCTAAACCATCCCACACTTCATGTCACCTGCTTGACACACCATGGCATGCAATGTCTAAACAGAGAAATAAATGGACAACACATAAAACTAATGTCACAAAGCGTGCAACGATCAACCTAAAAAGTCCAGAAATAACTCACTCATCGATATAACCATGTACACAGGAACATCAATTGGCCAGTACAACAAACCAGAAACACAGGACCCAAGAGTTCATCTTTCTGACCGTGACCATCCCCAAATGCACATGTGCCTCAATGTGTTGTGACTTACACATGCCACCCTTCTAAATGGCACGCTTCAAAATATGTGTGGCACTGCTAACCAAAGGGGGCCAGGGAAGGGCATATAGCATGAAGGCTAACTACAATGGAGACAGTCAAGGCAATACATGAAAATGGAACATGAACAAAGATGCATCTCAATGTACGAACATAAAATGATGGCAACCATGCACTGGACAAACGATCATGAATCCCATCAGGGTTGTATACACAGGTCGGATTTGAGACTGCCCACAGATAGAATGGAAGCCCAATGCCACTGTGTAAATTACTTTCACACGCTGCACTCCAAGCAAGCCCATGGAAAGGAGAGGGAGGAGTGGCATATGTGTTTGGACCCATGCACTAACACAACACGAGACAAGCCACTATGGGACTAACTGGAACTTACAGTGGATGCCCTCGGCTGCCACACAAAGCAACACACAGGCCCTCATTACGACCCTGGCGGTAAGGGGTTTACGCCAGCGTTAGCTGCGCCGACCCCTTACCGCCAACTACGAGTTCCCAGAGCGCCATGGTCATTTTTCCGCCCGCTTTTTGCGGGCGTAAAAACCCATGGCGCTATGGGACCTCGGTGTTAATTACGCCACCGTAGTGTACGGTGGCGTAATTAACACCTTCCCCACTCCCATTGAGCCCTATGGGGCCGAAATGGGAATGGGGAAGGGTAAATGGGTCAATGGGGACTTACCGCCCCGCCGACCTCGGAATGGGGCGGTAAGTCCGCCATCCGCCATGGCGTAAAGGGACTTTGCGCCATGGCGGAAAAGTCCGCCGATGGCGGTAAAAATCCGCCAGGGTCGTAATGAGGGCCACAGTCACATAAATGCACAATAGACAAAAAACGAATAAAAGAAATTCAAAAATGCCCAAAGGGGACTGGGTGTGGGGGCCCACCCATTGGGGGTTGGGGGCCCACCCAGGAGGGAGGAGGTGCAGGGTGCATGTCAACACCCACATGTGCGGATGTTAATAAAGAACCTGCCATGGGTTAATGGGCAGCACGGCTATGATGGAGTGGGAGACCCGTCGCTGCTGTTGCCACCCTCTGGTGCTGCATCAGAATGTGTTAGTGGAAAGGAGATAAACACGCATAGCCTTGGACTGGTCCTCCATGGCAGTGGCCAATGCGGGAGTGAGATGCTTGCATCTGCAACATGATGGCCCGGAGGTCTCCATGCAACACCTCACGGGATGCACTCAGTTCCTCCGTGATGGTAGAAGTCATCAGTTACATCTGATGTTCAGAGCGTCTACTGCTGGCTGCCTCGAGTGCAGCCAGTGTAGTCCTGGGGGACCTATACTCTTACCTCAGGGCTTCCATGTTGGCTCGACCCTCTGCAGCCAAGGATGCTCACAGAGCCCTCAGTTCGGCTCCTATTGCTGACCACCATGTTCAGTCTGTGTGAGCGGCATGTAGACTGGAATGCCTGCTGCTGGTGCTCCACCTGTCTTGCTGGGGGTATCATGGAATTGGCCACCCTATCCATGCCATGAGCCAACATCTCATGTGAAGCAGCCTGTTGTTGTGCAACAGCATACATGGACTGCTCCCACACAGTATCACCAGCAAACACATGGCCACCGCGTTGGCGGACCCCATGCCTGCCTAGGCCAAGTGTTCCTGGCCCTTGATGTGATGACGCCATCTGTGGCTGCAGGATTGCATCCCTCCTTTGAATTGCTGCCCCAGGACCAGGAGTCAATACTGTGGAGTGTGACCCTGCAACCGTAACCACCACAGACGGACGTCCTGACCCTGACTGGCCCTGTGAGGGGTCTCCCTCCTCCAGACAATTGGGATGCAACAGCACCCACAGTCGATGCACTCACCTGGGACACCACAGAGGTATCCATATCTGATTCACCACCAGAGCCTAAGGCTTCCTCGGAGACGGACTCGGACTGAGTCTGGGCCAGGATGCCCTGTAGCTTTTGTTTGTTTGTTTGTTTTATTCATTTATAATGCACACCAGACCCGAGGGAAAGAGGGTGCAGCAGTACATGATATGTAAAGCTTACAAAGGTTACAAAGGTTACAAGTTCCAATTTACAAAGTGTTAATAATATAAACAGGCCGAAGCAGTAATACAGTAAATTATATAGAGGATATTTTACAGTAAATTATATACAGGATATTATATAGTAATTGCCGGTAGTGTAACATCGGAGTCGTAGTACGGGCAATACGAGACAGAACAATTTATAGTATACAAGGTGTATCTGTAATAAAGGCGAGTGGGTGGCATGGGGCACTAGCTAGCTGATCGATTGCTTCAAATGGTTGATGTAGTTGGATCTGAATTTAAGGTAGGATTTCTCAGAACTTATAGTGTGGGGCAGTGAATTCCATACTTGGGCCGTCCGGACGGGGAAGCTTGCGCCTCCGGCCTTGGTCAATTTGAATCTGGGAATTTTAAATGTATTGTCATTGGAGATTCTTGAGGGTCTGGAGGATCTTCTTTCTACAAATCTATCAGAGAGATAGGGATGAGCCGCATTGTTAAGGGCTTTGTGTGTGAGGGAGGCAACTTTCAGTAAGATTTTTCTTGGGTCGACAGCCAGTTGTTATTCTGCCTTATCTTAGAAATATGGGATCGTTTAGAGATACCAAGAGCTGCTCTCAAGGCATTATTTTGTAGAATGTGTATTCTATGTGCGATGTATTTATTAGCCCCAATATATAGGGAATTACAATAATCGAGTCTAGATATATTGAGAGCTCTAGCTAGAATCACAAGTTATCGTCAGAGATACAGTGTTTACCAGCTCGGATAAGCTTACATGTGTAAACTGTGTCTGAGGCCAGAGAATTCACCTGTTTGTTGAAGGAGAGGGTGGCATCTAGATAGAAGCCTAGATTCTTCACTTCCTTGGCTACCTTGATAGTATTCCCGTCGATCTCGAAGGCTAGGTATTCCTGGCCTAGTCTTTTGAGATTGGAATGTGTGCCCAGAATGATTAATTCTGTTTTGTCATCATTCAGGCATAGACCGTGAGTTGCCATCCATGCCTGGATGATGACTTACACCCTATTTATCAAGGCCAAATCCTTGTTGTAATCCCCAGAAAGTGGGAGGAGGATCTGGGTATCATCTGCATAGTTAGTGTAGGTGATACCAAGAAGATCCAGATCATCAAAAGGGGCTTAGTAAATATGTTGTATAGTGTCGGAGACACACATGAGCCTTGGGGAATGCCTCACAGGATGGGGATTGGGTCCGCTGCATCTGAGGGGGAGAACACCCTCATGGTCCTTTCACTTAGGAAAGATTCGACCCATATTATGGCTTCTTTGGAGAAGTGTGCAGCAGAGATTAGGTGGTTGCAGAGGACTTTGTGATCTACAAGGTTCAAAGCAACTGAGAGATCCAAAAGTAGGAGGAGTGCTGTTTGACCTTTGTCTCTTAACTCATCAATTTGAGCCTTCAAATCGATGAGAGTGGTCTCGGTCCCATGTTGTGGATGGAAGCCAGACTGCCTTGTTCCTAGGAGCTTATGGTGTTCTAGAAATTTTTGGATTTGGGTGTATGCTATCTTGTCCAGGATTTTTAGCAGGAAGGGGACTGTCGTAATGGGGTGGTAGTTACTAGGGATAAGGGGGTCAAGGGATTGTTTTTTTAGTAGCGGCAGTGCCGATGATTGTTTCAGGTTGGATGGCACAATGCCTGAGGTGAATGAGGCATTAACGAGCTTAGATATGAAGGGAGAGAGTTCTCTAGCGGCATCTTTTATAAATTGTGCAGGGCACAGGTCGCCTTGACAATTGGAAGGCTAAAGAGAGAGGATGATTTTCTCCACCTCCAGGATAGATGTTTTGGTGAATCTGAATTGGATAGTTGTGTTTTGTTACAACGGGGGTGGGTTGGTGTTAGGTATTGGCAGTTGATTAAGAGTTGCTTTCTTAGCTGCAATTTTCTTTTGAAGCTTGGTAACTTTGTTGGTCAGTGCTTGTTGTATCTCCGTGCACCAGGATTTGTCTTTTGTGCATATATCTGTGATGGGAGTAGGCGACTCTAGTTCCTTCAAGATTGAAAACAGCTCCCTCATACTTGAGTTGGCCGTGGATATACGCTTATTATATGAGTTGCGTTTGGCCAGGATAATTTCCTTCTTGTATTGTGAGGAGATTTCTATGAGTTTGTTTTTATGGTCTTTTGAGGGGGTAATTCTCCAAGAGGATTCGCAACTTCTTTTAAGTTGACGGAGATCTTTCCGTTCAGGGGTGAACCATTCATTAAGGTGAGCTTTAGGTTTACTTGGTCTAGGTTTTAGAGGGGCTGTGTTGTCAAGTGTGGTTCGTATGATTTTGTTGTACTCTTCAACAAGTAACTCTGGATCTAGATGTTCATCTAGTTGGTTTAGGGTGGGTAGAATAGCAGGGATCACTTTGTCTTTACTGATACTCTTTTTGTTCCTAGTAGGGCATGAGGGGGCCATATTGGCTGCAGGAGGGAGTGGCCTAGTGGTGGATAAATCATAGGTTACCAAGTAGTGGTCCGTCCATAATTGTGGGGAGATGGAGGTAATGGCGGCAGAGCAGTTGTAGTCTGCTAACCAGTCAAGGGTTCTCCCTCTGTTGTGGGTGGGTTCCACAATTTTATGGGTTAATCCCAATTCAGTGAGGGTATTAGCCACATTGGAGGCATGTTTGTCTGATGGGTCGTTATAACCTAGATTAAAGTCTCCCAGAATGAGTAGTTGCGTGGAGGTTTTGACATTGGTATATAATAGACAGTTAATATCTTTTTTAAATGTACCCACCGGGCCGGGGGGCCTATAAATGAGGTAGATGGTCAAGGTCTGTGAGTTATGAAGTGGGATTTTGATTGCACACACTTCACAAGAGTTGGAGTCTGGAGTGACAGTGGTTCTCATGTTTAGGCAGATTTTGGCAATGATAGTAATGCCACCACCTCGCATGTTATTTCTATCTTGTCTCAGAATTGTATAGCCATCTGGGATTGCTAGAGATAATAGGGATGCTGCCGCCTCATGCAGCCAGGTCTCTGTGACGACAAGGAAGTCCAATTTATTAGACAGTATAATTTTGCAGATGTCAGTGGCATGTGCTGTTAGGGATCTGGCATTTATTAGTCCGCCCTTAAACAGAAGGGCTGCAGTGGTGGTTTTGGTTTTGATGTGGGAGGTAAGAGATGTCTTGGTTTTGCTATTAGCAGTGCTAGCATGATGAGTAATGGTTCTTTTGTTGGTGACAGAGAGGGATCTAGTCAAAAGCAGTGTAACTTCATGAGCTACCACACCATGTCCTCCACTGGTGGTTGGTCGTGGCTCAGTATCCTGTTCCTCTTCCACCTCCTCCTCTACATCCAGTGCCTCGTTACCTGCACATGGACAGCAAGAAAATGAAGAGCCATGTAAATACCATAGACCACACACATATGCATCACAATGTCATCATGTAAGACATCAACCTGCCATGTCACAAACTCCCGCACCTACGCATTGTCAATGCAAGTGAAGGCTAGCATGAAAGCAGTCATGGACCTGTGTGGAAGAGCTAAATACAACCTGTAGTGCATGGTGCATAGCACCTGCTACACACATGAGCACCTGACTGGCATAGTTCATCCACCAACATCACAGATGCAAAAACACATATGCCATGTACCATAGCCATGCCTGATCCATAATACTGCATTAGATGTGACTTGCTGACTACAGTCCCAGAGCCATGTGCAATGGATGTGAGATGACATGGCATGTAAATCACAAACTCAATACACACAGATGTCACACAGTGCAACGATGCAAGGGTGGTGAAATGTAGTGAAGTCAGACACACCCATCCCATGAGGCCAGCTCAAATTGACATCAAGCGAGTGAAAAGGCATGGTGAAGGTGAGACCTGGGGTTGGAAGTGGGGGGCAGTGCAGTACATGGGAGTGGCATACCAAATAAATACAACTACATCATCATCAACAAAAATGTCTCTTACCGACCTGAAAATCCAAATAGATACTATCAGAGATTCAGGTAAAATGGCTATATTACTTCTGCTGGACTTATCAGCAGCATTTGACCTTGTAGACCATGACAAACTTTGTGACACACTAGCAAAAGACTTTAGTTTCTCCAACAATGCCACACTTTGGATTAAATAATTTTTAGCTGAACGTACGCCCAGAGTTGCCATAGGCAAAGATGCTGCTGATCCCATAGCTGTCCCCTTTGGAGTCGCCCAAGGATCATGCCTTTCCCCTACCCTCTATAATGCCTATACAAAACTCCTTTTCTCAGCACTAGACGACATGGGTATCATCTACACAAACGTTGGAGATGACACCCAGATCCTTATCCCCATTACCGGGGACTATGCCCAAGACACCCAGACCATTAACAAAGTCTACCCCATCATTCAAAATTGGATGGCAATGAAAAGCCTCTGCCATAACGATGAGAAGACTGAGGTCCTCATTGTGGGCTCCCAGTCCAGAATAGGAACCCTCCATCCAGACTACACACATATTAATATTGACGGTACCTTGATCCCAGTACTTAAGCAAGTCAAAACTCTTGGCGTATATCTAGATGCCAATCTCACCATGAGCAAACACATCTCAGCCCTCTCATCCTCCACAGCATACACCGCCAAACTCATTGCTCTAAGCTGCCAATTCCTTTTACCCTCCAAATGTACTACGTTGGCCAGAGCTCTGATTTTAACTAAGCTCGATTACTGTAATGCCCTTCTACTAGGAACTTCCAATACCAATATCAGTAAGTTACAGCTGTTGCAGAATAAAGCCCTTAGAGCTGCACTAGGTATAAAGAAATCAGAGCACATCTCCAACATTAGGCGAGAAAACCACTGGCTGCCTATCAAAGCCAGAATCATTTTCAAAACCTTATGTGTTGTACACAAAAGCCTTATGAATAAAGCCCCTAGCTACCTCAACGACACTATACAGAAAAAAACATTTAGTAGGACCCTTAGATCAAACAACCAGGCACTACTGGAAATCCCGCGATACAAATGAACTAGAGCAGGAGGAAGTAGCTTCAGAGTCCTCGCCCCCACTCTCTGGAATTCCCTACCACTTAGTATTAAAAATGAGGAAACCACTTCAGCTCTGAAAACCCAGCTGTTTAACCCTTTAAGTGCCATGGGTATTTCTCCCCAGTGCCAGGGCCTTTTTTGGTGATTTTGGTATGTGGCCATTCAATGGCTTGTAACTTTTTTGTTACATGAGATATCTCGGCCAAATTTGGCTCCTTTTTTCCCACATGTAGGCGGTCGTAACGCCACCCAGGAATCCCAGGTTGCTGTAGGGGGGTGAGAGAAAATAAGGAAAAAGTGCGAAAATTTTGGGTTTTTTCAAAAAATGGCAATAAAATGATGTACAAAGAAGCCTGTGGTTTTTTCCTTGTAAGAGCTAGGAACAAATGGTTTGCTGTGCTGAGTTCCCCAATTTCGTGGCTTTCAGGAACAGGTTGAGTGGAAATGGAAAAAAATTATTTTGATGTGGTTATCAACCGTTTTGTGAGAGGTAGGCGATTTTTGCCATTTTTGCCAATTGGACATGCATGGACGGAATGGAAGAAAAGGGCAGGAAAGCCAAATTGGAGGACAGAAAGGCATATATTTCTGATAAGTAGACAAAATTCCAAGTTTAGGAAGGGGTGATTTGCATAGGTCAGGCAACAACTAGGTAGGGGAAACTGCCATCGAATGGGGGAAAAGCAGGAAAATGACTGAAAAAAAAGGTATGTGTTGGACATGGTTGGCTTGGTACGGCAATGGCTTCTATGAATTTTGAGAAAAGCAATGCTCCGCTACATTCCCCCGACTCTTGCAGTTAGGAGAGCATACAATTTTTGTAGTGTTTTTACAAAACAAGCAATACCACAAGCCAAACACTGAGCCATGGTACACAGGAGTTTTACGCTCACGGCCTGACCAGACGCAATAAGCATGTGTAAATTGGGAAAACCAATGTGGTGAGGAACGGCAGCCATACATTTTTTGAAAGAGCACAGGCAGGCCTTTTCAAGGGTAGGTGACTTGTGCAGGTTACAAAAGTGTATGGTGGCTAAAGCAGCGACTAAATGTAGGTCACATTTGGGAAAAGAAAGGGTTGTGAGAAAAAGGGCACCAGCAAATGGGTCAAAACGTTATGAAAACCACACAAACACAACACATGGCCTACCGTCCCGAGTTCCCACAGGTGTCCCGATGAAAATGGTACCCCACATGTGTGGGTGCACCTACCTGGCCGCCAAGGGGAAAGCCTAAAACACAAGTAACCCCAAGTCTGTTTTCAGAGCGAAATCTCAGACATTCTGCCGACCGGCACAACGTACAGATATGGGCCTCGGGTGTCCAAGCCGCCGAGGAAAACAGGGAACCCCATGCATTTCCGAAAAGAGGACACCCGTGGGAATCCGCAGAGGTATGATTTGCGCACATCGCCCCAGATTTTATTACCCAGACAGCCCCGCAAAGTCTGAAATGTGGGGAAAAAAACGCTTTTTCCGCACATTTCGCTCGACGCACCCATCGAAACACGCCCCCAACAACACATGGCCTACCGTCATGCGTTCCCACAGGTGTCCCGATGAAAACGGTACCTCACATGTGTGGGTGCACCTACCTGGCCGCCAAGAGGAAAGCCTAAAACACAAGTAACCCCAAGTCTGTTTTCAGAGGGAAATCTCAGACATTCTGCCGACCGGCACAACGTACAGATATGGGCCTCGGGTATCCAAGCCACCGAGGAAAACGGGGAACCCCATGCATTTCCGAAAAGAGGACACCCGTGGGAATCCGCAGAGGTATGATTTGCGCACATCGCCCCAGATTTTATTACCCAGACAGCCCCGCAAAGTCCGAAATGTCGGGAAAAAAACGCTTTTTCCGCACATTTCGCTCGACGCACCCATCGAAACACGCCCCCAACAACACATGGCCTACTGTCACACGTTCCCACAGGTGTCCCGATGAAAACGGTACCTCACATGTGTGGGTGCACCTACCTGGCCGCCAAGGGGAAAGCCTAAAACACAAGTAACCCCAAGTCTGTTTTCAGAGCGAAATCTCAGACATTCTGCCGACCGGCACAACGTACAGATATGGCCCTCGGGTGTCCAAGCCACTAAGGAAAACAGGGAACCCCATGCATTTCCGAAAAGAGGACACCCGTGGGAATACGCAGAGGTATGATTTGCGCACATCGCCCCAGATTTTATTACCCAGATAGCCCCACAAAGTCCGAAATGTCGGGAAAAAAACGCCTTTTCTGCACATTTCACTCGACGCACCCATCGAAACACGCCCCCAACAGCACATGGCCTACCGTCACGCGTTCCCACAGGTGTCCCGATGAAAACGGTACCTCACATGTGTGGGTGCACCTACCTGGCCGCTAAGGGGAAAGCCTAAAACACAAGTAACCGCAAGTCTGTTTTCAGAGGGAAATCTCAGACATTCTGCCGACCGGCACAACGTACAGATATGGGGCTCGGGTGTCCAAGCCACCAAGGAAAACGGGGAACCCCATGCATTTCCGAAAAGAGGACACCCGTGGGAATCCGCAGAGGTATGATTTGCACACATCGCCCCAGTATTTATTACCCAGACAGCCCTGCAAAGTCCAAATTGTGGGGAAAAAAACGCTTTTTCCGTACATTTCGCTCGATGCACCCATCGAAACACGCCCCCAACAACACATGGCCTACCGTCACGCGTTCCAACAGGTGTCCCGATGAAAACGGTACCTCACATGTGTGGGTGCACCTACCTGGCCGCCAAGGGGAAAGCGTAAAACACAAGTAACCCCAAGTCTGTTTTCAGAGCGAAATCTCTGACATTCTGCCGACCGGCACAACGTACAGATATGGCCCTCGGGTGTCCAAGCCACCGAGGAAAACAGGGAACCCCATGCATTTCCGAAAAGAGGACACCCGTGGGAATCCGCAGAGGTATGATTTGCGCACATCGCCCCAGAATTTTTTACCCAGACAACCCCGCAAAGTCCGAAATGTCAGGAAAAAACTACTTTTTCCGCACATTTCGCTCGACGCACCCATCAAAACACGCCCCCAACAACACATGGCCTACCGTCCCACGTTCCCACAGGTGTCCCGATGAACACGGTACCTCACATGTGTGGGTGCACCTACCTGGCCGCCAAGGGCAAAGCCTAAAACACAAGTAACCCCAAGTCTGTTTTCAGAGTGAAATCTCAGACATTCTGCCCACCGGCACAACATACAGATATGGGCCTCGGGTGTTCAAGCCACTGAGGAAAACAGGGAACGCCATGCATTTCCGAAAAGAGGACACCCGTGGGAATACGCAGAGGTATGATTTGCGCACATCCCCCCAGATTTTAATACCCAGAGAGGCCCGCAAAGTCCGAAATGTCGGGAAAAAAACGCCTTTTCCGCACATTTCGCTCGACGCACCCATCGAAACATGCCCCCAACAACACATGGCCTACCGTCACGCGTTCCCACAGGTGTCCCGATGAAAATGGTACCTCTCATGTGTGGGTGCACCTACCTGGCCGCCAAGGGGAAAGCCTAAAACACAAGTAACCCCAAGTCTGTTTTCAGAGCGAAATCTCAGACATTCTGCCGACCGGCACAACGTACAGATATGGGCCTCGGGTGTCCAAGCCACCAAGGAAAATGGGGAACCCCATGCATTTCCGAAAAGAGGACACCCGTGGGAATCCGAAGAGGTATGATTTGCGCACATCGCCCCAGATTTTATTACCCAGACAGCCCCGCAAAGTCCGAAAAGTCAGGAAAAAAACGCTTTTTCCACACATTTCGCTCGACGCACCCATCGAAACACGCCCCCAACAACACATGGCCTACCGTCACACGTTCCCACAGGTGTCCCGATGAAAACATTACCTCACATGTGTGGGTGCACCTACCCGGCTGCCAAGGGGAAAGCCTAAAACACAAGTAACCCCAAAGTCTGCTTTCATGGCGAAATCTCAGACATTCTGCCGACCGCCACAACGTACAGATATGGGCCTCGGGTGTCCAAGCCACCGAGGAAAACAGGGAAACCCATGCATTTCCGAAAAGAGGACACCCATGGGAATCCGCAGAGGTATGATTTGCACACATCGCCCCAGAATTTTTTTACCCAGACAGCCCCGCAAAGTCCAAAATGTTGAGAAAAAAACACTTTTTCTGCACATTTCGCTCGACGCACCCATCAAAACATGCCCCCCCACAACACATGGCCTACCGTCACGCTTTCCCACAGGTGTCCCGATGAAAACGGTACCTCACATGTGTGGGTGCACCTACCTGGCTGCCAAGGGTAAAGCCTAAAACACAAGTAACCCCGAGTCTGTTTTCAGAGCGAAATCTCAGACAGTCTGCCGACCGGCACAACGTACAGATATGGGCCTCGGGTGTCCAAGCCACCGAGGAAAACAGGGAACCCCATGCATTTACAAAAAGAAGACACCCGTGGGAATCCGCAGATGTATGATTTGCGCACATCGCCCCAGATTTTATTACCCAGACAGCCCCGCAATGTCCGAAAAGTCGGGAAAAAAACGCTTTTTCCGCACATTTCGCTCGACGCACCCATTGAAACACGCCCCCAACAACACATGGCCTACCGTCACACGTTCCCACAGGTGTCCCGATGAAAACGGTACCTCACATGTGTGGGTGCACCTACCTGCCCGCCAAGGGGAAAGCCTAAAACACAAGCAACCCCAAGTCTGTTTTCAGAGGGAAATCTCAGACATTCTGCCGACCGGCACAACGTACAGATATGGGCCTCGGGTGTCCAAGCCACCGAGGAAAACAGGGAACCCCATGCATTTCCGAAAAGAGGACACCCGTGGGAATCCGCAGAGGTATGATTTGCGCACATCGCCCCAGAATTTATTACACAGACAGCCCTGCAAAGTCCGAAATGTGGGGGAAAAAATGCTTTTTCTGCACATTTTGCTCGACGCACCCTTCGAAACACGCCCCCAACAACACATGGCCTACGGTCACGCGTTCCCACAGGTGTCCCGATGAAAATGGTACCTCACATGTGTGGGTGCACCTACCTGGCCGCCAAGGGGAAAGCCTAAAACACAAGTAACCCCAAGTCTGTTTTCAGAGCGAAATCTCAGACATTTTGCCGACCGGCACAACGTACAGATATGGCCCTTGGGTGTCCAAGCCACCGAGGAAAACAGGGAACCCCATGCATTTCCGAAAAGAGGACACCCGTGGGAATCCGCAGAGGTATGATTTGCACACATCGCCCCATAATTTTTTACACAGACAGCCCCGCAAAGTCCGAAATGTCGGGAAAAAAACACTTTTTCCGCACATTTCGCTTGACGCACCCATCAAAACATGCCCCCAACAACACATGGCCTACCGTCATGCGTTCCCACAGGTGTCCCGATGAAAACGGTACCTTACATGTGTGGGTGCACCTACCTGGCCGCCAAGGGGAAAGCCTAAAACACAAGTAACCCCAAGTCTGTTTTCAGAGCGAAATCTCAGACATTCTGCCGACCGGCACAACATACAGATATGGGCCTCGGGTGTCCAAGCCACTCAGGAAAACAGGGAACCCCATGCATTTCCGAAAAGAGGACACCCGTGGGAATACGCAGAGGTATGATTTGCGCACATCGCCCCAGATTTTATTACCCAGACAGCCCCGCAAAATCCGAAATGTCGGGAAAAAAACACTTTTTCCGCACATTTCGCTCGACGCACCCATCTAAACATGCCCCCAACAACACATGGCCTACCGTCACGGGTTCCCACAGGTGTCCCGATGAAAACGGTACCTCACATGTGTGGGTGCACCTACCTGGCCGCTAAGGTGAAAGCCTAAAACACAAGTAACCCCAAGTCTGTTTTCAGAGCGAAATCTCAGACATTCTGCCGACCGGCACAACATACAGATATGGGCCTCGGTTGTCCAAACCACCGAGGAAAACAGGGAACCACATGCATTTCCGAAAAGAGAACACCCGTGGGAATACGCAGAGGTATGATTTGCGCACATTGCCCCAGATTTTATTACCCAGACAGCCCCGCGAAGTCCGAAAAGTCGGGAAAAAAACGCTTTTTCCGCACATTTCACTCGACGCACCCATCGAAACACGCCCCCAAAAACACATAACCTACCGTCACACGTTCCCACAGGTGTCCCGATGAAAACGTTACCTCACATGTGTGGGTGCACCTACCTGGCGGCCAAGGGGAAAGCCTAAAACACAAGTAACCCCAAGTCTGTTTTCAGAGCGAAATCTCAGACATTCTGCCGACCGGCACAACATACAGATATGGGCCTCGGGTGTCCAAGCCACCGAGGAAAACAGGGAAACCCATGCATTTCCGAAAAGAGGACACCCGTGGGAATACGCAGAGGTATGATTTGCGCACATCGCCCCAGATTTTATTACCCAGATAGCCCCGCAAAGTCCGAAATGTCGGGAAAAAAATGCCTTTTCCGCACATTTCACTCGATGCACCCATCGAAACACGCCCCCAACAACACATGGCCTACTGCCACGCGTTCCCATAGGTGTCCCGATGAAAACGATACCTCACATGTGTCGGTGCACCTACCTGGCCACCAAGGGGAAAGCCTAAAACACAAGTAACCCCAAGTCTGTTTTCAGAGGGAAATCTCAGACATTCTGCCGACCGGCACAACGTATAGATCTGGGCCTCGGGTGTCCAAGCCACCGAGGAAAACAGAGCACCCCATGCATTTCCGAAAAGAGGACACCCGTGGGAATCCGCAGAGGTATGATTTGCGCACATCGCCCCAGAATGTATTACCCAGACAGCCCTGCAAAGTCCGAAATGTGGGGAAAAAAATGCTTTTTCCGCACATTTCGCTCGACGCACCCATCGAAACACGCCCCCAACAACATATGGCCTACCGTCCCGCGTTCCCACAGGTGTCCCGATGAAAACGGTACCTCACATGTGTGGGTGCACCTACCTGGCCGCCAAGGGGAAAGCCTAAAACACAAGTAACCCCAAGTCTGTTTTCAGAGCGAAATCTCAGACATTCTGCCGACCGGCACAACATACAGATATGGTCCTCGGGTGTCCAAGCCACCGAGGAAAACAGGGAACCCCATGCATTTCTGAAAAGAGGACACCCGTGGGAATCCGCAGAGGTATGATTTGCACACATCGCCCCATAATTTTTTACACAGACAGCCCTGCAAAGTCCGAAATGTGGGGAAAAAAACGCTTTTTCTGCACATTTTGCTCGACGCACCCTTCGAAACACGCCCCCAACAACACATGGCCTACGGTCACGCGTTCCCACAGGTGTCCCGATGAAAACGGTACCTCACATGTGTGGGTGCACCTACCTGGCCGCCAAGGGGAAAGCCTAAAACACAAGTAACCCCAAGTCTGTTTTCAGAGCGAAATCTCAGACATTTTGCCGACCGGCACAACGTACAGATATGGCCCTTGGGTGTCCAAGCCACCGAGGAAAACAGGGAACCCCATGCATTTCCGAAAAGAGGACACCCGTGGGAATCCGCAGAGGTATGATTTGCACACATCGCCCCATAATTTTTTACACAGACAGCCCCGCAAAGTCCGAAATGTCGGGAAAAAAACACTTTTTCCGCACATTTCGCTTGACGCACCCATCAAAACATGCCCCCAACAACACATGGCCTACCGTCATGCGTTCCCACAGGTGTCCCGATGAAAACGGTACCTCACATGTGTGGGTGCACCTACCTGGCCGCCAAGGGGAAAGCCTAAAACACAAGTAACCCCAAGTCTGTTTTCAGAGCGAAATCTCAGACATTCTGCCGACCGGCACAACATACAGATATGGGCCTCGGGTGTCCAAGCCACTCAGGAAAACAGGGAACCCCATGCATTTCCGAAAAGAGGACACCCGTGGGAATACGCAGAGGTATGATTTGCGCACATCGCCCCAGATTTTATTACCCAGACAGCCCCGCAAAATCCGAAATGTCGGGAAAAAAACACTTTTTCCGCACATTTCGCTCAACGCACCCATCTAAACATGCCCCCAACAACACATGGCCTACCGTCACGCGTTCCCACAGGTGTCCCGATGAAAACGGTACCTCACATGTGTGGGTGCACCTACCTGGCCGCTAAGGTGAAAGCCTAAAACACAAGTAACTCCAAGTCTGTTTTCAGAGCGAAATCTCAGACATTCTGCCGACCGGCACAACATACAGATATGGGCCTCGGTTGTCCAAACCACCGAGGAAAACAGGGAACCCCATGCATTTCCGAAAAGAGAACACCCGTGGGAATACGCAGAGGTATGATTTGCGCACATTGCCCCAGATTTTATTACCCAGACAGCCCCGCAAAGTCCGAAAAGTCGGGAAAAAAACGCTTTTTCCGCACATTTCACTCGACGCACCCATCGAAACACGCCCCCAAAAACACATGGCCTACCGTCACACGTTCCCACAGGTGTCCCGATGAAAACGTTACCTCACATGTGTGGGTGCACCTACCTGGCGGCCAAGGGGAAAGCCTAAAACACAAGTAACCCCAAGTCTGTTTTCAGAGCGAAATCTCAGACATTCTGCCGACCGGCACAACATACAGATATGGGCCTCGGGTGTCCAAGCCACCGAGGAAAACAGGGAAACCCATGCATTTCCGAAAAGAGGACACCCGTGGGAATACGCAGAGGTATGATTTGCGCACATCGCCCCAGATTTTATTACCCAGATAGCCCCGCAAAGTCCGAAATGTCGGGAAAAAAATGCCTTTTCCGCACATTTCACTCGACGCACCCATCGAAACACGCCCCCAACAACACATGGCCTACTGCCACGCGTTCCCATAGGTGTCCCGATGAAAACGATACCTCACATGTGTCGGTGCACCTACCTGGCCGCCAAGGGGAAAGCCTAAAACACAAGTAACCCCAAGTCTGTTTTCAGAGGGAAATCTCAGACATTCTGCCGACCGGCACAACGTATAGATCTGGGCCTCGGGTGTCCAAGCCACCGAGGAAAACAGAGCACCCCATGCATTTCCGAAAAGAGGACACCCGTGGGAATCCGCAGAGGTATGATTTGCGCACATCGCCCCAGAATGTATTACCCAGACAGCCCTGCAAAGTCCGAAATGTGGGGAAAAAAATGCTTTTTCCGCACATTTCGCTCGACGCACCCATCGAAACACGCCCCCAACAACATATGGCCTACCGTCCCGCGTTCCCACAGGTGTCCCGATGAAAACGGTACCTCACATGTGTGGGTGCACCTACCTGGCCGCCAAGGGGAAAGCCTAAAACACAAGTAACCCCAAGTCTGTTTTCAGAGCGAAATCTCAGACATTCTGCCGACCGGCACAACATACAGATATGGGCCTCGGGTGTCCAAGCCACTGAGGAAAACAGGGAACCCCATGCATTTCCGAAAAGAGGACACCCGTGGGAATACGCAGAGGTATGATTTGCGCACATCGCCCCAGATTTTATTACCCAGACAGCCCCGCAAAATCCGAAATGTCGGGAAAAAAACACTTTTTCCGCACATTTTGCTCGACGCACCCATCTAAACATGCCCCCAACAACACATGGCCTACCGTCACGCGTTCCCACAGGTGTCCCGATGAAAACGGTACCTCACATGTGTGGGTGCACCTACCTGGCCGCTAAGGTGAAAGCCTAAAACACAAGTAACCCCAAGTCTGTTTTCAGAGCGAAATCTCAGACATTCTGCCGACCGGCACAACATACAGATATGGGCCTCGGTTGTCCAAACCACCGAGGAAAACAGGGAACCCCATGCATTTCCGAAAAGAGAACACCGAAGTGCTGTTGGGCTGCGTTGGGCTGCTGGAAGCCTCCATAGTCGTCCCCCTGCAAAACTCGCTGTTGCCGTCTGCGAGCGGAAGAACGCGGTTCTCGCAACACGGATCAGCTGCTTTCACTTTGGATTTGGACTTGGACACAACACTTGCAGTCTCCACCCACTCGCCTGCCTCCCACTCCGCCCCCCACCCTGCATCACTTCCTATAAATACTTCGGTGCACGCGCATCCTGCGCGCGCATCCGAAGTGCCTTCAAAGTGCTGTTGGGCTGCGTTGGGCTGCTGGAAGCCTCCATAGTCGTCCCCCTGCAAAACTCGCTGTTGCCGTCTGCGAGCGGAAGAACGCGGTTCTCGCAACACGGATCAGCTGCTTTCACTTTGGATTTGGACTTGGACACAAGTAACTTCTTACTTTGAACTTGGTGCCTGTTATTTTGGTGCCGCGGCTCTGCCGCGGCTCACTGTGCTGAATAGAGTACGACCCCTTGTACTTACCTGTGTCCCTTCTTTCTCCTTTTCTGCAGCACTTGCAGTCTCCACCCACTCGCCTGCCTCCCACTCCGCCCCCCACCCTGCATCACTTCCTATAAATACTTCGGTGCACGCGCATCCTGCGCGCGCATCCGAAGTGCCTTCAAAGTGCTGTTGGGCTGTTAGACGGTGAGGTGGTGTGTTATCTGTGGTGACACTTAAGGGTTCATATTGGGGGAACCTAGTATTACTCCTTTGGGGGGCTGGAAACGCGCTCTCCCTTAGAACGGAGTACAAAAAGTTCTAATGGTTTTATGCCTGCGAAGTGGTCGATCTTTAAACTCATCTCCAGTCAAAACTTCACACTCCAAAAAAAATCGAAAAAATAGTAAAAAAATGCAATCCATAAAAGAAAGCGTGTTTAGTGCTACTCCAGGGCCGAGTGAAACTACTGGTCTCGCGGCACACTGGAGCTCCATAACCGATCAAGACCTAATTAAACATGAGGTCGCATTTTCTTATGCGCGTGCGCACGCTCCTATAAAGTCCTCTAACGAACACTTCCTTGCAGGCACAGAATCCCTGCCTAGCACGTCAGAGCTTAAGCCTTCCCGCAAAAGCTTTTTGAGCATGCGTATGGACATTGCTACCTCCGATCCCGAACTTCCCATTGATGATCTCACCTCATCTCCATCGGATAATTCGATACTAGCTCCAGTAGTTCTTGCCGCCCTTGAAAAACGAGTACGGCTTTCGGTTGGGCCTTCCACGCCTGTCTCCCATTCTAACTGTGCAAAAGCTGATGTTCATATACACTGCAAAGATGTGGTACATAGGAAGGACATGCACGGTTCTACATCACCCTTGACATATGATTCTCACCCCTCTATCTTTCCTGTCTCCAGCTCTCGACCATCGTCTCCAACCCACCCCCAAAGTGGTAATAGTGAACCAGTGATAGACCTCACACATTTACCCGACTTAAAAACCTCGAACCATCCATTAGGATTTGATATCCTAGAGCCCACGGAAGACATGCGATCACTGGAAGCATCCTATCCAGTATTAACACGAATACTTAACCTATTAGATCGTGGCCATGAGTATACTCACTATGAATTAAGGGACTGTAAATCAGCACTCTCTGAAATTCTACTAAAAATCTCTAAACTGGAGGGATTTATATTTGCCGATACTCTTAGACGGGGTCCTGAGATACAAAAGCCGACTCAGATTACAGAGCTTAAAACCAGCTCTGTGACCACACAAACGGATGACCCAGATCCTTCCCTAATCGGACTTACTAATACGAACATTCCTTATCCTTCATACACATTTCCTGTTTCATTTGCACAAACACTCATTACTCAAAAACCTGCGACTTCTTGTCAAATACTCACCCATGCCCAACTATGTAAGGAAGTTGCATTACATCGTGAAAAGTTGGAACAGCTATTACTGCTTATACAAACTGAACCTGGGGAAAAAGAAGCGGAGGTTTACGCTAGTTGTATGGAGGGGGAGCAGGTGTCACATCCAAATAGTCCCTCAGCCCTGACCACCTTATTAGATAACAACGATGATGCTGTCTCCGCTCCGGCTGATATCCTAGCTGGAAATGATGGAACTTTATCCCCCCCTCCACAGCGCTCATTCATATCACGGAAAGATAAAAGACTTTTCTTCCGTGCTCTGAAAAGAAAAGCTGACCGGAAAAAAGCTCTCCAAGACATACAAGAGGACTTATTGCCTCACCCTAATCCAAAGCCTAAAACTATGAAAAAAAATGTTAAGAGTCATTTATCTATACCTTCATCAAATCTAGAATCATTAAAAATTGCTGACACGGATCTGATCTCAGAGGAAATTCTATCTAATACCCACCTAAAAAAATTGCCATTACAAAAGTCGCATGTCTCCACTAATGAAAAAATCCACTCGTCGTCCCAAACACAACTTCCCAATTTCTTTAAACCTATTGACAAAAAGTCCACGCAAAAAGAAAGGACATCAGAGATAGCCTCGGTTGTAAACGACTCCGAACAGATTTTGGACTCGGCTCCTATGGCTGCCGCATCAATCGACGAGCTCAATCAGCTCCAAAATCTTGACAATAATAGGAAGCCTTGTAAGAAGTTGTCACCCCTGCTAAACTGCAGGGGCGGCATTGCAAACCCAAACCATCATGAAATACAGGCACAACTACCGAGAGAATGTTGTGAAGAGACGGGGGACATGAATAAACTGTCCACTACTATCATAGGATGGGAAATAATTGTGGTTGAGAATGGCACTAAGCGGCTTAATCGATCGGCTTTATTACAAGCATTTAATCGCATTCCAGGCCTGCGCACCTTACGTACGACTGATATTGAATGGATCACCTTGCCGCCAATACAAAACCATCGTATGGTGTGCAAGGTGCAATCATCTATTATCACAAATCTTGTTTTGCAATATACGGAGGATTTGCGCTCAATTGGCCTAATGCCATATCCATTTGATTCAATTGATGATGCCATCTCATTTAATGAAACACCTTTGATATCTCCAATGGAGCAAGTGCCCAATTTACCCCCTGAACTTGCTAAGAATGGGATGAATGCAGAGGTAATTGCCCAACTAGTGAGTTTATCAACTTCCACCAAGGACTGGTCATGGTTAGCTGCCCTGCAGAATACGCTGAACCCTGCCATGAATAACACTCCCCATTAACCCGTCCCCTTTTATATCTATTTTGTCTTGGAATTCATGTGGGTTTAGCAATTTAAAATCCTGGTTTAGCAATGCCAATGTAAGCAGGGAGTGTGACGTGATGCTATGCCAGGAGACAATGTGTGAACAAGAACTTATCTTGAACGGATACACCGTTATTCAATTAAAAGCGAAACGAGGCACAAGTGGTAGACCATATGGCGGTCTTGCAATCTGTTTAAATACTAATTTAAATGCAGATGTGTTAGAGGTTTTTCATGCCACAGCAATTTTAGCTGCACTCATCTTGCTGAAGGGTTTCCACCTTGCTCCTACTCTTATGGTATGTTTATATCACAATCCAGCAATGTGTAACCAATCCCTTGTGTTTCAGGAGTTAAATAATCTATTTGACGAAGTTTTAACACACTATCCTTCATGTGACATTGTTGTGGGGGGGGACTTCAATGCGCACTGTATACAAAACACGGCCAATACGCCTAATGGTAGATTTTCCCATCAAGCGAGACATCGAGGACGATTGTGGAAGGAATTCCTCGAAACATGGGAACTAGATTTTATTCCCTTTGTAGGTAATGACAAGTATTATACCTGGCGAAGAGGTGATACTGCGACCTGCATTGATTACTTTGCAACATCGCGGGGCCTGCAAATACTCTCCGACAGAATTATAATACACGATCCTGGGTTGAGTGATCATTGTACGATACAACTAAATTTACAGTTAGAATTAACTGCTCTAGATAAAAACACCCAACAAAAATTTTTGGAAGGGGATCGTCCAGGCTTGTCGATTCGATGGGCAACTAATTTGTGTGATAAGGTCAATGATATGATCTCTACACGCCTTTCCTTATATTATACATCAGACCAACATCAGAAGTTCCCAAATCTGGTTTATGAGATTCTACCGGGATTAACAACAGAGATATTAAATATATTGTCGTCACGTACACTGCAACCTCACGTTGAATCTATCCCGACTTACTCCAAATTCATAAATGAAGCGAAAAGAGTAAAACACGCGGCTCTGCGTGCAATCCGGAAAACTCATCTTACATGGGAAGCGTTTCAGAGGGAAAAAAGAAAAATTATAAACACCTATCGAAATAAATGTAGAGATCATAAACACTTTACCCACAACAAGTTAAATCAAGATATGTTCAGCACACTTTGCCACAGAGATAGACGAGCAACTTGGGCCTTACTTAGAGCTGGAACACTGACAGCTTCCACCTGTCAGTCGACAATGATCTCTTCACAGGACTGGAGAACATTTTTTGAAAACAAATTTGCCCTCCCTACAGCCTTCATAAAACACGAGTATAAATGGTCGTCTTTAGCTGCGCCCTCTTTTGCGCGATGGGATATTTCGACTATTGAGTCCACAATAGTAAAATTAAAATACTCTAAAGCAGCCGGCCCGGATGGCATTCCACCATGTGTTCTTAAACAAAATCCAGCTTTGTGGGCCGAAATTTACAAAAAACTGTTTGATAACATTCTAAAAACTGCCATCATTCCCGTCTCATGGCCAAACTCTATTATTGTACCTATATACAAAAAAGGACTAAGATCAGAACCTGGTAACTTTCGTCCGATCGCTTTAATTGACACTGCGGCGAAAGTGTTTGCCACTCTCCTCTTGAGAGAATTACAGGTAGTCATCAGGCAGCTAAGAGTTCTGTCCAAATATCAAATTGGTTTTCGTGCAGGAATGGGTACACCGTTGAACGCAACCATTATGGCACACCTGTTAGCCCACCATAAAACAAGGGACTCTGGACCATTATACATGGCATCAATTGATCTTACTTCCGCATTTGACTGCGTCATACGTGCACTTCTTTGGAATAAAATGGCCGATATGAAAATACCTGGGTACCTTATACAATTAATTTCCAAATTACATACAAAAACTACCTATTTAGTAAGAGTGAACAATGATGGTTCTACAACGCATCCAATAAAAATTGAAATCGGGGTGAAGCAAGGATGTAATTTGGCGGCAACGCTTTTTAATCTGTATCTATGTGGTCTTAATGACATCTGGCACAAACAAATATCTTTTCCGGCAAGGCTGGGGCATTTACAAATTCACTGGTTAGCCTTTGCCGACGACATATTAATCTTTGACCGCACGCCCAAGGGCCTCCAAATTAAACTAGATCTATTTGCTTCTTACTGTCACACACACAACTTAAAATGTAATATTGAAAAATCCAATATAGTGATATTCAGAAACCTTAAGAGAAAAAATTTCACTAGAACTTGGACAATTGAAAATTTTCCATTATCAATAGTGCCCGCTATTCGTTATTTAGGATACACCATATCCGATTCTCAATCCTTGTTAACGTGGAAAGAGTTATTACAAAAGAAAGCTGCCCCTCTTGCCACACAAATGCGAATGGTGTATCTAAAATTTTGTAAATTCTCATTGATGCCACTGCTACAATTCTATCTATTAAAAGTGGAATCAGTTATTCTCTACACCTTAGATACTTGTATTGTAAATATTAACAGCTATCTTGATCAGCTTCAAGGCGGTATGTGGAAAGGGGCTATGCGATTGGCCAAATCCACTCCAAACCCGGTATTAAGACAAGAACTCGGCCTCACGGCACTATCCGCACGTCGAAACTGGCGGCTATTGTCCAACTTCGCAAAAATGCGATACCCCCCAGATAATTGTTTGTATGAAGATCTGGGTAAACTAATGATCAGGTCTGAAAAATCCTCACTCACAATATACTATTTACAAATGATTAGACTACTGGATGAAATAGCACTTGAACCAGTAGACTTACAATCGAGGCCGAATTATGTAAAATTACGTATGATGGAAAATGATTGGTGCAAAACTCTAGCTCAAATTGCGGAACTAAAAGGATATAAAGAAGCAGCTCGCTTTTGTTCCCCAAGACGTCCCCACAAACCCTATATAATCCAGTTTCCCTGTAATAAAGCCAGAGAAACTTACTTCCGATTTAAACTGAATCAGTCCTTAACACTCGAAAGGATTGAAAATTGGAGTTCATATTGGAGAGCAGCGGCGGAGTTGGGATGCAGATTCTGTAAAGATGGTTCAACCAAAGAAACTCTAAAACATTTAGTAACACGCTGCCCTCATTTTAGAAACACACGAATGCTAACAATTGAAAAAACACGTGACCTGCCAGAGGCACGTAAGGAATGGATATGGTTAGCTTGTATGTGGGGGACTAGAACGAGCTTCATACTAGCTTTATGCACATTCTTACGAAGAATAAATCAAGAACTAGAAAACCTTTATCAAAAAGAATCACTAGTAGTTTAGCAGATACTCAGAGTCCATTAAAACTGCATGTAAGTTATAACATCAATGATAATTCTTCGTCACGCTGCATTTGTTATGTGACGAAGATTTATAAAATCTAGGCATTTTCACTTAACAAGGCATAATAATGTATCAAATTCCAAAGCTTCATAGAAAATCAATTATGAAGCCCCAATTATACTGTATTAGATCTTATATTTATGATGCATATATGAAAACTGAAATTGGTAAAAACATAGATCCAGGAAAATTTACACGACGAGAATCCTCAGAAACCATCGTTAAATGTGTGAATATCTGCATAACTTATACATGCTACATTCTTTTTATTTTAACTGTATATATAAACAAAACGATGATCCATGAAAGTTGTAAAGGTTTGTTGATCGAACTAATAAACAACAATTTGAAAAAAAAAAAAAAAAAAAAAAAGAGAACACCCGTGGGAATACGCAGAGGTATGATTTGCGCACATTGCCCCAGATTTTATTACCCAGACAGCCCCGCAAAGTCCGAAAAGTTGGGAAAAAAACGCTTTTTCCGCACATTTCACTCGACGCACCCATCGAAACACGCCCCCAACAACACATGGCCTACCGTCACACGTTCCCACAGGTGTCCCGATGAAAACGTTACCTCACATGTGTGGGTGCACCTACCTGGCGGCCAAGGGGAAAGCCTAAAACACAAGTAACCCCAAGTCTGTTTTCAGAGCGAAATCTCAGACATTCTGCTGACCGGCACAACATACAGATATGGGCCTCGGGTGTCCAAGCCACCGAGGAAAACAGGGAAACCCATGCATTTCCGAAAAGAGGACACCCGTGGGAATACGCAGAGGTATGATTTGCGCACATCGCCCCAGATTTTATTATCCATATAGCCCCGCAAAGTCCGAAATGTCGGGAAAAAAATGCCTTTTCCGCACATTTCACTCGACGCACCCATCGAAACACGCCCCCAACAACACATGGCCTACTGCCACGCGTTCCCATAGGTGTCCCGATGAAAACGATACCTCACATGTGTCGGTGCACCTACCTGGCCGCCAAGGGGAAAGCCTAAAACACAAGTAACCCCAAGTCTGTTTTCAGAGGGAAATCTCAGACATTCTGCCGACCGGCACAACGTATAGATCTGGGCCTCGGGTGTCCAAGCCACCGAGGAAAACAGAGCACCCCATGCATTTCCGAAAAGAGGACACCCGTGGGAATCCGCAGAGGTATGATTTGCGCACATCGCCCCAGAATGTATTACCCAGACAGCCCTGCAAAGTCCGAAATGTGGGGAAAAAAATGCTTTTTCCGCACATTTCGCTCGACGCACCCATCGAAACACGCCCCCAACAACATATGGCCTACCGTCCCGCGTTCCCACAGGTGTCCCGATGAAAACGGTACCCCACATGTGTGGGTGCACCTACCTGGCCGCCAAGGGGAAAGCCTAAAACACAAGTAACCCCAAGTCTGTTTTCAGAGCGAAATCTCAGACATTCTGCCGACCGGCACAACGTACAGATATGGGCCTCGGGTGTCCAAGCCACCAAGGAAAACGGGGAACCCCATGCATTTCCGAAAAGAGGACACCCGTGGGAATCCGCAGAGGTATGATTTGCGCACATCGCCCCAGAATTTATTACCCAGACAGCGATTCAAAGTCCGAAATGGGGGGAAAAAAACACTTTTTCCGCACATTTTGCTCGACGCACCCATCGAAACACGCCCCCAACAACACATGGCCTACCGTCACGCGTTCCCACAGGTGTCCAGATGACAACGGTACCTCACATGTGTGGGTGCACCTACCTGGCCGCCAAGGGGAAAGCGTAAAACACAAGTAACCCCAAGTCTGTTTTCAGAGCAAAATCTCAGACATTCTGCCGACCAGCACAACGTACAGATATGGGCCTCGGGTATCCAAGCCACCGAGGAAAACAGGGAACCCCATGCCTTTCCGAAAAGAGGACACCCGTGGGAATACGCAGAGGTATGATTTGCGCACATCGCCCCAGATTTTATTACCCAGACAGCCCCGCAAAGTCCGAAAAGTCAGGAAAAAAACGCTTTTTCCACAGATTTTGCTCGACGCACCCATCGAAACACGCCCCCAACAACACATGGCCTACCGTCACACGTTCCCACAGGTTTCCCGATGAAAACATTACCTCACATGTGTGGGTGCACCTACCTGGCTGCCAAGGGGAAAGCCTAAAACACAAGTAACCCCAAAGTCTGCTTTCATGGCGAAATCTCAGACATTCTGCCGACCGCCACAACGTACAGACATGGGCCTCGGGTGTCCAAGCCACCGAGGAAAACAGGGAAACCCATGCATTTCCGAAAAGAGGACACCCATGGGAATCCGCAGAGGTATGATTTGCACACATCGCCCCAGAATTTTTTTACCCAGACAGCCCCGCAAAGTCCAAAATGTCAAGAAAAAAACACTTTTTCTGCACATTTCGCTCGACGCACCCATCAAAACATGCCCCCCACAACACATGGCCTACCGTCACGCTTTCCCACAGGTGTCCCGATGAAAACGGTACCTCACATGTGTGGGTGCACCTACCTGGCCGCCAAGGGGAAAGCCTAAAACACAAGTAACCCCAAGTCTGTTTTCAGAGCGAAATCTCAGACATTCTGCCGACCGGCACAACATACAGATATGGGCCTCGGGTGTCCAAGCCACTGAGGAAAACAGGGAACCCCATGCATTTCCGAAAAGAGGACACCCGTGGGAATCCGCAGAGGTATGATTTGCACACATCGCCCCATAATTTTTTACACAGACAGCCCTGCAAAGTCCGAAATGTGGGGAAAAAAACGCTTTTTCTGCACATTTTGCTCGACGCACCCTTCGAAACACGCCCCCAACAACACATGGCCTACGGTCACGCGTTCCCACAGGTGTCCCGATGAAAACGGTACCTCACATGTGTGGGTGCACCTACCTGGCCGCCAAGGGGAAAGCCTAAAACACAAGTAACCCCAAGTCTGTTTTCAGAGCGAAATCTCAGACATTTTGCCGACCGGCACAACGTACAGATATGGCCCTTGGGTGTCCAAGCCACCGAGGAAAACAGGGAACCCCATGCATTTCCGAAAAGAGGACACCCGTGGGAATCCGCAGAGGTATGATTTGCACACATCGCCCCATAATTCTTTACACAGACAGCCCCGCAAAGTCCGAAATGTCGGGAAAAAAACACTTTTTCCGCACATTTCGCTTGACGCACCCATCAAAACATGCCCCCAACAACACATGGCCTACCGTCATGCGTTCCCACAGGTGTCCCGATGAAAACGGTACCTCACATGTGTGGGTGCACCTACCTGGCCGCCAAGGGGAAAGCCTAAAACACAAGTAACCCCAAGTCTGTTTTCAGAGCAAAATCTCAGACATTCTGCCGACCGGCACAACATACAGATATGGGCCTCGGGTGTCCAAGCCACTCAGGAAAACAGGGAACCCCATGCATTTCCGAAAAGAGGACACCCGTGGGAATACGCAGAGGTATGATTTGCGCACATCGCCCCAGATTTTATTACCCAGACAGCCCCGCAAAATCCGAAATGTCGGGAAAAAAACACTTTTTCCGCACATTTCGCTCGACGCACCCATCTAAACATGCCCCCAACAACACATGGCCTACGGTCACGCGTTCCCACAGGTGTCCCGATGAAAACGGTACCTCACATGTGTGGGTGCGCCTACCTGGCCGCTAAGGTGAAAGCCTAAAACACAAGTAACTCCAAGTCTGTTTTCAGAGCGAAATCTCAGACATTCTGCCGACCGGCACAACATACAGATATGGGCCTCGGTTGTCCAAACCACCGAGGAAAACAGGGAACCCCATGCATTTCCGAAAAGAGAACACCCGTGGGAATACGCAGAGGTATGATTTGCGCACATTGCCCCAGATTTTATTACCCAGACAGCCCTGCAAAGTCCGAAAAGTTGGGAAAAAAACGCTTTTTCCGCACATTTCACTCGACGCACCCATCGAAACACGCCCCCAAAAACACATGGCCTACCGTCACACGTTCCCACAGGTGTCCCGATGAAAACGTTACCTCACATGTGTGGGTGCACCTACCTGGCGGCCAAGGGGAAAGCCTAAAACACAAGTAACCCCAAGTCTGTTTTCAGAGCGAAATCTCAGACATTCTGCCGACCGGCACAACATACAGATATGGGCCTCGGGTGTCCAAGCCACCGAGGAAAACAGGGAAACCCATGCATTTCCGAAAAGAGGACACCCGTGGGAATACGCAGAGGTATGATTTGCGCACATCGCCCCAGATTTTATTACCCAGATAGCCCCGCAAAGTCCGAAATGTCGGGAAAAAAATGCCTTTTCCGCACATTTCACTCGACGCACCCATCGAAACACGCCCCCAACAACACATGGCCTACTGCCACGCGTTCCCATAGGTGTCCCGATGAAAACGATACCTCACATGTGTCGGTGCACCTACCTGGCCGCCAAGGGGAAAGCCTAAAACACAAGTAACCCCAAGTCTGTTTTCAGAGGGAAATCTCAGACATTCTGCCGACCGGCACAACGTATAGATCTGGGCCTCGGGTGTCCAAGCCACCGAGGAAAACAGAGCACCCCATGCATTTCCGAAAAGAGGACACCCGTGGGAATCCGCAGAGGTATGATTTGCGCACATCGCCCCAGAATGTATTACCCAGACAGCGATTCAAAGTCCGAAATGGGGGGAAAAAAACACTTTTTCCGCACATTTCGCTCGACGCACCCATCGAAACACGCCCCCAACAACACATGGCCTACCGTCACGCGTTCCCACAGGTGTCCAGATGACAACGGTACCTCACATGTGTGGGTGCACCTACCTGGCCGCCAAGGGGAAAGCGTAAAACACAAGTAACCCCAAGTCTGTTTTCAGAGCAAAATCTCAGACATTCTGCCGACCAGCACAACGTACAGATATGGGCCTCGGGTATCCAAGCCACCGAGGAAAACAGGGAACCCCATGCATTTCCGAAAAGAGGACACCCGTGGGAATACGCAGAGGTATGATTTGCGCACATCGCCCCAGATTTTATTACCCAGACAGCCCCGCAAAGTCCGAAAAATCAGGAAAAAAACGCTTTTTCCACACATTTTGCTCGACGCACCCATCGAAACACGCCCCCAACAACACATGGCCTACCGTCACACGTTCCCACAGGTTTCCCGATGAAAACATTACCTCACATGTGTGGGTGCACCTACCTGGCTGCCAAGGGGAAAGCCTAAAACACAAGTAACCCCAAAGTCTGCTTTCATGGCGAAATCTCAGACATTCTGCCGACCGCCACAACGTACAGACATGGGCCTCGGGTGTCCAAGACACCGAGGAAAACAGGGAAACCCATGCATTTCCGAAAAGAGGACACCCATGGGAATCCGCAGAGGTATGATTTGCACACATCGCCCCAGAATTTTTTTACCCAGACAGCCCGCAAAATCCAAAATGTCAAGAAAAAAACACTTTTTCTGCACATTTCGCTCGACGCACCCATCAAAACATGCCCCCCACAACACATGGCCTACCGTCACGCTTTCCCACAGGTGTCCCGATGAAAACGGTACCTCACATGTGTGGGTGCACCTACCTGGCCGCCAAGGGGAAAGCCTAAAACACAAGTAACCCCAAGTCTGTTTTCAGAGCGAAATCTCAGACATTCTGCCGACCGGCACAACATACAGATATGGGCCTCGGGTGTCCAAGCCACTGAGGAAAACAGGGAACCCCATGCATTTCCGAAAAGAGGACACCCGTGGGAATCCGCAGAGGTATGATTTGCACACATCGCCCCATAATTTTTTACACAGACAGCCCTGCAAAGTCCGAAATGTGGGGAAAAAAACGCTTTTTCTGCACATTTTGCTCGACGCACCCTTCGAAACACGCCCCCAACAACACATGGCCTACGGTCACGCGTTCCCACAGGTGTCCCGATGAAAACGGTACCTCACATGTGTGGGTGCACCTACCTGGCCGCCAAGGGGAAAGCCTAAAACACAAGTAACCCCAAGTCTGTTTTCAGAGCGAAATCTCAGACATTTTGCCGACCGGCACAACGTACAGATATGGCCCTTGGGTGTCCAAGCCACCGAGGAAAACAGGGAACCCCATGCATTTCCGAAAAGAGGACACCCGTGGGAATCCGCAGAGGTATGATTTGCACACATCGCCCCATAATTCTTTACACAGACAGCCCCGCAAAGTCCGAAATGTCGGGAAAAAAACACTTTTTCCGCACATTTCGCTTGACGCACCCATCAAAACATGCCCCCAACAACACATGGCCTACCGTCATGCGTTCCCACAGGTGTCCCGATGAAAACGGTACCTCACATGTGTGGGTGCACCTACCTGGCCGCCAAGGGGAAAGCCTAAAACACAAGTAACCCCAAGTCTGTTTTCAGAGCAAAATCTCAGACATTCTGCCGACCGGCACAACATACAGATATGGGCCTCGGGTGTCCAAGCCACTCAGGAAAACAGGGAACCCCATGCATTTCCGAAAAGAGGACACCCGTGGGAATACGCAGAGGTATGATTTGCGCACATCGCCCCAGATTTTATTACCCAGACAGCCCCGCAAAATCCGAAATGTCGGGAAAAAAACACTTTTTCCGCACATTTCGCTCGACGCACCCATCTAAACATGCCCCCAACAACACATGGCCTACGGTCACGCGTTCCCACAGGTGTCCCGATGAAAACGGTACCTCACATGTGTGGGTGCACCTACCTGGCCGCTAAGGTGAAAGCCTAAAACACAAGTAACTCCAAGTCTGTTTTCAGAGCGAAATCTCAGACATTCTGCCGACCGGCACAACATACAGATATGGGCCTCGGTTGTCCAAACCACCGAGGAAAACAGGGAACCCCATGCATTTCCGAAAAGAGAACACCCGTGGGAATACGCAGAGGTATGATTTGCGCACATTGGCCCAGATTTTATTACCCAGACAGCCCCGCAAAGTCCGAAAAGTCGGGAAAAAAACGCTTTTTCCGCACATTTCACTCGACGCACCCATCGAAACACGCCCCCAACAACACATGGCCTACCGTCACACGTTCCCACTGGTGTCCCGATGAAAACGTTACCACACATGTGTGGGTGCACCTACCTGGCGGCCAAGGGGAAAGCCTAAAACACAAGTAACCCCAAGTCTGTTTTCAGAGCGAAATCTCAGACATTCTGCCGACCGGCACAACATACAGATATGGGCCTCGGGTGTCCAAGCCACTGAGGAAAACAGGGAAACCCATGCATTTCCGAAAAGAGGACACCCGTGGGAATACGCAGAGGTATGATTTGCGCACATCGCCCCAGATTTTATTACCCAGATAGCCCCGCAAAGTCCGAAATGTCGGGAAAAAAATGCCTTTTCCGCACATTTCACTCGACGCACCCATCGAAACACACCCCCAACAACACATGGCCTACTGCCACGCGTTCCCATAGGTGTCCCGATGAAAACGATACCTCACATGTGTCGGTGCACCTACCTGGCCGCCAAGGGGAAAGCCTAAAACACAAGTAACCCCAAGTCTGTTTTCAGAGGGAAATCTCAGACATTCTGCCGACCGGCACAACGTATAGATCTGGGCCTCGGGTGTCCAAGCCACCGAGGAAAACAGAGCACCCCATGCATTTCCGAAAAGAGGACACCCGTGGGAATCCGCAGAGGTATGATTTGCGCACATCGCCCCAGAATGTATTACCCAGACAGCCCTGCAAAGTCCGAAATGTGGGGAAAAAAATGCTTTTTCTGCACATTTCGCTCGACGCACCCATCGAAACACGCCCCCAACAACATATGGCCTACCGTCCCGCGTTCCCACAGGTGTCCCGATGAAAACGGTACCCCACATGTGTGGGTGCACCTACCTGGCCGCCAAGGGGAAAGCCTAAAACACAAGTAACCCCAAGTCTGTTTTCAGAGCGAAATCTCAGACATTCTGCCGACCGGCACAACGTACAGATATGGGCCTCGGGTGTCCAAGCCACCAAGGAAAACGGGGAACCCCATGCATTTCCGAAAAGAGGACACCCGTGGGAATCCGCAGAGGTATGATTTGCGCACATCGCCCCAGAATTTATTACCCAGACAGCGATTCAAAGTCCGAAATGGGGGGAAAAAAACACTTTTTCCGCACATTTCGCTCGACGCACCCATCGAAACACGCCCCCAACAACACATGGCCTACCGTCACGCGTTCCCACAGGTGTCCAGATGACAACGGTACCTCACATGTGTGGGTGCACCTACCTGGCCGCCAAGGGGAAAGCGTAAAACACAAGTAACCCCAAGTCTGTTTTCAGAGCAAAATCTCAGACATTCTGCCGACCAGCACAACGTACAGATATGGGCCTCGGGTATCCAAGCCACCGAGGAAAACAGGGAACCCCATGCATTTCCGAAAAGAGGACACCCGTGGGAATACGCAGAGGTATGATTTGCGCACATCGCCCCAGATTTTATTACCCAGACAGCCCCGCAAAGTCCGAAAAGTCAGGAAAAAAACGCTTTTTCCACACATTTTGCTCGACGCACCCATCGAAACACGCCCCCAACAACACATGGCCTACCGTCACACGTTCCCACAGGTTTCCCGATGAAAACATTACCTCACATGTGTGGGTGCACCTACCTGGCTGCCAAGGGGAAAGCCTAAAACACAAGTAACCCCAAAGTCTGCTTTCATGGCGAAATCTCAGACATTCTGCCGACCGCCACAACGTACAGACATGGGCCTCGGGTGTCCAAGCCACCGAGGAAAACAGGGAAACCCATGCATTTCCGAAAAGAGGACACCCATGGGAATCCGCAGAGGTATGATTTGCACACATCGCCCCAGAATTTTTTTACCCAGACAGCCCCGCAAAGTCCAAAATGTCAAGAAAAAAACACTTTTTCTGCACATTTCGCTCGACGCACCCATCAAAACATGCCCCCCACAACACATGGCCTACCGTCACGCTTTCCCACAGGTGTCCCGATGAAAACGGTACCTCACATGTGTGGGTGCACCTACCTGGCCGCCAAGGGGAAAGCCTAAAACACAAGTAACCCCAAGTCTGTTTTCAGAGCGAAATCTCAGACATTCTGCCGACCGGCACAACATACAGATATGGGCCTCGGGTGTCCAAGCCACTGAGGAAAACAGGGAACCCCATGCATTTCCGAAAAGAGGACACCCGTGGGAATCCGCAGAGGTATGATTTGCACACATCGCCCCATAATTTTTTACACAGACAGCCCTGCAAAGTCCGAAATGTGGGGAAAAAAACGCTTTTTCTGCACATTTTGCTCGACGCACCCTTCGAAACACGCCCCCAACAACACATGGCCTACGGTCACGCGTTCCCACAGGTGTCCCGATGAAAACGGTACCTCACATGTGTGGGTGCACCTACCTGGCCGCCAAGGGGAAAGCCTAAAACACAAGTAACCCCAAGTCTGTTTTCAGAGCGAAATCTCAGACATTTTGCCGACCGGCACAACGTACAGATATGGCCCTTGGGTGTCCAAGCCACCGAGGAAAACAGGGAACCCCATGCATTTCCGAAAAGAGGACACCCGTGGGAATCCGCAGAGGTATGATTTGCACACATCGCCCCATAATTCTTTACACAGACAGCCCCGCAAAGTCCGAAATGTCGGGAAAAAAACACTTTTTCCGCACATTTCGCTTGACGCACCCATCAAAACATGCCCCCAACAACACATGGCCTACCGTCATGCGTTCCCACAGGTGTCCCGATGAAAACGGTACCTCACATGTGTGGGTGCACCTACCTGGCCGCCAAGGGGAAAGCCTAAAACACAAGTAACCCCAAGTCTGTTTTCAGAGCAAAATCTCAGACATTCTGCCGACCGGCACAACATACAGATATGGGCCTCGGGTGTCCAAGCCACTCAGGAAAACAGGGAACCCCATGCATTTCCGAAAAGAGGACACCCGTGGGAATACGCAGAGGTATGATTTGCGCACATCGCCCCAGATTTTATTACCCAGACAGCCCCGCAAAATCCGAAATGTCGGGAAAAAAACACTTTTTCCGCACATTTCGCTCGACGCACCCATCTAAACATGCCCCCAACAACACATGGCCTACGGTCACGCGTTCCCACAGGTGTCCCGATGAAAACGGTACCTCACATGTGTGGGTGCACCTACCTGGCCGCTAAGGTGAAAGCCTAAAACACAAGTAACTCCAAGTCTGTTTTCAGAGCGAAATCTCAGACATTCTGCCGACCGGCACAACATACAGATATGGGCCTCGGTTGTCCAAACCACCGAGGAAAACAGGGAACCCCATGCATTTCCGAAAAGAGAACACCCGTGGGAATACGCAGAGGTATGATTTGCGCACATTGCCCCAGATTTTATTACCCAGACAGCCCTGCAAAGTCCGAAAAGTCGGGAAAAAAACGCTTTTTCCGCACATTTCACTCGACGCACCCATCGAAACACGCCCCCAAAAACACATGGCCTACCGTCACACGTTCCCACAGGTGTCCCGATGAAAACGTTACCTCACATGTGTGGGTGCACCTACCTGGCGGCCAAGGGGAAAGCCTAAAACACAAGTAACCCCAAGTCTGTTTTCAGAGCGAAATCTCAGACATTCTGCCGACCGGCACAACATACAGATATGGGCCTCGGGTGTCCAAGCCACCGAGGAAAACAGGGAAACCCATGCATTTCCGAAAAGAGGACACCCGTGGGAATACGCAGAGGTATGATTTGCGCACATCGCCCCAGATTTTATTACCCAGATAGCCCCGCAAAGTCCGAAATGTCGGGAAAAAAATGCCTTTTCCGCACATTTCACTCGACGCACCCATCGAAACACGCCCCCAACAACACATGGCCTACTGCCACGCGTTCCCATAGGTGTCCCGATGAAAACGATACCTCACATGTGTCGGTGCACCTACCTGGCCGCCAAGGGGAAAGCCTAAAACACAAGTAACCCCAAGTCTGTTTTCAGAGGGAAATCTCAGACATTCTGCCGACCGGCACAACGTATAGATCTGGGCCTCGGGTGTCCAAGCCACCGAGGAAAACAGAGCACCCCATGCATTTCCGAAAAGAGGACACCCGTGGGAATCCGCAGAGGTATGATTTGCGCACATCGCCCCAGAATGTATTACCCAGACAGCCCTGCAAAGTCCGAAATGTGGGGAAAAAAATGCTTTTTCCGCACATTTCGCTCGACGCACCCATCGAAACACGCCCCCAACAACATATGGCCTACCGTCCCGCGTTCCCACAGGTGTCCCGATGAAAACGGTACCTCACATGTGTGGGTGCACCTACCTGGCCGCCAAGGGGAAAGCCTAAAACACAAGTAACCCCAAGTCTGTTTTCAGAGGGAAATCTCAGACATTCTGCCGACCGGCACAACGTATAGATCTGGGCCTCGGGTGTCCAAGCCACCGAGGAAAACAGAGCACCCCATGCATTTCCGAAAAGAGGACACCCGTGGGAATCCGCAGAGGTATGATTTGCGCACATCGCCCCAGAATGTATTACCCAGACAGCCCTGCAAAGTCCGAAATGTGGGGAAAAAAATGCTTTTTCCGCACATTTCGCTCGACGCACCCATCGAAACACGCCCCCAACAACATATGGCCTACCGTCCCGCGTTCCCACAGGTGTCCCGATGAAAACGGTACCTCACATGTGTGGGTGCACCTACCTGGCCGCCAAGGGGAAAGCCTAAAACACAAGTAACCCCAAGTCTGTTTTCAGAGCGAAATCTCAGACATTCTGCCGACCGGCACAACATACAGATATGGGCCTCGGGTGTCCAAGCCACTGAGGAAAACAGGGAACCCCATGCATTTCCGAAAAGAGGACACCCGTGGGAATACGCAGAGGTATGATTTGCGCACATCGCCCCAGATTTTATTACCCAGACAGCCCCGCAAAATCCGAAATGTCGGGAAAAAAACACTTTTTCCGCACATTTCGCTCGACGCACCCATCTAAACATGCCCCCAACAACACATGGCCTACCGTCACGCGTTCCCACAGGTGTCCCGATGAAAACGGTACCTCACATGTGTGGGTGCACCTACCTGGCCGCTAAGGTGAAAGCCTAAAACACAAGTAACCCCAAGTCTGTTTTCAGAGCGAAATCTCAGACATTCTGCCGACCGGCACAACATACAGATATGGGCCTCGGTTGTCCAAACCACCGAGGAAAACAGGGAACCCCATGCATTTCCGAAAAGAGAACACCCGTGGGAATACGCAGAGGTATGATTTGCGCACATTGGCCCAGATTTTATTACCCAGACAGCCCCGCAAAGTCCGAAAAGTCGGGAAAAAAACGCTTTTTCCGCACATTTCACTCGACGCACCCATCGAAACACGCCCCCAACAACACATGGCCTACCGTCACACGTTCCCACTGGTGTCCCGATGAAAACGTTACCTCACATGTGTGGGTGCACCTACCTGGCGGCCAAGGGGAAAGCCTAAAACACAAGTAACCCCAAGTCTGTTTTCAGAGCGAAATCTCAGACATTCTGCCGACCGGCACAACATACAGATATGGGCCTCGGGTGTCCAAGCCACCGAGGAAAACAGGGAAACCCATGCATTTCCGAAAAGAGGACACCCGTGGGAATACGCAGAGGTATGATTTGCGCACATCGCCCCAGATTTTATTACCCAGACAGCCCCGCAAAATCCGAAATGTCGGGAAAAAAACACTTTTTCCGCACATTTCGCTCGACGCACCCATCTAAACATGCCCCCAACAACACATGGCCTACCGTCACGCGTTCCCACAGGTGTCCCGATGAAAACGGTACCTCACATGTGTGGGTGCACCTACCTGGCCGCTAAGGTGAAAGCCTAAAACACAAGTAACCCCAAGTCTGTTTTCAGAGCGAAATCTCAGACATTCTGCCGACCGGCACAACATACAGATATGGGCCTCGGGTGTCCAAGCCACCGAGGAAAACAGGGAAACCCATGCATTTCCGAAAAGAGGACACCCGTGGGAATACGCAGAGGTATGATTTGCGCACATCGCCCCAGATTTTATTACCCAGATAGCCCCGCAAAGTCCGAAATGTCGGGAAAAAAATGCCTTTTCCGCACATTTCACTCGACGCACCCATCGAAACATGCCCCCAACAACACATGGCCTACCGTCACGCGTTCCCACAGGTGTCCCGATGAAAACGGTACCTCACATGTGTGGGTGCACCTACCTGGCCGCCAAGGGGAAAGCCTAAAACACAAGTAACCCCAAGTCTGTTTTCAGAGCAAAATCTCAGACATTCTGCCGACCGGCACAACATACAGATATGGGCCTCGGGTGTCCAAGCCACTCAGGAAAACAGGGAACCCCATGCATTTCCGAAAAGAGGACACCCGTGGGAATACGCAGAGGTATGATTTGCGCACATCGCCCCAGATTTTATTACCCAGACAGCCCCGCAAAATCCGAAATGTCGGGAAAAAAACACTTTTTCCGCACATTTCGCTCGACGCACCCATCTAAACATGCCCCCAACAACACATGGCCTACGGTCACGCGTTCCCACAGGTGTCCCGATGAAAACGGTACCTCACATGTGTGGGTGCACCTACCTGGCCGCTAAGGTGAAAGCCTAAAACACAAGTAACTCCAAGTCTGTTTTCAGAGCGAAATCTCAGACATTCTGCCGACCGGCACAACATACAGATATGGGCCTCGGTTGTCCAAACCACCGAGGAAAACAGGGAACCCCATGCATTTCCGAAAAGAGAACACCCGTGGGAATACGCAGAGGTATGATTTGCGCACATTGCCCCAGATTTTATTACCCAGACAGCCCTGCAAAGTCCGAAAAGTCGGGAAAAAAACGCTTTTTCCGCACATTTCACTCGACGCACCCATCGAAACACGCCCCCAAAAACACATGGCCTACCGTCACACGTTCCCACAGGTGTCCCGATGAAAACGTTACCTCACATGTGTGGGTGCACCTACCTGGCGGCCAAGGGGAAAGCCTAAAACACAAGTAACCCCAAGTCTGTTTTCAGAGCGAAATCTCAGACATTCTGCCGACCGGCACAACATACAGATATGGGCCTCGGGTGTCCAAGCCACCGAGGAAAACAGGGAAACCCATGCATTTCCGAAAAGAGGACACCCGTGGGAATACGCAGAGGTATGATTTGCGCACATCGCCCCAGATTTTATTACCCAGATAGCCCCGCAAAGTCCGAAATGTCGGGAAAAAAATGCCTTTTCCGCACATTTCACTCGACGCACCCATCGAAACACGCCCCCAACAACACATGGCCTACTGCCACGCGTTCCCATAGGTGTCCCGATGAAAACGATACCTCACATGTGTCGGTGCACCTACCTGGCCGCCAAGGGGAAAGCCTAAAACACAAGTAACCCCAAGTCTGTTTTCAGAGGGAAATCTCAGACATTCTGCCGACCGGCACAACGTATAGATCTGGGCCTCGGGTGTCCAAGCCACCGAGGAAAACAGAGCACCCCATGCATTTCCGAAAAGAGGACACCCGTGGGAATCCGCAGAGGTATGATTTGCGCACATCGCCCCAGAATGTATTACCCAGACAGCCCTGCAAAGTCCGAAATGTGGGGAAAAAAATGCTTTTTCCGCACATTTCGCTCGACGCACCCATCGAAACACGCCCCCAACAACATATGGCCTACCGTCCCGCGTTCCCACAGGTGTCCCGATGAAAACGGTACCTCACATGTGTGGGTGCACCTACCTGGCCGCCAAGGGGAAAGCCTAAAACACAAGTAACCCCAAGTCTGTTTTCAGAGCGAAATCTCAGACATTCTGCCGACCGGCACAACATACAGATATGGGCCTCGGGTGTCCAAGCCACTGAGGAAAACAGGGAACCCCATGCATTTCCGAAAAGAGGACACCCGTGGGAATACGCAGAGGTATGATTTGCGCACATCGCCCCAGATTTTATTACCCAGACAGCCCCGCAAAATCCGAAATGTCGGGAAAAAAACACTTTTTCCGCACATTTCGCTCGACGCACCCATCTAAACATGCCCCCAACAACACATGGCCTACCGTCACGCGTTCCCACAGGTGTCCCGATGAAAACGGTACCTCACATGTGTGGGTGCACCTACCTGGCCGCTAAGGTGAAAGCCTAAAACACAAGTAACCCCAAGTCTGTTTTCAGAGCGAAATCTCAGACATTCTGCGGACCGGCACAACATACAGATATGGGCCTCGGTTGTCCAAACCACCGAGGAAAACAGGGAACCCCATGCATTTCCGAAAAGAGAACACCCGTGGGAATACGCAGAGGTATGATTTGCGCACATTGGCCCAGATTTTATTACCCAGACAGCCCCGCAAAGTCCGAAAAGTCGGGAAAAAAACGCTTTTTCCGCACATTTCACTCGACGCACCCATCGAAACACGCCCCCAACAACACATGGCCTACCGTCACACGTTCCCACTGGTGTCCCGATGAAAACGTTACCTCACATGTGTGGGTGCACCTACCTGGCGGCCAAGGGGAAAGCCTAAAACACAAGTAACCCCAAGTCTGTTTTCAGAGCGAAATCTCAGACATTCTGCCGACCGGCACAACATACAGATATGGGCCTCGGGTGTCCAAGCCACCGAGGAAAACAGGGAAACCCATGCATTTCCGAAAAGAGGACACCCGTGGGAATACGCAGAGGTATGATTTGCGCACATCGCCCCAGATTTTATTACCCAGACAGCCCCGCAAAATCCGAAATGTCGGGAAAAAAACACTTTTTCCGCACATTTCGCTCGACGCACCCATCTAAACATGCCCCCAACAACACATGGCCTACCGTCACGCGTTCCCACAGGTGTCCCGATGAAAACGGTACCTCACATGTGTGGGTGCACCTACCTGGCCGCTAAGGTGAAAGCCTAAAACACAAGTAACCCCAAGTCTGTTTTCAGAGCGAAATCTCAGACATTCTGCCGACCGGCACAACATACAGATATGGGCCTCGGGTGTCCAAGCCACCGAGGAAAACAGGGAAACCCATGCATTTCCGAAAAGAGGACACCCGTGGGAATACGCAGAGGTATGATTTGCGCACATCGCCCCAGATTTTATTACCCAGATAGCCCCGCAAAGTCCGAAATGTCGGGAAAAAAATGCCTTTTCCGCACATTTCACTCGACGCACCCATCGAAACACGCCCCCAACAACACATGGCCTACTGCCACGCGTTCCCATAGGTGTCCCGATGAAAACGATACCTCACATGTGTCGGTGCACCTACCTGGCCGCCAAGGGGAAAGCCTAAAACACAAGTAACCCCAAGTCTGTTTTCAGAGGGAAATCTCAGACATTCTGCCGACCGGCACAACGTATAGATCTGGGCCTCGGGTGTCCAAGCCACCGAGGAAAACAGAGCACCCCATGCATTTCCGAAAAGAGGACACCCGTGGGAATCCGCAGAGGTATGATTTGCGCACATCGCCCCAGAATGTATTACCCAGACAGCCCTGCAAAGTCCGAAATGTGGGGAAAAAAATGCTTTTTCCGCACATTTTGCTCGACGCACCCATTGAAACACGCCCCCAACAACATATGGCCTACCGTCCCGCGTTCCCACAGGTGTCCCGATGAAAACGGTACCCCACATGTGTGGGTGCACCTACCTGGCCGCCAAGGGGAAAGCCTAAAACACAAGTAACCCCAAGTCTGTTTTCAGAGCGAAATCTCAGACATTCTGCCGACCGGCACAACGTACAGATATGGGCCTCGGGTGTCCAAGCCACCAAGGAAAACGGGGAACCCCATGCATTTCCGAAAAGAGGACACCCGTGGGAATCCGCAGAGGTATGATTTGCGCACATCGCCCCAGAATTTATTACCCTGACAGCGATTCAAAGTCCGAAATGGGGGGAAAAAAACACTTTTTCCGCACATTTCGCTCGACGCACCCATCGAAACACGCCCCCAACAACACATGGCCTACCGTCACGCGTTCCCACAGGTGTCCAGATGACAACGGTACCTCACATGTGTGGGTGCACCTACCTGGCCGCCAAGGGGAAAGCGTAAAACACAAGTAACCCCAAGTCTGTTTTCAGAGCAAAATCTCAGACATTCTGCCGACCAGCACAACGTACAGATATGGGCCTCGGGTATCCAAGCCACCGAGGAAAACAGGGAACCCCATGCATTTCCGAAAAGAGGACACCCGTGGGAATACGCAGAGGTATGATTTGCGCACATCGCCCCAGATTTTATTACCCAGACAGCCCCGCAAAGTCCGAAAAGTCAGGAAAAAAACGCTTTTTCCACACATTTTGCTCGACGCACCCATCGAAACACGCCCCCAACAACACATGGCCTACCGTCACACGTTCCCACAGGTGTCCCGATGAAAACATTACCTCACATGTGTGGGTGCACCTACCTGGCTGCCAAGGGGAAAGCCTAAAACACAAGTAACCCCAAAGTCTGCTTTCATGGCGAAATCTCAGACATTCTGCCGACCGCCACAACGTACAGACATGGGCCTCGGGTGTCCAAGCCACCGAGGAAAACAGGGAAACCCATGCATTTCCGAAAAGAGGACACCCATGGGAATCCGCAGAGGTATGATTTGCACACATCGCCCCAGAATTTTTTTACCCAGACAGCCCCGCAAAGTCCAAAATGTCAAGAAAAAAACACTTTTTCTGCACATTTCGCTCGACGCACCCATCAAAACATGCCCCCCACAACACATGGCCTACCGTCACGCTTTCCCACAGGTGTCCCGATGAAAACGGTACCTCACATGTGTGGGTGCACCTACCTGGCTGCCAAGGGTAAAGCCTAAAACACAAGTAACCCCGAGTCTGTTTTCAGAGCGAAATCTCAGACAGTCTGCCGACCGGCACAACGTACAGATATGGGCCTCGGGTGTCCAAGCCACCGAGGAAAACAGGGAACCCCATGCATTTACGAAAAGAAGACACCCGTGGGAATCCACAGAGGTATGATTTGCGCACATCGCCCCAGATTTTATTACCCAGACAGCCCCGCAATTTCCGAAAAGTCGGGAAAAAAACGCTTTTTCCGCACATTTCGCTCGACGCACCCATTGAAACACGCCCCCAACAACACATGGCCTACCGTCACATGTTCCCACAGGTGTCCCGATGAAAACGGTACCTCACATGTGTGGGTGCACCTACCTGCCCGCCAAGGGGAAAGCCTAAAACACAAGCAACCCCAAGTCTGTTTTCAGAGGGGAATCTCAGACATTCTGCCGACCGGCACAACGTACAGATATGGGCCTCGAGTGTCCAAGCCACCGAGGAAAACAGGGAACCCCATGCATTTCCGAAAAGAGGACACCCGTTGGAATCCGCAGAGGTATGATTTGCGCACATCGCCCCAGAATTTATTACACAGACAGCCCCGCAAAGTCCGAAAAGTCAGGAAAAAAACGCTTTTTCCACACATTTTGCTCGACGCACCCATCGAAACACGCCCCCAACAACACATGGCCTACCGTCACACGTTCCCACAGGTTTCCCGATGAAAACATTACCTCACATGTGTGGGTGCACCTACCTGGCTGCCAAGGGGAAAGCCTAAAACACAAGTAACCCCAAAGTCTGCTTTCATGGCGAAATCTCAGACATTCTGCCGACCGCCACAACGTACAGACATGGGCCTCGGGTGTCCAAGCCACCGAGGAAAACAGGGAAACCCATGCATTTCCGAAAAGAGGACACCCATGGGAATCCGCAGAGGTATGATTTGCACACATCGCCCCAGAATTTTTTTACCCAGACAGCCCCGCAAAGTCCAAAATGTCAAGAAAAAAACACTTTTTCTGCACATTTCGCTCGACGCACCCATCAAAACATGCCCCCCACAACACATGGCCTACCGTCACGCTTTCCCACAGGTGTCCCGATGAAAACGGTACCTCACATGTGTGGGTGCACCTACCTGGCCGCCAAGGGGAAAGCCTAAAACACAAGTAACCCCAAGTCTGTTTTCAGAGCGAAATCTCAGACATTCTGCCGACCGGCACAACATACAGATATGGGCCTCGGGTGTCCAAGCCACTGAGGAAAACAGGGAACCCCATGCATTTCCGAAAAGAGGACACCCGTGGGAATCCGCAGAGGTATGATTTGCATACATCGCCCCATAATTTTTTACACAGACAGCCCTGCAAAGTCCGAAATGTGGGGAAAAAAACGCTTTTTCTGCACATTTTGCTCGACGCACCCTTCGAAACACGCCCCCAACAACACATGGCCTACGGTCACGCGTTCCCACAGGTGTCCCGATGAAAACGGTACCTCACATGTGTGGGTGCACCTACCTGGCCGCCAAGGGGAAAGCCTAAAACACAAGTAACCCCAAGTCTGTTTTCAGAGCGAAATCTCAGACATTTTGCCGACCGGCACAACGTACAGATATGGCCCTTGGGTGTCCAAGCCACCGAGGAAAACAGGGAACCCCATGCATTTCCGAAAAGAGGACACCCGTGGGAATCCGCAGAGGTATGATTTGCACACATCGCCCCATAATTCTTTACACAGACAGCCCCGCAAAGTCCGAAATGTCGGGAAAAAAACACTTTTTCCGCACATTTCGCTTGACGCACCCATCAAAACATGCCCCCAACAACACATGGCCTACCGTCATGCGTTCCCACAGGTGTCCCGATGAAAACGGTACCTCACATGTGTGGGTGCACCTACCTGGCCGCCAAGGGGAAAGCCTAAAACACAAGTAACCCCAAGTCTGTTTTCAGAGCAAAATCTCAGACATTCTGCCGACCGGCACAACATACAGATATGGGCCTCGGGTGTCCAAGCCACTCAGGAAAACAGGGAACCCCATGCATTTCCGAAAAGAGGACACCCGTGGGAATACGCAGAGGTATGATTTGCGCACATCGCCCCAGATTTTATTACCCAGACAGCCCCGCAAAATCCGAAATGTCGGGAAAAAAACACTTTTTCCGCACATTTCGCTCGACGCACCCATCAAAACATGCCCCCCACAACACATGGCCTACCGTCACGCTTTCCCACAGGTGTCCCGATGAAAACGGTACCTCACATGTGTGGGTGCACCTACCTGGCCGCCAAGGGGAAAGCCTAAAACACAAGTAACCCCAAGTCTGTTTTCAGAGCGAAATCTCAGACATTCTGCCGACCGGCACAACATACAGATATGGGCCTCGGGTGTCCAAGCCACTGAGGAAAACAGGGAACCCCATGCATTTCCGAAAAGAGGACACCCGTGGGAATCCGCAGAGGTATGATTTGCATACATCGCCCCATAATTTTTTACACAGACAGCCCTGCAAAGTCCGAAATGTGGGGAAAAAAACGCTTTTTCTGCACATTTTGCTCGACGCACCCTTCGAAACACGCCCCCAACAACACATGGCCTACGGTCACGCGTTCCCACAGGTGTCCCGATGAAAACGGTACCTCACATGTGTGGGTGCACCTACCTGGCCGCCAAGGGGAAAGCCTAAAACACAAGTAACCCCAAGTCTGTTTTCAGAGCGAAATCTCAGACATTTTGCCGACCGGCACAACGTACAGATATGGCCCTTGGGTGTCCAAGCCACCGAGGAAAACAGGGAACCCCATGCATTTCCGAAAAGAGGACACCCGTGGGAATCCGCAGAGGTATGATTTGCACACATCGCCCCATAATTCTTTACACAGACAGCCCCGCAAAGTCCGAAATGTCGGGAAAAAAACACTTTTTCCGCACATTTCGCTTGACGCACCCATCAAAACATGCCCCCAACAACACATGGCCTACCGTCATGCGTTCCCACAGGTGTCCCGATGAAAACGGTACCTCACATGTGTGGGTGCACCTACCTGGCCGCCAAGGGGAAAGCCTAAAACACAAGTAACCCCAAGTCTGTTTTCAGAGCAAAATCTCAGACATTCTGCCGACCGGCACAACATACAGATATGGGCCTCGGGTGTCCAAGCCACTCAGGAAAACAGGGAACCCCATGCATTTCCGAAAAGAGGACACCCGTGGGAATACGCAGAGGTATGATTTGCGCACATCGCCCCAGATTTTATTACCCAGACAGCCCCGCAAAATCCGAAATGTCGGGAAAAAAACACTTTTTCCGCACATTTCGCTCGACGCACCCATCTAAACATGCCCCCAACAACACATGGCCTACGGTCACGCGTTCCCACAGGTGTCCCGATGAAAACGGTACCTCACATGTGTGGGTGCACCTACCTGGCCGCTAAGGTGAAAGCCTAAAACACAAGTAACTTCAAGTCTGTTTTCAGAGCGAAATCTCAGACATTCTGCCGACCGGCACAACATACAGATATGGGCCTCGGTTGTCCAAACCACCGAGGAAAACAGGGAACCCCATGCATTTCCGAAAAGAGAACACCCGTGGGAATACGCAGAGGTATGATTTGCGCACATTGCCCCAGATTTTATTACCCAGACAGCCCTGCAAAGTCCGAAAAGTCGGGAAAAAAACGCTTTTTCCGCACATTTCACTCGACGCACCCATCGAAACACGCCCCCAAAAACACATGGCCTACCGTCACACGTTCCCACAGGTGTCCCGATGAAAACGTTACCTCACATGTGTGGGTGCACCTACCTGGCGGCCAAGGGGAAAGCCTAAAACACAAGTAACCCCAAGTCTGTTTTCAGAGCGAAATCTCAGACATTCTGCCGACCGGCACAACATACAGATATGGGCCTCGGGTGTCCAAGCCACCGAGGAAAACAGGGAAACCCATGCATTTCCGAAAAGAGGACACCCGTGGGAATACGCAGAGGTATGATTTGCGCACATCGCCCCAGATTTTATTACCCAGATAGCCCCGCAAAGTCCGAAATGTCGGGAAAAAAATGCCTTTTCCGCACATTTCACTCGACGCACCCATCGAAACACACCCCCAACAACACATGGCCTACTGCCACGCGTTCCCATAGGTGTCCCGATGAAAACGATACCTCACATGTGTCGGTGCACCTACCTGGCCGCCAAGGGGAAAGCCTAAAACACAAGTAACCCCAAGTCTGTTTTCAGAGGGAAATCTCAGACATTCTGCCGACCGGCACAACGTATAGATCTGGGCCTCGGGTGTCCAAGCCACCGAGGAAAACAGAGCACCCCATGCATTTCCGAAAAGAGGACACCCGTGGGAATCCGCAGAGGTATGATTTGCGCACATCGCCCCAGAATGTATTACCCAGACAGCCCTGCAAAGTCCGAAATGTGGGGAAAAAAATGCTTTTTCCGCACATTTCGCTCGACGCACCCATCGAAACACGCCCCCAACAACATATGGCCTACCGTCCCGCGTTCCCACAGGTGTCCCGATGAAAACGGTACCCCACATGTGTGGGTGCACCTACCTGGCCGCCAAGGGGAAAGCCTAAAACACAAGTAACCCCAAGTCTGTTTTCAGAGCGAAATCTCAGACATTCTGCCGACCGGCACAACGTACAGATATGGGCCTCGGGTGTCCAAGCCACCAAGGTAAACGGGGAACCCCATGCATTTCCGAAAAGAGGACACCCGTGGGAATCCGCAGAGGTATGATTTGCGCACATCGCCCCAGAATTTATTACCCAGACAGCGATTCAAAGTCCGAAATGGGGGGAAAAAAACACTTTTTCCGCACATTTCGCTCGACGCACCCATCGAAACACGCCCCCAACAACACATGGCCTACCGTCCCGCGTTCCCACAGGTGTCCCGATGAAAACGGTACCTCACATGTGTGGGTGCACCTACCTGGCCGCCAAGGGGAAAGTCTAAAACACAAGTAACCCCAAGTCTGTTTTCAGAGCGAAATCTCAGACATTCTGCCGACCGGCACAACATACAGATATGGGCCTCGGGTGTCCAAGCCACTGAGGAAAACAGGGAACCCCATGCATTTCCGAAAAGAGGACACCCGTGGGAATACGCAGAGGTATGATTTGCGCACATCGCCCCAGATTTTATTACCCAGACAGCCCCGCAAAATCCGAAATGTCGGGAAAAAAACACTTTTTCCGCACATTTCGCTCGACGCACCCATCTAAACATGCCCCCAACAACACATGGCCTACCGTCACGCGTTCCCACAGGTGTCCCGATGAAAACGGTACCTCACATGTGTGGGTGCACCTACCTGGCCGCTAAGGTGAAAGCCTAAAACACAAGTAACTTCAAGTCTGTTTTCAGAGCGAAATCTCAGACATTCTGCCGACCGGCACAACATACAGATATGGGCCTCGGTTGTCCAAACCACCGAGGAAAACAGGGAACCCCATGCATTTCCGAAAAGAGAACACCCGTGGGAATACGCAGAGGTATGATTTGCGCACATTGCCCCAGATTTTATTACCCAGACAGCCCTGCAAAGTCCGAAAAGTCGGGAAAAAAACGCTTTTTCCGCACATTTCACTCGACGCACCCATCGAAACACGCCCCCAAAAACACATGGCCTACCGTCACACGTTCCCACAGGTGTCCCGATGAAAACGTTACCTCACATGTGTGGGTGCACCTACCTGGCGGCCAAGGGGAAAGCCTAAAACACAAGTAACCCCAAGTCTGTTTTCAGAGCGAAATCTCAGACATTCTGCCGACCGGCACAACATACAGATATGGGCCTCGGGTGTCCAAGCCACCGAGGAAAACAGGGAAACCCATGCATTTCCGAAAAGAGGACACCCGTGGGAATACGCAGAGGTATGATTTGCGCACATCGCCCCAGATTTTATTACCCAGATAGCCCCGCAAAGTCCGAAATGTCGGGAAAAAAATGCCTTTTCCGCACATTTCACTCGACGCACCCATCGAAACACACCCCCAACAACACATGGCCTACTGCCACGCGTTCCCATAGGTGTCCCGATGAAAACGATACCTCACATGTGTCGGTGCACCTACCTGGCCGCCAAGGGGAAAGCCTAAAACACAAGTAACCCCAAGTCTGTTTTCAGAGGGAAATCTCAGACATTCTGCCGACCGGCACAACGTATAGATCTGGGCCTCGGGTGTCCAAGCCACCGAGGAAAACAGAGCACCCCATGCATTTCCGAAAAGAGGACACCCGTGGGAATCCGCAGAGGTATGATTTGCGCACATCGCCCCAGAATGTATTACCCAGACAGCCCTGCAAAGTCCGAAATGTGGGGAAAAAAATGCTTTTTCCGCACATTTCGCTCGACGCACCCATCGAAACACGCCCCCAACAACATATGGCCTACCGTCCCGCGTTCCCACAGGTGTCCCGATGAAAACGGTACCCCACATGTGTGGGTGCACCTACCTGGCCGCCAAGGGGAAAGCCTAAAACACAAGTAACCCCAAGTCTGTTTTCAGAGCGAAATCTCAGACATTCTGCCGACCGGCACAACGTACAGATATGGGCCTCGGGTGTCCAAGCCACCAAGGTAAACGGGGAACCCCATGCATTTCCGAAAAGAGGACACCCGTGGGAATCCGCAGAGGTATGATTTGCGCACATCGCCCCAGAATTTATTACCCAGACAGCGATTCAAAGTCCGAAATGGGGGGAAAAAAACACTTTTTCCGCACATTTCGCTCGACGCACCCATCGAAACACGCCCCCAACAACACATGGCCTACCGTCCCGCGTTCCCACAGGTGTCCCGATGAAAACGGTACCTCACATGTGTGGGTGCACCTACCTGGCCGCCAAGGGGAAAGTCTAAAACACAAGTAACCCCAAGTCTGTTTTCAGAGCGAAATCTCAGACATTCTGCCGACCGGCACAACATACAGATATGGGCCTCGGGTGTCCAAGCCACTGAGGAAAACAGGGAACCCCATGCATTTCCGAAAAGAGGACACCCGTGGGAATACGCAGAGGTATGATTTGCGCACATCGCCCCAGATTTTATTACCCAGACAGCCCCGCAAAATCCGAAATGTCGGGAAAAAAACACTTTTTCCGCACATTTCGCTCGACGCACCCATCTAAACATGCCCCCAACAACACATGGCCTACCGTCACGCGTTCCCACAGGTGTCCCGATGAAAACGGTACCTCACATGTGTGGGTGCACCTACCTGGCCGCTAAGGTGAAAGCCTAAAACACAAGTAACATCAAGTCTGTTTTCAGAGCGAAATCTCAGACATTCTGCCGACCGGCACAACATACAGATATGGGCCTCGGTTGTCCAAACCACCGAGGAAAACAGGGAACCCCATGCATTTCCGAAAAGAGAACACCCGTGGGAATACGCAGAGGTATGATTTGCGCACATTGGCCCAGATTTTATTACCCAGACAGCCCCGCAAAGTCCGAAAAGTCGGGAAAAAAACGCTTTTTCCGCACATTTCACTCGACGCACCCATCGAAACACGCCCCCAACAACACATGGCCTACCGTCACACGTTCCCACTGGTGTCCCGATGAAAACGTTACCACACATGTGTGGGTGCACCTACCTGGCGGCCAAGGGGAAAGCCTAAAACACAAGTAACCCCAAGTCTGTTTTCAGAGCGAAATCTCAGACATTCTGCCGACCGGCACAACATACAGATATGGGCCTCGGGTGTCCAAGCCACCGAGGAAAACAGGGAAACCCATGCATTTCCGAAAAGAGGACACCCGTGGGAATACGCAGAGGTATGATTTGCGCACATAGCCCCAGATTTTATTACCCAGACAGCCCCGCAAAATCCGAAATGTCGGGAAAAAAACACTTTTTCCGCACATTTCGCTCGACGCACCCATCTAAACATGCCCCCAACAACACATGGCCTACCGTCACGCGTTCCCACAGGTGTCCCGATGAAAACGGTACCTCACATGTGTGGGTGCACCTACCTGGCCGCTAAGGTGAAAGCCTAAAACACAAGTAACCCCAAGTCTGTTTTCAGAGCGAAATCTCAGACATTCTGCCGACCGGCACAACATACAGATATGGGCCTCGGGTGTCCAAGCCACCGAGGAAAACAGGGAAACCCATGCATTTCCGAAAAGAGGACACCCGTGGGAATACACAGAGGTATGATTTGCGCACATCGCCCCAGATTTTATTACCCAGATAGCCCCGCAAAGTCCGAAATGTCGGGAAAAAAATGCCTTTTCCGCACAATTTACTCGACGCACCCATCGAAACACGCCCCCAACAACACATGGCCTACTGCCACGCGTTCCCATAGGTGTCCCGATGAAAACGATACCTCACATGTGTCGGTGCACCTACCTGGCCGCCAAGGGGAAAGCCTAAAACACAAGTAACCCCAAGTCTGTTTTCAGAGGGAAATCTCAGACATTCTGCCGACCGGCACAACGTATAGATCTGGGCCTCGGGTGTCCAAGCCACCGAGGAAAACAGAGCACCCCATGCATTTCCGAAAAGAGGACACCCGTGGGAATCCGCAGAGGTATGATTTGCGCACATCGCCCCAGAATGTATTACCCAGACAGCCCTGCAAAGTCCGAAATGTGGGGAAAAAAATGCTTTTTCCGCACATTTCGCTCGACGCACCCATTGAAACACGCCCCCAACAACATATGGCCTACCGTCCCGCGTTCCCACAGGTGTCCCGATGAAAACGGTACCCCACATGTGTGGGTGCACCTACCTGGCCGCCAAGGGGAAAGCCTAAAACACAAGTAACCCCAAGTCTGTTTTCAGAGCGAAATCTCAGACATTCTGCCGACCGGCACAACGTACAGATATGGGCCTCGGGTGTCCAAGCCACCAAGGAAAACGGGGAACCCCATGCATTTCCGAAAAGAGGACACCCGTGGGAATCCGCAGAGGTATGATTTGCGCACATCGCCCCAGAATTTATTACCCTGACAGCGATTCAAAGTCCGAAATGGGGGGAAAAAAACACTTTTTCCGCACATTTCGCTCGACGCACCCATCGAAACACGCCCCCAACAACACATGGCCTACCGTCACGCGTTCCCACAGGTGTCCAGATGACAACGGTACCTCACATGTGTGGGTGCACCTACCTGGCCGCCAAGGGGAAAGCGTAAAACACAAGTAACCCCAAGTCTGTTTTCAGAGCAAAATCTCAGACATTCTGCCGACCAGCACAACGTACAGATATGGGCCTCGGGTATCCAAGCCACCGAGGAAAACAGGGAACCCCATGCATTTCCGAAAAGAGGACACCCGTGGGAATACGCAGAGGTATGATTTGCGCACATCGCCCCAGATTTTATTACCCAGACAGCCCCGCAAAGTCCGAAAAGTCAGGAAAAAAACGCTTTTTCCACACATTTTGCTCGACGCACCCATCGAAACACGCCCCCAACAACACATGGCCTACTGTCACACGTTCCCACAGGTGTCCCGATGAAAACATTACCTCACATGTGTGGGTGCACCTACCTGGCTGCCAAGGGGAAAGCCTAAAACACAAGTAACCCCAAAGTCTGCTTTCATGGCGAAATCTCAGACATTCTGCCGACCGCCACAACGTACAGACATGGGCCTCGGGTGTCCAAGCCACCGAGGAAAACAGGGAAACCCATGCATTTCCGAAAAGAGGACACCCATGGGAATCCGCAGAGGTATGATTTGCACACATCGCCCCAGAATTTTTTTACCCAGACAGCCCCGCAAAGTCCAAAATGTCAAGAAAAAAACACTTTTTCTGCACATTTCGCTCGACGCACCCATCAAAACATGCCCCCCACAACACATGGCCTACCGTCACGCTTTCCCACAGGTGTCCCGATGAAAACGGTACCTCACATGTGTGGGTGCACCTACCTGGCTGCCAAGGGTAAAGCCTAAAACACAAGTAACCCCGAGTCTGTTTTCAGAGCGAAATCTCAGACAGTCTGCCGACCGGCACAACGTACAGATATGGGCCTCGGGTGTCCAAGCCACCGAGGAAAACAGGGAACCCCATGCATTTACGAAAAGAAGACACCCGTGGGAATCCGCAGAGGTATGATTTGCGCACATCGCCCCAGATTTTATTACCCAGACAGCCCCGCAATGTCCGAAAAGTCGGGAAAAAAACGCTTTTTCCGCACATTTCGCTCGACACACCCATTGAAACACGCCCCCAACAACACATGGCCTACCGTCACACGTTCCCACAGGTGTCCCGATGAAAACGGTACCTCACATGTGTGGGTGCACCTACCTGCCCGCCAAGGGGAAAGCCTAAAACACAAGCAACCCCAAGTCTGTTTTCAGAGGGGAATCTCAGACATTCTGCCGACCGGCACAACGTACAGATATGGGCCTCGAGTGTCCAAGCCACCGAGGAAAACAGGGAACCCCATGCATTTCCGAAAAGAGGACACCCGTTGGAATCCGCAGAGGTATGATTTGCGCACATCGCCCCAGAATTTATTACACAACAGCCCTGCAAAGTCCGAAATGTGGGGAAAAAAACGCTTTTTCCGCACATTTTGCTCGACGCACCCTTCGAAACACGCCCCCATCAACACATGGCCTACGGTCACGCGTTCCCACAGGTGTCCCGATGAAAACGGTACCTCACATGTGTGGGTGCACCTACTTGGCCGCCAAGGGGAAAGCCTAAAACACAAGTAACCCCAAGTCTGTTTTCAGAGCGAAATCTCAGACATTTTGCCGACCGGCACAACGTACAGATATGGCCTTTGGGTGTCCAAGCCACCGAGGAAAACAGGGAACCCCATGCATTTCCGAAAAGAGGACACCCGTGGGAATCCGCAGAGGTATGATGTGCACACATCGCCCCAGAATTTTTTACACAGACAGCCCCGCAAAGTCCGAAATGTCGGGAAAAAAACACTTTTTCCGCACATTTCGCTTGACGCACCCATCAAAACATGCCCCCAACAACACATGGCCTACCGTCATGCGTTCCCACAGGTATCCCGATGAAAACGGTACCTCACATGTGTGGGTGCACCTACCTGGCCGCCAAGGGGAAAGCCTAAAACACAAGTAACCCCAAGTCTGTTTTCAGAGCGAAATCTCAGACATTCTGCCGACCGGCACAACATACAGATATGGGCCTCGGGTGTCCAAGCCACTGAGGAAAACAGGGAACCCCATGCATTTCCGAAAAGAGGACACCCGTGGGAATACGCAGAGGTATGATTTGCGCACATCGCCCCAGATTTTATTACCCAGACAGCCCCGCAAAATCCGAAATGTCGGGAAAAAAACACTTTTTCCGCACATTTCGCTCGACGCACCCATCTAAACATGCCCCCAACAACACATGGCCTACCGTCACGCGTTCCCACAGGTGTCCCGATGAAAACGGTACCTCACATGTGTGGGTGCACCTACCTGGCCGCTAAGGTGAAAGCCTAAAACACAAGTAATCCCAAGTCTGTTTTCAGAGCGAAATCTCAGACATTCTGCCGACCGGCACAACATACAGATATGGGCCTCGGTTGTCCAAACCACCGAGGAAAACAGGGAACCCCATGCATTTCCAAAAAGAGAACACCCGTGGGAATACGCAGAGGTATGATTTGCGCACATCGCCCCAGATTTTATTACCCAGACAGCCCCGCAAAGTCCGAAAAGTCGGGAAAAAAACGCTTTTTCCGCACATTTCACTCGACGCACCCATCGAAACACGCCCCCAACAACACATGGCCTACCGTCACACGTTCCCACAGGTGTCCCGATGAAAACGTTACCTCACATGTGTGGGTGCACCTACCTGGCGGCCAAGGGGAAAGCCTAAAACACAAGTAACCCCAAGTCTGCTTTCATGGCGAAATCTCACATTCTGCCGACCGGCACAACGTACAGATATGGGCCTCGGGTGTCCAAGCCACCAAGGAAAACAGGGAAACCCATGCATTTCCGAAAAGAGGACACCCGTGGGAATACGCAGAGGTATGATTTGCGCACATCGCCCCAGATTTTATTACCCAGATAGCCCCGCAAAGTCCGAAATGTCGGGAAAAAAATGCCTTTTCCGCACATTTCACTCGACGCACCCATCGAAACACGCCCCCAACAACACATGGCCTACTGCCACGCGTTCCCATAGGTGTCCCGATGAAAACGATACCTCACATGTGTCGGTGCACCTACCTGGCCGCCAAGGGGAAAGCCTAAAACACAAGTAACCCCAAGTCTGTTTTCAGAGGGAAATCTCAGACATTCTGCCGACCGGCACAACGTATAGATCTGGGCCTCGGGTGTCCAAGCCACTGAGGAAAACAGAGCACCCCATGCATTTCCGAAAAGAGGACACCCGTGGGAATCCGCAGAGGTATGATTTGCGCACATCGCCCCAGAATGTATTACCCAGACAGCCCTGCAAAGTCCGAAATGTGGGGAAAAAAATGCTATTTCCGCACATTTCGCTCGACGCACCCATCGAAACACGCCCCCAACAACATATGGCCTACCGTCCCGCGTTCCCACTGGTGTCCCGATGAAAACGGTACCCCACATGTGTGGGTGCACCTACCTGGCCGCCAAGGGGAAAGCCTAAAACACAAGTAACCCCAAGTCTGTTTTCAGAGCGAAATCTCAGACATTCTGCCGACCGGCACAACGTACAGATATGGGCCTCGGGTGTCCAAGCCACCAAGGAAAACGGGGAACCCCATGCATTTCCGAAAAGAGGACACCCGTGGGAATCCGCAGAGGTATGATTTGCGCACATCGCCCCAGAATTTATTACCCAGACAGCCCTGCAAAGTCCGAAATGGGGGGAAAAAAACACTTTTTCCGCACATTTCGCTCGACGCACCCATCGAAACACGCCCCCAACAACACATGGCCTACCGTCACGCGTTCCCACAGGTGTCCAGATGACAACGGTACCTCACATGTGTGGGTGCACCTACCTGGCCGCCAAGGGGAAAGCGTAAAACACAAGTAACCCCAAGTCTGTTTTCAGAGCAAAATCTCAGACATTCTGCCGACCAGCACAACGTACAGATATGGGCCTCGGGTGTCCAAGCCACCAAGGAAAATGGGGAACCCCATGCATTTCCGAAAAGAGGACACCCGTGGGAATCCGCAGAGGTATGATTTGCACACATCGCCCCAGAATTTTTTACCCAGACAGCCCCGCAAAGTCCAAAATGTGGGGAAAAAAATGCTTTTTCCGCACATTTCGCTCGACGCACCCATCGAAACACGCCCCCAACAACATATGGCCTACCGTCCCGCGTTCCCACAGGTGTCCCGATGAAAACGGTACCCCACATGTGTGGGTGCACCTACCTGGCTGCCAAGGGGAAAGCCTAAAACACAAGTAACCCCAAGTCTGTTTTCAGAGCGAAATCTCAGACATTCTGCCGACCGGCACAACGTACAGATATGGGCCTCGGGTGTCCAAGCCACCAAGGAAAACGGGGAACCCCATGCATTTCCGAAAAGAGGACACCCGTGGGAATCCGCAGAGGTATGATTTGCACACATCGCCCCAGAATTTATTACCCAGACAGCCCTGCAAAGTCCGAAATGGGGGAAAAAAACACTTTTTCCGCACATTTCGCTCGACGCACCCATCGAAACACGCCCCCAACAACACATGGCCTACCGTCACGCGTTCCCACAGGTGTCCAGATGACAACGGTACCTCACATGTGTGGGTGCACCTACCTGGCCGCCAAGGGGAAAGCGTAAAACACAAGTAACCCCAAGTCTGTTTTCAGAGCAAAATCGCAGACATTCTGCCGACCAGCACAACGTACAGATATGGGCCTCGGGTATCCAAGCCACCGAGGAAAACAGGGAACCCCATGCATTTCCGAAAAGAGGACACCCGTGGGAATATGCAGAGGTATGATTTGCGCACATCCCCCCAGATTTTATTACCCAGACAGCCCCGCAAAGTCCGAAATGTCGGGAAAAACATGCCTTTTCCGCACATTTCGCTCGACGCACCCATCGAAACATGCCCCCAACAACACATGGCCTACCGTCACGCGTTCCCACAGGTGTCCCGATGAAAACGGTACCTCACATGTGTGGGTGCACCTACCTGGCCGCCAAGGGGAAAGCCTAAAACACAAGTAACCCCAAGTCTGTTTTCAGAGCGAAATCTCAGACATTCTGCCGACCGGCACAACGTACAGATATGGGCCTCGGGTGTCCAAGCCACCAAGGAAAATGGGGAACCCCATGCATTTCCGAAAAGAGGACACCCGTGGGAATCCGCAGAGGTATGATTTGCGCACATCGCCCCAGAATTTTTTACCCAGACAGCCCCGCAAAGTCCGAAATGTCGGGAAAAAAACACTTTTTCCGCACATTTCACTCGACGCACCCATCAAAACACGCCCCCAACAACACATGGCCTACCGTCACGCGTTCCCACAGGTGTCCCGATGAAAATGGTACCTCACATGTGTCGGTGCACCTACCTGGCCAGCAAGGGGAAAGCCTAAAACACAAGTAACCCCAAGTCTGTTTTCAGAGGGAAATCTCAGACATTCTGCCGACCGGCACAACGTACAGATATGGGCCTCGGGTGTCCAAGCCACCGAGGAAAACAGGGAACGCCATGCATTTCCGAAAAGAGGACACCCGTGGGAATCCGCAGAGGTATGATTTGCACACATCGCCCCCGAATTTTTTACCCAGACAGCCACGCAAAGTCCGAAATGTCAGGAAAAAAACGCTTTTTCCGCACATTTCGCTCGACGCACCCATCGAAACACGCCCCCAAGAACACATGGCCTACCGTCACGCGTTTCCACAGGTGTCCCGATGAAAACGGTACCTCACATGCGTGGGTGCACCTACCTGGCTGGCAAGGGGCAAGCCGAAAACGCAAGCAACCCCCAGTCTGTTTGCAGAGGGGAATCTCAGCCATTCTGCCGACCGGCACAACATACAGATATGGGCCTCGGGTGTCCAAGCCACCAAGGAAAACAGGGAACCCCATGCATTTCCGAAAAGAGGACACCCGTGGGAATCCGCAGAGGTATGATTTGCGCACATCGCCCCAGAATTTATTACCCAGACACCCCCGCAAAGTCCGAAATGTGGGTTAAAAAACACATTTTCCGCACATTTAGCTCGGCGCACCCATCGAAACACGCCCCCAACAACACATGGCCTACCGTCCCGCGTTCCCACAGGTGTCCCGATGAAAACGGTGCCTCACATGCGTGGGTGCACCTACCTGGCTGGCAAGGGGCAAGCCGAAAACGCAAGCAACCCCCAGTCTGTTTGCAGAGGGGAATCTCAGCCATTCTGCCGACCGGAACAACATACAGATATGGGCCTCGGATGTCCAAGCCACCGAGGAAAACAGGGAGCCCCATGCATTTCCGAAAAGAGGACACCCATGGGAATCCGCAGAGGTATGATTTGCGCACATCGCCCCAGAATTTATTACCCAGACACCCCCGCAAAGTCTGAAATGTGGGGAAAAAACGCATTTTCCGCACATTTCGCTCGACGCACCCATCGAAACACGCCCCCAACAACACATGGCCTACCGTCACGCATTCCCACAGGTGTCCCGATGAAAACGGTACCTCACATGTGTGGGTGCACCTACCTGGCCCCCAAGGGGAAAGCCTAAAACACTGCTATCCCCCCCAAAGGGTTTGGGGAGGCAACCAACAGATTTAGGCCTGGGGTGCTTCACCCACCAAGAAAAACAGGAACCCCCATGCATTTCCGAAGAGGACACCCGTGGGAATCCGCAGAGGTATGATTTGCGCACATCGGCCCAGAATTTATTACCCAGACAGCCCTGCAAAGTCCGAAATGTGGGGAAAAAACGCTTTTTCCGCACATTTCGCTCGACGCACCCATGGAAACACGCCCCCAACAACACATGGTCATCCGTCACGCGTTCCCACAGGTATCCCAATGAAAACGGTACCTCACAGGTGTGAGTGCACCTACCTGGCCGCCAAGGGGAAAGCCTAAAACACAAGTAACCCCAAGTCTGTTTTCAGAGGGAAATCTCAGACATTCTGCCGACCGGCACAACGTACAGATATGGGCCTCGGGTGTCCAAGCCACCGAGGAAAACAGGGAACCCCATGAATTTCCGAAAAGAGGACACCCGTGGGAATCCGCAGAGGTATGATTTGCGCACATCGCCCCAGAATTTTTTACCCAGACAGCCCTGCAAGGCCAAAATGTCGGGAAAAAAACACTTTTTCCGCACATTTCGCTCAACGCACCCATCGAAACACGCCCCCAACAACACATGGCCTACCGTCCCACGTTCCTACAGGTGTCCCGATGAAAACGGTACCTCACATGTGTGGGTGCACCTACCTGGCTGGCAAGGGGCAAGCCGAAAATGCAAGCAACCCCCAGTCTGTTTGCAGAGGGGAATCTCAGCCATTCTGCCGACCGGCACAACATACAGATATGGGCCTCGGGTGTCCAAGCCACCAAGGAAAACAGGGAATCCCATGCATTTCCGAAAAGAGGACACCCGTGGGAATCCGCAGAGGTATGATTTGAGCACATCGCCCCAGAATTTATTACCCAGACCCCCCCGCAAAGTCCGGGGCACATTTCAGACTTTGCGGGGGTGTCTGGGTAATAAATTCTGGGGCGATGTGCGCAAATCATACCTCTGCGGATTCCCACGGGTGTCCTCTTTTCGGAAATGCATGGGGTTGCCTGTTTTCCTTGGTGGCTTGGACACCCGAGGCCCATATCTGTATGTTGTGCCGGTGGGCAGAATGGCTGAGATTCCCCTCTGCAAACAGACTGGGGGTTGCTTGCGTTTTCGGCTAGCCCCTTGCCAGCCAGGTAGGTGCACCCACACATGTGAGGTACCGTTTTCATCGGGACACCTGTGGGAACGCGGGACGGTAGGCCATGTGTTGTTGGGGGCGTGTTTCGATGGGTGCGCCGAGCTATATGTGCGGAAAATGAGTTTTTTTCCCCACATTTCGGACTTTGCGGGGGTGTCTGGGTAATAAATTCTGGGGCGATGTGCGCAAATCATACCTCTGCGGATTCCCACGGGTGTCCTCTTTTCGGAAATGCATGGGGCTCCCTGTTTTCCTTGGTGGCTTGGACACCCGAGGCCCATATCTCTATGTTGTGCCGGTCGGCAGAATGGCTGAGATTCCCCTCTGCAAACAGACTGGGGGTTGCTTGCGTTTTCGGCTTGCCCCTTGCCAGCCAGGTAGGTGCACCCACGCATGTGAGGTATCGTTTTCATCGGGACACCTGTGGGAACGCGGGACGGTAGGCCATGTGTTGTTGGGGGCGTGTTTCGATGGGTGCGTCGAGCGAAATGTGCGGAAAATGCATTTTTTCCCCACATTTCGGACTTTGCGGGGGTGTCTGGGTAATAAATTCTGGGGCGATGTGCGCAAATCATACCTCTGCGGATTCCCACGGGTGTCCTCTTTTCGGAAATGCATGGGGTTCCCTGTTTTCCTCGGTGGCTTGGACACCCGAGGCCCATATCTATATGTTGTGCCGGTCGGCAGAATGGCTGAGATTCCCCTCTGCAAACAGACTGGGGGTTGCTTGCGTTTTCGGCTTGCCCCTTGCCAGCCAGGTAGGTGCACCCACGCATGTGAGGTATCGTTTTCATCGGGACACCTGTGGGAACGCGGGACGGTAGGCCATGTGTTGTTGGGGGCGTGTTTCGATGGGTGCGTCGAGCGAAATGTGCGGAAAATGCATTTTTTCCCCACATTTCGGACTTTGCGGGGGTGTCTGGGTAATAAATTCTGGGGCGATGTGCGCAAATCATACCTCTGCGGATTCCCACGGGTGTCCTCTTTTCGGAAATGCATGGGGTTCCCTGTTTTCCTCGGTGGCTTGGACACCCGAGGCCCATATCTGTATGTTGTGCCGGTCGGCAGAATGGCTGAGATTCCCCTCTGCAAACAGACTGGGGGTTGCATGCGTTTTCGGCTTGCCCCTTGCCAGCCAGGTAGGTGCACCCACACATGCGAGGTACCTTTTTCGTCGGGACACCTGTAGGAACAAGAGAAGGTATGACATCTGCTGTTGGCGACGTGTTTCGGTGAGTGGACACAGGGAAATGTCTCTGAAATTGGCCGGAAATGAAGACAATTCTCAGACATTTCGCTCTGGCCACCCACCGAAACACACCACCAACAACACGTGGCCTACCTTCCTGCGTCCCCACACGTGTCCCGATGAAAACGGTACCTCACATGTGTGGGTGCACCTACCGGGGGCGCAAAAAGAAAAGGGTAACTGACTGGGAACCCCAAGCAATTCGCCACTGCCCATTTTGTTCATGTGGGCAACCTACAGATTTGGGCCTAGGGTGTCGCAGCCAGCAAGGGAAACAGGGAACCCCATGCATTTCCCAAAAGAGGACACCCGTGGGAATCCATAGAGGTCTGCCTTGCGCAAATTGCCCCAGTTTTTATTAGCCACAATCCCCGACAAAGTGTGATATTTGGTGGGGAAAAAACACAATGTTCACTTTGTCTGGGGTTCTGGGTAAAAACTTCTGGGCCGCTTCGCGCAAGTCAGACCTCTGTGCATTCCCACGGGTGTCCTCTAGGCCCAAATCTGTAGGTTGCCCACATGAACAAATTGTGCTGTGGCGAAAGGCTTGGGGTTACCAGCGGGTTACCCTTTTCCTTTTGCGCCCCCGGTAGGTGCACCCACACATGCAAGGTAACTTTTTCGTCGGGACACCTGTGGGAACACGAGAAGGTATGACATCTGCTGTTGGCGACGTGTTTCGGTGAGTGGACACAGGGAAATGTCTCTGAAATTGGCTGGAAATGAAGACAATTCTCAGACATTTCGCTCTGGCCACCCACCGAAACACACCGCCAACAACACGTGGCTTACCTTCCCGCGTCCCCACATGTGTCTCGATGAAAATGGTACCTCACATGTGTGGGTGCACCTACCGGGGGTGCAAAAGGAAAAGGGTAACCCACTGGGAACCCCAAGCCTTTCGCCACTGCCCATTTTGTTCATGTGGGCAACCTACAGATTTGGGCTTAGGGTGTCGAAGCCAGCAAGGAAAACAGGGAACCCCATGCATTTCCCAAAAGAAGACACCCGTGGGAATCCACAGAGGTCTGACTTACACAAATCGGCCCAGAATGTAATACCCAGAACCACCAGCAAAGACCCACATGGGAGAAGGGTGCCCAAGGCCAGGGATATTACCGCCGACTTTGCTGGAGCCCTGGCTGCCCTGCGTTACAGCTTCTCCCCACCAAGGAGTCTCGGCAGTGTGCCAATACCTCCCCGAAGGGAAAAGCTGTAATGCAGCCCAGCCGCAACTCCAGGACAGTTGGAGGTGATCTGCCCAGACGGGCCATCCCCACCCACACCACCAACAATCCAGCCCCAGTCTCACCCACCCCACTGACAGTGGGCCCTAACCACAGAATAATAAAAAACAGTACTCACATAACGTTGCAGCTGCTCGGGTAGAAAAAGCTGTAAACAAAACAAAGAACATGTGTTACCTACGGTCACACCAGCAAAATGTAGCCCTCCCCAGGGGCAGATAAGGGGGGGGCTGTCCTGCACTCCTTCCTGGGCTCAGGCGTCCGTTCCTAGGAGCAGATATCTGGTCCCAGGGAGGGCTGCATGACTTGGCACCCACTCCATTGTGGGTGGGGGGGAGGGGGTCAACGCCCCATCCCATTAGAAAATTCCCTGACCCTTTGGGGTGCCCCACCGTCCCTCCCTAAAAAGCGCTCCACCATTTTCATTTTTTTCCTTTGGTAACCCAACTCCCCTTGGTGCAGAGGGTCACATTGGTGTGCCAATCTGGCGCCGGGGTGCCCAAACCTTACTGCCCCACCCACTGGGGGGGCCTGTCCCACCATTTTTGGGGGCCCTCTCCCCCTCACTCCAAATGGCTGGCGGGGGCACCTCATGCAGGCCTCCCCGGCCTCCTACAAACAGCTGCGTGAGGTACACCCCACCTCCATTTGGGGTGGGGGGGAGAGGGCCACCACAAAAGGTGGGGCAGGACCCCCAATAGATGGGGCAGTAGGGTTTGGGCACCCTGGGGACAGATTGTCACACTAATGTGGCCATCTGCACCAAGCAAAGTTGGGTAAACAAAAAAAATAATACAAATTCATAGGCTGCTTTTTAGGGTGGGCTGAGGGGCACCCTAAATTGGCAGCGAATGATGTACTGCAACGGAGGGTGGCCCTCAGCCCCCCCCATCCCAAATGTAGGGCCCCACCTCATGCAACCCTCCCTCGGGGCCCCCTTCCTGGCAGCAGATAGGGGGCCCCACCTCTTGGATCCCTCCCTGGGGTCAGATGCCCCTTCCTAGGATCGCACGCCCTGCGCCCAATCCGTGACCAGCAATGCCTCATATGTGGTGTCCTTGGAAAGGGGAGAAAGTCCCCTTTCCAGGGACACCACTTTTTGATCAATCCCTGGTGGTCCAGTGGGCCCCAGGGCCCAAAACCCCCTCCCACCTCCCACCTCCCCTCGATTTTTTTTTGCTTTTATTTATTTTTATTTTCACCCCTGGGGGCAGTGATTATCTGCCCCCAGGGGTCTCTGGCGCTGTGGCCCCATGCCTTGGGGCCACGGGGGGAGGGGGGCCGCTTACCTAGTAAGCAGCCCCCCCTCCCCCTGCATCACAAACGGATCTGCGTTGATCCACTGGCATTGCTGCCCGCGGATCGCGCGCCCTGTGCCCGATCCGCGGGCAGCAATGCCTCATATGTGGTGTCCTTGGAAAGGGGAGAAAGTCCCCTTTCCAGGGACACCACTTTTTGATCAATCCCTGGTGGTCCAGTGGGCCCCAGGGCCCCAAACCCCCTCCCACCTCCCCTTGATTTTTTTTTTTTTTTTTTTTTTTTTATTTTCACCCCTGGGGGCAGTGATTATCTGCCCCCAGGGGTATCTTGCACTGTGGCCCCATGCCTTGGGGCCACTGGGGGAGGGAGGCCGCTTACCTAGTAAGCAGTCCCCCTCCCCCTGCATCACAAATGGATCTGCGTTGATCCACTGGCATTGCTGCCTGCGGATCGCGCGCCCTGCGCCCGATCCGCGGGCAGCAATGCCTCATATGTGGTGTCCTTGGAAAGGGGAGAAAGTCCCCTTTCCAGGGACACCACTTTTGATCCATCCCTGGTGGTCCAGTGGGCCCCAGGGCCCCAAACTCCCTCCCACCTCCCTCCATCCCTCGAATTTTTAATTTTTTTTAATTTTTTTATTTGCAGTGATCATCTGCCCCCAGGGGTCTCTGCCGCTGTGGCCCCATGCCTTGGGGCCACGGGGGAGGGGGGCCGCTTACCTAGTAAGCAGCCCCTACTCCCCCCGCGTCACAAACGGATCTCCGTTTGATCCGTGAAGTTGCTGCCCACGGATCGAGGCGCCCTGCGCCCGATCCGCGGGCAGCAATGCCACACAATTGGTATCGTTGGAAAGGGGAGAATCTCCCCTTTCCAACGATACCCGCCTCGATCTCCGGCTTGAAATACAGCCGGAGATCGAGGCTGACAAAGAAGGGAACTCACCTTCTTTATCCACCTCAGCAGCCGAAAATGGCTGCTGCGGTGGATTTACTTTCAGTTTCACGCCGACGTGCGGTACGCACGCCGACGTGAAACTGAAGGTAATCCAGCCCCCTGGCAGTGAGGGGGGACCTCCCCCTCACATAGCCCGGGGGTTGGATTACAGTTTTGAGCGATCCCTGCTTTGCATGGATCGCTCAAAACAAGGTGCCGAAAAGGACGAGCTATCTCGTCCTTGGCACTGCGTGTGCACTGTCAAGGACGAGATACCTCGCCCTTTGCACTTAAAGGGTAAATCAATATTGATAATTCGTGCCATCCTGCCAGGTCCCAGCCAACACTATCATTGGGATGCCTCGACCTGTAGGTTAATTTTGTAATTATGGTGTAATTAGAGCTGTCAGGCTAAATGCTATTTTTCCGTATGACTGTAACACTGTATAAGAAACATTATAAGCCGTCTGTAACATTGCAGTGATACCCAAGGGTCTCGGCGTATAACAAATGCAATAAATAAAAATAAATAAATAAAATCAACAAAAATGCGGTGTGCTGGTGGAGGTGTATGTTCAGGCATTAGCTGTCAATAGCTACTAGAGGGTTGTAGGGATACAGTTAACAGCCACAGAGTGTGGAGTATGGCAGGGAGGCAGTGCATGGGTACAACTGGTGGCTCAGAGGCCCGTGTCGGAGATCATAGTGTGGGCAGGTGACTAGTGCATTCTCTCAGTCATCCAGGACTCCAGCAGGCGAGAGGAGGTAGAGAACACAGAACACATGAGGAAGGATCATAAGAGACCCCAGACCCAGAGAAGGGTCACCTCCAGTGCCATTGATTCAGGGAGGCTGTAGCAGAGGGAGGCTCCAGCTGAAGATAAACATCAACCGCCAACTAATTGCTCTCAGAAGTAACTGACCCTGAGGGAGTAGGAAAGGGATGATCAAATACCATGAGAAGGAAGCAAATTGGGAAGATGGAGTTGAAGGAACTGCAACACCAGGAGCCATAAGGCCCTGTGGACAATGTAGAGCGATGGCAATGAACAGTCATAACCACTGGGAGCCAGTGCCATCATCACAGTCTTAGGGAGACACAATACCTGGCACCAAGACAAAAGGACACTCACCACTGTACAGGTCAGGATGTGTTGCAGAGAGAAGAGAGTAGAGGCACAGAAACTGGGTATAGGCCATTGCAGTACCCCACCATAAGTATGACCAGTCCTCTGGAGACACTGAACTACTGGGGGAATCAGAGGAAAGGAGGCATCCCCCTGAGGAGGTGCAGCTGGCATGGTGACCCGTCAGAGATGTGCAAAGAGAAGGCCATTGTGGAGTGCAAGATTGTCACAGGCTATCCGCCATCACAGGTTGGAGCAGGAAGAGGGCCAAGAGAGCCTGGACAGAGTGACATGGAAGGAGTGAGCAGGTGTGGTGATGGGGTTCGTCACAGTGTGGGGTTCGTCACAGTGTGCCGCACATTGTGCGTATGCAGTCTGCAGGTCAACAAGCACGTGTCAGTCCGCCATGACATGGTTCATCCACTGCAGTCATGCAAATGCAGCCAGAACTGCCAGACAACCAACGCACTTCATCCAAGCAACATACACATGACCTGGACACGCATGCATCACCACTTACCAGACATCCCCTCATAGATTGGCAGGTATCCCACGCCTTGGATCTACTCCACATCAATCCTAGCACCTATGATCTCCTGTGGAGTAAGTTCTTCGTCCTCTTCTAGTAACCCACCTCCAGTCACCAGAGTAGAGGCGTAGTTGGCACCCATCTTACCTTTGGCTTGGCGCCACAGGTCATACCAACGCTTCATTGATCAGTAGCTGAGCGCCTCTCATGGCCCAAGGCATTAATAAGGTCAGAGACACACTGCCAGTGGGCTATACACTGGCCAGCCGTATATGTGCTCTCTGCCTGCACAAGCATGTCGTGTTGGTGTACCTGCACATAGTACACGAGGATCTGGAGGTCCACATCACTAAAGCTCCTCTTCCTTGACGTGCAGGTCTCCTGTGCCATGCCTTGGGACTGAGCCTGTTTGCCTACTGCACGCTTTGCCTTCTTAAGAGACTGTGCACACCCCGAGTGGCTGGGACCACTTGGGTAGGAAGGGGCTGCAGCACTGGTGGCCTGGGCTGTGGCATCACACACTGATGGTGTGACTGTAGGTGCCCTTGCAGGTGGCTGTACCTGGGTGCCGGTGCCATGACGCTGGCGTGGGCTGCCTGCGGGGTATGGTCACGGGTGATGAGGGGACCCATGTGGTGGGGGCTGCCTGCGGGGTATGGTCACGGGTGATAGGGGGCTATGTGGTGTGGGCTGCCTGTGGGGTATGGTCGTGGGTGATGGGGGGACCATGTGGTGTGGGCTGTCTGCGGGGTATGGTCACGGGTGATGGGGGACCCATGAGGTGAGGGCTGCCTGCGGGGTATGGTCACAGGTGATGGGGGGCCCATGTGGTGTGGCCTGCCTGCGTGGTTTGTTTGTGACTGATGGCTGCACGTGTCGGCCTTTCAATGTGATTTGGCTGGTGCGACTGGGGAACGCACGGGCCTTTGCACGCGATTTGGCTGGTGCGACCGGGGTATGCGATTACGCTGGGGTGCGGAAGGGGTACACGCAGGCCTTTCCATGCGATTTAGCTGGTGCGACCGGGGTACGTGCAGGCCTTTGCACCCAATTTGGCTGGTGCGACCGGGGCACATGATTTTGCTGGGGTGCGGACGGGGTACGCGCAGGCCTTTGTATGCGATTTGGCTGGTGCGACCAGAGTACCTGATTATGCTGGCGTGCGGATGGGGTACGTGCGGGCCTTTCCACGCGATTTGGCTGGTGTGACCGGGGTACGCAATTACGTTGGGGTGCAGACAGGGTACGCGCAGCCCTTCCCACGCGAATTGTCTGGTGTGACCGGGGTACGTGATTACGCTGGGTTGCGGAAGGGGTTCACACAGGCCTTTCCACACGATTTAGCTGGTGTGACCAGGGTACATGCTGATTTTTCACGCGATTGTGATGGGGGGGCAGTGTGCTGGCCCACGGATGGCACGGGGCCTTGCACCGTATTAAGCAGTTCACTGGCTTTTTCCTGCGCACAGGGGCAAGTTGGAGGCGTTACTGGCGCTGCTTGATGTTCATTGTGCCATGGGTACTGATGCCTTGGAAAATCCATGAATATGCGTGCCGCGCAATTGCTGGTTTGCGGCTGGCGCACACGTGGTGCACGCTCCGTCTCGGCATGCGGCGCTTGCACTACTTCTGCGCTGGATTTCATGAATTGGGGCCTTAGTGTTTTAGCTCCCTGCTGGCTGCTCACCCCTTCACAATCAGCACCCATGCTATTTATCTATCTTTTTTTTGCATAGAACTACTCACCCGGAGGCCTCAGAGCACTGACAGGACAGACAGACATATACACATGGTCGATAGTGATGGTTAACTTTTGACCTCCTTAGTCTTTACCTTTGTGAAAGAGAAATGTCTTTAAACTCTTTTTAAAGAGGGAAAGAGAAGGATAGGCAGGGCATTCCACATCATGGGCGCCCTGACATCAAAGCTGGTCCGTCTGATCTATTTTAGACTGAAGCGAGGGCATGCCAGGGTTCCGCTTTTGTTAGATCTCAAGGTACGCCTTGAAGGAGCCTTTTGAATGCGTGAGCAGAGGTACAGGGGGGAAATTACCAAAACAGGCATTTGAGCAGAAGGGAGTTTGCCTTGTGCTGCACTCTATGCTCTACCGGGAGCCAGTGTAGTTTCCGTCAAGCCTCTGATACATGCGCTCGCTTCCCAAGCCCACATACCGTGCGCACCACTCCATACTGCACCATTGGCAGTTTTTTAATATTTGCCTGTGAGGTGCAGACCACCAAACCTTTGCAGTAGTCAAGCTTTGCATTCACAGTAGCAAAGGCCGCTACAGCCCTATTCTGTTCCGACAGGTAGGCCTTTATCAGCCATAGCAATTTGTTCATGTATGAGCATGAAGCATTTAGATGTGCTACATGCTTATTAGAAGTACGTTGTGAGTGTAGCTAAACTGCCAGTGTTTTTTTTTTAAAACTTCTTTTTATTATTTTCATCGTTATAATCAAAGACAGGGGAAAGAAAAAGAAACAAACACAAACCAAGAACAGCATCAAACTAAACACCCTCCCACCATAGCAGCAATGGATCACCCAGTCCAACCGTATCCCCCGCCACACATTAACCGTAAATGTCCAAGAGCTTAAGTTTTGGGGCACCATTGCTCCCTGAATTCCCCTTTCAAGTAGGCCAGTTTCTCTCCCCAGTCTGCCGAGAAATTCTCCAGCTTGTTATTAACTGCATAAGATGCCCATTCCATCGAGACTATATCCCACATTTTCCTTAACCACTCTTGCTCCGTCGGGATTGTGGGGCTCTTCCACCTCTGAGCGATGAGGGCCATCGCAGCCAACGTGAAGATAACTTTTGCCTTGGTTCCACCCTTCCCCTCCTCCTCGCCCCCCAACCCTCTCTTTCCCAGTAGAATCTCGCGTGGGTCCTGATTGGCTCCCTCCCCTTGCGACTGAGAGAGGGCCTGCGCGACCCCGCTCCAGAAAGACCTGATGACAGACAATCCCACCATATGTGGGCAGCTGATCCCACTTCCCCACATCCCCTCCAACATTTCGCCTCAGTCGCCGGGTACATCGCGTGTAGGCGAGCCGGAGTATAGTGCCAACCATACAAATATTTATACCAAGCCTCTTGCAGCTGAGTCGCCCTCGCCACCTTTGGGATCATCTTCCAAAGCCTCTCCTAGTCCTCTTGTCCCATACTGAACCCCGGCTGCTGCTGCCAGCTCCTTATGTACGCCCAAGTGTTTTCCGGGCATGCATACTCTAGTTGTCTATACAGATCTGAGATTAACCCCCTGGACCCCTCATGAGTGGTGAGAACCCGCCCAAATGCGTGAGTTCCCGCGTCACAGCCTTCCTTATTTCCCCAGACATTACCCAATGCCTAATCTGGAAGTATCAATGTCTCTCCCGTTCCCTCACCCTAAACTCCTGCTTGCATTCCTCCAACGTTTTCACCCTTTCACCACTAAACATATCCCTCAAGGTTCTACAGCCCCCTCTCTCCCACTGTATGAATGCCCCTTGCTCCAGCCCCGGTGTGAAGTTCCCATTATTGAAGATTGGGGTGAACAGAGACGGGAAGGTTGTGATCCCCCGCTTCTCCACTGCCCTGTCCCTGTCATCCACCACTCCCTTCGTAATCACACTTAAGTATATATGGGCTGGCCTTAGTCTGCGCGGGAGTCACAGTACTTCCCCCAAATGGTGCCGAGCTACAGCTCTATCCATTTTTACCCAGTGCTTAAGAAAAACCATTCTCTGATTACCCTTAGTTGAGCTGCTTCATGATAACGGCGAAAGTAAGGGAATGCCAAGCCCCCCCTACCTCTGGAAGCCACTAACAGCCGCCTGGACAAACGCTGCCTCTTGCCCTCCCAGATGAACTCTTTTGCCGCCTTATCTAGTCTCTTGAAGAAACTTTCCGGGACTGGAAGGGGGATAGCTTGGAAAAGATACAGTACCCGGGGAAGCACCACCATTTTGAGGACGGCACCCCTTCCCAACCAGGACGCCCCATCTTCTTAAATCTTTCTTGATTGTTAACAACAAGGACTCATAGTTGGCCATACCAGCCCGCCAGAGAAGGTGTAATCCTGACTCCCAGGTAGCGCAGCACAGTGGGGCTCCACTTGAACGGGGAAATCGCCCACGTCTCTTCCGCCTCTTGCTCCCCTAGGGACAAATTCATAAGCTCAGATTTCTGAAAATTGACTCGCAAACCCGATAGCTCACCAAAATTGGTCAGTAGTTCTATGATTGCCCTAATGGAGACCTTAGCGTTCATGAGGGTGAGTAACATGTCATCGGCGAAAGCCGCTACTTTATGCTGCCTCCCCCCAAATGGTATTCCCTGGATCTCCTCCACCTCACGAATATGGCCAGAAGTAGTGGCTCCAGATATATTGCGTAAAGTAAAGGGGAGAGGGGGCACCCCTGCTTCGTCCCTCGCCCCAATCTAAACGGCTGGGACATCTCCCCGTTCACAAGGATCCGCGATGTGGGATTCCTATAGTTAGCTGAAACCATTTTTATAAAACAAGAGGGTTGGGCAAAAAAGCCAAGTGGGACACTGCGCTTGCAGTATTGGTTGGTATTAGATGGAGGGCAGCAGGTGACTGGGTTTGTGTGGGTATATTGCCCATATACACCACTGTGAGATCAAGTTAAGAAGGAGTGTTTCCAGTCTCACTGCGCCAACACATACAAATTTAAGACACTGCTTAGTTTGCAGTTTTATTAGGTGAGTATGGTACAGCCTAACACGTGTTTCGAGCAACACTGCTCTTCCTCTGAGGCTTGGATTGATTGTTGAACATACGTGATTACGTATTGTAGATGTACTGAAGGTACAACCTTGTTATATTCCTCGCAATTGCGGAAAGCTACCCAGTTAATATATCGGACCACCGGGTCGGATATATTAACTGGGTAGCTTTCCGCAATTGCGAGGAATATAACAAGGTTGTACCTTCAGTACATCTACAATACGTAATCACGTATGTTCAACAATCAATCCAAGCCTCAGAGGAAGAGCAGTGTTGCTCGAAACACGTGTTAGGCTGTACCATACTCACCTAATAAAACTGCAAACTAAGCAGTGTCTTAAATTTGTATGTGTTGGCGCAGTGAGACTGGAAACACTCCTTCTTAACATTTTTATAAAACCCATACCCAGGCCCATCCTTTCCATCACCTGGAATAAGAACGACCACTCCACCCGATCAAACGCCTTTTCGGCGTCAAGCGCCAAAAGGACCTCCGGAGTGGACGTCTTACGCGATTTCTCCACCAGGTGGGCCACCCTTCTGATATTATCGGCGGTTTGCCTCCCCACGACAAAGCCTGACTGGTCCTGGTCGATCAAAAAGGGTAGATGCCTTTCCAGGCTCTTCGCCAGAATTTTGGTGAAGATCTTTGCCTCTGTGTTTATAAGGGCAATGGGACAGTATGAAGTACATTCCTCCGGGTCCTTCCCTACTTTGTGGATGAGAGAAATGTTGGTCTCCTCCATCGAAGGAATAATACCACCCCCCTCACCAAATGTGTTAAACAATTGCGTTAGGTGCGGAACCAAGAGGTGGGAGAAAGCCCTATAGAAGGAGGCCAGGTAGCCATCAGGCCCGGGAGCCTTGCTGAGGGGAAGCGTTGCTATTGTGGCCCTAACCTCATGCTCTGTAATAGGTCGGCCCAAATCCTTGCCTTCCTCTCTGGATAATCGCGGGAGAGGGAGACCCCCCCAGGAACTCTTTCTGCGGCTGTGTGTGTGGGCGTTGTGAAGAGTACAGCGCTCCGTAAAATTCTTCCAACCTCCCCTTTATCTCTTCGGCCTGAGTGAGCCTCTTTCCCCCTCACCTTTAATTGCTGTTATAACCTTCTGCTCCCTTTGCCCCTCAGAAGGCGAGCTAGGAGTGAGTCTGTTTTGCTGGCCTTAGCGTCGAATTTTTGCCTGACCCTGAGCATAGCCTCTTCCGCTTTTTTAGTCCGCAAGATCCCCAGCTGGCCTTCCGCCAACCTATATTTCCTATATGTCTTCCTAGTAGGGGTCTCCCGTACCCGCGCCCTGGCCACTTCAACCTCATTTTCCAGCTGAGTTTCCAGGCCTCTCAGTAATCTACTTCTCTCTGCTTTCATAGCGATGATTTCCCCCCTCAAGGTTGCTTTAAAGGCATCCCACCTCACACTCTGGCTTGTGTCCCAACTGTTGTTCCTCTCGAAGAAATCACGGATTCTGTCTCCTAGCTCCTCTTGCAATGCCTGATCCCTCAAGAGCTCCCCCGGGAACCTCCAACTCCATACCCCCGGCCTACGCCTCCCGAGCCGCAAAGCCATTTGCACAACCTTGTGGTCTGCTATCCCTAGTGGGCCCACCTCCACATCCTCCACCCCCCACCAGGCTGGCAGAGATCCAGATGTAATCAATTCGGGACTGTGTTCTATGGACATCTGATAGAAAGGTAAATCCCTCTTCCTTGGGAGATGCAACAGCGCCTCCCTGTTCCCTTTCATGTCGGGACCGGTCCCCCTTCCTATCCCAGGCAAGATTAAAGTCCCCCATCAATATCACCTGTCCCCTAACAAAAATCTCTAAAATGCCCAATGTTTCCCGCAAGAATTGGTCCTGGGCCACATTGGGGGCGTACACCGAGGCAATAGTATATTGAGACCCCATTATCTGCCCCCTCACCATAATGTATCTCCCATTGCTGTCCCTGTGGATATCATGGGGTCTAAAGTTAACTCCCTTCCCAAAAGCCAAGGCGACTCCCCCCATCTTCGTGTGGCCTGATGCAAACAATATCAGTGGGAAGCCCCTCAGGCGCAGGCGACCCTGGTCCCGCTTTAATAAATGTGTCTCTTGCAACGCCAGCACATCTGGCTTTTGAGACTTAGTGAACAGCTCCAGCTTTGTTTGTTTGAGAGGGGAGTTCAGCCCCCTCACATTATGCGTTAGCCACCTGAATACCGTGTTAAGGAGCAACTTGCCAGCCGCGCCCCCATTTTGCCCTTACCGCACCTCCCCTTCCCCTCCTGCGGGGGTACACACACCCTTCCCTTCCTTCTGCCCCTTTTCATTTCATTCTGCCCAGCTCAGAGCTCCATCCTCCTCCATTGGCAACCACAGTGTCCCCAATCCCCCCTACCATCCCTCCTCCCCCTCTCTCCACCCATAAACCCCAACTGTGGGTGAGACCAACCCCTTCCCCTTTTCCCCCTACCCAGCTCCCCCTTTCTCTTGGTCTGTCCCGCCCCCCCTCCCCAGCCTAGGGCTAGAACACTCCCTCCACCCCCACTCAACCAGAGCAAATGCCCCCTCCTTTCCTTTCCCCCTACCGGGCCTCATCGCCCTTACTGATCCCAATATGTTGCGCCCCCTGTCCCCAAGCTCCTCTGCCACCCTTAAGGGTCCACCACCCCTTACGCATTGTGGTCCAAGTCAGGTGCCCCCCTATTGCCATTTCCACCCACCACCCCACTCCCTCCGCCTTCCTGCGGGGAGCTGCTGTTCTCTCTCGGGCCTTCCTCCTCTTGTCTCCCACTGTGGACCACTCCCACGGCCTTTGCCTTGGCCTGTTGCCTATGGCTCGCCCTGCACCGCTTGAGGGGTCCTCATCCAAGTCGATCCGCAGCGCAGTAGCCCCCTCCTGGACAGTCGTTATCTGTTTCTGGGAGCCTTCCCAATCGAATAGCAGGCCAAATGGAAATGTCCACTTGTAGCGAACACTGCGCTCTTTCAGCACCGGCGCCATCTGTCTCCGCTTGATTAGGGTGATATTTGCCAAGTCTTGATATAAAGCTATCTGTTGGTCTTTGTACACTATTGGTTCCTTTTTCCGCGCCGCCTGGAGAACCGCCTCTTTTGTGTGTATCTAGCAAAAGCGGCGAGTACGTCTCTCGGTCTTGGGGCGGGCCCCTTAGCAAGCCTGCCAACTCTATGGACGCGATCCAACTCAATGGTGTCCGGACTCGCTTCTCCTAGAATGTCTGCGAAGTAGCCCTGAATTTCCCATTTCAGAACCTTGGCCGAGACTGACTCTGGTAATTGCTTCACCCTTATATTGATTCTTCTCAACCTGTTTTCGACGTCCTCCACCTGAATCTCCAGGTTCTGGGTCGCCACATCAAGGCGCTCTATGGCTTCACTATTGGCGGTCATATCCTTTTCTATTTCCTGGAGACCCCTTTCCAGAAGATCAGTCCTTTCTCCCAATTGCCTCAGGTCCCGCTTGATCTCCCCGAGAGCCTCATTAAGGTCTGCCCTCATTAGCTGAAACTGATCTTGGAATGTCTTTGCCAAGTTGGTATGTAGCACCAACTCCCAGTGTTTTAGCGTGTCGGGCAACAGGAATGATATTACCCCAATTGGAAAGTGGCTGTATTGAGGATCCATTTTCTTTTGCCTTGCACCATTTCCAATGATCAGCAGCTCAGTTTTCTCGTTATTTAGGGCTAACGAGTTCTGTGCCATCCATGTCTGAATTGCTGAGAAGACGTGGTGTTGTCCGCATAGTTGGTGAAATGCACACCCAGAGTGTCTAGTAGATTGCATAGGGATCTGATACATATGTTGAACAGTAGGGGGCAAAGACACGATCTATGTTGTATGCCGCAGTTAAGGAGTATAGGAGAGGATTGCGTGTGATATTTTGTTACTCTTGCTTGTCTCCGAGGAAGGATTTAAACCATTTAGGGGCGGTCTCTGTGTATTTCCCTATTGTGGCTAGGCCATCCACCAGCATCTCATGATCCACCAGGTCAAATTCAGCTGACAGGTCGAGCAGGAGGAGTAGTACAATTTGGCCTTTGTCAACGATTTGTGTTCTTCGACATATTCACAATATTGAAGACAAGCGGTTTTGTCAGGGATCTTCAGTAAGAGTGGTACATTTGTTATGGATACAAAATTGGAGGCTACAGTTGGATCTAGGTAATCCTTTTTTAGAAGAGGGGAAATCCATGCTTCCAGCAGGCAATTGGGAACTTGTGCTTCAGAGAAAGACACGTTAATTAGGTTTGCTACCCATGGCAGCAGTGGGATGCGATGGTCTTTAAACAGAGGTGCGGGAAAGGTGTCACCTATGCAGGAGACTGGTTTAAGGGTTTGCACAATGTTTTAAACCTCTAACTTAATATTTCCGTAAAGAACAATGGAGTCACAGGGTCCGATGATTCAGCCATGTCCGATAGAGGGTGGGTTTCCGTAATATGCCCTTCGAGTAGTGCTTGGGGTTCAGTATTTTGCTTTTTCAGAGTATTGCTATACGTTTAGCGATAGCATTTTGGTGGCAAGCCACTTTTCTAGAGAACTCATTCTGAATGCTCTGACACCATTCATCATTCACCAGGAAACTAGGTTCTTTGGACTTTTCTTCCAATTCATGCAGGATAGAGAATAGCTCACAAGAGATAGATTTGGCAGTGGTGATTTGGTCATTGAAATTAGTTTGCTTGGCTTTCAGAATAGCCTCTTTATATTTTTTAACTGTTATTTTGTATGTTACAAGTCTGGCAGCAGACAGGTTTTTTCTCCAGCTCTGTTGCGCTGCACATTTGTCTTTTCTGAGTGTGATTATCCCAGTGTTGAACCAGTAATTGTGCTTAGATACTTTTTGGCCTTGAAAGGGCGTAAGGGGGTCATAGTATCGAAGGCTGGTATTGGTAATTGTTCTAAATTGCTTGGTGAGGTTCCCTAGTATAATGTCACTGGCCATGATGGCCAGTTGCAAGAGAAGCACAGAGGAAAAAGCAGCAGAGTTTACTTTCCTGGTGTTTCTGATCATGATATGTTGCATTGCCTCATGGGGGCGGGGGTTCAGGGCGTGTGTAGGAATTGTAACAAGCTGCATACAGTACATTCAGTAATGACACAGCATCCAGGTCCATAGGATCATTTTCCCAGAGATTAAAGTCCCCTGCTACAAGAATATGGGAGGATGACTACAGTGAAGCACCCAAGATAGCAGCAGTTGTTCCTCAAGCTCTGCTGTTTTCCTGGGATGCCTGTAAAGTATTAGTATGCTCAGGCTGAATGTGGTATAATATTCAGTCTGACCATCATTGATTTTAAGTTATCAAATTCAACGTGGTAGTACTGTGAATTTTTAAGTGGTCCATATAAATCAGCACCCCCCCCCCCCGTTCTGGATCCCCACCAGTCTGCACGTAGGATGTTATAGCCATCTGGGGTGGCAGCAAGCGTGGCATGGCTTGCCAACTCCTGCAACCAGGTTTCCGTAAAACGAATATGTCAACCTGTGACTTGAGGACATAGTCTGCAATTTGATTAGCGTGGCAGACAAGGGATCTAGTATTTAGTATGGCAGCTTTCGGATATGTTTGAGCTACCAATGTTGGATTGGTATTAGAGACTTCAGTTGCCTGTGTGGGTGATATGATATATGATATGATATGATATGACATGACATGATATGATATGATATGATATAATATAATATATGATATGCCATTTATAACGCGTGTATACACAAGTGTTTCAAGGTGCGACGAGGCAAGGGAGGGGGAACAGAGGGAAGACAGAGACAGCGATCCTACTAGGCCAGGTGTCATTCTGATCACGCAAGTGCATGGGAAGGGGGAAAGGGGAAAGTGCAAGGGGGAGGGGACAGTGCCGTACATGGGATAATAGAATAAATAAACAATAAGTTAAAGTACAGCCAGCTGGTGGCAAGTGCAAGGTTAAGTGCAGACATCAGGTATCAAGTGCTGATAGTGGGACTGTAGGGATACAGAAAAAAAACAGTCCCCAAGTGCGGGGGTTCCCAGGAAGGCAGTGCAGGTTTGCGACTGGTGGGGGAGGGGACCAGGGCCCGAGATCAGAGGGTGGTCAGGTAACCAGTGCAGTTTCAGCCAGGAAAGTCAGCAGGGGAGAGGAGGAGAAAAAGCAGAAGCAAAGAGAAAGGTTTTGAGGTGCTTCCGGAACCCCAGAAGATTCTCCACAAGTTTCAGGGAGGCAGGGAGGCTGTCCAGAGGGAGGCCCCAGATGAAGAAAGAGATCTACCAGCAACTCGTTGTTTGGAGAAGGGACTGACCATGAGGGAGTTCGAGGCGGATGAGCGAAGAGCTCGAGAAGGAAGATATTTAGGAAGAGAGAGTTGAAGGTATTGAGACTCCAGGCCCCAAAAGGCCTTGTGGACAATGCAGAGGGTTTTAAACTTAATCCTCGCAGCCACTGGGAGCCAGTACAGAGATTTCAGTCCTGGAGAGATACAATCCCTGGGCTTGAGACCAAGGACAAGTCTTGCAGTCCTGTTCTGGATGAGTTGCAGAGGGTGGAGAGTAGAAGCAGGCAGATTTAGAAAGAGGCTGTTGCATTAGTCCAGCCTAGAGAGAACCAGAGCTCTAGAGACAGTGAGCTTCTGGGGGAAGGAGAGGAAAGGAAGAATACGTCTAAGGAGGTGCAGCTGGTAGTGCGATTTCTTAGAGACGTCAGATATGTGAGGAGAGAAGGAGAGTGTGGAGTCGAAGATGACCCTGAGGTTTTTTGCCTCACAGGTGGGAGCAGGAAGAGGGCCAAGAGAGGCCGGCCAGAGAGTGACAGGAAAGGAGGGAGCGGGTGTGTCAATGAGGAGAATGTCAGTTTTACTGACATTAAGGCAGAGATTATTGGCGGCACACCACCCCTGGTTGGCGGCCAGACAGTCAGAGAAGAGAGAGGGAGAAGAGGTGGCTGTAGGTGGCCTGAAAATGAGCTGAGTGTCATCCGCATAGCACTGGAAGTTGGGGCAGAGCGCTGCAATGCAGTGGGCAAAGAGTGCCAGGTATTGGTTGAACAGCCAGGGAGAGAGGCTAGACCCCTGGGGAACACCACAGGTAGAGATAGAGATAGAGGAGAGAAAGGACCCAAGTTGAACCTGGGGGGTCGATCAGAGAGGAAAGAAGCAGGTGCTTTTGCCAATAGGTTCCCGCTTAGTATGTTGGGCATGGGGGTATTTGTTTTGCTTGATGGCAGAACTATCGAATGATGAATGGTGGGTTGTGCCACAGCTGGGAGGATCGTGGTTTGTTTGATGGGAGAAGTGCATTTAGGATGTTTTTTTATTGACATTGTGTAATATTGGGGTCACATCGAAAACATCTCTAAGTAGCGTTATATCTTTTGTTGTCATTCACAATGGTTGGTTTCTAGCGCATTGTCCATGAAATATTCAATATTAGCAGTGTTTTCTATTTTAAGCAGTGTATTGCGACTGGATAGTTATTATAGTTGGTGCCTACTCAGTAATGCGGCAGGGGAGCTCACCTTGCTATCCGTGGCTTGTTTATTTTATTTTATTTTATTTTTGTATTTGTAGAGCGCACTACAGCCCACGGGCATTTAGGCGCTATAAGGAGACATAAGAGGGCTTAATTCAGGGTTACAAGGAATGCCGCCCAACAGCGTAATACTTGGTACAGAAAATGTTGTTACATAGTCAATAGTTACTTTACAGAATACAGAACAAAGAAGCATTATAAGGAAGTAAGCAGAAATAAGCAGAACACAGTAGGCCAGGCCCTTTATACAAAGAGCCTCGTTTTGATGGCCTTCCTGAATGCTGCATGAGATTCGATCATTCTGATCTGGGCTCGGAGGGTGTTCCAGAAGGTCACAGCCATGGTAGGGAAGCTCGTTCTGCCTGCACGCACTCTGCGTGTGGGAGGAACAGTGATACGGTTGCATTAGGCAAATCTAGAGGGTCTGGATGATGCGTTTTTAGTGATCCTTTGTGCTAGGTGCAGTGGGGCAAGGCCATGGAGACATTTGTGAGTCAGTGCTAGGGCCTTGAACACAATCCTTTCCTTGACTGGGAGCCAATGCACTTGCCTCCTGATCCTGGAGATGTGATCCCTTCGTGATATGCCACATGCAGGTGAGGCGCTCCCAATGCCTCCCGGACAAAACCGGCACAAACTGGGCACACATGCCGGTGCTCACGTGCCTAGTTAGGTACTAAATACCCTGTGTGCGCTGGGAACAGTAGTTTTCTGTGAATCTGTAACGTAATCTTGAGATACTGCGACACACCAGCGGCTAAGGGAAAACAAGCAGGCAGTGAGAAATGCGAGAGAAAATAAAACGGCAACAATTAAAGGTTGGTTGTTGCAAGAACACACTATGACAGTGTTATTTGAACATGATTATAGCCCTGAGCAGACTATCCAGTGGTCACAAGTAACAGACCACAGTCCTTGGAGCACAATGAGAAGCAAACCATAAGAAGCACAGCAATACAACTATGGTCCTGGATAAAAAGTATGTCATTCACAGAGAGCAGAGAGAGAGAAATACTGTTACAAGTTCCTGCTTTTTTCATTCTTGCCGGTATTGCAACTCTTTGTTGTTTGTGCTAAAGTAAACACCTAAAATAACTTATCCAGTCCCCAGTGGTCTCAATTTGGAAAGTTTATGATTGCCTTTTTTATAAGCTTTCCTACAGAGCACAGGAAGGAAGCAATGGGGAATGGTAGATAGTGGAAAAAGAGAGTGAGAGGAAGGATGGCAGGAAAGTTGAGCGGTAAAAAAGCTGAGAGGATGGGAAGAAAAACATGGAGAGAGAAAGGAAAGGAGGGGTGGAGGAAGGTTAAAAAGGAGAGCATATGGAAGGAACCAGGAAAGTAAGGCAGGAAGATGAAAGGGAAGTAATGGAGGAAGGACAAGAAGGTGAAAGGAAAGAGCGGGTTAAAGCGAGGATGGAAAGGATGAAGGGGCCCATCTCGTCCCATCTCACAACTTCTCGCTCTTCATCTCCAAATCTGCCGCTGCAGCCAGACTCAGCCTCCTTAATATCAGGAAAATCCATCATCTTCATCCTTTCTATACTGCTAAATAGCTAATCTCCTCCTTAGTCATTTCTATATCTGATTACTTTGTCAGTCTCCTCTATGCCATTCCCAACTATGCTTTTTCACCTCTGGACAAAGTCCTCAACATCACAGTCCGCACACTTTCCAGGCTTTCTCGCTTTTCCTCTCACTCCTCTGCCCATTGCCGACTGGCTATCTATGAAACAAAGAACTAAGTTTAAACTTCTCATCATCTTCAAAACTATTAATTGACTGGCCACATCCTACCTGTCTGCTCATCTCACTCCACACTCTCGGCCTCACTTGTTACGATCATCCTTGGCTCACCTCCTTGCCCCTACTCAAGGCCCTGGTGCTCCCTTTTGTTTCTGTTTTCGCCCTCTTCTCACTCCCCTACTCTGGAATGGTCTTCCTTTCCCTCTTCATAATCCTCCCACTCTAGCACTATTGAAATTCAACCTCAAGAAGAAGAAATCAGATGTATTCGGCATAAGCCACTTAACAGTTAATTACAACATAAAAAACACACAGACAGTATTACAATTTTAAAACCCCTACGCCTTTTAGAATACCTGTAACATTTTTCTAAAGATCTTCCTAGCCTTTTAAAGGCCGCTTTTACAAACATCTAATACAAAATGTGTATCATTAAATTTCATAAACAGTCTCATTTCTTCACTGGTCTCCCTAATTTTTTTTTAATGAAAACTCTTTCTAAGCAATTGCCTTTTAAGGTCATGTAAGGTAGGGCAGATCAACAAAAAATGTAAAAGATTTTCTACGCAGCAAGACCCACATGCACATTCCTTGTGACCCCTCAACCAGTTCATTCTTTCTAGTAAAGGTAACACATTTACACAAATCATTAAAATGATCCTCCTGTGCTCCGGAAATCTGAAACGGCTTACAACGCTCCTGTTGGCATTGATGGTAAACTGCACATTTACTTCAACGTGCTTGCATGTTGTAACTGTACTGCCTTGTCTTTAAGTGTTCTGTTAAATGCCTCCAGGTTATTGACCTGGTTAAGTGCAATGCCCCACGTCCTCTCCAGCATAACCCCATCTTCCAACCACGAGTACTTCTTCTGTGCTGGGGCAGGCTTATTTCGGTCACCACATTTAACCAGTTTGGGTTTTTAATATCTAATCTGTTATTTTTGACAAAAGTCTCCAAAAATCTGCATTCAGCGAGGACTGCAATACTGTGCACCCACTGCTCAAAACTTAGAGCATCTCCTAGTGTGCTTGGTGCTTGGGCACAGGCCAGATGCGTTCCTTAGAAAGTCATTTTGGGCTGCGTCCAGTCTTGAGCATTCAGTGTAATGCAGATGCGTGGACTTTGACCTCGATCACCTTTAAGTATTTTTCCAAGCTTTTCCCCCCAAATACGTAATATAATCATAGCAGAAGTCTACAACTTGTCTGGATCCTCTTTGCCATCATTTTAATATGATGCGACCAACTAGTATTCCTGTAGAACTAAATGCCTAGCTACTTATATGAATCGGTTACATGTGATTATAACGAATTGACAAATAACGAATGCAATTTTACAGAGAAAAAATAACTATACATTTTTTTTAATTTAGGGGGTTTTCATTTGGGAGGTTCCCCCCAAACCCTCTGTTTACTCACGCTGCTTACCCCAACCCAAACAACCGCCCACACCTTTTAACCCCTTACCCTCAACCCCTATATGTATAGCATTCTGTATTTTATTAGGTAACATTGCATTTGTTATTTCCTATAATCACTGCGTACCATTTGAATCCTCTACTGTGAGGTTAACTTTGTTTATTGACCATACAAAGTTTGATTTACTATTTCCAAACGCCACTATCTTTGTCTTTCCCAAGTTCAGTTCCAGGCCATGCGCCACAAAGAGTCTAGCTGCATAAACCAAGCTGTGTTCTAGTCCTCTCTGTGTGAGGTCGATCAGGGCCGTGTCATTGGCATACAGTAACACACCATACCTAACCCCATTTCTGACTGGTGGGTTCGTATTTGCCAAGGAATTATAGAGGTTAGAATCCGACGGAAAAAGAATAAATAATAAAGGAGCAAGATGGCACCTCTGCCTGCCATTCCTTGGTATAACCGTGGCCTCTGACGCTGATGGTTCAGCATACAGAAGTTGAATAAGTTGAAGTAGCCCATCAGGTATCTCCACCCTATTCAGTTTCCCCCATAAAATAGCCCAATTGTGTGAATCAAATGGTCTTGCAAGATCCAAAAATGCAACAAACACAAGGCTCTCTCTGATCTTGGCATATTTTTCGATGGTTTTATTCTGAATAATGCATGGATCCACCGTGCTACATCTCTTTCTAAAGCCTGCCTGCGTATCCGGAAGAATGCTATTGGTCTCTGCCTATTCTTCCAACCATAAGAAGATACATTTTGAGAACATTGTGCAGGAGCTGATGAGAAGAGAAATAGGTCACTAGCATTGCAGATCGCTGCTTGCTTCTTTTTTAAAGAGCGGAACAATCCAACTCCTTTCCCATGAGTAGGGGAGTGTCTGTTCGCTTGCTATTGCATTAAAACCCCTACTATTGGCGTCGCTGCTTTTCCCTCCTTAGCTGCTAGCAGGGAAGTGGTGATCTCCTCTACTGTAAAGGCTAAGCTGACAGTGCCGCAATTTCGCTTGCCTGTCTTAATGGCATTTTCTGACATGGCTTTGAATAGAATACCCATAAAGTGCGATTTCCAGACCTTGGGAGTAATTGCACTCGCATCGCCGTTTCCTTTCTCTTTAGACCCTTTTGTTACCAGTCTCTAGAACTCCTTGATGTTATTTTCTCAGACTCTTTGTGACAACTGTGCTTTTTACACCTGAACCATTAATTTCTTCACTTCACAGAAGCCTTGCAGCCAATGCAGGTAGGCCTGCCATGATTGTATAACTGAATAGCCAAGATTTCCTTTTGTAGAGCTTGACATGTGTCGAGCACGCCTTTTGTTCACTTTATTACACCGTCTGCCCCAAATCAGGAAACAACATGTCTACCCTCTTGCCCTACTCTCCCTTCAGCCGTGACACACACAAAGGAAATACACAAAAATGTCGCCCTCAATACTGCGCTCCCGGGGGTTGCAGGGGTGTCCCCCGCTCTCCTTGGGTGCAGTAATGGGAGTCGGGAGTTGCAGGGGTGTCCCCCGCTTACCATTGTGGTAAGCAGGGGACAAGAAAGTAAAAAAAAAGAATTAAAAAAAAGCACCTTGCGGCATCAGCTCCGACCCACGTAAGTGGGAGGAACCGACACCGCAGGGATAGCGGGGAGTCTGGGGCACACATAGAAGTGTACCGCCGTAAAGGTAAGTGTGGTGGGGGTCTGTTCGGGGAATGAGGGTGGGGGGCATGGGTAAAGTGACCTATTTGATCACTGCGCCGTGCCGTAATTGGCATCGACATTATCGTTGGCGCAATTTTGGGCGGCGCAGTGATCACATCGATTTCACACAAATAGCATAACATCCCACATGCAATTGCAATCTAAATCATTCACAATCAATATGCTTTTTATCAGCAATTAAAATACAGCCATGAAAACATCAAAAATAGAGTACAAGCCCTTTAAAAATCTAAAAAGCGACATTTAAAAAGGTGCACCCGTACAGTACATGCTAAACAAGAATGCTATTGAAGTTTTAGTTGGTGACACATTTTGAGAGCAGAGCGCATAAAATATAAAAGTGCCTGCACGCTATGGGAGTTAAGGCTAGTAGTAGATAAAAGAAAGCTGAGCGGCATTGAGTAAATCCAAACTCTTTCAGACTGGGAATCAGAGTGACCCTGCTAAGCTCTTTAGATTGTGGACAAAAATAATAAATTGACTTTTAGATTCAATGGGTGTCGGGAGAAAATCCATACTGGCTCAAAGTGAACCACAATTTTACCATAATTGCATTTAAGGGAAAACTATTAAAATGAAGCTGTGTTATTACTGCCCAGTGCCTGGCAAAAGGGGACCAAGTCAAGTACAGTTGATAATTAAAAAAACTGGTTATGAAAGCATGAAACCTATTAGACTTTTTTGCAGTTCTTAGTCCTTGTGGCGCTCAATAAACATATTCCTTATAGAAGTCTTAAATTTTCCAAAACTCACTTTATCTAGTGTGGTGAAAAGTGAAACATGACCAATGGAACAGTTGACACTCACACTGTTTAGGTCCCCTTCCACTTAAAACAACCAGGGAAGATATTGAGTCCGAGAGAGGTGGGCTCTAGGATCGAACACTCCTGTGCTAAGCTTAATATTTGATCTGCTGGTTTAGATGGTACTGTGCAAGGTCACAGGTAGGAAGTGATGAACCCTACACCTCTTGTAAGTAAAATATTAAGAGATCCTGCATTGGATCTTGTGATTACAAAGATATACACGCATTGTTTCATGCAAGTGTAAATCTTTGTAGTCACAAGATCTAGTGAAAACTTATTGCTGCCAGGTAACCAGGATCTCTTAATAAGATATTGAGTCCGTTCACTAGCCCATAGTGACTTTACAATAAGTTGCGCAATCTTGGCTTACTCGCTCCCCAGCAATTTTAACAAATCAATCTGCTGTAAATAAAAGCTCTCTTCTGAAAAACCAAGCCCCAAGTCCACATGACAAGAAATAATTCTAATGTTTGCACATTTTGTATTCAAGCATGTCGCTGGCAATGGCAGAAGGTTTGTTGGGCAGGCCCGTATCTAAGTAAAAACAAGGGTGAGTGCCAAAGGAGTGCTATGTTTTCACGATCACTTATGTTGTGTTGGGAAGGAAATGTACCTCTCCCCCCCGCCTAGGCGCTTTAGAGTAAGGTGAATCCCATACTTGGACTGGCTTTACAAACCCTTCTACTGCCTACATCACCTTTGTAATATATATATATCTCACCCCCATTCCTAGGAAGGACAGTGGAACCTTGTCCCGCTGAAGGTATGTGGGATTCTAAAAACATATCACTTCTTGTTTTACTACCCTAATGCCTATGTTTCTTTTGAAACCAGTAACCTCCCTGTTTATTAGTCTAGTGCCCTATTTACTGCAGTTGTCTTTTTTGTACACAATATCAACTGACCAATTTCTCAAACTTCTCTCTCTGCCCGCAAACCATCCGTCTACCCACTCGACCCCTGCCGAGCCGCAACCCTTAAAGAAGTATTCACTTCTACCTGTGCAGGAGAATACGCAAGAACCATCATAAATTACTCCCTCTCATCGGGAATCTTTCCCGATGCGTTCAAAACTGCTCATGTCAAGCCTCTTCTAAAAAAAACTCCCTCGACCCTCTCGAGCCCAAAAACTACCGCCCCATCTCAAACACCAGGTTCCTTGCTAAACTCATTGACCGAACCACTTACTCCCAACTAAATGCCTTTGTCGAAGCCAACAATCTCCTAGAACCTGCTCAATCAGGTTCAGACCCCGATACAGAACCGAAACCACCCTAACCTCAATCTGGGATGACCTAAAAACACTGCAGACTCTGCGGGATGCCCCGCATTAATCCTTCTTGACCTATCCGTCGCCTTCGACACAATCAACCACAATGAACCACTCAATCCTCCTTGAACGCCTCCACTCCCTGGGAACCCGTGGAAACGCTCTCAAATGGATAGCATCCTTCCTCAACAATAGGAACCAAATAACCCTACTTTCCCCCTTTGCTTCCCACGCCTGTCCAGTCAATACTGTAGTCCCACAAGGAGCATGCCTATCAGCCCTCCTGTTCAACCTCTTTATGTCCACCCTCCCACGAATAATCCGCTTGCACAATATCCTGTGCTACAACTACGCCGATGACACACAACTAATCCTAAAACTCCTTAATTCAAAACCCAACTGCCAACCCAACCTCACTGCCTGCCTCCTTGACATAGATCATTGGATGACCAAAAACCACCTCTTGCTAAACCCCTCCAAAACCGAAATCATGGTATGTGAGAACACCAAACTTCTTCCGCACCCCCTACCCTGGCTACCTGCCATGGGCAATTCCCCCGACACCCTCAAACTCAGTAGAAAACCTTGGATGCACCCTAGACTCTGACCTAACCCTCTCGCTCCAAGTCAACTCTGCTGGCCTCCTAGTTATACCAAAAACCAACTCAGTCAGGTTAGGTGGATCATCATCCTCAGCCCTGGCCCCCACTCTGTGGAACTCACTTCCACCCCACATCCGACTCACTGAGGACCTCTTGTCTTTCCGCAAATTACTGAAAACGTGGCCCTTCCCCTAAAATCGACTCTTAAACTCAAACATGATAACAGCAACAAAGACTGTAGGCCAAGGTTTCTATATATATAAAAAAAGAATGTAAAGAAAAAATAAATAAATCACAATCCAGCATCGAGATCCGAGCGAGAAAAATCAAAAACTAAAACTCCTAATGTAAATTAAAACTGATAAACTGAATAGAACGAGTGAAATCGATGAATGGAATGAAGTGGATGAAAGGAATGAAGTGGATGAAAGGAATGAAGCAGATGAAAGGAATTAAGTGGATGAAATAAATGAAGTGGACGAGAGGAACAAAATAGATGTAGTGGGTGAAATGGATGCTGCGGATGAAACGGATGAAATGGATGCAGCGGATGAATCAGATGCAGTAGGTGTAGCGGATTAAGTGGATAAAGTGGACGGAAAGGATGAAGTGGACAGAATGGATGAAGTGGACGGAATGGATGAAGTGGAGGGAACGGATGAAGTGGACGGAACAAATGAAGTGGATGGGACGGATGAAGTGGACGAAACGGATGGAACCGATGGAGTGGATGGAACGGATGTAGTGGACGGAACGTATGAAGTGGATGGAAAAGATGAAGTGGATGGAACGGATGGAAAGGATGGAGTGGATGGAATGGATGGAGCGGATGGAGCGTATGTAGTGGATGAAACAGATGGAGTGGATGGACCGGATGGAGTGGATGGAATGGATGAGCACGTGGGATGGATGGGGCGTGTGGGACGGATGGAGCGCGTGGGATGGATGGAGCGCGTGGGACGGATGGAGCGCGTGAGACGGATGAAGTGCGTAGAACAGATGAAGTAGTTGGAACGGATGAAGTAGACGGATCAGATGAAGTAGACGGATCAAATAGAGTCGACTGATGGAGTGCGTGGGATGGATGAAGTGCATAGAACAGATGAAGTAGTTGGAACGGATGAAGTAGACGGATCAAATAGAGTGGACGGATCACATAGAGTGGCTGTATTGGACGGGGCGGATGGATCAAATAGAACACATATTAAAGTACATAAAATGAGTGCATGGAAATGGATGGAACAGATGCAGTACATGAGTGGATGGAGTGGATGCAACGGATGTACTGCATGAAATGGATAGAGTGCATGGAATGATCGAATGCATGGAATGGATGGAATGGATGGAGTGCATGTAGCGGATGGAGTGCATGTAGCGGATGGAGTGCATGGGACGGATGGAGTGAGTGGGACGGATGGAGTGCGCCAGACGGATGGAGTTCAGATGTTCAGTAAAATCTCAAGCACCTTACTGAAAACCACCATATCTCATCGCCACGCTTACTCTCTCCTATACACCACCAATCAACTAGAACACAGCGATACTATGACACATTTGGTATAGCTGTTCTCATACTAACACCTGCCACATACTCCTCATCATCCTAATTAAACACAGCTGGCTCATGACACCCGCTAGCCTATGCGTCTCCTCAGGCCTAACACAGCCAGAAATCAGTCTGGGTATCATCCCACCAGAATTAACACATATTCCTGATCTCCCAACCACCACACCTACCGCTAAGAAGCAGCTATCATGCAAGTGCCACACCGGCTGCACACATATCCGGTTCACCCACACACCTTATGACTCACTCTCCCTCTACTGACTTGAACTACGGTTCCCAAGGGCGTTCAACCTACCAGCGCCTTGAGATCATACCAATGATACATGGCACTATATATATGCAAAGTAACATAACATAACATACCAGACTCTTTTGAGCAATACTCGTGTCCAAACCACCCAGCTGGCCACACCTTTCAACTAGCCTCCACATGTTTTTAGTTCATTTTATCAAACTAACTAAGTCATTTGCAGCAATTCGTTCTCTCCCAGGTGTAGCAAAAGCAAGTTGTCCATGTCTCTCATCAAGCCCCAATTTAAACAACATGGGCAATAACTGGTTGCTCCTCGTGCCCAACCCAGCCCACGTCACCTCAGCGTCCATATACACCCACACCAGCTTTCGCCCAAGCCCATTTCTGCACCTGTTTCCCTGACCATTTGATAATCGAATGACTACAAATCTAAGTCTCGATGTTCTGCGTCAACGACTCCTGCATCACTTCAAAAATAAACAAACAACCATCAACCTAAAAACCATTGCATAGCATGTAAAACTTGAAACACTTCAACACACAAGGCTCTGGTATCTTTCAGATTTCCATCTTCCCAGCCTCTGGATGGTCCTAGGTGTAAGTCACAATTCGGATGCCTCCGATGCTGCACCAACGTGGAATGAGCGTGTGCCAAACTACACGCATCTAGTTCTATCCTATCCATATATTTTCTCATTAGCACCAACTCTTGCATCCCCAGTACCCTACTACCATCCTGGTGACAAAATGCCACTGCCTCCCTTCTTTTTCTGTATTCATATGTCCCTAGCACAGTCACAGGACACACCCTCACACCTAAGGCAATTCACAGGTATACCACACAACTATGTCATCCTCTGGTCAGCCTTACACTTTCGTGTTCATTTTAAAAACCCATTCCTCCACAAACAGACATTCCCCATCACTAATCCTGGTTTCTCTCCCAGCATTTCAGACACATGGAATGCCCTGAGAAACGTTGCCACATATATACCTTTAAAAAGAATACTCGCCTATTCATCACTTCCTATGTTGTGCAGCTCTGCCAGCCTGCTCCTAATTATCACCACGGTCATCAGTTTCCTTCCATCTTTTTTGATCCCCATGTCCTGGCTCAGCCTTCTTCCATCATCTTTACCCTCTCACCCATGAGGGTTTGTAACCCCAAAGCCATTTCCCATAAAAACGACACTCCAGCCAACTTGGATGAACCAGGCACTTGGGACAGTCCACTTTCAAGCAACGTCATCATAAAACACTCCACATCATGCTGAACCTGTCTCTCTCTTAACACCCACCCACCTTCCTCCATTCTGCCCCACTTCCCTGAAATGTCTTCCATGCAAACTAGTACCACTCTCAACAACAGCGCCATGACTTGTCCAACCACTTTCCACCATTCCTTTGGCACTTGCCTATTGCCTATTAATCACCACCACCACTGCATTGTTCTCCACCACAATTGTCATCATTCTGTCACTTCACCACCTCCCCAACAAATGCAGTGCCACCACTACCAGGAGAACATCTGAAATTCAATGCTGGTCACTCTCCTTCTCCATGTTTCTAGCCACGGTTCTGCAAACCATTTTCTGTTTCACTAGATCCCCAACCCCAGGACCCCTGTCACATCAGAACTTTTCTCACCTTACTATGTCACTGTCTCAGAGGGCAACCACATTGAAACACCATTAAAACCCTCTAGACATGTCAAATACCTCCTTTTGCAGACCCTCTGGCACTTGTACCCTGTGGTGAGGCTTATTTTCACCCACCATGGCTATTGCCACAGACCTGCAGAGAAGTCTTCCAGTGGTCACAACTTTAAAAGAAAAATTAAGTCTTTCCATCAGCTGTTGTAACTTTCACACCTCACATTTCTTGCTCTTGATGGCACATCTCAGCATAATCCTCAACTTCTCCACCTGGTCCAAAAGATGGGATTCCAAAGCTACCCAATCCAGCTCAATGCCACGGAACATCAACTCCACTGATGGGTCTTCAATTTTTTCTGATGCTTGTGGTTTGCCCAATTTCTCCCCCAACTCTTGCAACCCCCTACAACAAGCGTGCACATTCTCTGGGCATTCCTGTCCTTTCCACAAAGAAATGATCAACAAGGTAATGCAGAACCTTCTTGGAATTGGGCGATGTGAATACGCCCACTGCAGCAATGTGCTTAAACAGTCAAACACTGCATGCACCAACAAACACTCCACGGGCATTGCCTTTATGATGTATATGCAACCATCGAACTGAGTTCTCAGCTAGGAAAATCATTTGGTTACACTCGCAACAACTAGAATGAATTAATATTGTATTTCATTATTTCAGCCCCTTTGCCACAACTCATCACCAATTGAATCCCCTGGTCTTATCTGGAAAATCTGACCAATACCACTGTGCATTAAAATTAATAATCAAACACCTTCCCCGTCTAGGACAGATGATGTATCAAATGTTATTCAACCTCCTCTCTCTTAGGACCAATACACATGAGGGAGATCGCTAAATTAGTCAAAGGTACCTTCATAAAGGAGCAGGCCATCCTCCCGCCAGCGCCTTACTTCCATATTTTCTTCACCAACATGTGCCAGTGTCACCTCACTGTCTTCAAATGTTCCGCCCATCCACCTTCTCTTGGCCCTTCATAACCATACTGAACTTCTCCTCCAAACCTTGACACAAAAGTATTGCACCATTCCTGTTTGGTCGGTGAGCCAGCACTCCAGCAACATGTCCAACCTAACTGGCGTACAAGACTTCCCTACAGTACTCAACCTCCGTAACCTGCTCAGCCCGACCCGGGAACCCCAACTCTACCACTCTGTCTGCAACATTGCACCAAAGTGTGTCTGCCACAGCATTTGGAACATTCATGTTTATAGCAGCAGGGGGCTCTGGTACACATGCCCTTGTTTATGAACAGTGCTGGAACGGCATGCGTGGCTCCTGCAATCTGCCGCAGCATGAACTCCTGCCATTGGTCTTTCTGTGCTATGCACTGAAGCCACTGGCCCATTTCTAACTCTCCCCACACAATCCCTTGGTCCTCCACTATTCTAGACCAAACCTCTTCATCAGATTGTAACCACAGAAATCCACCAAAATTCGCCTGTACCTTTTTAATTACATCCATGTTTATTAAATTGACACTAGGTTCCAGAAAACTCTCACTACAAATGCTCTAATAGATCAAGAATGCGAAGTCTAATTCTAAACGGTCATTTCTCTCCATTTCGTAATTTAAACATAGGTGGGTTCCCGCCACCAAATTCTGGTAATTTGCGTAGCGGAGTGCAAATGGGCAGGGTGCACACTGCCTTTTGCCCTGCACATTTGCTGCCGTGCAAATGGGCAAGTGCTGCCTACCATACTTGCATGATCGGCAGCATTTAATTATAATTGTAAACACTGTTTGCCATGTGAGCATGGTTCCAATGGATGCCTATGGAGCCCGTCTGCTTGATGTTTGTGCATAAAGCTGGCCGGTCGCTACATAGGGATCCCCAGCATTTGCAACAGCATGAAAATGCATGCAGGTATAAATGCTGTGGCATTTGTATGGTAGACAGGAAGGGAGGTTGAGGAACTGCAAGTTCTGTTCTACCTCTCCTCTCCTCCACACAAATGATTGAAAATGAGACATGATGTTAATGGAAGGTGTAAAATCGTAATCGATGCGTTTATCCCTTCAGTTAACGTTGCAGCCCAATTTAACATGAACTCGTCGATATCCTAGCTAGTTCTTTCTCGCTCCAGCAATCGTTCCTTGTGCCATATTTCTCTGTGTGGCAATATAAAAACCTCCACAAGCTCGCCCACATTTCTCTTCTCTTTTGTAGCAACCAGCACCCCTTTCTTCTGATTTCCTCCTGCCCGTTCTTTTGGGGAACTGCTTTTTTTTCTGCATCTCAATAGCCACCTCCATGAGAGCTATTCACGGTTTCACCTTCCTGCTGCCATCCTCTGACCATCACCCTTGCTGCTGGTCAAGGCCTCCTCTTATGCCCAACACCTGTGAAGTCTATTCCTCTCCCTTCACATATTATGATCCCCCACCTCCTCCCCATTACAAATCTTCCATTTCCACACACCACCTCAACTGTTTCTTCTTTCACCCCCCTTTTTTTTGTCTTCCACTTCTCCCACTACTCCCCCACCTGTCTTGCCACTTCCCTTTTCCCGCTTTTCTTCTCATTTGTCATTTGCTTTCAACTTTTCCTTCTCTCCAATATCAACCTTCTTCCAAAACCACCCTATCCACCCTCTCAGTTCTCTTCACAGACTTCCCTTGTACCCTGGTCCTGGCCATTGCAATGTTTCTGCCATTTTTGGCTGTGGTCCTCTTTTGCGAGTCAGGCACTTTTTTTAAGTCCCCTTTTCTCCTCTCTCCATAGCCTTTGACCTCCGTGGGGTGGTGCAGCCCATCACTGAAGCTGCCCCTTCCACAGAAGTCGCTCTCTGCGCAGTCTCTTTTGTTTATCCTTATCATCCTCTGTGCAGCCTTCATTTGCTTCCTTTCCACTTAGTAGGCCTTGCCTGGCACCTCTTAATACTGCAATTGCACCTGCAATCGTTTTTGATGAGGTGAACGTCGTGGTGATATCTTTTCCCCTTTTCGGTTCCAACGTAAACTCTGACGTCATTTTCACTGCTCCTCTGCCCTGTCATCCAGCCCCGACACCCCCAACGTCCCCGCAGAGGAGGCGAACATACCTCTCTCACCCTCCCAGAACCCCTTTGCCCCTAGAGCCCCATCGCCCCTATATGAATCTCCATGCGGCTTTTCAACAACGGAGGGCAAACAGAGTCCATGCTTCCAGCACCAGGCACAGTTAAACAAATTGCGCCACTGTCTTTATCTTTATCTAAGTTGGGCACATTTTGTCTCTCGTGGTTACTCTTGAGTCTCTATGCAAGAGTACAACCAACAAAAGAAAACTGCAAAACTGCCTTTATCAGTATGCACACTAACCCCATGCTGACCTTTTATGAGTATTGGCCTTGGCGAGGTTAATGTAGTGTTCTGAAACCACAGTTTCCAGTGTCGCAACGATGGCATTGTGTATATTAGTTCATTTGATCGGTTTATATAGAAATTCTGCGGTCAGTCACAAATACATGCGTAGGATAGTTACATCCCCTTTTGGAGAGCACACATCTGTGGCTTCGCAAATAAATAAAAAAAAAAACAAAAAAAAAACATCTGTGGCTTCGTTTGCAAACGGTGGTTATGAGTCACGTACACGCTTGACTTGAATTTAGAAAAGAAACGTTTCCTGTGATCGTTTGGATGACACACATCTCAGGCGTTCTCCCTCTGCTGCTCCTTACTAAAGAATGACATCTGACATTCAAGTCAGAAGCTGCAAGTGTCACTGTCAAGTGTGAAGATTAAGAGTAGTTATTTCACTTGCATCCTTGTTTTAAGTGAACACCGGCGGCAATGTTATATTTTCATGGTCGCACATTTGTGATTTTCTCAGGGCAAAGGGATCCCTGGGTGCAAGCAGCCTCTGATGTTAACCTTTGAACTTCTAGAGCAAGTCGTCGGCCATGATGTGGCTGAGAGCGACACCGCCATTTGCAAGCACTAGAAGGAGGAGGAAGGTCGAGAAGCTGTATGTTCATGGTCTGTTACTCCTGTTTTCTGCTAGGAGCCCATCCACAGTTGTGATTGTTTTTCCCATTTGTATTTTATTGAGGCAAGATGAGATATTGGGGGTCATTACGAGTTAGGCAGTAAGGGGTTGACGGCGCCGGTAAAGGTCCCGGAGCCGTCAACCCCTTACCGCCCCATTACGAGTCTGCTTGCGGGAACACGCTAAGGACGCATGGTTTTACCAGGTGCCCTTTGCGGGTCCCACGAGCAGACCAGGGTGCTAACAACGAGCACCCTCCCCATTCCCATTGAGCCTTATGGGTGCTCAAATGGGATAGGGATGGGTTCCTTGAATGAGGAATTACTGGGCCCTCCAAGGTTGGAATGGCCCAGTAATTCCTCATTCAAGGAACCCGGACCCGATAAGGGAGTAGACATGCCGCTAGCAGCGGCATGATTACCTCCTATCTCGTAATGACCCCTATTGTCCCGGGAGGATTGCTCAGCTGCAACGTGTTTGCCTTGGAAGCAAGACGACACGAAGCAACACAGGTTCGATCCCAGGGTCCATGCTTAGAAACCTCTGGGTATTTAAGCACGTTATGAATACGCAACTAAGACAAAAAAAACAATTCATGCAACAGTGCTTTGATGCCCGCGGGCTTTATGAGCGCTTTAAAAATGCATATAAATAAATAAATATTCGAGAACAGTGGTTTTCTCATGTATCTTGGGTAGGATATTTTGAGTATAGGACATATGTTGCTTAGTTTTTTGCCATTGGTTCGTCTGGTCTGCAAAACATTGCCACTGATTTTAAACAAGATTTGAAAACATGTCTTCTGTTAGTTGTAGTGGTCGAAGAAAAAGCAGAGGAAAGAAGGAAGCTATGTTTTGATGTTATGTTCTGGTGTTATGTTGATTTATACCGCCCACCACTACCATTTACATGGTCTCCAGCTGCTCGCGGGGCTCTGTAAGAAAGAGGGCGGTGTAGGTTAGTGAGGGCTCGGATAGAGGTTGTGCTCTTCTGCTGATGCTTGCCGAACCACGAGAAACTGACAAACTGACGCCTGTGCGTGTCGGCTTTCTGAATGTGCTTTGATTGTCTGCACTGGCTTGTTGTTTCCAGAGGGGTATGGCCCAGTGTCTGGGTTGTTTGTTGTTTACAGTTGCTTGTTGTGGTGGATGTGTGGTTTGTGTGTTTTTGTATCTAGTGTGGCTGGCCCTTATGGGCATGTGTGGTACTTGAGGGTCTGCAGGAGAGGAACAGGTGGTTAGTACAGTGGCAAACATCAGAGTGCAGTTAGCTTTGAACACAGTGGCAAGATTCAAAGAGCAGTAGTGGCCTGTGTTCAGTCTAGTGGCTATAGTAAAAAATGGAGCAGAATTTAAACATGTTATCTGTTCTCAAAAGCAATTAAACTCAATACAGTGGCTATACTGTAAAAACAGATAGATTTCACACACTGACTATACTCAAAATGAACCTAGATTCAATACAGTGGCTATGCTAAACAAATGCCCCTAAATGCAGTATAGCGGGTACACTCTGAAAGCATCTACATTTCACATATTGGCTTTACTAGAAAATGCACCCAGATTCAGTACAGTGGCTCTGCTCAAAATGCACCTAGATTCAATGCAGTGGCGATTCTTAAGTTACAGCTAAGTTTAACACACAGGATATACACATAATATAAGTAGGGTCTGGTTGGCTCTAGGATTGGAACTTGCCCATGCTGTGCACCACTTATAGGTTGGGAGGTTTTTTTTTTGTTTTCTTGGTGTCGCAAGATCACAGGAGTGGTTTGGGGTATAGCCAGGACCCCAATTTGGTGCGTATAAGAAGAGGGTTTACTCCTGGTTATCTTGTTTAGTTTTTGGTATCAATAATCTTCCTAACACGGTAGTTAGTGCGTTACAGGTCCGCTTTTATTGATGATTTTTAAATGATTCCACTTGATACAATGGTTAGTGTGTGGAACACTGTTATGGCATTGTATGCCTTGGTGCGGTCAGCCGACACGTGTTTCAACCCCTAAGGGTCTTTCTCAAGGCTGAACAATATTCAAAGGTGCAAAGTGATTTGTGGTAATAGACATTTTGTGACCAGCATGTTTAATTAACAAACATAACGCGTGGTGAGTGATGTGTGGTGGTGATAGGATATTTAAAAGCATTACATATTTTTACATTGCATTTATAGATTGGATAAATAACACAGTAGAAAGAAGGAAAAATTGGGGGAGAGAAGAACAAAAAGTTTTAGCAAGAGCGGTGGGTTAGAGGAAAGTTGAGGGAGGATTGGAAATGTGGGTGGTCTTCTTACCAGGTATGTCATGCTGAGATCCCCAGGTGGGGTTTCTTAGTGTGTTGTAGGTGGCTGTCCTTGTGGCAGTCTAGCTCCTATTGGGCTCTGAAAATAATTCATAATGAATTAATCCGTTGTTATAATTGGTAGATGATTTTGAATTAATAAGGAGGTGGGCTGTGCCCTTCGTTTGGTATGGCGATTTGCAGTGAGGGTTGGATCGGGGTGGTATTCTTACCTTCGTCAGAGTAGTATCAGCGTTGTGTTGCTCCCTGCGGCTTCTGTGGTGAATGGAAGCCGCCATGATTATTATACTTGCGCATGCGCCTGCCAGCCGTGGTGGGATGGCGGCGCATGCGTGAGCATGTAGTGTTCCATCGGGTGCTACTGCGCGTGCGCGGTGGGGTACAGTTCTTGGGACGCAATTGCGCATGCACGAATGCGGGTTCACGATGCTGGCCTGAGCACATTGTGATGCCTGACTGAATGGGCCATGTCCAGGTGGATTGGGGTGGTGTGATTGAAGCCCGGATTGGGCAATTCTAATATGGGAGGGGATTGGATGGGAGGGTGTGTGTGGTTGCTAGCTGAAATCTGTTATGAGTGAGATTCCTCATTTCGAGTGTGATTAGTAGTATCATTACGGATGGTCAGTCGTGGCTTGTCAAGAATGTGTTGGTGTCCGAATTTGTTGTTCGTGTTTGCCGGTGGGGCCATGGTGTGGGGCCAATTGGAGTGTGTCATGGTGGAGGCAGATTGGTGGTCGAGAGGGTTACAGAAAAACATTGAGGTCGTGATCTCTGTTGAGACCATTTTTAACACATCTACAATGGCAGATAAGTCGCGCTTCTTCTTGTCTGAGTTTCTGTGTTCTGTCTCCTCCTCTCGGGCCCAGCCTGACGATTTTTAGTCCGATGAACCTTATTTCACTTTTGTCGTTCATTTGGTGGTATTTCTGCCAGTGGTTTGCCAGCGGTAGTTTGGGATCTTGCGAATGTATGCTGTTCATATGTTCCCTTATCCTGATGCGAGTTTCTCGAATGGTACTGCCAATATATATCTTGTCACATACACAAATCAAAGCATAGATCACAAATTTACTTCTACAGTTAATGTGCTCCGTGATTTTGAATATTGGGCATCCTACGAATTTGGCACATTTGGTTGATGTCGCATACTTGCACATAGAGCAAGTTCCACATTTGGTGAAGCCTATTGGTGTTTGCTTACTAAGCCAGTCTTGTGCCATGATGTGTTTTTCCGCGAGAAAGGAAGGACTGAGTAGGTTCCTGAGAGTTGGTGCTCTTTTGAATGACATGCTTGGATATGCCTCCAGTTGAGGTTCTATATGTTCATCCATACGGAGTAGCTCCCAGTGTTTAGTCAAGATTTTTTGGAGGGCATGACTGTCTTGGTTGTATCTTGTAACGAATCTGATCTTGGGGTTGCTTTCCTGTCTTCTGGGTTTAGGTGATAGCAGTGTAGATCTTTGAATGTGTGTGGCTTGTTCTCTTGCAGGTGTCAGGCTTTGGGCAGAGTAGCCTCGACATCTGAATCTGTGGTCCAGTAGGTCGCATTCCTCTGTGAAGGATTTGTCTGTGTTGCAGTTCCTTCTAGCCCGGATGTATTCTCCTTTCGGGATATTTCGTATGACACTGTTCCTGTGGCAACTTTTTGCATGCAGGGTTGAGTTCACTTCCGTTGGTTTACGAAATGTTCTGGTTGTAATTTTGTTGTCTTCTATGATAATCTTGAGATCTAGAAAATCTATTTGTTCCGAGCTGATGTGGCTTGTTAGTTCAATGCCGTAGTTGTTATTGTTGAGGTAATCCATGTATTGGTTCAGTTCATCTTCATCTCAGTTCATCTCATAACAGGCTCATTACGAATGATAGAACTGCTGATTGAACACGCCAAAAGAAAACATGAAAGAGTTGTGATCCTACTAGAAGAGCTAAAAAAGGAAATAGAGATATACGATGCCCCCAAAGCAACCAAGGAAAAGAATTACAAAACCATGTATAGAATACTCAAAACCCATCAAGACGAAGTCAAAATGAGAAAGCTACACAAATTCTTCAGAGACGACAAAGACTACAGGGAAGACCGGGTCTTCACCTACCAACCCAAATATGATCAGAACCAACAGCAACAGAAGTCCAAAGAAAGTACCCCAAACACCTCGGGGGCAAGTTCGGAAATCGATAGCGAACAGGAAGAATCATCAAATGTACCGGAAAAAGCAACAGCTAAACGGTCTTTTTTAGACCAGATAAAACTACACAGGAAGGCAAGTCGCCTGAAATCACAACCCAACAGCAACAACAAAAAATCAGTATCTTTCGCAACTCCATTGACAAATACAGGAACCCCTCAAGAAGAAGAAGAGGAAGAAGAGCAGACAGAGGACGCAAGAGACCTGGAAGAGGAAATAGAACAAAGACAAACAAGGTCCCAATCACAGAAAACTGTGGGACAGAAACACAACAAAATCTGATCATGAACTTATCACACAGAGAACTTACGGATATAGAAATAAGGGTACTCAACAAGGGATTGTCCTTCTCACCATCAAGCAAGAATAACTTTGTAGACATACAAATAGATCTATTCAAATTTACCAGACGCCTCAAACTCACAAAATTCTTCGCAACCAAAACAACGGTTTACAAACCACCAGGGACGGTACCAAATCCCAGCCTGTTCACCATTAAAGACCTTGAAGACATCCACCTCTTAAGCACACTTGCAGAGAACAATAAGAGTAAGCAGGATTGCATGCAAGAATTAGGGATTCAAAGTGTATCCATGAAAATCCCAGAGCTCAAAAGCAAATCTAAATTCAATCCACAACTCTTTGCGGAGAACTACATTGATACCTTTCATCAAGCTGTGATTAATGACCTTCACAAACTGGAAGATCGATCTACCAGAGGTACTAATGACAAAGACAACCTAACAAAAAAGGAACAAACCGTACTCAAGAGTCTACAAGAAGAAACGGGTATCGTGATCAAGGAAGCCGACAAAGGTGGTAACATAGTTATTATGGAAAGAACAGACTATATCAAAATGGCCCTGAACCACCTCCAAATACCGGGTAACTACGAGAAACTGGACAACAATCCCCAAGCCAGGATTCTCAGGGAACACCGAGAACTCCTAACCAAATACCAAGCGACAGGACTCATTACAGAGGATGAATACGACTACCTCAGAACGGATCATCCAATTATGCCAACGTTATATTTCCTGCCGAAAATTCACAAAACCTATGACACCATTCCAGAAGGAAGACCGATTATGAGTGGTATTGGCGGTATTACAGAAACACTAGCAAGATACATTAACAATGTAATACAGCCACTCATCATCAAGATCCCTACCTATCTTAGGGATACCATGCACACCTTGGAAATACTTTCCAGAATCAAATGGGAACCGAACTTCTTAATGGCCACCCTGGATGTCAAGGCCCTGTACACATCAATTGATCATGAACTTGCAATATCGAGCATGGGGTACCTCCTCAAACACGAGTCGGCGTCACACCTCGATCAAGTTGAAATGACCAAATCCTTCCTGAAATTTTCACTCAACAACAACATATTTATTTTCAATGGTGAATACTATAAGCAAACTAAGGGGATCGCTATGGGAGCCAGCTATGCTCCTGCACTAGCCAACTGCTTCATGCATACCTACGAACAAGAGCATGCGATGAAGGAAACCAAATACACCAGCCTCATTGTCAACTGGGCTCGTTTTATAGACGATATCATCCTGATATGGAAAGGGACTGAAGATGAACTGAACCAATACATGGATTACCTCAACAATAACAACTACGGCATTGAACTAACAAGCCACATCAGCTCGGAACAAATAGATTTTCTAGATCTCAAGATTATCATAGAAGACAACAAAATTACAACCAGAACATTTCGTAAACCAACGGAAGTGAACTCAACCCTGCATGCAAAAAGTTGCCACAGGAACAGTGTCATACGAAATATCCCGAAAGGAGAATACATCCGGGCTAGAAGGAACTGCAACACAGACAAATCCTTCACAGAGGAATGCGACCTACTGGACCACAGATTCAGATGTCGAGGCTACTCTGCCCAAAGCCTGACACCTGCAAGAGAACAAGCCACACACATTCAAAGATCTACACTGCTATCACCTAAACCCAGAAGACAGGAAAGCAACCCCAAGATCAGATTCGTTACAAGATACAACCAAGACAGTCATGCCCTCCAAAAAATCTTGACTAAACACTGGGAGCTACTCCGTATGGATGAACATATAGAACCTCAACTGGAGGCATATCCAAGCATGTCATTCAAAAGAGCACCAACTCTCAGGAACCTACTCAGTCCTTCCTTTCTCGCGGAAAAACACATCATGGCACAAGACTGGCTTAGTAAGCAAACACCAATAGGCTTCACCAAATGTGGAACTTGCTCTATGTGCAAGTATGCGACATCAACCAAATGTGCCAAATTCGTAGGATGCCCAATATTCAAAATCACGGAGCACATTAACTGTAGAAGTAAATTTGTGATCTATGCTTTGATTTGTGTATGTGACAAGATATATATTGGCAGTACCATTCGAGAAACTCGCATCAGGATAAGGGAACATATGAACAGCATACATTCGCAAGATCCCAAACTACCGCTGGCAAACCACTGGCAGAAATACCACCAAATGAACGACAAAAGTGAAATAAGGTTCATCGGACTAAAAATCGTCAGGCTGGGCCCGAGAGGAGGAGACAGAACACAGAAACTCAGACAAGAAGAAGCGCGACTTATCTGCCATTTTAGATGTGTTAAAAATGGTCTCAACAGAGATCACGACCTCAATGTTTTTCTGTAACCCTCTCGACCACCAATCTGCCTCCACCATGACACACTCCAATTGGCCCCACACCATGGCCCCACCGGCAAACACGAACAACAAATTCGGACACCAACACATTCTTGACAAGCCACGACTGACCATCCGTAATGATACTACTAATCACACTCGAAATGAGGAATCTCACTCATAACAGATTTCAGCTAGCAACCACACACACCCTCCCATCCAATCCCCTCCCATATTAGAATTGCCCAATCCGGGCTTCAATCACACCACCCCAATCCACCTGGACATGGCCCATTCAGTCAGGCATCACAATGTGCTCAGGCCAGCATCGTGAACCCGCATTCGTGCATGCGCAATTGCGTCCCAAGAACTGTACCCCACCGCGCACGCGCAGTAGCACCCGATGGAACACTACATGCTCACGCATGCGCCGCCATCCCACCACGGCTGGCAGGCGCATGCGCAAGTATAATAATCATGGCGGCTTCCATTCACCACAGAAGCCGCAGGGAGCAACACAACGCTGATACTACTCTGACGAAGGTAAGAATACCACCCCGATCCAACCCTCACTGCAAATCGCCATACCAAACGAAGGGCACAGCCCACCTCCTTATTAATTCAAAATCATCTACCAATTATAACAACGGATTAATTCATTATGAATTATTTTCAGAGCCCAATAGGAGCTAGACTGCCACAAGGACAGCCACCTACAACACACTAAGAAACCCCACCGGGGGATCTCAGCATGACATACCTGGTAAGAAGACCACCCACATTTCCAATCCTCCCTCAACTTTCCTCTAACCCACCGCTCTTGCTAAAACTTTTTGTTCTTCTCTCCCCCAATTTTTCCTTCTTTCTACTGTGTTATTTATCCAATCTATAAATGCAATGTAAAAATATGTAATGCTTTTAAATATCCTATCACCACCACACATCACTCACCACGCGTTATGTTTGTTAATTAAACATGCTGGTCACAAAATGTCTATTACCACAAATCACTTTGCACCTTTGAATATTGTTCAGCCTTGAGAAAGACCCTTAGGGGTTGAAACACGTGTCGGCTGACCGCACCAAGGCATACAATGCCATAACAGTGTTCCACACACTAACCATTGTATCAAGTGGAATCTTTTAAAAATCATCAATAAAAGCGGACCTGTAACGCACTAACTACCGTGTTAGGAAGATTATTGATACCAAAAACTAAACAAGATAACCAGGAGTAAACCCTCTTCTTATACACATAATATAAGTAAATTCAAAACAAGAGTCGTCCCCAAGACAGCTCTGGGTATGCAACCAAATAATTGTCTCTTACCTGGAAGTTATTGCAGACAGTTTTGGACACCTGGCCGGGGCACCCAGGGTGAAGAGTCAAACAGGTGATGGAGGCCTTCTATGGAGGTTGACTTTAGCCATGATCCCCTCGTTGGCTGCCCAGACAAGGCTGCCCTGGGACTCCTTTTTAAGAGAGCTACTTCCTTGATGGAAGGAACAATCAGGGGATGGGTGGGCGGGAGTGTGGTGGGGAGAAGGATGGGTAATGCAGCATAGGGAAAGGGAGGCACAGAGAGCTCAGGTGGCACAGGGGTCAAAATAAAGTGGCCAACAAAGTGGCTGGAGACCATTCACCCAACATTGATGCCACACTTGGGAGCTGAAAACCAGGACCCGCTCTCATGAGCCTGCGGGCAGAAAGTGATGCGGACAGGCTAGCTGAGGCATGGGGTCTGGATATCAGATCTGAAAATAAGGTGAACTGTAGAAACATAGAAAAGGAATAGAGTGCTGCTTAATTGGGGCTGAGTATTTTCATGGATGAGTTGATGGTTACGGTAGATTTGTGTGGTGAGCAAGCTAGGTGGAGGCAATGCATTTGTGAGCACAAGCCCAGAATGGTTGCTTTACAACAACCTTTTCCACACAAGAGCAGTTTCTGTGGCATGTTGCTCTGTGCATCCAAGAGGCAGATGTCTCTCACAGATTCTCAAAACACTGAGGTCAAAACATGCCTACGGATTCTTGTGGTCTTGACCTGAAGGAATGTGACCTAGTAGTTTCTGCTGGTATGTCCCCTTTGGAGTGGGTCCGAACATGTCTTGCATGTGGACTTTTCCCTTATTTGGTGGGATAGCAGGCGGAAAAAATATGTTTTTGAAAAGCTGCCCAGAGCAATTGCGAGTGAAAACGATGAAGGCAAAGCTTTTCTACCCTTCACTCTTCTGTGTTGCAAAGTCAACTTAAGGTATGCTCATACGTGGGTCCCAAGCTTGCTGTGCCTCGAGTGATTTCATGTAAGATGTGTGATCTAGCATTGTTGTCTGCATACCCCCGTGGGGTGGAACCATGTCTGATTTGCATATAGTTTTTCGCCCCTTCCAGTTGCGTAGAAGGCTAACAAAAAATTATTTTGGTGGCTGTCCTGGATAATTGCCAGTCGTTGTGATTAGTTCAAAGTGTTTCCATCCCTCACTCTTTAGTGCTGCAGAGTCTTATGCTAAGCAATTACAGATGCACGTGCTCCTTGCAGGGGACCTCTCAGTAGAATGTAGTAGAGATGGTTTGAGTGACTTTGATTCATTAAGATACAACTCAGTTGTTTGTTTCAGACGCAGGGGCTATGATATATATGCATGCAAATGTATATTTGCTTACATTTAAAAATGCAAGACTCCTTGCTCTGAGAATAACAAGGCTTTGGAGGAGCATCTCAAATAGCATTCTTTAAATGGAAGGGCTTCAAAGAAGGGCTGCAGCACAATTTGTTATTTGCCTCTGATTATGGACAATCATTATTTTCTACTCCATTTTACAGTGGCTGAATGTTCCCATTTTCTTTTTTTTTTGTTTAACTTGACAAATAAATGTTTGACCTCAATCGCCTCTCACCTTGTCAATCTTTCTTTAATCAGATAAAAAAAAGTAGCCAATGGGTTTGTGGCTCACCAGTGGTCGTGCCTCCACAACCCTAAACACATAATTTGTTACTGCATTTAAAAAAAAGCACTTTTCTGGACTCCAGAAAAAGCAGCCTGTCCCAATCTCTAACCACCTTACCTAGAAGGCGTGCAGGAGTTGACCACCATGCAACATGTCCAGAAGTTTGTTCAAATCAATGGCATCCTTGATTTGACCGAGAACGATTTTCCCTCTCTGTCTGGGACAAAATCATTTCCTATTTCAGTGCAAGATGGTATCCAGAAGGGAGGGCTGTTGTCACTTCTTTATGCACCCATGTTTGCAAGCCTGGCAGCTATCATCAGCCTCCAATAGTGCACAGTGTATAAGTATAACGATGATACTCAAATCCCTTTCCCTTGGATGGAACAGCAGAACCTCACTCAGCAAATTTGCAAATTCTCTCCTGATTGTTCAAAACAGATGCTTTTGCGGGAATCCTATTCTGTCCACAAGGTGTACAAGGGAGGAGCAAAAGTATATATGCAACTAGTACCACAATTTGATTTAGAGTTGTTTCAATCATAAAGGATTACCTTTATGATTGATGTGGACTGAAACCTTTGGCTTTTCAGATTTGTTGGACTACAAAAAGCTTTCTTTGATTCAAAGTGGAGGTAGGAGGCCTAACGAGTCTCTATTGCCCAAGTTAAGATTTGTGTTCTGCGCACCTAGCATTACTGGGGCTAGCACGTGGTCCATTAACTCATTTCTTTCATCTAGGGTGGCTCAGCAGCCTTAGGTTGGTGTTTTGGTACTTCGTATGAGTTTAAGCTGTGGTTTGGTGTAATTGAGACAGCACATCTGCACTCAGTTAATGCAGATGTGCGTTCACAGTGGATGGTTCAATGATCTTCATAGCACTCTGTTGCAGTAGTGCTATCTTCGAAACAGGAACTTAATGGTTTTGATCAGCTGCTCAGTGGTGCAGACCAAGAGGTCGCTCACAGGGAGGTCATTTCACCAAAATGCCAGGTGTAGTGGAAGTGACATCACACTACCCTTGATCTCTGATGACATCACAGGAAGTGGCCTACAAGTAGCTGTTGTGCTGTGGGATATCTTGTTGCCCGCTCCTCGTGGACCAGAGACTCGAGTCTGCAAGAGTAAGCATTATGTGTTTGCTGACATGAAACACGAACGTTCTACTGACGTTGTGACTCCGCCCCCTCCTCAAACCAGCCTGTCTATTAAACAGCACAGGTAAGCGCGTCCACGCGTTCACCCGGTAGTGGCCTGCAAGTGGGCTGTTGTGCTGTGGGACATCTTGTTGCCCGCTCCTCGTGGATCAAAGACACGAGTCTCCAAGAGGAAGCATTGTGTGTTTGCTGACACGAAACACGAAGTAACTACTTTCTAAGTAACTATCTGCAGCATTCTGCTAAGCGCTGTGACTTGTGCTGGGACTTTGGGACTTGTGCTGGGTCTCTGATACGCGAGTTACAGCTTACCTTCTTTTTTTCTTTAGCGTTCTACTGATGCTGTGACTCCGCCCCCTCCCCGAACCAGCACGCCTATTAATCAACACGGGTACCTGCACCCACGCGCGCACCCGGAAGTGGCCTGCAAGTGGGCTGTTGTGCTGTTTGGCGGTGTGGCGGGGTGACGTGGAGAGGCCAAGTGTTCTTTTGTTTTAACTTTCAATGGTGCTCTTTTTTGACACTGTACTGTTTGTTCTTCCTTATTGCTTTCTTCTTTACGCCGTGTTTTGTGGGTGCCAAGTTTATGGTGTCTTCCTGATTGAGAGGCTGTATAGCAAGGGCAGTACTTGCAGTTCAGCAGAGTACAAACTGTCACATTGAAGCCTCAATCTGTTGCTTCCATATGATTTGGTTCTGTGTCACCTTGTGTGGGACAGTTTTTTACTGCTGCTGTCCGGGCATGCAACTTATCTACACTTAGTAGTAGTGTACTAACCAGCAGTATATGTGTGCATGCTCTGCAACAAGATCATTTGTCTTTTGTGTGGGCAATCCAAAATCTGTCAAACTTTCTATGTTCAATTATGGTAGGCAGCTTATGAAGTGGTAAGTGCCTTTCAAAATCTTCCACTCAAAACTAAATGAACACTATTGCCCCCATCCAAAACCATCACTCTAGTGATGCCTTAGGTCCCTAGAGTCCTCCCAATACACAGTACTCAGAACGAATTATGGACTCCGCCACGATTCCATACAGTCAGCAATCTTTGGCGGTTGACCCAAATGACAGCATCTGTATGCACACTAATCCAGCAGCCTTGCGATATCATGCTCAAATTGTTAATCACACACCTCATTCATTTTCAAGTTTTTGTCAAGCTAGGGACCGGGTGGTGACTGGTGTGGCTACCTTAATGTCTGACTTATGTGTTGAGGAGCCTTACGCCAACTGTATTTCTGATGTTTCAATCCTGGCCCCTACTTTGCAAGCAGAATGGGGGAAACGCTGCAGAATCTCTTTGGGGGCAGCTTCTCCTTGCTCGATCTTGCCATCTGAGGTTGAAGAAATCTGCTTGCACAACATGCCTGGGGAGACAGCCGGAGAAGTTCTCTCCCGTTATGGTAGATCTTAATTACCGTCGGGGGAGCGTTCCTCGACAAGCTCCCCAACGTTGCCTAGCAAAGCTCCCTCTTCTAGGTCCGGATCTCATGATTATGGCCACTCGCAGGGGGGTTCAAACAAAGTAGGCACTGATCCTCGGTGCAATAAGTACGTACACAACACATCGGCACACCACAGCGGTGCCCTGAATCTTGTGTGAATCCTGACCCTGATGCTCTCTCCTTCCCTGTCATGTCTCGGATCCTCAACCTCCTTAACAAGGGTCACGAACAAACATCTTTGGTTGGACAACATCAAATCCGCTATTTTTGATAACACAGCCAAACGTTGTAGGTTGGAGGGCTTCCTGTTGGCTCAATCAAACTTTCATGCTGAAAAACCTTTGATTCTAGACTCCCTCCTTGAAAAACCTAAGGTGATGACTGTTACGACAGCTATCAGTAATTCTACTCAAACCTCAAATTAGTTATTTCTAAAAGAGCTTGGCTGCTGCGGTTTGGTCTAACATGGCGACATGGTTAGATTGATTATCAATAATTATCAAGAAAAGTCCGTTCAGTGTAGATGGTCGCGTCCCACCAGGTTTTAGGTTTGGCCAAGAACAAACCCTCTTAGTCATATGGATAAAAGTTGAATAACCGGGAATGAGACTGCGCCCAATGTGCAAGGGTGTAATTTATTTAACAAAATGCCCTTTTACAATGACACGTGTTTCGGTCTCCCATGAGACCTTTTTCAAATCAGGGCGAATGTACTATCATGACACCATGTATTATAACACAAATTAGAGAAATAAACATGTATGCGTTACAGACAGTTTAAATCCAAATTCAAACATTAATTTTGAAAAAGAAAAAAAAAATAGTAATAAAAGTAAATAAAAGCCAGACAATAATTGGGATGGGGAGAGGGGAAGGAGTGATGGGGATGCAAGAATGATGTAAAACAGTTTGTTAGGTTTTTTCTCTTATCAACGTGATAATCAACTTGCTTGCATTAGACCTTGTTATAAGTTATGAACATTTTTTCTTTTTTACCTTAAAATCTCCTAGTGCCCCTACCAAGATTGGCAAAACGTTGTCCACAATAATCGGGTTAGATCCCTGAAAATAGGAAAGAATATCCGTTTTTATACAATTTGGGTGAGATGGTGAAAAGTACGTGATTTAGTTGCATCACTGTTGTCCCTTGTTCGCCTTTGCGAGATAGGTGTTTAAATTTGACAAATCTTATCTATGCTGTCCGTTTCGTATTTGTTATAATAACTTAACTATGTTGAGTTTCAAGAGTTCGGGCGCAAGGCTATATGTGATTACCTTTAAAGGTCTAAGAAATTGTCAATTCTGTCCGCATTAGAAAGCGTTGTCTTGGCTATTTTGTTCGCGTAATGGTATGTCTATATTCGGGCTGCAATGATCAATGAAAAAGCACGTAGTGTTGCACACAACGATCAGTGAGAGCGTACATAGTATTACACACTGGGTGCACAGTTCGTGAGTTGGCAGACGGTCTCTTACCATCTGAAAATGTTGCGCGTTCAATCGCGTGCTGCAGGATATCTCGAGGGGGTGCCATTAGGCGTCCTCTCTGTATATATTTGGTTCTCAGCGTAACCAGGATAACATGCCTCCTTGTCAGTCCTTTCTCTATTTCTTGTTGAAAGCCTGTTAGTTAGTATATCGCGTAGCGGCCATATTGTAGTATACTTAGTTGCCTGGAAACTGATTGAAACAGACAGTCACGGTGTTACACTATTAGTTAATTACTGTTTCAGAGTTAGATTGTCCCTATTCTATATGTATTTTCAATTAAAAATGGGGATACCCTGCCACTTTACATTTGACATTAAATTTTATTGAAGACATGTATTAGTGCGGTTGCGTTATAGGTTGCGTGTTGCACAGCTTAATGTGTAAGTACTCCGTAATCTAAGTTCGCTGTATTAATATTGTTGATAGAAGAAAGAAGTTCTATCGATAGGATGAGTGGGGCATAATGCTAGGGGTGCTAACCTTAAACATATCCGTGAGCTTCAAACCCTTAGTGTTATCACGTGTTCTGAAAGTATATAGGTTATATGGAGAATCTCATTCACTTATCCAGATTGATCCATTTTATCTTTTACAAATGGTGAGTGCCATATAAACTCATATACATTGAATCTACAATTAGTATGGAGAGCATAGTGTATGATCATTCTGAAAAACTAATTCTCGTGTACAAGTTTAGAGAAAAGATATCATTTCATTGTCAGTGTTCAGACCAAATACTGTAGAATTTAGTTTACAAATTATTTTTGCCTCTGTTTGCCTTAGTTTCTTTTCCTTGGCACCTCCTCTTCTTCCTAGTGTCACTTTTTGCAGGCCAATGAACCGAATGTCCGCTTTGTCGTCCATTTGATGTTTTTCTTGCCAATGGCAGGCAAGTGGAAGTCTCGGGTCTTGACTTCCGATTTTTGCTAGGTGTTCTCTTACACGGGTCCTGAGTTCTCTGATCGTGCTTCCAATGTAGACCAGATTACACACACATATGATGCCATAGACCACATATTTTGTCCTACAATTGATGGGTTGTGTGATTTTCAAGGTCTTGTTATTACTACTGCAAAATAGGTCAGTTTTCTTGTGTGCATATTTGCACATCGTGCAAGTCCCACATTTTCTAAAGCCAATGGTGGTTGCTTGTAGCCAATTGGATGGTTCTCCCAATTCTTGATCCAGTAGGTTGGATGGACTTAGTTTGTTTTTGAGTGTTTGCGCTCTTTTGAAGGTAATTCTCGGTTTGTCATCCACAAAATTAGCAATGTTTTCATCCAGTTTCAAAAGATACCAATGATTGGCTAGTATCTTTTTCAAGACTCTATGGTCAACACTGTATTTAGTGATAAATCCGATCGTTGTTTGTTCTGACGTTTTAATCTTAGGACATAGTGTTTGGTCTTGTGTTATCAATGAGCTTTTGTCCAATGCTTTACTGATACATTGTTCTGAATAACCTCTGCCCAGAAATCTTGATTTGAGTATTTTGCATTCCTTCTCAAAATGTTCATTGGTTTGGCAGTTTCTTCTTGCTCTTATGAATTCCCCTGCTGGTATGTTCAAAATGGTCGGTCTATGGTGACAACTTGCTGCGTGTAACGTTGAGTTGACTTCCGTAGGCGTACGGTAGGTGCATGTTAAGATTTGCTTCTGTTCAATGTATATTGTTAGGTCTAGAAAGTTAATACTTTTAGCATCACAAACACCAGTGAATTGAATTCCCATTGTATTTTGGTTAATCCTGTTCTGAAATTCAATGAATCCTAATTGTGTACCTTTCCATAGTATCAGCACATCATCGATATATCTTAACCAATGGACAAGTTCTTTTTTATATGCTTTATCCTTGTAGATGATTGTGTCTTCAAATAGGCCCATGAAAATATTTGCTAGGGCCGGGGCATATTTGGTGCCCATTGCAACGCCCTTGGTCTGTCTATAATATGTGTTGTTGAAATAGAAAATGTTGCATTCAAATGATAGCTTCAACATTTCCTTCACCATTTGGATCTGGTGGTACATTGATGCCGATTGCTCTTTGAACGTATGGTCTATTGCTTTTAATGCCCATGTGTGTTGAATAGATGTATAAAGTGCTTTTACATCTAAGGTTGCCAGAAGACAATCATTATCCCATTTGCAAGATTTTAGTTTGTTGATTACATCTGTAGTATCTTTGAGGTACGCTCTTAATTGCATGGCTCTAGGCCTCAAAATGTTGTCCAGATATTGCGAAATGTTCTGAGTTGTCCAACCAATTCCACTCAGGATTGGTCTACCCTCTGGTATTAGGTCATAATCCTTGTGAACCTTTGGTAGAAAATACATAATTGGTGTAATTGGGGCTTTGATTAAGAGGTAACTTCTTTCATTGTCCGTGAGGAGACCTTTGCAGTGCCAATCATAGATTTTAATTTCCAATTTCTGTATGATTTCCTTTGTTGGGTTTGTGAGCAGTGTTTCATAGCAACCAGGCGTGTTCAGGTGTCTTCTAGCCATCTCCAGTTAATTCTCTCTGTCCATAATAAAATTGTTGCTCCCCTTGTCCGCCTCTTTAATCACTATGGAGCGGTCAAACACAATCTCACCCCGAAAGAACAAGAATCCCTACGCAATCTTAAGAGTGACCGCTCCAAGTATGGTGCAGGATGATTCTTCCGATAGCCCATCGCCTCTCACTGAGCTTTTGGATCAGAAAGGTTCCACTCTAGGTGTGGCTATGGGCCAAAATGAGAGTTGCGCTGTTAATTTTTCTGTTCATTCTTCAGCGCACTTATACTCGCGTAAACTGAGGCGCTTAAATGTTAAAACTATGTAAAAAATAAAATATTTAAAAATAATGCATTACCAGATGCAAAAAAAGAAAAATCAACCAAGCAATGTCAACTACCCCACCTTGACCCGCTAACTTGCAACAAATTCACGAGTTCTCCTTTGTCTCAAAGCTCGAACGGTGAAAGAATACTGGCTAAGACACTGCCAAGTAGTGATGCCCATCAAATGACACAATGCAACCAACAGGTAGTCTCCAGGCCTGTACCACGAACATGCCAACCTCGACCGCTAAGTTAGATCGACTAAAAGTGGTGAATCCTGGGTCTGATGGGGTATGTGATGTCCAGGTCCTGGACGATCCACATAATGCTGGTCGTGAGCCTGAGACATTGCAGACCCTTCCCAGCGCCAACAGTGGCACTGGTTTCAATGTAACCACTATGTCTGACATTACCCATGGTGCTGGCCAATCAGGTGTATTCCAACATGTTTGCTCGACTGAGTCCGAATTCCCATTGGAAAACCCCAACATCCTGGGATGGGTGAGTGACCCCAAGAAAAATGGTCCCCAGCGACCCAACTGTTCATTCTTATTCAACACCTTTCGCAGCATCCCGCAACTCCGTACGTTACACTCGGATGATATTGAGTGGATCAGATTGGCGAATCATAACAACTTCCACATGATTTGTGGTCCCCAATCCTGGATTATCAACAAGTTATTGTGGGACCACAGAATGGATCTTGGAATGAGAGGTCTTTCGCTTCGTCTGTTTAAATCAATCGAAGAGGCGAATGACTTCTTAGAAGAACAACTACCCATTCTAGCTCCTATCAATGCCAGCTCTACAGAGACTCAGAATCCAACCGCAGCGAACAATGATGTAATCTTGCAGATATCTTCTCTAGCTGGCTCATCCACAAATATTGCTTGGCTCGCTCCGCTGTTGATCACAATAGCGGAACTGACGAAAGCTAGCAAACAGTCCTAACATCCGTTGTTAACAATTATATTGCGGAACTGCTGTGGTTTCACAAACTTTAATATATGGTCCAACTTGGTGCTGAATGCTCTGCTTACTTCTATCTTGCTCATGCTGGAAACAATGTGCACAAGACTACTCGTGAAATATGGCTATTCCACCTTTTGTCTTCCTGCGGTGCAAGGTACTTAGGGTAGAACAAGGGGGGGGCCTGGCCATTTTACTAAACAATTCTGCCAATCATCAGTCTACTCTCCTTCTGTGCGATAATGATATACTGGCTATCGAGTACTCGCAAGCAACCAGTCCTCTCTCAACTTTTCTAATAGTGTGCATATATTTAAACCAAGCTAAAAGAAGTCTTGATGAATTTTTTTATCAATTAGACTCTCTCCTTGAGGATGCTCTTATCAGGAATCCTAAATAGAACAAAATAAGTTCCTAAATGAAGGAACTCCCGTCCCCTGCACACTTTCACATGCTTAATAGGTGAGCCAAACAGTTAAGGTTTGCTTATGAGCATACTCTAGGTATGTAGTCTTTTTTGTTCAAACCAACAGATTATGGTCATAGATAAATTCTTCTTTAGAAAACAGTTTTTCTTCAAGTGTAGTTTTTATTTTGCAAGGGGCCAACGCGTTTCTAGAAAAACATCTCTTCTTCAGGGGCATATTCAATTGTTCAGTTAATCACATCTAAATAAAGATTACAGAAAAACATATAATTACTTATAATGTGGTGGTGTGTCCAAATAATTTACATTTCTTAAAGTAAAGATAATACCATCTCATTGGTTACAGAGTTTTAAAGTACCTTAGTGTCTTAAATACATATATTGGATTCATTTCCTAAACAAATAAACAATTAAACCTCAATTGACACCCCTATCTAGCGGGTGTCATGATCATTACTTGTGCCCTTGGATTTAGTCAAAAGTTGGGGGTACTGCATAGCGTTCACTGTTATATTGAACCAAATTAAATGTATACATACTCATTGTTCATTGCTCTAGATTGTACATTGTAGTGAGAGTCCTCATTTTGATGTTTGAAATATAACATACGATAACACATCTATGTATAGAGACGGGTTTCATTGTGCTAAAAAAAGTTGGGAGGAGGTTATCACATCTTACCCTTTGTGTAGGTTAGTTAGAACCCAGAAGGTGGTTAAATGAAGGTAAGTGATCATCTGAAAGGCAGGTAGAATAGGCAGTATGTCTCGTGTGTCCGTGGCTGTCAACTCAGCCACTAGTGATCTGAGAGAATCACAAATAATAATTTTAGCGTATGTGGAAGTCTAACTAGTCGTCTAGACTAAAAAGGGCATAATTAGAGGGTATCCAGGTGTATAATGGATTCACGCTTACTTCTAGAGGATGAGTAAAGTGGAAGAAGATCCTGTAGCTGCCGTATCCGTGTGTGGATATGGCTCACAAAAAACGCTGCTAAATAGCGGCGCTGTGTTGTGACGTCATTACGTTTTAAAGTGACATGACGTCACTCATGTAAACATGGTGACGTCATGCATGCGTGCGTCAGTGCGAGAGTAGTTGAATAAGTTAATGTTGGATTTCAAAGAGGTAAATGATGAAGCTTACCTAATTGTGCATATGGACCTGAGTGCCAATTCTGGTCTTAAGGTAACGTGAGAAAAAAATTTAGTAAAAATTACATTGTAATGTGGTTCCTCTAAAGGTGACGCGATTCATGAAAAAAATAGTGATCCTGAGCAAAACAGTGTGTCCACCCGGTATTGGGGGGAGGGAAATGTGTTTGAGAAGTCTCATAGAGCACTGGGAGTTGAATGGAAATGTGGAATCTTGGATCTTACAGGATGTATGGGTAGATATGTAGAGTATATTTACTAGTAAAGTTATGGAAATAGTGTGAGGGAAACTAATGTGTGCGTATCTGCCTACTAATGTTTCAGTGTAAGTATGTTTAGGGCTTAGACAGACAAAATATCATCATGAAACAGGTACTCTTCATAATGTATATTGGGGATCTCCAATATTTTAAGAGTATTCGCCCATTAGAATAGTTTAGTAGCCCAATCGTACAACGAGCATAACATTTTTTAGTTCATTATAGTTGGTGACCTTTTACTCTTGTTTTCTGTCTTTTAATGATGAGACTTACAGTCTACTGTGTCCAAGGTAAAGTCTAATCGTTACATCCTATCACATCAAACATATAATGTGTTTTATCAAATGGAGGAAAAACAATTTTTAGTTTGCATACTAAAGAAAACCAACATTATAAGTAATTATATGTTTTTCTGTAATCTTTATTTAGATGTGATTAACTGAACAATTGAATATGCCCCTGAAGAAGAGATGTTTTTCTCCAAACGCGTTGGGCCCCTTGCAAAATAAAAACTACACTTGAAGAAAAACAGTTTTCTAAAGAAGAATTATTATCCAAAATCAAGTTTTGATGTTTACTATCTATGACCATAATCTGTTGGTTTGAACAAAAAAGACTACATACCTATAGTATGCTCTTAAGCAAACCTTAACTGTTTGGCTCACCTATTGAGCTTGTGAAAGTGTGCAGGGGACGGGAGTTCCTTCATTTAGGAACTTATTTCATTCTACTTTTGTCTCACAACCCATATGCCAGGGTTGACTGTTATCTCCCTCTGAACCTTAAGTTTATTAAAAGCAATCTGTTGCTACTGAAACATAATTAGAACTTTTTGAACCTCTTAAAATAGGAGTGCATGGTGGACACAATTGTGGATTCTTATCAGGAATCCTGACTACCAGATTATCATTGGTGGGGATTTTAATTCGCTGTGTCAGAGTCTATCTCTGTCCTATCAGTTAGGTCTCTCATCGGGTGACAGGTCTAAGTCACTACAGAGAGGCAAACGCTTACTCCACTATATGACCGACTGGGATTTGCACATGGTGAAATTTGAGAGTAGTTCCCACTCTGGTCCTTGGTCGCGTGGGTCAGCTTTTTCCTATTTAGACTACTTTGTTGTCTCGACTAGACTTTTAGGGCTTGTCGATCCAGTCCACATTTTGGACAGACATTGTGGTGACCATTATCCCATTCAACTACAAGTCCACTCTAAGATCGTGGCATAAGCGACTGACCCCTTGTTGGCATTGGGATGTACCGATCATACACTGTCATCGGTGCAATGGCACCCTAGGCTCTGCAGGGAACTAACTTTTCTTGTCAATAGAGACTCGTGGCGTATCTATGACCAGCATTTATCTTTTTTTATTTTTTATTTTTGTAAAAAAAATTTGGGGGAAAATAACAGAGAACATTCAGAATACACAAAAAGGGGGACAAACCCCTGAAAACCTCGTACAAGGTGTTATTCCCAGGAACATTTGCACTCTCCTCCCTCCTCCCCCTAATCCCCTACATGGCACAGCCTCTGATTGCTGAATCAACTTGTTCCAGGCATTCCTTTGTTGGTAGCCCCAGCCGGTCTCCATAGCGTCAGTTTTGCACTGACTCCCCTGAATTGAGATCCTTGTTTTCAAAGATTCGAGACTAATGGGGCCGAGTCGTCATCCCTCTGGGCCTTCAGTCTGTACTTTCCAAGTTATTAAAAGCATTACAGAACTGGAGCCATTCTGTTTCCACTAGTGTACTGGACCCCTGTATTGCTGCTGTTATTTTTTCCATAAAATATATGTCCTTGGCCACTCCCACCCATTCTCTCTTCGTGGGAAGGGAAACCCTTTTCCAGGTTCTAGCTCGACAGGCTCTAGCTGCCACACTGTTCGTCTCTTCTTTCAAGTCCAAATAGCACGAGGATTGGGTCCAGTGGGACATCTCCCCCTCCTGCCTCCTTAATCCAACTCAACACCTCTGACCAGTATGCCTGAACCTTATGACAAATCCACCACATATGCCAATAGTTGGCTCTTTCCCCGCATCCGTGCCAGCAATGGGGGGTCAACCGCCGGGAACATCCTGTAGAGTGTAAGCGGGTCGTTCTGCCACCTGTGAAGCAGTTTTAGGGCATGCATCTTATATTGACACAAGATTGAGGTCTTAAATGCCCTTCTACACAGCCGTACCCATAGGCTTTCCCCAGTTCCGCAGTCCAGGTCCCTCTTCCATTTCGCTCTGAGCCCCCTGGTCGTTCCTTCCCTGGGTGTCAATAGTGCTCTATACAGGAGTGAGATAAGACCCTTCATTTCTACATGGGTGTCCAGGACCTTCTCGACTGGGGTAAGTGTTCTTTGTATAAGCGGCTTCCATTTCTCAGCCATAAATATCCCTTTGAGCTGTAGATACAGGAGTGGGGAAAGCCTACCAATGCCCAATGCTTCCTCAAGTGTTTCAATGGTTATGAAACTATTTCCCTTCACCAGCTGGCCCACCCTGCAGAGCCCTGCCTCAAACCAAGCATGATAATGTCGGTGGCCAGGGATCGCGTCCCTCACCGGCAGAGACCAGCTGTGGATCAGCGGCAATGGCCAAGTGGTCACCCTATCTCTCTTTCCCTTCCCCGCTAATGCTTTCCACATGGTCCCAAGGATTGAGTGCTCTCTTATCCGCTTCAGGAGCCTGCCCAATGGGACCCACAACCATTCCCCCACTGTTACTGGCCGTAGGTGAAAGTTCTACAAATACACCCATTGCTTGTTTGTGTCCTCTCTAAGGTGGGGGGCCAGGGCCCTTAGTTGCGCTGCTCTGTAATAGGCCTGTAGGTTGGGGAGGGCTACTCCACCTTTCTCTTTTGGGAGGATGAGAGTATCGTATCCTACTCTGGGTTTTTGGCCCTTCCATAAAAATCTCATTATGCGCCTCTTGGCTCCCCTCATGTAGTCGTCTGGGGCCTCTAGAGGGCGCATCTGGAACAAGTATAACACCCTGGGGAGAAGGTTCATTTTTATCGCATTTACTGTCCCCATCCACAATACCTGCCCCTTGCTCCAACCTTCCATTTCCCTGAATATCTTTTCGAACGGGGGGGGGGGGGGTAATTTGCCCGGCTCAAATCCTCATCCGGTCTAACAATGTTTATCCCCAGGTATCTCACTGCCTCCGTCTGAATTTGAAGGCCCAAGGGAGCTAGCTCTGCAAAGTTCCTGTCTGGGTCAGGGGCGAACGGAAAGATTATAGATTTACCCACATTTACCTTGAAACCTGAGTGGGGTCCAAATTCCTCTATCACCTTCCGGGCCGCCGGGACTGATTGGACTGGGTGCCGCAGGTGGTGCATTACATCGTCTGCATAGAGACCGAGTTTGAAAACTATATCCCCGACTTCAATACCAATCACCTCGGGGGATCCTCAGAGGTATTCAGCTAATAACTCCATGGTCATAGCGAACAATAAGGGCGATAGGGGGCAGCCCTGTCTGGTCCAACTCTAGAGACCAAATTCTCATGATAATCGTCCATTTACTGTGACCCTGGCTAAGGGGTCTGCGTATAAGGCCTTAATCGCACGTCAGAGTCCCTCCCTGAACGTTAGTTTCTACAGTACCCTATGTAGGAACCCCCAGTCCACCCGGTCAAATGCCTTTTCGGCACTATGGCCACCAAAACCAGATTGCCCCTCTAGGACACTGCCTCGCTCATGAGATGGAGAGTCTTTCTCAGGGTGTCTGCTCCCTGCCTTCCTTGTATAAAGCCCACCTGATCGGAGTGGATGAGCTTCGGCAAGAGGCCCTATAGTCTTGTTTCTATAATCCTACCGAATAGCTTCGCTTCCACGTTCAGGAGGGAGATTGACCTGTAGGACCGGCACTCAGCTGGGTCCTTCCCCTCCTTATGGATCACCGTAATCAACACCTTTCCGAAGGAAGGTGTGGCTCTCCCAGTTATCATAATGTTTGAGAATAGACCCACCAGGAATCCCACCAGTTGACCCGCAAAGGTCTTGTAGAAGCCTGCTGTGAACCCATCCTCTCCCTGGGCCTTCCCCAGCTTCAAACCCGCTATTGCCCTAAGGACTTCCTCTTCTGTTATTGGGGACTCTATGATGCAAGCCTCTCCATGCTCAAGGACCGGGAGGGTAACTCCCTGCAGATAAGAGTCCAGTGTCCCCCTCCTGCGTCTCCTTCCTTTCCCTAGAGAGTTTGATAGAAACTAGCAAATGCACCCGCTATTGCTTCTGAGTCGGATCTCTCCCCCTCTTTCTCACTCTTGATTTTAACCACCCATCTGTCTGCCCATTGGCCACGGAGCTTTGCTGCCAGCATGGCGTCCGCCTTGTCCCTTTTCTCATACTGGTGTTGCCTCAGGTGTTGGAGGCCTGCTACAACTTTACCCACCTCCATTTCTCTCAATTCCAGCCGCTTTGCTATAGCGCTCTACATGTCCCTCTCCTCCTTTTCTCCCTTCCCCTGAACCCTTTTCAATAGGCGTACCTCCGACCTCAGTTTGTTGGCCAGTAGGGTCCTAGTCCTCTTCTTGGCCACCCCTTCGCTCATCACCCTGCCCCGCCATGTCGCTTTAGCTGCCATACTATCTCCTGTTGTACTTCTCCAGTGTCGTTTAACTCAAAGTATTCTCTAAAAACCCTGTCCCTCAGTAATAGGTCATTGTATCTCCATAACGATTCTCTTGCTTTCAACCCCGACATAGTAATGTCTGCCTCCACCAGATCGTGGTCTGACCAACTGACCGGACGGTGACCACATTTAGCAATTCTGCTGACATGTTGGTGTTCTAGGAATATATAATCTATCCTGGTTCTAGAGCCATGGACTGTGGAGTAGAATGTATAACCCTTCGTAGCCGGGTGTGTATCCCCCATACATCAACCAACCCTTGAATCCACATTAAGTCTATGAACCCCTGGTGTGGTTGTCCCCCCTACTTCCCTTGGGGATGGGCTTCCCACTATGGTCCAGACCACGGTCCGCCCACATGTTAAAGTCTCCTCCCAGAATGAGGAGCCCTTCCTCTCTGTCTAGTACCTCCCTCACTGCTTCCCTGATGAATGGCATCTGAGCTACATTTGGGCAGTAAATGGTTGCTATGGTAATCCTGGTATTATCCAGGTTTCCCAACACTGCCATTGCCCGCCTACCTGTTCTGTCCCATACCGTCGGCTCCGTAAGTCTATGCTTTCTATGGAGCAGGATCTCAACCCCCCCTTTCTTGGTGGGGCCCGAAGCCCAGTATGTCTGACCCACATGGGAACCCGGGATTCGCCTCTCTTCTCCCTTCACTGTTCTGGTCTCTTGTAATAGAAGAACGTCTAGCCCCGCATTCTTCATTTCTATCCCCAGGAGTGAACACTTTGCTGGGGAATTGAGGCCCTTTATATTTAGTGATCCCAGCCTAAGGGTTTCGACTCGGCCCCTTTTTTTTCAGAGTCTGCCATCAAGAGACCTCTTGAATCTCACGTATCCTCCGGCTTCGTAGGGGCTAACCAGCTCTCTCCTTGAGCCCAATCTGTGCTGTGCCTGGTAACTTAAATTTCCAACCCCCCCCCCCTCTCCAACCCCTCCTCCCCAAGACTACGACGTCAGTGGACAAGCCACCAGGGACAGAGATTTGTCCGTCCCCCACAGTTCTCCATATCTCCCCTTCAGCCCCGGCCGGGGTCCATCGACTTCTTCCTTTCTCTCACTTGTGGTCCAGCCCACATCCCCTAACTCTCTTCTTCATTGCGTGTTGGGGTATTTGGTTTTTTAAATTTTCTCTTGCCCTTCATCTTCTTCTTTATGGCCCAGGGGCCCTCAGGTTCACTCCTGTGTTCTGAGGGTGGTCGTGTGCCCTCCTCTGTCTCCTGTGATGGGGCTCTCCTTTGAGCACTTGGAGCTCCTGTAGTGCTTCCTTGCCACCAGTGACTCGATAGTCTACTCCGTCATGTTCAAAAGAAAGGGCAAACGGATAGGACTATCTGTATTGTATGTCTTGCCCAGTGAGCCATTGCATAAGCGGACGGCACTCCCTTCTGCGGGCCAGCGTGAGGGCAGACAAATCTTGAAAGATCCTGATTGTATCCCCCTCAAAGGTGAAGTTCCCTAGTCTCTTTGCCTTTTCCAACACCTCCCTCTTCTCCCTGTATCGGAGGAAGCGCACCACAATGGATCTCGGGCCTCCCTTCCCCCCTCCACTGCCTCTATGAGCTCTTTCCAGCTGAACTTCCTTGTTCCCCTCCAGGGTAAACAGTTGATTTATTAGTCCTTGGACTTTGCTGCCATCTCCCCTCTTTGTTGGGTCACCCCCAGGATGCGCAGGTTGTTTTTGGCGTTCCCTGTTTTCAAGGTCATCCATCTTTAGGAGAATGTCCTCCTCTCTTGTTTCCAGGTCAGTTAGCCTTGCCTCATATTTCATATCTAGAAGGTCTGTCTGGAGGTGGTTGTTCTCCATACCTTCCATTTTCTCTTCTAGCGTGTCCACTCTTCCTCTGAGGTCTACTATTGAGGCCTGGATATATGTCCGAATTGCTTTAATTTCTTGGAGAATGTCTTTAAGATAATCCTTAGTAAGTACAGAGGTGTGGGGCTGCTCCCTGTCGAAATTCTGTCTGGTGTGTCACAGGGTCCTTCCTCTGGTGCTATTTGTGGCCTACGGAAGCGCTGGAGGGACAAGATTGCATAGGTGGATACTCGCTCCCGTGGTGTACTTAGTGGTGGGTGCTCCAGGTTCCCGACTTGCAGAGCCACTGTGGTTTCATCCCGGCCCCTGCCTCCTTTATCAGACCCCGCCACCTCGCCAGGAGCTTCTCCGTTATGTCCTGCGTGCCTGAGGGCTGAGAGTCTGGTGTTTGTATAGCAGGAGCTCTAGTGCGAGCCCTGGCCTCCTCGAGGGCTCCTTGGGTCTGGTCCGGAGCAAGTCTCGAGATGGGTCTCCTTAAGCGGAGTCCTCGTCCTTTAGGTTCCCCCGCTTTCACCCCCGGGGTCCCTTCTCCTGTATGGGTCGCTGTTGTAGGCCTTCTCTGTGTACTCAGTGTCTCTGGTTACGGGCTGGCAAAGGTATATTGTTTGGGGCTCCATCGAATGTGGTTGACCATGCTACAAGTTCCTGTCTGTCCTATGCTGAGGTCCCCGGGGGGGTACAGGGTCCTCACGTGGGCATGGGGGACGGGGGTCCATACCCTGGGTCACCCTGATGCCTGTTTGGGGGTTACCCCGAAGTCTGTCTTTCCCCCTTTGCCTCTGGATTCTTCACAAGGGCAGACCTCTCCCTGGTTTAGGGGGGCACCGGGTACTGCGTCCTGCAGGAGGTGGACCCCAGGAGGGTCAGATGGGAATTGCCCCCCCAGTCCCGCCCCCGCCAGCATCCCCGTGGGCATTTGCCGATGCCACATGGGGTGCCTGGCCTGTAATGCGGCGCCCTCCCGGGCCCTGCTTGCCCCCTTAGTCCTCCTCACCTCGACTCTTGCGCCTTCACTCTGGATGGGAAGGGTTCTACGCAGCTGGGCTGTCTCGCAGCTGCGTGCCGCCTCTCCATGGTCATCGTTGATGAATATGCCCAGCACCTTCTCCCCGAACTCACAGCTCTCGGTGGGCCTCTGCGTAGACCTCTCTCCCCATCAGGTTTATGAGGGCTCCGGCGTTCCGGGCTGGGGCGTGCTCTCTCCCCATGATGGGTGGTCCTCCCTTCCGACATTCCCTTTCCTCCTTGTGGTGCTCCGGGTGCGCCTCCGATGTCCTTCGGGTAGCTTCCTGCTTTCGGTGGGAGCCATGGACCACCCAGCCCTATCCCCGGGCCATCTGTCTTTCCTGCCCTAGGACTTTGGCTTCTCTGTCAGTCGGGTCCCTCAGGAGGTGCACCACCACACCGACCTCTGGGATCGGACCTCGTAAACTGGGGCACAGTCCCTGTGCTCACGGGCTCAGCACGGTTCCCGTGCTTCCTGGCATTTGGGCCTGTCTCCCGCCAAGCCTGTGGGCTGCACTACCCTGCGATCAGGCCGACGCTCGTCAGGGACTCACCAGGACCCAATGTCTGTGGTACGGCTCTTCTTCCTGAAGTGCCGTTCGGGTTATCAACTGGCCCCCACTCCGTCAGTGGGCTGTCAGCACGGGTCTAGGGCTTCGTACCTCACTCTCCCTCGTGGAATCCCCGCCGGGGGTGGTGGTAGCTCACTAGGCCCACGGTGGGGATGGAGCTCGAGCCTCACGTGTCCGCCATGCCACGCGCCTCCTAGCGGTCTCCCAGCATTTATCTTTTACTGCTTCACAAAGAGAAGCTTGGAACAACTTGATCATCAGAAGCCATCTTCTTTCTTTGGCGCAAAAGCAGAACAATCTTATTTTACGCCACTGTCATGTTTTCAATTCACATATTGCCCAGCTCAAACTCGAAAAAAATCGCAGTATTAGGAATATATCTTCTCTCAATCTGAGCACTAAGCAATATGATCTAATGAAGCGCAATATTTGCTCAAAATATCGCTTTCATATCAAAGGTCTTATGCATCAGACTCATCTAAACGACAACCAAAAGATGCTGTCGCTGCTTTGCAAAAGAGATACGCTCAGTATCTGGTCTATTCTTAGAAGTAATATCCATACTGACCAACACAACTTATTCTCTGCGCTCTCATCTGAATGCTGGGAGAAATTTTTGAGCGCAAAATTCAATTTACCCGCTCAGTACGCAGCTTGTAATTCAGGGATTTTGGATCTAAGACCTTCTGAGCATTATGCCTTCTCTGTAAATTATATCATCTGGGCTATTGGACAACTTAAAACATCTAAGGCTGCCGGGCCTGATGGCATCCCCTCATGTATCCCCTCATGTATTCTATTTTTGGGCAGTAATTCTATTCTCTAAATTCGATCTCATTCTCAGTACCAACGTCATCCCTGTTTCATGGCGCAACGCCATCATCATTTCGATATTTAAGAGGGGCGACCCTCACGACCCTGCGAACTATCGTCCCATGGCTCTGGTGGACGCATCAGCAAAGGTATTTGAAATTCTCCTTAGGAAACATCTTGAAATCTACATCTATGAAAATGATATTTTTTCTTTTTTTGTTTTTTAAACTTTATTTTTGGTATTTACAAATTAGTAACAGAGAAAGTAGACATAACAAAACATACATGGAAGTGATTGTGCCTCTGATTCCGCCCTCCTGTCCCCCACCCCCCACCCACCTCCCGAATCACACCCGAGCCTGAGTTCGTAATAGTCCGCGGTTGGTTACATTGGACGTGTTGGGACACCCTTCTATGAGATCTGGTTTTTCCTAGGATGATGTGGGAGAGGGGCTGATTATACAGTAGGACTATTAGTTGAAGGAACCGTTTGCCGAGACCCATTCTCTGAAGAACCTCAAAGAGAAATGGCCATTCAATGGAATCGAACGCCTTTTCTGCGTCCAGTAGGACTGCCACAGCTTGGTGTGAGGGATCTAGTGCCTCCATGACTCCGAACATGCGTCTTATGCCGAACGTGGTATTGCGGCCTGGGACGAATCCGGCCTGGTCTGCCAGTGCTATTGCGGGCATAAGGGGAATGAGCCTGGAAGCCAGGATCTTGGCCAGAATTTTGTTATCTAAATTGATCAGGGATATTGGCCTGTATAAGCTGCATTCTTCTGGGGGCTTGCCGACTTTGTGTAGCAATATCATATTAGCCTCACGGAGGGTCGGGGGGAGTAGTCCGCTTTCAAGTGCCTCCTCATAGACCTGTTGTAGTAATGGGGCGAGAATGGATGCAAACGCTTTGTAGAACTCGCCTATCAGCCCGTCCGGGCCAGGGGACTTAATCTGGAGAATTTAATCTGTCGTGATTGGTGCATTTAGGGGTTCTCTTAGCATGGCGTCCACCCAGTATAGTTCTATATCTGCTAAATAGTGGGACAGCTCCTCCTGGGTGGCATTGAAACTGGTTGCATAAAAGGTTTTGATAGACGATACGGGAAGTCTCTGCTATTTGTTTTCCGGTGTGTACTAGGGTGCCCTGAAGGTTTCGGATCTGCTCGATCTGCGTAGGTTTATGGTCCGTTGCTATCAGCCTTGCCCGAAGGGCGCCCGGTTTCTGGCCCTCTCCATATTGGCGGACTCGGTGGCCATGTGATAGGAATTTCAATTCTCTGTCTGCAGCCTCTCTGAACTTGTCTAGTTTGGTCTTCAAAGATGACAGCACCTGTGGTGCTGGCGAGTTTGATTGTAATTGTAGTTGTTCGAGCTCTTCACTCAGTGACAATTCACATCTAAAGAGTTTCAAAATGCCTTGTTCTTTGGAGAGACATATTCCTCTGATGTAGCACTTCAGGGATTCCCACATTGTTCCGATGGATGTCAATGAGCCTTGGTTGATTTCAAGGAACGATCTGATTTCTGCGCGGAGTTCATCCGCAAATACCCGATCCTGCAGGGACCCAGTCTTGAATCTCCAGTGCCTCCTCTCTTCTGCTGGGTCTGGTGGGGCATATTCGACTGTTTGATGGACCCAGGAATGGAATGTGTAGTCCCGAGTCTCGCCATGTTGTCGTCTCCAGATGTCTACAAGGTCATATGCCTTGCAGATCTCGAGGATTTGGAGAGCTGCTTTGGACGTCGTCGTAGTAGGTGAATGCGACCTATCCTTCTGAGGGTCGAGAGTGGTGTTCATGTCTCCTGCCCATATGAGTAATGCAGATCTTGTTTCTCCCAGGTGTGTCATTACCCAATCAAACTTATTATGTCCGCCTGTATTTGGACCGTAGGAATTTATGATGATAAATTCTGTATTTTCCAGAATGCCATGAACCAGAAGCGACCTCCCTTCTTCATCGCCTTTGGTTGCGAGCAGTTTAAATTTCAGAGTTCTCTTTATTAGGATTGCCACTCCCCTGGCGTACGTGGAGTAGGACGCAAAATATCTGTGGCAGCCCCAGTCTCGTGCCCATCGATTCTCTGTTCCAGGGAGGAGGTGAGTTGCTTGAACCAGGCCGATGTCTACCTTGTGTCTCCGGAGATATTGTGTCATTTTCCTGGTCTCGGTCGAATTATTGCCCCCTTTAATGTTCCACGTGGCTAATTTGAATGCCGTGAATAGTTACATTTGTGGTCAGATCTTGGCCGAGGCGTCGGACCTGTTTGTTGTGTGATGTCCCAGGTATGTTACTGTTAAGTTTCCGCTTTCCTGGATGAGGCCGAATTTGGTGCTTCCGTTGGGCATCTCCAGGTGGCGTCGGGGTGGGTGCGGGCCTCCAGCAAGCACACTTCCATAACTTTAAACAGTTTCCCTCCCAGTCGTGGGCCACCCCCAACTCGCCCATCAGCTTTCCCCTCCCAACTTCCCTTAACAAAACTTAGCTGCGCCTGGGGCGCTAGGGAACTTCCAAGGTCCAGCGCACCTTTAACTCAAATGCGATTTTCTGAATCCGGGGGATCAAGTTTAGCGTCGCAGAGCAGCCTATTTCAGGGTCTAGATAGGTTTCACGGCGGGTCTCTGTTTGCTCGTTCTCTCCTTTGTGGTCTTGGGTTGTCGAAGCATTGTTTGCATCCCAGCTTATCAAGGAACAAATTTGCCTCCTCGGGGGTGTTGAAAAATTGTGACTTGCCATTGTGTTGGATTCGAAGTTTGGCTGGGTAGAGCATGGAATACAGCAGCTTGTTGACTTGGAGTCGGTGTTTCACTCTGGTGAATGTTCTACGCAGTGTCTGGACCGAGGGGGAGAAATCGGGGAAGAATTGGATGTTGTCCCCCTTGTACTGCAGGTTTCCTTTCTCCCTTGCAAGGCGGAGGATTGTATCTCGGTCCTTGTAATTGAGCAGTTTTGTCATTATTGGGCGAGGGGCTACTCCAGGAATGGGTTGGGTGGTTAGTATCCTGTGGGCTCGCTCCACCACAAATAAGTTAGACAGCGCTGGGCCTCCAAATATCTCATTGCATAGGTTTTCAATTAAGTTTTCTACTTTCCTTGTGGCTTGCTGCTCTCTCACCCCAAGTATCCTGATATTATTCCGGCGTGATCGCCCTTCGAGGTCCTCGTTCTTGGCCATAACAGCTTTCATTTGGGTTTCCAATGTTGCTACTCTGGTGGACATGGAGGACACATTGGGCCTCATTAGAAGGTTGGAGATAACCATTCCGCTTTTAGCGGCATGGTTGCCTCCTTACCGTAATCCGGGCCTGGGTTCCTCGAATGAGGAATTACCGGGCCATCGCAACCTTGGCGGACGCGGTAAGTCCCTGTTCGAGGAACCCGGACCCGGTCCATCCCCATTCACATTCGAGCCCCCATAGGGCTCAATGGGAATGGGGATGGAGCTAACAACGGGCCGGTTAATGACGGGCCGTTGTTAGCTCTCTGGTCCCGTCGCAGGACCCGGTAAGGACGCCTGGTTTTTCCAGGCGCCCATTGCGGGTCCCGCGAGGAGACCTTGTAATAGGGCGGAACAGGTTTACCGGCAACGGCACCTTTACCGGTGCCGGTAAACCCATTCCGCCAACCTTATAGTGAGGGACATCTTCTATGTCAGATATTCTTTGTTCGGCAGTGTCAAGCCTGTCGCCATGCTTGTCTAGACGATGTTGTAGCTGGTCGACTTTGGTGGACAGGGAGTCGAGTTTCCTGTCTATGTTGCCGATCCCTGCTTTTAATTCGAGAAGGATACCCTTAATATCTGTGTCGTGAGCGTGCTCATCGACTCCGGGCATGGCCACTTACGCGTTCTCTTGCTGCTTGTGCGCTTTTGGAGTTTTAACTATGGAACCAGCTTCAAATGTTAGCTTCCGCTGGGATTTGTCAGATTTCCCCATCTCGGTGGTATCGTAGTGCACAGGCTGAATGTGTTGGGGTGGTCGCACCGGGTTTCTCGTTGTTTGCCTGCCTCCCGGATATGTGTTTGGCGGACGGTGTGGCCTGCAGCACGGGTGGAAGTGACTCCGGCTCTCCCTTGCTCAGCGCGCTGGTGTCGCCCAACCTCCTCTCCCCCCTTTTTTTGCATTAGTAGATGTCCCAGGGGGGTTTCCTCCTGTTTTATATGTCACTTGAAACTGCCCGGGGGGAGCGCGGGAGGGACAAGCTGGTTCCAGCACTGACAATGTGAGACAGCTGGGTACACACAGGTGGGGGAGGGGGGTCGGGTCATCTCCCTGGCACCTCGGCTCCCAGAATCAGCGACGTTGCTGCCGTCTCCGTCTCTGCTGATGGGGTCGCAGGATCTGGCTGCCTCCGCAGGTCTCTGTACGAGCGAAGTCCTCACGGTGGCACCGGGGGGGAGCCGCGAATCTTGTGGCTGCTCTCTGGAGTTATGCCTCCCAACCGCGCGTGACACCGGCTTCTCCGTCCGTGGCGTTGTAGACTGGATGCCTCGCTGGGCCGCGGCTGGCCGGGCCCTCTCCTCGCCCCGCCTCCACACAAGCAGGTCGCCAGAGGGGTTCCCCCTAACGTCGGGGGAGTGATGGCTGGTGCGATATGTGTTGGGACGGCTGTCCCTCAGCTGGGGGGGTCAGATGGCCCCCAGATCCACGATTTTGGCAGGATTTATGAGGTGTGCCGACGGAGCTCACACTAGAGCGGCCATCTTGGTCACGCTCTAGCGCCCTCTGTAAAAATGATATTTGTTCTAAATTCCAGATGGGCTTCCGCTGCGCAATGGGAACTTCGCTAAATGCATTTTTGATCGCGCATGTTCTCGCAAAAACATCTAATTCTGGTCCCATTTACATTTCTGCTTTAGACCTATCTTCCGCTTTTGACTCGGTTGTTAGGGAACTGTTGTGGATCAAGATGTTTAAATTGGGCGTGCCATGCCGCCTCGTCCAGCTGATTGTGTTGCTTCACGTCAATACAACCTTTCAAGTTCGGGTAAGCAAGGATGGTGCCCTGACTTCACCTATTCACATAATGACGGGTGTCAAACAAGGGTGCAACCTCGCCTCCACGCTTTTCAATCTATACATCTGCGACATCGACAATTTGTGGACAAACCCTTCTATGTATTCAGTTAGATTGGACAGGCTGAGGTTACCCTGCCTCTGCTTCACGGACAATGTCATTCTTGTTGACCAGACCCCTTTTGTTTTGCAGTTGAAACTGAACAAATTTCAAGATTATGTTTCCCACCATAACCTGCAGGCCAATTCGGTCAAATCTAAAATTATTATTTCACAAATAGGAAAAGGTTAAGGTCTTATCGGTGGAATATTGCCAGTGATTCACAAACATTTCACTATTTAAATGCAATAGGAACATTTGAGTTAAAATTAATAGCTTTGAAGGAGTGCAGTACCGCTGGACAATGCAGTGTTCACTTTCAATCGATATCCGATAGCTTATTTGATGCCATGATTGGCTTGTCATTTTTTCTGGCCCTTCACAGTTCTTCAAGCGTCCTAATTTTGCTTCAACCAAAATATTAAGCTTGGCATCCCTGCCAGAACATTAAACCATTTCAGTTCGTTATCTGATACCCATCAGCTCTTGTAGCAGTTTGAGAACAGGGATCCCTCATAATTTTCACCAGGGGCTTGTAGGCTTCAAGCTCGTTCAGACCATGACAGGAGTCAAGCAAGATGATATTTCATTAAATTGGATACCTTGTGAAATGATCTACTCTCTTTTGTCAGACAACTTCTCACCCAAGTTCCAATTTTTCTTTTCCAAGATGAACCCCATGGAAACCGCATTGATGTAATCTCGTGCAGGATACGGTGGACGTTTAGCGTCACTGAAATCCAAGGGTACAACCAAAAGTTCATGATCGTATTTTAAATTCATTGCAATTTGGAGGGTGACTCTGAATGCAAAGGCTTCCAGATGTGTCTGCATATAGTTTATAATTGACTCAACAGAACCAGTGCAAAAAGATAGACAGGTTAGCAGGGCCCCAGTGAAAACCTAACCTTTAAAAAAACATTCGATAGGAGCAGCTCCCTCTTTACCATTAGTACTACAATAGTTAAGGAAGCACAAAAAAATGCCACCTCTTCTAAAATGAACTCTTCCTACACATTCTGCGAATTTCAAAACTTAGTATTAATATACCCCATCAAAATCACCATTGAGGAAAACCCAGAGAAAATGCCAGGTTCTCATGCATCATCTATGTCTGTATTCTATTTCAGATGGTACAGTCCTACTTTTTGCTCTGTAGTAGATGGATTGTTAGGAGTCACACCATTCTGTTGGACATAGTTTACAGTCCTGGATAATGTGGATGAGAAGGTATGCTTTGACACTATTGATGATCCCATGTTGGATTGTACAGACATCAAAAGCATTCTATGGCCGTTCTTAGCATGCTGTGTAAGTGACAGGATTTGTGCATCAGCTGCCATTTTAAAACGCTAAAAGAATTTAATAAACAAGCAGAGGCTAACAGCTTCCTTAATAATAGTCATATGATGACCGTTTCCTCTGCATGTATGTATGTCTGCTGAATTGGTCCCACTCTTTATGGAGCCAACTTAAATTCATACATAGCAATTTAAAATGAAATGAACAACTGCAAAAGCCAAATCTATTGGCTTTTACAATGCTTGTTTCGGCTGGTAAAATAAGCACAGTCATCTGTAATTGGGATAGCTACTGAAAATGAGCTTTTGGCAGAAGCACTGTTGCGTTGCGGCAGCAGAGTCAATATTTACCATTGATTTTAAGATTATGCTACAAAAATAGACTGAAATTGACAAATACTTAATGGATTTGTTGACGTTAAGAAGATATATATAACAAGTCAAACACTGACCACGTTTAACAAGAAAACAGAGAGTTCCCAACATAGAACCCAACTGTTCATGAACCACTGTGGCACCATCAGAACTGCATGGTCACAGACCACAACTGTGGCCATCACACATCAACAAATACAGCTGCCAAACAGCACTGCTGAGCAAATCCAGCAGAATGGAGCCCAGAGTCTCAGAGTGAAGGGCACGTGATGCAACATGCACCTGCGTCTTTTCAGGTTTTCAGTCCCAAACTCCACATTCAATTGTCTACTAAACAAAAAGCCCAGTTCTGAATGTTAATTCACCACAAGATTATCTTTCATTTTATTTTAAGTGCAAACGTTAAAACTGCACTGGAGATAATAGGTTTTAGTCAATCTTAATATCCAACTTATCAAGCATAGTATTTTAAATTTAGAAAGCAACTGTAATTTGAGAAAATCTGAGTTTTCCAAACTTACTTTTGTTTTAAAGCTATCATGAGACATTCTCGGATCATGAACAGTAATTTTAGGAATTGTTGTATATTTTGAAAATAATCTGAGTAGCTAAAAATTGGCCTTTTCACCTCTCAAAATGAATGCAAAATCATGTTGTTGGGTTCAGACACTTAGCTAGGAAAATAAGCCATCAAAACATTAAAATCGGCCATCAAAACATTGTATTTGTTGACAGTGAATGTATCTCATGAGGAACATGGAGTTTGTTGCTGAGAAGATTCTTCCTACTGGCCACTGGTACAATCTGCTCTGAGGTTGTATCTGGCTTTGGAGCCCTACTGACATGCAGTCCATCTACAGTCTATTCTTCTCACCTTCCTGTGGCTAGGTTCTCCATCTAGGTTTTCGGACATTGTGCCCTGCTTCTTAGGGTATTTGAAGTATCCTTCCTTCCTTCCTGCACATTTCATCTTTCATGCTACATATTACATCAATATCTCCATGAAGAACCCCCTGCATTAATTTAACAGTATTCTGGGATCATAGGATTAAGAGCATCCTCACTGTGACTACCTGTGCGGTTGACTGTAGACATTGGAAGCTATCAGACTACTTCAGGTTGTGCCAAAGATCTGCATAATTGTTATTCTTGCTTGCGAAAGAATAATTTATCATAGAGTTTTTTTGTCAGAGCTCATTTTTTCCTCTTGGGCAGAGCTTTCCAATGATATATAGGCCTATTTAAGTTCCATCATATTTATTTTAAATGGGAGATTGCATTGTGTTAGAATGGCTCATTCCACCCTTCTATGAACATTCTCCCCATGCTGTCAATGTCATTCTGACAAGACCCTTTTTTGAACATTTACTCATTGAACTCATAAGATTACCTCACTGGATAGACTTGCCTGCGTGTTTGAGCTACACAATTTTCTGCATCCATGATTGTGCAGTCATCTCATAGCAGAAACCGAGCAGCAATCCATGAAATGTGCATTGTCACTAATCTGCCTTAATAGCAGGTGAGTGATGGCAACATGGAAAGGGGAGCAGAATTATTTTGACCTGTGGCTGTGTGTGCATTTTTGTGTGTGCTGTTTGAGATATTTATTATTTTTCCATAGAGAATGTTAGATGTGCTCCAGGCCAGCTGGAGACACTTCGGTAGATTTCAAGTGCAATGACAAGAAATTCTGGTCCCAGAACCTCTTGCCTGCTGAATGTTGGATAAATGGGTTTTGCCTTCATGGGCAAACATCGCAATAGGTCCCAGTGGGCACAACATATGTGCAAGGTACAGTAGGTATAAAAGTGCTTGTTGGCTGCCAATCAGCATCCATAACAGAGATAATTAAGGGGATGCATTTTTCAGATCCCTGGTTGCTCTTGCTCACAAACAAAATTAGTTAATATAATATATCCCAGTTTACCTGACATGACACTTAGGGAAATTAGTGCAGCACCCATCCCCATATCTGCTACTCCCTGATCCTGTCACATGTCACATTTCAGAGTTTTCCCCAAAAATGGGGAAAATGAGCTAGGAACACCTACTGTCTGACACTCCAATCCATTGAGACCAATAGGGATATGAGGTTATTAATATTCTTTAGAGAAATTGAACCAAAGACATAAGTGGTCCAATGAATTTACGCTGCACCAACCTGCCTGTGTATGACAGATGAGTGAACTGTCCATTTAAAATCAAAACCCTATAGGTGAGAAGTGAGACTATTCTTGCAACAAGCCAGCTCAGAACATTCAACAGGGAAAACCCATGCCAACTTTCAGGCTAGGAATGTAGGTACACCTGAAGCGAGACATAACCTACCCTGAAAGGTTAGGTTAGGTCTACTGAGTAAAGTATATTCTGGTGTCTGGATCCTTTTGCTGAGAATTGTGCTATTTCCACAGTCCAGGGCTTTGCTGGATTCCATCAAGGACAGAAGGGGAAATCCTAGCCAAAGAGTACTGAAAGATCCAGTAAATGATGCTGAACTCATGTCCAAGTTTCTAAGTTAACCAATCACCTTTTCATAGACACTGTGTTTATTCAAGTGTGTGTGAGAGTGAGCGAGAGAGAGAGAGATTCATTAAAGGGTTAAGAACGTGAAAATGTGTACTGCCTGCAAAGGCAAGTGGGAATGTCTTGCTATGCCTTGTAATGCATTGTTAGGTATATTTTGTAAGGATGTTAGCCTATATCAAGCAGTTCATTTCTTATTTAGCATTCAGAGCAACAAAACAAAGACACTTTTTAGTTTCAGCTTTTATGAAGTCTAATGTATCCGAGGAGGGCTATGAAAGTGTCACAATCTATTCTACAAGCTAGACAAATAGGCCAACTTTTGTTTTGCCCGGTTCCATTATCTTCCTAAAAATACAGAAAATATATTGGTAATCACAGTATTTCACTGCTTCCAAGCTAAAGAAATGTTTCTGTTAAGTAATTGTGTTCATTAGTGGTTGATTCTAATGTGTACTCAAATCTAGACCTTTAAGTCAAAGAAAGAATATAGAGTCAATTTGTCCATTAACCTATCATTTGAAACAATTAACATCAAACATAATCACTTTTATCAAACAAATACTAAACTCTCATCAAAATACCTTCCATAACATCCAATTTGTTTAAGTTTATGGACAGGTCATTGCAAGTTAAGTGCTTAACTTGCATAATAGAAACAACACATCAAACATTTGAATTGTAATATCAAGCTGAAATCCATTATTATACAAATTATATAGTTGGAATAATGAAGTACCTTGGGGCAGGTTGGACGTTGCAGGAGAAATATTTAAATTTTTCTGCATGATTTTATTTTGAATATTTGTCCTGTCATTTTTAAATGTGTTTATCTGTATCTCTTTTATCCTTTTACTTCTAATGGCTTTTCTGAAAAATAGTTTTGTGTGTATTATTAAATTGGATTAACAGTATTTTCACAGCACACGACCAATTGCAAGTGACATCTGTGATCAATTTATGCTATTTCTGTTTAAAATTCACAGAAAATTATGCATTTCCCAATTACACATGTTCTCAGAACATGCCAATAAAATAATCATATTGCGTACAAGTAAGTTAAAAGCTATATATTCATGATTGTCATGAAGTTCAATTTGATAGCATGGTATGTTTATATTAAGCAAAACATATTTCAGCATGTAAAAACTATTTGTGGCCAAATCAGACAAGTGCCCTACATATTTCAGTGTGCTGCAATTGGTAAAAACTTTTTTACAAATACCGAGGTGAGATACAACATATCCTGAGATGATAATAAAACATGTTATGGAAGAACATCAATGCACACATAGCCAGTCATGATGTTACAATATGGGTATTCCCAAAGATAGGGGAAATGAGGATTATGGAAGATTTACTGTCTTATACTCCAATCACCTACGCCAAAAGGTATGTGGACATAGACTTTGCTAAATATTCATTAGAGATATTGGACCAATCACACAAGTGGTCCAATTGAATTATACTGCTACAGCCTGCCTCAGTATGTGAGATGGGGGAGTTGCCTATTCAAGGTCAAAACCCTATAGGGGAGAGGTCAGACCATTCATTCTTGTACACAGATAAATCAGACCAATCAACAGGGGAAACCCCATGCTGACTTTCAGGCTAGGAACTGAGTCATACCTGAAGAGAGGAATAAATGATCCTGTTAGCTAGAAGGTGTACTTGTGACTAAAGGACTTCTTCCCTGCATGACTACAAGAATGGGTGGAGGCTAAACCGGCTACTCAGTCCTCGCACTTATACAAAATAAGATTAACACCAATCATATAAGTAAAATAGGCACAGTTCACTTTTTGTGGTACAGTGGGCCGGGGTAAAGCTATACTCTCAAGAGGGGTATGAACGTGCTCCAATAGGAACCGAATCAGCAAAGTACAGCAGTCCAAAATAAAGGGAATGTCCAATCAAGCGTCTATATATATATATACTTTAATTCAATACACCATCTGCAATACTAGCTGAACAGAAAAATACTACACAAATACCACCACGGTAGAAAGAACTAAGAATATTCTAAGATAGAAAGATGCTGCACTCTAAGTGGTGAATCAGGGGTGAAAGGCAATTAAAAACCACAATATTCTCAAAAAGCCTATGTTAGTGTGTGAAAAAGGGTTAACAGCGACCTAACCAGTCTCTAGGGGCAACCGATGGACTAAGGGGGCAATTATCAGTCAATAATACCTTTCGCTATTCTGGGATGTTCGATATTGGTGAACCAGGCTTCTCAGTACCGTTATTGAGGTTTAATCTGGCTTGAATGCAGCATTTGCTTTGTTCCAGAAAGGGAGCAGGTGTCGAGCTGAGGTTGACCTAAAATGTGTTGCTGTTTAAAGAAGTGTGGATCGTAGGAGCCACAGGAATTGGTTTGAAAGTCAGTTTGACAGTGAAGATGCTGGTGACTGGATGCGCAGTTCATTTAGTCAGGTGCAGCAATCGAAGGTCGTGGTTCGATGGGCCCTCAGGGTCCGGTCAAGTATCGATGAAGTTCAGCAATAAAGATGCTGGCGGTTCAGAATATAGTTTTGAAGGCACTGGGTGCCATGATGAGTTTCAAGTTCTAGCTGAGGCAACAATGAACTCAACAGCGCAGTGCAGCAGCAAACTGGTTTGGGGGTGTAGAATAGCGGCTCGACGATCGGTCATGCGCATGATGGTCCAGTTAGTTTGAACGGGGTCGAACAGATCAAATCAGGGCTCACGGTCGTTCGACAATGAAAACACAGGGATCCTGACTGTATTGACTCTCAGGTTGCTGTGAGTTCCAATCCACGGATTCAGGAATAATATGTGTCCTTGTTTTTGGGCTCCCATCGCAGGGAAGGCTGGGACACATCTGCAGGGTTCCTTCAGTGCAGTGAGGTCCTGATTACCAGTGTGGCTGGCAAAAAGGCATGTCTTGTTCAAGCAGCAGATCACGCCCAAGATGGGCTTTGGAAAGTCAACTTTCCCACCAGAGTTTCAAATAATTTTGCTTCAGATTTGTGTTCAAGAATGAATCAAAGAAGGAATGGGAGACCCCCTCTTTTATCGGCACATGGTCCACAGGTGATTGGGATTAAAGCAAGCCTGCTTTAAGGAGTTGAATCCCTGTCCCTTGTATTTGCATTATAAACATTGCATTGACATCTGACAAGTGCTTTATGCTAAAGGAAGTGGAGCGGGCAGGAAGGAAGAGAGAATATAGAGGGAAACAAGATGGTGGACTCTTCCTCCGGCTATTCTGAGCTCCCTCTGTCTACACTAACTCCACTCCCTCCCCTTGTCAATCTCATCAAAAGCCCTTTTGGCCTGCAGCACCCTGGTATGAGGCTTGTTCATTTGGGATGGGTGTGACCTTTGATTCCTGCTTCCCAGGACAGCTCCCACTGGGAGCCTGTCCTGCTGGAGAGAGGTGTTTCCAGACCTCACACAGGTTCAAAAGGAGAAGCCCAGCTTTTCAATCTTCTGCCCTACAGCTTGCAGGTACAGACTATCAGACTGGAATACACAACAGTCCTTCCTGAAATGGCCTTGGCTCAGAGTACTGACACATTTTGGATTTCAATCTGATGTGGCTGTTTATAGTCATGTGAATTACTACCCACCATACCTTAAACTCGGGTAAGGATTTATATTGAAAGATTACACCACCACCAGAATAGTAATCCCTTATGACGTTGCGGTTTTGGAACAGAGGTGCAGACTTTAAATGCAGCATCTTGGTTGAAGTGACTTGACTGTCACAGCAGCTGTTAAATAGGTACCTGTGCCCCCCTTGAACGTGATCTGTGCCACTGGAGAGCAGGCACTGCAGATCTGGAGGTTAACCCTGCAGGACACAGGTGTACACTATGCTGTTGGCATGTAGATTTTGAAAGGGAGATCCAGTTGGCAGATCACCCTTTCTGAGATGGAATTACCTGCGTTGTTGTATTAATTAATGAAAATCAAAAAGGCCAGAGCGTTTACACTCTTGCCAGATGGCAATCCATTACATTTCTGAGCAAAGAATATGATGTAGCCTGGATACAAGGGCTAAGAATGAGGCTGGGGCCAGATCTAGAATCAAGGGCCTTCCTGTGTTGCATCCACGACAAAGGGGGAAACAATAGCCAGAGGGTCCTGCAGGAACCATTAGCTGATGCAGAACTCCTGATCAGTTTTCTTATTCAACCAATGGCCTTTATGTATTTAAATGTTACACCCATTAGAAATTGTCAAAACAACACTGGATGCTGCCTGTATAAATTATAAATTAATACTTCCCAGGGCTTGTTGCAGAAGCAAAATTCTAACATAATCAGTTAAATTTGGCTGCGGCTGATCCTATACATTCTCTGATTATAATGTCCATAACTACATTTTCTTGTCATAATGTGAGAGATTTTGGTAGACCCTTGTTTTGGATAAATCGGTCCTCCAAACCGCTGGTTCAATTCAGTTTCCTTTTCACTTGCCTTTACAATGACATAAATATCACCTAGAAGGCAATCAATTACATTGTAAAGCCCAATTTTAAATTGTTCTTATTGTCAGCAACATCCTACAAAATAATGTTAAACTCATTATAAAGAATCCCTTTAGCTAAAATCTAATAATGTGCATATGTTTTATATTCTGACTTTCTCCGATTATATCATTGTACTGATTTATACATGTTGATTTGATAATGCATTCTATGCATTTCAAAACATTACTTTTCATTTATGTGATGTTCTAATTTGTACACTTATCATTGGAGGGTTTTACAAATAATCTAAACCGACTGTTTGGAATAGAATATGCATGTTAATGTCTGTCTGAATAAGAGATGTAATTTCTGTTTTTATGTTGTTTTCATATCGATTAGCAAGACAACAGTAGGCAGGATGCCTAGTAATTACCATGTTTTATGACTGGCGTGGATTTATTTGTGTTCCTGATGACTTCCCATTTGATGTGAAGTGAGAAAATGTCTGCATTTGAAACCGTTATTTATTTTAAATAAAACTAAATATTCTAGCAAAAAAAAGTTTATTTGTTGTCCTATATTGTAGGGTGGGATTTGAGTGTTGTGGGATCATTAAACTAGGAATATTCACATCTGCCCAATAATCAAGTTAAAATCATAGTGTGGATATTGTTAAAAGTGGGTCGTAAAAATAGCCTGAACATGTGTAAATCAATTAATCATACATATTCTGACAGCCGGTGGGCAAGCCCACAGGACACTGCCAAGTCTTCTGGTTCTATGATGCGAATCCAAATGTGATATTCATGACTCACAGTGGGATTAGGAGGCTACTTCCAATCAAGCGTGTGGAAGTCAGTGTCACAAGCAGTAGAGAGGCGGCACAGGCCTAAACCCCAACTTACTTCCATGGTGGAATAGTGAACTTTAAAAGCCTTAAATATACCAAGATTGCTTGTCTTGCCATGCAGAGAGGACATGAACGAGTTCTTTCTTGACTGCACTCATCGAAGGGAAGACCAAGACAGACTTGCATATGTTTGGATCTTTTTCTATAATTAAGCAGACAAGCTAAAATGATTCAATGATATCTTCATGTTCGCTTTGATTAATTAAAATACTTCCATGACAGACTGATAGTTGCATGCAGTGACCCCCCCTAAGTTGGAGGGGGAAAGGTCCAGGCGGAATGAAGGAGGGGTGGGAGATGGGGAAGGCAGTCTGGAATAAAGAAAGTTTGAAGCAAGAGGGGTCTCTCTGTGTTTCTTGTGAGGCCCACGCAAACTCCCCAGGCCAAAAACATGCGACCAGCGATACGGCCTGCACTGTTGCTCTCAACTGCTGCAATCTGCAGCCATTCCTACTCCTGGCAATTCCACTATCCGTTTCTTGCTGCATTCAGCAGCTCGGCCTGCCCGGTCTGTCCTCCCTCTGCTGCAGTCCGCAGCTCATCCTGCTCCCAGCGATCCTGCTGTCCATCCACTGACTCAGTCATTGGTCCGAGGTTCCTAGCGATCCTGCCGTCCTGCACCTTGTCAAAAACAGGCGATCCCACCCTCCTATTTTTCCCAGTGATCCTGCCATCCTGTCAATGCAGCAATCTGCAACCCTGCGGCGGCAACCATGGATGAGTTCATCACCAGGCTCAGGCAGAAACTGGTCTACTGCCACTTTGCAAACTTTACAGATGACGAGGCTATTTGCCTCCATGTGATGGAAGGATGTTTACCTCCACATTGAGGAAACAACTGCTGAAAACACCTATGGAGATTGATGATGTCATTGCACTGGCAATGGTGCATGAACGGGTGAACGTGCAAGCTCAGGCCATTGAGAGCCTGAAGAAGGGAGAAGAGAAGGAGGAGAAGGTGGTGGCATCCTCCTCAACAAAAGTTAATGATAGAGCCCCCATCAGGGGCTGCAACTCACCCAGAGGAACCATGAGGGGCCAGTACCAGCAACTAGCTCCTGTATCCAGACCACAAAGGATGTGCTTTAGATGCCGGTTTGCGTTCCCACATTCAGGCACCTGCCTGCGATATCTCAAAGATGCACCAGATGTGGCAGAGAAGGACATTTCCACAATGTATGTAGAGAAGGCAAACCCCAGACTTCCCTCATAGGTGATGTGGAGGCCCCAGGTCAGAGTGCCTCAACAAACCTCATGGAGACCACTGCAAGTATACACGCAGATTCCACAGTGAGAAATCAGAGCAATGGATCAGTATCTGGAGTATGTCGAAGACCAATATGAAGGGTTACCTTTCCAGTATGGGGGTTATGGCGAACTGGGAATATACTTGCAGGATTAGTACCAGGAGTATGAGGATGTTCCATTAGAAATGTACACAGAATGTACAGATGACTATGTCAACCTCATGCACAGAGGTCCAGTGGTTGAAGATGCTCCAAAGGTCATGATTAACATGAAAGGTGCCACGCATTGCTTCCTCATCGATACCGGCGCCACAGTGAACATAATGGGGGAACAAGAGTTTCTCCAGACAGGCAACAGATACAGCCTGGTGAAATCGACAGCATGCATATTTCAATGGGGGTACCAGCACACCACTACTGTCCATGGGGCAATTTCAATGCCCCTTGTCTCACAGGGGGCAGACAACATCTTCCACCTTCCATATGCTCAGAAGCCCCACCGGTGGGTGATGCCAACTAAACTACAGGACGGCCAGAGAACTAGGTTTTATAGACGTCCACTACCATGGACATGAAGTGATGCGCTGCAGTGAGGGCCCGGCTAACAACATTGGGATGATTTCACGGGTGACATACACAACTAAAGAGTACAACTGCCAAGTCTTTTCCGATCTATTTCACGGGCTAGGGAGACTAAAAGGAACTGTCATACAGCTGCACATAGATGAGGCGGTGTGGCCCGTGCCACAACACCCCAGGCGAGTTGGGTTCCACCTGCAGCAAGCAGAAGCTGAACAAGCTACTACGGACAACCTCTGTCATCCGTATTATTTGCTATTGCTTAATTTGTGAAATTATCAGACCGTTTCACCAATCTGCACCAAATTGTACACAGTCACCTGTTAGGACTCTCTGAACATTACTGGCTACATGACATTTGGACACCCCACCTGTTTACCCGGAGTTCAGCAAAAGTCAACATTTGTTTGTGGTTTTGTGGCTTGGCGAAGCTTTGTTCCTTATACAATTCAACACTGTTTCACCAATCTGCACCACATTTTGCAGACTTACATGTACCTATGAGGGGGTGAAAGTCTTGGCAATGCTGGCTATATCAGCTAGTACAAACTAATAAAATAAAAATGGTAAAACTAGCGACAAGACAATGCCCTGTTGCAAAGAATTTGACGTTTTACATCACTTTTTGGTGTTGGGTTTGCATATGGTGCAAATGCCCCAAAAACGATGGAATCGATTCAGTCTCTAATAATTACCAATGTTATGGTTACAAGTTTTCCATCCACACAGATTTTTCTCTTGTCACTGCTCTTCTATGTTTGCGATGTGTGATTATGTTTACGAACCTCGTGGTGACATTACTTGTTAAAATGCGGTCTGGGAATTACAGTACCGGTAAGCATGCTGGTACCGTAGTTCCCGGACCGCCATACTGTGCTCACGGGTGCCTGACAGCCTGCCAGGTTTTTCCTGGCGGGCTGACTGGCACCCGCGAGCACAGCACGTCGGGTGCACCGGCACAACTCTGCATGTGCCGGTGCATCCGACGTCCCCATCCCCATTCAGCTCTGTGCGGCACAATGGGGATGAGGAGGCCCTTGATTCTGGCACACGAAAATGGGCAAGAACCGGGTCCGTCTAACACGGCATGACACGGTGCTTGCCCATTCACGGGTGCCGGAAAAAATGCAACTCCGGCGGCAGCCATGCCGTTTTTAACGGCATGGCTACCACCAGAGTTGTAATGAGGCCCACAGTCTTTTTTTGAAATATTTGAAACGGACAGGTGTAACAGGAGAGGGGGTGGTATAATGGAAGGGAAATTCAAAATGTAGTGCATGAAGTTGACATACTGGTTGTAACACCAGGCAGGATTATTGCAAGTGTTCTAGGCTCTCGCTGCGTGAAGCTTTACCATTCTTCCTGTTTCCATCCTGCAGCAAGTTGGCCTCTGCATAGCTTCAGCCCTCTGTGTTTACCTGTTGGCAGGACATCTCTGTGTGTTGAGGGAGTGTTCTTGTATTTACTCTCCGGCTGGATGCAAGCTCGCCGTACAGGAATACAGCAGGTGGCGGTTCATGCTTCACTATTTTTAAAGTCTGGCTTAAAATAATAGTTTTATATTTCTTCGACGTCCCTGAAAAAGAATGACCTTACTTACATTGACCAAACCATAATCCTCTCGCAGTTTGAAGGTGAAAACACAGTGCCAAACGACGCTCTAGGAAGCCATGATCTGAGCTCTTTACTTGATTCTGTACTCTGTTCGGTATGGCAAAGGAGGAACAAGGTCCCTTTTTGTGCATATCCTCTGCCAGGGCAAAGAGCTGCCATACAATCGCTCTGCAGTGAATCTGCCGTAGCTGTTTCCACTGCACAGGATTACAAAAACTCGGCCCCCACAATGTGAAAAAGCAGTAGTGCCACCCATCGCCCTTGCAAGGATGGATTTCATGGTACCGATTAGGGTTGGATCAGTTTCTGACTGCACCGTGCCTCTTTTGGGCTCCTAGCTATGGTGCAGATGCAGGCTCTGCCACAGTGGCCATTGTCACAAAGCTGGGCAGAGATCAATGAGATACAAGGATGTCAAAGTACCTTTAAGGGGGTTGAACGAACAATAGGATGGCTTCTCCTTGGGTCCAAACATGTATACAAAAAAGTACATTTCTTGATTCAGCAGTCTGGAAGTCCCCTTTCCCAGCAATCCAAGATCGTGACTGGCCACAGACTCAGTGGGGCTCATTACGAGTTCGGCGGTATTTGGATGGTAAATCTGTCGAAATACCATCCAACGCAATTACCATTACTGCCACTTGGTCCATTGAACTCTATGGAGTATTTTTGGCCGAATTACTGCCACGGTAACTCTGCAGATTTTTCCAATTTGTGGCAGAAAGTGGGAGGATTTAGCTCCAGAGTGATGCAGGAGGTAAATCCCCCACTCCAGCGCCATACTCGTAGTATGGCAGAGTGGGAAAAGTGGTGGTAATTCCGTTACCACCAATTTTTTCCTGCACCGCCATACTCGGAACAAGCCCAGTACTGTCTGGATTTTTCGGGTGCCCTCAACACTTGTTTTCACAAGTCACATAGTTGTTTTCCTCTTCTTCTTCGTTATTTCTGTAGGGTATTCTCCCTGGGTCCCATAACAAAGCAGTACAATTTTCTGCAACCTCTGGAAGTAGGGAGAGGGACCCAAACACTCTGCCTGGTCTTTGTCAGTGTGCTGGGGCCTCGGAGGGAGGGACACCTCTCTCTAATTTAAGAGTTTGAGTCTACTCCTCTGTCTCCCCCACCACCCGGTTATCCTCCTTGCAAATCTATGTCAGTCTCATTCGTAGGGGCTCCTTCCTCTCTCACTATCACCTCTTCTTTGCTATGACATGTGTTTGTACCAACTCCTGTCCAGAGTGGTCCAGGCTTTCCTTCCCGCCTCCTCCTTCTACTGTGGCGTTCTCCTTTTGTTTCTTCTTTACTAATTCCTTCTTCCCCCTCTCTGTCCCCTTCCATGGTTCTTCCTTCTCTCTCTCCACCTCCTCCTGCACTCTGACCACCTCCACCTGTTCTCAAGCATTCCTGTCCTCATCACCAAAGCATCTTTCAGGGCCTCTCCCGCCTTGTCTTTCACATCGCTCTTATCTTATTGTTCTCCCCATCTGCTCTCCACTCAGCCTGGGGCTTGCTCGGCCTAGTCATGAGGTTCTTCACCTCTGCCTTCCTTTCCCAACCAACCTCTCTGCTCTTCTCCTGGTCATCATCACTTCCTCTGTCTCAAACACCTCCTTTCCGCTCTTCTCATCTCCTCCCACCACTTAAACCAATATCCTCCTCACCACCAGCCTTCTCCTTCTCCTGGTGTTCATATTCTCCAAACTCACACAGATGTATCCCTCACCCAGCCTTTCTTATAGGGGCCTGGGTCACCCCTTCCCTATTTCTATCAGTTTTGTGGGGCAGTTCTGGCACAGAATTGGTGCATTTGAATGTGTGTGCAGTGCTCAATCCGTTTCACACACTACTACGCCTTTCCATGTAACTGTGCGGAGCAAAGGGATCTCAGGGCCGTTTCCTATCTTGGTTGCACAAGCTCCCAGCAGCTGCCTTAAGCACCAGCCAGATGGCTCTGCAGTATGGCATTTGCTGCAACCTAGCTGCACCTGGGGCCCAGCACACAGCCCCTCACCTCCTGCCGCATTGATCACTAACTAGTAACATTGGCCAGTACCAGAAGCCTTCCTGCTACTTCAACTGCTCAAACAATCATGGACACATTCAGTAATCGGCCTATGCAGCAAACCAACCCATCCTCCATCTTGCAGCGTGTCCTTCCTGAACAAATGAATGTGCTGTATCTGCAAGAATGATCTAGAAAAATAGGGAGGAAGGCAAACACAGATACATATATGACAACGTGCTGCTGAGGATTACTATTTTCTGTAGGCACTTGGGAGTGAACTGGCTTCTTCTGCTTTATGGGGACAAATCTGGCGATGGAATTGCCCCAGAGAGAGGAAAGGGCCCAGGTATGGAGTTCCCAAGAGTACATGTTGTCCAGTAGGTGTTCAGAAGTTATCGATATGCTTTCAGCATGTGTATTGCATCCCCTTGTTGTGCAGGACTCAGTTGCTTCACGGCTAGGTTTGCTTGCAATGTATACATGCAGACCCATAGTATGTGCCGCAGAGGGACACATACAGATGCTCTGCGCCACTACGAAACACATGACAGAGTATCTGCCACCCAAAAAGTCCCACACAACATAATCAAAAACTAAAAGCATCCCAATGTTGCTGTCAACAAGCATGCATGCACCAATTGTTGCTTAAATGAACAACGAGGAAGGCGGGAATGGTGTAACTTGACAGGTACTTACTTCCTAAAGCAAGAGTCAAGAAAACTGGGACTTTTAAGTATTAGACTCAAAGGGTAATGTGCGTTCAGAAGTACTGCGTGAAGAAACAGCACCCTTCCTTACCAAAACAACACCATGACTATTACGACAACTGCTGCTAGTGCCTGGTTATGACCCAATCCAAGAACAACCTCAAGAAAGCCCTCTGCTGCTGCCAGCTTCCTGAGCCCTCTCTCAACATATCTACTTTTAAGAAGGCCCACCAGTTATCCACATACAAAACAGATGCACAATCAGAATGTCGGGAAAGGAAATGCTGTTCATGCTCAATAGAGAATAGGTGTACTCACACATCCCTACTGCGCAAACACTCGGTGCATGTGTAAAGCATCGTAGAAGGTCTTCATGACCACCTGCAGAATTCATACATAAAAACAACATTACAATCAAGTGGAGTCAAGGCTGTTAACCTCTGTATTACCAGCGATCAACACATGTGCGCCTTTTCAAAAAGGTCCTCTTTAAAAAAAAAAAATATTAAACACCCGTAGCACCATGCAGTAGCTAAAGGTGTTTATTTGAACACCTTGCAGCGCACCTCTACGCCATGGCCCATTTACTGAAATTCATTTTCACTGTTGATGGCTGTGATATCATTAATAGGGAAACAGACTTCTGAAGGTATGGCACGGCACACTGCCACACCACAAGATCAAATTCTCTTTCATTTTTATTTTTTTTAAATGTTTTATTAAACACCCTTACCACCTGCATAGGAAACTACACGGTTGCTCATAGGTGGGGGAGGAGCAGAGAGGAGAGCAGCGATGGGAAGAATGCGCAGGGGAAGAAGGTGCTGGCCAGCAGCACTCAGGCTGCTTATAATGCATACTTATACCAGAGTGCTACATCACTGCCCAATCCTCCTGAACTCTTTTCATATGAATATAAACATACGAAAGTTAACACAACACCTTTAACTTCTTATACTGTGATGAATTTCCTTCTGGCAAGCTTGTGAAAGCCCTGGCTTCTTTGGTTCTTATTAATTAATAAAATGATGCAGGTAATTCCATCTCTGAAAGGGAAACCTACTAACCAGATTCCCCTTTCATAAGCTCCATGCCAAAAGCATAGTGTGTACTGGTGCATTGCTGCATCAGTATCCTGATTTGCAGCACCTGCTCTACCAGTGGAACAGAGCAGGTTCAGAGATCACAGGTGCCCTCTTTATAGCTGCAGTGACACCCAAGTCTCTGCAGCACAGGGGCTGCATTTAAAATATGCACCCATGTTCAAAACACAACTTAACTCTGAAGATATTGTCCTGGTGGTACATACAACTGTAAATATAAGCTATTCCTGAGCTAGGGTATGGTGGACAGCCTCTCTGAGTTATCCCAGCTACATACATTAAATTGATATTGCACATGTGTCAGCTCTGTCATCCCAGTTCATCTGTGGAAGGGTTATGTGCATTCCCCCAGATAGGATGGACAGTGCACTATTGGCAGGAGGGTAGCCTTGTGGGGTGCCGCTCTTTGTTCTTTTGTAAGGGCAGGTAACATCCTTCTGACTGGGACGGCCAGTACACAGGACACTGGCCTGGGAGCAGAAACCAAGAAGCACATCCATTCACAGAAATCCAGCCCTCTCACCAGGGTGCCTCATTTCTAAAGGCCTTTGATCATATTGAGAAAGTGAGGGGGCAGAGGTGGGATAGCCCCAGAGAGATCTGTACAGTTCTGGGAGGGTTCTACCATCTTGAATCTCTCTGCCTCTCTTTCTCTTTCCTGTCTCCTCCATTTCCTCTGGAGTAAAGCACTTTGGATGTGACATCATAAAGGCAAAGTCCACACATTTCAAGAGCCTATAAAAGAACGGGTCTTCCACCATGTTTTGGAACCAATTAGACTCATCTTGAACCATCCTGAAGATTTCGTTGGACCCTGCTGAGAGAGGAGTCCTTTCTAAAGTCCTCCTGTTGTGGGGGGAAGACAGACGTTCCAAAGGCAGAAGCAACATCTGTCCCCTTACCATCCCCAGGGATCATTGTGGGTGAACATTGCTGCTGGACTATAAGCCTGCCTCTCTGCCAGCCACCGTATGTCTAGGACTCACTGTGATGCAGGTCCCCTGAAGGTGTGTGCCAGCCCCTCCCCCCCATGTTTGGGAGTCAAAGAAACGGACTGGCATTGTCTCTCGAGACCATGGAGAGGGATTCTAAGCACCTGGAAACCAGAACAGCCGGAATCCCTGTTGTCGATGATGAACTGGTCTGAACTGTGATTTGGGCGTGCCTCAATGCTGAGTGATCCAGCAGAACCCGTCGACTCTGCCCTTTGGCATCCATTGTTCTCCAAACAGCCTACCGCTGTCTGACCTCATTTGCTGCTGCCCCAGGCAAGCAATAGAGCATTGTTGCCCCAGCTCAAACTACGAAGTAGAGCTGCATTGCCTTGCCCGAGTTGCGTCCGAAACACAAGCTTCTTCACTGCTGCTCCTGTGAGCTGACCGACCCAACACTGGTGTTCCACGAACCGTGACCGCTGAGCTTTCACATGTTACCAACTTGCCTGCGCATCTTGGTACCAGCTTGACCACTGTCGATTCTCGACCGCCAAGCCATTACTGGTAACCACCCGATGTGCACAACTTCAGTAGACACTTCGTGGCCGCAGCTCTCATTCCGTTCAACCCTGCCTCGATGCCAGATTGCCACTGGCCCATTGCTACTGCAAGAGGCCTTATTCGATGTTGTCAAACCTCCAAGACATTTGCAGAAGGTATTATTGACTAATATATGCCCCCTTGGTCCATCCTTGGACACTAGAGACTGGCTAGGTCATTTGTATCCCCTTTGGCAACTTGAAGAAATATTCTTTTGGACATTGTGGTCTTTTGAATGCCTTTCTCTCCTTGGCTCATCACCCAGAATGCTGCATCTATTCTATCTGTGCATATTCTGTGTTTCTTTTTCAGAGGTTGGTCTTTACAGTGTTTTCTAGTTAGTTAGTATTGTACATAATATGTCTAATTAAAGGATATGATTTATAGAACCATGATTGGACATTCCTTTATTTTGGACTGTTGTACTTTGCTGTTTCAGTTGCTACTGACCCACATTCACACCCCTTTTAAGAGCATAGCTTCCCTCAGCCCATGTTATCACAAAAGCCGAAGAAGGTATATCTCTTGACTGTGCCTGTTTTACCTGGCTCTTGGTTTGTAGAAGTGTGACGGCTGAGTTGGCGTTTTAGCCTCTTCTCATCCTTGTACTCCTGCAGGGCATAAGTCAGTTAATCACATAAACAAATATATAATCCAAATCGAAAATCACAGTACTGGAACCAATATTCATACATATTTTAATTTTGGAAAATAAACTTCTATAAAAAAGTTCTCAATCTAATTTTTTACATTTGATAATTCATGTTTTTACATTGTATATTCTTCATTAGTTACCTCTTACGGATCGAGAAATCATGCAGAATAATGCAGATTTATCTCTGTGCCCACTGCCTCTTTCCCAAAACTAACAACACTACTGTACCTTCTTTATACCCCTCACATCCAACCTTCAAACAAATCAAACATTAAAGAATCCTAAAATCAACTTTTTAAACTTCTGTACAAAGCCTGAATTCCAGAATTGTGCCGTAAAGAACACTGAATTGGGAAACTTTCCTTCAGATCATTTGATAACGTCATCCAATCAAACAGAACATTTTGGAAACTAAACTTCTATAAAAAAAATCCCAATCTAATTTTTTACGCTTGATAATTCACCTTTTTTTACATTGTTTACTCTTTGTTAGTCATGTCTTACGAATTGAGAAATCATGCAAAATATTGTGAATTTACTTCTGTGCTCACTGCCTCATTCCAACAACAGACAACTCTTCTCTACCTCTTTAAACCTCTTGTATCCTCCCTTCAAACAAATCAAACATTAAACAATCCTAAAATAAACTTTTCAAACTTTGGTACAAGACTGCTGAAAAGACCACTGAATTGAGTAGCATTCCTTCAGATCACGTGAAAACCTCATCCAAGCAAAACAAAACACGATGAAACGGTGGTTCGGCCATGAACGTGTCTCAGTGACAAAAAAAAGTTAACTAAAACCGTTCTTGATCTCAATACACAAACACTTAACATCAGGTCACCTTAATACAGCCCCATACACATTTTTTGTTAATTTAGAAATCATTGTAACTTGCAATACTCATCTTCCCCTAACTAGCAACCACAGTGATTACAAAATCTCAATTTATCAAAGTTTTCAAGTATTTACTGTTTTTTTTGTTGCTGTTCACGCCACTGCTCGATCTTGGCAAAATGCTCAGGAAAAAAATAAGCTTTCCTCAACCCATCACCAATCATCCTTCCTCACTCTGCCCTGAAAACTCCCTAATTAACACCCTATACATCATTTTAGAGCAATTTCCAATGTCCATTCTTAACTTGATCCTCGAATCGTATAATAGCAGACTTTCAGAACTGAAAAAGCTCGGAACCACCAATGACTCATGAGAGTCATATGTGATGTCATCAGTGATGTCATCAATGACATTTGTGATGCCATCTTTGATGTCATGGGTGTTAGTTTTAGCAGTGCACGGTGGTGGCACGAGTTATGGTTGTTTAGCTTACCATAACTGGCGAATTTCTGGGGTTTTTCGGTTTTACTTGTAATAACCATAATATGGATAGGTTGTTATTAGTGCAAAGTAACTATAATGGCGCTTTAAAAAAGTTTTTGCACTTAACTTGATAGGTTTTTAGTAGCGCAACTTAACCATAACGTCCCTTTAACAAAGTTTTTTCGCTGAATTTCATAGGTTTTTACAGGATACCCTTAATGTGTATAGACATACCATACAACCTTCTGAACCCTCCAGCCCCATGCTGATAGTCTCAGGGTTTGCGGACTATGCAACTGTCCGCAGACCTCTGGTAGCATCCACACTGCCCAAAAGCTCAGGGGTTCTCTAACATTACTGTAGCGTGGAAAAAAAGAAACTCAACATGTTGAAAGAGCAGCACATAAATGAATTACAAAAATAAATTAAGTAGGTCTACAAACTTTATACTTAAGAAGGAAACAGTGCAATTGCATAGAGTATGCAACATAATGGAATGCACCAATAACAACAATAAACTGTGCTTCCAGCAGTATTACCTCAGTGCTGCTTTGCACAGAAACTAAAAAGCAACTGTCAGCTGGACAAGGACAAAGTACTGACAGCACAACTGAACTACAAACTAGTAAGTGCACTACATTGTTTCGTATAACTGCACAGTTTGTTCAGTGTGCAATACTAAAACATAATTTCTCTTTTTTAACACAGAAATGGCAAGCACCCTAGAGTGGCTTGAAGATAATTTTCCTCGGGATGAAATGAGTGAAGACAGTGACACTATTGGTTCATAGTACAGTTTAAAAAGTAAGACAATTAAGACGCATTGCTTCACATGTACCTCACAAATATTTTTTATTTAACAGTACATACAGAAGATAAAAGGAAAGCCTCAGAAGCAGAAGATCATCCACAAGTCCATGAGCACATAGTACAGCCGAGTAACAATGTACAAAATCACCTACTAAGCTTGGAAGAAAAAATGGATCAATTATGAACAAATTTGCCAATTTAAAAGGTGTTGTACAAAGACATATCATGGACAATATTAAAAATCACTGCCCTACCTGCACCTGTACCCCTTCTCCCTGTGCCAACCAACCGTCCCCGCAAATTCCCTGTAAACAAAGATGTTAGGATGAGATCTCAATCCCTTCCTCCCCTGATGCCCAACCTGTAGAAAACCCCAATTCCCCTGTATATGTATCTATTTCTGCTACCCCTTCCCTTTCCTAATTGTGTCTATTTATGCGTGTAAATAAAGTTCTATATGTATACTGTTGCTGTGTGTGTGTTTTTTTTTAAAGCCTGTTAAAAGTCTGGAGCGCACGACTGTCCTGGATGTCCGCAATTAAGCAAAATGGAGGTGTCCTACGGACACCGCGTCCGTCTGGACTGTCCGCAATCAAAATGGAAGTGTCCGTAGGACACCGCACCTGTCCGCAGGCCCACAAAGTTGTGACGCACCTTTAATTAGTTCAGGGAGCCCATGCCTGGCCGGCAGACACCTGGGTGCATGCGTATCTCATCCCCTGGGTCATGTGAAAAATGCCCCTGTCCGGCATGTCCGCAAAGTGATGACGTACCTTGATTAGTTCGGGGAGCCCACGCATGTCCGGCGGAAACCTGGACACATGAGCATCTCATCTCTTGGGTCCTGTGAACATCGTCCCTGTCTGGCATGTCCGCAAAGTGATGACATACTTTCATTAGTTCGCAGAGCCCACCCATGTCCGGGGGACTTCTGGGCACATGCGCATCCCACCTCGTGGGTCCTACGAACACCTTGCCTGTTCAGAATTGTCTGCCGCACGTGTGTCACACTTTTAATTAGTTCGGGGAGCCCACACCTATGCACATGCGCACAACGTATCTGCGCAAAAGGTGTCCTGCGGACAGCCGTACCATTCACGAACGTCTGCGACCTCACCATGTGACCGCACCCACGCTGAATGTCTACCCTTATTCGCAGACAGGGTCCGGCCCACAGACACCATAAAAGGGCTTTTTTGGGCAATCCAAGGTGTTTTACTGTGAAACAACTTAACCCTTGCAGAGGTCCCAGACTATGCCACTGGCGATCTGGACACTTTGGAACTTTTTGCGCCCTTTTTGGGGTTTGCAGTGTCCGCAGAGCATGCGACTGTCCGCAAAGCACACGCCATTACCCCTATAAAAGGTCACACCCCAGTGCTGCACCTCATTCTGTTTTTGGCTGTCCAGCACAGAGCAGTGCTCCAGATTGCTCCTTGCTGCTGCAATTGCTTTCTGCTGAAATGTGCTGTGCTGTGCTACTTTTGCTGCTGTGCCAGAACAGTGTTCCACATTTCTCCTTGTTGGAATTGCTTTCTGCTCAATTCTGCTGTGCTGTACTACTTTTGGAGCTGTGCTATACTAATGGCAACCATGGCTACTGTTGCTGCTGGCTCCTCAGCACCAACCCCACCCCCTCCACCACCACCACCTTTCCAAGGGCCTGGGGAGGGGAACAGGAGTGGTGACGTAGAGAGGGATCAAGAAGAAGATGAGTATGAGGTAGTGAAAGTCCTTACTACCAGCGGCCATCGTGAGTCTTGGGTGTGGAGGCTCTTTACCACCATTGGAGACGTGCCCAAAGCTTGTGCAAACAAGGTGAAATTCACTGAGTGGCACATGGTGCTCAGTCACGGCAAACCAGGCTTGTACAGCTACAGCACCACCTCCATGCAGCGACACCTGAGGTCGAACCACAAGGCGGCAATTTGGAGGGTCGTCCCCTTCGTACAAGGCAGTAGGTTGAGTTCCTCTGCAACATGCTCTGTATCTACTCCTGTCACCACAAGGGACACTCCTGTGGGGCAGCGGATCCCTGAACCAGCCTTTCAGGCCATACAAATCGCAGCAGACCCTTACCTTTCGAGAGTCACTGTATCGTGCATGTACTGCGATGCAGTAATCTGCAGGGGGGAGCAATTTTGAAGTGCTTTTGAAGCTATGGTCTGGGAGCATGAGAAAAACTGTCACCTACCTAAGTGAGGCCCTCCGAACATCTTCCTCTCCCCACCTGCCCTTTCTTATCCCTGTGGTTAGTGTTCTTCCTTTCCTTGTGTGTCATGTATAAAAACAACAAAAAAATACGAAACAACAAAAAACAAAAAAAAAGCTCTTTTCAGAGCCACCTTTCACAGTTTAAAAATAGAATTGCCAATGAAATGATGCAGGCCCCTGCGCAGCCTGTGAAGTCCGCAGACAGCGTGGCAGTCCGCAGACTTCTAAAAAAAAAGGGTGGGTGGTGGCACCATCAAAAACATTGCATTCTTTTCCAGGAGAAAGTGGTGGCTCTGAAAAGAGCCTTTTGTGGTGTTTGTTTGTTTTTGGAAGGGTTGAAGTGGCCAACACCTACTGGAAAAATGCTTGCTATACTTATATAAAGGGCTGCAATGCATTTTGGATATTTCACAGACAAAGCTGATTGCCAGCATCAGTCAGATGGACTCCATCTCTGCGAAAAACGTTTGTGCTACAAAACGTAATATTTTCATTGTGGAAGGAGGACATGCCAACAACAAAAGGTGCAAACAGCCTTGTTGACATTGTGCCTCGCTTTCTCCATTTGCGGACCAAATGAAGAAGAGCGCAGCCACATCTATGTCTGGGCAATGCGAGAGAAAATTACTCTGGAGTTTGGAAACATGTTCATGACTTTCCCAAGTGCATCCTTCATCGCAAACTGCAGGGAGATTCCGGTAACATGTCCTAAACTGTTCCCTCCACAATGAATAATAATAATGTCTGGATGATGGTGCATCACCAAAGTGGCACAAAGAGGAACCAAATCCAGCCACCTTATTCCACGCACTTCATACCAGTACACCCCCACGTGATGGAATCCAAAATGTGCAGCCACTCCACAATGGTTTGCATACACCTGCAACAAATGTATCCAAGAGTCTCCCAAAATCCAGACACTCTGCCTCCTGAAAGACACAGCCATAGCCATAGTCATCTGCCCTCCTCTCAGCAAACAGATCTTCTGCCACAGTCTCACCTTACACACCACACCCATGAAACCTTATTGACCAATCCCCAAATGCACCCAAGAATCTAGGCCCTGGCCACAACCACTGAAACATAATACAGCCATGCATGCAAATGTCTGCCCACTTACCACAAGCCACAAACATAACACAGCCACCTGAAACCCTATCCACTTCAGTTCACACACTATTATAGTACTTCCAGCCAATGGACAGACTCTTGGATGCATGGCCTCTGCACCCAATACTCTATTAACTGCCCGCAACCAATACATCAGTAAACTACCCAAGAATCTGCCCAGTCACCACAACCCAAACACATAAGGCATCCACGTGAGGTCCTGTCCACTTCTGTACACATAGTATTGCAGTACTTCAATCAGTGGGCACACTCCTGGACTGCTGAGTGCATCACCTCCAGCCATGCACCCAAGACTCTAGTAGCTGGTCACAATCACTGCAGCATAACACAGCCATGCACCCAAAAACCTGTACCCTGCCCACAACCCACACACATAAGCCAGCCGCCTGAGGCCCTGTCCACTTTTCTACACATACAATTACAGTTCTTCAACCAGTGGGCACACTCCTGAACTCCTCGGTGCATCACCTCCAGCCAAGCACCCAAGGCTCTAGGGTCACAATCACCACAGCATAACACAGCCATGCACCCAACAATCTGTACACTGGCCACAACCGACACACATAAGCCAGCCACCTGTGGCCCTGTCCACTTCTATACATACAGTATTCCAGTACTTACAACCAGTCAGCACACTCTTCAATCCAATAAGCCAGCCACCTAAGGCCCTGAACACTTTTGTAGACATACTGTTACAGTACTTCAACCAGTGGACATGCACCCAAGAGTGTACTAGCTAGCCAAAACCACCACAGCACAATACAACCTATACAAACATCCTCATATCATCTACAATGCACTCCCGTTCCCTAATGAAGCCTGCTTGCAGTCACCACATAAGCTGCTTGCCATAGATTCTATCCGCGAACTACCGTGGTGGCCACGGACACCGCAGACAGAACATGTCTTCTCCCACCTAAACAAATACATCATATGAACCAACTTTCACTCCCCTACCCTTTCCAGCCCCTCTTCCCACCACCAGATGCCCAAAGACATGTTTTTGAAACCCTTTCACTGCTGCGCTATTCGCGAATATCCACGGATACAATATGGCGGACGTTTCTGAAAAATACACTTCCCTCCAGCCAATCAGAGGCAGATTTGTGTGTCTGCGGACATCACATTGCCCCCTAGGCCAATCCGAGTCCTGTCCACGGAGCGAACAGGGAAATGGGTCAGCAGACCCAGATATCACTAATTTTTTGGGACCTAAATTTTACCTGTTTTAAAAAAAACAACTGGACGGATTTTCACCAAATTTACAAAGGCATGCTTTCTGGACCAAGCTGCCGCTTCTGCCACACATTTGGTGAAAATCCGTCCAGCGGGTTTCGGTGGTACGCATGAGCAAAATTTTCATACATTCAGCTTATGGAAGAACAAAAAAAATGTGGGACCCCCCTCTAACTTTGCCCCCTCGACGAACCTTACCAAAATTAACAATTCAGAGCGGGCCATATACTTTTTATGCAAAGTTTGGTGAGGATTCGTCCAGGGGGAGTGCAGTTATAAGCCACCCAAAAAGTGGTTTTCCTATGGGTTTAGCAACTTAACCATAACTACGTGGCCGCTACCGCAGGCTGTGCAATATGTCTGTGATAAAAGGGTTGTATATATGAATCACTAAGTACATAATGCACAATGGCGTTGATGCTCATTTCACAACAGTCACCGTAACATTAAATGTTTGAAATGCTGGTAACGTTGAAGCCTACATACTGATTTGGACAGCTTCAGTGCTTGGATGGGAGGAGAAAGTGTCTGCAACAGCAATGATGCCATTGAGGTTCACTGGTGAACATGAACACTTTTCTGATGGTGGAAATCCCAATTGGTGCTATAGTATAATCCTGCTTTTTGAAGGCCGTCATGAAAAATGGTTAAATCCCGATACCCTCGTAGATTCCTACAAGGGTATCGGGGTTTAACAATTTACCTGACCCGCGATCTCCTACACTGGCAGGATTTCCTTTACATCAGGGGGGTTCACCGGTTGAGGCCCCCCTTCAATCCCAATTTGTCTGGAGTTCTTTGGTGCAGGTTTCAAACATAGCTTTGTCTTTGAGTTGATTTTGAGTTGCGAGTAGTTTATAAAACAATGTGATATGGAAGAAATTATATCAGCGGTAGGGCCTGAGCTATGCATGGTTAGACTGTGTTGTTGGCCAGGCATCAACGATAATTGGGTCTCCATAGGCACCAGCTGTCACATGAAGATTAACTGCCTGAGAGTAAAATCTAGATGCACTACTTCCTGCTGTGAGGCCCTTCTTTCCTCCCACCACCATTGGGCCCAGGTGTAAACACCTTTGCCCCGCCTCCCCTGTGACCCAGTAAAATCAGCCCTGCAGGTCCCACTGGGGCCTCCACAATACTTGAATCCTTAACACTTTCTTTGCTATTAGCAGAACAATTAAACCGGAAGCTCTTTATAATGCATGGCAACCTGTAATACCAGTATAAAAGTCTGAAAATGTTTTTTTTTATTACAGTCAAGTTATGACATCATCACACACCTGTAAAATGAAAATGACATGGCTGCTGTTCTGAAATCACTTATACCACTACAGCTGTAATGTCCCAATGACTGCTGCCTGAGCTAGTAGAGAGCAGAATTCCAGCTAACACTCCAGAACTTTATTAAAGCCGTGACCAGCTTTACAAATTCCTTTGTTGTAAAATCGCTCTGTTTGACACTTTACAGCCATTAACTGATAAGGATCTGTTTTTGGTACTATGTTTATTTTGTGTACTTCTGGAGTTTAATACATGAGAGTAAGAATCTGCATGTTATTGTTTTTTTAAAGCACAAACCGAAAACGCATTTATATGCATTTTGTTAAACTACTTAAACCATTTTTCTGCCACACAGTCGCGTTCGACCCAATCAGACACACATCACTAATTGAGAGACTGGAGGAATGTGGAGGAATGCAGTGTAAAAGACTGCTTTACAATGGCTAAATGGCTAACCGAACTGAAAGAACCTTCCTACCACCATTTAGCTGGGAATAGGCCAAAATTACCGAATACAAATTACCGACCCCACTAAAAGACCTAAAATACATACCACCAAAAGTTCGAACTACAAAAAGTTTGGACATTTTGTGGTATGTATATTTTGGTGGGGTCGGTAAAAAAAAGAAAAACAAAGGCTGCGGGGCTGCGGGGCAGTCCCCCGCAACACCCCTCTCACTATAGTATAGTATATAGTGAGTGGGGTGTTGCGGGGGACACCCCCACAGCTGTTCCAACTTTAAAAAAAAGCTGCAGGGTGTGCGGGGATGTCCCACACAACACCCCGCTCACTATAGTATAGTATAGTGAGCAGGGGTTACGGGGGACACGCCTGCAGATTATCTGAATAAAAAAAAAGGCTGTGGGGTTGTCCCCCCAAAACTCCGCTCACCATACTATACAGTATAGTGAGAGGGGGACACCCCTGCAGCATGCCAAAAAAAAAGAAAAGTACCCTGCGGCACTGGTTCCCGATCACGTAAGTGAAAGGGAACAGGTGTCTTGGGGTCCAGCGAGATGGAAGGCAAGTTAGGTAAGGGGGTGGGGGTGGGGGTAGGGGTGTGAGTGGAGGTTTGGGTAGGGGTTTGGGCACATCAGGAATATTCAGGGGAGAAATGACCGAAGATTATTTTCGAGCAAACAATCTTCGGTCATTTCTCCCACAAACATTTCTGTTGCGTTTAAATCACACAGATTCTTTAGCTCTAACACCAAAACCATCTCCTGTGGTGTACCAGAAGGCTGTAGCCTCTCCCCACTCCTTTTTAACATCTACATATCCTCTTTACAACTATGTAGATGATACCCAATTTATCGTCAAGATAGCCACAACCCAAGACCCAAACAACACCCTCAACAATTGCCTCACCAACATATACAGCTGGACGACAATCAACAACCTCAAACTAAACCCCATCAAAACAGAAATAACGATTTAACCCCAAGATTATAAAGTAACAAACACACAACTGAACTGGCCACCTGGCATGGGAACCTGACCGGAAGCATAGAACGTGATAAAAAACCTGGGAATACTCATGGACAACGGACTCTCACTTGAACTACAAGTCAACGCTATAGCCAATAAATGCTTCTACCTTCAGCGATTACTTACAGGAATCCTTCCCTACCTCTTCTTCCCTCGCAATCTTCTCCCTAGTGTTATCAGGAATTGACTATGTGAACAGCCTCTACCTTGGAATACCAGAATGGCTCAGTAAAAAACTTCATCACATCCAAAACATCCAAAACACTGCACCAAGTATACTCCTAGGACTAAACAGAAGAGACCAAATCACACCAGTCCGGAGAAGCCTATGTTGGCTCTCAGTAGAAAAACGCATTAACTTCAAAGCCCTCTGCATCGCACACAAATCCCCACACGGATTAAGGAGTCAAATTCCTCCTTGCCAAGATCAACCGCTACCAACCAGGAAAAAACCTAAGATCAAGTGACGCACTCCAAATCGAAACAAAGCAATACAAAAAAAAAAGGAAATTCCGACGAACCGCATTCTAACGTCAAATTGCCAATCTATGGAACTCAATCCCGAAGGAGATAAGAATGACAAAAGACCACCTCACCTTCAGAAAATGACTGAAAACATGGCTATTCAATTCACAGTGATTAGCACAAAATGGGCACTGCCAGCAAAATAACTGGGGACCCGAGATAATCCAATGGCAGTGCAAAATCTGGAACAAACACTACAGAAAATGCAGTGTACCAACTGCTAACCATCCCTGCTGCTCACTCTGCTCCAGCATACCCCACACAAACACACAACCCACACATCCAACATAATGACTAACTGCGACAAACAAACATCCCAGTAACTGGACGTTGCCCTTCCGGACACAATAACCCCAGTGAGCACAATTCCAAACACTCCTAGAAAGCCGACTCTCACAGACGGCAGTTCCTCCTGGTTCTACAAACACCAACAGAAAAGTACAACCACTATCTGATTCCCTCTTCCCTCACTAACTTACCCAACCAACTTTCTCACAGAACCATGTGAGTGCCAGGAGACCATACCAATGGTAACGGTGCGTGGTATAAATCAACATAACATAACCAAACATGTGAAGCTGCATATTATTTGTTGTTATTATAATCCAAACACATTCTATGTTGATTATTTGCATCAGCAACTGAAAGACCTCTTACAATATGTTGAGCAAGATGTCAAGTATAAAAGGGGATGACAGTGAATGGCCATGTACTATAAGGAATCAAATATCCTCTGTGTCGCAGTTCGGTGACCTTAGAAAGGAACTCAGCCTTTAGCCTCATTCTTCTATTTGGTCTTGGAACTTTTCGATGCCTTGCAATATCCTCAGCGTACGGTTGGAGGGTGCAGTATCCCATGTATTAGAGATGATTTATTGGAGTAACTATTGTTTCTAACAGGACTATAATACATGTTTATGTTTCAGTGATAGGAACTGTGATCATTGGATTTTTCTAACAAAATACCTCACCCAAAAAGCTCTAGTTAGGTGCCTAATGTCCCTTCCTTTAAGGCAAACAAAATGTGTCCCACAAAAACAATCCTTTTATCTATCTACTCTATTTCCGTTTCCATGTTTACTTATTCGACACACCAAAATATATTTGCCTTTCTGTGGTCCTTCAGATAGTCTTCATATCATCTCTGTATCATGCCTGTGACAAACAGTGACTGTACATAGGTGATCTAATCACACACTCTCCTTTGTAGTTTGTCTTTCTCGCCAGAGAGTACTTTTAAAAAACCCAGAGGCCATTTGTTAGACTTATACTGCTTAGAATTCTAGAGACTGTAGTCTTCTATTCAAGAGATAAAAAATACAGCTAAAATGGTACTCTTTCTGCATATAATATTTCTATAAGGATTTCTATATTTTTTGGAGTAGCTTCTTATGATTTTTTACTTTTCAAGCCACCCCTACAAAACATAGTACTCCTGAAATACAAATAACAGATATTTCTGCTAATTAGATCTAGGAAGATATGCGATCACGTGCCTATGCCAAACTGGATATCATTAAAAGAGCAGCACTCATTGCTACATATATATTATATGTATAAATATGTTTTTTGCACTAGGGCACATGTTTGTGCTATTGTAAATAACGTGCTTAATTTACGAGTTTTATACTGCGATGTGTCGCGTGTGCGCCACTTCAGAGAGGCATAAGGCAATCCAAACCCACTTCGCTTGCCTGTGCTTGCCTGTGCATTACAGAATCAAACAATCTTCGGCACATCAGTATTGCTCCCACACCCAAAAGGGCAGGGGTCAAGATCAAACTCCACTGGCACGTCCCATCTGGAAGGGAACATGAGCAACCATATATTTCGACCATAGATGCCGCCATAAAGAAGGTGTGGTATGAGCCCCATGGCACAGCAAGCCCAGGACCCAAGCCTGGGCATAAACCTCTCACTTTACGAGACTAACTCAAAAAAGTACACATTGCTATGCATTAGGACACTCGGAAATACCATCTGCTCACTAGACTGCCAAATATGAACTAATGATATCATACTAATGACATTATCAACTGTTTGCTATGGATGGGGCAAAGACGTGTAAGTGCTCTTCGTTATGATCATCCTAACGAAACCTGTGAGACTTTGCAAACAAAGTTTCCCATTGGACTTTGACGCGTGAAAGGCATCTCATTGCAATCATATTTCAAAATAACCGTTTTACGTGATTGCATGAAGTGCGGCAAATCTTGAAGGTGAAGACTGGACATGGGGCTGTTTTATGTCAAAGCAACAACATGAAAGATTAGCTGTTTTGCCTCAGAAATCTGAGCCGCGAGTGCTCCTTGTTGACCTGGCAACATGTGCTGGAAACGGAGATCAGAGCAGGAGTTGACTTTTCTTTCCGTGCATGTCATCCATGTCATGTGCAATCATGCAGTGAAGCGAGCACGAGACAATGCAGACTGCATCCCGGAAGAAAAAAACTCATGATTGCATCTATCAGCTGACCACCACAGTCTCCTAAACAATGGAGCAGAATACCAACCCAGTGCTTAAAAGAAACTACATGATCTACTTATTTTTCAGACTAAAGGAAGGCCTTAAAGGGCCCGAACATTGATTTGTTTTAAAGCAGGGTTTATGTTCAGTGTTACAGCTGACCGTTCACGATTGTGACGTTTTTCTATCAGACCATGAAGGCTTCCTGCGCGTAAATCGTTGTGAAAGTGAAATAAGACTATGTTTCATCTGAATGTCGAAGGGTAAACAAATGTTTGACTTGTTTATAACCATATCATAATGATTGCTATGTTTCAGACTTACATGGCACAACACAAATGTGCATTGTGCTCTATAAATATGATGGCAGCTTTTTAATGTTTTAATTGTAGCGATGTAAACCTTTCCCTTGTGTGTGCCTGAGGAACCAAGAGGAGTATGGGTACCTCAACCAACCAAGGGGGTGAGGGAGGGTTTAGGGGCATTCTCTTTCATGGAGAAATGATTAAATAATGGGTTAAAAGGGAGTATTTTTACGAACCCTTTCTGTGAAAAATTAGGTAAAAGGCTACAGAGTTTAGAATCCATTTTGTAGGGTAACACATTAAAAGAACAATAGATACTAGGTCACAAGAGTGCACAGGAGCATTTTCCAATGAATTATGATGCTATTGCCGATGATATATGCAGGTATAAAACATTTTTTTATGCTGGCTGTGCCTAAACATGTCCTTACTGGATGTACCAATATAGGTAAGTAAGCTAACTTAAGAACAATCATTAAGTGGGAGTTGCCTATAATGTCAGTAAAAATACCAGGCCAACGTGAGAAAACATGTCCATATTGGCTCCGAAAATGTCAGCCAGTATCCCCAAGTAAGAACACTCACTGTGTTTGTTTTACCCATAATATCAATAAACATGCTATGCCATTATAAGGAAACATACCCATACTGGCTGCACCAATGTAATCCCCCTCCCCACATGTAAGAACACTCATCATGTTGGTTTTGTCAATAATGTGAATACAAATTTGACAAAACATGGCCATACTACTGGCTGCATCAATGGAGGTCAGAACACTTATTATGTTTGCTTTACCCATAATGCCAGTAAAAATGCTTTGTCACTGTGAGAAAACCTGACCTACATTGGTGCATCCAGTATGGACATCATGCCCCGACTGGCCACACCAGTGTAGGCCAATATACCAACTTAAGAAGAATCATCACATTGGCTTTGCCAACAATGCCAGTAAATTGTTTGTTTGTTTGTTTGTTTATTTGTTTGTTTATTGATTTGATAATGCGCGCCAAACCCTTAGGTCGCTGGGCGCAAAAGTACAAGAATTCTCGAAGCTTAGTAACAGTGCCAGTCTCAGGCAGGTACATACATGTGAGTACAACATATAATACAGTGTATAATACAAGAAATAGCTGATCATAGGTACAAGTCAAGGAGCAAGGCTAAACATTGCGTATGTTTAGGGTGGGGGTAGAGTGGCAGTGAGGGGAAGAAAAGGTTATAGGTCATCAGTGCGGAGCCAGTTGAGAGCGTTGTGTCTAAATCTGGCATAGGGTAGGGGACGTCTAAGGTCAATTGGGAGTGTATTCCATGATTGCGCAGCTTTGTCTGGGAAACTGGTTCTTCCAGCTGTGGTCAGCTTAAATCTAGGGATTTCGAGCAGGAATGAGTTGACAGATTTCGTGGGTCGTGTCGTAGTTCTCCTAGAAATTTTTGTCCGCTAGTTACGGGGGTGCTAGATTGTTTAGGCATTTGGATGTGATAGAAATGGTTTTGAGGAGGATTCTGTCTTTTATTTTTGCCAATGGGTCTCTTTCCTGGATTTAGTGATGTGATCTCTAGTTGGGACATTCAGCGCTGCTCGTAAGGCATTAGTTTGCAATCGTTGAAGTTTGTCAGTGACATACTTGTTGGCTCCTGATTACAAAGAATTGCAATAATCTAGTCTGGACATGATAAGAGCGTTGGCCAGGGTGACACAGCTGGCGCTATAGAGGAATGGTCAGGCAGCGCGGATTAATTTGCAAGTGTAGGCTGTTGTGGAGGCGAGGGAGCTGACTTGCTTCTTAAGGGTGAGGGAGGAGTCCAGATGGAATCCTAGGGTTTTTACCACAGGCATAACCTTAATGATATTGTTATCAATATTAAAGGATGCATAGTTTGGGGATAGTTTTTTTTAGGCTAGAGTCAGATCCGAGGAGCAGTATCTCAGTTTTATCGTCATTGAGGCAGAGGCCGTGGATCGCCATCCATGCCTGAATGAGGATGTATATCTTATTCACCAAGGCAGAGTCCACTTCATAGTTGCCCGAAAGGGGTATGAGGATCTGGGTGTCATCTGCATAGTTAGTGGAGGTGACGCCCAGTCTGTCCAACATGTCAAACAGTGGCTTGGTGAAAATGTTATACATATTGGGTGAGAAACAGGATCCCTGTGGGACTCCACATGTTATTTGGATGGGATCAGCGCAGGTTGAGGTTGAGAACACTCTCATAGTCCGGTTATCTAGAAAGGATTGGACCCATGCTATAGCTTCCCCTGTGAAGTTGGCAGCGAGCCTGAGGTGATTGCATAAAACTGCATGATCCACCAGGTTGAAGGATGCTGATGAGTCCAGTAGAAGTAGCAAAGTTGTTTTTCCACTATCCTTTAACTCCTCAATTTTTGTCTTGAGGTCTAGCAAGGCTGTTTCGGTACCATGGAGGGGGCGGAAACCTGATTGCCGAGAGCCTATCAGGTGGTTGGCTTCCAGGTAGTCCTGAATTTGTAAGTAGGCTACTCTGTCAATGATTTTGAGTAGGAACGGCACAATAGTGATAGGTCTGTAGTTGGTTGAAATGGATGGGTCAAGGGTTTGTTTTTTGAGTAAGGGGAGGACGCAGGATTCTTTCAGGTTGGCGGGCACTGTATTTGCTTTAAAGGAGGAGTTTATAACCTACGAGATAAAAGGGGCTAAGTCCCTAGCTGCATCCTTTATTATTTGCGCTGGGCAACTGCCGCCCTTGCAGATGGAGGGTTTCAGGGAGAGAATGACCTTTTCAGTCTCAATAATGGAAATTGTTTTGAAGCTGAGGGAGGGATAGTATTGGGCTCGGTAGGCAGTGGTGATTGTTGATCAGAGAGGGGCAGGGAGTCCTTGTTTTTGTTATTTTGTGTTGAAGGGTGGAGATTTTATTAAATAGGGCATTTTGTATGTTAGTACACCATATCTTGTCCTTGGGAGCAGTGTCTGCTGGTTGTAGGGGGGATTCCATTTCCCGGAGGATGGAAAAGAGTTCCTTGGTGTTTGATTTGGCTTTTGTAATTCTATCGTCAAATAGATTTTTTTTTTGTGTTGATGATTTCTTTCTTATAGAGTTTGGATAGTTGGGCTAATTTAACTTTGTTGTTTTCGGTAGGTGAGTTGCGCCAGATAGCTTGAAGTTTTCTTTTCTGTTTTCTTAAGTCCTTGAGTTGGGGTGTGAACCAGGCATTCAGGTGTGGTTCCTGCTTGCCTTTGCACAGTTTGGTTGGTGCGATAGTGTCTAGTGCAGTGGTCATAGCTTTGTTGAAGGTGTCCAATAAGGTGTCTGGGTCAGTGTTATTTTCCAGGCCATTAATAGCCAGGAGGAGGAGAGGGATGAGTTTTTCAGCAGTAATATCTTTTTTACTTCTGGTAGGGAGGGGGGGTATCATATTGATAGATTTAGGGCTGAGGAGATCGAGTGTGGCGGTAAAGTGTATTAAATAATGGTCCGTCCAAGGTTGTGGGACAATGTCGGTTATGGAAATGTTACAGTTGAGATCTGATACCCAGTCGAGGGTTCTACCTTTGATGTGGGTAGGGTAAAGGACTTTTTGGGTGAGCCTGTGATCATTAAGTAGGGCTGCTATTGAGTTGACATGTTTGTTGTCTAGGTCGTTAAGGCCAATATTGAAGTCGCCCATTGGTTTTGGAGATGATAGCTAGGCCGCCGCCTTTGGCGTTGGGTCTATCTACTCTAAGGTTCTGGTGGCTGTCAGGTATGGCTATCATCAGGGTAGGTCCTGCTGCCTCGTGGACCCAGGTCTCTGTTATGGCGAGTAGGTCCAGATTACCGTTGTTTAGGATGTCTGCAATTTCGGTGGCATGGGCTACCATGGATCTAGCGTCGATGAGTGACCCGGTTAGCGTAAAGGTACTCTTAGGATTGGGATTGTGAGAAGGCTCTATTGTGTGTCTATTTTCGCTCGAATGCTTCTTTGTGTGAGAGTGGGCAGGCACATAGTTTTGGGTGTCTGTTTTAGCTACCTGTGCTCGCTTGGCCAGGTGGTCGTGGGTGGAGAGGAGTCTAGTGGTGTTACTTATTTTATTTCTTTTGGGTTCATAAATGCAGGGTTACCTTGACCTAAGTCTCATGTTTCTGTCTATGGGTGGACTTGTGCTATAGGTAGCAGAGGCCATAATTCTGATGAGACGGTGTCCAGTCAACTCGTCGAAAAAAAACTGGTCGACTGCAATTTGGTCGACGCAATTTGGTCGAAAACCAAATGGTCGAATTTTTTTTTTTATTTATATATTTTTTTTTTGGGTTTTCGTTTAGTTAAAAAAGGGGTTTTTAGAGAAAAAAAGGGGGTTGGGGGGACCCCCCCAAAAAAAAAAAAAAAAGGGTTAAAATAAAAAAAAAAAAAATTCGACCATTTGGTTTTCGATCAAATTGGTTCGACCATTTGTCTGGTCGACCAATTTTTTTCGACCAAATGACTGGCAACCTGATGAGACCAATCGTGAGTATGAGAGTCTGGGTATTTATTCTTTTATTCATGTTAGGCAAGGGTGGTTGTAGGCAGTAGGTATTTTGCTAACGTTATTAGTAGTAGCAGTTAGCGTTAGGTGTCGCTAAGGGCTGCTATATACTAATGGCTGGAAGCAGTTTCGGCAGTAGGGGATCACCTAGGTTGAGCTGTCTCAGTAGAAACTGAGAATGCAATGTACAGATAGGTAGGTACGATTTCAGCAGAGGGGGATTCGCCTAAATTAGAAAATCATAGTATAGGCTAACAATGCAGGTAACTAGTTTCAACAGTGAGGGTTCACCTACATTCGAAAATCACAGTGTTGCCATTCCACTGTAAGAAAACATGTCCACAGTACTGACTGCACCAATGTGGCCCCCTAAGAACCTTTATTATGATGGCTCTGTCCATAATATAAAAAAAACAAGTGAAGGTGGGCAACACGCTCTCTATTATTCTCTTCAATTGTTCAAAACTCTTATTATTCTTATCCTAATTTCTAGGTTAATCTAGGTCTTCGGAGCTCAATGGTAAAAAGGTCCTTGGCACAAGGCTAAAACATGCATACCCTATTCCAGGGTCGCCCCTGAAAGAAAACGTGTGCTCTGGCTATGCTAAAAAATGAGCTACATGTAACATAAACAGTCTCTAAATCAATACTTGTTTAGTAATAACTTGTCATCCAAAATAACATCACATCAGTTACATAACACAGTTCGCTTTAATTCAGACTAGAGGCAGTGTTAATACATGGGTTCAATATTGCCTATGCATTTCGGATTAGATCTGTCTTCAGGGCTGAACCCTGTAAAACAACACTGCTTGTGGGAACTGTGTAATCGTCAGTCCTGCATAATAGTCAGAAAAATTCAATTCAACTGTCATCTTCATTTTGTAGCACTGGGCTGAAAACGAGTGAAACTCGTAGCCTTACAGAAGCAACCCTGGAATGGCTGTGCCTATAATGCCAGTAAAGGTGCTATGTCACTATTAAAAAAGATGACCTGCATTGGTGCAGCCAGTAATGGACATCATGTCCACACTGGTTACACCAATGCAGGTCAGTATCCACACTTAAGAAAACTTATCATGTTGGCCATTATGACAGAAAAATGCAATTCCCACTACATGAAACCATGGCCCACACTGGCTTTTCTAATTTAGCCCCTGCCAACAGAAGCTTGTCCCCCCAGACTGCACGTGCAAACATGCATACATATTCACACATGCACCCATATGACACAACATACGCACACTGCTCTTTCACTCACACACATGCAGCCATACACACACATTTCACTCTTGTTCACATGCATGTGCATTCACACATGTACTCATGCAAACATATTACACAACCTCACACATGCACGCTTAGCATAAATACACGCATACATACATACACATACACAAGGCACATGTTCTGTTACCTGCATGCTGCCTGGGCTCCAGCTATTGAGCAGGCAGAGACAGAGACGTCACTTTGTCATGACATACGGTTGGAGCATGCAATGATGGTCAGGAACACACTGGCCAATGAGTGGAATAACATGAGAAAGGTAGTTGTGTGGCCCCATACAGTGGAAACCTCAGGTACTGCAGCTTTTTTGGATGTGTGTGTGTGTGAGTGTTTGTGTGTGTGTGTGTGAGAGAGAGAAAGAGAGAGAGAGAGAGAGGATAAGGGCACATCATTGTGCATTGTTCAAATAACTTTATATACAGTGGGTGAGTCTCATCAAACACTCTCAGGACTCAATACAGATGCCTAGTTGGACATTTGTATTCCCTTAGTGCACGCCATGACACTTGAACAGCCTAGGCATATCTATGATCTCTTTTGGGTGAGAAAGTTGCCTTTCTTTCCAGGAGAGTACTTTCATGGCCCTAATTTAAGAGATCCATTACACATATCTTAGAAAACAGTAAGCAGCTACCACCTTCCTTCAGGAAAGTATGAAGGCATAACTTGTATTGGACATTCTTAACCCACATTTGGGAGAGTCGCTACTCCAGTTAGCAGAACTTGAATTATAGGGACCTCTGAGGATGCTAGCATTTCTTTCTTTTTTACTGTAGGGCTGTGGCAAAATGTTATTCAGAGGCTCTGAGGCCCCTATTGACAGAGTCACTCTCGTTAGAGGCTTGGACACTTTCCAGATGAGTTGTGTCTTCAGATCTCCTTGGAGAGGGGAGGAGGTTTTGTGCAGTCCCCACCAAACCACAGGAGTTGGACACGGGGACTATGTCTGGAGTTTTGTGCGGAATCCGCCATTACCTGTATTTCCGAGCTGCTATCAGGACACATAACCACGGCATGCCTGAATTCTGTCTCTGTTAGAAACAATTTGCTACAAATAACCCCTCACTCTTTGTCAGTGCTGCCATTTATAACTTGCTCTGACTACATATCATATATCAGTGCAGCCAGCCCCTCCCAAGGTCTCTCTGGCCTTCCACCTACCCAAGATCCTTGCAGAGTTCTCTCAAAGTGGGTGTGAAGATGACACCACCCTCAGTCACGACATGCTCACTGTAGTCTGAGATGTTAACATTTAAGGTGCTTCCTCCTCCCTGATCATCACTCCCAGACCTCACAGTACTGTGCTATTGTTAAATGATGCCAGCCCAAATACTGTCTCCCCACACTCTGTACAGCGCTCTGCTGCTCTTGAGCTAGGTCCGTGCTTTAGACAATAAAATAAAATAAAATAAATAAAAGTGCGATGCACTGGCTATCAATGAAAATGAGATAAGGAAGCTGCTTTCTAACCCCAGCAAAATCATCATGTGGGTTACAGAAAATTATATCAGTTTGTCTGACCATCATTTTCCCAGTTCAGCATCACAGAACATAGCCCTTTCATCTCCGAGCAGTAACAAGTGAATTTCTTAGTTTGCATCTAAATACGCAACTTCTTGTTCCAATCAGTCAAGTGGGCACTTTTAGGGAACTTTCAGATAATCCCTCGGCAGCACTAGAGGAACTATGCCAGGATATCTTTGTAAGAGGAGTCAACCACAATCCTTGTTGCATTAACTTCCAGGCTCTTCATCACAACTGGCCCTTGCTGGATATTCATGAGTTACTACAACTGTTCATCGGTTCCAGCCAGCTTCCCGAAGAATAATGTGCTAGGAGTCGCAGTTTCTCAGATGTTATCTACGGTTATCATAATTTCTGCGTTTGGGTGACAGTAAGCCAGGGTGTCCCTGTGGGAACGCTGGCATTCCCTTGTGACCTCCCAGATCAAAGCCCCCAGGCCTCTGGGTCTTCACCCTGACATCCAGGCTGTCACCATCTGTGTAAATCGAGTAGTCAACTATAGCTACCAGCAGTTGTGTGCCTCCATGTAAGAAACAGACGCCTGCCTTGACCTTTTTTTATCATGTGCATCCTCTCCCCTGGGTGCTGATAGGTATAGAATGATATGATGATCACATGACCTGACACAGGATGCAAGTGCCTTATGATTTCTTCCACCGGTTGATTGTCTCTGTCAAAGATATTTTCTCACAGAGGCATAGTTTTCTCTTGAGGATCCCTGAGTCTCCCAATTAAGATGAACTTTGTGACCAGGGATGACGCTGGGATGATTATGTGTGTCACACTTAGAAGCAGTCCCTCTTCTGACTTCTACCGGTAAGTGGTGGCCACTTTATATCGGCTCTGAAATGCATTGCAGTCTATGAACACAGTCAAAGAATGGACCACTTCATTAGAGAGGCTTTTCATACTTCCCAATTATCACAAATGCATGTTTATATGAAATCCCCAAACTCAGAGCCCTCCTTGAATGCGGTCGGTCTACGCCTTCTAAGTGATATCAGCACATCTGTGTCAATTAATTCTAATTACACCTGCAACACTTCTCAGAGCTCTTTTTGAAGGTAGGTCATATTGTGCCAGGTTGGGAATTAGCTGTCTGTTAAGAGTTACATAAAAAAAGGCTTGTGCTGCCATTAGCAAGTGTGTAAAGAGGTACCCGCTTCCAAGTAAAAAAACATAAATCAAATTGTAAGAAAGCATATATATTTCAGTATGAAGTCATCTAACTTTACCAAGCTGGTGAAGGATTATAAGGCTTGGCTTCTTCAAAATTGGTTTGGAATGCTTACCATTTTTTTTGTCTCCTCAGTTTTGCCCTACACATACATTGCAATTTACCATTTTCTTTACTCTTCATTTAAACCTACCACTTCTTTCCTCTCCGCTTTCATACCAATACTTCTAGTCCCACACCGTAAAACATTATGATACAACAGCTCAAACAAACCTATATACCAACCCAATTTTTCTTCTGAGGTTTTCTTTGAAAAAAGGTTTTCCTGGACCTTCAAAGCAAAGTAAAAACATTATCATCCCAAACAGAATTGCAAAAATCATCAATATCCCATGAAATATGGAAGCTCCTATTGAGGTAATCAAACTGGTCAACCAGGACCACAGGCACCAACCACTGCATGTACTTTCTATGCTTAGTATGGCCCCAGACTTCCTAATGTGAGTACTACCATCAGTGAGGTTGTCTTCATAATTTATGATATATGTAACACATTCTGAAGCAACAACAGCACATATCCCTCCCTTAGAGTCCAGTATGGCATCTAGGATGATTCAATGTTGCAATATCATGATGCATGGAACCACATGCTCATGAGCTATCAGTCAAATGGAGATTGTAGTGTTATTTGCTACTCTCTCCAGCAACAGGGACAATTGCAGAATTGTATCGTGATTCACTTTAATACCTACTCTGGGCATTATATTTTCCATGCTATCGATGAATGTTTCCCAAACTACTTCTCTCTTTCTTTGAGAATGGCAATTTAGATGAGTGTTTTATGTCCAGCAGAATAGAACACATGCAGCAGCTAACACTGCAGTCCATCAGTAACCAGCTATAAGCATTGCTCTCAGAGACAAAATAGGCTCTGTGGCAAGTGACATAACTAGCATTTACAAATGAGAACCATTTGCCAAAAGGAAAAAGTAGAATAGTTAATAACGACCCCAGTGCTAGTGGATAGAGAATATCTGCTACAGCTCCTTTCCAAAAAAAACTATTATTAGTTTAGCAGAGAAGGCCTGTTGCACGAGAAGATACATATATTGCACCATGTTTCTTCTGAAGCTGATCTGGAGGGGGAAGGTTCACCATAGCATGGCTTAGGACCCTTTGCCCTGCAAACCAATCTAAGGTCACTGAAAATACCCCCCCCCTTTTAAACGGAACAGGAGCTACTTGAAATCCTAAAGCCAAGTCACAGGTGGGAGATGAGCGCAGACCCATCATTCACACATGTTCTGAATTCAGGTGTCCTCATTTGTTGCATGCAAAAATGCATTCTTACATTCAATCCAAGGGTTTGCATTAGGGCTAGTGATTCATGGCAGGAGGTCTTCAAAACAGGTACTGTTATTGTAAAAGGCAGCATTAAAAGGTGCAAATGTATCATCATGTTTTAACTTATTCTTATACAAAGTTATTGTCCCAGCTGAAAGTTCTCAGGATATTAGTTGCAAGGGAATGTTCAGCATTCATTCCCTTTTTACAGTTCTTGAAAAACTGTTATTTTGAATAAAAGACTAGATGTAAGAGAAACAGGAAGGCAAGATGCAACAACAGTAGTAGAGTGGGATATCTTTCATCAAGTGTTTCAAGTGACAGGTGGCACTCCCCTTTACCATGCCCCTCAACCCTGATAATTAGATTGAACCCCTATAAATCTAATGCCCCGTAAAAAAGTTACATACATTTTATATGAATTTGATAAGAACCCCACTATTATAGTGTCTATAACATTTGATAAAGGTGTTTCTGAACCCCTATGCATTTAATTGAACGGCAATACTTTTGATGACCCCCCAAAGATATATACATTTGATAAGAATTCCAATGAGTGTGATTTACATTTATTTTAAATCTATCTTTATTTTTATCTATATGTATTTGAAACCTCTGAAGACAGGTGATCTATAGACATGTTGAGATTGTATTTCAAATCCAAACATTCTTTTTTCTCTTTCAACACTGCTCTTGTCATACGGAGATAGCAGCCGGGTTGGGTCTATGAAGATAACAAACCTTCAGAGCCTTTGACTACTGTGCACAACACAGCTTTGATGTATGTGTTCAGACAAGGCTTGCAAGCAGCACACGTTATTGGACATAATTGCAAGACACAAGCACTACAGCTCTACTGGACAGCCCTATTGTAAGCACAGGTAAGAGCATTCTCCTTAAAATAGCCAGATATCATGCCTTAAGTTATTGGTCTGTGGTCTATAGCTATTTCAAACACTCAAAGACAACTGTTTTATTGACATGTTGAGTGTGTCTTTTAAATCCATATGTGTACTCTCTTTAACATTATAATGGATTCCATTCATGGGGCTGAACAACCATCAGTGGGGGATCCATGGACTGGGGCTCAAACCATGAAATGGAGCCTACTCATCCACAGCAATCCTAGATCCATTAAAAGAAGTCAAAGAGTACCTCTGATGCCCCTTGGTTGCAGCTACATTGTGTCGAATGCTACAGCAGATCAGAATTGTTTTTTTGATACACCAAGTGCCCCTGGACCCTAAATAGATCAGAGTGCTTTTCGATGGGACTGATCTGCATCATGGAGGCGCTGAAGATCGCAATCTTATTTCACCAAGGGTCCCTGGAGCCGGGGCCCCTCCAACAGATCATAGTTTTCATGGGGGCTGATCTGCATCATCAGGGTGCTGCAGGTTGCAATGTTATTTGATCAAGGGTGCCTGGAACCGAGACCCCTACAATGCCACATGTTGTCTTTATGTCAAGCACTGATCTGTGTCCTAAGATCAAAATACCCAATCATTGTAGATCAACAGTTCCTTTATATGTGCAATCTGCTACTAGATGTGTAGGAATGGGGTTGGGACAGCTTGCAAGTCCTGTGCCATCATGCAGAATGGCGGATCATTTGGGCTTAAAAGGAACCTTCAAGAGCATTTACCAGCCTCAGGTGAGAATGGAACTTAAGAAAGAGCGGAGGTGTGTAGATACAAACATGCTTTTAACTGCCCACTCTCACAAAGACGAAATCCTACAGCCCCGGTACAGAACAGAATGCTGTTACAAATTAACATGTTGAAATAGGAGTAAGGTGAAAAGGGACACGCCTGAGCCATAAAAGAAGTAAACATGTGCCTAGCAGTGGGAAGGGGTGTTATGCTGACAAACGGCATTGCTATGGTCTGTGCCAATGCACCTGGACTTCAGGCTATAGATACAACCCACAACTGCTTTAGCCGGGTGGCACATACACGTGTTCAACAGAGCGAAGGCACAGCCCAAGTTGTGGTAATCATTGACGATGACAACGCTGTGATAGCATGTAACATCTTAATTGATAAAAAAACAGTCTATACTGCTAACTAATGGGCAAAGTGTAACAGGTATTAGTTGTGAATTAGAAAATAATATAGGTAACTGTAAAGATCAAATTATTGCAAATACTGTTGTCAATGCCACAATGAATCCATCCAATAACAATACCAGACCCCAGGGTGTTCATTCACCAGCACATATAGAATCTATTTATCAGTATGAGCCTGATCTCCCTCCATATGAAACACCAGCCCATGGGAAGATGAGGATGTATTTATGCAGGCTTGTCATAGGCCTGCTAATGAGGGTGTGCAGTTTGATTGTACAGATGCAGCGCTGGATGATCTGAGGGCTGATGAGTCACAACCCTGTATTAACATGTGCACTCTGGAGGTTTGTGGAAGAGGTTTTACAATCTCTTCCAAAGGACACCTCGAACATTTGTCTATGACCCGAGTACACGCACTAAACACACAAGCACGCATAATGATCACAATGTTGAAACTCAAAAGAACTCAATACAATACAATACAACTAGGTCAAAGATTCAGATTATTCGTTGAATAACACCCATGGTGCCCCTACTGATATTCAAGATGGAGTGCCGTGAGTATCACCATTATAAATGACACAAAAGCATACATTGATCATGATGCTGAAACTCAGAAGAGTAGTGTTAATGTCTCGGAGGGCATGTGTGATAATCATAAGGTAGGCCCCGCTAACATTTAAAAAGGCATTAAAGCTAGTATCAGCACTACAGATGACACAGCGAGTTATGCAGGTATACAACTGTTATACGTGTGGGTCCCAGTATGGTGCAAAACCACCCAACACCAAAGAAAACCTATAGAAACCCCAAACTTAAAACAGAGATATAAACAAATGCTGAATGTCATGAAAACTTTGAAGCCCTTTTATAAAAGTAAATTAGCGGAACCAGATATCAGAGGTTCTTTTCAATATCTGGAGCAGGTTGTTTCTACATCAATAAAACAGCTGGATGATAGCACTACAGCCTTAACGGTGGGGCATTGTGGGCCATCCATGGTAAACGAGCTCAACGATCCTAATTGCGCAACATGCAATGCTCAAAATGGGGAACATAGCATACCAGGGGCAGCAGGGCCTGATTGGTTTGAAAACTATAACACATCTTCTACGCCACTGATACCCACTGAAAATAAAGATATAGTGGCATCTAGTCATAGTACATTTGCTGCTCTACCAATAACAGTGCAAGGGGTATCACAATCAAGAGATGTAACAGGGTCTAACAACAGCAATCGCTTGTGACTAGTAAATAGCTCACACTTGAAAATGAAATGGCTCATTACAAAACAGGCACGTCCTTTAAACAGCCAGCCAACTATTAGAGCATGCTCTCATTTAAACAGTGCCCAATGCAACAGGAGTGATCCAACGTGTGAAGCTGAAAACACAAGCATTATTACAGCCGGTATGTCTCTTCAGAGTGGGGGTGGTACCCAGTTCAGAGGGACTGTAAAGATGCTGAATGATCCTTAAAATTGTGTAGATCCAGAGCCCACTGACATCAGTTATGTAAAATCTTCAAAAAAGCCAGTTTGGTTATATCCAGACGTGATCATCCTAACATGCCGCTACCCAAACCCCACAGTCTAATGCTGCTGTGTACTTAGAAAGGGTGTATCAATGGGTGTATAAAACATTCTCAGCCATCGAGCATTACAAGGAATTTACGATTTGTAAACCTGAATCAGTTACGGTCCCTGTGACACAGGCTAGCTAGTATAACAGAAGACGTAAAAACACTGGTCAGGCGTATATTAGAAATTGTTGAAATCAACAATTTCATACAGATATGCATGGACACTGATGGTTTAAGCAGACCCTTATTTAACGGGTGATCCATGTGTGATGTCTTGTGTTTTACAATTTCTGGAAAATATGTGGTGGCTCATGCAGAATAAGACTGAAATTATGTATTTTGCACCATTTAGAAGCATTGCGATAGTTGTCAGGCCCTGCTACAGAGGCGTATACAAATCGTTGGAACAAACTCATTCACAGTAACATTATAAAATCTAAAAGCAGATGGCTATTAAATTGCCATCAAGTGCCATTAAATCTGTGTCTGGCGTCTAGTGGCATAGGTTTAATCGAACACCAGAGTTGTATAGACAAAGATATAAGTGACAAAGCATTGAAAGCCCATAGAGAGTTGGGTATTCCGCCGGACACACCTGTAAACTTTGGACAGTTTTCTCTCTTTGAGTGGTCAAAATACTGTACTTCAACAGAGGTATATGGTGATACTTTCCGCTAACGGCTAAAACAGCAAAAACACGTTTTAGGTTTTACATCACAATGACAATTTCTATGGTATAACAAATCTACAAAACATCTCAGTTGCTAAAAACCTCTGAAAGCATTCTCACCATATTTTCAACAACAAAAATAAACACAGCTGTCAGTATCACCTGTGTTTAGGAGATGAGTGCAAAGTGCTTAAGGAGAACCCAAAACTATGTAGGCTAGATCATGGACCCTGATCAATATGGCGTTCAGTACATGATGCATAGCGAAAAAGACCAATTCATGATGTGGTATAAGTAAAAAATGTAAACAAAGTGTATAGGAGTTTTCTGTAGGATGGCAAAGGACTTGTAAGTTGTCTCAACCCCATTCCTACCCATCCAGTAGTGGGTTGAACATGTAAAGGAACCGTCGATCTACAACAATTGGGTGCTTGACATGAAGACATCCTGTGGTGTTGTAGGAGTCCTGTTTCCAAGGCCTCTTGATGAACCAAAGTTGCGACCTGCAGCCCCCCCATGATGTAGATTAGCCCCCATACAAAAGACGCTTTCACCTGTTGCAGGGGCCCTGGCCCCCGGGACCCTTTTTGAAGTAAGATTGTGACCTGCAGCACCCCCATGATGCAGATCAGACTCCATGGAAAAGGCACTCTGATCTGTTGTAGGAGCCACCGCTCCCGGGGCCCTTTGTGTATTAAAAAAAACAATTCTAATCCGCTCTACCATTCTCCACACTGTAGCTATACCCAAGACACATCACAGGTGCCCTTTAGAATTTTTTTTATGGATCTAGAATTGCTGTCAATGGGTAGGCTCCATTTCATGTTGTTAGCCCCAGTCTGTGGATTCCCCACTGATGGCCGTGCAACCCCATGGATGGAATACATTGTAACTTTAAAGAGAGAACAAGAGAAATTGGATTTAAAACACACGCAACATGTCAATAAAACAGTTGTCTTTAAATGTTTCAAACAGCTAGTCTAATAACATAAGGCATGCCTTTGTGATGTCTCTTTGATGTCCTGGGTGTTAGACTTAGCGGTGCATGGCAGTGTTGCGAGTTATGCTTGCATAGCTTACCAAAACTGACATATTCCTTTGATTCTTTGGATTTTACCTTGCAGCCATAACGCCCCTTTAACAGGATTTTTCAGTGATTTTGATACTTTTTTACTAGTACAATTTAACCATACTGTCCCTTTAACAATGTTTTTTTCAGTGAATATATACATATATATATAACAACAGTTATAAAAGTTATGTATCGCTATAAAGAGTATTGATCTGTTGTGAAATACATAAAAATTGCTGTTCTAGCAAGTCTGTGTGAATATGTCCAACTTCCTAAATGTGGCGGCCGGTGACCAAATAAGTAAACATTACTGTGAAATGGGTCAGATGATGCTCTCAAAATCGTATTTTTTATATCAAATTAATTGGGGCTCTTATCAAATGTATAACAAATGTATATAAAATGTATCAGGGGCATCCCATTTATTGGGTTTCTTATCAAGTGTATATTGAATTCAAATCAAATGTATTTGGGTCATCAAATGTATTGGGTTCTTATCAAATTTATATCAAATTTATATGAAAACATTTGGTCATAAAATTTATATCAAGTATTGGGGTCATCAAATGTATTGTGGTTCTTATCAAACATGTCAAATGTATATACAATGTATAGGGGATCAGATTTATTGGGGTTATTATGATATGTATATTGTATTCATAAACAAAAAATTGGGGGTCATCACATTTATTGGGGTTCCATTAAATGTAAAGGGGTTTGGGTAAATCAAAATGTTATATCAAATGTATTGTAATTCTTACAAAATGTATATAACAGTCACATAAAATATATTGAATTTTTTTGGGGTCAACAAATGTATTGAGGTTCAATAACGTGTAGGGACTCAGATACATTTCTATCAAATGTTATATACACTACATGGGGGTTCTTATTGAATTCCTATAAAATGTATATGCATATTTTTGGGGGGAATTGCATTTATAGGGGTTCAATTAAATGTATAGGGGTTGAGGAACATGGAAAAGGGGTCACCTGTTACTTGAAATGCTTGATTAAAGGTATCCCACCATACCACTAACAACAGTTGTCAGTTTGATACATTAATAGACAAAATGAATGATCAGCTTTGTCTGGCATAATCATAGATGTCCGTAAACTCAAATCAGGGCAAGAAGGCCAACCACAGATAGGAACAGTCCGGTAGCTCAGTTGTAGCTAAGAATTCAAAAAGGTTTTGAACAGACAATGGGCCTCATTCCGAGTTTGGAGGCAGCCATGGCGCTATTAGCACCATGGCTGCCTCCATAACCGGGTCCACGTCCGGTCTGGTGGAATGGGGACTTACCGGGACAGTCCGACCTAGGCAGACCCGGTAAGTCCACATTCCAAATGCCATTCCCCATTACCATTTGAGCCCCGATAGGGCTCAATGGGAAGGCGCTAATAACGGGCCCGCTAATTGCGGGCCTGTTATTAGCTTCAGGTTCCCTTAACGGGTCCCGTAAAGAACGTGTTGTCAGACCACACATCCTTTACAGTTCCCGCTAATGGACCTCGGAATTGGGTGGTAAGGGATTACCGGCACCGGTCTCCTTAACGATGCCGGTGTCCCTTACCGCCCAACTCGGAATGAGGCCCAATGTCTTTGCAGCTCCTCTGAGGAGCTAATTTTCCACTGAGCCATATCATGAATGGAAGGTGTAAAAGCCTTGAGTAAGGCTTTAATGCCTTCCATTCACGCCACAGCTCATTGTCAAGCATTTGCATGGCGAAGAGGATGACGGAACGTAACTTGCGTTTCTGCTGCTTCCTTCCTCTCTGCCATACAAATGCTCTAGCTTCTGTGCCTGCATGGATTTTTATGTCAGCACAGATACTGGAGATCCCTATCAGGTCCACCTGCTTTATGCACCAGCATAAAGCCACCTTTTGCCCTTAACATTTGCACTACGTAGTGAAAATGATGACAAATTGGTAGCATGAAGCCACACAGTGTTAACGTAATGGCTCCCCACCGTCAAATTACGTTTTTATAGAAAATGAGCCCTTGAATGTCTCCTCTGTTCTGCCTTTCTCATGATTTAGAGGAGTCACAGTGCTTCAAAAAACTGTACACAAAATCAGACATCTCAGCAAAAAACAATTTAAGATCAGTACCATCCTCTGTAGATGGAGATTACATCCACCATGAACTGGTGAATCAGAGCCAGGCAGCTAATTGGGAACACATATTCCAAAGGCCAGAGAAAGAGCCACAGGGTATTGTAATCTATTCCGCAAACCTTGGAAATGATCAAGAAGCTTTGAGAAGATGTTTCTAAAACTGTGCTGAGGGAGTTCTCTCAGATCCAAGCAGATGTCAGGTGACAGAAGAGAGGAGCCAGGACCTGTAGAGGATTCAATCCCAGGAATACAAATGTTGACCTGTGGAAGACAATGACGTCAGCCTGAGAAACTGGCAAAAGGAAGAAATACTTGCAGGAAACAGTAACAACAGTACCCGGACAGAGGAGCATCACAATTTCTGCTGATAAAGTATACCTCAAGACAAAGGGGAAGTAATACATTATTTCTGGTAGGTGTTGGTATTACCAAGGAGCCTGGCAAGGCCACCCTCCACCTAAGAGGTGAAACTTTCTAGATTAAGCAAGGAGCAATCCAGATTAAGCAAGGAGCAATCCAGATTGAGCAAGGGGCAATCCAGATTAAGCAAGGAGCAAACCAGAGTCCACAAAGCACACTGAGCGTCATATCCTGGGTCATTAAGTAGAGCTGGTTAAAGAAGTGAGCTGGGCACTATATCCCTAAGGACTATAAATGTGCCAAGAATCTTACTGGGTGCTACATACCTGAGATATTGGGACCAGGTTCAAGATCCGAGGCCAGGAGTCAATGGTAATTAGTTTTCCTTCAGACCAAAGATTAATATGTCACAATTTCGTCAGCACCATCTTGGCTAATCACAAACACACCAGCAACCTGGTGTTTCATCTCACTGCCGAATGCATTCTGGGATGTCTAGACCTAAACAACTAAAATGAAAGACTTTTTTTTAAAGACAGTGCAGAGTTGGGGATACCACAATAACAGAGTGTATGTTTTTATTGTAATTAAAAAGTGTTCTATTGTTTGTTGAGGGGCAAAAAATCAGCGCTGGTCGTCACGTGGTTCAGAACTGAACTTTGTGTGTCCCTGAGATGAGATGGACTTTCTGAAACATTCAAACACACAGGGCCTCATTCCGAGATTGGAGGTAGTCATGGCGCTATTTGCGCCATGACTGCCTCCAATAACGGGTCCAGCACAGGTATGGTTCAATGGGGATTTACCGGTGTAGTCCGACCTTTGAGGGGCCGGTAACTCCCCATTGAAAAAGCCATTCCCCATTCCCATTTTAGCGCCTATGGGGCTCAATGGGAATGGGGAAGGTGCTAATAACGGTACCGCAAATTGCGGTAACGTTATTAGCTCTGAAGCCCCTAACAGGTCCTATCCATAACGCCTGGTCAGACCAGGCGTTAAAGGAGGGACCCGCTAAGGGAACTCGTAGTAGGGCGGTAAGGGATTACCAGTACCGGTCTCCTTACCGGTGCCCGGTATCCCTTACTGCCCTACTGGTAATGAGGCCCACATCCAGAGCCCTTTGGCTACCAAGCTGTGAGAATGATATCTCCTATAGATAAATTAGCATTTTTGTGTGTTTCCATTTTAAACCGGACAGGTTAGGGTAAACTCGAACCCGCTCACATGCAGCTCCCTTTTCGGAGAGGAATGCTCAAACTCCTAAGAAACAGTGCCAGTGGCATGACAATGAAGTCCATCCGCATCCAAGCGTGCTTAATTGCAAGCACAGCACATCATCATACGTCACCCTGCTTGTGGCCAAAGCCTTGCACACTGCAAGTGTTGTTTTCTTCTAGCGCCACACTGTGAAGAGATGCGGTTCCATTACCTCTAGTTCTATCAGAGATGGAGGGAAACCACAAGTAAACGTGTCTGGGTACACAGGATCTTGTATCATGGCGCTAAAGGATGCTTTGCGTGTCAGCCGACAAAGTACTGTAACATTTTCCATTGAGGTTATACCCCCTAGACCATAAGGCATTTGGTCCACCCGACAGAGGAGGGGAGCAGATTTACAGGGTAATTCATAGAATTCAGCGCACAAGTGGTGTACGCGGCTGGCGCAAAGTGTGCGCCTGTGACTCACTGCGCCAGCCGCGTGCGCTAAAATCCATTTCCGCGCACAGCGTATTCATGGATTTTATCCTCCAAAACCAGCCGTGGCGCAGAGTGGCGCAGCAACCCTGCAGCAGTGCCAGTTATGCCCCAACCCCTCCCTGTGCGCTATGCACAGCGCACAAATACTGTACATGGCGCACAGGCCCCAAACCACGAAAATGCCAGTAAAACTCCCCGCGCACCCCTCCGAATACATGTACACCCCGGCACGGGGAGTTTCCCACGCGATTGGACCTGTGCGAGCGGGGTACGTGTATTACTTGGGTGCGTGGGAACGTTCACACGGGATTGGCCCTGTGCGAGTGGGGTACGTGTGTTACTGGGGTGCACGGGAACTTTCACATGCGATTGGCTCTGTGCGAGCGGAGTACGTGTGTTACTGGGGTGCGCAGGTACTTTCACACGTGATTGGCCCTGTGCGAGCGGGGTACGTGTGTTACTGGGGTGCAGAGGAACTTTCACACGCGATTATCCCTGTGCGAGCGGGGTACGTGTGTTACTGGGGTGTGCGGGTACTTTCACACGCAATTGGCCCTGTGCGAGCAGGGTACGTGCATTACTGAGGTGCGCGGGAACTTTCACACGTGATTGGCCCTGTGCGAGCGGGCTACTGTATTACTGGGGTGCGCGGGTACTTTCACACGCGTTTGGCCCTGTGCGAGCGGGGTACGTGTATTACTGTGGTGCGCGGGAACTTTCACACGCGATTGTCCCTGTGCGAGCGGGGTACGTGTGTTACTGGGGTGCGCGGGAACTTTCACACGCGATTGGCCCTGTGCGAGCGGGGTACCTGTATTACTGGGGTGTGCGGGAACTTTCACACGCGATTGGCCCTGTGCGAGCGGGGTAAGTGTATTACTGGGGTGCGTGGGAACTTTCACACGGGAAAGGCCCTGTGCGAGTGGGGTACGTGTGTTACTGGGGTGCACGGGAACTTTCACATGCGATTGGCTCTGTGCGAGCGGGGTACGTGTGTTACTGGGGTGCGCGGGTACTTTCACATGCGATTGGCCCTGTGCGAGCGGGGTACGTGTGTTACTGGGGTGCACGGGTACTTTCACACGTGATTGTCCTGTGGGAGCGGGGTATGTGTGTTACTGGGGTGCAGAGGAACTTTGCCATGCGATTAGCCCTGTGCGAGCGGGGTACGTGTGTTACTGGGGTGTGCGGGTACTTTCACACGCAATTGGCCCTGTGCGAGTGGGGTACGTGCATTACTGAGGTGCGCAGGAACTTTCACACGCGATTGGCCCTGTGCGAGCGGGCTACTGTATTACTGGGGTGCGCAGGAACTTTCACACGCGATTGGCCCTGTGCGAGCGGGGTACCTGTATTACTGGGGTGTGCGGGAACTTTCAACCGCGATTGGCCCTGTGCGAGCGGGGTACGTGTATTACTGTGGTGCGCGGGAACTTTCACACGCGATTGTCCCTGTGCGAGCGGGGTACGTGTGTTACTGGGGTGCGCGGGAACTTTCACACGCGATTGGCCCTGTGCAAGCGGGGTACCTGTATTACTGGGGTGTGCGGGAACTTTCACACGCGATTGGCCCTGTGCGAGCGGGGTACGTGTGTTACTGGGGTGCACGGGTACTTTCACACGTGATTGTCCTGTGGGAGCGGGGTACGTGTGTTACTGGGGTGCAGAGGAACTTTGCCACACGATTAGCCCTGTGCGAGCGGGGTACGTGTGTTACTGGGGTGTGCGGGTACTTTCACACGCAATTGGCCCTGTGCGAGTGGGGTACGTGCATTACTGAGGTGCGCGGGAACTTTCACACGCGATTGGCCCTGTGCGAGCGGGCTACTGTATTACTGGGGTGCGCGGGAACTTTCACACGCGATTGGCCCTGTGCGAGCGGGGTACCTGTATTACTGGGGTGTGCGGGAACTTTCACACGCGATTGGCCCTGTGCGAGCGGGATACGTGTATTACTGGGGTGCGCGGATACTTTCACACTCGATTGGCCCTGTGCGAGCGGGGTACGTGTGTTACTGGGGTGTGCGGGAACTTTCACATGCGATTGGCCCTGTGCGAGCGGGGTACCTGTATTACTGGGGTGTGCGGGAACTTTCACACGCGATTGGCCCTGTGCGAGCGGGGTAGTGTATCACTGGGGTGCGCGGATACTTTCACACTCGATTGGCCCTGTACGAGCGGGGTACGTGTATTACTGGGGTGCGCAGGAACTTTCACACGCGATTGGCCCTGTGCGAGCGGGGTACGTGTATTACTGGGGGGCGTAGGTACTTTCACACGTGATTGGCCCTGTGCGAGCGGGGTACATGTATTACTGGGGTGCATGGGAACTTTCACATGCGAATTTGCTGTCAGAGCGGGTTACGTGTATCCAGTGTGGTGCGCGGGGAGTCCTACACGTGAATTGGCAGTGTGGGTCCTCCCAGGTGTCCCCTCTACCCCCTCCACGGCCCCTGCAGGCAGCCCACACCACAGAGGCCTACCCTGCACCCCTGGACATGTCCCGCAGGCAGCCCATCCACCATGGCCATGCCTCCCAGCCAGGCCACGTGTCACGTTGCACTAGTGATCACCAACTCATGTCCCCCATCACCCCCACCCCCCAGCAGTGAGGGTCACCTGCCAGCAAGCCCCCACTCATGTCCCACTCATGTCCCCCAGCACCCCCACCTCCAGCAGTGAGGGGCACCTGCCAGCAGGCCCCCACTCATGTCCCCCAGCACCCCCACCCCCCAGCAGTGGGGGTCAACTGCCAGCAGGCCCCCACTCATGTCCCCCAGCACCCCCACCCCCCAGCAGTGAGGGGCACCTGACAGCAGGCCCCCACTCATGTCCCCCAGCACCCCCACCCCCCAGCAGTGAGTGGCACCTGCCAGCAGGCCCCCACTCATGTCCCCCAGCACCCCCACCACCCAGCAGTGAGGGTCACCTGCCAGCAGGCCCCCACTCATGTCCCCCAGCACCCCCACCCCCAGCAGTGAGGGGCACCTGCCAGCAGGTCCCCATTCATGTCCCCCAGCACCCCCAGCCCCCAGCAGTGAGGGTCACATGCCAGCAGGCCCCCAATCATGCCCTCCAGCACCCCCATCCCCCAGCAGTTAGGGTCACCTGCCAGCAGGCCCCCACTCATGTACCACTCATGTCCCCCAGCATCCCCACCCCACAGCAGTGAGGGGCACCTGCCAGCAGGCCCCCACCCATGTCCCCCAGCACCCCCACCCCCAGCAGTGAGGGTCACCTGCCAGCAGGCCCCCACTCATGTCCCACTCATGTCCCCCAGCATTCCCACCCCCCAGCAGTGAAGGGCATCTGCCAGCAGGCCCCCACTCATATCCCCCAGCATCCCCACCCCCCAGAAGTGAGGGGCACCTGCCAGGAGGCCCCCAATCATGTCCCCCAGCACCCCCACCCACCAGCAGTGAGGGGCACCTGCCAGCAGGCCCCCACTGATGTCCCCCAGCACTCCCACCCCCCAGCAGTAAGGGTCACCTGCCAGCAGGCCCCCACTCATGTCCCCCAGCGCCCCCACCCCCCAGCAGTGAGGGTCACCTGCCAGCAGGCCCCCACTCATGTCCCACTCATGTCCCCCAGCACCCCCACCCCCAGCAGTGAGGGTCACCTGCCAGCAGGCCCCCACTCATGTCCCCCCCTACATGAAATAAAGATGCACAATCATGGCCCACTTCTACACCAAAATACCACAACACGCCACCTCATTACTGAGATGCAATGATTTCCCAATCAAACCCACACTGACATGCCCATCTCAAGACACAAACCAAAAGTCAACTATGTACATCAACACATGTCCGTCACACACACACACACACTCGTTGGCATTGATTGTGTAAACCCACATTTTCACATGCATTAACCCAATGAGCAAATCCCACACATGGAACTAAAATATGAAAATGTATTATGTACAAAAATAAATCAATAAAATGAAAGCAAACAAAATAGCAAACATGAAATGAAAAGCATGTGCAAAAGAAGAGCAAATGAAAAGTATAACCAATACAATGAAATCCAAAAGAAAAATAGTCCAAACTCTCCCTCCACCAACGCAAACCCAAAGGAAACGTAAAAAAAATCCATTGATCCATGGTGAAATCAAAAGAAAAAGTTCTAAATAATCTATTGTCCAACTATGTACAATCTATTGTTCAAAAGAAAAATCCATTAATCCATGTACAAAATCAAAATCAATCCAACGTCCAACTATATACAATCAAATTTCCAAGGGTCCATGAGCCCAACGAAACAAATGAAACCTATCTAATAACCTACCTAACAAAAAAACTATTTATAAAAGTGTGGGGCATGGTCCAAAAGCCCTAAAATAAAGAAAAAAAAGGAAACCCAACACTATAAACTATTTACAATGGCGACGGGCAAGTCCTGCGGCTCACTCAGTGATGTTTTCGGCAAGGGCATCATCGAACTCCATGTCTATTTGCTGGAGGCGTGCCTCTGTCCTGGCTCCGAGGTCTCGCAGGGAGGCACTCATGGCCTGTTCCAACTCCCTGCGAGTCGCCTCGAATGACTCTGCCGCCTCAACGCCCGACGCATGGAGAACTCCGCCCTGACCATGGTGAGCCACGCCTCTTCCGCCCGCCGCCGCTCTGCACCTATACGCTGGCCCAACCGCAGCCACACGGAAGACACATCCATTCCAGGGTTCTTCTGCCCTCTGGCCGATGCCTGCCCCCCTGATGTCGATGGCCCCTAGCCATAATTGCTCCCACCTAGAGCCTGTTCCTGCTGCTGCTGTCCATGTGTCCTGTCTGATGATGCCTGCACATCCTCCATCAGCTGGTCTCCAGTTGTGGTGTCCACCGCTGCTGGACCGCTGACTCCCGACTGTGGCAGGGATGGGATCTCCACCAAGCTGGCTGTCTTGGTCAGGCCAGGTCCACAGTGGAATCTGGGCCGGAAGACGGCAGGGAGAACGACTGGCGCATAGTCTCCACAGAGGAGGAGAGGTCCGCCAGAGTGCGCGTCACATGTAGGAACCCACCAACCAGGGCCCCTCCCAACAGTGCCACATTGCGACGCTGCTGTTCGTGATGGCGTGCGTTCTCCACCCAGGAAGAATGCACATCATCACGAATGTCACGCATGCGCAACGCGACACCAATAAGGACGGAGCCCATACGTTCATTGGACCCCTCGTCCGCAGGTAGTGGAGAGGCAGATGACATGGCACTCTCGCCTACCTGCGGACGGACCTGGGACGGGGCATCCCTGCTGGTGCATGGTGGTGCATTCACAGGGTCAAGGACAGGGACATGCACAGGCCCCTCCGCGGTGACCTGTACTGCCTCCTGACCCTGGCCCTGGACTGCACCACTTGCACCAGTGGTACTACCCCCACCAGGCCCCTAGCTGGCACCGGCGTTCCCTGTGGCAACGCTGGAGATTGCAGGCACTCACCGTTTTTCCCTCTTCCAAGATGGCCTCTCGTCCTCTGGGTTGCGGTGCAGTGTTTTCACGTTCACAAGTCAGATGTCCTCTGACGTCATCTCGTTCTCTCATGGATTCCGGATATGGTCCAGCAGAGCCGAAGCCCAGAGCGTCGCTACTCTCTACAGACGCTACGTGAGTTCGCAACTAGGGGGTTACTATTCTATACCTCATACCTATACTTACCTTTCTTTTCTACTCTTTCCTACAGCCTTACCATCCTGCCTAGCCTTCCCGTTCCGCCGCCCACAGATAGTCCCCTCTTCCAGACAACATAGGTACTTACCCAATCAAGATATTGATTCCTCTTGTACCTAGTTCCTTCTCTCAACTCTCGTTCACTTATTTTCAATCAGGACTTCACCGAGGTACAGTGACCAGACCCGGTTAATCCCGCAATTCGTGAGGAGCTGCAGCCAGCGGAGACGCGACCGATCCAGCTTCTCATCCGTTCCAGCAGGGTTTTTTCCCCCAGGAGGGTTTCCCTGGGATCCCTTGCACACCCCTTCGGTTCCCTTTTAGGGAGGAGGGAGGTGTTAGGGTCCTCAGGGGACTCCCCAATTGCCTCGTAAATTGCTGCACGAGACAGGTTAGTGTAAAATCATTACAGCTAGCGACGCCCAAAAGAAAAAATAATAATATTGAAGAGGAATACTTAGATGCACATCATGACAACTTTGCAAGCAGCCTTAGATCAAGTGCAGCAGTTGACGACCGCAGTACAAGGATTGTCCCACGAGGTACAAGCCTTAAAGCATGAAAATGCAATCCTTAAACAGCAAATGCTAAATAAAGCCCCCACTAGTTCAGAAATTCCTCCTGGTCCTCTGCCAGGCGGGAAATATGACGGAAACCCGCATTCTTTAAGGGAATTTTTGGATGCTTGTACGGTGCAATTTGCTTTTAAGACATCATTCTTTCCCTCAGACAGAGATAGAGTGGGATATATGATTACTCATCTCACGGGCCCTGCGCTGGCATGGGCCACCCCTATTGTCACTTCCAATAATGCCATATTGGATTCGGTGCCTGCTTTTACGGCAAGTCTAAAAGCTATGTTTTCACGGAGAGAATACAATGTCTCCTCTCAAGAGAAACTCCTAGATTTCAAGCAAGGCTCTTTAGGAGTCTTAGAATATGTTACCCGCTTTAAACAAATGGCCTTAGGCACATCCTGGGCCGATGATGCACTTATTACATTATTTAGGAGAGGGGTTAACGAGGAGTTGAAGGATGAATTGGCTCGAGTTCCGAGACCAAACACCTTAGCTGAACTTGTCTCATTGACTATGCAGCTGGACTATCGACTGCAAGAAAGGCACGCAGAGAAGAGGAAAGGGAGAAGTCATCGCTCTGCGCCTGAATTAGTATCCTTCTCCAAAACAGCTACTGCAGATGAACCTATGCAGTTAGGCACCACACGGGGTCCTCTGACTCAAGAGGAACGCGCCCGTAGAAGATCCCGAGGACTATGCATGTATTGTGGTTCTTCTGATCATACCGTGCACGAGTGCCCAGTCGCTCCTCTCAGAAAACCATTTCGTTCGGGAAACGCCAGACCTCAACCGTAAGGGGACCTACGGTCGGGGTAACTGATACCGGTTCCCAATCTCCTACAAAGTTGTCTCCTTTGCTGGACATGGTAGTCTTGCGCGTAACTTTTTCTTTGCCAGATGAAAACATTGATTCTGTCCCAGCCTTGGTCGACTGTGGAGCAGCTGGTTTGTTCATGGACGATTTTTGGGCAAGGAAACTGAATATTCCCCATACTCACAAAGCTATCGCGATACCAGTTGAGGGCGTAGACGGAACCCCACTAATATCGGGACCTATCCGAGAACAGACTCACACTTTGACGATGCTCCTTGGTTCACATAGGGAGGAAGCCGTATTTGATATAATAAAAGCAGCTCACTACCCTGTCATTCTGGGCTTGCCCTGGTTAAAACTACATAACCCATACATAAATTGGGCAGCCGGTTCCATTTTTTTGGGATCAGAATATTGTACCCGACACTGTCTTACTGAAGGGTCAGTGGGATTTTGTGCTCCTTCATCGAACCCTGTGGCCTCTCAAAGGATTGTAGACTTGCTTACTCTTGTTCCTCCTGAGTACGAAGAGTTTCAGGACATTTTCTCTTCTTCCCAATTTTCTGAACTTCCGCCTCATCGGAGAGATGATTGTTGCATCCAGCTAGACTCCTCTCAACCACTCCCCTTTGGAAAGATGTACATCCTTTCCGAGAAGGAAAAATTAGTCCTACGGCAGTATTTGGATACCCACCTCAGAAACGGTTTGATTACAGAATCGACTTCCCCTGCAGGCGCATCATTATTCTTCATAGCTAAGAAGGACACGGATGAATTACGTCCCTGCATTGATTATAGGGGACTTAACAAGATCACGATTCCCGATCGATACCCAATGCCATTGATACCGGACATCCTAGAAGCAGTAAAAGGGGCAACTATTTACACAAAGTTGGACCTCAGAGGGGCATATCACCTCATTAGAGTTAAGGAAGGGGATGAGTGGAAGACCGCATTTCGTACCCCTTTTGGACATTTCGAATACCGAGTAATGCCCTTCGGACTCCACGAATGCCCCGGCAGTGTTTCAAAGGTTCATTGATCATATATTCTCAGACCTCCTTCTTCATACGGTAGTGGTGTACCTTGACGACATATTGGTATTTTCCAGGAATCCAAAAGAACATCACCGACACGTATGTCAGGTATTACACCGATTACGAAGTAACCACCTCTATTGCAAGCCTGAAAAGTGTATATTCCATCAGACTACAGTCACTTACCTGGGGTTCGTTTTGTCCCCTACTGGAATATCCATGGATCCTCGTAAGGTGACCGCTATTCTGGAATGGTCCTCTCCTAGTTCTGTCAAGGAACTACAGAGATTTCTGGGGTTTTCGAATTTCTATAGGAAATTTATAGCTGGATTCTCATCAATCTTTCTGCCCCTTACAAGACTACTCAAGAAAGGAAAGCCCTTTTGTTGGACAGAGGACGCCCAGTCAGCCTTTGATACTTTAAAGACACTCTTTACTTCTGATCCTCTCTTACGAATCCCGGATCAAAACTTACCGTTTATAGTAGAAACTGATGCCTCCCATTTTGCATTGGGTGCGGTGCTTAAACAAGCTTTTACTCAAGGACCAGAACACCCTGTGGCTTTTCTGTCCAAGACTTTTTCTCCCTCTGAGATCAATTACACGGTGTTAGAGAAAGAGTTGCTGGCTATAAAACGGGCCTTTCAGGAATGGAGACATCTCCTGTTGGGTTCCCAACATCCCATTGAGGTCTGCACCGACCATCAGAATCTCAAGAGTTTACAGTACGCGGAGACTCGTAACAGCCGGCAAGCAAGATGGGCCCATTTTTTCTCTCCCTACAATATCACTTTCACTATCATTCCTGGTAAAATCAATCTTCAAGCTGATGCTCTATCTCGTAGAGATCCTGATTGCAAATCTGGTTTTCAGACCGAGAGATTGTTTCCTCATGCTACGTTCATATCTATGGTTCAGGACTTTCTCCACTCTGTAGCAGCCCAAACTCTAGTCTTAATGGACTCCATTAGAGGTCAGGCAGACAAATGGGGACTAAGTCTCGAAGACGGATGTTTCTACCGGGGTCATCAGGTGTACATTCCCTCACTCCAGCTCCGAACGGAAGTCATGCACATGTGCCACGATTCTATGGTGGCTGGACATCGTGGAATAGCCAGTACCCAAGAACTCATACTGAGACATTTTTGGTGGGAAACCTTAAGAAGGGACGTGACTGATTACGTCTCTTCCTGTGTAGTCTGTTTGCAAGTCAAGGTTCCTCGCAGTAAACCATTGGGAAAGCTGGCTCTAGTCCAAATACCTACTCGTCCTTGGCAATTGATTTCCACAGATTTTATCGTTGACTTACCTGTGTCTAAAGATCATACAACCATTATGGTAACAGTGGATTATTTCACCAAATTGGCTCATTTCCAAGCCCTACCCTCAGTACCGACAGCCCCACAGATGGCAAGACAGTTCATAGACTCCATCTTTTCCCGGCATGGTCTTCCTGACAGCATAGTGTCAGATCGAGGTTCCCAATATATTTCACGATATTGGCAATAGGTCTGCTCTGCTTTAGGCATAAAGAGAGCCTTGAGTTCGGGATACCATCCTCAAACTAATGGGCAGACCGAACGTTTAAATCAGACTCTGGAGACGTATCTGCGCTGTTTTGTATCAGCGGCACAGGACAATTGGAAGGATTTGTTACCCTTGGCAGAGTTTGCCTACAATAATGCTCCTCATGCGTCTATCAAAACCAGTCCCTTTCATTGTACCTATGGGTACGATACTTCTTGCTATTCATCGTCTCTTCTCAGAGCTTCGGCCTTTCCAGATGTGGACGCCCTAATGGGCGACATTCAACAGGGACATCTTTTGGCCAGAACCGCATTACTAGAAGCTCAAGAGCATTCTAAACGTTATGCTGACTTGCATCGTTCATCGGCTCCAGTGATTGTCCCGGGGGATTTGGTCTGGCTCTCAGCAAAGTTTCTGCCCAGACATCTGGTTCCCTCTAAATTGTCTCCGAAATATTTTGGACCTTTCACAGTATTAAGAGCAAAAGGTCCTTTGGCTTTTGAGTTACAGCTCCCACCTTCTTGGTCCAGGATTTACCCAGTTTTTCATGTTTCGCAACTCAAACTTCACAGATCGGATCGTTTTGGCCGATCTATAAGGTCCTACCCACCTCCAGTAGCTACTACGGAAGGTCCGGAGTTCGAAGTCTCGGGCATTTGTGATTCCCGTTATCATCGCGGTCGACTGCAATATTTGATCCACTGGAAGGGTTACTCGGTGGCCGACCGTACGTGGGAACCAGCTTCAGCAGTCCACGCCCCCTTACTGGTTCGCCGTTTTCACAGGTATCATCCGGGCAAACCAGGAGGTGTTACCCTCGGAAGGAGGCATACTGTCACGGCTAGCTGGCACCGGCGTTCCCTGTGGCAACGCTGGAGATTGCGGGCACTCACCGTTTTTCCCTCTTCCAAGATGGCCTCTCGTCCTCTGGGTTGCGGTGCAGTGTTTTCACGTTCACAAGTCAGATGTCCTCTGACGTCATCTCGTTCTCTCATGGATTCCGGATATGGTCCAGCAGAGCCGAAGCCCAGAGCGTCGCTACTCTCTACAGACGCTACGTGAGTTCGCAACTAGGGGGTTACTATTCTATACCTCATACCTATACTTACCTTTCTTTTCTACTCTTTCCTACAGCCTTACCATCCTGCCTAGCCTTCCCGTTCCGCCGCCCACAGATAGTCCCCTCTTCCAGACAACATAGGTACTTACCCAATCAAGATATTGATTCCTCTTGTACCTAGTTCCTTCTCTCAACTCTCGTTCACTTATTTTCAATCAGGACTTCACCGAGGTACAGTGACCAGACCCGGTTAATCCCGCAATTCGTGAGGAGCTGCAGCCAGCGGAGACGCGACCGATCCAGCTTCTCATCCGTTCCAGCAGGGTTTTTTCCCCCAGGAGGGTTTCCCTGGGATCCCTTGCACACCCCTTCGGTTCCCTTTTAGGGAGGAGGGAGGTGTTAGGGTCCTCAGGGGACTCCCCAATTGCCTCGTAAATTGCTGCACGAGACAGGTTAGTGTAAAATCATTACAGTACCGTCTTCCGCCATTGCAAGCCCCTGTGGGGGCTCACCCGGCCCTTCCGCCACAGCCGTAGTGGCAGACGCGGCACCAGCCCCCTCACTCCCAGATGATGGCAAGTCCTGGGAGGGTGGCAGAGCCTTGCGTCGCCGCCCCGTGGAGGCATCCCCGCCGCTTAGCTCCACAGCGCCGTCTCTGCCCTCTTCTTCACTTGACGCTGCGTAGAGGGAGACATAGAACACAAGCATCAGGGTACAGTACAATATTCGCCTAGACAGGAAGCAATAGCACATGAGTGGCAGTGTCTAACGTCACTTCCATCCTGTCCCTCCACAACACATGGGGGAATGCATGCAACACACATGCATAAACAGGCACGGCACCTGCAATCAACATCAGCATCCATGTACAAGGGCCTCTATTAATCCAAATGTTGCCTTCAAACTCACATGCATCATGGCTCACACTGATCCCATGCACACACATCACCGGAGGGTCATGCATCATGCCTTGTACACCACAGACACATTGGATAGACACAGTGCATACAACGGTGACCGCACTGCATGAGTGAATGTACACATCATCACAGACATGTGTCATGAATCCATGGCGTATCAAAGTCACAGACACACTTCTCAGACACACACACATGTGCACCATACATGTACATGACAGCAGCACCCATCCCTCACACCCCCACCATGTGCAAGAACAGACACTGGCATGCTTTCATGTGTGCATTTGCCATACAGCTCCCCATGTTGCATTGGAACTCATGCACCAACCATGTGGTTTGCACATTACTGGTCTCACATGCATGAACATGATGTCCCTGCACACACACATCCATACATGGCCCATGTCACACACACAATCAAGTATCAGACTACCAGCACACTGCAACATGCCTTGTCTCACACAACAATGCTTGGCAAATTACCGCTCAACTCCAGACGGGTCTTCCTCCGAAGGATCTGGGCGTGGAGCGCGGGGCATACGTGTTCCAGGACCCTCATCTGGATGTCACTCATGCTGACCCGGCCCCCCACTGCGAGGCGCCGGGCCTTGTGGAGGGTCCTGGACCTGAAGTCCTCCCAGCACTTCTAGACGTGTTTGATGTCACGGGTTGCCACCCCCTCTGCGTTGATGGCAACCACTATGTCGTCCCAGATCCTCTCCCGTCCTTCCTTGTTGGCGTGTGATGTTCCGAAGAGGGCATCATACTGCCCCAGGACATGCTCCACCAGGACACCAACTTCCTTCACACTGAAGCTGGTGGCCCTCTGCCTCTCTGGCTGGGGGTCGCCAGTGGTCTCAGATGGTGTTTGCCCCGACATGGCGACCCCCGAGGCAGGTGTGGGTGGGCAACTGGGTCCTGGGGCTGGGCTGTGGAACGATGGTATCCCAGTCGGGAGTCTTCTGTTCCAGCAGGGGTGGACACAGCAACTGGTACCCTGGCTGATATGCAGGGACCAAATACTAGGGCACGTGGGCAGCAGGCAGGCAGGCAGCAGCAGATGGCAGGTGGGAGCGTGCTCGGGGCTCTGGGGGGCAGTAATTCGGCCTTCTGGGCAGGAGCGTGGTCTTCTGTGTGTTGTTGGGTGGCCAGCTTGATACAGAGTGATTTGGCACATGAACATCTTGCACGTCAGCGTGTAATTCGAGGAAAGGCCCTTCACGCATAAGCGCATCAGCACACGTACGCGGTTTCATTGGACCAAAGGCCCTTAGCGTGTAAGCGCTTCTGTGATGCAACTCGTGCAGGCGTTTCCCTCGTGACGTGGGCATAGTGGTTCAGCGCGCGTAAACAACTGCACGTCCACGTGCGAATGCGTGTAATCCAAGGAAAGGGCCTACGCGCATAAGTGACGTGACGCGCACGGGCGTTTCCATCAACACGGGTGCATGTTCTTCATACACGTCCAAAAACTGCACGTCCGAGTGTCAGCTTGTGTAATTGGAGAAAAAGGCCTTAGCGCGTACACGCGTAAGTGACGCTGTACGTGTGGGCCACTTTCAAAGGTATGTGTAGGACCCCATTTCCTTGTACGTGCTTTTCGTGGAGAGCGAGTGGGTGAATTCTGTACTTCTTGTCGGTTCACACGCGATTACTTCACAGCGTTTCAAGTTTGTTTTTTTGGGCCTGTTTCCTCAAAAAGCATTCACTTCTTCTTTTGTCCTGTCTCCTCAGACAGCGTACAATTCTTCTTTTGTCGGGAGTGTTGCCAACGCGCACATGTGTGTTTTTTTCACGTTCTTTTTCCAGGCAGACGGTGAGTCGCGCATGCATTTACCAACTGTGCTTGCCCCGTGTGTTGCGTACCCCTTCAGAGGTCATTGTAGGCTGGTGTAACACACGTACGCTTATTTATGTGTTTCTGGGTGCCACAGCGTAGTGCGGGTTCATTTTTCCACGCACGTGGTCTACGAGGGGTTGCCTGTGCGTTGCGTGACCCGTCATCTTCCCCCAGGGGTCCCAGACAGCCTTGCTAGAGCACTAGGGTACGAATTCTATCTAGTACCCTACCCCTTTCACCCACAATTGCCCAGGACAATTGTTTACTGCAACTCCCATACGCACAACAACATCAATGCCATGGTTGGGAGGCGACCAAGCGGTAAGGGAGGCAAAGGTGGCCGACCTCCAAAAGGTGGGGGTGGTGGGCGCGGTAGGGGACGTGGCCATGATTTGCAGGGTGCCCCTAGACCCCCATGTGCGGAGGACCAATCAGGGACACCCATGCCCCCCCCATTGTTGAGGGAAACGTGGTTGACACCATCCCAGCTCAGCCCTTGTTGGACCAGCCCATTGTGGCACCTGACCCGGCACAGGATAACTCCCAGGCTGACTTCAAGTTCAGCAAGTCTAAGCCACTTGTGCCGGTGCAATTTGGTGTCACCAGCACACGTGGATCTGGGGCAGCAATGTCATCTGCTGCCCCAAGTAGGCAGGGTGGGGAGGCTGCAGGGGCAGCTGCAGCTCTACCCACCCCAGCTCTGAGTCTCCCAGCCGGGACAGTGTCGGTCCTGGTCCATCAAACTGACGTTGCCCCTGCCAACATCACACTTCAGCCAATGCCTGCACCAAGACCTGGGGTCATTGTGCCTTTGCACACTCCCAGTACCCGGTCCACCTGCGCTTCTGCCCCTACTGACCAGAGCGGCGCAAGCCACTCAGGCTCTGCTCCACCTTTGAAGAAGAGGAAGAAGGGTGCTCTGGCACTACAGGCTGAGATCCCAGACATGGCTACACAGTCCGGCACGTCAAGGAAGCCTAGCGTTAATGACCCTGAACTTGATGCACTTGTGACCTATGTGTCGGCACATAGCCGCGAAATGGTGGTGACTGCAGGGTGCAAGACCACACCTGGTCAACGTAGGGCACACTGGCAGACCATCACGGACGGCATATGTGCCCTTGGATTTGTGAGGCGCAGAGCTGATGATTGCTACAAGTGGAATGACCTGAAACACAGAGCAAAGAACAAGCTGGCCTCAAATCATGCCGCTACTCTGGTGACTGGTGGTGGGTCTCCACCAGAGGACAACAAACTCACTGAACATGAGTTTATTGCTGGGACCTTCGTCACAGAGGAACAGATCCAAAGCGTGGGAGAGCTACCTGATTACGAGGCATTGTCCGGTGATTGCCCATGCATGTGTGTGTAATCCATGTGTATGTTGTTTGGGTGACGGGTTCTGATTGAGTGCCAGGTGAGGGTGTGTACTCCTGAGTGTAATGGGTCACCCATGTGCTTCTTCCAATCCATTCATGTGCCTTTCATTTTGGTATGACAGTATCCCTTCTGCCCACAGTAGCCAATTAGCCCCAAATTACTGCTTTTGCACTTGAGCTATCATCTTGCAACAACATTATTCTGATTTTTTCTGTGTTCATTCAGGCTGATTGTTTAGATTATCCCATTTTTCATATGCTTTTTTCATCCCTAATGCCACATATTTGACATGCTTCTGTCATTGTTTACACCCCACATAGTGGAGCAGCTCACACGTTCGCTCTCAGCTGAGCTGCAGGCAACACGTGAGGAGATCCGGGCATCCCGCGAGGCCATGCGTGCAGAAGTGCAGGCAACCCGTGATGTGCTGCATGGGGATCTCTGCACTTTAATCCTCCAGAATCAGACCTTCCAGACCCGCATGCTTGCTGCCATGGAGGACCATACCAGGGCTTTGCATGGGCTTTCTCCCATAGTGCCACCACCTCCTGATGCAGCAGCAGAGGGTGAAGAGACCGACAGCAGACCGACAGCAGTTCTCCCACAATGGCATAGCCGTGCAGGCCATGAGCCCATGGAGGTATTTTTTTTCGCAACATCCACGCAGGTGGGTGTTGGTGTGCACCCTGTCCTCGAACCTCCTCGGTGGCCTCCCCCTCTGGCCCCCACATGGCCATTTTTACAGTGTTTTGCCTTGTGTGGCTCCCGTGGGCATCCACTGTATTCCGGCCGGGCACATGCAGGCTTGTCCTGAGTTTGGGTTAGATGTTTGGGTTTGTGACACACACACCCCTCCTGCTTCCTGTTTCCATGGGCTTGCAAAGGGTGTGACCAAGTGACAGTGACTTACACAGTGACATTGGGCTCCCATGAGCTGCGTGGGCAGTCTGTAGTCAATACTGTGTGTACATCCCTAGTGGGTATTGTTGTTGGATTGTACACTGCATGGTGTATTGATATGTGCTTGTGCATCCATGCCTTCCTCCAAATTTGCAGGTTCCTTCCTCATGTCTTCACAAGCCTGTCTCCTTTGCAGATGGAGTTCATGTTGTATGCAGTACACTGACACATTTGCGTGGCAGCAACACTCTACGGTTGGAAGGGGTCGATGTGCTGGCTCATTCAGGTTGTAAGACTACCACTACTTTGACTTAGTACTGTAATGTTTTTGCAATGTTTCATGGTGTGTTGCTGTATTGTGTTGGTGGTAAGTATTTGTTCATGTGTGCTGTTTGTTATTGATTACTGGGAGCATATTGTCTGTGGGGAGTTTCCATTTGGGACAGTGCACTTTGTGACACTTTTGTTAGGTCTTGTGCATTGCTTTGTTTGCTTTCACATTGCATGACATGCCATGGTGTGTGGGTGGGGGAGCTGGGGAGGGGTTGGGTGACATGGCGCTATTTTCATGTTGTATTTTGCACGGGGGTAGTCATTCATGCAGCATAAATGTGTGTGTTTTTTTTGTGACACAGCATTGGTTGTCTTTCGGCAGATAGGGATGCACACAATATAACAATTCCAGGTGACCAATCTCAGGCTGGTATGGTTGTGACAGTTGACTGTCCCTTATGTTATCATCATTGATTGTCAGCTGGTATGTGCCAGGGCTGTGTGCACTCCACAGGGGTGTGATTTTAGGTGAAGTAATTAGCCACCAGCTGCGTACGGGCTGCCTCACCACGTGCCCTTTCCCCTCCCATGCGCAGCGGCCGTGCTTGTGGTTGGGGATGTGGGGGCACCACCATGTCCACAGGCAGGCCCCGGCGTGTTGCAACGTTGTGCAGGACACATGCTGCCACTATGATCCTGCACAATACTGGTGGCGCGTATAGCAGCTGCCCACCAGAGCGGTCAAGGGAGCGAAATCGTGACTTGAGCACTCCGAATGTGCGCTCCACTATGCCCCGTGTTGCAATATGGGCTGTGTTGTATCTTACCTCAGGTGGTGTGGTGGGGTTCTGAATTGGCGTCATCATGTGGGTGCTCAGTGGGTAGGCACTGTCCCCTGGGGAGGTGATGATGGGTATCATTAGTGGGGTTGTGACATTACTCAGTATCTGACATGCATGCATGTGCAGGGGCATTTATACTCACCAAGCAGCCATGTATCACCATGCCGCCCAGCTTCTAGGTCCCCGTTTAGGGTTGACATTCTGTAAATGAAACTGTCATGGGTGGACCCTGGATAGTTGGCATATACTGAGGTGATGATTCCCTTGGCATCACATACTACCTGCACGTTGATGGAATGCCAGTGCTTGCGGTTTCTGTAGATGTGCTTAGTTTCCCTGGGAGGACATAGAGCCAGATGGGTGCAGTCAATGGCACCTAGCACTTTGGGGAAATGTGCCACCCCGTAAAAATCCTGGACGACAGCCTGCCTTTCTGCAGGTGTTCTGGGCAGGTATATGTGCCTGCGGACTGATGGGCGTGCAGTCATGATGGCCAACACCTGGTGCAGGCAGCGTGATTGCATGGCCTGTGAGACCCCCCCACTATTACATTTGTGCGCTGGAATGAACCAGTGGCCAAGAAGTGCAGTACATTGAGCACCTTTTCCAAGGGGCTCAGTGCTTGGGAGCACAGGGTGGGTGATGTGAGGTCATCCTCCCAATCACTCACCAGGTCGAGTATTATGTGAGGTGGAAACCTGTACCTCCCATACACCTGGTCATCAGGCATCCCAAAAAGGCTGGTTCTGGGTGTAAAAATTCTGGGCCTGACTATCCTCCTCCTCCTCCTGCGGTATCCCACGACCACTGCTGCGAGGAACGGTATATTCATCTTGACGTCTGAGCTTGTTTGTTGTTTACGTGCACTTTTATGCTGCGCGGGTCCACGTAGCCTGCTTCCTGCTGGCGTACGTGCTTCCGGATTAGCGCGTCTTGCGCAGGAATTTTCAGCGCACATTAATTTCATGAATCGGCCTCTTAGTTTGATCTCGGATAGAGGCCGTATTAAGCAGATAGGCCATTCTTTTATTTTGAGGAAACACCCTTTCCCGCCCACAAGCGTTATCCCCACTCCTAACCCAGATCTTCGAAACCCCAGTAAAGGTGTGAAGGATATTGTTTGCTCCGCATATGCTCTGTTGGTCTCTCTTCATTGCAACCCTTAGGATGGAAGTGCTGAAGGAGAGAAGCAGTTGAGGGAGAGAACAGCAGACAGGGCTGTGAGAGCACGCTGAACCGCACCACCAGGCATTTATGCTTGCCATATTCCCTCCAGCTGTGGGGGGAACACAGGAGGTCCACACAGGATATTGTTTGCTTCTGCAGCCAGATGCTAAGGTAAAAACCCCTTGATCTATTGGTTCATCTTGCTCATTAGGGTACTTTAGTTTTGGATACTAGGTGGCGTTAAAGCACCACCTATACGCCTACACCGTTGGATTAGCATTCAGCTAGGGAGAGATGGTCTACGAGAAGGGACACAAATCTTGCAGGTGGTTTGTATATTTACCCACCCATTGATTGTCCATTGCAATGCTAATCCATGTGGCCATTCCCACCCCTTTCTACCCAAAACACATGGCCATTCCCACCCCTTTCCACCCAAAACACATCCTCCTGGGATCTCTTTGAGCTAGCGTTATCAAGCCTTACCATCAAAATGTGTGCTTGAAGTGTCTGCCAGTCGTTTTTAAAAGCAGTCTTCTGAGAGTAAATGACTTAATTGGGGCTTTACATGGGCTATTGTGTAATAAAAATGCTGTAGCCAGGTTTACCATCAGCCACTCGATTTATGAGCACTATGTGTCTCCTTCACTGAAGTCCTGTTAAAATCGAGCTTTGGCAAAGCCAACAGTTTTGACTTGTGTATAAGTATAGTCATTTGACAGACACTACTAGTGTATGCCCAGGTACTTGCACCATTTTGCAGTTGCTATCATTGATGGCCAGTAAAAACCACTATGGCAGTGCCTGGCAAATGCCTTTCCCATGCCAACACACAAAAGTCAAAACTGTTGGCATTGCCAATGCATGTTTTCTTTGGCTGATTCATTGACCACGTGATCTGGAAATTAGTGTTTCGTAGATGATGGGCTAGGCATGCTTTACAAAACGCAATATATAGTCAATTGATAAAACAAAAAGAAGATAATCCTACAACTAAGAAAGAAAGTATTTTCGGATTTTCAAAAGTAGGAAAGTGATTTTTGAATGAAGCCCTTGTAAGTCATAAAAATTAGAGGAGGAAGACCTGGTCAGAGACTTAGCAGTTTTTGAAGTGACCAATTGACAATGGAGAGTTTGATCTTGTTGTAGAGTTTTATTGCATTTCTCCCGGCTGTGCCTATCTTCTGTAGTTTATCTAAAATTAAATATAGTGGGCAATATATTGTTGGAATGCACGTATAGCATCCCAGTCAGGCAAAAAGGTTCAGGTTGAGGAAAATCTATTAGAAAACAACCTTATGAGAGCAAAGTGAAGGTTGTGATGCGGACAGCACATACATTGTATTAGGTTTAACACATATTAGATACTTACATATAGCAACACAGAAAGAGCAACACATGTATTAATGTTGTGGTTGCAGGGGTCACACATAGGACAGTATAATCAGCCTGGTGTTGAGTTGATGTTTTGTAGTGACGTAGGATAGTGTGATTTGCGGGAAGGATTGAAATAAGCAGAAGATGGAGTCAGCGAGGTAGGAACAGTGAGGATGGTGTGTTAACAGAAGAAACGAACATTTTAGATGTTAAGGCTTAACACCGAATGAACAAATGAGAATGCAGGCCCTGGTTTGGAGCTGCAGCTCTTTTAGTTCAGCTCCAAAAACAAATCCCTATTCCCGTTCCCCAGGAGAGAAGCCAAGGTCAGAGACACCCATGGTGCGCAGATAAGCACTGATTGTATCCAGCGCAGGGCCCTGGACGTGGTGGGAACTGAATATTAGTTGGTAAAAGAGCAGGAAGTGATGCACCCTTTGAAGGACAAATTCATGAGAATACGGCCCAAGGCTTAGTGATGCCAATAAGCTAGCAAAGATTTAGAACACTACTGCCCTCACACCGGGGAGGTCACCTTATATGAATTACACTTAGACACACATTTTAAGCAAACAAATCCTCGAAATTCAGACTCAAGAGCGGTGCCATGGCCGCGTCATTCCTGGGCACTTATGGTTGGGAGGAGATAAGGGGGGGGCCGTGTCTGGAATGTATTGTGATTCAGGAGAGGGGGAGCAGAGAATATGGCAATACATTTAGTACAATGTTGGGGGTGTAACTCATGTGCGCCATGGCATCTGGGTTAATGAGGAAACCTATTGTCTCTTCAAAAGCAGGGTTGGCCTCCCCAAGGCACTTTGAATGCGTTTAGAACAGGAGGGTGCACATCACATGATGGTCCCAAATTTACAAACCTATTGATAAGAACCCTCCAATCATATACCTGGGTTTGACAGTGACGATGTAGGAGACTACATGTCATGGGGACGGGATAGTATAGATGTGGCCAATTGGTCAAGTGTCTATAGGGGGGATTAGCATGTTCCATACGTGGTAGCCAATGAGGGTGGGGGATTGTGTTGTACTCATTATTATGCATAGTATTGTTCATTTGTATTTTCTTCCTCTGTATAAGGTGTAACGACTTCAGATAAGACTAGCTCCGTTTCGGTTTGGTTCTACGGAAACTGTCTGAGACCCTTTTTGAATGTAATAAACCTTGTTTTACCTTGCAAAGAGGTGCAGTGATTATTTTGGTTGTTTGGATTGTTTTTATTCTTTGGTTTTGGGCTACCACCCTCAATATTCTGCAGTCGCAGGATTTATCTACATGGCTGCGGGGCTGATCTGTCTGAGTCACTTTTCATGGAGAAAGACAATATGTTTTTTTAATTGTTAACCAAGATGAAATAAAATACTAAATGATAGGCATTTATAATGTGCGTTTTTTTCTAACCATAGCAATTAAACTCTCCGGCCTTGCTTGGCCGCCCTGCTCCGCCCTGATAAGCTTTTATTGAAGGCAAAGACATGTCTCTCTCTCTTAGCAACATGTGCATTTCTCACTCAGAGCTAAAGGGCATGCAGATGCTATGAGTTCCTTTTAGTTGTGTGCATTGCTAGCCTGCATGTGATAGTTGTTTTATTCTAACAACATAACACTTACTACTCAAGTCTACCAGTTAAGTTGACGAGATTGAGACCGGCATCCTTGCTTCTACCAAAAATATTCCATATTTCTTGCTAAAATAATTTGGGCCTGATCAATGACGGCTGGTGAATTTTTTAATTGCAGGGGTGTAAAAGTTATCCCCAAATATGTGGGAACAACCGAGCATAGCGAGGGAGCCTGAACCATCTAAGGGGTGTTCCCAAGAATTTCTTTTAAATAATGGGTTAAAATGGCGCATTTAACAGCAAAACTTTTCGAAAAATGATGTGAAAAGCCACACAGTTTCCAATTGCTTTTGTTGGGTAACTCATGAAATAATCCACTAGATTCAACTCACAAACAGTGCACAGGAGCATTTTCATGGTACATTTTCCTGCAATATGTATATGGCAGTATACACATTTGTCATGCTGGCTGTGCCCTTACATTTCCATGCTGGTTGCACCAATATATGCCAGCATTCCCATATAAGAAAATAATCATGTTTTCTTTGCTCATGATGTCAGTAAAGATATTGAAGAAACTATACATTCTCCCTGCTGGCTCTGTCAATATATGCCAGTATACCCATGTAGGAATATACTGCTGCTTGCTCTGCCAGTAGAAAAGCCATACCCCAATAAGAAAACATGTTAAGACTGACTGCACCAAAATAGGCCAGTACCACCACATCAGAACAATCATCCAACTAGTTTACTCTTGAGGCCAGTAAACAAAATGCAATGCCACATTAGAAGATGTATTCAAAGCTGGCACACCAAAGTAGGCTAGTCTATCCACATAATAACAGTTATCATGTTTGCTTTACTCTTGATGTTCATTAAATCATTCAATGCCAAAGTAAGAAAATATATCCAAACTGGCCCACCATCATATGTCAGTCTTGCCATGTACAAACAAAATGGCCATCAAGAGTAAAGCAGTCATGAATTATATTTGCATTACTCTTGATATTCCCATTAAAACATGTCATACAACCACAGTGAGAAATGATATACAGACTGGCTCACCAAGGAAGGCCAGTCTTGCCACTTAATAACAAGATGGGCATCAAGAATAAAGAAAACATGAACCATGTTTGCTTTACTCGCAATGCCCAATATCGAACATGCCCAACAATAAAACTCTTATTGTGACCTACCACAGCCCCAACCCAGAAGCTCAGGGAAAAGACTAGTCCTTGTTCTCTTCACTTCCAACCCGGGGGAGGCTAGCTAGCACCTGCAGGAGTCCTTCATGTCTACTTTGAGGCCTGGACACCAGTGCAGCTGTCAGAGAGGCAAGCCTTCGCACAACAGCAGTTCACCCCCAATGAGCTCTGGGATAGGTAGAGAGCAAAACTTGACTCTGCCTAGAAGCACCTGTTTACATCTCTGGCAAAGGGCTTTATATGGGACTGCTCTCCCAACAGAGTCCAAATTAATTCTCCATGATGTTCTTGAAGGTCCAAAGTTGAATCAAGAGACCCCTTGCTTAGAAAGTCAAACAGCCAACTAGGACTGGGTAAAAGCAAGCCTGCCGTAAGTGGCCAAATCCCTGTTAAGGTAACAATTGACTGTTGCCGTCATGCATCATCCCAAAGGGCTTTGCTTGGCAGGAAGTGTAGGAGACTGGAAGGAAAGAGAAGCCCACAAAAATCCAAGATGGAGGAGCCCTTCTTCCATGCTACTCTGCTCTATCTGACTGGCTAATCCCTCCCCCTTCCTAAGCCTGAACTTCAAAGGCCCTTTGGTATGCAACTCTCTGTTGTGAGGTTAGCTCGTTTCTTTAAGGTGTGCCACTTTGTAGCTTGTTTCTGCGGAGCCTCCTGCTGGGAGGAGTCTGGATGGAAAGAAGATCTCACAAAGAATGGCACAGTCTTCCTGCCAATTTTCCTGCTTTTTTAAGCAGAGACATGCAGGCTGACGTAGAATACACACAAACCTCCCCTGGCTCGCCTTGGCTCACAGTGTTGAAATGTGTATGATACAGACCTGATGTTGCTTCAAAATATATGTTAACTACCAGCCACCATAACCAAACCCAGGTATGGCTTACATTTCAAGATTACCCTGTCAGCGGGTGGTAGTTTATCAAAAATATGATGGTTTTGGAACAGAGGTGCATATTTAAATGTTTAAAGCAATCTCCGGTCTGCAGTGACTTTGCTATTATAGAAGCTATTAAACAGGGCACCTGTGACTTCAGAATCTGCTCTGTGCAGCTCAGGAGAATGGTGCAGCAGGGCACAGGCGTACACTATGCTACTGGCGTGCAGCTTTCTGAAAGTGGGGTCTGATAAGCAGACCACACTTTCTGAGATTGAATTACTCACATTATTTTAATATGTAATAAAAAAAGGCCAGGGCTTCTACACCCTTACCCTCCCACACATTTACATACATACACTCTCTATCTGTCTATCTCTCTTAAGCTTTTCAGTTTTTAAATGGAGTCCCATATATCCCAATTATAAAATCTTTGTTTCATTACCCTTGCTTTTCAGATGTTAACTGGATCCCCCTTCCTGCCCCGCCCTGTCTATATATTCATCTTGAAAGTTCCACGATTATTTGCAAAAGACCACTAAGTAATGTGCTCTGTATTGTCATGTCTGCACCCCGTACTACTTTAAAACAGAGACTTGGCATCTCTCTGTCACTCTGTGTGGGAGGGCGTGCTACTGCCTCTCCTGCTGCACCAGGGGTAAGGACAATACAGCACTGAATACCCACCCTCAACCACTATGATAATAAGAGAAACCCCTCAATGCTGCTCCTGAATAGCACTCTGCATTGTGCAATGCCCTCCAGTCCTGCCCCATAATCACTCATGACATTAATGGTTCCAACTGTATAGGGGGCCTCTGGAAGGTATCCCTTCCCTGCCTTCCTTGTGTCCTTTCTCCACCCCCTCTTGCCATGCCCTAGCCGTTGGGTGGGTCTCTCACAGAGACCAGGTGCCATCCCACACACCTGCAGCACACGTACATGTATTGATACACCACACTCCCCCTTCTCTTCTTGCTATAACTTGCTGCCTCTTATCCAACAGCCCTGCTGTCCTGAGTTACCTCCATTTAAATAAATCACTGAATAGCTTGTCCTATCCACTCATTGCCAATGGCAGAGCTCTTCGTGAAATGTCATATTGGCCGCACCTGCAGCCCCATTATCTCCATGCTCTTGTTTCAACCTATTATGTTATTCATTGTGGGGTAATCTACCCCTCCTTCCTGTTTGTTGCTCTAAACGAGTTTGGATGAATATTCCTTGAATGCACAACAAACTCTAGCTCCTATGCTCCCTGTGCCGTACTTCACCACATCTGGCCTGTTTAGTAAGGCATGCCCTTCCATGTCAAGTCCTGTACAATGGACCTGGTGGTCATCTACTAACTGCCCTCTTAAAGCGCTCTTGACTTGTGGTCAAGTTGTAACTTGCGCTTTAAGACCCTACTCTCCATCCACCACCACTGTCCCCACCATGCCAACCTCAATCACTCACTCCCATGCTACCTACATCCCCACTGTCTCCCCCTTCACTCACAATCTCTTTTTATTCATTACCCACCCATCCAAATTCCTCCATGTCTTCTTAGCTCCCAAGCCACCACTTGGGCCCATCGATGCTCGCCTATTAACAATGACGTCCTCTCCTTGCATCCATCCTCCCTGCTATCTCCAGACTGCCCATGCCATGCATGAGACAAAACATTCCCACAGAATCCTCTAGCCCCCTCGTGTATCCCTCATTCTCCACCCACTCCAGAAATGCCTGGTCCTTACCCCTTCTATGTCCTATGGACCATAAAGGGCCAACTTCCGGGCACACCATTTCTCCACTGTTTTGGACCCTACACACCCCCATCTTCCACTACTATTTCCTGCTTGCATCCACCCTATGCGGCTATGACAACATACTCCTGGCTGAACTACCCATGTTTTCTTCTGTGTCCCCTTCCCACTATCCACCCCCCATCCCTTCCCTCACCTCCCCACCTCCTCACCCAACCCATTATCCCTCTCATTCCGTACTGTCTGCTGTTCCAGGTAGGTCACCTGCACCAGTGAAAGGGGTGTCCACCACTTTTACCTTGATGCTGTCCTAGGGTGAGCCATCCAGGCCTTTTCCCGTTGATCCCCTGGTTGAGGGTGTCCCTCCCACTTCCCCACATTGCACCACCCTAACCAGATGGGTGTCGCACTGCCACCCTCACCCTTCCATTTCCATCTCAAGGGTGCAGGCCAGGAGCTTTACTTCACTTGATCAGTGCTGTGTGCTGGCATCCCACCAGCCCCCTCCACCTCTATTCCCAGACCCTGGCGCTGTCCTGTCTCCCCTCTATAGCTCCACCCCTGTGGGCTGGGGCACCCAAACCCATAGCCCTTTACCCACCCCACTCCTTCTCCCACTTCCCCACTGTTCCCATACTCAACTTCACCTCCCTCCCTTAGATATCCTCCCCTTGAAGTGCCCCTGTACAGCGCTTCCTATTGCCCAACGTCTAAGGATGGGACATATTGACCAGTTAAAAAATCTCACAGAGTGCCCTGGTAAATTCCTCCCAAAGACTTACACCCCAGGATCCAATCCCCTAGCACGCACCTAGGCCCTCCTAATCCTTTTATTCTCACTCCCTCTTCCCTAAACCGAGGACAGAACACCTGTAGAGGAGGTCCCAGACATAGCATACACCCCAGCACCACAGTTTGAGGTACCAGGAACGGACTCACCAAGGTACGTGACATACGAGGAGCAATTGAACCAACAGAGAGCTGCACTGAGCCTATGCCCAGTTCCCATCAGAAGAGCAATACCTGTTGAAGTGCCTATAACCAGACAACCATGGGCAGCTCGGTACCCACGGAGACAACCGTACCAGCAACTGACACGAAATGAAGACTACTTACAAACTCTCCCCGAAGAGACCCAACGAGTCTTAATGGAGGGAAAATGGTGACGACATAAGAGCCCAGACAGACGTACAGATGAACATAAACGACGAACGAAAGAAGACACACAAGGGTGAAATACAAAGAATAACTATGTAATGGACGTGTAAGAAGAAACAATGTTGATACATAAAGAGACGTAAGTGTAAAGAAGCCACAAACTTGGTAAGTGAAAGCCAGTTAATTTGGAACAGCGTCAGTAACTCACTTAAGACCCCCAACACAGGCAGCATCCAGGGTATAACTGACTTCACTCCAGAGTAAACATCTCCAAGCACACATCATTCCAGAATGGCACAGTAGGCATAAATCCATTCTGGAATTACAGATGATGTGCTTGGCATAAACACAGCTGAAAACCATAGCAACAAGAAAGCATACAAAGGTTTAGCTTTATACAACAAAGCATACAAAGGTTTAGCTTTATACAACACATCCCCCTCCCTTATGAAATAAATTTCTTTATTGTGGGATATGTACCCACTGAACAGATGTATACTTACATCATTTTACTTTTGCGATTCTGGACAAAGACCAGACTTGACCACTTTCTACACACACAGCGTTTTTGAAGACTCGTGTAACCCTAACAGGCTCTGTGTATAACGGTTCCCCTTTCTTGGTAACAACAGCCTTCCTTATCCATACCCAATCTCCAGCTTTGACCACGGTTATTCTCCTTGGGTGCTTCTTATTGACCCTTTCCACCCACTTGTTTTTTCGGGCTTCCATCCCTTTCTTTACATCATCCACAACCGCATCTGACGCTCTCGCCCTGCCCAACCAAGCTGGCGCAACACAGGTATTTGCCTTTCGCCCTCTCATAAGTTCAAATGAGCTAATCCCTGTTTCTACTCGCGGAGCCATCCTCAAAGCATACAGCCTTTCTCTTACTGCAACCTTTTTTGTCAAGATCACATGCATTAGCTCCACGAATAGCATCCATAATACTTCGATTTACTCTCTCAACCATACCGTTTGCTTGGGGACAATACAAAGGAGTCTTTTTTTGTTTGATTCCACATTTGTACAGATACTCCAAAAATAGTTTTCCCATGAATTGTGGACCATTATCCGTGAGAATGCTCCTGGGCAAACCCTCCCTTTCAAACACATCCTCCATGAATTCAATTATGCGTTGACACGTGACTTCCCTCAGGATCTTAAACTCTGGCCAATCTCGAAAAGGTATCAACCATCACCAAAATGAACCTACCTCTACTTGCACCCATGTCTACGGGACCTAGAACATCCATGGACAAATCTTGCCACACACCATCAGGAATGGTAGTTTTACCCATTGGTTGGGACACAGCTATCACATTCTTCCCTGATTTGGTACAGTCACTGCACGCACCAACCACTTTCTCAATTTCGCGATCAATTCCTGGCCACCAGTAATCGGCTTTTATTACTTCTTTCGTTTTACAAATGCCAATATGTCCCTGATGGGCACAATCAATCAATTTCCTCTGCAGACTGCCTGGAACCACCAACTTGTCCCATCTGTACAACAGCTCTCCTTTTACGGATAGTTAATTCCTTACTTCCCACATAGCCCTCTCTTCACCTGATAGTAGCCTTTTCTCTGGCCACCCATCCGCCACAAATACCATAATCCGCTTCCACATTTCATTGGCCCTTAACACTTGAATCCACTCTTGTTTCTGAATTATACCCTCCACAGTTGCAAAAACCATTTCATGTTCACTGTATACATTACTTCCTTTTTCACCAGCATCATTCTCCAACTTCACTCTCGAAGCGTGATCAGCACATTCTCTTTACCAGCAACTACTTCTATTTCAAATTTATGGCACTGTAGCCTGGTTACCCAGCCTGCCACGCCACTCTCCTTGAAACCTTGTCGAGGCCTTTACTTTCAAAAATTGCCTTAAGTGGTTTGTGATCTGTTCTCAAGGTAAACTCTTGACCCCAGACAAAAATGTTCATTTTTTCAATGCCCCAATGGCACGCCAGGGCTTCCTTTTCCAACACGGAATAGTTCAATTCTGCACCTCTTAACATGTGGGATGCATGCATTACAATCATCTCCATACCATCAACATCTGGCTGCAACATCACCACACCTATACCTGTCTCACTGGCATCCACGACCAGAATGGTTTTCTTCCTAGTATCAAACGTCGATAGGGGTTTTGCCATATCAATTTTTCTTTTCATTGCTTGAAATTCTTTTTCACATTCCTTGCTCCATTCAAACTCAGCACCCTTCCTTAATAATGCCCATAATTTAGTTATGGAATCGGCATAGTTCTCAACAAACCTATGATAGAACTTAATAGTACTTAGAAATTATCTCAACTCAGCCTTATTCTTTGGTGGCTGTGTTTTCAAAATGGACTCAACTAAATTCCTTTTTGGTTTGAGTCCCTGCTCAGAAATTTCATGACCTAGATAATCAACCGCTTGAGTCAGAAATACACATTTTTCGCCACACAAAGTTATTCCTCTTGCTTTAAAGATCTTGAGAACTTAATCCAGTCTTGTTTTTAACCCACTCTCGTCCTTCCCACATATCAGGACATCGTCCTGAAAGCACCATACACCGCCGACATCCTTCAACAATTTGTCCATAACCTTTTGGAATACGGAAGACGCTGACACCAGCCCAAATGGCATGCGCTTGAATTGATATATTCCCTCATAAGTGATGAAACAGTCAATTTGCGTGACTCATCATCTAAACTTATCTGATGATACGCACTCGCCATGTCAAGCTTTGCAAAATATATTGCACTCCCTATCCTACTTAATAGCTCCCCCATATTGGGAAGAGGATGGCGATCTGCTACCACACACCAATTATGCTCCCTCAAATCAATGCATACCCTCAAATCCCCATTGCTTTTCTTTACCACCACCACAGGAGATATCCACTCCACAGCCCTAACTGGCTCAATAATTCCTTCTCTTTCCAATTTTATTAATTCCTCACGCACAGCATTCCGCATAGACAGGGGCAGCGGTCTGAGCTTGGACGCAACAGGATTGCTTCCTTCTTTCACCTCAATCTTGTGCACCATCCCTTTGAGACACCTCACTCTGTTACAAAATACCTCAGGATATCTAGTCACCATTTCACATTTTGTTTTGTCACTATTAACCTCAGAAGAATTAACCATTGAGGACTTGCTCTTCACTATTAGGATCCAACTTGATTCCCAAACCCCTTTGTTCCTTCCAACCTAACAAGGTTTCACCTCTTTTGGTAACATATATATTCCCACGTGTGAACCTCCCTTTGAATTTGAAAACATAACCTATCTTCCTTTTTCACATTAAATTGAGCAGCATCCTTTTGAAACCACCTATTATTCTGCTCACCACCCCCACCTTTGGCTCGGGTATTCTCATAATGTTTATTGGGCTTGGTTCTATGTTTTTTCTTTTCCTTTGGGCACCCTCCCTTCTTATCTCCAACTCTTAGTACCTCAACACTTGGTGCTGATTTATTTTCCTTGAGGGGCAGCTTTGCTACACACTGTAATGTGTGCTCAATTCTCTTTGCTATACTAAAACTAACCTAATTAACATCTCCTCGCAATACAAAAGAGACATCATCCTGGCCAAACAAGAAACCTATAATAATAGGATCTCCCAATCCAACTCCAGCATGAAGGAGCTATTCTCCATCCTAAAGGAATTGGAAACTCCTATCACAGTACAGGATGACTCCATCAAAGACAAAACTTGGTGCACAGACATACAACTGGCACTAACCAACAAAGTATCCAACCTCCAAACAAAAATTGCCCTAAAGAAAGCCTCTCTGCCAACTCAACCTCTGATAGTCAAAATTCCCTCATCCAACAACCCAGAATCCACCCAATTCCGTTTCTCCAAGGTCTCAGTAATTGAGGTAGAGAAGACCATTTTGACCCTCAAACCTTCTAATTGCAAAGGCGACCAATGCCCCGCACAACTGATCAAGGATGCGGCTAGGGATTTAGCCCCCTTTATCACAAAACTTATCAATGCCTCCTTTACTACGGGCACCATCCCCCGCAATCTAAAGGAATCTTGGGTACTCCCCCTCCTAAAAAAGCAAACATTGGACCCCAACATTCCTACTAACTACAGGCCCATCACCACGGTTCCCTTCCTACTAAAAATATTAGACAAGGTAGCATACACCCAAATCCAGAACTTCCTTGAGATGAACCATCTCCTCGGCACCCGCCAATCCGGTTTCCGTCCGCAACACGGCACAGAGACTGCCCTTATCGACCTAAAAGCCCAAATAGATTCACTCAGAGACGAGGGAAAACTAGCTCTCCTCCTCCTTCTAGACCTCTCAGCCGCCTTTGATCTGGTGGACCATAAAGTCCTATGTAATCACTTGGACTCGGCTGCCCACTTCTCAGAGGAGGCTATAGTCTGGATTCAATCATTTCTTAGTGACAGGACCATGAGGGTGTTCTCCCCCGCAGCGGCAGCAGACCCTATCCCAATCACTTGCGGAGTGCCCCAGGGATCCTGCGTCTCGCCGACACTCTATAACATCTTCACCAAGCCACTCTTTGACGATCTTGATAATCTGGGTATCACCTACACTAACTATGCAGATGATACTCAGATTCTCTTACCACTTACTGGGGATTACGTCGAAGATCTGGCTCTGGTGAATAGAGTCTACAGCATCGTTCAGGCATGGATGGCCAACCATGGCCTATGCTTGAACGATGACAAAACAGAGCTCATCATCCTGGGCACGGCAGCCCGTATCTCCAAACTTAACCAAAACTACTCCGCCTTCATCATCGATGGCAACACTATCAAGGTCGCCAGAGAAGTAAAAACCCTAGGTTTTTACCTTGATGCGACACTATCTTTCACCAAACAGGTGAACTCACTGTCATCATCCACTGCCTATACATGCAAGTTAATACGAGCTGGGAAACCATTCCTTTCAGAGGACAGCTGTCTTATTCTAGCTAGAGCCCTCATTTTATCAAAACTAGATTATTGCAACGCCCTCTACATAGGGACTACCAAACAAATCATCCACAGAATCCAAGTGCTCCAAAACAATGCACTTAGAGCGGCCCTAAGTATCCCCAGAAGTGCACACATTTCAGAAATAAGACGAAAACACAAATGGCTTTCCACCCAAGAAAAAATCAACCTTAAATCTGCGTCCCTTATCCACAAATGCCTAAACAACAAAGCTCCCCGATACCTCTCAGAACGCTTCAACAGGAAAAATCCAACGAGACTCACAAGGACAGCCAGCCCCAACTGCCTCCTAGTGCCCAGATTCAAACTAGCCACCATTGGAGGTTCCAGCTTCCCAGTTAAGGCAGCACAGTTATGGAACTCCCTACCCCTTGCACTCAGATCTGACCAAACCTTCAATAACTTTAGAAAGAACACCATAAAATGGCTTATTGAGAATGCGACATAGCGTATGTCACTTTATACGTAACGTCTTCTTATAATGTTTGTACTAACCTGCTTTTACTGTTTGATCGCCATAGATTTGACTGTTTAGCTACGCCTTATCTGCACTTGCACTTGCCCTACCCTGCAGATTCGAAATGTCCACTATGCCTGTAACCTGTAACGTTAACTAATCTGTAACCTGTAAACGTTAACTAAGCTGTAAACCTCCTTGTTCTCTTGCGCCCTGCTACCCTAGGGTCTGGTGCACACAATAAATAAATAAACAAACAAACAAACAAACAAACATAATGACCTCCTCTAAGTTTGGATCGTCCTTTAACCAAATTTCCTCCCGTATTTTATCATTAGAGCAGTGAATCATAAATTGATCTCTTATGTGTTCCTCTAATCCACCACCAAACTTACAATTGAGAGATACACGTCTCAAAGCAGTTATATATTCTTCAACAGTTTCTCCTTCATGTTGACATCTTGTTAGGCAGAAACCTGTGCAGTTCCCTTGGGGACCACTGCAAAAGATTTAAGACTACAGGTATAGCAGTAAACCCACTTGGTAGCAGTCTGCACCACCCAGATTTACCTGGTAGCTGTGGCTGAGCAGTCAGACTTCCCTCAAGAAGAGTTAGGCAGTATGTAAAGTATACACAATAGGTACTCAAATACAATAGCACAAGCAAACACTGACCAGAGCTTGGTTTCAAAAGTATATAGTTATTTATTTATTAAACACACATAAGTTGAAATCACTCTAGCAAAATATAGTAAAAACACTTCAAACACAGTTATAATGAAAGCAGCTTCAACCCTTACTCCTATCTAGACAACTCTAGGTTAACACCACATAATTAAAACAGAGGTGAGCGCTTAACGTTAGATGACACTCTAGTAGGTTCAAGAAAGGGGATAAAAAGAAACAGAAATGGGTTAACACACCACTCTAAGGTCCAGAACACTTGCAATAGGCTCAAAGAAGCACAAAGTCACAGGTGAGCAAAAGTCACTAGGCAGGGCCCACTCTTAGAGTAGCCGGAGCGAAAATGTGCCCAAGATCACACTGTTATTAGGGATTCAAAGTCTTGCAAGGAGTTAGAAAGAGTTTAGGGTGGCTTAGAAAGTTTAGCCAGGGTGTTCCAGGCACTCCCAGGTTCGAAAGCCGGGGGCTAAATCTACCCCGTACAGTCGGTGGCAAGGGAAGCCAGGCGGAACACGGTACCTTAAGTGGAAAGGATCCTCCAGCGGTGGCAGTTGTTCCAGGCAGTGGCAGCAAGGCTCGACGTCGGTCAGGGGAGAAGAAGTTCTCGCTGAAGAGCAGAAGAAGAGGGTTGTTGCACTGCCCGGGAAGAAACCAGCCGCGGAGTCCTCCGGTTAAAGGGTTGTACCGACTTTCGTGGTTGGGGTAAAAGTGGTGGGGTTCCGGTTGCCGGGGTGCTTGGCACTGGCAAGGCGGCCACGAGATACCTCCAGAAGTGGAAAGAAGGTGAAAACTGGTTGTCCCCACCAGTCAAGGGAAGGAGCCACTCCGTTAAGAGTTCTCCTCGGTCGTCGGGAAAAGTGGTGAGACGGTTCAGCAGGGCTCCACCGGGTGGTGTCGTCGAAGCAGGTCGGCTCAGCTCTTCCCTCGTCGGATTCTTGGTCCTGTGGCGACTTCTAAAGTTCCAGTCCCCAAAGCCCTGCTTTTATGCAGCAAACCCCCATTCACCCAGCCTAGCTGTCACTCAAACATGCTAAGTGGTGAGCCGGCCGGCTCACCACTTGGGCCAATCAGGACGGAGTGCGACTTGAGTTACCAAGGTAACTCAGTCCAGGGTGCCTAAACCCCCCTCCACCCCTCCTAAGTACCCCAGACAGAGTGGCACCACTTTGGAGGGCTTCTGTGGAGAAGCCCGCCAAAAGTGGAACAAAGGGCTCCACTTTGGGTCAGAGTTACAGAGGCGAACGCCAACGCCATTTTAGAATCAAGTTTTGGCAAAAAGTCCCAACCGGAGTTATAATAATAAATATATAAACCGGCGGTATGTTTAAGGCTACCGTAAATAAATAATTAAATGTGTTAGCCTAAAACAATGGGAAATCCCATAGGGAAATATTCGCGGTCGAATATAAAAAGTAGTTTCCACTGCCACCAGCCAAAACTCGATCAGGGGGGACGGAGACGTGCCCCCTCGACTAACAGACCCTGGGGCAATCGAATTGCCCCAGCCAGTACGTCCACAATATGATGGTTTGTACTGGTTCTGTTCAGGATTCAAGACTAGCAAAGTCTTTGGTGACTTTACATGCCCTGGGAGACAGTAGTCAGTCCCAGGGTATGGAGTCTATGTTGGGGAGTCCCTAGGACCCCCCTGGGTCACGGCACAGAGGGTGCTGTGTAACCCACATCACAAAAATACATGAGGCCCTATGGAGTAAAAGACCCCATAGCCCATTCAACACAAGGTTTAACCAAGAAAACACACTTCAACATGTCCAAGAGTGAGGGTAAAAGAGTCTCACTCTTGGCAGGAGAAAAAAAGAAACCCTAGAAATCCAGCAAAGCTGCTGGGGGACTCACTAGGTAGGGAAATTCAGCCTAAACAGAGAATTCTCCCTAACACTCGCCCCCCCCCCCAGACTAAGGGACAGGAGGATTTAATCCACTCCTGGATGAACCTCATACCTCTAGTCGATGATATACATCCTAGAGAGTCCATCAGCATTTTGATGGTGACACCCTGACCTGTGCTCAATGGTGAAATCAAACCCTTGCAGGCAGATTGACCATCTCAATAGTTTTGGATTTTCCCCTTTCATTTGCATTAACCATCTCAAGGGTTGGTGGTCAGTCTGAATAACAAAAGTAGAACCATACAAGTATGGCCTAAACTTCTTCAGTGCCCACACAATAGCAAAGCATTCTCTTTCGATTGTTGCCCACCTTGTCTCAGGATCCTTCAGTTTTCTACTGATGAAGCAAATGGGGTGCTCCCTACCCTTCTCATCCAGTTGGCTTAGAACTGCACCTATACCTACATTGGAAGCATCAGTTTGTACAATGAAAGTTTGGTGGTAGTCAGGAGCTCTCAATACTGGAGCTTGGCAAAGAGCTCTCTTCAGTTTTTCAAAGGCCTGATTGCATTCCTCATTCCATTTGACCTTTTTAGGGAATTTAGGAGAGGAGATTACATTCAGTGGAGAAGCTATGGTCCCATAGTTCTCAATGAAATTCCTGTAATACCCAGTGAGGCCTAGGAAGGCTCTCACTTGGGTTTGAGTAGTTGGTGTTGTCCAACTTTGCACAGCTTCAATCTTGCTGAGCAAAGGCCTTATTTCTCCACCTCCTACCTCATGCCCAAGGTAGACCACTTTACTTTGACCAATCTGGCACTTACTGGCTTTGATTGTCAAATGGGCCTGTTCCAGAGCCTGCAACACATGTCCTAGGTGGTTCACATGTTCTTCCCAGGAGTGGCTGAAGACTGCAATGTCATCCAAGTATGCCATGCAGAAATCTTCCATCCCAGCCAGAACTTGGTTCACCATCCTTTGGAATGTGGCAGGTGCATTTTTTAATCCAAAAGGCATGACCTTAAACTGGTACAAGCCAACTGGGGTTGAAAATGCAGTCTTCTCCTTGGCATGGTCTGTCAGGGCTATTTGCCAATAGCCTGACGTAAGGTCAAATGTGCTGAGGTACTTGGCTGCACCAAGTTTATCCACCAACTCATCTGTCCTGGGCAAAGGGTGGGCATCAGTCTTGGTGACTGCATTTAGAGCTCTATAGTCCACACAGAATCTCAAGTCTTTGGATCCTGCCTTTGGTACTAACACAACTGGGCTAGACCATGGACTAGTAGAGGGTTCTATTACCCCGAGATCAAGCATCTTCTTGACCTCTCCTTTGATGTGGGTTCGGATATGTTCTGACATTCTGTACCCTCTGCTTTTGACTGGCAGACAGTCACCAGTGAGTATCTCATGCTGGCCCCAAGGGGTCAAGCCTGGTGACAGTGAGAACAGGGAGGCAAACTGATTTAACATAGATTTGCACTCCTCTTGTTGCTCAGGTGTCAGGTCTGAAGAGAGATTAACTCCTTCGACTTTTTCATCTAAAGGCACCCCTCTGAGGAGATCAGGGAGAGATTCACTCTCTTCCTCCTCTGCAGCTGAAGCTAGAAGCAAGGCTCCTACGTCAGGTCTGGAGATGTATGCTTTTAGTCTGTTGGTGTGGAAGACTCTAGGAGCTTCCCTGGGCCTGCCCAGATCCACCAGATAGTTGACCTCTCCAAGCTTTCCCACAATCTTGAAGGGTCCCATCCACTTGTCTTGCAAGGCCCTCTGCCTTGTTGGGAGCATAACTAGAACTAGCTGGTCTTGAGTAAACTCAACCATGTTAGCCTTCTGGTCATGCCAATGTTTGACCAGAGCTTGACCAGCTTTCAAGTTGTCACTTGCTTCTGCCATCATGTGTGACATTCTCCTCCGGAGACCTATCACATAGTCAGTCACTCTGACTGGCTTGAGGGGAGGAGCACCTTCCAACCCCTCCTTAATCAGGGCCAATGGACCTCTGACCGGATGGCCATAGAGAAGCTCAAAGGGAGAATAACCTACTCCCTCCTGAGGGACTTCTCTATAAGCAAAGAGCAGGCATGGCAGTAGAAGGTCCCATTTTTTCTTAAGGGGTTCCTCTAAAGCACCTATCATGCTCTTCATGGTTCTGTTAAACCTTTCAACCAACCCGTTTGTCTGAGGGTGGTATGCTGTTGAGAACTTGTAAGTAACTCCACAGGTTTTCCACATGGCTTTCATGTAGTGGGACATAAAGTTTGATCCCCTGTCAGAGATTACTTCCTTAGGAAACCCAACCCTGGTGAAAATACCAAGGAGGGCCTTAGCCACAGCCGGAGCTGTAACAGTCCTCATAGGAATTGCCTCAGGGTACCTAGTAGCATGGTCTACTACAACAAGTATAAACCTGTTGCCTGAGGAGGTTGGGGGATCAAGGGGACCAACAATGTCAATCCCTACCCTCTCAAATGGGACTCCCACAACTGGGAGAGGCACTAAAGGTGCCACATTCTTGGAACCAACCTTACCAGAAGTCTGGCAGGTATGGCAGCTCTTACAATATCTATCTACTTCAGCCCCCATCTTTGGCCAATAAAAGTAGAGTGAGAGCCTTTCCTTGGTCTTCTTGAAACTCAAGTGACCAGCCAAAGGTATCTCATGGGCTAGTTGTAAGAACTGTTGTCTGTTCTCTTGTGGGACTACAAGGCGTTTGTAGTCTCCAGGTTCAGACTCAGTGGGTTCACTGTAGAAGAGGCCATCTTCCCAGTGCAACCTATACTTCCCAGGCTCTTGCCCATCAGCTTGAGAAGCTGCCTGGTGGCGGAGACCTTCCAGAGTTGGACATTCTCTTTGCCCCTTACGGAAAGCAGCCCTGCTAGGCCCACCTTCTGCCAGTAAAGACTGCAGCTCAGGATGGTCCTCAGGGTCCAAATCTCCAATAAGGTTTGGGCCTCCCTCTAGCTCTTCCTCAGAGTCTAGCTCAACCACACAGGGTTGTACCTCCCTCTCAGCCTCAGCTGGAGGTGGAGTTACAGGTGTAACTTTGGACAACCTAGGGGAAGTCCTTGTTGGAAGCACTGGAGTGCTTGCTGCTGGCTTTTTCCTAGGAGTCTTGGGTTGCCCCTTTGCTCCTGATCTGGTTGTTACTGCAGTAAGTTGTTCCAGTGGGAGAGGAGTGATTTCTGTCATCATCTCCTGAGATAACCCTCTCAGGGTTTTCTCTCTTGCAGGTTTTGTGAGCTCCTGTACCCTTTTGCTAGGTGGTCTGGGGGTATGAGATACAACTCCAAGAGCTTTGAGGTCATTACCCAACAGAACCCTACCTGGCACTTCACATTGTACACTGACAGGTATTTTTACAGCCATATCATTACATTGGATGAGAACTGGTAACTGGGGACACATCTGCACAGGCCCACCAGCTAACTTGGTGAGGCATTTGGGTGCCTTAGCAACATCCTCTGCCTTGAAAAATGATTCATCCACCACAGTTATGCTGGCCCCAGTGTCCCTAATGGCAGGAGTCTCCTGGCCATTCACTTGGACACTGTCTTTATAATACTCTTTAGTATTATCTGGGATAGAGTTATATACATCTAAATTCTGTTGTTCCCACAACCCCAGAGAGACTAAAGAAACACTAGCTGAGACTCCAGTGGGTTCATCAGCCAGTAATAGAAAGTTTCCACTTGCCATATGTACTTCCTCTTCTGGAGCGAAGGCTAAGGAGGCAAGTTGGACCCCTGAAGGTTTACCCTTAGATCTGGGATCTCCTTTCACATGGTCAGTAGCCTTACAAACAAAGCATGAGCCAAAGGCTCGCTGGAATGGAGGCTTGTTCTGACCTCCTTCTGGTCTGGGACCAGAAGGTACACTAGCCTGATTCGGTTTCCCTTGTGGCTTACCCTTATAGTTTTGTTTGGGGCCCTCTTTGGAATTAGTAGTATTTGAATTCTCTTTGGAGTCCTTTTTAGGCTGTCTCTCCCCATCCTTTTCCTGAGTTACCCCAGAATCCTTGTGAGTGGCCCTGTTGGCAACCCACAAGTCAGCAGCCCTAGCTAGTTTCCGGGAATCTAATTCCTTGGAATCAGCCAAGTGTTGTCTGAGCTCAGGAGAGCAGGCATCATAAATAGTCTCCAACATAAACAAATTCTTCATACCTTCATAAGTGTTCACCTTGTAACCCTTAATCCATCCCTCTAAGTTTTTCAACCCTTCACTCACCCAGGTAGCCCAAGGGGTACCATCATGCTTTTTGAGGCTCCTAAACCTCTTAAGATACTGGGAAGGGGTCTTCCCAAACCTAGCTATCAAAGCTAGTTTCACACATTCATAGTCCTTCTTATCCTCCTCCCCCATCTCCATTACCACATCAGTTGCAACAGGGGGAAGCCTAGAGAACAACCAGGTGAGTAAGTCATTTCCTGTGATGTTCTGGAGCCCATGATTATATTCAAACAGCGACAACCAATCCAACACATCCAACTTAGGCTCATACATACCAACCAATTCTTTAGGCATCCGGGGTCTTTTAGGACTGGAACTTCTAGAGGAGCCGGAGAGAGAAGCATTCTCAACAGATAATTTCTTCATTTCTAGCTCATACTTGAGCTCCATTTCCCTTAGCCTTAGTTCTTTGTCAGTTTGAGCATTCAGTTTCTTATACTCCAATTCTAGTTTCATTTTCTCCAGTTCAAAGTACTGAGGACTAAATGTGGGACCTGGTAAAGGCCCAGTAGGTACAGCAGGTAGAGCAGGTAGAGGCCTAGGGGGGACAGTCACAACAGCCTCACCCTCCTCTTCTGACTCTTCCTCAGAATCATCAACATTTTGCTCCATGTTAATTTCAATACTGTCATCTACAGTTGCTGGAGTGGTAGGTTCCTCTGAACCCTCACCCAGACTTTGGTTAGCTAACAATCTTTCAATCAGCTCCATTTTCTACGCCCTTAGTCAGGAGGTCTTTATGTTTACAGAGCACTCTTAAACAATCAGCAGTTTTGGCTGCAAGGGACTCTTGACTATAGCTTTCTATAACTGACATGTTAGAGGTTTACTTTTATAGTGCTAAGCTTTGTGGTTAGTTGCACTAAGGTATCTAAAGCACACTAAAATGTATACTTAATACAAATCCCACCGCTGTACACCAGTGTTAGGCAGAAACCTGTGCAGTTCCCTTGGGGACCACTGCAAAAGATTTAAGACTACAGGTATAGCAGTAAACCCACTTGGTAGCAGTCTGCACCACCCAGATTTACCTGGTAGATGTGGCTGAGCAGTCAGACTTCCCTCAAGAAGAGTTAGGCAGTATGTAAAGTATACACAATAGGTACTCAAATACAATAGCACAAGCAAAAACTGACCAGAGCTTGGTTTCAAAAGTATATAGTTATTTATTTATTAAACACACATAAGTTGAAATCACTCTAGCAAAATATAGTAAAAACACTTCAAACACAGTTATAATGAAAGCAGCTTCAACCCTTACTCCTATCTAGACAACTCTAGGTTAACACCACATAATTAAAACAGAGGTGAGCGCTTAACGTTAGATGACACTCTAGTAGGTTCAAGAAAGGGGATAAAAAGAAACAGAAATGGGTTAACACACCACTCTAAGGTCCAGAACACTTGCAATAGGCTCAAAGAAGCACAAAGTCACAGGTGAGCAAAAGTCACTAGGCAGGGCCCACTCTTAGAGTAGCCGGAGCGAAAATGTGCCCAAGATCACACTGTTATTAGGGATTCAAAGTCTTGCAAGGAGTTAGAAAGAGTTTAGGGTGGCTTAGAAAGTTTAGCCAGGGTGTTCCAGGCACTCCCAGGTTCGAAAGCCGGGGGCTAAATCTACCCCGTACAGTCGGTGGCAAGGGAAGCCAGGCGGAACACGGTACCTTAAGTGGAAAGGATCCTCCAGCGGTGGCAGTTGTTCCAGGCAGTGGCAGCAAGGCTCGACGTCGGTCAGGGGAGAAGAAGTTCTCGCTGAAGAGCAGAAGAAGAGGGTCGTTGCACTGCCCGGGAAGAAACCAGCCGCGGAGTCCTCCGGTTAAAGGGTTGTACCGACTTTCGTGGTTGGGGTAAAAGTGGTGGGGTTCCGGTTGCCGGGGTGCTTGGCACTGGCAAGGCGGCCACGAGATACCTCCAGAAGCGGAAAGAAGGTGAAAACTGGTTGTCCCCACCAGTCAAGGGAAGGAGCCACTCCGTTAAGAGTTCTCCTCGGTCGTCGGGAAAAGTGGTGAGACGGTTCAGCAGGGCTCCACCGGGTGGTGTCGTCGAAGCAGGTCGGCTCAGCTCTTCCCTCGTCGGATTCTTGGTCCTGTGGCGACTTCTAAAGTTCCAGTCCCCAAAGCCCTGCTTTTATGCAGCAAACCCCCATTCACCCAGCCTAGCTGTCACTCAAACATGCTAAGTGGTGAGCCGGCCGGCTCACCACTTGGGCCAATCAGGACGGAGTGCGACTTGAGTTACCAAGGTAACTCAGTCCAGGGTGCCTAAACCCCCCTCCACCCCTCCTAAGTACCCCAGACACAGTGGCACCACTTTGGAGGGCTTCTGTGGAGAAGCCCGCCAAAAGTGGAACAAAGGGCTCCACTTTGGGTCAGAGTTACAGAGGCGAACGCCAACGCCATTTTAGAATCAAGTTTTGGCAAAAAGTCCCAACCGGAGTTATAATAATAAATATATAAACCGGCGGTATGTTTAAGGCTACCGTAAATAAATAATTAAATGTGTTAGCCTAAAACAATGGGAAATCCCATAGGGAAATATTCGCGGTCTAATATAAAAAGTAGTTTCCACTGCCACCAGCCAAAACTCGATCAGGGGGGACGGAGACGTGCCCCCTCGGCTAACAGACCCTGGGGCAATCGAATTGCCCCAGCCAGTACGTCCACAATATGATGGTTTGTACTGGTTCTGTTCAGGATTCAAGACTAGCAAAGTCTTTGGTGACTTTACATGCCCTGGGAGACAGTAGTCAGTCCCAGGGTATGGAGTCTATGTTGGGGAGTCCCTAGGACCCCCCTGGGTCACGGCACAGAGGGTGCTGTGTAACCCACATCACAAAAATACATGAGGCCCTATGGAGTAAAAGACCCCATAGCCCATTCAACACAAGGTTTAACCAAGAAAACACACTTCAACATGTCCAAGAGTGAGGGTAAAAGAGTCTCACTCTTGGCAGGAGAAAAAAAGAAACCCTAGAAATCCAGCAAAGCTGCTGGGGGACTCACTAGGTAGGGAAATTCAGCCTAAACAGAGAATTCTCCCTAACACATCTCATGCCAAAATGATATCGCTCCAATACCGTGCTAGTTTTTGACTCAAAATGCCTATCAAGTTTCGTCAATGCCAGGGCAAAATCATTTGTTCCCTCTTCTGAATCTAATTCGGAAATATCAGGAAGTGTGTCATATATCCTCTGACCTTCAAACCCCAGAAAATGCATTAACATCGCTACTTTACGTTCTACAGACATTCCATTCCCACACGTAGCTTTAACATAATGTAGGAATCCCTTCTTCCACGGGGCCCACTTAATATTTGGCGGACCTGGTGTGAGCATAAATACTTGAGGACCGGGGACTCCAGACAGGGCCATATTTATAACCTCTAAATGCTACGTAACACAATGCGTAAAATAACAGGTTAATATGCGTTCAAAGTATATGACACAACAAAAACAATTTTGCTTTCAAGATGTCAAATGGTGATTCTTAGAATATCGTCAAATGTTGCCATACATAGCCACTCTATTTTGGCTATGCTTGTCCAGTTACCACCACAAAAATATCTCCTCCTTTGGGGGGCCAGAGAAAGCACCTTCTCTAAGCTGTTGTGCCCTTTGTCATACACCCCTAATTCGCCTTCCCACAGGGGGGGCCCTGGGCGAGGTTTCAGTATCCTTTCTCAATTCAGCGCCACATCCGCATTCAGCTGGGCTTGATTCAGCGCCACATCCACTTTCAGGCAGCTTTCATCTTCCAGCTTCCTGCTGATAGCTCCTCCTAATTCGACTTCCCATAGGGGGCCCTGGGCGAGGTTTCAGTATCCTTTCTCAATTCAGCACCACATCCGTATTCAGCTGGGCTTGATTCAGCGCCACATCCACTTTCAGGCAGCTTCCAGCTTCCTGGATGGTGGCTGCTCCTGCTGACAGCTCCTGGATGGTGGTTGCTCCTGCTGATAGCTCCTTCCAATTCCTCCTGGATGGTGGCTGCTCCTGCTGACAGCTCCTGGATTGTGGTTGCTCCTGCTGATAGCTCCTGCCAATTCCTCCTGGATGGTGGCTGCTCCTCCTGACAGCTCCTGCCAAACTCCACTTCTAGTCACTGTTGGGGGTCTTGGCTTCTGCAGGGATCACTACAGACATCCCATCCTCGTCGCCATTGTAAAGAAGCCACAAACTTGGTAAGTGAAAGCCAGTTAATTTGGAACAGCTTCAGTAACTCACTTAAGACCCCCAACACAGGCAGCATCCAGGGTATAACTGACTTCACTCCAGAGTAAACATCTCCAAGCACACATCATTCCAGAATGGCACAGTAGGCATAAATCCATTCTGGAATTACAGATGGTGTGCTTGGCATAAACACAGCTGAAAACCATAGCAACAAGAAAGCATACAAAGGTTTAGCTTTATACAACAAAGCATACAAAGGTTTAGCTTTATACAACAGTACGGAAACGTAGCTGTGAAGCAAGATGGAAGTCTTCAACCAGCTAACGCTTGTAAATAGGCTTGGAACGCACGAAGCTAAGAAAACAGTACTGCTTGCAATGCTTAGTAGAAGAATAGAGCAGCAAGCGCCAACTATATATATCTACCTCAACGAAGCACATTAAATAAGTGCGACTCCATTTTGTAAAAGCAGAATTAAACCCAGGCAGCAAAGGTCTAACAAGGCCCAGATTCATATTCCAGCCAAAGCCAAAGGAAGGAGAGGAATCGAAACTCAGTAAGAAGCAGCTCAATGCCTGGGAATTCGAGGTCAACCTAAGGAAGGGAGGAGAGCGGCAGCCTCAGAGAATCGAAACTTCAGAGCATACCAGCCAGCCAGTGAAGGTCGAGATAAAGAGGCCCCAGGCAAGTGGCAAAGCTATGGGAGAATCAAATACATGAATACAAGGAAAATGAAGCAGATTCACGGTGAACAGACACGTGACCAGCCAAGGGCGAAGAGGTACCAACGTCTGATGTCACCCAGAACCCAAGGATGCCATAACTTTTCCTGATAAGAAACTACAGTTTAGAGGCCATCCTCAGCCAACTAATTGACACATAGCCCTAAAAGTACTGATTGATGGAAGGGAGGTAGGGTGAACCTAGGGAAGTCTGCATCTTGGTGTCCATTCTGCATGCTGCTAATTAAAGTGGAGATTTATGCTTAGGGGTGTAACCTACCCAATCACAATGGGCCAAATAATCTAGGGTCCTATAGCTTGTAGAAACAATAAGACGTCGTAGTTGTAGTGACGTCTATCACGAGTGATGTAGAGGGATGGGCGTAGACACCCACCCAATAAGAATTATCCAATCCTCACGCTCTGTTACCATATACAGATATAGCACCTGTACGTAAGTTACCTTTTCCAACCAATAGAATTGAATGTCAAACTTATGAGTGTTACACGTCAATGATGACGAGAATTTACTATAAAAGTTACTGTTTGCATGAAGAATTTGGAAGTTGAAGCGAGACAGGCGATCGCAACACTGCTGATTTCCATTTGTTTCCCTGTTTTTTGTACTTGTCATTAAACGGCCTTCCCTTTGCCAAACCATTGAGCTGTCCTTATTGAATTGTGTCGGAGTAAGAGAATCCTGCACCCCATCCTCCTCAAGGTGCAGCTATCTTGTCTTACAGGTACTCGAGGGTGAGCTCTAACCTATGGGCCTGTCAGAGGGCGCTCCGCCCTCCTGTACACACCTCCACCCAATTCTGCCCCCATGCCCAAAACTGGAAACCCGCCCAGGCCTGGACAATCACTCTCCTGGGGGCCCCAGCCAACAGCAACTACTGTGCCCTTCTGGGAAGGGCCAGCGCACCCAAGGCGGACCACCCCAGTCCTGACATGCCCCCCGAGCACCTCCTGCAAATGCTGGGGGGTGGCACACACATCCCCACCCCCTGCTGGAAGTGTTGCCACGATGCAGCCAGGCCCCATGATTGCTCCGGCACCACCTCTACCCACCACAACCGGAAAATGTTGTGCTGCCTTTTTTACCACTCATTTTTTACTGCAAAATGCAGATGGTAAGTTGGAGTAGGGTATATAGAGGAGGTGACATGGGGTCTGCCCCTGCATTTTGCGGTTTAAAAAGTGGTAAAATCGGTCAAAACAATTCAGTGAAAGTTTAATTCGGTGGAAAAAAAAGGGAAATGTTCATGGATCCCACAAGTTCCCACTTGGCCTGCCCAAGAGTGCTAAAGAATGCACCACATGCGCATGCCTGACTGAGTTGTTGCTCCGCCTGCTGAACAACATACTCAGAACAGAAACATAGGTGACTGTGGACACAGATTAACTTCTTCTGAGACAAATGAAATAGCCTCACAAACATCGAAGCATGCAGCTCGTGGGAATTCAATGGAGCCCCCACATTGTCCAGCCCTCCACATTTCAACTACCATACTCCCGTGTACTCACAACCTAGATACATGATGTTTCACACTGACACAGGGAGTGAGAGCAAGCAAGAGAGGAACAGATGTTCTCAAAGTAAACAACGAACACAATGGGACATGCCGCCAATAGGCCACTGGTGCTTTTCTTGCCTTGCTATCCTTCATTAGCGTTGGAAGACTACTCCCCTGCTCCTGTGGCTGATCAACTCCCATCTAACAACTCCCACAGGCTCAGGCTAAATACACATACCCCCGCCAAAGGCAAACACACGCTGATCCACGAGCACACAGGCACACATGAAAAAGATCTTGGCATCATCCCCATCAATCAAACAGAAGCAGCCAGCAACACGCATAATGCTGGAGGCGGTCAGATGAAAAACCCTTCATGGGTAAGCATATTCACCACTAGCAATGAAACATAAATGACTACAGCACATGCGCACACACTAACCATGTACTCCGGACATGCATACATCAACAACACAGGTATAGCACCACTCTCTGCCACTTTACCACCCACCCTTTTTTCCTCAGAGAGTAAAGTCTTGAGAGGCTACAAATAGAGCCAGAAATGGCCAATGCAAGAACACTGACAATACTGTCAATGGGCCATGGTGTGGGGGCAGTGTAAAGTTCCCAAAATAATGGTGTTCAGCTACAGCACTGCTTAGTCAAAGTAACAGATACAATCCCACAGCATGTGAGAACATGACATCCTCTGTGCAAAAATGCTGCATATATTCCAGAAGGTAGACCATCAACACTCACTGACAATCCACATTCACACATGGGAACTGCAGGATTGCCCTCTGCGTGTTCTATTGTTCTAATTCAACATTCCGAATCTCCACCTGTTGTTACAAAAAGATAACTCCAGATCACCAACTGCAGCCACCACCTGTGTAGTCCCACAAGGATATGCCCTCTCCCCGTGACCTGCAATATTCACATGGAACTGCTTGGAACCCTCCTTGCTCCACAATATATCCACATCCAGCAATACTCAGATGACATGCAGCAATACCGCCAGACATCCTCCATTTAGGCCTTCCACAGGATCAATGATGACTCACATACATCCAATTATGCATGTCCATTGCTTTTCTGGAACCCGACCCTCCAACATACAACAAACGCATTTGCCCAACATCAACAAAAACCTTGACATTCACTCCAGCCTCTCTGTAATAAATATCGAGGACTTCACAATCCAGCCGGGAACCTGCGCTAAGTCACTTGGCTCCAATATTGACAGACACTTGCCCTGCAAACAGCACATAGCAAGGAAGACACTCAATACTTGGTAGCATCTGTAGTTAATTTGGAAAATTAAGCCCTTCAGGTCACAAAACAATGTCATTACTGATGTTGAAGCCTTGGTCATCTCCCACCTGTGTGGTGCCAAAACTCTTGTGTAATCCCTTATGGTGAGTACCTTGCGGCCACTGAGATGTGTCCTGAATGCAGCAGCACAACGCATCAAATGACTCTGTGAATTACAGCACATTACTCTGACGCTCAGAGAATTGCACTGGCGCAAACTGCAAACCTGTATCAACTTCCAGTACTGCTGCATCTGCTACAAGGTTGTCACCCTGAAGTCAGCTAGCTATCTCATTGACAAACTCATCATCTCTAGAGCCGTACAACACAGCAGAAGTGAGGACATGAGCAGACTTATTTTCTGCCTGTGCATGAATGAAAGATTCAGAAGACAGGCCTTTTCTGTCTATTGCCAGATGCTCCGGAACCTCCTCCCGGTCAACATTAGACTCAACCCCTCACCGTTACAGTTGATGAAGGAGCTGGTAACTCCCCTATTGAATGTGAGGCTCCTCCCTAAATCCTACTGCAATACACCCTCCACTCTACCTGGGCCAGTGTGATCAGCGCCCCGCTGTTACCTCCCCTGGTCGTTAGTACATACTATGATGAAAGTAAATAGACTTTCCCCTTTCCTTTCAGCTTCCTCCTTATGTATGTCCCTCCTACCCTCAACATGTCCTTCTCCCTATGATTGTGAGGTGCTCCATAGCTTCCCCAAAGCATGGTGGCTCCTCATGAAATACTTAAATGTCTCATCAATTATATAGGACACACTCCCAATGTTATCAACTCAGTTGGCACAATTTGCTACCCAGCTGCCACATGACGCCTAGCAACAGGTATACACACAATGGTCTTCTCCATCCTGACTTCGCCTGCAAAGGACACAACATTTCACCACTTATCACCACAGAAAGTTCTAAAAATCACATAATGTGGTGCATGTACATGCTCACCTTCTCTTGCAGCTTGTGGGAGCATGCTGTGGTGCATGCTCATACATCATCCAGTCTCTACTTGACACGACAAATGTCAGGATATGGCATGCAAACATTACCTCACAGAAGTGAACATAACAAACCACCCACCAATTAACCTAGCATATCAACAACCAGCATCAACTATAGTAACACATATACATCAGGAGGAGACACCCTGGCAACAACTTGTTGCAGAGGTGTACACAAAAACACAAAACCCATGACCATGGTAAAAAAATACACATAATCACACGTAATGGTGTGGGACAAAACTGCCTTAATTGTTGACAGTGACCATAATTCAAACAGAACCTGCACCGCAGACATGTGCCACATCATTCCACTATTGTAATCTATACAACAACAGCTATGCAGAAGTAGGACAGTGGGCAGACTTACCTTGATGCACATCTGGTGTGTTGTGAGTCCCTCACCACTTCCACAAAACACTGGCCCTCCACAGTGATACTAAGAAGGTCTGTGTCCGACAGAGAGAGTGGGGAGTAGGAGGGAATTCCAAGGGCTCAGGATGGTTGCTCATCAGATGTGGAATGTGATCTGAAATGAGAGTGGAGATTTCCTTAGGATACCTACAGGAATGTGTCTAATATATAACACGTGTAATACCCAGTTTTGATAAACCCATTGTTTACCTGGATGTGGGAGGCTGTGGCATCTGAAAGAACAATGCCAGTTTCTGTCACTGAACAACTTCAAAATATATTCATCCAGCGGATGCATTTGAGGATTCCAATACCCAGGTATGTAACTGGGAGAAATACCACATTGCCTTAGTTATCACAACCCAAGAAAGTCCACCTTGGACCAAAACAAATAAAGAAATATATTCCAGTGCATCCACAGGCTCATGGTCACGGGGGGGGGGGGGGGGGTTAAGGAAGGGGACTCTGGCACAAAATGAAAGGCAACGTGAAACGGTAGGCATGGATGTGCACCAGGAGCAGTGTGTGTGTGGGTACATGGCCAATGGCTGCTTCCCTGAGGTTCACTCTGAACCACCATCCTGAGAAGGATCCTGAGATGGGGCACTCTGACCGTGCATGACGAATGCTTGGTCCTCATTGGCCAAGGCCACTCTTGAAAGTGATGCACGCATCATGACTCCCAATGCAACATTGGGCTGATAGAAGAAGTCATTAGTGGGCAACATGTCCCTGGGCATGCTTTCCCTTGCTACAAGCATCTGCCGGTTGACAATCTGCCCCAAGGCATGCATTTCTTGTCTGAGGGTGTCCCTGGAGGCCAACACATCTTCATGAATGGCCTGCCTGAAATGTTGCATGTCCTCCCTCCTCTCCCGCCTGACACGCTGGATCTCAGCTGTGAGTGCGTCATTAGAGAAGATGATATTATTGGCCAGATGATGTATGCCCCTTGATATCTCCTGCAGGAGCTGGGCACATCATCCTACTAATCCAAGTGTAAGGCAGGCACACGTCCATCACATGTGTGTTGCCTACCAAGGTGTGAGGCCAAAGACCAGCCCTGTCTCAGGGAATCATGCTTTCCTTGGCTGCCGTTCCACGCAAGAGGCACTGGCATCACCCTCTACTCCGGCATCAAAGATGGGAGATGGCACAGTAGCCAGGCACAGGAGGGGGCAATAGTGCAGTGGTACCAACTGCCAAGGACAAGGTCTTCTGGCTCTCCTTCAGGGGATCTGCCGTCTTGAGGAACTGTAGCAGATCCAATGAATCTGGAATACTGAGCAGAGGGCCCTCGACTCTGTCCCTCGCCAATCTCTCAACATAAGAATCTGCACCTTCAGCAGGTGTAGAGTCATCAGGACTGCTGATGATGGCTGCCAACAAGTGGGGATTCTCACCAGCCACAGGTGGCCAGGCTGCACTGGTGGATGGTCCAGCCTCCTCCTCATCCACTGCCTCTTCACATGCAAGATGACACACAACAATAGACACCTATACAGTCTTGCATGTAAGTAACAATGTATATGCAAACAACCACATGGATGTATGTGCACGTCCTACTGGCCATTCATTACTGTCCCATTCGACCATCACCCACAGCACATGCATAATTCACCATCAAACATGCAACATGTAATGTACCCTTCATGCACACCATGCAGTATTTGTTTTTGTATTGCAACAAAATATGACTATCAAGAACAAACACAGATTTCAAAAGCAAACTACTGCTATCTGTTCCCTGATTGTAACTTTTGAATATCAACATAGTTGTGTTGAACTGCAATCACTGCCAAGTTAGTGACACTAGTACAAGCTATCAAATGTCCACTCATGTGACAAGACACATGTGTTACAAACACCCATGTCATTGAAAGAACAACTCTGTTGCCATTTGGGAGTGTTTATACTATGCACCCTTTGAAAATTGTGCGCTGAGTGTAGGAACAACACATCACAGATTGGTGTGCTTAACAGCTGCGACTATCCAATATCAACATGTACAGCGTTTTTTAATGAGTTTCCATGGATGTGGGTGCATGTACTAGCTATCATCCAATACAGACACATGTGTGCTGCACCTAGACCAAATTCAGGTGAATTGAACTGAATGTTCAATTGCATCACGTGAGTGCACTTTAGGGCCTGCATCAAGGCGCTTATTGGATGAGTATCTGACACCATGTACATATTTGGGAATGGGTATGTGAATCCATGACAATGGCATTTGGTCCTATCAATTATTTGCCCATTGTCCACGTTTAGTCATATGTACGCACTATATCAGAGACATGTCCCAGAACCTGAACATTGATGATAGAACATATGTTACTGACATCCCATCACCGCTTCTTCTTTATAACTACAGGAATATTTTGCTTTGGCCATGCTCCTGTGCGACAAACAAAATAACGACAGACGTTTTCAGTGACAGCTTAATAACGAAAAACGTAAATTTTATTTTTAATTTGGGGGGTCCCCCTCACAATCCCACATTTCTACAGCTTTTTCTACCCTCTCCCAACTGCCCCACCCCTTTTAATCCCTTACCCCACCCCATATATACTTTTACTAAAATATTCGACATTTTGTCGTTATTCAGGTGTCGTTGAAAATGTCGTTATTTTCTTTTCATTATTAACACTGCATGCCATGTCTGACAGGAGATTAAAGTGGGCATGACCACTATGAACTTCTAAACACACTAGAAACTTCACACTAAAAATGTGTAGAGGCAATTTGCACTGATGTTTCTTTGCAGCCACCACTAGACTAATTCCTTAACACAATACCCCACATGGCCCATGTGACACACATTGTACATCATACTTGCACAGTCTATGCCAGAGCAGTGAAGAAATGGTCCCTATGTCATCCCCTGAAATGTGTGAGTTATTTTATTGCAATTTATGTGCGGCAACTGGACTATGCACAGCCATGGCACAGTGTGTGCTATACCATGCGTGTTCCTAACAATTTGCACGTTTTCTGGACACAACAGTTATGAGTGACAAAAATAGGTATGTCACAGGAAAGTGGTAAGGAAGTCGGCACCTTGTTTGCAGCACCCCATGTGATAGAACTGGGCATGTGTACATTACAGGAGGAATGAGGGCTGCAAGAGGAGGACCCAAACAAACAAACCTTTCATAGGAGCACATATATCATGTAGTAACACCAAGTGATACATCATGCTGACATGTCAATTATGCTCACATGTCACTCACCTGATGTCCCTGCATAGGTGTCCATGCCGCCCACACCCATGACCTGCTCCCCCATCATTAGCCCACTGGCCATCGCTTCCTCAATCTGTGCGGATCCTCCACCAGTAACCTCGGCAGAGGTCAGATTGTGGCTGAGCTTTGATTCGGTCCATCTAGTGAGGTCCCCCATCCTTTCGTGCACCTCTTCAGTGGTTCATCTCTCCACACCACAGGCATTTACCATGCCTGTGACCTCCTGCCACAGTTTCCACTGTTGGGTCGGGGACAGGTCACTGCCAGCCCAAGTGTAAAGCCCTCCCTGATCCTCTTCTACCAAATCAGTGAGTATTTGCGGTTCCTCATCAGAGAAGCTTTTTCTTTCTTGGCGACCTTCTCCCTGTCTGTTCCTGGGTACTGGTGTCTTGAATGGGCTGACCCCTTTTAGCCCTAGTGGGCTTTGGTGGTACTGGAGCCTTTTTCATACATTTGGCTGGTGGCCCCTTCTTCTTCCCTGCCTCCCCCCTCACCTCTCACTCACAATGGATGTTGCAATGATAAATGCACAAAGTAACAGGAATCGTTACTTTGCGCCAATTATCCAAAATCCGCTCAGGGACAATGTTTGTGTATGTTAGGAAAACATGACGCAAGTGGTACCCCTTCCTTGTTTGCATCGTTCATGCACAGCGCAGGCTGTGTGATAGGCGGAACTTACGCGCAGAGGGACTTTCCTCAAATGTTTCTAATCCGGCATTCCTGTCTGGGTCAATCTAGGCCATCCCATTATCATCGTCGTCAATGTTTACACACCATTGTTTATTCTCTTATACTGCTTATTGTTGGCTACAAGAAATAGAGGGGAGGGAAATGGACTGGGTAGCTCCATTTAAATACATATTTCGGTACGCGTACTGCTATAGGTTATATATAGTTGACACTTCTCTATACCAGAACCCTGGAACAGATGATTTCAATCATATCAAGATCCTTTTTAGTAATCACCACTTAAAATCTGATCTATTGTCAATTGACTTCGAACGCCCCCCCCCCAGGCCCCCAGGAATCCAAACTGAGATAATAAGCAGACCCCCTGTCCCCAACTTGATAAGGGGAGATACGGGCAGGACAAAATCACATATTCCCGCTGCTGGGTGTCGTGGAGCAGAAACATAGCAACTGACTCCAGAAGTTTGACAGATGTCCCCCAGTTTAACCCCCCTCGAGATCCAGGAAATACCATGTATACACATGACCAAAATAAACAATATCTTCAAATAGCATACTGGAATATAGCTGTTAAAAACAACACCTAAAAAGACAAAGATTGGCTTAATCAAATGATTGGTTTCAATATAATCTGCCTCCAAGAAACATGGGCCTATAAACGGTGCACTATTTAAGCAATATGACCCGAGCCGCAGGGGCATTACTGACTCAGGTAATGCCTCGGGCCCATAGTTATACGAAGGCCTCGGGGCATTACCTGAGTAAGTACCCCCGGCCTGCAAGAGTTGCGTGACAAGGGCACTAAGGATTTTTTTCTGTCCCAAAACGTTTCGGGACAAAACAAAAAGCAAAAGAAATGACCAAGAAAATTGCCGCCGGGAAAGGGAAAACAGAGTCCGTTTTCTCTTTCCATGGTGGCCATCGGGAGCAGACGCGCTGGAAACAGAAGTGTTCCCAGCGCGTCTACTACCGAAAAAAAAGGAGAAGAAGGTAAGTGGGGTTGGAAGAGAGGGGGCAAAACAAAAAAATTAAAAAAAAATGTACCTGTGTCCCCGGCGGGGGATGATAGAAGCCTCCACATGGCTGGGGGCTGCCACCGCCCCCCACCGGGGACAAAGGAGGCAGAAGGTAAGTGGGGTGGGGAGGGCAGGGAGGAGGGAGGAAAGGGAAAACAAACAAAAAAAGCCTTACCTGAGTGCCCGGCGGGGGGCGAAGGCAGCCTCTCAGCCGTGGGGAGGCTCGGAGCGGGGATGGCCCCGCTTCGATCCTCCTCATTGGCTGATAGGCTGCCACGCCCCCCACCGGGTACAATATTTTTTTTTTTTTTATTTCACATTTATAAAGCGCTCACACAGCCCGCAGGCATCGAGGCGCTGTTACAGGAATTGTCTTTTTTTGTTTTTCTTAGTTGCGTAATTGTGTGTGTTTTTTTTTCTTAGTTACGTATTTATAACGCGCTTAAACACCCAAAGGTTTCTAAGCGCGGACCCGGGGATCGAACCTGTTGTTGCTACGTGTCGTCTTGCTTCCAAGACGCGCACGCTGCCGCTGAGCTATCCTCCCGGGCTGTGGAATCCCGGCCGAGGGATTCCCTGCCGGGGAATGCCTCGGCAAGGGCCAATCAAAATGGTTGTTTCATTCTGATTGCACCCTCGCCGGGTACTAAAGAGGGTTACATGAATCATATGGCACCAGCAACGTGACTAAAAAGTAAAAAGGGGCAACCGAGCAGGGGATTATGCATCTGGAAAAGGGCTAATTTGAACGCTCAGATTCAATCCTTGACCAGTAACTCAGCTGACTTCCAATGTTTACTAATCAATCTCCCCAGAGGTGAAATCCCGTCACTATGTCACTATGTACCATCTATAATAGACCTAATGGTGTTAACGGAATGGACACTCTAGATAGACTGGAACTACTGATAGATAAATGGAACAGTCAGCTAAAAGAAAACAGACTCTGCTAATAGCAGGGGAAATGAATCTACAACTTGAACCCTAGATTGAGCTGATGGAGTTATTGGAGGGAGAGGATAACATATCAAACATACCCAAGTATAAAATGCCACATCATAAATAATACTACACGTATGCCCTACAATCAACACAACTATTCTTTAAAAGGGGGATGTGTGCGTGTTATGGTCGCATTGAGACCCACATCCCACTAATTCCAATATTCTATAGCGGAAATAAAATAATCCACATCGACGACATCCTGATTGATCTTTCAAGTTGGTAATGTGTTAGGTCACTGCAAGTCACCAGAAGATGTGAAAGTGATCATGGAGACGTCTGATCGAGGTTAAACGTCTGGGTAACACCTTAACAGCATCCGCCAACTCCCTTCCCGCTAAAAATAACAAGACTGAAATGGGAAGACCCAGAATTAAAAGGAAATGCTGCCTGTTCTGGAATGCCTCCAGAATGTTAATAGTCATGACCGTCGGTGTATCATTTTTGGCCTTATACACTCTCCACTGCCCTAGCACCTTTTTAGTTTGGGCTATTAGGTGGTGCTTTAGCACACCTATAAGAGGAAACTATTGCATGAGGGTAGAGCTAGGGAGAAATGGCATGTGAAGAGGGACACAAAGCTTGTAGTTGTTGTTTGGTTATTTGCCCACCCATTGACTGCCCATGGCCATGGTAAGCCCTATGGCCATTCCCACTCAGTACCTGCCGCTCCTCGCCCAAAGCACCTCCTCATGGGAATTCTTCGAGCTTGCTTTAGTCAAGCCTTACCATCAAACTGTGCATTCAAAGCGCTGTTCTGTGAGTTAATGACTTAATAGGAGTTGTAAATGTGCTACTGGTGTAATAAAAATGTCTTAACCAGGTCTGCCTTCAGCCGCTCAGTTTATAAGCACTATCTATGCGTGTCCTTCACTGAAGTCATATTAAAAACAAGCATTGGAAAAGCAAACAGTTTTGGCTTGTGTAAAAGTATTAGGCATTTGCCAGGCACTGCTATTAGATGCCCAGGTACTCTCACCATTTTGTACCTGCTACCAGCAATAGGCAGTTAATACCACTATGGCAGTGCCTGGCAAGTAGATTAAATGTTAGGACACCTGGCACAGACAGAACAATATGCTTGACACCAAAGAAGAACAAATAAATGAACAGACTGGTCTGTGTCACCACATACAGCCCTGTGAGCAATCTCACCAAACAAACTATCAACAAACACTGGCACCTGATACAAAACAAGGGTACTTTGGAAAGAAAGCCCATTTTTGCTTTCAAAAAGAACAAAAACTTAAGGGACTCTTTGGTCCACACTTACATCGAAGAAAATATAACACCGAACACACTGTGGGACCTTCCCAGTGTTGTGGGACCCTATCGATGTGAGAGCTGTGTGGCATGCCGCTACACCACACCCACCAAAACGTTTGACTACAAGGACTACCATCATACCTTGCAGACCCACACCAACTGCAATAGTAAATTTGTGATCTATGGATACAATGCCCTTGCCATCTGTTATACATAGGCAAGACCACGAGACCAGTGAAGCAGCGGATTTCAGAACATAGGTCCTGCATTAAGAACAAAACACCGGACAAGCCCATGGTCGAACATTTCAGCCGACTAGGACATTCCAATGAAGACATCTCATGGACCATCATCCAACAATTAACTCCACAAAAGAGAGGAGGCGACAGGGACAGAGCACTCACGAGGCTGGAACAGCATCTGGTTCACAAATTTGACACTGTGAAAACAGGATTGAATGTCTCCATAGAATGGAAACATTTCTACAATCAGCGGGCCTCATTACGACCCTGGCGGAAGACCATGGTGCTATTAGCACCATGGTCCATGCCGGTAAGTTACCAACTCCGCCATGGAGAAAGGGGGAATTACCACCCCATTACAAGGTTGGCGGGGCAGTAATTCCCCCTTCCTCCATGGCCCTTCCCCATTCCCATTTTTGCCCCATAGGGCTCAATGGGAATGGGGAAGGCACTAAGTACGGTTCCGCAAATTGCGGCACCGTAATTAGCACCAAGGTCCCTTTGCGGGTCCCTACTTTAATGGCTGGTCTACACCAGCCGTTAAGGTTGGGTCCTGCAAAGGGACCTCGTAATTAGGCACTAATAGGTTAACGGCACCGCAGCCTTATACGGCGCCGTTAACCCATTAGCGCCTGGGTCGTAATGAGGCCCAGTGAATAGAAAATGATATGTGTTGTTGTAAAGACTGGTAGGGGGGTCTGTACTTCCGCTCTCTATATGGTAGAGGGGAGGCACAGAGGACCCCAGCCAAGATTCTCTAATATGGTAACGATGGACGAGCAATCAAGGCCTAGCTTCTCAGGAGGTGATGCAGGCTGGTTCTTAAGTACAGTGTATCCCCAAGCCCCCACAAAGGAATGTCCACACACTGTATTACTGAAAACACAGTCTTTATATAATTAATATTCAAGGGTTATGTACACTTATCACAATAACGCACTTTGTGCTCAGGAAAATCAGCAATGGTAAATATCTACAATTCTAAAGTGGTACCACTAATATTAGACCTCATTAAAGTGCATTCACAATACTGTTAAAATGGCACACAGATCAATAAGAAGGAAACCAGCAATAGAGAGAGGAGAGATAACAGAGGGTTGAAACAGTAGGCAGAATACTGGCCCCTACCACTGGACACAGTTCTGTGTGGAGATCCCCCCACCTGGGCAACCTGTAAAATAAAGAGATATAACACCAGCCCAGTCCATATATTGTTCAATAGTCTATTTCTCTCCTATAATGTTTTTACCCCCCCAATGTACCTGGTGGAGTCGAGTTCTTCGAAGAGGCGTCGACAGATCCTTCTTGAATGACCCCCTTTAAAGCAGGAGTCACGGATCGTCGAGAGGCGTCGAGAAGCGTCGAGGAACTCGGTGTTCGGTGTCGGGGAATCGACGGCCCTTCTTGAATGCCTTCCCTTTCAAGCGGGAGACACGGGGCGTCGAACGTCCGACAACAAACAAGGTAGAACGGCGTCGATGAGGCGGCAGGCTTCGATCCGAGCGGTGCTCGTCGGCGTCGAGACGTCGGCGTCCTGCGAGGAAGAGGCGTGCGGGGCACCTCGGCGACACTAGTTCTGGACCGCAAAGATTGTGGGTGACGGTGGCCCAGCAAGGGCGTCGAGTCGCTCGAGTCTTTGGGGTCGTGAGGTGGCGGGAAACCCACCGGCGGATTCTCCTCGGCGCGTTGGTCGTCCTCGACTTTCTCCGGCGGGACAAAGCGGCCGACGATGCGGACGAGGGAGTCCTTCAAGGCAAATGTTCTTAGGCAAGGAGCGGACGGCTCCGGTCGTCGGCGGCACGGCGTCAAGTGGTTCCCACGGCTGGGCAACACAACTTCGACGGGCCTCCAGCGGTTACACAGACCTGCGAACCCTGGTCGACGGCAATGGACTTCGACGGCGTCGATGTCCGGGTGCTTCACTTCGATCTCCTCGGCGGTCCCGTCTCGGGTCGGCAGCCTTTCGAGGGTCTGACTTCCAGGGCGCTTCGGCGAAGATTCAGCGGTGCTCGATGGTCCCTCGGAGCACGGGAAGAGGGCGCCTAGCCAGGTCCTCTCTCGGGTCAGTCCTCGACGATTTCGACAACCTTCAGTTTCTGTCGAAGCAAATGCCACAGCAAGTCTTCTTCTTCCAGCTGGACGTCGAGGATCAGCAAATCCAGTTACTCTTGAGTGGAGACTCAGCTTCTGAATGCTTCTGAACAATTTCCAGTGGTGAGAGGTCCCCAGATATACTATTCTGTCTCTCATCCACACTGCTGGCACACACACAGCAGCCAATCACACAGAAGGGCATTCATGCAGTCAGTCAGCCAATCAGGCACACAGTGCATTCAGGCCACACTCCTCCCTTTCAGACACTCACAACAAGGAATGTGGATTGGGACAAGTACCCAGCCATTCAACACTACACACTGCATTCAGGCCAGTTTCGGGCAGGGCTGTCTCAGTCTTTGTCTCACATGCCAGAAACCAGACAACCACAACAAGAAGTGTATATTGGTCACACACTCCATTCACCCAGGTCCCACCCACAGGAGGTACCCACAACATACAGTCAAAGGGAAGGCTCCAGTCAGTCTAGCTGGGCCTTCACAACAACACCATATATGGAACTTCCACCCAACAGCCAGTCAGGGGGAAGGGACAGAGTCAGGGCTTCCCAGGACTTTGGGAAAAACAAGACAACAGGCAATAGAAAGCAAGAGGCCACAGGGGCCATCTTGTTTTCTATCAGGAATCAACTGATCCCAATGGCAGGGCCTGGGTATCCCAAAATGGAGGACACCCAGAGCACCTGTCCAATTCAGCATGGAGCTGCCACCAGCCCATACCCTGCTCTGTGGGCCACCCACAGGTGCCCAAAAACATACACTAGGGGCACAGGGTTGTACCCCTACCCAGGGGTGCCATAAGGGTATCCCATGGGTCTGTTCACCAAACCAAAAGAGAGAGCTGCACTGCCAGGAGTCGCAAATGGACTCCTGGGCAGAAAACATAACAGAACACACGATAAAAACAGAAAAAGGACAAGGATTCAGAGGCCCTGTCCCTCAGATGCATTTCCGGCATCACAGTCGCCCCCCCCAGACTGAGGTGGAGGGTGCCTAATCTCCCACGGGATAGACACCCTCATCCAGACGGTCAACATACCTTCTGGAAAGGCCATCTGCATTATCGTGACTCTTCCCTGGTCTGTGCTCTATGGTGAAGTCTAGCCCTTGTAGGCTAATCGACCACCTGAGCAATTTCGGATTCTCACCCTTCATCTGCATAAGCCACTTCAGGGGCTTATGATCTGTTTGGACCTTGAAGGTGGACCCCGTAAGGTAGGGCCTAAAACGCCTAAGGCTCCAAACTATACTAAAACATTCCTTTTCAACAGTAGCCCACCTAAGTTCTCTACCCTTGAGTTGTCTACTGATGAATATGATAGGATGTTCTCTCCCTTTGTCATCTAACTGGGACAAGACAGCTCCAATTCCGGTGTCGCAGGCATCCGTCTGGACGATAAAGGGTCGGCTGTAGTCAGGCGCACACAACACAGGTGCCCTACACAGACTTTCTTTCAAGCCATCAAAGGCCCTCTGACAGTCTTCAGTCCAATTAACCTTCCTAGGCTGTTTGGGCGAAGTTAGAGCTGTCAGGGGTGCAGCTATGGTTCCATAGTCTGCCATGAAATTGCGATAGTACCCAGTGAGGCCCAAAAAGGCTCTCACCTGGGTTTGAGTAGTGGGAGTCTCCCAGTTCTGTACGTCCTGTACTTTACTGGAGAGAGGTTGGATTTGACCCCCTCCTACCTCATGACCAAGATAGGTAACTTTCCCCTGAGCTATCTGGCACTTGGTGGCCTTGATAGTGAGGTTAGCCCTTTTCAAGGCCTGCAACACCTTATCCAGATGTGTCAAATGCTCTTCCCAGGTGGAACTGTAGACGGCAATGTCGTCTAAGTAAGCCACACAAAAGGCTTCCAGCCCACTGAGCGCATGGTTGACCAATCTCTGGAAGGTGGCAGGGGCATTCTTCAACCCAAAGGGCATGACCCTAAACTGGTAGAGTCCCTCAGGTGTTGAGAAGGCCGTCTTTTCCTTGGCATGGTCCGTCAGAGCTATTTGCCAATAGCCTGAGGTAAGGTCAAAGGTGCTCACAAACTTGGCAGCACCTATGGTGTCCACGAGCTCATCAGCCCTGGGCAATGGGTGCGCGTCAGTTTTGGTGACGGCATTGACTCCTCGGTAGTCCACACAGAACCTCCAATCTTTGGTACCCGCCTGGGAACTTGCCTTGGGGACAAGGACCACTGGACTGGACCAGGGACTGGTTGAGGGTTCAATAACACCCAGATCCAACATCTTGGCGACCTCAGCCTGGATGTGGTTTTTGACGGTATCTGACATACGATAGCTCCTGCTCTTGACAGGCACACTGTCACCAGTGTCAATTTCGTGCTTACACCACGGTGTAAGGCCCGGTGTCAGTGAAAACAGAGAGGCATACTGCTGGAGCAAAGCCCTGCAGGCCCTCTGCTGCTCTGTTGTCAAATCGGGAGAGAGTTGTACTCCCTCCACTGAGCCATCCTGAGGGTTGCTATGCAGCAAATCAGGAAGGGGCTCACTCTCATCCTCTTCTTGCCCTGAAGCTAGCAAGAGACATGAGACCTCTGCTCGCCTGTGGAAAGGCTTGAGCCTGTTGACATGGAATACCTGGGGGGCTACCCCAGAGGCTCCCATGTCAACCAGATAATTGACTTCGCCCATCTTGGAGATGATCCTGAAGGGTCCAGTCCACTTGTCTGCCAAAGCTCTAGGCTTGGTAGGCTCCATCACAAGGATTTCCTGTCCCGGAGTCCAATCCACTTGCGAAGCTTTAAGGTCATGCCAGTACTTGTTCAATTCCTGGCTGGCCTTGAGATTTGCTGTTGCCTGACCCATCATTTGTGTCATCCTCCGCCTGAGGCCTAACACATAGTCCCCCACTTGCTTGGCGGGACCTGGAGGGGTGGCTTCCAAGCCTTCTCGGATCAAGGCGAGGGGCCCCCTCACGGGATGTCCAAAGAGTAACTCAAAGGGGCTGAAACCAACACCCTCTTGAGGTACCTCTCTGTAAGCAAACAGCAGGCATGGCAGGAGGAGATCCCATTTCCTCCTTAGGGGTTCTTCCAAAGCCCCTAGCATGCCCTTGAGAGTTTTATTAAATCTCTCAACCAGACCATTGGTCTGGGGGTGGTAAGAGGTGGAGAACTTGTAGGTTACCCCGCACTCTTTCCACATGGTTTTCATGTAACTAGACATGAAGTTGGATCCTCTGTCAGAGACAACCTCCTTGGGGAATCCAACACGGGTGAAAATGCCCAGGAGAGCCCTGGCAACCACCTTGGCAGTAACAGTCCGAAGGGGTATGGCCTCAGGGTACCTGGTGGCATGATCTACCAAGACCAGGATGAACCGATGTCCACCTGAAGTGGGAGGGTCAAGGGGACCGACGATGTCGATGCCCACCCTCTCAAATGGTGTGCCAACCACTGGTAATGGCTGCAGTGGGGCAATGACCCTGCCTCCAGTCTTGCCAGACAACTGACAAGTGGGGCAGGTCCTGCAGTGGGACTCCACCTCTACTCCCATCCGTGGCCAGTAGAAATGGGCAGAGAGCCTCTGCTTAGTCTTCTTAGTCCCAAGATGACCAGCCAAGGGCACCTCATGCGCCAACTGCAGTAGGAAGGGCCTGTAAACCTGGGGTACCACCAACCTCTTGCGGGCACCAGGTTCAGGCTTAGTGGGCTCACTAACAAGGAGCTCACCCTCCCAATAAATCCGGAATGTCTTAGGCACTTCTCCTTGTGCCTGGGATAGGGCCTGTTTCCTCAGTCCCTCGAGAGAGTGGCACTCTCTCTGTCCCTTACAGAAGTCTGCCCGGGAGGGTCCCCCTTCAGCTAACAAGCATTGAAGGTCGGGATGATCCTCCGGGTTGAGAACCTCTCCCACAGGAGAGTCTTCTGTATCTTCTCCCACAGGAGTTGAGTTTGGGTTTTCCACTGGACCCAGCCCGTCCGGAGCATGGATCCCAATGGGTGCTGTCGGAACAGCAGGAAGAGATGGTGTTCCCCCCACAGAGGTGGCCTTCTTGGTCTTCCTTCTTCTTGCCTTAGGCCTCGCCTTTGGCTCGGGTACCGGACTCACAGCCTGACCCGGTGTCACCTGTGACCTAGTGACTGCAGCAGCAGTCATGGGAAGACCATCCGAGATCAACCCCAACTCTACTAGATCATTTCCTAACAGAATGTTAGCAGGGACATTGTCCTGAACCAGGACAGGAAGCTTTGCTGTCTTGTCTCCAATCATGAGTGTGACTAGGGCTACAGGCGATAATTTGGGAGGCCCACCAGCTAACCTGGTGGTTCTCAGAGGAGCACCTACATAGTCCTCTGGCTTGAGCAGGGTCCTGTCCACCACTGTCATGCTTGCCCCAGTGTCTCTCAAACCAGTAGAAGGCTGGCCATTCAAGAGGACACTTCTCAAAAACCTACGGGTGTTCTGTGGGATAGTCGCCAGTACTTCTGCGTACTGGTCCCAGGCCCCAAGGGACACTAAGGAAATCTCTACCGGAGCACCAAATGTGATTCCTGTAGAGGAGGGGAGGACAGTGGCCTCCACCTCAGACACGGGGTAAGGGTAGGTCAGGCTGACAGCCTGTACTCCAAGTGCCTTACCTTTACACTTGGGGTCACCCCTTTTGTGATCCAGAGCCCCACAATCCCAACAAGTGCCAGGAGTGCGGGGTACGGTACTGGAACCACTGGGAACCTGCTTTGCAGCAGGTGGACCACTACTCTTATTCCCACCCACAGAGGACTTATCCCCACTAGATTTTTGGGTCTTAGGAGAGGAAGGTTTTGGTTTACCCGACTGTGACTGCTTTTGGGACTCCTCAGCTTTCTGAGAGGCCCCCTTTTCTTTGTCCTTGTCCTTCCCACTGGAGTCCTTAGGGGACACCCGGTGGGAGACCCACTTGTCAGCCAACCTAGCCAGCTTAAAGGGGTCCAAAATGTTCTGGTCAGCCACATACTGACGCAGCTCTGGTGAACAGGCTTCAGAAAAATGCTCAAAAAACAAGAGGTGGGACAACTCAACAAAAGTTTTCACCTTGTAACCATCAATCCACCCCATCATGTTCATGTGCGCAGTACTCACCCAGTCAACCCAAGACACATTCTCTCTCTTCTTAAAATCCCTGAACCTTTTAAGGTATTGGGTAGGTGTCTTGCCAAACTTGGCAATCAAAGCAGACTTCATACACTCATACTGACCCCTTTCTTCCACACTCAGCTTCAGAATACAGTCATATCCAGTTTGAGGCACTCTGCTTAACAAACACTTAGCCCAATCTCTTTTATCTACATCATGAATTGCACAAGCCATTTCAAACGCTTCAATCCATTGGAGGATATCTGAACCCTCCACAAACACACCAACCAAATCTTTCATAAACTTGGTGGCTGGGGACCTGCCACTCTCAATTGGTCTAGCTGAAGTCTCCACTCGAGCTTTCTCTAACTGGATTCTCTGACATTCAGTGTCCTTTTCTTTGAGCGCAAGATCCCTATTCTTGAGTTCCACTTGCTGTGCCAGCTCCTCTTTCTTAAGTTCAGCTTCTATTTCCAACTTGCGATATTCAAAGGCCAATTTCATCCTTAATAACTCAAGTTCCATGGAATTGCTGGGGTTTGGAACAGAGGCAGCAGGAATGGTGGCATTCCCAGAAACAGATTCAGTGACAACCCCAGGGGCAGAGTCCTCACTGGTTGCATCCCCCACTTCATCAAGAGTTTCACCATCAGTCTGGTAATCCACCAGGGCAGCTATCAGCTCAGCCCTAGACTTATCCACAAAGTCTAACTCCCTGGCTTCACAAGCACTCTGGAGAGCCTCTAAGCTCATCCGAGTCAATTTACCATTTGCAATGGACTCCATTGCTTGTAATGCAGTTATTCGGAACACACCCGAACCTTAATCTAATAAAAGTGCGGATATTTTGTAAGTGGCACGGTTATACACTGAGTCTTAAAACCATAAGCATCCCACCGCTGCCACCAGCTTGTAAAGACTGGTAGGGGGGTCTGTACTTCCGCTCTCTATATGGTAGAGGGGAGGCACAGAGGACCCCAGCCAAGATTCTCTAATATGGTAACGATGGACGAGCAATCAAGGCCTAGCTTCTCAGGAGGTGATGCAGGCTGGTTCTTAAGTACAGTGTATCCCCAAGCCCCCACAAAGGAATGTCCACACACTGTATTACTGAAAACACAGTCTTTATATAATTAATATTCAAGGGTTATGTACACTTATCACAATAACGCACTTTGTGCTCAGGAAAATCAGCAATGGTAAATATCTACAATTCTAAAGTGGTACCACTAATATTAGACCTCATTAAAGTGCATTCACAATACTGTTAAAATGGCACACAGATCAATAAGAAGGAAACCAGCAATAGAGAGAGGAGAGATAACAGAGGGTTGAAACAGTAGGCAGAATACTGGCCCCTACCACTGGACACAGTTCTGTGTGGAGATCCCCCCACCTGGGCAACCTGTAAAATAAAGAGATATAACACCAGCCCAGTCCATATATTGTTCAATAGTCTATTTCTCTCCTATAATGTTTTTACCCCCCCAATGTACCTGGTGGAGTCGAGTTCTTCGAAGAGGCGTCGACAGATCCTTCTTGAATGACCCCCTTTAAAGCAGGAGTCACGGATCGTCGAGAGGCGTCGAGAAGCGTCGAGGAACTCGGTGTTCGGTGTCGGGGAATCGACGGCCCTTCTTGAATGCCTTCCCTTTCAAGCGGGAGACACGGGGCGTCGAACGTCCGACAACAAACAAGGTAGAACGGCGTCGATGAGGCGGCAGGCTTCGATCCGAGCGGTGCTCGTCGGCGTCGAGACGTCGGCGTCCTGCGAGGAAGAGGCGTGCGGGGCACCTCGGCGACACTAGTTCTGGACCGCAAAGATTGTGGGTGACGGTGGCCCAGCAAGGGCGTCGAGTCGCTCGAGTCTTTGGGGTCGTGAGGTGGCGGGAAACCCACCGGCGGATTCTCCTCGGCGCGTTGGTCGTCCTCGACTTTCTCCGGCGGGACAAAGCGGCCGACGATGCGGACGAGGGAGTCCTTCAAGGCAAATGTTCTTAGGCAAGGAGCGGACGGCTCCGGTCGTCGGCGGCACGGCGTCAAGTGGTTCCCACGGCTGGGCAACACAACTTCGACGGGCCTCCAGCGGTTACACAGACCTGCGAACCCTGGTCGACGGCAATGGACTTCGACGGCGTCGATGTCCGGGTGCTTCACTTCGATCTCCTCGGCGGTCCCGTCTCGGGTCGGCAGCCTTTCGAGGGTCTGACTTCCAGGGCGCTTCGGCGAAGATTCAGCGGTGCTCGATGGTCCCTCGGAGCACGGGAAGAGGGCGCCTAGCCAGGTCCTCTCTCGGGTCAGTCCTCGACGATTTCGACAACCTTCAGTTTCTGTCGAAGCAAATGCCACAGCAAGTCTTCTTCTTCCAGCTGGACGTCGAGGATCAGCAAATCCAGTTACTCTTGAGTGGAGACTCAGCTTCTGAATGCTTCTGAACAATTTCCAGTGGTGAGAGGTCCCCAGATATACTATTCTGTCTCTCATCCACACTGCTGGCACACACACAGCAGCCAATCACACAGAAGGGCATTCATGCAGTCAGTCAGCCAATCAGGCACACAGTGCATTCAGGCCACACTCCTCCCTTTCAGACACTCACAACAAGGAATGTGGATTGGGACAAGTACCCAGCCATTCAACACTACACACTGCATTCAGGCCAGTTTCGGGCAGGGCTGTCTCAGTCTTTGTCTCACATGCCAGAAACCAGACAACCACAACAAGAAGTGTATATTGGTCACACACTCCATTCACCCAGGTCCCACCCACAGGAGGTACCCACAACATACAGTCAAAGGGAAGGCTCCAGTCAGTCTAGCTGGGCCTTCACAACAACACCATATATGGAACTTCCACCCAACAGCCAGTCAGGGGGAAGGGACAGAGTCAGGGCTTCCCAGGACTTTGGGAAAAACAAGACAACAGGCAATAGAAAGCAAGAGGCCACAGGGGCCATCTTGTTTTCTATCAGGAATCAACTGATCCCAATGGCAGGGCCTGGGTATCCCAAAATGGAGGACACCCAGAGCACCTGTCCAATTCAGCATGGAGCTGCCACCAGCCCATACCCTGCTCTGTGGGCCACCCACAGGTGCCCAAAAACATACACTAGGGGCACAGGGTTGTACCCCTACCCAGGGGTGCCATAAGGGTATCCCATGGGTCTGTTCACCAAACCAAAAGAGAGAGCTGCACTGCCAGGAGTCGCAAATGGACTCCTGGGCAGAAAACATAACAGAACACACGATAAAAACAGAAAAAGGACAAGGATTCAGAGGCCCTGTCCCTCAGATGCATTTCCGGCATCACAGTTGTCTTTTACCTCAGCCACACAATTAACTAAGCACTGCTGAGGCGGTCGCTCTTTTTCCACACAGGGGACACATAGGAGATCCGAGTTTGGCATAGAACTAGTACCCCCCAAAATCCCTCTATATACACATATCAACAATTTCTTTTGGTCCGAATTGGTCTTCTACCTTGCAAGTGATGTTATGTTTAAAAAAATCTAGCCACATTTTGTGCTCATCAGTTGTGGAAGATACGGTAAAACTGTCCAATAGTGCCTCAAGTTTTGATTGTACTTTTGCACTTTGAGCCCTACGAATGCACCATTACAATGTCTATGAAAAATGTTTACCACTGCGCATGCACTGAAGAGCTGTGAACATGTATGTCCAATAAGGTTCATAATCTGTTGTCCTACTGACATGAGCTTTAAACCATCAGTGTTTGTGCTTTTCTTTTTACATTTTCTCTTTTACACTGTCAAAAGCCTGTCGTGTGCTTTGATAACCATGTTAAAGTTTGTGGCAAAACATCCGATGTGTCTTGGAAATTACAATCATGTATGTATGCAATGTTGATTAGAGGTACACACTGTTTATTCATCAAGGTTTTTATGTGGTTGATACAAAAATATATGTCTTCCATAACACTACACGGGCGTCCACATAGTCTCCATTTTATCTCATTTTGCCTTAACAACATACGACAAGCCGACCGAGATACGGGTCTATTTCGGCACTGAGCGGTAACTGAGAGTATCTCTCTCTCTCTCATTCTCTCTCTATGTTAGACAACACTCTTGCACTCAGCACCAGATTTAGCACGCGCATTGCGCTCAGTACTGCAATTTTGCACACCTGATTCGTGTGCACTTTACTGTGTGCACTGGGCTCTTGGTAGTATGCACACCCGTTTTGGGTGCAGGTCCCTTGTGATCATCGCGCTTCGTTTACCTTTTTTTGACAAGCGTACGCGCTTATGGCACAGAATTAAAAAATATATCTTGTTGCAGCACTTTTTTTCTAAACTGCTGCTTGTGTCATGCCACTCACTCTGCCAGCCTGCCCTTCCTCCCCCGTGGCATCTTTCCATTAGCTACACGTCAAATGACGCGCTAACAGGGGAGCGTCATGGCCCATCCAATCAGGTTTTCCCGCGGGTATGCTTACCCGGAGTTTCCATGGCCAAGGTTTCACTTTCTCGGCAGCTCTCGCATTTGGAGAAGCAGTGCAGCCCCAGACGCACGCTGAAAACCTTTGCAAGTAAGTCTCACGACATGTGCTTTGCTTGTGCCACGACCCAGGGGAAGTCTATTATGCTTCCTAGTCAGTATACCCTGATCAGGCACAGCTTTTTACACCGAGTTATGTTACTTGCTCACATGCGCCTCAACAACTTAGTTATCTCACGGACATGCTCGTTTTTCTTTATACACAGATTTTGTCACATATGGACATCCTGGGTTACCAGCCGCCATGCACAGTGGGTGTCTCCACCATTTCCACTAGAGATGACACTACTTACCGCCTGAGGTAAGTTTTTACCTAAATTCCATTTATTCGTATGTGGAACCAGGATCTGGATAGAACCCTTATAGATCCTATCATGTCGTTACAGGTACATTTGTGTTCCCTCATTGGCTCACTTATTGCCGTACAGATATCTATACTCCTAATGGATATTTCCTCTTATCCCTGTACTGGATAAACCATCGGTAAGAACTAAACTCCACATTTCGTGGAGTTTTTCCTTTCTGTTTTAATGAAGCATCCTTATGGAGCTTAGTGAATCACCATTTTATTTCTAGGTCACTCCCTTACTCATCACACTCCATTTGTTATTTATAGATAGAGATCCCGGGACAACCATTCACTCCATCACACGTCCTGATGAAGGCCTGCTCACAAAGCTGCATCTGACAGCTCATTCCTAGGCCGGAACACCTTTGTGTCGACGACTATACCATCTGAACATTGCACAGCTCAAGCATTGTTGTTGTTTTTTATGACATGTCCATGAAATTGAGTTTATGTTCATTCTGTAACTGTACAATTGAAATAATTGACCAATTTTGGCAGTTTTCTGTTTTATTGTTACATTGAAATCCAGCTCTTTTCACTGGATTATACGTACTTGCATTGTCTACTAATCAGTCCTGGGTGCTCTATCCCCACTATCTTTTGTCAAATATTATTAAATACATTCAGTCCAAAAATACATTACTAGTGACTGTTGTATGTGTCAATATTTTGGTTTGGTGTGACCTCTCACCCTGAAATTTTGGTTTTGTTTACTCAGTGCCTGGCAAGTGCCTTTCACATGCATGCACAAAAGCCCAAACTGTTTGCATTGCCAATGCTTGTTTTACATGGTCTGTAAAAGCAGTCTCTGACCAACAGGAGGGTTGGTATGATGGTGAGTGCAGGAAGCAAAGGCCACACTAAACTGACAATATAGAATAGATCCAAAAAAACTGAAATGAGTATGAGATCGTAGTCAAACAAAAGAACAAGTTGAAGACACTAGAAAATTGGGAAGTACTTATTAAGGCGGCAAATGAGATGGATGCCAAGAAATTCTGGAAACACATTAGTCTCGGAAAACAGGATAATAAGAACCCCTACAAAGTGCAATCACAGAAAGTGCCTGGCCTACTGTCAGGCTTCGGGTCGATGGCACCTCTAGTATTCGTCTCTTCCTCCCCCTCCTCCTCACCTGTGTGGTCGCTGCAGTCTGGACTGATGGATCTCCGGGTCCAGTAGTCTTTTCCTCTCTTTGTAGATCGACCGCGTCTCCCACGAGACAAAGCCACAGCGGAGGCCAGGTAAAGGCACCCCGCTGGGACTCCAGTCCCGGGAGGGACAACTAGGGGAAAAAGCCACAAGCGGCAGAAAAAACCCCTGCTACAGGCACCGAAGTCCTGATGGAAGCTGAGCTCCGTGGGAAGTTGCTCGAGAGGAAATACCGGCTACAGGATGCGAAGCCGACCGGGAGAGGAGAGAGGTAAGCAATGCTGGGCAAGGCGCCGAGGGGCACGGCAGGGGGAGGGAAGAAGAGTACAAAGAGTGAAAACCAGAAACGAGGAGGCAGAGCAGAACTAGAGAGAAGGAGAGCGTACACAACAGCGGCAGCGAAGAGAACAGCTGACGGAAAGGGTTGCAACGCGAAGCGCTGAAAGAAGGCGGGGCCTAAATAGGAAGCATGAGCCAAGGGAAAAGACTAGACCGCGCTATGCGCTCGGCTATGGTAAACCCGGGTCCTTGGCCAGAGATGCCAGGAAGGAACGCGGCGCGTGACAGTATGCCCCCCCCAAAACTGAGAACCCCCGGGCTTCCCTGGATGCCCCCTATGAAACCTCCAGAGGAGGATGGGGGCGTGGATATGAGAGACAGGCTCCCAGGAGTCTTCAGGACTGGAGTAACCCTTCCAATGGACAAGGTATTCTAAGCGACCCCTGTGATACCTGGAATCTCGAATGCTTGAGACCTCATATTCCTCGTTAATGTTCCTGGGTACAGGAACGGGAGAGGTACTGGCAACCCGGGAATTATCCGCACTCCTCAGTAAGGAGGCATGAAAAACAGGGTGAACCCGCTTCAAGGAAGGAGGTAGGTTAAGGCGAAAGGTCACTGGGTTTATTCTGGCTGCGATGGAAAAGGGGCCCAGGAACCGTGGAGACAGTTTGGAGGGGCGAGACCAGCGTGGGAGGAATTTGGTGGAAAGCCACACCTTGGAACCCACCTTCCAATCGGGGACATCCCGACGGTGCCTATCAGCTTGTTGTTTGTACCCCCGGAGACTCTCAGATAAGCTTAATGAAGCTGTTCTCTGGGCTTCCTTCAGCCGAGACAACACATCTTCCACGTGTGGCAGTGAGGAATGGACAGGCGAGCGAGGGATTATAGAACGAGGGTGATAACCATAGGAACAGAAGAAAGGCGACATCTTAATGGCCGAATGTCTGGAATTATTATATGCAAACTCGGCTGTGGGCAGCAAAGCCACCCAATTATCTTGTTCAGCATTGATATAAGACCGCAGATATTGTTCCAGAGTCGAATTTAACCTCTCTGTTTGCCCGTTCGTCTGCGGGTGGTAACCTGATGACAAAGCCCTCTCGATGCCTAGATTTTTACATAAGGACTTCCAGAACCGGGACACAAATTGGCTCCCGCGGTCCGACACAATCTTGTCCGGGAGACCGTGAAGACGAAAAATGTCCCTGACGAAAACCTGAGCCATGGTTTCTGCAGTGGGCAGTCCCGAGAGTGGTGAAAAATTAGCTATTTTGGTGAAAGAGTCTATAGTAACAAGGATACAGGAACAGCCTTGTGAGAGCGGTAGATCCACAATAAAGTCGGTTGAAATATGGCTCCAGGGATGAGTAGGCACTTCTTCTTGTTGCAAGAGGCCCACCGGTTTTTGAGTACAACATTTGCTTTGTTTACAAATGGCACAGGTCTGAACGAATCGCCTGACATCCTTAGTAAGATGGGGCCAGTAGAAAGTCCTTTGGACTAGCTCCAGAGTGTTAGTTTGCCCCTGTGTCCGGCTGTTTCGTGATCATGGCACCACGAAAGGACCTTGTTTTGAAGTTCCTTAGAAGGTATCCACAGCTGGTGTCCCTTAAACATGAAACCATCCCTCTTGATTAGGCCAATCGGTTCTTGGTGACCAACTGTTGCTTCCTTGACTTGCTGCAAGAAAGAAGAAAGGGTGCTCACGATCTTGTTTCTAGGAAACATCCTCTCCAGAGAGCCAGTGAGATGCTTAGAGACGTACGTCTTCCTGGAGAGGGCATCAGCCAATGTGTTTTGACTTCCAGGTATGTAAGTAAATGAAATCATATTCAGAAAAGAAATGTGCCCAACGGGCTTGTCTGGAGTTAATACAATCCATAGATTGTAGCACCTGTAGGTTTTTGTGATCGGTTCTTATGATAAAAGGATAGGTGTTACCTTGGAGCAGATGTCTCCATTCCTCACATGCCTTTTTCATAGCTAATAGTTCTTTCTCTATAACAGAATAGTTGCGCTGACTCTCGGTAAGCGTCTTTGACAGATAGGCCACCGGATGTTCTACGCCTTGGTGATCTTGAAGAAGAACTGCCCCTATGGCGGCGGACGAAGCATCGGTCTCTAGAATAAATTCCTTAGTCTGATCAGGCTGCCGTAGAATGGGTGCTTGGCAGAACTGCTCCTTGAGATGACGAAAACTATCCTCAGCCTTTGAATTCCAAGTGAACGGTCCGGAGGATTTCTTCAACAGGTTGGTAATGGGTAAAACAATGTTCGAGAAACCTGCTATGAACCGCCGGTAAAAGTTGGCTAGACCCAAGAATCTCTGTACCTCTTTTACTGAGGTAGGGGCCGGCCAGTGAAGGATGGCATCTACCTTGCTCTTATCCATCTGTATCCCATGAGGTGACAGAATAAATCCCAGATAGGGAACAGAAGAGACCCCAAAAAGGCATTTCTCTCTCTTAGCCAAAAGATGGTTACATTTGGGTCGAGTCAGCACTTCGGTAAGATGTTTGGTATGGTCAAGCAAGTTATTGGAGAAGACCAAGATATCGTCGAGATAAACAACCACTGAAATAAACAAGAGGTCGGAGAACATGCGGTCCATAAATCTTTGGAAGACAGTCGGTGCATTTACAAGCCCAAATGGCATTACATGGTATTGGAAGAGGCCAAAAGGTGTCCTGAATGCAGCCTTCCATTCGTCCCCCTTCTTAATGCGGAGAAGGTGGTAGGCGTTCCGTAAGTCTAATTTGGAGAATATTGTAGCACCTTGGACGGCAGCTAGTATATCTGGGATCAGAGGCATGGGGTAGCGGTCCTTCTTAGTTACTTTATTAAGACCTCTGTAGTCGATACACGGTTGCAGATCAGTGGAACCCCTCTTGGGAATAAAAAACAGTGGGGCTCCAGCAGGTGATTTGGACGGCCGGATGAGACCGTTACAAAGATTGTCATCCAAATATTTCCTCAAGACATCCTTCTCCTTCACCGATAGCGCAAACATCTTACCGAAGGGTACCAAAGCATTAGGTGTCAGGTCTATGGGACAATCTTCAGGTCTATGGGGGGGTAACTCCAAAGGAGAAGAGTCAGCAAAGACTGCATCAAAATCCTCCAGGATCTGCGAAATTGTATGGACTCCAACTGTAGCAGCAGGCTTACTAGAATACGTATTCACTGTTTGGTAACTGACGCCCTGCAAGCACTGTCTTTGGCAGTAGGTAGAGGAGAAATCTAGACGGTTGGAGGCCCAATCAATGTAGGGATTATGCTGGCGGAGCCAATGAATACCCAAAATGAGAGGGAAATGAGCTGCTCGAATGATGTCAAATGTTATACTCTCAGAGTGTTGGTGGATGGTGAGCAATAATGGTTCTGTAGATTGGGTAATAAGGCCAGAGCACAGCGGTTTGCCGTCCACGCCCTCCACCTTCTGTCCCTCCAGTCGGTCTATGCGCTTAACTCCCACTTGATTGACCCATAGAGTGTCAGCAAAGTTTCCGGCGGCTCCACAGTCCAGGAGAGCCAAAGCCTCAATCTGGTTCTCCCTGATGGTAATGTGTACAGTGATGACCATGAGGCGAGAATCTTGGGAGGAGTCAGATGATCCGATTGACATGGTAACATAGGGACTATACAGCACCCCTCGACATCCCGTCCCTTCTAGGATCGAGGGTGTTCGTTTTCCGACTGTTTGGAAGATAATTCAGGACAATTCCTTACAGAGTGTCGGTCTGATCCACAATAAACACATAGGCCTTGCTCCCTCCTTCTCTTCCTTTCTTCGGGAGTAAGAGAGCGGCGTGTAGCACCTATCTGCATTGGTTCTTCAGTTTGTTTGGATGAAGTAGGAGGAGGAGGGGGTCCCCCAGGGAAGAAAGATCGGCTTTGTCGTTTCTCTTGTCTTCTTTCAATCATACGAAATTCAATCTGAAGGGCAGCTGTCATTAAAGCAGCTAGTGATTCGGGGCGAGGAGAGCGGGCCAATTCGTCTTTTAGATCTTCTCTAAGACCTCGCCGGAACAAAATTATCTGAGACTGTTCCGACCAGCCAGTCTCCAAGGCCAGCCTTTTAAACGTTGAAATATATCACTGCACATCAGAGGATCCCTGTCGAACATCCAGCAGGTCTTCCCCTGCAGACATGGCGACTTCAGGTCTTTCAAAAGTACTCTTGAGAAGTCCCAAAAAGGCCCCATAGTCCTGTAGCACAGGATCAGAACTGGTTACCAGAGGAGTAGCCCAGGCTAGGGCATTACCTGACATATTAGAAATCATAAAGCCGACCTTGGCCTGGTCGAAGGTATAGGAGCGGGGCCTAAAAGTAAAATATACTGTGCAGGCATCTAGAAACTCTCTCAACCTTTTCGATGAGCCCTCGAACTTGCCCGAAGAGAGAGCCATGGGAGGCAGATCTATGGAAGGTGGCTCCCGGGAGGCTATCAGCTGTTTCATAAGGGTGTTCTCGGCTTTCATATTTTGCATCTCCAATGAGAGATTCTGGACGGTGTCCAGTCATAATATCGAATAGAAAATTTCGAATGGCAAAAAAGTCGAATCAAAAATGTCGAAAAAAAAAATGTCGAATTATTTTTTTTTTCGATATTTTTTTTTGGGCTCTAGTTTATATAAAAAAAATAGGTAAAAACAAAAAAAAAAAAGAAAAAACAGGGGTTGGGGGGGAACCCCCCCATTTCGAAAAAAAAACGTCATAAAAAATAAATTCGACATTATTTTTTTCGACATTTTTTTTTCGACTTTTTGACTTTCGAAATTTTTGATTTCGAAATTATGTCTATAAACCATTCTGGACCGCTGCCACCAGTTCCTGTACCTGCTCAGGGGTGGCCATTGTAGATTGTGGGCGTTGCAAACTGTCAGGCTTCGGGTCGATGGCACCTCTAGTATTCGTCTCTTCCTCCCCCTCCTCCTCACCTGTGTGGTCGCTGCAGTCTGGACTGATGGATCTCCGGGTCCAGTAGTCTTTTCCTCTCTTTGTAGGTCGACCGCGTCTCCCACGAGACGAAGCCACAGCGGAGGCCAGGTAAAGGCACCCCGCTGGGACTCCAGTCCCGGGAGGGACAACTAGGGGAAAAATCCGCAAGCGGCAGAAAAAACCCCTGCTGCAGGCACCGGAGTCCTGATGGAAGCTGAGCTCCGTGGGAAGTTGCTCGAGAGGAAATACCGGCTACAGGATGCGAAGCCGACCAGGAGAGGAGAGAGGTAAGCAATGCTGGGCAAGGCGCCGAGGGGCACGGCAGGGGGAAGGGAAGCAGAGTACAAAGAGTGAAAACCAGAAAAGAGGAGGCAGAGCAGAACTCGAGAGAAGGAGAGCGTACACAACAGCGGCAGCGAAGAGAACAGCTGACGGAAAGGGTTGCAACGCGAAGCGCTGAAAGAAGGCGGGCCTAAATAGGAAGCATGAGCCAAGAGAAAAGACTAGACCGCGCTATGCGCTCGGCTATGGTAAACCCGGGTCCTGGGCTAGAGACGCCAGGAAGGAACACGGCGCGTGACACCTACTGATTTTTCTGCATTATAATCGGAAAATAGAACAGAATTCCAGACAGAGCTACGCAAACTGCGGGAACTCGATTTTGCTAATACCGTGTCCGTAGTAATGACTATGGCAGAGGTAACCGCAGCGATTGCAAATCAAGCCAGGGGCAAAGCTCCTTGCCCTGACCATAGTGTGAGCCCATAGTATGGGCACCATATTTACAGTCTCTATTTAATGCCATTTCTAAAACAGGCAGCATTCCAGAATCATGGCACTCGGACGAAATCGCGCCAATTTTCAAAAAGGGGTGCCAAGGATTCTAAGTAATTACAGTCCATTCTCCCTCTTGGACGCGGATAGTAAAATATATGGGAAAGTTATACAGACAAAACTGGAAAAGTGGGTAAACAATGCAAGTACAATAAGCCATCTCTGAGCTGGCTTTAGAAAAGGTGTAAGTACCATCGACCAGATGTTTAGACTTATCCTCATTCTTGATAAATGTGTCTCAATCAAAGTGGGGCAGATCCATCTGGTCTTTCTAGACCTTAAGGTCGCTTTCGACAGTATCCCAAGGTTGGCACTATGGCAAGCTTTATCGAATAAAAACATCCCTCCGTCACTGCTATAAGCCATAACTGATCTTTATGCTAACACAAGAGCTAAGGTTAGGTTAAAGGTAGGGGGCAAAAGTACCAAACCTTTCCCTGTCGAGAGCGGGGTGAGCTAGGGCTGTATATTGGCCCCTACCCTTTTCAACTTACTTTCTTTTTTAAACTTAAATGTTATTGTCATTTTGTCAAACAATTTGCAGTTACTACATGTATGACTCGTCACAAAACAACCACAATAATAACTGAAAGCACCCCCAAAACACAAGAGATCCTTGCTTGTATAAACAACCAAAAATCAAATACACTTAGCTCAGAATAGTTCAACTCTTTTATTATTATTTTTTTATTTTATTACAGATTTTTTACAAACTTTACAAAAAAGAAAAAAACACAACATTTTCTTCCTCCTCTACAACTTATTTCTCTAGTTCTTTCAATTTTTTGTCCACTTCCTCTAAGAGGAAGGTTAGAGCTACGGTTAGTTTCTCATCTTCAACTGTTTGTACCAGGTTGACTGGGCGAGAACCCACTCTTCACATTGAGTCCTGTGACAATCCTTCAAGTAGCTCTGTGGTTCAAGGGGTGGAACCCCCCATCTCTCCTCCTCCCGAGCCCCAGGACATTCTTCCCCCAACAGCCAAGAGTCCCCTTCCCCGGGCTCCCTTCCCCACTTCTCAAGGCGCTCCCCATTTACAGATCAATGGGCCCCATTACTCATGAAACGTCCTCACATAGTCGTTCACAATAGCTGTTAACTTCTCCATCATTTAGATGTCCCTAGGTTTCTGTTCCCAGAGCGCTCTGTCAGGGGTATCCCTGAACTTCCACGTTTGCACCAGTGCAACCCTATCCACTCGTAGCATTGATTCTCATAATTATGGGTATCTCCTCTCTCCACTCTCCATCAGAGGAACTTCCAATTGGTCCTGGAGAGGGTCTAGTTCTAGAGGGATCCCCGTGATGTCCTTCATCCAGTTAAGTACCTCTGCCCAGCAGGTCTGAATCATTGGGCAACCCCACCACATATGAAACCATGTGACCAGCATTCCTCACGCCCAGGGCAGAGTGGGGAAGTGCCCTGAAACATCTTGGAGAGCTTTACTGGGTCTCTATGCCACCCATGGAGAACTTTAAAGTTGTGCTCAATGGTGGATGTAAACAGATTACCATGGAAGGCAATTAAAAAAATCCTGGATCAAGTCTCCTCTGGGATTTCCCCAGCCAATCCTCCCACCGGTGCTTGAAGTGCTGTCTATTCCCCACCTCAGCCATGATCATTGCCCTATATAATCATGAGAGGATGCCATTCTGACCCTCCACTGAAGCCAGAGCCAACTCAAATAGAGTCAAGTTTCTCGACAAGTTACCTTCCCACTTCCTGTCTGTCAGCAACCCTCTTAACCTTAGGTATTCAAAGATGGACATTGCGTACTGCCCACAACATCGGACAAGGCTTCGTAGGCTATGAAAGTACCCTCAAGAAACAACTGTCCCGCCCTTTCTAACCCTTTGTCTGACGAGATCTGGGAGTGCCGGAACCCCTTCTTTGCCAAGTCTATTGGGGGCCCCCATACCAAGGAAAGCAAGGACAGCTAGAGGATAGGTCGCCGTTAGTCTTAGTATCTACATACCAACCACAGAACCCCTAGGCTAAGGTGTATGGGTTTGCAGCGACACAGGGATCGTCCGTACTGGGGACCAAAAATAATCTCTAATCTTTTTTGTGTGTGCCATGATGCTGTGGAGAAAGGTCCAATAATTACCCATTAAATGTTCCACCAGCACCCTCAACTGGGCCAAACTATAATACGCTTGTTGTCATGCCGGCGCCGCTGGCGCACGCACTGGCAACCATCATGGACTACTTGGTACTCATTTATTCTCCTAATACTCTTTGAACAACTCCTATTCACACCTCCTATTCACGTCTTGGTCTTTAATTTCCATTTGCTCGACTTTGGTTCTTTCTTATTTTATTCAACTAACTACATTTACCATAATGCACCTTGCTACAGTCCTCAATTCCTGGCTATTCCCATTCATCGTTATTGGGACCACAATCCCCAGAAGCCCTAGCAGCCAGTGCTGCTTCCACCTGCTCAGGACCAGAGAGGGAGGAGGCAGATTGTCTTCAGGTGTGCTGCTCCAGGTGCTGTCAAATAGCCTGCCTCAGAACAGGGCAGGGCTGTATATAAGCAGCTGCCTGCAGAAGCACAGTGTCTTGCATCTTGAGTTCTCCCCGCTCCTGTTTGCCTTGACCCTCTACTTGGTATGCTGTTCCTGTTGCTGCATTATCCTGCTTTGATCCAGTGCCCCCCTCTGGGCTCCCTGCCTTGCAGCCTGCCTCACTCCGGCTGCCTACAGTCCTTGTCCTCTGGGCTCCCTGCCTTGCAGCCTGCCTCACTCCGGCTGCCTACAGTCCTTGTTCCTCTGGGCTCCCTACCTTGCAGCCTGCACCTCTTCGCTGCCTACAGCCCTTGTCCTCTGGGCTCCTTCCTTGCAGCCTGCTCCCTCTGCTGACTACAGCCCGTGTCCTCTGGGCTCCCTACCTTGCAGCTTGCAACCTTCTGCTGTCTCCAGCCTTTGTCCTCTGGGCTCCCTACCTTGCAGCCTGCACCTCTTCGCTGCCTACAGCCCTTGTCCTCTGGGCTCCTTCCTTGCAGCCCGTCTCCCTCCGCTGCCTACAGCCCTTGTCCTCTGGGCTCCCTGCCTTGCGGCTTGCTACACTCCTCTGCTTTACAGCCTGTTTTACACTTAGCTGCCTACAGCCCTGCTCCTCTGGGATCCCTACCTTGCGGCCTTATTCTTTTGGGCTCTCTGTCTGTCGCCTACTACTAATCTCTCTCTGTCCTATTCCTCGGGACTCCCTGCCTTGCTGCCTACTACAGTCCTCCACAGTCACTACAGTTTGCCTGCACCTTGTGCCACTCTTGACTGCAGACCTGCTTCCTACTTTGCCGCCCTTCTGTTTTCCTGACTGCTGCTCCCTTGTTCTCTTCCTTGACTCCTCTGTACTCCACCTTAGGTTATCTACTTCAGTCTAACTGCCTTTCCTTCATTTCCTTCTGCTAGATTGCTCATTGACTTCCTTTTCACTGGATATTTCTGTTCTTGTCTTCTCATGTGTCTTATGTAATCCCTTTGTACAGAGCTTGCCCGTTGGTTTCCGGCAGGCAACCTCTGCCCCTTCCCTTGTCGCGTTTTCAGTGTTACAGACACCCACTGCTGTTGTTCCCAGCCATGAGCATACAGCGTGTGCCTCTGTTATAGCAATCTGGGCAGAAGGCTGGAGTTTCCTAAGGTTCGTGGAACACTCTTTCCCATTTCAGCATACACCCCAAGATGGAATCCAGTTTGTTTGTACCTTTGTATCTTTTGGCTCACAGCTACAGTTTCCTACTCTTCTTTCTTGTTGAACTTCCTGCTTTGTGTGCTTATCTGCTACCTTACTTCAGCACAGCCACCCAAAATCTACCGGGGTGCCCTGTGCCACTCTTGACAGAGTGCCATTCCTGACAGAATGCAAGACCCAAAAGATTCTTGTTCCATAGGCAGAAAAGGCACACACAGACCAAAGATGCTTTCTTTTCGGTTCAGGAAACCTCTACAAAAATCTAAAGTTTTCCTAAGGACAGCAAACAAAAACCCTAGTTTAAAAGACAGACTCGTCCTAGTAAACAAAGGTTTACAAGCACAGTACTACACTCACTGGCTCTCTGACGCTTCTATGTATAACTACTATGACATTTGCAACTATGATCCACAGTCTCTACCTGTAGAAGAACTACAGCAAGATAACGAATTCTTGCAGATTTTGTTAGCCCAACCAGTGGAAAACACTCATGCGCTTTCTGGCATTACTTCTGACACTGCTTCAACTAAAGATGTTGCACTCATTGTGGCAAACTCTCAACCAGAGAACGTTATTGCCAAAGTGACATCCTCAAGATCAGCTTGGCAAGCTACACAACCTCCCCAGACTACCGATACCACTCATTTAACAGGACAAGACATTCAGTATCCTGAAGTTAGAGCAGCTAGTCCTGGGTACAAAAGACCAATACTGACCATCGGTTGTCCTACTGCTTCCCCGTAACTACTAACCACGATAACTCTAAGGTCAGTCTTCAGATTGTAACACCTGGCTTTTCTGTTACACCAGATTCCGAAGTTGTAGAACTGGCTAATGGAACATACCAGTTTCAAGAACAGCTCTTGCTCCTTAAAAGACAAACCCAAGACCTCTATGATGAATTTGTCTATCTGTATTATAAGAATCTAGCAAAGGGACACAATTTACCAGACCATCTGACACTATGTCCAACATCCGACATTCTGTCTTTAGAGTTTAACAGATTAAGGCCTGTACTGGTAACACAGAAAAGTATACAGACTTATACAGAGCAGATGGAAGACCTGAACTTGGCATATACATACCAGTTAAAGCTTGACACCGCTCATTCACTTACTAGCCACAGTAACTCAGGCTGTCGTTCAGATAGTGAAGAATTGACTCCTCCAGTGGGCCAGATCGCTCATACGGCCATTACACCAAAAATCAAGTTTAATCATCTGACTGGAGATTCCGCTGAGTCAAAGGATTGTTCCGTTCTTGCCCTTGATGTCGGTCCTTTACTCCCACTTACAGCCTCTATTGAAGTGACCAGATCAGAGATGTACTCTGCTTCTATGAACATTGGTACTCCTGACCATGAGTCAGATCCTGAACCATACCCAGTACCTGTCTGGAATCCAACTTTGCCTACTGTTAATACCCCAGATCCATGTATCAACTTGGGCACACAAGACTTTGCAGGCCAGCCTTCGGAAAGCTTACCCTTTCCTGGTCCTACATCCACCATGCTACTTGTTACAAGATCTGCTAGCCCAATCTCTGCTGCTCCCCCTGCTAGTACTCCTGAATCTGCTACTGATGCCGCATCTCAAATCACTCCTACTGCAATCGAAGCACCCCATTCCTCTCTGCCTGCAAGGACAGTACCTGTTGCAAAGCCAGTTAAAAGTTCTCCTATTAAGGCTACAGCTCCAGTAGATACTGTTGGTGCCTCGGCAGCACCTAAACTACCAGTCACGACGCCATCAGTCTCAGTTGTGTCCCTGTCCGCTGGTGCTCCTGTGACATCTATACTTCCAGCTGTTACAGCATCTGAACTTCCTACTGCCATTCCTGATCTCCCTGCAACTCAAGGAGTTCCTGCAACATTTGTTACTCCTGAAGTCTCTGTCGCAAATCTTAATGTTGCCATTACTGCTTCTATAGAACCTACCGCAGTGACTCCTGAAGTCTCTGCTGCATATCTTGTATTTGCCATTGCTGCTTCTGACTATTTGGACGACCGTCCTAGAGCAACCAATTCAGCTGAATCTCTGGTTCCACCTTTCAGCACTGTACCGTTGCCAGTCCTAAGGAAGACCACTTCTTTCAAAGCAATATATGCCATGGAGCCTGCAGCACATCTCCACAGTTCCTCAGTTCTTGAACGCACTGTTGGGTTATGGGTCCCTAAGAAGTTGTCTTTTCTGAATTCTACCTCAAAAGTTCGAAACATTGGTAATGTCTCCTCCCTTCAAGACTCTCACCTTGCAGCATTAAACAGTTTTTGGTGCCTCATGATGTGCCTTTTTGGTATAAGACTCTCTCGCGGTGTGACAGGCCTTGGACGTGCTCTTCTTGTTGGTCAGTCTTCAGGAGGCCTGGAGAGGGCCATGGAGAGGGGCATACTGTCATGTAGGGTCCTCTCTGATTCACGGGAATAGACACTGGCTATTCTCCAAACAGGAGCCCCCAAGCCAGATCGGCATGATACACAATTTGTGAACATTTACCTTAAGTCCTAAAAACCAACCAAAGGTCGAAATCAAAGACATTTGTTCAGGAACCGATGAGTACACATCCACCAAATATGCCAAAATATAATACGCAAATAGGGACAGCTTGAAGGACGTTTCCCCACAGTGAATACCCTTAATTTCCAGGTTAGCATACACCACAATCGCTAAGGACTCTAGGGACATAGCAACAGAGGCGAGAAGAATATCCCTGCCTCGTCCCTCTGGTCAACGGGAAGGAGGTTGTGAGGGATCCATTAACTAACACCCGGGCCGTCGCTGACCCATAAAGAGCAGCTATCCATTTCCGCATGTGTGTCCCCACTCTAAACTTCTCCAGGACCTGAAACATGTATGGGCACTCGACAGGGTTGAATGCCTATTCCAAGTCCAATGAAATCATTGCAGCATCCACGTCCGTCCGCTGCGCCACATGGATCCGATCAATGGTTTTTCTAATGTTATCCAAATAAAGCCAACCTGGTCGCCATGGATCATTGTCGGAAGATATCCCTCAAGCCTCCGTCCCAGGAGGCTAGCCAAAATCTTCACATATGTATTTAGGAGCGATATGGGTTTGTACGAGGAGCACTCGCCTGTGTCTCTCCCTGGTTTATGGATAAGCATTATAATGGCACTCAACATCGAGGTGGGAAGAGCCTCCTCTTCCATCACTCTGTTCAAAACCTTGGCCAGATGCAGGGCCAAAAGAGACCAAAACCTCTGTTAGAATTTGACTGAGAACCCGCCATCTCTCGATGGAGTACCTGACTTTAATCCCTTGATCGTATGGGCCACCTCTTTTGGGGTAATCAGGCTGTCCATAGTGTCTGCCGCTAGGACAGATAAACCCAGCATCCATAGCGAGGCAAGGAACTGCAATGCTAGATCACTGTTTCCCGAGTACTCTGCAGTATACAGAGCCTCATAAAACATATGGAACTCCTCCCCTATTGCCCCAGGGTCATACAGGTCCCCCCCTGTGGATTTTTAATTCTATTTGTCAGTCTAGAAATACGGATACCTCTAATTTGAGACCGCAAACGCATTTTGGTGGGCTTGGACCAACCGTCTCATGCACGATACTACAGAATATAGGTTTTCGAGTTTGCCAATGAATGGCCATTTTGATGTAACAAGAATCGCCATTTTGTTTTCCAACCATTGCTCATTGCTTTCTGTTCCTATTGCTTCGCAGTATATTTTCCGCTTACACTGCTCGACTGTGGAACATTGTTGTCTGTATGTGAAAAGGACAAGGCCGCAGGGCAGAGAGGATAACAAGAGTTGCTGAAACACAAACGTAGGCAGCGCCAGGAAGAATGCCCGGCTCCCTCCTTAATGTAGCCTTGAAGCAGAGCTGCAGGGCATTTAATCATTTCACAGCTGCCAGCCAGTCTCGTTATATGGTAGAATATGTTAGAATAATACCGCTAAAGGCTTGAATTATGCTTTTCTAACGGCCCCCTTTTACTGAGCCCGCTAAGAGCATGTCGGCTCCCAGGACGCGAATAGCACCTGATAGATAGCAAGGTCCGGAATGCAGCTCACCCCGTGTGTAGTTCGCTTCCAAGAACAGAAGCGCCGTGATCTATTCAATAACCGAAAGATGCCTACGCACTCACAAATTGCAAATTGTTACTAGAATAGATGTTTGAAGGTGTCATAGTGGTCGGAGATGTCCATCATCACACCAAGTTCAAAGAAACCCAATAAAGAGGGGTGTTAAACATGTCATAGCTGATTGTTTGATATGCATTTTGTATATATGTAACTGATGTACGTAATTCACTCTCTTGCGTCCCTCGAGGCCTAGAGATACACGTCGCGGGGCGTGAGACTGAGTTGGCCAACTGAGACTTTTGCTTTGCAATAAAACCCTAGCTTTGGGAATACAACCTCGTGTCTGGGGTCTCTATCGTGTGTGGTGACCCGCCTTGTTTCCATCGAAGTCAGGGTCCCCTAGGGGCCCCTTTCAAGATGGCGCTCGAATAGGGACCCTCCCCCACTTGTTCCTTCGCGTAACATTGTAATTGAGAAAGGCAGAGAACGGCGAGGACGGGACGATCGAGCCGGGATCAAGAGGTGTTCGGGGCACCCTATAAAAGTGATGAGAGACTCCTTTGCAGATCTGCACACATCTGATCCCTGATTGATGTGCCTGGCTAGAGAACAAGGAGGCGAGGGTCCTGAAACGAGGCGGAGCCAAGAAACGCAGACACAACGTCCTTTGGTGCGTCAGTATACAGACGACTTGATTTATCAGGTGAGTCATTCCCCGATTCAAAGTATTCTGATATTGGTTGAGAGTTGACTTTGCAAAATCAAACGCCCTAGGTAAGGTTGATTAACTAGGGGGAAGGTTGAAACATGCCTGCGGTATTGTCCACTTTAGCGGGGTTTTTCCGCTGTGGTAAACAATCTTTGGAAAATGGCCAAATTGTACCACCTGGGGGAACGTCGGCGTATGAGATGTATGTGAAGTATGGAGTGGGTGCGATAATATTCTGTGAGACTTGGCATAGGCAAACCAGAAAGCAACAAGACCATCAGTGGCCGATTAATGGTAGTTTTGAGATGGCGAGGATAGATAACTTGGAAAGGGTGTTGATAAGAAAGAAAGCACGTCCTGCAGCATTTGAAACTATTAAAGACTGGAGAAAGGAAGCAATGCTCCGATTTAAAAGCAGAGCAAAGCATGCGCGCAGGCATAAATCAAAAGGTGAGGTAGCGGAAGAAAAAGAAGAGGAGGAGTGGACTGAGAGTCTAAGAAGGGCAGGCAGGCGTGACCAGTTGAATATAGAAAAGATATGCCCACAACGAGAATTACACATGACAGATGAATTGATAGAAAATATATTGACCCATACGAAACAAGGCCCAAGATCAAAAGTAAGACCAGATATGTCAGTAGCTATTGCCCAGACCCCGCCTGTAGCCCAAGCTCCCTCGCCGGTAGCTCAAGCCCTCCCACAGCCACAGACCACGCACGTAACACTTCCTACTAGCCAACCAGGCCCACAACAGACACTCGCTGTTCCCACTGTCCCATCCGCACCTCCCGCCTTAGACACAGACTCGGTACCGTCCGTTCCTCCCGGGGTTGAAGTTGAAACCACGGGGGCAAGAGGCAGGACTGACCAAAAGGAGTGCACGAGGGTAACCCGCAGCGCAATCAGCAAGGAAAGGAAGGTGGACTTGCAGCAACAGGCAGAGATGTATATAGACGGGAATGATGGGACGGCAACATTGGCTTCGTTGTATGACTTTCGTAGAAGCAACCAAAGACAGGTAGTGTTGGAATGCATGGGTGAATATTTGGTGGAGAGATGGAAACAGCTAATTGGGAAATTACAACCGCAGCGATTGTTAGATTTGAATGCATTAGCACGCTGTAGGGAGAGGGATGAAGAAGTGAGAGAACATGTGTATAGGCTTTTTGAGCTTAAAGATGAATTAGATAATGACTATGCCGAAATGTTTACTGCACCCGGGTACAGGAGTAAAGATATCGGGAGAAATAGAAAGGAAACTGTAGAGCTATATATACAGCGACGACATTCGATGTCATCAGTACAAAGGGGCGACAAGTTAAAAGTATGTATGCGAGAAGCGTTTAGATGGATGTCAGATCCTAGTATTCCCACAATGGAGATACACGAGATATTTGATAAATATTCCATGCCTATGAAAAGAAAAGCGCTACAATCGATGGTTGAACATTTATTAGATAAAGATATAAAAAACGATAAGGCCAGCCCGCCTGAAATAATGGCAGTATATAGAAGAGCATTAGAGCGAGGGACAGGAGAAACAGCCCTATCATTGGATCTGGGAATATTGTTACATCTAAGAGAAGGGGGAGGGACGGTAAGTGGGGCATTTCCTATGAGAGAGGTCCCACCTACCTTTGTACCCAAAGTGGAGGTTCCCGCAGTGGGCAATGTAGCGGCGCAGGTAACACCAGCCCATTACACCGCCCAATATGTACATGTCCCCTTTTCCAGACAGGAGGTGAACAACATAAAGCAGACGATTCCTGATATAAGAAAGAATCCTGCAGGGTTTTACAAGGAAGTAGAGTCCTGCCTACAGTCATCCGTGCTTACCATGGGTGATATAGACCTAATATTCCCGGTGAACCTGCCAGCAGACATATGGAAACAAATAAGGAAGGTAGATGACACAACTGCCTTTGGCGCCACATGGGCGGACTTGATAATAGAAGACAGAAATAAAGAGGTTGGAGGAACACCAGGACCGAACCTGGTGGCATTACCAGCACGTATAGTACAGAAGTTAAAAACAATTGTCCCAGAGAAAAGAATCCAATGGGACAAATTGACTGCATGTGTACAAGGCAAAGATGAGTTGGCTACAGATTATTTTAATAGATTTGAAGAAGTATTCACAGACTTCAGCGCAGGATGTGGGTTCAGAAGCAGGAAAGAGGTTATTTGTTGACAAATATGTGAGGGGGTTAAACCTTCCAATTCAGGATCTAATAATGACATCAGAGAGTGAATGGCAAGCAAAAATGTTGGGCGAAGTACTGCATATGGCCCAATATTATGAGCGCAGAGTGACTGCAGGAAAAGAAAAAGAAGAGAGGGATAGGGTAAATCTAAAGACACGAGTATTAATGCAGCAAGTAATAGGGCATAATAGGGGGCGAGGGAACGCACAAGGAAGGAGTAGTTTGAATATGCATGGGGGAACAGTGGGGCCGAATCAGTGTGCATATTGTAAAGAGGAAGGACATTGGCGAGCGCAATGCCCGCATCTACAGAATAGAAATGGGTTTGGTCAGAGGAGACAGCATAGAGGACACTCAGGAGCGAATGGACCAAAGAGGAATAGTATGCAGCAGCATCATAATAACGGAGGTAATCAAAACCAAGGCCAAAACCAAAATGCCCCAAACCAGAGTCAGGGACAGCAAAATCAACAATATGGAAATCAGAGTGGGGGAAATATAGGGAAGAGTGGAAATGTTTTCGATACACAGCCAAACACGTATTACAGTAATAGTAATGATTACACATCGGACGATGTGTTATTTCCCCAATAGGACAGCCCAGGACAGGGGTCGAAACCAGTGTCTATTCCCGTGAATCAGAGAGGACCCTACGTAGAAATGAGAGTCGGGAATGAGGAGCACTGCTTTCTTGTAGATACAGGAACACAGAAGTGTTCAATAGAGCATCACTTGGTTCCGAATATACCACTGTCAGGGTAAAAGAATATTTCAGTAGGGTTTGCAGGTACACCAGTCATAAACCCAGTGTCCAAACCAGTCCCAGTTACCATAGGACCATTTACCGAACATTGTCCTTTCCTTCTAACAGAAAATTGTGGAGAAAATTTGTTGGGATTAAATTTGTTGAAAAAACTAGGTTCTGTTATACATTGCACGGCAGACGGAGTGTTTCTAACGATATGGCCACATGATGCTCCTGTGTCAGAATTCATGTCTGAAGTGTTACCAGGGGAACTAAGTAAAGTACCAACCTGTATGTGGTCAATGCATGACAACGATGTGGGATGTTTAAAGATAGAGCCAGTAAAGATTATTTTAAAAGAAGGTGTTACCCTACCGCGAATACCCCAATACAAAATTTCGGTTGAAGGTGAGAAAGGATTGAAGAGTATTGTTACCGATTTGGTGAAATTAGGGGTAATAGAGGAAATCACAGGCAGTACATGTAACAGCCCGATTCTTCCGGTTTATAAAAAAGGAGGTAATGAGGTACCATACCGTTTCATAATTGATCTACGTGCATTGAATAAGGTAGTAGATCCGCAATTTCCTCTAGTGCCAGGCGTCACTACAATATTGACAATGATACCTGTTTCAGCAGAATATTTTAGTGTAATAGATTTGAAAAACGCATTCTTTAGTATTCCAGTGGGCAAGGACAGTAGATATTTGTTCACGTTCACATTAGGAGGACAATCATTTACATTTACGCGGATTCCGCAAGGTTATACGGAAAGTCAAAGTATTTACAGTAGAGCATTAAAAGAACAGCTAGACATGGAATTACCCGTGGGTTGTGTACTTTTGCAATACATAGACGATTTATTGCTAGCTGCAGACACAGAGATTTGTAAAGAAAGCACTGTATTACTACTGTCACACCTAGCGGCACATGGCCATAAAGCTAGTTTGAAGAAATGTCAGTATAATCGAAAGGAGGTAGCTTATTTGGGCTACCTACTTTCGAAAGGAGGGAGAAGACTAACGCCAGAACGCATAGAAAGCATTTCTTGTATGCCTATTCCAAAGACACAAAAAGGAGTCAGAGCTTTAATTGGCATGGCTTCATATTGCCGACAAGGGATTGGTAATTTTGCGTTAATTGTGAAACCATTAGTGAATTTGACTAGAAAAGATGCGGTTATGCCTTTGCAGTGGGATGAGGAATGTCAGAGAGCATTTGATAGATTGAAAACTGCATTATGCTCGGCTCCAGTTTTGGGTATGCCGAACTATAAGAACATTTTTAGACTATTTGTGTGTGAAAGTGAAGGATGTGCATTGGCGGTTTTGACACAGGAACAAGGTGGGAGAAATAGGCCGTGCAGCTATTTTTCTTCCGCGCTGGACCCTGTAGCGCGCGAACTACCACGATGTTTGCGATCTGTCGCGGCAGCTGCTGCGTCAGTGAAACAAACGGAAGGGTTGGTATTGGGGCACACTTTAATTTTGATGGTGCCACATGCCACAGACGTTCTATTAAATAGGACACAGACGCAACACCTCACCTCTGCTGGATTGACAAGATATGAGATTATCTTGTTCGCGCCCCATATCAATATTATGAGGTGTAGAGCTTTGAATCCTGCAGAATTAATCCACTAACCATAAAAGAAATTGGGAAAATTGAATCACCCCCCCACGATTGCTTAATGGTCACTGAGGAAGAAACCAAGGGGAGAGTTGATTTAAGTGATATTCCACAGAAAGAGCTGGATGGAGAGTTATTTTGTGACGGCTCATGTTTTAAATTACCAGATGGCACGACAACTGCCGTATACGCTATCACTACCCTAGAGAGTGTTGTAGAAAGTAAAAGAATCCCCTATAATTTAGCACAAGCTGTGGAAATAATAGCAGTAACCAGAGCCTGCGAGATTTCTGAAAATTTGAATGTGAATATATATACTGATAGTCAGTACGCGTTTGGAGTGGTTCATAACTTTGGTCGACTCTGGGCTGAGAGAGGGTTTCTGACATCACATGGTGCCAGAATTCAACATGGCCCTTTGATTGTACGATTGCTGTCTGCACTCACGTTTCCAAAGCGCCTAGCAATAGTGAAATGCGAGGCACATAAAAAAGTAACATGCAAAATAGGCGAGGGAAACGCGTTTGCAGACAAGATTGCGAAACAAACTGCCACTGATTTGAATACCAAGATGATGACGGTTCAGACAGAGGAAGTACCCTGTATGGTAGAAGATGGAGTTGCGACTGTCAAAGAAATGAAGGCCGAGGCTACGGCCGATGAAATACAGGGATGGGCAGAGGGATCTGCTGAGTTGGATTTGGAGGGTTGTTGGGTGGACAAGGGAACTAGAAACTGGATGTTGCCAAATTCATATGTGACTGCAATGGTCACAATGGCCCACAGCTCTACGCACATCTGTGCCAAGAAAATGATACAGCACCTTTCTACAGTATGGCAGAATGTAAACATAAAAAAGAATGCAGAGAGGTTGGTGCAGAACTGTATCACGTGTTTACAACACAATGTAGGAAAGGGAACAGTGACCCCAACAGGCAGTTTTGGCCCACCCTCCATGCCGTTTGAGGTAGTTCATTTTGATTTCATAGAGATGGAGAGGTGCCAAAACTTAAAATACGTCTTGGTGGTAATCTGTGCATTCAGTAAGTGGGTGGAGGCATATCCTTTAAAAGATTGCACAGCAATGACTATGGCAAAAGTAATGTTGAAGGAGTATTTTTCCAGATTTGGCTTGCCCCGTGTCCTATGGTCCGATAATGGACCACATTTTGTGGGTGCAGATGTGTTACAGATAGGTGCAGGTCTTCAGATTGATAAGAGATTCCATAGTTCAAGGCATCCGAGTTCTGCCGGTCTTGTGGAGAGGCACAATGGGATTCTTAAATCAAAGATTAGCAAGATTTGTGCGGGAAGCAAGTTGAGTTGGGTGGATGCATTACCAATAGCACTATTATGCATGCGTACGTCTGTACAGGCTAAAACTGGGCTCTCCCCATACGAGATCGTGATGGGGAGGCCGGCAAATGTTTGGTGCGCACCACAGCCAAAACGACTTAGTGAGATAGAACATCCTGTGCTTAGTACTTATTGTGGCCTTTCAATGCAGAAATTGCGTTTGATTCATCAGCAGGTGCAGGAGGCATTACCCGTACGGTACACTGGTCCGGGGCACGCGCTGTAGCCACGAGACTGGGTGCTGCTAAAAAACTTTGAAAGAAAGTCATCATTAGCACCCAGGTGGCGCGGGCCCCATCAAGTACTTTTGGCGACGCAGACGGCAATACGGGTGGATGGAAGGAAGTCGTGGATCCATGCCACCCATGCCAAAAAGATTCCAACTGCACTGAAAGTCTTGCCTGACACTGCTGACCGGAAAGAGACAGCGGTCCCAGAAACGAAAGAAACTGTTGCCAGTGAGCAGCCACCTGATCTGCCAAAACGTGAAGTGAAACTCGAAACAAAGCCTGAGACGATTGCCAAAAAGGGGGAAGGGCAAAGAGTGCCCCAACGTTGCCCAGCAGAATCGACATCACTGCTGACCGACGTGCCTTGCAGAAACCAGCAAAACCAAATCGTGTACCCCTTTGGCACCCACCAGCACTTGCCAGCACGCCAAAAAATGGATTTGCATCATTAGCGCGGCGCACACCAGCACCTTCAGTAGCGCCACAGGCTGACTTCAAGCCTGAATCTGAAAGTGCACCGGCACTGTTCACGGATCATACGATACCAGGATCAAGGCGATACAACCTGCGGCCTCGGAAGACAAAGTGATCCGCAGTCATTTTTTTTTGGTGTTTATGTCAACTTCTGGTTCAGCTCATGGACGGAGAAGGAACCAGGGGTGTAGAGGAGAGAAGCGTGAGAATTTTGCAAGTCATACAATTTTCAAGACTCACGGCTCCTCTGTGGGATCATAAAAAGTACATGTGTCCTGAACCAGAACGGACAAGCTGGGCGCACATAGTACTATGGCAAGTGAGATAATTGATTAACAGTACATGTGTCCGGAACCAGAGGGAACAAGCTGGGCGCACATGATACTGAGGCGATAACTGATCAAAGGTCCTCTGAGCAGAGCAGTATAAGAAGAGACAAGTGATCTCGCCTAAAAACGAATAATCGAATCCAGGCAAAAAAAGGACAGGCAAAACTGAATTGTGAGAATTCCATTGAACTTATAGACATCAGAGCAAGCGAGACGAAGAGAGATATCCACAACGAACTGTGATAAGGAAGAAGAAGGACGACGAGAAACATGCTGGGACCGGTTCCAGCCTCCTCCTGCACTACAACCGCTGAGAATGAATAATGTGCTTTATGAGCGTGGTAGCACCAATATCGACAGCCCTAATATTATGGTGGGTAGAAACAATACACCCATTAGAAATGTTTTTACCAATAATTAATATATCCACTACTGAAAGCCTGGTTCAGGTGATCACTTATACCCTACCCCCAATGGAAGAAAAACACAGGGAAGGTTTTAGAAATAACACCTTACTTCTGATAATGAACATGACGCATGCAATCCTAAAGAAAACAAACTGCTGGGTATGTGCCCATTTACCACAGCATGCCGGGAAAGGAATAGGGTGGTATGTGCAGCCATTACCATTAAGTTCTGCATGTAGTATATCTTTAGGTGCAATGTTCTATGGGAAGTGGAATAAGAGTAATACAGGTCAATTAGACAGAACCAACATGAATGAGTTTGAGGAGATAATAATGAAGCCTGTGGGTCGTTCCATTTTCCATAAAGCACAAGTAATAGCCCCAAAGCCCACGAGGAAAAGTACACGGAAGATAACACGACAAAATAGACGAGATAGATTGTCCCCGCCAGAAAAAACATCTGTAATGACGTTTTGTGTAAGAACAGAAGGGAACAAAGATGAAATTCCCCCATTTTACACAGTGAATTATAGCCCAAGAACTGTCCTTTTTTGTCTAAAAAAGAAAGGCTCTTTTTCAGTCAGAACATATACTGGTTGTACGAATACAGTGGTACTAAAATGGGAAATAGAACCAGTATACGTAGGTGATCCAATTTATTTTATATGTGGAGAGAAAGCTTACCCTTGGTTGCCCAGAAACTGGGGAGGTACATGTTACCTAGGGCTACTGTTCCCAGGAGTATTCCTCTTAGAAACAGCAGCCATGGCCAGATTATCCAGAACTAGAGTCAAGAGGACTGACGAAGGTGTTTTAATAGCAACTGATGTAGCGAAATCATTCATTCCATTCTTAGGACAGATAGTGAACTCCTATAATATAAGGCAACTGTCCAGAATCATAAAGAATACAATAAACACAACAACAGATATATTATTTAACATGACGTTGGAAGAAAGAGGAATCAGGTTAATGACGCTGCAAAATAGAATGGCTCTCGATGTAATCCTGGTTGATAGTGGGGGAATTTGCAAAATAGTGGGATCAGCATGTTGCGTTTGTGTCGAGGACTATTCCCCCACGATCTTTGAAGCAATAAAGAAAATGCACGTTCATTAGCTCTGAACTCCCCCCGGGAGAAGGGAGCTGGAGAATAGGATCTTGGTTTTGGGGAATACTACGATCTTGGGGATGAAAGTTGATCTCAATATTAGTAGTGGTGTTCGGAATATTCCTAACGTGCTGATGTTGTATACATTGTTTACCCATAGTTTGTGCAGAGGTAACTGAGGGTTGTACGGAAGGATGCATGCATATGATAACAAAGAAAAAACAACCTCATGATCGAACTAGCCCAGACCCAAATGAGATGAGAGTAGTGAAAGAGTTGATGGGAATAGATATTGATGAAGACAATGATGTCCACGATAGCATGTGAGACTCAGACATAAGCACTTCAGATTCATCATCACTAGAGGAGGTTTCAATAAATAGATGAGACGTTTGGCATACGGCCAAAGGAGGGTTTGTCAGTCTAGAAATACAGATACCTCTAATTTGAGACCGCAAATGCATTTTGGTGGCCGTGGACCAACCGTCTCATGCACGATACGACAGAATATAGGTTTTCGAGTTTGCCAATGAACGGCCATTTTGATGTAACAAGAATAGCCATTTTGTTTTCTAACCATTGCTCATTGCTCATTGCTTTCTGTTCCTATTGCTTCGCAGTATATTTTCCGCTTACACTGCTCGACTGTGGAACATTGTTGTCTGTATGTGAAAAGGACAAGGCCGCAGGGCCGAGAGGATAACAAGAGTTTGTTGAAACACAAACGTAGGCAGCCCCAGGAAGAATGCCCGGCTCCCTCCTTAATGTAGCCTTGAAGCAGAGCTGCAGGGCATTTAATCATTTCACAGCTGCCAGCCAGTCTCGTTATATGGTAGAATATGTTAGAATAATACCGCTAAAGGCTTGAATTATGCTTTTCTAACGGCCCCCCTTTGCTGAGCGCGCTAAGAGCATGTCGGCTCCCAGGACGCGAATAGCATCTGATAGATAGCAAGGTCCGGAATGCAACTCCCCCCCGTATGTAGTTCGCTTCCAAGAACAGAAGCGCCGTGATCCATTCAATAACCGAAAGATGCCTACGCACTCACAAATTGCAAATTGTTGCTAGAATAGATGTTTGAAGGTATCATAGTGGTCGGAGATGTCCATCATCACACCAAGTTCAAAGAAACCCAATAAAGAGGGGTGTTAAACATGTCATAGCTGATTGTTTGATATCCATTTTGTATATATGTAACTGATGTACGTAATTCACTCTCTTGCGTCCCTCGAGGTCTAGAGATACACGTCGCGGGGCGTGAGACCGAGTTGGCCAACTGAGACTTTTGCTTTGCAATAAAACCCTAGCTTTGGGAATACAACCTCGTGTCTGGCGTCTCTATCGTGTGTGGTGACCCGCCTTGTTTCCATAGACGTCAGGGTCCCCTAGGGGCCCCTTTCATATGGACTAACTTGGATTTCTGCACTTCCCGCAGGTGCCATGCCAGGATTTTATCTGCCTTATCGCCTTTATCATGATACTTCGGTTTCAAGAAGGTCAACTTCTTTTCTGTATCCTGGATAAGCATTGTCTTCAGCTGAGATTTATAGAAACTCAGCTGCGCTGCCCTTTGCAGGTTCTGTCCTCTTGCCCTAGTACCCCCCTGGCTACGTCTCTCTATTTTAGATCGAAGTTCCACCTCCTCCCTCTGTTCCTCTCTTTTTGTCTGTGCACCCAGCCCCATCGTTAAACTGAAAGCATTCCTGAATGTGGGCCCGGAGCATTTGAGCTAGCACCTTATCCTGTAGCAGCAGGTTGTTGCACATCCACCTCCCCAGGGCCTTCGAGCCCATCTCTCTCCAAATACCACACAAACTAGATTGTTATCTGACCACAAGACCGGGGGATAAGGGGGTGGTAACACAGTCGACAAATCCCTTCAGAGCAGAAACAACTACAACTAAGTCTATTCTAGGGTAAGAATCATGGACTTGAGAATAAAAGGTGAAGGGAGGCTCCTCCTCTGCGTTCAACATAAGGGCATCTTCAACCCCCAGCTCGTCATTAATGCTGTGGATCTTCCTGGGCTGGGACCTCTCAGCAGGTAATATCGCCTCTACCTTTAGCCATTTCCTGTCTTTCTGTGGATAAAGTACCATTATGAAGCTGCCCCTGATTAGCAGGTGTCCTGCAACAAACAATTTCAGTTCCTCTTTGCGATTAGCCCAGAACACAACCTGTCCATCATTGGGGCCAAAGACCAACACCACTGTGGTTGGGCAGTCCCTCATCAACCCCTTGTCCGCAACATACCTTACCTCCGGGTCTTGAAGGACATCATGAACCACCATCCCTAGAGTGGACGCTATCACTATGGCCATGCCTCGACTTTTAGCCGGGGCTGAGGCCTGAAATACCTCTCCAATACATGTACTCTTCAGCCCCGGTGAACCCCCTCCAGCCCAATGGGATTCCTCTATAAGCAACAGGTCTAGACTTTCTCTCTTAAATTCTTGTACTACAAGAGACCATTTTGTGGAAGATTTTAGACCCCAGACATTGAGAGACCCCACCACCAAGTCCACATTCACATCAGTCAATAAAAGACATTAAATTCCCCATGTTGGTTGTACCTGGGCTCCTGGCATTTGGACAAATTAAGCATACTTTCGGCCAAATGAAATCTGCAAACCGTGCAGGTTCCCATGTCCCAAGCCAATAACCAACTGTGAACACCCCGCAAGCGATCTCTTCCCCCTCCAACTTAGTACCCCTCCTCCTCTCCAGGCGTCCAGCCCAGCCAGGTTTCCGTCACTGGCATCAGACTGAACCACCAGATAAAACCTGTTCTGTCGGGTCATGCTGATTACATTCAAACTCTGAAGAGCCCCCTTTCCCTCCCACCACCACCATAGCACCACTACAGCCCCAGAGAGCCATCCGTCTATCCAGCTTCAGAATGCCACACTAGGGCAGCACAATGTTGGGCGTCTTCCCTGTCCCCTCCCCCAAACTGCACCACTGCATTAATACCCCACATTATATATAGTATAAACCATAACAGTTTTTATAAGCAACTGGCCCAATTCAAACAACTAAGCATATACCAATTATAGATCCTAGAGACACCCGCACCCCCACTTCCCCAACCAACCACCCCAAAGGCACAGCATGAAAAGATCCCCTACCTGGGACCCCACCTGCCATTTTGCACAGGGTTGTCAACCCTTCAAAGCAAGCTCAATAAGCAGTCAACTCCAACACCAACACTATGCCCAAGAGTCCTAACATCCACTAGCATTCAAGACTCATTTCTCGGGAGGGGGGAGGGGGTCATTTTTTAAAATGTCCTCGAGTCTGACACTTTACTCCACCTGCTCTCTTCACCTTTTGGTATCAGTCAGCCTGAGGTCCATCGTCCTCCCAAGGCTGCCCGCCCGGATGCCCATAAGCTCTCCCATGACGCTTTGAATGTCATCTTCTGCAATCAACTTGTATATGTGACTATTGTATTCAAAGGAGAGGGAGAAAGGAACCCTCCCCTCCACCCCCCGGTACCAAACCCCCCTCTCATCAAGCCACTGGGTATGGGTGGGCATTCGGCATCTTGCCAGAGTGAAGGCCGACAGATCTTGAAAACATTTATCTTGGAGACCCCCAGGGACACTGACCCCTCTCTCCTGGCCTTTTCCAGAACCCTCGTTTTTTCGTAATAGTAATGGAAATGAACCAGCATTGACCTAGGGCCTCGTAGGCCCCCTCCTGCCTGATGTAATCGGTCAATAGTCGGCTCAGCTGTAGAGTCACCCCCAATTTCATGTCTCTCTCTGTTTCTCCCTCTTTCAATGGATCCCGAAAAAACAGAGATTATTCAGCCGTTCAATGTTCTCAAAATCGTGCATTGGGAGTGTAATTTCTGATTCCCATCTTTCAAGTTCGGAGATCCACATATCAACCTGCACTTCCATCGTATCCAATGATGCTTGATTGTTCGCCAAGTTCTGCAATCTGTCATTAATTTTGTCCACTCTCTTGCCAAGAGTATCCATGTGCATCCCAATGTCAGCATGTACGCCCTGTTTCTCCTCGAGCAAAGCCACAGTGTCTGTTTGAGTGGAAACTGGGTCAAGAGCAGACTCTGCCATTGTGCCCAACCCTGTTCCTGGCCCCACCACCCCAGTGGAGGGAGGGCTATTGAAGGGGAATCTCTGTAGAGAGGACTAACCCTGAAAATATCAACGTGGCTAGTAAGCAGGTACTTATTGATGCTGTAGTGATACACAAAATTGCAACCTTGCCAATCAGGGCTTTAGATGACAGCATTAGCCGCTGAAAGCCAATAGTGTATTCAAAGTATGTGCCAAAATGCTGACAGTAGTCTGTTGTAGCACTTCCATTATGCAGTAGTGAGCTACAAGGAATATGCAGGCCTAGTATGAGTGATAGGTCACATTATGCATTGTTGATAGACAGGCAGGGAGAGGGCCCTAGGTAGCTAATAGGTATTTTTGGAGTGTTTGGAACATTATGGCACCTATATAGCGCTTAGATAGCCAGTCTTAAGCGCTATAAACACTAAGCTATGAGTGCATGCCTTTTAGAGCTTGCAGATGGGGTTAATGCATCCCTGCTTCCCTTAGAATATTCTGCCTCACTAACGGTAGCCCTGCATGGCCCCAAGCTAATCTCCTTTTCTCTGGGAAGGCACTGATAAGAAATTCCTGAGCTTTCGTGGAGATGGGCCAGGGAGGGGCTCAGGAGAAGGAGCAGTGGAAATTAACAGAGTTGGTTTTTTCCATGAGCCAGCCTATATTTTGCACAGGGAAAGTTCTGGAACTGTGCGTCACGGACGGGCAGCACAAGATTATAAAATATACATGCTCACATGACTCGGGTGGGAGATCGTCCTGTGGACTTGGTTCGAGCAAGATCAAGTGCCCGGAATTTGGAGCTCTGACGGCACTCCTTCAGCGCTGTCCTCTGAGCGGGGTGTGTTACAGCTAGCTTATGAAGGCCAGGGTCTCCCAGTGCTGATTGAAGGGGCGTAAGACTGTGTTTCTCTATGTTTCTCTATGTTTATCTAAGTTCCATGTTTCTCTATATTTTGCATTTCTCTAAGTTTTATGCTTTGTAATCTTCTCTAACTTGAATCCCAAATGTATATGAAATTCACTGTTTAGAATAAATACTAAAACTTATTGAAGGTGTCATTTGTCACTAGCATGAGATCACTGCTCAGCACAATAGAACCTGTATTTTGGGCTGAATTGGGTATTTTTTGCTCTCAAAGGGCTGGCCCCGAGGAAGATTTTGCCCATATCAAGACATTTGGTGGCAGCAGTGGGATTTGTGCAGAGCAGTGACTTGCTGTGAAATGACAAATTGTGTGAGAGAACACAGTGTAGAGTGAGGAGCAGGCTGTCGCATTTCCTTGGTGGTCTCACTGCAGCTCTGAGACTTCAAAAGACAGCAGCGTTGTGTCGGCTTGCCGTGGCCGATAGCTTGTGTGGTTAAGACTCCCTTCAGTAAATCAGTCGTGACTGACTTATTGCTTGGGAATGGAGCCAGGGAGTACAAGGCGATAAACAAGCGGGAAATGGCTTTGTTTAAAGCGCTCTGATGAATGGTCAAGAAAGATGTATGTTCAATTAGGAAAGAATTTTATCATGCGGTTTCCCCAGTTTAAAGTTGTAATTTGAAATGCAAAGTGAGACGGAGTTCTCAACTCTATTCTGTCATGAGGGCAGGGAAAAATAGTTGCAAGGATTTGACATGCAAATTGTGAATAGTAATTTAACCATTGACTCAGCCCCAGTGTGCTAGCGAGTGGGGGGCTGTAATGTTCGGAGGCGAAGGTTCGCTTTTTTGATGTATGCTTTTGAAGTGTTGACATTCCTGAAAAATAACGTGGAGCCGTGCTTAGGAGAAAGAGTAACATCTGTGCTGAGAGCCTAAAGGGTTTGTTTTTCTTTTGGCAACTGTAAATTCCATGTGCTGGTGGCGAATTCTGTTTAAAGGAAACACACTAAAATGGTTATATTGCATTTTAAGCTGTGCCATGCTTATAATGGGTGAGAGACTCACTTAAAAAAAGAAAGTGAGTGATGTTATTTGGATTTTCGATTTTTGTGTATTGATTTGAAATTGCAGAATCAGTTTGCAATGGTTTGGGGGGAAAAAACAATTTATATTTTTCTAAATTGCCTCTAAATTGCCCCTGGAGTATTTTTGACTGTTCCCACGCTATGCCATGGATTTGTACTGTTGCCTTATAAGTGATGCATGTTTGGAAATAGTGACCTGTTGACTGTGATACATGGTGAAAAATGTTGTTGACACAATAACAGCCCACAAGCAATATAGAGTGTGGGTTGCTCTTGCAGGGAAACCGTGCAGGGAGCTGCACTAAATATGGCATTTTTTAAATGCACTGAAATAAGTGGTTATATTCTGGCAATGGTACAACAGAATGAAAAATCTGTGTGTGATAAGATAGCACAAAGATTTAGTGGGTTGCGGGTTCTTTTGAAAGATCGCACATTGCATTGGAGTGAGCTCGTGAAGCCAAACTACAAGGTTACGAGGAAGAAGAGAAAAAAAAACGTATGCTTTTAAATGAGACATTAATCAGTTCAAAACAGGCTAAAAGACGCTTTGACATTTTGCTAAATTACATGGAGTAGAATCTGATGAGAAGAGAAAGTGCTTTTTTTGAAAATAAGAGTCTTGCTGTGTGTGCAGAGCTTGTGCCTTGAAGCTGTCTTGGGCGAGGTGCAGGAAGGCAAACAAAAGCAGAATACTGCACTCCTGTTTAATGAAATGGTGTTTCAGGTATGGGAGCTTTTCTGAGTTGCTGGAACAGTGCAAGAAAGAGTTAATCTGGATGAACTGTCTGAAACGAGTGCCTTCCATTGAAGCCGCCACAGTGTAAGAGTTATAGGCAAAGAGATAAGCTTGCTGCGCGAAAGATAAACAATGACATTCCTGCATTCCATCCCCTGTGAGAGACACCGCAGCGTGAGCAAAAAACTGAGGAGAGGGGGTGCAAAGACAGAAATGCTGATGTACGCATGCTTTCTAACGGCATGCAATAACAGAGCTGATCAGAAGTAAAGAATTTGCCCAGTAACACTGGAAGGAAAATAAAGGCTGCATGCAGGATGGCAGACGGGCACATCACATCTGAACATTTGAGGAACCTGTGCATCTGTGAATGGGCTAAGAAAAGACAGCTGCCCATTCCAACAGACATTGCCATGCCAACCGCATTCCCATGCACCATGTGATGTGATGTGAAGTGAAACGCTATTGCTGTGCAAGCTGCATCCCAGTGCTCCATGTGATGTGAACTGAAGTAAAGCGCTGTGCACTGGAGAAGAAACCTCTAGGCGCTTTGAGAAGAGAAAATACACAGCTGGCAAAATGCAAGCTACATTGCCAGGGCTGGAGTAACTGACAAAGACATTATGGCATTCCAGATGGAAGCAAAACTGACAAAAAGTGCTTAGCCGTTTTGCAAGAGACAACATGCAGAGCGGGGCTTTGGAGTACAACATGAACACTGCACATTAGCCATGATCCAGAAGCCTCACGGCTTAGTGCAAGAATGAATGATTTGTTGAAGCAACAAAAGAAACTGACTTAGACTATCGCGCTCAAAGGGGTGGGCCAATAAATCAGCAAACACCCTTTGAGAAAAATGATAAGTGAAACAACCAGAGGCTTGGAAGACACTAGCTGTATGGAGAAAAATAAACAAAGCTGCTTGTGCAACTGCAGGCGATATTGGACTGAAAGACTTTACCTTTGAAAAATGGAGTGATGCCAGCAGGGCAAACTAAATCAAGATCATGAGACACTGGAAGCAAGTTGGCGCCTGGCATTCGTGATCGCTTTGGTGAAAAAGAAAAGCATTGTGCGACCTGGGTACTTATCATATGGCTTTTGTAAAAGCACAGATCAGTCTGAGGTACCATTGACCAACTATGATCGCATTGCACAAATGAGTTTGTGATTAGGCAGTTACACCCCGTATGGTTGAGTGTAAATAAGCCCCCAGAAAACATGCAGAAGGGTGATAAATAATTGCAGTAGCAATGATAAAGTGTGTAGTTACCTGATGAGACGTCTGAAGATGGGGGTGGTGTTCAGGGAAGGGGTGGATAACGCTGATATTGATGAATAATGACATTGTACTTTTAATGGCATCCTAACATTTCTGTTTGTATTTTGCCGAGGCAAAAAAGCAAGACAATAGCGCGCCATTGACAGAAGGAGATGTATTCAATTTGCGGGTGACACTGATCAGTCAAGCAGACGCATTCTCAGAGAAAGCGAATTAATGCGAAACGTGTCCTGCACCGCACTCAATGCTGCTAACATGCATGACGTATGAGGACATTTGTTCTGCAACCTGCGAAAGGTGTCCAACAGAGTAATAACTTTTGCTGAACTGGCACGGTGCAGACTTGGCTAATTATCAAATATTTGATGCTACACATTCAAATGATTCAGTTGCTGGAAATAACTTAATTGACATGTCTTGCCTTTCTTGTTTAAAGGACTGTGGACAATGAGTTGTGGACTGTAAGATCATGCACCACAAACAGCTGTGTGACACAGCACTTGAATGCTAACACATTGAAAAATGGTTTTTAAATGCACTTTTTGAGATGAATCTGAAAAAACGAAATGGTTTTACTCTACCAACTGAATTGCTTTAACCAGAGATGCTATGCTTTTTGAAAAGAAAAAAAAAAAAAACTTCTACGTTGCACGTAGGCAGGAAAATGATTTATGAATTGTTGGGGCAGCAGGATTATGCAAGCAGGAGCGTAATTTATTTTGAGATAAAATGAGTGCGCACATCAAAGTCACCTGTGCGTAGGTTAAGATCCTTAATTGAAGTAATGCTGCCAAGTGTGTGAGCTCTAATTTGAGATGGTAACCTTTGGAACACTGGATATTTTTACAGCCAGCTTAAGGCAGGTAAATGAAACCATGACTGACTTGATGTTTGATTTTATGACACATAGTGTGACACGGTTTTTGTTAAACCAACCAGTTTCATGTTTTTGTGGGGACAGCTGTCTCCAGCACACTAATGCAAAGAGTCACCTTTTGATTGTAGACATTTGGAATAATTCTTTGGAAAAGCGCTACAAATGAGTATCCACATGGAATTGCTAGCGTACTGGCCTGGCACATTGTCAGACATCTTTTGTCACTGACTCATATGACTGGTGTCTATGAAGTCATAGGCCCAAATGTTTCAGTGAATGGATACAAAGATTTGTTTAATTTGTTTAATGTGATGTTTTTCTGACCAAGAAATGCAGCGAGTGTTCTCGCCAAGATTTTATGGACTATAACTTGACTAAATGCATTTTTACACAATGGTGTGATGAAACAGCCACTGCCGGAGGGTAGTATGGTGTTTGTGGCTAAAACTAATATTGTATATGGTAGATATCCCACTTGAAGAAGGGTATTCTCCAAGTCACAATAGGTAGACACTGTGAACATGTTAGATTTTCCAGTAGTAAGGCAACATTTAAATTGTAGGCTGGTAATGCACACCTCCATTATTACAGTGATACACTTAGACATAGATTTATCATGAGGCAATGTTTCCTTAGTAATACCAAGCTGCTACAAATGGAGTCCATTTCTATGGCCCATCACTAGAGTGCGCGTAGCTAGGGAGCTAGATTCATTAATTGCAGGAGCAGCGGGGAGTAACAGGAGCTTTATATGCTTGTGACATAGAAACTGTGCACAATAAGCTAGCCACTATGGGTTCTGATGCCAGCTCTGCTATAGAACTTCTAGCCTAGTGGGGTTCATTGATACACCCAACACTGCTACAAGTATTGGCAACCACTGAAGATGGCAGAATTTTAGGTATGAAGACATTTTTTTTCTGCCATAGAGCAGGTCAACAAGACTGCTAAATACACATGATGCATTGTATGGCAAACATTGTTTAATCAGCAGGTGTTGGCTTTTTACTGAGTGGGGGCGACCATCCTCCACACACTGGCACGCAGAGCTAAAGTTACCAGCATACATATGGATTGAATTGCTTGCTTTTGATTGCATGAATAACACATGCCATGCTTTGATGTAAATTAATAGAATTGTTTTTATTTAGATAACCTGGTGCCCATGGGTTCACCTTGTTCACGAAATTAGATGGTTTCTGGTTGGGTTCCACATACATGGGGGAAGTGTCTAATCACACAGCCCATAGTCACGTTTGAATGCCCTGGGATCAGGGGGGAGGGTAGGCCCTTAGAGTTAAAGGCTGCCAGGTTTTAGAATTGGTAACCATACATAAATGCAATAGTGCATTGTAGATTAGACTACACCGGATTGCCTTGACATTCTAACTGCATGCTGCTTTTTAACTGACAATCCGTTATACAATAATTATTTAGGTATTGTTGTGTAGGCCAGGTTTTGGCTAGGGTAAATGCCATGTTCACTTTGTGTAGGTATTTTTTGTGTAGGCCAGGTTTTGGCAAGGGTATATGTCACTGTTCACTTTGTGTACATTTTTGTTTAGATAGTGTTTTTTACTAACCTTGCATGCCACGCTGACTAACCGCTAGAAGATAGTTTGCTTAAACCTCTTGCAAAGCCCCAAGGTCTTTATCACTGCACTAAATACTATATTGATGTGTATTAGTCAGCATTTGTCGCACACACGTTGAATAGGGGTGGAATGTAGTGATACACAAAATTGCAACCTTGCCAATCAGGGCTTTAGATGACAGCATTAGCCGCTGAAAGCCAATAGTGTATTCAAAGTATGTGCCAAAATGCTGACAGTAGTCTGTTGTAGCACTTCCATTATGCAGTAGTGAGCTACAAGGAATATGCAGGCCTAGTATGAGTGATAGGTCACATTATGCATTGTTGATAGACAGGCAGGGAGAGGGCCCTAGCTCTGTAGCTAATAGGTATTTTTGGAGTGTTTGGAACATTATGGCACCTATATAGCGCTTAGATAGCCAGTCTTAAGCGCTATAAACACTAAGCTATGAGTGCATGCCTTTTAGAGCTTGCAGATGGGGTTAATGCATCCCTGCTTCCCTTAGAATATTCTGCCTCACTAACGGTAGCTCTGCATGGCCCCAAGCTAATCTCCTTTTCTCTGGGAAGGCACTGATAAGACATTCCTGAGCTTTCGTGCAGATGGGCCAGGGAGGGGCTCAGGAGAAGGAGCAGTGGAAATTAACAGAGTTGGTTTTTTCCATGAGCCAGCCTATATTTTGCACAGGGAAAGTTCTGGAACTGTGCGTCACGGACGGGCAGCACGAGATTATAAAATATACATGCTCACATGACTCGGGTGGGAGATCGTCCTGTGGACTTGGTTCGAGCAAGATCAAGTGCCCGGAATTTGGAGCTCTGACGGCACTCCTTCAGCGCTGTCCTCTGAGCGGGGCTTGTTACAGCTAGTTTATGAGGGCCAGGGTCTCCCAGTGCTGATTGAAGGGGCGTAAGACTGTGTTTCTCTATGTTTCTCTATGTTTATCTAAGTTCCATGTTTCTCTATATTTTGCATTTCTCTAAGTTTTATGCTTTGTAATCTTCTCTAACTTGAATCCCAAATGTATATGAAATTCACTGTTTAGAATAAATACTAAAACTTATTGAAGGTGTCATTTGTCACTAGCATGAGATCACTGCTCAGCACAATAGAACCTGTATTTTGGGCTGAATTGGGTATTTTTTGCTCTCAAAGGGCTGGCCCCGAGGAAGATTTTGCCCATATCAAGACAGATGCTTACACAGATGCTACCATTAAGGCCCGGTGGAAAAATGGTGAATCAGCTCCCTGCCCTTTCTGCCAGGACATGGGTGAGCCTCTACATCATTTCCTCTTCCGGTGCCCGCTGTATGCCGACATACGAGGGAGAAATCTTAACCCTTGTCTTGCAAATAGAGGCATCTATTGATAGCCACGGAAGAAGTATGCAAGATGGCCCCCTCTGTTGGCACAATTCATGCATTATCGAGTTATACTGAGAAGGCATGGAGAAGGAGAGAGACATATATAAGCAACACCATATAAATCAGTCCATAGAACCAGTAAAACTCTTCAGTTCAAATTGGTTCTCGAAGTGGGTGCACTTTACATATGTGATTTGAGAGTTGGTTTTTAATCAGCATTAGGATATACAGATTTGTAATGTCTGTAATCCTATTATCTGTTTTGTGTTGGGAGCCTAAATGATGTATTGTAATGTTATGGCCTAGCACTGAAATACATGTAATGGAATTCCCTTGCGGACCAAAGAGATTCACACATTGACTGCATTGCCTGATGGATGGGACACAAGATGGGAGGCAGCCAGGACCATGTCTGTGGGGATTCCATACCAGGGGAGAATGGCCCCAGGTAGGTATTTACCTTGCTTGATCTTAGTTTATAAATCTCTATTGTTGCATTGTGCTCTAGGACTGCCAGATAGCACTATACACATCTTATGGCCATGTCCTTGGTGCCATACTTTGAGAAAGAGATCATTGGTGGCTGTAATATTAGCTAGAGGTTGTCCAAACGACAAACATAATTTCTTTAATCACATGGCACTGATGGATCAAGCCAACTTATTTAAAATAGAGATTTACTGGTGGTTGGTATTGAGATTAAGGTTGACTAGGATACTTTAGTAAACTTGCCTTAGATCTTTGGAGTTTCATATTTGTACACTGCATGAGTCATGATTCACCTTAAGGTGCACTTTAGTTTATGACTCTCTGATACAAGTACTGTAACACTGCACAGCATCAACACCATATCGTTGACTTTGGTTATTGTAATTAAGCTTTATAGACCTTGCCTGTATGACAATATTGGGAATGGTTGGACTTGAAGGTCCCAAAAGGTGGTTTAATGAGGTCTTTAGGGACCAAAGCTCTCCATATGCCCCGATGGAGTGGTCTTTAAAGCTAATATGTTCTCGGGTACAAGAAAAAAAGATGTAAAAATGCAATCTGCCTGGAGTGGTTGCTGTGAACTGGCTAATTCACAGCAACACCATCAACCCCGTACAAGCTAAGGAGGGAGGGAGGAGAGGGGCTTGCATCCTAACCAGGCAATGTCTGGTGGATCAGCCTAACATGACAAGTGAGTGGGAGCTGGGGGTGGTAGATCTGGAGAAGCCTGCTTGTGTCTGTCAGGTATTTGTACAAAGGGCGTTTGCAAAAGGGGGCGGATGATACAAAGGGGTGGAGTCATATGCCCCCATCAGCTAAAGTGAGGAGATCAGGGGATTCAGAGTGCCCAAGCCGCATCTGTCAGATGCAGCGCAGGCAAGGTGGTAGCGGCGCTGACGCCAGGGCTCTTGGTGTGGCGCTCCCTCTCATCACATGAGCCCCACAGTGACAGCCGTGTCATTGCTTTGGCTGCAGAGATCTCTGGGTGGTGCTCCCTCTCATCATGGGAGTGCTGCGCCGATAGACCTTCAGCCAGTTCAGCGACACTGGGAGAATCACGTGGCTTCCCCCTAGTCGGCCAATTCCTGGGTCATATGGAATTTCCGAGCCATGCCGGCTCATACAGCCCACAAAATGGCCATAGTGGGACTGCCACGTAACTCCCCCATGACATGATATCTATTACTGTAGAGCATAGACAATCCAACTGTTAGGCCACTTGACCACATGATGGAAATGCTTTTTGTGATAATCCAATTTTCAGTTTTTGGGCAATCAATTTTACCGTGTACATCTAAATTATGCATATTGTTTGTGGATGTCTTGTACTTTTTTAACGTTTGTTCAATGGATAAAATTTGTCTGAAATAAACAATTTTTGACTGACAAAATAATGCTGCGAGTGAGGTTTGGGCATTCTTGTAAATATGCATTTATGTTTCCTACCTGCACTGCGTTAATCCAATATGTATTCGATGTTGTAGTCTGGACCTGCCCTATTCTCTGGCCAAGGCTACAACAAGAGTCAGTGCTGAATACTTCAGCTGAGTTTGCTGGCTAAGGTGTGGTGACTGGGCAAATAAAGTGCATACAGAAGATGGCGGCAGAGCAGGGATTGAAGAGCCCAGCTACTGCTGAAAGCACCAAGAGACCCTTCTCTTGGTCTCTTGCACCAAGCACCAAGAGACCCTTCTCTTGGGACCCTTCTCTCCCACTGCTTGTTTCAGTGCTGGCATGCTCTGCTGCTCAGCAGCACCCCACTTTCCCCCTAACCCTTCTAGCACCCTGTCGAATAGCCACTGCAAGCGCCCCTTTAGCCCGACCACATGCCCTTATCCCTCCAAGGCATATCACCTTCCACGACCCTTGACCATGTCCATAACCTCTATCCCAGTTTCAAGTTCCCACTTCCAGCAACATAACTGCATCCTGGTCAGGCACTAGTCCTGCTATCAAACCCAGTCTGGTGTTTGGGGACAGTGGCTGTGGTTCTCAGTGGGTTGGATGGGGCTTGCCCCCCTCCAACCCAGCTCTGCCCACCCCTCTGACAGACAGAGCAAGGGACCCAGCCCTACTGTCAATCCCACATCGGGTTTGATAGAAGTGGCAGGGCTGAAGTTGCTTGACATCAGGGGAAGGCAAGGCTGCAAGGACACAGGCCCGACCATCTGTCCTGTAAAACAAGGAATGGCAGTGCAGCTTAGGATTCGGGCTGGAAAAGGGCTGGCTCCCCTAGCCTTACTAGGTCATCTGAGTACATAGGAATTGGGCCTCACTGTGCTAAATGAACCTACTGAAATCTTGCTTTGCTGTGCTAAGTGGGTATAATGGAATATGGCCTTGGTGTACTATGTGGGCATACTGAAATTTGGTTTCACTGTGGCAATGTAATATACTTGAATTTGCTGATCCTGTGCTTTGGCAATAGTGGAATTAACTCCCAGCGCCTTGGGATTACCCAGCATTGGAAGGGGGTGGGTGTGGTGGCCATGAAAAAAAGGTCCTGCTATTTTTCCCTCAAATGCACCTTGGAAAATGAATGCTAAACTGGCACACAATCGTTCCTGCCCCACATCTGATGACTTGGGTCCGTACCCTCTCCTTGCAACTTCCAGACAAGAGTGGGACATGGAGCTGTGTGCTCCAGCTCTGCATCTGGCTCTGCCCCTTATTGGGCCTGCAGTGGCATGGAGTGGGACAAAGAGTGTGCTCCTGCTATGCTCCCATTGAGCATGGAGGGTGCAGAGCAGGAGCATATGGCCACACTGCTCCCCGTGTTCTGGTCCAGACTGCTGTTTTACAGGCAACCAGGCTGAGCAGGAGTACACAGCAACACTGCTGTCCCGAACCGGATGCCCAAAAAAAGTCATGCCACAGGAAGAAAGGGCTAGACTGGCTGCCCCAAAATGCAATTCTAGCAAAGTAATAACACAAACCATACATGAAAACCTCCTAATGTTCACATGAATTGTACCAACAGATGTGACCTCACAGAAAAGGAAATTGCAAAGAGCATCATCAATCTTTGATACTTGGAGGTACCATGGGAAGTGACTTTAGAATAAGTTGCCAAAAGTAAGCCAAGTGACAAATAACTTGTGGTGCAAAATACCTAAATTGCACTATTATTATATATGGAGCAACTCTGTAGTCAGTAGGCTTTTTTATTATTATAATAGCAAGCATGATATATTAACATAAGCTGTGAAGTGAATCACTTACAGAGCTTCAGATAAGACACAATGCGACTAAATGAGTTTCCAGGATCACACACTGGTTAAATAATGAAACCGGAATGAGGACCATTTAAGCAACTGAACACATCTTGACAGGTTTAGTTGATATAGATATTTATTCATTTTCTGTTTTGCATTTCATGTGATTAAATCATACTTTATTTTTAGCAGTGCCTTGGAAGCAAACCACATGACATAATTAAGTGGCATTTCATATTAAACTAACTTTACTCTATATACATCTCATAGAAATATGTTGAGCAATAAGAGTATGGCTTTAGTTCTATTCTCCCCATCCTGCATGCAAACTCATGATAGCATCGTGCAGATTAATATGAGCCTAACAAATCCCCCATTGGGTTTTAAAGCCATAGGCATTATTTCATAAAGCATGCAGCATTATGCACCCTTCTATCACCCCCATTCACAATTCTTAAGGGACAGAAGTCCCAGCTAATAGTCCCTCCTCCCTCTCATCAGTGGCTAATGGCAGCTCTCATTGTAATGCTCTGTTGACACAGAGCAACGTGTCAGTTCCCTGGGAGAGCCGTGCTGCTCGAGCTCGAACTGTCACACGAGCGTAAAAAGTGTCCGGCTACCAGGACAATGATGGTGCTGAGCAATAACACTGTGCTCCTGCTCCTCGTCCTCATTGTCCTCGTCTGGCTCTTAAAAGAGCCACTGGGGAGCAAGCTGCCCCACTGTCCCACCCCTCTCAGTCTGTCACTGCTTCAGAGCCTTGTAACAGAGGCTATGTTGGTGAAGTGGGTTGGCAACTGACTGAATGATAGGCAGTCGGTAAATTTAGTTCAACTAGGAAAAATTATTTGACAAATGGGATGTTGCAAGAATCAGTTCCTGATTTGGGACCACCCCAATGTTTGCTCACGTGACAAAACAGACAGGCCAGTAGGTTTGGTATGACCATTTGAGGATGATAAGAAGATTTGTCATATGGAGTGTTACCCAAAAGCAGGCGGAAAAGTGAAGCATGTGACCACAAAAGTGATGGGTGGAAGGTTTTGAATGAATCTGAACCACTGGCATTGCTCTGGGCAACCTTCCACACCACCGTTTTTTTGCCCGCCTGCACCATTGCAAAAGGGGTCCAGCCATATGCAAATCAGTCAGGTACTGCCACCAATGGTAGCAGCCCAGCCCGAACTGCTAGGCCAGGTCCCCTTTGCACGGAAACACAAGCAACCCCAGACATGTTTCAGCCTTGTTGGGCCTCCTCAGTGAGGTGTAGCTTGGTTCCCTATGGCGCAGCGAGCAAGGGACCCACGTCTGGGCATACCCTCTCTCACATAGTGAGACAAACTGCTTGCAGTGTTACTGAACCTGGCCTACAAATGCTTGTCGTGCTCTTGTACATTTTAATCAATCTGGGCGTATCCAGCCGACGTCCTGGGAATTACTACTCATTCTTCTGCTGTGACCCTTATTTTCTCATAACCCTGGCACTAGTTGTCAACTCTTATCTGAGCTCCTCATGGATATGTATTTTTGCGGATTCAGCGTTTTTATATCTCCCGAAGTCTTGAGGCTTTTCGTTTAATTAAAAGCATGCTGCACCTTCCATTTTAAAGAAGATGGCTGCCCAATTACCCTCTTGTTGCTAGGTTAGTGAGCTGTATTTGCACATTGCTTATGTTGCATTCACCTTATACATTAGGCATGTTAGTATTCATATCTTGTTGATGCTATGCTAACATTCTTTGTGTAGAAATGTATTTTACCTAGTGTATATGTTCTTCATGTTGAGTGCACATTTGCTTCATGTGTAATGCATGCGCTTGTTACTGTTACAAGAATAGTTTGACTGCTTTTGCCATTTCCATCCTAAAATGTCTCTATGTTCTGCTGTACCTGCCTGGGATAAGGGCGGTATGGTTGCATCAGTGATTAATGTTTCTCACCTGTGCAATATTGGGCTGGGGAAGGGACAGAAGCAGAAGCTACAGATGACATATTAATCTGCCTGTCAACACCTGATTTTTTTGTGGAGGTTAAAACTGCCACATAACATTATTACTAAATGTGATGTTAAGACATGCGGTAATCCTGATTGGTATAATATAGCATATCTATATGCATATTTATGAAAGCTTCTTTGTATGTTCAGGGTTGGCTCCGGCCCCATAACAGTTGGTGGGCTGACATTTTGGCCCAAAGTCGGCATACTAGTATGGGGTGTTCTGGCGATAGTGAAATTTAACCAACCCCACTCATTCGTCCTGCACAGGGCGAGGTCCAGAACTGTGCTATAGTATGGGCGATTTCGGGAGATTTTTGCTGATTTTGCGATTGTTGGCTCAAGCCCCATAACAGTTGGTGGGCTGAAATTTCGGCCCACGGTCGGCATACCAGTTTGGGGTGTACTGGCAATAGTGAAATGTGACCAACTCCACCCATTCGTCCTGCACAGTTCGAGGTCTAGAACTGTGCCATCAGTATGAGCAATTTCGAGAGATTGCTGATTCTGCGATTGTTGGCTCCAGCCCAAAAGTTTGTGGGCTGAGGTTTTGGCCCGATGTCAGCGTACCAGTCTGGGGTGTACTGCCGATAGTGAAATCTGACCAAACCCACCCATTCTCCCTGCGCAGGGCGGTGTCAGGCCCTGTGCTATCAGATTTGTGAAAGTTTGTATGTTCCAAGTTGGCTCCACTCCCATAACAGTTGGTGGGCTTACGTTTTGACCAAAAGTCGGCATAACAGTCTAGGGTCTACTGGTGATAGTGAAATTTGAACTACCCCACCCATTCGCTGTTCACATGGAGGGGTCTGGCCCTGTGCTATCAGTATGGCTGATTTTGGGAGATTGCTGATTTTGGGACTTTTCCAAAAATAGGAATTTAGGACACAAGGTCGGCATACCAATCTGGGGTGTAAGGGCAAAAGGGACATTTTAACAACCTCACCCATTCTCCCTGCACAGGGGTGGAGCGTGGTCCAGCCCTGTGCTATCACTGTAGGAGAATTTCAAGACATTGCTGATTTTGCGATTGTTGGCTCCAGCCCCACAAGAGTTGGTGGGCTGAAACTTTGGCCCACGGTCGGCATACCAGTCTGGGGTGTACTGACAATAGTGAAATTATACCAACCCCACCCATTCGCCCTGCACCGGAGTGGAGCGGGGTTTGGCCCTGTGCTATCAGTATAGGCAATTTCGGGAGATTGCGGATTTTGCGATTTTTTAAAAAAATTAGGAAGTTATGACACAATAAAACATAGACAAGGCTATAGCAGACCCCCACGTGCATGTCAGCTACAGACACGTGCAACACATGGTGGTACCGCTAGTGGTAAATAAAAGAAATTCCAACACTTTGATCAGAGTTACATCTGTTTGCCTTATCATGGTTCCATTCAGTGCTCCCTAGTGGGAGGAACTGTGATATGCATGAAAGGGGACATTCTAGTGTTTCCACTGAGAACGGACACCTATAATGCAGCTGCACAGTAAATTGGTTTCACATACCTTTTAATATGCAGGCACTGGTGGCAGTGACAGGGCCATGGATATGACCCAGTCAAAGGGGGCCAGGGACCACCAGGGTAGTGTTAGAGCCAGGCATATTCCATAGATGGTGTGGGGAAGTTAAGGGGGACCACCATCACTGTCTCCCCAGAATGCATGGAGCCATGCATGTTCTTTAGTGCATCTTTCCCTGACCCAATGTCTGTCCGCCCTTGATAGAGCTCTTCTCTTTCAAGTGATTCCCATGACTCTACCGCTTCCAGAATGCACCAGACTCGTCAGACCCCTAGGATGGATACGGTTTTCTGGGAAGCAGCAATGGACTATCCATCCCCAGTCAAGAGCTAAATAGGAGGCCCAGCACCTTCCCCACAAATCCCAGACTGGTAACAGGGAGCAATGGGGCAGAGGCAGCAGACATGGAACCAGCAGGTGCTGCCCAAAACTAGAGGAGACCGAGGATCCTTTGTGGACAAAGACATACTTAATCCATGACGGGTAAAGAAAACAAACAACCACAGCGACTGCATGGACCATATACAAAAGATGGAGGCTGAAAGGGGGGTGGGGTCAAAGACCCTTATGAAGTCTTACTGGAGAAAATCCAGCCCACTAGCAGAGGTGATAGGAGGAGTTGAGGCATTTAGGCAGAGATTGGCCCGGAGAAGCAGCTAACTTGGATGCCTAGCAGGAGCAGAGAAAACCTTCTAGGCAAGCAGGGGAGAGATATAAGAAGCCAGCAGAGTTAGTTTGTAATGAGAGGCGTTTGGAGAGGAGAGTGGGGAACAACTTGACAAATGGTCATCTGAGGAAAGGGGCACTAGGGAAATAAGACTAGCTCCCTAGGTCAGCGAGGGAGCCCCCGAGGGAGTCCGAGACAGACCAGAGAGTAGACATATTGCCAAATGGCATGTAGAAGCGTGGCCTCTCTCTCTGTTTCCAAGAATAAGCATTTGGTATCTGTGATTCATGAGAAGAATTATTAAATGTTCCAACAGTTATGATGGTTCTAAATACATTTATCAAAATCTTTTCAATGGGATTTTTGCTGATTTTTGTACTTTTTAGGGGGTTCCCTCTAAGCCCCCCTATTAATCTAACAGTACCTGACCCTCCCTTCCCCATCTCTTATATACCCTTCCCAACATCCCCCTATTTTCTATTGATTTTTTTTTATAGAGAGAAAAATCACCAAATAAAACATCAAAAAAGTGCATGTCGATAAATGGATGTTGTACCATTATGATAAATGTCAGCATCAGAGACCACAAAATATAAATTTTGATAAACCTTGTAAGCTTGGTTTCATTGAGTACTGCTCAATGTATTCCAACATGGCATACAGCTATTGAGTGGCTGAAGGTAGAGGTCTAGGGTTCTAGATACATTTTGTAAGTATTACTTTACTGGGCACTTTTGAATGTATCCCAACATGGCATCCACCGAGGGAGTGGATGGAACTGATAGTAACTGTCTAGTGTTTTAGTTACATCATTGAGCATTTCCTAATGTATTTCAATATGGCACTTGCCAAGTGAGGGTTTGGGTTTGAGAGTAACAGTCTAGTTTTCCAGTATTTTTCACATGTGAACAGCAGGAAGCTATATAAACATTTAGAAGCTGGAGGTAGGTTTGCACTTAACAGCAGTGGCTCCGTTTTACCTGCAAGGCATACAAACAAGTAAATTAATGATGGCTAAGTGGATTGAGAAACTTGTTGAAATTGGGACTATTAGAATTTAGTTTTGTGTATAGTTTTGGCTATTTGTTGGGACTACATTTGATGACTAGTTAAGTGATTATTTAGAATATGAGGATAATCATTTAGGTTTTGGGATATTCTCTTAAGGTGTTGTGTGGAACAACAGGACTCTCAAAACTAAGGTAGGCGAGAGGATTGATACTACATAAGGTTTTTTTGTTTGAATCTTAAAAGATTAGTCTTATCACCAATTGAATTTTAATTTTGGTTTGTGCAGTGTTAGACTGAATGGCAATAAAGGAGTGTTTGCTTACTGCAGTGCATTTACTTAACACTTAGAAATTGATGGGATTGCGTCTCTGCAGGAAATGTCTGGAATAAGGGCCCGATTCATGGATTTTTTTGCACGGTTCGAAGTGACTTTGTACTGCTGAAAAGTGAATTTGCACTGTGGACACAAACCTTGATTCATGGTACTTTGCAAAGTGTATTTTTGCTAGGCAAAGTCAGTGCAAAGTCAGTACAAAGTAATTTCTTTTTGCAGGACAAAATGACTTTGCACTGACTTTGCACAGCAAAAATACACTTTGCACAGTTCCATGAATCAGGGTTTGTGTCGGCAGTGCAAAGTCACATTTCAGCAGTGCAAAGTCACTTTAGACCGTGCACAGAAATCCATGAATTGGGCCCTTAAATTAAGTTGAGATACATGTTTTAGAGTTCTGGGTGTCATTTTGTTATATGAGAGTTTTTGAATATTGGTTACTTACATCATTTTAGAGGAATTATCAAGCAAATGGTGGTCTGCAGTCCTGATGAAGGACAAATCCTGAAATGCATAGAATGACTAAAGGACATCACTTTTTCTTGATTTTTGATCACAACTGAATTTGAATGTTCAGACTTGACTTGATGAATTTATATTTTTATAAACATTTTTAAAGAACCTTTTTGTTTGGTCAAAGGTGTTTTGTTTAATGTTTTTGACCTACATATGGCTGAACTATACAATTGTGAATGAGGGTGTGGTTGAATTATATGTGAATTTCAACATTAAATTAGATTATGTGAATCGAAAATAATTAAATAATAAGTACATTGTGACTATTTTACTTTAAAAGAATGTATCTGTATGCATTGTTTATATAGAATTGATAGTATACATTTTAGGTATGGAATTGATTGAAGTTTTAAAAAAAAATTAAGTACAATTGGGGGTTGAGTGCAACACCTTCTTGCAGTTTTCTCTGTATGGTTTTTTGATTTTTTTTTACGTCTAGAGGTTTCCGAGGCTAGGAATCCTTGTGTCGTTAGCACTGATACTCTTACAGAAGGCTGATCGAAGTTTATTTGGTACATAATATTGTAACTATAGCATTAACTAGTGTGCGACCAATAACTGTTTTCTAATAGAATCATCATTTCCCCATATGCACTTCACAAGCAGCAGCGTGTATCTACCCTGATATGCTGAGTGACAAGAGGCATCTGGCTTAGAGGAGTGAGGAGTGGTGACCACATATTTCATCTTGCAATGGCACTTATCTTTGTGTGTGCACATTTATACAACAGGGAACCACTCTTGCCCACTAGAATCAAGTGCTAACTGATATCATTGTTCATTGGCATGCATGCTTTTGGTGCACTCACCTTCCACCCTAGCTGTGACACCATGTATTCTGCCTATGCCAGTCAGCTGGACCACCTAAATGGCATGCTTCATAGCAGGGGTACGGCTCCAGGCGTGGAGTGGGGGCATCACCTCCTCTGCCAAGGCACTCCATGCGTTGGTCTGAGAACATATTGTGCACTTTAAACCCTTCGAGCACATCTTAGTGTAGGCCAGCCTTTGAGGGCTGGTCGCCACAGCATTCTCGGTTGCCAGGAAGTCTTTCCACATTTTAGGCAATGGTGGCTGAAGGTCTTGTCATAGTCCTCTGTACCTTCTTCACAGCACCTTGCACAAGGGAATCCAGCTCATTGTCAGAGAACTTGAGTGTTCTCCCATTAGACATGGTTCGGGTGGATGCCTGATTGTTTGGGTAGTTAAGGAGGCCAGCTGGTTGTGCGGGGGGCAGTGGGGCATTGGATTTAGCCAACGGGGAACAAAGGTGTATATCTGGGGGGTCTTAGGGTAGGATATATGAGGACTGAGGCAGAACATGGGGGCAAACTGCAGAGTTTTGCAGAGAACAGATTGTGGTGCCAGGAGAAATGAGTCACAGGAGTCAGAAGGGTGGAGCACAGCAGTTGAGGGGGTCAACAGTTAGGGAGTAAGGCACAGCTGTCAGGGTTGTACGATCACAGCAGTTAGGGAAACTGGACCGGGGAGGTATAGGTCAAACATTCCCTAAGGTTGTTGAGAAGGCAATCGCAGTCGGTCTGCTGCTGGATTCTTTTATTTAATTGCTGGCTCAGGGGCAATATGGCATGTTGTGGCCTTTTAATCTGTTGCTTATACTTGTGCTCTTGGGCGTTTTCTCCAAATTCAAAGCGACCAAAAACAAACATGCGACCACATGTTTATTACATGAGTATTTTTTACACGTAACAACCACTAGAGCCATGTTCCTTTTGGAACAGAGTAAAAAGTGTGCCCAAAAATGTTACTTTCTACTGTACTAATGATGCAGAAAGCAGATCCGTACAAGTATCTTAGAATGACCCCCGTGCTGTGTATTGTGTGCTCCCACATGGCAATATGTGCGCGAGGCGGTAATTATGCATTTTCAGTGACTGTAAATATCCCATCAAACTAGTCAGAGAATAACTTCGTACCATTCTGTAGTTCTTCTATTCAGTTTTCAATCTTTGCTGCTTTAAAGATTGTAATATGTTTGATGCATTTTCGTGAGCTGGTGGCCAAATTTACTAGTGCTCCAATATGGAAAACTGTGATTTTAGTGATCAAATGATAGCAAGTCTGTAATAATTTCCATGACATATCTTTCGTCCTGTTTTATAAGCAGCGTATTGGCGTGCTCTTGCGTGTGCTTAGACCACGGTTACTGTGGGCATTGTCTAGCATGCAGCTATGCATCGCTCGCCACTTGAGCTGCCGTGTCGCTCCCTGAGGAGACGCCGCTGTGACGCACGCAGAGCAGATTGCGGAGGCCGGCTGTCAGCGTCGTCCCCGCGCTGCCAATGAGCTCGCGCGCGCCCTCAGATGCAGGAATAGACAGATAGGGGTGGGGGCGGGAAGAGTCCGAATAATGATCCCGCGCCAACCTGAAACGCAGCTGACTGGAAGGATGGTGATTGCTTCAGGGGGGCAGAGGCAGAGAAGATGGATGATTACATTTCAGTAGAGGGATGGGGATATGTATTTCTTCTCTACCTATGACGGTTGTGGCAGTTATCATCGGTGTTATTTGTAATTCATGAGCAAATGCGTTTTAATGGAAGTTTCTTCATTATGCAACAAGCCTAACGGTCTCTATTTTTGAACCTTTGCTCTATAATTTTATATCATTTACTCGTGGAAAGCACTATGGATTCAGATCCCCATTATGCATGTATGAACATGCACAATGGTGGTCCTTTTTAAAAAAATAAAAAAAGCACAAATGTCTCCTCTGTGCAATTTGAATCATTTGCACAAAAAGTGCCAAAAATGTGTTAAAGCAGGTGTAACCACATAACACCTTTTTTTGCAATTAGTGCATATAATAGAAATGCTGCTTGCTATTTACGCACATCAGAGGACATTAAAAATGGAACCCCATGTAGGAATCCATGCATTTGCGCCAGTATGAACACCTCATACTGGTGCATGCGCAGCTCGTCCAGCAGACAGCACAAACATGCCCTAGAATGTATCTGAGGGGCAAAGCAGTGCATACTGGTATTTTTTTTGCACTCGTTTTGCTCCTCAGATCCTACTTTGGGGACTTAGAAAATGAGATCGAAAATATGCATAGAACACAAACTGGCCTTTTCTTTTGACATTAGAGCAAGGAAAAGGCCTGGAATGAGAAATGCCTAGCAAGAAATCACTGCATTAAATGGTGCATTTCTGTGCAGAACAAAAGCTGTACCCAGAAAGACTGAAGAAAATGATGAAAGCATCATGTATAACCTTAGTTAGAATCCTACTGGAAACTATTGGAACGGCAGGCGTCCACCTCGCCAGTAAACCCTGCAGTTAAACGTGTTAGCAAAGTAGCAGGCATCTGCCTCCACTCCATCCCATCATCAAGAGTTGGAGGAAGACCCCCCCCCCTAAACCTGGCTGAGGGAGTGAGCGGGAGTGCAGAGGAAGAAAACTGGGGGATCCAGGAGCAAGCAAGCAGAAGACTCCTCCCTCCGCATTGCAAATGGCGCCCTTTGACAGCAGTTCACATTTAGCCTCCTCAATGGCACAAGTTTATCCCACCCCAGCCTCCCATGGGAACTAATGTTTTGTTATGGTAAACTCTGAATTTGTTCAATCTATAGAGCTCGTTATGAGTATGGTGGTGCGATTAAAAAAAGTAGCAATGACAGACTAACCGCCACTTCTACTGCACAACCATATTACGTGTTTGGCCATAATGCGGAGGAGCGACCCCCAGAACTTGTCACGTGCGTATTTGTTATCACTCAGGTGTTATGGGCAGTGTTTTTCTTCTGTAAGGCTTCTGGCAGTGCCTTGCATTAATTTAATATCTTTGTCGTTCATGCAATGAACAAAGGGGTTCTGTATACATATTTTAGTGACACTTACTAATACCCACACAGTTGATCTAGGTTGGAAGTATTTTCAGTAAGTAATAAATTAAACTCTGAACAATGGGATACAGCCTCAAGTTAGACAGCCAATGGGTGTAGTTAAGCCAGCTTCTTTCTTTATTTATTTTTTATTTATTTATTTATTTATTTATTTATTTATTTATTTATTTATTTGTAAAACGCTCAAAGCCCAAAGGCAACTAGGCGCTGTAAAATGGCTTGGCTTGTAAAATGGGTCTATGGGTTTTGGAAACACCTTAATTAGAGCATTAAACACGCATGACAAATTGTGGGACACACATTTGACCAGAGAGTCATGAAATGTCAATTTAAAATAATCTGGAATGGGGCAGGGTTTACTTTTGTCTGCTCTGAATTTTAGATTGGAACTCTGTGTGTCACATTCAAGAGGAATAATCCCAAGAGGGTATGCAGAAGTGGCATGCAGCAGAGAGTGAACACATTTTTGTTTTTTAAAAATTTTTCTGGCCATTTTGGCCCAGTGGAAGGTTAGTATTTAGGAAGGTGTGGTGTTGGAATAATTGTACACATTATGTTTGATTAGTGTTTGTTTTGTATTGCACGGTTGGCCTTTGTTCTCATTACTAAAAGGTCCTTTTATTGGTGTAATTGGTATTATTTAATATAAAGTGTCCACGAATGAAAAGGAACTAGTGTGATGGAGGAGCGAAGCGCGAATGCAACTTTTTTTTAATGTATAATCCAGTCGTACAAATTGACTTATTATACATCACACCAAAAATAAATAAAACAAATACATTGTTACGAATCAATCCAGTCAATACGTCAATTCATCATGAAAATTTTGTGAGTGCTAAAAGGATGGGCTTGGTATTGTATAGGGAGAGCTGTTTCTCATTGGTTCTTAAGCGCCAGTGGGAAGGGCTTAGAGCAGGACTATTGGCAAAGTTGGGTATTGCCTGGGCCAGTTTGGTTTGATCCTAGATCAGCAGGGTAAGATGCCCATGGACCTCATTATAGTAGTACTAATACTGGCCCAAATAAATGATTGTTACCATTAGCGGCAAAATGTAGTCTCTGTATAATTATAAGTCAATTGCAAGTCCCTATTCCAAAATACCATTCGATTTCATTGGAAAATGGAAGCATTGCCTCCGATGGTATTGCCGACGGCACCATTACCGTCATCTTTTCGAGGTAATACAGCCATGCTCATGCTGGCTGTTTTCCCACTAATGGGTTTAGAAACCATAACGTTACTTCTTGTTGTTTTTACCACTGCAGCTGATAATAAGGCCCTTTGTTGATTGTTACACTTTTCTGGCCTCTATAGGGAGACCCTCTTTGTTTCTGTCCCCGGAGAGCAGGTGTCCTGCCGAACCTATTGTTCAATGGCCAATTACCAACACCCACATCAATCTAAGAAAGCTCTGAGCAGTCTCTCTCTCTCTCTCTCTTTTTTTTTTGTATTCAAATTTCTTATTTTCATAATAACAAATAAGAACAAAATATGGCATTAATCTATTAATCACGCATATCGACAACCAACGTCAAAACTAGTTCTAAATATCACATATAAGAGAAAAATTAGAGGTGCATGAAAGGGAGAAAAGAAGAAGAAAATGAAGAAAGGAAAAAGAAAGAGAACATTGAAACCAAAGACCGAAAATCACATATGCAATAAACAATGCAACAGATATGAAAATATTACAAAACCATTGCATTAAATTATAAGCAAGTAATCACAAAAGTAATATTCAAAGCTAGGGATGTATCGCTCCTAAATTAAAGTTCAAATTCATCCATAGACATCAAGAAAACAGCTCCAAATGTCCCAGAATTTGTCAATTACAGCTGTATTTTTGAAAATGCCTTTTTCATATGTTGAAACAGTAAGAAGCTCCTCCACCCAATCATCAATATTAAAGGAATTACTTGATTTCCAAGACCTCAATATGAATTTTTTTGCATCAATGCACGCGCACAGCAACCAAACTTTCTTACCAAAGTCAATGTCATCCAGCAAAGAGACATGCCTAATATCAGTAATGAAGCAGTCATGGGGATCGCGATGCTTAAGACCAAACCGTCAAGACCAAATCATGTGACTGAGAGATCCTCCCGAGCACTTACACTTCCAGCAAAGATTGTTGTCCAAAAGTTGCCTCCTGAAACAGCTTCTCCGGCATCCAATAAGCCCTAAACAACAACTTTGTTTGAGAGGCTCTGATTCATTCTCATTCACTCTCTCTCTCTCTCTCTCTCTCTCTCTTTCTCTCTCTCTCTCTCTCTCTCTCTCTCTCTCTCTCCCTCTCTCTCCCCCCCTGTCCCCCTGCCCCCCTCCCCTAGGGTAGGGCCAGAGTGGGCAAGACCCGCCCAAAATCTGCAAATACCCACTCAACAGCACTGTGTGGGCACTTGTAGGTGGGTGTTAATGTCACTGCGATGGGCCCAACTGCATTAGCTTCAGACCCCACTATCTAGAAAATCCTGGCTATGCTCAGTCATGCTCCCCCATATGTTTTTCGACGTGTTTTCATTCTCTCTCTATTCATTCCTCCCCCTTGCACTCTCTTTCCCCTTGTTCATTGTCTCACCCCAGTGCTCTCTCTTCCTTCACTGGTTTCTCTCCCCACTGTGTTCTCCTCCCTGCTTGCATCCAGCCTCACATTCCTTCACTCGTTCATTCACCGAACACGCGCGCTCTCCTTCATGCATGTGCCAACCCTCGCGCTCATGCATCTTCCATTCAACCACACACACACACGTGTTAGTCCGCCCATTCATCCATTCAACCATCCTCCATCCTTATACATGCTTGCATTCATTCGTCTGCCTTTCCATACATCCTGACATTAATTTACCAACCCACACCCCTCACTGCCCTTATTCACCCAACCTCGCAATCCGGTGTGTGCCCATCCACTCTGCTCTTTCTTTTCCCTCTCACTTTCTACACACTACTCGATTTGGTTATTCGGCGCCTGGCAGTGGGCAATGGATGGCAGAGGTCTTCAGAGGAAGTAACCTGTTCAGAGATGGCAACCGAGGCAGCTCTCTATGCTATTTTTTATTTATTGTGGTACACTCATTAATCTGACTTTTCACATAAATAAGAAATAATTTCCAGATGCAAACAGTGTATGTACAGCTAAAACCCAAGCATATTTTATTTTAGCAAATTAGACTCCTTTCAACCATTCACTACCTCCCATGTTAGCAAAGTTTCATGGCCTGAGCACATCCGGTCCCAAAATGACTGGGTCCCAAGCCACCATACCCTATCCATAAATCTTGACAATTTCTTCACCCTCATTTCCCCAGAGCCCAGACAGTCTACCATAATATGCTGCAGTGCCTCCAAATAGGACTGTCCCTTTTGGTGGTTTGGAAATCATAACCAAATAAGGGCATTGTTTATTTGAAGGCTCTTCTGGCTGAGTGGTCGAAACGTTGACTTGGAAGCTGGAAAACTGGAATTGCAGTCCCATTCTCCCACGGCTCAAGAACCTTTATGTGATCCTGGGAAACGTTGGGAGTCCTTGGGAACAAGGTTCCACACCACCAACATTAATCATTACATCACTAGATCAAGCATTGGCAAAGAAATCCGTTTTGGCATTTGGATAGTGATATTTTGTTTGCAGCCAATTACTGCCGCAAGAGATCCAGATGTCAATTCATACGGGAGCTCATACTCCCATCCTGTACCCATGTACTAATATGCTATGATAGGTGCTCCCATGAAATAGGCCAGCTACCCTGTATATTCCCCCTGCCCCGCCCGACATTGCAGTCTCTGCTCCCACTCCAGTTTTTCCGCCATCCTGTCGGTTCCATGTGATAATGTCCCTGCAAAAATGTCGCCGGGCGAAAAAGTTGCCAAAAATTGACGTTGTTTACAGGGACATCATCACATTGAACATGTTTTTTTTTTCAAGGGGACAAAGGAACACCGGCGCATCACCCGCTCCCCTTGACCCGATATATATGGTCACCATATATAATGTCGCCACAGCTTTTTTACCGGCGACCATATGTATGGCTACCATACGTGTGGAGATAATATTACCGGATAACCCTCAGTCCTGATGTGGAGCCTATTGCCACACTCTGGCAGGCCCTTCTTTCTTCTGCTACCACTCCCATGATGCAAAACGGGCCCCAGGAGAAAGCCCCCTACAGTGGGCACCTTCCATGGAAGGAGTTTGCATTTGGTCCTTTCTCAAACATTTCAAACCTGTCTCCATGGTCAACAACACTAAGATGAATCGCGGTTTAGCATCACACAGATGTACATGCAGCGGTACTTAAACGGCCATTTCTTGATTATTCGTGTTATGCTGCTCTACCTTGGATGAGATATCAAACACTGGGGTCGAGGGGGGGGGGGGCGGTTCCAAATGACCACATCAAAGGTGACTCGGAACTCTTCCACCGCCAGTGACTGCCTCCTACAATGTGCAGGTGTCAGCCCCTCAAGCGCACTAAAGGAAGCCAAATAACCTGTCGTATTATGAATTCCCCAAGCCTCCTCAAAGCACTAAATAGCTCCCAGCGTCATCCCTCCCGGCCACCGCCCCATTCTCGTTGACACTGAAGGTGACCCAGCTGATGTTATCAAGTGATGCTGAGGTTGTGGAGCAGATTAAAACACAACCAAAGATGCAAAACCAAATGGATTTCATGAGGGTTTTAGATGCTTCCAGGGGGGTGAGCAGAGAGGAGGCGCTGGCGCTCAGACGTCAATGTTTTATGTGTCCACACCCCAAAATATAGGTTGGCTGCCAGCCCGAGCAGTGGCGTCATGCCTCACCCCTTTTGCCTTTACCAAGGTCCTGGTGATGACAAGGGACGACTGGATGGTAGGAATCAGAATGATAGTAGCACGCCACATAATCTGAAAGACAGAAGCGGAGCACAGGCTAAAGACACAGCCCTTTGGGTCGAGTTGGGGAGTGATGCCACGTCCTTTGTTAAGAGTGGTGTGTTAAGGGTGCAGAATATAGCAACACTCATGAACCCTAGTGTCCCCCTCCGCAAGCTACCAGCTGGCAAGTTCACTGTGCCCATCTGGGCACCATCTATGGGCCCGCAATGTTACCCTTCTCTGGCAAAGGAAGTGTCCTGCCGGTCCTGGGGTGTGTATGTTGGTGCATGCAGCTAGAATATCTAGTACTACCTCTTCACACGCAAAAAGTGATCCCCTCACCCACCAACTAACAACAAACCATGCTGATTGTATGAACATGCAATACACAGACGAATTAACCACTGCCAACCTCATAGTCCTCCAAAGAACCACACACTCCATTGCACACTAAGAATATTACCTTAAATTAGACGATACGCTCATCATGGCGATTCTTTATGTCACAGATTGAAAGAAAGTTTGGGGGAGGGGCGGAAGCTAAACGCTTTGTCCTGGACTAGGTAACTAAGACTGTACTCTGGTGCTGAACTCTGATGCCCTCTTGGGCCCGGGTGGCACTGCACAAAATAACTACGGAAACCCCAGAAGTCTCCAGGCCAGGCTGGCACACTAGGAACAAACAAACCACAGACAGGGCAACGCTCATTGAAGATATATAAGCACGATTGAGTACAAAGACTGGAAGCCAGGCCTCCCCTTACATGCCTCATGACGAATACATTCTCCCCAGTAAAGTAGTGTTCAATTTCCAAGCACGTGCAAAACATTTCAAAAATCGAAAGGGAAGCTCCTAAACATGACGCATGCTCAGTTCCAGCAAAAAGAAATTGCAGCTGACTTGCAGTCTGCACCCTTTTTGACATCCTCCCTATAACATTAACGTTCAGAATTGAATGCAAAGAAGGTGGAGACAAAGCAATCAGAGTTTCAACTCAGCGGAGTGAAGGAGGTACAGACTGGTGTGCCGTTCCACTGAGCTCGCTGGTACAGTAAACTAAACTCAACAAGCTGCACATGCGCGGTGTTATTGGTCACAATTCTAACTTCTGATCATCATCGGCAAAGCTTTCAGATTTTTATAGGGAGTTCTGTAGACATTTGTGTATCAATCAATTGAGCAGACTACTTAAATAAAAATGTAAGTTTCTAGAAAGGTGCTTACACCTGCCCCCCACTTTTCCTCCTTGGAAGCCCTCCACCACTACTAAAAAATGTATGAAACTGCACAGCGCTTTGAGGTCATACCAACGATATATAGAGCACTATATAAATGCAAAATAACATAACATCAGAGGAGGCCATCCTGACCAATCAGCTAGCATTGACTCATCCATAGAGCCTCTACCGTTAACTGCTCAGCTTCTTCGGCTTTCCTCCCAGTGCACCCTCCATTGACAGATGTGGCGGACCGATTGCCCATTAAGGATTTCCAATCATGCCTACGGTTTCTAATAAATTCATCCCTTTTAGTAATGTTGTAACTCATGTTTTCTAAGTCATATCAAAGTAGAGAATGATGCTGTGCACCCTAATCAACCTTATAATGTTTGTTTAAAAAAGTGTGTCTCTTCTAAACTTAATACAGAGGTATTTATTCCTAAGGCATTGCAATATATCACCCAAGGCAACGCAAGCCTGGGGTCGACCAAAGGGTGCTTTGACAATCTGTATTTGTAATAATCATAATGTTTTTGCTAGTGGTGCTTTATAAAGTCTCGAAAATAAATAGATAATGTATACAGGTCTGACCTTGTATGGACCCAGTGTATTAGCTACTGATATTTTAACACTTATAACTCAGAGTGGACAGATGAGAGAAGATGTGCACTGAGCCTGGTTCTATGCAAAGCTCCCGGATCACAATGTTCAGTGCCTGCACCAGCCCTGAGGACTTCCTGCACTCGGTGGGAGTGCCTTGAAGACATCTTGATTAACTTCAGAAAAGCACATGAATTCAATCCTGTGCAAGACCATTAAACATTATGTTTGCTCAATGGCCATTGGCCCAGGCTAAGTACTAATTATATGTGTTGGCAGGGTGCCTTTTTCAGTCTTGAAATGGCATCCAGACGTCAAACGCATTTACTAGGGGAGAGAGACTCATTTTGATGGAAAAATGTGCTAAGAAACAATTACATCTGTTATTATGGATCTTCGTGACCTATAACGTTCCCCATTTGGTTGAAGCCCCCTGTTGAAAGTGAACATTTTCCCCATGGTTCTAGTAGTGGAGAGCAGCCATTAGAATACTGCACTGGGGCTAGAAGACAGGTACATGACTCTAGAGTGAGTGATGTGACCTCAACAGACTCTGGAATTACTTCTGCATGTACTTATATCAACAATTAAGATTTGTGATTAGGGGTGTCACCATTTGAGCCTCCAAGCCAGAACCGCCACAAAAGTGAAAACACACAAGTATAGGAAGTCTGCTGCTGTCTCCTAAATATTGTGGCGAGCTGGTCAAGAAAAGGGCAGACAGTCAAAGCTCTGAAGATCCCAATAAGAGATCCCTTTTTAATCTGCAGGGCAAGGTCTGTCTACCCGAACCTCACCAAAAAAAAGGATAAGAGCTTTGGTAACAGGTTGTGTGAAATCAGGCTTAGAGGAAATGAATGAAATGGTGAAAATAATTTTTGGAGAATTTGCATCACTAGCGTTTGGGATTCGCACATTTAGAACATTTGTGAAGCCTTACAGTGGCAAACACTTGTCAGACTCCACCATTATTAGATCAAGAGGGTAGGTAAAGAGGTGCAGCACCGAGCTCCTTAAGACTACGCCCCAAGATGACTATTATGAATGTCCAGTATCTCACTCCAAATTCTCTCACTCAATGGGCAAAATATTTCTCTCTTATGCGCTAGGATAACCTTGTCCCAGTGGTAGTGGAACGAAATAAGGCCCCGGCTTCTCATGCCCCGGGGCATGAAAACATTCTTATTGACCTGTTCGGGTGGATGTTGCTCTATGAGCCCCTGTGTTTGTTCAGTGTCTCACTTTACCCGGGGAACTGGAAATGTTTCTGCGACCAGGAGGTCTGTGATTATTATACCGCCATATAAAAAAGCCAATGGAAGAATTCCTTCATCCTACCCGCTAGCTCCATTACAGTCTCTGATTCCAGACTCCGTGGAAAAATGTTATGACATTGGGGGTCATTACGAGTGCGGCGGTAAGGGGTTAACGACGCTGGTAAGGATGCCAGTGCCGTTAACCCCTTACTGCCGCATTACGAGGTCCCTTAGCGGGTCCCACTAAGACCGGCTGGTAAAACCAGCCGTCAGCAGGAGCCGCTAAGAGACCAGGGAGCTAATAACGGGCCCGTTATTAACGGGCCCATTATTAGCAACCTCCCCATTCCCATTGAGCCCTATGGGGGCTCGAATGGGAATGGGGATTGGTATTTTGAATGGGGACTTACCGGGTCCTCCAAGGTTGGAATGACCCGGTAAGTCCCCATTCAAGAAACCCGGACACGACTTTCGAGGCAGCCATGGCTACCTCCAAACTTGTAATGACCCCCATTGACTCCTAGGATGCCTTCAGGATAGTCAAATGTTTGACAGGCAATATGCCACCCAGAATTTATGCAATGATTTTGTAGACATTTGTCAAGGCAATGGAGACCTACTGACATATATAGTCAAGTTTAGGAATCTAGCCTCCCAGACATTATGGTCTGAAGACGTACACCACCAGAACATCTACCAGAGTGTATCTCTTTAGTAGTCCTTTAATAGTCCTGTTAGACCAAATAATGGGAGAAAGAAGAGGACAAAGAAGGATCTTTGAATTCAGAGGGTACCAAGCCAGACCAGACCCTGAACTATCCCCTCCAGTTCCTGGGAATGGAAAACCCATGCAGTTGGGCAGTATTCAAGGCCCTCTTTCATACGAGGAGAGACCCAGAAGGCAAAGGTTGAATCTTTGCTTCTGTTGTGGGGAAGCAGGACATACTGTGTATCAATGCAAACAGAAAACCCCCTTCAGGTCGGGAAACAAATCAGCTCACTAAATCCTGGGAATTCAAATGAGCAGAACCGTACACCCTTCTTATCTAGAAAAACCCACTACCCTCTCTCAAGCACCACATTTCTTTATCTCTGTCCATCCTAGATTCTTGGGGTACCGGGAATTCTATTGATTTATCTTTTGCCAAGAAACAATACATACATCTGATCGAAACCAAGACCAGTGAACCCATTTTATCTATTGATGGTTCCCATTTCCGGTCAGGCCCTATCACCCACAAGACCGAAGACATATGTATGATTTGTAATGAAACCCATCATGAACAAATTGTATTCAATGCCATGTCTGTGCCCAACTACCAACTTATATCGGGCATACCTTGGCTAACCTACCACAACCCTCTTATTGTTTGGGGAACAAAGAACATTGCTGTTAGGTTCTTTGGTGTGTCAGAATTCATGTAATTTGATTCAAGGGTTCTCCTACAAGACACTTCTTATCGACTATTCCCTGTTGAAATCCCTGTGTCTGAACTATTTCCACCGATGAAGTAGCCAAAGAATAACAGGATTTCACTACAGTATTTGATCCAGTGGAAGCCAATACACTCCCTCCCCACAGACCCTATCATAGACCTAATACCTGGAGCCAGTATTCCCTATAGGAGAACCTATGCTCTCTCTAAAAAAAACCTGATCCTTAAGGACTATATCGATGAGAATCTAGAGAAGGGTTTCATCAGACAATCCCTTCAATATTTTGTATTCCCCAAGAAGAATAAGGCCCTATGTTGATTACAGGCAACTACATGCTATCAAGATTACAGATACCCACTGCATTTGATTCAAGTCTTATTGGATCAAGCTAAGAACAGCAGTAGCTACACCAAATTGGACTTGAAGGGAGCATACAATTTGGTGCCGCTATACCCTCAGGACAAGTGGAAGACAGCATTCCGGACATGCTTAGGGCATTATGATTATTTAGTAATGCCCTCTGGCCTATATAACGCCCCTGCAGCATACCCATATTTTCTTAATGATGTTTTCTGTGACATTTTGGACATTTATGTTGTTATCTATTTAGATGACATATTGATTTATTCAGATAGCTACCCCGATCATGTAAAACATTTGAGAGAAATACTCCATCGCCTCCAGGTTCATCATTTGTATGCAAAGATTTCTAAGAGTGTGTTTCATAAATCACGTATTTTGTAACTATGATATATCCTCTCACCACACGGAATAGAGATGGACCCCATAAAGATTCAACCTACTCTTATTTGGCCGCATACCTCCAATATCAAGGAATTACAATGTTTTTTGGGGTTCTGAAATTTTTACTGACGTTGTATTCCTGCATATTCCAAGATACTGCTCCCATTGACTAGGCTACTAAAGAAGAATACGCCCTTTGAATGGAACTCATTGGATTAAGAAGCATTTGAGACTCCCCAACAGAACTTCACCAGCATTCCTGTTTTTGACTCCTTGACACCAACCTGCCTTCCCACAGTGGAAAAAGATTCTTCTGACTATGACCTAGGGTCCCTGTTACTGTAAAAGAATGAAGGAACAGGCCTCATGCATCCAGTGGCTTATCATTCACATACCCTTATTCCAGTAAACATAATTACAGTATATTCAAGAAAGAACTGCTTGCCATTCGAGATGCCTTTCTAACATGGCGCCATCTACTAGAAGGAGCAAAACATCCAATTATGGTCTTAACACACCATAGGAACCTTGAATTCTTAAAAACGACCAAGGCTCTCAACCGGAACAGAATCGCTGGCCACATTTATTTTCTAGATTCGATTTTATAATGACTTATAAACCCAGAGCGAATAACACCAAAGCTGATGTGCCTCATTACAGGCACGGCTGCCGCTGGCATTTTATTTTTTCTGGCGCCCAGAAATGGGAAATTACTGGGTCATTACAGCCTTGCCGGACCCAGTATTTGCCCATTTCTGGGTGCCGGGAAATATTCTTCCCCATTCCCATTTGAGCCCCATAAGGCTCAATGGGAATGGGGAAGCTGGATGCACCGGCACCGTTATGAACGGTGCCGGGGCATCTGACATGCTGTGCTCACGGGTGCCACTCTGCCCGCCAGGTCAGAACTTGCGGGCAGAAAAGCACCAGCAAGCACAACCCGTAGTTTGCCGGTCCGGGAACTACGATACTGGCAAGCTAACCGGTACCGTAGTTCCCGGACCGGCAAACTTGTAATGAGGCCCGATGCCTTCTCTAGGAGAAGCATGGTCAAAAAGGAAGAAACCCAAGGAATCTCATTCATTGCCCCTGAAAGAGTAATCCTGGTATCAACAAGCTTATCTTTAGGTTAGGAACAAGAATGAATAGGTAGTTACACCCAGGATGACACAGGAATTCTTGTCCTTGCACCCATCCCATTAGCTCATACATGGGTTATGCCTCAGAGTCCGATCTTTATGGCTCCCTTTTAGAAAGTATGAGCTCCTGGCATTACAATGGGGGCATGACGTCCCAAATGCCGGACATTTTGGTGTATTGAAGAAACATAAAAAACTGCAGATGCTTGTATGGTGAAAATCCATGAAGAAAGACGTGGAAGACTATGGGCCTCATTACACGGAAGGCGGTGGTCCAGGGTGCTATTAGCACCCTGGACCATGCCGGTAAATTACCGGCACCGCCTTGGCGGAAAGGGGATTTACCGCCCCATTCCAAGGTTGGTGGGGCGGTAAATCCCCCTTCCGCCATTGCCCTTCCCCATTCCCATTTCTGCCCCATAGGGCTCTATGGGAATGGGGAAGGCGCTAATTACGGCACCGCAATTTTGCGGTGCCGGAATTAGCTCCGAGGTCCCTTAGCGGGTTGGTTTTTAACGCCTGCAAAAATCAGGCGTTAAAACACCAACCCGCTAAGGGACCACGTAGTAAGGCGGTAATGGTTAACGGCCACCGTTACCATTAACGGTGGCCGTTAACCATTACCGCCTTCCGTGTAATGAGGCCCTATATCTAAGGTTGTATGGTATGTTCCTGAGCAAAGACTCCCCAAAACCCTCCCATGGGCCTCGTACAGCCTTATCCATCCTGAATATGCCTTGGCACACTTCATTTCATCACAGATTTACCAAATAACAACAATTGCACAATGATCTGGACTGTGGTGGATTCGTTGACTAAATTAAGCCACTTCTTTGATTTACCCGAAGTCCCGACAGCGGTTCAGTTAGCAGATCTTTTCGTCAACCATATCTTTTGGCTCCATGGATTACCCCATGTCCTGATTTTGGACAGAGGTTCTCAACTTGTGTCTGTATTTTGGAAATCCATTACCAAGGCTCTTGAGGTGAAGATCAATTTTTCCACTGCTTACCATCCCCAAAGCAACAGACAAACAGAACGAGTGAACCAAACCGTAGGACAATGCTTGCATTGCTATTCCACAGGATACCCTGACAAATGGGTTTATTACTGATAGCAGAATTTGCTTATAATTTTGCCCATCACGTTTCCTTAAAGGCCACCCTTTTCTTCATTACCTATGGGTATCATCCTGTATTCTTACCAAGTCAGAGTTCCTATGTTCCCCCTGTACAAGCTGTCCAAGATAGGATCAAGAAACTCCAAGAGGGGCTCAACAAACACAGTGACACGTGTACCAAGCAAAAATAACAGCCAAGATGTACCCCAACAAGAAAAGAATCCCCAGGCCAATGTATCAAGTATACAAAAAGAGGTCTGGGAGTCCCTCTACCAAGAAGAAACATGGGAAAATAACCTGTTCTTTGGGAAGGTGCCCACTCTGGAGGGTCTAAAATCGCATTTTAGCTCACTGTACCTTTCACAGAGGAGATAACTTGGGGTTTCACCCTAAGTAACCCAGGGTAATACAGGGTAATCCCTTGCTCACTGTGTCTTAGAGATGCTCAGCTTCACCTCACTGATGAGTCCCAACTAGACCGAAACACGTGTCTGGGGTTGCTGATGGTGGTTGCTGATGGTACTCTTGTTCAGAGGAGATTTGCTTAGCATTTCGGTATTGGACTGTGCTTTTGTGTGGGACAAACACTGATATGCAAATGGATATTTCTTCTATGTGAAGGTTGCAGTGAGCTAAAATGTCGTTTTAGACCCTTCTGAGTGGAAGAAATTTCATAGAACAGGTTATTTGACCCATGTTAATTCTCAGTAGAGGGGCTTCCACACTCCTTTGAAAAAAAGTATCAAGTAGGAGACTCTGTTTAGTTATCCATGACAAGCCTGCACATACCTCACTGTTCTCACAAACTAAAGCCCAGGTACATAGGACAATTCCTCATAGCCAAGGTTATCAATCCAGTAGCCATGAAACTCAATCTCCCCCACACGTACACAATTAATTCTGTTTACCCTATGTCCCTTTTAAAGCCTGTCCCTCATTCCCTAAGATAACCTGATCATCTGAAAACAATACCTTCATGGGTGCGACCGGAGGAGGAATACAAAATCACCCGGTTATTGGACCCTAGACGCTATAGAAACAGAATAGAACAATTAGTGGATTGGAAGGGGTATGGTCCAGAATAAAAAACTTGGGTCCCGGTTCAGGATGTGCATGCTCTCAGATTGTTAGGCCTTTTCCACAAACAAAACCCCAGGAAGCCTGGGGAATCTGTATGCCCGAAGGGGAGACCTAGAATGGGACATGATGTTACGACCCCGAGACACTCACCGGGTGCGCAGCTCCTCCGGGAACGTCTCTGGCAGCCTCGATGGACCCACAGTATTTGGCTGTGGTGGTCTGGGTCAGAGGCGTTAGCTAAAGCACTGAGATTTAGGATAAGGGGGCAGATCGTGTTCAACCCTCGTTAACACAGAAACGTATGTATTGACCTTTCTGTGATGGCCACCATGCTGCGATACAAGTTCCCCAAACAAGATAGCCACCGTACATCGTAACGTTTTCTATGTCCAATCCCACATCAGACAGCATAAAAACACTGACACCAAGCCGGTTTGGTGTCTTGGAACTCCGTTCCTCCTGTGAGGACCTGCAGACCCCTGAAACATAGGTATTTAGTTTATTTCCTTCAGCAGAGCTCTTCTAAAAAAACTCCTATCTTCTTCATGACCTTTCTTATGCAAGCATCTTCATGTGTTCTGTCCTGAAGGGAATTGATGGTTTAAGTGCAGACTTGGTGACTAACAGGTACTTCATTGGGGCTAAGGGAATTATACTAGACATTCCTCTTGAATCTAACAGTGATTTTTTCTCACCCCATACAGCTCCTGGTCTGGGTTTTCAAGATCCACGCAAGGGGTGCTTATTAAGCCATCTCTAACCTGGGGGACATCATCAGGGTACTTTTTGTAATCTCTAGCCTGATTCTTTCCTTTGAGGGAGCGGTCCATTGGCATATTCTTCCCAGCTCCCAGAAAAACCAGTCTTCTAAGATCTAGCTGATAATCAAGCATGTCTTGATCTGATAGATCCCTTCTGCATGAGACCACAAGCACCAGCATACGTTTTCAGCCTCATTGGGTGTCATCGCTGAAGAGTAGTTTTGGTCTTTAGGATCAGCAGGCTCAGGATCCACATCTGATATGATATGATATAATATGATATGATATGATATGACAGGTTATTTATAACACGCTTAATACCCAGAGGTTTTTAAGCGCGGACCCGGGGATCGTACCTGTATCGCTCTGTGTCATCTTGCTTCCAAGGTGAGCACATTGTTGCTGAGCTATCCTCCTGGGACCTGATCTGGGGATCTTGTCCCACTCAGGGTGATTATAGCAGAACACAGGGAGATGCTGGAAGGTTTAGAATTAATCTCAACCTCTGGCACAGCTCTGGGCAACCCTCCAAACCACTGTTCTTTAGCCTGACAAGCCATTACAGAAAGGGGAAATTCCATATGCAAAACAGGCTTGTTCCCACCCCAAAAGGGGTGGTCCAGCCCAAACTGGTAGGTCACATCCCTTCTGCATGAGACCACAAGCATCCCTGGGCATGTTTCAGCCTCATTGGGCGTCATCATTGAAGGGTGGAGCTTGGGTCTCTAGGCTACAGATTTCCCAAGGCAGACAGGTTCCAACTGGCCGGTGTAACTTTCAGGGTTTCCTGCCTTGTCCCTTAGAGCAGTGGTGACTTTGGGCTGCGAAGTGCTGGCAAGTCTGAAGTGTTTTCAGGCTGGCAGACTCCAGGGCGTTAGTGATCCTAACATCAGTATTTACCCTGAGGTTGGTGATAGACTGGGGAACCTTGGAAGTCTGGTGTGTACATTTTTTGGTGTGTCCGTCATGGAGTGGGTGGTGGAATGAGACTTCTGGGATCACCCCAGTCCCACCATCCATCCTCCAACATGGAACTTTGTCACAGGGCTTACAAAGGAATGCAATATCAACTGCTTTGTAACATGTTGATCTATAGGTTTGTCACTTGAGAAGACATCTGCAAGCTGTCAAGAATAGGTACCAGAAAGCTATGTTGGTAATACCAAAAAGTAAACCTTTTTTCTTTTATACAGAACTTGGGATAGAAAGTATTACCCCCAATCCATCATCCAGGTTGAGGAGTACTGGCCCTTCCCAGCAAGGCATACAATATGCAACTCTTTTTTTCTTTTTCTACTCAGGACTTGACCTTATGCCATATGGGCATCACACTCTCTGCTCCATTCTGGTTGTGTCTGTCTTCCAGACATGTACAGGGATGGTGCTGGACACTTTTATATGTTCACTGCATTCTAGACACGTCATTCCCCTCAAGGCAGGGAGCATTACTGCACCATCTCCCTTCAGGCACTCTTTCCATTATCAGGGTAGTTCCCTGGAGTCTTGCTTCACAGAGCGAGCAAGGGTCATCCGTGCCTCTAAAAAGAACCCGTATTAGGCCCAGTTGTTCCTTTTTTTTTATTTGTCCATGGTTCAATACAAAAGCAGAACCTTTACAAAACAGATCTATTTACAATGTATTCCATTTAAAAGATAAGTTGCATTTAACAAATTTCATAAAAACAGATGCCTAAAGTGCAATGAATAGGTACAGTAAAAACAAAGACTTAATTTGGTAAACGTCATCAAACAAATATATACCGTATAGAGCGTCCTAGTCAGTGATCGAAGTGGGTGGGAGCGTTCGGGAGCGGTGCTCCTCTACTTTTTTAAATCAAGTTTCACTGTTCCTATACTTTTATTTTAAAAAGAAACTGTTCCGGAATGCTTTCGTTTTAAAATAAAAGTGTAGAAAGAAACAGGGACATGTTTTTGGGGGTTTGCTTTGTGGGTGGGAGGTTGCGTGGCGATGGGGTTTGTGGGGAGTGGGGGCAGGCCAGTAGGGAACATAGTTCCACTACTTCTTTTTGTACACTTTGACCGCTGGTCCTAGTAACAGAAAAAGGTAGTCAATTAATATCGTTGAGTACTAGTTCCTTTTCTATATATTTTCTAAAAGAGAGCAGAGCTATGTAGTTGTTCCTTTTCGTTCCTAGCTTTCTGCGACGCAGAGGACCGCTCCAGAGGAGGTACAAAGATGTAGGCAGGTTGCCCATTCGATTAGTGCCTGTTTAGGTCGAATTCTGTCTGTTGTTCACTACTCTGGTGGAGTCCTTGAGTATGTAGGAGACCAGAGAAGGGTAAGTGATATTACTCTGTTTTGTTCTATGTCAATAACAGTGTTTTACATTGTTAGAGAAGTTTTTCTTTTTGCAACATTTCTCCATTGGCCTCAATGGAGCCCCCAAGATCTCTGCTCTTTTTCTGGATCCTTACTGATTGTTGGGATGGGTGAAGGCCTTTTGTTTCAATCACCTGCTACTTTTATTTTGTTTGGATTGCACTGGTCAGTGTAGGGAATAATTCTCACTTTGTTTTTCACCTTAACTTTTACAGTGTAGCACAAGCCACCTTCATCAAAGTGCTGCAAGGATCATTTGTGCCCCTTTTATTTTTCTTTAAGTAGCATCCCAGTTACTTTTGTGATGTGTATTGAAAAGGTTGGTGGAAGAGAACTGTTTTGATTTTCTTTCCTGGTAAAAAGTTGTGTACTAGACAATAATACCTTTTTGTGTACAACATACTCACAACGGGTGATCCTCATGTTACAAGTCCTTTTATTTGTGTTATCTTCTTTGTTTGCCAGCTTCCTGTGTTCTCAGCTGGGAGATTGCCAAATAAGTACATTCGCGGTAGTCCTGCTTTGGACTCCCGGTCAGTGCTTTCTATGTATGGAATGGCTGAAACTGTGTTTTGGGGTTCTCTGGTCCCAATTCACACTTCAGCCAGTGCTTGACTTCTTGCTGAGCAGAACGTGTGGTGGCAGGCTCTTCCCAAATGTCTAGCCACAAACCCTGAGAAATCTGCATAAAAGGAGAGATCCTGAACCCGTTTGAGACTCTGGGACACATGAAGCCGAAGGAATGCCAAATATTTGTGGGAGGACTGTTGCAGTCAGAAGCATTGGCCAAACCAACCTCCACTTTTGGACCTGTGCTTTCACATTGACTGGGAAGACCTGGACTGGGTGTCATCTTCCTCTGGACTGGTGGATCCAACCATTCTGAAGACATGCTCTGCATCCATCATTGTTCCAAGGTTGAAGATATCTCCGGGTCTGCATTTGGCCTGCACTTGACTGGAATTGGATTGCCGCTTTGCAGTGGCCCCTCACTGCCTCATCACTGACATCTTTGTTGGCATCCTTGCTCTGCTGGGACTTCCCCAACCTGATTTTGCCATCTCTCACCACTAGGAATAGCCTGCTGAAACCTGACGTTTGACGCATTGCTCCCGGCGGCCTGCTGATCCTGTCCCTGATCACTTTTGTCTGCTGCTCCCGGGTTATCCTCCTGTTCACATGCTGCTTGGACTAAAATTGAGCTATTTGGGCCCTGCCCTGGGGTCTTCACTTGAGTCTGACATACTAATTGCTGGAAGACTCAAACCACACCCTGTGAACCACCTACAGTGAAGCCTACAGCGAGCCTCATTGTCCCCAGTGGTTCACTGTTTCATGGTGCCTGTGGTGTTGCAAGCAGGAATCTGGGGATCGAGATACCGTAAATATCCTTATAAATATACCCCATTGACTTGCATCAGGCATAAAGGCCTTAACTTAAAACACAGACAGCTTACCGGGCTAAATGTAGTGGAGCCTGGGCCAGGTTCAGGAGTCCTCTCCACAGTCATCTCGGACCTGGGGACTGGTAGACTTCCCCCTATATGGCCGGAAGACTAAGTGCGACCTTGATACAATGGGCTTCATTACAAGGTTGGAGGTAGCCTTGCCGGTAAAACCGAAGGCTACCTCCAAACTTGCTACAAGGTCCGGGACTCGTGAATGGGCAATTACTGGGGTATTCCGGCCCTGCCGGACCCGGTAATTGCCATTTCGCGGGTGCCGGAGCCGGTAGATCCCCATTCCCACTTGAGCCCAATAGGGCTCAATGGGAATGGGCATGCCTGTAGCACCGACACAGTTCATTACTGTGCCGGTGCTACAGGCTTGCTGTGCTCACGGGTGCCTTTCATTCCGCCAGGGCAGACCTGGCAGAATGAAAGGCACCCACGGGCACAACTCAGAGTTTGCCGGTCCGGATACAACAGTACCAGTAAGCTTCCCGGTACCGTTGTATCCGGACCGGCAAACTCATAATGAGGCCCGACTTTTTGGAGAAACCTGCCTATAAAGGTCTCCTCTATGCTACAGATGGAATCCAGAAAAGGGTAGGGATAGACTTACTGAACATTATAATAATGTGGTAGGATATTCTAGCAATTTCAAGACCTGCACCATTTTTCTTTCATCCACTTTAGCTATTTACAGTGTACATACCTATGAATAACTGTGTTGCATTCTAAAATTGTAGCTAACCCATTTGGTGTCACCAAACGGTGGTGTATTAATAGTAGTGATTTTACATACCAGCAGTTTGTTGATTTTATGCCTTGCTTGTCTTATTAAATAGTATATTTTGTACTTACATGTGTGAACCTCTTTTCCTTAACATACTTTGCTCCTGGTAACTGTACTTCACACCAAGCCTACCTCTTCCCGAGTCTAACTTACTATACCTTTGAGAATTTGTTTAAAGCCATTGGGCCTCATTACGGGTCCGGCCGTAACCCTGCCGATGCCGAACCCGTGATATTTTACCGGCGCTTGACTTCCCGGTGCCACCAGCTCATTATGAGTCCGGCGACCCGGGAAGCCAGGCGCCAGCAAATTGTAAGTCCCCATTCCATAGAGTCAAATCGGACTCTATGTGAGTCGGGACACGGAAGCACCGGCACCGTTAGCACTGGTGCCGGTGCTTCCGTGACCAGTCTGCCTACCCTGGCCGCTGCGCCCAGCAGGGTCACACCTGTCGGGCACAGTGGCCATGGCTGGCAGACTCGGAGTTTGACGATCCAGAAATTCAGAATGAGGTCTATTAATGTAAGACTGGTTACACCTTTAGTCTGGCTTCTCAGAACCCATTGCCAGAGTATGTTCTGAAAAACACTTTTAAATATACCTGTACAGCATGGTGAAGCATAAGGCTAGAACAGAGCACTTCTTAACCAGAGAAGACAGTGAGAGATCATTCTCTCAAGACCATGGCTCTCCTACATGATGTAGACACAGGGGCCATATCTAAACTCACTTTTGATCCTCATTTCTCAGAGCTGAGATCATGTCCATAGGAACATTATTTCACTTCTTCTCCAGTAAAATAATGCCATTGTACACTGTAAGGTTCCAATGGGGTCCTTTCTGTCCTCCAGTTCTTCTTCTTCCTCCCTCACTGTACTCATGAAGAGCAAGAGGCTACTTTGGCTGAAGAGTATGGAAGACACATTTCCATGGAATACATAAACGACCTTATCCTTCACAGGAGCAATCTGGGCTTTCCTGCCCCTTCCACTGCTGCAGAGAAGATCATAGATATATTTGGTAATTATGAAGGCCCACAGGCCATTTCTTTTCCACACCTTTCTGTCATCGACTGCATGATGAGGAGGTAATGGAGGGATCTCGACAGATTTAAGATTGCAGGATTTGTGACCAAATCCTACTTACACATTCGAAGATATGTATTTATGTATTTATTTATTTATTGTGCATTTGTAAGGCGCTTATACAGCAAGGAGTTGTGTTTCAAAGCGCCCACAGGGCAAAGGGGAGGGAACAAGGGAACAAAACAAGATAATGGTCAAATTAGCAATGATGAGCAAAAGGCACAGGCGGTTCTACTAGGCCTTGTGAAAATTTGGAACGTGAAAGTGCAGAGAGAGAGAAGGGACAGGGGAGGGGGTAAGTGCTGGAGGTTCAACAGAGGGGGAAGTGCCAGAGAGCCAGTTGCAGGGCAACAGGTAAGTGCAAGGCAGTGACCACTTGGTAGGATAGTGGTCACCTGCCAGTACAATATGTTCAGGCCTGTGAGACAACACAGACCAGTGGGTGCCCAAAGACAAGTGAAGGGGGAGGCTGAAGGTGATTGGACAGAAGACCAGAACCCAGAAGGACACATAAGGGCCCAGGCCACCAATACACAGAAGGACTTCCCGGAGCCAATTTCCATTGACTGAATGTTGAACACTATTTCTGGTAAGCCTACAGTATCTTCCTCAGAGGCAAAAACTAGGCACCGAAAGGATCGCAAAGCTGAATCTGCACTGCAATACCTGCTGACGTCTGGCTACGCAATAAATTATCTTTGTAACTTATAGTGCCCGATCCCACCAGAGAGACCTAGCAGCTTTATAAAACAGTAGATTGTTGGGAGATGCTGTTAAAATAGAACACACAGCAAGAACACACAGCAAGTGGGGTTAATCGCAGATGCTGCACTTGATTCTATCAGGGAACAGCTATAGCAAAAGATGGAGAAGGATCTGGCTTCACCAGTTCAACACCCCTGACTATTCAGATTTCATCTCCATTCCGCGGGAGGCTTAATCCACTTCTTTCACAATCTATGCCAGGCATTAGTATCAGATGCATGGGTGTTTCCAAGGGGTGTTCAGTCAAATGTGCATTTCATCTTCCCAGCGCTGGCACAATCATTACTCCCTTGCCTTGACTACCTGCAAAGAGAGAGGCCCTTCTGGGCAGCATTCAAGTGCTCTTCTCGAAATCTGCAATCATTTCAATCCCATTGGTGGAACACAGGCAGTGGTCACTACTCCATTGTGTCCACAGGTTCTCTCACAAGTTCAGAATGATAATAGATCTGAAGAAACTGAACAAATTCATGTGCAACAGTAATTTCAGAATGAAATCAATGATCAACCTCCAGGACGATTATCTGCATATCCCCATGAGCCTGCACACCACTGTTTCCTTTAGCTTGTTGTGTGCCACTAATATTTCCAGTTCACGGCCCTTTCTTTCATGCTCAGGATATTTACATGGCTACCTGCACATTAAGGAAGTGGTGGTACACCCCTATCTTGATGACAGGCTAATCCATTCACCTTTTTCCCAGGTACCTAGTGACACAGCCCTTGTATGTAAAACCTGTGAAGGACTGCAGAGTCCCCCAAAACATACAGAGTCCTCCTGATCCCATTCTAGAAATTGGATTTTATGGAGTCAGGGATGGCTTTCCCACTTCCTGCCAGGATGATCAGCCTTCAGTCACACCTATCCACTCTTTTTCAACAACACCCAGCCCCAGTTAGAGAGGTCCTCAAGGTCCATGATTTTATTGCCACTTCAATCTTCATTTTCTCCCTGGGTAAGTATCCATATGTACCCCCTTATCAGGCTTCTCGTCATGCATTGGGATCTTTCTTCAGGGGACTATGACTTCAAGAACCCCATAACTCTTTATCTAGATCCAGAGATCCAATGATGTTTGGTGGTTGGAAATGTGCGAAGAGGTATATTTTGTATCCCTCCCTTCCTAACCACCACCACTATCACAGCAAGTTACCATGTTAGGGGAGCAGTCCTAGGCACATCCCATGCGCAGGGGAGGTGGAGTCTAAGGGAAGCCCAGATAGCTTTGAATCAGAGGGAGCTGACTACATTCTTTCTAATATATCCAATAATGTCTTCCTCTGAGTCAGGGAAAGGCAGTTCAAGTCTAAATGCAAAAGCTTACATCGATGCACTTAATAAACAAACCAAGGGAACCCCCTCTCATCACCTGGCGGATGTGCCTCAACTGATCAGACTGTTGGTGGGGAAACATCACCTCTGACTGTCTGCTTCACATGCCCATGCCCTGGAGAGCATTCAAGTGGATCTCCTCACACTAAGATGTCTTCCCTGAACCGTCTTCTTCACTTCTTCACTACCTTCGGGAGATGTGCCTCCACATTGACATCCCATGGATAGAACATTTCACTTCTTCAGAGAATGCACCCCCTCCTGGGAATCACAGACCAGAGGCTCAATGTGATGTTGTTTGTTTGGCCCACAGGACTCTTTTCACCTTTCCCAGTATCGGGAGAGCCCTTTCCAAGATCAAGAGCTATTAGCATTTATTCACCAGCTAGTCATGGCTTTGGAATCAGTCATCCATCTCTCTTCCTTCAGGTACACTCCCATCCCCACGTCACCCTCTCAGATTATCGTCATGGGCATGGTGAGGGCAGTGGTTTAGCCTCAAGGCTTTCCTGAAAACCTGCTGATCGCCATACAACAATCATGGCATCGAAATACATTAAGTTCGATGGTGCAAGGCATGGACCTCCTTCTTTCAGAAGTAGATTACCAATAGTAACCTCGAATCTTTGTATTCCCTGCAAGTCCAGATTCGGCACTTCATCCAAGATGGCTTGGACCAAAGCCTGCCCATCTCTTCCCTGTGCAGTGATAATTGCCTTGAGAAACTCGGCAGGGGTAGGGGGTGGAGTGGGAAGGATGGTTGCGGGGATGGAATTCAGTAAATTGAGTCCTGGATCTGCTGACGTATTTTGTCCTTCACTCTGTCCCGTCCATCTGTAGTACCTTTAGTACCTTCCTTGGATATACCCTATGTTCTCAGGGAATTCAGAAAGCCATGCTTTGAAATTAACCCATCCAGATCCGGCACCTCACAGTGATTGCCATCCCCTCAGCATACACACTTGGAGAACTAGGTGCCCTCCCTGCAGCTCACATTTATCTCCTGTTTCACACAGAAGTTATTCTCCCATGACTAGATGCCTTTTCTGTCCCTGAAATTTGCTAGGGTTTCCATAAAGGGCAGGAGCTGGCCCTTCTCCCCTTTGTACCAAAACCACCTGCAAACGTAGGCTGTTTAGATCCACTGTAGATGCCAGGGGGCACGTCAGTAATACCTCCACAGGACAGCTCCCTTCCTCCAGTCTGACTCACACTCTGTTAACTTTCGTCCAATAGGGAAAAGTCTTAATTCCACCCCATCTTCCATTTGCCAGTGGATCAAAATGGCTATCTCTGAGAAATAAGCCATTGCAGGGGTAGACATTCCTCGTACTCTTATTCCTAGATTCACCAGAGACACCTCTTCTGCATGGGCAGATGTGAGGGGTATTGCTATATCAAAAATCTGCAGAGTGGCTACAAGGCCAGTCCCTCCACATTCATCACTCATTGCGAATATTTTGTTGAGGATGTTCCAGACACTAGCAACGGGTTCTTGATGTCCACAATCCAGAAGAATTGCTACCTTCTTTTCCAAATAGATGACTAGTGTGTGGTATTGCTAACCAGATTAAAGCCAATCCTACTCTTCCTCATCACAATCCTTAGGAACCTCCCACCCTGGCCTCACCTATCGATTATCCCTCTTAACTGGTTGCCTGGGGAACAGGAATGATACTGGAAGCAAGGTGCCAATATGGTATAAAGTCAGGGTCTTGAGAAGAAGGAAAAGGGGAGAAATCTGTATTAATTATCTTTTTCTGGGAGGTGTGGTGGACCTCACACATAAGGACTGAGAAAGAGAAGGAATGTGTGTAATGAACATTACCAGTAAGTAACAGATGCATTGCACTTTGTTCAATTTTGATTTGGCTGTGCATGTTCTCCCTCTCTCAAAGTGATATTCAGAAAGCTTAATTTCTTGAAGGCACTCACCAGATAACCTTGTTTAAACCGGAGTGTGCTATTACTACGTACAGAAACATTGCACAAATACAACATACGTTCTTGGAAAGGGAATCAATCTCTCTTTATGAAGTCATGGATTATGAAACACTGTCCACGCTGATTTCTTATGTATACCAACATTTGTATATGTGCTCTCTCACTCTTCTGCAAGAGGACAGAGAAGCTGGCACGGATAAACCATGTACAAAGAACTTAACTACCTTTATTAACGGGATCTACTAAAGAAGGCAAAATAAGGGGGAACTAGATCGGATGAAGGCAGAAAGGGGATGTGAGGCATGTCGAGGGTGAGGGGGGCTTGGAGGGGAGTCAAAAAAGACAAAGGGAGGAGGACCACCCCGGTCATAAAAGTATGCATAGGAAAAATGTCATAAAGTAACACAAATAGAAGCCTGATGTTGTCAGGGAAAATATTCATTTAAATTACAAATATTTTCAGAAAAACACATTTGAATAAGCATTCACAATCTTTCATAATAGTGTGAACATGTCTGATTAAAAATGAGGCATTCAAAGAACGCAAGTTTGGGAAATGAATCACATAGAATAATTAAAAGTGTACAATTCTTTATGACTAAGCTACAGGCACCGACTGTGCAAAAGAGCAACACCTGATGCGCCAGCAAGCGCCAGCAAGTGCCAGCAAGCGCCAGCAAGCGCCAGCAGGCAGGCCCGTGGGGACCAGTTTGGTTGGCCAATGTGAGGCCGTTTGATCGCTTATTGCAATGTGCAGTTGTTAGTCTTGACCAATGTTGCTGGCCCAATGTGGTTTTAAATGTGCATTTGCCACAAATGTCAGAAACATATCTCACCAGGTGCCACTTGAATAGTTTGCACTGAAAGTAAGAACCTGCGAATCAATAATGTGGGCCACATTTTGTTGTTTACAGGCTTAATTTCTGTCCCAATCCAACCCTGCTGAAGTAAATTAATGAAATCTATGGACGTGACCAGGTTTATGATTTGAAATCAGTCAGCGAAGGCGAAAAGCCTAGATCTCGTCTTGCTGGGAGACTAAGGGCTTAAATAAAGTGTCATCGAGTCCAGAAGCCCTGCGTTAAATTTAAAATCAACGTGTACCATGCAATGTGCCGTACTTTGGGATTGGTGCTGTGTCAGAAAGGTCTTTTTAGTCTGGGCTATTAAAGGTGTTGCTTGCAACACCTTTAATAGCCCAAACTATTGCATTCAAATACTGATTCATGTGTACATACGGAGAAGGGCTTTTGCCAAGGGGCACACACGAATGACATTTGAGGAGGGACACACAGTGCATTAGGTGTTGTTTGGTTATGGATCCCTGCCATTACGAGCCCCGAGCCAGGCTAATCCCCATGGCTAATCCCACCCATTCCTGCTCATCTCTGGAACTCTTTGAGCTCTGAGCTCTTCCATGGTGGGGGTCATCTTGGATGACTGTCTCTAAGGGCGCTCTCTGGAAACAAGCCAAAGCTAGCAGGCCATGGTGAAAGTGAGGGTTGTTTAATTATCGTGTTAAAGTATGAACGAATGGGAAAGTAGCAAATTAAAAACACACATTTCACTAGGGAAATAATCTTTGAGTTCTTCTTTGCTTTCTGGTGTACTTCTACACACACAGCTAGCTGCATGGTCTTTTTGTTTTTTGTTTGAGGCTTTTCTAATGATTTGGAAACAACAATATATGGATTGTGAGTGAATGCGGCCTGCTCGGTATAGGTTAATTGCTTCACTCTGTATCTTATTTTGTGTCATTTGGTTTTACTTCTGGCCTTAATACAGAAGAATATTCTTGTTTTGGGCTGGTTTTCTTGTAGCATTGGGCTTGATTTCTTTACCTTCAGACCTGGAAACATTTCTGCAGAGCCGTGAGGCGGAGGGAGGTAGGTGTTTCTCTATTTATGGCTCTCGCACTGCAGTCTTTTGCCGTGCTAGTTATGCCTTGGTTTCTACAACTACTTAATTTGTGTCCTTTTTCCTACCCATATAGGACCACTGTCTCACCTAGTTTTTTATTATCCTTTCCGCATCATTGTTTTTGTCCTCTCCTGGCGCAGCGGCAGCTTTCTCTTATGCCTTTTACTTCCTGGGAGCAACCAGGGGACACAGGGCATGTTACTCAAAGTTCAGGAATTTTCTTGCACTCCCCTTCGAGCCCCCTCAATATCCTCCACTCTGGCCCCACATGCCTGCTGCCCAGCCACGTTGTCTTTGTGCAGTTTCAAGCTATTATTTTGTAATTGTTTATTTATTTTAAGCTTTCGACATAGTATTTGGAGTGTGTGGAGCTGCCATTTGCAGTCACTCTGTGTCAGACCGCTCTCTCTTCTAGGAGCTTATCATCCCTTGCTAGCAACCATTATGGTTTTATGGTTTGGCGTGATTGGATACATGTTATACAGCTCTGTGCCAGTGTCCCAACAAATTCACTTCATATAACCTGCTTTATCATTAAAGGCTTTATGTGGATCTTGTCATCTCTCTCCATTTATTGATATGCACATTTCCCCCTTGAGTATGCACTATCCTCCACCTTCTATAGCTCCCTCCAACGACTACAGCCAGCCTGCCTGTCTTTGTGAGTGCAGTGATTTTAAAAAAAGTAACTTCCACCCCGGCGCCTCCCCTGATGATCTGCTAGCTTATATCATACTTGTCCTGGCCCGACGTAACCCGGAAATATATACAGATGGACATATCCCAAGATTCTATGCCCAGTCCCATTTATTTTTCTCTTTGCTTTCTGGGACATGTTTATTAGCTTTTCCCATTAGAAAACTGAGACTACAAGTCCCAGAATGCAAATGGAAACGACTGATGAGCAGCTCCACATTGACTCCACGCATGTCCAAATGTCCCACTTACTCTCTAAAATCCAAAAGTACTTCACCACAGCCGGTAAGATAGCTCAGCGTGTTAAGCACTTGCTGCTGGTTTGTATGTGACTGGCAGGTCACTCGGCAACACCTTTCATGCTTTGGAGGTTAGAAAATGAGTACCAACATCGGGTGGGTAATACTTGTATATAAACCTGTTCTATGTACATTGCGGTGGTGTGAGCGTAAATAAAAAAACAATATTTAACAAGAGGTGCCCCAGCTCCTAATGAAATCCATAGTCAATCCCCCAAGGAAGGGGCACCAATGTTTGGTAAACATATAGTGGTCTGTGATTTTCTTTTTTTGTTGTTGTTATAGTAGCATTGGTCCACCTGCCCAGGTGTTTTTCTTTTCACTGCACAACATAACACATGGACTTGTAGCGGTGTGTGGAGGTGCATTTTGGCATCTGGTGATAGGAGTCTCTCTTGGTCTGTGTTAGTGCGGGGACATTAATGTTGCCTGTTAGTGCCATTTATATGCATATTGTATTAAAAAGCCAGGAGACTCCACAACACAGCATGGGTTGAGAAAAAATCATAACGTGGATATAGGAGGGAGCAGATGGGGAGTTGCATGTGCTGTTCGCGGAAATGAGTGGGTTATTCTTTGAAGAGGTAGGACTTCAGTTCCTTTCTGAGTATGATACATAACACTTGAATACATTGGGTTACACGTCCTGCTGTTCAAATTGACGAGCAATCTTTTGGGAAAGAGTGGCAATAGTTTCTCTTAGCAGTGTGCAGTGCAGGGTTCTGCTTGTTGTGGGATGCTGGCAGAGGAAAACAAACCGCCTCCACAGCAATCTGCAGATTTCCCTTTACTGTACCTTTAAAAGGTAGGGGAGGCTTCTGCAGTCTCCTTCACATACCAGGTGTTAAGATGGATTTCTGAACTCTGACCTGGTGGGCAGAGGTTCAGGAGGCCAGCCTAGTTTCTTGGAACAGGGAAACCTTCTGGACAAGCCAGACCAATCAAGGTAGCTTGGCTGCGGTCAAGACTAGGTCTCAGGAGGGGTGAGGGTGAATGAAAGACCTCAATGAGCACACAGAGTAAAGGACACTTACAAATCACTCCCAGTCATTACATTTATTTCAAGGCCTGTGAATTTCAAACACACAAATCAAATCACAGTAATACTTATGAAACCAACATAATACTAGCTAAATACATATGTACAAGACCAATGGGGTCTAAAGGGTTAATGCACGAAATGGGTCCACAACCTAAAAGGGGAGGAAACAGGCAGTGCAAATAGTCTTTGACCCTGTCTACCTCCAACACACTCCTAACTAAGAGGCAGTCCGATCCCTAAGAAGAGGGGAGCCTAATGCTCAAAAGTACAGGCAATGCAAGCGCATGCAGTAGTTCCAATGGGCAAAACCGGGTCTCTTCAGGGGTCTGTAGCAGCTCAGGAAGGTGGGTGAGGCGATGAAGAATAGGTTCCCACTATTCGAGGAGGGTCTCCACTTGAGAGCAGAGTCGATTCCAAGAGTTGGGAATAGTTTGCTAGTTCGCACTAGCAGTGGAAAGGAGAGGGGCCCCCAGGGGCTGCTTGTGTGTAAAAATGGATGGAGGCGCTAGGGGTCACCGGCTAGGGTTGCGATTACTCACTGACCCCCGGTGCACTCTGGACCAAACTTCGTCAGTAGAGTCCACTTCGGTTGCAGGTTCAAGTGCAGCAATTTGCCGGCTCTGCAGCTTTCATCGATGAAAATTCAGCGATGATTCCCAAACGGGACAGTGGCGATTTCTCCACTCCTGGTGGATGGATCAGGCCAGTTTCACTGCAGCAGGCTTCAGGGGCAAAAGGGGCACAAATGCAGTGCACCTGTGAAGGTCATCACCACGGCTGGGTGACACGGTAACCACGCATGCTCTGGTTCGGGCGCACTCATCTCACTTCAGACCTGGGAACTCCAAGTGTACAAAATTTGGTGTGAGGGTGCTGTGAAAACAGAGCTAGCGATGTACCAAGTTTCGAGGGCCTCCTCAAAACAGTGGCGGAGACAGAGCAAAGGTCCTGCGTAAGCTCGTCAGTCCACTGGTTGGGCAAGGGACACTTCAGAGAAAGCTTACCTGCAGGATTTGATGAAGGTGCCGAGAATAGTTGGTCCCTCTATTCCAATAGGTCGAAGCATCTTCTTGGACCTTCTATGACAACCAGATGCAGAGGGGTCCGACGGGACAATAGCGGGCTAAGGGTGCCAAACCTTCCAGCGGGTCACCAGCGGTTCCTCGACACGGCTTCCTAGCTTCAGGATACTTGGATCCTATCCTTTATTCAGTGAGAACTCCGGAGATCGACATGGTATGGGTGTTTGGGGGCTTCTCTTCTCCAGAATCTCCTTCGTGCCAAAACTAAGAGGACCCAATGGGAGATCTGCTCACATACAGGCATACCATTTTTGGACCAATCATGGACCACGGTGGTCCCAGGCATTCACAGCACTCCAGACTCTCTGGCACCCAGGATGTGTATTTGGGACAGACACCCCAGCCCACAGCCTGGAGGCACACACACAATGCATACAGAAGCCTGCGAAAGCTTGGTGTTTCGCGGGAAAATGCATGCCCAAATAAGGACTGACCCGGGTCGGCTCGACCTGGGGAAGGCAAAGGAGCAAGATGGCCAAAGGACAGGACAAAGAACCTCGTGGCATGGCCATTTTGGAGCCAGGCCACCTATTCATGCCAAATGCAGTGATCACGGTTTACCTGGCAGGAAAGGGTTAAAATTACATGAAAAGATAAGCTGCCACCAGCCCTGTCCATGACAAATCTGCACATCTCCTAAAAAAATCCTTCAAGAGTATCTAGGGCCTTTGGAAATGACTAAGGGACCCAAGTGTACTGTACTGGAAGGTACATTATACACTTGTTACATGTTGCAGAAAAGTTACAACATTGGAAAAGGAGTAAGGGAAACAAAGTCTCCCAGTACTGACTGTCTTAAGGGCATGTCAGTTTCCCCATAAAAAGTGAGCGAAAGCCCAGAGGAGTGCAGCAGAAGACTGTGCTCCCCTGGCAAAGTCAGACTATGGTGTTAAACAGCAGCAGAAAAGTTGGGGGGGTACACAACTGGAGGGAAAATTACACATAAATGGAAATCTTTCCTAACACCAGTCATCATTGAATAATGCCAAAGTCACTGGATCTTACACAAAAGCCCAAACTGTTGCCATTGGCAATGCTAGTTTATTTTCACGTTTGATCTATTCAGTCAAGGACACAAGCTCTGTTGATACCCCACAAGCTAGAAAGTGCTGAGTTATGTAGTACAGTTTTAGAGGTGGCCCATTGTTTCCTCATTAATGTATGGATTTGTTGGGTGGTCCTTATTATGCTGGCTTCCTAGTAGAGTGCCTCAAGGAGTATCCTGCTCAGCCCTATTGCTTCATGTCTTCTGTCAAGAAGTCCACTGTCTAAATCTGGGCACATCTAGTGGCATGGCCAAAGAGGCAGGGCACAATGCCAAGCTAGAGGATGGTGAGCCTGAAGGAGGTTTATGGAGTTTTCCTTGGTCACTCTCACTCAGTCTCTGTCATAGGAAAAGGGGACAGTCAAGGTGACAGACCCAGGGACAGACAGCCTTCTCCAGACGCCTGCACTCTAAGGGAAACCACTCAGACCCCTTGGCACCATAAGAATTTCTATCTTTCGGGGAAAAACTACAATGGTAGAAATAGGATATACAGACCGTCTCTCCATACTAAACAGGAGCCTTAAGATTCCACTCATCAGAACTAAAGATCCAGAGAGGAAACTGTTACTTAGCATTATAAAGCTAAGTAACTGTACATTCAGCATTTGAACAAAGAAATCCTTCAAAACAGCCCTTGTCACTGTTGCTAAGAACCCTACGGCAAAGGAAACTCCTTTTCAAAGGCCCAGTGAAGTATTCTCTGAGAGTTCTGTTCCCACAAGAGATACAATGTTGTCAGTTCACTGTTTACCAGCAACCTTTCTACACGCAAATCATGCAATCTTGCCAATCTGTTTGTCTACTGACAGTTTCTATCCAACTTTGATACTTTGATACAAAGTTTCAATTTTGCTGAAAGACATGCATTTATTTTACATGCAGAAGGATTAAAGAGGCTTCAACGCATTCGCCATCATCAGCTGCACCTGCAAAGGAAGCTGGGGAGCTGTGTTCTTTCTAGCCCGTGCTCTGCAGTAAGAGGAGAGGTGAAGCGGATACCAAGATGGAGGTCAGGCCAGATAAAAGCTTGATCTGCCCCCTTAAACCTATAGGTGGGTAATGTGAGTCTATTGCGAGCAACCAACCCCAGCCCCCGAACAATTCCGAACAATTCCAGGACACAAGTGCAGACCCTCACAAAGAGCCATCCCAGGGAGAGGAAGAACCAGGCTATAAAAGCCCACAAGATCAGCCTGGCAAGGTGGGAGTTAATAGAAAGTGCTGGCTGGAACAGTTTTGAGTAGATTGGCAAGTGCTGGGAGTACACAGATGTGGTTGGAACAAGGAATAATACTGGAAGAAAGAGGAATTGAGACCACAAGGTGAGAAGTAGGTGTTTAAGGAGGCAGTTGCTCATATTGAGGAGGTGGTAGAAAAACTTTGGAAGAAGGTTGGAGACAGTGAAGTGAAGGTTAGAAAACAGCAGGAGGCGGTTGGTGAAATGTGTCAGGAGAAGGTTGGTGATAGCGAGGTGGAGGTTAGATAACATGAGAAGAAATCTGCTAGCGAGCATCAGGAGGAAGTTGGTCATCGTAAGGAGTTGCTTGGGGAAATTCAGGACAAGAAGGAGTATATCAGAGAGAGGAGTTGGATAGAGAGAGGAGGAAGTAGGGGAACATTTTGCGGTGTTAGAATAGTCTATGCAGGAGGTCAGAAAGCATCAAGAGGTGGCGGTAAGGCTATGTATCGGAAGGCAGAGCAGGAATGTTTGAGGAGGCTTGGTTTCCCAAAGGTAGGTGTTAGAGGAGGGAGGAGGGGTGAACATGCAGCAGTGTGGCTATTTGAGGATCAAAAGGGCGAAGGAGGGGCCTCAGACCAAGACCTAAAACGAGGTACAAACAGTTCTGAGGAACTCAGACTCTCGGGTGCCATAGAACCCCTCCTCTGTGGCTATGCCTGATGCCAGTGGACAAAAAATAAGGGTACAGGAAACTGATGAGTCTGGAATCATTAAGAAGAGGGGGACAGGAAATCCTGAAGCTCAAAGAAATAGGGAAGGAGAATGTTATAACCACTTTAAACCTGAGAGTAAAGCTCAGTTAACGTTTCTTGTAATCACTCTTTATGACACTTCCTCACAATAGATTGCGCTTAGGGTCCTTTGGTAACGTGCAGATGTAATGGATGGGATTAAACAGAGTAATTCCGAGTCCAAATAACCGAACAAACTCAGGAAGATGGCAAAGTTCTGTTTTATTAACACATATCTAAAACAGGGAGTTTACAACAAACATCAACAGACATAGTCTTTCAGCGATCTTTGCACAAAGCATAGTTTTTATACCAAAAATATGTCAGAGGCGATGTCATACTACGTGGCAATAATGAAAAACCTATCAAGGGTTGGGATTGGCTAAGGGAAACATCTAAGTATACTTTTATATAGGAGCTAGGATTGTGATTGGATGTCCACTATCAGGTGGACAACATATACCTACCTCTAAAACATGTCATCTTCAGAAACTTTAGATACACAGTTTCTCATTGGTCTTCAAACTATAAGGTCCTTTGTTGTATGGACTAATACAATTAGTTGGCACACTTGTGCCATGCCTGGAACATTTGGTTCATTTAGCAGCACGTAAGCCCCAACCCAGGTACAAGGAGATGGGGCAGGACACTACCCCACTACCTAATTAGTCCAGCATCTCTCATTGCCATGATGATTGTCTTTGTGCTTGGCCTTGCAAAGTATCCTTGTCTTTGAGAAAGCACAGGAGTGAGCAGTCACTATCGTGTCTGAGACTCCAAGTTGGAACTCTATTTCCATTCTTGGCTCACGTGACAGGAGACCACGATTTGGTCCATTTTGCAGGTTTTAAATGATGTAAATGAATTAAACTTGACACTCTTGGTGTTCTTTCTTTGCACCTTAACAAGGGAAGATTCATCCTCCTCACGTTAGATCATTTCCAGAATGCATAGTTGACCTTGGCTGCTTCAGTCTTGACTCCAGGCCAGACAACCTCGTCTTGCAGCTCCACGGTTCTGCTTATTCTTGCTGCAACACAGTTTTCCCTTCCCTCTTCATGGGTTCCGGCTTACTAAATTCATGATACCGATGTCCAGCTTCCATATAATGGCAGCTTCACCTGCGCTCTATTCAATATGTATAAACAGCTTCTATGATGTCTTAGTCTACCTTACCTTTCAGCATCTGTACATTGATTGAACTGTTGATTTTCTGCAGCACTTTGTGCCCGTCTAATCATCCTTTGTAATTAAAAGTTCACTTGATTTTTTATTTCGTCATTAGTTTCTTTAAGATCTTATCATTGTCTTTAGCCACTATCTCCGGACGTTGTGCATACTTTTTGTGACGTCACTAGCTTCTTTTCTTCGCTCTTTCTCACTTTCCTTCAGGTAGTTCCTCCCTTAGGTTATCATCACTTTGGGGGTACATTCGGTAGGGTTGTATCAGCGGGTATCTTCTTTCGAACACATGCTCCGGTATTGGCACAATGGCTGGTGTCAAACATGGCACAGTTTCATGTCTCCAAAATATGAGAGGAAGCGGGGCAGGGTCTCTTGCAGAGATATACAGCTGCTCCTCTGCAAGATTGTCCCAGAGCAATACCCAGACCGTGAACAGCAACCATCATATCAAATTTTAGTTAATGTTTGCTGGTCTTGTTTGTTATTTTGGCTATCATGAGTTAATTTATCTCTAATAACATCTGGTGCCAAAATAGATTTCTGGTCTGGCTAGTCTGTTAATCCCTGTCGCCTTTGTACTACTACGTGGGCAAGCTGGCACAGATACAAGGGCTTTGAAATCCAGTGGCAACCACATAAGCAAAACAACTTGCAAAGCATCTTCACATTTCACCTGGTTGCTTTAAATATTTGCATGGTACCATTTGAAAGGAAGGAAGTATAAAAACCACCATCTTGAAATGAGACGTTCCAAACAGAAATACCCAAAAGAGTAGGAAAGTATGATTAGGTGAAGTCATCTAGCAATGACCTGTTCAAAGCTGTTCATCAAACCCAAGCCTACATGGTTCCACAGAAACCAGAGGCCCCATTCACCCGGAAGATCACTCTGGGTGCTGCTCTCGGCAGGCTTTCACAGAGGGAAGGAGACATGAAAGGGAGGCAGGTGGGGCGAGTCACGGGCATGGGGTGAGAAAAGGTGCACCACAGAGAAAATTGTGATCCGGCGTGAAAGTAAGCAACATTAAATAGGGGTCTGCAAGCATTGCACCATGATGAAATTTGCTAATTTCAACAGAGTATCATCAAGGAAAAATATGCATATGATCAATAATTAGCTGACAAGAACAACTTGTACCATACAAGACCTTCTGTTGCAGTGGACTGGGGAAACAAGCAAAACGAATATCCGGCTACATCTTGGCTAAGACGATCCACTGATTCTAATCAGATCCTCTGCTGTGAATCCAAATAAATAAAAACAAACGCAGATGATGGTTTCCAGGAGGTTAGAGACACAGGGCCTCATTACAAGCGTAGGGGTCCAAAAATAAGGGTACGGGTCGCACCGTACCAGCACCCTTTCCAGACCGCCACACTACAACAGTGTTGGCGGAGGCCATTGCGCCCGACAGGTCTAACCTGCCAGGTGTAATGTCACCCGCCGGCAGAGTTTTCACAGCAGCTCCGGCGCCGTTAGTAACGGTGCTGGTGCTTCTGTGTCGCATTCACATGGAGTCCTGTCGGACTCCATGGGAATGGGCACTTACACTTTCCGCCACCTGATATCCCGGGCCGCCGGGCATGTAATGAGGCCCACAGTCTCTGCAATGCCCTGAAACAAGCAAAGGGTAGATCCCAAACACACATTCCTCAGTAGGATTCCAAAAACAGAGCTATGATGAATGCCATTTGACTGAGCACCCGATATGAATAGTCTAACAACTGAGAAATACAATCATATGTTTCTTCCTCCCTGTGATCCTTCACCTATCTTTCTTTAGCAGACTCTCGCCCTCTTTGTATGCTTCTGTGCACATATGTGCGTATGACAGTGCGTGATTTTGCAAGCACATTATGATGCTTGCTACTAAAACATTTTGGTATTAATCAATGTGGAAGCATTTTAATCAGTTCATTCTATGAATGCTATTTGTGTTTCTATGAAGGTAAATGCTGTGGACGACACTTCAAAGAGTTTCTGGACATCAAATGAACAGTACAATCTGTGCTTCTGAGAGACACTTTTGTACTCGGATAAGATCAGCACTAACACGTTGCGTTACCAATGAATAACCGGATTGTGCAATGTTAACCGAAACTTCTCCATAATACTGTCAACGTCTGAGATCAGTGAAACTGAAATGCACCTTCCATTTTTGTACATCATTAATCAATTACTATTCCATTGCATGATTAGTCACTACATCTGGAAATTAGCTCAGTACCATCAACTGCTGCTTATCGTCATATCACAAAACCATGTCATTTCCACCTAAACCAGGGTCTGCTGTGGCCGGCACTCTTCAGGCTGGTTTAAAACCACTTGCATGAACCTCAACAGAAAACAGAAACCAGGTCCTTGAAAAATACCCTCCTCTACAGGAATAACTTCCAAAACACTGCTTAATGATTTCTCCTCTTTGCAGACACCTTATTTCTCGACTGCATCCTGGTGCATCTTTACCAGAATTTCCTTCAAGGGGTTTTGTTTCATTTCATTGTAGGGACAGAGAAACACTAAACCATTTGAGTTGCATCAGGACTCCACCCACAGCCGCTGCTCCACTAGGTCCAGGTTTTGGTGCAGCTTTAGTCTCCGTTTTAACTGCTAGCAATTAATCTGGCCTTCAAAGGTCTTGGTGGAAAATGTAAAGGTTTTCACGTGTAGGTTATCTTTCTGGCGAATGGGCAGAGCCCACGTTCATTTCTCGTCAATGATATTTGAAATAAGAAATGTCATCGGAAAAGGGGTGCATGAAATGCAGAAAATGTGATTGACAGCAGGTATACAGGCATACAATGTTGTCTGAATCACAACAAAGATTCTGCTGAAGATTCCCTAAACAGGGATGTCTATGTGCTGTATCAGCTCAAAAAGTGTGTATCCAAAGATACACTATTGCAACATGTAAAAGATTGAAACTGAGAAAAACACGAACTTTAAGAATACACCGAAACCTGGACAGATTCAATAAACTAATCATTCCCTTACCTGTACAACAATTTTAAAAAGGTTGTGGGCTAGTACAATGAATCCTTCATTAGTCATGACTATTTCTGGTTGCTTTTACATTTTTTAACTAAATTTCAACAGGTTTTTATAACTGAAGATGTTTCATGATGTTTCCGCTTGTTTTAAATGGATTGGTTATTTATAAAGTGCCTATACAACAAATGGTGTCACAAGGTGCCACAAGACAAACATAGGGGGATGGGCAGGGAAGAAAACAACAATAAGGCCTTGTGTCATTCGGATCGTGCAAGTGCAGTAAAGGGGGGAGGGGAATGGGCGGAAAGGAAATGCCAGGGTAGGAGGGAAGTGAGGGGCAGAGTGGAGGCATACAAGTAAGGAGGAGGGACGAGGAGGGGAGGAAGTGGGCCCCTGGGGCTATGCAAGTGTTAAGGGGAAGCCAGGTGGCAAGTGCCAGGGGATGAGGAAAGGAGGACCACATGCTAAGTGCAAGGACAGGGGTTGACCAGACTTGGTAGGAATGCACATCCAGCCAGGCTATTCAGGGGAAGGGGGCCCGGAAGGGCAAGTGCAGGGTGGGGGGGGTGCTGGGGTAGACTAGACAAGAAGGGCCTGGTGTCCTGTAGGGCTCACAAGGGACTAGGCAGCCAGTCAATGTGGCAGAGGGGGGAATTAGCAGGGGAGAGGGAAAGAGGAAGGAAAAGGGCAGGGTCTTGAGAAGCTTCCGGAACTTAAGGAGATCCGGCTCAAGCCTGAGAGGGGCGGGGAGGCCATTCCAGAGGGAGGCTCCTGCCGAAGAGAGAGATCTACCCCCACTCCCTGCTTCGAAAAGCATCTGATCTGTAGAGAGTTGCAGCTAGAAGACCGAAGGCCTCTAATACGGAGGTATCTATGGAGGGAGTGTTGGATGTAACAGGCTCCCAGGCCCCAGACAGCCTTGTGAATGATGCAGAGGTTCTTGAACTTGATCCTCGCAGCTTTTGGGAGCCAGTGGAGAGATTTTAGGGCTGGATAGAGGCGGTCCCTGGACTTGAGGCCAAGGATAAGTCTCGCAGTTCTATTATGGATTTGTTGATGGTGCCTAAGGGAGGATAAATGCAGATTGAGAAAGAGACTGTTGCAGTAGTCCATCCTAAAGAGGAATAGAGCTCTAGAGACATTGAGTTTCTGGGGGAAGGTGAGAGAAGGGAGAATGCCTCTGAGGAGGTCCAGCTGAAAGGGGGCCTTCTTAGCAAGGTCATCAATGTGAGGAGAGAAGGGAAGAGAGGAGTCAAAGATGACGCCAAGGTTTTTAGCCTCACAGGAGTGTGAGGGGAGGTGACCCATGAGGGTGGCCAGAGAGTAGGAGGGAAGAAGGGAGCAGGGGTCCCAATGAGATGGATCTCAGTCTTACTGGCATTAGAGCAGAGATCACTAAAAGCACACCATGCCTGAATAGCAGTCAGACAGTCAGGAATGAGAGAGGAAGAAGAGGAGGAAGTGAAGGGAAGCTTGAATGGGAGCTTTGTGTTGTCCACATAACACTGGAAGTGAAGAGAGAAGATGGAGATCAAGTGGGCCAGAGGTGCCTTTCATTATAAGTCATTAATAATTCCACTTTTAACATATATGAAAGAACTAAAATGGCACTTTGACAAACATCTTTTTTGCAGTGCATACTTTGACGAACACATGTTAGGGATGAGGGTCATGACTGACTTGCCTAGAGCAGGAGGCTCAACCATGAACACACCAAACCACCCTCAGTATCCACTGCACCTAGCCTGCAGCCTTATCCAGTCTCCATTATATTGTCATAATGGCATCAGGGCATCTGTACATAGTTCGCTGCCATGGCCAGCGGCCGCAATCCCTGAAGCATCGGCTTCAGCCATATGGTAAGCCTTGTCAACCAATCTACAATAGAAACTGGGCAGGCAACTTTACCATAAAGCCCCTTTAACAACGTGTTGTCAGTGAATTTCAACACTTTTTATAACTGCAGATGTTTCATTCTGTTGCAGCACTGTATGTAACTTAGTAAAAATGTCTCTTTAATATATACGAAACAACTAAAAAGTTCCGTTAACATATATTTTGCAATGCACATTGCCACTGTGAGCGACACATGCAGTTGCTGCAAGTTTTGACTGAAGTGACTGGGGCATAAGGTTCAGCCATGCCCCAGGCCCCAACAAGCGCCCACAATAGCCACTAATCTGTTACTTATTTATTTATTGTTAATACACTTTCAGCCAAAAGGCTTTGTACATACAACACAAGAAAATCACAAATAAACATTAAAACAACAATAACATGTACAATTGTTCCCATAGGTACAACACTTTTTCTAAAAAGCAGAGATATGCTTCATTACCTGGTTAAAAATACTTTATATATTATAAATAAGACCAAAAAAAATACTTTATATTAAAACCAACAAATGTATGATAATACTAATATTACAGACCATTAAATACGTATAGGATCTAACTAAGCACACATAGATAAAAAGAAGCGCTAATACCTCAAACTATTGCACTTCATTAGTTAATGCTTTAAGAATGGCCTCACAATTCCAATAAAATTTGACAAGATGGTAAATCAAATTATGGTCAGAGCCATTTAAAAATATGGTCCATAAGTCTCCTAGCTCTGTGCTCTCAGAGCTGTTGTTGTAAGGTTTAAGAAAACTCACAATCAAAAGGTGCTCAATGGTTTCTATTACTTGTGTACCACGTAGGCAACGATAGCGCATTTCACGCTATGCTAATAACTAAGAGGGTTTACACAAACGGGTTATAATATGCTCCCAAAACGGGGCACTATTTTGTTTGGCACACCGACTGGTTACGTTTTGTTCTTTACTAAGTCTGCTGAATCTAAGTTCCAAACGTGGTTTAACCACTCGCGCTGCAGCCTCTGCAGAAAGGGGGCTACATCCTACTTGCCAATTTGAATACAGTGAAATCAATTAGCCCAATGTGCCTATTGTGTTGCAGTTAGTTGTTACAGCCTGGTGTAGTGCCCACTACACCATAATGGGAAGGTGGGCCACTGCCCAGAGCTTATGACCATTGCCCATGGCCACAAATCCTGGGACATGAGCTTCAGGGATGCTGCTGGCCCGCAAGGCAACCTACAGTAGAGATAGGGCTGTACTGCAGCCTGGCCCATGTATCACTAACCCCAATTGCTGGACCATGGGCCACTGTCCATGATGTGTAGCCCTGTCCACTGGCCACACTTGCTGGGCCATGCGATTCAGCTATGTTGCCTGCCCCACAAATCAACCACATTTAACATTGGCTATGACCAAGAAACTGGCCCAGTGGCCACTAAGCCTTGGGATCATGAGCCACTGTCCATGGTTTCCACCCATGGCCAGTGACCACAGTCTATGGGGCATGAACATCAGCCATGTGGCAGGTCCCAATAAGCATCTCAGAGTAGACATTGGGCATTGCCGCAGGCCAGGCCCAATCCCATAGCAGGTCCGTACTGTCCACTGGTCATGGCCACAAGCCATGCCCCAGGCACCAAAGTTATAACCATTTTTTTTGCACTTACATTTTTGAACTTTTGAAAAAACTAAAGCACTGAACAGATCAGCTGCACATTTGCAAAAGCGTGCTTTCAGGACCAAGCTACTGCTCCTTGTGCAAGTTTGGTGCAAATCTCTGCAGTGGTCAGGCTGCAGCTGCAAGACATTTTTCCCCATTCAAGTCTGGCTGGATTATGAAAATGTTGGGACCCCCGTACAACTTCACCCCCTCACCCCGCTATTGACAAAACCACATCAGACTTTCCAAAAAGATGCAGAGTTGGGTCTTTATTCTGCTGGCTAAGTGTTATGCAGATTCGTCAAACGGTGCCAAAGTTATAAGCTGCACAAATTTACCCATTATCACATCTCCTCCAACATTTGTCAATTCGTGAACATCCCAGCACTGTCCCCGAACATCTGGGAAATGAGTGTAGTGTATGAAGGATAGTCATTGCTAAATGATTAACTTCGTTGTAAATTGTTGTTCATTAATTAACAAGCAAAGATTGTATTCTTGGATAAATAACACGTCTTTGGAAATTGGAAATTCCAGTTGCAAATGACGTGTGCATTTTCTGAGAAACCCCAGGTTATGGAAGAAATGGCAATTGGAATTTGGATGAAAAATAGCTTATTCAGTTGGTATACTTTTTTTGCACCAAGCTCCAGGAGTGACTCGCTGACCCATATTAAAAAGAAGTGTTCATTTTCGAGTTCAAAATCCTATTACACAGTGCAGCGGGTTTGCTGGCAGGCTCCAGAGACCCCCGCCCTACCCCCATCCCACCTCCCCACCCCTATTTAAAGGTATATGCACTATCTGCAACAGCAAAAACAAAATATGCTTAGCACCTGTCGGCCGCATGCCCCTTTTTTGGCCAATGTCTTCAAAGCAGCAGCCGACCACCATCTTAGATGTAGCACTACCAAGGAAATGAGATTCAACAAACTTGTTAATTTATGTGTGTGTGTGTGTGTGTGCGTGTGCGTGTGCCTGTGTATTTAACTGAATTTGGCTCTGACTGCTTTCTGTATTATATAGAACAACAGGTATGTTAAATTCTGTAGATGTATGTAAGAGATCACAGATCTGTGATTCATTGCTTTATTGAACCCATTACCTATTGATCAATAGAACTACAGAGGTTTCAATGTAATGTTCCTTTCGAGATCATTTGGGACTTTATTTACACGTTTTTGGTATAACCTTATTGTGCTCTATTGTTGACTTTGAAGCTTTACCTAAGTGCCCTTTTTAAGCTTGCAATTATAATTGTTAGGACGTTTTTTTCAAAAAACGTAATCTGCGGGGACCAGATTGTGCATGCAGTCGTTTTTTCACCTGTAAGAATCGCGAGTTCTTCGTTAAAAAAAGGAAAATAAACTTCCAGTCTAACAAAAAATAATAAACAGTGTTCTTTGTTACACCTGAAGCAATTGACACTCAGACACCAGAGCACCCTGGAAATGTAACTCTGGAAGGAAAGGCTCTCACTTTTTTATTTTATTGTTCATTTATAACATGCTTAAAAGCAGCGAGTGGTTTGTAAGGGTGGTATTTGGATTCAAACCGTTGTTGCGCCACGTTGTCTTGTATTTGTAGTTGTATTTATTTTATTTGTAAAGCGCTCCTGGCCCTGGGACATCTGGGCGCATATATTACAGAACATGGTGTTACACAAAAATATACAATAATTTTACATAGGTTTACAGCATGAAGTTAGACAATACACAGTATTGAATAAGCCAGGTGCGGTAAAAACAAGTAGCAGCAAATGGCAGTGCCACAAAAGGAACACAGTAAGATTACAATACAGGATGGAGCTAGAAGGGGGAGATGTGGCTCGGAAGAAGCCCCGTAGTAATCGTCGTCAAGAAAAGCTGAATTTATGGGTGCTGCGCAGCAAGATCGAGTTCCTGGAGCCAACGTTTAGTGTTACTCTTAAATAATTGGAAGGAAGGTTCGCATTTGAGGGAGGAAGGAAGTGTGTTCCTGAGTTTGTCCGCTAGAACAGGGAAACTGCAGCCACCAGACTTTTGGAGCTTAAATCTCAGGATAGTCATGGTGTGAACTTGTGCAGCTCTTAGTGGCCTTGTGGAAGTGTGTGGAGAAAGTCTGTTGGTGAGGTATGCTGGGGCATGAGTCACCCTTGCTTTGTGTGTTAAAGCAAGTGTTTTAAGGGAGATTCTGTGCTCGACAGACAGCCAGTGAAGGTTGCATCTAGTGTCCGATATGTGGAGCTTCTTCGGAATATTGAGGGCAGCCCTAATGGTATTGTTTTGTGTTACTTGCAATTTATTGATATTTCTGTGGCTGATCCCTAAATAGAGGGCATTGCAATAATCAATTTTGGACATAACTAGGGTTCTGGCAAGCGTAATACAGTTGGATGTCGTGAGGAAGGGCCTACACGCAGTGATTAGTTTGCAAGTGTATGCTGATGCTGCTACCACAGCATTAGTTTGTCTGGTGAAGGATAGTATGGCATTGAGGTAAATACCTAGAGTTTTCGTGTTATTAGAGACCTTGATAGTGTTGCCATCAATAGTGAAGGATTTAAAAGCAGGGTCTTACCGAGGATTAGTAGCTCAGTTTTCTCATCGTTTAAGCAGAGTCCATGGTGTGCCATCCACGCTTGGATTACTGAGTAGATTTCGTTAAGAGCTTTTGTGTCTATTGCATGGTTTCCAGTGATGAGTACCAGATGATCGAGAATGTCGAAAAGAGGCTTCATAAAGACATTATAAAGTATAGGGGAGACGCATGACCCTTGCGGGAACCCACAGAGAACAAGAGAGGGTTCAGCAGAGGCAGATGGTGAAATTACACTCATAGTTCTATTTGCAAGGAAAAATCTAATCCAGGATGTAGCTGAGTCAGAGAAGTGTGCAGCTAATTTCAGGTGGTGGCAGAGAGTTTGGTGGTTGACCAAGTCAAAAGCCGCTGAGAGATCGAGCAATAGTAGGAGGGCTAATTTACCCTTATCTTTTATATATTGGATTTGTGTTATAAGGTCGATCAAGGCTGTTTCTGTACCGTGTCTGGGGCGTAAGCCTGATTGCCTAAGACCCAGGAGATTGTTGGTTTCTAGATAAGCCTGTATTTGCAGGTAGGCAGCCCGGTCTAGTATTTTTAGTAACAAGGGCACCGTTGTGATGGGTCTGTAGTTGGAAGGGTTTCTAGGGTCGAGGGTAGGTTTTTTGATTAATGGGATTACCCAGGCGTCTTTAAGTTTATCAGGCACAATTCTTGTTTTGAAGGAGGCATTGATGAGATTGGTGATGAACGGAGCAAGGTCATGTGCTGGTCAAGGTCTTGCTTCCAAGACAAGTGCATTGCCCCTGAGCTATCTTTCCTTACTCAGTTAAAACGTATTCTAGGTCGTACAGGAATGAGGCTCACATATCCTTAGGCCCCATTATGTATCTTCTAACTCGTTGATATGCATTAGACCTTAGATCAGTTTTCGACGCCTAAAGAGGGACATTTTATCCAACAAATTTCAATGTGTTTTCTTGCAATCAACATAACAAGTCCTGAAATTTGCCCTGACAGATACTGCCTCTAACACCCCAATCAGATCGTGGTGATATAATCCAGTATTACATGTGCTCATTCATGTAATGATGGGCTCCTTGCTGCTCTGGATTATTACCAAAGTGGGTAAGACATCAGAAACCGAGTTGGGCCATTACAACTAGCACAAGTGTATTGAATATTATCACTGGTTTAGTTTAATTCATGCTTACTACATAGAGCAAATGTATATGCTGACATGCTTGCTCCCATTGATCACCCTCGCTAGGTCTTTGTAGACAAGCTGGTGCACACAGATAGAACAGTGCCTAGAGACATTGGAAAGGTATTAGCATGCTATTGAAGACCACTCAATCAACCAGTAGCTAAATCAACCGGGACCTAACCTGACTTTGCCCATTTTTCCTCTTCTCTCACCTTCTGATCAATTTTCTACTTTCTGTCTTTAAATCCGCCTCTTCCATACCTATCAGCCCTCGCTACCACCTCACCCATTTATAGCGAGGCTGGACCCTTGCCCCACCAATTATGTAGTGATAAACCTTTTAACGTTGAAACTTGAATGTAACAGACTGGTGGAAACCCCCTTTAACAATTCCACCAACGGACACACTGTCAGGGATGCCCTCCATAAATTCAATGAGTGAACCTTTAGACCGAGCTTCAAGGTACAGTTTTACAAATTTTGCCCTGCCTGGAAAAAAAAAGAAAATCAGAAATGCGACCTTCTAAAACTGCCCTACACTTTTTTTAATTACAGGGGGATGGTGGGGGCTACTCCTTCTCTAATGGCAGCTTCTATCGCCAAGAGTTTTTTTCAATTTAAACCCAAATTACTCAACATATAACCACCCGGGGGTCTTATTCCCGTGTCTCCTTGTAGCAAGCTGACATCCAATGTCCCCGTAGGAGGAGGCTTTGCCTACCCTGCCCCAGGCCCCCCATTGGGTGGGATCAGTGCAAAAAAGGACACACACTGTTCTTGAAAGTTTGTATCACCCGGGAGATCTCTCAAAGCTTTCATGATACACACTAATCATTGCCTGCAAAACTTCCTAATACATGAGAAATCCTCAAAACAACATTAACGACTTGCCACAATATTGTTGTCGGTCCCTTACTATTATTTTGTTTTCCTTCATTCTGACCCAAACTTTGATCTCTGGACCAACCAGGCCATAACCTAGCTTTTGGCCACTTTTTTCCTCTGCCCCAAAATTCTGGTGCCCTTTCCACTTTCTGTCTTTAAGTCCAGCTCCTCCAGACCTACTGGTCCTCTCTACTACCTTGCCGTTCATGGCACGGCTCACCCTATCCAAACTAATAACTTCATAACTAAGAATTTTAACCTTGAATGTAACAGACCTTTGAAACCCCCCTTTAATAATTATTCCATCCTCCGATCTTTCCAGTCCCTCACCCACGCCAACATGAACTTCTCTTTCATAAATGCACCTACAAAATAAATCACCTTATGGTAAATCTCTGTCCCTTTGAATTCCTTCTTACCTGATAATTTTCATGCAGCCTGGTTGGATGACCTTGTGTTTGAGGCCATTGAAACCCAGTTTCTAGTACTTGTTCCTTATTCAGCTCAGGGGCAATGCGCTCGCCTTGAAAGCAAGACTACGCGGAGCACCACAGGTTCGATCCTTGGGTCTGTGCTTAGAAACCTCTGGGTATTAAGCGGGTATAAATTATAATGTCCTTGTTTGCTTTCCGTCTTGCTCGCTTAATAGTATATGGCATTCTTGCACCGACTTCAGACTCTCCTTGGCAACAACCATGACCAAACGACCAACGTCCCTAGCAGCCTGCTCCTCAAATATTTCTTCACCTCATTGATGAGCTTGAGTCCAGCCTCCTGGTCACAATCACTTCCCCCCACGTGTGGTATTAGCATGAGGGTCTTGCAATCCTTATCCTCAAGCCTACCGACCGTAGGCATTAACTCTCCCTCACACGTTCCTGTCTCCCAGAACATTTTATCTCACATTGCCAATAAATGTACCCCAGCTGTTTCCCACAAGACCTTGTTTCTGTGTGGACACCAGCGCACCTGATAAGGGAACGGCCTGGCCGCAGATCCAGACCCTCGTTTTCAATTTCGCACAGACTGTGTTTCTGTAAAAGAGTAAAAAATCACCAAATACGTTTTATCAATGAACCCTACTGCCCACTCAACCAACCTCACCCCTCATCCTTCATGGCCGCCTTATCTGACATTCTGATTCAATATCCCTCAGTTGCAGGACCCATTTTAAATGAGTGTACGCCACATTCTTTCCATGAAAGACCCAGGGGCCTTACGCACTTATGGAATCCCCCCAGAAAGGCTTAGAGCGGAGGCCTTAAGTAAGGAGGGAGGATATCTTCATGCCATCATAGGGGCATGTATATATGCCACCTCCGGTGAAAGGACATTTCTTTGCATCTCTGCCCTGCTCTTTGCCTGAGAATGGGTCCAGATGTACTGTCATTCCGAGGGCCCTGGGTAAGGGACGTCATTTAGAGGTCGCCAGAGGTCGCACTTGCGACTCCTGTGGTCTACCTTGCTACCCCTTAAAAAAAAGATTTTTAATTATTTTTTTAAACAAGTTGAAGCTCCTGGGCTGCGGCCAATGCCATGTGTCTATTCGAGCTATTTGTCTTTCTGGAATTCCATACAATAATTGCTAGACTCATTAAAGGTTTATTTCAGGCACACTGAGTCACTGATTTGGGGGCTGATTCACGGGATTATTTGTGCCGAAAAATGGGGATTTGTGCGCCATTCTGCCCGTAAATCCCTATTTAACAAATGGGGATTTGCGGGCAGAATGGCGCACAAATCATGGGGTGTGGCCATAAATGGAGCAATTGTGACAGCAGGCGTGTGCTAAGTGAAAGGAGGCACTCCAAGAAAAAAGTGATCACATAAATTAAGGGCTCTGCTAGAAAGAGACCTGATACTGTTGCAGTCAATTGGGTTTTTGGCAGCTGCTGCATGTCATTGCCATGTGTAATGGAATGTGGTCACTTGGGCAAGGAAGGAAGGTTTAAGGCGGGTGAGTAAAACTATTGATCCAACAATCAATCCTTTCCAGAGCGTGCTGATACACAAATAGCCCGTTCAACATGCAGATAATTAATAGCTCCTAATGGAATGGATTGCCCCCAGCATTCCATGTGCTCCACGAGTGCTCTATCGATCCTGGATTCCAGCAAGAATTCATTACGAGTTCTTAAAGCGGTCAGGCAGGGGGGTGGGGGGTCATGAATGTTGCATAACATGTTCTCTTCACGTTTGGACAATGCCTCCGTCTGCACTGGAGCAGCCCGCGGAGGACGGGAAAATAACCATCGCGAGACTCTGTGGCGATGACGTCTTGATTGGGCCAAGTCCTTTTTATGTCTAGTAGCTTTCAAGGCCACACAGCAGGTCCCTTCAGCGGGCCGAGTTCTTATTTCCATATGTGCAGATCATGTGGCGTTGAACTTTGCTCTCTATTGGGGCACACAACAGGGGTTACAATGGAAGAGCGATACTGTCGCAATATTACTGGTGGTTGAAGTTTTACCACTAGTCTGATATCAACAGCAGCGAGGGTACTGCCAGCATGTGCGCGTGCGTATGTGAACAAAATGCATTGCAAATCTTGCGGACGGGTTTCACATGCATGATTATGTAATGCAAACAAGTGTAAATGCCTCCCGCCATGCAGATTTAATCTGGATTCTTAGGAATCTGCCGGGTTGTTTCTTGGTGCGTGAATCTGCCAGATTCTATAGGAATTCTATGCATTAAAGCCAGTATTAAAACAAATGCTGGCGTTAATGCATTCATTGTTGGCAGGCGGAGATTAAACTTGGGGGTAAAACGTGTATAAACATGCAAAACGCTTTCACAGATATATTTACACGTGTTACCACTCTGGGGGCTTGGACAATGGCCCCCTATGCCTCTTCTGTGTAGACCTGCAAAATGTGAAGTATTACTGGACAATTTACTTGCATAAACAAAGGGGGCTAACAGAGACTTCTTCAGCCATTTCCATTATTCTGGACCATCAACCCCACTCAAACCAAGGCCATCTGTTATTGCTGCATTGCCACTCATCCCATTTAATAATCAATGTACTGCATGTTCCACCAGTGTGTTGCAGCAGCTCAGATGTGGTGAAAACTAATGTATTTAGATCCCAAGCACATTTTGGCCCATTCGGTATTGGCGGAGCGAGAAGGTCATTGTAATTTACTGGCTGAACGATTGCCTCTGCCAGTAAAATATGCCCTGTGTGAATTTGTGCAAGCCATTTACAGAGCTGTGGGTGGCAGAGCGTAAACAGTGTCTCGGGATGATAGCTCAGTGGCAACGTGCTCGCCTTGGAAGCAAAACGATACAAAGCAACACAGGTTCGAGCCCCACGCCCACGCTTAGAAACCTCTGGGTATTAAGCGTGTTATAGATAACCAATCATATTATTTCACTTCTGCCCGCCGATCCATTCTGTGCGTGATATACGCGTGCAACTTCACCATCACTGAATTTTCAGAGTAGAAATGCCGGCATCAGCATGTAATCCTGTCTGGGTTTGCAGGTGAAAACCATAGGGATTCATGTAAATGACGTCTGCATACCACGGACATGGCAGGCAGCATTTTCAATAGTGTTTCTGCATGGATGTAAATCCAGGATGGAAACCAGGGACCACTCGGTTTTCCGTGCTGTATTTACACCTGAGTGCATAACAGTCAAACCAGCATGAAGGGGGATGCTTACAAACAAGCTTTAAGCTTAAGCGTTCCTTTCTGTGATATTCAGGTATTTTACAAAATGGCCCCAATCATATTTGGTAGGACCAAGAGTCTTTTCCCCTCCAAAACTTGCTCAGTGTCTGCACATCACTTTGTGATGCTTTGTATGATAAGTTCTGTATTATTTCATGGCAGGTACAACCTCAGATTTCAGGATCGAGAGCCTTGCCTACAGGACCTGTGTCTTTCTGTATGACAATCATTTGTCCTGTCGAGGACAGGTTTGCGGCAATTGGAAAATGTCCAAAACTAAATCCGGAAGGCAAACGTCCTTGTAAACCTTCAGTAAATATTAACAAAGGGCTCCAATGACAGAGCTCACCTGCTTGCTTCCGATTGTTTAACTGGCTTAGTATCTATGCTGGCCTGGCTCCTCTTCTAAGTGCACAGACATCCCCTCCACGCATTCCTGTCTTTGCTCATGCGGCACTTGGTAAACTGGTCTAGACATTGGGTGGTAAGTGATGTCCTGACGGGCTGTAATTGCATAGTAACTTGTAAATGCTTAAGAAGACTAAATGTGCCAGTACCAATAGGATCACGTAAAACACAAGCGCTGATGGAGAATTTATGGCAACTTTATACTGGACATTAATCAAAGGTAAACATGACAACATAAAGAAAGCAATACCAATTTTATTTTGAATGGTGCAAGGTCTTTAAAAGGAAAAATATACATTTCTTACCATTTACCTGACCTTTTGTACCCCCTTTGCACAACCATAGGCCACCTTTAATAAAGAGTTATAGTGGAGAAAAAAATAGAGATTTTCATTTTGCACCATTTTGCCATTTGTTTCATAAGTAAGGTGCAAAGAGTGTTCACTACAATCTAAGCTGAACAGTTTTATTGAACCAAATACAGGAATTGTATTATTGCTTTATATACATTTTCGCATAATTCATACATTAATAGTTTGTAACTATTATTTGTTGAGACGAAGGAAGACGAGGATGTAAGGGTGGCACGTGGGATATTAGGAGAAAGGATAAAGGGGAGATAAAACAAAAAACATATTAGATAATTTTGGCGATACCTTATCAGAAAACCTTTTCCAAAAACGTAAATATTTCCTGATGTTATTTGTTAAAGTTAACACATAATTTACGGATTATTTGAGATGTAACTTTTCAAAATTGTTATGCGGTCATATCTGGCCAATCCTCAGCCACGTCATTAGGAAAAATGTGAGCCATACATTCATGACTAAATTACACGGCCTGCAGTCATAGAGGTGTAGTTATGGTTAAGTTGCTCTACCCATAGAAAGAGCACTTTTTGAGTGGCTTACAACTTTGCCCCCATGGATGAATCCTCGCCAAACTTTGCAACAAAAGTAGGAATTATTTTGTGAAGTTTGATGTGGTTTCGTTCGGGGAGCAAAGTTATATGGGGGTTCCCCACATTTTTGAAATCCACAAAGACACAATGGAAACAAATGTTTGCTTGCGCCTATAGTCCAAACTGCCGGATGGATTTTCACCAAACTTGCGTGAGGAGCAGCGGCTTGGTCCTGAAAGCGTGCTTTTGCAAATTTAGTGCAAATCCATCCAGCTGTTTTTAGAAAAATGGCGAAAAAGTAGATAAAAGAAAAAGTGTGATATCTGGTTCCAGTGTGCAGACTAATTTCCCTGATTTGGAGTACGTGGACACCTCTGGACCAATCAGAGGGTTGTTAGTTGTCTGCAGATATCAAAGATGCATGCCAGTTGGATGTTGGAAAAAGTGAGCTGCGTCATATTTTTTTAAAAGGTCGCCATATTGGATCCTTGGACAGCCGCCATTGCCTGCTGACATCGTTGTGTGGAAAAAGTCTGGAAAGTACTTTTGGGGTTATCTGGTGGCCAAAAGAGGGCATGGAAAAGGTAGGGGAGTGGAATAAAGTTGATAGGGAGCTGTTTTTATGTGTGAAAAAACTGTGAGCAAGGGTTGCCGAGTCTGCGGTCAACTTGACTCTCCGCCGAAATCATTTGGTCCCGGGCGAGTCTTGTTATTTGAAAGTGTATTGTACATACTTGTTATATGCTTTAATTCTATTGGTGATAGTAGCCAGTGGCCAGATTCTTGGGGGCACGGCATATGGCGTGCCCCCAAGAATCTGCCCACTGGCCACACACACTATATTAATATGTGTATAGTAATTATAGGTACTGTAGGAGGAGTATGTATTTGTAATATGGCGGAATTATATAATTGAAGTGTATAGGGCATTTATCATTGTAGTGCAATTGAGGATAGTGTGCATGGAATATGTATTTGTTTCTTTGTGAACATAATAAATAGGATACTTTGCATGGTTACTTAGTTGCATATGGTAATAAAGCTGGAATCTCTGTTTCTTTTTCTGTGAAAAAAAACAATTTGTTAAACAAGATAGTTTAAACCCTTTAATTGCATACACTTGTACATATAGAATTACTTTTTTGACCCTCATAAATAGTACATTCTATGCACTATGTTTGGTACAACATTAGTGTGTGCTACACTGTTGTTGTATTGACAACAAATCCATTGGTTTAATAAAAACCTACTCTAATTACGTACACGTTTTGGCATTTACATAGTTTTAAAGATTGTACATGTTACAGAACCGTTGTGTGTGCTAGCATAGATATATTATGTGAGTGTAAGTGTGATAGTATGATTGTTTGAAGTGTGTTGTAATTAAGGGAATTTTTAAAGCAGTTAGATACCCATCAGCGTATTCTAATTATATTGGAATTTACAAGAAGTTCTGCAGAAACAGACTGTGGTGGCACATTTCAATTAAGGGTGTTTTTAATGTAGTTAGGTACCCGTTGGTGTATTCTAACTGTCTTGGATTTTGAAAGTACAATATAGTATTTTAGATGTAGTTAGATACCAGTTGGTGTATTCTAACTATTTATTGTACTATATTTTAGTGAGTATATTTGGGTTGAAGGAATATAAAGTAGGCATTTGTTAGATTTGCTGGTAACCTATGTTTTGCAGTAAGTGTTGTTACATTCAAACCAATAATTTCTTTTTTTTTTACGTATGCAATATAGTGGCTTGAATGGTTGTGGCACCAGTGTGGTAAATTATGTCCACTGTTGTGAAGGTTTTCTTGCCAAGAGATGCTTGGTCGTGTGTGCAGCTAGTAAGCTTGCAGTTCTTTTTGGTGCCATCTGCATTGTACCTTAGAAGCATTAGTATGACTTATTGGCCATGTGAGTTTATTTGTATGCTGGAATGATTGTCTGAATTACAAAAAGGCCATAATATGCCATGATTTGCATTCTGTGAAATGGAATGGATCCACAATTTGGTATGGATACATACACAAATCGTCCAGTAGGGATGTTCTTTTGGGAAACATGGTCGCAGAGAGTGCATGTATCTTTCCACACATGTGCAATCTGGGAGATTTCATTTATATGGATGTTTTTGGTTTCTAGTACTTGTAGGAAGTACATTAGGAATTCTTGTGGATATTCCTGTGTGTTTATGGTGAATTTTATCATTCCTGTACAGTAGTCCAATTCTTGCCTTATACCTGAGACACTGTAAGTGCTGTCATTTGGCATTTCTATGAAGGGTGAGCAAACGTAACTGGTCTGAGCCATTTAAATTAATGTTGTGAACAATTGGAGGCAATTGGAAGAAAAGATTGATTGCTACATTTGCATAGCAATTTATTCCAGTTGTGTTGCTGAATTTAAATCAACCAGAGACTTGTGCCTCTGTATCATTTGATGGGCCTGGAGCTGTTTTTTGAGACGAGACATTTGTCTCTTTGTCTTCTGATGGGGGTGCTGTTGTTTTTGGACTAGTGAGTTTTGTGGTTATATTATTTGATGGAGCAGCAGTGGTTCTTTGTTTCTTTGGTGGTATTGCCGGGCGATCTGCTATAGGTTCTATTTGTATTAGTTTTCTTTTGAAAGGTTTTCTTTTTTGAGTTATAGGGTACATATCTAGATTGGGGTGTACAGTGCACATAGCCTGTTGTATTCTAGGATGCAAGGGCTGTCAGCTCTGACTTTGTTTGCCTCAAAGTTAACTAGGAATAGACTATTGAGTTACACAGATGTGAAAGTTCTATGTAACTCATACCTTCTTTGAAGACTGTGCTGCCAATGTCAATCCAATGCGCAGTCTAGGTTTAGACCTTGCGATTTGTGAATAGTGATAGCTATGCAATAGATAGAGAGAATTGTTCTCTGCCTATGCACATGTCTTTGAAAAGAAGGAAACGTGATATTGTGCGGCCTATTTGTTTAACTACTGCAAGTTTGTCAAAGTGGATGTTGACAAGCTGAATTTTGTTGTCATGTGGAAGCCAACAACTGTACCAATTGCTCCTTTGACTGAAGTATTTTCTACGTCAAAGTTACGTATTAGAATTACTCTGCCGTTTAGACACAGAGTTAAAACTATTTCTAATCCAGCTGTGTTGGAGATATATTTTCCTAAGCTATTTAGTTGTGCCGTTGCTTGTTGACACATAGGGAGTGTCATGCCACGCACTTCTAGTTTGTCTGTGGAGCTGATATACAGTATGGGTTGCATTTTATTTTTCAACATTGTATCATTGAATTGACTACATATAGCTCATGGATTAGTCTACCATTTAGGATGGATTTTGCATCTTTAGTAAGCAGATCAGTTTAAATGCTTTTTAAAATGTTAGCATAGGTGAGATCGCCACACTGACACCTGCTTTTAGTTAGTTCTATATAGCAAAAATGTTGCCAGAAATGTACATTTCCAATGCTGCTGAGTCTGTTACGGCATTGTTTGTGTCCTAATGTTTTGAAAATAGGTTGACCTTTTACTGGTGTTAACTGTAGGAGGTCCCCGAAAACAATAATGTGTTTCCCTCCAAAAAGTTCTTCATAGTTGGTTTTTAGGACTGCTATCATGTTGAGATAAATTAAAGCCACCATAAGGTTGGAAACCATGCTTACTTCATATATCAGAAGCACTTTCTTTTGTTTCAGAATTCTGCATACTTCTGTAGCACCTTCTGCTGATCATTTGTAGTATTCTAATTTGCTTTGGCGTTCTACTGGAAAGAGCAGTATTCGATGTAAAGTTACACCTCCTATGTTGTAGGCAGCTAAACCTGTGGGGGCTGTGACAACAGCTAAATGGTTGTTGTTTAAGTATTGTAGGAATGTGCTGATTATTTTATTCAATAATGTTTTGCCAGAACCAGCTTCAGCATTTAAATGCAGGAGCAGAGGTTTATAATTTTTACAGCTACAAGTTTTGGTTTTATGTTTAAAACCATGTTCAATTTCTTCAGTGACGTCTAGATAAATGGTGAATTGTTCATCATGTCTTCCTCAGATTGTGTAAATTGATACATAGGGCCTCATTACGACCCTGGCGGTAATCGCCCGTCATTACCGCCATGGCGTAATGAGCGTTTACGCCGTGGGACGATGGCGTAAAGAGCGCCACATCACGACCCATCGCGCACGAGCATTACGCCATGGCGGTAATGCAATTAACGCCATGGCGGAAAAGGCCCCTACCGACATCGCTAAGCGAGCAAGGTGCCCTTCCGCCAGCGTAAGTAGCGGCCACCGTAATTTACGGCCACCGTAATTTTCGGCCACCGTAATTAGCGGCGGCCGTAAAAGGCCAAACCGGAAATAGCGTCATCGCGCCGGAACGGGAAGCAGCCCGTCGGCCATCTTTAAAAACACAATCCATCGCCATCCTACCAAACAACACCAGACCCAACCCTGACACCTGTCCCAACCAAACACCCACCCATCCAAGTCCCCGAAAATGCCAAAATCCGTGAAAAAGGCATGTGACCGCCAGCGCCAGGAGCGATTCAGCCGGGAGGAACTCTGCATGCTAGCGGAGACCCTGCAGGACAACGCAGGTGTTGTATTCTCCCCTGAAATGACCAGGACAGCAATCGGGAAGAAGAAGGCCATCTGGGCCCTGGTGGCTGAGCACGTCAGCGCGGTGGGGACCGTACCCCGCACCCCACAGCAGTGCCGGAAGCGCTGGGATGACCTGCGCATACGGGTCAGAGCCGTCATCTCGGCAAACCGCAACCTTGCCCAGGGAACCGGTGGAGGGTCGGAATCCCCCCTGAAACTCCAACTGTGGGAGGAGATCTGTGCTACCACCATCGGCATGGAATCCATCGAAGGCGTTGGAGGGATGGAAAGGGGAGCCCCGACATCAGGCGATGAAGGTAGGTGCCTCATACAAGACATGCCATAGTCACAGCAGTCCAATCATGTGTAGCACAAGGTTGCCCTAGAGTGTAAATGCAACACAAATCAATACTGCCCATAGCCACATGCGAGAACCACCCTACATACACTGCTGGCACCCGCATACCTGCATCCACATACCACACCAAAAGGAGACAACCTGCATGGCACTGCCTGAAATCTGCCTCATCCACTGGCCAAAATAATGTCAACCATTGTCATTCAGAAGTCCGTAAACCCATCAATAACGCCCTCCCACCTTTGCTCCACCACAGGCACAGAATCACACCCAGAGGACCAGGACACCCCTGCGCCGAAGAGAGCGAAGTTCAACGACAACCTCCCTGCACCCTCAACCTCAGCTGCAGTGAGGCAGACCCCACGACAAGCAGGTCCCACTGCAGGCATACCGGAGGTCCCACCGGCAAGCACCCCTGTTGGCAGCAGGCCAGCAGCAGCTGCTCCACCTCCACCGACATTGCCTGCCACAGAAGGCAGGGGGTCAGCGGCCAGCAGCAACATCGGGGAGACAGCTGCAACAGCTGCATGTTCTGACTCGGACATGGAGCAGGAGGTCAGAAGCCCCACTGACCAACTACATTCCCCCTGTTTCTCAGACGCCAGCCCCCATGAGGGCGACACACAGGGGCACACTGAGGCAGAGGAGTGGCCTTCCACCCCATGCCCTGTCCACACTCCACAGGAGGGGACCAGCCCCTCCATCACTCCACCTGCACTGGCCATGGGCCAGCACGGCCAGCCGTCCCTCGAGGACATCACTCAGCGGCAGCATCAACTGTCCGCAATGCTGGATGAGCATGCCGCGGAATGTGTGGGGGCTAGGTTCAGCATTGAACAGGCCACGGAGACACTAAGGGCGGAAGTGGCGCAGAGCACTGCCACCCTGAGGGATGCCATGCAGGCCATGTCCAGGGACATCTGTGCCGAACTTGCGGGCTTGCGTCGTGCGGTCACTGACCTCACCCACACAGTACAGGAGCTGCATGCACAGGGGCAGCCAGGGACATCCTCCACTGCCAGTTCTGCGCAGAGCAGCCCCGTGCGCCGTTCTGGACGCAACCTGCGCTCCACAGCCAGGGGTGCCCCGGGTGCCGGGAGAGGGGGCTTGTGACGGCCTGTGGACACGGTCACAGGCATCTGTTGACAGCTACATGGGGTGTGTTGGGGTGTGCAGGGGGGAGGTGGGAGGTGGGAGGGGGTGTGTTGGGGTGTGCAGGGGGGAGGTGGGAGGTGGGAGGGGGTGTGTTGGGGTGTGCAGGGGGGAGGTGGGAGGTGGGAGGGGGTGTGTTGGGGTGTGCAGGGGGGAGGTGGGAGGTGGGAGGGGGTGTGTTGGGGTGTGCAGGGGGGAGGTGGGAGGTGGGAGGGGGTGTGTTGGGGTGTGCAGGGGGGAGGTGGGAGGGGGTGTGACACGACAGTTCATAGTTCCAATACACTTTTTTCTTTCAAAAAAAGAAATGTGTGGACATTTTCATTGCGTATGTGTGCTTTATTGGTGTACAGTCCACAGTGTGCATGTCCCAGAGACACACAGTGCCCCAAGTGCAGTCTCCATGCGATAAACACCAGCCGTGTGTGCTAGAAGCAGTGGTCGATGATACTTTGGCGCATGGCACGCCCCTCCTGTGCATCGCCTCCTCCATGTGGTGGCGCCCCATCTGCACCCTCCTCATCCTCATCGTCAGGTGGTTGCAGTTCTGCGTCAGGGGGCAGGGGCACATTCCGTCTGACGCACATATTGTGCAGCATGACACATGCCATGACGATCTTTGCCACCTTCGCATGGCCATACAGGAGTGCCCCACCAGACCTGCTGAGGCTTCGGAACCGTGCCTTCAGGAGGCCGAATGTCTGCTCTAAGACCACACGAGTACGTGTATGTGCACGGTTGAAGTCCTCCTCGTGCTGGTTCTGCGGGTTCCGGACTGGCGTGAGGAGCCACCTCTTCAGGGGATAGGCTGCATCACCTGTATGTAGGCGAGAATGTATGTGTCAGTCATGTTGTCTGATCAGGAACATGAAGTTCCACCATGGCTGGCATGGGACTGTTACCTTGGCTCACTTCTACATGCACTAATTGATTCACACTATGCAACCAGTATATGCTCATTGCTGCCATGGCCTGTTTTGCATGCCATCACCCTATGTATGCAGAGGGGTTTTGTGCATTGTGAGTGCCCTTCCTCTGTATCCGTTCTCTGTGTTACTCACAGCCAGGTGGAGTATGCATCTTCCCCCCCCTTTCTGCCAGGTGGAGTATGCATCTTCCCCCCCCCTTTCTGCCAGGTGGAGTATGCATCTCCCCCCCCCTTTCTGCCAGGTGGAGTATGCATCTTCCCCCCCCCCCTTTCTGCCAGGTGGAGTATGCATCTTCCCCCCCCCCTTTCTGCCAGGTGGAGTATGCATCTTCCCCCCCCTTTCTGCCAGGTGGAGTATGCATCTTCCCCCCCCCTTTCTGCCAGGTGGAGTATGCATCTTCCCCCCCCCTTTCTGCCAGGTGGAGTATGCATCTTCCCCCCCCCCTTTCTGCCAGGTGGAGTATGCACTGGTACGTCATTCCCATGCCCACTTCCATGACATTGCACTCACCGAGTAGCCAGGATCTTGGGCCTGCATGTCGCTCCATGTAGCGTGGTATTGTGGAGTTCCTCAGGACCATTGAATCATGGGTTGATCCGGGGAATCGGGCACAACAATGTGTGATGATCTTGTTGGAGTCACAGACCGTTGATAGAGTGGAACTGTTTCCGGTTGCGGTACGGTACCTCCATGGCACGTGGAACCACCAATTCCACATGGGTGCAGTCGATGGCACCAATGCAACCGGGTATGCTGGCTAGTGCATGGAAACCCACTTTGGTGTTTGCAATCTCCTGGGCAGTCCGTGGTAATGAGATGTGGTCGTCTGTGTGCTTGAGGAGGGCATCGAGCACTTGGATGAGTGTTCGTGAGAATAATGGTTGTGAAATGCCATGCAGGTGCCCCACTGTGTGCTGGTAGGTGCCTGTGGCCAGGAAGTGGAGTACAGCCACTACCTTCAGTAGGGGGGGATGGCGGTTGGACTTTCTATCATGCTGACGATGTCGTCGTGTGTCATGTCTACGATGGCGGTGATGGTGTCCCGGTCCAAACGGTACAGGGTGTGGATCTGCTCAGCAGTGAGGTTGTTTGGATTGGCTCTGATGCGTGGGATTGGGGGCTGCCTGCGTGGTGGCACTGGCTGTGCTGGTGGGGCTTGCTGGGCCTGCCTTGCCCTCCTTCTCCTCCTGCGTCTCCTCTGTGCTGCCTGTTGTTGTTGTTGTTGCTGTTGTAGTAGCACATGCATTGCTATCAGCTCCTCCAGCCCCAACATTGCTAGTCGTATTGCCATCATTGTGGAGTGTGACTGGGTGTGGGTAGGGGTGGGGTGTGCTCTTTTTGTACTCCCCTGAGTCTGTATTGCCTTCACCTGTGCTGTTTCTGTGCACCTGTGGCAGCTGCATTCACTTGAATTGGCCCTTTACGGTTGGTTCGCGATGGCGTTATTTGCACCATGGCGGTAAGGTACTTAGCGGCCTCGGTGATGGCGTTAGGTGCATGTCCGCTTGGGTCGGCATTTGCGTACCTTTCCGCCATGGCGCTAAGTACGGTGTGGGCGGTCGCGTGCGCGCACCCTTAGCGCAGTTAGCGGCAGCGTTAACTACGATGCCGCTATTGGCATCGTAGTTTACGGTCAGGAGTCATGATCGGACCTGGCGGAAAACGATGGCGGTAACCATTTACCGCCATCGTTTTTCACTTACCGCCAGGGTCGTAATGAGGCCCATAGTATTTTCCACCTCAGTCATGTCTATTTCTGCTTCATTTAGAATGAGTGGTTCTCCAAGTGGTTCTGGGCTTCCTGTAAGAGAAAGTTGAATGCCCTCAGGAGTGTCTTTATCTAGTAGAGCTTCAATTTCTTCCTCTTATTGGCGTTCATTGTCCAACATTTGTTTGTATTGTTTGAAATTGACATGCATTATACTGCTTTCATTTCCATTGAATGCAGCTTCAAATGAGTCTTGGTAAAAAGTTGTAGTAGGGACATGTAATAAAGTTCTCTATGTTGTGGAGATTTAAATTATAACTTTATATGATTAATTAGGCTGGGTTTGGAAAGTTTTACTAAGCTTCCTTCACAAGTTGATAATTAACATTTGCCAGTTGTCTCATCTGGTGTGAGATTGTTTTTGTATAAGTAGTTTTGGGCTATGTAGTACAGTCACATGTTTTCCAAAGCAGTACTTCCTTTTGGGTAGTATGTGTCAATTAAATTGTGTTTTAAAATGTCCTGACTGTTGGAATCATTTGTGGGTATTGTTTCAATCTCTTGCTAGGGTTTTAGTAATCTTTTTCGGGACGAAGCTGGACCAAGGTTTAGCCAGAAAATGTTTTCAGATTTGCCATATAAGGCTGTACCTGTTAAACCGTCTGCAGCTTCGTAGCACCTGCATTCTCTATGGGGGAGCATTTTCATACCGAAGCTGTACAATTTTTGTGACAGTGTTTTGTCAGATGATATGTCATTCCAGAGGACTTTCGGCTCTCTTTTCTCAGCTTTGGTGAGATAGTCTGTGACATATCTTGAAACTGCTGTGGAATTGGCTGCAATGTTTATATGTCTATATTTGCATTCCACAACAGGGCAATGGGCCACATTACGAATGTGGCGGTAAGGAACAATGGTGCTGGTAGTGCTACTGGTGCCGTTGTTACCATACCGCCACATTACGAGTTCTGCTTACGGGTGCCGCTCTGCACACCTGGTCAGACCAGCATTATAAACAGTGGCGGTGAGACCAGGCTCCCCACCGAGGCAGCCTGGCCATACCGGCACCAGCGAATGGGCAATTACCGGCCCATTAAACTCGTAATGGGCCAGTAATGGCCCATTCGCGGGTGCCGGTGCCGGTAGCGAGTTTGGCGGTAGCCGTGCCCTTATTAAGGGAACGACTACCGCCAAACCCGTAATGAGGCCCAATGATTGCATTGTAATCATTGATGTATGTGGATGCTTCGTCCCGTTTAATGTTGTATGTGCTTTGGGGATTTGCCTTTTACACTGTGTCTAACAGAAGACATCAAGCTATTTACTTGTCCTTTTGCACAGACTGGTCTAGGAAAGCCAAAACGACATTTGGTATAGTATTTACCTTTGTTTATATATCTACGATGGCGGTATATGCCACACTTAGGTTTTTGGAAGCGTAAGATTTGTGTACATAGTTCACTATGTGTGGTTTCTGAAGGGATGTTGCAGGTAATGTATTTTTCAATAAACTGTAAAACAGTAGCATAACTATCATGGCCAAATTTCTGGAGCATCTTTTATCCATAAAAGCATGTGTATGTGTGGTACTCCTCTGCCTGATATTCTTGTCATGATCTCTGCTTCCAAAAGGTCAGGGTTTTCCCAACTCCCTTGGAAGCAGATTCATAACCCAGGTTCCGAGTGCCAACCAGTCCCAATTGGGACCTTTTGGACCCAGTCCTGGCGCCAGTGGCACCAGGCTCATAAATATGCCCAGTCCCAGCGCTGGAAGCGCCGGGCTCATAATGCTTGGGTGGACTTACCTGCAGCAGACCATGCTGCTTACTTGCCTGCCAGTTGAGCCTCTGATCCTCTTCTGTTTGGAACTACTTTTCCTGTTGGGTGGGGCAGGAGCCACTCCCTAGGTTCAGAACACTGGAACTCTTCTGGAAAGCAGGAACTCTTTTCTTACCTAGGCGTGGCTGTGGAAGGAGACACCTAAGCACTACAGGAGGCTATTTAAACCACACCCGATGGATGAATCTTGCTTTGCGTTATTCTGCATCCTCTGCAGCAGAACGCTCATCGTGTCTTCTGCATCTGATCCTGGGCCTAAGGAAAAAGGCTTACCATCCTGAATCCAGTCTTCAGCAACATCTATAAAGACAAGAAAGAACAGGTCAGCATTACGGTCTTCAGTGACAGCTCTTCACTTACCTGGGCCATCGGCTGTCACCAACGCCTCGCGCTGCATTCTGAAAGACAAAGGCTTACCTACTCTTCGTGCGCTCCGGAGGTCTTCACACTGCATTCCGGCATCTGAAAGACAAAAGCTTACCAACTCTTCGCACGCTCCGGAGGCCTTCGGCGCTGCATCCCGCATCTGAAAGACAAAACAAGGTGCGTAAAGACATTGGGGAACTTTAATACTCACGTGCCATTACTCCTTACTACATCTAACCCAGTGGGTATTCCGGCACCCTGCAGCCGCTCCGAACTTGTATCTGCAAAATAAAAAGACAGTTAGAGCGCATCGTGAAGCAGGCAACAAGCGCTTACTTACGTGCTTCCAGGCGCTTCTATTCATCACACAGGCTCCATCTTAAACTCACTTCAGCCCGTCATCCACCATCGCCGGAACCCTGCAAAACAAGAGACATCATTACTAAAGACTTTAAAGACATTAGAATTACTCGAAACTTACCATTCGTGCAGTAAACGACGGACAGCAGTCCTCTGAAGTCAAGAGGCCTGCTTCCCTTATCCAGTGAAGAAACTGGTTACAGCACCCTGCCCCGAGGCAGATGGAGAGCACGGCGTTCACTTACCTAAGGTGAGAGCGTTAACCTTCGGGTTTCTACAGGAGAAGAGAAAGGGAAGAAGAGAGAGACATTCAATAACCCAGTTCATTAATCCCATATTTTCTATCTGCAGACATTTTACCCTTCGAGTCAAACATACAGTGCACAGTGGTCCAGCCCAAAGAGCCAGCCGTGTGTTACACATCACCTTTGAAGATACGGTATACGCCCAGTCAAGACCGGCGCCTCTACGGGAATCAGGTGAGCGTTACAGAACGCAAAGCCAACCACAAAACTCCCGTCCAGGCGCTATGGAAACCTCGGATACCGACCAACTAGCCCAGTTACTTGGGGAACTAAGGGCAGAAGTGCATGCAGCCCGTCAGGAAACGAACGCTCTAAGAAGGGAACTGATTATTTCCAAGGAGCGAACAGATGATCTCGCTAGACAATTGCTACAGTCACAAGCCGGACAGACCCCGTTACCCGCATCTGGGGGAAATCTTCCTTCTACATCCTCTATGAATCCAGTGCAGATCAACCTACCTGGGAATGTACCTCTGGCTCGACCCGAACGATTTTCTGGTGACCCAAAGAGGTTTGCAGTATTTATCAAACAGTGCCGGTTGCATTTCTTATGCCGGCCAGCAGCCTTTCCAACTGATCAAGCTAAAGTAGCTTTCGTGCTTTCGTACCTTAGTGGCAATGCGGCAGACTGGTCGATCCCTCTAGTAAATCAAGATGATCCGGTCCTCCATGATTTTCAAGCTTTTCAGCTCAGTATGGAAAAACTGTTCGCAAGACATTCACAGGGGCAGGCCTTGGACAATGAGCTTCTTTCGTTGCGACAAGGTAATCAAGACCTTTTGGCTTATATTGCGTCTTTCAACAGACTGATAGTGGAAACTCAATGGCCTGAGGACAAAAGGATTACGCTGTTTTATAGAGGTCTACGTGGAGAGCTCAAAGATGTGTTAGCCCAAATAGTGAATCCCCCACAAGATTGTTCGGACTATATAGACTTAGTCATTCAAATAGATCACAGACTGCAGAACAGGAAGGCCGATCGTTCCAAGTTTGATGCTCGAGTATTTTCCAAACCGCCAACTCCTTCCAAAGGAGTAGACTCCGGGGAACCCATGCAAATAGGGGGTCTGAAAGGTCCTCTAACACAAAAGGAGCGGGAAAGGAGAAAACAGTTGCAATTATGCCTCTATTGCGGAAACTCAGGGCACTTTCTTCGAGACTGTCCGGTGAAACCTGCTAAGAAGGCAGTAGGAGCTGCAGTTACCAAAATTACAAACTCTGAGCAGGGAAACGACCTCGCCCGACAAGAGTAGAGGTCCTCTTGCCGAGCGTGAAAACCAGTTCCGTGACCTCGCATTTCGTGATACCTATGGTCCTCATTAGCCCTGATAATCCGGATCGATTACATGCAATTGAAGCTTACGTCGACAGCGGTGCCATCGGCAATTATGTGGATCATGAAATAGTTTTGAGGATGAATCTAACTCTTTGTCCCAAGGCTGTAAAGGACGTCATTACTACGGTGGATGGTACGGAGATAGCCTCCGGGCCAGTAACGCATACCACTCAAGAAGTGACGCTAATAAGTCAAGATGGACACCATGAGAAGATCGTGTTCGATGTGATCAAGGCCCCTCAGTTTCAGATTATTCTAGGAATACCTTGGTTAGAGAAACACAATCCTCTGATCGATTGGCGAGCAAGAACGGTCCAGTTTCCAGAATGTGTCTCTACTTGTCACCCTCCATCTGGTGTTGCACTGGCAGCAATTTCTTCAGAGACTCCCCAGTTACCTCCCGAATACCTAGAATACCAAGATGTTTTCCGGAAGGATCAGGCTAACTCTCTACCTCCTCATAGGTCTTATGACTGCCAGATAGACCTGATACCTGGATCTACTCCTCCTTGTAGTAGAATTTATGCCCTCACCGAGCCTGAGAACCTTCACCTTCGACAATACCTGGATCAATACCTGGCAAATGGGTTTATTCGTCCTTCCAAGTCCCCTGCTTCTTCAGCTTTGTTCTTCGTTCCAAAAAAGGAAGGAGACCTTAGAACTTGTATAGATTATCGCTCCCTGAACCAGATCACCGTTAAGAATAGATATCCGTTACCTTTGATCCCTGAACTCCTGGACCAAGTCAGAAAAGCGTGCATATATACAAAGCTGGATCTTAGAGGAGCTTACCACTTGGTACGAGTAAAAGAGGGCGATGAATGGAAGACGGCCTTCCGCACCAAGTATGGGCTATTTGAATATCAGGTCATGCCCTTCAGACTTTGCAATGCCCCGGCCGCCTTTCAATATTTTATGAACGATGTCCTCAGAGAGCTCATAGATGTGTGTGTTGTTGTTTACATTGACAACATCCTCGTTTATTCTTCATCGGAATCTGAACATCGGAAACACGTGAAAATGGTCTTCGAAAGATTGCGTCAACACAAACTTTTCGCTAAGTTGGAAAAATGTGTTTTCAACGTGACTGAAGTTGAATTCTTGGGATTCATATTATCACCTGGCAGAGTGCGTATGGATTCAAAGAAGGTTGATGCAGTTCTCAAATGGCCATCACCATCCTCCGTAAAAGGTGTGCAAAGCATGTTAGGCTTCGCTAACTTTTACCGCAGGTTTATCCCCGAATTCTCTCGAATAGTCCAGCCCATCACTGCCTTGTTAAAGAAAAACAAACGTTTTGAATGGTCTACCGAGGCGGAACAAGCTTTCCAGGATTTGAAGACTAAATTTATCTCTGCACCAATCTTAAAACACCCTCGCCCCGAACTCCCCTACATCGTGGAAACTGATGCTTCAAGCCTTGCCATGGGGGCAGTTCTATCACAAAAGGACCCGGTAACCAATCAGTTGCATCCCGTGGCATTTTGGTCCCGCAAATTCTCGCCTCCTGAAATCAATTACACGATTACTGACAAGGAACTTCTGGCTATCAAGTCTGCCTTTAAGGCTTGGCGGCATTATCTGCTGGGGGCCCGACATACCGTTACTGTGATTACGGATCACCGAAACCTGCAATATTTGAAAACCGCAAAAGCCCAATCCTCTAGACAACTCCGTTGGACATTATTCTTTGGCGAGTTTGACTTCATAATTACCTATCGACCTGGTACAAAAAACGGTAAAGCTGATGCCCTTTCTCGGATGGGAGTGGAAGAACACTTGATCAACCCTAAACCTGTACCAATCCTTCCCGAACAAAGAATTCTGGGTGTAATCGCCACACAATCCATAGAGGAAGTTAAGGATAAAGCCAGGCAACTTGTAAGTAACTCCAGCAGACATACAGAATTGGCATCTGCAAGGAAAGGACTTTGCAGTAAAGGACAACTTATTGTATTTCCAAGAACGATTATACCTACCCAGCACAGATTTACAGAAAGAAGTAATCTCTTGTTATCACGATTCTTTAATGGAAGGACATCCCGGTATAGCCAAGACCTCAGAAAAGATCAAGCGCTACTTCTGGTGGCCGTCTTGGAAAAAAGATATCAGAGACTTTATAATGTCCTGTGGAGTATGCGCCCAAAACAAGAGTCAAAGGGAAAGACCAGCAGGCCTCTTACGCCCTATTGACATCCCACCTCGCTCTTGGCATACGCTTTCTATGGACTTCATCACCGATCTACCTCCATGCTCCGGATACAATATGATTCTAGTAATCGTGGACTTATTCTCCAAGATGGCGCATTTCATTCCGCTCAAAGGTTTGCCAACAGCAGCAACTCTGGCCCGAGAATTTCTCGAAAACATCGTCCGACTGCACGGTTTTCCTTCGGTTCTAATTTCGGATCGAGGTAGTCAATTTATTTCTCATTTTTGGCGAAGTTGCTGTCGGTCGGCTCAAATTGATGTGAGACTATCGACCAGTCACCACCCTCAGACCGACGGACAAACCGAGAGGACCAATCAAACTCTGGAACAGTATTTACGCTGCATGCTGCAACAAACTGAAAAAACTTGGAAAGACATCCTTTGGATAGCCGAATATGCCTACAATAACTCTGTCCATTCGGGAACTGGGAAAACCCCGTTTTTTCTTTTGTACGGCAGTCACCCTCGAACCTCGGAGTTGGATCCCCTCCAAGATCTTGAAACACCAGCAGTAGACTACCTGCATTCTACAATCACCCAAGCCTTTAAGGAAGCTGTTTCTCACCTTCAAAGGGCTAAAGAACAATACAAGAAAGGAGCAGATCAACATCGGAAGGAAGCCCCTCAATATCGAGTAGGGGATCAAGTCTGGTTATCCACCAAATATCTACCTCTAAAAGGGCCACGCACATTCAACCCAAGATACCTTGGTCCCTATTCCATCACTACCATAGTAAACCCAGTAGCGGTCAAGTTGGACTTGCCCCCGCACATGAAGATACATCCGGTCTTCCACGTCTCTCTATTAAAACCCGTGGAACCTCAAACCCGACTAACTAAATCTCCAAAACCTATCCTAGTTGATGGGGAACTCGAGTTTGAAGTCAAAAGCATTCTGGACTCCAAGATCTCCAAATCTAAACTATTTTACCTAATTGACTGGAAAGGCTACGGCCCCCAAGAGAGATCCTGGGAACCTGCTGAATATGTCCACGCTCCTCGCCTAATCAAAAGATTTCACCGAACATTTCCTGACAAGCCAAAACCCCCGGAGAAGCCCGGTTTGGGAGGGGCCTTGAGGGGGGGTACTGTCATGATCTCTGCTTCCAAAAGGTCAGGGTTTTCCCAACTCCCTTGGAAGCAGATTCATAACCCAGGTTCCGAGTGCCAACCAGTCCCAATTGGGACCTTTTGGACCCAGTCCTGGCGCCAGTGGCACCAGGCTCATAAATATGCCAAGTCCCAGCGCTGGAAGCGCCGGGCTCATAATGCTTGGGTGGACTTACCTGCAGCAGACCATGCTGCTTACTTGCCTGCCAGTTGAGCCTCTGATCCTCTTCTGTTTGGAACTACTTTTCCTGTTGGGTGGGGCAGGAGCCACTCCCTAGGTTCAGAACACTGGAACTCTTCTGGAAAGCAGGAACTCTTTTCTTACCTAGGGGTGGCTGTGGAAGGAGACATCTAAGCACTACAGGAGGCTATTTAAACCACACCCGATGGATGAATCTTGCTTTGCGTTATTCTGCATCCTCTGCAGCAGAACGCTCATCCTGTCTTCTGCATCTGATCCTGGGCCTAAGGAAAAAGGCTTACCATCCTGAATCCAGTCTTCAGCAACATCTATAAAGACAAGAAAGAACAGGTCAGCATTACGGTCTTCAGTGACAGCTCTTCACTTACCTGGGCCATCGGCTGTCACCAACGCCTCGCGCTGCATTCTGAAAGACAAAGGCTTACCTACTCTTCGTGCGCTCCGGAGGTCTTCACACTGCATTCCGGCATCTGAAAGACAAAAGCTTACCAACTCTTCGCACGCTCCGGAGGCCTTCGGCGCTGCATCCCGCATCTGAAAGACAAAACAAGGTGCGTTTAAAGACATTGGGGAACTTTAATACTCACGTGCCATTACTCCTTACCACATCTAACCCAGTGGGTATTCCGGCACCCTGCAGCCGCTCCGAACTTGTACCTGCAAAATAAAAAGACAGTTAGAGCGCATCGTGAAGCAGGCAACAAGCGCTTACTTACGTGCTTCCAGGCGCTTCTATTCATCACACGGGCTCCATCTTCAACTCACTTCAGCCCGTCATCCACCATCGCCGGAACCCTGCAAAACAAGAGACATCATTACTAAAGACTTTAAAGACATTAGAATTACTCGAAACTTACCGTTCGTGCAGTAAACGACGGACAGCAGTCCTCTGAAGTCAAGAGGCCTGCTTCCCTTATCCAGTGAAGAAACTGGTTACAGCACCCTGCCCCGAGGCAGATGGAGAGCACGACGTTCACTTACTTAAGGTGAGAGCGTTAACCTTCGGGGTTCTACAGGAGAAGAGAAAGGGAAGAAGAGAGAGACATTCAATAACCCAGTTCATTAATCCCATATTTTCTATCTGCAGACATCTTACCCTTCGAGTCAAACATACAGTGCACAGAGGTCCAGCCCAAAGAGCCAGCCGTGTGTTACACATCACCTTTGAAGATACGGTATACGCCCAGTCAAGACCGGCGCCTCTACGGGAATCAGGTGAGCGTTACAATTCTTTTCTCCAAAAGAGAGTGGAAGGGTAGATTTATTCCAGATGAAATGAAGCATGGCAATGAAGCGATGGTGAAAGTACCCTGATACATTGTCAGGGTCAAGAGAACAGTGTTTTTATATCTATTCCCTCTTTATTTTGGTTTGCAGTGTGTAAGATGTTGTGCAAGTCATCTGCACAACTTAAAGTAACAAACTATGAGGCTGGGCCTAGGTTTCTTAGCATACAATGTACATCAGCGTGACGTTGAAACAGTATTCTTTTGTACCATGCATTTTTGCCAAGAGATTTATGATACTTGACTGCAAAGCTTCCTCTTTGTCTTTTATCTTTTGAAGCAGTTGTGTAGCGGACATGTTTAAAAAAGTAGAGCCTGTTTTTAATGTGTGTGCAACTCCATAACATAGAGTTGCTAGTCACTTTCAAACAGGAGGTGGAAAATGTGTTCTACATTTTGTCTTAATCTGGCGTTTTCAGAATACATTTGTAAAGAGCGATATTCTGATGCAGTAATTTGTGTGGATCTTTCATCATATCTTCCCCATTTTCCAGTAGGAAAGATTAGAGGAAAATAATGTGCTTCTACACTTTTAATGTGCTTCTACACTTTTCTCCCATATGCTCATTGGGGATCCTTTGGCTTGATGCATTTGATATGTTTCTAATGCATCTTCTATGGTGTCTCTGGAGTGTACTGAGTAAATTGCATACTGGTCTAGAATGTTGGCTGCAGTAACAGGATCTTCACATTCAAATTGACCAGTTTGTGGTGAATATTGAATTATTTGGATGGTTTCTCTTAGGTTTTCCTCTATGTTTATATCTTTGGAGTATTCATTGTTATCTTTGAGATATTATAGAGCTTGTCTAACTTTATTTAAGTTGACTGGTTGTTGCCAAATTTCATTGTCTTTTGTTGGTACGCCTTTAACTAATACAATCAAAGATTGATGTATTTGCTGTTGTAATTCTAGAGTTTTTACATTTGCTTTAAGATTTAATGGCAAATATGCAACTTTGCCACAAATGCCTTATAGAAACTCAGATGGAGGCAATTTGGCTGTTTTCGTTTGAAGCCGTATTATAGCCATATTATAGCTTGAAATTAGTGTACTGTTTGGATTATAATGGTCTCATACAAGTTAAATTGTTGGACAGCCTTTGGAAGTTATTATTGATAGCACATGATGGCATTTGCTTATTGTCAAGCTTTGTATTGCAGTACATGTAAACTATTGATGGGTCAGTCCTTTTGTATTTATTTTCTGTTGCTAAATACAAAGCTAGTTGGAACCATTTGAATTCCTTGTTGTCCTCTATTTTACAGGCCATATCTACTATTTGTGTACTCTTTTTATGAAAGGTTTTGCGAAAAACAGACACATACTTTGTCTGGTATTTCAACGATGTGTTTTGAAACATAGCTATTTCTTTTTTGTATGTATTTGTTAGGAGGTTGGTATTTGTGTGGTTTTCGCTAATGTTTTCTAAAGTTACAGAATTTCTAGGTAAACTTCAGTTCAAAAATATTTACTTTGGGTGTGCTCTATTTCTTGAAGGATTTCTTGGCTTGTAGGGGAGTGTTATTTAAATTTTGCAGTTCTAGAGCAGGAGTTTTTGCATAATACAGTCTATACACAGGATTTTGTATAGCGGAATGGTGTTTTGCTAACATTTTGATGTGGTGGAAGGTGCTTTTGCAAGCAGTTCCTGAAATGCAAGCTAATGAATGTCCTTGCAGTCCAGTGTGACTGCGCAATGGGCAGGAGTTCATGGTTTGTAAAGTTTTCATTCTACTTTTGTCTTTTGGTTTCACATAGTGATTGAGGAATTGTCAAAGATTTGAAGGATTGTTGGAATACGTTACATATTGAGCTGCACATCCATTTTTACACTGGACGGTTTGTTTGGGGCGAAAGGAACATTTGGTTGAAAGTTTGTTGGGGAAGTCTTTCTATAAGGGTTTCTCTTGCCATAATTGTGTCTCCTAACATTTCATACCCTCGGCCATTACTGTCTGTAGAAATTGTTTTTTTGTTTTGTTCTTGTTTATTAGCCTCTTCATTGAACTATTGTTCTATGCTGTTTGGGTGAATTCATTCACCTTCACAGAAGTTTGAAAAGGTATCTATATTGACATTGTGCATGTTTAGATGTACTTTTTGTAATGAATTGATTAATTTATTTAGTGGTTTTATTCTGTTTAAAAATAATATAAACAACTCTCTCTTTAGTAAAAATGTGCCGTCAATTACAGCTTTGAGGATTAGTCTTCTCCAGTCGTTTTTAAGGGTAAATCTGGACGTTTTAGCTGTCTTTATAAGATTGTGAAGAACTCTACGATGAAACATTGTTTGTAAAATAATTTTTTGGAATGCTTTACTGTGGCTATGTTAGCATTGGTAGATTTGTTAGGTTCATTAGTAGGTCTGCTTTTGTTTGCACATCTTTCTTTACTTTTAGTTTTTGCAAGAGGGGCCTTATTATTTTAGTGGGGGCTGGTTTAGGTTACTAGCTGTTTTGTTTTAATGTTTTCTGTAAAAGAAATTAGCGGTAGATGAGTATATGGCTTGTTTTTATTTTTATCTGCTCTATTTTTTATTTGTTTGTTGGGAAACAAGAGAGTTTGGGTTTGAAAGTTGTGGAACGTATATGCATGTATTATGCATGGTGTGTTGGTGTGGGTGTGATTGTACAGATGAATAGAGTTCTGTGTGAATGTGTAGTGGGATGATAGGTGTGTGTAGAAATCAAGACCCGGACCAGGTTGGGGTTGCTGAAATTATACTTTATTCTTATGACTTTAACCAAAGAAAGTATAGTCCATGAACTCCTTGAGAGTTACTTCACTCTTAGGCAGCCTTCCAGGGACGTGACTTAACGCTCCTAAGCCTCCTTGGTGTCCGGATAGGCCCACCAGTTGTTCCTTCTCTCCTCGTCCTCTCCGTATGACTAGGAAAATCAACAACAAACGGTGGATTAGTTCCCGGGCTTTTATGTGATGTGAGTGACTTACTTCCCCCCCAATGGAAACCTCCCCTGTCAATCTGGCTTCCCATTGGCTGGTATTGCCATGTCCCGCCTCCTTTAAAGGCTGCCGTTTCCTTCCAAAGCGCCTGATTCCACTGCCTGTCAGGAGAGACCTGTTCCCAGGCAACTCCGTGATGTGAGCCCCCCCACCCCCTGGAAGACGCTCCCTCCTGCCATGTGGGCTCGTGCATCCGGCTGCTCCAGAGCGGACTGCCTCATCGAGCAAGCCGTCTCTCCCTCCGCTCCCTTCCCGGCGGTGAGAGACGCTCGGTGGGCCGTGCGGGTCGGCTCTCTGCGAATACCCGCGCTTCCCGTGGGTTCGCCGCCACCAGCCCGGACCCCGGGCTGTAAGCCTCGATGTCACCCCTGGCGGGTTCAGGTAAGGCTGGGCGGGAGGGGGCCGCGCTTTCCGTCTCGCGGCCCGCTTCCACCCCGGGTCCCACCTCACATCTCCCCATCACAAACCCTGGCCGATTGGGCAAGGGAGCATTCCTGGACAGATAGTCAGCCACCAGCTGGAAACCCGCAGGTTTGTGTAAGGTAAGGAAATCGAACGGTTGCAGAGACAGGAACCATCTAAGCACCCGCTGGTTGGTATCCTTATGTCTTGCGAGCCACTGTAAGGGGGCATGGACGGTATATAACGTAAAGCAGCGAACCAAGAGATAATATCTGAGGGTCTCCACCGCCCACTTGATGGCCAAACACTCCTTCTCAATAGTGGAATAGGCCTCCTCGTGTGGCACGAGCTTCCTGCTCACGAAACAGACAGGTTGAAGTTCGCCTTCCTGTTCCTGCGAAAGCACTGCTCCCAGTCCCTGATTCGACGCGTCCTTCTGAAGAAAAAATTGGCTATGGAAGTAGGGGCACCGAAGTACTGGGTTCGAAGTGATCCTCTGCTTCAGGACATCAATAGCTTCCAAAGCAGCGGTGTTATTGGTCAAATCGGGAGACCCTTTGTTCCTCAAAGCGTCAGTTAGTGGAGCTGCCACCGAGGAGAAATCTGGGATAAATCTACGTTAGTAGCCTATGAAACCCAAAAAGGCACGGATCTGTTTTTTCGTGGATGGAGTAGGAATCTCGTGAATGGCCCTGATCTTCGAGAATTGGGGTCGTAACGTGCCTCCGCCTACCAGGTGCCCCAGATGTTTCGTCTCATGTGCCCCTATCACCGTTTTCTTCGGATTAATGTGTAGGCCTGCCTTAAATAACTCAGACACCACCTTTCCAAGTGGTGTAAATGGTCCATCCAGGTCGTGCTATACACGACGATGTCGTCTAAGTAAGCCGCAGCATAATTCTCATGGGGACGTAGTACGACATCCATCAGTCTCTGGAAGGTGGCTGGTGCTCCGTGTAGACCGAATGACAAAACCTTGAATTGATATAGACCTTGGGGAGTTGTAAAGGCAGTCTTTTCCCGGTCCGTGGATTTCAAGGGGATCTGCCAGTAGCCTTTGGTTAGGTCTAGCGTACTTAGGAAGTTGGCGGATCCGAGCCTTTCCAACAGCTCGTCCATTCGTGGCATAGGATATGCTTCACAACTGGAAATCGAATTTAATTGTCGGTAATCCATACAAAACCTAATTGTACCGTCGGGCTTTGGTACCAACACTATCGGGGAGGACCATGGGCTGACTGATGGTTTGATTATATCCATGCGGAGCATATCTTCCACTTCGTTTCGGATAACCAGCCTTCTTGCTTCTGGAATACGATAGGGCCTTAGCCTAACAATCCGTCCGGGATCGGTTTTGATTTCATGTTCGATTAAATCTGTTCTCCCTGGTAATGCCGAGAACGCGTCTCCAAAGGGTGACAGTCTGGTCAAAAGTTCTGACTTCATGGAAGGAGTCAAGATGGTTCCCCATTGCACGTCTTCCAGCTTGCCCTGTTCACGATTCACATTCTGTTCTGAGGTATCCTCACCGGTATCCATTGTGGCTGCTAATACAGGCGCGGTCCATGCCTTTAGCAGGTTCACATGGTATACCTTGTCTGGTGTGGCTCGATCGGGTTGGTGGATCCGATACGTCACAGGGCTGAGTACCTCCTTAACTTCATAAGGACCTCTCCATCTGGCTAATAGGTTGTTAGTACTGGTGGGTAGTAGGATTAGTACTTGGTCTCCTATTCGGAAGGTTCTCATCCGACTTCCTTTGTTATAGTTTTTCTCCTGGTTTGTCTGTGCGTGTCCCAGATTCGTCTCGGCCATCAAGCGGAGTGCTGTCAGATGTTCCTTCAACTCTTCGGTGTACTCTGTTAAAGAGATCTCATCCGAAGTCTCCCATTCTTCTTTTACAAGATCCAAGATGGTTCGGGGTTGTCTTCCGAAAAGGAGCTCAAATGGAGAAAAGCCGGTAGACGACTGTGGGGTGTCGCGTAATACCATCAAGACCAAGGGCAATATGCGGTCCCAGTTCTTCCCATCTGGCCCGGTCACTCTCCATATCATTTTCTTGATCGTCTTGTTGTACTTTTCGACAAGGCCATCAGTCTGGGGATGGTATACCGAGGTGCGTAACTGATGAATCTGCAGTCTTTCGCATACCTGCCGAAGTAAGTTGGACATAAAATTGGTCCCTTGGTCGGTGATAACTTCCGAGGGTAAGCCCACTCTTGCGAAGAAGGGAATGAGCTGATCGCATAGTTGTCGGGCTGATATTCCCTTCAAGGGAAATGCCTCCGGATACCGCGTAGCATAGTCAACAATGACTAGTAGATACTTGTATCCCCGGGACGCGGGTTCTATCGGTCCAACAATGTCCATGCCTATCCGCTGAAAAGGAACGTTAATAAGGAGCATCTTCTGCAAAGGGGCTTTTGCTGGTAAGACGCCACTTGTTAGCTGGCAAGTGGGGCACGCTTTACAGAACTGAGCTACTTCACTGTATATGCCTGGCCAGTAGAACTGTCTCAGGATGTTCTGCTGCGTTTTCAGGGAGGCCATATGTCCGCCACAGGGGTGGTTGTGTGCCAGCTGCATTATGACCATTCTATGGGGTTTTGGTAATACCAGTTGTTCCTTTACATTCCCATCGTCCGCCTTATATTTTCGGTACAATAGTCTGTGACAGAACAGAAAGCCAGGTCCTTTCTTACGTCTGGATCTTTCTCATTGGCCGCTCTCTCACGGGCTACCCTCAGGGTGGGATCAGTTAGGGTTTCCCCCCTCAGGGAGTCCTCATGATCCTCGGGTTTCCAGTTAATGGGCCGGGTCATGTAACTGGCTTGGCATCACTCTGATCTATTCCGTCTTTTATGTCCGGGAGGGTTTCTAGAGTCACCTACATTCGTGGTTCTGTTACTCCTCGCTCTTTCTTCATCTAGTGCTTTATCAAAGTGAGGCAGGTCTGTTCCCAGGACCACTGGGGTGGGTAGGGCAGGAAGGATGGCAGCCTTTAACTGAGTGGTTTCATGATTCACCTCTATCTGTATCTCCCTCATCGGGTATGTTTTTACGTCCCCATGTATACACTTTATCGGTATAGAAATGTTAGGTAAATTAGGGGTATTACTCACGGTGGGAGATATGGCTGTTTGTCTACTCCCACTATCCAGCAGCGCCCGAGTCGGTCGTCCATCCACCCTTATATCCACGATGTATGGACCCGGGCTACGTACTTCCGGATGTGGCTTCATGTAGCCAATTTCCATAGGCTCTGTGGTCTTCCTTCTGGGGCAGAATCGGGCAATGTGGCCCCATTCACTGCACTCAAAGCACTGGGGCTGTCGAAATCCCGGGATTATGGGTGATTGTTTCTCCTCGTATCCAGTCTTCCTTTCTTCTGGTTTCCTGAAAACCTCCTCCGGTTGCCTCCATCTGGTGTGTGCCACTTTTGGGCCTTTTTGTACCTGATGTTCAATGCTTGGCGAGGTCATCCTTCCTGGTACACTTGTTGAGGGGAAGCGACTATACCCGGCCTTTTGGTAAGCCGACGCAATGTCCACGGCTTCCGCCAATGTAGGCCTGTGGTGTTGCCTAACCCATCTTTGCATTGGGCCAGGTAAGGCTTTTATGAACTGTTCCAGTATTATCTTATCCAGGAGGGGTTGGTTGGCTGGTGTGGGGGACTGCATCCCTTTCTCTGTCAGATCTTTAATGCGGTAATATAACTGCCTGGGACTCTCTCCGCTTCTTAACTTGGTGTCCCTTAGCTGAATGCGATAGGCCTCCTCATCCAGGCCTAGACGGTCCAGTACGGCTGCTTTGATTTCCCCATATGGAGTGTTACCATTGGGGTTCACAGCCTGATATGCACCCTGCATTACTCCAGATAACAGGGGAGCAACATACTGTCCCCAGCGCTCAGGCGGCCATTGCGCATTTCTCGCAATCCTCTCGAAACTTGTGAAGAAAAAGGCTGGATCCTCCCCCTCCTTATACTTCTGGAGCAGGGTGGACGGCACCATGGGTTGGTTCCTCGTGCTGGCCACTGCATCTGTGAGCCTGGTAATATTCTCATGTTGTTTGTCCTGGGCCGTGGTCTGTAGGGTGCCCTGTAATTGGATGGCTTGCTGGAATGCCTGGCGGTCAGCCACTGCCTGTTGCGTTTGCAGCTGTATTAATTGCTGCAACTGCTGTTGGCCATCCGTCAGGGTTTTAATTAGGGTCTCCATCGCGTTGTCGGAGATCCCACCTTTGTCGCCAATGTAGAAATCAAGACCAGGACCAGGTTGGGGTTGCTGAAATTATACTTTATTCTTGTGACTTTAACCAAAGAAAGTATAGTCCATGAACTCCTTGAGAGTAACTTCACTCTTAGGCAGCCTTCCAGGGATGGGACTTAACCCTCCGAAGCCTCCTTGGTGTCCGGATAGGCCCACCAGTTGTTCCTTCTCTCCTCGTCCTCTCCGTATGACTAGGAAAATCAACAACAAACGGTGGATTAGTTCCCGGGCTTTTATGTGATGTGAGTGACTTACTTCCCCCCCCCAATGGAAACCTCCCCTGTCAATCTGGCTTCCCATTGGCTGGTATTGCCATGTCCCGCCTCCTTTAAAGGCTGCCGTTTCCTTCCAAAGCGCCTGATTCCACTGCCTGTCAGGAGAGACCTGTTCCCAGGCAACTCCGTCCCGTGAGCCCCCTGTCCCCTTGGAAGACTCTCCCTCCTGCCATGTGGGCTCGTGCATCCGGCTGCTCCAGAGCGGACCGCCTCGTCGAGCAAGCCGTCTCTCCCTCCGCTCCCTTCCCGGCGGTGAGAGACGCTCGGTGGGACGTGCGGGTCGGCTCTCCGCGACTACCCGCGTTTCCCGCGGGTTCGCCGCCACCAGCCCGGACCCCGGGCTGTAAGCCTCGACGTCACCCCTGGCGGGTTCAGGTAAGGCTGGGCGGGAGGGGGCCGCGCTTTCCGTCTTGCGGCCCGCTGCTACGATCCTGTGGAGTCCTGGGAAGGACAGGTGGGATGGGGCTGCGCTCCCCGCATCGTGGCCCGCTGCCGCGACCCCGCTGAGTCCCGCTACCCCTCCCGCTACCCCTTCCACTCCGGGTCCCACCTCACAGTGTGGTTGGAAAGGTTGTAAAACTAAGAGTATGTACAGGTGTGATGGGCTTGGCATAGTGAGTAAGGGCGTGGTGGTGTGATTGAATACATAGGGACATTACAATGTTTTGAAGAATACAGTGGTTGTTATAATGGTATGATTTAGTGCATATGTATGAGGGTTGTGTGGGTGTCATGGAAAATGGGTGAGGAAGTGTGTGTATGTGTGATAATGTGTGATAGTGATTTGGGATGCAATGAGTGTGAAACTTGTTGGGTTGGAATTAGGACCTCATGTGGATAGGGGTATGGAATAGTAAGGAAGTAAAATTGTGGTATAGAGGTTTATGATAGATGGATGTGTTGTTAGCCAGTAAGGAATGGGTGGTGTATTGAATAAAGAGCAATGTTTATATGGGAATAGAAATAGTTTGAATGTTGCAATATAATCAGTAAGAGTGAAATACAATGTTGTTGATTTGAAAAGAATACTCTAGGTGAATCTATAGTACATTGTTACAATTAGGGATATATACATGCTACATTAAGGTACTTACTTTGTAGGATGTGAAGGGTGTTCTTTATTCGGCAGCTGTCTTCGTCAATCTTCTTTTTCCCTGTAATTGGAAAAGAAAGTTAGTGGGTATATGAGGTAATGGTGAAGTACTATTAGTAAGAGATGTTTTTATTTATGAAGGTAGGAGGAGTTGTTCAGTAAAAAGAGTTAATAAGGTTGTGTTATGGGTAGTGAAGTAAAGTATGTTATCTATGTTGTTAGAACAATTGGAGTATGAGTAGTGCTGTTTAGGACATTACAAAGAACTGGGCAAAGATGGATGTGTAAAATAGATGCATATTTAGGTTATGTTTATGCTGTTAATTTTAATAAGAGAAGTGCTGTGCTTGTGGTGCAATGTATGTGTAATGTGTTGCAGGGTTTTTAAAGAATAGGGAAACTGTAGCCTAGTGGTAATGCAATGGCAGATTATAGTTGCAGCAGTGTTTGGTGTCGTATAGAAGTGGTAGGGAAAGAACAGTACTTTATATGTAAGCTGAAGTGCTGTATATAGATACTTTGGTAGTATACACATGTGAGCAGATGGAGAATGGTGGAACTATAAGGGATGTAATAGGAGAGGTTGGAAAGTGTGACATTTATATGGAATGAAAAAATGGAAAATGCTGATCTTTTCAAAATGTTTCTTTTTAGGAGCATTTTGTTGAAAGTTAAAAATGCATATGTGCATGCATTTATAGAACACCATGTGTAACTTTTTTCTAAAAGAAGGGAAAAGCAGATGGAAAAGATTTGCAGAACATTTTTAAGTGGCACGTGATGTGTGGAAGTTTAATATGTTGGCAGTACATGTATACTTGACAACCTAATCCATTCCAATCTGTGGGTGCTTATCCAGTCCTAGTTTCCCATTATAAAACCTGGACAAGTACCAGAGTGCAGAGAAATGTGATGTCCTAGGTGTTAGTCTTAGCAGTGCACCATGGTGGCGCGAGTTATGGTTGCTTAGCTTATCATAATTGGCGAATTCCTGGGGGTTTTTGGTTTTACTTGTAACCGTAACATCCTTTTAACCACGTTTCTTACCTGAATTTCATAGGTTTTTATTAGTGAAACTTAACCATAACACCCCTTTAACAAAGTCTTTTCACTGAATAATGTTTACATTTCCTGAATAATTGATAGAATTTCCTTATTCCCAAATTCATATTAACAATTGAAGATTGCATATATTATTATGGTCCTTAATTGAGCTGTTGATGAGCTTCAATTTCTTACTCAAAGTAACTATTGCATTCTGTATGTTCTGTCAGTGGAGAATTCCAATTATATTGTTCTATTCTGAATATCATTTTAAAGAAACATAGATTGATGTCTGAGATTGATGAAAGACTGATGTCTACGGTGCAATTTAAACATATTCACTGTATTTAAACATTGTCATATGAAAAATGTTTTGCTTACAAAATTGTTTTTCTCTATTATTATGTCAATGAATCACCTACTTATTCTATGTCTTAAAACAAAAGGCTGCATCTTATCTCTCAAAAAATGTGTTGTCCTCACTTTGTTTTGAAGCATTTCTCATTTTTTATTTCTAAAATTTCACATGAGAGGTATTTTTTACCAGAGATGTAGCATGAAATGAGCATGCATAATGTAGAAAGAGAACATTTGGTTTCCTGCTTACCTAAATCATTTATGCTTTCATGTATTAACAGGACCGTATTATGTTTTTATTTTGTGGTCCAATTAATATAGGCTTATTTAAAAGATAGACAAGGGAATGTTTTAGCATTGATCGAAATGGTGTTGATCTAATGGAATGTAAGGAAAACAGGGATTCCTTTGTTTCATGCTAATGAGGTTTATGCAGTTTTGAGGCAATCATTCAGCCTTTGCTGTGTTCTGCATGTTTGTGAATGCCACCATCTTGACTTCTATGTATACTATTGTTGACATTATGACATACTGGTGGTGGTGATGTCACACGTCACATATCCCTACGGTATTGTTATGAAATTATGGGTTGGATTTAGACATTCCACACATAACTGGAATGCTTTCAAAACTAATATAAAAGTTGTATGATCAGTTATCATGTTTTGTATCATATATTTTTTTAAAGAAAAAGAAAAGTGTGTTCAATTACCAGAACATGGTGATTATATGCAAACTGAAAAGGCACTGTAGATGAGTATTGTGTACTTTAATTTCCTGAAACAGCCGTACATTGTGTTTAAGTAGTAAATATCCAATAGCATTGTTTGTGTGAATGACAAGAGAAATTTTAAACATCAGCACAGTCTATTAAACGTCAAATTGTCCTGGTATAGTATGTGTGTGATGCCAATTTTCTAGGTTTTCTTCAATCTAATACACATGTTATTCTTAGAAAGAGGATCACTTCCTTTTATCGAACAGTAGTAACTACAATACAGACAGATTTTTAATTTCATGACCACTACTTAAACAGATCATTCTTGCTTCCTGCTCTCTGTGTTTTTGGTCATGGTTCCTTCCCCCTTTGGTATCAGGTTTGATGTTTTTGGTTTCTATGAATTTGATATCCTTTTTCTGGTCCATTTGATGTTTCTGTTGCCAGTGATCTACCAATGGTATTTTCGATCTTGTGTTCCAATCATGTTCAAATGTTCTCTAATTCTTGTTGTGAGCTCTCTGATAGTACTTCACACATACAGTTCTTTGCATACACATTCTATTATATAGATGACAATTTCGGTTCTACAGTTAATAAGATCTGTAAAGTTGATTATTATTGTTATTATTATTCTGGTATTTATTTAGCGAGAGACTAGCTTTGGGAAGCAACCAACCATTTTACAAAACATAGGGGTAAGAATACTGTGAGTGAAGCATAGAAAAAGGGAGCAGGAAGCTAACAACAGGGAAGGGCGGGCAATTGGCACTGAGGGATCAACAAGCAACCAGGGCAGGAAACAGTGAGGAGCAGATCACAGAGTCTCAGGCAGAGTGGAGGTGTGCAGACCTAGGTGTTAGGGGGGAGCTATTCCTTTAAGAGGAAGGCCTTGAGATCTTGGCTGAACTGTAGAGGTGATGTGGCAAGTCTGATGTTGATGGGGAGGAGGTGCTAGAGTCTAGGGGTATAGACAGAAGAGACCTCTCTTCTGGTTCTTTGATTCCTGCACCGGCAGATTTCTGGTTTGCACATGTCCTTACTTCTGATTGAACGCAGGCCTCCGGAGATTATGGGGGTAATTCATAGAATTCAGCGCACAAGTGGTGCACACGGCTGGTGCACAGTGTGCGCGTGCGGCAGTCTGTGCCAGCCGCGTGCGCCAAAATCAATTTCTGCACACAGCGTACTCATGGATTTAAACATCCATAACCAGCCGTGGCGCAGAGTGGCGCAGCGACCCTGCAGCAGCGCCAGTTACGCCCCAAACCCTCCCCATGCGCCGTGAACAGCGTACAAATCCCGTACATGGCGCACAGGCCAGTGGACCAGCATACAGCTCCACAACCACGAATATGCCTGTAAAACTCCCGGCGCGTCCCTCCGAATACACGTACCCCACTGCGCAGGGATAATCACATGCGACTGGCCCTGTGTGAGCAGGGTACGTGTATTTCGGGGGTGCGCAGGGAGAATCACATGCTATTGGCCCTTTGCAAGCGGGGTACGTGTATTTCGGGGGTGTGCGGGGAGAATCACACGCGATAGGCCCTGTGCGAGCCGGGTACATGTATTTTGGGGGTGCGCAGGGAGAATCACACGCGATAGGCCCTGTGCGAGCGCGGTACGTGTATTTCGGGGGTGCATGGGGAGAATCACACGCGATTGGCCCTGTGCGAGCAGGGTACCTGTATTTCGGGGGTGCGCAGGAAGTTTTACCCGCGATTGGCCTTGTGCGAGCGGGGTACGTGTATTACGGGGGTGCACGGGGAGAATCACATACGATAGGCCCTGTGCGAGCGGGGTACGTGTATTTCGGGGGTGCATGGGAAGTTTTACAGGTGATTGGCTCTGTGCGAGTGGGGTACGTGTATTTCGGGGGGTCGCGGGGAGAATCACATTCGATAGGCCCTGTGCGAGCGGGGTACGTGTATTTCGGGGGTGCGTGGGGAGAATCACACATGTTTGGCCCTGTGCGAGCGGCGTACGTGTACTTCGGGGGTGACCGGCAAGTTTTACCAGCGATTGGCCTTGTGCGAGCGGGGTACGTGTATTTTGGGCGAGCACCGGAAGTTTTACCCGCGATTGGCCTTGTGCAAGCGGGGTACGTATATTGCGGGGGTGCACAGGGAGAATCACACGCGATAGGCCCTGTGCGAGCGGGGTATGTGTATTTTGGGGGTGCGTGGGAAGTTTTACACGCGGTTGGCCCTGTGCGAGCGGGGTACGTGTATTTCGGGCTGCGCAGGAAGTTTTAAATGCGATTGGCCCTGTGCGAGCGGGGTACGTGTATTTCGGGGGTGCATGGGAAGAATCACACGTGATTGGCCCTGTGCGAGCGGGGTATGTGTATTTCAGGGGTGCACGGGGACCATCACACGCGATTGTCCCTGTGCGAGCGGGGTACATGTATTTCAGGGGTGCGCAGGAAGTTTTACACGCGATTGGCCCTGTGCAAGCGGGGTACGTGTATTTTGGGGGTGCGCAGGGAGAATCACACGCGATTGGCCCTGTGCGATCGGGGTACGTGTATTTCGGGGGTGCACGTGGAGAATCACACGCGATTGGTCCTGTTCGAGCGGGGTACGTGTATTTTGGTGGTGCGCAGGAAGTTTTACCCGCGATTGGCCTTGTGCGAGCGGGGTATGTGTATTTCGGGGGTGCGTGGGAAGTTTTACTCGTGATTGGCCTTGTGCGAGCGGGGTACGTGTATTTCGGGGGTGCGCAGGAAGTTTTACATGCGATTGGCCCTGTGCGAGCGGGGTACGTGTATTTCGGGGGTGTGCGGGAAGTTTTACACGCGATTGGCCCTGTGCGAGCGGGGTACGTGTATTTCGGGGGTGCGCGGGGAGAATCACACGCGATTGGCCCTGTGCGAGCGGGGTACGTGTATTTCGGGGTGTGCCCCAACTAATTGGCAGTGTGTGTCCTCCAAGGTGTGCCCTCTCCCCCTCCCCAGGGCCTGCAGGCAGACCACAAAACAGAGGAACACACTGTACCCCTGGCCATGCCCCACAGGCAGCCCATCCACCCTGGCGAAGCCCCCCAGCCAGCCCACATGTCACCACGCACAAGTGAGCACTGACACATGTCCCCCAGCACCCCCATCCAACCAGCATTGAGTGTCAGGCCCCAACTCATGTCCCCCAGCACCTCCATCCACCCAGCATTGATGGTCAGGCCCCGACTCATGTCCCCCAGCACCCCCATCCACCCAGAATTGACCGGCACCTGCCAGCAGGCCCCGACTCATGTACCCCAGCACCCCCATCCACCCAGCATTGATGGGCATCTGCCAGCAGGCCCCGACTCATGACCCCCAGCACCCCCATCCACCCAGCATTGAGGGTCAGGCCCCGACTCATGTCCCCCAGCACCCCCATCCACCCAGCATTGAGGGTCCCATCCACCCAGCATTGAGGGTCAGGCCCTGACTCATGTCCCCCAGCACCCCCATCCACCCAGCATTGAGGGTCAGGCCCCGACTCATGTCCCCCAGCACCCCCACCCACCCAGTGTTGACAGGCACCTGCCAGCAGGCCCCGACTCATGTCCCCCAGCACCCCCATCCACCCAGCATTGAGGTCAGGCCCCGACTCATGTCCCCCAGCACCCCCATCCACCCAGCATTGATGGGCACCTGCCAGCAGGCCCCGACTCATGTCCCCCAGCACCCCCATCCACCCAGCATTGAGGGTCAGGCCCCGACTCATGTCCCCTAGCACCTCCAACCACCCAGCATTGACGGGCACCTGCCAGCAGGCCCCGAGTCATGTCCCCCGGCACCCCCATCCACCCAGCATTGAGGGTCAGGCCCCGACTCATGTCCTCCAGCACCCCCATCCACCCAGCATTGAGGGTCAGACCCCGACTCATGTCCCCAGCACCCACATCCACCCAGCATTGAGGGTCAGGCCCCGACTCATGTCCCCCAGCACCCCCATCCACCCAGCATTGACGGGCACCTGCCAGAAGGCCCCGACTCATGTCCCCCAGCAACCCCATCCACCAAGCATTGAGGGTCAGGCCCCGACTCATGTCCCCCAGCACCCTCATCCACCCAGCATTGATGGGCACCTGCCAGCAGGCCCCGACTCATGTCCCCCAGCACCCCATCTACCCAGCATTGAGGGTCAGGCCCCGACTCACGTCCCCCAGCACCCACATCCACCCAGCATTGAGGGTCAGGCCTTAACTCATGTCCCCCAGACCCCCTTCCACCCAGCATTGATGGGCACCTGCCAGCAGGCCCCGACTCATGCCCCCCAGGACCCCATCCACCCAGCATTGAGGGTCAGGCCCTACTCATGTCCCCCAGGACCCCCATCCACCCAGCACTGAGGGTCAGGCCCCGACTCAGGCCCCCACCCAACATGTCATGAAAATGCACATTCATGGGCCTCATGTCCACCAAAATCCCACTGCACGCCACCCCAGTCTTTAGACACAATGAAGTTTCCCATTCACCCCACACTGAAAGGCCTATTACTTGTCACTAACCAAAAGTCAAATATGCACATCAACACATGTCCGTCACACTGGGTGTGAGTGATTGTGTAAACCCACATTGTGACATGCAGTAAACCAAAGAGCAAATACCACACATGGAAGTAACAAATCAAAATGTATTGTGCAGAAAAATTATAAAAATGATTCAAAGCATGTAAATAATCATAAACAAGAAAAGAAGGCATGTCCAAAACAAATAAAATAATAATGATGACACAATCCAAATGAATCCAAAATAAAGTTTGTCAAAAATCCTTGTCCACCAAAGTAAATCCAAAGGAAACCAAAATCCCAAAAATCCATTGATCCATGGTGAGGGTAAATAATGTAAGAAAAAAAATCCACTGTCCAACTATGTACAAATATTGCAACAAGGGTCCATGAGCCCAACAAATGAAATGAAACCTATATACAAAACCCTACCTAATTTACAACTATATACAAAAACATGGAGCATTGTCCAAGCGTCCCAAAATAAAAAAAAAGAAAGGAAACCTATCACCAACTAACTATATACAATGGCGGCGGTCAAGTCCTGCGGCTCACTCTGTGATGTTGCAGGCCAGGGCATCATCGAACTCCATGTCGATTTCCTGGAGGCGGGACTCTGTCCTGGCCCGAGGTCTCGCAGGGATGCACTCATGGCCTGTTCCAACTCCCTGCGAGTTGCCTCGAGGCACTCAGCCCGCCTCAATGCCCGACACATGGAGAATTCCGCCCTGACCATGGTGAGCTACGCCTCTTCCGCACGCCGCCGCTCGGCATCTATACTCTGGGCCAACCACAGCCACACGGAAGACACTCCCATTCCAGAGTTCTCCTGCCCTCTGGCCGATGCCTGCCCCTCTGATGTTGATGGCCCCAAGCCATCATCGCTCCCACCTAGAGGCTGCTGCTGCTGCTGTCCATGTGCCCTGTCCGATGATGCCTGCACATCCTCCATCTGCTGGTCCCCAGTTGTTGGGGTGTCCACCCCTGCTGGACTACCGACTCCCGACTGTGGCAGGGATAAGATCTCCACCAAGCTGGCGGTGTTGGTCGGGCCAGGTCCACAGGGGGCCCTGGTGGAATCTGGGCCAGAAGACGGCAGGGAGAACGACTGGTGCATAGTCTCCACAGAGGAGGAGAGGTCCGCCAGAGTGTGCGACACATGTAGGAACCCACCGACCATGGCCCCTCCTAACAGTGCCACGTTGCCACGCAGCTCTTCGTAGAGGCGTGCATGCTCCCCCCAGGAAGCACGCATGTCATCACGAATGTCAAGCGTTCTCAACGCAACACCAATCAGGACAGAGCCCATATGGTCATGGGACTCCTCGTCCGCAGGTAGTGGAGAGCCAGATGATGTGGGCCTCCCCCCTACCTGCGGATGGGCCTGGGACGGGGTATCCCTGCTGGTGCATGGTGGTGCAGTCACAGGGTCAGGGACAGTGACATGCACAGGCCCCTCCGCGGTGACCTGTGCTGCCTCCTGACCCTGGCCCTGGACTGCACCACTTGCACCAGTGGTACTACCCCCACCAGGCCCCATGTGCAGCTTAGTAGCGGGCTCCTCCTCCTCTGTGGAGACCACCAACCTGGATGTCTCCGCACCGTCTTGCGCCATTGTAGGCCCCTGTGGGGGCTCACCCGGCCCTTCCGCTAAAGCCGTAGTGGCAGACGCGGCACCAGTCCCCTCGCTCCCAGATGATGGCAATTCCTGGGAGGGTGGCTGGGCCTTGCATCACCACCCGGTAGAGGCATCTCCGCCGCTTGCCTCCACAGTGCTGTCTCCGCCCTCTTCTTCACTCGACGCTGCATAGAGGGAGACATAGAACACAAGCATCAGGGCACTGTACAATAGTCGATTAGACAGGAAGCAATAACACATGAGTGGCACTGTCAAACGTCGCTTCCATCCTGTCCCTCCAGAACACATGGGTCAATGCACGCAACACACATGCAGAAACAGGCACGGCACATGCAATCAACATCAGCATCCATGTACAAGGCCCTCCATGGACATAAATGTTGCCTTCAAACTCACATGCTTCATGGCTCATACTGATCCCATGCACACACATCCCCGGAGGGTCATGCATCATGGCTCGTACACCACAGACACAGTGGATACAACGGTGACCAGACTGCATGAGTGAATCTACACATCGTCACGGGCATGTGTCATGCATTCATGGCATTTCAAAGTCACACACACGCTTCTCAGACACACAGACATGCACACCATACATGTACATGAGAGCAGCACCCATCTCTCACCCCCCACCCATGTCCAAGAACAGGGACTGGCATGCATTCATGTGTGCATTCGACATGCAGCTCCCCATGTCTCATTGGAACACATGCACCATCCATGTGGTTCACGCATTACTGGTCTCACATGCATTACCATGATGTCCCAGCGCACACACATCCATACATGGCCTATGTTACACATACAGGCAATAGCTGACTACCAGCACACTGCAACATGCCCTGTTTCACACAGCAATGCATGGCCACTTACTGCTGGACTCCAGGCGGGTCTTCCTCCGAAGGATCTGGGCGTGGAGCGCTGGGTTTAGGCGTTCCAGGACCCTCATCTGGATGTTGCTCAGGTGGACCCGGCACCCCTCTGCATCCTCTGCCTTCACGACGCGCCGGGCCTTGTTGAGGGTCCTGGACCTGAGGTCCTCCCAGCGCTTCCGGACATGCTTGATGTCGCTGGTTGCCACCCCCTCCGCGTAGATGGCAACCACAATGTCCTCCTAGATCCTCTCCCGTCCTTCCTTGTCGGCGCGTGATGGTGTGAAGAGGGCATCATAATGCCCCAGGACATGCTCCACCAGGACACCAACTTCCTTCTCACTGAAGCTGGTGGCCCTCTGCCTCTCTGGCTGGGGGTCACCAGTGGTCTCGGATGATGTTTGCCCCGACATGGCGACCCCCGAGGCAGGTGTGGGTGGGCAACTGGGTCCTGGGGTTGGGCTGTGGAGCAATGGTATCCCAGTCAGGAGTCTTCTGTTCCAGCAGCGGTGGACACAGCAACTGGACCCCTGCAGATGGCTGACATGCAGGCACCAAATAGCAGGGCACGTGGGCAGCAGGCAGGCAGCAGCAGATGGCAGGTGGGAGCGTGCTCGGGGCTCTTGGGGGCAGGAAGATGGCCTTTTGGGCAGGAGCGTGGTCTTCCGTGTATTTTCATGTGGCCAGCTTGATACGGAGTGATTTGGCATGTGAAAAAAGTGCACGTCAGTGTGTAATTCGAGGAAAGGCCCTTAGCGCGTAAGCATGTCTGTGACGTAGCGCGCACGGGCGTTTCCCTCAACACGGGTGCATAGTGGATCAGCATGTGAAAAAACGACACGTCTGTGTGTGAATGCGTGTAATTCGAGGAAAGGGCCTAAGCGCATAAGTGACGTGACGCGCTCGGGTGTTTCCCTCAGCATGTGTTAAAGGTGAGCGGGGCCAGCAGTTCGCTGTACGTGCCTTTCATGGAGACCGACATGTGTGTTGCTACTCCGTGTTGTTTTGCGCACCATCACAACTTCACAGCGGATCAAGGACGTATCTCTTCTTTTGGCGGGGGTATTGGCTATGCATGTTTTTCATCATTGCGCTAGTCTGACAGTGAGTTGCGCACGCTATTTTTCCCACTGCGGGTGCCCCTGTGTATCGCGTACCCGTTTTCGAGGTCATAGTAGCCTGCGTGTCCCACGCGTATGTGTTTTTCGTGTTCCTGGGTGCCACCGCGTACTGCGGAAGGTTAATTCCATGCATGTAGGCTGCAGGGGTTGCGTGCACGATTTTACTGCAGTTTTGGGGTGCCTGAGTGTTGCGTGACCCGTCACTTCATCACCGGGGTCACATACAGCCTTGCAGGTGCAGGGGTGCTGTTAACATCTTGCATCCCACCCCCTTCACCCCAATTGCCCAGGACAATTGTGGTGTGCAACTCCCATTGGCACTTCTCCATCTGTGCCGGCACTACTTAATCTGTGCCATGGTTGGGAGGCCACCAAAGGTGAGAGGCGCCTCAGCTGGGCGTATTCCTCATGGCGGGTGTGGTCAGGGACGTGGCCGAGGTGACCAGGGAGTAGGGGGACTCCAGGGTGTCCAGGGTGGCCGCAGAGGGGGAAGAGGCAGGGGTGCACCACTTGGGCACGATGTTGTGCCATGTGTCGGTGCAGTCATGCCACCACCCCGTGTGGTTCCGGTAGATGCAGCTTCTGCATCTGGCACTGGCGCCCATGTGACCCGGCAGTCCGTTTCATCGACTGCCACGGGCCCAAGGGTAGTGGTAGCTGCAGGTGCAGCTGTGGACACCACCACCCAGGCTCAGGGTCTGCCAGCGCAGGCTACGTTGGCACTTGAAGAGACCATGGAAGATTTCCAACAGGGCAGGAGGCAAACCATAGGGGCGCGCAGGGCTGCCCTGACCGAGACACGTGTTCCTGGGGCAGTAATGTCATCTGCTGCCCCTACCAGCCGGGTGCTGGCAAGTGCAGGGGCAGATACAGCCAACAACACCCCGGTTGTGAGTCTACCAACCAGGACAGTCACGGTCAATGACCCTGCCACAGCGGATGTTGCTGCGCAGGGTCCATTAGAGGGCACCAAGCTGCCACTGACGCAAGTCAGGCCTTTGGTCGTCCCTCCACCTGCCACTCCCTTGGCTCAATCCACCGGTGCCACTGGCCATACTGATCAGGGCGGCATTTGCCAGCCAGGGTCTGCGCCACAATCCATGAGGAGGAAGGTTGCACCTGCAGCACAGGCTGGGACCCCACACACAGCCACGACCTCCTGCATGTTGAGGAAGAAGCCTTTCTGCAAGCAGGAACTGGACTTCCTCATGGACTACCTGTGGGACCACAGCCGTGACATGCTAGGGGGGACTAATTGTCAAACTACGGCTGTCCACCGTGATACCCACTGGAAGCAAGTTGCAGAACATGTGAGTGCATTCGGCCATGAGGTGCGCATGGCGCAAGAGTGCAAAAAGCGTTGGAATGACCACAAACGCAGTGCTAAGGCTAAGCGTGCCTCAAATTACAACTTGACTCTGGTGACTGGCAGTGGGCCGGCAACTGAGGAGGAAGACCTCACTCCGCACGAGTAACTTGCTGCGGAGTTCATACCACCTGAATTGGTCGAAGGAGTGGGAGGGATGCCAGACTTTGATCCCCAGTCCAGTGAGTGTTGCTGTGTGTTTGTTGAGGACATGTGTCTTTTACTTGTGTGATGTGTTGTGCATGACTGCCACTACATGTCATGTGTACATGGTTCTGATGTGCAAGTAATGCAATACTTCACTTATGCATGGCTGCTCTGCAGGATGGTGGACATGTGGAGCAGACGGGGACTGTCCGCATCACCACTATTGCACCCTACTCACATGCTGGTCACTAGGACCCCTCCGGTCCATGTTCCAGATCACTGGCCCTTCTGCATGTAGCCTGGGGTGACCTTCCTCTCAGCCCTGGGACTATGTCATAGCATGACTGACATGCATGTGTCCTTTGCCTGCATGCGGGTACTCCACGTAGGCATGCTCCCTTGCCCCTCCACCCCCCTCTGCACCCCAATTTCACCTTTGCACTGGTCTGCATCAATTTTGCCGTAAAGTACTTGCCTGTTCATGCGTCCTCTGTAGATGCTAACTTCCACCAGTCAACCTGCCAGACATATGCTGTGTGGTACATCCTTTGTACTTGATGCAGGGTGTCTCACTTGGACTGTGCAGATGTCAGATGCTCCGGAGGGACATGAGTGCCCATTCATGCTCCATATGCATTCCATGCATGCCCCTATGTGTCCTTGACTGGATGATCATTGTAGTACGTGTCTAGGGTGACCTACATTGCATGGCATTTCATCAGCCTTCCCATGGCCACTGTGGCTCAGTCCTGCGTCCCACACATGTTTAGGGTGTGACAAACTGTGTGGGTCACAGGCCTGAGCCTGTTTCATGCCCAATGACTCTGTTCAACTGGTGTAGTGTCTTCTTCACACGTGGGTGTATTCCTGAGGTTTCATCATGTGTCCTGCTTACTGTCACATCATTATCTGCTGTGTTGTCACTTGACTCAGATGATGCAATTTATTCTAGTCAACACTGACTGTCAATACACAGGTCTATGGTCATCCTTTTGATATCATGCAAGGCATCCCTGCATTTCCACTTAGGGGGAGGGACGGTTTGCTTGTAGCCATGCTACCCATTGCATGCACATTGCACGTGATGCCTGAAGTTGATCTTGCACTGCCTTCACATTTTCTGATGCACATCATGAAGTACTTGTACATGTAGATAGTGAGTAACGTACAAATTTGCTGCACTGCATCAACCCACTTCTGAGTGGTATAACACCCTTCTACATGCCTAATCACAGAAGCAATGTCAAGTTGACCCAGCATGCATGGCAGGTTCTCTTTTGTGTGTGGCATGTCTGCTTGATGTGTTTGGTGTCTGTGTGATGTCAGTGTGTGTGTGTGTGTGTTGTGTGCTTCTAACATGTGTAGTGACCTTTTTTCTCTCTACTTTTCAGATGATGACTCAATGGAGCCAGAGGATGGTGTTGTCATGCCAGGCAAAGGGTTGTTATCACTACAGCAGCCCGGCACAAGTGGGGGTCGTGGGGTGGTAGGCCACAAAAACCCACATGTGCTACAGACCATCTTGTCTTTGGCTGGCAATGAGTCCAGCCCTGATAACCACTATGACGTCCATGTCGAGTTGGATGTGCATCAGGTCCATATGTCAGGGGTGAGTGATTCTGATGTGGACACTCCTCTGTCTGCGACACCTGCACTGAGGGGTCAGACAGTGGTGGAACCTCCGCCTGTGGTGGATCGGGATGCAGGGTCACCCTCCACACCAGTCGCTGATGTGCCTGGGCCATCACGTTGACGGGGGCATGTAGTCGTGCAGCCGCGGGCGGTGCCAACCCAATGAGTACATCTGGTCCTTGGCTCCCGCAGGTGTCAAGCCCAGCAACGCAGTGGCCGCGCACAACCGCGGTATACTGAGCGGGAGCAAGACATGACTGCCAATTCTGAACGCCAGGGGGCAGCAATGGAGAACATCGCTGTGAGCATGGAGCGTGTGGACCAATCTGTGCTCCCCCTGCTAGGCAGGTGCTTCTCCAGCAGCGGGCGGCACGGTACACAGCCCGCTCACTCAGGCTGGGCATGGCGGCCTCAGACGGGGCACGCCAGGCTGAAATGTTGTCTCTGGGTCAAGCAATTGCTGCTCACGCAGAGGCACACATGGAGGCCCTGAGGGCTGAGTATGAGTCCCTCAGATCCACTCTGGGTGTCCTCTTGATGTCCCAGAGGAAACGGTCAGAGGAGAGGTTTGAGCAGCTTGAGCGTACCATCTAGGCTGAGCTACGTGCTTACCGGGAGGTGGATCAGTTGTCCAGCCAGGCCTTGCAGGAATAACTCTGTGTTACACGTGTTATCTTGCAAGAGGAAGCACGCGTATCACGGGAGGTTCTGCATGCAGACCTACGTGTCATCGCCGCACAGAACCAGGCTCACCCGTCCGGCAGACTTGCTGCCGATGAGGAGCAAGCTGCGGCTAGGCATGGTCAGGCTCCTGTGCCACGTCGTCCTTTTCAGGAAGAGCCAGACTCGGACGACGAGGTATCTCCCACATAGGTCGGGCTGTGCAGAGCCCATGGAGGTTTTTGATTCATGGGTACATTAATTGCTATACATTGTGTAGTATGTTTCTTATCTTTACCGTGCATGTGCTTGATGCAATTCATGCTGTAGACAGTGGCTAACACACTTTGCCTGTGAAAGTTGCACTGATGGAGTGATTTCTGATGTACGTCTCTGACATGGTCCAGTCATGACATGCCTGAGGAGACACACACAGGGAAATTTCAAGCATTAACCATGTGGTTTCTGCCCTTTCTGCAGGGGGATGAGCCCCCAGACCACCTTTCCCAGCAGACATGGACCATTGGACGTCTGGAAGCTGGCCACGTTCGGTGGTGCAGACATGCGCATGTGTGTGCAGGCAGAGCCACAGGGATTGCGCTCATACATACTAAAGAAGCTGATGTGTTTCAAGGAACTCCAGGCAAGGTGAGCAGCACAAGGGGGCACACCGCAGCCAGCCTTCCACCAGGCCAGTTGCACATGCATGCTAAGTAGCACCACTGACGGTGAGCTTGGACAGATATTGGTGTTGAAGCGCACAGTACAGCTAAGATGCTTTGGTGGACTAATGGCTAGTTGATGGGAAAGTTGTCAGGGGTACATGCAGGGGCAGTGGCACATATCCTACGGTCCACCATGGTCCATTGAGACAGTTGTATTAGCCATGTAGCGTTCCAAGACAGGGAAAGAAGCAGCTCACAGGAACAGACAGCGAGGGACAGACTTGTGTGCAGTGCATGTCATTTTCATGTTGAAATCGCCACATGCACTACCTACTTTATTTGGGTTATGCTGGAACATGACTTGTACTGAAGTTGTACCTTGCTAAATGCATCTGGCTGCTTACCCAGGGAACATTGGATGTGTGTGAATCTTGACACATTGGTCTTCCATTTGCCACGCACCCACCAGCGCCTGACCTACTGCCTGACTTACTGTATTGACTGTGTATGAACCATCACAGGGGGAATCTTACGTATGGGTACGAAGCACCACACCAGATAGTTTGTTTTTTAGAGTATTTTGTTAATTTGGGGCATGCATGGTGGTGTGTGCGTTATGGGCACACACAGGTTAGTGACTCAGGCTCTCTGTGCAGCATTGAACTGCTCATGTTACCGGACCTGAGAGTGCGCAGGCAGGAGGCAGCACTCACCCCAGAGATAAGTTTCTCTTTGACTTCCATTTGAGTAATTTGGTACTATGTGCATGATGGACATGTTTGGCCTGATTGTGTATGTGTTAATGTGATTTTTATGTTTTTGTACATTCCCTACTTTCCCTTGTCAATCCTAGTCCCCTCTCCTACCCCTCATTCCGGTTATCCAGTATACCAATGCCTGTCCCGACTGAATATCTCTGACCCTCCTTCCCCACCAGGGTCTCAGAGGCCGGTGTGAGTTTGACTTTGCAGGCACCCAGACCACAGTGGGGGTGGTTGGTTCGTGCCACTCCTGCACCTGTACACGGGAGCTGTGACAGTACACATCAGTTCGTGGTGCATCATTGTATATTATATACCAAACATAGTACACATCCTGTTGTGACATTGTTTTAGTGTGCTACCGTGGTTGTTCCATCATTGTGCTAGTACTTGTGCTTTGTGATGTACTGCTACTTCAAGTCATCTACTGGAGACTCTTCTGGTTTATTTTGCTGCCTGCAGGCTTTTTGCTTGGCTTCTGTGTTGGCCTGCTTTGAGTTCTCTTTGATTTGGTGTTTTTGCAAGTCAAGGTGGCCTCTGAGGGTGCTGGACACTTTTTACACGCAAGGTGGAAGATGGAGACAAAGGGGAAGGGTGATCCTGTGGCCAGGTAGACTGCAAGGATGAAGGCTACATACCCCATGCCCAGTTGTTCAGTGGGTCATGGTGTTATGTGAGGGGGTATTTTGTTGTTGGACAGTTGCCTTGCCCCTCAGTGTGATGGGCACCCTGACATTGTAATTGTGGTATCCTGTGTAGATGATGTATTCTGCTGATCAATGGATGTTCATGTGTTGTGTTTACCTTTCAGGTGTGAGGGTATAGTTGTGATTTGACATGCTGGGGTGTACACATGGGCAATGTTCACATGTGAGGAGGACACTGATGGTCACTTGATTGCACATGCATGTATTGAGTGCATGTCCCTACTGACACACACACTCGCACTATGATCCACACCATGTACAACCACCCTTCCATGTCCACATGTGCACTCAGTTTGCCTTCTGGGGCCCACTGTGTCCCTGCAGCACATGGTCTATGACCATTTGTGGATCCTGTACATGCGTGATTTGTTTTTTTATTTAGTTTGTCGTTTTCATGTGATGCTCAGGGTGTGCGTCACACACAATGGCTGGTCATTATGCTGTGTGCTGAGCAGTGTGTTGCAGGAGATGGACACAGCACATGTATTATGCAGTGTTGATTTTGCCGTGCACAATGGGCATGTAAACAGGCATTCATTGTCATGTTCAAGCTACAACTGTTGGTATGCATTTGGGTATGACTTGCTTTGTGTGGGAGGTTGTTGGTCAGTCATTGCATCTGATTCCATGTCAGGCATCATTGTCTGATGCCACTTTGCATTTTTCACATGTCAATGTGTACATTATTGTTACTGTGTTGGTGTTTTGCTATTGCTTGCCATGTCATGTTGTGGTTTTGGTGGCTTTGGTGACATACCAGTGATTGTCCTGGCCTGTTTTGCAGGTCTGTGTGATACACACCTTGCATGTGTGCCTTTTGGTCACATAGGATTGGTTAGGTTTGAGTAGCTAGGGATGCACACAATGTGGCACTTCCAAGGCAACATTCTCAGGGTGGTAAGGTTGTGACAGTTGACTGTCTCTTTGTTATCATCGATTGTCACCTGGTAATTGTGAGGTCTGTGTGCCCTCCGCAGGTGTGGGAGTTTAGGTGAAAAATGTGGCCACAAACTGGGTCCAGGCTGGCTCGCCACATGCCCTATCCCCTCCCATGGGCAGCGCCGGTGCCTGTGGTTGGGGATGTGGGGGCACCACCATGTCCACCAGTACGCCCTGCCGTGTTGCAACATTGTGCAGGACACATGCTGCCACAATGATCCTGCACACTACTGGGGGTGCATAGAGTAGCTGCCCGCCAGAGCGGTCAAGGGAGCGGAAGCGTGACTTGAGCACTCCGAATGTGCGCTCCACTATGGCCCTGGTTGCAATATGGGCAGGTTTGTATCTTACCTGGGGTGGTGTGGTGGGGTTCCGGATTGGCGTCATGTGGTTGCTCAGAGGGTAGGCACTGTCCCCTGGAGAGGTGATAATGGTTGTGATTATTGGGGTTTGTGTATTTGTCTGTGTGTGACATGCATGCATGTGCATGGGCATTTGTACTCACCTAGGAGCCATGTGTCGCCATGCTGCCCAGCTTCCAGGGCCCGGCTCAGGGCAGACATTCTGTATATGAAACTGTCATGGGTGGAGCCAGGGTAGTTTGCATAGACAGAGGTGATGATTCCCTTGGCATCGCATACCACCTGCACATTGGTGGAATGCCAGTGCTTGCGGTTTCAGTAGATGTGCTCAGTGGCCCTAGGTGGACGTAGGGCCACATGGGTGCAATCTATGGCACCGAGCACTTTGGGGTAGTGTGCCACCCTGTAAAAGTCCTGGACAATGGCCTGCCTTTCTGCGGGTGTTCTGGGCATGTATATGTGCCTGCGGACTGAGGGGCGCGCAGTCATGATTGCCAAGACCTGGTGTAGGCAGCGTGACTGCGTGGCCTATGAGACCCCCCCCACTATGGCAGTAGTCCGCTGAAATGACCTAGTGGCCAAAAAATGCAGGACATTGAGCACCTTCTCCAAGGGGCTCAATGCTTGGGAGCAGAGGGTGGGGGATGTAAGGTCATCTTCCCACTCCCTGACCAGGTCTAAGATGATATGAGGTCGAAACCTATACCTGCTGTAGACCTGGTCGTCAGGCATCCCAAAAAAGGCTAGTCCGGGGGGAAAAAATGCGGGCCCTGGCTATTCTCCTCCTCCTGAGGTATCCCACGATCAGTGCTGCGACAAATGGGGCATTCATCGTATCGGTATATACGTGTTTGTTGTTTGTGTGCGCTTTTATACTGTGCGCAGGGACGCTTACGCCTGCCTTCCTGTGGCGGACGTGTTGACGCCAGTGCGCGTCTTTTAGCGTGTGCTTGTTTCCCGTATTCAAATCCATGAATACGAGTTGTTCGCATGCGTGTGGGCGTTCCGTGTATTTCCCTGCAGTACTTCCCCAGTTACGCCTTCTTTTTCACGCATTGTTCCCCTTTCCGTGCGTTACGCCCCGTGTCCCGCCCCCTTTTTGTTGTGTGCGCGAACATTGTGCGCTGTCCCTGGGCACGTCGCGCACAGCGTTTGGGTTGTTGCAATGACGTGTGCGCCCGTGTGCTCCACGCACGGGTTTGGCGCACAACCAGTGGAAAACACGCGCAGCGCCTTCCTTGAATCTCGCTTGCTTTCTCACGCTTGCGCCACCTTGCGCCAGCTTGCGCTGGGATTTTCGGCGCACGTTTGTTCCATGAATCGGCCCCAATGTGTTTTTCAGTGAGGTAGCTTGAGGACTTTAGGGTGACGGCCTTATAGATGATGTAAAAGGAGTTGGAAAATCATACGGGCTTGCAGCGGGAGACAGTGCCGTTCGAAGAGAGTTGGGGTGATGTGATAGAATTTGTGGTGTCTTTTGATGAGTCGTGCTGCTGCATGCAGTACACATCTAAGGGGTGCCTGGGTTATCACCGGAAGGCCTTCCAAATGGGCATTCCCAACATCCAGGTGGGAGAGGACCAAGGCTAGAGCCTTACTATGCAAGAAATTAGGGGCATGGAAGATGTCACGGGCAGTGGTCGAAGTGAACAAAAAGAAGTAGTGGAATTATGTTCCCTGCTGGCCTGGACCCGCTTCCCATAAACCCCATTGCCACTCCCCCTCCCACACGCAAAACAAACCCCCAAACAAACACACCAGTTGTTTAAGGGAACGTTCCTTGCAGTTACGGGACAGTTTCTTTTTGAAATAAAAGTATAGGAACGGTAGAACGTAATTTTAAAAAAGTAGAGGAGCACCGCTCCCAACCGCTTCTGCCCACTTCAACCACTGGCCAGTGGGCTTGCTTGCACCTCTGATCCAATTGCATGAACATACAGGGATTCAAGTGAGGTTGAGCAGCATGTGTCATTTTACTAAGGCTATAAAGACGCACAAAGGACTAAAACAGGAGTGCCCGCATGCGCCCATGCTGTTCAACCTCTGCCTAGTGGGGTTTCTGGTTGAATTGTGCTCCATTAACAATGTCTCGACTAAAATATCACCAATCAGCATGTACCGTGGCTCGCATATGCTGACTATCTATATAAAATGGACACAGGTTACCCCTCCCTTTTACACCTGCAGGTACATGTAATAAAATACAATTTTCATTATCATCATACACTGTACAACAACAGAAAAGTCAAGACTTGAAATGTGTATTGGAATAAGAGCAACACACTAAGTCACTGTTTACTAGCCCCTTTCTTTAACTGCATGTTTAAGAAGCACCCTACAAATAGCACTACATGAATGTGAAAATGGTGCATTGCAAGTGCTCAAAACAATTCAATGTACATAACGAATGTGCTTGTATTACAATTGAGAGCCTGAGAACGGGCTTTTTTTTTTACAGTGTATGATGATAAATAAAATTGTAGTTTTGTATAACAAGAAGTGATGATCTGCTAAATGGAGAATACAGACCACATTTCCTGATTGTTATAGTGGTGTGTATCACACGTGTCTGCAGGGGTAGAAGGGAGGGGTAGCCCGTGTCCAATTTATGTCGATATTTAGCCTAGTCCCTCACGACACAGGCTCCTCGAGAACAAAAAAGAGGGCACTCTACCCCACACTCTATTTAAGTTGTTCGCAAACGCTGATGACATTGTTATATCAGACCACACATTTATGGGCTTAGAGAGAGGTGCACGGGACTTGATGGAGTATGGAAAGATAATGGTTTGCAGCTAAACCTAAACAAGACGAGATACATGCCCCTCGGTAGTAAAACGAAGACGCGATCTTTCATTGTCTCGATTGGGCATATTACACTTACCTGAAGCAAGTGATTGCTGAAACAAAAAAAGAACATGGCTTTTATGGACTCCAAACGATGTAAAATGGCGCTTTCTCTGATGTCAATGATAAAAGGATTTTCAGTAATGATTGTGGGTTAGTGTTTGAAAGGAATTATAACTACAAGCAGACCCTGATGGCGATGATCATTTATGGACTAGAAGCCCATTATGATGATGATCTTGGCTGGCTGAATATATTAGAAGGCCACATTTGCAGAAAGCCTTTGGGGTTGCCTCAATGTGCACCTATTGAGGTCACACATTTCAAATTAGGGCTGACTTCCCTCAAGGGTCAGGTGTTACTTAAACGAGGACAGCTATACATCAAAGCTATGAAATAAACAATCTGACTTCTCTTGAGGTTGATAGGTGAGGCAATGAAAAGTAGGAAGATGAAACTCCTTAATGGAATTCAAAATACAAAATGAGAAGTTTAATAGATAAATAGGGTGGACCCCTAAAGGCAACAGCGAGTTCCATCTTCTGAAAGCATCTTTCAGAAAAAAACAATTTGAGTGGGATTGGTGCTTATGCCATGAGCATATTATCTAACCTTAAAACTTTACAAACGTACTCACGATTGCATTTTAATTTTTGGGCATCCCCGAATGTTGTTATTCAATGGCCTTGCCCTTATTCTAGGGGATTTGTATTGTTGCTACAGATTGAAATTCCTTCCTACCTTAACGGTGCAAGGACCATGGCTTGGCATCAATGAAGTGCATAGATACTGTAGACTCTGTAACATAGAACATCTGCCTGAAATCAACAGACATGTATTAGCTACTTGTTTAACATTGGGGAATGAATACATGTTGCATTTAGGGAAGACATTTCTATTTTATTTAGATCCAGGACACGTGCAATCCGGCACTGCAAAAAGGAACGGACCAGGAAATAAGCCTTCTCTACCTATGCCCCGAAACTATAGAACCTCCTCCGCGTCAGCATCAGACTCACCCCTAAGCTCCTAAAATTCCAAAAAGAACTCAAGACCCACCTCTTCAAGAAATCTCGCCTCCTCAACACCTGACTCGCTAGGTGCCGTCCGACTCTCTCCTCCCTGCCACCCGTTGCCGCGGTACCCCTCCTCTGTGCCACGCTGTATCCTACCCCCGCTGTATATTTGTTCCATTGTTGCCTCTGAAAAGCGCTGCGTTATGCATCTGTACTGCTGCAGACCTCTGTAGAGCGCTCCATTGCTTTTCAAAGCTAAGTCCATGTTCAATAAATATCCTAATAATAATAATAAAAGATGATATTAAGACATAGCACTTGCGGCATCGTTGTCTATCTGACACTGAAATACCCATAGTTACTGCAGTGGGCAGCTCAGGGGTTAATATTGAGAAGATGTTAAGGGCACGTAAGACTAACGAAATTATGCATTTGCACTTCGAGATATAGTTACATTTATTATATTCCACATAGTGGAAAAAAATGATACTGGAAATGAATTAACTATTTACATGAATGTGTTTTTCGTGCTTTTTAATTGGTAATTATGATTCTGAAACTGAGATTTATTGTTTTTATTAACTGATGTGTGGAAAGTTTATGTAACATATAACACACTATATTTACATTTTGAAAAGATGGGCATTTGCCAGGCACAGCTATCTTAAGGTCTTGTATTCACCCAATGTTTCTGCTGTTGCCATTTTATGGGAAGGTAGGACCATTATTGCAGTCCCTGGTGAATGCCTTTTCCTTGCATATACAATGCTGTTTTTCCAAGTCATCAGCAAGTTAAAACAGGTGCACCAGGGATGTCATTTAGGGGTCGCCAGGGGTCGCAACTGCTACCCCTAAACCAAAATGCAACAAACAAAACAAGTGCCTTTTTTTCATGCAAGCTCCTGGGCTGTGGCCAGTGCCCTGTGGCTCTTTGCTTCTGGAGTGGCTGGTTTTCTTGTTCAGGCCTCTTAAAATAAATTAACAGGGGTTCCACAAGTCTAACAATTTCAGCAGTGACCCTAAATAAGAAAGAATAGGAATAACAAATAATGTGTCTTTCTGGAATTCTATACCCTAATTGCTAGACTCAATAAAGGTTTATTTCAGGCACACATCAGGGTGTAAGTCACTGATTTAGTCTGTTGTTAAACACCTCAACTCAGACTTTCATCCTTCTGAGGTCGATAAATGAGTACCAACACAAGTTGGGTGATATTGTATGCATATTTCTTCTATATAAAGCACTTAAGCGTAAGTGCTATATAATAACACATCATTATCATTTGGCCATGTACGTCTGCTTACATTCACAGTAATTTGGTAATGTGGGTCTATACACACTGATCTTAATGATACATATGGCAATCCATTCTTATATGAAATGTATATCACATTATAGTGATATTGTAACCATATTTTTCGTAGTGTACTTACGAACAATGCTATATGATGCCACTTCCTGCGTTGTCAATTGGTGAAAGGTCGTGTTCCATTGCTTCCCGTGGTATCACTTCGGGTTGGGGTCAAATGACATCACGTCCTGTGATGTCATCAGAGGTCAAGGGTTATGTGATGTCAATTCCGCTACCCCAGGCATTTTGGTGAAATGACATCCCTGAGGTACCCCTTTTTTTGCATCTGTTTTACCACTCAGGGGACTTTTGAGAGGATGAGCTGGGGGATGTAATGGAATTGGCATTTCCACTCCGCCTTCAAAAAGAGAAAGGTTTTCCGCCAACACAGCATTTTCAGAGTGGGGTTCCTATGGAATCTGCTTGTTGTTAACACCTGCTAAAGGCAGGTGAATTCCATATGAATTAATTGTAAATGCCTCTGCAAGCATCAATTGTGGAAGGCCTTTACACTTTTTGCAATGAGAATTTCAAAAAAGAGTTTGGCCCTCATTACGACCCTGGCGGAAATCGAAAAACGATGGCGGAAATGCAATACCGCCATCGAATAGCGCTCGGTGCGACTATGACCCGTCACCGCAAAGTACGATGCTATTAGCGACACCGTAGTGAACGCCAACGCTAACTGCACCAAGTACGCGCGCGCGCGTCATGCCTAACCGTAAATACCACCATGGCGCAACGGTACGCGAATTCCGACCCTAGCGGACATGTACCTAACGCCATCAAGCACGGCGGAAAGTACCATTCCGCCATGGCGAGAAGTACGGCATCGCGAATCAACCGTAAACGGCCCCACTGAGTGCCTGTACACCGCTCCCTGCCCACAAAGTACAACTCCCCGTAGGTGCAATGAAGTCACAATGCAACCAGTGAAATGTACAAGTCACCCATGCATGCCAACGAACAAAAGAATCACAAGAGGGGCCAATGGGAGCTGCAGGGCACAGATGGCACGAATACAGAAGCCATCCCAATGGACATGACCACAGTCCCCCACCAAGAAACGCACGCAAACACAGGCACCTGTGACCAGCAATATTCCGAAAATCACATCATTCCACCAGTCCACATGGCTGACCGGCATCTGTTACACAAAACCAAATCCCCCGCCCCTGAGCATGACAACATTCAAACAGTCATATTGGCAGCCCCCATCCCTGACCTCACTGGGCTTCGTAGGCAAACGCGCCCAGCACAGTACCACGCAACTAAACTCCGAAGCTGGAACCCAATGCAGATCTCCTCACAATACATCGCTCCCCAAATAGGAATATGCCACATCACTTGCAAAGAAGAACGCTACACGGCCCATATCAGAATAGAAATTTAATGCACAACAAAATCACCAAGCCCATACAGCCATTAGGCCATGAACTCCAAAACACATTTCACCATTGTGGGCTGCATCCGCAAGAAATGACCAGCTACTACTTGTGTGACGCCCTGTTCCATCATGGTACACAGAGCCACATTCACGTACGAAAAGGCAACATGGAAGCGCACAGAACCGCAGGCCCGTCCCAATGGGGAGGCACTAGTCCAGCTGAAAGGCCGAAATGTTGCTCCGAGCCACTAGTACTGCGTAAGGGCATGTGGCCCATTGGCGATCGTCCCATAAGATCGTAATGCTGCTCCACTGATTAACACGAAGCAGCAGGTGTCGGGAGTAAAAGCCATCTGCAGGAGTGGCATACAGATGGCAGTGGCAAAAGGGGAGGAGATACCTGTCAACCAAAAGAAAAGAAAAAGAACAGAATGGCCATCAGAACTACATTCGAACAACTCACTTCAATGATCACACTAAATCCACAGCCATATGCATGCTAGCCCACTCCAAAGGATCATCACCACCCCAAAACCACTTGCGACTCATAACTATCTATATCGAGGTGTAAACACCATCACAAACGAGTGTACCTGTGCATGCGTCTGTGAAAACAGAATCCATCTGATGGGAATGTTAACGTGCATGGACACAAGTGTCTGAAGGCGCGTCGAGACAGGGAGGGCTCAACAAGGCCAGATAGACGATGGTCCCACTATGGCAGCCCTGCATCACATAGCGCAGGGGAGGCGGACAGATTCCAAGAAGCCCTGTACATGGCAAACTCTGTATCAAATCATCTGCCCATGCATCCATTCATCATTCCCTCATCCCGGTATAAAAACGCCTGAATATTTACTCACATAACATTAGAAATATCCATTGAGTCTGTGCGTTATGCAGCCTGCAAAATCCACAGTGCCCCAGCCCGGAATTCCAGTGTTGTGAAGTAACATGTATTTGGGAACGTCCGGCCTCATCGCCCACGTCGCTATTGCGCATCCCAAACTATTCATATCAATCATTGCATCCTCGCCATGGCCCCTGTCTCAAGGACATTGAACAATAGAACGTTATATTTGCAGTCAGACCTGTGGGCATCTCCTCGCCGCTAGCTGAAAACCGAAAGCGCCGCCCTTCGAATTCCTCATTTGCAACATCACGTCGAAAAGGCATCTGTGGCCGTTTGAAATCACAAATTAATCCATCTAGTGCGGCTGTGTGTGAAAATGGCAACTGCCTTCACCCACAAATGGGACGCCCCGCCCGTCGGTGCAACTCGGTACAGTGATGCATGAGGGCCCACCGTTACTCGAGTACTACGTTCCACTGACCCTTCACAAGTCTGTTCGCGACTGCAAAGATTGTATGTGAAACAATGGGACCATAGCCGAATGTACATATCAACCAATGTTACACGGCCATCGGGTACAAATACATGATAGCAATAGCAAGATGCCATTACTCGAATTGCAGCGTTGTGTGCGGGACGTGCTCGGCCAAAGGGGAGAGCAGCTTGCACAGGTGGAATGAATCACCACAGGTGGAGGCCATACAGCCTGAAAACACATAAATTGCACACCCAGTCTCCTCCCACAACCACACCCACTCCGAAATGCTACCGGCAGGACTCGCGATGTTGGCCCTGGGGGACCTGATAGCACTGCAAGTACTCCAACTCCAAGAAGAAGACGAACACCAACTACAACCGGCCGCACGGAGGAGACGCAGGAGGAGGAGGAGGGCAAGGCAGGGCCAGCAAGGGCCGCCAGCACAGCCACTACCACCACGCAGGCAGCCCGCAATCCCACGCCTCCGAGCACATCCGTTCAACCTCACTGCTGAGCAGATCCACACCCTCTACTGTTTGGACCGGGACACCATAGCCGCCATTGTGGACATGACACAGGCTGACCTTGTCAGCATGATAGATAGCCCAACCGCCATCCCACCCCTACTGAAGGTGGTGTCTTTACTCCACTTCCTGGCCACAGGCACCTACCAGCACACAGTCGGACAGTTGCATGGCATTTCTCAGCCACTGTTCTCACGGACACTATTGCAAGTGCTCGATGCCCTCCTGCAGCACGCAGACGACTACATCTCTCTACCACGCTCGGAGCAGGAAATTACCAACACAAAAGTGGGATTCCATGCACTTGCCGGCATACCGGGTTGCATTGGTGCCATCGACTGCACCCATGTGGAATTGGTCGTCCCACATGCCATGGAGGCCCAGTACCGCAACCGAAAACAATTCCATTCCCTGAATGTACAAATGGTGTGTGACTCCAACAGGATCATTACACATTGTTGTGCCCGATTCCCTGGATCAACCCATGATTCTATGGTCTTGAGGAACTCTACAATACCACGCTACATGGAGCGACACGCAGGGAACAGATCCTGGCTACTCGGTGAGTCTCATTTCATGCATGATGATGTGGGGTATGTGATTCGGCAATGACCTGGCAGGAAGGGGGGGGGTGTGCGTACGTAGCAATGGCATTCCACATCATACGTTTATCGTCCACATACAGGTGATGCTGGATATCCACTGAAGAGATGGCTCCTCACACCAGTCCGGAACCCACGGGACCAGCATGAGGAGGACTACAACCATGCCCACTCACGTACCCGTGTAGTCATTGAACAGGCATTCGGCCTACTGAAGACTCGTTTCCGCTGCCTCAGCAGGTCTGGCGGGGCACTCCTGTACCGCCATGAGAAGGTTGCAAAGATGGTCATGGCATGTGTCATGCTCCACAACATGTGCGTACGTAGAAATGTGCCCATGCCCCCTGACGCAGAACTGCAAGCACCTGAAGATGGTCATGATGAGGGTGGGGATGTGGCAGCACCTCAAGGAGTCTGCGAGGCACCGGAGGGCCGTGACATTCGTCAGCATCTCATTGATGCATGCTTCTAGCACTCACGCCTGGTGGCTGATACATGGACACGGTACTCGTGGCACTGTGTGTGTCTGGTACATGCACAATATGGACTGTACGCCTATGATGGCCTAGTACACAAAGATCATTGTCCACACATCTCATTGGTTGATCGTGCATTGTTTATGGCATATGTGATATCATGTTGAACACCCTATCGACCCGCCACCCAAGTGAGCCCAAAACACCCCCTCCACCCTCCTACCTCCCCCCCGAACACCAGTGTCCAAAGATGCTCATCGTCAGTGGGCAGTCGCTATTGCAAGCCCCCTCTGCGGGTATCAGGGGCACCCCTGCCTGTGGAGCGCAGGTTCCTCCCAGATCTACGTTGGGGGCTGCCCTGGACGGAACTTGCAACGGATGATGTCTCTGCCTGCTCACGTCCATGCATGTCCCTAAGGGTTTGTGAGAGCTCAGTGAGCACACGGCGCACTGCGGCAAGTTCGGCACATACGTCTTTGGACGTCGCATGCAGTTCCCCCCTCAGGCTCTCGGTGCTTCTCTCCATTTGGACTCTCAGGCTCTCGGTTCTACTCTCCATTTGTACTCTCAGGCTCTCGGTGCTACTCTCCATTTGTACTCTCAGGCTCTCGGTGCTACTCTCCATTTGTGCCCTTAGTGTCTCTGTACTTCTCTCCATTTCTGCCCTAAGTGTCTCAGTTGATGTTTCTATGTCTGCCTTAGTGCCCCCACATTCATCGGCATGGTCCTTGAGGAGCGTGGCCAGTTGCTGCTGTTGCACGATTAACTGGTCGAGGGACTGTTGCCTCTGCTGGGCCATGGCCATTTGCGGTGGTGTCACAGAGGGGCTGGTGACCTCATGTTGCCTTGCCACAGGGCTTGTGGGGGATGGCCAGTCGTCGTCTTGTGGGTGCCCCTGCGTGGTATCCTCATGGTGTACGGGATGGGACAGACAGGGGGATTGGGACAGGTCATGGATGGATCTGACTTCGACATCCCCGTTTTCTGTGTCGGAGCATGCTGCCATCAATGGGGTGTCACCTATGGTGCTGCTGCCACCAGAGGCAGTGCCTTCTGTGGCATCCATTGGGGGGACCTGTGGTGGTGGTGTTGTGGGCATGCTGGCTGCTGGGGTGCCTGTTGATGTTCCCTCCTCTGTGCTGCCACCTGATTTGTGCTGCTGCCGTGTCTTGATCCGTGCAGCTGAGGTGGAGGGTCTTTGGCCGTTGGTCTTGGCCCTCTTTGCAGGTGTGCTGGTAGGGGTGTCCTGATGCTCGTCGTTTGGATCGGACCCTGTGGTGGAGTAAAGGAGGGCGAGGGTTATTAATGGGTCTGTGGGAATTGGAATGGCATTGTATCACATGCATTGGGGTGGTACCTGAGGGTGATTTGGGTCGGGGCCTTGGAGGTGCTTTCATTTGTGTGTGGAGTGAGGGTGCAGTTGTTTGGCAGCCTGCAGTTAGGGTGTGCCTGCTGCACGTGTAGTGGGTGTTTTAGGGGTTTTTAATTATTTATGTATTTATTGTGAGTTTTAAAGTGCGCTATCAGGCCAATGTGTGTGGACGTTCTCCTGGACATGTGTTTCTGTTGCACTATGGGGACACATGGTACTTCACATGATTGGAAATTGTGGATTTAGCATTGTTTTATTTGGGCCACCTACCTGATTCTTCGGATGTCTGCACTCCTTTCTCCATCCCTCCGACTCCCTCTATGCTCTCCATTCCAATGGTGGAGGCACAGATTTCTTCCCAGGGGGTCAACTTGATGGGTGATTCAGGACCTCCCCCGGTGGCTGTGGCAATGTTGCGGTTGGCAGAAAGTATGCTACGGACGCGTATCCGCAGGTCGTCCCATCGCTTTCTGCATTGCTGTGGGTTGCGGGGTGCGGTCCCCACCGCACTTACACGCTGTGCCACCAGGGCCCATATGGCCTTCTTGTTCGCAAGTGCCGTCCTGGTCATTTGCGTGGAGAAGACGACGGCAGCATTCTCCTGGAGGGTCTCTGTTAGCACGGTGAGTTCCTCACGGGAGAAGTGGACCTGCCGCTTGCGGTCGCACGCTTTCTTCGCTACTTTTCCCATTTTTCTTGGTTTCGCTAGGGTGGATGACGGGTTGGGGTGTGTTTCAGGGTAGTGTTTTTAGTGGTTGTGTGGATTTTGTGGTTTTATAGGTGTACGGCGGGATGTTTCCCGTTCCGGGCCCATGTTTTTACTTCCGTTTCCGTATATTTACGGTCACCGTACTTTCCGGTTGGCGCTCACTGCGGTGTCCGCTAAGATGGGTGGCGGTATTGCACCTAGGGCGCCGTACGGCGGCGGTGTGGGCCGTTTTGGGGTCATTTCCGCCATCGCGGACTTTGCACTTCCGCCATGCCGTGGTGCTCGTGCCCGATGGGTCGGAATGGGCCGCACTTTGCTCCTTCGTGCAATGGCGGAAACGCTATTTACGCTGTGGCGGTCCGGTCAGTCACTTTCCGCCAGGGTCGTAATGAGGGCCTTTGTCTGCTTTTGCCACATTTAACACAAGCTAAAGTCACTGAAGTGTAAACGCAGGGGGTACACTTGTGGATGGGGCCTGAAATCTCTGGATTCTTCTTTGCTGCCCAACGTTGCATCTTTTTCTAGTAAACATTCTAAATAGTGTGGGGGGGAGTGAAGGTGCATGTTTCATTGACGGTACTAGTGGCACCCATGCTAATTTCCAAACTATGAAGTTTTCAAAAATCCCAGGTCGCATGTCCCTACGCCAGCGGCTTAAACTTGGCGAAAGGGTCCGTGAAGACGAGGGCTCTCGGTGACTTACTCCTCGCACACACTACTCACCTGAGAGCCTTCCTCGCGCAATATATACAGGGAGGCCGGCAGGTTTGCAGCGCCACTTCAGAGCCACCTTCTCAATCACAGCAGACATCACCCCACCCAGTTTGCACACCCTTCTCATACTGCGTGAAACCTCCTCTACACGGGGTCATATTGATTACCTGGTGATCCTCAAACTGCCACACGTGCATCTCAAATCCTCTGCCTTTCTACGTGTCTAAGGCGATCACCACGCGTGTAATCACCAGAATGATTTCCAAGAATGTGAAGAACATCACGGTTCGTGTCGAAATAACTTACCTGAAGGCGGCCCAACAACAAGAAGATTCTACAACACTCTACATAGTACTTTCAATGGGCTGGTCCTATACAGCCCTTGCTACCTCCTCCACTTCTTGTTTTTCAGAACATGAGTACCTGCTTCTCTCAAACCCTGAATGACAGTACCCATGCTCAACTATGTGGTGAGGTGAACATGAAAGCGTTTCACTTCAAATTGTCGCGTTGAAGGACTAAGCTCCTGAAGCCTTTGCTGTGGAAAGCTGCACGCTCTCCCTCCTCCTCTTCTTCTTCTTCTTCTTCTTAATTACTGAATGCGTGGGCGGACCCACGCAGGCGCGTCCCCATCCAATAGGATGATGTGCACCAACCCACCAATCAACACATAGCCCACATAAACTCACAACTCCTCCCACCGCCCCGTCTGTCTCACAAAATCCAACAACACACTGCTCCTCCTCGTGCCTCTCACCCCGTCACCTCCCAGCAAAGCCTTCCCACTCATCTCAGCCACACCCTCTCCCCCACCCACAGTAATGTCTCCTTCCGGGCCCACCCGGAAGAACAAAAGGCGCGCCAGACATGCAGCTCCACAGCTGCCAGTGCACTACATGTGGAACACCTTTTTCGCTAACCGGTCTTTATCTGTCACCCATGGAATCCATGGAGAGTTTTCACTTGAAGCACAGATTGATTTGGAAGGCCTGGGCAATTACTTTTTCTAACATGTTGCTTAATGTTTTGCCGTGCTTTTTTTAATGTGTAAATGTTTAAGTAATTGGTAGTGTGTGGAAAGTTGCCGACTGAAAACCCACACACAGCTCCAGTTACCTACCAAATTCCTTATTCTTCACAATTCTTATTTTTTTCACAGTGCTTACGGTTTTTTGAAACCATAATGAGCACTATCATTATAAATAAATAAAACAATTAGGCAATGAAAGTGGGCAATAATAAAGCTCCCCTCTTAAACCTTAGTTTACATCTATGATGTCTGCTAGATCAGCATGCAAAAAGGACAGTGTAATTTTATATAGATATTCACATTTTCTTAAAACAATACATAACAACAAATTGAAAGTTTGAAAGAGTCCCAGATTCACTGCTTATACAAAGTATGTGATCCTTGGCAAATAATTTAATTTCACTGGGCATTGCCCGCACTTGTAAAATGGGGGAGTTCTGAAAGTCTGACATCTTTTGTACATCACAGTACTAGTGTCAAAACAGGTCAAAATCGGTCTGTGATCAATGAGCATTTTTTGAGAGATGGTCGCATTAGGCTGCCAGAACCATTAGAATGCACCTGAGTCCTACGAAAAAATGTGCTCCAGTTAGGCACATAATCGGTCGCCTTGGCTCGCCTACTACTCTCCTGACAGTCTGTCACAGCACCCAGCCACTAGCCAGACCTCCATGTGCCACTAGCAGGGACTTTGCCGCCCCTACCTACCTTCATCTTGGCTAAAATGCACACACGCATTCTAAAATCCTCATTTCAATTCTCATACCTTGGACTTCGGACCTCCAGCTGTGTTCCCCCCACAGCGCTTTGAGGCCATACCAATGGCATTAGGCGCAATACAAGTGCCATATAACATATTTATATAGCTTCACTGCATACCTCATAGTAGAAGTCTCATTGCAGATCAATATTGTCTAGGTAATACGGTAATTGGCAGGTGTAGTCTAGCCTTGGGAAAGCGCAATATGGGTCATTTGTAGCCCCGAGCGCAAACATGTGATGGTCTTTTGCATGGTTGTTTGGATATATCAGCTCACAAATGCATAACAGTGAAAGCGACAGTATTGTAATTGACCGAGAACAGTATATTTTATCTGTTGACATTTTTTCAATCCTTTAATAAACATAACCCTTTATATAATTGTATGTTCTAATGAGGAAGTGTTTTAAGGATACACGGAAATGATGATCAATTGGTTGAGCACATGTCTTTGCCATTCCTTTCGTCATACCACGCTTCCGTGCCCACCTTATACCTGCTAGTCAAGACATGGAGGACATTTTCATTCATTCATTCATTCAATCCCCAGACTCTGGTCTGTCGGATTACTGAGCTGTCCGGCAACTACACCTTTGGACAACTAAACAGTACTGCAAAAGCTTATCACTCACAGGAGTGCAATATGCAGAACACATTTGAGAATGCAATGACAACATATGGCGTAATATATTTCTCATTAGTATTCGGTGAGCCTTACCTGCCCCAGAAGGCTCGGAGCTCCGCGCTGCCCGGAGTTCTTCCTGCGACTAGCCGCCATGGAAAGGGAGAAGGGACTACGTATAGTCCCTTTTTCCTGTTCCATGGCAGCCATTTTTTTGTTTACTTTTTTTTTTCAATGTACTTCAATGGCCGGCATGGAAAGGGAGAATGGATTACACGTAGTCCCTTTTGCCCGTTCCGCAACGCGTCTCGCACCTGGGGAAAAAAAAACATTAGTACCCCAGTCTAATGGGCCAGGGTACTAATGGCAATATGCCCCGAGACTGCGGGCCATAAGGTAATGCCCCCGGGCCCTTCGTTAACTATGGGCCCGGGGGCATTAACTTATGCGGTAATGGCCCGCAGTCTCGGGGCATATTACCTGATTATTTACTATTTTCCGCCATTCTAGCGAGCTGGGAGAGCCCTAGATAAAAAAGTCGCCTTGGGGCTGAGTCATACAAAAGGAAAGCATCACTGACACCCACATCAGCTGTGTAATTTACACACGAGGCTCTTATAAATTATAATTTACACATTGGTCCAATTCACCCCATTTTTAAATGGGGAACTATATATCCTTTACTTAATCTTGGTGAATTGTCCTTATGTTAGACCCTCTGGCCAATTCACAAACGTTTGTGTATTTTGCACTTCTATTTAGTGTGAATCTGGTGCATTTTACTCATGTTTAATTTATACACCTATATTTGGTGCCACTGCTACTTTCCTTTAGTGACTCGACCCCTCCATGTTTAATCACAGCAGGAGGCTTCTGGTTAAGGCCAGAGAGAATATTTAAAAGAAATGCATTCTATAAATGGGAGAACAGTCAGTGGTGCGGTAGCTCTGCACTCCTAGAGGCACCTCTAGTAAAAGAAAGCCTGTGAATGATTGTCTGTGCTGCTGGTGTCTGCCTGGGGAGCGCGCTCCAATACCTGGCCGTCGTTAGAACGATGCCACTCTTTAATTTGTTCAGTGGTTAGATACCAATTTAGCAGGAAATGTGGAATTTGTGGTTTCTGTATTTGGGGGAGGAGAGGAGTTAATTAGTAGATTAAGACACTCCACGTGTAAGAGAGTTGAACCAGAAAAGGCGGCAGGAAGAGCGTGATGTGGGTTAGAAGATGCAGGTGTGCCCTTTCTTCAGTCAGACTAGGGCTTTGACTGGACAAAAGGTCTAAATCCACATTCCAAAGGACCAGTCAACAGCAAATGCCACCCAAGAAGTGTCGCAGTAAACAAAATGATCAAATGACCCGTTGACATGGGAAGCCGGCCGTGATTTTCCACCTGGGCTCTGTAGACACATATGTGGGCCACGCAGGACAGAGCAGTTGTTATGTTGCACAGGAGCTCGTCGGCCAGTGGATTTCCTGTGAGCATGTTCAAACAGTGCAGGATTACAGCAAGAAAAGATTACCGTGGGGTGGAGTACTTGGTAAATAAAATGCAGGCGTCTGTAAAGTCGGGGACCTGGTAAGGGATTATGGCCGAGCAGCCGCACGCCGATTACAGAGCTCTCGATTCTACGGTTGCCTCATTCCTCCTTGATTACGTGCCAGTCTGTTTTAGAAGCTCCTTACAATGACTAATATTCCTCTTGATCAAAAAGGTAATTTGAATTAGTTAATAAGGGGCACTCTTTAGAGTTTGAAACACTGAAAAAAAGTGAGCAGCTTGTATCGACACAAAAGCAGGCAACACATCCCAGGAGCTGGTTTCACGGACTGCATCTGGAATTCATGGAGGGCCCCTGACTCGGGAAACTCTGGACCGATGTTTCTGCTGGATTAAGTGTGCACTGCACGCCGTTCTTTATTTGGCAGGGATCAATTTTGCACATTACCTGTGGGGGAGCTGGAAATGGGGAAACAGGCATAGGGTCTGATTCATGGAATTTTCTGCGCAGTAAATAGGGACTTTGCGTGCAATTTATGGAATCGACTGCGTGGGACTTCCATACTTTGCAGAGACTTCACGCATGCTCAGTGTGCCTCTGCGTGCAGTCGATCGACCTGCGCAGGACACCTCGCAGAACGTGAGCGTAGCCTGCGACGTGGCCACAGTAGGGGCCGGAACATGCAAAATGGGGAAGAACAGGGGAAAATGTTGGCATTACAAGGGACGGGACGCAGGCAGTCCAACACACGCCCACAAATGCCCGGAGTGAAGCATATTCATGGATCTGACCACTCAAGCTCTCATCGGGGAAAGGTCCATGCAAAGCCCTCAATCTATCCACCACCCGAAGGTAGGCGTAGAGACACTTGCGCATAGGAATCACTTCTGCGCAATGAGATTGCATGTTACATTTCAGGGTGCGTGCATGCAGACGGGGTTCGGAACTTACTTAGGGGTGCATGTACGCTGTGTAGCGGGGTGCATGAACGGTTTATGGGGGTCTGCGCACAGATTTTCAGGAGTTTTACCTGAGTCACAGAAAAGTGTACGCATGGACTCGGAGTGCTGGTAGTAGTTACCAGGGACTCCGCACAGTGTCCCTCAGGTGCAGACCTGGTTGTGGGGTACCCCATGTACTGTTTCAAGGGTGCATGTGTTTGCGCCCGAAGAGCATGCAAAGCTAGCTGTATCTGACTCTTTGTGCTTTGCATGGTGGCGTGTCGGGGGTATTCCAGCCGCGACTTGGGTATACAGTCACTTGGGGCGCATGCAGAAAAGTGTCTGCATGCAGGCTCGCGCGTAAGCGTTTTCGGCATGCGGCCTTTGCGGGATACCTGTGCACTTTACCATGAATCGGCCTCATAGAGGTGGTTGGCCTGTATCCTGTACCCAAGACAATACTTAAGGCTGCTCGTGCACATTTTGCTTTCAGGTGTGCACAATGGCACATGCTCCAGGTTCAATATTTACATTGCTTGCTATCTACACTTGCTGTCCGAACGCCCTAATTATTTATAGCGTTAGTTGGAAGATTTTAATAAATGGGAAGATTCACTTTTACATAGAATTGTGTTACAATTATTTATATTTGCGTTGTTTTACAGAGTTCTACTGCACACACTCCATTCCACAGTGCAAGAATAAGGCCTTCCATGTCCACGCTGTCCGGAAAACATGCATCACACTATGTGTGAGCACAAAAATAGTTTTGATTATCGATCTGCTTTGATGTAGTACGTTAGGTCAAGTTATCTGTGTCCGTTTCTAATTTTGCGTGCCCTCTGGGGCTTAAATCAGAAAAGGCATGCTTAGTCCACTATAATGACTGGCTACTGACCGTAGATGTGTTTCTTGTGCTAGTCTTGATGGATTCAATGTTTACATACTCTGTTGCCTGTTGTTGCAATATATAGTGCATCTGTTGTTCATTCCTAAAGGTAAACATTTTCTGTGCCCGATTAATTTCAAAAGCAGTCTTCTTGCTAGTTGACAATCATTGGACTGGTGTCAGCGAGAAGATTCCAGAACACTGTATCATTCGATGATACACACACACATAAGGGGAACCTTCACTGGTCATCTATGAACCTTCTAACCACTATCAACAGCTGTAGACAATGTCACAATGGCCCAACTATGGAACAATCTCACACTTGAACAAAGGATGGAGAGCAACCTCAATAAATCCCACAACACTCTGATAATTACACTGCTATATATTATCGTTCCATTGTGACACATAACCATCTTGTCATGCCACCTCCCCGAATTGACGAGAATCTGGATCCTTAGTGCTGGGATATTTTGCTCCATTCCATTGCTGACCTTCTTTGCACTCCAGTAAGTAAATCAGAATTAACTTGTTGCTTTTGTAGTGTTATGGCCAATGTCTCAGAATGCTATCTTAACAGGTACCACTGTTACCCATCTCAATTAGAATAGTTTTAAAGACTTCAGAAGGATGAGCGGATCGGCTAGGATTCGAACCTGTGGCCTTCAAGTTACACACAGATTTTTGCAGTGGATGCATAAATTCACTGTGAACATTTTACACTGTAACCGAATGCTGTCTGTGTAGATAGGCAATCCTGAGCCTTTTAAAAAAATCTTTTATCAACACAAAATGATGTGGTAATCAGGCCTCACTTGCTTAATGCTCCATGCTTACAAAGTATAATTAACATGTCTTTGTGTTGTCTTGACTGATTTTGCTGGCTCTTTATTGGGGTACAGTTTTCCCAAAGGCCTCCCACAATAGGGTGAAGATCAAGTTTCCCAAGAAGAGAGTCAGACCCTGTCAAGAAAGACTGGTGGGGGGTGTCTGTACTTCTGCTCTCTATATGGTAGAAGAGAGGCACAGAGGACCCCAGCCAAGATTCTCTAGTACGGTAGCAATGGACGAGCAATCAAGGCCTAGCTTCTCAGGAGGTGATGCAGGCTGGTTCATAAGTACAGTGTACCCCAAGCCCCCACAAAGGAATGTCCACACACTGTATTGGTTAGAACACAGTCTTTATATAATCAATATTCAAGGTTATGTACACTTATCATAATAACTCACTTTGTACTCAGGAAAATCAACAATGGCAAATATATACAATTCTAAAGTGGTACCACCCTTTGTATTAGATCTCATTAAAGTGCATCAACAATACTGTAACAATGTTACACAGATCAATAGAGTGAAACCAGCAATGGAGAGAGGAGAGAAAATAAGATGGTTGAGCAATAGGCAGAATACTGGCCCCTTCCACTAGACACAGTTCTGTGTGGAGATCCCCCCACCTGGGCAACCTGTAAAATAAAGATATAGCACAAGCCCAGTCCATATATTGTTCTGCAAGTCTTATTTCCTCCTATAATGTTTTTACCCCCCCAATGTACCTGGTGGAGTCGAGTTCTTCGAAGAGGCGTCGACAGATCCTTCTTCAGCGACCCCCTTTCAAGCGGGAGTCACGGATCGTCGAGAGGCGCCAAGAAGCGTCGAGGAACTCGGTGTTCGGCGACGGGGAATCGACGGCCCTTCTTGAATGCCTTCCCTTTCAAGCGGGAGACACGGGGCGTCGAACGTCTGTCGACAAACAAGGTAGAACGGCGTCGATGAGGTGGCAGCTTCATCCGAGCGGTGCTCGTCGGCGTCGGAGCGTCGGCGTCCTGCAAGGCAGAGGCGTGCGGGGCACCTCGGTGACAATAGTTCTGGACCGCAAAGATTGTGGAGACGGAGGCCCAACAAGGGCGTCGAGTCGTTCGGGTCTTTGTGGTCTTCGGGTGGCGGGAAACCCACCGGCAGGTTTCTCCTCGGCGCGCTGGTCATCCTTGACTTTCTCCGGCAGGATAAAGCGGTCAACGGTGCGGACGAGGGAGTCCTTCGATTCGAATGTTCTTAGGCAAAGGAGCGGACGGCTACGGTCGTCGGCGGCACGGCGTCAAGTGGCTCCCACGGCTGGGCAACACAACTTCGACGGGCCTCCAGCGGTTACACAAACCTGCGAACCCTGGTCGACGGCAATGGACTTCGACGGCGTCGATGTCCGGGTGCTTCACTTTGATCTCCTCGGCGGTCCCGTCTCGGGTCGGCAGCCTTTCGAGGGTCTGTCTTCCAGGGCGCTTCGGCGAAGATGGAGCGGTGCTCGATGGTCCCTCGAAGCACGGGAAGAGGGCGCCTTACCAGGTCCTCTCTCGGGTCAGTCTTCGACGATTTCGGCAGCCTTCGGATCGGGCAGCCTTCGGATCGGTCGAAGCAAATGCCACAGCAAGTCTTCTTCTTCCAGCTGGACGTCGAGGATCAGCAGTTCCAGTTACTCTTAGAGTGGAGACTCAGCTCCATAACGCTTCTGAACGCTTCTTAACGTTCCCTGAACCCCTCTACCAGTGGTGAGAGGTCCCCATATATACTATTCTGTCTCTCATCCACACTGCTGGCACACACTCAGCAGCCAATCAGACAGAAGGGCATTCATGCAGTCAGTCAGCCAATCAGGCACACAGTGCATTCAGGCCACACTCCTCCCTTTCAGACACTCACAACAAGGAATGTGGATTGGGACAAGTACCCAGCCATTCAACACTACACACTGCATTCAGGCCAGTTTCGGGCAGGGCTGTCTCAGACTTTGTCTCTCATGCCAGAAACCAGACAACCACAACAAGGAGTGTATATTGGTCACACACTCCATTCACCCAGGCCACTTCAGGGGCTTATGATCTGTTTGGACCTTGAAGGTAGACCCCGTAAGGTAGGGCCTAAACGCCTAAGGCTCCAAACTATGCTAAAACACTCCTTTTCACCAGTAGCCCACCTAAGTTCTCTACCCTTGAGTTGTCTACTGATGAATATGATAGGATGTTCTCTTTCTTTGTCATCTAACTGGGACAAGACAGCTCCAATTCCGGTGTTGCAGGCATCCGTCTGGACGATAAAGGGTCTGCTGTAGTCAGGCGCACACAACACAGGTGCCCTACACAGACTTTCTTTCAAGCCATCAAAGGCCCTCTGACTGTCTTCGGTCCAATTAACCTTCCTAGACTGTTTGGGTGAAGTTAGAGCTGTCAGGGGTGCAGCTATGGTTCCATAGTCTGCCATAAAATTGTGATAGTACCCAGTGAGGCCCAAAAAGGCTCTCACCTGGGTTTGAGTAGTGGGAGTCTCCCAGTTCTGTACATCCTGTACTTTACTGGAGAGAGGTTGGATTTGACCCCCTCCTGCCTCATGACCAAGATAGGTAACTTTCCCCTGAGCTATCTGGCACTTGGTGGCCTTGATAGTGAGGTTAGCCCTTTTCAAGGCCTGCAACACCTTATCCAGATGTGTCAAATGCTCTTCCCAGGTGGAACTGTAGACGGCAATGTCGTCTAAGTAAGCCACACAAAAGGCTTCCAGCCCACTGAGCGCATGGTTGACCAATCTCTGGAAGGTAGCAGGGGCATTCTTCAACCCAAAAGGCATGACCCTAAACTGGTAGAGTCCCTCAGGTGTTGAGAAGGCCGTCTTTTCCTTGGCATGGTCCGTCAGAGCTATTTGCCAATAGCCTGAGGTAAGGTCAAAGGTGCTCACAAATTTGGCAGCACCTATGGTGTCCACGAGCTCATCAGCCCTGGGCAATGGGTGTGCGTCAGTTTTGGTGACGGCATTGACTCCTCGGTAGTCCACACAGAACCTCCAATCCTTGGTACCCGCCTGGGAACTTGCCTTGGGGACAAGGACCACTGGACTGGACCAGGGACTGGTTGAGGGTTCAATAACACCCAGATCCAACATCTTGGCGACCTCAGCCTGGATGTGGTTCTTGACGGTATCTGACATACGGTAGCACCTGCTTTTGACAGGCACACTGTCACCAGTGTCAATTTCATGCCTACACCACGGTGTAAGGCCTGGCGTCAGTGAAAACAGAGAGGCATACTGTTGGAGCAAAGCCCTGCAGGCCCTCTGTTGCTCGGTTGTCAAATCCGGAGAGAGATGTACTCGCTCCACTGAGCCATCCTGAGGGTTGCTATGCAGCAAATCAGGAAGGGGCTCACTCTCATCCTCTTCTTGCCCTGAAGCTAGCAAGAGACATGAGACTTCTGCTCGCCGGTGGAAAGGCTTGAGCCTGTTGACATGGAATATCTGAGGGGCTACCCCAGAGGCTCCCATGTCATCCAGATAATTAACTTCGCCCATCTTGGAGATGATCCTGAAGGGTCCAGTCCACTTGTCTGCCAGAGCTCTAGGCTTGATAGGCTCCATCACAAGGATTTCCTGTCCCGGAGTCCAATCCACTTGCGAGGCTTTAAGGTCATGCCAGTACTTATTCAATTCCTGGCTGGCCTTGAGATTTGCTGTTGCCTGACCCATCATTTGTGTCATCCTCCGTCTGAGGCCTAACACATAGTCCCCCACTTGCTTGGCGGGACCTGGAGGGGTGGCTTCCAAGCCTTCTCTGATCAAGGCGAGGGGCCCCCTCACGGGATGTCCAAAGAGTAACTCAAAGGGGTTGAAACCAATACCCTCTTGAGGTACCTCTCTGTAAGCAAACAGCAGGCATGGCAGGAGGAGATCCCATTTCCTCCTTAGGGGTTCTTCCAAAGCCCCTAGCATGCCCTTGATAGTTTTATTAAATCTCTCAACCAGACCATTGGTCTGGGGTGGTAAGAGATGGAGAACTTGTAGGTTACCCCACACTCTTTCCACATGGTTTTCATGTAACTAGACATGAAGTTGGATCCTCTGTCAGAGACAACCTCCTTGGGGAATCCAACACGGGTGAAAATGCCCAGGAGAGCCCTGGCAACCACCTTGGCAGTAACAGTCTGAAGGGGTTTTGCCTCAGGGTACCTGGTGGCATGATCTACCAAGACCAGGATGAACCGGTGTCCACCTGAAGTGGGAGGGTCAAGGGGACCGAAGATGTCGATGCCCACCCTCTCAAATGGTGTGCCAACCACTGGCAATGGCTGCAGTGGGGCAATGACCCGGCCTCCAGTCTTGCCAGACAACTGACAAGTTGGGCAGGTCCTGCAGTGAGACTCCACCTCTACTCCCATCCGTGGCCAGTAGAAATGGGCAGAGAGCCTCTGCTTAGTCTTCTTGGTCCCAAGATGACCAGCCAAGGGCACCTCATGCGCCAACTGCAGTAGGAAGGGCCTGTAAACCTGGGGTACCACCACCTCTTGAGGGCACCAGGTTCAGGCTTAGTGGGCTCACTAACAAGGAGCTCACCCTCCCAATAAATCCAGAATGTCCTAGGCACTTCTCCTTGTGCCTGGGACAGGGCCTGTTTCCTCAGTCCCTCGAGAGAGTGGCACTCTCTCTGTCCCTTACAGAAGTCTGCCCGGGAGGGTCCCTCTTCAGCTAACAAGCATTGAAGGTCGGGATGATCCTCCGGGTTGAGAACCTCTCCCACAGGAGAGTCTTCTGTCTCTTCTCCCACAGGAGTTGAGTTTGGGTTTTCCACTGGACCCAGCCCGTCCAGAGCATGGATCCCAATGGGTGCTGTCGGAACAGCAGGAAGAGAAGGTGTTCCCTCCACAGAGGTAGCCTTCTTGGTCTTCCTTCTTCTTGCCTTAGGCCTCGCCTTTGGCTCGGGTACCTGACTCACAGCCAGACCCGGTGTCACCTGTGACCTAGTGACTGCAGCAGCAGTCATGGGAAGACCATCCAAGATCAACCCCAACTCTACTAGATCATTTCCTAACAGAATGTTAGCAGGGACATTGTCCTGAACCAGGACAGGAAGCTTTGCTGTCTTGTCTCCAATCATGAGTGTGACTAAGGCTACAGGTGATAATTTGGGAGGTCCACCAGCTAACCTGGTGGTTTGCAGAGGAGCACCTTCATAGTCCTCTGGCTTGAGCAGGGTCCTGTCTACCACTGTCATGCTTGCCCCAGTGTCTCTCAAACCAGTAGAAGGCTGGCCATTCAAGAGGACACTTCTCAAAAACCTACGGGTGTTCTGTGGGATAGTCGCCAGTACTTCTGCATACTGGTCCCAGGCCCCAAGGGACACTAAGGAAATCTCTACCGGAGCACCAAATGTGATCCCGGTAGAGGAGGGGAGGACAGTGGCCTCCACCTCAGACACGGGGTAAGGGTAGGTCAGGCTGACAGCCTGTACTCCACGTGCCTTACCTTTACACTTGGAGTCACCCCTTTTGTGATCCAGAGCCCCACAGTCCCAACAAGCGCCAGGAGTGCGGGGTACGGTACTGGAACCACCGGGAGCCTGCTTTGCAGCAGGTGGACCACTACTCTTATTCCCACCCACAGATGACTTATCCCCACTAGATTTTTGGGTCTTGGGAGAGGAAGGTTTAGGTTTACCCGACTGTGACTGCTTGTGGGACTCCTCAGCTTTCTGAGAGGCCCCCTTTTCTTTGTCCTTGTCCTTCCCACTGGAGTCCTTAGAGGACACCCGGTGGGAGACCCACTTGTCAGCCAACCTAGCCAGCTTAAAGGGGTCCAAAATGTTCTGGTCAGCTACATACTGACGCAGCTCTGGTGAACAGGCTTCATAAAAATGCTCAAAAAACAAGAGGTGGGACAATTCAACAGAAGTCTTAACCTTGTATCCATCGATCCACCCCATCATGTTCATGTGCGCAGCACTCACCCAGTCAACCCAAGACACATTCTCTCTTTTCTTAAAATCCCTGTATTGGGTAGGTGTCTTGCCAAACTTGGCAATCAAAGCAGACTTCATACACTCATACTGACCCCTTTCTTCCACACTCAGCTTCAGAATACAGTCATATCCAGTTTGAGGCACTCTGCTTAACAAACACTTAGCCCAATCTCTTTTATCAACATCATGAATCGCACAAGCCATTTGAAACGCTTCAATCCATTGGAGGATATCTGAACCCTCCACAAATGCACCAACCAAATCTTTCATAAACTTGGTGGCTGGGGACCTGACACTCTCACTGGTTTTAACTGAAGTCTCCACTCTAGCTTTCTCTAGCTGGATTCTCTGACATTCAGTGTCCTGGCTCTTGAGTTAAAGGTCCTTATTCTTGAGTTCAGGATCCCTATTCTTGAGCTCCACTTGTTGAGCCAACTCCTCTTTCTTAAGTTCAGCATCTATTTCCAACTTGCGGTATTCAAAGGCCAATTTCATCCTTAATAACTCAAGCTCCAAGGAATTGCTGGGGTTTGGAACAGAGGCAGCAGGAATAGCGGCATTCCCAGAAACAGATTCAGCAGAAACCCCAGGGCAGAGTCCTCATTGGTTGCATTCCCCCCCCTCATCAAGAGTTTCACCATCAGTCTGGTAGTCCACCAGGGCAGCTATCAGCTCAGCCCTAGACTTATCCACAAAGTCTAACTCCCTGGCTTCACAAGCACTCTGGAGAGCCTCCAAGCTCATCCGAGTCAATTTGCCATTTGCAATAGACTCCATTGTTTGTAATGCAGTTATCTTGTACAGAACTAAACCTTAATTTAATAAAGTGCGGATATCCTTTGTAAGTGGCACGGTTATACACTGATTCTTAAAACCATAAGCATCCCACCGCTGCCACCAGCTGTCAAGAAAGACCGGTGGGGGGTGTCTGTACTTCTGCTCTCTATATGGTAGAAGAGAGGCACAGAGGACCCCAGCCAAGATTCTCTAGTACGGTAGCAATGGACGAGCAATCAAGGCCTAGCTTCTCAGGAGGTGATGCAGGCTGGTTCTTAAGTACAGTGTACCCCAAGCCCCCACAAAGGAATGTCCACACACTGTATTGGTTAGAACACAGTCTTTATATAATCAATATTCAAGGTTATGTACACTTATCATGATAACTCACTTTGTACTCAGGAAAATCAACAATGGCAAATATATACAATTCTAAAGTGGTACCACCCTTTGTATTAGATCTCATTAAAGTGCATCAACAATACTGTAACAATGTTACACAGATCAATAGAGTGAAACCAGCAATGGAGAGAGGAGAGAAAATAAGATGGTTGAGCAATAGGCAGAATACTGGCCCCTTCCACTAGACACAGTTCTGTGTGGAGATCCCCCCACCTGGGCAACCTGTAAAATAAAGATATAGCACAAGCCCAGTCCATATATTGTTCTGCAAGTCTTATTTCCTCCTATAATGTTTTTACCCCCCCCAATGTACCTGGTGGAGTCGAGTTCTTCGAAGAGGCGTCGACAGATCCTTCTTGAGCGACCCCCTTTCAAGCGGGAGTCACGGATCGTCGAGAGGCGTCGAGAAGCGTCGAGGAACTCGGTGTTCGGCGACGGGGAATCGACGGCCCTTCTTGAATGCCTTCCCTTTCAAGCGGGAGACACGGGGCGTCGAACGTCCGTCGACAAACAAGGTAGAACGGCGTCGATGAGGCGGCAGCTTCGTCCGAGCGGTGCTCGTTGGCGTCGGAGCGTCGGCGTCCTGCAAGGCAGAGGCGTGCGGGGCACCTCGGTGACAATAGTTCTGGACCGCAAAGATTTTGGAGACGGAGGCCCAACAAGGGCATCGAGTCGTTCGGGTCTTTGTGGTCTTCGGGTGGCGGGAACCCCACCGGCAGGTTTCTCCTCGGCGCGTTGGTCGTCCTCGACTTTCTCCGGCAGGATAAAGCGGTCAACGGTGCGGACGAGGGAGTCCTTCGATTCGAATGTTCTTAGGCAAAGGAGCGGACGGCTCTGGTCGTCGGCGGCACGGCGTCAAGTGGTTCCCACGGCTGGGCAACACAACTTCGACGGGCCTCCAGCGGTTACACAAACCTGCGAACCCTGGTCGACGGCAATGGACTTCGACGGCGTCGATGTCCGGGTGCTTCACTTTGATCTCCTCGGCGGTCCCGTCTCGGGTCGGCAGCCTTTCGAGGGTCTGTCTTCCAGGGCGCTTTGGCGAAGATGGAGCGGTGCTCGATGGTCCCTCGAAGCATGGGAAGAGGGCGCCTTACCAGGTCCTCTCTCGGGTCAGTCTTCGTCGATTTCGGCAGCCTTCGGATCGGTCGAAGCTAATGCCACAGCAAGTCTTCTTCTTCCAGCTGGACATCGAGGATCAGCAGTTCCAGTTACTCTTAGAGTGGAGACTCAGCTCCAGAACGCTTCTGAACGCTTCTTAACATTCCCTGAACCCCTCTACCAGTGGTGAGAGGTCCCCAGATATACTATTCTGTCTCTCATCCACACTGCTGGCACACACTCAGCAGCCAATCAGACAGAAGGGCATTCATGCAGTCAGTCAGCCAATCAGGCACACAGTGCATTCAGGCCACACTCCTCCCTTTCAGACACTCACAACAAGGAATGTGGATTGGGACAAGTACCCAGCCATTCAACACTACACACTGCATTCAGGCCAGTTTCGGGCAGGGCTGTCTCAGTCTTTGTCTCTCATGCCAGAAACCAGACAACCACAACAAGGAGTGTATATTGGTCACACACTCCATTCACCCAGGTCCCACCCACAGGAGGTACCCACAACATACAGTCACTGGGAAGGCTCCAGTCAGTCTAGCTGGACCTTCACAACAACACCATATATGGAACTTCCACCCAACAGCCAGTCAGGGGGAAGGGACAGAGTCAGGGCTTCCCAGGACTTGGGGAAAACAAGGTAACAGGCAATAGAAAGCAAGAGGCCACAGGGGCCATCTTGTTTCCTATCAGGAATCAACTGATCCCAATGGCAGGGCCTGGGTATCCCAAAATGGAGGACACCCAGAGCACCTGTCAAATTCAGCATGGAGCTGCCACCAGCCCATACCCTGCTCTGTGGGCCACCCACAGGTGCCCAAAAACATACACTAGGGGCACAGGGTTGTACCCCTACCCATGGGTGCCATAAGGGTATCCCATGGGTCTGTTCACCAAACCAAAAGAGAGAGCTGCACTGCCAGGAGTCCCGCATGGACTCCTGGGCAGAAAACATGACAGATCACACGATAAAAAGCAGTAAAGGACAAGGATTCAGAGGCCCTGTCCCTCTGATGCATTTCCAGCATCACAGACCCTCCACTCAACCACTTCAGACCAACATTTGAAGTGACTTGCTGGTGAACAAGACCTGCCTACGGCTTGGTCACTGGTAGTCAGGACTCTGCCTACTGGCCGTTGCAGCCCTGCCACTGCTCTGTGGAAAAACCCCTGTCTGGGAAGGGTAGAAGAAGGACTTAGCCTATGCTGTTGAGGATCTCACAGTAGCCCAGGATCAAAGAAATCATTCTGGCACTGATTACATGTTGACTCTGAGTGACCTGCTGCATGAACCCACCAGAGTGCAACATTCAGCACTTTGATTTGCTTCAAGTATCTCTGAACCCACTCAACACCAGAAGCGCCACTGTCTCCTCTATGCGGTTTTCATCCGGGTTGGGTCGGCTCAATGCCAAAGACAAGAGCCTTCTTTCTCTGCACTCAAGACATGCCGAGTCTTCCAGCTCTGCTGACTTGACCTCATCTGCCTGCCTCTTTGAACTTCATGCCATTACCACACCACTCTGCACTGCATTGTGGCTCCCAGTCAATGCTGCTCACCAACTCAACCCCAACTCCAAGGCAAAACGCGCCCAGACTCCCAGTTCAATGCTAATAAGCCTACAAAGAAGTAGTATAAAAAGGGAACCGACAGTTCTTTTTCCCTTAGCAGGTTTTAAGGACTCGTGATATTTAAGACCCAACAATGTACCTTTATAAAAACATACTTGAACGTTGCTACAAAGATGATTGCCTACACAGCCCTGTCGTCATACCCAGTGTACTCCTTCCATCCACAAGTCTTCGGAATCTGTCTCTTTCTTTGCAGGTGTGAGTTGTTAGTGTTTTGAAAGTGTGTTTGTATTTTCAGTTTAATGAAAGACTGCTATTTGTTATAGAAAATTAATTGGGCATTTTTTTTATTTTTGTGCTACGGTGCTATTGTTGTTTTGGATGCTTCTTTGTTAGCTCACACCAGTCTAGTAGAGTATCGCCTGCCCTTGGCCCATGCCACCTTAAAGAGGAAAATGAGGTGTTTCATTGTTATTGTTTGCCATCACCGCTGGTTTAGAAGTAGAATGGGGTGGAGAAGGAGGTTGGAAACCACTGCTCAACACTGGACTCCTGCAGAGCAGTAGTAATTTCCTCACACTACCAAAAAATAACACTTCCTGGAGGGATGTAATAAACAGTGCCTGCAGTGAATCAAAGCAATGCTGCCTGTTTGTTAATCTAGTGAACATTCACCACAGTGAGACAAAATAATGAACCCCAGGGTGGTGTAGTGAACATTGGTAGCGCTTATGAAAAATACTATATTGTGGGAAATTAATTGAAAGTACCAATGTGTCACAGAGACTTTGGGGGTAAGAGAGACTGGGCGTTATATTGAGAGAAACATGGTGAAATTGCAAAGGTGTTGAACACTGCATGTTTGGGACTGTACTCATTTATTTATTTAAATTCTTTGAACTTCGCCACATGCCCGCACACCTCAGGGCACACATTTAAACATTTCCCTAAACCACTGACATTGTAGAAAAGGCTGAGAGGGAGGAACGAAAGAGATTCTTCATATCAGGAGGAAACCACCACACTGACCATGAGGTAGGGGAAAAGCAAAAAGGCTGCCCAGGATTTATGAAATTGGTTATTCGTAGCACATGACAGGGGATAGCCAATGGACTCAGGGGTGAGATGTTGGGATGAAAGGCAAGAACGCCAATCATTAACAGAGATCAAGGCCTGCTAATTGCAGAACACAAACAGGGTTATAAAAGGAAGGCATTTGGATTCAGGTATGAGTGACCAGTTGGGGCAGTCAGAGACACAGACCTTGAATGGTGGCTATGAGATCGATCCTTCCTTCCTTCCTTCCTTCCTTCCTTCCTTCCTTCCTTCCTTCCTTCCTTCCTTCCTTCCTTCCTTCCTTCCTTCCTTCCTTCCTTCCTTCCTTCCTTCCTTCCTTCCTTCCTTCCTTCCTTCCTTCCTTCCTTCCTTCCTTCCTTCCTTCCTTCCTTCCTTCCTTCCTTCCTTCCTTCCTTCCTTCCTTCCTTCCTTCCTTCCTTCCTTCCTTCCTTCCTTCCTTCCTTCCTTCCTTCCTTCCTTCCTTCCTTCCTTCCTTCCTTCCTTCCTTCCTTCCTTCCTTCCTTCCTTCCTTCCTTCCTTCCTTCCTTCCTTCCTTCCTTCCTTCCTTCCTTCCTTCCTTCCTTCCTTCCTTCCTTCCTTCCTTCCTTCCTTCCTTCCTTCCTTCCTTCCTTCCTTCCTTCCTTCCTTCCTTCCTTCCTTCCTTCCTTCCTTCCTTCCTTCCTTCCTTCCTTCCTTCCTTCCTTCCTTCCTTCCTTCCTTCCTTCCTTCCTTCCTTCCTTCCTTCCTTCCTTCCTTCCTTCCTTCCTTCCTTCCTTCCTTCCTTCCTTCCTTCCTTCCTTCCTTCCTTCCTTCCTTCCTTCCTTCCTTCCTTCCTTCCTTCCTTCCTTCCTTCCTTCCTTCCTTCCTTCCTTCCTTCCTTCCTTCCTTCCTTCCTTCCTTCCTTCCTTCCTTCCTTCCTTCCTTCCTTCCTTCCTTCCTTCCTTCCTTCCTTCCTTCCTTCCTTCCTTCCTTCCTTCCTTCCTTCCTTCCTTCCTTCCTTCCTTCCTTCCTTCCTTCCTTCCTTCCTTCCTTCCTTCCTTCCTTCCTTCCTTCCTTCCTTCCTTCCTTCCTTCCTTCCTTCCTTCCTTCCTTCCTTCCTTCCTTCCTTCCTTCCTTCCTTCCTTCCTTCCTTCCTTCCTTCCTTCCCTGATGTCAACATTTATATCTTCACTCATGTCTCCACTAGCATCTTGTGCCTCAATGCTGTAAGGGGTCAGAAATGTGAGGCGGACAACTTTTAGATTATTTCTCAATAAATGCCATTTTATTAAATCATAGTTTTCTATAAACACCTCACTACCTCCACCCTGATGAGGATTTCCCTGCCTAAAACAAACTAAAGGAAACACTCTAACAAAGAATATTTGGCCCTCAAACTTGTACATACAATACAAAAGAAAATGTATGCCAATTCACAACTATTATTGCATTTGTGATATATTTATAGTCTCCCTTTATAACCTGGGTGAATTCCCCATCCCAGGTTTTAAGTTGGATTCAGTTCCAATGTTCAACAAATAGAAACAAGGAAATCCGTGTTGGTAACTTAGTTCCAACACAATTCTTTGCACCTTCAACTTGTCAAAAGAAAATTCTATTAATCCAATGTTCAACAAGAGAAAGATTCCTTTTCTTCCTTGAATAGTTAGTTTCAGTCCTTCAAATAGCAACAATGATATTCTTGTTCAGGAGTATTTGCCACAACGTATATGATTGAAAGAAATAGCTTCTTAATATTAGCTTTTCTTAGCTCTCCTTTCAACACCATAAATCACAGTTTGTAGCTTTATCAGAATCAATTCACAGCACTCCCACCTGGTTTATTCTCATACCAGGTCAACTTCTACAAGGATTCACCATGCGGATTTACTCGCCTGCCCGATAGCTTTCCACAATACAGCACTTTTGAAGTTCTAGATCTACTCACAACCGAAAGTTCACCAACACCTTCAGCAGTTTGCAGTCTTATAACTTTCAACAACTTTTCAGAAAAAGACAACATTCACATTAGTGGGCTTTAACACTTTAATGCAAGCAAGGCACACTTCTTCTGAACATTCACCTCTCAGAAGGGCAGACTCTTTGCCACTCTTGTCTTCTGCCACACCAGTAACCATTAAAATACCCTGAAGGATATAATCGAACCTTCCATCCTTTTGCCTTTGGCAATGCAAGTTTTTATACTAGCTTTACTTCTATGGAACAATCACAATCAACAAGCTTCACCTTTGAAAACATTTCATTCGCCCCTCCTCTTCCTGTTAGCCACAGTGACTTAATGGTGTGACTTGTTGTTAGTTTCTTTTGGCTTTAGGCAATGTTTGTACAATTCTTGGCTTTGGGTAATGGTTGTACCATTCTCGCTTTTAGGTAAAGCGTGTACCGCTCTTGGCGTTGGGCAAGGATTGTTTATTGACTGGCACTCACAATCTTTAAGGTTCGGATACTTGAGTTCAATGCTACAGTGTTTTCTGCTGCTTACAAATGATCCTTTAGTTAACCTTCACTTTGGAATCCTGTTCAAGTCCCCAACAGAATTAGGTTGTCTTACTTCACTTCTATTCTGCAATAAGCCATTAGAAGTTTGGGATTTTGGGGGAAATTAAACAAGGGGGTTTTCCAGTCTTCCTGACCTGTTCCACCCCCATGTGAACAAGAAGAAGGAGTCAGACAACTTACAGTCATGTTCAAAAGAGTTTTATTTAAATTAAAAGCAAACTCCTAACTTGCACTATCTCTATGAGGGAAGTTTCCCATCTAACAAAACTAAAACTAAGGGTGCACGTTAAGTCCAAACAAAAAGTCTTCTGCCTGAATACTAAGTATCTAACTGGCCCTACCACTTTAGAAAAATACCTGACTAAAAGAAAAGGGAGGCTTGTATAATAGCCTCAGTATGGTCTTGTGTCTGACCCACTTGTATTCGACTTGTTTGCAGTCACACAATTCTTGCAGATTGTCTTCACAGCTTTAGTATCAAATCCTTTTGGAAAATTAACAAATGTCATCGGAATGGGTTTCCCTCTTCCTTTGATAAGAAAATAATTTCAGATTTTAACAATGTTCCAATCCCTCCAGGATGCCTTGAAATTACACTTCGGCCCATAGAGGGACTACAGCACAGTTGAACATGAAACGTTATACTGGGCCCTGCCAATTGCTTTCATAGCACTGTACCACATATTATTTCCTTTTGAATGATGTTCCTCTATAATATTGGCATTTATATTTCCTTCTTTTTATATACTTCTTTTATGTCTGGTCACGAGGTTACCTCCAATTGCTGTTACATTTATGATTTCACTCTCATTGCTATTACTATTTCTAATCCCTGCAGTTATTAGTTTCATAATAGAATAGGAGAGAAGAAGAGAGAAAAACAAACAACAAATTGAGCTTACGGCCCTTGGAACATGCATTTGATGATCGATGGGATTACACCAGAATAATTCTGAGTCCAAATAACCGGACAAACTCAAGAAGATGGCAAGTTACTGTTTTATTAACAAGTATCTAAAACAGGGAGGTTACAAAGAACATCAACGGATGTACGCTCAGTCTCTGAATGCTTTCACAGAAAATACACTTCATATACTCCTTCATGAGTCAGAGTGACGTCATACTAAGTGGCAATAGTGAAAACCTATCAAGAGTCAGGATTGGTTAAGGGAAACATCTAGATATACAATCATATAGGAGCTAGGATTGTTAGTGGCTGTCCTTTATCAGGTAGACAACGTATGCCTACCTATTCAAACATGTAATTTAAGAAACAATAGTTACACTGTGTTTCATTGGTCGTCTATGCTATAAGGTCCTTCATTATACGGACTAATACAATTGCTGGCACGCTTGTGCCATGTCTGGAACATTTGGTTCATTTAGCAGCACGTAAACCAAGACCCAGGTGCAGGGAGATAGGACATGAAGCTACCTCACCTCCCAATTAGCCAACATCTCTTATCACCCATGCCTTCAGCCATGAAATTGTCTTTGTACTTGACCACGCAGAGTATTCTTGTCCTGGAAATACACAAGAGTGAGGACACTCGCTATCGTGTCTGGAACTCCAAGTACAAACTTTATTTCCATCCTTGGCTCACGTGACAACAGACCATGATTTGGTACATTCTGCAGCTTTTAAATGTTTTAAATTAATTAAAACTTGGCATCCTTTGCGTCCTTTCTTGCACCTTAACGTGAGGGGATTCCTCCTCCGCACACCCGTTCTTCATCAGAGCAGATAACTGATCTCATTTTCTAGAATCTTGACTTCAGGCCAGACAGCCTCGCCACAGCCTTGCCACGCAGCTTCAGCAACCTGTTATTCTACTTTGACACAGCTTTTCATTACCTTTCATGGCTTCTGGCTTATTTATTACACAATACCAATGTCCAGTTTCTATGCAATGGCGGCTTTGCCTGCATTCTATTCACTAGCTAGCCTATACAATGATTTGATCTCCCTTGTGTTTCAGCGTCAGTAGATTCATTGAACTTCTGTTTTCTGCAACACTTCGTTAACGTGCAATCTTTGTCTTTTCCACTTTAATGGTCCACTCTATTTGTTACTTTGTCGTTTGTCCTCTAGGATCCATACATCGTCTTCATTCAGTATCTCGGGACGTCGTGCACACTTTCTTATAATGTCATCACTTCATTTCTTAGCTCTTTCTCATATTCCTTTAGTGAGTTCCTCCTGTAGGTTGTCATCAATTTGAGGATACATTCGATAGGGTTGTCTCAATGGATATCTCCTTCCAAATACTCTCTGTGGTATTGGTACGATAGCTGGTGTCAGGCAAGGCACGGTCGCACATCTCCAATACAAAGGAGGTAGGGGCGTGGGATCTCCTGCAGATTTATACATCTGCTGCTCTAGAAAAATCCCTATACACAGCTGTTTCATTCTGTTGGATTTTCTTACTTGAGTCTCGAAATTCTGTGCCAACCTCTCAATTTTTGTTCACCCAAAGGGTCGTACTCTCCTGAAATACGTTCTCATAGTCTCTACTCTACTCAACTTTGGTGGATGGTGCTGGTTCCAGTGTTTGCTTCTCGTTGGAGCTCTGTTAATGTGTGGTATCTTTTTCTAATGTCTGTCAAATGTATCCAAGCTCTACGATTCTTCGGTTTCACAGCAGTGTGCGAGACGTAGATGACCTCTTGCAGACCAGTGAACTTGAGCTGGTTGCATTTGCAATTGTGCTGTCTGCTGTAGACCTGGTCCCCTGGATGTAGCTGCGTGGGCTGAGTTGTTTTCGGTGTTGATTGGGTTCACTGAGGCCCTTTGATTTAGCTTTGTGGTTACCTGATGAGACAATAGGTTTGTGCATGTTGACATATTCTTAAGATATACCATAAATTCTGGCCCAAGGGTATCTGTGCTCCTGTGAGCATCTGTCAGTGTTCGTGCTGTAATCTCATTAAAGAACTTGTTTGCAAACTTTTTCTTAAATTGGATGATGGTAGAGAAATCTCAGGAAATGTGCTAATCCACATACATTTCCCAATGCTGCCAGCATGACAAACATATTGACCCATGTACTCTGGGAAGACACAGGCACAGTACACCCTGTCATATTTAGTTGGGATATGACAGAAGGAGTACACAATGTATCTCCTGAAGGGGGAGGACCAAACCTTCCCCATGCCATGGCCGCCTGATTAACTAAAAAAGGCTCCATAGATCTACCCTGACCTTTGTTTGGCCCTGCAGATGTTGATGGCGATTTGCATACCAATTAGAGGGTAATTCAAACAGGCCCAAATGGGGCCTTGCTGCAGAGGTTAACAAAGGAGACAGGAAACCCCAATGATCTTTAATTTGCAACTGTGTCAACCTGAAGCCAGCGCCCGCCCTCAGTATCGATGATAGTGAACTGTCATGTCCGGGACTGCGTGTTTAAAGTAGTCCACCTCATAGGGGGACCCCATTCATAATGTACACAAATGTGGTTTGCAGTAGCCAGAGAGCCTGGTCTCACCACAGCTTTAAGGGAGACCCGCCATTTTAATCAGGAACCAAAGAGAGAACCAATAACCATACAGACATTTTGATCCACAACAGAAAGGAAGATGGGTGGAACTTACTGTCACATATTTTCACCCCTTTACCTTTCCTGTTACAAAGCACTCTAGTTGTGACCTCAGCATACAGGAGATTGCTGGAGGGAACCCGAGGATTTGTTAAAAATGTGCCACAGTGATTGGTGTAGTGGCTGGAGGGTGCCACTACACCAATCACTGTGGCACATTTGGCTTTAAAGGAGGGCAGAGCCCCTGTTTTGGGAGATCATCTGAAGACTTTGCTAGGAGTAGCAAAACAAACTCATCATTGGACCCTGGCTGACGGTACAGTCTGCCTTATATCTTACACCAGTGAGGGAAGGCCAGGACCTCCAAAGAGGGAAGCAAGATCCATCCCCTAACCATCTCACGGGCAACAGAGGGAGATACCAAATCCAGAGGACTCTGCAGCTGCTCCAGAAACGGTACCCAGCCAGCACACAGCATGCCCTGCTAGGATCTACAGCAAACCTCCTAGGTAGAAAGTGCCAGAAGGTTTCTGAACGTGAACCCAAGGACAAGGCAGCTGCATCAGCTTTGAACCATCCACCTTAAAGGATGACACAAGCCCAGTGAACAATTTGGGAGAAGTGCCTCAACGAGCATCTAAACGATGTTCGGCTTAAAGGAGATTATCAAGCCAGTCGCGTTCCTTAAACTGCAACCGACTGCAACACTGACCGTTGTTACACCGTAGACACTTAAAGACATCTGAGATGTCTCAACCAATGCTTCAGAACCTCCAAGCAGCACTGAAAAAATTATACCTGACCCTGAGCTGACTTGTAGGCCAACCTGCAGCCGTTCATCCAGCTTTCACTCGATGCACTGTCTTGCCACCAGATACCCACAGCTGACTCCTGTCATGAACTCTGTAACCAAGAACACCTACAGCACAAGTTACGTTGTGTTTCTACCTGCCTGGTCCTTCCTGGAAAGCCCTAGAGATATTTTAGGAGCCATTGCTCCCTTTGTGCTGAAGCCAAGTAACCTGGAACTGTTGCGATTATTAACCCTACCGACTACCCTCCTGTCAGTATCTAGGGTGCATCGCTTTCCTTCTTTGAAATTTTCCATCCCCTGCATTCCTTTACAGTGTGGGCTGTATTTCGTAGTGTTGCTAGAACTGTCTGTTGTGATATAAATAAACTAAATATTTTCTAACAACCTTTTATCCCTTTTATCATTGGGAAATGATTGTATATTCGCTGTATTGCAACTAACCAGCGATCCACGACCTTTCAGAAATAAGTCTGCCACTTCATCCACATTACCAAAATTGGACAAGAAGGTCTATAAATTGCTTGTGTTTCCAATCTGTTTGGATCCCTTCTGGTGTAGCGTACGTGTGGGGCTGATTTATGGTTTAGAAACTGATATTCATCTCTTGACCTGGCTCGAAAGTTGATTTGTCACAGTCAGACCTCAGGACACTACATATTCCCCACCTTGGAAATACCTCTATGATGCAGATTTTGCATCAGTGTTCACATAAGGGCCAGCCTCAATCCATCGGGAAAATGGACATACAATGACTATCATATACTGGTTTCTACTGCACCTGTTCACCATGTTCATGAAGTTGACATGGAGGTACTTGAAAGGCCCTGATGGGTGAGGCAATGTAATGTCTTCATTGTTTATCTGGGGTGGAACATGTGGTCCATAGTGTAGTTGGTCACAAATGTATCCAAGTGTTCTACTAGGTTTGGTATGAACCATTCCTCACTGATATCAGCAGCAATGTGCTCCTTAGCTGTATGTGTTGGGTGGTGGAGTTGCTCTAAGGCAATGTTTAACAATTCCAGGGGCATCACTACTTTACCTGTGCTGTTTTGTCTCAAAACCATATCTTTGGGCGATAATGTACATCCTCGTTTCACCCATAATGCTTTCTCCTCAGCTGGGCTTATTCCTGCAACTCTATAATTTGCGCCATGGATACTGAGTTGTATAGTTCTGGTAATTGTTTCTATTGTACTGCTATGATAGGCATATTACTTTCCATGGGAAAGGGCATATAAGCTGCTTGTTTGGGGCTGTGTCTGCAGTTGCGTTTCCACCTGAAATTCAATCTTTTCCTCTGGTGTGCGGTGCTCACTTCACGATGGTTAAATGGAGAGGACAATTCAATGCACCTATGAATCTGGCTAATAGTGGGGCGTGTGAACTGGTAATCAATCTTATGTCCTGTACCCTCTCCTCTTCCATCTTGATAGGTGTGAATGGACTGTGGATGTTGCATAAGCTGTATCCGTGCATATTGTGATGTCATTGTCCGATGATGCTTCGAGTGCTTCTATGAGTGCAATACGTTCGACTTCATGTGCTGAAAAATGTGAAGGTAATCTTCTTTGCATTACTGTTTGGTATTCTTCTTTCTGATCTTTTGCATAACTTACCACTGTTGCACCTTTGCGCTTTTGACCACTCTCCTGATTTATCATTGACCTGTCTACATAAAGTGCTTCACCTGTTTCCAGTGCATCTTTATTCATCTGCTGTAGTCTTCTGATTCCCCCTCGTACACTGCACAGTCATGTACGTAATCTTGTGATTTCAACTGGTTTGGCTACAAATGAAGCTGGGTTTACACTGTGGCATCTCACTATGTTGATGGCTGGGTTGGACAATATGGTTTCATATTCAGATGCGCTTTGTGTTGTGACGATGGACTTGTTTCTTTCTAGTATGGTGAAAACTGCATGCTCAACTATGTTATTGGGGATCCCATTGTGTTGGTGGCAGATTTCTGTATTGCAAATGTGGCGGCTGCTAGAGCCTGTTCACATGGAAAATGACCTTGCATGACTAAATCCAAGAGCCCACTATAGTAGGCTAGTGCTGTGTGTTTCTGAGATGATTTCTGTATGAGGACTGCTATCATTACCTCTCCATTTGCATATGAAAACAAATATAATTGTTTGTTTTCATCTGGTGTTGCAAATACTCGGGCATTGTGTATGGCTGCTTTAAATCATCAAAACATTCTGTCATTTCTTCTGTTCATTAGAGGGGTCTTTTCTTTTTCTGTGCATCTTTTAGTACCTGTAGCAGGGGCCAGTCATATGTGGAATAATAAAAAATCCATGTCCTGCAGTAATTGCATAGCCCAAGAAATTGCTGCATCTCTTTTACAGTATTGGGCTGTGATGTGTTCCTGACTGCAGTAGCTCTGCCTAGTGTCATTCTTCTCCCTGCTGCTCATAGTATTTGCCCTAAGTACACTACTTCCTTTTGGCAATACTGTAATGTTTCTTTGACTGCTTTGTATTCTTTGTCTGCAAGGAGTTTTAGGAGTTGCATGGTGTATTCTCTGCACTTGTCACACATCGGGGTCTGAGTGACCCGCACTCCTCTTCTTCGCGCCCGGTGACACAAACTAAAGTTGTGACGCTTCGCCACAATATCTGGCGTTTTTTAGCCCCTTACTTCTCTCGTTGGCGGTTACCCTGGAGGTTGGGCTCAACAACATCAAAGGTATCGACAAATTAACCTTTGCCTACAACTCCCAGGAAACCTAAATTTGCGTGTAGTTCCGACTATGCAGAACGTGAGCTCTGACGGGATTACGGTGCTCCACCTCCTGAGTATATTAGGCTCTGCAGCGGTAAGGACGCTGCTTCTGATTAAAGTTGCAACCGGCATCCGAAGTTTCGTCTTCTGTGCCTTCCAACCTTCCCGTGTATCCATTCCTGAGAATTCTCAGTTACTTGACTTCCTGTGTACCGGACCTTTGCCTGTTCTACGGTTTGCTAATTTCCTGATCCTGAACTGTTTACCTGTGTACCAGACCTTTGCCTGTTCTACGGTTTGCTCATTTCCTGATCCTGAACTGTTTACCTGTGTACCGGACCTTTGCCTGTACTATGGATTTTGCTGCCTACTTACTGGATTGCCTTCCTTCTGTCCTAAATTATTTACCACCGCCTTTCTTCCCAGTTGACTTCAAGTACTGTGTATTGTACCTCCAATTTTCTTTTGTGGATTTACGTCCTCAAGTGCACGCAAGGACGCTTTGCTGATTTAACACAACCTCTTATTCTGAAAGTGCACACAGGGACGCTTTGCTGGATATTGTGCACCTACCCGTATCTAGTGTGCCCCTCGTGCCGCCCGGGTATAGCTTCCCTACTAACCTTCCTGTTTATTGTTTTGTACCTCCGTTGTTCTGGTTTAGGTTATTTCAACTCCTGTCCAATTCTTCTGGTAAGACTTCCTTCAATTCTATTCCTATCTGAATCTATTAATTTCTTACCCGAATCCAAAATAGTAGTTCATTTCTTTTCTGTACTTACAGGGAAATTCCAATTCTGTTCCTTTTCAAGGATAAGGGGAGCGGGTGACCCAGGTACTTTCTGCTTCTGAGAGGTTTTCTTCTTTTGGATGATCTTTGCTTTTTTTTCAAGTATTTACGAATTGTCCTTTTCTTTTTAGCTGGGTCCGTGGCGGTGTGTTCTCCCCGCTCTTTTGGGTGATCAGTCTCTCAGTTGTTAATTCAGTACAGCTGAGGGTCATATCATCAAAAATAGCTTATTCCCTCAACAGAGAGGGGGCTCAGGTGGAGGCTCCATCTCGAGCTCGTCAATCAACATCCAGTACTTCTCTCCTGGTCGCTTGCCTGAAGCACTCGCCGGCCGGTGAGTAACAAAATCAGAAGCCATGGATGAGACGGACCCTCTGAATGCTTTGGTTCGCTTGGTGTCCGAACTTCAAACTGATATGACGGCAGCGCATGGTGCATTGCATCACAGGATTGATAGTTTGCAGAGATTTCCAACTCCTCAAACTCTGGGCATAGATTCCTCCGGTGCTACGGCTTCAGGTTCTGGCGCCTCTACGGCTGCCGCCTCCGGGTTTTCCGCAAATCCTGTGCTCATGGCTACACAATTCCCGCTGGCCCCTCCGGAGCGTTTCACAGGTGATCCAAAAAGATACCGTACTTTCATTAATCAGTGTAAATTACATTTTCTTTGCCGCCCAACTGCTTTCCCCAATTCCACAACAAAGGCAACTTTTATTCTCTCTCATCTTGGGGGAACGGCAGCCGCTTGGGCTAATCCTCTACTCGAATCTAACAGTTACGTTCTATACGACTGTGACGCTCTTATCACAGCCATGAACAGGGTCTTTGAAACCTGCTACAAATCACAGGCCACAGACCTGGAATTCTTGAATCTACGCCAGGACACTTCCTCTCTGTTTACTTATCTTACTTGTTTCAACCAATTGGCGGCTGAAACAGATTGGCCTGAGGAGAAGAAGTCGGCAGTATTCTATAAAGGGCTGTCTGAAGAATTAAAAGACATCCTAGCCACTGTCCCCGTGGTTTCTACTGTTTTTGGGGAACTCTTAGATTTAGTTTTGCAGATAGACGCCAGAAGGGCCGAAAGAAAGGGGGAGCGTAAGCCACAAATACATTTAACTCCCACGGTTGACCCTGTACCAACACAATCTTCCGCTCCAGAGCCAATGCAAGTGGGGGCAGTGCGGGGCCCTCTAACCCCTACACAACGTGAGTATCGACGTTCTCACAATCTATGTATGTATTGCGGCTCGGCAGATCACCAGCTGAAAGACTGTACAAAGAAACCCAACAAGAAGGCGGGAAACGCCAAATCCCGGCGATAGACAGAGTCCCTATGCCGGGAATCTTATCTTTGTACTCTCATGGTACTGCCTCCGCCCCTGTCACCCTGCCGGTAGTATTTACTGCAACTGCTGACACTACCTTTTCATCTCTGGCTATCATCGATTCTGGGGCAACAGGGAATTATATGGACTATGATTACGCCGTCAATCACAAGGTTCCTATATTGAATAAGGCCCAACCAGAGGCGGTCCACGCAGTAGACGGCACTTCTCTGATTTCTGGAATGGTAACCCAAAACACGTCCCTTGTTTGTATGCAAACAGAAGACGGATATGTGGAAACTATCTCCTTTGATTTGATAAAAGCACCACAATTTCGGGTCATCTTGGGAGTTCCTTGGTTAAGTTATCACAACCCGGCCATTGATTGGGCTGAAAAAACCATCCAATTTCCTTCCTCGGTCTGTAATGAAAAATGTTTTCCGGACTCAAATGTGTGTCTGGTGTCTTCTTGTCAGGCATTGGCAGCTTCCAATGCATTTATCAGTGCTATTACCTCTACCAAGGAAGTTCATGTTCCCTCAGAATACAGTGACTTTCGGGGCGTCTTTGACAAAGGGGGCGCAGATGTTCTGCCCCCTCACAGACTCTACGATTGCCCTATTGATTTAGTGCCAGGGGCTAAGATACCAGCAGGAAGGGTGTATTCGCTTACACTGCCTGAAGACAAAGTACTTAAGGAATATATTGACAAGGCCTTGATCACTGGGTTCATCAGACCATCTAAGTCTCCTGCGGCATCTCCCCTCTTTTTTGTCCCTAAGAAAGAAGGCGATCTTCGGCCGTGCATTGATTACAGGGCCTTGAACGCTATAACTGTAAAAAATCAATACCCTCTTCCGCTGATATCTGTTCTTTTAGATCAGCTTGGTTCTTCGGCAATTTTCACTAAATTAGACCTTCGTGGTGCTTATAATCTTGTTCGAATACGAGAGGGGGATGAGTGGAAAACAGCCTTCAAGACCCGGTATGGACTGTTTGAGTACCTGGTGATGCCCTTTGGGCTATGTAATGCGTCTGCTACCTTCCAAGCATTCATGAATGATATTTTTCATGACTATCTGGACCAGTTTGTCATTGTCTACCTAGACGATATTTTGATATACTCTTCCTCAATGGAGGAAAACATTGACCATGTGCGTCTCGTGCTTCAGAGATTACGAGACAATCATTTATTTGTTAAAGCTGAAAAATGCGTCTTCAATTCTACTGAAGTAGAGTTCTTAGGGTACGATCTTACTAATCACGGCATTAGAATGAGCCGTTCTAAAGTCAGAGCAGTTCTCGAATGGCCTGTGCCTACTAACACCAAGGCATTACAATCCTTTTTGGGTTTTTCAAATTTTTACAGACGATTCATTCATTCGTTTTCGTCCATTTCAGCTCCTTTAACAGCATTGACCAGTTCTAAATGGGCCTTCCAATGGAGTCCAGAGGCGCAACAGTCCTTTGAAGCTTTGAAAGACGCCTTCTCGACTGCTCCAGTACTGCAATATCCAAATCTGCTCTTACCATATCTAGTGGAGGCTGATGCCTCAGGTTCCGCCATTGGAGCAGTACTGTCTCAACGTTGTCCCGATTCAGGTGAAATACATCCTGTCGCTTTTCATTCATGGAAGTTGACTCAATATGAACAAAACTACCCTATCACAGAAAGAGAGTTGTTGGCCATCAAGGATGCCTTTTCAGAATGGAGACATCATTTGCTGGGTGCGCGTCATCCTGTCACAGTCTTTTCAGACCATCGGAGTCTTCTTGCGTTTAAGTCCATGAAATGTCTTACTGCTAGACAAGCTCACTGGCACCTCTTCTTTTCACAGTTTAACTTCACCATTACTTATCGGCCAGCCCGATTCAATACCTGTGCTGACGCTTTGTCACGTTTGTCTTCTAATTCTGGTGGTAAAACTAACGACCACTCTCTCTTGCTACCCTGTAGAGTGGTCTGTGGTTGCACTCCTCAACCTCCACTACACTCCCTGATCTCTGAGTGGGTTTCTTCACACGCAAGGGAGTGTGAGGATCTCAACCTCGATATAGTGCAAGGTCTGCCTTACATCCAGGGCAGATTGTTTTTACCTCCTGGTGATGCGCGTTTACGTGCACTTGCTTGGTCTCATGATTCGCTTATGGCGGCACATCCGGGACAACAAAAGACTCTTGATTCTTTGCGCCGTTGGGCTTGGTGGCCTTCCATGTCAAGCGACGCAATTGATTACTTGGCCTCCTGTTCAGTATGTTCTCAGTCTAAAATCTCTAGATCTAAACCTGTGGGTTTATTGCAGCCTCTTCCAGTGCCACATAAACCATGGTACATGGATTTTATAGTCAACCTGCCGTCTGTGGGTGGCTTTGATACAATTTGGGTTGTCATTGATTATTTCACTAAAATGGCACTCTTCATTCCTTGTTCCGGGCTGCCTTCTGCTCCTATATTGGCCTCCATGTTTTTGAAACAGGTTTTTCGATTCTTTGGGCTTCCTTCCATTGTTGTTTCGGACCGAGGTCCTCAGTTTACGTCCCGCTTCTGGAGGGCATTGACATCATCCCTTGGTGTTGATGACAGGTTCAGTTCGGCCTATCACCCACAGACGGATGGACAAACCGAAAGGCTCCATGCAACTCTTGAACAATACCTACGTTGTCTTTGTCTTCATTTCCAGTCATCATGGTTGGCGATGTTGCCATCCGCCGAATTCGCCTATAACAACACGCGACATTCGGCTTCTGGTGTTTCTCCTTTCTTTGCTTTGTATGGCTACAATCCTCGGTCTCTGCCCATAGATCCTACACTCCCTATTGACAACCCGGCTGCACAAGCTTGTAGTCGGGATCTCAAATCTGTTCGTAAATCTGTTCTGGAACATCTCCTCCATGCTCAGGTTAAGGCAAAAAAGTATGCGGATCAGCATAGGATTCCTGCTCCTAGTTGTAAAGTGGGTACAAAAGTTTGGTTGTCCACTCGTAACTTGAAGATCCCTGGAAAACGCTTGCTTCTTCCCAAGTTCGTGGGTCCGTATGCCATCACTGAAGTGATCAGTCCAGCTGCGGTCCGGCTCTCTTTACCTTCTTCTTGGAAAGTGCATCCGCTTTTTCATGTTTCCTTGGTCAAGCCTTGTCCACCTTCTACTCGTTTTCCTGCTCGTCCTCCTCCGATTAGGGTGGATGGCGATGTCGAATACAAGGTGGCGGATATCCTGGATTCCCAACTGCGCAGGGGTCGTCCGTACTACCTCGTTGATTGGAAGGGATACGGCCCGGAGGATAGATCTTGGGAACCGTTGGTGAACATACGAGCTCCGTTGCTTCTGCGCCGATTTCATGCCTGCAAGGGGTTGGCGCTGCCTTTGGGGGTGGATGCTGTCACACATCGGGGACTGAGTGACCCACGCTCCTCTTCTTCGCGCCCAGTGACACAAACTAAAGTTGTGACTCTTCGCCACAATATCTGGCGTTTTTCAGCCCCTTACTTCTCTCGTTGGCGGTTACCCTGGAGGTTGGGCTCAACAACATCAAAGTTATCAACAAATTAGCCTTTGCCTACAACTCCCAGGAAACCTAAATTTGTGTGTAGTTCCGACTATGCGGAACGTGATCTCTGACAGGATTACGGCGCTCCGCCTCTTGAGTATATTAGGCTCTGCAGCGGTAAGGACGCTGCTTCTGATTAAAGTTGCAACCGGCATCCAAAGTTTCGTCTTCTGTGCCTTCCAACCTTTCCGTGTATCCATTCCTGAGAATTCTCAATTACTTGACTTCCTGTGTACCGGACTTTTGCCTGTTCTACGGTTTGCTCATTTCCTGATCCTGAACTGTCTACCTGTGTACCAGACCTTTGCCTGTTCTACGGTTTGCTCATTTCCTGATCCTGAACTGTTTACCTGTGTACCGGACCTTTGCCTGTTCTACGGATTTTGCTGCCTACTTACTGGATTGCCTTCTTCTGTCCTAAATTATTTACCACCGCCTTTCTTCCCAGTTGACTTCAAGTACTGTGTATTGTACCTCCAGTTTTCTTTTGTGGATTTACGTCCTCAAGTGCACGCAAGGACGCTTTGCTGATTTAACACAACCTCTTATTCTGAAAGTGCACACAGGGACACTTTGCTGGATATTGTGCACCTACCCGTATCTAGTGCGCCCCTCGTGCTGCCCGGGTATAGCTTCCCTACTAACCTTCCTGTTGATTGTTTTGTACCTCCGGTGTTTTAGTTTAGGTTATTTCAACTCCTGTCCAATTCTTCTGGTAAGACTTCCTTCAATTCTATTCCTATCTGAATCTATTCATTTCTTACCCGAATCCAAAATAGTAGTTAATTTCTTTTCTGTACTTACAGGGAAATTCCAATTCTGTTCCTTTTCAATGATAAGGGGAGTGGGTGACCCAGGTACTTTCTGCTTCTGAGAGGTTTTCTTCCTTTGGATGATCTTTGCTTTTTTTTCAAGTATTTACCAATTGTCCTTTTCTTTTTAGCTGGGTCCGTGGTGGTGTGTTCTCCCCGCTCTTTTGGGTGATCAGTCTCTCAGTTGGTAATTCAGTACGGCTGAGGGTCATATCATCAAAAATAGCTTATTCCCTCAACAGAGAGGAGGCTTAGGTGGAGGCTCCATCTCGAGTTCTTCAATCAACATCCAGTACTTCTCTCCTGGTCGCTTGCCTGAAGCACTCGCCGGCCGGTGAGTAACAGCACTGCTCTTCTGTGGTGCTTAAAAATTAGTAAATCTATGTATTGCAGCGCTGTGCTTGGCATCTGCATGTTTCCTGGGTCCACCGGGAGGACCCTGTTGAAGACACTTGGTAGCTCAAAGTACCCCTGTGGTAAATGAGTATGTTGGTACTTAAGGCCATGGTATGAAAACGCAGTAAGGTACTGGGAATCTCGGTGCAAGGGCACATAGGATATTTACAAGGTAATTCATGGAAATTCGCACAAAAGTGGCACAGGCGGCTGGCGCACAGTGTTCCCCTGTGATAGCCTGCGCCAGCCGCGTGCGATAAAATCCATTTCAGCGCACAGCGTATTCATGGATTTTAGCCTCCAAAACCAGCCGTGGCACAGAGTGGCGCAGCGACCCTGCAGCAGCTCCAGTTATGCCCCCAAGAACGCCCTCGCGCAAGGAAAAGGCATCAAAATCCCCAATCCAGCGCAAAGGTCTGCGACAACCCAAAACCAGTTTACCGGACTGCCAAACAGCTAACGCCAAGCGGGGAACGTGTATTACGGGTTTCGCGGTAACTTCCACACGCGAAAGGTCCTGTGCGAGTGGGTACGTGTATAACTGGGGTTCGCGTGAAGTTTCACACGCGATTGGCCTGGGTACGTTTATTTCAGGGGTGCGCGGGAGGTTTTACACGCAATTGGGCTGGGTACGTGTATTTCAGGGGTGCGCGGGAAGTTTGACATGCGATCGGGCCTGGGGGAGTGGTGTACCTGTATTCTAGGGGTGCGTGGGTGTTTTCACATGCGATTGGCCTGGGTATGTGTATTTCAGGGGTGCGCGGGAAGTTTCACATGCGATTTCAGCAGGGTACGTGTATTACTAGGGTGTGCGGGAAGTTTCACACGCGATTTCAGCAGGGTACGTGTATTACTGGGGTGCGCAGGAAGTTTCACACGCAATTTCAGCAGGGTATGTGTATTACTGGGGTGCGCGGGAAGTTTCACACGCGATTTCAGCAGGGTACGTGTATTACTGGGGTGCGCGGGAAGTTTCACACGAGATTTCAGCAGGGTACGTGTATTTTGGGGGTGCCGGGGAGTCCTACACGTGATTTGGCAGTGTGGGTCCTCCCAGGTGTTCCCTGTACACCCTCCACGGCCCAAGCAGGCAGCCCACACCACAGGGGACTACCCTGCATCCCTGGTCATGTCCCGCAGGCAGCCCACCCAACATGGGCATGCCCCCCAGCAAAGGCACATGTCTCCTTGTGCTACTGATCACCAACTCATGTCCCCTTGCACCTCCACCCCCCAGCATTGCGGGCACCTGGCAGCAGGCCCCCACTCATGTCCCACTCATGTCCCCCTGTACCCCCACCCCCCAGCATTGTGGGGCACCTGCCAGCAGGCCCCCACTCATGTCCCACTCATGTCCCCCTGCACTCCCACCCCCCAGCATTGTGGGGCACCTGCCAGCAGGCCCCCACTCATGTCCCGCAGCCAACACGTCATCACAATCTAGATCCCTGGCCCTTATGGGCAGCCTCTACATGCCAAACACCCACCCAAGTATTGCATCCACCCACTTAGAAATGCCAATTACATGATACAACCCCAATGGCAAGTATGTAAATGAACACATGTCCCTCACATACACACAATGGGTGTAAGTGAATGTCAAAATCCATATCATGATATGCATGAAACCAATGAGATGATACTACACATTGAAGTTGATGAAAGAAATGTATTAAAAGCAACATAAATGGAATTAAAAATAAACAAACGACAATGGGAATTAAAAACCAAATGCAGCATGTCCGTAAAATAATGAAAAACCACAAATCATAATCCAAAGGAAAGGTGTCCAAAGTCACAGTTCAAAAAAGTAAATCCAAGGGAAAAACAAAACCGAAAACCATTGCTCCATGGGTAAATCCAAAAAAAACCCCTAAAATCCAACAGTCAACTATATACAGATAAACAATCCAGGGTCCATGATCCCAACTGAAGAAATGAAACCTATCTAATAATACTACCTAATAAAAAAACTATATACAAAAATGTGGTCCATTGTCCAAAAGGTCCAAAATAAATAAAAAAGCAAAGGAAACCTAACACTAACTACATAACTATTTACAAGGGCAGCGGACTAGTCCGACGGCTCACTGGTTGTTGTCATGGGCCAGGGCATCATCAAACTCCTGTTCAATGGCTTGGAGGCGGGCATGTTCCCTGGCCCCGAGGTCCCGCAGGGATAATGCAGTGTTCAGCTCCAACTCCCTGCATATACCCTCGAGGCACTCAGCCCGCCTCAGCGCCCTCCGCATGGAGTTCTCCGCCCTGACCATTGTGAGCCGTTCCTCCTCTGCCCGCTGCCGCTCCGCACCTATCTGCTGGCCCAACCACTCCCACACGGAAATCACTCCCATTGCAGGGTTCTCCTGCCCTCCGGCCGATGCCTGCCCGCCTGATGTTGATGGCCTCGAGCCATGATGCCTCCCACGTCGAGCCTGCCACTGCCTCCGACCGAACTGCCTGTGCCAGCACGACGGCATCCAGGCTGATGGAATCCACCGACGCCGTCGTGCACGTGCCCTGCCCGATGATGCCGTCACATCCTCCATCTGCTGGGGTCCAGTTGCTGGTGTGTCAACCCCTGCTGGACCTCCGACTCCCGACTGTGGCAGGGATGGGATCCCCACCGAGTTGGCTGCGTTGGTCGGGGCAGGTCCACAGGGGGCCCTGGTGGCATCTGGGCCGGAAGACGGCATGGAGAACGACTGGCGCATAGCCTCCACAGAGGAGGAGAGGGTCGCCAGAGTGCCCGACACATGTACGAAACCCCCGACCACAGCCGCTCCCAACTGGGCCACGTTGGCACAGTGCTCTTCGTGATGACGTGCGTGCTCCCCCCGGGAAGCACGCACCTCATCACGAATGACACCCGTGCGCAACACGACACCAATCAGGACCTTCTCCATACGGCCAGGGGTCTCCTCGTCCGCAGGTGGAGGGGAGTCAGATGACATGGACATCCCCCCTACCTGCGGATGGGTCTGGGATGGGGCATCCCTGCTGGTGCATGGTGGTGCAGTCACAGTGTCAGGGACAGTGACATGCACAGGCACCTCCACGGTGACCTGTGCTGCCTCCTGCCCCTGCCCCTGGACTGCACCACTTGCACCAGCAGGGATGCCCCCTCCAGGCCCCATGTGCGGCTCAGTAGCGGCCTCCTCCTCCTCTGTGGAAACCACCAACCTGGATGGCTCCACCCCGTCTTCCGCCGTTGCAAGCCCCTGTGGGGGCTCACCCACCTCTTCCACTGCAGCCGTGGGGGCATCCCTGCCGCTTTGCTCCACAGCGCCGTCTCCGCCCTCTTCTTCACTTTGCGCTGTGTAGAGGGAGACATAGAACACGAGCATCAGGGTACTGTACAATGGTCCCCTAGACAGGAAGCAATAGCAGATGAGTGGCACTGTCAAAGATCACTTCCATCATGTCCCTCCACAACACATGGGTCAGTGCAGGCAAAACACATGCAGTAACAGGCATGGCACATGCTATGGACATTAGCAAACATGTCCAAGGGACTCTTGAAACATACAATGTTGTTTTTGAACTCACATGCATCATGGGTCATGCCTATCACATGCACACACTTCACCGTACTTTCATCCATCTGGACTCGTACACCCTAGACACAGTGGATGCAAGGATAACTAGGCTGCATCAGTGATTCAGAACATTGTCACAGACATGTGTCATGCATCCATGGCATTCACAAGTCACAGACACGCAAGTCAGACACACAGACATGGACACCATACATGTACATGGCATCAGCACCCATCCCTCAACCTCACCCATGTCCAGGAACAGAGACTGGCATGCTCTCATGTGTCCATTCCGCATAGGGCTCCCCATGTTGCATTTAAACACATACACCAACCGTGTGCTTCACACATTACTGGTCTCACATGCATGACCATGATGTCCCTGCACACACACACGCGGACATGGCCTATGTCACACATACAGGCAAGTATCAGACAACCAGCTCACTGCAACATGCCCTGTCTCACACAGCAATGCTTGGCCACTTACCGCTCGACTCCAGACGTGTCTGTCTCTCAAGGATCTGGGCATGGAGCGTTGGCCGTACGCATTCCAAGACCCTCAGCTGGATGGTACTCATGCTGCCCCGGCCCCCCTCCACGAGGCACCGGCCTTCATGAGGGTCCTGGACCTCAAGTCCTCCCAGCGCTTCTTGACTTGCTTGATGTTGCAGGTTGCCACCCCCTCCGCGTTGATGGCAACCACAAAGTCGTCCCAGATACTGTCCCGTCCTTCTTTGTCGGCGCGTGATGATCCAAAGAGGGCATCATAATGCCCCAGGACAAGCTCCACCAGGACACCAACTTCCTTCTGACTGAAGCTGGTGGCCCTCTGCCCCTCTGGCTGGGGGTCACCAGTGGTCTCGGATGGTGTTTGCCCCGACATGGCGACCCCCAAGGCAGGCGTGGGTGGGCAACTGGGTCCTGGGGCTGGGCTGTGGAGCGATGGTATCCCAGTCGGGAGTCTTCTGTTTCAGCAGGGGTGGACACAGCAACTGGACCCCTGCAGATGGCTGATGTGCAGGCACCAAATGGCAAGGCACGGTGGCAGCAGGCAGGCAGGGAGGTAGGCAGCAGCACATGGCTTGTGGGAGGCTGCTCGAGGCTCTGGGGGGCAGTAATTCGGCCTTTTGGGCAGGAGCGTGGTCTTCCGTGTGCTTACGTGTGGCCAGCTTGATACGGAGTGATTTGGCATGTGAAAATTCTGCACGTCAGTGTGTAATTCGAGGAAAGGCCCTTAGCGCGTAAGCGCGTCAGCACACGTACGCAAATTCATTGGCCCAAAGGCGCCCAGCGTGTAGGCGCGTCTATGACGTTACGCGCACATGCGTTTTCCATGGCGCGTAGAAAAAATAAGTACGCCAGAGTGTCATAGCGTGTAATTGGTGGAAAGGGCCTGAGCGCGTATGCGCGTCTGTGATGTGCATGCACTGGAGTTTCCCTGTACACGGGTGCATGTTACACGTCCAATGACTGCACGTCAGAGTGTCAGCTCGTGTAATTGGAGGATAGGGCCTTAGCGCGTACACGCGGAAGTGACGCTGGACGTGTGGGCATGTTTAAAAGGTACGTGTAGAACGCCATTTCCTTGTACGTGCTTTTCGTGGAGAGCGAGTGGGTGAAATCTGTACTTCTTGTCGGTTCACACGCGATTTACTTCACAGTTCGTACTCCCTGTTACCTCTGACAGCTTTTCTCTTTTTGTCTTTTTCCTGGCCTGTTTCCTTAAACAGCGTTCACTTCTTCTGTTGTTCTGTCTCCTCAGACAGAGTGCAATTCTTCTTTTGGCGGGGGTGTTGCCAACGCGCACACGCGCGTCTTTTTCACGCTATTTTTCCAGGCAGACGGTGAGTCGCGCACGTATTTAACATCTGTGCTTGCCCCGTGTGTCGCGTACCCCTTCAGAGGTCATTCTAGGCTGGGTGTGACACGCATACGTTCATTTTTGTGTTTCTGGGTGCCACAGCGTAGTGCAGGTTTATTTTTCCACGCACGTGGTCTAGGAGGGGTTGCATGCACATTATCTCCCTTTTTTGGGGTTCCTGTGCATTGCGTGACCCGTCATCTTCCCCCAGGGGTCACATACAGCCTTGCTAGAGCACTAGGGTACGAATTCCATCTAGTACCCCACCCCTTTGACCCCCAATTGCCCAGGACAATAGTTTACTACAACTCCCATACGCACAACAACATCAGTGCCATGGTTGGGAGACGAGCATGCGGTAAGGGTGGCAAAGGTGGCCGAGCCTCAAGAGGTGGGCGTGGTGGATACGGTAGGGGACGTGGCCGGGACTTGCAGGGTGCCCCTAGCCCCCCATGTGTGGGTGACCAGTCAGGAACACCCATGCCCCCCCCTGGTTGAGGGTAACGTGGCTGACACCATCCCTGCTCAGCCCTTGTTCGACAGCCCATTGTGGCACCAGACCTGGCACAGGGTGACTCCATGGCTGACTTCCAGGTCAGCAGGTCTAGGCCACGTGTGGCGGTGCACGTTGGTGTCACCAGGCCACGTGGATCAGGGGCAGCTATGTCGTCTGCTGCCCCGAGTAGGCAGGGTGGGGAGGCTGCAGGGGCAGCTGCGGCTCCATCCACCCCAGCTCTGAGTCTCCCAGCCAGGACAGTGTCAGTCCCAGTCCATCCTGCTGACGTTCCCCCTGATTACATCAAACTTCAGCTAATGCCTGCACCAAGTCCCATGGTGAGTGTTCATTCCCACACTCCTAGTCCACAGTCCACCGGGGCTCCTGCCCCTAGTGTCCAGAGCGGCGTAGGACACTCAGGATCCCCACCACCTTCCAAGCGGAAGAGGAAGGGTGCTCGTCCAGTACAGGCTGATGCCCCAGACATGGCTACACAGTCCGGCCCGCCAAGGAAGCCCAGCTTCAATCAGGCCGAACTTGATGCACTTGTGGAGTATGTGTCCGCACATGACAGCGAAATGGTGATTACTGCAGGATGCAAGACCACACCTGCACAACGTCTGGCACACTGGCAGACCATCGCGGACATCATAAGTGCCCTTGGATTCGTGAGGCGCACAGCTAATGATTGCTACAAGCGCTGGAATGACCTGAAGCACAGGGCAAAGAAAAAGCTGGCTTCAAGTCATGCCGCTACTCTAGTGACTGGAGGTGGGTCTCCAGCAGAGGACATTGAACTCACTCCACATGAGTATGTTGCTGGGACCTACATCACGGAGGGACAGATCCAAGGCATGGGAGACCTGCCAGATTACGAGGCATTGTCCGGTGAGTGCACATGCATGTGTGTGTCATCCATGTGCATGGTGTGTGTGTGAGGGCTTCTGATTGAGTGCCAGGTGAGGGTGTGTGTGCCTGAGTGGTTTGGGTCACCCATGTGCTTCATCCAATACATTCTGCGCACCAGGATTTGGGTATTGCAGTATCCCTTCTGGCAACAGTAGACATTTAGCCCAACCTCACGCCAGTTGCCCTTGAAGTGTCATCTTGCCACAACATTGTTGCGTATTATTCTGTGTTCATTCAGGCTGATTGTTTGCATTCCACCACTTTCACTGGGCATTTCTCAGTCCTATTGTCACATGTGTGACATGGCTATGGTACATGCCATCTGTGTGATGGCATGTGTCATGTATGTGTATTGGACATGCCAATCACAGGCCAATGTGTGATGGCACTACTAGCAAGCATGCAGCAAATGTGTTGGTCTTCCATCTTGGTGTCATCATGTGTGCCATTTGCCTCCCCTTCATACGCAGTGACGGTGCATACATGGGAAGGTTATAGTCATGTGCGACATGTGTCAATGAAGAACTGGTTCTGTTGCCTCTCAGCCCTAATTGTGTGCCATGGTGCTAATGCCTGTTCCCATTTCTTTTCTTTCATGTCTTTGCAGGGGATGACGCACTTGATACTGCTGGGGTTGTGGAGATGGTGCAGACCCAGGAGGGGTCTCAGGCCTGACCGGGCACCAGTGAGGGATGTGGTGTGGTGGTGGGTGAGAACCCACACTTGCTACAGACCATTCTCTCAAGGGGTGTCTCTGGGTGCACCTCCCCCGAGCTCTATTCCGGTGTCGATTCGGATGATGAGAACTATGTGCCGTTGCAGGTAAGTGTTTCTGGGAGGGATTCTGTACTGTCCAACCCACCTGCACCAGGGGTAGAACCCTCAATGGGGATGTCAGTGTTGGTAGGTCCGCCTTTGATGGTTACGGATGCAGGGTCACACTCTGCAACATCTGATCCTGTTCCTGGGCCAGCAGATCAAAGGGGGAATGCAGTCCTGCAGCCTCAGGCAGTGCCGGCACAGCAAGGCGCAGTTCGCCTTGCCCCAGACAGGTGTGGTACCCGCCGAGGCGGTGGCCGTACGCCACCTGGCAATACCGCATGGGAGCAATCCATATACGGTATGGCAAACCAACAGGCAGCATCATCTGAGATGATGGCTCAGGCCATGGATAGGGTGGCCACTTCCATTGTCCCCCAAGAAAGGCTGATGGAACAACTACAGCAGGCAACAGGCTCCATTTGCCAGTCACACAGGGAGGACATGTTGGCGTCCAACAGGGACAGAAGGGCGGCACTGGAGACTCTGCGGGAAGCCATTTCTATTGAGTCCCAGGGCCACAGGGAAGCCCTGAGGGTGGAACTCCGTCAGCTCAGGGTGACTCTTGTTAAGCTTGAGGCTTCAACTGACACGAGGACAGAACAGCAACTGGAGCGGCTCACACGTACGCTCTCAGCTGAGATGCAGGCAACTCGGGAGGAGGTCCGGGCATCCCGTGAGTTGTTGCATGGGGACCTCCGCACGATTATCCTCCAGAACCAGACCTTCCACACCCGCATGCTTGCTGCCATGGAGGACCAGACTAGGGCTTTGCGTGGGCAGCCTCCCATAGTACCACCACCTCCTGATGCAGCTGCAGAGGGTGAGGAGAGCGACAGCAGGGATTCTCTCACAATAGGGTAGCCGTGCAGGCCATGAGCCCATGGAGGTGTTTTTTTCCCAGAATCCACACAGGTGGGTTTTGGTGTGCACCCTGTCCTCGGACCTCCTGGGTGGCCTCCCCCACCACCCTGGCCATTACATGGCCATTTTTGATTTTTGATTTTTGATTTTAGATTTTTTTTACAGTGTGTTGCCTTGTGTGGCTCCCATGGGCATACGCTGGATTGTGGCTGGGCACAAGCAAGCTTGCCATGAATTTGGGTTAGATGCTTGGGTTTGTGTGACACACACCCCTCCTGCTTCCTGTTTCCATGAGCTTGCAAAGGGTGTGCCCAAGTGACATTGAATTACACAGTGACGTTGGACTCCCATTTGATGTGTGGGCAGTCTGCAGTCAATACTGTGTATACATTCCTAGTGCATATTGTTGTTGTATTGTACACTGCATGGTGTATTGATATGTGCCTCTGCATCCATCTCATCCTCCTAATTTGCAGGTCCATTCCTCATGTCTTCACAAGGCGGTCTACTTTGGAAATGAAGTCCATGTTGTAAGCAGTGCACCTACACTTTTGCGTGGCGCTAACACTGTACAGTTGGAAGTGGTCGAAGTGCTGGCATTATCAGGTAGTGAGACTACCAATTTTCTAAATCCATACTGTCATGTTTATGGTAGGTTTGAGGTTGTGTAGGTGATTTGTATTATTGCAAAATATTTGGTAATGTGTGTTGTTGGTCCTGCATTACTGTGGGCATTTCATGTGTTGCCAGTTTCCATAAGGGACACTGTACTTTGTGACACTTGTGTCATGTTGTGGGGATTACTTTGTTTGCTCTCACATAGCATGACATGCCATGGTGTGTTGTGTGGCGGTGCCGGGGAGGGGTTGGGTGACATGGCACTGTTCCCATGTTGTATTTTGCAAGTGCGTATTAATTTTTGCTGCATATAAGTGTGTCTTTTGATGACACTGCATTGGTGGTGTTTGTGTAGGTAGGGATGCACACATTGTGACACTTCCAGGTGAACAATCTCATGCTGGTATGGTTCTGACAGTTGACTGTCCCTTCATTCATCATAATTGTCGGATTGAGTCATCATTGATTGTCAGATGGTATGTGCCAGGGCTGTGTGCACTCCACAGGGGTGTGATTTCTATGTGAAGTAATTAGCCACCAGCTGCGTACGGGCTGCCTCACCCTGTGCCCTTTCCCCTCCCATGCGCAGCAGGCGTGCATGTGGTTGGGGATGTGGGGGCACCACCATGTCCACAGCCAGGCCCCGGCGTGTTGCAACATTGTGCAGGACACATGCTGCCACTGTGATCCTGCACACTACTGGGGGAGCGTATAACAGCTGCCCGCCAGAACAGTCAAGGGAGCGAAAGCGTGACTTGAGCACTCCGAATGTGCGCTCCACTATGCCCCGGGTTGCAATATGGGCTGTGTTGTATCTTACCTCGGGAGGCGTGATGGAGTTCAAAATTGGTGTCATCATGTGGGTGCTCAGAGGGTAGGCACTGTCCCCTGGGGAGGTGGTGATGGGTATCATTAGTGGGGTAGTGACATTACTCTGTATCTGACATGCATGCGTGTGCTGTGGCATTTATACTCACCAAGCAGCCATGCATCGCCATGCCGCCCAGCTTCCATGTCCCGGTTTAGGGTTGACATCCTGTAAATGAAGCAGTCGTGGGTGGACCCTGGATAGTTGGCATATACTGAGGTGATGATTCCCTTGGCATCACATACTACCTGGACGTTGATGGAATGCCAGTGCTTGCGGTTTCTATAGATGTGCTCAGATGCCCTGGGGGGACGTAGAGCCACATGGGTGCAATCAATGGCACCTAGCACTTTGGGGAATTGTGCCACCCCGTAGAAATCCTGGATGACAGCTTGCCTTTCTGCAGGTGTTCTGGGCGGGTATATGTGCCTGCGGACTGATGGGCGTGCAGTGATGATGGCCAACACCTGGTGTAGGCACCTTGACTACGTGGCCTGTGACACCCCCCCCACTATGGCACTTGTCCGCTGAAATGATCCGGTAGCCAAGAAGTGCAGTACATTGAGGACCTTCTCTAGGGGGCTGAGTGCTTGGGAGCACAGGGTGGGTGATGTGAGGTCATCCTCCCACTCACTGACCAGGTCGAGTATTATGTGAGGTGGAAACCTGTACCTCCCATACAGCTGGTCATCAGGCATACCAAAAAGGCTGGTTCTGGGTGTAAAGATTCTGGCCCTGACTATCCTCCTCCTCCTCCTGCGGTATCCCACGGCCACTGCTGCTAGGAACGGTATATTCATCCTGGTGTCTGAGCTTGTTTGTTGTTTGCGCACACTTTTATGCTGCGCGGCTCAACGTACGCCTGCTTCCTGCGAGTCGACGTGCGCCTGCTTCATGCTGGCGTACGTGTTTCCGGATTGGACCGTCTTTTTTGGCGCGTTGTAGGCGACCGTGTAAATCTTCCCACTCGCCCCAGGAATACACGTAACACGCTCTCCCAGGCCCAGTCGCGTGTACATCTTCCCGCCCACCCCAGGAATACACGTACCCTGCTGATATCGCGTGTGGAAGTTCACGCAAACCCATAATACACGTACCCTGCTGTAATCGCGTGTAAAACTACCCGCGCACCCCTGAAATACACGTACCCAGGCCAATCGCACTGCTGGGGGTTGGGGGTGCTGGGAGACATGAGTGGGGGCCTGGTGGAGGGTGCCCCTGACTGCTGGGGGGTGGGGGTGCAGGGGGACATGAGTGGGGGCCTGTTGGAGGGTGCCCCTGACTGCTGGGGGGTGGGGTGCAGGGGGACATGAGTTGGACATGAGTGGGGGCCTGCTGGCAGGTGCCCCTGGATGCTGGGGGGTGGGGGTGAGGGGGACATGAGTGGGGGCCTGGTGGATGGTGCCCCTGGATGCAGGGGTGTGTGGGGGTGCTGGGAGACATGAGGGGGGGCCTGGTGGAGGGTGCCCCTGGATGCTGGGGGGTGGGGGTGCTGGGAGACAAGAGTGGGGGCCTGGTGGAGGGTACCCCTGGATGCTGGGGGGTGGGTGTGCTGGGAGACATGACTGCTGGATTCGCGTGTGGAACTTCCCGTGCACCCGAAGTGCACGTACCCTGCTGCAATCACGTGTAGAACTTCACGCGCACCCCGAAATACACGTGCACTGCTGATATCGCGTTTGGAAGTTCACGCGAACCCCGTAATACACGTACCCTGCTGATGTCGCATGTGGAAGTTCACGCAAACCCCCTAATACACGTATCCTGCTGATATCGCGTGTGGAAGTTCACGCGAACCCGTAATGCACGTACCATGCTGTAATCGCGTGTAAAACTACCCGCGCACCCCTGAAATACACGTACCCAGGCCAATGACACTGCTGGGGGTGGGGGTGCTGGGAGACATGAGTGGGGGCCTGGTGGAGGGTGCCCCTGACTGCTGGGGGGTGGGGGTGCAGGGGGACATGAGTTGGACATGAGTGGGGGCCTGCTGGCAGGTGCCCCTGGATGCTGGGGGGTGGGGGCGCAGGGGGACATGAGTGGGGGCCTGGTGGAGGGTGCCCCTGACTGCTGTGGGTGCGGGTGCAGGGAGACATGAGTTGGACATGAGTGTGTGCCTGGTGGAGGGTGCCCCTGGATGCTGGGGGGTGGGGGTGCAGGGGGACATGAGTTGGGGCCTGGTGGAGGGTGCCCCTGGATGCTGGGGGTGGAGGTGCAGGGGGACATGAGTGGGGGCCTGGTGGAGGGTGCCCCTGGATGCTGGCGGGTGGGGGTGCAGGGGGACATGAGTTGGACATGAGTGGGGGCCTGGTGGAGGGTGCCCCTGGATGCTGGGGGGTGGGGGTGCTGGGAGACATGAGTGGGGGCCTGGTGGAGGGTGACCCTGACTGCTGGGGGTGGGGGTGCAGGGAGACATGAGTTGGACATGGTTGGGGGACTGGTGGAGGGTGCCCCTGACTGCTGGGGGGTGGGGGTGCAGGGGGACATGAGTTGGACATGAGTGGGGGCCTGCTGGCAGGTGCCCCTGGATGCTGGGGGGTGGGGGCGCAGGGGGACATGAGTGGGGGCCTGGTGGAGGGTGCCCCTGACTGCTGTGGGTGCGGGTGCAGGGAGACATGAGTTGGACATGAGTGTGTGCCTGGTGGAGGGTGCCCCTGGATGCTGGGGGGTGGGGGTGCAGGGGGACATGAGTTGGGGCCTGGTGGAGGGTGCCCCTGGATGCTGGGGGGTGGAGGTGCAGGGGGACATGAGTGGGGGCCTGGTGGAGGGTGCCCCTGGATGCTGGCGGGTGGGGGTGCAGGGGGACATGAGTTGGACATGAGTGGGGGCCTGGTGGAGGGTGCCCCTGGATGCTGGGGGGTGGGGGTGCTGGGAGACATGAGTGGGGGCCTGGTGGAGGGTGACCCTGACTGCTGGGGTGGGGGTGCAGGGAGACATGAGTTGGACATGGTTGGGGGCCTGGTGGAGGGTGCCCCTGACTGCTGGGGGGTGGGGGTTCAGGGGGACATGAGTGGGGGCCTGCTGGCAGGTGCCCCTGGATGCTGGGGGGTGGGGGTGCAGGGGGACATGAGTGGGGGCCTGGTGGAGGGTGCCCCTGGATGCTGGGGGGTGGGGGGGCTGGGAGACATGAGTGGGGGCCTGGTGGAGGGTGCCCCTGGATGCTGGGGGGGTGGGGGTGCTGGGAGACATGAGTGGGGGCCTGGTGGAGGGTGCCCCTGGATGCTGGGGGGTGGGGGTGCTGGGAGACATGAGTGGGGGCCTGGTGGAGGGTGCCCCTGGATGCTGGGGGTGGGCCTGCTGGGAGACATGAGTGGGGGCCTGGTGGAGGGTGCCCCTGACTGCTGGGGGGTGGGGGTGCAGGGAGACATGAGTTGGACATGAGTGGGGGCCTGGTGGAGGGTGCCCCTGACTGCTGGGGGGTGGGGGTGCTGGGAGACATGCGTTGGTGGGCAGTAGTGCAAGGTGACATGTGGGTTGGCTGGGGGGCATGGCCTGGTGGATGGGCTGCCTGCGGGACATGTGCAGGGGTGCAGGGTAGTCCCCTATGGTGTGGGCTGCCTGCAGGGGCCGTGGAGGGTGTAGAGGGAACACCTGGGAGAACCCACACGGCCAATTCACGTGTAGTACTCCCCGGCACACCTGAAATACACGTAGGCTGCTGGATTCGCGTGTGGAACATCCCGTGCACCCGATGTGCACGTACCCTGCTGAAATCGCGTGTGGAACTTCACGCGCACCCCGAAATACACGTACCCTGCTGATATCGCGTGTGGAAGTTCACGCGAACCCCATAATACACGTACCCTGCTGATGTCTCGTGTGGAAGTTCACGCGAACCCCGGAATACACGCACCCTGCTGAAATCGCGTGTGAAACTTCATGGGCATCCCGGAATACACGTACCAAGGACAATAGCGTGTGGAACTTCCCGCGCACCCCAAAATACACGCACATGCTATTTTTCACACAGCGGGTGTCTGTGTTTGTCGCGTACCCCTTTGCACCTCATTTGTCCTAGAGGGCCACAGTATGGATCATTCATCATAGCTGTATATAGGTGCTTTTTGTTAGCGCACATTTTGGCGCACATTTATTTCAGGCGCAGGGACGCTACTGCCTGCTTTCTTGTGGCGGACTTGTTTGGCCCTGTGCGCGTCTTTGCCCATGCGCTGGTTTGCCCTATTTGATTCCATGAATACGAGTTGTAGGCGAGAGTGTGGGCGTTCCGCGCACTTGCCTCCTGTACTTCCCCCGTGACGCCCATATTTTCACGCGTTGTTCCCCATTCCGAGTGTTACGCCCCGTGTTACGCCTACTTTTGTTATGTGCGCCACGCTATGCGCGATTTCGCTGTGGCCGTGGCGCACGCCGTTGGATGACCTGTGCGCTTTTTCAGCGCACATCCAATATTTTTCTCGCGCACGGACTTCCATGAATCGATGCGCGTTGGTTTCCCTGCGATTTTCGCACTTGCACTGCGATTCGCACGTTTTGGCACCTCTGCGCCTGAATTTTCGGCGCACATTAATTCCATGAATCGGCCTGTTAGTTGTTTAGGTCAGTCACTGTAAAATATGTAGCATCTGTGGGAATGTTGCAGAGTATTAAAGCTGAGTTGGGCACTAGTGGATACACTGCTTCCACTATATTGTTAAGAGGCTTGACATCTTGTATGAATCTCCAAGATGAGCCTTTTGCTTTCTTCACTGGGTATATTGCCGTGTTACATGGGGATGTCGTTGGTGCTATGATGCCTTGCTCAATCACTGCTGTAATGGTGTCATATATTCCCTCATCTGCTTCTCTGGATAGTGGATATTGTTTTACCCTGGGGAGTCTTGGACCTGGTTTCAGTTTGATCTTTACTGCTCCTATGCAGTTGAATAACCCTACAGCATGAGAGTTGTCTATCCATAGTTGACTCTGCACTGTTGCTAAGTCCTCATTCAGTCATGTTGGTTGTGCTGTTGTCAACTAGTGTTGCCTGTGGTACCGCTCTGTGTTACACTACCACGTGGCATGGTATGCACATTTCAAACAGTATTTCCCCTTCTGATTCTCTGTCTGTGAATAACTGTTCATCAGGTATTTCTCTCAAAGGTAGTGTGGGGTCTGTTCATAGTACTGTGTGCCATTCTATTCCCTCATCATCTGTACCTGTTAAAATGTTGGCATCTCTTTTAGTGACTACTGCATCTATGTGTAACCTGAACTTTGTTCGTGGTGCCTTCCCCTGTGGGACTGCTGGTCTGAATAGGAATTCCGCTGGCAAGCGAAATATCATGTTTTGTACTCCTGGGAGCCATCCAATCAGGACGGTCACTACGTACATGAACGTCTGCTCATGCAATGGTAGTGCATGAATGGCGTTGATGCTGCATAGTGTTTGAACTGCTGTGGCTATTCTGGTACAATACATGCCTGGTGTGGAGCTTACCATTCCTTTGTCTGTGAATGACAATTGTTTAATTTACTCAATAGATCGCTGCCCAGTAAGTTTACTTGTGTGTCTGTACTGTATAGTAATGGAGCTAACACCTCTTGTTTCCGTTTGGTAATTGGTACATTTTCTGTAAAAGGAACCTTTGTTATAGTCCCAGGGAATCGCTGCATGACCATGCATTTGTTGGTGAAAGGAAACCTTCCTTTATACAGGACATAGTAGCTCCTCTATTTACCATGAAGGTGAACATCCTACCCCTTATCTTCACTCCCACCTTAGGTTCCTTTTCTGGGTCCAGGGTAACAAATAGGACAGGACATGTCAGGGCTCACTGTGAGCTGTCCTATTTTGACTGCATGTTTGTGTCTGGGAGCGGGAATGCATTATCTACCATGACACACAGTCCTGCATAATGTGTTCCTGTCCCTCGCGGCAATGCATTCCACTTCCATGGTGGTGTAATTGCTTGGGAAGGTGCCTACTGTGTAGTATTCCGTGCAATATTCGGGGTTAGGGGCTGTCCTTGCGTGAGGGGGGTATTACATGCGGTGGGCCTGGATATTGTGACTGTGCAGACCCCTCCATGTGCTATTGCCCTAAAGGATTGATAGACTGGATACTGGTTTGGGTGCACACCTGGATGATCTTGCATGGGTTGTCTGCTTCTGCAATCTTACAATGCATGTCCCACTTTTCTGCATGTCCAACATGCTCCTCCGAATCTTTGTCACATAACTCCAAATCTTCCACCTCTTTGGGAGTTACTCCGTGCTCCTTGTATCCCCATCCCCATGTTTCTTCTATTGTTTCCCATATTACCTGTTCTCCCTTGCTAGGGTTCCTGATCTTGTCGCTCATCTGTGGCATTTGTGACTACTGCACCTTCCATTCTTACTGCTGCTAGCTTTTATGTACTAACTTTGCTTCCGCTCGCTTCTCTTTCCTTTTCTCTTTTTCGTGCGCTTGCAATAATATAATATATGTGCCTGGATTTCACCCCATGCTTTCACTTCAATGCCCACAATTTGATCTAGCTCTGTTAGTACTTCTGTTGGAAGACCCCTTGGTAACACGTGGTAAAATATTGGTATTGTTTTTTTCTCATGCTTCACCTGTTTCTTCCCTCCACATTTCCCAAATTGAATGAATGTATAATGGTGGGTCTTCATCAGTTTGCATAGTTCAAGCCATGATTGATCCTTTGTCAGAGCATCCCATACATGGGCGTCAAGGTTATTAGATGGAGTGCGATCATGTGCGTCATTTTATAGTTGAACCCCTGGGTACCCTGCTTTTTCCCAAATAGTGTTTGTTCACCAAATATGTTGGCAAGTAAACTCTTCATGTCTCCCACTGCAAATGTGACTCCCGCTGTTTGTTTTTCAAGTGCAAATATCCACTTACTTTCTACCGCTGTAAGAGTGGGAAGGGTTTTAATTCAGTTGTTTTTGTCTACATTTGGCCAGGGCACTTATTGTGATCTTCTTATCCCCTTCCGTATTAATGGGAATTGGGTCCCCTTCTTGCCTTTGCAGTATATCCTTGCCCTTTTCTTCCCTCTTGCCACTGCTATGGGTGAGGAACAGGGTCTAAGCCTCCCCCTCAATGGAGTTCTCGTTCTCTGCTCACCCTGTTTCCCAAGTCTTTCTCATTTTCCTCCTGATTCTCGTCACTTCCTGTTGCTGCCGAATCATAATCGAAAGTTTGTTTCTTCTGCCCACTACCCAAGGAGCTTTCCTCGCTTCTCCTGTCTGACTGCATGACATCCTCTAATTCTATTTTCACATCCTTTATCACTGCTCTAATCATAATAATATCTCCCCTGCTGGCCATGTATCAGCATTAACCACAGGGCATGGTCCCTCTCATTCTCATCTCTTCATTACCCTCTGAAGTCCCTGCATGCTTTATGTTCTAGCTTCGTTATAATAGGGTCTCAGTCTCTATTACTCCCAGAGGCACTCCATGTAACCGCAGGTTCTGGTTCTGCTTGGGGTTTATACCGGGGATTTCTATATCCCACAACAGGTTTTACAGGATACATTCCAACTGTGGGTGGCCCTGTCGGCTGCATAGGTGCTGAAGCCTGTGCCAAACTGGTGCTTTCTCAGAAAGGCGGCGGGGCTGATGACTGCACAGGTGCCGTATCCTGTGCCATGCTTGTGCTGTCTCTGGATAATAGAGGGGTAGGGGCTACAACAGGTGTTTTCCCTTCTGCTCCATCCCCTCCCTTTGACCTTGTTATACAGCTTCCAGAGCTCTAATATGCTTTGTCTCCTTTTCAGCTTTGATAGGCTGATAAGAAATGGGAGTAGATGTACTCAATAATGCCCTTATCATGCGTGCCTTCTACTGGCCATGATGTGAACATATTCCCCTGGATCCCTTCTTCCCACTCTAAATTGTTTTTAATTATCTTATCCTTGTGCGTCGGGAGCTCCTTACACATGTGTTCAACTGGTGTGCACATTTTGAACAACAACAATGTCACAGTGATCTACTGGCCAATAACTTGACTAACACAATAAAACAGAACACCAATAAACAACGAAGAGATCTCCTGAGGTTGCCCCCTATGGTGCACTACTGAGTTACCACAAAAACATGAATCAAGAGTTCAATTCAGTGTGCGTCTCTACACAAAACAAAACTTTTTCCAATACGTTCTTCTTACCCAAACTCAATGTCCACTCCCCGCACCAAACTACTATCCTCTCTGATAAAATACCACCTTTTCATCTGAACTTTATAAAACATAGTCAAGAATTCATCACTTATATACACTGGGCCTCATCACAAGTTGGGGCGGTATCTGGGAGCATATACCGCTGAGTGGTATTTGCGCTAACGCCGTGGTGTAAACAATGCCCCATCACGAGTTGGCAGGCACGCACACCTGGTCCGGGCATTAACGCAAATAGCGTCCGTTGGTAATAGTGGCTGCAAACACGAAAACTCAGTGTACATTGCGTTACCGTTGAAGTCCCACACTATTAGCGTGTGCTAATAGCGCTGTGGGAAATGCCTCACCACCGGAACGGGAAAAAACATTTGTAAATCACAATCTGCCCAAGATCGCAGCCCCTGGAAGCCATCCACACCAATAAAAATAGAAAAAAAGGCCTCAGATGCATGTGAGGGGCAAGTCTGTCCTGTACAGGGTGCGGAAACCCAGGTTTTATGACTCAGAACTGGCAATACTGGTGGAGGAGGTCATTTCCCACCAGGATGAGCTCAATGGGGCACAACATAAAATGACGGGCTCACAGCGGCACACTCAGATATGGACATCCATCAGCCAGAAGGTCACAGCGGCGGGCCGTTCCCCCAGGGATGGAGAGGACTGCGGCAAGCGATTCAAGGACCTGTGGGTCCGTGTCTGGGGCCTCTTGGCCTAGCACATGAGTGACTCCATGGCGACTGGCAGAGGGCCACCACCAGCACTGCCAGAGCTGACACCATGGGAGGAGCAGTGCACCACCCTCATTGACATGACATCCATTGAGGGAGTGGGAGGAGCGGAAGCAGGCACCGGCACCCAGAAGGTTGCAGGTGAGTCGCCCCCCCCTGCAAATAGCAGTGTAACTAGGCTAACACTCCATGCCCGGTGTGAATGTCCGACACCCGGGCACTGTGAGTGGGTGCTGTGCGTGTGACCGACCACATCCACCCACGACTGCACCCTTGTACCAGTGCGCCCAAGCGACATGAGGTATCCAGAGTAGTCAATAGGGCAGCAAATGGACATATGCAAGCACCATGGCACACACATCCATGTCATGGGCACAGCAATGTCAGGTGGGCGTGTGTATTACCAACCATCCCTTTCTGACAGCGGCATACCAGCTCTGCATTTGCATCATATACATGAAAGTGCCATCCCAACAAGTCTGAACTGTGTTCCCCACTCACGTAGTATGCCCCAGCAATGCCAACATCATGAATTCTCAACAGGTTAGGCCCAAGCATGATTGAAACTGTCATCTCCCCCCCCTGTAAACCATGAAATGGATGAACATAATAGTAGGTGCCCTGTCATCATGTCAAACCCTATGTACCTGACAGGCATCCAGGCATCATCGGAGGGCAACGTGGATGATGAGGAGGCAGGCCCATCCAAACATCTCCCAGAAACGCCTCCACCAGCACCACCACCCCGCGAAGGGCCCGGCAGGAGACGCCAAGGCGGTGGACACACCCCATCCATCCCACCTCACCAGGGGCTCACCACCTCAACGGCCCCAAGCCATCACCACCTCAACGGCCCCAAACCACCAGGGTCTCACAGGATGTAGAAGTTACCACCAGTACAACTACCCCAGAGGACGGCAACTCATCCTATGAAGAGCAACATGCCGTACCCGTGTTGAGACCAATCCACAGTCCAGAGCAGCAAATGGCCACACCTTAAAGGACCCCGGAGCATGTGCAGAGTCCAAGCCACAGTCTCCATGCCTGTGCACGCTGCCATTGCGCACACACACCAGTGGCAGGTGAGGACACACCCTCATATGGGTCACCTGCTGGCAGCCCCTCCATCCATGGCAGCCCCACCAGACAGGCCACCACGACAAGCAACAGCACCCCACTACCTTGCGTAGACCTGCTCAGCAGCGTCACACGTAACACAGGAACAGGCCTGGGCACTGTAGTCATGGCACGCATGGACGTGATCGAGGCATACCAGATGCGGATCGAGGGCATGGCCATCCAACACAACCTCCACATCAAGGCCATCCGTAACAAGAGGGACAGCCCTAATGATGGCAGGACTGTGGGCTACAGTAGATTTGAAACAAGGAGGGGCATCCTGCCATCCATATTTAGAGGTTCACACCTTATTTATGCAAACATAATTACTTTTTCATGTGTCACTTGACCGAGATATCTCTGTAAATGTTGTCTCCTTAGTGTATAGCAGAAGAACGTTGAAACATAGTTTAAGTTCTTACAGCATTTTTTATTTTGTTGTTGAAAATATTTTTTCTTTTCACTTTTTTTATATATAAATGACTTTTTTTTAGAACATTAGTCATATTGTAACAATTACCAAAGATAAAGACGGACAGTACAATGGTACTTGTGTTCAACAAAGGTCATCAGTGGTGAATAACTACACATATCACAATTTTACATATGAGAGGTGTCAGCATTGTGTAACAAACATTTGGTACAAGAAATGGACAACCAAAACAATCAGATCTAGTGGCAAAATCAGTGCTCTGTTAGTGCAAGAGAGTATAAAAAAGTACTCTCCATTGGAACGTGCTAGATGTCAAACTCTCTCATTGTACTGTCTGTCTTTTTATTTAGTAATTGTTACAATATGACTAATGTTCTAAAAAAGTAATTTATATATAAACGAATGTGAAGAGAGAAAATAGTTTCAACAGCAAAATAAAAAATGCTGTAAGAACTTAAACTCTGTTTGAACGTTCTATTGCTATACACTAAGGAGACAACATTTACAGAGAGATCTCTGTCAAGTGACATATGAAAAAGTAATTTTGTTTGCATAAATAAGGTGTGAACCTCTAAACATGGATGGCAGGACGCCCCTCCTTGTTTCAAAACACCAGGGCCATCAGCAGTACGATTCGGGGGGCTGCAAATACCATGGTGTGGGACAATGCCCACACACATAAAGTGGTGGAGGGATGTACAGCGGCACTCACAAGGTTTAGGCAGAGAGTCTGTGAACTATGCGAGGTGCAATCTGCGCATGCAGAACAGATGCGTGAGGCTAATAACTCCTCCGGCAGCAGCTGAAGCTGGCTGCATCCCTGCCATCAACCTCAACAACCCCCACCAAGGGCTCCCTACAAAGGTCACCCTAGCGTCGTTCACTGCGGCATTCCCAACGGCGCTCACCTGAAGGTGGAGGACGTGGAAAGCGACAACTTCCTTATTAGATCGAAAATGCACTGTTGCCTCAGGGCCGGGCAAATGGACCCATATGCACTGTGTTGGGGGAAGGGGAATGTGTGCTGGGGAGTTGGTGGGGGAGGGGGTAATGTGTGCTGGAGCGTTGGTGGGGAGGGGGACGTGTGCTGGGGAGTTGGTGGGGGGAGAGGGGAATGTGTGCTGGGGAGTGGTGGGTGGGGGAGGGGGAATGTGTGCTGGGGAGTTGGTGGGGGAAGGGGGAATGTGTGCTGGGAGTTGGTGGGGGAGGGGGTTTGTTCCACGCTAATTAACGCCCATTGAAACATGACAGAAAGCTCAGACATTCATGATTGTGTTCAAGTGCTGTTTGTTTCATATAAGTGCTCTTCCTGACATGTACCCATCCACTAAATAAAAAGAAATGTCAATCAACGCCTGTCTGGCCAACCTCCGCTCCCTCACCCCATCATTGTGTGCATTAGCCCCGGCAACAGGCACATGATCATCGTCACTCCCATCCTCTGGGTGTTGCGCTTCAGCATCAGGGAGTAGTGGCACATGCCTACGGAAGCAGATGTTGTGCAGCATGGCACAGGTGAGTACAATCTTTCTGACTTTATCTGGTGCATACATCTGTGCCCCTCCAGTACGGTCTAGGCACCGGATACGTGCCTTCAACAAACCAAATGTCCTTTCCACACTTATGCGGGTACGACTGTGTGCATTGTTATATGCCAGCTCTGCCGGAGTTTGTGGATTCCGTACAGGGGTCATCAACCATGTGAGCTGCAGGGTATCCATCCCATGCAGGGTATCCAGAATCACCTGCATGGGATGAAGTGTGGGCATGAGGCCTAGGTTGCCTCACTGGGTGTGCAAGGAAAACGCATCAATACAATATGTACTGTGGTCATCTATGTGTGCAATGGGTACATGCAATGTGATTGCATGACTGGTATACATCCATCATCTTTAGGGACATGCATGATGTGACCCGTACATGCAGCCTGTGTCATTTAGTGAGGTGTTCTGTGGCAGGTTACATTTGCATGCACTTGGTTTAAATGGACTTGCAGCAGTGGATGATGAACTATGTGTATATAATTGTGTGGAACACTCATGCTCAACAAGTAGAGTCATGTTACCACTTCTCTTTTGATTATGGTGTATTCATGTGCCCAGGGTTTGCTCTGCAATGTGTGCCATGTCCCTTGTAGCCAATGTTCTACATACACCACCACCTGGCTTTGATCGGCACAGTGGTGCATCCATTACGTCAGGATGAGGCTCCCGTCATGTATGCCTGTTCACGGCAAATGTTCATTAGTGTTGGGTTGTGGCTTTCTCAGTGGCTGGTGTGCCATTAGCTGCATGGCACAATATTTTTAATATTTGCATGCATGCAAATGTGCATTCAGGGGTCACTCTTGCAGGGATGTTCATGGTTGTGTTTTTCCGGATCATCTACAGTGGATTTGTGGATGGATACTGCACTCATCTCACTTAGCATTCCTCTGTTGTACCCTGGGTGAGGTTGCTCTTGGGTGTCAGGGTGAGAAGCAGCACTACAACACAGACAAGGTACATTGTGGTTGTTGTGGTCCCATATGTTATGGTGATTTCACAAGTGTGTGCCCATCTCCTTCTGTGGGTTCAGGTGTGTTGGTCGTGTGCAGGTGTCCTTGTGTGCCACACATACATGGAGCTGCTGCTGTAATGGTGCTGGCTGTGTCTCCTGATGGATTCCTGTGGTTCTCCCCCCCCTACATTTGGTGTACGTTGGCATGAATTTCACGCAAGGTTTGTACTCACTGACTATCCATGTGACTTGGGATCGGTGCCTCTCCATGTAGGCTGGCAGTGTGTTGTTGCGCAGCACCATGGAATCATGGGTGGATCCTGGGTAGCGAGTGCAGCAGTGGCTGATAGTCAGGTCTGGGCTACAGGTCATCTGCACATTGAGAGAATGGAAAAGCTTCTGATTCCTGTAGGCTGCCTCATGGTCCCATGGTGCTACCAGTTCAACATGTGTGCAGTCTAGGGCTGCAATCATGTTCGGGACTTGGGCAATGGCATAGAACTGTGCCTTGACTTCATTAACCTGTGCCTGGGTGGTGGGCAATGCTATGTGTTCATTCGCATGGCACGCAGTGCATCCAGCACCAGGCCCAGCATGGCACTGAATGTGGACTGGGTCATACCATGCATCATGGCAACTGTGTGCTGGAAGCTGCCAGTTGCAAGGTACTGTAGGACTGACACAAGCTTCATGAGTGGGGGCACATTGTGGCAATCTGGCTAGCTATCTCACCTTGGATTGTGTCCAGCAACTGGCAGATGTTTGCTCTGTCCAGCCTGTACTCAGATACCAAATGTCCATTAGTCAGAGCCCAGGGAGTTGGCCTGACCCTGGAGATGGTTGGCTGCCTTTCTGCGCCTGGTCTCATCTTCTCCCCCCCCCCCCTCTTCACCCTGTGCCATGGCCTGGTTGTCAGGCCTCTGTAGCTCCTGCCGTAACATGTAGAGGTCCACATCAAGGCTCCCGGCTCCAAACGGCAACATGGTATAGGGAATTGTGTGTGGGGCATGGGTAGGTCTTTTGAAGGCCTCTTGTGTGCATTGTTTCCACCTGGGGCTTTATTGCTGTCTCCTCCCTGCTCCTAATGGCAACATGGTGTTGGGGAGGGTGTGTGGGTCTTTTGTAGGCCTCTTGTGTGCATTGTTTCCACTTTGGGCTTTACTGCTGTCTCCTCCCTGTTCCTAATGGCAACATGGTGTTGGGCAGGGTGTGTGGGGCATGGGTGGGTCTTTTGTAGGCCTCTTGTGTGCATTGTTTCCACCAGGGACTTTATTGCTGTCTCATCCCTACTCCTAATGGCAACATGGTATTGAGTAGGATACCGCCTTCAGCAATCAGGCAAGCCAATGCATAATTCTGGTGCTTGCTGGCCTTCTCGTGGTTTGTGCAGTTTTCTGCTCCCTGCAGGCAGGTGCCATGTACCCAGGGAATGTGGCAGAGGAGCTTACGGGCCCCTGGAAAAATCCTGGACTTACGGCAGTTGTGTCACCAAATGTAGGGTCAGGCCCTAAATATCAATATAATAAAAGTAATTGGCTGAGCCAATAAAAAGTGCACAGGAGCAAGAAAAATAAACGTTTATTACATGCACCCATAGCTGGGAACCATCCACAAGTCATTCAAAGTACATCATAAATATGGCTGCTTAAATAGTGAAGAGTGGAGTGACATTTCAAACATTGCTTCAGAATACTTTTGAATTTCATATTCCCTGATTCGTCAGCCTTGGTTGCTCCATAGGTGATTCTCTACAATGCTTAGCCTCTTGGCCTATCCTATCCCTCGTGACCATTCTAATGACTACCTTATGGTAATGATCTCAGGGTGGGTCCATCTAGGTTCACTTGATTTTAATTGGACAGTTTGTATGTCAAAATGGTTGATATACAACTCGACTGCTGATTGTTGTGGCCCCTCTGGATATCCTGGTATGGCCCGCTTTGGTCACTGTTGACACATAGAATTGAGGTGGGAACAGTGTGGCAACAAAAAAGAATACTTTGCATCCTTTCCCACGAGAGCTAAAAGATTGGCACCATCTTACCATTCTCACCCTTGTGACTGCTCAACTGGCAGTCAATGTTGCGACTTCTTATTGGAAACATTAATCCCTTCTATTTCTTTCTCATGATGTAACTACATGACTTCATGGGGCGTGCTTCTTGACCTCTTGCTCTGAGGCCACGTGCCTGACTAAATTGTGTATTTAGTGAATGGGTGGGTGTGCATGGTCTGCACATACACATGAAGGTGTACTTTATTAAGTGCAAGGACCGCTAGGTGTTATGTTCCTACATCAATTGATGTATCTCTTGGTTTTGACAACCTTAATTTACTACCTTTGTATGTTCTTGGTAAGAAGTGCTTATGTCCCCTAATGCTTTTACTTACTTTTTCTAAGTGAATATATTCCTACAGGGGGCAGTGTTGGTCTTTGTCTTGTGCATACATCTGCCCAGTGCCTCGTTCCCACCGAGCTCTGGCCTTGCATTTGTTAGTTTGTAAGAACATGGGCATGAACTTCATTGATTTCATGTTTCCTTTGTTAGATGTGAGGGACAGTGCTGCACCTTCCTGTCAGTGACCAACCTCTGCACAGCTTTTGCCAATTCCCCTAACTGGGTTTGCTCATGGTCGCAACATGTTGCTTGAATCATGTTTTCTCATTCTGTTCCAGGGAAAAAATTTCACCTCATGATCCTGACCAATTGCAGCGTGACTTTATACCATGTTCAATGCTGCTAGTCTGGTCTGCGCATTTCTTGTGTATGAGCTGAAACCAAATGCATTTTACTGTTTGGAATAATCCATTCCATTTCCAGGCCTATTAAAATCTAAATGGCCTATAAATTACCTCTATTTTGAGGCCTACTCTATATGTTCACACTTAAAGGATGTGAGTTGTGCTTATGTTATGTCTGCATCTGGTACCACTTGCTGTATCTGATAAATGCTAATTCAATTGCCTAAACTGCTATCTCTTGGGGCCTACTCTCTTGCACCTGTGCGTGCTTGTGCTGCATTGATTCTTATGTGTGCTTACTGGATAGATGTGTCCGCCATCTTCCTACACAGCTGAACTCTCAGTGTATTTGTATGTGATTTGTTGTCTACTGTTTACCTCTCATCAAAGTGATATGATGGAAATGTCAGTGTGGGACCTGGTGTCTGGTGTGTGTGTCTTCAGACTCGTGTTTTATGGGTTTGCTCATCCCAACGCATAGTAGGCTAGTGCCCCTGGTAGGCTAGTAGGGCTGGGGCAGGGTCATGCTCATGTCAGGCAGAACAAAGCCTGACATGTGCGTGACTGTGACCAAACCTGAAAAAGGGACCTTTCTTTTTCATACGTTTTATCACTAAAGCACAGGACGTAGAACAACCCAGCAAAGTGAAGCTTTCACCTTGGGATCGCTGTGGCTCTGTCCTATTTCAGGAGACCTGGACGGTCAATCTTGTCACGGGAGGTCATTCGTGAAGATTTATTCTTCTGGGAACCTCCTGCTTGCAAGTCATCTCGGGTGTTCTTCAAAGGACTTAATATAGGAATATGGACCTACCCCCACCCGCCTTTGTACATAAACGGATTTTATAATGTTACTGCCACCTGCCACCGGGTGTGTTATGATTCCGTGTTGTTGTTTCTTCGGGCATGCCTCGCGGATCTGATGGAAGGCTAAACCCCTGCATTTAGGAATTAACCCGGTCTCCGTTAAATTATCAAAATGGCACTCCTGCCAAATGTTGGCCACGCGGGAGTCCTCTGCATTCGAGGAAATACAAATGAAGAACGAGTACATGGACATGTTTCCATTTTAAAGCACACACGTGTGTTGATGGTTTTCATGTTTTACTTCTGCCAATTGCTTGCTGCTCACTGGTCTGCCGGAAAGCGCGCCCCTCCCGCTGACCTACAATGCGCACAAGAAAGCCCCCAGGGAGGTCTATTTCCATCTTCCTTTTTAGGTCAGTCACGACAGGCAGGGAAGCGGCGTGCTTTATTTTTCTGCCCTTACGCCACAACAACAGCTCGCCGAGAATAAAAGGGACATGTCCGTCCAGACTGACATCAAAAAAGTGTGTGTGTGAGACCGAGATGGTACACGAGATACAATGGCTGGGTGTGAGAGTCTGACAACGTGTTTGTGATAGCGTGTATCAGGCATACACTGGGCTTTAGGCGTGTAAAATACACTGAGTGTATGTGTGAGGAATGAGAGTAAGATACCTGTATTGTGCAGTAGCTTTGACCAAGCATGGTGCTTCTCCAGGGCTGTATGGGACAGGTGATGCCAGCAACATTGTTAGTGGGTGTGCAAACCTGGGGAGTAGTGCTACTGGGAGTGCTGTTTAGGGCGTGGAAGCTGGTAGTATTGCTATTAGAAGTCACTCTATCAGCAAACCTGTTAGCTGGCATTAGGAAGCTGCAGTTACTCTTAATGGAGAATTGAAGCTAGCTGTGCTGATACAGGGCACTGTTACCGAACATCAGATGCTCAGAATAAGGTTATTTTGCGCACAGGGGCTTCTGTTGTGTAGAGTCTGGTAATATTGTTAATGGTTATGTTGAAGCTGGTAAGGCCTGCAACTAGGCACACGGAGACATGTGCCACTCAGCCCGCATGTTAGCATGTTTAATTTATGAGGGAAGTGTCAATACCTTATTTTGCCAATCATTGGGGTCTTGTCGAAGTGTGCAGTGCATGCTGCCTTTGTTAATAACAATAATAATAATTAGTGATATTGGGTGTGTGGTGGTTATTGGGAGATTATTTATTTAGGCTCTTGTTTGACACTCACTTCAAAGCACGAGATTTCCCAACATACAAGAAATGCATGAACCCAACAGAAAATGATATGCTGACAAGTCAGGAACTGCTATGTTATTATATACAACTCAATAGAACAATAGTTCTATATTAATACAATTGTTGTGACATCCATCCCTCTCATTGAACGCACGGGTCTGCAACCATTGGCTCTCCAGATGTGTTGGACTACAATTCCCATGATAACTAGCTATTGACTATGCTGGTTAGGGATGATAGGAGTTGTAGTCGAAAACATCCAGAGAGCCAAAGGTTGCAGACCCCTGCATTAGAGCATATTTAGTTTCACCAGCCAATCATAAATCTCGGAATGGGGCCCTAACCACCCAAGCTTCTCTTTCGATTGCCAACACATCTGACCTTCTTCAGTGCAAGTCTCGTTTGTGAACAGAGGTGGCTGTTTCTGTTCAGTCCCGGCTGCTCATGGCGGTGCCGACGCGGGCGGCTGAGCCGACCATGGAGGAGGCATAAGCTTAACCTGGGCTGTGGCCTTGGTAGGCTAAACAAAAGAAAGGGCGGGAGACCGCAAAAAATGGATGAAAGCCTGCGGAATTGGGTGGGGGGCAGGTAGCAGGAAAATACAATGGCATGGGTAAAGCGATGGGCCGCAGGAAAGGAAATAAGAGAAGGCAGGCAAGGGGGGCCCACGCCTGTTCAACTTATAAAAAGGGGTCCCGCCCTTACAGAACCTCATTTCCTGTTGCTTCATCTCCGCCAAGAAGCAAAGCGGGCAATGTTTGACGAAGGAGTTATAATGTAACTAAAGTGTGATTTTGCAGTGGTGGCAATCATGAAGTAGAACGGAATGCAGTTTGATTGGTGTGTAGAAATGGGCCCTTGACAATTGTCATTCTGCTATAGGGGCATGCTGCGAGGACTGCCACTAATTCATGGTCACCAGAAATACGGGAAATGTATGATCCAAGAAGTGGCCAGGTGCCAGGGTTATGAGAGAGCCTTCAAGAAGCAGTGGCTCAGCCATGCTGATAAACAGGCACGTTTGCAGTATTTATGGATTGCTCATCATTTCCTGTCCCTGAGGCTGACAGTCCCATATTGTATTTAAGCACAGCATACAGGACACATGTGCATTCAGTCAGATGCAGGCATCTACTCGTGGTCAATGTAAAAAAAAAACAGGGACCATTCCCGCACAAACATGTTGGTAGGTTTACAGCGTAAGTGTCACTGGAATTGCAAGTTCTTTTCGGCATTTAATAATAATAATTTAGCATTTATATAGCGCTACAAACCCTCAGGTATGTGAGAGCTGCTTATTATTTCCCACGGTGAGTGATGCTCATTTATCGACCTCGGAAGGATGAAACGCTGAGTTTGGCCCTGCCGGGATTCGAAACTGCGTCAGCAGGCTCTGCACAGATACCAAAGCGAGCGCTCTACTTGCTGTGCTATTTGACTGGCTCATTTGACGTTGAGCATGTCAGGTGAGCCTTCCCGCGAGTGTGCATCCTACTTTACCAGCCAGCTTCTAGCCCACTATCGTCACACTGCATGTTTACTGCCCCCCACCACCGAATGCCCCCTGGTTCAGTATACCCAACATGGCCACCAAGTTCAAAAGTGCTGTAGTCTCCTGTGAACCTCGCAGCCATGTTGGGTATGTTGTTATGAAGCGACAAGAGAAAGGCATCACAGAACGCAGCTAACCCTGTGACTCGAAGCCCCGCGTGAAGCTTCTCTCTTTTCACCCAAATGTGCGGCATTCGTTCTTTGGACAGGTTACAGGTCCTCACTTTTGCCTCAAGAACACTGGCTTGAGTGGTGGTCAACTACCACATGTTAGAGCCCCGCTGTTTCAGATTCTAACGCTTCATGATATTTTCTTGAATTTGCAGGATGTTTCTCAAATGCATAATCAGACATGAGGGAACCAGTATGTGGAAACCTAACACCACCCACATTTTGCCTGGTTTGAAGCTCCTAAACATTTTAGACTTTTTCAATGGTTTATGGGTAAAAAAATACAGACGTTCAAAGAAAACTAGGCCATACAGAGGAGGGCAGGCTGCCGTATCATGCAGGGTCTTGTATTTTCCTAGAAGTATGAAAATTGGTTGTCGGTTCAAGTATCCCCTGACACATAATCACACCCTTTCATGCCTCATAAACAGAATTCTCCAGGGGACTCTTCAAGCCAATCCCACCCACCAAACCCTGTAGTTGTGTTGATTTTATATCTATTTGAGAAGAGAGCCAGGACTCACAAGTGACATCCCAAGAGGGTTCTATGTCATTTCACCGTCACCCGTTTTTACTACGGGTGTTTTTCTGCAGAATTTCCGCAGGAAAAACGTTCTGAATTGTTTACAATTATTTTGGGGGTGGTTCCCCCCCACCAACCCCCACTCATTTACCTATTTATTTTAATTCCAACCCACCCAACCCTTTATATGCCCTTTCCCACCCCCAAAACAATTTTCGAAATATTTTTTCGGCAAAAAGTCTGCGGAAAAACACCCATCGTAAAAAGAGGTGTCGATGAAAGGACGACATACCGCTGAGAGTTACGTTAGCGACAGCTCATCCCAGTGTACACACCATATAACTAGTCAATATTACTATATATGAAGCAAGTCTGTAGTCTATTAAACCATGTAGGAGTACATTTTTTTTACAGTGCCCTTTTGTAAAAATTACTTCAGTGTGATCCAAATGTTGGCAGCTGAGGGAAATCAGGCACAGCATGTAAAGTGATTTGCCCGGGATCATGTGGTTTGGTCACCATGATGCTATGTTCCTTGATTTCCCATTTTTCAATATCCTCTGTCATACCATCTTTAGTTTTGCACCATCCTACACTACTTTCTGCATAGTTGCCTCTGTGTTCAATAAAGCTGGCTTCAAAGCACCAAACCACATGGTAATCCAACCTGACAATGTTTTGAAATTCATTATAGACAGATGTTCTGCAATAAAAGTATCAATCAGTCTGAAAGGGCAAAAGAGAACAACAGAAAGTGTTGCTCTTCAAAGTGTTTACAAGGCAATCAACCCAAGTATCTGCATCAAAATGTAAAGGGAAACACATGTGTGTGTGTATTTGTGGGTATGTGTGTGTGTTGAGCTGCACTAATTTAAGACATAAAAAAACGACTTTCAGATATCATTTATTGATAGAGTATTGTGGTTTGTTCAGACGTGTGCATATATATGCATAAGCATATACGTAAAATGCACTACAATGATAGTAACATAGCTCAGTGGGTTGAATGCACGCTTCAGAGATGTGTGCGATCTGTGTGTCACAAGACTGAATCTTTGTAGAACTGGCATGGTGTTCTTCATGTAAGGTCAATTAAACGGTCACCATTATGTCAGGTAACATTAAAACCTAATAAAGGGATGCAGATATAAATGTTTGGGTTTGGTTTATAGGGGAGCACATTTTGGCACTGTACACCCGCAAATTGTTCACTTTGTATAATCGGTCATACAGTAGAACAAAATCCTTCTGCTCAAGGGACAACAAAGGTACATTCTGGTCTCCTTGGTGATTGACTGCTACCAGGAGTTTAGCCAGCTTTGTAACTATGAATATAATGTCCAATTAGCAACGTGGGCAGCAGGGTCTAAGCTTGCTTAGCCTCACGAAAGTAATCTGCGTGCAAAGTACCTGCTTAGAAACACTATATTCCAAGGTCAACAAAGCTAATCAAGTTCGCAAACTGCTGCACACTTTTGCTATCTAACAGAATTCCCCCACCAAAACGTGTGTCTCAAAAACACGCAGAATCAGAGCTTCTGCGTTGTTCCACGTAGGAGCTGACGTGTTCTGCTGGTCTTCATGTTGCTTCATGTCGTTTTTCTTTCTTTTACAATATTTAAGTTTATATTCCCGAGTGTTGATGCTGTTCTGCAAGTCGAGGATTTCCAGAGGGATCTGAGCGTGGTTACGGGGAGTGACTGGCGTATCTAACACATGATGTCCTACACTATGAAGGTCTCCATAGAGGTATAGACATCCCAATAAGGGTTTTGCTATTGCTTAGTAGTTCCACGGCAGCCCCGCCTGCCCCTCGCTTTTCACTAAGCAGCAGTTTGCATTCTGGGATTTTCAATTTATTTTGCTTTTGCCATATGTTGGCGCCCACAAATGGTCAAACGCAAAGTGCTAGTGATTAAAAAACAGACTGGCCACTTGACAGTTCCTTTGCTACCAGTACCAGGTGCACAATCCAAGTAAAGGAGGCAGGGATGGGTGAACTACTTACGAATGACATGAGCAACTTGAGATGTTGGCCATCTCCTGTCTGTGTTGTATTGTCAGGTGAATGGCGCTTACTTGTATCATTGTTTGAAAATGCTCGCAGTTTATTTTGTTACTTTATGGATAAAGAAAATGTGTTACTGCCATGGGTTTTCCCCCCCAGTGCCAAGGCCTTTTTTGGTGATTTCGGTATTTCATCATTCAAAGCCTTCTAACATTTTCTCCTTCGATCTATCTCGTCCTTGGCACAGGGGAGGTAATCCCTCGTCCTTGGCACTGGAGGGGTTAAAAATGTGCTTCTAAAACAGGCAGTTTTGTAAAGTTTGGCATTGGTTTACTCTGCCTGTGCTCTGGACCCTAGCCGGCACTGCACCGTGGCTCCCTGGCCGGCTCATCCTTGTCGCCAGTCGCCCAATGCCCGTAACTGCCATAGTCACTGTTTTAACAATGGCCGATACATTGGCAAATGGGTCATACCTGCATCCCATCCATATTTGCACTGAATGTCTGTCCTCTGTAGAGTGAACGTGCTTTGTTATGCATGTTTACCACACAGAGGGTTAGGTTTGATTTGGCCTCCTTGAAGATTTTTTTTGTTGTTAGTTATTTGCCAGTTGTTGTCATTAAATATCCAGCTACTAAGCTGCAATTGTTCAGTTTTCATGATCATTCATTGCTTTCAATGTGTGTGCAACAGATGTGTTGGCTGTGTCTTTGTACGTATTCATAACGAATTTGCATGTGACAACACGTTATATTTTATTTTATTTAGTGTGCATTTGTAAGGCGCTTATATATCCTTAACAGTACGTGTACACTACATGTAGCACTGTACCCCATAGAATGCAGCTGAGTCCCCCGCATAAATGTGGTCCATCTGTCACACAGGGCCTCATTACACAGAAGGCAGTAACCATGGCACTATTAACGCCATGGTTGCCACCGGTAATTTACCGATCCCGCCATGGTGAATGGTGGAATTACCGCCCCATTCCAAGGTTGGCGGGGCCATAATTCCCCATTCACCATTGGCCCTTCCCCATTCCCATTTGAGCCCCCATAGGGCTCAATGGGAATGGTGAAGGCGGCAATTACGGTACCACAAATTGCGGTACCGTAATTGCCTCCAAGGTCCCTTTGCGGGTCCCATCCTTAACAGCTGGTAAAACCAACCTTTAAGGTAGGGACCAGCAAAGGTACCTCGTAGTAGGGCGGTAAGGGATTACTGGCACCGGTGCCCTTACCGGTGCCGGTAATCCCTTACCACCATCCGTGTAATGAGGCCCACAGTCTCTACCATATGCATGTAACCTGCACGTAATGCATTGCAGAGCCCTCAATAGCAGACAGTTGCCCTTAAGTTCCATATACTTGTCATGCATGCTGCACGCCACGTCTAACACTGTGCCCCGTAGCATAGAGCTGAGTCTCATGATAAGGTGTGGTCCAGCTGTCAGATAGTCCGTACCATCTGCAATAGACTCCTTGCCTCTTCTTCATCCACTCTGTGGCTTCCGCCATCTCTACACTGGGCATTTCTACTTTTAAGTACATTACCAAAATACAATCTCAGCAGCATTCATTGCGATGCTCCTCTCGTCTTTGCAGACCACTGTCTGCGGAACAGCCATGCTTCCTACAGCTCTTCCACGCCATTACATATACACTATAAAAATATAAACGAACATAACATCTCAAGTGGTTAAAGGATAATGGGCCTCATTACGAGTACAGCTTTGCCGCAAAAAAGAGGTGGTAAAGTGGTGGTTATTCGGTTACCGCTGCTTTACTGCTACTTTACTGCAGCGCCCTACTGCGAGTTTCAGCAGTAAGGTGGAGGATGTAACTCCAGCAAGAAGCTATGGGTAAATCATCGACATTAGGGCCACACATCGTCAGAAGTGCTATTGATTAAAAAACAAGGACTGGCCTCTTGACAGTTCCTTTGCTACCAGTACCAGGTGCACAATCCAAGTAAAGGAGGCAGGGATGGATGCACTACTTACGAATAACATGAGCAGCTTGAAATGTTGGCAATCAACTGTCTGTGTTGTATTGTCAGGCGAATGGTGCTTACTTGTATCATTGTTTGAAAATGCTCGCAGTTTATTTTGTTACTTTATGGATGAAGGAAATGTTTTTTAAAATGTGCTTGTAAAACAGGCCGTTTTGTAAAGTTTGGCATTGGTTTACTCTACCTTTTGCTTAACAAAGTAACCGACTGCAGTGTATTGGTTTTAAAATGCGGATGACCGATCAGACAGTGAATATTACCACTTGCCAGGAATATTTGGGAGTAACAGAGACACTAACGATGACCTTTCACTCCCAGTCACTTCCCATTAATTGCTGTCTGCTGGCCAGCCCTTGACTGACAAAATGGTACCACAAGAAACTTTAGTAACGTCCCACTGAAGTCATGACAGAGTGCTAGCTGAGCTTTCCAACAAAGAACCCTACAGAGCCTCGGAAATCCTAAAAGGCTCAGACACCTGACAGGACTCTAGGCTGGAGTGGTGTGACGTGCCAGGTACACTCACACATACGCTGAACCCATTTTTATACTGAATGACGAGTGTGTACGCAGACACAAGCAGATGACAAATGAGACTTCGGAGTGTTGCGCAGCCTAAAAGCTAAGAGTGCCTCTCAAAAACGCAGGTGGGGTGTGTCACATGAGTAGACCTTCGTTGAGAACACCCCTGCATCCCCTTGTTTGATTTGGGGTCACTAAGCGCAGTCCCTCCAGCATATGCATGTCAAATATTTACACCCCCCAATTAAAAAAATCATCAGCCTCCACTGCCAAGAAGGGGAAGTGTCAGGGTGTATTTTTCTACCGTGTTTTTCATTTTTACAACCCATACTTTTGCATTTTACCAGGTAATGCCATTCTGAGCATCATATATTCAAATTGGTTGTGCCATGCGTTTTTTGCCCTGTCCTTTGATCATATTGTCATTTGGCCTGGCTTCCGCCCTTCTGGGGGTCCTGAAATGCCATATGTGGCAAGCACTTTCCGAGGCAAAAGATTGAATTTCCCAGGCAAGGCAGCTGTGTGTGCATCGAGGACGGAGGTGGGGTTTGAACTGTCTTGTCCCAATCCACATTCCAGCCGAGGGATGTTTGTTGCTGGGCAGATATGGGGCAAAAGTATTGTCTATGATTGGACAGTCCTTGCCAGTTTGAATGGTGCAGATACTCGCTATTGGTGAGCAGTGAATTTAGGATAAAAGGGCGAGTCGTGCAGCTATTCGACAGCTCGTAGTTTTGAGCCAAGACCCCCTGTGAAGAGGCGCAGTACAAGACCCAAAGACTGCAGTTCAAGACAAGCAGCATCACCTCCAGCCAAGTCCTATTGAAGCTCTGCCTCTCTGCTTCAATCTCCAGAAGACCTTCGTCAGTGGGTCGACCCATGGTCTGAAGGAACCAACCATCTGAATCTGTGCATGAAGATCCTGCCTTCAAAAGCATCCTGTAACTATCCTGTGGGCTGACCAGCTCCTACAAGGACATATTTGGTTCATAGGTCCCAGTTCTGAGTTTTGGCATGTGACTCCACAGGTAATCTACTTGTGGCCCAAGAGCCATCCTCTTGCAAATGCTGTTCTCCAAAAAGAAGAGGGGCTTTCCTCAAGCAGAGTCTTCTTCATCACGAGTGTCACCTGCGGGATGTTCTCTGCTGACAGAAAGACGGGCGAAAGCAACCACCCAGATTTCGATGGCTCAAAGGGCAGACAGCCAGCAGACAATTGCCCAGTGGATGAAACCATGGTGGACACAACCCGGGATGGCCTAGACAAACAGCGGAGGTCTGATAGTGGTGTACTAGAACCCTCCTGGATGGCAGCAACTTCCTAACTCAAGGCGCACAACCAAGGCAGTATTTCGGGAAGATTGAGAAAACTGCCCGGGAACAGTCCCATCTTTGGGATCACACCCATCCAGTGTGGAAGACCAATGGGAGGACAAGGACAGCCCAGGAAAAACATCCAGCAGCCAAAAAAGAAAACTGGAAAGGATGCAAGTCCTAACCAGTATGGTCAGACTTGGTCAAAAAATTGCTGAAACAGCATCTTCATGGCAAAACCCTCCAGCAGTAAGCTAGCATAATCCTTGTTAAAGAACCTGCAGAATTGAGACAGGGTGTTGGGGTGGTCAGGTAAGGTCCGCACGAGCAAGGGGGGTTTATGTTTCATGTGCCATATTGATGACTGGGGGTGCGGTGAGCTGAGCGTAATGTTGCAACTTCATATGTATCCAGTGTTGTTAATTATGGATGGGATATGCTACTGTAGTGTTCTTTTTTGTCTAAAACTAATACATATTAGCTTGCATGCGAGCAGAAAGATACAATGTTAAAACCACCAAATGTAACATAAACACGATTCACACATGGGTTGCTCTGAAGTACGTGGAAACTGAGAGATGGGAAGGTTTTTAATGTGCATGCAAGGAAGAGGAGTGGTCATAGACAACCCCCTGTGAAGCAAAAATGACAGTTATTAAACATGCATGCACACTGATACAAATACATAGGGAATTTGTGAATCTAAATGCAGTGGGATTTTTACAAATGAATTAGGGCACGGCAGTCAGGGCTGTTTGCAAGGTGAACTTTGCCTTTTGAGAAACTGATTCTGCAGAGTTTCAGAGGTCACAGGATGGCTAAATAAGCAACTTCAACCTTTGCGATCAGCTTAGCTGAAGGAGCCGGCCATGGGGTTTATGGTCTGATAAGCATTGCAGAAGGCAGATGTAATTTCTTGAATGCATGGGAGCTTGACAGAGTGATTTTGCTATTTGTTTTTGGCCAGCAGTAAAACATGGGATGAGTCAATGCCCAATGCTAAAGTAATTGAAACCCAGGAGTTTCAATTGTATTTTCAGGTGTGCTGTGTGCGATGAAATGGCAGTTATTTAGATTAGAATGTTCCAATGGTACCAGTGACATGGAGAATTAGATAGTTTTTACTAATTCAAAGACAACTTGTTTACACAGCCTTCTTCATATCGCTTCAAATATTTATGTGAACCATGTGCAATTGAAAGTTAAGGTTAAAAGGGCTTAGGCCAGTTATTTATTATTAGGATTATGTTTGCATACAAATGTTTAACTGAATGATAGATGGGATTTCTTTGAAGAGGTTTCTGTCCAATCACATGTGGGGGTGGATTGTAATAAATTATTAGGGAGTGTTTTAACTGTTGCAAAAATGTACATACGGTGTCAACTGATGTGGTTTGTTGAAACTTTGGTTAGTTTGGTTGTACAGCACCATCTAACTGCTCTCTGGATGATTGTACAATAAACTTGCTTTTGCACAATTGCCATTTTAGATCTTAATCATAGCTTCACCAACCAAAGGCAAGTCCAATAAGCAAAATGGCAGAAAGCAGGAATTTAAAAAATACATCAATAACGCAATAGCACATTGGACTAATACAGTACATTGACTTGAACTCCTAATCAAACTAAATTATGCTTGCAACCAGCCTGTTTCCTACAACCAATGGAATGTCATATGATCACTCTTGAACCACAATGAGGTGCTTAAAAGCACTCTTGATCTAGGAGCCAAACCATATAGTAAAAACAAGCGTTTAGCAATACCAATAGCTTTGGTGTTTACTGTTGTTCTTTGCAATTTGCATTTATAGGCACCTAGGTGCAAGGACAGTGCAATGTTTTAAAGGTGGATGTGATGAAGGGTGCAGGTGTGCATTAGAATGGCATGGGGAAGAGAGTAAAGAGGAAGCCATTGAAAGAGGGTGCCATTGATGATGAGCAGGAGGAAATATGAGCGGAAAAGGGTATGAGTGAGAGGGTAAGAAATAAAGTGAGAGTGTAGAAGGAAGGATGAGAGGGCATAGGGAGAGGGGGTAAAAAAGGTAAAATGGGGTACGGTGGGTGGTGGGGTAAAGAAAGAGGTGGTAGGGTTGAGTAGATTAAGAGGAGGTAGGGTGGGTGGCTGGGGGTAGTGATCAATTATTCACAAAAGCGTGCATCCATGCCACACAACTAGAATGTTTCCATCTGGAGCTCCACCCTCTCAGTACCTCTGCTACTCTCGCACCCTTACCACATATATACTCACACACACACAGCTTTATCAGGCACAGCATTATAACACGGGGCACTATCAGGCACAATAGTTGTATAAAAGGCTTCTGCCATTAACACAATTATCATGCAAGAAGCCCTTCACGAACAGCATGATCACAGTGCGCCTTTCTTCCTGTAACAGACAAAGCGCTAAAATATGCAATATAATGCGCTATCGTGCAGCAGCAGAGTGTCATGATTAGCACAGCACAATCAAATCCAGAACTCCACACTTTTTCCATGCATAGCCGCATGTCAGCAGCATTATCAAAGGCTGGGCTCTCTCCCACACAATATCAGGTAGGGCTCTGTCAAACGCAATACATATTGATTGGTTCTATCATGCATCAGACAGCATTAGCACGGTACCATCATGTCCAGGACTCTATAATATTGTAATGCCGGGCTGTAAAAAGCAGCATTATCAAGTGCCAGGCTCTATCAGATGCATTATTAATATAAGACAGGGCGCTGATTTACACAATCCCTAACTTGTACAAGGTTTTAGCAGGCACAAAGTTGTCACCTGGGATTTTATCATGCTAACAAATATCCAGGTACACAGAGCTCTCTCATGCATGGTTTATTTTAACATGGTTCTATTGTCATGTAAGGTCCGGGTCTGTCGTGCACAATATCATCACACATGACTCTTGCACGCACAATTTACTTCGACTTAGTTATGAATAAAACTCAAGAGTTCTGTGGTCATGTAAGGGTCCAGAGTGCACAGTGCCACCACACAGTGCGTCGGCGTGCATTTACAGGTCTCTATCACAGCCCATATAATTTGCCACAAACATGTGCAAGAGGTGCCACCCCAGAAACCTCTAAAACGGGTTATGGTCTTAATTAAATCCCGAATTGGAACTCCAGGATGTTGCAGTGCGACCCTGGGTCCATGTGCAGAATCTTATTTCGCAGGGCTCGTGCATTCACGCACACAGCGCTCATACAATTTGATGGTAGCAATTTTGTAGAACTGGCCCCTTCCGTAATTGTTTGTTTACACATCTGTTGCAACGGAAATGAGCCTGGTGGGTGCGGCGGAAGGCGAAACAGAAAGCTGGTAATAGCCAATCAGGCAGAAGCTCCGAATGCCCTCAGAGGGAATGCCAAATTGTCTTCAGGCCTAAAGGTAGTTTCTGGCAAGATGTCTAGGAGAGCGAGACAGGCTGGCTTCAGTGCCAGGCAGCGCAAAAACGCAACGGAGGGGACGTTGCTGCTTTATCAGTGTTCCACACACCTCCAGCTGCGCCACACAAACATTCCCAGGCGAATGCTGAATATGCAGTTAATATCAGAACAAAATAGTGTGAAAAATGCTGCTCCACTACCAGTTAAAGGTCACTAAATCTGCTGTCTACTTACAACACACAAAACTCCTCAAAAACAGTTCCCATCTGCAGATGAAACACTATTTAGATATGTACTCAAGTTGTGCACTGCAAGATCGTTCTAATGTGATTTGCGGAAGATGGGAGTACAGAATAGGATGTGGAGTACAGACAGGGCTATACAACTGGAATGGTGTGGAAACCAGGCTCCGTGGATGGAATTCAAAGAGCACAGGGATTTGTGGTGGGAATATGATTTTAATTGGATTGGGGGTGAGGCTGTGTTAGTACGAGGTGCACTCAGACTCACCAACGACGGCAGAAAGGTGCCGGGCGATGAAGCAAGCATCATCGCCATAGCACATGCCCTTGTGGAAGTCCTTGCCGAATCCGCAGCTGGCAGTCACCAGCTATAATCACGAGAGTCTGTATGGGATAGGCTGGCAAAATCTGCCCGATCCACCAACATGCCGTACTTTTAATAAACACACTGGTGATAAGAATGCAAATCCAATGGGCAAGTGAAAAAATAGGAAGGCAAAGGAATCCAGAGACGTCCTGTCAGAGCCACGAATATCGTCCGGTTCACTGGTGTGTGTTGGCTGGCCCTGCTCTTCTGCACCTGCCATCCCCAACCTCTCCTCCTCATCGACTCCCTGCCAAAGTCACAGCCAACTTCTCGCACTGAAAACATGGGTGAGAACTTTTGGGCAACCTTGAGTAGCTAATATAGCTGTTTAGCGGCCCACAGTTCACCCTGCACAACGTTAGAACAATATGACTGTCCTCGGCCAGTCGGGAGAAGGGAGGCCCGCGTCACAAAAAGAGATCCGACTGCGGTGGAAAGTCACACAGACACGTGACATGTAACAGCACTCTGGATTGGGAGAAAATACATCAAACAAGCCACTATTGGATTACATCGATGTAAACATTAATGAACACTTTGTGCATTGGGAATTGTATGCCTAAGCATTTCTAGTTGTCATGCCAACCACAAAGACTGCTTCTTGGAACCCCTTTCTTCTTGTAGCATGTTTTGGTGATATTTGGTGGCTTACGCCACCAAAAAGCACCAAAACCAAACATGTACAGTGTAGGGGGACTTCAGAAGATGTATCTATGACCACAAAACAGGTCATAGCTCCAAACACCAATGGGAGAAAAAAGTTAGAAACTTTAGGTTTCCCATAAAAATGACAGCAGAACCCTCAAAAATGAATTCTGCCCTAACAAGGGATAGCCCTAATGCATTATTGGCCATGTGTAATCGAAACCTTTGGAAGGTAAGGGGGGATTTGGGAAAAGCTCTTTTCTCTGATAAAGACGTGCTGTCTCATGTGGGTCTGTCTGGAGCTACGTTTATGGCCAATAAGTAAGTGGTGCTGCTCGAGAGCCCCTGGGATAAGACAAGATCTCTGCTTGATATCTATGATAAAGGTTGTCCACCTGACTTGCTTGTATACATTTCTTTATTGGGAAGTTAGAGGGGATTTATTTGGTGCATGTATTTAAAGATTCATGCTGGTGTTTTGACTCTTTTGCCTTACATCATATTACATCTTACATCTTGCATCAAGACGCTGAGTTTCTCATATCCGTACCGGAGACAGTTTGATGTAACAGCCGTTGATTATGAATAGAGTGTAAAGGTGGAGCCAAATATCCCCACCTCAAGCTCCTCCCCTATGCTTCCCCTATGCTCCCCTATGCTGCCTATATGTTGGGAGCCAGAGCGTGAGACAAGTTCAGTAACCATAAGAATACCCATACCTAGAAGCGAGGTTCCCATTGACAAAGCCATACATACATACACGACAATATGATGGTAATTTGAATGAAATCCCGGAAGAAGTGGAAAAACCGAGCAAAAGTGCAGATTGGTGACGTCACAGAGGAGCTGGGTTGACGCACCCAGAAGAGATGCAGAAACAAAAGAACATAAGCATTCTATAGAAACAGAGCAGGATGTGTTAAAGATAAGCAACATTTCGGGCTCGAGATGAAGATGCTCATGCTATAGAAAATTATGAAGAAGATATTAAGTTGTTTTTCAAATGTACAGTTGCAGCAACACAAGAAGGGAAAAGTATTTGTTAAGGCTAGCTATGTAGTGAGGAGATTGCAGCAATGCACCAACGTATACGTGTAGGAATGCATGGCCTACAGATATTCCATAATGCATTTTAGCAAGACTGGACACTGTGAACGGAAAGGATTTTTCAGTGTGTCGCAGTTGGAAATGGAAAGCTTAACCATGGAGATGAATCAAAGAAGGGCTTGGCCTAACACCAAGAAGTCAATGCCACCATGAGTCAGAGTGTTCTTACAGAAGTTGCAATTAACGTGTGAACAGAACAAACTCCTGCTGAGATGAGGTGGAGGAACACTAAGGACGTCAGAGGTTCTTCATTTAATAGAGTGTAATGCAGCAAAATGCTCTGAAATCATGGTCTGCAGTCACGTGGATGGATGAAAATAGACACTGCCCTGAGCTGAATCGAAACTGGGAGACAGGGGATGCCTACACTCCCTCATATTCCCAGGCATGAAGAACAAACTAAAGGCGAATCTTCAAAGCAGAGTGATGATGGATAGTAAGACTAATTGGTGGGAAGCTATTGTAATGACCAGCCCACCAAGCACCTGGTGTCAGCATGTGTGCTGCTTACGCATGTGGAATATTACAGGGGGGTACAAGGGTGCCAACCAATTATAGATGAACACGTAATAGAGAGCCCTATAGTTTGTGTAGCCAATGGGACATCGTGTATTTGGTGACGTTCATTAAGACCTGTATCAGAGGAGGGCTTAGTTGCCCACCTGATATTAGATACCCAATCACCTTCCTTAACCAGTATGGAACATAAACCTAGATGTTCCTTGTAAGCCGATCACCATTCCAAGTAGATTTTGTAGCTTGCCACGCAGGTAGACATCAAAGGTGATGAGTTTTTAGTATAAAAGTAATGCTTTTTGTGAAATGTTTTGAGAGATTGCTGTATGACGTTAGATGATGTCAGTTGTATTTATTTAAGTTTCGGGGTCTTGGAATATCAACTTAGGGTGCACTGCGCCTGTCGGGGTGTCGTGTGCTTGTGAAGTGCGGAGAGTACCCCTTGCTCCGTTGTAATTGTATCAATAAAAAGGAAAGAAATTCCATCTCCACTTATTGCGCTGCACCACAATAAATCATGCAAACACTATTTGTCTTGATGGATCCTAATATTTATTAGGCATATTAGGCATCATGGTTCTTAGTAGCATATTCTGATTGCCCTTAGTAACACACGTGCTTCGGCAAATTCTATGCCTTTTTCAATCAGGGCCAGTCACGATTTTCATTTCCAATAACTGTGGTTAAAGTAATTCTTGCAGGCAAATTACGGGTTGAATCCCACCTATAGAGTAGGCTGTCAGTCTCCTCGAGTCGGCCATCAAGACAAATAGTGTTTGCATGATTTATTGTGGCGCAGCGCAATAAGTGAAGAAGGAATTTCTTTCCTTTTATTGATGTCAGTTGTAACTCCCAGTTTTAGATAATTGACATTAAAACAGTTAAACTGTGCCAATTTACTGAGTCAGTTTGATTATTGATGTTTGAGTATATTCTGCATCACCATCCATCTCTAAGTATTGCTACCTTGTCTTAAAGAGCTGGAAGGTCTGCCCCGGTTCAAGGTTGTGCATACAAAACGGCACTAATTGCAACTGACCGGCAACTGTTTTCCTTTGCATTGTTTACAGTTATAGTTTGTAAGTTGCTCTACCGTTCATTTGTCTCTAAATATTATTTATTCACATGTGCTTTATTTGTACTTAGATATTTGCACAATAATACATGCCTTATTTGCATCTCTTTGTTCCCAGAGAGATATGGAGACTCTTCTAGCTGTTTTCCTTTGGACTTTGCAACACTGGTTACAGTTCAGTTCTCGTCATGAATGAGGCTGTCCAACACCTATGCTCGCGACCCTATCCAGCACTGCACCGCGGCTCCCCGGCCGGATGATCCTTGTCGACAAACCGCCTAGTCCCTGTAACTCTCAGAGTTAATGCTGTAACAATGGCCGATACATTGGCAAATGGGTCATACTTGCATCCAATCCATATTTGTACTGAATTTCTTTCCTCTTTATAGTGAATATCTTTTGTTATGCATGTTTACCACACAGAGGGTTAGGTTTGATTTGGCCTCCTTGAAGATTTTTTTTGTTGTTAGTTATTTGCCAGTTTTTGTCATTAAATATCCAGGTACTAAGCTGCAATTGTTCAGTTTTCATGATCATTCATTGCTTTCAATGTGTGTGCAACAGATGTGTTTGCTGTGTCTTTGTACGTACTCGAATTTGCATGTGACATGTTTTATTTTATTTAGTGTGCATTTGTAAGACGCTTATATATCATTGATAGTACGTGTACACTACATGTAGCACTGTACCCCATAGAATGCAGCTTAGTCCACTGAAGAAATTTGGTCCATCTGTCACACAGTCTCTACCATATGCATGTAACCTGCATGTAATGCATTGCAGAGCCCTCAATAGCAGACAGTTGCCCTTAAGTTCCATATACTTGTCATGCATGCTGCACTCCGCGTCTAACACTGTGCCCCGTAGCATAGAGCTGAGTCTCATGATAAGGTGTGGTCCAGCTGTCAGATAGTCCGTACCATCTGCAATAGACACCTTGCCTCTTCTTCATCCACTCTGTGGCTTCCGCCATCTCTACACTGGGCATTTCTACTTTTAAGTACATTACCAAAATACAATCTCAGCAGCATTCATTGCGATGCTCCTCTCGTCTTTGCAGACCACTGTCTGCGGAAGAGCCATGCTTCCTACAGCTCTTCCACGCCATTACATATACACTATAAAAATATAAACGAACATAACATCTCAAGTGGTTAAAGGATGATGGGCCTCATTACGAGTACAGCTTTGCCGCAAAAAAGAGGTGGTAAATCGGCAGTAATTCGGTTACCGCCGCTTTACTGCTACTTTACTGCAGCGCCCTACTGCGAGTTTCAGCAGTAAGGTGGAGGATGTAACTCCAGCAAGAAGCTATGGGTAAATCATCGACATTAGGGCCACACATCGTCAGAAGTGCTATTGATTAAAAAACAAGGACTGGCCTCTTGACAGTTCCTTTGCTACCAGTACCAGGTGCACAATCCAAGTAAAGGAGGCAGGGATGGATGCACTACTTACGAATGACATGAGCAGCTTGAAATGTTGGCAATCTCCTGTCTGTGTTGTATTGTCAGGCGAATGGTGCTTACTTGTATCATTGTTTGAAAATGCTTGCAGTTTATTTTGTTACTTTATGGATGAAGGAAATGTTTTTTTTAAATGTGCTTGTAAAACAGGCCGTTTTGTAAAGTTTGGCATTGGTTTACTCTACCTTTTGCTTAACAAAGTAACCGACTGCAGTGTATTGGTTTTAAAATGCGGATGACCGATCAGAGAGTGAATATTACCACTTGCCAGGAATATTTGGGAGTAACAGAGACACTAACGATGACCTTTCACTCCCAGTCACTTCCCATTAATTGCTGTCTGCTGGCCAGCCCTTGACTGACAAAATGGTACCACAAGAAACTTTAGTAACGTCCCACTGAAGTCATGACAGAGTGCTAGCTGAGCTTTCCAACAAAGAACCCTACAGAGCCTCGGAAATCCTAAAAGGCTCAGACACCTGACAGGACTCTAGGCTGGAGTGGTGTGACGTGCCAGGTACACTCACACATATGCTGAACCCATTTTTATACTGAATGACGAGTGTGTACGCAGACACAAGCAGATGACAAATGAGACTTCGGAGTGTTGCGCAGCCTAAAAGCTAAGAGTGCCTCTCAAAAACGCAGGTGGGGTGTGTCACATGAGTAGACCTTAGTTGAGAAAACCCCTGCATCCCCTTGTTTGATTTGGGGTCACTAAGCGCAGTCCCTCCAGCATATTCATGGCAAATATTTACACCCCCCAATTAAAAAAATCATCAGCCTCCACTGCCAAGAAGGGGAAGTGTCAGGGTGTATTTTTCTACCGTGTTTTTCATTTTTACAACCGACACTTTTGCATTTTACCAGGTAATGCCATTCTGAGCATCATATATTCAAATTGGTTGTGCCATGCGTTTTTTGCCCTGTCCTTTGATCATATTGTCATTTGGCCTGGCTTCCACCCTTCTAGGGGTCCTGAAATGCCATATGTGGCAAGCACTTTCCGAGGCAAAAGATTGAATTTCCCAGGCAAGGCAGCTGTGTGTGCATCGAGGACGGAGGTGGGGTTTGAACTGTCTTGTCCCAATCCACATTCCAGCCGAGGGATGTTTGTTGCTGGGCAGATATGGGGCAAAAGTATTGTCTATGATTGGACAGTCCTTGCCAGTTTGAATGGTGCAGATACTCGCTATTGGTGAGCAGTGAATTTAGGATAAAAGGGCGAGTCGTGCAGCTATTCGACAGCTCGTAGTTTTGAGCCAAGACCCCCTGTGAAGAGGCGCAGTACAAGACCCAAAGACTGCAGTTCAAGACAAGCAGCATCACCTCCAGCCAAGTCCTATTGAAGCTCTGCCTCTCTGCTTCAATCTCCAGAAGACCTTCGTCAGTGGGTCGACCCATGGGCTGAAGGAACCAACCATCTGAATCCCTGCATGAAGATCCTGCCTTCAAAAGCATCCTGTAACTATCCTGTGGGCTGACCAGCTTCTACAAGCACATATTTGGTTCATAGGTCCCAGTTCTGAGTTTTGGCATGTGACTCCACAGGTAATCTACTTGTGGCCCAAGAGCCATCCTCTTGCAGATGCTGTTCTCCAAAAAGAAGAGGGGCTTTCCTCAAGCAGAGTCTTCTTCATCACGAGTGTCACCTGCGGGATGTTCTCTGCTGACAGAAATACGGGCGAAAGCAACCACCCAGATTTCGATGGCTCAATGGGCAGAGAGCCAGCAGACAATTGCCCAGTGGATGAAACCATGGTGGACACAACCCGGGATGGCCTAGACGAACAGCTGAGGTCTGATAGTGGTGTACTAGAACCCTCCTGGATGGCAGCAACTTCCTAACTCAAGGCGCACAACCAAGGCAGTATTTCGGGAAGATTGAGAAAACTGCCCGGGAACAGTCCCATCTTTGGGATCACACCCATCCAGTGTGGAAGACCAATGGGAGGACAAGGACAGCCCAGGAAAAACATCCAGCAGCCAAAAAAGGAAACTGGAAAGGATGCAAGTCCTAACCAGTATGGTCAGACTTGGTCAAAAAATTGCTGAAACAGCATCTTCATGGCAAAACCCTCCAGCAGTAAGCTAGCATAATCCTTGTTAAAGAACCTGCAGAATTGAGACAGGGTGTTGGGGTGGCAAGGTAAGGTCCGCACGAGCAAGGGGGGTTTATGTTTCATGTGCCATATTGATGACTGGGGGTGCGGTGAGCTGAGCGTAATGTTGCAACTTCATATGTATCCAGTGTTGTTAATTATGGATGGGATATGCTACTGTAGTGTTCTTTTTTGTCTAAAACTAATACATATTAGCTTGCATGCGAGCAGAAAGATACAATGTTAAAACCACCAAATGTAACATAAACACGATTCACACATGGGTTGCTCTGAAGTACGTGGAAACTGAGAGATGGGAAGGTTTTTAATGTGCATGCAAGGAAGAGGAGTGGTCATAGACAACCCCCTGTGAAGCAAAAATGAGTTATTAAGCATGCATGCACACTGATACAAATACATAGGGAATTTGTGAATCAAAATGCAGTGGGATTTTTACAAATGAATTAGGGCACGGCAGTCAGGGCTGTTTGCAAGGTGAACTTTGCCTTTTGAGAAACTGATTCTGCAGAGTTTCAGAGGTCACAGGATGGCTAAATAAGCAACTTCAACCTTTGCAGTCAGCTTAGCTGAAGGAGCCGGCCATGGGGTTTATGGTCTGATAAGCATTGCAGAAGGCAGATGTAATTTCTTGAATGCATGGGAGCTTGACAGAGTGATTTTGCTATTTGTTTTTGGCCAGCAGTAAAACATGGGGTGAGTCAATGCCCAATGCTAAAGTAATTGAAACCCAGGAGTTTCAATTGTATTTTCAGGTGTGCTGTGTGCGATGAAATGGCAGTTATTTAGATTAGAATGTTCCAATGGTACCAGTGACATGGAGAATTAGATAGTTTTTACTAATTCAAAGACAACTTGTTTACACAGCCTTCTTCATATCGCTTCAAATATTTATGTGAACCATGTGCAATTGAAAGTTAAGGTTAAAAGGGCTTAGGCCAGTTATTTATTACTAGGATTATGTTTGCATACAAATGTTTAACTGAATGATAGATGGGATTTCTTTGAAGAGGTTTTTGTCCAATCACATGTGGGGGTGGATTGTAATAAATTATTAGGGAGTGTTTTAACTGTTGCAAAAATGTACATACGGTGTCAACTGATGTGCTTTGTTGAAACTTTGGTTAGTTTGGTTGTACAGCAACATCTAACTGCTCTCTGGATGATTGTACAATAAACTTGCTTTTGCACAATTGCCATTTTAGATCTTAATCATAGCTTCACCAACCAAAGGCAAGTCCAATAAGCAAAATGGCAGAAATCAGGAATTTAAAAAATACATCAATAACGCAATAGCACATTGGACTAATACAGTACATTGACTTGAACTCCTAATCAAACTAAATTATGCTTGCAACCAGCCTGTTTCCTACAACCAATGGAATGTCATATGATCACTCTTGAACCACAATGAGGTGCTTAAAAGCACTCTTGATCTAGGAGCCAAACAATATAGTAAAAACAAGCGTTTAGCAATGTCAATAGCTTTGGTGTTCACTGTTGTTCTTTGCAATTTGCATTTATAGGCACCTAGGTGCAAGGACAGTGCAATGTTTTAAAGGTGGATGTGATGAAGGGTGCAGGTATGCATTAGAATGGCATGGGGAAGAGAGTAAGGAGGAAGCCATTTAAAGAGGGTGCCATTGAAGATGAGCAGGAGGAAATATGAGCGGGAAAGGGTATGAGTGAGAGGGTAAGAAATAAAGTGAGAGTGTAGAAGGAAGGATGAGAGGGTATAGGGAGAGGGGGTAAAAAAGGTAAAATGGGGTACGGTGGGTGGTGGGGTAAAGAAAGAGGTGGTAGGGTTGAGTAGATTAAGAGGAGGTAGGGTGGGTGGCTGGGAGTAGTGATCAATTATTCACAAAAGTGTGCATCCATGCCACACAACTAGAATGTTTCCATCTGGAGCTCCACCCTCTCAGTACCTCTGCTACTCTCGCACCCTTACCACATATATACTCACACACACACAGCTTTATCAGGCACAGCATTATAACACGGGGCTCTATCAGGCACAATAGTTGTATAAAAGGCTTCTGCCATTAACACAATTATCATGCAAGAAGCCTTTCACGAACAGCATTATCACAGTGCGCCTTTCTTCCTGTAACAGACAAAGCGCTAAAATATGCAATATAATGCGCTATCGTGCAGCAGCAGAGTGTCATGATTAGCACAGCACAATCAAATCCAGAACTCCACACTTTTTCCATGCATAGCCGCATGTCAGCAGCATTATCAAAGGCTGGGCTCTCTCCTACACAATATCAGGTAGGGCTCTGTCAAACGCAATACATATTGATTGGTTCTATCGTGCATCAGACAGCATTAGCACTGTACCATCATGTCCAGGACTCTATAATATTGTAATGCCGGGCTGTAAAAAGCAGCATTATCAAGTGCCAGGCTCTATCAGATGCATTATTAATATAAGACAGGGCGCTGATTTACACAATCCCTAACTTGTACAAGGTTTTAGCAGGCACAAAGTTGTCACCTGGGATTTTATCATGCTAACAAATATCCATGTACACAGAGCTCTCTCATGCATGGTTTATTTTAACATGGTTCTATTGTCATGTAAGGTCCGGGTCTGTCGTGCACAATATCATCACACATGACTCTTGCACGCACAATTTACTTCGACTTAGTTATGAATAAAACTCAAGAGTTCTGTGGTCATGTAAGGGTCCAGAGTGCACAGTGCCACCACACAGTGCGTCGGCGTGCATTTACAGGTCTCTATCACAGCCCATATAATTTGCCACAAACATGTGCAAGAGGTGGCACCCCAGAAACCTCTAAAACGGGTTATGGTCTTAATTAAATCCCGAATTGGAACTCCAGGATGTTGAAGTACGACCCTGGGTCCATGTGCAGAATCTTATTTCGCAGGGCTCGTGCATTCACGCACACAGCGCTCATACAATTTGATGGTAGCAATTTTGTAGAACTGGCCCCTTCCGTAATTGTTTGTTTACACATCTGTTGCAACGGAAATGAGCCTGGTGGGTGCGGCGGAAGGCGAAACAGAAAGCTGGTAATAGCCAATCAGGCAGAAGCTCCGAATGCCCTCAGAGGGAATGCCAAATTGTCTTCAGGCCTAAAGGTAGTTTCTGGCAAGATGTCTAGGAGAGCGAGACAGGCTGGCTTCAGTGTCAGGCAGCGCAAAAACGCAACGGAGGGGACGTTGCTGCTTTATCAGTGTTCCACACACCTCCAGCTGCGCCACACAAACATTCCCAGGCGAATGCTGAATATGCAGTTAATAGCAGACCAAAATAGTGTGAAAAATGCTGCTCCACTACCAGTTAAAGGTCACTAAATCTGCTGTCTACTTACAACACACAAAACAACTCAAAAACAGTTCCCATCTGCGGATGAAACACTATTTAGATATGTACTCAAGTTGTGCACTGCAAGATCTTTCTAATGTGATTTGCGGAAGATGGGAGTACAGAATAGGATAAGGAGTACAGACAGGGGTATACAACTGGAATGGTGTGGAAACCAGACTCCGTGGATGGAATTCAAAGAGCACAGGGATTTGTGGTGGGAATATGATTTTAATTGGATTGGGGGTGAGGCTGTGTTAGTACGAGGTGCACTCAGACTCACCAACGATGGCAGAAAGGTGCCGGGCGATGAAGCAAGCATCATCGCCATAGCACATGCCCTTGTGGAAGTCCTTGCCGAATCCGCAGCTGGCAGTCACCAGCTATAATCATGAGAGTCTGTATGGGATAGGCTGGCGAAATCTGCCCGATCCACCAACATGCCATACTTTTAATAAACACACTGGTGATAAGAATGCAAATCCAATGGGCAAGTGAAAAAATAGGAAGGCAAAGGAATCCAGAGACGTCCTGTCAGAGCCACGAATATCGTCCGGTTCACGGGTGTGCGGTGGCTGGCCCTGCTCTTCTGCACCTGCCATCCCCAACCACTCCTCCTCATCGACTCCCTGCCAAAGTCACGGCCGACTTCTCGCACTGAAAACATGGGTTAGAACTTTTGGGCAACCTTGAGTAGCTAATATAGCTGTTTAGCGGCCCACACTTCACCCTGCACAACGTTAGAACAAGATGACTGTCCTCGGCCAGTCGGGAGAAGGGAGGCCCGCGTCACAAAAAGAGATCCCACTGCGGTGGAAAGTCACACAGACACATGACATGTAACAGCACTCTGGATTGGGAGAAAATACATCAAACAAGCCACTATTGGATTACATCGATGTAAACATTAATGAACACTTTGTGCATTGGGAATTGTATGCCTAAGCATTTCTAGTTGTCATGCCAACCACAAAGACTGCTTCTTGGAACCCCTTTCTTCTTGTAGCATGTTTTGGTGATATTTGGTGGCTTACGCCACCAAAAAGCACCAAAACCAAACATGTACAGTGTAGGGGGACTTCAGAAGATGTATCTATGACCACAAAACAGGTCATAGCTCCAAAAACCAATGGGAGAAAAAAGTTAGAAACTTTAGGTTTCCCATAAACATGACAGCAGAACCCTCAAAAATGAATTCTGCCCTAACAAGGGCTAGCCCTAATGCATTATTGGCCATGTGTAATCGAATCCTTTGGAAGGTAAGGGGGGATTTGGGAAAAGCTCTTTTCTCTGATAAAGACGTGCTGTCTCATGTGGGTCTGTCTGGAGCTACGTTTATGGGCAATAAGTAAGTGGTGCTGCTCGAGAGCCCCTGGGATAAGACAAGATCTCTGCTTGATATCTATGATAAAGGTTGTCCACCTGACTTGCTTGTATACATTTCTTTATTGGGAAGTTAGAGGGGATTTATTTGGTGCGTGTATTTAAAGATTCATGCTGGTGTTTTGACTCTTTTGCCTTACATCATATTACATCTTACATCTTGCATCAAGACGCTGAGTTTCTCATATCCGTACCGGAGACAGTTTGATGTAACAGCCGTTGATTATGAATAGAGTGTAAAGGTGGAGCCAAATATCCCCACCTCAAGCTCCTCCCCTATGCTTCCCCTATGCTCCCCTATGCTGCCTATATGTTGGGAGCCAGAGCGTGAGACAAGTTCAGTAACCATAAGAATACCCATACCTAGAAGCGAGGTTCCCATTGACAAAGCCATACATACATACACGACAATATGATGGTAATTTGAATGAAATCCCGGAAGAAGTGGAAAAACCGAGCAAAAGTACAGATTGGTGACGTCACAGAGGAGCTGGGTTGATGCACCCAGAAGAGATGCAGAAACAAAAGAACATAAGCATTCTATAGAAACAGAGCAGGAGGTGTTAAAGATAAGCAACATTTCGGGCTCGAGATGAAGATGCTCATGCTACAGAAAATTATGAAGAAGATATTAAGTCGTTTTTCAAATGTACAGTTGCAGCAACACAAGTAGGGAAAAGTATTTGTTAAGGCTAGCTATGTAGTGAGGAGATTGCAGCAATGCACCAAAGTATACGTGTAGGAATGCATGGACTACAGATATTCCATAATGCATTTTAGCAAGACTGGACACTGTGAACGGAAAGGATTTTTCAGTGTGTCGTAGTTGGAAATGGAAAGCTTAACCATGGAGATGAATCAAAGAAGGGCTTGGCCTAACACCAAGAAGTCAATGCCACCATGAGTCAGAGTGTTCTTACAGAAGTTGCAATTAACGTGTGAACAGAACAAACTCCTGCTGAGATGAGGTGGAGGAACACTAAGGACGTCAGAGGTTCTTCATTTAATAGAGTGTAATACAGCAAGATGCTCTGAAATCATGGTCTGCAGTCACCTGGATGGATGAAAATAGACACTGCCCTGAGCTGAATCGAAACTGGGAGACAGGGGATGCCTACACTCCCTCATATTCCCAGGCATGAAGAACAAACTAAAGGCGAATCTTCAAAGCAGAGTGATGATGGATAGTAAGACTAATTGGTGGGAAGCTATTGTTATGACCAGCCCACCAAGCACCTGGGTGTCAGCATGCGTGGTGCTTACGCATGTGGAATATTACAGGGGGGTACAAGGGTGCCAACCAATTATAGATGAACACGTAATAGAGAGCCCTATAGTTTATGTAGCCAATGGGACATCGTGTATTTGGTGACGTTCATTAAGACCTGTATCAGAGGAGGGCTTAGTTGCCCACCTGATTTTAGATACCCAATCACTTTCCTTAACCCTTATGGAACATATACCTAGATGTTCCCTTTAAGCCGATCACCATTCCAAGTAGATTCTGTAGCTTGCCACGCAGGTAGACATCAAAGGTGATGAGTTTTTAAGTATAAAAGTAATGCTTTTTGTGAAATGTTTTGAGAGATTGCTGTATGACGTTAGATGATGTCAGTTGTATTTATTTAAGTTTCGGGGTCTTGGAATATCAACTTAGGGTGCCCTGCGCCTGTAGGGGTGTCGCATGCTTGTGAAGTGCGGAGAGTACCCCTTGCTCCGTTGTAATTGTATCAATAAAAAGGAAAGAAATTCCATCTCCACTTATTGCGCTGCACCACAATAATTCATGCAAACACTATTTGTCTTGATGGATCCTAATATTTATTAGGCATATTAGGCATCATGGTTCTTAGTAGTATATTCTGATTGCCCTTAGTAAGACACATGTTTCGGCAAATTCTATGCCTTTTTCAATCAGGGCCAGTCACGATTTTCATTTCCAATAACTGTGGTTAAAGTAATTCTTGCAGGCAAATTACGGATTGAATCCCACCTATAGAGTAGGCTGTCAGTCTCCTCGCATCGGCCATCAAGACAAATAGTGTTTGCATGATTTATTGTGGCGCAGTGCAATAAGTGAAGAAGGAATTTCTTTCCTTTTTATTGATGTCAGTTGTAACTCCCAGTTTTAGATAATTGACATTAAAACAGTTAAACTGTGCCAATTTACTGAGTCAGTTTGATTATTGATGTTTGAGTATATTCTGCATCACCATCCATCTCTAAGTATTGCTACCTTGTCTTAAAGAGCTGGAAGGTCTGCCCCGGTTCAAGGTTGTGCATACAAAACGGCACTAATTGCAACTGACCGGCAACTGTTTTCCTTTGCGTTGTTTACAGTTATAGTTTGTAAGTTGCTCTACCGTTCATTTGTCTCTAAATATTATTTATTCACATGTGCTTTATTTGTACTTAGATATTTGCACAATAATACATGCCTTATTTGCAACTCTTTGTTCCCAGAGAGATTTGGAGACTCTTCTAGCTGTTTTCCTTTGGACTTTGCAACACTGGTTACAGTTCAGTTCTCGTCATGAATGAGGCTGTCCAACACCTATGCTCGCGACCCTATCCAGCACTGCACCGTGGCTCCCCGGCCGGATGATCCTTGTCGACAAACCGCCAAGTCCCTGTAACTCTCAGAGTTAATGCTGTAACAATGGCCGATACATTGGCAAATGGGTCATACTTGCATCCAATCCATATTTGCACTGAATGTCTGTCCTCTGTAGAGTGAACGTGCTTTGTTATGCATGTTTACCACACAGAGGGTTAGGTTTGATTTGGCCTCCTTGAAGATTTTTTTTGTTGTTAGTTATTTGCCAGTTGTTGTCATTAAATATCCAGGTACTAAGCTGCAATTGCTCAGTTTTCATGATCATTCATTGCTTTCAATGTGTGTGCAACAGATGTGTTTGCTGTGTCTTTGTACGTACTCGAATTTGCATGTGACATGTTTTATTTTATTTAGTGTGCATTTGTAAGACGCTTATATATCATTGATAGTACGTGTACACTACATGTAGCACTGTACCCCATAGAATGCAGCTTAGTCCACTGAAGAAATTTGGTCCATCTGTCACACAGTCTCTACCATATGTAACCTGCACGTAATGCATTGCAGAGCCCTCAATAGCAGACAGTTGCCCTTAAGTTCCATATACTTGTCATGCATGCTGCACTCCACGTCTAACACTGTGCCCCGTAGCATAGAGCTGAGTCTCATGATAAGGTGTGGTCCAGCTGTCAGATAGTCCGTACCATCTGCAATAGACTCCTTGCCTCTTCTTCATCCACTCTGTGGCTTCCGCCATCTCTACACTGGGCATTTCTACTTTTAAGTACATTACCAAAATACAATCTCAGCAGCATTCATTGCGATGCTCCTCTCGTCTTTGCAGACCACTGTCTGCGGAAGAGCCATGCTTCCTACAGCTCTTCCACGCCATTACATATACACTATAAAAATATAAACGAACATAACATCTCAAGTGGTTAAAGGATAATGGGCCTCATTACGAGTACAGCTTTGCCGCAAAAAAGAGGTGGTAAAGTGGTGGTAATTCGGTTACCGCTGCTTTACTGCTACTTTACTGCAGCGCCCTACTGCGAGTTTCAGCAGTAAGGTGGAGGATGTAACTCCAGCAAGAAGCTATGGGTAAATCATCGACATTAGTGCCACACATCGTCAGAATTACTGCAGTGGAAACACTGCTCATGGTCATTCTAAAATATTTCCCCTGGAGCTCTATGGACCCTGAAAATGGGGACTAACATCACCATGCAATCACTCGTAATCTCGTAGTAAGTGCACTGGACCGGCTAGTGGAACGGTAATCGATTTCTACCAATGATTTATCACCAAACTGCTAATCAGGCCTTCTGTTCTGGTCATGTGTATCATGCGCCATTCTGACTTGGGGATAACTTTTAAAACTAGGACTATTTGTTACAGAAAACATTACGAGTCCAGCGGTAGCCTTGCCACTAAAACCGTCAGGCTGCCGCCGGACCCGTAGTGAAATACCGGCGCCGGACTTGCCGGATTTACCGGGGCATTACAACCCTGGTGGTCCGGTAAATCCTGCGTCGGCAGTTCTGTGGAATGGGGACCGCGGAAACACTGGCACCATGTTGTAATGGTGCCGGTGTTTCCGTGCATCTCTGCGGCCGGGTGCCGTTCCGCCCACCAGGTCAAACCTGGTGGGCGGAACGGCACCCGCCCGCAGAACTCATAGTTTGCCGGTCTGGAAAATGGTCCGCTACGGTTTTACCAGCACCGTTAATTCCGGACCGGCAAACATGTAATGAGGGTGGTGTAACGTAAAGAGGCCACTGCTACATGATTCAATATAAAATGTTACATTTCTGAAAAAAGAATACATCAATTATCCTGACCATTCAAGCCAATTTCTCTTATCATAGCATTCTTTGGATGGTGTCGCCTTCGACGAGAAACGTTTCTGCCCAACCATCCAGCCACAGCCCCCTTAGATTTCCGTTGGGCCATTCCCATCCAGGGGCGCCACCAAGGTGGGGCGGGGGGGGGCAAGGCGGACCACGGCCACCCTTATAAAAACATTGGCCCCACCTGGCTCTCACAGTCAATGAATGTGACACCCCAAGAACCTCATCAGGCCACCCCTATGGAAAATGTCTGGGGGCGCCACCATTCCCAGCAAACTTTCAGTGATTTCAACTGGATCATCCCCGACCCCCAAAAAACGGGCTTCCCTTAAGAAATATCACAGGTACGCAAAGCATTGCTCCAGGCACGTGCACATTCCGCACAGAAAATGTGTATTGTTTTCTTTTCAATGTTTATTTTCAGTGCATTACACGTGTCATGGAGGTGCTGCCCCGGCTGAGTGGCGTACACGTTTTAAGCGTCCCTTTGCGATTCAGCAAGTGCTCTTAGATGCATATTATTCAAATGTTTTTTTGCAAATAGATATATAATATGCCATACATTGAAGGACTTGAGACAGCTGACTGCTGCCTCATAAAATACAACTGAGGAAAATAGCAGTTAGAGGTTAGTGCCACAGGAAGATTTTTGTTTTTAATGTTTTTAGATTGGATCATTGCCACATCAGAAGGCAGTTGGCAGGAGATCAAGCTATAAACAAGCCTGATTTTTTAATAACGTTTTTTAATAAATACAACCACGTCAAATAACCTGAAAGGCCGGTTTAGGCTCCAATAGCCTCTTTGTTTCAAAGCAGTTAGCATGACTTTCTTTTTTTCGCGTGCCTCTGCTGTGGAACTGCCATAAAGAGACCAGAGAGGCCGCTCCCATCCCGTCTGTGCCAGTGATAAATAAAAAAAAAAACAGCTGAGCAACCTCGCTCCCCAGCAGAAATCCTGCATGAGTAAGCTGAACCGCGAAGATAACCCACCCCCTCCCACCGTGATGATCGGATGACCTCCCGCTCGCGAAATTTAAAGGTCGCCTATGTCATGCATGTGTGTGTGTGTGCCGTCTCTGTGAACGTGTTTCCCATTCATGACACTTCGCTGGGCCATGACCCGAGGGGCTGATAGGTAGCGCGCACAGCCATCTGCAGTCTGAAAGGGGGACCACGCATTGTTTCTCCCTCGTCCAACTCGCCTCTAAGGACTTCTTGTGGAAAGCAGAGCAAACCGGTTGCTGGCCGCTTTCCCATGCCGGAAAGCACAATAGGGCCTGCACTGCATTCTTCTAGTTTGGTCTGGCCATTGGCTCAAGCCGCATCAGCCGGACTCCTAGCCCTATTATAAGAAAGTAGCAATTAGGAGTCGCCACCCATCCCCCCTCTGTGCAGTAAATCCAGCTGATGGCTGCAACGCCTGGCTGAGTGGGCAGCCTGAAAGAGCAAGCCGGCCACACGGACCAGCTTTGAGGCAGAATGACGCCAATGCCACAGAGGAGGGGGTCTATGACCCAAAACGATGTTTGTTCCTGTGTCATGTTATGCCGTCTTTATTATGCAGCTATCCTCGCCCTAGTGGTCTTACAGTGCCTGGCGAAAAGTGACATACTGTGGGCGTTCACAGACCTTATTCTGTGGAAAGGAGGAGTAGGGTTGGAGCAGTTGACAGGAAAGAGGAATTAGATACTAACAATACCAAATGCAAGGGACGAAACTATTGGGAGGAGGGCACAGCGTAGGTTTGTGGTAGTAGGGATGCAGGTTTCTGACTGTGGTTAGTTGTCTGTATGTGAAAGTAAATGGCTCAGGAATGTGAAGTTCAGGGTTATGAAGAGTAGAGTATATTCTGATGGCAAAAGCTAGACCAGACAAAGCATGCTACTAGCTGTAGTCTAAGCATGGTACAGTAGTCTAAGCATGGTACTAGCTGCAGTCTAAGCATGGTACTAGCTGTAGTCTGTCGGTGGATGCCTGATGGACTTGAGAAGTGTTAAAGTGGGCCCTGGTAGTGTGAAGGCTATCACCAGATTAACAGAAACCATCCTTTTATCAGGACAGCATTGGGCTTGGCAAGCCATTTTAGCGTTGTGTGGGCACCAAGAGTTGGACATGTAAAAGGGAATGCATGGGTAAAACATGGGGTAAATGTGGGGGGAATGGGAAGTGGAGACACAATGGATATTTAGGCCATGAATTTGGTATAATTCATCGGCAATATTTTAGGCAGATGAAACTATATGGCAATACTGTGATGTCCTTATAGCGTGGTATTGCAATGAGGTTGACAAGCTTATATAACTCATGAGCGTTTGGATGGCCATCTTTGAGACCAAGTTGCGGCACCCATTGTATCCCACCGGTTTGGTGCAGTATAACATATGAATGGTAAAGATACAACATAAAGTGGATTAAGTCGCAATAATATTGTGCATGAATGGGCAAGGCCCTAGGAGTGAGCTAAAAACCGCAGATGGAACATTTTAGGATCTAATTGCGTTCGCTCTCATGCTGGAAATGCAAAGATTGTGGAACATGATGGAAGAACTACAATGAAACATGTATGGACCAAAAGAAAGACCTATGCTGTAAAGAACTACAAAAGGCATGCGAGTGTTCACTTTGTATGAAACGTAGGGGGTCATTTCGGAATGAATGCTAATTGAGCAGAGGTGATCTCCAACACATTCACTAGTGTCCTCTCCCCGCCGTCGTGCAATACATTAGCACAAATCCAGCCGGGACACGATTTGCATTAATTATTTGCTCTTTGTAGTGCAAACAGGAGTGGACTGTAATTGTGTTCTATTCCTCTGCTCCATCTGCCAAGGACTACGGCTTCCCCCCAAATTGGTAAATCGGGCGCAAAACCATGCATAAACCTATAAGTATCGCTTCACACCTATTTTACTTCTCCAGGGGACTGGACTATGTTGCTCGTACTGCAGGGTTAGTAAGTGGTGTAACGTTTATTTCCTAAATCAGTACTACCCATATGAGGCGCATAGTCAAGCACAACATGAATTGAGCAGACCCTCTAGGATATTGCGGCATGAAAAAGCAAAGTATGCAGCACAAAATTGAATTTCGTGAAGAATTTTTGTAGCACATGTTTTATTGACCAGAGGTTGTAAGCTTGGTAGGTTCAAACAAGAGGCAAGTGTGGGAGGCTACAAGAGAGACAGGTTGTCATTATTATCACCTTTTGTATAATTTTAATAGGAGGAGTCCCAGATGTCCTTGGCTTAACAAAACAGTGTTTGTTTTGTGCTACTTTGTTTTGGTTAACGCGTGTGCATATTTAATATCAATACCTGTATTGGTCATTATCAGTTGTGATGGTTAAAATATTCCCCTTCTATATTCTCCAATCCCCAAAGCATCCACACTCCTCACTCACTCACACCCCTCACACTCACCATATCCCCATCAAACCTTACAGTTCCAAACCTCTCCCTGCCAGCCATGCGCATACTCATGTCCTCTGTCACACTGCCAAGCAACAACTTGTACTCCCCAGTCTCTGACACACTCCCAGCCATGCTCACAACCCACACCTTTATGCTTCCAAGGTCCTCCTGCATTCTACAGTTCTTCATTCTTTCTGCATCTTGTAGCCTTTTAGCCATTTTATGTATTTATTTATTTGTGTATTTGGATAGCGCACCAAACTCATGGGCATCAGGGTGCTTCCCCCATCACACTCTTCCCCCAGCGTTTCTCCCAATCTGCAGCTTTCCAGCTAACCACTCTGCTTTCTGGCCCGCAGCTCCCCCGCTAGCCCTCCGCTTCCTCTGCTTTCTGCCCCCCTTCCCCCTCCCCCGCTCTTTGCTTTCTGGTCCACTGCTTCCCGCTCTGGCCCACTGCTCTCTCTGTGCTTTATTGCCAATCATTCCCTATCTGGCTCATCACTTCCCCTCTCTCTGATTTCCCCTTCATCCTGTGAATATTTTTAATGTGTTCAACATGTAGATTTTGGACCAGATCCTCGAAAAATGGGGCATTTAAAAATAGAGCAGAGGATGTGTTGATTTTAGATGCCCCATTTTTGGAAATAAGCAGGTGTCACCTTATTCTCAAAGATGACCTGCGGATTTCCAGGTGACTGAGCTATCGTGCAAATGATGCGCTGGCCAGCCGCCTTGAATAAATGAGTGACGGGAAAACAAAAGTATTCTGAAAGAGGCTTGAAATGCAAGCTAACCGTGTATATTAGTAAAAGTCATCAGCTGCCAGTCTATAAATATAATCAAAGGACTAAATGAATGGTTATGAGGCTGCTGACATCCTTAAGGGGCTGGTCAATGCAAACAATTTCTAGCTTTCTAGTCAAGTGAGACAGCAGTGGTTCATGCTTCCGCGGTCACACTTAAAAAAGTTAATGACATGGTGTATTCCAAGCAGTTGCATGAGGTTGCCTAAGTTTTCTGCACATTCAAAAGAGCATCCTGTTTGTGAATTGGTGATTTGCTTTTAAACGTGCAGCAATGCCCCCTGATTTGCACAAATGCGCAAATAGGTGAAAAAGGCCATCCGAATGAGTGCATATAAAATGTGCCCATGCAGATGTCCTTTGTAGATTGGGCTGCTCGTTTTTTGGGCGCAAGTGACGAGATGTGCTAGCGCATTTCATTACTTGAGGCAGAAATAGTTTTGAGAACTCAACCTTTCTTGTTTTTCTTTTTGTTAAATCCACATTTGCAAAAACAGGTGCATTTGTAGAAATGTCCGTTATCGCACATTTTAAAAAACACCTGTTTTGGTGGCAGTCTGCACCATTCTAAAATTGTGATAGGATAGTGCGTCTGATTGAGAGTCTGGAGTGGCTATGCAATCATTTATTTCTGGACGGCGCAGCTGTTTCTGGATTTAACCACAAGAACACGTCTAAAATCTAATTAATCAGCACTGGATTGTAACTGTGGGCAGGAACAGACTGATATGCAACTCGATATTTCTCCTCTGGTAAGACACAGTAAGAAAACACATCATTATAGACCTTCTGGAGTGGGCTACGACCAACAGTATGTGTTACAGCTTGCTGGGAGATGGGATGGGAGCTATTTAGCTCCTGCTTCTAGCATAGGAAAGCTTGAAACCAGCAGCTACCAGGAGCTAGTTCTGGCTCCCCAGGCCAACTGGCACCTTCTATAAGCAGTAAATTATAGAGAACAACAAAGTACAAATCCCCACTCACACAGACAGATCCATGTTACTCAGCGGATTTCCAAGAATTATATCAAAATTTTATTCAATGTTGTGAAAAATTATCTAAAAAGTACAAACATATTTGTTAAAAGGACAAAGTGCACGTGACAGTACTTAATTATACCATATTCATTGACAGTTATTCAAAAAACCGATGTCAAAATGACTTCGGGCAACAACACCTGGAAAATTACAATAACATATACAGGTGAGACAATAATCCCTCGCTGGGTTTCAAAAGAAATAGTAATGAGAAAAAGACACATATGGCTAGTATTATTCGTTACTAGTCTTTTTGCCTCGACATGTTTCAGTTCTACAGAATTAATAAAGAACTTTCTTCAGGAGGAAAACTACTTTACATGTCACTTTGGCCTTGACAAAACTTCTAAGATAACTTAAAAGAGTGTAATCTCGATCCTGATTTTCACAGTGGGGTATGCTCATGGCTGGGTGGTTAAGCCCTCAAACATGTACTGGAATTTCAAAGTATGCCAGTCCCAACTTTTCCCGAAGTTTATCAGGGAAGGTAATCTTCAAACCACTGGCTGTCAAATAAACCCTCAAAAGATGGAGGGTTTATTTGAACACAACCCCGTTCACGGGTATCATTACCAGATTACCCGTTAGAGGCTCTGTGCCCACCTTGATTTCATCAACTTAGGAAGAAACTCTAAAGATACTATGAGTTGACAGCCAGTGGTTTGAAGATGTCAAATGCTGCTGAGAGTTCAAGGAGAACTGGGAGGAGGCCAGTATTGCCATCAACGAGGATTTTAAGGGCATTGTCGATCACCTTGATGTTAGCCATTTATGTGCTCCATCCTGGTCTGAAGCCTGGTTGGTAGGAATGAAGGATTTTATTGGATTTAATGTGTTGGAGGAGTTGTGTGGCTACTGCTTTCTCAAGGATCTTACCTACAAGGGAAAGATGGGTAATGGGCTGGTAGTTGCTGAGATCGTTGGTTTCTTAAGAAGCGGGAGGATTTGTTTAGTTTTGAGGGTCGAGGGAAAGGTGCCTTGAGTTAGGGAGCTGTTGATGATTGTCAGGTAAAGGAGGAGTGCTTCAGTCGAAAGGGCCCTGAGTAAGGAGGCACGGAGGATGTCATCCACATACGGTGTGGCCTTGAGGGATAGTAAGGTGGCAGTGAGGTCTTCCATAGTTAGTGTTTTGAAAGTTTTTCAGGTAGTTGTGGTTTTTCGAGATGGGATGTGTAGTGTGCTGTCATTTGTGGCATTAGTGTCTATGTGTTGGTGGATCATGAAGAAAGAGTTGATGGCAACAGATTTTTCGATCGAGTGTGCTATGGGTGGGTTGGACATAGGCTTGGTGCAGTACTTGACGGCTTTGAAGAGGGCTCTGGCTTCATTGTTGGCCTTGGGTATGGTGTTTTTGTAGTAGTTGGCCTTGGCAGTGTTGGTCATTCACCTGTGTGTAGCATGGCATTTCTTGAGCAGGCTGACGTAGGATGCTCTGCAGGATTTCCGCCAATTCTTTTCTTGTTTCCTGATGGTTCATTTGTTGAGGTTGAGTTCTTGATTGTACGAGGGTGCTTGTAAGGAGAAGGGGCAGTCTGGGAGTCAGTTTGCACTTTACTAAGGCCTGTTTGGCTGGAGCCACCAAGAGCGGGCTAATAAGCCCTGGAGTTGCTTTACGCTGGGGTCCAGACCTTTTTGTGCAGAAAGCTACAAGCCCCATGAGACTTTGGAGCAGACACACAGACGCACGCACATGTGCGCTGGAGGACCTTTTAAGGAGGCCGCTCACCCATGCAAGGTGCTGATGATACTTTTTGATGAACCGCGGTGACGTCTACCGGTGCAGCATTTTCGATTCAAGGCAGTGCGTCAGTGAAGGCAGTAAATTGCAGGTCCCTCCCGGGCTGCGGCAGTGATATTCAGCAACGAGCTGTACCTGCGGTCGGCGCAAGACACTCCTCTTGCGCGTGGGGTGCCCGCAGGAGGTTCCACAACTACATCTAATACGCAGCGGCAGGGAGACACCCCGATGCCACTGCCGAGAACACTATTTCGCCGGCATTTCATCCACTCAGGTTGGCCATGGGTGCCCCGAACATAAGGTAAGTAACTACTGAAAATCAACCAATGCTGTGAAGTTCAACGGAAGTGCTTGTTAAAACTCTCCAGCTATGGGAATATATTTATGTGTTCATGTAGTAACATTACCTGTGGGGTAACAGGGTTTTGGGCAAGCCTACAAACCAAAGAGCTGACTGGGTAGATTCTGGAACTGGAAGGCATGATGTTTTTCAGTGCATCAAGGAATAGATGTGCCAGTCCTTAGGAGTAAGAAAGCTGGACCCTGGAATATTCAGGCATATGTGCTGTTATAAGAATCTTTTGTGTTCATGTTCACTTTCCTCATGCTGCTTGTAGGTGGAATTCCCACCTCTCATGCTTCCATTTCATGTGCAACATTATATTTATTTATTCCATCTTTATTGTGATTATGTGTGTGACATGGCAGAGTAACAGGGCTTGCTGTTAGGGATCAGAGACAGGAGTAGATAGACAGGGACTAGGAACCTAGGAGGTATATATGTTGTTTATGCCTTCCATACATTCCCCACTACCTATCCACTCACGTGCCCTTACTCTCTTACTGGTTTTCCTAACCTTCCTCATACCAAGCCACAACTTCTCCCTAACCCTCTTCCCCGATTGGCTTCAGCGTGGTGTCCTGTTAGTCTCACATCAGGCATCTGTGTCAACCACGGTGGGAGGGTCGTACTCCATTCGGCTTCCGTGGTTCGGAAGGAGTTGTCTGACTGCCCCACCAAGCTTGACAATGCTGAAGGTTTAGGCTTGATGGTGCGCCATTTCACAAGGGCATGGTGGTTGATGTTTGTTAGAGTGGTGTTGAGTTCTTGGAGAAACGAGTTGCAGTCCTGATTCGTCAGAGGCACATCAGCCCACCTCAGGTGGAATTTGGTGAGGTCTTCTGTGAGAGCCGTCACTGGGAAGTTCTTGAAGGATGTGAAGGCTTGATAGTTTGGTTTCCAATGGGCTTCCTTGAGAGGTGTGTTGTGACTAATCTCATTGAACCGTTTTTTTAGTATGTTGAACATTACAAAATCATTTTTCACAAAATTAATAAGCAGCAGTGTTGAATTAGCTTTTGTCCCATTTCATGTGTAGAACAAGCACATATTTTGCAAATATTAGAGAATTGGGCAGTGGGAGTTTGTGATCGGTCTTGTAGGACGAGGCAGGTGGTTGCTGCAGATTGGATATTGTAGAGATAGATAATAAATAGGCTTAACTATGAGTAATATTAGGGTAGTTGAAGGAGAGGTAGAATATTTATGAGTTATTTGTTTTTTGAATGAACACACACAGACACACTCGCACCAGGATATTGTTGTGAAAATATACAAAATTGCATTCTGTGGCTTTAAGTGAGTGTGCAACACACTCGCTATCTGGTTGTGACTAGAGCAGAGAAGTGACTATTTTCAGTGCCGATATGGGTGTGGCGATCCTAGAGCATTTATTTGCCAGCCTAATCAGTCTGAGAGGTTTCACAGTCCTAATTCACCCGCTGATCTTGCACCCATTCCCCAAACTAGTGCGCAAGCTCAGGCCCCCCTCCAGCAAGTCTTGGGAGAACCGGGGAGTCGGACGAACCGCAAACATGACGTTCAGGCCCATTCACAAGTTTTGTAAGGTGGGAGGTTCGACCATGACCCTACGCAACTGGTTACATAGCCTGCTGGACTGAGCACCTGCACCGGACATTCTGAGCACCCTCTAATCCTGGCACGGCTGTCTCGAGCATTCCCACTTTGCATGCCACTATATTTGTCTTTGACATCACTGTAGATCATTATTATTAAAGTCCCCAGATTTAATCCTTGATTTCCAGAACTGATGCTCTGGTGTTTCAGGCCCAGTCCTACTAGGACATGGTGTGCATGGTACTATGTTGTACAATGTGGGGTATCAGGTGGCAGTTAACAACTTAATTGACTGAAGTGAAACATAGATCGAAATAGTTCTCTTTTTAACACATTTCCAAACCTGACAAGCATTATTTATAAAAACATTCAAAAACACTTGTATGTACATTTTTCTTTCTGGGTTTCTTTTATTAGTCTAATTTACTTCAGCTACCCCTTTGAAGTCAAAGCCAGTTATAATGTATTGTTATTTCAAACAACACTTTGATTTCAATTTGTAAAATACAATTCTTTTCTGATTGGGCATATCAAGAATGTCACCAAGCTTTTAATATCCTGCTATAAACTAGTAAATCAAGAATTGGTCAATTCAACAGTTTTGGCTTTTGTGTAGGCTTAGGATCAGCATTTTCCAGGCACTGCCTGCCACAGTGGTATTCTCTGGCTATAAGATTGAAACAGCTGGCCAATCGAGTCAGTAACTGGGATTATGAAGTCAGTTCCTGAAAAATGCCTATCTAATGTCCATTAAAAATGCAAAACTATTGGGTTCATTTGTGCTTGCTTTTAACAGTACATCAGGGCAAGAAACTGGTGCATGCAGACAAATACTGCATATATATATATATATATACAAATTACTCAAGGATAGACTTGGTTGAGACATTTCTATCACATCAGAAGCTGGTGTGTAGCTGAATTTATGTATTTATTTATTTATTTTTACATTTGTAAAGCGCACAAAGCCCAAGTACATCTAAGCGCTATGACATGACCAGTTACTTGAGAAGTAGTACAGGCATAGTAAGCATACCTTGAGATTGGATGGACATTTTATGCAGCAGTGATTGTCTGCTGAGGTTAGGTCAACAGCAATGTTTTGAGAGCTCCTCGGAATGTCCGGGACAGTGGGTGGGAGAAGGTTCCAGTGAATTAAGCCATCTTCTTTCATATCACTGCTCAGAACACACAGCACTAGTTCAAAGATATCCGAGGGCAGATGAGTTTTGGGTGGTATGGCGCAGGTAGTGGGTGGGAATGGCCACAGGGACTAGCATTGCCATTGGTTATCAGTAGATGCGTGAAAACCAAACAACTCCAACAGGATATGTGTCCCTCCTCCCCTATCCTCTTTCTTCACTTCACATGAGATTAGTTTCGGCTAGTAGGCAGCACTCATAGCACCACCAAATAACAAAAACTCTAAAGCATTTGGGGAATGCACCATGCCTGACTTCTGGCAAATCTTGTCCGGACAGCTTAATAGAAACCGAATTCCAGTACACCTTCAAACAGAATGAAAGTGCATTTGCATCCACTGCTTATTCTGCTCATTTCTGCTTTTATTACGCTTTGTGTGAACAAATACATCTGTAACATTGCCTTTGAGCTTCCGTTTTACAGTTTCATCTCAAGACCTCTAATTATGAGTGTACTCTATTGCTGACAAATGCAGTTGTGGTACAAAGTGTGTATGTTCCCATCCTCACCGGCTGAAAAGGGTCCCCAATGTCCTCAAATAAAGAAGCTAGTCGGGAACTAGGCCAGCTTCGGCCTTGATGACACCAATGGCTTCTATGTAATCCTAGCCAGCATTCTGCTCCTTCATCTAAGCAATTAGGCTGACGCGAAGAGCCTGAAAAAGACATAACGTCTCCAGCCTCCACTCCATGGACGTCATTTGGGCGTCACCAGGGGCTGCATGGCAACCCCCGAGGTCTCCCTTGATACCCCTGAGGTCTTCGAAAACTTTTTATTTTATTTATTGAAGCTCCTGGTCGGTGGCCTGTGCCATGCGGCTCTTTGTTTCTGGAGTGGCTGGCTTTCTTGTCCAGGACTCCTAAAAAAACAGGGGTTCCACAAGTGTAACACTTTGAGCAGTGACCCTAAATGAGAAAGAATAGGAATAACAAATAATGTGTCTTTCTAGAATTCTATACAATAATTGCTAGACTCATTAAAGGCACACTTCAGGGTGTGAGTCACTGATTTAGTCTGTTCTTTAACACCCTAAATTCACAATGCAGACAGAAACGTCCAAAAAGTATTTAGCGTACAATAAGCATCCATTTCGTACTATGTATTGTGCTTTTCGCAAGTTGCAGTTATAGCATGTTTTTTTTCCGTTGTCTCTGTTACGATCATCACAACGCATTCCATCTTGGTGTCCTCGGTCACTTGACATAATCCTTTTCCCTATAAGCTTGTGTGCAGTGTAGAAATGTTTGACCATAGCACATAAAGTGGCCCTTGATTTCATTATGCCACAATTAATGCTTTGTTGTAATGTGTCTATCTTTCCTATCTCCATGGCCTGCTGTTCAGGATGTTTGTTTGCATGTATGAGGTCACGAGTGCCCAGAGTACGGGATGCTGTGTGAGTGCACTGCTTTCCCTCTGCAACTCTAAATTCTTTAATATGCAGTTATGGTATGTATTTTGCCAACCTCTGAAGCCTGCAAAGTAGATCCAAGCAGGCTTGACATGTAGCCAACTTTGCACCAGACTTGCAGATGAACTGGCCTGCTGTTAAACCTCAGTTTCCAGTTTAATGGTATCCACTAAATAATGTAATTTGCTTTCTGAATTTGTGAACATTTAGACATGTAATTGCTCATTTTACGATATCCGGTAAAATAGCTACAGCCAGTAAGATAGCTCAGTGTGTTGAGCTAGCGCTGCTGCAATCTGTGTGTGATCTGCAGGTTGAAGATTTGATTCCCAGCACGGACAGCTCAGCCTTTCATCTTTCTGAGGTTGATAAATGCGTACCAACACAGTTTGGGTGATATTGTATGTATATTTGTTCTATATAAAGCACTTAAGCGTAAATGCTATATAATAACACATCATTATCATTTGGCCTTGGACAACTCCTTGCATTCACAGTAATTTGGTAATATTTGGTAACACAATGATATTAACGATACATATGGTGATCCATTTTTGTATGAAATGTATATCAAGTTACAGTGATATCACCATATTTTTCTTAGTGTACTGGAACAAAGCTTTGTGATGCCACTTCCTGTTTTGTCAAGGGGTGAAAGGTCATTTTCCATCTCATGTTTATGTTGGTCCGATAGTACAGCAAGTAGAGTGCTCGCTTTGACATCCGTGCAGAGCCTGTCGTTGCAGGTTCGAAATCCGGCAGGGCCCAACAAAGCCTTTCGTCCTTCCGAGGTCGATAAATGAGCACCACACACCATGGGTAAGCAGCGCTCCTTCTCCAGGTCCAAGTCCTTTTGGTAAAACAAACCCTTTCACAAGAGACTGCTGTGAAGTCAGCCAAGATTGAATGATCTCATCAGGAGAAGAAGAGTCATGCTCCTGGTGCTTTTGTTAAGAAATACCTGAAACATTGGGTGGTTTAGTTCTTAGTGGTAGGGATAGAGTAGTTGTCTTAGACAGAGGATGGTACTTTTTGTCTTTGGCAAAGATCCTGATGAGCATCCAAGTATTATCTGTTGAGGCGGGGATAACCCCTCTAGAGATAGGGAAAGACAGGTTTACATCCTTTGAGTTGTTAATAAAAGTCTATAGCCAAAATGAGAACACCTTGTCAGCCGCCTTACTCCATCACGCCACACCGCGTAGACACGGTTCCCATGAAACACTTGAAATTCTAACCGGGTGAGGAATACCTTGGGTATGGGTTGCACATAAGGAGCAAACGTTGGGGGGAGACTGGAAACAAATATATTATCCCTCATGTTTTCTGCTTTCCTATTTGATCAGGTGAGATCATCATGTCATTTGCGCTTTATTCAGACATTAATAATGCCTCTGCACTGGAACTCCCTTCCTCTCACAATCCGCTCCACCCCAACCTTCTCCTCATTCCGCACCTCCCTTAAATCCCTCCTCCTTCATTCTCCTCCTTGAAACCTCCCCCCTCCGCTTCCCCTCCCTCCTTATTCTTTCCCCTTGACTATCTCTCTCCCCTCTCCCACCTCCCACCTCCCCTCTCTCTCCCTTCTGTCCCTTCCATTTCCCTCCTCCAACTCATCACCACCCCTCCCCCCTACCCAGTCCCACTCCCCTATTCTCCCCTTTCCCCTTCAGTTAATTGCTCTTTTCACTGTTTTGTTGAATGATTCATATTGTAATTTTGCTTCCACCGTTATATTGTTTTTATGTATTATGTTTTTCCACTGTACAGGGCCTTGGTGTATGGCGCTTTATAAATCAAATCAAATCAAAATCAAATTAATGCTTTGAAATGAAAGGAAGTAACTTAAGCATTCCAACGTGAAAGAACAGCTTCTGCGAAGAAACAAGCACATTTTTTTCAGAAAAGCAAGTTCATTGCATGCTAACAACTAGGAGGAGCTAGTCAGTTCCTTGGAGAGGAAAACAAACCCGATTCTCTCAGAATGACAACAAAATTACAGTTTATATACCCAGTTAGGCACATTACATAATAACATTTTTTTTTACAAAGTCATCCCTCCATTGGCTAACCCTAATACAAGTAATGTAATCCCCCTTGTTCTAAACCCCCTTTGAACCTTTTTGACACGTGACTTCTTCCTTCGTCAGGAATGACATACTCTACATAATACATTGATTATTTATGATTGACTCAGTTTATTATTCAGACCATGTGACAGAAACCCATTTACCCCAAATGGTGAGCGTGGAAGGCTTTCCATAAACACTTTCAGGCATGGGGACGGGGAGAAATAAATAAGTATTCCTTTGAAGCACCAGTAAATATCCTTTTCCTCCCAGACGCTCCAGGTGTCCAATACAATTTTTCCTCTATTCTTGCACATAATCCTATTTGTTCCTACCATTTGAAGTCATATCCTTCGGCATACATTCTACTCATTTACCCGCAAACCCATAAACCATTAGCTGTAAATTTAATCCTCCATATAACTGGACATTTCTTGCCATCAAAAAACAAGCTTTCATGTTCCCTGGGAAATTACACCTTGGATCTAAGGACCCAATCCCTACATAAAAGCCTAGAAAATGACTTTCCATTCTGTTCTCATCTTCAGCCCTTTGCAATGTTATCACAACTGCCCATATGTGGTTCACCTTTGACCCCCTTTCATGAGCTAGGTCATCCAAGTTTCCAAACCAAGCAAAAGAACCATTCCTGTGAATCCAGGAACTCTGCGGCCTATTAAAACTCCTAATAGGTGAAACTTGCATTCTGCAATGTCTCCACAATAAGCCCCATATTTCCCAAGGCCCTAAATGTGTCTGCAGTTTAAATCATTGTTGAATTCCAACATGTTTGTTTTCCCTTCAACAAACTCCTCTCACCCATACAAAATGCTCCCCACTACATACTTCTCAGTGCTACAAATTGCACATTGCACAACACATTGTATACATGCCACTGCTACTCATGTTGCTGCCTACTTTGACTCTAAAAATGTATCCAACTAAAATACAAAGTAACACTCATTTCAATTCTTCTAACTACATTGAACACATATTTAGTTGCATCATTGCATCTAACACAGCCACACCATGACCTAGTACAATTTACTTAGTGTGAACCTCTTTTCCGTGTTGGGACCCAAATTGTCTACTCCGACATTCCCCCTCTTAGTTTATTTATTAACTACAAAATTGATTTCTCATTCCTTGACAGAACCATCTCTGGGGACCCAAACCTTACACACATCCTGCATGCTATTTTCACTTTGAGCACATTCCTCTGGTGTACAAGACAAAAACAACCACCTACCATCTTTCCCACAATCCACCCAACACTCCATATAATTATCTGAATCAGGTGGATGACACAAAACAACACCTGGAGGCCCATTTATCCCAAACTCAGTCTGAATGCCTATATGGTTTGAAATGGCAGTGGCCCTATCTGTCGACAGAGTGATTGACATAATAGCCTATGATTGAGGTAACTTAGCATAACACCATCTTAAAAGTACTTGGAAGGAACAGAACAGGAAAAGCAGAAAAACAAAAAGTGCCATCAATATCCTCACAGTCAGACTTAGCCATGATGGAACCAAAGAACAAAGTGTTTTGTTCTATCTGCCTCCTCACATGCTCTTCTTATGATTGAATCAATTTTGGGCATGTAAATGATCTATTTTACTTACAATATCTGTGTTCATTATGTATTACTATCGTATGACTTTCTGGTATCATTGTATTTCCTTTGTGGTTGTGCCATCCTTGAAAATGTCTCTGGTCAAAGCTTGTGTTGGCTGACATTGTGGAAGGAATTAAACCCTTTTTTGTTGCACACCTTAAATTCATGTCACAGTTACATTAACATAGAACCATTAATCTACAACTGGGCAGAGCGTGTTACGCTGATCTTGAATGTCAAAGAAAAACTTGCGTTCCCCTTGCCCATTGTTTTTCTGATGAGAATGCACTCGCGTAAACAACATATGTTCTCCGAAGCTTTCCGACAGTGCCTTTTCAAATCCTGCCCGAATGGACTTGCAACACTTCCAGCAGCAGAGTGAGCAAACAAGACTTCCATTAAATTGGTACCTACTTCTTTTACTGTGCACAGACACCTTGATCGCCCCGCAGATAATATCTGCAGCCAAGTGAACAGAAGGACAACCAACAGCAGAAAGCCTGGACATCACATCGGGGCACCAAATGAAAGGAATTCCAATAATTCCAATGTGAAAGAACAGCTGCCGTTCAGAAACAAGTGCATTTTGTCAGATAAGCATGATAATGATCGAGAGGGGCTAGTTAGTTCCTTGGAGCTGAAAACTAACCCAATTCTCTCCAAATTACAACAAAGTTACAGTTTATATACCCAGTTAGACAATGTACATAATCACAAATATTTTGTTACAAAGTTGTCCCCCAACCCTCCATTGGCTAACTCTAATACAAAGGGCCTCATCACGATTCCGGTGGTATTCCGGCACAATTACAGCTGAGTGGAATTAGCGTTACTGCAGGTTTAAGCAGCGGTATGCACTGCATCACTACCTGGCATGAACGCGGACCCCACTTGGGTGGTAACGCTAAAACAGCCCGGCAGAAAGTGCATTAAAATAAGTGTTTCCGACAAAGTATTGGTGCTAATAGCGATGGCGGAAATTGCATCATCGCCGGAACGCGAAGCATGGTGGCGGACGTCTTGAAAAACTCAATCCAACCAAAAACACCAACTTTCTGCAGCCATCCAGACTTGTAAGTCACCAGAAATGTCACAGGAGAGGACCTGAGGCAAGGTGCCAGAAATCCGACTCCGTAAACCCAAGTTCAGTGAGGGAGAATTGGTGGTCCTCACTGATGAGGTTGTGGCCCACTGCGATGAACTCTTCGGCAGCAGGGTGAGTAAAAGATCAGGCCAGCACAGGACAGCCATCTGCATGCCATCATCCAGAAGGTGACTGCAGAGTCCAGCATGCCCCGTGATTGGGAGGAGTGTACAAAGCACTGGAATGACCTCAGGGTTAGGGTGTATGGACTCCTGTCCCAACACAGCCAGGAGTCCCTGGCAACTGGAGGTGGGTTTGTCGAACCACTGGTCCTGACTGTCTGGGAAAAGATGTGCAGCACAGTTCTAGACCTGGAGGGCATTGAAGTAGTCGGAGATGTAGAGGCGGGTACCAGCAGCCAGGAGGCAGGAGGTGAGTCAACCCCCCCTCCCAGCAAATCTCCATGCAAAAATAGGCAAGCACAAGATGCCCCAGTGGACAGGGACACATGTCAGCATGCCTAGCAGCCGGGCAGGCCAACCAGAGCGAAGTGACAGGTTGCCACATCAGCCACCGTCGACAGCAGCCCTGGTGCAGGGCTCCAAGGGCAACCCTGAGTGTTATAGCAGTGTGGATGGGTGACAAGTGCCCAATCCAAGTGCCATGCACACCACACCCCTGCTGGTGCATCCTGTGCCAGCGGGAATGTGGTGCATGAGTAACATGGCCTGCCCCATGTCGGTATGGCAGACGAGCCACATAGAAGTACATGTCCCCCTACACCAACATGGGCGCAGCTAGCCAATCACTGTACACCACAGCACAACACTGCTGGCTGCGCAGCAGCACCTACTAGAGCCATGACAGTGCCATAGATGAAGCCACCACACCCACAAGGTGTGTGCCACCTGCAGAGAGGATGTGGGGGCATAAAGGACCACAGGCATGCATGATATACATCAGCTGCCCCAGCATGGACACCCTGCCCTCCCCACACACAGGCCAAAGGCCATCTGGCCATCTGGCCATGTGTCACACACACATTGCTGCAACCATCCCCATAATGCTTTGCCCACCTGCAATGCCCCCGACCAACCATGTCCACTTGCCTAAATGTGTGAGGTCCCGCTCTGTACCGTAGCAAATGTGTCTATGCATGCCAACACACGTGGAAAAACGACATCTGGCAACATTTCCTATGTCCTCTATAGGCACTCACGCATCACCAGAGGCATCGGAGGATGAGGGGGCAAGCCCACCTGGAAGTGGTGCCTCCAGGACCTCAAGGGCAGCCGCTACCACCACCCACAAAGGTGCACACAGGTGACGCCTAGGCACATGGACCACTGTGAAACACCTTGGCCCAGAAAGGCCAAGCCTGCAGGTGGCACTGCAGGCCCTACGGCAACACCACAAGGCACCAGGAGCACCTTCAGGCCCACTGCACCCACTCCCACAGCTGCAGTGTCCCACAGAGAGGACCCACCTCCTGGCAGGCCCACTGTTGAGTCACAAGGGGACATCAGTCCAGTGTTTCAGCCTGAAGAAGGGCCACAAACCCCTGAGAGCCCTTACCGCTGTCAGCGTGCCCAGACACCAGTGCCGGATGTGGACACGACAGCCTATGGCTCACCGGCCTACAGCCCCCTTCCCATTCAGCACACACCACATAGCAACACAATCCTTCAGAGACTCGATGAGATGGAGAGGTAACAGAGGGAGATGGAGGCCATTGGGCACACCCATTCGGAACACCTCCAGGCAATCCGTGACTGCCTGTAAGGGGCCACCCGCAAGATTGTGCGAGCCATGGGAAGGAACCGGGAAGAGACAGCTGCCAGTACTGCCGCCCTGACAGTGTATGGGCAGAGGGTGAGGGAGATGACTGACGGGGTCTCAGCCCTTTGCAAGGCCATCCGTCAGAGCACCAAGGTCACACTGCAGCACATCCAGGGTGCAAGGGCCAATACTTCAACTTACACAACACCAACTGAGGTGACGCAGCAGAGCACACCCAAGCACCGGTCCCAGGTCAGTTGGTCCCAGATCACCAGGGTCTGGCATGAGGGAAAGAGGACACAGAAATAACAGTGAGACACATTGTGCCCTGAGTGGCGCTGCTGGGGAGTTAGTGGTGGGAGTGGGGGGTAGTTTGCTGGGGAGTTGGTGGTGGCAGGGGGAAGATGGATAGTGTGCTGGGGAGTTGGTGGTGGGAGGGGGGATAGTGTGCTGGGGAGTTGTTAGCAGGAAGGGGTAAGTGGGAATAGTTTGGTGGGGACTTGGTGTTGGGAGAGAGAGGGGGATATTGTGCTGGGGAGTTGGTGGTGGAAGGCAGAAGGGGATAGTGTGCTGGAGAATGGGTGGTGGGAGTAGGGTTAGTTAGTGCACACTATTTCAGTAAAATAGTTGAACTTCATCAATGCGTGGAAATTCCTGATTGTGTCAGTGTCATGTTTATTGATTGACGTAAGTGTCTCACAGTGGTGCATGGCATGTGCCATGTAAATGTATCTAAAGAAATTGTCTATCAGTCCCTGGTGAACCTGTCTGCCATCCTTGACATTGTCTCTGCCAATGCATGCAATCGCCTCTGCCACAGGCACTGCATCCTCATCATCAGGGGTGGCATGTGCACATCAGGGGGTAGCGGTACATTTCTCTGTAGGCAGATGTTGTGCAGCAGGACACACACAAGCACTATTCTGCCCACTTTCGCAGGAGCCTACATCAGGTCTCCACCAGTGTGGTTGAATCAGCGGTGGTAGGCACTATCTTGCTGTGTTTGTGGATCACGCCCAGTGGTCATTACCCAGGGCTGCTGTGGGTATCCGGAGTCACCTGCATGGGAGGATGCACGGCCACTAGTCACAATGTAATGTGTGGGGGTAGCCTTACACAGTGTCAGGGCAATGGACGTCATGTGCATGCATACAGGGCTTCATTCCGTGGCATGTGTCTGTACAATGTCCGTGGATGCTGTGTCATTGGTATCATGCATTGTTATTACTTTACATGCACCCTGTTCCCTTGCAGCAGATGTTGCATGATGTGTTTGTCGGTGACACGTGGAGCTGACATGGTTGCTGTCTTGTGGCAGTGTATTGCTATCGTGTATGTGGCATGGTGGGTTTCCCGTCGGCCTTCCCTCGGCTTCTGGGCCCAGCGGGTCAGCATTGCAGGCTGGGTGTGCATGGGTACATGGCTGTGGTACTGGCAAGGTTGCTGTTGTGTGATGCGATGTGGCACTTTGTTTGCATTGCTTTGGATTATGCATGTTGCATTGTGGTACCTGTAGTCATGTGTGTGTTTGGATTTGCTAATGTATGTGTTCATCGGCTTATCCTTCCAATTATGTCTGACATGTGCATGCTCCCTGGTCTGTACTGTGACACTTGTGCAGGAAGTGGACAAGTGCAACTTTTGCATTCGATTGCCATGCCATGCTTTGTGTAGTTTTTCACACACCCCCTGCCCCCATTTGATCAGGTGCTTTGAAGCGCATGCATGCAGACAGTTTTACTCACCCACTATCCACATACGTTGTCCTCTGTGCCTTTTCCTGTATCCTGGCAGTGTGCTGTTGCATAGAACCATGGAATCATGGGTGGAACCAGGTTAGTGGGCAGCAGCAGTGGGTGATGTAAAGGTTGGGGGTTGCAGGTCACCTGGACATTCAGGGAGTGGTAGTGCTTCTGGTTACAGTACACTGCTTTACATGCCTCATGGGCCACCAACGCAACATGGGGACAGTTCAGGGCTTCAATCACATTTGGCATTTGGGCAATGGCATAGAACTGTGCCTTCATGGCATTGACGTGGGCTGGGGTACGGACAGTGAGAGGTGTTGTTGCGCATGCTGCAGGAGGGCATCCAGCACCTGGGCCAACACTCCACAAAATGTGGGGTGTACCATGCCATCCTCCCTATGTCATCCTGTATTGTGGTGAACAGCTCTGTTATGGTCTCCCTGTTGAGGTGGTACAGGGTCAACAACTTTCTGTCAGTGAGGGTCCAGGGTGAGGGCCTGACCCTGTTGTTTGGTGCACGCCTTGCTTGGGCTCATCAACCCCTTCCACCCCCTCCACTCCCCTAGCTGTGCTCCCTGTGCCCTGGGCTGGTTGTCCTACATCTATACTTCCAGGCATAGCATGAACAGATGCATGTCCCAGCTCACACTGGCTAGCGGCAGCATGGTGTTGGAATTAGTGTCTGGGGAAGCGGTATGCTTATGTAGCCCTCTTGAGTGGATTGGGATCACCTGTTGCTTCATTTCTGCCACCTGTGTTCAAATACCTCCACCTGGAGGCTGGGGGTAATTGCGCTGTGCTTTTGATGGTATTAGCACCAGTTTTCAGTGCTAATACTGCAGTACATAGACTTGTGATGCGGCAGTGATTGCGCTTCATGTTATTGGTGCAGATTCCGCTGGCTGTAATAGCGCTGGCTGCAATAATTCCGGCTGTAATTACACTGGCTGCTTTTACAGTAGTCAGAATTTGCACCATCTTGTGATCCGGTGGAGAGGCGCCGCTAATTCCGTTACCGCCACATTTAGAGCTTACCGCCCAACTCGTGATGAGGCCCAAAGTAATTTAATCCTGCTAATTCTAAAACCTCATTTGATACATTTACAAAGTACAACCCTTTTAACACATGATCTTCTTAAGTCATCAGTTATGACTTACTTCGCATAATACATTTATCATTTATGAGTAATTTAGTTTATTATTCAGACCATGTGACAGAAACCCATTTAACCCAAAATGGTAATTGTGTGAGGCTTTCTACGAACACTTTAAGGTATGGGGAGGGAGAGAAATAAACAAGCATTACTTTAAATCAGCCGTAAACATCCTTATCCTCCCAGATGCTTCAGGTGTCCAATAACATTTGTCCTGCATTCTTGCACGTAATCCTATTTGCTACTACTATTTCAAGTCATGGGGCCTCATTACACAGTAGGAGGTAACCATGCCGCTATTAGCGGCATGGCTACTCCCTTACCGCATACTGAGTCCGGGTAGGCAGTATGGGGACTTACCGGTCATTCCGACCCTGGAGGACCCGGTAAGTCCCCATGCCAAATACCATTCCCCATTCCCATTCGAGCCCCCATAGAACTCAATGGGAATGGGGAAGGAGCTAATAACAGTACCGCAATTTGGGGTACCGTTATTAGCTCTGAAGTCCCTTAGCGGTTAAGGACGGGACCCACTGAGGGACCTCGTAGTAGGGCGCTAAGGGATTACCGGCGCCAGTGACTTTACCGATACCGGTAATACCTTAGCGCCTACCGTGTAATGAGGCCCATAGCCTTCACAAACATTCTACATACTTACCATATGCAGTTCACATTCTACCCCGTTCTGTGACCTAAGTCATCCAGCTCTCCAAACCAAGCCAAAAAAAAACATTCCTGTGAATCCAGTAAATCTGTATCCTATTAAAACTCAAAATAAGTGAAACCTGCATTCTGCGATGTCTCAATGTATCCACAATGACCCCATATTTTCCAATGCCCTAAATGTGTCTGCAATTTAACCCATTTTTGAATTCTCAAATGTTAGTTTGCCCTTGAATTAACTCCTCTTTCGCATGCAAAATGCTACCCACTATATACTTCTCAATGCTACAAATTGTACATTGCACAATACATTGTATCCATGCCACTGCTACTTATGTTGCTGCCTAGTGTCACTCTAAAAATGTATCCGACTAAAATACAAAGCAACACTAATTTCAGTTCTTCTAACTACATTGAACACATGTTTAGTTGCAGCATTGCATCTAACCCAGCCACACCATGGCCTAGTACAAGTGTGAACCTATTTTCCTTGCTGGGACCTAAAACATCTACCCCAATAGAATAGATCATCTAATGTTCCTTTTTCCTTTCAGTTTATAGCAAAGGACTTCTAATATAATGATTGCTTTATTAATAGTATTTTTTGTATTGCACTCTTAAATTCGCATGCAGGACTAAAGAGCATTATTTGAATTAAGCCATGAGGGTTGCAGAGGAAGTGGTTTTGTGCAAGGCATCACATGTGTCATATTGTATAGACTATTCAAACAGGTGGAGGTGACAAAATTACAAACATATGTACGCAGGAAAATGGCTATCCTGATATTTGCTCAGGACAGAGCTTTCCAGAAAGATATTAGTCATGTGACCAGTGTAACAGGGATATCTGCTTCAACAACTGACTTCCAGAATGAAATAGACAGAAGATGGAGTCCTAGATAGAGAGTTTCTGTTCTCAAAAGTTCTGTGATAGATTTCAGTTTCTGTCACATGGTTGTGACATATGAAAGTAGAGATCTGGTTTGTGGCTCAGGTTGCTGTGGGATTGTTCTGCTACAGTGAACATGTAGCAATGTACATTGTCTTGAAAGAAAATAAAATGATTGAGTGAGCTTTGTTTCTCTGACACTAATATCCCTTCATTCAGACACCAGTCTGGAGATCCCTCCAAAGATGAGGGCACAAATCCACAATTATGTTTGAGTCCCCAGGAATTAATTCTGCTTGCACCTATAAAAGACGAGGATGACAGAACTCCCAAAATAATATTGTTATCTCTGCTAATCACTTGGATGTTGTGCCTCCCAATGTGTTGCTGTAGCGGACCACATAGAAAATTTCCATTCTTAGTTTGGTGTTGTATTGTACCTTGTCCTTTGTGAAACAACGGACTGCATAGGAGCAGGCAAGAATTTCTAACAAGTTTATGTGCAGTTGTGTCTCCCTTGAAGTGCTTGAAATGATGCCAGCACCAGACCTATAACCCCAGCCACCCTCAGAAGTGTCAAACCTATGCCTGAAGTAGGTTATGTTACGTTGATTTATACCACTCACCGCTGCCATTTGCATGGTCTACAGACACTCACATGGCTCTGTAAGAAAAGTGGGTAGGGTAGGTTAGTGAGGGAGAGGGGGATAGGATAGAGGTTGTGCTCATCTGTTGATGTGTGCAGAACTAGGAGAAACTGGCGTCTGTGCGTGTGAGATTTCTAGGTGTACTTTGTTATGTGCACTGGACTTATTGTGTCTGGAAGGGGCATTGGTTACTTGGTTTCTGGTGATCTCTGGGTGTTGAGTAGTTTTGTTGCTGGTTCTTAATTCTGTATTGTCCAGTGTTTGCTTTGGTGAAGGTGTATGGTATGTAGAGGCTCGCGTCAATATTTATCTTGCTGAGTTGAATTGCAGGTTTTCTGTAGTTTCCTGAATGTTAGGTGGTCTTCCGTTGTTCTTATTTCCTCAGTATCAAGTTCCATAGTTTGGCTATCAGATAGGAGAAGGCGGTTCCACTGAATTTCCTTTTCTTGTAAAGTCTTGTTTCTATTTGGAGGTCGCTGCTCGATCTTAAGTCTCTTCCTGGTTGGTAATGGGTGATTTTAGCTTGGAAAAATGTGGCTCCTTGTCAGCATAGTGATTTATGGGCATTGCAGAGGGCTTTGGAGGTAATGCTTTTCAATACTGGTAGCCAGTGTAGACTTCTCCGGGCCAGTGTGTTGTGGTCTCTTCTATGTTGTGTCAGGAGTAGGCTTGCTGCAGTATTTTGAATGTGTTGTAGTTTTTTTCTGAGGCGATCTGGTATTCCAATGTAGAGACTATTTGCATAGTCTATTCTTGATAATACCAAGGAGAGGATCACGTGAGTTCTGTGTGGGAAATTGAGCTAAGGGAGGATCCTTCTTATTAATCACAGGAGGTAGAATATTTTTTTGCTATTACGTTGACTTGTGGTCCCAAAGCGAGGTTGTTGTCCATGAGGATTCCCAGATTACTTTATCACTATCGATATATCAGGTTGGGTTCCCGTGCTCGGTGGCCAGGTCAGGCAGGCCTGTCTTGCATTGTATTCCGGTGTGAAGATCATTATTTCTGTTTTGATTGGATTTAGCTTGATATTGTTGTTTGTCATCCAGGTGAGGCATTTTTTGAGGGTGTTGTCAGGGTCTCGGTCAGAGGTTATCTTGAAGATGAGCTGGGTATCGTCTGCCTAGTTGTGGGCTATCAGTCCACAGGTTTGTATTAGTTTTGTTAGGGGGGGTCATGTACATGTTGAAGAGAAATGGGGAGAGTCTTGATCCTTGTAGTACATCACAAATTATATTTTTGGTGTTTGATGTAAATGGTGGTAGGTGTGTTCTTTAGGTTCGGTTGGTGAGGAAAGATTTCAGCCACTACAGTGCAGAGCTTTAAATTACACATTCTGCCAGTCCCTTCGTTAGCATTGTGTGTTTGATTGTGTCAAGGCGGCTGCAATGTCCAGTAGTATGAGGGCGCCGATTTGGTGCTTTTGTTCATTTTTATTTTTGGGTCGTCCATATGGAGAGAAGTACTGATTCAGTTCCTAGCATGGTTGTGAAACTGATTTGGGATTATTCAAGTATTCCATTGCTTTCTGCATGATTGAGTAGTTCTCTAGGATTTTCACTGGGTATGGTAGATTTGATATCGGTTTGTAGTTAGTATGGTCTTCTGTATTTTCCATCTCTTCTTTAGGGAGGGGTTTGATGTACATGGATTTGAATGATTTTGGTAGTTTAGGGATAGATGAATTAGTATTCTGAAATATAAGGCTGATGTTTTACGGTTTAGATGTTTTTTGTAGACAACCGATGGGCAGGATCACTGTTGTTGGTGTCTTTTATTAGTTTGTCGAAACCTTCTTCGCTTATAGGTTCAAATTGATTGCCAGTTGTGGTGGTTAATGGAGTGCTAGTTTCTGGGAGGTTGTTTGTGGTACTGCAGCCTGGGTCAATGGTCCATTGTATTGCTTGTATTTTTGCTCTTAGATGGGTTGTGATATTGTCAAATAGGAATTTCGATCTTACGATGCAGTTATTGCAAGACTTTGTTTTTATTTTCCTTGATGATTTTGAACATTTCTTTTCGTGGGTGTGTTGCTGCTTGGTTTCTTACGATGTCGTATGCTGATTTGTATGTTCAGATTTGTCATTGCTAGTTGGTTTTGTCCAATTGGTTGTAGTGTTTATACATTGTTTTTCCAGTTTACGTTTTTTCTTTTGTTGAGTTCCCTCTGTTCTTCTGTGAACCATCTTGCTGTGATATCTTTGGAGTAGTGGTTTGAAGGCTTTTAGGGATGCTTATTGATCTAGCACGTCTGTGATCCAGGTGTGAAGCTTCTCTTCCACTGAGTATCTTCTTCTTCATCCCCTGAATCTGACTACAGACCAGCTGAAGAGTGCATCTTGCACATTTGACCACAAAACCCAGAAACTGAAGCTCCTGAGAAGTGTGCATCTCTGATTTCTCCCAATTGATGATTAACACAAAACTCAATAATGGACTCACTGCCGCCCGCATGTGATTCTGCACCGAAAGGGGGCAACAGGCCCATAATATGAATGCCAGATAGATTGAAAATTGAATGTGCTTTTCTCACAAGCATCCTACAACAGGATGCAATCATTTGGAAAAACACCAATGTGCTGATGATAAACCAAAGGACAGAGAAGAAAATGGAAAATATGTGAAGCCCACAGAAAGCAAATAAAGTGCCTGTGTACTTGGGTAATTGGGATTGTCAAATAAATGTCCTTGCAGTCCAAGCTTTCTGTCTTGAAATGATGGTTAATGAGAGGCTTATTGGGATTCCTGAAATTGTACGCTGTACAAAAGGACACATTCTTGGGTACCATAAAGATGTTGCTGAAACAATTGCTAACTATATTGTCCCTTTTTTCCAAGGCTGCCTCACCTCCTGGTGAATACATGAATACTTCTAATGAGCCACACACATTGGTACTTGGCTACCATCTGTCTGGTCATCCTACCGAACTGAATGTGATACTCACTCACTGCGTTCACACCTAAGGATCTCTGAAAATCGGTAACCAATTTTGGAAAACATTCTGAACCCATCCCCTGACTGGAATATGTGCAAGGAAGATAAAAGGTACTTATGTCGATACAAGAGGGATCCATCTCCTCTTCTGGCACCTATAGCCTTCTTACATTGTCCTGGTTGTGGAGAAATGGTAGGTCTTGGCTTCGGTTGTGAATAGAAGTGGTAAAACTCTGCTGCCAGAGCCCTGTACCATTATCTCGCCAGGTGATATCGACATGGCTGGACCTCAACGCAAGACACAGCCGGCCCTGGCAGAGATTTGAGGCTGGAACTGCCTCTTCAACAAAATCTGGGCTTTACAGAGCATATGAAACATAGAGACAAATATTGCTATCTCTTTATCAGATCCATCACCAAAAGAGGACAACCTCTGCATCACCAGCAGTCTGGGTGTCCACCAACCCCATGTTGAGTGTTCCCTTTTTTTCCATTCCTTAAAGAAACAGGCATTGGTGTCCGTATTGAGACACAATGCTCTCTGGTCCCATCCTAAGATCACCTCTGGCTCAAGAACTCTTCTGCGACTCCAGATTTTTCTGTCATATCTAAGATTTTAGAATATGATCTACAGAATTAAGAAGGTAATGCTGGCAGTTTTCTCAAGCTTTGTCCACCCCCTTTGAGATGTGTTTGCCAAAGTGGGAATAAATATTGTCAATTTTGAATCTATAAGCGGGAGAGGTTCCCTGACATAAGAGGCCTGGGGAATTCTGCCCATATTTTCATCCTGAGTTGTTGTACAGCTTCTTTCTGAGAGAATGTTGGGCAAATCTCTCAATTAGAATGCGTGAGATCAAAAGGGTTAAACATTGATCGGAACACTTGAGGACTCTACTTCAGATAGCTTCCAGCAATCCTCTGCAGATATCGAGTCTAGAGCCACTAGTCTGGTTCTGTTCTGCAGTCAGCATCTGTCCCCAATGCCAGGGTATCAACAAGATGAAACAAAATCACCCACTTCAATATGGTGCCTTTTTGGGCCATTCTTCTATGCCTAACGGGAGGGACCCATCGTCCAAACTACACACACTTGCATCCTTATTGGGCTTATCTGCCAAGCTTCAGTGCAGCAACCATAGATTCACCAGGCTTAGTGGTCATAGAGCATGCAGTATATTTAATGGCTTTCCCCACCCTTTCTCTTACAGTACTCTAACAGGCCTGTAACACAGTGGCCTGGATAAATCCCGCCAAATTGTTGCCGCAGACAGGATTCCCCTCCATGTGTGAGTCACTGAGAGGAACAGAAACCCCATGTTTCTTCTTGACTTCCAGCATCCCAACACTAATCTGACATGCCCTGTAATCCTATTTTTATTTCCATGCCCTTCCATAGATTTGCAGGATCCTTTACTCTACACCACACATACATGGAAATGCTGTTCCAAACCTCCCTGTCTGGAACCAAGTAACGCCGGGCGGCCAATTTATCCACAAACATAGAACCAATCTCAACACTGCCATCCCTATGCTCACAATGCAATCCTCACATCTGCAAATATGTACAGCAAACTCCAGTAGTGGCTATAGTCAACCCTATACCCAGGCCCTTCCGACAGCCTTACTCTATGACACTGTGTGTCAGTTTTTGGCCACAATAGGGAACATGTAAAAATCCAAACAAAACTGCCCAAGCATGCACTCCCAAACCTGAAAACAATCTAAAGAAACAGATAACTAAATGTAACGCTCACCTGATTCCCGTAGAGGCGCCGGTCTTGACTGGGCGTATACCGTATCTTCAAAGGTGATGTGTAACACACGGCTGGCTCTTTGGGCTGGACCTCTGTGCACTGTATGTCTGACTCGAAGGGTAAGATGTCTGCAGATAGAAAATATGGGATTAATGAACTGGGTTATTGAATGTCTCTCTCTTCTTCCCTTTCTCTTCTCCTGTAGAACCCCCAAAGGTCAACGCTCTCACCTTAGGTAAGTGAACGCCGTGCTCTCCATCTGCCTCGGGGCAGGGTGCTGTAACCAGTTTCTTCACTGGATAAGGGGAGCAGGCCTCTTGACTTCAGAGGACTGCTGTCCGTCGTTTACTGCACGAACGGTAAGTTTCGAGTAATTCTAATGTCTTTAAAAGTCTTTAGTAATGATGTCTCTTGTTTTGCAGGGTTCCGGCGATGGCGGATGACGGGCTGAAGTGAGTTGAAGATGGAGCCCGTGTGATGAATAGAAGCGCCTGGAAGCACGTATGTAAGCGCTTGTTGCCTGCTTCATGATGCGCTCTAACTGTCTTTTTATTTTGCAGGTACAAGTTCGGAGCGGCTGCAGGGTGCCGGAATACCCACTGGGTTAGATGTGGAAAGGAGTAATGGCACGTGAGTATTAAAGTTCCCCAATCTCTTTAAACGCACCTTGTTTTGTCTTTCAGATGCGGGATGCAGCGCCGAAGGCCTCCGGAGCGTGCGAAGAGTTGGTAAGCTTTTGTCTTTCAGATGCCGGAATGCAGTGCGAAGACCTCCGGAGCTCACGAAGAGTGGGTAAGCCTTTGTCTTTCAGATGCCGGAATGCAGCGCGAGGCGTTGATGACAGCCGATGGATCAGGTAAGTGAAGCGCTGTCACTGAAGACCGTAATGCTAACCTGTTCTTTCTTGTCTTTATAGGTGTTGCTGAAGACTGGATTCAGGATGGTAAGCCTTTTTCCTTAGACCCAGGATCAGATGCAGAAGACACGATGAGCGTTCTGCTGCAGAGGATGCAGAATAACGCAAAGCAAGATTCATCCATCGGGTGTGGTTTAAATAGCCTCCTGTAGTGCTTAGGTGTCTCCTTCCACAGCCACGCCTAGGTAAGAAAAGAGTTCCTGCTTTCCAGAAGAGTTCCAGTGTTCTGAACCTAGGGAGTGGCTCCTGCCCCACCCAACAGGAAAAGTAGTTCCAAACAGAAGAGGATCAGAGGCTCAACTGGCAGGCAAGTAAAGTAAGCAGCATGGTCTGCTGCAGGTAAATCCACCCAAGCATTATGAGCCCGGCGCTTCCAGCGCTGGGACTGGGCATATTTATGAGCCTGGTGCCACTGGCGCCAGGACTGGGTCCAAAAGGTCCCAATTGGGACTGGTTGGCCCTCGAAACCTGGGTTATGGATCTGCTTCCAAGGGAGTTGGGAAAACCCTGACCTTTTGGAAGCAGAGATCATGACAGTACCCCCCCTCAAGGCCCCTCCCAAACCGGGCTTCTCCGGGGGTTTCGGCTTGTCAGGAAATATTCGGTGAAATCTTTTGATTAGGCGAGGAGCGTGGACATATTCAGCAGGTTCCCAGGATCTCTCTTGGGGGCCGTAGCCTTTCCAGTCAATTAGGTAAAATAGTTTAGATTTGGAGATCTTGGAGTCCAGAATGCTTTTGACTTCAAACTCGAGTTCTCCATCAACTAGGATGGGTTTTGGAGATTTAGTTAGTCGGGTTTGAGGTTGCACGGGTTTTAATAGAGAGACGTGGAAGACCGGATGTATCTTCATGTGCGGGGGCAAGTCCAACGTGACCGCTACTGGGTTTACTATGGTAGTGATGGAATAGGGACCAAGGTATCTTGGGTTGAATGTGCGTGGCCCTTTTAGAGGTAGATATTTGGTGGATAACCAGACTTGATCCCCTACTTGATATTGAGGGGCTTCCTTCCGATGTTGATCTGCTCCTTTCTTGTATTGTTCTTTAGCCCTTTGAAGGTGAGAAACAGCTTCCTTAAAGGCTTGAGTGATTGTAGAATGCAGGTAGTCAACTGCTGGTGTTTCAAGATCTTGGAGGGGATCCAACTCCGAGGTTCGAGGGTGACTGCCGTATAAAAGAAAAAACGGGGTTTTCCCAGTTCCCGAATGGACAGAGTTGTTGTAAGCATATTCGGCTATCCAAAGGATGTCTTTCCAAGTTTTTTCAGTTTGTTGCAGCATGCAGCGTAAATACTGTTCCAGAGTTTGATTGGTCCTCTCGGTTTGTCCGTCGGTCTGAGGGTGGTGACTGGTCGATAGTCTCACATCAATTTGAGCCGACCGACAGCAACTTCGCCAAAAATGAGAAATAAATTGACTACCTCGATCCGAAATTAGAACCGAAGGAAAACCGTGCAGTCGGACGATGTTTTCGAGAAATTCTCGGGCCAGAGTTGCTGCTGTTGACAAGCCTTTGAGCGGAATGAAATGCGCCATCTTGGAGAATAAGTCCACGATTACTTGAATCGTATTGTATCTGGAGCATGGAGGTAGAGCGGTGATGAAGTCCATAGAAAGCGTATGCCAAGGGCGAGGTGGGATGTCAATACGGCGTAAGAGGCCTGCTGGTCTTTCCTTTTGACTCTTGTTTTGGGCGCATACTCCACAGGACATTATAAAGTCTCTGATATCTTTTTTCCAAGACGGCCACCAGAAGTAGCGCTTGATTTTTTCTGAGGTCTTGGCCATACCGGGATGTCCTTCCATTAAAGAATCGTGATAACAAGAGATTACTTTTTTCTGTAAATCTGTGCTGGGCAGGTATAATCGTTCTTGGAAATACAATAAGTTGTCCTTTACTGCAAAGTCCTTTCCCTGCAGATGCCAATTCTGTATGTCTGCTGGAGTTACAAGTTGCCTGGCTTTATCCTTAACTTCCTCTATGGATTGTGTGGCGATTAAACCCAGATTTCGTTGTTCGGGAATGATTGGTACAGGTTTAGGGTTGATCAAGTGTTCTTCCACTCCCATCCGAGAAAGGGCATCAGCTTTACCGTTTTTTGTACCAGGTCGATAGGTAATTATGAAGTCAAACTCGGCAAAGAATAATGCCCAACGGAGTTGTCTAGAGGATTGGGCTTTTGCGGTTTTCAAATATTGCAGGTTTCGGTGATCCGTAATCACAGTAACGGTGTGTCAGGCCCCCAGCAGATAATGCCGCCAAGCCTTAAAGGAAGACTTGATAGCCAGAAGTTACTTGTCAGTAATCGTGTAATTGATTTCAGGAGGCGAGAATTTGCGGGACCAAAATGCCACGGGATGCAACTGATTGGTTACCGGGTCCTTTTGTGATAGAACTGCCCCCATGGCAAGGCTTGAAGCATCAGTTTCCACGATGTAGGGGAGTTCGGGGCGAGGGTGTTTTAAGATTGGTGCAGGGATAAATCTAGTCTTCAAATCCTGGAAAGCTTGTTCCGCCTCGGTAGGCCATTCAAAACGTTTGTTTTTCTTTAACAAGGCAGTGATGGGCTGGACTATCCGAGAAAATTCGGCGATAAACCTGCGGTAAAAGTTAGCGAAGCCTAACATGCTTTGCACACCTTTTACGGAGGATGGTGATGGCCATTTGAGAACTGCATCGACCTTCTTTGAATCCATACACACTCCGCTAGGTGATAATATGAATCCCAAGAATTCAACTTCAGTCACGTTGAAAACACATTTTTCCAACTTAGCGAAAAGTTTGTGTTGACTCAATCTTTCGAGGACCATTTTCACGTGTTTCTGATGTTCAGATTCCGATGAAGAATAAACGAGGATGTCGTCAATGTAAACAACAACACACACATCTATGAGCTCCCTGAGGACATCGTTCATAAAATATTGAAAGGCGGCCGGGGCATTGCAAAGTCCGAAGGGCATGACCTGATATTCAAATAGCCCATATTTGGTGCGGAAGGCCGTCTTCCATTCATCGCCCTCTTTTACTCGTACCAAGTGGTAGGCTCCTCTAAGATCCAGCTTTGTATATATGCATGCTTTTCTGACTTGGTCCAGGAGTTCAGGGATCAAAGGTAACGGATATCTATTCTTGACGGTGATCTGGTTCAGGGAGCGATAATCTATACAAGTTCTAAGGTCTCCTTCCTTTTTTGGAACGAAGAACAAAGCTGAAGAAGCAGGGGACTTGGAAGGACGAATAAACCCATTTGCCAGGTATTGATCCAGGTATTGTCGAAGGTGAAGGTTCTCAGGCTCGGTGAGGGCATAAATTCTACTACAAGGAGGAGTAGATCCAGGTATCAGGTCTATCTGGCAGTCATAAGACCTATGAGGAGGTAGAGAGTTAGCCTGATCCTTCCGGAAAACATCTTGGTATTCTAGGTATTCGGGAGGTAACTGGGGAGTCTCTGAAGAAATTGCTGCCAGTGCAACACCAGGTGGAGGGTGACAAGTAGAGACACATTCTGGAAACTGGACCGTTCTTGCTCGCCAATCGATCAGAGGATTGTGTTTCTCTAACCAAGGTATTCCTAGAATAATCTGAAACTGAGGAGCCTTGATCACATCGAACACGATCTTCTCATGGTGTCCATCTTGACTTACTAACGTCACTTCTTGAGTGGTATGCGTTACTGGTCCGGAGGCTATCTCCGTTCCATCCACCGTAGTAATGACGTCCTTTACAGCCTTGGGACAAAGAGTTAGATTCATCCTCAAAACCATTTCATGCTCCACATAATTGCCGATGGCACCGCTGTCGACGTAAGCTTCAATTGCATGTAATCGATCCGGATTATCAGGGCTAATGAGGACCATAGGTATCACGAAATGCGAGGTCACGGAACTGGTTTTCACGCTCGGCAAGAGGACCTCTATTCTTGTCGGGCGAGGTCGTTTCCCTGTTCAGAGTTTGTAACTTTGGTAACTGCAGCTCCTACTGCCTTCTTGGCAGGTTTCACCGGACAGTCTCGAAGAAAATGCCCTGAGTTTCCGCAATAGAGGCATAATTGCAACTGTTTTCTCCTTTCCCGCTCCTTTTGTGTTAGAGGACCTTTCAGGCCCCCTATTTGCATGGGTTCCCCGGAGTCTACTCCTTTGGAAGGAGTTGGCGGTTTGGAAAATACTCGAGCATCAAACTTGGAATGATCGGCCTTCCTGTTCTGCAGTCTGTGATCTATTTGAACGACTAAGTCTATATAGTCCGAACAATCTTGTGGGGGATTCACTACTTGGGCTAACACATCTTTGAGCTCTCCACATAGACCTCTATAAAACAGCGTAATCCTTTTGTCCTCAGGCCATTGAGTTTCCACTATCAGTCTGTTGAAAGACGCAATATAAGCCAAAAGGTCTTGATTACCTTGTCGCAACGAAAGAAGCTCATTGTCCAAGGCCTGCCCCTGTGAATGTCTTGCAAATAGTTTTTCCATACTGAGCTGAAAAGCTTGAAAATCATGGAGGACCGGATCATCTTGATTTACTAGAGGGATCGACCAGTCTGCCGCATTGCCACTAAGGTACGAAAGCACGAAAGCTACTTTAGCTTGATCAGTTGGAAAGGCTGCTGGCCGGCATAAGAAATGCAACCAGCACTGATTGATAAATACTGCAAACCTCTTTGGGTCACCAGAAAATCGTTCGGGCGGAGCCAGAGGTACATTCCCAGGTAGGTTGATCTGCACTGGATTCATAGAGGATGTAAAAGGAAGATTTCCCCCAGATGCGGGTAACGGGGTCTGTCCGGCTTGTGACTGTAGCAATTGTCTAGCGAGATCATCTGTTCGCTCCTTGGAAATAATCAATTCCCTTCTTAGAGCGTTCGTTTCCTGACGGGCTGCATGCACTTCTGCCCTTAGTTCCCCAAGTAACTGGGCTAGCTGGTCGGTATCCGAGGTTTCCATAGCGCCTGGACGGGAGTTTTGCGGTAGGCTTTGCGTTCTGTAACGCTCACCTGATTCCCGTAGAGGCGCCGGTCTTGACTGGGCGTATACCGTATCTTCAAAGGTGATGTGTAACACACGGCTGGCTCTTTGGGCTGGACCTCTGTGCACTGTATGTCTGACTCGAAGGGTAAGATGTCTGCAGATAGAAAATATGGGATTAATGAACTGGGTTATTGAATGTCTCTCTCTTCTTCCCTTTCTCTTCTCCTGTAGAACCCCCAAAGGTCAACGCTCTCACCTTAGGTAAGTGAACGCCGTGCTCTCCATCTGCCTCGGGGCAGGGTGCTGTAACCAGTTTCTTCACTGGATAAGGGGAGCAGGCCTCTTGACTTCAGAGGACTGCTGTCCGTCGTTTACTGCACGAACGGTAAGTTTCGAGTAATTCTAATGTCTTTAAAAGTCTTTAGTAATGATGTCTCTTGTTTTGCAGGGTTCCGGCGATGGCGGATGACGGGCTGAAGTGAGTTGGAGATGGAGCCCGTGTGATGAATAGAAGCGCCTGGAAGCACGTAAGTAAGCGCTTGTTGCCTGCTTCACGATGCGCTCTAACTGTCTTTTTATTTTGCAGGTACAAGTTCGGAGCGGCTGCAGGGTGCCGGAATACCCACTGGGTTAGATGTGGAAAGGAGTAATGGCACGTGAGTATTAAAGTTCCCCAATGTCTTTAAACGCACCTTGTTTTGTCTTTCAGATGCGGGATGCAGCACCAAAGGCCTCCGGAGCGTGCGAAGAGTTGGTAAGCTTTTGTCTTTCAGATGCCGGAATGCAGTGTGAAGACCTCCGGAGCGCACGAAGAGTAGGTAAGCCTTTGTCTTTCAGATGCCAGAATGCAGCGCGAGGCATTGATGACAGCCGATGGATCAGGTAAGTGAAGCGCTGCCACTGAAGACCGTAATGCTAACCTGTTCTTTCATGTCTTTATAGGTGTTGCTGAAGACTGGATTCAGGATGGTAAGCCTTTTTCCTTAGGCCCAGGATCAGATGCAGAAGACACGATGAGCGTTCTGCTGCAGAGGATGCAGAATAACGCAAAGCAAGATTCATCCATCGGGTGTGGTTTAAATAGCCTCCTGTAGTGCTTAGGTGTCTCCTTCCACAGCCACGCCTAGGTAAGAAAAGAGTTCCTGCTTTCCAGAAGAGTTCCAGTGTTCTGAACCTAGGGAGTGGCTCCTGCCCCACCCAACAGGAAAAGTAGTTCCAAACAGAAGAGGATCAGAGGCTCAACTGGCAGGCAAGTAAGCAGCATGGTCTGCTGCAGGTAAGTCCACCCAAGCATTATGAGCCCGGCGCTTCCAGCGCTGGGACTGGGCATATTTATGAGCCTGGTGCCACTGGCGCCAGGACTGGGTCCAAAAGGTCCCAATTGGGACTGGTCGGCCCTCGGAACCTGGGTTATGGATCTGCTTCCAAGGGAGTTGGGAAAACCCTGACCTTTTGGAAGCAGAGATCATGACACTAAAGGCGAAAAGTGACTTACATAGATTGATGGTAGGAGCAACAAATAAGGAGGAGGAATGACCAGAGGGGGGCTTTCCGATAGGAGTCATGAAAGGCCATTAGTGGACACTAGAAAAGGAAGAGGCATAATGACATACATTGTGGGAGCAGAGGTTCTTTTTCCTGTTAATATTTCCGCTACGAAACTGAATAAACAGGGATGGGACATAATAGGAGCATGTGCCAGGCCTTAGAATGTCCTCTAGGGGAGCTGTTTCTACAGCAAGGCAAATTGAGGTTCCATGGATACAAGGGTTGCTTCTGATGAAGAGGTGTTCCATACAGTGGCTCTTCCACCTCTAAACTATGACTGTTAAATAGTTCCTTTAGAATCAGACTAATGTGGTTTAATCTTGGTGCACCATTCAGGTACTAAACAGGCTAAACGATAGAAAACAGCTCTCAATTGTGCCAATATAGACCCTGATATGCAGGCAAACAGACTGCAAATTGACCTTCAGTAGGGCTAATTGAATAGAATTCTTGTGAAAAGGCTGGAAACAGGTTCTCACCCAGGATATAAATACGAATCTTCGTGGAAGTGACAGGATGAAAACATGAATGAAAGTGGGAGGTTAAAGAGAATTTTGCATTTTAGAAATGAGGGAGGGTCATTCCAAAAGACAAAGAAAGCAAGGTGTATTTGAAGTCAGTAATCGCTGACTTTTAATCTGATTTCCAGTGAAAACAGTGTTAAAAAAGACACTTACTGGGTTACAAAATGCTCTTGGGTGAAGCAAAGGGGTGAGGATGACCCACTATCTTTCATACTTCCCTGGGAAAGGTCAGGCAAACTGTGGATTTGGAATCTTTCATGTATGTATTCCCAGACATGCCTACAAAACCAATAGTCCCTAAAGAATGTAATCATATTTGGAGGGAAATAGTGCTGTAAAATGCACAATTTCAACCCAATCCTTGGCAGGAAATGTCCCTACATCCACTTGGGGAGAAGAGTCTACATGATCCCTTTGTTCACTTTCATTCTACAATTAGAGGTAGCTATGTTATACCACTTTGGCAGTCTCCTCTGTAATGAAGGGTCATTTATTTCTGAACCAGATAACCCCTAGTATCGGCCTATCCAGCGGCTAAAATCAGGAATAGAGCTCCAGGAGTTGCTGCTGTGAGTTTAATAGGAAGAATATTCCTAACGTGAAGGGCTTGGCTACTGCCTCTTAAGCTCAGTGAACATGCTGACTTTTGATTCTGGAATGCTGGCTTTTTAGAGCATTTAAGCATGGTTACCAATTATGTCTGCCTCGGAGTTCTGCTGCTCAAAAGATACTACTGGTGCTGTTTCATTAACACAGTATTGTGAACAAGCTTCATAGACCTCCCCACTGCCTTCATCGAGAAAGGGGTTGTCTCTCATGCTTTTAAAACATCCTTCTACAAACCTGTTCTCAAAAATCCCACCGCTGATATCAACTACCAGACAAACTACTGACCAATCACCAATAAACCATTCAGCTTGAGACTCCTTGAGAAATGTATCTACCAACAGTTGCTGGAATATGTAGAAAATATCAGCCTCAGCCACGACTCATAACATAGATTCAGACTCACAATAGGAACATAATTTGATGTGGTTAATTTTAAAAAGCAACATGGAAGCCAGCTCAGCTAGTACGCTTATCCTGCCATTTCTGATGCTTTAGATACCATCCACCATGAGATACCAAAAAGCCTACCCTGGTCAAAATTTACTTGGCCCTGCTTCTGGGACTTATTAACACCCAGGGCTTCACATGCTTTAACTATGCAGATGATCCCCAAATCACCTACAAGCCCACAAATGGTTTTACGAGAAAGCACCAAAATTCAGCACATGCCTAGCACATGTATACTCCTAGAGGACTGCAAACAAACTGAAGTGCAACCCAGCAAAAGCCAAGCTTATGATTTATGGAAACGCACGACCTAACCCCACACTATTCCAATGGCTGAAAGAAATGTAAAACATTCCTTTAGCCATCACAACCATCAGAAATCTCAGACTTGTGGTGGACAGCGACTTTACCCTGAAATCACATGCTAACGCCACTGTAAGGATATTCCTCATCCAGCTCCAAACAATAGAAGGCATCATTCATCACACACAGAACCATGACAGCAATCACACTAGTGTTCTCAATGCTAGATTATGCTGATAGCCTGTATCTTGGGCTCCCAGGATACCTACTAAGCAGGTAACAAGGAGTCCAAAACAAGGCACCTGCACTGCTTCTAGAACTAAATACAAACACATCACCAAACGCTGCAATTACTCAAATAGCTCCCAGAGTATTAATTTAAAAAGCTCTGTGTATTACCCACTACTCTTTCCTTCGCAAGGGTCCACAATTGGTCACAAGAAAATTCACCCACTACCAACTATTAGCTAGGACTATAAATCCAGAAAAGATGCTCTAGTCAAGGTAACAATCTTCAATTGAAATGCCACAGAGGATCTTCCTGCACCCACCTCCACCCCTCAGTCACAATCTGGAAACTCTCTACCCAAACACCTTTGCATGAAAGAAGACCAAGTAACCTTCATAAAACAGTTACAACATGAGGCCATCACCAAAACCTCGACCAGCAGGCTTCCACTTGCAATATCTTTGACCTGAGGAAGACCCTTCCTCCTAAAATACACAAATATACCGCAAACAGACACACAACTCTTTATCAAGAAACTATTGGAGAATGGAATTATTGAGTCAGGCTCCAAGAGTCCAAAATGGAACAAAGCTGCTGTGACTATGTCGCCGGGTGGTGCCCGGCAATCTCGCTCCTGGTTGATGCCAACTGAATTTGTGATGTCACTATGTTCTACCCCTTATTTTACTCCTCCCTTTTCATCCTCAACTAACTGAATTGCTTCTAATATCCTCTATCACCTTCCACTACACACAATCACCACTGCACATGGTAACATCATGCCTACCAGTCCACATATCCACATTAACGGACCTATGACAAAGCTCACTTCTTTAGCTCTATCACACGCACATCAGCAGCAATCCCAATCTTGCAGGGCTGTAGTTCATCAGCTTTGGGCTCTCCCATCCGAATATTCCCATACAGTGACATACCCAAGTGTCATTGATAACCTAAATGCTTGTTTGTCAATTTCACAATTTACCTTTTTTATGCTGAAATCAAGCACATTGTTTAATTCTCTTATTACAGGTAGTTCAGTTCATTTTGATAAAGGATTTATGCAGTTATATTCAATTGTACTATTGCTATGATATGGTATGTCATGGTATCGTAGAGAGACTTACAAAGCGCAACATACACCTTTTCAGGCAACACAGTGCTGAAAAAGACTCAGGTGACAGAGCTAATCCTAAATTCATCCTCCAGAAAAAGAATTTACTGGGGAAATAGGAGGGTATTCACACCTCCTCTGAACTTGAGGTGATTGCTAATTAAGCCTAAGAAAAGAGGGAGTTCATTCCACAATTTAGTTGCACTCTGTCTTTCATGTCTGAATCTCGGTGAAAAAAGAAAAACAGCAGAAGATGACCGAAGTGCTCTAGAAGGAGTATACCGAAGGAATCTGGATCTGAAGAAGAGGGGGCGTTATTATAAAATACTCTATGCAGAAGGCAGAGTGCCTTGAATGTGTCCCGTTGGGTGACCTGGAGCCAGTGTAATCTTCATAAAGAAGAAGAGATATGATCTCTATGACCCAGGTAGAAGAGGAGTTTTGCAGCTGCTTTCTGGATCAAATTCAGACGATGAAGAGTCCATTTGGCAAAGCCCAAATAAACCACATTATAGTAGTTAAGTCTACAGGAAATGAATGCAGTAAGCAGTTGCATTGTGTGCGGAAAAAGAAAAATAGTTCAAAAGTCTCTTTAATGAGCGTATATGGTAGAAACAGGAGCTAGCCACAGAGGCAACGTGACTCTCCAAAGAAAGGGAGGAGTCCAACCAAACATCAAGGTTCCTAACCTTTGAAACAGGGGGTGGGCACTATCCCAGCCTTTCTGGCCAGAAAGGGGCTACCAAAGGCTCTGGGGTCAGAACACCTTGGAGCTCAACAACTGACTGGGCTGACACGACAGAAGGGCATTTTTTGAGCCTTAATTTCAAAAGATTGGCAGACATCCACCCACCAATCTGTTCCAGACAGTACAGGACTTCATATCGCCTGCAGGGTCACCTGCCTGCTTCTCAACATGGAAAATGAGTTGAGTGTCGTCGGCATAAACATAAAACATAGCATCAAACAACCTTATAAGGTCCACTAAATGTTTCATATAGAGATTAAATAAGGGGGGGGGGGCTTAGGGCTGACAAGGGGAAGGTTCAGCCAACGATTCAAAAGGAGGAAGAACCACCAACTGGGATCTGTTACTAAGAAAAGAAGACAGCAGAGAGCCGTGCTAGTAAGATCGAATGATCGACAGTATCAAAGGTGGCAGAGAGGTCCAATAATATTAGGACCTCCATGCCCCCCTGTTGGCCAGACTGTGAAGATTGTCAATTGCTGCCACCACAGCCAACTCAGTACTGCAGCCTGCTCAAACCTAACTTGAGCCTGGTCTAATAATCATGGATTTCCACAAATGCCTGAAGTTGAGTTGCTGCAATCAACTCAATAAAAGAGAGTAGAGAGGGATTGAGTGAAGGCTACAGGCGCTATCTTCAAACAATCCGTTACCACTCTGAAGTAAAGGAACTATTGATTAAGAGGCATGGATCAGAGTCAGGGTGCTCACGAGCAGTGCACAAGATGGCCGCCTAAGTTACAAGGTCCGACCCACCTAGGAATAAATCTGTGAAAATCAACTATAACCGACTAATGAACATGTTCAAGAGGTGTATTCGCCAAGAGAGGAAGCCCTGAGGCATCGATTGTCCGACCTGAGGCAGTAGAGAGATTGGCCTCGGGCATTGGGGCATTGACCACGGGCCTGTCAGCAGCCATGAAGGCACAGCCACACCATTGGCATGGATCTGATGGGGAGGAGCCCCGTCGCTGATACAGTACAGACGGGGAAGGGAAAGTTATGCCCAGGGGGGCCAACTGGAGCCGATCAATCCCTCCTCTCCCCGCCGCGATAGCAGGGGCGGGGTGAGTGGCAGTACCTTGGCACACCTAAGATAAAGGAAAGGTCCAGCACAAAGTAAGGTGGGTGCAGACCTGTGTGAAAGGAGGGACTGTGATTGACACTGGAAGATACACATCCGGATGGCGCTCCCACATATAATGGATTAAGTGGATTTGCGAGACTAGCAACAAGGGTTAAATACCCACACACCCACCGCGGCCGAAACCAGAAGGAGCGGCCTTGAAAGAGATCAAGCTGCTTGGGTGTAGTCCAGGGAGACCATCAGCTGAAGACAGTGGCTTGCTCCAGGAGTTGACACCAAAGTAGTGGTAATGCGGTTGGTGCAATGAAAATGAAGAGGGGGCAGGAGGACTGGCTGATATAGTTCCGCAACCCCTAGGATACTGAAGACGGATACAATGAGGAGAGGTGAAATGTGAAACCGGTAGGTCTACGTAACAGGGGGAGATTAAAAGGGCCCATTACAGATGGGTACACAGGACAGCGCCAGACTGCTCTGATCCCCTTACACTCGGGTAAGGGTGTTTGTCTAGCATTGCATAGGGTTGACAGTAGGGAAGGCCACCATGCACTGCAACTTGGGTAAAAACAAGGGTGGAAAATGTCCTAAAACAAAATCGACAGGTTCACTATAGACTATGCAGAGAAAGAATTTCCAAAAGAAGGGGAGTATTTAACAATTGTGAAAGCGCATACAGACCAAGAACAGAACAGGGAGCCCTCCATTGGGTGCTGAAAGCTGTGCAAGAGTCCAGAACTGTATTGTAAGACAAGATTGGGCACATTGGCTTGGACGTTTCTCTTTTGCAACAGGAGCTATCTCCTTGAGAGTGGGAGAAACAGAAGAAAGGATGTCTGTAAGAAGACACAGTGTGCACACTTCAAACCAAGGTCAAGGACCTCCAACGCAAGACTCACACATTAGAGGACAGGGCTAAGAGAAGATCCCAAAGATCAAATATTAGAATTATCGATCTCCCTGAATTGATAGATGGTCCTGCCATGGACTTTTTCCTCAAAAAATGGATTTGGGAAACTTTGTGTCGGAAAAACCTGACTATCTTCTTCTCAATTGAAAGAGCACATATGGTCACGGGAAGACCACCACCAAGCTCTCCCCCATAGGCACCACCAAGGCCAGTAATAGCCAAATTAGTCTACTACAGACACAGGGACATCTTCCGACAGGCTGCCAGGAATACAGGCCACGATATTCCCACCATGCAAGTACAAAGAGAGAGACAGTCATATGAGGAGGTGAGGCGGCAACTCCGGGCTATCAACATTAAATATATGTTGATCTTTCCTGCCAAACACAGAGTCATCCAAGCGGAGTGGGCCTGGCTCCAGGGGAAGTCTGGGACTTTATGGAAGGTAGAGGCATTCAAGAGGCAAGTGGAGCGAGTTCCAGGAAGACTATGAAGAGCTGAGGAGAAAATAGTGGATGGCGAGAAGTAAGAAGGCAGAAAAGCTGGAAGAACAGGGAACCGAATGTACATGCCCAAGAGGACTATAGTATTACAATGATGGCGAAAGGGACGATTAATAGGACAGATCTGGCGCAAGTCCTCAGTGAAGATGTATGGGACCCAAACTCACAACAGCGAGAGATTGGCCATTCGGTGTCTTGAAGCGGGTGATGAGCTGGAAGGGAGATGGAAATGGAAAGAATCGCTGTGTGGTGAATGGAGTAAAGGAGAGCCGCTAATTGTTGGGACAATGTATACAACAAGACAGAAGATGATCAAGACTTGAACATGGTGAATACTGGCATGCTAAGCCTGGGTTGCATCGGGAGCGTCAACGGGCTTGAAAGGGGTGGTAATTTGGGAATGGGAAACACAGGGGAATGTTTAAGGGTTATTTGTGGGGTGACAGATAGTTCAATGTTGGGGAGGGAAGTATGGGGTGGTGGATGGAAGAGGGTAGAGGAGGGAGGGGTGGGAGATGGGTGTTTTAAATGTTTGCAGGGGTATGATGTTTGATAACGGTTCTGCATACGGAACAACACAGAATAGAGGGCGATCTGCCCTTAGGGATTCGGGCAGGGATGTGAGGTGGTTACTCAAGAATGGATATGGGTGATCGGAACGATTACATTTATCTCATTGAATGTCAATGGGCTGAATGACCCTCTTAAAAGGGGGTCAGTGGTCCAATACATAAAAAGGCACAAACCAGATGGCCTCTTGCTGCAAGAGACACACCTCATGTGGGACATATGTAACCTGCTAGGGATGGCTCCATACAAATGTGCGGCACAAGCAGATTTCTCCAGGGGATCTTGAACGGTAGCTGTACTGGTCAAGAGATTGCTTAACCTGCAAATCTCTGCAGTAATGCGGGATTCTAGTGGTAGATATTGGGAATGATGGGGAAAGATGTTTACATGTTTAGTAGCGCATATGCCCCACCTACACTTTTTTGGAAGAGACTCTAGCAGAGGTAAGAATTGTACTACTGAAAGCCTCTTTTGACGCGTTGTTTATTGGGGATGTGCAGGCTGAACACTGATCCTTTGATGGACAATAAGCTGGTGGCGGAACTGAAAGAGGAAGCTATACAATACTTTCAGAACAATCAAGGCTCGGTGGCATTGAAACAAACGATTTGGGAGGCGTATGAAGTGGCATTAAGGGGCAAGGCGATGGTCATGATGTCTGCAAAGGAGAGTAAAAGACACCATGAAGAGGTGGATGAGGAGGTCCAACAGCTGGAAAAAACGATGGCGGGAGTCACTCAGTGAAGGGATGCTGCAGAATCTTAATAGAGTACCAGAGGTAGTCAAAATCAAAGAATTATAAAGGGCAAAAGTGGGTAGGTGGCATAGAGAGTCACGGATATATGAATGGGATGATAAGACCAGGACAATAGTGGCATGGTTGGCCCATAGAGAGGAACAGGGCGGAACAGTGACTGTGATTCAGTTAGGGGAGAATGGGTGCAGAGTCAGGGAACTGAGATGTGTGGCACAAGCTTTTGCCACTTTCTACAGGTGTCTATATTTGTCTCAGGTGAGTAGAAGTGAGGAGGTTATATGGATCTTCCTGCAGAAACACCCCATAAAACGGCTAACTGAAATTCAACAGGGTACTTTGGAAGGGGAGATTATAGTGGAAGAAATTAGGTTGGTGATGGGGCAACTCGCTAAGTGGAAATCAGCAGGGCCAAACAGACTCCCACTGGAGCAATGGGGTACCCCGAAGGAGGAATCAATGGAGGCCATGAGGGACATGCTCTTAGAGAGTAGATACAGGGGTGCCCCTCCACCAGATCTGCAGGAAGCAATTATAGTACTGATACCAAAGCCAAGGAAGTCACCGAGCCAGTGTGGATCACATAGATCCATATCGCTTATCAATGTTGAGGCCAAGATCCTAGCTAAGGTACTGGCAAATAGACTTCACAACATCAGGCTGGATATTATTAATGCACATAAATGCAGATTCATCCCGAAAAGATCCACAAGGATGAATATTAGGAAACTTCATCTCCTGATGGAAGACGCTACATGGTCTCAAAAGGAGGTACATATCTTGTCCCTAGATGCCCACAAGGCCTTTGACTCCATTGAATGGAAGTACTTGTTTACATTATTGGCAGAGATGGGATTTGGGGAGGGATTCATGAAATGGGTAAAGCTGCTCTACCTTCAACCAAGGGCAAAGTTAATGGTGAATGGCTCTCTTTCTGATGGCTTTCTCCAGGAGAGGGGTACAAGACAGGGATGCCCATTGCGCTCTTTACTGTTCGCAATAGCAATGGAACCGTTAGCAGAAATATTTTGAACAGACCAGGAACTGCAAAGTACCACATGTTGTGCAGGCCAGAGGAAAGGATTTCTCTCTATGTGGATGATATCCTGATATAACTGATACACCTGATGAATCCGGAATGATCAATACCAAGGTCACTTGACATCATGGACGATTTTGGCAGTTATGCAGACCTAAAGACCAATTGGGAAAAGTCCATCCATTACCCAATCACATGGAAGGGAGAGGCCAATAGACCCCTGCTCGAATTGGAAACTGTGACAACGGGATTCCAGTACCTGGGTATTTTTGTTCAGAAGGAAGACTCTCGGTTTGAGGAATGGAACTTGGCACCAGTGATAATGAAATTCGAGACAGATACCCAGTATTGGATTCACTGCCCCTAACCCTAGTAGGCAGTGCAGCACTTTATAAGTGTGTCACGCTTCCCAGACTAGTATATCTGATAAAACATTCTCATAAGAGGATATCGCAATGTATTTTTGACAATATTTACAAGCTCCTGTGGACGTTTCTGTGACAAAACAAGGTACCCAGAGTAAGATTAGAGAACCTATACAACTCACAATGGGAAGGGGGAATAGGATTGACAAATCGACATTGGTATTACTGAGCGTCGCAAATGGCGGTGGCAAATGGGTGGAAATACTGCAAGAGAGAGGACATCGAGGTGGACAGGAAAATGCAGCTAAGCGGGTCACATGGATGAGAATCTCGATTATACTGCAAACCCGAAATGTCAAACCTGCCCCCAATTATGAAAGCGGTGGCCAGGGCCCGGCATCAGGCTCACATACATTTGGGATGGGCACAGCAGCTGACGCTGTGGTTTCCTACCTGGGCCAATGGGCTCATAAAGGAAATCCGACATCTGGAATGGGTGGGGGAATGGAAAAAACAAGGGAATCACAGAGGTGGGGATGGTACTCCACAACCTGATAACAAAAACATTCTAGGAACTGAGGGAGGAGTGTGGACTGAATAATAAGGACCACTATAAATACTTGCAGCTACGGCATTCTTTGGGTCTACATGAGAGGTGAGGAGAACATAGAAAGATAGATAGAAACAAAACAGATCTCGACCATCTACAAAGCCATAGCATTCCAACTAACCAGACCTGAAAGGGAAGACCTGAGAGTTGGGTAGGAAAAAGAACTTGGTGCGATAGAGGGGGGAAGACTAGAAAGCTGCACTGCAGTATTACAGGGAAGGTGCCATATCAGCCAAATTGAGATTAATACAGTTCAAGATCTTACACACAGTGTATTACTCTAAAGACCGGTTGTGAATAATGGGAAGAAGGATGAGCGCTAGATGCCCTAAATGTGTGTGCATAGCGCTTCTGGAATACAGTGTAAAGGGAAATGTAGGGAGTGATGGAGAGTGCAGTGGATATGGAACCGAGAGGATTATTGTTGGGACTGGGGTCTAATAGGGAACTCTCCAGACATCAAATGACCCTCTTGAACACTGCATTTATTTGAACAAAAATGGTTTTAAAAATGTTGGGTGCAATCGTAAATACAATAAAATCTGGGGGGAGTGGGGCTAAGGGAAGAAAGGGATATACTCTGGCATAAAATGGGAAGGAGTGAGAGTTGTAAAAGAGTCCCAAGTAGACACGTTATCTGTCCTGCGAATACGCTGTAAAAATGAATGCCGGTCAGGGGAAGAAGCAAGGGGAATGGGGGAAACAGGGGTGAATGGGAAGGAAGAGGGTGGAATTGAATAATAATAATGGCATGGTGGAATAATAATAATGGCATGTACTGTCCTGTAAATGTTGTTGATTGGTGGATATAATGTTACAAATATTAATAAAAAGTTATATAAAAAAAGAGGCAAAGATCAGAAACTTTCAAGTTCTCACATTCGGGCAGGGGTCGAACAGGAAACACATTTTCCACTGCTGTTACCTGTGGAGAGCATACAAAACCCTGAGACGCCACCACCTCAGGTGGTGGAATTGCCATTCAGATTGTTTTCCAATTACATAGCACATATCAACATACACACGTACAGTTTTGACAATCCTTACAGTATTTTGATTCATTGTATTGCATTTCATTGACAAGTGCAAAGAGCCCGTGAAAAGTGGTCTCAGACAAATAATAAATAGGGTGATGAATATTATTACTATAACATGGTGCATAGGCGATGGGACCTACCCTGTAAAAATGTTATAGTGGAAGGATCAAAAACTACAAACATGCCAATAGGTCAAGGCGTATTACCTCTCTCGTGCCCTAAATATATCATGAAAACAAGGGAGAGAGAGGAACTTTAACTTTCATTTAGTTAACCTGTTCTAATAGGTTAATGTCCCTGCACACACTCAAACTTTCCCTGTGCGTTGGTGTACTATTCCCAGAGTGTGGTGATGGGCCACCTATCTAGGTGAAAGACACACAGAAGAACGGTGCCTGTCTAAACTAGTTCTTAAAATACAACGGTTCCCAACTGGTCATTTTTCATTTTTAATGTCGACAGTTGTCCCTAGAACTATAGAAGTAAACGTAGAAAATCTTTTTTTATCAATAATTTAAAAAAAATAATTTCTTTCAGAGGCAAAGTGGAAAAAAGAAATTGGGGAAGAACATTCACATGGAAATATATTATCCCAGTGATTTTTCTAGGTGTGTATATTTGCCTTTACAGATCAATTTGTATCGTCCAGCGGCTTCAGTGGAATAAAGGTAAGTGTTGCCACCTTCGCCAGGACGGTCAGTTCAAACATCAATAATTAACCACCTTCATTGTGTGTTCTGTTTGTCATTAGCACTTTCCCATAGTGTCATTTCTTAGTGCTCTGGAAATTGCACACTCTGTAGGGGACAAAACAGAGACACAAGTAGTGCTCTAGTGGAAGGATAGAAAAGTGTTGAGGGCTACATGCATTAGATGCTTCTTGCATGCATCATGTTACCACACTCATCAATTCCAAAGTAGACTTAGGCACAATGGTGAAGTGTCAGAAGATAGACTTGTAATGTCATATCTAGAAACACATTGATATTTGTAGTCAGAACGGATGTCAACTTCTGCTTTTACTTAACTGCTGAGAGTCACTAGTGCTCCATCATGGTGATGGGATCTGATAAAGGTCTTGATTTTCTTGGGGGCCCTCTGTTCATTGCTGGATGCCCCATGTTTTCATTGTCTGTTCGCCAGTAATATAAAGCACACACTGTGCATCTCATCCATGCGGTGTCAGCCTGAGGAGCTCGTATTAAATCACTCATGGCTATCCGCCTCGTATCCCTGCCATTTTACTTGGTAGCACAGGCTTGCATACATGACCAGGATATTTGAAATATATTCTTGAATGGGGTTCACATAACTCATGGCTATCTTGTATGTGCCCCTTTCGCTCGCTATTTAAAAGCACATAATGTGAAATTCATCAGCGTGTAATCAGCCTGGGGAGCTCTTTTTAGTATGCCCATGGCTGTCTACATTCTCTTTCTGCCATATTCCTTACTGCTGTAGCATTGGGAGTATAATAAAGTGTGTAGAATCTGTGTTTCATGGATAAACTACATTATCATTATCTGTGGATGTGTTCATTCCAAACTTGCTATTTCAAGAACTCAAGACAGCGCGTAATGCGCTCTTTGTGTGTGATCTCTGGGGCTCGAACCTTCAGTGCATCTGGAGGAATCCAACGATCAGCTCGTCTGAGGCTAAACGAGCCGATCTATGCAGGCATATGTGGTATCCACAGGAACCTGCAAACTCTTGGTTTGTGGTTGCTCAGTTAATTTCTGGATTAGCAGCCACCATCTTGGAGTGGCAGATGCGGCTTTACATTCGAATCAGGTGGCCAGGGCCGGCCATAGAGCAGGGCTTGATGTCCCTGAAGTGGTTCCAAGTGTTCTTCCTGACAGGTTTGACTGCTCGCTCACTTATTAGTTCAACAATATGCGGTCCTGTGAAACTTGGTGCGTCTGACTTTCTACAAAAATTGCGTAAGAGGACTTGTTCCCACGGATACAACAGTGGCTGCTTAAGTAAATCCTTGTTGGCTTCAGTGCTGTTGCTCTCTTCTCCTGCTTCAGGCCTCTCCCGTTGTCTCACTAGTTGATGAGAAATAAAAGAGGCACTAGCAATCAAGGAAGCGCTATACTCGTGCATTTCCTGACCCAATACACCAGATGCATTCTCAGCATCTTTGATTGCCCTATTGGGAGGAACCAGGGGAAGTCACATGTGCTGTCCTATTACCACCTCATGTGGGGTTAAATGATGGTCGGACACGTGCTTATTGCGCAATGCGAACAAGGCTAAGGGAAGGCAATGGAGCCAATTTTCTTTCCGCGTTTTTTTAGTTTTGGCTATATTTGGCTATATTTCTGTTGAGCAAGCCATTGAGGCACACCCATGTCCGTTTGCTTGCAGATGATAGGTACAAAATAATTTGTGTTGGATTCCTAACAAGGTTGTGATATGTTGGAACATCTCATTGGTGAAGTAAGAGACATTGGGCCTCATTCTGACCCTGGTGGTAAGGGGTTAACGGCACCGGTAAGGATGCCGGTGCCGTTAACCCCCTACCGCCGCATTCCGAGGTCCCTTAGCGGGTCCCACTAAGGCCGGCTGGTTTTACCAGCTGCCCTTAGCGGGAACCGCTAAGGGACCAGGGAGCTAATAACGGGCCCACTATGTGCTGGCCCGTTATTAGCTCCTTCCCCATTCCCATTGAGCCCTATGGGGGCTCAAATGGGATGGGGAATGGTTTTCAGAATGGGGACTTATCGGGTCCTCCAAGGTTGGAATGACCCGGTAAGTCCCCATTTTGACTACCCGAAACCGAGTTTGGAGGCAGCCATGGCGCTAATAGCACCATGGCTACATCCAAACTCAGAATGACCCCCATTGTCAGACCGCAGGACCTCACACACGCCCCTTCGTGGGAATATCTCCCGGACTAGGAATTTTGCCGTTCTAAGTACGTCAGGATGGGAACAAGTACCGGGATGCAACAGGAAAATTGACATACAGCCACTATCATGTAGCGGTAACCTTGGAAAACTTGGATCATGTTGACATAGTTGACATGCAGGTGTTGGAATGGACCCACTGTGCGAGGTAGGGCTCCTCTCACTACCCTCAATGTATGATCTGCAGTAAATTGTTTACACACTAGACAACTAGTCATTTTATTTATTTATTTTATTGTTTTTTATAACACTCCAAATACCTTACCTGAGTTCAGTTTCTAAGCACGGCTCCTAGATTCGAACCTCTGTTGCTCTTGCATTTCCCCTGTGCTATCATCCGTTCACGAAGTCATGAATTCAGCCAAGGTCTATTGCTTCTATCTATCTGCTCAGTAGGAGTGCATGCTGCACCAGTGACTCATCAGCATGCCTGAAGTCCCTCCTCAGCCAGTGTGACAGCCCAGAATGCACTGTGGATGTCACCACCTCACATGCCCCGTCCTCTCTCAATCTCACAACTGCTGTCCCAGTATGTCTTTCCCCAGTTGCTAGTCAATTGTTGATGACCTGTCAATGTAAGGCACATCTCTCCCCTCAAGTGAATTCTCCTGTACCTTGCAATTGTCACTGAATTCTTCTATGTTTGCTGTGCAGTCGTGTGCATAGTCACTTCCTGTAAAATGTCAGTGATGAAAGTTGCCGGGTTGAGAAGTCTGCAACTCACTATCTTGAGAGCCAGGTTGACAGAAGTACCTTGTCCCCCACAGCTCTTTGTGTTGTCAATGTACTTTTCGGTCTTTCCAGTATTGCAAAGAGAGCATGCTCCACATAAAGAGTGGTGCTGCATCCCATGGTAATACTTGATGATTTGTCCACTTCGAATGCAGCTGCAGTCAATGCCTGTTCGCATGCATAGTGTCCTCTCATTACCGGGTCTGATTTCCCACTGTAGTATGCTAGAGGCTTGCGTCCCATGCTCATCTTTTGTGTCAGTACTGCAGTCATAACCAATCCATTGGAGTGTGAGAATAGGAAAAATTATCTTTGATCTGGGATCACTAACACTGGAGCTATGCATATTGCTTCCTTCAGCTTGTTGAATGCCTCAGTCATTTCTGTTCTGCATTGTAATGTCTTCTCCCATCTTTGTGCTTCCTTCAGTGCGCTCAATAAAGGCCTAGTGTAAGCTGTAGTCGAATACTCATGCCCTGCAATAGTTACATAGTCCTAGGAACTGCTGCATTTCTCTCACAGTTGTGGGTTTTGCTGTTATGTGTCCTGCTTCTGCCCTTTCTGGTGTTACTCTTCTGCCATTTTGGGATATCATTTGTCCAATGTACAACACTTCTGTCTGGCAATATTGTACCTTGGCTTTGTCTACCTTGTACCACTTTTCTGCTGGTACTGTCAACATGTGTACTGAATCATTTCTACACTGTTCCTCTGTCTTGCTGCAAATCAATATGTCATCTACGTACTGTATAACCGTGCTCTCTATCTGTACGTTGCCTAAATCCATTTGAAGTACCCTGTTGAATATGGAAGGTGATTCACAGTAACCTTGAGAAAGTCTTGTATGTTTCCACCTCTTATTTCTATGTAGAAATAAAGTTAAGTCCTGTGAATCTGAGTGTAATGGTGTAGAGAAGGATGCATTCTTCAAATCTATGACTGTGAAGTAGGCAGCTTCCATGGGTATGCTACACAAAATGATCGCCAGATTCGGAACTTAAGGAAATTCTGCTTCTACAATGTGGTTAAGCGGTTGAAAGTCCTATATTAAATGCCATGACCCCCCTGCCGCCTTTTTGACAGGGTACGCAGCTGTGTTGCATGGTGATTCGGATGGCACTAGGATGCCCTGTTTCACTGGTGCTGCAATGGTCTCATAGATACCCTTGTCTGCCTCTCTCAATAGTGGGTACTGCCTAACTGGTGGTAAAATGGCTCCTGGCTTCAGCTTTATTTTCACTGCTCCTATCCCCTTCTGAGGCCCCACATCATAGGGACTTGTGGTCCATAAAATGCTGGGAACATTGCCAAATCTTCCTCAAGAAAGGTTGGGGGTGCTTTCAACACCATCACCATTCTCTGTGGTACCTCTCTGTAATGTATTCACACCCAATAAGTGATGCTCATTTGAATACCATGCCATGGTCTGATCTGTTGTTTTTGAATAGTTCTTCATCTGTAACTGTAGTCAATCTGATTCCTTCTGCCACGGCGATCACTACTCGCCATGTTCGCCCTCTGTCATCTGTCCCATGTACTGCTATCCAGTCATCCCCCACTATTACTGCCTCTATTTCTAGTGGCACTATTGGGCCTTCCTTCCCATCCAATGGTATTCCTGGCCTGAATAAGTACTCATTTGGAAGGTGCCATATTTTCCCCGGAATCCCTGGGAACCATGCTATTATTATTAAAGTCCCATACTGAAACCGTTCCTCATCTACTGGCACCCCCCTCTGTACCGTCTGTCCACAATAGGCTTGAAAATTCTCCCTCATATTTAGCAGGTATATCCCTGATGTGGAGCACACTATCCCCTTGTCAGTGTAAGAAATCGTCTTTGTTCATGTTATCTCTCCCCAGTATGTTAACGAGTGTCTGTCGAGAATAGAGTAGGGGCAAAGCTAAGTCGTGTTCCCATATGGAAAATGCAATATCTTCTGTGAAGGAACCAATTCTGTCGCCCTAGAGAACCCTTGGGCATTCATGGCATCACCTGATATAATATATTTCCCCTCCTGGATGCAGAATCTAGTCACCCTGTGTCTACAAGAAAGGAAAACATTTTCTCACCTATCGTCACCCTACACATGGTTCCTCCGCTGGGTTGGGTGTAATCGATAAGATGGAACACATCAAGTCCATTGGTGGGGTGTCCTATTGAGGGTATAACGACATTCCGTTACCCAAGAATGGGTTGCCCCCCACTACAGTGACCCCCCTAGTTTCCTTATGGGAGTCACCATGGAGCCTGTGTGTGCCACAGTCCTGTCGTTTGGTTGTGTATGTATTGTAGTGGGTCGTCGTCTTCAACCCATTCTGCGTGCCATAATCGCACTGATGTCTGACCTGTCTGGGTACTGCATATGCAGAGCTTGCCATACAGCTGATCGCAGTTAGCGAACAGCGAACCATCATGCGTCGTGTTCTGGGTTGTTACTCCTGGGTACCCTGTCCTTTGCCATATGTCATCAGCAGACTCTCCGAGGGTCGCCACTAGTGACCTTTCACATCCTCTACTACTAATTTCGGTCCTGCCATCATTCTTTCCATCTCGTATATCCATTTCCCTGCACCCGCGGTCAACAAGGGTAGCCTGCACATCAGTTTTTTCTTGTCTATATGTTTCCATGGTATGTACCGAGGTCGCCCCCCTCCCTTTTCCATCTGTGTGAACCCAATATTCCTGTCTGGTCCTCTTGTCAACTTGATTTTCCCCTCTGATCTCCTGGGGTCTTTGGCGGCAGTGAATGCCCTTACCATTTCCCCCTTACCATTTCCCCCCTCCTTCGTGCTGGGAGGTCCCTGACCCTCTGTGCATATGGGATTACACCATCCAGGCTGTGCAATGCATCCCTGGACCATAGTGGTCTTTTGTCTTTGTAACCTGCAATTCCCCTGCATCTCTGCCTGCGTTGAGCTTTGATCATTCTTATTCCATGTCGACTGATGAGCAGGTTGTCCCATCCCCTTGTCCTCACTCTCTACCAAATCGTCTTTTGACTCGGTGTCTCCCAGGTCACTGTCAAAATCATCATGGAAGCTCAGCCTCCCTATGGTTCCCCTCCAAAGTCCATCAGGTTCCCGCTGTCCCCCCCTCACGGAGGACCCTGCGTTGGTTCTGCCTGGCAGCAAGACTGCCCTTTCATTGTTCTTGCTGCGATCCTGCTCTGCTTGCCTATCTCTTCCCACGTCATCGTCAGACACAGCCAATCCCCATTTCAGTCTTATGTCTCTCACTGCACCCTCTTCCTCCTCCTTGCGTTTGCACTCTCTTACAAGTCGCTCTAGTTCCCACTTTCTCCTTTCCCTTCTTACAAAAACATGCTTTTCCTTCTCGTCTTCCTCTCTTTGTCTATCTCCTCGAGCTCCCTCTTCCCCTAATCTCTTGCTGCTCCCGCTCTTTCTCTTCTTCCCTTTGCTTTTCTCTTCACACCCGCTTGCGTTCCTCCTTCTCTTCCTTCTCTTTCCTTTCTACTTCTTCCATTATCTCTGCCCACTCTTGTGCTTCACTTCTTCCCTGACATCCAGCTACTTCCTTATATGCCCCTTCTTTTTCTCCTGTTGTCTTCCCATCTAATTTCAACAATATTTGCCCTCCTACCCACTTGTTCGATGCTATTCCTTCCAGCCCCTCCTTGGCACTTGTCTGGTTCTCGCTTCATGCCCTTTCTGCCCCTCCTCCCTTGTAGGGTATTCTCCCTCTGCTTCTGTTGAGCCCCTTTGTCCTCATGGTCAAGAGGAGGTGGGGGAGTGGGGGCCGAGGGCATTGCGCCCGGACTCTCCTGTCGGCTCACCACCCATTATAATAATTTGCATTTATATATTAAATAATTTGGTGCCTCGCTACTTCCCACTCATATTCCTGAAACATCTTCCAGAGATCGAACATCCCATTAGACTGCTCATATTTTTCACCTTACGTATTTGGAGAAACTTCCGGATTGTGGCCATGGCTTAATCAATTTACCTTCTGTGTTTCTGTCCATTCCACACTATATTTAAATATCTTTTATATTGCAGAAGGGCCTTACATAGGTGCTGTAGGGGCGTATCCCCCGCGCATTCCCCCTGATACATTGCTTTATACTCACTTGACCTCAAGTCGAGGCTTTCAATACTTCCGTTAATATACAAACACAAAATACTCTGTAATTCTGTTTTTCTCAATTTCACAAATACCAGTTCTTGTCAATTATCGCAAGCCTCTTTGGCTTCCAACCAACCTTTCAGGTGTGCTCCGCACACCGCCCTTCTACAACTCTCTGCCTCCTCAGGCACACCCATCAATCTTGCGCATGCACCTTCTGCGCACTGCCACTGAACAGCTTACTCTGTCAATTGCAAATTGTGAACATCAAATTATGTACCTCCTTGGGCTGTCTTAGTCCTATGCACAGGCATTATGGGTGACGTCACTGTTTCACTACATAAGGGAAAGATAGAAATCACTAACAAAGCTCACACTGCTATTGTTGCATCACACAATTTTTACGAACTCGACATATACCCACAGCTGTCTTCCTGCCTCCTAACAGGGGATAACCAATATTTCTTGTGCTCAATCTGTGCCTACTGCATCGCCTTGTAGATAAAACACCTCTGCGAGACTTAACCAGAAGAACACCTTCCGCAATTTCAGCTAGCTCCCTTTGCTAAGTCCTTACATGGGGATACCATCATCCTTGACCCGAGCTAAAATGCCCAATCCACAGGGAATCCAATATTTAGACAACTTTTCTCATCCGTAACCTTAAGTCAATAGTCTAGGTTATCCGCCACAACCTTTTACCTTAAGACTGAATGCTCCCAAACCACAAAAACGACATGTACCTCTGCTCCTTTCCCTACTATACTTCACACTACTCAGCACGACTCAACGATACTCAACAATATTTCAAAGATCCTCAACAATACTCGTCACCATCCCACACCCGACATTACTTTACCACCCGCCTCAGTTGCTGTGTGGCCGAGTCAATACTTAGACTCCGTGATCCACTGATGCTGCTCAGTTTACGGCTCCCCCAAAGCTGCCATATCACCTTTCTGGTATGCTGGGATCCTCATGGACCATGAGCAGGATATTCTCCAAACTCACTTTCCATGAGGCACCCCCTTAACTCTCCAGGCGCTGTGGTGGAAGAGGCTGTTTATGCCGAACGGGCGTAGTCAACCATACCTCTGCTACCAACTTGTTGGCTTAGGTATAACAGAGGCACTGGGGGGTCACACACGAGCTCACCGTTCTAGCTCCCAGCGCCCAACAAACCCTCCCCCAGTACACAGACGGTGGACTCAGCCAAGGGCAAGATATAACACTTGTTTATTGCACTCCAGAAAGGGAGCATGCAGGACATTGAAAATCTCCCAGACTCACAGCTCCAAACCCTGTGTTGGGCCATTTTGTTTGATTTCTACATCACAACATGGTGCTCTTCCCCAAAAACATACGAAATGGCAGGGTGGTAGTGCCTATGCCCGGCACCTATCGATTTTACTCTATTGGTCCTCACATGTCAGGTGGCTTGCCTGCCCCTTCCCCAAAATATATTTATTACATTGTTGCAGGATTATCATTGGCCCTTGCCCTTTCCACCCTTGGTTTTCCGTTCCCTGATTGGCTGGAGCTGATCTGCCCAGGCCTGGGACCCAGATCTGCTCTCAACGCTCAGTGATATGATAGGTTATTTATAAAGCACTTCATACCCAGAGGTTTCTAAGCGCATACTCGGGGATCAAACCTGTGTTGCTCCGAGTTGTCTTGCTTTCAAGGCGAGCACGTTGCCACTGAGCTATCCTCCCAAGAGGTGATGAGAAAGAATATATGTCCCCAATGTAACCGTCAGTGCTACCACTCTTGCCTGTGAGAGTGCCCTCAGTGATGCAACGTTGTTAAATTTGTATTTGTATTTATTTACATTTATATAGCGCTTTAATCCAAAGCGCTTTACAAGAGGACAAAGCAATTACAACAAGCAATAAACAACATTGAATCAAACCAGAAAACAGTACAAGGAACAATCTACATTATTGGTGAGGTTAAGTGCATATGGAGGGGGACAAGAGTGAGAGAGGAGGGTTAGAAGGTGAAGGAGGAGGAGGATTCAGTGGAGAGAGAGGAAGCTGAAAGATGCTAGGGGGTGAATGGAAGAGGTAGGATTTTAGAGAAGTGCAAAATGAGGGGTAGGAGGTAGTAGAGCGGACGGGGAGGGGACGGCGGCAGAATCCATGTTTTATTTCATGTCTGCGCTGCTGAGAACTGTTTGTCTTCCCACGCGGGTGAATGACATTATCTGGCTCGGCTGCACCATGTGGTTGACGACCGAGAAATCAAGCTCTCTGATCTGCAATTTATGAGGATTTATTCTGCTTTTCCGCAGATGGCTCCTTGTCTCTTTGCTTTGGAATGTGCTGTTTGTCCCTGACCTTGACTGCGAACCCTGACCTGCTGTTCTGTGCCGCTTTTCTTCGCCTCTCGTCCTGTGGCCTCATGTAACCTCATTATAGTTATACTATGATTTCTATGTATTTATACCATGCAATGTTTCTTATAGGCAAGTAGTATTCGGCTATTCCAGGCTTCTTATACGATCCTGTAGTTCCATAGGGTTAATTGCGATAAGCATCTGCAAGCTTTCTCTGCGTCTCTTCTTTTGCCTTGCGTTCAGCGTTTCTGCACTTGGCTAATTAGAAAAACAATAAAAGGTTTCAACAGTATGTATATGTATCTGTCCTCTATCTACAGAACTGTGTAAGCATGTTCTTCGTGTGTACACGTGTGTGTCCGTGTAACTTCGTGCATGGCTGCGAGTTTGCTTCATGACTAACCTGGTTATGTTGTGTGTCACTAATGACATCAGCACAATGGTTTTCCTTTGTTAGTTAATCTGATCCATTGAGGCATTTGGATCCATGATCAGGGTAGTGGCACCTGTATTCATAAAGACATTGGCCCTCATTACAACCTTGGCGGAGGACCATGGTGCTATTAGCACCATGGTCCATGCCGCTAAGGTTACGATTCCGCCATGGTGGATGGCGGAATTACCGCCCCATTACAAGGTGAGTGGGGCGGTAATTCCCCATTCACCAATGGCCCCTTCCCCATTCCCATTTTTGCCCCATAGGGCATAATGGGAGTGGGGAAGGCGCTAATTACGGCACCGTAAATTACGGTGCCGAAATTAGCACTAAGGTGGCTTAGCGCCTTGCATTTTAACGCCTGCAAAAAGCAGGCGTTAAAATGTGAATCAGGCGTTAAGGGTTAACGGCGCTGATGGCGCCGTTAAACCCTTAACGCCTGAGTTGTAATGTCCTCAATTGAGTGGATAAGGTTTGAATGGCTAAGAGAATATCTGTTTGCATATGTGGATATCACTGGCCCTCCTGGAGGCTGTCCAAACAGTGAGTTACTTCGTGCGTTTTTTACTCTCCAGACTGTAATGTCCTGGGGGTGAGGAGGGGCATTCCAGGGACCCTCTCTTCAAGGCGACACTATTAGAGCCAGTGCTATTACAGCCGGCTACACATGGAGCAAACACACCTAGATCACAAGTCCATGTTTGGCGGTATTAGCACTGAAAACCAGCGCTAATACCATGGAACACACAGCGCAGTTACCTCAAGCTTCCAGCTGGAGGTAAATGAACACAGGTGCCTGAAATGAAGCCACAGGTGATCCAAATCCACCCCAGAGTGTTACACAAGGAACACCCCTACCCCAAACACCGTTTCCCACACCATGATGCCACTAGCCACTGTGAGCTGGGACAGGGAGCAGCTCATGCTGTGGCTGGAAGTAGAGAGGGAGGACAACCAGGCCAGGTCACAGGGAGCACAGAATAGGGATGGGGGGAGAAGGAGGAGAGCCCAGGCAAGCCGTGCACCGATCCCCAGGGTTAGGCGCTCATCTTAGCCCCTTACCGACTACCAGTAGGTCACATTGTACCGCCTTAACAGGCAGAACATAACAGAGATGCTCACCACAATACAAGATGACATAGGGAGCAGGATCAACATCCATACAGCTGTGCCCCCATTGGTGAAGCTAGTGCCTGTCCTACAATCCCTCAGAACTGGCATTTTCCAGCACTCAGGCGCCATGATACACGGAATGGCACAGCCCATATTCTGCACAGTTTTGGACAATGTGCTTGAAGCCCTCCTGAGACAAGTGCAACACCACATCTCACTGCCTACCACCCCAACCCAGGTCAATGCCACGAATGCACAGTTCTATGCTGTTGCCCAAATGCCAAGTGTGATTGCTGCCCTGGACTGTACCCATGTTGCGCTGGTTCCCCCAGGCCCACAAAGCAGTGTACCTTAATCGCAAGCACTACAGCTCCCTGGAAATACAGGTGAATTGCGATCCCAACCTGTACATCACCCACTGCTGTGCCCGCTACCCTGGTTCCACCCACGATGCCATGGTCCTACAGATCAGCACACTCCCAGGATACATGAAGAGACACAGAGGACAATGGACCTGTATGGTGGCTGAGTAGAAAAGCCAGCACACATGCGCTGTGAAGCACATATCCAAATGAGGGGCGGGGAGCGTGCAAATAACAGCACAAAGGATGACATGACAAGTTAATGCAAATTCCGTACTTAGTTTAGTTTAGTTTATTTGTTTAGCGCAGCCAAACCCTGGGGTAACTGGGTGCTTTATCCTTGAGAACCACATAAGTTACAGATAGTTGCATATATGAAGAGACAGTCAATTATGATACAGTGCAATAAATAACATGAGGGACCAGGTTACAGAATAGTCCATGATGCAAACAGAGTAGGATAGTTCAATTAAGGACCGGGTTACAAGTTGGTCCGTAGCTTCTGGAGAGCAATGGTGTAGTCAGATGTAAGAGTGAGCTGAGAGCAGGAAGCCATCTATTGTTGAGTGGTGAGCAACTCCTTTACTTTAGCTCTGAAGGACCAGAATGAAGTGTCGGATATAATTGCCATGGGGAGTGCATTCCAGCATTTAGCTGCTAGCACAGGGAAGCTTGCTCCTCCTGTCATTTTCAGGTTAAACTTTGGGATGTTATGTTGGTGCAGGTATGGGGATCTAGTAGGTCTGGATGAGTTTTGTCTAGTACATTTGTCTGATAAGTAGCATAGGGCTGTCAGAGAGAGGTATTTGTGTGTGATGACGAGTGAGCCTAGCTTGATTCTCTCGCAGATAGGTAGCCAGTGAATCTCCTTTCTAAAGGTGGAGATGTGGGCCTTGCAGGGGAGGTTGAGGGCACACCTGAGGGCGTTGTTTTGGAGAATCTGTAGTCTATTCGGATTAAGGTTGGTGGTGCCAAGGAAGAGTGTGTGTTACAATAGTCCAGTTTTGACAATATCAGGGCCCTGGCCAATGTAAGGCAGCTATTGGTAGATAGGAACGGTCTACAGGCATTAATGAGTTTATTGGTATAGGCCATGGAGGAAATAGTTGCGTTAATTTGTTACACTCCCAGTGTCTTGACTTCTTTTGAGACTTTTATAATATTGCCATCAATGGTAAAGGCCTGGTATCTGGGGTTACGTGACCACCTCCCACACAAACATCACAGTACAGGCCAGGGAGCATGCACATGTTGGGCTTACCTGCATGGAGAAGCTGATGTGCACATACAGTACCAACTTTGTATAGTGTGGCCGGGTTCCTCTAGCAGTCACCCCGATTATTCACACATAACCCTTGGGCCCCTCAGAAACTCCCAGCCACAAGAACATAGGACTCAGCCATGGGGCAATGTTACTGTCATTTATTAGCATATAAACATACCAGGGATCACACCAGAAAAACAGGGTTCATCGTGACCTCTCAGCTTCTACACGTGTGTCACCTGGTTTTATTCCATTTTGATGGCACAAATCCAGGTTCCCTTCTAGAATCAAACATTTACATTGGTCAGTTTAGGTAACATATAGAACTTCCACAGGTCAGTCCTCCAATTGGCTAGACATATCTAGTGGCTCCTCCTAAAACCACCTCTACTGCACCCGTCTACAATGTTGCAGGGTTGCCGCTAAACCATTAGCCCGTGCAATACATTATATCCACCTGAGAAAGGTGAATTTAGATTGGGCAGAACGTGTCCTCCCAGCCCTGGGACCCTAGACAGTTCTCAGATTGAATGTACCTCTTCAAGGTAATGAGAAAGAACAAGGAGATTTCGAAGCGTTCCCTAATGTTTCTATTCTCTGATCACCCAAGTCTGTGAGAGTGCAGTGAGCTAACGAAACGTTGGCAGCACTTGTATCTTCTTCTCTCTGATTCTCTGGGAACGGTCTTCTCTGTCTGGGTCATGTGTGTCGAGACCACAAAATGAAGCCCTCTCGTCTGTAATTATGAAGATTTTAGCCTGGATTTTTGCAGGTGGCTTACTATCTCAATAGCTGGAATTTTCCTGCTTCCCTTTCATCCTTGGCTGGGTGTCCTGGTCCTGCTTGCCTCGACCGGGGCTGATCGTGTCAGCTTGTCTGTGCAGTCTGAATCCGTCTGTCCTTTCTTGTCCGTTTCAGAGTCCTACAACTTCTATATTATTCCCCATGGCTTCTCAATGTTAGTAGCAGTTGAGCAGGTGCAAGCTAAATGTATGAATTCTGTGCATCTTGTGGATATTGTCAGCAGCAATTATCTCACAGTACAGTGATTGATCAGATCAGATCAGAATGTCAATCATCTAGTGTCAAAGGATCTGAAAAGAGTCCAGTGATGCTGATACCAATCTGAATTGAGAATCTACACTTGGTAAAAAGTGCCTGAGAGTCCTACCAACACCCCAACTTGCAGTGCTCTAGACTGTTCTCCCTTTTGGATATGGTTGAGTGTCACCAAAAAACGGAGCCAATCAGTGTATTGGCAACTGATTATTTTAAAGAAACTGGCCAGAAATGCTGCAGGCAAGTTTGTTTGAGCTCCTCGCTGAATCACTTCCTCCTCTGACATGTAAGCATGCTAGGCTATGATTCCCCTGAGGTGCAGAGCGAAGTGCCTGAGACTATCATGAGGAGACACGTATCTGCCCGTAATCGTGAATTGAGTACAGACAGATCCCATTGAACTAATTCTGATAGTGTCCATTTTTCTTTCTTCCTCCACTTCCTCTCCTCACTCGCTGTCTGTCGCTCTCATTTTCAAATAGATACATTGTACAAGCTGTGCAAAAAGGAGCAGGGGATAGAAGATAAGGGATCGGGGGACTGCCTGTGGACTCCTCTCCCTCAGAAGCTAGAGATTTGGGAGACATTTGTGTTTTGATAGAGTGTTGCATGAAATAGAAAATGCAGACACCAAATGTTTTACTTTTTCGTAATCTGGGGTAGGTTTAGAGCCATCTACTATCTCTTCCTACTTTGCACATGTGCTCTGATCAGTGAGGCCGACAGAGACTCTTTTTTTTTTTTAACTTTTATTTTTGTTGGCAGAGGTTTACCACAAACACACATGGCAGAGCTTATAACGCAAACAGCATATACATGAATAACATTGCAATATCCACAAAATCAAAGGTAGAGTGAGTGGGAGTAAGTAAGAATGTATTGGTTCATAGTGCCAAATCAGTTCATAGTGGGGCCGGGGACAAGCCACTCTCTGATGACCTCTCTTCTTGATTGTTGAGGTAGGTATTGAACGCGGTCCATATGTTCCTGGGGCGGGATTGGGTAGGAAGCATAGTGAGGTATTCTTCTTCGCAAGTCCGAGACCACGTTAGCAGGCTCAGCCATTTCTGAAATGTCGGGGGGAAGGACTTTTCCAGTTATGCAATATACATTTCTTAGCCACCATACAGCTTATATTAAGGAATTTCACCATACTTTTAATATCATCGGCTTTCCACACCCCAAAGAGGATCCCCAATGGATCTGGTTCAAGAGCAGTGTCAAGGACCTCGGCCAGTGTCTCTAGGATTTTCCCCCAGAATTCCCCCAATTTATGGCAAGTCCAAAACATATGCAAATGGTCCACATTCTCCGCCTTGTAGCGGGGGCAAGAGCGTGGTGTGGGCAAACTTAGAGATCCTGTGGGGGATGTAGTGCAGCCTGTTCAGTAGTTTATACTGCATAACTCGATAGCGAAAGTTTAGAGACCTTCTGAGTATGTAGACACATTTTCTCCCAGATCTGGTCGGAGATCTCCAGGCCCAGCTCCTCTGCCCACCTCCCCCATGCCTCAGGTGCCTGGGCAGGTACTGTCCCCTGCGACATCTTGTATAGAAAGGAGACGACGCCACGGGAGCCGCCTGAATTGGCAATGTAAGTGATCACCGGGGTGTCCGGGGGTTCGCCAGGGAAGGAGGGCCATGCAGCTCGAAATGCAGCCCAGAGTCTGGAATACTGCAGGGCCTCTAGGGCGGACCCAGAGTGACCTGGCTTCCATGTCTGAGGGTCAATGAACCTGCCGTCAGGATAGATGTCCGACAATGCTTGTTAGCCCAGAGCCCCCCAGTACCGAGCCAGGGCCGTGTAATGTGTTGGTTCAAGACCAGGGAAGGACCATACAGGTAGCCATCTATAATATGGGGGGGATTCTGCTGTTGGCTGTAGCAGCCGTTTCCAGGCGTGTAAGGTAGTTCCGACCGGGTCGATGGGGGAGTCGGGGACATAATGCGGATGTAGAATAAGGGACATTATGTTGACTTCAGCGGCTGCCAAGACCTCCAGTTTTACATGTGGGCGGGTCGGTGAGCCGGGGTACCAGTGAGTGGCGTGTTGAGCCTGAGCCGCTGTCCAGTAGAGGACTAGGTCGGTAGCGGTGAACCCCCCCTTGTTTGTATGGGAGCGTCATTTCAGCCCATTTCTTGCACATCACACCGGAGTGCCAGAGGAACTGTGCACATGATTCGTGTAGTTTTGTGAAGTATTTCATCCCGGGCGATACGGGAACGTTGCTGAAGGTGTAAAGCAGCTTGGGAAGTAGGACCACCTTGATGAGGGAGAGCCTACCGGCCAGGGATAAAGGGAGAGAGCACCACCGTACCATTTTCACCTCGGCCATCTGTGCTACGGCCAAGTAGTTATCTGCGAGCAGGGTGGGCTTAGTTAGGGACACCTGGACTCCCAAATATCTAATTTCGCCGGAGGACCAGCGGAGAGGGTACTCAGTGGCTGGTTGTTGGGTGGAGAAGGGAAGACCTCGGATTTAGAGTAGTTGATTGTAAATCCCGAAAGGGTGCCAATGTGCGGGATGTCTCGTAATATGGGGTCCAAGTGTGTGTTCGGGTCTCTAATATACAGTAGTACATCATCTGCGTAAAGCGACACAATCTCGGGGGCATCTTTGAGTCTTATCCCCCTTTGGGAGTGGCGTGCCCGAACGTGGTCCGCCATCGGCTCTATTGCTAGAGCGAAGAGGATCGGGGAGAATGGGCAGCCTTAGTGGGTGCCCCTAGAGAGTGAACAGGGTGGATGTTAAGGAATTGGCCCGCACCCTCGCCACAGGGGAGGTATGTAGTAATTTAATATATCCGGTCATATTGGGGCCAATGCCCATTGTCTCCAACACCAGCCACATGTACTTCCACAAAACCATATTGAATGCTTTATGAGCGTTGAGTGTGACCGCGACGGCATGCGCTTCTTGATCAATATGAGACATCACATTAAATAGCCGCCTGATGTTGTTATCGGTAGACCTCCCAGGTACAAAGCCTGCTTGGTCTTCATGGACCAGGTGTGTCATGAACGGGAGAAAGCGGTTCGCTATCACTTTGGCGAAAATCTTACTGTCTAGGTTCATAAGAGAGAGTGGTCCCAAATGACCCACATTCATCGGGGGGCTTGTCGGGTTTGAGCAATACCGTTATAACGGCTTCACGCAGGGAGGGAGGGAGTGAGAATGGACTTACGGAGCGACTCGTCCCAGACTTCTAACAGCTTGGGAGCCAGCATGGCTACGTGTTCCTGGTAAAATTCTGCGGTGAGTCCGTCAGGGCCCAGTGCCTTGCCCTTGTGCAAGTCCGAAATGACTCTGACTATCTCGTCCAGGATGATCGGGGAGTCCAATTGGTCTGTGGTGGAGGGGGAGATGCATGTCGTAGGTATTTGATCGAGTAGATCCTGCATGTGTTGTTTAGTGTGCTCAGCAGGCTGAGAGTATAAGGACTTGTAGAATTCAGCAAAGATGTCCAGTATCTGTTGGTCTGACCACTGTGGAATGCCATGTTCATCCTTAATGGTGGTGATCTGGGCATGTCCCCATTCCCCTCTCATGAGAGCTGCTAGTGTTTTCCCGGGTCTGTCCCCCTCGCCGTATTTGCGAGCGGCTTGCGGGCGGCTAAAATATTGGACTTCGCAGGTGGCAAGTGTATTGTATGTCTGGAGTTCCTCGCTAATTGAGGCGAGTTTGGCGGGGTCAGCCACGGTCGAGCACTGCAGTTCGAGCTCCCGTAGTTTGGTTTCAGATCGACAGAGGGCGGCCCTTATCATTTTTAGAACTCCCGCCTCCCTGGATATGGACATCCCCCTGATGTATGCTTTGATGGTAGTGGCCTGGGGGGTGTTATGTACGAAAAAGGATTTGATGTCGGCCCCTATGTCAGCCCTGAAGACAAAGTCCTTAAGGGCCGCAGATTTAAAGCTCCATGTGTTAAATGTTTTGACAGGCACTCCCAGGTCCACTGCTATGGTAATTGGGGCTATGGTAATTGGGGCGTGGTTAGATAGTGTCAGAATCTGTGCCCCTGCCACCCTGCCCATCACTTCACAGGACACAAGGAATAGGTTGATTCTGGAGGAACTATCATGTACCGAGGAGTAAAAGGTATATTCCCACCATTGGGGATATAGTGTCCTCCAGACGTCACGGATATTGAGTGTCGCTCCATGACTAAGTAATCTGCGTGCAGCTCCGGAAAGGGGGCGTATGGCGGTCCCAGTCCTGTCCAGGTCAGTGTCCAATATGAGGTTCATGTCCCCCCCACCAAATAATCTGGATTCCCACATAGCCCAGCAGTATGGCCATTACAGTGTCTACAAACTCGGGAGAATCTACATTTGGACCGTACGAGTTTATGAGAAGATACTCCCGGTTTACTATGGTGCAATGTAGGATGACATATCATCCATCAGGATCTATGTAGCTCTTGTGTAATGTGAATGTAATTGATCTGTGGATCATTGTCAGCACACCCCTGGTTTGGGTAGAATGGGAAGTGTAGTATCTGGCAGGGCCCCATGGTGGTGCCATGCTCCCTGCCAGGCGACCATTGGAGTGCGTCTCTTGTAATAGCAGTATTTTGCAGCCATGTCTACTGGGGGGACAGCCAACAGCAGCACACACCCATGTCCCCGGCACCTACCTCACGGCCAGTAGGGCAGCCATGCCTGTGTCCCAGCAGCGCCACACTGGCCGCTCATCCATGACGGGGTTGTTCAGAAGTGATGTCCAAGGAGGGCCGCGCCACACAGCAGCCCTCCACTCCAAAGCCGACAGCCCAGCAGGTGATTATAGCCAGTCTGGATCAGGGCCAGTCAGAGTAGTGGCCCCAGGCAAAGGTATGGCCCTGGCGCCACTCCCGTGGCAGCGGGGCCCAGGACAGAAAGCGGCACGAACTCCAGGGGTGGGTCCCCTCGACGGCGTCTCGGCAGGGTGGCAAGGGGCTCCAGCAGCCCTCACGCAGCTCTGCAGCCGTCGGACTGGCACAGCACAGTGGCGGGATCAGTGAGGAGGTACGGGCTCAGAAGGAGGCTGCCCGGCCGGCGACGCTGCTCCAGGGTGCAATCTGAAGTCCATAAGGCCGGGAAGCAGAGGCGGCAGGCGCCGGCGGGAATCTGCACCAGATGAAGTGTAGGTGGGGCCGCGGGCACCACGCGGTCCAAGCCGCACAGGGGGCCGAGCAGACAGGGACCCCGGTGTCAGGGGCAACGAAGAGGTGTGAGCCTCAAGGCAGGCGAATGCAGGCGGCGGCCCCACTCCTGCGCGCGCTCGACAGCCCACCAATCCGGGGAGCAGCTGCGGCGTGCATCAGTGGGAAACCGCCCAGGTGGAGCGCAGGCGGAGCAGTGGCCAGCCCCAGCCGTGGCATCACGCGGCCCAGGCCGCAAAGGGAGCCATACATTCGGGGGCTGCAGCTCGGGTCTCCCGCACCGATTCTTCCCTGAACTGCAGCTGGGTGTCCAGTAAGGTGGCAGAAGACAGTCTGTAGAGGGATGGCCAGGGATTCTACATATAACTGCCGATGTGAGCAGATAAGGGCTGGCAGTACACAGAGCTCTTAAGCTAAGCAGCCATTTTCTAGGCTGCTCAACAGCGCCCCGGCCGGCAGAGACTCTTAACGGACAAAGAATAACATCTGACAGGTGTTCATCAGACGATTGGGGCAGGGGGGCTTAATAGTCTGTGATCATTTCTCACACAAGTCTATTCCACTCTCTTCCAACAGGTCTCTTTCTCCTCTCATAAAGCACACACAACATAAGGGGAAAAGGGACCCCCACTCACCTCGAACCATGCAGAAGTTGTTCCATGAGAACATCAATGAGAAAAGTTTTAATAAAGGGAAAAGGTGGAGTGAGAATTCCTCAAAGTGTCAAATGAAGAATGGTGCACATTCCTTTAGCCTACACCGAGTGCTGCAACTGTAGGAATTGCATAAAGACATGCAGACTGGGGGGAGGGAAGGGGGGGAAATGGGAGGGGGTTAAGGGAAGAATGCCTGCCTCTGGGGTAAAATGCACAATTCAACAACACTGCAGTTCCGGTTTTGCTGCATTTCCAGAACCTTCCCAGGTACTAATCTCTACCAGGGCACATTGGAAAGCTCTGCGGACGAGAACATGAAGGAGACTTGGCACAAGACAGTAGGACAGAAAAAATAAGAGATGTGTGGTCTTACAGGCGGAGCGTAATCAATATGAAGGCTGCCAATGATCCAATCAACAATGCAGATGGTCACAAGCTATGTGCCCCTTATCCTAGAGCTCAGAATATGGTTTCAGCTATGGCACAAGGTGTTCAAAGTGACCCACTAAGCAGAGTAGACCGCCTGTCCACCTCAAGCGCCCCAGTTCTCAAACTATACATAAAATATCAAAGATGTATGCAGTTTTATTCAGTTTTAAGAGATAGAGTGGGGAGTGTATCTGGGGGAGGCACAGAGCAGAAACAGAGATAGGGGAAATGGTGCTAGGGAGGATCTGACAAGACGAATCACGTGCACAAGGTGTGACCTGCCCACACAGTTGGGGTCTGGAGTTAGGAAGCATCCTCTTTACTCATATACACCGACTTGTCATCTTAAATTGGGGTGCTTATCTTTCAGGAATGCGCATCTTGCAAAGCCTGTGGAACTATAGTTTTCGGACTGATTTAATAGTTTTTCCACCTTTCCAATAAATACACTTTTTAAATGATTTGGTGTGATTTCTGGTACGAGTATTAAAATTATGTTTGCATTGTATTGTTAGTGCCAACAGCCATGGAATTACATTTTCTTTAGCCTGGTGGGCCCATTTTGGTTTCTTATCATTTTTCAATTCCTAAAAACGGCTTCAAATTGTAACTGTGCAGGGGGATCCATGAAAAGTGAACTGTGATTTAGTGTGAGCATTATTGGGTGCACGCAAAGATGTGTTACCCATAGAGATGCAGACTGTCGGTTATCATTTTGGACCCCCTTGCCCGAAGGAAGCCTTATCAGTAATTGAACTGCCCCCTAACATTTGAGGTGACTATGGTTTGCATTTCAGGGACTCTGAGTCAAATTCTGTAGTTACTATTTCATCTTTTCCAGTTGCATGGATTGTTTATAAAAAATGTGTGTTAACATTTGGGATATAGAGCTGTCGCTCTACTGTAACAACGCCGCCTTGATCTGAGCAGATGTTCAAGGACTCAGCATCCATATCTTTTTAGCTCTTCCCCCATCACTTCTTTCTCTTTCAGTAGGTCTGCATTCTGGCATCCTGCCTCCCTCATCTCATCTGCCTTGTCCAAGAATTCTGCCTGCTATATTGTGTGCTAGAGACGTTTGGTAACATCTTTGTGATTCCTTCTGTAGAGTGAACATGGAACTTAGTAACCTTAGCACTATGGACACTTCCATCTTCACTCTTCACCTCGATGATAAGAAATCATAACTTCTTGATGGATTTCTTGTCGCCCTCTGGCATGTGTAGCCACAATTTGCTAAAGGAAGCTGCGTACTGCTTAACTTTAGCTTACCCTCATTAGGGTCTTTGAATATCCCACTTTGGCTGTCACCCCATCCTATAGGCGTTCTCTGTTTACACAAGCCAATGTTCAAAGGAAAGCTATTTAACTACTAATTTATCTGTTGAATCGTGTAATTTATTTTGCTGATTGTGGGTTCTCTCAGCATCTCAGGACTCCTTTAAGGGATCCATGTAGCTCAGTCGCTCTTCACTGTCTATGTCACCTTTATTTCACCATGATATCTGACTCAGATATGGTAGCTGGCTCTTGTGCGTTTGTGTCGATAACGATAGCCAGAGAGACTCTCCGGATACTGCATGCTCACCAAATAGGCCAAAATGGCCTATATGCATCAAATATTCTACAATCCATTCATTTAGATTTACCGAGAGTGGAAATACTGCATACGACCCGCTGATGATTCAAGAATTTTAATATCAATATGCAAGATGTGGAGAACAGATCATTAGAGAAGTCAATGCATTTCGGACAAAGTCCATCGTTCGGGCTCAATCTGTGCCCACTCTCATTGGGAAGAAAATTAAGAATCATCAATTAAAACTGAACAGCTGGAACGCAGACACTCAGGCAGTGAGTACATATTAATATCTCTTCAGTCCATAGTAAGCAGTTATCAGATACCACTGCTGACAGAACAGGCAAGCGTGGGATCCGTGTCCTACATGGAGCACAGTGGAAACACTGCATTTGTGGCCAGGCTATACTTAAACACTGCCTTTTGCCCTGTATTCTGATGTCTCCTTTTGCTGCCCATCATGCTCTTCATGACCACAGGAGTCAGGGTTCTGTTGTTAACCACTTACAGATCTCCCATCTTTCCATGGTGAATGTCTACAGCCGCCCTTTCTCTCTAGTCTGTTCGCCACACAGTCACCTCAACACAGAGGTGTAAGGCATGTAAGGCAATGTTACGTGACCTTCTAGAGCACCCTTCTGACATTTTGATGGCATTTCTGCATGTGATCCTGCAAGAAAAGAGGTGAGTTGGATTTGTCAGTGGGATAGAGCGAGAGTCTGTTGAGAAACCTGGATTGTTGATCGGTGCAGGGCGGAAGTAACCAAGTCCTAAGCGCAGCTCTGTTCTTCTGGCCCAGCCGATTATAGTAATCATCAACTAATTCCATTTTGTCTGAGACCACTTTTACCAGTTTTTCCTTTGCAGATATCAATGCAGCGCAAGACAATAAAACGCACTGCTGCAGTTGTCGTCACTGTAACCCTTTCCGTTTCCTAGGTTGTCAGTGGGAACTGATTGGGCACTACAACTGATGTTATGTGGAGCAGGATGTCAATATGCACAAGGTTATGCACCAGAGGCATGTGAATAGAGAACCTGGAAGGAAATTAAATGGTGTGCCTCTACCTCCATTCATTATGGGACCATGCTGGGGGAATCCCTCTGCCTAAATGACCATCTGCTCCCATTCTCAAATGTGATGCAATTCAAGCCTCATCATCATTTGCATGCAATTGCTTATGTGACAAAATGGCTACTGCTCTGCAGGAGTAGAGTGATGCGTAGTGGCTAGACAACCCCACACTGCTAGTAAACCAGCAATGATCCCAGTGGTGAGGGTGAAACAGACACAGACCGACAGGTATTCACCTCACATTATGTGGTCTTGCAGGCTGAGGTCAGGCAATAGCTCTGGGAGGGGTGTGAGGTGATAACAGTCGCCACCCAAACAGCAATAGTACAAATACCCTAAAATTAAAGAATATAAGAATATCCAATTCAGGTTCAAACAAATAACTAGAAAAACCCACTCCACCCAACCCACTGCGGACAGAGCATGTATGTGAATACACATGGAGTCCATTTGAGAGCAAACATTGTATTAATATGGGTTCAGGAAATGACAGGTATCAGCGAGAAGAAAAAGGCAACTTGTTCAAATTCCACACTAGACCAGCATGTCAGTGGAATAGCATGTTTTACTCTTGGATATAGGTAAGCCAATATGTTGTGGCTAGTTATTCTGTGGGTGAGGTAGAGTGCAGCGGTTTAATTGGGGGTGTGGTGTGACTCACTTGGATAGACTGGGAGGCGCTGGTGGCACAAGGTGGCAACGCTCGTGGCCCGGCTCCACGGGTCATTAGTAAAGTGGAGGAGTAACTAGTGAATGATTCAGCAGACAGGAGGGGATGATGGACCAAAGGCTGATGCAATTGGGAAGGCCAGGCCAGACAAGCACTGGTGGGGCAACCCGTGAGGCAGTGTAGTTGAGGACCGTCACCAACAATGTTAGGGGCAAAGGGTCTCCCAGTACCTTAAAGATACTACGGGTCTCGGCCATCGCCGAGGCAGTTGAAACCTTGTAAACCTGTGATGTTTATTGAGCACACATTCGGCTCCCACCCTTTTTAGTTACAATGTAAGGGATGAGTGGGGCCATTTTCCGACTTAAGCTAAAGTTTGAGCATCTTTTTCGCTTCCGTGTCAAGGCGTAGAATAAGCAGAGTTGTTATGTGCGTGATAAAAGATGCTTCGCAGTTTCTGGGGTTAGGGATGGGCTAGGGGTAGAGGTCTGTCAGCCATCTTACAACAATCCCCTGTATAGACTGAACGAGAGAGCGCTGCTCTGTAATTCACCCATCTTTGTACATGACGCAGGCCGTTTGTAAAATGGCTCAGCAACCTAAATATATTTCCCTCCGGTTCTCCCACTTTGCACTGCTCTATATAGCTGACATAGCACCGGAGGATTTAAAGTGCTGGACCGCTGCCATCATGCCACAATGTGTGAAGCTTCACCAGCTCATGACTTGGCATTTTCTTTGGCAGGCTTAGCAGACACACCTGTTTCTCTCTTGTAGTCTTGGCTACTGTCCAGCTTTTGCTCTTGCTTTGCATGTGCTTTTTCATTTACTGCATTTTTCTTTCATATCTTGCACATTTTTCAATGCACCTGTCACTCTGCGTTCCAATTCGTTCTCCTGCGATGACACGATGATCTATATTTGTCTGAAGGTAGGCATGTGAACTCATATGACTGCTCCTGCAAATCATAAAGATTAGCTGTAAATATTAAGGCGTGAGCGCCACAAAGGGGGATAATGGTATGCCTGAAAATGTAATTGCTGCAACATGCTTACTTCATAACTCAGCCTCGTCATGGCTTTCAGAGGGATACAAAAATGAGGGGGGCTGTGGAAACGGGGGGAGTGGCCAAATTGTACTAGGCAAAGCGTAAAGGTGAGTCAGGTAACAGACAAGGGCCACCTACCTCAAACAAACAAACAATTCATCATGAGGCCCTGCAAACATACTCTTTGCCACCCAGCAAGATCTCAGGTGGTGTTTGCATCTGGCGTGCATAAATAAGCAATAAGGCCTGCACTGGGGGATGCATTACCGCTTCAGGGACGAATCGGGGGCCTCAATGCAAGCTTCGGCATTACCGCCGGGAGCGCTAATACCCCCCACATTGAGGGGCTTATTGCTATTAGTACTCCGGCTCGTAAGACCGGGTTACTAATGTAGTCTTTTTTGAAATTGAGAGACACTATCAGCGTTTCGCAGCTGTAAAAAGAAATATGAAAATGAGAAAAGGCCCTATGGAATGGCGAGAAGGGACTATACATAGGGCCTCATTACGACCCAGGCGTTAAGGGGTTTACGGCAGCGTTAACAGCGCCGACCCTTACCGCCTGAGTACGAGGTCCCTTAGCGCCATGGCGCTTTTAACACCTGCTTTTAGCAGGTGTTAAAATCCATGGCGCTAAGGGACCATGGAGTTAATTACGCCACCGTAATTTACGGTGGCGTAATTAACGCCTTCCCCACTCCCATTATGCCCTATGGGGCAAAAATGGGAATGGGGAAGGGTAAATGGGGATTGGGGACTTACCGCCCCTGCCAACCTCGGAATGGGGCGGTAAGTCCGCCAACCACCATGGCGTAAACGTAGTTTACGCCATGGTGGTAAAGTCACGGCCCAGGCGGTAACTTACCGCCTGGGTCGTAATGAGGCCCATAGTCTCTTCTCCCTTCCCATGGCCGCCATTAAAAAACAAAGAAAAAAGTCAAGAAAAAAGTTGTTCGCCATGGAATGGGGATAAGGCACTACACACATTCCCTTCTCCCTTTCCATGGCGGACAGTAAAAAGTGATTTAAAAAAGTGAACACAGAAAATGGTCGCCAGTGAACATGGAGAAAGAACTACACGTAGTCCAGTCTCCTTTTCCATGGTGGCCAGACTCAGAAAAGAAAGGAACATCGAGGGATGCGTAAAGACTGCAGGCAAGGCTTTGTCAGGCTGGTAACGACGCGGCAAGTGCCATTGAGATTGTGTTACAATCTCATTGTCCCTCGCCGGGTACTAATGTAAATTAAAATCTCTCTGGTTCAGTTTGCACATAAACTGGTGCGTGTAAATAAATCCCTTTCGAAGACAGTATATATGTAATTAAATTAGCGAGTAAATCAGCTTCATTCTGTAAATAAATGACGCAAGCCCAGTGTGCTTGATAGCTGTTAAGTGATCATTTAGGCTTTCAGATCCCCTGCTGTCTGCCTGCCTGTGCCGTGATAATCTGCAGCTATTAACGCCCTGCAAGGAAGGACACATAGTCTGCACATAAAGGGGTGGACTGGCCTCTAGGAAACTCTGGAGATTTCCCAGTAGGCACCCGCAGCCAGGGCCTCTTTTGTGTGGTATTTTCAAATGTTCCCATGGAAAAAGGATTGGGCTTGCTGAAAATGTGTAATATGGGGGCACTTTGAAAATTATTTCCGGGGCCTCTTTTGGTTCCCAGTCCTCCCCTGTGCACATATTCCCTAGGGAGCCACCAGTCTTCTCAAACTACAGCCTGTGCTTCTTTGAATGTGTGTTTGCTGTCCAAAGAGCAGACCTCAAGGTGATAACTTGTCCCCTGGCATCTTCAGACAGCCCTGTAATCACTCAGGAGTGCACCCGAGTGAAAGGGGAGGCCAATGCTAATGCTAACTACTTGGTGCTTTGCATAACATCAAAGTGCATTTTGGGAATGTGAAAATGGACTCACATTTTTATATATGATATATCTGGAACTTAAACCCTGCCCTCCTGACAGTGGTTCAATCCTGCAATTTGTCTATGCACGTAAATTAAATAAGCAGATAGGCCAATGCACGTTAGAACATCCATCCTATCAGTAAATTGATGGAAAACTGTAAATAATATGTACACATTTGGAAGAGTTATATTTTCAGGGTCACTTGCTGGCTGTCCGGCTTTAGAAGGCAAACAGACAGCTTCCCTGCATGTACTTCTTTCACAGCATCTAACATACCTACTACACTCATATGAGTGTTCTTGACTAAAATCAGGCCGGGTCCTATTCATGGGAGACTAAAGGAGCACCAGCTCAAATCGACCTTTTGTAGAGTGCTGCGACTCCTCCCCAGCTATCCTCATCCCACTTAAAAACATGACCTTCGTTTGAAAGCATTTGAAAGAAAATGGATCTGAAAACAGGAACAAGAATACTTATGTGTATCTAAAGCCTCAGTTCCTACATTTTATACATTACCCAAAATTCATAAATCTATGAATAATCCACCAGGTTGCCCGATAGTTTCGGGTATGGGCTCATTGTTGGAACCATGGTCAAAGTTTGCGGATAAATACCTAAAACCATTTGTCCTGACCATGTATTCATACATACAGAATACCACAGAGGTCATTAATTGTGTAGAAAACATGAGTTTTGACCCTGATAAACAGCTATTAGCAAGCTTGGACATTGTAGCATTGTACACATGTATCCCGCAGAAAGATACACTTGAGGTTTTGGAGGAAGTCCTGTTGTTTGTTTGTTTGTTTGTTTATTTATTTATAGCGCGCGCCAGACCTGAGGGTATCCGGGCGCGTGTTCAAGAATACTTTAAGCTTACATGTTACATTTACACATTTCAGGATGGTTACCAGGTGCATTAACAGTAAATGATGACAATATACATGGTTACATACACAGGTGATTGTACACAGGGGTGTATACACAGTATACATTGAATATTAAGGAGCAAGGTGGGTTAAGCGGGGGTGATGAGCGAGGTATGAGTTTTAGCTGCAGATTAACAGGTGGGTCAGACGTGAGTAGTCCTAGTCTAGTCAGTTATAAGTCATTTTCTTTGAGCCATTTAATGCAATTAAGTCTGAAATGTGGGTAAGATTGGTCAGACCTTAAGGAAGATGGGAGGGAGTTCCATAGATGGGCCGCTTTGACAGGGAAGCTGGTGCCTCCGGCTGTGCTCAATTTGAATGGGGGCACAGCTAGTTGCTTGGTGTATGCTTCTCTGGTAGGTCTGTTAGAGGTTCTTCTTTTGAATCTTTCTGTTAGGTATTTGGGGGCTAGGTCATTAATACTTTTGAAAGTCAATGATACTGTTTTGAGTTTAATTTTGTCAGCTGTGGATAGCCAGTTAGATTGTCTTCTGGCGTCTGAGATATGCTCTCTTCTTGGGATTCCTAGGGCGGCTCGAAGGGCGTTGTTCTGCAGGGTTTGGATTTTTTGCAGTGTGTGTTTATTGGACCCTATGTATAGTGCATTGCAATAGTCCGATTTGGATAATACCAGGGCTCTTGATAGGTTGAGGCAGCTGGCGGTGGATAGATATGGTTTAGCTGCTCTAATCATCTTACAGGTGTAAGCGGTGCTGGAGGCCATCGCATTTACCTGCTTTGTTAGAGAGAGGCATGAGTCGAGGTAAAAACCTAGTGTTTTTACTTCTTTCGCTACTTTAATGGTGTTGCCATCTATGATAAATGAAGAGTAGTCATTGTTCAGTTTTTTGATATTTTGTGTGTTCCCCAGTATGATGAGTTCCGTTTTGTCATCATTCAGGCATAGACCGTGATGGGCCATCCATGCCTGGATGATGAGGTATATCCTGTTCACCCAGGCCAAATCCTGTTCATAATTCCCCGAAAGTGGGATGAGAATCTGAGTGTCATCTGCATAGTTTGTGTAGGTGACGCCCAAAAGGTCCAGATCATCGAACAGGGGCTTCGTAAAGATGTTATACATAGTCGGAGAGACACAGGATCCCTGGGGGACTCCACATGTGATAGGTACTGGGTCAGCCGCTGCGGAGGTGGAGAAAACCCTCATGGTTCTGCCGCTTAGGAACGACCTGATCCATGCAATGGCATGTGTGGAAAAGTGGGCCGCGGTTTCCAAGTGGGTACAGAGCACATCATGATCCACCAAGTCAAATGCCGCCGAGAGGTCCAGAAGGAGGAGTAGGGTGGTTTTTCCAAGATCTCTCAGCTCATCGACTTGAGTTTTGAGATCGATAAGCGCAGTTTCGGTACCATGTTGAGGCCTGAAGCCTGACTGTCTGGTGCCTAATAGTTGGTGCATTTCCAAATATTTTTGGATCTGTAGGTAGGCCACTCTGTCTAGGATTTTTAATAGAAATGGTACCGTAGTGATTTGTCTGTAGTTAGTCGGGATGGCGGGGTCCAAGGTTTGCTTTTTAAGGAGGGGGAGGACCCAGGATTGTTTAAGATTGTCTGGTATAGTGCCTGATGCAAAGGAAGCATTAATAAGTTTGGAGATAAATGGGGTTAGGTCTGTGGCTGCGTCTTTTATCAGTTGGGCTGGGCATATGTCGCCTCGACAGTTGGTTGGTTTGAGTGAGAGTATTATTTTTTCAATCTCTAGGATGGTTTGTTTGTTTGTTTGTTTGTTTATTTGGTATAGCGCAAAAAACCAAACCCGCAAGGATAACTGGGCGCAGGCAGCACAAGGATACTTGAGAACTTGGTTACAAGACAAAAACGGTTATACAGATAAGACGAACGCATATACAGGCAGTACAGAAATACAGAAATGCAGATAGAGCAGGTTGTCTAGAAACCAGTAATCTAGTTATACTCATCCGCAGTCTCTAGAATAAATGTAAGCGGTAAGGTGGTCAGGCTAAGTGTCGATGGAACGGACTTTGGTGAAGTTGAATTTGTGTTCTGGCTTGGTAGTGGTAGGTGGTTTATGACTTTGATTGGATGAGGTGGGTATATTTTGTTTCTTTTTCTCAATTTTGGTTTGGAGTGTGGCAATTTTGTTGTTTAGAGCTTTTCGGGTGTTGGAGCACCATGTTTTATTTTTGTCGCAGTTGTCTGGAGCAGGGATAGGGTTTCCAGTTCCTTTACTATAAGAAATAGCTCTTTGGTTCCAGATTTAGCCTGTTATATTCTGTTGTTAAAGTCTTCTTTTTTGGCCCTCCTTATTTCGTTTTTGTAGATCTTAGAGGCACTGATGAGAGCTACTTTGTTAGTCTCTGATGGAGTTAGTCGCCAGGCGGATTCGCATTTGCATTTTTCAATTCTTAGGTATTTGAGGTGAGGGGTGAACCAAGTGTTTAAGTGCACTCTGGGCTTGCTTTTTCTCATTTTCAATGGGGCGATAGTGTCTAGGGCTGTGGCCATGGTTGAGTTGAATTCGTTCACTAGGGCTGTAGGGTTTAGTGATTCAGATAAGGAATTTAGAGTTGGGAGGATAAGTGGTAGCAGTTTGTCTGCAGTTATGTTTTTTTTTATTTCTGGTTGGTAGGGGGGGGGCAATACATTTACCTTGGGTTGGGTGGTGTTTTCATCTATGAGGAAGGTTATTAGTGCGTGATCTGTCCAGATTTGTGGGCAGACATCAGTGATTGTTACATTACAGTTGTGGTTTGCTACCCAGTCGAGTGTTCGACCTTTTTCGTGGGTGGGTTGTGAGATTCTTTGGGTAAATCCCAGTTCTGTGATGACATTGGCGATGTTAGTCGCTTGCAAGTCTTTGTGGTCGTTGAAGCCTAAGTTCATGTCTCCCAGGAGGATGGCTTGCGATGAGTTCTTTAGATTGTTTGAGAGGATCATAGAGATGTCCGCCTCAAATGTTCCAATTGGACCTGGGGGCCTATAGATGAGGTGTATATTGATAGATTGAGAAGGTGATGTTGAGAGTTTGGCGGTTAAGGATTCACAAGTTTTGGTGATTGAGGGCGTTTCTATTTTTATGGTGAGGTTGTTTTTAGCGATGATGGCTAGGCCGCCTCCTCGAGAGTTGGTTCTGTCCTCTCTGAGAATGTTGTAGTTAGGGGGCAGGGCAAGCATCAAAGCGGGTCCTGCTGCTTGGTGAAGCCAGGTTTCCGTTATGGCTAGAAGGTCATGATCGCCTATTTGGATGAGATCGGCAATTTCGGTGGCATGTGCTATTAATGATCTAGCGTTGATGAGGGCACCCTTCAGCGGTATGTTTGGTTTGGGTGTCGCAGGGGTGACATGGATTTTCTTTTTGGTGGGTCTGTTGCTTGATTTGCGGTGGTTGTTAATGGGACTGTTAGCGTGGGAATCTCTTTTGGTGGGCGAGGTGACTAGTTTGGAGGCATTGCGTTGTTGGTCTCTTGTATGGCTAGGTTTGGTGGCTAGTCTGGCTGGGGGTTCATAGACTTTGGGTAGTCTTGATCGTAGCTTGGCATTTCTACTTAAGGTATCGCATGGGATATTTGTTATGGGGAGGTGGGTGATAGGTATCTTTATCTTTATTGTTTGTGGGTTAGTGTCTGGGGTGCTGGTCGGTCGGGGCTCGTCATCTGAGTTTGATGTTGCAGTAGGCGTAGACTGCAGTGGGTGGTTTGCTGTTGTCATTGTGGAGCAGAGGGTGATCAGGAGGATGAAGATGGGGGTCATTCTATAGAGCATACAATAGCTGTCAGCACAGTGGCTAAGTGTGGGCAGTGGTAACAATGGCTAGGTATGGGCAGCACACTGGCTAGGTGTGAGCAAAACGGTGGCTAGGTGTGAGCGTCAATTGGCTACACAATTGCTGGGTAATGGCTGCACAGTGGCTGGATTTGGGCAACGTAATGGCTACGCAATGGCTAGGGCAGCACGATGGCTTGATGTAGGCATCACAGTGGTTACACAATGGCTGGATTTGGGCGTTGCAGTGGCTACGCAGTGGTTAGGGCAGCTCAATGGCTAGGTGTGGGCATCACAATGGCTGTGCAGTGGCTACACAGTGGCTAGGGTGACGCAATAGCTACGCAATGGCTAGGGCTAGGGCAACACAGTGGCAACACAGTGGCTACACAGTGGCTAGGGCAACACAACGGCTACACAATGGCTAGGGCAACAGAGTGGTCTATTAATAGGCCATAAGGCACAACACAGTCAGCGTGGTGTATTAATGACCATAAGGCACAACATAATTAGAGTGGTCTGTTAATGACCATAGGGCACCACGCAATCAGAGTGGTCTATTAATGACCATAAGGCACAACACAGTCAGCGTGGTCTATTAATGACCATAAGGCACAACGCAATCAGAGTGGTCTATTAATGACCATAAGGTACAACACAGTTAGCGTGGTCTATTAATGACCATAAGGCACAACATAATTAGAGTGGTCTGTTAATGACCATAGGGCACCACGCAATCAGAGTGGTCTATTAACGACCGTAAGGCACAACACAGTTAGCGTGGTCTATTAATGACCATAAGACAAAACATAATTAGAGTGGTCTGTTAATGACCATAGGGCACCACGCAATCAGAGTGGTCTATTAATGACCATAAGGCACAACACAGTCAGCGTGGTCTATTAATGACCATAAGGCACAACACAGTTAGCGTGGTCTATTAATGACCATAAGGCACAACATAATTAGAGTGGTCTGTTAATGACCATAGGGCACCACGCAATCAGAGTGGTCTATTAATGACCATAAGGCACAACACAGTTAGCGTGGTCTATTAATGACCATAAGGCACAACATAATTAGAGTGGTCTGTTAATGACCATAGGGCACCACGCAATCAGAGTGGTCTATTAATGACCATAAGGCACAACACAGTCAGCGTGGTCTATTAATGACCATAAGGCACAACACAGTTAGCGTGGTCTATTAATGACCATAAGGCACAACATAATTAGAGTGGTCTGTTAATGACCATAGGGCACAACCCAATTAGAGTGGTCTATTAATGAACATAAGGCACAACACAGTCAGCGTGGTCTATTAATGACCATAAGGCACAACATAATTAGAGTGGTCTGTTAATGACCATAGGGCACCATGCAATCAGAGTGGTCTGATTGCGACCTTAAGGGACAGTACTATCAAGTGTGGTTTGGAAAAGGTTATGGGCAATCAGATCAGAAGTGGCATAGAGCAACTGTAATGTTCAATTTGAGAGGCAGATGTGACTTGTGGCTGTGAGGCACAGTCTTTGGGGGTGTGCAGTAGATTTTCACCCTCACTCGATCAGCCTACAATGGCAATATGATGTCTCACGCTCTGCTCAGCCTTAGAGATAGGCAGATATGAATCAGGTCAAGGCGGATCATGCTGTTGATGTTATATTCATAAGCCATCATCGTGATATGTTCAGAATGCAATTGCAGGGGCGTGGTGAGGTGCTAGGGATTCAGATCGTGAGCTCCGCTTAGGGTGAGTGCATTAGGCAGGTGAGACTCATGATTAATCGTGGTCATACCGGAGATTTCAATTGCGTGTGGTAAACAGTGCGGGCTGTCGGCACAATTGTGCTGTGAGGGTGGCTAATCTTGGTGGGCAGTGCAGACTGCGGGGTCCGTGGAGAGAGAGTCAGGGAGTGTTTGCGGATGAATGAGCACTGCAGTAAACTCACCAGTGGTGAGGCTGTACGAGTAGGGGATGGAGGCCGATCGGGCAGCGTTTCGTCGCCTGGCGCCGTTGCACTCACGGTCTCGAGGCCGGCTCCGCCTGCCGGTGGCTTGGATTGGAGGATATGCCTTTCAGGCATCCAATCAGCTGGTGGCAGGTTTGTTTTCACGCCAGCACGGGTCCGATCATAATCGCATGGCCATTTTGGAGTGTGGCAACCCTCGTGGTTGTCAATGGCGTCGGATCAAGGTGTTGGGCAGAAAATGGTGCTCAAGCCCAAAAAAGCACTATGAGAGTCTTGCGCTTGGTGGGGAATGGGATGTGGCATCGATTGCTGTAATTAGGCAGAGATGCATCATCGGGGCCGCATCTCGGGAGACTGCACCGCAAATGGGGACCAATGCTTACTTCCACTGTGGTGGGAGGGGGGGCTGCTCCAGCAGCTCGGGAGGCGGCTCGAGCTCCTGCTCAGAGCGGGGATGGCTGGACTGTCTAAAGGAATGACTGATAACACGCCCAACAGTTTCGAATTATGGTGCGCCGAAATGGCGCTGACTGAGAATTACTTTTGCTTTAATGAAAAACGGTATCATCAAATCCACATAATTGCAATGGGGTCCCCTGTGGCACCAACTGCAGCTAATATACATGGAAAATTTTGAAATAAGACATATTTATCAGCCAACCAATCCTTTTTTTCAAAAATTGCATTGGGGTGAAGATTTATCGATGATATCCTTATTGTTTGGGATGGTACAGAAAACTCTTTTTCAGAATTTTGTGAAGGGATTAATCAACAAAATCAATATTTAAAGTTCACCTTCACACATAGCAAGAGGAAAGTTGACTTTTTGGACATCATGATTTGGGTGGACCAACATGAGAAGGAATTGAAGGTCAGGCCCGTCCATAAACCCAGAGACAGAAATGCACTCTTAAGTTTTGAGAGTTGTCATCCGAGGCATACACGCGAGAATTTGCCCTTTGGGCAATTTCTTCGCTTAAAACGGAATAGTACACTCAATAGTACGTTTCTGGTAGAAGCAGAAAAACTGAAATCTACGTTACAAGTGAGAAGCTACCCGAATATAATAGTGAGGAGAGCCTTTAAGAGGTCCACTAATAATAAATAGGGAAGCACTTCTTGAATATCGTCCGAAAACTGAAGCAAATTCTAGAATAGTATTTGTGAGTACTTTTTCCTCCAAAACCAATCAGATAACTAAGATAATCAGGAAAAATTGGCATATTTTGACAGGAGGTGAATGCACGTTGAAATCTCCTCTATGTGCATATAAGAGGGCACCAAATCCGAAGGAGTTACTAACTAAAATCGACAACGCTTTGAAAACTAACATTCAGAAAAGTCTCACTGAAACATGGGGATTACCAACTTTGACAGGACACTCACCACGTGGTCAATGTGTAAACTGTAGGTTTACCAGACGGACCAAAGCGGTTGATTTAGGACTTTCAAGACCTTGGGTTCAAACCCAGTTTACCCATTGCAATTCTGCTAATGTGGTGTACGCAATGTGGTGCCAATGCCCTATATTATATATAGGGATGACAGAGCGCAAAATTAAGCACCGGATTAGCAAGCATGGAAATGGTATAAAAAAGAAAACTCTAGCGGTGCCACTCGTTAACCATTTTATCATAATGGAACGTGATGTTTGAGGAACTCAAATGGACAGTATTATGGCAGCTGGAAAAATCAAAAAATAGTGAGGCCGACCATAAATACTTTTGTATAAGGAAAAATGGCTCATTTTTCTTACAAAAGCAGCAGAAGAAGGGCTGAATGAACAAGTGGATTGGAAACATAATGTATATACATCGTTTTGATATGTTACCACTACAGAAGGCTAAAAAGCAAACTTTTCATTTGGTAGAATGCTGTGATATGCTTGACTGCGATTGAGTTTGTTATTTTGTACTAACATTGAAGCTGGAGGTTAGTGACACTGGCCATGATTTCTATGGCTAATTGAGTTTAATTATATATGAACCTTTCCGACAAATAAAGAATGGTGTTAGATGGGAATGTACCATTCTCTCCAAACTGATGTCATTAAGATAGATGGGTTGTTGATTGGACTACATAGAAGAGTTACATTATGTAGGTATCCATATATATTAGAATCATCAAACTCACCTTGTGTCACAAAATACCACGTAACTAACTCACTAGCAAGTCTGATCTTAGGAATGACGTAAGTAAAATGTTGTGACGAACCGCACGTGATCACATCACATGCGTAAGGTCACATGACGAACACATACTCCTTTTCCTCGAACGCGGTGGATTACAACCCGGAGATAAAAACCAGAAACGCAAAGCATATACGAAGAAGGTGGGCTTTAATAATCGAAATAGGATTCCAGCTATTTTCGGTAAGTGTTTAACTGATGTGTGCTGGGAGACTGAGGTTGGACCGGGGGACGTGAGCATGACACAGAACACTGGTACGTTTTGAGTAACTGGAATTCGCCTCTCTAGATCCTGGCGATTTTGCAAATATTGAGGTACGAAGGCATACATCCTGGTGAGAGGTTTGCCCATCCTGAGCGCCATTAAGGAGGAATAGTATTGAGTCAGAAAACGAATCGCGCAGTCAGAGCAAGAATTCACATCCCGAAGTCAGGACTGTGCTAAGGTATAATGAATGAACTAGCATTTCCACCGGTCTGTACTTGTGTTACCCGGACCGGCAGCCTCATATTGCCGGTATCGATCAGACGGGTGGTCCATGCATAGGGGTTATGATGTTCTTTTAAGGAATATGGCCAATATTGCAGTCAATATGACGATATGGACACTGTAAGTGGGCTTCTTTTGAAAACTCCCATTTGACAATGATGACTCGTTGCACACAGGAAAGAATAATTATTGCAAACCCTGAACAACGTGAGCATGAATATGCAGGTATCAGGTTACTCACTCAGTTCTCCTCTTTTTCCTCCTTCCTTTGGGTAGCTTGACCGTCGTCTACTAAAAAGACACTAACCCTCTATCGTGCTCAAGATTATTGAGAATACTTGAAGTTCACGGTAAGTCTTACGTAGGTAGATGATGGTACCTAGCAAAATGAACAGCAATTAATAGTAGATATTTGTCTCACTGCTGTTCCTATTTTGTTCCCCTTCCTGTTTTGTGTCTCTCTCTCCTAGGTTTTGAATATGAGTTGTTAGTTGGTTCCTGACTGTCACGCCTATGGGTTTCCAGATCACTTTCACAATCAGATTTTTTATCTCTATGGCTCACCTGTTTGGTCTTGATCTCTTTCGTAGTGATGCCGTTGGGTTTTTCTTTGTTGTGCGTAGTGCGAGGGTCGAAAAGGAAGTACTGCGGCTGAGTTCCAGGGTGGATTCCAGGATAGGGGCCAGGAAGGGACAGGATGCCTGATCAGCGTCCTGAGGAAAGCGGGCAAAATATTATACCAGGACGGACTAGGGAAGGCAGCCGCTAAATATAGTTAAGGACTAGTGACTTCTGAATGGAAGGGGGAAGGAGTATGGGTGAAAACACCTGGACCAGGAAGGGATACAAGGAATGAAAGGCACAAGATAATTCTCTGGAGAACTTTCCAAGAACGAGCAAGTTGCGCTGAGCACCGGTACACAGAGTGTTGAGACGCGCCTTCTAAAGCAGGGGCGGTGCCTTTCAAGGCACGCCGCATACGGATCCAGAAAGCTGGACCGCAGAGTTCTGTTCATTACTAAAGGCGGCCATGTTGGAGGAAATAATGGATGCAGCAAGGCACTAGCATAGTGACCAGGATGTCCAAAAGGGGCGGACCCGACAGTTCATGACAGCGTGCCCTCTTCTAAACTCTGTTCCCTGGGTTTGCCTGGATGAAGTCTATGGAATTTCTTGAGCAATTAAGGAGAGTTGATGTTGGTCCTGGGTTCCCATGATCGTTCGCTGGGTGGATAGCCTTTCCGATCTATCAGATATTGTAGACGTCCACTCTTATACCGTGAGTCACATATCATAGCGACTTCGTATTCTATCTGGTCATCAACCAAAACTGGAGGAGGGCAAGGTGCGCTTTTGTGGATTGAAGATAGGGTTTTAACAGTGAAGAATGAAAGACTGGATGCATTCTTTTCCATGTTGTTGGAAGATGTAATCGGAAGGCTACGGGATTGATGATCTTGGTCACGGTAAATGGTCCATAGAAATGGGGTGAACATTTATTTGGTCTCAAGTGCCTGGGTAGATGATGAGAAGACAACCAGACTTTGTCCCCAACTGTGTAAGCGGGAACTGGGCAGTGCTTGGCATCAGCATATCTTTTAGTATCAAACCTGGCTTTCTGTAGTGTTTCCTTGACGTTTTTGTGTAATTCCACTAGGTCTGTTATCCATGCATCTACCGATGGAACTGGGGTTGAGGACGAAGTGCTCACGGGTAGGACTGCTGGATGGAATCCAGATGTACAGTGAAAGGGGCTGGTTTTTATTGAAGAATGCGCTGAGTTGTTATAAGCAAAGTCTGCAACCGAAATCAATATCGACCAATCATCTTGTACCTGTGAGGAGAAGTAGCAAAGATATTGTTTGAGGGTTTGGTTGACTCTGTGTGATTCCATTGGTTTGGGGATGGTATCCAGACGACAAGGCACGTTCCACACCTAACATCTTGCATAAATGCTTCCAGAATTTGGAGGTATATTGGCTGCCATGGTTAGAGATGATCTTGGTTGGAAGTCCGTGCAATCGGAAGATTTCAGACAGGAAAATTCTTGCCATTTCAGCTGCAGATGGAAACTTGGTCAAGGGAGTAAAATGTGCCATATGTGAACAAAAGGTTGATAGTAACCAGGATGGTTGTGCACCCTCTAGATGGTGGAAGGTCTACTCTAAAATCTGTAGCAATAATCTCCCAGGGACGAGAAGGCAGTTCCGGTTGGAGTAATAGACCAGCTGATTTTCTACAGTCGATTTTGTTTTGATTGCAATTTGCGCATGCTTGGACATACCTTTGAACATCTGGTTGCATTTTAGGCCACCAAAAGTGTCTCTTAAGGTTTTGAAGTGTGGCCTTGATTCCGTGATGGCCTGAGTAGGGAGTGTCATGACAAAGGTACAAAACATTCTCTCTCAAGTCCTGTGCTGGGATTACCAAGGCCAAATTCTTGAAGAGGCAACCGTCTTTGGTAGTTAGGCCCCAAGGGTTGTTCCCTCTGAATTCTTCCCAAAGAACTGACGTAGGAGTGTTTGATCTAACCTTATCCAGAAAGAGATCTATTTAAGCTACAATCACCTTATCGGGGAACATCTTGGGAAGCGGCAATCTCATGTTAGTAGCATAGTCTGGTCGTCTGGACAGGGCATCAGCGATGGTATTGGAAGCACCAGGTATATGGACTATATGGAACTGGAATTGAGCAAAGAAATATGCCCAGCGGGCCTGTCTGCTGTTTCGACATTCCAGGGAATGCAGCACCTGAAGGTTTCTATGGTCAGTCCATACCTGCACAGAGTGTCTGGCGCCTAATAGTAAGTGATGCCATTCTTTGAAGGCCTGGTGTATGTCTAGGAGTTCTTTTTCAAGAACCGAATAATGTATCTCACTAGGGCTCAGAGTCCGGGAAAGATATGCCACGGGGTGTTCAATACCATCCTCTTGTTCTTGTTTGAGAACCGCCCCTAAGGCATATTCGATGGCATCCGTTTCCATGATGAATAGTTTGGAAACGTCCAGTTGGGTAGGATGGGTTGCTTGGAGAACAAGTCCTTCAATTGTTGAAACGCTGTTTCTTGGGTTGGAGACCAAAGGAAGGGTGTGTCTTTTTTTAATAGAGAGACAATCGGCTGGACAAAAAATAAAGAAGCCCCAGCAGGAGATTTGGAGGGACGTATAGTTCCACTAGCCAAGTTTGTATCCAGGTATTAGCAAAGAGCTCTCTTTTCAGGTTCTGAGAGAATGGTTCTGAGAGAATGAACATCCGACCAAAGGGAATAACTGCGCCTTTATGGTTTCTATGGCACAATCTTCGGGCCTATGTGGAGGTAATGCCTGGACTATGGCTGTGGAAAATACATCTGAAAACTGTCTCTGGGCCACCAATAACACAGCAGGACTTTTCAAAATCTGCAAGGAACTTGCCAATCCTGCTGCAGTTGCCTCCTCGTCTATTCCCTCCAAGGCCCTCTGCACTGCACTGGCCTCCCACTTCTCCACCAAAACTCAGGACATCCTGTCCTCACTGTCCTCAACTCCCCTTCCCACCCTCTCTCTTCTCTTGCATCCCTTGGCTCCCCTTCCCCCCATACTGTCCTTTTTCTGTCACATTGCACCAGATGAGGTCTCTAGAGTAGTCTGCTCTATGAAAGTCTCCTTCAAACAGGTGCTCCCTTGTTCCTCCAGAACTATCAAGGACAACATCTCCTCAAGGACAACATATCCTCCCTCGTCCCTTCCTTAGCTGACCTCTGTAACCACTCCTTTGCCACTGGCTCTTTCCCACCGCCCTCTCCTAAAAAAGGCACCAGCAGACACTTCTTGTCCGGCTAACTATCGCCCTGTCTCTATCATCCCTTTCTTGGGCAAACCCATGGAAAGGTTGGTCATCACCCAACTAAACCACCACACTGAATCAACTGGCTGCCTCCACGGCCCCCAGTCTGGCTTCAGAGTACCCAGAGGCACGGAAACTGCTCTCCTGATCACCTGTGAAGACCTGCTCTCAACCCTGGATTCAAACTCTCCCTCTGTTCTGATCCTTCTCAAACTTTGTTCTGTCTTTCACATGGTTAATCAAGCCATCCTCATAAATCGTCTCTGTGATACCATTGGCATCACAGACTGGGCACTGGCATGGCTCACCACCTCCTTTCACACAGACCCTCCCAAGTGCAATTAGGACCTTTCCTATCCTCCACCTCACTCTCTACCAGTAGCGTCCCACAGGGATCTATACTATCGCCATGGCTCTTCAACATCTACCATGCCCCTCTGGCCCACTTGATCTCCACCTTCTCTCCCCACTTCCATTGATATGTTGATGACACACAGCTCTCCTTTAAGCTCCCATCTACCTCCTCTCTCACCTCTCTCATACCTGACTGCCTGATTGCTATTCAGGCGTGGTGCTCTGCTAATGATCTCTGACTTAATGCCAGTAGGACAGACATCCTTCTCATTGTAGGGTTGGACTAGCCTATCGGTTGTTCAGCCCCTGGCCGAATGCAATTGACCTTGGAATTGGTCTGGGCCCGTTTTATGATCCATCCTGGGGGCTGGTTTCATAGTCACATAGCATTATCATATTTATCAAAATCATTAGGAGCCGCTGCCGGGAGGTTTATATTTTTCCCTGGCTGTCCGCAAGAGCCTGGCACATGGATCAATTAAAATGAATTTCATGTGCTCTGTCTCTGTGCATTCCATCAAAAGCATGGAGTGCCCCCAGGCCCAGCACAGAGCTTAGCCACTGCCGGTGTGGCACCGCCAGCCAGGAAGCCCTCGCTCAGGCCTCGGGCCACGCACTCAAGACTGTGTCAAGTCAACTTCACAACATCAACAAATGGTATGGGGGCAGAGCTGGCCTGGCAGGGGTGTATGAGCTGAGACGACTGAGCTCGCTTGTGTGTTTTGTACTTTGCTAGTTGCACTCCACATTGAAGTCCTGCCTGGGGTGGGAGGCAGGGCTGGCCTGGGGCAGCCACCTGCCTGACTCCTCGAGGGGCCTGTTGTTGCTAGCATAGCAGCACTGTCATGCGCATTGGGTGTCTGTGCTGGGCGCGGCCACCACACCAAAGCACATTCTGGGAGATCCCAGAGGATGAGGAAGTGTCTCCTATATTCAAAATTACATCTACATATCATTGTAACGCATGAAAGTTCATTAGTGTGCAGTGTCTAGATAGCATTTGTCTGAGCAGAATGCCATTAGTTACAAGAATTGTCATTGACAACAAAGGTTTAATAAACTTATCTTGGCCATTTAAAAACAGTTTGTATCATTCTTTTTCACAGGTGGTACAGGCTGGTGGCCTATCGTTCCTTTACATGGTGGCTTCAAGGGAGGCTTGGACACCGCGTTTGAAGAGTAATATCCGCCTGTGCCGTTGGTGCCATAAGACAAACTTTGCCCAGTGACAGCGGTCAGTACAGGGGATTTTCCCTCGCTGTGCTGCAACCTGACCTGTACAATGTGTAAAGTTTTGTACTTTTGTGCCATCAAAATAAGAAACAAAATAAAACAACACATATATTTTAACAACGGTTGTTTCGATTTTTTTTAATGAATCAAGTGTGTCTCCATTCAAAAGTCTTCCTGTGCCTTGTCTGCAAGGCCACCGGCCCATTCACCCACCCCCCCCCCTATCAAAGGCAGTTTGCACCCGGGGATGAGCGCTGCCATGGTGTGCTGTCAGGGGCGATAACGGCCAAGGTGCCAAACACCATGTACACTTCAAAAGGTATCCCACGCCCAGGGGCCATTGCTCACATGGCCTCCTCAGACCCCGTGTCTCCAGGCAGGCCTCCCCTGAAGTGGGCGGCCCCCCCTGCAATCCACATAAGTGTGTCTCCATTCAAGAGTCTTCCTGTGCCTTGTCTGCACGCCCACCGGCCCATCCACCCCCTTATCAAAGGCAGTTCGCACCCAGGGATGAGCGTTGCCATGGTGTGCTGTCAGGGGCGATAACGGCCAAGGTGCCAAACACCATGTACACTTCAAAAGGTATCCCACGCCCAGGGACCATTGTTCACATAGCCTCCTCAGACCCCGTGTCTCCAGGCAGGCCTCCCCTGAAGCAGGCCGCCCCCCCCTTGAAAACCACATAATACCACGACATATACACGTCATTCATTCACAAACACACCCCTGTTTCTAATACTTTATAAACCACTTGATATGTCTCATGAGAACATCATTGTGCTTTGCAAGTGAACTCCTGAACGTGCTACCTAAGAACCACTGAGATCGATGCTAATCTGCTCGTCGTCGTGCTATCTGTGAACTTCTGTGACCGCTTCGAGCAAACTCGTCAATGTGCTAGCTGTGGCCATCTACCTGTTCTCCTGCCACAAACTACTGGTCTTGCTGAATCTAACTGTTTGTTGGTCAAGGTAAGGCCATGTATCACAGTCATATTTCAGTCATTTTTTAATTTCTATATATTTGCGAGTAGAGTACTCAATAGTGCTATGTTCATTGGTCTCATTGCTATTGACTTGAGTTTCAATTGTTATGCTATCAATAGATTTATTTATTTTCATCTGTGTCAATTGTCATCGAATTGCATCCTTCGCGGGTCCTGTCTATAATGCAAGCATGTTTCCTTCTCATGCAAGACAGTACATCCAAGGGACGAGTCACATGTTCAGAGTTTAGTTCCATAATCTTTTAATTTGTGAAAGTAATGCAAATACTAATCCGCACTTGATGAACTGGTATAGTTCCGGCGACCAAAACAAACCTTGCATTGAACATTGTATGGTTAATTTACTTTTTTATGGCATTTTTATTCATCAAGGTTTTATAATAATCTTGATATTTACTTTTCAGAAGTTTCAACAATGCCTGCCTGTTCGATTAGCGTTGCCCTTCGAAGACCCATGCTAAATTTGAAGGCACTACAATGCATGTATTCCCGAAAACTGTTGATCGAACAAGAGAATGGGTCAGACATTGCGGATATCCACCGGAAGAGCTTGAAAGTAAAGTCCAACAAGTCTTTGAGGACAAGAGGGTCGATCGATACCGCATCTGCAGCCGGTACTTTTCCTCAAACATGTAGGCCACATCTTGGGTAACAAAGAAAAATAAATGGCAAACGACACGAAAATTGCTCACAAACGCTATTCCCACTCTATTCGTCCACATTCCGCCACTGGTGAGTCAAGTGTCTGGATTTAGCTTTAGGCCTTGCGGTAGTGTGTGGGTAGACTAATGGATGAATTGATATTTTAGGTGTTGTGTCCCTTGTAATACTTTCGATATTGATATGAGTGTATAGCTTTGTGAATAATGACATTTATCAATAAATTATTTTTCGAAATGTATAACCCTCAAAGGAAATCTATTTATGGGCACAGGGAACTGTGCTATATTGCGCATTTTCAATAGCATTATTCGCAAGTATCCTGTTGCCTTACATGGCAATTTTTAATATTGGCATTTCATTATCAAACAATAATTTACCTTTACAACTTCTTGACTATCCACTGAATCTGAAGCAAGAACATTCTACATCCGTGCCGTGCCCGAAGTTATCAACCACTTTTAGCGCGTATCAGGTAATCTTACTTAGCTATTACGCTACAGACTTGTTTTATGCATGTCAAGTAATATTTTTTATGCATCGTGTAATTATTATACTGAATGTTTGGTTAGTGCTTTCCAATTGATTAGTTGTCTTCCCCTAGTGTTTGTTTTCAGTTATAATTAGTGTTATCCATCCTAATGCAAGTACTGTCTTTCAGGGAGATGCTGAAGCGTCCACCACATTGACAACATCCATAGATATTCTTCAGGAGCACAAGGTATGGATACTGACAGCTCCATCGAAGTAGATCATCAGAGCTGGAATACTTGTTTGATTGTTCTACACAATGTTTCCTTTGTGGTTAGCCATTGATATGTACCTGTGCGGTCGACCCCAAGTGTGTGTTATGTTTTCAATATTGTAATCCTTACTAATGCAAGTACTATGTTTCAGGCGGTAGGTGGAGAGTCAACCCCTGCACTTGATGCGGAGCCTGACTATCAAGTAATTCCAGAGGAAGTGGAAGCGGGACCATGCGTATACGAATTGGTGCAACAGCTTTCAGAAGTGCGCACTACATTTACAACATCCATAGATATTCTTCAGCAGCACGAGGTATGGATACTGACAGTTCCAACGAGCGTGATCATATAACGTGATTCCATTTGCTATACTTTCTTCCTTATTAACGCAAGTACTGTGTTTCAGGGAGACGACAGAGCTTCCTCTACAATCACAACATCCCATTTAGATGATGCAGATGTAAATAAATCGGAGAAATAAGTCGATTAAATCGGATCATATTTAGATATCCATTGATTCTTTTAGACAATGCATCATTTGTGGTTATCTCTTTATATGTACCTGTGCCGTTGACCCCAAGTGTGTGTTATGATTACAATATTGAAAACCATACTAATGCAAGTACTGTGTTTCAGGGAGACGCCAGAGCTTCCTCTACAATCACAACATCCCTTGTAGATGATGCAGATGTAAATAAATCGGAGAAATAAGTCGATTAAATCGGATCATATTTAGATATCCATTGATTCTTTTAGACAATGCATCATGTGTGGTTATCTCTTTATATGTACCTGTGCCGTCGACCCCAAGTGTATGTTATGTTTACAATATTGAAAACCATACTAATGCAAGTACTGTGTTTCAGGGAGTTGCTGAGGCATCCTCTCCAATAAAATCATTCATGGCAGTCTTTGCGGAGCCAGAGGTATGGATACTGACATTTCCAATGAACTAGATCATCAGAGCACGATTACTTGTCGTTTGATTGTTCTACACAATGTTTAATTCGTGTTTAGCTATTGAGATGTACCTGTGTGTTCGTCCTCACGTGTGTTTTATGTTTTCAATGTTGTGATACATAGTAATGAAAGTACTATGTTTCAGGGAGTCGATGGAGCGTCATTCCGTGCTGTATATGTGGATCCAGAAAATATAGTCGTTGCAGTGCAAGAGGAAGGGAAGACATGCGGAAACGAATCGGAGCAACAGCGTGCAGATGTTGAAGTTCGTGTCAAGAAAGTTGCAAAGAAAAGAAACCAAAATAAGGTTAGTTACAAACAGTTCATATTTTTAGAAATTGTTTTGTGCTGGGGACTATGTTATGTTTTTTTTCTGTCAATTGTAGTATACTTTATCTTGTGTTTAAACTGAACATCCCTTTTCCAATCTGTCCTCTAGTTACCCGTGGTGTACGAACTATACATACACAGACAGTGAAGCAAATGAGAGATGTTGCTTGCCAGACCATTTACACTATGGAGGAACTATTAATTCAGGCGCGGCATGTTCAGACTCGAGATGCATTTTCCAATGGCCAGAACATGAATTGAATGTGTCTGGAGAATCCAGCAAAGTTTTATTGGACCATTGCTACAGTGCGACTGCACCACCACAAGAAGATGATACTGGATGGATTCACGATAGCTCTGAAGTAGTCGCAGATCAATTCACACAATCTACACCAGCAAAAAAAATGCCACCCAAAAAGCTGTCAACATTGTTGTGTTCTCCCATCAATGTTCAAGTAACAGATGTTGAAATGACAGAGAATGAACCAGCAGCACTATTCACCGACGCATCAGAACATGATATCAGCAATATTAGTTTCAATTCTGGTAATATGTACACAATGATACAGTCCGAAACAACAGTGATGCAGGATGACAGTCTAATGAAAGAGGGCAAATGCATATTATTCGACAGTTGTTTGATGGACATTATAAGTATGCTGAAATGTGGGCATTCAGTTAGAGGGGAAGTATGTGGGAAGGCATTGATTCTTGTGACTCGTCAAACACAAGGCAGTAACGTCAAAATACATGCCGCCTGTACATTACATCATACGTTCTCATGGTCTGCACAATCGATGCTGGGAAAACTGCCAGCAGGCAAGCTACTGTGTGCAGCTGCCTCACTTTTTAGTGGGTCCAGTTTTAAAAAGTTAGAGTCTTTCTTTCAGTTTGTGGGACTCCATTTCATTTCTAAAACGCAGTACTACAAATTCCAACATGATTATCTATTTCCGGCCATTAGTGATGCTTGGAAAATTGAACAATTGTCTCTAGAAAGTACATTTGAAGGCAAACGATTCAGGCTAGCCGGCGATGGACAGTGCGACAGCCCTGGATTTTCTGCCAAGTACTGCACCTACCACTTTCAGGACATGGATAATAAGAAAATTGTGAGTTCGGTGGTCGTGCAGGTGTCCAAATGTAAATCCTCAGTGGCCATGGAAAATCTAGGATTTATAAAATCATTGGAATATCTACAATTGAGGGGAATGCACATCGACCTCAGAGCCACGGACAGACACGTTTCAATAGCCAAGACAATGAGAGAGCAGTTCCCACATGTTAAACATCAATTTGACGTATGGCATCTTGCTAAATCAATCAAAAGAAATCAAAAGAAAATCTCGGCTGTAGGGAAAAAAAAAGGTTTGGAAAGTATTTCACAGTGGTCCCAGTCTATCAGCAACCATCTGTGGTGGAGTTCCAAAACTTGTGAAGGGTCAGTGGAAATCCTACTTGAAAAATTGCGGTCACTGATGCACCACTGTACCAACGTTCACCGCTGGACAGAAAACCAACATTTCCACCAATGTGAACATGACCCTTTGTCCCCAGAGGAGCCACGGAAGAAGAAGTGGTTGATTCCATCTTCACCTACACACAAAGCCATTGAGAAGATTGTTTTTGATAAAACTATATCAAGAGATTTGAGGGGACTGACAGAATTCTGTCACACAGGAGGTTTGGAGGTGTTCCACAATATGTGCCTAAAGTACAGGCCATATACATACACGGCATGAAACATAGAACTCTACTAGCGGTCTTGGCCCATAACGAGAATGTGTGCCGTGAACAATCTAGGACTACGGGAAATGTAGGAATGCTTCGGTACACTACGGCCATTGCAAAAAGAAGTACGAAATGGGTGGTCAAACCAGTATATGAGGAAATAGAGTTTGACTTTGTTGAAGGCTTTATTGGTAATGTACTAGAGAAGCACACACATGGAATTTTGAGCGATTCTCTGCAGAGAACAGATACATTGCCACCAAACATTGCCACTGTGCCATGTCCACCCAAAGAAGAGCTTGTTGAGAAGTACAAATCCCGGTCTAAATCATTATAATCTGATTGTCTTTTTGAAAATGTTTTTATTGTACAGTGTACATACAAAGTATGCTAACCCTAACCCCTCCCTTCACCATCCTGGGTGGCAAACAACCTGGGTGACCCCTTTGACTTCTCTCTCTATTCACCTCATATCGCTAACCTTGTCAATATGTGTATGTATATATTTTTGTTGTTGTAACTAAGCTTCGCAATCTCATGTAAATGCTGTTCACTGTTACCTGAGGGGAGGCTTGCGCATTACAAATAATAAAACAAACAAACAATAAATCTCACTTTCAACTCAACTCCTCGGGTACTTTATACTTTTCCTCACCTTCCCCCAAAAAGTCAATGTCTCCATAGTTATGGTTCTCTAGTGCTGCAAAGCTTGCAGACAACGAGGACAAACTTGGGGGCCTTGGAACGCGCCAAGCGAGGCGTTGCAGATGGGAGAGAAGCCAGTTCGCATTAGCACAGTGAGGCCTAGTACAAAGATGGAGTCGAAAATTCAAGTTCTCACAGATGGCTTTACACGGGATGTTGCAAAGTAAGAATGTATGCTCATGCAGAGTGAAGGTCAGCAGCTTTGATTTTTTGCGGGCGGGCTGGAGAGGCCCATGACTCGCACTGGCAGTTTAAGGTTCTATTGTTTTTTTGACCTTGAGAGACAGGGACCATGCCGAAAGGACTTCATTTGAAGGAGGGGTGCAATAACGTAAGAGTCGATAAGGCTGAAAATTCTGAAACTACACAGACTTTCATATTAGTTCAGTATATGAAAAATCGTTGCCACAAACAGAGTGGGATTTATGGACTACATTACGCAGAGACAATGGAAATGGCAAATATAATGTAAGTAACTCTTTAGACGATTTTATACTGGAATATAATAACAATAGCGTTCCGTTAAAGACAGGTTAAGTTGTACTTGTTGGTTCTGTGTGGCATATTACAATGAAGAGCAAGCAAAACATTTGTGGGATCATCTTTCTACCGGGCACATGGGCATGCATTTGCCCATTCGACACGCATGTAGACAAACAGTCGTTTCTCAGTGGTTCAACATTAATAAATCATTACATTGTGTGTTAACCTCGATTTCTTTCATCAGTTTTTGCATTGCTTTTAGAGCCGAACATACTCCATTGCACTATCCTCGCAAGCAAATAGTTTCACCTCGGCCCTAATAAATAAAATGAATAATAGTAATAAAGATCGGCTGGCGAGACTAATTTCAATTTTTATGTTTTCAAAACAGGTACATCCTACCGTACTGCGACTGCCACCTATTCGAGACCCCGGCTGACGAATTCTTCAATCGCCAGCTGCAGCTTCTTGTAAACAACTGCACTACCTTGACTATTTTATGGGACGATCGCCAAGGGCCCATATGCCCTTACGCAGTACTAGCGGCTAGAAGCAACATATCAACCTTTATGGTAGCCTATTGCCTAGTTGATGGTACAGCCTTGCGATTCACTGTGCGACCAGAGTGCTTCTTTTAACGAAAACCAACACCATAAAGGAACAGCGCGTGACTCACGATAAACTTTAGCGGATTTGCGGATCGAGAGCAAAGAAAATAAATTCCATTCCGATTTAATATGCCAATTGCTGAATATTCTCTAAACATTTAATGTCAAATAAATGTACTTTACCAAATGTACAATCTTGCTGTTTGATTTTAAAGTACAGTTTCATTTTCTGAATTGTGGCGTGCTGTGTTGTGAGTTGATCTGTGTTGGTTTCCGGGTTCTGTGTGAAGTCGGGTAGAAGACGACTGGGCGCGTTTGCCGACGCAACACAGTAATGTCACAGAGAGAGGTGGGAATATGAATGTTTTGATAATGTTAGGCTCAGGGACGTGGTATATGATTTAGTGCCGCAAAAGCAGGTGACCCAGGGCGATGGGGCAAGTGATAGGATTATCACAAAATGGCAGTGCCCTGCTGCCTGTTTTCGCATGTGTTTAATGGACGAAAACTTGGGTAAGGTCCATAGGAGATTTTTCTAATATCGACCGACTTAGGCTTAAAAACACATGGCCGGCCAGTAGGGACAATAAACATTTCTGACCGAATCATTCCTTTAACTGCACAGAAAAGCTGTCGTTTGACTGAAACAACCCAATGTTATATCAGTGAATTTGTTTGCGTCCAATTACGATCGCATCAAATAAGCAACCATCTGGACAACATGAAAGGTGTCTCCCTGAAAGATGAAAAGGCACTGTTCTTTTCTTTTCAAACAAGGAAATGATATCAATTTAGCACCCATTTTGCAATTCCAACAATTCCTATGTGCTGACATTTGTTAACAAGCTTCAAATTTAGGTTCACTTTATGGTTTCCTGCCGCGCGCACAATGAGAAACAATGGAAAGAGCTATACTCCGAGACCCCCGGCCGGCCCATAGAGCCAAGGTTTGCTCAGAAGTACTTTAAGACAAGATAGCTGCACCCTTGAGATGGATGGGGGTGCAGATTTATTACTCCAACACCAATCAATAAGAACAACTCAATGGTTTGGCAAAGGGAGTCAGTTTAATGACAAGTACAAAAAACGGGGAGCCATGGATATCAGCAGTGATGCGATCGTCCTTCTCGCTTCAACTCCAATGAAATTCATACAAGTTGTAACATTTATACTCAAAACTCATCATAATTGACGTGTAACACTCAAAAGTTAACATGCAATTCTATTGGTTAGGAAGAGGTAACTTTAATATAGGTACTATATCTATATATGGTAACGGAGTGAGGGTATTAAGTAAACACTGTCAGGTGAGCGTCTAAGCCCTTCCTTCAAAAATGGCTACTGTAGACATCACTAAAAGTATGACGTCTCATTGGTTCTACTAACTATAGGACCCTAGATTATTTGGTCCATTTTGATTGGGTTGGCACCAACCCCATATATACTTTTCCACTTCGCTTAGCAGCACGCAGAATGGTCGGCCAGGTACGGGGTGCCCCTTAGTTACCTGACATACCTCCGATTATGGCAGAGGTCTTCAAACTGTGGGGCATCCCAGCGGGGGGTGTGAGAGCCCAGCATAAAATGTAAAAAAAATAATAATAATTTGGAGGAGGTGGGAAGGGGAGGTCTCACATGGTCAGATTGGACCATGAAATGGTCTCAAATGTAAACAAATTGTGATATTTAAAGAATATTTATTCAGCAACACTGGTCAAAACTACTAGCTGCATAGTGAAGTAACTCCTCAAACTGGCCCACATTGGCCAAAAAGTGGCCCATTTTGACTGGCCTACACTAGCATTTTGCATTTTTGGTACAGTCATCTCCCTATTGCCCTATAAGCCAGTCCAAGCCTGCCGGCTCATCCATAATGGGTGAGGGGGCGTCCACCCACTGGCCACCTCACCCGTTATGGAGGAGCAGAGGAGCCAGCCCAGTGAAACACTGAGCACTCCCTCAGCTGTTTTTATGCAGTTTAGGAAGTGCTCCTGGGCTGGCTGAACTGTCAAAGGGAAACACTGTTTGCCTTTGACAGTTCATTTCCCCAGCCGCAAATGATCACTGAGCCATGCAACGCTGGGGGAGGGGGGTGTTTTGCTTCACCAGCCTTGCATAGCTCATTGGAAATGCTGGCTGGGGCACTGCATGTATGTATGTGTGAGGGGGTGCTCCTGCACCTCCTCGCACATACGGGCAGAGCAACCTGGAGCGGGGCATTTTAGCAACCACACGCGGGCCCCTGCAGAAGGTACGTTTATGGTGATTTATTTTTTATTTAAATATGTGTATGGATGTGTGTGTATGCTTGTGTTATGGGACTGTGGTGGGAGCAGGATGGGCGGCAGCACTGAGATAGTGGTGGGAGTAGGGTGGGGGAGAGCCCAGGGTAGTACTGGGAGTAGGGTGTGGTGACAGCATGCAAAAGTTCATATCGATTTCTACATACTGTCCATCTGGCATTTTTGGGGGGGCACGGCCTGCCCAAACTTTACTTAGAGGGGGCCCAGGCCAAAAAAGTTTGAAGACAACAGGATTATGGTTACAATCAATCATCACTAGTAGCCATGTGTCAATTAGTTCACTGTGGTTGGCCTCAAAACTGCAAGTTCTGCTATCTCTGCCGGGTCGGGTGCCAAGCATAGGTGTGGACCCCCCGCTTCTTCTTGCTCAGCTGGTCACGTGCTTCCCACACCACGAATTTGTCTCCTTTCTCTCAATTTGTGTATTTGATTCTTAATTAGCTCGCCACCTGCCTACGTCTTCTTATCTGGACCTTTCAGAGGCAGGATATTCTGTTCTTAGTTTCAATTAAATGTAGCTACTGTTCACTTCATCTGTTGGTATGACCTTGGCTTCCCTGGCACGAGTTGCTTCTGCCGAGTTTCAATTCAGCCATCTCTTCTCGTTTTGCTAAATATGAATCTCTGATCTTTTGGCCGATTCTGCTTCGTTTGCAAAGTGGAAATATACTTATAATAAAGTACTTTGTTTGAGGTAGATTTATGTATAATGACGCTTGTGCACTACTCTTCTACTTAGCATAGCAAGCCACACTGTTTCCTTAGCTTTCTTGCGGTTCCAAGCATATTTACAGGTGTAAACTGGTCGACTGTCTTCGTATTGCTTACAGCTTACTTTTCTTACATTTCGACATCATTCTTTTGTTTTAAGTTCACGATATCCTTACTCATGGCATTTCGTCTCTTTGTGTCATTCTGGGGTCATCATTTGTTCTATCTGTGAGTCTGTCCGGGTACTCGTGACCTCACTATTAGTCTTCCATTAAGACCTTTTTGGTTTATTCCGGGACAGTACTTAGACAATCTTCATTTAGTTTCATTTGCTGGTAGGGCTTCCTTAATGGATACCTTACTGTCCATGGTTTTCTGGGTATCGGTACTTCAATAGGTGTTGCTCTTCTGATAGGCACTGGGCAGAGCCCTACTGCGGCTCTCTGCTGGTTTATTTGCTCATCATATGTCACATATCTCGGTGTGAACATTCCTGGAACTTCAAAATGGACTGGAGTGCAGGCTTTATTTGGGACCTCCTCTACACTCCCCCCTCTGGGCGATTCATCGACCACTCTCACCTCTGTGCTTGGATTCATCTTACTTTGTTCTTCTGTATTCATCTTTACTCCATCGCCTGGGTTCATTCCTTCTTCGTCTTCTGGATGTATACATGATGGTTTCAAGAAGTGTCTCTTTGGAGTCCATGTCTTTATTACTCCTTTCAGGCTTCCTGCTGTCCTTACATGTTCGTCTTTATTCCATGTCATCAATTGACATTGTCCATTTGGGCTGCAGTAAACCCATCTTCCCACATAATTTCTGTGCTTCCTGGGATAGAGAAACTTTGTTCCTTCTGGTGCGTGAATGCTGTTCTTCACAAAGTCTACTATTTCTTCATCGGTTAGGTCTTTGGGCTTCCATCCTGGCTTGACATCAACCATGATCTTCATCCCTATGGCTTTTTTTGCAGTCTTCTGGCACTGAGAGATTATAATCTTGATAACACAAAATCCTAGTAATATCACCACTAGCAGGGTCCCAAGAACTTGAATGTGTCTGCCATCCACTGTGGGCCCATGAAAACAGTGATCCAAACCAGCTGTCATCATCAACTTCATGAGCTTCATCGATCATTTGGTTCTGCAGATTTGTCAGCATACTTATAGCTTCTGTCAAAGTTCCATTTTCCTCATCGTAAGAAGGTGTAAATGTGCAACATGATTCTCCAATTTTTGCACAAACTCCTCCATCCATACCTGTGATCATGTCAAGGACATATCTGTTCTGGAGAGTCATCAGTCAGTTAGCTCTTCCTTGATTGCATTGAATCCTTGTATGGTCGTGTTGATGGTCTGCAGTAACTCCCATCTGGTTATCTGCAACCATTTAGTATTTGCGCCAACTTGGATTCTCCGCATGAAAATCGTTGTGAACACTGATGAGGTGAGGCTGGACAGGCTGTGTTCATATGGGATTGCATGAAAAGCTTCTTCTGATTTAGCAGAGAAGTCATTCTCTCTCTCTTCATTCGAGTTAGCGGTTCCACAGATCTCCTCTTCCTCAGGTGAGCATTTGCTTTCAGGAAACTGTCAATATTCAGGTCACTTTTCAGGATCACTAATGCTGGAATGTGGACATTCACTATTGTGCATATACCTCCCCAGTCTCTTGGCAGTCTGAGGTATGCTTTGGATCCAAATGCCCAATAATGATCCATAATTACGGCAGTCCCATGAACCATTCCTGGAGCATTAAAAACTTGTCTACAGTTCTGATTTTCTCCCATTTTTCTTGTGCCATTATTCCTGGAGCAGAATTTTGGGCTTTCCAGTGTCACTATCTGCAAGGGTCCTCCTCTGTCCTCGACCCATGTCAAAGGTTTTGCAAACTTTGGCCATAATGGCTTGCATCCATTTCACACTATGTTGATGATGGGCTTGTAGTGACCGAAGACAATCCATGCTGTGCAGAGCACTACTCCTTTCTCCCATCCGTCTGGTGAAAACACTGTTCCCCAAATTTGCATATGGCCTCTATTCTTCCATCTCTGAGCTTCTTCTGGAGTTTTCCCTTGGACATTTAGCTTCTGGTTCGCTTCTCTTCTGATTTCTGCTCCTTTAACTCAAGGCTTCTCATATCTGATCACAATGTGTTTCGTCTTTCCATTGTTTCTTCCATTGTTTCTTTCCATGAACTGGCCTCTGGTCTTGCACATTGCTACGTGTGATAGGCAGTGTGCTGTCTGGACATCGATTTCTACAACTACGAAGATCTTTGACTTCCCCATGCTGCAAGGTAGGAGTGCCCAAACAAAGCATTCCCCTTCTGAACTTTGTCTTCCAAATTCTTTCATGTGCTGGTACCAAATGTTGTTTCCCAGATGTGCTGTGCTATCCAGGTAGTCGTTTAGTTCGTTGTCATCTCCATGCATGCTTCTCTTGATTCTTAGTGTTTTCTTGTAACTGGCTATAACTACATCCCTGTATGCATCTGTATGGCCCCTTCTTGCTGGAGGATTGTCAGGTATGCCGGTGTATGGTGCAGGTTTCCTCATCTGCGCCATTTGAGTAGACCAAATTCTGGCAGTTCATTCCTGGTCCTCATACAGCTTTTCTAGCTAGGAATGTTTGTATCCATACTGACATTGGGCCGGTGTATGGTCGTACTGTGGAACTTGTACTTGTCCCTTTCGTTGGAACATACATGTTTGTTACTGCTGTCTCTGGATGTTTATTCTTCATCTCCTCTAGTCTTTTCCCTTCTCTGGCTAATGACGGCCATACTGCGTCTACTATTAGTTGTGCTTGTGAGATCTTCTTTGAGTTCGTCTTTGTCTCCATCATTGTTGCCTCAGGAGTGTTTATCATTATCATTTCTGTTGGTTTCTTCTCCAATTCCATTTGTCTTTCCACAATGTCTGTTGTGGAGTTTCTTATAGTATGCAGTCTTTTCTTCTCTAATGCTTTGGATTGTGGTTTTGCAGTCATTGACACTGTGCTTTTTGTTTGTGCATTCAGTGTTTGCACGCGTGTGGTTGTCAGTAACTTTTCATAATTCATTCCTTGCCGACCCTGTCTCCGGCTTTTCTTTTTATTTGTTACCACAAGTGTGTGTGTGTGTGTCATGGCTAATCACATCCATTTCAAGCTCATTTATTCCAACATCATATCTTCTAGGGACCAGAATGAGTATGTAAGGTCTGGGTGCCTTTGTGGGTTTCATGCGTGCATCATTAGGTGGGTGCACTGGAATTGGAACGCTTTGTGCACCAATAAAAAATGCAGTTCTGATTGTTAATGACAGTAAAACAATGATGAATATGATACGCAAATACATTATGCACCTGTGGGTCAGGTGGCAGCGTTTACTTCCTGAGAAACATGGACTTCTTTCCTCCTACGGGAGGACAAGGGTGCTACTCTGGATCCCCATCTCGATCATTCGCCAAATGTCTACCTTTTACTATACATCTTTAAACAATATTGTCTTTCGGATTCTGTGTTTAAGAGGTTCAGGCGTCCCACAAGTGTCCCCCTCTTGCAGGTGGTGAATTGTGTCTTATTTCAGGATACAGTTCCTTTGCTAAACTATGGGAAAAATCAAATCAAATAACACTACGACACTAAGTATGTCAGTTCCCAGTCCATGCCTCGGATTTGCTTCAGTCCCGAAGACATGTTATATCCTGATCAGTATGAAGAATAAAGACAAAATAACAACAAATGGAATAATGTGAAACCATTGACACTGCTTCCTCGATCTGTCCCTCAGCGGAAAGCTTTTAGAATCTCCTCAGAAAGTTCCGTTGATGGTTAGAGAGTTCTACTTGCAGTATGATTCCATGCAAGAGCATGCCCATCTGTGCAACATTAGCGGGATCTCTGATGAACGTGAGGACATCAACATCGATCAGTCTCCCCACTAGCTTTGGAAAGTCAGTGACTAGACGAAAGAGGACGTTGTGGGCCAATCTGTTGTCTTCTGGTGACAGGGACATTTGCCCCATTCTGCTGATGGTCAGGACTGTATGCTTTATTCTTCAATGTAAACAAAGTCTGCACTGTCCGTTTGAGGGGAGTGCAACTAAGATCACAATTTTATTGAGGAGTTGGCTTAGAAGTTCTGTATTTGCTGGGTCTCGAAGAAACGTTAGTGTGTCTGTCGTTCTTCTGACAAGATTTGGACAGTCTTCAATTATTCAAAAGAACAGTGTATTGATAAGCTCATTTACTTCCTTCTCTGCTTGGGACATTTGGCTTTTCATCGATGTATTCAGGAAGTAAGAGGAATTGTTCGGCAATTACAGTAAGCAATCTTCTTATTGTTTTTTCATTTTCAGGGTCTTGAAGAAAGTCAGTGACGCTGGTGAGCCTTCCCACCAACGACGGGTATGATCTTAGCACTAGATTAAAGTACGTTACCAAATCTTTGGGGATGTCGCTACTGTGGGACACCATAAGTGATTCTGAATAGGGTCTCGGTGTGGAATGAGTCTGGATACTGTATTTTCTTCCAATTTATGTGTCCTCGATCAAAATTTGGCATATTCTTTTTAACAAGGTTTTAAGTGTGCCTCAGCCCAAGGTTCAAAGTCAACAGACTATGGTGTGGCTTATACATGCAATTTTCTTCTTCACCCTGCAACTAGGATGCACAGAGTGTCCTTTTTTATGTCCTTATCCCCTTTTTTGCTTAGAGGAAGTGTCCAATTTTAAGCCACAATTTGCAAAAAGTTCCTTGTCTGTGTCTGGCTGGTCATGCATCCTTTTTCCTCGTCATGGATATCGTCTGCATGTGCTGTGGTTCTTCCCCGTCGCTCGTAGTCTCCTCGCATTGGGGTGCAGGCAGGGGGCCTTCTCCGATGTAGGGTTTGATATCGGCCAGAAAAATCCAAGCTCTCCTGTCTTGTAGTTTCAATGCGGACGGAATGCAGTCCTCCACTGTGAAGGGACCATTAAATATTGGCTCATCCCACTTTTTCCTCGCATGGTTCCTTACAAGGACGGTGTCTCCAGGGAAAACGGATGGTACACAAAGTCCTTGAGCTGTGTCGGTAGTAGTATCTCCTTCTGTGTTCTGTGCTGCCCTGCACCCATTTCGTCGTCACTGCAGCTGGTCTGAAATTACATTAAGGCAAGATGTCATGCAATTCAGGTAATTTTGTATTTCAGACCCTAAGATTTCTCCTGTTGACTGGACATCACATCTAGCTCTGTCTCGAGGTGTCAGGGGAGTGTGCATTTTTCTTCCTGTGGCTATCTCGTGTGGCGTAAAATGATGGTCGGAACCAGGTTGGTTCCTAAGGGCATACAGTGCCAAAGGAAGACAGTGCAACCATCCCTTTCTTAGGGTAAGCTTCAACTTGGCTATCCTTACCTTTAATAAGCCATTGAGCCTCTCACATATTCTGTTACCTTCGGATGATACGCAGATGGGAACTTGTGCTTTATACCAAGCAGCAAGCTAATCTGTTTGAATGTCTCGTTTACAAAGTGAGCTCCGTTATCTGATCTCATGACCTCGCACACCCCCCACCTGGGTAACACTTCTCTCACTAAAAATGTGGCCGCACAGGTAGAGTCTGGGTGTGTACAGGGACCTGCCTCAATCCATCTAGAGAATGGACACACCACAACAATTAACTATCTGTACCTGTTACATACTTGAATCATGTCACCGTAATCGACATGCAAGTGCTGAAAAGGCCCATTTGGCCTGGTGATGACTCCTCTCATTACTTTTAATGTGTGCCCAGCTGTGAATTGTTGGCAGATTATACAGTTTACTATAAAAAAATGCAACATGCTCGGTTAAATTCATAATGAACCAGTCTTCTGCGAGTATTGCTGCTAAATTCTCTTTTGTCATGTGTGCCGGATAATGTAACTGCTCCAGCGCTATTTTTAATAGGGCTACAGGCATCACTGGTTTACCAGTGCTGTCTTGTCGCCACAAGCCACCAGAGGGCTTTAAAGAACACCCTCGCCCTTTCCATAGATTTTTTTCTTCCTGTGGTGCCTCCCCTTGGAGTTCCATCAACTGTGTTTGCCCAAGATTGTTATAACCTTCAGGTGTCATTTGTGTAACCATCATTCTCTCATTGTTATGGGTGACTTCCACTTCCATGATCGTCTCACTCTTGGATGCCATACGTTTGGCTTCCATGTCTGCTGCTTGGTTTCCACGTGAGATAAAATCTGTCCCTTTCATGTGGGCGGCGCATTTCACGACCGCTATGCCAACCCGGAGCTGTAGTGCCTTAATCAGCCTGTCCAATAAGGCTGCGTGCTGCACTGGCGTGCCGTCTGCTCGGAGGTAGCCCCTCCTTTTCCAGCACGCTAGGCCCGGTGCACTGTCGATGTCACATAGGCCGAGTCACTGTACACCGTTACTTCCTGGTCTGCGTGGTTCTCAATAGTGAGTATCAATGCCAATAATTCTGCAGCCTGTGCTGAATAATGAGATGGTATTTGCACGCTAATAAGTACTCAGAATTCTCCATTTGCTGTGTGCTTCATCACAGCGACGCCTGTATATCTTTGCCCATCATTTTGATTGATTCTTGAAGAACCATCAATAAAGACACTTTCTCCTTCTGCCAAGGCATTTTCTTTCACCCTGGGAATTTCGTCAGAATTCTTCATAGTTTGCACAGTCATGTATTGGCTATCTTTCAGTGACTGGCTCTGCTATAAACATAGCTGGGTTCACTATCTTTCATCGGACTACCTTATTCGATGGATTTGATATGATCACTTCATAAGCAGAAGCTCTCTGAGATGTCAATGTGCCCTTCGGTTTCTCTAAAATGGCAAAAAGCGAGTGCTCGACATACAACATCATTGATCAAACCATTACAATGGTTGTAGCCTTTTCTATGGTGAACGCTGCGGCAGCTAAACTTTGTTCGCACGGGAAATGACCTCTCATTACTGGGTCAAAATGTCCACTATAGTATGACAGGGGCTTGTACCCCAATGTGGTTTTCTTTGTGAGCACTGCCGTAATAACGCTGCCGTTCGTGTGTGAAAACAGGTTGAATTCCTCTGCATAATTGGGAATCCCTAGAACTGGTGCTGTGCAAATAGCTCTTTTGAGTTCAGCAAATCCTTCCTCCATGGTCTCGGACCATTCAATCTTTTCTTTCGTCACTTGGGCCTTCTTTAGGGCCTGAAGTAAAGGCTTAGTGTAAGAGCTATAGTCGAAGAACCATGCTCTGACATAGTTGCATAGGCCTAAAAAGCTCTGCATCTGTTTTATCGTGTGTGGCTTTGCCGTGTTCAGTATGGCTTCAGCCCTTTCTGGGGTCACTCTCTTTCCATCATGTAATATCAGCTGGCCTATGTACAGCACTTCTTGTTGACAATATTGTAGCTTTTCCTTGTCAACCTTATATCCTTTCTCAGCCAGTATAGTCAATAGCTGAACAGAATCGTGCCTGCATTGTTCTTCTGTCATGCTGCAAATTAAGATGTCATCCACATATTGCAGGACAACACTTTTTAATGCAATATTACTTAAGTCAATCTTCAGGACTCTGTTAAAAATAGATGGAGACTCACAATACCCCTGGGGTAGCCTAGTGCTTTTCAGACGCATCTGTCTGAATGTAATGACATCAGATCTTGTGAGTCACGGTGCAACGGGATTGAGAAAAATGCATTTTTTAAGTCAATTACCGTGAAATATTTTGCCTCAACAGGTTTATTACATAGGATTGTAGCTGGGTTAGGAACTAAAGGGAACTTGGCCTCAACAATCTCATTTATTGGCCTCAGTTCTTGAATTGGCCTCCAAGACCCTCCCTTTGATTTCTTGATTGGATAAACCGCGGTATTGCATGACGACTCTGACGTCACTAAGATGCCTTGTTCCATCATAGCCGAAATTGTCTTAAAAATCCCCTCATCTGCCTCTCTGGACATGGGATATTGTCAGGCTTTTGGTAGAATTGCTCCTGGTTTCAGTTTAATTTTCATCTCTCCAACCCCTTTCAAGAGGCCTACGTCATAGGGTCCTGTGGTACATACTGAGACAGGCACCTGGGCCATGTCATCATCAAAATATTCAGGACGGTTTCATGCCAACATCATTCTTTGAGGCACTTATCTTTTTGAACATTTTCAACCAAAAGGTGAGACTCACTTCCACCATTGTCTCTCCCATATCTGCTTGTTCTTCAAACAGGTTGTCATCGGTGACATCAGTCAATCGATATTCTTCTTTAATGGCGATTACTGCGCACTTAGTCTAAATAGAAACTCATCTGGGGTTCTCATGATTCTGTCTGCAAGGCCTGGCAGCCCTGCCATTAGTATGTGCATACCATACACAAATATTTCTGGCTCTAATGGTATAGCCCTCATAGCTGTGTGTCCTGCGTATGCTCTGATTATTTGGCATGCATTTGAATAGTGCATTCCTGGAGTTGAACATACTATGCCCTCCTCTGTGAATGAGATTGTCATGTTTAACTTTGTCATTAAATCTTGACCCAAAATGTTTACTGGGGTTTGATGTGAATATAATAAAGGCACATTCATTTCACATTCTCCTATAGAGACTGGACGTGCATTTGTGAAGGGAACATGACTTGTAGCTCCTGTGAAACTCTGAGTATTTATAGCCCCGCCGGACAAGGAACATTTGCCTTCATGTATGCACGAGCGTGTTGCACCCGTGTCAACTAAGAAGGAATATTCTTTATCCCCTATAACGACATCCACCCTAGGTTTCCGGTGAGGGTCTGGTGTCACTGATAGGCTAGAACACATCAGGGTTCCCAGCGAGCTGTCCTAGTCCATATACAATTTTGGCCCAATGTGTGCTGGTAGATTTCCCCCATTCCTATTGTTACTTCCCATTCCAGGGTTCATGGTCTGTCCTGTGCTCACTGTCTGTGATAGTTGCATTGGTGCCTGTTGGGATTGTCCTTGTGGAAAACTTCCCATATTCTGAGGTAGCCCGCCGTGTTGCGCTCCTGGCGCTTGTTGTTGCATCGTGTGATTCTGTGCAACACCTTGTTGTATGAATGCAGGTGGATTCACCGTACCTGCTCCTGTCCCTTGGCCATTCTGCACCATGCCTTGGTTTCTGCATATGTGCGCTAAACGCCCTGTCATCCCACACAACCAACATACTGGCGGTAGTCGGATCATTTGCCCATTTAGCATATCTTGATTTCCATTTTGCATGTTTTGTAAACCTCCTTGATTATTCTGTAAACCTCCCTGATTGCTCTGCCATCCACTTCCTCTAAATCCTCTCCCCCTGGGGTAAAACCCTGTATTGCTCTGATTATTCTGCTGTGGATTAGTCACCTGTTGCATGCTCGAATCAGCTGTGCTAGTTATCATGGCTCCCTCAAGAGCATATTTTGACAATTTTTTCTGCACCAATTTCGCTTCCGCACCCTTTCGTGCAGCTTCCTTTTTACGATTCTTTAATTGCATTAGCCTGCAATAGTGTGTCATGGTCAGTTGTATTGCTGACCAGGCTTGGTTTCGATTCCTACCAATTTCTTTAGCTGTTTTTGCACCAGTTCTGGCAGCCCTTGGCACAATATTTGGTAGAATACAGGTATAGATTTCCCCCAAGATTCATGAGTTTCGAGTACCCAAGCATCTTGAAAATTCTGTATGTAAATCAACAGACCCTCAGGCTCCTTCATTTTATGTGTCATTATAGCTCCCATATCAGAAGTGTTCGGGTAAAGCACTCTTAGTGTTTTCCATACCAAGTTGTTAAATGGAGCTCCATCATGTGCAGTGTTAATTGTGGTCACACTTGGGTAGCCTGCCCGTGTCCACACATCGTCTGCTCTCTCACCAAGTATGGCGATTAGGATACCCTTGATATCCCCTATAGCTAACGTGTTCCCTCCTGTCATTTTTTCTAGAGCATGCACCTTTGCCAAAACACTGGTCTTTTTCACTCACTGTTTGCATTTTTTCCTCTCTGGACCCTTGGGATCACCGCCTTCGTTACCGCCTTCATCGGCTTTTCTCCCGCTCAGCTGTTCGTAGGAATGGGAATGGGTTGCGCGGGGAAACACAGATTCCTTCAGACCTTTTCCTGCAGGTTTCATTCTCTTACACTACCCCTGTCTACGGGGAGCTTCACGGTCTACTCGGCCGAATGGCAAAGGACTTGTGATATTGCTGAAGACCTAGTCAATGGGTGTCTTATTCTAATCGATAACCATCAATCTCTGCTACCAAGTGTACTCCGAGACCCCTGGCCGGCCCATAGAGCCGAGGTTTGCTCAAGAGTACTTTAAGACGAGATAGCTGCACCCTTGAGATGGATGAGGGTGCAGATTTATTACTCCAACACCAATCAATAAGGACAACTCAATGGTTTGGCAAAGGGAGTCCATTTAATGACAAGTACAAAAAACGGGGAGCCATTGATATCAGCAGTGATGCGATCGTCCTTTTCGCTTAAACTCCAACGAACTTCATACAAGTTGTAACATTTATACTCAAAACTCATCATAATTGACGTGTAACACTAAAAAGTTAACATGCAATTCTATTGGTTAGGAAGAGGTAACTTTAATATAGGTACTATATCTGTATATGGTAACGGAGTGAGGGGATTAAGTAAACACTGTCAGGTGAGCGTCTAAGCCCTTCCTTCAAAAATGGCTACTGTAGACGTCACTAAAAGTACGACGTCTCATTGGTTCTACTAACTATAGGACCCTAGATTATTTGGTCCATTTTGATTGGGTTGACACCAACCCCATGCATACTTTTCCACTTCGCTTAGCAGCACGCAGAATGGTCGCCCAGGTGTGGGGTGCCCCTTAGTTACCAGGCCTTCCTCCGATTATGGTTACAATCAATCATAACTTTAGTAGCCATGTGTCAATTAGTTCACTGTGGTTGGCCTCGAAACTGCATCTTCTGTCTGGAAAAGTTCTGCTATCTCTGCCTGGTCAGGTGGCAAACGTAGGTGCGGACCCCCACTTCTTCTTGCTTAGCTGGTCACGTGCTTCCCACACTGTGAATTTGTCTTGTTTCTCTCAATTTGTGTATTTGATTCTTATTTAGCTCGCCACTTGCCTACGTCTTCTTATCTCCACTTTTCAGAGGCAGGATATTCTGTTCTTAGTTTCAATTAAATGTAGCTACTGTTCGCCCCGTCTATTGGTATGACCTTGGCTTCCCTGGCACGAGTTGCTTCTGCCGAGTTTTGATTCAGCCGTCTCTTCTCGTTTTCCTAAATATGAATCTCTGCTCTTTTGGCCTTTAGTAACCTGGGTTGATTCTGCTTCGTTTGCAAAGTGGAAATATACTTATAATAAAGTACTTTGTTTGAGGTAGATTTATGTATAATGGCGCTTGCCGCATACTCTTCTACTTAGCATAGCAAGCCACACTGTTTCCTTAGCTTTCTTGTGGTTCCAAGCATATTTACAGGTGTAAACTGGTCGACTGTCTTCATATTGCCTACAACTTACTTTTCTTACATTTGGACATCACTCTTTTGTTTTAAGTTCACAATATTCTTACTCATGGCATTTCGTCTCTTTGTGTCATTCTCGGGTCGTCATTTCTTCTATCTGTGAGTCTGTCCGGGTCCTCGTGATGTCACCATTCGTCTTCCATTAAGACCTTTTTCGTTTCTTCCGGGACAGTACTTAGGCAATCTTCATTTCGTTTCATTTGCTGGTAGGGTTTCCTTAATGGATACCTTACTGTCCATGGTTTTCTGGGTATCAGTACTTCAATAGGAGTTGCTCTTCTGATAGGCACTGGTCAGAGCCCTACTGCGGCTCTCTGCTGGTTTATTTGCTCATCATACGTCACATATCTCGGTGTGAACGTTCCTGGAACTTCAAAATGGATGACTCGAGTGCAGGCTTTATTTGGGACCTCCTCTACAGAGCGCCTTGTGTGTTTGTCCCTGGCATTTGGTCCTACAGTCAGGGAAGGGCGATTGATATAATTGGTACTATTTGCATGTCATCCTGCACTCCACCAAAAGGCAGTCCAGCATCCTGTTTTTTCAAGGAAGCATTGTTTAAAGATGTGGGATATTTTGACCCACTCAGATGTGCTTCACTAAATGACTTTACTGCACTAGTGCAAGAACAGCACAAAATGGCCACTCTGACTCCGGTGCGCACCAAGATCTCGAAATTGCGTGTTTGTAACAACTGGAAAAGGGCTGAAGTACCCTGCCACACACATTTCAGGTGGGATGAAACAGAGTACTCACTGTGGGAATGTGCCAGTATGCTCTGCAACATGTAACATGGAGTGAAGTGAAAGAGGCAGCATCGGTTTGCTGAAAACCCAAAAATGCCTCTTTAAAATGACACTTTCTCAACCTTAAAAGTGCTGCTTTGTGCTAAATTCATATATTTCTCATACACCACTGTGATTAAAAAGGCTGTGCAATGCCCAGGATCATTCATTGTGTCTCAGAGGAACCGGGCCTCACTTGAATGACAGCTCCTGTCAAATGTGTCCTTGAAAAATCAACCCAGGGCTTTGTTTTCATTTCACAAGGGAAACACGTCTATTTTCTTTGCAACAGTATCAAGAATCTGCTGTCCAGAGAAACACTCAAAATAGATGCCTGTTAACTGTATCCATGCTGCAAAACAATTCCAGCACTCAAGACAAGAACTATAGCTGCACAAAGTGTATATTTACTGGAGATGAAAACTGAATTTAAAGAAATAGTAAAATGGGCTTTTTCCTAAGTGAAGGGGAAAATCGCCTATTAAAAGTACTTTGTTGTGTGAAGACTTGATTACTTAGAAATTTAAAAGGATTTGTTACTGTTAAAAATACACCTATAAACTGTTTTAATTCTATAGGTTTAAAGTCAATATTTAAAAGGAGAAAATCAAAGCTAAAACACAGGCTGAGTTGGCAAACTATATAACAAAAAAAACTTGCTCTGCCAGTTGCTAGCCCTGAGAAAGGGTGACACCTCAGACACTTCTGGAGCAGGAAAGGCTAATTGCTAGCTATGAGGCTTTGAATACCCTGGATAAAGGGACTTGCCAAGTCGTATCAAACATCCGTCTTTGCTGCAGGCTGAGACAATAGCAGGCTACGACTCTCACCTGTCAAGTGTGAGGGGCAGTAAACTTCAATCAAAAGAGAGGCCCCTCATCCTGCTTCAAAGGAATTGACATTTGCTTGCAGTTGGGAAAAAGAAAAAAAAACTGATGAAGTGACAATAGACTTCCTGTTGGTTTTAAAAAGCCTATTTTGTAATTGACCTTTAAAGACATTTAACTTTGCAGAAAGAATGAAGAAAAATATAAAAAGTTGGTAGTTTTAAATCTAATTTTATGCTCTTTCTTTGAAAACTTGGAAGAACTCATTACTGCATAAGGAACAGAAGTTGTAAATAATGACAGATTGTGGGGAAAGTATTGATATTGCGCACATGACATTTTGTACACACATCCCAGGGGTAAATGTGCATCTATGTCCAAAGTTGGGAAATTTTAGGCCAAATCTTTCATGGTTAAAATTGCCAAAATGTAGCAGAAAGGCAAAACCAGGTCCCACAGACTTGGGGTTTGGATTGAAGTATGAACCACAAAATATGTAACATGTGCATCTGATTTTCTTAGAGGTTATAACTGTATAAATTTGTATTTATGGCAAAAATAGATTTTGGTTCCAGCGGCTAGGGGAGGTTTCTAGTCATTGTAAAAATCATCCCATAAACATGACATCCTTTTCTGTGATCCAATCAGCGAAGAGCAAGGCGGAAACTATGCTCTTGCCCAATCCTAGCATTATGGGTGTGGGTAGTAAGCCTACCCCTGCCATATACTGTAGTGATGTCCTTTGGCATAATAAATAAGGGAACCTGACAACACACAGACACACACTAATTCCTGACTTGCTTCCTGATTTCCTGCGTGGCGTCCTGTTCCTTATTTCTTCATCCTACTTGATCCTGATTCCAGATTTCATTGCAAAGCCAAGGCCTATGCATTGCTGAACCCCTTTTCACCTAGGCCTCAAATTCAAAAAATCCCAAAAACCCAAGGGAAGCATCCTGATCCAGTCTGGCTTGCTACTACTAGATGCATGCCTGCTGCAAACTCGCCATCCCACTGATCTCCAGTCTCCAGTAACCAGAAGGGCCAGTCCAGTGCAATCCAGTGCAGCCCAGTGCAGTCCAGTGACCAGAACAGCCCAGTTGACCCTGTCCCACCAGATTTGCCCAGAGGTCCTTGGTTAGACCCGATCTGTGTGATGACCAGTACCCTTGACGGTCCAAAATACTAAATTAAAGTGGACTGTAAGTATTCATAGGAATAATAGAAAACCATAGCATACCTTGCCTTGCCTTGTCTCATCCCAATCTCTAACCCATCCTATCCTTACCTTAATAATTTGTAACATTGTCAGAATCCTTATTGCAATCCTGTCTTTGATTTATCTTGCTAAGCGTCATTTCTGTAGTCATTTTTATCTTGTGTAAATCTTAAATTATCAATCCCACTTCGAGTGATCCGACTGGTTCCGCCAGAGAGAACGCTGGGGATCTGGTGTCGAAGTCATGAATCAACTCTAGAGCTTACTGTGTCCCTCCTTGGTATTCTGGCCGGAATGCTCTAGCATACAGTAAAACTATAGTAAATATTTTTTTGTCCAAACTGAGTTTCTTTTCTGTTTTTACTACCGGATTTTTCTAAAAACGCCTCTCATTCAACATTGCATATATCCATCAGTGTATATCATGATTCCTGCCCCTCATGTCCCCAGCCCTCCAAGATGTCAGGCTGGAGCCAGGCCACGATCACCTACATGGCCCTCAAGGGCCTCTCCATCCCTCCAAAGATCCACTTGGAGGCAGACTTGGCGCTTGTGGCACCAGACTCACTCACTCCCATAAGATAAAATTGGGGATTGGACTTGTAGTGCATTGATGGGGACAAGTTGGATACCCCCACATATTTCGGTTCCCAGAACTGCATGAGTCGTCTAGTCTTTTGGGTATGGTTCAGCCCAGAGACACCTGGGATACCCAGAGACTATTTAAGCCACGCCCAGGCTGAGAAACATGCTTTGTGTTTTCTGCACCTGCAGCGTGACACTCACCTTGTTCGGATCGGTCTCCAGTAGGCCTGCATCTTTCTTCTGCGGTCAGCTCCTGCAAGAACAAGAACACCGTTAGGAACAGCCTTACCTTGCGGCGCTTCTGCCCATCATTCATCGCTCCTTCTGTTCTGCGGGCATCTTCGGCGGTGTCATTTCCATCCCGGCACGCCGCTTCCTAAGGAAAAGGGAAAAGAACAGAAAAAGGCATTAGTAAGCATTCTGCAAATCTTCACTTATTTTTAAATACTGTACGAGCTTCAAACGCTTACCTGAATCCCAGCCGCTCTGGGGGAACTCTGTTTCCGGAACTTCTCATCCATCTGCAAGATGGAAAAGGCACTCCAGGTTAGCGTGGAAACATCTAGAGGCGCCGCATACCGCGCTTACCCACCGCATTTGTTCTTCATAACCGGCTACCACGCTGAAAACTTTGCGGCACCTAAAAGACACAGAAAAAGAACTCAGTTCAATGCAAATAAGAAAGGGGTGCATCGCGCATCCCACTCTCACTCACCTTCAGCGCTACTCATCTCAGCAGCACGCCGCCATCCCCAGACCCTGGCCATCATCTAAGGAAGGAAAGGAACGAAGTTAGAGAACTGTTCAAAAGACTCATTATACTTACCTGTCGGACTCTTGCCAGTGAAGTAACTAGGCAGCAACGAGCCCGCATCAATCAACGCGCCCCTGTATATTGTTGCAGTGCAGTGTTTTAGTAGTGGTTTTCATAGTAGGATTGTTTACTTAGGGTTGTGCTTTAGTCCTCTCAGGCTACTTAGAATCTAAATTTTTGAGTTCTCTGCCGTGTACGTGGTTCTCAGCATTGTCATTAGGATGGCATGTTCCTCATGTGGAAGTAGGGGCAGCTGCAGTAGGCGCCCTGGGGGAGGAACTTGGGATGACTCTTGTCTGGGTGGGGGCCATAGAGGAGGAACTTGGATCCACCCTCATCCAATGTAGAACATGCTGATTTGGTGTAAACGCACAATTTAGATTTTTTTTCTGGGCTTGTATGTATTTTGCCAACCACTAAAGTCTCGGGTACCCCGCCAAGGACTGGTCAGTCTATACCTTTATACCACACAGTAAACAAAGAAAAAGGTCACAAAGGCGATATATCAATGGAGATGCTATAAGAGGACCACCAGACAAACCGAGCCTGTTAACACAACCATGATCAGGAAGCAAGGCAAACCAAAATGGAAGAAAATGATCATAAACACTTTGACCCAAAATAGATCCTCTTTTATGCCCACTTGGAGAAAAATGGCCCATAACAAACTCGTCCAAAAGTGAACACTACAATGAAGGTGAAATTAGCCCTACCTCAGAGGACCAGATCCTCCTTAGTCAATTAGGTGGCTTGCAACTCTTGTCAGACAGAAGCATGAAACTGACCTTGATGATGTGTGAAAGACCAAACCTGAGCTAAAATATTTCCGGAAGATCAAGACTACATACTTGAAATCGTTAGTCAACACTAGTCCTACCAGCGGAAATGATATAGGTTAATACACAATGTAGTGTGAGCTGAAAGCAGGAACCCAGACACACCCACACCTGCTAAATTTCTTTCTTAACACTCACTCTCCAGTGTTGTCTGTCTGGACAGCAGAACATGAAGCTGGGACAGCTCATGGCAGCATGAGGAGCAACAACATGTCAATTGACTGCATTAAACGTCTGTGAAAAAGAAGTGCAGAATGGCGACTACATGTTAACATCTGGAACGTCAAGATATGAAAGAATCCAAGTCACACACCGTCATTCGCTTATCAAAGATTTGCGTGCTTAACCACTTCTTTGCATTCTTCCGTAAGGAGGGAGGGAGGGAGGGAGGGAGGAAGGAAGGAAGGAAGGAAGGAAGGAAGGAAGGAAGGAAGGAAGGAAGGAAGGAAGGAAGGAAGGAAGGAAGGAAGGAAGGAAGGAAGGAAGGAAGGAAGGAAGGAAGGAAGGAAGGAAGGAAGGAAGGAAGGAAGGAAGGAAGGAAGGAAGGAAGGAAGGAAGGAAGGAAGGAAGGAAGGAAGGAAGGAAGGAAGGAAGGAAGGAAGGAAGGAAGGAAGGAAGGAAGGAAGGAAGGAAGGAAGGAAGGAAGGAAGGAAGGAAGGAAGGAAGGAAGGAAGGAAGGAAGGAAGGAAGGAAGGTAGGTAGGTAGGTTGGTTGGTTTAACGTGAAAAAGACAACAGGAGAAAGAGACAAACACACTGAAACGTGAGACCTATAAACAGAGGCAGTTGAGGGGATGAGCGGAAGGTGAGAGAAAGAATTGGATAGATATGCAAAGAATTGGATAGATATGCTAAACATAGGGATACATTGCCATGAGATTAGAGAGGCAGAATCGACTCATCTTTGCGGTACAATGAAAATGAAAGAAATGTTGTTGGATAGAGGAGATGGGAGAGAAGAGAATGAGAAGAGAATGGGAACCTAGAGAGAGACGAAAATATTTCTCGGGAAATAAGACCTACCTAGGGATGGTAACATTTTAAGTACAACAGTTTATGACAAAGGCTGTATATTTAGTTGAGTAAACAGTTCCGCTGCTACCGTTATTTCTTCTTAAATAAGTTTCCTTCCTGTTACCTGTTAACTTTTCTCAAACAGCACATTTTCGTTGCAGTCCACATCCGCAGTATGCTAACAATACTTTGTGCTCTGTTGGTTCCTGAAACACAGACAGCACCGCAAATATTGTGTTCCGAATATTTATTACGTGTAAAGCCCTTTCAAAACGCGCGCATGCTTTTGTCAAACATATAGTTTAAGTTGATCAGCACAGCCCTGGGGCTCGCCCACGTTGATTCAATTACAGGAAGGCTTGCTGCCGCTATGAGCAAACAAACCGCTCATTTTGTAAATACACATGCTCTTATTGTCATTGTGACTGGAAGCCATCTTTGGAAAGCACTCGATTCTGAGATGATTCTTGCAGTGGGTGCTGTGGCTGTAGAATGCTGCTTCCAAATCTGAAGGTCAAGTGACATTTGACCCCAGTCTCGTGTTTGCCCCTTTCTTTATCCCACCTCATCACACTTTGAAAAACACAATGGCCTCATATTGCAGTAAATTACGCAGAGGGGACCTGTTACGTTTGCACTTAGTGTAAAACGGTGGTGGAAGTGCCGTAACACAACCCTTTTGCACTGTGCCCTGCAAACGTTGCCTACCATGTATGCATGCCAGGCAGCGATTACAATGTGTTCCACAAGAATCCACAGCATTTAGGACATCATGACAATTCCATGTTGGTGTGGCGGCTGGTGAACTTTTCATTTAGGAGCGTACAGTTTTGTTGCACTAAAGAGTGCGAGCGACTGAGCGCAGCAAGGGAGAGCCAGAAAACCCAAGGGAATGTGGGGGCTCAGACTCTGAGAATTTGTTCTTCAATAATGGGTTCAATTTGTGGTGTTTGTGCAGACTTTTAGCACCAACTCTGGTAAAAGTCATAAAATGTACTATTGGCACTGTAATGTCAAATGAAATATCCAGAAGCTCCCTAGGGTGGGACGCCCGAAAGGTGGATTTTGTGTTGGTGTGGAGATGGCTCATGATATGGTAGAGCTGCAATCACAGTCCACCCACACTGATAATCTGTTAGTTGTTGGACTTAGGAAGTCCCCTTTTGGAAAGGGACCCACACTGATTGCCATACTATATGATCCACCGGGTGCAAATGTAACCAAAGCATTAAGAAACAGCCTGTGTGACCTACTTAGAACTTGGCTATTTTATAAGCCCAAAGGTGGAATTCTGGTCACAGGAGAGTTTAACGCAGATTGCCGAGATCAATCTTAGAAACTACCCAGTGAAGTTGGGGAAAAAAGTACCTTGGAGGGGGATAAGTGGAGGGAGGCATTGGCTGAATTCGATTTGTATCCTCTAAGCTCTAATAAGGGCAAACCGCAATATACCTGGACTAATGGTCCATACAGCAGCTATATATTTTTGCCAATAGTGCGGTAATGGACCATTTCCCGTGCCTCTGTGTCTCTCCTGTCACCATGAGTGATCATATAATGCTCGAATTAGATCTAAATGTTAAACTTCTAAAAGGCATGTAACAAACTGTTTAGAAATCCCACTGTGAATATCCAGGGTAATGGCTATGTTGGTCAGCTGCTAACATCACCAGGACTTAGATTGGGCTGTCAGATGACTGGGAGCTCCTTGCCATATTCTCACTCACAGCCAACTGGGCATGCATGGTCAGCTTTACGACAGAGGGATAGCACAGATGAGGAGTGAGCTAGACTGTGCCTTGCATAAACTAAAATAAAGTCAATTAATCCTTATGATCGATAAACCAACTCTGACGGCAAAATTGCTTGCGTACCACAAGAGATGGCTGTGTAATTACTGTTATAATAGAGCAAATGTGGGATGGAATTTTGTAAATAGATTGATAAAAACGAGTGACACTAAAATGTTTTGGTACATGATGCTGCAGAGATCTGTGGTATCCCGGAAAGAGTGTGGGCTGACCACATTAAAGAACTTTATTGGGCCAACTATGAACCGGACGATGCACCCCATATTAAAACAATGAGCGGTTTGTTGGTATGGAAACATATTGAAGAAGCCAATATTGTGTAGACTATTAATAAGTCCAAACTTTGAAGTGAGGTTCGCCGAGATGGTTTGTGTAATGTTATTCTTAGGAGTAACCCTGAGTATTGGGCAATAATCCTAAAATCTCTATTTTTACATGTGTGTGAAACTTGTTGGATCCCAAGCTCCTGGCAACAATCTGTGCTTTTCCCCATCCATAAAAAGGGTCCACGTGAATTTCCAAGAAACTATAGACTTCTTGCAGCGCTTGACTCCAGTTCAAAGATTTCCTCTAAGCTTTTGTTACACTCCAACGGCCTTCTGCACCTGACCCAAACTGGATTCAGGAAAAAGAGTAGCAGTACAAATTTCATCTGGATGCTACTTACTTTAATCTCAGATACACCTCAGGATCCCAACAGGGTACTTTATATATGCTTTCTGGATAACAGTTTTGCTTTTGACTGTGTTTGCCGCTCTAAACTTTGGGCCAAATTGACAAACCGGGGTAGCGATCCATCTATTCTGTACTTCCTCAAATTGCTTTACAGCGTCACTTCGGTGAGAATTCGCACCTCTCAAGAGGGCAAACTCACAACCCCTTTTTGACCAGTCGAGGTTTGAAGCAGGGTTGCGTGTTTGCTCCACTGCTTTATAACCTTTAAGCTTCAGATTTCTTTCAAATACTGAAATCCACTAACAACTTCCCCCTTAAATTGGGCAGTGAGGTACTTCCTTGCTTAACGTATGCGGATGATATGGTCCTGTTTAAAATTAGTGCAATCGGTTTGCAACGATCGTTGGATGTTTTGTGCAGTTATGCAGAAGCAAATTGTCTCCGGATCAATGCCGAGAAAACTAAGATCATGACAGTTGGCAAAAGGGCCTATGGGAATCGGGCATTTGTCTGGTGACTGGGTGCTATTAAGCTAGAGCAAGTGGGGGAATATAAATATCTCCATATCACCATTCGATCTGGCCCATCTTTTTCCTAACTGGCAGATTCCATCTCGCCCAAGGCCTGGAGGAAGTGGTCGACAAATAGGCGGGCCATAAATTACCTAGCAGGTGCTTTTATAGAAGCTAGGGGCAGAGCCTACAGGATTTCAGTGACTACTGGCATTTTGTATGCCCTAGAATCCTTCCCAGCAAGGGGATTACCTGTTTTAGAGGGTAAGATTGTACGATCACTACTAGAACTAGTAAGATTAGGTTGGAAAGAGGTGACTCGCGCACTGCCTCGCAGTAAATTGACAATATAATTGAAAAATGGATTACAATGACGTATTTCAGCTACATGTTCTCAAATTCGAGTTCAACGTGTTCTCAAATTCGAGTTTATTCCTGATAAAATCACGCGGCAAGTGTTTCGACCACAAAGGTCGTTCTCAAGGCAGTAAATTGGAAACAGATGAAATTAGCATTTTGGGTATTTCATTAGCATTAGAAAAATTATGATCAGAAAACACAATAGTGCAAAAATGTTTTGAATAAAGAAAAATAACATACCCTACAGCAGTTCTTAGATTGAGCGTATTGCGGAGAACGGACAGAACAATAAGAGCAGAATAAGAATGAATGCTCTAAGAAATATCAATATTTATTTACTACTGATCGTTAGATCATAAATTAGATGTATCACCTCACTTGCCCTTTTAACATTATAGTGAACATTTCTCATTACCAATGCTATTCATGCTATATGGTGCCTTTAATAACTTATTGGTCCTATAGTGATCAGTTGTAAGTCAGAGCAACAGGTAAGCAGTTAGGTTAGAATTGATTAACGTGAAAAATGGGACCATGCAGATTACATGTTGTGATAGTACAGTCTCCTATGGATACTTCCCCCTAGGTATCATACACCATTAATCTAAAGTGCAAGCTTACCCCTTCTCCTATAGACTTGGTATATTAACCTAATGACAAATGATGGTATTTGTAATAATTAGTACACTGCGCATGTAGGTATGTTCGCTAATTAGTCCAGTTGAAACAATGCGGAAATAATTGATGTAAAGTCAATCATCCCATAAATGACTGCCGAAACACGAATGATAAACATGAACTGATAATAGTGGTAGATTCTGATTGTTAAAGAAGCATCTTGTGTCTTAACACATCTGGAAAGTGGGGGTAAAAAGAGAAATTCCCACTAAGTATGAAAAATTAACCCTGTGTGCAAGTTTGATAAAATGACACAAAGGCTAAAATGGCTTATTTCTGTAATACTGTAATCTATGTTCAACCTTGAGTGATGCGCAAGCTATTATGCGCATCCTACTAAGTCAAAGGTGCTAATAGCACTTGAAGGGGCTTTCAACATAGAAATCACTTCAATACACAACCAGCGATGCTGAATCATATTAAATGTTCACTTAGCAACCCACGTCTATTATTTTATTCTGCATTATGGACACCACTGCATTGTGTCTAATAATATAATGATTACCACCATAACCTTAGTCATTTTTGCCAAAACCACTTTAATGCATAAAGCAATAACATGGTCATGTATTTAAAAAACATTGAATTATTTTATACTAGACTAGTCTTTTCAAACTTTATTTTGCAGGCCATCTCTTTATATGTCCAATCCTATTATCTCACCGTTACCACATGGGACCGCCAAATATCTGTCCAAGTTATCGTCTTTTGTGATGTTTTGTTTACCAATGACGTCACACGCTCGAATACGCGTGACGTGATTACGCATACACGTCACATCACGCAACGTATATTTCGCTGTTTGTTATAATACAGAACCTACATTAGAGGGGTCCTTTAAACCAAGCAAGTCTTTTGGGAGGGATCCAACCCTAGGAACGTGGATACGCCATTAGAGGTGAGTTAACTATACATCTCCTTTGGGGACTTTAGTGAGGGATAATCTCGATAATAGATTTTCGTGAGCTTTGGATATAGTTCCAATAACATTAATTCATTTTTTTCATCACAGGATATCTGATAGTCTATTTTGTTACATTAAAGTTTGAAAGACTGTTTAATATTTTTTCTCACTAACAACTTGCATTTGCTATACAATCACTAAAGCCACATGTAGTAAGTGGCAATTTCACTATGGCTTTGAGTAATCACATTAATTAATAGTAAGGACACTAGTATGATAAAAACCAAATGTATAACTTAAGAGTTTAACTATCAATCGTTACACACCCAATGATTATCCCTTGCACTCAACAGGCGGGGATTTTTCACCATTAATGATCGGGACAAGGCATGCACGCATCATAAGATACGCTGTGAATTGAATGCATCTGTCTAACCTTTCGACATAAGGTGAGGGGCCATTGTTGTTTTTGTGTCATTTTATCCAATTTGCACGCAGGGTTAATTTTTCATTCTTAGTGGGAATTTCTCTTTCTTCCCCCTACTTTTCAGATGTGTTAAGACACAAGATGCTTCTTTAACAATCAGACTCTACCACTATTATCAGTTCGTGTTTACCATTCGTGTGATGGCAGTCATTTATGGGATGTTTTACTTTATATCCATTATTTCCGCATTGTTTCAACTGGACTAATTAGAGAACATACCTACATGCTCAATGTACTAATCATTACAAATACCATCATTTTTCATTAGGTTAATATACCAAGTCTATAGGAGAAGGGGTAAGCTTGCACTTTTGGACGTCCTTTGTGGTCGAAACACGTGTCAGCTGATTGTATCAGGAATAAACTCGAACTTGTGAACACGTATCTGTAATCCATCATTAGAATACATTTTTCTATTCTATTGTCAACCTACTGAGGGGCAGTGCGCGAGTCACTTCTTTCCAACCCAATCTTACTTCACTATAATATCAAGGCCCTGTTTTGGGTGGGCTTTGTGGAAGGGTGAACGCGGCATGCCGACAATTTAATTACCATAAAGGTGGTTAATAAGCACACAGGTTTTTTTTATTCGAAGCCACTCCCAAAATAATTCACTACTAGAACGATGTAGTGCTGTACCAGTGGAAGTGATTAAACTGGATCTAGGACTCCAGTCTCTGTTTTCCCTTTGGAGGGTCGCAGTCTGTAGGTTTTGGGCCAAGATCAAATTCAGTAACCCAGCTAAAACCTCTCTTCTTGGACTTGGACTGGAACATGCACAAAAGAAAAGCAGTCCATTTGGTTCAAAGAAATGGAGGCCGAAGTGTCAAAACATCTCACAGATATCGGTATGAACAAATCTCCCATAACAGCAGTCGATTTTTATTTACCTGAATTTGAAAAGAAAGCAAGATATTTTGACTGAATTAAATCTTTCGCTCACCTGGCTGAATGACCTAAATATCACTCTTACTCTCGACACGGAGGCTTTGTAGAGAGTCCCTGTAGTTATCTAACTAAAACCTGCTCTACCGAGCTTATCCGATTTATATTACAATTAAGATTCAACATCCTACCAGTCCTGGGGAATACCTGGGCCTGGAGAGGCATTCCCAGGGAACAGTGATTATGTAGATACTGCTAAAAATATATTGAAACAGCTTGCCATGTCTTGACTCAATGTATCTCTTTGAGTTCACTGTACAAGAAGGGCCATGTCAAATTCTGAAACATCGAATCTGACCAATTATGGAGCGATTTACTCTCTGCGGAATCACTAGTCACAACTGCAACTGCACTCCATATTTGGCAGATTGTGAAAGTTAAATTGATTGCTTCTTAAATTGTAGTCAACCAATTTTCTTTGATGTGTTTTATAGGACATAGGCACTGATATTGCACAGTTTTTAAATAAGAAAAATCTAATTAATTTGATAATGGTTTTAGATTGCTGTGGAATTTTAAAGCATGTTATTATCTAATTGCCCAACATGATGCTATCAACGAAATTATATGATGATATTAATGTATTTTGTTGAAAAACCTTTTCTATTACTTTGTTTTTATGGTGTAGTATGAAAGGTCGTTTTTTGACCATGAACACTTAATAAAACATTTTATTTTTTAAATACTAAAAATATCCAGCACTGGCAGCCGTTTCATTGGGCGAACTGGCGATGCCCCTTTTTCAACACATTCTGCCTGGCTGAGTGAGGACATTTATGTGACATCCAGCAGCAGAAGTCAGACATAGCACATGCTGCATGAACAAATAAATAATTATGGCCACAGCCTGGGTGACTAGAACGTAATGTGATTGCACGAACGCGCAAGGGCATGTCCCAAACTTAAAAAAACATGTATGTGTTGTGTTCTGCATGGAGTCTGGGCTCCACGCAGTAAGCATAATTGCGTTAGGATGCTGGCGGGCGCGCTGTTTCTTTCCTTTCTTCCTTAACTCGGACTGTCAGACACAGAAATTACATTATTAGCCAATGAAATTTGTTATGAACACTAGGGGGCGGCAGGGCTTTTGGCAGCGTTTAGATATACGCGAGCAGTCTAAGCTAGGGTGGGGTCAGTCTGACAGCCACTGGCTTGTGACAATAAGAGCTAAACCGGGCTAAACCACCTACCTGCACGTGGGCCAGGAGGGGCCTCTTTGAATCCCTCAGGACAAGGTAAATTCAGAGCCAGACTGTATCGTCCCCGCCTTCCACACGTGTTTGTCCTGCATTACAGCACAATTCCAAAAGAAAACAACCTAACTGGAATCGTGAATGTTTGCTGCCGCATGGCAAATATCTGTGCCCAGGGCCAGCAGGTATTCACTTGAGAATTAACTCAATTAAAGTGGCTTAGCACACATTTGGACTAGGTTTACTTTGACTAATTATGAGGAATTGTAATACTTTATAAACAATGCTTCTCGACAACCATATTGTATGGTTTGGAAGCAGTGTCAATGGAAGACTTGTCATGGCTGGATACAGTAGAAGGACGTTTTTGGAGAAGAATATTTAATCTTAGCCAGTCCGTGTCAGTCCAATATATACGTCTAGAGCTGGGGTTAATGTCTTTGAAAGGCAAGTTGTTGAAGAAGCGTGGGCTATTGCATCTAATAATACATTGTACCCCACAATGCCAACTACTTTGCTTGCCGGAAAACAGAACATGCGCCAATGACAGCTATGAGAGACTCACAGAGACATTATTCAAGTCCCTGGGATGGTCACCCGACTATTCAAGAAAGACTCCCTATGAGACACTGAGGAGTATATTAAAAAGAAAAATTTAAATTTGGGACTGGGTCTGCAACTATGAACATCTTGAAAAACTTCATTCTTACAAATATGTAATCGGAGCGTCTCTAAGTATTTGCAGACTCAACAATACTTAAGAAAGTTCCCAAATCTAGTGGTGAGATCTTTCCGATTAAGACTGCGCACCACCAGTTATTGGCGCTGATCGGTGCATGATTAAAACTTCCAAGAAACGAAAGATACTGCAAAATCTGCAAGAAGTCTGATATTCTGGAGACTCCCCGACATGTACTTACAGAATGCTCTGTTTTGGGATCTGATTATATGACGACTTTGGGTCATCTCATACATGAATATGATGTGATTTAAAGTGATACATTTTGGATATATTCTCTGAACTCAGAGTGCCAGGGGGTGCATATTGCCCAGCACCAATTGTTGTCTCGAATAAAAAAAAAAGACTTAATAAAAGCCTCATCGTTAGTGATCTAGTATCACAAGCTAGCACTTAATCGTGTCCAATGCATTTAGTCAGCTGAGTTATGAGGTAAAGAGAGATGAAATATAGTAGATTATTTTTTTCATAGGATTGTATGATTTAGAGCATTAATGATTTTAAATGATGACTGATGAGTTAAAAGATATTAACTTACTATGTCATGTGAACAATGTTCAAAGAGAGAATGGGAAAACCCATGGAGGACATGCACAATGTAAATGGAAATGTGCAATGTTTATTCTGTAATGATGATTTTAGATGATGTAATGTAAATTTGTAAAGTTTTTATGAAACTGAACAAATACATTTTAATAAATAAATAATTATGCCTCAAGCAGAGTATCAGTTCATCTTTATAGAAAAACATTTGACTGAAGCTCCTTTGGTCAAAAACATTTCACTTTTAACATTGCCATCAATTCACCCTCCAAGCACCCTCAACCCGGACAGGGTCCGTCGTTTTTCTAAGAAACGAGCTGGGGGTAGATCTCTGTCTTCGGCTGGGGCCTCCCTCTGGAACAGCCTCCCTGCCACTCTAAAACTTGAGGAGAAACATCTCTGGTTCTGGAAGCACCTCAAGACCTTCCTCTTTTCTTCTGCCTTCGCTCCCCTCTCCCCTGCTGATCTGTTCTCTGTTGGCACCATGCACCTGGCCACCCTCTGTCTTTTGGGCCCAGGTACCTGCTCATCCTGCCACCCTCCCGCACTGCCTCTGGGCCACCCCTTGCACTGGGGTCTGTATCTGTACCCATACAGCCCCCCCTTTTTCTTCCTGCACTTATCAGACCTACCCTGTCTGCTGCCTTAAACCTAGCACTTGCAAATTGCTGGCTGCATTAACACTGTTTGTTGCCTTTATTATTTATTTATTGTTATTTATCTGTTTCTCCTCTGCTTCGCACTTTCCACCTCTCCCCCTTCCATGAACTTTTCCCCTCCCCCTCTCCCATGCACTTGCGCGTTCTCAATGTCACTGGGCCTAGTAAGATCGCTGTTTTGTTCTCCCCTTTTCCCCTCCCTTGCCCTGTCGCGCTCTGAAACACTTGTGTACGAGCGCGATAGAAATAAAATATCAATAAAAAATAAAAAAATAAAAAAAACCCTGATGCCAAAAATGAAACCATGTTTTTTCTGACCACGGTCCCTTCTGAATTTTTTTTTTCTTTCGGCAGCATCTGCTGCAGTTCGCTCAGGAGAACGTGGCTTTGCTTTCAATAGTGTAGCTGCTGGGAAAGCGTCCAGGCGGGCGGATCCGAAAGTTAGTAGGATGCATGCGTTTTCATCGAGTTAGATGGGAAGCAGTGCTTAAATATCTTAGTTCACCCAGGGGTACCTTCATGTTCTCAATGCGTGCTTTGTTAAAACTGTGTTTCCCAGATGTTAATGTCTGCATCAACAACATCAAAATAAAACCATATGGAATGTGTGTGCAATATTCCGTTTTTAGCGACATAAGGATTCATAGTTATGTAACGGACGTTGTGATGGAGAGGCGATCGTGTGCAGTCGGGGTGGTTTCACTCTTTCTCTCACCAGGTGTCTGTTTCTAGTGATTGCAGGGCAGCTTTACTCCGGTCTTGTTTACTGTCAGAGTAAGTCCATTGCACGCAGGAACACAATGTAATATTGGGTCATTATGAAAAAAGGATGAATGAATCTTTACGACATCATGAAATGCCATTTTTTGTCTGCGCGGTCTCTGGCTGTTGGGGGCATGACTATCTGTAAGACGACACTTCTGTTCTAATTCAGGTTAGGACAGTACAATAATTGGCGGCCATGTTGAGCGTGATGGAAGACCTAGTTGGCATGTTTTGCTTGCGGCAGTTTACTTTATGTAACAATATATGTAGTTTACTGTATGTAACAATATATGTTTTATCAGGGGAGACTACCTTTCCAAAAGCCTGAAGTAAAGGAGAATTTTGCATTTAATGTGCAACAACCGTTATCCAGCTACTAGAAACTGTGTGTCTGGTGTTATCGAACATTTATATCACAGACCTCATTTGCATAGCTGATCAGGCTCAGCTCCTGCTGCAGTGATGTTATGTGGTTGTAATACAGTATACTGCAATACCAAATTATAGCACATGCAACAATGGCAAAGCACAGCCCTGCAGTGATACTCAATGCACAGATTACAAAACCAGTAGAAGCAGCGCTGCACATTTCGTTAGCAAAAGTAAATTAAAGCATGGGACAGAGGAGCAGCTGCAAAAATGTTATGGGAGCTAGGATCATATGTGCTTGACAACTAACTGAACAGGGTTTTATGCCAATTTGCAGGCCCACTAAATCTACATTATTATAATTACACAATCTGTAAATGGAGTCACAGCATAAGGTGTGGCAGTGTAGATAAGTGTCTGTGCTGGGCACATTTTAGGGCCTGATTCAGAGAAGCGCTTTATAATGGCGAAGTCCCTTAGGAAAACGCTCTGTGAATCAGGGCCCTCAATGGTCTTCTTATCCTGTATCAAGGTCACAAAGTACAGTGTGACCTTACAGTTACCAGGCCTGTGCTTGCTGCATGGCATCCAAGACCAACAAGATTAAAGGGCTCTTGGCTAAAGGTTTTCATGTGAGGGAATGGTTTGTTTGACGGGAGGGGATGGAGGGAAGCAGGAATGAATGGGGTAGTTCAGGGGCAAAGTTAGGTGAATGGAGTTAGCTGGCACAATGGCGTGGGGAATCTAACAGGAAGCCTAGGTTCCAATCCCGGCTTCCACTCACATTGTATGATTCTCGGTGCATAAGCACATCTCTAGTAACCTGTGTCCTCAAACGTGAGATTAAAATGGTGGGAGGCCTGGTGCTGATGATTCAGTCCAGGCTGCCTCACTACATCACCCACATTGCATAATCCTAGGCCAGGCAGCATGCCTTGCTATGCCCCAGTCCACTAATCTGGCCAAATTGAGAATGCATAAAATAGGAACTATCATAAAACGTTAATGTTGCATAAATAGGAAATTGGCACATTCTGTCCTCTCCGGAAGGGTTTCCGGGTGGTATGGATTGCAACGCTCACACCTTCAGACTTACTTTAGGCCCACGTTTTCACTTTACTTGGCTATAACTTTAATGAATACTGGCATGTGGTGGCAGCACACTTGTAGCACATTCTGATTCTCCTTATTTTCATGCAATTCTGATTTTACTCCTGACTGTACTAGTTGCGGCCTGCACTGCTCGCAGCCAACAACAAAGTTCTTACAGGGGTGAATGCTGGCCTTTCTATGCATAGATAAGTGTTCCTTCATTGGTATATACTGGCCTTACTAAGCACAGCTAACACATGTGTTCTTACTGTAGCATTTACTGGCATTAATGGGTGCAGCCAACAGGAGTATTGGTCTCACAATGGCAATGCTGCCATTATTAGGCATCGTCAACTCGAGTGTTCCTACAATGGCAATGGTGGCATACATTTGTACAGTTCGTTGAAAATGTATTCGTACAGTAGTGAAATACTGGCATATGTTGTGTGCATAGGCATTTGCGGTGTTTAACAGAGACAATGATGGCTTGCATTGTGAAAAAAGATATCATATCGGGCTGCCAAATACTTCTGCATACTGTGGTCGTCCTGGCAGCTACTGGATATTCCATTTTACACTACAGTACCAATAGTCATTTGTATGGCTTTTTACCAGAGTTGTTACTAGAAGCCTGCACAAACAACACCAATTTAATCCATTATTTAAAAAGAAATTCTCCGAGTTTGAGCCCCCGCATTCTCTTTGGTTTTTTGGGTCTCTCTTGCTGCGCTTGGTTGCTCATTCTCTTTAAAAGTTCACCAGCCACCACTGAGTAGATGCCAGGCCGACAACCGTACGCAGAAGACTTTGCACCTTTCATAGAAAACACATACAATATATTCAAGTGCAATTATGTGATATGGGGTTCGTTTTTAAAGTGCAAGTGCCATTTGTGCGTTACAATACATTTCAATGGTTTATACAATCTTTTCTTTTTTCTCGTTACTTCCTACACAGAAGGGCGGATCGTGGTCCTTTTTCCATCCTCATTCAATTTTGTTTTACTGTTACACAGTGACATATAACCCATCGGGTCTGTTGTTAATATCAAACACATATTCTACAAAATTCACAAATTCTCATTTTTTACAGGATGAAAACAATGTCCCCACAATTCCCCTCAGGATTATTGTTTTTTATATATCCTGGGTTTATATATAAAAGGCTGTATTTCTTCAATATGTAGACGCACAGCGTTTCAACCTTTTCTCATGCGATCCGCCCATCCCATTGCGATCTCTTGTTTCTTTGAACATCCAGGCCTCCATCAGGAAAGGACATTGTTGTATTGCTAGATCCAGTCTCTTCACTACCCCTATCAGATGATATCAGATGATAGTCATTCTCTTTGAATTTGTTCAAAATTGAGAATATTTAATTTCTTATTCAACATCTTTGCATCACTTTGACGTTTGCATTTCTAATCGTTTACGTACTTCGCAATGAAGACTCCTCCATCTTCAGAATTTAAAACGTACGATGCATCTGCATTTCAAAGGCTCTTCTCCTGTGTGCTCGCTCCCCTGTGGGCTTATGCTTGATCTGGCACACCAAACCCCATACTTGGAGTGGCACGTCTCCTCCTTCACCCTATCTTAGATTGCTCACATGTTTCTACGCCCCGCCAGCAACCCACCCGCCCCCTAGAGTCCATAACAAATTTAATTGGCTCTTAAAAAGCCAATGAAATGTAATGTCTGTGACTGACAGTCAGAGTTAAGGAAGAAAGGAATGGAACAGCAGTGTTTCTGTGTACGATCATGCTGGCGGGATTTCAGGAATCTGTGGAAAGGCCGAGGACGGCGCTTGGTGCTTAGCAGGAGGAGATAAACTTCATTTACCATTAGGCTTTGAGAAGTGTGTAGTTCTCCTCTCTCGCGCGCGGCACCAGCTGCTCATTAGCAGCAACTGTTAAAATCAGCCGCCGCCCGTGTCTCGGTGCAGGTAATTACAGATTATCAGCACGGGCGGCGGCAGCGGTAGAAGCAGGCATGTGGGAGCATATCGGACGCCGAAGGACTTATTGAGCTTCCCCCTCCCCGGGCCGCGACGGTAACGCTGATGAACACAAGAAAGGCGGTCGAGGGCTGCGGCGGTGAAGCGGCTCTTCCTACACTGTGTTGGGCATCGTTCTTCAGGGTCCGGATGTCCTCGTGAGGCATCCGGTCCATCAGTTAAGTGTTTTGGACCTCAGTGCTTACATTCTGGGGTTATAATACGTTGATGTTCATGTATTGATTTATTATCCAATAATGCAGTGAGTGTGTGAGGTAACACGCTCTAGGATACACGCCCTGCGTGATACACGCCATGTGTGAGGAAACATGTTATAAGAACTCTGGCTTCATTGTGCCCAACGGGCCATGTGTCTTGTATCTTCATGAAAGGGACACCCCTTGTTTGTGCCATTTTGCTTGTAAACCATCTTATGTGTTTTCACAGATTACTGTCCCCAGTTACATGTTACGTTCAAGGTCTGTGTTCTAGGTTATGTTTGTGATGTGCAAAGTGAAGACTTGTAAAGCCACCATGGTTATGATGTAACAGGTTCACTTCAGGAATAAGAGATTAGGCTAGGTGTTTAAGAATTAGGGTTACAGGTACAGGAGTATTGCTATTGTATGTATTTGTTTGTTATGTTCCCCTCCTTTCCTTTGTCACTCCATCCCCTTTCCCTAACTCCATCTTCCCCCCATTGGCTGCCACGTGGCTTCCTGTGAGATACATTCAGGCGCCCGTGCCAACCACGGTGGGAGGGGTCAATCTATTTGGCTTCTGTGGTTCGGAGGAGGGGATCGAGACCCCTACTCCCTATAAGTTTTGACAGAATTACCTGCCCCCGATTTTGGGGTAATTGAACCACCCAGGCCAAATGGATACGAATCCTCCCTCTTTAGCGGATGTGCTAAAAGCACTACAGGACATACAAGTAGAATTGGTACAGACTAGACAGGAGTCTAGTATATTGAAAGCTCAGGTACAGGGTTTGGTCGCACAAGGCACCCCGCTTGATGGGGCTGGAACCTCTACTGGAGGACAAACTGGTAGAGCCACGTCTACTGTGATTGTGCAGCCCTCTAGTAGTGTGCCATTAGCCACACCTGAAAGATTCACAGGAGACCCTAAGAAATATATGACCTTTTTAACACAGTGCCGACTTCATTTTTTGTGTAAACCTAAGGCGTTTGAGACAGTACAAGCTAGAACGGCATTTGTTATTTCCTATTTAACGGGAGATGCGGCAGCATGGGCAATGCCTTTGGTGCAAAAGGATGATCCTTTATTATATGATTGGGATGGTTTTCTAGTGGAATTTGGAAGGTTATTTGACCGCCGGGAGGTTTCTTTGGCTTATCAAGGGCTCAAAGAGGAGTTGAAGGATGCTATCGCTCAAGTAGAACCCCGGCCCAGTACATGTACCGCCATGATTGATTTAGCTTTAAGATTGGATCATCGTATTGGAGAGCGCAGGGGTGAGAAGAAGAGACCAGAAGTGTTGCCTTTTGCTAGATTGGATCAGGGTAAGGGAAACAGGAATACAGAAGGAGAACCCATGCAAATTGGTGGAATAAGGGGGCCTTTGTCTGTTGCAGAGAAGGAGCAACGGAGGGCTAATAATTTGTGCCTCTATTGTGGACAACCAGGACATTTTATTAGAACTTGCCCGAATACTCCCAAGAAAGGAGCAGGGGTGGATAGAAACAAGGTTGAGTCAGGAAAAGGATTGGGCCGGCCTTAGGGGGAACTCAGGCGACAGGCCCAGACACGACTAGGTTCCCCAATTCGAGTGCAAATACGACAGGGAAAAGAAATTCACATTTTTACATTCTGGTGACTTTACTGTTTGCCTGTACTAAGCAGCCAGTGTCTGCAATGGTGGATTCAGGCGCCACTGGTAATTTCATTGACATTGGTTTGGCGAAAAGATTGTGTTTACCATTGAAGGAAAAATCTCAGGTTGAGGGGGTACAATCATTGGATGGTTCACCATTGGTTTCAGGGCCCATTTGTCAACAAACTGAGCCGCTTATAATGAGGTGTGAGTCTGGACATACAGAGGAAATTGTCTTTGATTTAATTGCGGCACCTCAATTTGGGCTCATTTTGGGCATGCATTGGTTGCTTAAGCACAATCCCAGGATTGATTGGATTAAGCGGGAGGTGGTTTTTGCAGGAGTGGAATGTGAGGGTCACATGGAGGAAGAGGTGAGACCCGCATTATATTTGGCAGATCAAGTGGCAGAACCACAAAGGGTGGGAGCAATGGCTGTGAGTATCCCAAATCAGTACCAAGATTTAGCTAAGGTATTCGACAAAGGGGGAGCAGACAAGTTACCACCACATAGATCTTATGATTGTGTTATTGATTTGGAACCAGGGGCTAAATTACCTTGCAGCAGAATCTATGCTTTGACTGAAAAAGAAAACCAGCATTTACGTGAATATCTGGATGACATGTTAAATAAGGGATTTATTAGACATTCCACCTCACCTGTGTCGTCACCCTTATTTTTTGTCCCAAAGAAAGAGGGAACACTTAGGACATGCATTGACTATAGAGCATTGAATAAGGTGACAGTAAAAAATAGGTACCCCTTGCCTTTGATTTCAGTGTTATTGGATCAAGTAAAGACAGCAGTGGTTTACACCAAATTAGATTTGAGAGGGGCTTACCATTTAATCCGTGTGAAAGCAGGGGATGAGTGGAAGACAGCTTTCAGGACTAAGTTTGGTTTATTTGAATACCTTGTGATGCCTTTTGGTTTATGTAATGCTCCTGCAGCATTTCAATACTTTATGCAGGAAGTGTTGAGTGAGTTTCTAGATCAGTTTGTTATAGTTTATATTGATGACATTTTGATTTATTCATCTTCTGAAGAGCAGCACAGAGATCATGTGAGAGCACCGTTAAAAAGATTACAAGACCACCAGTTGTATGTAAAACTGGAAAAATGTGCTTTTCATACCACTCAAGTGGAATTCCTTGGTTTTATTTTGACTCCCTCTGGTATTGTGATGGACAAAAGGAAAGTACAAGCAGTTATGGAATGGCCAGCGCCTCAATGCATCAAAGATATCCAATCCTTTTTGGGTTTTGCAAACTTTTATAGGCGCTTTATTTCAAACTTTTCACAAATCGTTACACCTATTACCACTACATTTGATTGGAACTATGAGGCAGAAGTAGCTTTTCAAGAGTTAAAGAAAGCATTTACATCAGCTCCGGTATTGAGACACCCTAATCCAGAAAAACCTTTCCAAGTGGAAACGGATGCTTCCAATGTGGCTATTGGAGCTATATTGTCTCAAAAGGATGAAGAAGGAGTACGGCATCCAGTAGCTTTCTACTCTCGCAAGCTTACTAGCTGTGAACAAAATTATTCAATCACCGATAAAGAGTTATTGGCAATTAGAGCAGCATTTTTGGAGTGGCGGCATTATTTGCTGGGGCCAAATATCAGGTTACAGTGGTCACTGATCATAAGAACTTTCAATACTTCAAGACAGCGCATACATTGAGTCCAAGGCAGTTAAGATGGTCACAGTACTTTAATGAGTTCAATTTTGTAGTCACTTTTAGACCAGGGAGAAAAAATGGAAAAGCTGACGCTCTATCTTGGCAGCAAAATATGGAAAGCATGATAACCGAAGTTAAGACTATCATTCCTGCGGAAAAGGTAGTAGGAGCGATAATGACTCAGTTACTGAGACAAGTCAAACAGGAAATGAAAGGAAAGGTCAAATTGAAATGGGGAGAGAATTCCGCAGAAACATTCCACAAGGGGCTTCCCTATTATGCAGGGAAATTGTTTTTACTGACGCTCGCTTTACAAAGGAAGGCGATGCATTGGTGTCATAATTCACCTTTAGCAGGACATTCAGGAAGCAAAAAGACACAAGGGTTGCTGGAGAAATATTTCTGGTGGCCAGAGTTAAAACAAGATTCTATTAAATATATTCAAGAGTGCGAAACCTGTGTACGCAGTAAGTCAGATCATAAAAAGAAAGCAGGGTTACTTCAGCCGCTACCCACTCCGGAGAAGGTTTGGACACATATATCCATGGATTTCATCACTGATTTGCCTCCGGATGATCAGTATGACACAATCTGGGTGGTGGTGGATTATCTCTCTAAACAAGCCCATTTCGTACCTTGTAAAGGTATTCCTGGAGCAGGCAGATTGGCAGAATTGTTTTTACAACATGTGGTCAGATTACATGGTCTGCCTCAAAGTATTGTATCTGATAGAGGTCCACAATTTACTTCCAAATTTTGGCCTGCTTTTTGTAAAATGTTAGGCATGAAGTGTGCTTTGTCCACCAGTTATCACCCACAGACAGACGGACAAACTGAGAGAGTCAATCAGACGCTTGAACAATATTTACAATGTTATTTAAGTGATGGTCGTGAATCGTGGGTACAATCTTTATGGTTGGCTGAGTTCACTTATAATAACACTGAACACGCCTCTTTGGGAATGTCTCCAAATGTATGTTTGTATGGTCAGACACAGAATATGTTACCAGAACATCTACCTGACATGGAGAATATTCCTATGCTTCAGGATAGAAAAGAGTTACTATTACAACTCAGACAGAAAGCATGAGCCAATTTAGATCAGGCTAAGGAACAGTATACGAAATATGCAGACAGAAATAGGAGGGAGGCTCCTCAGTATAAAGTGGGGGATAAGGTATGGCTTTCGACACACAATCTGCCTTTAACGGGACCCCGCAAATTTGCCCCCAGGTTTATTGGCCCCTACGAAATTGTGAAATGTATTTCTACAGTGGCATGTAAACTAAAGTTGCCTCACATGTTAAAGATACATCCAGTGTTCCATGTGTCTCTGCTTAAACCTGCAGCTCCGGAAACGCGAGTACAGAGACCACCAGCAATTATCAAGGATGGGCAGACAGAATATGAAGTCAAGAAGATACTGGACTCAAGATGGAGACAGAAGCAGTTATGGTATCTCATACAGTGGGTAGGATATGGACCTGAGGATTGTTCATGGGAACCGGCCAGTGCGGTGCATGCACCTAGATTGGTGCGACAGTTTCATTTGCAGCAGTCAGAGAAGACAAAACTTGGAAGGGGCCTTGAGAGAGGAGGTACTGTCAGGAATCTGTGGAAAGGCCGAGGAAGGCGCTTGGTGCTTGGCAGGAGGAGATAAACTTCATTTCCCATTAGGCTTTGAGAAGTGTGTAGTTCTCCTCTCTCGCGCGCGGCACCAGCTGCTCATTAGCAGCAACTGTTAAAATCAGCCGCCGCCCGTGTCTCGGTGCAGATAATTACAGATTATCAGCACGGGCGGCGGCAGCGGTAGAAGCAGGCATGTGGGAGCATATCGGACGCCGAAGGACTTATTGAGCTTCCCCCTCCCCGGGCCACAACGGTAACGCTGATGAACACAAGAAAGGCGGTCGCGGGCTGCGGCAGTGAAGCGGCTCTTCCTACACTGTGTTGGGCATCGTTCTTCAGGGTCCGGATGTCCTCGTGAGGCAGTTAAGTGTTTTGGACCTCAGTGCTTACATTCTGGGGTTATAATACGTTGATGTTCATGTATTGATTTATTATCCAATAATGCAGTGAGTGTGTGAGGTAACACGCTCTAGGATACACGCCCTGCGTGATACACGCCATGTGTGAGGAAACATGTTATAAGAACTCTGGCTTCATTGTGCCCAATGGGCCATGTGTCTTGTATCTTCATGAAAGGGACACCACTTGTTTGTGCCATTTTGCTTGTAAACCATCTTATGTGTTTTCACAGATTACTGTCCCCAGTTACATGTTACATTCAAGGTCTGTGTTCTAGGTTATGTTTGTGATGTGCAAAGTGAAGACTTGTAAAGCCACCATGGTTATGATGTAACAGGTTCACTTCAGGAATAAGAGATTAGGCTAGGTGTTTAAGAATTAGGGTTACAGGTACAGCAGTATTGCTATTGTATGTATTTGTTGGTTATGTTCCCCTCCTTTCCTTTGTCACTCCATCCCCTTTCCCTAACTCCATCTTTCCCCCATTGGCTGCCACGCGGCTTCCTGTGAGATACATTCAGGCGCCCGTGCCAACCACGGTGGGAGGGGTCAATCTATTTGGCTTCTGTGGTTCGGAGGAGGGGATCGAGACCCCTACTCCCTATAAGTTTTGACACGGGACCACACAAGCTTCATCCTCACTGCTTCAGGAACCTTACGGTTAAATCCCTGTCAGTCTCTGGGCCCAGGTCCTCAGCAAGCCTCCATCTAGCTTGTCCACTCTACCAGGCTTCTCCTAAGCGCTGGCTGGACCTGCTAAGGAAACCACCTTTCTCTCTCTCTCTCTCTCGCTCTCTCTCTCTCTCTCTCTCTCTCCATCTCTCTCTCTCACTGAGGAATGCAATAATATCTCTGACTCAGTTAGGAAGGTTGTGCCTCCTTTTATACCATGACTGGTAGAGTGATTTGTATATCGAGCGCTCTGATTTGTGTGTCTGATCCTCATACCTTGTTGATCGTGATTGGCCCAGGCGTACAGTTTCCACCTCGTTCCCATTAATGAGGATGGTGTTCGTGATTCCCTGCCGATGTTGTGCAAATAGGAACTTTCTTCCCATGCCCTGTCTCCCATGCCTATAGTTGCAGATCCCCTGTCCACTATGTTAGAATCAGGCCTGGTCAATATGGTGGCTCAAGAGGACCAAGACCTTCTGCATGCCCTCAGTCTAGTGAGTTCCTGTCCTCTCTGCTGGTGGTGCACACAAAGAGTGAGGGGTGGGTAGGGGGCTGGCAAAGGATTTATATTTGACTCCAGATCAGGTTGCATGCTGTAACATAAGCACTTGCTGTCCACCAGTCCCAGACTTCCACTTGGCACTGGTCTGGCACCGGGCATTGAACAAGAGGGAAAATCACTGATTATGGGAATGATTTTCACAGGATTTCTCCTCTGATGACTTTGGGCAGGGTTCTGGTATGAGGGATTCAGACTTGGGTTCCCCACCTATGAAGTATATTTGTGCTCGACATATATGTTTTTTACAAATTATATTAGGGGCTTTCTGTAGCTTGGCCTCAACCAAAGAAGGTCTGGGGGAGCTCTTGGAATCCCCCTTATACTGAGCCTAAGGGTGCCCCAAAGTTCCCCAGCCTTTCTCCATGGCTAACCTACAGGTGGCCTAATCAGAGTTACACTGAATTTGTATTGTGCAAGTTCACAACACAATTCCAGTGTTTATTGATCGACAACCTCAAGGTCCACACACCAAAGGTTACATTTGTCCTAGTTTTTGTTATTTACAAAAAATGAGCAATATTATTTACTTATATACTTGTAGCGATATGTGACAATGTTGAGGACCTTATCATATAACTAAAGAGGAAAGTAAGCAGCAGAAAATCATTATGCATGTGTTAAGTGAAAAAAGAAATCGACCAAAAGCATAGCTGTCTTCATTATGCCTGTGTTTGACACCCTCACACTTCTGAACCATGAGATTTGAACACCAGAGAAAAGAGTTTACAGTGATGGGAGTCACCCACTATTAAAAACCGTCATTTGAATGATCAAAAGAACTGATTGAAACCTCCTTCAGGGTTGCCCGACCAATGGCCCATCCCACCACGTCCAGCCTATGACAACCTACTATGATGTAGGTGTATAGTATGCTAAGTGGCACAGGGGTGTGGGTGGTGTATGATGGATATGTGAATGTTGGTGGACAAGGCACATGTTCAAATACAGTCAAACAAACAAATATAGATATATGATTTTAATCCAATCTTGAATGATAATCATAAAACGGGTGCACCTGAACTGGCTAAGATTGTCAACGGTCCTCCCAACAGAGCAGCCATCCTGCCACCAGCACCCTGTGACCCACTCAGTAGGGCTATAGGCCCACCAAAGGGGAGATACCATATGATAGCCACACGAAGCCCCTGATCCCGACAGCCTGGAGATTTCATCCCCCTGAGATTACTCCAACCAGGGCCTGCCCAAGCTATCCTATCATTTGACCCCCACGGACCTGGGTCCACCAACAGTTACAGGCTTATCTAATACAGGCTTATCTAAACCCTTTAAAATATATAACCACCATAGCTCTCAGGCTACAGAGAAGGAAATCGCAATGCTAACAATGGGATTGCCCACATCTGCGGGTTTCTGGAATGACCAATCCAGGGGTCACCCAAGAGGAGAATGCATTTTGGCCAATATTTTAATCTCTGAACCGGCACTCTGGTCCCCTATTTTGGCTGTATTCTTTATGTAAGGTAGCCGTATTCTGCATTTGGCCTAAGTGTGTAATGGAGCCTTATTTTGCATTTGGCCTAATTGTGTAAGCTAGTCGTATTCCGCATTTAGCCTAATTGTGTAAGGAAGCCAAAATCTGCATTTGGCCTAATTGTGTAAGGGAGCCATATTCTGCATTTGGCACAATTGTGTAAGGTAGCAACATATTACATAAGGTGTTTCTAAAATCAATCACTCAACGTCTGTCTATGCATTTTAGGGCCGCCTCCCCTTTTAAATCTAGGCGTTTCCCTAATTGTGTTCAGATTACGGCTTTATACTCATTTTAGGCCCAGCTCTCCTTTTTTAATCTAGGTGATATGTAGCATTGCTTTTTGTACTTAGACGGAACCCAGGATCTAAATATTGTTGTTTGTACAGCTAATCAATTTTCTCACCTCGCACCCTGCACCTTTGTAATTTAGCAGAAGTGACATCACACTCCTGATGACATTGCAGGAAGTGATGTCACATGACTGTTGACCTGAATGGCAACAGTTCCTCTTTAACAATGATAACATCACCTGAAGAGGCGTGCAGGTGTAAAAGTAAAACACACAGAAATGTATAATGTTTTAAATACCAAATAGGTACTAAAGCAGATAATAATATTTTAGATACCAACCGCATTATAACAGGGTGCTGCCTTCATATGCCATGGATGGGGTCATGATATGATAGAGTTAGACCCAAAAGAATCAACCTAGGCAGAGGCACTGCCATAGATATTCCACGTCAGCATTGTACGCCTAGTTGCTTCCATACTATGCAAGTTATAGCTGCATGTCAGGTATTGTCATTATATGATAAGTAGAGCCCCTACAATGCTGCAATATTAAGGTATCAAAAAATCCAATAAATGCAAGTCACCAACTATGCAAAGCAGCACTAATATTTTGATTCATGATAATGATTTGTTATTTATATAGCGCTTTCACAAAAACAGTATATAAAGCACACATTTTAATACAATTACAATTCTAAATGAAGTTGGTACTCGTTTATCAACCTCGGAAGAATGAAAAACTGGGTTGGCCTTGTCAGGATTCCAACCTGCAACCTGCAGATCACACTTGGATAGCAGCAGCGATCACTCAAACCGCTGAGCTATTTTACCACTTTTCTATTAAAAATGCAATGCCACAATAAGAAAACAAGTCAAAACTGGCTGCACAATGTTGTCTAGTCACGTAACAACACTTATCCTGTTTGCTGTAGCCTTGATGATGTACAGTAAAAATGAATCCATGCCACAGTAAGACCTATCTAGATAGGTTGCACCAAAATGCCAATCTAACCACGTAATAACAGTTATCATGCTTACTTTATCAAAATATATAGCATGCCATAATAAGGAAAGGCTAGACTGGCTGGACCCAAATGTCAGGCTACACAGTAAATAACACTTATCATGCTTACTTTATTATAGATGCCCAGTAAAAATGTCATGCCACAGTAAGAAATGACTGGACTGGCTATACCAAAATTCCAGTCTAGCCACTAATACATATCATGCCTGCTGTATCATTTATTTATTTATTTTGCAATTTATATAGCGCTCCAAGCCCAAGGGCATCTAGGCGCTGTTCTTGTCAGTAAATGACGGTAAGGTTACATGGTTACAAGTAGGATGAGTTGTTATCACAGTAGGTAAGTTATTACATGGCATTGGCATTATTACTTGGTTGCAAGGTTAAGCAAGTTACATAAAGTTACATAGTTTCATCAAATACAATAATTACTGCATGGATGCAAAGTTAGACAGGTTACAAGGATACAAGGTTGCAGGGGAGAAAGACAACAGATACGGTGGTTGCTTAATTACTTATATACATCAGTTGGTACCCAAGAGAATGTGAGTCATTCATGACCTTTATGTATTAGATCGCATCTCTCCTGCCCTATCCTTCCCACTCTCCTCCACCAATCCCCAAAATCAACTCCTCGGCCAAGCATTACCACAATGTCCCTCTTCCTCCTCCCAGTACTTATGTATGTGGCAAGGTGATTCATAGTCAAGTACTGGGACGAGGAAAAGTGGGGCTAGGAGGAATACAAATTACTGGTGAGTAATCCAGGTATTTAACCAAAGCACACACATTCACACACCACTTGCTCATTTGCACATGCACTCATTTACCATTTGCTAACACAAGCATGACCAGCCACCCAAACATCATGCCCTCATTCATACATATGACATGATATATACACACGGACACTACATACCACACACACACACACACACACACACACACACACACACACACACACACTTTTTCATTAAAATAATAAAAGTCCTTGCCTTCCCGAATCCGTCCACTGCAGGCCTGACTTTGGCTCCCATGTTCCAGTATGCATGCACGGCCTGTCATGTGCAGCAGAGCACAGGAGCCATAGACATCCATGTCCTAGGAGGTAGAAGGGTGCTTTGATTTCGAAATTAAATAATTTTTGGGGCAGTCACTCTGACAGACTTCAAAAAGAAATTATTTCCACTATCGGAAACCAGAAAGGAAATAATTTTTCTTTGAAGTCCGAGTGACTTCAAAAAGAAATTTCTTTTTGAAATCTTGAGCCTTCCCCCAGGGGTCTCCTGGGGGCTGGCAGAGGTTGACCCCTAGCAATCCTCAAATGACATCCCTGGTTGTAACAAGGTTTCTGTAGATACCATGGTACAATTGAGCACATTTTTATCTTGGCCGCGTTGCTCCAAATGTTTGTGGTCACCAAAAAAATTCCCTTATATTTTGTATTTATTGATTTGAAAAATGCCTTTGATAGTGTAGACAGATATAGCCTTCGGGCAGTATTACATAAACTGGGGATTCCCCATGATTTAATCACTGCGGTTGTTACCCTCTGAAGTAAGAACGTGGCAAAGGTGCAGTACGGGCAGAAAAGGGAGTGTTCAGATAGCTGCGAAGTAGAGGATGGACTAAGGCAAGGCTATGTCCTTGCACCGTTACTCTATTCGCTCTACATTATTGTTCCGAGTCCTCCCTCAGGGTAAATACCGGGAAGACCCTCTTGATGGTTTGCAATGTTTTAGGAAAGATTTCCATTTATGTGTAATTTTCCCTCCAGTTGTGCACCCCTCAACATTTTGCTTTTATCTAACCATCCTGGCCTGACCTTTACCAGTGGAGCCCAGCCTTCTGCTGTACTCCACTGGGCTTTCGCTCATTTCATTAAGGGGAAACTGGCATTCCCTTCAGACTTTGTGTCCCTTAGTCTTTCACATTGTTGCCATTCCTTGGTAACTTTTTTTATCAGTGCACAATGTACCTTCCCTTACATTGCGCTAGGGTCACTTTTTCATTCTTAAAGCCCTACACAGTCTAGAAGGATTTTTGGTAAATGTGCACAGGACGGAACTTGTGGCAGCAGTTACTTTTTGAATCATTTTGACTCTTTTCAATGGTCCGAACTGCGTTTAAGCCGTTTGCCCCAGGACGGTAGCCATTGTCTAAAATGGCCATGCTATTAAGTCCTTTGTTCTGTCCTTTGGCCATTTTGTCCCTGAGCCTTCCCCAGGTCGAGCCATTAATATTAATAAACTTCAAGTCAAGTTCTTAATACCTCCTCTTTCAGGCTCATTCGTTATTCTTTTTACTACAGTCACACAGTTCCACTTAAATGACTTTGTTTTTAGTATCTCATAAATTTCACTGAGACAAGTATCTCCTGCCCCATAGTGATTCCCCGGTGGCCTCTTGGTTCTCCCATTCTCCTGTTACCTCTGTATCTGCAGAGGAACGCTATCGGGCTTGGCACTCGCTCAGGTTCTGTTCCACTGCTCCGGGTTTTCGTGCTTTCCCTTGTTGTCAGTGTCCCGTCATCGGTCCTCACTCTCGTTGCGACTGAGTGTGGTTGAAGGTCATCGGGCCTCGGGTCCCCTCTACTCGAAAATGCCAGATCTCCAGCGTTTCCCTCTGCTGCTTAGGCCTCTTCTGAAAGTCGTGGACTCCACGGATCTCCTCAGCTCTGCCTCCTCCAGGCGTCACATCGTCAGGGGGCTTCCCCTGCATACGCTCTTCTCTCTGCCACGGTGCTTCACCTCTCCTCGGTGTGCTCTCCTCGTTCAACCTCCTCATCTCTGTTAGATGTACGTATCTTCTTAAAGAGACAGATCCCCCTCCTTGGTCATAATGGGGTACGTTTTTTTGTCTTCAGCCAAATCTCTTGATTTTATAATGTTCTACATATCTGAAAGTCCCACATATGCTACAATGGCGTATGGTCAATGGCGCAGACAGGCTAAAAAACGTTTTACCTAGGTTGGAGACATCAATTTAATTATAAGTGATCTACTTCTTTTCGGTGGCGAGTATGGCAAATTGCTTAGTTGGAAGAGGAGCCTAGTGGTCCTTTTGATGCAGCAAACAAGTATGTTCCCCAAATGTTTCTGAGGTGTGATTCCAGTACAGAAAATGATGGCAAAAGGTGTATTCTCAAGTCACTGTTGACTGTTGGTATTTTTTCAAGGTTTTGAGCTCCCATGACTTTGATACCTCTCTTTTGCCTATCCTTTTCATCCAATGAATTTGGTCATGCAGGCACCAGACAGAAGGGTTGTTCCTCCGCTACCTCTGCAGTCTCTTTACTTCCCATTGTCTGAAACTGATCTCTATACATTGCCATAGAGACAGTCTAGTGAATATTAGAATACCGCTATGCACAGAGAACAAGGAACAGTCCATACCAGCCACATACGGATTGCAAGGGAAGTGTTGTTTATACCCAATAGCAGCACCTGTGAAGCAGGGGCTATATCAAATCATACTCCCAGATTCCAGTGTTAATTCACACCATGGAGCCTCCTCCCTCCCCACAGCAAAGTAGCGGCAACATATGAGGATCAGCAAAGGGAATACACTGTGAGGGCATCATAAAGCAAGACACAGACAACAGACTTGAAGTTCAAACAAAGGATATTTATTAACTCAAATGTCAGGATAGTTGAAGGCCTAACTTGTCCGAATGTATGTGATCACTGCGTCGCCCGTAACTGAGCCGATGAATGTTTCGACTCCAATTACAGCACGGTGCAGTGATCAGATAGATCACTTTTGCCCACATGCCCCGCAATACTCCAACCCCCAGACCCCACCCCACTTACCTGTACTGCGCCGCACTTCTGTGTATGCTGTCGACTGTTCTGTACCCCTGCAGCGTCAGTTCCACCCACTTACGTGGGGCAGTGTTCAAGCCGCTGGGTCCTTTTTCAAAAGGTTTTATTGTTTTCTTTCCTATCCCCTGCTTACTGTAATGGTAAGCAGGAGACAGCCCTGTAACCGCTGACTCCCGTTACTGTGACCAAGAAGAGTGGGGGACACCCGCGCAACCTTTGCTCCACTTGGGTACAGTAATGGGAGTCAGCATTTTCTACAATGCTGACAGCGCACGAAAAGCACAGTCAGCATTTTAGAGTCGCAGTGCTGGCCGATACCACTTGTCCTATGCTAAGGTGGGATTTCCCTACAAGCACCAATACTAAGAAAGGTCCGAGTCAAATAGTTCAACATAAAAATCTGTTTGTGTCCAAAACCTATGCTTGCCCTCACAACTAAATCAATACAATGTGTAGAGTGTAGGGATGTCAATAACCAAAGAAGCAGTGATTAAAATAAAGTTCTGAGCTTCTTCCAGCTTGTAGCTTTCTATCAACTCCCTTTCCCAAGTATAAAACAGTTCCACAAAAATGCTCAAGGTAATATAGCTTCAAACAATCCTTGGGGCTCCCTTCCCGAAGTTCTAAACAACATAGTTCAAAACACAAAAAGGGTCTTGAGGCTCCGTCCTCAAGACAACAAGGTTAGTACCTTAAGTCTCAGGGTTCCCTTCCCCAAGACTTGTATTTCATCATCACAAACAAGAGGGCATCTTGGCTGTTCTCTTTATTCTCTTGCCCCATCAAGTTTTATTTCCTTTCTTCATATAATAGGGTTAACTTCAAGATTTCATTTGATTCTCCTTTTCTCTGTATATTCATGCCATTTGTACATTTCAGTTAATTCAGAATTCAGCATGCAGTGGCTTGGCTTAGCTTGGAAGTTCAATTCACTTTGAAATTTAACATGCAGCGGTTTTGCTTAATTATACAATTTCATTCACTTCTGACTTCAACATGTGATAGGTTTGTCTAATATAATAACATGTGCCCTTTGGATGACATGTGTTTCGGCTATCTGCCTTTCTCATATCAAGGCAATTATATTTTTCTATCCATGTTAGACAAGCAATGTTTTTCTTTCATAAATCCTCGGTGGTCTCACTTATTCTTTTGGGTTAGATCCGAGTTGGTTTGCATTCGTAGTCATACGCGTCAGCTCTCGTCGAGTGCAATATGCCTTCGTATTTAATGATTTGCAATTACAGTGGTTATTAATGTATCCATTATACAAGACTAGATTGGGTTCAAGTGTTTTATTGTAATAATAGCCAGCTGCTTTGCTGTACGATTTACATTGAGATCAATTTTTACCAGCAGGGACAGTGCCCATCTCTTTACCAGTAAATAGAAGATACACAATCTTCTCCTGCACCATGATAGTGGGGGGAGGTGCAGCAAAGCCATGTCTTTCTGCACTCATCACCCACAAATCCATGCCCCTGCATGCAGTGCCTCATAGCAAACAACCAATCTTAAAGAAAAGCACTTTAATCTCAAAAACCAAATTACCACCAACCGGACCGCAAGAGCATTTGACAGAACCATGAATTTGTGACAAAAATAAATGTGTTTTCTTTTGACATTATGTCTCAAAATACATATTTTAATAAATGTGGCAAGTGCATTACTACAATTTCATTTTCATTCTGTGGTTAGCCCCCACTCTTAGCCTTGCACCACCTTGCCTCCATGACAATTTAGCCCAATGCCTTTGCAGCTATGAGCTTCAAAATGGCTGCAGAGAAAATATTCATTGTCATACAGAAACTGGAGTATACGTGGTTTGTAAGGTGATCATGCATATTTATCATTATTACAGACGTTGAGAGTTTATATGAACCATAGATGTGTGTAGACTCCTTTGCTGAGGTAGAAGCACCCCGGGATGGGGTAATTTGCAAGCCTAGAACATACAGTTTCGCGGTGGAGAGGACCGAAACCTTGTATCATGTTATGATGGTATGCTCTCTTTACCTTAAACAAAGAACTTTTTTTTGCATGTGAAAAGTCTAACATAGTCCACTTTACTGAGGCAAAGTAGAATGCAAGAAGGTTATTAAAAAGCTGATAATATTTCAATATGACTCATTGTCATTCATCAAATTCCACTGTTAGTGGCGGTGGGATCCTACCTAATGTTTGTTCTATCGGATATCCACATAAAAACCTTTATCGAACCACAGGACCATATGCTAAGTGCCAGCAACTTCCGCACTGGTGATTAACAAGGACTCGAACATTCATGCGACTCTATGTATGCCTGCGAATGAGGCAGAGCTCGATCGAAGGGCTCAATAACACTTTATTACTTATTCGCATAACGACAGCAATTAACTGTATCAATAATTTGTACCACACATAGGCATATAGGGCGCAAGATGATGATTGAAACGTTACATAATCCGTTGGTTGGCGAAGCTTGTTAATATTAGTACTGTGGGACTTGTCTTCATATATTTATAAGTAAGGCTCCTGGTTCATGGTATTTATTTTGCTGCCATTTCCGCATGTATCCATATTTATTTTTGTATTTTTCTACATTTATTTTTTTTATCATATGAAAACATCAATTGCAACCAGTATTTTTCTGCATTGACTCTAATTTAAAAAATGCATTTGTTAAAGCACACGTGCAGCCATATGGGACAGAAAGGCTAGCTCATTTTTTTCATAACAACACTGCTGCTGCCTTAACATTATCAGCTGTCAGCAATTTGAAGAAATGTAATGCTATTTTTATACAACGTTTACACTCTCCATGCTGCCAGTCTGCAATGGGATTAGACTGCTATATATATGAGGGACTTCATAGCGAACCAGACAGAAAGACGTGTTTTTCCGCTTTTTCCCCGTTTTTATAAATAAATACTGACAGAAAGCAGATTGATTTCCGTCTGTATCTCTGTGTAAAAATCAGTAAAAACAGAAAACTGGAAGCCTTAATTATAAGACACCTGGGTGCTCTGCTTAGACTTATTTGTGCCCGCTATGGCATCATTCACAGACGCTTTTTTGTATAATGGCACAACCGCCTGGGGAAACGCTCTGTGAATAGGGCCCTTAATGTCCAACCTCTAGGTAATCCGGTCTTTGTGGCTGTCACTTAATGCTTGTTTTGTCCACAGAGACATTCCAGGCGTTTTCATGACGGTAACCAATTGCTGTAATGTGTTCTTTATCACCCTTTGTGTGACTCTTTTTCTTACTCCTAGCTGCTGTGTAAATCCGGTCTTCAAAAGTAATAAATACTGCACACTTCCTGGTTCCTGACTAGGAAGCGGAAGCGTTTTACCTCACATTCTCTTTATTCGGCACAAACTGTGCAAAAAGGGACGTGGAAATTGCAGTTTATCATTGAAAATGAGGTGGGGAGGAGGGGAATTGGCTCAGATAAGGCAAGTGCAACAACACCAGTCAGTATGTGCTTTACAGCATAGTACTTAGTAAGCACAATACCCGAGTGCTTAATAGTCATAGATAACACCAAGGTACGAGAGAGGATGCGGTCAAGTGGAAGTGACTAGGATGGCTATACGGCGAGGAGAGGAGGAGCGCGTGTGAGGAAAGGGAGGAAACCGTATCACGAAACAGGGATGAAAGCAATTTTTTAAAGAGAAATATTTTGAGTATTTTCCTGAAAACAAGGCGGTTCTCCATCGAGCGTAGGGCCTGAAGGAGAGCGTTCCAGGTGAGGGCACCTGAAGAGTCCCGTTTTTTCCTCGTAGGAGCCATCGCCAGAGACCTGGTAGCAGAGGATCTGCTTAGGTAGCATCACTCTTTCAGCTAACCTGCTTGGACTAGCAAATCTTAGGTTACGTTTTTTCATCCCTAGCGATATCATGCACTTCAACTTCATTTCATGTGGAAGCCATCTTGCCGGGGTAGGATTTTGTGAGGTCTCTCTTTGCCTCAGAAATTGAATATAAATGAAATAGAAGACATTAAAATCAGGTGATCTCAATGTACAAGAACTACTGCTGACAGTGATTTTCAAATGATGAAAACAACAATAGCCATAAAATCACAATTGAATCCTGAGCATCACAACCTGCACTTAAATTGGGGGCCTTGGTCACTGTGATTTGGAATGTTTTCAAATGTTAAAATACTGACACATTTAGAACACATATATTTATAAAATGTTATTATACTGTAGTCAAATTGAAATGAGTGTCTCATTTGTGTGATTTCCTATGTGCGCCGTGTAAAGACCGGTAGGGGGTGTCTGTACTTCCGCTCTCTATATGGTAGAGGAGAGGCACAGTGGACCCCAGCCAAGATTCTCTATTTAGCAGCAATGGACGAGCAATTAAGGCCTAGCTTCTCAGGAGGTGATGCAGGCTGGTTCTTAAGTACAGTGTAGTCCCCGAACCCCCACAAAGGAATGTCCACAAACTGTATTACTGAAAACACAGTCTTTATATAATCAATATTCAAAGGTATGTACACGATCACAATAACGCACTTTGTACTTGGAAGTCAATAATGATAAATATATACACGTCTAGAGTGGTACCACTAATGTTATCGAACCTCATTAAAGTGCATCAACTGTACGGTTAAAATGTCACACAGATCAATAACGAGTAAACCAGCAATAGAGATAGGCAGGAACGAAAGATGGTTAAAACAATAGGCAGGATACTGGCCCCTACCTCTAGGCGCAGTTCTGTGTGGAGATCCCCCCACCTGGGCAACCTGTAAATAAAGATATATAACACAAGCCCAGTCCATATGTTCAATAGTCTCACTTCTTCCTATTAAGGTTTTACCCCCCAATCTACGTGGTGGAGTAGAGTTCTCCGACGATGCACCGACCGATCCTTCTTGAGTGCCTCCCTTTCAGGCGGGAGCCACGGATCATCGAGGGGTGTCGGGGAACTTGACGTTCGGTGTCGGGGAATCGACGGCCCTTCTTGAGTGCCCTCCCTTTAAGGCAGGAGTCACGGGTCGTCGAACGTCCGACGGTGAACAGGATGAACTATGGCAGGGAAGTGGCCGCTTCGTTCCTAGCGGTGCTCGTCGACGACAGAGCGTTGGCGTCCTCCAAGGAAGAGGCGTGCGGGGCACCTCGATGACAATAGTTCTGGAACGCAAAGATATGATGAAGAACTGTGGCCCAGCAAGGGCGTTGAGTCGTCGGCGTCTCTGCGGTCTGTAGGTGGCGGGAAACCCACTGGTGGATACTCCTCGGCGCGTTGACGGTCGGGCCTTCTCCAGCGGGAGACAAGCGGGTGACGATGCAGACGAGAGCTTCCGATGATCAATTGAAGTTCTTATGCAAACGGGAGCACAGCAGCTCCGGTTGGAGACGGCGGTCGTCGACAGTGGCGGACAACAGTCCGGGTGCTTCTCCTTGGAGTTCCGCAGCAGGCCCTGTATCGGGTCGGCAGCCTGTCGATGGTCTGTCTACCAGGGAGCGTTGGCAAAGATCAGCTGTGCACGATGGTCCCTCGTAGCTCGGGAAGAGGGCGCCTTACCAGGTCCTCTCTGGGTCAGTCCTTGGAGGCACAGCAGCTTTCAGATTGTGAAGGAGAGCAGCAGCAATTCTTTTTGTCCAGCAGGGCTTCAAGGTCAAGCGTCAGTTAATCCAGTTACTCGTTGTAGTGGACTTCAGCTTCTGAACACGATTCCTAGCAGTGAGAGGTCCCCAGATATACTGTTGATCTCCCATTCATTCCGCTGGGTCACACTCAAGCATCCAATCACGACTACGGGCATTCATGCAGGCAGGCAGCCAATCAGGCACACGAGGTATTCAGGCCATTCACTTCTCTCCAGACACTCACAACAAGTTATGTGTACTGGGACAAGTACCGAGCCATTCAACACTCCACGCTGCATTCATACCGGTTTCGGGCAGGGTTGTCTCGGTCATTGTGTCAACCACCAGATACTAGACACCCACAACACAGAATGCATATTCGTCACACACTCTATTCACCCAGGTCCCACCCACAGGAGGTACCCACAACATACATCACCGGGAAGGCTCCAGCTAGTCTGACTGGGCCTTCACAACAACACCATATATGGCACTTCCATCCAACCGCCAGTCAGGGGGAAGGGACAGAGTCAGGGCTTCCCAGGACTTTGGGAAAACAAGGTAATGGGTAATAGAAAGCAAGAGGCCACCGGGGCCATCTTGTTTTCCATCAGGAATCAACTGATCCCAATGGCAGGGCCGGGATATCCCAAAATGGAGGATACTCTGCGCACCTGTCAAATTTAGCATGGAGCTGCCACCAGCCCATACCCTGCTCTGTGGGCCACCCACAGGTGCCCAAAAACATACACTAGGGGCACAGGGTTGTACCCCCACCCATGGGTGCCATAAGGGTATCCCACGGGTCCGTTCACCAAACCAAAAGAAAGAGAGCTGCACCGCCAGGAGTCCCACATGAACTCCTGCGCGGAAAACACGACAGAACACACAATAAAAAACAGAAAAGGACAAGGATACGGAGGCCCTGTCCCTCCGATGCATTTCCAGCATCACAGTCGCCCCCCCAGACTGAGGTGGAGGGTGCCTAATCTCCGACGGGATAGACACCCTCATCCAGACGGTCAACATACCTTATGGAAAGGCCATCTGCATTATTGTGACTCTTCCCTGGTCTGTGCTCTATGGTGAAGTCTAGCCCTTGCAGGCTAATGGACCACCTGAGCAGTTTCGGGTTCTCATCCTTCATCTGCATAAGCCACTTTAAGGGCTTATGATCCGTTTGGACCTTGAAGGTAGACCCACGTAAGGTAGGGCCTAAAACGCCTAAGGCTCCAAACTATACTAAAACACTCCTTTTCAACAGTAGCCCACCTAAGTTCTCTACCCTTGAGTTGTCTACCGATGAATATGTATGATAGGATGTTCTCTCCCTTTGTCATCTAACTGGGACAAGACAGCTCCAATTCCGGTGTCGCAGGCATCCGTCTGGACGATAAAGGGTCGGCTGTAGTCAGGCGCACACAACACGGGTGCCCGACACAGACTTTCTTTCAAGCCTTTAAAGGCCCTCTGACAGTCTTCAGTCCAATTGACCTTCCTAGGCTGCTTGGGTGAAGTCAGAGCTGTCAGTGGTGCAGCTATGGTTCAATAGTCCGCCATGAAATTGCGATAGTACCCCGTGAGACCCAAAAAGGCTCTCACCTGGGTTTGAGTAGTGGGAGTCTCCCAGTCCTGTACATCCTGTACCTTACTGGGGAGAGGTTGGATTTGACCCCCTCCTACCTCATGACCAAGATACGTGACTTTCCCCTGAGCTATCTGGCACTTGGTGGCCTTGATAGTGAGGTTAGCCATCTTTAAGGCCTGCAACACTCTACCCAGATGTGTCAAGTGCTCTTCCCAAGTGGAACTGAAGACGGCAATGTCGTCTAAATAAGCCACACAAAAGGCTTCCAGCCCACTGAGAGCATGATTGACCAATCTCTGGAAGGTGGCAGGGGCATTCTTCAACCCAAAAGGCATGACCCTAAACTGGTAGAGTCCCTCTGGTGTAGAGAACGCTGTCTTTTCCTTGACATGGTCCGTCAGAGCTATTTGCCAATAGCCTGAGGTGAGGTCAAAGGTGCTCACAAATTTGGCAGCACCTATGGTGTCCACGAGCTCATCAGCCCTGGGCAATGGGTGCGCGTCAGTTTTGGTGACGGCATTGACTCCTCGGTAGTCCACACAAAACCTCCAATCCATGGTACCGGCCTGGGAACTTGCCTTGGGGACAAGGACCACTGGACTGGACCAGGGACTGGTTGAGGGTTCAATAACACCCAGATCCAACATCTTGGCGACCTCAGCCTGGATGTGGTTCTTAACCGTATCTGACATTCGGTAGCTCCTGCTCTTGACAGGCACGCTGTCACCAGTGTCAATCTCGTGCTTACACCACGGTGTAAGGCCTGGCGTCAGCGAAAACAGAGAGGCATACTGCTGGAGCAAAGTCCTGCAGGCCCTCTGCTGCTCGGTTATCAAATCTGGAGAGAGCTGTACTCCCTCCACTGAGCCATCCTGAGGGTTGCTATGCAGCAAATCAGGAAGGGGCTCACTCTCATCCTCTTCTTGCTCTGAAGCCAGCAAGAGACATGAGACTTCTGCTCGCCTGTGGAACGGCTTGAGCCTATTAACATGGAACACTTGAGGGGCTACCCCTGTGATTCCCATGTCAACCAGATAATTGACCTTGCCCATCTTGGAGACTATCCGGAAGGGTCCAGTCCATTTATCTGCCAATGCCCGAGGCTTGGTAGGCTCCATCACGAGGACCTCCTGTCCCGGAGTCCACTCCACTTGCGATGCTTTAAGGTCATGCCAGTATTTGTTCAATTACTGGCTGGCCTTGAGATTCGCCGTTGCTTGTCCCATCATCTGTGTCATCCTCCGTCTGAGGCCTAACACATAGTCCCCCACTTGCTTGGCGGGACCGGGAGGGTCCAAGCCTTCTCTGATCAAGGCGAGGGGCCCCCTCACGGGATGTCCAAAGAGCAACTCAAAGGGGCTGAAACCAACACCCTCTTGAGGTACCTCCCTGTAAGAAAACAGCAGGCATGGCAGGAGGAGATCCCATTTCCTCCTTAGGGGCTCTTCCAAAGCACCTAGCATGCCCTTGAGAGTTTTATTAAACCTCTTAACCAGACCATTGGTCTGGGGGGGTAAGAGGTGGAGAACTTGTAGGTTACCCCACACTCTTTCCACATGGTTTTCATGTAACTAGACATGAAGTTGGATCCTCGGTCAGAGACAACCTCCTTGGGGAATCCAACTCGGGTGAAAATGCCCAGGAGGGCCCGGGCAACCATCTTGGCAGTAACAGTCCGAAGGGGTATAGCCTCAGGGTACCTGGTGGCATGATCTACCAAAACCAGGATGAACCGATGTCCACCTGACATGGGAGGGTCAAGGGGACCGACGATGTCGATGCCCACCCTCTCAAACGGTGTGCCAACCACTGGCAATGGCTGCCGTGGGGCAATGACACTGCCTGCAGTCTTGCCAGACAACTGACAAGTTGGGCAGGTCCTGCAGTGGGACTCCACTTCTACTCCCATCCGGGGCCAGTAGAAATGGGCAGAGAGCCTCTGCTTAGTCTTCTTGGTACCAAGATGACCAGCCAAGGGCACCTCATGTGCCAACTGCAGTAGGAAGGGCCTGAAAACCTGGGGTACCATCAACCTCTTGAGGGCACCAGGTTCAGGCTTAGTGGGCTCAGTAACAAGGAGCTCACCCTCCCAATAAATCTGGAAAGTCCTAGGCACTTCGCCTTGTGCCTGGGACAGGGCCTGTTTCCTCAGACCCTGGAGAGAGGGACACTCTCTCTGTCCTTTTACAGAAGTCTGCCCGGGAGGGTCCCCCTTCAGCTAACAAGCATTGAAGATCGGGATGATCATCCGGGTTGAGAACCTCTCCCACAGGAGAGTCTTCTGGCTCTTCTCCCACAGGAGTTGAGATGGGGTTTACCACTGGACCCAGCCCGTCCGGAGCATGGATCCCAATGGGTGCTGTAGGAACAGCAGGAAGAGAAGGGGCTCCCTCCATAGAGGTGGCCTTCTTGCTCTTCCTTCGTCGTGCCTTAGGCCGCGCCTTCGGCTCGGGTACCTGACTTACAGCCAGACCCGGTGTCACCTGTGACCTAGTGACCGCAGCAGCAGCCATGGGAAGACCATCCGCGATCAATCCCAACTCGACTAGATCGTTACCTAACAGAATGTTAGCAGGGACGTTGTCCTGAACCAGGACAGGAAGCTTTGCTGTCTTGTCTCCAATTACGAGTGTGACTCGGGCTACAGGCGATAATTTGGGAGGCCCACCAGCTAACCTGGTGGTTCTCAGAGGAGCATCTACATAGTCCTCTGGATTGAGCAGGGTCCTGCCCACCACTGTCATGCTTGCCCCAGTGTCTCTCAAACCAGTAGAAGGCTCCATTCAGGAGGACACTTCTCAAAAATCTACGGGTGTTCTGTGGGATAGTCGCCAGTACTTCTGCGTACTGGTCCCAGGCCCCAAGGGAGACTAAGGAAATCTCTACGGGAGCACCAAAAGTGATCCCGGTAGAGGAGGGGAGGGCTGTGGCCTTCACCTCAGACATGGGGTAAGGGTAGGTCAGGCTGACAGCCTGTACTCCAAGTGCCTTACCTTTACACTTGGAGTCACCCCTTTTGTGATCCAGAGCCCCACAGTCCCAACAAGTGCCGGGAGTGCGGGGTACGGTACTGGAACCACCGGGAGCCTGCTTTGCAGCAGGTGGACCACACTCTTATTCCCACCCACAGATGACTTATCCCCACTAGATTTTTGAGTCTTAGGAGAGGAGGGTTTAGGTTTATTCGACTGTGACTGCTTTTGGGACTCCTCAGCTTTCTGAGAGGCACCCTTTTCTTTGTCCTTGTCCTTCCCACTGGAGTCCTTAGGCGACACCCGGTGGGAGACCCACTTGTCAGCCAACCTAGCCAGCTTAAAGGGATCCAAAATGTTCTGGTCAGCAACATACTGACGCAGCTCTGGTGAACAGGCTTCAGAAAAATGCTCAAAAAACAATAGGTGGGACAATTCAACAAATGTTTTCACCTTGTAACCGTCAATTCACCCCATCATATTCATGTGCGCAGCGCTCACCCAGTCGACCCAAGACACATTCTCTCTTTTCTTAAAATCCCTGAACCTCTGAAGGTATTGGGTAGGTGTCTTGCCAAACTTGGCAATCAAAGCAGATTTCATTCACTCATACTGACCCCGTTCTTCCACACTCAGCTTCAGAATACAGTCATATCCAGTTTGAGGCACTCTGCTTAGCAAACACTTAGCCCAATCTCTTTTGTCAACATCATGAATTGCACAAGCCATTTCAAATGCTTCAATCCATAGGAGGATATCAGAAACCCCCAGAAAACACACCAACCAAATCCTTCATGAATTTAGTGGCTGGGGACCTGACACTCTCACTGGGTTTCGCTGAAGTCTCCACTCGAGCTTTCTCTAGCTGGATTCTCTGACATTCGGTGTCCTTGTCTTTGAGTTCAAGATCCCTATTCTTGAGTTCCACTTGTTGCGCCAGCTCCTCTTTCTTAAGCTCAGCATCTATTTCCAACTTGCGATATTCAAAGGCCAATTTCATCCTTAATAACTCAAGTTCCAAAGAATTGCTGGGGTTCCGAACAGAGGCAGCAGGAATGGCGGCATTCCGAGAAACAGATTCATTAGAAGCCCCAGGGGCAGAGTCCTCATTGGTTGCATTCCCCCCCTCATCAAGAGTTTCACCATCGGTCTGGTAATCCACCAGGGCAGCTATCAGCTCAGCCCTAGACTTATCCACAAAGTCTAACTCCCTGGCTTCACAAGCACTCTGGAGAGCCTCTAAGCTCATCCGAGTCAATTTAGCATTCGCAATAGACTCCATTGCTTGTAATGCAGTTATTTTGTACACACCCAAACCTTAATCGAATAAAGTGCGGATATTTTGTAAGTGGCACGGTTATACACTGAGTCTTAAAACCATAAGCATCCCACCTCTGCCATCTGTATGAAGACCGGTAGGGGGTGTCTGTACTTCCGCTCTCTATATGGTAGAGGAGAGGCACAGCGGACCCCAGCCAAGATTCTCTATTTGGTAGCAATGGACGAGCAATCAAGGCCTAGCTTCTCAGGAGGTGATGCAGGCTGGTTCTTAAGTACAGTGTAGTCCCCGAACCCCCACAAAGGAATGTCCACACACTGTATTACTGAAAACACAGTCTTTATATAATTAATATTCAAAGGTATGTACACGATCACAATAACGCACTTTGTACTTGGAAGTCAATAATGATAGATATATACACGTCTAGAGTGGTACCACTAATGTTATCGAACCTCATTAAAGTGCATCAACTGTACGGTTAAAATGTCACACAGATCAATAACGAGTAAACCAGCAATAGAGATAGGCAGGAACGAAAGATGGTTAAAACAATAGGCAGGATACTGGCCCCTACCTCTAGGCGCAGTTCTGTGTGGAGATCCCCCCACCTGGGCAACTTGTAAATAAAGATATATAACACAAGCCCAGTCCATATGTTCAATAGTCTCACTTCTTCCTATTAAGGTTTTACCCCCCCCCAATGTACCTGGTGGAGTAGAGTTCTCCGACGATGCACCGACCGATCCTTCTTGAGTGCCTCCCTTTCAGGCGGGAGCCACGGATCGTCGAGGGGTGTCGGGGAACTTGGCGTTTGGTGTCGGGGAATCGACGGCCCTTCTTGAGGGCCCTCCCTTTAAGGCAGGAGTCACGGGTCATCGAACGTCCGACGGTGAACAGGGTGAACTATGGCAGAGCATTGGCGTCCTGCAAGGAAGAGGCGTGCGGGGTACCTCGATGACAATAGTTCTGGACCGCAAAGAGATGATGAAGAACTGTGGCCCAGCAAGGGCATCGAGTCGTCGGCGTCTCTGCGGTCTGTAGGTGGCGGGAAACCCACCGGTGGATACACCTCGGCGCGTCGACGGTCGGGCCTTCTCCAGCGGGAGACAAGCGGGTGACGATGCAGACGAGAGCGTCCGATGATCAATTGAAGTTCTTAGGCAAACGGGAGCACAGCGGCTCCGGTCGGCGACGGCGGTCGTCGACAGTGGCGGACAACAGTCCGGGTGCTTCTCCTTGGAGTTCCGCAGCAGTCCCTGTATCCGGTTGGCAGCCTGTCGAAGGTCTGTCTACCAGGGAGCGTTGGCAAAGATCAGCTGTGCACGATGGTCCCTCGTAGCTCGGGAAGAGGGCGCCTTACCAGGTCCTCTCTGGGTCAGTCCTTGGAGGCACAGCAGCTTTCAGATTGTGAAGGAGAGCAGCAGCAATTCTTCTCATCCAGCAGGGCTTCAAGGTCAAGCGTCAGTTAATCCAGTTACTCATCGTAGTGGACTTCAGCTTCTGAACACGATTCCTAGCAGTGAGAGGTCCCCAGATATACTGTTGATCTCCCATTCATTCCGCTGGGTCACACTCAAGCATCCAATTACGACTACGGGCATTCATGCAGGCAGCCAATCAGGCACACGAGATATTCAGGCCATTCACTTCTCTCCAGACACTCACAACAAGTTATGTGTATTGGGACAAGTACCGAGCCATTCAACACTCCATGCTGCATTCATACCGGTTTCGGGCAGGGTTGTCTCGGTCATTGTGTCAACCACCAGATACTAGACACCCACAACACAGAATGCATATTCGTCACACACTCTATTCACCCAGGTCCCACCCACAGGAGGTACCCACAACATACATCACCGGGAAGGCTCCAGCTAGTCTGACTGGGCCTTCACAACAACACCATATATGGCACTTCCATCCAACCGCCAGTCAGGGGGAAGGGACAGAGTCAGGGCTTCCCGGGACTTTGGGAAAACAAGGTAATGGGTAATAGAAAGCAAGAGGCCACCGGGGCCATCTTGTTTTCCATCAGGAATCAACTGATCCCAATGGCAGGGCCAGGGTATCCCAAAATGGAGGATACTCCGCACACCTGTCAAATTCAGCATGGAGCTGCCACCAGCCCATACCCTGCTCTGTGGGCCACCCACAGGTGCCCAAAAACATACACTAGGGGCACAGGCTTGTACCCCCACCCATGGGTGCCATAAGGGTATCCCACGGGACCGTTCACCAAACCAAATGAAAGAGAGCTGCACCGCCAGGAGTCCCACATGAACTCCTGCGCGGAAAACACGACAGAACACACGGTAAAAAGCAGTAAAGGACAAGGATACGGAGGCCCTGTCCCTCCGATGCATTTCCAGCACCACACGCCCTCCATCTTGTTTGTGGGCCGTTTGTGCGACTTTTTATCTGCACCCTTGTTTGTGAGCTTGTACCTGTGCACTCAGATTTAGATAATGCTTCCTGTGAGCTTATTGCATGTTGACAATTAAGAGTGCAGAATTCAGAGAAAGGTGGCATCGTCATTGACAATATGCAGGTTCATATAAGGAGTGTAACAGGCAATGAGTTAAGTGGGAGGAAGAATTGAGGGGGGGCTCAGTTAAGGGGTGTGACCTAAGTACAGGTGGGTAGGGTGGCAGGGGGCTGGCTGCAAGGCAGTGGGGGCCACGCAGAAGAGTCAGGCACAGTGGTATTATCCTTTTGGTGCACTTGTATCTTCATTTTGTTTCTTATTCAAAGGCTTCAACCACCTCCCCACCCCAAGAAAGCCTGCCTGTGATTAAATAACAAAAGGAATACTAGCAGTGTGTACCGCCTTTCCTTCTTTCTTCGTGAGAAACTCCAATCCCCTCAGGCAGCCCTTTAGCTCAACTTAGCTGCTTGGTTGAAGAGCTGCCTGTAAGCTCGCTGCCTCTGATTAAGAAACAAAAGGAGGGGCAGAGGCACTGCTATCACACTTTCTGGTGACCTCGCCTCTGCTTTTTTTCTAATTAGAAGCATTGACACCCGCAGGTAGCCGCTTAACCATGTGACACTTTGATTGAAGGGGTTTCTAGCGGGGTTGGTGCTTCTAGGGCTAGTCAAGGGAAGGCCCTGCAAAGCCCTGGCTTTGAAGCACTTTTTGGAGATTGCCAGGGCTGCGCCATAGCTAGCCCCTGCCCACTTAAAGCCTGGGTAACAGGGAAAGCCATGTGCTGTAAGAGAAGCAATAACAAAACACTACTTTTCCTTTGACATTGGGCACATGGTTTAAACTGGGAGAACTAAGTCAGAAGATAAATCCCCAAAAAACTAAATTAAACTCAACCAATACTGCATGTGTGGAAAGGTAATTCTGCTGATAACGGACCTAGTTTAGAATGGACAAAATATGGTATTAAATGGCAGACAGAATTTTACTGCAAAATGTACAGTATGTTACCCTATATTCACGACTGTACGGCAACATTTACTGCATGTCATCCTGTATTTTGCTACGAGTATACTGTGCAATTTTCAGTAACACCGTGGCTACCTTTTCTTTGACCACTTTTTTTAGTTGATAATTTAATTTTCATATGTTACATAAACACAACAAGCTATTTCACAAATCACAGATCATCTAAATATTAAATGTAAAAATATGAACAATGCAAATCACAAAGATTGTTCACCCCCCAACCAATCAAAAACTCAAAACACGCAAGAGAGCTATGGAACCAACACACAAAACCACACACACATAGACAACCAACAATCCAAGCTACCCCAACCCCCAATCCTGTTGATACTTATAATCAGTCAACCAAACTAACCATACATCTCATTAAAAGATGCCCACAATTCAAGATACTTTTCAGTCCTATCCTACCTGGAAAAAAACCTTCGCAAACTAGACAAAAACCGCAACTCGTACACCCGATCCTCCACCTGTGGTTTCTTCTGTGTCATCCAAACCCTCATTATATGGTTAACAGCCACTATTAGCGGCTTACCTATCCAGCGTCAATTTTCACGAGCCACCGCACACCTATTTGCCTTCGACAGCAATGCAGACGACAATGGCAGATTAGTAAATGGCACACCCATAATCAAATCCAACCTTTACAAGACATCTTTCCGAAATGGTTACACCCTCGTACGCTCCCACAATGCATGCCACAAGGTCCCTGGCTCCGTACCACAACCCCAACACAAATCATTATCTAACAAACCCAATGTATGCATGCGCAAAGGTGTGCAATAGAAGCGCCCCAGTATATTTGATGGATCAATCTCAGGTTCAGGTCCAGCTTCGTCATGAACCCTGCCCTCAATATCAATTCCCAATGGTCAGGCGTAATATTGCACCTCAATTCCGCTTCTGCCGTAATCCATCCCAGCGTTGAGCATATGCTGGTTTAAAAGGCATCAATTTAAGGAATGTAGAAACCATGTGCGGGGGGATTGTCAAATATATGACATAATCCTACCCTGTTCTCACATGGGGATTCCAGCAGCCCCAAGTTACGCACCAGCAACCTATTAAGACTCTAAACCTGCCCTGTTCCCGTTTCCCCACGTGAAATCTGCATCGCAATGCAGCAAAGCTCAGCAAATTCTCATTCCGCAAAACATCACCAATCCTTAGCACCCCCTTCTGGACCCAAGTCCTCCAATTCAACAATTGATTATCAAGCTGTAATGTTGGATTGTGCCACAGTGAAGCCCCATAATCGAGCCGCCAATCCTGCCCATTTTCCTCAAACCGAGAAACAAGTGCCACACGAGTAGCCTCAATAAAGGGTAAGCCATTGCACGCAGATGGCCTCTTCCGCAAAGAATACAAGTTGTCTAAAGAATAGGATAGCATTTCCACCCAACCTGGCACCACGCTCCCCTCTGGCATAAAATAATAAGCTGACTTCTTCAGTAGAAGACGCTTCTGAAAATTCTCCAGATCAGGATAGCCAAGCCCACCCTCATCAATACCACGTACATCATAAACCTAGGACCACTTTGTACCTAATTCTCACGGAGGCCCGCATTGTTCTTGGTTTCGTTGGAACTTCAATGTTGCACCGCATTGCTCAGAGATGAAGCAATGTGTCTGAATTCTGCTACAGAAATATACCAGCCTCGTTGTAAATTGAGCCGATGCAGAGAAAAAAATCACAAAAAGACTGTACCCATTTCCAACCAACCAGCTCAATTGCGAAGGAAACCATACCCAGTGCTGGAAGCCCACGGGGAGACCAGATGGCAGACCAACTTCTTTCCCGTGGACTGTGACCGCATTTACTGCATGGCAGACACCACAACCCAGAATCAAACTTTGGTCCCATGCCTTTTACTGCTGCATTCAACAAACCAAAATAATCTTGGTGAATGAGGTAGATTCTGCGAATGCCGTAGCAGTTTTCCCCATTCACTCCGATTCTTTGGGCTCTAAAAATCAGCCCATACAAGTTAACCGCAGGTCACAAATTCAAACCCTGACCAATGTCCAATTTAGCCGTTCATCCTTCCGTAGTGAATAAAATGAGTACCAATGATGCTGGTTATTAAGAAGTGTGTTGTGTGTGCTTGGCATATAAAAGGCCATTGTTATTATTCGTAATTCTATAATCATACATTGAATGGTTCAGGTTTGGTGACTTTCATGATGTTCCCTTCTAGAGTAAGGAATGGCCTTTTGATAGCAGAAATTGGCAAGTCTTCAGGCCATAATGTGCGAGTCCATTCATTTGATGTCAATGCCTCATTTGCAATGACGCAGTTCATATCAATCAGAGCATTATTCATGTGTTTGGTTTCAAAATGAGGCAAGGCCCAGTGCGGATGTGTTGCTCCTCGGAGCCGGTGTCCCCTTCCAGACCCGTCTCTCGCCAGGCTCTGGGAATGCTTCCTCGGGCTTTCTGTCAGTGGAAGGCCCAGTGCGGATGTGTTGCTCCTCGGAGCCGGTGTCCCCTTCCAGACCCGTCTCTCGCCAGGCTCTGGGAATGCTTCCTCGGGCTTTCTGTCAGTGGAAGGCCCAGTGCGGATGTGTTGCTCCTCGGAGCCGGTGTCCCCTTCCAGACCCGTCTCTCGCCAGGCTCTGGGAATGCTTCCTCGGGCTTTCTGTCAGTGGAAGGCCCAGTGCGGATGTGTTGCTCCTCGGAGCCGGTGTCCCCTTCCAGACCCGTCTCTCGCCAGGCTCTGGGAATGCTTCCTCGGGCTTTCTGTCAGTGGAAGGCCCAGTGCGGATGTGTTGCTCCTCGGAGCCGGTGTCCCCTTCCAGACCCGTCTCTCGCCAGGCTCTGGGAATGCTTCCTCGGGCTTTCTGTCAGTGGAAGGCCCAGTGCGGATGTGTTGCTCCTCGGAGCCGGTGTCCCCTTCCAGACCCGTCTCTCGCCAGGCTCTGGGAATGCTTCCTCGGGCTTTCTGTCAGTGGAAGGCCCAGTGCGGATGTGTTGCTCCTCGGAGCCGGTGTCCCCTTCCAGTCCCGTCTCTCGCCAGGCTCTGGGAATGCTTCCTCGGGCTTTCTGTCAGTGGAAGGCCCAGTGGCACCCATCACACGGTTCTATTGAATTACTGCCACCGACTGGATGAGCATCTGTTCGAAATCCAAGGTGGGCCTGCAGAAGCACAGGAGGTTCACCTCGGGTGGCACTGCGCCTAGAATGGCTATTGATCTCTGGTGTTCCCATTAGAATAAATTCAACAGGCACTCTGTGTGGTAGCCAGTGATTTGACCACCCTATTTTTTTTATTTGGTTTATTATAAACCTTTAATATGATATTCATCTCACCAATTTTTACTCATCACATTTCAGTTACTTATTTTCATTTATTAGCACGACAGAAAATGAAGATTTATATCTCATAACTTTGATTTCATGCTGCTTTCAGTCTCTGCTAATCGTTTTACGATTTCGTCCATAAATATTTTTACTGCGCTATACTCGACAAGCATGTTTTTCAGTGCAGAATATACAGCGTTAAGAATCGCCGATTTTATTTTTTTTAACACAGATTGTTTGGGGAAGGCTTTAATGGTTTGCCAGGGGGTAAATAGGAGCTAATGGGGTTTTCTCCTACATTTTGAAGACAAAATGCAATAAAAAAAATCTGCGGCAAAAAACATGGAACCCTCTCTATGTGTGTGTCAGACGTCATGGATCCTGAACACTCTCTTTCCTAATTCGGAAACCATTTTGCATTTTCAATAAAAAAGCAACATGGCGTCATGGCGTCCCAAGACTGTGTGGATCCATGGTTTCCCCTCTCGTCAATAAGGGTCCCAGAAGGCAGTGAACAGCCACCTGCCTTCACGTGCGGTTAGCTAGGCCTCTGCGAGCTCAGAGCCTAGTGGCAAGACAGGAATGCGAGAGGGATTTCCTGCAGGCAGTCGGGTGCTGACTTCTGGCACTGCTGTTGGCACTATTAAGGGATACACAGGTAAGTCTCTTTTGCTCTTGGTTTTCCGGCTCTTCGTGCCTTCCTTGTGGTACCCAGAGCATGCATTCTTCTGTGTAAGGAATTCTTGATTGTTGTTGTAATGTCACCGTACCCCTACCACCCCCCCCCGCGTCCCCAGTGGCCCAATGTCTATGATGCTTACCCCAGGTTATTTATTTTAACCTATGTATCTGTCTCATTACACCCAACATGGAGAAAGCAATAGAGGAATGGTGGTCTTTATTGACCTATGCACCTCAATAGCTCCGGGTCTACCATGAGCTAAACTATACCGCATCTAATAATATAGTAACTATCATAGCCTACTGCTTTTTGTTTTGGGTTTTAAGGTGCTTTCCAGGGCAGGTCTTTGGGTGCACTGGCGCTTGCATTGTTGGCATGCAGCCTCAAAGACTCCCACACCACTGTTCATGTTCAGTGCTGGGAGGTGACCTACTGTGGCGTATAGCATGCAATAATCGTACGATGTGACAGCCATGCAACCCCCACAGCCCCCTCTACAGGAAATCTGAGATTCATACAAATGCCCTGTCGGACACTATATATTATCAGAATATGACACTGTTCCCTCCCACAGCACCCGCTCCTTAGTATGTGGTTGTGCAGGAATGGTACTCTGAGGGCTTGGCCCGGACACTCAATTTCTCGTCAGCTGTGTGTCCCTCTCATTTGCCCTGTACATGGTCCTCTCTCAGCTCTGTCACGTTTGACAGTTTTCTGGGCAATGGCGGTTCTGATCTCTCTGGGGTCAGTAAGGTTATGGTCAGCCCAGCTGGCAATAACGCCTCTACAGCTCAAGGGTATGCTAAGGCACATGTCATGCTCATCACGCAAACCACTCAGGGAAAAAGGATTCAATACACCTCTACTGGGGATACAGACTGTCCTGTTACATTAACGTTACAGTATCACTCAAAACAGGGACAGGTATATGGTCATTGTTAATCATGGTTATTTATCAAAAACTGTCATTGTGTTCCCTATATCTGGCCCTGACCAGAAGAACACCCTGGTCCTCCAAAGTGTTCTCCCCCTTGGTTGCGATGGTGCGCCGCCTATCTAAAAAGATAGGAAGGGTGTTAAACTGACCCTAAAACTACAATGAGAAGATTACACAGAACAGCTAAGTCTGGGAACCCGTCTCAGAAAAAAAGCAGAGCAGGTTGTTTTTGGCGAAGCAGTTCACAGGGAAATATTCAGAGATTTTATTAACCCTCCCTGAAGTGTGCTGGGCCTTTTCTTCAATAAAAGAGCGAATTGAAGTACTTTCAAAACACCAGATGTCTATCTATGTGCGTCTATTGCTTTTCTTTTGACACATTCGGATCCACTGTATGAATAATTGCGCTATTTCACCAGGGAAGTTTTTGAAAGACACAGTAAATGTAATTTAGACCAATTGTGTGTCATATAGGCGCTAGTCATTTATAATTTGTTGATTTCTTGCATGTATCTCGTATAGGGATATATGCATATTCATAGGTCGACCGGTTTCGATTATATGTTTATTAGATCAGCTTCCTCAGGACCCCTTTCTTTATCCGAAGCATCAGTTGTCCACCCATCGGATGCGACGGGGCACTCTGCCCAACCTTATTGCGCTCAATCCATCTGTCTGAAGCGCATCATTCTCAGAGATGACGTCTTTGTCGGAGGTGGTGTGAATGAGTCACCCTCTCGTTGGTTGGGAATCCAGATATTTCTACAGCGGGCGGGCTTAAGCTGCATCTGCGCCTGGGCTTCCCGTGCTGCGAGGCTCCATAAGGAATCTTGCGCGAAAGGCCTGTTAGTCCACATGGGTATATGCTCTTTTCACAGGAGCATTCAGAGTTTGCTCTGGTCATATTAGTGCTCTATTCTGCTCATTCTATACTGACTCGGCATGAAACCTGCCACATACTCCATCTCTACCCCTCAATCACTTTCTTGCCTGTACACATTTTTCATGTGTCTTTAACTTTTCTCCACTTTTTCGCTTCTCCCTGGTTTGCTTCCAGCTTCTATTTTCTCCCAGACCATAGTCTGGATACCTGTTATGGGCCCCCAGTACTCCACTATCTGGACAAGCCTCTGCACCGTAAGGCCACTATGTGGTGACCGGCGCATTAATATGACGTATGGAGTGGAACTAGCTCCATGAGGAAGCAGCATGATTGCTGCAGATACCTCAGGCACACAGGGCGCTTTGGTGCTGGGGACTGGTTGGGACCAGCAATAGAAACCAGCACGTGATGTGGATGCGTTGGTGGGGGCTGACATATGTAATTATACCGCTAGTTGGCATAAATTGGGACAGTTCGTTTTTACTTACTTTTTTAACGTCTATTTATAATTTAAGGAACAGGTGGCCAAAGGGCCTGATTTACACACCTGTTTTCACATGAAAATGTCCCATTGAAAACATTTTTGTAAATCAGACCCAATGTTTTTTCCCCAGAATCACTCATTGTACATTGTTGGTCAAGTGAAAGAGTGGGGTTTAGAACCAGGTCTCCAGGGCTGCAACTCAGCCACTAGATCTTCTCACCCCCCTTTTCATTATGGCCCCATACTACCTTCTCTGAAAGTAACCAGATTTCAAGAGTAGTTTATTTAGTATCATGGAGAACAATTGCGCTGAGTTGTAAACACACCTACTAATAGAGCATGCTGTGGTCACTGCGAGTTTGGCCGTGTGCCTACTATAAATACTGCACGCAGTAACTACCATTACTGCATGTGATGACCTAAGGAGCCGGTCTCTATTGCGGGTTTACCACCTCTAGGGCACTTTGATATGTCCCACAGTTCCGTTTAAAAAAAAAGAAATACAAAAATGCATTTACCTCCCGTTTCTGCTGTCCCGGGGTAAGCAATGCACAGAAGGACCAGTAACAACTATTCTGTGCATAGCATTGATTTGACACAAGGGCCAGAATAGGCACATTTCTATGCAGATTCTTCCGACGCCCTTTGCGTGCAACATTTTTCACCCAATCTGTATTTTACATTGAGGCTCCACTAAGAATGTCTCCCCAAAAATTAGTTTGGAGGCAAAAATATAGGAGTTGGGTTGTTTGACCGTGGTAGAATTATTCATGGCGGAATTGACAGTAGTCAATTTTGCTGCAAATATGTTTTTACCACGGCCAAACAAACCAAACCCAAGTCCCCCAAATTCACCTGAGCACCCCCTACTCACCCTTTCTCCATCCGCTGCTTCTCCTGCGGCATCCGATCCGTCCCTCTAACGTGGGTCGGATACAACGCTGCAGGGTCCCTTTTTCTTTTTTCTTTCTTGTTTCTTTTTTTTTCGGTCCCCTGCCTCCAATATTGAGGAAGCGGGTGACACCCCCACAACCCCGAAGCCCAAAAATACTGAACGTGGGGAGCGTTGGAGAGCGGGGGGACACCCCTCACAACACCCACTCATCATGTTCGGTATTTTTCAAAATTGATCGATTGGGACTGGCCGAAATCAGTCAAATGTACCATTCGATTGATTTTCTTCTTGGCTAATTCCAAAATATAGGGTACTTTTTGGATGTATTACACTTCATAATTTGTGTGGCGTGCACTACACTTGTAAATGGCTTACTGTTCATGACTGTATGACTGGTAAAACAGATGGCATTCAAAATACCCCCGATTTTTACCACTACTACCCCCCTCACAATGCCCTCCACATCGAAAGAGGAATAATCTCTCATAAAGCGCTACGTCAACAATAATATCTATTAAGAGAGCAGGACAAATGGTGTATATTTGGTTGTCAAGGGGCAAGGTAGAAATCAAATGTGACAAAGTAATTTGGGCTGGACTGCCCTACTCACCTCCTTATCTTTAATAGAATCTAAACCTCCTTCTCACGTTAGTGAGGGTGACTAGCCATTTCATATTATGCAAGTTTGAAGCCCTTGCATCATATTAATTGCAACATGATCAAAACAATAGTGACAATACAATAAAATCAGATAAATGTTTTAAATGTTTTGATTTTTTTGACCAATCAGCTGCTTACAGAATTTCTCTCTAGGCTAAGCCCCCCCAGAAAAAAGTCCTAGATGGCACAGCAGAATTAACTGCAAAGAACCCACGAAGATGTGGGAATTCCAGAATCCTGCAGAACTCCACTGAATCCACCTGGCTAAAGGGGGGATGGAACATCGGACAAAAGGACTTCTAACAGTAATTTGCACCTGAGAGCCATTAGGAGTAATAAGCTCCTCTGTCTTCAACGCAAAACCTGTCAAGCCCGAGAACTAGGAGGAAGTTCGCGGGTTGAAATGGACAATGGCTTTTAGATATTTATTTTGTAAGGAACTAATCTTGAAGTAATATTTAAGGTTTAAATGTAATTAACCAATAAAAAAATAAAAAAAAGCATTTCATACACTCAATGACATACCATCTTCTGGAAAACCTAGATAATAACAGCAAGAAGGTAAACACTTAGTTCTCCTGGAGATAAAGAAACTTACTCCCTGAGGGGTGAACGTTTGTTGGCCACATCCATTGCTTTGATAACAGAAAAAGGTTGTATTAGAAAAACAGGACATAACCACATGGCCATCCTGGAAAACCATTGGTGGAAAGACAAATCTTCATTAGAAGGCCAAGAGCAGGAGAAAATGGGACATCCTATTAACATCCCGTAGAACAAAAACCTAGCTTTAAGTGGGACCTTAATGCAAATGAACTTGAGGGCCCTGTCCACCCAGAAGAGTCTACCCCGTGGCTCACCCGTAACCACAAAAATGCCTATAGTCATATCAAACCCGTTTATATACCTGTACGCTTTTCTAAACCAATTCCACCCGAAATGTATTACTTCTTCTGGAGGCAGAAGTGGGATGGAAGAGTTGAGCCACACACCATGTAACCTAGCAGTTACATGCTGAATAGTAGCCTAACATAGAAGAGGCCTCCCAGGAGATCCTGATGACACAGAGATATTCCAGTGAAACCCCTGCAAACACCAGGAAGAGCTCAATCTTCCAAGCCATAAAAGAGAGGGGACCTTAAAGACTAGCTCGAGAGGGACCTGACGAGTCAGAGAGAAGCCTCTGGAGGAGAAAGATAATACAAATCATATCCACTGCCAAATCCAGAAAGGTGAGAACCACACCTGGAAATGCCCAACAAGGGGGGTGGGGCAACCAACGCTAGCGTTGCCGCATTCCTATGCCCTTGAACAAGGACTCTGCTATCATAACAAGAGGGAAGATATTTACCTAAACCTGACCTCGAAGAGTCAAGAACTTGGCAAAGAGAGACTTGTCTTACATCCAGTCGCTCCCGTCATGAAGATGTCTGGAATTCCAAACCGCAACAGAGTCGCTGACTCCCGGAAGACACTCTGCTTTAAGAGAATGTCCTGATCCTGACCTAAACTAAATAGCCCTGCTAAATGTGCTCGGGGCCTGGACCTGATTCCCCCCAAATGATTGATGCATCAAATAGCGGAAACATAGTCCAACATAAGGAGGAAACAATGAATCCCATGGTTCTTGAAAAAGACTCTAGACTACAAAAGAAACCGCTAGCAGCACTAAACAGTTAATATGAAGGTGCCTACCAGAAGAGGACTAACTTCCGCTTGAGGAAAACTGAACTATCCTGGCACCCCCAGCACACTCTGCTGGCATCTGATTTCAGAATGACCTCCGGAAAGAGAACCAAAAATGCTTACCCTGCTATCCAGGCAGTTAATTGCCTGAACTACTAAAGGAGTCTCCCCCTGCCCTGATGGGAATAGAAAAAGACAGACTCTTGCGAGGAGGATTGATGTTAAGGTTTTGTAACACCCTGTGATAAAGAGGGTCGGAAAATAGCTTGGATGGAAGATTATCACCACCCCCACACTCTAATATCCGTCTGCGGGAGACCCTCCCTTCTTTGAGGAGGAAATGGATTTACTTCACTATCTAAGAAAAATAAAAACCTGCAGCCTAGAAGGAGAAGGATGCAGAGCCTCGGGTCGATATTGAAGCCCGGAAACTAGACACCTCACGCCGGCTTCAACATGAATTCTCTTGTATCTATAACCAACCCCCATGACTGTAGAAGGGGCACGCTAACTCCATAGGAGTCTGGAGAAACTGAGAAGTCTTGAGACAAAACAAGTATATTATCCGAGTCTCTTTGGACCTGAGGTGAGCCCTCAGCGGCTTTATTAACCTGGTGAAGTACCAGGAAAATGATGAAAATAGCAAACAGATGGGAGGCAAAATGCCCAGTGCGAGTCATGCACTGGTACTGAAGAACTCCTGCTGAGGGAAAAAACAGAAAAACCATCAGGTGCGCATCCCTGAGGTGTAACTTTTATTCTGCAATACGCCTGAAAAGGGGGGGGGGGCTTGTGGGCAGAGCTATCGTGCTCAGAAATTGAGGGGCTGTGAAGGGATGCTGGGACCACCGTCCCCTCGAAAAATGAGGCTTGTGACCTCTGCATGAATGAAAACCTGCTTGGCTTTGCCGGCCACCAGGGGAAGGGTCAATGGAAAAAACTGACAAGGGGATAATAGAGTGAAATAACCCCTCCCCCCTCTATTAACTGCAAACCCCCGAGGGGTCTCAGGTGCCTTGCCGGCCCGTTCTCCAATGGAGAACAAAACTCTGCTGAGGGTAAAAAGCTGGGCTTGAACTCCTCGAGCAGAGGAGAAATTGTTCACACCACTTGATGTATTAGCGGGAACAGGCAGAGCCTTGGGAGGAACGGCTATAGGTTCGGGCTCTAAAATGATATTTTGGTTAATCCTTTCCCCCCCTAATACCAGCAAGTGATTTCTAAGCACTGTATCAGGATCCGAACCTAGGTTGCACTGCGTTGTCTTGCTTCCAAGAGCAATGTGTTGCCTTTGAGCCGTCCTTCCTCCCGCAAAAATCTTTAATATTGGTATTGTCTAATGCCATATTAGGATAAAGACACATGAGGGGTATTTACGCCACTCTTTAAGGATGGAGCCGTTGGCGTTGACGAACAGGCAAACAGATCTCAAAATCAAGCCCTGCAGCACTTGCACGTCAATAGGGAAATTAGAGGTTACTTCCCTCTTTAGCCAGTTGAGAAAACATGGTTATCTGACGCAATCACACAGTTACCACTCTTCCAGTCTTCATCTACCCCCTTCTTAGGGTCTCTCCCTTTTTCTTTAGGGCAAAGAAGGATAGCAAGGACATTTCGATCAATTTCGTGAGGCCAGTATACCAGGCAAGAGGATGACACTGCATCCGAGGACTGTCCCTTATATTAGGGAACAAAAGAAAGGGCCTAAGTTCTTTAGCACCTTTATAAAGGCAAGTAGAGTCCTCAAAAATATCTGTAGAAGAAATAAGGACTGTGGGAGCAGGAGCGGAAAAATAATAATAAGCAAGCAGGCCAATGAGGAACAGACTGGAACTGTGGGGATTCCTCTAACCTACGCATCTGACCCTTTCTCAGGGAGGAGAAATGCCTAAGGGAAGTGGACGGACTGAGTTTGTCCCGAACTTGTTTGCATCATTAAAGTATCTACGGGGAGCTTCCACCTAATGGGAAAGGGTGACCAACAGAAATGTTGTTAATGGGTCTATGAAATACTAAGGCTAGCGTAGGATTGAGGTCTGAGTGATGGCTGGATAGGAAGGGAAAGCCCCTTATAAGTCTGTTAACAACCTCCTCCTCCAACCTGTCTCTTTTCTTTGAAGGACAATAAATAAATAAATAAATAAATAAATAAATAAATAAATAAAATGTAATTCTGCCAACAGGAAAACAGTAATGTGCTTCACACACAGCTTAAATTATTGTTGTAACAGAGGAATACGCTGAGCAAGCGAACCTCAAGCTGCTCACCCTAGCAGGGTGTGGTAACCAGTAGCACACGAGGGAATAACCTCGCACTAGAACTCAGGCGAAGCCTGAAGCTGAGCAGGAAGCGGCACTCAAATCACCTGTGCTGAAATTCAGGGACAATATAACTATATTGCAACATTAAGTGAAAAGCACACTTGTAATTTTTTAGAATTCATTCATTAATTGTGTGGGAGCTAGATGATGCATGGCGCTCCTAGCAAGCTCTGAATATTAAATGAAAAACGACCCACCAACTTGGGCAGCATCTAAAGCAAAAAACTCTTGCCAGGCTGCGCGTGGGGACTGGAGTGAGCGGGACACTGGAGGGAAAATGCCAATTTTAAGCTATACTGAAAATGACGGGGAAAGAACCCCGGGCCTCATACATGGAAAAACATGCACTCATTAAGGTACCCCCACTAGGACAGCACATTTCTTAGTGAAGCTCCCCTCCCCGCGTCGGGACTAAAGCAAAAGCTTTGACACTCCCATGCGCGTGATGCCTGGGGAGGGAAGGGCCAGTCGGCGCTCAGCCGATAACCTTTTCAATTAAATTAAATTGAGAGCACCACCCGCCGCGCGTCTGGTCTGAAGCGAAAGCTTCTGGCAGACCCGCACGCGACATACCTGAAGCCTATAAGAGAAAAATAAAAAAGAGGCCTGTGCACGTCGGGTCTGAAGCAAAAACTTCAGACTGACCCGTGCGCATCGGGATGCATACATTAAAAAATAAAAAAATAAACAGCCCACGCGCGTTGGGTCTGAAGTGAAATCTTCTGACAGGCCCGCGTGCGTAGGGACTGTATAACAATAATACATTGAGGAAAAGGAGCGTTAACCGCATGACGAAAAACGAAAAACGAAACCGCTAATAAAAGCCACAGACACACATGGTCTCAACCTACCCATCACAATAATACCAAGGAACAATTTACTTTAAAATAAAACGCAATAAATGTTATACAATAAACTGTAACACCAATATATGCTACACAATGCATACAGGCCAATATAATAAGGTCAACTACTAATTAGCATGCAAGGCACACAAAATGAGTGACTTAGGAGGAGGAGGGTCCCTGCTCATTGGTCATATGCAGGGCATGACCTGTCCTCCTCCTTATATTGACATTGAACTCTATTTAGTTCTGTTATTCAAACTTTTTTGTTTGTAAAAGTTTTTTCTTTGCTGCTGTTGTTTCTGAAGTAAAGATTGGAATGCATAATGTGAAATCTCCTGTCTTGTCATAGAATTGACTTGGGCACTAATGAAAAAGTGTCCCACCTTTGCAAATGGCAATTCATTCCTTGATTGACGGACTGTTTGACTTTGGGTAGGAGTCTCTTAACGTGTAGTTTGGGAGTGACGCGCGGGGTGCAGTGGGAGTGGTGCACGGAATGCAGTGGGAGGCGCGCGAAGGGTGCAGTGGGAGTGGCATGCGGGGTGCAGAGGGAGAGGCACGCGGTGAGCGCTAAGAGTGACGCCCGGGGTGTGGAGTGGGGGGGGTGCATTCCTAGTGTTTCGCCCTGGGCACCAAATTTACTAGAAACTGCCCTGCATGAGGTAGCAGAGTTTCACATATGTAGGTGCCAAACTGTTCCATCAAACTCAACTGAGGAAATTGCACATGCCAAGTGCTCCCTGATACTCTGCTACCATGAGACTGTCGGCTGCTGCGTGGGGGTGCAGATTGCTATTGCATTCCTCAAATAAGGATATATTTGCATGACAAAGGAAGACTTCTAATTTTTTTTTTAAAAAACTCTGAGATTCCGCAGGCGTTGTGACCAATGGGCAGGGCTAATGGTGGGGTCAGGACATGCAAGTGATAGACGTGTAAGAAAACACAGGACTAAAATAACACTTCCCTTTATATTGTTGCCTTGAAATACACAAATCACATAATAAATGAACCAGACAAAGCATAAATCATTAAAGGGGTATTATTGTAGCTTTGTACTCCATGCCCCACAGAAGCCTAAAATAACAAGCATGCAAATAAATGTGAGCCTAACCAAAGAATTTGCCTTTGGAAGAAAAAAAAATCAGTGAAAGGAAAGGCATGAGCCAATCACCTGTTTGTAGTCAGTTTCACTGATCAGTGCCATTTCTAACAATGCGCCCACTACATTTGTTAAGAGAAAAGAGACAATAGCTACAAACAATACACGCCGGAGCAGATCTCTTCTGAGCTTGGAATGTCCCCAATCACTGGGTGTAGCTGATCACTGTGCGTGCAGTGCAGCGCGGTGACTGGGTCCTGAGCCTTCGGTTCCGGGCAGATACGTGATCTCCAACCGGAGGAGACCGTTTTTGCCGGATTTCCTAGCCTAGGAAATCCGCCCAAATCGAGCACTGTAAATGCGTCCTAAAGGCGCACAAAGGGTTAATGGCGAGCCATGGTAACCATACATATAGATTTCATCCGCTCACTTAAGGTTCAATTCAATTACCCATAATGAAAACACCGTCCTTGTGGTCACTTGGCGGGTAATCTAATTGTAGTGCAGTAGCTGTTTTACGCCGGCCTATTTAGCAAGTGAGAGGCTGCATGGAGCAACTGAAGCTAATTATCACATAATTAGCGCGGCAGCCTGTCGCCTGAGCGTAAACTCGCTGTGAAAAAGCAGCAGCCCTTAAAATGCGGAAGGAGGATGGGTGTGACAGGCTTGCTGCTGTGCCCCAGACGGCGCTGCCAGGCAGGGCTGAAAGGATCGAAATCTACTGCCAAGAATTCCGTCTGCGTCATGCAAGGGGGCGTGCAGCACCGAGCGTGTGTTTTCTCTTAAGACTTTTCCTGTGCACCGTTTTAGGAGACGTTGTCACCAGGTCGCCTGTTACCGCAGGGCCATTCTTAGACCAGGTGGCACCCCAGGCGGGAATCATGTCAGGCGCCCCCAAAATTCATCCGCAATTTGCTTTTAATACCTATTTGTGTTGCGCGCTACACTATTCAAGGACCCAAAGCGGCAGCAATTGTCTAAATAGATAGTACCACAGAAACGAGCTGAAACCCCACAAGAATACAGAAAAAGCTCCATGAAAGTCAGATAAATAGAATAACAGCATCTTACACATGTTGAAAATAGACCAGTCAGGGCTATAAGAAAAGAGACCAGTTTTGGAGATGACAATAATATGAGCCCCTCAAGTGCACCTGATTGGCAGCTACTGCACATGAAAGACAGGTGACACTACTTCTTATTGGCAGCTCCTGCACATGACACAGATGAGATACTTTTGATTGACAGCAGCTGCACACAAGAAGCACATCTGTTCTACAGTCCATCCATATAATAGACCAATAACGTAACAGGCAGCCATGCACATAGTGGGCGGCTACCCATGACTCAACGGTCCTGAAAATAGGCAATAGAACAGAGATACACATGAATGGCAGCCCCTGCCCCTATGGAACAAACCAAAGGCCAATGGTTAATCCCCCTCACTAAGGTGACAGGGGGTTTAGGTTCTATTATAGACAGGTGGCGAGTATTATTCCACCCACCCACCCACCCTTTTGTTCTGTTTCTTATTCCACCCACCCACCCTGTTCTCTTTCATATTGTTTCAGCACCCAAATCAGGACTCTTGCTATCATGGCAAAAGGAGAAACACATACAAAAAAGGGGGAACCCGACCAAACCGCGAGGATAGAGTCGGAAGGCAGTGCACTGGGATCCATACTCTAACTGTAGAGCCGGGGAAACTTAGCATATAAGGCACGAGGAAAAATAATCACTTAATCAGAACTGCAAAATCTTGTCAAAGAGAGAGTCTTGACCAACATCCAGTTACTCCTGTCCCAGAGATGTCTGGAAAAACCCATACCGTAACAGAGTTATTTATTCCTGGCTAATACTCCGCTTATAACAGGATGTCCCAATCCAAACAGAAAAAACTATTTGGCTTGTTAAATCTGCTAGGGCCTTGGAACTGGTCCCCCCCCCAGATGATTGATGTATCGCACAGCTGAAACTTTGCCCACACGGAAAATACACAAAAATGTCATTGAACCTAGAGAAGGCTCATGACTGCAAGAGAGCACGCTAACAGTTCCAGAGGGCTGACGTGCAGTTGTTTAACTCAATTGACTACTCTTGCCTGTGGAAACTTGTCCTATCTTGGCACCCAACCCAGTCTGGTGGAATATAAGTCCTGAAAGACCTCCTGAGAGGGAACTGAAAAAGTACCCTGCCAATCTAGGCATCCATGAGCCAGTGCCACTAAAGGAGCTCCAATCTGACATCGGGGAACAGAACCCAAACTGCGGGGAAGACAGACTCTTGCAAAGACATTTGGTCTTGGGGCCTTATAACGCCATGTAATGGGGAGGGGAAAGATAACTTCATCGAACTGCCTAAATCCCTCGTACTTTGAATAAAACAAAACCCATGACTGTAGAAGGGACACTGCTAACTCCATCCAATTTTAAAGGAACTAAGAACCGCAAACTTAAACAAGTATATATTCCAAGAAGAATTATCCAAATCCCTTGGACCTGAGGTGAAACATCACCATTGTCATTACCCTGGTGAAGCAGCAGTGGTTGATGAAAAGGGCCAAACTGAAGGGAAGGACATTGGCAAGTGCGAGCCCCGCAGTGGAACTGAAGAAAAAACTCCTGATGAGGAGGAAATATCCCAGGGACCCCCCTTGTACTCATCCTTGAGGTCCAACTAGATCATCCAATCCGCCGCGAGAAAGGAGTCAATGAGTAGAACAAACCCTTCCATTTTGAAGTGATGATAGACTACTAAAAGATGCTAGAACTTGTAAATTAATGATTGGGTGAAACCCCCCAAACCCTCAGGTAATGGGACCAAAGCTATTGTGCCCAGAAAATGAGACGGTGAGAAGGACGCTGGTACCACCGTCCCTTCAAAGAGGAGGTCACTGACCTCCAGCACTTATCAAAACTTGCTTGAACCTGCTTGCCCTTATTGGACACTATGGGGAGAGGCAAGGAAAATGGACGAATAGAAAAACATCTAGCACATGAGACATTACTGAAGGTACCCTAGGTCTAGCATGACCCCTGCTGGCATGATCCCTCCAATGGAGCCAAAAAAAACCTTTTAGGGTAAAACTGTGTTTGTGCTCCTCGAGCAGAGGAGTAATTGTGCGCGCCTCTTGATGCGCCTTGCCAGACATGGGTAGAGCTCTGGAAGAAACAGCCAGAGGAGCGGACTCTATTCCCCTGAGGGGCTAAGCTGTGAAAAATCATAACATTACCTAGTGACAATTTGGGATGAAGTCGCATGAAAAGGACTTATGCCATTCTGTACAAATGTAGGCCCCAAGTGATGCCGAACAGGAAAACCGTTCCCAAAATCTAGTCCCGCAGGACTTGCACATCAACAGGCAATCAGCCAGTTCCAAAAGTCTCGGTGACCGGACCCCACACCTCCAATAACCTTCCTTGACCACTCTTCCAGGACTTATCAACCCCTTTTTTCGGGGGTCAGCCGACACGTGTTTCAACCCATCTGCGTCTTTTTCAAGGCTATAATGTTTCAAGGCTCCCACGTGGTGTGGGTGGTTGGAGTGTCCGTTCGATGAATCCTGATTGGGACTAATAGGGATGGCACTCCTGGGCTCATCCAGGTGTCTGTTCCTAATCGGTTTAATGGGTGACCAGTTGGGCATACAACAACATTCACCTGGATGAACATGGAGGACCATCCCTATTAGTCCAAAACGGGATTCCTTCGAATTGACGCTGCAACCAATCCACAACACGTGGGAGGCTTGAAACATTATAGCCTTGCGAAAGACCCAGATGGCTTGAAACACGTGTCGGCTGACCCATTCAAACTGCTTATTAAAACATTGAAAACGATTAATAATGGTGCATACTTATTTGACATCACTTCCACACAAGGGACAGATGGGAGGCACATCTGCCCCTGCAATAAGGTAGAACGCAAAATAATGATGGGGACTTGGAATTCCACACTGTAAGTACATGTTTCCTTACCTTGTTATTTATTTTACTCCATGAGTAAGGACCGAACATGAAGTATTGCAAATCCTATGACAATTCCTACACATAATACTTGCTTTAAACAGCACCAAAAGAGGCCTGCTCATTTTGTTAAATTCATGTGGCATGTTTCTAGTCTTCCCGGTCTACACTTCCAGAGGATATGCTTGGTGAGTAAATTCTGGAACTAGTGCACTTTATTCTGGCTACAGCAGCATAATGCCCACGGCTATGTGATGCTAGCACTCATTCTTCGGTGAGTAGATCCTGCGGGAAATGTGAATTCAGACAGTAGCCCTCTACTTTGCTTTCTGGCAGCAATGCCGGTAGCTAGAGATGTTGACCCCTACCCTAGAGGAGCTCTCAATTTGCCAGCCCTGAATTCGCCTCAGGGTCGGACTGGGGCATACAATTGTCTCGGGCACCAATGAAAAAGTGGGCCACAGTTGCAAATGGCTATTCACTCTTTTTGTGACAGACTGTTTGAAGAGTACCCAAGGGGGAGTTTTTTGATGAAATGTGATGCAAATTGTGCAATAAAAAAAAAATGTATTCAGCAACAAGGGTCAAAACTACTAGCCGCATAGTGAAGTAACTCATCAAACTGGGCCACATTGGGCAAAAAAAAGTGGATCACTTTGGCCCCAAAAATTGGCCCACACTAGCATTTTGCGTTTTTGGTTCCAGCATTGCCCTATTGCCCGATAGGCAAGACCGAGCCTGTTCGCTCTGCATTCTTGTATTTGCCGTTCATCGTTTATATTCGCAAAAACAAAATGGAAAGTATTCACATGCAAACAGAGAAGCAAGCCTAGATATTACTCGTGTGCGTTTTGGGACACATTGAGATTTCGACAATAATGCACTGATGAGGCGCACATCATACACAAGGAGTGTGACTGATAGCAGGAGGGCCTAGCTATATGACGCAGGCACCTATGTATGAAAGGATTGGATTGCGCCTCGGACAAGTGCACGCCTGATAGCAATGCGCTGCTGGGTGGCCTCTCCAAGGAGCCTGTCTTGTGCTGTGGAAGCTTCTGGAGATTGCTGCCTGTAAACATAGAAGAAGGGACGCCGTGGTCCTGCATTCCCACTTTCTGGGAAACTGTGAACCACGCCTGTGTTGCATAAAAGCAATGACACCAAAGTGTGTGTTGATTAAAACGAGTACATTCATGCGACTGTCCATTTTATGGAACAAGCACACATGATGAAACAAGCAGACTGTAAAAGTATTAAAGAAATGTGTGAAAGGCTTGTTTTGATTTTAAAACGTTGCGCAGGGAACATGCGCAATTCGATGCCAAATATCAGGAACTGCTGGGTAAGATGGCTGTGCAGCAAGAGGTGACATAAAGTACACGAGGGCGGTGGCGTAGTAGGTGTTTGCTAGCTGCAAGGCGATGATCAAGATAAGGGGAGAGCGTGTGGAGGAAGACAGTCAATATCTTACAAGTGCAAAATGACATTGAAAAAACGTGAAAGCAGAATATATCCCTTCCTCCCTCCTCATGCAAAAACAAACACACACTTCACACCTCCATTTCACGTCATCAGTCCAGCCGCCATTCACCAATACCTCAGAAAGTTTTGAAAAAAGCACACCTCTTATCTTGGAAATCCCAATGCCCTGTACTGGTCCTGCTGTACTGTGTATCCAATCCTGAAATCAGTGCTTTGCAGCGCTTCAACTTTCTGCCAATGGCATTCTGGAGCTCGGAATGACGATTGGCAAATCACAGGTTCACCACTCCTCATCGAACCAAACTCTGGCGCGGAGCGGAAAAATACGGAGCATGTCTCTCCCTGTGCACAGGAATGTCCAAGGAGTGGCCTGGGGTGGCATGTACTACCCCTGGAATCTGATTGGCCACCCCAGATGCCGTGTGTGTGTGTGCGCGTGTGTGTGTCTGTGCACGCGCACGCACACGCGCTAGCCCATCATGCCACCCTTGCATAAGTCAGTGCCCCATTTGGCCCACCCAAATCAACAGAGTCTGAACATGCCACTGCCGATGTGGACTCTAATGTTCCAACCTCTGTTCATCCATGACTATGTGCCACAAGGTGCACGTGCACACGGATGAGCATGTGCTAGCACGTGCTGAGCACAATAAATGGAACAATGTTTCAGTTCACAGCCCAGTGTGGTGCTGGCAGTGGCTGGTCCTTGCCCCTCTTTAAATTCTGCTGTCTCAAATCCACTCTCCGAGCAGTCATTCAGTTTTCCTCAGACAATCCGAAGAAATGTCTTTGAAAACTGCACTAAATAAAAAATGCAGCATTTGAATGCCTTTCTGGCGCCTCCCGTTAAGTGGCCGCTCAGGTAACTGCCTGGATTGCCTGATGTTAAGCCACAGATCCCTTTCCTAGAGAACTGGTGGATGTTAAGCTCCCACGGGTGCGCGCAGCATTCACTTTAAGGCATCCTCATTTCTCTTGCTCAATGCCCATCCTTTGTACTCACTTGACATTCCCAGCTCTCTGTCTGAACTCCATCTCCTCGAGTCTATCTCTTCACACATTGCATATTTCTGGTTACTGATTGTGCGCCGATCCAGATGTATGGGAGGTCAGCTCCACTCAGCCCTATTCAGCATACTGAGAGCTGAAGGATCAGGTGGATCATGGGGTTTGTAGTCCAAAACATCTTGAAGGCCACATGCAAATCATTTACTCTCTTCAATCCTCACACCTCATTCTTAATCCTCACTTCTATGCTGCATAATAATCCTCATTTTTAGTACTCGTCACCTGCAGTTTGGGGCCAATCACCCCCTGTCGTTTACCTCACCTGTGCACTCTTTTTGCCCTTTGCATGCAGGTGGGACATGAATTTGCAGATCTGAGGCTTCCCGTCATTGCCCAGATATTGCAGCACAGCCTACCAGATGCCCCGCGGTCTGAAATACACCCCTCCCCTCTCATGCCAAAGCGAGCCAGTGCCTGTCCAACCCGGTGTAATGCTGTGATGTGTGCTTTATGTCTTCATCACATTAAGTAGACATGGCAATGCATCCTAGTAGATACAATTGCTGAACCGTTATAAAGAGAGTCTGGTGAATCCAGGTGCCGCCCCCAAATCTGTCAGTAGAGAGTGCTACGGCAGGGTGCCGCAGCTGTACTGGATGGAGGCTGCTGTTAGGGAGTAAAAGCCCACCCGAAGGCCGGCCGCAGAAGCCCCTGCCTGGTAGCACCAGTGGAGGCTGAGCATGTGGGTTTCTATTAGCATTGCTAGTTCGGCCCCAACCACTGTTTTGCTGGCTCCATATCAGTGGTGTGTTCAGACTCGTTTGACTGGGGTGGCCCAAGTGGGTTACTGACTTATGCAGAGGGGCCGCATGAAGTACGAGCTCACACGCATCCCCAGAGAAATACGGACCATGATGGACCATCTAAAAACGTGGCTCTTCAGCTGGACAAAAAAGAATGAGCAAAACCCACACCCCATGGCATGAACACACAACTGGAAAGACAGGGGACTATGCCGGACCACAGCAAATTGCAGAGAAGTAAAGAGTCGTCTGAATGGAAGGCGTACCTGCACCTGTTCCTGCGGAGGGTCCTACTGGAAACAAAGGAGAGAGATGGGACCAGCCTAATTGAACCTCAGATAGAGGTCATTAGAATTAAAGGGGCGAGAAAGAGAGAGGCGACCCACACTCAGAACAGATAGACCACTGGGCACAGGGAGCTCAAGGGCACAGGGAATAGGTGCCCCTCCACCGCTGGAGGGGCCCATGGAGGCGATGGTTGCTGCACACCGCAATGTGCCTGAACACAAGGGGGGTGTGGGGGGGTGGAGAGGGTGCCACCACTAAATAGCCCTGTTGACGACCCACACCTCTGCTCAGAATATAGGACTGGGAATTGTAGCACACCACAATGTACAACATTGGAAGGGATATACCCCTCAAGCAGCCAAAACTGAGAGGGTAAGATAAGGTATCGCCACTAACCAACCCTACTCAAAAACTCATCCTTCTGCTTTCACCTCTCAAACTCTGAACTAAACACAACCATACCTCTACAGCACAACAAAGTGCGTGCACTTCACTACACTGCAACAATGAAACAAACCGCACAAAACCTCGCACAACACCACATGATGGCTACCGACCGAAAATTCACAGCTACTCTCAGAGAACGGTGTAAACCGAACTGAAGCTGCCAACAGCACATCACAGCTTCCTTGCTCTTTCCACCCGCTCAGTCCTACTAACTTATCCCCACCTTACCCTCTTGCTTTACAGATCCACCACAGCGCCACGCGACCACTCAGGTGGTGATAGTGTGCGGTGTAAAAAACCTTTAACACAACATAATGATCATCATTTAGGATAATGGGGGTGGCACCTGGTGTGGCCAACCAGATTCCAGAGGTAGCATGTGCAACCCCAAGCCACTCCCTGGACAAGCCACTGCTCCATGTGTCAAAGTGGTCCTATGGCATATGCACGGCAGACAGACAATCTCCTAGTTTCAGACCAACTTGGATGGTATAAAACCAATCAGGTTTCATGGTAACACCCGCAGATCTAGATTAGATCTTCTCTTTGTGTGGGGTCCACGATCCACCGGGAAGCACACCACAAGGCCTCTGCTGCATCAGCAGGGCAGCACAAGGTCTCTCCCACCCCTGCAGGGGCACTTATGTTATGTTTATGTATAGTTGTAAAGTGTTCAAGTCCAAAGATATGGGAGCACTCATATGAATTGAAGCATACAAATTAGCATGTCATTTTTGCCATTGCTAGCAAGAAAGATGTACATGAAACAAATGGGGTTTCAAAGCTTTCCAAAAGTTACTGAGATCATGATCAGTTCTTAGAACAAAGGGGAGTTTATTCCAGATTCTGCCATCCTGGACTGAAAAACCTTTGGCAACAACTGAGTTTAAATTGAATTTAGAACAGACAGGTGTCTTAAAAGAGACTGCATGAAGAGTCTCATTCCGGGAGCGGGACGGGAAGAAGGAACATTACCGTAAACTATTAACCGGCGTGGGTCAATGAGCTTGTTAAACTCAAGCTCATTGGCCCTCGCCCAGGCTTTACCTGCCTGAAAAGGCTCTGATGCGGCGGAGCCCTAGAGTTCTTTCCCGCAAGTGGCCACCATGGAAAGGGAGAAAGGACTACATGCAGTCCTTTCACCAATTCCATGGCCGCCATTTTGTTTGTTTACTTTTTTTCCCCATTCATTTTAATGGCCACCATGGAAACAGACAATGGACTACGTGTAGTCGTTATACCCAGTCCGTGGCGGCCATTTGTTTTGCTTTTTTTCCTAGAGTTCTTTCCCGCAAGTGGCCACCATGGAAAGGGAGAAAGGACTACATGCAGTCCTTTCACCAATTCCATGGCCGCCATTTTGTTTGTTTACTTTTTTTCCCCATTCATTTTAATGGCCACCATGGAAACAGACAATGGACTACGTGTAGTCGTTATACCCAGTCCGTGGCGGCCATTTGTTTTGCTTTTTTTCTCCAGTCGAGAAACATTCAAAGAGCCGTTTCTCAACTCGAGAGAAATTGATCTTAGTACCCGGTACGACATGCCAGAGTTATAATGGCAGTATAAACCTTGGAGGGGGGTATTACTGGTAGGGTAATGCCCCCAGGGCTTTGTTAAAGCCCTTGCTTTGCTTGGGCTTCTATGGCCCCGGGGCATTACCATACCGGTAATGCCCCCCTCCTCGGGTTATATTGCCTAATACACTCATGCAGCAGGGTCTACTTTGATTGTAATGAGGGTATTTCAGCCCTTGCAGTCCCATGGACAGACAGATGAAAATGACTGGGCAGAAGGTAACACGTACTGCTCAGCCACTTTTCTTTCCATAGGCAGGAACAGTATTTCTTCATGCGAACCCACACCCCACCTGGTTTTTACGGCCTGGTATAAACAAGTACCATAACTACCCTTGTGGCTGTATTTCTCATGTAATGAGGTCCAACCGGCCCAGTGGAAAACAGACAAAGGGATCCTACTCGCTAAATACAACTTAGATTGCAAATAAGTAGACAAAATTAGACACCAATGACTAGTTCCAACATGCAAATGGAATTAACTGATTTTGTTAATACTAAAAACCTGCATTTGCCAGCTGACAGCCAGCTGAAGCCATTTGGTCAACGCGAATTTCTACCATGTATTCCTACAATTTTATCTGTGTGACTAGCATTGTATTGTTTTCTAAAATTGTAGAGGCTTAGCTTTGTGCGATAACAGGTCCATTTGATGTATTTGTCTTCATAGGATGGAAAAAGCTGTTTGTGCACGAAAAGTGTCTCCTTCACAGCCAATGATGGCATGTTAGGCTTTACACGTTAGTAACACTTCATTGATAAATGGCCATAAAAAGCAGATTTGTATTTAAAAAATGGTGCACAATGTATCCAACTTCACAATGAATTAGGTAGTATGGTTGTATATTATGCTGCTGTATTCGAATTTCACGATCAATTAATCAGTGTGTTTTGATATGGATGTATATATCCTCAGTAGCTTCACAATGTAGTACAGTTAGAATTTTAACCAAGTTGTAACCTTAACTTCCACCCACTTCCGTGAACAACAACTGAAGCCTTTGAAAAACAGTACAACATTACAGCCCAAATAGCTCCTCTTGGGATTCCTCTTTCCTTACCAGTGCCTGTCTTTGTACCTGATATGTGGTTCATTCAGAGAGCCAACCATTACAGATGTTGAACCCCCTCACACATTGCAGCCTTCAAAGACTGATTGGTGCCCTTAGTTAAGTGGGGACAAGGGCCATTGGATCTACGGAAAAGGGGAACAACAAAAAAACCTCAACATTGACTTGTGTTCTTTTGGATCAACGCCATAGATAGGTAGATAGATATATAGAGAGATAGGTAGAACAATTATTGATGAAAAGTACATTGGAACTCAAAGAAGTGTAAAAGAATAGGCCCTCCAAACTACAAGAACTCATGTGGCAGTGAAGGTCGAGGAAAGAGCAGATAAGGAGGTGAATCGGCAAAGTGGGGGAAGTACACATCCACAACTAGGGACATGCCGGGAGGATGGAGGAGGGCAAGAAGGTGCACCAAGAGACCAACAGCGTTCTATTGAACGGGAATGCAAGCAATGGCCTCCTTGCACACAAGAGGTGAAGAAGGGGTAACCAGTGAGGAAATGCAAGCGGATACAGCCATTTCATTCTCAGGAGGTCGAAGATCAGAAAAGTCAGGCCGATAGAGGGGTGAAAAGTGCAGACAACAGCTGCGAACATAGTGGAGGATCAGAGGGGAGGGAGAAGAAGCAGAAGGGCCAGCCGAGGAAATGGTGGGGCTCATCCGGAGGGGCAATGCAAGCAGATAGAAGCATCCGACAGAAGGTTAGAGAAGGACAGCTGTGTTCAAGAACACAGATTCAGTGCATCAAATGAGAGGAGTTGACTTCCTGTAGTCAGCAAAAGGGGACTGTAGGCTAATGGCATGTAGGGGTGGGTTGCATCCGCCAGTGTGAGCAACCAAAGGGGAAAGATGCACGGAGTGCGGCTAAATCGAAAGAAGGAGATGAGGAGCAGGGATGGTTAGATTGTCTGGGCCTAGCAATTAGGTGACATACAATGCAAGGGATGTGAAGTACACAGTAGAAGAAGGCTTTGGGTGAATCAGTGTTTCAACAGTAACATTTTGAGTTGTTTCCGGAAAATGAGGAGGAGGAAGCCATATCATGTTTGGCAGTGACATGGTTAAAGGTTTTTGGAGAGGAATAGTGTCTCAGTGTTTGCTGTGAACTTCTGGTCACATTCCTTGTGATCCAGCTGCAAATCTTTCACTGGAGGGGCGTAAATATTTCTCCCAGATATGGCATAGCGACTGAGCGCAGCGAGGTAGCATGAACCAAATAAGCCAAACAGTTTGCAATTGGGTAGGGTAACTCATGAAAAGCATCCTATCGATGCAAGTCACCAACAGTGCAGAGGAGCATTTCTCCAACTCATTTTCATGAGGCCCTTGCCCACAATATGTGCCAGTAAAAAACATTTTCAGACTGAATGTTGCCATACTTTACCATGCATACTGCACCATTATACCCTAGTATTTGCATATAAGAACAAACTCATTTTGGCTTTGCGCATAATGCCGGTAATGATACTATAAGAAAAAAATGCCATGTTTGTTCTACCAATATATAACAGTCTCCCCACGTAAGAACATACTACAGTTGGCTTTATTATTTAAAATGTATGCCACCATATGATAACATGTCCAAACAGGCTGTACTAAAATGCCAGTCGAGCTACATAATAACACTTAGCATGCTTGCTTTATCAAAGATGCCCAATACAAAATGTCATGCCACAGAAAGACATGGCTAGACTGGTTGCATACAAACGCTAGTCTAGCTTCGTAATAACACTTATCATGCTTGCTTTATAAAACCTGCCGATATAAAGTGTCATATCACAATAATAAATGGCTAGACTGGCCGCATTATAATGCCAGTCTAGCTACATAATAACATTTATCATGCTTGCTTTATCAAACATGCCCAGTAAAAAATGATTTGCCTGCTCCGTGGTGCACCAGCGCCTTGCACTCAAACATAATCACACTAATTATGAATGTGATTATGTGTGAGTGCAAGGCACTGGGGGTACCAGGGGGGCAGATGCGTGTCAGGCTCTGGGGTTCCATGGTACAGCCCAGTAAAAACTGCCATGTCTGCTCTCAGGCCTGAACGCCTCACAGGCACACATCTATTGTGTGCGTGCAAGGGGCTGGGGGGGGCAGGATAGGAATGCCATTTATTACTAGGCATCTATCATAGATGCTCATTAATAAATGCCTCACATGCACAGATAATCAATGATATGTACATGCAAGGTGAAGGGGGAATTAGGGATCAGGTATGACATTGCATGTAAGGTGCTAGGAATCCCAGCAGACTCGGCTGGCATCCTTTACTGGGCATACCCAGTAAAAAATGCCATGCCTCCCAGTGCCTCACACACACACGCGATGAATGAGATTGTGTGTATGCGAGGCGCTGCGGGGCACAGGGGTCAGGCATGGCATTTTTTACTAGACATCTGTCATCTTTGACATTTCAGCCAGCCCAGGAGCGCTCCCTCAGCTGGAAAAAGCAGCTCTCCAGCTTTCACTGGGCTGGCTCCTCAGCTGGTGACTCCTTCATAATGGGCCAGAGGGGGCCAAGACACATTGGGTCGATGCCTCCTCACCCATTATCGATGAGCCATCACTGTTATGATCAGCATGTTGTGCCTCAAAGCTAAATTCCATGTCTGTGAGGGGGTCGCTCATCTCAGAGCTTTGTGCCGCTGTTACAATAAATGGGATATGGCAGTATTTCTCATTCTACACCTCTAACAGCTGGTCACCTATCCAACCCTTGCATTTATTGTGAAGTTATGGTCACCTTCAAGCAGCCACAGTGACCCCCGCAGCCCAGGCACAAAGGGATGGCACAAAGTGCTGCGAGGGACACTTTGAGGAATCCTCCCTAGCCCTTTATCTTGCCGGCACTCCATCAAATGAACCTTTCTGTGAAGAAACCACTGCCTGCATTCAGCAACATCCTGAAACTCAAGCTATCCAGCTGCTTCTACACCAGGTGGGCGGGCTCATGCTTCTGTGGCTGTGGCCTGTGTGAGAGGGAGGTGAGGCCCACTGAAGAGACAAGGGGAGCTTTCTGGCAGAAACCATCAGGGATTCTGGCTCCTGGCCGATCACTTGACCAACGCCCTTCTTCGCCTCACTGCATAACTCACAGAAGGTCCCATTGCACACAGCACGTTTGCATGTAAGATGACTCTCAACCTGCCGCCCTCCACTATACGAATAAAGGATCAATGCGGGTTTGCGTTCTTTGCCTTTGAAAAACTCATAGCCCTGCTGGTAGGAAAGAAAGAAAGAGACAAAGAGAGAGAGAGAGAGAGAGAGAGAGAGAGAGAGAGAGAAAGAGAGAGAGAGAGAGAGAGAGAGAGAGAGAGAGACACTAGCCGAATGATAAAGTGAATTTGTGAGCTGTCAGCCGATGAGAGTGGAAGGAGTGTATGGAAAAGGCCATTCACTGTCTTGTTATGCCCTGTTATGCGTTTTCATGCTTCACTATGCCTTGAAATGACTACATATGTCTCGTCATGCCTTTCCGTGCCTTTTTCTGCCTTGTTACACCCTGTTGTGTCTTACTGTGATATTGTATGTGTTAAGTTATGCCGTACTATTGCAGTGAACATGACCCGGAGGCATGAAGTCAGAGCCCACAATTGGTAAAATAAGTATTTGCCAGGGCCTCCCTTGCGATTGCCCACTGACACTTTACAGAGAGGTCTACTGACATCCTGCTCAGCATCGCAAGGGGCTCAACGCACACCATATACACACCACCCACATTGGAACCTCAGCATCACCTTGCTGACAAGGCTCGCTAGGGAAAGGCCTTCTAAATTATGCTCATTTCCTATGCTATTCTGTGTTTAGGGTAATGTTATTGTCCATTATTAATGTCCCAATTGATTCCCAGTTTGTATTTATTTTAATAGCATTTATTATTATGCACTGGTCGACCAACTAGAGGGGAGGCACTGGTTGCAGCAGCATTTGTGGCACTGACTATCACAAAGCCAATAGTAACCACCAATTAGTCTTTCAGACCTCCCTCCCTAACTGAAACCGCACCCCTCCACACCATCCTAATGCTAAAACACTCTGCAGCAAACAAGCTCGAACACAATCTCAAAGTACAGAAAAGGCAAGCATATAGCCAACTGGGTCACAACACAAATACACATGGAATGCTAAACGGATATGTTAAGAGGTGTTTCTATGGGTCTGCTGGTGAGAACTTGGGCCGCCAAACCTGCACTTCATGTGCAGGGTTTCCACTAAGTTAGGCCTGACTCTCACACTGCTAGTGTGACTTCACTCTTAGGAGGGGGAGGTGTGGTGCTTAGGTACAATGAGAAGCAGGTCTACATTACATTTACTGATGCTCTTGATCATAAAACCAGTCATCAAGAAATATTTCCTGTACAGGTAAGTACTTAAAATTGGTCTCAGGTATTATAAAAAAGAGTACAATACCTAGAACACAAATATAACACAATTAAAATCAACACAATTTTACAAGAGAGAAAAATTATCATGCTATTTTAAATTACTCTAAACATGTTAAAAAACAAACGACGTCTTCAAAAATAGGTAACACTTAAAAATCAGAACAGTGTTCCTGAAAGTCCCAAATACCTAGTTAACGTGTTTGTACAATTTTTTTCTTTATGGTACAATTATTAGAGCAATAATAACAAAACTGTCGGACTGGATAGGGCAGTAATGGTCCAGGCCCCAAATTATAGGGATGGGCGCAGGTGCCGCCCTATCTAGCTTGCCCGTGAGGGTAGTATTGCTATTGGCACCCTGGGTTTTTAATTTGGGTGTTGTTTGCAACTTATTTGTTTCAATGAATTAGTCGCACACTCCCATACTCACCTAAGATGGCTACCATGGACGGCGGGACTCCATTCAGAGCCCCTCTTCCATTTTCCCGGCAGCCCGGGATGCATGAGCAAAGGCAGTGGTGTCACCACCGCCAGATGAATCAGGTAAGTGGTTTGGGGTAGTGGGAAAAAGGATCAGGGACCAGAGCGAAGGGGAAGTGCGGGGAAGATGGCAGCTTGCTTGGAGCACTAGCTTGGATCAGGGAATTCAGCCCATGATCCGAGCAATCTGATGGGCTGCGCTTCCGTCCTGTGTGTTAATAAGTAGATATAGTAAATGCTGTTAGTCTTAAAGGTGTGTCGATAGACTATTCTAATAGGACAAATCAGGCAGCTTGTGGCTATTTCCAAAATAAGGCCATTGTTACTAGCACTCCAAAAGAATGACAGAGGAAGTAACAATTGGTCTGGCAAGGTCTGGGGAAACAAACCAAAGAAGTCCCAGACTCAGGTTAGACGACCACAGGCCAAGGGAAAGAAAGAACTCACAGATTAAGCCAAGCCCGTCTGCAGCGGATATCACGGTAGGAAGGACTGCACACAAAGCTCCAGAACCCTGGTGAAGAGGACCAGTGACAGAGTTGAAGTCAGAAGCCCACATGATGTGTGTGATGCTGCTAGAAGCGTTTAATTGAGCCTAAGAGTCATAGGTGCAGAAGTCAGATCCGGTGTCAGGATTTACTTTTGAGTGTGCATCTAGGTCCTTCTGAAGGATCTGCAAGCAGAGATCTGGAGATGGTTGGGTGAAGAAATCAATGTAGCGATGTGGAATGATCACTTGAAGTGATCCAAGAAGTAGCGGGCAGAACAACAACAGCAGAAGCAAGGAAGCACAATGATGACCATTGAATTAGGAGCACAGACACTCTGGTGTGGACAACAGGCTTCTGCAAAGCATGCAGGATGGTCCCATGAGGGGAGAAACTGCAGAGGACCAAGCCAGAATGTGCATGAAAGGGTAAGCATGATTGAGTTGTAGCAAAAATGCCACTTGGGTTCAGCAGGCAGCAGAGACACCCACTTCTGGTGAGTATCATGAGTCCAGAAAATGTTTAGAGGAACACAGAGGGCTGTCGCACCAGAGGATGCAGCTGTGACCTGTGCATCAAAGAGGAGGAATAATCTAAATCAGGATTCCCTTGGGAGAAGGGGCAGTGTTTCATGCTCAGGAAGTTGTGGAGTCAGCAGCACACACAGCATTGAAGATCATCAGGCACGGCTAATCTCCCCAGCAACGTTCACAAAATTGCAGGTAGCTAGTCTGCCGAATGACTCAGGTCCCTCATCCAATCAGAATCTGTTGACCTTTCAAAGACTTGGCAGCAGTCCAATCAGGATTGGCCAGCCAAATGTCACTTTTGCAGGCACACAAACAGAGGTGTGGATTGAGATGTCAGAGAGACTCTCATCCAGCCTAAACAGGACTCCATTCACTCAGAGATCACTTTGCAACCTCTGCTCAAGCTCATGTAGGCAGAACAGACAACATTTGTCTTCCTCATGTTAAAAACACAAAATGACGGATCCCAAAGAAAAGGGGCAAGGTTCTAAGACTTAAAAATACATTGTGCTAGAGAACACCACACAATAACAAAGTTGTAGCTTTCAGTGAGAAGTCTGTCAGCATAAATTGGTCTAGATTGCAAAAAGCCACTAAAATGCTGTAGGTGAGTACCAAAATTAGCATATAGAGAGCCAAAGGAGTCTTTCTTAGCTAACAATACCCATCCCATGACATGCCCTAGCCGGGTATCAATGGACACTTCACAGCTAAAAACGCCTAGAAACATGCCTGCACACAGAGCCTTCCCATCTGCATGCATCGCCACAGCAGCAACAGCTACTTGGTTGTCCTCCTTCTAAGACCAATAGTGATTTATGTTCTTATATGGCACTTAATGTCAGATTCTTCCTGTTCCTAAGCACTGTAATAAAAGGTATTGGTATTAACTGATTTAATGGTAGTCAATTTGTCAACGTCAGAAGGATCAAAGGCTGAGCTGGCCTTGGCACGTTATCCGAACTTGAGAAGTGCAGGCATGACCCCATGTGCGATGGAAGCACTTAACTCGTGACCCAACCCCCTAAGTTCACACTTGAACTTAGATCTTGGAATTTCTTGGATGCAAAGAAGCCATGAAGATGGCAAAGGTCGTGCTATATGAGATCCAATAACGTAACATACTTCTATAATCACGGAATATACTTATGACATGTGTAATGGATTTTTATCAACAATTCAGGAATCTATAATATTGTCAGAAAAATGAGAGGTAGCGGTTTTGAAGCGAGAGTAGGGTACGCTTTTTTGACCTGGGCGAAATTCAGTGGAGCTCGTTTAGCCCTTCGTAAATGGCCCGTGCTGGAAATCTATGAATTAAAGGCCTTGTAAAAGCTTTTACGCACTAGATTCCCACTAAAGCCCCTTTTCTAGGTTTCAAAATGTTTATTTTCATTATAACAAATAAGAACAAAATATGGCATTAAACTATTAATCACGCACATAGTCAATCAAAGTCAAAACATATTAAACAATTCATCATAAACTAGTTCTAAATATCACATATAAGAAAAAGAATAGAGGTGCATGAAGGGGAGAAAAGAAGAAGAAAAGGAAGAAAGGAAAAAGAAAGAAAACATTGAAGCCAAAGACTGAAAATTACATATGCAATAAACTATGCCACAGATATAAGGATATTACAAAACCATTGCATAAAACTATAAGTATTTATACATAACAGTAATATTCAAAGCTAGGGATGCATTGCTCCTGAATTAAAGTTCAAATTCATCCATAGACAAACAGCTCCAAATGTCCCAAAATTTGTCAATTTCATCTGTGTTTTTGTAAATGGCTTTTTCATACGTTGAAACAGTAAGAAGCTCCTCCACCCAATCATCAATATTAAAAGAATTACTTGATTTCCAGGACCTCAATATAAATATTTTAGCAACCATGCATGCGCGGAGTAACCAAATTTTCCTGTCAAAGTCAATTTCATCCAGCAAAGAAACATGGGAATTGCAATGTTTAAGACTAAACTTAATCTTTCACAAACCCTTTCCCAGAACTGCATTGTTTTGGGACAAGACCAAATCAAGTGACTGAGGGAACCACTTGAGCACTTAGACTTCCAACAGAGATCGTTGACCAAAAGCTGCCTCCTGAACAACTTCTCCGGTGTCCAATAGGCCCTAAATAGTAATTTTGTTTGAGAAGCTCCGAGGCCCCAATCCAAACTCACCAGTCGAGTGTTTTCACAGCACCTCCGCTAACATCTTCTCTTAATTCCTCTGCCCAAATCTTGGATCTCCTTTTTGATTAGCTTTTATGATTCTGTACATGGTAGAAGCAGGGTGTGATGCACTTGAGCATATCTCTAGAGCTGCCCAGGCGGTACTCTGAATATTCAATTGTGGCACCTCAACACAAGCTGAAATAATAATCTTTAGTTTCCTATATTCAGCAAACGAGCATTCTGCCATGTCATATATCTGGCCAAGTTGAGTGTATGGTATCCAACTGCCTCCTTCAAACAAGTATTTTATAACAGCCACAAACCATTCTGACCAAAAGAGGTTCTTACCCTGGTATTTCAATGCTGGGTTATTCCATATGGAGACATCTGGGTGCAAATAGGGATTAGCACACATACGACTTGAGAGCTCACACCCGCAATCTTGCAAGAATGAAGTGAGTGCGCTGGTCATTTTTGATTTACATCTCTTAGAAGTTAGCAGGGCTTAAGGGTCTAGCTGGGAAACCGCACCACACTCGCACAATAAGAATTCGGACTGTTCAGACTGTTCATTCTTAGAGTCAGCAACCCTGCACAAGTGGCGAGTGGAGAATGATAAATGGTAGTCTAGGAAGTTAGGCAAGTTCATTCGCCCCAATTTCAATGGGAGTTGAAGTTTCCAAATTGAGAGCCTTGGAGCCTTCGCATTCCAAATAAAATTTTGCATAATTCTATTGACCTCTTTGAAAATGCTTCTTGGTATATTAATAGGGAGCATGCTTAAGATGTTTTTTATCTGAGGTGCCAGATTCATTTTTATACAGTTTATTCTGCCCCAGTTTGACAACTTCAAGAGACCCCACCTTTCCAAATCTGATTTGAGTCTCGGGAGGATCCATGTAAAATTTATGGCTGGTAACTTCAATATATCCGCTCCAATCCAGATGCCAAGATATTTCATCTTTTCTGCACACCATCTAAATTGAAATTGAGCACATGCATGCCATTGACACAGATTATTGATCGGTAGGATCTCGGATTTACTCCAGTTAATCTTATAGCCTGATATCGTGGAGAAATAATGAATATCTCACATCAAGTGAGAAATACCAATAGCAGGGTCCTGAAGGGCGATCAATAAATCATCTGCGTGCAACCAAATCAAGTTATTCCGGCCATTTCCAATTAGAGGTTGAAGGTTTACATCCGCTCTTAAGCATACCGCAAATGGCTCTATGGACAAAATGAACAGGAGAGGCGAGAGCGGGCAGCCCTGTCTTGTACCTCGACAAAGTCCAAAAGCATCAGAAATAAGTCAATTAGTCACAACACTCGCAGAAGGGTTGTTGTATAATAGCTTAACCCAGCGTTGGAAATCTTGCCCAAATTTCATTTTTTACAGGCATGTGAACAAAAATTCCCACTCCACACGATCAAATGCTTTTTCAGCGTCTAGTGAGATGACCGCATTGGCAATAGGCTGATTGCGTCCCTTCTCAATGGTCAACAGCAGGCGTCTCATGTTGTCCGCAACCGCTCTGCCAGTATCAAAAATGAAATGACCTTTTCCAGTCGAACAGCCAGGATTTTAGCCAATATTTTGCAGTCACAATTTATCAGACTGATTGTCCGATAATTTTCACACCTGGTAGCAGATCTATCCTTTTTTTTCAGTACCGTAATTAATTCATGTCTCATTGTATCTGGCAGTGAACCAGACTCAAAAGCATCATTAAAAACTTCACATAAAAGTTGTAGTGCAGAATCGGGGAGGGCTTTATAGAATTCATTAGGTAGTCCATCTATGCCAGGCGACTTACCTACAGTCAGCTTCGAAATCGCCTGTTGAATATCATCCACTTCCACTCTTCCCTCAAGGCTTGCCGCCTCATCAGGTGTCGGACGAGAAAAAATATGTGAGTCAAGGACATTTTCAATTTCAACTTTTTCACAGGCCAATTCAGAGTCATAGAGTTTTTCTTAGAAGCCACGGAATAAACTGTTAATACCTTTTTGCTGTGTCTCCAATGTGTTATTCAAATCTCTGATTGCAGTAATAAAGCGGTCGCTTTCAGCTATCTTCAGCCTATGTGCTAGTAATTTCCCTGCTTTCTCACCATTCGCAAAGTAATTAACCTTTTGCCTGAATAGGGCATAGTCGACCTGGCTGGAAATGAGTTTGATCAGTTCATACTTAGCTTTTCTCAATTCAGATTTTGTTTTTTCATCTTTGCTCGCCGCAAATAGAATAGCTAGGCGCTTTGCTTCAGAAGAGAGTCTTTGAATTTCTTTTGTTCTCAGTTTTCTCTCTTTATCAGTTTTTGAAATCAGCACTCCACGAACAAAGCATTTCAGTGCCTCCCAGACTGTCGAAATTTGGACATCGGCAGTTTTATTGATTTGGATGAAGCTATCAATTTCCTCTGCCACCGCCTGCCTGATCTGGTCATTCTTTAGAATATTAGAGTTCATTCTCCACCTTGAGTATTTAACCAGAGAGTACTGCAAGGACAATCGCAATGACACAGGTGCGTGATCTGACAGGGCAATGAGCCCAATAGCTGTATCATAGCAACTTGAAGTCACCCGTCCAGAGGTCAAGAAGAAATCAATCTGAGAATACGTGTCATGATACTGAGAATGAAAGCTATAATCCCTGTCTGACTGGTGCTCCAGTCTCCAGATGTCAGCCAGGTTGAACTCCCTTATTAGATTATCAAAGGATTGTTTGCATTTGTTTGGAGTTCTGGTATAATCCCCATTTGATCGGTCCAAAGCTGAGTCCATCATCTGATTGAAATCACCTCCTATTATAATTGAGTCCATGTTGAAACTTTGAAGCAACTGAGCCACTTCGTGAAAGAATATGAGATCATCTAAATTTGGAGCATATATATTGCATAGGAAAATGTCCACACCTTGAATTCTTACACAAACAACTCTTCCTTCTTTATCTCTTCTACTTGTAATGACTGAAACAGGCAGATTTTTTTTATAAGTATTGAAACGCCTCTTTTGCTAGATGAGTGATTACAGAAGAAAGTATCCCCTACCCATCCCCTTTTTTAGTTTTTGAGCCTCAGTATCTTCCAAATGTGTCTCTTGGAGGAAAGCAATGTTGCATGAGTTCGAACGTAGATGAGTCAATATTTTGGCCCTTTTCACCACATTATTGAGTCCGTTAACATTCCATGAGATAATACTTAGATATTTTATTTTAGCGGCCATGGTACAGTTCTCATTTTGATTCATTATATAACATATGCAATCACAGTCAAAGAATTGGACAGGGAGAAAGAACAGAAGAAAGAAAAGATAGAAGATAGAACACATGCCCCAATAGGGCATTAGACCACTAGGATATACTAGCAATGGTTACAAATAGATGGCACACTGTACAGACACAGCAGCAAGGCAACAAGTAAGAATAATGTCTAAAAAAAAACACCAAACTTTCAATAAAACACCAATCCCAAATATCCAATCCCCACCCTAAATTTTCTTACAACATCTATCCTAAGTCACAACTCTAAAACGTCTGCACGTAATAAGGACAGTCTACTCACAAGTATAAACAATGAACCTGGATCACTGATCTTGGACACTACTTCCTCCTAAAATATCATTTTTGTCCCTCATGCCAAAGTTCCAGGAAGAAAACCAATGGGTTTGCCCAGAAACAATCTCTTAAGAACTTGGTCATTCAAACTCAGTAACACATATATACGTCATCCTAGACACATAAGTGAGAGTGTCCACCTATTCTATAATAATAAGGATTACCAGACGTATTTTATTTTGCCTACGGTAGTTTCCGAATAATAACTCCCATGAAAACATAGATCCCCCGAAAAGCCCATCCACCTCCCACCAATGAGCATATGGTACAGTACAGAACATAACCCGTACCTGTTGTAGGGACATAACAATTCATGAATCCAACATTTCTGTCCAGTTTCATAAAAACCATATTAATCGGAAGCATAGTATAACATACCCCTCTCCCTATAATAAATCTGCACGATGGGCCCTGCCGAGTCACCTACATCTTCGATAAAATTGCAGACTTAGGCCTACAGTTCCAGCACACAAAATAATACCCAGAGCTAGTGACCAGTTCATTGCCCATTGTGGATTAAGAGCACATTAACTAGCACTTTCAGGAAGCCAGAGCCCTAACATTAACAGCAACAACAGCTCTGAGCCAATTTGTTGCTGTAGTTAATACCACAACGAGAACATCCGCACTGAAAATATACCTTTTAGGCATTCTGTGTTGGCATAGAGTATTAAATAGAGGCATTTCTGGGATTCCTGCGCCATTGATTTTACAAGGGGCCGATGCACATCTGATGTCACCCACAGGAAATCGTGGAAATGTGCAGCGAGAGGGAGGGAAACATGGAGGCAACAAAAAAAACAACTAAAAACAAGCATTAAATAAAGTAGGGCCAGGCAATAACATCTTGGCTCCATTAGTGCCCTCCAGCCCTGGGGTCAGGTAAATGACCCCAGGACTGGATACAGAACCTTACCAAGACCCCAACTCCCAGAAAGCACCAGTCCATGAAAAGGCTGGACAAGGGGTGACCTCATTCTATACCAACATCCGGTTAACCAAACAAATCCGGTAAATCTAGTAAATCAGAGGCACAAAGCTAAAATGTGCATCTTGGCGATCCGATCGGTTCCAACCCGGGCCTAAGGACAAGGCAGGAAATGACATAGACACACAGTTTTGCGCCTCAAGAGCGTTGAACCAATTGTAAAAACACATTGTTAAAACTGTTCAAAACACAGGGTATAATTCAAAATGGTCTACTCTGCATAACACGTGCAATGCTCCTGCTCACCTCTGTTAATACATAGCACAACATAGGCCCATGTCTGCCATTGCCAACAAAAATCGTGGCTCCGGCTCATCACTGTTATTACATAGCACAACCTGGGCCCAACCTTTATTGTGCACCAAAACATGTGTTCCTGAACTATGCAATAGGTCAAGCACTAAGACAACAGAGCCCATTCCTGCAATTGCCCACTGCAGTATGTGCCCAACTCTGCCGTTTTATACTGCCCTCAGGTTCTGCAATAGGCCCCAGCCATAATGTTGCAATCCATAGTATGAGCCATCCTCAATAGAATTCATCTCTTCTATTGCATTATGCGCCCGCCCCTGCCACTGCACTCTGCAGCAGGACCCACCACTGCCATGCCATTACGCACCGGGGACAACCTCTGGTATTGGCACTGCAGTATGGTAGCGCCTCCGCCACTGTTCTCTGCAGTAGGGTCCACCCACTCTGCCCCTCCCTGCAACACACAATGCACACACTAGGAAATCCGCTCAAGCCCCTGACGCGCACTCCACCCAAAAACACTGCCATCGGAGGAAAACACGCATCATCTGACACCATACTAGAGGGCAAATATACAGTCATAAAATATAAAACCTACCTGAGCAGCCACATGAGTATCAGGGTACATCCACACAAACGCTGCTGACACGTTCAATAATCCAAAAGCACGCCATCACTACGCGGCACCAATCACTTCCTGCGCAACGTAATGACAACGTAATGATGCATCCTATTTAGGTCCCTTACTCTAATACGGCTTGTATCCCGTGACAGCCCCTTTTCATGTGTTTGTATGACAGAGAAGATTGGTAAAACACAACTTACGTTTCCTCCTCTCCCTTTCTCTCCACCATACAACTACTCCAGCATTTGTACCAGCAAAATGTAGGGGGCTACAGGCCATAGGAAGCGGATGTACGTTAATATCAGGAAAACCAAAATCTCAAACTACAAAATCACCAACACTTTTATGATTCGAGATTTATATTTTATTTTTTTGTGTCCCAGCAACACATGTGTATGTGGGGGATACTCCTGCAGACCAAAATACAGAATTAGGGGAGCGGGGACACCCCTGCATTCAGTATTTTGGAATACAAGATTTTTGTAGTCCCAAAAAGCTCGACTTTGGGTGATGCAGGATTTTAAATACGGTATTTTCGTTGAATACCATAGGAGGCCATCGTAAAATCTGCGTTTACTCAATTTGCACGACAAGTGCAAAAGAGCAAACGGTGATGCTTCTGCGCCGCCTTTTTACCCTCCCATTCTGCACTTCATTTTGCAAATGACCAAAATATGCCCATGAGGACCTGTCATTAAAGTGGAAACGTAACATGTCCCCACCGCCTTTTTACAGGGAACTCGAAAATGATCCCATATTCTTGATGATCGCGTGTTTTCTGTGAGAAATTGGAACATTGGTGAAGGTTGTTTAATAGTGTTTTTTGTTCGAGCAAATAAACAACTATTGGCCGATTTGCGTGAAATATAATAAAACATGAGTTGCCGTGGTCCCGATTCATGGAAGTTACCGTCGGAATCCTGCAGTGGCAGTGCCCTAGTTAGAATAGGGATGACAGGTTTGGGCCCCGGGTTTTCTTAATGATGCTCATTCACGTGGGCTGCGTGGGCTCTTGTTACGCAGAGCCGCTGGTGCGTGCATGCGGAGAGGTCACATGCTGGCTGCCACCGCTAATAGTAACATGCTCCTATCAGCTCCAGCCCGCTCTAAAGGTCATAGCGAGGCTTTTTAAAACCCGCAATGTGTCGATGTACAGTTTCCTAGTCTGGCCAGGAATAGAAATTTATCATGGGGCTTTAAAAATACCTGCCAATCTGAGGGCACGGATGAATTGCATTCCTGCCACGTGGTCACAGGGTTTTCGTGGAATGTAGTGCCACAAAAAAACCGGGAATGCCTCATCAGTGTGCTGTATGGCGACGACCTCTTGCACACTCCTTGCTGTGACGTCACCCCAGCCGCCTGCTGCCATTTTGAAAAAAAAATGTGAAACGTAGGTTACTGGAATGTGTACCGTGCACCCTTGCTATTTGCATGGCAGATCTGAAATGGGGTGTGGGGGCGGAGGTAAATTATAGGGAGGAGTGGGGAAAATGCAAAATAGTAAAAATGTAAGATAGTGTTGCCGTTGTGCTGATGCGTGCAGAGCGGAAGTACCCGATGAAGAAGCACAGTAGTATGTCACAACAGTTACTCGCATGATCATGCCCCAGGTAGTTTGTTTAATATGCGGCATGGAAAATATAGCATGTGTAGCCATTGCTTTTACAGGCGGGGTACACGTGTAACCACCAGTTTGATAAAACTCTGGGAAGCGAGGGAGGGGCAATGCTCTGGGGTTCATGTGAGGTTCCTTCATACCGAACCACAGACTCGGACTGGCCTGTAGGCCAATAGGCCAATGCCCGAATCGAAAATGCTAAATGCTAGTGTGGGCCCATTTTGGGTCAAATTAGGATTGTTTTTTGGCCAATGTGGGCTAGGTTGATAAGTCACTTCACCACGCGGCTAGTAGTTTTGACCAGCGTTACTGAATACATTTTGTTTGAAATGCACAATTTCCATCACATTTTATCAACAAAAACTCCCCTTTGGGTACTTCTCAAACGGTCTGTTACAAAAGGAATGAATTGACATTTGCAAACGAGGGCCACTTTTCCATTGGTGGCCGAGACAATTTTATGCCCCAGCCCGACCGACCCTGCTGAACGAACAATTGTGACAAATAGCATATCATTGTTACAGTGACAGTGCTCTGCTATTTATTTATTTTATTTATTTAAATTTATATAGCGTGCAAGCAGCCCACGGGCATTGAGGCGCTGTTACTTGCAATAACTTAGTTACATGGTACATATGATAGCGATTGTTGATACGTTATGAGTAGTACAGGAAATCATACTGTTGTTACAAATATTGCATTTGGGCGTAAATTACAAACATAAATGATAAGTATTTGTGCTGATGTGTCGGTCCTTATGTGAAGAGGGTAGTTTTCAGTGTTTTGCGGAAGGTGGTGAGGGAGTCTATGGGATATTGGGTAGTTATTTTAAATGTGATTCTGATCCACATGGGTTGCCCATGGGATGAGAGAGGCTGAAAGCACAGAGTTGGCACCTGTGGCACAGAGTGGGCACCCGTGGAAATGTGCATAGATGTGATTAATGCTTAAAAGCATCTCTGAGAATGATGTATTGTGTAACCAGGACAAAGCACACCCCAGGGTGGTGTTGCTTTGATGGCAAGACTCCTTCCATATTCATATGTGTAGATTTGGGACAATGGGGCTCATTACCGCCCAGATACCACCAAATGGTATCATTGGTACCGTCACTTGGTCCGGCGGTTTTACCGCCAAATTACAAGTGGTAATAGGTGGCGTTAGTCCCCATTTAATTGACTACATTGGACTCAATGGGGGATTTTTGGCAGAATTCCCACTGTGAATTCTGCCAAAATTTGGCAGAAAGTCGACTGATTTACCTCCAGCTCCAAGCTGAAGGGAAATCCTCCAATTTTTCACCAAACCCATAGTTGGGCGGTGCGCAAATGCAGCGGTATACAGTAATCCCAGCACCACCTAACTTGTAATGAGGCCCAATGGACTAACTACTAGAGCAAGGATATTAAACAACCACTGGTGAAGCCAATAGATATTGATAGGAAAACCTCAAGTGCAGCCTCAAATGTCCCAATAATACACCCATATACCTGTCCTAGTCATCAAATAGTAAGGTACACTGGCATAAAAGGGGCCCCCCGCATCCCCTGTGGGGCGGGGGCCCCGCTAGCACATGTCCTGGGAGGAGGCCCCACTTGAAGAAAAATAATAAAATGTATTTCTTCCAAAATATATATATTTTTACATTTCTTTTTGAAATCACTCAGCCTTAATAAAGAAATTATTTCTGTAACAGAAATAATGACCTTATGAAGGCAGAGTGACATCCAGGCATCCCCCGACCCCATGACATGGAAGACCCCAGGCTGGAGGCCTCATGTCATGGGGTAGGAGGAGCCCTATGACTTCAAAAAGAAATAGTTTATTTTTGAAGTCACTCTGCCTTCATAAAGAAATGATTTCCGTTATGGTTCAGTCTTTAACGAAAATAATTTCTTTATGAAGTCAGGGTGATTTCAAAAAGAAACAATTTCTTTTTGAAGTAATAGGGCTCCCCCCAACCCCAAGAAGTGTTTGTGTGTGAGTGTATTGTGAAAGGGTGTACACTTAAATGTATGGGTGTGTGCCTGGCTGTGTGTGCCTGTGTGGTGAAAGGGTGCACACTTAAATGTATTGGTGGCTGCCTGGGTGTGCCTATATGGTGAAAGAGTGCACACTTAAATGTATGGATGACTGGGTGTGCATGCATGTATATGGTGAATGGTGTGTGTGCTTGTGTTCAGGGGTGTAACAAAACCTACATTTCGGGGGGGCGGATCTTTCAAATGTTGGGAGAGGTGCTAACTTCACAGGTGTTGGGGAAGGGGCAACCTTATTTGTGTGGGGGCATCTGACTTCTTTACACATTTTAATGAGATTATTCTAGTGCAGCTTCAGTGTTAGAAGCAGTTAACTCTCTCCTTCAAGTGTGAAAGCACCCACTTATGAACTGCTGTGAGAATGAACGCTCTCCTGTTCCCTTTCTACCCTTCCAATCACTTCCCTGGTATGAAAGTACTGAACCCAAATCACAATTTAAATTGCCCAAAAAACTTGCCATTTGAATGCAGGTACTAACAGTAAAATGCTTTACGTTAGTAATTGCTGGAGCCTTGTTAACAGCGAAACCCAAGTGCCGATCAACATCTTTGTCCTGTTCTGTCCAGCAACTGCTCTGAACGTCAGCCAGGTTGAGTCAACATAGCCCAGAATTTCTGCGGGTGGGAGCTGCAGCCCAGTCAACTCAATATTGTTAAGCCCCTAAGTCTGTTTAATGCCTTACTTACTTATTGGTAATCGTCATTACTCCTAGCCATATTCTTCCTTGTCCCTGTACTTGTGTATGAGGCAGTACTTGTGTTTGAGACACTATGCTTCATACACAAATACTTGGATGAGGTAGAGGTACATGGAGGTAATGCCTGATTTAGCTACCGGTATCTTCATTACTCCTAATCCCACTCTTCCTCATCCCAGTACTTACTTGTGAGGCAAGGAGCCTCAAACGTAAGCTCTTGGACAAGGAAGAGGGACGTGAAGGTAATTCTGGGCCAAAGAGCTGATTTTGGAGGTTGGGGTAGGGCATGGGAGGGAGAGGGGATGTGTGGGGGCGGGATTGTGCGATAAATCATAATGGTTGTCTATGCCCAGGCTAAACAGGCATGATATGTGGTATTAGTAGCTAGAGAGGCATTTTGATGCAGCCAGTCTAGTTATTCCTCAGTTTGGTATGACTTTTATTTAACTGTGCATTTCTGATAAAGCAGTCCTGCTAACTGTAATTACCTGGCTAGACTGGCATTGGGGTGCTGCCAGTCTAGCTGTTTCTTATTGCAGCATTGTATATTTTTTTGGGCATCTGTGATAAAATGATATGATATAAGTCTATTATAACACAACTGTACACAATTGTTTCTAGGCGCGACAAGCAAGGGAGGGAACATAGAGGAGAGGACAAAACAAATGATCTTACTAGGCCTTGTGTCATTCAGATCGTGCAAGTGCAAGAATGAGAAATGCAAGGAGAAAGGGAGGGGGGAAGTGCAAGTTAGAAGGGAGGGGTGAACAGAACAGTAATGAGCTGAATAAGTGCAGCCAGGGTAGTGCGGCTCTGGTTAGTGCAAGGAGAACAAGGGACTGTAGGGTTACAGTTACAGCCCCTAAGTGCGTGGTAGGCCGGAGGCAGTTCAAGGGTGACTGATCAAGAAAGAGCCTGGACTCAGCGAGACTCTGAGGGTAGCCCAGCAAGCAGTCGGTACAGCAGACAGGTAGGTCAGGTAGGTCAGCAGGGGAGGGAGAAAGTGAAAGCAAAGGAGAAGAGGAAAGTTTTGAGCTGCTTCCGGACCATCAGGTGCTCCACTAAAGTTTGAGAGAGGCAGGGAGGCCATTCCAGAGGGAGGCATCTGCAGAGGAGAGAGATCTACCACCCACTCTCTGCCTGGAGAAGCGCCCAGCTCTTAGAGAGTTGGAGGTAGCTGGGGGAAGGGCTTGAGAAAGAAGGTATTTTGGAAGAGAGCTTTGGATGTAGTGTGGTCCCGACCACAGAAAGCCTTGTGGATAATGCAAAGGGTCTTGAACTTGATTCTTGCAACCACCAGTAGTCAGTGGAGAGATTTCAGGGCTAGAGAGATGAGGCTTGTGGTCAAGGCTCAGTCTTGCAATCCTGTTCTGGATTAGTTGCAGAGGGTGGAGAGTAGAGGAAGGCAGCTGGAGAAAGAGGCTGTTGCAGTAGTCCAGCCTAGAGAGAACCAGAGCTCTAGAGACAGTGAGCTTCTAGGGGAAAGTGAGAAAGGGAAGAGGCACTTTGAGGAGGAACAGCTGATAGGTAGTGGGACTTCTTGGCGACATTCGAAATGCAAGGAAAGAAAGGGTGAGTGGAGTCGAAGATGACACAAAAGGTTTTTTGCCTCGCAGGAAGGCGAAGGAAGAGGGCCCAAGGTGGGTGGCCAGAGTCAGAGAGAGTAAGCAGGGGCAGGGTCCCAATGAGAAGTATCTCCATCTTAATGGCATTAGGGCAGAGATTGTTGGAGGCACACCAATCCTGAATCACGGATAGACAGTCAGGAATGAGTGAGAGATGAGAGGAGCCTGAAGAAAAGCTGACTGCCATCCGCTTAACACTGAAAGTTAGAGGAGATGGTAGAGATCAGGTGGGCCAAAGTGGCCAAGTAGAGATTGAAAAACCAGGGTGAGAGGATAAAGCTCTGGGGAATGCCACAGGTAGAGAGAGAGAGGTGGCGGAGATAAAGGGAACAAGTTGGACCTGGGAGGGGCAGTCCAAGAGGAAGGAGGTCAGCCACTCCAGGGCCTGATTCGTGATGCCCAGGTTCTCACGTAGTCGATTGATCAGGATGGCGTGGTTGACTGTGTCGAAAGTAGAGGAAAGATCAAGGAGCATTAAGACAGAAGGAATGCTGGAATCAAGAGAGCAGATCTTCACAGGTGTTCAGGAGAGCAGTTTCAGCACCTCTGGCAGCTCTGAAGCCAGACTGATGGTGATGGAGACAACCGACAGATTCAATGTGGAGGGTAAGCTGGGAGATGGCCAGCTTTTTTCCAAGAGTTTGCCCAGGAAAGGGGTGATGGAGATTGGACGATAGTTTGGTAGGATCGGGAGATGGCTTCTTGAAGAATGGGTGCACAAGGGAGTGCTTAAGGGGAGAGGGGAGCGTTCCATTGGTGAAAGAGTGTTTTCAGAAATCGGCCAAAGGCTGCAGCAAGGGTATCAATATGGTCCTTGATGGTTCTGGAGGAGCAGGGGAGCACCTGTTTGGACAACACTTTCATGGATTAGACTTGTGTAGAAACCTTGTCAGGTGTTGTCAGAGAGAAAGAGGAGAAAGGAGGAGGAGAGGTAGAGAGGGCCTGGGTGCAAAAAGGAGAGGTGGAGACCGCAACAGGATTGAACAGTTCCGTGCAGATTTTAAAGAGTTTGGCCATGTTGATAGAGGCACTGAGACCCAGGCCTCAATGTGTACTCTCTTCTTGATGAGTGTTATTGCTTCGACTGGCATTTTTGTGCAACCAGTCTAGGTATGTCTAAATGTGGCCTGGCACGCTTTACTGTAATATTGTTACGTGTCTACAATGGTCTACATTGTGCAGCCAATGGGACATGTTTTCAAAGTGGCATGGCATTTTTAATAGCAAAGCATTAATGTTCCTGTACACGGTTGGTGACTTGCATGTATTGGATTGGTGTTACCTACAAAACAATTGCAAACACTCTGGCTTTTTAACCACTTTTTCTCAGAAAGTGTGCTGTATATTGCATTAAAACACATATTTATATCTTTCTCCTAGTACAGTGTGCGGCATACCCCTTCAGCAGCACATTCATGCATATTGCGGAAGCGTGATAATCTAGGCCGGCCCAGAGTGTAGCACAACCCCTGATTTGTTGCCGAGTTGGAGCGGGCCCTCAGCAGGGCTTGCAGGGGGGGCCCACATTTTGTGTTACGCCACTGGTAAGGTACTGTATAACCCCATATGGCCAGCTGCTGAAATTATGCACGTGCCTTGTCTATTGTTGCTAAGACATATGTAGAAACTCAATTTTTAAATCTGCTTTTAAATCTTTTTTCATAAACATATTTTACTGCAGTAAATCAAGAGTAGCATGGACATGCGGGGGAGGCATTAGGGAACAATAAAGTTACTCACCTTAGTGACTAACATGCTCCTAGTCTATTGTCCCTTTTCCTCCATACTTGTGGAACATTCCGACCCTCTGGTCCCGTCCTGAAGGACAGAATGCCCCACAAGTATGGAGGAGAGGTTCCCGTCCTAAAGGACGGAATGTTCCACAAGTAAGGAGGAAAGGGAAACGGGACGTAGGAGGAGTGGAACTTGCTTGGTGTTGAGAGGAATTTTTATGTTGCTCTTGAGCGATGTACTTTTTGCTCTATGCATGGGAGAATGTACTGATACAAGCTGAACTCCTGGGCATGGCCTGTCTGTCCATAAACCTGCATACACTTTTGTGCCAATTTCAGCCTTTTGCAAGTGTCAAATATCAGACATTTTCTTAGCAAGGCATACCTGATTGCGAGGACTTAAAAATGCTGTAATATCAATGTAATGGAGCTCAATTTATTGACCCCAGACGAATGAAGGGCAGAGCCAGCTCCACCTAGATTTGAACATAAAACCTCTAGACTTTCCACGTTTCAGAGGCAAGCGCTTAACACATTAGCTATCCTTCTGAGACCTTTGGCAACAACTATGCAAATGGGCCTGATACAATGAAATAATCCCTGGAACTTTCTTAACAGCAATTTAGGTAATTTACAAAACAAATCATATATGAGCAACTGGATCCAGGAGAAAGCATTTAGAAATAGTAAACTGTAATACATATACCGGGGCACCACGCTGTGAAAAACATGAGATAGCGAATGAATTACGACTGAAACTTTCTTTGCAGCAATTCAGGAGATCTATTTATTTATTTATTTATTTATTTATGTATTTATATTTATATAGCGCACAGACAGTCCAGGGGCATTGTGGCGCTGTTACTTGCAGGATCTTAGTTACAGGGGGTACACGATTGGTAGCAGTCGTTGACACATTACGACTGCTACAAGCAGATTAGTCATTACAGCTCATGCATCTTTGGTTATTACATTACAGACAGTTAATTGGCAAACATGGTGCTGTGGGAGACCTTATGTGAAGAGGATGGTTTTCATAGCTTTCCGGAAGGCAATGAGGGAGGGCTCACCTCGGATTGTGGGGGGTAGGGCATTCCAGTGTGATGGTGCAAGATAAGGGAAGCTGGATCCTCCTGTTCTGGCTCTTTTTACTAGTGGCACACAGAACATGTTGGTATATGGTGACCTGGTTGGCCTTGTGGAGGAGACGGGGTGGATTCTTTGTGAGAGGTAGACCGGGCGGTGAGGTGGATGCACTTGTGGGTCAGTGTCAGAGCTCTGAAGACGATTCTTTCCTAGCCAGTGGGCTAATTTTCTGGCCTCAGAGATGTGTTCTCTTTTCACAATACCTTGGGCAGCGCGGAGGGCACTGTTCTGTATGATTTGTAGCCTTTCCAGGTTTTTGTTGGAGGCAAACCCTACCCTACCCAAAAAAACGTATTGCCCAAATAGAAAGAACATAATGTTGAAATGTATTTGATAGCTGCCAAACGACATATGCTGGAGAGGTGGAAGTTTAACATGTGTTTTCATGCACAGCAGAATTCGAGCAACAACAGAAAGGTCAGTGCGCGACAAGCACATAGTCATCCACCACTAGACTCTGACACGCATCGCATTCACTCTCTGCGTTTTATAGAGGTGCTGTGTGCCGAACATTTTAAGTGTAGGGTTGTGCTTGTGTATGTATGTGTTTGTGCATGCGTATATGTGTGTGTTGCGTGTGTGCACATCTTAGGGTGACCAGATTTAAAAAGTAAATATCCGGGACAGGGCAACTAACATAAAGGTAGGACTAACTCTTCAAAGTGGCTGCCAAGGCACTACATTGCAGTACCAGATATAATAGGTTGTTTATAATGCACTTAGTGCCCAGAGGTTTCTAAGTGCAGACCCGGGGATCGAACCTGTTGTGCTCCTTGTCGTCTTGCTTCTAAGGCAAGCATGTTGCCCCAGACCTATCCTCCCGAAACAACAAGATAGAGAAGGAGATTTAAGTGTTACCTGTGGAATAAACACATATTATAATTAATTTATCGCAAACTACAACTATCTTAATTCGTAAAATGCAGCATTTCTTCTCTGTGAGATTGTACATTCCTGCCTGCCAGCTATGAAGACCTACTACCCGAGACCACTGCAGTTTCCAATGGAAAAATAATCTTGAGAAAAGGGAACAGAGCACCAAATCCCGGGACAGTCCCGGCACATCCAGGAAGTCTGGTCACCCTAGCACATCTAGGTGTGTGTGCGTGGGTGTGAGTGTTCGCGCCACATCATAGATAGGAATCAAGGAGCAGTGGGAAAAAGGACTCAAACTGCCACAGTACGGTAAGGCTGCCAGTAATGACTCTTAAGTTCATAGTGAAATGAAAGGTTCCTTTCCCAACAACTCTTTGTGTAGTCGCAACACTTTTGGTCTACGGTTTTAGCAGCAGCAGCTCATTTCTTGCCAGGAGATTGCATCAAAGTTTGCCCGTGGACTGAGCTTCTACCACGTTGGGCCTTTGCTACTACAAAAATTGTTAGTCAATGATGTCCACACAGCACAGACACAAACAATTTCTCCAGATGGTGAGGTGATTGGAAACGTCCAACGCCACTGATTCGGTGGTATCATTGTAATATGTGCTTTTAAGCAAATCTCAGTATAGCAAAATTATCAATTTGGATTTGTCAAAGGTAGATTGTATCCGATCAATCAATATATTTCTCAACTTCTATAAAATCCCAACAAGCCATGATATTTGTATGCATGTATAAATGTGATTCATAGAGTGCGAAACTAGCTGGCACACCACAGAAAGTGCACACAAAAGGGGAGGAACACTCAGATGGCCAAATTCACAGAAGTGTTTTATAATGTCAAACCCCCATTGGAGAGTCAGACAGGGAGATTAGGGGAAGGGAGTGGAGGGAAGGAAGAGATGCTCTCGGGAGTATAAAGGGGGGGGGGGTGAGGTGTTCCTTCCTGCATGCAGCCCTTCAGTCAATGTCACCCTTGCGTACTATGCACTGAACAGGAACCCCCCACACACACATGCACGCACGCACAGACACACCCACGCCCATCGCTGCTTGCCACTGCAGCACCAAAGTGCTTTGAATTATTTTGCACTTTTTAGGACTTGCACAGACTGCTTATATTTGATGTGGTTTTCCATACTTAAAGTCATTAGTCTATGCAAATAAACCACCGGGCTCAGATTTCCAAAACATCTACCAACTTGGTTGTGCAAAATATGCATGCACATGAGTTTTAAAAAGTGTACTATGCACATGCTTTAAGTCGCAATTTGCATTTTTGCCTGGGATTCGTGCACTGTGGTTGTGCAGTAAAGCATGTGAAAATTGTGTCTAAAGTGACAGGGGATATGCATACGCATTCCTTCTTCACCGGGGATGCACATACATGTGAGCTCCCCGGGGCTCACACGTCTGGTCTGACCAAGAGTAGTCCACCGGCATAGTAGACGCGAAACGCAGTCGGGGGCAATTTCTGCGGTCAGATTACCAAAACTTTGCGCGTGTGCAAAACATTGGAGCAAATGGATTTAACACCAATGTTGGTGCTTCTTTAACATGGAAAGGAACAAACAGGTTAAGCCCTGATCTGTATTACCTACAAAGAATTTCAGTAGGGCAAAAATGAATGTTTCTGCGTAACACGAAAAGCGATGCAATTAACCAATTTCTAAGGTATGCAGGAAACTTATCACAAAAAAGAGATTCCTTTTTGGCCTAGGGCGAGTGTGTTTGGATAATACAGATTGTGATGAAACCTGTTTGCTCAATTCCGTATTATCGAAGCAATTGCTACATTTATTTACATTGTGCCAATGTTAGATAATCAGGTCTCTGATCCCTGCCTGTCTGGCGGTCAGCACGGCATGCACAATGTGCATGAGAGAAATACATGCTAGTGGTGTAGACAGGGTGGGGCTTGAGTGGGCAAGGTGTGCTCAAAATCTGTAAATGCCCACTCGGCAGCGCTGTGTGGGCATTTACAGAAGTCAATGGACCTCATCACGAGTTTGGAGGTAGCCATGCCGTTCTTAGCGGCATGGCTACCCCCAAACCAGGTACCGGGTCTGGGTCCCAAAAATAGGGAATTACCGGGCCATGCGGACTTTTGCGGGACCAGTAATTCCCATTCTCGGGACCTGGACGTGGTACATCCCGATTCCCATTTGATCCCCCGTAGGGCTCAATGGGAATGGGGAGGATGCTAACAACTGTCTGTTGTTAGCATCCTGGTCTGCTCGCGGGTGCCGCTTAGGACATCTGGTGTGACCAGACGTCCTTAGCGGCACCCGCGAGCAGACCTCGTAATGAGGCGGTAAAGTGATAACGGCGCCGGCAGCTCTACCGGCGTCGTTATCACTCTACCGTCTAGGTTGTAATGAGGCCCAATGTCACTGAGGTGGGCCCAACTACATTAGCTGCAGGCCCCACTTGTTAGACAATCTTGTAGTGAACGTGTCGTTCCCGTTATTGGAGCACAATGTGAAAAAAGCATTTCAGAGAACCAGCATTACCAATCCTCTTGACATTTGTGCCTAAATGGCATCTACAAGGTGAAAACCTTTTACTCACATCACACAATCTGCTCCCTTTATCCTGGATTTAATCACATATTAGGTCTGGCTTGTGCACCCATAAACCACTCCGAACACATGCATGATTATCAACATATGAATGTATGTGTGCGTGCTGGGTTTTATATAGCGCACGCCCATGTGTGAAGCAACAATGCGATGGACAGCAAAACAACACTGTGACTAGGTGCAATGACATGGACGCAATGGAACTGTGACGAGACAATCTTCGTATAATATGCGTTCTGAGGCATGGTTGTCAGACACAGGTCCTTCCTGATTCTGTACAAATTGCACCACAAGATGCCAAAGTGGCCCAGATATCCTCCATGCACAGTAATGGGATGCCTTGTGGCCCTGTGCGTTTCCATTATATGAGGGTTCTGCAATTTTTACTCTCCAGATGTTTTGGACTACAACTCCCATCAGCCCTATCCAGCATAGTTAGCAGTGAGGGATCATGGGAGTCAGAGTCCCAAACATCTGGAGAGCCACAGGTTACAGATCCCTGCAATATATTATCGAACGGCAAACTGATCAATCTTCCACTGAGAATTGTGTACAAAATGAGACCCACTACATGGGAAGGGAAAGTTCTCCCCTCAAAAATTATATTAGAAAACATTCAGTGTTTCCTCCCATTTCTCGTTCGTTTCAACGCAATATTCAGAGAAAATCATATCGCAGACTCACTAAAAAATCAGTGATCCTGCTAATAGAAAAAACAGAACTGGACTACAAAGTTTATACAAACTACAACGAAAATAACACCAACCTCGGCCACTCTCAAATGGACAAACACTGAACCCAAAGAACCAACCACACGACAGACCATAAGATATCATGGGAAATAGCCACAAAAGGAGACTTCCAGAGACTAATCACATACTCAGACCCAGACGAAAGCCCTAAATGTGTCACCCACTTCCCTCGGACCGTCCATTTCCAAACCGACAGATGCCTTTAGATAGAAGGTTTGCGAGGAGTCCGCTACACCAGCCCCAGCACCAAGGAGAAGAATAGACACACAACCCAGACTAATCAATCCATCAGCATTAGAACACCTACAGAGCTGGCTGGAATAGAACGGCAAGGAGCAATCATAACACTTACAAAGCGTGTTAGAACAGCACAGGGAGCACCCCACATAAACCAAACCCTGCCAGGCATAGCCCTTTGCACAACCCGATGAAATTGGAAGGATTGGCGAGTGTCACTCTCGGACAGATTTCTGAACTTCTGTTAACCTTCATACAAACTGACTAACAAAAAACTCAGCATTTCTGCAGACTTATCTCACTCAAAGATCTCACACAAACATCTCTCGCACAACAACCTGCACGCACTTCACAACACTCCAACAACACATAAGCAACACCGACAGCACACAAGGACTGACATCGATCCAATACTCGCACCGAAGTTCAGCACCCGGTGTATACCGAGTTTAAGCTGCTAACAGAACACCACTCCTCTCACTATCCTACTCCTGCTTTACCTACTAACCCATCCCTCCCACCTTCTCATCTGCAGATCCGCCAGAGCACCTGGGGACCAACTCTGTTGGTGACGGTGCGCGGTACAAATACCTTTAACATTTAACATTTATAGACCTATTAATAATGTGCCCTTCTTGTTGGAAGCTGTGGATAAAGTGGGCTACACTTCAATTACAAGAACATATGCAAAAATCCAAAGTGTACCATCCAAGGCAGTCAGGTTGCAGGTCCTTCCATGTCACAGAAAGTGCCTTGTTGGACCTGCAAACCGAAATGCTGAAAATCATGGACAATAGCAAGGCGGGGCTGCTGATGTTATTAGATCGGTCAGCAGCCTTCGACCTTGTAGGCCATGAACAGCTCCTAGACAGATTAAGGAATGTTGGGACCTGTTCTAGCGAAGCAGTCTCTTGGATAAAATCCTTCCTCCATAACAGAAGGTCTAAAATTGTTTGGGGTAAAGCTCGCTCCAAACCAGAGCGGTTGGGTTTTGGAGTGCCGCAGGGCGCTTGCCTGTCCCCAGCTCTTTTCAATGTTTTCTGCCACCCGCTATGTGATCTGTTAGTTAAATTAGGGGTAGGTTTTTCAATTACACTGATGACACCCAGTTTATTATAGATTTTAGCGTAGAGTATGATAAAGATTCTGAGAGGATCTTTTTGATCTATGGAGCTATTCAAAAATGGATGTCAACTAATGGGATGTGCCTAAACGCTGCTAAAACAGAGCTTCTGGTGTTTGGCTCACCCTAGGCACGTGCTAAACCTATCAGCAAGTACTCCGAATTTTGTATTCACTAGCATCAAATCAGGACTGTGTCCAAAGTTCAAACCTTAGGGGTAGTCCTAGTGGCATTTCTGAGTTCAGATGCTCATGTGCACAACATCACTAGCAAAACACAATACCACTTAAGACTACTCAGGCTGGTGAAACCTTATGTCTCAGAGGCCAACTGCACTACGATAGTCAGGGCATTGATCATGCCTAGGATTGACTACTGCAGCGCGCTATTAGCGGTCGCAAGTAAGGGCAGTCTGAAGAAACTTCTGATTCAGTCCGTATTGTGAAAAGCATACCTAGGCAAGAGTTTTCGAATCACCGAAGAAACCTGCACTGGCTACCAGTCGAGGCCAGAATCCGCTTTAAGATCTGCACCATTGTGTACAAATGTATCTATGAGCAAGCACCAAGGTACTTAAAAGAGTCCATTAATGCCTATAGCCCTAAGAGAACAACTAGGTCTAGCGATTCAATGCGCTTGATTGGTTTGAAATGTAAACGGCTAGAGGCTTAGATAGATCCCTGCCAGCACAGACAGCTATGATATGGAACATTCTCTCTAAGGACCCGCGAGTAGACAGTAACTTAACATCATTTATAAAGCGGGCTCCGGCGTCATACAAATAAATAAATGAATCCTTCAGCTGTACAAAACACAGAACACAAACCAAATACGTCTTACTGCGTTTTTACTCCCAACATAAATTTACTTTATGATCATGTAGAGTGTGCTCTGTATTCTCCATTAGTTAAAGTTTATTGAGTAAACAAAGTTATTGCACGCATTATCAAATACAAAATACAATGCACGTTTTTTGTTATTTTTACAGTTAAAGCCTAATATTGGGTTGGAGGATAGAAAGAGGTCAGAAATTGCAATTTTCAAATACCCATTTTTTCTCAGATGTCTCGCCCTAGAAAGTATGTTTATGTCTCCATATTGAGGCGATATGCCCCGAGGCGACGGACCCACCCTGTTGGTAACAGCCCGCTGCCCAAGTTAAGAGCCACAGCGAAGTAAGAGTCCCTTAACATGGGCGCAGGTGCCGTTACCGACAGGGCCAGACCACAGCTGAGGGGCATATCGCCATAGGCATCCTTTTTTTTCCATGCCATATAAAATAGACTAAATGTTCACAATGACGTTTTCGTTGTTTGCAATGCATAGTGAAATAAGTTGAGGCAGGCTAATATATGTAGAGATGTTAGTAACAGGAGACATTGGGTGTTTTTTTATGAATACCCTTTGAAGTCAGAAAAGGGCTAAAGTAAAAGATGTCTTACAGAAATTGTGTCCCTAGCACAACAAAAGGATTATTAAGGTTAGTGGTGGTTAAAACTACTGTGTACCAGTAATTTAGACCTGGTTTTATACCTTGCACCTGATGGGAATATTTGTTTTGTTTTTAGCTTTGTATAACTCGATTTCAGGGATAGTAGCATGATTGACTTTGTCATGTATATGATGAAGGCCCACATGGAAATAAAAGAAGAACGCTGTAGGGTGGGTGGATCTTTGGTAAAGGGCCGAAACATAGAGTGTCGACCTATGTTTTACGATAACATCCTTGTTTATGCACCGATATAGAGGTACAGTTCCCCCAGGGCGAATTAGTGAATTTATTCTGCAGATAATAGTTTTTAGTGTTTTTTACATTTCAATCTGCTTGTTCCATACGATCCGCATTGGTTATAGTGTGGAAATAAATGTGTTTATATAGGATTAACTAGTATGCTGTATGCAGAATAATGGTGTTGATGTCGCTCATATCAAAGACATTGAGCCTCATTACAACCTTGCCAGTCCGGAAACAACAGTGCCGGTAAGCTCTGTTGTTTTCCGGACCAGCAAAGTACAACTCTGTCGGGTGGGTGGGTGCCCTCCCGCCCGGCAGGTCTGACCTTCCGGGCAGACCGGCGCTCGCCCACAGAATTTGAAGGTTGCACCGGCACCGTTATTACTGGGGCCAGTGTTTCCATAGTCCTCATTCCCATGGAGTCCTATTGGACTATCAGACTCTATGGTAATGGGCAACAACATTTTACCGACACCTGACTTTCCGGCCGCCGGGGTTGTAAAACCCTAGTGTTATCAGCAAGTCAGGCACCGTTAACTATTTATGGGTCCGGCGGTTACCTGCCGGTTTTACCAGCACGGTTACCGCCGGAGCAATAATGTGGCAGACTGATGAATGCACTCACAGCACTTTATACTAACACCATATGCGTTGTGTAGATGGAAATTGCTTCTCGCACTTCCTGGTTTGCACAAATGGTCATTAGTGTATTAATGCGCTGCTTTTAACTTTTTTTGTGAATAGAGTGTGTTGGTGAGGATTTTTTAATATCGGTATAATAAAGCAGGTTTTTTTCAAAAAGCTAAACGTGAAATTTTGATGCAGTAAGTTGTTTATACTGCGCGTGTAGTCTTTGATCACAGGTATTTGTTTATGCTAGAGGAAGGGGTAGCCTGTTTCCCTGGAAGTTTGTTTGTATTGTGTTCTACATATGGTTTGTATAGTATGCTGCCAAAGGGCTTAAAGCTTACCCAGGTCAAGGGGGCTAAAGTAGTGCACATTGCATTTAGGCTAACACATGTGCACCACACGTAGATCTCGTTTAGCTTCAGAATAATTATGTACATATCACGTACATGCGAACCTGGCCTAAATGTGCCAAACTTCATGGCACATCTTTGCTGAGGTTGTAAAAGTAGAGTGGCAAATATGCACAATGGTATAGTCCACAATACATGCTCTCTGCTGATGTCTGAGAATTTCCCATTGAAGTCTGATGGTTGCACATAACTAGCACAGTTGTAAATTAGTACTGACGATTACCAGATGTGAGGGGATTTCGAAGGCCTATAGATTCCCAGTTATTGAGCAATAATTATTTTTTCTAGCACCTCTGGCAGGGTAGCCATTTCAAAAAAAATCCAAGGGGTAGCGAAAGTGACCTCATGAATCTAATGACATCACAAGAAGGGAAGTCACGTGACCTTTTGAACGCCAACATCACAAAGGTTGCTATCACATGACCTTTTACATCAACAACATCAACAAAAAGTGGCATAATTGTGGCCAACAAGAACAGCATTTAAAATAACATTAATAAAATGAACAAGTTACTGAGGAAGATAAGGTTACTTTAGCTATCAACCATATATTAACAAGGGTGCTGCCCTGATGTGCCAGGTGCACAGGAATAATATGCCAGGGGCACACACATCGGACCATCGTAAGGCAGGAGCACTACTATCTTATGCCAGTACAGTATCACATGGACCGCACCTTACCTCATATGCAGGGCAAATGCCCATAAACCGGGTCATGTCATCACATCCAATATCCAACCTCACCTTCCTGTGTACAACCATAATAGACCAGAGGAAGCTTCATATGACAACATATTGCACTCCCATGACAAGCAGAGCTTCAGACATCAGGTATAGACATTATATGTAAGGTACAGCCTTACATATCAAGCATCTGCCTTCAGGTGCCAAGTGCAACCTCAGATGCCCAAGTACTGCATTCTCATGCCAGACAAAGCCTTAAAAGTCAAGTATAGTCATAATATACAAAGTACAGTTTCACAGGACCAGGTGCTGCTAACATATGCCCAGTGCATCCCCAAATGTAAATTCATGCCACAATGCACCAGTTACAGCAAGCAAGAACAGGGAGAAGGTGCTTCTATCATGATATGATATGATATGATCGTTTATTAATATAGCGCCTATACACAATGTGTTTCAAAGCAATTCACGGCAAGGAAGGGAACAAGGGAAAATACAATGACATTCTTATAGGCCATGAACAACAAGAATGTGAAATTAACTATTATACTCGCCTGACCACATTTCAGATAGTTCAAGAGCTAAAACACAGATAGGAAGGAAATGGTAAACAGACAGGCGTCTACCGTACTAGAACCCGATAACATTTCTGGTAGAGCCAGAGATTAACAAGAGGTGAGGGAAGGGGGAGGAGAAAGGAGGGAGAGGAACAAAACAAGCGACTATCGTACTAGGCCTGACAACATTTGAGATAGTGCTGGGGGGGCGGGTGACAAGTAAAGGAAGGGGGGAGGAGACAAAATGTTTTTGCTATCATACTAGGTCCAGGGACGATTCTGATAGGGTAAGTGCATAGAAAAAAGTAAAGTAGGGCGGGAAGAGAGAGGGAGAAGGGAGAAGGGCTGCCTCAAATTCCCAAGTATTGCCATTTTATTTAACCTTCAGAAATGAGTCATTAGGACAATGGCAGACGCACCCATAAAGAAGTGAATTAATGGGGCACAATGGATCCGTACACTTCCCCCAGCACACCTCTCCTTTCCCAAGGCATCCCAATCGAAATCTGCAGCAAGTTATTACAGTACTGGCATATCCCTACAGCCCAAGGTAGACATACTTACAGATACATTCTAAGGCTTCTGGTCAAAACAGAAAACAAAGGTCTGCCAGATGCCTTGAAAGCAGCTGCAAGGAGACAGGGGCTTGCAGAAGATCAGGAGACCACCAAGGCGGGGAAGAACAATGTATTCAGCACCAGCCACGATTTGTCCATGTCAGACAGGACAAGTAGAAATCGTTCTTCTATGTCATGTACTGCACACAACCTAACAAGGTTCTGCCATTGCATTGCTTGTCCAATTAGAGTGAGTAAAGGGAGACTACAATACACAATAGATTAAGAGCGTACACGATGCGTCCTCAGCAGCACTACTTGCTGTTCAGTGCTGGAGTTAATTGCCATCCTACATGTTGCCCCAACACTCACAGTCATTATATATATATATATATATATATATATATATATATATATATATATATATATATATATATCTTTTTTATTTGGTTGGCTGATTGTATCAACCTTTCAAATTTATTGAAATACATGATTCAGTATTTACATTTAAAAGACATTCACAACAAACATAATAAAATATTCAAGTAAAAGGAAAATTAGAAACTTATATAGCAACATTTTTCCCTTTCAGCTGGTTCTTAAAACAAGATAATGAGGTATTACTTCTCCAATGTATTGCTTTACATACATTTGCTCATTTGGAATAATCAACTCAAGAAATTGTCCCACTGCTATTCTGACAGCAAGTCTTGTACTAGAAAATATTTTTTGCCACATTTCATCTGAATCAGATGGTTTGCACAGTTCGAACAATTTAACAAAATATAATTGTAGTTGTGATACTAATGCAGGGCAATCAACCAGGGATGTCATTTAGGGGTCACCAGAGGTCGCAACTGTGACCTCTGAGGTCTCACTTGCGACCTCTGTGGTCTCTCTTGCGACCTCTAAAAAAAATAGCCAAAAAAAAAAGTTTTTTTTTTACATTTATTTTTTTTTGTAATGCAAGCTCCTGGGCTGTGGCCAGCACCATGTGGCTCTTTACTTCTGGAGTGGCTGGCTTTCTTGTTCAGGCCCCTTAAATAAAAGAAGAAAAATAATAACAGGAGTGCCACAAGTCTAGAACTTTCAGCACTGACCCTAAATAAGAAAGAATAGGAATACCAAATAATCTGTCTTTCTGGAATTCTATACAATCATTTCTAGACTCATTAAAGGTTCACATCAGGGGGTGAGTCACTGATTTAGTCTGTTCTTAAACGCCTCAACTCAGCCTTTCATCCTTCTGAGGTCGATAAACGAGTACCAACACAGGTTGGGTGATATTGGGTGTATATTTTTTCTATATAAATCGCTTAAGCGTAAGTGCTATATAATAGCACATCATTATCATTTGGTCATGGACGTCTACTTGCATTCACAGTCATTTGGTAATATGGGCCTATACACACTAATCTTAACAATACATATGGCGATCCATTCTTGTATGAAATGTACATCACATTATTATTATTATTATCGTAACGTAGTATACAATGCTATTTAATACCACTTACTGTTTTGTCAACGGGTGAAAGGTTGTCTTCCATCGCTAACCGCAATATCACTTTGGGGTGGGGGTCAAATGACATCAGTCCCTGTGATGTCATCAGGGGTCAAGGGTTGTGTGATGTCACTTCCACTACACCTGGCATTTTGGTGATATTACGTCCCTGCAATCAACAACTATATGTTGTATGTACTTTATTTCGGATGCAAATCACGTTCGTTCGATGCAAGAACTGTATTTTGCAAGTAAAACATGCTTTGAGCAGTAAGTGCAGAATGACAGTGATTGTGTGCTGCAATTAGACTGAAGTCCATCATCTCTCTTCCTCGCTGCTCATGTGATCCCGGCACCACTCGTCCTGCGCCATCCTCTGCTCCTGTCCCAGGCAGCTCCATGCAGGACGACAAGTGGGTGCACGTGAATCCAAGCTTGAGTTGTTTGATTTAAAAGTTGCCTGCCATCACTAGATGTCTGTCATGGTAAGAGGGTTTTGCCAAAGCACACAGAAATCCAACTGCACTGAAGCCATGAAATGGGCGGCGATTTCAAACAAATTAAAGGCAGAACTTGCACGATCCTCACTTGGTCGCAGCCATTTTGCTGCAAACTTCCCAGCGTTTTATGTGGGGAAAAGTAAGGGTGCATTACATTTTCTTTTCAGGGTAGCGGGGCGGGGGGGGGGGGGGGGGGGGATGGGGCCCTGCCCACATAAAAACCACCATGAAAAATGCGGTACAATGTAATCGTGCTGACGTGCTCAGAAGTGCCTGATCCAATGTAACGACACCAAGTTTGGATTATAATTTAGAGAAGTCAGCTGGCTTGCATTCGAAAATACTCACCCGCTCTGCATGAACGACTTTAAAACATGAACAGGCTGAGGCAAGTAGTAGCACTCATCATCAATAAATAAGTACACTGCAAACATAATAAGAACATGCCACTCAAAAAGCATCCATATCTCGAATAGAAGATCAAAGGCACGTCTTTTTGCAGGAGAAAACATTTGAAATGACTCACTGCACTTGTGACTACTTAGAAAACATAAACATGCATAGAGGCTATCACGTTAATTATTGCACTGTAATACATATTGCTATGGATGGTCCTTGAGTATAAAACACCGGTTGGGTACGTGCAAGTCCGATTTGGGGTTGATCACAGTAAGTGTAGCCATATTAAGGTTGCAGTACTATCTACCAGTACATAAATACTGTGCCTCTAAATATTATTAGGGAAGAATGCTGAAAGTGGTCCTCGTCGCTCCTGTCCCACCCTCATTCCGACGATACAGAAATGACAGGCGTACATCGTTCCTAGCCCCCTCCTCTCCATCACTTCTGTACTGCAGATGCAAGAAACGCTACTCACGCAGACCTTATCCTGATGACGTCGTAGAGGAGATAAGCTTGCAGATGATGGAGTGAGTGGACTGACTGTGACCACGCAGAGAGTTGATGATTTTACGACTAAGGCTGAGATGTAGATGCATTAGACATGAAGCACATATGCATCCCTGCATGAAGCTACACAGACACTTAGGTTAAAACTTCTTAGACACGAAGAGCATACCTCTGACCCACGTAGATAGAGGATAATACACTCTTCGCTATGCCTTAACGGAAGACGCACAAGAATAAAACATGAGGCTTGCTTAATGCTGAATGCAGTTAACATAGGTAGCCAGGAAAATCAAAATGGAAGATGCATCAACGTGAAGTGAATGCAAAGCACAGAGAACACTTGAGAATGCAGGCAGAGGCCTGACTCGCTGATTTAGGAGGGAAACACCGACCAGACTGGTTGTGCAGTCGGTGGACGTGTTCTAGCCAATGCTATCGAGGGAGAGAGTTTCACATTAACACCCAAGGACACAGACAAATGCAGACAGTAGGTACAGACTTGTTAGATTAGACACCTGCAAGCATAAATGTTAGAAAATGCTCGTTAATGTGGAGCAGGAAAATCAAGCCAGTCGTCTCTACACACTTGGTCTGAGATTGAATGTCAAAGCCTATTAATTTGAGCCAGACAGAACCTTCATTCCCACCCAGATCAGGATAGATGATACAAAATAAAACTAGGATAGAAAGCTAAATGTACCAAGCTCAAAGCCCAGAGGATCGGAGATGGTAACCATATTGGTACAAACAGCGTCTCTCAGGGTTGTTCTCATCAAATTGAATTGTTGCTCATGGGCTGGTACCCGTCCAATGTACCAACGCTGAAAAAACCCTTACTGACCAATCCCTACCCACCTTCCGTGCAAGTTCACACTTTGTTGCACTGCCCAATTATAATGCACTAACCTGACCTTTACTTGCAACATTTAGGCGATGGTCACAGATGGAGTGACTGGATTAAGCACACCTAATCAGAACACTAACCCCATATGAATACCATATGTAGTGTACCCCACTAACCAACCCCAGCCTACATTAGAGTTTTGTAGAATAGTGCATCACAACCCGTTAAAAGATGTTGACAAGCCTGTGACGAATTGCGAGAGTCTATTGGAAATCCTGTGATATCCATGGTTTATCCCTGTTTATGAGATCTCATAATAAACAGTTGGTTTTGTCACATTTTTGGACTTTTCTGTTTTTTGGACGTGGGGATTTTCCCTGAATCAGACCTATTGCTATTTGTATCGCAGGGCTTTCCCCCACCCCTCCACTTCAAGTGGTAGCAGAGGACGGTTTGTCATGCCCCTGGCAACGTACCATTTTTTCCCACCTTGAGCCTGAAGGGATGCGTCGCGACCCGCGAGGACCGGCTTAGCGATTACGCATGAACTACTGGGATGGTCATCAGGAGCCCCCATGGTGAAATTCCTGGCCGCTCCCTGTGGGACACCCAGCAGACCAGAAGGCGGAATGGCAGATTGTGGGAGTGACGGTGTCTGAGGGCTTCGAAGAATCCACAGAGTATAAGTGTGAGTCAGCAATCTGACAAATACAGGTAGGGAGGGAATTGTGTTTTGTTGATTATGTTATTTATGAGAGTATGCCTGTTTTCTAGGTGCTAGCTTAGTTTACAGGTGAAGTATCCCTGTTTTCTAGGCGCTAGCTTAATTTACAGATGAAGTATCCCTGTTTTATAGGTGTTAGCTTAGTTTACGGATGAAGAGACGTATCCCTGTTTCTAGGCGTTAACTTAGGTTAAGGAAGGTGGCACCTTGTTGAATATTACAGAAAAAAGGAACAGAATAGCAAATAAATCAGAGATTAAATGGTTTCCCTGTGCTACGGTTTGGAATAAGTGCCATGCCCAAGAGTGGGCACTTTGAAAGATGAATCCCCTGTGAATAAAAGTAGGAAGACGGCCGTGGGTTATTTGTATTGGGGTATTGTCGACTATTGTGTTTGTCTAATAGTGCACTCATATGTCCTGCATGCATAGTGGTTGATGACATCAGAATAGGTTATAGAACATTGGCTGGAGGTCTCGGCCCACAGAGGGGTACAGATGTTGGTGGAGAAAAGGAGGAATGTTTTTTTCGGTGGTGATGGTTGGAAAGTGAAGGCTCGGCTAACTCGAGAGGCTGAGGTTGTTGAAAACAAAACGATTGTAGTGCAATGGTGTACGGCTCTGGGAGCACTCAGAGGTTTGAATTGGCCTTTAAGGGCATAAGTTTAAGTGTGGGCAGCTTGTGGGTTGTGCCCTTGTTGAAGGTGGTGAAGCCAGAGAGGCTGGTGGAAAAGATCGGACACTGTTGTGTACTGTTGCTGAAGAAGAAGTGGTTAACCTAATCTATGAACTGTGGCTATTAATCTTGGAAAGAAAACATCCAGGATTGCCATTGGTGCTATTTTCTTGGCTGAACTTGGAAGGGGATATTTTCAACTGAAAGCTGAAGAATAGCTACCAATGGACCTTTGTTGGATGAACTTTTATATTGACTTGGAACTCATAAGAACTGGTTCAAGAATTTTTCTTTTCCTTTGAACGTTTGGGGAACTGACTTTGAAAAACCCTGGGGAAAGAATTTACCCAGGACAAGTGAAGGTCATCTAAATGATGGTTAAATACTGTTTATTTATGTTGTTTATGATTTCCTTTGAATATTTGTTGTTTAGTTTGAGGGCCAGTTTGTTTATGTTAGGAGATATTCCCCTAGCCTTTAGGCTAGTAGGGAATTCCCTGAGTAGGATTAGCAAGTATTTTTTCGCAAATTGGTTCCTTAATAAAATGTCTAGTCTTGAGAAAAACATAAGCAGTTATCCGCCTCGCATTAGTGGCCGAAGGTGTGTGGTCAGGGGGTTGGGCGATATACTTTCCTCTCCCCCTGCTTCTGGTGAGTGCTCCCGTAGAGGAGCAGCTGCATACCTCTGCAAGAGACTGTTCCCCCCTTCCTCCCATATGTTTGAGACATGAGAACGTGCCGTGCTTGACACCAGCTGTTGTGCCAAAAACGCAGCGTGTGTTCGAAAGAAGATACCCGTTGAGACAACCCTACCAAATGTATCCCCAAAGTGATGACAACCTATGGGAGGAATTTCCTGAAGGAATATGAGAAAGAGCAAAGAAAAGAAGCTAGTGACGTCACAAAAAGTATGTATGACGTATCGAGATACTGGCTGGAGATAATGTATAGATCCTAGAGAAACTAATGACGAAGTAAAGAATCAAGTGAACTTTTAAATACGAAGAAGATTACACATGCACGAAGTGCTACAGAAATAAGTGGGCCAAGGAGGGGTGAGAGCCCATCAGGAAACTATCTATTTACTGCGGCTGGCGCGGCCTCCTCCCCCTTGCCGCTCTGACGGCTACTGCGTGGGGCTTCGGGCCTACTCACCCTACTATGCACACGTGGCCTTCATTTCGCAAGTGCCCTGATGGGCAGCTGATTGCAAGCAAGCCCCGGACTCAAACCTGTAAAGAGCCCATATTGGCCGTCCAGTGTAATCAGTGCGCAAGAAGCTCCCTGGAAACTCCTGGATGATAACGCTAGTAAGCTACTCCACATTCGAATCCTTTCTACATGATACGTGGGAGAACACAGTCCACTGGCGGTGGACACCCCCTGATCCCCTTGAACCTTCTTCAAGCTCGCTCCACAAGATTGCAGAGCACCCCACAACCTGTATTAAAGGGGAAGGAAGGGGGGAAGAATAAGACTAAAGAGCAGCACACATCCGACAACATCATGAGCGAACCACAGAAAACTGGGAAGGGAGGCAAGACTCCCAGCAACAAGAAAAAAGGCCCAATGGATGCTTACACAGGTGGCCAAATGCAGACTACCACTGTAGATGTACATGCCAATGCTAAAGAGACCCTTGGCATGGAGGGCGAGGAGCAGGAGGACAGGCTAACAACAATAGTGCAAAAAGGTTTCCGTGCAGTGAACATAAAACTAGACGACATAGTTTCCACTATAGGCTCTCTTAAGGCAAGGGTCGAGAAAGAGAGTGCATGTGTCACGGAAACAGAGAGCAGAATAAGCACTAACAAAGATGTCATAGCACACCATAGCCGAGACATCACTCAGCTCAAGGAGGCCATGTCAAAAATGCAAAATAAGTGCAAGGACCTGGAATCGCGATCGAGGCGAAACAACATCCGGGTAGTGGGAGTGACAGAATCATTCGGTAAGGGCCAAATGGAGAAGCAGCTCAAAGCACTACTTAAATCCATATTTGGGCCGGAGGCGTTCTCAGAGCATTTCCTAGTTGAGAGAGCGCATCGCACTTTGGCCCCGGCCCCTAAACCAGGTGCGCCGCCGCGCACGATAATTGCAAGACTCCTCAATTATAGGGACAGAGACACAATCCTACGGATGGCGAGGGAGGCTGGAACACTTCAATACGAAGGGAACCGTATACATATATACCCGGATTTCTCCGCCGGGGTTCAAGCTAGAAGAAGATCCTATCAACCGGTAAAAAGACTCCTCAGAGAACACCAAATTTCATACGCCTTGATGTTTCCGGCCAAGATGAGAATCCAGCACGCAGGAAGGGCGCACTTCTTTGAGTCCCCGGCCGAGGCCACACAGTACATTGAGACTTCTATACCTCTTCCTCCCAGAGGGGGCAGACCGGCACAAAATAACAGGCCTAGGCCGGAGGATTAGGACTCACTCGATGTTCGCATATTTGTAAGGCCGCTGTGCCACCTAGATTTCAGACTTAAGAAATAATGGTCTGAGCGGCTCCATCTAAGATTATTACTGGAGTGTTGGGGCCAAATTGGCGGTCATGTGGAGCAACATGTCCACCCCTGGAATGCTCCATCAGTTAATTGGAGTATATCATCAAGTTGGGGGTGATGATGTGGGTGGGAGGGAGGGGAGAGGGGACGGGAGTTGGTGGCCTTGTAGTGGTGCTGGCCACTTGCGAGACAACGGAACGGATTGCTCCCACCACAAAGTATTGAGTTTCGTTGGACAGTTTGTGAAGGTTGATAGTTGGGTTCATGTTAAAAACGTGGTTACTTGGAGACTGATGCTGACCGAATCGCATAGATGTTATTGCTCTAATGGACAAAATAGAGTCATGATTTCCCTGTCCGACTCATGGGTGATGGGCTAAAGATAAAACTGTTAACGTGGAACATACGAAGAGTGAATAACCAGATGAAGGTCAGAAAAACTGGTAACTATGTCACTAGGCATGGCCCCAACATCCTAATGTTACAAGAAACCCATGCAACGGGAACAAGCAACCTACATATCCTTCCTAAATGGTGGCTGTGGTACGGCTGCGACACTCAGACAGGGGGATTAGCATGAAAGGGTTTACTCAGCTGATATCATTATACGCTGATGACATGGCATTATATGTCCAGCAACCGGAAATAAACCTGGCACCCATCATGGCTGAAATAAAGGAATTTGTGGAATATTTAGGGTACACTGTTAACATGGCTAAATCAGAAATATTCCCACTCACACCCACTACCAAGTGCCCCGACAGTACGCAAGGTCTTCAGTGGTCAGAACAACACATCAGATACTTAGGAGTCCTTGTATCCAGAGAAAAGAACACACTATATGCAGACAATCATGAAAACGCATTGCAAACGATATACACAAAATTACAGATGTGGGGGCACCTCCCTATCTCACTCTATGGCAGAGTGGCCATCCTCAAGATCGTCAACTTGCCCAAGTTACTCTACCTTTTTGTCAACATCCCCATATGGCCGGGTAGGTCCTTCTTCGCCAGGCTCCGTTCTATGGTGGTGACATTCCTTTGGAATGGAAAAACAGCAAGGATAGGGTTGGAGAATATGATGGAGCCATACGCCTCAGGTGGATTGGCTGCCCCCGACTTTGAGCTTTACTATTACGTTTCCCAGGCTCAATTTGCAAAGTTTTGGTACAATGTCACATCCAGAACACCCCATACATGGATAGAGGAATACACCACACATCCCACGAACATACAATCCGTCAACTTCGATTCACAATACAGGGATACCTGTGATTATAACCCGGTGAGTTGTAAGGGCATGGGAGGCCATGTACAGGAAACTTAAACTCGAGACACCCTATAACCCAGAAATACCCCTCTGGAATTTCCCGGGCATCTCGCCCACTCATGACAGCAGCATACAGGAATCCTGGGATCCACATCATGAGATGAAATTGGGCGATATGTTCATTGATGGGAGGTTTGCAACCTTGGAGGAGCTGGTGCGAGCACTGGGAGGGGGGGCGCTAAAAACACTGCAATATTACCGCATGAGTGCTGCGTTTCAAAAGAGAAGGCCGCTCTTCCCAGACGAACCCTCCCCCCCCACACCCATGCACACAATTAATAACTGCCGAAGGGGGCCTGGAAATCTCCAGGCTGCATGAGGCAGTACAGGCTAATACCCCTTCGGTAAATTGTATTAAAGAAAAATGGGAAAGAGACCTACAGATATCCATAGAAGATGGGAAATGGGCCAGGTACTGCTCCCTTATCAAGAACATTTCGCTGAACGCTGGGCTCCGGCTAATTCAATTTAAAATCCTAATTAGGCTACATTACACGCCGGCAAAAATTGCAAAATTTGCATCTGAAAGCTCGGATGCCTGCCCCAGGTGCAATGCGCCCCGCGCCAGAGCCCTCCATATGTATTGGGAGTGCCCGGTGGTGGCCACATTTTGGTGTGAGGTGGCTGCAATCCTGGAAGAAATAGCGCAGGTCCCCCCTTTGTTGACTCCGCAGAAATACTTGTTTGGTGATATTGGCAAGTGCTCAGAGAAGGTTAGAAGACTGTTTAACATTTCATGTGAGGTGGGCAAAAAATGCATATTACTGAAATGGAAAGACAAGGGGCCACCCAGCATGGAACAACTTCTTCGAGAATTAACATATATCCATGAAACAGAAGAACAATATGTACTGACACGACCAACAACATGTAGACCAAAAGACATATGGGGCCCGTTCAGGGGATATTTATGCAACATGATTTCGGATGACGAAGAATCCTTGTAATATTCATTGTATGTATGAAACACATAATGTATATTGTTGAATTATTGATTTTTAAGTTGGAATGGCAATGCAGTTCTCTGTGATCACGAATAAAAAAGAGTTTTAAAAAAAAAGAAAATCAACTGTTCAATAATTGTACAGACATTGAAGCGCCAGGTAGATTAAGTCATCATGGAAGCTAGCTATGCGTAGTGAATCGAATGCAGGCGAAGCCGACATTATATGGAAGCTGGACATCGGTATCATGAATTTAGTAAACCAGGACCCATGAAGCGGGAAGGGAAAATTGGGTCGTAGCAAGAATAAGCAGAATCGTGGAGTTACATGGTGAGGTTGTCTGGCCTGGAGTCAAGACTGAAGCAGCCAAGGGCAGCCACCTATTCTGGAAATGAGCGAACGTGCAGAGGATGAACCATCCCTTGTTAAGGTGCAAAGAAAGAACACCAAGAATGCCAAGTTTAATTCATTTAGAGCATTTAAAACCTGAAAAATTGACCAAATCTTGGTCTGCTGTCATGTGAGCCGTGGATGAAAATAGAGTTTGAACTGGGAGTCCTAGACGTGATAGTGAGTGCCCTCACTCCCGTGCATTCTCAAAGACAAGGATACTTTGCAAGGACAAGTACAAAGACAATCTTCATGGCAGGGCGATGAAAGATGCTGGGCGAATTGGGTGGGGAGCTAGTGTCATGCCCCATCTTGCACCTGGGTCTGCGTTTACGTGCTGCTAAGTGAACCGAATGTTCCAGATAAGGCACAAGCGTGCCAACCAATTCTATAAGTCCATATAACGGAGGACCTTATAGTTTGAAGACCAATGAGAAACTGGGTATCCAATGTTACTGAAGATGACATGTTTTATAAGGTAAGCATATGTTGCCCACCTGATGGTGGACAGCCAATCACAATCCTAGCTCCAATAGAAGGTATACTTAGATGTTCCTTAGCCAATCCCGACACTTGATAGGTTTTTCATTATTGCCACGTAGTGTGACGTCACCGCTGATGTATTTTTGGTATAAAAGCTATTGTTTGTGTAAAGATCGCTGAGAGACTGAGCGAGGCTGAGCGCACGTCCGTTGATGTTCGTTAATAAAACAGTACTTTGCCATCTTTCTGAGTTGGTTCAGTTATTTGGACTCAGAATTATTCTGTATGATCCCACCCATTACATATGCACGATCCTAAAGGGCCCTAAACTCACTCCCCCTCTCCGTTGCTACACGGAAATGGCTAATTGCTTTGGCCCTCTCTGTTACATCCTGGCCTCCTGGCTTTGTGGCCAATCCTGTGGCTATGGTAGTAATGACATCTCCTAATTTGACCCAGCTGCACTGCCTGCTGTGCAACGCTAGGTCCCTAGTGGTTCATACGTCTGATTGCTTTGATCTTTTGTCTGACTTGAGGCCTGATTGTTTGCTTGTCACTGATTCCTGGCTTTCCAAATCTTCGGCCTGATGTAGTGACTTTGCTGCCTGATGGCTATAATATACTGCAGTCTAATCTGGCACCTAATCACCCTGGGGATGGGGTTGCCTTTAATTACCAAACCAGATTTGCAGCTACCGCGATTCCTTTGGTAGTTAACTGCAAAACAGAGACTCTCCTGGTACCCATGGTTTTATCTCCCTCAAGGACTCTTCATTTCCTTATTGTATATCGTCTCCCTTGTTCTGATCCAGCCTTTACTGAGACTTTTGGTAACCTTGTGGCTTCTGTCCACCTTCAATACACTAATCTTGTCATTGATGGTGACTTCAATTATAGGTGTAATTATCCCTCTGATAACGGTGCCGCAAATTTTATTATAGCCATGGCTGATTTGTCTTTGGTGCCACTTGTTTCCAAGCCCACCCATTTCTTATGTTATCGCCTTGATCTAATTTCTGCTAAATTTACTGATATTTCAGGTGCCAGCACCTACAGGATTACTTGGTCTGATCACTTTGTTATTCTGTTTGTTTATAATTTTATTGACTGTATCCACACATCTTGCAATCAGAACGTGTGGTAGCGCAATTGGGGTTCAGTTGAACGGCCCCTGTTTGCTGCTCATATTAATAATCTGTGTCGTGACACTCCCTGTTTGGACCTCTGCACTCTCTCAGGAATATTCACTACTGCAGCTGATATGGCGGCCCCTCTTAAACACATCAGAGTGTGGGGTCGCCCTTCGGAGCCCTAGTTTAATGACGATCTTAAACTCCATCATCTCAAACGCAAGCAGGGCGAACGGAAATGGCGCTCCTCCTATTCCCCCAGCGATAGGGCAGTATTCAGTGCTATTATGTCCAGCTACCACCAAGATATTAATCTGGCCAAATGCAATTTTTTTACTCGTCAAATTGAGAATTCCATTAATCAGCCTAAAGAACTGTTTAAGGTTGTTCGCTCACTGTCTACTAAGGCTTCCCCTGCTGTCTCTATTCTCCCCCAAATTGTATAATTCGCTTGCTGATTATTTTATTAACAAAATAGGCAATATTCATGAGCATATTGCACTTGTTCGTAGTCAGATCGCTTAAGCTACAGCTTCTCTGCCCACTCCAGCAACCCGACAGTCTTCTGTGTCTCTGACTGTCTCTGCAACCCGTTGGGACTCTTTTCCGTCTTTCTCGGCTACTGACATCTCCTCGGCTGTGGAGAGAATGAAATCTGCTTCACCCGTTGATGCCATTTCTCTTTAAATACTGAAAGTCATTCTGCCCTTTATTTCTCGTAATGTTATGGCTTCTATTAATCAATTGTGCTCTAGAGGTACGATCCCCTCGGAGCTTAACCATGCCTTGGTTATTCCTTTTTTGAAAAAAACCCTCTCTCGATCCTTTGATTCCTGCACATTTCCGCCCTATCTTACTTCTTACTTTTTTATGAGGCTGCTAGAATAAATGGTTGCCTCCTTGCTTGGGAGATTCTGTGAAGACATGTTTTTGTTTGATGCCTTCCTGTCAGGGTTTAAACCTGGTTGGTGGGGCACCAAGACTGTTTTGGTCTCTGTGCTGAATGATCTGACAGTGATTTTTGATCAGGGTGGAGTGGCAGCTTTGATTTTATTAGATCTGTCAGCAGCTTTTGATACTGGCGACTACTCCATTCTGATCAGTCGTCTTCCTGGTTTCACTCTTTCCTTTCCAATCGCTCTTAGTCACTATCCCTTCACTCTTTCTTCTCTGCTCTCTCTTCCCTGGTTTGTGGAGTTCCTCAGGGCTCTGCCCTCCCGCCCACCCAGTTCAATATTTACATCCCGCCTCTTGTTGCTCTCATCCACTCCCACGGCTTCAGATGCTACTCTTATGCTGACGATACTCAGATCATAGTTCGGCTGGATCTTCTCCACCCTTCGCATACCATTCAGCCGAGGGGCTGCCTACAGTCTGTGGGGAGCTGGATGAGTGACAACTGGCTCAAATTGAATGGGGGAAAATCCGAGGTTCTGGTTGTGGGGTCTGCCTCCGACACCTCCCTGTGGACTCCCTCTTTTTTGGCCTTCGTCTATTGGTTCTATCCCTGTCCCTGCTGCGCTTGTTAAAAACCTTGGTGTCAAATTTTCAGCCTCCCTCTCCATGTCTTCCCAGATTAGCTCAGTGTGCCAGGCGGGCCATTTCCAGCTGAAGATACTGAGAAAAGTGTTGCAGCGTACTCCCTGTTATCTTTGCACCCCTGTGGTTGCAGCTTTAGTTCTTAGTCGTATTGACTACTGCAACTCCCTTTACTTAGTGCAACCAGCTTATCTGATACAACGCTTGCAAATCCTACAGAATTCTGCCGCCTGGCTAGCAACTGGCACCCCTCTCAGGGATCACATCTTCCCTTTTCTGCGTGCTCTGCATTGGCTCCCTGTGGCAAAGCATGTGCATTTTAAATCTCTGTGTCTTGTACACAGGGCCTTCCAAGCTATGGGGCCTGCGTATCTGCAGCATAAGTTCAGGCCTTATGTTCCTGGCTGCTCTTTGTGTTCTGGTGACAGGTTTCTCATTTCTGTGCCTAGAATTTGGTTTGTCCAAATCAATCGGTGGCCGTTAATTTTCTGTAAGGGCTGCCAAGTTGTGGAATGCTCTGCCCACTACACTTCAGTCCATGGTGGCCCACCTGTAATTTAGACGTGCTTTAAAAAAACCCTGCTCTTTTGATTCCTGTGTCGGGCCTTCGATGCCTCCACAGTCTTGTAGCACCAGGTTGCCTTTATGGTGTTAGTTGTGCTGTGTCGTAGTACGAAATGTATAACATAGCTTTACTGACCCCTCAAATCTGGTGTCAGGGGTGGGATCAGAATCAGATGAAACAAACTGGGGTCCACAATGTATTTGGTAGATTGAGATGAAACAAAGGCTGAATCAGAGAGAAGTTGGTCTGGGCCTTTTCCTCCTACTCGTACCACTTGTACTTCCCATTCAAACCTTAGTTCTAACCCCTCCCTTAAAAGGGAGGAAAGGAGTTCTGAATCCTTTTCCATGAGAGGAACATGGAAACCAGGAAAATTTGAGAAGTCCCTTGCAATGGATAAGGATATCACAGACATAGAAGAAGAGAGGATGTTGAAATATAAAGAAATGTAACTGTAAAGCAGGATGAAAGTATTCAACCAGCTAACGCCTGTACATAGGCTTGTAATGCAAGAAGCTAAGAAAACAGTGCGGCTTGCTATGCTTAGTAGAAGAATAGAGCGGCAAGCGCCAACCATATATCTACCTCAATGAAGCACATTATAGAAGTGCAGTCCACTTTATACAAAAGCAGAATTAACCAAGGTTACTAAGGGTCAAACAGGCCAGGATTCTTATTCCAGCTAAAACAAGAAGAGAGAAGGCAGAATTGAAACTCAGCAAGGAGCAGGCCGTGCCTGGGAAATCGAGGTCAAACCAAGAGAGGGAGGCGGACAGTAACTTTGGAGAATCGAAAGCCTGCCCCGTGAAGGTCGAGATAAGGGGGCACAGGCAGGTGGCGGCCGAAAAGGAGAATTAAATGCACACATAGAAGGAAAACAAAGCCGATTCACGGTGTGCTAACACATGACCAGCCAGGCGCGAAGAGGTACCAACATCTGATGTCACCCAAAAAGCAGGAGATACCATAACTTTTCCTGACAAGACGCTACAATTTCGAGGCCAACTAATTGACACATAGCCCTAAAGTACTGATTGATGGAAGGGAGGCAGGGTGAATCTTGGGGCATCCTGTATCTGGGTGACCATTCTGCATGCTGCTAATTAAAGTGGAGATTTATGCTTAGGGTTGTATCCAGCCCAATCACAGTGGGCCAAATAATCTAAGGTCCTATAGATAGTAGAACCAATGAGACGTCATACCTTTAGTGACGTTTGCATGAGTAATGTAGAGGGAAGGGTGTAGATGCCCACCCGATAAGAATGATCCATTCCTCACACTCCGTTACCATATACTGATATAGCACCTATACTTAAGTTACCTTTTACAACCAATAGAATTGCATGACAAACTTTTGAGTGTAAATTGACAAGGGGGGTCCTGGGAGTCTCTCTGCCAGACATACGACCTGGTTACGAGAGACTTACCCAGAGTCTTTAGCTTACTATCTTTCACAGAGAAGAAATATCCCAAACATATCAGTCTTTGTCCTGCCCTGGGGCAGTCCAGCACCGAAATACTGGGCAATTCTCCTCTGAACAAGAGTACCAACAGCATCCCCAGACACGTGTTTCGGTCTGGTTGGACCTCATTGGTAGGGAGGAGCTGTGCATCTCTAAGAATAGTGAGCAAGGTGTCCACATCTGGATTCCCCTAGTAACTTAGGGTGAGACCCAAAGTTACTTAAATATGCAAATTGACAAGGGTGGTCCTGGGAGTCTCTCTGCCAGACATTAGTCCTGGTTACGAGAGACTTACCCAGAATCTTTAGCTCACTATCTTTCACAGAGAAGAAATATCCCAAACATATCAGTCTTTGTCCTGCCCTGCCCTGGGGCAGTCCAGCACCGAAATGCTAGGCAATTCTCCTCTGAACAAGAGTACCAACAGTATCCCCAGACACGTGTTTCGGTCTGGTTGGACCTCATCAGTAGGGAGGAGCTGTGCCTCTCTAAGAATAGTGAGCAAGGGATCCACGTCTGGATTCCCCTGGTAACTTAGGGTGAGACCCAAAGTTACTTAAATATGCAAATTGACAAGGGGGGTCCTGGGAGTCTCTCTGTCAGACATTAGTCCTGGTTACGAGAGACTTACCCAGAGTCTTTAGCTCACTATCTTTCACTGAGAAGAAATAGCCCAAACATTTGTCCTGCCCATGGGCAGTCCAGCACCGAAATGCTAGGCAATTCTCCTGTGAACAAGAATACCAACAGTATCCCCAGACACGTGTTTCGGTCTGGTTGGACCTCATCAGTAGGGAGGAGCTGTGCCTCTCTAAGAATAGTGAGCAAGAGGTCCATGTCAGGATTCCCCTAGTAACTTAGGGTGAGACCCAAAGTTACTTAAATATGCAAATTGACAAGGGGGGTCCTGGGAGTCTCTCTGCCAGACATTAGTCCTGGTTACGAGAGTCCTACCAAGAGTCTTTAGCTCACTATCTTTCACAGAGAAGAAATATCCCAAACATATCCGTCTTTGTCTTGCCCTGGGGCACTCCAGCACCGAAATGCTAGGCAATTCTCCTCTGAACAAGAGTACCAACAGCATCCCCAGACACGTGTTTCGGTCTGGTTGGACCTCATCTTTAGGAAGGAGCTGTGCCTCTCTAAGAATAGTGAGCAAGGGGTCCACGTCTGGATTCCCCTAGTAACTTAGGGTAAGACCCAAAGTTACTTAAATATGCAAATTGACAAGGGGGGTCCTGGGAGTCTCTGTGCCAGACATTAGTCCTGGTTACGAGAGACCTACCAAGAGTCTTTAGCACACTATCTTTCACAGAGAAGAAATATCCCAAACATATCCGTCTTTGTCTTGCCCTGGGGCAGTCCAGCACCGAAATGCTAGGCAATTCTCCTCTGAACAAGAGTACCAACAGCATCCCCAGACACGTGTTTCGGTCTAGTTGGACCTCATCAATAGGAAGGAGCTGTGCCTCTCTAAGAATAGTGAGCAAGGGGTCCACGTCTGGATTCCCCTAGTAACTTAGGGTAAGACCCAAAGTTACTTAAATATGCAAATTGACAAGTGGGGTCCTGGGAGTCTCTCTGCCAGACATTAGTCCTGGTTACGAGAGACTTACCCAGAGTCTTTAGCTTTGCCCGTGGTTATGATTAATTCAAAACCTTCCAGCCATCAACTTTCTGTTTTGCTAAAGTCACCCCGAGTGGGACGGGTATGCCCAGACGTGGGTCCCGTGTCTGCCGGGCCTAGAGACACAAGCTACTCCTCACTGATGATGCCCAACAAGGCTGAAACATGTCTGGGGATGCTTGTGTTCTCGTGCACAAGGGATGTGACCTAGCAGTTCGGGCCGGACTTCCCCTTTTGGGGTAGGACCAAGCCTGATTTGCATATGGTTTTTCCCCTTCTGTAATGTCTTAGCAGGCTGAAAAACAATGGTCTGGAGGGTTGCCCAGAGCTTTGCCCGTGGTTAAGATTAATTCAAAACCTTCCAGCCATCAACTTTCTGTTTTGCTAAACTTTTGAGTGTTACACGTCAATGATGACGAATTGTGACTATAACTATTGCTGTTTGAATGAAGATTGTTGGGAGTTGAAGCGAGACGGGCCATCGCATCATTGTTGATCTCCATGTTTCCCCGTTTTTTGTACTTGTCATTAAACGGACTCCCCTTTGCCAAACCATTAAGTTGTCCTTTGTCCTTATTGATTGGTGTTTGAGTAAGAGAATCCCGCACCCCATCCACCTCAAGGTGCAGCTATCGCGTCTTAACGTACTCAAGGGGGAGCTCTGATTCTATGGGCCAGTCAGAGGTCACTCCCCCTCCTGTACAGAGACAATATGTTGTAGGGAATGTGTATCATCTATATTTCCCTCTGAATCATAATATACCAGGAACGTATACATTGATAGTGTCTTTGTTGCTAGAAAAGGAATTTCCCATCTATATCTCTGCATACATTATACCAGAACGTGGACCTAGGTTTAAGGTATATCCCCTTATCTGTAGTGGAAAATAATTGAAATTTATGGTTCTCAATTTTTCAACCACTACCCATGAAATCCATTGAGGAGATAGATTGGGCGGATTAATGTATGATGTCGTTTGGGAATCATGGCATCAGGAGAGAGATTCACCTGCAAATGACATTAGTGACCCTAGACATTTGTTTCTACCACTGAACTTTATGACACTAATTCCAGTGACACCAAACAGGAAAATCAACAGAATACCATGAAATATTGTATGAAGAAAGATAATTGTTGCCCTAACCTTGAACCCTTATATAAAACAGAACAGGAGAATTCCCAGGTTACCATGTTGTATTGTTTTGAGAAAGACAATAGTTACCCAGAACTTGAACCACTTTTTCAAGAGCAAAAAAGTGATACGTGGAATATAGAAGAAGAACAAAATCCTCATCCTTTTGAAGAAACTATTAGATTTAGCGACAAAAAAGCACACGAGTGTCCTTCATCATCTATAACTAAACATTTCTCCACCTATAAGGAGGGAAATAAAACCTTTCCTCCAGGTTTTAATACATCTCATTAATCAAACTCTGAAGAAGAAGAAGTAGATGTACTTGAGTGGCAGTAAGGCAGACGATAGACGAGGCAAAGAGGCTGCCCTTTTCTTGAAGTATAGGAAAGAAGAGTGCCTTGCCTGGAGAGGTTGAAGAGTCTTTTCTTTACATGCCTAATAATATTGAAGTACCAGATTGTTGAAGAAGTAGCAGAAGTACCTGAACTGTGGTGGTGTATAAACTGTCAGTGGATACCACATTGAAGTTGGTTGTAGGAGTAGTATACTGTGGAACAAAGTAGCCTGTGCCCACAGTAACAGTAGTAGAAGAAGAAGCACCCTGACAATTATACCAAATGTACAGCTGAAGACTTAACCAACTGTACCATTATCAAAGAAGTTGTTAACTTAATCTTTGAACTGTGGCTATTAATCTTGGCAAGAGAACGTCCAGGATTACCATTGGTGCTATTTTTTTGGCTGAACTTGGAATAGGGTCTTTTCAACTGAAAGCTGAAGAATTGTTACCAGTACATTTCTGTTGGACGAACTATTACATTGGCTTGGAAATCATAAGAACTGGTTCAAGACTTTTTCTTTTCCCTTTAACATTTGGAGAACTGACTTTGAAAAACCCTTGATAAAGGATTTACCCAGGCCAGGTGAAGGTCATCCAAATAATTGTTAAATACCGTCTATCCTTTTTATGTTGTTTATGATTTCCTTTGAATGTTTTGTTGTTTAGTGTGAGGGTCAGGGTGTTTATGTTAGGAGATATTCCCTAAGTTGTTAGACCAGGTAGGGAATTCCCTGATAGAGTAGGATTAGCCAGTATTTCTTTACAAATCGGTTGCTTAATAAAATGTCTATTCTTGAGAAAAACATAAGCAGTTGTCCGCCTCGCATTACTGACTCTTCACACAAGCCATTGACATAAAGGGGACAACAGGACAGCAGTCCCACTGAATGAGTGGGTGGGATGACAAATATTGCTAAAACTAGATCAAAGAGGCACAGCGTAGCCCGGAGGCCCAGAGGGGAAAGCTAAGAAACAAAGGGAGAAAGAGGAAGAGGATGAACGAAAGAGAATGGAAGACAGGGAGAAAGAATGGGTCAAAATAATGACGGATGTGAGGAAAGTAGATAAGGAGAGGGAGAAAAAGCAACAGAGGAGAAAGCTAAAGGAAGCAGCAGAGAGGGAAATAAGGAAGGCAGGAGAGGAAAAAGAGAGAGAGGCAAAAGCGAGGTGGGAAAAAAACTAAAAAAAGAAATAGAGATTGAGAGAATATCAAGTTACAACAGCGCAACAAGAAGGATGAAAGGGATAAACAGCGAGTGATCAAGAAAGGAAAGTAGGGAAAGATGCTTTAAGCATGTGGGAAAAATAATGGGGGTTCCCAGTCATGATATGGTAGGTTATTTATAACGTGCTTAATACCCAGAGGTTTGTAAGTGCGGACCCGGGGATCAAACCTGTGTTGCTCTGTGTTGTCGTGCTTCCAAGGCAAGCGCGTTGCCGCTGAGCTATCCTCCCGAGACGACTATGGGGAAGCGGGAATACGAAGGAGGATTGGGACGTTGTACCTAGGCAGGAGAGATAACGCTGCAGCCCTTAAGGCAAGCAGAAGCCCAGCGGGATCCCCGCCGAGACAGGAAAGTGACTCACAGGGCAGGGTGATGAGGAGATTCCAGAGTAAAAATGCACTGAGACGACTGAGCTTCGAGAATGAAGGGGGTGAAGAGAGTGATGACAGTATAGGGACAATGGAGTCAGACAAGGAAGAAGGGGACAGTGATGATGAAAATGGGAGAAGGAGCATGCGCAGCCGAGGGGCAGCACAGAATGGGAAATACTAGGGGACGAAAGGAGGAGGAAATGGAAGGAGAGAGGCTAGAACCTGAAGGGCGCACCAAGTGCTCAAAAGGCTGATCGGAAAAGGGCCACCAGGGGGTGCACAGGCAACCATGCTCTTTGCGTGAGCTCCGTTGCTACTGCCCTGAAAGGTGGATTGAGCCCCCACTTCTCGGACCCACCCATGGATAAAAGTGAGTGCCTACTGTGGGAATACTCTCGCCCCATCTGGGAGAAATCCCGAAGAAAAATGGAGTAGGAAACCCTATGAAAACACCAATAGAATTTACGGCCCCCCGGACCCGGCGAACTGAAAGTGAAAACATTCTGGCACACGTGTGCTGAAGGACACCCCGGTGAAAAGGAGCAACCTCACGGCGCAGTGATCGAGCCCACTGAGAAGAATACATTGGCCCTCATTACGACCCTGGCGGAAAGCGACTGACCGGAGCGCCACAGCGTAAATAGCGTTTCCGCCATTGCACGAAGGAGCAAAGTGCGGCCCATTCCGACCCATCGGGCACGAGCACCACGGCATGGCGGAAGTGCAAAGTCTGCGATGGCGGAAATGACCCCAAAACGGCCCACACCGCCGCCGTACGGCGCCCCAGGTGCAATACCGCCACCCCTCTTAGCGGTCACCGCAGTGTGCGCCTACCGGAAAGTACGGTGGCCGGAAATATACGGAAACGGAAGTTAAAACATGGGCCCGGAACGGGAAACATCCCGGCGTACACCTATAAATACACTAAAACCACACAACCACTAAAATCACTACCCTGAAACACACCCCAACCCGTCAACCACCCTAGCGAAACCAAGAATAATGGGAAAAGCAGCGAAGAAAGCGTGCGACCGCAAGCGGCAGGTCCACTTCTCCCGTGAGGAACTCACCGTGCTAACAGAGACCCTCCAGGAGAATGCTGCCGTCGTCTTCTGCACGCAAATGACCAGGACGGCACTTGCAAACAAGAAGGCCATATGGGCTCTGGTGGCACAGCGGGTAAGTGCGGTGGGGACCGCACCCCGCACCCCACAGCAATGCCGCAAGCGATGGGTCGACCTGCGGATATGCGTCCGCAGCATACTCTCTGCCAACCGCAACATTGCCACAGCCACCGGGGGAGGTCCTGAATCACCCATCAAGTTGACCCCCTGGGAAGAAATCTGTGCCTCCACCATCGGAATGGAGAGCATAGAGGGAGTCGGAGGGATGGAGAAAGGAGTGCAGACATCCGAAGATACAGGTAGGTGGGCCAGGAAAAACAATGCCAAATCCACACAGTCCATCCATGTGAAGTACCATGCGTCCACATAGTGCAACAGAAACACATGTCCAGGAGAACGTCCACACACATCGGCCTGATAGCGCACGTTAAAACCCACAATAAATACATAAATAATTAAAAACCCCTAATACACGCACTACACGTGCAGCAGGCACACCCTAACTGCAGGCTGCCAAACAACTGCACCCTCACTCCACACACAAATCAAAGCACCTCCAAGGGCCCGGCCCAAATCACCCTCAGGTACCACCCCAATGCATGTGACACAATGCAATTCCAATTCCCACAGACCCACCAATAACCCTCGCCCTCCTCTACTCCACCACAGGGTCCGATCCAAACGACGAGCTACAGGACACCCCTACCAGCACACCTGCAAAGAGGGCCAAGACCAACGGCCAGAGACCCTCCACCTCAGCTGCACGCATCAAGACACGGCAGCAGCACAAATCAGGTGGCAGCACAGAGGAGGGAACATCAACAGGCACCCCAGCAGCCAGCATGCCCACAACACCACCACCACAGGTCCCCCCAATGGATGCCACAGAAGGCACTGCCTCCGGTGGCAGCAGCACCATAGGTGACACCCCATTGATGGCAGCATGCTCCGACACAGAAAACGGGGATGCCGAAGTCAGATCCATCCATGACCTGTCCCAATCCCCCTGTCTGTCCCATCCCGTACAACATGAGGATACCACGCAGGGGCACCCACAAGACGACGACTGGCCATCCCCCACAAGCCCTGTGGCAATGCAACATGAGGACAACAGCCCCTCTGTGACACCCCCGCAAATGGCCTTGGCCCAGCAGAGGCAACAGTCCCTCGACCAGTTGATCGAACAACAGCAGCAACTGGCCACGCTCCTCAAGGACCATGCTGATGAATGTGGGGGCACTAAGGCAGACATAGAAACATCAACTGAGACACTTAGGGCACAAATCGAGAGTAGCACCGAGAGCCTGAGAGTCCAAATGGAGAGAAGCACCGAGAGCCTCAGGGGGGAACTGCATGCGACGGCCAAGGACGTATGTGCCGAACTTGCCGCAGTGCGCCGTGTGCTCACTGAGCTCTCGCAAACCCTTAGGGACATGCATGGACGTGAGCAGGCAGACACATCATCCGTTGCAAGCTCCGTCCAGGGCAGCCCCCAACGTAGATCTGGAAGGAACCTGCGCTCCACAGGCAGGGGTGCCCCTGATACCCGCAGAGGGGGCCTGCAATAGCGACAGCCCACTGACAATGAGCATCTTTGGACACTGGTGTTCGGGGGGGAGGTAGGGGGGTGGAGGGGGTGTGTTGGGCTCACTTGGGTGGCGGGTCGATAGGGTGTTCAACATGACATCACATATGCCATAAAAAGTGCACGATCAACCAATGAGATGTGTGGACATTGATCTTTGTGTACTAGGCCATCATAGGCGTACAGTCCATATTGTGCATGTCCCAGACACACGCAGTGCCACGAGTCCCGTGTCCATGTATCAGCCACCAGGCGTGAGTGCTAGAAGCATACATCAATGAGATGCTGACGAATGTCACGGGCCTCCGGTGCCTCGCAGACTCCATGAGGTGCTGCCACATCCCCACCCTCATCATGACCATCATCAGGTGCTTGCAGTTCTGCGTCAGGGGGCATGGGCACATTTCTACGTACGCACATGTTGTGGAGCATGACACATGCCATCACCATCTTTGCAACCTTCTCATGGCGGTACAGGAGTGCCCCGCCAGACCTGCTGAGGCAGCGGAAACGGCCCTTCAGTAGGCCGAATGCCTGTTCTATGACTACACGGGTACGTGAGTGGGCATGGTTGTAGTCCTCCTCATGCTGGTCCCGTGGGTTCCGGACTGGTGTGAGGAGCCATCTCTTCAGTGGATATCCAGCATCACCTGTATGTGGACGAGAAACGTATGATGTGGAATGCCATTGATACGTACGCACACCCCCCCCCCTTCCTGCCAGGTCATTGCCAATTCACATACCCCACATCATCATGCATGTAATGAGACTCACCGAGTAGCCAGGATCTGTTCCCTGCGTGTCGCTCCATGTAGCGTGGTATTGTAGAGTTCCTCAAGACCATAGAATCATGGGTTGATCCAGGGAATCGGGCACAACAATGTGTAATGATCCTGTTGGAGTCACACACCATTTGTACATTCAGGGAATGAAATTGTTTTCGGTTGCGGTACTGGGCCTCCATGGCATGCGGGACGACCAATTCCACATGGGTGCAGTCGATGGCACCAATGCAACCCGGTATGCCGCCAAGTGCATGGAATCCCACTTTCGTGTTTGTAATTTCCTGCTCCGAGCGTGGTAGGCAGATGTAGTCGTCTGCGTGCTGCAGGAGGGCATCGAGCACTTGCAATAGTGTCCGTGAGAACAGTGGCTGAGAAATGCCATGCAACTGTCCGACTGTGTGCTGGTAGGTGCCTGTGGCCAGGAAGTGGAGTACAGACACCACCTTCAGTAGGGGTGGGATGGCGGTTGGGCTATCTATCATGCTGACAAGGTCAGCCTGTGTCATGTCCACAATGGCGGCTATGGTGTCCCGGTCCAAACGGTAGAGGGTGTGGATCTGCTCATCAGTGAGGTTGAACGGATGTGCTCGGAGGCGTGGGATTGCGGGCTGCCTGCGTGGTGGTAGTGGCTGTGCTGGTGGGCCTTGCTGGCCCTGCCTTGCCCTCCTCCTCCTCCTGCGTCTCCTCCGTGCGGCCGGTTGTAGTTGGTGTTCGTCTTCCTCTTGGAGTTGGAGCACTTGCAGTGCTATCAGGTCCCCCAGGGCCAACATCGCGAGTCCTGCCGGTAGCATTTCGGTGTGGTTGTGGGAGGAGACTGGCTGTGCAATTCATGTGTTTTCAGGCTGTATGGCCTCCACCTGTGGTGATTCATTCCACCTGTGCAAACTGCTCTCCCCTTTGGCCGAGCACGTCACGCGCACAACGCTGCAATTCGGGGAATGGTATCTTGCTATTGCTATCATGTATTTGTACCCGATGGGCGTGTTGGATTGGTTGTTATGTTCATTCTGCTTTGGTCCCATTGTTTCCCATTCTATCTGTGCAGTCGCGAACAGACTTGTGAAGGGTCAGTGGAACGTAGTACTCGAGTAACGGTGGGCCCTCATGCATCACTGTACCGAGTTGCAACGACGGGCGGGGCGTCCCATTCGTGGGTGAAGGCAGTTGCCATTTTCACACACAGCCGCACTCGATGGAATAATTAGTGATTTCAAACGGCCACAGATGCCTTTTCGACGTGATGTTGCAAATGAGGAATTCGAAGGGCGGCGCTTTCGGTTATCAGCTGGCGGCGAGGAGATGCCCACAGGTCTGACTGCAAATATAACGTTCTATTGTTCAATGTCCTTGAGACAGGGCCCATGGCGAGGGAGCAATGATTGATATGAATAGTTTGGGATGCGCATTAGCTACGTTGGCGATGAGGCCGGCCGTTCCCAAATACATGTTACTTCACAACACTGGAATTACGGGCTGGGGCACTGTGGATTTTGCAGGCTGCATAACGCACAGACTCAATGGATGTTTCTAATGTCATGTGAGTAATTATTCAGGCGTTTTGATCCCGGGATGAGGGAATGATGAATGGATGCATGGGCAGGTGATTTGATACAGAGTTTGCCATGTACAGGGCTTCTTGGGATCTATCCGCCTCCCCTACGCTATGTGATGCAGGCCTGCCATAGTGGGACCATCGTCTATCTGGCCTTGTTGAGCCCTCCCTGTCTCGAGGCGCCCTCAGACACTTGTGTCCATGCACGTTGACATTCCCATCTGATGGATTCTGTTTTGACAGACGCATGCACAGGTACACTCGTTAGTGATGGTGTTTGCACCTCGATATAGATGGTTATGAGTCGCAAGTTGTTTTGGGGTGGTGATGATCCTTTTGAGTGGGCTAGCATGCATATGGCTGTGGATTTCGTGTGATCATTGAAGTGAGTTGTTCGAATGTAGTTCTGATGGCCATTCTGTTCTTTTTCTTTTCTTTTGGTTGACAGGTATCTCCTCCCCTTTTGCCACTGCCATCTGTATGCCACTCCTGCAGATGGATTTTACTCCCGACACCTGCTGCTTCGTGTTAATCGGTGGAGCAGCATTACGATCTTATGGGACGATCGCCAATGGCCCACATGCCCTTACGCAGTACTGGTGTCTCGGAGCAACATTTCGGCCTTTCAGCTGGACTAGTGCCTCCCCATTGGGACAGCCCTGCGGTTCTGTGCGCTTCCATGTTGCCTTTTCGTACGTGAATGTGGCTCTGTGTACCATGGGGGTACAGGGCGACACACAAGTAGTGGCTGGTCATTTCTTGCGGATGCAGCCCACAATGGTGATTAGTGTTTTGGAGTTCATGGCCTGATGGCTGTATGGGCTTGGTGTCTTTGATGTGCATAAATTGCTATTCTGATTTGGCCCGTGTAGCGTTTTTCTTTGCAAGTGATGTGGCATATGCCTATTTGGGGGGCGATGTATTGTGAGGAGATCTGCATTGGGTTCCAGCTTTGGGGTTTAGTTGCGTGGTACTGTACTGGGCGCGTTTGCCTACTAAGCCCGTGAGGTCAGGGATGGGGGCTGCCTATATGACAGTTTGAATGTTGTCATGCTCAGGGGCGGGGGATTGGGTTTTGTGTAACAGATGCCGGTCAGCCAGGTGGACTGGTGGAATGATGTGATTTTCGGAATGTTGCTGGGCACAGGTGCCTGTGTTTGCGTGCGTTTCTTGGTGGGGGACTGTGGTCATGTCCATTGGGATGGCTTCTGTATTCGTGCCATCTGTGACCTGCAGCTCCCATTGGCCCCTCTTGTGTTGCTTTTGTTCGTTGGCATGCATGGGTGCTTTGTACATTTCAATGGTTGCATTGTGACTTCATTGCACCTACCGGGAGTTGTACTTTGTGGGCAGGGAGCGGTGTACAGGCACTCAGTGGGGCCGTTTACGGTTGATTCGCGATGCCGTACTTCTCGCCATGGCGGAATGGTACATTCCGCCATGCCTGATGGCGTTAGGTACATGTCCGCTAGGGTCGGAATTGGCGTACCGTTGCACCATGGTGGTGTTTGCGGTTTGGCATGGCGCGCGCGCGCGTGCTTGGTGCAGTTAGCGTTGGCGTTCACTACGGTGTCGCTAATGGCTTCGTACTTTGCGGTGACGGGTCATAGTCGCACCGAGCGCTATTCGATGGCGGTATTGCATTTCCGCCATCGTTTTTCGATTTCCGCAAGGGTCGTAATGAGGGCCATTGTCATTGTCCCGGACGACGAGGGAATTACAGCAGAGACCCCGGTCACCAAACAGACATTGGAGGTGGGTGTCTCCGACAGCGTGGCGCTACACCCACTGGGACTCAGGATCTGCTCCTTGCATGACTAGTGTTGGGGGACTGATGCTGGACCAGTCTCGGCCGTGCTCTGCTTTGCCTGAACCCCCTAGGGGGCATGTTGCGGTGCGCAGACCCGCCTCAAGTGGGAGTGGCTTCCGAGGCCCCCCCTCTGAAACACATGCCACGCCTCGCTGATCCGGGGGCTGCTGCACCATCGGGCAGCAGACTACGCATTGGTGCCCCCTCACATCCATTCTCTCGCGGCCCCTCCGGGCACCTTAGAACACAACCCCAGAGAGCCCAAGCTCCCTCACATCACCCACTGGAGCGTCGCACGACCGGGGAAGATCCCAGACATGCCGCAGTGGCACAGGACACCAGAGACCCTGCTTACCCACAATGTGCGGCCCGGGTAGATGAGGAGTGGACTAAGACACACCCAGCTCAACCACAAAGATCACTGGTTCCACAGGATATCCTCAGAGGCTAAGATATTGAAGTACTTAATTGCTGCTCCCATCCCAACAGCATAAGGAGAAAGAAAACCAACAGAGAGAAAAACCAGTGAGCCCTACCATCACTATACCCAAGGACTCTATCAGACACTGGCCAAACCTAACTACAGCAGATGCGCAGAAGCGCTGGATACCCCATTACAGCAAGAAGCGCGCAGGCAGTGCATAGCGACCCCCACCCGCTCCGACCTTACGGGCAAAGAGAGGACACACCTCAGGGATTGGGACCACCACTGCCCACCTCCTCCCCCTAGGGGGGCACACGCCACAGTCAACTAAAAGAGCTGATGCAAATACGATTGGAGTGAGCTCGGCAACTTCCCCATCACCCCAGCTCACTTCTGGAATTACTCTGGAGACATCCTCCTACGGGTCGGAAGCAACGCAACCACACAGTCTGATATCTCCTGATATAGGTGGTAAGGGAATCAACTTAATAACCCTAACATACAGCAGAAGGAGAAGGATAGTGCAAGAAAACTGAACATTAAGCCTCACTCTGGGGAAACTCTATTGCACTGCCCCTCCAACAGTGCTCTCCCACACAAGACGGAACCTCTATACACAGCAACACTAATGAGCCTCTGAAGGGACCAAAGATACAAGTTCCCCTTCCTGGTGCTCAGGAAGAACTTGCGTGATCCACCCAAGGTCCCCACCAAATGCTGGGACCAATTTGCCCTCTACGGGGGCACATAGCTCCACCAGCGCTACCCCCTAGGGTTACATGAGTGTGAGACAGAAACTAGCCTCATTTGGTCTGGCAAATCTACCATGGCAACGATGGACACCACGTAGAATGATTCCGCAGCCACGAAGGGGGATATCGCAGCATTGCTATTTGAAATCAAGGACATGGGAGCCAACGTAGGTGGAAAAATAGACAAGATCACACAAAGGCTCGACAACATGGAAGAAAGGCTCGAAGGAGTAGAGAATAATGAAGCGTCCATAGACACCCTCGAAGCACAGCTCGAGCAGAGGATAACTGACCTGGAACAGCGAGAAGAGGATTTCAAGCTCAAGATGGATGGAAAACCGGGAAAGACGAAACAACCTGTGCATTTCCGGGATTCCGGAACGAGAAGGAGAAACTGAAAACGATCTCAGGAAAACACTTCACAACATCATCAAGCTCTTACTTGCGGACGATGCAATTGATGGCCCAAAAACAGAACAAATCTACAGAGCTAGAGGTCCCCCGGGTGGACCAAGATCGGTCCTTGCCCGATTCCATCGCTTCCAAGACAAAGCCAGAGTTCTCGAGAAAGCTAGAGGCAGCAAGGCAATTACTTTAGGAGGTGCCCAAATATCAATATACCAAGACTTGTCCTCACTGACATTGGCTCTCAGGCGCATGTGTGGCCCCCTCACAAAATGGCTAAAGGTAAAGAGCGTCCAATACAGATGGGGCTAACCCTTCTCTCTTTCCTTTGAATATGAAGGAACCAAGATGAGAATCAGATCCGAAAAAGAAATGAAAGCATACATCGCTGAACTATTAGGACTCAGGGAAGAAGACGGCAATGACGAGGAGTCGAGGCAGGAAGACCGGGGCTGGTGCATCCAGGGCCCCAAGAGGAAGTGGATGAAAGGCTCGAGAAAGTACCAGAGGGGCAATGCCTCCTCGGTGGGGGACAACTGAACATTCTTGAATTTGGTAAGACGGGATTTACTCCAATGTTCAAAAGGTGACTTGAATGGGTGGCCACTTTTCGAACTTCAGTATCGCCACGGCGAGAAAATTAGGGGGGGACACAAAGGGGGCTCAATTGAGACTGAGGTATCATGTTAGGTCAAGGGGCGTGAAGTTACGGCGCCCATATGTGGTTCGATGAAAGACCAGTACTGTCGACCGGCCTCGATCGGACGCCAACAATTGAGTAAAGGATGGGAGGGGGGTTGGAGGGGGAGCAGACAAGGGGATGGGGTCGAAGCGGAATCTGTATTGGTACAAAACACCCGATATAGTCGGAAACTTGATGGGCAGACAAAACACTGTTCACAGACTATGAACTATTTCCCCATGAAAATATCCAATGGCACTAACTATTGAAGAAAGATAGGGGAACTCCCTAGGAATTGGGACACTCAATGTAAAAGAGCTCAACTCACCCACTAAGAGATCACTGGTATCCAGAGAATTTTGTAGGGCCAGGATTGATGTGCTTTTGTTACAAGAGACAAAGTATGCCAAGGGGGAAGAACAGCAAATTCTAGGGAGGCGGAACGGGATGGAGTTTTGGGGATCTGGACCACTGAGAAAAGGAGGTGTGGGGATCCTCATCAGAAAGGGCATGATGTAGAAGGGTGGGCTCTAATGGTGACGGGAAGCATTGCAAAGATGAAAGTCACGATTGACACACTTTACTCCCCCAACATTGGACAGACTAGGTTTCTGACTAAAACGATCCCCAAAATTGTGCTTGAGGCCTCAGACCACATCATCCTAGGGGGAGACTTTAATCAGTTGGCTGACCCTACTAAAGACTGGAAACCGGGTAATCCCGACACAAGAGAACATACTAGAGGTGACTGCACAGAATTTATGGAGATGATGGGTACTTATGGACTGAGAGATGTGTGGAGAATCATGCACCCAAATGAACATTGCTACACCTTCTACTCTAACCCTCACAATACTTTTACCAGAATCGATTACATATATCTATCCAAAGATCTTTCTGACATCACAACACTTGCAGAGATTATCCCAGTTACGTGGTCAGATCATGACATGGTGGTATCAGATATACGGTGGGAGAATATACCAGTGTTGGGAGGTAAATGGCGATGTAACAAAAGGATCCTGTCTTCAGGGCAGCAATGGAGATGGAAAATAAAGAATACCTCAAACTAAATAATACTGGGCAAGTATCCATGCAAGTGGTCTGGGAAGCAGGGAAAGCCACCTGGAGAGGTATTTTAATAAAAGAAGGCGCATGCAAGAAGAGGGAGAGAAAGATTATTGAACTTAGACTCAGAAGTGAAATCTGTCAGCTGGAGGGAGAATATATGAGAGAAGAGGTAAACGATCCGAACAAAATTAATGAAGTTAAAAAAAAAGAGAGGAATTGAAACTGTTAGAACACGAGCAAATAGTGCGAAAGATTCGACTCTTGAAACAGACATTTTATGAGAAAGGAGATAAAGCTGAAGCACTATTAGCTGCAAGACTAAGAGATCAGAGAGCTGAGCGGAAAGTCTATGAAATAATTGAGGATAATCCCTCCTCGGCTGATACTGCCCCCACCACCCCTGAATGCCTCGACACCTTCTATGAGACTTTATACACCTCAGAAACAAACCCCGATCAACCTGACACCGAGACCTACCTGTCCTCTATTAACATGCCCGTGGTATCAGACCTTGAATCTGACCTGCTAGAATCCCCCGTATCTGCGCAAGAAGTATAAGAGGCTAACACTGGGCAAATCTCCAGGCGAAGATGGTTATACGGCTGGATTCTATAAATCCTTTAGTGCACAACTGACACCATTCCTGACAGACCTCTTTAACAAAATACTCGAGACAGGGACAGCCCCAGACTCCTTCACCCGTGCCCTGATTATGGTAATTCCCAAAGATGGCAGAGACCCCAAAAAATTTGGATCGTACCGCCCTATCTCCCTACTCAATATAGATATGAACATTTATACAAGGGTCCTTGCTGCCAGACTAGAAACACTAATGCCATAAATCATTCACCCCAACCAGGTCGGATTCATACTGGGTAGACAAGGGGAAAATACAATGCGCAAAACCCTACACCTTATTCATGCATCCCAGAACATGTCCAATGACCCTGTACTCCTTTCAATTGACGCAGAGAAAGCCTTTGACAGGGTGGAGTGGAGTTTCCTGAGAGCAGTCCTGAGAAAGGTAGGTATAGGCCCAAGGTTCAGAAGGGGAATACAGGTGGTGTTCACAGCCCCCAAAGCATCGATATTTGTGAACAGTGAATATTCCAGATGGTTTGAACTAGGACGCGTCACCTGACAGGGATGCCCCCTCTCTGAAATGCTTTTTGCCCTCTCCCTCGAACCTCTGCCACAGACAATGAGGGCTGACCTCCAGGTAGAGGGAATTCAACTGGGAGAGTTGGACTACAAGGTGGCCCTCTACGCCGATGATATACTCTTGCATATGACCAACCCTATGACGTCCATTCCCCAAGCTCTCTATCTTCTAGAGGAATATGGCCGACTCTCTGGGTTTAAGGTGAACAAAACCAAATCCATTCTATTTCCACTACGGGGACTGGCAGAGACTAATGAAACCAGATATTCCCCGCTTGGGCTCAGGATCGAACACTCCAAGTTAAAATACTTGGGAATACAGATCACCAAAGACCTGGCTGACCTATATGAAGCCAACCTCCCCCTTCTTCTCCAACTATTCCACGTCGACCTTATTAAATGGAGCAATTTGACGATCTCTTGGCTAGGGCATCTTAATGCGATCAAAATGGTCTGCCTCCCCTGGTTCCTGTACCCCTTTCAAATGTTACCTATAGAGATACCCAATAAATTCTTCCTCGAGGCCAAGAAAGCCATGGTGAAATTCCTTTGGGAGGGAAAGAGGCAAGCATTTCATACGACACCCTACACTCCAAAGAGACAAAGGCGGGGTGGGACTCCCTGATCTCAGAAAATACTATGAAGCAGCCCAATTGCGTGTCCTAATTCCCCACTTCTGCAACCACAAAGAACCCCAATGGATACATATGGACAATCACTACTTATCACCGGCCACGATTTCGGAGTGGCTCTGGGCCCCAAGGAAAAAACTTCATAATAGAATCAAAGGCCACCCAATCCTGGGAACCATATGGGGAATTTGGAAAAAAGGTCAAAGGATGCGAAAGATCTCCGCATGGCCATCCCCACTGAGTCACTTATGGTCCCTGAGAATAAATGATCATATCCCCAATGTAGAGAGATTTCAAACATGGTACGAGGCTGGCCTAGAGAGGGTGGGGCAACTCCAGAAAAAAGATTCTTTCATCACACTCCCGGAACTGACTGAAGCCTTAGGGATAGGCACACTTTCCACCTTTCAATACATACAAATGAAGGGCATTCTAACGAAACCAGCATGGAGGGACAAGTTAATGCGAGACCTCACCCCCTTTGAAAAGTTATTAGACTCTAGGACAGAGATGAAGGGCCTGATATCAGCTATGTACAAGGAATTGGTCGAAACAGGAGACGGGACCACAGACACACTGAGATGCAGATGGGAGAGAGATCTAGGTGAACATATTAGCCCAAACATGTGGGGAAGGATGTGCAAGGCGGCATCGCAAACAACCATATCAAGCCAATACAAAATACATGCTATCAAACTATTACACAGATGGCAATACGACCCTCTCAGGCTTTCTAAAATGTTCCAAATAATCAATATAAGATGCTGGCATGAGTGTGGGGAAATCTCTGATTACTGGCACATGTGGTGGGGCTGTTCCCGAATAAGAGTGTTTTGAGATGAGGTCTTGGGTTGGATCAAAGAAATAGATGATATCCAAAGAACTCCTGACCCCCATCTTATATTATTTGATCTTGAGAGGAGTGAAGATGAATGGAGTAGAATTAAAGGTTTGGCCCCCCAGTTATTCCTAGCAGCACGTGCCATACTTGTAACAAAATGGAAGTCCAAGACGATCCCAAGTAAGAACAAATGGATCAATGTGGCATCACACATATGCATAATGGAGAAGATAACAGCTTCTCTCTATGGGAGATCTTCACAATGTTAGGCTGTATGGATGGACTTTGTGAATAAACACTTATCAGGGGACTCACAAGGTCAAGATGTTTGATGCATTGGGTCGAAACGTACAGGAAGTGACCTAAGGGGTTGTGAGCGAAAGGAAAGAGAAAAAGATTCTTCCAAGATCAATAAACTGTGACTGTCACCACTTAAAGACATTTAGAGATATATTCCCTTAGGAAGTCTGCTCGACCCACAAGTGGGTGGGGGGAGGAGGAGAGGGAAGGGACGTCATGTTAACTGTTGCAGCACAAAGACGGATGTAAACTTAAGATGTATGATGAAATAATAGTTTTGAAATGCTCTGGTACTGTTCAGTAACCTTGAGTTTGTATTGTTTTCAAATACTGTGAGTGGCAATGAATAAAATATAATTAAATTAAATTTAAAAAAAGAAAAGAGGTTGATCGCATAGCGCAGATGAGGTTACCCCATACACACAAAGGTTGAGGCTGTTACCCGGACGGAAGAGTGTTAGAATGACAGGAGCATTTACAGTAAAGAAGAATTTAAGGAAGCCAGAGAAAAGTATGGGGCTGACACAGTTCCCGCTATTAGAAAACGGAGGACGACAACCACAATATATACCATGACAACAAATGAACAAGGATAATTTGAGATGTAAATTGCACTCCTTGACTCCAGGGCCAACATTAGCAGTGGGTGACATGAAGAGCTTGCTCTCTGCCATTCTTGTGGAAGTAGCTGATGAAAGTTGGAAGCAAGCAGTGTATCCTGGAGTGACAGCACAAAATACAGGACACGATGGAGCGCCTTTCAAAAAACGGTAGGGTGGCTGGATGGCAGGCCCTGAGAGTACAATACCCAGACATATCTGACATAAGTCTGATTATGGAATGCAAGATGCGTGAGGACTAAGACCCAGTTCAGTATATTCAAGAGATCCAAGAAGGCTGGAATCTTAAAACTCGTGAACTGTGGGACAAAACCATGGTTTGTTTTACCACATACTCAGGGACTACCAGAGCAGGTACAGAAGCAATTGAAAAAATTGGTGGGATGGAGGCAAAACCGTGGTTGGAAGTTCAGTTGACTATAGTGCATTATTGTAGGTTGATGCAAGAGAATTCGAGAAAGAAACGTGAGGAAAGGAAACAAGAAGCAAACTTAGTTCAGAAAAAAATATCCATGTAAGCAGTGGAAGGGGCGATGGTGACAAGCGGAAAGGGAATGGTTACACAGAATGCTCAGTATCATCAGCAAATGGCAGATGAAGGTTTTGCAGGAGAAGAGTACGCTTACCAGTGGCAACCGGGAAGAGGAGACATGCCCAGGGGAGAGGAGCAGGATACTACACGCAGCAAGTAGGGGAAAGGTTCAGCAGGGGACCTCTCCAGCTCCCAGGACCACCGCCTCAATGTTGGTCATGCCGGACAATGGGACACATAGCTTGAGTATGTAGGAGAAAGGAAGGAATGCTACAGAACTGGCAAGGCCCTAGGTGGGGTGACAATCCACCAGCATACACCACTGAGCAACCTGACTATTATGCCCAAGATAACACGCAGACACAGACTTCTGCACCACAAATGGCACCAGCACAGCATTCACTGGCACAATCACAACAACCCATGACACAGACACTGCATGCCCCTGTGTACACACAGCAACCCGCAGACAACACCACAAGCACTGGCACCGCAAAACACTGTAGCTACGAGAAATGTTGACACTACAGTTCAGACTTTCACACCAAGGCTAGGGAATGTAGCTTTATTGGGAGGGAATCCCTTCCCCGGGACATGGATGAGCTTATACCCACAAAAGAACAGCCCACAGACTGACTTGATGTGTTCAATCCTATCTGTTACACCTATCCCGAATGAGGAACCATGAGTAGGGGTAACCATAGATGACCAGACTTTCTCCTTTCTTGTAGATACGAGAGCCACCAGGTCCTTTGTTATAAAGGGTAGATATCCCATGTCAGGCATTTCCATGAATGCTCAAGGTTTTTCTGAGGCCACAAATTTGGTTCCATTCACTGACGAATTGCCAATCTCGTTGGGAGAGTGTGATCTTACAATGCCACTGTTATATTCGCCCCAGACACCAGTTAACACAATGGGAAAGGGCATGATGAGTAAGCTCAACATGACCATCTCATTTACAGACCAGGAGATAGTGTGCTCTAATCCACGGATTCACTATATGAATGCACAAGAATGTATTCAAGCATTTTGCACCCAGACCTTAAAGATGGGGGTGCCCATAGATCCTGAGGTATTTCAGTATGCGGTGGATATATTGCTAGCATGGATTCCAGGGTAAGCTACTCTGGTTACCAAACAAAGTTCTGTTCAGACCAGAAATTCCCCTTGACGAGATGGAAGGACATGTATAACCATTACAATTGGAGGCGGTCATAGTAAGGTAAGAGAGAGTAGTGATCCACGGGACTGATGATACAGCGAGAGCTTAGAGAGCAGTAATTGCAGTAGGGGAAGGACACAGACTGATTGACATGACAGACAAATAACTGTTTCGGGATAACTATTCAGATATTGAGGACAGTGTTTTTCATAAGCATTACTTAATGGCTGAGAATCATGTTTTGGGAAGTCCCACAGGGGATGGCCCTGATGAAAAAGACACCATTATTTCTTGAGGACAATCTGCCAGATGTACTGAGCATATTCTGGACCAACAGCCAGTATGACGTTGGCTTGTTGAAGTGGTAAAAATAAAAATGAATCCAGAGGCGATTCTGCCAAGGGCAAAACAATATCTCCTATCTAAGCAGGCAGACAAAGGCATTTGTGAGACAATCTCTGTACTAGTGCAACAGGGAATCTTAGTACCATCAGATTCTCAATGTAACACAGCTGTGTACCCATTGAAGAAGGTGGCAAGTGGCACTATATACAAGATTTTCACCCTTTGAACAATATTGTCGAAGCAGAGTTTCCCTTAGTTCCTAATCCAGCGACAATATTATGTAGCATATGTATAATAAACTTGAAGAATGCATTTGTCTCGATTCCCCTTCATGAGGAATCACACGACCTGACCTTGTTTCTATATAGAAATATACAAGGGTACTGTGAATCTCCTTCGATGTTCAATATGGTCCTCGAAATGGCCCTGGGGAACATACATTTAGACAGCAGAGTGATCCAATACGTGGACAACATTTGGTGTGTGGCAGAACAGAGGAGCAGTGTCAAAAGGACTCAACACAGTTGATTACAGTATTGTCAGTGAAGGGATACAAGGTGGACAAAGCAAAGTTACAATAGAATACAGAGGAGGTTCTATACATTGGACAGTTGATCTCACAAGACAGTAGGAAGGTAACACCCGAAAGGCTAGAGGCGATTTTGAAAATGCCACAGGCAAAGACTGTAAGGGAGCTGCATCAATTCTTATGTCTTTGCAATTATTGCAGAGTCTGGGTGTTTGAATACAGCATATATACTAGACCATATATACTAGACCACTTCTAAACTGACTCAAGGAGGCTCAGAGGGGGGATGATGAGCTAATATGGACAGGCGAAATTACTGAATCATTTGAAGAATTGAAATGGGCAATATGCATATCCCCAGTTTGGGGAATCCCTGATTACAGTGCAGAATTTTACTTATTCTCAGACTCGAATGGAGTAGTGATGACAGCGGTACGCACACAGAAAACTACCCTGGGGCACAAATGGATAGCCTACTACAGTGGGCATTTGGATCCAGTAATTACAGGCCATTATCCTTACGACGAAGCATTGGCCGCAGCTGCCTTTGCAATCGAGAGGTCGGCAAGTATCACTATGGGCTGTAGTACTGTGTTTTAGATGAAGCATGCACATTATGTCATTCTCGAGAAACCCAACAGCACACTGATTACACACAGAGCATCTGGATACGAGGTGATCATCTCTAACCCAGCAATAAAAGTAGTGAGATGTAGAGTTGTAAATCCGGCGACATTCATAGCAGAGCTAGTAGAAGAGGGAGACTATATACATGACTGCACCAAATATTCATAACACTGTTATGATATCCCATGGGTCAGAGAAAATGCCTTTGGGGGAGGGCAAGTACTCTTTATTGTCTGGTCCTCAATGATTAATCAGACATCGGGGGAACGACATACATGGACAGCAGTGGTAAAACAGAGACAGAACGGGACATTTTATGTAGTGGCAAGTGCAAGGTTACCCACACACTTCTAAGCACAAGAAGCATACTTGGTAGCACTCATAATAGCGCTAGAAACACATGAGAATGAAGAGATAACAGTGTACTACTCTGATTCCTCATATGTGACAACAACGGTACATGCAGGACTGTCATGATGGAAGAGGAGGGGCTTCTGAGGTGCTGACAGCCCACCAGTGCAGCGTGTGTCCCTTTTGGATAGACTCATAGATGCACTACAACTCCCATCAACCGTTGCAGTGGTAAAGTGCCAAGCCCACATGAGGGGGAGGATGTGGTTTCCTGCGGCAATGAAACCGCAGACATAGAAGCAACAAAGGCAGCATATTTTCCAGAGATAAACAAGTTTGACACTCCTCCTAGTAGACACCCATGAGCGTGTACCATAGTAGTACAATAAGGGTTTAATTTGTTGCCCATTACTCAAATAATGGAATTGCAGCGACTAGCACCAGTAGAAGAAAAGGAATTGTGGATAAGCAGGGGGTGTTCAGTATCCCCCATGGATGTGATGTGGTGACAAGAGAGCACTGGAAAGCTTGTCATGCCCCTCGCACTATTGCAGGCAGACAGCTTTAATGCAGATGCATTACCCGACCCACACAAGTAAAGAGAGTCTTGCAGCACACATAGGGGAAGACTGATTCTGCCTCAACTTGGCAGAGCATGTTGCCGCATTTATGTACAATTGCATTGTTTGTTAATGTTTCACAGCAGGACACACGTTGCGAGTAGTGAGAGGAGCAATACCCAGGCCCAATGGGCCTTTTCAACATCTCCATATAGACTACGTGGACATGGTTTAAAAACACAATGGCTACAGGTATATGCTAGTGGTTGTGTGCCCATTTTCCCAATGAATTGAAGCCGGTCCATGCACTGTGAGGAACCTGAGGGCATTCTCCCATCTACTCCCCTTGGATCTTCCTCTCAGGTGTCCAGGGAAGGGCCATTGCTTTTGGATCCCGACCCTCGGGTGGATATGCAAGGGAGGATCATCTGGGTGGAGGGACCTTGGGGAGTGGAGGAAAGGTGCCTTTTGGTCAGGGATGGTATCCCTCTTTCCCTTGTCAAAATACATCTTACCCTCCCCCACCCTTCATAGGTTATTACCAATCTTCCCCACTGTCACACACGACCACTGTATCCGATTCAGGTCCTTTGAAGACTGGAAGATGTAATTGGGTAGGGATAATACTTCATCGAGCATAATACCTTACTTTAAGTTTAATATGTTCTAGAACCGTAACCAGTATTGTGGGTACAGGGTTGATCAGCATACATTGGTCTAGAGGAATGACACTAGACCTAGATCATAAAGAATTAAGATTGTAGAACAGGTATTGACCATTTGTGCTACACCCTAATACTTTTGTCAAATCATTAGACACAGAGTCAATGCTCAACATTTTTATAATACCTATACTTCTTTAATAGGTTGCCGCCTAAAACATGTTTTGACCTATACTAACAGGTCTTCTTCAGGGCTTTTTTCACATTGATCCAATCCAAATTTGAACATAAATAACACAAACAATTATTTCCACAGCATAAGATATTCTATTTCGTACGTAACCACCAAATTGAAAATTGGAATCCATATGTACAAGTACATCCATAATTATTTTAAACAAACGGATCAAAAGCGATTCCCAGCGTGCGTTATAAGGAACATGGAGAAAAACATACAAGAATTTAGTTTCCAGTTTTGGCATCACATAAAACAACAATCAGCATTGCAAGGGCCCATTGTAGTACTGGGTTGCTTAAACAAAAATATGCTACCACCACCATGGACATGTGTTCACCACCGTGACACCAACCTATGATCAGTACTAAGAAAAATACAAAGAGAGTGTGCCAAAGAAATTCCCTATCATAAACCTGAAGTGTAACTAGAGAATCAGGTGCCTTTCTAGTCAAGGTTGCTAAGCAGCTTATATTACATAGATCCATATAGTGATCAACTGTACATTGAAAGGTATAATTACTGTTATACTTCTCAAAATGAAGGACGCACACTCAATTCCTTTATCTTCAGTATCCTACTTAATTCTCAAAATCAAAAAATGGCATCAAATCCTACAAAAGTAATTGTTCATTCAATATCCTAGCCATAACCTGTTCTGTGCTAAATACAACACAAATAGATGTTGGGTAATTACCTTGTCTAATCTCAGTCTCATGCTCTTGTCTATTCTTACTAAAGAGTTATTCCACTTAAACGTATTTTCCACATATACAGTTAAGCTGTTGCACATCACCTAAGAGAATATAATAGAAAATACTTGTAAACCCATCTTCTTATGGTTGTAAGAGCACCACCACCAGTAAACCCACTTGTGAGGGAGTGGTCTCTCCCTTCCAATAATTGTTTTCGTAGGATCTATGTTTAGGACCTGGTCCTGGTGTGGCCAATGGTTTGGCCTCTTATCCCGTCTAATATTTGTGATCTAGGATGTTATCCTAGTCTTAAAAACCAATGTCATTTGTAGGTAGGGAAATCCCACCTTAACATAGGGCAAGTTAGGCCTTACACCATACTGATATTTAAGTTAATACAAATCTTTAATACAAGTCTGTTTTCCTTGTCTTGCTTCATAATGCCTTCACGTGGCGTAGAAAAATCTGAAAATGATATAGGTCACTTCCCCTATCATATCAGTGTGTCAAGGATCACCACCACCAAAACCATTACCTTTCTATGGAAGATTCTTACCTCCCAAATAGCAAGTGTCCTTAAATTCTGTACTAAATTCAAATGTTCTTTTTTGATGAAACGGTTTTACCGAAAAATGACCAATATTGGGCATAAACACATATATGTAGCCTCCACGACCCCATTCAGGGGCTATTGAAATCTTCCCATTTTAAAGAATTTAAATGGTCCAAAGTACTGACAAATGAAGAGAGTCTGTGGGATCTCTCTACTGCTTCTGGAGACTAACGTGTCAATCCGCAGCAAAAAAACGCCACAATTTTGGATTCTGCATGTTAATATATTAAAGCTGATGTCATAACGCACATGATGTTGTAACGTTAGTGACCTTCGTCAGGTGCTGTTGTGCCTGTTAAACATTCGATATTTGTAAACAAACTGGAATGTTGCCCTCAAAGAAATTTGTCAAAACGATCAGTTTTTAATATTGCTTTCGTTTTCATGCTGTATTGTTTATGATCAGTTGCAAAATATTTTTTTTAAACCAAACAATGCTTGCAAAAAATATAAATAAAGGAGTCAAAATAATCTCACTGTCCAGCGTGGAAAGCAGTATAATGTGGATCATCCCACCGTTGTGGTTTTGAACTATATAACATCACATACTAAGTGATTCTTTCACTATTTTAGTAATGATTTGCATGCTCCACATAAACAGAAAAAGTACTAATTCATGCACATTAATTATTTAGTATATATATATATATATATATATATAGCAGCAGCCCCCTCATACTCCTGATATCCTCATGCCACTGCTTGTGGTCTGTTTGTTACTGGATAATAATAACCAATGAAAGGACAACTCTAATGCACATGTAAACCACTTAAGAAAATGTAGAATAAAGAGCTTTGTGCTTCACGCATCATCCATATTCATAAACACCCAGCTCATATTCTAAATTGTCAACGTGCATATATTAATGCTATTTTGATCCCATCAAAGATGGGCTTCACGTTGTATGAATTCACCCTTGTGTGTATTATGGGATTCACCTCTAAATGGTTTCATAGCTTTTATCCTTAATCATCTTATGATTGTCTCCCACAAAATCACTGAAATTACGGGAAAATGTAAAACTCTATCTCTAACTCCTACTTGGAGTAAGCCAAGAATAATAAAGAGGTGGAAGTTGTTATTCTTAACAAGTATTAAAGTGACTAAAGAGAAGAAAAATCCAAGCGAATGGTTGGAAAGCCTGAAATGTTACAAAGTGGATTTTGAATTCATATTGTAAGTTGACAACGTTGAAATAACTGTGAACTGTGTTGAACTTGGGGAAGGGAACCTTAAAGCTGTTTGGAACTGAATTGAACTTGGGGAAGTGCGCCTAAATATCTTTTTGTGGAACGTTGTTGAACTTGGGGAAGGGAGCCAGAAGGTCTTTTTGTGGAACTGTTGTGAACTTGGTGAAGAGGAAGCTGAAAGCAACCCAGGAGCTGGAAGAAGCGCAGAACTTTATTACAAACACTGTTTCTTTGGTTGCTGACATCCCTACACATATAGATTTAGTTGTGAGGGGAATCATAGGCTTTGGACACAGACAGACCTTTGAGTTGAAATTTATGATGCTGACTAGCCTTAGTTTCTGTAAGTAGGGAAATCCCACCTTAGCATATGGCAAGTTAGGCCTTACGCCAGCCTGACATTTGAGAAATAAAAGCTTGATTTTAGAAAAGTGAATCGATTGTCTGTGTATTACCTCATAATGCCTTCACAGCACCCACCCTGATGCTGCTTGTGCAACAAGATTCTTCATTAGAGAGGTGTTCCCACGATGGGGGGGTTGTGAAGTCCTCTGGTCTGATAATGGACTGCACTTCATAAACCAAGTGTTCAAGCGCATCACGATCCTACTGGGAATAAAGCATACCTTTTCCTGCACTTATCACCTGCAGGTGAATGGGATCTGTGAACGCCTCAATGGCCTGCTCAAAGAAAAAAATGCAAAAGTGAAAATTACTTTGAAAAAGGGATGGCTTCATTGCCTATCCATAGCCCTGATCGCATTGCGCAAACAGCCTGTCTCTGACTACCATTTAACTCCTCTTGAAGAGGTGACAGGGTGACTCATGTGACTACCATTTGCTCCTCCCACTAGAGTGCTGACAGATGCCCAGAGTGCTTCCAGTGTTTTAGGTAATGAAATGTATGAGTATCTTGCTTCGATGATGACTAGTGCTTCTTTTATCTCTCAACAGCTGAAGGCAAGGCAGGGGAGCTTGAAGAAGAATGATGAAGACGACACATCAGTAAACCCACAAGAACTGCTCAAACCACCACCCCTTTGCCCAATAGGTTTGGTCTTGTTTCAGAACTTTAATAGAAACTGGAAAAAACCCTGATTTGATGGCCCCTTTGCTGTAGAGCAAGCCACTGATAAAGCTGTAAAGTTGGTAGGGAAGAAAGGGAATTACCTGGGAGATGTCAAGCCCTGCAGAGGTGAGACCCCCCTTGCCCAACTACCAGATGGTGCACCACACAAAGAAGAAGACAAGTGAAAAATACAGACACATTACAGAACCAGAGCTTATATCTATATGAACTGAATCTCGATGGGTATTACTGTACCTGCAGAATACAAGAAGAAAAGCACTTTTTGGATTTACAGGGACACAGATCCAATGGTGCCATAACAACTCTTTGTTTATGCTTTCCTCATTTACGTGGCACATAGTTATACAATACCTAGAAGGAGTGAAGTGCCTATTGTTGCCTTGTTCAGTAACCTGTGAGGAACCTGAGGGCGTCCTCACTTCTTTTCCCCATTTATACTTTAGGTGAGACACGGTATCCCCCATTTCCCATTCATAATGAGTCTTCAGTACCTCAAGCCTTTATAGGCTATTGTAAATCCCCCCTAAAACATTTCCAAAGAAACACCAGTTTGGTACTGGGATGAAGAAGAGACCAACTAGAGAAATACATCCTCACTTTATTAACACACAGGTACACATCTGTGGTGCACTGGGATGAGGAGGAGGCCAGCAAGAGTAATGCAGGACTTTTGTTCCAACAGTGAGCAGTCTAGTCCTTTTTGGGCCAATCATGGTGGTGGGAACTTTAAAAGAATGAGTAAATGGAAGCAGCTGTAGAAGCAGGGCTATGAACTGCTGTGCTGAAGCAGATCTCTCCAGGAAATAGGTGTGGCAAGCAGAGAGCTCAAGAACGTTTGGAGGATGAAGAGTGTATGCAGCAGGAAGCGAAGTTGAAGGACACTGGAGGCTGGTAGCAGACCATGAGAGGAGAACCGGTTTGGCCAGGAGGAGCAGTGGCAGGAGATCAGGGCTGCGGGAGAGCATTGCTGTGTCAGCTGGGAGACTGAACGAGGCACCACATGAGAGAGAGAGAGCTTGTAGTGGCAGGAGGCCTCGCTGGAATGCAGTAAACCATATGTCACCAGCCACTCACAATCATTCCAGTTCCATTTTCTAGAAATGGCATGGACATTGTAGGCCCCCTGGAAACATCAAATTTAGGGAACAAGTATATACTTGTAATAGTAGATTATGCCACCAGAAATCCAGAAGTCTTTCCCCTTAGAGCCAACACCACCCACCAGATCCTGAAACACTTACTCCCCTTCTTTAAGCAAGTAGGGTTTCCCAAAGATATCTTAACGGATCAGGGCTGTACATTAATGAGAAAGCTCATGGGTGAAGTGAAACAACTGTTACATATTGCCAACTTAAGGACTTTAGTATATCACCATCTGACAGGTTTAATAAGAACTTGAAGACCATATGGTAAAAATTAGTGGAACAAGACGGCTTGAATTGGAATCATATGGTACATTGGGCTTTATTTTCTGGCAGGAACCCAGGCCTCTACAGAATCCTCCCTGTTCGAATGTTCTCTATGCGCAGGAACCTCAAGACATCCAGGATATGTTGAGAGAGATATGGGAAGAAAGGGAAGAAGCCCTGATTCGACTCCCCCAAACTATAAACCGTCTTAAAGAACATATGACAGTAGTCAAGTCTTTAGTCCAAACTCATATGGCCAAGGCACAAGAACAGCGGAAAACCTCATATGATAGAAAGGTCACCTTAAGATCTTGTTCGAGTGGCCAAAAGGTACTAGTGCTGTTGCCGTCCTCCGAAAATGAACTAATATCAAGTGACACAGGCTTTATGAGGTGCTAGAACAGACAGGATCCTGTAACTACAAAATTAACCAACCTGCCCGCCGATTAGAGACCCAGGTATTTCATATAAACCTTTTAAAGGAATAGAAGGAAAACCCTACAGAGTCTAGTACCACCATTCTGTCTTGTTATTTTATCATAGACCTTACAAAAGGGTAATGACAGTTTCCATTATATGGTCCTGATAAAGAAAAAACAGCATTTGCCACACCTCTAGGTCTGTTCCATTTGAAAGTCCACCCATGTGGGCTTAATGGGACCCCTGCAACATTCCAAAGGTTCATGGATAAGATCTTACAACCATAATCTGATTTCTGTGGGGCTTACCTGGACGATATTGTAATACATAGTAAGACTTGGGAAGATCATGTCTATAACCTCTATACAGTTATGCAAGTCTTGAGAACAGCAGGGTTAACAGCTAACCCTAAAAAGTGTAAATTACCTCAATTTGCAGTCAAATATTTAGGATTCTTTGCGGGGAATGGCACAGTACATCCCCAAACGGAAAAGGTCAAAGCAGTCCTAGATACCCCTACACCAAGAACAAAGAAAGATCTCAGGGCTTTTTTAGGACTGATCGGCAAATATTGCTGATTCATCCCCAATTCTTTGAGTAAGATTGCAAGACTCACAGACGAATTGAAAAATGCTGAACCCCAAAAGATCAGGTGAAATGAAGATCAGAAATGTTATGACACCTTGAAAGAAACCCTTTTTCATAGCACCATTTTAAAAGTAGCTGATTTCTCAAAAGATTTCATCCTGCAAACGGATACCTCTCTAGCGGGACTAGGAGCTGTCCTATCCCCAGATCATGACAGCCTGGAACATCCCATATACATCAGTAGAAAAGTATTCCAAAGAGATAAAAACTATTTGGTCATAGAACTCGAGGACCTTACAATCAAATGGGCCATTATCCACCAGAAATATTATCTGTTGGGGCGAAAATTCAGATTAGTTACAGATCATTCCGCTCTAGTGTGGATAAGCCAGAGAAAAGAGAACAACCCGAGAGTTATGAAGTGGTTTTTGGATCATCAACCGCATTGTTTCACTGTGGAACACAGGAAGGGTCGAGGTCAGGTAAAAGTCCACTTCCTTTCTCTGGTTCCCCATGTGAAACATACAGATCCAACCCGCATAGGGTTAGGATATTTGAGGAACCTGAGGGAATCCTCACTTCTTTTCCCCATTTATCCTCCTCTCGGGTAGCCAGGGAAAGGCCATAGCTTGTGGATCCTGAGCCTGAGGTGTATATGTGAGGGAAGATCACATGGGTGGTGGAGACTTGGGGAGTTGGGATGAAAGGCCTTTAGGTGAGACATGGTGTCCCCCATTTCCCATTCATAATGAATCTTCTGTACCTCAAGCCTTTATAGGCTATTGTAAATCCTTTCCATGTTTTTCTCTTAAAACATTCCCCAAGAAACATCAGTTTGGTACTGGGACGAAGAAGAAACCAACTAGAGAAACACATCTTCACTTTATTAACACACATACATATAGCCAGCAAGAGTAATGCAGGATTTCTGTTTCAATAGTGAGCAGTCTAGTCCTTATTGGACCAATCATGGTGGCGGGAATGTTAAAAGCAGGAAGTACTGTGCAAATAGAGGCACCTGTGGAAGCAGGGCCACAGACTGCTGGGCTGAAGAAGATCTCTCTAGGAAAGCAGCGTGACAAACGAAGCACTAAAGACCCTTTGGAGGATGAAGAGTGTATGCAGCAGGAAGCAAAGCTGAAGGACGCTGGAGGATGGTAGTGAGGCGTGAGAGGAGAACTGGCATGACCAGGCAGAGCAGTGGCAGGAGACCCGGGTTACATGAGAACATTTCTGGGTTAGCGAAACCATGGAGAGCTGCAGAGATACTGAACGATGCACTGCACGAGAGAGAGAGCTCATGGCGGCAGGAGGCCTCACTGGAATGCCGTAAACTCCGACCAGTGAGTCAACCAAGCAGGAGCAACACCGGGTTGGCAGGCAAACGTGCAAAGCTAACAATGATCACTGAGTTGAATAAAAGCAAGTATTTCTTTCTTTAAATACCAGACCAAATGAAAACGAGAAAACAAGCATTGGCAAGAGCCGCAAGAATCATTGGTGAACAAGCATTGGCAAGAGCCAAGAGAATTTAAGGAACTGTATGATATGAGAAAACAAGCATTGGCAAGAGCCTCAAGAAACATTGGTGAACAAGCATTGGCAAGAGCCAAGAAAATTTAAGCAACTGTATGATATGAGAAACAAGCATTTGCGAGAGTCAGGAAAATATAAGAAAGTGCAACAAGTGCATAGTGGCAAACCAAGTCACGCTACAACATCAAGAGTGATCAAGATATGATTCCATATGTGAATGAATCAAGCACCATTGTTAAGCTGAGATAGTGGCAACATGTTGGTGAAAAGGAAGTAAGCAAGGTTTGTCGGTTGCGTGACCTGTAATGGGTGGACCGTGTGGTCCGACAACTGAGCCTAAACAGAGTATCCCCCTCTATGAAAAAGCCAATGAAAGCACCCACAAAAAAGCTTGTGTTTGAATAGCTTTTGTAACCTGAATCAAGGAACTGAACTGAATCTTTGATTGGTTACATGTCTTTATGACAATATATTTTATAACAAATGCACATATACCTCCCCAGACCTCTGTTTTCCCACCACTAAAAACCCACCCCAACCATTTCCCCACAATATTTAACCATTTACCCCACACCCACATACATTTCTGTTATGGTTTGTCATTGTAAAGGTTTTGGTATATGTGCATGTCTAAATACAAATGTCATTATAAAGACTGGATACCTAAATGAACTGGTGAAAGGTAACCATATCAGAAGAGCTGGGAAGTGTCCCAGGGTTTGTGTTGTTTTGGAGAACTGAAATACTTGAACTCTTGGGGAAGGGAACCCCTGTGTCTTGTTAACTATCTTTAACTTGGTGTCATGGCCACTAACCCAGGGCCATCACTTTCATCCTCCAAAGGGTCCAAATGGACCCTGTCCTGGCACCTTTGGCACCAGGCTCATAAGAAAGTGTGCTCTGCACGCTTTGAGTCCAAAGCCATTAGAAGGCATTGGAAGGCACGTGCAGAAGTCTGTGGGAGCGGTGAGGTGGGGCCACAAGGCGGAGCTAAAGGGGAGTGGTTGAAGCCAGGCTATTTAAGCCAGCCCCACCCGCATGTAGTGGCTTTGCGTTTGTCTGCTCTCTGCAGCGTAACGCTTACAGCCGTCTGAAGCTCTTACCTGTTTCCAGCTCAGCACGCATTCCATCAGGGCCTGGACATCATCTTCAACGTGCGCATCTTACCTGAATCCAGCCATACCATCGCTCACAGCGCCGCGCGCACCTTACCCGAATCCAGCCATACCATCACTCACAGCACAGCACGCATCTTACCTGAATCCAGCCATACCATCGCTCACAGCAGAGCGCGCATCTTACCTGAATCCAGCCATACCATTGCTCACAACGCAGTGCGCATTTACCTGTTTCTGCAAATCCATCACCTGCAGCTCGTCTCTTCCTCACGTGTCCGAGCGCACCTATGTGGGAGTCTTCCTCTCATCCAGCATCTTCATGGATCTTCCATATACCAGCCGCTGACAGGTTCTCGGATCGCCGCTCTCCATCATTCAACGTCAGGCTATCCCTACAAGAGAAAAGGAATGCACAAGGTTGGAAACTGCATAAATATTTAACGCTTGGCCGTGCAATACCGAAGCCTTGCGTATTACCTAGAAACCCAACTTACCCTCCAGTGGGACCGCTCCATTTCCCTTCTGGCACCGTGCAGGCTCCTTTCCAACACAGCAACACAGCGGGGCCATATTCACATCTATTGGGAAAAGGAAAGACATTATAAGAATTACAGGCAAGAATCATTGGAAAAGACATTGCAAAATCTTACGGACAATAATCATTGTTACGAACACTTTCCTCAAAAGGGGATTGGTCGCAGTCGGTCTGGGCCATCACGTATACAGACCATTGAAGCAACTAGGTCTATCTACAGCGCCCCTGCTGAAGAGAAGCAGGACGGAGAGATCATCTTTACAAAAAAACAGGTGAAAGCTTATGGGAAAACGCATGCTCCTCTAATTCTGGCAAGAGGGGTTCGAGGGGGATTGCATTTCAACTGCAGCATTTTCAATGCCTCTTACCTTCTCCCAAGGGCATTGCCAGCGACCAGAGCAGTCCACACTACAGCAGCTGAGGGTAGACCCTGATCCAGGGGAGCCAACTCCAGGGAGGGCCCCAACCGTGCCCCAACGTCCCCACAGATATCAGGTGAGTGTAACACTTGGGGAAGGGAAACCTGATTACAAGCCAAGAGCTGGAAGAAGCTCTGAACTGTTATTTGAACACTACTTATTTTGATACTGACATGCATACACATTGTGTACATTTAGATGTGAGGGCAAGTATAGGTTTTGGACACAGACAAACATTTACTTTGGACTTCCTAACACAGACTATCCTTAGTTTCCTTTAGGTAGGGAAACCCCACCTTAACGTAGGGCAAGTTAGGCCTTTTTCCATCATGCATTTTTAGTTAATAAAAGTTTATAGACCAAACTTTAATCTGTGTCTGCTTCGTGATGCCTTCACAAACCCTGAAGTTCAATTAATTTATTTAGAGACTCTTTGCGGCCTTATTAGTGCAATTATTCCACAGGAGAGGTTGACCTGTTATAACAATGATGAGCCCAAAAGTTGTGAATGTTTTTAAGCCTAAGTTCTTTTATCCTACAGACCCTCGCAACTACGCAGGAGGATGGGTATGGTGCAAACAAGATGGAGAGTGCTGCTGCATGACCTGGAGTGTAGACGAACATGCGAAGTGCTATGGCGGCCTGAGGGGAGTGATGCAGGTTTTGACTCCAAAACAATCTACCAATAGGTAGGACCTTTGTGGAAGTGTGGTCAATATTTCAACCAGAGAGGGGATTGAAGAGGGAGGGATGAATGTAGCCCTTGTCACTCTGGTCCCTCCCTCATCCTGACAATACAGAAATGACAGGTGTACAGCGTTTCTGGCCCTCTTCTCTCCATCAACACTGTACCACAGATGTGAGAAATGCTACTCACTCAGACAGCCATTCAGACCCTATCCTGATGACGTCGTAGAGGAGATAAACTTGCAGACTATGGAGCAAGTGGACTGACTGTGACCACGAAGAGAGTCGATGACTTCACAACTAAGGCGAAGACGTAGATGCGTTAGACATGAAGCACCCATGAACCTACACAGACACGTTAAAACTTCTCTTAGAAACGAAGAACATGCTTTTGACCCATGTAGATAGAGGACATAAGCTATTTGCTATACCGTAACGCAAGATGCACAAGAATAAGATATGAAGCTTGCTTAACGCTGAATGCAGTTAACATAGGTAGCCATGAAAATCAAAATGGAAGATGCAGCCACCGTGAAGTGAATGGAAAGTACAGAGAAGGCTGGAGAACGCAGGCAGAGGCCTGACTCCCTGATTTAGCTGGGAAACGCAGACCAGACTGGTAGTGCAGTCGGTGGACGTGTTCTAGCCAATGCTATTGAGGGAGAGAGTCTCACATCGACATCCAAGGACACAAACAAAGGCAGACAGTAGAAACAGTCTTGCTAGATTAGACACCAGCATGCATAAATGTTAGAAAATCCTTGTAAAAATGACTGAGACCTTCATTCCCACCCAGCTAAGGATAGACAATACAAAATAATACTTGGATGAAAGCTAAATGTACCAAGCTCAAGCCTTAGAGAATCGGAGATGGTAACCATATTGGTACAGGCAGCGCCTCTCTGGGCTGTTCTCATCACCTTGAATTGTTGCTCATGGACTGGCAACTACCCAATGTATCAAGCATGAGAAGACCCTCATTCCCCAATCCCTATCCACTTACACAACAGTTCACACTTTGTAGTTTGCCCAGTTATAATGCACTAACCTGACATGCCTTTACTTGAAACATTTAGGAGGTGGTCACAGGTGGAACCACCAGGTTAAGCACACCCAATCAGAACACTAACCCCATATAAATTCCATATGCTGTTTTCCTGAATAACCAACCACACCCTAGCATAGGTTTTTGTACAATAGTGCATCACTTATGACCTCACAATCCATTAAAAGATGTTGACAAGCCTGTAACGAATTGAGAGAGAGTATTGGAAATCCTGTGATATCCGTGTTCTTTCCCTGTTTAAGAAATCTCATAATAAACAGTTGGTTTTGTCACATTTTTGGACTTTTCTGTTTCTTGGGCGTGTAGATTCCCCCGAATCGGACCTCTTGCTATTTGTATCTCTGTGCTTTTCCCCACCCCTCCACTTCAATGCTGTAATATGGTTACTGCTACACAGATCAGAAACTAACAAACAGAAGAGTCTCATGATACCCAATAGATTGGAATCTAGAATCAAGTTGAAATTGAAAATGATGAATAGCTGCATATGAACTTGAATATGAAAAATATTTTCAAGTGTCATGTGTCCAGGTAGTGCATGGGATGCTGTAAGTGCATGTATGTCACCAATGATGATTAAGAGCAGAACTTACATTTTTGTATTTTTTCTTTTCTTTCTTGTTTTTGGATTTGCTTTGACATTTTTATTCCTTTTATTTTGTACTTATCTGATGTTTATATTTGGTGTATTTATGTTTTTTGGATTATGTTGATGTATACACGTGTACATTATCATTTAACATCTCTGTAATTGAAGGAAATAGCCCCGAGGAAGAGCACAGCGCAACACGCAAATTGGCTATGAGATTTAAGCTCTGAAATCTTTAAATTATGAATGTTGGAAACAGCAAGAATTTGATTAGATTTTGATACAAAGCAAATCAATTGAGCAATCAATTACTGTTTAATAAGGAAGTTTTCGCAAGCGCTAATCCAGGTGTCTGTTTTACTACATAACAATAACATATGTCTATGAGGCAATGAATATATTGGCTTGCATAGACGCCTGGTTGCAGAGGAACCCCTGGATCACTCGGCTGGCACACAAGTGGAATTTAGAGCATACATTCTTTGTGGCACGACTAGACAAGCCACATGTCTGCTTTCATTGGCACTCCCCTCTTAAAGGCTACAGGCTCTTGGTTATAAATTGCAGGCTGATGTCCCTCTGAATGGCACACAATCTGGAGTGTGCACTCCTAAATACAATGTGCAAGAATATGCATTACTGTGGTCCTGCATTCCTGATTTGGAATCCTTTATGCACATGCCAACATTCACACCTGCATGCACTGTTGCCATTAAATGCTCTATTACTAGATAGGCATTTTCAAGCTATGGCTTTGCTATCATATGCCCATGTACTCTCACCATTTTCCATCTGTTGCCATCTTCTGTCCAGGTAGTACCATCATCAGATGCCTTGCAAATGCGTACTCCACACCTACACAAAAGCCAAAACTGTTGGCTTTGACAATGCATATTATTCGGTTGTGTGCAATGCTGTGCAGTGGTGGTATTGCACTGCATTATAAATCTCCTGCTGCCCTTGCATTATAATCTACCTCCTCCCATTGAGCATTAGCTTGCCCTTTGATTCTATCCTCCATGAAGATACAATCATATGGTGCACATGTGTAGATTTGAGGGCCTTGTCAATGGATGTCGGAGCCTGTCTTTGGCCAACCAAAAGTCTCATTCTGTTAGTGCAGCTGCACCCTCTGGTGCATGTGGAATTTCTGTGCCAGATCCCTGGATTTCCGGAGGCTGATGATCAGGAATATAGCGTCTCCCCCAGAATCAACTGATTGTGCATGGCTATTCCACACCTGAATGAACCAGAAACAACATGATGAAAGCAATGGGCTTATTGTGGCTGCCCTTCCCGATCTTCACAAAGCACTTATGCACATTATAAAGATGACCTCTGAATGACTGCATGCATGTGGCGAAGCTGCAGAATCCTGCATGTTTGATGGCAGTCCCTAACCTTTACTGCATGTAGGAATAATTGACTGATTCAACTCCAACTTGTGCCGAGGTGGTCAAATTTGCATTTAATATCCCGATCGTGCAGACTTGCAAAAGAGGTCTGCAGCCTAACGCTCTCCTGATGTTTTGGACTACAACTCCCATCATCCCTATCCATCAAAGTCAGTGGTAAATGATCACGGAAGTTATAGTCCGAAAAATCAGGGGTTGCACACCCATATGCACATTCCTGCATTTGCATGTGGCAATCATAATGACCCTGTCGGTCATGTGCGAAGCAACCTTTTCTTTTAGTTATAAAATTATTCTGAGCTTTTGACTGGAATCGGCTGCATATGGGCTCCCTCATTAGAGAAAGAATTGTAGATCCCTTGAGGTGTCAACCACAGGGGTGTTGCTAGGTGTGGAAAAGGTCTGGGGCTAAGCTAATGTCGGGTCTGGCGGGAATCAGGGCTAGCTAGCATTTTGGTTGTAGCTCCGGAGCTTCTTTCCGGGGCTACAACCAAAAGACCCGGGCCTATAGCCCCCGAAACCTCCCCTAGCAACGCCTCTGGTCAATCATATTACGAAGCAGTGCTGGTCAGAGTTGGGCAAGCATGGAAAGAATCCTACAGGCCATCAACTGATGGAAAGAAGACATGGCAGAGCAGTCGATATTTATGCAAAGGTAGGAGTGAGAGGAAGATAACGGATCCAGAAAATGGTCACCATGCACTGTATCCGTGTGAAAGGGATCCAAAGTCCTCTGAGTGCAGCAATGAACCCAGGCTTTCCATGTGCATTGATATGACTTAATGGGGTGCTCTTGGCCCAAGACTGATTGATGAGGCCTGACGCTTCGGACGAACGGCCTCTGGTTGTCCAAAATCCTCCCAATCCACTATGCCAAAAGGGAATGGAAACCTGCAAAACTAGAGAATGAGAATTGACCATGGTGTTCAGAAGGAGTTCCTTGAGCATGGGCACTGGAACACACACTGCCAGTCCCATTATCAACGGGAACAGTGCCTGACTCTGCAAAGAAGGGGTGATGATTACCAAGGTTTCCAAAGACACGAAAACTCTAGGCATTTATCTTGACTCAACCTTATCCCTGATAAGACAAACCAATGCCGTCATCTCATCCTCAGCCTACACATGCAAACTTATCACAGAATGCCGACCTTTCCTTACCACGGCGAACTGTACTATCCTTGCCAGAACCCTCATCATGTCGAAACTCGACTATTGTAATGCGCTCTACCTTGGGACCAGTCAACGTAACATTAGCAAGTTACAGGTAACGCAAAATAACGCCATTAGGGCAGCTCTAAACATTCCTAGTAACCAACATGTTTCTGACACCAGACGCAGCCTTCGCTGGCTTTCGGTCGCCCAAAGAATCTCAGTCAAAACCTTCGCTCTAATGCACAAATGCCTGGCCAACCAGGCCCCTAAATACTTGGCTGACCGGTTCACTCCCCACACATCCACCCGCCCTCTTAGAGCAGCCCATGCTAACTGTCTCCTACTACCTACATGGAAGCTTCAGAAAGCAGGGGAGGCAGTTTCCTGGTCCTTGACACCAAGTTATGGAACTCGCTTCCCAACCCTCTCAGATCTGTATCCTCCTTCCATTCTTTCAAGCAAAAAGCCAAATGTTGTCTTACAGCGCAGGATTCGTAAATCCTCCATCCGCAATTCCTCACAGCCTAAGCATCCCAACCCACACTGCTTCCCTCTACCTGGCCTCGCTAGGCCCAGCTGTTTCGGCTAAACACTGTGTAACTTCTCCTGTAATTTTTATAATTATAATGTAAATATTGAAATGTATATTGATCTATGGTTGCGTTTCACCATGTTTCTGTAACCTTGTATATTAATCCATGTTTGCTGTACATCATGATTGTGTAACTTGTAAGAAAATATGCCCAGATGCTTTTGGGCCAGGCGCGCTATATAAGTAAATGAAATAAATAAAATTAGTACCCGGGGCGGGGGTCTTAGAAAAGATTTCTCTTCACTGCACCTTCCCTTCCATGTTTTTATTTTTGACACTGACCTGTACTTTTTGCAGTGCAGCTTCACTGCACTGGTTTTTGCTCATATGTTATGGGGAAAATGATATGTCCTTCAGGCTGTCTGTACCGGGAAACATTGTTTCCCTTAGTCGTGTTACTGTGCTACTACTTTTGGTTACCTTTGTATCACTTGTGGTAACCTTTTATCATAGTACAAAGCAGCTTACACTGCAGTACAATGGGGTGCATTTTGCTTTTCCCTAGACTAACACTCATAGGATTTTTGGTTACTCTAGGTGTGCTAAAAGGATAAGCAGTGACTTCTTCCCACTTTTTGTAATTTTCATTTTAGCCTTACCGCGTTTACCACATTTGGCTACTAACTGTGGCTACTGGTCAAACATGGACGTGCCACGATATTTTTTGCTTGTCCTTTTGCCATCTTGTTCTTTAGCCTTATAAGGACTTCCAGTGCCCGGGAAAGCAGAACAATGTGGCGGGCTACTGGAGGGCTATGTGTGTTTGCTGGCAGGATGTGGGCTGGGCCTGTCTGGTCCCAATCCACAAACTGGTTTCAGTGTGTCTGAGTGATATGCATGAATGTTCCTGCAAGAGGTCCTGATTGGACAACTGCCCTGGTGTGTGTGTGTGGGCTAGTCCTGCTATTGTCTAGTGGGAGTTTTAGCTCTTACCTGGATTTTAGGATAAGAAGAGGACCCCTCCACCCATTCTTCAGAGATACTGGAGAAACCTGAAGGAGCCAAGCATCCTGGCCAGCTCTGGGACCCACAAAGAAACCTGAGGGGCCTGGCAACCAACTTCTGCTGCTGTCGTGGAGGAGCCCTGTCTTGCTTGTGATCTTTAGCAGTCCTGTGAAGGAGTTTCGACCCTTGGAGTGGAGGGACCATCCATTCCTGATGTCTGCTTGGTGCCCTGCCAAAGGAAGCCTTCAGAAGTGCCCTAGAACTGTCCTGTGGCTGACCAGCTTCGATTTTGGGCTACCGTGCTGCTGGCGTCACAGTTCTGAGTTTCGGCCTGAAACTTGGGGGATTTTCAGCTGGTAATGTCAGCATCCTAGCTGCGAGGGGACCCAAGACATGAGGGAAAGTCCCACCATGGCTGCTGAGTCCTTTTGTGTCACTGTGCTGGTGCATTCAACTCTGTCATGGCTGGCCGTGGCCAGTGAAGACCAGGCCTTGGTACTGTGTGGTGTGGCTCCAACACCACGTCCTCCTGCAGATCAACCACAGGATGGTGGTCCCAGCACACACCAGCCTCCTTATCCACCATTGCCGTGACGTTCATAAGCCCATGGAGGTTTTAATTTTGGTCTAATTTAACATGCAACCTACCATTCCCCTACAGGGTAGAACCCACCCCCCACCCCTATCCAAGATGGACATTGCATTTGTATGTGTTGTCCATGGCCAGAGTTTATTTTTATTTGTTTGGTTCCCCTTGATTCTGAAAGGACACTTTTTGTGTTCTTTCAATTCCGCTGGCCTGGTTGTGGGCACGTGTTTTATTGCTGCCCTTTCCTAGGTAGATTTTTATTAATTTTTCTTTTTTTTGGCTTCCTTGAGATGTGCATTTGCACTCTCATGGGCATGATGAATGCAGTTGTGGACAAGCAGCCATGCACAGTGACATCATCTCCCATTGTTGCATCATGGTCAACAGGAGGGTATGTGCAGGTAACATTGTCTTGAGTGAAGCATTATGCATGTGTGCTGTAGGCATAATTGAGAGAAATGGCTTTTGTAATGCGTTGTCCAATGTTTTGGCAGTGCTACAGAATCATGCATTGACTGCACTCCATGGGAGGTCCACCCTGCACAATTTAACATCCCTAATCCCCATGCCCTCTTCCAGGCACTGGCCCTCCTCTCACACATTTGGAGGCACAGTTCCTGGTGGAGGTGATGAGGGAATCACATCATGCCAGCTCAGTCAGCAGGTACGCATGTGCACCGTCTCGCATGTTGTATCAGTGTTATTGGTCACCATGGTTTTAACAAGCAGTACACATCCTGACATGCTGGTGGGTTAATCTTGTGTCTTGGGGAATGTATTGGCAGATGTGTGTCTGTACACATGCATGTGTGTGTATGTGCAGTTACACTTCTTTGCGTGTGCATTGTTTGTGTAGATGCACTTAGATGAGTGACGCCATGATTGGAAGTGAATGGACAGCACTATACACAAATTACACATTGGCTGTGTTTCATTCCGTCTATATGTACCTACTTATTGACGGCATACATACACTGTGCATCTGCATAACAAACAGTGATGATGTGTCCTTACTGCCATCCTTTAACTACCCATGTTTCCTACCGTGCCCTGCAGGTGTACTCCCTGTGCACACTTATCTTTGATCGGTGCCACTTCACAATCCACTCCCTTCTACTCTTACATGACCTATTCAGACATGCCACTGTTCAACCTGTGTCGCACACATTCATTCTCATGTATCATCATCCTCCACTGCAGCACTTTATTTTGTAAAATATGAATAATCATTCTGGCATTTTGTGTGCATTGACTCCCCAGGACATGTTAGTCACACTTGATGCATGTCGGGTTGGAAAAATATGCACATGTGTTCCCATCACTGACTGTTTCCGTGTTACACAATGATGAGACATTTGTTTCAGTGTTTAATTATGTTGGGTGTCTGCACCAGGGTGTGTTACATGTTTCTTGATTTTGATTCCTTCTTCGTGTCATCTGCCACTGTCAGTGAGTGAACATTGCATGCCCACATTGGGGACCCATGCATGTGTAAAATCGTCCACGACCCACAGCTTGTCTTCATCGGTTCTCCCTGTGTGAGTTGAAAGTGCACACTGGAATCCATGCACACTTCCTGGGACAGTCTCAATGAGGGTGTGTGGTGTGTTGTGGGGTAAGGGAACATCTGCATGGTGTCCGGAGGTCTATTTGCAGTGTTGTAGGACAGGGATGTATGTTGTTTTGTGAAGGGTCTGGATAAATGGTTGGAGTGCCTTATTTGCAGGGGTCTAGTGTTCATGGGTCTTTTTGTGATTTGCATGCCATGGTGGGTGTTGCCAGTGTTTTTTCTGATATCAAGTTTATGATTGATCTTTCACATGTGCCCATTCTTTGCAAGTCTGCCCTTCACTGTCATGCACTTTTATCCTTCATGGACAACTACATCTATGTTCCTTCCATGCTCTCCACGCAGGATGCTACTTTAAGTGGTGTTTGGTGTTCATGTCTCCATCTTCTTCCCTAAGGTGGATTGTCTATGCCCTCACCCACTGTGATGTCAAAAATGTCCATCATCATCATCTCTGCTGCAGACAGTCTCCTCCTTGCAATGTTTTTCCTGTCCCTCGCTCTCTCCCGCTCAACTCCACTGCTCATCAATCATTACTCTATGTCCTGTCTCCCTCTTGCACTCTGTGATCCTTGTACACTGGGTGGTGCATGGCTATTTTTGTGCTCCCTACATGAGTTCTCATGGATGGACAGTATCTTGACATTGTTGCAATGCAGGTGTTTGCGATTTTAAAATGTATTTGCAGGTGGGATGCAGTGGATGCAAGCCAGGTGGATGACATGTCCAGGTAAGTGAAGGGCACCCAGGGTGTAACTTGTGTTATGTTTTGTGGCATGGAGTCTGGCACTGTGTGGGGTCACTTTATTTTACTTTTTTTGGGATGTACGGGTCTAGCTTTAAGGGTTCATATGACACATGGTATTGTTATGGTGGTTTGTCTGTGCATGCTGTTTTTACTTGATAATCATGGTGGCACTGCTTCGGGGATCCTATTTGGGCTGGCTATCACTGTAGGGGCTTAGCTGGTGAGTTGTCATGAGGGTGGTTGTCCCAGCTGTTTGTTGTCTGTAACACGTCTTTAAGGTGGTGGCGTTGCGTGTTTCCTTGCACTTTACACATGTGTCTTTGCTGTCACATCAATTTCCATACAAAGAATGTTCAATAGTAATTCCTAACCAAACAGGCAGTCCAATCTTGGTACTTTTTTCCCTTCTGGGGTTGCTAAGACTAATCGACATACATACCAGCATGCTTGCACATTGTTGGGATGCAATGTACTCCACAGACACCAGGCACACTTGATTGTCCATTCTTTTTCGGTTGCCATGGTGACCATGTACCATGCAGGCGACACTGTCACTATCATAAGGCATTTTGACAGCTGCTGGGTGCATTCCAATGCTTACTTCAGTTCAATGCACATTTCACCCAATTCAATCCATTACCGCTGAAGTCTGCCTTCACTTGCACTTTCCTGTTGCATAGTCGCTTTTGTGTGTGTTTATCCTTTGCCTATGTTTGTCATTTCTTTCTCATGTCTGCTTGTGTGTTCCATGCCAGTTGCATCGGTGACCTGACTTGCAGTCTGACAGCTGCCTCTGTGAAGTGCTTCCTTCTACAAATTCCTGTCTTCTGTGCAATTGGTGCGATTTTTGGTTCACTTCTTCTTGGCCTTAGCATCGTCAGCTCTCCTGGCAGTGATTACCTCATTGTCACACTGCCACGTTGATTAGGGGACAGCATATCATGAGTTTGAAAATACTGCAAAGGTGCTCCTGGGTTTCAATCCTCTCAGTGTTCTCTTTTTGGGGGTCCTCTCAGGGTCGTGCTGACTCTGGCCGGATGCGTGGCATGTGTTGGGAAGGTACCATCAGCATGATGATGGGTAAGTGTAACATGGTCATTCAATGCATGGAACTCAGGGGCGGACTAATGTAGGGGTTGTGGGTGGCTGAGGTGTCACTGTGTGGGTTGTTCATGTTGCATTGGCGTGAGGTGGGTGGATGTGGCTGCATGTGTGTCAGGACACATGGTGATGGGTAGCTGGTGAGTTCTTGGGTGCATTTGTAGCATGTTACTCAGGAAGGCACATGTTGCTGTATGTTTGAGTGCATGGATGTGTTGCCAGCACTAACATTGATTTGTTTTTCTCTACAGATGATTTTGGCATGGAATGATGGATGCAGGCATTGTGAAGGAAATAGCATCTCTATGCATGCCCAGGAAACAGCATATGGTTTGGTGGTTTACAGGCTGACAGAGGGGGAGTTTGGTGGACTGCACAGTCCCAATGATGCAGGCTCACATGGGATGAGGTAAGATGGGCATTTCTCTTGCAGTGCACTTTTTTCGGTTTCAACATAACTGCTTTGATGTGATTGTATATTGTGAGCGTAGTGGTTGTCATGGAATGATTTGGGCACTGTACCAGTTTATTGTTCTGTGATACACACATTGTGGGTCTAGGGCTGTCCTCGAAGGAGTTTGTTAGCATCACATTTTTAGTATAACATCCTACTTGTGGTCTTGTGTGTGTGGTTTTGTATCTAGATGCAGTCCAGTTGTTGTTATACATGTGATGGTGCTTTGGGACTTTGTTCCTCATGCTTTGTGCTTTTGGGTGTACTACATGGATCCAGAACGCGGATCACGGAGCCTACAGCTTCTGTGTTGGACAATTATATCCGAACAGAGGCACAGCCACAGCTTAAAACGAGAAACACTTCAACCTTGAACCAGGCAAAAAGGGGCAAGGAGTTCAAACCACAGAGAAAACTCAGACAAAAATAGGAATCAATCTTCAGAAAATTACCAAGAAAGTCTCTCAGAAACCCCACATGGAATTTGTTTCATAACAACAGAAACTATCCCAACCATATCACAGCAACCATAAAAAGTGAATGTAACCAGCAATCTAGAATACAAATGGTGTCCTGCAAAAACTTAAGGAAATGGATAACACTCGAGAATTATTCTGAATTAACAACCTGCTCAACCTTTGAAACTTTTTTCCAAGTCATTATGATTGACTGACACTAAGAACTGTCAAACAACAATAAATAAATACTGTTCTGAACACTCTCCTACCTTGCATGTATCTACTTACAACACCAACAGGTTGGCGCAATTTGTATGACCAGAAATAGAAATGTACTAGTTGGAAACTGTTGTGTTAAGTTTATATGCCTGTGTTGTACAGTTGTGCACTGCTATGCAGATTAGGGGCATCAGTCACAGGCTGTTTTCATGTGTGATTGCACCATTATTTGATGCTCCTGTGAATGTGGCCCAGGAGTGTGTCAAACACTTTTGCTCAATTACAAATTGGCTCTTATTCTGTCGTTTTGATATGGGGTGCAATGTATACCTATTCCCAGTATGTATGTCACATGTTTAATCTTGCATCCCTGCTTTCACACTCACAGCAACCAGGATATGTTTGTGCTTGTAGTACACATGGTCCCACAGGTCTTTAATCCGATGTTGATTTGCTTCTAGGAATTGCTGGAATTGTTGATTTTGGTGTCCATGAATGGCTAGGTTCTAAGATTTGATTGCTGCCTAGTTCATGCTTTTTTCTGTAGCATCCTATTTGTACTTGTTTATATATTTTTGCCATTTGTACAGTTGTTGATCCTCAAGATTCATTTTACTACATACTTCACAAAGTGGTAGTGGTATACTGCCACTTACAATCTTTTCTGGGACCTCTGCTTGTGCATGTTTTATGTCTAATGAACACACACAATTTTTCACTCCCAGTCGTACATTCTCAGGGTGCTGTTGTGGCCATAGAGGATAGGCACAAATTCATAATTGAATGGCACCTGGGATGTGTCTTCACTGTGTGTACTCCACATGGGCTTGTATTTATGTGAAGTACGATTGCACCAGCTATGTGCGTGCAGCCTCTCCACATGCCCTTTGGCCAGCCATAGGCAAGGGTGGTGCCCGTGGGTGCGGCCGGTTCCCCACCTGCATTTCCACTCGTACACTACCCTGTGTGGCAACATTGTGCAGGACACATGCAGCCACACTTATTCTACAGAGTGATTATACCAGAGTGGTCAAGGGAGTAGAACTGTGACTTTAGCACTCTGCATGTGCGCTCCACTATGCCCCCAGTGGCTACATGTGCAGTATTGTACCTCACCTAAACTGGTGTTGTGGGGTTCCGGATGGGTGTCATCGTGAAGGTAGTCGGCGGGTAGGCACTTTCCCCTGTAAATGTCGACATGGCTGTTATTTACATTTATTGGCAGGGTCTATTGTTCAGTGTGTGATGTGCATGCATGTGCATGAGCGTTCAACTCACCAATGAGCCCTGCATTGCCATGTTTTCCAGATACCAGGGCCCGGTGCAGTGGTGACATGTGGAAAATGTAGTTGTCATGTGTGCTGCCCGGGAAATTAGCATAGACTTCCATGATGATTCCCTTGGCATCACACACTACCTGCCCATTAATGGATTGCAGTGCTATCTGTTCCTGTAGATGTGCTCTGTCAATCGGGATGGCGGTAGCGCAACATGTGTGCAGTCTATGGCCCCTAGTACACAGGGAAGCGTGCCACTGCATAAAAATCCTGCATGACTGTCTGCCTTTCCGCTGGTGTTAGGGGCATATATATATATATATGCCTGCGCACACATGCATGTGCTGTTATGCAGGACAGCAACTGGTGTAGACAGCGTGATTGGGTGGCTTGCAATATCTCACCTACTACTGCTGTGATCTGCTGGAATGACCCAGTGGCAAGAAAATGGAGTGCAGTCAGCATTTTTTCGAGCAGGGTAAGGACCTGTGAGCAGATGGTGGGTGATATTAGGCCATCTTCCCACTCACTGACAAGGTCTAGGATTATATGGGGGAACCCATACCTGCCATAGACCTGATCATCCGGTATCCAAAACGCATAGTGCGTGTTGTGAAGATCCGGGCTCTGGGAATCCTCCTCCTCCTGCAGTGTCCATTTACGATAGCTCTGAGTACTGCTGAATTAATCGTGGTTGTTGATGTTTGTTTGGTGTGTATTGTGTGCTATATAGGCATTTTTCCTATGCTCTTTGGCATCTACCATGTGGCGTATGGGTTCTCGGATTTGCGTGTGCTTTTTCACGACCCGACGTATCGAGTAGAAATCCATTAATACGGTCATATTCGGACTACTGTGGGCATGCGATTGCTTGGCCGTGTACCGTCCCTCAACACGCCCACATTTTCACGTGTTCTTCCTCATCCTGCGTGTTCCGCCCCTGACTTTGGTTGATGCGTAGGCCCAGCCCACACTCTGTGTGTAGTATCGCGCTAAGCGCTCATCAACTCGCGGAGACATGCCAGGCCTGCGTGATCTCCACGCAAGTCCCAGGAAAGTTCAGCGCAGTCGGTTCCATGAATCGACAAACAGGGAAATGCACTCTGATTGGCACGTAAATCCCCTGTTTTCTCCACCATTATTTCAATGAATTGGGCCCTGAGTGTAAGGACTGATTCAGATGCTAACACAGGCACCTTTGAATGAAGCATGTCTGTGACATGTCCTGCTCGACATTGCCTGTGTTCTGGAGGTATCCTGCTTCACAACAGAAAATCTTTGTACGTCCCCAGGTGTGCTCTCAGATGAGTGTCCTACACACAAGCATGTGGAGAAAGCCTCACCGTGAGTTAGGCCCATGTAGCCCCTTTGCAGTGATCAGCCCGATAGGTTCTGCCATGGCAAATCATATTCTAACCTCGGATTGGAAGGTGCAAAAGTAAAAATTTGAACAGGAGTCTGAAATCAGTTGTGGCAGCATTGCACAGTCTGTTTGATCTTGACACCCCTCTGTGAATCCGTCATGTACTAGCAAGTGGGACAGTGCCCCACCCTACCCCCACAGTTTCCTATACCAATTGAATCAAATAATGCCCACCAAAGGCGCATGTGAGTTGAGGTGAAAGGGATTGTGAATTTCCCCAAACATGTTTTAGTTTCATCCCTGTGCAATGTCAGTGCGCAACCGCTAGATATCGATAAATCAGAGTAGAGTTACCACCCGTCCGAATTCAGCCTTGACCGGACATATTTTCCGGTTGGCCAGTTCATAAACTATGAAGGCGTAGCAGCAGTAGCGTCCTGTGGGGTTTTAAAGTGAGTGCGTCACGCAGAGCTGCCATGAATGGGCTTCTTTCAACTGCATTTTGATTCTGACGCGGTTGGGTTGAGCTTTGATTTACAGCTCTATTGTCAGATAAGGGTTGCCCAGTAGTCAGTCAGCAATTCATGGAAATGTGTCTAAGGGGCCAACATCACCGGCAGTGATCCGTTTATGTGCAACATTCGAACTCTTCATGCAAAATGCTACTGTTGGGGCTGTTATTTGTGAATTTGTGTTATTATAGCCAAGTACTGACAACAGGTCTCACCAGTTGCTTGGTCTTTTTGTGAAAGAAAAGACCAATTGTATATTTATAGAAATTTGCAAAACTGCCTGCCTGTTTGAAAGCAAAGAAAAAACCTTTTTTTTGCAAAACTGCATATTTTATGTACAGCCATGCAAAACAATTTGCTGGATGCCAGTTTTCAAACATGAAAAAAAGCCATCAACATTTATTAATAATACAACCAGCCCACAGCAGACTTCAGACACGGGTCATTACGACCCGGGCGCAAAGGGATACCGGGCACCTGTAATGACACCGGTGCCGGTAATCCCTTTGCGCCCTATTCCGAGGTCCCTTTGCGGGTCCTTCCTTAACGCCTGGTTTTAGCAGGCGTTAAGGACGTTATTGCCGCCTTCCCCCTTCCCATTGAGCCCTATGGGGAATGGCATTTCAAATGGGGATTTACCGGTCCCGCAAAGGGCGGAATGGACCAGTAAATCCCCATACCACCACGTCGGTGGCGGTACCGGTATTGGTGCTAGTCATGGCCTAATAGTGCCATGACTAGCACCAACCCAAGTTGTTGAGCTATGTCATGTGAGTAGGGCAGCAAGGCCTACCTCCTTTTTTTCATTCTGTCACTTACAGCTCGACAATGATCAGTGAAAAGCAAAACTATCAATACAAATACAGAGAAACACTCAGCACAGGATGAAGCACTAACACCTGACCGGCATGGCGTGAGGGAATATGCATCTCTGCTACACATCCACCACATACAGTAAGGCTATGCATCTCTGCTACACATCCACCACATACAGCAAGGCATGGCGTGAGGGAATATGCATCTCTGCTACACACCCACCACATACAGCAAGGCATGGCGTGAGGGAATATGCATCTCTGCTACACATCCACCACATACAGCAAGGCATGGCGTGAGGGAATATGCATCTCTGCTACACATCCACCACATACAGCAAGGCATGGCGTGAGGGAATATGCATCTCTGCTACACATCCACCACATACAGCAAGGCATGGCGTGAGGGAATATGCATCTCTGCTACACATCCAGTAAGGCTATGCATCTCTGCTACACATCCACCACATACAGTAAGGCATGGCGAGAGGGAATATTCATCTCTGCTTCACATCCTCCACATACAGCAAGGCATGGCGTGAGGGAATATGCATCTCTGCTACACATCCACCACATACAGCAAGGCATGGCGTGAGGGAATATGCATCTCTGCTACACACCCATCACATACAGCAAGGCATGGCGTGAGGGAATATGCATCTCTGCTACACATCCACCACATATAGCAAGGCATGGCGTGAGGGAATATGCATCTCTGCTACACATCCACCACATACAGCAAGGCATGGCGTGAGGGAATATGCATCTCTGCTACACATCCACCACATACAGCAAGGCATGGCGTGAGGGAATATGCATCTCTGCTACACATCCACCACATACAGCAAGGCATGGCGTGAGGGAATATGCATCTCTGCTACACATCCACCATATACAGTAAGGCTATGCATCTCTGCTACACATCCACCACATAAAGTAAGGCATGGCGTGAGGGAATATTCATCTCTGCTTCACATCCTCCACATACAGCAAGGCATGGCGTGAGGGAATATGCATCTCTGCTACACATCCACCACATACAGCAAGGCATGGCGTGAGGGAATATGCATCTCTGCTACACATCCACTACATACAGTAAGGCTATGCATCTCTGCTACACATCCACCACATACAGTAAGGCTATGCATCTCTGCTACACATCCACCACATACAGTAAGGCATGGCGTGAGGGAATATTCATCTCTGCTTCACATCCTCCACATACAGCAAGGCATGGCGTGAGGGAATATGCATCTCTGCTACACATCCACCACATACAGCAAGGCATGGCGTGAGGGAATATGCATCTCTGCTACACACCCACCACATACAGCAAGGCATGGTGTGAGGGAATATGCATCTCTGCTACACATCCACTACATACAGCAAGGCATGGCGTGAGGGAATATGCATCTCTGCCTCACATCCACCACATACAGCAAGGCATGGCGTGAGGGAATATGCATCTCTGCTACACATCCATACACATCCACCACATACAGCAAGGCATGGCGTGAGGGAATATGCATCTCTGCTACACATCCACCACATACAGTAAGGCTATGCATCTCTGCTACACATCCACCACATACAGTAAGGCATGGCGTGAGGGAATATTCATCTCTGCTTCACATCCTCCACATACAGCAAGGCATGGCGTGAGGGAATATGCATCTCTGCTACACATCCACCACATACAGCAAGGCATGGCGTGAGGGATATGCATCTCTGCTACACACCCATCACATACAGCAAGGCATGGCGTGAGGGAATATTCATCTCTGCTACACACCCACCACATACAGCAAGGCATGGCGTGAGGGAATATGCATCTCTGCTACACATCCACCACATACAGCAAGGCATGGCGTGAGGGAATATGCATCTCTGCTACACATCCACCACATACAGCAAGGCATGGTGTGAGGGAATATGCATCTCTGCTACACATCCACTACATACAGCAAGGCATGGCGTGAGGGAATATGCATCTCTGCCTCACATCCACCACATACAGCAAGGCATGGCGTGAGGGAATATGCATCTCTGCTACACATCCATACACATCCACCACATACAGCAAGGCATGGCGTGAGGGAATATGCATCTCTGCTACACATCCACCACATACAGTAAGGCTATGCATCTCTGCTACACATCCACCACATACAGCAAGGCATGGCGTGAGGGAATATGCATCTCTGCTACACATCCACCACATACAGCAAGGCATGGCGTGAGGGAATATGCATCTCTGCTACACATCCACCACATACAGCAAGGCATGGCGTGAGGGAATATGCATCTCTGCTACACATCCAACACATACAGCAAGGCAAGCTGATTAGTGGTCAGTGTTTGCTTTTTAGCCAATGCAAATTGCCTTTTGATTTGCAGCACTCATGTTTTGCAAAAGCTAAACTACATCTCAGAATGGAAACTGCTGTTGAATGAACGAACAGCCAGGGCAGTATGGGGGCTTGGGAGGTGTCATACATGTTATGCGACCTCTTCCCAATACTTAAAGCTTTGTTGCAATGTAGCCCACTCTTTTTAGATCTACCAAGGTAACGAATTTCAAGGGAGAGTTAGTCTATTCATGTCCTCCTGGCCCACCTCAACCTTCAAACTTGCTACATGTAAATCTGCATTTCCATTGGGAAAATAAGAATTCACTATTGTGGAATGGAGCAAGATATCTATTATGTTGCCATATGATATTATTAACAGATACAACAACACAGATGATACGGGGACATTTAATAACCAGTTTCTGTGAAAGGAACAGACAAATGTCAGTTTCAAGTCAGTGTACTCCACTGAGCCTCTTTTCTCATCTGACCAAATCAGTGGTCGAAGTCTATGAAAAGATGTAGTGGAACTATGTTCCCTGCTCGCCTGCCTCAGCTCCCCACACGCGCCATTGCCACGCCACTCCCACACGCAATCCAAACCCCCAAACAAACATGCATGCTGTTTAAGGGAACGTTCAGCGCAGTGCACTGAAGAGCAAGTTTCAACTTCTCCCTACAATTTTATGTTAATAAGTATACGAACAGTACAATTAATTTTAAAAAGTAGAGGCGCACCACTCCCATCCGCTCCCACCCACTTTGACCAATTGACCAAATGAATATGATTCTGGTGGAAAATATTAACTGGTAGGATTCTATAACTGGCGGAGTTCCGAGCTGAGTTCCAGTCTGCCCCAGAACTCTGTGGTGAGAGGACGTGTCTCTGCAGCAGTGCTCCATTTTCACTGCGTTTCATTGCGTTTCACCTTTAAGGAAAAAAAAAAAAGCCCAATCGACCTTCAAAAGGCCCGTGACTGAGTTCCAGTCTGCCCCAGTCCGCTCCGGGAGCAGAGGGCTGGGGGCTGGCGGCTCCACCAAGGACTCGCGGTCTGAGGGACTGAAGTGCCACAAGGACCTAGAGGTAGGATCCCTCCTGTTTTCCTGTGTCTGCTGGCGCTGGTGGTGACCTCACGAACCATAGTCTGTTTCTTCTCAGCGCTCTGTGCTCCCTGCTGTCCCCAGGATTTCCCGCTGCCGTCGGCTTATACTTGGCGGAAAGCTACTGACTTGGCTCCTCTCTCCCCTCCCACCCCCCCCACTCATTTTCTTCCCTCCCTCTTCCCTTCTTTTCTTGCCCTTTGTCCCGTCCCTTGCTCTCTCTCTCTGTCCTTATCCCTCTCCCATCTCCTGCAAGCCTTTTCCTCCCCGCCTCCTCCCTTCCCTCTTCTGCCCTTCCCCACTGCCGCTTCTCTCCCTCCTCTTCCCTCCCGTCCCCCCCTCCATCTCTCCTCTTTCCCCTGTCCTACCTGCGATGGAGGAAGATCTAGATCAGCGTCTCCTAAGGAGCCGCACAAAGAAAACTCTAATGACGGCGCCTCTGTCGGTGCCCAGCAGCGCCGCAGGCTCTGTCCCGTTTCTGCATCCGGCGAGAGTGTCAGCGGCCAGCAACCCGCTTTCTCGTGAAAACCTGGGCCAACCTGACACAAACCTGGATCACGCTCACCCTGGGTCCACCAAAGAACCCGCTCTGACGGGTAGAGACAACGACCACGGTCAGAACCCACCCCTCTATCTGGGGGGCCTAAGCATTGTACCTGTACTATCTACTTTCTGCCCGCCCATGGAACCACGGACCTCTCTGTCTCTACAGGCCCCTAAAGACAGTGCACTTGGAGGCCGACTGGGCCAGCGGCAGTCTTTGGACAATGAACCTTTCATGGCCCACCTCCGTACCGCCTCGGCGAGTGACCACCCCTGTGCGGGGACCGGAGGGCCCCTGTCAGGGGGTCTGGGGGTGGGCCCAGCTGCAAGCGAAGCGTTACGCGACACTCAACTTTCTCTAAATCTGCCTGCTCCTCCGGCAACCAACTTCCATGAAAATTCAAGTGTCTCCGACTCGTCTCAACAGCCACAAGATGCTCAGCGGACACTCCACCTGATCACCAACCTTTCCGCCCAGGCCCCGCTCCCTATTCCACATGTTACCCCGGATGCCCAGACCACTACGGCCTTGATTCACCCTGCTGTGCCGGGTAGCCGGGGCTCTTCCTACCGTGGCGGTGAAGGGCGCCCAGAGAACCCAATGGCCTCTGCCAAGACAGTCCAGCACCCCGCACCGGACGCTCTTACACCACCAGGGATGGGTGTGCCGCCAGCCCCTCCCGGCAACATCCCTGACACCGGGGACTCACGGCCGTCTGCCATCCTACCCCCAGACTTGCATAACCTTCCAACTTCCTCGAATCCCCCTCTGGAGGAGCTTAGTGAGGCAGACTCTGACCCCTGTTCTGTAACCTCAGACATGAGCAGCCGTAAATTGACAACCCACCAAAAGAAAAGAAGACCGATTTTCAAAAAAAAAGATAACTCGGCATCCAAGTCCATAGAATCACTGTTTACTGTTAAACCTATAGCCGCCTCCAGACAGCCTAAAAAGGCTGTTTTGCAACAGGGCAAGAAGAAGAAGACCCACACACAAGCTACTTTACCTACTCCACTTCTGTCAAATGCTTTGCTGAATTTCTTTCAGACGCAAGGCAAAAGGAAACTGTCCAACGACTCAGAACTTTCGGATGCGGAAATCCTTGAAGCCCTGGATGAGACGCCTCAGGCATCTAAATCTAGGAAAATCTCCACTCTCGTCAATTCCCAGAGCTCGTTGCCCGGGCAAGTCCCGGTTTCAACTATACCGCCCCTCGGTCCACTAGCAAACTCCTCCCCGCGATCTGATTTAGGACTCGTCCATCTGGACATCTCGACCCCAACCACATCCGAAGCTGTTCAACTGATTGCACCATCGCTAGCCACGCCAAGACGGCAGGTCCCAGCTCCAAGTCCATCAGACCTTGGTCAGGCGAAGGTCCCATCACTACCGCTTCCAAGGCCGGCGGTCACTACAACGTTCAGTCCATTAAGCAACAAAAGGGCCTCATACCAGCCCCTTTCAGAAATCTTTGACTTGCTGCACCCCAAAGGCGGGCCACAAAGAGAAATGTCGCCTCAACCCTGGACAGAGAACCACCTGCTGACTACGTTGCCTGCTGCCAGGCACCAAGACGCCCGGACTCAGTTACCTCAAACAAGGGACCTAAATCTGAGGTCCTTTAGCACGTCTGACTCTGGAGAGTGCAATATCAGGCGCAGGCACTCACTAGCGAACTCGGCGGCTCCAGGCCCAAGGGACCCGACAGCAAGCGGAAGAACTGATTTCTCCTCTTTACCTCAGAAAGACCCACTTAATACCAGAAAAGATCTCACAACAATAATGTCGGCAATTACCATCTCTCTGGCCCCGTTCTGCAAGCTGTACGAAACGCTAAGTGACGTTTCCAAAGACAACACGGCCATCTTAGCAAGTATTCAGTCGAAGTTAACCTTCTTAGAAGGCTACATAACAGCTATCGACTTAAAGTACGAATCCCCGCCCTCAACAAAAGAGGCGGTAGCCTCAGCTGTGGAGCGGTCTGTGGCCTCGTCACCAACACAAGGCCCTTTACAACCACTGATAAAGCACAAATCTACGCAGACGACTCAGTCAAAATATCCAAACGAAATTGCTCCAGTGTTCCTACACAAAGCAAAAGTGTCCCAAACATCCAATCTGTCCACACCTACTTTAAATCTGGCCTTGGGAACTTGCCCGGGCTCGACCCAACCCCTGTCTAAAGGAAAGAAAATCCTGAAATTAACCGGGATCGATCAACCTTTCCCATTAGCCGACAATCTAAATGATCATAGCCCTCCACGAGAGGATTTGCCTTTCAATCCTAGAGATCCCGGAAGTTCAGGCTCCGTGATGGACCTCACCCAGTCCCCTAGACCGATAGCAGTCTGTTTGACCTCAGGTATACAATCACCAACACCGCCTGGCAAGGGGTATTCCGCTCCTGCGAACGTCCCTATTCCTTGCGAGACTAACCTGAATCCCAGAGCGCCTCCTCACTCCAGCCGGAGAGAGGCCCCTGAGCTGAACAAATCGACGAAGATCCGACATACTGAAGCTCCTTCAAGATACTCAACGGATTCTCAAAGTAGACCCAGGACGAGAACTCACTCAGCCAGGTCGCCATCGCAGGAGATGCAGACATCCAGAAGCGCAACAGATAAACACACCCTCCGCACAAGGGGTAATTCTACCCGCCTCTTTAAAATAGAGCAACTTTCCAGCAAAGATAAGTACATCATCTTGAATAGAAAAACTGTGCTAAAAATTACATCGACTACACCCTCGCTTTGCAAACTAAATTCGGATGATTTCAAAAGGGTGGAGCCTTATCACAGAGACAATAAAGCTAAAGCCTACCTGCACATCTATTCGTCTGCAACTCAAGATATAGGCCCCCGAGCTTGCGACGAACTTAAAGCGCAAGGCCTCTTACTGTCAGAGCTAAAGACCCCGGCCCTTAAGAATAATACACAAGACCAACATTCTACAAAAGGAAGACCTGGTGTCCATAGTCCGTCCCAACGGCATAACGATCGAAGAGACACATTGAAGGCACACTTTGTCTATCCATCAAGAACCCGGAAGCCGAGGCAAGATTCACCTGAATGCCCCATAAGACCCGCTGGGGACTCTCTGGATCCACCTCCACGGCCATCTCAATTCTCCAAGCGGTCTATTGACACTCAAGACCAAGCCAGACAACGTCTACGGCATTCCCCATACCAGCGACCTCGCATGGCGCAAAGAAAGCTAAGCTGGAGAGATCAATCTCCACGAAGAGATCATGCACCTCACAGATTGGGTGGGCAACCCAAACTACCACCGTCGCCAGTTCCGAAAAAATCTGCTCCTCAAACTGGCCCTTGGGACTGGATAAAAGGGGCCCTATCATCCCACCGTCTCAGATAGCAATTACCCAAAGAAGCCGACGCCCAACTAAGTGATAAACTTTTGTCACTGGCCTCCTGGAACACCAGAGGTCATGCGCATCTGACTGACCCCAATACCTTTGACCTGGGCCACTTTGACATCTTCTGTTTGCAAGAAACTTGGCTCCAGGATACACCCTCTATGGACGGGTACGACATTGTGATCTCGCCGGCGACAAAAGGGCTGTTAGGCCGTCCCTCAGCAGGTCTGCTCATTGGGGTACGGTCAGATCAAAATCTAAAAATGCTCAGGACCATAGCCAGCTCATATGGGGTACTGGCAGTCCTAATTGAATGGAACCCTGCTTCGGTACCTCTAAATCGCCGGTCAAAGCAACCTTCATCTCCACCACTCGCTTTGATCACCACATACTGGAACCCGCAAAGAACTACAACGCAACTCTTCTGCCAAACTATGGCAGAGGTCATTGATGAGATCCTTATTGAATGGAACACTCCCTTCATACTGGTATGCGGTGACCTCAATGCGAAGTGCAGCCAGCAGAAGACAGTCCCTAAAAAATCAACCGAGGCAACACAAGCAGAGCACAGAGGACAAGAATGGATGACCCTCATGGCATCCCGGAACCTACACAACGTTGCCTGGATCCGTGAAGGGCAGATGCTTCTCCCGACCTGGGAGAGGGGCCGGTCGACAGCCACATTGGACTATATTTTTGCGTCACAAGCTCTGTGTGCTGCAATTCAAGACTTCAAGGTGGTTAAAACGGCCGCTAGCGACCACAACTTGCTCACCACTTCTTGGAGCTCTTCAGCAAGGCATTCAACTTATTATTTACCATCGATTGAAACAAATCCCCAACAATCACGCTTGCGACTCACCCTGGCCAACATTAGAGCTATCACCGATCAGTACGTGGCCGAACTTGGGATTGATCAACCTTCCATGCCATCGTCCAGGCCGGACTACCTTCCCTTGCTCCTAAAGTATAGACATCATCCGGCAGTGGGCCTAGCTACCCCTAAACCTTGCAACCATCAGTATGACATGGAAACTGCGAGGAGGAAAAACAGCTTGAGAAATCTGCGAAGACGTGCAAAGGCCACCAATACTGTAGAGGCATGGGATCGCTGGAGCACTGGGAAAAAAGCCTACAAATCATGGATCAGGGCACGTCGTGCTGTTTTATACCAACAGGACGCAGAATCAATGATGAAAGTCCTAAATGCAAAAAAAACGGCAGATTTCTGGGACTTGGTAAATGCTACGCAAGGATCCACAACCCACAACATGAGCAACTCTGTTCCGGAACAAGTTTGGGTCACGTTCTTCACTGAGCTATTTGCCAGCCCAACCCAGGATATGATCCCGTCCTTTGACACCACCGGAGCACCCTGGATCGACCTTTCCCCAATATCAGGCATAAGTACAGCCATCCAAAAGTTAAAATCATCCAGCGCCCCAGGCCCGGACGGCCTGTCGAACATAGATCTAAAGAAGCACCACGTGGAATGGGCCGCCTTTATGAGCATTCTGTTTGACCACTGCAGATCTACCAGACAGATCCCATCATCATGGTGTAAAGCAATCCTCATACCTATCTTCAAACATGGAAGCAGAGAAGTACCGGAAAACTACCGCCCGATTGCCCTATTGGACATAATGGGAAAATTATTTGCCACCCTTCTTTTGGATCACTTCCACCGCTGGGAGAAAGTAGCTCCCTGCAGCGATCCCTACCAACTAGGCTTCAAGAAAAACGGTAGCACCACATTGAACATCTTCATACTTTCAATTCTAAAAGCCAAAATAAAGCAGGGAGCCCCTGCGGTGTATGCGGCTTTTATCGACCTTTCGCAGGCGTTCGACAAAGTGGACCGACCTAGACTATGGAGAAAGCTGGAAAACTGGAAGTGTCCTCCGGCGATACTACACCCCATAATAGCCCTGCACACCAATACCTCTCTTAACGTCCGTCTAAATAAACAGGGGGCCCTGTCCAGAAATATTCAGGCGCATAGAGGTGTTAAACAAGGCTGTCCTCTGGCTCCGGCACTTTTCGTCGCTTTTTTGGGGGACTTCAAAGATTCAGAAGCGTCGGTGCGATGCTTCCCCCCGAAGTTTGGCAATCTTCCCCTGTCCCGCCTTCTATACGCCGATGATATGATTTTGTTTGATCAAACGCCGATCGGCCTCCAAAGGCAGCTGGACAATCTGGCAATCTATATGACCACCAATAATTTACAAATAAACCAGACCAAAACCAAAATTATGATCTTGTCCTCTGCACGTCATCCGCCGAAACACACCGGGTCTTGGTCAGTATGCGAAACCAGAATTGAAGTGGTCCATCAATTTAAATATCTAGGGGTGCTCCTAGACGGGTCGTTACATGAAATCAAAATGCAGCAACACCTCTGGACCAAAACAAAACAATTGACTTCCCAATTACGAGCATTCGACAGGAAGTTTGGCAAATTTTCACTAATGCCGGCCATCAATTTCTATAAGGGTAAAGTGGTACCCTCCCTGACCTACGGCATGGATGCCATGTTCACCGTACCTCCCCAACTATGGCGGAAACTAGAGGCCTACATATGGAAGTCCCTTTTAGGTCTGCCGAACGCTATCCCCATAGAAGCAATCAGACGAGAGCTGGGCCTTTTGTCTCTAAGCGCCACCGTTAGTGGGGCTGCACTGGCCCTATTCAGGAAAACATTAATTAAAGACAGTCTGCCAATCTTCAAAATAATTGGGCAGGAACTTGAATCAACCACTACCAAGTCGGTCCAAAAGTGGGTCTATCTTCAAAAAACCAAACTGGAAGGCCTGCAATGCTCACTCAATGACCTGATAACGAACCCACAAAGAGTAAGTGAAAAACTAAAACTGCAGGACTGGATCACCACCGTGGACAAAGCAGCCTCCACCAAGTGCTTAACCCATCTACCTCCAACCTATAATAAATTGAAACTTCCCATGACGTACTGTCTGCAATTTCCAGATAAAAAACTACGCTCAACATTTTTAAGGGCTCGCTTAAATCTGCTCCATACCCGTGAAATCTTAGGAAGAAGATTGCAGGCCAGCTCAATTACATGCAGATTGTGTGAAGACCCTGGCTCTGTGGAGAACATCCGCCATCTGCTCCTAAACTGCCCGGCTTTGAACGACATTCGCGCCCCATTCTTGACTCCGCTTTGGCATGACTCGGTCTTGATCGAGGAGCACACGTGGTGGTGCCGCTTAATATCTGGCGAGAAGTCTCGATGGGCGGTAGTCACGGCCAAAATATTAGAAGCAGCCTTTATTAAAATCGGCGGCTTAGCCAGTGACCTGCCGAACTTGGATGCTTAACTGATGTTTCTGTGCAACCCTTGAAAAAATTTCTGTGAAGTTGAGTTGCTGGGTCTCAACTTGGCGAACCTTCCTTCTTTTGATTTTCTTTTGATTTTCATCGACTGTAACTATCAACTTCTTGTAAAAATCATTTTTCCTTTGATTATACACAAGTAATAAAAAAAAAAAAAAAAAAAAAAAAATAACTGGCCTATGCATTGAAACGTTTGGTAGGGGTTGGGAGCAGCCATCTTATTTAGTGCCAGAGGTGCCTGCACCAGCCTTCAAACTTTTTTGCTCCTATAAAATGTATTTGGTTGAGCAATAATGGCAACATTTCTTTAACATGGCCACAAAACATTCTGTTCTTGGTGTGCGATTTATAGAATGGGTGAAGAATCCCGCTGAGATGTTCCCCTGTGGCCTTCTTTTGGAATGTTGGCTTGGAGGATTAATGTTCCCATTGCGGTGATTTGTGTGGCCCCAGCAGCTGGATCTCTGCCACAGGCGCTTAATCCTCTCAGCTATTCATAAGGATTCACTGGATGCAAAGCTTGAAATAAAGCTAATACGAATGTTTCGCAGATGCTTATTGAACTCATAACTTTTTTCAGAAATGAAATGAGTTTCATGAATTGATCTGTCCTGATGGGCAAGTAACTTAATGCACATCTTGTTAAAATCTAAAGAGCTTGACAGTCCCTGGATCCAGTTCTGTCAGAAACCAGCTCAGCTTTTTATCGTTCCAAAGTCAAATAATGTATGTTCTATAATTTAGTGGAATGCCCTTTTCAGCTTTGCATAATATCTTTATTCTAATACAGCATATTTTTTATGAATATAAGTAAATGTTTATTTTTTATTTTTTACTGCAAGCATGATTTTTTCTCTCCCCTTGTCGTTTTACTACAGTTTCCAAGTCTACAAAAGGGGCACGTCAAGAAGATGGGGGGCTTCTCAAACGTGGGTGGGGTTTCAAGTCCTGTTTTTGCTTCAAACAAAGGCGGGAAAACTACATCTGAACCAGGGGTGCACTGGTTTATAGGGGACTCTGAAGATTTCGTGGTAGGCCTCAGCACTCCAAGCCTCTTTTGTGTGGTAACCTATATTATTTCCAAATTATTCTCAGAAAAATAATTGGGCTTGCTGAAAATGTTTAACATGGGGACACTTTGGAAAGGATTTCCTGGGCCTCTTTTGGGTCCCTGCCCACCCCTGATCTGAACCCATTAAGCATTAGCAGTCAGTACATACATTCACATGTAAACAATTAATCCAACTGCTCCACACACAATGCAGATACTACTGGGTACATTTGCATGCCTTGTAGCACAGGAAATCACTGTGGTCACCATCGTGTATGACTAGACACTTTATTGCCTGTATAATACAGACCGTAACTTGACTTTTCTCTCGCCAGTGATAAAAGTTATTATTACCCGAGTGAATGGCACTTTCATTGCCAACCTCGGACGGGTGACAGGCCAGGTTGGGCTTCTGACGATTTGAACAAGTGACCACAGGCTGCACACCAGCGTGGTAGTAGACGAGCATTGAACGTGCTGGGGCGGAGTTACCTCAGCAGCTGCATTTTCACCACGAGCAAGCAACGGAGAGCAGCCGAGGTATTTGTTTTAAATTGCAGGCATATTGTACATTCTAATGTTATCCGTAAAGTACTGCTGTGTCTCGATTACGTGAACTCGTCTTCGGTTTCATAATCTCTCCGGCGTCTGATTACTCACGCACTCTTTGGTAGCGCAATGAAAGTTCAGCAGTTGCCCGCAGGAGCCACTTGCAACAGATCACGGGACCTTCCGAATGAAGCCAACTGCCGTTTTGGTCTCTCTCGGTTGTGAACGGAGACAGGGTTAAGGTGTATGCGTGCATGAACAGCACGCCGTAGAAACGTTGTTTCCAATATGTAAAAAAGCCAATATCATGTGACATTATATGCGTGTGCGCTTGTTTGTATGTGTGTGCGCTTCTTTGTGTGTGTGTGTTGTGCATACACATATTCCTGGAATTTGAATTACTATTCCCTCAATACTGATAAGACTGAAGTCTTATTCTTTCCCTCCAACACTCTTCCCCCTCCCTCCCTCCACCTTTTATTCACTTTCCCCCTCTAATCTTGGCCAAGTAAAAATGTTACTTGAAGAGTAAAGTAAATAGACAAACAGAGTTAGCAAATTGAAAGTGGTTTTATTTTGTAGCATATAAATAGCACCAGTGTCATGAAGCGTTTTTATTGCAACTTGGTTGAACAGGTTTAACCTGAGCATGCACTCGTTGTATTGTAAAAGTAAGCCGTTTCTCTATAAGAAAGTGAAAGCATTTTCAAATGATTTAGCTTTCTCTTTCATGTGTTAAAATAGAATGTTGCAGCCAGAGAAAAGGTTCTCCCAGAAAGAAACTTGCGTGTTGAAAACAATCTTGGCTGGAAATTCCATAGTTTTTTTCCTGTCTGCTTCTAAAGAGCGAATGTTCAGAATGCAGTCAAGTCCATATCATTAGTTATTGACTCCACTGCCAGCATTCAAATTGGCTCAGAGGAGGCCAATGATGATCTCCATGTGTTAATAACCCAGAGGATTTGCATTGGTTACCCTCCAAGTGTGCTCACATTGTTCCTAATAATGTAGGACAAGTATTGAAGATCATCTCTTAGAATATGAAGGGCTTTATTTACTTTATAAAGTATGACATAATATTATTACAAGATAAATGGCTAGACTTGGATCCTTTGATAGACAGGTTTACCTCTGTCATTTTACCAGCTAAAAAGGGTGAGACCGATTCACTGAGGGGGTGGGGAAAGGGGTTTGCTGGTGAAATGTAAGGAATATTTGCTCATTGAGGAGCTGAAGGCAGGTCATCCTCAGAAACTGCTCTAGTAACACTGAAAGCATCTGGGTCCCGAGGGCCTTGCTGAAGAAATGATTATTAACTTGTTTTACACCCACGGTAGAGATATTATAATTCATTTGGAAGATTTTATTACACATCCTTTTGAACATGTGGCTTCCTAAAGTCCCTGAATATTCATTGTTGATAGGTTGGGACTTTAATGCTAAGTACCCACCAAATGCCTGGACACAAGGCGGGGGGATATTTCTTGGTGCAGTGAAATTACAGGTGGGATGGAATTGGCACAGTTTTATATACTAGGAAAATGTTGAGCACAATTGCTGTGGATTGTAATCTTGTGATGGCTAATGGAAGCATGGTGATTAATATCCCTGTTGCGCCTCCTTCATAGTTTAATAACCATGAGACTAGACTGAATTTCGTTTTTATATACTGTAAACACTGTTATATGTTGCAAAGATTTGAATTGCCTCAAATTCTTATAGTAACCACTCAACAATTTCCCTGAATTAGGAACTTGACGTGATCAACATTCTTCAAGTGAAATGTGCTATAGTGGGTAATGCAACCAGTAAGCGTTTTCGGTGAATGACGAAAAATATAAAAATGTTTAATAATAGAATTTTTAAAGTTGAGTTGAACATGATGGCTATGTCATGGTTAGAAGACCCATCCAATATCACCAAATGATTGAAGAATGCCCTTCAAGTCACATTCTTAATTAAGCCCAAAAAAATGATCTCTGAGGAGCCTAAAACAGAATTATGACCCATTAATTACAGAGGAAAGAACATTGTTTGACATTAAAAGCCTTGTCTCATTAAACCCCACCTATAAGACAGAACTATTGCATTAGAGTACGGACAAGGAGAAATGGCATATGAGGAGGGAAACATAGCTTAGAGGTGCTGTTTGGTTCCCCACGGTCATTCTAATGCTTATGTCCATTCCCTCTCAGTTCCTGACCCTGCCCACCCAAAACACCTCTTCAAAGGAACTATTTAACTCGCTTTAATCAAGCCTTTGCATGAAACTTTGCACTCAAAGTCCCTGCCAGTGTTTTCTCAAAGCAGTCTTCTGAGAGTTACGACCCAGGCGGCAAGTATCTGACATTACCGCCATGGCATAATGAACGTTTACGCCGTGGACCGATGGCGGAAAGAGCGTCACATTCCGACCCATCGCGCACGAGCATTACGCCATGGCGGAAACGGCCCCTACCGGCATCGTACGCCGTGCAAGGTGCACTACCGCCACCCATCTTAGCGGCGACCGTAGTGAGCGGACACCTTAGTTAGCGGTGACCATAATTAGCGGTCACCGTAAATACGGAACCGGAAGTAGCGTCATCGCGGCGGAACGGGAAACAGCACGGCGGCCATCTTGAAAAACACAATCCATTGCCATCCTCCCCAACCATACCAGATCCAACCCTGAGACCTGTCCCAACCCATCACCCACCCAATTACCTACCTAAAAATGCCCAAAGTCGTGAAGAAGGCATGCGATCGGCAGCGCCAGGACCGATTTTCTCAGGAGGAACTGACCATGCTTGCTGAGACTCTTCAGGACAATGCTGCCGTAGTATTTTCTACGCAAATGACCAGGCCGGCAATAGCCAAAAAGAAGGCCATATGGTCCCTGGTGGCAGAGCGTGTCAGTGCGGTGGGGACCTTACCCCGCAACCCACAGCAGTGCAGGAAGCGGTGGGATGACCTGAGGCTCTGCGTCAGAAGCATCATCTCCGCTAATCGCAACCTGGGCCTCGCTACCGGGGGAGGATCTGACTCCCCAATCAAACTCCAACCATGGGAGGAAATATGTGCCAGCACAATAGGCATGGAAGGCATCGAAGGTGTAGGAGGGATGGAAAGAGGAGCGCCGACATCAGGCGATGAAGGTGGGTGCCTCAAATCAAGACATGCTATAGTCACTGAAGTCCATTCATGTGTAGCACAATGTTGCCCTAGAGTGTAAATGCAACACATCAGCTGGACACTGCCCACAGCCACATGCGACCTCCACCCTGTATACATGTAGCATGCACACCCTAACTGCAGGCACCCACATACCTCCATCCTTATTCCACACAAAAAGGAGACAACCTGCATGCCCCTGCCTCAAATGTGCCTCATCTAGTGACCAAAATCATGTCAATCATTGCCATTCCAATGTCCGCAGACCCATCAATAACGCTCTCCCTCTTTTGCTCCACCACAGACTCAGAATCCAACCACGAGGATGAGGACACCCCTGCCACAAAAAAAGCCAAGAGGTCCAAGACCACCGTGCACAGACCCTCCACCTCAGCTGCAGTGATCCAGACACCACAGCAGGCAAAATCCTCTGCCAGCACACAGGACGGGCCACCGACAGGCACCCCAGCAGGCAGCAGGCCAGCAGCAGCAGCACCACACGTCCCCACATTGTCCGCCACAGAAGGCACCGGTTCTGCAGGCAGCAGCACCATAGGGGAAACAGCTGCCATTGCAGCATGCTCTGACTCCGATATAGAGGAGCCCGATGTTGGACGCCCCACTGACCTGCCTCATTCCGCCTGTCCGTCCCATACCAGCCTCCATGAGGATCCCACACAGGGGCACCCAGAGGAAGAGGCTGGCCATCCACCCCATGCCCCGCTGAAAGTCCACAGGAGTGGAGCAGCCCCTCCGTGACACCACCTGCCATGGGCATGGCCCAGCAGAGGCAACAGTCCCTTGAGGATATCATTGCACGTCAGGAACAGCTGTCCACGCTCCTCAATGAGCATGCTGCGGAATGTGGGGGGGCTAGGGCAGCCATAGAACAATCTACGGAGACCCTAAGGGCCGAAATTGAGCAGAGCACGGAGACCCTGAGGGCCGCAATGCAGTCCACCTCAAGGGACGTTTGTGGGGAACTTGCCACCGTGCGCCGTGTACTCTCAGAGCTGTCCCACACCCTTCAGGACATGTATGCACATGAGCAGCCAGGGACATCCTCCGCTGCCAGTTCTGCCCAAAGCAGCCCTGTCTGACGATCAGGACGGAACCTGCGCTCCACAGGCAGGGGTGCCCCGGGGGCCGGGAGAGGGGGCTTGCAATAGCGTGTGCCCACTGTTACAGGCATCTTTAGCCACTCACAGGGTGTGTGTTGGGTTGTTCAGGGGGTGAGGGGGGAGTAGGGAGGGGGTGTGTTGGGGTGTTCAGGGGGGAGGGGGTGTGTTGGGGTGTTCAGGAGGGAGGTGGGAGGGGGTGTGTTGGGGTGTTCAAGGGGGAGGGGGCAGGGGGAGGGTGTGTGTCACAACAATTTACAATTGAAATACACATTTTCCTTTTTCCCAAATCAAATGTGTGGACATTTTCATTGCGTATGTGTGCTTTATTGGTGTACAGTCCACAGTGTGCATGACCCAGAGACACACAGTGCCCCAAGTGCCGTCTCCATGTGATACACACCAGCCGTGTGTGCTAGAAGCATTGGTTGATGATATTTTGACGCATTTCACGCCCCTCCTGTGCATCGCCTCCTCCATGAGGTGCGGTCCCATCTGCACCCTCCTCATCCTCATCGTCAGGTGGTTGCAGTTCTGCGTCAGGGGGCAGGGGCACATTTCGTCTGACGCACATATTGTGTAGCATGACACATGCCATGACAATCTTTGCCACCTTCTCATGGCGGTACAGGAGTGCCCCACCAGACCTGCTGAAGCAGCGAAACCGTGCCTTCAATAGGCCGAATGCCTGCTCAATGACCACACGGATACGTGTATGTGCACGGTTGAAGTCCTCCTCCTGCTACTTCTGTGGGTTCCGGACTGGTGTAAGGAGCCACCTCTTCAGGGGATAGCCTGCATCACCTGTATGTGGGCGAGAATGTATGTGTCAGTCATGACGTCTAATTCAGAACATGATGTGCCACCACGGCTTGCATCCAACTGTTACTTTGGACCACTTCTAAATGCACTAATTGATTCACACTATGCGACCGGTATATGCTCATGGCTCTCATGGCCTGTTTTGCATGCCATCAACCAATGTATGCAGAGGGGTCGAGTACCTTGTGAGTGCCCATCCACTGTGTTCGTTCATGCCGTTTGTTTTGGTGGCCTGGCACGTGTCCTGTGATGTCAATGCTCACATCATTGCAACATTGCTGTCGGCCTCATCGTGACCCCAGTGAGCAATACTGATGTTGATAGGGACATTTTGGGGGCCCTGCTGTCTGTGTAATGGTGTGTTGATGTTTATGTCCGTCATGTGCCTCCTTCGTGTGCAGTTATGGGGGACAGGCCTTTAGTTTGATGGTGTTTGGTGACGTGCATGTAGGTGCATTTCGTTGTAGTCAATGTGGTCTGAATTGGTACAATGCACTTGCAGATGGTTGTGTCATGGTTGGGACACGACCTCATTCACATGGTAGGGCTGCATACATCATGTATTGGGTTTATTGATGTTGGGTGAAGTTTGGGTTGCTTTAGGGTATGATCTGGCTCCGTTGTCTCTGCTACTCACAGCCAGGTGGAGTATGCATCATTCCCCCCCCCTTTCAGCCAGGTGGAGTATGCATCACCCCCCCCTTTCAGCCAGGTGGAGTATGCATCATTCCCCCCCCTTTCAGCCAGGTGGAGTATGCATCATTCCCCCTCCCTTTCAGCCAGGTGGAGTATGCATTGGTACGTCGTTCACCTACCCACTTCACATTTCCATGGTCATGACATTAGACTCACCGAGTAGCCAGGATCTTGGGCCTGCATGGCGCTCCATGTAGCGTGGTATTGTGGAGTTCCTCAGGACCATTGAATCATGGGTTGCTCCGGGGAATCGGGCACAACAATGTGTGATGATCCTGTTGGAGTCACAGACCATTTGCACGTTGATTGAGTGGAATTGTTTCCGGTTGTGATACGGTACCTCCATAGCATGTGGAACCACCAATTCCACATGGGTGCAGTCGATGGCACAAATGCAACCAGGTATGCCGGCTAGTGCATGGAAACCCACTTTGGTGTTTGCAATCTCCTGGGCAGTCCGTGGTAATGAGATGTGGTCGTCTGTGTGCTTGAGGAGGGCATTGAGCACTTGGATAAGTGTACGTGAGAATAATGGTTGTGAAATGCCATGCAAGTGCCCCACTGTGTGCTGGTAGGTGCCTGTGGCCAGGAAGTGGAGTACAGACACTACCTTCAGTAGGGGTGGGATGGCGGTTGGTGTTTCTATCATGCTGACAATGTTGTTGTGTGTCATGTCTACGATGGCTGTGATGTTGTCCCGGTCCAAATGGTACAGGGTGTGGATCTGCTCAGCAGTGAGGTTGAATGGACTGGCTCTGATGCGTGGGATTGGGGGCTGCCTGCGTGGTGGCACTGGCTGTGCTTGTGGGGCTTGCTGGCCCTGCCTTGCCCTCCTTCTCCTCCTGTGTCTCCTCTGTGCTGCCTGTTGTTGTTGTTGTTGTTGTTGTAGCACTTGCATTGCTATCAGGTCCTCCAGCCCCAACATTGCTAGTCGTATTGGTATCATTGTGGAGTGTGACTGGGTGTGGGAAGGGTGGGGTGTGCTCTTTTTGTACTTCCTGAGTCTGTATTGCCTCCACCTGTGCTGTTTCTGTGCACCTGTGGCAGCTGGATTCACTTTACATGGCCATTTACGGTTGGTTCGCGATGGCGCAATTAGCACCATGGCGGTAAGGTACTTAACGGGCTGGGTGATGGCGTTAGGTGCATGTCCGCTTGGGTCGGCATTCGCGTACTTTTCCGCTATGCCGGTAATTACGGTGTGGGAGGTCGCGTGCGCGCGTCCTTGGAGCAGTTAGCGGCAGCGTTAACTACGATGCCGCTAATGGCATCGTAGTTAACGGTCACGGGTCATAATCGGACCTAGCGGAAAACAATGGCGGTAATCATTTACCGCCATCGTTTTTCACTTAGCGCCAGGGTCGTAATGAGGGCCCTTGACGTAATTGGAGTTGTAAAAGCTTTACTTTTGTAATTATATTTTCTTGACCAGGTCCGCCTTCAGCCACACGATGTATAAGCACTCTGCATGTCCTTCACTGAAGTCATTTTAAAAACAAGCATTGACAAATCCAACAGATGAGGCTTGTTTATACTGCTATTAGATGGCCAGGTACTCGCACCATTTTGCACCTACTACCATCAATAGCCAGTTAATACCACTGCTGCAGTGCCTGGCAAGTGCCTTTCCCATGCCTATGCAAAAGCCCAAACTATTGTCATTGCCAATAGTTGTTTGTTTTGGCTGGTAGGTGGTGTTTCCACCACCGATAAGCCAAATCTATTCCATTAGAGTACAGCTAGGGGAGTAGGCATGGCCATCAGCCTGAAAGATGGCTGCCTAACCCCAAAGCTCCTCTGTCGGTCACTCGCTTATACCTCCCCTTTATAGCCAGCCACAGCATCCATAAACGGTTCCAAAAGGCCCGTTCCGATGAGAACTAACCTGATTCATTGTCACTGGCTGTTGCATTAGCTGTTCCTGCTTCCCGAGGTGGTAGTTGCTACCAATGCTGCCACAGACAAAATGGCAGGCTGAGCCCAGGCTTCACTGCACTGTCTCGCTCTGGCTGTTGAAGGGAGTGGTCTGGAAGAGTAGAAGTGGTGCACTGACAATCGGCTGAACGGTGCTGCATAATAAACATCAACAGCATGCGGTTTGCAGTGCAGGCAGAGTGGTCTGCTCGGATCGCTGGGGTGAGCCTGGGTTTCACCTCCCATGGAGTTGAGTGCAAGGTCTGCCCTATGCCTGGAGCGGTTATAGCACAATGAGGCTGCAATGTGATGGGCTGCAGGAGGACGATCAGCTCAGTGAACGTTAGTGGGCCGGCAGGGCCCTGCTGGAGATAGTCTGTTCTGCAGAGATTGGGTAGCTGTCCTGGAACAGCAGCCATTTTGAGCAGGCATTTCCACAATACAGTTATCGGCTATTACTTCAGCAGGCTGAGAGGCAGACCCAATGTTTAACAGCAGCAACAGGTTCCACTCCATCAGGATGTGTAGGGAGGTTCCTGTAGGCTGACGTGCATGTCTGGGATTGCACAGAAAGTTGGGCTTTTTTTGTTTTTCTTTATAACTACAGATAGTTGTTTGATGCAGCCAGGGGCTTGCCCACAAGACCTTATCATCAATCTCTCACCAAGGGCGTGGGAGCCGCTCAATTGTCAGGAGATCTACAGGAATAAGAGGCAGCAATGCTGAGGCGGACTCAGCCCCTGAACCTTTGGGCTCAATACAGGGTAAAGCGCTGATAGCGGCAGAGCTGCTGTTGTACTGACATTGTAGTGGAGCAGGAGAAATGGAGGAGCAGAAGAACCTGTCAGAAGCAGCAAAGATGGATTTTTTACTGCAGCAATTCTCCAAGGTCTGTGAGACTATCACAGGCATTGATTCCAGGGTGAAGGACACGCATGCTGAGGTGCTTTGGGTGAAGTCTGAGATGGGGAAGTTCAACAGATGGAGGAGGAAGGGAGAGTCGGATGGGTGGAAGAAGTGGCGGACAGAGTGTTTTATCTTCAAATGCAGCGGGACAAGTTAAGTGCTGCGAAGATCGACCTGATGACCGTAGAAGAAGATGCAATATCTACTTCTTTGGTTTCCTGGAAAAGGTGGAGGAAGGTGATCCAGGGCACCTTCCTGAAAAGCTGGATCAGTACGACGTTGCAATTAGAGTTTTCAAAACCTCTAGAGATGCAGAGGGCACACAGAGTCAAAAGACGTGATCCGTCTAAGCACCTCAGCCCCTCACAGCCGGATTCCTGATATTTCAGCATGTCCATCAGACCCTAGCGGTGGCTAAGAAGAAGAATCAATTCATGTGGGATGGTCACAAAACATGCGTGGCACTTAACTACTCCAAAGACACAATGGAAGTGAGAAGGAGGTTCCTGGCCCTGAGACCCAGCAAAGGAAACATGAAATAAGATATGGCCTTCAGGACCCTGTGATGATGCTCATTTACAATGATCACAAAACCAAAGATTACACAGACATTGTGGGACTTCTTACAACAGTTGGGCCAGCTTCCCAAGGACACTTCACAGGTCGGACAGACTAGCCCTGAGAAGAGAGTGAAGAGCCTACAGGAAATCAAAGGGGGATGGAGTAGAATAAATGCCCCAGACAGACATCAGGGTGGAAGCTCATTACTGATCAATTAGGACAGACTGAAGATGGAGGCATGGAACAGGGAAGAGGGAGATTGGCAAACCCTTTGACACAAGATTATACCTTCACATTGTGTGTTCATGGCACGCAGACTCCAATCAATTACTTCTTGGTCTCATATCATCTTATTTTTAAGGTCGCCCACTGTGATGCTGGAAATGCATCAGAGGGACAGGGCCTCTGAATCCTTGTCCTTTACTGCTTTCTATCGTGTGTTCTGTCATGTTTTCTGCCCAGGAGTCCATGTGGGACTCCTGGCAGTGCAGCTCTCTCTTTTGGTTTGGTGAACAGACCCATGGGATACCCTTATGGCACCCATGGGTAGGGGTACAACCCTGTGCCCCTAGTGTATGTTTTTGGGCACCTGTGGGTGGCCCACAGAGCAGGGTATGGGCTGGTGGCAGCTCCATGCTGAATTTGACAGGTGCTCTGGGTGTCCTCCATTTTGGGATACCCAGGCCCTGCCATTGGGATCAGTTGATTCCTGATAGGAAACAAGATGGCCCCTGTGGCCTCTTGCGTTCTATTGCCTGTTACCTTGTTTCCCAAAGTCCTGGGAAGCCCTGACTCTGTCCCTTCCCCCTGACTGACTGTTGGGTGGAAGTTCCATATATGGTGTTGTTGTGAAGGCCCAGCTAGACTGACTGGAGCCTTCCCAGTGCCTGTATGTTGTGGGTACCTCCTGTGGGTGGGACCTGGGTGAATGGAGTGTGTGACCAATCTACACTCCTTGTTGTGGTTGTCTGGTTTCTGGCATGAGAGACAAAGACTGAGACAGCCCTGCCCGAAACTGGCCTGAATGCAGTGTGTAGTGTTGAATGGCTGGGTACTTGTCCCAATCCACATTCCTTGTTGTGAGTGTCTGAAAGGGAGGAGTGTGGCCTGAATGCACTGTGTGCCTGATTGGCTGACTGACTGCATGAATGACCTTCTGTATGATTGGCTGCTGAGTGTGTGCTAGCAGTGTGGATGAGAGACAGAATAGTATATCTGGGGACCTCTCACCACTGGTAATTGGTTCAGAAAGGTTCAGAAGCGTTCTGGAGCTGAGTCTCCACTCTAAGAGTAACTGGAACTGCTGATCCTCGACGTCCAGCTGGAAGAAGAAGACTTGCTGTGGCATTTGCTTCGACCGATCCGAAGGCTGCCGAAATCGTTGAAGACTGACCCGAGAGAGGACCTGGTAAGGCGCCCTCTTCCCGTGCTCCGAGGGACCATCGAGCACCGCTCCATCTTTGCAGATGCGCCCTGGAAGACAGACCCTCGAAAGGCTGCCGACCCGAGACGGGACCGCCGAGGAGATCGAAGTGAAGCACCCGGACATTGCCGCCGTCGAAGTCCATTGCCGTCGACCAGGGTTCGCAGGTTTGTGTAACCACTGGAGGCCCATCGAAGTTGTGTTGCCCAGCTGTGGGAACCACTTGACGCCGTGCCGCCGACGACCGGAGCCGTCCGCTCCTTTGCCTAAGAACATTCAAATCAAAGGACTCCCTCGTCCGCACCGTCGACCACTTTATCCTGCCGGAGAAAGTCCAGGACGACCAACGCGCCGAGGAGAAACCTGCCGGTGGGTTTCCCGCCACCCGAAGACCACAAAGACTCAAACGACTCGACGCCCTTGCTGGGCCTCTGTCTCCACAATCTTTGCGGTCCAGAACTATTGTTACCGAGGTGCCCGCACGCCTCTGCCTGACGCTCCGACGCCGATGAGCACCGCTCGGACGAAGCTGCCGCCTCATCGACGCCGTTCTACCCTGTTTGTCGACGGACGTTCGACGCCCCGTGTCTCCCGCTTGAAAGGGAAGGCATTCAAGAAGAGCCGTCGAATCCCCGCCGCCGAACGCCGAGTTCCTCGACGCTTCTCGACGCCTCTCGACGATCCGTGACTCCCGCTTGAAAGGGGGTCGCTCAAGAAGGATCTGTCGACGCCTCTTCGAAGAACTCGACTCCACCAGGTACATTGGGGGGGTAAAAACATTATAGGAGGGAATAAGACTTGCAGAACAATATATGGACTGGGCTTGTGCTATATCTTTATTTTACAGGTTGCCCATGCGGGGGGATCTCCACACAGAACTGTGTCTAGTGGTAGGGGCCAGTATTCTGCCTATTGCTCAACCATCTTATTTTTTCTCCTCTCTCTATTGCTGGTTTCACTCTATTGATCTGTGTGACATTGTTACAGTATTGCTGATGCACTTTAATAAGATCTAATACAAAGGGTGGTACCACTTTAGAATTGTATATATTTGCCATTGTTGATTTTCCTAAGTACAAAGTGAGTTATTATGATAAGTGTACATAACCTTGAATATTGATTATATAAAGACTGTGTTCTAACCAATACAGTGTGTGGACATTCCTTTGTGGGGGCTTGGGGACTACACTGTACTTAAGAACCAGCCTGCATCACCTCCTGAGAAGCTAGGCCTTGATTGCTCGTCCATTGCTACCGTAATAGAGAATCTTGGCTGGGGTCTTCTGTGCCTCTCTTCTACCATATAGAGAGCAGAAGTACAGACACCCCCCACCGGTCCTTTACACTGGTGGCAGCGGTGGGATGCTTAAGGTTTTAAGAATCAGTGTATAACCGTGCCACTTACAAAATATCTGCACTTTATTAAATTAAGGTTTAGTTGTGTACAAGATAACTGCATTACAAACAATGGAGTCTATTGCAAATGGCAAATTGACTCGGATGAGCTTGGAGGCTCTCCAGAGTGCTTGTGAAGCCAGGGAGTTAGACTTTGTGGATAAGTCTAGGGCTGAGCTGATAGCTGCCCTGGGGGACTACCAGACTGATGGTGAAACTCTTGATGAGGGGGGGAATGCAACCAATGAGGACTCTGCCCCTGGGGTTTCTGTTGAATCTGTTTCTGGGAATGCCACCATTCCTGCTGCCTCTGTTCCAAACCCCAGCAATTCCTTGGAGCTTGAGTTATTAAGGATGAAATTGGCCTTTGAATACCGCAAGTTGGAAATAGATGCTGAACTTAAGAAAGAGGAGTTGGCTCAACAAGTGGAGCTCAAGAATAGGGATCTTGAACTCAGAAATAAGGACCTTGAACTCAAGAGCCAGGACACTGAATGTCAGAGAATCCAGCTAGAGAAAGCTAGAGTGGAGACTTCAGCTAAAACCAGTGAGAGTGTCAGGTCCCCAGCCACCAAGTTTATGAAAGATTTGGTTGGTGTATTTGTGGAGGGTTCAGATATCCTCCAATGGATTGAAGCGTTTGAAATGGCTTGTGCGATTCATGATGTTGATATAAGAGATTGGGCTAAGTGTTTGTTAAGCAGAGTGCCTCAAACTGGATATGACTGTATTCTGAAGCTGAGTGTGGAAGAAAGGGGTCAGTATGAGTGTATGAAGTATGCTTTGATTGCCAAGTTTGGCAAGACACCTACCCAATACCTTAGAAGGTTCAGGGATTTTAAGAAAAGAGAGAATGTGTCTTGGGTTGACTGGGTGAGTGCTGCGCACATGAACATGATGGGGTGGATTGATGGATACAAGATTAAGACTTTTGTTGAATTGTCCCACCTCTTGTTTTTTGAGCATTTTTCTGAAGCCTGTTCACCAGAGCTGCGCCAGTATGTGGCTGACCAGAACATTTTGGACCCCTTTGAGCTGGCTAGGTTGGCTGACAAGTGGGTCTCCCACCGGGTGTCCCCTAAGGACTCCAGTGGGAAGGACAAGGACAAAGAAAAGGGGGCCTCTCAGAAAGCTGAGGAGTCCCACAAGCAGTCACAGTCGGGTAAACCTAAACCTTCCTCTCCCAAGACCCAAAAATCTAGTGGGGATAAGTCATCTGTGGGTGCGAATAAGAGTAGTGGTCCACCTGCTGCAAAGCAGGCTCCCAGTGGTTCCAGTACCGTACCCCGCACTCCTGGCACTTGTTGGGACTGTGGGGCTCTGGATCACAGAAGGGGTGACTCCAAGTGTAAAGGTAAGGCACTTGGAGTACAGGCTGTCAGCCTGACCTACCCTTACCCCGTGTCTGAGGTGGAGGCCACTGTCCTCCCCTCCTCTACCGGGATCACATTTGGTGCTCCGGTAGAGATTTCCTTAGTGTCCCTTGGGGCCGGGGACCAGTATGCAGAAGTACTGGCGACTATCCCACAGAACACCCGTAGGTTTTTTGAGAAGTGTCCTCTTGAATGGCCAGCCTTCTACTGGTTTGAGAGACACTGGGGCAAGCATGACAGTGGTGGACAGGACCCTGCTCAAGCCAGAGGACTATGTAGGTGCTCCTCTGAGAACCACCAGGTTAGCTGGTGGGCCTCCTAAAGTATCACCTGTAGCCTTAGTCACACTCATGATTGGAGACAAGACAGCAAAGCTTCCTGTCCTGGTTCAGGACAATGTCCCTGCTAACATTCTGTTAGGAAATGATCTAGTAGAGTTGGGGTTGATCTCGGATGGTCTTCCCATGACTGCTGCTGCAGTCACTAGGTCACAGGTGACACCGGGTCTGGCTGTGAGTCAGGTACCCGAGCCAAAGGCAAGGCCTAAGGCAAGAAGAAGGAAGACCAAGAAGGCCACCTCTGTGGAGGGAACACCTTCTCTTCCTGCTGTTCCGACAGCACCCATTGGGATCCATGCTCCGGACGGGCTGGGTCCAGTGGAAAACCCAAACTCAACTCCTGTGGGAGAAGAGACAGAAGACTCTCTTGTGGGAGAGGTTCTCAAACCGGAGGATCATCCCGACCTTCAATGCTTGTTAGCTGAAGGGGGACCCTCCCGGGCAGACTTCTGTAAGGGACAGAGAGAGTGCCACTCTCTCGAGGGACTGAGGAAACAGGCCCTGTCCCAGGCACAAGGAGAGGTGCCTAGGACATTCCGGATTTATTGGGAGGGTGAGCTCCTTGTTAGTGAGCCCACTAAGCCTGAACCTGGTGCCCTCAAGAGGTTGGTGGTACCCCAGGTTTACAGGCCCTTCCTACTGCAGTTGGCGCATGAGGTGCCCTTGGCTGGTCATCTTGGGACCAAGAAGACTAAGCAGAGGCTCTCTGCCCATTTCTACTGGCCACGGGTGGGAGTAGAGGTGGAGTCCCACTGCAGGACCTGCCCAACTTGTCAGTTGTCTGGCAAGACTGGAGGCAGTGTCATTACCCCACTGCAGCCATTGCCAGTGGTTGGCACACCATTTGAGAGGGTGGGCATCGACATGATCGGTCCCCTTGACCCTCCCACTTCAGGTGGACATCGGTTCATCCTGGTCTTGGTAGACCATGCCACCAGGTACCCTGAGGCAATACCCCTTCGGACTGTTACTGCCAAGGTGGTTGCCAGGGCTCTCCTGGGCATTTTCACCCGTGTTGGATTCCCCAAGGAGGTTGTCTCTGACAGAGGATCCAACTTCATGTCTAGTTACATGAAAACCATGTGGAAAGAGTGCGGGGTAACCTACAAGTTCTCCACCTCTTACCACCCCCAGACCAATGGTCTGGTTGAGAGATTTAATAAAACTCTCAAGGGCATGCTAGGGGCTTTGGAAGAACCCCTAAGGAGGAAATGGGATCTCCTCCTGTCATGCCTGCTGTTTGCTTACAGAGAGGTACCTCAAGAGGGTGTTGGTTTCAGCCCCTTTGAGTTACTCTTTGGACATCCCGTGAGGGGGCCCCTCGCCTTGATCAGAGAAGGCTTGGAAGCCACCCCTCCAGGTCCCGCCAAGCAAGTGGGGGACTATGTGTTAGGCCTCAGACGGAGGATGATACAGATGATGGGTCAGGCAACAGCAAATCTCAAGGCCAGCCAGGAATTGAATAAGTACTGGCATGACCTTAAAGCCTCGCAAGTGGATTGGACTCCGGGACAGGAAATCCTTGTGATGGAGCCTACCAAGCCTAGAGCTTTGGCAGACAAGTGGACTGGACCCTTCAGGATCATCTCCAAGATGGGCGAAGTCAATTATCTGGTTGACATGGGAGCCTCTGGGGTAGCCCCTCAGGTATTCCATGTCAACAGGCTCAAGCCTTTCCACCGGCGAGCAGAAGTCTCATGTCTCTTGCTAGCTTCAGGGCAAGAAGAGGATGAGAGTGAGCCCCTTCCTGATTTGCTGCATAGCAACCCTCAGGATGGCTCAGTGGAGGGAGTACATCTCTCTCCGGATTTGACAACAGAGCAACAGAGGGCCTGCAGGGCTTTGCTCCAACAGTATGCCTCTCTGTTTTCACTGACGCCAGGCCTTACACCGTGGTGTAGGCATGAAATTGACACTGGTGACAGTGTGCCTGTCAAAAGCAGGTGCTACCGTATGTCAGATACCGTCAAGAACCACATCCAGGCTGAGGTCGCCAAGATGTTGGATCTGGGTGTTATTGAACCCTCAACCAGTCCCTGGTCCAGTCCAGTGGTCCTTGTCCCCAAGGCAAGTTCCCAGGCGGGTACCAAGGATTGGAGGTTCTGTGTGGACTACCGAGGAGTCAATGCCGTCACCAAAACTGACGCGCACCCATTGCCCAGGGCTGATGAGCTCGTGGACACCATAGGTGCTGCCAAATTTGTGAGCACCTCTGACGTTACCTCAGGCTATTGGCAAATAGCTCTGACGGACCATGCCAAGGAAAAGACGGCCTTCTCAACACCTGAGGGACTCTACCAGTTTAGGGTCATGCCTTTTGGGTTGAAGAATGCCCCTGCCACCTTCCAGAGATTGGTCAACCATGCACTCAGTGGGCTGGAAGCCTTTTGTGTGGCTTACTTAGACGACATTGCCGTCTACAGTTCCACCTGGGAAGAGCATTTGACACATCTGGATAAGGTGTTGCAGGCCTTGAAAAGGGCTAACCTCACTATCAAGGCCACCAAGTGCCAGATAGCTCAGGGGAAAGTTACCTATCTTGGTCATGAGGTAGGAGGGGGTCAAATCCAACCTCTCTCCAGTAAAGTACAGGATTTACAGAACTGGGAGACTCCCACTACTCAAACCCAGGTGAGAGCCTTTTTGGGCCTCACTGGGTACTATCGCAATTTCATGGCAGACTATGGAACCATAGCTGCACCCCTGACAGCTCTAACTTCACCCAAACAGCCTAGGAAGGTTAATTGGACCGAAGACTGTCACAGGGCCTTTGATGGCTTGAAAGAAAGTCTGTGTAGGGCACCTGTGTTGTGTGCGCCTGACTACAGCCGACCCTTTATCGTCCAGACGGATGCCTGCGACACTGGAATTTGAGCTGTCTTGTCCCAGTTAGATGACAAAGGGAGAGAACATCCTATCATATTCATCAGTAGGCAACTCAAGGGTAGAGAACTTAGGTGGGCTACTGTTGAAAAGGAGTGTTTTAGCATAGTTTGGAGCCTTAGGCGTTTTAGGCCCTACCTTACGGGGTCTACCTTCAAGGTCCAAACAGATCATAAGCCCCTGAAGTGGCTTATGCAGATGAAGGGTGAGAATCCAAAATTGCTCAGGTGGTCCATTAGCCTGCAAGGGCTAGACTTCACCATAGAGCACAGACCACGGAAGAGTCACGATAATGCAGATGGCCTTTCCAGAAGGTATGTTGACCATCTGGCTGAGGGTGTCTATCCCGTGGGAGATTAGACACCCTCCACCTCAGTCTGGGGGGGGCGACTGTGATGCTGGAAATGCATCAGAGGGACAGGGCCTCTGAATCCTTGTCCTTTACTGCTTTTTATCGTGTGTTCTGTCATGTTTTCTGCCCAGGAGGCCATGTGGGACTCCTGGCAGTGCAGCCCTCTCTTTTGGTTTGGTGAACAGACCCATGGGATACCCTTATGGCACCCATGGGTAGGGGTACAAACCTGTGCCCCTAGTGTATGTTTTTGGGCACCTGTGGGTGGCCCACAGAGCAGGGTATGGGCTGGTGGCAGCTCCATGCTGAATTTGACAGGTGCTCTGGGTGTCCTCCATTTTGGGATACCCAGGCCCTGCCATTGGGATCAGTTGATTCCTGATAGGAAACAAGATGGCCCCTGTGGCCTCCCGCTTTCTATTGCATGTTACCTTGTTTCCCAAAGTCCTGGGAAGCCCTGACTCTGTCCCTTCCCCCTGACTGGCTGTTGGGTGGAAGTTCCATATATGGTGTTGTTGTGAAGGCCCAGCTAGACTGACTGGAGCCTTCCCAATGACTGTATGTTGTGGGTACCTCCTGTGTTTGGGACCTGGGTGAATGGAGTGTGTGACCAATCTACACTCCTTGTTGTGGTTGTCTGGTTTCTGGCATGAGAGACAAAGACTGAGACAGCCCTGCCCGAAACTGGCCTGAATGCAGTGTGTAGTGTGGAATGGCTGGGTACTTGTCCCAATCCACATTCCTTGTTGTGAGTGTCTGAAAGGGAGGAGTGTGGCCTGAATGCACTGTGTGCCTGATTGGCTGACTGACTGCATGAATGCCCTTCTGTATGATTGGCTGCTGAGTGTGTGCCAGCAGTGTGGTTGAGAGACAGAATAGTATATCTGGGGACCTCTCACCACTGGTAATTGGTTCAGAAAGGTTCAGAAGCGTTCTGGAGCTGAGTCTCCACTCTAAGAGCAACTGGAACTGCTGATCCTCGACGTCAAGCTGGAAGAAGAAGACTTGCTGTGGCATTTGCTTCGACCGATCCGAAGGCTGCCGAAATCGTCGAAGACTGACCCGAGAGAGGACCTGGTAAGGCGCCCTCTTCCCGTGCTCCGAGGGACCATCGAGCACCGCTCCATCTTTGCCGAAGCGCCCTGGAATACAGACCCTCGAAAGGCTGCCGACCCGAGACGGGACCGCCGAGGAGATCGAAGTGAAGCACCCGGACATCGCCGCCGTCGAAGTCCATTGACGTCGACCAGGGTTCGCAGGTTTGTGTAACCGCTGGAGGCCCGTCCAAGTTGTGTTGCCCAGCCGTGGGAACCACTTGACGCCGTGCCGCTGACGACCGGAGCCGTCCGCTCCTTTGCCTAAGAACATTCGAATCAAAGGACTCCCTCGTCCGCACCGTCGACCGCTTTATCCTGCCGGAGAAAGTCGAGGACGACCAACGCGCCGAGGAGAAACCTGCCGGTGGGTTTCCCGCCACCCGAAGACCACAAAGACTCGAACGACTCGACGCCCTTGCTGGGCCTCCGTCTCCACAATCTTTGCGGTCCAGAACTATTGTCACCGAGGTGCCCCGCACGCCTCTGCCTTGCAGGAAGCCGATGCTCCGACGCCGACGAGCACCGCTCGGACGAAGCTGCCGCCTCATCGACGCCGTTCTACCCTGTTTGTCGACGGACTTTCGACGCCCGTGTCTCCCGCTTGAAAGGGAAGGCATTCAAGAAGGGCCGTCGATTCCCCGCTGCCGAACGCCGAGTTCCTCGACGCTTCTCGACGCCTCTCGACGATCCGTGACTCCCGCTTGAAAGGGGGTCGCTCAAGAAGGATCTGTCGACGCCTCTTCGAAGAACTCGACTCCACCAGGTACATTGGGGGGGTAAAAACATTATAGGAGGGAATAAGACTTGCAGAACAATATATGGACTGGGCTTGTGCTATATGTTTATTTTACAGATTGCCCAGGTGGGGGGATCTCCACACAGAACTGTGTCTAGTGCTAGGGGCCAGTATTCTGCCTATTGCTCAACCATCTTATTTTTTCTCCTCTCTCTATTGCTGGTTTCACTCTATTGATCTGTGTGACATCGTTACAGTATTGTTGATGCACTTTAATAAGATCTAATACAAATGGGTGGTACCACTTTAGAATTGTATATATTTGCCATTGTTGATTTTCCTAAGTACAAAGTGAGTTATTATGATAAGTGTACATAACCTTGAATATTGATTATATAAAGACTGTGTTCTAACCAATACAGTGTGTGGACATTCCTTTGTGGGGGCTTGGGGACTACACTGTAGTTAAGAACCAGCCTGCATCACCTCCTGAGAAGCTAGGCCTTGATTGCTCGTCCATTGCTACCGTAATAGAGAATCTTGGCTGGGGTCTTCTGTCCCTCTCTTCTACCATATAGAGAGCAGAAGTACAGACACCCCCCACCGGTCCTTTACACCCACTACGATATTCTGCCGGGATAGGCGGCTGTCTGATCACTTCACCATCTCCCTGGGTTTGGATACCTCATTAAAGAGGCAAGTTACCAATAGATCGAGGATGAACACATGTCTCCTGAGGAATCCAGGGAAATGGAGGAACTAGTATACATGATCATGGACTGTCTCTCCCTTAAAATGAACTCAGTGAACTCCATAACCATGGTTTGGGCGTCGGGGAAAGCCTACATTAGGGGTAGGTTAATTGAGAGGGGCGCTATCAGGAAGACAGAGGACAAGGAGAGACTGGAGTCCCCAGAAAAAGACGTTGCTGACCTGACGCAGCCATGTGAAACACAAACGCAAAGTTTAAGCTGAATAGTTAATTTAACAAAAAGGCGGAGTACACCCTTGCTGAAAGCAGCTCACTATAAACTAGGTGAGAAAGCCGGACGCCTCCTCGCTGCCCAACTAAAGCATAAGGAGAAACAGAATGGGATTGCTATGATCAAATGTTCACCCATGGGCAAAAGTGTTATGGACCCTGGGGAGATTCTGAAGGAATTTTGCACCTTCTATGAGACGCTCTAGATGGCGGAACCCGCAGCTGATGAATGGGCAGAGGAAGACTTCATGAGAAGTCTTACAATACCAAAGCTGGAGGTTGAGGACCAGCAAATGCTGGGCGGGCTTGTAACAGTACAGGAAGTGCAGGATAGCATATCGGGCATGTGGCTGGAAAAGCACCGGGTGAAGATGGCCTGCCGATTAAATTCTACAGGGCAGGGGGTGCGATTGTCACTGAGCGCCTTACTAAAATGTTCAATCAGGCAGCTGAAGGAGGAGTGCTGAGAGCTGAATTTAATGCAGCTATCATCAGGGTCATCCACAAAGCGGCAGAGAGCCTCATCAGTGCGGCAGCCACAGGCCAACCTCTTTAATTAATACTGATATCAAAATTCAGGCCAAGGTATTGGCCTGCAGATTAAAGAAAGTGATTTCAAAATGAATGCATGGTTCGCAGGTAGGCTTTATGCCAGGAAGATCAGCAAGGGACAACATGCTCCTTCTGCTACATGCAATTCGTCAGGAATGGGATGGGCCCGACCCTGCGATTGCCCCTTCACTAGATGTCGAGAAAGCATCATTTGATCGGGTGGCCTGGTGCTACATGTTCTGTAATTTGGAGAGATGTGGGTTGGGTAGGGAGTTCTTAAGTAAAGTGAGACTTTTACACGACAGTCCAAGCGCCAGAGTAAGTAGTGATGTGATAGGTTATTTATAACGCGCTTAATACCCAGAGGTTTCTAAGCGGGGACCCGGGGATCGAACCTGTGTTGCTCCGTGTCGTCTTGCTTCCAAGGTGAGCACGTTGCCCCTGAGCTATCCTCCCGAAACGGGCGCCATTAATCGGACTACTCCCACATTGGAAAGGAATCAGACAGGGCTGCCCCCTCTGTCCCCAGCTTTTCATCCATGCGCTGGAACCTCTCTGCATTGCCATAAGGCAGAATGATGAGATTAAAGGGATTGGTACACCGGTTGGGGCCCTGAAGGCATTTTTATATGCACATGATATTTTGTTGACATTGGCAAAAACGGACACTTCAATACCGGCTATATATGACCACACAGGACTTCTCGATTATCCAAGGCTATAAGGTCAACTGGGACAAGATGTTGGCCATGCCTCTTAATGACAAAACGCACAGACATTGTCTCAGTGGGGAACAGATGATTTGGGCGGATGCACACCTTAAGTACCTCTGGATATACCTGAGCAGAGATCTGGACGAAATAATCAGAAATACTTTGGGAAAGGCCTGGGACAAGATACAAGAAGTCTTTGTCAGGTGGTCAGCTCTAAACGTTTAGTCAATATGGTAGGGATAGCACGTCTGAATTATATTTTTTAAATGCTCCCCCTGAAAGTCCCTCCCCATATCATGAGGAAAATGATGAGTGGTGTCAAGTCCTTTGTGTGGGGAACTTGCGGCCAAGATTAAAAATTGAGAAACACTATGCACCTAAAAAGGTGGGCAGCCTGTGGCTACCCAATATAGAGTTGTACTATCTGGCCCATCAGATCCCTTAGATGGTCATTCTTTTTAGAGATCCCAGTAGCAGACCCCTCTGGGCATTATGGAAACAGACATTGATCTGGAAGTCAGGCTCTGCAATCCTTTTTGATGCAAATGCCTCCATGAGGAAATATCCTATGATAAAACTAGAAAAACAAATGAAGGTCATTCGCAGGTTTGAGCTAGACCACCAAGAGTATCTGTAAAAATGAGCTGCGAAGATCTAGACTGATGGTGAGCTAGCCCCAAAGTCATCAAATGAAGGCTACAGAAACGGTGATTAGCCACTATAAACCTGAGCTCGGATTATGTGTTCTTTAACATTCAGAAAGGTATATAAATTAACAACATCTCTCCAAGACTAATGACTCATCAAATTCCAGATCATATCTGAGTAAAAATGATTTATTAATTGATGGCTAAAACTTAGCCCACACAAAACAGCCAACACGTGTTCCGCCCAATGAAGGTCCTCTTCAGGTCTGTAAACAAATCATGCATACAAAGGTTTGTGCATTTCAAAATGAGGTGATCAAAACCATGAGCAAAAAACCCAGTCCAAGCCACCAAAGAAATTAATATACATCCATCATAAATTGCCAAGTGACCAGCAAAACAATAATTAGACCAATGAATAAGAATAATAACACAAAGCAGAAATATGACATGTGCAACGATAAAGAGACGATCATGTATACATACAAAGATTGCTTTAAATGAAAAGGTAAAATAACAAAAGGCAGGTTATCCATTTTCAAAAATCCTAGGTCTGCCATGGCAATTTCTGATGGATATATATTTATTTCATTGGTGGTTTGGCTTGGGTTTTTTGCTTATGGTTTGGAAGGACAACCACCGTAGGCACTTAAATATGTTGGCTGTGAAATTCGGTTTGGCAAATAAAGAGCAATGGAGGCACAGACAGTTGGCCATTGCCTCAAAGCAGCACGGAGGACACACCAGGTTAGCATCAAAGGTTCACCCATCACCAAGTTATTGCAGGCATGGAGTGCGGATAGGCACATGATTGGAGCAATATATGCCATAGATAGCAGGAGATGCCAGAGGAGTAGTTCACAGATCACACAGTCCACTACATACTGAATAGTTTTGACAGGCGTGTTAGAGAAACGTGACTCAGGTGTACACACTTTAAGATCCTCCAGGGTTGGTGCTGGACGCCCTGTAAGCTCATGACAGCCACTCTAGCTAGAAATGACAACTGCTAAAGGTGTCAGTCTGTTGGGGGAAACCTGTTGCACATCTTGTGGTTCTGCCTCAAACTCAAGAGCTTTTGGTTTTGTGTCATAATGAAAGTCCAGGAAACACTGGGAAGGAACCTCACTGTGGACCCTAAACTCTACCTCCTATATGACCTGTTGGAGCTGGAACATCTCACAGACCTAGAGGATAAATGGGTGAATGCTGCCTAACTAAGCAACTGATTCTAAGATTGTGGAGGTGGACAGCCTTACAGCAGAGGCGCGAGACTCAGAAATGGTTATGACCGCAAGGTATGAGCAGTTCATTTACAGGACCTTAGCTAGGTAGGACGACTTCATGACAACTTGAGGTTTCTTCCTACGACTTACCTAGGGCTGATACCCAGCAGGTGAGGAGGGTTTTTAATGTTCTGTGGAACCAGAGCTGCAAGGTTTGCGCCGCAGGAGAACACCCATCTTCCTTCTGGTGCGGCTGCTGCCGTTCCCGAGGAGCCCTGCCTCCTCCCACCTGCAATCCATAAAGGCTCCTGAAATCCCCCGTGAGGGCAAAGCAAGGGGCAAAATTTGGTCACGATCAAACTGGTGAGGGGAGTCCCGCCCATAGGAGTGCCATTGAAGTATTGCTTTATCTGAACTCTTCACTATAAAGAACCCAATTTTAACCCTGATTGAAGCAGTCGGGAAGGGCGTGGCCAGGGGTGGTCCTTGGGCTAATCAAGAGAGTGGAATAAGGGCAACTAACACATTGCTGATACCTCGTTAAACTCTAACCGCAAACTGTTCTGTTAATATCAGTGCATCACAGGGCAGAGGGTAACGTAGTAGCCGGAATCAAGCTAGTTCCAATATCGTATGCACCCAAGAGGTTAAAGCAAAGGACTTGAGTGGTTGTGTTCCCAACAGGAGTATATCGCACTGTGCCTCCCCTAAATGTAAGCTGAATGCAGGTAGGGTGCCCAGGGATAATGTTAACTCTGGGAAGCAGTACACCGGAAGAATCCACCCACCGCAACTGTCAAACCAAGCAGTGCACTGGCATCTTGGAGAATTGTGTCAATATTTGTACATAAGGTCCCTAAACGGACCCCCAATCAATACGAATCTGGGTACATGTTATTAAATAAATGTTTACACTGCTTGCAGAAAGGGAGGGGATGTTTGTTTGTACCTAGGGACCGATTCATAAATTGCACTAGGATCTGCCAACAGTGTGGAAATGCCCTTGACTGCATTAAAATTGATTTTGGGGATTCAGGCACCGCCCGGAATATATTGTCCTTTCATGGAAGATGTCCGTCAAAGACATATACCAAAATAGAACTCAGTGCTCACCCGTTGGGAAATGTGTGACGGCAGCCAGTGCTCACAGGAGCAAATGTTGTCCCATTCGGCAGAAGGGTGCTGGTTGGTTACCCCTGCCCCATATTTTCATAATTAAAGGGACATTAATGTAAATTGCTCCAAGCGACCTGATTCGGCCCCACACCTCTGCAGGCCCTCTCCTCTTGCTTTAAATGGAAGGGAGGTGTGCCGCGAGGCAAATCCGCAGAGCGAAGGCAGAGAGAAAAGGCCCAGCTCCCTCTCAGCAGCTCTCCGCTTCTCGACGTTGCAAAACAGCTTTCCACGCACGTTCCTGCAAGGTAAGAGTCCCACCTCAGGCACGGCCAGATTCCCAGTTGAAAAACATGGCTCTGCAACAGCTATAACCTGCACCCATGCCCCATGCGGTGCGAGGAACTCGCGACTCGGCTCGCGCACCTTACCGACCCCTCCCCTCTCCTACACACCCATCCCTTACTACTGTAACTTACGGTTGGGAGGCAGACTCTCTCACTCCTTCTGCCTCATCCAGGGTCAAGGATGCTCCAATCCGGGGGCCCAGCCTCCAGCCGCCCATACTCTCATGAATGTCCCACAAGCCTCAGATCCACTTCCCCCTACCTCTGAGGCCAGCCCTGTCCACCGGCCCGCCCCTCAGTCCCCCGACCTGCAAACTGCCACCCCTCATGCACCCCCTGCACCAACCTGCTCCTTTTTACGTGCTCTGTTGAACTGCGCGCCTGTGAGCGCGACCAGTCATCGTTACCCTTAAGACTTCCGAACTCCTCCTACCAAGATCACCACACCGGAGGAGCTATGAAAGAGTCTCCATTCAGTTGTCTTCCTCCGTCTCGCCGTCTCCATCTCACAAACACTCTGGACAGACCAAGACCAGTAATGCTGCTACTAAGTGTACCTTTCCCGTGGAAGTTGAGCATGACATGAGCATTTGTAACAACCATACCGCATGTACAGGCGCCTCGCCTATCTTCAATTCCAACTCTGTCACAACCAAAGCTCTATTTGCATCTGTTGTCTTTACGGGCACCGCGCCTTTGTCCCCTGATGCTATCACTGTGCCACCACCAGTGCTTCATGCTGTGCACGTGCCTGCTGCTAACTTATGTGCCCCTTATGTTATCACTGTGCCACCACCTGTGCTTCATGCTGTGCAAGCGCCTGCTGCTAACTTAAGTGCCCCTGATGTTAACACTGTGCCACCACCTGTGCTCCATGATGTGCACTCGCCTGCTGCTAACTTATGTGCCCCTGATGTTATCATTGTGCCACCACCTGTGCTTCATGCTGTGCACGTGCCTGCTGCTAACTTATGTACTTCTGATGTTATCACTGTGCCACTACCTGTGCTTCATGCTGTGCACGCGCCTAGTACCAAGCTCTGTGCCCCCTCTGCATGCCCCTTGCCTCTGCCCAAGTCTGCCAAATCTACTCTCTGCCTAATGCTACCCTTAAGTTTGCCTTTGTCAGTGCCCGCTCAGTACCAGCACATGCCCTAGATGTCCATGACCTTATCATTAAGGACAGCATTGACCTCCTCATGATCACTGAAACTTGTCTCAATGACACATCTGGCCCAGCCCTCACCCTCGCGGTCCCAGAAGGGTACACCAATTTTAGACTAGACCGTCCCCTTCACAGAGGGGGTGGAGTTGTCTTAATTGCCAAAGATTCCCTCTCTATTAGGAAGATTGAAGGGGAGCTCGGTAACAATTGTGATGATCTTCTACTCAAAATGAACCTCTCTCCCAACTGTACCATTGCCATGCATATAGTCTACAGACCCATGGGTCTGAGCACTGAATTCCATGAGGCCTTCCTGCATGCTCTCTCAGATAATTTGAAAAAAAACTTCTAGTTCTGCTCCTAGGTGATCTTAATCTTGGACTCCATGACTCAAAGGACACCCAGGTCACTGCCAAGGACAAAGCCCTATCCACACTTGGGTTCACTCAAATCAACTCACAGCCTACCCACCTCAAAGGTCTCACACTCGACTGGGTTAATCACCACAACTGTTCTGTTCATCTCACCAGTAACCCCTATCCCATGGTCTGACCACCACTGCCTGCAATTTGACCTCAACACTCCTAAAGGGCCTCCAGCTCCTGTGATCCCACTACCTGCGACACTAACTAGAAGCTTGCGTCAACTCACTGCAGAAAAGGTCTCGCCCTTCCTGAAAGTGCCCACCTTGCAGCCCCCTTTCCAGGAGGACCCTGACGCCCTCGCCACTGCATTTAAACTCGCCCTTACCCAAGCCGTAGACGCTATCGCTCCTCTAACCCTAAGGAAAGCGAAGAAAGCTAAACATTCTAATACCTGGTTCTCTCAAGAGCTGCTGGAACTACGCTCTAAGAAGAGGCTTGCGCTCTCAGTCTGGAAAGCAAACCCAAACAAGGTTTCCAAAAGGGCTTTTAAAGCCATATCCAGAGAATACAAATCAGGGATCATTAAGGCTAAAGCGGTGTCGTTTAATACGAGGATAGCTAACGCCAAATCAGGGACAAAATACATTTTCACCATCTTTAGGGAGGATGAAGGATGAAAAGTGGTGTAATAACATTCAATCGGCCATGCTCGACATATTGAATACCCTGCAATCTAAAATTTTAGCCCATCAAAAGGCGCTTACTCGCCTGATAAATGACCTATATTACATCCCACCCATGGCCACGCAAACTAATTCACCCACTCCTTTTGGGTTTAAGGAAATTAGTGAAATTGAAGTCACTGCCCTCCTCAAATCCATCAAACCCTCAATTGCAAAGGTGATGTTTGTCCGGCACAGTTTATTAAAGATTGTGTCTCTACCCTTGTCCCTTTTCTAACAGCATTCATTAACGCTTCATTCCAGTCTGGCCATGTTCCAACTGGCCTTAAGGAAGCATGGGTTCGTCCGCTCCTTAAGAAACCCTCCATTGACCCATTGGTCCCAGGGAACTATAGGCCCATCACCACTGTCCCTTTCCTTCTGAAAATTCTGGACAAAGCAGCCTACCTGCAAGTCCAAAAATACCTTGAGGACAATTGACTTCTGGTCCTTCGGCAGTCTGGCTTTCGCCCACGACATGGCACCGAAACAGCTCTCCATGGCCTGAAAAATCAGATGGATGACCTTGGAAACGCAGGCAAACCAGCGCCCCTTCTATTCCTTGATTTATCAGTGGCATATGATTTGGTTGGCCACAACACCCTATGTCACCATCTCTCCAAAGCTGTCAGAATCGGACAGTTCTAAACCTTGCGAACTTCCCAAGTTTGAGTTGAACACGTCAGATTCCCTTCCGTTACCCAACTCCTCCTCACCTGAATTCTCTTCTGGGATGTCCTCGAAGTCCAAAGATCTCCTTTTCCAATATTCCTTCTCTCTTTTCTTTTTTTTATGTAGCTTATGTCCCTCCCGAGGGGAAGCCACCATGAAGGCTTACCTACAAGCCACACCGTGACTCCTGCCCGGAAAGGACAGTACTGGGGAAAAAGCCAAACGTGGCACAAAAAACCCGAGAGCAGAGCGATCTATAGTTGATCTCCGGTGTGCAAATGGGCTCTGAGTATGAAAAGGAATCCAATGTGGAAGGAAGCCTTGCGCCGAGAGGTGAAAGGCAAAACAAATCCCAGGAGCAGCAGATACAACGTAAGTAGAAAGAAAAATGCAGGCAGGGGAAAACAAGGACAAAGAGCCACAACAACTCAGCAGCGGAGACGAGAAAGGGGGACAAGCATAGGAGACCAGACGCTCGGGCAGCAAACAGACAGAGGAAAACAAAAGTAAACTGAGGGAGAAATGACAAGGAAATATCGAAAACAGTGGAAAAAGAACATAGCACCAGGAGCGGAGTAAGAAGCAGGAAGAGAGAGCGTACAGCAACAAGGGCCGGAACGGAAGTCCAGGCACGGAAGAACGGCGCAACGTGGAAATGGAAGGTACGGCTAATAAGCCGTTCTACCGCAGCGTGCAACAACTAGACCGTCAACACAAGAAGTAACGTGACGGACTCCGCACGTTCCTCTGCGGGGCCAAATGCGCCATGAACCTAGGCAGCGCATGACAAAAACTGCCAACTTCTCCCCTAAGGCTTGTGCTTGGATCACATCGTTCCTGCAAGATAGGGCCATGAAAGTCTTCTTCGACTCAGCCTGTGCCACCCCCAGTCACATTAAATGCAGAGTCCCTCAAGGGTCTTGCATTGCACCCACCCTTTATAACCTGTTCACCAGGCCCCTGTTCAACTTTCTGGATGCCATGGGCTCATCCCCCTCTTGGGTGACTACAAGGCTGACAGTAACACCCTCAACTCCATTTACTCCAAGATCCAATCCTGGATGGCAGAAAATTGGTTATGCCTCAACAGTGAAAAAACTGAACTTCTGCTGATTGGGTCGCCCACCAAGGTGGGTAACTTGGATAATCAATACTGCTCCTTCACCATTGATAACATCCCTATTGCTGTGTCCCAAACTATCAAAACCTTGGGCATCTACCTTGACTCTGACCTGACTATGAATAGACAAGTCAGCGCCATTGCCTCCTCTTCGGCTTACTTCTCCAAATTACTTAATGCAGCTAGACCCTTCCTGTCCTTACGCAATTGCCTTACTATTGCTAGGGCAATCATTGGATCAAGATTGGACTACTGCAATGCACTCCTTGTAGGGACCTCCGTCAAAATCATTGCCAAACTTCAGGTGGTCTAAAACAATGCCCTCAGGGCTGCTACTGGGATCTCCAGGAAGGACCACATTTCCAAAGTAAGGAGGCAGGTGCACTGGCTTCCTGTCAAAGTGAGAATTGTTTTCAAAACTCTCTCACTCGAGCATAAATGCCTCCATGACCTAGCACCCCCTTAACTGGCTCTACGAATTGAGAAACTCTCCTCATCTAGGCCTGCGAGGAAGGCCTACACCAACTTGATCTCCACTCCCAAGACCAGTAGAGTGCAGGCAGGCGGCACTAGCTTCCCCACTATGGTTACCTCATACTGGAATGCTCTTCCCATGCACCTCAGGATGATTGACTCCCATCTGGCCTTCCGCAAAGCCATTAAAAACAGTCTATTTGTTTGACTCGATAACATGTGTTCCATGCAATCATTGTTTCTATGCCTGTTTAAGCTTGCTTCTCTCCCCTGCATCATTGCTGTAACTTGTCGTGTAACCAAGAAAGTATCTTATTGTAACATCAATTAAGCCTTCGTACATTTTCATGTAAAAGCGCCTCGATGCCTTTGGGCTGTAGCGCGCTCTAAAAAATACAAATAAATAAATAAATAAATTGGCGTCTGTGCTTTGGACTCATGTTGAGAGGTTTTTGCAATGATTCAAGTCCCCAGTGAGACACATTTTGACCATAGGGTTATTGTATTTCATTTAATTGAATTAATGAAATTGTGATTATTTTTACGTTGAGTGATGTTTTATATTAGTTGTGGAAAACTTTTATGGCTTAACGCTGAATAAAGTTATGATTGACTGACTGGCAAAGCAGTTTATTTATTTAGGCATTTATTTCAGCACCCAAACCCATGAGGCATTAGGCGCTAGTTACAGAAAGTGCATGGTATATTAGTGTAAGAATACGCGTATGGTTACACACATAAAATGGTGGTTGTACACAGACTGGCAAATCCTCACCTCATGTTACAGGGGGCTACATCAGGTGGCACATGAGTGAAATAGGTATAATTATACAGACGGATAGAGCCTCACCTCATGTTACAGTGGGATACATCAGGTGGCATATGAGTCAAATTGGTATGGTCAGGCATACTGGCAGAGTCACACCTCAAGGAGTGAAGGGCAACATCAATAAGGAATCAGGCTGTCGCACAGTAAGGATTGTGCAGGTGAGTTACCAGTAGCCAGTGAGCGTACAGGGAAGGTCTCACCCACGTGAGGTGCACTCTAAAGGCGCTCTAGAGCACAAAACGAAAATGACAGCACGAATGTAGAAACACCTAGATTCGATTTTTAAGCAAGGCACACTGCAGCAGTGATTTGATGGGGGGCAGAGGGTAAGCCAGAGTAACTCAAGTAGCAGCCATTAAGTAAACGGACCAGCAGGACGGAGATCTGACCTGCCTTACCTTACAGAAGCGAGGTATAACGGCAAAGCGCCATCTCAGGAGGCTGGCCAGTGATTATGCAGGAGCCACGGAGAGACCAGGTAAAAAGGAACATAGAGGCAGGCCGAGCCGCCGGCAGCCCCGGACAGTCCCAGACAGGCAGTGTGCCTTAAATGGGGACCTTGGTTGGGGGACGCCGTCCCAACCTGCCGGCTAAGAAGAATGAAGTCCATTTCTGTGTCGATCCTCTAATCGGAGGGGCAGTCAATGGCCATAGATGCGGGCTCGGATGTTGGAGTGCTGCAGGCTGCACGATGAGGCAGGTCTCGGTGATAGGAGACATGCGATGGGGCCATCTTCAAAGGGAGCCTCTGCTCTGTTTAAATAAATTATGATGCAGGCATCAGCCTCTTCCTGTACGCTGCAGGAGGGGCTCGGACAGCCACACTCCTGATGTAGCTGGAGTTCAATGGACCTAGACAGGCAGTTAGAGGCTCACGGTGGAGGCGGGCATGGATGGGCGTCTACACAAGCTGCCCCTCCCCGTCCATAACACCTCTCCGTGAGATCTCTTTGAGCTCCCTTTATCAAGCCTTACCATCAACATTTATGCTCGAAGTGTCTGCCAGTACTTTTTCAAAGCATTCTTCTGAAAGTTCATGATTTCATTGGAGCTGTAAACATGCTACTGGTGTAATAAAATGTCTTAACCTTGCCTGCATCCAGTCACTCCATTTTTATAAGCACTATGTGTGTCCTTCATTGAAGTCCCGTTAAAAACAATCATTGGCAAAGCCAGCAGTGTTGGCTTGTGTATAAGCATTAGGCATTTGCCAGCACTGCTATTATATGATTCCTAGTCATTTCATCGAAACTGAAGCATCGAAATGCCACACCATCGAAACCAAAGCATTGTTTACCAATGCATCGAAAGGCTATCTATTACATCTAAAAGTGCTTTTCCATCGAAACCGGTCCATCGAAAATATAAATGGACTGGTTTCAATGGAAATGCACTTTTACATGTAAAAGATAGCATTTCAGTGATTAAAAAAAAAAAACAAATGTCACATGGAGCTGTCCAGTGCTGAAATTTCGGCACTGGCCAGCTCCTTGTAACGTTTTAATGTTTTTTTGGTATATTGGGGTGGGGGGTTGCCCCTCCAACCCCTACGCTCTCCCAACCCTAACTCTAACCCTAATGTAACCCTTAATCTAACCCTAGCCCCAACCCTAACCTTAATGTAACCCTTAATCTAACCCGAGCCCCAACCCTAACCCTAACCCTAATGTAGCTCTTAATCTAACCCTAGCCCCAACCCTAACACTAGCCCCAACCCTAACCCTAATGTAGCCCTTAATCTAACCCTAGCCCCAACCCTAACCCCTAACTCTAACCCCAGTTTCGATTGTACCATCAAATTAAAGTCAATGGAAAGGCATTTCAATGGAAATGCTTTTTGATGCTTATAATTTGATGTTATAGCATTCGATGGAATGGGTTTAGATGAATTGACTAGATACCTTATTATATGTGCAGGTACTTGCACCATTTTGCAGCTGCTAGCATTGATGGCCCATGACTATTGCTATGGCAGTGCCTGGCAAATGCCTTTCCCATGCCTACGCAAAAATCAAAATGGTTGGCATTGCCAATGCTTGTTCTAATCATGATTGGGCTATGTATTATGAAGCCAGGAAGAAGATTTTGCAATCATGCCAAAATTGGCTGAAAAATCATAAAACAACTTAAAATTCAGAGAACTGGGAAAATATGGTAATGATCTCGGGATCCAATGGTTCTAAAACATTCTGGCATTTAATAGGAAGGAAGGAAGGAAGGAAGGAAGGAAGGAAGGAAGGAAGGAAGGAAGGAAGGAAGGAAGGAAGGAAGGAAGGAAGGAAGGAAGGAAGGAAGGAAGGAAGGAAGGAGGGAGGGAGGGAGGGAGGGAGGGAGGGAAGGAGGGAGGCCACTGCTGTTGTTCCATATAAAGCATTTCTTCCTATGCGATTGAGTTTGGGCGTCAACGTTTATTAAGTGCTTCCGTTCATGGGACGGCAGGGGCAGGGAATGCAACCTTAATGACTTGATTGTATTTATGGTGATCCTCATGATTTTTATGTTTGTATTTTGTTCTGCAAAGGTATGAATACATTTGGAAGTTACTTTGGTTCCATCAGTATACATGATTTGGTTCACATCCAGAGGATATGTCGCTCTCCTGTATTGTAGTTATTCTACTCACGTCTATGGGCCTCATTACGAGTTTAGAGGTAAGTTACGGCCTTTACCGGCATGGAGCAAATACTGTGTCCATGTTGCTACAAGGCTGCTATTAGAGGCCGATTACGAGTACGCGGGCACGAGCTTTGCGCCATGCCGGTAACAACCTTACCGCCCTGCCGTTAAAGGGCGAAAAATCGCTCTTACCAGCATTGCGCGAAGCGTAGATAGCTCCACCACCATCCAAGCCATCGGCATTAGCTGCGACACCACACAAGAAGCCCAGGAGAATGGAGGGATCAAACCGGCCCTCAATATCAAGGGGAAGAGGGCAACCAATACTACCACGCAAGGGCAAGACAACCCGAGGACCTACAGCACCAATGTGCACTGCGGCCACAGCCACAGCACCCACACCAGCCACCAACACACAGGAGCCAGTGGCTGAAGGCACTGTATCGGCTGCCAGCAGTACTGTTGGGGAGACAGCTGCCACAGCAGCTGTGTCCGATCACGAGGCAGATAGTCTGACACATGCCACAACTACCACTACAGGCCCCCCGCAGTCACCACACCTCTCCCCTACCAGCATACACAACAGCAACAGCCATGAGCTGTCTCCTGGGGAGTCATGGCCATGTAGTTTCAGCCCCACGCCAAGCATGCATGAGGAACCAACCATGTCAGTAGCACCTCATACATCCATCAGTGTCTGGAATAGCCAAGAGGGGATCAGGGCAATCCAACAGCGGCAGGAGGAACTGATAGGGCTGTTGACACAGCACATCAACGAATGTGCCCGGGCAAGGGATGAAATAAGAGAATGTGCTTCATCCCTCAAATCTGCAATTGAGACCACCTCAAAAGACATATGTAGTGAATTGGCAGCTGTGAGGCAGGTCCTCACCCAAATGGTGGCAGCATTGGAGGCCATGCGTCCGGCACAGGTGGTAGAACAACCTGGGACATCCTCAAATGCCAGCTCCACTAAGTCCAGCCCCCTGCGTAGGTCTGGGCGGAACCTGCGCAGGTCAGACAGGGGTCCACCTGGTGCCGGAAGAGGAGAAGGGGTGTAGGTTCAGCCAGGCATTCTGATCTCATATAGACTCATGGTGTATGCAAGTGCACACCATGTGTGGGGAAGTTCGAGGGGGGAGGGGAAGGGGGGAGAGGGTGTGTGGGGGAGTTGAGGGGGGAGGGGGAGAGGGGGTGTGTGGGGGAGTTGAAGGGGGAGGGGGAGGGGGTAGAGGGTGTGTGGGGGACTTGAGGGGGGAGGGGGAAGGGGGAGAGGGTGTGTGGGGTGGAGGGCTTGTGCACTTGATATGTTATATTTCTTGAATACACCTGTTGTGAAATCAGAATTCACATGTGCGGACATTTCTTTTTGTGTATGTGTGCTTTATTGCTGAACAGTCTACAGTGTCCATGTCCCTGACACACCCAGTGCCCTGAGTCCCACCTCCATGCAGCCACAACCACCTCCATGTCACACTCCCCATCCATGTGTGCTAGAAACATTGGTTAATCAGAGTCTGACGCATGGCACCTCCCTCCTGTGCATTGCTGCCTCCCTGAAGTGCAGCCCCATCTCCACCCTCCTCATCCTCATCGTCAGGTGGTTGCAGTTCAGCGTCAGGGGGCAGAGGCACATTCCGTCTGATGCACATATTGGGCCTCAGTATGGCGGTAAGGCAACAACGGCGCCAGTATCGCTACCAGCACCATTGCTACCGTATCACCATACTAGGAGTTCTGCTCGCGGGTGCCCTTGCAGCCACCAGGTCTGACCTGGTGGCCGTACCAGCACCCACGAGCAGAACATGATGGTAGCACCGGTACCGTTATTAACGGTACCAGTGCTACTACCCTCCTCATTCCTATTGGGCCCTATGGGGCCGAATGGGGATGGGGAGTCCCTTATTACCGGCACCCGCGAATGGGCAATTACAGAGTCCACCAAACTCGGCATAACCCGGTAATTCACCATTCGTGAGTGCCGGAAAAAAAAGGGTACCGGCGGCAGCCTCGTAATGAGGCCCAGTGTGTTGTTTTGGCATGGGGACATGGCATCCTATTTTATGGGTTAAGTGCGTAGGCTGGAGAGGAGAGAGCTTTAACGCAATCAGCACTGAGAAGGAGTTGAAAGCTCTTTTTAATAGTCATGTCTGTGATATGGCGTAAAGATATGCAGTGACGTGGCACGTCACTGCGTGCCGGAACAAAAAAAAAGCCCCAAGCTCGCCCGCAATGCAGTCACGAGCGGGGACCAGTAAAGTCACCACTTTGTCATTGTCTTCACTTGCGCACCAAAGCACGGCGCGGCCTACCCACACACAGGCCCCTGCTGCGTGTTATCACAGTCACACTCAACAGATGGCGACAAAGCTATTCAGAGCGTGGACCCGCTGATTCTACCACCAGCTGGCCAGAACGTGGCGCCGGAAAACTCACACTCATGCAACCCTGCCGAGCCAGGAAAAATGTCACTGATCATGGTGTCCCGCCATTAAGAGCCCTGGGCCACCTTTGTTACCATGATTGTACACACTGAATGGAGGCATCCCCCCTCAATTTTTGGGATGCCTAATCCAATCATCAAATTCATGGCCGGCATTGTCATACTCTCCCCTGAGGCAGGGTGAGCGAGCATGCCATCCACCCAGCTCTGGACCACTTTTGGACACGGCTCTGCCTGCCAGAAGAGTGTTTGTGCGCTGCCCACACAGTGGTGTCACCTGTGGGCATCCACCTCTTAACCACCACTGGTAAAAGAGGGTTGCGGCTCCGTTGGAGTGGTCATGCGCCCACAAGCACAAGGGGCCAGAGGCACCAGTTGTCACTGGGTGGCCTTGAAATAGTGCCACTGTGTCTGGGGAAGATGATGGTACCGCCACCACATGGAAGAATATCCCACAAGCAAGGCTCCCTAGCCTCAATATGTGGATTCGACGTTGATGGAGCCCTGGCAAGCCTAGGCCCACGCTGAAATCTTTGGCGCAAATGCCTAGAAATGTATTTTGAAGCCATTGGCGAGCACAATGACATGGCTAAAAAGTCCATGCTGATATGCTCAGCAGGCCCTGCAGTACACAAATTGTTTAAGACATTGCGTCCGACAGATGTCTCATATGGAGTAGAGGTTGCAGCCCTGTCAGAGTACTTTGCACCAATGAGCAACACTGATTAAAATTCTTTTTAATGAGAACAGCTCTGCAAAAGAGTGACAAAAGTCTGGATGCACACCAAAGCCGACTGCGGCTGCTTGTGACTACCCAATTATGGACTAATTAAAAAGAGGAAGTAAGACTGCAAATAATAGGAGGATGTTATTTTGTAAAGCTGCATCGACAGATTCCCTGTGAGCCTGGAATCACGTTACCAAGAATTCTAGTGATAAGACGCTCCAACGAATAATCTGACGTCAGAGACTCCAGAATGGAGTCAGCATTAAAGTCTGTTAAGTTGGAGGAGGTATGCACAGTGGATAGATGCCCGACAAGGAACTCTGGTGGTAGAGGCACCTGGTGACAGAGAAAACAGCGGGTTAGCTCGACCCCAGCTCCATGCCTGCAATGCGGCTATGACCTTCCTCACAACAAAGACTGTCCTTGAAAAGGGTACACATGTACCAGGTGTGGCAATCAAAACCATTTCACACGAGTTTGCAGAGCACTGGAAATAGCTGCAGTATCACGAGGGAAGGAACGACCAAGAGGGCCAGCACAAAGCAAACCGCCGCAAAATGCAAATGTAACATCAGCAGAGGGAGTGAAAGATCAGCAACAGGGTGACGAGGAAGACAAGGGTGTCTTTTTCATTGCGGCAGTACTGAGCATCGGTGGAAAAAGCAAGCAACAGCCGAAGTGCTTGGTGAACATAATGAACACCACCATCCCTGTACTCCTGATAGCAGAAACCCATTATAAAGTACAACTTTTCACATTCAGAAGCAAGACTCCATTGCTTCTAGAGGGACCATTCATAACCCCGGTAAAGTACGAAGCCAACTCCATCAGAGCAGGTTTATTTTGTGTCCAAAGTAGGTGACCAGACCCTGTTATGATGGGCCGCTGCGGAGACCCTCAAGTTGATTCAATTGCGCACAGAGGCTTCATGGAAGACATGGAAGTACTGGTGAACCGCTTCAAGGAGGTGTTCACAGGCATCGTGTGTATGTCAGGAGAAGCCTTACACCTTCACATAGATGAAACAGTCCAACCTGTAGCACTAAAACACTGGCGAGTACCATTCCATCTATGTGAACGAGTTGAAAAAGAAATCCAAAACCTCATCAATCTAGACATCATCGAAAGAGTAGAAAGACCAATGGCTTGGGTATCCCCAATAGTCGTCACCCAGAAGCCAAAGCAACCAGACACTGTGTGTCACATCCTGTATTCGGTGTTGGTCCATTTGGAGTAGATGGAGACGGATCTGTATGATTCTCTGGTCTTCTCCCAAGATGGCTCTTGAAGTTCCATGCAATGTTGCAGCTTTCGTGCCTCCTTCAATCTCCTTCCTGTCTCTGCCCATGTCAGCCTCCAGCAGAGGATATGTGCAGCCACAACCAAGACTTCAGCGCGTCACTACTCCTTTAGCCTGCCGCTCTGTGAGTTTGTATTTTGTCCTTCTGCAGTCTCATCCCATGACTTTGCCTTGACTGACTTTCTCTTTCCTTTTCTGTGCACTTAGAGCCGAGCCGAGCACACGTCTCCATGCTCTCTTCCTCTGAACATTCTTTCCTCGCTCAAGGGTCCACCCGCTCCAGTATGTAAACATTTTGCCCCTAACTTTAGCCAAATTCCTCTTTCCGGGCACCCGGTATGTTGGAATCCTCTCACGTAGCTTTTCATACACCCGACACACAGACATATTCAATCTTATCTGTCTACCTTACCTTTCTGCAGCACGACAACTGACACTCGGGTCCTCCTCGTCATCTTCAGTTCTCCTAAAGCTGCTACACTGCTTCTGACCACCCGAAGCTGACAACAAGGCCAGAAAGAAGACGTACCTGATCGTCTGGGTTTTATTCCCCAGAGGGTTTCCCTGGTGCCCTTTTTCCATCCGTATCTTGACTAACCAGGAACAGGGGAGCAAGGTTTCCCAGGGGATGCTCAAGTTCCTCAGGCTGTTGAATCGGAAACAGGTTAGTGTCAGTAACCTTACTGCCACAAAGTTTGCCATATCCATACATTTATGATAGTGTGAGAATCTGTGTAGACGTGAAGCTGCCAAACAAGGCCATCAAGCGGGAGTTCCATAGAACGCTGACGATTGATGAAATAAAGGCGAATTTGGAAGGCACTACCTTCTTTTCCAAGCTGGATCCAAGAGCTGGATATCACCAACTTGTGCTCCACCAGGAAGGCAGATACATAACCACATTCACAACTCACATCGGCCTATTCCAATACAAAAGGCTTAATTATGGGATCTGGCCAGCTGCTGAAGTGTTTCGGGACACCATCCGAGGAGCCCTAGCCAGACTACAGGGGACATTGAATGTGAGTGATGACATCCTGGTCTTCGTGACATCAGAAAGTGAACATCTAGAACGCCTAGGAGCAGTACTGGAAAGAATACAGTCACTGGGGTTAACACTCCATTGTGAAAAATGTGAATTCCTGAGGAAGAGAATAGAGTTTTTTCGGTTCATATTCCAAGAAGGAGGAATATCAGCTGACCGAGACAAAGTAAGAGATGTACCCTAAACCAAGGCACCAGAAACCATCTCTTAAGTAAGAAGCTTCCTGTGTATGGTCACTTACTGTGGCCGATTCATAAGAGATCTGGCAACCCTATCAGAACCCCTGAGAAACCTCACAAACCAGTATACACTGTGGCAATGGACACCGCTAGAGCAGACGTCATTCACAGGCATCAAAACAGCTCTATCAGACGACTGCACATTGGTTTTCTTCGACCCTGGCAGAAGCACCGAAATTGTCGTTAGCGCCAGCCCGTTTGCACTAGGAGCCGTACTCACCCAGGTCGGCCAAGATGGAACTCTAAGGACCGTTGCCTATGCAAGTCGCGCTCTATCTCCAACTGAGCAGAGATATTATCAGATAGAGAGAGAGAGGCTCTGGCAGTGCTCTGGGGATGCCGCCATTTTTATATATATATATATATATATATATATATATATATATATATATATATATATATATATTACACAGCCACGGTAGTGGCTGTGTAGTTATGGTTAAGTTGCTGTTTCCATAGAAGCCCTTTTTGGGTGGCTTATAATTCCGCTCCCCCTGGACGAATCCTCACCAAACTTTGCAAAAAAAGTATATGGGTCAATCTGAATTTTTTGCAAAGTTTGGTGAGGTTTGGTCCAGTGGGGGCAAAGTTGTAGGGGGGGTCCCAAAACTTCTTTTTTCCCATCAACTGAATGGGGAAAAAACTTTGCTCATGCCTACAGCCCAAAGCGCTGGACGTATTTTCACCAAATTTGGACCAGGAGCAGCGGCTTGGTCCCGAAAGTGTGCCTTTTGCAAATTTGGTGAAAATCCATCCAGTAGTTTTTAAAAAAATAACCAAAAAGTAGGTCACAAAAAATTAGTGATATCTATGTTCGGTCCGCGGACACACTTCCCTGTTCGCTCCGCGGACAGTGTCCTGATTGGCCATTCGGCTTGCGTCATGTCCGCGGACATGCAACGTGTTCGCTGATTGGACGGTGAAGAGCGTGAAGTGCGTCAGATATTTGGAAACACCCGCTATCTTGGATTTGCGGACAGCACAGTGAAAATTGGTGGAAAAATACTATTTAGTAAAGTGTTTTGGTGTGTCAGACTGTTTGGGGAGGGTGGGGGAGTAAGAGATGGGTTATATGTTGCATTTATTTAGGTCGCAGACACCCCTGTTGTGTTCGTTCTGACTGCGGACAATACGGGAGTCCTGAAATGTTCGTAAATAAAGGAAATGGGGTGTCCTGAGGACACTAAGCCTGTCCGTATGGTTCGTAGGCAATTTGAAACTGTTCTAAGAACACATCAAGTGTACTGGGATGTTCGTAAATAAACAAAATGGGGGTGTTCTGAGGACGCTAGAACTGTCCGAATTGTTTGCAAGCTAGCTGAAACTGTTCTAAGAACACACGCTGTGTCCTGAAATGTTCGTAAATAAATGAAATGAGTGTGTCCTGAGGATGCTATGACTGTCCGTATTGTTCGCAGGCAAGTTGAAACTGTTCTAAGAATACAAACGATGTCCTGAAATGTTTGTAAATATACGGACGGTGTGTCCTGAGGACGCTGTCCGTATTGTTCGTAGGCAAGTTGAAATTGTTCTAAGAACATGTGTCCTAGGATGTTCGTAAATAAACGAAATAGGTGTGTCCTGAGGACGCTATGCCTGTCTGTACTGTTCGAAGGCAAGTTGAAACTGTTCTAAGAACACTCGTCATGTTCGCGGACATTAAAAGTGCCCATATGGCATAGTTAAAATGTTTGACTCTATGGGTGTGATATGCTGTGGTGGTTGTGGCCAGGGCATCGAGTCTTTGAAGCATGGCCGTATGGCCATGCACCCAAGACTCTATATCCTAGCCACAAACACCGCAGCATAGCACACCCATAGTGGCTTATCCTGTCTTGGGTGCACGGACAAGATCAAATTTATAAGCAGCAAAGTTATAAGCTATTATGGGTGTGGTATGCTGCGGTGGTTGTGGCCAGGGCCTAGAGTCTTGGGTGCATGGTCAAGACCAAATTTATAAACACTGAAGTTATAAGTCACTATGGGTGTGGTTTGCTGCGATGGTTATACTTATTATGATATACTTACTGTTTGGTTTAGTAACTGGAGTACATGTATTCCTTGTTAATTTCTGTGATAAAAGAAAAGATCATGTTAGTATTGGTATTTTGTAACGACTTATAACTTGGAATACTTGGAATAATCAACATTTTCTTTTTTTTACCCTTATATTTAGTAGATTACAAACCAGTGTAATGTGCAATTTGCTCAGTTTCTGTGTTTGTTGCTAAAATCATTGGGTCTGTGGGGAAAAAATCCATGTTGGATTAAAAAAAACACTTATTTTGTTATGCTACAGTCTATTTGTTTGTTTGTTTTCAGTGTTCACTTGTTGTTTCTGGCTAATGTTCTATATGTTGGCTTGTTGCAGATTTTTGGAGCAGTTAGATATCTGTTGACATATTGTAACTGTCTATTTTTTTGTTATAATGTAGTGGTATTGATTTATCTGTTTGGTTTTTGAAAATCTTGGGGCAGTTAAATACCAGTTGGCATATTGTAACTGTTTATTTTTTTATATAATTTAGTGGTATTCATTTATATGTTTAGTTGTTGTAGAATCTTGGGGCAGTTAGATACCTGTTGGCATATTCTAACTGTCTATTTTCTTTTATAATGAAGTGGTATTGATTTATCTGTTTGGTTATTTTAAAATCTTGGGGCAGTTAGATACTAGTTGGCGTATTCTAACTGTCAATATTATGATATAATTTAGTGGTATTCATTTATCTGTTTAGTTGTTGTAGAATCTTGGGGCAGTTAGGTAGCTGTTAGCATATTTTAACAGTTTATAGTTTTTTAATAGAAGTTTTGTTACTGTTTAAGTACAGTTTAGAGTAATGGTACTATCATTACATTCGAGCCATCCACATTTATTTTTTATATATGCAGTATAGTGACCTGCATTGGTTGTGGCTCCTGTGTGGTAGATTATACCTATTGTTGTGAAGGTTTTCTTACCAAGTGATACTTGACCATGTTTGAATCCAGTCAGCTTGCAGTTGTTTTTGGTACCATCTGCATTGTAACGAAGAAGCATTAGTATTACGTATTTACTATGTGTTTGTATTAGTAAGGTGGAGTGATTATCCGAATTGCAGGTAGTACATAATCTACCATGGTTTGCATTTTGTACAAGTTGCTGAAATGGAACGGATTCACAATTAGGTATTGATACATACACAAATCGCTCATTGGGGATTTGTTCTTGTGTCACATTGTTGCAGAGAGTGCATGCATGTTTCCACATGTATGAAATCTGGAAGATTTCATTTATAGGTATGTTTTTGTTTTCCAGTACTTGTAGTAAGTACATTAGAAATTCTTGTGGATCTTCCTGTGAGTTTATAGTGAATTTCACCATTCCAGCACAGTAGTCCAATTGTTGTCTTATTCCATAAACACTATACGTGTTGTCAGGATTGTTTGTTGCGTTTCTATGAAGTACTAACATTTGCAAACACAATTGGTCTGTACTGTGTAAGTAAATGTTGTCAACAATTGGTGGTAATTGAAATAGAATATTTATTGCTACATTTGCATAGCAATTTACACCAATTACGTTTGAAAGTTTAAATGGACCAGGTAGTTCTGTATCTGAGTTCTTTTTCTGTGAGTTTGTCTTCCTTTTTTGAAGAAGTACCTAGTTTACTTTCCCTAGTAGTTTCTTTTTGATGAAGTATTAGTTTTTTTTTACTCTCTTTGGAGGATTTGCAGTTATATCCTGTTGCATTTCTGTTTGATTTAGTTTTCTTTTAGAACATTTTACTTTTTGTAGAACAGGATATGTTTTTAGATGGGGGTGTATAGTGAACGAAGTCTATTGTATTCTAAAATGCAAGGAATATCAGCGTTTACTTTACTTGCATCAAAGTTGATTAGAAAATAGAAAGTGTACGTAAGCGTGATAGTGCTACGTAGCTCATGCCTTCTTTACAGACTGTGTTACCAATGTCTATCAATGCTTTGTCTAGGGTAAGACCATGTGATTTATGAATGGTGACTGCATATGCAAGAGTTAGAGAAAATTGTTCTCTGCGTACATACATGTCTTTGAAGAGAAGGAATCGAGCTGTTGAGAGTCCTATCCTGTTCACTTCTGAAAGTTTGTCAAAGAGAATATTGACAAACTGAATGTTGTTGTCACATGGGTATGTTTGAAAGCAAACAACTGTACCCAGTGCTCCATTAACTAGTCCTTGATCCACGTCAAGGTTACGTTTAAGCATTACTCTGCAATTTAAGGATAATTTTAATATTTTTTCCAATCCAGCTGCATTGGAGATAGAATTTTCTAAACTATTTAGTCTTGTTGTGGCTTGTTCACACATGGGTAGTGTCATACCATGTATGTCTAGTTTGTCTGTGGCGCTAATTTCAATTATTGGTTGCATTTCTTTTTTTAACATTGTTTCTTTGAATTTGAAACAGCTTGCAAGAGTTGGCATTAAGGCCATACAATTGACATTTTTGTGGGCTAATTGTTCCATAACATCCGTAGCACATGCATTATCGCCATAAAGTGCATGAATGTGCCGGGTTTTCAATATTGCTTGTGCTTCTTGAGATAGTATACCAACTCTAATACTTTTTAAGTTGTTGGCATAAGTGAGATCTGCAGATTGCCGCGTGTTTTCTCTGAATTCTCAGTATTGGAAATGTTGCCAAAGGTTGACATTTCCTATGCTGCCAACAGTTTTACAGCAGAATTTGTCTCCTAAGATTTTAAAAATAGGCTCACCTTTCACTGGTGTCAATTGAAGAAGATCTCCGAAAACAATAATGTGTTTTCCTCCAAAGAGCTCTTCGTAGTTTATTTTGAGTACTTCTTGTAATCTGAGGTGAATCAAAGCCAACATTAGGTTGGAGACCATGCTCACTTCATCTATTAGTAGCATTTTCATTTGTTTTAATACTCTGCGTAGTTCCATTGCAGCTTCTGTAGAAAGTTTGTAATACTCTAATTTGTTTTAGTGTTCTACTGGCAGGAGTAGCAATCGATGTAAAGTGACACCGCCTATATTGTAGGCAGCTAAACCTGTGGGGGCAGTGACAACAGCTGACAGTTTGTTGTTTGTCAATTGTTGAAGGAATTTACTGATGATTTTGATTAAGAATGTTTTGCCAGAAACAGCTTCAGCACTGACGTACAGTAGTATAGGTTTGTAATTTTGGCAGGTGCATTCTTTGTTTTCATGTTGTAAACCATGTGCAATTTCTTTTGTTACTTCTCGAAAAATGCTATGTTGCTCATTGTTTAGTTTTGATTGTAGTATAGTTAAGTCGTCTTTATCTTCATACTGACACATGGTGTTTTCTACTTCCGTCATAGATAATTCTGCCTCATTTGTTATTAGTGGCTCTCCCAGTGGTTCTTGGCTTCCAGTTACAGAAGGTTGACTACTGTCAGGAGTGTCCTTATCTAGTTGCGCCTGGAGTTCTTCTTCGTGTTGCTGTTCATTGTGCAACATTGTTTTGTACTGTGTAAAATTTCCATCGGTTATAGTGCTTTCATTTGCTTTGAAAGCGTCTTCGTAGGAGTCATAGTTATCTAGTATGTCTTCTTCTTTTCTCCATGGTTTAAAGAGTTGTAGCAGGGACATGTAATATAGTTCTTTATATTGAGGAATCTTTCATGACAATTTGATATGATTAATTAAATTTGGTTTATTGAGTTTTACTAAGCTGCCTTCACAATTTGATACTCTGTATCTACCTTTTTTTCATCGGGTTTTATATTATTTTTGTATGTGAAGTTTTGGACTATGTGGAATAGACACATGGTTTCTAAAGTGGTACTTCTGTTTGGGTAGAATGTGTCCAGCAAATTGTTTTTTAAAATGTCTTGGCTGTTGGGATCATGTTTAGCTATTGTTTCTATATCGTCGTATGATTTCAGAACTCTTTTTCTAGATTTAGCAGGACCAAGACTTAGCCATACTATATTTTCAGATTTTCAATACAAAGCAGTACCGGTTAAATGATCTGCTGCTTCATAGGAGCCACATTCTCTATGGGAGAGCATTTTTATGCCCAACTTCTATATTTTCTGAGACAGTTTTTTGTCTGATGACAGGTCATTCCAGAGGTCTTGGAGCTCTGTTTTTTTCTGCTTTGGTTAAGTGTGCTGTAACATATCGTGCAACTGCAGTGGAATTGTCTGCAATGTACTGCACATCTATGTTTGCATTCCATAAGTGGGCAATGATTGCATTGTAATCGTTGATATATTTTTCTTCTTCTGTTCTTCTTCTGTTCTTTTTATGTAATATGTATTCTTAGGTGATTTACCTTTAATACTATGTCTAACCGAAGACATGAAGTTGTTTACTTGACCTGTTTTTGTAACTGGTTTAGGGAAACCAAAGTGGCATTTGGTGTAGTATTTCCCTTTGTTTTTGTATTTGCGACAACAATATTTGCCACATTTGTGTCTTTGAAATTGTAAAATTTGTGCATGAAGATCACTATTTGTTGCTTCCGATGGAATTTCACAAGTGACATATTTTTCGATAAACTGTAACACAGTGGCATTATTGTCTTGACCAAATTTAGGAGCATCTTTAATCCATAAAAGCATGTGGATATGTGGTGCTCCTCTGGCTTGGCATTCTTTTCTCCAAAAGAAGTGTTGCACTTCTACGAGGGGAGGAACAGTTTTATTACAAATAAAGTGTAGCATAGCAATGAAGCGATGGTGAAAATATCTTGAAACATTAACAGGATCTAGAGAACAAAGTTAGTATATCTATGTTTGTTTTGTTTTTGTTTGATATGCGTAGGAAATCATGTAAATCTTCCCATGCATATTCTGCACAACTTAATGTAACAAACCAAGTGGGAGGGCCAAGGTTTCTTATCATACAACATACATCTCCATGACGTCGGAACCAGTACTCTTTAGTACCACGCATGTTTGCTAATAGATTTGTAATACTTGATTGTAAAACCTCATCACTCATGCACTTTTTGTAGTAATTGTGTAGCTGACATATTTTGAAAGTGGGTTCCTGATTTTAATGTGTGTGCAACTCCGTAACATAGAGTTGCTAGTTCACTTTCAAAGAGTAGGTGGAATATGTATTCCCAGATTTAGACAAAATGTGGATCTTCAGAATACATCTGTAGCGAGTGGTATGCTGATGCTGTTATTTGAATAGGTCTATCATCGTACCTTCCTCCTTTGCCAGTAGGAAAGAGTAGAGGAAAAGCACGTGCTTCTATACTTTTTTCCCATATGCTGATTGGTGATCCGTTTGTTTGTTGCATTTGGTACGTTTCTAGTGCATCTTCTATAGTGTCATTAGAGTGCAATGGATGAATTGTATAATGGTCTAAAGTATTGGATACTGTAGCAGGATCTAGAAGCTCAAATTGACCATCTTCTGGTGACTCTTGAATTATTTCAGTGGTTTCTTTCAAGTTTTCTTCAATATTAATTTCTTTGTAGTATTCATTATTGTCTTTTAGATATTGCAAGGCTTGTCTAACTTTATGTAAATCTACCAGTTGTTGCCAATTCTTTTTGTCTTTTGTAGGTACACCATTTACTAAGATAATTAAAGATTGCTCCATTGGACGTTGCACTCCCAGAGTGTGCACATTTTGTTTTAGATCTAATGGTAAATACACTACTTTTCCACAAATGCCTTTCACTAATTCAGAGGGAGGTAATTTTGCTGTTTTTGGTTGAAAGCATATTATTTCTTGAAAGGGGTGCACTGTTTGAATTATGATGCTCTCATATAAATTGAGTGGTTGTAGGGGTTTTGGTAGTGGAAATTATTCCAAATGATTTGTGATAGCACATGAAGGAGTTTGGTTGTTGTCAAGTTTTGTAGTGCAGTAACTACAAAGTATTAAGGGGTCAGTTATTTCGTATTTGTTTTCTGCTATAAGGTAGAGAGCTAATTCAAACCATTTAGAATCTTCATTGTCTTCTATTTTGTATGTTAGGTCTACAGTTTTTGTGTTACTTTTATAAAAAGTTCTGCGGCAACATACACACACATGGTTTGGTACTTCAGCAGATATACTTTTAAATATCAGTATTTCTTTTTTGTATGTGTGTAGTAGAAGGTTGCCATGCATAGAATTGTTGCTAATTTGTTTTAAAGCTATTTCATTCTGTAAGTGGCTTTCACTTCCAAAATATTTTTTCTGGATATAGTTGATTTCTTCAAGTAGGTCTTTTGCTGTACCATGTAGAAGAATATTATTTAAATTGGCTAGTGCTAAAGCAGGACTTTTAGCATAGTACAGTTTATAGACTAGATTTCTTATAGTTGAATGATGTGTTGATATCACTTTGATATGACGGAAGTTGGTTTTGCAAGTAGGTCCTGAAATTCAGGCCAATGAATGTCCTTGTAGTCCTGTGTACTTGCGCACTCGATAGGTATCCATATTTTGCAGTAGTTTCATTTTGATTTTGCCTTTCACATACTGATTGAGGAAGTGGCGTAAAGACTTGAAAGATTTTTTGGGAATGTTACACATTGACGTGCATGGCCATTTGTATACTAGATGTTCTGATTCAGTTGAATGGAGAGGTAATTCTAAGTTTTCTGGGGATATTTTTGTAAGCAGTATTTCTTGTTCCATTATGGTATTATTAACTTTTTCATAACCTCGTCCACTGCTATGTATGGCAATTGTATTGGTTTGCTTTTGTTTGTATGCTTCTTCATTAAAATATGGTTCTGTGCTTATAGTTTGACTCCACTCACCTGCACAGATATTTAAGAAGTTATTTGTGTTGACATTTCGTTTATTGAGAAGTCTTTTTTGTAATTTAGTCATTAGCTTTGTTAGTGGTTTCATTTTGTTTAACACTAAAGTAAATAACTTTCTTTTGAGAAGGATTGCACTGTCTATCAAAGCTTCTAAGATTGATTTCCTACGGTAGGTTTCAAGGGTTGTGCATGATTTCTCTCCTGTTTTTATAAGATTTTGAAGGACTCTGTGGTGGAATATTTTTGCTAAAATACTTTTTTTGGTATGCTTACTTGGCACTATATCAAGATTTATAGGAGCAGTTTTATCAGTAGTGGTAGCTGAATTCTTGTTAATTGTTTTCTGTTTCGTTTTACATTTTGATAGAGGAGGCAAAGTTTCTGTACTTGAAGCTTGTTTTGTTTCGCTAAATGACTGTATTAGCTGTTTTGTAAGAACTTCTTTTACAAATTCTGCTAGCGATGGATGCTTAATTTGGACACTTCTATTTTCATTTGCTCTACTTCTGCGTTGCTTTCTACGGACTTGATTTTTGGTAGGCATTCTTTAGGGTCTGTTGAAAAAAATAAAGAAGGTATGGGTTGGGGTGTTCTGCAATGTATGTGTGCTGTGCGCATGAGTGTCTGAGTATGATGATAAAGATGTATGTGATGGTGTGTGATTGTGCATTGGGCAACTACAACTAGTTGGGATGGGTATTCTTGAATGTATGTGCTACTAAACTGGGGTTCATATGACAGTAGAAAGTAAGCTAGTGGTGTGGAGAAGTACAAATAGTAAATCTAATGGTATACAATTAAAACAGTTGTTTGTTCTATAATATCAAAATTCTAGGGGCTGAGTTGTGTCATTTGTGCGCCGAAAAATGGGAATTTGTGTGCCATTCTGCCTGTAAATCTCTGTTTAACAAATGGGGATTTGTGGACAGAATGGTGCACAATCTCTGTTTTTAGGCGCAGAAATAGCATGAATTAACCTTATTGTATGTTTGAATAATAGTACAAATATTATGGTGGTATTTAACTTACTTTTTTTGTGGAATGAGCAGGTTTCTTCTTAGTTGTTGTTTGTACTTCAAATTCTGCTGTTGCTTTTCAGGAGAGTGTTCTTCACTGCAATTGTAAAGGAAACAAATTAGTAATTTTGTTTGTATATAGCACTGATGTCAATTTAGACATTGATGTTTATGTTTTTGTACAAGTATTGTTGTTTGATATTTGAACATAGTGTGTGCATGCAATTTTGTTTGACTATGTGAACTCTTTATATTTTACTTTAAATATGTTAGTTCAACATGCTTTGCAAATGTGTGGGTAAAAAGAAATTAAATAGCAGATAGGTTTGGAAGTGACAGTTGATTATAGGAGATGGGAAAAATGACAGTAAGTTCATTTTATAGGTTATACAAGCTAAAAGTCTGTTAATCTGTTTATATGAATGTATAAGAATTGTACATGTACTATACAGAAAATATGCATACCTGTAGTTTGTGTTCATGCATATGGATATGCATGCAGCTGCAAGTAGAAATCTTGGAGACTTGTACAGTATTTCTTATAGAAGGTGCTTTCCAATGATATGACACTTGTACTCAGAGTGATTAACAGTACATTTGAAGTGCTGATCTATGATGATGCAGTTAGATGTAGAGGTCTTGGATGTGATTGATGGATGGTCGTGTGACTGCTTAGCTATATCCAATGAGGGAATGAAACAGAAAGAGAAATAGAAATGGTAGAAGGACTGTCCATGTTACGATATGTCCGCGGACATGGTGGTAGTCCGCGGACATCGTGTGTTACATCCGGGGATTTTGGGGTGGGGAGGCATGCACATGAGAATGAGCAGAGCAAGGGATTGGTCAGTAAAGTTTAGTGGGTGTGTTGTGCAGGAGAGAGTTTCTCTGATACTCTTTTTCCTGAGAGAAAAACAGATAGCTATGGCTGTGTGTTTCAGAAAACACATTGTTTGGATTTTGGGAGACTCGTGGATACATTGGTTGAAGGTGCATGCAGAAAGCTGTGGAGTAGCTGTAGATCTTGGATTCCCACATGTGGAAGTGCACTGGCATGGAGTATGTGGAATTAAGTGGTTGGACTTGCTACCTCTCTGTGCTACTTTGGAGACAGAGCATCATCCAGACATAATTGTAATTCGTTGTGGAGGGAACAGTTTAGGACATGTGTCTGGAATTTCTTTGCAATTTGCAATGAAAGAAGGACTTGGGAAGGTCATGGACATGTTTCCAAATTCTTAAGTAATTTTTTCACGGCTTGCGCAGAGACAAATATGGCTGCGTTCTTCTTCATTTGGTCCTCAAATGGAGAAAGCAAGGTGCAATGTCAATAATGCTGTTTGTGCTTTTCTAAGAGATGTTGGCATGTCCTCTTTTCACAATGAAAATATTATGTTTCGTAGCACATACATTTTTCGCAGAGATGGAGTCCATCTTACTTATGCTGGCAATTAAATTTTTCTGAGAAATGTACAAAATGCATTGCGACCTTTTTTGGAATTACAGCACCCATTTTGTAGTAGGTGTTGAGCATTTCAAGTTTTTCAAACACAAACAAACACCACAAAAAGGCTCTTTTCAGAGCCACCACTTCCTCCCAGACAAAACTGCAATGATTATGATAGGGCAGCACCCCAAAATTTTAGATGTTCGCGGACTGTCCGCAGACTTCTAAAAAATACAAAAGGCCCTACTTCATTTATTTTCACTTCTATTTTTAAACTGTGAAAGGCGGCTCTGAAAAGAGCCTTTTTCTTTTTGATTTTTGTTTTTTATATTTTGTTTTGGTTTTTTACACACGACACACTAGGAGATGAGGGAAAAGGAGGGTAAGGGGGGACACCAACCACGGGGATAAGAAAGGGTGGGTGGAGAGAGGAAGATGCAGAGTGGGCCTTACTTAGGTAGTGAGCAGGTCTTCTCGTGCTCTGAGACCAGATTCAGGAAAACACTTCGAAGTCTCTCCCCCCTGCAGAGTACTGCGCCACAGTACATACACACAACTGTGACCCTCGAAAGGTAAAGGTCATCAGCATTGTGAATGGCCTGTGAGGCAGCTGGGGGAATACGCGGTCCCACAGGAGTGTTCCTTGTGGTGACAGGATCGGAAACAGAGGATGTAGTAGAGGAAGTCAAACTACTACGCTCCCCGCAAGGTACCACCTTGCGAACGGCCCCCGCGTGGACCGACTTAAGGTGTCGCTTCATAGTAGCTGTTCCAAAGCTGTATGAACCAGGCCTCCCGCGACTCAGTACCATTTTGCACTGGTTGCAAGTGACTTGGTTCGCACGCACCTTAGGTACGTTACCATGAATGGTAAATAACTGCCACACCCAAGACTCACGGCGAGTGCTGGTAGTAGGGACTTCCACTACCTCATTCTCGTCATCCTCTTCATCCTCCTCTGCATCCTCACTCCTGTTCCCCTCTTCAGGCCCTTGGGGAGGTGGTGGTGGTGGAGGGGGTGGGGGTGGTGTTGAGGCAGATGTAGCACCAGGTGGCAGTAGTGCAGCCATGGATGTCATCAGGTTTCAGAACTAAATCTGGAAAACTGGCAGCAGAAAGGCACTGTGTTCTGTAAGATAGCCAGAAACACAATGAGGATGAGCTCTGGGGTGTGGCCTTTTATATGGGTGCTTGTGAGCAGTTCGCGGACACCCGCGCTGTCCGCGGACAGACCGAACACCAAAAAAAGGTTCAAAAAGTCCCAAAAAGTATGTAGAAACTCAGGATTACTGTCTGGGGCTTGTGCGATGGTGATTTATTATTGAAAAATATTGGGGATTACCTGAAAAGTTAGTTTTAAATTGTTCTGGGACACAAACAGTGTCCGCAGTCAGAACACACGCTCAGCGTGGGCGCGGTCACATGATAGGTTCGCAAACATGTCCGCAGGACGCCAAATGCACATGAACTGTTTTGCGCATGCGCGTTGGTGTTCTACGGACACTGTTCGGGTCCTGAAACTAATTAAAAGTGCGACACAAGCGAAACGAACAGTTACGAACAGGCGTTTGTTCTTAGAACAGTTTCAATCTGCTTGCGAACAATATGGACAGGCATAGCGTCCTCGGGACACCCCCATTTTGTTTATTTACGAACATGTCAGGACACTGCGTGTGTTCTTAGAATAGTTTCAACTCGCTTGCGAACAATACGGACAGCGTCCTCAGGACACCCCAAGATTGATTATTTACGAACATTTCAGGATATTGCTTGTGTTCTTAGAACAGTTTCAACTTGCCTGCGAACAATACGGACAGCATCCTCAGGACACCCCCATTTTATTTATTTACGAACATTCCAGAACACTTGATGTGTTCTTAGAACAGTTTCAACCTGCCTACGAACAGCACGGACAGTCTAGCATCCTCAGGACACCCCCATTTTGTTTATTTGCGAACTTTTCAGGACACCGCGTGTGTTAGTTTGATTACGGACATCTCGGACACCGAATGTGTTCTTAGAACAGATTGGACTTGTTTGCGAACATTACAGACAGGCATAATGTTCTTAGAACATCTCCATTTTGGTTAATAGCGGATATCCCGGACATCTCGTGTGTTCTCAGAACAGTTTCAACTTGCTAGCGAACAGTACGGACAGGTATAGTGTTCTTAGGACACCTCCATTTTCGTTTCTTTGCCGACATTCCGGACACCTATGCTGTCTGCGGACATCTGAACTGCTTTAAAAAAAAAAAAAATGAATTAGGACACAATATAATAATTTTACTTTATTAGATTATTATATGTGGATGTTACATTTATGACAGAGTAGGTGAAGCAGAAACTGAGACAAACACAGGAGAATTGGGGGTTTCAAGAGGATTCATATGAGGTGAAGAAGGGATGAAGTCTCATCAAAATGTTTTGGTTCATGGAGAGGGTTTGGGGATAATTGACTGGGATATGGTGAGAGGGGACAGGTACTTGTGGGACAATGGTATCTACTTTTTTGTTTCAAGATATCCTCCACAAAGTTTTTTAAATTGTTGAAATTTGCCATGAGTAGGTCAATTTTTTCTTCCATGTGCTGGAGAGTCTTATCCAATATCTCTTTTTGTTTACTATTTTCAATGTTTGTATGGTCTTTACAAAAAAGAAATGTATATGTTAAATGAATGTAAAATAATATTTATTAATTGGTTTATATAGAAAAGTGTCTACCATTAGGTTCACTATCTTCAGACATTTCTTCACGTGGGAAATGCTCCTCTAGTCACTCCAGAGTACTAGACATTTCTGTGAGAAAAGAAAATATCACTTTTTTGTATCTAATAAAGAAAGTTTAGAAATATATGAGTAAAATGCAGTACACTTACTAGCATCTGGTAAGGTGTGTTCTTACTGGTTTGTAGATCTGCTGTTGCTCTTAGTTGTGGAGTTTCTGTGAAGTAATCATGTTGGAAGCCTATCTTTCTTCTTTTGGTATATTCCATTTTAGAACATATTGTATTTAAATGAATGGTTAATGTGTTATATATATGGGTTACACTTCTTATTTATTATTACATATAATGTGTATGTGTGCTGGTTTGTGAATTTGTACAATGTTCATATGTTATGGTATAATAATTAAACATACCCCGCAGACTTTTTGGGTAGTGTTCCTGTTGTCCGCATATGTCCGCGGACATTAGAAGAGTTCGCGGACATCAAATTCAGTAGAGGGGGTTCAGTATATTCCATGTTACATGTACATAAAGTCAGAGATATTATTGTTAAGTTGTGCTACTAAAAGCCTATGAAATTCAGTAAAATACCTCTGTTAAAGGGACGTTATGGTTAAGTTGTGCTAGTAAAAACCTATGAAATTCAGTAAAAAAAACATTGTTAAAGGGACGTTATGGTTAAGTTGCGCTACTAAAAACCTATGAAATTCAGTAAAAAAACTTTGTTAAAGGGACGTTATGGTTAACTTGCGCTACTAAAAACCTATGAAATTCAGTAAAAAAACTTTGTTAAACGGATGTTATGGTTCCAAGTAAAACCAAAAAACCCCTGAAATTCACCAGTTATGGTAAGCTAAGCAACCATAACTCGTGCCACCATGGTGCACTGCTAAGACTAACACCCAGGACATCAAAGATGACATCACACATGTCATTGATGACATCACTGATGTCTGGCTGACTCTTTTTTCCTTTACTGACATATCTAGGACAGTAACAGTTAGGAACTAAAAATTCAAAAAGTACTATATTTGTACACTTGTACTTCAAAAATGTTCTTACAGTAATTCACTTAGGGTCCACTCAAAGCATATGAAACATATACAAAGGGGAAAACACAGACTTGGAAGAAAGCAATGCTTTCTATGTATGAAGATGATTAGTAAGATTATCAACACTGTCTTATAGTTCTGTTGTTTTTTTATTACTGTACTTTACCTGGATGTGGTTATATTTGTACACATTGCACGTACAGTACTTTCCTTAGGGTCTAGTCACAATATGTGAAAGTTATATATAGGGAAGTAGTAACTTTGAAGCAGAGCAATCATTTCTGTGCATGAAGATAATCAGTTAGGTTACTTCACTTTCCCTATATATGCTCATATTTGTATGTGTAGTTGTCTGTGTTTTGTGTGCAGTAATGCAATAATGTAGTTAGTGATTTTTATTAGGTACTTATTAAATGTTTCACAGTATGCAAAACTCTAATAAGAAGGCATTTATAATTTTAGTATTTCACATCGCAAGATTATTAATATTGCATCTCCATCATGTCTCCTGCAAACTATGCCTATGTTACTACATGTGTATCTTAGTATATTGGAAACAAAATCATAATACAATGCTATTTGGATTAATTCATTGCTTAATGCACTACGTACCTCATGATATGTATTCCAATGATCTTTGACACTACTTTTAACATTGCAATAAGAATCCCATGTACAGACTTTTCATGAAATGTAAATGCACATGTGATGTCATCAGTGATGTCATCAATGACATTTGTGATGTCATCTTTGATGTCCTGGGTGTTAGTCTTAGCAGTGCACCATGGTGGCACGAGTTATGGTTGCTTAGCTTACCATAACTGGTGAATTTCAGGGGTTTTTCGGTTTTACTTGGAACCATAACGTCCCTTTAACCAAGTTGTTTTACTGAATTTCATAGGTTTTTAGTAGCGCAAGTTAACCATAACGTCCCTTTAACAAAGTTTTTTTACTGAATTTCATAGGTTTTTAGTAGCACAACTTAACCATACCGTCCCTTTAGCAAAGTTTTTTTACTGAATTTCATAGGTTTTTAGTAGCGCACTTAACCATAACGTCCCTTTAACAAAGTTATTTTACTGAATTTCATAGGTTTTTAGTAGCGCAACTTAACCATAACGTCCCTTTAACAAAGTTTTTTTACTGAATATATATCTATATATCTATATATATAGATGTATATATGGGAAGCCGGCCCAGGTCATAAATGATCATATACCGCTACTCTCTATCATGACAGGCAGCTTGACAAATCTCCCACCATGCATTGAGAAATGGCTGCTGGTGCTACAAGAGTATTGTGTGAATCTGATATACCCACCGGGGCGAATGATGCAGCTGACTACCAATTCAGGCATCCGAATGGGGAAGCTGATGGTGCGTGAGTGAGCATCTCAGAGACCGAAGACTTTGTGAGGATGGTTACTGCCAGAACTATACCCAAATCCATGGAAGTTGACGAGCTGAGGGAAGCATCGATGAGCAACAGCTGTTTCCAACTCCTGAGAGAAGCCATAGTGGTTGTGCAGTAGACGACAGCCCTAGAAAACCTTGGAAAAAAACTCAAGAGGCAAAATCAACGCTAGAACAACTCTGGAAAGTAAAACATGAGCTAACATTAACATAGGATGGCCATCTTCAGAGGCACTAACACATGGTATTTCCCACAGCACTAATCGAAAGAGTAATCGTGCTGGCCCACCATGGGCATCAAGCAGCGGCAAAGAAAAAAAGCCACCTCAGATTGAAAGTATGGTATCCCACCCTCGAACCAAAAGTGGAAGAATTCATAAAAGCATGTGTGTGGTGCCAGGCAACTGCCCTGAGACACAAAGAGCCCTCAAAACAATGCATGCAAAGGAGCGAAGAACCCTGTGACTGTATGCATATGGGCTTCGGCTCCACACATCGTGACTCTCACTTCCTTGTGAAAGTGGACCAATGGTCATGGTACCCAGAGGTGGAGTTTGTGCCATCCACGGCCCTGCACGATGTAGTGCCCGTAATCGAGAAAATCTTCACCATGCACGGATTCCCAAAGATGTTTCTGTAAGAGTTCCTGGCAGAACGAGGGATTAGACACCGAAAGATCACCACGGTATGGCCACAAGCAAATGGGGAGGCTGAGCGTCTAATGTGCACCCTAAAGAAAACCTTCCAGGTCGCTCACAGTCAAGGACTATGCGAAAAGAGGGCCCTGTTTCAATTTTTACTTGAATACCGCACCACCCCACATTGCTCAACGGGGGTGGGTCCTGCAGAAGCATTGTCCAAACATGCCCACGTACCTTCCTATTCAAAGTGGAAGGGGGGCCCCCAGGCACCATAGACAATGATGCAGTGCGTGTGAACAGAGAAAAGCTGATTGAGTGAGAAAACATATGTCGAGGACTCCGAGTCTATGACCTTGCAGTAGGGGACATGGTTCTAATCCAGACCCGGAACCCTGGGGGGACGATGTCACTCAGCCGTGAAGCTTCACCGCTCAGGGTGGCTAAAGTACATGGATCCCAAGTAACAGCAGCAGACAGCCAGGGACAAGTCAGCAGAAACTCCAGTTTCTTCCATAAACTGTCTGAGTCACCAAACCAAGAAAGTGACTGGCATGGGAGAAGAGCGAGTGGTCATGCCCCTTGCCTAGAGATGAGTGGGTATGACATTGTTTCACCAACCAACGTTTTTTCAGCTAGTGTTTTTAGGAAAACACTTTACTGAAAATAATCATTGAAATTTTGGGGGTTGGAAAGGGCTGATAAGGTGTAGGGGGGTCAGAAACAGTCAAAAATAGGTGGGTGACGGGGGGTTTAGGGAGAACTCCCCAAAAATAATTATTACAAAATATTTGATAACTTTTTTTGCCAAAAAAATGCATTTGTAAAAACACCCATCGTAAAAATGTCTGTGGATGATATGACATAGAACCGATGAATGATGGTGACGATGACAACCATGGATGGATGCCTCCAGTCAGAGCGGATGCCCTGATGTCAGGAGCCCTCAGTGAGAAGGTAGGAGATGTGCCAGATCTGGCAAGGGAATGAAAATACCCCATGTGCGGATCAAGGTGCCAACCGGCATACTTGCAAGACTATGATACGAACACGCAAGCTTAGATAGTCATGGGACTAGAAAGATTGGCAAATATTTGCATATGTTATGTTGAATACTGTTGGAAGTTTTGTTTCTGTATGAAAACGAAGGAGTGTTATATGGTGTGAAGACACGCAATGATATGGCATGTCACTGCGTGCCGGAATAAATACAGCCCCACGCTTGGCCGCAAGGCAGTCACGAGCGGGGAGCAGTAAAGGCACCACTTTGTCTGTGTCTTCACTTGCGCAGAGAAGCGTGGCATGGCCTACCTGCGCACAGGCCCCTGCTGCGTGTGATCAAAGTCACACACAACATTGTCCATGTGGCTTTCTTTCAGAGATGTGAAAGAAAGAGAAAGAGAGCAACGCGTCCATCTGGACGCAGAACTGAACATGAAGGCCCATGCAGACCATAGTCCTTCTTCATGTGGTTAGGTGGTCAGGTTATTGAACCAAATCAAACCTTATCTAACCCTTGAAAACAGATGAATTCTTGCCTCTGGTTAACTCAAGGCTCGATTTAACAGCCTCTTGTCAGGAACAACACAGGCTAACCTTCAGTTCCTGCAGATGGCCCAGTACGATGCAGCTCATGCATTTTTTGGGTTGCGCAGACAGGGCCATGTCACAGACTCTAGAAGGACCCTACATTGGCTACCCGTTAAACACAGGATTTTACATAAGATCCTATCATTAACCTATAAGTGCTAGACATCGACTGCACCTGTGTACTTGATAAAAAAAATTGATCACTGATCTCCCTTCCCGTTCTCTTTCGGTCCAGTGATGGCCATAAACTCAAACAGCCCCAGTTCAAACTGGCAATGTTTGGTGGTAATAGCTTTCCAGTGCAGGATCCCAAAGAATGGAACACGCTTCCACTGGCAATAAGAGCGGCAAACTCCCTTTCTGTCTTCAAGAGAGTGGTCAAAACAAATCTATTCAGTCAGTAACTGGGTTCTTACTGGTGTCTCTTGTCCTTTCATTTTAGTCTGTCTTTTTTTCTTGTTTTCTGTTATTTGTGCGCCCTGAGGCCCATGGGCATGTGGCGCGTAATAATAAATAAATAAATAAATAAAATGTCCGAGCGTGAGGTTTGTTTTTTCTGATGCACATATTAGATCAAGTTCCTGCAAGGCCTGCGACACTCCTGGGGACCGGTGACAAGAGGGTCACTTGCTTTCAGGAAAGAAGCAGGCTCAGAGCTCCAGAAGACTGATCCTGATGGATAGTAAACTCATTAAAGTGTGAATTAAAGAATTGTATTAAAAGCATGAAGCCCATGGAACACAATTAGTGTAAGAGACAGATTGGCTTTCGTTTGTAGATGTTTTACCTAGCCCTAATAGAGGTTTCCTTGTTATTTATTTTTCCTTAGAGATGTTGACGATGCAGGGTGAAAAAAACGACCTCCTCAGGGCCCTGTGCAGGAATCAACCATAAGATGCCCACCAGGATGGAAGCCTGCGGTTACAAGATTAAAATCTTTGGTTGTGCCAATGTCATCTAGTCTGTGTTTCTGCCCCTAGAATGGCAAGACCCCATAGCCTGCCACCACCTGGTCCCACAAGGAATGGACCATGGGTTCTGGAATTAATAAACCTCAGCCTAGTCTTCTAGTGACAAGCCTGATGGATAAGAATATGGATAGCACAGTGTGAAGGAGCCATTCACCGCCCCTGGCATCCTCACGTATGGGGCTCTCCTGGTGACTGCATGTCAAATGATCAACAGAGCAAGCTGGTGAGTGTGACTCCAGATGAGCGATATGTCTTGAAGAGAGTGTGTGTCCAATGGTAGCTCCATTATCTGTCGGTGCCACAAAGGACAATGGACAGACTTGAGTAAAAGAGGGATCTGTGAATGAATGAAGAGGTGTAGCAGTGTGCACACTGTAGGAACTGCATCAACCAGCTGGGCCATGCTTAGTTTGAAAGATGGGGGTCAACTGTGGCCCTTCCCCACTGGGGGGACTGGAGTACTGTGGCTGGCATGGCTGCTTGACATTGCCGAGGTGAGCCGCCCTCTCCAGGGCAGCTATGTGGGGGTTGGTGGTCGGTGCCAGAGGTGCCACATTACTCCCGGCCGTGTGGCAGCCGAGGGCCTGCATGCACTGACTGAGGTTGCAGCGTGTAGCCCTGGGGGCCTATGTGTGGTGCACAGAGTTGCAATCCTCCCCGACTGGCAGATTGACTGGCTGCTACTTTACTTTTCCCCCTACTAATGTCTGCCACCCCAGCAGTAGAATTCACTGCGGTGCCCCAATGTTGCAAATTACTCTGGAACTAAAGCTGACCACACACTACATTTTACCTCCATGGACCCTCACCACTGCATAGAGGGAAGATGACAAAGGGAGCCAGGAAACAACAGGGCAACATGGGGCGGTATGGTCAGGCTCTGCCTAGAGCGCAGACAATGCCTTCACCAACGGATGTTGCAGTGGATGCAGTGGATAACCAAGCAGGTGCCCAGGTGGTGAGCCCATTGACACCCATCAAACTCAATGCAAAAAGGCTTTGACTTAATCAATGGCGAGCTCAATGATATAACTGCCAGCATCACTTCAAGGCGTATGCAGTTGGAGAAAGAAATGCTGCAAAAAATTGAGGCACAAGGCAGAATAGGCAGCACCAAAAACACCATCACATCCATGCAAGGCACCATAAATGCCCTGGTGAATGACATGAAGGGAGGTAAGGCAAAGTGTGATGACCTTGAGTCGTGTTCCCAGAGAAATAAAACCCACATTTTTGGAAGAAAGCAGCAGAGGAGAGAGCAAGCTGAGCAGGCGAGCACAGCAAAGATTCTCTCCTCTCCTGCTTTCTTCCTCTTTAATACACTTGCAACCATTTAAAATGTTGCAGGTGTGAGCTCTTAATTCTCATTGCCTGACCATAGTTATTGTGACATGCCTGACCCTCACAACAGTCCTCAGGCCTCCTCCTCGTCTCAGTACTAGAGTGGTGAAAAAGCATATTAGGTGCACTACTGCTAGTGCCTCTTCCTCGGGGGAAAAATGAGGGGGAGCTGGTTTGCAACAGCCTGTAAAGCAGGGGGAGGGCAAGGTTGGTACTCACCAGAAAAGGGGAATACCATGTCTCGCTTGCAGATATCCTCAACCCAATCCCCAAGGACCCTCCACCCAGGTGATACTCCCTCACATCTCCACCCCCAGGATCCAAAAGCAATGGCATATCCCTGGCCACCTGAGAAGAGGATCCCAGGGGAGTAAGTGTGACGATAACCTCAGGTTTCGCACACTAACCAAAAGACATGCACTTCATTCAGGTCTTATCTACGTAGCCTGACAGAGCCCAACCATGGATGAAACGTATACTCGTCAAGAGGCTCTAAGTGCCCACACCTCTATCTGCGCATGCCCTATAACCTGGGCCAATGTTGCACTTATTGGTCTTATGTATCCTGATTTCCTCTCTCCACTATTGTCAATTTGTTTTTTTTCATTGTTGATGCACTTTTGTTCATTGTTTCTTTTTTCTTTAGTTTTTTTGTTCTCTCTTTTGCACGGTTCGGCAATAAACGTTGTATCACCAAATGCTTAATTAAAAAAGTTTTAAAAAAAAAAAGAAATATCCATAACCATCACATGGAGGACATGGGGGCTCGGGGAAACACCTGTTTAATAGATAAGCCAAGCAGGGTTGAAGGAGGGAACAGTGTTAAACCCAATTACGCCATATTACCAAGGATGCCATGTATGCTAAGAGGCATCCAAAGGACTTTGAGGTCTTAGACCTTCTTATTTATTGCTGCAGGTGATCCGAAGCTTGTTTTACGCCTAGAGTTCCATTGCAAAATGTACCAAATATGTTCTTGTTTCTAAAAAAGGGAACTCTCATTTTCATGAAAAATGACGTGTTCAACTTTTTGAAAGTAAACTATCTCATAATGAGGAGCTGTGGGTTGGTTATGGCCCATTTATCCTGTTTTACTGTTTTTAATACATCTTTTTCTAAATAATGGAAGGTTGTTGACAACAAAATACAACACTACAAATATGTGTACCCCCCAATTTTCATGGTGCTACAAATATTAGCATATTGGGGTGTGTTCCAAAAATGAGAAATGCTTGCTTGTAAGTATGATAAGTAATTGTAGGCTAACTTCATTTTTCTTGCAGGGTTCACGTTTGTTGCAGGAATGTTCTTTTTACCACTGTACTAAAGTAAGAGAGTGATGGGTCAATTTCTGAAAATGCACTTATTTAATATATAGAGGGACATGTGTATTGGATTCGCTCAGAGACCATTTGGAGTCAAACAAAGGTGCTGTGATGTGATGAGGCGCATGAAGGCTTACATGGGATACCAGAGGCCCAATTAAGTGCTGTTTATATCTGGGGCACTCACTAGTAGAAGAAGAAAAAAGATAAAGACGAAAGTGCAATCACAGGTATTTATAATGACCTATTTTAGACAATAACATGTCGGCTAAGGAGCTCGTGACAAAGCATGTATCAGTGTTACACCCGTGTTCGTTCTTCCGGGGACATTTTCATATGCTCCATTGCATTGATAGGACTGAGACCATGAATCTGGCTGGATCCAAGGTAAATGGGAAAAGAAAAGAGAATTAAGGAAGGCATGGGTGGAATTTCTTCTTAGCTTGCAGGAGTGATTCCCCCAAAATGGGAAGGTTTAGCCCCCTCCACCCCTTCAGGTGCCTGTATTCTCTGTGTCTTGTTCATGCTGTCCCCTGGAAACTATTGTGTTGGATGAAGGGGTGGGGAGGTGGGGGGAGAGGGGGCTAACCTTTGTCTGACTCCCTGTGCCATGACAACATTTAATTTCATTTGTCAGCTTGACTGACCTGTAGTGAACTATTCGTCACCCCAGGGGGCAACATTGATATTTTGAATTATATAACTACAGAGGATACTGTAGTGAGTGATAGTTGAAAGTGAGGTAAAGGGCAGGAATGTGTCACTTGCAGCTAACAGCTGGTCTCTGAGGGGAGTTAGGTACTGGAGACAAAGGAGTACAGTTGTTTCTCGCAAGGGGGTAAAGGGAAATGTCCCAGGTCGCATGGGGTTTCCTGAAACACCTAGTACCCTCCTCCTCCCGCCCTATTTGGAAACTAACCCGCCCAACATACAAATGTGTAACTGAATTAGCTGTATGGCGTTCAGAGTGAGACTGCTTCTGGTTGGCCTATGTATAGATACATCTTGATGGAGGTTTGGCACTAGTGAATTGAAAAAGTATGGAGCCGACACTGCAGGCTATGAGGTGGCCATCATTAGGGGTCACCAAACGTGACTGTGGCGTCACCTCTGGATGGACTTGGGCAATGGGACTGTCCTTAGCCCAGGAAACAACGTGGAAGGGGTGCAGCATTTTTAGGCATTCCCTTGTAAGGGCTCGAAGGGGCGGATAACGGCTGCGACCCAAAGCACACAATGTTCCCACCTACCCACCCCTTAGCCGTTGCTGGGTTAGTGCAACGAATATTGATAAAGGGAGTTGGTGATTATTTATATTAGTATGATAAATGCTGTGATGTGTCATATGATTTTTCGCCGGTTGTGGGTGAGGGGGCGGACACCTCACCTGAAGGCCAACCGGCAAGGGCAGTGGGCTGGTACGTGCGGGCGGAGTGGCATTGTGGAAAGCTGTTAGTCCATTCTGGAGGATGCATAAAGCATTGTCCATTAAGGGTTGTTGGCAGGTTTGCATGGAGACCAGAGATTCCACAGAATAGGTCCTGGTATTCCCGAGCAGCGAGAATACGGGAGAGGAAAGGAAGAGGGTAGACAGCATGGGTGTTTCCGCCCGTGTAGCTCCAGCATATCTGCTTGGATAGCGCTCCTTGTGTGTGTTCATGTTACTGCACTATGGGTGCAGCATGTGTTCAGTGCTCACAGTTCAGAGCTGGGTATAAGAGCTGAAATGATGTGCTGCTTTTCCAAAGTTCATTAACTTGATTGAACTTAAGGCGATTCACATGATCCTGGATATCCTGCTGCCCTTTACCTTGCCCTCTGTCTCACGCCCCCTTCCTTTCTCTGCTCAGGAAAGTGGTGAAGAGCTTGCAATGGGAGTAGAGATATCAAGAGAGAAGAGCTGCGAGCATCATATCTTTAATAGAAAGGTTTGAACTCAGTGGGCGCATCAGATCACCAGAGTAGAATGTGACAGCATCTCCAATAGAGTGATGAAGCCCCATGAAGGGGGACCACACACCCCAAAGATGTCTTGCTCCTTAGCGACCCTTCTCAACGTATTGCTGTAATGGGTAGTCACGGAACACATGGAGGGTGCACCCAGAGGGTTCAAAGCCCACCTGCAAAATTTAGGGAGATCTGTCCCCTATGTTCCAGGATACTGTGGAGGGTACAATGTATTGTTTACGTATAGGCTGGTGGAACAGAGCATCCCAATTCGGATCTAATTCTGGGCTGTCTGTCTCGTGAACCAACAAAAACGGTGACACAGGTGAATAGTCTCAACTCTTGTTAGGATGTGCATGGGATATACTGTCTTGCGGTTTAATAGTCAGCTAAAAGGGTGTTCTTATCTTGGAACAGATTTAGCAAGAAGACGTCAGGATAGGGCAAACTGCACGGTCTGAGAGCTCCCTATCTAATAGGGATAACGGGCCCGCACTGCTTCTTTGTACTAAATTCATTCTCAGCACCCTGCCTGCTTCTTTACCCCAATCTCAGTCTGAGGGATTTTAAGACCAGCTTGTTTCTTTGCCCAACCAAAGAAGATGCAGGGGTATAGCACCCAGCTCGCTCCTTTGCCACAATCCCACTCTGAGGAATGTAGCAGCCAGGTTATTACCCAAACTGACCTTTTACAATTGATCTTTTGCACAATTGACCTAATTATAGTGGTCCTAATTGACCTTCTGCTCAATTGACCTTATATTATTTGAGTTATTTTATATATGTATTGGGTTGGTTTTGGATTATAAATAATATAAGGGGATTTGGTGGGGGGCTGTAGGGGGTTTTGGATTGAGTGGGGGGTTGCGGGGGGTTTCCCCCCGCATATATGTCCTAATGGACCTTCTAAATTAGGTCAATTCTCCCAAGGTCAATTGTGAAACGGTCCATTAGTGTACAACCGCAGCCAACACTCTATTTGTATTCCATCCACGGTTACGGAGCCAGGGTCACCACTTTCTGCTCCAAGGCTTATGTGTACATAGCTCACCCTTCAAGTATAAAGTGCCCAGCTCCCTCCTCAGGGATACTATGACGAGCCCATTCTTCAGGGATACGGTGTCCAGCTCACCCTTTAGTGACATGGTGACCAGTCAACTATTCAGATGTAATGTCAAGCCAACTCTCCAGAATGTTATGCTCAGTTCACATTTCTGCAATCCTCAGGCCTCTCAGCTCCATTTTGACCAAAAGAGCATCTGTGCTCCTAGCGTTTCGTGCACCCTCAGCTCTTTTACGTCTCTCATATAGCATAGTCCGAATGTGCTGTGTCTTGGGGGTCTGCCTGACATCTCTGCTGCGCTAGTAGCTCCTTGGTTATGGCTCACAGCTGTTGCCCTTTCTCTAATGGTCTACGCATTGCTTACTCTCTGGAGACATTTGTGAGGAGCCTCTCAATAGGCTCTGGTAGTTAATGGCCATATCTGTCCTAGCTGTTGTGGGTGTGTAGCTCCCTGTGGCTTCATACGCTTGAGCGACCATCTTTAGTTCAGGTAGAAATCACGCCATTCACATTAGGTTCTGCTCTGGCTGCCCACAGGTTCTTGGTGGCTTCACTGATTCCTGCTTTGGTGGCTTTCACTGTGCTGTAGACCTTCATTTCAGAATTGTGAGGGCCAAAGGCATCCCTTCAGGTCAGGCAGATGGGATCCTGCAGAGGAAAACTGCCACATATTTTACTGTCCGTGTTCTCAGAGAGTTAGTCTGTTGTGGGTCTCTGTGCTAGGGTCCCTCCTGGTATGCAGGGGCATGTGGAAGATTTGCGTTGTTTACAGGGCTTCTTGTCATCGCCTGCAGGGCTTCAGGGTCAAGCTTCCACAAGAGTCTGCAATGACATACGGGACACTGGGTGGATGGTTGCTCCTGAGCTAAGTTGCCTGACCATCTGTGGTCACATTGATCTCACATGCATTTTGACCCCCCTTCCACGTACCGTAAACACATCTGGTGAGTACGGTCACAATACCTTGTCATAGTCTAGAACTTCACTGGTGAGGTCACCAGGCAAAGTGAGGGGACAATAAACTGTGAAGTGTGACTCTCTAAACCCGCCTCCACAGAGCAATGGCAGCAATGCCCAGGGAAGCTGGCTTTTCTTCAGCACACAGTCCCCTCAATTTATGGGAGCAGGGTTGGAACCCCCATTACAGCTATGATTAATGGTTATCAGCTGATCACTTCTTATCAGCTTATTGTTTTGAGGGGTCTTTGTCATCTGCAGATTTAACATATACAATTCCCAGTCTGTGGAGCACACAACCTTGAGGAATGGATTGCAGCAGCAACCGTTTTCTCTGACACTTCTTAGATCCTACTGAGGAGTATTAACATATTTGGGACCATAGCACCGAATTGAGCACATAAGGGTAAACATATCTGCCTTCATTCGGTTCAATGTTTCCTGGGGATCCCTACATGTGGGGTTTATGCTTTGATGGAACTTTCAAATAGGAGATACAGGAGGGGCTCTCCTTGCAGATCAAGGCCTCACACTCGAGGAGACAGAGGAAGAAAGCCACACGACTGAATAGAAGGTCTCTTTCTCCTGCCCAACGCTCACATCCAAAGGCTCACTCTTACAATGATGTGTATCCAAAGAAACTAATGGCATCTTTGCTGGCCCGCTTCTGGAGGATGCATGCAATAGGTACAGCCAAACTCCTATGGAACTACTCCCCCCCCCCCTTCCCAGCATAACTAATGTCATCCTACCACAATGGAAGGGCACAGATAGGGCTTCCATTGCAAAGTACCAGTCCAGAGTATACCCTGTTCCGGGATGTGAGGAAGAGCAGCCTGTGGGTTTGAAGGCGAGAGCGAGTGAGTGAGTGAGTGAGTGAGTGAGTGAGTGAGTATTAAAGTATTTGCACAGCACACAGTATCACCGGGAATCACCCTGGACATGCTGCACCTACAGATAACATTGATAAGAAACTGTAAATCTCCTTCAACAAAATCCCATGTAACTACCGTGTTCACTTTTAGGGGAATAGTGTATGCTATATTCAGATTCCTCTATCTTATCAGAGACGTTCAGGTCCATGTCACAGATGTGACTGTGGGCTCATTTTGGAGATCATGGAAAAGCAACTGCAACTTTCCATTGGCATATCCTTCGATCCACTAGATGGCGCAGTAATGGGTTCTGTGGTATGATGGTTGCTGAAATGAGGACATTCTGGCTGTGTTTTTTTGTGGGAGGAAACATCAAAGAAGGCAATGTTCCGTGAGCTACCCTTTTGGATCAACACATTTTTGGAGAGCTGGTCCTACAGGCAGTTGATGATGCCAAACTATCCTTTTCTGTGACTACTAGACAGTGACAAATACCTCCGTTCTCCCTTGCCCATCTAGGCATGCTAGTCCCATTTCACCTGTTCTTACTGCCCATCAATAAGGAGCAGCCTGAGGGCTAGAGGAGCAGGGTGTTCAACCGGAGGTTGTTGATTAACTTCAACTTTCCTCCTCCAACTTTCCTCTTCCGTCTTGACTGTGGGACTATTCTACATCATGGAGTGAAGAACCTTTTCCACAAAGAATCTTTAGCGCATCATGAACACAGCAGCGAGAATCCAGAATACTACCCAGGCTTGACAGGAGGGAACACAAAACATAGCCCAATGGCTTGGCTACCAGTCAAAAAAAGAAGACACTTCTAAGCACCCTGCAACGTCCACAGAACACTTCCGGCTGTTGACCTGAATTCATCCAAGGAAAGATCATCCAAAACCAACCAAGAAGGACACTAAGATCCAGAGATGAAGTACCACTAGAGACAACACACCACAGAAGATAACTACATAGAGGATTTCCCTTCTCCAATATGGTGGCCAAACTCAGGAAAGCTCTGCCAAAGGAAGCCTGCAGAATACAGGACCCCCTTAGATTCAAGAAAATGCAAAATACCTGGCTTTGCAATGCCTAATCAACTCAGAGAAAACACAGCAAGAAAAGAGCCCTGCGCTTTGTATGCCAACTAGCAACTCAGACCCGAGCACAAAGCATGTGTTCACCATTTGAGTCTTAGTTAAACATCAAGGAAATTCCACACCACCACCCATGACTATAACAAAAATCGTGCCACAATGTGATCCAAGCCCACACTGCATGCTACACCTTGTTGTGAAGTTCAGAAAGCACAGTGAATAATCTGTCTGTGCGCCACTTTTGATAGTTAGCTATGAAGAGCCAATACTTCTTATGTGTGGTTTAACTAGCTGCAGGAACGTAACTATGACCGATATTCACCTAGCCAGTCAGAAAATTAAGATAAAGTATGTATTAGTTAGGCGCAGTTCTGCGCCAGAGTAATAAATAGAGTCGATTCAAGCGTATATTTGTCGAAGGTTGGTTTTATTGACCAAATATGTGTCCTTCGTTACAAACTTAAGTCATGCCAGGCTTTAAATAGTTTAACTAAGCCAACCAACACATACTTTCACTTACACTTTGTTGTGACTGACACCTGGGAAACAAAGGACGCATGGCCAAGGAAATTATATCCACTCTCTACTGTCTCCCTGCAGCTGTTGGAAACCCTACCTATTAACTACTGTAGTTCTCTGCTCAAACACATAACACACAAATCAACAAAGCCACTCCCAAACAGTTTCTGTACACATTAAAACAAGAGCAAAGATGCCTTAGATTGTTTCTCTTGTCCCTACTAGCCAAACCCCTGACTCTTTCAGATCTGCCTCCTGGAGACCCTGCAAATGCAGCGGTGCACAGTATAAATACTAATAACATAACAAACTTCTTCAGCCTTCCCCCAGGCTCAGAGTTCATTCTTACCCTATGGCTCAAGGTGCTGTAAAGAAAGGAAGCCTTAATCAGGGAGCTTCTGACAGATTAATCGCCAAACTCTCCCGTGGTTAGGGCGGGATATAGTTCTCCAGTGTGATGGGCTAGAGTCATGACCCTGTAATGGGGTCTCTCCCATAAGTGGGGTGAGGAAGTTGGAGAGGGCAGTCCCTAACCCTGACTGTGCATTGTACATGTTTGCTGGTACCACGGTCTCTTCCACAATGCCTGACAGCCTCTCTTATGGCCAGGGTTGACTGGGGTCTTTTTCAAAACTGCAACCCCCAAAATGCACACACAGACTAAAACCAGGGGAATGGAATCAAGAACAGGAATAGAGTGAACTGGGATTTTTTTCTTCCTAACAGAAACGAGACACCCGACACACCAACCCCAGTTGGACCCGAGGGGAATGATGGGGCAATATAAAATTAACTAAGAGTCAAGAGGGAGGGCAGACACGGGAGCCACAGCAATCCTCTCCAACCCCAAATGGATATGAAACTCACCAGCGCACAAAGAAACCCACAAGAAAAATGAGCTCATTGAGAACATGACTGCCGCCCCGCAAATAGAGATTGAAAAGGGGGCAGAGCTAAAAGCCTTCATAAAGACTTCCAGGGGAAGTCCCAATCCTGAGATGGATAGCTTAGACAGAGATTGGGAAAGGGGAGCATATAACCAGCGAGTACACTGCAAGCCAGGAGAAGCGTTGGGAGTGGGTAGGTTGGGCCATCAAAGCCCAGCAAGCACAGAAAAGACTGAAACTTGTATGGTGGGATTAAGTGAAGTGGTGTTTGATCAACAGACCAGGCAGAGGACAGGCAGTGGAATTGTGCGCTAAGGAGACTGTGACAGTGGTTTATGAGAGTGCAGGCAAGGAATTGTGTGAGATAGAGAGACTGTTACCAGTTGCATGTAGTGAGGAGGGTGGGTGTGAAAAGAGAGTGAAAGATATATAGAGGTAACGAGAAAGCATAGGGGGAATTAGAGAGAGAGTGAGAGTGATAGAGAAATTGTATATTAGGAGGGTATACAGAGAGTTCAAGGTGGTAGTGGGAATAGTGGTGAGGGCGGAGTGAAATAGGACGGGTGTGTATTTGGAAGAGATAGGTGTGGAGATAGAGGTATACCTCAAAGTTAAGTAGTAGATCTAGCAAGAGGAATGTGTATTTGTTTTTTTATTTAATGGATATTTTTAAGGGGCCTACACAACAAATGGTGGTTCAAGTCACCACAAGACAAAAAAGGGGGGGTGGAGCAAGGGAGAGAGATAACAATAACGGTCCTACTAGGCCTTGTGACATTCAGGCAGCATATCTTGTAAGTCCCCATTCCCATGGAGTCCTTTAGGACTCCATGGGAATAGGGACTCAAAAGCACTGGCACCGTCACTGGTGGTGCCAGTGCTTCTATGGCAACTCTGCCTGTCGAGGCTGCTGCGCCCGGCAGGGTCAGACCTTCTGGGCCAGCGACCTCGGCAGGCAGACTCGTAGTGTGCCGGTCTGGACACAAGGGTGTGGATAAGCTTAGCGCACACTTGTTTCCAGACCGCCACACTTGTAATGAGGCCCATTGAGATTCTGGGGGAAGGTGAGAAAAGGGAGAATATGTCTGAGGAGGTGCCGCTGATAGTGGGCCTTCTCTGCAAGGTCCGTTATGTGGGGAGAGAAGGAGAGATAGGTGTCAAAGTCATAGAGGGCGGCCAGAGGATCGGAGGGAGCTGGGATCCCAATAAGAAGGATCTCAGTCTTACTGGCATTAAGGCAGAGATCATTGGCAGCACACCACGCCTAAATAGCAATCAGACAGTCAGGGATGAGAGAGGAGGACGAGGAGGCAGTAGAGGGAAGTTTGAAGGCGAGTTCAATGTTATCTGCATAAGACTGGAATTGAGGGGAGAGGTAGGAGATTAAGTGGGCTAGAGGGACAAGGTAGATGTTGAAGAGCCACAAAGAGAGGATAGAGCCTTGAGGCATGCTGCAGGTGGTGAGTGTGACAGGGGATAGAAAAAGGGCCAGTTGAACCTGGGAAGGTTGGTCAGAGAGGAAAGAGTGACGGCAAAGGGTTTTTTGAGGAGTGGATGCACAAGGGAGTGCTTGAGGGGTAACAGGAAGGTGCCATTAGCCAAGGAGTGATTACAGAAATCGGCCAAGGCTGGCGTAAGGGAGGCAATGTTGTCCTTGATAGTTCTGGAGGAGTGGGGGAGCACCTGTTTGGAGGAGACTTTCATAGGGGGGATTTATCTGAAGACCTCATCCAGTGCTATGGGCGAGAAAGAGGTGAGTAGGAGGAAAGCCTGAGGGCTGTGCAGGGTGGAGGGAGGTGAGCAGAGGGAGGAGAGTGAAGACAGGATGTCCTGAGTTTTGGATAGTAAGTGGGAGGCCAGTGAAGTACAGAGGGTCAGGGATGGCAGGGGAGAAGTGGAGACTGCAGTAGGATTGGAGAGGTCCTTGCCTGAGTTGTTAGTGGCCCCAGAGTTGCAGGCTTGAATATGGGCGCGCATCTTCGAGCGGATGGAGGGTCTGTATTGCCTTTGAGGCAGGCAGCAGGCCCGTCTGTCAGAGGATGTGTCTGGTGCTTGTCATTTCCGCTCAGAATCTTTGCACTTGCGTTTAAGAGAGACTAGGTCGAAGTCATACCAGGAGTTGCGTTCAGAGGCTGGCTTCAAGCAGATCCTCAGGACAGGGGCAAGGATGTCAAGGGCATTGGTGATAGAGAGGTGAATATTGGTAAGGGCAGAGTCATTGTGGGAGTCCGTGGCAGGAGTGGGAGGGGGAATTAAAGTGGCAGCAAAAACAGCAACTAACACTCGCTTCATCGGTTAAATAACGGAGAAGTAGACTGGCAGTCCAGGCAGAGGCTTAGCCGAGGAACCTAGATGATCCAGGTGAGAGGAAAGGAAATCATGGTCAGACCAGATATCTGTGATTTGACTGAATCCAGCATTTTCATGGGCAGGCCTGGGTTGGAGACCAGGAGATCTTTATTTTTTTTTTTTTAACTTTGTTTATTTTAAATCAAGGCAGAATGATAAGTACAGACATTATATGCAGTGGTTATATAGGCATGTTGACCCCCAGTCCTTTATCCCCCCTGTGTCTTCTCCCTCCTCCCTCCCCCTGGTCCATCCGTCCCGTAGGCCCTGTAGGCGGGCTCCTCCCTCCCGGGCAGTCCGGATTGAGCCTCAGCGACTATGTGTCTTCCTCCGGGCTATCCTGGTTTTTTAAGATCCAGTGGGCCCTGGTGGGTTTGTAGGTCAGGGCGGGGAAGCGCTGGTCGAATTCCAGCACTGGGGCCCAGATGTTCTGGAAACGATGTAGAGTTCCCGCTTGTGCTGCCGTCACCTTCTCCGCTATCAGAATGTCCCAAAGTTCGGTCCACCATTGGGCTATGTGGGGGCCTTCCGGGGTTTTCCAGGTTCGGGCCACCACCGTTTTCCCTGCTAGTAGGCAGTGAGTTAGTAGTTTCGCTCTGGGTCCGGAGCGCGGGTAGGTCCCGGGGATTGGAGCACCCAGCAAGATCGGTTCTGGTTCCAAGGGAATCATTGTTCCGGTAATTTGTGAGATGGACCCTAAGCAAGCTTTCCAGAATGGTTGGATCTTCGGGCAGTCCCACCACATGTGGAAGAAGGAAGCTGGGTGGCCGCATCCTCTCCAGCAAGAGTGGTCCACCTGGGGGTTCATATGGTGAAGTCTGAGGGGCGAATAGTACCATCGCAGCGTGATCTTATACGCACATTCCCTATTGGTGATGCAGGTGGACGAGGTATGTGTTCTGGTCCATATGTCAACCCAGGTTTGATCCTCTATCGGGTGAACCAGGTCCGCTTCCCATTGGGCCATGCATCGGGTTCTTGTGGTCAGGAAATCACTTAGAAAGCGTCTGTACAGGGTGGATACTCTGCCGCGGGTTGGAAGGTCTCCCAGGGTGAGTTCTAAGGCGGTAAGAGGGTGTGTTGCTGCTTGCAAGGTTTGGGGATGCGAGCACCAGTGGCGTGGTTGGATATATGTGAATCTATCCCGTTCCTGGAGTTGGAACTTCTCCTTGCATTGGGTGAATGTGAGAGGTCTCTCCCCCGTATACAGCTGGTCTATGGACTCCAGCCCACCTTTGATCCAGTTGCGAAAATTGCGAGGATTCACACCCGGTGTGAACATTGGGTTATAAAAGACCGGGGAACGTGGGCTAAGTCCTCTCGGCACTCCCTTTCATTTTAGCACCCAGTCCCAAGTGCTAAGGGTGTGTTTAGTTGATAGCAGGAGCTCTCCCCAATGGGTCCTGAGGGGGGGCGGGATGTGTGGTAGAAATCGCAGGGGTAAGGGTGCCCATGATTGTTCCAGCTCCACCCATCTGGGGCGGTTTGTCGTATTTTGCCAGGCCTGGACCTGGGCCAGTTGGGCTGCCACTCTGTAGGCCTGTAGGTCTGGGACCCCCAGCCCTCCCAATTTGAAACTCCCCAGCATAGTTCTGAGAGGGATTCTCGCTTTCTTACCTCTCCAGGTAAAGTTCAGCATTTTCCTCTGGATCCCTCGGAGAGTTGGCGTGGGGATTGCCACTGGTAGTGAGGCGCATGTGTATAGGAATCTCGGAAGGTGGTTCATTTTGCATGCAGTGATGCGCCCGAGCAGTGAGATCTCTTGGATCTCCCTGCGCTTCAAGTCGCCTTCCAGTTCTTTGAAGAGTCGGGGAAAGTTGGCTTTGTATGTCTCCCTTGGGTCAGCCGGGATGTAGACCCCTAAATAGGGGATGGCGCTCTTTTCCCATGTTATTGGGCACATCTTAGTCAATGGTTCTCGTTCTGCTGGGGTGAGACCAATACCCAAGGCGGATGATTTATCGAAGTTTATGGTGAGGCCTGAGACTTAACCATAGCTGGTGATTTCGCGTATCGCGTGTTCGAGGGATGAGTGGGCCTCCGATATCGTGAGCAAAATGTCATCCGCGTACAGGGCTAGTTTATGGTGTGTGGGGCCACTTTGTATGCCCTTGATTTGGTCATTCCGCCTAATTTTTTGTGCGAAGGGCTCCATGGTGAGTGCAAAGAGCAAGGGCGACAGTGGACAACCTTGCCGGGTTCCGCATGATAAGGGGATTGGGGCCGAGTTGTGGCCGTTGATCCTCAGGCTTGTTTTAGGGCAATCATAGTTAGCTAGAACCATCGTTTGGAAAGCTGGTCCGAAGCCGAATGCCCCTAGGGTGTGTCTCATAAACGTCCTATCTACCCTATCAAATGCCTTAGCTGCGTCGAGAGCCACCAAGACTAGTTTTTGGGAGTTCCGGGAGGCGAGGTCCACTAGGTTCAGGGTTCTCCGGATGTTGTCACCTGCTGTCCGGTGTAGGATAAAACCTGCCTGGTCGGGGTGGATGATCTTCGGCAAGATGCGATTCAAACGGGTTGCCAGAAGTTTTGAGTATATGTTTGCATTGATATTTAAGAGTGTGATTGATCTGTAGGATGTTATGCTTCTTGGGTCTTTTCCAGGTTTGGGCAGGAGGATGGTGGTTGATTCCTGCATCGATGGGGTCACCGCCCCCGTTTCCCTGAAGGAGTTGAATAGGGTAGCTAGATGGGGGGTCAGTTGTGCTCTGAATAGTTTATAGAACCTGGTTGAGAAGCCATCCGGGCCGGGGGCCCGTGTTTTAAGTGATTTGATGGCCTCCTCAATTTCCTCCCCTGTAATGGGCTCCTCCAGTTCGTCTCTCGTTGCGTCGGAGAGCCGGGGCACTTCTGCCTGCTGCAGGTATTCTTTCTGTTGTGATAGGTTTCGTGGGGTTGCCTTCATGATTTGGGCCAAGTAATCTATTGCGAGGCGTTGCTTCTCGGGCTCTGAGTATAGTGTGACCCCGTTGGCATCACGCAGGCCCATGATTGCGTTGATACGTCTCTGCTTGGCTAGTTTGGCCACCAGGAACTTGTTCGCCTTGTTGCCCTTCGCGTAGTATGACTGTTTGGCCTTCGCCATTAGTTGGGCGGTTTGTTCCGCATAGTGGGCTTCCAGTTTTTTCCGTGCCATGCGGATGATCCGTTGTGTTTTGGGGGACCAGCCTTTCTCCTTATGGAGTGCCTCGGCCTCTTCTCTAGGGCCGTCCGGGTCTGACGTCTATCTCGATGGTAGGCCACCCCTTGGGCTATCAGAGAGCTCCTGATTACTGCCTTCATGCCATCCCAGTTGTTCGCTAATGAGGTGTCTGAGGCTGGGTTTTCGTTAAAGAAGTTTCTTATTCCTGTTGCGATCTTGTCTCTAGTGGCCATGTCGTTGAGGATCGGGTCGTACAGCATCCATTTGCGTGGGATGTTGGGGTTAGGGTTATGAACCCGGAGTTCCAGGAGCACTGGGGCATGGTCGGATATCGCTTTTGTGCCGATGGTGAGCTCTTTGACTGAGGGGAACGTATGCAGGGAGATCAGGAACAGGTCGATCCTTGAGAAGGTGCGATGGACAAAAGAGTAAAAGGAGAAATCTTTTTCGTCAGGGTGAAACACCCGCCATGAGTCTATTATCTCCAGAGTCCTGAAGAATCGAAGGAGGCTGAGTGCTTGGGCGAAGTCGCCTGGAGTCGGGGGATGTGATCGGTCTTTGGTGGGGTCGGGAACCCCATTGAAATCCCCGCCGACAATTGTGTGGCCCTCCACAAAGCTAGCGAGAGATGTGCCCAAGGAGTCGTAGAAGTGTGACTGTCCAGTGTTGGGAGCGTATACTGAGATAAGGGTATATAGGTCTCCCATTAGGAGGAATTTAATCGCTGTAAATCGGCCTTCTGGGCATATTTTTGTTTCCAGAATCTGCAGGTTCAAGTCTTTCCTGAAGAGAATTGCCGTACCTCCTTTTTTACTTGTGCCAGAGGCGAAGAATTGGAGCGGGAATAGCCGGGATCGAAGGCGGGATACATCTGCCGGCAGCAGGTGGGTCTCTTGAAGCATAGCTATCGCTGCATCTTCGTCGCAAAGTTTCAGAAGAATTGCCTTTCGCTTGTTGGGGGAGTTCAGGCCATTAACATTCAGGGAGAGGATCCGAAGCGACTGAAGGTCCTCTGAAGGCTCACTCTCCGTTCCTTGGGTTAGGGGGGGGCCATGCGGTGGTGGTTCAACTGCCATGTCTGTTAGGGAAACTCTTGGTATCATCCTGCACTTGAAGTTTTAACACGGAGCCCCAACGGGGGGCCGCAACTTTAACAGGGAGGTAGACCGACATTGTCAGTACGGTCATACCTAAGGCCAACAGGGCCAACTGTCCCATCACGTATCGAGTACTGTGGGTTTCCAAGGAACAAGGGATGGAAAGTATCCTTGGAGTGGGTATGAACCATGGGTGTGGCCCGCCGCCACCGTGTTCAAGGTTGGTGAGCTCGCAATCCAAGTGGCGGGTCCTACTTCAAGCAGGGGCATCTGTGTCCCGGCTTACTTGCTGACGGAGCCTGGGACCGTGGAAGCGTCCCCGTTCATCTCTTTCTGTTGTTCCGCTGGGTCGACGACCAAGGCGTGCGTTTGGGTTTTGGAGAGAGAAGCGGTCCAGAGTCTTCGGTCCCCTCTGGGATTGGCGTGGAAGGATCTCGGGGTGAGGTCGGATGTAAGATTTTCTCAGCGTCTTCCAAGTGGCTGATTCGGCGTAGGGTGCCATTATATGTGAACTGGAGAGCTGTCGGAAACAGCCATCTGTAACGGATCTGTTGCTCCTGGAGGAACAGTGTCAGAGGCCGAAGTGCTCTTCTTTTCTGGAGAGTGAGTGGTGAGAAGTCCTGGTAGATTTGAAGTGGAGTGCTCTGAAAAGTGATCTCATCTCCTTGGCGACTGATCGCTGATATTGCCTCTTTCGTCGTAAAGAAGTGGACCCTGGTAATCACATCTGAGGGTGGGTCCGAATCCGTCCCACGGCGCGGGCGGAGTCTTTGGGTCCGGTCCAGCAGGAGCTGGGGTTTGTCCAGATCCGGGAGTAAAGCCTGGAAGAAGCTTCCCATGTAGTCCGCTAGCTTGTTGTCGGGGATAGAGGACGGGATGCCCCGAATGCTGAGGTTATTGCGACGTGCCCTTTTTTCAAGGTCTTCATGTTTGAACTCCAGGATTTCGTATTTGTGATGCAGGGAATCGATAGATTTTTGCATTTCCCCCAGTGTGGTAGCGTGATCCTGGGAATGATCCTCGATCTCTCCGAGCCTCTGTTCGAGTTCTGTGACCCTCTGATCCGTTTGGTCAACTTTAGCGGTGAGTTCCGAGAGGCAGGCGCGGAACTCCAATTTGATGTCCGCCATGAAGGCTATCAGGTCTCCTTTGGTGGCGAGAGCACCCCTATCCTCTTGTGGCTTCTGTGGGGTCAGTTTAGGAGGATCCTGTTTCTTGGGTTTCTCCGGAGCCGTGAACATGGCGGAGATATCTGTGCCCTTGCTCACCTTCGTCTGCCTCGGCATGTTGCTCGTGTCAGGCGGTCTTAATTAAGAGAGTAGCAGCGAGGCCTAGGACGGCGGGAGACTGCACTTGGGGAGATTCTCCCCCTCGACCCCCCGCTCTGGACTAGATCAGAGTGAGTGAGCAGGGGCGCCCCAGGAAACGTTGGTATGGGGAGAGGGTCTCCGTCGGGGATGATGCAAGATGGCCGCGGGGGTCCCGACTCGTTCTGCGTAGCGGGGGGAGGGGTGGAAGCCTGCTGTCTTGGTCCCTCAGAGTGTATGTAAGCCGTAGCCGCCGAGGCAGCAACCCGGTGTGTTCCGGGTCGCCTTGGTGAGAATCAGATGATTCTGTTTTAAATACCGCTCCCCCTCTCCAGCTCCTTGGTGTTCTAGGATCCCGCTACCGCCAAGTGCGGCGTGTGCTGCTGGGTTCCGGCTTGGCGGCCATCTTGGTTTCTTCAGTCGAAGACGGGGGAGAAGTTCAGCCGCTAAATTCTGGTAGAACGCCTCCTCGGTCGAAGGCTATGTTTAGCCAGGTTGTGCCATGTCGGTTCCGGTCGCTTTAGATGGCATTGGCGACGCGGAACCCTGCTTAGAACTGCCGGAATTCGACGGCAGCGGCGGGCATCCCACGGGCGGCCTCAGAGGAGCGACCACATCGATGGCGCTCCAAGCCACGCCCCCCAGGAGATCTTTCTTAAACATCTTCCTTCCAGACTTCGAAAGAGAGGTACAATAGGCGATAGAGTAGCAGTTAGAGTTAATAGGGGAAATGGAGAGCACCATGGAGGGAGGGGGTAGATAGATTGAGGGGGAGAGAGATAGACGGAGAAACTGCTAAATGAACTCCCCAGGCGGCCTAGCAGCAAGACAGCGCAAACGTGTCAGGTGCACAACGTCACGCAGGTCGCCAAAGGGGTTTTTGCTATATTCCAGCAGAGGAGGAAAGAGGCGACTCAGGTGGGATGAGACCCTGCCCAAATCTATCGAGCTCCCTGCCACACTCTGGGTCAGGCGGATCTCTTGAATTTTTAGTTTACATTTTGTAAGACCACTGCAAGTGAAATCTGAAAGTTCTACCTAATGATGTCTGATTTATGTAGGCAAATCAACTCTTCTTATTATATTCTACTAACCTACAAATGATGTAAAATGGTATCAACATACAGAGCATAATACTTGCTTGTCCCAAACCAGGATGTGTATGGCGCTGTGGTGGGCCCTGTGGTTGGCACTATCCAGCAGAGGAAGACCCAAAATTGATAAAGAGGGTTGTGTCCTTTACTTATTGTGTATCCGAGAATACACAGAGAGAAGTGTCATGACTAAAGGAAGACAACTTGAACAAATAGCTGTTGCACAAGCACACATTTTGTATACTTTTCACTATTTCTACCAAAGCCTGCCCTAAAGTTGTGTGATGTGTCTTTTCTATTAACGCTTATTTTTTAATTATTTTTATTATACTTGATTCAACGTTTATTTGCATGAGCAGTTCTAGAGATATATTTACGAAAAATGTTCAAGAATAGAAGGCCCATTCTTCCGGTTAATGGGGAAATCCATTAGTTTAGGAAATACTGTAAAGACCCATACCAGAGGGACCGTGCCAGGCCTATCCATTATCTTTTCTGCCAAGTGAAATTGTAACAGAATTTGTAAAATGCTTACATTCTGGCTGATCACCTGCAGTGTGATTTTCTGTAAGGCTGTGTGGCTGAAAGACAAAGTACAAGAGGTACTGAAGCTTGGGAAAAGGTTAAAAAAAACAAATAAATATAGGCTTCATGTAAGACCACAGTAATAGAGGCTTTGGGACCTATTCCCAACACTTTTTGGATGCAAGTGATGTGATGACTTGTGCAAGAAAACTTGTGCCTATTCCGAAAGGACATCTGAATTAGCACATCACACTTCCTGCACATTTCACTTTGCACCCAAAATTCAGAAACGCACAGAATTGGATGACATTCCCATGCATCTGCTTGGGAGAGTTGAGGAGGGGGCGCAATACAGGACAGGGTCGTTCCTGACTCTGTAATGCATTTTTTTCAAATGAACCAGCAGCAGCATGAAGCACTGATGTTCCACTTGCATGTGTACCCTTTTTTAGCATTTCACAGCATTTCACAGTGAAGCACACTCCTGGTACCCCAAGGACACTTAGAGCCAGACCTCCATAAGTGTGGAGAGAACGCTACTGACACTAATGTATGCCAGGGGACTGTCCAGAGCATCATTTGTGCTGCCCGCCACCCACATTGAAATGTGCTGGGGGATGATGGCAATAAAGTGGCCTTCGCTTTACTCAAACTAGTGGAAATTAAAAGAAAAAGTGCTTTTTGCCACTTGTGTTAGCTTTTAAGAATCTAACCTGTAACTGCACCCTCAGCCGTACACGATGCACGGTCTAAGCTATTTCCTAAAACAGCTGTAGTTCTCCTTTAATACTCAGAAAGATGGACTGAACCAAAAGGCAAGGTCGAGGCCTTTAAATTATCAAGTTAACTTTGAACTGGGGACTGGCCACTCAGTGTACTGCTCCAGTTATCCTGCTGGTAGCCTAACAATGTTGAACCTTCAAAATGACAAAGCCTTGAGAAAAAGCTCCCACAAGCGTGAAACGGGTTGCACAGTGACAAGATTTACCATTGATGGGAAAAGTATGTTAATTTACACCAAACAGTTTGTGGTTCACTGCACCTTGCCCAAAGAAAATCAAGCACTTGACTTCCCTGTTAAGTACTAGAAACTGCTCATATGGGTATACTTTCATAGGAAAGCATTTGCCCCTTTCTGGTCAGGGCTGCAATTTGGTCATTCCACGCCAAAGGTGCATGCATGCAAGCTATAGCAAACTCTATCCCCACCCCTTTTACCCTTTCGTACCTTTGCATGCATGCACGCTATCACAATCTCTAGTCCCACCCCTTTTACCCTTTCGTACCTTTGCATGCATGCAAGCTATCACAATCTCTAGTCCCACCCCTTTTACACTTTCGTACCTTTGCATGCATGCACGCTATCACAATCTCTAGTCCCACCCCTTTTACCCTTTCGTACCTTTGCATGCATGCAAGCTATCACAATCTCTAGTCCCACCCCTTTTAACCTTTCTTACCTTTACACATCTTTCATGTGCTTTAACCTCCCCATTTCACTCCACAAACCTAGGTCTGCCCATCAATATACTTTGTCACGAAGAAGTCGAACGTTCCAGCCAATACTGCAAGCATGTGAAAACATGACATTTGATATTCTGTTCTCTATATAAACAAATGAATGCATAATGACCAAACTTAGTGGCAAGAGAGGAAATCTTGCAACAAAAGTGAGGAAGCACCTTACGTAATATTACAACATGGCATGCTTGCTTCGTGTAACACGTGAGCGTAATTCGCCTGCCACTGGTATTTACAGTAACTATTAACCAAAGGTCACTGTGTGAAACGACTGTTATGTAAAGATGTGCAGTCGCCCACGGTATACCATGGAAGTGCACGTTTACGTTTCTCAGCGACAAGACGTCAGAACGCTCTTGCCACTTCAAAACAGTTTTTATGTATTGACTGGAACATTCCATCTTTTCAGAGTCCACAAGTGCGTTTGTTGGTGTTTGTGTTCCAGCCTGTAACTGCCGTCGTATCTGAACTCCTGGGGGATAAAGCTGATTATGAGCCATTGTCCGAGAAGGGAAAAATTGCTGTTTTTATTGAGTGCAGTGGGAGAAAATCTATATCTGCTACTGCTTTGACATTAAACAAAAGCATATTGAGTTATTCCCGTATTCTGCTGAAATTCCTGAATCCGTAAATTGAAGGTTAAGTGTTTGTTCGACACCCACATGCAATAAAGTCATATTTCCCAATTAAGGCTGAGAAAAGTGTTGCAGGGCACACTTGGCTTTCTAAAATTCCTCTGCTGCGACATAGAATGTTCCTCCCATTAAACATCACTGTAAGAACGTACTTGCGATCATGCAATCTTCATCATCTCGGAAAGTCAACAATGTTTCAGAGAACCACTGTGTACTCCCAGTGAACAGCAACCGCCTGCAGGGTATGCTTATTCCAGGTGCTGTGGTAGTTCAGAGCACGTGTGATTCTGTGCTGGTGGGGTCACTTAGCTGTATGGCCTTTGTAAAAAAGGTGCCTCCCAATCGTAGGCCCTCACAGTGGTTTTAGGACAAGAACTAGGGAGGACAATTCAGACAGAGGCAAACTGCCCTGTTAGGGCACACGAGTTGCCAGGGCACTACATGGGTGGTACACATTCTCCCTGTCCTCTAGAGAGAGAAACAAAGTGGTGGACAGTCTAAAAGTACCGTTTACACCCCTCACATGGGCACACCCAGGACCGCTATGATTCTCTCCTCCGCCAGAGAGATCGAGTCTCTTCAAACCCTTACTAACCCATGGCTGCATTCTTTATCAGGTCAGAGGAGGAAGACAACATGGTGTAATCTAATATATATTTACTTGGTTCTCATGGACTGCGCTACCTGTGCTAATGTTGATTTTTAGTCATGAATATTCAAATTAATTTCAAATACTGTATATTTTATTGTGTGTCTGTATCAACATTTATTTTTGTAATACTTTTATACTTTCAATTTGACTTAATACTGTCAACAACTTCTCATACTAAAAATTATGAGCCTCAATTTGACTACATATTATAAATAAATTCCTGTACAATAAATGATAAGCCAACATGTGTTTCGAGTCTTTTCCTCAGGGCTACACAGTCTAAGTGATGTTAGTATTGATGATTAATAAACAATTAATATGCATCAAAATAACACATTGTCTATTTCACTTTAAAAGATTGTACTTGTTGGCTACCAGGGGGCGCACGGATGCTCTCCTCTTTCGTGTGAGCTCCGCGCCTCGGGTCCCAAAAAGCAGTAAGAGCCCCCACTGCGTGAGCCCCCTGAGGCTGCAAAGTACACAAATCTGGGTTGGAAGAGATCCCCGCCAACTGGGCGAAATCTGGGAAAAAATCAGACCAAATTTCATAAAGATAATCGCTTTTCTTCATCAGACTGCAGGTACGACATGTGAGCCCCTACCCCCTGCAGCCTGGTAGACCGCGGCTCCTTCCTGCAAAGTGCCGACCCCGTGGTGGATCTGCAGGCCCCCACGGCACGTCCCGCATAGGAGGAAGCCGATCGGAAGCAGCGAAGGACACCGTTGGATCCCGCAACTGTGGGTGTCATGAACCGTCGATTACGTCCGTTCTGGACATCGTGGTCCCTGACCCATAGAAGACTGAATTGAATGATCCTTCCAACATGGCCGCTGGATACGAAACGCAGCTTACCAGCCTTTACGCGCTATGTTCAACTTCCTACAAAACAGTCATGCCCCCGTGGCTCTGCACGTCTCAATGCTACCGCTTCGAGTACTCAGACGTGTGTTGCCGGTGTTCGCTCGGGGCCTCCTTCCGAATCCCGTTTTCCATTTTCCTGATCATTCTTCCTTTTCCATCCCCTTTCCTTGTACTACCTTCTTCCGTGCTCATTTTCCTGGATTTCTCCTGTGCTCGGGTCACGGCATTCCGTGCCTCCGAGTTAGGACACTGTTCCCTTCCTGGTTCCCGGTCCTGGATATTGAACGCTACTTGGCTTAGGACTGTAATCCGAAGACCTGCACACGGGCCTGTATAAATCCCGGACCGTGTTTAAGAACGAAGTCACATCCAAGAAGGTCGCTAGCAAGGAGAAACAGGTGAGAAGGGGAGAGACTTGTGACAGATTGAGACGCCTTAAAGCTGATACAAATACAAAGATAGAAGCTGCGGTTCAAGACCTCATGCGAGGTACGCAAGAATTAACCACTGAAGTCCAGAACCTTAAGGCAGAGAATGCTGCATTAAAGCAGTTAGTTTTATCACGTGACTCTGCAGCCAAAGAAAGTTTCTTGTTGGGAGGAGTAGTTGACAAATATGATGGCTCCTCAAAATCCCTCTGTGCCTTCCTGATTCCTGTTTGGTACATTTTACCTTCAAGCCATATTACTTTTCCACCCCAAGAGCAAAGGTGGGATTTATGATATCACACCTCACGGGCAATGCCCTGACCTGGGCAACCCCCCCCCTAGTCAATACAGGCAACGCACTCCTGGATGACTACGACAGGTTTGTGGAAGCCCTAAAAGCCATGTTTGATCACCCAGAGCTTGTTTACAGTGCTCAAGAAAGACTGCTTGAGTTTCAACAAGGGTCCCAGGATATGCTCACGTATGTGACCCGCTTTAAACAATTGGTAAAAGAGGCCGATTGGTCCCAGGAAGCCACATTCACCCTCTTTCGAAGAGGCCTTAATGACGAGATAAAGGACGAGTTAGCCAGGGTAGCCCACCCAAGCTCTTTCCAAGCTCTCATGGACCTCTCCCAACAAATCGATATCCGGATCCAGGAAACAAAGGCAGAGAAAAGGAAGACTAAATCAACGTCCCCAAAGGCAGCTACTGACCATCCATACAAACAAGAAACTGCTGCATCTTCAGCCCCGGACCCAGAACCCATGCAACTAGGAGCCTTCCGAAGACCCATTACCCCACAAGAAAGGATGCGTCGGATTAATACCGGACTGTGCATGTATGGTGCCTCTGATAAACACCTTGTAAGAGAGTGCCCTATTGCACCACCTCGGCGTTCGGTCCTAAGTGGGGCACAATTTCGGGAGAAAGATGTCTGCTCCTCACCAATTCCTTCCTTGAACTCCCCAGGACAGAACAATCTTGTGATTTTACAGGCATTCCTGTTACCTTCCAAGAAAGAATCCTACCCCATCCTGGCTTCAGTGGATTGCGGAGCCATGGGCATATTCATAGATCATGATTGGGTCAAAAGTCATCACATTTCCCGCGAAACAAAAGAAACAATGCAACCTGTTGAAGCCATTGATGGGAGACCCTTGTCTTCAGGACCCATAACCCATCAAACCAAAGAGATTCTTCTTTCGATAAACAACCATCAAGAGAGGATTAGATTTGACATCATAAGATCTGCCCACTATCCCATGGTTCTAGGCATGCCCTGGCCGCAGAAACACAATCCCTACAACAATTGGGCAGCAGGCTCCTTGTTTCTTGGTTCAGAACATTGTATGTCCCATTGTTTGTCTCCTACCACCTTACCAAGTCCCTTAGAAGAATTCCAAGAAAATCAACAAATTCCAGTAACCTTCTCCGACATTATCTGGATTCCCCAGGCTTACCAGACAAACTCAGATGTGTTCTCAACAGCCATTGTTCAGTCTCTTCCACCCCACAGACCTGAGTATTGTGCCATTGACAACGAGCCTTCAGCAGTGATTCCCTTCGGAAGAATGTTCATTCTATCCGAACCTGAAAAAAGGGCCCTCCGAGAGTATCTTGACACCAACTTGACAAATGGAATGATTCGACCATCCAAGTCCCAAGCGGGAGCTTCCCTCTTTTTCATTCCTAAGAAAGATTCCAAGGAGCTTAGACCATGTTTGGAATACCGTGGCCTTAACCAATGCACCCTCAAGGACCATTACCCATTACCTCTTATTTCCAACATCCTGGAAGCTGTAAGGGGTGCAGTCATCTTCACAAAACTTGATCTCAGGGGTGCCTACCATCTCATTCGCATAAAAGAAGGTGATGAATGGAAAACAGCCTTTAGAACACCCTTTGGCCATTTTGAGTATCTGGTTATGCCCTTTGGACTTGCTAATGCCCCCGCAATTTTCCAACGTTTCATGGATCGGGTCTTTTCTGATTTACTCCAAGGAACCTCGGAAACATGAAGAACACGTTTTACAGCGTTTACGAGAACATAAACTCCTGGCCAAACCTGAAAAATGCCTTTTCCATGTATCAACTGTTCACTATCTTGGATTTGTTCTTAGCCCAAAGGGTATTGGAATGGATTCTTCCAAGGTTGATTCCATTTTATCTTGGCCTGTTCCTACCACTGTGAAACAAATTCAATCCTTCCTGGGACTTGCTAACTTTTACAGGAAATTCATACCTGCATTTTCTGATATTGTACATCCCATTGTCACACTATTAAAGAAAGACACCCCCTTTCAGTGGTCCTCAGCTCAAGACTCAGCATTTCAACGGTTGAAGGCGGAGTTCATACAAGCCCCCATCCTGGCTCAACCCAGCACAGACCGTCCCTTCCTTGTTGAGACTGATGCTTCCAGCTACGCCATCGGAGCAGTTCTGACACAAGAACTTGATGACAAGATAGAACACCCCATTGCCTATCTCTCCTGCACTTTGACTCCCAGTGAAACTCATTATTCCGTCCTGGAGAAGGAGTTGCTAGCCATTCGACAAGCCTTCACTGACTGGTGCCATCTCCTTCTGGGAGCCAAACACCTGGTACAAGTCAGTACGGACCGTCGGAATCTACAATTCCTACAATCCTTGGAGTGCAGAAACAGCCGTCAGGCCCGCTGGGCCTTCTTTTTTGCCCAATATCAATTTCAAATCCATCACCTTCCTGGAGCACATAACCTCATTGCCGATGCCTTGTCCAGACAACCTGATTATGAACCCCTTGAGGGCCGGACCTTTTCCAGGATGTTTCCTAACACAATATTCGTAGCCTAAGCCATTACTCTCCTGGAGGATATTCGAGCCAAGACCCAGTCCTCTGAACTTTGGAAGGAGTTTAAAAGAAACAATCAATGGAATCTCAAGATAAAAGACGGATACCTAGTTAAGGATACAGAGCTAGTCATTCCCACTCCAGGGCTGAGACATAAGATCACAAACCTATGCCATGATACCCTCCATTCAGGACACCGTGGAATCTCCAACACCCTCCGTCTTGTACAGAGACAGTTCTGGTGGCCAAGGATGAAAGATGACATAAGAACCTATGTTCAGACCTGTGTAGTTTGTAATCAGAATAAGCATGATAACAGAAAACCAGCAGGTCTCCTACACCAACCAGCAATACCAACAAAACCCTGGGAAATCATTGGCACAGATTGTATTGTGGAATTGCCTTCTTCTAGAGGATACACAACCATAATGGTTACCATCGATTTGTTCATGCATATGGCTCATTTCACACCTCTATACAAATTACCATCCTCATCTGAACTAGCTGGGATTTTTCTAGAACACATATTCCGGCTTCATGGACTACCCTCCAAAATAATTTCCGACAGAGGGCCCCAATACATATCCCAGTTTTGGAAACAGCTATGTCGGATATTGGGGATCCAATGTGCCTTGTCCTCTGGCTATCATCCACAGACCAATGGAGCTACAGAACGAGTAAACCAAACCATGGAACAATATCTTCGCTGCTTCGCCACCAAAGTCCAGGATGATTGGTCACTTTTGATACCCCTTCCAATGCTTCCCATTAAGATACCAGGACACTTCTTCTTAGAGGTCAAGAAGGCGATTGTAAGATTCCTCTGGCAAGGGAAAAAAACTAGAATCGCATATGATACCCTGACATTGCCTAAGGACAAGGGCGGGGTGGGTCTTCCCGACCTCAGGAAATATTAAGAAGTGGCCCAATTATGGGTGCTTATTCGCCACCTACGTAATCACAAAGAACTGAAGTGGATTTCAATGGACAATTACTACCTATCCCCGGCCATGGTCTCAGAGTGGCTGTGGACCCCAAGGAGGAAACTACTAAACAGATTGAAAGTACACCCGATACTGGAAACCATATGGAAAATATGGAGGGAAGGCATGGAGATGAGGAACATTACCACATAACCATCAACGTTGAGCCACTTGTGGTCCCCAGGTATTAATGAACATATCCCCAATGTAGAAAGATTTCAAACTTAGTATGAAGCGGGACTGGAAAGAGTAGGCCAACTTTTGAACAATGACTCCTTCATCACACTTCCAGAGCTAGTAGAGGCCCTAGTTATAGGGGTACTGTCCACATTCAATTCTTATAGATTAAGGGCATCTTAACGAGACCTGTGTGGAAAGATTAATTGAGAAGAGAACTTACCCCTTTTGAGACACTACTGAACTCCGGAACCTCTGAGAACGAAATGGGAGAGAGACTTGGGGGAAGATATTGATCCAGATACATGGGGGACAATGTGCAGAGCGGCGCCCCGAACATCTTTATCATGTCAATATAAATTACATGCTATCAAACTGTTACATCGGTGGCAGTATGATCCACGTAGACTCTCCAAAATGTTGCGGACTATTGGCACATGTGGTGGGGATGTCCCCAAATTAAGATGCACTGGGATGAGGTCCTGGGTTGGTTCATAGACCTAGATGGGGTCCAAAGACCAGCAGACCCCTATCTCATCTTGATTGGTTTCGAAAAGTATGAGGATGAATGGAGAAGAGTCCAAGGTCTGGCTGCACAGCTACTGCTAGCTGCCCGGGCCCTCTAGCTATGAAGTGAAAATCTGCAACAACCCAGAGTGAGAGAGAATGGGTCAATGTAGCTTCAAACATATGCACCATGGAAAAAATGACATCATCCCTGCACAGCATGTCCACGCAATGTGATATTTTATGGATGGATTTTTTTGAACAACTATATGCCAGGAACAATTCATTAAGGTGTATAAACATGTTGTGAACCTGTCTTTGCTAACTGGCTTTTCATGTAATATCCTCCCAATGTTTGACACTGTCTCACATGTAACCCAAAATGCGATGAAGAAGCACAAAGAGGTGTTTCCCAATAAGGGGGTCCCCTAGAATCTGAAAAGTGACCACATAAACATAACACCACACTACTCTTGCAAAATAAATGCCTAGCCCTAGGGGCGCTAGGGAGCGGGGTGGGAGATGGTTGAGGGAATGGGAACGGGAATGGTTATTACAAGGTCTTACAGATCGCAGTTGAGGAAGAAAACCAACTTTATGTTAAACGCTGAGTGTAGCTTACTGATGTCCCAACTCTGTCTTGTAATCAAATGTTTATACTTATTTCTGTTTTTCCCTTTTGTGTGATCTGTTTCTATTAAAACCTAATAAAACTAAATTTTAAAAAAACATTGTACTGATGTGTACACTTCTGTAATTTGTCTCACAGATTTCACTGTTAATTCAAAAACTATTTAATGCACATAATAAACATTATAAACATGAAATATGATTACACAGAGTGTTGTATACAATATAAAAGGGGAGGAAAAAGACATAAAATATGCTTAGTAATTTAATAAATGTGAATATTTAGGTATTACCTATATTTGCTTCTGAACCCCTGTTACTTATCAATGCCATTGAAAATTGACATTAATTGTGTATTCCATTTAAACTGAATTGGCTGCCATAGTGACAATGATGTTTAAAGGTACAAATAGTATAACAGTTAGGTACAAAAGGTGTTGATCTTTGACTACAATTAATTTTGAATTTAATGAATCTTGCTTTTCCGACATAGATCTTCTTCCAAAATATCTCAAGGTCTCATGGTTCTTCCAAAATATCTCATTTGAAGGTCTAAGATATTTACCTCACATATTTTTAATTCTATTTGATATAGATATCAGGATATTAGATTGAACATGTTAGTAGCGTGATTGGGTATCTATTTAAACTGACCAGGCTCTTATAAAACAAATCTTAATTACAAATATCTTTGAGGTTCAATCCAAAATGTAACTGTATCTTCGACATCTCACTAGATGCTCTCTGCAACAGAAAGAATCAGAGCCCAAACATTTCACTGTGCCAGTCATCTAATCCCAGGTTTCCCGAATAATCACTAATAATAAACTAATATGTGGTACTCTAAACCCCTCCATACTTTTCACCTCACTCTATAGTATCAAGTTGTAGCCTGTGTTTAGGTTAAACCTGTGTGTACACTGGCAATCGGTCACCATTTTCAACTGACTTACATGTTTCAAATAAAAGATATAAAAATGACTTTTGAGGTGTGTGGACTCTGACAGGCATCTTTAGTGTTCATATATGCATAATAAAGTATTGTGACATCATCTGTAACATTTAGACTACGCTGCATTCAGCCAAAAGTTTTAGTGTTCCTCAAATATTTTATGTGGTAATAACAAGGAGACACAATGTAAACTGAGTCCGCTCTGGCAGTCATCTGGCAATAAATAAATATGTATAGATTTATATTGTATTTTTACTGGCACCATTCTTACAGTGTGCATGCTATGTCAGCCATCCTATTGTGTCAGTGTATATCATTGTATTGTACTACCATTGATACCATTTTGCAGTCACAATTTGTAACACAACATTCAATGTGTTACCCGCTGTAAACTGAGTCTTATTCATTTATTGGGTGCTACATTTTGAATGTTCATAATTTATTTCCTAATCTCCATTGAGTTTATTTTGGTAGATTACATTGAAAAAAAGTATTGCATTTGAACTATTGATTTCCTATTCTATCTAAATAAGGTCACTGTGTGTATTGAAGACAACTTATTCTAATTAATTTGTATCTTGATTTGACAGACTAATTAATCATAAATTATGTCTATGTCTCATTCATGATGTGTTGATTTAGTATGCATGTTGTGGTGGGTCAGAAGGAGACAGACTACAAGATGTCATTTCTAAGATGTTTTTATTTAAAATAATAAGAAAAGGCCTCACGTCCCTATACTGTGATTTTCACTACCTAACAGAACTGACTAGGGTGCTTGTTGTCATTTTACAAAGTCCAAAAGTAAAGTCGGTCCTATGCTAAGCTATGCTGACCCTACCACTAAGACAAAACAACTAAGGTCCAGGAGAATGACTCCCTTCTTCTGAATCAGAGATCTTAGCTCAGTTCCCTTTTAATAACAGATCCTCAGATAGTTCTTAGCTATCTTTTGCACAGGGTTGTTTAGTTCATAAAGGGAATTTTCCAAGTCCTTGGGTTTTGCCTTCCCCTGGTGTTGAAAGATCACTTTGATCAAAGTTCCTCATCTTTGTTTTTGATTCTCAGTTTTTTCTTGGACATAAATAAAAGTCTCTCTTTCTCTGACTGACTCTCACTCTCGTGGTCTCTATGTTTCTGACTAGGATGACGATGGTGACCCCAGTATTGATTCTCACTCTCTCGGTTATTGGCTTTCTCACCCTCTTGGTTATTAGACTTCTCTCTGGGATGAGTCTGATGCGCACAGTAATTCTTCTCACACTTGTTCTTACTGGGGTGAGTATTATTAGCCCAGAATGTATTCTCACACTCCTTGCTACTGGGAAAAGTGTGATTAGCCCAGTAGTTATTCTCACACTCCTTGTTACTAGGATGAATAAGATTAGCCCAGTAGTGATTCACACTTTCCTTGTTACTGGGACAAGTAAGAGTAGCTCAGTAGTTATTCTCACTCTCTATAATGGGACAAGTGGGATTAGCCCAGTAGTAAGTCTTACTCTGCTTGTTACTGGGACGAGTAAGATTAGCCCATTAGTTATTATCACTCTTCTTGTTACTGGGACGAGTAGGATTAGCCCAGTAGTAATTCTTACTCTCCTTCTTACGGGAGAAGTGGGATTACTTAAATCATTACATTCAGTTTTGGTACTGTGCCAACTTTGATTATGCCAATTGTTATCATCGCCTCTCTCCCCGGGTCTCCAGCTTTCCCTGTTACCTTTCTTGTATAGGGGCTGTGTCAACAAGTTGGCGTTCTCCTTCTGTGCTTCTCTTGCATTTGTCAGGATGGCTCGCGTGCTTGCCTCCGCTGCTTTGCTGGATACGCTTCAGCATATTTCTCGTTCTGTGGTATTGACACTGAGAGGAGTTTCCGCTCTTCTCCTGTTTCGGCCAACACAGTTCAGGACGTCCCACATCCTTTCACACGCTTCAGCATGCTCTATGCGAAGTGGCATCGTAGAGCACCTGTTCCTCCATTAGTCTCTCTTGTCTGGATGTCAGCGTTCTCTCCAGCTCACCAGCATCCCTAGTGGAGCTGGTTTGAAACTCCTGGGTCTCGCTCACTGACATGCTTTCTGCTCCCACATTTATGATGCTGTTCTGGGGATTCCCCAGCATCATTTGGGAGTCCTTTCTCAATGTTTGAGCCATGCTTTCTTTGACTCTCTTCGGTTTCTTTGTGTCAGCAGCGAACAGGTACTTGTTTTGTTCTGAAACACCACAATAACAAATGTAGGTAGATTTCTCTTCCAACAGAAAATGGCATGGTTTGGTTGGAAAGGGAGTTCCTCATTGGAACGGAAGTCCCTATCCCCATGGAGGGAGCCTCTTCTGGTGAGGTCCTGCTTGCCTCTACCGCTAGGGAGGATATTGTGTACCAGGCTCATATCCCTAGACCCACAAGGAAAGGCTGCCCCCTGGGGAGAAGTGACTGAATCTCTCGATTCATCACAATGTACTTGTGTGTAAAATCAATTGTGCATCCAGGGGACACCCTTGCTGATAACTCCATTACTCCAGTATAATATGCAATATAAACAAGTAGTCCTTTTAATTATTAAATATATGCAAGACAATGTGCTACATTATTTAAAAAAAACAAATCATCCCACAAAATCCATCAAAATGTATCTTCTATCCATGGAGATGAAATACATGTCAGAAAAGAAATACTGTCAAAATTAGTACCCCAATAAGGTTCATGACCTTTGTTTGATCCGTCTTCTCTGCTTCTCTGCTCAGATATTTGTTTTTCTTCCATAATTTGCAGATCTTGATCCCTATTGCACCATCTGTTTTTTGTTTTTTTGTGCCATCTTCCAACCAAAAAAACAGATGTCATCTATGTTATTTTATGGTGTTTCGATTTCTAATGATTGCCATGGGATGTTCCGATTTCTTCATGCAGATTGCATATAAATGTTCCCTTATCCTGAAACACAGTTGCCTTCTTGTGCTGCCTATGTCAAATATTTGACATACACATACAAACATACACCACATATACGTTTCTACAGTTGATTACATTCATTTATTTAAATGTTTTAATGCTATGGGCCTCACATGTATCATTTTGTTAGTATATGTTGCAGATTCCTGAATCTTGCATATAGCAAATTGACACATACTACATGTGCTACATTTGAAAACCCTTTTTGGTTTTGCGTGGAGCCAGGTTTCCTTATTGCGATCATGAAAAGCTACCATGTAACTGGGGCCCAAGATTTGCCTCAACTGTTGAGCCTTTTTAAAGGTGATTGTTGGATTAATATCTTTGTATTGTTTAAGGTTTTTGGGCCTCATTAAGAGTTTAGTGGTATCCCGTCAGTAAATACGTAATTACCGTTCCCACCACTTGATCTGCCGGAATTGCCATCAGATTACCAGTGGCGGGGAAAATGGTAAATCCCCATTCTATGGAGTCCGTTTGGACTCCATGGGGGGATTGCCGGTATTACTGGCACAAGGGATTTTTCGCTGTTGTGGTGCCTGGTTTACCTCCAGCTCCTGGGCTGGAGGTAAATCAGGCACCCTACCAGCAAACTTGTAGTAGTTTGGTGGTGCGGGAAAAATTGGCGGTAACAAAAACACTGCCACTCGGTTCCCGCACCGCCAAACTTATAATGAGGCCCTTTATCTAGACTTTCATTTTCAACCAGCGTTTGCTTATAATGGTGTATTGCAAACTACTGTGTGAAGACTATTCATTTACAAACTGCGCCCTTTCTTCTTTCAAACTATATTTGATCTTCTTCTTAATAACCAACAGGTCCTTTCTTTCCAGTTGTCTGACTTATTTGATTGCTTCCCAGACAGAGCTTGTCTTATAAATTTTTTCTCTGAGTCTTTGATATATAACACTGATCTATTTTTCCAAGTCTTTCTTAGGTGTTACAATTTCTTTTAGCCCTGATTAACTCTCCTTACAGGATGTTGATAATAGTTTTACATTTGTGGCCACTGGGCGCATGCAACACTGAACTTGCTTCTGTGTGTTTTCTAAAGGTTTTGGTCAACGTTTTATTGTTGTCAATCCGAATAGCTATGTGTAAGAAGGTTATTTCCTTTTGACTTGTGGTACTGGTAAGTGTTAATTTAAAGTCATTATCATCAAGAAATCTGTACATTTTTCTACTTGCTGTCCATTGCCTTCCAGATCATGAATATCTTGTCTATGTATCTTTTCCAACTGTGTAAGTATTTGACCAGGTTCACATTGGAAGAAGCTAGAGTGTAAGACTTTTCAATCTGACCCATAAACAAGTTAACCATATTAGAGGCATATTTAGCTCTCATTGCCACACCCATTGTTTGTTGGTAATATTTGCCATTGAATGTGAAAGAATGATCAATCAGAGTAAACCTTAACATTTCTTTAAACATATCACAGAACATATAGAACAAGACAGATTTGTCTTTAAGCCAAAGTTATGATGTCTTAATCGCCAACGCTTGTTTAATCGATGCATGTAACGCCTTTACATAAACCTAACTAATCAGTATGACTCATTCCATTCTATCTTCTGTAATCGATTCAGGATTTCCATTGAATGTCCAGCGCAAGGGGCAATTTTGTAAACATACCTGCGCCTCTGTGTGTCTATGTATTTAGGGATGGGTTCATTCACCCACTTAATTCCGCTCATTATGGATCTTATTTCTGGAATGTTATCAAATTCTTTATGGATGACAGGTAAGAAATATATTCTGGGGTTTTTAGTGGTGCTGTTTCTCAAGCAATCTCTGCCACCACCAATAAGCAATCCTAAATAGTACCATTTAATGATCAAGTGTTCTGCTTGCATCTTGACAGAAGAAGTGGGGTCTGATAGTAATTCCAGATAACAGCCTGGGGTCCTAAGATGTAATAGTGCTATTTCAATACCATCCAATTGATTCACCACAACCAAATTGCCAACTGATTCTCCACAATACAGGGAGGTGAGGCCCCCAAGTCACAGGCCTCTTTTTTCGGGACATGCTCATCCCTGAATGCAAGGATAAAGGTGCTCCTTATCTATGGCACCATGTTGGGATAGGTAGAGTGTCTAGGGATGTTTTCCTGTATGACCAAATGAAAAGGAGGATGAAGCACAAAAAATGTATGCTCCTCTTTTCTACCACCTGGCAATGGGTCACATGGTGCCAAGAAGAAAGCCCTCACCTCATACTTCAGACCCTTGCGAATGAAGATTATGCGTAATTCTAATTAAGGCAAGCCTGGCAAGAGGCTCAGCAGTTCCTTGAATCTAAGCATGCCTGTCTATGCCATCTGGCACTCACATGCACTTTGGGAGATAAGAAGGTAGAAGTAAAAGCACAATTCATCCAAGGATGATTCTCAATACAACTTGGGTACCGGATTCTGAGGGAACTTGTCATTTCCCTCCAAAGGATGTTGAAACAAGGAACATGAACTGGAAAACAACAGGGCTGGCCACTGTTAGGAAACCACAGCGGGCTAGATTATCTGGGCGTTTGCCTCGTTCCCAGAAGTCACCATCCGTTACACTTGCCCCGCATTCTCCTGTTTGCACACAGAAGCGGCGTGTGTTTAAAGCTGTCAGCACTACGCCAACGCTCTATTGATCCTTTCAGGAGTGTTGGGGGTGCTCTGGAAATTCTGGAATTCCCAGTTTCCTAGGTCACGTGTGCTATCACGTTAGACCCATTTTTTCATTGTCACGTGGGTTCTTCATTCATTCATAGGCTCCTCCCACGGCTCACTCGCTGCTTCTGAATTTCGTTTCTGCAGCAACTCTACTTTTACGTTTACCTGTGCTTTGATCTTGCTAAGCTCTACGGATTTTCCTTTTGTCTAGCCCTTGCCTGCCTTGAAAAGACCTCCTTGTTGCCGAACCTCGGAACGCTGCCTGGAACTGCTTTGCTTACGATTTCGTCTTGTCACTGCCTGCACATTGCTAGGAATCATGGAACGCTCTTTGGATCTTGCTTTTTCTCCACGGCTCAGTTTGTTTACTTATCCCTCCGCATCCGAACCCTGACACACTATGGGTTTGGGCCACCAGTTCCCCGTTTGGATGCTCTTGTGAACCTAACATCAGTGTGTCTGCTTGCCTTCATTTTCCCCTTTTGATTACAAGTACTACACCTGTTTCGCCCTTCCTGCAGCTCCCAACATTTTTCTACTGCTTCTGGATATTAGTGTTCTGGACTAGAGACTGCCTTGGGAACACTACTCCTACGTCCTCGTGCCGGCGGGTCTTAGGTCTTGGAACTTGCTGGGACTAGAGACTGCCTTGTGGGACTTTTTCAGGCGTCCTCGTGCTGGTGGGTGTTAGGTTTGGTTGGATTTTAATTTCTTTGGATTTCTTCATGACTTACCTGTTTCCTACTGCTACTCCGCTCTACCGGATAACGTCCACCCTGCCTAAGAACAGAAATTCAGCTGTTTTCTTTGATCCATCTGTTGGCTACAGTATCCTTGTTAACTTTTGGTTATCATTGTGCTTACCATTGTTTTCTTGTGATATAATCCTGTTTTCCTTTGCAGGTCATTGGTATCCTGTGGCGTTATCCATCTTTGGGTCAATAGACTCCTCAGACAGTCCTTACGTACTCCTGAGGAGTACATTGGCAGAAAGAACTCATCGGCTACACAACAGGTTCAACTGCCTGAGCAGGACTACTCCATGGGAAGCACAGGGTAGTCCTAACATATTCAGAAGCCTCCATTATGGAACCCTGTGATGATCCGCGGCCTGCTCTGGTCCAATTGGTGGCTGGTTTGCAAGCAGACATGACTGCCGCTCATGAGGCCACCCAACGTCAGATCCATGACTTGCAGCTTGGCATTCAGGCGGGTGGAGCAGGCACCTCTGCCACCCACTCGGGCTCTGCTTTTGCCTGAGGTGTGCCACCCGTTAGGCAGGACAACGCTCCGGTTTACATGGTTGCTCAATTCCCTCTTGCTCCTCCAGAACGGTTTTATGGTGACCCTAAAACCTTTTGGACTTATATAAATCAGTGCTGTTTGCATTTCTTATGCCGTCCGTCCTCTTTTCCAGACTCCACAATGAAGGCGGCTTTTGTCTTGTCGTATTTCGGTGGTACGGCTTCTGTCTGGGCCAACCTTTTGTTGGAACAAGGGAGCCACTTACTTTACGATTGTGATGCATTGATCACGGCCATATCACGTGTCTTTGATACTAGGTACAAGGCTCAGGCTACAGACCTAGAACTGCTTGCGTTACAAAAAGGGGATACTTCCCTGTTAGCGTATCTAGCCAAGTTCAACCAACTGGTGGCCGAAACAGGCTGGCCGGAGGATAAGAAGGCTGACTTGTTTTACAAAGGGCACTCAGATGGGTTAAAGGAGGCTTTGGCTACCGTACCCGTCGCCCCTAACACTTTTCCAGAGTTATTGGATCTGGTTCTTCAAATAGACGCCTGTAGGGCAGAAAGGAAAGGAGAAAAGAGAGTGCCTCTCCCTGTTCAGGGTGCTGTTGGTTTATCACCCACAGGCAACGGGGAACCCATGCAGATCGGGGCTATCGGGGTCCTCTGTCTTCCGAAGAAAGAGAGCATCGCAAGAAGAGTAATCTGTGTTTTTATTGTGGCTCTTCAGAGCACTTTTTGAGGCTCTGCCCTAAAAAACCCAAGAAGCAGGGAAATGCCAGGGCCCGTCAATAGAGGGAGCCTGTTTGCCGAGCAGCATGAACCAGGGCTCCTGTGTGTCGGTTCCTTTAGCTTTAAATGCCTCACTGGCCTACCCCTCAAGGGAACCATGGTTTGTTCAGGCGGTTCTGGATTCCAGGGCAACCAGTAATTATATTGATGCACAGTTCGTGCAGGATTGGAATATCCTAGTTAATCCCAAAGAACAGCCAGAATTGGTCAATGCGGTTGATGGAACCACACTGTTATCTGGTTTGGTCACAGAACGCACATAACTCTTACCATGACTGTAGACACTGGGCATACGGAGGAGATTTCTTTTGATGTCATTGCTCCACCCCAGTTTAAAATCATACTGGGGTTGCCTTGGTTGGTTTTTACATAACCCGTCGGTTGATTGGCAGACCGGCTCTGTCATGCTCTCCTCAGGGTATTGTAACGACTATTGCCTGCTTTTGGGAGCAGACTCCGTTAGCCCAGGTTATCCGTTATCAGATTCAGCCGCTGTTATTGGAGCTGCTTCTACCGTCATTCTTCCTAGGGAGTATGAATGCTTTAAGGATGTATTCGACAAGGTCAAGGCAGAGGTTCTTCCACCACATCGTCCCTACGATTGTCCCATTGACCTCGTGGAGGGGGCTCGAATACCATCAGGGCGCATCTACTCCATCACACATAAAGAGAACATTGTACTCAAGGAGTATTTGGATAAGGCTTTGGAAAGTGGTTTCATATGCCCTTCTCGGTCCCCGGCCGCATCTCCCCTTTTTTTTGTGCCCAAGAAAGAGGGGGATTTGCAGCCGTGTATAGATTACCGCAAGCTCAATGCGGTCAATATACGCAACCAATATCCGATTCCTCTCCGTCTGTTTTATTGGATAAGTTGGGCTCTTCTGTGTATTACACTAAGTTGGATTTATGTCTAGCCTACAACCTTGTTAGAATGAGAAAGGGGGATGAGTGGAAGTCGGCTTTTAAGACCAAATACGGCTTGTTCGAATATCTCATTATGCCATTTGGTCTTTGCAACGCCCCAGCTACCTTTCAGAGGTTCATCAATGACGTCTTGAGCGATATGTTAGATCAATATGTCATAGTCTATTTGGATGACATACTAATATATTCCTCGTCCTATGAAGACCGTGTTAAACATGTGTCTAATGTTTTGCAGCATCTACGTGAAAACCGTTTATACGCTAAATTGGAAAAATGCCTATTTCATGTCAAGGAGGTTGTGTTCCCCGGTTATGATATCACGAGCAAAGGGATTAAAATGAGCAATACCAAGGTTAGGGCTGTGCTAGACTGGCCTGTCCCTACTACTGTGAAGTCGTTACAGTCTTTCCTTGGTTTTTCGAACTTCTACAGACGTTTCATTAGTTCATTTTCTGAAACTGTCGCTCCTTTGACCGCACTGACCAGTAGTAAACGTCGATTTGCGTGGGGTACCGAAGCCCAAGTGGCGTTTGACTCTTTAAAAGCTGCCTTTACCACTGCACCGGTGCTTCTGCATCCTGATTCCAGCCAGCCCTTTTTTGTGGAAGCCAATACTTCGGAAGTGGCAGTTGGTGCTGTGTTGTCTAAGTTATGTATTGATTCTGGTCTCTTACATCCAGTAGCCTATCACTCACGCAAATTAACCACATATGAGCAGAACTACACAGTCAGAGAGAGTGTGTTGTTGGCCATAAAGGATGCTTTCACAGTTTGGAGACACCGCCTGCTTGATACCGGGACTCTGGTACAGGTGTACATTGACCACAGGAATCTCCTTGCCTTAAAATCTGTAATGTGTACTACCGCTTGTCACGCCAGGTGGCACAAATTATTTTCTATGTTTAATTTCACTCTGACTTTTTGCCCTGGCTCATTGCATTCAAAGTCCGATGCTTTGTCAAGGATGCACGGTTCTCCTTCACGTGCCTAGGACGGCAACAGCCTTCTGAATAATCAGGTGGTTTGTGCATGTACCCTGCAGCCATCATTGAAGGCTTCTATCCAAAAATGGGTTGCCACGAAACCAGCTGAAATCAAGGACTACAACATGGACATCATCCAGTCCCTGCCTTACGTTCAGGGTTGTGTCTTCCTCCCAGTTTTGGCGACTAGGTGCATCGCCTTACAATGGTGCCATGATTCGTTTGTGGCAGCTCACCCTGGCAAACACAAGACCATGGAACTCCTTCAACGGTGGTGCTGGTGGCCGTCTATGCACAGGGACATCACCCTTCACGTAGCCTCCTGCTCCATATGTGCACAAAGCAAAAGCTCCACGGCCAAACTGATGGGACTCTTGCAGCCACTGCCAGTTCCAGAACATCCCTGGTCTATGGTTTCAATGGACTTCATCGTTGAACTACCCCCTGGTCCAAGGTTACAATATGGTTAGGGTAGTGGTTGATTACTTTTCCAAGCCATCCTTGTTTGTCCCCTGCAGAGGACTGCCTACCGCTCCTGCTCTTGCAGACCTCTTTCTAAGAAATGTGTTCTGGTTCTTTGGTCTCCCAGAAATAATCATATTGGATCGAGGAACGCAGTTCACGTTTCGTTTCCGGAGACATCTCACAACTACCATCGGCATCTAAGATCCGTACTCTAGTGCCTATCATCCACAGACGGATGGCCGAACCGAGCGGGTGAATGCCACGCTTGAACAGTACTTGCGCTGCCGCACCCTGCAATACAAGGAGACCTGGTTTTCTTTTCTAGTTCATGGTGAGTTCACTTACCACAATTCTGTGCACACTTCAATCGGTTCTACACCTTTTTTTGCTTTGTACGGCTAGAACCAGTAGACTCTCCTTCTAGACATGTCTTTGGAAACACTGAACCCGGCAGTGCATGGTTGTCTTTGTGATCTTTCTGCCATCCATGTGGCAGTGAAAACACATTTACTGGAGGCACAAGAATGCTCCAAGCTGTATGCTGACCGACACCGGTCTGCGGCACTGCTATACCAGCCTGGTGCCAGAGTTTGGCTCTCCACCAAGAATCTCCGTCTTCCTGGTCGTAGGAGTTTGCTTCCTCGCTTTGTGGGTCCGTACCTTGTTCAGGCTGTCATGAACCAGGTAACGGTCAGGCTGGATTTGCCCTCGTCATGGAAGATACACCCGGTTTTCCATGTCTCCTTAGTTAAACCTTGTGTGGACGGTATTAGGCTCCTGGATCGTCCTTCTCCTCTCATGATTCAGGGTTCCGAGGAGTATGAGGTTAACGCTATCCTGGATTCCAAGGTTTCAAGGGGCATCCGCCTATTCCTGGTGGACTGGAAAGGCTATGGTCCGGAAGAACGAAGCTGGGAACCTGCCTCAAACATACATGCTCTGTTGCTCTTGTCTTGTTTTTTGGCATCCAGGGGTGGGACGGTTCCATTGGGGAGGATGCTGTTAGAAAACCACAGCGGGCTAGATTATCTGGGTGTTTGCCTTGGTCCCAGAAGTCACCATCCGTTACACTTGCCCCGCATTCCCCTTGTGGCACACGGAAGTGGCCTGTGTTTAAAGCTGTCAGCACTACTCCAACGCTCTATAGATCCTTTCGAGAGCATTGGGGGGGTTGCCCTGGAAACGCTGGCATTATGCGTTTCCTAGGTCATGTGTGCTATCATGTTAGACCAATTTTTCGTTGTCACGTGGGTTCTTCATTCATTCATAGGCTCCTCCCATGGCTCGCTCGCTGCTTCTGAATTTAGTTCCTGCAGCAACTCTACTGTTACGCTTACCTGTGTTTTTATCTTGCTACGTTCTATGGATTTTCCTTTTGCTTAGTCCTTGCCTGCCTTGAAAAGACCTCCTTGTTGCCGAACCTCGGAATGCTTCCTGGAACTGCTTTGCTTACAATTTCGTCTTGTCACTGCCCGCATGTTGCTAGGAATCACGGAACGCTTTGCATCTTGCTTTTTCTCAGCGGCTCTGTTTGTTTGCTTATCCTCCGCATCCAAACCTTGTCACCCTATGGGTTTGCGCCACAAGTTCCCCTTGTGAACCTCACATCAGTGTGTCGGCCTGCCTTCTTTTTCCCCTTTTGATTACAAATACTACACCTGTTTCGCCCTTCCTGCAGCTCCCGACATTTTTCTACTGCTTCTGGATTTTAGTGTTCTGGACTAGAGACTGCCTTGGGAACACTAGTAGGCGTCCTCGTGCCCCTGGGTCTTAGGTCTTGGAACTTGCTGAGACTAGACACTGCCTTGTTGGACTTTTTCAGGCATCCTGGTGCCGGCGGGTGTTAGGCTTGGTTAGATTTTCATTTCTTTGGATTTCTTCATGACTTACATGTTTCCTACTGCTGCTCCGCTCTACCGGATAACATCCACCCTGCCTAAGAACAGAAATTCTGCTGTTTTCTTTGATCCACCTGTTGGCTAAGGTATCCTTGTTAACTTTTGGTTATCATTGTGCTAACCATTGTTTTCTTGTGGTATAATCCTGTTTTCCTTTGCAGGTCAGTGGTATCCTGTGGCATTATCCATCTTTGGGTCAAAAGACTCCTCAGGCAGTCCTTACGTATTCCTGAGGAGTACATTGGCAGAAAGAACTCATCGGCTACACGACGGGTTCAACTTTCTGAGCAGGACTACTCCGTGGGAAGCACAAGGTAGTCCTCACAGCCACATCGAAGATGCCCTCAAATCCATCAGCGTGGGTGGCGCTGTTCAGCAGCCCAAGATGGCTGATTAGCTAATGAGCTCCGTGTGGTTCGGCAGAAATCCGCCAACATCTGCGCAACACGGCATCTCTGCGGGCTGCCATCGGCTGGAGTTGTTTGGGACCATCTACTGCATCGGTCCTGCGAATTTTACTTTGTCTTGGCCACTGGGGACCTAACTGTTGTGCTTGTTCCTGCGGCCGCCAGTTCGGGAGCCGCTTCCCTGGGATGTGCGTGGCTGCCCCGGCATTGGATTCTATGGGACCTGGCCCTCGGCCCGGCAGGACCGGGACGCCTGGGACACATCTTCATCGGCCTTGGACGCCTGGACCGGGCTCCGACGTGGCTGTGTGGGCCCGCGGCCGTCTGCAGGCTGCTGTGGGCGGCGCCGCAGGGGTGTGCGGCTAGGGCTGGCCCGGCGCCGGAGCGCGGCCGCTGTACCACCCTCCCGCCCCCTTCCATCCCATTGCAGCTGGAGCTCCTGGATGGACGTGGGCCGTGGGTGATCCCTGTGAGCTGGGGCTCAGGCGAAGATACTCGCCGCATGAGCACTGGGCCGTGTCCCAGGCTCCAACTGCTTCCAGGTGAGGAGCGCGGGGGGGAATCATAACACACGCGGCCGCACTAATGAGGCTGCGGGCCGCTCCATGGTCTGCTGAGGAGCTCTGACACACGCTGGGTGCTGGACTGCCTGGGGCCCTTACTTCAGTGCAGTCCTGTATCATCTGGGGGAGGGCTGCATGGCCTAGACACAGGCTCCCTCATCCTGCCCATCCCACATTCTCTGCTGATTCCTATCAAGAGCCAGTGTGGACCCCTGCCCTCCACCCCCTCCTGGCCTCGCCTGGACACCAACTGGGGCCCGCCCCCCCGGGGGCCACACAATCACCTGCGCTAAGAGGGCCGCAGCCCCCCTGAAAGAGGGCGGCTTCTGCACGCTGGCCCCTGGGACTGCCGTCCACCCCACCCATGAGCTACTAGTGACATTTGCCTTCACAGCAGCGGAGGCCTGGCCGGCTTGGGATCATTATCTGGAGTCTGACCGGATCCTCCCGGTTCTCCCCACGGGCGCTACTCGCAGATCGCATTGACATCCACCGCCATCTAGCATGCCGAACAAGCAGAGGGGGAGCGCCCAGGGGGGAGCCATGGATAAATTTGCAAGGATCGTTCACAGGGCCGAGTCAAGTTCAACGCCATCCTTGCAGGAAGAACCTGAGGTGGATGCATCAGGGCCTGACCTCACCACTCTCATGGAATCAATGGCTAAAAACTTTGCCTCCTTCCACGAGAAACTGGATGACATAAATGCCAATGTCGCCTTGCTCAGGACACGTGTAGACCAAGCCGGGACCAGAATTACAGAGGCTGAAAGCAGGATCTCTACAAATGAGGATGACATACACACTTTGCAGTCCACTGTTGCATCCCTGTCACGAGACATGAAAGCAGTGAAAGCCAAGTGGGACGACTTGGAGGCACGTTCCCGCAGAAATAATCTACGCATTATCGGCGTTCCTGAGAACGCACTGAAGGGGCGCATGGAGGACGCTGTCGAGAGCCTACTCAAAGATCTCCTGGGCAATCCGGCTCTGTCACCACATTTTACAGTTGAGCGCGCCCACCGTGCGTTGTCCCCTCGCCCCAAGCCGGGCGACATCCCGAGACCCATCATCGCCAGGATTCTAAACTACTGGGACAGAGACCTAATCCTCCGCCTGGCACGGGAGAAAGGGGACTTGCGCTTAGAGGCCAATACCATCAGGATTTTCCCCGACTTCTCAGTCACGGTTCAACAGGAGAGACGCCAATTCCTCAGTGTTAAAAAACTGCTCAGGGAGCGCAATGTCCCATACGCCATCCTATTCCCGGCTCGACTTAAACTTACCCACATCGGAAAGCTCTACTTCTTTACGGTCCCGGACGAGGCAGTGAAATTCATCGAGTCGGAAATACCAGTACACAATCCAAGGAACGACCCCGCCGTCGCCATATAGCCTCAGACCACCCTGCTCGAAGATGCCCACACTATCTGGTGATCCTAGACTCACAATGCGACCATGGTAATGTTGTTCTTTACCCAGTACTGATGCCTCCATGCTGCAACTGGCCGGCCACCGACTGTGCTCCGGATTGGGAGTAACCCATTCTTCTTGATGCGTATGACTGCCACTTGCATTGAACTCTCCTACATCCGCAACTTTTTCCTCATGTGCTTATGTTTGCTCCGGGGGGCCGAAACATGGATCCGCCCACTGCAGAAACCTACTGTGGACAGCATCCGCTGTCCGTCTCTGATGTTCAAGGTGCCGACCACACGGCAACAGCGCACCTCGCTGCATTTGCAATGATTCTGTTTAGTTTTGTTTGGTTGCCACTACTGCTGGGCCCAGTTTGGACCATGGAAGGGGCACGCCCACGTTGGGTGATGGCCACCGACCTACGGTGGAATGGTGGCATTGACTTAACTGAAGCCACCTGGGCTTGGAGAAATGTTGGCACTCATGTGGGGGGGTTACACTGCAAGTTGTGGGTGGGCAGTGAGGGTGGGTGGGGTGGTCAGCGTAACGGATTTGTTGTGCGTTATGGGGAAAAATGGCAGAGGCGATTTGGCAGACCACAGTGCATCGGGAGGCCCCTGTGGGGGTGGCCTCCGCCCAGGATTCACTATACGACAACTGTGGTGGGATGTTACTTGAATCACTGACATGCCAACGGGTTAACAGCTGAATTTTATCAGGAGCACGTGGCAATATTGGCCCCTGAACTGCTCGAGGTGTGGAATGAGTCACTCCAGCTAGGATCCCTTCCCCCACACTCTGTGAGGCTGCCATCACGGTCCTGCTCAAGCCTGGTAAGCCTAGCAATGAGTTTGGATCCTACCGGCCCCTCTCATTGATGAACTTGGATACTAAAGTATTCGCTGGGATGATCGCTAACCGCTTCCTGCCTGTCATGTCCTATATGGTACATGATGACCAGTCCGGCTTTGTACCCGGGAGATCTACCTCCCACAATATTAGAAGGATTCTCAACGTCATGGCACGAATCGATCAGGGGGTGAGTGCAGTCGCGGTCACTTTGGACGCCCAGAAGGCCTTCGACATGGTATCGTGGAAGTACATGTGGATGGTCCTTGAGCCCATGGGCATAGGACCCAGGATGATCGCATACATTAAGTTACTGTACACCTCCCCAGTTGCCAGGGGGTATATAGTGATAATTTCAAAAACAAAAATTTAGAAAGTCAAAATATCGAAAAAAAAAAAAAATTCCGATATTATTGTTTCGACATTATTGTTTTTTGATTTTTTTTTTCTCGAAATTATGACTGACCCCCTTGCCAGGGTCTGTGTCAACTCCCAAACTTCCGATCTGTTCCCTCTCTTCAGAGGCACCCGTCAGGGTTGCCCCTTCTCCCCGATCCTGTTTGCCTTGGCTATCGAGCCCATGGCGGACTATGTTAGAGAACATCACTCACGTAAAGGGATACGGCTACAGGGGGCCCCAGAAATAATCTCCCTCTATGCGGACGACGTGCTTCTGTTCGTCAGGGACCCCGATAACCACCTAGACCCTATCCTGCGTGAAATCACTCGCATCGGTACATATTCCCGATTCACAATCAATTATGCCAAATCTGAACTCTTCCCCATCATGAGCTGCACAGCACGCCCCGATACCGAGTACCCTCTCCGTTGGTCCCCCGACGGGATTAAATATTTGGGAATCCAGGTGTCCCTGACCAAAGACACTCTCCTGGCTGACAACTACTTGGCTGCCGCAGAACAGGCTGAATCCAAGATAACGCGCTGGCGCCCTCTCCCGCTGTCCCTAGCAGGTAGACTCTCACTGGTAAAAATGATACTACTCCCTAAGCTGCTGTATATATTCACAAATGTACCTGTCTGGCCTGGTAAGAAATATTTTGCCGACCTCCACAAATTGTGCGCTCAGTTCCTGTGGCATTCAGCGGCAGTGCGAAAAAATGGCTCGCTATGACACTTCCCTACGAAAAAGGTGGTTTCACTGCCCCTGATATGATGCGCTACTGCATCGCAGCGCAGGCACAATTTGCTTCCTACTGGTACCCTGGACCCCCCCCCCTCCGCACCCCCATGTCAAGTTGGAGGCCCTCGCGGCATCTAATACCAACATAATGTCCTTAATATTACACCGCCAATACGAACCGGACTCGCCTATTGACCCGGTTCGGACCACTGTGCAGCCCTGGGGACAGTTATTCGCCACAGTTACCGAGGAAGACCCGTACTTCAAATGGCTCCCTGCCTGGCACTTCCCCGGGCTGGAACCCACAAATGACATGGCCATGGCACGACACTGGCAGTCCCTGGGGTACGAGGCCCTGACCGATTTCTATCCAGATGGGCAATTCATCACACCACACACCTGGAAGCCTGGCCACTCGGGGTCATCGTTGGAGCACCTAAAATTTTATAGGCTCTGTGCTGCCTTCTGCAATGCCTGGCCTGGGTTTCCCGCAGAACCCCCCCGACTCCCCTGGAATCTCCTACATCGCCAACTCTGGTGGGGCCCGCGGGGTGGTATCCTCACTGTATAAACTCCTCCTGACCTCTTCTCCACCACAGCCCTCTGGGGCCCGAGACGACTGGGCGTCCGAACTGGAGTTGGAACTCACCGACCAACTGTGGACGAAAATGTGCTCCCACACTAATAGAGTTTCCCTGAACTTTCGCTACCGTACTATTCAGTACAAACTGTTGAACATGTTATATTACACCCCACGCACGATCTCCAGATTTGCTCACTCCGACCCAAGGCTCTGTCCCACCTGCAGTGCAGAGGATGCGGGCCATCTGCACATGATCTGGTCCTGCACGCGGCTGGCGGCATTTTGGGACAAGATCCTGAAAACCCTGTTAGAAATATGTGACATAGTCGTTGACCCTGACCCACTGTGGGTGCTGTTTGTGGTCTGGGGGACTGAGGGACCTAGAGGGGCAGCTACATTTTTAAATGTCAGCTTTATAATTGCCAAGAAGTGTGTACTGCAGAGCTGGAAGTCCTCCTCCCCCCCCTACATTCCAGAAATGGCTGAACTTATTGACATGGTCTCGGAACTGTGAGGAGGAGTACCTCACTACCCTCCCGGCCCACTCCCGGCCTAAAAACATCTGGACCCCCTTTAACAGCTATCTTAATAATCTAGACACATCCTCCTCCGGAGACAACTCATCGCAATCATCTTTGTAAAGTGCCACAGCTCCAGATGTTTTTGTGATGCCGCTCCCATGACTTCCAATATGTTATCGTTAATATGCACCACTGTAACCAGTTGAATATGTATTTTGCTACTCCTGGCTGCTCTGATGTTTGTGTAAGCTGTTCACCTCTGCCTTCAAAAATAAAAGTTTTAAAAAAACAAAATCCATCAGCATGGATAGATCAGATGAACAGAAATGCAGTGGGAATACAGACATTTTATCTCAGGGTTAAAGAGCCCTGCTTGCTTCTTTGCTTCAGTCTCAGTTACAGGATTTTAGGCCCAGCTTACTTCTTGGCTCAGGGAATTTGGCAGTAAGTTTCATCGTTTGCCACAATCCTATGCTGAGGAATGTTGCAGCCAGCACTCTGTTTATAATCTATCTAGAGTTATGGTGCCAGGCTCACTTCTTCATGCTCCAATGATCTTGGTAACTTGGTCACCCTTCATGTATATAGTACCGAGCTCATTTCTCAGGAACCATCTATTCAGATGTAACGTCAAGCCCACCATCCACACTTTTGTGCTCAGTTCGCATTTCAGCAATCCCAGTCTTCTCGTCCGTTTCACACTATCCAGCCTCTCTGCTCTCTTTTAACCAAGAGTATCAGAGCTCCTCATTTTTTGCACACCCTCAGCTCTTTTACCTCTGTCAGCTGGCATAGTCTGTGCGCTGTCTCGTGGGTGTGACATACACCCTTGTCACCCTCTTAGCTCCTTGGTTTCTGGCTCACTGTTGCTGCCCTTTCCCCAATGGCTTCTGTCCTTAAATAGGCCTCTAACTTCAAGGGTCGATCTCCTGTGGGTCCACATAGGTACATCTCCGGATTCGTTGGTGAGGGGCCTTTGAACAGGCTCTGGTAGCTAATGGTAATATCTGTCCCAGATGTTGTGTGTATGTAGATCCCTGAGGCTTCATACGATTGAGCGACCATCTTTATTCTGGGTTGAAGTCCCACCTTTCACACTCCGGCTGCCAACAACTTCTCAGTGATTACTGCTTTGCTGGATTTGACTGTGCTGTGGACCTTCTTTTCCGAATGGTGAGTGTCCATGGGCATCCTACTGGCATCCCTTTAGGTATGCAGGATCCTCTGGGGTAAAACTGCATACTGTGTATTTTTCTCTCCATGTTCTCAGGGTGCTAGTCTGTTGCGTGTATCTGTGCTCGGGTCCCTCCTGGTATGCAGGAGCACGTGGCAAAATAGCATTGTTTACACAGTTTCTTGTCATCAGCTGCATGTCTTCATGGTCGAGTTTCCACGAGAGTCTGCACTGACGTATGGGACACCAGGTGGAAGCTTGATACTGGGCTAAGTCGCCTGACGATCTAGGGTCATATTGATAATACATGCAGTTTGGCCCCCTTCGACTTACATACAGTTGGGGAATAGGATCGCAGTACCTCACCACAGTCTAGACCTTCAGTGGTGGGCTCACCGGGCTAAGAGAGGGGAACAAAACTGTGAGGAATTACTGTCTGATACTGCCTGCACACAGCAGTGGCAGCAATGCCCAGGTAGGCTGGCTTTTCTTTATCACAGAGTCCCCTCCATTCATTAGAGCAGGGTCAGAACCCCGATCACAGCTAAAATGAATGGTTATCAGCTGATCGCTTCTTATCAGCTGGTTATTTGGAGGTGTGTTTGGTATCTGCAGATCAAACATATAATAGTCCCAGTGTGTATATTACATAACTGTAGGAATGGACTGCAGGAGCAATCCTTTTCTCTGACACTTATTAGATCCACCAGAGGAGTTTTAGAATATTTGGGACTATAACAGTGAATTGAACACAAAAGGAGTTAATATATTTGTATGGATGGGGGGCTGCTATCTGGTCGAGCTAGGTACCTGTATTTAAATAGTTACTTATACACTTATAATACAAAGTGGTTGCTCTTGGAGGGTGTAAGTATGGTCATTCAGCAAATGGCCTAAACTCAAAGACGTTCAATAACACACATTTGCAAGATAGCTAAGACCCACAAGCTTCTTATCTCCTTCTAAAGAAAAATGTGATAGTGTTCAAAATGTAATGTCCAGTGACTGCCATATCATTGTTCTCACAATATATTGTCCAAAAACACTCAGCCGACACATGTTTCGAAACATACAAGGTCCTCATCAGGACTAATTACACGTTGTGTCCCAATTGTATTTCACCATAGTTTTACATACAGATATCAAAATAAAACAACTATTACAAATAAAATATCCAGATAAGAAATCCACATATTTGCCATGCAACAAAATAAATTGTATTTGCACCATTGTTCCAACCATTTGTGCAAAATCAAAAACAACCATACATTGGCCACAACAGATCCCATTGAGTGACCAGTTAAAAGAAAAATAAATGTGCTGATTTACAAATAATAATTACAGGTATTCAAATAATACATATATAGATAGATTACAGAAATGTTAAATCAAATTCAACTCAAACAGCAAACAGCACAAGAGATAGGAGAGGGATATGGCAAGGGGGGGGTGGAACAATGGGTTGGGAAAGAGAAAGAAACCTGAATGATTTACAGAATAACTGTTAATACTCTAATCTGAATCAGTTCTTGAAAGTTCCAAAGGAAACAAAAGTTCACCCAAATAAAAATACGCTGCCCACAGTTCTTTATCCGTCTGTTGAAATGTCCCCCCTTCAATTCCAATAAAGAAAACAGCACCAATGGTAATGCTGGATGGACTAGATATAGTTAAAATACAAAAATACAGCTTCTACTTCAACCACTGTCCATATGTTTCTAGCCTCTGCAGCGTCTTTAATATAATTTGTCAGGATGCTTCTTCTTTGGGTGTTGCTCTCCTCATCACAACCCCCATCTACTACTTTCACTGTGGAAACAGGCTCCCTTGCTCCGCAGTGTTCTGCTGCTTCAACAACTTTCAATATAATGTTTTATGAAAATATTATAGACAACCACAGTTCTGTTAGCTCTACTTCTATTTGGTATTAAATGATTGTTAGGCACTTAAAGGCAAGACTCTTCGACCTCCATTGGTAGGCAAGGCATGCTTCCTTCTTATGCCATAAGAAAGGGGCAGCCTCTTCTCCTCTTCCATCTGTGTCTTACTGCTACCAATATAATCTGCCTTGTCTTCTAAACTGTTTCTCTTTCAGCGTCAACAGTCACAGCCTTATAGATTATGGACTAAATCTTCTTACAAGCACCCAGCTCCCTTCCCCAGCTTCATGCACACCTTCTTGGTTCCAGTAGTTACCCCAGAATTGTATTCCCAATCTTCCAGCTTTGGATAACCTTGTCACCCTTGCATTAGAGAAAACTGGACCTTTAACAACTTCAACAACTTCAAAAGACAGGTGGTTAGATTTTAACAGGGCTGGTTTCACTGTAGAAAGGATTTGCATACTGGCTTGGGTAAGGTTCTGTCTTCTCTTTACTCCAGCAAATTCTACAATTATAGAATACTTGTTCTGGATGTTACAAGATTCAAGCTTCACAAGAGAAACAGATTTAGATATACGCGACCACTGTTTGATGAAGATTTTCAGCTTCAAAGAATGGTAAGGACTTGCATTCCCTTTCATTCACACGTAGTGTTACTTTGACTCTTGTCGGGAATCATAATTATCCATACGCGACCTCTTTTTGATGTGATAATACTTGCAGCAACTCATAAAAGTCAGCGTTAACCTTCCGAGTGACTTCCAACAGCGTTCTTCCTCTCAATTGGAGACATGTGACTACTACGGTAAAGGTATAGTCAACAATGGATAAAAAGGAAAGCTTTTAATTTACACAAGCATTCTAATGGGTATTAAATGTGCGTGTGATACATTTCCTTTGTTGTTAGGACTTCTTATAGCAACTAACAATTTTTACTCGCTTCCACTTCTATGCAAGTTGTAATTGAGCTGGTTACAGTTACCGGCAAGGGGTTTTCAGTAAATCGGAGTATGGACTTTCACTCACCGGCTCCAGAAATACTGCAGTGGTGGCCGGCTTCCACTTCCCGAGTTTTCTTCCTGCTACTACTACTTTAGGCACGCTTGAGACGCACACCCCTCTGCAGCATGGGTGTCTCCAGTCAGGCCTCAACCACAGGGAGTCTCCTTCACTCCTCTTTACCTCGGCTTGCTTCTGCGCACGGGCCTCGGTTACAGCGCAACCTCAGCTCTGCAGTCACAGCAACTAGGCACACCTGTGAAGGCTTTTAACTTCAGCGCGTCTCTCTCAGTGCACAGGACCAACACAGAGTTTGTGAACACAGGACCAACTCTGAACCTGCAGGTGAAATCTGCTCTTCTCTCGTCCCGGCGTCCCTTAAGTGATCACACTTCCTCATGAACTGCCAGCCTCATGCTATTCTCCTTCTGCTACTACTGCCAGCCTTCAAGCTCCTGCTCCAGCTCCTTCTCTCTGCTCCTTAATGCTGCAGTCTTTTATGCCTCTCAGTTGGGGCAATTGACTTTAGGTGCAGGCCCTTAATGTTAATTGCCTGACCCTGGCAAAGGCTGTTAGACCTATTTGCCTCTGCTCTACTTCTACATTCTTCCTCTGCCCTCTTCTTCATCATAGTCCCTGAGGGATTCTGGGAGATGTAGTTCATTTTAAGGAAATTAGGTTTTTCCACTCCTTTTACATTGTTACAGGTAGGTTTGATTTCCTTAATATTTTTAGAAGAGGGATTGAGGGTTTTAGTCTTATCAGAGACAGATGGTATAGAAAAGGCCACGTTTCTGCTATTCCTTGTAGTATACCTTTATTATTGAAGAAGATGTCTGTTTTAGGCATACAAGAGATTTGTTCTTTTGATCTAATATGTCTCCACCCAGGTGATCCTCCCACAGTACACCACACCAAGGATTGGAATCAGGAAGCATCTGCCCTCTCCTGGCCACCTGGGAGGAAACATTAAGCTGGGTTTTGGTGAGGGATCTGCAGGCTTCTCCACATAACACATTTCAGTTACAGTTTTATGTCCCCCCCTGTTTATTTTGCCCCCACAGTGTTAGAGCTCCCAAAAACATCAATGTGTATTTCAATTTTCAGTGCTGGTCTGGTTAGCGATTGCCATCACATACATGCCAACCCATTAAGTCCAATCGTTTGTGCTGCACCCCCTTTCCTCAAGCATGGCAGGAGGGTGCTCTGATATTCCTTGGGCCATGAAACCTTCTGTGAGCATATCCCTGCTCCTGTTGCTTCCCTTAGCCCATCTGAAATTCAGAGGGAGAAGTGGTCTTGGAAGACACAATTTGGAACCATTAACTGTGTTTCCCATTGATTTTGATTAGGGCTCAGGAGGTTCCCTAGGTCCTTCCCATCCACTACATCCAGCTGAGTTGGCTAACTCTTTAGCACTCTGAGTTGTTGCACCAGCAGCAGTGGGTATGGAGATGGAAAGATGTCCAACAGATGAGTCCTTCTTTGAAACTGCGCTGTTAATCCAGCAATCACTCAAGCCTTCTACACTGGCTATATATGGCAGACATTGGGCACACTTGGAGATCTGGTGTGTTAAAAACAATGTGCTAGATCATGATTCTGATCAATTCTTGGAACTACATTTTTTAAAGGTAGTGATTTGAGTTAGGCCTTTCTGTGCCTACATTTCTGAGAATGTGCGGTGATATAAGCTTTTAGACTTATGGGGATGTTGCACAGGTTTCTCCTTGGTAGAATAGCTGTTGCATGCGTTTCGTAATAACAGAACACATCTGAATATCCCTGTTACCTGATGGGATCTTCTCTTAGTTCCACAATCACTTCAGGGTGCCTCTTTTGAGCCAATTACAGGGGTACTGTTGCCAATGCTTTCTGTAAATATGAATTTTACAGCGGTTGGTACTTCAGGATTGAGTCTGGGATTATGAATGGCATTAACTACAAGAGAACCGTATGTAATATTTCTTCCAGCAAAGGCCATTGAATGGTATTTATTGTATTTATTGGACATTTCTATGACACCTATACACAGGTGTTTGCAGGTGCCACAAGATAAGATGGGGGATGGGGAGGGCATGGGAGTCAAATTTTTGAGAAGGTTCCGGAACTTAAGAAGATCCGGCTCAAGTCTGAGGGGGGAGGGAGGTTGTTCCAGAGGGAGGAGGCAGCCGAGGAAAGGGATCTACCTCCCACTCACTGCTTGGAGAAGAGTTTTACCTGCAGAGAGTTGGAGCCAGAAGAACAAAGGACTCTGGCCGGTAGGTATTTAGGGAGGGAAAGCTGCATGTAAAAAGGTTCCAGGCCACAGACAGCCCTGTGGATGATGCAAAGGGTCTTGAATTTGATCCTTGCGCTCACCGGGAGCTAGTGGCGAGATTTTAGGGCTGGAGAGATGCAGTCCCTGGTCTTGAGGCCAAGGATAAGTCTTGCAGTCCTATTTTGGATTAGTTGAAGGGGGCAAAGGGAGGAAAGAGGCAGGTTGAGAAAGAGGCTGTTGCCATAGTCAAGCCTAGAGAGAACCATGGCTCTGGAGACGTTGAGCTTCTGGGGGAAGGTGAGGAAAGGTAGAATGCCTCAGAGGAGGTGCAACTGAAAATTTGACTTCTTGGCAAGGCCTGTGATGTGTTGAGAGAAAGAGAGAGAGGAGTTAAAGATGATCCCAAGGTTTTTTGCCTCACAGTGGGTGAGGGGAGGGGACCCGGGGAGTCTGGCCAGAGAGTGGGGGGAAGCAAGGAGCAGATGTCTCAATGAGAAGGATCTCTGTCTTACTGGCATTAAGGCAGAGATCATTCTAAAGCTAGGCCCAAAGTACCATTCTAAAGTTTCTTCTCCCATCAATATGTCTCAGGATTTAGTGTTGCTTGATTTGTACCCCAATCCTGCATCTCCAGAAGAGGTTCTACATATGTCAGATATGTGAATAGGGAATTCTTGAATGGGGACTGGGAAAGGACCATTCCGCCAAATCCATGATCCGGTGCTAATAGCGCCGGACCGGTTGGCAGTAGTGCTATTAGCAAGGGTGGTATCCCAGCGGGAATACCGCCAGCATACCGCCCAACTCGTGATGAGGCCCTAGTGTGCAAGCAGCTTCAGTAATAGTGACTTTCTGTTTGTTGCATGCAGAGTGCAGAGAGGAGTGTACAACCTACAATGAGCACCTTAATTCGGTGGACTCACCCTGTCATCAGTAACATTTACCACTGGTCTGGAGTTGCCAAACGGAATCCAAAAGTGGTTAACCGGAGGCCTCTCCAAATCATGGGTAGAACATGCAGAGGTCAAGTTGGTCAATATCTGTGACACTGCAACATGGTCGTCCCCTCACACATTTATTCAAAATTCCAAAGATGTGTTGGGGGGTTGAAGTTCAAATATATTTAGAACTACTGTTGTGTCATTTGTTATGCCATAAAACAAATTGGAATCTGGAGCTTTATATATTGTGTAAAATAAATCTGTGTTTGTCTCATGTCTGTGAGAAATAGGAGGGGGGTACTGTTTGGGATATCATAAAAGGTAAAGACTGTCACTCAGAAGGTGGAGGAGGAGGCAACAGTCAGTCAGATTATTACCAGTCATTTTCATTACTCTGAGTTTATATATACCTTGACACAACCTTTTGGTTTTCCACCCACCCTCAAATTATAAATAATGTCCAGGCTGTGGTTACCACTTAGTATACACAGGATAGGTTAGGGGGTAGGTAGCTTGTCCTTTATAGCAGGGTGGAGCAGAAAATAAATATGTTTGTATACAGCCATTAGGTATACTTATAGAAATACAAAAGCAGTACATGTGTGTTTAATACATCCCAGAAAGCAAGGGGGTAGAGCTATAGAATTATCTTACTGAAAATGAAGGCAACATTTGGGTTGTCTGTGTCTGGTGGGAAGACTTAACCTCTAAAATAAGGACTGAGGCTCAGAAATCCTGGTTACTTCAGACTCTACCACTGACTGCTCTCAGCAACCTTCACTCAGCCATCACCAATACTCTTGACATCCTTGATGTCTCAAAAAAGTCAAACTTCCTACTGCACCTCCTCAGAGGGACTCTTCCTTTCCTCTCCTTCCCCCAGAAACTCACTCTCTCCCAAGCCCTGGTTCTCTCTAGGTTGGACTATTGCAACAACCTCTTTCTAAATCTACCTGCCTCTACGCTCCGCCCTATACAACTTATCCAGAACAGGACTGCAAGACTTGTTCTTGGCCTCAAGCCCTGGGATCGTATCTCTCCAGCACTTAAATCTCTCCATTGGCACCCTTTGAATGCAAGAATTAAATTCAAAACCCTCTGCATTGTCCACAAGGCCTTCTGGGGTATGGGTCCAACATACCTTCAACTATCTCTCTGCAAATACCTCCCCTCTCGAGCTCTTTGCTCCTCTACCTCTAACTCCCTCAGGGTCAGGCGTTTTTCAAAGAAACAAGCTTGGGGTCGATCTTTGTCTTCGGCTGGGGCCTCCCTCTGGAACAGCCTCCCTGCCACACTAAAACTTGAGGAGAACCATCTCTGGTTCCGGAAGCACCTCAAGGCCTTCCTCTTTGCTTCTGACTTTGCTTCCCCTCTCCCCTGCAGACTTTTTTTTTGTTTTGTTCTCCCTCGGCACTGTGCACCTGTCCATCCTCTGTCCTCCGGGCCCAGGTACCTGCTCACCCTGACACCCTCCCGCACTGCCTCCGGGCCACCCCTTTCACTGGGGTCTGTATCTGTGTCCATACAGGTCACCTCCTCTTTTTTTTCTTCCAGCACTTATCAGACCCACTCAGTCTGCCACCTTAAACCCAGAACTTGCAACTTTGCTGGCTGCACTATCATTGTTTGTTGCCTTAGTCTATCATTTTTTTTATTTATCTGTGTCTCTTTGCTCCGCACTCTCCTTTTCTACCCCCTTCCTTGCACTTTTCCCCCTTCCCTCTCCCATGCACTTGCGTGTTCTCAATGTCACTGGGCCTAGTATGATTGTTGTTTTGTTCTCCCCTGTTCCCCTTTCCTTGCCTTGTCGCGCTCTGAAACACTTGTGTATGAGCGCGATATAAATAAAATATCATATCATATCAGTCATGAGGATCTGCATGAAACCTGCCTCTAAGCGTAACACCTGGTATGACTCCAAACTTGCAGCCCTGAAACGAAAGTGCAGAGCAGCGGAACGGAAGTGGCAAACCTCAGGTTCACCCTCTGACAAACTGGCCTGCCGCCTGCTCCAAAGGCAATACAGACTCTCCACCTGTGCCAAGAAAATGCCCCCCATTCAGGCACGGGTATCTGGTGCATCCAATAAGACGGCTGAACTTTTCAAAATCTGCAGGGAGCTAGCCAACCCTCCAACAGTCTCCTCCTCCCATCTTCCTTCCCAGGCCCTCTGCAACGCACCGGCCACACACTTTGCCACCAACACTTAGGACACCCTTGTCACTCACCTGCCAAACCCATCCCACACCCCCTTGCCTCCCTTGGCCACTCACCTTCCTCCTTCTGCCTTATTTTCCTTCAATGCTGTCACACCTGAAGAAGTTATCAGAGTTGTCTGCTCTATGAAGGCTTCCTCCAAACCGGTTCCCCCCTGCTCATCCAGAACCATCAAGGACAACATTGGCTCTCTTGCCCCTGCACTCGTGGATTTCTGCAACCACTCTTTCGCCAGTGGTCCTTTCCCCTCCTCTCTCAAGCACTCCCTTGTGCGCACACTCCTGAAAAAACCTTCAGTAGGCCCTACTTGTCCATCCAACTACCACCCTATTTCAATCACACCCTTCTTTGGTAAACTACTGTAGAAGCTGGCCTTGCACCACCTCAACTCGCACACTGAACTTGTCGGTGGGCTCCACGATCATCAATCTGGATTCCGAGCATCCAGAGGCACGGAAACTGCTCTTCTGAACACCTGTGAAGAAGTGCTTGCATCCCTGGACTCCAACTCCCCAGCTGTCCTCATCCTACTTGATCTCTCATCTGCCTTTGACACTGTCAACCATTCCATCCTCCTACAAAGGCTCCATGATACACTTGGTATCTGGGAATGGGCACTGGAATGACTGACCTCTTTCCTAACTGACCGCTCTTCCCAAGGCATCTTGGGCACCTTCTCCGCTCCTACTTCCTTCTCCACCTCCTGTGTCCCCAGGAATATCCTCTCCCACTGCCTCTTTAACATCTACCTTGCTCAGCTGGCACTCCTCATCTCCTCCTTCTCCCCCAACTTCCAGTGTTATGCAGATGACACTCAACTCTTTTTCAGACTTCCTGCTGACTCACTCGCACCTTCATTCATCCCTAACTGCCTATCTTCCATCGAGGCAGTGTGCGCTTCCAACGATCGCTGCCTCAATGCCAGCAAAACTGAGATCCATCCTATTGGGACCCATGCTCCCTCCGTCTTCCTTTCACTCTGGCCTCCCACCTTGGGCTATCCCCCTGCTCCTTCTTCCGAAGCCAGAAACCTTGGAGTCTCCTTCCTCCCTCACACTCAGGACATTGCTAGGAAGTCCCACTTTCAACTCTTCCTTCTTAAAGGAATTCTCCCTTTTCTCACTTTCCTCTAGAAGCTCAATGATTCCCTAGCCCTAGTTCTCTCTAGGCTTGACTATTGCAACAGCCTCCTCCTCAATCTACCTTCTTCCTCTCTGTGACCCTTTCAGCTAATCCGGAATAGACCAGTGAGACTTATCCTTGGCCTTAAGCCTAGGGACCGCTTCTCTCCTGCCCGAAAAAAGTCTTTGCTGGCTCCCGGTTGCTGCACAGATGAAATTCAAATCCCTCTGCATCATCCACAATGGCTCTCTGTGGCTGGGGACAACACTATCTGCAACTCTCTCTTACAAAATACTCTCCTTCTAAACCTCTATGTTCCTCTGGCACCAACTACTTGTGTGTAAAGTGTTTAGCTAAACGGAGACTAGGAGGTTGTTCACTTCCCCCTGCTGTATCCCTCCTATGGAACAGGCTCCCCCTCCTTCTGCGTCTTGAGCAGGACCTTCTTAAGTTCCGAAAGCACCTCAAGACTTTCCTCTTTTCCTCTTCGTTCCCGTCTTCCCTCCTCTGCTAATCTCACAGTTGCTGTGATTGGTGTCTTGGACCCTTATGCATCTTTGGGCGTTTGACCACTCACATCCAATCCCCTCAGCCTCTGTCTACCTTTAGCACTTGCCTCGGCACATCTTCCGCACTGGAGACTCGCACTTTTCCACCCAACGCGGCTCCTGGCCGCATAGCACTTACAATACTGTGCACTCATGGGCGTAATTGTAGGGGGGACAAGGGTGTTTGTTCCCCCCAACTTTTGTGGCACACCATTTTGTCTCACTCATTTGGCAGGGACCCCTTTCATTTAGATATCATGTCCCCCCCCCAACATTTTCAGCAAAGTTACTCCACTGCTTGCACTTCATCTGTGGGTCACCCTCGAACAAAGAAACCCCAGCAACTACCCCACTGCCCTCTTCCTTGTTGCACTAGTAGGTTCGGCGGTCCCTTCCCCCACTGTATTTTCTGTATATTTTAATTGCATTGCAATCCCATGTTCCCTCCCTGTTGCTGTCTGGGTGCTTTGAAACAAAATGTATTTGCTGTACAAGCGCCTATAAAGCAAACAATAAACTAAACTGGCTTGATTCCCTAGGTGTAGTAAGCAAAGCACCCACATCTGGGCATATATACGTTCCCTTAGGGAGACAAACTGAAGTCAATATGCATTGGCAAAGCCAACAGCTTGGGCCTTTGATTAGACATGGATAGGCATTTGCCAGGCACTGCTATAAGGGTACCACCTGGCCATAAGATGGGAACAGCTGGAAAATGGTGCTTGTTAACTGGGGATATGATGGCATTGCCTGGCAAATGTCTGTCTAATACCTATACGCAAGCCAAAACTCTTGGCTTTGTGATTGCTTATTTAAGACAAGAAACAGAGGGACTGGCAAATATATTGCTTATAAAATCAACTGGCTGAAGACACACATTAAGAGAATTTCATAACACCAGGAGCTCATTTACAGAGGCAATTAAGTAATTAAACACTCTGAATGCTTAGACATAACACTGGCAGGCCCTATACAGCAACCCGTTTGGTTGTACTTTGTGATAAAGCTTGCGCACAGAGTTCGAGAAAGGTTAGGTTTAGGTGGTGAAGCATTAACATAGCCATGGCTAGTCATTGGGTGGGTAAATGTCCAAACACACCCATAGGATGTGTGTTTCTCCTCACATTTGATCTCCATCCTATCTGTGTTCCACTGCACGAGTTCTGGCTTGTGCCTAATAGACAACGTTCTCTGAATCAATTATAACCACCACCATTGCTCTGGCCAGCCTTCCACCACTGTTTGCAAATCAGTCTTGTCACTGTCTCTAATGTGAGAAGCCTTTCCCAAGCTGCTAGACGGCACGGCCTAAATATTCATGTGGTTGCTTGCGCTCCAGTGCAGAGGAAACATGGGCTAGCAATTGAGATTAGACAGCACATTTTGGTGGCAGCGCCAAAAGTAATTTGCTAATAATGGGCCTCATTACAATTTTGGAGGTAGCCCTGCCCTTAATAAGGGCATGGCTGTCTCCGAAATAGTGTGCGATTTCCCTGAATGGGGAAATACCGGGCCATTCCGAGTATGGAGGGCCCGGTATTTCCTCCTTCAGGGAACCCGGGCCCGGTCCTTCCCCATGCCCACTCGAGCCCTCATAGGGCTCAATGGGAATGGCGAGGGAGCTAACAACGGGCCCATTATGAACGGGCCCATTGTTAGCTCCCTGGTCCCCTCGCAGGACCCGCTATGGACATCTGGAAAAACCAGACGTCCAGAGCGAGTAGCGCGAGGGGACTTCGTAATAGTGCGGAGTGGGTTTAACCGCGCCGGCACCATTACCGGCGCCGTTAAACTCATTCCGCACAAGTTATAATAAGGCCCAATGTGTCCCATTCTCTAATGGCACAGACAGGTATGCCGTCATTATATCGAACATAAAATAACTAATGAAATTACAACAAAAACTAAAATAACTAATTTGGGAATAACTAGGAATGGGGTTGGGAGTGGGAATAGTGGTTTTGGGGCTGGGGGAAAAGTATTAGTTGAAAAAAGGTGGGACTTTGGGAGCGCCCCTCCCCAAAAACAAAGAAAAAGAAATGTGTTATATTGGTATTAGTTGTTTTGTATTTGTTGAAATTTCATTAGTTGTTTTGGGATTCGATGAAACCACATGTAACCCACAGACATACTACACAATTATGGCATGGAATGTTGCGCAGAACAAACGGTAGTGGTAATGTTTAATTCAACGCAGTGCATCTGTCACTTTCTGATTTTACTACACTCTCCCCTCCAGAATTACATTTGTGTTACTACCAACCTTATCTTTTCACTTATACTCAAGTAGTTAACGCAGCAGAATGTATACTTTGAATGCAATTTGTAGGAGATGCCCAGTCAGTTGAAGCACCTTCTGCAGAAATCTGTGTTTAAGCAACTTAACCTGTCATTTATTGTTTGATATAGCTAACCATTTTATTAAGCATGATGTGAAAACCACTATATTCCCACAACAAATAAACACACTTTAAATTAGAGAAGCCAAAATTGTGATTTTAGGTTTGATAAAATAGTTGTGCCTAGCCAGCTTGAATAAGTGTGCTACCTCACTTAGAGGTGTGAATGGCCCTCCATCTCCCTGGTCATTTGTACTTTCATGGCTGCGTGGCATAAATCATCGTCTGGGGCAAGCAAACAAATCGTGGCCAGGCCTCCTGCAGATTGATGTCTTTGAGGTTGCTGCTGCATGTTTAGAGTGATATCCACCATCCACTCCTCCGGTTACCGGTGGTGTATAACACCACGGGCATGGCCTCCTTTCTAGGAGGGGTGCGCAATGGGTGGCCTGGCCCCCCTGTCTCCCTTGTTGGAGCGGGACCTGTTCCCAAAAACTGAGAATAGTAAGTGTGTCACACACACTTTCTTTTAAGCATTGCTTTGTAATATGGGATGCTGTACCAGGCACCTCAATAGGAGTGTGGGAGGGATCTTACTATCTGATAAAAGGACTTCTATTAAGGCACATGATTGGTCATTTGCAATGTCAATGAGACATATGCATTTCAAAGCCCTCGTTGGGTTTTGAAAAAGCTATTTGCAATGTAAAAGGAATCCTAAAGTAAACCTCTAGTTTACTTGTTCTAGTAAGAATTCCAGTTTGTGAATTGCAAAAAATATTATCGTGCAGCACATTGGATATCATGGCGCGCTGACTGAAATCTGACATGGATAGAGTGATGCCATAAAGAAGCTATAGAAGCCATGCTGAAACGATATGAAAATACTTAAGAGTGACAATGTAACTGAAGCGATAAGAGAAACATGTACAAAACAATTAGGTAATCATCAATGTAAAAAATAATCTGGAATGTTACCTGAGCAGGTAGCACCTTGGACTTGGAGCTCCTGTCGCCCTGATCTATGATATTTAAAATATACAAACTTCAATGAATACCAAAAAGAAGATTGAATCCCAAGAGAAACCTGCCCCCAAGAAATCCAAGTCTAACATGGAGGAGGCTCCTAGTTAACAGGATATTGACTCCCTGCTTCTGAAGGTGGCCCAAGATGTAGGTGAGATGAAGTCCTCTCTGGCTGATCTAAATCTTAAAGTCACTAATCTGGAAGGCAGGGTCTGCCAGATAGAAAAAGAGTCTGCTGGACTATCCTCAGAAAATGCTGGCAGCAATAGGGCCTATAATGACTTAAAGAATGATCTGGCACATATGATGAAATCTAAAAACCTGGATTTGGATTTAGGAATTAGGATGCAAAACCTGAGACGCATAGGTCTTCCTGAAAATATAACTGGGGATGGTCAGCTGGAGGATATTTCATAAAAGATGCTGGCTGGGATTACGTCCAGGAGATTTAGACTTTGCTTTTAGAGTTCTTAAGACAGATTCTGATGGCTTTTACAAAAACAAGTGCACAAGAAAAATTGTTAATGTCTGCCCGAGAAAAGGCCCATGCATTACAATAAATCACAAATTGCCATATTCCCGGATTTCCCAAAGGAGTTGGTAGAAAAAAGAAAGGCATTAACAGAGGTGAAGAAACTAGCAAGAGATAAAAACTTGAAGACAACCCTGGTTAAAACAGCAATTTTATAAAGCTTTACTTGTCAAGTGTTGTTCTCCACAGAGGTACCAGAGGAGGCTGTGGGTTGGATTAACAATTTAGGGGACCCAAGATGCTGAAAGAAGTCCACCAGTTTATTTACTTTATGATAGTGAGCAGATATTGCTTTTTACACTTGAGAAAAGAAAAAAGTCAATGGGCCTCATTATAGGGTTGCCGGTCCGGTAACAACGGTACCGGTAAGCTTGCCAGTACTGTTGTTACCGGACTGGCAACCAACGAGGTCTGCTCGCTGGTGCCTTTTCCCCCGCCAGGTCTGACCTTGCGGGTGGACTGACACCCGCGAGCAGTCCATGTCGAATTCACCGGCACCATTCGCGAATGTTTCCGGGGTATCCGGCCTCATCATTCCCATTGAGCCCTACGGGGCTCGATTGGCAATGGGGAGCATTGTTTTCCAGGCGCTGGAAAAAAATGACTCCGGCGGCAGGCATGTCGGTTTTACCGGCACGGCTACCGCCAGAGTCAAAATGAGGCCCAATGCGTTTTGCAGCTGGGCTGGTTTGAATGAAGTATTTAAGTGTTGAGTTTGAAACTTGATTACTAAACATATTAACTATAGTCCTAATGGGAATTGTATGATTACAAGGTGTACAACATTATATTGGGAAAAAAAATCACATTATTTAGATGACTGGTATCATTAACATGGGGTCAAAATGGTGCTTGAAAACTGCTTTGAATATATTCAGTTTGTGGGTTTAATTTTGAACACTTCTACCATTCGACTGCACCTCCGTGAACCTTCTGAGTTCGGGGATTATTGTATCAGAACTATGAGTAGGTGAAGGAGGCACATATTACGTTTTTTAAAGTGCCTTACTCTAAAGTGGGTTCTGGGACGCAAGCATGGAGGCGGCCTGCGACTGGGCAAGTTGCCGAGGTGTTTGTCGGGTGGGATCATGGGATCATTAATGGCGTGCATTTTTTTCAGGGACCGCTGGGTGACGGGGAAAAGGCATAGCGGGGCTAACCCCTACTCCTTGGCCCCCTACATCATATTGGTAACATACATAACATCTCTCACTTGTTTGCCCCAATGATAGAGTCAGAGACATTCGGAAAGTTGGAAACATATATAACATTTTATTGGAAAAAAATATGGTCACATAATTTGGAGTCATCTTATGAGGGCGGCCCCCCCATCCCTGCTAAGGTCTTATGACTGCCTGGCACCAACCATGGTCCTTAGCCGGGTGGCTCCGCCAATTCCGCCTTACAAAAATCCCATGTCCAAAAGCCTGTGAGCCATCTCACACCATTCCGTTCTTGCGAGAAAGGCCCGCCCTGGATTCCACTGACAGTTCAGTCATTCCTCCAGAGAGTATGGAGCGAATAAGGCCACTGCATCGGTTGTTGAGGAGTGCCAACCATCCCTAGTGGAATCAGCGCCCATGTCACCCCATCCTGCCTGAAGCAGCCAGTGGTTGTAGCTCACAGACCAGTTAGTACAGTAAATTGTCACCACCATCTCTGAAAAAACAATTAGTTAAAAGACATTCATTCAGTGCCACCATCACCTTATTACAACACTATAATTCAAAAGACACATCATTCCTCCATAATAAACACTCTAAACCCTTTTGCCTTCCCCATTGACCAAAACCTGATCCTCAGTTTACCCGTCGCAGGTCTCAGCAGCTTGGGTGGGAGGGTGGATTTCGCTGCTGCCAGGGCTGGATGAGAGGACTTGCTCTCTCAGCCCTGGCTATTTAAGCCCCCGGGGGTGCAGGCCGTTTCCGGCCGGACCCCCGAGGGCATCCTGACTGCGTCCTCCCTAGAGGAGGCGAGTCCACGCAGGGGGTGGCCAGAGGGGCGGCCCGCTATGTGAGCTGCGCTTCTAGCGCCCCCTGCGTGGGCTGGCGCGTCTGCTTAGCGGGGCTAACCCCTACTCTTTGGCCCCCTACATCATATTGGTAACAAACATAACATCTCCCACTTTTTTGCCCCAATGATAGAGTCAGAGGGCCTCATTACATGGTAGGCGGTAATTTACCGCCTTTACCGGCATGGTGCTAATAACGTGTCCGCATAGTCGAGAGGCCGCTAATTGCGTGCCATTACGAGTACGCGGGCACGAGCTTAGCGGCATGCCGGTATTGACCCTATCTCCATGCCGGTGAAGACCCCGTAAAGACCCTTAGCGGCAACTATGAAAGCGCTGATAGCACTTCCAACCTCCTGCAACACGGCATTAGCGGTCACCGCTGTTAGCGGTGACCGCTATTAGGGGGCACCGTAAATAAGCAGAACCGGAAGTAGCGTCATCACACAGGAAGGGGAAAGAGCACGGCGGCCATCTTGAAAAACACAATCCATTGCCATCCTCCGCCCCCAGGACCTGCATCCACACCAGTGCCATACAAAAACATCCAAGAACCCCTGACAATGCCTAAGGCAATTAAAAAAGGAGCAGAGCGGCAGCGAAAGGAGCAATTCACCAATGAGGAGCTCATCATGCTCACGGAAACGCTTGCCGCCAACGCAGATGTGGTGTTCGCAAATGACATGCGGTATGAGATCCTAATTTAAAAAAAGGCCAAAAGGCCATCTGGGCAGAGGTGGCCCAGAAAGTCAGTGCGGTGGGCACCACCCGCACTGTGAAACATTGCAGGAAACGGTGGGACGATCTCCGCTTCCGTGTCCGCAGAATACTGTCTGCCAATCGGAACCTGGCCATGGCCACAGGAGGTGGTGGAGATTCTCCTATCAAACTGAAGGAGTGGGAGGAGACTTGCGCGAGCACCACAGGTGTGGAATCCATAGAGGGAGTCGGCGAAATGGAGCGTGGTGCGCCCACAACGTCAGATGGAGGTGAGTGTCCCCATAAAACACTGCACTGTGAAAGATGAGGTACCCCCCCAAATGTGAGCCCCAAATCAGCTCATGGATGTGGCCACAAACATACATGCACACAACCCTGCCCATGTGAGGGTCACATCCCAACACACACACATGCATGCATCACCACAGACACGTGCCACCCAGACCCATGCATGAATGACCCACCCAACAGTCTTACAACCTGAATGCCCACAAAGGAAGTCCCAATGCATAGAACAGCATGATGAACAACATCTGCATGAAGAACGCTGACCTATCACCAATGCCATCGCCCTCTTTGACTCCCACAGGCTCACAGACTGACAGCGATGAGCAGGACACTGCGACACAGGCTCCCCCTGCCAAGAAACAAGCCAGGGGAAAGGAGTCAGGGAACATCGCTAGCACATCGAGGGGCACAGGGAGGAGTGCACTCCTGCAGAGGGCCAAACACAGCAAGCCACCCACGTCACCAAGACATGAACCCACGGCAGAAACAATTGCTGCACCCATTCCAGTTAACCCCCCTAACGTGCGAACCACCCACAGAGGGGCCACTGTCAGCTGCCAACAGTTCCATTGGCGAGGCTGTAGCCACCGCACCGCTGTCCGATGTGGAGGACACCTGTGACTTGGCCATGCAAGAGCACACCTCCAGCCCCCAACAATCAAAAGAAGCAAGCCCACGGCCAACATCACAATCCAGCACCCATGGCCAGTCTGGCGATGAAATCGTGGCAGGGGGCTGGAGCCCACCGGTGTTCTCACCTAATGCTCGACCCATGGAACAAGGCGCGGCACCCACCCCACGAGCTAGACACAGTGGCCATGACATGGCCATCATCAGGCAACGACAGGGGGACATAACAGTGCTGGTTGGCCAGCATGTTGATGAGGCAGCACGTTTGAGGGAGGAGTGCAGGGAGAATGCAAGGGAGATAAGACAGGGCATGGAAGCCTGCACCAACAGGCATTGTGAGGAGATGGCACTAGTGAGGCAGGTCCTCACCCGCATAGCTGACGCTATGGACAGACAGTACCCCCACCACCACAAGAACAACCATGCACCTCCTCCTCTGCCACTCAAGGCAGACGAGCCCCTGGCGCCGGTCCTTGCGATCTATGCGGCGAACACCCTTCCAACCCCCTAATGGTGGTGGTGGGGATGGGAAGTAGGGCCAGCCCGATGTAGCCGACACATGTACAGCAAGACAGCAACGTTGTACCAGCCATACATGGGGTTGTTGTGGGGGGTGGGGAAAAAGGGTGTTTTGGGAGTGTTGTGGGGGTGGGACGAAAGGGTGTTTTGGGAGTGTTGTGGGGGGTGGGACGAAAGGGTGTTTTGGGAGTGTTGTGGGGGTGTGGGGAAAGGGTTTTTTGGGAGTGTTGTGGGGGAGGGGGGAAAGGGTGTTTTGGGAGTGTTGTGGGGGCAGGGGGGAAAGGGTGTTTTGGGAGTGTTGTGGGGGGAGGGGGGAAAGGGTGTTTTGGGAGTGTTGTGGGGGAGGGGGGAAAAAGGGTGTTTGAGTAGTTGGGTACATGCACTTCTTTACTGCATAATATATTAAACACACCAGTGACAAGTTAAAACACAGGCTTGGACCTTATCATTGAGTATGAGAGCTTTATTGGGGGACAGGGCCCAGTGTGCGCTTCACCACAGAACCCAGTGGACAAATACCCACATTCATTCAACAAAGTAGGACCATGTGATTTAGAATATTTGGTTGATCAGATGCTGACGCACATCGCGTCCATCCTGGCCATCGCCTCGTGCATGACCTGCAGCCCCATCTCCTCCCTCCTCATCCCCATCATCATCCTCATCAGGTGGTTGCATTTCAATGTCAGGGGGCATTGTCACATGCCGTCTGATACACATATTGTGAAGCATGACACATGAATGGTGATCTTGGCCACCTTCTCATGGCTGTACAGGAGTGCCCCACCCGACCTGCTGAAGCACCGGAACCGTGTCTTCAAAAGGCCAAATGTCTGCTCAATTACCACGCGGGTACGGGTATGTGCACGATTGTATTCCTCTTCGTGCCTGTTCTGTGGGTTCCGTACAGGGGTAAGAAGCCACATCCTCAGGGGATAGCCAGCATCCCCTGCATGGGTGCAACAATGGGGACGTGTTACTGTTCACATCAAGTGCAACCTGTACATATCACACAAATCAACTTTGCATTGTGATTGGCATCCACGAATCCCAGCATGCATGGAGACGATCTGTGTAACTGCAATGTGAGAAGGTGAGCTAGTCCTTGCAAGTGGACATGCACCATGCATGCCTACGGCAGTCATTGCCATGTCCTGGGTGAGGAGAGATCTTAAGTGTTCCTGGGCCCAGGCAACGTTTGTACCACACTGCGAGTATGCTGCCATTCTGAAATCGATGTCGCCATGCAGTGAAGCGGCACTTTCAGTAGTGAAGTACGGGTGTGGTTCAGTTCAATTGCTACAGGTGATCACTTTGCATGCACTCAAGGGCGAATATCTGTTGTGATGTTGTTCAGCGCACATTTCTATTTGACATATTGGCTCCATGTTGATGATTTGTGTCATATGGGGTATGGTATGATGTGCAATGTGCATGTGGATAGTTGTGTCATGCTTGGCATATTGGATTCATTTCAATGTTGTGCAGCTTCAAAAATGCATGTGGTTTTTTTCCAGTCCATTGTGTCTTGGTGAACATTGGCGTACATCTGTATGTCCATTTATTCTACGGACGACAGTCCACACCCAGTTGGAGTATGCATCTCTTCTCCTCCCCACCAATCACACCCAGTATGAGTATGCATCTCTTCCCCCCATCACACCCAGTTGGAGTATGCATCTCCTCCCCCCCAATCACACCCAGTTGGAGTATGCATCTCTTCCTCCCCCCCAATCACACCCAGTTGCAGTATGCATCTCTCCCCCCCAACCACACCCAGTTGGAGTATGCATCTCCCCCCCAATCACACCCAGTTGGAGTATGCATCTCTTCCCCCCCCAATCACACCCAGTATGAGTATGCATCTCTTCCCCCCAATCACACCCAGTTAGAGTATGCATCTTCCCCCACCCCAATCACACCCAGTATGAGTATGCATCTCTTCCCCCCCAATCACACCCAGTTGGAGTATGCATCTCCCCCCCCCAATAACACTCAGTTGGAGTATGCATCTCTCCCCCCCCAATCACACCCAGTTCGAGTATGCATCTCTTCCCCCCAATCACACCCAGTTGGATTATGCATCTCTTCCCCCCCGATCACACCCAGTTGGAGTATGCATCTCTCCCCCCCAATCACACCCCACATCACACTGCCATGTGCTTGGCCTACTACTCACCAAGTAGCCACGAACGTTGTCCAGCATGTCGCTCCATGTAGCGTGGTATCGTTGAGTTCCGCAGGACCATTGAATCATGGGTTGATCCGGGGTATCGGGCACAACAATGTGTGATTATCTTGTTTGAGTCACATACCATTTGGACATTGATGGAGTGGTATTGCTTTCTGTTTCGGTAGTCTGCTTCATTGTGCTGTGGGACCACTAATTCCACATGGGTACAGTTGATGGCCCCGATGCAACTTGGGATGCCTGCCAGTGAATAGAAGCCAACTTTGGTGTTGGAGATCTCCTGGGCAGTCTGTGGCAGGGATATGTGTTCACTTGTGTGCTTCAGGAGGGCATCAAGCACCTGGGTCAGCGTGCGTGAGAATACTGATTGTGATATGCCATGCATCTGCCCTACCGTATGCTGGTAGGTGCCTGTGGCCAGGAAGTGGAGCACAGTTACCACCTTCAGTAGAGGGGGGATGGCAGTACGGATGTCTATGAGGCTCACAATGTCGTTGTGTATCATGTCCACAATGCTCGTGATGGTATCCCGGTCCAGACGGTACAGGGTGTGTATCTGCTCAGGGGTTAGGTTGAATGGACTGGCTTGAATCCTGGGGATTGGTGGCTCCCTCTGTGGTATTACTAGGTGCACTGGTGGGGCTTGTTGGACCTGTCTCGCCCTCCTCCTCCTCCTGCGCTGCCTGTTGTTGTTGGTGCTGCAATGCAATCATGTCCCCCAGCCCGTGTAATGCTGCTAGTATTGGAACCATCTTGGTGTGGGAAGGGGTGCGGGAAGGGGTGTGGTGTGCTCCTTTTGTGCTGCCCCAGTCTCCGTTGCCTCCACCTGTGCTGATTGTGGCGACCTGTGCCAGGTGGGAACACTGCTCATGTCTCTTAACGGGTGGTTCGCGATGCCGGTATTTCCGCCATGCCAGTATGGGCTTTTTGGGCCTAATCCATGCCGCTATTAGCATGTCCGCATGGCTTGTGATGGTCTGCTATTAGCGTCATGGCGCTATTTCTGACATGTGGGGTCGCGCGCCCGCGGACGAGCCGCTATTAGTGGCACCGTTCTTAGCGGTGCCACTAATAGCGGTTATCCGGGTCGTAATTGGCAAGGGAATTTAGCGATACCGGTAATCCCTTACCGGTATCGTTATTCCCTTACCGCCATCCGTGTAATGAGGCCCAGAGACATTCTGAAAGTTGGAAACATATATAACATTTTATTGGAAAAACATATGGTCGCATAATTTGGAGTCATCTTATGAGGGCGCCCCCCCCCATCCCAGCTCAGGTCTTATGACTGCCTGGCACCAACCATGGTCCTTAATCGGGTGGCTCCACCAATCCCGCCTTACAAAAATCCCATGTCCAAAAGCCTGTGAGCCATCTCACACCATTCTGTTCTTGCGAGAACGGCCCGCCGGGGATTCCACTGCCAATTCAGTCCTTCCTCCAGAGAGTATGGAGCGAATAAGGCCACTGCATCGGTTGTTGAGGAGTCCCAACCATCCCTAGTGGAATCAGCGCCTGTGTCACCACATCCTGCCTGAAGCAGCCAGTGGATCTAGATCACGGACCAGACCGCAGCATGCCTCCTTCTCTAGGACCGCCCTCGTAACTCCGCCACGCTTTGGGGTGCCCCCCCGCAACCCCAAATGCCCCCACACCAAATTCCTCTTCCTGCTAATCCTCACCAATCCCTATTTACACCCAGTTCTTGCCATCAGTCCCCATAGTCCTAAATTGAAATGGCCCATCCCGTGCTCTGAAAGATGCACTCCATCTGCTGCAAAATCTATTGGTTTCCCTTCGCATAATTCCAGGTGTCTGACAAAAGCCAGCCCTTCCTGCTTCATGAAGCGCTCCATGCTCCTGTTCACCCTCCTCCTAGATCTTTCCATTGCAGCGCTGGACTCCGCTCCCCGCCATACCCTCCTTGGGATCAGCTCTAACCAAGGTATTTCTGTTGCAGGCAGCATTCTTGCTAAGATCCTAATGCCCTCCTGTATTACTCTCATTAATCTGCCCCTCCCCAAGCCTGCAAGGTCATTCCCCCCAAGGTGCACTGCCAACAACCTCGGGGGGGCCCTCCTGGTGATCTGTCTGCGCAGCGCGGGGAGAAGTGAGTGCCAACGCATGCCCGGGGTGCCTAACCACACCAGCTCAGTGTCCCAAAAACCCAAATTGCCCCCCCGCACCGGCTTCGTACGGGTGCATTTTTCCGCTCTGCTGATAAACGAGAGGCCAATTATCCAGACGGTACTCCCAGCTGTAATTAATCAAAATGCATAGTTGTTAAAAACCTTTTACCCTTCTTCCCCCCAGACCTCCCAACCCCCATTCTGTTGTTCGTCTGGGACATGACCTATTCCACTGGAGGGGCTGGGTTGTCCTGCCCACCTGGGCGAATGTACAGTTTATACCTGTCGGATTGCCATCTACCCAACCTCTGGATTGCTGAGCCGTGCATCCCAGCTTGAAATGCTGTAGTTGCTGCCCCTATCCGGAAACCATGCGTGGACCATCCTTCCCCATGACACCCTGCTTTCTTTAAAGCCATGGCCAGTACCTTCCGGAATTGGAACATTGTCAGTGGAGACCCGTCCCTGCGTATTAAGAGGTACTTCCCACCGGCTGGCCTCATTGTCATGTAGTGGGACAGTAGCCAAGTGGGGAAGCTGGACTGTTCCGCTGCCCCTCGCAAGTTGATTGAGGAACCCCTCCTGGCCTGATCGGTCTTTGATTTCCTGACATTCACCCTGAGGCTATCCTCCGTGAATGTGACATCCCCTGGAGCCAGTGCTCGCCCCGAGTCATCACCCTTCCCTGTTGCCACCAATTCGCTAACCCGGAGGGCCCCGAAGAATGCCAATGCGAATGCTGCCCTGAAGAGCCCGAGCTCAAAACCGTCTGTGCATACCCCTTCCAGTTCCACAAGTAACTTCCCCAGCACCTCAAAGTTAATGGGCTTACGGACATCGTTCCTGTATCCTTCCAGTTTCCCCCAATCTTTGACTTATGCCCTTACTGAGAATTCCTTAGTTGGGTCCCCCTCTCCTTTCAGTTTGGAATGGAATGCATCAGCGGCTAAATGGCTTGTGACACAGCTCCTGCTCTGCCCCTGGTTGTGTGCCCACACAACAAACCGCTCTACCTGGGCTGTAAGACCCAAGTTTGTGTGCCCTTCCTCCTGCATCACCTTTACAAACTTACTGTAGCCTTTCTGATACCTGGACCGCACTCCTGGTGAGAGCGACTGCTCCCCAAGATTCCAGAGAGTCGGGTCCACGACATCAGGTGCCACCACTCCTGCATGAACTCTGTTCCCCTCTGCTGTGCCCTTGGGTGGGCCTTCCGGAATCTCTCCCACTGAAAACGAGAAAGAGCGTCAGCAGCCACATTCACAATTCCTGGTGCATGTCTCGCCCTAAATTCAATATTCTGGTACAAGCACACTTCTACAAGTTTCCTCAGCAGACCCAAAACCACTGGGCATGAAGCGGACTGTAAGTTGATGGCCTGGACCACTGCTTTGTTGTCCGACCAAAAACGGACCCTCCTGTTGCACAACTCACCTGGCCACAACAGGAGGGCGATCACAATTGGGAACAGCTCTAGCTCCATGATGTTCCCCAACCTCCCCTTCTTTCTCCATTGTGTTGGCCACCTCTGCGCACACCAGTGTGTGCCCAGGATCACACCAAACCCCTCCTTTCCAGAGGCGTCGGAGTACATTTTTAACTCACTGCTGGTAACCCATGCGTCCCGCCAAAGGCTTACCCCGTTGAAACCTTTCAGAAACTTCTGCCACATGACTATGTCCTCTTTGAGTGCGGCACTCAGCCTGATGTGGTGGTGTTTGTTAGTCACCCCCGCTGTGGCCCTTGCCAACCTCCTGGCAAACACCCTTCCCGCTGGTACCACCCTGGCTGCAAAGTTTAGTTTCCCAAGCAGCTATTGCACTTGACCCAGAGTTGTCTTTTCTTTTGCTAGGATGCTGGAAATCAATTCCATTAGCCCCCTACCTTTTCTGCTGGTAACCTGCATGTGCCTTTGCACGTATCAATTTGTATGCCTAGAAATGTGAGGACATGGATTGGGGTTTGTGTTTTCTCTTTGGCTAGGGGTATCCCCAATTCTGTCATTAGAACCTGGAAGGATGCTAATGCAGCTCCGCAGTCCTCAGTACCCTCTCCACCAATGAACAAAAGAATCATCCAGGTAATGCATGATTACCCCCCTTGGTTCCTTTTCTTTTGCTGCCCATTCCAAAAGGAGCTAAATTGTTCAAAGAGGGCACATGAAACAGCACACCCCATTGTCATGCACCTGTCAAAGAAAAATTGGCCTTCCCATTTGAATCCCAACAAATGAAAGCTATCCGGATGGACTGGCAGGAGCCTGAAAGCGGATTCAATGTCGACCTTTGCCAACAATGCCCTTCTTCCCATCTGGCCCACTAGCTCCTTTGCTTTGTCAAAGGAAGCATACGTAACGGAGCAATAATCAGGGTCCAGCCAATCATTAACAGAATCCCCTTCTGGGTAAGACAAGTGGTGAATCAACCTGTACTTCCCTTCTTCCTTTTTAGGGACAACCCCTAGTGGGGACACAATGAAGTTAGGAAGGGGAGCTACTCTGAATGGACCCGCTATTCTCCCCAATGTTTTTTCTTTGGCCAGTTTTTCGCTCACAATACCTGGTAGTTTGTCCGCTGAAGGTAGATTCCTTGCCCCTCATGATGTCAGGGGTCCTTCATAAGGGATCCTAAACCCTTCCTTGAAACCCTGGGAGATCAACTTTCCTTCACCAATTTTTGGGTAATCCGTTAGCCATCCTTGCAATGTTGCCATGCTTATGGGTGAGGGTCCCTTCCCCCAGATCCCTTCATTGGGTGTTCTTACCTCTGCCCCTGGCCTTCGGTCCCCTGGACCCTTGATAGCATCTAGAGGAGGGGTGGGACCCCTTACATGTCGCTGCAATCAGGGCAGGATGAGAGGACTTGCTCTCTCAGCCCAGGCTATTTAAGCCCCCGGGGTGCAGGCCGTTTCCGGTCGGATCCCCAAGGGCACCCTGACTGCGTCCTCCCTAGAGGAGGCGAGTCCACGCAGGGGGTGGCCAGAGGGGCGGCCCGCTATGTGAGCTGCGCCTCTAGCACCCCCTGTGTGGGCTGGCGCATCTGCTGTTCCTGGAGTGGAGGTACCGCAGCGAGTTTCGGATTCTGAGGGTTCGACTAGGTCCTGTTGTTGGCCCTGTGCCTCTGGGGTATTTCAGGTAATGGTGCAACACTTTAATTTTACTTATAATTGAGGACCTCAACACCACTAATGTATAATTTCCAAGGGGTGGCGCCTCCCCCTTGCCGCCACTCTGAATATTGCAACATACAATAAGAAACTGCAGGATTCTCCCCATTGAAGTGTTTCTTGTAATCTGAAGCATATGCGGTCACTAGAAAAGGCTTTTGGGATATCTTCTGGAGGTACTGAAATGCCAGGGGCCATCGAAGGCTAACGGACGATTCCTTCATTGGTGGTGGGGAGTGGGCCCACTGGTATCCTAACAAGGGAAGGTCACAGGAAGCTTGATTGCTCACTGCTGGTCGACTTTGTGATAATATTTGAAAGTAGCAAATGAGGCGGAGCGATTACCAACATGAGAATTCTGTCACACGCAAGGAAGTTGCAGTTAATTGTGGTTCATTACTTCAAGGCGCTTAGCTTAATGCAAAAGAGGAGTGGGAGATAATGTGGTGCCATCCTTTTGACTTCCCCTGATGGGGTTACACAATGGTGTAGTGACTGTGCCCTTAATTTTAAAAGCAGTTGGTACCATGCTAAATGCGCAGTGATAAACTATAGCTGCGCATATTTAGAAAGGGCAGGTATTTTTGGTACAGGTGGCCACTGAGAAGGGTATACTCGGGTCAAATGAAGATGCACCTTCACAGAATATTAGCGTCTTATGTTCCTTCATCTGCTTTTATTGGGGGAGGTAGGATTCCCACTGAGCATTGTATAATGGGCGGGAGGGCAAGTTGTTTATGCTTTGAAATTAACTGTCTGAATGTAGGGAAATGTAAAAATGTGTAATAAGCTACAATATGGATGGAGATGGATGTCAGTACGGGGAATCCAGGAAGTATGGGATTGCTAGATATTATGCGATGATTAAACCTGAGGGGTAGTATCTCAAATATATAGAAGTTATAATGGATACAAGGAAGGGATTACTCAGTGAGTTATTTATTGCCTACAATTGTGGGGTTGCAAACACACTCAATTTTAGCACTGAGGTGGAGTGTATTTCTAAGTTTACGTTCTTTTTACTTTTTCATTTTTTGTTTGTTTTTATTTTACTTGATTGACGTTTTAAAACTATTCTGTCCAGGAGAAATTGGGAAGGAGTCAGGGAGAATGGCGGCTCCATTAAAAGATTGCACTGACTCTATACATATAGTGACATGGAATGTTAATGGGTTAAATAATCAAATAAAAAGGAAAAAAGGTGCTTTCACACTTGAGACATATGAGAACGGGCATTGCTATGCTACAGGAGACTCATTTGATTGACAAAGAGGCTGAGAAGTTGTGTAAGGGATGGGACAAGTTTTCTACTCCTCATATTCAACAAACACCAGGGGAGTTTTCATTTTATTCAGGAAGAAGTTTCCAGGAACAATATTGACTTCTTATGCAGATAAAAAGGGTCATCTAGTATATGTGTCGGTACGTATTGAAGGCATGCGTCCCCAAAAGGCATTACCCTCCCCACAATGAGAGGCAGTAAAGGACACACCCCAGGAGGGAATGAGACCAGGACCAAGTGTGGGTAAATGTAAAAGGCTTTTTATCTAGTCAAATAGGGCATGCAAATGACTCGGTGTCCAGTCATTTGGTCGACTACAAACTGGTCGACTGCAATTTGGTCGACGTCATTTGGTCGAAAACCAAATGGTCGAATTTTTTTTTTTTATTTATATATGTGTTTTGTGGGTTTTCGTGTTAAAAAAAAAAAAAAAGAAAAAAAAGGGGGTTGGGGGGGGGGCCCCCCAAAAAAAAAAAAAAAAAGGTAAAAAAAAAAAAAAAAAAAATTCGACCATTTGGTTTTCGACCAAATTGATTCGACCAGTTGTCCAGTCGACCAATTGATTTCGACCAAATGACTGGCAACCAAATGACTCTGCAAGCTCCGAGAGCGCTCTGTCTGACAATAGCAAAGACAGTCTTATTTATTACAAAACCTCGTCATGAGTCCTACACACTATAGGGCGCACATAGTACTGCGGATTGGGTGGCGTCGACTAACTATAGGCGCAGCAGTGATGAGCAGCTCCAGGATTGGTGGACATCGGCGTGTTGCCAACATGGGGCGGATGGGTCAGCTGGGCTTGTCGGGTGGGGCTGCCAGGCCAGGCGCGGTCAGTGTCGTTGATAGATGCTTGCCCTAACATTCAGCCCTTGTGGCCACACACACAAACACTCATCCGTTTAGATGATTCCAGGCGTCCTGTAAATCCTGCAACATGTTACTCTAAGGGATAATAGGATACTGGAGAAACACATGCAATGTGAAGCTTTACTAATACATCAGGGCACTGTTACTTCTGACCTGTTGACTGTGTTTCATAAACTTGTGTGTCTGATCTGAGGGCACGAGGTGAGCTGCCCTGTCATTCTGGTCTCGTTAGATGTAGTGAAGAATTACTTTATGATATGTTAGTACAGGTTTGAATGTCTATTCTCCAAGACCCATTAACTTGGGGTGAGCCGGAGGACTACTGGATCAGTGAAGGTGCACCTTTGGCCCCTTGAAGCGGTGGGGTTTAGGACCAGGTTGTAAATGCTTCATTCAGCCGACCATGGCGGCCTCGGATATGGGGGAGGTGAATGCTTGAAGCGGGTCAACTGAATGAGGGGAGGTGAGTCTGTGCTGCCCGCGCACCAGCTCGTCCTGGCGGACCATGGAAGGAGGAGGGGGAGATGGCCTTGTGTGTGAGCAGTTCTCTGTGCCCGGGCTGCACACTATGCAGAACACAGAGACGGTTAATAAAGTTAGTAATATTAGAGTGATTACACATTTCTAATGTCTATACATTCATGTACTATTTCATATACGACTAGGAAAGTTCGGCAGTGTTTCATACATTACTAAACATCGGAGGACTACATTTTAGCAAACACACACAATAGCAATTGGATAATACATGAGGTAGCATTAGGTTTGGTGGTGTACTCAGGAGCACAAAAGCAATACATTCAAAAGGGTGGTAGTACATTTGCATTCTTGTTCATGCATTTAAATGTGTCCCACTGCACGACACACACATATTCTCGGTAATACTTTTTCCGCCTTCCTTTGTACTTAGCAGCATTTGTTAGTTAGCACTAGGTGGGCTGTATCAAGCCCTTTCATTGTGTCTTCTAGGCACATGGTGTCTTACACTGGCTGGGGTCATTCTTACTTTACCAATACTCATTAACTTGTATCCCTTCCCCAACACGGGTGTTTATAATTAACATAACAACTCTATGAATCGATAGGCTTTGGTGTGTGGTTGACACTTCATTTGGGGAACATCGACAGGGGTTCATACGAGGCGGGCATTAACACCATATATCTTAAATGTTAGGGGTTAGATGCTGGGTCGGGGCCTCTTCAAGTGAGATGGTGCTTGTTATTTTCCAGGCTTGGACCGCTAGTCAGGTCACTCCGGGGACAGTGATGTATTGCGGAAGGTAAATGATAAAGTGTTTGTTCTGATGCTTGTTTGTGTCTGGTTGCTTGTGAGAACGGGCCTTCAGCGGATCTGCCGTGGAATGGAGGTGCCGGGGGAGGGCATGGTTCCCTGTGCTCAGTGAGTGGGGGCCAAGCTGCAGCATTCGCAGGCAGGCTGTGTCGTTGGGGTTCAGGTCGCTATTATCTAAAATGGAGTCCTGATGCTTCCAAAATGTAGTCCATTGTCTGTTACAGTACAACACGATTGGCCCTGTGTGTCGATCAGCAGCCACCCCGCCACCTGGGCCCTGCTAACTGGGGGGCCCCCTGACGAGCCGCGAACCTCACGTGGGTGGGATATGTCGGGGAGGGGGTCTTATAGACCTATCCTCCCATACAGTATTCAGGAAAGTGTAATGACAATGTGTAATGTTTATGCCTCGGTTGCAAACAGTAGCCAATTTATGAGTAAGGTGAGACAGCATTTACTAGACACGAACGGATAAAAAACCGCTTTGTAAGGTGAGACTTCAATGTAGTAATGGACACTGTTTTGGACAGGAGTAGTCAAAGACATAGAGATGGGAGGAAAAAAGACAGAGAGGCGTTGGGCTTACTCGTGCAGGATTCTAGTCTATTGGATGTATGGAGATGAGAGCATCCAACAGGTCTGGAATATACTTTCCATTCGGGGGCACATGATATATATTCAAGAATAGGCTATATATTGACCTCCGTATTAGTGACACAGAATTTCAAAAGCTGCAAGATTGAAAGTATTGCTATCTCAGATCATGCTCCAATTAGGATGTGCTTAGCACTGGATTACAAGTCAAATAGATTACATACATGGAGAATGAACACTGCAATACTAAAGGATGAGGCATTGAGAGAGACTTTAGTGAAGAAGGCAGAAGAATACATTGCGTTTAATTTAAATGGTGAAGTAGGAATTGACACAGTGTGGGAAAGCTCCAAATGTGTGATGAGAGGAGTGCTTATGAGGCTTTCTGGAATAAAAAGAAAAGGAAAAAGACGCTGAACTACCTGCTTTGAGTGTGTCTGTAAAAAGATTGGAAAAGGATGTGATGAGTTTGTCTGATGAAAGGAAAAAATTAAAGCTTCTGAAGTTGAAATATGATTTAAATAAAAACCTGAGTGAAAAAGCTGAACTAGCTCTTTTTAAAGCGAGATGTAATTATTATGAAGGTGGGGAAAAGTGCAGTCAACTATTGGCACATCGTTTGCATATGGCATCTGGGAGCAGAGCGATTTGTGCGATAGAAAGCAATGGAGGTTGTGTGACTTATGACCCGGATGTGATTAAGAATGAATTTAGAGGCTTTTATGAAAAGCTTTACAGTGAAAGGCAGATAGTTCATTCAGCTCAGATTGATGACTTCTTAGTGAGAATGTTTATCCGAAGAAGAAAAAATGGTTTTGGAAAAAGAAATAACAGTAGATGAGATTAGGAAGGCAGTATGCGACTTGAATGTAGTGAAGTATCTTAGTTGGGACGGATTACCCGCAGAATGTTATAGGGCAATGCATGAGACGGTTTTAAATGTACTCAGGAGTACATTTACTTATTGCAGGGACAAGGGTAGGCTACCTCCATCACTTAGGCATGCCACAATATCACTACTCTTGAAACAAGGGAGGCCGCCTCTGGATCGGGCAGCTATAGACCAATCAGTCTGATCAACTCTGACTGTGAAATCCTTTCTATAGTTCAGGCGAGTAGGTTGGCGAAGATGTTATCGAAAATGGTTCATCCAAATCGGGTAGATTGATAAAAAGGAGAGTTTCAGCAACGAATATGCAAAAGCTTTTGCTAACAATGTCGGAAGCAAGCCAACCGAAGGCAGGATCAGTTGCCCTGTTATTAGATGCAGAAAAGGCCTTTGACATGGTTTGTTGGGATTTCTTATCCAGGACTATGGAGGAAATGAATATTGGTCCAAAATTCTTGAGCTGGTTGAAATTGCCTTATACGAATCCAACGGCAGAGGTGTCGACAAATGGCAAGACTTCATTGAAGTTTGAATTACACTGCAGGACACGGCAGGGCTGTCCGCTGTCACGCATGCTTTTTGTACTCTCATTGGAGCCTTTGGTGGTGTCTATCAGACCAGAGAGTAGAATTGCTTTTATGGAGTTACACAGAAACTATGGGCCTGATTCATGGAATAATCTGCGCAGAAAAAAACGGGATTTGCGTGCGGAATATGTCGATTCATGGAACACATTAGGCAGGGCTTACCCGGCACTTGCGAGGGAATCCGTGCCGGTGCACCACATCACTGCGAGCCGACGAACACCTTGCGTGAGACTTCACAGATAAGGGCTGGCCGCGCCTGTGCAGCAACCTAAAAACGTCCGGAACACATGAAATGAGGAAGAACAAATGAACATGTGGGTGTTACGAGAGATGTTCCACTGTCAAACAATCGCACTGCCCATACGTTCTCAAAACAAAGGTATTCATGGAATTGAATAGAGAACGCCTGCGCGCGAAAAACCACATTCAAATCCAGAAACACCTATGCCAGGTGATATCAGGCATAAACGTCAATGCGCACACTAACAAATGTATAAAATGCACGCGCAATCAACAAACTCATGGATACAGCCACGATGAATTTGTTACAGCAGTCATCCTGGGACACCCCAGGAAGAGGAGGATGACCATGGCCCGGATCTTCCGCCCAAGGAACAGCCTTTTTGGGATGCCTGACAATCAGGTCTATGGTAGGTTTAGCCCCCCCCCCCATATCATCCTCGACCTGGTCACGGAGTGGGAAGATGACCGCACATCACCCACCATGTGCTCCCAAGCACTGAGCCCCTGAAGGTGCTCACTGTTCTGCATTTTTTGGCCATTGGCTCATTCCAGCATACCACCGCCATAGTAGGTGGCATCTCCAAGGCCACGCAGTCACACTGCTTAGACCAGGTGTTGGCATTCATAACTGCATGTCCTTCTGTCCGCCGGCATATGTATATGCCCAGAACACTGGCAGAAAGGCAAGCAGTGGTCCAGGATTTTTATGGTGTGGCGCACGTCCCAAAAGTGCTAGGTGCCATTGATTGCACACATGTTGCTCTATGTACACCTCGAGCAACAGAGCACATCTACTGCAACATGAAACATTGGCATTTCATCAATGATCAGGTTGTGTGTGATGCCAAGGGCATCATTACTGAAGTGTATGCCAACTACCCTGGCAGCACACATGATAGTTACATCTTCAGGATGTCCCTGCTACACTGGGCCCTGGAAGCTGGAAAGCATGGCAACACATGGCTCACTGGGGAGTACAAATGGCCATGCACATGCATGTATGTTGCACACAAACCAATAGACACTGTCAACATATGACAATAACAACCATTCTCACCTCTACAGGGGATAATGCCTACCCTCTGAGCACATACATGATGACGCCCATAAGCAACCTCAACACACCTGCCAAAGGAAGGTACAATACTGCCCATATTGCAACTCGGGAATAGTGGAGCGCACATTCGGAGTGCCCAAGTCACGCTTCCGCTCCCTTGACCACTCTGGTGGTGTGTTGCTATATGCACCACCAGTAGTCTGCAGGATCATTGTAGCAGCATGTGTCCTGCCCATTGTTGAAACACGGCATGGTGTCCCAGTGGACATGGTGGTGGCACCCCATTCACACCCACAGGCACACCGCTTGCGAATGGCTGGGCAAAGGGCATGTGGAGAGGCTGCACGTACCCAGCTTGTGCAATCTTATTTCACCTAAAGTCCCTCCCCTGTGGAGGGCACACGATCCCGCAAAATCCCAGGTGTCATTCAATGATGACAATGGGCCAATCCACTGTGCCCAAAAAACCACCCTGAGAAAGTGCCCTTGAAAGTGCAAATTTGTGTGCATCCCTTAGAACTAAAAGACATTTCATTTTGTGTTTCCAAAAGAAACACATTGAAGAGGGAGAACACCACTACCAGCATGCCAACCATTTAATTAAATCACCTTTTTGGCACCAAAACAATCCCATATGTAATGTTAAAGGATATTTATCCCACACAATATCCCCACCGTAGTGGCCCCCCGGTGCTCTGGCGGATCTGACTAGCTAACATACACGTCAAATGTGTAAGCAGCGATAAATCCTGAAACATCATGTCTGAGCTGCTTGCCATACATGGCCTTAACAATTTACATGGAGACAAAATACAACAAGCACAGTGACATATAGCTGCACACATGTCCTAGAATGTGCATGATGCACACAAACATGTCCCTATTGTGGTGTGTAGAAAAGCAGTGCAGTATCGACCCACATTTTGCGCAACATGATAACATGACCACAATAAACCACATCCCCAAAACAACTATTAACAAGAGATAATAGACACTTGTGACAAAGAGGGTGACCCACCAGAATTACCACATCCAGACATGCAGCAACTAAAGCAGCCATTCCTGAACGATAAGGATAAATGCACATCTTACCTGTCCCCTTGGCATGCTGTCGACAGTCAAATTTCATCCCATGAAATTGCCATCATTCCCTGACGGAAGGATCTGCAGAGAATGTACAAAATGAAACCGAGTGCAGCTAACACATCCATGCACCCAAAAACTCAAGACCCACGGGTACCCCTCAGTGACACACAACACATGCAAACAACAACTCACAAGACACATATCAACATGTATCCCAGCACACATGCAGCAACACCTGCACACTGCATGCAAATCAAACACACAAAACACAAACACTGACAAACAACAGCATCCCCCACAGTGGCTGTCCCCCTCAATGACATGCAGCAAATGTGCTTGTCAAGTATCCGCATTGACTAGACGATGGCACATACACAATGCACACATCAGTCAACATGCTGCATGAAAATGAGAAGACATCACATATGCAAATAATTGAGCACACAAAAAAGCAGTGACACCCCTGGAAAACTACCAATGATATGACAAAGCATGCCATCACCTGCGTACTATTGGCACAGTGCACTGAACACAGTCATGGGAGCACATTTATTTATTCATTTATTTATTGGTCATTTGTTAGGCGCTTATACAATCAAAGCGCCCACGGGGCAACAGAGTGGGGACAGGGGAAGGTAGACAAAGGGCCTCGTTATGACTTCGGCGGTAGCCAAGCCGGCAATTCGGCTGCCGCCGGAGTCATGCATTTACCAGCACCCGGGCGCCGGTAAATAGTAGTCCCCATTCCCATTTGAGTACCATTGGACTCAATGGTAATGGGGAAGCCGGACGCACCGGCACCATTCGTGAATGGTGCCGGTGCATCCGCCATGGTCTGTGAGCGGGTGCCGTTCAGCCCGGCAGGTCAGACCTGCCGGGCTGACAGGCACCCGCTCGCAGACCTCGTAGTTTGCCAGTCCAGTAACAACAGTACCGGCAAGCTTACCGGTACAGTTGTTGCTGGACCGGCAACCTTGTAATGAGGCCCAATTAATTACAACAGAGATACATAATTGAAGTAATAATACAAACAAATCATGAGAATAAGTGGGTGGGAAGACGAACCTACTATGCCTTGTGAGTGTTCAGAACATGCAAGTGCAGAGGGGAGGGGGTAAGGCAAAAGGTGCTGAGGTGCTTATTGAGAAGTGCTAACAGTGAAGTGCTAAGAAAATAAAATAAAAATGTAAGTGCAACTTCCTGTGGTGAGGCTGAGCCTGAGCAAGTGCAGTATATAGACAGCGGCTTAGATGAGAGATTTGGGGGTGGGGTCAGGGCCCTGAGGATACATAAGGGCTCTGCGTGACATCAATCAAGCTACTGTATGATTAGCAGAGCAGAGAGGCGGAGAAGGAAGAGGAGAAGAGAAAGGTCTTAAGGCTTTTTTGGAACTTAAGGATGTCCTGCTCAAGACGCAGAGGGAGAGGGAGGCTATGACACAGAGGGTAGCCCGTCAAGGAAACTGATCAACTACGAGCTCTCTGTTTAGCAAACCGCTTCACATGTAGGGAGTTGGTGCCAGAGGAATGCAGGAGTCTAGAAGGGGAGTATTTGGTCAGGAAGCGTTGAAGATAGAGTGGTCCCCGCCGTCAGATATCCTTGTGGATGATACAGAAGAATTTGAATTTAATCCGTCCTGAGACCCTGAGCCAGTGTAGGCCAGTGAAGGCTTTGTAGGGCAGGAGAGATGCGGTGCCTGGGCTTGAGGCCAAAGATAAGTCTTGCTGCCCTATTCTGGGTAAACTGGAGGGGTCACAGGGTGGAGGAAGGAAGATTAAGGAGAAGTCTGTTGCAGTGATCTAGCCTGGAGAGAACCAGAGCATGGGTAACATTGAGTCTCCGGGGTAAGGTGAGGAAGGGTGCAGTACCTTTGAGAAGGAAGAGCTGAAGAAGTAGGGTGCAGGGGATCCAATAGGGAGAATCTCTGTTTTGCTGGTATTGAGGCAGAGGTTATTAGCAGTGCACCAGGCTTGGATGGCGGAGAGGCAGAGAGGGATGAAGGAAGGTGCAAGGGCATCAGTAGGAAGTTTGAAGTAGAGTTTTGTGTTGTCAGCGTAGCACTGGAAGTTGGGGGAGAAGGAGGGAAAGATATATGTTAAAGAGGCAGGGTGAAAGAATGGAGCCTTGGGGGACGCCACAGGTGAAGGAGGAAGTAGGGGAGGAGAAAGGGCTCAGAATGGTTTTGGAGGAACGGTCGGTTAGAAACAAGCTAAGCCAGTCCAGTACCCGCTCCGAGATACCAAGGGTATCATGGAACGTTTTTATGAGGATGGAATGGTTCAATGTCTCAAATGTAAAAGAGAGATCAAGGAGGATGAGGACAGCAGGGGATTTGGAATTGAGGGATGCAATCAGTTCTTCATGGGTGTTCAGGAGAGCAGTGTCCATGGCTGTGGAAGCTTGGAATCCAGACTGGTGGTCCTGGATGCCGCCAACAATTTCGGTATGGGCGTTGAGTTAGGGGAGGGCCAACTTCTCAAGCAGTTGTCCCAGGAAGGGGGTGATGGAAATGGGGCAGTAGTTGGCTGGACAGGAAGGGTCTGCAGATGGTATTGTAAGGATGGGGCGCACAAGGGGGTGCTTGAGGGTGGATGGAAAATAACCAGTAACAAAGGAGTGGTTGCAGAGATAAGCAAGAGCAGGGGCAAGAAAGGAGATGTTGTCCTTGATGGTTTAGAGAAACATGGGCCAACCTGTTTGGAAGAGACCTTTATGGAGTTGACAACTCTGGTGACTTCTTCAGGGGAGACAGGAGCGAAGGAGGAGAAGGAGGAAGGAGAAGGCTGAGTGGTGGGGGGGCAGAGGAGGGAGAGTTGTGTTGGAAGAGTGTGTGACAAGGATGCTCAGTATGTCAAGGGTTTTGGAAATAAAAGTGAGAGGCGAGTGCATTTCAAAGGGCCTTGGAAGGAGTAGGCACATAAGATACTGCGGGCTAGGTGGCAAGTTCCCTGCAGATTTTGTAGAGTTCAGTCGTGATGCAAAGCACAAGAATGCAAGTACACAAATAGTCACCTATTGCACTGAGCTTTGATTTGGGTGAATTAATACAGATGAGAATATGGTGATATGGAGGAATCTGGATATTAAGATAAGTCACCCTTAACAATTTGATAATTTGCTGGACTGCTGGATTGTCTATTTGTATTTTAAGATGATATTTGTATTTTTGGGAGGGTTCTTTTTCTTTTCTTAGTTTTTTTCTCTTGCTCTTCTCTCTTCTATTTTCTCAATATTTGGTTATATTTAAATGGGATTTCGTTTTTTAGGGCAGGGAATTGTTATTACTCATTGTTCACATTTATTATTTGAGATATTGATTTGATGTGTTCAAATATATAAATGACAGAAATCAAGGGTTGGTGGGAGGATTTTGAGGGTTTGGAGCAAAACAGGAAAAGATAAAAAAAAACAAATAAATAAATGAAAGAGACAGATATATAAAGTAAAAGAGAACAAAATAAAACAAAAAATACATATTATCCTTATAAGTGTATCTCTTGTGTACTAGACGTTGTGTATGCATTTGTCATCATCTGTTAAACTCGTGTTCCAAGTCATTGGTTAACTGTAATCACAAATAACATCCCACAGTTCCAATAGTAAACATATGTATGTTAAATAACAAGTCTGAATAATATCTTATCATTCTGGTAGTCTATTCTCATTTGATTTGCTTCGTGTTAATGGGATAATCCCACCTGTAATAAAATACACAATTACATCTCTCAAACTGTCCTTCTTGCACTCATTGCACTGAGCCTCCTAGTGCTCAATTTCGGCAGGACCCATCCACATTACTTCATATAAACACCTGCTAATACCATTTCTACTATAAACCTATCAGACTCCACATTTAGAGTCTAACACCAAGAATCTCACCAAGTGAAATCTGCTGCAACACAGACATTGTGGACAATCACAGGCATTACCTCCCTGACCATGGCATTCAGCAGCGTATCCCCACCTGCTTTCTTACTAACCAAAGTAGGGGAACCGGCCATACCATGGAAGAGATGGATAAAGTCCTTCGAACACTTTACCAGCGTAAATTGTGGCGCAAACTGCAGCGTTGAGAGGAGGAAATCTCTTTTGCTACATTGCCTAGGCTCTGCTGGCCAATAGAAGTTCGAGTAGTTGCCTGACCTCCTGGAGAATGAGGATTAGTAAACATTATGAGAAGAGATTCAGTACGATATTAGAATGTAATACATTTGGGAAAAGAACACAAGAAGAAGGAGAGAGTGTGGAGCAATATATCACAAGTTTAAGGAAATTAGCCAGAATGTGCAATTTCAACAACCAACTAGATGAACGGTTGAGGGATCAATTTATGCTGGAGTGTAACAGCACCAAGGTTAGAGAAAAATTGTGGTCAGAAGATGATTTTTAGAGTTGCAAAAGAAGTAGAGAGAAATGTGTCAAAGTGTTAGAATATAGAATGAAAGATATGAACATAAAGACAGAGGTCATGCCACAACCGATAAACGTGCCAATAATGAATGATGCAATTTCTTCAGTCAATGATAATGCGGCCAGGAAGAGGGCAGCAGACAAAATACAAAGGCCTGCATGGAAAGATGACAGGATGGGCAGATCGTGTTTTCGTAAACACTGAAGAAGCAGTCCTAGGAGGAACAGCCCTGGCAGATGCTTCAGGTGTGACAGTGCAAATCACTGGGCGGATAATCTGGATTGTCCTGCTTTGAAAATGATCTGCTGCATATGCAAAGGAAAGGGACATCTCCCAAGATGTTGCAAGACCAAGAAAACATCCACTAATTGGATTGGGAGTGAGAATAGTGATGTAGAGAGCGAATAATGTATATCCATGGTAGTGGACGAAGATGAAGAGGAGATAGACACCCCAAAGCTTCATTATTTGTAGACAACGCGCTGGTGTCCATGATGATTGAATCAGGTGCTAAATATACACTGCTACCCCAAAGCGAATGGAGAAAATCGAAACATGAATTTCTCAATGAAGTTGATATTAACCTCAATGCTTATGGAGGAGTAAGAATCAAATTGATTGGATGGTTTTGGAGCACTCTGAGGTTCAAAGAAAGAGAGGCTAGGGGAAAAGTGTCTGTAACAAAAAAGGGAAATACCCATTACTAAGCTGGATGCATCAAAGGAAGCTCAGAGTAAAATTAGACCCCAATGCGAAAGAATCAGTACTCTCTGTAGGAAGGGTCAACATTGAAGAGAAAATGGTGAATTATATTTTTCATGATGAAATAGGCTGCCTACGTGGTTTTGTAGAGAAGATTAAAATTAAAAAGGACCACCAAATCTGTAGCACAGAAACACAGTGTTCCTCTATCAAAGAGAGATGAAGTAAAATCAGAACTAAAGAAATTGGAATGTTAAGACATTATAGAAAGCTTGGATGCAGCTAAATGGGTGTCACCTCTCGTGGTCCTGAGGAAGAAAACTGGGAAACTCAGGATCTATGTTGACATGAGGGAACTCAACAAGTGTATAATTCCGGAAAGGCACCCACTTAAAATATACAGAAAATTATATCCACCATTGGTCCAGCAAGGTTTTTCTCTGGATCTCGCATCTGTGTATCATCAGGTTAGATTACATGAAGACTCAAAATGTTTGACAGCCTTCATTACACTGGAAGGATTATTCCAGTATAGAAGAATGCTGTTTGGTTTGGTCTCCGCTGCTTCAGTATTTCAAAAGGTCATGCACAAGCTATTCAATTGGGACGAAGGAATCCTGTGCTTTCCAGATGACATATTGGTTTATGCAGATAGTTTGAAACTTCACAATGAAAGACTAAACAATGTGTTCAAGAAATGGTATTCTGCAGGCATGACTCTAAGTAAAGAAAGTGCAGTATCATTAGACAAGAAATAGAATATCTAGGACACATCATTTCTTCTGAAGGTATACGCCCCAAAAGACAACTTGCTGAATTTGATTGAAAACATGCCCAGACCAGTTTCTCGTGAGGAAGTTCGAACATTCCTCTGTACACTCACCCACCCTACCCCCACTCTCTCTACACCCACCAACCATATCCCAATCTCTTCCCCTGCTCATAAGCCTGGGTCATGGAGGTCATCAAGGGATCGTTAAGACCAAACAGAGTATAAGAAGCGATTAATGATGGCCAGATTGTGATTTTAAGATTAAAAGGACTGTCAGGGAGTGCATCGTTTGTAGCAAGAGTGACAAAGTGTGTGTGAGTTCAAAATATCCCATGGTTATAACTGATATTCCTGTACAGCCGTGGAACAAATTTGGAATAGATGTGTTAGGCCCTTTGTGGAGCAATGGGAGGCAATCTTTTAGTTTTGTAGTAATTGGTCTATTAACCAGGTGGGTGGAAGTGTTGATTAGACCTTGCATCACTACCAACTCTGTAATCGAATTTTTACAAGAGATTAGTGAGCGGGAACGTTTCCCCAGGGTAATTGTGACAGATAAGGGTCACAGCTTAGATCAAAAGAAATGGAGGCCTACTGTCAGAGAAACTCCATTGAGCACAGGAAAACTGCCATTTACCATCCCCAAACAAATGGAGTTGTAGAACGTTTTAACAAGTTCTCAAGGAGGTCATTCGGAGGGCTTGGTCTAATGGTATGGACTGGGAGAAGGCAGTGAGGGATGTGATTGTTGCTCACAGGTTTACTCTTTACTGTACGGCAGGAGTTTCTCCTTTTGAGTTTTGTAGAGGCAGAAAAGCCAATACCAAACTTGTAACACCCTGGATGGGCAGGGACACCACAATAGGAACAAAGTTGGAGAATGTTGTTGATAATATCAGGTGTAGCCAGTTAAAAAATAAAGTGGTGCATGATCGGTCTGGTACCGAAAGGAGCAACGTTCTTCCGGCTGTGGGAAATAAAGTAAGGATTAAACTTCCCCATGCTCTCAGGAATGGACCTTTCACATAGTCTAATACAAATGTGGTGACTGAGGTGTTTAAACATGCTTTCAGAGTGGAACATGGATGAGTGTGGAACATGGAGAGAGTGTAATTAGTGAGGAGTATGGATAGAAGAGTGAGAGGTAACATTGATGATGGCGAGGTTGATGCTGGAGTGTAAGGATGACGCAGTAGTGAACATTCCTTGCCTAACGAAAAAGCTGGATGTCCTGGCCAGTCAAGATTGGGGAGAATCTATCGGAGACCTTGGCACCTGACGGTGGAGGAGGACATTTTCTTCACATTGTTCATCTGACTGTGAAGATAGGGGGATGTGTAGTATGTGACTGGCCAGGGTCTTGCCATGCCAGCTGCTTGGAGACGTGGAGGATTCGGGAGCTTGAGGAGCAACGTGGGAAGAATGAGACAGCAGTTGGAGTTACGAGGAGAGACTGAGCCTGGCGGGGCTAGTTGTAGATGATCACTTATTTCTCCTGCCTCATTAAACCCCTGTTACTGTACCACATTGCCTCTGAGCTTTCATTACAACTTAGTACAAGAAACACAACAATTACTTATTGTAAAGAAATGGGTACAAAATTGTAATTAATACTGTCATACTGAATTTCCAAACAAATTATCAAAGCGTTTGTTTCTAGAACTGCATATCTAGACCCCTTGGGAAATTACTGATACAATTATTAGTAGGTGGACATGGAAGAGTGCATGTTGTCACACACCCATCAATGTCCCAGGAACAGACCTGGGTGAAAGTAGAGTGACTAATTGTCGACTGGCAACCCTATGGTCCATTTCCCATCACCGCTTATCTACCAGATCAGAACCGATCAGTGACAACCTTGATGGCAACTTCGCCAGGATGTACCGAGCCACAAGGAGCAAAAAGTATCTTCCCAAATCTACTCAATTTTCCAGAGTCTAGCATACAATATTTGAAATATCTGGCACTAGCTTCTACAAATTAGGGGTACTCGCCTTAAACTCTGCATGTGACACCACTCAGCTTTCTGCTCCCAGTTGAGTCAGTTCTCCAATTACTCATGTATGCCATAGTCATGTACAACATATGTCATCAGAATAGTGGTGACATAAGCCATTTCAAAAATAGGAAAATCTATAAAGCTTGTCTGTAGAGTAGTCCAGCTTGACCTGCAATGTCATCTCGACCTGACTTCCACACCCCAGCACAACCAGACGATCAGATTCCTGGTTCTATGCTCCATCTCATTAAGTTGCTGGTAACATTGCTCATGTGCACTTTTGCTTTCATCAATATGCCTCCAGATGGCAATCCTTCCACGTCAAGACCTACCTGTACTCGCAACTCTGATAACCTTATTTACCCTTTACGTTCCACCAGTGTTGCAGTCATTGACCTGAGACTTTGGAATGCAAGGTCGGTCTGTACTAAACCTTCTTTCTGTACTGGACCTGTTTCTAAGACTCAACTTAGATTTTCTCTGCATTACAGAGACATGGATTCCTCCTTATAATAGCACAGTCGCTGCTTCTTTGACCACTTCACAGACTTCTTTTTGCCATGTTTCTAGTCCCATTGCTCGTGGAAGAGGTATTGGCATTCTCTATCATTCGTCCTTTTCTGTTATTTCTTCCTCTTTGGTCCTTCATACTTATTCTTCCTTTGAATTACGTAGAAGACCTTTGCAAAACCCCATCCCTTTCCTTTGGTTCTTGTTTATCGATTCCCTGGCCCTATTGGTTCTTTTTGCGATGATATAGGATCATCTTCTTTGTACATTCTCCCTATTTCCACCCCTGTAATATTGCTGGTGGACTTCAATCTCCATCTTTTGTCAACACACTCCACTCTCTTTTTTCTCTTGGTTCTTGACGCTCATCTAATTCAGGCTTTCTCTACTCGCCCATCCTATATTTCTGGCTCCTGCCTTGATGTGATTTTTATTTTGTCCTTTTCTGCTTCTGATGTGTCTTCTCTCCCAGTCTATCTCTCTGACCACTATCTTCTTTCTGTATCACTGTCTCCTCAAGTCCTTGTACGTTCTTCTGCTTTTTCTCCCACATCATCCTTTTCTCTATGTGATCTACGCAGCTTTAAGCCCTCACTCTTTATTTCCACTTGCACTTCTGCTCTTCCTCCTTTTTCCTCTTTCTCATCTCTGACAAGGTTGATTCCACCATTTCCTCATCTCTCTCCTTCTCTCTTGACTTGCTTTTCCCTTTAGCTCCCATCCATGCTACCTGCAAACCTTCCCAACCTTGGTTCTTCCCTCATCTTTGTTCTATGTACCGTCTCCTTCGTCACCTTCAAAGACGTTGGCTCAAGACTAAATCGATGTCTGATCACTCATCTTATTTTTCCTAACATGATCTCTATGACGACTGTCTATTCTCTGCTAAACACACTTCTCTGCTTCCACTTGAACTGCCGCCCTGGGATAGCGGTTTGCCTTACTTGTAGTTTTCTCTCGTGCTCCAGCTTTTATCCCTGTTGGGAAGGGAAAGGGCTGTCAGGTGGGTGTGGTTCTGGTCAATTGCCTGACTTTACCTGACCCTTGTGTTGGGATATGTCAGGTAAATGTCTCTAATGTTAGTCCATTGTCTTCCATGGTGTAAGAAAGTGTTTTTGTTGGAAAAGGCTGGGGGAAGGGGGGTGTAGAGTGCCTGAGTATACTACATGGTAGGATGGGGAGAAGGTGTTATAAGAAGGGGGATAGCCTGTCTCTCCCAATCAGTGTCCCACCGCCACTCCCCGAGGACCCCTCATCTAGGTGATCCTCCCGCACTGGTCCACCCCCAGGAATTGGATCCAATAGTGATGGACATGTCCTAGCTACTTGGATGACAGATCCCCAGGGACTAGTCAGGGAGACACCTTTGGGTTTCTCACACCACCCTAGGCGTCTTTTTCAAATTATCACTTGGCTACTGTCTCCTCCTACTCTCGACTATTCTGTTAATTCTGTTAATTCTACTTTATCTGCTTCTGACTTTGCCCAATTATTCTCCTCTAAAGTAACCTCTCTTCGTAATGACATTAAAGCTTCCATCTCATCTGAAGTTGGGACTTCCTATGCCTCTGCCTCCCTCACTTCTATTGCTAGCTTAAACCAATCACTAATACTGATGTTTCTCTTCTATTAGATAAGGTTCACCCTACTGCGTCTCCTATTGACCCGATCCCTTCCGCACTTATTGTTAAAGGCTACCCTTCACTAGTGTCTTGCCTTACCTCCTTCTTCAATGTCTGCCTCTCTACCTCTACCTTTCCCATGTTCTTCAAACATGCTTCCATTATCCAAATTTTAAAGGCACCCACTGCTGACCCACTGATTATCTCATATTTTCACACTATTTACCTATTACCCTGGTCTATTCTCAAGTCTCCGCGTTTGACTCTATCTCTTCTATTGTCCCACAATTACAATCTGGCTTTCGTCATCTCCATTCCACAGAAACTGCTCTCCTCTCTGTTTTGGACACCCTTCTTTCTGCGCGACATTCCAAACACTCCACTTTTCTCATCCTCTTAGATCTATATGCTGCATTTGACATTGTCAACCACTCTTTCCTATTGGCGTCACTTTCTTCCTTTGGTTTCACGGACTCTGTCCTTTCTTGGTTTCAATCTAATCTATTTCAAAGAACATTGTCTGTTTCTTGGGCTGGCAAGTCATCTACATTTTTTCGGCTTGCCCACGGTGTGCCTCAAGGGTCCGTTTTGTGCCATTTTCTGTTCTCTCTTTACACCTCCCCTCTTGCAGCTGTTATTTCTTTCTTTGGTTTATCACATCACTTTTATGCTGACGACACTCAACTCTTTGTCTCTTTCTCTTCGTTCTCCTCTGAAATTCACCACACCTCTTTCCGCTTGTCTAGTGGCTATCAAATCTTGGATGTTCTCTCACTATCTTACACGCAATGCTCGGAAAACTGAAGTCCTCTTTTCCCCCGCTAATACCCTCTCCCCTCCACCTCCCCCTTCCTTTATTTCTTTTCATCCATCCAAGATTCCAATCTCACCCATGGCCCGAAATCTTGGCCTCCACTTTAACTCTAGTCTTTCCTTTTCTCATCACATTGCTCTAACCTTGCGCACCTATTGCTTTCACCTACACAATATTCATGAAGCCCGTCCATTTCTCACCTTTCAAGCTTCTAAACTCCTAATTTCCTCCTTAATTTCTTTCCGCCTCTTTTACTGTTCCACTGCCCTCTTTGGACTTCCTAGTTCTCGTCTTACCCCTCTGAAATCTGCATTCAACTCTTTTATCCATCTTCTCTGTCTTCTCTCTTTCTGAGATTATATCTCCTCTTCTCTTGCCACTCTTGGGTGGTTACCCTTTCACACTCAAATTACATTTATTTTTCTCTGTCTTGTCTTGAAGTCCCCCTATGTTCTTGCTCCTAGCTATCTCTCTGCTCTGATATATTTCTATACTATTTCTCGTTCTCTCTGCTCTTCTTCCCAGTTTCTATTGGTGGCACCTCGTCCCCCTTGTGCTCAATCCTGTTTTCACACTTTTAAGCTTTTAGCCCCTCTTCACTGAAATTCTCTTCCATACTCGCTTTGTTCTATTTCTGTCTATTCTTTATTTCGTGGGTCACTGAAGTCTCATTTGCTGCAACATTCTTGCTTTCTTAATTTTTTGTTTATCCATTATATTGTACCGTTCCTTGTTCACAATACAGCACCTTGATTTAAGGCGCTTTATAAAACACAAATAAAATACAAGTACAAATAGTAAAGACCCTGTGAAAAATGCAGGAATGTGTGAAAGATGATTATATTGGGGACATAGCTCATATCTGCCAAAATCACATTCAACATTTATGTTAAGTATTTTACTGATACAAAAGAACATCTTAAGCTAGTACATAGGAATTAAGAGCCATGTAATAAATGTAGAAATGTTCGATAGATGGTTCACTCGGACAATAACGGGAAATATAATGCAAGTATCTCTGTTACAGAAATTACGTTAATAAAACAGTTATACAGTTAGATTCTGTCTTGTGGAATAGAAAATATAAAACATTACCTGACCAGGAAGTTATGTTGTTTTCTATACATATCTAGGCCTGATACAGTATTCAATTGAATAGTTGAATTCATTTTCTTGATATTATAGTCAGAATAGGAACAGGAAACATGTTTGACAATAATAATGTTATCACATATTGGTGGAAATATGGTGTAAATAATATCGAAAGAATGTTCAAAACACAAAATCATAATTTATTTGCAATAAATTAACTAATACTGTGAATAACAGGCGATATAACAAAATCACAATAGTATTCAATTTTGTGGTCGCATATATTTTCAAAGAAATGCTCCAAAGTGGAAATCTTTATTCATTTAGAGTGTATACATAGAATCTAGTCAACCAATCCAAAACTTTCTGCATACGTGACCTCCTCTGGGTGTATCAGGACTGGCAATATTGGCTACGGGTTTTGCTAGGTGATCAGCTATATCTTCGTCTTCACTCGATTTATAACCCTCCCCAGTCTCTTCCTCCTCACCTGAATAGTCCAGTTTCTTCCGACGGGTAAGTCCTGTGTACGGCTTCTTCTTTTTTAGAAGATATGGTCTACCTCGGAAAGAAGCCACCGTGACTCTCAGACAAAGAAACCCCACGGTGACTCCCCTCCGCGACAGCCAGAGGGGAAAAAGCCACTGGAACGGCAAAAAACCCCTGGATCCAATACAGACGTGAAGATTGTGGGAGTCGTCAGCACAGTCGTAGGTTGAATGATCCTTCACCGAAAAACCCAGACAATAGGTAAGGTCGGCGATTCCGCTAATCGAGGGAATAGGAGATGGCAGTTTACAGGTAGGTACCCCTCGGGGTGGAGGACAAGAGTGAACGGAGAAATCTGAGAGCAGTATCTCTTAGAGCGAAGAAAATCTCAGCAGAGATTCAAACATGGGAACAGAAACACAGGATAAGGCAAACAGGATACAGAGAAAAGGGGGGACCCGTAGGGAACGGGAGGTGATGAAATAACAGGAAGATAGCAAGTAGACTATCCGAAGGGAAAACTAGCGCAAGCAACAGGGCGTGGAAATAAACACAGTTGCAACGCGCCGAACCGCCGGCAGCCGAGTGATATATATACAAACGGCGGCGGCCATCTTGAAAACAACTAGACCGAGTCTGATAGACGAGGAGGAACGTAATGGAACATTTTAATGGCGTCCTCGCGTCCACCTTCGCCACAAACGCCAGTCGCTGGCGGCCGTGACAGTATGCCCCCTCCGAAGGCTTCTCCCACCCGGCCTTTCTGGATGTAGTCGGTGGAACTTGTGTAACAGTTGAGGAGAGTGAATATGGAACTGTGGTTCCCAGGTGTCTTCTGAGGAAGGATATCCTTTCCAATGAACGAGATACTCAAGACGTCCCCGATGATAACGGGAGTCCCGTATCCGAGAAACTTCATATTCCTCGGAAGCTGGAACTGGCAAAGTACACAGCTTGGGGGATGCTTGTTTCCGGGTATCTGGCACAAAGGGGCGTAAGAGAGATGAGTGAAACACGGGATGAATCCGCCTGAGTCCCTTTGGCAACTTGAGGCGGAAGGCCACAGGATTAACCTTTGAAGTTATCTCAAAGGGTCCGATGTAGCGGGGTGACAGCTTAGAAGGCCGAACCCATCGAGGAAGGAACTTGGTGGACAGCATGACCTTGGAACCTTTGTCCCAGGCAGGAACTTGACTTCGGTGTTTGTCCGTTTGCTCTTTGTAATGACTGCTAGCCTTAGAGAGGCTCTGACTGGCTGTGTTATGGGCCTCCTTGATCTGCGCAAGGGTGTTCTCCAAAGTAGGAACGTTAGTTTCCTCCCAGAAACACGGAACTATGGACTGCGGGTTGTATCCGTAGGTACAAAAGAATGGGCTAGTTCCTGTAGCCGTGTGGACAGCGTTATTGTATGCAAACTCTGCTGTGGGAAGCAGGTCCACCCAGTTGTCTTGCTGTTTATTTATGAAACACCTTAAGTATTGCTCTAAGGTACCGTTTAACCTCTCGGTTTGTCCATTTGTCTGGGGATGAAACCCCGACGAAAGAGCTCTCTCCACGCCCAAGGAATTGCACAATGCTGCCCAGAATCTGGAGGTATACTGGCTGCCCCTGTCTGATACTATCTTTTGAGGAAGCCCATGTAACCTAAAAATGTCCTTTAGGAATACGTCAGCCATGACCGAGGCGGATGGGATCTTAGTCAATGGAGAAAAATGTGCAAGTTTCGAGAAAGCGTCTACGGTTACCATAATGCAGGTACAGCCTCGGGATACCGGCAACTCCACAATAAAATCCGTAGAAATGCATTTCCAGGGGCCAAGCGGAACCGGCTCCTGTTGTAACAGCCCCATAGGTTTCGAGGTGGAATATTTGCTTTGTAAGCATACCATACAGGATTTAACATAGACTTGCGTGTCAGCCTTCATGTTCGGCCAGATGAAAACCCTTTGGAGAAGTTCCAGAGTACCTCGTACTCCTCGGTGACCAGCAGTCTTGGAATCGTGGCACCACTGAGTGACTCGTCTTCTGAGACTACTGGAAGGAATAAACAGTCTTCCGTGGACAAAGTGCAACCCGTCCTTAGTGGTGACCGGTTGATTTCCCATAGTGAGAGCAGGTTCTTGGAGGCAGGCTCCTCGTACTTCATCCAAGAAGTTAGACACTGTAGATATGATCCGGGTATGAGGAAACATAAGCTCCTTTCTGTAAGGGAAGATAACATCGTCTCTGCGGGAGAGAGCATCGGCAACTAGATTTTGAGAGCCAGGGATGAATGTGATGACAAAATCAAACTGGGCGAAAAAATGAGCCCATCTGGCCTGGCGGGTGTTATAACACTCTTGCTGCTTGAGTATTTGCAGATTTTTATGGTCTGTTCGTATCTGGAACGGGTGTAGGCTCCCTTGGAGCAAATGCCTCCATTCCACACAAGCCAATTTCATAGCAAGTAATTCCTTCTCTATGACTGAGTAGTTTCGTTGGCTAGGATTTAGAGTTTTTGAGTAATATGCCACCGGATGCTCTAGGTCCTCGACTCTCTGAAGAAGAACAGCACCTACGGCTGCTGCAGAAGCGTCAGTTTCCAGGATAAAGGGTAGTAGCTGATCTGGTTGTTTCAAGATAGGAGCTGCACAGAACTTGTGCTTTAAGCTGAGGAAGCTTTCTTCAGCCTCACTAGACCAGATGAAGGGGCCTGTGGATTTCTTGAGAAGGGATGTAATAGGAAGAGTGAGTAAGGAAAAACTTGGAATGAACTTCCTATAGAAATTTGCCAGCCCTAGGAAACGTTGAATGTCCTTAACCGAAGAAGGCGATGGCCATGACAAGATGGCATCCACCTTCCTTGGGTCCATAGTAACCCCCTTGTCGGATAGGATAAATCCCAAGTAAGACAATGAGGATTGAGCAAATGCACATTTCTCAGGTTTTACCAGAAGACTGTGATGTTGTAGTCTGCGCAGAACTTCCTTGACATGTCGGGTATGTTCCTCCTGGCTCCGTGAGAAGACCAAAATGTCATCCAGGTAAACCACTGTGTTAAGGTTAAGAAGGTCGGAAAACAATCGGTCCATGAATCTCTGGAAAATAGATGGTGCATTGACTAGGCCAAACGGCATGACTTGGTATTCAAACAACCCATAGGGGGTGCGAAACGCCGTCTTCCACTCATCTCCTGTTCTTATGCGGAGTAGATGATACGCATTCCGTAGATCAAGTTTAGTAAACACAACAGAGCCTTGGACAGCCTCTAGGATCTCTGATATAATGGGCATAGGGTATCGATCTTTTATGGTCACTCTGTTTAACCCCCGATAGTCGATACAGGGCCGCAGCTCCTTGGTATCCCGTTTGGGTATGAAAAACAGAGAGGCCCCAGCGGGGGATTTGGAAGGTCTTATGAGTCCGTTAGCTAAATTATCATCAAGGTAACATCGGAGTACAGCCTTCTCCGATACTGAGAGGGAATACATCTTCCCAAAGGGGACTAATGCCTTTGGCACTAGGTCGATACCACAATCCTCTGGACGATGTGGAGGGAGTCTAATGGGGGTCTGCTCCTGAAAGACTTCGTTGTATTCTGAAAGACATTTTGGTATGCAATGGATTGTACTGCCTTCGACAGCAGACATGGTCTTTACAGTCGTGTATGTTGGTTCTGGAAGGCATTCTCTTAGGCAAAAGGCGGAATGGAAACTTAGTAGATTCTTAGACCAATCCACCGTTGGGTTGTGTTTCCTGAGCCAGCCTATTCCTAAGATGACAGGGAAATGGGCCACTCGTATAATATCAAACCTTAAGTTTTCAGAATGCTGGTATATGGACACCTGAATCTCCTCAGTGGTGTGGGTAATGAGTCCTGAACATAGGGGTGTACCATCCACTCCTTCAACCTTTTGGTCCTCCTTTTTCTCGATTCTTAGCAGACCCATCTTATCAGCCCAAAAAGTGTCAAGGAAGTTTCCAGCCGCACCACAATCCAGTAGAGCCTGCGTCTCTACCTCTCTGTTCCGGAAGCGGAGTTTGATGGCTATCACCATGAGACGTACATCTTCGCTCATCCGAGAAGAGGCCACCGAAAGTGTAGTGTAGGAACAAGGTGTAGCCCCTCGATAGTCCGTTCCACTGACTATCGAGGGCGGTCGTTTCCCGATCTCCTTGGGGGCACATCGGGACAGTCTCTCAGCAAATGGTTGGCTCCCCCACAATATAAACAAAGGTTCCCTTCACGTCTCCTCTTCTTTTCTTCGGCAGTCAACGGAGATCTGGTGCTTCCGATCTGCATGGGTTCCTCTCTGGCGTGACGCGATACAGGTGAGGAGGAGGCGGGGGGTATATCCAAGAAAGATTGTGGACCTCGAACCTTCTTCCTTTCGTTTCTTCGTTCCATCAGGCGGAAATCGATTCTTAGAACTGCAGTTTGAAGATCTAGAAAGGTGTCTGGGCGCGGGATCCGGGCAAGCTCATCCTTGAGCTCTTCTCGCAAGCCCCGGCGGAATATGGTATACTGGGCCTGCTCTTGCCAACCTGCCTCTGCAGCAAGTTTCTTAAAGGCCGCGTAGTCCTGCAACACTGGGTCTGATAGGGATACCAATGGAGTAGCCCATGCCAAGGCGTTTCCCGTCATGTGCGTGATCATGAACCCCACCTTGGAATGATCTGTGGAAAAGGCATTCCTGCGGAAGGTGAAGTGAATATTACAGGCCTCCAGGAATTCCTTAACCTTTCTTTCCGAGCCGTCGAATTTACCTGACACCAGGGGTAGTGGGGGTAAATCAGTTGTCTGTTGTTCTCTTGCAGCTACTCTTTGTTGGAGCGCCACGTTGTCAGCCTTTAGTGTTTGGACCTCTACGTTGAGGGTTTGGACAGCTGTCACCAGCTCTTGCAGTTGTTGTGGCGTAGCCATGTTTTCTGTTTGGCGTTGCAAACTATCAGGACTGGCAATATTGGCTACGGGTTTTGCTAGGTGATCAGCTATATCTTCGTCTTCACTCGATTTATAACCCTCCCCAGTCTCTTCCTCCTCACCTGAATAGTCCAGTTTCTTCCGACGGGTAAGTCCTGTGTACGGCTTCTTCTTTTTTAGAAGATATGGTCTACCTCGGAAAGAAGCCACCGTGACTCTCAGACAAAGAAACCCCACGGTGACTCCCCTCCGCGACAGCCAGAGGGGAAAAAGCCACTGGAACGGCAAAAAACCCCTGGATCCAATACAGACGTGAAGATTGTGGGAGTCGTCAGCACAGTCGTAGGTTGAATGATCCTTCACCGAAAAACCCAGACAATAGGTAAGGTCGGCGATTCCGCTAATCGAGGGAATAGGAGATGGCAGTTTACAGGTAGGTACCCCTCGGGGTGGAGGACAAGAGTGAACGGAGAAATCTGAGAGCAGTATCTCTTAGAGCGAAGAAAATCTCAGCAGAGATTCAAACATGGGAACAGAAACACAGGATAAGGCAAACAGGATACAGAGAAAAGGGGGGACCCGTAGGGAACGGGAGGTGATGAAATAACAGGAAGATAGCAAGTAGACTATCCGAAGGGAAAACTAGCGCAAGCAACAGGGCGTGGAAATAAACACAGTTGCAACGCGCCGAACCGCCGGCAGCCGAGTGATATATATACAAACGGCGGCGGCCATCTTGAAAACAACTAGACCGAGTCTGATAGACGAGGAGGAACGTAATGGAACATTTTAATGGCGTCCTCGCGTCCACCTTCGCCACAAACGCCAGTCGCTGGCGGCCGTGACAGGGTGGTTGATGTACCACATCCAAAACTATACATCTCAGTTGTGCAATTGTGTGTCTATTTTCTTTGAAATGTCAAGTTTAGCAACAGGGGATTTAAGATTGCTTGTGTGGATGTCAGATTTCAGATCAATCCATTGTTTCTTCACTTTGTGTGATATTTGTTCTATGTAATAGCAGCCACAGGAGCAACATTAATCATCAGTTACATTGCATGTGTCGCATGTTGCGTAGTGATGTAATGTCAGCTTTTGTCCCGATCAAAACTGTCATATGGTATCACCCTTCATGACGTTGTGGCAGTTCTGGCAATTAAGGTGCTGGTATGTGCCACATTTCAGTTTCTGTAAGAAAGTTTGTTTATTCATGGGTATTCCTTGTGCCTTTAACAAATGGTCACAAAGGTTTCTACCACATTTATAGGATATCATTGGTGGTTTTGGAAATAGCTGTCGCCGTTGGGAGTCCAATTGTATTAGTTTCCAGTTTTATTTGATGATTCTAGTAATGTGTACATTTTGACCGGAGTAATTAATCGTATGAAGAAATGGAAAGGAATCATTTTTGGTTTTACGCATAAGTAATTCCTATCTGCTCTTGTTGGAAGCTTTTCAGAGACCCGGACTAACAATGAGCTGTGGGTAGCTTCTTGAATGAAAGCACTTTGGCAGTATCTCACATTCTCTGGTCCAAGTGACATTGTCAGATATTATTCTCCTAAGTCTAAGATATTTGCTTTATGGCAACCTATTCTTTAGATGGTGGGGATTAAAGCTCAACCAGTGTAGTGTGTTGTTAACATCTGTTGGTTTCCTGAAAATGTTTGTGGTTAAGGTGTTAGGTTGCAGTGCTAGCTCAACATCTAGAAAATGTAGTTTAGGTTTATCTATCTCTAATGTACATTTTATTCTAGGGTGTTCAGTGTTTAGATAATCCACAAATGTTGTGCCTCTCCAAATGGCAAACACATCATCAATATATCTTTTCCAACAAAATGACTTGGATGACCAAGTTTTATGATTGAGTAGATGTGCATTTTCAAAGTTATATATAAATATGTTAGCATAGACTGGGGCCATTGCTGATCCTAATGAGGTGGCGGATACTAGCAAGTAGTATGTACTGTTGAAGCGGACGAAGTTATTGTACAGGCTAATCTTTGTAAGCTCAATGGTAAACATCTTATTTGCTTGGAATGTATCCATCTGTAAAAGTAACCATTCTAATGCTTCAGTGCCTTCCTCATGTAGGATGGAGGTGTATAAACTGTGCACATCCAATGAAAATATGATTACAGTTTTCAGGTAGTTCAACTAGATCTTCAAATATAATCTAGGAAATGTGAGGTGTCCCTCAAATAAGTGGTAGAATTTTGGACCAATGGTTGTAAAACTGGATCCAGGTATTTGGATAGAATGTCAGAAATACTATATGTCCCTGCCACTATAGGTTTAAAAGATGGCTTAACTGTGTTTTTGTGGATTTTTGGTAGCACATAAAAAACTGGTATGTTGGGGAATTTCTGTGTATGAAATTCCTTAGTTCTTGATGTAATCCAATCTTGGTTATTTGCCTTTTCTAAGATGTTCTCTATCAATTGTCTGAGTTGGTAGGAACTTGGTCCAGCTCTATATATTTAGTCTCATCTTTAAGTAATTCCAGACAGTTTGATGTGTAAAAGTAGATGTCAATTATGACTATGGTACCTTTCTTATCTGCTGGTTTCAGTGTAATAGAGCTGTCATCCGCCAAGTCTTTGATAAGACTTGTTTGTCGATTTCTAATGTTACTATGTTTGTTGTTGAAATATCTTAAGGCCCTTAAATTCTTACTCATCTTGGTTTCAAACATATCTATGCCTGGAATATTAATCTGTGGACAATATGTGCTGTTAGGCTTCATTTCTAGATAGTCATAGGTAACTGATCTGCTTCTTAAAATCATTGTAAGTCAAAGAAGACTTTACATCTCATTTTGTGTACAAGTCTAGAAAGATTAACACATTCTTTCAAAAGTGTAGTGTTTTGAATAGGCGTAAATGAAAGTCCCCAGCTGATCTTGAGAATCGACTGGGAGCAGGACCTCTGTGCTTTGAGACTGAGAAACTGCCTAGACGACATGGGCAGGTGGATGAATTCCAACTGGCTCAGCCTCAATGCCAGAAAGACCGAGGTCATGGTGACAGATCAAAGCCCGGAATTAAGGCATCCAACCATATACTAACGACACGCCAGTCACGAGGATCCAAAGTCAAATATATTTATTCAATATTAGCATTTGATCAAATGGATCTCAGTGCCCCACAATGTAAACGACACCGTGAGGAGAGAGAGCACAAGCACACAGGCACACATATAGCAAACTTTGCAGCATTAGAAGTCATTGCCCGGACCCCTTTGTCCAGACATCATCAGGCTAGGGTTCAAGGGGTGACTGCGTAATTCACTATACCAAAACATTCTACACTCTTACTGCCAATGCCAAGACAATTTACTATCTGAGAACCGGGTGCATCTGGATGGAGGAAAACATATCATGTTCCCTATAATGAGGTGGCATTCCTTGTCTTGCCATCCAATGTTATCTCTCTGTGCTAAGGTCAGACAGTTCTCAAGCAGAAATGAATAACAACTCCTGCAGGGGATCACATACAGCCATGTATAATTCTTTCTAGCTGCCTCCTATAATGGCCTAACTAGACAGAACGGCACCTGGGTTTGCGGATTATTCATGCTTATGTATAGCTTCAAGGTTCTCTCATTATAAGACAAAACAAATCATGTAGCAGCCTGGCATTCCTAACTATGTAAGCAACTCAAGGTTCAAGCAGCGGTCGGTTACTGTGCTCAAGCTGAAAATCACAATATATATATATATATGCAATGAGCAGAGAGCAGAACAAAAACTCAAAATGGCCTCCTTACACAAAATGGCTTCTCAAGCAATGATTTTCAGGTTCACATGTTGCGACATTGTTTCATGATGCGAAAAGTGATACTAGTGGCTTAGGCCAACCTCTAATCAGACGGCATAGTTGCATTTATATTTCTTCAATGGTCCTTGGGCTGTCAGCTGCAGCCGAGGCAATGGGGATTGCCGACTACTGGCCTTCTTTACTCGGCCCCCTGACGATTCTGGTATCAGACATTAAGAATTTGGGGATTGAGGTGGTGTCCTCCCTCTCGGCATACCCGCAGGTTGCTGCTAGGTGTATTTCAGGGGATTTTAAATTGAAGATCTTGAAAAAAATCAGTCAGTTCATGCCAGCTACCCAATGTAGTCTTGTGGTCTCGATGACCATCGCAGGAACCCTAAACTACTGCACTTCCACATTGATTTTCCATATTCAGCGCCTGGAGGTATTGCAGAATTCTGCAGTACACAAGGCTACTGGTCTCCCTAGATTTTCTCAGGTATCTCCGGTGCTCCGGAGCCTCCATCTGCCTCCTGTGGATGCACAGATTATGTTTAAATCCCTCTGTATTGATAATTGGACATACTGCAGCAAAGGTGTTCTTTATCTCCAGGAGAAATTTGCTAAATATACTCCCTCCGGGAACTTACACTCAGCAAACTCTCTATTGGCAATGGTTCTGTGCTTTTCCAGAACCACTATTGGGGGAGAGCCTTCTCAGTGGTCGCCTCTCAGTTGTAGAACTCAGTGCCTCCTTCACTACTGGCGACTAGTGACCATCTCACCTTTAGAAAAACCCTAAAACATTTCTATTCAACTAGACTTTCTAGTACTTCTTTGCACGCTACTATGCTACTGTGAATGTCTCCTCCTGGAAGGGGCTGGTCTTCTAGCACCAAGATACCCTTGGGTCATAGCCACACTTCACAGATGTGTAAATAAATAAATAAATAAATTCAAAAGATTAAGTTGGGCACTGGTAAGATGTTTGCTAAATATGTTTATTACTGTAAGTCTAGAAAACGACCCTAACCAAGTATAGAAGGTATATTATGTTGGCCGAAAACCAATCGCATCGTATGCCCTACATCAGTAACAATAGAAACGTCAGTATAACAATACGGCGTCCATTTTGTGTAACATCCGCCATTTGCTTTTTCTTCCTTTCTGTGAAACGCTTTGCAAAACGTATTACACTGTGAAAGCTCATACACGGTACGAGGCCACAGCTTGTATGTTGAAAGATCAGCCCAGACAGAAATGCCAAACAGTACAGAAATACATTGTTTTCCTCCCTCACAAGTCCTTGAAGGCGAGCAGAGAAGTCATTTAATCAGTGGCCTAGGTGCCAGCTTGTCTCGCTAAAACTGTAGAAACAGGCAGTTAAACGTGAATTATACTTTTCTAGCGGCCCCCCTTCGGGGCTCTTCTTTAGATCAGGCTGACTCCTAGTTCACAAATAGAAACCAGTAGATAACACGCTTTGGAATGTGTCTCTCCCGCAAACACAGTGTCCTTGTCGAACAAGTGCTTTATGTTCTTCATAACAAAGAACTGTCTGCAAACTGCAACTGTTGCTAAAACGAGTATAATAGATTAAGTAAGAAGCTTGTCATAATGTGTCATATTTGTCATAATTGTCAATCACTGAACCCTAGCTCGAGAAGATACATTATGGGCCGTTTTGATGTGTCACAAAAAAAATTGTATGATTGCATGTTTATATATATGATACTGTTGTATAATGTTGGCTCTCTTGCGTCTCACGAGGTCTGGGTGACACACGTTGTGAGACGTTATACCCAGTCGGCCGCCTGAGCATATATTTTCTTTGCAATAAACCCTAGTACTTGGAAATCGAACCTTGTGTCTGTCGTATCACTAGTATATGGTGATTATGCCTTGTTTCCATAAGCAGAAGGTCTTCAGAGCCTTGCATTACCAGCTCGTTATGTTCTTGTTTTTGGATCTTAGGTTTCTTTTGACCTCTTCTTGTTTTCATCTGCCTAAAAAATCATTTGATGTGGAAGTAGTTCATGAAGTTTGCTCTGTTGGTATTACTTCAGTGTGTGTGTGATGGTGTTTCAGTGTTAGGTTCTAATCTAGTCTCATCCCTACTACTTGAAGCATCACTACTTTGTTCACTGTTGTCTTGAAAATGTTATTTTGGTATAGGTTTGTTGGGTCTTCTTGGTCTAGTCCATTGGCAATATTCTTTCCAGGTATAAACTATATTGTGTGAATAGTCAAGTGTGTCACATCTGAATTTTCTAATTTTACAGTGTTCAATGCCTTGACGATATGAATCTAATGTACTGTTGATATCTTTAACATTTTTTGTAAAGTTTTGCTCGTTTTAACAGCGGGCAATTGATGTTTAAGTTCAGCAATGTCCCTGTCAATTTTAGTCAGTGATTTGGCCAATTCCTCAATGATAAGCAGTATTAGGTCAGTAATGGGGACAGCTTTTGGAGCCAGTTGGCGGACATAAGAGTGCCAGCGGTAGGCTATGGGGCACACTGGTCACCAGGGGGGATCCAGGGGACACAGCCAACCCCTGCCCCACCCCTGGCTCCGCCACTGTATTAGGTAAGTGGTAAAAGATACTTACATTATATTTTCCATTTCTCTTCTGAGTGCAACCAACTTGCGAACATTTCTACATGTATTACATGGTTCTTAATTCCTTATGTGCTAGCTTAAGACATTCTTTGATTTTATATCAGTAATATTATTAACATAAATGTTGAACGTGATTTTGGCAGATATAAGCCACTCCCCCAATATAATCATCTATTGAACATTGCTGAATTTTTTTCACAATTTTTACTACTTCATGAACAAGATATGTATACATTCTTATTTTTGCAATGGCTTACGCCACCACTATTCTGATGACATATGTTGTACGTGAGTATGGCATATATGAGCTATCTTGCCGTACAAATGGATTGCCCTATTAATCATCAGTATATGCTAGACGATGTTTTAGTTATTTCATCATCCTTTTTACATTTGTATCCTCTTTCAAAAATGGCATTATTCGTAACGCATTTACGTCAAAAGATGTCATCACCTCAATGATTCCACATTTTTGTTATTGTTGTTCAAAGCATCATTATTCGGAATGCTATTTCGTTCACGTCATAGGATGTCATCAAGTCAAACACGCAGTGATGTAAAAAATATAAAGCAGCCGTTTTAAATAAAACATGTATGGCGTCCTTATCCCATATTTTCGGAAAACTACCATCAGATTGACCTAGAACTAGGAGTTTTCTTTACTATGGTTCTCATTAGATTGTGGGTCTCACTTAAATTTGTTTAATTCATAGATTTGTAACTACATGTACAGGAACACAGTATTAACGCATCTCCAATAGGACTGTTACCCTACTTAAAAGTACTTATTCTCCACGTTTCTCCTTTTTTGGGAGTTCGTTCCTGATTTACTGTTTAGTTCAGGTTACTTATCACAGTCTCTCTCTTTATATAATTAGAATATTATTCAACTATCCGGTATCTTCAATAATATAAGACAATTATATTTGAGATAAATTAATGAAATATTACTCACAGGATTTTGCATTTGATTACAATTTAAAATTGTTAATTTGAGGCATACTTAAAGGTATCTATCTAAATTTTATTCAACAGATTTAAAAAAATGATTTTCATGAGACACTGATTTTATCGAACAATGGATTTGATTTGATTTGTTCTCACTCAGGAATATGAGAACATATGATCTTGATGTATATACATACGTTTTATGTGAAATACTTTGTTAACTGAATTTCGGAACCAACTTTACAAACAACACAATGTACCTATACTGGGAATCAATTAGCAGATTCACTAAGTGATCTAAATATCGGCTGTTCTCGGCTAAATGGTGTGCAGGGGACCGGAGCATCCTTCACTATTGGATAGTTATCTATTGCATGTCACATTACAACCTTTGTACCAGCGTTGCTGGTTTCTCTCCTGCATCCCAATCAGTTCAAATATCAATGCAGTGACTATTTATTTACTTAACTAAAATATCAGGTGTGCTTACAAGTTAGAACTATTGCAATTACCACTTTGGTACAGCGACTACTGCTCACCTCTTTCTATACCCCTCACTCAAGCAACGTATGTGGCTGCATTTATTAGCAATGCAATGTGAAATGTTACTAAAATGACCAAAAATCAATAAAAGAAACAAGGTTGCAATTCTTTGTTATGCTACATTTTTGACTACCAAAAACAAACCATCCCTATCGACCAATGTAGAGACAACTTCATTGCGGGGTTACCCATAGTACACCGCCATGCACCTCGCGGAGAGGGCCTAGGCAACAGAGGGGATTGTAGCTCGTTATCATGCAAACACCCACCCCTGATTCTGCTAACCTAATGGGTTAGTACCTGCCTGCAGGAGCCTAGAGGAACACTTCACCTCCCAGCACTGACCCATGTCCCGCCACTGAGAGCAAAATCCATTATGCACAAGGAGATACATTTCAATGCACTCTTACTATGTCCAGTAGCACTGTCAGCCACTGTAACAGAGCCTGCGCATCCGCTGTGTTATTAATTACTCACTTTCTCACTGTTGACGGACCCGTTGAGTGGCCTCATTATGAGTTTTGGGATAATTTCCTGGTAATTCCGTGCCATTGCCACCGAAATCATGTATTGCTACCGAAACTGAGTCCCCTTGAATTACCGATAATTACAAATGGTGGTAAGGGAGTGCCTAGAAACACTCGTGTAGAGGCGCGTTATAAATGACTTATCATACCATATCATAAAGCCCCATTTTTAGAGTCCACAAAGTGCAGGATTTACCGCCAGCATCTTGCTGGAGGTAAATGATCCACTTCAAGTTATCAAAACTCGGATTTCGGTGGTGGTGTGAAAATGGTGGTAATCTCATTACTCTGGTGGTAAGGTAACTATCAAGGTTGTAATGAGGTCATAGGTTTAATACGCCCCTTATTATGGCATTATCCAAGGGAGCCATCGGTTGGCCCGCTAGTTTCAAACATGCGCCCTGTATGCTATTTAATGTTCTCATAGAAGATGCCAAGATCCATCATGCTACCTTCGCTGCTTAGCAGCAATGCACGTCGCCCGACGACTGGACAAACTTCGGACTGTTCTAAACCGACACATATAGCCCGGCCCTTTCTCCTTCCATAACGCCCAAGCGCGGTCTAGCCATAAAAGCTCTGCGGGGTCATTACGGCACAAGCACTATGCAAGGAACCCCAAAAAAACCAGACACATGCAGCCAAAGCCCTGCAAAACCATGAAAGACAATATACAACAGACCTACACGATAAGCAATACGTATATTACAGCTTTGTCAATACGTGTGGTCTTAGTCATGCCAATAAAGCATTACTTTATTGTATGTCATATATCACAGGAACACTGCCTTTGAAGCCGTTATCTCTGTGCCTCTGGGGCGGGGGTAATCGGGCCCATGCACTAATTACCTGCTTAGAGATGTAGCTTTATCTGCTCGTCATTAAATATTTACTAACAGTGGCCTCTGAGGCCTATGTAACAGATTATGAACAAGATTTTCACTAAGCCAGGGGCGTGGGCCAGAGCCCTCGGGCTTACCATTAACAAACACTTGCAATGTCTTCATCTTGCTGACAGTATAAATCGCGGGTTCGGTGCGCTATACAAATGTCAAAATAAACAAATAAATAAATAAATACATCGGTCAGGGATGTTTTTGGATCTCGAGGCTGAGCCTCATAACTTCCCTTTCTCGGGTTGAATATCGCGTCAATGTTGCTGTTTTATTTCTTAGTCTGTGATGTCTTGCCACAGTAGAGGTGGTGTCACATGGTCAGCGCTGTGATGGGCCATCAGTAGAGGTAAAAAGGGCTGGCACAGGTTTTTTCATCAGTGGCTTTGCATCCCTAGTCAGTCCTTGGCAAAACCTCCTGTTCAGCTTCGCAATATATTCGCTCAGATTATGAGACCATCCTGAACGGCCCATTTATGAGGGCATGTTCCCAGCATGCCCGGAACCTGACACAAGAGCCCAGCCACTTCCGGAGCTGTGGAGTGGCAGCAGGATAATGACATCATCACACCAGCAGGACGCCCACATTTCTCCTAGTTCTGCATGGCACCACACACACCAACCATGATGCCCTGGCATGCTGCTGAGGGTTTCTCAGATTAACATCAAATATAATTTGACGAGATGTAATATTAAATCCAGACCAATATTGTCAAGTAATCCTGTCAGTTTTGGAAGCGCATTGTCTTATTTTATTTATTTTTGGCAAGAAGTCACTGTGTAGGTAGTTGAAGAATGCTGACCGCTTATACAAAAACGAGGCAACTATTAGGCGAGTACATGTTGGTTTGTGTTATGCATTCACACCCACATCTACCAATGGATAGCAGTAGCGTGATGTCTTTATTATGCACTGGCCTGAGATTTATGGTCAATGCTTCAAAAAAAAGGACGTCTCAGAGTTCGGATAATACATTATACTCACTTATTATGATGGTAAATGAAGAGGACTAGACTTGGACATCCACCAAAGAGTAAAATCCAGTTAGGTTGCAGGATTTCCACAATATCAATGTATAGAAAAAGTACCTATCCCACATGTTATTGGTGATTGTTTGTGAAATAGGCAAAAACTGAAATACCTGCGCAAAAGTGTGATAGATTGCACAGCAGTGTACCAAAACTGCCACTGGTCACCAGTCGAGCACGGTACAGCCAAACCAGTGCCAATGCCCTACCTTGTAATGCAGAGAGTCTGCCACCATCCCTGCTTGGTTCCTCTTCTGTATCACTCTCATTCAGACACTGCATGATAGCAGAATTGAAATTAGACATCTTCATAATCTTAGCATTAAGGAAAGAGCCTTATTGGATGTAGCCCTCCACACCTGATCTCACCTCCCCCCCCCCCCCCCGACATTCTATAGAGGAGCTGGGAGGAGCGAATCACCCAAAATAGAGCAGTGGGTCAAACTCCCCCTGCCTTACTTTTACCACTGATAGAGAGAGATTGATGGGGTTGCACAACAAAAAGGCAAAAGAGGATGCATTTTGTTCTCCAGTTTTCACAAGACAAAGCACAATGGGCCTCATTACGAGTTTGGTGGTATCTCGGCAGTAAATCTGCCAAAATACTGCCAAACTCAGTTACCGTTACCGCCACTCTGTCGCGCTGATTTACTGTGAGATTACAAGTAGTGGCATGGCAGTGAAAGTCTACATTTTTGGAGTCCATAGGACTCCATGGGGACTTCAATTCCTCCAATCTTGCTGATTTCTGGTGGTAAGGTGGTTAATTCTCCTTCTGTGAAAACATGCAGGAATTGAAAAAGGGGGAGAATGTGGATGGAAATCAGGCTATCACCCCATAGCAAGGCCTTGACGACATCCAATCTGCGAGTGCCCTAAAGTGCTCTCATAAGAATCAGGAGACCGATACATCGCTGACGGCAGTTGCGGCGATGATGCTTCTCTCAATGCCACTCATGAGGCACCTTCTGGTGGATAGAACTGATGCTTGCATAATGCTCCCACCCTGACAATGCAGCAGTTGGTGTCTACTGAAAAGCAGCTGCAACGCACAGCTCCGACTAGTGCTGCATTGTTTCGGGGAAGGGGTTTCCAGGATCTCAAAGACACACCGATATTGGTGGGCTTGACAATGGGCAGGTTAATTTCCCTGCTTATTTTTAAACACCACGGACTATATTCTGTCCTGCAAGTCCACATAGCCAGCCAGGGAGGAAGCGTGTTCCCTCTCTCCTCTGCCCGATAGCACCAGTCCCATACACTTGGCTCCCACCAGTCTTTGCAAGGAACAGTCTGCAGTGTCCTTGTACGAAGTCTGCAAGGGAACACAAGAGAGGGGACACTGCTTACAATCATCAATGCTAGGGTAACTGTTGATGTAGCAATTGCGCTGGTGGCGACCCCTTTCCACCTCCCTGAGAAAAGCTCCTGCTGTTCAGCCTTTTCTTCTACTGATCTATGTTTCCTTCATAGAGAAATCATCCTAGGTGGGGGGCACTAAGGGGCGCATAGAAGAACACATAAGAACCAGGACTTCAGGTGTCATCCCATCACCTTCACATGTCTTCTCAAACCTCCTCACTAAAAACAGCAGTGCCCGGCACAGACAGCAAATATTGAAAGGCTTGGGTTGGAATGTTCTTGAAGTTCATCGAAACCACAACCCACATTGCAGAAGCAACACAGACCCCCAGAGGCCGACTATTGGCTGCAGCCATAGAAACTAAACACCCCATTGAGAGACGTCCTATTTCCTGGTGGGATACACCCCATGTCCCTCAGTTCTACTTTAATCATGGAATGAAAAACTGCTGCGTACATCTTTATTACAAAAAATCAAAAGGCGCTTTGCTCACAAAAAAAGTATGTGTTGGTAGAAATGATACTCTTTGTTGCCGTCCTCACTGCTCTTTCCAGATCCTGCAGATGGCAATGGTGTACGGTATAAATCCCAGGAATAAAACATGAGCTTTTATTCATCCAGAGACATATACGTACATGTCATACTCAGCATGTTAACATTTATTCAGATATTCCAAACAGTGACAGTAAGAAGGTATTTGGTTTCTGGGTGATCTTTGTCTGGTACACATGGGGTCTGGGCAATACAATCAGACTGGAGAGAAGCACACAACCTTCAACTTCCACCTGAATCCCATTCCAGGAGACTGCTTCACCCCTCAGCCTAGGTCAACATCCTAGGTCGTGATGGAGTATGCGTCAAACCAATCTGCAACAGAAATCCATGCCTGCGCGTTCCTGGCACATTTGGTAATCTTGAATGCGCTACCAAAGGGAAGAACAGTAAGCCTGAAGCAGACCAGCCGCCACCAACCTAAAAACCAAAACCCTGCTTGCCACATACTCACCCCCTTAATCTGACACTAGATGTCCAGTGAGAAGCCCCATGAAAACATGCCTGGTTGCCCCCACATTTTGATCTCCACGCCTCCCCATGCTATGAGAACAGTGACATAATCAGCGCGCAATGTATCACTCTTTGTAACACTCTGGAGTTCGAGCAGAATTAGCTTATGTTCATAAAACCCTTGAAGAGTAGACATTTTACACAGACCTTTGCTGTGGAAGCACTACAACTCCGCCACCCTCACATACGGATTGTCCCCCAGATGCGCTCAGACATTGATGACAATAGACAATGATGAGCTGGTAAAATAAGCCCTCAAAGAAGAGTCCCATCGGGCTCAGGCCTATCCATATTTTAGCAGAAGCAGCAGAGAATATCACTTGTAGAAATGTTTTCTCTTTTACACCCACCTTTGTCCGGTACACAGTGCTCCGAAGTGACCTTAGACAACATTCCAAAGCTGCAAAAAACACCTTCCTTCAACAGAGAAACAAAACATACAGAAGAACACCCACACATACATTGAGCACCCCCAACACACCACACACACACACACAAGCACACTGTTAGGTACATATATCTATGCAACCTGGTGCATAGGGAGACATTGGTCGCCCCGTTGTTAAGGTGAATCCTAATATGCATTGACTTTGCAAACATTCTATTGTAAATATCTATTGACTCATTTATGAAACTTTCCAGTTTTGTTTTGGGGCCGGCCGAGCCACCTAAAAAAGGAAGGTTTGGTGCAAATTCATCTATTGGATTGAAAGGTATAAAGCGCAAAATAGTTTACGATAAGGGAAATGGGCATTCATTGAACAGACACAAAGCCGAAACTGCTGACCGCTTTGCTTCAAATTTGTTTCAAAAGTTACAGAAAAATGTGGAGATAGGTCTTTTGCTGGTTTGGGGAAAAATCTATCCAGTTGTTTTTTATTTAAATTATTTCGCAGAGGGCTCAGTGCCATCTTCAGCAAAATCATTTATATATCCATCAGGACTGGCGTTTTGCGCAACAGGACTGACGGGAAAGGCTTCCGCAGCTAAAATCTATCAGGGGCGACAACTCAACATAAGTTCTAAGTAAGAACTCGCCCAACACCAGACCATCCGGGATCTATACAAATCTGCCACCATCTGAGCAAGCACTCTCATTACCTCCTGGTGAGACACTGCCATAATTAGTGGTGAAACACGTGTACAGGACCCGCCACTAATAACCATTTTGAGGACCAACACTGCACACCTACAATCAATGCATGAAGGATTACATACAAATAATCAAGCACAATGAAACCTTTTAAAAGGAACCAAGGATCTTTAACAAAAGAAACTGTATTGCAAACCTCATCATGACAGTCCGAAGGACTATTATCATTGGGCCTCATTACGAGTCCGGCAGTAGCCGTGCTGGTAAAACCGGCAGGCTGGCCACTAGACTTGTGATTTTTCCGGCGCCTGGCTTCCCGGAATTACCGTGGTATTATGACCCCAGCGTTCCGGGAAGACAGGCGCAGGAAAAGTGGTATTCCCCATTCCCATTTGAGTCCCATAGCAATAAATGGGAAGGGGGATGACGGCAGCACCAGCACCATTCATAACGCTGCCGGTGCTACCATGAAAGTCTGCGAGCGGGTGCCGTTTTGCGCGCCAGGTCTGGACATCCGGCTCGCAAACTTGTACTCTGTCGGTCCAGTAATAACGGTGCCGGTAAACCTACCGGCACTGTTGTTACCGAACAGGCAGGGTCGTAATGACCCCCATTTACTTTTTTGTTCACCTCTCCTACACACTTGTGGGTTTGCATGTAAGCGGGCGCAGGGAATTGACTGCAACTCTTCACTCAAGATACATCTTCGAAGGTACACTTCTGAAAAGTTGTCATTTCTTTCAACGATGCAAGCAGAGGTGCACCCAAGGGGTCGACAAGGGGGGCCACGGGCACCCTTATAAAAACGCTGCCGCGCCCCCACAGGCCCACCTGCCTCTTATGAATGCAGCCTTGTTTGCCACCCCAAGATTTCCAGGGACCTCATCACGCCACCCCTCTGAAAAATGTGTGGGGCGCCACTGGATGCAAGGTGAGAAATTACACATTTTTAAAAAGATTGTATTCGGAGGAGGTGAAGGGGATGCTTGCCTTCAAGGTGAATTTTGCAGAGCTGAAACAGTAGCAATTGAGTAGTTTTAGAGTTTGTGGTGGGGTGGGGACCTTTTTCTTTCTCGTTTTTCTTCTTTCGCAAGAATGGTGATGTTCTGGCGAGAATATGGTTTGCTTTTTTAAAGCCTGTCGCCGTAATAAGACCGTGGTTGAAATATTAGGAGGAGCGCTGAGGCATTCTGCCTTCAATGTGGATGTTTGGGAGTAAAAGAGGCGCATTTGGGCCCATTTAAAGTTTGTGGGGGAGCACAGGGAACTATTTAACAGATTACATCATGGGGAACTAAGCACAGCTGATGGCACCACCACTTGGCTCTCCACCACCTCCCTCCCTTGGAGACCCTCCCCCTCACAGTCATACATGGACTTTCCAGCACATTTCAGTGTTAAGAGATCACAGGAGCAAGGTTGTGCTAAAGCTAGAGGTGCACTTCACAATGATCATGCACAATACCGTAAGTAGCTACAACAGACATATGCAGACCAAGCTTACGCCCACATGCTTACAGATGTATACTAGTAAGCAACTGATCATCTCATGCACGCGCACAGATCATCCTTGTGCAATTTCCATGCATCCTGCTTCACTGACTTTTTCTGACCGACATTGAAACCTCAAGGAATGTACCAGAAACGAAAAGGTTTCCATGGTGTTAACACACGAGGGAGGAACACGGTTAAAACGGTTAGTAAGGCACAAATGGCCAACAATCGGGGACATTCAATTAGTCAGTTCAGTAATGGGTCTCGTAGGGACCCAGTTCACCCGCAAACCAATAGCAACAATGAATACACATTCAGGCACATTACATACTTGGGGAACAAAATGGCACTAATGGCCTAAATATGAGGTAAAGTCAGGCGAGAACTCCGCGGATGATGCAAGCACCCACGTATTCCTCTGGTGTTACTGCGTGGAATGTCGTGTGCTTGATGCGTCAGCATCTCAGATGAGACAGGCTACAGTAACTATTGCATCACATCTGGCAGCAGGCCATATTCCGAGTGTGGAGCAAACGCAGGATAGCAATATCGATTGCTGTCTGCTTACAGTAGCAGCATTCCCTGCCAGGAGGCACGTACGTCCCTGTGTGGAAACGGAGCCCGTTGCTCTCTGAGGAATTGGTGCAATTACAAATGTGCTTTGAAAGGCGAAAATGTCAGTGTCCTAATATAGCCACTGGCCAACGGCGCAAATGCACGTGTTTACAATGAAAGCTTATTTCAGGGTCCGCCGAAAGACAAGAAAATAACACAATAATGCTCTTACATATTACTCTGGATATATCTACACAGTGCGATGTCCAAAGTGGTCCCCACAGGATCGCACTAGTGGACTGCAGAGAGGGGCCTCTGGAGATTTCCTGGTGGGCCTCTGCCCCCTGACCTCTTATGTGTCGGTTCCTCTGGTTTGCTGCTTCTCTTACCCTCGCTCCCATCCACACTGACCCCTCCCTTCCATATCTCCTCCTCCCCCAAATCCATTTGAAGTAAAGAATTTGCTATAAATCTCCCAGTATTTCATTCCTCACTCTTAACAAATCTTACTGATCATTTCCCTTCTGTTTAACTAATCACCACTTGCAATCATTTTTCAAAATGCTCTTGGGAGAAGAACCCCCCCCCCCTTTCCGATCCCAAATTACTAATTAAAAGGGTTAGTCTTGCTCGCTACATTGGCTGGCAGAGTGGCCCACTTTTTATTTTATTTTACTGTGATGTAATCAAAAATATCATATTTACAACCACGTAAGAAAAAGAAAAACCTCAGGAAGCAAAATAATACATAAAATACAAACACATCAAATGAAATATTTAATAGAAAAAAAAATATTTGTATTTTTTACCCAGCCTAACCAATCCTCAGGACATCTATCTTCTTACTGCCCCACAATACTATAAAACCTAAACTGTCCAGCAATTTTAACTTCTATCATTAAAAATATTTCATGTCCCGAGGGTATTCTCTGCCAAAATCTTCCTCTTTCCTATTTAACCACCCCCTGCTATCACACAAAACGTCTCAGATATTTCTCCCTAGCCGGCTCCACCGCCTTACAGGATATCGCAACATGCCTCAGTGTCTGCCGCAGGGCTCTGCCACACAGGGGGCATATTTCGTCAATAGAGTCAAGTTGGTTTCCAACTCTTAGAATTTCGCCTGTTGGCAATAAATTCAACCAAAATGTCAAGAATTCAATTCGCCGTTTTGGATTTGGAAAATGTTTCAAGCAAGTCGGTATAGAGCCCCTAGGTTTGTCCAAACAAGAGAAAGAGGTGTGTACCTTATAAGAGCGCATGATGTTGATTGTTTGAGTCCAATCAGTTCTCATTATTTTACGCTTTACACTCACTGGGTTAGTTACTAAGTTATCCACTGTTTTCAGACATTTGTCAAATATTTCCAGCACAGTAACTTCTAACCTCTGCAGGAAAGCACTAGAGCCCTCCTGTAGTGTGACTTTCAGATCTTCATACATGGACTGATATTTTGGAGCCCAAATAGGCCTATATAATGCCACCAGTTTCCAGTCTAGGCTTGAAGCCCAGTTCATATCGAATGCTTGCCATAGGGAGTGATTGCGGTAGATATAACACTTTGTGCCACAACCTTCCCTCGAGTCTTTCCCAATTGCTGTTCCAAGCCTGGGATTCAACATCCGTACCATAGAGGAGAGTTGCAATCACTTTACCTTTATAAAGGTTTATATGCAGCATGATCGAAAATCCGTTTGAGAATTTGAGCATCAAGGCACCCATATAGTCGGGCAGCATTAGGGAAGTGTTGTTAAAAACCAGATAAACGGCCTCTTTAGCTTTCTCTATCTCCTGGCCATTTAAAGACCAGTTAAATCCCACTGCTTTTTTCAAAGGATGCGAGAAGCGAATTATAAGGGACTTTGATGGATTGATGAGCAAAACATTTGCTTCTGCATATATCCCTAAAACAGTGAGCCGATGTTGAATTCCCAGCGGGTGTAATCCAAAATCAGAATATCATCTGCGTATGCTATCCATGTAGTTATCAGCTCACCCACTTTAGGCGTTGCAAAGGCATGTATAGTGAGGGCCTTGTCTAAATCTGCCAAATAAAGGTTAAAGAGGCCTGGGGCCAAAATGCACCCCTGCCTCACTCCACTTTCTGTCTTTATTGGGTTTGTTACATGACCACATTCATCTAATCTTTTTCTCATAGATGAATTTTGGTGCAGGTGTACTATAATGGTGAATATTGTCTCTGGGATCCCCCATTGTTCCAATTTTCTACATAGAGACCCCCTGTCCACGGTATCTAAAGCCTTGGAGAGGTCCACTAGTGCTCCATACACCAATTGACCACCTTTCCACCAGGCTTTCTCTCTCACGGTATGCACAATTAACCGATTCACAACTGTAGACATTCCTCATCTAAAACCTATCTGAGCCTTGTTTAGAATGCCCCTAGACTCTATCCACTCCTTTAACTCTCATAGGACCTCCCCAGCAAAAAACTTGCTATCCGCATCTAGAAGGGCGATAGGACGATAGTTTGCCAGATCAGCTCTATTACCTTTCTTATAAATTGGAACTATAATGGCTGTTCTCCAGCTAGGCGGAATACAACGGGACCCGATCACTGCCTTAAACTCAACATAAAGAACTGAGGCCCATACATCTATGTTAGACTTAAAGATGTTATTTGAGAGACCTTTGGGACCTGCCGCTCTTGAGGTTGATGAATTTTTCATAAGGGAGGCTATGTCATCTCTTGTCACATTCAGTTGTCAAGGTCCTTTATCAAATTGCACCTGGGTTGACAGACTTTCATAGAGCTCCCCGGAGGTGTTTGCTCCAGGCACGTTCTGTGATTACGTTCCCTTGCAGGTTTGCCTGGCGGTTCCCATCTTGGTTTACCAGAGCCCAGAAATGTCCAGAGTTTTTTGTTACCAGAGTTTCCAGCATCTGTTAGTCTTGTCTTTGGGTTTTTTTTTTTTAAACGATTTGACCTGGCCCAGTTCTTATACCTATAACTCAAGATCTTGCTTCTGACCAAAATTTCATTTTTTGATAAGAGGCCCTATTGAGGGAACAAATAGATTTTCTAAGGTCCCTTTTCTTTTGCCATGTTTGTAGGTCAAAGGCATATTTATGGGGCAGAGTATTTTTTAACTTGATGTGTTGGGGCTGATCTTGATTCCAGATAAATGCCATAAAGTTATTCGGAGCACACCAAGCTCATTAGCTGACATGTTATGTATTAGCCTCAGGCCTTCCCCCTTGAATTTTGACAAGTGATTACCACCTTTGTTAACCACCAGGGCTTGTTTTAGACATTGTTCGGCCCTTCATACTTCAAGCTCAAATCACGCAGTGACCATGTTATGGTTGCTATTACAGGAAGATTAAATTTACATGTAATGACAGCAGTCGAACATCTCTCTGGACAGTACCAAGTAGTCAATGGTAGATGTTAAATTCCCATTTTCCCAAGTAGGCATTTGCTCTATGTCCCCCTTCATCTTCTCATTTGCAAGCCACAAGCCCCAGTCCCTAAAATACTCCATCCACTTTCTCCCGTTGTTTCGTGAGATAGAATTCTTATCTACTTGAGAATTTTGAATTAAACAGTGAGAATGCTTGTCGTTAAATTCCCATACGTTCAGTCCTCATAGCGGCCTCCGACAGTATTTCCGAAAGATTTTCAAAAACAGTTGATAAGATGGAACAGGCGGGATTCCAGTATAAATTTGCCATTAAAAGAATCCTCTACACCCCTTGGGCCACATACTCTGCAGCAACATATATGATTCCTTGATTATTTCCTGAGCTCAATACTGCATTAGTAAAGCAGGAATTGCGTGTAGCTATTAATAGATCACCAGAAGGGCGGCCACCATTACTATTAACAGCATTCCCAGTCACAATAGTAAACCCATCTATTTCCAAGATTGGGGTCAGTCAGGTTTCTTGAAGCAATATCAAGTCATAATTGCCAAATATGCAATTGCTGCTGGTGGTATTAGTAAAACATCTGTAACCCTGCGTGTTCCAGCTCAATATCCTTAAATCTTTGCCGAATAAAGCATAATTTCATTCTCCCCGAGTTTTTTAAAAACCTGAGAAATTATCTCAGGTAGGCGTGCCCACACTTTGTTCTTACCATCGCTTGAATACCCAATCAATTTCCGAGCCCTCGCTACCTCATTTTTCTTTTGAACTTTGTGCTTTCCTATGTCCTTTTTCTTATTCCCACACTTGCTAATTTCCCAACCAATTTTCCCAACTTCTCCCTCACCCAAGCTTCTTCCCACTGGCTTTGAGTCTGCAATGTCATAACCCAAAGTCAAAGAATTGTTCCTTGCATCGAAATAACGCATCCGCCCCCAACCTCATCTTCAAACCCACTTCCACAATATTAGTAATGTCATCAAATGGGAAGTGGACGTAGTCGATGTCTTGGGATGACAGGAGATATAAATCTGGAATTTCCGTAGTGATCTTCAATATTGCGTTCCTCTTCAGGATCCCGCAGCAGCCATCCATATTCAGCTGTTCAATCCAGCCTCTCAGGATAGCAAAAGGCCTTTTACTGTATGATGATAATTTTCTGGAATCCAAATAACATCCCCCTGAAATCTTACATCTTTTGCTTGGTGTTCCTCCAATTGCGCGGAAACTCCTGTAGCTGTGGAGAGTGCAAGCCTGGATTCCTCCGTCTGACTTTTGGATCTGTTTGCATGCCAGCAAAAACAATATCTACCTTCTAAACTTACAAATGCAATCATGCCCTATTTGGAAATTCAATAGTCTTTCGAATTTCAATTGGACCCTTCTGTATTATGCCTCATCTGCTGCTAGGATCATTAAATTGAGAATGAGACAAAAGCCCAACCGAATAAGGAGGCACCAGGTGTACTGATTGATTGCACCTGAACCCCGTGAATAGGAGCAAGTTCTTACATTCAAGACTGTCCTCTAACACACTGGCAAAGCCAACAGTTTTGCATTTGTGTGGCCAAAGCATTTGATCACTTAAGCCACCTCCCAGGTCCAACGCAGAGGTACTGTGGAGTCCTGGCCAACAAAACCGAAAGTAGGATGGCCATTGGGAAGGGACGCACTCCCACAGGGGTGCTCGCCTTCACAGCCCCGCAATGGCTCACTGGTACACTGCACATTACCAAGGATTGTCATCAACTGGCCAATGTTCTATTGCCGAGTTCTGCCATCCGCTGCCAAGATAGTTACTCTATTTGCATGAATTGTAATTAACTGCCTAAGTACTTGCCCTTTGCCAATGATTGGCATCAACTGGCCAGGCAAGGACGCCATTTGGGGTCGCAAATGCGATCCCTGGAAACTCCTGTGTGACCCTTGGCACTGTCTCTGCAGCTCCTGGTTAAGAGTTGTAGAAGCAGAGAGAAACTAAAAGTAACGAGGGCCCAGTACCGTACACTGTTTATTAATTTCTTCCTGAAGCACATCCATTATCTGGCAGCTTACAACAAATCAACAAAGAGCCTATGGTAGTATTAACCTTTATTTTCTATGAAATGGTAATTGCATGGAGAGGACCACTTATGATTTTGTGCGCTTACGTGCACTTGGACCCCCTCCCTCATTTCTTTCACAGTGTAAATGGAACATGTTTAAAAAGGTGAAACTACCTCATCACCTTTCGTTACACTTCATTAAAATTCCATGCTGCCTGCCATTTACAAATGGCAAGCAACATTTACAGTGGATTCCGCTGGAATCTGGCTGCTTTTAGGAGGTGCTGAAAAGACAGGCGGATTCCATATAAATCCATTGTTTTTACGCCTGCAAGAAAAGGTCATGCTGTCGCTGGCGAGATAGCTCAGCGGGTTGAGCGCTCGCTGCTGCGATCCGAGTGTGATCTGCAGGTCGTAGGTTCGAATCCCGGCAAGGCCACCTCAGCCTTTCTTCTTTCCGAGGTCGATAAATGAGTACCAATTTCAGTTGGGTGATATTGCATGTAAATATGTGCTCTGGAAGGCGCTATATAAATAACACATCATTATCATAAAACCATGTTTTTTTAAATGTTGTGTGGGCATGTATGGCGTAAACGGGATATCCTTTCTGTGCTCCTACAATGCCTCCAAAAACCTCAAATACCTCGTAAGTTTAAAAAAGGTGTTAAGACAAGTAAGTGTAGCACCTTTACCCTTCGGGAATCTGCAGAATGTGACCCAATGGCTTTGATATGAATGCATCTGCACTTAAAGGATGAATGAGGCTGCAATGGAATTTCTGAAAGTCTGTGTAGTTATATTTTCTTTTTCCAACAATATCTTACATGTAATTTCCTCTTCGGTAGTCGGAGCACAATTATTGTCCTTTTCTAAAGAATCTTACAGGTAAAAAAAAGGTACTTCTCCCGCCACCCATGCCTCACCTCCTACTCCTCTACCTCTATACCCTCTCCTTCCCCACTACTCCCCTTTTATCCTACCTCCTGCTCTTACTTAGTCGTATTCTTCCCTCTTGTCTTCCTCACACCCTCTTGCCTCCCTTCTTACTTCCACTAACATCTCAGCTCATCCCTCCCATTCCCTATTATTCCTTTGCCCCTCTCCACTCCCTCCTCACCTCAGCAAGAATGTAAATTGTTCCTTATACTGTTTTCGAGTTGTGATTCACTTACCATCTTATTCTTGATGTATTTGTTCTTGTTCTCATGTAAAGCACTTTGGATCAAAGTGCTATATAAATTCAATAAAATACAAAATAAATAATCTCACAAACAATTCCCTTCTTAAAATAGTCACCAGGCTTAGGAGTTCAACAAACTTTCTTTGATTGGGAAACAATTTCCCACATAACCTAACAATGACTGAAGGAGCGCCCAATTCCTCCAGAAATTAACTCACCCAGGGCACAGCGCAATGTTCGCTTCGCATGTTACCGTGTGCTTTTAGCGCAGGTCTGGCGTGCCACTTCGGACGTGTTCTGGTTTTTGGAAGGCCCCTTGCACGGTACACAAGCTGCTTGTTCTTCCTCGGACTCTGATTGCAAAGCAGTGGTGGAAAGGCCATGTCCCCTTTTAAGGACGTGCATGAAAAAAGATCCTTGTCGTGAAAGTAACAGTGGGTGGCATCATTTTTCCTCTTCCGACACTCACCGGCAATGCCGCATTTGTTCTAGAGGAAAATGAGGGGACTCCCGTGGTGAAGGGACACCCTTGATTATAGTAAGGGGAGACTTCACTATCCCAATTGGGGGAAGCAGTGTTGGCTTCTGTGGGGAGGAAGGGGAGGATCATGTTGAGGGAACAGTCCCTTTTCTAAGCCTCAATAAGTGTCAGGGAAGGAAGAGGCAGCACAGCTGACAGCCACTTTGCCAGCAGGACCTTTTTGTGTAAATTGTAGGATGATTTTGCTCAACTACTACACCTACATTTGTAGTGTGGGAGGCAGCAGTATAATGAACAATTCTTTTGTTTAAGTGTGGCCTGGTGGAGTTAAGTTTGAAAGGCAACATGCTACAGATCGAGACATAGATGCCCTGATGAAAATAAACAGTTTCTAGTCATTGCACTGAGGGATTACCAATGCATTGACCCGTTCCTCAAGGATTCTGTTTTAACAGGGCATGAACATGGATGAATAAACATCTTTGTAATACCGACGGATGCGCAAATAGTGCAAAAGGGGGAGTGTGAGGACATAAATAACATGGTCGTGGCACATTTGAACAATTAATAGCATAGAAAGCAGCAGTAGTTCCAAATTGTATTTTGAGGACAGAGCCGCCGTGGCTGATGGCACTATAATTTAGCTAATGACTATGGTGGGGTGGGCCTGACACCAGCAAGCGATACAGGCAAACATTGGAAACCATAAGCAGGACAGAGGCGGGCGTGGGATTTCTAAAGATGACCTTCAAGGCTAAAGCAGATATTCACTTTTTAGTAGAAGTACTAGCACGCGATCCAAAGAAGCAACAGATGCTATGGGCAATGAAAACAGACAAGCGAGAGTGTGCTCCCTAAAGCGAAGTTATATATCTTCCCTGGACTGTATCAGTTCCTCATTAGCATTCGGGAGACCCCAAAAGACATCGGGCCTCATTACGAGGAAGGCGGTAGAGGGTGAACGGCGCTGGTAGAGCTGCAGGCGCCGTTAACCCTCTACTGCCTCATTACGAGGTCTGCTTGCGGGTCCCGCAAAGGACGTCTGGTAAAACCAGGTGTCCTTAGCGGGACCCGCGAGCAGACCAGGATGCTAACAACGGGCCCGTCATTAACGGTCCCATTGTTGGCATCCTCCCCATTCCCATTGAGCCCTAGAAGGGCTCAATGGGAATGGGATGTACCGGGTCCGGGTTCCAGGAAAGGGAATTACCGGGCCCTCCAAGGTCGGAATGGCCTGGCATTTCCGCATTCCAGGAACCCAGACGCGCTAAGAGCAGCATGGCTATCTCCATACTCGTAATGAGGCCCATCGAGTTTGGGCATTAGGGGCAGCAGTTGCTTTCGTAGTTTAGAAGGGGACATGCTGCTGGTTTCTGTATTGCATTGCAATGTAAGCCTCATTACGGGTCCGGCGGTAAACCTGATGGTTCTATTGGTGGGTTCCCGCCGGACCTGTAAAGAATTACCAACACCTGACTTCCCGGTGCCACCGGGCTATTCCAAGTACAGCGGCCGGGAAGACAAGCGCTGGCAATTCCGTTAATCCCTATTCCCATAGAGTCCCAGAGGACATGGGCGTGGGGACCACGGAAGCAACGGCACTGTTGCTAACGGTGTCGGTGCTTCCGTGACGGTCTGCCTACCATGGCCGCTGTGCCAGGCAGGGTCAGATGTGTCGGGCACAGCAGCTCCAGCAGGCAGACCTGTAGTATGCTGGTCCGGAAACAATGGTGATGGTAAGCTTACCGCAACCCTTCTTTCCGGACCGGCATACGTGTAATGAGCCAATGACTCTGTCTCTTGTTACACTTCCAAATTCACTGCATGGGCTGTGGTCCCCTATACAGGAGCAAAGCAGAAGTGAGATATGACAGCAGTGGTGACATCACTAATTAGTTGAAAATATGAAGGTGGTATAACAGACTCAATTACAAAAAGGGCTGAAGGACTCAGATCTAGTACTTAAAACTGTATTGTTAGCTGAGTCGGAAGGTCAGGACTGACTTTAGCATAGATCGTCAAGTCATCCCCTTTCTGGACTCTACACAGCACAGGCATCTACCGTGCTCCTGTCTTGTAAGAATTCCTATCTGGATTACCCAGCAGATTATAATGTTGGTCAACATTTCTTTCTTGAGTATTTCCCACAGTGAAACACAGTCTTATGGATTGCACCGTTCTATTTCCCAGTTCACTATGGGACTTGGGACCCAGGTGCCCAGCACATATCGTTGTCTCAAACGGATGGCCTCTTAGTCTACTCTTGTGCTTGTGTCTCAGCTTCCCAGGATGCAGCAGTTTCTTAGAATAACTGTCTCTCAGTTGCCACAGGACTTGTGACTCAGTTTCCCAACATTCAACGGTTTCTTAGAATGAATGTCTCTGAATTCGCCATGGAGCATAAGACTGTTTTGCAGCATGTAGCGACCCTTTAGAATGAATGCCTCTTGACTGGCTGTGGTGCATATTACTTCCTTTCCGATCATATATCAGTTCCTTCGAATAAATGCTCGTAAAATTGACCAGAGTGCATATGACTCCGTTTCCGAACATGCAGTGTTTTCAAAGAATGTATGTCTTTTAAAGGTTTCCTTGACACTATGCTTTTGGGCCTGGCCCTCTAAGATGAAGCCCCTTCTTGTGTCACTGGGGGTGCTGGATGGGTTGGTCGCTGGGGCTGGTTGCCACCCCCCACAGTGTGATGCTGAATACATGGGGGAACCCTTGGACCATGCCACCATCACAAGCTCTGTGGCAGAGTACTGTCACAGTGGACATGACTAGGCTGTGTTGGTCCCTAAGAGATACCCCGTGACATAATGTAAGCTGCTGCCTTAACGTCTGTGGAACTACTACGTTTGCCAGTCAACACACAGGTCCAGGAGTGCCATGGAATGTGCTAGAAGACTCTCAGTACTTGGTTGCCTGGTTACCTGGTCTGGTGATGAACAACAGAAAATAGAAGCCACAGCAACAGCAGAGTGTTTGAACGTCATGCAAGGGCTCTCTGACCTGCAACATGCCTATGGCACATGCCTTTCCCAAAATAACATACAGATTGCTTGAGAGCTTCATCCATGTCTCAGAGCACCCCCGCATGGCCAACTCTATCTGGTGTGTTAACGCCAGAGATCCAAAAAGACCAATCTTAAGACCACAATCATTATTCTCCAATGGGACACTCACTTATGGTGAGCGGGCCCACAGGGAGGAGGTAAAAGCTCCATAAAAAACACAATACTTGTGGATTCAGTGTGGGATGCTGTAGTTGGCGAGTGAATCATAAAGAACACGAGAGAGGAGTCTGTCGAGCACATAAGGAAGGAGGTTGGAGGACTTTGGAGAATGAAAGTGGGTAGGAGGCAGGAAGAAATAGGGGAAGAGAACACCAGGAAATGTGCAGGTAACACCAATGAGAGAGTGGGGCAGAGTTGTGAGAAGAAGGTTCGGAGGAATCACCAACTGTAGTGTAGAGAATACTGTAAAGGAGGAGGGCAAGAATTGTTTGAAGGTGGATCGGCAGAACTAACAGCGCTGCAGCAGTGAGAAGATTGCAAAGGATGTGTACAGGAGTTGTGAGGAGGAGGATGGGAGAGGTTGGAGGAGGAGATTTACAAGATGAAGCGGAGAAGTGAGTGTGCACCCTTTCACCATACACTCGACACGCACACCCAGCCACCCATACATGTAATTGTGCACCCTTTCCATACACTCACACAGGCACCCACTTATACATTTAAGTGTGCAGCCTTTCACCATACACTCACACAGGCAGCCACCTATACAATTAAGTGTGCACACTTTCACCATACACGCACATCCAGGCATCCACCGATACATTTAAGTGTGCACCCTTTCACCATACACTAGACACACACACACACCAAGCCACCCATACATTTAATCGTGCACCATTTCACCTTACACTCACACAGGCAGCCATCTATACATTTAAGTGTGCACCCTTTCACCATGCACGCACACAGGCAGCCACCTATACATTTAAGGGTGCACCCTTTCACCATACAGGCACACCCAGGCAGCCACGCATACATTTAAGTGTGCACCCTTTCACCATACACTAGACACACACACACACCAAGCCACCCATACTTTTAATCGTGCACCATTTCACCTTACACTCACACAGGCAGCCATCTATACATTTAAGTGTGCACCCTTTCACCATGCACGCACACAGGCAGCCACCTATACATTTAAGGGTGCACCCTTTCACCATACAGGCACACCCAGGCAGCCACGCATACATTTAAGTGTGCACCCTTTCACCATACATTCGACACGCACACCTAACCAACTGTACATTTAATTGTGCACCCTTTCACAATACACTCACAAACGCAAATGTCATGGGGTTGCGGAGAGCCCGAGGACTTCAAAAAGAAATGGTTTATTTTTGAAGTCACTTCGATTTCCGTTAGAGACCGAACCATAATTGAAATAATGTCTTTATGAAGGCAGAGTGACTTCAAAACGAAACTATTTCTTTTTGAAGTCACAGAGCTGTCCCCACCCCATGACATGGAGGCCTCCATGATTTTCTTTATGAAGGTAGAGTGGCTACTTAAAGAAAAGAAAAAAAAGTTTTCAAAAAAAATAATTAAGTGCAAGGGCAGAGCCCTCCCAGTCCATGTGGCGGTGGGCCCCTGCGCACCGCGGGGGGCTGTGGGACCCCCGTTACGCAAGTGCGAGTAGCATGAACTCACCTGTGAATAAGTATGGGTGGTCACTTCAAGTACCCACGCCTACAAAAAACTGACCCCCGACGCAATGGTAAGGGTGGAAAACCAGATACTCTTTGAAAAAAGATACATTTGTGGGTTAAATATCGCTCTAAACAAAATATCTAAAAACTCACACTAAATACACACGGTTAGAAATATGCTGAACATTAATAAAGCATATCACTGCTATTCATTTCTAAAAAGCAGATATAGCATATTTCATCCCATAATAAAACAATGTAACATTCAAGCCAATATCTAATTTAAAAAAATGAAAAGCACATATTGAATGTAGTGTACAATTATGGCATATAACATTAGCACCCTGAAGGGGGGTGCCTGCCCATCAGGAGGCTCGGAACATGAGCTGTACTGTATGGTACAAGTATGTGTTGCGAACTGCCTGGGCAGCCAGCACCCCCTTCCCTGCTTCACCTTCCCTCTCACCGTAGCACCCCAGTCGTTTTTTACCCAGCTACGAATGGTGTCTTAAAAAAAGAAACTTGAACCATTAGCTAATGGTGATATGCCCCTCGGTGGCGAGCCGACCCGTTCAGTAACGGCACCACCACCCTCCATGGGTTAACTTGGGTGGCGGGTATATCACCTCAATGATAGTAGCACGAGAGTATGAACATTTTTAAAATGGCAAACACTATCTTGGTGAGTTCTAGTAGCACTCTGTGCTCCTGCGACTTTAAATGCTAAATCTAATTTTACAGGCGTGAAGGTGAATTTTGGCCTAAACTTTGTGAAATAAGTTTAACACAAGGTGGGTGTACTTGTTAAGGCTAATACAACAACTCTAGTCCTTGGGAAAATGGGATGCTTTAAAGACGGAGGTGACTAACGAGCGACTGTCGATAAACACACTCAGTCTTATCATCAAATATTGAATGCAAACACATGTGCGAGTGAATACACAGCTCCACATCCCGAAATAAACTTATAGCCACACAGGTGCGCGTGTGCTTCTGTCTCTGACCTGCGGCGATGCGTCAGTGTTTTCCATAGTGAATTCAAAAGCCTGTGCGTTAAATAATTCATCTTTTTCCTGGTCCCACACAATACACTGTCCTCTTTTCCTGTTGGTGTTCCAATCTCAACCTTAGGCCCTCTTTCTGCTCTTAAATATCCAAAGATGTCTATGGCGGATGAATGCTTACATTTATTTATATGGTTGCCAGGTTGGTTTATTGTGTGATCTGTGTACTTTTCAGTCATAGTCCATACAGCAGAGAATGAATTGAGCATGTGGAAGCCAAACATGAACACAAAGCAATGGGTCCCTCCTCACCGTCGCATCTAGTATACCGGAGATTTTATTAATCGCGTCCCACCAAAACCTGGCCACCGCTGAACATTGCCATGCTACGTGAACTAAGTCTGCCAGGCTGGTCGTGCAGCGTGTGCACTCATCCAGCGGCCTCCAGATAGTATTTGTGATGTTTAGCTGTAGTAAGGTATGTTTGATGTACAAAGTTGAAGTGTATCTGTTCATTGAGACCTATTTAGTTTGAAACAGGACATAACTCCAGTCCTCGTCACAGATTTTCACACCCAGACTGCCTTCCCATCTACGTCTGGGAGCCCCCTCCTCCCATGGAATGTCTGACATCAGGCGATTATGTAGTCAGGAAACCAGACAACCTTCCCCCTGGGCCTGAATGAACTCCTGATGCAAAGAGCAGGTAAGCAGAGGGTCGGGAAAGAGGGAAACCTTGCCTTGATTGCGTTCCTGATCCAGAAATACATGAGCACATCTAGAAGAATAGAGCCCCATCCCCTCTTCCTGAGCCACTCCAAGGACATGAACTTCCGGTCTGGGTAAAAGTCACCAAATGGATCCATCCCAACCTTGGAGGCCCACTGTAGGTGTGCCTGTTCCCTTGTGATCCCCATGCCAGCCACATGTCTGGCCGGTATCCGGTTGTGTTGAGGGTTCCCACATTCATCTTGTCGGCCAACCTGTACCATATGGTGCTTGTGTTATGCACTATGGTGCCCACCCCGGTTACGGTTTACATTTGCGTAGGATCGCTAACCTCAATAGATCCTGGGCCACCAAAGTTCTCTCAACCTGGACATTGGACCTAACAAAATGTACTGCATTCCAAAATGACAAATAAAGCACGTGAGCTGTCCAATACTAGCGCTCAAAGTCAGGCAAGGCCAGCCTGCTCCTGGAATAAGGTTGAGTCAGTGTGGACCAGGATACCCTAGGCTGGTACCCTGCCCATAAGAATCCGGCAAGAATTCCCCTCAATCGCACAAAAAATATTGCTGGCAGGTACATTGGAATGTTCGTAAACAAATATAGAAACCACAGTAATATCAAAAATTATATCAATAATATCTACCACTGAGATCCGGCCCATCAAGGAGAGTGGAAGGCCAGTCCACCTCTGGATGCGCTCCTTGAGGGAATGGTTTGTTTGTTTGTTTGTTTCTTTTTTTATTCGTAGGGCGCACCGAACCCAAGGGTAACTGGGCGCGCACATAGTACAGGAATACTTGAGACTTTGGTTACACAGTGAAATAGTACAATACAATGACAGGCAATATACAAGGAAGTAAGGCAGAAGGATACATTAAGTTGCATATATACAGGTATGTACATCAATGTTGGGTCCAGTGTGGATCATATGTCATTAGAGCGCAGCAAGCTCAAGGTATTATGTCTGAAGCTAAGGTAGGATTGACCAGCTCTAAGTGCTGGAGGTAGAGCGTTCCAGGACAGGGCAGCTTTCACCAGGAAGCTGCTTCCTCCCGATTGTTTTAGCTTATAGCTAGGTATCTCCAGACAAAAGGAGTTGGCCATTCTAGCAGGGCGGTAGGATGTCCTCCTAACAATTCTCTCAGTCAAATATGGGGGTGCTGTATTGTTCAGGCATTTGTACGTCAAGGAAACTGCTTTGAGTAGGATTCTGTCATTAATCTTTAACCTAGTGGTGTTCTGATTTTGGAAACATGTTCTCTGTTGGGGATGTTCAGGGCCATTCTCAAGGCATTATTTTGTAAGATTTGGATTTTATCCAGTATATATTTGTTGGCCCCTAAGTATATGGCATTGCAGTAGTCTAATGTTGACATTATTAAGGCGTTGGCGAGGATAATACAGCTTGCTTTAGATAAGAATGGTCTGCAGGCTCTGATGAGTTTGCAGGTGTATGCAATGCATGACGCCATGGAATTTACCTGTTTCCTTAGGGTCAGGGTGGAATCAAGGTAAAAGCCTAATGATTTAACTTCCTTAGCTACCTTGATAATGGTTCCATCTATATTGAATGCGGAATAATTGGAATTACGTTTTTTAGGCTAGTAGCTGATCAAAGAATTAGAATTTCTGTTTTGTCGTCATTCAGGCAGAGGCCATTAGATGCCATCCATGCCCGAATAAGGAGATATATTTTATTTACCAAGGCTGTATCTTTGTCAAAATAGCCCGATAGAGGGATAAGGATCTCAATGCCATCTGCTTAATTCGTGTAGGTGACACCCAATCTGTCCAATTTGTCAAATAGAGGCTTGGTAAACATATTATACATGGTTGGCGATACACAGGAACCTTGTGGGACGCCACATGTAGTCTGGATAAGGTCGGCCGAAGCCGAAGGGGAGAAGACTTGCATCATTCTATTGTCGAGGAAGGACTGGACCCATGCTATTGCGTCCATCGAGAAGTGGGCTGCCGTGGCTAGATGTTTGCACAGGAATTCATGGTCCACCAAGTTCAAGGCCGCCGACATGTTCCAGGAGGAGTAGCATGGCAGTTTTCCCTTGGTCCCTGAGTTCATCAGTTTGTGTTTTTAGGTCGATTAATGCCGTTTCCGTGCCATGTTGTGGCTTTAAGCTGGATTGGCAAGAGTTTAGGAGGTGGTTGGTTTCTAGGTAATTCTGAAATTGCAGGTACGCAACCTTGTCGATAATTTTGAGGATGAAGCGCACCGTGGTAATGAGTCTGTAGTTTGTTGGGATGGAGGGGTCCAGTGTTTGTTTATTTAACAAAGGTAGTACCCAAGACTCTTTTAGGTTACTTGGGACAGTGTTGGTTGTGAAAGAGGTGTTGATGAGTTTCGTAATGAAGGGGGATAGGTCTCTTGCCGCATCTTTGATTATTTGGGTGGGGCAATTGTCACCCTGGCAGTGAGAGGGTTTCAAGGACAGAATAATGTTTTCTGTTTCCAGGATGGAAACTTTGGTGAAGCTAAATGGTTCTGGCAGGCTAGACAGTTCTGTGAAGCTGGAAGGTTGTGGTTCGGTGGGGTGTAGAGCGGCTTTTTTATTGGCAATCTTAATTTGAAGTGTGGTTCTTTTGTTTGTTAAGGCATTCTGAATGTTTGTACACCATAGTTCATCCTTGGTAGCAGTGTCTAATGGAGGGCTGGGGGATTCCAGTTCCCGGAGGATCGAGAAGAGTTTCTTAGTGTTGGAGCTGGCATTAGCGATTCTTATATAATCAAGGTCTTTTTTAGTACGAATTATTTCCTTTTTGGAATTATTGGCAAAGTGGGTCAGAAGTAGCTTGTTTTCATCCGAGAGGGTGTGGCACCATTTGGATTCTAGTTTTCTTTTCTGAAGTCTGAGGTCTTTGAGGTGAGGTGTAAACCAAGTATTAAGGTGTGTATGTTGTTTTCTTTTGCGCAGTTTACGTGGTGCAATGGAATCTAGGGCTTTAGACATAGTTTTGTACACTTCGAAAAGAAGGTTGGGGTCAGAGTTACTAGGGTGAGAGTTAAGGGATGGGAGGATATGGGGGAGTAGCTTGTCTGGTGTGATTTTTTTTAACTTCTAGTTGGAAGGGGAGGCGCCATGATTATATCTTTGGCAGGGTGTTTGTCTAATGCTAGCGAGAAATCAATCAGGTAATGGTCCGTCCATAATTGTGGGGTTACTTTAGTAATGGTAGTTTCACAATTCAGGTCGGCCACCCAGTCAAGGGTCCTGCCTTTGGTTTGAGTTGGTGCAGAGACCTTTTGGGTACGTCCGTGTTCTGAGAGGAAAGTGGCTAGTGCATGTGCATGTTTATCCTTAGGATCATTAAATCCAAGGTTAAAATCTCCCAATATTAATATTTGCGAAGAATATTTGGTGTTATTGGCAAGGAGGCTAGATAGGTCATCTTCTAAAGTGTCGATGGTCCCTGGAGGTCTATAAAGCAGATAAATGGTTAGGGTGCGGCAATTAGAGATAGGCATTTTGGCAATAAGCAATTCGCAATAATTGAGTGATGGTGGAGGTAAAAGTCTTATAGCAAGGTTAGTTTTTGCTATGATGGATAGGCCACCTCCTCTGGCGTTGGGTCTATCTGATCTAAGTATTTGGTGATTGTCAGAGATTGCATGTGTAAAGGCTGGGCCTGCTGCATCGTTCAGCCATGATTCGGTGACAGTTAGAAAGTCTAGGTTATCAGTAGACAACAGGTCTGCTATTTCCGTGGCATGGGCCACTAGTGATCTCGCAATAATTAGTGCGGCAGAAATAGTGGTCATATTTTTTGCCTCCTGAGTTCTGGTGGGGACAGGTTTAGGATGATTGATAGTTTTAGGTTTAAGAGGAGTTTGAGAGGCAAGGTTCAAGGTTTTAGGTGAGGCCTCAAGGTCTAGTTTAAGGGCTAATTCGCAGCACAAGGCATTTTTGTTATAACTAGTGCTAGGAATGGTAGTAGATCTAGGCTCGTAGAGGCGAAGTAGTCTGGCTCGGAGTCTGTTGTTTCTGTCAGGTAGAGGGCAGGGTAGGTACCTAGTATATGACATTGTTGTGGCTATAATCATCTCGTAGATGAAAGGTAGGACAGCAGTAGGAATGGCAGCAGAGTCATGCTAAGGAACATAATTTTAGGTAGGCAAGTATTGTTCTGTATTATAGGCTAGTCAGACATGTCATCGGCATGGGGTGGTATAGACTAGAAGGTGGGCTGGTCGGGCATAAATGTAAGCTGTTCAGGGATAGTCATGGCTATTTCGGTAAGGGCATAGGCTATTCAGGCATAGACATGGGAATTGATGGCCTTACCATACTTTTCTTGGTAAAGGATGTCTGGGTCCTGTGAAAGTTCGATTCCCAAATATCTAGTGTTCTCTCGCTCCCATCGAAAGCCAAATTCATCAGGAAAGATCCCAGCGCTCTCTGTGAGGGGGACCACCGACTTGCTATGGTTAACTCACAGTAATCACAAAAGTGATGGGTGGAAGGTTTTGAATGAATCTGAACCACTGGCATTGCTCTGGGCAACCTTCCAAACCACTGCTTTTTAGCCTGTCTGCGCCATTGCAAAAACCATATGCAAATCAGTCAGGTACTGCCATCAATGGTAGCAGCCTAGTCCGAACTGCTAGGCCAGGTCCCCTCTGCATGGAAACACAAGCAACCCCAGACAAGTTCTGGCCTTGTTGGGCCTCCTCAGTGAGGTGCAGCTTGTTCCCTATGGCACAGTGAGCAAGGGACCTATGTCTGGGCATCCCCTCTCTCACATAGTGAGACAAACTATAACCACAAAAATGATGGGTAGAAGGTTTTGAATGAATCTTAACCACTGGCATTGATCTGGGGAACCTTCCACACCAGCGTATTTTAGCCCATCTGCACCATTGCAAAAGGGGTCCAGCCTTATGCAAATCAGTCAGGTAATGCCACCAATGGTAGCAGCCTAGCCCGAACTGCTAGGTCAGGCCCCCTCTGCACTGAAACACAAACAGTCCCAGACATGTTTCGACTTTGTTGAGCCTCCTCAGTGAGGTGCAGCTTGGTTCCCTTTGGCGTATCGAGCAAGGGACCCACGTCTGGGCATACACTCGCTCACATAGTGAGACAAACTATAACCACAAAAGTGATGGGTGGAAGGTTTTGAATGAATGTGAACCACAGACCTGAAAATCCCCCAAACCTGATCACCTGCGTCAAATTGTCAACCATGTCCCTCAGGTACAGGACCACATCATCGTCTCAAAGAGAGTTCATCATCCTATGAGGCTGGAGTTGTATACACCTCTTCAAGTGTCCCTCACAAAATGCGGCTTCTAGGGGTTCCATCGCCACTGCAAAGAGCAATGGGGAAAGGGGGCAGCCCTGCCGGGTCCCTCCTCCATTTCCCCCACTCCAGATAGGTGTCCCCCCACCGAGAGGGAGAGGAGTAAAGTAGTTACACCATCTTAATATATGCAGCCCAAAAAACAAGTTTCTGCAGTACGGTGAAGAGGAAAGGCCATTCGATTGAGTTGAATGCCTTCTTGGCATCTAACAATATCATTGCGGCCCTCTCCCCGGGGTCCAATGCTGCCAGCACCCCAAAGAGCCTCCGCAACCTGTAGGATGTGTTGATCCCCAGCACAAAGCCCAACTGGTCTGCCAGGACCAATCCCGGCATTAGTGGGAGAAGCCGATTGGCCAGTACCGTAGCAAATATTTCGTTATCAACATATATGAGGGAAATCAGCAAAATTACCCACAGTCATGTGGGGACTTGCCTGTCTTGTGTATGAGTGTAATTATTACCTCCCCAAAGGTTGGAGGAAGGGATCCAAGTGCCAAGGATTCTGTGAACATATTCAAAAGAATCGGGGCTAAGATGACTGCATAGGCCTTGTAAAACTCACAGGAGACGCCATCGGGTCCCGGAGCCTTAGCCCCTGGGAGATCCTTGATGACCGTGAGTATCTCCTCCAGGGTTAATTCCTCATTAAGCACCTCCCACTGTGAGGGATCCAACCAGTAGGTTTCAATATCCTCCAAATACTGTTGTATGGAGGCAACGCCCGAGTGGGACCTCGAAGCGTATAAATCACTATAGAACTCTCTTAAGGTATCTACTATCTTAGCTATGTCGTACTGGATTTTCTCCCAGGGACCCCTTACCACCTCTATATGTTGCACTGTCTGGTCTGTAGCCAGCAGACTGGCACCCGGTTTCTGACCTTCTCCATATTGCATAAGTAATCTGCTTTTGTTGAGGTATTTATTTTCCAGCTGTGCATTCTTACTAAAAGTGTCTAGTTCAAGCCTGATCTTAGCCAGGATGCTAGTATGCCGGGACTCTGCAAACTTTTGTTGTAGACTTTTCAAGGTGCACTTCACCTGCCTCCTTGGTCATACATATACACTGTATGTAGCACTTAAGACTCTCCCATAACGTGCCATGTGACTCGATGGAACTCACATTCTGGCCAATGAAGTCAGATATCTCTTCACAGATTTCCCCATGGAAAACGTCATCCTCAAGGTCCTCTGATTTAAAGCTCCAGGTTCTCACATCAGTAGTCCTACACATGACCGAGCACCCCGGGATGAATTGGGAGTGGTCCGAGATCGTTCTGAGAAGGATGTCACATTGCCCCATCGAAACTCCCCTGGCCCCGGTAATGAACAAGTAGTCTATACGGGTGGCAGAGCCATGCACCCACGAATGAAATGTGTAGGCCTGCTCCGTCATTTGTTGTATTTGCCAGGTGTCAACCAGCCTGTACGTGTTGCAAATGTCGACCACCCTCAAACTCACTTTTGGACTGTGGCTGTGTACTTGTGTTGGATCGATCCATAATCGTATGTAGCACTGTATTGAGGTCCTCCCCCAGATCACGGTACCACCCTCACAGTCAGCTAGCTTCACAAACACCCAGTCAAAGAACCTAAGGTCATCTATATTGGGGGCTATACATTGATCAGGACCACCTGTACCCTCTCCAGGACCCCCTTGACCAGAAAAGCACTCCCCTACTGGTCTCTAGTCATCACTGAGAAGCTGAATTTAAGAGAGTGATGAATGAGAATCGCCTAGAGTAGCCATAGTACGAAGAATAGTACCTATGACAGCCCCACAGTGTAGACCATCTGCACTCCCTGTCTGGGGTAAGATGTGTCTCCTTGCGGAAAGCAAGTCTGATTTTGTTCCGCTACACGTATAGGAGGATTTTACACAATCTGTTGGGTAAATTGCCCCCTCTAGTGTTCCATATTATTGCCCTAAAGATTAAGGTTGAGTTTCATCGTATACAACCCATCTAGTACATGCCCACCCCCCCCCCGTGCCTCCGGATTCTTGCACGACCAACAAAGATCCACATGTTCTTGGTGCTCCAAACAAACATACAACCCCCCATTCCAGACGCTCCACCACATTCCCCCCCTCGGGCCACCCAATACGCCTGACCCTCCACACCATCGAGCTACCCCAACATGCCCAAAATGCCCACCCCCCTTCCTAGGTGACGTAGGGTTTGGCAATGCAAACTGCGCCAGTGCCCACACAAATCCCAACCCTCTTAAATCATGCACTATGCATCTGGGTCATCAGAGAGGAACATAGTTATACCCGGGACATAGAGAGATGAATGGCCCCTCCTCACTGAGGGTCAACCCCCAGAAACTGATCAAGGAACCCCCCCGGTTCACAGACCAACTGCTCTGCGTGGTTCCATGAGTATTTAATATGTTTAAATTTGCAATCTGCGTTTAACTCCGGTGAATGATCTCTTGGATGCTTGGACCCACCCTGAGAAGTCCGGAAAAATCTGAAAACGGTTGCCATCGAATGATAGGTCCCCTTTATGTGCAGGATTGTGTCCCCGTCACAGTAGTTCATCAGGCGTGCTATGATGGGGTGCAGGGGACCCGCTGGTATTGGCCTATAGGATGGAATCCTGTACGCCCTCTCAACCACAAAAATAGAGGAGAACTCAGTGTCGGCCAGTACTGTCTTGCATATTTTCTCTACATTCTCCTCCATCCAGGTTGCTCCACTTTGCTCCCAGATTACCACGAGCCTGAGATTGTTGCGCAGGGCCCTCCCTTCCAGGTCTTCATTCTTGGCTGCCATCAATTTCACTGCGGGCTCCAGGGCTGCGATCCTGGGTCCTCGAGCTGCGATATCCTGTTCTCGGCCTCGTCAAGCCGCTCTCCGTGTTTGTCCAGCCTCAGTCACATCTTATCTACCTTGGTGGAGAGGGCGTCCAGCTTTGTGTCCAGGCCGCCGATGCCGGCATTCAACTGAAGGAGGAGTTCTTTAATGTCTTTAACCCCAGCGTCTTGGTCCTCCATGTCCTCCGCTGTCCCCATCAGGTTCTCTCCCGAGTCAGTGGTCTTTTGTGGGGTCTGTGTCCTATCTGTTTTGACCATGGTGAAAGGCTGCATTAGGGTGCAAGTGTGGCGTCTTTCTAATTTCAGTGTGGCATCCCACGAACAGGCCTCCACACCCCCACAGGTATTGACTGCCGGCGCCGCCTCCTGTTCACCTCTGCCCCCCTGTAGCCAGCTCTATGCACGGCAGGTCTGCGTGGGGGTGTTGGGAGTCACCACAGGGGCCCCCCACGTGTCACTTTGCTGATGCCATGCCATGCTTGTCGCGATCTCTAGCGCCACTATCCACACAAATTATTTATATGTTATGTTATGTTAAAGTGTATTTTTATAGCGCCTTATGTACCATTGGTATGATCTTAAAGTGCTGTGGTCCGTATCAGTTTAGTTTAGTTTTGTTTATTTATTTGTAGAGCGCACCTAACCCTGAGGTATCTGAGTGATTAGGCTTGAATAGTTGTTACAGGTACAAGAGAATTTGTTACAAGTACAAGAAAAAACAAGAGGCAGTTGAACAGTTAGCTACTGACAAGTGTTACAAATCGGTCAGCCGGCAGGCATAGAAAATGCATACAAAGAGAAATAGGGCATAAATACAGTTACATTTGATTTAGATCAGTACAGACAGACAGAGAGCAGGCACAATAATAAGTGTATGAGAAGGCTCCATAATTGGAGATAGTTGGAGCTGAATTTAATTAAGCTGGTCGTAGAGCCATGTTTCTGCTTTGGATCTAAAGGCCCAAAAAGAAGGTTCGGCCCTGATAGCCAAAGGGAGGGAGTTCCACAGCTTTGCTGCTAAAACTGGGAAGCTTGATCCAACTGCAGTTTTTAGATTGAATTTAGGAATATTGAGGCAATGCGAGTAGAAGGATCTGGTAGGTCTTGTGGATTGGTTTCTGGAGAATTTGTCAGCCAGATATTTGGATGCTGATTTCGAAAGGCATTTGTGCGTAATTACTAACGTGTGCAGGGAAATTCTATCTCGCACTGGGAGCCAATGTGTATCCCGTCTTATGGCAGAGATGTGGTTGGAGCGAGGGATATTTAATGCTGATCTGAGAGCATTATTCTGCAGGACTTGTAATTTACAAAATTTGTTCAGAGGAGCCTAAGAATAAGGTGTTGTATTAGTTAGCTTGGATAGGATCAGAGCCCTGGCGAGTGTGATGCAGCTATTGGTAGATAGGTAGGGTTTGCAGGAATTGATCAATGTATTAGTATAAGCTGTGGCTGAAGCTGTGGCATTGACTTGCCTTTTGAGGGAGAGTGTAGAGTACAGGTAAATGCCAAGTGTTTTGACCTCACTGGCGACTTTGATGATGTTCCCATCGATGTTGAAGGCGTTGTACTGTGGATCTAGTTTGTTTAGGCGAGCTTGGGAGACTATGATAAGAAGCTCTGTCTTATCGTCGTTTAGACAACGGCCATGGGAGGCCATCCATGCCTGGATTTGAAGCTAGATTTTGTTTAGCATTTTAGAGTCTTTGTCATAGGAGCCAGTGAGAGTAATGAGGACTTGGGTGTCATCTGCATAGTTTGTGTAGGTGACAGCCAAGCTGTCAAGGTGACTGAAGAGAAGCTTTGTGAATATATTGTAAAGAGTTGGTGAGACACATGAGCCCTGGAGGACTCAGCAGGTGATAGGTACTGGATCGGCAGCAGCTGTGGGTGCAAAGACTCATGTTGCTCTGTTCGATAGAAAGGATCGTATCCAGCTGGCAGCGTTTGGAGAGAACCAGGCGGCTGAGGTAAGATGTTTAGTGAGGATCTCATGGTCAACGAGATCAAACACTGCTCAGAGGTCCAGTAGTAGAAGGATAGAGAGGTTACCTTTGTCTTTGGCCTCGTCCATTTGGATTTTTAAATCGAGGAGGGCTGTTTCAGTGCCATGCCTGGGTCTGAAACCAGATTGGTGCAAGCCCAAAAGGTTGTTGTCCTCTAAATGTTTTTGTATTTGCAGATAGGCCACTCTATATAGTATTTTTAGGAGGAATGGGACTGCTGTAATGGGTCTGAATTTAGTTGGTATGTTTGGATCTAGATTTGTTTTTTTGAGGAGAGGCATGACCCATGCCTCTTTAAGATTGTTAGGGAGTGAGCAACTTTTGAAAGAGGAGTTAATCAAGGAGGTGATGAACGGCACTTGTTCTTTAGCTCCTTCCTTGATAATTGGGGCTGGGCAAATGTCTCCCTGGCATCTCAAGGGTTTTAGACCAGCGATTATGTCTTCAGTGGTGACTGGAGAGAAGTGAAAAAGGGTGACACGGAGAGGGCTGGGGGTCTGGGATTTTCCTTAGGTTGTTGTCTGCCACCCAATTCAGAGTTCTGCTTTGTTGTGCGTGGGGTCGTGGAAACAATGTTTAAAGCCAAGTTGTGATATAGAATTCTCAATGGTAGTGGCATTAGTGTCTTTCGGGTCGTGCAGGCCTAAGTTGAGGTCTCCCATGAGTATAATTTGAGAGCCTGGTTTGGTGTTTCAAGAGAGGAGGTGGGTGATGTCTTCATCGAAGGAGGAGATTGGGACCCGTGGTCGGTAAATGAGATGTAGTAGGAGGGTGCGAGCAGCTGACAGAGGGAGTTTGACTGACAGGAGTTCCCCTGAGGTTCATTGTAATAACATGAAATGTAGATCTTTGATGTAAATGTGTGATGTTGTACTTTTATGTCCATATGGCCGAAATAAAATTACAGAAAAATAATTACATCAATGAAGAAAGAACTTCAAAAGGAATACTTAACTGCCAAAAAGCAGCAAAGAAATAGGAAAGGGGCTAGGCAGGATATGAGGTGTAAGGGAGTATCGGTATCAGAGGGAAAAATAAAGGGACAAAATAAAGGACACTGATTGGGGAGAAACAAATCATGACTATGCCGGGGAGAGACATGCAATCCCCCAGTGGGGTGAGACCCACAGTAGTGAAAGGAATTGCAACAGCCATAATACCACAACTCGGAGTGAGAATCGAGGAACCCAATGCTCGTGTGAGAGGTTGAGTTCACCACTCTGGGATGCGAGAAATAATGCAGCAAACCAGGAGGAAAATCAGGAGATCCCAAGAGGGGGGGGGGGCACATGACAACCCAAAAAGGGGTAAGACACAAGATACAAAACGGAGGGCCCTACTTCTCGCACCACCAATGAGGGGTGCGAGAAGCAGGACCTTAAGGTAAGGTGTGCACAAAAAGCTTCCCAAGCAGGGAGAAAGAACAGATACCCCATGATGGGATGAAGAACAATGAAGTACAGGACTGAGAAATTACAGGCCAAACTCTAGGAACAGAGACTGATACCAGAGGTTGAGAGAAAGAATATGGAGTCATTGAACAAACCTGAAGTATGAACTGTACAACCTGGTCAACAGTCTGGGAGAAGATATATCGATATTTGGGTGGGGCCCCATCTCAAGCACCACCAGGAACTGAGAGAACCGTAAGAAACATTTTTCAACTGTATTCAGCCAAGTTGCCTGAGAGAGACATGAGAGCTATTTGGGTGGGGGGTCACAAACCAGCCACCATTTACAGAGTTGGGAGAGATTTGCTTAAAGACCCTTCGGGTTGAGGTTTTGGTATTTCTGTGTCTTAAGGGTAGAGACAGATCACAGGTAGATTATGTTTGGACGGAGGATTGGATTTGATTGTGAGACACCCGGATGAGCACCTTTTCATATTTTCGTTAGACAAGGCAAAGAACCACCGTAGAAGTAGAGATGATAAATCAGGAACTGGCCACACAGGACATTCAGGAAACACACATAGACAAGGAAACTGACAATCAGATAATTCTTTTTAACATGCATAATCAACCTTGCTCCAGCTGTGGGTGTAGTTTAATCAAATTGATTAGGGGCAGAATTGAATTGGCTAAAATGTCATCCAATAGCGAGCCATTTATGCTTGTAGCAGAGGATTTCAACCTACAATTTGAACCCCTAAAACCATGAGATGGCACATTGCATGAGGAAGATGATGTCTGGGATATCCCTATGCTGTTGGCAGATTATCCGAAAAGGATTCATAAACTAGCCCTTGAAACCACACAGATCGTCAATAATTTAGAACTCTGTGCTTGTAATAGCAGAACAAGTAGTGACCAACCAGCTAAGCCAACTTCTGTAAGAGGTGCCAAAGCTCTCACATTGATTATATTATGATCGAAATCAAAGATTGGGCTTCGGTCAGAGACATGATTGCCGGGAATTGGAGAATAGGAAGGAGAGTGACCATTGACCACTTTGCTTCCAGTTACTTATAGAAAGGGAGGACAATGGCCCGGTCCTCGATACATGTGGGATTCCAATACTAATATCCCAGCTAATGCAAGATCTAGAATCAAATGGCCTGTTGTAGTGCACAATAACATAGTATCAATTGCGTATAATAAAATCCTTTCCCTGTTGGAAATAATGCACACAGCTAACTCAATGGTATTGTCAATTGTTGAGAAAATCATTGAGCAAATAGTATCATATGTCACAAAATCCCAGAAACAGGTGCACAACTCATCCATTCACCATTGCAGCTGGTATGACAGTGAATGCAGGGAGATAAAAAAAGGTTGTTATTAGAGAATCAAAAAATGTTAACAGGAGAGATCAGACTATTCTACAATTACTGAGGGCTTTTTATAAGGACCTGATTAAAAAAAAAGAGTGACTTTGTAAAAAAGCAAATGGCATATTCTTCTGGAAGCAGTCATTAACAAGGGGGATGCAGGTATTTGGAGAAGGGTGACTTGTGTGGGGAACGATGACAAAACAGTCATACAGGGGAACATACCGCAGGATGTTTGGCTGTGCCATTTTGTCAAACTTCATTCTGACTCTGTGGGGCTCGAGCCCCATGAGAACGCCTTTTTAGGTGTAGATTTTAATTTGGTCCAACCTGTATTAATAATTTCATTGTCAGAGATTAAGGAGATGATTACCCAACAAAAATGGGGAAAAGCCCCACGTCCTGATATGGCACCAGTGGACATATTAAAGAGCAAACTAGACCCTTGAGCACCAATCTTCAATCTTCTATTCAACATAGATTTGGAGTTAGGCACTATCAATTATAGACCTATCGCTCTATTTGATGCGGTTGGAAAGAGTTACGCTAGATGCTGGTATTCCACCTAGATGATTGGGCATGAGGAGAAAAGATCATCAGCCATCTCCAAGCAGTGTTATTTACCTGGCCTAAGTTTGCCTGATCAGAAATTATGCTGCTTTTACTGCAACAAAAATATGTTTCCCTTAAAAAGATGCATTTGTACACAATTTTCATTGATTTGAAAAGCTTGTTTCAAGGGGTCCATGGACCTAAATTGTGGGAAGCATCATTAGATCAGGGTAACCCAGCGCAATGGCTCAAAGCCATTATGAATTTATATACTTAAAATACAGTTGGATTCGTTGTTATAAATCAGGTGATTTATCTGCTCCTATAAACATTTGCACAGGGGTGTGTCAAGGATGTGTCCTCGCCCCACCACTCTTCTGCACATTTGTAAATTGTCTAATCACAAAACTGGAGGGGACAGAATCAGATGCAGCTATTTTGGGCCAGATAAGATCCTGATGCTCCTATGGGCAGACGGCGCTATCCTGATTTCACTAACTACATCTTGCTTAAGAAAGTAAGTGGCTACTCTTTATGAGGGATGCAGTGAAATTAGGCTGACAATACATTTTGATGAAACAAAGTCAATGTTGAGAATTTGAGAATTCTCTGAAAGATAAGATTCATAGAATTCGTGAAATCGACTCATTTAATCGATTATTGGAATATTAAGCACTCCCTTGGATATGAAACCTATCTAGATATGACATGACCTTTTTGTGCACGGTCACTTTAAAGATTTAGGCCTGGAACAGTACCTTTAGCAGTGTTTCAGCATGCTCGGCATCGGACTAACCCCAAAACGTGACCAACCTGCCACATGGGCAGAGAAGATATTGCACAATGAGTCAATTTTACACACATTTAAAAGCACTTTATATAAAACCTATTTTAAACAAGTTCCTTATTCGTTGCCTGAAAGATGTACTTGTATTATGCAGATCCACTAATAGTACACGTGTGGTGTATGGTGTATCAAGAGTTATACACAGAACATGATTGAAGAGGCTGAACTATATAACAGAGAGCTAAATACACTGCGCAGTTACATAGAAGGTCAGTGAATTTTACCTGTTGACCTGATACTAATTCAAATTCTAGAGTCAATCACTTATGTAACAATACAGGCATTATGTTTTCAAGAATGTACATGTCATATTTTTATGAACTTCATCACATGATGTATTTTTTATGTTTTAATGTGATGTATATATTATTGCCGTGTAATAATTGGGTTACCTCGCTTTTATGGGATATTTTCTGAAATGTTTGACCTTGACTACAAATAAAACTTCAAGTTTCAAACACGATCTATCATCCATCTCCTGGTTTGACCAACCACATTATTCATATGCGTTTGCTTTTAACATTATGAGTGTTTAGGGTTTCTCACTATGAGAGCTCTGCTCTACATCATGAATTGTCTTCTTATTTGTATGCTTTTCAGTGTTTGTAAAATTACACATTATCATTGTTTTGCATATTCCTATGCTTCACCTTGTAAAATTCCGAGTATTTATCTTATTTGTATGCTTCTGCTTGTTCGTAAAATTAAACTTCATGAGCGTTGTCAAAAATATAGCTTGCCAAATTTGGCAAGCTACTAAAGTTGAAAGATCGATAGAGCATGCCAAATTTGGTAAGAATCCTTGCACTTGATTTAAAGTTATTTTGGGCCTCATCACGAGTTGGGCGGCAGCCCTTAGAAATGTGGCCGTAATGCTATAACTCCTGCATTTAAGGGTTGGCCAAATCATGATTTGGGCGAGTGGGACTTTTACCTCCAGCACTTTGCGGGAATTAAAATGTCCCATTTCTGCCTGTTTTCTGCACTATTTGCGCAGAGCTTATTGCGCTGGCGCTTATAGCGCCACCCCAAGCCCATTGGGGCCAATGGACCCAATGGGGAGTGGGGATTTACCGAATTACCACTACTCGCAATCTGACGAAATAGCGATGGACCGAGCAGCGGTAACACTACTTGCGGTGGCAGGATCCCTAGAACTGTCTATAGGGAAATGGAAAGTTTAGAACCTGAATTTTTAAAATTGTCTGCTTCAGTTTTTCAGATGTTTGGCAAACATATACACTCATTCTGCTTAAAAAATGTGGAAATATCATCAGCCAAATTCGAAGAATTTAGTGGTAAAAAATGGGAATGTATCTATTTTCTGACATGCACAGAATGCTCAGAAAGTGTAGTATTATGAAGTAGACGCAAATGAATTAGTAAAATATGTTAAGTTTAATGTTGCTTACAAGAATAAGAAGATGAAGAAGCAAAACACTCCTAATTGCAGAAGCTAAACAATCCGAGATAGATAGAAATAAATGTAGATAGATAGATAGATAGATAGATAGATAGATAGATAGATAGATAGATAGACACAGTTATAGACAAAGTGTACTAATACTAAAACGCAGAAGCATATGAAAAAGGAAAAACACTTGTACTTTGGAATATTATAAAAGAGTTGAAGCATATGTCCAATCAAAACACTGATAATTTCGAATTTTACGCAAAATAATTGTAATTTCTTATATTACTAACAAGCAAGAGCATATGAGAAGCAAGGCAGTTGTAATGTGGAATATTATGAACAAGCAGAAGCACACAAGTAAGACAGACAGGCCCAAACATAAAAAGATAGATAGATAGATAGATAGATAGATAGATAGATAGATAGATAGATAGATAGATAGATAGATAGATAGATAGATAGATAGACCCAAACACGGATAGATACCTAGATAGATGCATAGGTAGATACAGATGCCAAAAGACATATACGCTCAAAGATAGATATGCAAAGCCCTCATCCTTGTCACTGTTCCTCCTTAACCCTGCAAATCTCATCCTTTGTAGTCTTTTTATCCTCACAACTGTCATCCTCATTACAGTCCCCCCTGAGCCCTGCAACATTCATCCTTGTCACAGGCCCTCATTAAACTGGCATCCCGGATACTTATCACAGTCCCTCATTATCAAAACATGTGTCATCCTCATCACAGCCCCTCTTTACCACCACATCACTCATCCTTGTCACAGTGCATCATTACCACTGCTATGTTATTTTATGTCAATGAAGCTTGTAAAGCGCAGCGTTCACCCAAAGGTATCTTGGCGCTAGAGAGGAGAAAGACTGCCATTTTGCCAGGCTGAGACGGCCAGGAGCCTAGAACAGAAAGGTGTTGAGTGCTCTCCTAAACTGTAAGTGATTGGATACGTTTTTAACTGTCCCAGGCAGGTCGTTCCATATTTGAGCGGCAACGACCGAAAAGGCACGTCCTCCAATGCATGATCTGTGAAACCTTGGAACAACCAAAAGGCCAGCGGCAGCAGAGCGAAGATGGCGGGCAGGGAAGTAACGAGTACATTTAGATTGAAGGTACTCGGCCCCCTGCCAATGCAGTGCCCTGTGAACAATGCTCATGGCCTTAAATCTAATCTGCTGCATTACGGGGAGCCAATGGGGGGTGCGCAGCACAGGGGAGACACTTGTGAGCCCCAAATGGGAACCCTGTGGCCACCTGGGCGGCTAGATTCTGAAGACGTTGTAGTCGCTGGATAGTACCCTGGGCTGATCCAGATAGAGAGCATTACAATAATCAAGTCTGTTCAGCACCAAGGCAGCCACCACATGCGGGTGGAGAGGTACTTATGAAGGCATGACGACACCTCAGTCCGATCAAGATCTAAGTGTATCAGGATCTGGGTGTCGTCGGCATAGGAATAGTACCTGACGCAGAGGGAGCGAATGAGACAGATCAACGGCCAGATATAAATATTGAAAAGAATGGGGGACAAGGCAGATCCCTGCGGAACACCACAGGAAAGGTGGCAGGGGCCTGAGAAAAAAGAAGCAAGATAGAGAACCTGAGTGCGATCGGCCAGGAAAGAAGAGAACCAGCATAGTACATGGCCCGAGATGCCAATTTGAGACAGGCGAGTGAGCAAGGTGGGGTGGTCTACGGTATCAAATGCTGCTGACAGGTCTAGTAGAATCAGAGAGCCCACCCCACCTGCATCAACCAGTCTAACCATGTAATCAAGACTGAAACCAATACGCTTTCGGTACCTCTCCCAGGCCTAAAGCCATACTGGGCCGAGCAAAGTAGTTTGGAGGATTCCACAAAGGAAGATAGAAGAGGAGAGACAAGAGATTCCAACAGTTTCATAGAAAAAAGTAATAAAGAAATAGGCCAGAAATTTGAGAGAAGAGATGGGTCCAAGGAAGGTTTTTTCAGGAGGGGTATGACCATAGCAATCTTCAGTTCAGCCGGTATAGCCCCCGACTGGCATGGGACATTTACGGCCAAAGTAAGTTTGAGGAGAAGATCACGAGAGATATCCTTCATAATGGCCAAGACAACTACATGACTGGGAGAGCCTGATTTAATATGTTGCATCACTGAGTATACCGTCTCCTCATAAAAAGACGGGAACGACGACCATTCTTCCACAGTAGATAAATTACACAGGCCAGGATTAAGCCTTTCAGGCGAGAGTGAAGAGGCAGAAACCTGAATATTGTTACAAATTGTCTTTATTGTAGAGATAAAATATTGAGATATAGCCTCACAGCAGGCCTAAAATGGACTGAGCATGGGCGAGAGATTGTCTGACTGAGATAAGGACTTCACTACAGGGCTTTAGGTTGACATAGAGCAGCCTCAATTTTCTGAGCAAAGTATAGTTTCCTGGCTGCTGTTATAGCCAGAAAATAAGCAGCAGAACATGCTCTATACTCATCTTTAGAGTTGCAGTCATAAGCTTTGCGCCATTTGCGCTCTGATTGTTTAAACTCAAGACGGCAGCTCTGAAATGTGCCGTAAACCAGGGAGCAGAAGAAAGTCGGCGTGGTTGAATAAGCCGTTGAGGAACAATGACATCTGTGGCTTCAAGGAGCAGATTAGACCACTGGATCCCTCATCCTTGTCACAGTCCCTCATCACTCACACAGATCCCATGCTTGTCATAATCACTCATTACCAGTGCATTCCTCATCTTTGTCACACTCCTCATTACCCTTACCCCAGCATCCCTCATCTCCATTACAGTGCCTTGATACCCAAGGCATCCCTCACCCATGTCAATGTTCCTCATTACCCATACTCTGGCATTCCTCATCCTCATGACAATCTCTCATTACCCTTACACCAGCACTGCCCTGTCCGGACTAGAAGGTGGTTTTTGCAGACTAGGACACCAACCCCTTCCTTCTTACTTGACTGTCAATCTACCAGATGAATGCCACATCCCAGAGATCCACTGCCTGGGGTAAAGGGGTGCCGGGGTGGGGGGAACAAAAGGGAAGTTCAGGAGGAGGAAGCTCTTCACAGGAACCCTTCTAAGAGTAGGTGGATTGGCTCAAAGCTTGGAAGAATATGTTATATCAAGCAGGCATGGCCACCACAGAGATACACCCAGGCATGGCCACCACAGAGATACACCCATCCTCAGAAGTGACCATCAGTCCGAAGAAGATGGTCCCAGTAAATCTTAACCCTGTGAAGAAAGAGGACTTGGGGGACCATGTACATTAGTTTGTGCTGTATTTAATGACAAGCACAGAAGAGCTCTGTGGTTTGTCCATCAAATTGAGATAGCATCAGGGAAGGTGGTGCTGTACGACCTTATCACCTACCAGATATCTGCTGCCAGGCGGTCCATGAAGAAGTACAACAATTGTTGGACCTGGGTCTAAATGAAGCATCACGGACGCACTGGTTATCTTGCAACATGCTGGTAGGAAAACCGGGTGGATTCTGTCAATTCTGTGTCGACTTTGGAAAGCTTCATGAAATTGCAAGATTCGACACCTTCCCAATGCCCTGAAATAGGCGAAATAGTTAAAATGATTGGGCTAGCGAAATTCATCTCTACATTGCACCAAAACTTATGGACATTTGCCCTCATTACAAGTTTCCTGGTGCAGGAATAACGATGGTAATTGTGCTGGTAATTCCAGCACTGGCACTTTTAGCGATATGACAGGTTATTTATAACATGCTTAATACCCAGAGGTTTCTAGGGGCAGCCCCGGGGACCGAACCTGTGTTGCTCTGTGTCGTCTCGGTTCCAAGGTGAGCACGTTACCTCTGAGCTATCCTTCCGAGTGCACCAGGAAACTACAAGTTTGCCAGTGGGGGTTCACTTATATACTTCCAGTAAACAGCCGTAGGTAAATCATGCCCCCACCGGCAAATAAATGCCAGTATTTCTGGCACCGGAATTACCAGTGCAGGAACTACTGGCACTCCCCTCCATGGATTCCTGTCAGACTACATGGAATGGGGATTTATCAGCATTTCCGCCACTTGTAACATCCTGGTAATACCGGGATATCAGGTGGCGGAAACGGTAGGCGAGTTTGCCAGTATCCCAGAGTTACCAGCGAGATGCCGGAAAATTCATAATGAGCGCCATTGTCAGATTCTTCTTGCACCAATTGATCGGGAAAGACAGTCTTCTCAACTCTTTTGGGCATGTTCCAGTTCACAGTCCTATCGTTCGGGCTTCACAGTGCTCCCACTACCTTCAAATAAGTGATGGGTTCTATTGTGCACATCAATCAAGCATAAGCTGGCACATATTACATGACATTGTCATCTACAGCCAGTCCTGGTCTAATCACAGAAGCCACATGTTGCGGTCACTGTGAGGAACTTGAGGGCATCCTCACTTCTACTCGCCCCAGATCATTCTCTTAGGTGGCCAGGGAAAGGCCATCACTCTTGGATCGCAACACTGGTGTATGCGAGGGAGGATCACCTGGGTGGAGTGACCTTGGGGAGTGGGGAGAGGATGTCTTTGGGTGAGACATGGTATCCCTCTTTTCCTTGTCAGAATAAACCCTCCCCCCTGCCTTTGTAGGTTTTGTCAGTCATTCCCTCTGTTTTACTCACAAATATCCCACAAAAGTTTTCCTTTAAGACTGGGACGAGGAGGAGGCGACTCATTCACACCACTTTGGTACTGGGACAAGGAAGAGAACTGTAGAGGAGTACCAGTACAGCAGTGAGGCATGTCTGGTTAATAGGCTTAGTTGGGGTCAGGCAATTGAACGCAAGGACTTGCACCTGCAACCATTTAGTAGGACACAGGTGAATTAAAGGATGGACTGCCAGCAGTTCGGATGGAGAAACCTGCTTGGAGGAGAGGATGCGGCAGAGAGATGTGGAGTAGGCTGGAGAGGGGCTGGCAGGGAGAACGCGGTGTGCGGCAGGAGGGTGAAGGAGACGCTGGGGCCCAAGTGGGCTGTGAGAGGGTCGAGTCACCTGCAGTACCCCTGCTCTTGTGTCCACAGCCAGAGCTGTGGGACACTGAAGGCTCCCAAGCACTGCAGGCTGCCTGTAGATTCCGCAAAGGAAGAACGGAGCTGCACGCCAGAACCAGTGAGGTTTGAAGAAAGCAGGCACTGCTCGCCGAGCTCCCAAATCCGCGAAGTGGAGCAAAAGGAAGCAGGAAAGAAAACAGAAGACGCCCAGAGGAGCGACCGCATAATGGTGAGTGGAAAACAGGGAACACTCAGACCGGGGGCGCTGCAGGGGCTGCAAGCAGGATAGGTTAATGCTGAACAACATGAAACCTATGAGAGAAGGTTTTGGAACCCAAAGTGATTGTTCTTGAATAACAAACAAGCTGCCAAGTGTTGGGAACACTTTTAAGAGTGTCACAAGTACTATTCAATACCGAGCTGAAGGAAAGATGTAATAAGCATATGAATACTTATGAAAAAAGTGAAATGCATATGAAAACCTATGAGCAAACCCCCCCTTCCTTCTCTCACATTTTCTGTAACAATGGTTTCAGCAATTTTGTGGCATTAATGCCACAAAAATTCCCCTCCACCCACAAAAATTTCCCAAATCCGAAAAATAGACTGAACAATTCAAATAGACATATGATATACAAGTCTAAAGGGTGTGGTCTCTAATCTATAAAAGTTCAAACCCATATATTTAAAGAAACTGACTGGAAGAATTGGATAGAAAGAATAATTGAAAACAACAAAAAGGAGAATAGAATAGACTGCTTTTCTTTGGACTCCTTTGGGATTGCTGGGAGACCACTGTTGGAGTGGCTTGTATGAGTTGAACCCCAGGCCTTCCTCCATGGAAAAGGAAGCAGGCGGGCCCAATACACAAGGAGAGAAACCAGGCAGGGGAGGGAAGATGGCCCATTCTGCTGACTGATGCCCACTTGTAGAGGGGGAGAATTCAGATTTTCCATACATACGTTACAGAAAGTCATAACTCTATTAAAGATACAGAGGCAAAGAATTATGCTCTTCTCTTAACTTTACTATTCGAGCAGTATCATCAAAACAATAACAATAACATACAAATGCGAAAACTACAATCCCTATAAGTTTAGAGTATTTTGTAGTTTGTGATGTTATTGGGTCTTTCCAACAGGTGACCTTAAACCACCAATAGTCACTGTCCATCACTATAAATCCTGTCCACCATTTTACGTAATCCTCTTTCTTTGTCTGATCCTTTCCGAACTGTAGCATCCCAACCGGTCCACGCTGCAGAACTGTTCTCTTAAAACAACTTCATGATCCTGTTGTTTTATTATCCGCCATAGAACCTGAAACGCAAACCATATTTCAGTCTTCTGGCCCAAGGGTGGGTAATCGACATGAGCAAGAACATCTGAAGATCCACTTTTAGTAAAAATATCGTCATAACATCATTATGCTCATATTAAAACATCTCCCTAACAATACATGACATTGATTACTGGGTGGGATAATCCTTTGTTTCAGTGTCTTTAAAAGAATTATGACTTTCTGTAACGTAGGTATGTTAAATCTGAATTCTATGTCAAGACACAGAGGTTCGGATTATGCTTGTTCAAAACTTACTTACCAGCAACGTTACAACTTTTTCCACTGGCTTAAAATATAAAGTTTTAAAAGTCGATTAATTTCGACCAGTCTGCTGCCTTCATAATGTCTTCCAGTCTGGCCCCTGCCTGAAAAGCCTTAGAAGCCATTGCTCCACTCACTGAGAGTGCTGCATATCAGTCTGTATCTACTCCTGCTTGGGCCATAACCCACCGGATCCAGCTAGCCAGTTTAGCTGACGCCACTGCCCGATAGGTTTCCTTATGGCTACGAATAACTGAGTCACCCATGGGAATCGCAAATCCCTAGTCATGGTCTCGTAAACTGAAATGCATCTCACTGGGCATAGCTTGGGTTGATCTGGGAATGCTTCATATGATATTGATCTCAACCACGTTTTCATCCTTTTCATGATATCGAATGTCATTCCCTGTGTAGATAAGGTTTTCCTATTGATCTCTAGCGCCCTGATGTCAGCTACCCTCTTAATAGAAGCATAGCAAATTTGGCTGATAACGCCTTCCTTGTCAGCTCATCGTTACCGGAACATGATGTGAACATTCGTAAGACTTTATCCATATCCCATACCTGATCGCATTTCTGTCTCAGAGGTCTGATTATTCTAACCCCTTTCAAAAGTGAGGATTTTCACCCACTGGTATCTCTTCTATTCTCGGCTGTCCCGCTGAAATAGCTGAATGAGCTGTGTTGATCGTCCTATATGCTTTGCCCATAGCTGCTAACAGACAGAAAATTGGCTACTTGTACCACATCTGTTCCAGTGGAATGCACTTTCCTTTTCCCACACCAATTGTGCCATCCTGACCAAGTTGTTTCCGTAAAGTGCCTGGCATTCTTGTAACGTTGCATCCTCTGACGTCGCTCCTGTGGTGTTGTGCATTCCATATTCTAATTAGTCACTTCAATTATTTTTCTAGGACGAGGTGCCCTGCTAACAGGCTATTCAATTTTTTCTCTCTTGTAAATTGCCTGAATCCAGCACATCCCTGTTTCACCCTTCTGAAATGATGGGCGTTTCATGGGAATACATGATGATGTTAAGGACAGATCTCAAAATACACACCTCTGATTTCACTGGCAACAATCAGTGTATGTTCCATCGCCTTCTTTCCATACCCTAACGACTCAAGGTTCTTTCCTCTAATGTGCTTGCGCATTTGTGTGGCACGAGAAAACGAGTGGTTTGCGCAGAGAGCACACGACTTGAGGGAAGTGTTGGAGCACTGCTCCGGAGATCGTTCAACTTTGTAAAGAAATAAAATACACATTGCACACATCCATAAGAGACCAAGAGTATTTTTTTAGCAGAATAGCAGAACACTAGCGAAAAAGGTGAGATTGCTCATGCTTTGCAACCCGTTTTCAGCCCCTTACACTGAAAGTATTTACATTTTACCTCAAAAGAGCCACTTTGCAAATGCTTTTTCTACTTCGAGAGATCATGCATGTCACAACAGCTCTGCCACTTTTCCGGCAGGCCCAGGCAAACCAACCATATGTGGGGGAAAAAATGTAAACATAAACGTTGATATCATGGCTAGCGCAGCACTCTTAACAGCAAGAAAAAAAGACATATTATTCAATAAGCTAGGAGTAGATGGTCACAGAGGTTTCGAAAGCCTGCCCCAGGTCCTGGCCCAAGGAAATATTGACAACCAAGATATGTTTACTGAAGCTATGGGGATGGATAGGAGATTTGGATCTAGTAACAAAGACATGATGCAAAGTCACACATTCAATGAAAGAACTCAACAAGCCTCAAAAACAATCCTGTGATCGCTTAATAGAAGCAGTGTCAGTGTACGAGTATACCCAATCTACTAACACCAGGATACGTAACATGCTCATAGTTAGATAAATGGCAAAGGGAAACGTGTTCCCCAGCATGCATGCCCAATGGACCATGCAAGGCTGGGGATGTTTTGCTTCCCCGTCCTTGCATGGCCCATTGGGGATGCAGGATGTGAAACTGTACCTCTGAATGAGTGCAAGCGGTGTTCCTCTGTCTCTATGCACATTACGGCGGTCTGGGGGTGCTGCTTCTGATGTACTCCAGCTTCTCTGCACAATTGGAAGAACCAGGAAGTGGTCTATGATTTTGTGGAGGCCCTGACTGAGAGAAGCAGAGTCCGGAATGGGGCTTAATGTAAGATTAACGTAAATGTGTATATTATGTGTTTAGGTATGCAAGTGTGAATGAGTGAGTGTATGGTGCTCGTATGAAAGAGCGAGTGAATGCCATTTGTGAATGAGCGAGTGAATGCTGTGTGTGAATGAGCAAGTGAAAGCTGTGTGATTGTGCCTGGGTGCTGATTTTAGCTGGGGTGAGGGTGTACTACTGCATGGCATGTTTTACTGGGCCTCTATGATAAAGCAATCATGGTAAGTGTTATTAAATAGCTAAACTGCATATTTTGGTGCAACCAGTCTAGCTATAATGTCTTACTGTGGCATTGCATTTTTACTGGGCATCTATAATAAAGCAAGCATAAGTGTTATTGCATGGCTAGACTGACATATTTTGGTGCAGCAAATGCAACTATAATTTCTTACTGTGACATGCCATTTTTTTCTGGGCATACATGATAAAAAACATGCTAATTGCTATTAGGTGGGTGGACTGGCATTTTTGGGATTTTTGGTGCAGCTAGTCTAGCTATCATTTCTTACTGTTGAATGGCTTTTTTTACTGGACATCTATGATAAAGGAAACATGGTAAGTGTTATGTTGATATACTGCAATATTTTGGTGCAGCCAGTTTGGACATGTTTTATTATTGTGGCTTGGCAAATCCAACAGGAGTATGTTCTTACATGAGGATACTGGCATATATTGGCAGAGCCAGCAGGGACATGTTTTCTTATAGTATCATTACTGGCATTATGTGTAAAGCAAACCTGAGCATGTTCTTATATGGCAATACTGACACAAATGGTGGAACCAGCATGGAAATGTAGTGGCACAGTCTTTATTTTTAGTAGTATTTGTTATTTATTGTTTTAGTTGATTATCAACCTTTTCAATATATCATAGTCAATTACATTTACATTCATGAACATGATCATGCAGTATTTTTCATAATATAATCTTTCTTGCAGTTAGATGTTGTAGAGATTGATTATGCATTTGAGTAGAGCTTACGAGTCAACAATGATGGTTAATACTGCATGGCATCATCCATAAATACTGTACTATTACTAAGATATATCAGAGGAGCGTATTTGACCAACATGATTTGTTAAAATTATCATTGGTTAGGTGGCTAAGCGTTCTATTGGAAATGTATCTTCAAAAGGAAGAAAAAAAAAGACAAAAGCATGCAATAGTTCACATAGCATAAGAGACAATAGATTGCAATATATTCAATAATTTTCCAAGTCTAAGTGTTGTCCCAAGCAGTCTAGAAACAATCAACAGAGACAATGCATTTCAGCTGCCCACACAGAGAATATTACAGTATTTTCTTCGATCTTAATTATGAGATCTAGACTAAGTAAAAACTGTACAGTAGCAATATTCATTGCAACAATCATGGTATTAAATATATATGTCCACAGTTTTTCCTGCGCCATTAATCTGAATTCTTGTAGATACCTATAGTAGTAGTTCTTTCTCTGTGGCGCTAAAGCTATACACTCTGTTAGGAGATGTCGTATAGTTTCTTGTTGTTGTATTATCCTACTTGTGAGACATGCAGCTGCATCGTGATCATATTTGGCCGTGGATAATCTTGTTGGCCAAAGATTAAGTCTCATTCTCATCAGAGCTTGTGTATACTTTATGTTTGGAAATATTTCTAGGTATGCTCGAATTACGCCAAGGGATTTAATGAAAAAAGCTCCAGCTTTAAATGAAGAGTATGTATTACATTTTTGCCATGTTATAGCCCAATCCCAATACCAGAGCTTTTTCTTAGCCTTATCAGGGTTTGAGAAAAGTCATTCTAACGAAATATCTGCTTCATGAAGTATACGCTTGCAATCCTCGTCCCATGATTTAATAGGAGAACTTGTGTGGGATAGAACTAGTGCGAACATTGTTGCTAATAAGGTCTGATCTTCTAGTTTTGATAGTAATATTTTTCTATAAACTGCAAGCATTTGCCAAGCAACCATGGATGCAAGTGAATTCAGGCCCAATTCAAATCGAATAATTGCCATTGGTGTGGACGATGGTAAATTCAGAATTTGTTTCCAATATATGCCCTCAAGAAGTAACCAATTTAGAGGATTTGTCAGCAGTTTTGTCTGGGCTCCATATATAACGTTCGGAATGACTTTTTGCTTATAATAGATTCTTGATGGCATGTAAGAGAATTTATCGTATTTATTCTGAATAGCCCGACCTTGAGCAGTTAGAGCTTGCATTCTTGACCTCAATTCTAGTTTATATGGGAGGTCTGAAATATTGTCATGCCTGCGAGGGGTCTCCCCGGTCACGTCCCGTCACCCAGTCACATGACCACCCTCGTCCATTTACCTTTCTCCCGGGGCTCACGCAGGCAACCCAGTTTGGCTCGCGCGCTGGCAAGGCAATCACCACATGCCTGTCAGTCGCGCTTACGGCTGTTTCTCCATTGGCAGTTGCCATGGAGATTAGGCAGCCGCTCGAGCGGTAGCACACGCTCTCGCACCGTTGTGGCCCGGTCACGTGACTTGATTACGCGATCACGTGACCCTGATTTACGGTCACGTGACTCCGTTCAGTGTCACGTGACCAGGAAGTAATGATATTTAAACGGTGCAGTGCCTATACACCACGCTTCACAGCTGTATTCCTCGGAGACTCTGTCTGGCTGATTTACCCGTGCTACTTACCCGGCTTCCTCGAATCCTGCTCTTGTTTTTTGGACTCCTTGTGGATCACGTTTGGCTACGGCGACATTGGCTCTTCTATTCATCACGGCTCCTGACCTCGGACTGAATCACGGACTTCCTCTGCTCTTTGTTTTCCCATTGATACGGACAGCTCTCTCTGGCTACAGACCCAATTTTGATCAACGGATACCTCTTGGCTTTCCCGGATTGCCTCTCTGCACTAACTGGTCACACTCCCCCTGGTGGCCATCATCGGACTAATTGAGGCCCTTCCTCCAATACTACTCTCTCCAGGTGGAGACGAATACTTTTGGGTCCAGAAGGGGTTCCTTGTCTACGTGAGTCCCGGAACCATTCTCCTCTTAGGTTCAACATCCATTACATCAAAGTCCCCGGTAAGGCTTGAACTCTTCTCTGTTAATATACATGTAGTACCTGCCTGCTTGAATTATAACCATTGCCTTTTTTCACAGCTGCCTTGGGGTTCCTAGCACTTCGGTTCCGGCGTTGGATTCTTTCTCCACCTGTGGCCTCAAAGGTTGCACAGGGAGTGATAAGTGATTCTCCCTGTGCGGCACTTGGGGACGGAGGTCTCCTATATCTTCACGACTCTCAACACTTAACAAATATGAGTATTTAAATGTATACCTAAGTATTTATAATATTGGACTTGAGTTAATGAATTTTGACCAAGCTTCCAGTTGAATTGTGTTTTTTTCTGTCTCGTATTATGAGTTAATATCATCGTCATTGATTTTTCTGTATTGATAGTAAAATGGTTGCTTGCAGCATACATGACTAGGGCTGCTAGTTTTCTATGGAGACCAATTGGAGTCCTGTCAAGGATCACCAAATCGTCTGCATAGAGAAGATACAAAATGTGTTTGAGCCCTAATTTTGGTGAGAAGGTTCGTGCAGCATCAAATGCATTACCAATATCATGGATGAAAAAATGTAAAAGAATTGATGCAAATATACATCCTTGTTTTAGGCCTGTATTTGTTCACATTTTTTCAGATTAAAGACCATTTTGTGTGATTTTTACTCTCAGGGATGTGTCTGTGTAAAATTGTTTGATAAAATATAGGCCATCCACTAATTTGCAGTTTATTCCAGAGCATATTTCTTGGAATGGAATCAAATACATGTTTAAAAATTGCTTGTTTTTTTATTGCAGCAAGAATCAGCAAATTTAGAAATGTGCATACATTCTTAAATAAAACCTGATGAGGATCTAAAAGGTTATTATTATGAAGCCAATTTGTAAGATCCTTTAAAACTATATGCGCAAAGATCTTGCCTGGAATATCTAGGAGCACGATTGGCCTATAGTTACTAGAATCTTGTTGATTTCCTTTTTTAAAAATGGGAATATGTATTGCTTGTTTCCAAGAGTCAGGAATTTGAGCTGTCTGTAATATTTGCATGAAAATTAACCTCAACATGTTTGCCCATTTCTGCGGGTTTTGCTTTAAGGGTTGCATTAGATAGTGAATCAGGCCCAAGGGCTCAAGATGATCTAAGCTTTTGATTAACATCAAAATATCTATTTAATCAAAAATGTATTGTTGACAGTCCAGAATAGAGTGTACTAAAGGCTATATCATCACTAGAATTAAGAAGTATAGTGAAGTGCTCAAGCCAGATTTGGTTACTAATAGGGTTTATTAGTGAGGTATTCGATGCAGACCCGTCTTGTGAATTTAAGAGTTTCCAAATTTGGCTAGAAGATTTGGTAGTCATGGCTTTAAGCATGGCTTCTGCATTATTTTGGTGTAATTTAGCTGTAACTTGTTTTATTTGATTATTATAATTTGTTTGGAGTCTTTGGGGGTCATTATGAGTCGGGCGGTAGGGGATACCGGGCACCGTTAAGGAGACTGGTGCGGGTAATCCCCTACCGCCCGATTCCGAGGTCTCCCAACGGGAGCCACAAGGGACGTGTGGTCAGACCACACGTCCCTTATGGTCGCGTTAGGGGACTAGGCCGCTAATTACGGGCCTGCCATTAGCAGGCCCGTAAATAGTGCCTTCCCCATTCCCATTGAGCCCTATGGGAGCTCAAATGGGAATGGGGAATGGCTTGCTCAATGAGGACTTACCAGTCCCACCAGGGTCGGACTACACCGGTAAGTCCCCATTGAACAACACCGGTGCCGGACCCCTTATTGGTGGCAGTCATGGTGCAAATAGCACCATGGCTACCACCAATCTCAGAATGAGGCCCTTTGTCTTTCTTCTTGTGCTCTACAAGGGGACAGCTTTCCCAGTTCTCGTCTATACTTTGATCTTAACTGTCGAGTTTACAGATTATCTTTATGAGTATGAGTAAATACTGGTCGAGTATGTGTCGAACTCGCTTCACTAATTAAGCACATATGGTGAATATATGAAGAATTAGTGTCAGAGATGTCAACGCTTGAGTTGGATAATGCTGTAATTAGGACATCTAAGTTGCGATGCGACCATATAATACGATTTCTACCCGAGTTTACATTCAACGAGATATGATTTATAGATTGTGCCGGTGTTTCATGAGGATACCATAGCGTGATTAAGATGTTATGATCACTTGCTATATTTGGAGCAATTTCAAAATGTTGGATGCGATTGAGTACATGTGTAGATATACAAGTATAGTCTATGGTAGATGACGTCAAGCCATTTGACCACGTGTAAGCTGAAGGAACATCACCCATCAAGCTCCCATTGAGCATGGAGAGGTAGCGAGCTTCATGAGCATGATCCATTTGTCCGCTCTAGTTGAATTTGCTTTCTTATTGATGTTTAAGCAGTTAGTGTTTAGATCACATGTTATAATAATTGCCTTTATTGTTATGTCCTCTGCAATTAGATCTAACATTGTTTCTACATGAGTAAGGAATGTGTCTTCATTAATCATTTTGGGTTCCACTATAAATTAAAAATAGCTGCAGATGGATAAAGCGGGTGATAAGAATTAGTTGAGGAGAGCTTAGCTAGTTGAATGCCAAGGGGGCCGGGGAGGCCCAAGATTGCAGGTGTATGTTTGATTGTATTCTAACTGCAATCAGTTGTGCAGCACTTGGCCGACCATGTGCAGATTTTTTTGCTGGAAACTTGAGTTATTTGAAAGTCCGGCCAAATAGGCTCGCTTGTCATCCACGTATCCTGGAGAGCAATTATATCATGTTTAGCTAAGATTCCTGCTTGGTTTGTTAACAAGTGCTTAAAACCTCTTGTGTCGCATGTAACTAAGGAGCACTGATGAAATTCTACTAGATTGTTAGTCTACTGAGTGTGGTCAGATTTTGGTTGCAATGCTTTAGATAACCAGGTCCATTTAGAGGTAGGAGGTGAGATTGTCTTGGTTGTACCTGGAGGTTTTACATTATGGGAGGTGGAGGTGCAGGGGCACGAACACTGTGCGGGTGCTTGTTCCAGGGGCATTGACTTTTTGGGCTCAATTTTATCTTGCTCTGGATTTGGTTTTAGTTGCATGAGAGATCCATAAGAATGCAATTTAGATCTCATGTTCCAGATGGTATTTTTCACAATGTTTGAAGCAATGTCTAACAATACAACATCTTTATTTGGAGAGTCAATATAGCTAATTCCTTTGATATCGTTTGACTCTTATCGCTTCTAATTCAGGGATTAGACGAAACACTGTTAAAAGAGTAGATCTGTCCGGGAACAGATCTTTTGATGTTCTGTCTAACACAAGTCAGAACCAGAGTGTCATTGTTTTGTGGAGTTACTAGACTTGTATCTACAATAGGAGAGACTACATTCGAGTATAGCTGGTTTGAGGTGGTCGTAGTGGTATGGAGCAAAAATGAGGTTTTTGATCATTTGAATCTGGATCGACAGGTATGATAGCACTGGTTGCTTCTGAGGTGATAAGATTGTCCCTTTTTGTGCTAGAGTTTTAAAGCTTGGGTAATTTATGTCTAGGTTAACACATATTACTTGTCTATTGTTCACCGACTTATTTTTTGCACAATGAAAACTCTGATGTATGCTCTCTGTGTAAGAGAGAGTGGTGAGTTTGGATATACAGATACATTCAACAGTTCTTCGTCAGTTAAGCCAGCATTCTCTAACACAGCAGCAGGTACTTGAATTACATTGTGCAGGAATGAGGATTGAAAAGATCTTAGAGGGAGATATCAACTTCTTCCCTCTCAATGACAGAATTCCAAGAGGGAGGTCTAAGTGGTAGTACAGAACTTGCCTGTTTAATAACTGGGGGACGCCGCCTGGTATTTACCGCGAAGAATAATCAGGTACAATGGTGGGAAGCAAAAAGTTGAAAGCAACTTGGACACACAAGTAAACCTGTGAATAAAGATCTGCCGACTCTGCAGACAGACAGCAGACAGTACACTCAGCGTGCACTCACGGATAGATAGAATGACCGTGGCTTGCCTATAAACATAAAATTAAGAGTTTTAGGGGCGTAGAATATCTATACAGCATTTATAATTGTCCTTTCAAGAAGTTCAGTTGATATACCGATGCAGTGGAGGTTGTAGTTCTTCAAATTTCCAAGTGTGATCAAATTGTCGGGTAACTGGAATCAGCCAGCTTCTCTGGCAGACAGCAGACAGTACACTCAGGGTTCACTCACGGTTGCGCGCATGCGTTGCGCACGCGTGACCCTTTTTGTAGATAGAATGGGCATGGCTTGCCTATAAACATAAAATTATGAGTTTTAGGGGCGTAGAATATCTATACAGCATTTATAATTGTCCTTTCAACAAGTTCAGTTGATATACTGATGCTGTGGAGGTTGGAGTGCTTGTAGTTTTTCAAATTTCCAAGTGTGATGAAATCGTCGGGTAACTGGAATCAGGCAGCCTCTCTGGCAAACAGCAGACAGTACAGTCAGGGTGCACTTAAGGTTGCGAGCGTGGGTTGCGCACGTGTGACCCTTTTTGTAGATAGAATGGGCGTGGCTTGCCGATGCTGTGGAGGTTGTAGTTCTTCAAATTTCCAAGTGTGATGAAATCGTCGGGTAACTGGAATCTGTAATGCATCAGCCATGGAAGATATGGAGCTGATGGAGACACACCTAAGATGGAGTAAGAAGTGCCATTCAGCGGTCTATGCTTCAGTTCCAAGATGGCCACTGTTAAGACGGATTTCTGAACTCTGTCCTGGTGGCGCAGAAGTTCAGAAGGCCAAGCTAATTACTTGGAACAGGGTAACCTCTTGACAAGCCAGACCAATCAGGGTAGCGATCGCGGCGGTCAAGACTAGGTCTCAAGAGGGGTGAGGGTGACTGAAAGCCCGCAATGAGCACACAAAGCAAGGACACTTACAAACTACTCCAAACAGGTGTTATATTAAAAATATATACACATTTATTCCAAGGCCTTTAAAACAATGACCGTAGCGAGAAATCACAATACAACTCTAGTAAACCAACACATACCATACCAATACAATATATATACAAATACAAACAAGTCTCAAGCGTTAGATGCACGAAATGTGTAATCCACCTAAAAGGGAAGAAAAACAGGCAGTGCGAAATAATGCTTAGACCCAGTCCGCCTTCAGAGACACCTAACTAAAAGGAAGTCCGAGCCCTACGAAGAGTGGAGCCTTGTGCTCAAAAGTACCTGCACACTCTGGTGCCAACGGGCAAAAGGGGAGTCTCTTCGAGGGAAATCAGGCAGTTCAGTTTAGTGCACTGTGGGAAATAACCTTCAGGAGACAGGCAGGTGCTGAAAATTATATTTATTCCAACTGGATAAAGGGTCCTTAACAAATCAAAACATAATGCCCTCTGGTTCACTTCACCAGTGTTTGATCCCTTCAGAATATGGTGAGGCAGTCCTCAAGCTTATTCTATATCGTGGTGTCTGGAAAGGCCCACCACTCTGGTCTTCGTTCCTCCTCTTCGTCCCTTCCCTGAAAAATGAGAGAACCTCGTCAGTTTCTTTTGGCTGGCTTTTATGGGCTACCTTAGCATCAAGCCCCCACCAATCGCCATCAGCCCTGACCAGCCAACAACCTATTGGCTGCTGCCGTGTTGACCCGCCTCCCATAAAGGCTGCCGTGCCTGCATGATCCCATCCAGTCCGCGGGGAACTGCTGAGGCAATCACGTGACCCAAAACATGGTCGCGTTGGGTATGGGTGGGCCCTGGCTCCAGGCGTCTTCCAGCCGCGATCCGCGGCACGCTGAAGGGCTGGTCGCCCCCCTCCTTGTCAGGGAGGGTCTCCGCTCCCCTCCCGTCCCTGGGTCTGGGATCTCCAACGGGCGAATGTGGCAGCGACGCGCCGCGTCCCCGAGCAACGGCCCGCCCTCCGGCAGGTAAGTGCAGCAGTGACACGCCGCGTCACTGAGCATCGCTCGGGCTTCCCCGCTGCCGGCGCAGGCGACCGCCGCGAGAGGAGCAGCCGGTCCGCTGCCTCGGCTCTTGGTGCTCCCAATCCCAGGTGCGCCCATCACCCCCTGCGGGTGCCGATGCGCATCCCCACATGCACAAATGAAGAAGAACAGCGTTCCGCGACTCAAGCGCAGCCTCCACCAAAGGCGTGCTGTTTTGACACAGCGTGGAAAAGCTATGGGCTCCTGCAGGAGGGCGACCAGTTCTTAGCTATGCTACTCACCGGTCCCCCATGCAAGCAGACCCAGGCTTCTTCGCGTCCGTTTCAGTCGCTGGCAGGTTCAGAAGAGCAGGGGACGTCTCGTCGTCGTGTTGAGTCTGCAGCAGCAGAGTTGAGTAAAAGACGTCCCAAACGAAGGAACCGGCACAGTTTGTTACCACAGCAGGGCAACGGAGCGGCCGTGTGTATCTGAGCCAAATGTACACTACTCACTTCAGACCTGGGAACGCCAAGTGTACAAATCGTGTGAGAGTGACAAGGACTGAAAATACTACACAACCTGGCGGCGGTTACAGAGCAAGACTCCTGTGTAGGCTGGACAGTCTGCTGGATGGCCCAGAGACGCTTCCGAAGGCTTACTAGCAGGAGATGGTGAAGATGCCAAGAATAGCTGTTCCCGCTATTCCAAGGGTCGAAGTACCAGTACAGGCCTTCTGGTTCGATCAAAGGTGAAAAGGGTTTCACAAGGCGACAGCAGTGCAGAGGAGCAGTCCTTCAGCGGGTCACCAGCGATTCCTCGGTTCAGCCTCTTGGTTGCAGGATACTTGGCTCCTGTATTCCTTCGTTCGTGAGAACTCAGGAGATCGACATGGTAGTGGTGTTTCCAGCCCCCTCTTATCCACGGTTCCCTTCGCGCCAAAACGGAGGGGACCAAATGGGAGATCCGCTCATCAACACTCACACCATACGTGGACCTATCACGGACCACGGTGGTCCCAGGCATTCACACCACCCTAGACTCTCTGGCACCCAGGATGTGTATTGGGACCAGACATCCCAGCCCACATCCTGGAGGCACACACCAGGCATGTAGAAGCCCGCGAAAGCATCCGTGTTTCGCGGGAAAGTACATGCCCAAATAAGGAAGGCCCCGGGTCGGCTCGACCTGGGGAAGGTGAAGGGAGCAAGACGGTCAGCGGACAGGACAAAGCAGCCTCGTGGTCTGGCCATTTTGGGAGCCAGGCCACCATTTTGGGCTAAGCGCGAGAAACGCGCTTAAAACGCCAAAAGGAGCTCAAAACACAAGAAACGATCGCTGCCACCATTCCTGTCCGTGAATCACTTGCACCGATCAGTTACAATCCAAAGAGAGTATCTAGGGCCTGTAGAAGGCTAGAGACCCAAGACAGCAGTAACTTAGCTTACAGTGCCCTCTTGTGTCATGTTGCACGAAAGCCGCAACATGATAAAAGAAACTACGGAAAAAAGCGTTTCCTGGTACTGACTGTCTTAAGGGCATGTCAGTTTCCCCGTAAGAAAGGAGCGAAAGCCCAGAGGAGTGCGGCAGAAGGCTGCACTTCTCTGGCAAAGTCGAGAACAAGGTGAAAAACAACAGCAAAAAGTTTAGGGGTTGCCACATGGAAGGAAAATTACCTACAATTACGAAATCTTTCCTAACAGCCACCGCGACGTATATTCATCACATGCACCAGAGCACTGATGCGTTGTATCATCGTTTTTCTCGCAAGAACTTCCAACGCTAGTTTCCTGTGACTTAACCTACTTTGTACTAACTTTTCTCTTCCTTCCTTATAGCCTGGATTCTGAACTTTCTTTTCACTCTCCAGGTGTTATCTCATTGGGCACATCAGATATGATATGATGGCATTTATAACGCGCCTGTAAACAAATGTTTCTAGGCGCGACTGGACACGGAGGGGGAAACAAGGGAGGACAAAATAACGATCTTACTAGGCCTTGTGTCATTCAGATCGCGCAAGTGCAGGGAAAAGAGAAGGGGAGACGTGCCAGGGGAGGGGAAGGGGAAGGGCAGCTAACTCACAAGTGAAGCAGCGGGTGACTCATAAGTGCAGAGAGAAGGGACTGTGGGGTTGCAGATACAGACCCTTAAGTGCTGGGGAGCCCGGAGGCAGTACGAGGGCACTGGGCATGCAGGAGCCTGGGCTCAAGTTCAGAGGGTGACCAGTGTGCAGAGCAGTCAGGTGCATCAGCAGGGTAGAGGAAGAGTGAAAGCAGAAGCAAAAAGGAAGGTCTTGATTTGCCTCTGGAAACAGAGGTGGTTCTGCTCAAGTTTGATCGAAGCAGGGAGGCTGTTCCAGAGGGAGGAGCCCAGCCGAGGAGATAGATCTGCCCCCAACTCGAGAGTTGGAGGTGGATGATCGGAGAGCTCGAGAAGGAAGATGTTTTGGAAGAGAGCAGTCCCAGGCCCCCTAGAAAGCCTTGTGGACAATGCAGAGGGTCTTGAAGTTGATCCTTGCAGCCACGGGGAGCCAGTGAAGAGGTTTCAGAGCTGGAGAGATACGATCCCTGGGCTTGAGGCCAAGGACAAGTCCCGCAGTCCTGCTGTGGATACGTTGTAAAGGTCGAAGAGTAGAGGCAGGAAGATTTAGAAAGAGGCTGTTGCAATAGTCCAGCCTTGAGAGAACCAGCACTTTGGAAACAGTGAGCTGCTGGGAGAAAGTGAGAAAAGGAAGAATACCTCTGAGGAGGTGCAGCTGATAGTTTGACTCCTTGGAGACATCAGAGATGTGGGAAGAGAAGGAGAGGGCTGAGTCAAAGATGACACCAAGGTTCTTAGCCTCACTGGAAGGAGCAGGAAGAGGGCCCAGAGTGGGCGGCCAGAGAGAAAGAGGAAAGGAGGGAGCAGGTGTCCCAATGAGGAGGATCTCAGTCTTACTGGCATTAAGGAAGAGATCATTGGCGGCACACCATTCCTGAATTGCAGCCAGACAGTCTGGTATGAGAGAAGAAGCAGAGGTGGCTGAGGGGAGCCCGAAAGAGAGATGAGTGTCATCCGCATAACATTGAAAGTTGGAGCAGAAAGTATTGATGCAGCGGTTAAGAAGTGCCAGCTAGTGGTGGAAGAGCCAGAGAGAGAAGTTAGACCCCTGGGGAACACCACAAGTAGAGAGAGGGGCAGACATGAGGAAAGACCCCAGTTGGACTTGAGAGGGTCGGTCGGTGAGAAATGAGGTCAACTAGGCCATGGCCTGATCAGTAATACCAAGGTTGTCCTTGTGACGATTGAGCAGGATGGCATGGTTGACCATGTCACAAGCAGAGGATAGATCAAGGAAAATGAGGACAGAAGGGTAATTGGAGTCAAGATTGGAGAGCAAGTCTTCACAGGTGTTCAGGAGAGCAGTTTCCGTGCTTCTGGCAGCTCTGAAGCCAGACTTGTGGTCATGGAGGCAACCAACAGATGCAATATGTAGATTAAGCTGGGAGACAGCCAGCTTTTCCAAGAGTTTGCCCAGGAAAGGAGTGATGGAGATCGGGCGATAGTTAGCCGGAGAGGAAGGATCGGCCGAGGGCTTTTTTAGAAGGGGGTGCACAAGAGAGTGCTTAAGGTGGGAGGGGAACTTTCCAGTGGCAAAGTAGTGATTACAGAAATGGGCCAAGGCTGGAGAACGGGTTTTGATGTGGTCCTTGATAGTTCTGGATGAGCAGGGGAGAACCTGCTTTAATGAGACTTTCATAGATCGGACTTGTCTAGAAACATCATCAGGGGTGAACAGGGGAAAGGAGGATGAGAGACAGCCTCATATGGGCCAGGAGTCGTAGAGGAGGAGGAAGAGGAGGTAGAGGAAGAGTGGGTGGACAGGATGTCCTGAGTTTTAGTAGTGAAATGAGAGGTAAAGGCCATGCAGAGGGTCTGGGAGGGAACAGCAGAGCTAGAGACTGCAACAGGTTTGGCCAGCTCCTTGCAGATTTTGAAAAGTTCAGCCGAGTTGTTGGATGCCGCAGAGATTCAGGCTTCGATGTAGGCTCTCTTCGTAGAGAGGACAGAGAGTTGAGCATATGGCCATTTGAGTAAGGTACATGCAATGGATGGGGTTGCAGAATAACTTGTGAGTCCAAATAATGGAACCAACTCAGGAAGATGGCAAAGAGACTGTTTTATTAACAATTATCTAAAACAGGGAGGTTACAATGGGCATCAACGGACGTTCTCTCAGCTCTCAACGATTTTCTCATGGAAACATCCTTGTATGCAAAAAATATGTCAGCAGTGACGTCATACTGCATGGCAAATAATAGAAAACCTATCAAGGACTGTGATAGGCTTAAGGGGAATATATAAGTACACACTGCTTAGGGACTAGGATTGTGATTCGTTGCCCACTGTCAGGTGGACAACTTATGCCTACCTCTAAAAACATGTAATCTTTGGCACTATTAAGTACACGGTTTATCATTGTGTTCACACGATAAGGCCCTTCATTATACGGCCCTCTACAATTGGTTGGCACGCTTATGCCATGTCTGGAAAATTTGGTTTACTTAGCAGCACGTAAGCTCAAACCCAGGTGCCAGGAGTTAGACTTCACTTTACCTCCCCACCCAATCAGCCCATCATCTCACATCACCCATGCCTTCTGCCATGAAGATTGTCTTTGAACTTGGCCTTGAAAAGTATCCGTGTCTGTGGGAATATATGGGAGTGCAGGCTCTCACTATCGGTGTTCTAGGACTCCAAGCCGAACCCTATTTTCATCTTTGGCTCAAATGACAGGACACTACCATTTGGTCCATTTTGCAGCATTTCAATGTCTTAAATTAATAAGACTTGGCACTCTTGGTGTTCTTTCTTTGCACCTTAACAAGGGATGATTCATCCTTCGCACATTCACTGCTTTTAAGAGTAGATAACCGACCTTGGCTGCTTCAGTTTTGATACCAGGCCAGACAGCCTCGCCAGGTCTTTCCACAATCTCATCTTATTCTTGCTGCAATAGGTTCTCGGCCTTTCCTCTCCATGGGTCTGGGCTTACTAGATTCATGACGCTGATGTCCAGCTACTATACAATGGCAGATTTGCCTGTAGTCTAATCACTACGTATTAGACGTATTAGCCAGCTTTTATTATGGCTTAATCTACATGCATTACAGAGTCTGTACATTTACTGAACAGTTGATTTTCTGCAGCAGTTCGCACATGTGCAATCTTCTAGCACATGAAAGTTTACTCGGTTCTTAACTTAACTTAGTCATCAGTTTCTATAAGATCCATGCATTCTTCTTCAGCCAGTATTCTCTGGGCATCACGCTCGCCTCTTGTGACGTCACTAGCTTCTCTCTTTTGCTCCTTTTCATATTCCTTCAGGGAGTTCCTTCCTCAGATTGTTGTTTCTTTGGGGATACATTCGACAGGGTTTTCTCAGTGGGTACCTTCTTTCGAATATCAGCTGCGGTACTGGCACAGCTGCTGGTGTCAAACATGGCACAATCTCTGTCCTCCAACATATAGGAGGTAGGGGGTGGGATTACCTGCAGAGGAATGCAGCTACTCCTCTACATTCCCCCCTCTGGTCGAGTCCTCAACCACCTCTTCCATTGTCTCCACATCCTGGTATTTTCTCTTGAAGAACTGCTTCTTCGGAGTTCAGATCTTCATCACCCCCATCAGGGTGCCGGCTGATTTGAAATGCTCATCGTCACTCCCGGTCCTGTAGTTGCATTGTCCATTCGGATTACAATAGACCCATCGTCCCACATGCTTCTTATGATTCTTTGGATATAGAAACTTTGTTCCTTTGGGTGCTACGATGCTGGCCTCTATATATTTTCTGACATCTTTATCCGTCAATTCCTAGGGTACAAACCCTGATTTGACATTGATCATGATCTTTATTCCTACCGCTTTCTTTGCTGTTTTTTTGCACTGTGCGATCACTAGCCTGATACACTGAATCCAAACATCACCATCACCAATATTGCTCTGAGAATCTGGAATATGATTGCCAACCACTGCGGAATCCGTGAGAATATGGAGGCAAACCAACTATCATCCGCATTGTCCACTGTCTCATCTTCCATTTTATTATGCAGGTTTGTTAACAAAGTTATGGCCTCTGTCAAGGTCCCATTCTTGTCATCATGAGAAGGCATGAACGTGCAACATGAAGGCCCGACTTTGGCGCAAACTCTTCCTTCCATCTCTGTGATTATGTCAAGGACATATCTGTTCTGCAGGGTCATTAGTCGTGTGGCCCTCAGCTCTTCCTTGATAGCATTGAATCGCTTTATGTTGGTGGTGATTGTCTGCAGAAGCTCCCATCTCGTAATCTGAAGCCATTTGCCGTTGGCCAGCGTCTGGATCCCATGCATGAATATAGTCGTAAAAATTGAGGCGGTCTTGCTGAACAACCTGTGTTCATAAGGAAACGCATCGTAAATTGGAGAAGACATTCCTAGACCTCACATCTGGTCTCAATTTTAGACTCTCCCACATATAGATATCTGTTCTCACTATTTTGTACTGTAATGAATGTGAATATGCACATTAATTTGTCATGCATATGTATACGAACAAGTATTTTTTAAATCTGCTAAAAATCAGAGAAATCTGTTGGCCCTTAGCCAAAGAACACCGTTTTATGTGAAAAATCTTTCAAACTGAGAGATGTTTATACAGGTATGTTTTTCTCACCACATAAAATGGAATTAGTTTTCACCTTGAATTGTTTTCTCTTATATTTCACTGTTGAGTAAATAATTGGACACATTGAATGTTCTCAGTAATTTATTTTGTCAGGCAAATATGCTTGCCATAGTGTGCCTTAATCGTGACCCCTGAATTCTTCAGGGGAACTCCCACTGACATGTTTTACATGATCTTGTAGCCAAGATTTTATTGGGAGCACCTAAATCAGTCTTACATTTTTTACATTAAGAATGTATTTCTCTCCATAATCAATATTGAAACTCTTTGACTAAGAGTGCACCTCTACACACATTCTGTTTTCTTCATAAGGAATGGAGTCATATGCATCTATTGATTTGGATGAGAAGTAATTTCTCTATTCTGGTCCGATTGGGAAACTCAAGCAATCTTTTCCTCAAATGGGCATCTGCTTTTGGAAATTCTCCAATGTTTAGGTCATGGAGGAATCACTAATGCTGGAACATGGATAAGCACCAAGGAGCATACACCCCCCCAATCCTTGGGCAACTTCATGTCGGCCCTAGACCCACAAAACCAATATGGATCCATGAGGACGGCTGTCCCTTCTCCCATCCTTGAAAAGTCAACTGTAGTTCTGAAGTCCTTATTATTCCCACAGGATTCTTCCTGTGTCATTCGGAAGCACAATGTTGCGTTTGCCAATGGGATTACAACCAATGGGCCGGATTCATCTTCTACTCATGTCAGTCACTTGGCATGTTTAGCCCATGACTTCAAACATCCATCGGTCACCCTTTGCATCTCCTGTACATATTCTGGCTTCAGTAGATGAGCTGCACAGGATATCAATCCTTCTTCCCATCCTTTCCAGGTGATCCAGCTATTTCTGTAACATCACGGCAGTTCATTTTCTTCATCTCTTCAATGCCCACCTCATCCTGTCCTGCTGCAGGATACACAAGCATCTTGCTCTTCATTCCAGGTTCCTTTTCCATCTGTGTGGGCTTGATATAATCATCCTGGTATGGAAATGACCATTTTGATCTCCATTATAAAGTTGCCCAACTTCCTTTAAATTGTCCTCTGGGCATACATGTGGAAAATGGCTGAGGCACCTAGCATCGTGTTCTGGGACTTCTCTGGCAAAGAAAGTTTGCACTGTATTCATTGCATAGGGTATGAGAGAGCAGATGTAGCAACTCTCCTTAGATGTTCTCTCCCCCATGTTTTTCATGTGCTGATACCACATGTTATTCCCCAAGTGTGCTGCATTATCTAGATAGGTATGTATCCCCTTAATATCTTCCTCTGCATCTCTCCTGTGTCTCCCAAAGGTAGTGTAATAATCATGAAGTAAATCAAAAGTCGTTTTCATAGAAGGGAGCACCATAGGGCTCTCTCCTTCAGCGGAAGTACTAACATGATAGAGACTGTGAAAGATGAGGAAGAGAAAGACAAAAGAATTAATTGTGCAAGCATATATTATGCATAAGAACATAGGCATCCATTTCTCGTGCCATCCTATTACTTGTTGCACTTGTTCATTTTCTAGAACGTGCCAGCTTCTACATTTATCATCTTTAATACAATCATCAAATTTCTTTATACTTGTAACTGTAAAACCTGCTCAATTATTGCAATAAAAAGCCTTCTCATCACTGGGCTATTTTTAGGATCCTGTACAAAAGTGTGAATATCAATGTCTCTTCTGACAAGAGCAGGATAAACTTGAAGTATAAAGACAAAGACATCAAGCACAAGTCGATGAATATCACTGTCAGTAAGTACCATATGTTGACTGCTTAGAACAAGTATTCTCCAAGAAATTAATCTGGATACTGATCTTGTTTCCAATTTCTAATCAAGAACTGATGTTTAGGCATAACTCTGATGCTTCAATGAATATCTAAAGTTAATCTAGAAAATGTCTAGAATTCTCTGCAAGTCGTTGCACTCTGCTAAAATATCTAGTAGTGTCCACTGAATTCTAGTCCAACACAAAATCTCTATTAACTGCTGGCTTATTTATCGTCCTTCATCTTCATCATCCATCAAGTCTTCACATGCTGAAATTCTTCTTCTTGTCTTGCTTCTGTATCAGCAACGGTGGAGGAGTGGGTCTCATCTTTATAGGCCTTTACGTTTCCTAGGTGAAGCCAAGCTTGTCTCCCTTGGACCTTCACAGCTGAAGGGGTTATATTCTCAACACAAAAGGGACCATTAAACCGTGGCTCATGCCACTTTCTGGTCAAATTCTTGATGAGAACTAGGTCTCCAAAATATAACTTAGGTGCTGATACTAGTTCAATTGGGTTGGTTGTTGAATTGTCTTCTTCTGTGTTCTGAGACCAACCTCCCTTGCGCTTGAGTTGATCTGAAATGAGAAAAATGCTAAAGGTCATACATATCAAATAGTCATGCATTGCATCACCTAGAGTTTTAGCTACACTCTGCGCATCACTTCTACTCCTAGATGGAGGTGTAAGAGGCATTCTCATACCACGCCCTGTCACTAGTTCATACGGGGTGAGGTGGTGGTCCAATCCCGGCTGATTCTGAAGGGTATATAAGGCATGGGGTAGGCAATATACCCATCCCTTCTTCAGCTATCCTTTCTTTAAGGAGGCCGTTGAGTCTCTTGCAGATTCCGTTCGCTTGCAGGTGATAAGCAGAAGAAAACGTATGCTTAATACTCAATAGAAGCCCTATCTGTTTGAATAATTCATTAACAAAATGGGGCCAGTTATCGGATCTCAGCACTACACACACTGCCCACCTCAGGAAGACTGCACACTAAAACCTTCACTGCACAAGTGTTGTCGGGGTGTGTACATGGACCCGGCATGATCCACCTAAAGAAGGGACACACCACCACTAATGGATACCTATATCCATTACATACTTGCACATATCAACATAGGTAATATGTAAATGCTGAAACAGACTTTTTGGTCGAGGTATTACACCTCTAATCATTCTTGGTGTATGCCCAGCAGTAAACTTTTGACACTCAATTCAGTTCTCCATAAATAGTGCAATGTGCTCTAACAAATTAGGAATAAACCAGTCTTCTGTAATCGTAGCAGCAAGACTCTCCCTAGTTACATGCACAGGATAATGCAGCTGTTCAAGTACAACCTTTAATAATGCTACTGGCATCACTGGCTTTCCAGTGCTGTCTTGTCGCCATAATGCTTCGGTGGGGGATAAAGAACACCCCCTTCGTTGCCACAATTCCTGCTCTTCCTTTGGTGCACTTCCTTGAATCTCCATTAATTGCGTTATTAACAGTGTATTAAACCCTTCTTGCACGAACATGGTTGTGACTATTTTTTCTTTGATATCTTCAGTATCAAAACTCAAAATAGCTGGAGAATATGCAACCCTTTTGGCTTCTTCGTCTGCAAGAGATCAAATCTGTTCGCCTAGTATGCTTTGAGCATTTAACAAAAGATATGACCACTGGGACTTGTAGTGCCTTAATAAGCCCATCCAATAAGGATGTGTGCTGCACTGGAGTGCCATCTGCGCAGAGGTAGTCCCTCCTCTTACAACATGCTAACTCTGCGTATACAGTTGATGTCACTGTACACTGTCACTTCCTGTCCTTCATGTAGTCACTATTGGTGGCTTTTGGGATAGGAGTTGGGATTGCCGTTTGGAGGGGTGGGTCCTTCATGTGTAGGTACTGGAAGAGTAGAACTATGAGTAATGAAGATTAGCGGTAGATAATCCCAGAAAAAGCTCTCTCAGCAGTACTCTGCTGCTTAACAACAGACAATGCACTATTGTGTGTGTGCCCACCCTTGCAGCACTCACCATTTTTGGTGCAGCAGCCTCTGGCCTGCTTTCTTGCATCAGAACTGTTGTACAGGCACAGGACTGGAAATTAAGATTGCATAAGCAGAAGCTAAAAGCAGCTCCTGGGTATCCAGCATCCACCGGTAACCAGGAGCTACCAAAAGGGAACGAGGAGCTAGTGCATAGCTTCCACAAATCCAACTTCCACACAGGATGCAAACATGTTGTCTATTATCTATTACCCCTTATGCTTTAAATGTTGTGTTGATGTGTACAATTGTGCATTTATAAATTAATAAATGAAGTTCAAAACAACATGCTCATTTTGTTAAGGCTTGTACATTGTTTGCACAGTTCAATTCACATCGGTGTATTTGTTCGGCATCCGTTGGTCTGGGGAGCCAAACGTGGCTTCTGGTGACTGTTGGTGTCAAGCTAACCAGGCTTTTGTGGGCTTCAAGCAGGAGCTAAAGAGCTCCCAACTCCCCTCAATTTTGAACCCTGCAGGCACCTTGGTTGCTGCGTCCTTATCCCTTTCCCACTGGATGTGCAAAACACTCATAAACTGTATTGCAAGAAAGATGCCAACAGGCAGGTAAAGTTCCCAATATTATGACAGCCGGAACCCTGTAATGAGGATAAACAGGTTCTGTGTCTAAATGGTGCTGTTTGAAGCCCGGCATTGCCGAATACCACCAACAGAATGCAGCTACGCCATAAGTCACTCTCTGGCAGTGCCATTTTCAGGGAAGGCTATCACCCCCACACTGACATTGTTCCCGCTGGTCAACCCACCCACGCCCCTCCCCATCATTCTCCCGTTTCCATCCCACTGCTTCCCCATTCCCGATATTCAACGTGTACCAATTTGCCATCTAGAGGCCGCAAGGGTTTACCTACGTACAATGATCTTTTGTGTGTCAGTCTTTACCCTGGTGGCCTCCAGGAAGAAAACAGGTTAAAAAACATTGTAGCATTATGTAGTCAGCAAAAAGACTGAAGAACCACAAGGTTAATGGTGTAGGTTATGTTTGCGGAAGGACCCACAAGGCCGATGGTGTAGGTTATAAGAAAATGTCTTTGGTGACCGATTCAGGACACCAAAAGAACAGACGGAGTGGACGAAACGGATGGAGTGGGTGGAACAGATGGAGTGGATGGAACAGATAGAGCGAAGGGAACGGAAAGAACGGATGGAACGGATTGAGCAGATGGAACTGATGGAGTGAGTGGAACACATGGAACGGATCGAATGAATTGGAAGGATGGAACGGGTGCAACACTGTAAACAGAGGGGAAGGATGAAATGGAACTACGGAATGGATAAGACTAGTTTATGTGGATGAAGGATCGAGTGATGGAATTGATGGAAAGACTAGTAAATTAAATGATGAACCAGACGAAATGTATGAACAGACGAAGTGGAATGAACGGACAGAGTGAATAAAACTGATAGAATAGATGGTACAGATAGAATGCTCGATCTCAAGCGCCTTATTAATAACTACCATATCACAATACCACGCTTACTCTCTCCTATACACCACCACTCAAATAGAACACAGCGATACTATGACACATTCGGTATAGCTGTTCTCATTCTAACACCCGTCACATACTTCTCATCATCCTAATTATACACAGCAAGCTGAGCACACACAGCAGGCTTAAGCGTTGTCTTCAGGCCTAACGCAGTCAGAAATCAGTCTGGGTGTCAACCCCCCAGAATGAACACATATACCTGACCTCCCAACCACCACACCTATCGCTATGAAGCAGCTATCCTGCAACTGCCACACCGGCTGCACACACATCCGGTGCACCCACGCACCTTATGACCATCTCTCTCTCAACTGACTTGAACTACGGTTTCCGAGGGCATTCAACCTACCAGCGAGAGATCATACCAATGATACATAAGGCGCTATATAAATGCAAAGTAACATAACATAACATGTTTCCCCCCAAAAACTGTTGCATCTGTTTCACTGTACTTGGTTTTGAGGTTTTCATAATCGCCTCGGCTCTTTCAGGTGTCACTTTCTTTCCTTCATGTGAAATAAACTGACCTATGTATAACACCCTTTCTTGACAATATTGCAACTTCTCCTTGTCTACCTTATATCCTGTCTGCTAGAATAGTCATCAACTAAACAGAATCTCGTCTGCACTCATCATCTGTGGTGCTGCAAATTAAAATGTCAACTACATACTGTATCACAGCACTCTTGAGATCAATATTGCCTAAATCTATCTGTAAAACTTATTAAAGATCACCGTTGAGGTAAACGAGTATGTTTCTGTCGAGTTTGGTGGAACGTAAAAAAAGTAAAGTCTTGTGAGTCATTGTGCAACGGGATTGAGGAAAGTGCATTCTTCAAATCGATCTCCGTGAAATATCAAGCTTCCACCGGGATACTGCACAGTATCGTCGCCAGATTAGGAACTAAAGGAAACTCTGCATCTACAATCTGGTTAATCGGTCTCATATCTTGTATAAATCTCCATGATCCTCTTTTAGATTTTTTTAATAGAATACACTGCGGTATTACACAATGATTCTGATGGCACCAGAATTCTTTGTTTCATCAGTGCTGGAAAGGTCTATAATATAACTTCATTAGCTTCTAGAGACATGGGTTATTGCTTTGCTCGAGGTAACATCACTCCTGGCTTAAGCTTTATTTTAACCTCCCCTATTCCCTTTACAAATGGGAATGACAATTGGTCCCAAGGACGCTTGGCACCTTTTCCGAGTCTTCCTGAAAAAATGCTGGACTTTGCTGCATTATCGCCATTCAATGTGGGACCTCCCTCTTTTCTATCCTTGTCCAATATGTGATGCTCATAAAGAACACCACTTCATTGTCTGTTTGATCTTCCCTGAACATGTCATAAGTTATGTTAGTCAATCTGTACGTTTCCTCAAGAGCTATTACTGTTCTCCATGGTCTACCCTCATCATCTACACCTTCTAGCATTGCCATTTCCCTTTGTACTATGGCTGCTTCCAATTCTATAGGAATAGTCTGTCCCCCCTCTTCATCCATAGGTATTCGTGATCCAAACAAGAACTCATCAGGTATCCTTACAATTTTTCCCACCAAGCCAGGTAGCCGTGTCAGTAAAATGCTCATTTCATATAGAAAAATCTCTGGATCTACTGGAACGCCTCGCAGAGCCACTTGCCCTGTGAATGCCAATATAAATTCTCCCACGTTTAAATACTGTATTCCTGGAGTGGAGCACACCATTCTTTGATCAGTAAATGAAATTGTCATGTTTAGTTTTGTTATTAAGTCTCTTCCCAAAATGTTAACTGGTGTGTCGTGACAATTCATTAGTAAAAGGAACTCTACTTGTAGCTCCAGGGAACCCTTGAGCATTGATGGCAATTCCCGACATGGGACATTTTCCCTCTCGTATACACAAACAAGTTGCACCATTGTCTACAAGAAAAGAAAAGGATTTGCCTCCCATCGTCACATCGTCCCTCAGTTCCGATTGGGGTTCTGGTGTCACAGATAGTACTAAACACATCAAGTCACCCTGTGAGTTGTCCTATTGTGGGTACAGGCTCACCTCTGTCCTTGTGAAAGGATTTCCTCCTACCACAGTACCACCTCCTATCCTGGGTGTCAGTACTTGTCCTGTGTTTGCATATTGCTGCGTTTGTATAGGGGCTTGTTGTGACTGCCATTTGCAGCGAATTCATTTGCACTTGTTCTTGCTGTTGCTGTACCCTCTGCACTCGCAGCAGGTACAGCATAAATCTCCATGTGATTGCTGTCAAAGTCAACTGGTCAAAGTCCACTCTAGTCTGTGTGCTATATGGTGGAGGATAGCTGTCCCCCCTCTTGAAAATTGACCATGTTGTACATTCCCCTGGCTTCCACATACGCACTCAATGTACCCTGTCAACCCACAAGTCCAACATACTGGGGGTGCTCGTCTGACAAGACCCACTGGTTATATCCTCCTTGGGTACTCTGGTTCTCATTCTGCATACCTTGAAACCCACCTTGATTATTTTGGAATCCACCTCCTCTTCCTCTATAGCCTGTACCTCTGCCTCGTGGCACAAACCCATATCCACCTTGATCCATCGTGTGCAGATAATTTGCCTGTGATGTACCCATTGCTTCCTGCATTCCCAATCCTTCTGTGCTTCTCATTAACGCCCCTTCTATGGCAAACTTTGACAATTTTTTCTAAATTAACTTCGCTTCCTCGATTTTCCTATTCTCATCTTTCTCCTTATTTTTCACTTGTAATAACCGACAGTAATGTACTATCGACAGCTGTAGCTCATCCCATGGCTTTGCTTCCATCCCTACTTGTTTTTTCATCTGCCTCTGTACTGGCTCTGGAAACTCCTGTCATAAAATGTGGTAAAATAATGCCACTGTCTTTTCCCACAGCTCGCGAGTTTCAAGCTGCCATTTCTCCTGAATATACTGAATGTAAGCAATAGGATCTTCATCTTCCTTCATCTTATATGTCATATTTGCACCCATATCTGATGTATCAGGGTATTGCGCCTTGAGAGCCATCCAAACATCTGCTCTGCAATTATTAAACAGCGCTCCATCATGCGCTGTGTTCTGTACTGACACACTTGACTATCCCACTCTCCTCCAAATGTCATCAGCCCTCTCCACAAGAATAGCTGCCAGGAGACCTTTTTTGTCCACTGTGGCCAATATGTTTCCACCTGTCATTTTTTCTAATTTGTATATGTATTTCTCTGCGCCCAATGTCAAACTCAGGAGCTTGCACCTTAAATTATCCTTGTCTATCTGCTGCCATGGGATATACTGTGGTCTTGCTCCCCCTTTTTCCAATAAGGGAAACTGAGTGTGCACCCTCCCAGAGTCAGATGACATCATTGATCTATCCATGGCAGAGACGATCGTCCTTGTCTGTCTCCTCATGGGTAACGACCTTATCCTGCTCACATATGGCAGTTTAGTTTATTTATTTATATAGCGCACCTAACGCTGATGTATGTGGACGCGTTACAAGTGGTAACACATAGTTAACATGGCATTCAATACAACATCAGAAGGCTACAATACAGTACTTGGAAGAATTTACAAACATATAACAGATTTGTTAGGTTAAGATATATATACGGATAGCTAGAAGATAGATGCAGTTATTGTGGCTCCTGGGTTACAAGCCCATTTTTTTACATTGTTCCTGAAGCAGTGATACAATGGTTCTACTCTCAATGGTATAGGCAGTGAATTCCAAAGTTTCACTGCTAGTACCGGGAAGCTATTGACTCCCGCTTTCTGGAGCTTGAATCTCGGCACTTTGAGATAATGTAATTGAGAGGTTCTAGTGGGCCGGTCCGAGAGGTTTCTTGAGAATTTACAGGCAAGATATTCTGGAGCTGAGTTCCAGAGGCATTTATGGGTGAGTGCTAACGTTTTAAATGCAATTCTGTCCTTAACTGAGAGCCACTGTACGTTCCATCTTATACAGTAATATGGTGTATTTTTGGGATGTTTAGGGCTGTTCTAAGGGCATTATTTTGTAGTATTTGCAATTTTTTTGAAATGTGTTTCTTGGTTCCAAAGTACAATGCGTTACAGTAATCCAATTTAGATAAAATAAGCGCTCTGGCCATGGGTAGTGTGACTTGCTGTCGACAGCAAAGGTTTACAGGCGTTTATCAGTATGCATGTATATGCTGTGGCAGAGGCTGTTGCGTTGACTTTTCTATTCAACGTTAATGAGGCGTCAAGATAGATATCAAGTGTTTTCACATCCTTTGACACCTTGATGTTGATACCATCAATATTAAAGGATTTAAACTTGTTATCTAGTTTGTTTAGTCTAGCCTGAGAACCCACGAGGAGAAGCTTGGTCTTATCATTTAAGCCGAGCCCATGTGTGGCCCTCCATGCTTGTAGGATTTTGTTCAGCAATTTAGTATCAGTGTCATAGTTCCCGGAGATAGGGATGAGGATTTGGGTGTCATCCGTGTAATTTGTGTAGGTGACACCCAAATAGTCAAGGTTATCAAAGAGGGGCTTGATGGATATATTGTAGAGCGTTGGGGAGCAGGAACACTAAGGTACGCTGAATGTGACTGGCGCAGGATCGGCTGCTGTTTTTGGGGAGAACAGTCTCATGGCTCTATTGTCCAGGAAGGAATGGATCCATGCGATTGCTTCTGCTGAAAAATGAGCCGCTGAGGATAAATGTTTGCACTAGACTTTGTGATTGACCAAACCAAAGGCGGATGAGAGGTCAAGTAAAAGAACGAGTGCTAGTTTTCCTTTATCTTTTAGGTTATCCATCTGAGTTTTTAGGTCTAGCAAGGCTGTTTCAGTACCATGTATTGGTCCAAAGCCTGAATGTCTGAGTCCAAGAAGCTTATTAACTTCAAGGTGTTTCTGTATCTGTAAGTAATCTGCTCTGTCTAGGATTTTCAGCAGGAATAGTACTGTGGTTATTGGTCTATAGTTGGAAGGAAAATCCGAATCGAGATTAGGTGACTCTCCCTTCTCACTGTGCGATCATCCTCTGGGACACTCTGGATACCCTATAGGATCTGGCGTCCTATCTTTAGGCTGTTCCAGATCCGTCCAGCTCACGTCTTTATGCATTTGCAGGCTTCATTCAGTGGTACACACGCTGCCCTAAAACCAGACTCTTTCCTCGTCTGACATGTCTTGTCCCCCAACTAGTGTGACTATCATCCCCTTCACCTTTATCCAGATTCAGTCTGCTTAAAAACAATGCTCTACGTCCATGACTGAACAGATTTTCTTCTTCGCTCCTTAATTGAAGCACTGGGGATCGATCATCGGTTTCATACTCGTTTTTTCGCCTTCACTGTTGATATACCTTATCCATCCTTTCTCTGATGCTTTCCGCATCAAATCTTTCTTCTTCCAATACTACTGTAGATGCAGCTGGCGTTGCTTCCTTTATCGGAAGGAACTCTTCTATTCTATCCCACTGTATTTCTGGGCCTGGCCCTACTGATTTCTCACGAGTGAGACTGGTATCAAGACCTCATCTACTTTTTCATTACATTTCTTCGTCTACTTCTCTTTGCTTTCTAGCATCCCTTCTAAATTCTTCCTCTTGCCTTCGTTCTTCCCTCTCCTTATTCCTTCCCTTCTTTCCTCTTCTTCCCTTTGCCTCTGTAATCTTTTGTCCCTTAATATGTGTGCTTCCTCCTCTTCTCTCTTTGTTTCCCTTCTGCCCCTATCTTCTATCACCCTCTGTCTATTGTCATACTTTCTTTGTTCTTCTGCCTGTTCTTCTTTTCTTTCTTGCTTCTCCTGATATATCTGTTCTTGTCTCTCCCTCCTCTTCCTTTTCTGCTCGTCTTCTTTCAATCTCTTCTCTCGTTCCTCGTCTTTTCTTTCTTGTTCGTCCTTATCTTCTCTTTTCCTAACTTCTTCAATACTTTTCCCATCTATTTTAAGTAATATCTGTCCTCCCATCCATTTGGTCTGCACGAGCGCTATCTCGTTAGCGTTATCCTTCTCTCCTTTCCGACTCTTAATCTCCCTGTCTATTTCTGTCGACAGATTGGACCGCTCACTCTCTCTTCTTTGTCTTATATGATCTTATCGATCTCTTCTATTCTCTTAATCTCCTCTGCGTTATCGTCACTACTGTAAGTGGGGTGTTCATATATCAGATTACTATACCCTATCGCCGCTTTCAACTCCTTTAAAGGATGTAACACTATTTATTCCATAGTAGCACCTTTTGCTTCGGGTGAGGTAAGCGGAGCGCAGAGCTCACCACCTTCCTCCTTTAGCTTACTAATCATCCAAGGCCTTCCCTTTCTTCTTGGTACATCTTCCAGAGCTCTAGAACCGCTACTCTTTTCTCTAATTTCTTCCCCGTGTACACAGCGTGCAAGTATGTGGTCATGCGTTGCAATACTGCTTTTGACAATGATCCCCCTTGTGGCCATTTTATCTGCCCCACCTTTCAGCCATTCCGCACTATACTGTTTGAGCTTGGGCATGTGCTTTGGTAATGTTTTACATAAGTGCATAAGAGGAGTGTCTCCCATAATGACAAGTCTCACTTAACTGTAAATACTTACCAGTCTGTTAAATAACCTTTATAACTCTGCTTAAAACACCACTCTTCAACATTTTAAAATAACAAATATGACCATGCACCATCAATCGCTGCTCAAGCCTCTAATTTCTTGATTGGCGCCAATCACTTCACTAACCTTAATCACTGTTGCTCCTCTACTTTTAAAACATTTTCACAACTTCTATTGCTCTTCGATATTTTTACTCAACAATTAACATTCAGACCAGTCGAGATTACACATTTATAAACACAGTGAACACTTTATCTCTGTCGTCTTTATTTTATACTCTATAAAGGATTTGAGACGTCACCTTACGTAATACTGATTACACATTTTATGTTTCTGCTCTATCCCCCTTGGGATTTGAGAGGTCTCCTTCTGAAACTCCCTTGAGTCAGGACTCCTAGGCACTACCCTTTCTCTTCACAATATTTGCTGTTACTCAAAAATTATCACAATCCCGTCCCCTTCATTTGCCATTGCCCTTAGTCTACTCACCATTTGTTAATCAACTCGAGGACTTCAGTATCGACTCCTCCTTCAATCCGGCCACTTCATCTTCCATCCACATAGCGCCCATGGAAATCGGGCAGGGATTTCGTCAAAGGGGGACGAGGTTGGAATCATACCAAGAGTTGCACTTGGATTTTGACTTCAAGCAAACTCTCATGACATGGGCAAGGACATAGAGATAGAGAGATGAAGGTTAGAGAGGGCTGTGTCAGGGTGTGAGTCAGCCAGATGTGCAGGAGGAGGAGAGAAGGTAGCGGCAAAAGCCTCAACTGACACACGCTTCATGGGTCGGATGACCTGGAAGGTTGGTGGCAGTGCTGGAGTCAGCTTGACCTGCGGGGAAGAGAGAGAGAGGTGGGAAGAAAGGAGAAAGTGATCAGTCCAAGAGAGAGGAGTGGTGAGAGGGTTAGAGAAGGGGAGGTCTGAGGAGACCTGAACATCCAGGGTGTGCCCTGCAGAGTGAATTGGGCCAGAGGGAAGAATAGAGAGAGAGAGAGACAATCATAGAGGTTGCAAAAGAGTCCTGGACATGGGCTGGTAGCATCCAGAGTGCAAAGGGGGGGTGAACAAGCATGTAAACCACCTTTTTGCACTGCCCCTTTGCAATCTACTGTGCAAATAAGGTAAATGACACATCAGGGACCAGTATACGCAAAAGTGGAAACATAACAGGTTGCTGCCATTTCATTACGTGGAACTCGAAAATGAGCCCCCACTGTGTAATGAGGGAATGCATTGTCAAATCACAGATAAGAGAAAATCTGATGAGCAAGGTTGACAAAAACAATAAGAGTGCAATTTTGTTATGAGGAAATACATTGACAAACCATAGGTAAGAGAAAATTAGGGCTAAAGATGTAAAGGTATTGTCAACAAACTGAAGATTGCATAGTAACCTTGAGTATATACAATAATCATTTATGAACATGTACAATAACACGGAGTACTGATGATACTCTAATAATATAAGTCAAGTGCCAAGGGTTCATATGAACTCTGTTGAGGTCAGTGTCAAGTATCTTCTACTGATGTGCAACAATCACACAAAAATTGTTATAAACCTGCTAACAACATTTAGTTGAGATTTGTAGCTGCACAGAGAGAAGAAACAAAATAACGATGACAGAGCAAAATTGTAAATTAATAAATGAAGTTTGCTATGGGAATGTATGGGCAGACTAGAATGTATGATAGATGTTTTGATTGATTATTATCTGTTAAAGCAAACAGTGTACAAAATGGTATCGTTTGTGACGTACACATCAAGTGGGACTAGCTATCTATGGTTCGAGAAAAATACAAGCAAAAAAGTGTTTCTGATCAAATATGTCTTTCTGGTAATCATCGTAAACATCTGAGGCTCTAGCTATTAAATCATATTTCATATATCAGCAATTTTGATTCTGAGTAATTCAATCAGAACATTTAAGATGGTCCCCCATGTAAGCAGCCCTTCAAGCATAAACAGAAAAGGAGGACTTTAGAAAGCCTGAACCTATTAAAAATGTGATGCCGTACCCAGCTTTCCAAACCACTCGTGTGACTAGACCCAGCCACATTTACCCGAGGTGTTTCCACATTTTAAATGTCTACAATTGGGACGGTGGGTAAGACATATGTTAATTGTAAATTCCCTGCAAATGATAGTCTATCAAAAATACATGCATATTTTCTTTATAGTCCAATTAGGAACACATTACATTTTATTCTGATTTTCAATTTCCAGTTTTCAGTGGCACACTGCAAAGAGTTTTACTATTTACATCAAGATTCTCTCAACACAAATAGATGTAGAGAAGTTATACTTTCGTTGTTTACAGTGCCATGGAAAACAAATAGAGACCTTGAATAGACAACAAAAGCAAACAGTGTAAAATCTACAAACAATTAGAAAAGAGATATGCTTTTGCAAGGGGTTTGGTGGTTCACACATGCAGACTAAAGTAACAAACACAGGGAAGACCAGCATATGTTTTTTACAGAACCGTATGAGAATAGTTTTCCTATTGAAATAAATCACTAAAGACACTCTGTATGAAACGACGGGATACATTATTTTGGAACATGAATTAAATTCAGTACCTAAGTTTAAAAATGGAACCTCTATTGTAATGCATCTGGTACACCACTTACTAGAGATCATTATTATTTTAGGGCACACCAGCTCCACCCCATAAATCTAAAAGGTCCCCTTGAAGAAAGTTTGGAATCATCAAGAACTGAAATAAGTCTGACCATTAGGTCGTCCAGAGATAGCCCTAGGGATGCCTTTTTAATTTGCATTGCAATAATGATTTGAATTAGCACAAGTGTGTTTAAGGACAGTTTGTAAATAGTCATCTTGTATGTTGTCGGCGCATACTCATGGTTAGTATACTGGACAAATATTTATGTTGTACATGTTGGGGAGTGATATGTTATTTAGCTTTAAGTCCTACATTGTTTGGATTATTTTAAGAGTTTTGAATAAAGTTGACTTTTGTGTAATTATCAATAAATGAAAAGTATAAAAAGAAGCATTTGTGGAAGGTGCTTGTGTGTTGTATCGCTTGACCCATGCCTTTCAAAACACATATACTCTGTTATGACTGATGACTGCAGGTGCATTGTGGACAAACAACACAAAATGCTCAGCACATGTTTGATGTGTTGCTGGGGCATTTCCCACAAGATCACAGTTGAAACAGGACACAATACCAGGCAGGCACAAAGTGTGCCCAGTGCCTTTAACAGCGAGGCAAGAGTTGGAGGAACTTCTCCAAGAGATTGTTAAAAATGGCACAATAAAACCTACATAGGCCACATAATAGGTGAGCCCTGTTGTACTTATTAAGAAGGAAAAAGACAAGCTATGCAAGTGCATTGACATGTGTAGCCTCAACAAATCAGTAATCACCACAAGCTATCTGCTCCCCAACATTTAAATTGGGGCTGTCAATGAACAGAGAAATCATCACCCATTTAGTCTTCAGTGGGATGAACAAGCAAAACTTTATTCCAAGACTTGCTCATTTCGGACAGCGTAACATACCATTCCACTACCCAGTCCAACCCGAACCCACACTCCTGATCACCTCACCTTTAAGCAACGAGAAGGATTGACCTCTCGTTATTTTGCATAACTTCCACTTTGTTTTCTCCCGCCTCCACCAGAACAATAAACTCTTTCATATTCAAGCATTGTCTTTTCTCAGTTCTTACTAAGATGTCTCTATTTATTTTGAGTTCACTCCATCATGAATGACAAAATCCAGTCCCATTCTCCTCAGGTGAGGGGCCCTCTTGCGTATTTTCGATGGTGGTAAGAGCCTACTTTGTCTGGCCTGGTCCTAACCAATGCAACCCAAAGACAGCAATTGACAACCTTCACCCAGTACCACTAAATGCTATAAGAGTGCTGATGCTCGCAATCTGTCCCGTGTTTACTGTGCATGCCCTAAACTAGCATTAACAGTAGCAAATAGAATACAAGGGATGTCTTGGTTTTAAATGACTGCTGCAATTCAAAAGATGAAAATAATGTAACTAGAGCTGTACTTGAATACAGACATCCACTTGGTATTCAGTGCTGCAAAACATTCAGTAACTTTCCTTATTTCATTCATTGTACCTACTCTTGTGTTAGGCATACACATGGCAATGCTGTCACCATACACGTTTAAGTTATCATAGTCCGGGCTGCCACACGCTGATGGATCCTCCATTTGTGCTTCCTGTGCCACTACAACTACTTCTCTGGCAATCCCCACAAAATTCACCTGTTTTCCTTTGCACAGGGAATTCTAATGCTCCCCTAAATTTTATTTTGAATAGAGAAATAAGATACACAAGGCATCATATTAGTATTGATTAGTTATGTTTAGAACTACAATAATAACAGCCAAACAGCAGACCTTCATTGGAACAGACATCAATTTTCAAGTTCTTGTGTCAATGCCTTGGTTTCTTTTTGCACCTCTAGGATTGCAAACGAGGCATAGCTGTCAGTGGTTGAGCAAAGGTGAGCTGAGGTAGAGGGCGCTGTAGTTATCACTACAGCTTCACTTCCCCGACACCCCCTGCAACAGCAAGTTAATATTCCTCTTTGAATGAGAAACAAAATGGTGAAATACACAGTGGCAGTAATGTAGGTTTGTTCAGATACTTCTTGGTGAACTGCACACAGGTTATCCCAAAAAACACAAATCGTGACTGTGCGATGTGTCACTTCAAAAATCTGCTTCTCCTCATCTATATCTACATCTATACTGTCTCTAATATTTGCAAACCTTTAATAATATCTGTTACCTTCCTGATTTCCTCTTCAACTATCTTTATCTTCTCAAAAGGTCTTACATTGGCCAATTCTTCAAAAATTCTAAGTGAACTGTTGCCACTTTCCTTTGCAGTACAGGCCAAAAAACATTGAACTGCCTAGTCTCAGTATGCACAGAGAAATGTATATCATCCTCTTGGGGTATCACTAATTCCAAAGGCGTGTCCTTTCCTTCAAATAACAGTATCCTTGCTAAGGTGAAACCTGAAGCCTCTGGTTCCCAGCCAATTCTGTTTCCCACCAACATCATCTGTCCTTTGTCTAGATAAATCAAACATTGCAACTATGGTGGCTGCAAGGGCCATAACTTCCAATTTGAGCCAATATCAAACCACAAAGCAAGGATTATTTCCAGGGCAGAGATCAGGTGACTTCACTTCCCAAACTGCTGTGTGTGTCATCCACTTCCAGTTGCACCCAACCCACGGACAGATGGTATGTGCCTTCCTGGGGTCCACAGACCTTTGATCCTGCCTTGTGCAGTGAATGTGCAGGTTCTTTGTGTCACAAGCCCACTCTGTACTTCTTTCAGATGTTTCTCCATCATCACAGCTGCACTGGTATTCCAGGGTCATTTTCCATCAGTCTTGGCAAGCTGCTGTGCCGCACGTCATCCTTAATGGGAAGCAGTTGGGAATTCAGATAGTCCTTCACTTCTGCGCATGCCATATCCCCTGCAGTTCTTTCCCTACCATCATAACACTATCATAACACTATCATAAAACTATTCCTCAATTGTTGCAATACATCTCGAGTTAATTGAGTGAGGGTGCCTATTAAGTCCAGCTCCACGATATGTGTTTTATTGCTTGAGAGCTCTGCCCCAGATATTATCTCAGTGTCTCAGTGGCCTCTTCAAAACTGTCCACCTGGCTGTCCAAATGTGTCCCTTTACAAATGTCCCAAGGTTCAAGTGCAGTATTTGGCCCATTCCATATTTTATCTACTACTACAATTTTTTGTCATCCCCTGAACAGCTCTTTTCTCTGCTGCTGCAGCCTAATTTCAGCTCCCCCTGTGCAATTAGAGCAATCAGGAAAGTGAGTGGTGACCTGAAAAGCAGATAACGGAACAGTAAATATGACAGTGGGTAAAGTCGCATTGAACAATAAATACCCATATCTTGTTTTATCCAGCTTTCAGATGGTATCATACCACAAGTTCTGGTCATAGATGTGATTATATTTCATAAACCTGCAGAACCGAATCTCTGGTGGTGTTCTGCACTCTAGATCTTCCAAAAAGTGACAATAAGCATAGAGTTGGAACAAACCTTCTCCACTCTGGTTTCATTCTAAGAATCTAGTATTATCAGCAAGTCACATTCTAGGTCTATTGGTCTCCTTGGACTCTTTCCTAATATCCCACTCAAATCTTCTATTTCACTGGTACCACCAACTGATGCATAACATACGGCAAGTTCAACAAGTCTGAAGCCCCACTTACATTATCACCAATCTGTCTATGTGCTTTCAATAAAGTAGCACCTGGTACCTGCGAATACCAATAAATTAGCTAGGAGATCATCCAATTTCTCTTCCTAATGTAAAAAACAGAGTTACAATAATACATAAGGTCTGTGATGTGGGATGGCGCTGGGCATTGTACAGACGATTCTGACATTGTCAGGTTTTGTACTACTGTAGATTAAGTACTATTTCTAACACTAGATAATGTGGTTGTCGGCTGAGCATGTGTCTCTGCGATCATAGCATGGAGGAAGTCTTCATCACTTATTCAATCTGGAATCGCTTCACATCGATAATGGACTATTTCATAAGGACACTGAGCTGGCCGTGGGATAAATCACAACTACACATCTACTCTGACTCCCAAGCTCCTATCCATCCACATTTTCCTCCTTCCCAGTGAACTATAAATCTTCTTTTACACCACGCGTAACTTTGAACATCATCAATAGTAAATAGGTTAGTAAGGTTACTTATCCCTGCTATTTCTGATGCTACAGCATTAGGTAAGATAAAAGATAAAACACAACAGAGTAGCATAAGAGAACCAAACAGATTTTCCATTCTTCAATGGCTACCTACTGCCCATTTGCAGTGGGAGACATGCACCTATGTCCGGTGCCCCTGCACCTTCACAGCTGAATTATAGATCAAGAGGACAACAAATGGCTCCTTCCACTTCCACCGGGGCGGGGGGCGCAGGGCTGACTTCCGCAGGTGGACTTTTATTAGAAGATGGGCTCCTAGTTTTAGTGAATTACCTGGACCACATGGTCCTCCCGAAAGGGCAGCTTTGACCTGTGCGTGGACGAAACTGACCAAAGAAATTAAGGTCCTCAAATACTCCAAAATCTTATCAGACAAATGCAATTTGCTAGACACAGCTGTTACAGGAAGTGATACAATCATACCTCATAAGGACGAAGCCTCATTTCTTATTTGGAGTACTTCACATGCTGAACAATACTAATTGGATAGCTTCTGGGCACTTCAACACTGTCTCCTGACATAGTTTTGCCAGCTTATTTTTCTCCACTCCTTCTCTCTACTGCTCCCGCGGAATGGGGGTGGTATAGGCAATATAAATTATGCTGTATACTAAGAGTAGATAATAAAGCCTACACAACATTAATCACAAAATATGTACCTTGGTCACTGTTAATAAAAATGTGCACCCAAATCTGGCGATGAAATGTGATTGCGTCTGACCTTTTGCATGGGAATGTTTCAACCCATCCAGAAAAACATCAAGTAGATATTGCCAATTGTTTCACTGCTGCAATTGCATGCAGTCTATCTGGAGGCCTACAAATGAGCCATACGCAGAGAGGGGGTGCGCCTTAGCTAGAAGGGACTGTCTTGCATACATTATTTTGCTTGCAAATTATATTTCTTTGACAATATTCCTGAGCCAATCTGGTGGAATCTGGTGCATAACACAAGCAATTCAGTAACATCACAATTCCATCTCATCCTACATGTGTTTCTACATGATATAATCTTGTAAGGTGGGAAATTGCAACATTGGGAGCCACTAATCAGCCCTGTGCATCTCTCCACAGCAAATCTTCATGTAACTGACAAACCTTTCACAACCAATCCTCTTGTTCTATGGAGGGGGCATTCTCTTGTATTGCAGTCAATTTCTACAAAGGTTAATTATGGGGATTGTAATGGACTGACTTTGACTGCAAACACAAACGTCACTGCTGTCTCTCGGTGATGGATGATTTGTCTGTCTGGTCTGCAACATCATTACCTATATAAGACACAAATGTTCTAAAATAACAATTCATATGCAGTCCTGTGTGCATTACTCGTGTTCATATTTGACACAGAATGTCTAATTATTTCAAGCAGTCTTTCACGGAAAAGAGAGTACAATATCGACTGGAGGTGTGTTTATCACCCACTAACCTTTTTACATTTTTTTAACCATATTTTCACTGTTTTTTTATGGTTGAACATTTTCTAGTTAAACTTCTGTGACGATTTCATAGTGGGCTGCAGTGCATTATAATTTCAAATGAAAACATATACACATGATTTCTGCTGAAAATGTTTACATATACAATGTAAAAGCAAACACCTGAATACTACAAAATCCTTACCACAGCTTATTGGGTCATCTAAGGCCTGATGAGCAGCACACTTGACTACCCCTATTCCTCCGGTAGCATAATGGCATCCAATAATGCCTTTACAAATTTCCCATTCTTAATGGGGGTTCCAGTGGACGTTAAGAAGGCTCGCTGTTTCCAAGGTTGGCCATAGTCATGGCTATGCCAAAGGCATACTGCAAAATCAGAATACATGTTAACTGACTGATGGGCAGCTAACCGACAGGCCCGCATGAGAGCCAAGAGTTTACCTGGGGCAGTTTTCCACTCTCCACCACCTCTCCCAGCGCACAAACTGCATAGCCCACAAGAAACTTCCTGATCTTATCTCAATATCAAGAACAATCCATAAAATATTCGAGGTCTGATTCTGACAAAGGCACGTCTGTTAAGTCTGTTCAGTGCATCATTAAACAGTTGGTAATGGCAGCACACTCATGAGCAGTGCTGTCATGGGCTTACCGGTTTAATGGCATGGGGCGTTCAGAACTGGGCACAGAGTCAAGGTTATATTGGAAGGGTTCAATAGTAGTACTTTATATTTACTAGCCCTCCAGATGGTCAGGTCTAAGTCTTGGGGTCACATGACAAGTTTGCTGGTCCGGAAACAAGGGTGCTGCTATGCTCACCGGCACCCTTATTTACGGACCAGCAAACTACGTGTTTGCCTGCTGGAGCGCTGTGTCCGACAGGTCTGACCCTGCCGGGCACAGCGGTAACAGTCGGTTAATGTTAATGTTAAAGGGCATTTGTACTGCGCACTATCACCACCAGAGTGATCCTCTGGCGAATCTGAAAGAGGGGAAAAAGGGAGGGCGAGTTAGTGGGAGGAAGCTGGAAAAGTGCAATGGAGCAGTGATGTTGGGCTTGGGGTGTTTGCGGCCGGTAGTCGTTGTGTACTGTTGTTTGATTCTATGTGTGTTTTATGTTTTGTTGTTGCAATGTAGTGAAGTTTGTGCGGTTTGTTGTGCTGTAGGTTTGTGGTTGCGTTTGGTTTGGAGTTTGAGAGGTGCATGCAGAGGGGGAAATTGTTAGTGGATTGATTAGTTGTCATTTCTGTCTCAAAGTGAGGCGCTGGGTTTGCGTAATCTCCCCAGACCGGGTGTGGGAACATTTCTGCGCATCTGTCCTGATCTGGGCTTGTCCGCTACTCAGAGTCCTCTGTACAGTTAAGTGTCAAGGTGTGTTAACACTGTTTTACATGTGGTGCCGACACGTGTTTCGACCGCAAAGGTCTTTATCAAGGCTACCAAGGTTTGAAGAAGGTTCATAAAATAGATTGCATAATCATAATTGGTGGAGCGTGCAGAGTGATTAATAGTGAAGTGTTGAATTCATTTATAGTGAAGTGATACAGCGTAAGTCGTTGTATGAAGCATTACACTGGTTGATCCAGGTTTATACATTAAGCAGAAAAGAAACAATATTATTCAGATATGTTTCAGTATGAAGGCATCATTTAAAATCATGAAAAACATTCGTTCAGTTCAATTTTTATAAGATCAAGTCAAGGGAGAAAAATATCAAGAGGGAGAAAAGGTTGGTGAGCAGATATTAGTATGTTTTCCAGATAAGGAGAGATGTCAATGTCCTGTGTTATGGGGTGGTAATGGGTAAGCTCACCTGGTTGGTGTAAGTCCTTAATTAGGTTGGGGTTTTGAGTGAAGAGAGTTCTCTCGGTGCCCAAAGATGTCCTTAGGTGCTTGGGGAGCAGAGGTTTTAAGTCAGGGCTCCTTGTAGTCATCACAGGTTGGTGCCTGGGTATGTTATGAGAGAAAATTAGTACATATGTTCTGAAGTCATGTGCTCATAATTAATGCTATATCGGGAGTCTGTGGCGGGTGGGATGCTGTGGGGGAGGTGGATCGTATATGGCCGGGGTAACTGGCATGGCAGATGGGCCCCAGGATGTATATTACGGTTGATTATGGGCATGTTACTCTGGTGCTGTGGGTTTAGGAAGAAGTGGTTGAAAACCTTATCTGAGATGATCATGGTGTGAACCGCAGTGGGGAACTGAGGTGGTCAGCGTGTGTGCATGTTCAGATGGCCTCTCCTGTGGTCGGCTCGGGGGCTGGGTGCGTCCGGGGTGCTGGGGCTGAGTGTGCCTCAAAGGGCTGGCGCTAGATGGGGGTCGAGGTAGCATGTGGTTGTGCCGTGCCACTGGCTAGAAAGGAATGTGTAGTGGCGTAGATGCAGCGTCCCGGTGGGTGGAGGTAAGGGCACATGGTGGTGGGCCCATGAGGATACCAAGTGGTTAGTGTGGTCATGCAGGAACCAGTGTGATAGGCCACTGTGTCCTGCAAAAGGTTCGCCGTTGGGGATCAGGGTAAAACTGTGTGTCCCGTGGGGTTGGCTGGCGTAAGGGAAGGAGAAGGAGAGGCTCCCAGAGGGTTACCCGGGCACCTGAGCCCTCTAGGAGCCTTCACTATAAATGAACTCAACACTTATGATTATGCAATATGATATTTTATGAACCTTCTTCAAACCTTGGTATCCTTGATAAAGACCTGTATGGTCGAAACACGTGTCGCCACCACATGTAAAACAGTGTTAACACACGTTGACAATTGTACAGAGGACAGTTGAGCAATTTATGAAGAAAAAGACAAAAGCCAACTGAGATCACAGGAGCAGGGGTCCGGCGGTGATAAGCAAAGTGTTTGGCCCGTTCCTGAGCTGCGAGAACACTGCAGTTGGTAGTGGCGGTACAGTCTCTTACCGCCGAAGTACAGTTTTTGAAGCAAGAAAACATGGCGCTTCGGCAACTAGTTAGAACTCCCCATTGCTCGGAATTTCCACCAGGACCCTTACCTGGTGGCAAATTTGATGGCAAGCCGCACAAATTAAAGGAATTCTTGGAAGGGTGTACCATCCAGTTCACATTCAAAGCTGGATTCTTCCCCAACGATAGAGATAAGGTGGGTCATATGATCTTTAACCTTACGGGGGCAGCCCTTGCCTAGGCTACCCCACTGGTGACTAACAATAATCCCATTTGGGCTGCTATCCCGCCTTTGCCAATAGTTCACGGCCCATGTTTGGAAGACAGGAAATTACGGTTTCAGCCCAGGAACATTTGTTAGATTTCAGACAGCAATCCCAAGACCTCCTCACTTTTATTACCAGATGGCAGCCGACTCACCCTGTCCTGATGTTGCCCTCATCACTTTGTTCCGCAGAGGGCTCACAGAAGAATTAAAAGACGAGGTTTCTCGAGTTCCTCGACCTGGGAATCTCAAAATCACTAATATCCTCGACAAGGGAAAACCTGCCCTCCTCCTCCTCCTAGACCTCTCAGCAGTGTTTGATCTGGTTGATCACAAGACCCTCACCAATTACCTCGGGCAGGCTGCACACTTCTCTAAGCACGCAGCAACATGGGTCACATCCTTCCTTGAAGGCAGAGCTATGAAAGTGTTCTCCGACATAGCTAATGCAGAACCCACTATCATTCACTGTGGTGTACCACAAAGATCCTTTACTGCCCCCACTCTTTATAATCTTTTTACCAAGCCTCTCTTTGATAAACTGGATGCACTGGGGATCACATATACAAACTATGCTGATGACACCCAAGTGCTCCTTCCCGTTACAGGGATCTATCAACAAGACGCCACTACCCTATAGCAAATCTACTCCACCATATAAGCATGGATGGCCACTAACAGTCTCTGCCTTAATGGGGACAATACCGAAATCCCCATTCTTGGGCAAAAGTCCACACTAGCCAATCTTGACTCGTCATACCTTAACTTCTGCATCGACAACAGTGTCATCCCAGTACTAGCCTCTGTTAAAACTCTCGGAGTACACATTGATGCTACGCTATCCATGGATAAACAAGTTAGTGCCATTGTCTCAGCCTCTGCCCTGAGCACGAATCTGATAAATGCTATAAAACCGTTTCTAACAAAGGACAACTGCCTCGCCATTGCCAGAGCCACTATAGGAGCCAAACTGGACTACTGCAATGCTCTCCTAGCCGGCACCTCCAAAAAAACCTAGCAAGACTCCAAACCACCCAAAACAACTTGCTCATTGCTGCTCTTAGTATACCAAAAAGAGACCACATCACACAAGCAAGAAAGACCGCTCATTGGCTCCCAGTCAAAGACTGCATCACTTTCAAAATTCTCACAACCACACACAAATGTATCACCCACTCAGCTCCCGCATACTTTGTCAGACATACTAACCAGAGCACAATCTACTAGGCCCACTAGACTATGCTACACTAACCAACTCACTGTACCACGCATCAATAGGGCCAAGGCAGGAGGTATTGGATTTCTCTATCTCGCCCCCAAGCTCTGGAATGCACTCCCTACTGCCCTCAGAGCTGAAACATCTCTCCATGCCTTTCGCAAAAATCTCAAAACGGCTCTCTTCAATTAACTATCCGCTCTCACACACCCACCTGGCACACTCCGCTAAGATTTATACTATCCCATTCCAGTCTTCCTATATGTAATTTTATGTCGCAAAGCTATAATCACCCTCTGTAACAACCCCCACGATGCCCTTGGGGCTGCTGTATGTATCTATGTATGTAACTAAGCTATGAGCAACAAAGTAACAAGTGCCACGATGCCTACGGGCTGCTGTGCGCTCAACAAATGTGAATAAATAAATAAATAAATAAATAAATAAGACTATCTAATACAAGAGCGACATCAGGAAAAACGAAGAGGCCGGTCTAACCGTAGTAAGCCGGAATTCACTCCTACCACAGCCAAACCTCTAGCAACTGAGGAGCCGATGCAATTGGGGGCTGCCCGGGGTCCATTGTCCAAGAACCAGACGGAGGACTCTGGGTTTATGTATGTACTGTGGATCCAAAGATCACTTCACAGTGACAGAGAAACACCAACGCCCGGTCATAGGGCCAACCACGACTCGAAAGCAATCAGACGGTTACCCACAACTTTCGCCTTCCTATCCTAGTACAGGTCCCCAGGATTCCCTGATGGTGGTTTTATCCATTTCCTTTATGTGGGACGATTACAAGGTGGGCAATGTCCCAGCTCTGATCGACAGCGCAGCTGCAAGCAAGTTTGTAGATGACCAATGGGCTAGCACGAATGGCGTCCGACAAGCCACCAAATCTGTAGCAATCCCAGTTGAGTCAGTGGACGGTAGTCCGCTGATATCTGGCCCTATTTGAGAACAGACACTTCCTTTACGAATGAAGATCCAAACTCACGAGGAGGACATTGTGTTAGTTATAAACAAGGCTGCACATTATCCCGTTATTTTAGGCCTTCCCTGGTTGAGGGTTCATAACCCTTATATGAATTGGAACACAGGAACTTTCTTCTTGAGAACTGAACACTGCCTTGCTCATTGTTTAGATCACGGGGCGATAGGTCATCATACTCCATCTCTGAACTAGGTTACGAACTTCAATACCACAATTGTGAATCATGTCCAAGAGAAAGTATTTCAAATATCGGATTACTCCAAACTTCCACCTCATCGAAGAGATGATTGTTCAATCAATCTGATTCCGGACCAACCCATCCCATTTGGTCGGATGTACATCTTGTCAGCTAAAGAAAAGGATGTTTTGAAGGAATATCTCCAAACCAACCTCCGCAATGGCTTGATCACTGAATCCACCTCCCCTGCCGGGGCATCCCTATTTTTTATCCCCAAGAAAAACACAACGGAACTCCGTCCGTGCATCGACTTCAGGGGTCTGAACAAGATAACTATTCCAGACCGATACCCAATGCCATTGATCCCCGATACCCTGGAATCAGTCAAAGGCTCTGTTATCTATACCAAGCTGGATCTTCCAGGGGCCTATCATTTAATCCGGATCCGACCTGGCGATGAATGGAAAACGGCATTCCGCACACCATTTGGGCATTTCGAGAAATGCCCTTCAGACTTTCTAATGCCCCTGTCGTTTTTCAACAGTTTATGGACCACCTGTTTACCGATATATTACTACATTTCGTTATCATCTATTTGGATGAAATTCTGTTTTTTTCAAAGACCCAAGCAGAGCACATTATTCATGTCCAGGAGGTGTTAAATCGTCTCCAGCTAAATCAACTTTTCTGCAAATTGGAAAAATGTGAGTTTAATAAATCTCGAGTCACATATCTTGGGTATATCCTGTCCCAAGAAGGTGTTGCTATGGACCCGGCTAATGTTTCAGCTGTCCTGGAATGGCCTACGCTTACCTCCGTTAAAGATATCCAGCGATTCCTCGGATTTGCACATTTCTATAGGAGGTTTATTCCTGAGTTTTCCGCTGTCATCCTTCCCCTTACCTCCCTCTTCAAGAAGGGGGTGCCTTTCGTTTGGTCCAAGGAGGCCCAGGATGCGTTTGATTGCCTGAAGACCCAATTTACAACAGCACCTGTTCTACTTTCCCCAGATCAGTTCAAAAGATTTATTGTTGAGTCAGATGCTTCAGACCAGGTGCTAGGAGCAGTTCTTCTGCAGGAAGACAAGCATGGGATGGAGCGCCCTGTGTCATATCTCTCGACGACACTTTCTCCTTCCGAGATGAACTGCACAGTCTTCCAAAAAAAATAACTCTTGGCCATCAAACGCTCCTTTGAAGAATGGAGGCATCTTCTATTGGGAGCGCAAAATCCTGTCGAAGTACGCACCGATCACCATAATTTGCGTGCTCTACAATATGTTCAAACTAGGAATAGCCGGCAAGCCAGATGGGCCCATTTTTTCTAACAATATTGTGTTTACTTTTATCCCTGGCAGAACCAATCTACATGCAGATGCCTTGTCCCGAAAGGACCCAGCTCTGTTTTCACAATTTCGCTCAGAACCATTGTTTCCGAAGGCAGTTTTCATCCATGTGATATCCGATTTTCTCAACCAGGTGCAACTAGGATCCAGGAACCTTGAGGTTGACTGTCCTCTTCTTCTTTCCCGTTATCATTTGGTTAAGAAGGATGGTCGATTCTTTAAAGACAGAAAATTGTTCATTCCCACTGTTGCCCTCCAGAAGCAGGTTTTACGTTTGTGTCACGATGCTGTAGCGGCCAGACAAAGGGGTACCTGGAACACGGCCAAACTTCTTCAGCTGTATTTCTGGTGACCACCGCTGGTGACCGACGTTCAGGATTATCAATCCAAGAGTTCCCACTCTGCCCCGTTAGGTACAATGACCAAGATGCCTATTCTAGATCGTCCTTGGCAAATCATCTTGACTGATTTCATTGTGGACTTGCCCCCGTCTCGGGGCTTTAAGGCCATGATGGTTACTAACGATTCCTTTACCAAGATGGCACACTTTATACCCTTACCCAGGGTTCCTTCAGCTGCCCGGATGGCACGGGTCTTCATCGATCGTATCTTTTCCCTTAATGGTCTCCCTGACACCATCATATCGGATAGGGGGTCCCAATACACCTCACGATATTGGATGCAAGTCTGTTCCATGTTGCAGATCAATCGAGCATTAAGTTCAGGGTTCCATCCTCAGACCAACGGTCAGACTGAAAGACTCAATCAAACCCTTGAGGGCTATCTACGGTGTTATATTTCCTCCTCACAAGATAGCTGGGCAGACCTCCTGCCCCTTGCTGAATTCGCCTACAGTAATGCATCTCACACTTCCGTAGGTGGGAGTCAATTTTTCTGTTCCTATGGTTTTCATCCCAGCTGCTTTCCGACTGCTACTCCTTCGGCAACCCCGTTTCCAGACATTGATGCACTGGTCAATCTCATCCAGCAAGGTAATCGATCAGCCAAATCTGCTCTTCTCGCAGCTCAGGAACGGGCCAAACACTTTGCAGATACCGCCGGACCCCTGCTCCTGTGATCTCAGTCGGCGATAAGGTGTGGTTGGCCTCACGCTTTCTTCCTCGACATCTAGTTCCTTGGAAGCTGTCCCCCCCGTTACTTTGGCCCTTTTCCGGTGCTGGTGTTGCGGGTCACGGCTGCCTTTCGCCTTCCTCTGTCCTGCTCACGGATTCATCCAGTTTTCCTTGTCTCCCAGCTCAAGAAGGATGTTCCTGATAGCTTTGGTTGGGGTTTGGTTGCTCGTCCTCCCCCTGTGGTTACCTCTTCTGGTCCTGAATTCGAGGTTTCCGGAATTTGCAATTCCCACTTCCATCGAGGGGTCTTACAGTACCTGGTGGACTGGAAAGGTTATTCACCTGCGGATCGCTCATGGGAACCTTTGTCTGTGGTGCATTCCCCCTGTTTGCTCCGCAGATTTCATCTTCTTCACCCAGGCAAGCCGGGCACACCTACCCTTCGGAGGGGGCATACTGTCATGTCCCATAGCAACAGATGGTCCTTATGGCACCGGTGGAAAGGGATAGGATTGATTTCCCCAGATTTTCCCAAGATGGCGTTATTGAGATGGTGCAAAGTTCCAGTTTCCAGTAGAGCCTCTAGGTGGCTGGCGATGCCCCTGTTGTCAAGGAGCCCATTTCTGTATGCAGGTCCCGAGCAGCGTTGCGTTGATACTCTCACCCTAGCTACGCTCCGTAAGTTTGTCATCCACCCTCTGTGTGTGTGCTACCTTAGTCTTCTTTTGTATCCTTTCCCTAAGCTTATCCTTTCCTTCTTGTTCCCCGATCCGTAGGCAGTCAGCCTCTTTCCGATGATCGGGATTCCTGCGGCGGCTCGGTTCAACTTACCCGCAGCGGCTCAGATCCGCTGACACTTCTCTTTTGATCACCTCTCTCAACCAAGGTATTAGTTTAGTCAGATCCAGGGACTTAGAAAGTATATTTGGAATTCGCCTCATTTTTGATAACCCTTGCAATACCTTTTGTCTGCTCTAGCGCCCTTGGACAAACGCCGCTGGGTTGCCAAGACAACCATTCTCATCTTGCGCAAACACGGAAGTATGTAAGCGGCTAGACGCAGCAGTCTGCAATTCCTCTCCTTCACCGGCAGAATACACCGACACAGGTAGAGAGACTCTGCTACGCTATTCTAACCATTCTAGCTGTATCTCGTATATCCTACACTTACTCTTCTTCTACCTGTTTCTCAGTGAGTTCTACTTCCACAGAAACACACAGATCTTGTACGAAGATATAGCAGTTACCTTCTTGTGCATGCATCCCCGACGCCTTAGACATCCAGGTAAGTTCAATTCTATTCGTTCCCCATTACCACAAGTAAAAATAAGAGTCCTGATCTTAGCCCTTACTTTCACAGAACAGAAAGAGACAGCGTAAAGAGCATCCATTGCATCCAGTACCCTGAAATCAAACACATTTCGCCAGCACAGGACAACATTGAGGAAGCCATTTCAGCTCTCTTCTGCAACAGGGTTTTCTTCCCCAGAGGGTTTCCCTGGAAACCCAGGGTCCACTTGTAGGACACTCTTCAGGAGCAGCCGGAGGATTCTCCTCTCATCCCCGACAGCGGTGTTGATCTAGGTAGATGGATTCCTTTGAATTCAGAGATAGTAGAGCTTTGCCATAACAAAGTTTAATACAGCATAACAGTATCAAAACCAAATTTGTAGGAATCATTCCTCTTTTCACGGGAGGGATAACAGCTTCCCTACTGCTACATATATCAAAACCTATCGATTCTTTTGTGACAACAGAGGGGCTGGAAGCTCTATAACTATGTTTTTTTCAATTGAGTCACATCCCCCTCCTGACACCATTTTTAAGGAAGGCATGGTATGAAAGTAAGACAGACACAACTGCAAAGTGGGTGAGATAAACACCTAATCTAAACCTAAATCTAAGATGGGAGCAAGCTACAACCATCAAATCATGGTTTAAAAAAACATGTTTTATTGGTTTCACACATTAACACCTTTAACATTGACATCAATATACTCACAAAACTTCTACATTCATCCATTAAAATTAAACAGAACATCATTTCAACCATTTTCCTACATTATCTGTAAATTGTCCTCACTTTATCTAATAAATAGGATTACACAGTCCCTACCAATGCAATGTATTTCACACGCTATTAATCCTTGTCTTTAAGCACAAACTCCACTAATTTTATAGCTGCTAAGACCAAACTTGGTTCCTTCTAATAAAACCCAGTAGTATTGCCTCCAAAAATCTTGACCGCACTCCAACTAGGGCTTTAAAAGAGGTTATTAAATGAGAGTTTCGACACTCCCCACTTCCCTACAGTAACTACATTGTGAATTTGCCAAGTCAATTTTATTTCTCGTTAATTGAACTTCTCATGTAACAAGGATGTTCAGCCTACATCTAAGCAAGAGGTCTCTGTAGCATAGCGATAGGAATTTAAGTTGGTTCAGACCCCTTTGCTCCATACTTAAAAGTGGTCTCAATGTATCTCTACCCCTGGTCTCAATAGTTTCGATCCAGTCTAAGTACTGTAATGTTTTTTCACTTTTGCTGGATTTGAAACTAGATACCTCAGTTCAATATCCTTATCTGCCAGAATTGTCTCCACCTTCAATCACCATCTGGTCAGACTCCCTTCTTGCTCTGCCTTTTGTGGATTGAGAATATAAAAGGGGTTGCAGTAGCCACAAGAGTGAATTTCCTATATAGTGACATGGTTTTCCATAGCACCATCGAAGCCAATGATTGCAGCCGCAATTCATATTGTATAGAGACCATTGGAAGAGAATTTGGCAGTTTCAAAATCTTCAGTGCAAAAAAATAGTCCCCAGACTATTCCACGTTAAGTTTGCATTGCTTCCGCACCATACATTAGAATCTGAACAACTTTCTGTTGGTAAAATGTAATGAGCAGCATCATCGAGAATGTGTCATATCGTCTATGTAACGCAGCACCCGATATTGCCAGCTTTTTTACTTTAGCCCTTATTGACAGATATTGACCTTTGTCATCTATGTTCTTGTTTATTACAACGCCCAGGTAAATCATAGATTCAATCACCTCAAGTTCTTGGGTCCTCCAATCTCCACACAAACTTAACCCTATGTTTCCTGTGCGCAGACAGCATGGCCATGACCTTGGATTTCCCCACATGGATACTCATGCCATTCTCTTTCAGGTATTCATTAAAGGCCTCAATCCTTCTTGTAGACCAATGTGGGTTTGGTCCAAGAATACGAGGTCATCAGCAAACAGTATCCAAGGGACCTCAGTCTAGTTCACGCTGGGTGCAAATGCTCCAACTGCTTTTTGGGATTCAGTCAGGTCTGATACATATAGACTGAAAAGCAGGGGGGCCCAGGTACATCCCTGCTTCAGACCACGATATGTAGGGATCTTCCTTGATAGGAGGCCCTTAGCGGATAACCTTATTTGAATAGACGTGTTTGTGTACAGGGCCTTTATGGCCTCCAACAGGTCGGTGGGGAACTTCCATTTTCTCAATTTGGACCATAAACGTTCTCTGTTTACCCCATCGAAGGCCTGTTCAAGGTCCATGAAAGCCATCTAAAACACATGTTTTTGACTCCAACACCCTCTTCTTTACGATGTTAATGATCAATAAGTTCAGTGAAGTCCCAACTCCCTTCACAAACCCAGTTTGTCTTGAGTCCAATATCTCTGCTTTGTTTGCGCATGCAGTTAAATCACATAACAGGAAGGTTGCAAACAATTTTCCCAGGGAATCAAGAAGGGCGATGGGGAGATAGTTTTTCAGATCCGCCCGATCACCCTTCTTGAAATGGGGACTATATTGGCTTAGTGCACATTACTTGTTTAAACATGGTCACCACCATTCCTCCCCATATCCCTATGTTCTTTTTTAGGGCCTGGTTAGACAATCCATCTAGGCCTACTACCCTCGAGGAACCAATGCTGCCTATCATTAATCTAGCTTCTTCCTCATCAAATGTGAATTCCCATCTCTTTCCACTCCTCACTTCTCCTGCTTTCTTTATATCCTGGGTAATAGCGAACAGTGCAGAATAGTGAGATACCCATCTTTCTTCACTTACTAGGCCCATTGTATGTGCTGGTCTAAAGTTACCTCCAGTATTCAGGAGTTCCCATAGATTTCTTGTATTTTTTGCACAAACAATTTCTAGCATTTGTTCGGCGTCCTTTTGCACTCTCAGTGTCCTGGACGTTGGCAGACTGTTACAGTATTTTTGTTTCTTTGCTTAAATCTTCTCCTTCATCAATGGACATCCTTCCCTCCTTATCCTCCTAATATCAGCCCTCAAGTTTCTTCTCACCCCTACAAACCGCAAATCATAGGCGTGTTTTGGGAGCATGTCTATTTTCCCATCTTTGCTACTCACTTGTCTGAAATCTTTAAGGATCCATAGGTAATACACATTTTTCGGGTTTTCTTCTATCGCGCACCCATATTGATTCACAACATTTACAACATCATGCTGCCTAAGCATCAGCCTATTCTTTCCCCATGTTACCTCTACTGGACCCATTTTTCCAACAGCTGAACCGGGTTCGTAATAAATAAGGAAATAGCCAAGAGGTCATAGTCACTTAGTGGCTGTTTTACAATTTCAAATCTTTCAATCCCTTCACTCATATTTTTCAACAAAAGCAATAGTCCAAACAGGATCTCTGCGTGCCTCTTCCCCATGTACATGCACCTGGCCTGTCTCCTTCCGTTTGTGCATTAAGCATGCACAAATCTCTGGATTTAGTATCTGTAAACCAACTTCGTGCTCTATCGTCCATTTCCGATTCTTTCATTGCCCAGCCTTCATTATTCAGCAACCAAATGTTCAGGTCCCTGCATATGATAATCCGGGCATCTTCCCATTCTATCATGGCTTTGTCAACGTAGTTCATTATTGATTTAATGAATTTCTCTTTTCAGGACATATTCACCCTCCAATATATGTTGACTAACAGGTACTTGGCTTTCAATAAATGGGATCCCCTACTCAGTTTTAGAATTTGCACATATGGACTCGGGTGTTCATGGCTGATTATTGTTAACCAAACATCCACTTTTATCAGCGTCAAGAGTCCCGAGTAGGGTCTCCCCAAAAAGCCTTTACAGGCTGGATGATTTAAGTGTGCTTCATAGCCTTCACATAAGGGGGTTGATCTGAGCCATGTCTCTTATAAGCATAATATATTATATTGGCCCAGCGTGAAGGAGTTGTTAGCAAATAGTTACTTAAATCCTCTTGTATTCCATGATCCAATAAGGAAGCTATGATCATCTCGATGGCAATCAGTCTATTCTTGTTTGGGGTTTCCCAACGCACCAGCTAGCCAATCCTGATTGGATGATTTATCACATTTCTTCTTTTTCATTTAAGAATCACAGTCAATCCTTTATTTTTTCTTGGGTTTTCTATGGTGACTTTTTTTGAAAAGTGTAATTCCTTTTTCTTTGCAATTTCCTTTTCCCCAATTTTCCCTTTTCGGCCTACTGGATTGGACCTAGAGCAGGGCTCAATCAATACTTTTTCACTCGCCTCCTCCCAACTTGCTTTAATCCTTTCCTGGTGATCACTTAGTTCATATCCCAGTGGCAGGAGTTTATCACTCTGGGCTAACAAGACCTCCTTAATTGATTGAGAGTCCAGATGTAAGATCACCCAGTCCATTTTCCTCTCTACCACAAACTCCACCACCCTAATATCCTCAGTTATATGTCTGAGTGGCAGAGTAAATTGCAGTCATTTCATAACATTTCTCCCGATTAAAATTGGAGCATTTGGACCTGAAATAATTCTTTCCTGGTAAACTTTCACATTTTTCTCTACTGTAACTTGTTCGGATTTCATGTCATCGAGCCCCTTTTGTCTCTTTTTCCAGATTCTCTCTGGACAATCTCCTCTACTTGTACTTTCCCCCGTCAACCTTTTTTCTTCCATTGTTTTAAATGGAGAGCCCTTCTTTCTTAATGGTAGTTGAAGAACTTGATCTGTAGATTTCATGTTTGAACGTCTCCGTTTTGTGGTAACTTGGACAACTTGTCTTTCAATTTCTGCCCAGTCCGATAGACTTAAGTTGTTCCACTCCACATCTTCTTCCTCCATATCCATTATTTCAATTAAGTCGCTTAGACAGGTTTCAGAGAGGGCTTCATCTTCCACTTGTACTTCTGCTATTCTCTGATCAGAATGTGTCGGATTAGGATTATTAACTGTGAGATCAATTTGGGGTAGCGCCAATTCTCTTCTTGGACGCTATGGGCATGGCCTCGTATCCACAGCGGGCAGTGTTCTTAAATTCCTTAGAAAGGTCCTAGAACCATTAGATTTTTGCTTGCGTATTGTTGTTACATTTAGACTTTTTTTCAAATGTTTCGTGATTTTTTTCTCTTTACAGCGGCCTCCCAAGAAACTTATGAGGTATTCGCTGGTTTAAATATTGAGAAGATATTTACTTCCTTTGATGATATTTGTGGTCCAAGTTGTTTAGGTGCCACAATTTCCATCACTTCATAATCCTCCGTCATATTTACTGGGGCATTTGAAGACCGTTTTGGAGCTTGCATTCTTCATGGCAGTGGCTTCTTGTTTCCATTGCAACCTCATCCATTTGCAATCTCCCAGGATTGCTTCCATTAGAAGGGTTTTATCAGTGTATTCTTGCCTTGTCATGTCATATAGGTGATTTTGCCATTGACAAGAGGTTTCTGCTTCTTTATTTAATCTTTCTTTCACCTTAAAGACAAAGCTTTCATGGCCAATCATTTTGGTCTGTATCATTGTCCCGGGAGGATAAGTCAGGGGCAACGTGCTCACCTTGGAAGCTAGACGGCACGGAGCAACGCAGGTTCGATCCCCGGGTCCGCGCTTAGAAAGCTATGGGTATTAAGAGCATTATAAATAACCTATCATATCATATAATTGTAATTTGGGTGGCCTGATCTTGTAAGGAGTTATGGATAGATACATACAATTTGGTAAAGGGAGTTAGTGAAATAGATAGAGACGCCATCAGCATCTGCTGAAAATGTCTCAGCTCCTCATTTATTGGAATTCCCTCCCACTTCCACTGGTCTCGCTTTTGCCATGATGATCTACGTGAATCCAGTAGTGAAGTGTTAGAAGAGCTGCAATCGGATAGCCTCTTTTCAAAGCTATCGGCATCTATACCTGGTGAGCATGAGGTAGCCTCTCTATTCTTGCTTTGTGTTTGGTCTTCTAGCAGGGGTCTCACCCATCGAGTCCCTCTATTTATTTTCTCGCTCAATAGCTCTATAGATGCACCCTGAGTTTGTACGTCACTTTGGTGATAGACTGATTTCAGCCCCAAGGCTGGCTTAGTGCCAGAGCTAGAATTACAATCTGCAGATTCAATATGAGCTGCACTTTCAGCACTCATATCGGCATTTGTCATGGTCCAGTCCAGGGCAGTTAGCCGGTCCTTGATGGTAGTTAAACTTTTTCTTTTTTGGCATGCACATTTTTCAGTCAGGACAATTAGTTCCCTTGCTAAGTGGGCTGCTAATTCAGAGTTTTTTTTTATCCTTTCCTTCAATTGGAGTAACCTGCCCAAACAATTGTTTAAAGGGATCATGCATCGTCAGTTCTGCTGGAAATTGTTTTATTTTATCTGTTTGGCAGTCCAAAGTCCTCAAATCCCCAGGTCTGCTTTTCTCAAGTTCATCCACACCGGGTAGATTCACTTGCACTTCAGCTTCATTGCAATCTCTGACCAGTAAGGGCACCATTTCCCAGGAACTTGAAGACGTCCCCATTGCATTGGGTATAGTCACAACAGGTAGCCGAGTTTGGGGCTGCTCCAAAGAGGTACTCTCCTGAGCGGATCGGGATACCATCTCGCTTTCTTCACACGGCTCACTCCCTTCGCTTACCGCCGATATGGCCAACGCAGACACCATCTCCCCCACGGAGCACATGAAAGTACTCCGGCTCTTACGAACCAAAATCTGGAGAAGAATGTTGAACATAAATCCACTACAATAAAGTGGGTGGCTTCTGAGGGAATGCAGGAAAGGATGGTGGCCAGATTTGGCACCAATGCGAAAGACAGTGTTACTACTGAATTAACGACCCTGAGGTCCTGAATGTATCTGTAGGTTCTTCCCAGGCTTTTTCACTGTGCACATTGGGGCATTGCAAGGACTACTCGAAGGGACCACGATTCCCTGCTCCAAAGGCTGCCACCCCAGATAACTATTGACCTGCCTAGACCACATTACTAATCCCAATGGGGGCCATACATGGCCCCTATCCTGAGGACTGACCCCCCCCGTCCCGCTTTGGAAATGTAGCTGGAGATTTTGCATTTGTCCATACCCATGTTCCTGCAGTCATTGCATCGGTAGTGTTATCAATTTGTTCTCGAAGGTCTCCTTTTTTTTTGTTCCTGGCATTCTATGCACTGATTCGCCACCGTCACCAGTTCCGCTAATGGTTTGGTCTGCCATCCGATACACATGTTCTCATACTGCTCCTGGACCTTTGTTAGAAGACCAGCAACAAAAGGATTTGCTATTCTGTCATCAGACTTGGTAATACCAAAGTGTTGGGTGAATACCACCTTCAATCTGTCTAAATAATCTGCAGGTGATTAGCCTTTATTTTATTTACAGTTAGATACTGTACGTGTATTTTATGTACATTTGGCTAGGTTCGCATAGATATGACATGCCAATTTAACACCCTTATTTAAACAATCCCACCCCACAATTGTGGGCAATGAACATACAGTGAGGTATTCAAAATTGAAATGTATTAAAAGAATTAGATCAATTTTAGACAACTGGCTTTGCAACTTTACCCAGGAGTCCACTACAATATGATATATATATAATCATGCAAAACAAATTATACTTACCTATGTGAATCTCACTATTACAAGTAAACAAAGGCATTCAATCATAACTATCTCCATAAAGGTAGACATGTCATCACATGTCTACATGCGTATTATATTCACTATCTCACACCTGCACAGGGGAGTTGGTACATATTTATATTTTGTTTATTGATATTATTTTTCACTGGTGCCATACTTGTCTTGATGCTGGAGAAAATGAAATATGGAACCATATTTGCATTATGTAGAATATTTTAGTGAGACCATTGTGATGTTCAACAAAGGGATCAATACTAAGCAGACATGTCAGTAGGCATAATGTCTACTACAATATAGCATATGTTTATGTTATAATTTAAAGTGGATGTCTTAGTTTACTTGTAATAGTGAGATTACCATATAGGCAAGGACCAGCTAACATAGGGCCATTTACAAGCAAAAAGTGACTTCTTTGTATTAGCTCATGTAAGTTTGCATTCACAATTACTGTCCTAGGTGATTCTATATTTTTGATTATGAACCCATATTTACACTATATTTCCTGTAATGAGGCGTTCATTAAACCAGGATTTGCTCTTTATAATGTTGCGGTTCGGAAACAGCAGGACCCTCCGGAATCAGTACCAGAAAGACCAGCACCACAGAAACAAGGCAGCATTACAACAGCTGTTTCGCCAGAAACACCGGCACAAAAATGCCAGTGCCACTGGGAAAACAGTGCTGTAAACACTGGCACTGCGGAGCTGGTAGTAACCAGGCCCTGGTGTGGAGGAACAGGCCACAGGCACACCCAATTACCCCAGCTGCAAACAATGAGCACAGAGACTGCTGAAAAAGACCACACCCACACCACACACATCTTCCAACACATTCATGCTGCCTCTCATAGCAGTAGCCATGGACCTGGAGGTGCTATATGAAGGAGTCCAGAGGAGGATGAGAAGGAGAATGCAAATGAACAATGGGCAGCAAGTTGTTCCCCGTAGGCATGCACCTATACCCGCAGAAGGGCCACACCCTGGTCCCTGACTGACAGGCAGATCCACACACTATACCGCCTGAATAGGGAGATCATCCTGGAAATTGTGGAGCTCATCCAGGACGACATCCAGAGCATCATTGGCATCCAGACTGCCATACCCCCCGCTCTTGAAGGTGGTGTCTGTGCTGCACTTTCTTGCCACAGGCACATTCCAACACACAGTCGGGGAGCTGCATGGCATCTCTCAGCCAGCATTTTCAATGTTTCTGGTGCAGGTCCTGGATGCCCTCCTGCATCATGTGTCCCAGCAAATTGCCTTACCAACAACACAGGCACAGGTCAACGCCACCAAGGTCCGCTCCCATGCCTTGTGGGCATGCCTAATGTATTGGGAGCAGTGGGCTGCACACTGTGAGAAACCAGAAGGTGTCTAACCCCCTAGTCCCCAGGGATCTGTCATTCAGGTGGCCAGGACACGGTCATCGCTTTTGGATCCAGTTCCAGGGGATGGGGGAATAGTGAGGGAGGATCACCTGGATGAGGGGTCTTCGGGGAGAGGGACACCGGATGGCGAGATACTGTATCTCTCCCCCTGTGACACCTTTACCCCATCCTACCAGGTAGGATATGTGGGAACATTACCCCCCGTCCTTCCTCTTCACAGACACTTCTACATGGACAGCCCGCTCTGGGAGAAAATACTCACACCCGAGTAGTGTACCTGACATGTCCCGTTACGTTGGTCAGGTGAAGCCAGGCAATTACTGACAATCACTCACACCTGACTTCCATTAAACTTCCCCACACGGAAAAAAGGCAGAGCACGAGAGCACACTCTGAGCGAAGCAAAGCACACAAAGGAACAGCTGTTTCGAGTTGGCAGCTGAACGAGGGGAGAAAGACAGCAAACCCAGAAGAGTTCATAAGAAGGGAAATACCCTTGATCTTTCAGCAAGACGCTGTTACTTTCAAGAAACCTTCAAAGCCGAAAGTGTAAGGCCAGGAAACCAGACTCAAGAATCCTGCATTGTGTGTCAAAAATACCAAGGGATCTCTTGCGTAACTGACCAAGGCATGGAGGAGCAGCAGTCGCTGTGATATCGTCCTGGGCTTCAAGAACAAAGAAGCAACAGAGAGATCAACACAGATGGTGAGTTGGGGAGACCAATGCAAGACTGGTCTGTGTTGAAGTCAAGGTTGCAAGCAGCAACATTGTATAACAAGCACTGGAACAAACATTTTTAAATGTGTGTGATGAAAGACGTGAGTAAAGCTAAATGGCTGATGAATGTTTGACCTTGAGAAAGCAAGATAAGATACAGTTTACAAAGTGGTTTGGCACTGTGAATGTGCTCAATCAAAGGTTTCTATAAGGTATCCTGCCAAGAAAATTGAAAGTAGAAGATTGATGAAAACAATTGTATGAAGTGAAACGAAGTGGTCCTGCGACGGTTTAAGCAAAACCCATTGCAAATTCAAAAGTCTTCGATTTTGATGCTAAGAGGATCTGAGCCATGAAAGAGGGAGATACATAACAAGAGGATCTGAGCCCGAATAAGGGAGATCCAAATGAAGAGGATCCAAACCGAATGAGGAGAGTCATGATCAGTGCATCAACGAGTGTCAACATTGTGATAAAAAGCGGGTCTCTGCCTGAAGAATGGAGGCCCATGATGAACATCAAAAGCGAGAACTTGTACATGTGAAAATCCAGATTGGAATGGAACTTTGAGATTCGTTTTGTTCAGACAGACCCACCACAGTAAGAGACTGTTATCACAGAAAAAGCTTTGACAGAAGGCCCTGATGTCTGTGCTTTGAACTGTTTCCTCGTGGCCGAGAAGCCAGACTGTGCGCAAAGCTCGTACATGCCGCCTTGCCCAGTGCTGAAAGTGTGGGTAAGGGAAGCCAACTGCTCAACCGTTCATACATATTAATTCTTGAACATTTTTCTTTTGCATACACCCTTGTCCCACACCATTTGGTTTGCTCCCATCCTTAGATTTACATTTAGATGGGCATTTAACCAACCCATTTGAAGTTCAACAAACACCCTTGAACTGTGATCACTTGTGTCTGTCTTCACTGTATGATACCATGCATTCTTTACAACACACAGAGAGCTAGTGGCTGCCCATGCCACAGAGGAGGTGTATCGAAACAGAAAGCTGTACCACTCTTTGAATGTGCAGGTCATCTGCAATGCAGACCTAATGATCACACACTGCTGTGCACGCTCCCCGGGATCAAACCATGACTCAATGGTCCTGCGGAATAGAACACTGCCTGCGTACATGGCGCGTTGGAGAGCGGACCTGGCTATTGGGTAATAGCATCAACACAGACACCACATTACATGTGCAACAGGGCAAGGGGGGATGCTCACTGTCAACAGTGCATGGCCCACAGGCACCATGCCAATGCAGGAACACATTCGGCACACAAGAGTGGGTGGCCACAACTGGCATGTACCACGTGTCAACGGATGGACACCCCATCACAATCTGGGCATTGATGGACAGGTACATGCAATGCCCTACAGGTAACCGAATGCATCACTGCCATGTCACAAAACACAGCATATCCCAATTCTGCCCCACCCACCACCACCAACTCTTCCTTGGGAGTCAGACCCTACATATGGCCTGACCAGCATTGCCTGTCACAGGGTGCAGCAAGGTGAATGAGGGCCTGCAAGAGCACAGACCCAGATGCATGTGTCACACACCCACATCCCAATATCCCCTCAATAAAATGCCCCTCCCTTTGTCTCATTCAATACAGGTGATTCCGGTTATCCCTTACAACCATGGCTGATGACCCCTGTGACAGATCCACGGAACCACCAGGAAATAGCATACAATCATGCTCACATAAGAACAAGGGCGACAAATGAGCAGACCTTCGGACTGTTGAAGGCACGTTTTTGGTGCCTTCACTGCTCCGGTGGGGCACTGATGTACAGGCCAGTGAAAGTGGGAAAGATAGTCTTGGCCTGTGCCATGTTGCACAATATGTGCATCAGGCGGAGCATTCCCCTACCCCCGGACATGGACATGCCTCCGGCAGACGATGATGGTGACGTGGATGCAGCAGCAGACATGCAACAAAACCATCACAGGGATGTCAGGGATGGGCGTGCAGCCCGCCAGAAACTTAATAACTACATTTGAGCACACAGCACCTGCACACGACCAATGGTACACACTGCATAGGATGCAGCGCAAAAATAAAGCACACCACTTCACAAATTGAATATCCAGAAGTGAAAACGTTTGCAGAACTATGTGTATTGATGATTGAACAAACATCAACAAACATGTGGGCCACCACCCCCTCCCATACAAACCCTCCCCACCACCCTTGCCCAACTAACCCTCCCAAAAACACCCTTCCCAACTAAGGCTCACCACCACCCACTCCCTACCTAAGCCTCCCCACCACCCCCTCCCCAACTAACACTCCCAAACACACCCTCCCGGAAACCCCCCTAGGTTGCATAAGTGTTACAGGAAGTCTGGAACTGGCTGACTTCTGTTGCCTCTCCACACCGGACCTGCACTTTTGTGGTGAGCCTGATAGGCACATGGATCAGAGCCTCGGGCTGCTCTGTTGGTAGCTGGCAGGCATAGTGTTGGTTGAGTGGGGGGGTCGGAACCTGCCGTGTCCCTGCGCTCTAGGGCCGCCGGTAGGGAAAGGGTGAGGGACTCAGCCAGTGACGAGATTGCCTCGTTCCCCTCCCGGACCCTGTGTACAAGCAGGATAGTTGAACATGAGGAGCGGCCCAGGGAATGTGCACAGCGCAGGACGGTGGCCTACACACTCTCCCGCATCATCCGCGTCTCCTCCAGCTGCTGGTGCACAAGTCCAGCCATCTCCTCATACCGTGCCTTGATGCGCCGTATGTGTGCATCCATATCTCAGATGATGGAGATCCGTGGTGGAGGTGGGCTGTGGAGGTCGGAGGGGCTGAATGATGGACAGTGGTAGTGGGTGTGTTCTGGTGACCCCTCAGTGGTGTCCCCTCCCGCCTGCCCGGCATCATGATCCGTCGAGGTGGCGACATACACGGAAGGCTGGCGGGGGTGGGGTCGGGGGACTGCCTTGCTGGCCCACAGTGCTGTGTGTCAGGGGCAGCCGGCTGTGACTCCTTGGACGGAGCTGGTGTTGCTGCAGGAGCAGGTGGCATGCTCACAGGGCCTGTTTGTGTGGCCGGTGCTGGTGTTGCCATGGCAGTGGTTTTGCAGGGCGTGGCTCTACTCCTCTGTGTGGGTGGCCATGAGGTGCTTGGTCCACCTCGATCAGCGTCAGACGAGGCATCTGTGGGGGTGAGATGGCCATGCCTTTATTCACCTCTATAACATCCTATGGCCTTGCAACATGCAGTTCATACAGCGTGTGACATGATGACTGTGCACAGAGTTTCCAGTTCATACATTGCACTTTTGTATTGCGCCTATACACAGTGGTTTCCAGGTGCCAGAAGACAAATGGGGGTGGATATAGGTGACAAAATTAGGATCAACGGTTGTACTGGTCCTTGTGACTCTTACTGTGCAAGTGCAGGAAACAATAAGGTGCAGGGGAGGGAGGAGTAAGGGGGCAGGGATGGGAGGGGTAAAGTGCAGGGGGTGGGGGCACAAGGGGCAGGTACAAAGGGTTAAAGGGGGAGGGGAGTACAGTGCGAAGGATGGGGTAGACCCGAATTGGGGTAGTGAAGGGAAGGGTGCCTGAGGGCAAGTGCTGGTAAGGGATGCTAGGGGAGACTGGTCTAGTATGGGCTGGCCCTAGTAAAACTCATGGGGAACCAGGCCCCAGACAGCCTTGTGGATGAGGCAAAGGGTCTGGAATTTGATCCTTGCAGTTACCAGGAGCCAGTGGAGGGATTTCAGGGCTGGAGGGAGGCGGTCCCAGGGCTTGAGACCTAGGATGACTCAGACTGCCCTATTCTGGATTAGTTTGAGGAGAAGGGAGGTAAGTGGTAGATGAGGAATATGCTGTTGCAGTAGTCAAGCCTAGAGGATACCAGAGCTCTGGGAGAGATTGGGCTTCTGTGAGTAGGTGAGGAAAGAGAGGATGCCTCTGAGGAGATGGAGCTGTAAATTGGACTTCTTGGCAAGAAGTTTGGCCAGGGTTTGTTGTCTACTCTATGGGTTGGATGTGGTTTGGTGTCATATAGTTGGACATGTTTGTTTTGTGCACTGCATTCGCCTGGCCACTATGGTTGTTTTGGTGTGGCATGTTGTACTCACCGCCCTCTCCAGGTGTCCCTTCACCGGCCTCTGATGCTCCCACTCCCTCAATCCCTTCGAGCAGTGCTCCAGATAGAATTTTGGTGTGAGAGTATTTTACTCCCAATTTTTATAAATAGAGAGTAAATCCAATTTCAAGAGAGTAAAAATGTGTTTCCTCCTTCACAAGAGAGTAAAATATGTCTAACAACTATCCAATTTTGGGGAAAATTAAAACAGTTTCGAAAACAGTAGAGACAAAGAACTTTTAGATGCGTACTACCCAGCTTCATCTTCATGATACTTTCTGTTAAGAACCATGACAGATGCCATCAAGTCTGTCACTCATCACATCTCTTCCTGTCGGGTCTACTGTTGCTGCCTGGCACTATGTTCTAACTTGATGGGTCAGACTTGATGGTCGTGCAGTTATGTAATGCTTCCGTCCCCAAGTACTGTTCGAGCAGAATGTAAAATACTGCCCTAGCAATCTTTGAGGCCACAGGTGGGAGTGTCGTCGTCAGCCTGGTACCGGGAACGCCGGAAGGACCCCTGAGTGCTGTAAGGCAAAGGGTTATAATCAAGGAAACACCCAAAAGGCAATTGGCAATTGGCAGAAGGAGCAAAGAAGATGCAGTGACACCAGCTTACCTAAAAGGGGTGGAGTATAGGTAAGAAACCTATGCAGACAGCAGGGGAACCCACAGCAGGCTGAGATGATGTAGTTGGCACTCCTGAAAGCACTTGGTGGAGCAAGACTGGATCCGTGGCAAAACTTGAAGCAATGGTTTGCAGAAACAGAAGTAGAGTACAAACAGGTGTCAGATGTCCGGGAGATCAGAGAGCACGCCAGAGTCCAAGGGTAATCCAAGAGCAGGTCCAAGTGAAGCGTTCCAAGGTCGAGGCAAGGAGAGAAACAAGAAGCAAAAGGTAACGCCTGGCAGTCCTCCGTAGAAGTAGCTGTGAAGCAAAGAGTCTTGTTTGCCGGCTTCTTTTGAAGCGGCGAGCGGTGTCACGTGACCGCTCACGCACGTTACGTGGAGCACAACACGGCCAGCGATTGGGGCTGCCGGTACTTCCTGGTATCCTGGCGTCGCCGGCTGTGCAGGAGGCGCCATGGCAACCGCCAACGCGGAAAAGGGCGAAAAGAGGCGGGTCCGCCCAACATGGTATTCCGCCTGCCGTGCTTCCCCCGCTGATGTGAATGGAGAATACGACGGCGAGAAGCGCCTGATGAGGGAGACAGGTGTGAGGGGGGAAGTGAGAGATGGGTTGTGTGAGAGGGCGTGACACACTACCTGCTCGACAGCCACTCGATGTTTGTGCTCCATCTCGCCTCCCTTAGCTACTCAGTTTCCCCCGTCTCTGACTTTCTGATGCTCTGCCTCTCACCCTTAAGTGTTGCTATGCCACGTTTTGCGGGCTGTTGCTCTGTCACTCTGCCTGTCCCATCTCTGCATTCTATTATTACTGTTTCCGTCATACATCTTGCTGTATCATTTGATATAACCCCTCTTCCTCTCTCATGTCATTACTGTGGCCATTTCAGTTTTTTCATTTGCTATGTTGTGGTTGCTACTACTTTTAATTATCTTATGTTACTGACCTGCCTTTGTCTAGTCCTGCTTTCTTATTTCTACCTCTCCCCATCTGCTGAAGATCTGTGTTTTCTTATTTTACTCTCTCTAAATGTCTCTTTAGCTCTGCTTCTATCCCACGTGTCCTATTATTTACCTCCATTTCCCTTCTCACTTTCTTTGTTGTTGCTCTCTCATGTAGCATAAAGGTCTCTCTTCCTGTTGGGCGAATTTCTGTTTTGGATTTCCAGTACATTCGCTGTTCACTCGCCCCCAGCACACTTTGTTCTCCTGTATTGCCTGGGTTCAGAGTTGCTCATCTCTCTTGTTTTTCTGTTTCTATTTTGACATAGCACCAATAAATATTCAACAAGCTGTAAATGCCTTTTCTATTTACAAATCTAGGACAGCATTACTAGTGGGTGCTCCATTTAGATGTGTGCAAACCTTCTTTTGGCCATAGAGTTAGAGGGTTGTCTCATCAGATGCATCACTTGTGTCATGACCCTTGCCCCTGGCCCTCACTGGTAAGTCAACTTTCCAGTTAGGGCCAGGTCAAAGGCCTTAAAACCTCATCCAAGACTCTCTTGGAGTCAGTCCTGGCGCCTTTGGCGCCAGGCTCATAACCATCATGAAGACCAACATTAGAATGGGACTATTTACTTGGGATTATTTAATTTGGGGGGGGGGTGGGTTCAGCCAACATGGAGGCACACACATATCTCAGTTACAAGGAACTGAGCTATGCGGTCTATAATTTTGGGTGTGGCAGGCCTGGGACTACTTTACCTGGACTACTTTGGATGTGGCAGGCCTGGGACTGTTTTACCTGGACTACTTTACCTGAGACTATTTAAACCGCACCCAAACAGCAGAACATGCTTTGCGTTATTCTGTTGTGGGCAGCGTAACGCTCACCGTGTCCAGTTCTTTGATGCCAGTTTACCTGCAACCAAGGACCTGCAGATAGAGAAAGAACACTACGAAACATACCTAGAACAGTATCCTGTCTTCAATCCATCGCCGACTTCAGTTCCACTCACCTGTAGGTACGAACTCCATCATCCGGCACCGCATGCATCCTGGAATACTATAACCTGGAAAGAGGAGAAAGAAAGACAGCATTAGTAAGCGTTTACTCACGTTTCCTCCCGAATGAAGAAAGCCACACAATTCTTACCTGGTTAGTCATCTTCTGGTCAGTATCATTGCTGGAACATTACGGCGCTTGGCGAGGAACATCGCAACCTGCAAGGAGAGAAAAGACACAGGGTAGCAATATAAAAGGCAAAACAGCGCAGCGCGCATTACTCACCGGACAGCATCGCGCACACCGCGCTTTCGCATACCGGCCCATGCTCATCTTCAAACTGCATGACAACACCAAAATACCTTTCCATACCTAAAAGGAAAGAAGCAAGACATTATTATTCGAACTAAGAACAACATAAGAACTGCATATAAAGACTGTAAAGCAGCAAACCCATGGAGTCGCAGCAGGCCTGGATTCCCACAGGGGGGCTTGCACCAGTGAAGTAACTTGGTCGCTGCTCGCCCCCCCCCCCACATCTACGCGCCCCTGCCACGAGGAGCAGGACGGAGAATCCACCTTGTACAATATTAAGGTGAGGAGAGGGCCCAAGGGGGAGGAAGGAGTTGAGGCCAAGGGAGGTGGGAAAACATAAAGACAATCTGGTATTGAATCCAGCTCTCTTATATTGCAGACCCATCTTTAACCAGAGGCCTTACCACGGGACCGGGAGAGGGTTCGAGAGTGCAAATCATCCAACCAGGGCTGGGTGGCATCCCCGTGGATACCAGGTGAGCGTAACAACTTGCATGTATGCAGATGGTTTACCAGCGCTGAATGCCATTACACTTGTAGCAGCCCAGATGAGATGTGTGTTCTATGAGCCATTAAAAGTATAGCTGTCCAGATAAGATGTGCGTGTGTGTTCTGAGCATTACAAGTACAGCAGCTCTGATGGAAAGTGCATGTTCTACTTAAGAGTCATTACACCTATAGCAGCACATATGAGGTGTGTGTTCTTAATAAGTCGAAAGCTAAGTTAGCTCTGTTTACAAATTGATGTGACCTGCATCTTAAACACATACCTCTGATCCAGACGCACTAACTCGCCTATCAACAGGGAACTAACAGGTTACACAATGATCTCTGCAGCAGGGTTATTGAGCCACTGAGCTACCTTTCCCAACAGGCTCACAGGGTTAGGACGCTAGCAGTTCCATGTGAGGTTTGCCTGACATAACTGAGTTGTCAAAAGCTCTCAGCCTGTTTGGACTATCCGACATGAGTCAGGAAATTCATAATTAAGCTTTGAAATGTGCTAGATTTTTGGCAGTGGAACTCAGTAAAAAGACACGGAAGAAGCCGAAGTTTGGAAAAGAGGAAGACTGAGTAGGAGTGATTGAAGTACATGACATCTGTTATCTTCTAACATTGCCCGCCAATGTGCATCACACCAGCTCAGGAGGATGGTGGGAAGAGCTCAGACAGTGTTCTTGCTCAGTACTTTACCTCTATGCAGAAAATGACAGTGTCATTACAGCAGCTGTGTTAAGAAATGCAGGCATTGTGCTAACACATAGCAGTCCTGCTAGGAAACGTGGGCATGATGCAATTGGCATTGTGCAATTAGATGCGTATAGCAGCTCTGCTGATAAATGAGGCTTTTTGGTCTGAATATAGAGCAGTCCTGTTGAGCGGTACCGGTACAATCTGTGCCACTGAACATATATACAGTACTGCTTCTATCTGTATCCATTATATCGTCTTACGGTTGGTGGTCAGAAAGGAAATTAAAGTTCAGACCACATGCCCAGCAGAATTTCTCAAATCAGGAGGAGGGACTAATTCCTCTATCCGATGAAGAGCATTTCAAAAGTGGCAAGCTTTCAGCTGGTGTACATCGACTCAACATTCCTCAGCCTGTCAATTTCATTTCTACACACATGGCAATGACATCAACTTTCATAAATAGCCTGGGGCTGCCACATGCTGACAGAGCCAGTCGGGCGGAAGGTATAATGCTAGGTTGGGAGGGAAATGCAGGGCAGAGTGCCAGCATACAGTGCAGGGGGGAGGGCCTTGGGGCCAGGCAAGTGCTATGGGGAGGTCAGGTGGGCAAGTCCCAGGGGAGGCAGGGAGTGACGACCACATGCTAAGTGCAAGGAAAGGGGTGGACCAGGCTTGGTAGGGATGCACACACCGCCAGGCTAGACGGGGGCCCAAGTGCATGGTTAGGGGTGGTGTTAGGGAGACAGGAGATGCTGGGGAAGACTGGGCACGGGGTGCCTGGTGCTCTCAGAAGCAACCAGGCAGCCAGTCAGTGCGGGAGGGGGGGGGGGCATTAGCAGGGCAGGGCAGAGGGATGAAAGAAGAGAAAAGGAGTGTCTTGAGAAGCTTCCAGAACTTAAGGAGAGGGGCACGGAGGACATTACAAATGTAGGCTTCTGACGAAGAGAGAGAAATACTCCCTACTCTCTGCTTGAAAAAGCATCTGATCTGCAGAGAGTTGGAGCTAGAAGACCAAAGGGCCCAAGCAGGGAGGGGTTTCGGGAGAGAGAGTTGGGTGTAACAGGGTCCTAGGGCCCAAAAAGCCTTGTGGGTGATGCACAAGGTCTTGAACTTGATCTTCGCAGCCTCCCAGAGCCAGTGGAGAGATTTTAGGACTGGAGAGATGCAGTCCCTGGGCTTGAGGCCACGGATAAGTCTTGCAGGTCATTTTCTCAATTAGTTGAAGGGGACGAAGAGAGGATAAAGGTATATTGAGAAGAGGCTGTTGCAGTAGTCCAGCTTAGAGAGGACCAGAGCTCTGGAGACATTGAGTTTCTCGGGGAAGGTGAGGAAAGGGAGAATGCTTCTGAGGAGATGCAGCTGAAAGGGGGCCTTTTTGGCAAGGTCTGTGGTGTGAGGAGAGAAGGAGAGCGAGGAGTCGAAGATGAGGCCAGGGTTTTTAGCCTCACATAAGGGTGAGGGGAGGGGCCCCATGGAGGGTGTCCAGAAAGTAGGAGGGAGAAGGTGTCCCAGTGAGAAGGATCTCAGTCTTACTGGCAATAAGGCAGAGATTGTTAGCAGTGCACCATGTCTGAATAGCAGTTAGACAGTTAGGAATGAGAGAGGAAGAGGAGGAAGTGGAGGGAAACGTGAAGGAAAGCTGAGTGTTGTCCGCATAACACTAGAAGTGAGGAGAGAAGGTGGAGATGAGGTAGACAAGGTAGATGTTGAAGAGCTACAGCGTGAGGATGCTGCAGGTGGAGAGTGTAGTGGAGGAGAGGAAAGGGCTCAGTTCAACCTGGGACGGTCGTTCAGATAAGAAGGGGGTCAACCAGTCCAGTGCCGGGTCTGAAGGGCATCACAGAGCCGATTTATGGCATGATTGACTGTATCAAAGGCAGAGGAAAATCGAGAAGGATGAGAACGGAGGGAGAGTTTGAATCGAGATTTCAGAGCAAGTCTTCAGGCGTGTTCAGGAGAGCTGTTTCTGTGCATCTGGCTGCTCTGTAGCTAGACTGGTGGTCTTTGAGACAACCAAGAGATTCAGTGTGGTGGATCCATTTGGAGATGACCACCTTCTCCAAGAACTTGCCCAGGAAGGGGGTAATGGAGATAGGGCGGTAGTTAGCCGGTCAGGAAGGGTCGGCAGAAGGCTTTTTAAGGAGAGGGCGCACAAGGGAGTGGCCGAGGGGTAATGGAAAAGAGCCAGTGATTGCAGAAACCAGCCAAGGCTGGAGCAAGGGAGACAATGTTGTCCTTGATAGTTCTGTAGGAGCAGGGAAGCACCTGTTTGTAGGAGACTTTCATAGAGAGGACTTGGTTAGAGACCTCACACGGTTCTATGGGCGAGAAGGAGGAGAGCAGAGGGGAATATGAGAGGGGGCCGAGGGGAGGCCTGAGAGCGGGTAAGGGAGAAAGGAGGGGAGTAGAGGAGAGTGAGGACAGGATGACCTGTGTTTTTTTAGATGTGAAGTGGGAGGCCAGTGCACAGCAGAGGGTCTGGGATGGCAGAGGAGAAGTGGAGACTACAGTAGGATTGGTGAGTTCCTTGCAGATTTTGAACATTTCAGCTTTGTTATTGGTGACCCCAGAGATGCATGCTTGGATATGGACCATCTTCTTCGAGCGGATGGAGAGTGTGTATTGCCTTTGGAGCAGATGGCAGGCCAATCTGTCATTGTATGTGCCTGAAGCCAGCCACTTCCATTCAGCAACTCTGCACTTGCGTTTCAGAGGGGCTAGGTTGGAATCTTACCAGGTGCTGCACTTGGAGACAGGCTTCATGCAGATCCTCATGACAGGGAAGGATGTCCAGGATGTTGGAGATGGAGAGGTGAATGTTAGCAAGGGCTGTGTCAGTGTGAGAGTCAGTGGCTGCAGTGGGAGGGGAAATTAAAGTGGTGGCAAAAGCAGCAACTGACACTCACTTCATCTGTCAAATGAGAGAGAAGGAGACTGGCAGTGAGGGGCAGAGGCTTAGCCGGGGGACCAAAGAGATCCAGATGAGAGGAAAGGAGAGTATGGTCAGACCAGGAGAGAGGTGTAATGAGAGGGTTGGAGATGGAGATGTCTGCTGAAATAATAGCATCCAAGGATTGTCCGGCTGAGTGGGTCGGACTGGAAGGTAGAATGGTGAGGGAGAGACAGAGAGGCTGCAGAAGAGTCCAGTGGCCGCATCAGGAAAGTCAATTTGAATATTGAAGTCTCCGAGGAGGAGAAGCTTGGAGGTAGAGGTCAGGAGAGAAGAGGTGAGGCCAGACTACTCTGAAAGGTAGTGGGAGACCGGACCAGGGGTCCTATAGATGGTGTCGAGAGTCAGCAAGAGGATAGGGGAGACACCCAGCCTGCAGACGAGACAATTGAAGGAAGAATAGGACTGAGTGGGTATGATAGTAGCAGGGATCCCTTCAGGGAAGATCAGGGCCAGTTAGGCCTGGGCTTAGAGCGGATCTTGTAGAGCTCAGGGAGGAGTGTGTCAAAAATAGTGACAGAGCTGCAAGTGAACCACATCTCAGTCAGAGTGAGGATGTCAAGGTGAAAGTCTTCAAGAAGGTGACAGATCTCAGAGGAGTGTTTAACGGCAGAGCGAGATTTGATGGTAGCTAAGTGAAGCTGGTTGCCACCTGTGAAGGTCTTCCGAGGAGGGGTACAGGAATGTGGTACACCCGTCTGTGGTGGCGCAGGGGCCGGGGGTGGCAGAAGGAGGAGTGGAAGGAGAAGGGAGGAAGTTGATAAGAGATGGAAGACGCCTATCAAGGAGGAGGAGGATGGGCTGGGAGCCCCGAGCCATGACAGTGCCATTCAAGTAGACATTATTGATGCACCTGGAGGATGGGAGTGTGCCAAGAGTACTTCCCATCTGGTTCCACCATCAATGGGTGAAGAAGAGAAAGGAGAGAGGACTGGGACCATATGGGGAGCCCATAGGTCCAGAGAGAGAGCGACAATAATTATGTTGTCAGTGACAGTCTGCCTGTAAGAGGCATTGACGTAGGTGTCAGCAATGGATAGGCCTGGGTTGGAGGCCAGGAGATCTTCCTTGAACTTTTTCCTTCCAGGTTTCTAAAGAGAGGTAGGATAGGTGATAGAGTAGCAGTTAGAGCAAATAGGGGAGATGGAGAGCACCAGGGAGGGAGAGGGCAGACAGATAGGAGGATAAAGAGGGGGAGAGGGACAGAGAAACTGCACGATGAAGTCGCCAGGCGACCTAGCAGAAAGACAGGTGCAGATCAGGTGCATGACGTCACAGAGGTTGAACT